>NW_026535805.1:9135000-19135000 GCF_028551555.1 Melozone crissalis | reverse complement strand
CATGCCCTTCTTCTGCCCTGGCTGATGCACCCTCCTCTTGCTGTCAGACTTTGGGGTTACAAACGTGTTCCACACTTTGCTCCTGATAATCCAGGAGTCTCTCTGACTCACTTACTAAGCCGTCCTTTCTGGTCTGGCCACAAATGACCAAGATCCTTTGCCTCTGCAGTGTGCACTTCTGCCTCACTATTTGCTCTCCTCTGGGCCTTCTCATATGTCCTCATAGGTGAAGCTGGAGATGGATAAGGCTGTGCTGTGGCTGGTTCAGGAGCAATACAGGATCCAGGTCCTCCTTTCCTCTCCCATTCCTTCTGAGGCAGGCAGCTGGCTCTAACCTCAGATCAGTCACTGCAGTGTTCCTCGAAACAAGGGCTGAACTCCCCACAGTGGATGTGAGCCTGGGATGAACACAGGAAACAGACACAAGACTGCCTTCTCCACCATTGCTAAAGCATGGCTGAGAGGCAGCAGATGGTCAGGTCACTTAGCCTTTGTACCTGTTCCTGCCTGTGCTGGTCTGGTGTGCAGCATCAAGACCTGAATCTCTCTCCCAGGACCAGGGATTTCTGTGCCTCCTCATGGGCATAGGTGGCTAAGCAGTGGGGCAAAACTCCCCACAACCCAAACCCTACTACTGGCTTGTAGGGTTGCAGAGCTGGGTCCAAGGTGGTGTGAAGTGAGCCAAGAGGTGACTGCTCAGGCCAGGAGTGAGACCTGGGAGAGGGGACTGGGGCTTCATCAGAAAGATTATTTTTTTAATACATGGATGGATTATGTACCTTTATCAAATAAAACAAGTACAAGCTCAGAAACAGTGTATCAGAGAATCATAAAACAATTTAGGTTGCAAGGGACCTCTGAACACCAACCTCCTGCTCTCAGCACATGCAAGTAGATCGGGTTGCTCAGCAACTTGCTGAGTATCTCCATCACTTCCCTCAAGAATGCAAACCCAGACTGTGACACAGGAGTTGTCCTGCCTTATTCTCCATCTGCAGGGATGGGGATGGCTCCTACAGCTTCAGGGAATGGAATGGCACCTACCCCTGGACAGCATAGCAGAGGTGTGGGCTAGGCATTTCCCTAAGAGTGTTGGGAAGTAGGAGTCCCAGGTGCCTATGGCAAAAGCAAGATCCTAAAACTGAAAGCAGCTGTGGGTTTTGTGCAACTGGGAGCAGGGCAGGAGGGATAGAGAATTTCCCTTGAGGGAGTGGTCTTCAAATGAACTAGCCTTGGAGGCCTTTAATGCAATTGCATTCTAGCCCCTCCAGGGAAAGGCCTTTTCCACTGAAAACCAGTGGAAAAGTAGTAAAGTCCCTGGGTGCAACCTTCTTGGCTTGGAAAAGCCTTCTGGGAATAGTAGAGGTAGGTAGGGCTGTTTTCAAGTAGAGAGGGGATCACTCTTGTGTCTCATAAGGAAATTAGTGTCTGGTGACTAAAAGGGCCAAGGACCTGAATCAACAGCTTCACAAGGATATTTCCACTTTATTTTACATTGCATATGTCAGACTAAGTGTCAAACTAGGAGTTACTGATTCTTCAGTGAGTAGAAAATCCCTCTGTAATCTCAAAGGGAAACCTTGGAGGGGAGCAGGATCCCACCAACCAGGCTTACATAACTCTGAACAGCAGGTCACATCTTCCCTATCAAAGGAAAGGCCACAGTGCCACGTTCCTGTGCCTGAGGACACACAGCTGCTGCCTGCAGGCAGGAATAAGCCCCTTCCTCAGCTCAGCAGCTCCTGGCCCTGCAGGGACAGGGCTGGTGTCTGAGGTGCGAGGAATGCCAGACACCCAGCTGGAAGGGCTGCCTGGGCTGAGCCCAGGAGGGAGATCACTGCTGCCTGCTGTGCAGGAGATGCTGGAACAAGGAGCCATCTTTCTGGCTGAGGCGGGCCGGTGAGTCCAGCTCTGCCACTCTGCCAGCCTGCATCACCAGCACGCGGTCCGAGTCCAGGATGGTGTTCAGCCTGTGGACAACAAATGCCAGGACACACGCTGTTGGATCTGAGGAGAAGCTCTGGATACTGCTTCCCCTGCTGGGAAGGGTGGCCCAAGACATGGCCAACATCAGGAGCTGTGCAGGATCTCCCTCTGCACTCAAGGCCACAGTGCAGCTCCCCAGAGAGCCTCTGCTCCCTGCTGAAGTGCAGCACCTCTTAGGAGAGCACTGGGAAGCCTTCCAGCTGCTGGGCATGGCAGGGCACCAGGAGCACAGAGCGAAGTTCTGTGGGGGAAGCTCAGGGCATGCCTGATTCTGGGGTTGCACAAAATGTCTCCATCCCCACAGGGGTTAGTGAGTTGCTTTATTTGCCCCAACGTTTCCTCACCTGCCCCCTCCCAAGGGCAGCAGAAATTGTGCATCAGCTGTTATTCCTCTGCAGTCTAGCATCTTTGCTTATGATACCACCACCACTGGATTTGTCCTTGCCAGACAGCCAACCACAGGACCCACTGCACACATATGTGCCCAGGTCTGCCCAGACTGCCAGCAGAACAGCAGGCTCTGGCTCTGGATAGGGAACACAGGAGAGCAGGAATGTTTTTGCACATCCATGCACCATTCAGTGTGAAACTACAGCCCTGTGAAGCTGCAAATCACAAGGAAGACACTACACAGGATTTGAGCAGGTAAAGGCATTATGGAATTCAAGACTCTGGTTACACCTTCATCTCCAAGAGAGTGCAGACTGCAGCACTGGAAATGACTTGGAGGGGAAAAAGACAAGTACAGAGTCACCTCCCATCCTGGATTTTACCCAAAGCTGAGTGTCGCGGAAAACCATGGATACAAATCAACCCCATCATCACCTCTCTCTCCATACTGCTCCCCCTATTGCTTTTCACTCCAGTGGAAAAGGGGCTGGGGCCATCTTCATCTCAGTCTTGCTGCTTTGCCTTCTGCCACTCCTTCCTCTGCTGTTGCTCCTCTTTAATTACTCCCCCATCAAAGGTGGCCTGCCCACACCCAACCCAAACATACACCTCAGCCCACAGTGCCCTTGCACTTCTACTCTATTTATGCCTAACATCCCTAGTGTAGGAACCACATTCCCTTCACACCCCTCCTGCCTCCCTCCTACATAATGTATTTAACAAGACCCACTTGATTCACTTGCCAGGCCCAGCCCACCCAGCCTGTCATCCATCACTCCCACTCCTGTGCAGCAGGACACCAGCCTCTGCCACCTGCTCATTTGATTTTTATTTTTGTGGTAACCTCTGTGCTTTGAAAACACCCTCCATACAATTGCATAACCCTCCTCCAAACGCTCCTCCACTTGGCAAGAGTAAGAGCAGAGAACACCACCTAATGCTGATCCATCCCTTCTCTGCACTATTCATGTTCTGCCCTCCTCCCTCTGGCTGCAACCATGCACTGATTCTACTCCTAATCTCTCTGATGGGAGGCAATAATCACTGTTGTCCTGTCCTGCCTGGGCAGTGTCTATCTCGCTGGCATGAGGCGCAGGCTGGAACTAAACCTCAAAGGACAGAACCATCCAGGAGCTGGCTGCAGCCCTTTGCTGCTGGCTGTCCTGCACTGCCCTCTACTGAGCCAGGGACACCTGCTCCTCCCCTGTCTCTACATTGCCCCTTTCCATAGGATAGTTCTCCATTACTCCTCACCCCTAATGTGGCAGAACCATAAAGAACAATTCACCTGCCCTACCAGCAGGCAGTGCCCAGGAAGAGAAATCTGTGATATGATGCTGCATTTTGCCTTTTGCTGACACCAACTTCTGGGTACAACATTTTCCTCTTTTCACATCCAGTTGTTCCAGCACCCAGCAGAAAAGGCAAAAGGCAAGGTCAAGCTTTGGCACATAAAAAACTTTATCACAGAGACCTCCATGCTCAGCTTGAGGCCCAGGCATGGAGTGTGCAGGCACCTCTCCCCGAGAGTGGCAGGATGATTTAGGCACAGAGGTTCTTCCATACCTGTGAGCAATTGTCAGAACAGTTTTGTCGGCGAAGCGCTGGCGGATGGTCTGCTGCAGCAGCTGGTCTGTCTGCTGATCCACGCTGGCTGTGGCCTCATCGATGCACAGCACCTGCCAGGGACACGGAGTGAAGGCAGCTCCCACAGCAGAGACCCCCCTCCCTGGCTACAGACAGCCTGAGAAGTTAGCACGGGATATCTGTCCCCATTACACCTCCAACTGTGCACACTCCTCTGCTGTCCCCAGGCAGCCACCAGCAGGTCACCCTCCCCCTTGCTGCGACGGGGGCAGGGCACTCACCTTGGCCTGCGTCAGGAGGGCTCTGGCCAGACACACCAGCTGCCTCTGTCCCACAGACAGAGTCCTTCCCCTCTCTCCCAGCTCGCTGTCCAGTCCACCTGCAGGGAACAAGATCAGCAGTCACCTGCATCACCTACACAGGGCCCCAGACAGCTCCACCAGACCAAGGTTTTCCCAGTGGCACACAAAATCCCAATTCTGCTCGGGCCCAGGCCTTAGGAACTGGAGTCTTTACACTCAGACACGAGCAATATCTGGCACAGTTCCCTCAGAACTAAGGCCTGGCTTATCTCTCAGCTACTCCCCTAACACCCACTGAGGTCTGGTCTCACCAGCAAACTTCTGCCACCTAATCCATCATCTGCCAGTCCATTTGCCTCCAAATGTCAGGTAATGCCACCGGGTCCCACAGACTTGTTCCTACACTGGTTCTAACCTTGCCTAAGCCATTCCCTGCTGCATCCACCTCAGCTCCCTGCCTGAGCTAAGCCCTTTCCTCCTCTTGCAGAACCAGCACTCATCAGCTGCTTCTCACTGGTTTCCAGCTCACCCATCTGAGTAACAGCATCCCACAGGTGGCACTGCTCCAGCACCTCCTGGAGCTCAGCATCCGTCTGCTTTCCCTGGGGATCCAGGTTTTCTCTGATTGACCCACTGAACAAAAATGGATCCTGAGGGATGATGGCCAGCCTAGATCTGCAAGTAAACAGAAGCTGAGGGCTCATGGGATAGGTTCTGCAGAAAAGCAAAGATCTGCTACTTCTTTTTTCATGGGGTGTCTTAGTTTGCTACAAATCTTAGAGGCACAGAGACATTCAGCCTGGTTTCCTTAGCACAACTATCAAGAAATAACAGAGAGATTCATAAAAAGCTGCCACAATCAGAAAAGAGGATGCCACAACAGTGAGTCCTTTGCTCCTCACTCTTTACTTTGGCATCCAGCCACTGACAGCTACCCTTCACTCTGCTCAGCCATACCTCAGCTCCTCCAAGCCCACCAGCTGGCTGTCAACACCATCAAGGAGAATCTGGCCTGATTTCATCTCCACCATACGGAAAAGGGCCAAGAAAAGGGTGGATTTCCCAGATCCTGTGCGACCCACAATGCCCAGCTTCTCTCCAGGGTAAACAGTGAAGCTCACACCATCAAGTGCATTAGGCAAGCCTGGTCTGTACACCAGGACCACCTGCTGGAACTCCACAAGCCCCTTGCTTGGCCAGTCAGCAGAAACCTAAGAGGGATACACAGGTGAGAAAGGGTATGATAACAATTGATTGTCATCTTCAGCATCACTTCCCCACAGTCCAAGCCCCACCCTTCCCTTTAGATGGTTGCTTGGCTTCTGAGAAGAACCAACACATAGCCCAGTCCCACCTCCAGCCCACTCCTAGGCTTGCTCTTCCATCACAGCTTGTATCTAGCACTCATTCTGCTTCCCTACTCCTTCCCCTCACTCCCACCTTCACCAGTTCCTGTCAGAGATTCAGCTTCCCCAGGAGATACACTCATAAATGATGAGTGATCAAGGTGGTTTCTGTGGAGAGGGCCCTCCACCCATTCACTGGAACCCTGTGATTTCCCTGGGGGGCAAGTGCAGGGCAAAGAGCCAGAAGATGGGCCACTACTTGAGAACACATCTGAGCTTTTACCTGGACCAATTTATCCTGAGGCTCCATGGGGATGTCTGTGGTGTACTCCTCTGTCCGCTCCACACTCACCATCATCATCTCTGTGTGAGTGAAACTGTCAATGAGGCCTGAGAGCAGGTGCGTGACAGACAGGGCATATGACAGTGCCAGGCCCACAAGTCCTGTGAGGACAAAAGCAAAAGCAAGAATGTTAGTGGCAGGGAAGGAGCTGACATCTTGCTGGGCAGACAAAAAGAAAAAACAAAGGAAGAGCCAGGACTCTGAAGTCTGGAGTCACACTTGAGGCTGGGGACACACAGGAGCAGAGACAGGAACTGAAGCACTACACTGTGGGTGACCTGCTAGCACCAGGAAGCAGGAGCTCTGGATCTTACCCCAGTGTAGGAAAACGTGTAGCTCTGGGCTGGGAGAGGAGAAACCCCTTGGGCACAGCCTAGGAGAGGACATAGATCAGTCCCTGCCAGCCTACCTGGATTTCCCAGCTGCTTCTGGTGCTGGATGATGGCAATCCCTGCTATAGCAGTAACCACAGCAACCCCAATCATCTGCAAGCGGATGTCCAGCCACTCCATCACTGTTTCGCTGGCAAAGAGACAGCGCTGGTTCTGCTCCAGATGCAGCTGATTCTCCAACTCAAACCTGTCAGGCACACAACAGAGGTTTGCATCACTCAAATTCCTCTCCTGCTGCCCCGGACAAAGGGCATTCCAGCCACCCCATACCAGCCCCACAAGAGGAAGGCCTTGGCTCTGAGCTCTGTCTCTCTGGGTGCTTGTGCTCCCTGCTCACCTCTTTGTTGCCCGCATGGCTCTGATGGTGCTCAGTCCCGAGAGGGTCTCAGAGAAGTGGGTGTAAATGGGAGACAGGGTGATGCTGTGCAGGCGCTTCAGCTCCCGCGATGTGAATCGGTAATAGCGCTGGACGAAGAAGTAGACTACAGCCAGAGGGAGCAAGACCAGACCAATCCAAGGGAGGCCATAGGTCATTATCACCAGCATGCCCAAGAGCCCGTAGATGTTGGCTAGGAAGATGTTGAGGATGAATGGCAGGCTGTCATCCACACAGTACAGGTCTGAGGAGAAGCGGTTCAGGATGCGGCCTGTTGGTGTGCTGTCAAAGAAGGTGACTGTGGCCTGGCAGTAAGGGAACCAGACAGTAAGAGCCAGTCAGGTGCCGTGAGATCCAACCACAGAACAGTGTGCAGGAGAGCAGCACCAAGGGGAGCAGATAAGGCCACAAGGAGGTGGCCACCACAACCCACTTCCTTACCTCAGCCTCCAAAGCCAGCATCCACTAGCAGCCAAACAACTCACATACTGTTTGCATGGAAAAAGGAAGCACTCCTTCTGTATCGAATGGCTGACAGCTACTGAGAAAGCAGGCACTCAGACACCATGATGGCCCCACAGCAGCAAGGCAAATCTAGCCTCTAACCTGAACTTCCCATCTCCTAATCCTAACTCTAGCCTGAGGACCCAAGGAAGCCAAAAACATAAAGTTAACTGACAGATGCCAGCATCAGCCCCAGATCTTGCTTAATAACTCCTAATCTCATCTAAATCTGAACTCACCATCCTGCAAAAGCTACTTTGACTTGACTGGCTATACATCTAAGGCTAATGAGGTGGGAGCTGTAAATCATCCTTCCATGGAATGAACAGGACACATTTTGAACCTCACTCATTGGCCCCTTGTGCTGGCTGTGGTGCAGTCCTTTGGAATACAGTCCTCCCAGCCAATACCAACAGAAACCTTAATCTATCTCCCACACCCATACTCCCAGCTATGAGAAGAATGGCAGGAGCCTCAGCCAGCTCTGGACTTTGTGCCCATTACCTTTAGAACCCTTTGGAGCAGGCGGTTGTGGATGACAGAGGCAGCCCGGAGAGCACCAAAAGCAAAGAGGAATGCCCGAATAATGGTGAACAGGGAATTGGCCCCTGCAATGCTCCCATAAACTATCAGGTAGAAATTCACATCCACTGAGCCATTGGGAGGGGCTGGCGTCTTGTCCAGATCTTGAATGGGGGAACTGGAAAAAAGGAAGAAGATAATGAATCTGCCAACATCCTCCTGACAGTAAACTCACAGACAGGGCATGAGAACTCCAGAGCATACTCCAGGGGAAATCAGGATACTTTAGCCTGATACTCCTGTTACACCCCTTTAGCATGTAATCAAATACTCTGATTACTATGCAGCTAGGGGTCTTCCATCAGCCCCAGCCAGAAGCCTTTCTGGCACATTATCAGGTCAGGGATTTTGATTCTGTTTGTCAAGGCAGCCACACACATCCCCTGAAGTGGTCAGTTTATCCATCCCTGCTCTCCAGGATCTTCACCCGAAATGCACTTAAGGACATCTCCTGCTCCCTGTGGCACCTCTGGACCATATTTACTTACACAAGCCCAGCAGTGGAGAAGAGAAGCAGCTCTGGGGAAGGCAGGGAAGCTGAGCAGGCCATCACAGAGGTATTTGCTCTCTGGGTTATGCTGGAGATCCAGTATGACAGCCACCAATCCGAGATATTTCTGGATGCTACAGAGAAAGACAGACTATGTAAAGAGAAATTCTGCTTCTGAATCAGCAAACATGAAGCTGAAGGGGAAGCTGCTGGACAACTTTTGCATAGTCTCACTGCCCAGTACAGTCTTTCCCCTGTCAGTAGCAGAGCAGGAGCAAGTGAACAGCCTTGAGGGCAGCAGCGACACAGCACTGATACAGAGGTGAGTGTTAAAGCCCTGGCATCCTTCCTTCTGGACTCCATGCAGCCAGGCAATGAAACAAGAGGAGAGAAGTGTCTAAAGAGAGCTGTGCTGCTGGGTCACTGCCTCACCTTGCATCAGGAACAGTGAGAAGAGGATTGATATTGCTAAGCAGCTGCCCATTGCCATCCAATAGGCCTTGTACACCTGAAAAGCCACTGCCCCTTCTTTCTTCTCTTCCTCCTTGTGGATGAGATTATGGTTTTGGGTTGGTTCTTCTGCCTCTGTCTTTATGGCCTCTTCCTGTCCCTGTTCATTAGGGGCTGTGGGGATAGATGCAAAATCAAAGGTCAGTGCAGTGTTAAATTCTTCCTGCAGCTGCTCCTAAATGTGAACAGAGCAAGTCTAAACTATGAGGGACACTTTTTTCCCTCCTCTCTCCTCTTCAAGACAGGTGCACCAACCCTGGCAGTTCTTCATCCAAAACTGGACTACAAGTGGAACAAGAGGTTCAAATACTGCTCCAGACCAATACCCAATGATATGTGGGCCTTCTGTCCTTCTGTGTATATACCACCCACATATCAGCACTGCCACAGCAGAACAAGATGATGGGAGTTCTGCTCTAAAGCCTTCAGGTACAGGTTCTGTCTGGAAGTTCAGCTGTGCTGCCCCAGCCATCCTTAAGCTCATCAGGAACAGACCTTTATCCTTATCCCTCTTGTCTGTATCCTTGAACTTGGGGAAGGCTTCAACAAGTGGCAGGATATCAGCTGGTGTGCCTGTGAAGAGAGACATGCAAATTCTTCAGCATCCATGAGGAGCAGGTGACAACTTTCCACCCTCCCACTGCCTCTTGCTCTGAAATGACCCAGTTTTGCTCCCTCATAACATTCCCTATGTTATACAGCAACTGTACCTTTGAAGGCTCCGCTCCATTCAACCTGTTACTCTTTCTGCCTTATCAGCTCCCCACATCTAGGGCTGTCCTGTTTTATCTGTACATCTGCACATCCTCCTGCACCCCATCTTTGCACACATGCAGTGTTCTCAGTGTGCTCTTTTATCACTGGGTTCCCCACCAGTCAATCCTAATCCCCTCAAGCCATTCCAAGACACAGGCACAAGTGAATGCCTGAGAAGACAGACAGTGTACCTGTCTTAACTATCCTGCCATTGTCCATCAGCAACAAGGCATCGGCCTTCTCCAAAAACTCCGTCCTGTGAGTGCAAAGGACCCTGGTCTTATGTTTGAGAACTCCGAAAATGCATTTCCACATAATGTGTTTGGCTACATCTGCATCAACAGCAGCCAGGGGATCATCAAGGAGGTAAAGTTCTTTCTCCTGGGAGGGGGGAAAAAGAAAAAAGGATACAGCTGTTGGCCCTGCTGGAGCAGGCAGTGCTGTACAGAAAAGTCCAAGCGTCTCTGTGTGGCAGCACCTTTAGGCTAGCACAATGTGCTTTAAAGACATGCTGCCAGAACTGTCCAGCTGAGTGCTTCCAGACTCTTTATATTTGACTAGGCAAGATCGCCACACAGTAATGCCCTTGTTATTTACCTGGTAAACAGCTCTGGCAAGGGCTATTCGAGCCTTCTGTCCCCCACTGAGTGTCACACCATTTTCACCCACCTCTGTCTGGTCACCTGCTGGTAAAATCTGAAATATTCAAGAACATAATTTAGAAAGGGACAAGAAACTGCTGGGGACCCAAAATCAGGACACAGGAGCCCCTCTCCAGCCTCTGGCAGTAATTTCTAAGGCTTTCTAAGGCTGACACCTTACCAACAATTAAACAATCCAACAATCTATACACTGGCTCTACAGACAACCGGCAAGGTTTATTTATGCAACATAAATCTCTTACACTCCAGAATAGGGTGTTCACATCTTAACTACCCATTGAGAGCAACTTCTGGTCCAAGGTAATGGCACACAGTAATTTTCTGTGAGAACAAGGGCTGTGTCTGCATCAAAATTATGCCAGGGTCCTTCCAAACAGCATAGCAGTAAAAACTACCAATTTTCAGTACCTGGAAATAAGTCTCCTCTCGGTTTGGTAGCATAGGTGTATTTTACAAAATCTCAAATAGAAATCGTGCCTTTACAGAGTGTTCATAGCTCTGGCCAAAATAAACAGGAGCTGCTAAAGCTTGGTACTTCAGAAAATCAGGCATTAGCTTATAAACTGGGAGAAGGCTAGATTCCTACATATACCATACGTACAGCCAGGTTTACTGGCTAATACAGTCATAAACCTCAAATTTAGAATATATGTCAGGAGTCCTGACTTAGCCCCTCAAAACCCCAAAGAAGTTGCTTCTGATCCTCCCCCCAAAAAACCATCAGCTGCTGATAGCTTCTGCCTGAAAAACCCAACAGTCATCAGCTCTGCAACAACAACTCCTTTCCCCAGCATGAAGAGCTTTTGGCTCAGCAGCAGAAGAAGCCACCCAAAGTGCTACAAGAGTGACTTCACACCTTAAAGAAGTATGGGCACGCTAGGAACGGTGTGGGCTTGGTAATCAGAGCAACACTGTGCGATGGGACATTGGAGCAGCAGTCTGAAACAATAAACACTGATCCCATGAGGCTCAGGATGGATGCAAAAGCCTGCCAAGAAGGCCCAGGCAGGTTTCCAGCCCAGGCACTCACATTTAGGTCCTCAGAGAGGGCACAGGCCTCCAGCACCTCCTCGAACAGCCTGGCATCATATTCCCGCCCAAAAAGGATGTTTTTGCGGACAGTGGTAAACTGTATCCAAGGCTCCTGGGTGGCCAGACCAAATCCTTGCTCGAGGTCACAAACATACACCCGTCCACCTTGTCTGCAAGCACAACAGAAGTGGGTATAAAGGACAACAAAGGAAAACAGCTGGCAGATCAAAATTACCCACAAGTCAGGATAGCACTGGACAATTCCCACATGGAGGGACCAGGCAGGGAAAACTCTTTAGGCTACTTACTTAATGAGCTCTCCAGTGATGGCTGCAAGCAGAGAGCTTTTGCCAGAGCCAACCTTCCCAACAACGCCCAGGAGCATTCCCTGCAAAGGGAAAGGGAAAGAAGCAAACTGATGTGCTAGTGCAGGGTAGCTCATCCAGATTTCCTGAGCCACACGTAGGCCGTAAGGAAGCTGACTGCTAGGACCATCTCATGTTCAGCAGTGCAGCTGGGTACAGATGTCAGACTCCTGATATGACAGGACACAGATTTGCAAGGAGTGTTAACTCTAGAGCCCTGCTCTGTTCCCTGTCCAGTTGTCTCCAGCAGCAATAGTAGAAAGCACAGAGAACTAATTAATCTCCTGTCTGTAAGGCATGGATGTTCTCTAGAGCCTTTCAGACTTTCAGTGTCCTGTGCCTCTTGACCTAGAGAAGATTTTGATGCACAGCTCCTAGACTGAGGAAAACATGCCACCTCTGCTCCATTACTTCTAGTTTCCAGTATTTTTTCTCGAATGCATTTTTCTCTATTACCTCCCATGTCCTTGCTCACCTTTCTCACTGACAGGTTCTCGATGTGCAGTTGCAGACTGCCTGTGGATGAGGGCTGCCTGGTGCTCTCCTCCTCAGCTGATACCCATGAGAAGTCTGCACATTGCATCTCCATGGCAGTAGCAGTATCTGAAGGGCTATCTACAAGTGAAAACCCAAACAGCAAAGCATTGCTATGAGAAGACCAGAAAATTAAAGGCACCTGGCATCACAAATATCATCAGCTTTGTTCCCAAATGCAGAGACCATGGATGAGGCACTGCATGATGCCCCTAACCCAACCACAGAATGAGACTCTTGACTACTGACTTGCCCTTAAACTTACACATCCCTTCTTCCAACCCTTCTGTTTCCAGCTCACACCAGACACATGTGGCTGTCAGGAAGACACTGTAATGATACAACCTGGTTTTATTATTGCTGAAGGTAAAAGAATGGCAGGGAGCTGGCCAAAGGCAATGAAAGAAGGAAAGGGAGCTAATGTGGCTCAGGAGAGGGGCAGCCACTCAAGCCTTTCTGCCATGTGAAGCCATGTTTGTTGATGGCTTCAGTGTCAGAAGAGCTTTGGTCAGAGGACAGAGCTGCTTGTTCTACTGGGACATTAATGGCTCTGTTGGCACAAGCAAGCAGTGGCTTATGGTTAGTAAAGTGGAATGTTATAGCCTTGTCTCCTGCTTTCCACAGAAATTAAGAGAAGTGTATCCACTCTGCCTCTACCCAACTGAACATCCTGAATCACAGGGTGACAGCCAGCTGCCCTCCAGCACTGCCCCTGGGCCTCGCACCTCAGCTCTCTGCTCTGAGTGTCTGCTGATATCTCAGATTCCTAAACCGTTACCTAGGGCATAATAAGCTTCCAGGTCCTGGTCCATGAGTTCAAAGAATTGCTGGATTCGATCCAGGGAAACTTTGGCCTCCAAGATCCCATTCAGCACCCATGGGAAGCTGTTGAGGGGTAGAATAAGCATCCCAACAAGGGCCAATGCTGTGAACACCTGCATGGGTAAGCAAACAGCCATGAGCTGGAGCTAGCACCTCCCCTGTATCCTCCAAACAGCTTCACCAGTGAGAGCCTGAAGAGCTGTGGAGAGACATGGGCTGGGTTTATTTCCCAGACAAGACGCCTCAGCATTGCAGTTCCAGCATAGACTGTGCTCTGCACAAGTTTGGAGCTCTCCCTAACACCGACTCACCTTTGTGGCAGTGAGCTGGTGACCCAACAGGACGTAGGTGACAAAGATGGCAATGGAGATAACAACAGGGAGTGCTGCCCACAGGTACACGCACAAAGCATCCAGGTAACTGATGGCCCGCAGCTTCTGCAGCTCTTTCGCCCGGCAGGATTTTATCCTGGCGCTGAAGTGCTGCTCCCAGGCGTAAAACTTGATCACCCGAATGCCACACAGGAACTCTGTCATTAGCTGCAGGCAACCAGAAAAGAACATCAAGCAAACAGTGCCCAGCCAACCTGGGCTGTGCCTGTCTCCTGCTAAGGGCCAAGCTAGAGATGTCAGGAACCATTTATTGCTAACAAAGGCATAAACCTAAGTGACAACTATTGGAAACTTTGTGCTCATCCATACCACCAGCTTCTTAATCCACCCATGCTGTGCACAACCAAGGAAATGGCAAAATATTACACTACTTTCCAAGTGAAAGATAAACAACACAGGCGAAGGGATGTGTGGAATTGCTAGCTCCAGCCTGGATACTATTCACTTGTGCTGACTTGACAGTGCCTTGAGATAACATCTGACTCTCAGGCCTGGTCCTGCCCTGACACGGCTGGTCTGTATCCAGAGCCTGGCTGGCTCATTTCCAGAATGCTGGTGTCCCTGCAGGATGCAGTCCTCTCATTTCTGTTCTCAGGTCAGCATATGTAGAGCAAGCTGACTGTGTCTCTGCCCAACATTAAAGAAGACTAACAAGAGAGACTTTATTCAGCAAACCAGTCTTACAACAGCTGGACAAAGTTTAGCATAATCAGATACAACTCTAGTAGATGCACCTACTGTTGGAAAAATATGTATTTTTAAAGCTGCCAACAGTTCTGACAGGGAGTTGACCTAAGTTTCATGCTTCAAAGCATGAGTAAAACTACTGTCCCCTCAAATTAGAGATAAATGCTACAAGGTGGGAATCAAATGTGGAGAGGAGAGATGGCACTGCAAATAGGAGAAAAGCAGTGGAAAAGATGACTGAGAGCACCAAGCCTTGAGCCATATAAAATTACATCCACGATCATTGCCCTTCTCCAGACTGAAAGCCACTTCATCATTGATGGCATCACTGGAGCAATAGGATGGATGCAAATCTAGAGGAGCCATTGGGAATCTGACCTTTACTACACACAGAAAAGAAACTTGCAAGGCAACATAAATTAGCCCAGGGGACAAGAGAAGTATTAAAGGTTCACAATCTTATGGGTGGTTAAACTACATCACCTTGAAACACTTTTGACCAAAGTGTGTGTGCGTGTGTGTGTGTGTCTGTGTGTGTGTGTGTCTGTGTGTGTGTGTGTCTGTGTGTGTGCCCCTTCTGGCATTTTTCTCAACAGCTGTGATTCAATTAATCTGCTTTGGACCATGACTAGTGGCCAAGAAGCCAAAGTTCTGGGACAAACAGGGAAAAATTACAAACTCAGAGGGACACCCCTGCCCCTCACCCACCTTGACCCGTGTGTCCTTGTGTTTCAGCATCTCCTGGTTGTTCACCATGATGCGGTTAGCTATGATCTTGTTGATGGGCACCAGCAGCAGCGCCAGGGCCACGCCTCCCAGGAAGGCTATCCCCACTTGCTCGTACAGGAGGTAGAGGGTAACGGCAAGCTGGACAGGCAGGCTCCACAACTCATGGAAGCTGTAGCAGAAGTTGACCAGCCTATCGGTATCCGTGCTCATGAAGTTGACAATCTCCCCCACAGTGAAGCGGGCAAGGCTGGTGCCGCTGACGCGCAGAGCCTTGCGGTAGATGGCGGAGATGACGGCGGCCCGCACCATCAGCGTCACCTTGTTCATCTCGTACCTGAACTGGCTCCGCAGGAGAGCGCCCAGGAAGGAGCCAGCAAAGAGCCCAAGGGCATACAGAATCCCGTGGCTCAGGGGCTCCTGCCGTGACTCCATGAAGTTCACCAGCAAGTTCAGAAGCAGAGGACCTGAAAAACCCAGCAGACTGTCAGCCAGCTTGAGAAGTCCAAGGGTGTAGAAACGAAGCCCGAAGGCGGCGTGAAGGACTGACAGGAGGCGCACAGCTTTCTGGGCATGGTATGAGCTGTCTGGAGCATCACTGCTCCCATCATCTCCAGCAATGATTGGGCTGGTAAGAGACTCTGTCTCCTCCTCTGCTTGCTGAAGAGCTGCCTTCTTCTGCCAGCAAGAGTAGAACCGGTCACAGACCCGGGCAGCTTGGAGCTGGTGAGGAAGCACATAAACGTCCTGCGGCTGGTTCAGCTTGTGCTGGTAGCCACGCTTCATAAGGGGGTTCATCCAGGTGTAAAAGAAGCGGGAGAGCCAGCTCTCACCATCCTCTGCCACTCTCTGCTGGTCAGGCACAGGGATCCCTGGCCCTGAGACGGGCTGGTCCTCTTGCCAGGAGCGATTGATGGAGAGGAAGTCTTGCCTGGCAGCAGTGGGGAAGAGGTAGCTGACCACGTAGGCAAGCAGAGAGGCCAGCTGCAGACACAGAATGGCGAACCTGGTGGAGGCACCGGGGCGGGCCGGGGACCAAGCTGTCCCACTGTGGCAGTACCACAGCAGGGTGATGATGGAGGAAGGTAGGGGTAAGAGCGTGAGGAGAGCCAGGGCTGCAGGGCCCCTGGTAAAGCCGTGAGTGGATCTGTGGAGCATGAGAAGAGCGAAGCCGTGCACCAGCCATGCCAGGGCAGCAGTGCCATTGGCCAGCAGTTCCAGGTACACAGGGCCCAGCTCCTGCTGGGAAATGGTGGCTGGGATGGTGTCAGCAAGGAACAAGCCAGCAAGTACGAAGGAGGCAGCGATTCTCCAACCCCAGCTTGGCCTGCAAGGCACACCAGAGCCAGACCTTGAGGAGGAAAGAGCAGTGAAATAAATTACAGTTGGAATTCCACTACCTCTCGGTCAGTACTGTCCTTTCTTCCTCTCCTCTTCCCCATGTTTATACATCCACTCCTACTTAACCTTCTGGATACACCTCCCTAGATCTGTAACTTTTTCTGACTGTAAGCATTGCTAAACTACATCAGGTCAATATAGCCCACTCTTTGGTCAACACCAGAGATTTAGATGCTACCAAAGAAACGCATTTCTTTACAGAAATTTGTTTGCAAACTATGATATTTTGTGGTCAAGTCAGACTCCCATCCTTGAGGATTAACAGCAAGAAAAAGTATATTTAACCTCTTTAACACAAATTTTGGATGATGAAATTCCCTGCGTCACATGTCTGATCCCTGATTTCTTTGTCTGTCAGATATTTTTTCTAGAAACATTATTCTTATCGCTGTGAATTTCAGTGATGCTGTGCTTGCAAGGTCTATAATCTATTGCCCACGAAAATACTTCATTATCACTGGATTCTTTGTGGCCTTTCAGGATCAGTGAATGTTATCAGGTTTAGGAATTTCAGATGAGGGTAAAGAGAAAAACAATTCTGCATTTCTCTAAACTCCTTATTGCCTTATATACAACTTCTATGCCACCTTGGATTTATATCCTCTACCAGAATACTCCCAGTTTCCCCAGTCCTCATTCACTGAAAAAGTTTTTAATTACTTTCTGTGATTTTATGCCCACAATCCCCTCTATTCTTTCTGCATTCCTTTCTGTACACTGAATTAAAATGGATGCTGACAAATATAATAGCATTATAATGTTGTGTCCTTCCCTAAATACATATTCAGCACGTGATAGGGAGATACAATTTCCAGACTTTCCACCCCACCTCCAGTCCTGCATAGCAATCAAGAGCCAGAGGAGTCAGTTGTCATACCTCGGAGTGCCAAGGAAGCAGGCACTGACCACTGCAAGGATCACATGAGGAATCACGCTTAGTGTCAGCTGGTTAAAGCAATGGCCAACGCTGCCACGAACCCACACAGGGAGTGGATCTTCTGGGCTGGTCCCACACAAGCTAGCCAGGATGTTCTCCATCCTTTGCTGGTAACTCAGTCTGAGAGACAGGATGTCCTAGGGTAAAGAAAAAGCAGCATGAGGTAAAAAACATAAGAACTACTACAGCCCCAGTCCAAGATGGAGTGACGAGTAATTAACAGAGCTAGAAGGAAGTTCCTGGGTCATAGTCCAAGCCCGGCTATTGTTCACTCACTATCATACAGTCTACTTAAGAAAATTATCAAGGACCAGCTGAAAATAAATTATCTTGTTTATTCCCTTAAGTCACCCTGGGACTGCAATGCCCTGTGAATTTGAAACTTTCTTATTTCCAGGTTGAATTTTTTTCCCCATGGCAAGTTTATCCTCTATAAGTAGGATAAGGAAGTATTTTCCTGTCTATGGATTGGCATGAAAAATATTTTGAGCTGCTTAAACAACAACCTATTCATTGTATTTCCATGTTCACAACACTTCCCACCAAGGAACTCCTTGAGGCAGCGTGTAACATGAAACATCCCCCAGAGGGCAGGGGAGGATGCTGGTGCCCATCCTGGAGCAGGCGGTACCCGAAAGCTACACAGACGGGCGAGCCAGCGCCCTGTGTGTGCCGCCCGGCGGCCTGAAGCACACCTGGCAAGGCCTCGGCTATACGGGGATTTCCGCTCGCACCAGCCCGTCCCATCTCCAGCCCGTGGCCGGCCGAGCGCCACGGGCCGGGCGCCGCACCGAGCTCGGCACAGCGGGGGCACTGCAGCACCACGGCACAGCTGCGGCCCTCAGCACAGCAGCGCCTAAGCACGGCAGCAAGCCGGCACAGCGGCCCTAGGCACCGCAGCAAGCCGGCACAGCAGCACCCCGGCACGGCAGCAAGCCGGCACAGCGGCCCTAGGCACCGCAGCAAGCCGGCACAGCAGCACCCCGGCACGGCAGCAGCGCACGGAGCTCCCAGCCGCGCCGGGGGCGGCGCTGCGGCCGCCACGTGCCCGGGCCGGACGCGCCCCCCGCCGTCCCCGCCGTCCCCGGACCCGGTACCTCGGCTCCCCGCGGCGCAGGCCCCGCCCCCTGGCGGCCCGGAGGACGCGGCGCAGCCCCGAGAGCAATCCAGGCCGGAGCAGCAGGCCGAGCTGAGGGGCAACAGCGAGCCAATGCAGCACGCACAGCCCGCTCAGTGTAACCACCTTCCGGTTAAAAAACATAAATTACCCAAACTAAGAGCTAGGCTCCAGCCATGAACGTGATTTCCCCCAGAATTCCTCTAGTTCTGTCCTGGTGATCATATCCCTCCCTTCCTTTTCCTATGATTTTTGGCTCACAGCACCTGAACTGTTTGCACGCTGTGAAAAACGCCAAATTCTAAAACCACTTGGTTTTAGAATTTTAGAAGTTTAATAGTAATACAATGGTTATAAAAATAGTAATATAATTAGAGTAATAAAAATTTGGACAATTAGGATTTAGGACAATACAAGACAATAAAAACAAAGCCTTAGGGAGAGTCCAGGTACCTCTTTCTGGGCAAAATAAGCCCGAAAAAGGACACACATTAACAGAGGATTAACCCTTAAAAGCAATAGCCTGTTGCATATTCATACATCTCATACACGATGCATAAATTCCATTCAAACACAGGATTCTGTCTGGTCAGCATCAACTTCTTCCTCTTAATCCTGACGTTATCTTCAGGGATGAGCAAGGCAGGAAGAAGTTCGTTTCTTCTGATAATGGAGCAATAAATTCTCTTTCTCTGAAAGATTTGTGTCCTGTGGTCCTGCTATCTTGGTGCAAGTACCTCATTCCTTTCTTTTAAAAAAGTATCTTACATAGCACAGTTTCTATTTTAACATTATATTATAACCTAAAATTATATTTAACACACTACTTAAGAAAATTAATACAGCATAACTTTCTACATAACACATATAATATTCATTTTAATATTTGTGAAAAGCCAATCATAAAATACACATTTTTCACACCTACCTGATGCACATTACAGACTTGCAGTGTCACCGTGTCAACCAGCACAGGAATATTTATGGGCCACTGTGTTATCCAAACATCAGCAGGTATAGCCCAGGCGGTGCTTTTATGGTATAAATTTACTTTTACAGGTACAGCATTCTTTGCTTGTAAGACAGAAGACTACAAGATGAAAATAACATTACTATAAGAGCACCTTGCCAACAACACATCAGTCTACTCACAGTGGCAGAGCTTTCCTGGCATAGTGAGAGGTCCTGATGTTAACCTAACACAACCATCTGAATAACACAGGGTAAACAAATCCTCTCTGATTCACCTGTGTTGTGTTCAGTGACTGTCTGGAGCACAAACACACCCATGCATGCAAGCAGCACCCCCAAATGTGACACTCATTCTTTCCTATAAGAGTATGTTGCCTTGGGGTGAGGGGGCGTAAATGCACAACTTTCCAGATGAGAGAAAGCAAACTGGAGAGGACATCCAGCTCCATCTGCTCTGGACTATTATACAGTAACAGGAGGGTGCTGTAAATGTCACCACACTACCTAGCAATTTTAGCTGCTACTGGTGATTTTTATAGCAGATGATCTGAATGTTTCAACTGTACCAAACCCTTCCCAGTACTCTGTTACCAGGGAAAATAAACATATAACCACTACCAGTAGAAAACTTTACTTTCAACATGCAGCTCACCAGAGATACAAAAAGCATTCTCTGAGCTTGAAGTGTTTTCAATGCAGTGCTGAGGAAGGAAAATATCAGTGACCTTCCAGAGAAAACAGAGCAATCTGGCTAAGGGAGTGTGGAACAGCAGCTAAGAGCAAGAGCTCAGTGGCCACATTACTCTCTGATCACAGCTTCCTTGAAAGGAGCAGGAGGGTGCATTTTCTGCAAGGCTCTCTCTCCCCCTCCCTCCTTGTTTAATAATCTTTTCTCACATGCTTAACATCAATCTTTGTGTGTCAGTTGCAAGGTTGCCTTTACACGACCAAGCTACTCATACTGTACACTGTATTTGGCCAGCCTGCTCTTTTCCACAGTTCATCCAAAGGTTTCTATACTAAACTTTCCTGAGGGGGTCTTGAGAGTAAGTTTTATATCCTCTCTGCTCAGGGAAGCTTCCCTTCAACGAAAATGCTGTGAAAGCAGCAAACTCTCAAAACAGCAAGTAGGGGTTGCGTGAAATTGAAGCACTAAACTGCACACAAGTGAACCTGATTTCAGATTTCATGGTTCTGATGTCTTATTTATTTCCAAATGAAAACAAACAAACAAACCCAAACAATTTAGAAATGTCCAAAACCAACCAAACAAGTACCCTCAAACTACCCACAACACTAACCAAACAAGTACTTTCCACGTCTTAATAAGATACCAGAGAAGTTCTTGGATATCAACAAAGAACAACCTTTCTCCCCTGAGCTATTCACTCTCAGAGCTTTTCCATTCAGCCACTCTGTATTTTAGCATTTTCTTTTTTCATGTGCTGCATCCTGCTTGCTCATCTCTCCTAAACTCTTCAGGTTCAAAACCATAAACTTTATCACTTCACCTGAAGGATGGAAAACTTTCAGGTGCCACAGATTCCTTCTTGGTCCAGACAGCATTGCCTACACTCATGGGAAAACAAACACAAAGGGTATTAAAAAAGGAACTCCAGGAAAACACCAACTCACCCTAACTGATCTGAAATCACTTTGCCTGTTCTGCATAAGTGCATTTAAATAGTGTCACAGCAAGAATTTAAGTAGACATTCCTCCTTTTCCTGCTTCCTTTTGGCTATTTCTCCTGCTCCTGAATATTGCTGCCTACACCATCTACTGCTACATATCTGACAGATTTAAGATGTGCGGGCATGTGGAGTGGTGGCTATACTGCATACAAAGTACCTTGGGCACTAGAAACAATCATACACATGGCAATTATAAAAAAATCTAAGCATTCAAAATTGAAAAAAACCCCACCAACGTTAGGTTTAATTTAATCCACCCCCGCAGGCCATGCAGGCCAGATTTTATTCACTATTATCCAGAGTTTGTTAATGCTCTAGATGGATAAATCCCCAGTGAGGAAGCACTATCTGGCAATGGGAGACTGCCCCCCCTTTTCTGATGAGTTTGTTTTGTAACAGATTACTTAATACCAATCCCAGGACTCAGGGAATCAGTGTAGGCTGCATGCCCATTCCATTTCCCAGCTATAAGTAAATATTGAGCTGAAACAGAAGCCAGCCTAGACAAGCCTTAAATTCAGAAATATCAACCTTGTAATTATAGCTGTAAAATCTCTGAAAGCAATTGTCTGTTTGGATGTGTTTTCTGTACTCCCAGCCAGGACTCTGCTATCAGCTGAACCATCCTCAAATTCCATGACGACACAGCCGAGGAAGGTTTGATTCCTTGGCTCAGTCCAAAATTTTTCATGAACAGGCTGCTTTGCCTGGACCTGAAGGCACAAGATAGATATTATGCCCTGTTTTCCAGGGAAAAAAATTAATGCCAACTTCAGAAGACAGATGAGTATCTTCTACTGCATCTCCTCATGAGAACATCAATTCTGTCATGGAAACACAGAAACTGTCTTTGTTGTTACTCACAGCCAAGCCATTCCACAGTAGATGGTTGTCTCATGCCCCTGGATCTAGTCTTGACTCAGACAAGAAGGTAAAAAAATTTAATTAAGGTATTACATTTTTCTGTTTTACTGGTCTGCTTCTTAACCTAATGGTCCAACCTGGATTAACTTCAATTCCGATTTCTGTTTACTTGTTTATACAAAGCTACTCCTTGCTTTTCTTATTCTGTTCTTTCTGAATGCCATTTGCTCCCCTTTGTTATTTGGGGCCTAATGAGAATTCAGAGATACCTTATTATCCCAACATTGACCTCAGCATCCAATTAGCTGAAACCTCTGCAAGCAGCAGCTAATTGCAAGTTCAACTATGAGCTCTGGAATTCCAAAGATGAGTTTGGGAGCTGAACTTCTACCAGAACACTCTGACTGGCACCTCTGTCACCCAGTGAGAGCCTAGAGCACCAACTGCAGGGATGTTACAAAAACCTCTGCAAAGCAGGTAAGGACCTTGCCTGACTTTTTCAATCCCTGAGACAAACTGTAGTGTTTCCTCTTCCTAAGATGAGAGAAGTCTCAATTTGCTCTGCAGCACTGGGCCTAGATTTCAGTACCGATTTTAGGAATAATTTAGCTGGATCCCACTAGGGATGCTCAGTCCCTTAAAAAACTTAGCTTCATAAGGCATGTGGTTAAAAGATGATACTACATCTAGATGAAAATTAGTTTATAAATTGCAATTATAAATTGTAATTGTAGGGCAATGCTCAGTGAGATGACAGGGTGCTAGAAAATGCTAACGAGCACTGGTCAGTCTCCAACAAATTGAATGTTTCTCTTAGGAACTCTTTTAACATCACAACACACAGGGTGTTGCCTTTATTTCTACCACTTCTCCCATGAGCATTTTTCTTATTGGTGTGCAGATAAGACACTTTAAGGAACTTGCTCTGGAGTTTTTATTATCTGGATTCTTTCACCTTCCAAATGCCACTAAAAATCTATGATCAGAAACCAGGAGAATACCTCCTGTAGACCTCCTTTGGCTGCAAGGCAAAAAAGTTTTTAAAAAATTTATTTTTGGCATTTTGCAAAGTTTTTTAGGTACTAGATGCCCAATTATTATAGAAAACTGAATTTAAAAATGTTTTGCAGAGTTTCTTGGGTTTGTGGCTTTTTACTTGTCCATTTTAAAACCAAACCATAGTTAAAAACTGATGTAAATAAAGCAACAGCATGGAAGAGATGTCCAAAACCAAACAAGCAATTTTTCTCACTCTTTATCACACTCAGCTATTTTTATTTACTTCAGTTGGTCAAACTGAGTGCTTGATGCAGACACCTGACACTAAGGCGTGAAAACATGTTCCTCCTTTGATTAAAGTAATAGAACATATTTGGGTAACAGTATATTCCTTACTGTGATAAGCTACTTGCATGTGATCTACCACAAAAAAAGAGAGGGGAAGTTCCAAAATACACATCAGTTTTGTGGTTATGTCAAAGTGTTTTGCTTCTCTGGGTGTCACTGAGTCTGCTGCTTAGGGTAGTTGATTGGAACAGGCTGAGCATCCATTGATCCCACAGGAAGTAGATTCACAGTCTGCTGCACATCCTCAAAGATGAAGCTCTTATCCCACGAATTCTTAGTTGAATTAAGGTCGCTGATGAACACTGCAAGCCTTAGGACTGAAAGGTGAGAAAAGGACAATGGTAGCAGAAAATAAGTCTTTAAATAGCTCATGCTTATTTTGATGACTGAGTGCATTTCCTGAGCCCGGGTAGTGATGCACTCATTCAGAAAATCTTAAAGGGGGTCAGTTTTATTACAATTGTAGTAAACCACTCCCAGCAGAAATATCTTATCAGACAGATCACCATCCTGCTGCTCTTTGTTGCTACTACTTATTAATAGTATGCTTCAAAATGGTGAGATGTTCGAGCAAATACATTCCCAAACACACGAGCAGAATTTCAGCCAGAAATCAACTGGCTCTTCAAATAAAATCCCTCACATGTCATTCAGCTAAGAACAAATTACAAATCAAGATATAAATGCTTGTGGATTTTGGAAATGAAGCTGAAGAATTTTAGGAGAACCTTAATTTCTCTGCTTTCACTTCTTTTGACCGCTCCCCCATTTTAGTTAATTGAAACCCAAACCCCCTTCCTCTCTGGAGACAGCCCCAGAGCAGAGTAAGGGCAATGTTCCAGCCGTGGCAGGAGAGCCGCAGCTGTCCCTGGCGCTGTTCCAGCCGCTGTCCCGCAGGAAGCGCGGCCGGTGCCCAGGTAGGAGAGGGAGGCGGCGGGAAGAAGCCATTTCCTCCCCTGCCATCCCTGCTCCCGGCAGCCCAGAGCACGGGAATGGGCTGAGGAGTTTTCTGAGCTGGAGGCTCAGCCTCCGCACCCCTGATCGATCAGGCAAGGCTCTCTTTCCAACACACTCCTGCTTGAAGACAGCACCACCTGTACCGACCACCTCGGCAGCACCGTGCGTGCGCGTAGGGGAGGGAACAAAACCCAACAAAAGCAAGTAAACAAACAAACGAAAAAAATCCCAAACGACAAAAAAACACCAAAGCCGAGCGTGCCCCAGTCACGGCCGCTGGGGCGCGGAGTGAGGCAAAGAGGAGCCGCACAGCCGAACGCAGCAGCAGCACACCCCAACTCCCACCCGATCGGCGGCCGCCATTTTGTACGGGCGTCCCCAGGCACCGCCCCCCCCGCCTGGGCTCCCCCTCCCCCGCCCGGCTCGGGAGCGCGCAGGGCGGCGGGGAGCGCGCACGCCGGGGGGGGCCGGGCCGGAGGAGCCGCGGGACCCCCGGGCCGCTGGCGCCATCATGTACCGCTCCAGCAGCGGCCGCTCCGGCCCTTCGTCCTCGTCCTCCTCCCACCGCCTGAAGGAGGGCGGCTCGTCGGCGTCCCGCACCTCTCGCTTCAGCACATCGGGGCCGGGGCCAGGCCACGGCCGGCCTCCCCCGCCGATGCCCGCCGCCGCCTCGCCGCCGCGCTCCGCTTCGCCCCGTCCGCCGCCGCTGCGCCGCCACCGCTCCCCATCGGGCCACCGCGGGCCCTGCCGCCGGTCCCCGTCGCCGCACCGCAGCCGGAGGTTGCCGTCGCCGCCGGGAGGAGCGGGGCTCGGCGGGCCCCGGGGCCGCCGGGGCAGCGAGCACGGAGACGGCGGCAGCAGCAGCCGGGTAAATACTGCGGTGCACCCGGGGGCTCGGTGCGGGCCCTGCCCTCGCCCGGCCGGCTGTCAGAGCCCCTAACCCGGCGCGGCCAGCTCCTCTCAAAATTATACCGGCCCCGGGCTCTCCCGGTGCTGAGGGAGAGCGGCAATTCCCCCCTATTCCTTAGAGAGCCAAATAGAGGAAAAAATAGATTTCCATTTTAAGTGATGTTTTCTCACTAGTTTCCATTGCATTTTTATTTGTCTTACTGGCTAGAGCCATTTTAGAGAAGGTTCGAAGATGATGCTGTCTTTTCGCTAAGGCAGAAGATGTCATTTTCATCCGTTTAACACGTTGGGTTGTGCTAGTGCATAAATATCGTTTAACTTACGGGAATATAACTTTTTAGACAGCATGTTGAATGAGTACTTTGTCTGAATTCTTTCTGCTGTCACGGCGGGCGTACAAAGAAGGCTGTTACTGATTTATGTCTTTGAGAGGGATTCTTTGCTACGCACCGCTTTGTAGCTGGGGCTGTGCACAGGGTGTCCCAGTCTTCTCACTTTGTCTTGGCAAAGTCTGATTTGGGCAAGCTCTGTTTTGGTGTCTGTGGTGGTGGATGGCATCTTGGATGCAGACACCTTCGTAATAAATCAAAGTGTGAAGACTTTTTTTTTTTTTTTGTGAGTGGGATTGGCTCACCTAGGTTTTGTCTTCTTGCTCCTTGGTGCAGTGATTGTTTTGTCTGGTGACTCTGAGCTGTGGTGTGTAGTAAGTTCATTGTGCATTTGTACTACCGTGAAAGAAGAGATTTTCGTACTGGGGTACTCTAGGCGATGGTTCCATAGTCACTCAATCCAGCGCACCTGCAGTTGCAAAGAACGGTGTGCTCGCCTTTCCCTCTTGCTTTGCAGTATATTCTGCCCTCTCCCGTGTGCTCAGACGTGGATTTGTGAGTGGCAGAGTGGGCTGATGTGAGGAAACAATGTAGCTGAAAATCAGTCCAACAAAAGTGTGTTATCTCCTGGTCCCTTGCCTGATGGGACACTCCCAAGGGAGAATGGGGATTGCCCTTTCTCGTGGTGATACAGGTTCTTAAGGGATTTCTTTGGAGCTGCAGCCATAGAAGAGCTCATGGGTGATTGTATAGTGCCATTAAAATTCAGGTATTGGTGTTATTACCTATGAAAGGTGAGTTGCCCTGGAGATGCAGGAAGATAATGTGGTCTTGAACAGTTAAGCCTAGCCAGGCTACAAAACTTGCCTCTGGCTGTTTGTTTTCACGTTGTCTTTCACCCTTATCTCCATCCTCTTTAGTTTCCTGTGTGGTGCCGTTGCAAATTGCATTACTAATAATATCCACGATGAAAATAAGTAGTTTTTAAAGAGGAAATGTTTTTCTGTCTGATTCATGTCAGTTTGTGTTGTGGCTTGATGGACAGTTGCATGTTCACAACTGATGGGTGGCAAACCTGGGATACAGGACAGAACTTTCGTAAACTGCCGTCACCATCACTCAGTCTCCCATTTCACTGTATCCTCGATAGGCTGTGAACCTGTGCTGGCTGTAACAAAACTTTCAATGCTGACTGTGTTGGTAGTTCAGACTTGGAGAAATTTGATCTAGGAGTTTTGACTAGAAGCCTCCCACTCCCTCTTTGATGGGGGGGAATGCCACCAGAAACATCCACTTTACACGAACATTATTTTTGACAAACTCTGCTCTTCTAGTGTTACTTTACACCCTCCTGGCTCAAGTTGAATCAGTCATCTCAGCAAATTGGTACAGATTGATGATTTTTTCTTGCCAGTTCTAACTTCAGAGAAGGATTGAAAAACTATCCTAGAAATTAGGCGTGAGCAGGTTAGCTGATGCTGTACTGATGAGCCAAATGGATTTTTTGTTTATTTACAGGATTACTGCATTTAAGGAAAGCCCTTCTGTAGGAAGCAATTGTCACAATAAGAGATCTTGAGACAATTAAATAGAGTTCTTCAACCTATATTGTGCTGACTCTTGCGTTTGCTAAAGCCCAGCGTAAGTAATTCTTAGAGTGTAACATCCACAATTTTTCCATGGAAGCTTTTGTCCCCCAACAGGTGTTTGACTGGCAACTGACACTACTACTTCTTCAAATTGATGTTACAAAGCATAAAATACGTATGTAGGTTTGTTTTATTTTTTAAAAGTACTGTTTACAAAAGTAGGGTTAATTAGAGAAAGATAAAAGCTGGGATTACGCTGTCATTTCCCAAAGAGTGGCACTAAATGTGATGGAAACAGAGCAGACAGCAGATATGTTGGGTTATCGTGACTGGTCAGGGTAAAGTTTTAATAAAATTTTTAGGATTTTATGACTTAAGACCCTGTCTTCTCTTCAGAAGCTTGAGAATATGAAATGTGCAGATGTGGGAAGTTACACAAATATATTAGTAAGTGGGATTTTGGAGCTGTCACAGAAAGGACATGAATTCAGAAGCCCAAGGAAGAGGAATTTAGGTTGCAATGAGGAAAGAGGACTTGAAAGGGGGGAATATATGCATAAGGGTGGGAGATGTAATATCTAGAATGAAGACACTGTTGGGATAAGGGCATGGGATAGAAATGGAGAAAATAAATTTGAGTACAAGTTACAGGTCATTGTCCCTGTCCTATATATGAATTGAGGTATGAAAGCAGCAGCCTCAGAGATTTCTTACTAAATTTTCTTGTTTCTAGGAGTTGTTTTGGTTTCATATTTTGTTGTTGTGGTTTTTTTATTATTTGTGAGACGGAGTACATGCATTTCCAGGTTACAGCATTGTTGCACATTTTGTTATGCATAACTGGGGTGCTGGCAGTGGAGCCATGTACTGGATGTTGTAAGTAGGGATGGTGTTAGTTTCCTAATAGCTGAGGAAAACTTTTTGGTGATTGGAAGAACATGGAGTGACAGCAAAGGTTTGGGGTGAGTACCGAGAAATGTAATGGAGGAGAGGAAGGTCAGGGCTTTACAGTGAGAGATTTTGGCAGACTTTCATTTGCTCTTGCAAGGCTGACACATGCTGCTTTTATTTATCCCTGCTGATCTGCGTGCTTGTTCTTTTTAAAGGTTTATTTTAGCTTCTTTGCTTTCTTGTAAGAAAACTGGCTGAGATTAGAGGACTGGAGCATGTGGGGTCAACAGAGGATGGAGAAATGACAAGCAGGTATGCAACCTGTTCAGTAATATGGCAGTGGTAACTGTGGCTTAGGTGATAGAACAGGAAGGGAGAAAAATGCAGTGCAGTGCATACATAGGTATGACTAGTGGTGGTGTTCAGCGCTCCAGATACAAAAACCTTTTAAAAGTGGAACTTCTCCAGTTTAAAAAAAATACATTAAAAATCATGAAGTTCAAATATTTACTGCCCTAACTGCTCTCTCTGGGCAATTTGTATAGATCAGTCACAAGCAATCCAAATGTCCCAAACATTCTGAATGTAAACTATTTCCTTCCTTTGCCCAGAGTTTGTTCCGATATGTAATCATCACCTCTCTGTCTTCACTGGAGGTGGTTGTCGTCTGTATGCCCACAGTCTTGATGCCTAGAAGATGGCCTTGAAGATAGTAATTTCTTGAGGCAGCCCTCAAAATTCAGTGTTACAATGGGCACAAGTCAGAACGTGTTTGTATGAGACATATGCACCTCGAATGTGTTGGATCTCAGTCATGCTGTTGCCGGATCATTTTGTGCTGGACAAGGCAGTTGGTCTTCAAAAGTAATTAAAGTGTGTTTTGATAAATGCTGGGATTCAGCTTAATGAACAAGACAGAAATCACTAATATGTTAGCTTAGAATAAAGCTATATGCACAATGGATTCTAGTACAGATTTGTACTGCAAGGGAATTTTGTTAGGTAAACTTGTAAAAGAATTCTTTTGCTTTGGTCTCTTGGAGGGTTGAGCTGAACCTGCTGCATGCTCTCAGGGTGGATGTGGACATTCAGTGCACCTGCTGCTTGCTACTGCAGTTTTCAGCAGTAAAAGCAGTGTGCAGTGCATGACTGGTTTGGCAGAACTGAAGCTGGTTCACTGCTTCCTGTTAGGCAGAATCTATGTTGTGTTGGTTTAAAAAAGCAAATCAAGGATCTCTGTCTTTAGGCAGTCTCACCTGCTTTTGAGGGAACTCCCCTTAACTCTGGTCAGTCCTGTATTCCGGTGCTATATTTTAGCATAATGTGAGGCATAACTAGTTAAGCATAATTTACCAGTGATGGTGTTTTGTGTACTGTGTATGTGTACAAAGGAAGGTCTGTGCAGAGGCAATGAGCTCAGGTCTTCTCTGCTGTAGATTCTTCCAAGGCAACTTTATTTAGTTTACTCTGGTTTATCTCTACCAGCTTTAAATAATGGTAATGGGAATTTTAGACACCTATAGAAGATGTTTCTAGTGGCATTGGTGTTTTTAGTATTATGTTGTGCTTATCCTGCTGAAAGCAGTATGAGGTGAGGAAAACTGTTAAAAACATCACTGCTAGGAAAATCTTTGTTTACACTGGTTCATGTTGTTACTAAAGTTGTAAAGGGCCAGAAATCCAGACACTTTATTCAGAAATTCCTGGCGCTGGTTTTTATGCAATGTTTATTTAGCTGCTTCTTCACTACAAAGAAAGAAGAACAGCAGCAAATTTGTGACTTTGTGACTTTCTCTTTGGTTTTACATCTTCCAAAATGGTGATTTATGAAATGTATTTTTGAGTTGAGAATTTCTAGGTAATTTAAATATGGAGCATGTTGTTAGCACCTGGGATGAGAAGTTAAATGCAGTCAGTACCCTCCCCTTTATTTAGTAACTAAATAGAATTGAAGTATTTGGAACAGTTGTTCTTCTAGTTTGATTTTTCAATTGATCCATCCCCCCAAGTTGAATTTATTAAGCAGAGCAGAATCACTTTCCTTTCTGTGGCTGAGATTAAAACCCCCTGACTGATGGGCTTGCACTCTCTCTTCACTTTACAGAGGCGCTCTCCGAGTCTCCGCTCTGAGTCTTCCCTGGAGCACAGTTTGCGGATTACTGTTGGCAATGACCGCTATTGCGTTGGCACGCCGGAGCGGAGGAGGCTGCCTGATAGACTGGGCTCACCTATTGATAACCTGAGTGACAGGTATGCTCCTCTGCTCGTGGGGATCCACCTGGGTGAAACTGCGTGGGAATGGCTCTGCTGGATGAGATCAAACATCTCATTAGCCCACTGAATCCCGGGGAAGGAGGGTAAGCATGTAGTGATGCTTCCCAGGAGTATTCCCCCAGCCTCTCGCAAGTTGTGGTACAGAGAATTCCTGAACAAAAGTCTCTGCCTGTGTAACTCTAAAGAGATACTTCTTTAATTTTGTCAGCTGCTTCTAAATCCCATATAAACTAAGCATGCACATCATATATTGCAGGAGGGAATGTGATGTCAATCCCTCCGTGCTTCCTTCCCCTTAAGGGTGGATGTCACATGGAGAATCTTCATTTGACATTTCACTGCTTCAGCCACCTTCTGTTTCTTATGAACCTACCGAGTCCTTACTGAAAGGAAGGTTGTTTGGTATAAAGGTTGTGTAAAGCTTCAACTTCCTCATTTAATTGTCTACTTTCCCGATTTTTGAGACTAGTCTAGAAGAAAACTAGAAAGCAGCTTGAAGGAGATTATTAGTTTGACTTTAAAAACCTTGCAGAAGAGAACATGGTCAGACAGTCTCATACATTATAAAGGAAGTGTTAGAATTCTTAGGATCCCTTGACTGAAATTGGAGAGACACAGTTAATGGAGAGAATTCTTTTGTGTTAAAATACTTCACTGCTGTGAACAGTGAAGTGTAAATATTAGTAGATACAATTAGGAACTCTTTGCCTTCAGTAGGAGAACCGGTATAATCTGGTGAAAGAAAATCAGAAAACTGTGCAAATAATTCGTTCTCTTTGTCTTGAATTGCAAAATTAAAGATGGCATAGCTTGTGCTCTGGAGCATACAGTTGCACTTTCAGCTCAGGGATAAGCATCCAGCACAGCAAAAACCATTACCACTTCCATTTTTGATACAAATATCATCAACTGTTAAAAAAAAAAAAGAGAGAGAGGGAAGTGAGCAGAAGAAATTAATTTCCTGCCTTTCTCAGATGTAAAGTTAAGTTTCAGCAGGTGTAGAAAACCAAATGAGAGTTTGGGTTTTGGTACTGTCACTTTTATGCCTTTACCTCAGTTCTCCTGGCATCAGTGCTTGATCTGTAAATCCTCTGTGCAGTCTGCAGTCTTGTAAATGAAATGAGTGTGTATGCTCAGGGACAGTGCAGTGGTTGGAAGGAAAAGGCAGTGATATGTTGGGAACTGGCACTTCTCTGGCAAATTAGGTACATTTGAGGGCAGTGGATGGTGGTGTTTGTCCCATTGCTTCATGTTCTCAGGTGAGATTTTAGATTTAACCTCTTCTGTGGGGCTGATGTGTGGTTAGAAATAACATCAGGTATAGTGCAGTTTATTTAATGTAAGAGTGAGAAATCACAAAAGTTGACTTCTCTATTACAGAACCCATAGATGCGAAACAGAATGGTAAGAATAGACTCCAGAGAAGGTTTAAAAGTGACATGAGTTAGAATGAGAAGAAGATAAAGTGAGACCATGTAGAGTTTAATCATTAAATGACTTCCTTGTATTTGTAGTGTAAGTATACAAGAACTTCATGTTGTTACTTTTTTTTTTTTTTTTTTTTTTGGTCTTGTCTGTGCTGGCTGCACTTTTCTGAGTGTTGCCCATTGTCCAGAAGCTTAAAGCATGTGACAACCAAGTCACCTGTTAGCTTTTCCTGAATTGTCTAGGTACTGCTTCTGAATTCTAAGTTTCTTCACTGCTAGCCATTTTATTTGTTTTCAAAAGACACTTGGGTTTTGATTAAGAACATTGTTGATCAAGTATTTTTCATCATGTATTTTTTCCCTTCCCTGAGAGGCTGCTCTGGTACTGGGACACTGACTTTATGTCTATCACTGGGCTGTAAAATGGTCTTTATTGTTACTGCTTCTATCACATTCTTATTTTGTATGTGGTACGTTCTCATTTTAATTTAAAAAAAAGCCAAAAGAAAAAAGTGTTTCCTAAAGATGTCATTTCAAATTTTGAAGTAATTAGAGCAAATAATTCTGAATTTAGTTATTCTCAGCTATTTTTGCTAACTACTCTACTTTGATATTTCAAGCAATCACTTTGACACATTGACACATTATTCTCTGTAATTTACAGGGCCTTGGGATGGTAGAGAGGTTCATTAGTCTATAAAGGAAATAAAATACCAAAGGAGAGAAATCAGGGAGGCTTTTAGAGTCTCCAGCAGCAGTGGATTTTCAGGATGCCCCAGGAGACTTTCGAAGGGTGTTTGTTCCCATGCAAGTCTGTCCTGAAACATCTGTAAGAGCTTACCCCATGTTTCTAGGGAAGCTGGTCTCCTGCACGTGTCTAAATAGGCACACTGGATGCTGCTGGACTGTGAGGTCAAGGTCACCTGAGCAGCTTCAGTTTCCTGCTTGGACCAATAGGTGTTTTTTTTGTCTTCCAGAATCTCAGTCTGTCAAAGTGAAAAATAATAAATCTTTTTCTCTCTCCCCATCTTCCATCTGTCCAGCTCTCAGTATTTTGAAGACATTCTACTACTATCTGTGCTGGCACAAGCTCTAGAGAGCATCCCACCAGTTCTTTCATCTGAGGTTGATACAAAAGATAGACCAAATCACTGCAGAGACTTGGTCTGCATTAGGCTGTGTTCTGAAATAGCGTTTTTTGGCATGATATCAAAAGTAACAGTTGGCTGGAATATGAACAGCTCATCTGACTCCCTGTTCAAGGACTGTGTATTAAAGTGGAGTCCTGTTGATTGCTGACAGCAGAATGCCACTATTTATTTCTATTTCTGTGTATGTGAATAAACATACCAAAAAGTAAATTATCTTACACTAGTTGTAGGTCTCTGAGGCATCATGTGTGTGTAGCCTGTGGTCTGTTTTCCATCTCTGAAACTGCAAATTCCAGTGATTCATGGATTCTTTGTTGGTGAAGGAATTGGGATGGTCACAGTGGTACCACCTTGTATCCTCTCTCGAGGATGCAGTAGCTAGTAGTGGACATCACTGGCTGAAAGCATGCAAACCAATTTAGAGGGATGTAACTCTATTGGACTGTATGCACAGAAAACATGTTTCAAAGAATTCTGTAAGGCAAGTAATAATTTTTCCCAAACCTGTATTTAATTTTCAGGTTTTAAATTTGCATTTTAGCTGTTCAAAGTGTACTTGGAATGTCTTGCAAATTTTAAATGCAGTAGATTTGCTGTTCCTTTCTTTCCAAAGTATGATTAAAAATTCCTGTGCTTTGTCGCTGCAGTCAGTTTGAATTGTAGGCAACAGCTGTCAGAAATGCATCTAAATAATTTTATTTGCACAAAAATCAGCTGAAGGTATATGGTGAAACACATCTGTTACTCCATCAGGTGTGTTCATGCAGCTTGTACAGGTCTAGCAGGCTCTCAGAAAATGTGCCACTGGGAATAGATATACCTTAGGTTGTGAAAACAACATTTATTTATGAAATTTAATTTAGCTATTTGTAGATGTTTTTGTGCTTTTAGAGGAGGTGGATATGTGTAGTTTGCTGAAAACTGGAAAGATGCCATGTAATACAATGGGTACAGGTGCATGCCAGATTTGTTTTATAAGATGTGTTGGACTGGTAAAGTATCTAATAAATGCTTTGCAATGATGCAAGGTAAAGTTTTGTGTTGATTTTGTTCTTAAATATGCATGTGTAATTTATGAAAATACCCAGGAAAAAGACCTTGTCTTGCATCTCTGCTATTCTTTAGTCTTTTTTTTTAGTTGTGAAAAACTGGGGCTGTAATTTATTTGCAGATTTTTTGAAGATGTCTTCTGGCATGACTTGATTTTGTCCCTTCTCAAATCTATGGAGGGACCTTTTGGAGTAGGAGGAGGTGATTTTTGTGGATTCAGGCCATTATACATAGTTTATCTCAAATTGATTCACTCAGGAAAGAGTAGTCTGTCTCATTGATGTCACTTAGGGAGCACATTTTCTTTCTTGGACAATCTTGCTAGATTTTGAAATATCAATAAGTAAAACCAGCAGATTGTAGCTTTTAAAGTGGTTTGGTTTGTTTCCGCCTTATCTGAAGAGAAGTTGCAGAAAAGGTTTTAGGCATCAAGGAAAAGGCCTTAGCCAAAACAGTACCCCTAATTGTAGGTGTCTGTAGGAATTGGTCCAAAAGTAGATATTCCAAGAGAAGAAGCTGGTTATTCTGATGTTATGACAGTTGCACTAGCCACTGTAATAATACAGAGAGGCTGGCACAGAAGATGGTACCATTACACTTAATCTCCTTGGTTTATAGATACCAGAAACTGTGCTTCTTTTTAGTTATGGGGTTCATGTGATTAGTGACAGTGCTGTCTGCATATCTGTTGCAAAAGTAAATGTTGGTAGAATTTGTGGTCCTTGTCCACAGCTGAAGATAAAAAAAGGATCTGGTTGCATTTGCCAGTGTGAAACTGAATTATACCTTGAATAATTCATAGGAAATCTGACCTTGGCATCTGACTGGGAGAGGCGAGGAAAGGGATTGTGGTCTGAAATATGATAGTAAGAGTTTTTTAAAATGTGTGGTCTCTCACATCCACAGAAACGAATCCATCCTATCAATTTTTCAAGGCTCTAATTCCTCAGTATGAGTTGAATTGTTCATGTCACTGCATTTGCAGGTAACTTCCTAGGAGGGATGTACAGTACCATTAAAAATAATTCTCCCTCTCTACCCTGCATTTTAAGTACATAAAATGTTGGTTCTCTTTAGTAAGGGAGATGTTATTTTGAACCTGGTTTGGAAATTTCTTACCCTTGAGTAGGAGTAAGACTTTATTTCACCTGATTCAAATACTTCTGTGTTTCTCTCACACAGGGATGATGTGGCTGATGGTCCAATATTCACTAGAGGCCTCACGTGTCCTCGCAGCCTTGAGAGATACCCAGCACACGAAGATCAGCCTTCCAGTCCCTTCATCCCGAGGCACGATGAGGACTACCGCAGCCGAGATGTTTTCCTGCACCGCTCAGACTACAGCCCGCACTACGGCCGCCGGGAGGAGCTGCCTCCTCGTGCATCTGACAGAGATGGAGACAAACTGAGGAGGTCCCCCTACCCTCTGAGGGCAGAGGAGAGGGGCCGAGAAATAAAGCGCCCACGGTACGAAAAGGATGAGAAGATGCATGGTGTGAGTGCAGAGCATCAGGGTTTCTCATCAGGAACGCGGAACTACCGCAGGCGCAGCCGCAGCCGTAGTAGAAGCTTGAGCCCGTCGTACTTGAATGAAGAATTCCGAGAGCTTGACCGTGCAAGGAGGAAAAGAGAAGAGGAAGAGCGCAGCAGAAACTTGAATCATGATGTTTCAGGCACTGGCTACACGATCCCTGGCTTGACTAACACATTACAGACTTCTGAGCCTCGCTATACATACAGGCCTGAAGAAATCCCACCCATGCCCAAAAAATCTATCTTGAAGAAACGAGTAGAGATGGAAGTAGAGTCTGCTGTTCAGGTTTGGTCTCTGTGTGTCTGTCCATGTGCTTCTACTTTCCAAAGCAGTTACTTCATGATACAGACTCTTAGTTTGATTTCCGAAATAGGAAAGCCAAATCTTTGTTTCCCTTTCCTTAAGAGGACAGGTATCTTTCTGCAGGGCGGTAAAAGTTTGAAGAGCATTAGAAACTTTAAATGGTTATGGCATTTAATCAGGAAGCATATTAAAAAAAATAAAATATATATATATATACACCCCTATATAAATATATATATATATAAAAATATATATAAAAAATATATACCCCCCTATATTTACACACCCTCATATATATATATATATATATATATATATACACCCCTATATATATACACACATATATCTGAGACAGAATCAAATGTCTTTGTGGAAATTTAACCCATGACGCAGAGATCTGGGCCAGCTTTCAAAGAAAAACTGGCTTTCATACTACCACAGACAGTCAGGATATTGATTGAAGCTCTTCCCCCATAGCAGTGTCTCTTTCTTGTTTCTTTATAGACTTAGAGAACTGCCTAATGCTTCTTCAGTACCTCTGTTTCAAAACAACTTTTAAATTTCCTTACTTTTTTCCCTTTGAACTATAGGCTGGGATCAGCCCTACTTAATTTGTACCAAACCTATGCCAACTGAGTCTCAAAATGAGAGCAATGGACAGATAAGTGGCTGTGACTACTGTGATAAACTGACTTTTTGTGTTTTAACACAAAATTTGCCTGTTTTACTGATCAGTGTTGGTTTGACAGTGACATATTTATCTCAGGAGTGCTCAGATACTGAGCATCCCATTCCATACCTATTTCTGGAAATGCTATTTAATAAGGCATTAATTATGAATATCTGAAGAAGTGACTGTGAATAACCTCAATGCAGTAGTTTTTATCTGACTTAAGGTGTTGAAATCCTATATGACTATGACTAAACTCAAAGCATATCCAAAATGATGTAACAGGGTTTCAGTTTTAAATTTTCAGTTCTTATGCTTGCAAAAAGTTTGAAATATAATTGTTGTTTTGTGTATTCTCTGAGATAAGCATTCATTGTTGGACAGGGCATTCCAGAATCATCAGGCAACTTGGTTTGGAATCTTCTGTGTTCTCTTTCAACTGTCTCTTCTAACACTTTTATTCAGCTGTGAACTGAAGGAGAAATGAATGCGTTCCTTTGTTCTGTGAGGTGCATAGTGCCTTAGAAGTAAATAGTATCTTCTCTCTTTCAGCCCGAGGGCTTTTCAAGCAGTCCAGCCCCCAGCAAGGATCTTCCTCTTCTTTCTAGTCAGTCTTCTTTGCCCCAGAGCAACAACGTGGCTCCTTTTGCTTCCGAAGTGGAAAACTTTCTCAAACGATTTAACCAAGGCTCTCTTGTGGAGGCTTCAGACAAGGAGTTGCATGAAGGTTTGTGTGAGTGGAACCCACTCTCTGGGCCCCCCAAAGACACTCTGATATTTGAGAAGTTTGGAAGCTTCTTAAGTCACAAAGAAAAAGTAGAACCCAAGTCAGAGCCCACCGATCGCCATACTGACTTCCTGCTGCCTCATGAGCGGGCCAGTCAGGATGGCAGTGGTTTCTCCCGAATTCTGGGCATGATGGCTGATTCTGTCAGTGCTCAGGAGAAGAGGAGGCGTAGCTTTCCTGACATTGAGGACGAAGAGAAATTTCTTTATGGCGATGAGGATGAAGAGACCAAAATTGAATCTCTCCCCATAGAGAAGCCCCCAGTGAGTTGTGGCAATGAGGTGATAATACAGAAGATGAGCCCACCTCCTTCTCCTGCTCCAGCTGTCAAGATGGATCCTTTAGAAGAGCCGAACGCAGAGTACGCAAAGATCCACGACTTGCTCAAGACCATTGGGCTTGACATTGGTGTTGCTGAGATTGGCAAGCTGGCTGTTCGCACCCAGGAGCGCCTCCATGGCAAAAAGCCGGCGTCTCGTTCTCCGGATCGCCGCTCCTCGGACGCCCGCCGGCGGGATGCCTGGGAGCTGCGCCGCAGCCGCAGTGACACTCGGTCTCCTGAGTCGGGCCAGCAGCGTTCAGCGTCGCCTCCGGGCTCCTTCCCGCAGCCCAAAGATGCGTCCTCTCTTCACAAATCAGACTATGCTAAGAGCAAGCCGGTGGGACAGGAGATACCTCCACACGCGCCAGAACAGCCTCTTCCTTCTGTCTCTCTCATTCCTTCAATTCCACCAACTCCTGCTAGTTTGACACCTACACCTACTTCTGTTTCCCAATACCAAATTCCCAGCTATTCCCACTACACTGCTGCTCAAATGTCCCAAAACTATGCCCCTCCCGCAATGGCTCCTCCAGGATATGATGCGTATGGGCACTATATGGCATATGCAGCCCCTGGCTGGCCCATGTACCCCCCTGCCCAGCAGCCTAATCCCACGCTACCAGAAGCTCATGGTCTTCTTACGATGGCCATGTCAGCGAACCCCACGCGTCCCAATCTGCGGGTGATTGAGACAGTCTCTCTGGGAAAGGATGTCCCTGATGTAAAAAGAGATGGTTCTGTGCTTGTTCAAGTCCCTACCACTCCTTCTCATTCCAAAGCACCCCTTCGTCTGTCGTCACACACTCTCAAAACTACCACAGAAAGGATGTCGGATGAAAAAAACCGGGCAGCTCAAAAGCAGAAGGTATGTTAGGTATTCTGATACTTTAGGTCGTGTTGGATTGCATGATTGGTGGGGTAGAAGTTTTTTCTCTAAAGGTGCACCTTTTTTTTTTCTGAGTTGCTTCAGTTTAAAAATAGTTTTACCTAGTTTACTCCCATTAAATATTCCTAAGCATTTGTCTGTATTATTCAGTGACACCTGTAAAAAATGCATTTTTAAATCTCTCAAAGTTGCATGCCGTTGCCTATGGCAGAACAGATGGTATCAAATACAAAGTTGCATTTCTTTGAAGCAGCCAAAATCTTACAGAGAAAACACATGGTGGCCACAGCTTGGCTTTATTCTGCTGAGATTTAAGTATTGAAATACCTGAAGATATCTGGGGATATGTAAAAGTCTGAAGGGACAGTGTAAAGAAAATGAAATTGCTTTTTTTACTGATGTTCAGTGGCAGAACAAGAGGCCACTGAAACACAGAAGGCTCCATCTGGACGTGCTACATTGTACAAAATACCACAGTTATACCTGTATTAGACATTCTTTAATACATACTGAAGCATATCACCATCACACACAATCTTCCCTCTACATTTATATTAATTCTTTTACAAAAATCACAAAATTAGAAGAATTTAGGGGAAACTACTTGGAGGCTCTGACACCAGTTCAGGTCACATGTGTTAGTGTTTTCCTCTTCTAATTATCTTGGTTTGTACAATAATTAGAAAGTAGTGGGGAAGAATGCATTTTAAAATAGGAAACAGTAGTTACACAACTGTCAAAGAACTGGATGATTCCCAAAAGTTGTTTGAGTTTTCAGACTGGTGTCCACTTGGTCTTTGTTGTTAAAATAAAGGCATAGAATTATTTGGGTATGAGGGGACAATTAAAAATCATCTTGTTCCAACCCCACTGCCTTAGACAGGGACACATTCCACTAGACCGGATTGCTCAGAGCCCCATCCAACCTGGCCTTGAAGACTTCAGGGCTGGAGTCCACAGTCTCTAGGACAACCTGTTTCCATGCCTCACCATCCACATTGAAAAGAAATGCTTCCTTTATATCTAGTTTAAATCTACCCCATTTTAGTTTGAAACTGTTGCCACTTTTCCTGTGACTACAGACCTTTGTAAAATATCTGTACCCATTTTTCTTTCAAACCCCCTTTAGGTATTGAGGCTGCAATAATCATCTTTTATTTTAAGAGCCTTTTCTTCACTTGTATGAAGTGCTATGTCAGCAAATAAGGGAGCTTCCACTTCTTGCAGGAATAATAATTTCTTCAGCTGACACAGCTGAAATTTTGTTCTTAATGAAATTTAGTACTTTTGGAAGAGCTCTCTTGGCTAAAGGTGTGTGCTTTTCTCCTGTATACCTTGGTAGCTCAACCGTGCATCTTGGTAGAACTTCTAAGGCTTTGTCTGTGCTACAGAAATCTTTGTCTAGGGATTAGTCCACTGGTTTTTTGCTGGGATGGTTTGGAGTATAAAAATTTGCATGTTCCACTTGATGCCCCCATGCTGCAAAAAACTCAGGAGGAGGAAATGGTGCTTTGATGATAAAAAAATAGCATACAAAGCCAAAACAATAATAAAAAAACTTCTTATGTTATTTAAGGTGTAGCTTAACTGTGTTGGTAGAACTATTTCAGGAAGGATTCAGGGATCCTGCCAACATTGCTGTTGTAGAAGTGATTATCTAGGGGAGTCAAGATGACTTGTTTGTTAAAGGAGGAGTCTGTAGTAAGCTTTAAGAGCCTTGTGAAGGTAAAAAAGTCGGGATTTGTCTCTTGAATGAAGCTGGAAAAAAAACTGAAAAAACTTTTTGGGTTTCATTGTAGCATATTGCTTTGTTTCCTTCTATGAGAATCAATGAAAACCAGTGAAAAAAGGATTTGTGAGCTCCTTGTGCCACAGTTTTTACCTTATTGAACAAGAAACAAATTTCATCCTGATGTTTTTTGTCAGATTGAAGCAAAACCTAACTAACAGCTAAAAGGAGCTAGAGTCAAAGCAGAAGGCAAGGTGAAGGGCTGTGTAATCTGATGGAGCATGCTAGCTGTAGAGACTCTGCATGAGTTTTGAACAGTCATTTGTCATTGATCTTAATTAGCCCTGTAGAAGATAGTCAGCTGAGCCTAAGGGCCTTGGGAAGTGTTGCAACAAACAGAGCAGTTTAGAGGAATACACTACCCAAAAGCAAAAAACATTGCCTACAAACTGGGTTGAAGCATGACCACACAATACAGTTACTTTCAGATACAGAGGGAGAGGTTTATTTATTGTGTTAAAATACTCAAGAACATTTTGGGAATAGCGAGCGATGTTTTGTGTCTGGAAAGCTGAGGTCTTCCTGTTATTCTTGCAAGACTGTTTAACTTGGGAAGAGAAGAAAATCCAGACACCTTCCAATTTATTTAGGTGATAGAAGAGAGAGAAAAACTGAAGACTGATCGAGAAGCACGGCAGAAGAAGCTCTACTATCTCAAGACTGAATTGGACAGGCTTCGTAAACAGCAAGGTAAAGTGCATTACCACCTTCCCAGCCCCTCCTTCTTTTTTCTCCCCCATTGGGATGTGTCACAAGGCCTGGTATCTAGCAGGAGAAGGAGAACCAAAATAAGAATTGTCCATAATGTATTTTCCTGCTTCTGGCAATGCACAACTCTTGAAAAAGCAGTGACCTAGTTACTATATTAAGATCAATTACATCAAAATTTGAGCAGACAGTTGCTCTTGCATCTTCTTGGCTTGATAAGCTATAGGAATTGTACTTTATGCATTTTAGTGCTTCTTTAGAAGAAGTGAGAAATAGTGACTGAAGATGTTATTGTGCCTTTCAATTTTTCATGAATCTTATCTGGAGATGGAAAAGTCCTCTCTCAAGAGAGCTGATTTTTTGTGTTTTTAAAACGTGTTTGGTCCGAGTGAATAATTAATTCCCTCACCTTTGGAAAATGATACTTTCAGGTTAGAATAGGCAATTAACTTTTGCTTGTTTTGTCACACAGGGAAATAGTAATTATAAATTGATACTCTGGAGGATTAATGGTAATCCTTATGGAGGCACATCATGCAGATTTAGTTATACTGTACCTGAGAGTCAATTCCATCTTTACAACTTCATAGTGAAGATTTAGCCATAATATTTTGTATTAATATTTTACTTGCTGCTGGAATTATTGTACAAATCTAAAGTCAGTTTTCCTCTTGCATTTCTGACCCTTCTGCTTCCTTGATTGGCTCAGGCGAGATGTTGAGGAAAAAACGTCGTGAGAAGGACGGACACAAAGACCCCTTGTTGGTTGAGGTGAACAGACTACAAGAGAATATTATGAAGGAGATTGCAGAGCTGCATAAAGAATCTGATGCAGCTGACAAGAAGCAGTCTGAGCTTGACAAAGTAGCACAAATCCTGGGGATTAACATATTTGAAAAACCACGGAAACCGTCTGTGGAAACTAAAGATTCCTCGGAAAAGAACAGCAAGTCAGAAAATGCAAAAGGTGTAGAGAAGACATCTTCCTCCAACAAGGTAAAGTCTTCAAGTTTGTGTGCTAATGATTTTCCCACTAAGAGAAGAGGGCACTGGGCAGACAGCTGGTCCCAGACATTTGCTAAAGGATCATTTGGTGTCATTTGTTACCACATCTCATACACTGGCTTTGATGGTGCATGCAGGTAGAGTTGATGTATGAGTGTACATAATGTCCCTCAGGTTTTGTGCAGTTCAGCACCACTTACTAATCTTTATCTTGATATTGCTGAGGTGTTGGTTGGCTTGAGCAGTATCATGAGTGTGTATTGCTGTTTGGTCTCAATACCATGCCAGGAGGACAGACTTCTTTTTTCTCTACAGAATTTCTGTCATGGCCTTTCAGACCATGTTTATAGGAGTGTTTATAGCAGCAAAGCTCTCTGGAAGTTGGGAGCATTGTTGGTCTTCTTACTTGGTAATAATAGCAACAAATCACAAGACTTAAAGGTGATGGTCAGCATAAGATGTTTTTTCTGTACACATGTTCTCTCTTCAGAAGTGTCAGTATGCATCAGTATGGTCTCTCTGGTGTGGTCTGTACTACTCTGGGCTGGATGTACCAGCATTCCAGAAGATAGTTTTACTTTGAAAGTAGGAAGGATACTACCATCTGAAAGGTTATGCTTGTATTCAGGAAATCAAGTATCTGGCTTTTCAGATGTTTATTCAAATATGTAACAGAAACAGCTAATGTGAAATTGTAGATTAATTTTGTGTAGATCTTAGCATATATATTTTTTGCAGAGAGGAAAATATTAGTAGGGTAAGTGATATAAGGAAAACTGCAATGGCACCTCATCAATTTATCTGAAGGGAGGATGTCAAGAGCATGGAGCCAGGCTATTCTCAGTGGTGCTGAGCAATAAAACAAGAGGCAATGGGCAGAAACTGATGCACAGGAACTTCCAGCTGAATGTGAGGAGGAACTTCTTCACTGTGTGGGTGACTGAGCATTGGGACAGATTGTTCAGAGAGGTTGTGGAGTCTTTCTCACTGGAGATATTCCAGTACCTCCTGGACACAATCCTGTCCCGTGTGCTCTGGGATGACCCTGCTTGAACATGGAGGTTGGACTGGATGACCCACTGTGGTCCCTTCCAACCTTACTCATTTTGTGATTCTGTATTTTCTCCAAAGCCATTCAAATCTGTTTATCCTGTAAAATTTTCTTTATGCTTTATTGTGGTCTGAGAACTCATTAGGTATCTTTAATTTAAAGATTTGCTTTTGGGTTTTTTTTGTTGTTTCTTGAAACATCTCTGAAGTTTACTGTTCACTTACTTTAACAAATTGTTTGCTTCAGTCACCACTTCATAGAACTTAAGTAGGCAAAAATGTTTGTTAAGTCCTACATTGCATTAAGTTATATTGTTTTCTTTCCTTGAGATATGGCGTGTGTGAATATACTTCTCATTATTTTAATTTGCATTGTCTCTGTCACCCAAACCCATAATGACTTGATCCCCTTTTCATAGTTCCTTATTTTAACATGGAAATTGTGAGTTCTGGACAGGAACATTGAGTATTTTCATACATATGTAGGCACATATGACATGGTCTTCAGGCTGTACAATTCACGTTGTAGTTCTGATTAACTTTTTTTCATGAAAAGAAGGATGGTGCTGGCCTTTCAACACTGAAATTGGTTGACTCTGCCAACCTGAGGGCAAAAGCTTTTGCCTTTCTGCTTATTTGCAAGGCACCTTGTGGTTCCTTGCTGCTGACCCTGTGTGTCTGTGTGTTGTAGTTACACAGTCAATGCAGAGGTGAAGCCAGTGTCACTGTGCTAAACAGACAGATCACTCTGGCTGGGCTCTAAATACTAGCAAATTATAAAGACATCTTTGAGCTGGGATAATGAACAAACTGGATTTAAGAGTGGGCTGTCACCTGTCTGTCTGAGAAGTATTGTATTTTTAAAGTTTTGATTGAGATAGCATTTTTATAAGTCTATGTCTATAAATAACATAAACATTGATGCTTGTGTGACATTGTGAACATCTTTCTATGCACCTCCTGCAGATCATAAGCTGATCTCATTGTTCAAGAGAATGTCTGCTATGTTCTTGCTGACAGAATATATGCAAATATTCCTGAGGTCACTTCTTATTCTGCTACCAAGAACCAGATTATATTGGGATATAGATATCTGTGGGGTGCATAGTGGCCTGGCCGTCTCTTCATTGTTTGATTTACAGTGCATGTTGTGGAGGGTGGTGTTAAGGAACTTAAAAGTTTTAAGGCAGATATTATTTGACAATTTTGAATCTGCTTAAATAAATTTGTTCAGTGCTGGTAGTGAATGACTTGGAAATCATGCAACCAACTCGAGTCTGCTAAATTAACATGCTGTTCTTTCCAGACTGCCATGCAAAATGATAACATGATGGACTTTATGCTGTTAAAAATGTCACTCAGAACTCAAAATACATCTAGTACTATTGTAATCCAAATTACCAGGGCTCATTCATGGTATATTTCAGATAATATTTGTTTTGCTACAAGTTTAGTTTAGTATTAATTTTGGATAGAGTCTTGAAATGTCTGTATATCACTATATGGCGTCTTTCTGTACAGGTCAATGTAAGTGCAAACATCACATGTTTAAATCACAAGATCCTTCACCCTATATGCTTAGGTAATTAACAAAACAGCATCTTTCTTTTATTATTAAACAGTAAGTTTTCTGGAGAGTTTAGGAACACTCAAATAATCTGATAAAACTGATGGAGTTAAATACTTTTAGTCACCTATTTTTGCTTCCTTTTCCATTCTGCTTTCATCCAAACTACTTTTACAGTAACTTCTGAATGCCTCTAGGGGAACTATTTGAGGTCTTCTGGACACTGTTTGTCTAGTATGGTAAATTGGAACTGTTATGTGAAACCAATAAAGTGGGAAGGGTGCATGCCACAGGGAATTTGTTCATTTGGTTCCTTGATTACCTGCAACCATCCAGCCATTGCATCTGGGACCCTTATTGGAACCTCTTCACTGCAGCCACGCAGCATCTTAGTCGGCAATACCAGCTCTCTGAAACTGGAATTAACCTGGGCGCTGAAAAGCAGGTGATATATTTTTTTTGTGTGTATGGCTTCTGCTGGAGGCAGGTTCTGAATTCTAGAGCATTTTGTCTGTCCTGCCTTGTCTTAGAGAAGTGTTTCCTTCTGTTCAATTTAGGAATCAAAAACTACTAATGAAAAATCGAGAGGTAGAAGCCCGAAGCCAGCAGAATCCTCTTCACAGTCCTCCAAACATCCTTTCCAGTTGGCCAATATTTATGAATATTATGATGCAGGGAACCACTGGTGCAAAGACTGCAATACCATCTGCGGGACCATGTTTGACTTTTTCACACACATGCATAATAAGAAACATAGACAGGTATGTTGCAGGCTTCCTTCACTAAGTGCATTTCCTATTGCTGTGAATATTAACACTAAAACATACATCACAGAACTACATTTACAAGAGAACCTGAAGTAATAACAAACCCAAGAAGTAACTTATAAATTCTTTTCCCCTAATGTTGGGCTTGAGCAGTTGTTCAGCTACTGGTGGATTCCAAATAGTATAAATGGGGCCTGTGTTCAGTTTGCTCGGGTTTGCCACTTGTGTTTCACATGTTTACCTGTTCTTTGCAGTCATTTACATTTTACACTTTTTACAGGTTATTTTGTCATTGTAAATTGCAAAGTGGGAGGGAAAAGAGAGGAAAATAAGTTGTTGTAAATATTTGCACATTGATTTTAATGTTCAGTGTTCTAAAAGAATATTAAAAAGGAAAAAGACAAGTGTACTTGACTTGCTAGTGTAATATATGAGCCTATATACCTCTGTCACTGTGCAAATAGACCCTGGATCCTTACAACAGACCTTGGGCTTCGAAGACCCAGAGTGAGACCAAACAAGAGTCCATAAAACGCATTGATAAGATAACGGTTCCTGCCAAAGGTATGTTGATTTTTATTAACTTGGCTGTCATCCCTCTTTGCCCTCCAGCAAGTCCCACTTGCTCAGAGAAAGGAATTTTCAAAACTTTACCTTGGTATAGGACCACATATAGATAATGTATTATTAGGAAAAAGGCAAATTATTTAGTTTCTTGATGGTTCTTGTGTAAAAGGTCTTGAAGCAAGAGTGTAGGAAAAGTGTGGTTTCTTCTCTTTTTAGAGATTAGTTTTTTATTTTGAATACCAGTTATCTTTCAGTATAGTTCTGAAATAATTTTTGCAAACATATTAGAATTCAGAGCATGACCACAATAGTTGGCAGTATTTTGGTAGATCTTGCTCAGTATTCCACATAGTCTTGTAGCAGACTTTTCCATTCAGTACATTTTTAGCAGAGGTCTCCTTGAAAATTGACCGATGAATACTTGTTATAGTGCAGATACAGAGAATCTGAGACACATATGGAAGGAGCTGTAACTGAGTTGAAAATTAATATAGGATTTAAAATATGAACATCTAAAAGGCCTGCCAGTGATCAACTCATTTTATTAATCTGTTGTGTATTTCTGGTAGTGTCCAGTAAAGAAGAATCTGCAGTGTCTTAGATAACTGTAGCAGGTTCTGTAGGCACAAGGATGCAATCTTGCTGAACTTCAACGAAAATATTTGTGTTTGGTTTATAAACCAGGTGTTTAGTATTTAAGCAGACTATACCAGAAAGATGGAAAATAGATCAAGGCTGTAGGAAATGTTAACCTACTTGAATACTCGATTACCTTAATTCAATGAAGAGCACTTAAATCTTGAACCATAGTAATAAACTTCTTCACTTTGTATGTTTGTTCCTGGTAGTGGGGGTTCCTATGTAACTGTAGGGAGAGCAGCATTAACTGTTCCAAAAAGAACATTGCTGGAGGTTTTGCTGTTGTTCTTTGACCAACTTTGTTAAGAGCTTGGCATTTATTAGGTTTTGTTTCTCTGATAATTTTCTTTGGCCTTTTCAGGCTCTGAGTTTCTGATTCCCATCACTGGATATTATTGCCAGCTCTGTCATGAATTTTTTGGAGATCAGATCTCAGCAGAGCAGCATGTGAAAAGTCATCCCCACAATGAGAAGTATAAGGTTGGTAACCGATGTACTAGGAAAGAGACATTCCCTACCTCAGCTTCTGCTTGTTCTGTCTTCCTTTCCTGAAGAATGACATTTAACTCTTGAAGTATATGTATTTGGTTATCTTCACTGCATTCTACTGAACTAAATAAGCAGAACTTCCCACTACACCAGTACACAGAGATATTTTATCTGCATGAAGCTGAAACATGTCTACTGTAAAGTGACAGCACTGCTGCAAGCAGTTTGTAATACCTCAGTTTCTTGGTAGGAGAAAGTTCGCTGTTCTCCTAGTGTTGAGACGGCACTTACTGAGCAAGTCAGAATTGTCAGAGAGCTGCATTTATTTATTTATTTTTCATGGAAATGAAAAATGGTGGCTAAAATGTTGTTGTTTATTTCCACAGAAATACATAGATGAAAACCCACTCTATGAAGAGAGGCGAAATCTGGACCGTCAGGCTGGACTGGCTGTGGTTCTGGAGACAGAGCGCAGGCGGCAAAACGAGCTGAAACGGAAACTGGTTGAGAAACAGAAGGAGGAGAAGGATGAGAAAACCCCAAAACTAATAAAGAAGGAGGAAGTAAAGAGCATCCCAGAGTCAGGAGAAGGGAATAATGAAACCCAAGGCAAAACAGATTCTTCTGGGCGAAAAATGGGTATTACGGTAAAGCTAAAGAAGGAAGAGAAGGCAGAGGAGAAGAAAGAAGAAAAGAAAGAGGAATTGAAAAAGGAATCACCAAGCCAGACCTCCTTTGGGAAATTCAGCTGGAAAAAGACTGAGAGAGATGATAAAACGCCAGGAGCTGTTGCAAAGGAAGAGAATACAGAAGGAAACAAAGAGGAGAACAAGTGTCAATCTGTGAAATCCCATATAAAGCCCATTGAAATCAAGCTGTCTGGGAAAACTGTTATTCCACACACTAGCCCATGGATACCAGTTGTTTCCACACCGACACCAACAAAAATTCTTCCCAATTTACCAGTCCCCACCATGATTTTCAGGAAGTCTAATACTGCAACAGTTAGTAAACCACCGCCTTTGAACACCTTTTTATCCATAAAATCCTCTGGAACTACCACCAAACCACTGCCAGTGGTAAAAGAAACAAATGCAGATCTTCTGCTGCCTCCAGATATCATATCAAAAGCTTTTGGAGGAGAAGAAGTAATTTTAAAAGGCTCAGGGGAGGATTTGAAAGCAGCAGAGAAAAATGAGTCTTCTCAGCCTGCAGATAGACTACCTCCACCTCGTCCTCCACCAGCAGTCCAGCCAGCAGCTCTCATCCCTGCAGATGAAGTAGCTCCAGGTGTGTCTGAAAGTGAACAGACAATGTTGGCAATGCCTGTGAGACCACCACCACCTTCAACTGCTTTCAGTGAACAAGCAAAAAAGATAGAGAAACGAAATTCTTGCTTGGCCACAGCCAATGCTAAAGATCTCTATGATATTTTCTACAGTAGTGGTGGAAAGGGTTCAGCTGACAGCAAGCTTGCAAGTTCTGCGCTTCCAAATGGAGAAAACCCTAACATAACAAAACCTGCAGATTCATCTGCAAATCACAGAACAAATAGTAGCTCATCCTCATTGAAAGAGGATTCTGAGGCTGTGGATTCCTCACAGTGTAATAGTCAAGTGACAGGGAGTTTGGTTCCTGTTGAAAATCAGGCTGAAATGAACAAGAAATCACTTCAGCCTCACTTATCAGAAATGTCAGTCACAGAATTACCAGGAAAAAAACCTGTTTCTGGTATCCAGATGCCTACAGAAATTGGACTTGTTGATACAGGAGGTGGAGAGGAGGCAGGCAGTCTGGAATTCTGCGATCTACAGAAATCTGAGGTCCAAGAGAAGGTTGGACAGGAAGATGGAAATAAAACTCCAGTTACAAACACAAATGTTCCTGGTACCTTGGAGACAGAGACAAAAGACTGGGAAATAAAAGCAAGAAAGCCTAAGCATAGTCTGCACACAAAGACTTTGTTACCTGAGACACAGAGTGAAATTAAAAGTTTGGGAAATTCCCATTTGGTGAAGTTAAATGATAACTGTAGAACTCACTTAGAAACTGATAGTCCAGACTTGCTCTGGGGCACTTCCAGAACTAGTAATGGAAAAGAACAGATAGTCTCAACTCATTCTTGTTCTGAAAGTAGTTGGGATCTATCAAATACTCCAAATCCAGAAATAAAATCTGGTTCGAATGAGGTTGATGCTTCAGAATTGACAGAGGGACAGACAAAAACTAAAAGTACCCTATTAGAAGCTCAAGAAAAAGTTAAACCTAAACCTTCAGGCAATACAGTGTTAGATAACCAAACCCAGAAGCAGGGCGTTGAACGGTTAGTCAATACCTGCTCAAACATTGCTGAACTCAGATCCAATCTTGAATTAGTAGCTGAAAATGAAAAAAAGTCATTAGAACACACTGGATCTGATGCAATATTAGATAATTTTCTTTTCAAGAGACCATCAGAGGATGTGAAACACATGAAGACTCCCTCCCAGAAAGCAGAGCTTGAACTGAAAAGCACTGATTTAAATCTGGGAGACAATAAGGTAAAACATGAATGTTTCAGCATCCTTTCAGAAGGACTTTTAAAGGAAAATACAGAAGAAGTAAAAAAAATAGAAACTATTGCGTCCATTAGGCTAGAGTCCACTAAACTTAAAAAACAGGGCATTGAAAGAACAGTGAATGAAACAGAGATTACTGATTTTACTACATTGACTTCTGATAGTTGTGAAGATAAAATTTGCACACGGATTTCTCAGAAACCTATGCTGCAGCCTGGATCACAGACCTCAAATAGTGACACTACAGAAGTGGTCATGCCAGTTGTAGAAATGCAGGGCATTTCTCCCACCTCTGAGATACTTGTACAAGTGAAGGAGAGCAAAGGTGGCACTGTTGAAATGCTGTCTCTGAGTTGTGACAGAGGCAGCACAGAAAGTCAGGCTTCTGGGTGCATGGAAACTTTAATGCCTGGGCTCAAAGAAACACATGGGAAGGTGGGTGGCTCAGGAGGCAAGGGAATGTGCACCATCCAGAGCAAGAAGACTGAGCAAACAGAAGCTCCTGACAGTAGTTTGGAAGCTACAATGAAACCAGGAATTTCTGAAAGCATAGCAGAAAGCCCAGTGGGTTGAAGTAAATCCAGCCAGTCCCAATATTTGAGGAGCCAGAGCTGGGATTATGTATATGGTTTTTATTTGTTTTTCTTTTTGTTCCAGCTGAGAGTTTTGGGTGTGTTTTGCATTCTGTGGTAGGACTTGACTAAAGTGAAACGTAAATCATCAGAAGGCAGTCACATACTTTATTCTGTACATAATTAATTGTGTAAAATGTTTTTTCATGTGAATTTTGTTGCCAATTTCTTTTCTACACTCTGCTATTAAAATGGAATCTCGTTTATAATGCGTGCGTCTTCTTTATTTTGGGGGCTTTTATTCTTTGACCATTCCTGGTCAAAGATTTCCAGCTCACCCAGTTTGTGTCAGTAGCACCGTGAGTAGCCCAGCTGCTGAGACAAGCTCAAGAACAGCAATTTAGAACTGAGGAAATTGAGACTTTCAGAAGAACTGAAACCCAAAATTTCTTTGAACTGTAATGCATGGGTTCGATTACTTTTGTTGTTTTGAAATGCAAGAATGTGTTCAGAGTTGATTTTATTTGTCTGTTTTATCTGTCTCTGTGCTTTGTAATTCCTGTTGTATTACATCTGTACTTAAGGTGTTTCAGTGTATTGTATAAGCACATGTATGGATGGCACATCACTAAGCAAGGGGAGAAAATCTGTCCCGACTGGCTTTTGGAGAAGAAAACTAATCGGTAAGGCTCTGTGGCCTGACACCTGGACCAGACATATTGAGGTCACTTACATGATTTGAAATGGGCTTGCTTTCATTTTATTGTGATCCAGTAACTATTTGTGTTAAATCATTTAGCAGCTGACCAGCTCTGAAGAAGTAGAAGATCAGAACCCTGGTGTCAGGAATTGGACTCGCTTCATGTGATACAGACACATGCATGTCTACCCTGAATGGTCCCTGAACTATTGAGTGTGATGGTTCTCATTTGTATAGCTTGTTAAAGACTAAAGTATTAAATGTATTTCCTTGGATAAATATAACATTTTTATTTGTAAATTGTTTAAAAAAATAAACATATGGAGGTCAACAAGGCTTTCTTCTTGGTTTTTTTCCTTAACTCAGTAAAAGTGGTTTTTTTCAATTAGTTTCTGACTCCTGTAGTAGTTGATAAAATTGAGAAACTGTAGAGGAGAAGATACTCAACAGTTAGCCTGCTCAGTAAAAACCAGTTTATTCCCAGCTGAAGTCAATGGAAGAACTACTGTCAACATCATCAGTGGAAGTCTGTTTGAAGTCCTGAACCCTGTGTAAAACCAGAGGTGGGGCATCAGGGAGGGACCCCAGCAGAGCTTGAATTTCTGTAATCACTGCCTGCATATGGACCTCTGGAGAAGGCAAAATCACCGTTTGTCTTCGTTTTCCATGACTGTGTGTCAGGAAGGTATGAAATGTTTCTCAGAGTCTTGCAGTGTTTTCATACAAGAAATATAAGAACTGTCTAAGCTGAATTTGGAAATCTAGTATAAATGATCAAGTCAACAGTAAAAGGGTAATTCAGAAGAGAAGAGAGTTTTGAGAAAATCTCTTTGAGCTGGTTTTGTGATGCTAAGCAGTTACTGCATTGAATATAGGAAATCTTTGTTAGTATTGTTGCCCTACTTTCATCAGATAGCTGATTGACTGTCAAAACCAAAGCAAGCAAAGTTTGACATGCTTTGATAGTTTAAAATGGAGTTGGGCAATGAGTAGAGATTACTTTAATCCCGATTTATAAAAAAGTCCTTTGTAGTTACTTCTTGGTTTTCTCCTGTATTTTTTGTCATATACTTGAGTTTGTTTGTTTACATTTGACAGATAAATTTTTCCCAATGTTTTTCCCAGTTTTTTCAGTAAAGTGCTTGGTTTCTTGTAAATCCACAGAGGAGGAGGGGAATTGATTTTCTTACCTGCCTTATATTGAGAGATATAATTGCAGGGAAGGGAAATATTGAAGGGAAGGCTGAATTTTTCTAGAGTTCTGCACTTTAGATAGTGCTGTTTTGAAGTACATGCTTTCTGGTTAGTTTCCTTCTGCAGATTGGTTTTCCTGAAGGTTTCAGTGCATACAGTGGCAAACAGTAATGTGGGCAGTCTCCTTCAGACAACCTTATTTAATGCTGTGTTATCTGTGTGGAACTTAATTTTAAAAATTACCTTTATTTTTGGGGAAAGGACAATATAATTCTTTTATCCTTGTTCTGTGCTCTACAATTGCTTCTACAAGTAGTGGTTGTGGTCAGTGCTGAACATGGCTGGCCATGAATGGAGAGGAGCTAGTGCCAAGCAAGAGCTTTGCAAAGGAGAAACTGGAAGTTGTTACCCCATATGTGTCTAAAGCTTTCCAGAATATGAATTTTCCTGTGGTCCAAGTTAAATACCACTTCTCTTCACGCCCTTTAGTCTATCTCTGAGAGCAGGTAGGGCTCTTTACTCCTGGAAGGAAGATTAACTTGGTCTCTTTTGGGGAAGAAGTAAATGGTAATCCTTGAACCTCTGGAATGGCCAAGAACATAATGGGTGGTGTAGGTGATGACATCTAGGTAGATTGGCAGACAGAGGCAATAACACTGTAATTTCATGAAATGGCATGTATTTTTATTTATGTATTTTTTCTTTTTTTCTTTCTTTTTTTTCCTGTTTTGTTTTTTTTTTTTCCTGTGGTTTCCAGAGGCTTGCAGTAAATGATTTATCCACTGTGCTCGTTCCCTGTGCTGGCAGAGCTGTAGCATAGTGCACTGACTGGGAAGCCTTGTTTCTAGGCTGGCCTTGGACTCTTCCAGATCCTCAGGAGGAGGGGTGAGTTAATGGGGATTTACTTGTCTGTTTGAATGGTGCAATACATTACCTCTCCTTCCTGACATACTTCTCTAAAAACTGCACAAAGCACAAGAAGTTACCTTTTTCCTAGTTTTCAGAAAGCTTCTGATAGGAAGGAAACAAATATAGTTTGAATGTTTCTATCTTTACTTCAAACCAGGCACAAATACCTAGTAAATTTAAAGAACAATGGATTAACTCTTGAATGATTTGATGCTGTAACCTTTAGTTTGTCATGATGGAGGCTGGCACATCCTTTCTCCTGGATGAAGTTTGTTGCAAAACCAAGCTTGATTAAGAAGCAGTGGGAGAAGAGAGGTAGAAAAGCTGCAGTCATCCTATCAATCTGTTTCAAGGCCAGGTGGGTTTTTAATTCATCTTCCAGTCTCTTGGAATGTACGTTTGGAAAGGAGAAGAAATCTTCAAATGTTTTAGGCAAAACACAGTAAATTTTCCTGGGGTAGTCAGTTGGGTGGGTAAACATTGCTTCTATTTTGCTGGAATCTTGTCTTTGACTAAGTTTTAACTAAGCAGTAGATAGGCTTTTGGGGGGATTTTTTGTTTGGTTTAGAATTTTAAATAGCACGTGAGCAGGGAAGAAATGTAGTAACCATCATTTTGTTACTAAATTTTTTCCAAATGTATTTGTGCTCTAGTGGTAAAAAGTATAAGAGATTACACTTTTATATTAGTAGATTAAGATATGAGGTCTCTGCTGTTTGGCAGAATTATCATGCTGTTTCTGGAATCATCATCCCTGGAAGTATTCAAAAGACATTTGTATGTGGCACATGGGTCAGTGGTGAACACAATGGTGCTGGGTTACTGGTTGGATTCAAAGATTTTAGAAGTCTTTTCCAATCTTTGTGGGTTTATGATTCCTTAATTTTTGCCAAGGGTGGAAATAAATGCCTAATTCTCATCTAAGAGAAGCTTCACAAAGAACTTAAATTTTCTCATGGAAACAGTAGGGAATGTGGGCAAAGGTCAATTATTTTTTTATCCTGGTAAACCCCAAACAGTTTTTAGAAATACTTACGAAAGTAAGTGATGGTAGCAGCAAAAAACCACAACCATCCACCAAACCAGTGCATCCCAAAGCATGACAGAACTATATTTCTTTAGTGCAGAGAGCAAGAGAAGTCACCTGAGACAGGTTTTCATGTGGTGCCGGATGTAATACTGTGCTGGGTTTATTACTATTATTATTATTATTATTATTATTATTATTATTATTATTATTATGTTCTCTCAGAACATTACAAAAGGTTAAAGGGAGCAAAATCATTATCTGAGACAGACCTCAGTCCTTTTGTGCCTGCTGGGTTATGTGCAAACAGCCTACGTGCCAGCAGTGTGGGAGTACAAAGCAGCCATAAATTTATTTTACTTGACTCCTCTGCTTCTGTCTGGCATGAAGAAGAAGAGGGAGATGCAAGTTCTGGTTGCTAGACTACCCTTTCTGTCAGCTATTTTCAGACAATATGGATGTATTCATGTTTGTAACCAACTTGAGCAGAATAGCCCAGCTGCAGACTGTTGTATTCTGCCTTAGAGCAGAAATCCAAGGCTCCACAGTTAGGTTCTGGGTTTTGTTTTCTGATCCCACCTCCACCTCTTCTTGGGCTGTCATCTTACTTGTGATGAGAAGGCTGATTACTGTATGGTAGCAGTTCTAGGCTCTGGTAAAATGAGTCAAGCTGCTGCTACAATTCCCGTGAAGCTGTCCATCAGTGATGGATGCAGAGAGCAGAGCCATTAGAATTGGTTGGGCAGGTGGTGGAGAATAGTTGAACACCTGCAGGAAATAAAAGCTGCATCAGAGCTGCTTCAAGGCAAACAGTATTCCCTTCTCCAGCAGCCTGACTGAAGAATCTTCATTTTACAGAGGGTAGAGCACACAAGGTGATGTTTTCAATTCTTAATCAAATACAGTTTTTCTTCAAGAAGCTGCTTTTGTGGGAGAGTTTCAGCCAGAACCTAAGTAACACTGAAATACTACAAGCCGTTTGTGTTGCCATCCTGTTTAATTTCCTTACAAACTTTAGATGAATGTAGAAACAAAATAATGCTTTAGGAGCCATGGTAGCTGTGGTGGATGAAAAGCCCTGTAATAGCTATCTGGTAAAGAAATTATAGGGATGGTCTTCATATCAGATCTCACATTAAGCTGCATTCATACCCTGTCAGAGATGAAAAAAACAGGAATTAAATGTAAGTGCCAATAATTAGATGAGAGGAGTCTTGTAGCTAAGCACCTGCAAGATGGGTATTTAGACATGCTTGATTAGTGGGGAAAAAAAAAGTCCATTAGCAAAGGAATATCTGTCACTGCATTTTCTCTTAAGAACTGAAGGCTTAATGCAATTAAACCCATTTAATGTGTTGCTTTCCAGGTACTGTTTAAATGTCATGTTCTCTGCTAGTTAGTTTCACACGCTTCACCAAGGTGAGGGAATGGTTCAAAATCAGTGGGTCCCTGTTGTGTCCAAGCTAGGGTTACAAAAGTAATTCACACTTCTCTTGTATGTATTCAGTGGAATGAAGTCATGCAATGGGTTCAGTTTGGCTGGGTGAAAAAAAATATCCCATATTTGCATTGCTATAGTCCTTCATCATTCACATTTGATCTGTCTGGCATTTGATACAAAAAACAGGCATGGACAACCTGCCTCAAGCTGCTACAATGTCTCCAGAAGAGAGATCATCCAAGATAGTAAGTGTAATTACTTCTCCAAGAGTCCAATTTGTGCTTCAGAATACAAGAAGGGCTTACAGGTTGAAGGTTTATTTCAAGTTTGTAAGATGAACCCTTATGCTTTATATGTTTAGCATCCTAGACTAAAGTATCAAATACATGGCTTTTAGTTATCCTACTTCCTACAAATCCCTTCTCCTAGGGAACTATTTACCTTCACAGTGTTCATTGACAGCTGTTTTAATTTTGTATTGTGCTTGTGGTATGACCCATCCCTGAAAGTGTGGTAAATGAGGTTCCTGTTAATAATACATCCCTTGGAGTGGGTTAGAATGAAATGACATAAAATGACCAGTGTTTATAAATAAATATATATATAAACATTGGTCATATAAATATATATTATATAATAAATATATATATTTATAATATATATTTATTATAGCATATATATTTATATGATATAATAAATATAATAAATATATATTTATAAATATATATTTATAATAATAATAATCAAACAATTTGGTTTGATTATTATCTGTAGAAATACAACAATACAGTCGCATAGAAATAACATGTAAAAAATGTATGAAGAAAACAAAAAAGAGAGAAAGGTTAGGTGAAAGCCTCAGAAATAAGTTTGAGGGCACTTTGGGGGTCTCTGTGGTTTATGACATGACAGCTGCCTCTCATGACAGCCTATTTTATGCCCTGTCTTGAGGGATGAACACCTTCAGGCCTGTGTTGGAATGTCCCAATGCCTCCCCAGCTACCCCACTTCCAAAGGGTCTTTTTATCACCCTTGTCCCTTATCTGCTCAAACCCCAGCTGTAGCCCCCTCTGCACCTGAGCTGTGATGATGCACATCTCAGCAAGGGCAGCCAAGTGCCTGATTGTTTGAGTCATTGTCCATTAACATTCCAGTCCAGCAGCTTGACAAATTCCTTCCAGACCAGCTGTTTAGCTGTTGAAGGGTTTTGCTGCAGAGGGGAGGGAAATAATTAAAAGGGCCTAAAATTTGGGATTGTAACAGTCAATGCTCCAGCAAGTGGGATTTTAGGATGAACATCTTTTGCTGTAACAAGTCTTTCCCTCTTTGTATCTTGATTACTTTCCACAGGAGCTAAGAAAATGTTATCTTGAATTGCCAGACTTCTGGAAACCTGTTCTGAGAAGGTGAGTGCAGATTTGCATGACTGGAATGGTATCTTTTGCTCCTCTCTTTGGAGGGCACATTCTTTTTCTTATCATTAATGTGACTAATCAGTGAAACTTTCTCTATATTCTTACTGGTTAAACCTGCTGGTCATGGGTATGTCTCTGATTTAAGTTCTTTTGTCAGCATCCAAGAAGACTCTGTATGTGTGGATTCCTTTCTCTTGATTAAATAGTGTTATTTTAAAAACAAACATTAAACTTTTATGAAATTGTACTGATTCCTGAGTGTTGTTTGTTTAAAAATTATTCTCTAAAGAGGATTTAAAAAGTGCAGGCTACTATGAGGTATTAATAGTGGCAAGAGAGGGTGCTGGATTCTGAAGTTTCTTGATTCATAGAGCCTTTACAGGCCTTTCTGCATCCCTTGGAAAAGCTGCTTAAAGTAGGGAAAAAAGGCTTTTTAAAGCTCCTGTCTCTATACTTAATTTGAAATCTTGCAGCTATTTTTGAACTCAGCTACCCTGTTAAATTATTCATGCAAACTTCTTTGTCGTGTGTTCACAGAAGTGCCTTGTTAACTCTTGTCACAAGCATTTCATCTCAAGGGAAGTGGTGTTATGTTTCACCAACAGAAATATCCTGACAGCAGCTGCCAGGCATGTAAAAGAATAAAGACAGCACGTGCTTATTTTTTTCCCCAAAGATTTATTATAACTGTTGATTATTCTGGAAAATCGTGTGTGAGAGATCGCTTTACAGTGTGTAGATAGACTCATCCTGCTTTATATATGACTAAAACCCCACAAACCAACTTGCTGCTGCTGCTCAAGGAAGAACATTTTAGAAATTCTTATTTTTGCCACACAAACTTAACACAGTCAGTCATACCCATGGGTATAATCCTAAGTATTGAATTGTCAGCTCTTAGCCTGTTGTGTTATAGATCCACTTTCTCTTTCTCCTTCCTTAATTGCTGTTGCAGAGGCTGACTGGTAAACTAATTACTGTAGCACTGACATCCTTTGGCCAACAGAGGTGTAATCCAGGGTGGATTCAAACAGCCTACCTAGAAAGGATGGCCTCTATTTTAATCATAATTAAAACATCACAGCAACAGAGATCCGGCTGCTCCAGAAAATATTCAGGATCATGGTCTGTACAGCTAGTGAAAAAATTATTTGCCACACAAAGGCTGCATTTTAACCATGTTCTTCAGCAGAAATGACCTCCTGCCTGCAGTAGAAGTGTAGGTTGTAGTTGACAAACCTGGTAGCCCAACAGAAGTGAAGCTGCCTGCATGTTTGTCTCACCAGGTCCAGGCAGCATGGAGTCTATGTGTGTACTCCCAGTAAGCACACAAACACACCTGTGTGTGTGTGCACATGGCCAGGCACACAGACAAACACATAGAAAACCAGAAAACAGCACTTCTGCAAATGGAAACAGGACCAATGCCATTTATCAGTAGAAACTGCTTTCTTGTAACTTGATTGGAGGTCAGGAGTTGCCATGCCACACCCCCTAAGCACCAAGCTTTTGCATTCCCAACTGCCCCATGCAAGGGACACATGTGCAGCCTTCTTTTTACCCGTCCTAGACAACCCCACCTGTCTGATGGCAACAGTACAGGGGGGAAGGGAACTATGGGGAGAACAGAGGACATCTAAACCACAATAACATAACTATACAACACTGAAGCTTTTCTTAATATTCACACAATAGTTACCTTTTAATTGTGAGAGCCAATCATCTCATTATCCATCTATAACAAGCACCCACAGGCTATGGATCTGCTCAATAACCAGCCTTGGGCAGTGCCCCTGCCAGCTGGCCCTGGCACCCTCTGCTCTCTGATCCTCTCAGGCAGAACCTCATGGCACAGCAGTAAGGACTGAAGAAAGTCCAGAGAGATTAAAGTAGTCAGAAGGTGGGTGAGTAGTAGGAGAAGTGTCATTTGTCATTGTCCTGCTCTTGGTCTTTCACGGTATCTGCTTTCCTTCAGTACCACCAGCAGCCATTGGGCTAACCAGGGCATGCTCTGAGCCAGAACTGCCATTCCTCAATAGCTGGCAAACCCAGCTGGCAGACAGTGGGCTTTTAGCTGCAGCACAGGGGCTGGATTCTGTTGCATCCAGACACTGAAGAAGCTGCAGCATTCTCAGAAAATTATTAAAATTGATTTTAATACAAAAGTGCTTAGCAGCACTTTACCACTCTACACTTGTGTGTTTCATGCTGTTCTGCAAGTACAGATCTCATATTTCATGTCTCTGTCATGGGATTTTTGACAGCCACAGAGCCAACCTGAGGTGGGGTGGTGTAAACCATGTGAAAATAATTACTCTGTAATGAAACCAAGCCTGCCTTAGAGTTGTTGGTTTTGGCTAGCTTTCCTATGGAAGTGAGGTTTAAACCATCAGGGTGTGTGTCTTCAGTGACCTGGGCAAGTCCAACAAGCCGCCTGCACACTGGTGCCAGGTTCTTTTGGTGCAAAGCTGAAGGAGGGGCTACAGCCTTACTTTATTAGCTGTGAGAAAATATGCACAGGAGGAAGTTGTTTATCTTCAGTCAGACCTCACAGCATCTCAAACGCCAAAACCAATCAATCACAAAAGGCAAGTACACAGGAAACCAAGTGTCTTTGTTTAATGACAACTATAATCCAAGCAGTGGAGCACCTCACACCTCTCAGAATAAATATATCTCAGGCCATGCATGGGCTGCCAACTTCCTCACCCTCTACTAACAGCCTGGGAGCACCTGACCAATATCCACCACACACAGCCCCATCCCTCCAGGGCTGAAGGGGCCAGGAGGGGTTTACAGGGGTCCCATGAAGAGGACAGCAGCAGTCTGGGCTGGTTTGCTTCTTCCCATAGGAGAAACCAGTAGTACCTGGCTTTTCCAGTGGTGGCACAGTGCAGGGAGTCACATATGGCTCCAGCCAGGATGCTGCAGTCCAGCTGCCTGAGGGACACTGGACTCCAGTGTTCCAGCTCTCTGTGAGTGAGGGAAGTAGATGTAACAAACCTACCCCAGGGAGAGAACAACCCAAGGGGAGCTGGGCTCAGTTCTGCAGCTTGACAAGTCTGCAGAGCCTTGTGTAACCTAAGGAAATCTGCCCCAGTTACAGCCCTTCCCTGAGCCAAAAGCCCAAGAGGCTGCTGCTTTCAGAAGTAACCTGTCTGCAGAGCTCTGCATCTCACTGTGCAACAGCAAACTGCTCAAGACAATATAATTTTGTTCAAGAAGCACTTGTACTCAAAAACTGTCCAGTGTCAAAATTAATTTCTTCTAGGGGGGCCAGGATGCTGCACAGTGGCTGTTCACACCTCCGACGCTTCCACAATTTGCATGGTGAAAAATCCTATGTAGATAGGAAAAGAAAAAATCATGACTGGTAAGAGACAATGACAAAGCAAAGCTCTCATCCCATTCCCCAGGAGAAAACTGTAGCTGCCTGCTCCAGGTTAGCATCACACCTCCAGCTGTTCTTCTCTCCAGCCACAAAATCCTTGTGTTTTTCAAGAAACTGCTGGTCCTCACAGCACAGAAGGGACATAAAAGCAGTTATGGAACTGAGTGATAAGACTGGAGAAAATGCCTTCCAAACTGTCCCTACCCTGCAGTGTTGGCACAACTGAACCAAGAGAGAATTACATTTATTTGTTTCAGCAGGCAGATGTCATCAGCTGGGTGCCAAGATGAATATGGCCCTTCTGTGCCAATGCTTATGTGAGCAGTAAATATAAGATGACAGCAAATGACCTCATGAAATTAGCACAAAATCCTTGCTTCTCAACGTGTGCAGATTCAGGAGTGGACACAGGAACAGTGTCAATGTGTCAAAATGAATTATTTCATGTACTGCTTGCTCCTGTGAATGCTTTTAAACCCTATATTTAGAAAAGATAAAAGAAGAATCAGAAATAAGGGCTAACCATTATCATGACCATGAGCAGCTGAGCAGGGTCAGACTGTGGACTTACTGCCCAGATTTGTACACTTCCACAAATGCAAGCAAGGTGAACGTAACCATTACATAAAAATAAAAAACCTCCAAAAGTAAAACAACAAAACAAAAACCAAACAGAATCCCCAAGTCAACCAAATAAGCAAAAGGTCACAAGCTTTAAGCAGCTGTGTTGAATTTGTGAGGAAAATCCCAATTGCCCAGATCTCCAGTTTAGACTATCCACCCAGGCAAGGCTCCCAAGCACAACACCTCAGATGCTTTGAATCGAAAATGAATGGACTAAAGGAAAATCAGGTCATTCTCCCATCCCAGCAGTGATTAAGCAGCTTGCCAGAACTCTTTATTTCTTTTTGTTTTAAAAAACTGAAGCAGGCTGTGGCTACACTGTACTAACCACTATACAACTGGAAGCAAATACACAAAGCAGAATGCTTGCATTATTCCTTTGACACTAAGCTTTTAGTCTTTAGGAGGCAATTTTCCTCCAAATGTGTAGACTGACATGTCTTTGGTAGTAGAACTGGTGCCTAAGATCCCTACTCTTTATCCTCCTTTACCTTCAGGCTACAAGATCCTTCATATTTTGAGTGCAGCTTTTCTGCTTTGTGCCTGCCAAGGGCAGTTTCACGAAGAACAGGACTCCCCTCCTGCAGCACCAGCTCACTGCTGGTGACAGACTGGCATCATTTTTGGCGCTAGTGGTTTTGGCTTTCCCTAGCATGCTGTAACCATCCCAACACATCCTTTTAGCTGTGCCTGCTTTCCTGATGTGCATTCTGTGGGTCTGCTGTGTCCTGGGCAGGCTGGCAGGGCTGCAGGGAGCGGGCAGGATCATCCCCTGTGGCCCCACAACTGAGCTCACTTCCCTGGGCATGGATCTGCACCCACGGGCACGGCTTTCCCTCTGTGAAAAATGCCAGTCACTTCTTTTTAAAATTTTAAAAGTTTAATAGTAATGAAGTGGTTACAAAAATAACAATATAATTAGAGTAATAAAAATTTTGGACAATTTGAATTAGGACAATATGAGACAATAGAAACAAAGAGTTACAGACATCTGAGTACCTTTTTCTGGACAGCATAAGCCCAAAAAGGACCCACGTTAACAGAGGATTAACCGTTAAAAACAATAGCCTGTTGCATATTCATACATCTCACACATGATGTATAAATTCCATTCAAACACAGGATTTGGTCTGGTCAGCGTCAACTTCTTCCTCTTAATCCTGACGGCGTCTTCAGAGCTGAGCGAGGCAGGAAGAAGTTCATTTCTTCTGATAATGAAGCAATAAATTCTCTTTCTCTGAAAGATTTCGGTGTCCTGTGGCTGCTGTCTCGCTGCGAGTCCTTTATTTAAAAAAGTATCTTACATAGCATAGTTTCTATTTTAACATTTTGTTATAACCTAAAACTATATTTAACACACTACTTAAGAAAATTAATACAGTATAACTTTCTAACACAACACATAATATTTTAATATTTGCAAGAAGCCAATCACACAATACGCATTTTTCACACCTCGGAGCATGCTGAGCACCTGGAAAGAGTGAACGCTGTTACACCCCTCCCTTGCCTCCCGAATTTAAAATATTTTTTTAAGGAAGCCTCTCCAGCGTCGCTTCCAGGAGTTTCTGTGGTCGGGCAGGCTCAGCCCGCGCAGCGCTGCCTTCAGCGCCCCTGAACGCCACGGCCCGGCCGGGACACTCCTGCAGCCCGCGCCGCCAGGCCACGGAGCAGAGGGACAAACGAGACCCGCGGCTTCCATTTAGTAATTGAACTGAAACGGCTTCCATTTATTGATTTTATGAATTTATTGATTTTATTCGTCACCCGGCGCCCTCGGCGAAAGGCTGTGTCGCGCGCAAGGCATGCCGGGATTTGCGGTCCTAGCCGTGGCGCGGGGTCCTGGCTGGTGGGGACGCACTCTCGCTCCCTGACGCGGTTTGACCCTTCCGCCGCTCCGTCCTCTCCCCCTGCCTCGCCCGTTGCCGCGACGCCGCTGGCCGCAGCACATTCCTGCGCGGGCTGCGCGGCGGCGAGGGAGGAGTCCTGCTTCCGGGTCTGCCCGCGCCGGCGCCTGAACACAAAAGTGAGATCCTTGGTTCGTCCCGGGCTCCTCTCCCACAAAACCGGCCCGTTCTCCGGCCTCGCACCCGTGTCCCACTTTAGCAAAGGTACTCCGGTCGGCAGATAGGCGGAGACCGCCGCGGACGGAGGCAGCGCCCATCAGGCACCGGGGGGGGCGGCCCTAGAGAAGCCGGGTGAAGAGGGAGGCCGGGGGCCTGCGGCGCCGCGCTCCCCGCCCTGAGATGCCAACCCGGCAGTCGGCGGCGCAGCTGCGAGCGCGGTGCGTGGGGCCGGGGCGCCGGGCGGGCATGGGCGGCGCGGGGAGAGCGGCTGCGGCACCGGGAGCGCTGCCTCGCCGCACGGCACGGGGTGAGAGCTGAGTCTCCCCCACGAGGCCGGGATGGGCGGGAGGAGGGGGGAATGGCGGGCGGTGGGAATGCGAGTACCGGTAGCGCTGAGTGCCGTGTCGCGCAGGTCCACCCGTCGTGCCCCGCCGCAGGATGGAGTTCGAGCTCCTGGAGAACGATGTGCTGGAGTCGCTGGAGGACCTGGGGTACGTGTCCGGGGCTGGGGGTGCGGGCCGGGAGCGCAGGGCGGCCCCCGCACGGACACGGCGCCGCTGTCCGCCCCGCACAGGCGGGGCCGCCCCGCTCCGGAGGGCCGCGGCTCCGGGCAGCGCCTGGAACGGCCCCTTTGGGTCAGAGCCGGGCTGGTGGTGGTGCCCCAAGGCAGCCGGGCTGGCTTTCAGCGGCACGGCCCTGGCCAGTGAGTCCCTTCTCCGTGCGAGCTGGTCCCCCTGATTCTGGGATGCCACATGCTCTCTTGCTGCTCTGTTCTGCACAGCGGTCCTAGCTGAGGGTGGGACAGCATAAAGAGATACCTCAGACAATAAGAAAACTTTCAGGCTTCATATTGTTTTTGGGGAGGGAAGAGTAAAAAGAATTTCAAAAGAATTGCAAATGAGCAAGTGTTTTTCTTTACATTTTTTAAAGAGTAATATAGCACAGGAACCTTTTGCTGTGTAAACCTGTTACTTTGTCAGAGTCAGGAAAGGTTGCATAGGTATGAAAGGGAGAGCATGGAGAACACGTCCTGCTGTAAGCTCCCATGGCTGTAAACTGTTGAGCTCAGAGGACAGGCAGCTACTATTTCACCTCTACTGCTGATTGCATGCGCACAGCTGTATTTACTGACATTGGCCCCATTCCCATAAATCACTTTGTGGCTGGAGTCATTATGCTCCAGCAAAGATTGTATTTCCAGGCTAGGTTAGTGGTGATAGTTGCAAAGCTTGACAAATAGGCTTCTGTCTTAGCAGCTATTTCTCTGACTAAAATGTGAAAAGGCAGCTCTGCCACAATGATTGACTTCTTTTTACTGTCATGTGTTTAAAAGGATATTAGTGGCTTGAAGGAGTTGTGATTTGTGCAATTATAGACAGAAAGTGTTGTTGATTTCTGTTGCTACATAAATAAGTAAAGCAAACAGTGAAAGTAGTTGAACAAGTAAGTTATCTGAAGCAAAATTGACAACAGTGAAAAAGAGAAAATTTGGAGGATGAAAGACACGAGACCTCGGCAACATTGGTAACAACTGGGAAACTATTGCATGTGTCTAAAGGAATTCTGATTATTGCTGTCTGGAAAGACTGGGGTGTTTGAGGCTTTCTGCTTTGGGAGTAGCTCTGTGGTCTTCATGGTTCAACTTACTTTTATTCATCAGATACTGGAGATATTCCTAATATATCACTTGATTTTTTTTTTTTCTCATAGCATTACATGTTAGAGAGCTGTTTCTTTTTGTAATTGTGCTTGAGGTGTTCAGATGGTGGCCTCTTGTCTTGTGCATCAGTTTGCTGAACTGTTGAAAAAGCAAACAGATGGGATAGCACAATGTTACCCAAGAGAGCATAGCTCTGGAACACGTGCCATTGGCAGAAACAGAAGGAAAAAGCTGCTTGCAGTTAGGAATCTGCAAGTTGGATTATTGGCCAGATTGATGTGTAGCTGAAGTCATAATTTTAAGAAATAACACGCTCAAGATATTACCTCTGTTAAAGAAAAATTGTAGAAAAGATGCCTCTAGAAGATCTGAGCAGGGACTGAAATCCCAGTCCTGCCAAAACAAAAGGCTTGCCATTGCTTCCTTTCTACTTTGGCCTATAACTGGGTGCTTCAATTCTGAGCCCCAGATGTTCCCAGACCTACACATGTAGGCCTGAGACGTCTGTGGGGTGGGACTGGAGCTTGCTCCGATTATCCTCTTGAAGCATCCAGCCTACTGTGTCATGCAGTAGGGCTGTAATACGTGAGATTACAGCTTCCCACCAGCTGCCAGTAGATTAACTGTGGCACCATTGAGTGCTCTGTGAGGTAAAAGTTATTTTGAGTGTGACTTCTTCATCTTCCTTGGCTGAAGTAACAGGCCACTAGAGTGAAGGCCAAATCCTTTGTGTGTGGTATTAAACACAGGAACAGAGTGAGGACAGTTACATTTCAATTTGAGATGCTTTTTTATTGCTGAGGTTTGCCAAGAGTTGGCGGACTTGTTGGATTGTTGTGACGTGGTGGGTGACTTTACCTGGAAGTTCCCAAGAGAGATTTCATTTGGTTATGAGCACTCTTGGATGTCTGTCTCTTTTGGGGGCAGTATATCAAAATAATATTATACATGTTTTTCCTAAAATACTGAGGTAAACTCTGACTTGAGCTTCTACCTGGTTGATAAGGCAGCCTTCTCCCTACTCTTCACTCTCCCTCTGAGAGGTTATCAATACACAGATGTCCTGAAAGCTGTTTTCTAAGATCTCATCTATAAACCCATGCTTTCTTACACTAGGTCTGAGTTTTGGCTTATTTTGCTTATGCAAAGAACCAATTCCATTAATTTTTCTTGTGTGTATTTAGGGAGGTTGGTTTTTCAAGAGATGATATTTTTATGCAGATCACTTTTGTAATATTTCTATCAAAGGCTTTGTTTTGTAAAGAACCCTTTCATACATGATAGGAAGTGACAGAAAAGATGCACTTGTTCAGCAGTAATTATCCCACATGGAGAGCTCAGGAAGGATTCCTTGGGACTGCAGTTGCCCGGGATAGGTCTGTTGTCAGTAACAACTTCAGGAGGTGGAGGCAGAGAAGTTGCCACTGTACATGGTAACATTCTCCAGGAGGAAACCTTTGATGATGGTATTTTGTGACACAGTCTCTGTGATGGTAAGTGAAGGTGCACACAAGTTCTGAGTTTGCTCTGATGTTTTCAGTGTGGTTCTTGCTACAGTTCATTCCAGGAATCACCATTCCATGAGATCAGCACTGCAGATGTGTTGTGGTTGTCACTCTCCATATGTATCCAGCATAAAATTAATCTGTCCAAGGACACTGGTCCCAGCAGAGATGAATAAACTGTGCTTTTGTTTTCCCTCTCAGTTACAAAGGTCCCTTGCTAGAGGACGGCGCGCTGGCTCAGGCAGTCTCCCATGGAGCCAGCTCCCCTGAGTTCACCAAACTCTGTGCTTGGCTGGTGTCTGAGTTACGGCTCTTCTGTAAACTGGAGGAGAACGTGCAGGCAACCAACAGTAAGTAGTCATAACGCCACACAAGCATGCACTTAGTGTGTGTTCCTGCATGCCACAGAGATTAGGGCTGGCCGTATCTCTGTACCAGGGAGTGTTGTCTGCACACTGCCAGATTTTGGATACTTTCCACCTCAAGTTTGCCTGATGAACAGCCAGCAGAGGTTGAAATAATAGTGGCAATCAAAGAGTCTCTTCTGAAATTAGCTTTTTCCGGTAATTTTTCAACCATATTGTTTTTTAAAGTTCTTTGATGGATTTAGGGAAGCATTAATGCTAGTGGGGTTTTTACTAGATTGTGAGAATACTTTTATTTCAATGCTTCTATTTGTAATTTTGATGTCAGTATACTACTGTTCAAGGTAATGTTCTTGTGACTGCAGTAACCATATCTTCTTTTTACTGTTAGTTCTCTTAACTCTGTGCTTGCTATGAGTTTTTGAGAAGGAGCCTGAAAATTATTATTTTTCATTTTGGTAGAGGAATAAAACCACAGCTTTCAGAAAAAAAAGTTAATTTTGCTTAGTTAGTCATGACAATCTACAGCTTAAATTATTAAATTGGTGTGATAACCCACATTCCTGAATATTTAATATATTAACTCATAATGCCTTTATGAGCTTAGCTTTGTATTTACTCAATGGCCAAAGGTTGCTGCCTTGTACCTCAACATCTGTTACTTTCCTTTCTGTTTTTGACATATTCATTCTTTCTTCTTTGAGTGTATTTCCTATTCTTTCTCTGTAACATTACAGTATCTCACCCCTTCTAGTAGTACAAGGTTCCTATTTTTTGTTTTATGTAAAGATACGATCCAGAAGTCTTCCAACACCTATCTCAAATACTTTAAACACAGTGACAGAAACATGTTAGCTGGAGTACCATGAAGTCCTACCTTCATTTTGCATGTCTTGGATTTAGGAATAACAGACATTTGGGGGTGAAGTTTCTTTCTAAAAGATAAAAAAATGTTATTTCTCATCACTGCCTTTTTTACCTAACAAATTCTGACAAGTTTCAGTAATTTTTGACAGAAATATCAGTCAAAAGTTTGGTTTATGTGACTTCCTTATTTTTAAAGGATATTGATATGAAATAAAATCAGTTGACAAATGTGAGCTTACAGGGAGAAATAATAGAAAAAAGTGAGAACTCATAAGCCACATTTATTATTCACAATAGTTTTTAATGTCCCCTATCATTGTAGAAGTTGCCAGTGTCTGTTGTAGCTTGGAAAAGCTGTCAGTGAAACATAATTTTATATTAATGGAGCATATCATGGATCCAAACAGGTTGTGCTGTGTCTTGGAGGAACCCAGGAAATGCACTTGGCCTCCGTTGAAAATGGGTCTTAATGTTAAATAGCAACTTGTGCAAAATAATATTTTTTAAAAATAGTTAATTCATTCTAATCATACCCCCTATATATTAGCAGTGAATGAATTATTCTCTTCTTTCTAAGGTCCAAATGAAGCAGAAGAATTTCAGCTTGAAATGAGTGGGCTGCTGTCTGAAATGAACTGTCCATATGCATCATTAACATCAGGAGATGTGACAAAACGCCTTCATAATCAAAAGAACTGTCTCTTGCTGCTTAGTAAGTTAAAAGGGTGCTTGCAAGCAAACCTGATTTTCTGCAAGATTTATACTATTGTTTCTTACACTTAATGAGGTACTGGTTTCTTTACCACAGTGTACTGCACTGTAGTTACCTAAAAAGATGCATTGTTTTTACTGTAATTTACAGCATCAGAGTATTATACTTGTGGGTTTACCAGTCAATATGTACCCAGTATATGAGGGAAAATACTTTGAATGTTAACCTTTTTCACATTCACCAGCAAAAAGCCTGTCCTATTACTTCTTAAAAGACACAACAAAGAGGGAATTATTTGAAGACTTCTGCCCGAGTTTAGCCACTGAACTCTAATTAGCATGGTTGTAAAAATGACCACTAACATCAGATGCATCATCATTTTAGAGGCTCCCACTGTGATGCAAAGTGCAACAAAACTTGCATTTTCCTACACTGACAGCAGTTGGAATTGTTATGAAGGAGAGAATGTTTTATCCCAGCTTCCAGTTCTTTTGATCAACGTCCTTAGTAAATAGCTTCACTGTTGCTTTCTGCTGATTGAAAGGAAATTAACATTAGCAATGGTGACATCTTTCCTTTTGCACTCATCAGAGCTCAATAGCGGAATTGTTTTTTTTTCTCCTTATGAGAAAGAAGAAATAGAGGAGAAGAAATAGTACTTGAATTTGTAAAAGGTGTGTGATATTAATTCACATTACAATAAAAAAATATAAGCTTGAGTTAGAAACTGTAGTGCTAATTTTAACCTAATTTTAAAATCAAGATGAGATAATGTTTTATTTGCTTCCTCACTTGCTGCTGATTCTTTAATTTTTCAAAATAGAAATTTAGTTCTGCCTTCTTCTGAGATACAAGAAATTATTTGCAGAGTTATTTAATTTATTTTTATTATTATTTAAATACAGGATTCCTGTATTTCAGCAGTAGGAGAAAGATGATTAGGTTTAATCTGAGTATTTCTTATAGTATGTTTATAAATGTCAGATGAAGTGAGGTAGTTGTTTCATTGGAATAGTTTGTAGCTCAAACAATCTTCTCTTCAGCTTGTTTTCTGTAAGCCAAGCCATTCAATAAATTTGCCTTGTCTGTGACACACAGTTTATCCCAGAGGTCCTTTGGGATGTACATTTTGGTAATATAAGGCCGTGTTCAGGAGCTGAACTCTGGTATCCCATCTGGCAGGAATGCTGTGTTTACTGTCAAATGTGAAATTGCAGTAGTGCCAAATTCCTTTTTGTGTACCACCATAGCAGCATAGCTTTCTTTAGCTGTGTTAAGTGAACTTATTAGGTATCCTCTTGCATGTGAGCCATAAAACTAGTTTTTTTCAGGAGAAACAGGATAACCCTGTGGTGAAATGCCAGGGTATTTTACGTTTTAATGAAATGCAGCACAGTTTGTCACTTGGAAGATGTAGCAGTATTGCTGGGAGATGAAAGCACCAAACAAACCCAAGTAATTAGGATTGGTTGTCCTAATGTGCAGCATCACTAGAATGCAATGTTAGGCACTAGCATTTGCAAAACAGAAAGTACAAGAGTTTCAGGCTGGTTCAGAAAAGTTGTGCAAAAAAAGAATCGCTATCTGAAGAACATTCATCTTAGTGATAGACTTTAAAATTTCTGTCATTGTTAGGGGAGGTTGAAGATAGCTTAAATATGATCTCTAAATTTTTGAGAGAAAATTCTCCTGCTAGTTTCTTTTTCAGTAGGCCTGAAAAGAGTGTAAATAATTGAAAGTTCAATGTAAGAAAAACCTGTATAAAGTGTTGCTGAAAGAACTTACAAAGGATGCTTCACTGTTTTATGTATTTTAAGAGTTTTTTTATTTATAAGATATTCTGTATCTTTAGCAGATGACATTCTAGAGATCATTAAAATGCTGTGTTCTTTTCTTAATCTTTTTATCTGTCCCAGTTTTATAAATAATAAGCTTCTTTTGTGTATCCATGGGTTTACTTCCCTGCTCACCAGTGTGTCTGCAGTATCAGTTTTTCTTATTTTTAGAAGTGTTTATGTATATTATTGCTATGGTCACTCACTATGATTAATAAGAAAAGTATTGTTAAACTTGTGCTTTTTTTAAAATTCAAACCTTAAAGTTTTGACACCTGCAAGCAAAGGCTGTTTTTATAATTGTAAATTTATATCACTGTAAATGACATCTGATGTTGAAATTTTGGGCATATACTGTGTTCAGAAATTGTAATTTTTTTTTTTTGTTTGATGGAGTTACAATGTAATGGTAGGCTCTTACAGTTCTGATATTGAAGAAAATTTCAGCCATTCTAGCTTCTATTTCATCATTACAGCCTTCCTTTCTGAAGTTATTGTAAACATGAATTTTCAATAGTACTTCTCAGTGGGATTATTGTTCCACTCTACATTTTGTATGGAGAAGTAGAGGAGATTGATCTGACATTTCACTTCTCTCTACTCGTTACCTTGCTTGTTTCCTACAGCCTCAACAAGTGCTTGCTTGTCTTCCCTAAAATACACATCTCAGTCCCTCATCCTGCTTGTTTCCATGCTCCTAATTTCCTGTCTTTGCTGGGCAAAACCTGAAGGAAAAGAGCTGTGCTCTGTTGAACTTTGGGATTAATACTTGCTGGAATCATAGGGATTTTTTCCAGCCTTTAATTAGTTGTACTAAACCGTCCTCTGTTTTTTGTGTTTCTAGCACTGAACTCAGTAATTGTAAATATGAGTGCTCTTGAAGATACAAGAAAATTTAAGATACAAGATATCTTGAAGATACAAGAAATTTTGTAGATACAAAATTTCTATCCCTCCTTCTATCTAAAACAGTCACTTTGCACATGTGTTGGTTGTAAGCACTTGAGTTTTCACTGGCTCTAAAATAACTCTTTAATATCTGATTGTCAAATCTAATTTTTCTTACCCCAGCATACCTCATCTCAGAACTGGAAGCTGCCAGAATGCTGTGTGTGAATGCCCCTCCTAAAAAAGCCCAGGAAGGGGGTGGCAGTGAAGTCTTTCAGGAGCTGAAAGGCATCTGCATTGCTTTAGGCATGTCCAAGCCTCCCGCCAACATAACGATGTTCCAGTTCTTCAGTGGAATTGAAAAAAAAGTAAGATCCAGAGGAAGAAAAATTTGAATATTTATGATGTTGTTGTTTTGATGGAAAATAGTTCTGCTACCTGGGTGAGATTTGTCTCTTGTGAAACTCCAGTGTTTGGATTGTGAAGGAGAGTTGAGGTGTTTTACTGCATATACAAAGAGTCAGAATTTTGAAAATTATTTTGAAGGCTTTTTCCATGCCAAGGCATGAGGTGAGGGACTGTTGCTATCCTCGCTTTTCAGGGTGACTGCTCTAGGTTTTGATGCCATCACTTGTTGCAGAAGACATAGAAAATGCTAACCTTAGGCCTCAGGAAGAATGTTAAAGAGAAATGTTTTTCAAGAAATACACCTAAACAAATTTGTATGGGAACCTAATGTTTAAAGATGTTTTGATTAACAGGTGGTGTAGCAAAAGTAAAACTTAACTCCTTCTCCCTAAACTTCATAATTTCTTGTGATTCCATTTATTTTTATTCCTTGCATGTGTGTGTTCTCCAGGATTTTGTGATTTTTTTTTAAATAAATTTACTTCTGAGTAACTTTTATAAATCAGAGAAATTAAATTGAATGGACTGTCCAATGCACAGACCAATGACTGGGGACAGAAAGCTTTTAAATCACTTTTAGTGACTTAATTTGCAGGATAGGGGAGAGCAGAACAGCAGATAAGGGTTGTCTTCTGCCATTCCCTAACTTTAAAGAACAGATATGTGTCCCTTCCAGTGCAGAATATTCTGTGATTACAAAGCTCCCCAAAACAGTGCTATTTGAAAGCACTTAGGTTTAAAATCTTGAATAAATTTGGCTCAGTATCATTGGAAAACCAGGTCACTGAATGTGTTAGATCACCTGCTGGAATGAACAGGTTGGTGGTTTCTTCCCAAACTGCTTTGGAAGTTTTTGTCGCTGCCACTCCATGACTTCCCCCTTGAAGTCCTTAGAAATTTTGAGATGGGATAGATAATTTGTGTCCAAACTCCTACAATGCAAGATAGTTAAAATTTCATACTAAAGATTTTTTTCCTTTTGATTGTAAAGAGGGGTCCTCCTTTGGATCATTTTACATTTTACATCATCTTAAAATAAGCTTTTTGATACAAATGTGGATTTTTTTCTGGATTAAAGAGATGATGTGTAGAATAATCCTTATGGCTTCAAGAATAGTAGTACCTCTTGGTGTTATTGTTTTTACTGCTGATCTATTCTATAGTCCCTTCTCTTAATTTTTAAATAATTATAGCTGAGAGTACCAGAAATCTAAAAACAGTTAGTTTCCAGAAGTAGTGTGCTTGGCTCTCTGTTCCAGAGAAAATAACTTGATATTGGAGGTTGCTATGTCATGCCTTTCACTGTCCAACAGTCATCCCCTTTAATTTGAATCTTGAAAAACTAATTTTTTTAGCCAAAGCTTACATTTTTATATGTCTCCTAACAGCTGAAGGAAACTCTAGCAAAGGTTCCACCTAATCATGTTGGAAAACCTTTATTAAAGAAACAACTGGGACCAGCTCACTGGGTGAGTAGTTGCAGGTATTAAAGCCCATTTCCCTTTTTAAAGTGTACAAAGTATTGATCCTGATTCTGTGTGTTGCAAAATGATTTTTCTCTTTCTGAAGACAAGAAGATAATTTCTTGCAGGATAATGTATATATTGGTGCAGTAAATGCAGTAAATGTACAGCAACTGATAAGATCTTAGACTCATGAATCTCTAGGTCCAGGTGCAGGTTAAACCTTTCCAAAATGAGAGACCTGCAGTGGTGGTGCTGACCAGCATGCTTGTGCAGTAGCTTAAACCTTCCTCTCCTGCCCTTTACCAGCCCTGTCTGTGTGTCCTCGTCCTGCTGAGATGGCGGCATGTCTGCTTCTGGGGCTTCTTTTTAGCTAAGCTGTGCTCTGTTCGTAATGTCCCCCTCTTTTTGTCTCTTGGAGTAGTCTGCTTCCTTCACAGCCTCTCCAAGAGGCAGTGAGTATGCAGGTAGGAGTGGGAGAGACATTGTACACCCAGGCTGCAGAGCTGTGATCTTCTCCAGCTGGGATTTGTCACCTGCTGTGCTGGGAGCCTGGTGTCTGGGTTAGTCACTGCTGCTGCACCGAGCTCACAGCTATGGCTGCTGCTGCAAGGCTTCAGGTCTCTCTTGTCTCTCTAACTTAAGGCTGAAGCACTTAAGTGGTGAATCTTCCCCCAGCAGCCTGCTTCCTTCAGTGCTTGTATTGTTGAGACTGAAAGTCGGCCCTGCTGCCCTCCCTCCAGCCAGGCCTCTTTAAATGCACATAAATATAAATGTGCTCTAATGATGCATATCTCACCTGCTGCTCTAACTAAACACCGTCTGCTACTAGCTGTTTCTCATGATGATTTTTTCCTGTAGAGCTCTGTTGTTTTGCCTATATGCAGACTGTGCTTTAATCAAGATCCTCTTGCAGTACTGTACTTACTTTCAGTCCTTTATCTTTGCTCTATCTTTATCCTTAAGCTTTCTACTTTTTAAGAAGGCACGAACATCCTGTTTCTTAGAAGTTATGTATACCCTTGCTTCAGCTTGTTGCCTGTAGTATCTTCTCACCTTTGTTTCTCTGTCCTGGTGGATGTTGAGAAGTGTCTCAGTAGTGTGTGCAGTTTTTGTGCTGCTAGAAATGGTAGAAGGCTGAACATGAGCCATGGAAGCTTCGGAAAATAACATCAGCAGGCACAACTTGGCTGTGAGTCCATTTGGCAAGGTAGATAATTGCAGTCTTAATCTGCAAGGTAGATAATTGAAGTCTTAATAATTGCAATATTATCTCTGTGTTAAACTCTCTTCCATCCACATAGTTTATGAAGTAGAAACACTTTAATCTATAGATTGTTTGCAAATTTTTGTTTCAGGAAAAAATTGAAGCAATTAATCAAGCCATAGCCAACGAATACGAAGTCCGAAGAAAACTGTTAGTCAAACGTTTGGATGTTACTGTGCAATCCTTCGGCTGGTCAGACAGAGCTAAGGTACAGACAGCTTGCTGTGAAGTCCTGGTTGATGGTAACAGTTTATAATAAGTATCTCTGGAAAACTGCATCATTGTTTTGTCCTTCATGAGTTAGAAATAGTCACAGGAATTGTCTGGCTTTGTTTTGAGTTTCTCAATAAGTTTATGACAATGGAAGAGGAGTAAAAATATTTTACTTAAAACTGTTGGATTTTAAATCAGACTGTAAAATGAGAAGTCAGACTGTGTGTAGCTACACACCAAAGCAACTGGAAAAAGTAGAGATTACTGATACAACCATGTTCAGAGTACCATAATGTGAACCATTAAGTGCTGTGTCTTGTGTGATGGTAGAAAAGCACCTTCCTGTTGACCATCCCTTATCTTACTTTGTGCTGTCCACAGCAATCAGATTTCCTTAACTCTAAGTGTGTCTGCAGTCACAACTCCACAGATGCAGATGAGAAAAGCTGCTAAGGCACTACTTGTTCTTACCTTATAGAGGGAGTAATGCTTTATGTGCTTCTTTTGTCTCTGAACTGTGCAAGTGGCTGTGACATGAGATCTGTTCTCCCTTGAGTACATGATACATATTCTGCTTTTAGAAATCATTACATGATTTCCCTATTTCCTATGTCTCAGAAAGAAATTACAGGATTTAAAAAAATAGTACATGTAATTTATTTTCCAGGACTAAACCAGATGTGCTAACATTGTGTTAAGTATACTGCTGACAGTGTTTGAGACAGTTACTAGTGCTAAACTATGACACATAGAATCATTGAGTGTTTTTTCTTCATAAATGTTTTTTCAAAAAGCAGCTATACTTTAGTAATAAACTGTGACCTGTCCCATTTCGTTTCATCATCTGAGTAGGGCTTCTAATGGTGTACTCTCTCTTCAAGCTTTTTAGTAGATGACTGAAGAACTATCTGATGGTTTAAATATTTTAATAGTGAATAAAAATGAGCAAAAGCGTGAATTATGTTTTTAAACCAGGAATTTCTAGTTGTGTTACAGCTTTGGCATCTTTATCCATGTGGTTTTGTGTTTTTTCCTAGGAATTATCAGATACTTTTGAACTTGACTTGTTAAACAAAATATTTTCACAAAACCCACAAATATCTATTAAAATGCAAATTTTTTTTTGAAGCATAACAATACAAATTTGGAGAATGTTGCTGTAGTATTCCAGACACACAAAAGAGTTGGTTTTAACAGTAAGTTTTAGAAATGTGATAATTTTATTTTTATTTGAAAAGTATCAGAATATAATGATATGACTAAAAAGCCATTTCTCCAGATAGTGGAAACATCAGGGAAAAAAACCTTGCAGTCCACTATTAGGGATTTTTTTTAACTTAAAATTTCAATTTTCACCTAAAACAGTATCATAGGACCAAAATATTGTGCTCAGAGCTCAGTCAAACTTACCAGGGAAAACCACACAAGTACTAGAAAAACGCACTGGTGAATACTTTTGCTTCTCCTACCTTTAGCCAGGTCTATATCCCAGTTTTCTGCCTTTGGATGGAAAACAAGATTTTTTTAGGATTTTAAAATGTGCTTCTAAGTTTTTGCACTGTTAAGATATGTTGGAAAACCTGATTTGCCTGTCCCCACTGCCATCATCTGCATTCAGATTGCAATCTGTATATCCTGACTGCATCACACACTACGCTCTGTTGATGACTGAAGAGAGCTGTAACTTGTGTAGTAACTCATGTGTGGTAGCACAGATTTCTCCTGTGTCTCAGCTGGAAAACATTTGAGGTGTTCAAGAATGCCTTGTATGCAATGTCTCTTCCTCTACTGCCTTTCAGCATTAGCCACTCTGGCTAAGTTGAGTGTAGGATCTCGTTTCTAGCTCTGCCAGGCCCTCTTGGTGCCTTGTCTTCATGACAAAGCTGACGGGAATGTAGGGTGAAATGAGTTAACAGGACCTTTTTCTGCTGATAATTGCTGGAGATGGGGTGATGCTGGCCCAGCTGGAATGGGTGCAGGTCAGGGTGAAGGCACAGAAGGGGGTCTGGAGGCTAAACACAAATGTGTTTCACTTTCAGTGGCTTCTGGATTTTAGCAGCAATTCATGTATAACTATATGGCACACTTCTGTTCTGTGTTTGCCTGGAAGTAATACAGTCTGATGTGTATGTTGAAATTGTCAGCTCGTTGGTGTCTTGGCATTTCAGTCAGAATTGTGTTTCCTATTTACTTAAGAAATTCACGTGACAAATGCTGGTTTGATTGAAGTAATCCTCAGTTATAAAGTGGTTCTCACTGATTTTATATTAACTTTTTGTTTTATTTGCAGTAGTGGCTTGTTATTCAGTGCTGATTTAATTCTTTTAATGAGATGTCCCATTGCTTTAACTGACTAGGTTTTATTTTTCTTTGCTCCAACAGAGTCAAACAGAGAAACTGGCTAAAGTCTACCAGCCAAAACGTGCCCTCTTATCTACTAAGTGCACTATATCAATTGCAAATCTCTTGGCAGCTCGGCAGGATCTGTCCAAGATTATGAGAACAAGCAGTGGATCCATCCGAGAGAAGACTGCATGTGCCATTAATAAGGTACTTTTGGGGACAAATGTCTTGTTCTTTTAGGAATATTTGAGTAACTTGAATGTGGTAATAAATCCTATTTTTTTTCCAGGATTTTAAGTGGAATTTGGAAATAAAGGATAAGAAACTTGGTGTTTATGTATTGCAGATAATGCATCGGTAGACTATGGATAGTGCAGTTTCAGCTTTTGAGGTTCACAGTGTCCCTTCTTTGGGGCAGTAAAAATTGCTGAAATAGCTTGGATTGCTTACAGTGGGAGTAGGCCTGCTCTGTCTTGCCAGAATTACAAAAGCCATTACTCTACTGCTACCTGATTCTGCCACCGTGTCTAAAATAACATCTACATAGTAACTGTGTTTCTGGTCTGTGTAAATAGAATGTGCTAAGATCACAAGGGAAGGATCCCACAAATTAGATTGCCCTGGGTACACAAATAGATTACAATCAAGTGTATAGTTCTAATAATGACATAGGAGAAACATGACTTAGACTAAACAACTTCCCTTGTTTTAAAAATTATGATTTTACAAGAGTAATAGGCTCAAAAAAATCCATGTGCTGAACTTGCAGCTCAGTAGCTATGTACAGCAGCATACTTGGTGCTTTAAAATTGTGGGGATAGGTGCATGCTCCTCTACCTTTTGAGTACCAACTGTACCTCTGGTAAAGTTCTAATTAATTTAGGAGGGAACAGTGGTGTGGTGATTTGGCCACAGCCCATCCAACCCAAATAATTTCTGCACCTTTTTAGTGTTGTTGGTGTGAAAGAAATTAAGTAGTAAGACAGGTTGACCCTAGCATCAGACTGTATGTCTGCAGTACTGCTCTGCTGCTGATGTATAATCTGTTAACTTATCTCCATTATCAATATTAAATGTTTTCCAAAACAGTAGCCTAAAATAGCAAAGTGGCCTACTTCCATTGAAGCTCCTTTGTTATATTTCTTCAAAACTTCAAGCAGTACAAATGTCCTGTCCCATTTTGCCTTGCTAAATTTTTAAGGTCACACCATCCTTAGACAGGTAAAGACCTCTAGAGTCTTGTTGTCTCACACCTGTCTGTTGTTAAGTTTCTCCGTATGCTCACTGAAAAATATAATTTTTTGCCCTTTATTTACCAAGTCAATGGCTTCTACAGGAACTCAGAGCACTAGTTAGGAGAGAGTGTGTTACATTGAACTTGTGCTTATTTGAGTTTAGTACCCTGCATTAATAAAGAGTTAAGTGAAAGACTGTGTTGGTGCTGCCCATGGTGATGTGCCTGCTGTTTGACTTGTCTTGTTAGCAGTCCTTCAGAGGGCTGTCAGATTCAAACACAAAATTTGCCTGGATGTAAAAACCTTGGAGTGGGTGCTGCCTGTGGTGTGTCTCAGTAGATGCGACTCTTGTGTGAGGTGTCACAACTCCTATGGCAGTTTTCCCTTTCTCTTTGCAGGTGCTAATGGGCAGAGTGCCTGACAGAGGAGGAAGGCCCAATGAAATTGAACCTCCACCTCCTGAGATGCCACCGTGGCAGAAAAGACCAGAGGGTGGCTCGCAGCAAGGCGGTGGCAGAGGAGGCAGAGGTGGCTACGACTCTTCCTACGGAGGGCGGGGAGGTTACGACCACGGGGGTCACGACCGAGGAGGAAGAGGAGGCTACGACTCATCGTACGGAGGGCGAGGAGGTCACGAACAAGGGAGCCATGATCGAGGGGGACGAGGAGGACGTGGTGGCTATGATCATGGTGGCCGAGGAGGAGGAAGAGGAAACAAGCTTCAAGGAGGCTGGACAGATGGCGGAAGTGGTGGCTACCAGGATGGCGGCTACAGGGAGAGCAACTACAGAGATGCAGGTTTTCAAACAGGTGGCTACCATGGTGGTGGTGGCTACCAAGGAGGAGGCTATGGTGGCTACCAGTCGTCTTCTTATTCTGGGAGTGGCTACCAGGGGGGTGGTGGTGGTTACCAGCAAGACAACAGATACCAAGATGGCGGGTCCCACAGTGACCGAGGGGGTGGCCGTGGAGGAGGGAGGGGCGGCCGTGGCGGTCGCGGTGGCCGAGGAGGTCAAGGAGGCGGCTGGGGGGGCAGAGGTGGACAGAACTTTAATCAAGGAGGGCAGTTTGAGCAGCACTTCCAGCATGGAGGTTATCAGTATAATCAATCTGGCTTTGGACAAGGAAGACACTTCACCAGCTGAGGCTGCTAAAAATTTACACTTCAGCAGAGCTCACATAATAGAAACCTGGTTTCAGAGGCCTGACTTAAATGCTGCTTGAGTTAGTACAGGTTTATACACAGCAGGTAGAATCTCTTTGGGTGGGATGTTTTGCATAGAGCAAAGCACAATTTTGTGTAGACCTCCCCACCCACCTCTGCCTGTCTGAATGAAAGACATTGTCACTACCCCCTGCACCCTAAACATCAACTAATAGCCATGCTTTTTGGATGTTGGACTGGTTCCCTCTGCTCAAAACACTTTTGTTCTAAATATGCCTGCTGTGTTTGCCTCCTATTTTGATTTGGAGAAATACCAAGACCTGTCTAATTTGTCTGTTATAGTACACACTAGAACTTCTGCATTTTTCCCCCAAATCATTGTTGAGTTACATGTTCTAAACCAGTCTGGAGTGTTGCTTTTCTTCTCGCTGACCTCCTGTTTCAGTCACGATGCTGTTACAGCGCGTGTGTGCGCGCACAGGGAACTCTGACAAACGGGGTTTTGTGTTATCTGAGCTCTACTGTGGATGCCATGTTCAGTAGCCTTATCTCCTGCTAAACCACCTTTTCCCACCTGCTCAACAGTGAAGACTGACCGCCGCCAAAATCTGCAAAGATCATTTCAAACTAAGCTAAATTGTGAACGATAGTGTGTGTAGGCCTGTAGTTAGGTGTAGCAATTCAAACTGACCTGCATCCATCCAAAACAAGTTGCTCCTCCTCCAAACCTAATTTTTACTTGAAATCAGCTAGAAGAAATGACAAACTGAAGTTTATTTTATTTACAAGTTCAATACCACTGGCTCAGCAAATCTAGGGCAATTTGTTTTGGGGGTTGTCTTTTTAAAGAAATGCACTACGGCCTGGGAAGATTAGTTCCTGCCTGGAGGAAGCCCTTTTATTATTGCTGCAGAAAACAAAACCTGGCTGAGTTTGGTGTTCTGATGTTTGGGTTTTTTTCTTTACTGAAAGCCACATAATGCTTCTTGCTGGGTTTTTTGTGTACATAAACATTGTCAAAAAGCTGTGAAAGAAAATGGCTGAAGGTGTGCTGTTGTATAAAAGGTGAGCAATAAAAGTATCTGTATGTTCTGTTTGCTTTAGTTTCTTTTCCTTGACAGTAAAAAGCAGTTGCTACAGTAGCTGGGAATTCATGGAGATTTCGGTCTTCTTCATCTCTTTTTTTATTGTAACTTCTTTTATATTTTGTAGTTGTCCCAGCTGTACCTTGCATTCTGCCCTTTGAGAGGCTGTCAGAACAGCAGCAGGTGGGAGGAACTGATCTTCAGTTGCTCTGACTTTTGTTCTGTTCCTCTCTCTGACCTGGTGTAGCAGCTTGTAGTACTCTCTTGCTGTGTAAAGTTATTCTTAGGCTCTGTGAGCACGTGTCTCCCAGGTTGTGCTCCTGCATGCCATGTGAACTTGGTATGCTGCTTCTGGCAACTTCCTGGTGCTCTGCAGCGTTGTGGAAATGTAGGTTCCTGCTGCCATGCACAGATCACTGTAGCAGAGGCTGTGATGATAGCAGAGTCTACCTGTTTTGTCCTTGGGGATGAATCCAGATTGATGCAGGCAGGAGTTCCTTGGCTTACAGTAATACATGAGTATCTGAGAGAATCTCTCTAACACTGGTGTTGCTGTAATTCAAGGTAGTCATGTAAATAAGCTAAAAGACATCATTTAGAACTGATTTGCCTATATTTCATGCCACAGTCAACCTGAAAATATGTTTGATTTATTGCAGCCACTAGAGGCTGCTAGTGATTCACGGGTTTGGAAGGAAAGGTCCCTGAGAAAGGCACTTGGGAATCTGACTTAATGGCTTTTCTCCTTTAGTGTTTCAAACAAATCTAACAAGCCTGATGAGGGAAAAGCTTTCTGTATTGAATTCAGGTCTTTGAGAATCAGTGATACACATCTATCTGTGCCTAACAGCGTTCAAATTATCAGCATCTAAAACTGAATGTTGCTGCTTCACAAAGGTTTATTGATTTCTTACAGCAGCAGTCTCCACAGAAGGTGTCTCCCATGTAATATTTTGTCATGAGTATTAGCTGGTGATGAGCTGCATTCCTGCAAAAATAATTAGTAGGGTTTTTTTTCAGAATTAGGGTTCCTACAATGGCATCAGTCCTGGACTAGCAAATAAAAAGAGGTTGACAAATTAAAAGAGCCTTGTGCTGGGAATGTAATTTCTTCAAGCTGACAGCTTTTTCTTTTCTTCACACTCCTCACTGTAAGGAGGATGGTGCTTTCTGTCAGTGCATTAAGAGTGCTGTAAACTTGTTCCTAGCAAGAGGAAACTCAGGAGGCTCTTCAGAGAGCCCCTGCTGGAGTTACATCAGTGCCTTCAGAGATTGCTTTCTGTGCCAGAACTGCCAGTTCCTCTGCAAGGCTGTAGCTGTTACTGCAGTGCAGAGTCTCACCTTTGCACACTGTGACATGGTGAATTGATGCTGAGGTGGAGTAGGAGCTTCCCCTTCCTCCTCACAGATAGCTTTTTATCATCAAAATATGCTCCTTCTCCTCCTTCCTCTTCCAGGACTTAGGGTAAGCCAAGTCCCAATTTATTCTTGTTTGAGGGGGAAAGTTAAAAAAAAAATCAGAAGTCAACACCAGGAGGCTTTACTCTTCCAACAGGAAAGAAAACACTTTGCTTCTGCCAGCTGTTGTTGTTTTTCCTTACTCTATTGTTTCCTCCTAGTGTGCTGTGACTTCTTTGTTCCCCAGAGAAAACAAGCTTTGTGTATGTGAAGAGAGCAGCTTTGATTAATGAAAGCAAACAGCCACTGCTTTGTTATTCTCTGTATGATGTTCTGATAGTTACTGTTTTCCAAACATGATTTCTCACTGCTGCACTGGGAGGAATCTCTTAAATAGAAGCTGGGAGAAGTGAGATGGGTTGTGGATGTTATTAGACTGTGGTGGATTGGATATACATGTTTGATTTCATTGCGCATCATGATCAAAAGCAGAACTCCAGCAGATTAAAAAGGCAAGTAAGCAAGCCAGGGGAACAGTGTTCTTCCTCTTGGCCTTCCTGTTCCTTGCCACTCTTCTCCCACAAGCTGTAGGCATCTTGTTCTGTTTTTTTCCATCTGCCTTTTTTTCTCTAGCAGCTTTTGTTTCCTAAAGGCTTCACTTGCATTGCCTTTCCGTTCCCTGTGTTAGGATCACTGTCTCTCAAGCATTGTCAATGTGCAGTAACATAACTATGGGGAGAGAGAGGCACACTTGCTTCCCACATCAGGTACATTACTCCCTGACTTGGAATACCATGATCCATATGCACTGTAGTCATAGTTGAGTTTTCCTTGCAGGTCTGAGGAAGAGATAAAAATTGATTTCTTACTGTCAGTAAAGGAGTACCACAGCCAAGAGGGAAAGTGGGTCAAACTGAGCTTGCACTGTACATAACTCAGAGCCTTTTGGCTTGTAGCTGCTCCCTGAGTAGTTTTATCTTTAGCTGGCTGGTAATTGCTCTCTTGATGAGATTCTTCAGCAGCCAAAATCCTGAAATGTGTAGCTCCATGGTGCTGTGCCATGATGGCTGATGGCCCCAGAGGGCCTCCTCAAGCTATGGATTTGGCTTCTCAGCCAGGGCCTGTGGGTAACCTGCCTTAAGGCTTCAGCTGTCTGTCTCCAGGAAACTGTTACTTGCATCTGAATTGAGGAAAGTGGCAAGTGCTTCAACCAACCTCAGGCTCAATTAGAGCCTAGAGGCTTACCAGTCAACTATCTGAGATAGAAATGGGGAGAAGGGAAGCAAGATTCACGGCAGTAGATAGTTATGAGAAGTGGTTGGAGCTTGAAAAGTCCTGTGGTGTAGGAGTATTCCCTGTGACAGCTTATGCACCTAGAAAATGAAAATTAAACTGCTGAAGTGGAAAGAATGGAGTGGGGAATAAGGATTATCACTGGGATTTGATGACTTTTGAGTGTCCAAAAGGCTTGTTTCAATTCTTGTGGTACTGGAACTTGATTCAGCTCCCTGTTAGGTTGATGTAGACCTGCAAACAAAAGTCCTCAACTACCTTTTTATTGCACATAATTTAGTCTTAGTTTTGCCACATTTACACTGCAGTAGAGAGTCCAAGTGTTGACTGTTAGGCTTGTGATTCTGCTCTCTCTGAACTTCTCATTTCCCTGGACAACAGGAACAGTATGGATCTATCAATGCATTTTTAAGGTGTTGAGCATGATTTAGCAGTCCCAAGCAAGCTGGCTAATGCTGAACTCCAAGTTTGCTTTATCAAACCCTTGTTTGCTTTATCAAACCCCAAGTTTGCTTCTCTAGCAAACCCTTAGACTACCTAAGCCACAGCAGTGTTGGATTGGAGAGCAGTATGCCAAGGTGTTTCCCCTGTGTAGGCTCTCAGTATACTCCTGTCCTTGCTTGGTTCAGGTTATGACTTTTCACGGGGACACAGTCTGAAAAGCAAGTGCTGTTACCAGCTGTAAACATTGCCTTCTCCCCTCCTTGGCTGAAAATAAGTCACAGCTCTAAAGGCTTGACAAACAAGGGTAGAAGGGAAAAAAATATTTTTCCTTTGTGTTTACTTGATGCTTTTTATAGCTCTGACTGCTGTCAGTGTCATTGTTTCCCCGTTATTGTCCAGTAATTTCCTCTCTTGTCCACGTGGGTCTTTCCCACAACAGAGGAGAGAAAAACAAGTACAAAAAGTAGGAAAACACTATTGTAAAACCAAAGAAAGAGGGAGTCTGCCTATGCTGTGGGCAGGTGGAAGGTCATAACCCGTTTTCACACATGGAGCAGAGATGAAGGTGATAAGGCCTCTTTAAACTTTCCGGCATTAGCTCCACTCATGGAAAAAGCAGACATTTTGGCTAAATTTCATGCTGCCCCAGCAGTAGCCTTTTGCTGATGGCTTTTCTGTCTCCTAGGACCAGATTGTCCACAGCTGTAAACAGCACTTTAAAGTGCAGTGCACGGATTTTCCAATGAGTTTACCCTGTTGGCTGCAATGCTTATTTTGAAAATCCAGATCAGTGCTGATAACTCAAAAACTTTTTCCAAACTTGCATCCATTTCTGCAATGACCCTGCCAGCTCTTTTGTCAAGGCTTTCTTGAGAAGTACTTGGAACTAATTTTTGTGCTGTATGGATGGATATTTTCATCTGTTAGTAGGCTGATGTTGAATGAAGCAAACCTTGATTAGGTTTTCTTTGTGCTATAATAGTCACAAAACAAACAAACCCTTGTTTCTCCTGCCGCTACAAAACCAACCAACCTTCCTTCCTTCCTTCCGTCCTTCCTTCTGTCCTTCCTTGCGTCCTTCCTTCCTCCCTTCCTTCCTCCCTTCCTCCTTCCCTCCCTTCCCTTCTTGGTGTCACATAGAGAAAGAGATTTCTTAGTGTGTTTCTTCCTGCATTTACTCTTTGTCTGTCTTGTTATTTGTGTTCTCTGTTTTTGGTGAGGTTTGTTTTGTTTTGGAGGTTTTTGGGTTGGTTGTTTTTGTGGGGTTTGTTTTGTTTTGTTGGTTTTTCCCAGCCTCTGTACAGTATACTTCACATGCAGCTTTCTTTCATGTGAAATCTGTATTTCCCATACAGTTGCCTAAAGCTTCTAGAACTAATGTCCAAGGCTGCAAGGATCCTCCTGTGGCTGCTCAGCCAAAGGCTTCTGGGCTTCCCATGAGGAAGACTTGGGGGGGCACGTAGGACATGCTTTCACTTTGACTTCTGTAGAGGAGTCCTTGAGCAACAGTCCACAGAGGTGACAGGCTGTTTAATTTTGGAAAAATGTAAAATTTTAGGCAATGGCTGCCCCTAACCTTGCTCTGCAGCTGAGCTCATCTGCTTTACTGAAAGGAAAATAGCTCACCTTTCCCAGCTGGGGAAAATCCATGCTTCAGACTAGTTCTGGTCAGCAAGTATATTCTCCCTCCCCCTGCCCAAGACTTCACCTGCCTGAGGAAGGTGCCTCTGAGAAGATGGCTTCTGTCTAGGAAGATGTTTCTTTGTAAAGCTGGGTTTGTTCTTTTAAAGCCTAAAAGCTGAGTAGGACTGGGTGTGGGGGGCAGAGGAGGGCAAGACTCTGGGGAGGTTTAGAGCAGAGGAGAGAGCTGGGGTTCAAACCTGACCTTGCATTTCCGTCTGAGAGAGCCAGATGTTCCCCTGACTCCTTGAGAAGCATTCAAGCACTTTACTCCATAAAGTTGGAAGCAAAGCTGAATCTCTCTTATGTGCAACATGAGGCTTTGCAGAGGTTTTAAACAAGCACAGAAAGTCCTAGTGGGTTTGGCTCAAACAGCCAAATAATCTCTTACAGGGTCTATCCAAGCACTTGCATTTTTCACCTACTCTTATTGCTTGTATTCTTTGGCGTTTGCAGACCAAGCTGTAAATAAGGTTTGACATAATCTTCCTTCTTTCCTCTGTGTGGTGTTTTGGAGAGTTTGTTTCTTAAACAATCCCTCAGTCTCCCCCCATGTTTTTTAAAAGATCCTGAGACAGGCGAGAATGGATGGGGTGGAAGTATCCAGCATCATTTGGGATTGTATCTGACTTTAGCTACTTCATTAATCCAGCCTTCTTGTCATTATGACACACTTTCTCCTGGACACTCTCCTGGAATTGCTGTAGTTCTAGCAGGCAGGATTTCACCAAGACCAGCAAAGACACATAGATCAGGCAGGAACTCTGATGGCTGATGCTTTCTGCATTTTGTTAAGTTAGAGCAAACAAGAAACTCTTTGTTCCTTTGCCTACATTGGGTAACTAAAATTGTTTTTGTGAAAATAAGTCTTTCCTGTGTTCAGAAAAAAATGTCCACTTGAAATAAGAAAAGAAAAAGATTTTCTAAATTTCTTATATTCAGACCTCCCCACAGGGGGAAAAAAAAAGTTCATAGCAACTTCTTAAAATGTTTGTTCAAGCCCAGTGAGCTCTCCCTACTCAGATTCTTGTTGTGGAACTAGGAGATCCACATTCTGTAAACAGCATGTGAATGTTTTTTTCATAAATAATTACATTGTCTAAGATAAATCTATTCCTTTCTGGGCAGTGAGAGGTGTGTGTGAGAGAAAAATGGCTGCATTTCTACCCAGTGTCTTTCTTGTTTTCAATGGCCACGATCACTGACTGCCAACAACACACTCTGTGTTCCCCTTCCTTAAATGCCTGAAGCAAAGGGTTTCCAGCTGTAGCAGGTACTTGAAATTTTCACCCATTCCTTCTCAATTTCATGAAGAATTTCAGGAAGAATTTCTTCGTGGTTGGGGCTGTTAAGCATTGGAATGGACTGCCCAGGGAGGTGGTGGAGTCACCATCCTTGGATGTGTTCAAGAAACAACTGGATGTGGCATTTAGTGCCATGGTTTAGTTGACAAGGTGATTGGTCAAAGGTTGGACTTGCTGATCTTAGAGGTCTTTTCCAACCTTGATTTTGTGATTTCCAACCCTAATGATTTTGTGATTCTCCTTGGAGGCTGCAATATTTTGCTTAGCAGGATCAGTTGAGTGAGCCTGCTGACTATCCTTGATCTACAATTGCTGCTGAGGTAAGCATAGAACTGACTGAAGCTTCCAGGCTTGCAAGAGATTTATTGATGAGATGAGCAAGTCAAGAGCTACAAATAACTTTTAAAAGTCTGCAAGAAATGAGCTGAGGTCTACAGACTAAATGCTGGTCAAAACTATGTGATGTTAAGAATGAAGTTGCTCATGAACATTTCATTTATAGAGCATTAAGAGGCTTATCTCAACAGCTCCATCAACAGCCTGGATGGTAACCAAATTTCTCTATTCAAATTGTCCAGCAGAGCATTTTCACTGTGAGCAAGCCGGGCACTGTAACGGCAGCAGTGGCTGTGACCCGTCAGCTGACCCACCACAGGAAATCAACATCAGGGGTTTGCTAATGCTTGCTCTTTGCCCACAACAGCATAAGAATGAAGTGTGCTCCTGGCCCTCAGCCTAGTTTGGAAACTGGTGCTTATTTCTCTTGAGTTTACAACAATAAAGAGGATGGTTTTTAAAAAATTTTTTGTCTCCACAGATTTACTATTTACTATTGCTACTGGTTGTGCTGGAAAACAAACCTGCAGGATGCAAACCTGGGCAGGTATCATGTAGTCCCAGTGCAGTTTACAGTCAAATTACCACAGAGGAGTGCAGCTGTCAGTTTTGTGTTAGGGAAGTCTATGAAATTACTCTCATCTTCAAGGTTTAGAACATGTTGAAGGGTGCAATAACTTGGATTTTGTAGGACATCTTATAACTGGGTTTTAAATCAGAGTGTGTGCTACATATGCACACTCCCTACCCCTGTTTTTGTGGGGAGATGGGATAAGAAGACTAACACGTGTGCCAGTTTTTCAGGTTTGAGCTTTGTGGTGTTTTGTTTTTCTCTCTTTTTCCAGATGAGCGCTGTCCTCTTTCAGTAACTTAACAGGTCTGGGAAAAGCAACTTCAAACCAGACCATTATAATTCAGGTGCTAGATCCTACCTTAGCAATCTGCTGGTTTGGAGATTACTCTTCAGAACATTTAGTCTTAACATGTACAGCTTTCTAACCAGACAAAAGTACCAAACTCACATACATACATGGACACAAATACACACACACATAAAACTAAAGTGTTTATTGCATGCTAATGTTACCATAATCAGTGCTGGCAAAAATGACCCTTCTCCATTGTGGTGTAACCAGAAAAACACATAGTGTCTTGGAATTCCTTCAGTCTCAGCCAGCTGCTGCCTCTTTGAAGGATCCCTAGTCTGGGAACCAATATCACTGTGCTGAACACCAATATGTTCACTGCAGCAATGTAAACATGGCCAAAATTCAAAACTCCAGGTGCATGAAGAATTTCAGTATAGAGTATTTTGGGAGAGATTTTTGTTTGAGATTTAATCAACACACACACACACCTACTTCTTTCCTTAAATGATCATGACAAGCCTTGGGAAAGGAGCGTTATTGAACAAACTTGGATGCTTGGCTTCTGCCCTCACCCTTGCTGTTGCTGGCAGACATACTGAAATGATGCAGTGCCTTTAAAGAAGGCTGAATATATGCTCACTGGCACATAGAGGAAGTTTCCACGGAAGTCATACAAGAGAAAACACTGAGCACAGAGATCCGTTCTGCTGTGGCTGTGCAATGTTCATCGAAATGGCTTACTCGTGAGGAAATAAATAGTGCCTTATAACATCTTTCAGCTAAGAAAACAGGGCAATGGTTGGCTTTAAAAGGATGAGGTATGGGAACACTCCTTATGGCCAAATGTGGGCTGTGACAGTCCATCAACACTTGCTGTAGTTGTCATCTTTAGCTTTCTGTGCTTCAGGGTGAGCAATCAGCTGTCCTGCAAGCAGAGGAAAATAAGCATTTACATGCCGGAAGAGATGGTCAATAAAAGCATGAGGCTTTGGAAGTATAAACTTTATGGATGACAGCAACAGACATCAGATCAATACCCTGCCCTGGCCTGGACTCCTGTATTTGTCAGAATGGTAATTGTTGTGAGTGTTGCTCTCTCATGGAACCCTGAACTGTGCAATGCAAGGATAAAACAGGACAGAAGGTGGCCAGATATCCACCAGGCTACTTTATTGCTTTTCAAAATAAGAAGTACCAGCTACTAAAAAGCACACACTGACACCAAGGCCCAAACTGCCAGTTACAGTGTCATAGCACAGGTGTAGTGCGGTGTAGAAAACAGGGATCTATGGATGATTTAGCATTCTTCTGAAAGTGACTCTTGTGCAAGAAGCAATGGCAAATTTGAATGAAAAAGCACACTGAAATCCATCAAATAACCTTATGAGACTTCAGACTAGCAGATTTTAAACTGTCTTGGCTTCTTCTGGAACTCACCTCAGATTCTTGTGTTTCTGGGAGAGTTTCTATTCCATTGTGATCCTGTATATCTTGTGGGGCCTCGGCTTCTAGCTCTACATCAGCCTGCATGCTGGGATTTTCATTCTCCCACTTTGCAAAGCCTTTGTTCTTCCCAGCTTTTCCGTAGAATTTGGACTTCATTTTGGGGAAAGTGTGGGAACCTGAATCATTCCAGCCTGGCTCATGCCAGAGTGGTTCTGTCTGTGTTGCTTGGCTGGTGGTCACCCGCTGCAGCCGCACGGAAATTTTCCGTGAAGAGCCAGTGACGAGGGTGATAGCTCTGCCATCAAGGTCCTGGTGTTCTGCAGCAACACTGGGAAATTCAAATACTTCATCTTGGACTGAAAGAGAGGGTGGAATTGTTTTGTTTAAGTATTCTGCTTCAAGGTCTTTACAAAAAGTTAACAAACATGGGGGAGGGTGGGGAGGTAACCCTTTGTATGAGGCAGTGCTATAATTATCAATATCCACATGCTGCTTGGAAACTGTTTCTGACATTGTGTGCACAGATTTTATTGTCTTACCATCTGCATGCTCAGGGCATAAGGCAATTTTAGAATTGTGCCCTACGTCTCCTTGCTCCTAAGTGATAAAAAAGGAGAAACACCATTTCATTTCTTTTCAGCTGGGATGGGGTGCCAATAAGGAGGATAGTAAGCCTTAGACAGGACAGTAAAGCCATCCCTGGAGAAAAGGATGTTGTAATCTAAGGACTGAACACAAGCCATAGTGCAGCAAAAAGGACAGGTGCTGCTTTGTGTGTTGATGCAAAGGAAAAATTAAAAATAGCAGCAAGGACACTGGCCATTAGAGAGGATTCCAGAAATGGTTTAAAACAGGAAGAAAACTGTTCTCACCTGGAGGCAGAGATGGACTGCTAGGAAGAGACCCATGGTTGCTGCCTACTGAAGTTCCTCTGGAAAATTTCCTGCATGCCAGCACAAGCAGGTCTCTGCATTGCTTGTGACAGTTGGCACCACAATCTGTAAAAAAATAAATTGTCAAGTCATCAAATGGAAAGCCACAACTATCTGGTAATCCCTCAGGGCTATTAGCAGGCAGATACCAAGAAAGGACTTTGAAGGAACAAAAAGTTTGACAGAAGTTGTGAAGAGTGTCACAGAAATGGATCATTTGGTGTGAAGGGCATTACAAAAAAAAAAAAAAAAGGATTATTTCCATGACAGCCATTAGTAGAAAAATGGCAGCAGAAGAGAAGAGGGAAGATGATATTTTAATCATAAAATAGTCTCAAAGAAGAGATGTGGAATGATATGATCCTGTGTATGCCCTACATAAAACTTCTGCTCCCACCAAGAGGGGTATAGGTTATTTATTTGGCTGGCTTTTATCTGACCCAGCAAGGCCCATTATAGTAAGCAGGTTTGGTTAGAAGACACCAGAGCATCCATACCCTGAGTGTCTGGAAGGACTGCTGGAGGTCAATGTAGACTATTGTATGTTAAAACTAGTCAGTAAAAGTAGTTCAGTAAGCAACATTAGCACATGAGTGAGCTCTGTGGAAGTGTATCATCCACTCAGAAAAGACTTTTTGAGTCTTTTCTGCACTCCAAGCCTCTGCTGGGATTTAAATCACTGTGGATACATCATGACTAGGTACATTTGTCTGAAGCATGGCTGGAGTATGGATCTTACATGCAAGAAAGGGCTGAAGGGTGGAGAATGTGCCCCAAACCCAATCTTGCTCTCCTCTCTATGCTTTTCCATTGTCTAAAAATTCCCATCTCCCTTATTTCTCTTCTGCTGCTCCACAGCCCAACATTTTATTCTGGGTGAGCATTGTCAAGGTTTATTTAATTTATTTAAATATCAACCATTTATGGCTCTGTTGTAGGAACCTCTCTGCTCAGGGCAGCAGCGCTGGCATGATGGGTGAGAGTTCTGCTTTCTGCCAACACCTTGTTCTTATGACTAATGCAGTAGTCCATGCCCAGCTCTGCCCTTCTCTGCCTCAAAGGTGACACACTCCCTCAGATACACTAAAGATCTCTCTTGAAGTGCAGGACTCCTGCTATCACTTGCAGACCATGCTTTTATCTCATTACAGTGCTGGGGTAAGCAGCAGACCTGGGAGAAGGAACTCCCTCCCGCCCCCTACTGTGCTCAAACAGAGGATGGCAGCTCTGTGCTGAAGGCAGAGCTCACCCCTAATGGGTGTCACACTGCAGTGATGCTGCAGCACAGAAAAGCTGGTAGCTGCTGCAGCAAAAGGCAGGCACCCTCACACTTGTTGAGCACTGCAGGATCTGAGTGAGCAGCTCTGCTCTGCTACTTTCATGCTTCAGTGCCTGTAACTTTGACTTTACAGAACCACTTTTGCTCAGTCTCCACTGGGCCACTGCTACAGGCAGTGATGCAGGACAGAAGCTCAACTTTCAGATCTGAGATTGAGTTTACAGGTTGGTGTGACAAAACTTTACCTTCGTTTCCTCATCCTACCAGTAAAACTATAGAGTGCAACCAGCCCTTTCAAAGCTAAGATGATAGATAAGTAATCAGGAATATCTGAATTACATATGTTAATTTAGCCATGGACATTTTTCCCATCCCACTCTGAGGAAGAGAGGTTTGTGGCTGGAGAGAGAGAGACAGGAGTATGGTGTATCCTAAAAAAAATTATTGTGGATTCTTTATCCTTCTTCTTGGAGTCTATGTAAGACTAAGTGAAAAGAGTACAAATGTGAATCTTCCCCTTTGAATAACTGAGAGGCAGCTACAGCTATGAAAATCAACAGTGCCCTTCAGCCAGAGTTGGGCTGCTTGAGAAATAAACAGGTCCAGGATTTAAAAGCCAATGAGGACCACTATAATGCCCTTTTTGGTCTGGCCTGATTAATATGGTACAAGTACTGCATAAGAAATTAAATATTTATGAAGGCAAAGGAGAGGGATGTAAGAGCTCTAGCATTTCTTATGAGTTGAATGTCTGAAGAAAGTCTTGCAATGAGACCTGCTAGGCAGTCTAGGAATTAAATATTTCTCTATTTCTAGCTCAGCCACTATTAAATTGCATGCAGGCTTCACTACAGGCACATGGATGCACATGGATGTACATGGATGTTGCCAGCAGACTTTTTCCTGGCCTGAGTCTCAGGGGATATATTTCAGGATCTCTCAGTGTTAGGATAAGAACACTTGGTCTTCCAATTTACAAGGTCTTTACTGGTAGAAAGTCACGGAGTCAGGGGCTCCTTTGGACCTTTATCTCACAGAATCTTTGCATTCCTACTGTATTCCAGTGTAGTAATGTGCATTCTAATGCAGTGAAAATTCATAATGTGCCAGCAGTCACTGCTCATGGACAATACCAAGTGCAGGATGTGTTTGAATATATGCCATTTTAGTTAAAGGTATGGTTGACTAACTTGTACTACAACCCACCACCCATAGCTTGAAAGAAATCCTTGTAGTATTTATTTACCTTTACATTTGTAGCCTTGTTTGATTATGCCCCAGAGCTGCAAAGAAAGACAAAAGAACGTCAAGGAATCAGAAAAGAAAGCTGGAAGGAAAACAAGGTCACAATGAGGAAGTACCAATGGCTACAAAAGCACAAACAGGATACAACTGCTCTTAACACCCTTCCTGTCAGGCAGACCTCCCCCTCTAGTTGTGATAAGACTTGTGTGGCTTGTCCCTTACTTCTGCTACTTACTTGTAGTAATGGGACTACCAGAGAAAGAGAGACACAGATGACTTCTGCTTCCAGGAATGGGTTAAAATGCGCTATCATATCAAGCTTAGTGAAAACATTCTGCTTCCAGGCTCCCGTAATGTTATCTGCAGGAGAATTTCCTGCGTACATCCATTCTCCAGATACATCACTGACCCAAAACATTCAAACAGAGCAGAAGAAAAGACCACTGGGGATAAAAACTAGGTTCTTGGTTCCCATACTGGTTCCTAGCACACCTAGTCATAGCAATCTGATTTGTGCACCTGCCATTTCCAACTTAAAAAAAACTCAACCCAAACAGATGAAGAATGAAACAGGCAGAAAAGCCATGAAATTCCATCTTTGCCTTCCCTCAAAGCTGTTCTTATCAGCATACAGTTGCAACTACCAAATGCTAAACATCCAAGGGCCAGTGTGTGTGGTCCCATTTTTGGGAAGCTTTCACTGCCACATGAGCAGGATTACTTGGAAACAGGGAACCTCCCTAGTAAATTGTTTTCTATGTACTCAGCAGCACTGTATCTACAGCCACAGCATTATAAAAACAAGCATTTCCACTCTTGAGAGGCAGTGAGAGGAATGGGCAGTTTTTCTAACTCTAGCATAAAAGGAAAAAAAATGGGGACTTTGGTGTTTATTTTTCCTGAACTCATTCACGAGGGAGGGTGAGCACATCCAGGCAACTGAAACTGTGTGTGGCTCATCACCAGATTTATAAGTACACACGCACAGAGAGCAGGGGGTGAATACAGTCATTAAAGAAAGGTTCAAAAGGAAGAGATGAAGATCATTCTAAAAATGAAGGAAAGAGTAAAATAAACACAATGGAAAGATTCTGGGAAAAAACCCCACCCCACACACTGCACAAAAGAAATAGCAAGCAAAAATGGGGCTCTGGAGAGAGCAGAAATAGATTAGACAAGGAAGAAGAATGGTGAACAAAAGAACAGAAAGGACAACAGTGGGAGCTGTGTCCACAGAAGGCCTGTGGCTTATTCTTTTCTTGCTAATGCCATACATGTGCACAGCTAATACAGCTGCTGTGCTCAGGCAGCAACAGGGGAGCACCCCAGTCCTTCCTGGAACAGCAGAGATGACCTATATTCCCAGATTTCTTTTACAAGATCCCTGTAAGAGACATGGATTGTTACTTATTTCATTTAAGCTCTAATCTGTTCCCAGTGAAGGCCTCTATAGTCATTCCTCACCTTCTTATCTCTGTACCTTCCTCCCACTCAGATTTGGCACCACTGTTGTGGTTACACACTGCAATGGAAGCTTAGCTGAAGTGTCATGTCATGAATTCTGACCTAAAGCTTTGAATGTGTCTCACACAGCTTTGCTGCCAAGGTAAGAGGATCTGTGCAAATTCAGATTATAAAGCTCAGCAGGACGGCCGCTCACCCACCCTGCCACGGGGTGCAGCTCAAGCTTTGGGACGGAACTGCGACTGGCCATGGGCATATCAACTTTGGGCTGCTTAATGGCATCGGGTCTTAGCTTGACCTTCAGCATTTGTAGTGTTCTAATAACTGTGTGCATTGCACTGTCATGTCAATTCATCCTGCTGCATGGTCAGTGCACGTTATTTTGACTGTGAATCAGTGCATCAGTTTGAAATTAGGTTTCCACCTGTGGATGACTAGCACTGAAATGCAGAACAAATATGCAGCAGATTCTGTAGTTGGTTCCTGTCCTATCAGTCCAACTCATCCACAGAACAATGCCAATGACTTCAGTGAGCTGACAGGAAAAATGACCTTATTTCCATTTCCTGTACAACCCCTTACTCGTTTGCATTCCTGCACTGGATGTAATCAGGGAGACGTGAAAAATCTAACAATGGCCAATTAAAAAATTGATGTAGGAGAAAAATATCTGCAGGAGAGAACATTTCAGGGCAGTCCTTGGGCCTTGCTTTGCCGTGGAAGCCTTCCAAACACGCACCGAGTGTCACGAACGCAATGACGTCTTCCCAAGGCAGCCTGGAACAACAGGCCCAGGCCCTGCCCCGTGGGTCTGCTGGAGCTGTCAGCCTGAGAGCCAGCAGCACACCCCTACGTCAGCACTGACCATGTCACCAGGAGCCAGGGCTCCTGCAGCTCCAGCGGAAATAGGTGGAATTCCTTCTTGCCTGTGGCACTAATCAGCGGCAGCGGCTGCGATAGGGGCTTCAGGCACCCAAACTGGACTGACACGTCACAAAAGATGTGAGTGGAAAATGGGAGCATGGGCTAGAGCAGAACGCCAGGGCAGGGCTGAAAGGAGGCACATTTTTGCACTCTGCAGTGCTGCTGTTGGTACTTTCAACCATCATGAAGAAATATTGCTTAGTGGAAAAGATCGTGGAATAAAGTTATCTGTTCTGGAGAGCAGGGACAGGGTCTGAGTTACAGCCTGTTATGTGAGCCACACACAAACAGAGGACATGGCCCTCTGCCCCTACTGCTTTAGCTGTCTAAATGTGGACATTTGATTTCAGCCAAGCGTGTCCATTAAAGTAATTTCTATATCATAGTAATTCTTCACTACATTTGGTTTGAAGTGGAAAACTTAGAGAAGGTTTACAAGCAACACATATGTCTACAAAACCAATCCTTTCCCAGTTATGTAAAGAGCATTCTAATAAGTGACATCTGGTAAGTTACGGCTGAGAGAAAAAGCAAATTAAAAAAACCCCTCCAACTAATAAATTCTAAAAATTCTTATTGTACAGAACTGCTGGAAGCACTTTTGATTTCTTTACCAAATTAGAAGATCTGTTAATTCAACAGGGGGAAAATTAGGGCTGTTACAGCCACTCAGAGAATTATGAACACATCTAGGTTGCCATGTGCAATTTCCTGAGAAAGAACAGCTTTTGCCTCATCTACATCCTCTGCTCCAGACATCTATTTTCCCCTGAGCTTGTGTACATGGGAAATCAAGCCAAATTAAAGAATTTAAGATAAACTACGTAAGACCATTCATATAGTCTCTAACATCCTTTAGCCAACATAATTGTTCCCCCCAACAGAAATTCCTACAAACAGTAGTTTTAAGAAACCACTAAATCAAAACTGGATAGCACAGCTACAACATGAGTAAATGTTTTTTGCTTCTGAATGCCATGAGATATTATTTGGCCAAGACACTTGAGCAATGCATGGAGCCAGTTCCACCTCATATACATTAAAGGCTAAAAGTTGTTTTTAAGATATGCTATTATTAAAATCATACTTACAAATCCTGCACAGTGCTCGCAGAAAGTTGGTTTAAGATACGTCATTTCCTGAAAGTTATGAATAAACCCCGGTCCCATTTTACACTGAAACTGTGATTTAGCTCTCAGAAAGTAAGCCATCATTTCTTCTTTGCTTATAAGACCATCTCTGTAAGGGAAATAAAAAGTAGAGCAGATCTGTCACTGCTCATGGCACTGAAAAATTTGGGGTTTTCTCAATGCAGAAAGCATATAGCACACAAAGCACATCCTTTGAAAGAGCTGCAAGAGTCCTGGAAGGAAAAAACCCTTACAGCCTTTGTGGTTCTTATATTTCTTTGAACAGTAACACTGAACTTTGTTATCTCACCTATTAGTGGTATGAGAGCACAGACCAGGCCACTAAATGAAGAACCTTGACTTACTGCTCACACAGAACAAGGTTATACCTCTGGCTGGCCACCAGCCTTCACTGGATAACAAGAGATTCTGGATAACAAGAATAATCAAGCCCAGCTGTCTACGAAATGGATGTTATATATACCTTCTAGAGTATTTGTTACCCCCTCTCTGCTACATGCACTCATTTCCCATGTGCTGTACAGAACTTATTTGTTTCATCAGTCTGATGCCTGGCCTGAGCAGAGTTTCTCCACTGTAATTTCACAGTACTCTAGGGTTTTGAGTCAGTCCCAGCAGGAATTTGTCATTAAGCTATTACATAAATGATTTTTAAATTACCAGGTAAAGCAGGAGTCCAACTTAGAGTATAAGAATTTAAATGATAACAGAATTCAGCTTTCAGTAGTCTTGTCAGACAAAAGAAATTTGGGAGCACTGCTTCTTCAATATATGTATTTTCTGAATTTTTAAATTGAGGAAAAGGGAAAAAAAAAACACCACAAGGAGATATCCAAGCTTACTGGTCTTTGTCCAGTACGCAGAAAGAGTCCAAGAAGGGGAAGTTGGCAGCTATGCTCTCAAAGTCTTCCTGAGATATATAACCATCATGGTCGTGATCGTAGTTCCTAAAGACAGACTGGAGAGAAAAGAGATATTATTGTACTATTATCTAGCTTATCCTGAGTCTATACCAGCCCCTTCAACAATATAATTACATGTAAACCAATGTTTTATTCAGCTATTCAGATGCTCTCTTGCATCTGTTTTATTCCTTTTATTTTCCTTAGTATTTCAATATGCATATTATTGGACTCCATGGGAAAAGTTGCTGATTTTTAAAGGAAACTTGACATCACCATTTATCTAGTGATGATCCTCCACATGTCTTCACACATAATTATTCTTGCTTTACTTTTTCTTCTTTGATGGAAATGTCACTAAAATTCTGCCCCAGGTGATGACATATTCCCTTTGCTTCATTAAGTATACTTTTTAATTGAAAAAAAAAGAGAAATAAACAAACCAAAAACAACAGCAGCTTTCCCATGAGTATTTCAGATGGTTTTGGCTTCATTTTTGTCTTAGGTGGTAACCTCTACTCTGCCACAGTACTGTTTCAATCTATTTTGTTTACTAATATTTTGACACCCCAGTCATGAGCAATTTGTGCCTAACAACCATTCTCTTCCATCAACCCACCCCAACCCACCACTAAGCAAAAACAGACATGGGATCAAATTTAAATGTCACACAGAGTGATGGGTGCCCTCCTTAGCTGCTAAGGAGTCACTGTATTCTGTCTTCCTGTTTGCAGAGATGTGCAAACATCTCTGATGTTAAAGCCATGTGTGATGCTGATGGGACAGACATGAGTATCAAAGTCAACATGGCTATCTGAGAGGCACACAGTGAAGTACAGGCTCCTTCGTTAGATGAAAATGTTGTTGATAAAGACATTACATCAATACACCAAGACCCCTGAAAGACATCTGGAGTGTCCCTGTCACAAGGGACACTACATCTGTTTTAACAAGAACCTTATGAAACCCATTTCTATGAAATGACTGTAACCAATGACTGGCAGACCTCAAAAAAACATCATAAAGACGGAACTAAAACACAAACACAAGTAGTATTCAACGCTTTTTGTAACAAAAACAATGGCTAAAGCACAACTCAAAGCAGCAAGTAAACAACAAATACTGGCAAAGTGAAAACACTTGTAGAGTGGTGTGAGCCTTTTAGTGAGCTGTATCCATACAAGCCCCAAACCATGCTTTAATCCTGTCAAACTCAAATCACATGTCCTGAACCAGGCCAAAATTGTGGAATGGGGAACTGCAACTCCCTCAACTATAGGAACAAACATAAACTCCCACCCAGCACATTCTGGAAAGATTAAGGAATTGTGGCAGACTTCCTATTTAACAAGATATCAAAGAGAGGTTTGGATGTGGAGTCATTTTTATCAACACATATGGTACTGACAAAAGCAATTCAGGAACAGCATGTACATTTCTGGCATCCCACATTAGAAGAAAAATTAAACTTTTTTTAATAAAGGTCACGTACAAAAAGTAAACAACAAGTTATATTTGAAATCTGGGTGAGAGAACTGAAGAGTTTGTTTAGGTTTTCTTAACAACATAACCCCAATTAGTGATCTGTAACACAAACAAAATCAGAATTTAGTAGTTCCTCCCAGAGATACTGATTAATTTGTAAAAAGGAGAAAGAAAAGTTCAGTCTTTCCAAAGGAATCTGGAGGTGTTTAGCTTTGTTTACAGTGCTAGAACAACACATCACCTTCTAAACTGGAGCTAGAAGATCCCAGCTCTAATTCTGTGTGACCTCATGTCCACACTTTTAAAGAGACATCAAGACAATGCTATCTTTACCATACACAACATGCTCTGGACAGTAAACTAACAGCAAGTTAAAAACCAGAAATAGTTTCCAGAAAAGTTCATTGGACCTATTAATGTATGAGACCTTGTTTTTGAGTTGTTTTCTTTTCAGCTGTGGCTATGTGGCTAGAGCTGCAGAAACTATATGGCTAGAGCTGCAGAAAATAAACTTTGCACTCTGAATCTATATTTGCTAGACAAACCTATTAAACAGCAGCCAGATGCTTCTGAAAGCCTGCTCCTTTGCACCCAGAAACCTGTTTACTAGTCCCATTGGTGACTGCAGGAATAAAATAAGTATTTCTGAAGGTATCAGTAACGGCTCAAATTTGTTACGGTATGTCTGAAATTCACCCCAACCATAACAATGCCATTATAAGCTTGAAACTGATTATAATGATGAAAATATCAAACCTACCATTCTCTTAGACCAGTGTAATGTTCCAAATACTTACATCCACCAGTTTCCGGATGTGCTTGTTGATGACTGTGGGGTCAGGTTTAGGTACCACTCCAGATGCCCACTCCAGTGGCACTACTGGCTTGTTGGGGGTGGTGGGGGAGGTAGGCTGCTGAGAGATGGATCAGAACACAAGGATTTTCAAATCTGAATTCAGAAGGTGAATTTCCCAGTAAAAGCAGCTCAAAATGTCAGAGTTACAACGGCAAACTGCTGGAGTGCTTGTGCTGTAAAAATGTGCTCAGCAAAGCACCAGGCAAGGTTTTTAAGGGCTTCACTAACAGCTTCAGTCAGGCTCTGTGCTCCACATTGCAGCTTCACTGCCACCACCCAGGGAGCTCAGAAGCAAATCCAAGCAGTCTTTCCTCACTGACATCTCCAGAGGGTTGAACAGCAATGAGACTTGAAGGAAGGGGGAAGGAAGGAGGGTCTGTAGGGTTTGTGAACACAGTGGGCATCAGAAATAGGTAAGCCCAGAAACCTGCTTTGCTCCTCTGTAAAACCTCTGAGTAGTTCACCACAATCTGCCCCCAGCTGCCTGCTGGAGGGATCATGCCCAGCAGCCACACAAGGGAGTGCCTCAACCAGAATAAGCTCCTGCCCCTGCTCTGTGTGCCACCAGCAGGACAGCAGGATGCAGAAGCAGGGCAGAATTGTGCTCAGCAATCCTGCTGGTTTCCAGCTGAGATGTGCCAGGACGCACAACTTGATTCATCTAGGCAGCTTGAGTAGAAAGACTCTAACCTTTGACTTGTTCTGCAGATAACACCAGCCAGACTATTTTCTTTTAAAAATGTCTTGGTCTTGACAGAACAGTAGCTGACAGCTCACTGGATGCACAAACTTCACAACCTGACTCTTTCCACACCACTACAGTGCTTTGGGAGTAGCTCTGGAATGTAGCTCAGATTCTTCAAGTAGGAAATATAGGACAAACCTGAACACATTTTCAGGTAATGATTAAAAAAACCCAGTTAGCATGGACAACTCTGCAAGACAAACTGGCCTTTCCCTGCATCTGCACTGGACATCTAGCAGGTGAAGCTGTGTCAAGCTGAAAAAATTCAGTGTTTTGTGTCAGAAGGGAGAGGGTCCACAGTCTCAGAAGGCCCCTGTGTTAGTTGATGAGCAAAGAATCTGGGTCTCATTTGTCTCGCTCTGAATCGCTGTGACTTGAAAGGGAGACTATTAAGATGTAAAGATGTTACATGTATCATTGTGCACAGCAATGGTATTGCAGACTTTGACATTCAGATGAGAAATGGTCACAGATTCATATTTTACTATGTTTGGTTGGAAAAGAAAAAAAGGATTTGTTAGTGCGTTGCTTTATTAATTTGGCTTTTCCTTTTTCAAGTGTTAGAACAGCTTCTATCAACACCTTGATAGATTTTGACCCATGCAAATGTGCACAAGTAAGTTTGGGAACAAAACACCCCTGTATCAACAAAATTCAATTTTCATAAGAAGTACAGTGAACCTGAACATCCAGATCTATCTGCCAAAAGCATGGACTCAAAGCATCCAAATTAAAAGTGTCAGTGTGGTGCTAGACTACCAAGACCTCACAAAGAGCTTTTAACATCTGCTGGTCTGAGTGAGTAGTGGCAGAAAGAAACTGAATTCACTGGAGCCTTCCTCTTATTTCTGGGCTATTTCATTTGAAGTCTCATTCAATTTTTATGATTTTTTTTGACAAGTTGCAATGCAATCCTCATGTTACTGACCACTAACCAAAGGGAATTATTTGTTCTTCTGTTGCACTCATAGATGCAAATGAACAATGGTGATTTTATTTATGTATTTGAAATGCATCCTATGAGGAAAGGTGCTAACTGGCTGTCCAGAGACTTCCAAGCTGAATTTATGAAATGTTCCAGAACACTGTATCTGGCCATGCAATTTGTGATTCCCACTGTATCTCCCATTTATTTCACCAGCACAGGAACCGTGGTATTGTAGACTGAGAAAGCATTTTCAGATGTTTGCAAACATCTATGTGTTTTGGCATTGAAGTGAATTCTGCTGAAAACAAAAAAAAATTTCCCAAATGCATCATGAGTGGTATAATTGCACCAGGCAGAGTTGTCCTCTAGATAATAGCTGTATCAGTGAAAACTCCCAACAAGAAGATCACTAATGGTTGTGGAAAAGCAGGACACTGTGACAAGGAGGTGCTATACTACAGCTGGGGGTCATTCCTCAGAGTTTTTTAAGGCTGTTATACTGACTGAAGGGCCTCCTCCCAATTTCAGCAGAAGAAAGTCTTGCTCAAGTCCCTGCTGACAGAAGACTGATATGCTAACAGATCAGCTCCACTTTGCCCAAAAATGATTGCAGCAGGATGAGGCATTTCCTCCCTAGCGCACCTGCATGGGAGTGGTACCCACATAACAATAAATCAAGGAGCAGTTGGAATGACATAACCAGGCTGTCACGTTGCCTTTGACAAATTTTTCCACATACAAAAGCCCTACAGATCCTTTCCCCTGTAATGGAGCCTGTGTGCTCTGGCACTCCATCAAAGAGAAGAAAGCTTCAAATAGTCTGGCTGCTGTCGATTCAGCTGCAGCTTTTCACCCATCAGGGAGCTGCCATGGCTCAATGTCACTGGCTGCTCATTGATCCTTGTGCAGAACTCTCCCACAACTGCTGGGCACTGTTAAAGTTCACAGCATTGTTTGTATTGCTTTTGTCCTGCTTAAAGCAAGGCTGGAGATCAAAGCAGCAATGTGATAATTTTCTTCATTTACGGTAGCGGCCCGTCAGTCCTTCCACAGCATAGGGCTGTGACATTTCAACTTTGCTGGCAGTAATGAGAGGGACCCAGAAGGACTGAAATAAACCACTGTTGTGGTCAAATTGTACCAAACAAGGACTGGAGGCTCAGTAATGAAATTTCAAATGTTCAAGCTGAGCTAGTGTTGACTGTAGAAATATTCATTAGTTTCCTTATCATAGCTTATAATACATCATTGGGAGCACACACATAGTCCTCAAAGTGGTCTCCAAGAGTAAGAGATTAATAATTTTAAACGTCAGAGAAGCCTAAACTTGGAAATTTAAGGGTTCTGCTTCCTTGCTGGCTTTTAAGAATGCTTCAAAACCTTAAAAAGCACTGGAATGTATAATCTCAGACTCCTGGACCCTGCTCTCACCCCTGTGAAGCATTTCCAGCCACTCTCAGCTTCTGCTGCTGTCAGACTTGAGAGGGCTCAGCCTGAGAGCATCACAGGCTGGATATGAAAGGTAATGAGAATGTTGACGCACTGAAGAAATGCTCAGAGGAAAGCAGAGTCCCCAACCTTTGGCAGCAGAAGAAAGTGAATAATTAATACTTGAAGTGGAACTCAATTATTAATTATGAGTAATAATATTGAGTAATAACTATTAATTATGAGGTTTATCTATATCCTTTGACTTTCAAAAATAAAGAAAAATGCATGAATACAGCATTAGCTTTAGTTGCACATGACCAAATAAAGACTAACATCTATTCTCATCTGTTTAAACATTGCTTGAGAGCCCAAGATGCAGCCAATTATACCTAAGCAAACAGTTCTAAAATACTACAGTAATTATTTGCCTTGCCTTAAACAAACCTTTTAACTCAGTGTTGTTTTATGTAACTGCCCCAGCATACAGAAAATCAGCTAAGGGTCACACAGTAAATAATTTATATAAACTTATAAAGGATTATATATCTAAAGCAGAACTTTGTTTTCCAGGACTTGCAGAGGTTTTGTTGAAAAACAATTAACAGTGACATCTGACATGTTCCACTATTTGTTTCTCCCAATATGCACTAAAATAAAAGTGCATATTGGGAGAATTAAATAAAACCTCTAAATAGTTCCTGTGTTTTCTACTCAAATCTAACACTACAAAACTTTATATTACATATGAATAAGGAAACACATTAACTGTCATTTAAAAATTAAATCAACTGCATGCAGACAAAATAAACAATATGTCAAAATGCAGTAAAAAATGACTTACAGATTTGGAGTTCCTTGGCTCCAGCACCAGCGAGAGCTTGTAGATGTCATCCTCAGTGTGGTAGAGGTCCAGGGACAGCTATAGGTAAGAAAGAATGGGAAACAGTAATATTTACTAGACTGGTCTGGATATGACAGGCTTTTAAGCTGAGATATACCTCCCACTGAAGGCAAACACAACATTTTGCTACTCTGAGCTCAGGAGACAGGCCAAAGCCCCGTGCAGCTGCTGGAGAAGTGGATTTTCCCAGGGTGAACACAAGCCAGGCTGGTGAAGAGCACGCTGCTGCTCACGTCACTGCACCTGAGGGCTGGAACAACCCTGACCCCAGCGTGAGAGGGGCTGCATGCTCATGCACAGAGGGACATGGGCTCCAAAGACCACCCCTACACAAACCCCTTGCTTCTAGCAGCTCAATGCTCATGAGAGATCGCAGAGAGGCAGCCTGGTGAATGCCAAAACTTCAGGACAGTAGTTGTAGACGGGCTAGGCTGGAAGGATTTCAGATTTTATTTTGTTCCTTAAGAAGGGTCATAGTAGTGCAGGTCTCCTGTAAAAATCAGCCTATGCAGCAAATGCCTCTTTAGAAAGCCCTGGGCAGACAGAGGCCTGGGAGAGGCCAGCTGGGTTTGCCACTGCTGGTGATGCAGAAAAGTGCTCCACTGGCTAAATCCCAGTTTAGCCCAGCTTGGCCTGCTCCTGGTCACCTCTCAGCAAGTCAGGCAAATTGCGTTCCAGCTCTTTCTAGATAAGTGAAAGATTTGCCTGCCATGTTCTCATTCTTTTCCCTGTAGGATTTATTGAGAAAAAAAAAGAAGGTACATAAACATACTTGAAGTAGGATGAATCTGTTTTTACTTAGGCAGCGGCGGTCCTGCACTGATCAATGTCTGCAGTGAACTCCTCCTCCTCTGCAGTGATGCAGGAGAGCAGGAGAAAGTTAATCAGCACTGTAGCTAATGTTTGACAATGAGAGGAAACAAACACTGCATGTTTCCTGTGATCGTGTTCCTGTATTAACTGGCTTTGAAGGATTGACATGATTTGAAGTTATCATCCACCTTGCAAATCCCCAGTTAAGCTAAGATTGAGTTAAAAGGATTTTTTGCTGTTCCCGAGCAGACAGATAGAATTACTACTGACTAAATGACTGGGACAGAAGGCTATTTTTAGAGAATCTGAAGTGCCATGTAAGTAGCAAGCGGGACCAGTGACACCTACTGCAAACCCCCTCTAGAAACCACCCTCTTTTAGGCACAATTTTGTGTGATGAGTAAGACACAAGTTGTGTCCTTTCCCAAGATAGGTTCCCAAAGCAAACACATGGCTTTAGAGAAGTCTAAGAGATCACATTATTCATTTTGTCTAGCTGAAACATTGCTGATTTTTGCACTTTGTAATTAAGGGCACAGTGAAAGCTGTGCATCCTGCAGGTTCCTTCACTCAGCCAGCATGCTGCTGTCACAGGCTGAGGTAAGGGCCTGTCCTAAAGACAAAATTGAACCAGTAAGTGCTGTAATAAATATTATTCACGTGGTGAGATGTTCAGAGACTGCATTCTGAGGTTCCTTGGTGGCATAACACAAGCAGCACTCAGGTGGAGTGCAGGACATTATCAGCTCAGACTGGGAGAGCAGAAATGGTGATTCAAAAGGTGTTGCCTGGTTTCTGTGAAAGGGCACAGTTTTCTCGGCAGGCCAGATGGGCTGGGTGTGGATCTGGGAGTGGAAATGTATTAGTATTTATTGAGCAAGCTTGTATCTCTCCCTCCCTGAATTATATGACCCTATCTGAAGCAGTGGATATAACTTCATTAGGCACAATGTGCAAGCATGCAGTGGACAAGGTATTGTCTAGGTCAGAAGTTTCATACATTAGCACAGAAACTACAAGCATGATGATTATGTTATGTAAGCAGTTATGTAAGCATTAATTTTATATTTTATTTACAGTTTTGCTACAACAAATAAAGTATAATAAGAATTTTCCTAGAATGAGCTTTACAGTCAGTGGCAGTTTCTATTCTAATTTGACTATCATTGCTGTCCTATTCTTTTTCTGAGCAATTTGGAGGGGTATTGAGAAAGGTAGGGGAGTGATCAGAAACATATGACTTTTTTTTTTTTTAAAGTGGAACTTACTGAACACAAGTTAGGGAGGGTGACTTTCAGTTTGATTGTTTAGGTAGTTCTCATTCTCTTCACCAGATTGTACAAATGCCTGGGGCTTTCCAGTCATTTGCATATAGTCTCAGAACAGGTTAGATAAATAGATACTGAGAGATAAAAATAGCAAGGGAAAAAGGTGGCACCGAATGAGTTTTAACACAGTTCATATAAATACACTGTGGTCTAGCTGAGAAACTGAGATCCACCACTGTTCCACAGAAAGTGATGAAACATGTACCCTCAGGTTTTTATTCACATGTGAAAAAAAGCCAAACCAGTGCACAGCAGGTAAGGTTACCAAATATAAGTTTTCTAAAGGCAAAACTGTCATTAAAGCTGTTTTTCCTCTCTGCTGCACTGCCCAGCTTGTGTTTAGGTCCTCTTTCACTACATCTTAGCTCCACATGGTACAGAAACAGATACAAGGTTGGGTGCAGGCGGAGCAAGTGTGGCCAGTAAGTCAGGAAAAGAGGAATAATCACAGACTAAGAGCAATCATGCACTAACAATGAGTCCATCTTCATGTTATGTCCTCTGGCTCACTGGCAGCTGAATTGTAACATATTTACTTGGCTTGTGCTTGTAACTCAGACTCATTTACTCAGCCCAAGGCAAGACTTGCATCCCTCTCAGCTTTCCTAGTCTCCTGTGCCAGTAAACCTGGCAGGTGTCCCTGCTGCCCATACACCAAAACCTTCCCTTGTTTGTGGCATGCTAACTTCCATGCAAAATGCTGGCTTCTTTCAGCTGCTTGCTCAAAGCTAAAGTTCTGTGAGCTAGAAGCTGACTTTTTATGCTTACAAAAAGATGGGGTGGGGTGGAGGGGTGTGGAGATGGGTGAAAGCAAACTCTAAGTTTGTGTGCAGACATTTAAGGCATGAGAAAACCAACTTTGCAAACTGTTGACCATTCAGCAGCTATCACTGAAACCAAGAGTCCTCTGATTCCCCATGAACCCTTTTGATCTATACTCAAAATTACATTTTAAAATCCCTGTAAGCCCCTTGAGGAACTGGCCTGAAGTTTACTACCCACCTCTCACCTAAGAATTTAACCCAAGTTCTTACTTCATAGCTCCTATCAAAGTGTCCCCAAGCATCACCATTTCCAAGCCACTGGAAAGGTATCATCTCCCTTAGAGCAAATAGGACTCTACCACTGAGGAAGGGGAAAAGCAGGCCAAATTCCCACATGGCCATGAAACACCAATTTTATCTTTCTGTGCAAGTTGTTGGACTAGCAAACCAGAACCCAGTGATTTAATTGTCGAGCAAGCACAGGCCTGGCACTTGCTAAGTGTGGTGCAAAAGGCAGCACTGCAAGGGAGGGAGGCCAGGCAAGAGATTTACACATTGCTTATCAGGACAAGAGACCAGCTAAAAGCTTGCCCAGATAAAAGCTGCTCAATGGCAGAAGGGCAGAAGGGAAGAAACAGTTGGGTCAGCCAATTCACACACAACTGGAAATCATTCTGCACATTTATATTCATTTACTAGATTTGAAAGGGAGTTTCTCTAAATCAGATAAAGATGGAAAAAAATTTACAGTTGACATTAGAGAGATAAGACCTAGCAATAAAAGGAATTGTTAATTCTTCACGCTCTGAAAACTGAAGATGATGTAGGCAGCAGGGAAGGCTAAATCTGCTAATTGACCATTTGCACACAGCAAGGCCAACTGGTTTTAGTTGTCAGTTCTTGTCAGCTTTGGGTTGCAACCCTTTTCTTGCCCTCTTTCTCTGAACCCAGCCAATGATTTAAAACCTTCTTTTCAACAAAAAGATAGACAGAAGCATTTAATCTACAATATAAATCCATTATTTCTATTTAAGAGACTAGCATTTAAAAAAAGAGTATTGTATTAATATACACTGATAAGGACAAAATCTACATACAGTAAGAAAAATGAGAATATTCATATTATGATATTCATCAAAATTCTGGTCCATGAACTTTTGATAGAAATTTGTTGGTTTTTCCCTTTCTAGAAGTCACCATTTTAAATCAATAGTGCCACGCAAACCTACCTGATCCACAACTACACTTCCAGTGACTGATGTGAAGACAGAATTACCCTGGAAAGGTTTTAGATTCCCCACACCTGCCTACCTTATTTATAACTCTTGATCAAGTCTGGAATTAACATTGCAGAATGCAACTTCATTTTTTTTACAATCAGATTGGCTCAACTGTAACAAAGTCAGCAGAGTTATGTTATGAATGAATGCATTGGAGTATCACAAGTGAGAAAGTAGCCATCATGTACTCCATTACTTCTCCTAGTAAATGGAGTACACTGAAAGAAATACAAAAATACAAATAAAATCCCTGTCATCTTGCTGAAAACAAGGGAAAAATTTAAAAATTGAAAAACAGATAAGCTATGTGAGCTCAGGCAGGTACAATGATGAACATATGAAGGCTTGCAAGGTCTTAAAAAAATCTTTAGCTTTCTGCTCCTTTTGGAAAACAGGCTGTCACCAAGAAGAGAGAACAGCTAATGAAAGTGGTAGCAGCAGTTCAGCTTCCATCTCTCACTTCACACTGTCTAATTTCTATCCTTTTGGACTCACTTTTTTATTGCTCAGTTCCCCAAAGCCTGAGGTTCCACTTCCCCCTATTCAAAGCCAAGCTTGTAAGAAATGACCAGGAAGGGAAAGAGTGTCACAAGAAAGCAGCTCTCAGTCATTAGAAAAACAAAACAAGACAATAAATATCTACCTTTATAGTACAAATTTTAAGCTAAAGGATTGTTGCAGGGTTCAATATCTGGTGCCTGCTCTTTCCTGTCCCACTAATCGGGATTAAGACTTGTTCCCAGGTTGTTCCAAACAAGGCACAACTGAAGGGGGCTTTCCAGTTTCCCCAAACTTTCCCAGCCCTCATTACAATGAAGCCACAGGTATATCCACACCAGCTTGGTTGCTCCAAGATCAGGCTCATATTTGTCAGCTTCCTTGGTGTAAAGCTCTGTATCTGATCAGTCCCAGTATAAATCCATCACATTTTTATTTACTGGACAGGAAAGATACTGTGTCACAAGGAAAGCACAGGGGAGCAAATTGGAATGATGCTCAGGCTGGAATTCCTCTCATGTGTTGATGCCAGCATGTCTCCCAGTTGTTCCAGAGGAGACATAAAACCTCCATTCTAAGTAGTCAGAACCAAGTTTTACTTCTTCTAGCATAAATACAGCCCTCCATCTGTCATTCTTAAAAGATGTAATTTATAACAATTCTGTTGCTGCTTCCAGCCATCCCATATGACTGTACTAAAACTCTTTGACTTTCTTAACACCTCATGTGAACCTGTTTCTGTTTTGTATTTTTTCCCTTTTCTTTTCAAAACTGAGATTAAAATATGCACTTAACTTTATAGATATGAGTATTCCTAATGACACTCAACATTTGATTCACAGCAGCGAATTGAAACATGCTCAATACTTACAGTTAGCAGGTTAATTAAATCCAAATTAGGCTCTAAATGATGAGAAGCAGTTTGCAGGGAAACCAGTTCACTCAAGGTGATGGAAAGCTGCTGCATTTTCACAATGTTAACTTTGTTCTCATCTATCCAATCAGGAAAAATGACATGGACAGCAATCAAGTCTTTCAAATGGACTCCCAAGATGGGAATTTTGAAGCCAACACAGTCAGCAAAAGCCTTGCGGTAGTTGCAGTAGTTTCCATTGGAGGAGACCAGCTCTGTCATTTCATTCCAGTCCTACAAACAGCCAGAGAAGCAAGTCCCTGTGAAAGCATTCACTGCATTTCCTTAATCTGTTTTAAATGAACACAACTCTAGTCATGGTGCCAACAGTGTTAATTTCCTTCCTGGCACAGGCAGTCAGCCAGGGGATCTCTATGAGCTTATCCTGCTCCGTTGAGAGGAATGCAACCCATTCCTTTCAGGATGCTCTGCCATGATCCAAATATTGTGCTGGTGACACACCCGCACTGCAGAACCCATCAGACCTGCAAGAGCTGATGTTCCCCTCAATATGTATTCTGGAGTCCATCATACCTTTGTGACTTCCGAGGACAGGTGAGAATGAGTCTCTTTCAGGCGAGAAATAGAGCTGTGGCTTAGACCTCCCACCACTGCCATCAGTGTGTTGAAGTTCTGGAGGTGAAGGAGCTTCTGCAGGAGAGATTAGTCATGCATAATTAAAAATTAATGAAACACAAGCAGCAGCTACTGAATGTCACACACGAGTTAAAGGAGACAGCCCATCATGGCTAAAGCACAAATCAATAAACCAGGGCACATAACAGAATGGTTCAGCATTTTGCTTTTTAATTATTGTAGGTCCAGAAGAAACACACAATAGTGACAGTTGCCAACTGGAATACAATAAAGAAAAATTATTATAAAGTTATGTCTGCTAGTTAAAAAATGCAGGCACACCACACCTGAACAAATAACCTCCAGTGATGTTGAACAGGCTATTCACTGAGGAAATCACACAAAGAGCATCAGCTGATTTGTTTAGTGTAATCTCCATTTATGTTCCTGCTTTGTACTGGAAGAAAAAGACTCATCTGCAAGACTTACCTGTGCAACATTGATAAACTTTGTGATTACTTCTGCTCTTTGCTGGGGTGTTGGCTTGCTGAGAACCATGAGCTGGACCCATTTAGAGATACCATTAAATAAAGCAATAGATCTCTCCAAAGTAGGATTGTTTTCCAAGCAGCCATGGATCACATAGCTTTGGTAATCTGTGAACTAACAGAGAAAAGATACTTGCAGTAAAACAGTGGACAAACTGGAGAATCAATTTGGAACTTTGATACTTTTCTTTCTAAAGCTCCTGTTGTTTAGAAAGTGACCATGATTCAGGGTCAGCACAACATCTCCTGCTGCACAATGTCTCCTCCTTAAAGTCTTTTTGCTGTTATCTTGGTGCAGCTTTTCCTTAAATGCCAACTTACAACTTGTTTGTGTGTCAGGAAATACAGAAGCCTGCAAGATGAGTGTGATTGCTGCTTCCATCTTTCCCATAATTTGCTCAACACATTTTATTCTGTGTAGTTATATTTGACACCTTCAAGACATGGTACTCTATAGGATCCCAAAAATTAAATTTCCCTGAATGTTTGAAAAAACAGTTTTCAGCTGTCCCTTGAAAGGAGGTTTTCAGTAATTTAGGACATCATTTTAGCTTGTGTAGGGAGTTGCTAGCAATGCCAGACAAGATGGGTTTAGCTGATCAAAATCAGCCTGCTAGCAAAACATGAGGGCATATACTCTAACACAAAATATGCTTGTCTCCTAGCTGCAGATAGACAGTAGTTCAGTGTTAAGATAATTTTTTTTTCGTTATAGTTAATGCTGCCCTTCCTTCTCCCCCATTTTTTTAAGCAGGTAAAACCAAACACAGGATTCAGACTAATCATATTCTGCAATTACATATCTTTGAGAGAAGTGGTACAAGATCAATTAACTCTCACTGGTTGCAGAGAATCATCTCTGACAGCAAAATTCAAGCTGAAGAATTAAGAGAGAAGCTAGAAACAGCAAGGAAAGAAAAGAAGATTCATTGCAGATTTGAGTTTTCTTCCTGGAATCCTTAAAGGAATTCAAATGCATCTTAAATCTAATTAGAAATCCATGCCTTTTTTCTTGTCCTTCTCTCTTTCTTTGAGGTCAGCATTGCATGGATCACAGCAGGGTCTTTTCCTACGATTTGAAGTCTAGAGTCATTAACCTTTGAACATGATTAAGCGACATCAAAAGTGATTCTATTTAGACTGGGCTCAGCTCCTCATTGATCTCTTTTTCCTTCCTCCCTTGAAACAAACAAAAAAACTCATACATTTTTCTTAGTTTGGGAGTTTGATTTCTCTCATGCTTCTGAACATTTTTAAAAAGTCTCATTTGTCATTTTGAGAAGTTACTGCTTCCATTTGCCACCTGATACAGTAACATCATGTGACCCTTTTATAAGGATATTTGCCAGCAGAAACCAGCATTTCTTTTGGCATTTGTCTTACTCATTTGTTTTGTTTTAGCTTCAACTTCAGTTTTAATCCACTTTTGCCTCTTGCCCTTGTACAATCCTCTGTGAAAAGAAGCAACTGTGCCTGAATTTCCCTCAGTGTCAAAAATCATCAGGCACAAAAAGGTCCAGGAAGTGCCTGGCTATGTATATCAAGAGAGTATAAAGATTCACTACACTGAAATGTTGAGAAAAAAGTCATAGATATGAAACCATGTGAACACTCTTTAAAGACAGGCTCCTAATTGCAAGTGACAAAGTTGTGGGCTTCTTACAGAAATTCTCCTAAAAGATTTATGCTCCAGAAAAGTGAGATGTTCAGCTAACTCAATGGGCTCCAGATGGTCAAACAGCAGGCAGGCTTTTCCTTTCTTGGAAATCTTCTTCCTCTGTGTAACTCTTCTCATCCAGTCATAGGAAGGACTGCAAAGGAATAGGAATAAGTCTCAGTTCTGTTTGGGTGAGTGTCACTGTAGCCCACAGCTGGAATGTGTTGTGTAAAACTGACCACAGAAGGACCGTGACACTTCTGCCCTGTGACATCCAGCACATTACAAACAGAGTGAGACCTGTTCAGGAGTGTAACAGGAGCTGGGAGCTTTGCATGCACTACTCCAAGTGATAAATAATAGCAGGTTTCTATCACAACAAAAGGACAACATTTTCTTCCCCATGATACAGGAAGCCATAATCAAAGATGATTTATAATCAAGAACAGCTCAAAACAATTTCTGATGCAGAATAAAAACATACTTGAATAACATCAAGGATTAATTTTTCCTCAGTAAGTGCATAGGTCCCTGAAGTAATGGAACAACAGAGACAGCCAAATACCGTGCATATCCCATATTTTAAAAGAAAATCTACAGTATCAGATGAGATGCAAAAGCATGTCTGGTGATGTTTAAAAAGTAACTTTCATGCCAGCTTGTCAAAGAAATTGTTGTAATCATTTTGATGTCATGCAACTACATATGTGAATGCTAAAAATTCTCCAGGTAAATAATAGAAAATATTGCAAAAAACTAACAGATTACAGATGAGAAGACAAGAAAGCTTCCCTGAGAAGATCTGAGATTTACACAGCATGCCAGTCACTACATTGCATGCTATTTTGTATGAAAACTTGCAGAAAAAAAGTAATACTAATCATTAATTGGCTTGTGCCTTGTCAGAAAAATAATTTATTTCCTGTTTATATGGCAAATTTACACATAGGTAGGAATCTTCTCCTTACTGTGTAACTATAACTTCAAATTTTTAGTAGCTTCAAATTTAAGACAATTCTGCAAGTGCTGCATTTTTTTGTTCTATCAAGATCAAGATGGGCCTTAATATTTTTGTACTCTATACAGAACTAGAATTCTGCTGTTCCAGACACAAAGATGTCCTTGACATGACATCCTTACATGCTGGAGATATCAATGAGATGGATGTGATCCTCATATCCAAGCTGGCTGGCTACTTCTTGAAACTCTTCAGTCAAACGAATCAGCCCAAGATCCAAGTTAAACTCTGCAGGAAATTCCAAAATCCAGTATCTGAAATCCACAGACAGCAGTTAAGAGATGCCCAGAGACTCAGGTATAACATTCAGTGGCTGCATATATTTTACACACATTTTTTTATGGGATTTATTTCAGGTCCACTGTTTAGACAGAGAGAGTGAACTCAGCTTGTTTCTTCTGTAATTATTTGTGACACTGAAGTGGCAAAAGCCACTTTATCTTTTAAATTTTTTTGCTTAACTCACCACAGCAAACAAAGCAGCATTCCATTGAAATGCAAAATTGAAGTCTCAGGTGAGACCCACACAGTGTCCTGACTCAGGCTGCCAGGACACCCAGGTAACATTTGCATTTAGTCCCTGTCCAAGAGAGACAACTTTGTGTGCCCAGAGAAGACTTTCCAATGAAAATGCAAACATGAATTTGAGTGGCAGTTCCACCAGGATAACTGTGTAAATCAGGTGTAAGCCACATAAGCTTACATGTAAAACATGCAAGCCCCTCCTCTATGTAAGGGGGAGTAGAAAAGGCTTTATCAGCCCCCCTCATTTTCCTCTCAGTGATGTAACTTCACCCAGAGGAAGGAGGGAAAAGCATTTGTTTGAGTGAAGCAATCGATATCATGATTAAAATTCATCCTTAAAAATTCATCCTTTCTCTTTTACAGAGAAATGTTCCTACATGAGAACAGCCCAACACATGAAAGCTTTCCCATGGAAACAAGGTCAGAGCAGCTGTTGCAAGGTTTGGAACACACCCAGTGTGTAACAACTTCGGCATCACTAACACACTCCTGTGACCATAAATTATGTAGGGACTGCCAGGGATTGCATGAACTGAACTCTACAACCCAGAGACAATTTTCTTCTCCCACACTAAGTTACAGCTGGGAGCAAAATGTGTCTCTCCTCTGTGTGGCACTGAACTTGTTGCTTTCTGAGAGGCCGATAAATCATAACACTCATGAGCCAGATAAATAATAACACAAGTTTTCTGTCAGCTTTTTAGCTTGATGCAGTTAAGTGTCTTAAAAGCTGGATGGCTCAACTTAATTGTTTTAAACACACAGAAATTGCCTCTTCACTACAGAATGGAGACCAAGTGAAAAACCCAAACAAACAAAATTACATTGGTAGTATTAACAGAAGCATAAAACCAAAATGCTAGAGCACCAGAAGTGCATTTACCTCATGAAGTAGCAGATTTTCAACCTGAATTCATTGCAGTTCTCTCCGTCAGCATCTCTATAAGTATGCCAGCTAAAGAAAGCTTTGTGTGCCTTGACTCAGCAATGTTGCTTTATTCACTGGAGGCTGATACTAGAGCAGCTGAATTTACCAAAAAGTATCAAACTTTTCTTCTAGAGATAACCACCTTATGCCTCTGGTATTTCATTCACTTTCACAACATCATAGGGGACAGAGACTATTTCCTGGCTGTTCTTTTTTTTTCCTTATCAAAAATGCCTCTATTCTACAATTCTAAATATTCTTCTTCTTGCCAGCTCTGGCTAACCAAATATGATAACAGTTAAGATAACTGAGTTAAGAGGTATAAATGACATGTAGGTAGTTAGATATCACTGAAAATTCATAGTACTCAAAGGTCAACCTGTTGTGATACACTTGAAAAATTATCTTGGCTCATATTTACAGTTATTCAGTTGATGAACAGTTAGTATTCTTGTACATATGTAGAAAATCTACAAAGTCATTATGTGAGCATAAAGAAGCTCACAAACTCACATCTTTTAAGTTGAAGAAAAATTCACCTCTGAACCTTGTTTGTCATTAATTAATTGGCACATTTTTACAAGCAGTCAGGAAAACAATCTGCTTTTGACACTGCAATGCCAATTTGCAGCACTTTGTGAAAGGATATGTGGCCAGCAGCTTGCCAGCCAGCTCTGTAGAAGGCAGATACCACCGGTGCATTAAAAGAAAGGTTCTTGGCAAATGGTTGGAGCAGGGGTTTCCTTTGTCATCTGCAAAAGAGAAACAATGAGTTAACCCCATCATAGAAAGGGGGAGCTTTTACTCTTCAAGCACAGTCAGACACAAATGATCAAAAGTGGAAATGTTGGCTCTTTATCTAACAAAAAGGTAGGAAAGAACACCAGAGCACAAAAATGCCCCTTGAACAGCAACTTGCTAAAATGCAGTGAGTGTTATTTAAACAGAGGAAAAAACCCAAACCAGTTCAGATAACAGGCCATGGCTAAAAAAAATAGGGCATGGGCAGCACTGTGCTAAACTTTATATAAAGACAGTGCCAGTAATCTAAGGGACAAATCAAAAATTAGTCCATCAAGAAGGGGGAGGATGATTTATGTACAACTATATCAAATATTTATTTTATTGCAGCTTTATAGCTTTAAGTCAGCGGTTAAATTATTTTTAAAAATGGATCTGTTTCAAGGAATTCAATGTTAAATGTTAAAGCAGCACCTAGCACCTCAAATATGTGCCCAAGGTCACATCTCCAGCTGCCTAACAGAGACCCTTGTGTCTTTGCAGTGAAGGCACTGAAACTACACAGAGTTATTCCCTGGCAGACTGGCTGACCATCAGTCTTCTTCAGCACCTGCAATGTTGGACTATTCTGTCTGTCACTTTTTTTGAAGACAGTAGATGATGTGGTGTATGAAAACAGGAGCCACACATGGACTGTGCTTGTCAAGAGAGTGTGTACACAAAAGGAGACACTATTTCCAACAGACAGCAAGTGCATGGGCTCTGCTAATACTTAAATGAAGTTCTAGAGCAACCAGTTTGATGGTGGCCTACAGAAATGGATGTATGGGATTCACTGCAGCTGGTAGCAAGGTCTGTCCATCCATCAATTGGTCCATCTCTCTTGCCTTTAGATGCTTATTTCTCTCCACATGGCATACAAAATTAGTCCTTCCTTCCAATCAAAATCGGCCCTGCATCTCCAGGGAATCTAAATGTAGCTTTGTGAATCAAAGTCCTGTTTGAAAACACTTGAGCCCATCCATGAACTCATTTGACTGTAATGTGATATATGTCATGATTAATGGTGTTATGGATCAAGGTCTTTTTCATCACTTCTCTCCCTCAGACCTGGTACATCACATTTTAATATGAGTAAAAAGATTATATGAGCCTTAGGTCATATTCTTACCAATTATTGCATGATTATTTGGAAAACCTTTAAAAAAATGACTGGTCAAAGTCACAGCTGTGTAACCACTCAAGACAAAGATCAATGCCAGAAATAACTCCTTGAATAATTCATCTAAACATTTCTCTTGGTAGAGGCCAGCATTGTGGAAACCACCATACCCACAATTGTGCATTATCTGTATTAAGAAAATTTAATAAAGTATGCATGTGATTAAAATTCTGGCTTGCATAATTCTGGGCCAAATTAAAACATGGAAAATTTTACAGAACAGAAATGTTCTTAGCCAAGAGAAAGACTGGCTAAACCAGAGAACAGCAGGATTTATATTAAAAGATTAATTTCAATAACAACAAGATAAAATATTGAAAGAGCATACCAAACATTTCAATACAAGTGTTCAAAAGCTCATCTAATGTTGCAGCCTTTCCAAGAGTGTTTGACCCCATTGTCTTTTAATCGTTGTCAAAAAATAAGAGACATTTTCACCAAGTAGAAGGATGCTTCTTCAAATGCCCAGCTTTTTCACTTTATTTTGTTGGTTGCATTCTTAGCTGGACTTCAATGAAAATCTGAAGAAAGTAAAAGAAATCATAATTATATGACTATATGGAAGAATGCTTACACTTCAACTCATCTTTTCTATAAACTGCTTTTTTCCCCACATGATAGAGAGCATGTGAAAGATTGCCATAAGCTTTCCCTGCATTCCAGCTTGTGTTTCTAAGCATTGTCCAATTGTTTGTCCACTAGCACAAAATAAATCCATAGCTAGGGTCATAAAACAGACACCAGATGGCAAATGAGGGCCTGCATGTACAGTGACGCACATTTTGTTCAAGTCCCTCTATTTACACTTGATAAGTCACTTTTTGTTAATACCCCTGCTTTTATGTTTTTAAGCATAACCATTTTTCCCCCTGAGGTTACTGGTTCATGATAATGCTAATGGTCTTAATTGGCACAGACCACATAAAGTGTTTAATGAAGTTCATAGCAAACATTAAACAAGGAGACAATTTTTCAAAGGACCTTAAGATCAGCTTTTTAAAGTAAAATAAATCTTCCCACAGTAGCTGGGCAGTCACAGAGACCTAAACACATAGAGAAACATCTAAATTTTATTGTACATCTACAATGCATTTAAACATCAAATATCCTTTTACCTGAAGATCCACAGAATATTATATAAACACAAGTTATAAATACAAGTTTTCAGGAGTAATTTTTCAGGTTATATTTAAAGAACAAGTCAGTACTTTATTATCTATCTGTGACTAAGCCCCACTACTGCCTGATCACACCAAGTGTTTGAAATGTGACAAACAAGTACATCCAGCGACTTATCAGAAAACAAAAAGCCAAGAGTAGAACTAAAACAGTCCTTGAAGTGAAACTAGAGGAATTTGGGAAATTAATTTTCAGAAATCATTGCCCATAACATCAACTTTTTAAAGCTGGTCATGCAAATCACTCTATATATATATATATATATATATATATACACACACACACATATATATATACATATATATATATATATATATATATGCTTTAATTCACCCACAAATACCAAGTTCTCCAAACCCAGTGTAACACAGATCTCACACAGCAAAGCCAGTCCTGGTAGGATTGACATTCCTCACCCTTTTTACAAAACCACCCTGATCCCCTTGCCACTGGCCAGGGTTACAGTGGACACAGAGCGACACACTGAGCTGTGTTTCTGCTTGCAGCCCTGCAAATGTCACTGAGGCCCGGCCACCCAAGGACACCAGGCAGTGGCAGCTTCACCATCCCTGCTGGTGCCACTCCAGCCAGGCAGCTCACACCCACAGCACAGGCAGGAGTGCTCCTTCTCCAGCAAAAGCAGGGCCAACACATCCTGACACAACTACCAGCTCCCAGGGAGAGGAGAAATCCCTTCTCATTCAGGGTAGGTCTGCACTGCTGATGATGCCCAGACTGGCCTGCAGCTCCATCAGTGAAGCGTCTCAAGCTCCCAGGCAGCCTTGGCACATGTGAGCTGCTCACTGCTGGCCTGTGCTGGCTGCCACCTGCGCCTCATCTCCATTCAGGGCACCACTGACTGGCCAGGGGTGCCCTGGCAGCACAGTGCACTGCATCCCAGCCCCTGGAAAGTGTCCTGCACTGGACCCAGAGTCCTGCAGTGCTGAGCCTGTTTGAAGCATGCAGCAGTGTTGTGCTTGGAAGAACTTCCAAATATTCAGCCAAGGATGCAAGTCCTATGAGGAGCAGCTGAAAGAGCTGGCAGTATTTAGTCTGGAAACAAGTAGACTGAGGGGACATCTTACCACTCTGTACAACTGCCTGAAAGGAGCTGGCAGCAGCCTGGGGTTGGCCTCTTCTCCCAGGGAACAAGGAACAGAATGAGAGGAAATGGTCTCAAGTCCCACCAGGGGAGAAATTTAGATTGGATATTAGGGAAAACTTCACTGGAAGGCTGGCCAAGCACAGGCTGCCCAGGGAAGTGGCTGAGTCACCATCCCTGGAAGCATGTAAAAGACATGTAGATGTGGCACTTAGGGACATGGTTTGGTGATGGATTGGGCAGTGTTTTGTTAATGGTTGGATTTGACGATCCTAAAATTGTATTTTCCAACCTGAACAACCCTATGGCTCTGTAGTATTACTTTTAGATGTGTTCCTACAGCCAGGTTCTTTCTGGTCTCATCCAGCAAGGGATTTAGACACGACACTCTCTCCCCTGAAGCTGAGAGGGTCCTGGAGGATGTAAGCACAGCTCATGGAACAGGGAGTTTCTACCAGGCAGTGCACACACGATGCCTCAGCCCAAGCCAGCCAACAAGAAACTTCATCAGAGAGGTGCAAGCATTAGATCCCACCCCTCCTGGGTGGAAGGAAGCGCTCTCCTCTGAATTTGGTGGTGCAGAACCCCCTCTTGAAAGAACATGTCTGCTTTTCTAGGAATCACACAGAGATGCTACTTGCAATGAACTGAGGGGAGACTAAACTAATCCCGTCACACAACAGCAAACAGAGCCTGCAGTTAAGGAAAAGGTGAGTGAGTACACAGAGGTCCTTGGCTCCAAGCCTGTGTAGCAGGTGGTGGTGTCCAACAGGCTGGCTCTGGGGCTGGGCTGGGCAGCCTCAACCCTTCCTGGCCAACACTGAAACCCAAAGCGGTGTGACGTGAGCAGGAGAATGCAGAGAGATGTGTGACTCTCTCAGCTGCTGGTCAGGCCACAAGAGCTATGGTTACCCTAGGGTTAGTCTTTCCTCCCAAGACTGTTTATGTATTTAAAGTGAAAAAATAAAAAAGTAAGCAGAGCATTTGTTTGGTTTGCTTTCAGAGTTAACCAGCAGCTGGGCAGTGTTTTTTCAAGGTCACAACCTTGTACACTTAACTTTTGCTAGAATCCCACTTTGGGCACATTTTTCCTTTTTGACCATACCCAAGTCCTTCTCTAAGTGCTTAAATACCTGGTGTAATTTCCACAAAGCCAGCTATCTAGCTCTTCCAGATTTATCTGACTTAGGTTTTCTTTCAAGAGGATAAAAATAAAATAATTTCCATTTCAAAATATTTTTAGTCACTGCTTCAAAAATTAAATGGGGAAAAACTATTGTATTTTCTGTCTAAGCTTAGAAAATTGTTGAGTATGAAATATAGGAATGGAAGAGATTTGAACTGGCTTTTAAATCTTGTTGGTATTCCCATCATATGTAAAATATAGCACAGGAGAGCATCATCTCTGTCTTCCACTGACAACAGTATAAAGGCAGCCATATGGTAATCAACAAATATTGCTGTGGGTAAAATTGAAGGTTTGGTGTTTTTCTTCAATTTCACAACAACTACTTAAGTAGCAGACACCTGGATCCTGACAGATCCTGTCCTCCCAAACAGCCTATCAGATCACTAAAGGTCAGAACATTACTATAATAATGCTTCTTAAAGAAGAATAAGGCATTTCCACCAAGTGAAGAACCGGCTGGCTGGGTCTGAGTCAAAACCTGATATCACATCTCCTGACTGCAGACTCCAAAACCCACAAGCATTACATCATTCCTTGTGTGATCAAGCACTGCTGTTCTACTAAAACAATAAAGGAATTGTCTATAACCATGCCACCATGGTATCCAACCCCACACCAGCACCTGCAGAGATGGATGAGTAAAATACAACTTCAAATTTCATCTACACAAATTAAATAAGCTATATTCTGTCAACAGTTCACTGCAAGAAGGACACAAAATTACAAATAAAATAGAATCATCACAAAGTATTTCTACAAGTAAAAATTTTAAAACGTTTGAGATATGTGGCAATTATTAACAAATTGATTGCCAAAAGTACAGTTGGACTTTCAAATAAAGATAACTTTGAGAATTTCTACCCTCATTCTCATTTCTTTACCAGGTCACTTGGAATGGCAATCTCCCCTGCAAGTCTTGCTGGTAACCCACCCCATGCTGGGAAGGGATAATCAGGAATAGGTGAAGGCTGCCACAGCAGCAATGCCACCAACACAGACCTTAGCACTCGCTCAAAGCCACCAGTTTTTTCTCCTTCATTTAGGCAATAGAAACAACCATAATATCCCTATGAACCAAGTCATGGTGTCAGGCATGTCATGCTTTATTTTATGCAATATTTCTATCATGGGATGTGCACTTCCTCCCTAGGGAGAAAGCAGAAACAACTGCAGTGATGTGCTCAGAGGTTAGAAGCTTGCCATGGACTGAACTACAAAACACAGAGCTCCTCCCAAGTCCTGCCATCAGCTCAAGTGCCACCAGCCACATGCACATGGTTCATCTGAGCAGATGGGTTTCCTCAGCACTTTGTGCAGTGTAATTGCATTTTGTGTTCAACATTTTGGAAGTGTTGAGATGATGCTGTTGTGGACTGTCCTGCTATATTACTTGAAACAAGTATGGAGGCTGTGAGCTCTTGAGACAGATGTGGTCAGGAGCAATACATTAGTTTTTAGAAGAAAAAGGATACCCTGGCAGCAAACTTGTGATCTCATGCAAAAGCACCAAGTGATGTAAACAGGGTGGGCAGCATGAAGCCAAGGTTTAAATTGGTAAAACCAAAAGACTTAACTTTTACCGCTGCAGGCTATTTTAAGGGGGGGTCCACACCCACGACCTACAGCAGTTTAAATAATATTAAAATGTCAAGCCTGTACAAATCCATGGGTGGGCACTCCACGTGTGGATTTCAGGCAAATTGTATCGGTTACAGGTGCAAGCTAAATCAATAAGTCAGTTTTAAATAGGCTTAAATTTGACATACAGGGTAATATTTATTCAGCTAAATTAAATTCAAGCAGCTTTTTACTCAGGCCAAATTAAATGTACGTATAGTATTTTCCCCATTTATTAAAAGTGGGCTATTTTCCTTCTAATTAAAGACAATAAATAGAGGCACATGCAAAGAGTCCCACCTTGATACAGAGGCACCTCTATGGGTCCCAGTTTATCCATAAACATTCCAGATGCCTGCACACATAAGACTTGTATTCTTTACAAGATTAGGACATTCTTGGGGCTTTAAATAAGCCAGACCTCCCCTCCTCCAAGCCTACACAACACATCAGTGAATGCTTGCATTAAACAGCTTCCACCTGGCCGCTGGAGAACTGCTAAGTGGGAGCAGATCAACAGGGAAATCTAATCAGTAGCAGCATGCAGAAAAAGAAGTTGAGAAGAAATCATGAGTCTCATGAGAAAGTTTAAGGGCACCTTCCCTTGCTACACCTCTTTCCATTATTCTGTCTTAATCACATCCAGGGCAAGCTCTGGAGGACAGAGGTCACCTGCTACCCTGTAGATGTAATGGAGGCTCTCACAGTAAGACCCTTTCCTGTTGTTAGTCTCCACAAGTATCAGTGTAATTACCATAATAAGAATCCCAGCTGGGACTGCACCTTTGCCTCACAGATGCAAGCAAGACATCTGTTTGGGCTCAAGGCAGCACAGAGCTTAGGTTGCCTACTGTGTGGCTCCTGGAGTTGGCTCTGTCCCAGCAGTTCTGTATTTCTTGTAGCTGGGCAGGACCAGTTTATTCATTACAGTGCACACAGCTCTGTTTCTAGAAAACTCCGAGCAAGGGGCACAGGGGCTCAGGTATCTCCAGGGTGTGGCACAGGGCAGGGCAGAGATGCTGGGCTGTCAGGCAGCCCAGTGCCACTGCCTGTGCCCAGCCCATGACCTCAGCACCGCGTGCAGCTGCTGCAGGATGGCGCATCTGGCTCTCCAGTGACCTTTGTTGTATGGAGCAGGGACACAGAACAAGGGACACATTGTGGCACTGCTCCCTGAATGCAAGATACAAGTCTTGCTGTGGGCAGGAGAGGAATGAAAATGGAATATGGGAGTCCTGGGCTCCTCTGACTTCCCAGGGCTCATTCACCTTTGTTGCACACCTTCAGATTGTAGTTACACAATAAACCACAGCACCTATCTGCAGCCTATTGCTTCGATTCACTTTTTGTTGTTGTTTTTGCATCAAAGGGGAACTTTAAAAGACACTGAACAACAGAGTGGGATGTCTGTGACTGAAAAGAAGATGGGACAGGTACTCTGCTGGTGGCCAGCTGGAGCAAATCCTTTGGAGAGACAGCCAGCAGTGCACAAGGTCAGGGTCTGTCCTCAGCAGTGTCTCACCACTGCTGCTCCCTTCTCACTCTGTCCTGGGCTCCAGCATGGGTCCTCTGTGGGCCACAGTCCCTTCAGAAGTGCACTTGCCCTTCCATGAACTTATCAATGGGCCAGAGGCTCTTCAGGGAAGTACCTGCTTTTCCACAGAGCACTCCTCTGACCTTATTATTCCCTCTCTTCTTCCCTCCTCCTGTCCATTCCCTTGTTTTTTCCGTGTTTTCCCTCCTCAGAATTTTCTGCCTTTTCTTCAATATGTTTTTCCAGAGGTGCCATGAGCTTGGCTGATGGTCTCAGCTGCATGGGGTCCCTTGCAAACACAGCTGGAGGTGGCTGTGTCTGACACAGGGCAGCCCCTGGCCTTCATCCACAGAGCCCAGTCCTGCAGACTCTCTGCTGCCAAACCCTCGCTATTTGCATCCACTTTAGCCTCTGAGGGATGAGCATTTGTGCCTTAGCACAAAAATATTCAAGTTACAAATTCTCAAAATATGTTTTATTATGCTTAATTTTGAGAGAAGGCTCCACTAAGCTTAATATTTACTTTCACAAGTCGCCCAATGAACATAGAAGGGTAATACAAGCCATTTCAAGCCCTAGACATCTAGTCTTCTATGGAAACAGAGGTTAAATTAATGGGGCCACAGGTAAGAGACCAAGTGGATATATGGATCCACTCCCATGGATTACCCAGGTGTTAGTTCAGACCCACACACAGAAGACCATGGTGTCTGGTACAAGGTGATAAATTAGCATATGGAGTACAATACATGCTGACCTAAGATAAAAAAGAAGCTTACAGAAATCATGAGGAATGCCAATGGACAGTCACAAGACCAAATCAGAATCTCAGTAATCAGAAAGTCAGTAATCAGTAATCAGAAAATCAGTAATCAGTAATTGATTAAGGCTTGAGCTGCTTAGGTAGCATTTTGTTTAGCATTCTTCCTGTGAAACATAACCAAGAAGATTTCAGAGACAACTTAACACCTCTACCACCACCACCACCCCCAGGTTTTCTTCATTATAATTCATCTAAAATAACAGCTTAATAACTGGATTTATAAAAACAACAAAGATTACATTCTCAATTGCAATACTAGCATTTTATGGAATTGGTTATCTACCATTCTTTAGGTTTGTCCCATCCACTTCTATATTTGTTTCCTGTATTTACTTTGTTGGTATTTGCCTCTGTAATTTAACTCCAGCTAATAAATGGCAGGAAAATCTGAGCAGACATCCTTGGTTTGTTCCAATACTATGCTGATGGCAACTTCCACTTTCCATGGGTCAAGGTAGTAGAGTTGCCCAGAATGCACCAGGTCAAAAGAGAGAGCTAAGGAAGACTTTAGTTTGTTTTCAAAAGAAGAAAACTCCCAGCCATATTTCTCAGTATATTTGTCATGAAAATTATTTTGCTACTCCCAGTAAAGTCAAATTACCAATATCAGACATTTGATTAACATGTGTGACACCAGGGGATGCAGCTTTTCTGGGAATCTTTGTGCTTCAGACACATTAGAGATCTCCAGCACTGAGGGAGAGGACAGCAACAGCAGTAAGAGTTTCACTCACTTGAACTTGATCTTTTTTCAGAAGCCAAGCAAGACACCATCAATGCCTCCTACAAGTTATATTACTGCCTTCTGAGAAACTCCTGGCAATTACCTTTGCTATTCACAGACTTGCATAGAGCATCTTTCAAGAGTAAGTTTGCTTTGTTAGCCTAGTCAAGTCAGAGTTAAAATACATCTTATAGTCACAACTCCTTACACTGTTACATGCCTATAATGAGCCTGGTCCAGCCGAAGTAGAAACCAATTATTTTAGTTATTTTAAAAAACATCTGGGGAAGTAATCAACCCTTCAGTTTGTCAGAAAGACAACCCCCCAGAATATTTATTACCATCTGAGCAATGGTAATAATATAATAATATATCTGTCACAAAATATTTTAATATTTTATTATTGTTTACCTTATTGTTATTACCTTATTTATTATTGTTTACCTTAACCAGATATGTTCTCTTCAAGACAAGCCAGCAAAATCACATTTATTAATTAGATTACTAAGAAATCCTAGGCCCTATCTGCCTAGACTTTCTTGTATGTTCAGCTTGAAAATCTACCACAACACTTGCTATGTCTTATTTTTAACTAAGGCAAAATTTTTCAGTAGCAGCATAGTCCCTATGTAGTGACTTCTTTGAAGCTGTGAAATATTCCAAGAGCGAGGACAGTTTTAGAAATCAGCACTGCTTTTAGTTTCACACAACTTTTCAATTAATTTTAAGGCAAAGAGGAGTCATAAAGAGCATGTAACTCATATTAAAATTCAATAAGTTATCAAGGTATCAAGTTCTTGTCTAATAAACCCATAGCTTCTAAATAATTTTTTCCCTTAGAAAAAGCTTTTTTCACTCCATATAATTCTTTAATTTCCAGTTGTTTCCCATTGTAGACTAATTACTCATGGAACAGTACTTTCTGTGCCCCACAGTGGGAGACAGCCACCCTGCAAACATCGGTGCCACCCTTTGTGATGATGCCACAGGAATTGCAGACACATATGGAGCTTCTCAAGCACACCAAGCTCCACAGGCTTCTGCTGGCCACCCAGACTGTAGAGATTATAGCTAAGTGTCCCAAAAAGTAAAATTTTAAAACGCTCCCCCTCTTCCACTGGCTATCTCTGCAGCTAGGTTGTATGAAGGTAAGACAAAATCATTCTCTGCAGTCACAGATGCCACTGGGGAGAATTCAACACCTCCTGCTTACCTGCTATCATTTCCAGCAATGATGATCATATTTGATTTCTCACTCTTTCTGGTTTCTGGCCTTTCCCAAACTGAAGAACAACTGCAGTTACTGTACATCCACTAAAAACAAGGGTATCACCTTGTGAAAAGGGGAGTTTCATTTCTTCTGCTTCAGTCCTGTTAACCCCTACATTCCCTCACATCTCTCCCAATGAATTCACAGTCTATACCTACCCTAGTGTGAGGAGTGGCCTCCCAGTGCAGTGAGAGCAGTTTTGCTGCTGACCTTTCCTCCTGTGACTGCAATCAAAACCTAGATTGGCTTCACAAATGTCTCGACTGCATATTTACAGCCTGGGAAGTACTTATCAGCGCAGTAAATTGAAGGCAGCAACTGGTAAAACAATAAAGGCAGGAAGAGGCTTTCAGAGACTTAAGTAATGGGAAACTGGATGTCTGAGATGGAGCAAGACAGAGTTAAAAGGACAGAGGACAGGACAGAGCTTTGGCTGCTTTCACTCCTTTGGCTGTTACTGTGCATTTGTAATGGGATAATCCTTTGTTTTCCCTTTGATGAGCACAGAAAGTGGTTCACATGGAACTGCTATTTCCCACAGACCTGTTAATAGGTCCCACACGAGGAGTGTGGCTGGGCCAGCTGCTAATGGCCAGCAACCCTTCTCAGTCCCTGGTGGCAGCTGCCATCCATTGGGAGCATTGCTCTGTAGGGAGAGAATGCCAATGAAAACAGCACTGGGGAGAGGTTACAGACAGGCATGGGGCACACAGACCTGCTGTGTGACCCTTGGGGCCCATGCAAATTCTCTCTCCTGCACACTCACATGAAGCAGGGTGCCTGGCTTGCGTGGTTTTGCAGCTGCAGAAGTCACCAATGCCTCAGGACTCAGGCAAGCAGCTGTAGAGTGAAACCACAGCCCTGAAGTCAGGAGAGATCCAGTATCTTTCTTTTTGGAATTCTGTCAGCTGATGCTGGGCATCAAAATATGTAAGCAGCTTTTCACCTCTGGTTATTATTTTTGAGTTTCCCTTGGGAAGACGGCAGGAACAACAGCAGCTTCAGATTTCTTAATGGTGAAAAGAGAACATTTTAAACACAGGCATACACTGTTTCTTGGGCTACTTCAGAATTTTTCTAAATACTAAGCCTCCAACAGAGAAGAGCAGCAAAGAGATTATTACCTGGTTTCAGTGTCTGACTAGATTTTGTACTCTTTTTTTCAGAGATAAGAAAGCAACCATCACTGAGCTGACAAAACTTTGTTTCCTCACAAAGCAATCTACTAAGAAACATGCACTGGTTTGCACATACATGAAGAAACAGCAAACCTCTAAAGCTGTTTATGATACAAGAAGTCTACAGAGTACAGGATATGAGAGCAGTGTCACCACAGTACAGGATATGAGAACAGTGTCCCCTATATTCCTATATCCAAGCTCTTGGGCCAGAGTGAGCTTTATTAATAACCACATACCTTCCTAACAATAAGACAGCTTGCAGCCAACAAGTTAAACGCCTTCTTTAAAAAGAGTAACCTAAGATTGTATTGTATATAAAAATACACAGAACAGCAAGACAACTTGAAAAAGGGGAAGGAGCAGTGTGAAAATAAAATCTCACAGAAAAAAGAGGAAAAGAGTCTCACAGTTCCTGCTTTAATAAGTAACACTTCAAACAAGCAACTTTGATATTTATTTTGCTAATACTATTTTGACAGTTATATATTTATTGTATGAAAGAATATCTATCACAGGATTGCAGCTACACAAATATCCCCTTCCACAGCCACAGAACAAGCTACTACCATAGGACTTCAGGAAAACAAACCTTATCAAAACCCATTGGTTAAGTTTGCGAAGCTCATGTCTTAAGATCCAACACTGCAATTCTTTAAAGCTCATGTATGCTAGGGATTCACCATTATTTGAAAAGCAGGAAGAGCAGTTGCTGCAGCTGTAACAGCTGAGAATCACATACTGCACCCAGAACACTTGTGGAGTGGTGGATTAAACCCTGCCAGTCAATTGGCAATATTACAACGTTGCAGTGTCCAGGTCAGACCATCCCAAGCAACTTGAAAGACTCTTATTGAATTAATCCAAACCTGTTTGTTTTGAATTCATAGAAGACACCCATAACTCTTTACTCCTTAGCATATAGTTATCAAATATAAGGACCTTATCAGAATTTCCTTACAGATCTGCTAAACTCCAATAATTCTAAAAAAAAAAAAAAATAAATCCTGTGTGTAGGTAGTAAAGCTAATATCAAGTGAAAAATATGATCAAGTAAGGAGAAGGAATTAAAGGATCAAGGAGCTGGGAAGATATTGATTTAAAAGCTGATTTAGAGGCTTAGGGACTTGTTCTTCTTCTCACAGTATTTATCATTGAAACACTGGCTGTTGTTGCAGTCAAGTTTTCATAACACCTTGGTCTTTTTCAAGCTTACTTACAGGAGCAAACTATAATTCTATAAGCATTAGTATACCAGGTAACCATGCTCAAGTCCAATTTTCCACCCATTTCTAATTCAATATAATTTAATCAGTTTGAGTATTCAAAAAGGAGATGGTTTTGAAACACAGACATGAGGCAAACTTAAGATACATTAATCTGAACACCACGACTCTTATTTTAGTTCTGCAATGTAAGCTGAGAACTAGATCCAAAAGGAGGATTAAGAGCCCAAATCCTGGCTCTCTTTTAGTTCTACAGCCTGATCTAGGGGTATGTTTCTCAGCCTGGTCTCTCACTTCTCCTCACCCCAGAAGGCAACTGTCTAGAGCTTGTAACCACTCTCTGCACTTTTAATATTTAAGTCTGAGTTAGTAACATCAAGAAGCTCCCTACTTAGGTCACTCCTAAATCCTTTTGGGATCTGTACACATGAAAGTCCTCTGCCTTGTCTGTGTTAAGCATCCTTTACCTAACACCTAACATGTCAATCCCACGCGACATAGGTGCAATCATGATGCCCAGATTCATTTTTCCAAGAGCTATGAACACTCCTTAAAGCTATGAGAGGCACAGGATCAACTCTTCCCGTTCATGGAAGGATTGCAGACCTCACCCTATCTTGGCTGAGACTACAGAGGAGATTTATCATCCTCAGAACCTCATATTACTTGAAATAATGAAGTTTCTTTGGTCTGCAGGGAGCAAGCAAGCAAGAGCATGACTCTGTAATTTAAGGGGATGAGCATTCACTCAAGAGGAGGGGAAAAGGTGAATTCTAGTTCCTGCCCCAATTCCCATTTAAGATAAATATATACAGACAGTCATTAGGGCAGGGCCTGGAAACCAAGAGTTTTAGGAAGGGTGGCAGCTGTTCCAGGAAGTATGTGTTCATGAATTCAGCAATGTAGAACATGAGTAACCAAGCTAAAGCAGGCAAGACATCTTTAGCAGAGGAGATTTTTAGTCTTTTAAGGAAGCTACTTCATGAACAGTGTGATAAGGCTGGAATGTCATGGCTATTTTGATTTGGAGGATAAATCACTATATATCCAGATAGTGAATTGACTCAAGCCCTAATTCAGCAAACTTTTTCTGATGTAATTTTCCCCACTGTAATCAATTATGCATTTGCATAAGCTGGGTTTTTTTTACTTCCCACTGGCAACACCAGAAATTTCCAAACAAGCTCTGGGCTCGAACAATGAGTTGCTGTGAAACAACCAATTTACCAGTGTGTGCCACATGAACCAGCACCAAGATTATGGACTGAGTGAATCTAAGTGAATTATGAGTTATGAATAGAAGCCTTTCTGTAATAGTGCTACTTCAGATTAGGAAAATTCAGAGTTTAAGCTGGAGAAATGTTCATCTTTCTAAAAAACATGTACAAGAACACAGCATTATGACAAAAAATATATGAACCTTGATTATGTGTCAAAGGCAGCCTTATCAACATGTTTGGCAAGCATGCAAATATCCCCCATACGAGCCATGTTCAGTCTATTTGACCATGTCATGTATGACTTTAATTCCAGTCTCTAAGACTGATTTCTGTGTTGAAATCTTCAACCTGTTTCAGGCATGAAGAGTAAAATATACTTCAGAAATAATGGAAAATCCTTGTTCATCTTGGAGATTCTGTTCCTGCGCACACTCCAGACCCCCTTGCACAATCCCATCGCTGCTCTGAGTGGAACAGGTTTCCATAGAAGAGGTTGAAAAGAGAAGCAGTTTTAACAGGAGTGGAAGGAGTTGTATATGGAAATGTATTGATACATATAATGTGGAATATCAATATATGTATATATCAGCTACTGTATATTAAGCTTGGTAAGACTTTTGTGGTAGTCCAAAGCAGACATACTCCTGAATTATTAAATTTGTGTTAATTTAAGGTGATACAGTTATTTTCTCTTTGCAGGAGCTAAATATATGAGGTATCTGGACAAGAATAGCTCAGGTCTCACTAATTTTGCACAAATTATTATGCCTGGCAGGTTCTCAAGATGCTGAGGCCCACTCCCCTTGCCTGAGAAACTCCAGATCATTAGTAAGGAGCATATGCATAAATCACAGGTGGGAGAGTACTCTGTAGGGAGAGCCAAACCATTTCACTTATTTGAATGTGGTCAAGGGGAGCAGTTATTCAGAGAAGTGAGACAGCAGATGGCCACCAAAACAACCACAGTAGTTCTCAGGGGTAATTGTATTTTCTGCTGAGCTGTAAACATCAGCTCTGTGGGTATTTCCACACACCCACATGTTGATCCTGACCTCATACACACTTAGGGGTTAGCTGAGCTTTCTGATGGGATCTCTCATGAATTCAGCCCAGCAAATACCTATGTATTTGCAGGATTAGTCTTTGTGGCTGAACTGGACTCACCAAATCTGTGGTGTTGATGTTGCTGGTGCTTGTAGCTGTTAATCTTTTGCATTTATTACAAGAGAAAAGTTCCCCCCCCTGTTACAACACCTCTATTCTGGTGGTCAGGTGGTTTTTAGATATGTTATACCAATAAGAAAACCAATTAATGAAAAAGTACTACTTCACCAGCTATTCACATTGAATAGAAAAAACAGAGAAAAGCAATGAAGAGCTAAAACCAGAAAACTTGAGAATTTGTTTCAGGCTTCTGATTCAAACTCTTAGGGGTAGAACCTTGCTATTTCTGACTTGTAAGGAAGGGCCAGCTTGAAAACAAATTTATCAAATTCAGCAGTGAAAAGTGAATATGCCATAAATATGTTAAAAGAAAACACTCAGTGCAAGTTGTTTAGAGTACCTGTACCAATGTATTGTAACCAGGCCTGGGTAGCTTAGAAAAAAAGAAAATGACACAAGTGCCCTTACAGTATTTTTAAAAGTAGTTTCCTCTCTTTATTCAGGAATATCCTGGGAGTGGCTCCTTGGTACAATGGCATTTTCAACTAGAGAGAGGGGCTAACACAACTGCAGCTGCCTCTCAGCTGCATGTTTTGCTCTAGAGCAGAAATATACCCATTCAGAGAGCTGCCAGGCTGCCCTGAGCATTTCCTCAGAGCAAAGGGACAAGATTTAACAGGACCCTTACAACGCTCTCAGAGGGTCTGCACTGAGCTTCTGCGCAGGGACAGCAGTGTCCCCACTGTTACCCAGGCTCCTGCACAATGTAATAAAAACCAATCCAGGATGAACTTTCAGTTTTATATTGGGCTTTCTAGAAATCCATCAAGGGGCAATCCAAGGGCAGAGCAAAGAATGCTGAAATTTAATTACTGTGCTTCATGCCTATGCAGACCTGCCTGACTTACATGAACATAATGGGGGGGGGGGGGGTATATTCAAGAAGCTGAGCATTGTTTTTTATGAGATCAGGAAATTATAAAATAATGTAAAAAGGTGGTAGTACAGAGGTTGTGTTTTCTGCTCTAGTGCAAAATCAGTGTGTGGCCCAGTGGTGTTCCATATCTGGTGTTGCAGTGACAGGTATTGCAGTTAGAATTCATGAGAAAAGCCAAAAAATGGGGAGAGCCTGATGACTGCACTTATTTCTCAAAGTACACTAGCTGTGTTTAACAGCAAATATTCATGTCAAAGTGAGTTAGTGATAAGGATTGAAACAGTTACACTCTTGAGAATCTTGTGATGATCGGGTTTCCTTCATTTTGTGGACAGAGAATTTAAGTCTCATGATGAGTCCTGAATTTACATTACTGTATCAGAATCAGATACAGTAATGACAGCTGGAAGCTGTAAATAGAGCAGGGTTTTTTGTCTTAAACTTTGCAGATCCAAGTGATGAGTTATTCTCCTTGATTGCAAATTACCTTTATAACCAACAGTAAAGAGGCACAAAACTGAGCTCTCCCACCACATTTCTTTGAGACAGTTCAGCTATCACTGTAAGAAGATGTTTTCAGACATTATTACCTGAAGGCAAGCTCAGTAGTGCAGTTATCTCATGTTTACTTTGCAATCATGATTTTGCCTCTTTTATATTACAGTTAACTCCCAGCTCTGTGGAGAATTAATCAGCTGCACAAGGGGCACACAAAGCTGGCTCACAATCCAGATGGTGCAGAGCCGTATGGATTTACATCCACCTGCTGCACCAGCCCTGGCACAGTGGTTCTGGAGAAGCAGGGAGGAAGAAGTTACAGCAGGTATGGACTGAGCTCATGTCTGTTTTCTGGTGGATTTGGGGCTTAACTTAGGTTTGCAACAAGTCCTGGACAGTTTGCTTAACACAGAGCACTCATTATAAATACAAAATGCAGCGTCTGGAAACAAGCACACCACGGCATAATCTTACTTAAAATCAGAATTCCTACAGTTCTGAAGAAAAATAAACTTATTGTGGGATCAGTAATAAAAAGTGACAGGAAACAAGTTATTCTCCCTGCCCCAGATGGAATGGAGATGTGGACAGGCTGGAGGGCCCCATTGCGGCCAAGGTGCCCAGGGCAGCACCAGGACCTCAGGACCTGTGGCTCTGCTCTGCTAATGGTGTTCCACAGTATGCCTGTGGGAGGGCTGCAGTGTGCTGAGAGCGTTTCAGCTCTTGGTTCAAAGGCAGTCTACCCTTGGAGACACAAACAGGCAGGAAGCCACACAGACTTCTGGTTTTGTGAAGAATTGAAACCGATTGACATTTTCCCATAAAATTACCAATTAACTGTCAAAATCATAAACTATAGTTTAAAAGAGAAGTCTTCAAAAAGAAGCAATGTTTCACTTTCTTATGAAAGAAATATTTGAAAAGCTTATTCTCCCCACCTTTAAAGGAGAGACTGCATGCAACCTGTCAGTGTTTACTCTTACACCTTCCTCTACAGGACCCCACTGCTCTGCTCTTTAACCTTGCCCGGAGCCCCTTAATCTTATCACATATCAAGATCCATCACTCATCCACCTGCTCCTAAGTCTTCCTCCAAAGAAACCTGATTCATCTCTATGTAAATAATTGATCAAAAGTTCCTTTTTATGTATCCTACACTCTGGTTTTGAAAGAAAACTTCAGACTGTAAGAGTCAAAAATTATCAGACAGGGACATCAATCATTCATGAAGCAAAACCACAAAACATGCAAGTACCCAAAAATAAATTGAATTAACAACTTGGAGAAATTTAGGAGACTCCTTCCCTGGTTTTTGCAATTTTTCAATCTTCACAGTCTAATTATGGATTATAATTCAGAATGGCTCAATAGTATCTTAATCAGTACATCTTCACTCTTCCTGCATTTCTCTACTTGTACCTTTTCCTGTTAAAATAAGCTCTCCTTTCACCCTCAGAAAGTAACAAGCAATTTTACTCAGATTGATCACACTGTTTTGAGGGAGTACCTCCTTCAATTCCTTACACTGTTACTTTTAAGCCAAACACTGAGATTTCTCTATACTCAAGTTGCATCACTACCTATTGACTAGCTCTACAGAGAAAGGAAAATGCAATCATCACAAACAGCCTCCTCACTCCATCATCTGAGTAAGTGAGCACCATAGTCCCTTCCTGGCCAGCACGAGGGCGAAACACCATACCTGCCTTGTTCCAAAAACAATGCTGTTAATCACAGGTCAGAAAAATGCAGGCAATCTGAGCATGAATGACTGCTTATCAATGAAATTTCAAAAATATGCTTCACTCTTTCAAGTATTTTTATGAAAAGTCTAGGATGAAAATGGGAAAGCAGTGACAGTTTAGGAAAAAAAAAAATCAAAACCAGGGAAAATCACTTACTGTACTTGGTTCTGCAGAGGTATTCAACACAAACATCACCCTTCCTTGTCCAGCTGCCAAGTGCTAAAGCATGAAATGAGCAGCTGTTTCCTTCAAGCTGGGGCTGTGTGTCTTAACTAGTCACATGCCCCTCCTGATAAATCTCACTGCCGTGCCAGGAGGTTAGAATCTGAAGATCATTATTCCCCCTATTAGAAAATCCTTTTCATAATAGCAGCCTTTGCTGGAGCATTTGAGTGGAACACGGCGCTGTGTGCTCCATAACTTCTGTTTTTTTGTTGGTAGGGTTTTTTAATGACTAACACCAAACAGTAGATAAGCCTTAATCGACAGTAGGGGCAGCACAAGTGGAAAGTTAAACACATCCCTGTTGATTGCTTCAGGTTTTTTCTGACTTCAGACTTTGCTGAAGTCAGAAAAAATTAAATTCCTTTTAATACAGCAATTTAAACAGGAACAGTAAAATTTAAAATACTGTTGCATTCCTAGTGTCTTTAACACCAGGCCACTCCAGTGATCATGCAAAACAGATGAACAATCCCACCTTTGGGGATTACTTGTTCTTAAGGGTAACATTACAGTCTTTTATGTTTGGATGGTAGAGTGATGAGTACTGATAGTTTAATTTTGGCATCTGGCATTTTTACATCATGGATTGCGTGGCTGCATTTTGCCAGACATTGTATAGTCAGGCTGAGACAGACCCTTTGAGGCGAGGACTATCAGTCTAAATAGAGAGAGCAAAAAAAAGCATCCTTATCCCCATGTTCCCAGATGTAGGACAAATGAAGGAGAAATGCTGAAGTCAAGAAAGGAACAGGTTTTGATGGAATTTTCCAGGCTGATATGTAGTCACACATTACTGAAATTCAACTGAGACTTTACACTTAACTCCCTTTAGCTTGGTCACACATTTAAAGATTTTTAGGTATTTAAGGACAAAGGCGTACAGTCAATGGTACTTCAAGGGTGAGGTGCAAAAGATCATTTTCTAAATTTCTGAAATTCCCATCCCACATATAGGATATACTGTGCTGAAATCCTGGCAGTACTGCAGACTGGCAAGATTAAAGGTACACAGGCAATTGTCCATCAGTATATGATGTGGTAATGGTATTTTGATGTTTGGTAAGCAATCCAGATCCTGCAAGACGGCATGGATTCATTGGATTACAAAGGGTGTAGGGCATTTTTCTGAAATACAAACTGCACCAATAGATAGTGCTGCAACCAAGATTTGGGCAAATTAAGGGAATTTCTCAGAGTCAGCTGCCTGTTTTTAAAATTGTTAAAATAGAATAGCATATCTAGTTGGCACATTTGTCAGAATCCAATGAAAGCCAGCAAATCCCTGAAGATGAAGTCTGCAGTGGCAAAGGGTAACTCGGGTCGCTTCCTTTGACCTTACCCAGCTCTTCATGTTATATAAAGCAGCACATGGTTACAAAACCATGCAGCCAGCAGTGCTGCCAGCGTAGCCTGGAGCAGGGAAGAAGCCCTTGTGCTAATTACCCACGACTGCCTTTGTGAGCTTCTCCCATTTCTCCGGGGAAACAAGTTTCCAGAGAACAACCTCCCGCCCTGAAGGAACTCTCCGGGCCAGGCATGGGTGTATCCAGCTGTGGGGAGGCTCCTGTCCCAGCCTGGGGGGCAAAGGAGCTGTGGGGTTGGGGTTCCTCCTCAAAAGGCTTGAGGCCTGGCCTCCTCTTGGCCTGAGTGAGGTCAGTGCAGAGGGAGGAGGGAGGCCTGGAAACAGGGAGTGTTTGCTGCAGGTGTGTCCTGATGCGCACTCAGGCTGGGCAGCACCTGAGCAAGCTGCTCCTCATGCTGTCCTGGGAGACTCCAGGAGACTGTCCCAGGGCATAGGCTCTGTGACCCAGCACAGCTGCTGAGGAGGCTCTAAAAAACTATGAATTTAAAAATGAAAAATAAACCCATGAGGAATGAGTTCATTTAAATTTAGGCCGCTGGAGGAATGGCAATTTCCAAAAGGGAGTGAGAGCTGCCATGGCAGAACTGAGTTGGAAGTTCCAGCAGACCCTGGCCATGGATCACAAAACTGGATATAAACACCTGGCCTCGCTCAGGGAAAGGAGAAGGCACTCACTGTGCTTTAAGGCACAGCCCATTGACCAAATCAGTTATCCTTGATAAATGCCATTTCATTTCCCCTAAAATGCACTGAGATCAAGGGTAACAGAATTTTACGTGCAACTTTAAAATTAAATTAAATCCTAAATTTCTTTACAACTTTGAGCAAAATTACTTTTTGTTGATACTGAAGAAAACATGACTGAAGTGTGTTCCAAAATAATCTATTTGCCCACAAATACAATTTTTATTACTTTGCCCATTTCTCTGACTATGCCATATCATCTGCACTCTTTTACATTTATCAGCAACCGTTCATATAATTGATTAAATACTGGTGGTACCTGGGCCATTTGAAATAGCACAGAGTACAATGTCATCACTCTGCACTGAATAGCTGGCTCTATTTTGTAGTCATGATCCACATAGGAACATAATTTGATGACAATGACTGAATGGCAATATTCCCCAAACAACTTGGGATACACTCCCTAAAAAGAAAAGTGGCCTTTGTACTTTCTGAAATCAGTAGACAAATAAATTAATTTTCATGGCTCTGTAAATACTGCTGTAAACTGTGGTTTAGGTGGGATAAAGTTTTCTATCCTCATGCTAGACAGGCAATTTTAAGTCATTGTGAAACAGATCAGGGAAATAATTCCTGAAAATAAAGGTCTTTAAAATTTTGTGGAGGTTTTCCTTTTTTTCTTTTTTTTTCCTATTTTTAAAAGAAATACCGACATACAAAAGAAGATCAGGTAGTTAATGCAGCTACAAAACATTAAGTGTTGTGTTCTTACATCTATCAGATAGCATCTTAGATATGACAAAAGCTTTGCTGTGTGGAATACAACAGTATTCTGCCTTCTCTTTCTGCTGAGAAAACAGATGAAGACTGGATTGAAAAGGGTACATTTCTTTCTCCATGGACATTCATTTGTGAGTAGGACAGGATGATCCTTGTGGGTTCCTTACAACTCAAAACATTCTATGATTAGTGACTCAAATAAACACAGAGAGATGAACACAGATTTCTCAGTCATGATGAAATGAGACATGAGAAATACTGAAAAGGAGCAACAAAAAATAAGTACAGAATAAGGCACTGAATTGTGATAGGGATGAGTAAGGTAAAATTTTTAGTGTCTCATAGTATGGATAGCTTTTAGAATAGCCTCAAGGAACTAAAAAATGGAACAGTTGTCTGTTTGGGTTTGGGTTGAGATCAGGAAGATTTTTGCTTTTACTGATGCAGGATAAATGAGTCCAGAGCCTCTCCTTATGGTAGGAGAGGCTTTATTTCATGGCTTTTTAAAAACTGTTTCTCTCTTTTTTTTTTTTAATGCACTTGGCTATGTCTTATTTATGTTTATTTAATTAACTGTAGGTGTTTTAATTTAGAAATTGATCACAGATAGAGAGCTTATCTCAGCATCAGTGCTTTGATACTGTGCAGAATTTTGAGCTATAGAGTTATTTTCTGCATATGACAGTTATGGACCTTTGTTTTGTGGGTCGCCTGAAAATGTCTCTTTTCTGTTAACATGACCTTCTGGAATTTATGGAACAGGTGTAAGACTCCCAGTGGACATAAATGTCAGGTTTTACTAACTGCAAGTCTCTGTGCTGGGTTTGTTTCCTAAATGGCTGCACTATATTAGACTTCAGCATTTTGGAACATACAGAACTCAAACCTAACAGAGAAACTGCCTGGTTTGCTGGTCTGCCTCACTGCCCCAGACATTATATAGCCTTCACTATCAGCTGAAGTGAATGAAAGCAGACCATGGAAGCCTTCACCAGACAGGATGCTTTATAAATACCTAAGTCTGATTAAAGGGGCTGCTGTAAATAGTGCAACAGCTCTTACACACAGCTTCCAGCTAAAGGACATGTGAGGGCCAGATCAGATAAGAAATTTTGCTGAAAATACTGCATATAAGGCTCTCAACCTTACATTACATTAAATCAGTTTCAAACATTTATGGGCTATATTACATCCCCAGCAATGTAAGTCAGTTCCAGGTTCTTCAATGCAGTGCTCTAGGGGGCACAGGAGTACTGCAAATGCCCAGTGTACCTCCCCTTTCGTGCCCAAGGGTGCACCCTGTAGTCACATCACCTCTGAGAGAGTGAGAGTTGACAGGATAAGTTATCAAATTAGAGCATCCCTGGATATGACCCTTGATATCAGTCCTTCCTTTTTATCATCAATTGAATGTCATAAGGGAACCTAGAGCTATGCTTAGAGTCAAGGCTGCTGGTTGCTTTTCATTGAAAAACAGTGCCCTTCAGTGATTTAAGTATATGAGAATATAATAATTTAAATGGAAGTTTGATATGCTGTGTACCCATCCGAAATTCAGAGTTTGCAAATTAAGCTAAAATATCCAATAGTTCTATTGTCAGAAATTATGGGTGGAAAAAATTGTTGTGCTCTGTTCAACATTTCTTTCAAGTTGAAAAACTGTGATAGTTCTGGTCTGTGAAGTACAGACCTGCTTTTTGACAGCTCAGCTGCACCATGGCAGGCAGTGGGGCATTTTTCTGTTGACCTAGTAAACATTCAGCCCAGCTAAAAGCCTCTGACCAAGGTTTTCACTTGGTGCTGTGACTCCTGAATTCTCTGGGAATGAATCCACTCTGCCAGTAGTCTGTGCCCTCAGTGCTTCTCATGGCAAGTTCCGGAGGGGCGCTGCCTTGTCCTCTAGGCTGCCCTTCCACCACCTTTGGATGGCTCTTACCTTTCTCCTAAGCACTTGGTCTGCTCAGTGGAAAACACAGAAGCAGTATGCCTGGAATGGAAGGGATAGGAGAGAGAATGGAATGGAATGGAATGGAATGGAATGGAATGGAATAGAATAGAATAGAATAGAATAGAATAGAATAGAATAGCTCAGTTTGAACGGACCTGTGAGGATCATCTGTTTGGATGAACACCATCCAGCCATGAAGCACAGACCTACAAGGGTAAAGAAGAGAGGATCCAGGAAGTGGAGATGGGAGATGGAAGGATGAAGCTTAAAGATAAAGGTGGAAGGCAGCCTTTTCTGTCATGTACATTACTGGTCTCTCCTTTTCCTACTTTCCTTCTCTTGATGTCCAGACTGGAATCCCTACACTGTTTTGTGGAAATGCTGTGCACTCACAGCTGCAGGTTAATGGGAATTGTATCTCATGTGATGTTTTCTTTAAAGAAATATAGGCAGACACTAGACTTTAGGGATTACAAATTTGGCATGAAAGACAGGGGGTGGTCTTATTTTTTCTCTATCTTTGGCTCTCAGATTTAGAAAGAGGATGACAATGACTGATGGGATAAATCAAAACCTCAAACCTACTCAAACAAAATATCTCCATCCACAAGACAACCCTTACCACACTTAATTCCTGCCTTTCCAAAGCCCACAGTATTCACAGAGAAGCTGGAAATTTATAGTTTCTTCCTTATATAGACATGTGTAAGAAATTTTAATTATTAAAATTGTTACAAAAATTGCAAGAGCACTGTTCTTTATTTCCAGTTCACTTTACTTGATTTTGTTTCACCTTGAAGTACAGAGGTGGAATGAAAAATAGAAGTTGTTCTGCACTCTGAATGCTAAAGCAGGCTGGCATCTCCCTTGCTAAGAGATAGGGTGAAATTGTGCCATGCAGTGATAGCAGGCACTAAGGACAGCTTCTGTAGCAGTCACAATAGACCCATGATTACAAAAAAACCCAAAAAACCAAAGCAACAAAAGCTCTTCATTGTCTGTTACCAACTACATTATATTCCACAGGGTGGATATGCTAATTTCAGAAACAGAGCTTGAAGAGTGTGTTCCAGTAATTCTAGACTTAGATACAGTAGCACAAAAGCACATCTGTCATAAAGGGGTTTTTTTTCCAATACTGTCTAGATTGAAGATTTCTAAACAGATGTGTGTATTTGGAAGAGATTTGTTCTCCAGGTTTCTCCAGCCATCCTCATTGTGAGTGATGTGCTGAACAAGGGTGGGACATTGCTGCAATGCTGAATGTACAGCAGCTCCCAGTTTTTGTTGTCTTTTCTGCATCTGGTAAGTTTGAGCTAATCAGTGCTTCCTTTACCATTTAAACATCTCCAGAAATTATGGATTTTTTTCCACACTTGGTGGAAACTAATACAAGTGATCAAGAGTAAAACATCAGGGCTTTTTTCTGGTTTCTTCATGGCATCCTCTCTTAGACTTTAAATGAAATTATAGTTGCCCAGAAAGTTTTTAACTCAGTGAACAAATGTTTTAAAAGGCACTTATTTCTGTTTTTATATAGCTTTCTGCATTTTACTTGTCTCTCCTATTGTAAGTTCAACTGCTGTCAACTTTGTCTTGAATAAATAATTTCTGAGAATTATTTTCACTCAAATTTTACAACAGAGAGAATGCTATCTGCCAAATTTGTATTACACATGAATAGTGAAAAAGGTTTTTTTCACCTTATTAATTTTGACAAACACGTTGTCACCACTGATGTCACAGTGGTTCTTGCTTTGGTCAGTCAGTTTTTCCCCAGTGACATAGCTCAGGCTGGTACTGAGTATTAACTTAAAGCACTACATGCCAAATTGCAGCATGACATAGTCCATTTGCATTGACATTGCAAGAGTGGAAACAATAGAGACTACTAACAGACCCAGAAAACAGAAAAAGACCAAGCCTATTTCCTTCTTCTCTCTAGAATAAAAACTGACCTTTTTTTAACAGTTTCTGTCAAAATACTAAAAATTAATGGACTGCTTGCTTATGACCAGTAGCATTTTTATGCACTGTAAAATGAGGCATGGACCACAAATGCCTACCCTGAGAGAGCTGTCAGGCAGGATCTCCACTCAGTCCCACACACAGCATGTTTCATGTTTATCAGCCAGACTCTGCTATCCAGCAGCCTGGCTGAAATCTGCTGTGAATGTCTCAGGGCTCATGCTCCCAGCTTACTCGGAGATGAGTGAATTTGCATGCATCTGTGCTTTCCTGCTATGCATGAAGGATTCAGTGCAAAGACAAGAGAGAGTCTATTGCTTCCATGCTCCTTAGTTGAGAGGAGATTTGCTTATTATAGTTAACAACACTTAGTATTTTGTATGACAGAGCCCCTTGGGGCCAAGGTCTCTATATATAGCTGCTGGATTTCTTACACTTGTTTTACTCTGGGCCCTTCTCTGCTGTTAGTTCCAGTTCAACTTCTTTTAGTGTTATAAAGACATTACCCTCCTCTTTTACATTTTTAACTATTGCTTAAGACAGTTATTCCTAATAGAATATATCTGAATATCAGAGTGATGCGCTGGGTCCAGAATTCCACATAGGCTGTGTTCCAGTATAAAACCACAGTACTATATGAAGGCAGTATGAAAGTTATTTTTTTTAAGAGAGAAAGAAGAGACTACCCATGCTTGAGAAGGAGGTCAAGCAGAATGGAAAAATTCAGCATTAATCCACTTCTCTCTCATGCCTGTTCCCATTTATGAAATTATGAAGCATATTTTGTAGTTCAATTGAGACTGAATTTGGTTTTCCTTTTCCCTTTAGTAATGACCTCATCTTTGAAGATTTATCTTTGTCTCCAGCCTTCCAAGATAATTGTGGTACAGTAATAATCCAAAATAACAATGGAACACTATGCTGGAACAGTAGGCTGGAAAAAAGGTGTGTTAGAATATAAAGGATTCTAAGGATGCTGAGCTGTCTAAACAGAGATGTTGGTACACATTAATTTCTGTTCTTTCTAACTCAGGTGAATTACAGCTCTATAATGTAAAACAGTCATTAATCAATTAGTGAGACCATGCCAGACCTGTTAGCTTGACTTTAAATTCCTTTGTCCAGCCCCACCAATGGAGTTATTTGCTGCATGGCTGGACCGTGTTGGCAGAGCAGACTGCACACAGTGCTCTGTGTCACACCATAACTGCTCTGGCTGTTCACTGCATTTCTGCTGTCTTGGCCAAGTGGCACATCTTCACTGCAGTACTGGCAACAGGGTGGCCACTTTGCATTTTCCTTTTCCTGGGGCTGTGTGGTGCTGCACTACAGAACCATCAGAGCAGGGCTGTCCTTTGCACTGTGCAGTTGTTTGAGTCCTCAGAGTTTGTTGGGGACCATTGTGGCAGATGGGTCTGCAACCCTTCCTAGACAGAGGGTTGGGAAGGGACACTTCAGAGATGACATCCAGGTGAGAGAAAATTGCTGCAGGGAATTTAGAGAAGAGCAGAGGACTTAATCTACCTCTACATAAGGTAGAGTGTTTGCCATTTCCCTCTGCTGCCAAAAGCAGGGAAAAGCTTTTCCTTCCCCTCGGGTACCCCTGTGCTTCCCAGGAAGTACTATACTAGGTAACAAAGAGATTACCAACCCTGAAACTCAGCTTACACAGGAAGAAGATAAAGACCTAAATACTTCTCCAAGCCAATTTTTTTTTTTTGTTAATACCATATATTTTACATATCCTTCAACATCACTGCTGCTGCTGTGTGTATATGCAGCTGAAACCCACTGCTACTAATCCTTGGAAATGAGATCCTGGGTCAAGTCTCCCACTTTTTCTCATTTCTTGTTCAGATAATAAGTCTTTTTAAACTGCCTAGGTGTGACCAAGTAAGAGATTTGACAGATTCACTCTAGTTGTATTTTTCTATTTGGTTAATGTATCTATGTTTTGTCTGTTCCTGAACAATGGCTCCTATTTTGTACCACAATTTGCTGGAGGGAAAGAGAGAACTTCATGTAAAAAAGTATATCTGCACTTTGGCATAAAGATTGGTTTTAAAGAAGCTTTTAAAAAAATCCTTGCTTATGCAACAGTACTTTTCTAGTCCACTATAAGAGTAGGAAACAGCCCAAGTAAAGTTAATGGCTTTTTCTGATAGCACAGAGACTTCTGGGAGAAACAGTCCATCTTCCATACACACATTGACCTTCACCCCTGTGCAGTAAGTTGGTGCAAAGCCTGCACATTTAATTCCCATTTGAGCTAAGGGATTTGTGTCAGCCTGAACAATTCTCACTGTTATGGGTCACTACTCATGCGTGTAGAACATTGTGATCTTCCCCTTAAACTTTTCTGTTGTAAGCAGGGAAGCTTTTGGGTTCTGGATAAGAGAAACAGTGAAATTAACATGCTGTGTTTGTAGTCAGACTAGATGATCTAATGACTCTGCCAGGCTTTAAATTTTATCAGTCTGTTGAAGTAATTTTGCTTGAAATCAATGGGACTGCCCATGTGCTTAAATTTAAGCACCTGCATAAACATTTAAACATTTTCACGAGTCAGGATGTTATTCAGCACATAGTTATGAGCTAGGTGTTTTAGACATTATAAAAAAATATTTGTTAACACAAATATTTCTGTTGTGTTGGGCAGCTGCATCTCTTTGTAGAACTATTTTGATGCTATCCAATACTGAATGTTGATTTCTTAATGTGTTTTAAGTGGATTTCTTTTTGTGTTCTTTCTTCCCCAGTTCTGTTTTTTGAGTGAGACTACTGTAGACTGTACATGTGTTCTTGAAAAATCTTACTTTGCCTACTCCAAACACTTGTAACTCTCTGCTCTTTTTTTCTATAATGGTAGTGGGCCTGATTAAATGGTGACTTGGAGCACAAAGCTTCCTTGTAAGAGTGCCTGGTAGAGTGGAATAAGGGCTTAGAGAGAAATTAAGATACTTACACCAGAGCAATTGCATGAGGAATAATAAATCTTGCTAAAGCTGAACTAGCTTTGCAGGAAAGCATGGCATGACTTGTCACCCAAAGTGCATTACTTTTTAAGTCATGTGATTTTTCTTCAAGTCAGTCAGATTTCCTGGAACCAGAAATCCATACTGCCCACACAGTAGTGACAGCTGACTGAGGTATTTATTTGACAACCCTAAACCTCTTTAATTACCTGGTAAAATAATGTCAGGGTAGGAAGCATGTGAACCTCAACTTCCTTCTGGTATATCAAATTCCCATATTTAATTTTTTGCTTGGAGCTTTAATAATTGCAGCTCTGTTAGTACTTGTGAACACTCTAAAGTGTTTATGCAGAAAGAATCTCCTGCAGAGTACTTACACCCTAGCAGGTGGTAAGATTTTATAAGGTGCTGGGGTGTAAATTTCATTCTAAGCCTTCTGAAATCACAGAATCCCAGAATAAACTAGGTTGGAAAAGACCTTTGAGATCATGGAGTCCCAGCCTGTGACCTATCATTACCTTATCAGCTAAACCATGGCACTGAGTGCCTCATCAAGTCTCTTTTTAAACACCTCCAGGGACAGTGACTCAACCACTCCCTGGGCAGCCCATTCCAGGGCCCAATCACTCTTTCAGTGAAGCATTTTATCCTCATGATTCTATCTTCAGGACAAAACCCTCTGTTTGCAAACTTTGAACTCATGAACATGTGAACTCTTGCAGTTTAGAAACAAGCCTTTATATGTGTGTGTTTATTAAGAGCATTAATTAGGGAATTTTTAAGTACCATCTCTAGTATTTTTCCAAAGGTGAATTTGAGAGTGCATCAGTACATTTTTTATCACCTTTTCCTGGAAACTGTAACAACTGGCTGATTTGTAAATGATCTTCTCCTTATAGCCAAGGAAATGTTTCTGTTTTGCTACATTCACACAGTGGTACCAAGCTTTAAAAAAATGTGGTCAGTCCTGCTGATCTGAATAAATAAATCTGAATTAAACAGTGTGTACTGTTTAGTTGTATTGCAGTTGCTGTGCAGCTGGCATCTTAGGAAAATGATTGCACTTATTCAACACCAGAAATTGCAATGCTTCCTAAATTTTTAAATTAAAACACTCTTTTTCTGTTTCTGCTTAGTTTTTGCACAGGGCAATCAGTTACTGAAATTGAAAACAAGGAATGCTACCTGCACTAGAGTATGCTATGCTAGTTACTCAAATTGCAGTCTAAAGAGCTTTCTCTTGCAAATATCTGTACAAGCTTCTAGTTTTACTGCCATTTTAGTCTTCACCAGGCTTATAACCAGCTAGAACTGCTGTAAATTACCAAGAATCACTGTAAATGCTGAGTACTTCGAGATCAGACAAAGAAAGGCCTGATCCTTTCCATGAGTGCTGGCTCACATCTGTTTCACTGGAGCTGCTGCTTGGCACCCCTGGATCAGGGTTTCAGCAGACTGCTGCTGTTCACAAATGTCCTATCGAGGCTTTTCACCTACATGGGTGACATCCTGCCTTGCTATCTCCACAACAGCAGACTCTGAACATAATAGCATCCTAGGGGGATACAGCAGAATAACAACACATCACACTTCCTTTGTAGTCACCAGCAACTTTTTACCATAAACCCCTAATCCTAGACAACATCTGCATAACAAATTAATCATCTGAACAGCACATGCTTAGAGGCAATGTGTTAACACAAATGAGTCTAATACAAAGGTTATTCTCATAGATCCTTCAAAGAAGATAAAATTCACTGATGAAAACCTGAGTCTGTTATTCTACAGCTTCTATTCTGCTGCCTCAAATCACAACAGCATTTCCTTTGTTAGGAGTGCAAAGGACATGCTGAGAGTCAAGAAAATCAAACACAGTCTTAGAAAACTCAATTTTTCAATCTTGAAAGTCAGTCTTGTTGGTGGTAACTCAGTGAATTAATATGGTCTGTACACTGATCTATCTTAAAATAGAGCTTTTTCCACACTCAGTCATGATAGTATGATATTGTGTATAGTATCTGAAAATCAGCAGATTAGAAATTTCCACTCATATTCTACTGTCATCTTAAATTAGACCTCAGAATGGCAGCCTGTAGTATTGCAATGCAAGCAACAATTAATAATATATCTTGATTTGATATTTATATGTAGTATATTTTTGTATATATACACGCACACACACACAAATTACTTGTCATAATAAATTCTAAAACTCTAGAAACTTCCAGGTATTTTAATTCAGGCTAAGTTCCTACCTTTAAGTCTACATCATAAGGCTAAATTATCACAAAACTTGCATTATATACATTTTGATGTGTTTCTATATTCCATATTAACAAATGTAGAATATATATATCTTTCATATACTACTTCTTACTTTCTGATAGCACAGAGACTTCTGGGAGAAGTCTCTACTTTCTTATAAAGATATCTTTCATATACTTTTCTCTCCCTCTGTCTTTTTCTAAATCTATATTTTTAAATGAATGCAGAGTTGACATCATATTTTCCTTTGTGCATATATTTACCATAACATTTCTCTAGTACTTAATCACAATCTATAAGATGAACACGACACAAGTCAGGAAAACAGCAGTTATGTCATGGATTTATGGCAAAGGTTTCTTTTGCTTAAGAAAAGTTCTTAGGAATCCATAAGTGAATTCGGATTTCTTTATCTGAAAATCAGATATCCTGCCAAACCTTTAGCTAAAAGTCAGTTGCCATTCCTTCTCCAAAGCTCATTCTTTTTTTGTTCACCGGCCTGGCCACACCTGAAAAGAAGTGGCGCATGCAGCAAGCAGAAATGCCAGAAGGAGGCACTTACCTTAATTTGATGGGTGCCCAACGTGCATCCCTCTCCTTTTCCAAAGAGTTCTTCTCAGGATATGGAGCTGCTGAGGTGATTTGCTCCCAGCAGTGTCCTGCCCATGGCTCTCCCACTCGGCAGCCCTGCAGAGAGAAGCAGGATTGTGCTCTGCTCCCTCCCAGCAGCTTCACTGGGGCTGGGGCTCCTCTGAGCTCAATTAGTTCGAGATTGTTTGGCTAAATGGCAGCCACACTTCCTTCTATTCTTTCCCAACTTAGTTTTCCTGCCTCCAGTGGTGCTTTTTCCTTTCTTTGGACTATAAATAGGCCTGTCACAACACAGTCTATAGCAGTAAGGAAGGCAGGAAATGCATTCAAACAAAGGAAAGATCTTAGGGGGTTTTGCCCTCCCCTGCCAATGTAAGTAAAAAAATTTGATAGGGATTGGTCTGCAGACACAGTTCTCTTTGCATGAGGAAAACACTAGTTCAAAAACATGCTAGGATGTCATCTTTTGTGCTCCACAAAAAAAATAAATAAATAAAAAAAAAAAATTAAGAGGCACAGCAGCAGTAGGCCTTAGTCTCTTGAGTAATTATTACTTCCTTAAAGGCTTTCATTATGGTTAAATATTTTAATTTCTTTGGGATTAGAGTGTTGGAAAAGGATATTTTGGCTTAGAAAAGAGGACAAAATTGGCTAACAAGCTTTAAGAAGACAAGATATGTCTTACAGGATGTGCAAATCTTCCATGGTTAAGAATGACATTATAAAGTCTATGAATCTTCATTTTGTCTGAGTACTCTCTTCCTCAGTGGAACTTATCCTGCAGACTAGAAGTGTTTAAGCAAACTAAGTGTGTTTACATGCAGGGAAACAGAATTGCTGCATGTATGCAATGAATATGGCTGTGCAGCTACAGCACTTAGATGGCAACTATGCTGAAATCCTCAAATATGTTCCATAAATTGAAAAAAAGAATTATTTTTATATGCTTCTTTTTTTAAAATCAGAACTTCCAATTTAATTTTTTCAGCTTAGTGGTCTTAAAAATACTCTCTCAAGCTTGAAAACAGAAATTAATGATTTTCACATTATACTCAGTTAAGACGGGAATATATGTGGTATTTCTTTATCTCTTTGCCCTATCCGAACATTTTCTGTTGTCAATGCCTTTCCTTCACTTTATATGAAAAACCTTTCTGCTGCTTTTTACATTGGTAGTTTTTATGTTAGAAAAGCTGTGTGTTTGCTGAAGACCCTAATGCATGGTTTGGGATTGGTGATTATTTACGTGGGAAGGTAGAGCCTTGAAAGAGAGCTGTTGCTATGTGGATGAAAAAAGTTTCTTCTGTTTAAGATTTGTGTCTGAAATATACAGATGAGGGGTCATGCTGAAAGTGGAGAGAGTTAAGGACCTGTGGCACTTAAGGAATTTGGAGAATGTTAAACCTTTTGTTTCAGACATTATGTAGGCAAGGATCATGATTGTTAGCCAGTATGCTGTTTTGTATACAAACTAGTAAATCTTTGTTAACCTTAGGTAGACTACATGATGCCAGAGCAATTTATATATAAGTTTTCCTCAGGTAAGTGCCTGCCTTGTTGAGAACTTTGCAAAGATCCTGTCTGCCATGACAAGAATGTGATTGTTTATGAAAAAGAAGAGATATACTAGTGGTATGTGAATAAACATTGTTGTTGATTTTTTGAGAATTAATAGTGACCCAGGACCAAGGTTTTCCTTTAAAGTGCCTTTAAAAATAAAGTTAAACCAAAATGGAATGTTTCAAGCAAAACTCCTTTCAAAATCAAGAATTCAGTTTATAGAAGGACCTGAAAGTTACCATATTTACAGTACTTCTTTCTGGTGTTAATAATCATATTTAGGAGAAAGCCTTTGGAGGATGTTATCTTTGCAGATCATGTCCTACAAATCTGACTAAGAGAAATATAATTCTTTGTAGAGAACAGGGGATCAAATACTGACTTCAGCTGAAACATGGAACCAGATTTTGCTTAAAAGACTCTGTCATGGAGATGACTGAAGGCAAGCTGCAGGCTTTCTGGCTGTTTTGGACCTCAGACCAAGGCTGAGGGACTGGCAATGTGTAAAGGTTGATTGAGCAGCTGTGGAATAGGCCTCACTAACTCTGTTTCTGCAAAGCTGGTCTCCATGGTATAACAGCACTGAAATGCAAAGCTGCTTAGCACTAATAAACTCACACATACCTTTATTCAGATGTAGTTGAGTTGAAATCTTAAATCCTCTCAATGAGTTACTAGTGGTTACAGACTTGAATTTGCATCACACATGCTCTGTGTGCTGTTAGCACCAAGCACTGCCAGAGCCCAGGAGAGGCTTAGTCTGGAACTGCTGCTTGCCTTGTGCCAGCAGAGCCCAATTGTATTAGAGTGCTTGCACTGATTTTGCTGGTAGCTTTTCTTTCAAAACCACACACCTCTTTTCTCAGTGTCATTCAAAACATCTCTAAATGTTAAAAATAGATTGCAAAGTTAAAGCAGAATTACTCTCCTCAGTTGTTCTGACCTCGCACACTGGAAGAAATTCTCACCTGGTGTGCAAACTTTCCCACTCCCACTTCACCATTTCAGTCTTGAGGAGAGTCTGTCCTGAAAGAGTTTTCACTACAGACTTTCCCCTGGAAATGGATCAGGTAGCTGGTAGAGCCACAAGTGAGCTTGGAGCAGGGTGAGAAATTGTTGCTCAGGGCAGATACTTGTAAAGTGCAGTGAATTTTTCAGTGTCAAAGCTGAAGGGATGTATTTTCTCTGTCTGTCTCATTTTGACTTGTCCTCATGTATTAACCTCTAGGACAAACAGTGACTGCATGAGCAGATGCAGGGCAACACTGTGGTGTCCAGAACTTTGGGGATGTGCTTGGTCCCCTGGAATTCAAAGCAGTTCATTTACATTCCGTGCCCTAGAATACGTGCATGTGTGCATGTGTTACAGACATAAACAAACTCTTTCTTTTCAGTGAGTTCCTGTGTGCAGATGCAGCTTCTCCAAAGTAAAGAGAATCATAAGTTCCTCACCACAGGATACTTAAGACTGAGTTATCACATGGCAGCATGACAAAAGTACTGATTTCCTGGACATCCCAGAAGGGCTTTGCACAAATAATATTGATTTCTACCACAGAGCACTAAACATGAACTATTCACTCCCACTATTCATCTAAACATGACTTTAGATGCATTGATATGATCTCCCCTCACCACTCCCCCACCCCGATTGCTGTGCTGGTTTTAACTCTGCATCTGGCTTTTAACAATTAGAATGCTAACAATGGTATCCAAATTCCCATGAAAGTTGAATATGGAAGATTTTCAGCACAGCTTCCAAAATAAAAAGCTGAACTACCTGAAGCTTCTCCTCTGCTTTTATGCTGCCCCTCCCTTGGGCTGCTGAGCAGCATTGTGTAATGCCACTCTTTCCACTGACATCAGTGGGAATGGGTTTGACATCAATTCAACAGGAGCAGGGAAGCACACTTTAGTGCCTGTAATTCATTAAGTAGCTTGAATTCCTTAATCTGTTATTCCTGTCCCTCTTACCTCCTCAGTTGTCTCCTTCTTGCCTTCACATTTCATTGCCTCGTGGACTATGTTGCAAGAAATTACATAACCTTTCCTGGTAAAACTACACAGAGGCAGAAACAAAGAGCTAGTTTTTATCTTCTATAGCTCTTGTTTAGTCTACCTGACTTAACACCATGAAAATCACTTGCCTCAGTAATACTGAGTAAATTGTAAAGACTTTCCTTTTGATTTCTGATTCTGTTAAACACAGATGGTCTTTCTGGATTGCAGCACAGGCTGTGGGCCAGATCCCCAGCTTCTACAAATTGGGGTTGCTCCATAAGCTTCAGCGGAGTGACACTGATTTGAGCTGCCTGAGGACTCCTGCCAATTAGTTTTAATGTATCTGTGCCAATTCACAGCAGCTGAGGAGCTGTGGCTTTAAGGGCCTTTCTAATTGCAGCTTATGTTCACTGTATAGATTTATTGGTTTTCTCCCCTCTGCCACTCAAACAAATCATCCAAACACAGACACATCCCAAAAGATCTGCTGCTCACAGCCATGGGGCAAGGTGAAGAAATGTTCATGATGCTCTTAAAAAAAGGGAGGGAAAACCACAGGTCAGATTCAGGCTGTGTGTCAGCATACGAGTGTCAGACTGATGGTCTGCCCAGGGTGTTTGTGGCCTCCTGAGTTTAGCACAGCCGTAGTCTCTTATGCTATAACCCATCTCTCTGTGCTTTTGATGGGTTGTGTGGCCATGAAGGGTGACCACAAAAAGAAGTCTAATTTATTCTTCACTTCCTTGCTTACCAAAACAGAATGAATGTTTTCTCATTCCATATGTTAAAGAACATGCCTTAAACCTGATAGCAGCATAATAGTGAAGATTAAAGTTAAAACTTTGCTTACAGAATGTTGAAATTCTTAAGGCCCAAACCTTCTGTACATCTCCATCACCTTTCCCTGTGATTGATTTCTCTACAAGCAACCAGGAGTTTAAAATTTTTACGGGTGTGGTGACAGCAGGAAATGTTATCTCCATGATATTGATGGGGAAATAGAGTAATTTGCCAAAAGTCTCACAGGAAGTCATACTTTTGTTTGGAAAACTTATGCTGTTTGTTGTTTCTGCTTTTAATTTTTTTTAAATTGTATTTTGTGTTTCTCCTGTTCCATTTTCAGCCACATCTTTACATTCAAGGTTCTTTGTGTGCTACTTCTGTCCTGCTCAGGGTGTGTGTAATTTGGTTTGCTTCCAGACAGCTCACAATTTCATGATGTTTCCACTTGTAAAATTGTCATATAAGCACCCATGTGCTTTCTTTCCCCCTGCCTGAAAAGTTGCTACAAACAACTGCCACATTACAACACTGTTTGGCAAAACTCTCCTTAGTGCCACCATCCTCCAAAAACATCAACACTGTTGCTACAGGGCAGCAGGTGGTGTTTTGTTCCAGGAATGTAAAAGGGGCTGCATAAAATTTCAACAAGTTATTGGACGTTCAGAAATTATCTCAAACAGGTTCTTCTGGTAATGCCCATCTTTGTGGGTGGTGTCTCTGCTCTCCTGACTGCTCAGGGTGCCGTGCCAGAAATCCCCATTCCTGATGGCATCCCGTGTTTGTACAGGGTGGGAAGCTGCTCTCAATGTTACTAGTGTTATCTCATTTATTTGCAGGCTTTTTCCACCTCTATCTATCTTATTTTCTCATTTGATACCTCTGTTGAGGGAAAGCCTTTTTTACAGCACTTGGCTCAGCAAGGTGCCTGTTTTTGACTCCCAAACACCATGACTCAAAGGTATTAGTAATGGGTAGATGACCTCAGGCAATACAGCCTGCACTTCCAACTTTAGATCTTTTCTACTCTTGCATTTATTATAATGTATGTCTTTTAGAATTGAAGTTTCCAAGGAAAAAAGTGAGAAAGCACGTAGCAGTGACAATTTTTTTTCCTCCTTTGTATATAATGTACTAAAGAAAGAGTGATAATATGTTTTACAGCTAATGCATCCCTGGCAAAAATAGTTCCTACAGGAATCAGTTGACTTTTTCATGGTTGCTAGAAGCTGTGTGTATATCATTTTACTTATCCTCAGAGTCAGATATAGATTAGGGAAGAAAATATTTTAAAATAGCTAAAATATTTCTGCTTTTTGTTTGGGTTATGGAATTAGGTTCTTATTTACACTACTTTCACTTAGTTACAGTTCATTGACCAAGATGAGTTACTTCCCCCATAAGTCTGTATGAATTTATTCTCCTGGTTTCCATTGCCACTATGTCAAGTGGTGAAACCAACTGCTGACCAAACATTTTTGGGTTTCAAGGTGTTGATTTCCTGCAACTGCCAGAACAGGGGAGACAGGTTAGGTTAATTTGTGCTAAATGTCCTCGTGTGAGTTTATGGAAAGATTGCAGCCCAAGTCTCTTTGCTGCCATTTGAGGTAGGGCAGCCTGTTCTAACTGGCTTTTTGGGGTATTGCTGCTCAGTTCTTTGTTTTTTGGAGCCTGAGTCATGCTCATAAAACTTTTGCTGTCCTGCTAGAGCGGTGGGTTGAACACCAGAAATCCTACTAGAACATGTGTGAGGAGGGGAAGTGACTAATTTGATTGCCACAAGGTGACATTTCTTCAGTGCCAAATCTCCCTCCCTTGCACCTGTCTCGAGAGCAGATGACTGCTGCAGTCTCCTCTTCTAAAAGGAAGAGGAAGAGGAGCTCCACCACGATTCCCATCAAATACTGTGATAGCTGTCACCTCCTGGCTGGTCCTGGCTGGAGGGGAGCCCTGCCAGGACAGCACTAATGACAGAGGAGCCCCAAATCACGAGGTTTATTCAGTGACATTAAGGATCTCAGTGGATATCTGTTTGTTATGTTGAGAAGATGAGTGTCTGCTCCTTTTTTTATTCAGGAATTGCTCCAGAGCAGTTAATGCTTTCCCTGTCTCCTTGTCCTGCATGTACGAGCTAGACCAGCTGTTCTCAGCCTGGGCTGGGAATTTTGTTTTGCTGGGAGATTGAGCAGTTCATTTTTCATGCATCAGGAAGAGCCCTCGGAGTGTCAGTCAGCTGGACTTGTTAGGTGACAACTTCTACCTTAGGCTGCTTTAAAAACAGCCATTGTTTCACTTAATTGCCCCTCGGGAAACTTTCAACTTCTAGCGTGCTTTTATGCTGATTTCGGGCTCAAGCTTTTCCGTTCCAGCTATGCGCTTCTTTTCCCTGGGCTTCCCGTTTCTCCCGTTGCAGAAACACAGATTCTGCCCTCCTGGAGCTGTTTCTGAAGGCCACTGCTTGCCTCTCGGAGCTGGGGCTTTTCTTGGCATTCCTTTGCGGCACAGCAGGAGCTGCGCTGACCTCTAGTGACAGGCCAGGAGGACAGAAAGTGTCTTTGCTGTTCACACCCACCCACAGCACTTCCCTCGGAGCATCCCCCTTTCTGCAGCGTTCAGCCCAAACAAGCCCTAAGGGCTTAGTCTCTCCTGCAGTAGCTCCAAGCCTTTATAATACTTGCTGAAATTTCTGTCCAGTTGTTGAACAGCTGGTGTCAGACTCAGATCTTCTGCGGGCTGTGCAATGACAGAATTCTATTAACTTTTAATGATACTTATTAATTATAAAATGAACAAATTTTGCAAACTGATGATACTTCATTCCATCTACAATACTACAATAAAATGATTCATATGAAGATAACCCTTGAAACCCAGAAAAAGCTTTAAAAAGCTTGTTTTGACTCTTACAATTTGCCTTTTTACTACATTTCAGTCCGTATGTCTTGTTGCCAACAGGGGAGTTGGAAGGGTTCAGTGAGATACTACTTGTTATGAAACATAGAGAAAAATCTTATAATTAGCAAATGTCTCTAGGGTTGCAAGATCTCTTTCAAAAGGTTTTAGATAATTCATGCCTCACAGTTTTAAATGGTTTTAATTTTTAAAATTTTGAAGTGTTAGAAAATCACCTATAAACTGGGAGCATAGTTACTCCCTGTGTGAGTCACTGAAGTCAGCTGAGTGCACCAAACATCGAGTTGCACCTAAATTAGGTGAGACAGTCTACATACTAACAGATATTGTCAACTGTACTTGTACAGAAGAATGAAGAGATGACAGTGGAAATCACAGGGAACTAAACCAGAACTAAATTAGAAGTATAAGGGAATCAAAATGTGAGAGAAACTCTGCAGGGACCCTTTGTTTGGCCTGCCCAGGAGGCTGGTAGATCAGGTGCAAGAGGCTCTTGTTTCAGGTCCTTGCCCTTGAGTCCTGGATGCTCCTGGATCTCTAGGACCAGTTTGAGTTAGGTGTTTAGACAGGGAAAATACTCCTGGTGTTAGAGTCTCCTACAATATTGTCCTTGGGGTACACGTTCCCAAGTGTTTTGTTAAGTCTCACTGTGGTAGATGTAATGTGTTTAGCAAACCCTCAAACATAAACTGAATTTTACTGGATGAGGTAAGGGCCATTTTGGCTAAAAATAGTTATTGCTGCCTTCTGGTGAAATAACCCAATACCAGAACTATTACCAGATGCAAAATTAAAATATATGTCTGAATGCACTATGCACTCAGCGGTGAAGTCCTCAGAAGCTCCCTATCATCTGCTTTGCTCTATCTCCAGTGTGCTACAATGAACAAACATCACAATCAGCCATACAGCTAATGTAGTTCCTTTTTTTCCTTAGCAGCCTAAGGGAATTTAAAAATAATAATTCTCCTTTTTTTTTTTAAAAAAAAGTATAATCATGAGCAAATGTGAATGAAAATTCTGTGTTCATTCATCTCACTGTTGTGCAAAGCAAAGGATTTCCCTTTCCTGTCTTATTTTTGAAACTTCCTTATTCTATGTTTGCTGTTCAGCTCAGTTTGGTGATGCTGCAGGCCAAAGAACACATTCATTGCTAAAGGCATGTTTGAAATTTCTTGCTTATGGTAAAAGAAGGACAAAGATATCACATCTCTCTGGGTAGTTTTTCTGCTTGGTGGTGGTGGCTTCAGTTCCTGTGAGGAGAGGGATCACTGTGAGGGAAATGATCGGTTTACCTTGGCGGAAGGTCTTCCCGAGCACCGGAGAGCAGCTATCTATTTCACCACATGCCAAATCTTTATTTAGAGCCTGAAAACTGCTTTTGTGGCCTCCAATGCCAACAAACAGGAAGGATGGGATACATGAGATGCTGAGGCTTTGGATCATGAGCAAATGACAGGATGTACTGGAGGCAAAATAGCAAAAGCAGGACTTCAGTGAAGACACTCCTGGAAAGGGGTATCAAATGGGACAGAAACTGGGAATGCCCTTGTGCCCAGAGATGAGCTGCAGCAAGAAGGACAGGTGTGTCACATCCTGAGAATAGTGCCCACTCACAAAGTTACAAGGACTGCCCTGATAACAGTAAAGTTTCTTTCAGTTTTAGTTGAAAACAGACAATATCCTGCTGGGGATTTTGGAACACGTCTTACCCACTCTTCTGGGCAGCTACTGCCTGGATGAGAAGTGGCAGAAATTGAACTTTTAATGTGAAAGAAACAAAAAAATCTGCTTAGCTGCACTCAAAACTTTTCTGCCAGAGACATTCCTCATTAGACACACATGGTGGGATTTTTTTCAAAAGAGTTTGGCACAGCCTTTTCCCTGCTCCCACTGGAATCCATGTAGGTGCCACAGGTTTCAGTGGGAGGAGAGCTAAATCAATACGGAGTGCTTTGGAAAAATGCAGCTCAGAATGGATCCTGGCAGCCTGAGCAGATAGGGATTGGAGGTGATGCTGAAATTGTCACGTAGAAATTTTCCATGCTGGCTAGCATTATCCTCTCCATTCTCCTCTGCTCAGAGCTAATGGAAAGCAGTGTGTGGCAACGCATGACTTGAGGGGAGGGGAAACTCAGTGTTGAATAAAATAAGAATACCCTAATTTCCTCTCTCCTCTGTGTCTTTTATCAGGACAAAAATGCAGAACTTCCCTTCTTCCTGAGGTTGCCACTTAACTCTTGAAGAACAGACGGGTTAATTGCAAGCAGCAGTGCACATTGTGCATGCTGCTCCTTCTGGATGGGATTCTTCTGATTGGGCTGAGCAGGCTGGTGCTCTGTTCTCTCCAAAGTGCACCTGGCACATGTTCAGGTGTGGGAGAAATAGAGGAGGAGGTCATGTTCCCTCTGTCCCCTTACCTATCTCATTTAAGGACAAGCAGCAGAGGCTGCTGTGCCAGGTCACAGGTCTCATGGAAGGGACTCTGGAGGTCCCTAAGGCAATCTCCTACCTTGGGCAGGGCAAACTTGAGAGTTCAGTGAGGTTGCTCAGGTGCTGAGCAGTAATTCCTCCAATCATGAGGGGAAAGAGCAAAGTGAGCACAGGCCTCAGATGTATGTGGGACAAAACAGGCAGCCTGAAGACTGTCAAAATATCTATCTGGTGATCCAGTGGTCTTGAAGGAAACCTGATGTAGCTGACATCCTGCATTTCTTTGGTTTATGTCATTCTTTCCCCATCAGGTAGCAAAATCTCTTACTAATACAGGTTGTCACAGGATAATCCTGTTTCATTACATGTTCTCTTGTTGGCACGTGGGCACTGAAGTGGTAAAGGTTGGTGAGGAGCAAAGTGGTCTTTGGATTCAAGATCTTGCACAGCTGTGCCAGCTGTGGAGGTGGTGCCCCAGGTGGGTCCAGAGTTTCTAGTCCTTCTGTTGTGTGAGGTTATTCCTGCAGCTGAAAGCAGTGACAGCAGGCCAGTCCTGCAGCAGCCTCTGTGACTCTCACAAGGTGACATTGTCACTCATTGAGAAACCTTCAGCAAGTGGCTGATTCTCCTCATTCCCTCAGTTAGTCTGCTTCTCTTCTGGATGCATCACATTCAGCTTCCCTAGGTAAATTTCAGATCTTCTGACAGAAAAAGCTATACAAATACCAAATAATCACAGAATCAATCAGTTTGAAAAAGACCTCTGTGATCATTGAGTCCAACCTATGATCAAACACCCACCACGTGAACTGGACTATGGCACTGAGTGCCACATCCAGTCTTTCCTTAAACACTTGCAGGAACAGTGACTACACCAGTCATGGTCTCAGAAGTGAACAGTAGCCTCTGTTACACACAGCAATTCACCCCTTCTCTGCTTGAATGGCTCCTTAATAACTCCCTTGGCCTGCCTGGTGTTAAAAGAGGCCCCGGCATGCACAAACTGCCCTTCAAAGTGGGTGGCACTGTTAAAAGAACAATACTGTAGTGTCTTCTAGAGGCAGCAGCAGGGTTCCTGAGTCTGCCATGCACTTTGAAGGAATGCACTGTGGTTTAATTGCTGCCTAGATCGGGCCTGTGACATGCTCTAATTGGGTCTGTCACCTTTCTTTTTGAGGAATTAGGGAAGTGCCAAAGCCAGGAGCCCCTCTGCTGCCAAACTCAGATTCAGCCACGATCAATGTGAGCTAATAGGTCCTGACAACTCCTTCAGTGCCTTTAGCATTCCAGGACTTCTCTTGGTCAGGAATTTACTTGAGTATGTCAGTTGCCACTGACTAGCTGAATATTTGTCATCACTGTGAGCTCTGTCTCTTGGATCCAAATTCAGCTGTTCAGCTGTGAATCTTTTCCCAAGGAATGTTAGTGTTCACTTTGATAGTTTTAACACTGGCTAGTTTTTACACTGAATAGCATCCCAACATGAAAGCATCTGTTCATATCAAATATCTTGCTAGCTGATATACACATAACTCCAGTTCCATAGTAACTTCATTCTCATTAGCACAGCAGCATTAAAAGGGAACTAGCACAATTCAGTTCTACCATGTCAGCAATTTTATTTTTTGTAGCAAGGAAATGTCTGCCTGAAAAAAGACTGATTTTTTTAAAGGATCCATATGGATGTATAAAGTATTGGTGCCATTTGGTATAAATTGTAATCAGTTCCAGATTCTGCTGTACTCAGAAGCTTGAATCATGGAACTGTACACGGTGGTTTCTGTATTTTGAAAGCTCTCACCTAAACCGCAGCTCTTGTAACAACTAAAATGGCTACACCCATGGTGTCCAATCCCTTGTCTTAATCATGTTAAGAAAATGTTTGTTTAACTATGAATCAAAATTGTATTCCTAAGCCCTGCAGCTTTTCAGGTAAAATGACAGAACCAGCCTTGCTATACTGGGCAAAGTAGGTGGGCTCCAGAGGCTGAATTTCACTTAATTCCTCCAATTGTGGTTCCTTTGTCAAAGCATTTCTGAAGGCCTGGAGCCAGGCAACGTGGAATGCTAAGCACTGGGATGTCAGTGGGATTTAGGCTGCTTGGTCTGCCTTTGGCTCCCTGTGTGTTTTAAGGCATATTAGAGGTACAAAAAGGTGGAAGGGAAAGGCATGAGCACGCACAAAGTCTGCTGCCTGCTTCCACAGTGTCTGTGATTGATAGAAGTGTGTGGCTGTAATGAGTACATGGCTACTGAACCAGCAGAATATTTCAAGCTTCATTCAGGGCTTGGGTCAACTGCTGCCCTCTTGAAGTAGGTAGGGGAGATGGAAGATGGCTGGACAAACCAAATTGTTTTTTGAGAATTGCTGCCAATAGAAACTGATAGGCAAAGAGATAGTTTAGGTTTGCTGGGGGATTTGTTTTCCATGGAACCAGAGCTAGCACAAGCCATCACTCTGAACATACTGGTAGCTTTCAATGCTGTGACCAATTTCAACCATGTCTATAAGGCAAACTAGAGCAAAAGGCCAGCACAACTTGAGTTCTGTGAACTTTGATGAACAGCTAGAGACAACTGAGCCAACTAATCCTTCCTGCTGAGAGCACGGACAACATTCTGTTTGGCAGCAGCTGTGCCAATGTAATCTGTCAGCCTGTCCTGGCACTCACACCTGCAAACGGGTGCTACCTGTGTATGGACTGATGGAGTACTGGGATGCTGAAAATCTGAGCCTGGGGTGAGAGCTGCAGTGGTGGCTTGGGGCCCCAGGCTGTCCTACAGAGATGAACACAGCTGGGCATAGAAGCAGGAGGAGGTGGGAGTCAGGAGAGCACTGTCTTGTCTATGAATTTTCATGGTGGCTGAAAGCAGCCAGGGCTCATCCTGAACCCAGTGAACGGCTCTAACTGTGACCTTGCTCTTTACTAAAGTTGTAGGATTAACCTCAAGCAGGACTAAGAGATCTTAGATCAACTAAGAGCTCTTTAGTTACAGCATCCACTAATAAGACTAAACCTTCCTTCCTTCTTTCTTAACTACAGCAGGTAAGCAAGAATTATTTTTGTGAATCTAATTATAGACCAGCTCTAGTGTTTGTGATCCACCTCTAAGAGTAACTGACCCTCCACCCTCCCCTGCCTAATTCTAGAAAAGTAAAGAGAGTTTGGCACTTCAAAAGTATCTCTTCCCTAAAGATCCTTCTTTTCAGAGTTTACTGAGCATGTTTTACTGCATTTTGACAGTATCTCCACTAGTCCTAGTGTCAGGTTCCAGTAGAGAGAGAGAAGCATCCTGGGAAGGACAGCTGCTACTGCACATTTACTGTCACATGGACTTTAGTGAGATCTACTGTAGGTGCAGAACTGAAAGGGATGGAGCTTGTGATATTTTTGGTTCCGTGGCTGACCTGAATATTGACTCACTTTTAAAAATCTCAAGTTATCCTTCTCCTTTTAATGCAGGGCATGTCTAGAAGACACAGCAAAACATTTCATTCGAAAAATATGAGAACGACCTGTTTCAGGATTTCTGAAAGAAACTCTTTCACTCTGGAGAAGGTCAAAGTGAAACATCTGTCAGTCTCCTAATCTCTCTCTCCTTCCACTGAAAAATAAGAGCTGATGGGAAGGTACAGTTCATCAAGAAAAGGAAATTCTCTCCCTTCTCCTCAGTATTTCTGAAAACCAGGCCATCATACTGTAGAGTGTTATTTGCAGATTTAGTGGGAAACATGCCTAAACCAGGAAGGAAAAAAAAAATTCCATGTGAATCAGCTTCCAAGTCAAACAGTTTCTGTAGGTCTGTGTTTGAAATCTTCCCCCTGGAAGCCTAACTTCAGGCATTAACTAATTCAGGTTCTGGTCTTATTAAAACAGAATGAGAAGGAAAAACCAGCCAGACAACTCCCTAAGACTATTCTAATGTAAATTAAATCTAGTACTGAGAGGCTGGTTCTTGTAAACACCTCAGGGCTGATTTTTGTACAATAAACACACACACAAAAAAAGGGGAGGGGGGGAGGAAAGGAGCCAAAATTAGTAAATATTACTTTTTTTTCTAAAAAAGGGTGATTTTATTGAGTTTTAATATACAGCTTTAATATGTTAGGGTAATCATACAAGATCTCTCTTGTGTTCAATTTACACATTACAATAGAGATGTGAGCTAAAATCTTTTGGTTTAATGTACAAAAGGAATCCAATGTTGTCCACTAGCAGCTTTGAACTTGGCAAGAAAGGTTCTAAAGACTTTAAGTGCAGTAACAACCATAGAGGATACAAAATGAATATAAGGACTTTTCGCCAAGGTATATAAACATTTGAAAACAAATGGTGCCTGCTCCACAGGGCAGACAACTAGCAAATTAAAAAAAAGTCACTGACCAATGTTCCAGGGAAGGAGGAGCACCACCCTGTGTAACAGTTCTTATAAAATGGACTAAGAATATCTGTATCATAGAATTTGTACTGATCAGAAAAAAGGTCTGAAAAGAAACAGTAGGCAAGGAAATGAACAATCAAAAAAATGACATAGTAATATAAAATATTTCCATCACTATTTAAATGCCAAATTAATCAAGCAATAGTAAAAAAAATCCAAAACAAAACAAAGAAACAAAAAACCCAAAGCTCTTCTGTTTCAAATAACAGCACTGGTTTTGATTCTTTTCAAAGATTTTTGTTTATGAACACACTATATACTTGTTTCTTTCATACAGAGCAATGTGTCCATTTGGTCTGTCACTTCAGTGAAGCTGATAAACAACCAACCCATCACGTCTCACATTTGATACACTTTAACCCTTTTCTCCCCTTCTGTTTGTTACTCTGGTGCCTTCTCTCCTCAAGTTAAATACTTTTCTTCCTTTTCTTTATACAGTGCAGAGTATATGGGCTTAGGATGTGGAGATTTTCCTCTACTCCAGTTCACTCTCTGGTTCTGAGTTCAGTGGTGTGCAGTAGTTTGGCTTGTCTGAAGGCACGTACCCAGGGAGACACAGGCACTTGTAGGACCCCTCTGTGTTGATGCACTTGGCATTCTTGCAGAGGGACATCCTGTTGTTCAGCTCGCTGCACTCATTCACATCTGCAAAAAGGAGACATCAAAAGACACATGTGCTTGAGTCTGGTGTGTAGCTAATACTCATTCAGTTCCAGCATTGTTAGGACCAGAACAATCTGCACAAATGCCCTGGGAGCTTTATTTTCAGTTCCGATTGGGTGGAATTCGGCTGGGCCAAAAGCCCTAAAAGATGAATTGGGAAGAGGTGGAAGTTATCATAGGAAATCAATAGGGTATTAAAGGGCCTTAAACTGTTAGATTACCAAGCCCAAATTCAGCCCAGCTGCACAACAAAAGTAAGTAACCACTTACATGTGTTTATCTGATGACTGAAAAGTAACTTTTAAGAAAGAATCTCAAGGTTCTCAGCATAACATCTGTACTTTACCAATGGAATACTTTAGGAGCTGCTGGTGCTGTCAGCTGAATAGCTGTGAGGACAAACTACCTGCACTCAATGCCACACAGCTTAGGTCTGACATACACAGCAGCTACATCTTCTCTTTCTAAGGAGGCCAGCTTGCCATAAAGCCCTGAAGATTACAAGGCACATGGGCAGCTCCTCCTCACAGAGCTGGGAGATTTCAGCTGTGTGACACAAAGCAAAATGCTAAACAGGTTAGTGCAGACCTTAGACTGAAATAATCACACTGTTTGTACTAGGCTGCTACGTTGAGGGGTGGTTTTGCTTCATCTTCTCACTGACATTTGTTGTTCCCATGTTTAGCTGTTTTAATTGAAGATATAGATGTCTTGGTTAGTGAACATGCAGATCTACTAGTCTGAGAGTGAGAGAAATAGTTGAGTGTGTTGACTGTTGAAGTCTGTGAAAATCAGGGGCCAAACTTCACTAGCTTCACAAACTTCACTATTTCACTAAATATGCATATTTAGGCAAACACTCTGAATCCACTCTAAAAATCACTCTTCTGCTCTGGATCCAGTTCCATCCTCCCAGCTTACTTGAAGCCTTTGAAAAACATTTGGTCTGTACATGAAAGTCTTGATATAAGTTTAGGCTTAATTCCAAAAATGTGTATCTGTTCACTTCTACTCTCTTAACTGAACACAGCTGTAATGACCAAGATGCACTAAGAAACACAAAGACATTTTTGTAACAATAATTACTAGCCTTTGCAGTAAATGAAACAAAGCTTGGATCTTTAATACAATTCAGGTGATCATCCTTAAATCCTTTGTTCAAGGCCTCCTAAGGGGAAGTGAGTGAGTAAACTGACAGACTACCAGGAGATAACAGGGGATATAAGAGGTGATATGCTATCCTCACCAACACAGGTCATTTTGGCCATGTCCAGGTGATAACCATCAAAGCAGTCACAGGTGTAGCCCTCCTGGACTCTCACACATCGGCCATTTTCACATCCATTCAGAATACCACATTCCTCTGCTTGTAGCTCCTCAAAGCTGTTCAGGAAACCTGGGAGGAAAAATAATTGCAAACAGGCAGGTTACAAAGCTATTGAATCAGTATACCCCAATATATAGTGGGAGACTGAAATTCTCTCAGAAGTTTACTGGAATGTGACTTGACTTTGCAGAAAATAGGTCAGCTCTAGCAGAACTGCACCATCTGGAGTTTTAAATGTACCAGAAAAGTGCTGTGATATGTTTCAAGATGGAAACTGAATAACTTGGTTAACTCTTAAGTTTTATTTTGTGTTAAAAATCTGTGATTTTTTTTTTTTTTTTTTGTAGAATGGAAACTCTAGAATTTCTTTGTTTATTTTTTAAAGGGTAAGTTAGTGTTTTCTAAATAGCACCTTTTATTTCAATTGTTATGTTTATCAGCCTTTAAGGAAACAAATGGTCACGCAATTTGGGAAAGTTTCTTAAAACAGGATTGTAGAAAAATAAGGTGAGTGTGTAGAGGGGTAAGAGATGCCTTATAATTTATCCAGAAGAAAACATATTAAAAAAAAAATCAATCCCAGCTGCCATAAGGAAAATAAGAAGAAATCAGAGACTGCTTTCCTGTTGTGGTTTTTTGTTAACAGCCCTTTGGCTTGTGCTTCAGTGACTGGTGCCAGTACAAATACCTATAATCTACCAATTCCTCCTTGTCATAATTCTAGATGGTGAGCAGTCAAAGCTCAAAGAGTTGAGCTTTTTTTTTTTTTCCACCTCTTATACAAAGAGTTGTCTTTGTATTCAGTGGTTTGTATAATGCTTTTTGTGCTCTCTGCCTTAGGGCTTTTGTGACAGTTATGCTTTTATATATAAGGAAGAATTTATACTTACAAAATTATTTTACATTTTTAAATGTTCAGAGATTGTCTCTAGGACTGAACTGTTCCTCTGAGTCCTAAGTTTTTTTCACTAGCCTTCTGCTCATGGAGCAGTGATGTAACAGGACTGCAGATGGCAGCCCATCACACCAAACAGACTTCTGTGGAAAAAGCTGAGAATGTTTGACTCATAAGTTTAATAGCACAATGAATAGAGAGGGGAAATTGGAGCTGGAGTGGAATAGAGTAGGATGTATCTCCCCATCTGTCCTGTAACTGGTAGTGGCTCCTCCAACAAGCCAGCAACTTATTGAAAAACTGTTTACTGATTCACATTGCAACAGCTGTGATACAGTATTTGCTAAGCTAGCTTGGAATATGAATTTCTCCCTTCCTTATGTTTTTTTCTCTTGTCTTTTCTTATTTACTCCATTCTGTCTTGGTCCTTGAGGCCCTCTTTTCTACTGACCTGCTTTCTTCCTTTCCTATTCTGCCCTTTCCATATCTTCTTCCATTCTGTTATTTCCACTCCACTTCTCTTGACTACCAATACTGTTTCTATCCTGGATTTTCTAGCATGGTGGGCTTCTGAGTGAGGATCAGACTGGTCAGTAATATGCTGAGTGGCTTCTGAAGACACTGAACACATAATGTGAAGTAAGTACTTGCTGACAGATGTCACATCTCAAGAACATATATAATACACAGGAGGTATACAAGTGCACATTACACGGGAAACATTGCAGGATTTCTCATGAGCCTTGTAAATCACTTCTCAGTGCAATAGTATTGAGGATATTGAGCACTGTCATGATGTAGGTAACCAAGTTTCATTACTTGCTGGAGACCTCTGGTAGAGCTTGTAGAGAGCTCAGGAGAGACCTTTAAAGTAAAAACCTTTTCTAATTTAGAAAACAGTGCCAAGAAAGGCAAAGGTGTCCTCCCAAATAGACAGGTATTTTTTAAATTAAAAAAACCCTCATAATTTATTAGAAATATAGCTTATATGTAGCATATAGGCATGTGCATAAACTTATGTACAGACATATTTTTTTTTTCTCTCCCTCTCTCTCTGTCATGAATTCAGTATGTTGTAATTTTAACTAGGTAAAATTAAAATATGTATCATTCACAGCAAGTTCTACTTCACAAAATATACTCTAGTTCAAAACAGCTCAACAGGACCTGTATTGTAATTCTGAGGTATGTATTTGCTTCTGTAGAAACTGATTGCACAATGAGAAATACTGCACTGAAGTACATGGCCCTGCCATGGGATGGGAGGTATTGTTGTATTCCTCACACAGCCTGCAGCAGGATTGTGATCCTGAAGTCTCTGATGCCCCTTCAGTGATAAGATGGGAGCAAGAGCCATGAGGTCTCAAGCCTCTGTCCTTAAGAGGTTGGAACTAGATGATCTTTAAGGTCCCTTCCCACTGCAGTCATTCTATGGTCTAAGCTGTGGATTCAAAACTTTCCACAATTTATCGTATTTATTTACCACTAAATTATATACCTTGTTTATACCTTGTGAAATGCTTCTTTCCAGATTAACAGTACATTAACATTGCTTTTCCAGTCATTGTTCTGGGTTTTCATGGTGTAATCAGTAGTTTTCAGCTGTGAGACATTTCAGTTACACATCAACACTCAGAAACACTGACTGGGGAAGAAGAGAGTGGCAACTTGCAGGCCATACATATGTAAAGCATGAGAAATTACCAGCTCCTTCTGATACTTCCAATTTTCTTCTCTAAAACTGTGTTGAAATACTCTGGACCTGTACAGGGTGCCTGATTTTGAGGAAGATGCTGAAATCTGTAAGCATTTATCTCATACAAATGTTAACAGTGAGCTGGGCCTGACCCAACATAAAGAGCCCTGCTATTCCTCAGGTACAAGCGAGATGCTGTGTGCAATCCCTCACACCCTGCTTGGCAGGCCAGAGCATCCAGCCTCAAGTCCATACATGTGGGTATTCTCTGATCACACTCTGCTGTACATGTTCTCTGTTGAGCAAGAATGACTTGCATGCTCTCATTTCACCCATACAAGTTCTGCTGGGAAATCATGGAAAGATGAAGAGTTGTTTTTTTTAATGCACTCTGGAGAAATCTGTCCCATGCTCCAAAGGAAAATCAATTTGTGAGAAGGAAAATTGGCAAGCCTTTTGACCTTGAGCTGTAAAACTGTTGGTAAACACAAATTTAGTACACTTGGCACAAACTGTTTCACTAGATTAAAAATGAATTGTACCCTGAGCCCAACTGGACTCACACAAACCTGGCTCTTGAACTGGAACACCTGACTGAAAGCTAGTGTTGTAGGAATAACTAAAGCATAAATAGGCCACACTACCCAGAAGCAAAGAGAAGAATGAAACTGGCTACAGGGAAAAAAAACTGAAGTAAAAATCTCATTTCAAGTCTTTTACATAACAGACAATCTTGCTTACGGTCTTCAACGAAGTATGGATTGGTTTCTGGAGTGTAGTGCTCCTCAAAGTCAACCAAAGCATCCTGTCCATATGGCCGGCGAGATCCTGGAACAGGAATGTTGCACAGCTGGGCGTAATCCTCTGAGGGGGGAAGAAAATAAGATACAAAAGTAAACACACTTGTAGCACAGGCTGCATTACATTAGTCCCAGTGAGCTGTGGTTCATGTTTGCTGGAAATAAACTTTTCTTCCTAGAAACACCATAAATCTGCAGAAAAGAAAATTTCCAGAAAGCATTCTCTCTTCAAGAAGGATGTCATTAAAATGTTAATGAGCCAAATATATACTATTAAGTCATAATAGGGATAACACCAGGGATAGATTTGAGTCAATAACTGTACAAAAAGTTATAGGTCAGGTTCTTCTGCTCTGCAGGAGAAACAAGAGCTGAGGGATGCTGTGTATCCCACTGCTGAGGCACTTCTCTCCAGGGCTGTCTCTGTTTATACTCCTTGTTCTGTGGAACAAAGGCTACCCCAGACCATCATGGCTGCTAGCAGGAGCCTCCCCAAGGGAAGTAAATTGGGGCAGGTACAGCCAATATTTCTAGCACTATCAGCCAAGCTGCAGAAATCAGAGTGAAAGTATTTCTAGAATAGCCCACACTTATCTACAAACTGTATCTTAAACCCACAGCATTAAAAGTGTGAGTGCTGTTCAAAGTCTCATTGGCTGTGAAGCTCAGAGCAGGGGGAAACACACAGAAGAAAGAGTTACATCTGATTTTGTGCCTCTCTCTAAAAGCTGAGCAACACAAGTTGAAAACAAAGCAAATGTTCATTTTAGGTGTCAGAGTCCATGTTTGAAATGCTTAAGCAGAGTTTGATTCTTATAAATCAAATAAAAATTGTGTCAACTCTGTTGCTACTACCCTTTACTAAAACACAAACAATGGAATTTATTTGAAAACAGAAATATTGTTAAAATAGAGCAACCCAGGTGCTCCCTTACTGTTGCTACAGTCTATTCAGCTTCTGGTTCTGTGAAGATTGCCTGGTGTTCTGAGAATCAGGCAGAGAAAGGATGGGAAAGAAAAACCACCAAAAGAGAGGGAGGAAAAAAAGCCCTAAGCAGATACAGAATCCAAGAATTGCAGATGGTTGCAGAGCCAGAAACCTCATGCTGTGTAGAACTGTCCCAGACAGCAAATAGTTGGATAAGTCCAGACTGCCTCTAGACAGTACAGAGCACAGCCCTACTTGCTGTCCAGCACTGTAATTTTATTTTTACAGGTAGTATCTCCTCCACCTGGAACGATTTTATTTTGTACTGAAAACACCAAAGTGTTCAAATAGTCTGTTTGAATTCTGTGGTCAACAACTTGGCCCTTTGAGAGCACAAGACAGAGCAGTACAGGCAAAGCTTGTCTGTGCACACTCAGAGCTGCCATGGCTGGCAGTCCAAGTCTGCAGCATGAACTCCCCAGAGAACTGAAAAATCATTGTAAATCCCACCACATTCTGCTGCAGGAGCAAAGTGGTTTCCTTTGAGGTATGTCCTCTAGAATATATTTATATACAGTAATAATATCCAAACACCACTTTCCTCTCCCAGAGAACAAAGTACACTGCCCAAGAGCAACACCCCAGGGCACAGGAAACAAAGCCAGCATGGCAAAATAAACAACATATAGCAAAGGTTGCTTAAATCCCTGACTGCACAGCTTCCCACTGAAATACTGTGATAATGAGCACAGTTTTAAGAGATGTCATAGGACCAGAAACACCTCATTCTTTCTTCCCCACATCTAATCCCAGATTAACCTTCATGCATGGGGACAAGTTATCATCTCAGAATGATCCCTTCATTCATACGGAATGGACACACAGGAAAGCTATGCAGAATAGTAAAAGCACTTTCTCACAGATGCCCACAAATGTTCTTGGCAAAGGAAATCTGTGTTCTACCACAAAATACTAATTCATCTGGCTTGTGTGGAAGAAACCACCACATAAAAACAGTCAGTGAAAGGCAAAGGGACAAGACAAGCAGCTCTTAGGGATCACTGCCTCTTCCAGATGAATGTGATCTGATGGGAAGGGCTGAGCAGAACCTGTATACTGACTTGCCAGATTAATCACGGCTCAGTTTGCCATTAGTGATACTGGTAGTTACAAACAATGTTTTAGTTCTGAAGAAAGCATTTGGGACTTTTGAAAATCCATAGAGCTGGAGCTCTCATGTACATGAGAGTTGTGTAGTTCGATGATTGTGCAAGACTATTTTATATTGCATGTCTGCCAATGCAAAGTTGTTCAACATCTAAGGAAGAATTAGGAAATGTTGACAACAGAAACTTGTTTCCTGCCCCACTGGTCTCTCAAAACTCAAGTTCTGAATGTCTGCATTTTTAGGTCTTATACCTGTAATAGTCTCTTAATACTGTATGTTCTGTTTAGCTTAGTATAGACTAAATCTCTTGTCTTTTAAATTGTGTTGATTCAGTCAACTAGGTGCTCGGGCAATAAACCCAAAGGGAGCAATAGCAACTCACCTAAGAAACCAACAGTAGAAATTCAGGATCAATAACAATGGTAAGTTATCTATTCCACCTTTCTGAGCTTGTCTTTTTTTTTTTTCTTTCTTTCTTTTTTTTCCATTTTTTTTTCCCAGGGGAAAAAAGGGTGTGCAGAGAGGAGAGTACAAAGACTGAAAGGTATACAGGGGGCCACATTCTGGAATGGTCATGAGAACTGGTGTTTTTAAATAAGGTAGACTTGAGACTTGGATCCCTGACAGAAATGAACCCATCAGAGTGCCCCTGTGGAGGATAGAACAAGTTACAGCAATGACACTTTCTGTTATTTTAAACTTTTCCCCTTGTTATGCTATGTTCCTACAGCTCAAATTAAAAATAATGTATTTGGGGTCACTGTGATGTATGTTGGTCACAGTTTCCCAGGGGAGGGAACTACATGGACAGAGTGCTGTAAGATTTGAGGGTGAAAGCATGACATGTGCACAGAAACCTGCAGGCAAGTATTCAAATGGGAGAACAGCATGACATTGCCCTAGGGAAATGACAACAGGAGACTGAGATCAAGAAGGAGGTAAGGGGGCAGAGACCAAGACAGAACATGTAACTATCCCTGAATGACAGAAGTATTTTAGTTGTCACAGAAATTATTGCTCACTTTGTAACAAATCTTTCAAGTAAAGTTGAAAGAAAATACTCTATAATTCACAATGAATGAAGAAATCGTTTTATATAGGGGTTTATTTTTTCTGTTCACTCATCTCTTGGCTGTGATCAGGGACAATATAACTACAATTCAAGAGAAAAAAAAATCCTTTTTTTTTTATATAGCTTAGTCTACATTGGTCCACGTGTCTCTAAGTTTTTCTCATAACTTGCAAATGAAGCATAGAGACAGCTTGTTGTATAACTTAGGGTGGCTATTATCAAAAGAAGCTGATGTATGCTTCCAAAAATGTTAAGGACATTTTTAAAGACAGAAGTATTGCCTATTAAACAAGTGTTAGGGGATTACATCTTGACACACATGTGTACTGGCACAGATGTCAGCTGTAATTGGTGATGAAAGCTTGGCTGACAGAGATGACACAATATAAATTGCATGGACCGAGTGGCTTTTAGGTGCTTGTCAGCCAAAATGCAGCTGTGCAAATGTGCATCTAATTTGCATATAGAGTTGTAACTGAGCAAGCTCTTGTGAGTCTTACTTGTACCCAGAGACCTAAAATTCCTAATGTCAGAAACATTATTCCATATTTCATGTATTTAAAGCAAAATATTATATAAAAAGCTTTTCCTGACACAACCATGAAACAACTACGCTACAGCCAGTCCAGCTCCTGCCCATAAACAAATCTTTATTTCTGTTCCAGCTCCTCAGAATTGTCACCATCACACACAGAAGAAGCCAAGACTAAGAAACCAAACCAGATCCTTCAAGTTATTTAAGAACGTAACAGTTTCAGCAAAGGTTCTGGACATCAATCTAAACTGGTTAAGTTTCTGCTCTCTCAGGACACTGCATCATATGACAACTAAAGCTAATGGTATTTCTGCTCTATATTTAGATGCGCTATTTGACAATTTTGAAAACTTCATTGATGCTGCCCATGGATAAATGCTAAGGTTTGCAGTGAACAGCATTGATATCTATTCTACAGCACAAGAAAAAGGTAAAGGTGTCAGTCTTAAAGGCTATTTTTTATTAGTTAAGAAGGACGTTTATATCCTCTCATGAACACACTCTAAATAAAATACCTGAAAAAGATTCACAGTGGATGTAAAGCTCTTGCTAAGCTGAAATAATTACCATATTGATTGTCTCAAAACCTCTTGGTAGTGACCTTTTGTTCCACTACTAATGCTGCTCAAGTTTCCTAAAATGATCTTGCCATTCCTTTTGCTCCAAGCAGATAGTTAAAAGTTGTAGTAAAAGTCAGGTTGTTTCTGACACAACTTTGCACATGGCTTTCTGACTCCTTGCTGATTTCCACGAACACTTGGAATGTGAGGTTCCATGAGAAAGAACCTTTAGCCAAAGCTACTCTGCATGTCTCTCCCAACCTTCAGAAAAAGCACTGAAACACTCCATCAACAGAAATTAAATCAGCGAAAAAACTGCACAACCAAACACAAGAATTTGAATATTTAAGGCCCAATCACTGCAATATTTTAAGCCCAGAGGACAGAATCCATTTGACCAGAGTCCTTACCACAAAGGAAGGAGCCACAATGCCATCCTAAATGGAAAGATGAACAATGATCTACAGAAATGAATCCAATGCCTCCCTGCTGATCTTTACCATCCCAAAAGAGGAGAGATGAAAACTCATCCTTTACACACACTGGTTTTTCCCTGTACTTCCAGATCTTCATGAGTGACACTAGCCAGAACTTTAAGGGAACACTATGTTCTCAGAATATGGAAGCTCGGCCCAGAACTTACTCAATGTTTACAAAGGATACACAGAGTTCCTTTGCAACAAAAATGCAATCCAAACAATCTGTCTGCCAGAAATGGGCAGAATTCAATTCCATGTAGGCATCTCTGAAGGTCTGCATCTGAATTAGTTGTTCATTGTCCATTTTAATCCATGGAAAGAGAGAAAGACCTCTAGGACAGCATCTCATTGTAAAGCACATGTCTAGAACAGATCAGGGGAATATATTGCTCAGGGTCCTGATTTATCTTTCCTGATGGAAGGAAAAACTGGCAGCACTGATGTGGTTTTCTGTATAAAAACCACAACAGGAAATTGTCCAAGATAAATCCTACACTATAGAACAGCCCAGGTGATCCACATTACCCACTACTCTCAGTGTTCTCCCAGCATGGGTTTTGCAAATGGTAAGCTGGAGATAAAGAGAAACATCAAATACAATATGAAGAGCAGTTCTTTATGTGACTTCTAATCCCACAGAACATCTGAAACATCTACTGACTGGAGATCTACCATTGTCTTTTCTGCAGATCTTCTAAACATGAAGTGGTTCCATAAAACCCCACAAAGCAATAGAATTCAAAACTTAAAGAGTAGAAAAATTATTTCTAAGGGTACACAAATAAGCAGGCTGATAAACAGAATGCTGGTGCCTCTTCCAGGTGCTTTAGAATGTGTTCATGACATTATCTTAGTACTCAAACCAACAAAAAAGTCTAAGTTACAGATGTAGTAATGTACCCCCACTTTCAATAGTTATTAAAACATCTGCTAAAGCTGCAGAGTCCCAGACCTACCCCACCCTGGTTTTTTGTATGAAAGCTTCTCCAGGCAGCCAGCTACAGAAAAGAAAGTACCTCCTAAGCTGACTGTCATCTCTTTGGTTCAGGGGCTCCTAATACCACCTTACAGCAACTTCAGGTGTTATTGAAGCAGAGGTGGTACTGCACTGCAATAGACTCAAAACTATCATTTTGCAAATACAAAGATAGGCTGTTTCTGTAAATTAAATGCTGACCCCCAGCATACCACATCACTCAACATTTTCTAGATGATAGAACTATCTCCTCTCTTCAAATTTCCTGTAACCATATACCTTGCCTAAAATCCACCCCAGTCCCCTAAGGGTCTCACAGGAATTTCTGGAGTCTCAGAACATTTATAGTTCAGGACCTACAAGTTCAAGTTAACTTGAGGTGTATATGGCTTTATTTTGGATTTCAGATTTTTTCAGTCTGGGGCAGTTGCTCTGTTTTCTGGCATGGAGGCTCTGACCCAGCTGCTAAACCTGTTGGTGCCTGTCCTGCTACCAGTTACTAGACCATGGACTCTGGACGGAGAGAGTTGGGCTGGTAGGCACTAACAGTAAACTGACCAAGGAAGCAAAATTTCCAAAGGCCAGGCATCCAACATGTATTTTTTTTGTGTGGGCGCAATGAAGAAAGGATGATTTGCTGTTGTTTTCTAAACCAAAAAGTATCCAATTTTCTAATTTTTGTCAACTGGTCAATTTCTACAGATTGCCAATGACAAACCCAAAATAACACAGAAGTGTTTTAAGAATAACTACTAGACTTCCATTACTGTTCTTTGGGCAAACACAGAATAATGACACTGTGAGCTCAGAGAGAATACATTTCAGTAGTCCACATTTTGGTATTGATGAAATCTGTGAAAGTCTTTATCCGCAATGATGATATACTAAGATAATTGAAATAATTAATTACAAGATAATTGAATGTAATTGAAAACAACTTCTTTACTTCTCTTGTTTGCACAAGTCAGATGTACTCAACCATAGCACTACAGCTCATGCTGCCAGTATTTTGATCAGGACTTTAAACCAATATTTTGAGTTTGTCCTTAATGCTGTCACCGAAATACTTATCAGTCTTACTGTTGTTAAGATGTTGCTGTTGATATTCGTTGCAATATCAAAAAATTCTACTTATTTTTGTCTCAGTATCTGAATGTTTGGAGTGGAATTTGTTTAATTAAGCACTGATTATTAGTTTTTAGAAACAGTAGTAACCATGTAAGTTCTGTTTTCAGGCTGATATTAAGATTGTATTTCTTTTTGCTTAATATGGATAAATTCTTACAAGAGTGCACTGGTTTTATGATGGATCCTACTCAAACAGCATATCTAAATCTTCTCATGAAAAAATGGAAGCCCTTTAAAGACAAGTTGGGTTACAAAAGCTAGAGCTTATTTTTTAATAAAGCATTAATATCTTTGGAAGGGACTTGCAAAAGTATCACTTATGGTGATAGGCCTGTATTTCCTTCTTTCTAAGGGTGGTGACTAGATCTTCAAATACAATGGAACTATAAACAAGGTGAAAGGAAACCACAGATCTGTAGTATGATCCAACTCCTTTCATGGTGGAAGTCTTGTGGAAATAATGCTTTTCACATCAGCAGGTCCTCTTTAACATGTGTTAAAAATCTTCAGAAAGCCCTTAACTAGGGAAAGAAGCAAACACCTTCAGTAGTAAACCCAGCCAACACAATACCTAAGTATTTAAAAATGGAGAAATTCCAGGTTCCCCAGCCAGGACCTGAACCTGTGACCTGATGGCCTGGAGGTGTGAAAGCATTCTCCTGAGCCAATGATATCACTGTAAGGGCTACAGACTGAAGACATGTCAAATGAATCATTTGTTCAGTTCAGTCAGCTTCAAATTTTTCTTGGTAAATGTTCCTGAACACAGAGAAAGGCTTCCAGGTTTCTGTGTGGGTGAGTGCACATGTGTGTGAGGACAAATGAGCACATACCATCTCCACTAAAAAAATGAGAGCTTGCATGTTTGTTCTGACATATTAAACATTAACTATGCCTTTCTTTTTAGCTATTTTCCAATCTTTAGGGATAACTTAAAGTATTTGGGATCAAAGGTATGCCTCAGTTTCAGTTAAAGCAGATACTTCTCAATGCAAATGAAACCACATAAAAGTTATCTTGTGTCTGGAGGGAGAAAGATTTTATTACCCAACATAATGTTCTTCAGCTTTGACTAAGGATCATCCAACTGATGTTTAGGATGGTATCCATTGGGAACCTCCATGTAATTTTTAAAATGAATTTCTCAATTTCCTTCATAAGCTATTGGGGATTTGCACCCCACTGTTGGCAGAGAATCCAGAATCCTGTGTTCCTAATGATCAAAATACATCTAGTATTTTCAGACTGAAACAGTTCCAATTTTTTCCTGCACTTTTGTTAAATTAAAAGCTTCTGGGAATCCTCCATGATTGTGCTCTAGAGGAGAGTCTTAGAATTTGCAGTCTTTGTTCTGCAGCTATGTTTGAAATTTTTCATCTTCCCTTGTGAGGCAGGTTCTCTTTGCCTGACCATGTTGGTGGTCCTTATCTCTTTCTTTTCAAATCTATTCTGCTTTAAATGTAACTAGCTCGAAATCTCCAGAGGTATAATCTTATACCTAATTTAACTCTCTCTAACAGCAACAGCTTTTCTTTGCTCCCTCAGGATTGCATGACACAGATGGGTCACTTTCACCATGTGCTGAACTCTCTAAGACGAAAAACTCCTATAATCTGCTCAATCTTTCCACTTGAGGAGTTCCAGGCCATAGCAACGATTCTTGCTATTAGCTGTTGCTCTATATTTGTCTTTCAAATACAGGGCAACATTACATTTCTTTCCACTGCATTTGTTATTCTAGCAGGTATAGTAATTTGACGTCCTCATGTAAGATTTGTTCTGACAAAGACATTTCAAAGATTTCCAAATCTTATAAATCAAGCTGCTGTCATGCCCTGTTTTTCTTCTTCAGTCTCTTCCTGGGGTAAGCATCAGCCAGCAGTTACTCCAGCCAACATCATCAAAATCAGATGCTTTTTTTTCAGTTGCTGCATTTCCAAAGCAAACTCAAACAAGTAAAGATATCTAAGAACAGGTTCAGGGACCTTGCAAGTAAATTACAAAAGCATACAACCCAAGCAGACAGAAACAGCCACATTAATGCTGCACTGAGCCTCTCTATGTAGTTTTTTAATTCCTGAGTTTTTCCTACAAGTAAAACATGTATTGCTTTAGCCACAACATTACCATTAGAGTAACAAAGGCCCAAGTGAAAATCCAGGAATGTGCACAATAAAATGCTTTACCAGTGCAGGTTGGTATTCCTACATGGTAAGGTATGTCACTGAAAGACATATTTATAGTAAGAAAGCTTCATCCAAACTAAGCCTTGGAACAGTTTATACAGGGGGGGAAGAAGTTTGTATTGTACCACCAGACTGTGTAACCAGGGCTGATGTATCTCAGGCAAAGCATGACATCTACCTATGCTGCTTCCACCAGCCCCTTCTCCAGAACCCAGAAATAAATCTGTGTGTCAAAGACATGTCTCTCTGTATCCATTCAGCTTTTGTAGTCACCACAAGTAACACCTTCTACCTGAAATATCATGGAAGAGTATCTGATTTCCAAACATGTAAACAAAATACAGTCTTTTACAAATACAACAGCCAGCTTTCTTTTTAACACTAAACTATTGTATTTGCTGGGATCCCCCGATGAAGGCAGGAATGATGCATCTGACTCCATGTTCTCAGAAGGGTTATTTATTACTTTATTATGCTATATGTTATTAAAGAATACTATACTATACTATACTATACTAAAGAATACAGAAAAGATACTTACTGAATGCTAAAAAGATAATAATGAAAATTCGTGACTCGTGGAAAAATCTTGCCAGAGTTTTGACACAGTTTGGCCCCAACTGGCCAATGAGTCAAAACAGCTCACACCAGAATCCAATGAAACAACATCACCTGTGGGTAAACAATCTCCAAACACATTCCACATGAGCACAACACAGGAGAAGCAAATGAGATAAGAATTGTTTTCCTTTTCTCTGAGGCCTCTCAGCTTCCCAGGAGAAAAATCCTGGGCGAAGGGATTTTTTCAGAGAATGTGAATGCCACACTAAACTCTATTCCCTGGAAATTCTTCAGTCCTTATTGGTAACCATTTCTCTTAACTAGAGGGGCTAGGGGTTTTTTGTTCTTTCTCACGTTACTGGTGCAGGTACAAATGCAAGGGATGAAAGCAATGGAGTGCTCCAAGCACTGCTGGAGCAGTGCTGTGTGTGTTCCTTACCTGACTCCTTCATGGGACACAGGGCGCACTGCATGCCCCAGGCCTCCCCGTACAGGCAGCAGCACTCCGTGTACGTCGTCTGCTTTCCAACCAGCGGGCGACTACAGACAAAATCGTCACTTAGGTGCTGCCAGCAAAGGTCCTGGTAGACCTCAGCTTCTTCAGTTTGTTCTGATGGAGAAGACAGGATTAGGTCATTGTCACATCACTGTTATTTAAATAAGACGCTGGTATAATGATAAAATTTGTAAATTTAAATTAGAAAAATAACTTAGCTTTACAGACTTTGCTGAATACAAATTTAAGCTTAGAAGTCATGACCTTTTTTAAGGTCATGAGGTGGCTCATCCTTTGAATGTTCAGCTTTGGAAAAATCTTAAAATGTCCTGAGTTGTCACATTAGGACAATTTAAAAGCACATTGTGTTGCATATCCAAAAACCAGATCCTTCTAAATCATAGTCATTGCTGAACACTTAACAGGGATTCAGCTCAGCTCCCATGGAAGTTAACAGAGCTTGACAAAAAACAGCATTGGGAGAGAGGTGAATGTTTGGGGAACTCCATCCACACAATAGATCTTTAAAAGTTGTTATTTTGCTTTTCTTATATTGCAATCAATGCATCTGAAAGAACTGTTACAACTAGGGCAGAGCTCAACAAAAATTTTACATCGTCTCCCTGGGAGACTGGACAAATACTTGGAAGACAGAGTCCCATTAACTAAACGGACAAACTACATCAGTCTCAGGAAATCCCCTGAGCTGAAAATAGCTGGAGGCTGAGAGAGTGCTGGGGAGGGTGAAGAGAAGTATTGTTTATCTGCCCTCCTGGTCTCCAATCATCCACTTACAGCTATTGTTAAAGACAGAACACTGCTGTGAACTACTGTCACATTCTTATGAACATTAACAAAAATCTGTATTTTTGTCCAGGCTGGAATATTTCAGAGGCATAATAGTTTTGACACGGATCTCAGAAGAAACCATTCCCAGTCTCAGCAAGTTCTGATCACTGCTGATCAGAAGGAGAGGAACTGTAAACTTAATCTTCCACTTGGAATGTAAAAACCTCAGCACAATAGTTTTGTGAAGACATCTGCAAGGTTTTGATTTTGTTCCAACACAGAGTGAAAAATAAGTGTTGTCACAAAGCAAGGTTCTGTTTTGTCTGTGCATATCCATTTACTGCATTTTTACATTATGCATGGCTGAGTACAGAACCGAAACCGCACTCAAGGGCAAAACGGAGTTTTGAAAGCATGAAGGTGATTACAGCTTAGATACCTATTCTACTAAGAGCTTGGCAGAACATGCAGTGAAAAGCAGCAGTGGGTCTCTGCAACTGACTCCAAATTCTGCTGGCAGCAAAAGAACCAGCCTGCCCCCTGCCCCTGTGCATGAGGGGGACATTGCCAGCAGCGACATAAGGCCTGAGTGCTCTGTGCTGGCTGAGATGTTCACTGCTGTGTCAGCCGAATGTCTCATGACAGAAGACCTTTTGGGCTCTTGCATTCTCTTCACATCCTAGATGAACCCAAAGGACAATCCTGCTCTTGGTTTGTTTAACTGAAGATTGAACAATAGAAATGCTGTGGTTCTTTCACAGTTTCACGCAACAGGGTGACCACAGTACTCCTCAAAATCTCAGCCTTACAATTTGGAGTGACTAAAGCAGGCATTCAGTCTGTATTCCCATTTCCTTTTACAGAAGCATCTCAGGAAAATTCACTGCAAGTTGCAGGAACCAGAGGTCTGGATTTATGGCTATACAGCGCCAGCATTAAATCAAACCCATTGTAACACTTCTGTTGAAGACATGAATGGCATAGACAAAGCTGTGCAGACTGCATAATGCTCTGGATTTCTGAGAGGTTTCCAAGAATCTCATAATATCTAACTTTTTTTTTCTGAAATAAGTGTCTATTGAAATAAAAAGCACACACAGAAATTTTACTTCAACACTGATGCTGAAGCCCACAGCTTGAAACTGTGAGCTCAGTGTACCTTCAAAGTTAATCAATTGAAAGCACACATACAATTTTAGCTATTTCCTCCTATATCCTGTCATTCCTGTTTTTATTTTACTTTGGTAGAACTGAATCTCGAGACTTAGCCTGCAGCCAAACCCCAGCCTTACTGAGACAGCAAGCAGGCTGTGCCTCATTACCTACAAGGCTGGACAAGGCAGACGCAGAGCTGGTGAACTGGCTGAAGACTCCTCAGCCCGAGCCTAATCTCACAACACTTCCAGCAATGTCCTGTCTGTATGGGCAAAGTGGAGCACTGTGGAGTCCTACATGACGGTGCCTTCTGGATCAACAGACGACGGTCCAAGCATTGCCTTCCAAAATCCTCCAGAAGAGCAGGCTCATCCAAGGGTGACCCAGTCTAAGCTTAGACTTTGGGTCTGTAGCCATGTCAGCACCACCTCATAGAGGCGTACTCACTTCAGTAATATGTATAATGGATCATACCACTTGAATCTGCTGGTCTGATGCATCGCTTTTCTGTTGCGTCCAAAACCATTGGGTGTGTACAGAAACAGTTGTAAGATCCTTCTGTGTTAATGCACTGGCCATCAATACAGCTGTGTGGGTCCTGACATTCATCCGTGTCTTTAAAATGGAAGGAAATGTATCAAGGAAAGCCAGCACAAAGTATTTGCATTGTGTTAATCTACGTTTCTATTTTCCTATATTAGGAGCAGACTTCCCTGCATGCCTTCAGTAAATTACCACAAATACCCATTGCTGGCAAAAAAATCCTGCCTGTGCCCATGGAGAAGGACAGACATCTGAAGGATGCTGACCTCTGATTTAGGGAGTTAGTACAGAGAAGTACTTGGGAGGATAAAGCAGCTTGTTGTAGGGGCTGCAGTGCCAGGAATACCCTGCACTCAATATAGTTGCTACTGCCTCCCACATTCCTCTCCCTTTAGGACAATACCAGCAGGCAGGTGGGCGTACTCTTAGTGATTTCTTGTGAGCTTGTCAGAAGAAGAGATCACCTTACCTAGCCATGGTAGTTATTTTTCTTAGTTTGTCTTGGAAAGCAAAAGCTGAAATTTAGCTCAAAGGGAAGAGCAGGCCACTTGAGATAAATTACATGTAGTCAGCTAATATTCCACCCTTTGTAAAGAATAATCATAGAATCCCAGGGTAAAAGGCTCCCTTACTGCACTTGCAAAAATTGCTTCCTTTCATTATGCTATTCTGCACATTATACATGGTTCTCCGCTTACAAAGCAAAGGCCAGGGTCATGGTCATAAGTAATTTTCAGTTGAATACCAGAACCAAAAGAGTACAAGGTTGTGCAGGCTAAAATGGGCTTATCAATGACCTCAACTGTAATTTCACATTGCATATTAACTCCATGGGGAAAATAGCTGTCCTTGAAACAAAAAAGAAATCTGCATTAATTTGATTTAATATAGTAAACCCAGAACACCTACCAAATGAAAGGTGAGCTTCAACATACAGGCTGTCACTGCTCACCTCATACACAAAGAACAGAAGGCTAAACTGTCCCTTGGCAGAGTGAAGCAGCAGTGTGCATGTGAGGAGGGAGCCCCCTCTGATCACTTTGTGTTGCCTGCATTAAGGCTGGCACCAGTTCTTGACTGTGCACTCAAAGGAGCACAAAAGGCTGTTCTGGAGATGAAAACTCCTGGGAGTAATTAGCTGAAAAAGGAGGCAAATAAAGCAAACCCTGCTCTACATGCCACAGCCATGTCATCCAGAATTGCTGCTCAGCCAAGCAGAAGGAAGGGAAATGACCCAATGCATCTTACAAAACTGCTACAGGAGTCCAGAGGCCCAGTGTTTCTCCCCTTACTGGAAATGTCACAGTTGTGATGGGAATCCTGCTGCAGGAATCTGCTTGTTTTGCCCATCTGCATACTATTATAGTGACAAGACCACTTTAAATAAACTTACCAAAGCACTGGAGCTTAACAGGGTCATAGTATGTGCCTTGTTTGCAGTAGCACTCATAACCTGGCTGCGTATTCAAACAGAAGCCGTTTTTACAGATTTCTTGGCCAAAGAGTTGGCATTCATCAGCATCTGGGGAGAAAACATAAACGCTGTGTTACCATTGTTATTATGATGCCATATAGACAAGCAAGATATAGAATAAATCCTATACACTTCTCTGTTCCAGCAAACTTCAATTTAAACAGAAAATTCCAGGAGCACTGATATCCACAGAAAAAAACCCCTCAGACAACTGGTGTGGAAAAGGTGATGTAGCCAGAATGGAAATGGAAAAATTGGTGGATCCTTACTTTCCCTTGTCAGAATTAAGTCCCATGACACAGAGAGACTGGAATAATCTGCAGTTTCCCTTTCGTTCCTTTGGTATCATATTGCTCCTAACTCCAAGCAAAACAGATGAACAATATAGCCTGTATTTTCCCATATAATTTGCTTTACTGAAGGTGTTCCTACCATGGACGTAATTTAAGCACACCATCTGGCTACCAAACTAACTAATCTTCTTGCATAGAGTTTGGTGACTCTGCTGTGCACAGTAGGAAATCTTCCTATCTGCACTGCTCATGGCTTTGTAGCTCAAAGCACACTTGAGTGCAGCCTTCCCCCTCACAGGGCCAATTGTGTCTGTGGCTGAACACTGGGTGGCAATCACTACAGAACTAGTGATGGCTGAAAAAGAGAATCTACCATGCTTTCAAATGAGGCTAAACGTGTTCAGGGAGGTTTCATGGAAAATATATGCCAGCTCATATATTGCTTTTCACAGTTGTACACATTTTTTTCCAGTCTTTATTTATATATTTGTTACTGTTGGAATTCCATTCACTTCCTTTTTTCCAGCCTACTTTTCATTTGCTAGACCTACGTAGAGCCAATCTGTTAAAGCAAGATTTGCAGTGAAAATGGCAATAAAAGGCACAACTTAAAGTAGGTCATTCTTCTCCCAATACCAATTGTTTTAATCCACTGTCTTCCATATATTTACTCCTCATTTATATTCTGGGGCACCACAGATTTTATCCCAAAGCTATAATTTCCAGCTGTACAGTAGCTTGAAAGGGACATTATTCAAATGTTTCCTTTTCTCCAGAAGAACTGAAAGATGTAGAAAACGATTTATTTTTACATCCACTCTTCCAGCCACTAAGTGGCTACAAACATTAAATATTTTGACTGCAGCAAGAATAATGCAAAGATTAATAAAAAACGTCGTGTTCACATCTGTGGTTTTCCTGTGGAACACGGATTTGTGTCTGGAGAAAAGTGGGAAAGCGTGGAAGCAAAACCAAGGAAGGCTACCAGGCTATTCACTTCTGACAGATAATTCCAATAGCAAAACAGGAATTGCTCCTACAAGCAGAAGCTTGTGGACAAAAGCAACAGTAACATTTAAGTTAGTGTAACAGAGAAAGATCACATTACAAAAAGAGCACATTAGTAAAAGTTATTTATCTGTTAGTGTTTGTCCTTTGTGCCATTCCTAAGGTTTAACAACATAAATTTACTGAAAAGGGAAAAAGTCATATTATGACAGGAATTTGTGGAAGACATTTCCAGGTGGACTATTTCAGTATTTATTCAGTATACATTATTCAGTATACATTTCAGCATTTACAGCAGTTACAGATATTACCAACCCTGAGGTAGCACAAGAACAACACAGATTTTATTTGAGACTAATTTGGATATGCTGCACACACAGCAAGTTCCAAATCCTCATTGTGAATATACACAGAAATCTTAGATCTCTAAAGATAAACAACCCCCTTAAACAATACCTCAACAAAAATACTCTCAAAGACTTTAAGATGAGCTCTGTGAGAATCTTAAAAATTATTAATATTGATGGCTACTTCTCAAAACTGAAAAGAAATTTTGCTGATCTCACTTTTCCTTCTTTGTGACGCCAGCTCCCTCCCAACTTCTATCACTCTGATTCCTTTACTACTACTGGACTACCACCAGTAATTATTCTATGAAGGTCTGTAATGAAAATATCGTTGCTGAACTTCTCTTCAGTTTTAATATTCATTCGCCCTTGCAGGCCAAATGTTCAACAGAACTCTCTCCTCTCTTCCAGCTCCCCATACATATATTTACAAATTTAAGCTGGCATTGTATTCCATATGTAAATAAGTATCTGTGGTTTGTGGTCACAGCACCTATTCTCACAGCATATAGCACTTAGTAGAAATTAAACCAGAATATTACAGAGACTGTGTAATTAACATTCTAAACAACCCGTAGAATGATTTTCAGCAATGTTTTATACTACAAACTGTTTTTATCACCTAATAAAATTTGAATTAGTATGCTTACATTCCTGGCTCACATTTCTAGTCAATCAACTATCAGCACTTCTGAAATAATTAAACTTAATACAAGTCAGTACTGACCTTTGTAATTCTGAGCAAGAAGCCCGTAAGATGATTCTCCAGAGGGAATGAAACCTTTTCCTTCAGGACACAAGTCAGTAAATTCAGCTGGGAAAGAAAGAAAAAAAATTATGTTGCTAAGAAGAAGGTATTCACATATGTAGTGTTACATGTATTTCAGGGTACTTTGAGACATTTGCCTTGTTTACATCTATCAGGCAATCATATACACCTTTAGTTTAATGAGGGATGTTAAATGCCACAGCCTGACTTGCCCCTGCTCTCAGTTTGCAGAGAAAAACCAAACCTCACTAGGCTGCCTACAGCATCACACAGCTCCAGGCAAACTCATTTCTCTTGCTTTTTGGCAGGAGAATGTGGTCCTTACTAGGTTTCATGGTACACTGCAGTTATAACAATACCAGTAGCCAAATTACATTAATTAAAGCTAGCATGGGCCTCTCTGAGCTACGCTGCAAGCTGTAATCTAGGCATGCTCCAACTGAGATACAAACCCCTGTCCACATTCTTCAGTCCTCATACAGGCAAAACACTAATTGACTGCAACAGGAGAACATGGTGTGCATTACAGAGAAAAATTATTTCAAGTGTCTTGGAGACTATACAGAATCAAACAAACCTATCCAAGCAGAGAGGCTCCTTTTTCATTTTGCATTTCATTTCAATTTGACCAATTCTAAGGTATAGTTAAAACCAGAATTAAACATGATGATGCATTTCTGTGAAAAGTAATCTTTAGCATTTAATCCCAAGGTTTACGCATGTTCTTCTCTTACGTGATTTTTTTTTTTCCAGCTGGATTCTGAATTTCAGCCATTCCTGTTTATGTTTCAAGTACTCTTCAAAATTTGTGACAAATATCACATGGCCCTGTTTGTCTAATTTAATATTTTGAGGTTAAACAATGGTCTGCAGAGAACATTATTAACCGATGTTCAGTAAGCTGCAAAATGTAAAACTAATGCCATAATATATATTGGTAAGCTGTAGTGCTGTACAAACAGCACTACAAAGAATAGCTGCAGTCTCAAAAATATTATAATGGTTACCTTTGTTTTCCAGCTTGTGGAAAAAATCTAAAGTGTTACCATAGCATCTGGAAAAAGCTCCTGTGAGAATCTGTATTTGCCTAAAATGACTGCTCAGTAACAGGCTCTTTTAATCCCTAAGGCAAGAGCAGAGAAGCCGATGGATTTACAACAGGTAGAAATTATTCTTATCACCCTTTCCTCTGTGGAGGGTTCCTATGGATAAGTCATGACTAAATATTAAAAAATATGGGATTTAATGGGCAAGCCTTCTCTAAAAGCAAAGCAAACTCTGTTAACATAAACACAATGCTTCAAAAGCTTGCAAAGGGACAGAAGGCCTCCTCTTACCAGTTCCAACGACAGGGCATGGGAAGATTTCACAGTTATCACCCCAGCCAGCACCCAAGGTACAGCAGCATTCCTGTTTGGTTACATTGGACGTCAGCACGTTGTCACAGAAATTGGCATCATTCAGATTGTAGTAGCACTCCTTCTTTCCATCTTCCTGTTGATCAGCCTCTACTGGCATTTCTAAGGTAGAAAAGAAAACATAAACCACACAAGATGACACATGAAATTATTCACTTTTCCAGGAGGTCAAAAGAGCAGAGAAGAAAATGGTTAGGTACAAATTTTGGTTTAACTTTTTGATATTAGAAAGAACGATAGAAGTCAATGACTTTCCTTTGGCTTTTTCAGACCTGTTCTCCAACTTGACCATAAAAGGATTCCTCCAATTTGCACTTCCATCATTTTCAAGCAATGCATGAAGTACCTACTCTCATGTTCTGCTACTAATGGACATGGCCAGCTTTTGACATATGCTCTTCACATACGAATCCAAAAGCTCTTCACAGAGGTAAGCAAATATTACAACGTCATTTTTTGAGATAAAGGAGTGAAGGCATGAACTGAAAAACTCAATTTTCAAAAGAATGAGCATTTACCGCCCCTTTTAATTTCACTGTGAAAAAACACACTCCACATTTGAATACAATGCCCTTTATGATTTTTGCAAAAGTAACTTACTGACTCCACAGTAAGCAGAGGAATATAATACAGATGTCAAGTTAACTGACTCTGTGTTTTACTTTAAAATAGCAATCCAGCCAAGAAAGCAGATTTATTGCCTTAAGCACGGACTGGGTCCTCTCACAATATTTATATGGACTGAAGGCAAAATAGTCTGTCCCATAGATCCAATAAATACCCTATTACTATAATAGTCAAAGACCTTTCAAAAGCAAGGCACTCCTAAAATACACCAAGAAGCAATTTTGAAACAAAAACCTATTTAAAGCTTCTGTGTTTGCAGAACTCTGTTTACCTAACATTTCACTTCACAAAACTATCATCAAGGGCTCAGAAGTGGGAACTACCACATAAAATTGTTATTCACACTTGATCAATATGAAAAACTTTTCACAGGCATCAGTAAAGTCACCAAGCTCTAAAATTTCGTATGCTCACATTTATCAATCAAACCCAAAACTTTATTCAGGAATTTTAGATAGATAAATCTTGAGGCGACTAGCTCATTTCCTTTTTATCTAGGGAAATTCTTTGTGCTTAGTGCTTAACAAATGTTTAAGTCACAAAAAACCTATTAAAATTATTCCATGTTGACTGATTTCTCAGTCTTTGAGATCTCATTGTTTTTACCCAGGCTCTTGTACAATAAGGTAAGCATGAGACATTTCTCAAGAAACACAGCTATTGAGACAGGAATCAGAACCTCTACTTCATAGAGTGGCAGTGCATTTCAAGATGCTGCTGCAGCAAATGTTGGCTCCATGGTGCGGCAGGAAAACTGGAACAGAGCTGCTACCAGAGACACGATGAGATGACTTGCACAACTAGAGCACCACAATGAACAGCTGTAAACTCTTGAGAAGGAACAGGCAGAGAAAGAGAGGCTGTGGGGTAGCCCTGTGTGTTAGGGAGTGTCTCAGTTGTCTGGAGTTGAATGATGATGATGACAGGGTTGAGTGCTTATGGGCAAGAATCAGGGGAAAGGCCAACAAGGCAGGTATCATGGTGGGAGTCTGATGTAGACCACCCAGCCAGGATGGAGAGAAGAAATATTCTAAAAGCAGCTGGGATAAGTCTTGCAATCCCTGGCCCTTACTGCTATAGCAGACTTCAGCATACCAGATGTCTGATCAAAAATACAACACAGCAGCAAGGAAGCAGTCTAGGAGATTCCTGGAGTGTGTGGAAGAGAACTTCCTGACATGTCTGATGAGGAAGCCAACCAGGGGAGGTGTCCCAGAGGACTTGCTGTATGTGAACAGAGAAGGATGGGTGGGTGATGTGATGGTCAGAGGCCACGGTGGGAAAAGCAATCAGGAAATGATAGTGATTGTGACTCTTTGGGAGTGAGGAGGGGTGCTAGCAGATCTGCCACCTTGGACTTCCAGAGGGCAGACTTTCACCTCTTAGAGAGTCTCTCAACCAGTCTCCTAAAGGCAGCAGTCCTGAAGGGCAAAAGAGTCCAGGAGGGCTGGATGTACTTTAGGAAGAAAATCCTAAAGGAACAGGAGCAGGCCATCCCCATGTGCCGAAAGATGGGACAGGAGGGAAGATGAACAGCCTGTCTGAACAGAGAGCTTTGGCTGGAACTTGGGAAAAAAAAGTGAGCCACCTTTGAAACAAGAGGCAAGCAACTCTGGAGTGGGTTTTAAGATCTCACTTAAAAAGTGCTTTTGAGGTGGGAGCTTGAAAATAGTGATGTCTAACAAATGCTGAAGGAATTAAATGAACTCCAGCTCTTGCTGTTTCAATCCAATCACTGCCCACCCACATTTCCCAAAGCAGATGGAGCAAAGGAACTTTACTGGGTGTGCAAATACTAGATCCATTTGGAGAAAAGCAGATTTTAAAATGTCAGCATGGGTTGCCTATTATTGCACTTCAATAGTATGAACATGTATAATAGTTCTTTTGGTTTCTAATTAGACACAGACAATTGGATTTACTTCTATTTTCCTCAGAAAAGTGACTTCAATTTTGGGAGGCTAAGGGGTTGGCAGACACCTCCATTCAAATTTAGTATGATGTTGCCACCTACAAGGCTTTGCAGTTTTGCCAATATAACTAAATCATACATTAAAGGATACACCCAGCTGGCAGCTTATTTCAGCTTTGTTACTTTAGCCTGTGCTCAACCCTCATCTGATAATTACAATTTTCCATAATGTGTTGAATTTCATCAATTGAGGCGGTTTTGTGGTATCAGTTGCTATCCAATAGGAACTATATTAAGACTATCATGTCACAGAAATCCAGCTGAACTAAATCTGCCATTCCAAGGTGAGAGAGCAGTACTTCAGTCACCAATTTATACATTTTCCTTGGCCATTTGCCATCTGTCTAACTGAATTAAAGCCAAATCTTCATTGGAAGAGAAAGCATGGCTGTTTTCATGCTGCTTATCAGAGAAAGAACACCAGAAGCTGCCTTGGAAGGAAAGGGATATGGTCTCATCATGTCCTTGTTTATTCCCATTTTACATATCATGTGTTGGTTTCTCCTCCCATTATCTGTTCAGCAGCTTAAATGGCTGTTGTTTACACAGCTGTGAGTGAGGGTTAGTCAAGAAGGTGTCATGAATGTTTGCAAAGCAAATGAGACACAAACCGTTTTTTTCTTTTTAAACCAAGTCCAGTCTATGTCTACAAGCTTTTAATTTCTCTTTCATAGATTATTAACCATTTAGTAAACAGGCTGTTTCTGAAAGTGATTTCACTAGGTATGTTGACAAAATATGACAGAAAAGGAATACTTATTTTTTTTGTATTGTTGTTTCTGGTTTCTTTTGGTTAGAAAATGTAAAATATCTCTATATCTAAGGTAAAGGAAAATAATTTTACCCCATTTTTGATCTAACTGTTCTATTAACAGCCTATGAGAGGAATTCTGTGTAGTTGCTGCTGGATTGTATTCTGAAGTATTTCTTAGAAATAGATTTATATACCTTAGCATAACCTTAATCCTACAATATCTTTAGCATATGTTTGATGCAAAAACATGCATCAGTAATATGGGATTCAGTGGATAATATGGATTAGCATATGCTTAGACTTCAGCATACACTGAAATATTTGCCTAAATAGTGTTCTGTTAACAACTGTGATCTGAAGAAACCAAAACAGACAGGATCTCAAATACTGCAACTGTGTACCAACAATGCTTACAGATGCAATCAGAAAACGGGTTGCAACAATGAAAAATAGTCATTATAACTTCACGACTTCTAAAAACTCAGCAAATTATGACTCTGAGCAAACAGCTCGAGTAAGAATTTGAGTAACAATTCTCACTTTCAGAATCTGATTTTCAAGAAGACAGTAAAAGCATATTGGTATGTGCCCATTATCAGGGTGTACTTGTTTAGATTTCTCAACTGACTCCACACGTAACAAGCCAACACGTGCATGTACAGTGCATATAAATATACCTGCATATACACAATTCAGGGATTAGTGCAACTAATGCACACATAAAATTTACAGCTAAAACTTCGTCCACAGACAACTGAAATTCACTTAACAATAAGAAAGCCCATAATGTTTAGGAAATTTAGAATCTATACTCATGCACCAAATTTCTAGCCTTAAGGAACCTTATGGATCAAATTTATTAACTGTTATGTTACTTGGCAGCCTCAAATTTTTTGTGCTGGTGGTTGGTTAGATTACAGGGTGGATTGATTTTGTTTCAATATTAATCAATCTAGAAGGCACTTATGGTTTTGGACACCAAAACCATGATTTTGACTTATAAATCCCATCAATCACTGTTAAATATATTACCATAAATAGCTGGTTGTATTTCATGTAGCCAGGAGAAAGCAACATCTAAATTAGCCGTAGTTACCTAAGTGGGCCCAGGTACCTTAGTGGAGATCTCCATGGTGATGCTGTCCCTGATGCCCCCCAGGACAGGGCTGGCCCTCCTGGCTGCCAGACCACTGCTGAATTGCCATCAACCAGGACCCCCAGGTCTCTTTCTGTGGCACTGCTCTCCAGCATCTCATTCTCCAGCCAGTCCATACATCCAGGGCTGTCCCATCCCAGGTACAGAATCCAACACTTTCCCTTGCTGACTTCATACCATTGGTGATTGCCCAGCTCTCTGGTTTGTTGAGGTTCTCTCTGCCCTCAAGGGACTCAACAGCTCCTCCCAGTTCTGTATCCTCTGTGAACTCGCTCTGTATCCCTTCCAGTCCTGTGTCCAAGTCATTTATGAAGACGTTGAAGAGCACAGAGCTGAGAATGCAGCCCTGTGGAACCCCCCTAGTGACAGGTCCCCAGTCTGATGTCACCCCATTCACTGTAACCCTTTGTGCCTGGCCCGTGAGCCAGCTGGTCACCCATCTCATGATGTGTTTATCCAGCTGTGTGCTGGACATTTTGTCCCAAAAGATCCTGTGAGAGACAATATCAAAAGCTTTACTGATATTCAAAAATATTATATCAACTGGCTTCCCTTGATCAGCTAGGTGGGATACCTTGTCAGAAAAGGAAATCAGGTTTGATAGGCAGGACTTTCCCCTAATGAAGACATGCCAGCTGCGACCAATGACCATGTTGCTTTTCAGGTGTTTTTCAATAATTCCCAGATTAATCTTCTCCATAACTTTACCAGACACTGAAGTGAGACTGACAGACCTGTAGCTGGCAGGACCCTCCTCCTTGCCCTTTTTGAAAATCAGGACAATGTTTGCCCTTTTCCAGTCAGCTGGGATCTCTCCATACTCCAAAGACTGCTCAAAAATGATTGAGAGAGGCCTCACAATGACACAAAAGGCTCTTTGAGGATTCTTGGTTCAAACCCATTAGGTTGCAGAGGCTTACAGGGATCCAGATGGAGCAGCAGATCCTGCACAGGTTCAGGGTCAGTTTATCATTCTCACAGCCCTTCTCCAGCTCAGATCAACAAGACCCCCTTAGCTTGTGCTGAAGACAGAGGCAAAGAATACATTAAATATCTCTACCCTTCTATGTCCCTGTTTGTGAGGTGACCATCCTCATCCTGTAATGGGCCCATGCCATTTTTGTGCTGCCTTTCTCTATTAGTGTATTTAAACCCCTCTCCTTTTTATTGTCCCCCACAGTAATAGCCAGCATCAACTCCAACTGAGCTTTGGCCACACAAATTTTCTCCCAACAATGGTGAGCAGCATGTCTGTATTCTTCTCATGTTATCTGACCTTCCTTTCACTGGACATAAACCTTCTTTTTTTGTCTTAGTTCCAAAAGAAGACACCTGCTCAGCCAAGCTGGTCTTCTGCCTCACCTTCTTGACTTTCCATGTTTTGGAATTGCCTGCTCCTGTGCTCCTAGGCAGTGGAGCTTAAAAAGGAAGCAGCACCGAATGGACCCCCAACACCTCCAAGAGCATTTTCTCAGGGGACCTGGCTAATCAGCTCCCTGAGAAGCCTGAAGTCTGCTATTCTCATATCTTCAGAGCTGAAGCTGGTAGTTTCCTCTTGTCATGAGATTTTAAACCTGATTGCTTTGTCGTCTCTGTATGCAAGACAGACATCAATAACCACTTCAGTCACAAAACCCTCCTTGTTAATTAAGCAACAAATCAAAAAGGGCATCCTTCCTAGTTGGCTCCCTTAGTACGTATACCATGAAGTTAGCATCCTGTTTGAGCAATCTTCTGAATCTGTTTGTGCCAGCTGTTTGATGTTCCTGGTTAATATCTGGCAAGCTGAAGTCCGCCCAAAGGACAAGTGAAGTTGATTGGAGGTTTCCATTAGTTCCTCAAAGAAAAATTCATCATTGTCCTGGCTAGGTGGTTTAGAGTCCCACGATGACATCCATGTTATTTGTTTGTCCCTTTATCCTTACCCAGAGACTTTAAACCATACCATTGCCAAATGTAAGCTCTACACATTCCAGCCACCTCACTGCCTCACCTGGCTTGCCTGAAGAGCCTGTAAACATCCAGTATGGCACTCCAGGCATAGTTTCATCCTACCAGGTTTCTCTTATGCCAATGATGTATCTCTGCAAGCACTGGTATTGAAACATTTCAAGTTTCGGCATGCCACCCCAAATGATACTTGTTTTAATCCTCAGATATTCACTGTCCATCAGAGCTCCTGGATTCAATGTTATGAGACCTGTTAGTAGTATATTAGTCTATATGAGTAGTTCAAATGTGTACTACAACATGCCACAGTTAAAACCATAATTATACTTGAACTTATTATTATTTATTACTATTATTGATTATAACTTGAAATGCATAGAGATTGGCAGTTGCTAGAAATTAATCACAAATAGCTTTATATAGTTTGTTAAAAGAATAAATGAGAAGACTTTAATACAAAGCATGCATTTTTTTCTCCCTTAGGTACAAAGATGTATAGAACAGCAGATTTTCATCTCCTACAGAATAAAGCTCTTTCTTCCTTTATCTTTTCTTATTTCTGAAACATTTCCTACATGTTATGAATGGTAAGGCAGAGAAGAGGGGAATGAGACAACCAACCCTTGCACAATTTTTTTGCACTTTTTCGGGTTTTTTGACTGGAAAGTGACAATAGGGGCTTAAATTCCTGATACATACACTGGGAGGATTGTTTCAAGGCACAGCTAACAACAGACAAATTTCCAGCAAGTGGAATCTAAATAAAAGGAAGTCTTGAGAGCCCTAAGGGTAAGAAAAGCGTGAACAGCACTCCACAAATTTAATGGACTTTAACCGCATGTAAGAAAAGTCCCAAATTAAAGTAACATTTGAACAAATGTCACCTATTTGCACTTCATGCAAGGGGAACAAACACTTCTTTATGCACAAAAATAAAGAAAGAGAAATAAGCAGGAGCTGGGTGAGCCAGTCTGAACTATAGATATCTGTAACAGGATAACACAGATTAAGTTCTTCCTTTCTGCCTTTTAAGTTGTGCCTTCCATAAGCATGGTGCACACTAATGCTGACAGATGATGTCCATATGCACCACGGGAGCTCTGGAAGCACCATGCCTGACTTGAGTATGTGGCTTGTCAAAGCCAGAGAGGATGTGTGGCTATTCCAGCATTCTTTGCAGCAAGAATAGTTTATAAGAAGAACTAATAACAGTCTTTTCTCCTTTTACTTTGGAAGAAAAGAGGAGAGTAAGAACTCTATTCCAAGTACTGCCATTTTGCCTTACTCTAGTCCAAGACCATATGATGTAAAGTACTTGTCATTAGCTCCTTGTGGTTGCCTATGAGAGATCTGGATGACCTTATCAGAGAAGACACAAAGGCAAAGCATGTGCTTTGTTGGAGCCTGACGAAGCCTGGAGGGGAAGGAAAAACAGTTACTTTCCAGACTGAACACAGCAAAGCTGTGCTCACTGCTGACAGCATAATGGAATTAGTACTGACAGTAGAGTATCCATCTGTTGAAAGCACAATCGGTCATGCTGTGTTCTTCATCCCCTTCCTCCCCACAGTAATGTTAGCGTACGTCCTCAAATGTCCCTTAGATGTGAGTTCTTTTTACATGACTCAGGTCCTGTGCTAAGTTTTTAGTTCTGGTTTCATCAGCTAGCTGAACTCTCCTGAGTACTGCCTCCTCACAGGCCCAAAATATTCATCCATCAGCTGTTAATGATATTTCACAGACAACTTCTTGAGTGCTGCTGAGTGCTACATTCAGTGATCTAAGTATTTGTGACAATTAGGTCATGGATATTTCAACCCTCTTTACAAGTCTGAAAGATCACGAGTGATAGGAGAAAATAGCCAAAGCCTGGAAGCTGTAAAGAGAGCATCCTGGCCAAAAAGCCAGTTCCTCTAAGGCTTTCCAGAAGCTACATCAGCCTGCAGTGTAAGAAAACAAGGAAAAACCACCAAGATTTGCCTTCTGAAAAAAGCTATGCAAGTAAATCCTGTCAGTTCTTATACTCAGTTCATCCTCCTGTGGGTTTGCTCCTTTCTCCAAACTGGATCAGTGTAGAAATGTGAAGGCAGCTTTAAGAGTTCTAAACTAATTTTCGATTAGTGTATTTCCAACACCCAAAGCACTTTATAAGAAAAGCTCAAAAATCCAGTACAATGGACTAGTAGGAATGGACTAAAGGAGTAAAGCAGGCAAGGACACTTCAAGAGAGAGTGACAACAGAGGTAGTTTGACACCAATGTAGTGGTTTGGGTTTTTGCTTTCCCAACAACCTTCTCTTAGGACTCATATTAAATCTAGACAACGCTAATAAGATAAGACTATTGTGCTGATTTTGGCTGGTACAGAGCTCTTCACAGCGGCTGGTATGGACTTGGTTTTTGGATTTGTGCTGTGCACAGGGTTGATAACATAGGGTTTTTGTTACTGCTGAGCAGTAACACAGAGTCAAAGCCTTTCCTGCTTTTTGTTCTGCCACACTGGTGCTGAAGTTGGGGGTGCATGGGAGGATGGGAGGAGACAGAGCCAGGACAGGTGACCCAAACTGACCAAAAGGATATTCCAGACTGAATGACATCATGCTCAGGATATAAAATGAGGAGAAGGAAGAAGAGAGGGGATGTTTGGAGTAATGGCTTTTGTCTTCCCACATCACTGTGATGTGTGATGGGGCCCTGCTCTCCTGGAGATGGCTCAACACCTGCTGGCTCATGGGAAGCAGTCAATTAATTCCTTTATTTGCTTTGCATGTGTGTGTGGCTTTTGCTTTCCCAATTGATTTGTCTTTATCTCAACCTGTGAGAGAGCTTTCTAGGGGAGTAAGTCACTGCTTGGGGCTTGGTTGCCATCTGGGTGGAAGCCACAACTAAATATAACTCCTGGTTTTAATAATATGCTCCCTTAAACACTGTCCAAGCATACTAATGGGTGTTTGTAAAAGTTTGGACAAAACCCAAAATCACTCAGGCCATAGACTTGATTCCATATCAGATTTCATTCATATAGTACAGTCAGCAAGACTATTTACTCTTACCTGCAGTAACTGTTCAATATTACTGCCAAGTATGTTGATGTATAACATTTAAAAGGTGCTTCTGCTACATTTTCCCTGCTAATGATTCACTGATAACATATTCTGTCCTAGAAAACCTCCTCTCATGCACACACTTTCAAGACAATGACAAAGTTTTCAATTTTTCTGCTGTAGTTAAAGCAACACCAATACTGCAACCAGCTTTGCCTTTCCAATGGTTCAGCATGCAGTTGAAATCAAGCCAAGCAGGCAAGAATCCACTGGTGCTTTACCTGGTGAGGTGCGGAAGCGACACTGTCCAGTCATTGGATCGTACTCCTGGTTTTCATCGGAGCACAGACACAGGAAAGAACCGTCAACATTTTCACAGAGGGCTTCGCCACATACTCCACTCAACATTTCACATTCATTCACATCTGGGGAAAGAATCCAAAACAGAAATCAATTGAGACCCCCTACCAACTGATCTTTTATCTGCTGTATCTGGGCCAATACTGTCTGCCAGATTACAGATGTGATCTCTGGGGAAGGATTAAAAACTCACTAATACCTAAGTGGATTCATAAACAACTAGTAAATCCTTTGAAATAAAGACCCCTGAAAGTTTATAGACTATTAGTGTTGATTAGGTGCTGATTGTAGACCAGAACACAGTTTTTTTGATGTTTCTCATTGTTAAATACTTGCTTTTCTGTGTATTCTCTTATTGGGATTTAAGACTCAGAGTAATTAAATTTGTTTTCTTATCTTTATTATCAAACTTTCACTAAACTCAAGGAGCAAAATGCACAGGCTTTGGTGAGATTCAGACTGCCTAACAAAAAAGAGAATTCATTTTTCTTCCCAAAATACCATTTTTCTTGTAAACAACCACCAAACAGAGAATTCCCCAGCCCCGTTGCCACCATATGTCTATGCATGGACTCACAGGCTGTTCTGGGATCCACAGAAGTTGTGCCCAGGTCACCCAGGGACCCCCACTGAACACTGCAAAATTCCTCCCTCCAAAAAATTCCACATATTTTTAACTTAGATTCCATATACCTGCTAACTAGCCAGCTTGAAATGGTTTTTTGACTGATAGAATTGTCTGTTGTTTAAACAAGGACCAAGTACTACCAAGATAATTGAACTTTATTTTCTTTTTAGTTGCTAACGTTGACATTTGAAAATCTACTTCTAATGAGAGAATCACATTAGTAGATAGAAATTATGCTGATTAGTATCAGAAATAGTAATTTCTGCATCACAGTTCAGAAATTCCTATAACTGAGTGTGGTCAAACTTGTGAAGCAGTATTTCATCCTTTTTACCTCTTGCCTATCAAAATCTGGTTATCTGAATAAATGTTGATTTTTGTGTGTTTTTATATAAATATGAATTTTAACTTAAGAGTTTGCTCACATTTAAAAAACGCATTCAGATTTTTCTTTATCTTTTTACTGGCTTCCTGTCACAGGAAATAAGTCTTCTTTGGAGAACATTGCCTAGTCAGGAACTAGTGACTTGATTTTTCCTTAAATTGTTTTGGATGATAACTGGCTTCAAAATTTAAAAGAGTATTTTATACTATGCAGTATTATAAAAGAAAAAAAACCCAAGCAAATGCAGTATTTTGTGGTTCAGAATTACTTCAGTAGGAGCTCAAAATTAAATTTAGTTTCACACCATCCTTTACTTTCCCCTTTTATTTTTTACTTTCTTTGCTTCATTTGTTTTCATCCATGAAAAGTCGCTGTATGACAAAATATACCTTGCTATGCAGCAAAGTGTCAAATGGCATAAAGAATTTTGTAACAAAACTACTTAATATATTAGAAAAGGCATACAATCACTCTGTAAAACTTCTAATTCCTCCTCTCTGTTACCAGTAAATGTGTTTCATCCTGAGTCTGGCTTGAAGAAATTGCTTAATGAATACCTCTCCTTGATCTGGTATTAATTTTATATTACAAACTTGTGCTGCCTAAGTTTTCCAGCCATCACTATTAACAACAGATCTGGAAACCTATTAGTCACAAAAGAAATGTGCACAATTTACACATCTACAAAAATCCCACATCATTTCAAGGTGATAGGTGTCTTTCCTGGAGCTGGAAGCTAATGTCAAAATCTGTTTAAACACCATATGCCTTGGGAGGTGCCATCTAATTCAGCCTGGCTGTGCCACATTCCAGATGTTATTTCCTGCAGGGGGTAGTGCAGGGTTCTGGTTACTCAGCTAACAGACTAAACAGATGTAGCACTTAAATAGGCTAAGATATTAAATTCATGCTATTATATTTGTGAATGGTTCTGACTTGCACAAACAAGGAGATTTATTGGGTTTTTTAACATAAATAAAATAAGTGGTTCAGCTTATTTGCTGTTGCCTTCTGTTTGCCCTAATAAAAGGTATTCATTAAACAGATAAAAAGTAAACTTTCCATCTGGCACAAAGTTCAGTGAGTAAAGAAGAGCTCAACCCTATTTTACTAGTAAGTGGCATAACTTTAATAAAAAAATGTCAGAAAGCAAAAATGTGAAAAGTGTCTTGTTGGAATGCCATTTTTGGTCCCTTGAAGCTTGCAGCAGTGACTGCTAGCACCCATGAGCTCACCTGTGCACCCTTGCCCATCCTGTGTGTCCTGGTAGCCCTGGTAGCAGAGGCAGCGGTAGGAGCCATCCATGTTCTCACAGAAGCCGTGAGTGCCGCACACCGTGCCGTTCACACACTCGTCCACATCTGCAGGGAGAATTGCAGCATCAGACAGGCTGTGTGACAGCCAAAGGCACACATTCACTGAGTGCAGAACACCCATAGATGGGCCACTTTGCAAACAGATGCAGCTACGCCTCGACACATTGGGAAGGAACACAAGGACAAGACACATAAATTAATGGAAGCACACACAATTTAAGACATTCTTTCAGTGTTAGCTTTGCAGTAAGTGTGTCAGCAATAGGCAACTGCCTCCACCCATCTGTTTCACTAAACTTGCCAACTACAGCATGATGTTACATACCACAGACTAAGGCATAGTTTAAATAATTTCTCTGACTGACTTATAGATTCTACCAGTGCACTATTACACAGTCAACAACACGAGTGAAACTGAACTCACTGGGCCTACAAAAAGACTTCAAGGGTATAGCTACTTTCCCTGTGCAGAATTGCTGCATAGATTTCATTCTGGCTCTCAGCACAGATCACAGTTTCATAGTGTTAGTGGTAAATATCTGTGGACTGAGCCTTCTGTCTTAAGTCCTGTAAATCTACACATACAATTCATCTTGCTCAGGTGCACAAAGTAATTCAAATGCCAGAATGTTTTCTCTGCTGGCCTTTTCATTTGTAGTTCCAGTTTTTTGCCTTACAAGTAAGTCATTTGCACATGTAAGTCTGTTCTTTGACTCAGCTGCCCATCAAATTACAATGAAGCAGAGCTGCTTGTGGCAGACTGTGGTTTATTTTTTTAAGTGTGTTATAAGTGCTAGGAATGCATTATTTTTATCACCACTCAAAGTAGGACCTAAACCCAAAGCCCTGGCCATATGTGGTCATTAAAGATGTCATGAGGTGCTTTTCAGGAGGAAAAACACTAGCTGTGAACCTGCCAGGAAACCAGGATTCCTATATTCCTTCTGCTTTCTATATTCCTCTGCAGTCTGAAGCAGAGAAAATATTGCTGTATTTCTTTCCTAAAAAACATTAAGTAAAGCTGCTGCTTTCCTTCTGCACATTTCCTCAAGGGATAATTGCATTTTAAATGGGGAATAAAGTGATTTATCTGAGGGCTTGTTCCTATCATTGTTTCTGCACATTTTGGTAGCCCTTCATGTGATGGAGCCTATCATCATTTTACCTCCAGTGAAGGCCTTTGGCACTCCCTGAACTAAAGAACTGTTGGGACTGAATCTTGCAGTGCCACAGAGAGAAGACTTCTCCAAACAGGTGAGCAGCACCTGGTGCTTTTCTGTAAGGACAGAGTAGGGCTCAAATGTAGTCCTGCCTACTCCTCCAGCTGTCCACAGCTGTGTCAAACAAAAACCTAGAGAACTCAGCGAAGATGCACTGCAGTATTATCCTGACAGTACTCACCAACCAAGGACTTTTTTACTTCTAAATTGTGATTTATGCTCAGTTGAAAGGGAACTCAGTCCCCCAGGCTACCAAAATTCGAGCAGCATGTCATCACCATCCACGCCTGTTAACTCTTCTGCTGCCCTCCTGCACCCAAGTGCTCAAATTTACCTGCACAAGCTTTGTGTGCCTCAGGGACTGGTGTTTTTGGGATCTTGAAAACCAGCTTTTCCTGTCTGATGTGGTGGGGTCTGAACAGATTTGGAATCGCATGTACACTTTTAAAAAGGCTAAAAAACCTGTCTCTGACAATTTCTGTACCAATGGAACAAACTGTTAAATTTTAACATTTTCCTCAGAAAGGCATGTAGTTTCATGTTAGGATGTTTAAGTGATTGAAAACTCACTTCTCCTACTGAACTGATTCATTGGTTGACAAACTTCAGCCCACATATGAAATGCAGGCAAAAACTGCACATACTAAATACACCAAAATCTAGGACACATGTATGAGTATAATTGATGGTTATAAAAAAGTACTTGCAGATGGAATTGGCAGAAAAATTTATTTGGTTCGTAAGTTTTGTAGTAAAGATTTTAATGGTCTTTACATCATGATTCATTAAACAAAGAAAAATATTCAAGGCATTTATGTTAGAAAGGGCTATTGTATTTGGCAAAGAATACAATAGCCAGTATGCTTATTCTCAAGGAATTGAATACAAAAATTTGGATGGTTTCTGGATATTGAACTTATTGAAACCTACCACAAGTCCTTCTTAGAATTAATTCAGCAACACAAATAAGCAACTTATCTGTGTAAAAGACTGTCAGAGGTGAAGGGTCAAGAACTACTGTTTATATCTTTTCCTTTTTAAGTCCCCACAGGGACAGAATTATAAAAAGATGCATATGGAGTTACTGGGAGGAAGACAATGGAAATTTTTTATAGTTGTGTTTTTCTGGTCCCTTCTTCTTGCTGCTGTGCACTGTCCCTGCATAACATATTTGTTATTAATAGTCTCATGTGATCAGCAGAATTTTACATATCTAGTAAAAAAATCTGAATACTCTGTCTCTTAATCAGAAAGCTCTGTTAAGTAAAGGAATTCAAAATGAGTAAACAATGGTGACTTGACAGCCTGGAATTTCAGACAACAGACAATAACACAGTGTTTGTGTTTTCAGTGAACAACTATTGTTAAATAAAAAGTTCCTGAGCCACGGGACAGTTTCTGTTAAAAACCTAAGCAGAAGAAAATACAACTGGAGATTTTAGAATTATCCAAATTACAGAACTCTTCTTACTTAAAACCTAAATGTTAAAGGAGACAGGGGAATGGTTCATGCAGCTGGATCTTCACAGGTAAAACAAGGTCATTGGCTAAAAAAGCCACAGAAACAAAACTTGTGATTGTAGCAAGTGTCCTAATTCAGTATATAATACAGCCACAGAAGACAAGGTCCAAGCACCAAATATTTTTCCTTGTCTAGACAGTTCACTCAAAGGACTCTTTTTTACAGCCGGAAAGGACATTTGTTTCTTTAATCACCCCATAAAGAGTGAGGCTTGTAATCGGCAATTCTCTTGCTACATGGAAGCAAAGTCAGGGGAAAAAACTAAGCATGAAACGAATATATCCTATGTCTATAGAGTGAATAAAGCAGTTCTCTGTAATTAAAACCTATTTTGGAATCCATTAATCAGTGCTGCCTGCTTTAATCAAAAAGCAAGATGAGTGCACTCACGCACTTTTGTGCAGTTCAACACTGTGCTCCTGTTTTCTGACAACCTGAACAACATGAAGGCAACCTAAACCTCAAGCGTGATATTTAAATCTCACTGAAATCTACTTACATAGCAGTATGTCTGGAAGAGGAACTGGTTCCTAAGACTGGCCTGCAAAGTGATTAGAGCAGCAGAGCTCTGATTCTGAAACTTCCAGGGCTACCTATAACATGCATACATAAAAAGGAAGAAGTAGATGTGGGAGAGCTCTGGTGGGGTGAGTAAGTTTTTTTGGACTGCCTGCTGCAGCAGTGAGAAGCCAATGAGAGACATATGGGATGGGACATGGAGACAGAAGAGATGCTTGAAGCAGAGAACCTTAAACATCAGAGAACCTCTAACTCGAGGTTTTGCCAACATATTTGACTAGTAGCCAGCTGGGTAAAACACCATCTTTACATGAACCCCAGAGAGCTCAACAAGAAACTAAGGAGCACTCAGAGAGCCTCCAGTTCAGAGAGTCCGGTGCAGTCAAATTTCTGAGCCTGGGGCCAGGCTGCAGTGGAATGTCACTGCTGCAACAAAAGTTTGTCTACACCTTGGAAGAAGACACAGTCTCCACAGCTGTTCAGTTTACTTTGGCCAATGGCCACAAAAACCCCATACCAGAACTAAACCACAGGAGGATCTTAAATGTTTTGTGCTCTTGTTGTTTCAAACATCAAAAAAACCCAAGTTAAACTCATACAAAAAAAGTCTGGAGATATGGAAAATCTGCTCCCCAGGTACAGAGAGGTGTGTGAATCCAGGAAAATTTTCTCAGGTTCTTCCTCTGATGGTATAAACAGTTATTCTCACTCACTTAACTTGAATTAAATTCACAGAGGCACTTAGCGTAAAGAACAGTAGCTCCTGCGGCTGGTAGCCACACGCTTTCTCAGTATGTCACACATTCCTTTTGTTTTGTTCTGCTTTTTAGCATGAAGCTGACACCACTACAAATATTGACACTGATGCCATCAGTGCTCCCTTAAAATGAGTTTTTTCAAAACTATGGAGTTGTTTTTATTAAAATGACAGAATGGAGAAACTAATTGTGGTAGAAAAGGAGTTCTGCTGCTTCAGAGACTAGAAGTACCTTTGCTTAGCCAAGTTATTAAAATACTTTTCCAAGTGCTGAATATAAAGTCTGATCTGTATTCCATACACAACACCAATTACTTGTGAAGCATGCTCAACTGGTTTTGTACTCGTTTTACTCTTCATTAAAAAGTTCCAAAACTAGTCACAATCCTGGAAATAAGATCTTGTGATTTCATCTTTCTCTATTTAGTAGAAGTTTGGCTTTTTTGTTCTAATGGAGATTAACTTAGTATTACTTCATCATATACGATAGCAGCCTTTCCCTGGAAACGGCTGTTTTGTTAAATGTCAGAGATGCAGAGGATCTCATTGTTTCTGCTACAGCTCCTAAAAGTAGATGCTAATGACTTCAGATTTCTTTTTTAAATTGTGCTCCTTTTCAGTTGTGCTTTTTTTAATTTCTGGGAATTTGATTTACCAAGGTTAATAAGTGTTCTTCTAGCTTCATTTTGAAATAAAGTGTTTGGCTTCTACAAAGAGAAGGCGGTATTCTTCTCTGGCCACTTTTCCCCCTTCCTTTATAGCTATGCTCAAGAGTGAGGCAAAACACCTGCTACTACTTTTCTTGCAGAGCAACTGAAGATATGTAGCCATACCCTTCCCAAATATTGGGTGAAGTGTATACATGCTGATGAAAGAATCCCCGAACATGCTTTAGAATTATCCCCATTACTTCAAATCATAAAATACTGCCTCCTCCATGAATCAGTGGAGTTACTTAGATTTGCTCTCTCTAGCCTACTTGACCAGGCTTTTGTCTTGGCAGTAAGAGAATATTTCTTTCAACTAACACCATGATTACAAAATGAAGTAAATGTTTAGAGAGAAAAAAAGCACTAAAGAACACTGGAGAATTTTTTATAATTACCAATAATAACTGAAGCACAAATGGTGCGTTTGATGTTATGCTATATCTAAATTTACAGCACTTATTCCCTGACATCAAGCGTAACAGTGTTCCTGCCAGCACAGTATTTCATTTCATGAGAGATCACATTACTAAATACATGGCAGGTTATATGGCAGTTTCAGTAATAAAGCTGTAAGGCTCGTTTTCCTCTGGTATAAGCAGGGAGATGCAACAGTCAGACACAAATTTCAGTGTACTTCATCCACCAAAGGACAAACGTTTTCACCATAGTTCACTAAGTGAACTATGAGAAGAATTGGCCTCTGAAAACAAATCACATATGGATTTACTGGCCTATAATTTGGGAGAGAGAATGTTGCTTACTTCTTAGGTGCTTGAGATCCCTACCCATTGGTTCTAAGACTGAGCTATCTGCTCAGTGGTTCCCCTCAGCATGCGTCCAGCTGAAATACTACCGTATTAATTTTTCACCTTCTGAACTTTTCCAACAAGCCTTACTGCCGTGAACACTCCTCTCAACCATAAGAACAGCCATTCTTAATCTAGTTAGGGGAGAGTTTATTTTCTATCAGCATCACTGACTTCACAAAGCCATATACCTTCTTGGTATCACTGGACACAAGTGTCCTGTTTTAAATTCAGTGCAGGAGAGCAGCGTCACTTGCAAACGTGTGTACACCATTAGCAACAGGATATATTCTCATGACATAGCAACATAAAAAACATAGTTACCCTTAATTCCAGCCTCCTGGTTGATGTTTCTATAAAGATCTAATTACTGCTATTTGCTCCATTTCTGCCATTTCAAAATGCCTGAAGTTCTATAATAGAACTACTGGATTTCACTACAACTTCTCACTGGAGTTACTACTCTGTAACTTAATCAGTATATTTTAAATAAAAGTTTGGACAAGCAAGGTTCTGCTGTCTTCCATACAGCAATGAGAACATTCAGGTAGTTCAGGCTTGCTGACAATGCACTTAAGCTTCAAATTAGATAATCCTGAATATTCATGTGTATCTTACCCACAGAAATTTAAGTGGCAGATTTCAGAGTTAGTAGTGACTGACTGACTACTTTTCTCACCCTCCCAACAACAGCAAATCAATGGGAATGAATTATTGTAACTGGTCTCACCTTCACATGTTCTGCCATCTGCGGACACAGAAAAGCCCCGCTCACATATGCACTGGTAGGAACCATCCGTGTTTAGACACTCTCCATGTGGTGAACAGAGGTCAGATCTCTCACATTCATTGATATCTGAAAGCACAGACATTTAGAGCTTTGCAAATCATCACAGCCTTAATATTAAGCCTAAATTCAATTAGTCTTAAAAGCAGCTTCTATCTCCACTGGCTATGTAAATAGCAGTGTGAACGGCTCATCTTCCAGAGTAACCAAATCTCCTGGGATCCTTCTCAAACTCTGTATGGATGTCAATCTGTTCTGCTGCATCATACTCTTGCTACACCACTCTGTGATGAGGATAAGCAGAGAGTGACTGGTGGGAAATCAGCATAGGCACCACCCTAGCACACATTTCTTCTGTCTTACAGGTATTCTCAACCCCATCTCACTGCTCTTTCATGGCTGCACACCAGCCAACTCTGGTGTCTGACTCCACATGTTACTAGCAGGTTTGGAGCCGCATCTTTCCCAGAAGGCTGATTTTACATAATTTAAATCCAAATGCTCTTTTTTGCTGATGGGGAGTGGGAATGATCCCAAAAGATTGCTATATAAGAGCTTATCAGTCTCTTTTGTTTCATTCTATTTTTAACTTAGGAAGCATTTTTCAAACTTGTGAGTCTGAAAAACAAGTATTTCCTTTTGATTCATGTCTCATGTGAGCAACCAAATCTGCCCTCAGAACTTAAGGACTTCATTATTTCATTAAGGTACTACCACTTTTATATAAATGATCATTCATGTTGTAGTTGCACTTTTGTATTTTTTGCTTTACAAAAGCCCATTAAGAAGCATTCAGTACCATGCTGAAACCGAGCACAAATTTACAAACAAAACTGACTCATGGGGCTTATTAATCCCTTACCCAAACACTAGAATTTCTCATTCTTAACTGTACCTTTTTCTGCTTACAGCCATCCAGAATGTATCAAAGTAGCCAGCAACTTTGATATACTACAGAAATTATGATTTCAATATCACTGTCTCAAGACCATGATATACATCATAGAATTTTCTCTAGCTACAAACTGATTCTAGCCTGTGTGTAAACCTTCTAACCAGTGTCCTGAAATCATGGCCATAAGAGGAAAGAAAAGAGGCAGGCAGCTCAGGAAAGTTGTATCTGCATGAGGCGCCTAAGGAAAAGTAAGTGCACTGTGCTGAACACAACACCTACATGTACAAAGCTTTCTCTGAAATCATAGTAAATGCAAACCATCAACTACTTCCTGAAGCCCTCTGAAAGTTGGGAATTGTGGGAGATCAGCAATGACAAGGACAGTATTATACCTTCTCATCCTGTACTCAAGATTTAGCTGTCTTAAAACTGCCAGAAAAATACTGGAAACCAAGCCAGCTGATTACACAAGGTAGAATGATGTGTTAAAAGGCAGGAAAACAAAATTACCAGTGTTAGGGAAATTGAGTATAATACCTCTGAAAGAGCAAACTGCACTTTCTCAAGTTTTGGAGTCTTTTCAACTTTCTCCTTACCAAAACGCATATCCCCAGCTTCTAGTCTAGTCCAGATTCAAATTGCAGACACTGCACTCTGTGATAAATTTGCCAGTTTAATTCAATAGCTCTCTGTTTGCACTGTCTGTCCCTTAGCTGGCTCACAAGTGCTTTCAGTTTTGTTATATTTATCCATTTAAAATATGAGGCATGTATCTACTACTAAAGATGGCAAAGTGAAGAGATTAGAGGGATATCAAAGCTGCCATTGATTTCAGCTTGTGGTCAATTCTCTTTTATCTGCTAAAGCAAGGTCTAATACAGCACTTCTGTATGCTGAATGCAGCATTTTCTGAATAAGAAAGCAGTCACATAGAACACTCAGAACTTTCACAGGGAATTCAGTGTTTGTTGCAGAAGATCTTCAATGTGGATGAGCTGGAATCCAGTTTCTCAGCTAAAGTCTAAACTCTGCACAAGTGAGCAGCCAAAGCAAAGTCCAGTGTTCTGGTCCTTCAGCCATTTAGAACATGAACTTGTTATCACTTTCCAGCTCTAATACCATGGCTTCTGTCTCACAAAAACGGTGGGCAAAAGTGATGAGGCATGCCTGGGTGTTGTGCCAACATGAAGATGGGATTGTTCAGAACTAAATCCTGGGAAGTGTTTTCCTGGGTTTGGCAATGCTGACTCAGTCTCAGACAACACATTTTCTTCATCCCCACCCATCCTCCACAAAGTACTGCAAGTGTTTTATAGAGGCAATATCTAAAGCGACTTTAATGCTAACAATGCAGCTCTTCTTGTTACAGCTCTGATTCACAACACATAGAATGCTCTGTCAAAATAAATGTTTCCAGGATTTGGGAAAAAAGCAGCATGCATCTCTGTTAGTCCTAACATAGATTCTCTTTCAAGTTATGAAGGCTGAGACTTCAGCCTCTTGAAATAATTTCTCCACATATATTTACAGAGAGAAGAGAATGAATGAGAGTAGAAAATAAGAAGAGTAAGAAAGCACTACAAATGATTATAAATTAGTTTCTCTTCCTTAGCAAGGTCTGTGACTATCACAAGTTACACTTACAAATCTGCACATTTATAATAATAATCCAGGGATTTTTTACACCTGCTTCATACCTTGACATCCCCTATTTGCTATCTGCTGGAAACCATCTGGACAAGTGCATTTGTAGGACCCTTCAGTATTTATGCAGCTTCCTCTTAGGCAAACATTGCTGTCTTGAAGGCATTCATCAACATCTGAAATAAAAAGGCAGCTGAATTATTAGATGATGTCAAAACTGATGAAATTTTTAAAACTTTCAACATAACTTGAAGCAACTGTGTGCATACATGGAAATCAAGTTTACTACGCTTTAGGATTCTTTGTTATTTTCCTTTCATTGTGTCATCAAACTTCTCATCTTTCAAGAGGGCTTTGAAATTTGAGTTTGTATGTGATTAATTCCTAGCAAATATGACTCATCTGCATCTCTCACAAAAGCACATCATAACAGTAATGCAGTTAAAAAGAAATCCAAGCAGCTGCACATTTAGAAGACAGACACAAAAACTACCTCCTAATGCAAATGTAAAATAGTCTTCTTTGGATGTGTTTAAACCCCCACATAGAAATCCAAGAGCTGGAAGTGACTGACTCAGGCATCCCCCTGGGAGTGGGCAAGCCCAAGCAGAGCTGGTGTGTCACAGCAGGCAGGACGTGCCTGGGGAGCCTGCTCACACCACAGCCACGTGGGACAGGACCACACTGTGGGCACTGCTGTGCTAATGGGGAGCTTTCCATGCAGCTGAACCACAGCCATTTCACAGGCTTTTAGCAGCTGGATCATGCAGCTGCATGGCTGCTTTTGCACAGGGCTGCACCCCAGCCACAAATCCAGCTCCAGAGTCCAGGCACACAGGATCTTGTTTCCCAGCTCCCACACACCATGTTCAGGATCAAGCCTTAGGCCTGTACACTCTGCTCTGTGTCTCAATATCCATGGGATAAACGGCTGACACACAGCAGGGAGAGTTTCAGGATTCAAACTAGACACAAGATAATCAACTATTTCAAGAACAGGACACTGGCACTGTCTCCACCTAAAGTCTTTTCTTCCCTTAGTCTTTCAAAGGGCTTAAAGGCAGCCAAGTGGAGGAACCAGAGTACAGCTACTCTGGGTACAGGATTAAGTCAGCAAGTGCTGACATTCCAGTGACATTATACAGCTTTGGTTGCACTGCAGTTTAAGATCACAAGGTATTTGGTGCCTGTGCCTCTAAGTTTTAAAAGCAAACAGAAAGTGAGAGACAAATTAAAAATACTGTCTCATAAGCAACTTCCCTCAGCCTCCACAGAGCTCTACCTAATCATCTACCCAGTCTATTGCTTTGATAATGTAGTTAGCTTCCTTTGAAAAACAGTAATCAAAGACTTTTCCCAGTACCTTTGATTATTCTGATTTCTTAAGTATGGATTTTAGCTGATTAGAATTGTAACTTTTTCCTGTGCTGCAGGAATGAATAGCAATTGTAATTGAAAAGAGGACATGACCTCATTTCTACATTTATCTTTGGAAGCCCACACTATATCATTCTCCTTGGGATTTAATCTATTTAATAAAAGTAAGAAATAGGGATAGCTCTCTTACACAAATGAATGTTATTGAAGATAAAATTGCACTTAATGTTGACAAAGTTATGACCTTTAAGATAACCACATGTTTTATAACCATTTTCAAGTGCAAAACAAATTGTGGCTTATTTAAAAAGCAATTCATTTTGACTAGAGCATGAGAAAAAATAATTACTCCCTTGTGCTAAGTTAATGCCAAGTCTCACAACAAGAAGGTGCCTTCTGCCAAATTCAGTAAAACTGCATTATTTTCCATATAGGATGCAAACCTCCCTCTCTCTGATGCAACTCTTCATAGACCCTATGAGTGCTACATGAGAATCCCCAGAAAAATCAGTGGCATCCCCAGAAAAATCTTAAGGCATTCACTGCTTTTTACCACCTTTACACATGCATGTCTTGAACATTTTGGCTAGCAAAATCTCTGAAAGCTCTAGGAGAACAGCAGAGACTTAAGCTTCAGACTTTCTTGCAGTAACACAGGTTCTTTGAGATGTACAGTCTGTATGTAAGTCCTGTTGGAGCATATTCCCCTCCTTTTTGGCTGAGACAAGGCCTCACAGGTGCCCTCACACTTTGTGCTCCCTCTTATTCAGGGCAACAATGAGCAAAAAGTCTCAATGTCACTTCATCTCAAGAACAAGTTGCTGAATGACAGACTAAGGCAGAAGATAAACACACACGTGGGTGTCTACCTTAAAGATATACTGCATGTATAGTTGTATACATTGATACATGTACCAATTATTTTCAATTGTTTTACAGCATCACACATTCTTTGGGTATCCTCTGATGTGACAAATGTCCACACCCGGCTCTTCAAGAAACTGGACAAAATTTGAACCACTTTGTTTTTTCCAGACAATTGTGCTGTGCTATGCTCACAATTTTTGTAATCTCTTTTCTGCTCTCTCTGTGAAGTGTTATAAAACATTGAGGTAAATAAGCTAATCCAAAACTCAGAGGCCATTATGTGGAAAAACACTGCATGTCTTCTTAAGGTGATTGTCTCCTTAGTTTCCAAGGTGCAAAAAGCAGTCTATAATATCCTGTACTTCAGAAAATTTTGAAGGGATAGAATGAAAGCACAGAAGAACTTCTTCCACTTCAAGAGATTAAGTATTTTTGCAGGACTTGCAATATTTACAGAAGTCTTCAGCAAACAAACCATGGCTACAGAAATTAACCATTCTGTCACTGGGTGGAGAAGCTGTAAATTTGGTTCCAGATTTTTAAATGAGACAAATATCCTGGGGTAAGGGAATGGTTTTACTCTTTTTCCTTGTTTGATACAACCCCTCTTCTTTTGCCTTGAAAATGTCTGAAACTATTTTGTCTTGAAAACTGCCTTTGAGCAGGGGTAAGAGTTAAAGTATGGACCTATCGTGACAGGCCAGGTGATGGAGAGCTGCAACAGCTACCATGAGTTCTTGGGCTGTTTGAAAAGCACCAAAGCAGTCGAAGAGAAGTTTGAAATTTCATCTCAAGTCTACTTAGAGCAAGTTAGATTAGCAGTTGTCACAAATGATACCATATCATCTGTTCTGTCTTTGGGAGGCAGAACGGCCTGTGATCCATTAGACCACGTTTTTCTTTGATTCTTGACAGGGTATCTCCACATCTGCTGCAATTCATGAAGATCTTGAAGGCAGATGAGAGCAAAATTATTTGATGCAAATTTCTAGTCCATTGCATCATCAGCCCACATTTCTTGAGGCTGATGCAAGAGGTGCTGGTACTCAGCATGAATGATGAGAAGAGTGTGTTAAGTTCTTCCATGAACACATTCTCCAAATAGCTCAGGACCAAAGAGTACCAGTGTGCTGAGGAGATTTTATAAGATATCCTTACTCTTTGCTGATGAGAAATTCAAGAGTTGCTGCCACTCATGGAATGTGGACAATCCAGTGTAATCAGTTATGATAAAGTCTGTTACAAGTTTGTCTTGAGCAAACAGCATTTGGTTAGCCCAGGGGGAACTGCTCTTCTGCCTGCATCACTTGAAGAGGAGGATTCCTGACCTGTTGCTGTGAGGGAGAAGGTGAGGACTGCCTTCCAAGGGCTGTGTGGAGGATAACCTAGCAGCAGAACACTGTTTGGTAGAACAGCTGTAAGAAGCTGTATCTTGCAAAGCATCAGCAGTTACAGAAAGCACACCAGAGACCAAAAAGCTTTTATGAGCTAATGCCCCATGTACAATGAGACTTTAACAAATGCTTCTTAGCTACTTCTCCCTGGTAGTGTGAGATAAGAAAGCAATTGAGATAGAATCTTTCCTGGAGTTTGCTGGTAAGTAATCTTGCATTCTCAAGGTGACCATGAGTAGTGCAGCAGATGTACCATATCAGATGGTAGCCAACAACAGAGAAGAGGAAGTAGCTTTGAAATGCTTCAATAGAAAAAAATATCAGTTTGCCAATTACTGGACAATTACATTGTTTTACTTGAGAGATAAAAGAATGTTTTTTTTCTATAACACAGTATTTCTTGCTACATATATTGTACATCTTTCACTTCTTACTTTTGTTTTTGCAAGCTCAGTACCTAGACTGCATTTTGAGACAGTGCAAGCTGTGAGCTCCAGTAGATCCTGCTGGAACTTGTCATCTACTAAATGCTTTTCTTTCATGCGCACTCTTGCCAGTGCACATGTGTGATTGTGGTGGCTGGCTGCAGGTTTCCAAACCAGCTGGAGAAGAAGTTTTAACTAGCAGGCCTCCATGAGAATAGCATATACTGGCAGAAGCTTTTGTAATACAGAGCCTCTGTGTCAGAACTTAAACAACAAGGTTTGGAAAGACGGACTTGTTCTCAGTAATAATATCAACTGGTCTTCCAATCTTACTGTTGGAAGCACATGTCCTAACTTTTTGTATGTGGAAAGATGACAGGTACTATTTCTAAGAATCCATTAAATATGTGGCTGTGTTGGTGGGAACAAATGGTTGGCAGTGTAGAGAAAGAAAGAGAGGCAACATATATTTCTTCTCCATTCTTAAAAGAGTTCACTCCTATAGCTGAAATACTCAAGATCTTATTGAATAAAATTAGTCGGCAGCTGAGTCCCTAAGCTTACCTTCACACTGATCTCCAGTAGATGACAAGGAGTAGCCTTGGCTACAGATACATCTGAAAGATCCTTCTGTGTTCCTGCAGCGTCCATTTGTACAGACTGATCGCTGCTGGCATTCGTTAATATCTGCAGAGACAGTGAAACTCTTACACATCTGAAAATACCAGTTACTCATCAAATGGTACAAAGACCAAGTCTGAACAAAACAGCAAAGCACAGTATCAGTATCCAGTACTGCTTAACTTGTTTGTGTTTATTAAATACAGACAATGCAATGCATAAAATTGTATGAAACTGCAGACTGTGTGTTTTCCTTGAGACGACGGTGTTCAACGTTCTCTCCTGTAACACCAATTTATCCCTCATGCACAATGGGGTACACACAGACTCACAAATACACACACATGCTGCCTGAGAGCTGCTTTTGTTTCTGTTGTATCTGGCAGAGGTAACAAGTCAGCCGCTCCAGTGAATCAGCAAAACCCACAAAATACTTTCCAACAGGATCACCACTTTTTAACTGGGTGTGGTTTTCAGATGCACACTGACAGGCTAATCCCCTATTAAGTTAAGGCTCCTTGAAATTCTTGCCTTGTAGCAGTATTAATCATCTAACTGGAGAAATGTCTCTTTGCTTCCAGAACACTGCTAATCCCTCTGTGCTTTAGCTCTCATAAACTGGGGTCAGCCTGAGCTAACAGATGGATTTGAACATCAAACTTATATTTTCCTATGGAAAACTCAAAGTATTGGAAGCAAGTGGCTCTTTGAATGCAGAACATAGCACATGCCTTGTTTGAGCTAGGAAGCCTATTTTCCCTCTGTTATTTGTAAAATATTCATTAAGAAGCAGTGTTTAAATTGACATGGTGTATTCTTGGTCACTTCTAGCATTTTGGCACAGCTGAATGTCTTTCTGGAAATACACTTCAATTCAAATGGGAGAGTGTTACTCAATGAGGTTTTTCAGGTCTATGTTATGGCTGAACAGTCTGACCTCTTAAGTAACGGTTCCTTGCAACCACAGAAGTTTAGAATTTAAGGATCACTGAAATCTGTGAGGCTCCATGAAGCAGCTGGGCATGTGTATGGGTCCTTACTTAGAAGGGTGCACTTTAAGAAGAACAGTCTGCACATGCCAGCTCAGCTTGGCAAGGGCTCTTTTCCATGAAAGGCTCAGAGGAAGCAGTCAAATTTGTCTACATATTTTCCCCAAGATCAGTCTGCTGTGTGTCCTGAACAGCACATTTAACTCACTCAAGACACTTAACTTACACTGATGTTTTGTTTCAAACTTCCTGACAAATGTATATGAGCTATCATTTAGTTTTACTGTATTATTTTTAGCACTCAGAAGTCTGAAAGTGTTTGGTGCTGTACAGAGACACTTAGGGAAGGCTGAGGGAAAGGCAAAAGAAGGAAATCCAACATCTGACAAGAAACATGTAGGTGACTGTGCACTTCCACAGCCTGGAGACACTGTCTCAGATTTTCACCATTAGGGAAAAGTTTCAAGTTCTCTCTAGTTGAGGAGAGGAATATTCATAGCTCCTGTACACGCTCTAGGTTCACCCTCACACTACTTCACCCTAACTTCAGACCTAATTTTGTTCCACTGGAGCAGTCTTGACGGGAATTTTAGATGTGGAAGAAATGTGGAAACTGACACTTTGGAGGCACAGGAACTGTTCCTAGAAACACACCACCAAGCTCTCTCTCTCTCTCAGTGTACTGCTGGAAATACAGGGACACCAGTGCAGGCAGGGTTAACTGCTCAGTGGTAACTGACACTGCTGGGCTCGAAAGGGCAGCAGCCTAGGTTTTTTGATTTCACTCACCCACATGGTAGGTAAAAAAAAGATAGAAAGAAAAGCAAAAGCCACTGTCCTTAAAGCTCTGAAATGCCAGATATGCCATGGATTTTGCAAATATTCCAGTTTAGCAATATAAATATTACTACATGTTCTTGACTGGCTTTATAACACATGTCAAGGTCTACAATGTGATCATTGAAACCATAAAATGGAAATACACATTCTTACATTTCTGTGTTTTTAGCATCAGTGTTATACATTTAAAAGCAAGATTAAAAAAAATTAAAAATATTATCTAAAAGGTAAATGCAACCTTATCAATTTTAGTAATATTCTTTCTTACCTTCACATTGATCCTTTGATGCAGAGAGTTTGAAACCCTGGGCACAAAAACACCTGAAGGATCCCTCTGTATTCTCACAACGTCCATTTGTACAGTGACTGCCATACTGACATTCATTTATATCTGTGAATAAAAAAAAAGCGCAAGAAATAAACTGGGGTCCAACCACCTTTCAGTTGAGCTTGGGAATATATTCAAATTACATCATAAAGATGACTATTATTCCTGCGGAATTTATTTCAATGTGATTTTAGCACTTCATGCAGGTTCCTTTGTAAGGCTACTCTACACACTCATCAAGGAACTTAACTGGATTATGCAAAATCTCTCCTCCTAGTCACAAACCATCCTTTCTTTAGAAAGACTTGAAAGCAGCTTTTATTTCCTATACACTATCCCATGCACATCTACTTTCATCCTTCTCTGAAAGGTATTAATTAGATGGGCCACTTTCTTTAGCCAACATGAAAATTGCTGTGTTGCTACTTAACAGTAATTTTCAAGAATTCTTTCTGAAGGCAATTTGTATAAATCAACAAAGCAAAAATAAAGATAAAACAAGAAACATATTTTACTATAAATCCAGCCAGAATTAATTCTGTATTCTAAAATAATAATTAGAAGTGGTTTTCACAGGAAAAAAAAATTCAAATTTTATTTCTTTCTTTCGGGGTTGCAGTAGTTAGAGCGTGTCCTTGTTTTATGGAAAAATGCTGTATTTTTTTAGCTTCACTGATGCAGGAAAAGAACTACCCTTTGTTTGTTTTTATGTGCCAGAAAGCATATTACTCCTAATTATCCTCTCTTTTGCCACCACAAAGCACACAAAACCCATCAGCAAATTATTTGAGGCACTGGAGCCATTTAGATGGCTGTAGCAGAGGGAGAGCTGGAAGATTCAACATCTTTAAACTATCATCAGAACCCTTATTAGCTATTGTGAATATGTGCAGTAACTATTTTCCTCACACGTATTTAGAGGCATGGCTCTTTGCAAGCTCCTGTACCACCTGCCTTTGACAAAGCCCATCTTTCCCCCAGACACAAACAAAACCACCACGATCATCCACATTCCCAGTGACCTACAACTCTCAGTTCCTCACTTGAGCCTCTAGCTCTGTAAATAACATGGCCTGTTGTAGCCTGGCCAAGCAGAAGGAGCGACAGACATCCTTGGAGATAGGACAGCACAGATCCACAGGTGCTGTGCTATGGCATTCAGTGGTGCTACTCCTCATTGCTTTCTCCAAGGCTTATCTTCCACTCACTAGTGTTGCTAATTGTGCTTGCTCTACTAAACACAATCTTTGCTCTCCATGTACATGATCAATGCTCTGACTGAAGAATCTGTTCAAACACAGAGAACCCAATTCAAGCACACAAATTTCCAACCAAACAACAAAACTGCTTCTAACAGATTCACTTTCATCTCTAAGCTGCTTGACAAAGAAACCTGCAATACTATTTCTGATTTTTGGATGGGATTCAAAGATCAAGAGTTTTCTACATGAAGCCAACAGAAAAGCCAGGAACAGAACTTAAATTTTCTGACATGAAATCCAGAGTTATAACCGATTCTGTTGGTCTCCCTACAGTAGGGCTAGAGGTATTTGGATTAGCTCTGCTTACCTCAGTATTAGTTTTGGTATCTTCTAATGGGATCCTTAAAACTGTACAATTTGAATATTGATAGTTAAACCATGCAGCTTCAAAATCCACCACAGTGATAATCGCAAGGATGAAGTGATTTAGAAAGTTTTGCTAATCTACTTTTTAAATTTGTTCATCAATACACAGAAGTGTGCTCTAGATACATCATGATATCTGACTTTATTTGAATGTGAAAATGTGCAGAGAGAAAAATGGAATAGAAAATTAATCAGTGGTTGAAAGTGAACTTAAAAACCAATTAATTATTTCAAATAGTCCCTGTACAACACAAATGCAGTGAGGGACCTGGGACAGTGACTATTTCAAGACAATGAGGAGTCAGGCTGTGCAAGTGTCCTTTTCCATTTCATCCAACACACATTGAACATTCCCACCGAAACTCCAGTTAAATGTAGTCTACCCGAGTTTGAAGTGAACTGAGGGACTTGGCTTAATAAAACAGATGTGGCTATGTTCCTGGCTTTAAATCCTGCAAGATTACAATCTAAATGGCATCAAAGACGTATCTGTAGAAAAAAGTGCAGGCAGAAGAATGAAGTGAGGTAAAAAAATACTGAAAACAGCAATGTGGAAAAACAGAAGAGCTGCAACTGATCTAAACTAACAGGAGAAACAAATGAATTTATGGAACAACAGATTTAAATATCCTTCACAAATAATGGGAGATATTTTCCTTTTTGGTGTATTTAAGTGGTGCCATATTGCAGACCTACAGATTTAAGAAAAAATGTCTGCATTACATTTTCTAAAATATGTATGGCTCATTTCCAACATGATGTAAGCCTAGGATAAACAAAAAACGGACTGATCACATCACTAATGAAGTGAGTAAGAATGTCTAGGCTTAGAACATTTCATAAGACAAAGGAAAAAAGGAAAGCTACATGAAGTAATACAAGGAAAAAAATTATCACTTTAAATCAAGACATATTCCTTGCATGACTTAGTTCTGAGCAAAGACTGACTTCTCTTATTTCCCTCCTACTAACCTGGTTAGCAAGAATGAAACAACTGAAAGATTTGTCAGGGAATTTTCAACCAAGCTATTTCCATAAAAAGGTACAGAAATAAAGCTTAATATTGGGAAGAGAAGGCAAAATTAGGCCAACATTTTTGCAAAAGAAAAAAAAAGGAGTTAAGTAAGAGCACTCTTAACAGAGTACATATTGTACAGCGTACAATACACATTCTTTGCAAGGGCACCAGGAATGCAGGCAGGTGGGCAGGAACGAAATGAAGACCAATGTGGAGTAATTAGTGCAAAAAGAAACCCATTAATTTGTTGTAAACATTTTGTAGCTTGTTACAACTCCATTAAATCCATGAAATTACCAGAGAAATACATTCCTCCTGACAGTGAGTCAAATGACAAGACCAAATATGCAGCTACGACATGGCAGATCAGACAGTAAAGACTTTTTCAGAAAACAGGGCAGTTGAAAAGGGTGTAATCTGCACAGCAAAATTGGTGGTGAAGTTCTGACAGCCACACCATTGCCTCACTGCAACTTGGCTCTAATCTTGATCCACAGATCAGCACCACACTTGCAGCTGGAGCACAGCAGATCCCAGCCACCAGAGCTGCTTCAACCAAACTCTGCCCTTAGACTGCTTTGTGAACTAAACCACATCACAGCACTGGGAGCCATTACAAAATAAGCCATAGAAGTACACTGACAATCAGCCCTACAACAGTAATGCAAACACCCTCTGTGTAGGTTATTGCACACCTGTTTAGGCAACATTAGGCAACATAGGTTACTCCAACAATCACAATTATAGGGCATGTGATACATCGAGTGGGAGGAATATTCGCAACAGATAGCAGATCCTTCACAACTGATGCTAAATTTAAGTTTCTGGTAGTGTCCCAAAAAGTGGCACTCAAAACTGCAAAAGATTATTTCCTTTAGCACAATGGATTAGTTTGCACTTTCTTACCTCCATTTCAAATAGTCAAAACTGATTTTGAAAAAAAAAATTCAATCTAACATTTACAAAAAAATCAACAAAAGTAAAATGCGAGAAATCTGTCCTAAACCCTCAACCTAAAGTTAGACAAGGGGCTTTAAGATATACTAATGTGTTGCTAGAAGCACAGATAATTAAAGACTTTAATTAACATGCTCCATGAGCAAACTCTTGAATATATTCCACTGAAAAACCTGAGTTGCACTGATGTATTAGCACTCGTCTTTTCCATTTTTCCACTTGTCTTTGCCAAACAACAGCCTACTAGTATTTCACTGACAATACATCCCCTTTCTGTTCCATATTTTCTATTTCAAGAATTTTGTTTTGTAATTATATTATTTGTAGTCTAGATTTATCTACAGTAAAACAAGATTTCCTCTTATGTACTGTGTCTGAGAACATAAAGCAATTTCAAAAATCTCATATTTTCAGTTATTCTTGAATGAAATGAGGACCCAGGGCACAGTGATGTCATCAGGTTGTAACACTGATTGAATATGAAACACAGCACCTCAGAACAAGAGCTACAACCAGAGAGACAAAGAGTACTAAACATACCATGGCACTGTCCATTCCAGCCTCTGAATCCCACTCTGCAAGGAATGCACTGGTAGGAGCCAGGAGCATTAAGGCACTGTGCATCTGGACAGGTAGTTGGAGTCAGGCACTCATCGATGTCTTCAAAAGAGAAGATAAAAGGAAATACTCATCAAGCCATAGTAGAACACTGAATAATAATCTGGTTACTCTGACTCTCTTCCTGAGATACTAAAGCATTTAAAGAGTTGTGTAATTTATCTGATAGAGGCACAGGAAAGAACAAGTTCACACATATTTGTACCAGCAAAGGGGCATCTCAGAAATAGAGTAGCTCATAATACATGCAGCTGAATCTGAATTCTCTGTTTTACTAAAAATCTTTGGTAGGTCTTCCAGAACATACAGCATATCAGATTTCTGGCTATCACATGTAAAAATAACTTTCCTTTACTTTACATGTTACTCCTTTATCATACTGAAGTGCCTGAGATTCTTCCTATAGTAAGACTTTTGAAGTTCATTGGAACTTCAGTAAAATTGTAACTCTGAATTCCAAAAGCAAAGCACAATTTGGTATTTTCCAATGCTGTAGAGTTATTCAGCATGCAAGCGCTATTGGGACAAAAACATAATTGTGTGAATGAGAATCAAAGAGGTTTACATGAAGTAAGGAGTTAATTTTGGCTGAAGGAAGGCACAAGCCACATCACTGAGGCTGGCAATGTTTAGGGTGAGAGAGGGACTTTCTGCATCAGGCAGGGTCCTAAAATGCCCATGACAAGAACAGAGAGGTCCTGAAAAAGTCATGGAACTCATGTTCAGGCTCTGAGCAAGAACAACTTCTTATCCTGCCCCAAGGAAACCCAGACATCCAACATATTCAATCTAGAGGAGACTGCACACAGAAAACAACATTCAAAGACAAGTTGCTGTTAAGTGACCAATGATCAGAAGATTCTGGAATTAAAACTGTGTAGGCAGTCTCCTTGCAGTCTGCTCGCATGTGTGAGATCATTTTATAACATAGTATTTAATTACACAATAATTATAATCTTTCCCATTAAATACTTCCTTCATGCAGTGCACAGAACTAATTAAATTGTCAGTCACCTCTAAACTCAGCTTCCTAAGCTTCCATCCTTTTCCTGCCCCAGGCCTAGCAGTTTTGTCTTCTGCAATTAAGGACTGCTACTTGAGCACAGATCATAGGGAGGGAATTCACCCCTAGTTTTGAGAACAAGCTGACAGAACTCAAGGAGCTCCCAACACTTGTAATTTAACTGGACAATGCTCCAAGGTTGAGAAAATTGAATATTCCAGCTCCAAACATCTCACTGGATGTAGGCAAATCACAATTTTTCGTAAAATCACAATTGTCCAGCTTAGAATACTTTCTCATAAAAACACTAACAGGCTTCTTCAGTGGCTACAATGCAGACCTGCAAAAGCTTCTCATTAAACTGCTGTGGGAGTTTGTTTTTTTTAACTTAATTAACAAAGAAAATTACACTTCTGCTCCAATTTCTTCTCAGAACTGTGGACTGTGTCTGCCTTCAGAACATGAATGATGCACCTGGTTCCGAAATTTTTAGTCAAAATAAAGTCTAGATGTGGCAAAGCATTAAAAAAAAAATCACAAGAAGATTCTACAAGAATTCTTCATCCTGTGCAGTGATGTTCAGCTATGACTAAAACACTGTTCTACAGAAACAGCAGAACTTACAAGAACATCTATGCACTCTTTACATTTCCCCGGCTAGGCCTGTGACAGAGCTTGTGTGAGTACAGCTTGAAGGCAGAATGAGGATGGGGTGAGGAAGTGCAAGTGAGCCCTGAGTATTGTGTGCAGCTTGGAGGATTCTTGCCTTTGTTTTTGAACTGTGGAGGGGGTGGAAGGAAGTTCTTTGTGAAATTAGAAATCTGTCAGTAGAGTGATGACATGGTGAAATGATTCCCCAAATGTATCATTTCCTTGGTTTGATGGATTAATGGAGGAGCATTTTCCCCTCAAGCAACTTTAAATAACTTTCAAGAGAGAATTTGGTTTCAGAAATTACATTTTGTTAAATTAAATTATAGAGGACTACCACCACACTATTTAAAATACAAGTTAATGTGATGTAGTGTAAGAGTCTGATTTCTAGCCTAACTGAATTACAGATTCCCTAGTCAGAGAAGATTTGCAAAGACTAGTTGCAAGAGTGGAGTTTGTGGAACATTTAAATAAATAAAAAAATATTGGAATAAGACTCTTTTATCATTGCTCAGAGCACCAAATATATCCATGGCAGCTTTAAGTTGCTTATTTTCCAGGCAACCTAACATGTCAACAATTTTATTCTATCCTATGTAACTTGGACTAAAGCATAAACAAAATCATGTTTAAAATGAAATGATTTCTTGGGGGTTTTAGTTCACCATTCAAGTTGAGAACGAAAAAAATACCAGGAAAATAGACCAAAATATCACACTAAAAAGCTTTGAAGGTCAGATGTGCTAGGATCTCCTGCAACACGAAATATCTGCTTGATATGGATATTAAAAAGTCAACCTATCATTTGCGACCTGATATAATATAGGAAAAGTTAATTTCTTCTTTTAAACAAAAACTTGGCAAGCAGGCAAGGACTAACAATGAAGTTAGTTATTCCATGGCAAGAGATGATAAAATGGCTGTTCCAAGATGGTTCTGTACACAGTGGGGGAACTCCTTTACAGCATCTTAAATTCAAATAGCAGGAATTGAATTGCAGTTCCAGACACCAAATAATGACAAAGATTGAAGAGTACTCACAAAGGCTTCTTGTTTAAGATTGCACCCTGTGAGATTTGTCCCCTTGCAGCTCAAGCTGCAGTGCAAAGCCTCCCTTGAATAGAGGGAATGTTCATCGTTCCAAATAGCAGTAGTTTGGCACTGGTTTTGTGCTATCAATAAATGGTGCAATGAAGTGCTATCACTATCAACCATCACCACCAGGGAACAGTCCAAACCTACCTTCACATTCCCCTCTCCTGTTCATTTGGTAGCCACTATCACAATATTCACATCTGTATGAGCCAAGAGTGTTTATACAAAAGCCTTCTCCACAAGTGTGAGGTCTTGAACATTCATCAAAATCTGCAGATGACAAATAGAAGTTCAGAGAAGTTGTCTCACCATCAAACTATCGAATGCTTGCATCTCCTCAAAACTCTGCTTTAACTAAACACTAAGTAGTAAGTTTGGATTTTTGAAGCTGTTTGCAAGCCACCTCACTGCTTGTAATCAGAGAGAGAGTGAGTTTGAGAAACAGCCAGGGTATAGAAGGTGGCCTGGGAGCATCCCTATGGCTGCAAACACAATGTGTGTTGCTGCATCTGTGCAGTGCCCAAGCCAGCACTAACCTAAGGCAGACCACAGCCCCTTCAGGCTGTTGGTGCTGTTTTGTGAAGTCTGTGGCTGTTTGCAGCTGTATTTAAAAACATGGTTTGTTCCAGCTTCTACTCATTGAAAGTGTTGAATATTTGTATTTTATACAGCAGGTGTTTTTACTTATTGGTAGTTTTTCTAAACAATGATATACTGAATAAATTCTCATTTTCCAACAAACAAACATTCTGAAAAGGAGTATCAGCTAATAAACAGGTGCTTTGCTCACCACAACACCTGGTGAGAGACAGTGAAATATACTTTCAGACATCAGTCCAGTACCACTGACATTGAGGAAAAAAAGAGTTGAAAAGGGGACTTTAGGAGGGTTTAGCTATGCTTCTTGAATAATTGTGATACTTTTATTTTCTATAAAGGAGACTAGTTATTACCAATGCAGTCAGTTCCATCTTCACTGGCCATGAATCCAGCCTGGCAAATACATAGGAAACTTCCTTCTGTATTTTCACAGCGTCCAAGGGAACAGAGATGTGGTGCCTGATCACACTCATTAATATCTGTAAAAGAAATGAAAACAGAAGACTACAGAATAACGTATATAGATGTGATTCTTTTTTGTGCATTCTGTGCCATGCATTTGAAAAGACTGACCTTGTAATTATTTTAACTATTGGAAAAGGTATATATGTTTTCTCTCAGAGATGAAAAAAAGATGCATTAAATAGTTTTGGTTGGAGAAAAATGCTCTTATTGGCTTACACTGTAAGAATATTGCATTGGCCTGAAGAACGTGACATGATTACAGTTCAAATCACTACACTGTGTGCAACATGAGCACAAGCTGCAAGCATGGAATGTTAATAAAATTTGGACGAAATAAAGGGATTCTAAGTTGCCATTTGGCTGTGTTGCACAATTTATTTTTCTATACTGCAATTGCACCTGACAGCATGTGTTACAGCGTGAAGCTGCTGAGCTTTGGTGGCATGAACATTTTATAGCATATAATCTGTAGATACAATACACCCTTTCTGTTCCAAGTTACAGAGGAACCAGTGTACTCTGAATGAAGAAAAGATACCAATACAGCTGCTTCCAAATCTGAAATGGCTCATGTAGGACCCCTTTGTGCTCTGCCTTATGTTCATCAGAGAATCATCATCTAGATTTACTAGCTTAAAAGGGGATGGAGACCTTACTTTGCAGATCTCTCACTGTGCTTCTGGGTTGTTTAGGATACACTTTCTCTTTTCAGTAGCAGGCTGAAAGGAATGACATAACAAAATGCCTGGACTTAGTCTGCCTGCAGAGCTGGTAGCTGGGTAAATCACTGTGAGAAACAGGCACAAATTCATTCTTTTTCCAAACAGAAGGGTATTTCCTCCTAGTAGGCTGACTTTTAGATACCTGATACACAGCTGAGAGGAGATGGTCTGCCTATTTCTTTTTCTCTCACATCCCAATGGGAGATGTTTTCACTCCATTTCATTAAATTCACACTAATTTTAGAGCAGCTGAAATGCTGTATTAGAGACTACCTCACAAATTTTATTTGGCATAGAAAAAAAAGCCTAGTAGTTTGAAAGCATTCAAGAGAGGAAAGAATGCCTGACTGCTCTGGAGAGATTTCCCGTAACCAGATTCTACATTTCAAGCATTTCATAGCACGGTTATTTCAGATTTTTGAAAGCACCATTTCATACCAATGCATTTTGTCTGCTGATCATTAAGTTTGAACCCCTTGTAGCAGATGCAAGTGTATCCCACAGGCAAATTAACACAGTGTCCTGCTCCACAGATATCAGGATTAACTGTACATTCGTTGATTTCTAAGCAAAGAAAGAGAAATTTAATGTTAAACTTACATAGCTCAGTAAGTGCACAATACTCTGTAGTCCAAGTAGAAAGCTCAGGCATGAAAACAACTGTAAATCAAGTTTGCAACTCCTGAATTTCTCTAATGGGTATCTTATCTGGGAGAATCTAGAAACCATCTGCACTTTTCCTAGTGACATAATCTTATGTCCCATCCAAGATCTATAAATTAGTACATAAAATTTAAAGAAAAATGAAGATAAAATAAAAAAATATATATGGCTCAATCTTTGCATTGCACATTAAGAAAATAACTGCAGTGAGTTTTTGATCACAGTGGGTATCCTGATTTATAGAAATACTCATCTACTAATGGCTTGGATGTATTTTGTAAGATAAGGAGATTCAGATATGGGCAGCATTGAATGCTAAATCCTTACAGTAGTTTTAGAAATTCCTGAAGTATATGCGTTACTGCAGAAAATACTAATTACTATCTTCAGTTGCAACAAACTAAGGTTATACTATACTGCAGTATGGAATTGTAATTCCCAAAAAAGAAGAAATTAAGTGTAAAGAAGAATTGTTTATCTAGACTTTAGAAGCAGGTCACATTTAAATTTACCTAAATTTTGAAGTACAGAAATAAGGCACTCAAAAACTTCTCAACTTAAACTGCAGTCAGTTTTTAAAATCCTGTTTAGGATTTTGTCCTACAAATCTTACAGCACTTTTACTTTATTATCTCTCTTTTGATTTATAGCACACAGCAATTTCCAGTTCTACTAATTTTCCTGAGGAAATAAAAAACAGAGCATGGAAAACTACCATTTTCTTTTAACTTACTGATGTGAGCTCCCAGCAAGATAACTTTCTTCCCTTGTAAAGAAGCTGGGAGCTGGCTGGTAGAAGGGGCACAGTCACAGAAGAGCTGACTTCCAAGTTCTACTTTGATGATCACAACTATTTGAACCTTTGTATGGGATTGATAAACTGTAATTATAGCAAACTGAAGGCAGCAGTTTGCTATAATTACAGTAAGCAGAATGCTTACAGACAGACAGGATTCTTTCTCTACTCTTACAGTACATTCCGGAGGATTTAACTGCAGACAGAATTGTACAACTGGGTGATTTAGACCCTGCGTGCATGGCATCAACTTAAAAATCCATTCCTGCATGAATGAAAAGCCATTTTGAAGAGTTCATTTTTTATTAAAGTATGTGAAATTTCTCCCTCTGAATGGAAACCAGGAAACCTCTTTGTAGGCCTAAATATCTCTACAATATACAAGAATGCATCTTACAGTATTTACAGGATATTGCAAACACTTCAAAGCACCTGTGTTCATTCTGGTTCATTCTAACCAATGTGAATTACTCTCATGTATACAAATATGGTACATTCACCTTTTGGCTTCTAAATGTATGGCAAAAGAAATTTTGATGTCTTTTTGACACAGCTGTCATTTAGACAAATTTCAGCTATGGCAGGTGCATTACTTGCATTTCTGTTATTTTCACTTCTTGACACATAGATGAAGATGAGGTAACTCTAATACATTAAAAAAGGATGAAGCACAAACATCAAAAGAACATTTCAAAACAGATCTTACAGTAATGTCTCACCTGCTTTTTGCAGAACATTCTGATCTACATCCCTTGAACTCTACACCCCTCAATGAACATCATCATGAGAACACATGCAAGACTGTCTAACAACCTGACTTGAATTCAAGAAGTATTCAGTTCTGGACTTGCCTTGCAGATCTGCAAAGAAAGCCCAGAAATGAATCTGAGGCGAATTATTAATTTTATCTTCTGTCCTTTACTTGTGGACTCAAAAATGGCAGGTACATCCTGGAGGACCTGTCCTGGCTTTCTTGATAGTAGAAACACTCATTCTTGTGCTGTTCTGCACTTTCTCCAGAATATTCCTTCTGTTCTACAACCATGTTCTCTTCACTATGGTAACTCAGTAACAGCACAGAACAATAGTGTTAGAAGCTCAGCAATTTCTTAACTTATTGCAGTTCTAAAAGAGAAGTACAATACCTGTAACTTGAGTAGGTGCAATAACTTGACTTGCACTGGAAGTAGAGACTTCGGGAGCAACTTCAACAGGCAAAGGAGGGGATGTTTTCTCAATCACTACTGTGTGACATGGAATGGAAATCAATCACGTCCAAAAAACCCATTTTAAAGCATTCAAAAACCACAACCATTAAAGAATTCACACATGAATAAGCTAGGCACTATGGAGATTTTTGTTTATTCTGCTTTGACCTACAGTAGAAAAAAACCCGTGTAATTGGGGTTTTCATCTTTCTACTGCTTGTGAAAAAAAGCCACTGAGGTGCTGAAGAAAGCAAACACAGTTGCAAAACTTTTGCAGCAAAAGTTATGCATAAATCTGCAAAGAGCCACCTAAGCACAGTTTCCTCTTGAAAGGAGCACAAGGCTTCACCTCTGCTGACATTAACATTCTCATGCACATAATCCAGGATACCACTTCTTCTTAAAATATGCCTTTATCTCCTACACAAGTCACTAAACCAATGCAAACCACTCAATTCCTCCCACTTCTGCTTCCAGGTTTTTTTTTTTTGACCATGGAGAAATTGCTTTTGAAGCTCCAATCATTTTTTCATTAATTACTGTTAGAATTGCTACTTTCCCATTCTTTAAGAACTGTAAGCATTCTCTCATACTGAAAGAAAAGATAAAATAAGTTACCTGGAAACTGTGGATGCAGGTTAATTGTTGAAACTCCAGGAGAAAGCTGAGGCTGCCCAGGCTCTAGATAAGGCTGCTTTTCTTGATCAATGGAAGCTAATTCCTAGAATGATAAAAAATATAACATTCTGAAAACATTCTCTTAATTCTCTTAATTCACAGCTACCCACAAACTTCTGGCTTGAGACATTGCTAATATTCTCACATGAGTGGCTTTTGATAGCAGATCATTAATCACCACCAATTTAAAACTGAATGAACGTGGACTGCTATGTTTATACAATAGAATGCAATTTAACACTGATTTTACTTGAAGCAGCCATTTCCTAGAGCTTCTAATTGCATCTCTGGCATTGTCCTTCCATAATTCTCCCATTCTCTGGTCTTTAATTGCTTACAAATAGCATTTGAATGCAGTTCAGCATCACACAGAAGTATACAATCACATCTAGGTGTCTGACAACTGTGAAAGGTTCCTTCTTAGCTACTGAACCCATCATCTTATTTTCACAGAAATGTTATATGCTTGTATGTCTGTAGGAAAATTAAATGGAGCACAGCTGCAATTATTCACAACAAATGCCATTATCTCCAGCACAGAAAATCTGAAACCTCCAGAACAGGAGACTTCACAAAGACACACTCTTACTCTTCTCCAATGAACACAGGACACCCTACACAATGAAATTAACTTAGGCACTAATACCAGCCTCATAAGCAGGTGTCACAAATGCTTCTCAAAGCTTCATAGCATTTCTCTCTGATTTGTTTTCTCTAGCTGTTAGTATCTGTGTCTCTTCTTCATACTCTCTGCATTTTTCAGTATCCTCTTTAAAAGAGTCTCCAGAAGGGGACAGAGCAATATATACCAGACCCTCCAGAAAATGTCACTAAGAGAGGTTAAAGTAATCTCTTTCCTGTACCTCACTACCTGCCTGTTGCTGTACATTATAACAACACGAGCTCTTTTTGCCTCAGGGTTTGAGCAGCAAGTCCACAGTGACTTGTTTGTACATCATAAATTCTAAATCCTTTCAGTTATCTGTATCCCATCTTATACATGGTCTGCATTCTAATTTCTACATAAATTACATCATGTTTTACCTGATCAGGAGCTGCAGTTGCCACTAAAACCAGAAAGAAAAAAAGAGAATTAATCAGTTTTCACAAAACATTTTATTACATATTTTGTCACATTTGAAAGCAGTCGTCGCCATCACACAAAAAATTCAGGCTCAAACCTCATTCCAAACTAGTGGAAAACATGAAATCATGTTCCTGAAGCAAGTGTAAAAAACTAACCTGAAAACCAGAATATGATTCTACACACCATCTAATGTTTATTTACTCAGTATTCAGCTCCCTTGCAGATTTCTCAATTGTTTACCTGCTTCCTCAGAAACAATTTGACAAGCACACAGGTTATTAACTCACTGATGAAACCTTTTCAATTCCTTCCAAGGGATATCAACATCTGTAAACACTTCAAAGGTAAATTAATGTCATAATGATATATAATTTGCCACTAACAAATTTGCAGGGATTTATTGCAAAAAAAAAGCTTTAAAATTTGTCTTTTCTTTAGACAAGTAAGAGTAGTTTGGGGGTTTTTCCTCTGCAAATATGATTTTTTTTCTGAGGAGGAGCGGTAGAAATTTCATATAAATTCTTATTTTCCATTGCAGCTTTCCTTTTGTGAATTCATAAATATATATATATATAAAAAAGTTTTTTTAAGTCTTACAAAAAGACTTAAAAATATGTACTAATTCTGATCATAAAAATGATTGAGATTAAAGCAGTCTTGTTCTCTCTCCATGGTCTCAGCATCTGGCAGGACCTACCCACAGCCTGTGAGGAGCAAATCCCGTGATGCCACACACCGGGCACCAGGGAATGCTCTGCTGTGGGGAGCGGTGCCTCTCGGCCCTGCACTGTCCACAGCTGCCACAAAAGAAACAAACCATGGAAGACACATGCACAGAAACAGAGAAAGACTAAATTCCCCCACTCTCACCTTCTTGTACAGCCATCTCAGTCTCACTTTTCTGTGAGAAGGTCAGTGCCTCCACTGGCTCTTCCTTGGCTGGGAGAGGTGGAGGAGAAGTACCTTTAGCAACAGGTTGAGTAATCGGGGTCTTGCCAATGGCAGGTGGCTGTACTCTAACTGCAGGGTGATGATATAGCTTGTTTCTGTGAGGGCCAGAAACCGTATAACCCATTCCACCAGGGCAGATTTCCTTAAAAGCAGCTAGATTTGGGATGGGAAAATATTCCTTTTAGGAGTCTAAAAGTGCAATATGTTGACATAGTGGAAAATATAATGACTACCACTAAAAAATTTCATCTTGTATTGTATATACATATTTACAAAAAACTTCTTAAAGAGAAGCTATGCATAGCATGCTAATACGATTGAGCATTCTCCCAAAGGCATGTTCTGACTGTTTTTCCCAGGAGGTTTCCACTCCAGTTTACCATTTTTCTTTAGTTATGCTTATCTGTCAATATATCAAGATTTTTTAAATTAATCCCCTTAAAACAGTATATCCTTTCTTTGTATAAATTTAAATGTGCAAGTAGTTTTTATCACCTATATTGCATAATGAATGGAGATCACTACTGCTATAATTTTCTTTTTTGTAGAAATCGAAGGGAAAAAGCTCACCAGCCCTGTACTATAGGAGCAGAACACTATCAACCAGTATCAACACTGATCCACAGGATCCCACCTGACTACATCAGAGGCCTCATAACAGTCCAGATTCAAATTCCACTGAATTGAAAAAGACTGGCTAAAAACAAGATGGGGATCATAAGAAGCCAAATCACTACTGGAAGAGAGGGGAAATAACCTTATTTATAAAGCTGCTACAGAAAAAGTTAATTAAAGTCAGGCAATAGCACTTGCTCTATCTCTACAGGTCCTCTATATGAACATCATATTTCGCATTCTTTCTACTGGAAGAGTAAAATGAGAAAGAAATGCAAGTCAGTCTTCCTCCCCATCAAAGAGAATAGTTATAATCCTGTCAGGGTCAGGAGACCTTTAGGAGTCTTGAGGGAGCAGTGCTTCATTGTCCTTATTGCTCTAGGTAGAGCCATGTTGGGATGAAACAAAAAAGATTTAGTCTCCTGTGCAGGAATTCTTATGGCAGCCTGAGGGATCTGCCAAGTGGGGCATTGGTATGTTCACAATTCCTGATTTGAACACATCAGGGTTTCAAAATGAATTAGTATCTAAAATAAAAGCACAAAGTAGCTAAAAGCTCCCCAGAGATTAGTTAAACTATACATTAACCAATATGCATCAACTGCACAATGTGTTCTGATAGTGTCTTAGTAATAGAAAATATGAAGGGTGAAACTAATTAAATTGAGTGGATTCAGAATAAGGAAATACTTTTTGCTGGGACATCTAAGATCAAAACTTGCCATAATACCCAACTGAGGGTGGGAATTCTGGTCAAAAGAGTAAGACAGAAAATTTGCTGTCTGTCCCTTCAGATGCATACTTAGGACATAGGAAATCTTGCTTCAGGTCATATTCTCTCAATGAAAAATAGAAACGTGAGCCTTATGCTGCTACAGCTCTGATAAGAGCTCTCAACACCTGGGCATACAAATCTGGCCTCTCAGTGTCTCTTTAGGAGACAATTTACTTTGTACAAATATTTTAGAAGCTTTTTATTTTAGTGGCTTTTATACTAACATGGGATGCTGCAGTAAATACATTACCCCCTTCTGGAGTATCCCACTTTCACACATTTTTCATAGAAAACTCTGAAACATTATCAATTTAACCTGTTACAGAAAGGAACATGTTTTTAAATCATGCATGTAGTCATTAAATGGGAAAAGCTCATCAGAATTTTCTACCAAGAGATTACTAAAGTTTTTTTCATTGAGAAAAAAATCACTACGATAACCAATTCCATATGATACTCAATGTATTTTTTGTGACTATATAGTAGTCATAAAAGGATGTATTCTGTGCTCCACTATACACACTATTGGGCATAAAGCCTCATGCAATTTTCTCACAGATGTGAAACACCTGCATTTAAATTGCAAGTCATCTCATAAGAATAGATTTTTTCTCCATTAAAAAGCCATAGAAACATTATTTATCCAAAAGTGAACTGGATTTTTAAATCCTGATCAATAATCTAGTGACCCAAAGGTCATGCAGGAAACAGTGGCTTTAAAAATCTATTGAAATGCTCAAAACTGTTGGTCACTTTCATTTCCGGAAGTCAAACTTCAGAAAGTAAGGAATCTGCTCATCATATCTCATAATATCTTTGATAGTAGCTGTGGATTTCCCAAAGCAGCTAGCTGGTTTGAAAATGTAAATCTTTACAAAATACTTCAGAGAAACACATGACCGTATCACAACAGTGACATCTGCAGCAGCAGCTTCAAGTAAGCACAGTGGATTGTCACTACAAATACCTGGGCTAACATACTCAAGAGACTGGACATCATGTATATTACAACAAACAGTGATGCTTCTAAAACAGATTAATTTGATATTACATTTGGGAAAAAAGGTAATATTAAATTGATTTTGACTGAAGACTCCATAGGCATTTCAGTTTTAAGCAACATCAGTGAATAAAAAGTACTTGAAAAGAGTGACTGGTATGTGGTATCTTAATCTATAACCTGCCAAAGTGAGAGTGGTGACCAAACAGCCTGATGTTTTTGAACTCCTTATATATTTAAATAACAGCAGTGCTCCAAGGGAGCACTGGTAATACAAGAAAGTTTTATCTATCAAGTAAGGAATAGCACATTCCTCAAAATGGATGGTAAAGATATGAAGGAAGATGAGAAAGCCGAGACATTACTGTGCATATCCTAAGTAAGTGTAATACAAACTACATCCCATGTTGCTCTGTAACTGAATTCTCAAAAGCTGGCATTGTTTCACCACAGCCTTTAACAACTGAAGAGTATTAACTACATTTTGGGTTACTCTTCCTCTATCTAAAGTATATGCTCTGGTGGTTGTTTTGGTTTTTTTAAAAGCATTCATAACAAATTAGGGGGCAGGGGCCAAGAGCTTGAATGTTTAGTGGGAGGTGCTTACCTGTTCCTGGGAGTGGACACTTCTCACAGTGTGGGCCCCAGGCTTTGCCAACACTGCAACAGCAAAGCTGCTTGCTGAGCTGCACAGAAAGAGGATGCATGCACTGCTTTCCTGCACTAACAAACCGGTAGCAGGGTCCTTTCTCTTCAGCAACTACAGGGTTATCAGCTGCAATGAAAGTGGAAGAGAGGATGGTACTGTTCACATGAAAAGCAAAATAGAGAAACACCACTAGATTTCCAAAACCACTTAAACAGATTAATATTCTGTCAGCAGAAGTTTTATTTCAAACACCTATCTCAGATGAGAATCACAACATTAAAAATTCTTATTTTGCATCAAAAGCTCCGAATTCCAGCTTACTCTAGATCAAGGATAAGAAGTATTTGAAAGAAAAACAACAACAAAAAGTAAGTTCAAAACCAGCAGTTGCCAAGCTGCCACAGTAAAGAGTGAGAATTGTCACTCTCACTTGTACACAGCTGCTGAAGATCAGGCACTGGCACTACACAGTTGTGTCAAGCTGTAAAGCCAAAGGAATATCCATCTACAAGCAGGCTATGTCAACAAGTCTGCAAAAGCTTTAAGTAGCATATATGACTTTTTTTTTCATAAAAGAGACAATTACACATCAACATTTTGTTATGCTTAGTTTTAATGTGGAAGAGCCAAAGGCCATAAACTGTGATTAGTATGAGGTAACAGAAAGGTAAAGTCCATCCAGCTTTCTAATTTATGCATCCACATTAACATAAAGTTAACACTTCGGGGTAACACATTCACTTAAATCAAAAAATACAGACGTCTGATTTTCAACATGACATGCGAAGCAAAACCAAAACGCAACAACGAACTCCTCTCTTCTGGTGTTCAACTGCAAAGCAGTATGAAGTTCTTCAAACTGCTGAGAAGCTCTCTCAGCAGTGGAGTGCTATTAACTAGTAGTATAAGATAGTTAAAGGAGGAAAAAAAAAAAAGAAAGAACTCACCTACAACTTGAGACTATATTTTATAAACGTAAAGATATCTCAGAGAAAAAAACTTAAGATTCTAGCTATTTTTCACTTGTACATATTCTTCACAAAAAAAAAGTGAAAAAATTAGTTGTTCTTTACAGAACAATTGTCTTTTCTTCTTGCAGAGGTCATTGATTGTAACCCAAGTAAAAGCTAACTAACAGAGGGAAATATTTGCATTCATGTCATTCTCAACTTTTTCTTTCTCCTAATTATCTCTTCATTTTTAATTCTTCTTAATTAAAAGGAAAATGTGCTGAAGACCATCCTGGGCTAAATCTTTATTAATGGAAACAACTGAGATCAAAACTGCAGAGGCGGAAAAGGGGAGAGCAGGACACAAAGATGATTTTGGCTCAAACTAGCAGAGAGGGAGTGAAAAAAAAAAAGTGGAAACTCCACGCTACTGAAAAATGTACATGGGAGCTGGAGATGGCCTTGAAGATTTGGTGACAAGAAAATCAGGAAAAGATAGAAAGGATCCTGGGCAGCCACTGGTGGAGAACAAGGTTTCCAGGACAAAGAAATAGAAAAAAGGCAGGAGCACTGAGACTGAGTAAATAAAGCAAATAAACTGAGAACATGAGTTGGGGACAGAAAAAGAAAGCTGACAGATGAGAATAATTGGGCCCAGTCAAATAAATCTTCATCTGAAATGTAACTAAGCATCTAATTTGGTACTTTGATTAGCAGTGTTACTTACGGATGCATCTTGAGAGGGTAGGATCCGGCACAAAACCCATTTTGCAGGTACATCTGTAGCTGCCCATGGTATTCAAGCACTCACCATTAGGGCATACTCCCTGTAACTGACACTCATTTATATCTGTGGGAAAATTGAAAAAAATCAGATGCTGAAACATGGACTAATATTTTTCTTTCTTCAGAAGTTCCTTTTTTTTAAATATATGAAGGATAACTGTTACAAGTAAACACTCTAATCAACACTTTCCCCCATACTGACATGTGATTTATAACCCTTTAAAACACTGCTGAGGGCATAACAGAAACAAAATTATATTTATACATCATTCTTAAGTACACTGAATTAGAAAAACAAATACACTTTGACCGGCTTATTGACCCTTCTTCTCCTGACTAGATGATTGCTAGCACAGCTCAACACAGCTCACAAGAACATTCAAAGAGACAAGATTTAACCAATCTAGTATATTTTACAAAGGGTAGAACACTGCTTGCCACATTTAATACAGTTTTTATTAGTATTTATATTTAAGAGTGCTCACTGGTTCATCATGCTGAAAGAAGGACAACGCAAAAATATCTGTAGCCCAAAGGAACTTGATGGCAAGAACATTCTTCAGGGAGCACAGAACACACCTGGCATGGAAAGCATTGCAGCTGTGGCAACAGCAACACAACTTCTTAACAATTTTGCTGAATGTGAGCCAGCAGTGCCCTGGCAGCCAGGAGGGCCAGCCTTGTCCTGGGGGGCATCAGGCACAGCATCACCAGCAGGGCAAGGGAGGGGATTGTCCTGCTCTGCTCTGAGCTGGGGCAGCCTCACCTCCAGTGCTGGGGGCAGTTTTGGGTGCCACAATGTAAAAAGGACATTGAACGGTTAGAGAGTTTCCAAAGGAGGGCAGAAAAGATGGTGAAGACCTTGAGGAGTACCTGTATGATGAGTAGCTGAGGTCACTGGGTCTGTTCAGCCTGGAGGAGACTGAGGGCAGAGACCTCACTGCAGTAACAGCTTCCTTGTGAGGGGAACAGGAGGGGCAGGCACTGATCTCTGCTCTGTGGTGACAGTGACAGGACCCAAGGGAATGGCCTCAAGCTGGGTCGGAGATAAGTTATTAAGCTGGAGATGTGGAAAAGATTCTTCACCCAGAGGATGGTTTGGCACTGGAACAGGCTCCCCAGGTAAGTGCTCACAGCACCAGCCTTTCAGAATACAAGAAGTGTTTGAAGAACACTCTTGGGCACCTGGTGTGATTCCTGGGGATGCTGCTGTGCAGGGCAGGAGCTTGACTCCATGATCCTTGTGGGTCCTTTCCAACTCTGTGTGTTCTCTAATTCTGTGAACTGCTTTAATGAAGTTTGCTGTTACTAGGCCACTTGTGCAAGTGTTGCTTTCAGGGTCTGACTGAATAATCCTCCCATTCCCCAAGCATTCGGTCTCAGGTCTGTATCACACTCATGGTTGCGTTTGTAGTTTATTTACTCTTAAAACAGGACCTGTCTAATAATCATCTCGATACCATCTGGAACCATAAGTCAGCCAAACTAGGTTTTTATTTCAGGAGACAGCAACAACATAGTTTGCACTGATAATCCAAATGTCAAAATACTAACAAAAATAAAATTAAAAAAAAATCCTCTAATTCATAATCATCTGTGTCATAAATTGTGATCTCCTCTTTCAAAAAAAAAAATGGAGAGAGTAGGTTGAAATAGATCTATCTTAAAATATTTACATCTATTATTTTTCCATCAGACTTTTCCTCCCTATCCTCAAGGCTAGGAAAAAACACCTACCCCTGCTGGGTAAACAAACTTCATGTGGAAGTCAGAAATTCCAGCTAGCTCTTTAAAAATCAGATATTAGTGATCTTTTATCTAAAATATATAATATTTATTATCTTTCCTTTTACCTTTTATAATACCAACCTCATTATATTTGACCTCATTGTATGTTGCTTTGTAATTCAACACCATCACTCAGGGTAAGAGGTTGAATATACAAAATGTAACAGATGTGCCAAAGTTTGCATTTGGAAACCTACAGAAAGACTCTTTCTTCTTCATTTTTCTCCAAAAGTTTGGCTACCTGTCCCATGACACAAGAGTGTATAGTACAGCAGACTGTGGCAGTTGCCATATCAGGCAGATTTTTTTTCCCAAATACTGTGTCGAGCTTATCCCTCAGCTCTTCCAGTGTTCTACCTAATATAATATCTTGACACCACCTGGATAAACTTCACTTCCATGCACTTAGCTGCGTGTGACACGGAGTATAATTTATATCCTAGGACTTTGGATGAAATGTGATGGAAACCACATGAATTACAAAGGATCAGCTCTGCCTCAAAGGAATTTTCAAGTGAAATTCCCAGACTATATGACTTTCTGACCTCAGAGGGAGTGGACTATTTAAAGAGGAGAATGGTATAAGAAAAGAGCAGAAAAAACAGCTGAAATATTTTTGTACAGTAGTCTACTTTTTGTCCCGTCCAATGTTTAAGCAGAATGACATCCCATATAAGAAAAGGGGGATCTTATTTAAGGATTGCATTAATACAGAATATTTATCAAGCCAGACATTTTCAGATGTACTTGAATTTTATGAAGTTTCTTCATCTGACTAGGTTCTTTCTTTTACCCTGAAATCTCAAAATATGATCGAAGGCATCTACACAGTCCCAACTGATCCCAGAAGAAAGATTATCACTATTCCAATACCATTATAATTTGTGAGTATTAAAGAAATTAACTTAAATCTTAACAGTTAGCAAACTAAAGATATTATTGAAACATCCCTAAATAGAAACACAGTGATGCTGCTGTAAAGTTGTTGGGAGGAAAGGGCATATTACTAATGTGCTATTTTCCAAAATTAGGCTCAACTAGGACCTAATGGGACAAAATACTCTGAAATATCTAGAAGCTAATACAAAGAAAATACTGGAACACTCAAGAACCTTCTATTGAATTTTCTCTCTGTTGGCAATTTGGGTTGTCAGATCAGTCTTCAAATGCTAAACCACAAAATTATTCTACTTGCTTTGATACAGCATTTTCTCTGATGTCAGAAATAAGCTAGAGGAAGAGAAAGTATCCTTTACTCTGAGTACAGGAAAAATGTCATTATCTAGGTTCATTTCAAAATGAAAATCCTCAACACAATTACACAAATACACAAATTACACATACACTTAGGAACAAAAACCACATACAGATTTTGGAGGAAGAGGAAAAACACAGGAGAAATTGATACACATAATGAAAATAATTTCTCTACTTCCTACATTGTAATACCCAGACAATTTCAAACAACTTTCTCCCTTTCCAAATTCTCATTATATGTTTTTCTTTACAGGAAAACTAACATATATGACTGGGGGAAAATGGAAACTGTCTGCCAAGTGACATACATAATGTATCACTTTTTTGATGACTTTTTCTGGAATTAGAATTAGCAGAAATGCTTTGTCTCATCAAAACAGAATTTGAGTTTTACATCAGTAAGGAAGGCGGCTTATTTTAAATAATGACAATTTGACTTAGTCTTTTTAATGAAAATAAGAACTGTAAAATCTAAGTCTCTTCTTTGTTAACTGTTAAAATACATTGCCATTTACGTATATGTTAGCATGAAATGGATGGCACTTTTTCTTTCTATCTAGGAGAATAATTCTACCCTTCTACATGTTTTTAAGTAAGGTAAGTAATTACACGGCTTAACATAAGTGCATTTGTCTTTTGAATGTTAAAAATGATTAATGATGCATTCTTCACTTATTAGATAATATAATTTTACTCATATACATCCACCTTCCTTTTAAGGAATGTTTAAAAAATCTATAGAGGGATAAACTTTATTATTTGAATATTAGAAGTATAAATGTTTCAAGGCATTATTTCCTGGAGTGGCTAATTTGTGGATACATGGGATCTTCCCATAATTCATGAATACACAGTCATCCTTCTTTCCAAATGATTCAACTATTCTGCAGGAAACATTCACAGATGCAGCTCATTATTGCCTCATTATTCAATCTCTTTACAGATGAACTGTTCTTGTATGTCTTGTACTAAAAACATAATTCCCCATTCACATGAGCTCTGCTATTGCTATTTCATGTGGACACTGCTACATTTAAGTACCAGCTTATATATATGTAAATATCAACTAAAATTTCTTTTAAGTTACTGATGCAGATATTCCTTTTGCTAAATTCGTACAATTTTTAAAGTTAACTTCATTGTGCAAGTGCCAGTGCCTCAGCATAATTTAATTATAGTGCATTTTAATGCCTCCTTTCCTGGTCATGTCTACTCAATGAGCTCATAGAATAACTGAGTTGATGCTCTATGCTGAATTACACAAGCTTGTCTAGGGATTCCACAGAAACAAGCCAGAAGCTGATGATAAAAAAAACCAAAAAAACCCCTCAAATTTTCAAAAGAAATATATATACACATAGGAATAGTATTTATTTAACAGCTTGAGCTGAAAAAAAAAATCCTCTCAGATTTACTATCCATTTCAAACTGTGGTAAAAGGCCACCTTATCAAAAATGTTTCCTACCACCTGTTGGCCTGCCAAGCTGTGCAAATTGCATTGGAATCAACTTGTTCAAGCAGCTTGAAAGGAAATCTGATTCAATATTAGCAGACTTTTTTTTTAGCCCTCTACTTCTTATATATGGACATTAAAAATATTTCAATTTTACATTAGCATAGGAATAAGAATTCATGTGCTCCATTGTAAAAACTAGAGAAAAATGTCTGAATAATGTCTTGTGCAGAAGTACAAACTCAAATTACTGCTCAAGCATGATGGCATGCTTGAGGAGTAATTTGATCAAATGCCTTCATCTACACAGAGGAGCTACTAAGGGGCTAGGTAGTAGTACTATAAAACTACACATATAACTTTCCAAAGACCAACTCAATATAGACTTTCAGTTTTTGAGAAAAGGAGAGCAATTAAGTTCCATTGGTAAAAAGCCTCTGCTCCAGTGATACAAAAAAAGAGAATTTAAACCAGGAGATATTCCACACAGCACCTCACATGGCTCCATAAAGAACTCTCACAGTAAGCACCATCATGTAAAATTTATACAGAACTGGTAAATAAATAATTGATTTTTAACAGTTGGTGTTTGATAATATGAATGACTTGACCCTTTCTCAAAGGTAATAAATGGGTATAACCCCAGTGGCATGAAAGAAGCATTGTCAATTCTGCACTGACTGACAGCCTGACTCTTTGCTGTTACCCTTTAGTATTATCCATGCCAAATATGTGGAACTGGTCCTTGGCACACTGTGTCCCTGGATTTAGCAGTCCATGCCCATGAAAGTCTGACTCATCCTTACAATCAGTTGAGATGGCAGTGGAAGCCAGATGCCATCCCAGTGGCCCTGTTGGTGACTGCTCTCACAAGGTCACCCAAATACACAGAAGCTTTGTCACAACCAAGGTCTTAACAGTGATGCTGCAGCACTGTACACAGCACTGTACACACACAGCTGGGGCTGCTGTGGTTCAGCTCCTCCTATACCCTTCTCTAAGCACAGCTGGATATACGGTGAGGTCAGCCACCACGCTCTCCAGAGCCACCACCGTGCTCCCAGCTTCAAATAACCCAGACACCATAACCAAACTGCTGCTAATCTGTCCCACTAAGGAGAATTTACCACAGGCTCTCTTAACAACAACAACAGTTGGTGTTTGATACCTTCCCACACATTTTTATAGGTCTTCTGGGTGTTAGGTCAGCCTGCTCTCAGAAAATGCAATGTGTTAATGACTCTCTGCCACTGAATTTCCTGGTGAAAAAAAGCAAGCTATAACAGCCATTTTCTAACTGCATGCCTACCTGCTTATGTGGAGAGTACAACTATGAACACAGTACTATCTTCATGAATTAAAAAAAAAAACAACAACAAGAAGAAAAAACAACCCTCAGAACCAACCAAACAAAGAAGGAAGGCGGGAACAATATAAGATGGTGCTCATTTAAACAAGTAAGCACACAGTAACATAGAACTTGTTATAAACTATGATAATTATATAGCTTTAGTAAGTTCAAAAAGAGATTAATCTTCAAAGAACTTTACATCCATTATTAGAAGAGAAAGATGGAAATGAATGGATAAGCCAGATAACAAAAAGAAAATTTACTTTGATCATGTCTTTCCTGCTTGCTTTCTATGAATGTTCATGAAGAAATTTTATTTGGATTTTTGTCCAGTGTAAGGCAATCATCAAGGTTTCATACTAGAAATACCCCAAAGCACTTTACTAGAATCTTGGTCCACATATATTTAACACAATCAGATGAAGAACTGTTTTTACTCATGACTACATATAGACATTTGCATGGCCTGAGTATCACAATACTAAACTAAATTTCGTTCAGTCTAATTGCAGGCAATAGTTAACATCACCTATTTTCTTCTAATAACTGTGATTTAGAGAAGGACTAAATACTTCAGAAGAAATAAAAACTTGCAGGAAGCTTCTGAAAAACAACCTGACCCTTATCTGTTACTGTTCTCTAAGCAGTTCTTGCTTGCCTGAAGATCAAAACCTCCAGTGATTTTTCAACATCTCCACCTGTATTTCCTCAAGTATGGATATACTTGTTCAGGTCTCTTACATACACCACACACTGGGGAATTGTGGTGACCAAAAAAGAAATGCATCAATCAAAACTTCAAATTCCGTCCTAAGGCACTGAAATTTCAGTGACAAACATTTCACACCTAATGAAAGGTTTCCCTCTCGCTGATGTAAAGGTATTTATGTACAGAAAAGTACAATTGCAGTAGAATCTCTTTCTCAACTGAATGACAATGCACAGAGCTCTCTGCTGGAGGGGAAGACATGCTGCAGAGGGTCTTAACTTCCAATATTCTGCTTGCTTTCTCCAATTCTACACTGGCTTTTAAATTAGATTAAAACACTGTTTGTGACTGCATTAGCTGCTGTCCAACAGTACTTTGGTTCTTTACTGGAAACCTACAAGCAACTACAAGCACATTTCCTTGAGCAATGTTATACCTAATTCAATCACATCCAGGAAGTGAATCATTTCAGCTTTATTCCAGGATTAATGACATTTAACGCAGCCTGAGTTCCCTTTATCCAAGAATAACAAACCATGCTAAGTGTAAACATCCAATCCTAGGAAAAATTCCTGTGCCTGCATAAAATGAGATCTGTACCTGTCACTTACTGTTGAAAGAATATGCTTTGCTTGCTTACTGTAAAGCATGTCGAGTTATTTACTACACCATAAAGCTCCTTTAATTTCCCCTTTTACTGAAATAGCAAGCAAATATGGAAATGCCCCACAACCTGCTTCTAATAGATGTTCTACACATTAACAGGCCAACACAACCTGAAGGTGATGGCTGCTACAGCCAAGCAAAGTGGTGCAGGACTGATGATCAGCAGAGAGCTGCTCTGCTACAGAGCACCCTACAAGAGCTGATGGCTGGAGTATCAGCTCTGCAGCATTTCCCTCTGGCAGCTTCCAGCTGTAAGGCTGTTTAGGAAGAGAAGTTTGCTGTGTTTTGGCTGTGTTAACCATTACAACAGCTTCTCAGACCACCCAGGCCCAGCTGGCCTAATGCAGAAATGCTGAGGTGGTGTAAAGCTGTCTGCCTCCAGACTAGTAAGTCATTCGGACACACGGAGCGAGGCCACTGCCCACCCTTTCTGGATAGTGAGCAATGCCCATATTTGGTCACAGAATGCAGGAATTTGAAACATTCCTATAAAATTTTATTCATTCTTTCATTTCCAGGCTTAGCACATTGAATTTATGTGTATCAAAATCATTGCTGCTTGGAAACTTTAACCACATTTAAGTATTATCTTAAAATTCTACAACCAAATGTACACGTTTATTATTGTGATCTACAATCTTCTAATATTACATTATTTAAATCTATCTATTCATTTTAAAGAAAACATTTTTACTCAAGAAAAGCAGTCCATGAATTAAAAAAGGTCAGGGGTTACTGCAAGACTTTTGAACAATGTAAATGCAAAAAAATTAGCCTTTTTTTGAAAGAAACCACAGCTACTATTGATGTAAATAATGCAGTCAAATTTCAGGAGAACTGACAGCTTGGAAATTATAGGTTCCACTATTAAAATGGGACTGGGGTTTGATTTTATTACTATTTAATGCTGAACTAACTAAAAAAGGCATTTAAAATTTTTATAAACAAGGCTGAAGAATGTTAAATGATTTAGTAAAAATTAAAAAAATAACCCCTCTTCTCAAACAATGTATCTTAGTTGTATCATTGAGTTTGCTATATTACATATTTGGTAGGTAATTTTTTGATTACATTAATTAATATGACTCAAAAAACAATGAACAAGTCCAATTTTCAAAGTCACATTACATGCACTAGAAGAAAATAACATATAATTTCACAATTTTTAATACAACACATAACAAGGCATGAAAAACTAAATATGCAACTGCTTTCAGCTAAGACAGTCATGATATCCAAAAGGTTCTTATAAAAATTGGACCAAGAATAGGAATGCCTAGAAGCAGGGATTTCTAGCCAGACCACCTCAGCCCTAGTAAGTTCACAGAACTATTCAGAATAAACTTGTGGCTAGAGATGCACTGCAGCCCATCTCACCCCTTGGTCCCAAGTGGCTGGTGCTGCAGGACACAAAAAATCTCAATTGCTGACTACAGGCCTAAGCACTGTGGAGAGATCAATTTCTGAAGGGGGACTTGTACAGTTAGCTCTGAAATCCCACCTCGATGCTTATCAAGAACGGACTGACTTTGTTTAAATTACTAGGTAACAAAACCAAGTGGAAAATATTTGTCCCCTTCTGATGCAAAGAGAACAACTTGCCTTTCAATAAGTACCATGCACCCTTAAAACACTCTGCTGCATTTAAGCAAAGAAAGCTGTCTAGATCAATTATATACTAATTAGAATTTGCCAAACTATTTAGGCAAGTTCTTAATTAAAAATGACCCAGTGGTCAGTCATTAAATGTTATTTAGTAATACCTGCCTAGATAGATATTTTCATGCTCTAAGTGCTTTAATGCACATAATAAATCATGCTGTAAATTTAGACTGGAACATATAATTTATGTCAATTGTGAAAATTTGATACATTCTGGTAAGTTAAATCCTAGGCTTCACTGCGAGTGCCATCTGACTGATTGACCTCCAAACTGACTCAATATGCAGGCATCAGTTTTTATTCTCCTTATGAAATATCAATTACAATCAATTACCTATTAACACCTCAGAAAATACCGTTCAAGTTGTTTCTGCTATAGCTACATTAACCACTATTAATATCACCTAAGAAAAATACAATATCCAGATTTTACTGCCTCCATTATAGTTGATTGTTTCAATAATAACTTGATTAGTGAGAATAAGAGGTAAAAGAAACAAAAAACAAGGCTTTGTTGTTAAATAAACTATTGCAATGTTTTTTTAAATCAGAGAAAAAACAGTTGCTTATTCTAAGAACTGACCCACTGATTTCTGTGAGCTAGCAGAATAGCAGCAGAAGAAATCAGTCCAACTCATTTTGTGCTTTTGCGTGGAATTTACCGGAACGCCAGTTTGCAGAGCCACACTTCTCAAACACATAATCAGTGTCCAAACAGCAACCCAGCCCAGTTTCTGGAGATATATTTATTTCTCACTATGATCATCACAAAAGAACTTCTTGGAAAGACGACTGTTGACTTAGCAACATTAAACAGCATTTCTTATTAATGAAGCTATTTTATTATTTAAAAGGAGTGAAATAAATATACAACATGCAGAGAAAACAAATTTATTACTGTAATTTAGGGACAGATGTAGGAGGGAAGAATATACCTTCAAAATTTATCTTAAATCATGATGAAGTCAAGGGAAAAGTGCTTCAAGTCCAAGTCCCCCGAGCATGTGATTATAGAATTTGATCTATCAATATACAAGTACTAGCTTCTGCAAGCTCATAAACATTTAATTTTAGTAATATAGGGACTTTCCAAGAACTTCCATGGACTTTTTACTTCATTGAAAAACAACAAGTGTTCCGGTATTTTTCCAGTTCTTCAAGATAAGATTTCTAAAGTGCTCTGTTGGCAATTTATTAGTTTCCTGAAAAATGAATCCAACCTTTTCACCAGCTGTTTTTTCCATTCTATTTCAGTTTTCCAAGAAAACCATTAGCAGACTAAGGAAACATTAGGTATAACTTTAAGCAGGGAACCAGAAATCAGCATTGCATGTGGATTCTAACAAAGAAGTTACAACACTGATAAGCTGTATTTTGGCTCTAGTGACAGCCTTAGGGCATCCATGTGTGTACATGTAATAAATCACCCCATTGAAAAGATAATTACTGAGGGGGAAAAAAGATTTCTTGATAGTAATTACACTAAACTGCTTGAATTAACATACCCACAGAAGGTTCTTTGTGGTCCTACTTACATATTAGAGAGAAGAATGCTTGATTACATTAGTTCACTCACTTGAAAGGAAAAAAAATAATGATCTGGTAATTATTCACACTAATTGATGAAGCCTATGTAGACTTTTGACTGCAAAACCAAAGTAGAACAAAAGGTTAATTAGGCTTTTAGGCCTGAGTTTTCAAAGGCAGTGAAAGTTGGACAACATCTAGGTGAAAAAAACCATCTCTTTTAGCTGCAGGCAGGGATTAAGAAATATATCCCCATTACTATTTGGTCTGGCAGCCCTGGCCCTTTCTAAGCATGGACACAGCATGTGTACCCTTTCAGCAAAGAATAATTTAATTAAAACTTACACTTGCATATGGACATGCTATTCCACTCCCTTCCAATTTAATTGTAAGCATTCTTAAAGGAATATGAATACTCCCACGCCAGTAGCTCACACAGTTTTCTTCTGCCATCTGTGGCTGTCCATGTTAGTGATATGGACAGCTCTTTCTTCATTAGCCCTGGCTTCTTCTCTTATAAAAAAGCATGTCTGCTTCAGATAAACAAACAGGACACTTCTGGCTGACCCATTGAGAAGCTCATGCTAATGACCATTTCAGGGCTGCAATGCACCCTGCCAGCAGCTTTCACATATGAAGCTAGCTTTCCTGAAGAACATTCAAACAGAGGTCAAAATCCTGACCCTCTGAAAGAAAATGGTAATCTTGTTTCTTACTTCAATAGGACTAAATACCATCGTGGCTTTGTTTCATGGGGATTCCTTCTCCCTTTTGTGTCTCCTTATTGGAATGTGCTAGTGAGCAAATTACACAGGAGCTATTTAAACCTCAGTAAAGCAATAAGGGGAACCTTCAACAGCCACTACCAAATTCCTCTCCAGAAAGTTAGGAGATTGTCCCCATCCTAAATTCATCAACAGTCTGGTAAGATAATCCTACTATCATTTTATGATTAAACAAAACATTATAGATTGCCATGTATCATCTACAAGTTAGAGTCTACAGCTCACTCTCTTCTGGGATAGTGACAGCAGTATAAAAACAAACTGTTTAAAACCTCGTATTTCTTGCAATTTTAGTCATGTAGTACAAAAATGTGTCAGAGGAAGAACTATCAAAACCCAGTGCAAAACCCAATAATCAGCCTACCAGGTACAGATCTATTTCTGTACGCTACTGTGGTGGTACTCAGCTCTCTCTTATGCTCCTACCCACAGACATATGTGCTCTCTCTACCAACCTGTCACTGCTCAGTGAAACAACTTCCTGGCCTATTTCTGGCAGCCTCCACAAGCAGCAGACCATTTCTAACTTCCATAACCCCTGAAAATGGATCTTAGGTTCCATGAAATAAGGTTTGCCAACACCTAGGTTCAACCTCTTGAACCAAGCTGAATGCCCTACTCACCTTGAAATGCCTGCTGGTTGCTGCTGTCTGAAACCATTGTGTGCTCTGTGGGGTATACACATGAGTACTGAAGATATCAAAAGCTCCTGCCTCTCCTGAATCATGCTCAGAGGGTTGCATGAGGGCACTAATCCATCATGGCATCTTCTAGACACTTTCTAGGGTCAAAGTTAGAAAACCTCTCTTTTGCAGACTCTGATAAACCTCATGACTGATATGTGGAACAAGACAATCTTTCAAAATAGCTGGGACTGTCTTGCTGAAATGCATCACCTGCATGTTTAATTTGAGGTATAAAAAGGCTGCCCATTTACATCTGACACTCAGTTCCTTCACCTTTTCACCTGGCAGTCCTCATTAGCAAATTGCCATCAATATCTCCCCATCCCTTTTACTTACTAAAAGGACTTTACAGTCTTCCACTGCAGAGCAGGGAACAAGCTCTTGAGATGCAATTGGCAGCTCTCCTCCATTTACTTTTTTAGTGTTTTGACTCATCCAGTCCTCCAAATGTCCCTACCCTGCAAGATGGTAAACCACTGGGTAGAGACCTGAGGAACAGACAGGCTCAGGTAGCTGCAGGTAGCAGCTCACATCTCCCTCAGCAGTGAAACAGCATGATGTTTGTGTTTAGTGCTCTACAAACTTCATTATTTTGGTGGACAAATAATTTATTTATGCAACTGGCTATTGTACATTCCCTCATTAACATGCAAAGTGAAAATTTTCAGTTAAATAAGATTAAATTTATGTCCAAAATGCTTACAAATATCCTGTAACATCAACTGTTCTTTCATTTTATCCAGCTCTTCACCAGCACTACTATTTGTTTGGACCTCTTTATCGTTTGCAGTATCAACACTGATCAAGAGTGCTGGCCACAGCAGTATCAGCTTCACTTGAACTAATTTTTCTCTTTCTTCCCAAATCTCTCTCCAGAACACTGCTGCAAGATTGCTTACATTGTCTTAGAGCTCCTTGTTCTTGTGCTGTGCCAAACCAGTCAGACAAGCAGCTAAGCTTTTTCCTACATCCTCACCTGGCACCTCTGTGCAGTGCTCCAAGATACACAGACAGAATGAGCATTTGTCTGTGGTCATCTCTTCAGCTGATCAGATAGAGATGCTACAGACCAGGAGAATCCAAATGTCGCAAGCTTTGCTCTGTAGCTGCATGATCATGCAGACCCCACAACCCTGTATGTTTTGCTAACTTCTATATTTGCCAGCAGGCAATAATAATCTCAGAGTAACACAACTAGCCTGTGTCTAACTCCACACATCCTCACCTGCACTATGCACATTCTGGAACCAGGGGGGTCACTTTACATGGCAGCCAAGTACTCATTCTTTTCATCTCCACTTGCCAGGGATGTTATCTGGCTTTTCTCAGTACTGTTGTGCCTATTCTCTTAAGTCCAAAATAATTGTTCTCTGATTACTCTATATTTTCGTGGTAACAAAAATTGTTCTGCATTGCTAGTTTCACCTGACTTAACTGAATATGTCCACAGATTCACTCTTTAGCAAAAAAACCTGACAAAACAATGTATTTTTACAGAAAAACAAAGTAAAAGAATCCTTATAAAGTCATCTTTATACATCACCAAAGAAAATGAGGGTATACATAAAAGTTTCAGAAGTTATTTTCCCTGGAGGAAAAAACTCACTCTTACAGAGTTGTCAATATTTAGAAAGCATCAAAAGTATACTCAACATTTTTTCCCAAATATAAATCAATGGACCCGAATAATTGATCTAAATCATCAATATCAAAGAAGCTGTCACAGAAAGTCAGTACTAAAACTAAACACAACCAATTTGGGTGCTATCATACCTTGACAAAATGTAGCATTGATCCTCTTGTAGCCTTGTGGGCATTCCATGATAGGACCGTATCCATGGTAAGCTGAAAAAAAACCCATCAGTTAAATACTGATCACTCATAGGCTTGCAGAGCCTGACAGCTCAATTATTATATAAGTATATTTAAAAAATTGTAAGGTTTTGTGAAAAATGGTTAAGCAAAAAAGACAAGTTAAATGAAAGATTGTACAGGCAACCTTAATTCAATCTTTGTCAAAATATGTGCCACTGAAAGTCTTCAGTTATCCAGTCAAATTTGTGTTAAGAAACAAAACAAATCTTTGAAATCAGGATACCTTTCATCCTACTTGTTCTGAAATATTCAAATGATAATAATTACTTTTGCAAACCAGCTACAAATATCATGTTTGGAAAAAATAAAATTGAAGATTCATTATGGAAACATCTAGGATTTAGCTAACAGAGCTCTTGCATTTTAGAATACTAAACTTCATTTACTGGCTGATCAGTGCAAACAGTCACAGACATAACAACACTGCAAAATAAATACTGAATTCAGTTTTGCCAAACTAGAAAGTTTTCAGTTAACCAGCTTTTTATTTCTATTGATTGTTTCTTTCCTTCACTTAAGGTTGCTTTTCAGACTACAGAAAACCATTTATTGATTCTTGAACATCATAAATGCGAGCAGTAACTTTGTATAGTTATGCACTAAAAGCTAACTTCTTGGCAAAGCCCAGCACTTTATTAAGCATATAGAACTAAACTTTTGGCACTATGATCACATAAATGCTTTTAATAAGAGTCAAGAGAGGTGTTCATAATTTGAATGTTACAACAGAGATACCTTACATTTTGTCAGATCTTTTGTTTCATTTCAAAAGTGTTCCAAATATTCAACAGACAAAACCCCCCAAAACCCACCAGATTAATTTGTTTCCATCTTTACTGTGTACAAGCTATCAAATAAGACAGAACAACCAAGTAACATAATGCCATTGATTGGCTTCCCTTCACATAATGCCTGAATTGCACATTTATCCCTGCAGCTTACTTTAAAGCTGGCACTTGGTTACCTGTAATGATGGGGGGAAAAAAAAAAAAAGGATAACTATTTTAGCTATTTTAAAGCGTTGCCTATTATTTGGAAAAAAATTAAGTGATGATCTTGAGTAGGAGGTTTTGGACTGAGATAGTTTTATTTTAAATATCAATGAATTATTTAAAATAACTGCTTAAATAAAACACTGAGATTCTCCTTAGATGTTGCATAAAGTGTAAAATAGTTAAACACGTGTAGTAAAAATACAGCGTTACTACACTTCTGAACACATACTTTTCCATCTTTACACTGCCTACAATCATGCTAACACCAACTACAACTTGAAAATTTTGTCTCTCTACTCAGGTGGCAGCTACACATTTAGTTTCCAAGGCAGATTTTTCAGTCTTTTCCTAATGTTAATATTAAAACTAGTTGAAATTTAAGGAGACTTCCAAAAGCACAATGCATTAGTCTACTTCTGGTCCCCAAAAGTGTCAATGAAACTGCTAGTACTCATGATGGCAGATTCAAACTCATAATTGCGCTCATTATGTCCTGATTTGTGCTTGCCATAACAGACCTGATTTAATCCACACTAAAACCAGGAGAGTCTCTGTAACTTTCTGTGGGCAGGAATGGTACCCTGCAGTGCTGCCTGCTGAATGAAAACAGCTTCCAGTTGTAGATGGAGACCAGCCCATAACCGATGCCAGGTCTTTTCCAGTGCTGCAGCACATTTTCCCTCCCAGGGTGACTCAGCTGCTCTAGGAAGTGCAGTGCTGGACTGAGGTCAGAGATTTTAACCTCTCCCTCCTTCCTCATCCTCCTACTCCCACAACAAACAGGAAACTAGCAGCTTACTAGCAGCTGTTTTCTTCCTTTCAACAAAGAGCAGAAATATAAGCAAGTCACAGTAGAGAAGCAGCTTGTTCAGTGATGGCTGGAGATCCATGTGGGAGCTGGATGGAGTGCAACATTACTTACCCTTTACTCACCTAAACAACATGTTTGTAATGACTAAGTTAGCAAGAAGCCTGACCAATCCCAACACCCCCCATGTAACACAGAAAGACCCTTCTTCTTAAAAGCGGTCTTCTGTTAGGAGCCCTTAAAAATGGAGATCTGTTCCAAAACTACTTTTGGTTTTCAGTAATACTGAACAACCCATAAACTTACAGACATGGCAGCTGTCTAAGGCCAAGGCACTTAAATTTGCAACAGGTCAGGAGCTCCAACTGAGCAGTGGCGGCTACCCAAAATACTCAAGTCCTTACAAAGATGACAGAGCCCCCTGTAAGACCATGGGAACAAGACATATGCCAACTTATGCATGTCCTTAAGTAGTTGATTGAAGAGAGAAGTACCTGCTAGTGACACTGGAGTATATGCTTAAATATTTTGCTGAAGTGGGTTAGGCAGAAGATCACAACCTGATTACACATTATTATAAAAACATGTCCACTTTTAATGAAGTCTATGAGGCATAAAACCATAAAAGTAAAAGGAAGCCTGTTTGCTTCAAAAATATCTACAATAAAAAGGGTAATACCAATTTAATGAAATATCAGAACAGGTCGGAATTATATGGGAAGAGTGTGGGACTAACTTAACCTGGTGAGACACATCTATAGATATCACTTAACTGACACCTTACTATTTATTTACTTGACTCCCAAGTTTTCCCATCCAATATCATATAAATTTATGTACATAATATATGCATATTCTTTTTACCATGGAAACATTCTCAGTGTTGTAAAAATAAAAACACTTGATGAATATAAATCCTTCAGCATCCACTCTAGACTTCCACTAAATCTTCTAACAAATTTACATTTATCTTTGGAAATTGTTTACTCTACAGAACCTACCAGTGACGGTAACACTTCGATACCGTCATGAGGTTCAGTTTGACACCTATGCCCAAAAGATACTTGGAAGAGATCCAGATCCAGAAGAGATTTTCAGTTTTCAGGTTTTGTGCCACAGCTCAAACTGAACACCTATAACATTTTAAGATGCTGTAAGAGCAATTAAACACCTGCAACACACTAAATGTATCACCTTCAATTCTTAAAAATCTAAAAATTCACCATTTGCATCGATGTAGCATTGCCTTAAGACGTGGCATGATTAAACATGCATCATGCTTACAATCATTCCTAAATCAAAGGTAGTCTAGAGAAAATACATACACTGTTACTAAACCTTGACAGACACACGGAATATTCTTGAATCATACACGTACCAAATCACACTCTTGATATATAAATGACACTGTATTTTAATTTGGAAAAAATAGATAGCGCACCTTTCTCCTCCTACCTTCTTAAAACAGTAACCTACAGTGAGAACTCCCACCTAGAAAGATGAGAAATGTGTCCTATTACGTCTAGGAGTCACAAATCCTTACTTTCCAGGAATGCTTTAATTAGAAGAAGAGGGTTATTCCAAGTGGCTCCATTCTCTGTCTCCTCCCGAAATCACACAGTTACATACAAAAAAACAATTCCAAATTGAGCCAGAAAGCAGGAGTGAGCATGACTCATACTGTGAGTAATTAAGGGCTCTGGGAAAGAGACTGGGTTCCTAGACCTGTTCCAAGAATTGTTTCTACATTTTATGGGTTAGGGCATCTCCTCATAGGTATAAAATGTAGATTAGAAATTATTATGGCAGATAAAGGAACTCTGAAGTGTCCCATCTGGAGCAAGCATGCTAGTCATTAAACTTTTTTATAACAAAAGGACATTGCTCATCTCATTAGCATTTAAAGAAATTATTCAGTGCTTTGAAAAAAGAGTGGTGGACTTCCCTTTAGGAGAGGTTTTAGGTTGAGGTCAAGCACTACTCTGCACCCACTTAGGAAGCACCTGTGGATCAGAAGTTCGTCACAGTTCCCTTTTGCTTGCTTTTAACACTGTGCTGAGCACTGTGCCATTAAGCAGCTGCCTGATCCACACATCTACTGTGGATTCCAGGCTGAGACAATGAATATTTTACCTGAACTGTGAAGAACTAGCAAGTGTGCTTCCTTTCAAATCAGGCACCAAGAATTTGTATTAGTAGCTCCAATCAATTATTGGTTGAAACACATTTCAGCTCTTTTGTGATTTTTCTCATATCACACCTACATACAAAAATAAGAAACATTTCACTTGTCACTATGATTCTGATGAACTAGATTTCAGCTGTAGCTCAATTGCTCAAACCCTTCTTGAACTCTGTCAGGCTGTGCTGTGACCACTTCCCTGGGGAGCTGTTCCAGTGCCAAACCACTCTTCTCTGGGTGAAGAACCTTTCCCTAATAACCAACCTAAACCTCCCCTGACACAGCTTGAGGCCATTCCCTTGGGTCCTGTCACTGGCACCACAGAGCAGAGATCAGGGCCTGCCCCTCCTGTTCCCCTCACAAGGAAGCTGTGACTGCAGTGAGCTCTGCCCTCAGTCTCCCCAGGCTGAACAGACCCAGTGACCACAGCTGTTCATCATACAGCTGCCCCTCAAGGCCCTCCACCATCCTCGTGGTTCCCCTCTGGACACTCTCTAACAGTTCAATGTCTTTCTTATATGGTGTCCCCCAAAACTGCCCCCAGCACTTGAGGTGAGGCTGCCCCAGCTCAGAGCAGAGTAGCACAATGCCCTCCCTTGCCCTGCTGGTGATGCTGTGCCTGATGCCCCCCAGGACAGGGCTGGCCCTCCTGGGTGCCAGGGCACTGCTGGCTCACGTTCACGTTTCTGACTGGCACTGCTCTCCAGCCTCTCACTCTGCACTCTGTACATACATCCGGGGCTGCCCAGGGCCAGGTGCAGAATCTGGCACTTGTCTTTGTTCAGTTTTATACAGTTGGCACATATGCTCCTTTTAGAAACTGTATTTACATGCTACAGGAATAAAATAGATACCTGAGTCTTTTTAACTATGACCTTCAAACACCCAAGGAGGCTCTCTTTCTAAAGCATTTCAGAAGACAGACATACTCAAACACACAAAATGTTTCAGGAACTAGCAAATCAGACTGAGTCACCATAAATTTATATCAGAGTCTCCTATGGAAGGAGGAGTCAGAGAAATAGGAGAAATAGCATATTTTCTGCTGAAATTGTGTTTACGTCCACATTAAGACCTTCAGAGAAACACATGCTTCCAAAAAAATCAAACACTGGAGATATTTCCAGCATTGCTATCTGAATAACAGGGTCCCCAGAAGAACTAGGTAAGAATGACTGCAGTTTAATGACCCATTTTTGGCCCAGTAAATGCAAGTCCACTCCATCTGCAAAACAGAGACCACTTTATATCTTTTCCCATCTTTCATTTAATGCTGAAAATATGACATGACATAGAAGTATTATTATTCCTGTGCAACAATAACAGAATTCGCAAAAAGTTCAAGAGATTATCCTCACCAATCATGCAAATAATTCTAAATTCTTTTCTCATTATAATATGATGTCAAATCATAACAAAATGCTGAAGAAAGTCTTTGTCATTGTCTAATTATTGGGTAAGATATTTCAAAAGCAGAGGAAAAAAAAGCAACCAGCAATTTAGAGCCTGGAAGACCTTGGCTCCAAACATGAAATATCATCTGCAGTCCCGAGAGGTCACCGCATTCTCTCCAAGCAGAAACTGGCGCCTCTCTAATTCAAGATTTCTCTGCAAACTTAAAAAAAAAAAAAGAAGTCCAGCTGGAAAATCAATGTGATTACTCTTCCTGCACTGAGTAAATGCAACAGTCCATCACTAACTCAAAGGAGGAAGAAGCAGGGGAAAAAACCCTATGACGTCAACTTTGCTGGCTTCACCAAGTGCCTGCATATTGTAACTCTGTTGGCATGCAAGGGAATTCCAGTTTCTACAACCTGTCCCTAATCAAATCATAGCACATTTTTTCTACTAGGTTCCTTTGGTATTTTTCCCTTCTAAAAAAAAGTAAAATACTACTTGAGTGGAAAAAGCCACAAGAATAACAATAAGATAGCACTTACACGGCTTCTTGGGACATTTCTGGCATTTGTTAAAACCCCAGGAAGTACCCACGGTTCCACAGCAGTCTTCTTGCTTGGAAAGGCCAGGAAGTGCTTTGCCACACTGAAATAGTTAGGTGAAGAATACTCTGGTTAGTGATACTGTACAACACTCACTTGCAGTACAATGTTCTTTTTCAGTCATTTTGGGTCAACCTCTTCCTGAGACACTGAAGATTCAATGGAGCCCCTAAGTGAACTAAAATGGTGCTCATACATTGCAAAGGCTCTCTACACAGGCATGAACACATTAAATGACATTATCATCTTCCCCCATGTTGCCTTGAAAAGGAGAAGAAACCAGAAGAAAACAGCATGTCATAGGAATGAATGAGTATATTTCTAAGGTAGTAATTCACCACTGGCAGCTATCGTTTTCATCATAAAAACATGCTTGTCCACTTTTTCAAAAGCTATATGAATTATCTCAAATACTCTGAGGTCAATTTCCATTTCCTCACCAATCAATAACATACTTATCACTCTTTATAATGATAAGACTATTAATATTTGGAAACTTACAACATACTAGTTATGTTCTTGACTTTTGCAATTTTCTTCCATTTTGCATGGTAAAGAAAGCTTAAATGTATTTCAGCTGCAGACATTAAAAAGACCCCCCCAAACATCTAAACCTGCTAATTTGGTATACAATGGAACACATAAAGCCCAGGAGAAGTCCACAACAGCTGCACTTAGTAACACTTTCAAAGCAAATGCGATAGAAATAGGCACTGCAGCAAACAATTCTAATGTGCTGAAGTGTGAATCCTCAGTATGGTGTGAATAGACTTTCCCTAATCTAACTCTGCTTTCTGACAGCCTGTAAGCTCTGACCCAAATGTTCATTGCCACACAACTTTCAGCTCAAGATAGCTGGCTCATCCTATGCCACAGGGTGTGGCCTTGTGGTTGCTCTCACTTAGCTGGTAACACAGTCATTCTGAAGTACACACACATGCTGAATGCACATGCACTGACAGCTTCCTCCAGCTTTCCCAAAATTTTTCCAATGTGATCTTAATCATACTGTCATACATAAGCCAATGATATTTCTAAAGCAAAGTTACCCTGTGTAGCTTTACAGTGTGACTACTAACTCCTGTTAGTAGCAAGCTACTCTACAAGGGTTCTGACTCATCAGAGGATCCCCTCTGCATGGGGAGGCCCAGCAAAGCATCATCCCAGCCATTTTCTCTCATAGATACTCCCCAGACACATCCTGAAGCATCACAACAAATTAAAAGCAGCACCAGTTCACCATTTAAACATCAGACTGCAGCTCAGCATGTGCAGCACCTGAAGCTTAGATCTGTGTCAAGGGATATGTGAGAAGTTTGAAGTGTCCTCCATCTCAGTGACAGCCAGCCACACATGTCCAAGATTTTAGCACCAGGGCAACTTGGCATGGCTACTGTGTGCCTCTGCCCACTACACACACACAGGTTAGCACCGCCTGTGCTTTGAGCATCAGCTTGGCATGGCACATGAACAGCCAAAAGAACAGAGTGGCCAAACAGGTTCAAACAGACTGCTCACTTATTGTACAACTTTAGGAGTATATTTTCACATTACTGTCTGGAGTGGGTCAGATAACAAATTTTCCTATATTGCAAGGGAGGGAAATAGTTCTTGCCAGGATGGTATTTGGCTGTGTTAAAACAGTGGAGTATCTCAGCAAGTCCCACCTTTCAGATGCAGGCCCAGGTTTACCCCAGGTGAATGCATATCTTTCAGCTGTCTTGCACTCCTCTTGGCTTAGGCACTGGTAGGGTTAATACAAGGCAGACCACTGACCATCTGACCATCAGTCAGAGTCCACTGAGTTCTGCTTCCATAAGCAAGTCCCAGCCTGGTACTTCAGAAATACCATCAAGATGCATAAATGGGGAATTCTGTACAATTTCCTCTGCCACAGCAGCTCTGCTATTTTCAAAACTGAAATAAACTCTTCCAACTGCCCTTGCTAGAGGATACACAGATTGTCCTGCACATCCCAGAAGCTCAACTGGAGAGTACTCATAATGCCTCCTCTATGTGGTTACCCTAAAACCTTACAGAGTTCAAGCTACATCTTTACACAATGCTGGTTTTCTCAACCTGCATCCCAGGCAGGCATGCTCCAGGAAGAACCATTTTACTTTATAACCACAGCTACCTTTGCTTTATAGTTACAGATGCTCCACCCCTTTTCTAGAACTTCTTCAAAGACAGAGAAGCCACTTGGTAAAGTCGTACACTGTGGCTGTTATCAAGAGTCAGCTAAAGCATTTTGCACCCAGCTTTTCTCCCCACACTGTACCTCGGTTTTACAAGTCTGCAAAAAGAAGTGGGAGGAATCTCCCCTTATGATCTCAGAAATGGAGCATTTGGGCAGTGAGGCACATTACCTAACACCCAGTGTTTCTCTTCAAGGTCAAAACCTCAAGGACACATCCCAGGAGCTTGCATGTGTCAAGGCAAGATTCCACTAACATTAGAGCCAACATGTCATCATGAACTGCCCCCCCCACCTTTTTTTCCCCTTTCCCCAAAATAGAAAATGTGTCATCTAATTGTAACAAGCTAAAAGAGAAGAAGGGGGAAAAAAAAGGAGGGGAGAAGGAGGAAGATGGACTAAAGCCCACTTATAATTTAGGTGTGGTGCTACAGTATTTGCACTCTACTGAAAATCATGATCTTTGTGGTCATAACTTTTTCGAAATTCCATATAAAAATCATGAGCAAAAATAAGGATGCCAAAGTCTGAGTCATCTGGCAACTGTGATTTGCAGTTCTGTCAGTAAAAGCTGGCAATGATTAAAGCTGCTGCTCCCACTGCTTCTATGGTGAATTAAAGCTTGAAGAATCAATGATAATTTGGTTAACATCCAGATCATTGTAGAAACTGGGCAACAAGGAAAAGCAACTCCCACATGGGGCTCCTATTGCCTTAAGATCTGCGTAATTTTGGACATATGCATCACAAAACATGAGTGCTCTGCAAAGTCCTAATCCAAGCAGAAACAGAGTTCTTCTGTGGCTAATAAACCCTGATTTCTCTGGTTCATCTAGTAGGGCTTCAGATACTCTAAACACTCATGGCACTGCACAAACTGTTCCTTAGCCCAATATGTTTTCTTAAGATGCTCGCTCCTTTCAGCAGCCTTAAGCATATAGGAACTGAAGCTCTATTTCTACAGGTCTCAAAAACTTTTATAGGTAATTCCTTTCCACTTTAAAAGTCTTAACACACTTCCTACTACCAGGATGAACTCATTAGCTCTTCAGACAGTCTTTTTCAGTCTCTGACTCACAAGTGACTGGAAAAGTCACTTAGAGGAATCCATAACTATTTTTTAGTTTGTTTCACCATTCTACAAAACTCCAACACACACTTATAGGCCTAAAATAAGCAGGAAAACTAAACACAGGCCTGCTAGACTATGCATGAAGATAGTGCCATTCTTTAAGCTTAGGTTTACACTTTTCTATTCATCATCTACATATTTTAAACTAATCTAGTCTGTATTCCTGAGGGCTCCTGGAAAAGAGTACAGATTTTCATGAATTATATCTCTGTCATAAGCTTATGATTTGGAAATAAGTCTTACTGGTTCAGAAGGCAAGAAAGTCATGAAGGTTTGGTATAAAAGAGCTCAACTGTGCTGAAAGAGGCTCAGCAGTAGTAGCAGTGTGATGAACACATGGTACTGCTATAAAACAAAGTTCTTCCTGGGTAAAGCACTCAGAGACACTGAAAGTATTGTTACAAATCCACATATTTTTCCTCATGCGTGCCTGGGCTTCTATGCCAATATTTTATATAACTGAAGGAAGTACTGAATATTCCCACTGGAAGACTGAAATTCTGGCTGACCCTGTGCTGGGGCACAAACGCCACCCCAAGCCACATCACCTCTTTGTTACCCTGTCCAGACTCCAGCCTCTGCCCCATCTCCACAGTCCTAGAGTGCTAAGCTGTGTATTGCCACCAGTGCTGCACTATTTCCAATGGCAGGGAAAAGGAAGGATTATATCCTTGCAACTCATCTGCTAAGGCAGTGGAGGAAATTTATTCAGCTCCCTGTAAAGTGCAGTAGGGAGCCCAGTCTGGCAATTACTCTCAGGGCAGCCGCAGAGGATTCTGGCCAAGGGACCACAAGGTTTCCTGGGACTCCCACTCCTGCGTGACCCATCTACAAATCCCTGTCACAAGCTGTTAGTTAAAACCACAATACAGACATAAATAAAGGAGTGTCACATGATTAGCTATGATTGAAACTGATAGGTGCTTTGCCTGAGCTAATAGCTAATGACTCCGGGATTCAGCTCAAAAGACTGCATTTCACATACCACAATAGCAGAAGTGAATGGATACACTGTTTAACTTTCTGCAAACTATTCAACAGGCACAGACCTTGGATTGTTGCTTCTTTTTTTTTCCTATAGGAACGACAAACAGAGCAAGAAACCTCAAACTCAATACACTGTATTACTGAAACAATTAACAGACATTCTTAATTAGCTTACTGACCAGCTGAATGACAGGTTGTTACAAATGAAGAGTGTTATCCCATGTAGCACTGGCTCACTAACAGGCATTGTCTCATAAGCAGAGGAGAGAAACTTAAATACTTCCAGACTTTCCAGAAGAACTGGTAAAGAATTTGTTTTGGCTTAAGCAGAACATTCTTCATAAGCAAGTAAAAATTATCCAGCTTTCTTCTATTTGAGTAATTAAAACAATGTTTGGTGTTTTTGGTATCTGATACATGTTGAATCTTCTGATATTTCAGAGTATTGATCTTGCAAAGAAACTACTGCAAATGAAACATTAATCCTGCAAATGAATCCACACCAATTTCTGACAGTCTATTTGTTTAAGAACTTCAGAAGCCAAACCATGAGCTTCAAGGAATTCCAGACAGTTATTTTATTTTATGAGATGGTATTTTTAAGACTATTCTAAAGAAAAGAGGTTTTAAAAGTGCTCTAAGAGAAAAAGTACCAGTACGAAGCACAAAACTGTATCACTTCTCCTTCCTAAAGAAAATAAATACCAAAATTCATTTCATGCAGCTGTCAAAAAAAGAAAATACCTGAAATTTACCTCCCCAGGAAATGTTTTCTTAAATCTGAACTTCGACAGGGATGCTTATACAGTTGAATGAATAACTTCAACAGGCATATCACTGCTGTCATCACTTCCACACTACACTATGATTGTATTGCACACAGTAGCATCAGTATGTTGGGTTAGGCTTTAAGGGCTACCAACATATTTTGCTGTTCTGATTTCTAACTAAAAAACTTTGATGTCTTTGTTTAATATTTCCCATCATGAAAAACTCATCAACTATCTAAGCCCAGTTTTTAAAAACTGAATGCATATTCTTGAAGTTAAGTACCCAGCCAGTGTATGCCCATGTCAGAATGAAGGAAATGCTTAATGATTTGCAGTCAGAATCTTGACCATGATACAATGTTGATAATTTCTGACCTTTTCCAGCTGCCACCTATCATTTGGCTTTATTTTGTATTCTGTTAAGTCTGACAGCAGACAGAAATGTGTTGCTCAAACCAAAACAAACTTTTCCTGTATAAGACATTGCTGAAACAAAGTATTAAATAAACTGTCTCCATAGAAGTTTATCCCACTTAAGATGTTGGTTAACTAATATCTGTTGATCAGACATACTAAGCAGCATTTGAAACACATTCGAATGCATATGTGAGGGTTTTGATTGCACTGAAAAATGGACAATCCTTATAATTTGCACAAGTCTTTCCTAGTGTTCATCATTAATGTTACTTATTAAATAATTTCAATAATTAAATTAATTAAAACCATTAATTTATCAAAATATGCTTCTTTTGTCTGCTATAGATGCTATATTGAGATTTTCTTTAAGATGAGTTTTCAAAGTATCACTATAATCCACCAAACTACACTTCTTGATACCAAGACAACTCTAATTCAGGTGTCCTTTTGAACAGAGGCGTAACAATTATGGACCTTTTCTGCAACACCTTTTAAAGCACTTTGCAAGGGAAGCACAAAGCCTCATGCAGCAAACCATTAGAAAGTGAGGAATGGAACATATACTGCCCAACACAGCAACCTGGAACGGACTTGAATTTGAAGTACCACAACAAGAAGTGGGGGTCAGAAGACAGTATTTCTGAAATTCTTGTAGTGAGCATTTCAGAGAGCAGTCCAGCTCCTCTCAGCAGTTACATGAGGAGGAATGAACAAGGATAGGCAGACATGACTTCATAGCCAGCTTCTCTTCTGGACATTTTGCCATGTGTTCCTTTCATCAAGGTAAGCAATTTCAGTATCTGTCTCTCTCTAGAATAACAATGGTTTTTAATTTTGTTTTTAAACTACAGATGCTGGGATCACTAGAAGTACCTTTCTGTAAACCTAATAACGCAAAAAAATCTGTAGAAGAGCACAGCATTACATGTGAATCTAGACAGACAGAGTCTGATTTAGATGAAATTTTTGCAGTACCAACTTCTCCAATTTCTTGCTGTTTTGAATTTTTTTTTACATTGAAGCAATGAAGAGACCCAAACAACTTTGAGGAAAAACCCCATTTTTTAGTGATAATAATACTGCAATGCAGTTACCATAGGAAAACGGAAAACACATGAATATACTTAGTAAAAACTTCAAAGTGTCTTAAGGGGTGAAAAAAGTAGTGCTCAATTATCTTTATATGGATTATCATGGACAGTAGGCAAGTGCATTCTTTTCTGGATTTAAATGCAAAGAAATTATAAGCAAAATCAACAGGACTCAAGAATATCAACACAGCCTTTACTGGATACACTATTGACGCTGTAGAAGGATTTTGGGAAATAAGATATCCTGTGTCATAATAAAGGCATTTTTATTAGAATTAAAATTAAAATCATCTGAAGAGGAAGAATTAAAGAGAAACAAAATCTTCCTTATCTGCTTGCTTTCTAAATAGGACTTAGTGAATCAGTGGTCTAAGATGACCAACTCCTTGGATTTCAGAAATAAAGGACTACATGGATGTAAAATATTTTGCAGGACACTACACCCAGTCTCCAGCTTTTGAAGGCATCATTATAGAGTGCTCTCCAAAAATTTACTGCTCTCCATCTTAATTGCCATTTTTGTCCTACTGCTTCCATTCTGTCTGTTTCCCAACTTCAAGCCTTTATTTCCTCTACATCAACAATAAGCAAGTTTAGGTAAAGGTTTGTTTCTTATATCTTTATGTCAGCAGCAAGTTTATGGGCTGCAGTTTAACATGCTTTATGATATACCCTGCAAAAATCTTTGTGGTACTAGGAAAGAGTTTGATGAGCCACAACTTTTTTGTGGGACGTATCATTGTGGGCTACCATGTAACATGATAAGTTATCCTGGAGCAATCACCATTAACATCTCCCAGAGGAGAAATAAATGCTGAGTGCTCCACTCAGAGAAAAGAGAGGCAGCCAGGAAAAGTGAATTGACTTGAGAACAAAACAGAACCATCCAAAACACTATTTGCTTCCTATAATACCTTTTAAAAATTCAAATAGTAATGATATGTTTGTAGTTTTCTTTCCACTTCACAGTGCTGAGGACGCTTCAGAGAACAACCACAGTTAAACAACACATACACACATGTGTACATGTATTTACAAACATTTATGTCTTTATTTATCTATTCTTATTAAACTTGGAAATTTCATTTCTCTTGTCCCTCTACTCTCCCTGTCCTTCTGAGCTGGTAGACTGACATATTTTCATTCACCTTTTACTAGCTTGTTCTCATGGTTGCTGTCTTTGGTTACAGTCACTTATGATACTACAGACAGCTAAGGAAAGAGAAGGTCTGAAAGAATTCCTATGTCATTAATGAAAAGTGATTGTAGGCCTGGCAATATGACCAGATTTTCAACTGTCTGTGCCATAATGTCCTCTGAACTTCAGTTCAAGGTGGCTCCAGTTGCTAACTGTAACAGCATGCACTTGCTTGGAAACTCACTGCAGAAAATGCACTCTCTCTGTCTTGGAAATTGAATATCCTACTGGTTTTGAATGAGATACATTGAGGGAATTTAACTAAGGTGGGGTAAGGAAGAATGTGCTGGGAGATTAAAAATATTCCACTGAAGATTATGAAAAAAACCTCAGAGCACTAAAATCAAAGGACCTGTAACTGAAGAGCAGCTGAAATTCAAGGAAAAAGAAGGAGAGAACAAGGGATGGGGAGAAACAGAATGGTAGAAGCTACACATGCACACAAAACCACAAAAGAGATCCTGATACAGTTTTAATCCTGTGCTTTTAGTGTGGACCAAGAGTAAGTTCAGCAAAGCCCTAATCAACTTAGTTGACTTGTTTACAAGAGGCCACACACAAATCCTTCAACCAATCTGCTCTACAGACAGTAAAGTCATCTCAGGATCCCAGGATATTTAATAAAACATTTCTGAAGCCAAATACACAATCCACCCTGCAAAAAAATGTATAAACACTGATGATTGTTGAACTAAGTATGGGTATCAAAATTATCCAGCATCAACTCCAGAAAGGACTTGCAACACATGGCTACTAATAGGGAAAGCTCATTTTAGTATTGCATCTGAATAAACAGAGAGAACCCACAGACACAGCAAAGCAAATATGAAAGAAACTGAAAACCTAATTCATTAAGAGTAGGTCTATTAAGCACTTTAAAAAAAAAAGCTGCCTTTCCCAGTTCAAGGCATATTTAACATAAATAACAAGCACTGACTGGCTTCAAAAAAACAATAACATTTCAGATTCAAATTGAAAGGTAAATGAGTCACTTAGATCTGTATTTATGGCAAGGTCTTAAATTAATGTTCTACAAAATGCCATTCTACAGCTCCAATTCTAAATTGAACCATCACTGTAACAAAATGCCTCTGAAATCCTTACTATGCTCTTCTTCAAGATGGACACTGATCAATGAAATCTGTAAAAACTGAGAACATGCACTGTTCTAAACTAGGAGGCAGCACCCTTTCTTGAGTATTTCCAGGGAAATACTGAAAAAAAAAGTTATAAAAATTGGTGACTAAGCATTTAGTAAGATTGCAAGTCAGACATTAGGGTAATACAAGCTTATTTTCCCTTTTCTCCCCCTTTAAAAGGAGATAGGAGATAAAAGAGCACCCATTGCAAAGTGTAAGACCAAGGAAGTAACTTTGTATTCCTTTATCTATGAGTACAAAGAGAAATATCAAAAAATAATAAGCAACTATTAATTATCACACTTATTTCCAGATTTTTAGGATTGCACATTATGATGCCATGCTTTTTAGATTGACCATTTTAGGAAATAGAGATAAATGGTTGTAAACACAGGTCGTGTTATATTTTTTCATGTAAAATCCATGAACTTTCATTTGAAAGTTCATGTGCTTTAACACTTGTTGAAAAAGAAAAATGAAAATTTTAATATGCTTGAAACAGACAATCATGAAGAACTCACCAGTGTAAATTAAAAGTGCAGATCCCAAACCAATCATTTGAAAATTAGTAAAGTCTAGCCTTTAATGTTCCATATGCAAACTTAACTCCGGTCTTCTAAAAAAATCTTTGGTATGCAACAACCAAATTCAATTTAAATTAACTTCTTCCATTGCCTTTTGCAGAATGGATTACTTTTAAGCATGCTCCTGTCAACTTATTAGAGATGGCAGGAGACTGAGACTAAGGAACTTTGATTTTTAAGTTCAACATTCTGCCCATAGCAGGTGGGCCTGACAACTATGTCACCTTCACCCTGCTTCTGACTGCATCCTACGCCTGCTCCTGTCTCTTCCCCATTGCTGATCCTTTCCAAACTCCTTGCCCATCTGTGAGTAAGGGATTGAGGTCTCTTCCCTCTTTTTTCTGTGGGGTGAAGGCAAGGGTTGTACAGAACTTAAGAGCCTTTAAAAAATTCACTCTCAGCTGGAAGAAACAGCCAGAAGAAACAGTTGTAAAGGGCATTTTGCGCCACTCTTCCATCTCAGGAGCGATGGGGTGATGTCCATTTGAGTGGAAGGCATGCTCTGTGCCAGTGAATTCTTTGGATAGTTTTGCTGCCAATATCTAGAAGCATTTGTGAAATATACTGGAAATACATACAATATTTGATGCTTGAAAATTGGCTAATTTTAGGTGCATATTACTGGAAGGACCAAAAGCAAAGCAACCTTTGTGATAAACTTAAAATTCACACCTTCAACGATAGAGTCATGAAGTATTTTTTAGCCTGAAAAATAACGCACTTATTCTCTAACATTACATCCCAAAATGAGTGATTTTTCCTGAAACCTCACACATGATTGCAGTCTGAGGCATGCGTTCACCTTAAAGACACTTGATCTGAAAAGCCACATTTCAGAAAGGTAATAAGCAATAAATAACAGGATTTTACTGACTCCTTAATAATTTTTTTTACATATCTTTATAATCTCAATATATATATATTCAAATATATATGCAAATATAAAACCACATGTTGCTATTAAAATGCTTTCAGGATTGAAAGAAGATACACAATTTTGAATAGTCATATGAAAAACATTATGTGAACACAGTATTTTTAAGTGAACTAAGGTTTTAATGTTCTAGTGAACAATCAGTTGGCTTTCATGATTTTTCTACCCCATTCAATGGTCAGACTCAAAATATTAGTCTCAACAGACTCAAAATATTAGTCTCAAATACTGTAAAACATATAAAATTGCTTAATAGGAATTTCCATGAGAAAAAGAAAAAGCTATGGAAAAAATAATTGAAACCAAAATGTCAGGGACCCAAGTCCACAGAAAATAAAGACATTATCTTGAAGGAGAAAGAGGTTCAGAAAATTGTTACTTAATAAAAATGTTACATTCTCAAAATAATTTTCTTGCAGAAAAGAACATCAAATGTGCCCTTTCCCTCCAATTGCTGGATTTTTTCTTTTTTTTTTTCATTCCTTTATAATAGAGTTTTAAAGCTACCTGTCTCAGCAAGCCTTAGCAAACATTTCTTACCTGTGTCCCAACAGTCTCTTGAAAGCAGCGCCCAAGCTGAGTTTTAACTGAAACAGGAAACATATGAGGAATGGGTTGTTGATTTGTGTAAGTTGTATGTCCTTTCTGGGTCTTCTGATATGGAAGACCTTGGTAAGAGACCTGTGGATGTACTGGCTGAGGTACTTTTGCTTTTTGTCCTGTTGATGTGCTGTCAATCCTTGACACTTGATGGATCTGAACTGAGGCTTCAGGGGGATGTTTCACATGGATATTCACTATGTTAGGAGGGAACTTCACTAAAATAATTGAAGGAAAAACACATAAGAGAAATTGGTAATAAAATATATGAAAAAGACATCTTAGGCACCTCTAAGACATTTCTTTTTTGTAAATCAGAATTTTTACAGAGTGCCTTGAAGTGACTGAAATATAAATGAAGCCCAAATTTAGAGGTTAGAGGGAAGGCTAAAGAACACATCGAGTCTCATTAACAAATCAAGAAAACGAAAAATCTTCATGAAAGAAAGAACAACATTATAGGATTGTAAAGACTGCTAGATAAACATGGATGTCCAAATTGGCTGGTATGACATTAATATTTGTGGTCATACTGTGTAATAAGAATCCCATTCAAAGTTCCAGAATTCATACTCTACTAGGTTATTTTTGGATATATAGTAAGCTTTATTTTCATTTTCAGATCCATCATCTTTCTCTGGAACACAGAAAAAGCTTCAGATTTCATCTCTTCATCTTTATGTACCTGCCAAGTCCCAAGTTCGCCCCTGAAAGAGCTGCCAGCATCTCAACCATCTAAAATCACCACTCCCTTTGTTGAACTTTGAATTCAGGGTTTGGCAGATAAAGGGGGAGCAAATGATTTTCAGACACTTCCGTTTTTAAAAATGGTTACAGTTTTAAGTCTGGGTATGTAGACTGAGACCCTCCAGTCAATGCAACCTGCACAGAACTGCTTGTGACCCTTAAGCCTCCTTTCACTGGAACATAAAATGCCCTTTAAAGTAAATCAAATTATTGGGGTGGGCAGGGATGAGAGGTGTGTAACAAGCCATGGAGTTTATAAAGCTGCATTGCTAAGTTAGCATTTCCTGTGTCCAGCTGGGCCTCTCTTGTCAGTGAGTACTGCTCAGGCTGCTTGAGGCCACACAATCCATCAGAGGCAGCACCCCTTCCAAACATCAAGAACCAAAAAATACCATTTGATACAGCTTTCTCTATGATGCACACTGCATTGTTCAGTCTTCTGGATTATCTCGTCTCCTGAAGTTTGAACTGCTCTTTAGAACTTGATTAGGTAATTTCAGCTCTAATCCTCAGGAGGCATATGTCATTTATTGGAGCTACTTTAAAATTATAATATTTTGGAGAAAGTGCTTTTGGTTTTTGACATTTTCATTTCTCTATGCACATAATCAGTATTAATTGGTCTCACAAAAGACTTCCTTAAAAGAAACAGACTTATTTTTACACTGACTGCATTGTTTCATTTATGAAAATTGTCAATGTACTTGGACAGAAACATCAGGAAGAAGATGGTTGAAAGTCAGCAAAATATGGCTGCAGGGTAAAGATCTTGCCTGTTGCTGAAAACAACCCACAAGCAAAATGTATACCTACATAAGGTCTGCCAGAGGCAAACCCCCAGGGGAAAGCTTCAGTGTTACAAGCAGAAGCAGTGAGGTCCTTTTCAGGCTGTTGGACTGGGTTTGGAGGGCAAGACAAGACAGCCTAGTCTGTCTGTAAAAAGAACAAAACTAACAAAACTCACCCCAGTATTTTTATGTATAAAGAGGGATCCCTTCAACTAGTTTCTCTAGCTGCTAAATCTAAAAAATACAGTGATTCAAAAATATAATTTCTCAAAAGAAATCACTGAATTTCTCTGCTTTAGTTTCTCAATCCATCCAGAGATGTTCAGATGCTGAAAACATCAATTTTAGGCTGGGTTCTCCCATGCAGTATTGTTGTCACTATCCTCTCCAGGCCTTGGATCACTGCCTAGGTGTGCTCATTTTTATTTTTGCCAGCCATTTCAGGATGAATTGTTTTATTCTTTCCTTTAAAGAAATATTCATCTCTCAACAATCCAACATCCTCATCTGGACACATAAAGAGAAGAAAAGACATTGTGACTGCTAATGATTCCTATGAGGACTGGAAGGTTGGGAAAAAATATTCAAGAGGTCAGACTCTTTAGCAATGAGAAACCTATTGTGCATTTTAGGAGAGAATCTGAAGAATAACTATGTATTAAAATTTTGGGGGTTGTGGTCCATGGTATTGTCTCAAATTATTTCATCTGGAATTACATAGGCAGAGAAATAAACTGATGTTTTGCTAAATGTTTTGGTAATTATATTCTCTTCTTCAGATGGAGGAGGTACTCAAAAGTACTTACAAAACATTGCCATTTCCAGGACACTGTCAACAGTTCCTTCACAGCTCTGTCCTCTTCTGAATACAGAATTACTACCTTAGATTATATTTATCATAAGTATCTTTTAGCAAAGTTATTCAGAAACTATTTGCCAGTGACTGAGCCTCCTCATGTCTTTCCCTATATATTTTCTTTTTATTCAGAGATACCAACCTTGAAGAAGTAATTTTAAAATGACCCTTGACCAAAAATCAATCTGGCAATTCAAACAAGAAAACAAAATTCACATTAGGTCCTAGGCTGAGAATCTGAGTTGCAGGGGAAGGCATGCTCTGTGCTCGTGAATTCTTTGGATAATTTTTCTGCCAACATCTAACAAGCATTTGTAAAATATACTGGAAATACATACAATATTTGATGCTTGAAAATAACTTTACGTGGACAAGATTGCACCCAGATAAAATACTACCTAGACCCACAGGACACATAAGAAATAAATCCAGCACTTCTCTTCAAAGTAATCAGAAGTTTTCACCTCACAACAAAAGTATGAGAGAAAACAGCAATCCAAAGCTGAATGAACTTTCATGTTTCAGACTTTCAGACTTTTAATGCATTTCAGACTTAAATGCTGTTTTCTTCACAGCATTAGCAGCAGGAAAACCCCACTATTTAAAAAATTTTTTTAATGATATTGTTATTTGACCCAGAAGGAATGTTCTATTTAAGTGAATCATATCATGGCCTATCTACACTAAATAGTTCCCCACAAAACTAACTTGTAAGACTCTACTAAGTCATGCAAGATAAATACGGCTTGTATCTTTAATTTTACTTTAGATTTAAGATTTTTTACGTTGAAAAGCATGGTCTCTTCTCTCCATTAGTAACCATGGAATCACTTGCAACTGTCTAGGTACACTGCAACTTACTCTGCTCAGCCACAATCATTGTCTTTTTTAACAGGTCTACACTTCTAGAAGAAATCCCCTGCATTTTCCCTTGACTCTGCAATTTGCATTAAATTGTGCCATAAAGCAAAGTAAATTTACCTACAATCTCTTTTCAATAACAGTTATTTCTTATTGTTTCAGTTATTGAGGAAAACATGCTCACATTCTGGTGAGCTCATGATTCAAGTTGTGGTGTCAATATTTGATATGTGTAGATGTAGCACTATTGTTACTGGTTGACTACTCAACATAATTCATTAAAACCAACAAGTTAAAAATACCTATTAAGAAAGAAGTTACCTTTTACACCTTGCTGTCCAGACATTGTCAGTGGTAAAGTATGAGTAGAGTGGATAACTTGTGATCCTACAGCCTTGTTCACCTGTTGCGGGTGATGGTAGAGTTTTGGAGAACTGGCAGTCTGCACAGGAATCTGACAAAGTTTACCAGTGTAATTAGGAGGGCACTGGCATTTATCTCTAGAACTACACTGGCCTCCATTCATGCATGGAAGGTGGCAAATAACTGAAATGAAAACAGAAATAAAAATGTTGTTAATGACTTTAGCTTTAGTATTATCTGACCACATATCATGCACAAAGTTGAAGAGGAAAGGAATAGGGTTGCAGAGCTTTGTTCTTCATTCAGACATCTGAGGAAGGACTACCCATCTGACATGCACTTCTAAGCGCCTTGTGGTAGAACCACTTCCCTTCCCCTCCTTGTGATCTCTGACCTCTGCCTCGTTCGCATCTTCTCTGCATGACATCAGAAAGCAATTCTTTCCTTAGACATCCAAGCTATTTTTTTAATTTCATGATGCTATTAAGACAGACACTAAACTAATATAGTGTCTGGCTACATCTCTTACTCACACTTTGGTACAGATACTTTTATTTGTCAGCCACCTGTTTCTGAAAATCCTGGACTACTTACTCTTTCCTGGAAGTCTGAATAAACTCACCCGAGAACAGAAAGTACTGGGGACAAATTTTCCATTTTGACTTTTAAGTCTTGGCTGTTCTCTAGAAAACTATTTCTTGCAGAGGATCTAGATATGTGCTTAACATTTATTTTTCAGATAAAAGAAGCTAATTTTTATCCACCCATAAAGATCATAAAAATATCAAGAGATTCAACTGAAATGATTTCATAGACAAACTCCAAAGCATTAAAACCTTGTAACTCCAATATAAAGACAAGAATAATTATTTCTGTGCTAGCTGGCACTTGCACATTTACAGCAATATAAATTATCAGATGAAACATGAAAAATGTCGACATCAAATGAAAAATACTTTTCAACTCAGAGATACAGGCAGTAATAGGCATGGTTCAGCACTTTCTGAAAATATAATGTGGGATGCTATAATCAATCACAATGTAAACGAGCTGTCAGAATTTCCAAGAACTAAACGATGTGAAAACAACAGTAAAAATACCATAAGTTTTTGTTCAAGACAAACAAAGGTCATTTTTGTCAGTAATCAAATAGTATTTGAGAAATAGAGCTCAGTATCCATTTGTCAGATTTAAGATAAGTTTCTGACTTTAAAAAATAAGAACCTTTACAGTAATCATGGCATTTTGCTGGATTGGTATTGCTTGGTCTCTAATGAATTACAATAAAAATAACAAATTGCAGATAATTCAAGGTAATTTAGAACCTAGTGGTCATTACTCCAATTGCTGTGACCTCTGGACAATCACAGGATATTACTATTATGAATACCATAGAAGGCCAGTGTTGGAAAAGGAACCTGTGTGTCGGGTGCTGCAAGAAGACAAAGCAAAACATTCAGCAGCCCAAGGAGTTCTAAGCCAGCTGTGCAATTCCCTTGGCCCAGGAAACGCTCAAGAAACACCCACTCAGCCAGGCTCATCTCAGAGCAGCCTCACAGTGCCTGGACAGGGTCTGGAACGCCAGTGCCCAATTACTGGATAGGTCCATCACAATGCAAACTGCCAGAATTGTTTTTTCACTGTGCTCTGCAAAAGTATATTTAATATTTTTCTTGTCTTATCTTATATTTACATGTAATATAAACTGACTGAAAGTACTTCAAGCTGTAGTATTGTGCTAATGCTACTAAGTCAGCCTTGGAAGGCTACCCATGACAGCACAAGCCTTACTTTTTTGGGTCCCAACCCTTGTTGGGACTTCATCTGAGTGTATAAAAGACATCCTCACAGAACTGCTGTGACTTCAGAGCAAAGTGAAGGAGGGCTGACCACAGCAGTGACTAAAGCATGACAGACACCTCTCTCTCTGGTACCATTTCTTCCTGAGCAGCCACAAACAAGTGGCTGCACTGTAATAGACACAACATACAAAGAATTCGAGTGCTTTTAAAGATGTGCCTGAACGAGGTTGAACACCAAGGTGGTTTTCATGCAAAGTAAAATCACACAATGAAACAATATGAAATAACATTAAGGGAGGAGCAGTTTGGTGTTTGAAGGAAGTACAGTGAAACAAAGGTTAACAAAAGTAGTTTCACTGTGGAATTCCTTGAGTGCAAGAGGTCTGCCCTACAGATTTTCTTCCCCCTCACTGCAGTGTTGAGGCAACAAGGTAACATGCAAAATCCACCTTTTAAACAACATAAATATGTCCAGAATTTCTACCCATTTAAATTAATTTCTTCTGTGCTACTGTTCCTGTAAAGCAATTGACATCTAGAAGGCCAAGTTGTGTGGGTATCTCTGCACCACCAGGCATTCTTCACATGTTCCTCTCCTGCAGGAATCTGGTGGCAATGAATGAATAGGCACATGAAAAGCTTTGTTTTTGAGCAATAAGTTTGTGCTAAAAGTACTGGGAAGGAAGATGCCAACAGAAAAGAGTTGGTTCATATTCCTTCTCATAACTGTTTGCTTTGCATATCCATCCAAATAATTTGTGCAAACAAGTGTAAACAAATGACACTAAAAGGTCTAGTATGACATAAATAATTAAGAATATTTAATGCCTCAGTATTTAAACATAACAGGAGATAAAAATTCCAAACTTCCAACATTATCATGTGGTGTAAATCACTCAGTTAACTGATACTGATTTACATATCTGACCTAATGTATGAGAAAGGTAGTTTAAGTGAGAATACGTGAAATCTATTCTGAGAATATAAAGTTCTGTAATAAAAATTCTAAATTCTGAAATATACAATTGTAAGTTCAAGTCAGCCATGCAAAAACAAATAGGATGTAATCTCCAGGCCAAACTGAAAACTTGACAATCTCAAATGGTAAATATTTTGAAAACTTAAAAAAAAAACCAACCTCAAAACAAAGACCAAATAAAAAATAAAAAATCCACACAGCACTGAAATAACATTTCTAATTATTTTAAATAGGTGTAAGCCCACACTCTTGTTGCATGATTTCTTCAGGGAGTTTATGGCCAGGAGAAGGGGTTGCATTTGATTATTATACTGGTGCTGGAAATCACAGGCACATAACTTCACTAGAAGTGGAATATATGCACAGACCATTTGAGAAAAGTGAGCTGGAGGAGCATAAACCTTCAAAAAGGCAGAGGAAGGAACCACTGCTTTTCCTTAACAAGGCTCAGGGAATCTCTGTTTAACAAAGACCAAAGAGCCCAAGGAAAAGGACCACTTAAGATAGAAACAGGACTTAAAGCCAGGGTATGTTTGAACAGCTCAACCTCTCCTGTAAGTTTTTTGCTTTGTTTTGTCTTGCCATTGAGGCTAAAAAAACCTAAACAGAATGGCAGAATACTGCCAGAGGCATAAGGGACATTCCTGACAAAAACCAGACCCATGCTTTTTGGGAGAGGCCATTTGAAGATGCTGGGTTTACACGTAAGTTCTCAACAGATGTTCAGATAAAGGGTACACTGAAGCCTGATCCTCACTGGGCTGTTACCATTTCCTCTGAAAAGAAGAAAATGGAAGAAATAAAAATATCCATTATAGAGTGAAACCCTCTAGCTCAGACCTTGATAAAAATGTGAAGAAAGGTCTGCATAGGATAAGAAGAAATTTCAGTTCGTGTGTGGGTATCTTACAAACTAAACAAAGGAAGCATTAATGGATCTAAGAAAGGGAACAATTTCCTCACTCAGGTCTACTGTAAGCTAAATCTCTCAATGGTCTCTTAAGGAACAGCCAACATATGATTGAACAAGCTGAATTATTTTTTTTACTATAAATGAGCACACATCCTTTAGAAATGTGGACACAGGTTTAAGAAAACACCAACTCTTTTAAGTATTCTTCCCATCCTTGGGCATTTAATTAGTAATAGCAAGCTTTCTTGCTGAGTATCACTGTTCAAAATGAGCCAGGCAGAGAAGGTGCATCAAGATGCCCCCACAGAGTCTCTGAACAGCTCTCATGCATAGAAAAAGAACATTTGCAAGATGAATTCCAATAAAGCCGCCACAGCTATGGGTTGGAAACACTAGTACAGGGCATGAAATCATCAACAAAGCAGCTAGGAAACCACTGATAAATACAGTTTGTTCATGTAATTACATAATCTAATTTGTTTTTGATACTCAAACAACCTCAAACAGCTCCAGATAAACTAATTTAATCAAGTCCAAATGTTTTCATTTAATCAAAACAATGTGTAACAAAACAAATTCCAAGCACCTAAAGCCTCCTAATCCTTTAAAAATAGCCCATGCTTACCCAAACAAGTCCTTAGGATGGAAGGAAACTCCCTTCCTGTAACCAGTGTTAGAGAAAATGAAGATGGGTTTTGAAATGTTCCTCATCAGACTCTCCAAATTCCTTTTCTTTTACACCTCAGGGAACATATGAGTTTCCCTCATCACTCTTTGCCTTTTCTACTTACATGCTATCAACAATTCAAGCGTAAGCACTATTCAATCACACCACTAGGCTTGCCAAGGAAAACCCTGAACTGCCCATGTAGATTACACTATTTCCACTGGATGCATCACAAAGAGCAGATTAATTTTGTCTCTGAGTACTGCAGTTATCCAGCATTACTACATGCCCCCCAGCTGTTTGGGCATCTTTCATCCACCCTGTTACTAAGCACACAGAAAGCACAGGACTCCTACGCAGACCTACTGAGTGCAAATTGTCACACTGCCATATGCAACATTCTTATAACACAGTGCTCTGAAACACCACAAGCTTTAAGTAAAAGTTGAAACCCAGAGGTGCCACAGAGGGATCTGCACAATTGCTCTGAACTTATTTCCACTTTATAATTGCAGCAACTCCTACAGTAACTCACAAAATGCACAGAGATGTGAACTACAGCAGTAATGCTATCTCTCTGGTTTAGACTCTTCCCTACCTTTTTCCCCTTTTTTTCTTAACAAGTGGTAACCCAACTTTCTAACTAATCGATCCTAAACTCTTTTCTCTTCAGATTTCTGGTTGTAATTCAGAGGTATTATGTAAAGAAGTTGCAAGTTAAAAAATAAATAAATTACTTCATTACTTTAGTAGGATTCAGATACTCTTGAGATCACAAACTTGTGCTTGGGGATGCAAAGGGAGAAAAGAAAATCTTTAAGTGGCCTTAAGACTATAATACATCTGCATTCACTTCTGAATTTATCCTAATGTTTGTATTTTGCCTTTTAATATTAAATATTCCATTGCAACAAGGAAAAGCAATTCTAAAAAGTAGATCTGACAGCAAGAGCTCCAGCACCAGATATGACTTTTTCTGCTCCTAAAATACTGAAACACCTCTGTCACACCACTAAAAACAGTGAAGTGATGCCCTGCTCCTGTGACTGGCCCAGTTACATGATACTGAAGGCACTTGAGATGTCTCTTCTGGAAAGAGGTAAAATCTGCAACACTGCAGGGAAAAACTTTGAACAGGAGCCCAGCTTAAACCTAATTGTATGATAAAAAAAATACACAGCTCCTGAACTGGGCTCTCAGCTATTGCAAATTAACATGGCTACTGACTTCATTAGAATCTGCTTTATTTTTGAACTAATGCTCCCAAGAGATCTTAAAAAAAAAAAAAAAAAAGTCATGCACCCCCACTTGGGAATGGGATCATAAATACTGCTTTTTAACCAGACAATTTAACTAAATTACTGCCCAAATAAGCAAGCTTTGTGGTGCTATTTCATTCTGGAGCTAATGAAGGCTACACTGTCAACTATGGAACATCCTGGTACTGAAATTTGGGGAGCAAGTTCAGATCATAAAGGACAAGGCTGCAATATGTTATAGATATACTTTTGAGTGAGCATCATGATCAGCAAGAAATCCAGAATGAACATGCACGAGATAATTTCACTGTACTACTTCTGTGTTCCTCCACTTTAAACTCAGGGCTTTAAAACAACTCAGGAAGAAAAGCTGGATGTACATATTCAAGTACACAGCTTAAAGATGTGTACACAAAAATTCAACCAAGAGACATCCAATATGTCCCCAGGTATTTCATTCATCTCTCATTGTGGGTCCCAATGGGATGGGAGTCTCATTGGCCCTGTATCACATCTTCCCAAACTCATGTGATAAGCCAACTATCCTTAGATGTGTCCTACACCTGTTGTGTAGGTGCCTGACATGATCACCATCTGACCAACAGCTTCCAATAAAACTCTTATTGTTCAGTCTGGAAATAACAGGATGGATGAAAAACAGTCTTAGAATATTCAAATATACTATCAGAAAAATTCAATGTATGCTGTGGCACAGAAAATGGCCTAAAGCTGTGCTTACTCAATATAGAAAGGGTATAGCAAAAATTATGGTAGTTGTAAAATGATTGACAGGAGGATTCTTACTAACAGGCATGATGCTTTGTCAATCCTTGCTAACTTTGCTTCTAATATTCTCAATAACTGAGATGATTCAGACACTATTTTGAGATGAAAGGAGACACTGCTAAGGAGTCATCTTTGTCACTCCTACACCAATCATAGGTGGCAAATTTATTGACTTTATTGGACATTACCCTGATGTACTGAGTATATCACAACAGTCAGGCTTAGACTCATACTAAGAAAAACAAAAACCCCCACCAGTTGCTGTTTATCAAGAATTAATGCCTTACAAATGGCCAGGGTCAGACCTTTGAGAATGATACTAACACATACAAAAAAGCCATTCCAGACACTTTTTTGGATTTCTAGTGTATTGATATTTATTTTCCTCAGAAATAAAATAACTAGAAAAAGCTGGCTTTGAAAGGGTAACAAGTTTGCACCCTTGCTTAAAACACGCATGCTGCAGTATAAAAACTTTATAGGTATCAATTTAAGCAGTCCTGAAAAACTTCTTAGTTGCCATCATCAAAGCAGGAATACTGACATCAAGTACATGGTGTCAGCTGAAAACCACCATTCCTACATTCCCAGGGTTTTTAAGGCTTACCCTTCTGTATAGTGTTTCATGTGTCTGAGCATGTGTAATACCAATACGTATTAGTTAATGCTGCTGAAACATACCCATTTTCAATAGAACAAGAATTCAAAAGAAGGACAGGTAAAAACGAACAAGCATCTTTATTGCTACAGGATCCTTCCAGACTATATTCTTCCCTTCAGGTGCCAGCTGAGCAGCCCTACCCATCTTTAAGGACAACAGGATTAATGAGTAATTTGACCTTAATGACACTGGGCTGTCATTGCTCATGCACTGCTACAATCTGAAGACATCAGAGAACTGATTTCTCTGCTCTGACACCTATTGTCCTATTAGGCTATTTCCAAAAAGCAGACTGGACTCTCACATGGAGTAACAGCCAGTAACAAAAGGCAGAGAAAAGAGCTCCTCCTAGACATCTGAGTACTTGATTATCATCAGACAAAACAGCAACACCTTCTGAGAAACACTGGCCATGCCTCTGTCATGCAATGGCTCTGAAGACCACAGAAGTAGTAAAGCTGACAGTGGCCAGGGACATCAGCATCCTTACAATTTCTGGCATCTGAATAATAGATATTTAAACTGACATGCTAGCTTCAGCTGGGGTAGAGTTAATTTTCTTCACAGTGTCTGGTATGGGGTTGTGGTTTGGGTTTGTGCTGACCATAGTGTTGACAATGCAGAGATAGTTATTGCTGAGCAGAGCTTACACAGAGTCTTTTCTTCTTTGCACACTTCCACATAGGCAAAGAGGCTGGGGATGCACAGGAAACTGAGAGAAGACACAGCCAGGACTGGAGACCCCAAATGACCAGAGGGATATTCTGGACCATATAACATCATGCTCAGTGCAAAAAGCCGGGGAGAAGGAGGAAGGGAGGGACATTGGGGATGATGGTATTTGTCTTCCTAAGTCACTGTTGTTACATGTGATGAAGTCCTGCTTTCTTGGGAGTGACTGAACACCTGCCTGCCCGTGGGAAGCAGTGAATTAATTCCTAGTTTTACATTGCTCGCATGCATGGCTTTCTGCTTTCTCTATTAAAGTCCTTCATCTCAGCCCAAGAGTTTTCCAGCTTTTACCCTCCCAATTCTCTCCCCAGTCCCACTGATGAGGAAGTGAGTGGCTGTGTGGTTACTGGTTGCTGGCTGGGGTTAAACCACAACAGCTGAGATTCATTCCTATTTAACCTTTTGTGCCTTCTTGAGCCACACAAGTTAGGAGTGCTGTTCTGAGGTTTCCTGGTCTGACAGTGAAGACAGGCTGGCCCAGCAGGCCAGTAAGGACATCCAAAAGCCAACTTGCCCTACAGGTGCATCTCATCACCCAGTCACAACCAGGCTCTTCTCTGAGCTAGCTTGGTATGGTTTGGTGAGCCAGATGAACCCCCAAACTTAGACCCACATGGTCTATGAACACTGATCCACTGCATCACACCATACAAGAAGACATCCCCAATAACAAAATTAGGTTTAAAACAGAAAAAGAAAAGCCACAGAAACAGTAGTCATTACAAAAATTTCCAAACATCAAGAGACTGGTCTCTGATTACTGTAGCATTACCACAGAGTTCATTTTGGTGTAAAAACATCTACAAGAATAAAATAAGAACAGACTCTTTAAAATGGATATTCATTAGCATACAAATAGCAGGTCATAATCCAGGCATTCATGGAAGAGTTAAAAAACATGAAAAACAGGCTATGATTTTCTGGCACTGGCTACATCACAAGAAATTGGAAAGTTTTCTAGGGAGTTGACCTTGCGGTGGTGACACAATGTGAGAATGGGATGGATATTGTTCAGAGTTTGAGTCATAAATTAGGTCATCGGAGACCAGTGAAAAGCTAGAGACTCAAATCCTGGAATTCTGACAGAGGAAAGGAGAAAAGCCACTGCTAGTGAATAGGAAGGATAAAGGTTACTCTGCAGAAAATGTACAGTTGGAAATTCATTTCAAAAAACCACAACTTCACCACCCATGGTGGTTCTTATAACCAAAGTAGATGTATAAATTGTTGCACAAGTTGTGCAAACCTAAAACACAATCAATGCTGGTCATGTCCAGTTCTAAGCAACTTAACCATGCACAAAATTCTCCTGAGCTGTGTACAACCTCATTGAGAAGCTTCACACCACAACGTTGTACCCAACCCTGTGCGCTGAAATCCCTTTTCCCCCTTGTCACAAAAGGCTTTCTGCGTAAGTCCGGTTAGACAGAAGATGTTCTAGCACCTACATTCATAGTAACTAACATAACAGTCCGAATTTAATGCATTCAAACAATAAATAAGAGAGGTACAATGGACACATTCACTGCAGAAAGGCAGTATTACAGCTTATGTTATGAAGTTGGTCTCCCCTGTTTACCTATGCCAGCAGTTTGCAAAGCAGGGTGTGCTCATCCCACACAGTGTGCCAGAAAATGCACTGGGATGCAGGAAGGAACTATGTTTTGTGCCATTAATAAATAAAAGGAATTCTCAAAAGAGTTCACTTAGTCTTTTTCTCATCCATTTTTACTTCCTATTTTGTCTGTGGTTTAAAATGGACAAATAGATAATATATACAATAGTGGGTGTATATAATTTAAAAATAAATACATATTGGAGAGAGTGTTCAAAAATATTTTACTGATAGGAATGTACAATCATTTGGGGACCACTGCCATATACATCCTATGGACAGAGGCAGTCCTTCTAAGGGAGAATTCAAAGAACTAATTTCTAAATTATGAGATGAACAGCTGCTAAAAGTTCCCCTAAACTTGAAATACCTGAGTAATATAAAAAAATTTTATTTAATCTTAACATCTTTAAATTAAACTGAAAATACAACCAAAATAAGAAATCAACAAATTGTTTGGACGAATAAAATATAGATGAGAAATACTCTGTTTGGGTTCTTAAAACTCAATCCTCCTCTTGTGCAATCAGAAAATACCCAATTTTCTTTCTTTTCATTGACTAGCATCCCTCAAGACTTTGTAAGAGATTAGTGGGCAAAAAAAAAAAGTTTGCATCTCCCATAGACTTCAACTTGATTCACATTCACAAATCCCTGGTTGAAAGTTCATGGTCCACCCTCTTAACAGGTTTTTATGGATACATAGAAAACTCACTGAATTCAAGTGTGTACATAATGAAGATAAAGTTCACGTTCCAAAAGAAAAATCCAGGAATTCCAGTGCCTCTACAAAACAGGACTCTCAATTACAGAGACACTCAAATCTAAGGTGGAATTACAGGTGGAATGGATAGGTGAACACTACACAGACTACACAGGCACAGAGATGAGAATTATCTGGAGCAGAATAACACACCAGAACAAGCAGTAGAAAAGCTGAATAGGGAAAGTCTGTGATCAACAGAGCAGTGAGAGCTGCTTGCTTCCTTCTGACTGTGCTAAGCCCAGAAGGACATATTAAATACAAACTCTTTTGCTAAGAAACCTATTAATGATAAATGCCTATTTTAACAAGTAGAGAAAATTTTCAGACTCTTTCTCCTGTACTTGCATAATTTAGAGGAAATTTCTTTTTTAAGCCAAAGTTGGCATATACTTGATCTTCAGTGAGGTGTGTGCAAAGACATTTAGTTTAGCAATAACATAGTTACAGCTGTACTAGGGAGTGTGTCTATATGAATAAGCAACAATGTAATCATTCAAATAAATGCACTCAGTTCTATTTTTACAGTACTTCAAGTCAGATGTACATAAAATAATCTCTATAAATTAAAACCATATACAGTAAAATAAAACATTATGCATTTTAACTTTGTGTTCTGTTTTGCTTTAACTTTGAGAGAAACATACTCCACATGTTTTTGAATGGCTGCAGGTGTGGATTTTGTACCATTTCCATTTGTGGTTTTTCCTATGACTGCACATCCAAAACTGTGTTCTCTGTAATAGACAGTTTGGGGAGTACTCTGAGAGCAGATGGACATCATGGTGATGGTCTGAAGTCTTTAAGGTGAGCAAGGGAGCAGAAACAAATTGCTAACAGACCTGTATGAGTTCAACCTCATTAAAATCATCTGACTGAACAATCTCTTTTCTATCAATTAGCATCTGGCCTCCACTGGAATCTGAGGTAAAGATGTCAATTTTGAATAATTATTTTAAGATTATGAAGAAAGACCTCACAGATGCTGTAAGTTCTATGGCAGAAACCAGAACTATTTCTTGATGACAAGTTCTGATAAATAAATGGGAGAAAGAAATAATTCTTTTTGAACAGATGTGGATATCAAAACCAACAAAATCATTAAAATACAATTTTTCTTAGTAACTTGAGCACTGGAGGCCTATAATTGAAAATGCATTAAAGCCCTGAGCTTTGCTCAGCCTATAGGATAGTACACTTACATTACAGGATAGAATTGTAGTGCACCAGTATCTCAGATTAGAAAAGCCTATACTATATTACCTGGACTGTAAGTAAATTAATTCATTCTGTTGTGAGCTCAGATTTATTTGTAGAACAAAGGGAGACTGGAAAAAAAAAAGGTCTTTTGAATTCATGGTCATAATTGGTTCCTCCCAAATAATTTTGCAGTGGCTCTTCAGGCTAGGAAATACTTTTTTTCTACTATCTTCCATAAGGCATGGAATAATTTATAATAATAATAATCCCACCATTGTCATTATTTTAGCTACTCAGTTCACTGTCTGAGGAAAAATTCTTGGCCTTCATTTTGCTACAGCTATTACAATCTTGCTGCAAGAATACTTCCAGCATAGTCATCATTTGTACAGATTGAATTTCAAATTACCAGATAAAGCAGTGGATAAATCCTAATGTCCTTTTAATTTTTTTTTTTCCTGAGACACATACACTGGCAGATTGACCAACTTCTTTGACTACTGTTGAATAAAGTTTAAAAAGTTATTCTTTTAGCCAAATTGTCCAAGAATTCAGAAGTTTTCATGTGCATATTAAAGGAAATAGTATTTCATCCGGCAGTAAAAAAAGCATAAGCCAACAAAGCCTGATGAAGCACAAATTTTAATTACTGCAAGAACAGAAGAAACAAAGCTTTTACTAAATAAGGCTACAAGGTAGCTACCAGAGACAGTAAAAGGACAAAACTGGTAATGCTAGAGGAATAATAAAGTTCTTGCATCACAACTTCTCCATATTTGCAAGTTCAAGTACAAAATTCAAGGCTATTTCAAAGTAACACTTCATTCTTGTGTGAAGAATATTTACCAAAGAGAATATTTACTTTAAAAAAACCCTGAATTACACCATATGCTGTTCTTGAGCTATGTAGTTATTCCAGAAATAAGCTTCTCTTTAATTAGGTTGTCTGATGGAACACATAAAGTTGAAAAGAATTTTTAAAAATTGAAATAAAATCACTTCTCACTTATGTTAACAAAAGAAATTTTAAAAATCTCTGCATGACACGTTTGCAATTATTTTAAATCCTCCACATGTTTATCTGCTATGTCTCAGATGAAGCCACAGGAACAGTGTTTTGCTGGGGCAGAGTTACACAGGTCAGACATGATGAGTTACCTACACAGGCTGACATCACTCACCAAATAGCAAACATCACTTCAAAACAGAGAAGAAAGTGTCTCTTCTAACATGTTCCCTTTCTAGCAACTCTTACTAAACCCAGCAAAACCAAAGAGCAAAATGTGATGAGTAAAAAACTTAACAGTGTGTACCTCACAAACTGCCAGAAGAGTCTGTGATGGTAAATTCCAATAAATCTACACAAACACTTGCACAAGATGTTGGTCTTTCATATGCCATTACATGTCATCAAATTAGCTTTCCAATACTATTTAAAATATTCCTTTTTACCAAAAGGATACTAGAAAATCCTGCTCAAATATCAGTTTTACAGTTCCTCTTCAGTGTAGTAGGACATGTGCAGTATGTATCATAAGGAACAAAGAATTGGCAATTTTAATACCAAATGATGGCATGAAAATACCAATCAGTTCTCTTGGACTTTCTGTCATATGTAAAGTACAGATAAAGGCAGTTGGCTGGCTTGCCAAAGGGGTGCCTTGCTTGCATGCAATTGCAATTTTTAAGCAACACTACTCTTCAATAATGCCTGAAGTGCTTGGAGAAAAAGCAATGCTAACTCCTACAACACTAACAGTAATTCATGATCACCTAGGTCTCAACAAAATTCAGGAATGCTGTCAACATTCTGTAAAATAACTGCTTTAAATTCTAAATAATTATGCTTACAAAACTCTTTCCTAGATAGGAAATTCTGCTAGAATAATAATTACATAGTGGGTCTTCTTACTAAATTTTCTTTGAATAACCTATTGTTTTAAAATATATTGGTCAAAATTTCCTTCACTGCTTTCAACAGAAGACCAAATAAAATTTGAGCAAAATGCTTCTGCTGCTTCTTGGAAGTTTCAGTATACATAATTTGAAACTTCTGGACAATCTTCATTATCAAAAAACATTTACACAGAGTCAACACAGTAAAGATGTAAAATTTTTTGACAGAAAATTATAATAGGAAAAGTGCCAAAATTCAAGAGGCAACATAATTTGAGCATTATTGTAATAGAGTATGGAATATCCAGGTCACTGTGATCCATGCTGAAAGTTTCAGAATTTATTAAATATGAAGGACCCGACACATTTTTACTTAAGACACCATGTTCACCTGGAGAAGGCTTCAAGGTGACCTCACAGCAACCTTCCAGCATCTAAAGGGGCCTACAAGAGAGCTGGAGAGGGACTTTTTTTTACATGGCCATGGACAGGGCAAGGGGGAGTGGCTTTAAATTGCAAGAGGGTAGATTTAGATAAGACCCAGGAAGAAATGTTTTACTGTGAGGGTGGTGAGGCCCTGGACAGGTAGCCCAGAGAAGCTGTGGATGTCCCATCCCTGGAAATGTTCAAGGCCAAGTTGGATGGGGCTTTGGGCAACCTGGTCTAGTGGAAGGTGTCCCTGCCCTTGGCTGGGGTTGGAACTCTAAGATTTTAAAGGCCCCCTCCAACCTAAACCGTTCTATAATTCTATGATTCTGTTTCCTTATTTGACACAGATACTGCCAAGTGCTCAGACACAAAATTTTTACAGAAAAATATGCACTTTCACTGGCAAGCATGCAACTTTGACTTCTCATTTATACTAGTTTGAATGAATAGCTTCAAATGAGATGCAGGGCTGCAAGCAAACAGTGAATATGAACCTAAGTACTAAATTACATCTTCCTTTACTAAGTTCTGTCATTCCTTCATTCATGTTCAATGAATGGAGCACAGATTCTTTGGGAAAAAATATAATGTAAACCTATAATTAAATAAATATACACAATTATGAGGTGGGGGGGGGAGGCATGAAAATATTAAATTGGGCATTTACTAATTCCTTATTGCTTCATTTTACAGTTACAAATTAGTCATTGTCCTCCCACTCCTTACAGGAAGAGAAGTCATTTCAAAATTGGAATGTGGAATAATTTTGAGTAGAAACAGGACACCTCACTGAGTAAACTTCAACACTGAGAGAGACAGAAAACTCATGTGCTACTCTATATTCATCCTTGCCTGTGCACACTTATCAACTCTGTTTTACAAGCCTCAGTAGATATGTCAGGACCGAAATACCATACAAACTGCACATGGATCAATCCAACAGAATAATAAGATCCATCTATTCAGCAGAAGTTTCCACTCAGATTAAATGCTTTCATTCTCCAAGCCAATGAAATACTGGAGGTTGGTTAGTTTAATTGTAACATATCCCATTCACAAAATGAAACTGCAAAAAACCCCAACGTTTCTCTGAAGCAGCCTGGCAATCAAAGAGGTCATTCCTTTTAAATTCCAAGCTTTCATCACCTTAAATTGCTGTGCTAGGATTCTTCACCACAGCCAAAAATCTCAGCTACCTGAAAAGCAGCAATCCCCTCAGTCCATCACTTGTTGTAGGTTTTTGTTTTTAATGGCTTATCCATATTGTATAAAATTTTCAGGAAACAGGACTTGTTCCTTGCCTGGGCTCTCTGCTACCAAACTTCAGCTGAACTGACAAACTGAGCACATTTTAAGAATCTGAAATAATCCATGACAAAGCTTGAGTAGCTGTAGTACAGGTATTGCAACTTACTCTCTCTGAAAATGCCATGCTTACAAAGTTCAGCATAAAGTTGAAAAGTAACAAAAGATTTTACTCTGGCTCATTATTAGAAATAATTTATTATTAAGAACAAAGCAAACTGATGTCTAACTACTCTGTCATCTGAGAACCTGAACTCAGTCTTGTGTACTAGAATGCTGCTCCTGCAACAGAAATGTATTTTAAACTTTTCCAAATAGAGCATGTGACTATTTTCTCTGGTTTTAGGAAGAAGAAATATTTTTTAAAAAGCAAACTGAAAAAGTCTGTTCACTTCTTTAAATATGTATTTCCTGACATGACATTTTGTTTCATGGTTGCATTTTTAAATACCAAGTCATGTAAATAAGAATTTCCACACATTTTGGATTAACAGTAAGTAAAGAAGTTTAGAACAGGGACTTCAAAGCAAAATTATAAATTTTAAACAAGTTAAACATAATTCAGCTGCTAAAAATATAATAAAAGTTAATGATCTTGGAAGACACAAATTACTTCTGCTTTATGTGTCAGGAGATATCAGGACAAGCCTAAGCTAGTGAGAGGCACTAGTTAGAGAACAGATATGAAAAATTATTTCAGTAGTATGTATTTTAAAATCTGATTCAAAAGCTTCTGAAAACTGTGACTGGTGAAAAAATTCAATCTACAGGTAAAGGATTCCTCTTCTCTAGTTATTAAGAAGTTCATGCAGCATTTTAATTTTTATTTGGAGAGCCTTGAAGTGCTAGTTCAGACCTTCTTATTCTTCTGTGAAAATGACAATACCTAGAGCTGCACTAAACACTTCTTGTCTTTTAAATGTATTAGTGAAAATAGCTAACAGGCAAGCTAAAAATCCTTATCCATGTGTAGCAACTTGCTTTTATACATTTTTCAACATAAGACTCCCTTATCTTTCCATCGAGTACTACAATAGGCTGCTTTTGTTGGATGTTTCTAGCAGCCCATTGTAGCCAGCGCACCAGAGCTGTGTGGCCTGGGGCCAGGAAGGAAGGTGGGGAACACGTCTTCACAGGTCAATTTCCACTCTCCAAGTTTTCAAGTATTTGAGAGAAGGTCATGTTACAGCACAGATTTACATAGCAGACAAATTACATGACTGCCTGTTCTCAGCATTTCATAATTTCAATAGAAAAATTAGGTCAAATGAAAAGGAGGAAGAATAACCCTATCCTTTCATGCTAGTCAGAAAATTAAACAAAAAACTTATTTAGCTGGGGTTCTTGCCAAAACCTTGGTAAAATTCTGCACTGGCAGTAAACACAAATTAAAAGTATAAGATTTACTATTCCTTTTGCAAAATACTTTTTCTTTTTTTGTTTTTTGTGCATCCAAACGACCACAAACTAACCCCAAAATTTGCTCTATTCTTGTTTTAAAACACTGGTTTTACTATTAGTCCAAAACACATGCATTTTTACCAATATGCATACTATGGAGGAACGAGTTAGTAACTTCAAGGGCTTTCCCCCACAGCCTGACAGCCTAGCAGGAGTGTTAAAAGAGGGAACTGCTCTTTGTATCATTTGTCCAGAAGAAAAGAATAATAATTTCAAATGGCTTTCCCCCCTCACCCTCAGAGCATGAAATACACTGCACTTGAAAAACGGCAATATTGGCCAGCCCCAGCACTGCCTGAACTCTATGTTTATTCTAGACAGAGACTAAAATTACAGTGTTCATATTTGGCATTCTTTGACTAGAAATTCACAATCTTTTTTTCCAGAAAACAACACTATGGTATTTCATTTGTTATCTAGGATAACAAAAAAAATACTTTCCAAGAGCAGCTCAGGGTATCCTATGTGAAATGACAAATTTGAAGTGTTTGAAGTATGAACCCATATATCTGTATATCTTAACTTACAAGCTAAAACAATAGCACACAAATACTATTTAGTATACAGTTAAAATATGCTAATCATTATCCTAGATAGGTTTCAGGATTTGTTTCAACAGAGTCAAAGAGTTGTAGGATTTAGTCTGGCATTCTGTTGATACTCTTACTGAGCAAGCAGAAAGAATAAACATTAACAAAGAAATTACTGGCTTCAATAACTTTAATTAGGTTTAACATTATTTCAGTTTCTAAAAATGCCAAATATGAAACCCGACTTACTGTCAGCAGTAAGAAAAGCTTTAAGCTACTGCATATTTAAGAAGGGCTGTAGTTTTAAGGAGCTCTGAACAAATTTCTGAAGACAGAGTCACTGTTAGCTGTTCACTAGATTTTATGTGCATTTGATACATATTAAACACGTAAAAAACAGGAAACACAACCTTATGTGTAATCTGTCATTTTCCGTATTTACTAACACAAACTCTGAGGGAGGAATTTTACAGAAAGCTTCAGCTTAGCATGTTGCATCCCTGCAGCTGAAAATTCAGATGAAAAACATGGGAGCTTTTTTTCTCAGACACAAAAGGAACTTTTGGGAACATTTCCGAAGGACACCAGAAAGCTTGTCTAGCATACAATGGTTTCTACTCAGCAGAGCCCTCCAAACAAAGAGCAACAGATGCACAAGTGGTATTAATAACAAAACATCTCCTCCCTCTGTTAGTCAAGAGAGGACAGCTAAGGACAGACAGAGTTTCAGGGTACTTACCTACTCGGAAGTTGGTGGCTGTCAGAGTGTCAGCAGCATGGCCGTTTTCACTGATCAGGGTGGTTGTATTTCCCTTCTCACAGTTGTTCTGACAGTTGCCTTTGGTACAAGTCACTTTACAGATGCTGGGTGTAAAGACCACCTTGATGCGACCAGTGTGATTTCCCACTGTCAGCGGAGGCAAAGAAAAAAAGAAAAATAAACAGATCACTTTGGTATCCATTGATTTCCTTCAAAAAGTTTTTGGGAAAAAAAAAAAGGCGCAGGGGGGGAAGGCGACAGGTCTACAGGAGGAGGGCAGTCTGCAGTGCTCTCTCATAGATCTCCAGTGGTGTCTCTGAAACAGGAGTAGGAAGCTTAGCAAACAGAACTCCGGGATCTGCTCCAAAACCACATTTAAAGTCAAGTCACTGGAGTGGGATTAGTAATCACAATGCTGCACTTTATTCACAGGCAGACAAAGAGCAATACCAAGGGCATGACAGCTTAAATAGCCGACCCTGACAGGCAGATGTAATGTAAAGAGCTGGCTCTGCACCTCGAGGTGAATAAACTCTTGTGTACTCCTACATACTTTTCCTGTTTCTGCACTTATTAAGTCACTATTTGTAGCTCAACCCCTGGAAACGTTTTAGGCATGCGGCATGTCTGAAAACATCTGTCTCAAATCTCCTGGCACCCCAGCCCAAAGTGGTCAAACCTTCTGACGCAGCTGCCTGGACCCATTTTTTCTTCACAGTTTTTTGGCACTGTTTTTCCACAAGAATTTGCATATTATAGACTGAGCTCTACTGTCAGCCTTTGTCTTAGTAATGAATAGCTCAGAGAAAAGAGTGAGAAGTATCAGTACTTTAAAGTACTGAGATCGAAGATAAAAAATGGCTAGATTCTCCTTTTTTATACACTTCCCTATAGTAATTTTAAAAAACTTGAATGCAATAAAGGCTGCACAAGCACTAATTTGTTATTAAGCTAGTTATAAGAATTTCCTGTTACAGAATTACATGTAAAACCAGATGTATTTGATCCAACATCTAACAGCTGAAGACAAAAAACTGTATTAAAACTACTTACTAGGAAAAATGGTGAAAAGAACAGATTCAATTTGCAATTATCTAAAAAGAAAACATTTTGTCCTCTGCATACTACTAATAAATTCAGCAAGTTCTTGAAAATATATCAGAGCATCTTTGTGGAAACTATTAATAATTAGTTTCATATCAAACCTAAGAATGCCAAGATATGATGCACAGAAAGAGAAGAATCTCCTTCTTCCTGATGTCATAGAAATAAAAAAGTGTCTGGATAGCTGCCTAACCTAGTTCATGAAATACTTTCCAGACAAACACTTTTTAAAAAATATTAAGAAAATCTTACAAATCTTCCTATTTCGAAAGAATATAAAACCTCCTTGTTTCTGGCTCTTCATAAACAAATAAATTTAAGCAATTGTGCTGATTGTTTTGTCTACAGTAAAGGCATTGCTCTATTTGAACAGCAGCTGTATTACAGATGCTCCTGCCTTATTCTCCATAAACAATGCTTGGAAAAGGAAGAGCCCTGACAGATACAAGAATAAAATACTTCGAGCAAAGGCTAATATTGTGATTTAGAAGATGTCTTGGATTCTAAGATGCCACACATTTCTTACAAAAATGAATACACCTTAAACAGATATAAGGGATCTATCAACTGCTGAGGGTAGAAATTTGAAACTTTGGTTTTTAAAAGCATACCTTCAAAAGCAAGATTGCCATCTTTGTATTTTACTTGCATAGTTTTATATATATATATATTTCCCTAGAAAACAGTCCATTTTATGTATTATATTTTCAGACGTTTTAGCAATACTTTTCCTTTAGGATGTGATCTAATTAAAAAAACAGGGATAGTTGAGTCAGAAAAGTCAGTCCTGCCTACACTGTAGAAACCAGTATTGGGGGACCCAGACAAGATTTCTGGCTTAGCTGAAAAAAAAATAAAATAACTCAGCTTTGTCAGTGCTGGAAGGGCAGAAAATGCAGAGCTCAATAAGAGATGGACACAAAGCACTGAAACTGAATGGTCACATGGTTTGTGTTGCTATGGCATGGGAGAAAAGTGGAGTCCATGAGGGTCAGATTCTTCCGCCTGACACCCAGAAAAGTACACTTCCTACTGAGAAATATTCTGTACAATGTGTCCCCATTAACAGAAGGTCTGACCACAGTCCCACCACAGCACCTGGCACAACCGTGGTTAGCGAGTTAAAGGAAGTGCTGCCATTTTCTGTCTACCCAGGAGATGAGAATTCAACATGAAATTGTGCAGGGACAGACTGACAGGTTTGTTGTCCTCACCCCCTCCCCCCCAGAGGGACACCTTTCAGTAAGTCTTGTCCCCTGAGCTCTGCTGAGTGTTGGCTTGGGACATGAAGCTCATGAAGACAATAGTGTTGTTAGTGCTAAATACACCTACTCTGCAGTTAATGCATTTGGCACCAGCGGTCCAGAGGAAACATCCCTATGTTTTGCATTCAATAAAATGTGCTATTCGTGAACCCAAGGAGCTCTTCTGAATGTGACCCAACTTAAAGTGCAATAGATTGTCTGCACAACCAGTCTAAGGCCCATAACTATGTTTTTGAAATAGTAAAGATGACATTAACTCATCATTTAATTCTCCTTCACAGTATTCTGTACTATGTTGAGTGCTGAGCTATAGCAAGAACACTTGGGCACAGTGTTCCCAGCAACAGAAATTTTAAAATAATTTTTATCACCTAGTATAGATTTTACCAGAAAATCCTGTAGCACAATTATTCTAGTAAAAGAGATGCCTTCATGTGAGAGTCAACAGCAATTGTAATATTTGCTTTTCAATGCTTTTGGATGAAAAAACACTTGTATCTAAGTTTTGGAGTACTAGTAGTCAAACAGTTCTTTCAAAAACACAGATCAATACCTAGAGAGGTAAAGAGTAAAACAATGTTTAAATGGAGTTTTTCAGGAAGAAGTCTTCAAAACAACATGATGGAAGCTCTAGTCCCTACAAATACTCAAATGATTATTCAGCAAAGTTTTTCACAGAATCTTCTGAGTTAGAAGGTACTTACACAGAGTCCAGTTCCTGGCCCTGCACAGGACCAGCCCATGAGTCACACCGTGTGCCTGAGAGCTTTGTGCAAACACTTCTTGAACTCTGTCAAGCTGCTGCTGTGACCATTTCCCTGGGGAGCTGTTGCAGTGACCAGGCACCCTCTGGGTGAAGAACCTTTTCCTAATATCGAGCCTAAACCTCCCCTAACACAACTTCAGACCATTCCCTTGGGTCCTGTCACTGGCACCCCAGAGCAAAGATCAGCGCCTGCCTCTCCTGTTCCCCTCACAAGGAAGCTGTGACTGCAGTGAGCTCTGCCCTCAGTCTCCCCAGGCTGAACAGACCCAGTGCCCTCAGCTGCTCCCCTTATCGCTTCTCCTCAAGGCCCTTCCTGTTTTCATGGCCCTTCTCTGGACACTGCCCAACTGCTTTATAGGCTTCTTATATTGTGGCACCCAAAACTACATTGAAGAGCATTGACCCTAAAATGTAGCCCTATAGACACCCAGTAGTTACCAGTGACCAGGCTGATGTAACCCCATTTACTACAACCCTTCGTGCTTGACCTGTCAGCTGGTTGGTGAACCATCACATGATGTGTTTATCTAGCTGCCTGCTAGTTACTCTGCTATAAAGCAAATTCTCAGATATTCCTGTTTTGATAGTTGCAAAGAGACAGAAATAAGACACCTTCATATTCTTTAGACATGGGAAGATTTTCTCCATCTTTCTTAGATTTATGAAGACTGTAAAAACACATAGCTTGTTCTCCCTCCCTAGAAGACCACAGCTTTTAACTTCAATTCTTTTGAAGACATTTAGGACGGATACAAAGCTAATTACGGCCTCTGAGCTTAAAAACTGATCAGCATTTGACGAGGTGATTCAAGGCAGAGATGTCACTACCATTCTTTTCTGCAGTTACAGAGAAGTAAACAGTACTATCCTCACAGTTTCTGCGGCTTAGGGACCTTAAAAGTGACCTTAATACAGATTAAACAAGCAGATTAGGCAGATTCAATTTGAAAAAAAGATGACAAGCTCTTCTCCTGAAAGGAAACTTTTAGCAGAAACTTCAAATTTAGGCTCTTGAACTTCCCTGAATCTCCTCTTCTGTATTTCCCCCCCCCCGCTCCTCTTCTCCAAAGAGGAAAATTCAATTCTAAATGAGAAACTATCCTTCAATATCTGTTAGCTGACTTGGCAGTATTAATGCTAAACTCCACAATTTCACTAGGAAGGGACCGGTACTGCTACAGCCTTGACCTCTTCTCACTTTGGACTAGCTCCTTTTAAAGGACAGTATTTTTTAAGGAAGCATACAGAGTATTTTCTTGAAACTCCAGAACCTCCACTGATGATGCCACTGTGACACAGGCATAACAAAATCTGCAACTTAGATTACCTCAAATCCCTTTTTGGAAAAAAAAAAAAAGATAGTGCTACAATAACACACCTGGAATAATTTTTTTCTATATATATACAGACAGATGTAAATCCAACTCTTCTAGACCAATTTTAAACATGTGGAAATGAAACACCTCACTATGCTCCTAAGTATAACAGCAGACTGAAAAAATACAAATATGAGACCAGATAAACAAACAAGCCTAATGAAAAAAAACAAAAGTAGAAGATGCAAACACCAAATAAATAGCAAAAATGCTGAAGCAAATGGCCAAACTAGAGACAGATTGTTGGTTTAATAAAGACAGGTCAATCAAGATGACTAATAGCGCACAAAACTTCATCCCTCAGCAAACTCACAATGAGATTCAGCCAACAGCGCCTCCTAGTCCAGGCTCACTTCAGAGCTCTGTGATACATTTGTTAAAAGACATCATTGAAAGAATGTAGCCATAACTTCCAAAATCTGTAAAACTCTTGAGCCGGTTTAAAAAAAAAAAAAAAAAAAAAAAAAAAAAAAAAAAAAGAAAAAAAAAGAATGATGTCTGGGTGACTGCTGAGATTTTAGCTGAAAGTTGGCATGATATGTAAAGACACTTTTTTTCCATCTCCGTAAATCACTATGATATAATATCATGAACACAGCAAACCCCTGCTGTGAAAAATTTATGATTTAGCAACAACTGCAGGAGAACTGGAAACTGCAAGCAAAAGGATTTCTTAACAGAACCCCTTCTGCCCCCACTGTCCATTATGACAAATTTTTCCCCCCTGCATTAGCAATAAAGGTGAAGTAGCTAAGATAGGGCAGGTGGCAGGTTTTATGTTCAGGTGGCCACAACAGCTTACACAGCCATGCCTGGAAAGAATCATGTCAGGGGAAGGATTCCTCCTCAACCTCCTGAGTAGCTGTGCAATGCAACTCAGACTTTGTTTCTTCCTAGAAGAATTTCTATAAACACTTCTTTTCCTTGGGTTTATGGCTGCTCTCACAGCTCCAACATTCTGACAGTGTTCAACAGCCGCAGTGGAGCTCAGATGATTTGTGGCATGTCCCTGTTCTGCAGGAAAACAATGAGCTAGCAACACTAGTGAAAGCAGGACTGGTATTCAGTTAAATAGTTAGCTACATAGGTCAAGGGGGCAAAGAGAATAAAATCTTTTCATGTGTCAAAAATACTGATGTTATTTGTGTGATGGTTTTGTGCTTCACGGTGATCTAACCAAAAGGATTCATAATTAAAAAAAAAAAAAAATCACAAGCAGTGGCTTCTATCAGCTGAATACACAGGTACATGCCTTCACTTATGACAAATATCCTGAGACAAATCTCCTAAGGAAACAGAACTAGCAGAACTATAGACATTCCATCAGTGCCTCCAGTAATGATATACATTACTCTCTTTCCATGACATTCTATTTCTGCACTGACCCCAGTATATTTTCATATGTTTATCTACACAGTGTGTCATCAGACCTGAAGAATCCAATTTTAAAATTACATTCTCTTCACAATAAGAATAGATTATTTCAGGCTATTTTATGTTTTCAAATTATAATCATGATGCACGAGGAGAGCATTTAAAATTGAATCTTCCAAAATCAAACCAAATTAGCTTTTAAGCAGCTAATACATTCAGCATTTTAAATTGTTAGATGACCAACACCCTCTCTTTTTTCTTAGCTAAATGCTGACACAAAAAAACAAAAACAAACATAGAAAAAACACCAAAAGAAGCAGAAGGAAATTACTTATTTCCTAAAAAAGGTGTCTCCAGTTATTTCACCAATCCACCTGGTTTAGTCCTTACACTAAACATGCTTGTTCAGCTAAAAGGAAAGATGACATTGTATAAAAATCAATGGCACAAGTAAGATAGTTAAGCTCTTAGAACTACTGTCAAATGACCTTTTTACACTTTTGACAATACATGAGGAAGTTCTGTCTTGTCATCACTTAGTCATCAATTTAAAATAAAATAAAAAAACTTATACAACCAATAAAAACCTGGTTTCCAAAGATCAGAACAAGTTGAACTTAGCTGTCATACAACTTAGAAATAGAATCATCTAGAAGATTTATAATGCTAGGAGCTAATGAAGAAACAAACAAAAAAAACCTAACAGAAAGAGAAAAAATAAAAAGACAAAGACACACTAGATTGACATATAGACCAGAGGCAGATCTTCCCTAAGTTTTTGATTACCCATTGAAAGAAGTACAGGCTTTAAAAGGCACAGAAAGTGCTGTAAGAGATTCTGAGAGATCACTTAATCTCCCCATCTGCATTTTCCCAGGATAAAACAGCAACATTAAACAAAAGGTTTGTCCAGACAGACTATCCTCAAACCCCTTCTATTATGCAGATTCCACAGCCTCCCCCCAAAGAATTTATTCCAACACTTCAGCCTCTCCAATTGTAAAGGTATTCCTAATACCTAACCCACGTTTCCCTTGTAGCAACTCAAACTATTGCCCTGCTTCATCTACAGCAAACTTTACCAAAACATTACTCCTCTGTGGATCATTTTCTAACAAACTTGAAGACAGTGCCATCAATCTTCCTCAGTCTCATTTTGACCAGACCAAAACCCTCTAAACATTCCGTTTAACAGCCTGTATTTTGCATATCTACATCTTTTTTGTTTTGCTTTTGATACCAGTCACTGGGTCCTCATCTTTGTTCACAAACCCTGTCCATAACCACACTTTACTGCAGCTGAAGTCTGATCAATGGTGGGGAGACCAGCAGAATTACTTAACAAAGCTTTACATAAAATGCTTCTATGATTTTAATTTATTTTTGTCTCCCAACAATGCACTGATACTTCATACCCAGAACCAATCTGCAGGCTAGGCCAAAGGGGCACACATCTCCCAAATCCCTTTCTGATCTGTTGATACAGATATCATCTCAGTGAAACAAATATAGAACATCCCTTTGCAAATAACGAACAACCTTAGCAGGACCAAACTCAACTCTTAGTCTGCTCTGAGCACTGGAGTAAAATCTCCTGCATTCAAATCCTGCCATCTAAAAATCATGCAGAATATAAGTCTTAATCTTTCTGTAACAGTCACAAGTACAAACAAGTCTGAAAACCACATGGATTAAATAAAGGCAAGATACAGCTGTTGAGTAATTTGATTTTTGGCTTCAATATACAATGCCTACCTTTGCTCTTTGCAGAAACTTGGTTAGTGTTCCCTAGGTCACCTCACAGCCAGTTCCCTTTTCACAAGCATTGGGAGAAATTAGACATGTCAGTGAAATTAAAAATAAGATGATTCAGATTTATTTAATCCAAGATCCAATGCCTTCTCTAATGCTTAAGAGTACACCCCCAGTTCTGCATGAGGTGAGGTGTATGTGTGCACATCCACCCAGTCAAACATTTTGAACAAGATGACAGCGTGGCAAGCTGTACTTGATTTAACATGTCTAGACAGCTGTAGAAACACATTATTGAAATGTAATTAGTTTAGCATTCCTACTTTTTGTTATTTCTGTACTTCATGTTTTTGCTGCATTTGTATTATGTTATTCATGTATTTCACTAGTTAATACAATGTAACCTTCGATATTTCATCACTTTGCAAGTACTCAGTTCTATTGTCTTGATGCAAACTGAAAGGCTTCCAAAAAAAAGGCAAAACATGATCCAGCTATTTAACATGACAGTAACTGAAGAGAGATACGCACTGATATTTTTGTTACCATTCTTATTGCCACTGTTGCTGTTACACACACTTCTCTAGATACCTATTTCTGACTAGCCATGTCTCTACATCTTCACATCACTTCTTCCTTCTGTCTTGCTCAGAAGCTCATACCACAATCTTCTCCCTGCAGTCAGAACTGAGCTCTCAGACTTCCTGCTTCTATCTCACCCTTGTTTCTCTACCCTCTTTTTAAGCCCTGCTTGCTTCTCAGCATGCTTGACAAACAGGAAAAGAAATAATTTCAAAAGAAAGTTTGACACTTCCAGGAAGCATCAGGTAGGAAGCTTCCAGGAAGGAAGAAGGTAATTGAAAAGAAAATAACTGGGAAAGTCTTTTCCCCTTCTTGATTGTATCCCTGTGATAATCTCTTCCTTGTTCCCTGTCAAGAAATAGAACAGAGAATTCCACTATCTTCCTCATCACCACCTCCACCACCCTCCAAAACATTTTAAAATTTTTAGTAGTGTATTCTAGGAGAGGCAAATAACCCACTCTTCAATTATCTTAATCTCAGTTTAAAATAGAGTGTGAACAGTGTACTGTTCAAAGTCATTTACTACAGCAACATTTGTTTCTTTCAAGTAGGTTTCCTCTATTAATTTTGACAAATTCCAAAAAGATCTCCACTATCTGCAACACAGATTTTTTGTGTTTTGTATGGATGGCTTCGCTTAAAAGTACCAAAGGAGCATATGCAGGCACAAGTGCTGAGATTGTTTAGAAAGACCTAACTGTGTTTACATGCCACAAGCCCTTTGCTGATAAATTCTGTCACTGACTCAGCCTTTTAGAGCAAGAGAGGAATTCACAGAAATTACATTCAATTTTGTCCTCTGGAAACCCATAATGTACAAATCACGCATAGACTTGAAATCTGAGGTCTCTGCCAGCAGCTGGTTTTATCAATCACCTTTTGTCTTCCTTGTCTTTTCGACCACTACAAAGATTTTTTATATACAATCCTCAGGCAATGAACATCCTATCCTTAACTACAGCCATTCTCCCTGGTAATTAAATAGATGACTATAACTTCCATTCACATAGTTGAGAGTGATCCAGAAAAAGGTACCAACCCAAATAGAGCATGCAGTGTGGTCTGATGCCTGATGGAACGGCTTCAACTAAATTCAATAAACTTATTGGCCAATAATTCTTTTGATCTGTACTGCATTTATCTTGTTTAAATCAATTCTATTTAAACTAGATCCACAAATGGTTATGATGGTAAAGAGCTAAATTTTAGCCTCGAGTTATACCACTTACCAGTCTTAGGTCTCTTTTCCAAGGGATGAGAGAAATTGATTGCATGGAACAAGCAGAACATTGAACAGGACTGTGCCCAACCCATTCAGAAGTAAATGCTGATGACCTAAGACTGCTTAGTTCAAGACTGCTTAGTTGAGGGCTCAGACACTTTTCAGTGAAGAACTCTGTGACTTCACTACAGCTGGATTCCAGATATCACTACGACTGCTATAGCAGTCCTTGGGGAACCTAATCCCACAGGAGAGTTCAGCTGAGTGTACTTCTAAGGATAGGCAGGCAGTCAAGTGCTTCAGCTGCAATTTCAAATATGAATTACACAAAATATTAGCACCCAGATGGCCTGTCTTTCCCAGAGTGCAGTACTTGTCCTGAAACAGAACTTCAAGCTCTTCAACAGACTCATGCTTGAGCTCATATCAGTGCTTCAGGTTTGGGGCTGGATACTACTCCAGCTGTAAGCACAGCATTCAGGTGAACAAGCCTTTTTAAGCTTCCATTCAAATTATCCAGCTTCTTAGGTACTTAAGCATACCTGGACCCAAAAGGCTTTCACTTGAGTAACAAGGGCCCAAAAGCCACATTTAGACACAGACATGATCTAAGGCACAGAGTTAGGGTTAGCGTTACAATCCTCATCTCGGCTGTAACAAAGCAGCAATAACTTTACAGCCCACCACAAGCAATTTACCACTGATGAAAGCTGCGGCAATGCACACTCTGATAACGAAGTCCACATCTTTACACACAAACTTAATATTACTTGCTAAATACTATGCCACTGTCCACTTTATCAACAGGACTCTTTCACAAGGTGGTTTGAATTTGGTCTTAGACACTGAGAATGAGACTCACTGCCACCTGAAATTATGTACTCATCTCAAATTATGCCTTTTGCCTAAGGTTATTATTTAGGCTTCTTTCACAACAATAACACAAATATTAGACAATAGTATTACAAGTCTCAAGCTGGAAGAGCACTTCTCAAGAAAATAAATAACTTGTCAAGAAAATAAATTCTTGAGATAGAGTTTCCCCCTCCCAACATACACAATTCCCTTAAATGAGAAAAAAATCTAAATTGCAAGAGTCAATGTTTATCATTTCTAGGAAGAATAGGGAATAAAAATTAAATTAATATTACCTTACTAAAGAATATCCACTTGACATTTCATTTCCTGAAGGGAAACAAAAAGCACTAGGGAAGTCAACAAACTGTAAACAGTGACAAAGGACAGGACATCATGGAATTAAGTTATAAATGAATACAGCCGCCTCTGCATGCTGAATCACCATTAAAAATCTTCTCCCTCAGCAGTACATGAAGCCAAGATCTTTTTTTCCCCCTAATTTTCTGAACAGGGGAAAAAATGACAACAGACATAAGGATGTCACTGATTCTGAAATCGCAGCTTCACAGGGTATGAACATTTGTACAGTAATTTTTTTGTCAACATTTGTTCATTCCTTCTAGCATAGGTAATGGACTGACAGAAAAGCACTTTCACATCTCCTATGAAGAAAACCAGACTCCGCTACTTGAAGGAATCAGAATCAAAGACTTGTATTACAGCAACTCTGGAGTTAGCCAGGCTAAGGGACTTTTAATGTTTAATTGTGTGGGTTCAATAGGTTTCTATATCCACCTAAAATAACATTTTCTAGACATCATAAAGACTTTCCCCTACAGAAATTTCTGGAAAGCCTCCTCTTATCTCCTTCAGAAATTTTTGCTTTTGGAGCCAATACTCTTTGATCTCAGAAGTTGAGATGCATTTGTCTCAGTCTGTGTTTTCCCCCAGCAATTACACACTTTGAACTGATTTTAATTCTGTGTGCCAGATCACCATGTTTTTCCAACATTCTTCTTCATTCTGCTGTATATCAATCTCTGTATTTTAAAGCATGGAGATGGGAATTCATTTTTGGGTGAATGAATGCAACATTTAAAATAGTTTCTATAAAAGCACCAGAAGCCTTTGCCTGTCAGGCAGACATTTATTTCCTAGTGAGCTCAGGGCCATAAAATCTTTTGAGAGTCCAGAGAGAAAAATACAGTACGTTTGGGGGTGGGTGCTGATTTTCTGGCCTCCTCAACTGTGAGCCTTTATAGACACACAAACAATCACGAAGACAGCTTAGCAAGAGAATTGTTAGAATGCCTACAGCAACAGTATACTGAGTGAAATAGCTGGTATTCATACAGAGCTATTCTATCTCCAAGGTTTTCAAAGAACTCCATGGTCTTTTATAATTGCTAAATAAACTGCATTCATTTGTTAGTTATATTTTCAGAATTTGTCACTCTATTTTTTGAAGCAAAAGCAAAGTAAATGTGCTGTTTGGTTTGCTAGAGTTAGCTGAATTAATGTGAATCTACATAACTCAGTTTATACCTAGAATTTAGCCTATTGTTTCCAAGTCTTGCTGGAATCAAAAGTAAACTTTAACTGGCTGTTACGAATTACCATACTGTTCAATAGCAGGAAGAATAATGCTCTGAAATGGCAGTGAGGAAAAGAATGCTTCACACTAAAATTTTTCTTTGAAAAGCCTCAGTGCTCTTTGACCCTGATGCTGACAGGAACAAAATTTTATCTTAAAGTTTTTAGCTTGTCTCTTAAAAATCCCTTCTGCTCTGGAATGAGAGCACCAACTTTGAACACACATGCCTTTGAGAAAATGAAACAAAAAGTCCACAACATTTATACACTTACCCCATTCCCTTACAACTGAATATGTACAATTTGAGGAGCAATACATGAACATCAGTTGCCATGAGTGACTGAAGCAAATTTGACTCTACGTTCCCTCCAAACACACTATGTTGTAATCACTCAGTTATTCCTTAATGTTAGTCTTCTAAGTGTTCATTCTGCTGGATGTACTTTGCTCAGAGTGTAGCCTTGAAATCCTCCCTTATCTGCAAATTTCCCAAAACTTCTAGTTGGGAACATTACCACTGTTTAATATCCATAAATACATTGATAGGCACAAGTTACAAGGATCACAATGCAATGATCTAGTGAAGACAAGCCAGAGAGAGAATTGTTTTGCTGTTCATGAAGAGCGGCTCCACAAAGCAGTAACAAGAATGGTGGAAAGAGTATCTGACCCAGTGAAGATCAGAAGGAGTTTTTCCTCCCAAGTCTGAACTTGGGTAGAATGTCAAATCATACAGATGTATTTATATGCAACATATATCATAGCTCTGTGTGCACTTTTTTAAGCAGTAAAATATTTATGCCTTTTGCAGCTGTTTACCCATACTTCCTGGCAGGGAAATACTATTATTATGAAGTAAGTGTCACTTAATGAAGTAAGAATGGTGCAGTTCCACAAAAATAGTTTAAATTGGAATTTCAAAGTGACACCTGGGATTTGCTCAAATCAACCTCTGAAGCCCTCAGTGAAGCCAGCACATGTAATTACATATAAACTTAGAGAGGAGCTTCACTAAATTACCAATGTATTGTGCTGCCAATAGAGGAAAGCTCTTGTTATGCCAAATTTGGAACAGGGTATTCTGTTCAGCCCATCACAACTATAAGTGCTGGGACATTTTCTTCCCATTAAGCTTATTTCATGTGTATAAACTTATGTAAAATATGATGTAATATAATGTAGCCACAGTTAGAGGAGTTACACAACTTTCATATTGTTTCAGCTTCATCCTTACACAAGAATTTAAGAGTTGTCCACAGAAACATGAGCAGATCCTAGGAGTCCAAAAGCCATACAGGCATATTTGTCCAAATTCCAGCCACAACACACACAACTAAGACACAGTAGGGTGTTGCAAGCCCAAGTTCACTAAACCTGATGTAACCTTTACTACTTAAATTCAAGACATGTTTTCATTTACCACCTAAAGTAGAGACAAGTTCTCTTTAATGAATTTTATAAAGAATTTTGGTGAAGACCAAAACAACCCAATCTACCTAGAAGAAAGTAGTTTTCCGTAGTACTTAATTTTAGCAACTTAACATGTAACTTCAATTGCAAAATTCACATACTTCTCACATTGTCTTCCTGAATAGATAAGTCTTGTTTTCTTTCTTATCCTCTTTTCCTCCTTGGGATAACTTCATTATACAAACACATGCCTGATTTACTTCACACAATACAATTCCAGTTGTAGGTAAAGTACTCTTGAGTTTTTCTTCTGTTCTCAGTGCATTCTGTGGTTGCCTCAGTCACTAATTAATACATTTTCTCAATGTGCCTCTAAAACAGGGAAGTAGTGGCATCTTCATTGTGCTTATGAGGAACTGTACCCTAGTGAGAGGGTGTACAAAATTGTCTTCCACATGCAGGCAACACCAGACAATTTATTTCAGAAGCAGAAATTTCACTATTTTCAGCTCAATGAGCAAAATGCACAGTGCCACTAAACATTAGCCCACAGACATCTCAGGCTGGAAAATTAAGTGTGTATTTAAATGCATTTTCTGAAGAACCATATAGCAACCAGAAGTGGATAGAGTGAAACTGAAAACTTCCTAGCCTACTTCTGCTGCAATAAGCAGTTCTTACAGTAGCTAAGTTGAAAGGAATTCCAAAAAGACTACATTTAGAATTTGTTCACTATCATATACATTTTAGGCCAATAGAAATCACACAACATTCCTTTAACAAATTTTCTTCATCACTGCATTTATAAATCCAGTGATACAAGCACTGATATTTAGAGAATTCATGCTCAGATGAGTAGTGGTTACTATTTAAATTTAACAGTGCCATTAAGGAAATAGTGGGAACTGTCTGAGGTAGATGTACCTGAATTACTAAAAAAAAAAAAAAAATCTTCCTACTGTTTCATGGACTACCAGGTTGAAAATAGAATTGTATGGCTGAAATTTCTATACTGCTGCCATTGCTACTACTAGAGAATTTTTCACTCTGAGGTTCCAAATATTTAGGCAGATTACAGGAGAACTGTGACAGTACTTTTAAACAAATAATACATCCCTTGAGAATTACTCAGAGTTTGTATTCCACAGGAGAGAAGTTCAAAATGCTTGACAGTAGAAATGCTACCTGCTACTAGCAGGTAACTTAATTTCACATCCCAGGGTGACTTTAAATGCTAAAATTGCAACCCCAGTGGCTTGCTGAATTTTCAAGCTCTGTTGATGTGATACATAACCTTACAGTAAAATTCAGCTTAAAAGCCAAAAGAATAAACTATTTACTGTTTTTAATAAGAGTACTATGCTGCATGTTCTGAGCATTTTCAGAAGCGAAACTGCTTACAAATGCACCAGAACAAAAATTCCAGAAGGAATCTTGAATGAATTTTAATTGAAAAATGTTTAATGTGATTTAACTTTAATGTTTTTTACCCCAGTACATCCAAAAGCTCATCTGACAATGCTGTGATGGGGCATTTAAACTTGACTGATTCCCTACAAATCAGAAGATGCTCAGAAGCACCTGGTCATGTTTGGCAGTTTTCTTCCCAGTGTACCAGTACCCCTCATCTCATTTGTTTCTACCAGGGCAGACTCGTCCCTAAAGGTAACAAAAGACTGACACTTGTTCCAGGTTCAAGACTACCCATTTTATATCACTGGATTGAAACAATCTATAGAAGTCCAGAAAAATCAAAACCAACAGCAGCTACAGCTAGAGAAGAAAGTTTACTCTATGGAGTACATTTTTCACAATTGCCAGTCTCTGGCACAGTGTTAATATTTTGAAGTAAAATGCATAGAAATGCTCATAAAAACCCAACAGAATGTAGCTTTGCACTCCATGTTTATTGATAGCTATGAACTCTTGGGCAATGCTACCAAGTATTACCTAGCTACTCTTCTCATCTCTAAAGAAATTTTATTTAATGTTACCATAAAAAAAAAAAAAGCTGTGAAGCATTTGGTACTAACTTTCTGGCCTCTGCTTTTTAATAAAATTATTACCTTTTCCCCCTCTTCCTTTTCAAGTATCTCCATATGGCCATTACCAATTCCTCTGCTCAATGAAGTAAGTGCCTGCCCCATTAAATAAGATTATACATTTAAGAGCAATTACAAAACACCATGAGATCATCAGCCACACTCATACATTAGCTAGACAATGAATATCAACCACAAGCATGAACTAATTCACACAGTTCATCTCTAGTCAAAACAGGACTAAGAACTGCATATTCATGGTTATCACAGGACACCTGACATGAAGTTTCAGATCCTAATCTTACCTCACCATAGTTAATTCAAACATCCCTAAAGTAAAATACTGACAGCTGAAATTTCGAACTCAATTTTTATGAAAACAAACAGTCTTCTAATCTTCAAGTTCATCCCAGTACCTCCAAAAACCAGAAAACCCAAACAGATATGGCAGGCCAAGTTCTAGGTCTCTTGTTCAGGCTTGTAGGACATCATCCTAGACTCCAACACCATACAGCTCAAACTGCACTCTGTACTAGCAGATATCTGATCTCATCCATCAGAAGTTGCTGCCACCAGCTCCCACCTCCCAGATTTAGAAAACAGGTGAAACAGGTAATGAGACTGGTTTTTAGGCTGACAGAGAGCTCAGAATCACAAATTTTGACACCATCCAAATAGCTTGCATTTTACCTCTGAGTCAACACTTAAGTCATGGCTGACCTTATCAGGCCATAGAAACTCTTTTTACTACTTGTCCTCTGGCTGTTTTAGGACTCACAAGCTTTTCAATAAGGGTAGAATGTTTTACTAAGGCACTGCTCAATAAGGGGTTTACAATTTGATAAAAACCAGTCCAGTCTTCAGCTCCTGGTTTTCCTTCTCCTAGTCATGTCCCTCAGAGCACTGTAAGTAACAGTGGGACTCAAATAAGCTAGAAAGAGCTAGAAGCACTGGTTCCCTCACCTTACAGCTATAGAGTCTTCTCCTTATGTTACCATAGAAGGAAAAAAACCAACTCACAGAATCCATCCATTTAGCGGCAGTTTGATACTTGTGAGTACCACTGAGTGTACTGAAGGTAGAATGACTTAAACAGCCTGAAAAATGTAGCCAAAAGGAAAGATTGGTTTGTTTTTTTTTTTGGTCAGAATCCAACCTGGAACAGTCACACCAAATACTGGAGAACTATAAAACCTGGAATTTGTAAACTCTTTGACTAGTAAGAGTCATGACAGATTGTCACAATCCAATCTCGGTGGCCATTAATATTTTATTTGAAAGAAAACAACTGCTGACTGGAAAAAAAGCAGTATCATATTTACAAAAGAGACTACTGCTTGATGTTGACAGTGTGACTAAAAAAATATAAATTTTTCTGAAACTTCTAAGAAAGGGAGATAGTGCTTTGCAAGAAGTATACTTCACCACTCTGAAAATATTAACTGAAAGACCTCCAGCTGCCCACTGCTCTTTCTATTAGAGCCAATAGTCTTATTTACCATCAACAAACCTACACTTGAAGAAAAGGAAGCAGGGACTTGCACTGAAGTGTAAATGGACAGACCATAAAGATGAGCAATGCAGAAATGCAAATATACACAAAGGAATTCTAGATAAAGATTTAGAAGGAAAGTCTCTTCCCTAAAACCTCAGCAGAGCATTATTCTTTGTGCTACAGCAAAGGAAGTCTGTCAGGAGACTGCAAGTACCTAAAGGTCTCAATGTTAATCAGTCCATTATTCAGCTGCAGGAACTTTTCTCCAAATCAAGCCAGCAGACGTTCTGTAATACCTAACCCATAATTCACCAAGCTCTTAATCTTCTAAGCCAAAACTTGTCCTCAAGCTCCGCACACAATGGGGCATGAGCCAAGGCCACAAGCTGGGCACCTACACAATCTTTTTATTATAAATATGAAGCAGAAACTCTCAGGCAGTTCCATACTGTGCAGAAGTTCATAAACACGTAATAAATTAAATATAGAGAAAAATAGTCACCAATGAGACCACAGTGCTGAACTCCAGCTTTCCAAAAAGGTATCCATCATACTGACACTGACTACACTCATAGATGTGCCTATTCTAGCAAAGCATTCACAAAGCACCCTTTTCTGAAGAAAAAACTATTATCTAGAAACAACATGATAAATTTTCAACAGCAAAACAGATTCAATTGTTTTTCTCATCCAGGAAATCTGTTTTGTTTCTGCACAAAATGCAGAATATTGGAGCATTTGCTGACCTAAGAAATCTCATGTAGAGTTGTTTTAACCTTTCTCTGTCTTCAAGTGTTACTGCAGAAAATTTCAAGATCTTAAAAAAAGCAGGGAGTGGGGGCTTTGTGGGGGAGAGAAGGGAACATGCTTTTTGTACTCACATCGCAAAGGGGATGCAGGCTGATCCTGGCCCAGCCTCAGCGGTAATGAGCCCTCAGTGGACTGCTCTCCTGAAATCACTTTTTTTACTGGATAGTATTTGGGCTTAATCACATATTCCTGTGTTTGGCCATGATGAAGATTCATCATTAATGTCTGAGATGAAAGAGGTATCATCCTGTTTTGGAAAGAGATAGAAAAGACAAAACAATGTAAGAATAAATTAGACTTAGAAACTACTTGTAAAAAAATTGAAGACACATTCAACTATACTCTAAATTCTCAAAACACAGTTTGGGAAATCTACTACCCTAGAAGTAAGCACCTAATTTTCCAAGCATTTAGCACCCTCATTGTCTTGTCAGCTCAAACTCCTAAGAAAGAAAGACTACAGGGATTACATAACTTTCTTTTTGACATGGCAAGAGAAATATCATGGACAGCTCAGAAAACAGGAAGGAAGAGGGGAAAGCCCTGATCAAAATGAGTTGCACCTCAAATTTGTTAACACACAGAGCTTTCCAGACAGGTCAGAGAAGCAATAATGCATCCAAACCTTATTCTATTTCTTACAATTCTCATTCCATAGAAGGTATATTAAGTAGAACCTAAACCCATCTGACTTTCCCCTTCTGTTCCCAGAAATCATTACCTTTTTCACCATATCCCTCTAGCAAAAGAACAAAGCACTGCTCCTCTTCCCCTTTTTCAGATGTTTCCAATCTAATCACAAGTTTGTGTCCCAGAGTCACATTACTTTGCCCATCCACTTTCTCTTTGCCTGCACTATTGAACATCTCTGACAAATGTCCCATAACCACACAGCCTCCCTTAACAACAAAACCATTTTCCCTTCCTGTTAAACAAGAAGATTCCTTCAAGCTAAGGAATCTCTCACCACTAATCCTGACTCATATGTTTAGATTCCTCCCTATGACCTCAGCTTTTCACTGCACAAGGCCGTACCAACTTTCAACAACAATTCCCTCCTCCCCCTATCAAAAAGTCCTTGGTTATTTAGCAACCATCAGCAGTAGGAATAATTTCTTCACTAACAAACTGGCCTTCAATCTTCCAGCAATTTATAAGGCAGCAGATTGGGCAGCTCTTAGCTACATGCAATGAAACTGCAAGCTTTGGGGCCCCAAGGCTGAAGAATCCCACCATCTAGCAAGTAACAAACCTACTAATAACACACCTTCTGGAGTCATAGCTAGAGCAGATCAGACTGTAATGACACACACTCCTTGGAGAACAGAATCAATTACTAACCTAGTAACAGTGGCTATCAGGACTACATTGTCCTTTGCTCAAATGAAGGCATACAGAGTGGGATGCTGTAAGCCTCCTTCACTGCATTCTCAGCTGAGAGTCTGTAACCAGTTCGGTCTTCAAAAATGGAAAAATGGGAAAAAAGTTATGGGATTTGAAACAACCATCCCTCAGAGCCACAGCCCTGCAGGGTAAATAACTGTCCTCTGAGAAGTCATGAACCCTATATTACAAAGGACAGCTGAGCAGCACTTCTCCACAGAGGTGAGACTGCAGTGTTTCAGCTAAGAACTTAGATGACTACTGCATTGTTTTCTGACATGTGGAGCCTGAGCCAGCCCCTATCTCCAAAGCAATGCCAAACTCCTTGGTCATGTTATTCAAGATGCTTAGTAACTGCTGTAGCCAATGGATTTGTGGTTAGAACAAACAATGGGGTTTTGTCCTACACAGATGCTCTTTTTCTCCAACTGATCCAAGTTAACAAGAGTGTTCATTAATAGTGACATTCTAAGCCTCCTATGTAGAACAGAAACATAACTGCTCAGCTGTCTCCAAGTCAATATTTCTAATACAGTACTTACACAGTCTCATTACATTCAGTACAAGTCCTTTTGCCAGACTAAGAGAAAATACTGTATATTCTATGTTGTCTTTCGGGTTCCTACCAGAAGATCAAAAGACAGCCTTCACTGGTAGTAGAGGTCAGGCTTGGAATCCAACACAGCCTGATAAGAAGTATGACCAGGAAACCCTCAGCCTGAGATAAAGCTGAAGTTGTTGCCTTCAGTACTGCTTACATATGAATTTAATTTCTTTGAAGAATCACTGCAATCACTCCTGCACAACTTGTTTTTTTTCTAATGGACCCCATTTGATGCCTACACATAAGGAAATCCATTTCTGGTTTTGCATATAAAGGAGTATCTATGCTGAATGTAGAAGCAGGACTTAACAGCAGAGGTCAAAATACTAGATACAGATGCTGCCATTTAAGTGGCTGAGTGTTTTCTGTTAAGGTTAAAATCAGTTGTAAAGCATTACAGAATCCCAGAATGGTTAAGGTTGCAAGGGACCACTGGTGGGGTCAAACTCTGCTCAAGCAGGGTCTTCCTAATGATCTCTGATTAGCGGTCCCCTAATTACCTTTGCTGCCCTCTGCTCAAACCCACTCCCAGAGCTCCATATTTCTCATCCTGAGGAGCCAGGACTGGACTCAGCACTGCAGATGTGCCTCACCAGGGCAGAGGGGCAGGATCAGCTCCCTTGACCTGCTGGCCCTGCTCTTCCTAATGGATCCCAGGATTCCATTGGCCTTCTTGGGCCACAAGGACTCACTGCTGGCTCATGGATGGCTGGTTATCCACCAGGACACCCAGCTCCCTGTCTGCAGAGCTGCTTTCCAGCAGGTCAGACCCCAGCCTGTACTGGTACAGGACTCTTCATTTGCCTTTGAACTTCAGACAGTTCTTCTCTGCCCATCCTCCAGCCTGTCAGGATCCTTCTGTACAGCACCCTGGGGTATAGGCCAGAGATATCTTCCCAGTTTTGTGTCATCAGTGAACTTGCTGAGGAGGCATCTACCCCTTCATCCAGGTCATTGATGAATGAGTGAACAATATGGGACCTGGTAAAATGTTCTGCCATTCAGACAGTTCTCAAACCACCTCACTGTCCACTCCTCCAGCCGGCACCTCCCAGGTTTGCCTATGAGGATGTTGTGAGAGACAGTGTCGAAGAGCTTGGTGAAGTCCAGGTAGAAAATATTCATTCCTCTCCCCTCATCCATCCAGGCAGTTTTGTCACGGTAGAAGACAATTGGGTTGGTTGAGCATGATTTACCTTTAGTGAATCCATGCTGACTACTCCTGGTCACTTTCTGGTCTTCCACACACTTAAAGATGGCCTCCAGAACAAAGCACTCCATTATATTTCCAGAGATTGAGGTGAGGGGACTCCTTTTTGCCCTTCTTGAAGGCTGGGGTGACATTTGCTTTCCTCTGGTACTCAAGCACCACTTCTGACTGCCATGACCTTTCAAATATGACCGTGAGTGGCCTAGCTGTGACGTCGGCCATCTTTCTCAGCCCTCATGGATGCATCCCATCATTGCCTATGGACTTCGGGATGTCAAGTTGACCTAGGTGATTTCTAACCCAATCCTCCTTGACGAAGTGGAAGTCTTCCTTCCTCCATTCCTTTTCCCTGGTGTCCCAGGTCAGAGACTCATAAGGGCTGGTCTTGTCAGTGAAGAGTGACAGACAGAAGGCATTCAGTAATTCTGTCTTCTTTGTATTCTCTGTTACCAGACTTCCCACTTAATTTAAAAACAGGCCCACATTTTCCTTAATTTTCTATTTCTTACTGATGCGTTTGCTTCCTGTACTTGATAGCCTTGGTCAGGTTTTTAATGGGCCTCAGCCTTCCTTGCTGCATTTCTGCATACTCTGACAACATCTGTATTTATGTTTTAAGTGTTCTGTCCCTGCGTCCTTCCTGTGTATCTCTCACTTGTGCATTGATAGGAATTGTGTCAGTCATCCATGTAGGTCTCTTGCCCACTTTGCTCAATTTCTCACTCATCAGGATGCATCATTTTTGAGCCCAAAAAAAATCCTTGAATATTGACCAGCTGTTGGAAGGTTTCAACTGTCTCAGATCCTTCTTCCCTGAAGGCAAATTCCAATGATATTTGTCAAAAAAAAGTCCCTGAATAGGCTCAAGTTAACTCTCTGGAAGTCCAGGGTTGCAATCTTAATTGCTGCCCCTCTTCCTTCATGTAAGATACTGAGCTCCACAATGTCCTGGTCACTGTAGCCACAGCTGCCCCAATCCTCACATGTTCAACAAGGCCTTCCTTGTTTGTTCATGTTGGATTTTTTTATTTTTATTTACCCTTCATCTTGCCACCCATCCAGCCTCACAGAAGCCCAACTGTCAGCCCACTAATTATATACAAAAAGTTAAAAATCATTTAAAAAACCCAACAAAACACAATGGCACACCAAAACCATGAACACCCTATGATGGAAAGTAAAATCTTAGCCACTAGAATTTACAAAAGTTGCCTTTTCCATCCTTCTCAGGTATTATAAATTTCTTCCTTAATTTAGTTTGCACTAAATATTAATGTTAATAAATTACTGCTAAGACAGGTTTGTTTTCCAAGAGTGGCTTACTCAGTACAACACAGGAAAGCCATAAACTTTATCAATCCAATTCTTTAAAAGGAAAAACCTCCACATGATGTGCAAGTTGTTAATTTGTTTCAATGCAGACTAAACCACCTAATCTAAATCACCAAGTTATCTGCTGACAATAATCACACAAAACCAAAGTTAAGATTTGTCTAGACCGTTTTTCTTAAATACTTCTGCTCAGTTTGGATGAACTTGGTATATAACTGACATTAACTTAATAAACTTGACAAAAACTTTCCATTGCTGAAGTATATGCCAGAAAGATAAATGTCTAAATGCACCTTCAACAAACCAACAATACGACAAATACTAATAAGGTTACAAGAGCACTGCAGAGGAAGAAGAAACATTTTCAGCTATCATGCAAAAGAAAGCTCTCCTGCTTGGTAAACCAGAGAAAGAATGTGATGTATCAGAGTAACTCTGGCAAGCAGAAATAAGATCGACAACATTTGGCATGAAAAGTACTGTCTAGACTAAACTAAGACAAATCTCACTCAGGTTGCTTTCTTTATTTACTGTAAGTCTGATGCTCCCATGCCTGGCTCCCAGCTAGCAACACTGCAGAAAATATGAATTGTTAACACTACTGCTTCATGCAAACATACAAATTAATTCCTTCTTCATTACCTCCTCCCAAAGTCACAACGAAAAATCAAAAGGAGAAGAAAACCAGTATTTTCCAAAACTGAGATCGTAAAGAAAATATGCAGGCCAGTTCAAAAGGATGGAAATAGAACTAACCCCCTACCCCCACGTAAATTGTTAAAATTCAGTTGCTAGTTCAGCCTGACCTTTGCCAGCTGTTTCCTCCTTACACTGCTTCTCTGATATATATTTTTTTTTATTATTTTTTTTAAGACTCATGAAAAAGTTTCACTTCCCAGCTGATGATGAACAGATGGGATTTCTCCAAAGCCCTTTACAACATCATACCCATCATCAATCAAGGATGGCTTATTTCATAAGGTCCTACCAGTAACTAAAGATGAAAGAGAGAAGCATTCAGCTTTCCTTTATATTTACCATTACAAAAGATCTGCAAAATATTGATTTTATGTGCAAACATGTATTTTTTGTGCATATTTAAAAGTCCTGTCTCTGAAATACAATGCAAACACTGCAAAACAAGCACTGAGACCTGCCTGTCTTACAATAAAAACCCTACAATGTTGCATTAATATCTTCTTTATAAAACTGCCTTGATTTACATCTTTGCAGTACATTTTTTCCCCAGGCAAAATTTTGCAAAGACAGCAGTTTAGATATTATTTAATAGTTTTCAAATAATACCATCAAGTTATTAATTCCTACTTTTTTACCACCTAAAGAGTTAGAATATTATTTACAATACAAAAAATATCTTCTTCGATTATCATCAAATTGATTTGGTTTGTAAATGAGGTAATACAACAAATACAACAAATTTTAATAGAGACATTTAATCTACACCAAGATATAAAGGGTAAAAAGGAATTCAAAGTTGTTTATAAAGGTTCACACAGAAATGTGAAACATTAACTTTTATCCACAAGTACCAGTTTTGCCCCTCTTACATGCAATTTCTGTGGTAAAAGCCTTGTCCAAGACACTTTCAGGGATTATCTAACTCCTAAGTGTTTGCTCAAGGCTAGCCCTGTATTTGCAGGCTCAAATGAATTGTTCATTGGTTAGATCCCACTTGCCAGCATAACCTGGTGTAAGAGCAGAACTAAAGCTCTGTGAAACAAAACTCTCTGAAAAGAGCCCAACTATGACTCCCTCGATGCACTTCACTTTTCGCATACAACACAAACTGAAATGTGTAGATTATCCACATTCTTCCAGATCTCTAAAGAAATACACTGAGTTTTCCAGAATCACCAGCAATGACTGGTTTCCTAGATGCCAAAAAGCAGAAAGAGCTCTTAAGGCAAGAGAAATGTATCTCTTGGTTAAATATTCGATGCAGAGCAACACTACAGATGCTCGGTCACACAAGCTGAAGGAAGCTACAGCTCTTGCAAGTTATGGAGCAGCAGCCAAGCATTCTTCATGTAATGCAGCATTCAGAGATTAAATCTGAAGAATAATCCTTCTGTAAAAATTTAAACTATAAATGGTAATTCTATCAGTAAAATAAAGGCAATGTTTGCCTACTGCATCTTTTCATTAAAAAGAGATATAAAAAGTTTGCCTCACCCTACTCCCAAAGTGCCATCAAAATACAAGTGACACCAATTAAAAAAAAAAATCTTCTTATAGCATTAAGTCTTAAGTACCCTAAACCAGCATCAAAGCAAGAGTATGCATGAAGGCTAGAGAAGTCTGAGACAATGATGAACACAAACCAGCTGAGTCTAAGTCTCACAGTAACAGCAATTCACAAACTTTTCATTTCACCACACACCAAATGAACAACTAGGAGCCAGAAATTATTTGTTACCTCATGCATACTTTCACTAACACTTAAACAATGGAGCTCTTCACAAATCCAGATGAATTAATTTGATATCTGGATTATTCTATATAGATTGCCAGCCATACATATATCTTCAACTTTCCAGACACCTCTTATCAGTAAAGTTCAAGGAGGCAAAAAAAGAAACAACTCCACAACAGAAAACCTACATGCATTGCTGACTTGTTCTTGTTCCTCTGCTTTTATTGGTTAATTCATATTTTGAGGTTTTTTTGTTGTTGTTTTCCAGGATGCTACATTGATAATCCTACAGTCAGGTTAGATATTTTGTCACTATCAAATCCAGCTTTTAAAAGAATGGCTGCTAATGTCACCAACACCTGCAGTAAGAAATTGCCCTCCAAGCATCCACTATGTTACAGCACTGAGTCAAGATGAAATTTGCTAGTTAGCAGCAGATTTACTTAACCACAGCACTGTGTCAGTTCAATATACTGTCTTCAGTAAATTCATGTATGTTTTTCCCTTTCCTGTTTTACACTATATTTTCTACAGAAAAATTGTTTTTGTTTCTGTAGTACTAATGGCATGTCACACTGACACTGTGTCATAAAAAAATGACTTGAATCAAGACATATTAACTAGTGATAATTTCTAATCTGTCAACTCATGAGACAGACTTTGGTATTAGAAAAGCATGTTGAAATGACAACTAAAAATGGAAACAAACTCCCCCAATGGATGTTATACGATAAAGGCAAGTGAGCACAGCTGCTGCAAAGCAAAACCATGCATCACTAATCTACTCAAATTCTTGAGCATGTTAAACAAGAGACAAAGAGCCCAGTAGGTTGATGTAATTTATTTGAAATTTGAAAAGAACTTTGAAGATTTATATTACAAGAGACTACTAAGAAATCTCAGATTATTAAACAGTGCTGTAAACTTAAACTGGGCAAATACACGGAACATAACAGATTCATTTTCTTGAATATATATTAATTATAATATATCCTTTTGAAGTCTATTAACATATATATGGTTTGACAATACCTCAGATCAGGTTAATAAGTAACTTAAAACTATCTGCAGTTTTGTTACAGTAGTTCAGAAAACCCTCCATTATTTTTTTGTCTTCCGGATTAGCAATTATATTCACACAAGATGAATACACTTATATCCTTGTCTGAATTAAGCAGAAATCTGTCATTTAGGAATATAATAGCTAAATAAAAATGCTAATAAACAACTGAAAACCTTGTCCTATATTTGATATTCTGACAGGTTAATTCATGACTACGAAAAACATAAATGCAAAGAGCAAGTAACTACCCCATCAAGTTTTTGCAAAGATGTAGATCGATTAGCAATAAATGTTTCCTCACTACTGCTTGTTACATCTAGAAAATGTTTTACAAGTATGATCTTGCTGGTATAAACCAAGTTTCTCAGGAGGAGTTAGATATAAAGGAATACATCATAGGTTTATAACCTCTTTATAAATTAGACCTGTGTACAAGTAGAAAAATATACAAACCCCCAAGAAAATTAATGGTGGCTAGACAAGAAGAGACAAAGACTCTGAGTACCTGGACTGCAGAGGAACTGAGCACTGATGAACAGGACAGTGTGCATCAGAAGCAACCAGCACGTGTCACACACATTAAGTGATGTCTATGATGACTGCAGCCAAACAACCAAGAGACTCTCACATCACCCAAGTCAAAGTCTCCAGCACACAAAATTAGATCAAAAGATCAAAATTGATCAAAATAGGATCAAAACTCAAAGCATTAACTGAAGTGCAAAGAGCTGAGGCAAAATAAAAAGGAAGGCTTTTAAAGGCAATGATATTCACAAAGCTAAGAGTGTCCAGAAAGTGCACAGGCATGGAAAAGGCTGACTCTGATTCCAGAGAAAAGTCTTTAAGGAATACATGAGGGAAAGACACAAAATCAAAACTGAAATTGAAAATTAACTGCAGTAAGTTCTAGACTAAAAAAGAAATACTTTTTCCATATAATGCATAATTAGAACTATGACAAGATATAATTGATAATTATTGCTTTCAAGAATGCCAGTGTAATGGTTGATGAGAAAACCTCAAATTTGATTGAGATCACAGAAAAAAAAGTCAGAAATCCTTATGCTTAAGGCTGTTTCCTAACATCATAAAAAAATGTAAACAGACCTTACTTTTCTCCTGGTAAAGAAGCGCCAGGTGTGCAAGGTGGAGCACTTTATCCCTCTGTAATGCATTCTGATTTCTAACATAAGCAACTATTAGCAGATGTATACAATACTGACTTTGCCCAAGTACTAGACACAAGAAGTGCTCATAGGAGAAAAAATTATGTCTTTGTGTTTGAGTGGGAAAATGGTTGCTGCACATTAAGAATCTTAACCACATTTACTGAAGGCTTTCTAAATTTACTTGACAAGAAGCATAATTTATGATGAGCAAGCCTTGAAAATTTCCAGATTAAATCCAGACTCCATCTTCAGTATGTGTATTCATCAGCAGAAGCTTTTTCTGGTATATGAAATCAGCAGTAAGAAGCTCTGACAGACTGTACTGGCTACAGGATACACTCCCTGAAACACCATAGGGGCTGCTCTTCCTAAGCTACAACAAAAAATTTAGCAATCCTCAAGATGGAGGGTTAGAAAAACCCCAAACCCAAAGTTTATCCAAGTCCTCCACAGCAGTCACCTAAATTCAAGTGATGAAACAATGGCAAGCTTCCTACAACATCTGGGAAGTCTGGAAATGATGCACAAGAACAGAAGTACACGTTGTGCTCTACCCCAGAGGGTGAAAAGATTAGTGGTGAAAAGTTTTGGACATAGAAGAAATATTTGCATTAGGCCAAGAATACTTTTAACATCTACGTTTTTAAATGCATAATTACTTTCTTAGCTGAACTAGATAAACAACTCATATGATCTATTTCTTCATACCACAAAATTGAGCAATACTGTCCCCTTCTTATTAAGTCACCACCAAAATGGAATGCTTCCAACTGTGAGCAGAACCAGAGAAAGGGGGGACAGCAGCAAGCAGTTACACTTACTAGAAACCTAATTTTGGGGTAAAGGAGCTTCCAAAACCTTGAGACGTATATACACAAATAGTCTGAACATAACATCACAGAGAAAAAATATTTTCTAATTAACCAAGAGAGTAAACTTATGCAGGATCAGAGGGCAGCAATTTCAAAAATTGTTAGTGAATTGTAGTTGTTGAAATTCAGCTAAATAACATGTTGTTCACTAAAAATACATATATATGAGTGCATTAGAAACATGTGCTCATCATCATGTATATTCATAAAAATAACATCCCGAGAAATAGCATGGTTTTGCCTACATCCTTTTTGTGTCAGTACAAGATCCCTGATGTAAAAGGGTCACTTCAGTAGAGCTAAAGAACAGACTAAAGTTAACAGAACTGATAAAGCATTTATTCACTGCCATGACCTAAGAAATTTCTCTGCAGAGAGAACCTTGACAACAGATTAACAAAAACCAACATGCTTTATTTATACTTCTATTAGAGATACCATAAAAAATAATCAAACTCCACCACAATGCTATTTATCAAGCTTGTTTCATAATGGAGACCAGCTATGGTAAATCTTAGCTACATGACTAACCACTTTAAGGCTTAATAGGAGCACTTTAGGAGTATTTCTGTATTGGCTTAGTGTCCCAGCATCAGGAGAGATACAACATACTCCTTTTCATTCCAGACATTAAAGAAAGAAAAAATAAGTTTAGTAAATCAACAGTAGCTGCCGGTGTATGTAGATCACTGCAACATTTCATATAGCTAGCAAATCTAAAAACAGCATGCAAGGAATCTAGATTTAAAAATAGGTTGGTTTTCCTCATTTACTTGCTTAATTTAACACTGCCATAAAAAGACTGGTTGCTTGAAAACAGTCTTAAAATAATTATTCAGAAAGCAAACCTAGATAATATAAAGACAGTAATATTTTTGTCTGACAAATGTTCATTATTTTCAGCAAAAATTACAGGGCTGAAAGTGAGGCACTCAGTAGTCCCTCACCCCTCCCACCCATCCACACACTTAAATGGGCCCAACAAATGCTATAATTATAATTACTATCATAATTATGCCCTAGCTTTATCTCTAAAATAATTAAGTAAAATGTAAGATTTTCTAGTGCATTGAGGTCAAGGACAAAAGTTAAACTGTATGAAATTCTCATTTTTCCTACTGATAGTGCTCTACTGAACCATACAGATTGCTCCAGAGACAGAGAAGTTTGCAGACAATAGGCAGACATTTTTTCTTTTTCACTTCCCCATCTGTAAAACAAAGATCTACATCACCATCCAATAAGAGACTGCAAAGATTTTAACACTGAAATGTTGGTGCACTGCTTGGTCCTTACGCAAAAGAAAACCAAACAGTTAAACTGATTTTCATACAAGCTATTTCCCAGACACTGGCATAAAATCCTGATTTCACTGAAGTCAACAGCAGAACTCTCATTTATTTCAATGCTGGCCATGATTTCATCCCAGGACTTTGTTGCTTGTCAAACACAGCTTTGCATCCTTGGACTTTAAACCCATAGATGCTACATTCAGTGGTCCTTACCCTGCCTTGGATGCCAAAGCAGAGATTCCTGGAGGTTCTTAACTCTGCTTCCTGAAACCCACATTTGTCACCCTGGAAGGCAGCAAAATGCAAACAAACTTAAAGAGCACTGTATCCATGACTTCAGCCCATGATCAACACAGGGATAAAGTGCGTGAAATCTAATTCATTATTATAAAAATAAGTCCACCTACAGTTCAAATTCAGCTTGCAAGAAAGCAGCTATGCAGCATTTCTAACACACGGCTGAACCAACAATGTCTGGAGGAACTTGGATCTCCTATTCCAAACCACTCTGCCTACTTTTTAAAAAAAAAAAATACCATGACCAAAAGCCCAGACTGCATTCCAGAGGTCTAGGAATAGCTTGTTTTCCTATTTGCAGTTGGTAAATTTGAAGTCTGTGAGGCATTCCTCTGGTTTTTTAAGGATGTCTCTGATTTCTCCTCAAAAATTCACTTTACTTCTTTCTCTACATGTAAAATTTTGATCTCTTTAGAATGACAGGCTTTGTTATACGAAATATTTTTCAGAATGACTTTTGAGAAAACGTAACTCAATACATTCCTTCTTTCTGATACTGTCCCAGTCCTTAGTTTTGGTGAAATATACCAAGTATGTATACACAATACCAGGCATTTATTTTAAGTTGCTGAAGCTTGTGACTTACAGGCTCATGTTATACACAGGCATAACAGTAAACCACATTTCACAATACTTATTTCTTTTTCTCCCTGTTGCATAAGGGATGGTTTTTAAACATCAGCTGAATGCTGTCATTCCAACAAGTCTAAACTATAAAAAGGACATGTTATAAAGTGTTTGAAATTACATCCTTAGGGCTCAATTTAGAATCTTCTCCTCACATTCTTTTGATTTGTGTGCTTCGTTATTGAAATTGTCTGCTAGAGTTCTTTTTTCTATCCTCGTTCATGAGTTCAAAGAAATACATGCTTGAACTCCTAAATATATTAAACTTAATTTAAATTATCTTAAAACATCCAGTGACTGCTCAGCAAACCAGAAAAAGCAGACTTCACTTCTGGAAATAGTACACTATTTAGCTAGGGAACTGCATGCATAATGAATCACAAAATAAACACATCTAATTAAAGAATACTACCAATAAATATTTCATATGATTTCAATATTTTAAAGCTGCTTATTCATCACAGTAACATAGAAACATAAAAATAAATTTAAAAACTGAAGGTAACTATTTGTTAATTTTTTTAAAATATTTTCATTACATACTATTTGTGGTTTTTATTTTCTAGGGGGAAAATAAAAGAAAAAAGCAAATAATTATGCACCTTTCACAACGAAACAATTCAGATGTACAATTCATCTCTAGAAACTCATTTGTTTATGGTATGACTTGAAAGAGCATGTGTTATAACTAAGTTTATTAACTTGAAAAATTTAAGTACAGCATTACCCTCTAGAATTTTCTTATAGAATTCTGAAAATTAAAACATCGTTTCAACAGAACTGAAAAGCCATCTTTTATTTGGCCATATTTTGTGCTCCATAGAAAAGGATAAAGTTATTCTGTTACTAAAAGAGGCGTCTCAATTATAAAGCAGATCAGAATTTGTATTTTCAAATAGGATGATCGACAATAACAGCCTCCTGCCAAAACAAACAGAAAATTTACTCTTCACAATATTTGCATAGTCTAATACATGTTGAACCACAAAACTGATCAAACAACCTTATGAACATACTAAAACAGACAACCTGCAAACAAAATCCACTGAGATGTTAGGAATATAAATAAAATAGTACCATCTCAGGATCACTGATAATAGGCTGTATTTTAGAAACATTCTATGGTGCCAGCTGGTTTGTGAATTACACAAACTCAGCAGCCTGGCTGAACTTGTTCCTCTGAACTATTGGAAACTGGCATTCCTGCCAAAAAGAACTGTTGGTTCTGCCTAAGGCAAATTCACCTCTACCTTGGTAAAGCAACCAGGATGTCAGAAAAATCTGGATACTTCTATGAAACCGACATTACACATTCCCAGGCCACTTCACTAATTTGAATCACGATGATACTGAGCACATTCTTCCTGTTTCCAGCACTTGAATGTTCCTGTAATTGGCTAGTATTTCTCAACACTTGGAGTTTTTTGGCAGGACTTACTGCTCAGTGCTATTTTTGGAAACTCCAGCAATAAATACCATAGGTACCTACTCTTATACATAATTTAATGATGAAAAGAAGTAGCTGTTTAGAATCCCTGGGCTTAACACACTACTTTTGAACAAAGAGTCAAAGATGGAGGGGTTGCTACTCATCTCCAGTACTTTAAACACTACTTTGGGTTCAGCTTGTTCAAATGCCTTCCTTCTCCCAGCTGATCACATCCATGACCAAAGAGCAAATGCTCTCAGCTCCACTGTGCACAGCCAGAGTCAACAGGCAGGGTGGATGAAGGCCCTGGCTCTGCCCTTCCAGCTGACCAGAAGTGACCCAAGTCCTGCGCTCCCTCCTGCAGCCTGTCACACGGAGATTGGCTCCTGTTTGGAGGTGGGACATGGCTGAATCACCCACAGGCACTTAAACCCACAGCCTGCCTTCCAGGGGACATGCCCAGAAATGGATTGGTGCAAGGCCCCACTTCCTTGCAGCCATGGGGACATACCAGGAACATCCTGCACACCGAGTGGCTTGTCCAACTACCCTGCTCAGGATAATGATAGGTGACTACTGATACTGTTAGGTAGGCAGATGACAATCCCCTGCTGCCAGTATCAGCCTGGGACTGGGGCTAGAAATGAAACACAAGGTTGGGAGGGGGGAAAAAGGCAAAAAGCTCCACATGGGAGCCACAATATATCTATGTTATTTGGCTTTGGATGTTCATAAGCAGAGCTGACTTGCTGACCTTTCGGAATCCTGACAGCCTGCTGCTTCTTAGCTTACAAGAAGTTTAATCTCATACACAGAGTTCTACATACATGGAAATAGAAACGGTTATGGTAGAGTCTTGTTTTCACAATTAAAGCAACATAGTTACAGCAAAATATCTCCTGTGCATACTTGTTATCAAAGAGTAGCTTTTTTTAGTTCAGCTTGACTCTTGATACAGCACAATATACTTAACAATTAGCCAAGAAATATCTCAACTATCTTCCCTGGCAGAAATGAAGATAAAATGCACCAAGCACCTGAAAAAATACCCGACTTCAATCTACAGGACACAAAGCATAATTAATTGGCTGGATGCTGAGAGTATTTTGATTTTCCAAGCACCCTTAAATTTGTTCGTGCTCTCTGCTCTGTACCTCAAACCACAAGCGGCTGTAATTCTTACAAGTTGCTCTTGTTCTGTACTATATGAAGCTCTGCAGTTTTCCAGTTCTGAGTGCTATATTAATGGCTGTGAAATAACACACAACAGTAAAGAGAACGGTACTTTATAACAACGTACCAAAGGGTAAAATTTGGGCTGTACTTCCAGCCATAACTACTTTTCCTGCCTAGTGTAGTTAAGAACTTCGGTTCTTAACTACAGCTTCTGTGAATGCCAAAACATTCTGTATGAGGCTGACACAGAGTACTGCACGCAAGCTACAATAATTTAATTTTACTAAATTATAAAACAATTTAAAAAACAATTACAATAAATATAGTGCACAACAACTGCAACTGATTTAAACTATATAGGATATTGGGGTTTTTTGGTTTTATTTTGGTTTTTCCCCCAGTAACACAGGAGGGGATGGAAGGAAGAGAAGCAGAAAGGATCAGAAAAGCCAAGAGCTGACATTTGAATTTTACAATAGAGGCACATGTTACTTCTTCAATTCTCTGTAACAAGTTTGACAATTAAAATTAAATGTTTTCAGAAGACAACCACTGTAATTCACAGTTTAACTGAATCTAAAACTATTTATGTGACTTTCGTAGCCCCAGCCAAAAGCAGCTATGGTTCCCCATAGCATGTGTTTAAGAGCAGATAATACTTCTGGAAGCTTGTGTCAAGCATGCTAAAAGTTGACAAATAAGCCTTTTCTAGCAAGCACTAGCATGTCAAAAAGATTTTAAGAACACATGCATACTGTTTTCTATACAGCTAGGAAAGCCAATAAATCTCTTTTGAATGACTGTAACTGCATTATACTCTATGTACCAGAAGGATGTTGAATCAGAAGAGCAACGACTTCCGATGTGAGTCACTGGTATTTTAGAACTTCACAAATGCATTCAAGAGACACAAACCTAGGAGAGCCACACCAAATTCAACCTGTCAAGGAACCTGACAACAAGTATACTCAGAGCTTATAATCTACCCCTCTCAGCATCAAAAATTAACTCCAGCTTTGAAGCAAACTTGTAGAAATAGAAACATTTAACAAGCTTTCCCACGGTATTTTCTATCGAGAACTGTGCAGCCACCACAGACTTAACAGAAAGAAATGTGTGGCAATCAGCAGCTTTTATTGTCTCTGGTTTCATTCTTTTAAACTGGAAGAATCTCCCCCCCCACCCCGTTTAATGAGAAAATAACCACTCAAGTATTTTTTTAAATGTCATTATCTAAGTAAAATGGTACTGTTTAACCACTTGTGTTAGACATGCAGTGTAAATAATGTAATCTAAGAAACTGGAAGTTATGCCCACTAAACTCTGAACCTTCAAGTCTAGGTACCCAACTCCTGTAGCCTTCAGGACATGTTTTGTAACATACATGAGACAAGTCTTTTGTTTTAAATTACTTAAAGCTGTAATTTGCCACTCTTGGTCTTGTTTCAAGAAGAAAAGTTTCTTTACCAGATATTTCCAGCTTGGAAGAGAAAAAAGATTCTATTTATGACTTTAAAAAAACAAACAGAAAACTAAGCAAACAGCTGTCCTATGTTTTAAAACTCTATCTTAATCAGGATGAATATTTTGCCCATTTAAAGAAAATTAAATTAATTAGAAATGTTGTAGAGTGCCTGTGAAGCACATCAGTTTCAAGAAGGGAGCACAGCCAATGAAAGCAATGAATGTTCATATTAAATTGAAAATGCTGTAGTTTCCATAGCTACTTTTTAAACAATTGCACGTTCTTATCATTTCTTAGAAGGACCTTGTTTACTATGAATAACATTAAAATGGCAGTTCTCAGAAAGAGTTACTTAAAAGCATTTAGAAAAAAGTACAATCATCATCAGCAGCTGCTGCTTTAAACTTTTAAAGAAGACTAATAGTGTTAAAATACAAAAGACCAGTGGATAATGCATTTACTTTTTCCATAATATTACTTGTAATGAAGTATAAGCCTTAGGCATCTCAACCTGGATTCCAATCTTGCCATGGGAAACACTTCAGAAACACCCACAAGTGTAGAAATTACAGTGCAAGGATCATACAGGTGACACAGTCACTACAACAAGTGGGAATTAAAGAAGAGACGCTCCAAGAGCGTAACAAACATCTCAAAGCAAAAATTTGTCACCAGAGCTCCCTCAGGTAATTTTTTGTGTTTGCTTCATTTTCAACACAACACAAGGAAATATCAATTAAGCAGATGGCCACTATAAAGTCTCATCCTGGTATGAATAATCTATGCATCATGTAGAAAAAGCAAGACTACACATGACAACATGCTGCTGCCCTGTACAGAGCAACTCTCACAGTGGGTAACTTCACAGAGCTCAGGGTTTCCATCGATTTCTATTCACTTCAGGGACAGTAAGTCTGGGACTTTCCACTCACTTGGCTGGATAGGAAGATTGTGTGTCTCCCTCTCCTTCAAGGAGAACCTGAAAACCTATGTGATGCCATCCCTTGAAGGAGACTGTTATAAAAAGGACTGACTGACTACTCTGGAATCACCCCAAAACAATCTCCTTTACAAGGAGCACATAGAATTATCCTCTACTCTTTCAATTATAGTGGAAATTGGCAATGACTGAGAAGAAGGGAAGGAGGAAAAGGGAAAAAAATTAAGTAATTACATGGCTGAATTTATACACCTCTTTTTCCGTTTACAATCTGAAGTTCTTCAGTCTTCATCACCTGAATTCCCATTAGAAATGTTCTGACTGTACAGCTGTGGGTTATATTTATTTCTAATATCACTTCCAGAAGCACATCAAAAGACAATCCAATTTAGGAATTCACTGGATTTCTAAATAGAACATTGGAACAAAAAAAGTTTATGGATACAGCCCTCCAGGGTGCAACAGAAGGAAAACTCTTCAGGATTCAAAGCGTACTCTACAGTGAAAAGCCGCTATAAGACGCTGGAATAGCAAAAGGGGGAATGGGGGGAGTTGGCTTCTTAAGGATCTGCATGTGTGCAACAGCTGGAATACCCAAACAGGCATTACATAATAACAACAGAAGCTGTTTGAAGAGTAAGGAGGCACAGCTGGGACTCCAGTGACCAGCTGACCTTCAGTTCAGAGCTTTGAGCTTCCAGTTCAGGAAGCAAGACAGACACCAGAGCTTTTGCTCCAGTACATAAATGTATATATGTATTTCTGCTTCACCATCATTATTAATTTGGCACTGGCATTGATTCTACAACTATCCTTGTCCATCACGCAGAAACCAGAACAGCATGCATTTTATTGTAGTATTAAAGATCAGATTATACATCAATTGAACACAGTTTAAGTCTGTTTGCTACCTTTTCCAGAAGTACATACAGGTTATAAAATACAAAATGGTCTAAGGAAAGAGCTCAGCCAGTGTAAAACCCATAAAGGTAAGAATTTTAGGCTCCCAAAAACTGTCCTGTTCTAAAAGTACTTTAAAAAGTGCTTAAAGCTAAAGGGATTCTAGACTCAGATACTGCTACCCAGAGGCAGTTACTGAAGATCACTGAAGTATTAGCTTTGCTCCAAAGCAATCTGGGGGTGTGGTTCAGAAAGCAGCTGAGCAGTATCCTGTTGGGAATGTGTGTGTTGGGAATCACAGTGACATTTAAAAAAAAAAAGTAAATTTATTAAGACTATAAATGTTATAACTAGGAAGCTGATGTAAGAACAGAAGTACTTACTGGTTGACTGTTCCCCTTACCACAACTTTAGACTACTTCTTAAGAACTCGATATTTGTAACATATTGCGCTATTAAATATTTTGGAATCGTGTATTATATAAAGGCATTTACTTCTTATGTGTTATATTGAAAGGGCAGGGGGCAACTGAACTGAGACAGGGACATAAAGAAAACATTTTACAATGAGGGTGGTAAGGCAGCCTACCTGCTTGCCCGGAAAAGTTGTGGATGCCCCATTCCTAGAAGAGTTCAAGGGGCTCTGAGCAACCTGTTCTAGTGAAAGGGAAGTGTCTATGACAGGGAAGTTGGAACAAGATGGTCTTTGAAGGCCCCTTGCAAACCAAGCCACTCTGGGATTATGGGAAAGTGCCAAATGACAGCACATTTGTCCCATGTACTAAAAATTTACCACTTTTTGCTAAGTCTGAACAAACAAGGCGCCAGAGAGGTTGACAGTTTTGCTGCATGGCTCACAAAATGGTAAAAACATAGGGGACACTTCAGAATTGTCAGAAACTGGAACAGAATGCTGCTGTATGGAAGAAAAAAATCCGCTTAAAGCTTGATGGAACTACAAGTACCACAGAAGAATTTTAAAGTCAAAAACTGGGAAAGAAAGTATACAGCTCTGAATAATGCAGTTATGACTTTTATCAAGTCAGCACACTCAAGTAAAGAACAAAGCAAGAGTTGGTAACAAACAGGTAACAGTGAGAAATGGAAAATAAAACAGTGTGGTTTTAAATAGGGGAGGCAACTGAATCAGACATGTCTGTGCCACTCCATGAAGCATTATAACTTCAAGAATTAGCACCAAAAAAGAACGACCAGACTTTCCAGGAAGGAATCACTCCTGTCTTAGGAAAGTAAAACTAACAGGATGGGAAAAGTCCATGTGTTATCCTGGATATGAAACAGATCACCTGGTGAAGGAGTGATGCTACTTCTCAAAGAGTAGCCTGTCAAGTTAGATCAGCAAGTTAACCATACCAGTCACTAACAGAACGTCTCTGTAATCTGTAATTTCAATAAAAAGGAGAGAAAATAGAGCATTAGGACTATGTTACTAGCTGCCTAAGATGGTGACAGTGACTGCAGTGCTATCATAGATAGCTCTATAGTGCCAGCTCTCTACCTCATTGAAGGCACAGAGTCAGGAAACAATGGCAGTATGAAATTTCAGTTATCCCCCAAAGAACAGCACAACACTAAACCAGAATTTTTAGATGTAATTAACATCATCTTCAGGGATCAGCTCATTCAGGAATGCAGAAGGAAATAGTACAATTTTCGTTTGCCCTAACCCGTGTACAGGATCCAGTTCAGATATTACCACTGAAGAGATGCTTCAAGAGTAATCAAAACAGAGTTAACAATGTTGAAGGGGAAAAAAGCCAAAGATTCTCTACAGCACTTCATAGTTCCAAAACAGAAGAATGAACATAAAATGGAAGCTAGTTCAAAACATTTAATGAACTGAGAAACTGTCCAAAAGTCTTTTGATCCAATTAAGAAATCTATTAAAGGAACACAGAATTAATTGGGACTGTCTTCTTTGGTCTTCTATTAAAGAAGACAGTCCCAATTAATTCTTCTCATCTAAGTTCACAAATGCACTTAGAAAGGTTCTTAAACCTTTCTTTCTGAGAGATTCTCAGGATCTTTTTCAGATTGAAGCACAAGAGAAGGTGGCTGAACTGACAGGCAACACTAATAAATCATTCAACCAGAAAATTCTCATACAAAACTTGTGGAAGTTAAAACAAGATTCTGCCTATTCTCTCTATTTTGTAGTACTCTGGGCAAGATAAAACCCAATAGAGAAGAATACAGCAACTCTCAACAACAACAAAAAACTCCACATCAAAATTAGACGGGCGTTAGCTTTCCTTAGTGTTCATGTGCAACACAGGTTTTTCGTACAGAATGTTAAAACTCATGCACAACGCCTGGAGAGGTTAATCAAACACAGTAAGCTCTTAAGAGACTGACTGGAATCTCAACAGAGCTGTTTTCTCTCTTACTGTAATGAAGCTTGTCTGTGTTGGCTTCCTGACAGAAGAGTCATGAATGACAGGGGAAGGGGTGGAGGATTCTCCTACAAGCATTTGGTTGATCCTTCCCTCACACTCAAGATGAAATTAGTAGTGGAAATTGTTCTACAGCATGGGCAGGCAACAGTTTCCCTCTTAGTACTCCAACACTGACCACCCTTTTCTTGCACCAAAACTTTACTCAGGCCAGTGATGTCACACAGACACAAAAAATCATTAAACAACTGCTGCTGCCACAACACAGAATAGCTTTCTTCTCTTGTCTGGAATAAACTCTGGCTGGCTTGAGATCTCTGTTGGCTCCCAATAATTTAAGTCTCTGTATCAAGAAGATTTTATTTCTGAGAATGCTTTTCCTGTCAAAGATACTAATGAAAAGACTGAATACCGTCTAACAGCTGTTTGTGAGATGTTCACTTAACTAGAGGATAGCTGAAGTGTGGATAAAACAAGACATTCCAGCAAAGGCAGGCTATGTCATCTCAGGAACAACAATAGTTTGAAGTACAGGACTGCAGCTGCATCCTCTGAGTGCCTTGCATGCTGCTGCAGTACTGATACTTTATATTTTCAACATTCTTTCCAAGATACCTCTGCTTTTCTGGTGGACACAAGATCACTGCACAGTACCTGACATGGCCAGATGCTATCTGGGTCCAGTCCATTGAAAAGAATCTGTGTGGAACTCTCAACAGAAGTGGATACTTGAAGCCTCAAAGATTTCAACCCAAACACTTGAGGAAATCTGAAGAAACAGTGATAGATATCACAAATGTTCACATTCAAAAGACCTTATAAACCAGTCATTAGCACAGACTGGACTTGGTCCACTAAAACACTAAAGGCTTCCTCAAGGCTCTTTGCCATAATGATCTGCCCACTTCTCACTCCACTGTGAGCTAACAAGACCTATCAAATTATTAACCCATTTTGTAATAGCCACAGGGGCTTCTGCCTTGTACACCACACTTAAGGCCATAGTGTGTAGACCCAAGTCTACTACAACCCAATTAATAGAAAGTAGCCAGTCCAACAGAGGTAACAACAAAGTATCTGTTCGCTTAATGGATTAGCACTAAAATGCGCACTAGCAGTGTTCAAAAAGGACACCAAGACAAGATTGACATTACTGTAATCAAAAAATCATCTCCACGTTCTCTGCCAACACGAATGATGCCAGCCCTGAGGGAGACCAGCCGTCTGAACCGAACAGTGACTTCAGCTCCTGCAGCCCGATGACTACATTTCCCCAGAATGATGAATGGAGGTGCTCTTGAGGGCTGACTCAGTGCCTGGCAGCACAAAGAGATGAGTAACTACCTTTGAACCAGTTTTTGTTCTAGCACACACAGATCACAGCACTGCCAAAGGCTACAGAAGTGAGAGTTAACCACAGTATCAGGATCTCAAAACACTGGTCTCAATTTACCAATACTGGATGCCAAAGATCCTTTCAGCCTAGTGCTCCTGCAGCAATGAAATTAACCATGGCCTCAACTGACAGCTCAGGTCTGCATTACCAGTCCCCAAACAGTTCTGATCTTCATTAGGAATTGTCCTCCTTTGCGAAGACACAAAGCTTCAGCAGTGAAAATGTAAATTCATATGGAACGTCTATGTACATGAGGAGACCTCTCCTTGCAGAATGCCCTACCATAATAAGAGGAAAATGTTAATTACTGTTTTAGAATGTCTAGAATGGCATAATTTAATGACTGTGTTGATGTTTGGGATCAAGGATATCCAAAACAGCTGATCTTCCTCAGAGCAATTATTATAAAGTGCACCTAGGATGGAGTGACTGAGAAAGAGAGACATGTAAAATTTTTAATCCAGAACAAACTTCCCCAGAACTTCAATAGCAAAGCAAGAAGAACTCTAGCTCATTCATTATGCGGACACTTAAATAATTAACTTGGCTAATGAGTAAAAATTGTTCTAGAGACCAGCTTAGAATGTCTAAGTTGGAAAACAGCTGAGATGAACAGCATAGGAGCAGAGGTTCTATATCCCTGGTATCCTTGGTAAAGATACAGAGCTGATCACTAATTCATCAGCTGCCAGGCCATCTGCTCAAGGCAAGAAGTCTGAGCAGTCACCCCCAAGAGAAGTTCTTAAAGACAAGCACTCCAGCATTGCCCTTTCCACACAACCTTGGCTTTAGCTGGACAGTTTGCTGCTGTTTTATTGTCCCCATGCTGAATCCAACACATGGCAGAGCAGGCTGAGTTTGTGAGGACAGCTACAGCAATTCAGGGGGAATGAAAGGGAGGGTGTGAGCACACAGACCAGAACAGGACATGACACATCATAAGAAAGACAAATAAATATTCTATTATTTTTTCTTTAGATTAACTAGTTACAGGGATAGAATACAGGAAAATATTGTACTAAAAGTGGGTGTTGCTCCCCCTTGCCCCTAGCTGTAACTGCAGTCCACAACAGAATTGAACAGGAAGAACCCAAATAGTTTCAGATTGACTGTGACTTCACCTCATTTGTATAATGTCTATTAGTAATCTGCCCACAGAAGTCATGAGACAATGCAACAGAGCTCACACTTCTTGATTTGCATCCATCATTTGAAAAGAGGCTTTCCTTCAGTATTCAACAGCAAGACAATTATCCACAATGAACAAAAGAGATTGTTAAAGAAATGTGCTGCCAATAAATGACATCATCCAGTGAATTTAAACCACTCCTCTAAAAATTCTGGCATTCTGCAACATGAAAATAAACCTTAAGTAGAAGGAAAAGCAAAGCTTGCCACCTACTGCCCAATGACATAATAGTATGTACTAATATTATCTCCTTTTCACAAAATCTCTTTTCTTGACAAAGAACATAGAGAACTGTATCTTCAGTTTCTTTAATGAAACAAAAAATACAAAAGCAGCACGTGGAATATCCAAAAGCAGTCTTTTCTATAAAACCACTTAAAAAATCCCTGACTAGACTGAAACATAATTTCTAACAGGATCCAAGCTGACAAAGAATTCCTGTTAATATCCTCCAGTGGTGCTAGAGGCTTTAATAAAGTCTGTTCCCCAGCTGCATGGTAAGTTTTAAAGACAGTACTTTAAACTTAAAAAAAAAATACAATAGATAAAGTCTATCAGAAAAGATATATTTCTGTACACATCTGGAGGAGATATTTTCAAATCTATAGACTACACTAGTAAAAAACAGGGCTGTAGCAAACATTGGCTTATTGCAGATACTTTATTTGTTCTACAAACTTCATGTCTCAGCATCAGAAATGATGTTTTGTTATGTTTTCAAGTACAGAGAAATTCTCTTCAGTAACTACAATGCTTTGTTGAGCTATTACTCCAAAGGTATTAATTTTCCTAGTATATCACATAGAAAAAGTAATTTCTGAGCAACAACAGGTTCTCTGCTTAGTGGAGGAAGTTGCTTAACTCAGCGTCAAGTAGTCATAATTCAGCTGCCTCCAAAACTTCTGGGCACACCTGCAGACTTATCTTCAGAAACAACACTGTGCTGCACACTGAAAGTAGCCAACAGTTCACATTCTGGCTGTCCAGGACAGCTCTCAGGGCTAATTCAGGGAAAGTGAGATTAATGGGAAACAAACAAGGATCTACTGCCGAGACCCCCTAATAGACCGCTGGCTGGTTACAGAGTCTCAACGTGTACTTGAACAATAACACCAGGAGAAGAGCCACTTGCTCCATCTGCCTAGTGCTCTTCACCAGTTACACAAAAAAGAAATACCAGTCTCAACAGGTACTGATGAACAGTAACCCCTAAACTTCAGCACAACACAACATGGGCAATAAACTCCTTAGAAGCGGTTAGATTAGCAACTGATTACACTTTGTATAAAACAGTAATTTTGGATTCCTGGGCAGAATTGATTGAAGTACATGGCACAGGTACGCTTTATGGAGCTTGGGTAAAGTAGAAACTGCTTCACAGTGAAGTACCTGGACTAGCACTGAAGAAAGTAAGTTCACTGGAGATGAAATACATGTCTCTCAGGGTTCCTAAGTCATGAGCAGAGCAGACTATTCGTAACAATGAAATCAATGAGGCATTTGTAATTAATCAGACAGACTGATTAGGACACTGTCTGATACATGTGCCTGAAGATACATCTGCCTTTGTCCAAGGCCAGTCTCCATCATCTTAATGAAGATTGTTAATCCATTTGGTGAGCATTTTGCCAGTGTAGCAGATAAGACTAAGTAAAATCCCTGAAGAGGGCTTCTTTGTGTCTTTGTTATTTCTTTAATAAGGTCATTGACAACTGAGTCTCAATAGTGACTGGAAGTTAAAACAATACCAAAAATTATATTGATACACAAGATCTATAAATCAGCTAATAGGAGCAGCTAATAATTGGAAGGGCTAATAATTTAAAGGGCTTTAGATAAAATATTCAGCAAGATTTATGACACAAAGACTGAAGATATCTACAAACATTTTCAAGTTCAAAATACCTGAAACAGAGGAAAATGTCTCTGGTTCAGTGATCATTTGATCATTATTCTCACATTGTTTTTCTTCCTTTGCAAGTTAAAGGTACAGATGTGTATTCACAGGAGACAGTTTTCCAAATCAAGCTACTGAACTCTATTCACAGTTCTAAAGAAGGGAATGAAAAACCACATGAAAACTATTCCCATTTGCAGCAGGGAAAACGGCTATTTGCAGCATTGATTTTATTTGAGCCACACCCCATAATCATTGCTGTAGCACAGTAGCTTGCTTAGAGTAACCTGAATGGGTTACTTTTATCTGTTTGGCTAAAAAAGTCTCAGTTAGGTGTAAAATTGTTGCATAATTGTTTTACCATCAAACACACTTGCTAACAGAGAGACCTTATTAACACAAAAGGTACCAAATGCCACAATGTTGTGAATGACACAACAGCAATATATCAAATCAAACTTTAACAATACAAATATATTTTTGTGAAACTGAAAACACACTGTCATGCTCTCCAAGAAAAGCTGTGCTCCTTCAGTCTCACCAAGCCCCTGGAAAGAAGTTCTTCTGATAGTTTCCCAACATCTCCTGACATAATTGTTTGATGATAAATAGTTTAAGTTCCAATAGTTACAAAAAAAAAAAAAAAAAAAAAAAAAAAAAAAAAAAAGCAAAACAAACCAAAAAGCCAAACCACAACCAGAAAAAGCCACTTGGGAAGAAAACAGCCCATACTGAACATAGTAACAAGTAACATTAAGAGCTCCTCATTAAAGCCCTCTTCACCTATGCATTCAAACACTGAATGGTCAGGCACATATGTTTTTAAATTAGAAAAAAAAATTAAAAATGCTATGGCTTGAAATGGTGGCTTGCTGTCTGCCTTTCAACTGAGCTGACAGCACCAGTGCAGCTTAGAGGCAATTTTTTTTCCTGAAAAGCAGTGCCTTGAAAGTGAGACAATGATCTCCACACACAAGGAATTTGCCTAAATCACTGTCTCTTTTTGCTGTATTGACATAGAGGAGCATAAACATATTCCAGCAGCATTCCAAAAAACCCCAAGATTTAATGACAAGTTAATTAAAAGTTAACTTTACTTCATGGAGTGTGTTCAAGTTGCTGGGATTGTGAGAGGGAAGTGTACACTGATATTCTCAAAAGGAATGTGCCTTACAGGATAACATGGACAACTGATCTGCATAAACTCTTTACAAGTCTTACAAACTTTACAAACTCTCTACAAACGCTTTACAATTTGGAAGAACATAAATAAGTTGATGGCTAATAGGGTACAATGTGCTTCCCTGCAGCAAGTATCTTTTGAAAACACTGTGCAAAAGGCATCTCAGAATCCACCCCAAAGAGCACAATGTAGAAGTTACTTTCCTGATTCTCCCTGGAGCCACCTTGTGCTAGCAATCCTAAGACAAGCACAGCATGAGTTCATTACATGTTAGAAGTCTATACTGAAGGGATGCAGACGTCAGCATAACCTGCAGACAGAACACCAGTTTTTCATCTCCCTGACACAAAGCAGTGAGCTCAAGAACTGCTGGGAAAATCTCACCTCTGACCACTACAGCTAAATTTTCAGTCTGTGAACAGTAACACACGGTGTCAATACAAGCTCAAACAGCTCTGCCACTGGGCTCTAGGAGGGCAGAACCAGAAGCCCACGACTTATTGACCAAAGCTCTGAAGCACCAGGGGGCAATCCATGGTTGTATCTCTGTGCAAGATTCGGCACAAAAATGGCTGGAAAGCAGCCCTACAAAAAGTAGGGTGGTGGATGAGTTGAACAGGTGTCAGCAGCATATCCTCACATGAATAGTGCCAATCTCATACTGGGCAGCAGCACAGTCACACAGGTCAAGGGAGTGATTACTGCCTCCATCATGCACTCGTGAAACAACATCTCAAATACTGTGACCAGTTTTGGACTCCCCAAATCAAGACAGCAGCACAGTGGAGCAAGGCCAGCAGAGGGCCACCAAGACTGTCAGAGAATGGACTCACAACATAAGAGGAGAAAGATTTCTCATTTCTTAAAAAAAAAGAATAGCCCAAGGGGATGATACTGAGATCTACAACTGCCTCTTGAGAATCTGCAGAGGAGGCTGAGCAAAGGGTGCATCCAATTGCTTCATACTTCCAAACTAAGTTTTATCTCTGCTGTTCTTAAAAAAGGTTTCCTTAAAAAAAGTCAGTCAAGGTCTTTTTGGACAGAAGTTCAATATGATCAAGAGCTTCCATAAATTATTTTCAAATGGACTCCACACTTAAGCTCAAGTGGAGGGCTCTTGTAAATAAAGAGTTTTTCTTGCTCTGTACATCTTTAGTACAAAACTATCATAATAATGGTGGAAAAGGATGTCTTCCAGATCCTACTGCCACACTAGCTTCAAAAAGCCTGTTATAATCTTTTTTAGATCATCACCTGATACATCATCATATTAACCAATCTTCAGAACCAGAAGTTCTAAAAAATAAACTACATGCAGTCAAAGATACAAAAAAACAACTGGTTTGCAAGAGAAGAAATAGCCAAAAGAGCAGTCTCTTATACTTGACTGTGATCCTCAGACTATAGGAGTTTGCACAATTGAAAGTCAATAATCTCTACAGATTTGAAATATATATGTAAACATTTAACTTACAATTATATATTATACCAAGTAGGTATTCAGTTTTCCATTATGACTGTCCTATGTTGTTGATTTCAGCAGGGTCACAACAGTTTGTCCAGTTTTTCTTTCAGGCATGCTTTTTCCAATCTAAATTCACACTGATATTCCATCAACTAGTTAAAATTGGGAAAAAATAGTTTAAACTGAAAAAAATACTACATCTTGAAACAGAAGTCAAAAAACAGCTTTACGACATCAGCTGATAGGCTGACTAAAATTAGCAGGCAATACATCTGCCTGTCACAGCATGGGACTAGAGCCAGTGACCCAGGAGCACAGGTTTGGAAGGGACCCCTCAGCAGAGATTTCTGGGCACATAAGGCACACCAGTAAGTCCAAATCTGTCACCTGGAGTGTGCGTGCTCACCACTCCTTTGATGAGCTTTGTTTTGTCCGACATTAAAGCAGATTTTCACATGTCGTCACCGCCTCCCTCCAAAGGAGGCTGAAGGAGCAATGCTGTGACACCTCAGTGTGCTACTGAGCTCCAGTTGGTTGATTCTGTACTCTTTCTGGTGATCATTTCCAAAACTGTACTAGAAAGATCCCTTCATAAAAAAAGTTCTGCTCACACAGATGGGAAATGCACAAAATCAAGTTGTTGGAGCTATCCTGCTGCCAACAAGTGAGAACACGAGATGTGAAAGGAACACCCAGAGTTACTGGAGAGCTATCACAGGAATTCAGGCCCACAAAGCATGCCTGTTACTGAGATCAGAATTCCCTACAGGTTCCAATAAGAAGCAGATTTTTGTTTCTGAAACACCACTTGTTTTCAATTACAGCCATCTATACCTTCTGCTAACATTTTTCTGAGGCAAGACCTTGTACCTGACAGTATATCCATCTTCAGAGCACAGCTATGACAGACGTGCTGAACCCAGGATATTCCAGGAAATTAATCTCTCTCCAGCTCTCCTTCTGTTCAGCACCTTATTCTTCAAAAAAAGATATCTGGAAAGAAATAAATGAATTCCCTGCTTTCCTAAATATCATTGCCACCGTAATCCTAAGAAAGCATACAGGAACACATCTTGATGTGTTGGAAAAGTTGCATTGCTATATAAAACAGAAAAAAATTGTCAGAGAATGGCAAAACAGAAGCTCTGTAGAGACAACCTGGAATACCTAAATTAGCTCCTCTAGGAGCTAATTTAGGTATTCCAGGTTGGGTTCTGCCCTGGCTCTCACCAGTCCAGTCCTTGACTGCACAGCAGCAGTGTCCAGATCAGCACACCCACCACACTGACAGTGTGGATGACTCCACTTTCCAGGAGCGGGAACAGGAAAAGCCATTCCAAAAGTTTTTGGGCAGTCTCACACAACACACAAGACCACAACATCTCCAAAAAGGAACTGAAACAGGAACTAGTCTGTCCACCCCTCTCAGTGTTAGAGACCTGACCTCAGAAGGATCTTGCAGCCCTGTAAATTGTCCTAATAGTCATCCATGGGAACTATCACTGGCACTCATTTCATCAGCTGTATCTAAGCATCCACCTTCTGCAGCACTTGATAGAACAGCTTTGGTTTGTGCAGTCCTTTTCCTCTCCAGCTCCGACACCTTCAGCCAAGGTTGTAGGCTGGCATTCTCAGGACTCCAGAGACTCAGTTTCCCATTTTCCCATGCCAATATTAAGCTGACTGAAGGAGACTCAGCTTCATGTGATCTCAAAGAATAACAGTTCTACCTGAATAAGTCTCTCTACAGTTGTAAGAAAATCCTAGGCTGAGAAGGCTCACATGAGCAACAAAGCCCACTGCACATGGGAGCATGCAGAGGCACTCTGGATAGCAGGTAACAGGTGACTGGCTTTGTCAGTCTGAAGTTGCTTCCTCTGCATCTGTGATGATGTCTCATGCAAGCAGGTAAAGAGATTTCAGTGAAGCATAAAATGCTATAGGTATTATCTAGAAATACTTGGAGCATCACAGCCCAACAACTATCATAGTAGCAGAGAAAAATATCAACTTATCTTCTTTTTTTTTTTTTTTTTTTTTTCCACAGAGCCCTTTATCCCTGACATTATCCCAGGAAAGTAAGCCTTTTCTTCACACTGCCACAAACCTTCCAAGTACAGTTTTAGAGTGCTTAAAAGATGACAATTCTTTTTTTCAGGCAAGAACAAATTACATTATTTTATCTTTCTTCCCCCCCTCCTTATTTTTTTAAGTATATTTTACTACCCAATTTCGACAACTGGCCTTTATTGCAACAGAAAGAAAAATTCTTGAGAATATTTTTGTGTAGAGGGAGGGAGAAAAAAGAAAGTATATTCTACGGGAATCTGACAAGGCAGGAATTGTCTGGCCTTTTGTACTGATCTGTTGCACAGCTCTTTATGGGGCCAAGCAGAGACACCAGGTGATGAGTCCAGCTGGTCTGGAGAGGAAGGAACAGGAAAAAAGCCTGATGGTTTTACTGGAAATTTCCCCTTCATATTAGTCACTTCAATAAACCTTACTTCACTGGGAGGAACAGAACTGGACTCGAAGTATGGGGAAATACTAAAACTGGTGGCAATTTCTCTGTTTTTCAAGACTGTGGATGCATTTGTTCCTAAAGCTCTCAGAGTGCTACCTTCTCAAAGAAGACACTGGCTTATGGCTTAGAACTCCAAAGGAATTAATGTAAATTTCTCTTATTACAGAAGACATGTAGGAACCTAGTTGAGCTTGTAGATTGATCCACAGTTAGTACAAAGAATTAGAGTGTTTAGGAGGGGGAAAAAACCTTATAAAGGGGTTATGAGACAACAAATAACACTGGGAGTGTCCAATGATCTCTGCTCTCAAATGTAGCTTTGGAAAGGAAGTGGCACTTTGTTGTCAGGAGCCTATGATGACTCAGGTGCAGAACTCTATAATCACACACCACCCTTCCACATTCATTTTTACAGTTTTGAGAATGGAAAACACAGGAAAACACAATTTATTTCCTAGTCCTTGATTATCTTGCTCTGTAGACTAGAAGCAAGACACCTTCCCTAAAAGCAAAAGCAATCTCTCCAAAAGCAACACCTCTTACAGGACAGAAACACCTTTTGTCACTGTCTTCACCTGAAAGTGGAAGGACAGCAGCAGTTTTAGGTGAAAACACCTAAAACTGCTCACATTCCACTTGATTACCACCCTCCTGTGACCCTTCCTCCCCCCATATCAAATGGGGTCTTGAAATAAATTAAGGTTGCACACATCAATAAAAACAACAGTACAATTAGAGAAATTTCAGACTCACATTAAGTACTTAAAGCTCAGAGAAATAATATCAAAGGCTGGCTAAGTCACCAGCTACTAAAGAGGCAGAGAAAAAATTGTCTAACAAGATGGGGGTTTCCTCGCTGTTTATGGCAGTCAGATACAATCCTGAACCTCAAACACAAGCAAGTAGAAATATTCATTGTAGCACAGACACACACACTTCTAATTAAAAGAGAAAACATAATGCAAATAGAAGAAACCCAAACAGAAGCACCAAATCTTACTCTCCTCAGTTACACAATGTGTCAGAACTCCATGTCAGACTTTGTTCTAGGATAAACTCAAAAGGTCATGGGTGTAAATTAGGAATAATTCCTCCAAAACTAGTGCAGCAGTATCATTCTAAGGAAAACAGAAGCTGACTGATATCATGGGACCGATATCTTATTCTCTTCAGGTAAGGAAATCTGGCTCATAAGTAATAACAGTCTAAGCATCCACTGAAATCTTACAGTTAAAACAAGAAGCTGTTTCAAAAAATCTGTGACAGTTTCCAAGTATGATTTTTTGAAAACATTTGCAAGGAACAACGCTGTATAAATCTGACATACTGAACTTCTTTGAGAACAAAGAAAACACTTACTGTGGTTGCATTTGCTGAGTTAATCCAACAGGAGGCTTCTGCTTGATTGTGAATGCCATCTGAGCCATGGGGCCAGCCTTGGGTGGGACCTGCACCTTCTGGGAGAAGGTTTGCTGGGCAGCCTGCTGGGGTATGGGCCACGGGGGAACAGCGGGGCTCCGGCCTGCAGGGGAAGATGTGTCTTGCACGCCTGTATCCTCGCAGGAGCTCCCTTTTGTTCCTGGTTTGCACACACAAAGCTGGGGTCGCAGGCACATCCCTCCATTTTGGCACGGTGGTGCACAGTTCGCTGAGGAAAGACATTTTAAAAAGTACCTGTGAAACAAAGCAGGAAGGAAAATGCAAACCCTCCCCACAATAAAAAAAGGCATTAATTGTTAATGTGAACTGGAGTAGGAGAGAGCAACATTGCTAAGCTCCACAAAATGCAATATGCAAGTTGGTACAGCTTTTACTGATTTCTAGCACAGCAGACACGCACAGCATTTTAACAACTTCAAAGAGTAAAATGCTGGATCTAAAAACTAGGAAATGCACTACTTAAATCATGAAATACAGCATTATTTCAAATGTTCCTCCTTTCTGCTCAGCACCCCTCCTCCTCATACTTTAAAAATCCAAACTGCATCTGATGAAACAATACCACACAGGTACAGAATTCTACTACTGATCCAGGCTGGGATTCATTTTACCACTATTTTAAAATCAGATGCTGCATAGGTATCTAGAATGAATCCCTACAGCCACATTATAGATCACCAAAACATGGCAGAGAGATGTGAAGCAATTCAACCCCTCCCCCTCTAAAACCCAAACGACATTCCCTGCAGTAACCCACCCCACTGTAAGAACACAGGAGATGGGAGCTGCTGCCACCAAGACTTTGCTACACCTAGGAAGAAACAGACAGGTGCTTGTGATTATCCCAGACCAGCTTCTATAGGTTCTTTGTGCCATCAGTGAAAAGGGATCAGATTTTTTAAAACACACTTGGCCTTCAGAGAGGATTCATTACACTGCCTTGCCTTGCTCTACCTAGTGACTACAGAGGGAGTCTGAATAACCAGCCTAGACTCCACACCCAGCTTGTACACCCAGATAATGCAGTACCAACTCCACTCTGAATGAACAAGAAACTTGGAGGAGCAGCAAATCCCATCCAAAAAATGGAAGGAGGGAGGAAGAAAAGCAAAAGCAACTGCTGACTATAAATATACATAATACTGCAAAGGCATGTCTACCTTGAGGATTTATTTTGGATACTGAAATTTGCATCACATAAAGATGGCAAAACAAATTAATTATCTTATCTAAAGGACACAACTTAATATTAAAGCAAAAAAAAATTTCATTATTCACATTAAAGATAGTATACAATGAAGCATGTATAACAAAAAAACATGGCTGAGCTACTTTGTTCCTACAAACTAAGCAAATTTTTAATATTTTTAATGACCTTTTAACATCAACAAAAGTACATGCCAGGTGATAATTTTTTTACTAGAATAGCTAAGATAATATCTTGAACTATAACACGGGATTCTGCACCATATTCAGATACATCCAACTGAACAAAAATCAGTCCACAACGCTGGCCCAAACAGAGTACTTGACACTTCAATCAAGTTCTAATGTTCTAATACATTCTTCTATATGTAAAAATAAATTAAGTGCACAAGAATATATATGAATTAACTCATTAGAATAGGACTGTGTTAGTTTGGAGGCCTATTTTACCCACAGGCAAATGTATCATATATACCAACTGCACACAGCACCAGAATTGCCCTGCAACTTAAACCTGAGTTTTGCATGAGGTTTTTTCACTTACACTTTTCCCCTCCATGTGAAAGTTCTCTTCTTTCTCATATATTTAGCTAGGCTACTTAACTGCATATTATACACCTCCTTGGCAACACAAAAGTATCATTTGCTCACCTCTACTGGTTTATTTTTGAGACTCTGTCTCATCTTTACTGGAAGACTGAAGACCATTTTCACTGAAAACTTGAGAGGAGATTTGCAACAAGCATATGCTGTAATAGATAAGCCAAGTCTTCCCTGTGCCTTATTTTAAAACTTAGATTTTGCTAGAAACAATGAAAATTCAACTATATGCACATGACTGAAATAAATCATATAGTGGAAAATAAATTCAGGAGCCTGAAATTCGAATTAAATTTCACTGGCTTTGGAGAGACTCTTAAGACCAGAAGAGTGACCCCATCACCTGGGTCATCAGTGCGAAATGTGCAAAAATCACAGTAAAGAATTTGGGCCCAGTTGAGAGTGCTTTAGAAAAAATTCTTTTTAAAAAGCAGTACTTTCAAAAGTCCCATTTTTACATTAAGAAAGCATTCATATATTTGTGGAGATTTATGGACATGTGCCTATATTAACCTCTAAGTTTCTCAAGAAAATATTTAAAAACCAATGACTCAACACAGAAGTAAGCTAAGAAGACCACACCAAAAGTCAGTACGAAAAAATACTCAATCTGCTAGGACACTGATTATGGCATATCTCCTCCCAAAAGTGAAGTAACACTGTATACATACACAAAAGACAACCCTGGAAAGACTGCAACTCCTTTTCCTGTAGTTAAGAACCAAATTTGTACTTCAGAAGCCTACAAAACCTTGAGTTTCTACTGATTAAGGTGAAGGCTGCAGTGAATTTAAAACTATAAAGCTAAAAACAGAACCTGTTTTGAAATTACCTCATCTTTTTTGCCCACACAGACTTGAACGCTGTTACTTCACTGATAGTAAAGTAAACCCTGAAACACATTACACGTACACGAAGCAAATGTTCTGCAGGACAAACTGCATTACTCTAACTGGCCTTTAACGAAAGAACCATCAGGAGATCCAGCAACTATGTTGTAAGACCAGTGACAACAGGTTGAAAACCCCACCCATTAAATCTTCACAGCAATGAACCTTTTGACTGAGGTCCTTCATTAATGTTGCATAATAGAAGATCACAAAACTGGATAAAAGATCACATTTTAGGAAAGAATTAAAATGAACATTTTAATTGACATAATACAGCAGTTTAGTTTCTAAAATGTTCAAGACAGCTGTAGTGTGCCAAATGAATGACCTAATTATTTTGCTTGAAGACAACAATAATGGCCCATAAAACTGAAAACACCAGAATTTTCCACAAAGCTAAGGTTCCAAAACCTGCAGCGTGGAAGTATTAAGTTCAAAACTGAAAAGCAGGCCAATATACTGCTGTTAAAGGCAATTGACTTCATCCTATTCAATTCAGGGAGGTCATGACCGGAAATTCAAAATGGAGCTTGGCAAAGATGCAAATAATGAGACTAAGCTTAGTGGGTCAGATTAAAGATCCATTTAAGTGGAGTATTCTCCCTCCATTACTAAGGTGGGTGCTTAAGGACAGGGTGAGACACAATAAAAATTTATACCACTACAGCTTTTATGAATTAGAGGCTCAGCAACTTCCTGAGCAAGAGTGCTGGTTTTTTGCTTAATAAGTCTCCACAGATTTTTCTGTCAGAGGTTGACAGATCTGCTCTTTGAGCTACTTCGCTGCAACATCCAAAACTTGCTGTGCCATGGAAGTTGGCCACATTGAAAGGCCAGGCATAGACAACATAGCCAACCTTCCCTCACTTTCCAGAAGTATGCTTTGTGGTGAGGTTGACCTGGGCTGGATGCCAGGTGTCCACTGAGCTGCTCTATCAGTCCCCAGCTACACAGGGGAAAGAAAATAAGATCAAAAACAACTCATAGGTTGAGATAAGGCAGTTTACTAAAGAAGAGGTTTGTGGGCACCCAAGTAAAGAGAAAAAAACAGGCTTATTCTTTACTTCCCATCATCAAGTGATGTTCAGCCACTTCCCAGGAAGCAGGGCTTCAGCATGCATAGGGGTTGCATCAGAAGGCAAGCTTTGTAAATAACAAATGCCCTCTGTTTCTTCACCTTTCCTTAGCTTTTCTATTTGAGCTGATGTCATATGGTAAGCAATATCCCCCTTTGGTCAGTTTGGGTCAGCTGTCCCGGTTGCGTCCCCTCCCAGGGCCTTGTCCACCTCCAGCATACTGATGGGGGGAAGGGAATGTTGGGAATCATTGCTGGTGCTGTGCCAGGGCTGCTCAGCAGTAGTCAAAAGCCTGGAGTGTTACCAGCACCTTTCCAGGTACCAATGCAAAGCACAGCCCCAGCTCAGCCAGACCCAATACAGCGGGGAAGGAACCAGGATTGCCTTGGGTTGGTTAATGTTTTAAGACCACGTAATCTGTATCTACTAAAAATAAAGTCAAGTGACACATTTGCTTCAGAAGTACCTAAGTCACAGAAAACCCAAAACTGTATCCCAAAATGTTCACCCCTGTAATACATCTTTCCCTAATCAACCACTGCTCACCACTCTCTCAGACAGACAACTACTGGCTTTGACAAATGCATATCGGGCCCAGCATGGTTGTACTTGTGATATCCCTTCAGAAAAGCTAGGGGAAAATAACATTAACATTAGGTTTATACACACCCCTTCCGAAATACCTTATGTTGGTTTGGGACTGATCTATACATACACACTTTTCAGTCCATGTGCTCATGTTATTACAGCTAAAGTGCATATAAATATTTGCAGAAGTAAGACCTAAAACAAAAGATTTATAGTAGTTTCAAACCACATAAATATTTTAAAACTTCTACATATACAGAATGCAATTAGTTTCAATACATTCCAAATCAAGTATAATTTATTATTTGGAATCAGTAAGCATAAAATGCTGTCATTTATGGAAGGAATTTAGATAAAAATTTATATTTTTCCCTTCAAATGAATCAAAATACAAGTATAACCGACTCCACTTGTCCTAACAATGTTTCTATTAAAGTAATATTAAACTAATGCTCATTCTTGGATTAAGATCATTACAATCTCATTCCTATGCTAATCACTTCTTTTCACCTTCTCAAAAGTAACAACATACTTACAAGTTTATTTCCCTGTGGAGAATAGAAAATCACAAAAATATATTTTTGAGTGAGAAACTCACAAAACAAATTTAAGTATCCCAAAAGTTTTCTGCACCCAAGTTTCTAGCCTTTTAGCTTCAGCCCCACCTTCCTTTAACAAGCTTCCTTCCTTTAAAAAGCAACTGCTGTTGGTTTGTACTTAAATGACCACAGACTTTTTTCAATGTCACTCCTGAACTTCTAATAGTTCAACACAATTGGCTATAACAGTGTTGTGAGTCTTATGCCATTTCTAATGCACCCATCTACCATGTTTCTTTCTTTTTCCACGTGAAATTTACCTTTTTTTTCTCCTCTTGAGCACATAGCAGTTCACCAGCAGTTTAAACAAATTTCACCACCGTGCACATTGGCACAGTATGTATCAACTTCTCCCACAGGAGTGTGTAAATCCTGTCAGGCACAATACATGCCAGAGGGCAAATAATAGAAAATACAGCAATTGGAAAGAGGATTTAAGCATAGAGCTGTGTCAGACTCCAGCACAAAATGGTTGAGAAATGATGCATGCATGAAGTTTACAGAAAGGCGAAAAACCAACACTATGACATGGATACGTCTGTGCTGAGGGCAGAGTTTTCAAGTTTTCTTACATGCAAGATAGGAACACTGTTAAAGGCATAACAAATATGCCTTCTTGCATGAATGCAAGATTTTTACTCCTCAAGCACACAAGGAAACCAAACCAAAGCTCATCTTGGTTGAGTGCACATCCTAAACAAAAAGCTGTGATACAAAGGCACCTTTAACTCCTGCTGGGTTGAAAGACACAGTGATGATCCCCCACTGATTCCAGAAGAAAAGCAGTGAAGTGCTTTCCTTGGAAGGCAAAAAGTTGTGGGTTCTGAAAGCAAAGAGGCATATTTCAGTGTGCCTCAGAAAAATCTGAATGTGGTGCTGACATCCTGAAGAAGAGCAATGTTTTTATAGAATTTCCTGTTCTCTGAACTAGACTACTGCTTAGCTCACCACTTAATTATTTGCTTTTACTCTGAACACCCTTTTAAGTATCAAGTCATTGTCAGGACTGAGGATGCAACTGGAGTCTAGAAACCTAAAAGTTCACTGAAGCTAATGTTTTTCTGGGGATCTAGTTCTCTATCTGGGTATCTCACACCAAAGAGGTTTCAAAAATTGAAAAGTTTACCAGAAATATACCCAAAAATTCTAAACATTCATTGAGAATGAAGGAGAGAGGGATTAGCAACCAAGGGTCATACAACCTTGTTGTAAAACCATTTTATTTTAAAAAAAGAGCTGAAATTACTTTTATACAATCCTAAGAAATTACATTAACTGCAGAAAACCTGTATGACCTCTATACAACTAATGGAGGTAGTATTGCAACCATCTGTGTCTTTCTACACAGGAACTTGTTTTTATCATAACTGTATGGTCTTAAGGAATTCTTTCCCTAAATATATTTCAAATGAAAGCACGTGTTGGAATTCTTTGCTGTCCACTTCAAACCATCAGATTCATTCCCACAATGGCATGTAAACATGACCTCCAGGAAGGGAGGGAAACAAAAAACAATGCTTTTAGTATACATATTTCTTTCAAAATAAACACATAAAAAATCAGTTTCTCTCTTAACCTAATGGCAACATAATGTACTTTACTAATATTTTATTCTATGTATCTCCATTGTATAATCTCTGAATGCCAAGACTCAGCAGAATTGAATAGCAACTCTACTCAAATACTTCAAAAGCTTAACTTCAGCAAAAGGATGCATTATTCTATCAGCAGCAAGAATATAACACACTGTTTCATACTTGGCATTTTCATTCATGTTGTGTTTACTGGAGTTGATATAATATAAATATTTAAGACCGTACAATCTGAGAGGCATTTTAAAGTATTTAATTATCGGAGATCATAACTACGCATATTCTGACAAGACAAACATTTCATATGCTACAAATCCCTTGATCATTCCAGTGCCCACAAATAAAAATAAAAATTGTTCATTGCAGAATGGACTAAGCCAAGGCAACCAGCAGATTCACATGTTTTTGTTGCTTGAGTGGTTAACACTCCAGTATGCAATCCTTTTTAATTCTCTTAACATTTCTCAGTACAGCGCTTACTTATTTTGTTACAAAATCCTTCATCATAAATTTGCAGGAAACTGAACAAACTAAGACAAGCTCAGTAAAAAAGCAACTGGAAATATTTAACTGCATGCAGGATTCAGACAACTGAAGTGTTACAAAAAAGAGAAATACTAGAGAAAAAAACTATTAATTACAGTAGAGTAGCAAACCAGTAAGTACAATGAAGTTTTCCCTAAATTCAACCAATTCTCAATACGAGTGCACAATTCGGTTGAACTTCTCTGAAATTCCAGGCCTAAACTGCCACCTAGGGATAATAAAAACCTGACCTCAATTATAAAAAAAACCAAATCTTGCCATAGGACACAAAACAATTTCCCACATGCAGGGATTACTATCTGCACTTCACAAAAAAAAAGAACATGCCCAAGCAGACCTATTTTTAGCTCTGTATTTAAATGAACATCTTGCCCTTACTAAATGTAAAATGTTTCTTTCCCCTGTGTGTGCAGTCACGGATGTGGAGAAATGCTAAGGATTTGCTTGCTTTCTTGAGTCAATGCACAGGGTCTATTTTCTAGGAATAAACTAGGCTACATAAGTACTGCCAGTTTTAAAGGCAGAACAAAAAGCCAACTAAAGAAACCTCAAACCCAGCCCAACATCAGTCCAACAGCTAACATCAGCTACAGAGCATGGACTGATTTGGCTACCCAAACCATCAATAATCTGTTAACACCCAGTACTCCCGAGTTTGAACAGGGAGACAGTTTAGGGAGGTGTGTGCCCCTTTTCATCTACCCTCCACAAATCCTAGAGCTCCCAGGCAATCCAAGCTTCCTTTAAGGCAGGATCAGTTGGCACAAGCAGCCCTTCGAGGTGAAGGCTGCGTTTTCTCCAGGCCTCACAGAGAGCAGAACCCCACACCTCGCTACAGCCCGGCTGTCCCCAAGGTTGGGAGGCTCACTGATCCCAAACCACAAAGCCACTTTGCAGGACAGGAGGTGAGGGAACATGCTTCCCTCCAGCTCCTCCCTTCTCCATGCTCAGGAAGAGAAGCTGTAAGGAGAGAGGTGTAAGACTACTCCTGTGAGTATCAAAGCATCACATCTGTGTCAATACATCATTTTGTTCCTACACACATGCAGAACCAGGCAGGGCACAACTGAGGGATGAACCACAGCTTTCCCTGGCATATACACAGCTTTCTTCTCCACTTCCAAGTTACACACTGAAAACAAACAGCCAACAAACTGAAAGGGAGGGAAACAATATAAAACCAAAACACTTCAGTTTTCTGTGTTCATTCTGATTCTCTATCAACAAGGGAAGCGTTCAGGACTTTTTATCCACTGTAGATTTACCACAATTTTACTGCAGGTCTTGCTTCTTTTGCTAACACTAACTGCTGCAATGAGCTGAACAAGTTCACTATCAATCTGCCATCTGCTCCAGCGTGAGAGCACAACATCTTGACAAGTTTCTTTTAAGATTCTCTTTTTTCTGTTTTTTTTTTTGGTTCTGTCTTAATTCTATACACACTTGTAGTATTTGTATGAAACAGACCATGTACCATTATGAGCTTGTTTCCAGTAAAGTCCCCAGTGTCTCACAAAGAGAAGGCTGGGTAGGTTTCACTTCATACTAATTGCGGACTTAAGTTTCCTCACCAAAATGAGGGAATGCCACATGGCATGGTCATGTGTAGAGGTGGCAGCAGCTAACAGCTCCCCCATTTCTCACAGCTCTTTCACAGCTGGGTCTCACAGGAGGGAGGTTGGCTGCCAACCATGGCCAGGAGACAGACACTGTGCTCAAAGTCTGCATTTCTGCTGGTTCGGTTCAGCCTCTCCTGAAGCTGTCGTACCAACTGCACTTACAGAGGTTTGGTTTGTGTTGCGGGACCATCTTCAGGTGTGTGCACTCTATTTCTTTTAAGATGCAAAGAAAAAAATATATCTAAATAATAAAAAGGAAAACTCAAAACGTGAGCACTCCAAGAACACACCTAATGTATTTCAGCCTCATATTGGTGTTCATTCCACAAGACCGGACTACACCTTGCTCCAAATAAAGCACTAAGCCCTGAAACACACATGCCCTGGGCCTCAGGTCATCAAACCCAAAGGGTTTTTTGTCTATAGATCTGCTCCATGCTAATGCTAATGTACAAAGGCTACAAGAATTTGGACCCTGTCATTCCATCCCCTTCCCAAGTGCAGTAAGTAAAAAATAAAGCAGAGAAGAATTACTACCAAGGCCTAACAAGCGCTTTCCCACTATGAAAGCCCATTTCCCGTTCACGAAATACAAAAGTTTTATTTACATATTACAGTAGCAAGCACAGCAAAGGCAAAACCAAGCTTCTCAAACATTCGGTTTTTCAACTCTGAATTGTTTAAAAACCACATCAAAGGATAGATAGATCAAAAAGGACTAACGTATAGGTCAGTCACATGGGTCAAAGTAGTTTGTCTCTTTAAAACTCAGATATTAAATTTTGATTTAGACATAATTTGAAGGAGATTGGTATTGCTTTTACTGAGATGATGGTCTTAGAATGAGAAGAAACAACATTTGGGGACAGTATGTTATAGTTAGGCTTTGTATACACAACGTAAATAAACAGAACTTGGTAAAACTCAAAGCCACAAAACTGATTAAGCACAAGCCTCAGGAACTGGTTGTGACCAGAAAACCACCAAGAAGCACAGCTGCAAACATTTGAAGTACTCAGTTCCAATGATGAAAAGAACAGCTCTCCTGAATATCCCTTTCTAGGAGCTGAACTGAAAGCACAAAAAGAGATTCCAAGCAAATCATACTAAAATGTTTTGTGATCCAGAGTTTTACATCTAAACTGGAGGACTCACATATATTTCTAAGTTTCCAGGTTTGGATCCTAACCCTATTCCAGGACAAGACCTAAGCATGCAATCTTTCCCTCACGTTCCCCAAGAAATTCAGAAGCACAAGTTGGAAGCATCTTAGGGCACGCTCCATGCCGGTGATCTGGAGCCCCTGGTCACACTGTCAGGTGCCACGTCCTGAAGGAGACACAAAGCTGGAGCATGCTTACTCAGCCACAGCCAGAAGTGCAACTCTGGAACTTTAGGAGGAGGTGGCTCAAACCGAACAGCAGGGCACAGGCAGAGGCCAAGCGAATTCAGAAACTGAACAAGGGGACCCTTCCTCGGGGCAAGTATTCACACAGCTTTCTAGTCTCCTGCCTCTACAGCAGCAAGCATCTACTGTTGTGTATTTTCCTATTCTGAAAAATAAATTAAACCTCTCTAAGTCTTGATTTAACATTGAGTCAGGCAGTCTTTCTTAAAAGAGAATTTTCAAGATAATCTTTTAATACAAAAAAAAAGCCAACAGACTGCTTATTTTCTGATGACCTTCCCAAAGTGCCCAAGGACATGACAGACAGCTCATGATCAAACTCATAGAATTCAGTCCAGTTAAAACACCAAAGTACTAGCCCTATGCATGGAATACATGCTTGCAAACACACAATACCTTTAGCTAAGAAAGACTTAATACCCTTTTAATCTTAGATGACAATGATGGCACACCTGGGTTCTACAAAGACAGTAATTTATCTCCCTATAGGAAATTTATTCTGAACGTGTTCCTCCAAAACCCACTTCCTGACCTCTTTGCCCTATGAGCCTTTCTTACACCTTTGCAGTAAGGAACTCATGCCATTAAAAACTGCAGGCACCTTCCATTTTTTTAACCATCCAGTTTCACTGAGGTCACTCACAAACAACTGCTATTAATACTCCAGACAAAACATATTATACATTTTACAAGGGGTTTACTACTACTACTACAAGGTGGTTCTTCTCATTTATCTTTTTAAGATATCAGATTCTCCATACAAGATGCAATTTTCTCTTACATTCCCAACATGAAAAACAGCTCCTTGTACCATTAAGCAAACAAAACCAGAACAAGCAGAAGAGCAAATTTTGTAGAAGTAGTTTTATATAACAGAAGTTTAGTAGTAAGTAATGAAGTCAGAGACAACAGATTTCAACAGGATAAACACACATTTGGGTGGTGGGAACTCCAGATTTCCAGCACAGCCCTTCCTGACAGTTGTTGTAACTTGTCTAAGACCACATCTAACCTATGGTTTAATTTCCACAAATGAAATAATAAAAACCCCACTCTCTAAGCTTTACTTGCCTTAGAGACATGTTACAGAGCTAATTCATGTTTCTAAAAAGCTCTGTTATGCAACAAGTACTAACAAAACATGGTGTCTCCAGCCTCAGTGGTATCTCATTACTGCACTTGCACAGATTATAATCTATGATAACTACAACTGGAAGACAATCCTTGTCCTAAACATTTTCACGTGCTTCTGACTTTCCAAGATGTTTACTGTTGTGGTTCAATTTTTCCCACCTTTGTCTTTACCCAAAGGTGGATGTTCTGAAAGCTTCAAAAAGGTTGGTTTTGATTGTTAGGCATCATATGCCCAGCATAAAGCAATTCTGAATACTTCTAACGCTGAGTGTTATCATTTAATCTTTTTAATTAGAATGATGCAGCTCTTCATAATTTAAGTCACTCTGAGTTTGAAAAAAGTTCTTAAAACTTTACAACGTAAAACTGAAATATTAGGGACAGAGAGGGGGAAACCCTACATGTCTAAATTGGATATGGTAGGCACTCTCACACAGTTCACAGAAAGACAGAAGTTCACCTTCTGAGGACTGTCAGGCTTCCAAGGGAACATGAACAAATGTAAACACAACAGGCAGTTCAGCTCCAGACTAAAGTTTAAATAAAAGTACTTACAAAGTTCCCTTGCCTCCTCCATCCAGATGCTGCCCTCTGACCTGCACAGAGACATTTCAAACACCTCCTGTGGCTGCTGCTGAGGGAAAAGGGACGTGGCTGCCACTGCTCCCAGCCAGACTGCTGGGACAGAAGTCACCCGAGGGAACGGCAGCCAGAGCCTCCCGCGTGAGAAAGCAGGGCTGGCAAACACCACCCAGCAAGGCAAAGCAAAGGGAAGGCAGCCTGGCTGCAAGAACAGACCTCTGCCCTTCACCCCCTCTTGCTGAGGGTTCCAGGCAGGCTTATTCACACAGGTGCAGCAGAGCAGAAACACATGCTGCTTGTTCCTGCCTGGGATTACACCTGAGCTAATAAACCTCGCTGATCAGAGCTGGCTCTCAGCACTCTGGTTCTGGAAGCATGATGCAGACAAATGGAAGTTGGCTCTGGAAAGAGCCAGTATGGGTCTGGGGTTTATTAACTCAGGCTTTGCACCATGCAAAAGAATAAGATCTGGCCCTAGAGACTAAATAGCTTATTAAAGTGATACTGAGCCTGAACTAATAAACCCTGACAGAATCAAACCAACTTTGCATCAAGTCAGCTCAGGTGTGCCAGCATCTGTGGCACAGTTAATCCACTGCTGCAATAAGGCGCTCACAACCAACAGAGCTTGCTATCTGAATTTTAAAAACTCACTTATAATTTTACAAGAAACAAAGGAGTTAACTGTTGTTCAGTTATAATTTTCTTTTCTTCTGAAAGGAACATCAGGAGCTTCCAGAAAAGGTGATATCTGGCTTTTATGACTGTGAGCTGAATCAAGTCAATGCTATCTCATGGTTTGCCTAAGTTACAAAACAGACAACTTCAGTACATTCAGTGCTTCCCTTGGCCTGCCAAGAGAGGGGTGAAACTGAGCAAATCCAAGCCAAGTGTATTATACCACTGCTAGGAGGAATTAGAGAAGCATCAGAGCAGGGAATAAGAATATTTAATGCTATGGAGAACCTAATATCAGAGGCACAAAATGAGAAAATCGTCCCACCTTTCTTTCTTTTAACTTTGTCTCTGCTACTCCATTCCTGCAGTAACTGTAAGAACTAGCCAAGTAATTAATGGATTTAAATTAAATTCTACACAGCTATCACATAAAAATCCAACTGTCGGTCTTGGTCCTTACTGAAGGGTCTAAAAATAAAAGGCAATAAAAAAGAAAAGATAAGTGATAAACAGATAAATGAAAAAGACAAACCATAAAGGACAAAAAGCAAAGAAAATGACCTAATTTACAAACAAAAAAGTTGCCTGGAAATGAAAGTTACTAGAAGACAGAGAAAAAGACATTAAGAAAAAAACCAAAACATTGTTTGAGTTTTGTTCAAAATAGTGAAAATAAAATTGGTTGACAATAGCACAGCTAAAATACATGTTTCACTTAATGTCCTGAAATTACTAAGAGGTTTATTTTTTTTATTAGTCTTTAAGCTAAGGTAGGCTTTTATTAAGCTCTGCAGTTAGCCTCAAAATACCACTGTAAGCTGAAGGAAAACATTCTAGTACTTGTAAGGTGTTAAGCAAATGTGACTAACCTAACACAGCAGCATGTGTTTGAAAATGTTAATTTAGAAGCATATCTTAAATACATGTCTAAATTAGTAGGTGAGGTTTTGTCTTTAACTACTGTCATAAAGTCTTTGCTTCTTAGCAACAGGTCCATGCAGGTCAAAGGTACTTGACCTTAGTCAGGATTACAAAAGTGATTGCTCCCTATTGTGAAAAATCCCACACAGGGACAAAAGCCATTGGGGGAAAAAAAAAAATCTCGAAAGCAGTGTTTACTCCAGCTCTCTCAGGGACAGCAATCTGTCCTGCTGAACTACAGTAATACTCCCAGATCTGCCCAATCTCACTGAGACTCACAGGCGTTTCCTGAAGACATATGCCCTTCCAGTCTTTCCTGACCTCATGACATCACTCCAGTTTAGCCACTAGCAATCATTCTGAGTCTTGCCTAAAGTAGCAGAAATTCTTCTGCTTTCCCATTAGAAAGAACAACAGGAGCATAGCAGGACTGGCTCAATCAGTGCTATTTTTTGCACCTATTATGTGTTTTTAGTTACCTCAGTAAAGGTACATCACTCTACCGTCGCCAAACTCACTTGTTTCATGTTGTTCAGCCCTTCAAAAATTCCGTGTGGTAACACACGGGACCATTCACGTGTCATACTGGGGAAGGGACAGGGTGGGTAGATGGCAATTCCTTGCTCCCCACCTGTGCTCCTCTGGTATATTCTTTACCATCTTAAGCCCCCCCATTCTAAAGACTCCTAAAAACCAAGAACTGATGGGGAGGGGATGCTCACACATACAAAGCCTCCACAAAACTCTCTCCAACAATGTCACTGTGCTACAAATAAACGCAAGAGACACCCACTATTCACCCTTCAGCAAAGGTGAAGGTTAGGAAGGAAGGATTTAAGGATGGAAAGAGTCTCAGGTCTGTTCCGTGGGTTCTGTAGCTCAGCCAGCACCTCTTTGCCCACAGACGATGCCAGCCCCCACCACCCCGCCAGGTGCCAGCCTGGTCCCCTCAGGTCCCACCACATCTCCAGCCCCACGCCCCTCCCCGCCGGCACTCTACTCACGTTTGATGCAGCGCTGGGAGCCCGTGGCCTTGCTCCAGCCGTGGCAGCACTGCCCCCCGCACACATTGACCCTGCGGGAACAGCAAACAAGGACCAGTGTCCGGCGGGGCAGCCCCGCTCCCCACGCCGAGCCGGGCCGCGGGGCGGGCGCTGGGCCGGGGACACAAAAGGCGGGAAGAACGAACCCTCCCGACTGAACTCGACGCCTCACGCCGGGCCGGGCCGGGCCGGGCCGGCCGCGGATTCCCGGGATAAGGGAGCTGGCCCCGCGCCCGGCCCCACGTGCCGCGGGTGCTCCGGGGCGCCGGGCCGGGCCGGGCAGGTAACGCCGCGGTGCCCCCGGAGCCCGGGACAGCCCCCCGCCCTCTCCCCCCTCCCAGAGGGGCGACAGCGGCCGGGATGCTGCCGGTGGTCGGGAGCTGCGGTGTGGAGCGGGGGACGTGCGGGACGGAAGGGCGCCTTACCCCGGCCGCGGCGGCAGCTGGTGCTTCTGGCGGAGGGGCACGGCGGCGCTGCTGTTGCCGTGGGGGCCCGGCGGCGCCTTGAGCCGCGGGCTGAAGCGGGCCGGCTTGGCGAAGGAGGAGGCGTGAGCGGCGGAGTTGGGGTGGACCTGGCCGGCGGGGCCCAAGCGGAGCTGGACGGCGGCGCTGCCCGGCTTGCTCATCCGCCGGGTCCGCTCCGGGGGGCCGCCGCCGTAGCGCGTGTTCAGCTGCACATTGAACGTGCGCTGCTGCTGCTGCTGCTCCCCCCCGAGGAGGGTCGGGCGCTGCTGCCGGCTGGCAGAGGAGCTGCCCCGGCCGGGCTGCAGGACGTACGTGATCCTCCTTAGCCTGCCCTTTTCGGAAGCTGCGAGCCCTGGTGACAAAAGCGCCCAGGCAGCGAGGAGGAGGAGGAGAAAGCCCCATCTGATCCGACCCATTTCCACAGCGGGAATCCCTACAGCCGGCGAACTTCGCAGAGCCGTGGCGCAAGGGTTTCCTCTCCTCCAAAGGACGCGGGGGTGCGTGCGACCTGCGCCCGCGGCGCGGATCCCTCCTCCGCTCGCTGCCCCCCAACCTGCTCCGGGCGGGGCGGAGGAGGAAAAAAGCCTCAGGATCCTCCCGCCCGCCCCCCAAACTGTTGGGAAAGTTCAGCAAACACTTCGCCCCGTAGAGCAGGAAAACATCGTTGGAAGAAAGGAAGCGGCGGGTGCGAGCCGAGCTGCGAGCCGGAGCGGGAATGGAGGAGGAGCAGCAGGGGAAGGGTGTTTGCTGGAGGGGGGTGGTCGCAATGCAGAGCAGATGTCTCAGCGCCGGAGCTGCCAGGGGTCTCCCTGCGTGTGTAAGGAACAGCCCCGGAGCCGGTGCGGGCTGTTCCCAAGCCCCTCTTTAAGAGTTTCTCGGCGAGTGAGCGTGTGCGGAGGGGAGGGGGCGGGCGGACGGAGCCCCTGCCCGGTGCCGGCCCCGCGCAGCCAGTCTGGGCCCGCCCTCACGGCAGGGGCGCTCCCGGGCCGGAGAGAGCCCGGCCGGGCCAGGTGATCGCGGGCAGGGCAGGGCAGGGCCGGCCCGGAGCTCCGCGGTGTGCCTCCCTAAGCCAGCCTCGGAACCCGCGGGTGCCGAGCTGCCCTCTGCCCGGGACCGGCCCGCACGGCCGCCCGTACCTGTGCTTCGGCAACAGTTGAACCTTTCTGCTGTATTTCAATGGAGGTGAGGCTTTAAAGCCCCCAAAGCGTAATGTACGTGCTTCACTCGGTAGGTGGGGACTCGATGAAAGCGCTTACACACGTTTAAGGTAAGCACATCCCTCCGTCTCAGCCTGGTGAGAGTCAGAGGCTGCTCTTAGCAGAAGTCTTAGCAGGATTAGGAGGGACTGTATTGTTCCTTGTTTTTCTTTATGTTCGTAAAGCAGTATGTATTAGTAAAGAATGAAATACAAACCACAATTGTATACTCGTAATTAATGTATAAGCAAAACTGCCCACGTTTTTCCCCAGTGTGTCTTCACTAATCTCACCCTTCAGCACTGTAAACAAAAAAAAACAAAAGTTCACAATATAACCCGAAGGTACATCTTTTAAAATACTCAGAAGCTGATGTGTCCGAGCTCTTTCCAAGAAACTTTGTGGAGAATCAGTTTGCAAATCCAATAGCTTGGAATTCAGGTCCTCCTCCCAGGGCTCTCCTCTGCTCCTTTCCAGAGCTTTAAGGACACTGACCCCGGCTCCTAACTGACGAGATTTTGCTCTTAAATGCTCTTGGCACAGTTACACAGACAGAGGGGAGCAGGAGGGTTTTAGGTGTACTCAATTCTAGGCAAAAGCCAGTGTTGAGAGCACAACAGTCCCTTCCTCTTTAGTTCTCATCTATTTAAAACTGCTCAAAAATAAATAGATGTTTTAAATAGATGGGAGTTTGGAGCTTGCTGTAGTCACAGCGTAAGGCAGCCACAGCAATGTTAAAGGCTTCTGCTCCTGTGCCTCCAGTGGTCTGAATTGAAACCCAGTTTTTGAAAAGAAAATGCCACAAGTACTTGGGTATTCTAAATCCACAGTGGATTAAATGAGAATGAAACTCTGTGGTGCTTCAGAGAAAAACTGAGATAAAGCCTAAAAGTTTCCAAGCCCCAGGTTGAAGTTAGCAGGGAAGATAACTGTGAGACCACTGCCTCTTCTCATAGCAAACATATACATCTATTGTCTTTTTAACTTGGAAGACATTCCCAGCAAGTGAACTGCTCAGCCTTCCAAAAGCTAATCTCAACTATGCTAACCAGTTTTGCACTATTTAGGGAACAGAAAAACACCTTGAAACCAGTGTGGGGAGGTGAGGACTAAGTGGTGAGAAACTGACGTGGTACTCAGGATTGTTGCTCTGCACAAGGCCACTGTCCTTCAGAAGTTTTCCAGAATGAGATCACAACTCTGTGTGTGGCTGGGTTTGTTGAACAGAGGGCAAAAACTGCATCATTCCACAGCAGCAGCCAGTTGCTTTTAAGAAATGTGAGGTTTAAGTCATGTCAAGCAGGGGGCAAATGTGGTGTATTACTGGCTACTGTACAGCAAGTGATAAGGAACCTCAAGGGAAATACAGCCACAAAGGTGGATGCGTTGCATAGAATCACTGAGGTATAAAGCCATTTTTGAAAAAACATTTAGTATTATCTGAAATTAATTGCTAGAGGTCAAGCACTCCTCGCAAATTTACATGGCAGATCTGATTTTCAGCGTTCTCTTTTTTTTCCCCCTCTAGCAAGGAAATCCACACTTTTCCATTTGTCTGCTATCTGGTTTTGCTTCCTCCCCCTCCTTCTTCTCCACAAGGTCTTGGATGTCAGGTTTGGCTGCAGTAACACATCAGGTTGGCTGCATAAGTTTTAACAGCTAAAAGAGGACTTTAGTGAACCACCACTGCAGACTAAATCTCAGCTCAAAATTTTTTCACATGTAGAAGTTTCTGCTTCCAAAGGACAAGAAGTTCATCCAGCACAGAGCAGCATCAGCCAGATGCTGGCCTTTTAAAATCAAGCCAGGTGACTACTAAAATTCTGAGCATTCTTCAGTAAATGGTGTCACTGCTTGTGGGAAACCTGCCCTGGCTGCTTCCCCAGCTCCTGTGGAAAAGCCACTGACTTGAGTAAGCAGTGACAAACAGGAATTAGTACCTCACACCACCTTTCAGGAACAGCCCTCTATTTGAAGAAGAGTTGGGAAAGCAGTTTGCACTGTTTCTGTTCTTGTCCCCTGCGGTTTGTGACTAAAGGGTAGACACAAGGAACATAAAGTTCCTTAGTCTGTACACCACCCTCCAGAGGGGCAGACCTCTGGATGCTCTGCTGAAAGGGTGAGGCTGAGAAGGGCAGAGCTGGCTGGAAGGCTGGGAGCAGGACAGATGCAGGAGGCAGAACTGCTGCCCTGATGAGATGGCACAACTGCCTCAAGGTTTAAAGGCTTAATGGACAGGGGAGAAGCCAGTTTGAGAGTGTATCTATAAGAAGGACCAAAATAGCATTGTTCAAACCAAAATAAAAGAACTGAACTGCAATACATGTTTTTGCTCAAGTCTCATGACTTTGGGGTCAGTCCCATGAGTTGAATGAGGAGGGACAATAGTTTTGAGCTGTCAAAGCTGGCAGCACTCACCTCTACTGTTCTTTTCATCAAACAGCTGTTGCCCTGTCTCATGGAGGATGTGTTTGGTGCATTGGCTGCAGGGCAATGCAGGGACCTTTGCAGGATGCTTCAGTGAGGATGTGCTCTGTGTTCTGCTGGGGATGAAGCCATCTGAGCACAGGTGATGGCTGAGCCAGCAATGAGCACCCCAGTGCCACCACACCTCCCTGTGACTCCATGTCCATGTTAGCCAGGCTCTAAGCTGAATCAGTAAATGGCCCTGGTTATCTCATAGATCCACCAGGCAGCAAGTCTTGGCTTGTAAGCAGAGCTGGGTTGGAAACTCACATTTAACATCAGAGTTTGACAAGGCTAAATGCTGTATTTAGCTTCAATTTTGGCTATTTAAGAAAACTTTTACAGTACTGTAGCTCCATTAGCTTCAGCAATATTACTTCAAACTTCTTTTGAGCTAAAGGAGGAGAAGCAGTCTATAATTTCTTGTAAGCTGAGAATCAGCTGGAGACCTGTATTTGCTCTTTTCCTTTTCTGTACTATACAATTATCTGCAAAAAAGTCCTGTATTTTGCAGTCTAAATTACACTTTAGCCATAGCTCTGTACAGGTAACATGACTCTAATGTGGAGAGTACTTCTTTTGAACAAAAGAAAACAGCTCAGTCTTAACTGTCATCAGAGCAGGAAAAAGAAATAATTGGTGTTTATTATGTCACAAAAGTAAGTCACATGTGACTCTGAATGCATATGTGATTTGCAGAGTAAGACCATGTAGATAAAAGTATCATTTCTGCATGCTATTTTTCAAAAAGAACTGTACCTTCCAACCCTGATTGTTGTTTGTTCCTTCAGGCAGAAACTGCAATTGCTCTACAGTTTGTACTAATACCCTGAGGCCTCAACTGTTCCTGAGTGTTACCACAGTATAAATATCATTAGTAATGTTTCAGAAAAGGACAAGTCCTGCTCACTCTATTCCTGTAGGCACTTACACTCACTTCCAAGGAAGTCAGATAGTCAGATTATCTTGGATGGATGTGTGAGGCTTTGGAAGGAAGCAGCTGGGCTTTGCTGTATCCATTCACCACTGGTGACCTTCCTTGTGATTTGGAGGACTCTAATGACCATACCTGGCACATCCCAGTAATTCCAGGCTCACTGTACATTACCTTGGGTAACTGACCTTCTGCCTCCCCCTTGTTGGATTTGCTGGATCCAAGATGCATGAATGTGCCTTCCCAAACTCCTTGTCTGAAAGAACTCATGTTCTCCCAAGGCCACACTCCCGCTGGCACTGCAATCAGGGACTGCTGCATTAGGCACTGCACACACAGCCCAGGTGACAAATCCTGCTGGCTCCTCTGACTGCAGCCACAGGGTCCTGAAGCAGACCAGCTCTTCAGGGGCCAAGGAACTTTCATGATGAGCTTGGCCCATGATATGAATTCACACCTTGGAGCAGTACAGATCCTGTGTGGCACTCAGTTTCTGAAGCAGACAGATTAGCACGCAGATATTCCAGAGCCACAAGTCTGGATGGGAAAAGAAAACAAAGTCGTGATAGTGGGGATAGGGCTCATCATTCCCACTCTGACTACTACCAAAAGAGATTGCAAGAGGGACTTTTTTTTTTCCCTTGCATTAAGTCACACTGAAAGTTGGATCTTTTTTGCAAAAGTCTGATGCTGGTCTGTCACCACTGACCACCACCATATCCAACAAAACACACACTTGAGGCAAGTAGGAGTAGGCTTCTCTATAAGTTACTGACAATAGCTGTAGTGAAAGTAGTTGTGTGGATTTGTATAGCCTTAAATTCCATTCTACCAAACTAGCAGAAATCCATTCTAGAATATTTGGCAGTTTCACAGTCATTCTCACATATGGAAAATAACTGATTCAGAAATACAAGATTTTTTCCAAGATATGAAAATATCCACACTGTGCTGCTGCAATTATTCTTCCCCTCAAGGAGATAAATACATCTTGTCTACAAAAAAATTAAAATATCTATAGAACTTTTTTATTACACTATTCCTTACGATTAATTGTTTGGTTTTTTGTACAATCCCATGTACATTGTAAATAAATAAACTGCAGAGGAAATTAGGTGGAAAGGACCACAAAAATAACAAAATACATACAATTATTTCACTTTACCTTAGGAGAAGACATGTTTAAATTAACATATTATTCTCAAAAGCAAGGTAAATATTATAACTAATATTTGAGAACTCTCACAGCGTGACTATGTCATATGCCAAGAATACTAATCTCTACAAAAATAAACTTCAGCCATGGACCCTGATTTTTCAGTGTTGCACCGTGTGCTGCTCACACTTTTGAAAGCTGAAGGAAAAAGAGTCTGTATAAAATAAAGCTGCTTCTGACTGCAATTAGCATTGAAGACCGTCTTAAAGTTTTCATAATTGTACATAATCTAGGCAGACCAGCAGATCAGTGTCAGTGGAAGTGAAGCAGACAGAAGCAGTATGAAACTATGGAAAGAGGAGCCGTGGCTCGTGGGAACACCAGCCACAATTACCCCTGCAGCAGCTGCTGAATAACCTGAAAGGTGATGTTTGCACAGCCTTGTCTGGTTGGTCTCCCCCTCTGACAGCCTGGGATGAAGTTGGGTGGACAGCTTGGGTGTCTACTGTCCAGTTTAACCTTGCTTTTTGCATGTCACAGAGACAGGAACCCAGCCCTGTTTATTACCTGAGCTTGACTGTCAGGGTAAAAAATTGTTTAAAAACCAGCTGGGCACACGGAGCAGCAGATCCTGGCTCTCTGAATTAAAAAAAGGGCAGACTACTTCTTCTCATGATGCACTTGGAGCAGCTCCCAGAACACCAATGTTCGAGGTTGGGAGACTGTGTATAGGTTCTCTGTCTGCTGCTCCTTCAAGGTTTGTGATGGAAGATGACGAAACGAAAATTACAAGCTTCTTTTTTTTTTTTTTCCCCGATTTTTTAAAGTAGGTAGGCAATAAAATGCTGCTTTAAATGTGAAATAAATGCTTTCATTTCCATCACTTTTCCTCCAATAGCAAAACGTGTCTGCAGAGATGTTTAATCTCAGACTGTAGTGTGTCTGTGTTTTGCATCAGCATGCTTGAACACTGACCCTGGTCTGAGCAGGAGCACCTTTGAGGGTCCCCTCCACCCTTAATTACCATTAGCATCTGTGATGAGGTGTGGCATCATGCCTAACAAGCGGCCTCAGGTGGAAACAGGCACAGCTGCCGCCCATTTGGGTCAGAAACCAGTTTCAAGAAGCAAGCCTGCAGGGTAACAACGTAGAAACTTCCTGGTGTAGGCTACAGGTGAGAAGGAGATTGAGGACTGGAAGAGCTAGGATGGGATGAGCAGACCTCAGGAAAAGGCTCAACACCTGGGCATACAGATGATGCCAGGCACAGTCTGAACTGATCTTGCCACCAGGCAGGTTGTAACATAACAGTAGAGAGACACATCAGCCCAGCACCTGCACTGAGAAAATACAAATCCAGCCTGGCCTTATAGCAAAGAGGCTTAGCCGAGGAGGTAGGGGCTGGGTGCACCAGATAATCCAAACATGGTCTCTGATTAGCCAGATCAAAGTGACGTGAGTGACTACTCGATTAGAATCCTTCTCAGGTTATAGTCAGTTTTGCAGTATTCACCTGAGCCCAAGAAAAACAGAAAAGGCACGATTATGAAAATCATAATTTTTTTATCCTCCTTTAACAGCTGTATTTAAAACAAATCTCTGTGACCGCCAGATTGTTTCAGACCTGCCATTGTAATTCACCTAAAGCAGCAGCAGCAGCAGAGGCATCCAAACAGCAGAGGGCTTGTGCTCCGTGCCCAGGCCGGCCACGCCGCCGTGCCGCCGGCAGACAGACACCGCCGTGCCCGTGAGTCACGAACCGCAGCTCCTCTGCGGGCACCCGAGCCTCCATCCATCCCTCCCTGCCTCCCTCCTCCCGCCGGGGCTCGGTGTCCCGGCAGACGCACACCCGCACCGGGCCCGCAGCTGCACATCGGCTCCGTCAGAGCGCGCATTGCGGCCAGCAGCGCATCCCACGAGCAGCGGCAGGGAGGCTTTCGGCTCCGCACATCAGCGCTCCTAGCAGGAAAAAAACCCAAAAGTCTGAAGGATGTGCCTCAGTGCTAAAGAGCCTGTCTGGGAGTGAGACTCTTAAGTTTGAGTCACATGTAGGTGGGCTGTAAAGAGAAGCGCAATTATCTGTCCAGAACAGGGTCATCCAGGAAAGCAGGCATTTGTAGTGTGAAGTTTCAGCTCATGGAGACTCTGTTTCTCATTTTGGCTGAGTGGACTTTTAGCCATCAGCAGACAAAAAATTCAAATTCTCTAGATTCAGGGTCCTAGTGTTTAGTTCATATTACAGTTTAAAATTTTATGAAAAAAAGAAAAAAAGAAAAGGAAGCAGATTCCTGTCCTTTTCTTCCAAAACAAGTGTAGAATTTTCAAGGACCACAGTTTTGACCTATCAATGAACATACAATCTTGAACTGAAAAGAAGTAATCTGAGGACAAAAGGAATGATCTACCTCTGCACAGAAGCTTCTCATCTGTTCCTGTTCAAAGCACATTGATGTCCATCTCTGACCTAAAATCAAGTAGTGCCTTTACTCCTTCAGAGCTGAACTAACCTTTGTTGCCCCTCATTCTCTGTAGAATTGTAGCCAAGGCTGACAAGGATCAGGATTCTGCTCCAGGACTGTAAGTTTGATGATTTCCAGAGTTGATTTAAAGGCAACTGCAATTATGAAAATCAGAAATTATAACTGCCAACAATTTAAATTGAGAGAAAGCCTCTCCAGTCAAGAAAACCTGAACAAGGGCCATATGTAAGTTCTTAGTGCTGATTGGCATAACTTCCTGTGGTTTTTCTGAGTGTTTGCCAGTTTTGTGAAAGATACAATACATAACATTTTTAGGGTCTACAGGAATCTCTTATGATCCTTTACAGTTCAAATCATCAAGTACTATGACATTTTCATCTTCAGTGTTTCAGCATTTAAAGCAGCTTTTCCAAGCCAGAATTGTACAGCTCTTCAGTCTTCTTTTGCCATCTACTATCTTGTATCTTTCAAAGACTAGAATAGATTTATACTAATTAATTTAGCTCTTCTCAAAGATTGGTCTAATAAACTGAACTTTCACACCTGCTACCTTTTCTTAGGCTTTCTTAGTCTTATAATGAGGTGGGCCTTTTCCCTCTGAAAGAATTTAGGATTCATTTTTATTGCAGAGAGAATCTCAGCTACTTGACAATACAATTCAGTAGAACAAAGTCTTTTTACAAATAGTTTTGCTGAACAAACTATTAACAAAAGCAGCTTCAGTATTTCATCACAATTTGATGTAGGGCTTGTAAAGAAAAAAAAAAAAAAGAGGATCCATAGTTATAACTCACCTACAAAAAGTGTTTGTTTTGACTCTGCATCCAAATCTCATCTTGTCTCTATGATCTCCAACTTTTCAGGCAGGCTGTGCCTGAGGATTAAGTTCTACCCTGTTCTGGAGAAAATAGGGAGTTTTATTAACTTATTCATGTTTTAGGTAGCTATTAAGAGCTCTGATCAGCACATCAGGGAGGTGGGAGGGTTTTCTCCCTTCTTTTAAAACTTGTTGTACAGATGAGCTGAGGCTGAATTTGCCTTTAAACTAAACAAACCTCTTTAGCAAGTAATTTTCTTGCATGTAACCCTTTCCAAATGCTTCCACAGCGATTTTTTCTCAAGTAGCCATAATGATGTCACCAGACAGGTAGCTTATTATTCACATTACAAATAAAAATCATAAAATAGTTTTGAGTGAATTCTCTAAGGAGCATTTTGTGAAGGAAAATATAGGTATCATATTGTTGAAAGAGCTCCTAGGGATTCTCAAAGCAGGGAGAGAATTTCTCCTTCTTTTTCATTAAGTGTGCTTGCTGTAAATAAATGTTTGATGGTTTGTATTGTGTATTGAATGAAAAAGACTTAATGTGGCCATCTAGTTAGGTGTATGTGTTGAATACTTCATTAGCTAATTTTCACAGCTAAAAATCCCCATGCTTTAAAGCATCTTTTTCCTCTCTGGCTGTGCAATAATCTTCAGTACATGTTAGCCTGTATCATGAAAGCTTATCTTCTCAGCAAATGAGGCTTCAAGTTCTCTCTCACTGGTAAAGTAGTTTAGCTCTATGCCAAGCTGGAAAACTTCACCCTCCCCCAGGAGTAAATAAAATCCCTATACGCAAGAGTTCAAGTTAAGCAAGTTCTTCACCAGCTACTCTTTCCATGAGTCACACACTTCTCTTCTGCAGAATCTGTCCAGATCCTTGTCTCAGTGATATAAGACCAGCATAATCTAAATTACCCTTCATAGCTGAAAACAATACTAAACCCTAAAACTAATGAGAATAAAAGCCCTCTGCAGTAACAACCCAAAATTTCTTCGCCTTTCCTTCTGCAGTTTTCTTCACTCTCTTAGTCTTCTTGCTGTTTTTCCTAGGTCTGGCTCTCTAATCAAAACAACATGCCTACCTTCTCACATTGATTATTTCTAAAGCAGCCACTAATCTTCTTAATGTTTTTCAGTCAGGAAGATGCTCTTCCTTTCTTATACTTTCTGATTGTGTCTCCATCAGGAAATTATGCCATGTGGTCATTCCTCACAGCACTCCAGTGTACAAGGCTAAGACACAAACCACAGCAGCATGCTGGAGGACACAGAACCTGGTTTCAAGGGCTAGCACTGCCTCTTAAAGCCCACTTCTAATCTGAATAAAGATTTTTATATTGGGGAAAACCTAATGCTCTGAGTGTACTGTCTGATCCTGTAATCAACTAGTCTTGCACAGACTTGACAATTGTCTTAACAATTATACATAACCATTGTTTCCACAGCTCAATTCCAGCAAGAATATAAATAAGAAAATGTTTTTACTTTTGTGACTTACTGAACCAGGAACACTGACTTGGAGAATAACCTGTTTTATCAAAAGAGGGATGTACAGTACAGTGACTAGCACCTTCCAGGCCTAGGTGTTATTTTAGGAGGCTACATGAGAAACCTTTCTTCAAAAGTAAGAAAATAACAGAGAATGCTTAAACTGAAAATGTGGGTGAGAAACCGTGAGTTAGTTTTCATTGTAGTGCTGCATCCTCAATATTGCCAGCCCATCTGAAATACTGGGCACAGCAAGCAGAGCAGTCCCAAGGCAGAGTTTTGATTTTATTGTGTATTATGGTGATATGTGCACAAAGGTTTGTGTGTTGTGTGTTTGTCAAGAGAATCTTGTCAAAGATAATAATCCCACTGAACTGCTTGGGATGTTCTCACAGTTTCACTTTCCAGGATGTCTCCAGAAGTGTCGCTGGTGATGTACAGGCATTGTGGAAGATGAATTATATTCTCCTGACCTTCAGTAGTAGGTTAAGCCACTGGGTAGCTTGCTGAGTCCAAAAGGAGTTACACCAATATTCTGGCTGCAAAAACCTGTAATTTAAAGATGTCTGAAGTCACAGGATTACAAGCATACTGAAGTAACAGAAACTATGGCACAAAACACTTTCAACTGCAGGCAATTAATTATTCTCTGTTTATCTCTTTGTTTTACTAGGTCTTTTTTCTACCTATATGTTTTACGGTATACAAGAATAAATTCATTAGGATTTTAATATAAGACATGCTAATGTACTTAGAGGAAAAATCAAAGCCCCATAACAGGGGTTTTGCTTTGTTTTAAAATTACAATGGTGTGAAAGCCAAGGACATGGTTTAGGTTCCCTTTTATTGCTTTAGAGTACTGTCTGGCTTTTCCAAACCATATACATAAATGTGACTGGATAACCTGGAGATAGGAAAGCACTTGTTTAAACATGTGCACGCCCACAGCACCACAATTTACAGAAACAGAGCTGGCACCGTGTTCTGACACAGAAATTTAGGGTTGCACCACACTTACTGAACAATTGCTCTAATGTTTGAAATACAATGGCTACACTGTTTTGTTTCCAAGCTCTTTAGGAAAAATCACTACAAATTTTTTTGTACCATAGTACCTCTCTAGATACTACAGAAAAGTATTCAGTGTATTATTTCTCAATTAGCTGTTACTTATTATACTCTAAAAAAATCTTGAAATTAAAGCTTAGGTACAACTAACTGGCACTTAGGGGAAAATCTTTGAAATTCAGTTGAAATGCTTTAGTAGCCTGTGGATTCAGAAGTGGCAGGTGGAACACAAACAAATAAAAAAGGCTAAGAAAAACCTCTAAATTACATATACCAGTTTCATTGTTACAAGCCAGCAAGTCAAGCAAGCACTTTGTTTTATGAGGTGTTACAGAGTCAGAGGAAAAGGGGTCAGGGGACTGTACCAAAAAGCAGCAGTGCAAGGTAATGGAGAAAACCCCCACATTTGTCCCTGTCAGAGGCCAGCTCCCTGTGCTGGTTGCAGTTGTGATATACTGTGATATACACTGTATAAACACAGCCTGGTGCTCCTCAGCCCAGAGAAGCTGACTTGGAAAACCCCACATTTTCCCAGCTTAGACTCACAGTTTTGCCCTCCATAACTCTACATGGATCACTGTCTGGTCACTTCTGCACATGGCCACTCTCAGGGGGCAGCTGTGAAACAGAAAGGTTTTGGTGCATTTTGGTTCATTCCAAGCTTATTTCTTGATGGCAAATCACATTTCTGCTTTGTTGGTTTCCAAAACTGATTTTGTCATCCTGACTCAAGGAAAGTATCTGTGTGGGACTAAGGCACTGAGCACACAGCTGCCAGAAGGTATGACAGGATATACTAACCTGTCAGGAAATCTCTAAGACTCTAAAAGAAAGAAAATATCCTTAGCTGTTAAAAATTACATTTTCTTTAAAGAGACACTGAAAAAATGTGAGCCAAAAAGTGGTATTTTCAGCCTTGGTCTCTGCTGCATTTGACTCAGGTAGACAGAAATTTTGATGGAGTTTCAGGAATGCTAGAGCAATTTTTTTTCTTTTACTTTAGCGGTTCTGAGCAAAAATGTCAATTTATCTGGGTTTAAGCTGACACTGCTGTGGCCCATTGTCTCAGGTTCATTTGTAACACTGTCTATTTCTATTAAGCAGCTTATAATACTCACACCTATGCAATACTTTTCATTTATAGACTTCAACACACTGGCACAGCTGTACCCCCATCTTACACAGGGGACAAGTCAAGGAAAGCAAGGCCAACACTGGACTTTCTAACACACACAGCAGTTTGGGTGGCAAAAGGATGTCAGATATTACTTGGTTTTTCCCCTGGTGTGCTGGAAAAGGATTTAATTACGCACAGTGGCCTTCAAGTGTGCAGCCATTTATGGGGCTGAAGGCTCACCAGGGTTCCTGTGTCTCACAGGCACAGCTGGTTGTGTTTTGGGGGCAGGGGCTCAGCCTGAAGTGTGAAAAGCCCCCACTGCCACAGCCCCAGGCACAGCACATCTGCTGCACCCAAACACTGCCTGCTCCCACCTTACAGGGACAGGCACAGACACAGAGGGGAGAGACACAGAGCCTTGGAAATGTTGGTGGCATGGGATCAGAGGGAACGTGAAGGGGAGACTCTTTTCTTGTGAAAAGAGAAGGGGAAAGAGCAGAAACTTCCAGGACAGCGTGAGAAAATGCATTCAGGGAAGAAGAGGTGGGACATGCTGCACCTCGTACATGAAAGCTTTGATCCAGCAAAGAACATAAGCATTGCTTAGGTGTCCTTTTAAACTAGAGGAGCTGGAATACAAAGATGCCTGAGCTTTGCAGTTTTAACACTTTTGCACTCATATGTCTGTCTCTTTTCTTGCCCTGTGCTGGAAACATTTGCAGAATTATAGTCCAGCTCTCCTGAGTACCATGCCCAGGCAAATGGAAGCATAACAGAACAGGAAGCCAGCCCTTCATTACACAAGAACCAGAAGGACCATAAAGTAAGATCCCAGGGTGAGCAGTGCAGCCCTTATTGTCAGCAGCAACCCAATCAGCCCTGGGGCACAGGCACACCAATGTCATTTTCACAGCCTCATTTTCACTGCCCCACCACTTCTTTGTGAAGCTGACACTCTCATAATTCCCAGCCTCCATTTATGCACCACCACTTTATACCGACTCCCTGCTTTCTTGTGAGAATTTTCTATCCACCTTAGCAAAGTTCAGGCTTTTCCTGAGTGGATAACACGTAAGTCAAGTTATCTGCAAGGCTATTAGCACTTCACTTACAGATTAATAACAACTTCTATGTTTATACAGGACTGTACATCCAGTGTACTTCCGAGTACCTTGTAGTTGTTAATATAAATTTCTTTTACAGAGGTGTAGACAATGGTCTTGTCTTAAATCACTAAAGAAGGTGTGATGTTTAAGAATTATTAACTAGACTAATAGATTTATCAGCTAAACAGCTAAGCTTTTGCTTTAAAAAATATTTGAATGACATAGCCTTAACATTAAGGCTTTTATAATTAGATATATTAGAGAAAACACACTTCAATAACATTTTAGAAAACACCAAATATTCGAATGTTTAGTTTGACGGTGAAGCTTATCAGTTTAAGGACTCATGAAATATTGGCACACAGTTACTTGACAATTAATCACATCCTGGCTCATGTATTGAACATGAAATTCACACTGGACCCCTCTATTACTTTTTATGTGGTCTAAGTTTTAAGGGATTTGTATATTTACCAGTTAAACTGCTAGGTAAAAAAAATAAATTTAACAATGAGCAGAAGTATACTCTAAAATAAGATATCAGGTGTCCAAATACTCAAAAAAATCATAATCTGACTCTTTCTAAAACAGTTTAAGAAAAGTCACAGCAGCTGTTAGGTTCTAATTTCCTTTCAAAATTAGATTATTAATTTAGATACAACTGGAAGGTAAATTTGGCTATACCAGTTTAAGTATCAGTCTCCATATAATGTTATTCTTCCCTATTTTGCAGCAATTCCCTAATTACAAAGAAATTCTAAGTTGCTGGAAAGCTGTGCCATCAGACAGCTGGCTCAGCCAATCAAAAGTAGGATTTTCTTTTTAAAGTTAATATTGCCATTCATGGCCGTGGGCTGCATGCAGCTCTAACCCAGCTGTTCAGGATAACAAGGGAGCAGACAAAGGCACATTTCACCCTTTCAAACCTTCCTCCTCTGCTTCTGCTTAGCTTTTGCTCTGGGAAAAGATGGGAGGGCACAGGCTTTTGGCTGGGACACAGCCCTGGGAGCTGGATGAGGGACACCCCAGGCTGGAGCAGACCCCTCCAAGGGCTCCCCTTCTTGTCAGGGCTGCTGCCCCCTGAACATTCACCTTAACCCGTTCTAAGCAGAGAGCAAATTTCTGCCTACTGCTTGGAAAGGAGAAAACCAAAACCAGGCCCTGCAGCAGTTTGAGCCCTTGGCCATGTCTGAGTCTGAGTGAGTGATGGTACAGAAGTGCTGTGATAGCTCTCTGTGCATGGGAGGTACGCACAAAACCCTAAAAATACGGGACTGTGAATGTACTGCAGAGTCAACAGTAAGTGAAATGCTTTCAGAAAATCCTAAAGGGAAGAATGGAAGAAAAGCAGACCAGTCCTCTGGGAACTCCGCTTTCCTAAGTCATAAAACCCTCAGTTTTCCCCGTCTGGAAAAGCTGTCCACAATGCTCAGAACAATATGCTTTTATTTTTAGCCTTTCATACCAAATAGCCATGAGGAAAAAAATACCCCGTGTCAAATGTTGTGAGTGGGCAAAAGTACCATCTTGTAGTTAAGACAGATATGTTTTTAAAATCTGGAGTTTGAGACATGAAATTGAAATTGTTCAACAAAGTTTACAAGTAAATTTAATATTTCAGGAATATGTTTGTGTCTTTAACTAAAACATGTTTTCAAACTGCTTTAGTTTTTTTATGCTATGTGTAAAAAATATTTCATGTTCTTCACTTTGAAATTCACAAAAACTTAGAATCTTAAAAAAGTCCTGAAAAATGGACATGCCAAATGTGTTGTTAATAAACCAAAAAAATTATTTTATTGAATAAAATGGCTTGAAATCAAGCCAAACTTCCAAAATGGAAAGGAAGATACATTTTTCTTCTTTTTCTGAAGGCATCCAACAGTGCAGGAATGCTTTGTTGAAAATCTAAAGATGGACAAAAAAAATCAAAAAACTTGGTGGAGCAGCAGACTGCATTAATTAAACCACAATTAACTTTGCGGCCCTATTTGGTTTTGCATGGTCACGCAGTATATTCATGCATGCTGTATCTAATCCTGCTATCACCAGATAGACAAAACTCCAGACACCAGGAATTTGGTTTGGCTAAGTCAAGCACAGTGACTTATTTCAGATGCTGATCTGTTTCTTAAAAAGAAGCATTGTTACTTTTCCCTGTATGTTCTACAGCCCAGCTCAGCTGCGGCTCAGTTGCGTGGGCGCGCTCAAGGCAAACCTTCAGACAACACCCAGCTCTTGCAGAAATCTATAAAGATGGAAATGAGGCTTTGCCTGGGTGTGTGGCTGTATCTGCAGCTGAACTGGGTCAGAGACTGAAGCTCCTGGGCACCCTCCCAGCTGCTCACTGTTGCTTCTTGTTTTTTTCACTGCCAGAGGTCACCCTCTTTGGAGATGTGCCTCTGTCCCTGCATGCTTAGGTTGGCACTGTGAAATGACATAATTGTCACTGCCATGACTGCTTTATCATTGCCGGCTCTCAGTAGGCACTCACGTTACAGACAGGGAAGAACTGACTTGGCCAGAGGGCTGGCTAACACCTGCACCCACCGGTGTGGCCCAGGCTGCTGCAGGAGCTCAGAGTTTACAGCAGCACAAAGTCATGGGAGGCACCTCTCACCTCGAGGGGCTGGCAAACCCCTCTGGGTGCAGGAGCCCCTCTCTGCACCCTCCCTGAGAGATGGAGACCTCTGCCCCCGCTCACTGGACTGGTCTCACTGGACTGGTCTGTGTTCTCAGCCTCTCCTCTGCCATAAATGCAGACCCTCTCCTCTGCCATAAATGCAGACCCTCTCAGATGCCAATCAAAGGCAACCTTTTAATCTGGCACAGCACAGGATAGGTGTTCAGGAACAGACACAGACAGGGTTTCACTGCATTAACACCTGTGGCAGTGTTTCCCAGAAATCTAACAAACTGTAAGGGGAAGAGGTGATAAGAGGCAGGGTAGTTTTGGCAGCCTGCCACCACAAACTGGTGGATGCTGAATTTATGTCACAGGCAGATCCTGTGCAAAGGTCACAGCAAGCTAAACATTAAAAATCCTAAATGGTCCTTGCACAATTAACATTTTAAAAATAATGTATATTATATAAACTGCTGTGATTAAAAGAGGCCAGGAACAGGGAAAGGTAGCCTGCAGCCAGGATTGGGCTAATTAAAGTATACAATAGAAAAATTAATCAAGTGAACTTAAGGGTGGGAACAGGCAGGAGGAATGGGGAAGACATGACATAATCCCCTTAGTACCATGTGATATTCCAGTGCCCTGAAAAACGGGACAGGCGGGCAGAAAGAGAGCAGTCCTGCCATCCTGGCTGGGAAAAGCTGTCTCTACCAAGGCAGGGGTTCTGCCTGGGCTGAAAAGCCACAGACAATGTCTCTGAGTGCCCACAGTGCACACCACAGCTGGGGTACTGCAGCCTGCAGCATCATGAGCCCATGAAGACCTTGAAGAGGATGCTTTCCAAATGTAGCTTTAATAGGGGGTTTTGTTTTACTTTTTCCTACCTTGGTATTACAGACTGAGGGTCTGTAAGGGAAAGTCTCACTGTGAGTAACCTCACACACTAAAGCTCTGTTCCTGCAAGCATAGCAATGTTCAAAGCTCTTCCTGTAACCAGCGTTCCTATGTACATTTTTCAGGATACCCTAATGATAATATAGTCATCCTCCTCTTAGTCACAAGGCTGTTTGGGAGATGGTATCTCTGGGTCTGAGGTGGGGGAGCATCTGCCAGCAGATTGCTTTAGCCAGGAAAATCCTCTGGCACAGAGGGTGAGTCGGGAGCCTGCCAAGTACAGAGCACTGCAAGGGAGTTTGTAAAGAAGCAATGAAGCCTGTGCATGCTTCTGCCTTCCTTTGCTTGCTGCTATGGAGGACCATCCTTATGTTACAGCCCAGCTCCTGGCTTGTTTTGTTTACATCTACCAGCTCAACTCAGCTTCCTTTTCTCTCCCCAGCTGATCTTGCTGGCAAGCTGGGCACTTCTACTGACAAATCCTTTTTGTCTCCATTCCCTCTTCCTCAGTGCCACCCTCGTGTGTGGCTGTGAAATTCCTTACTTAATTCTTTCTGTCCCTTGATGGTGACCTGACATCTTTATCATCTCTGATGTTCAGTTTCTGGGCATGCAGCACACAGCACCTTGGGGCTGGATTTCCCTGGCAGGAGCCTGGGGAGCTGCCAACAGCAGTAATGAGGAAGAAGGATGGAGAATCTCAGCCAGATTCTGCCACATGAATACACCATCTTACAGTAATTAGGAACCCCACAGCAGCTTGGATATACATGGCCTTTACTCTGCTCACTACTCACTTGCATACTGTATTTTTCTTAGCTTTTTTTTTCCCACTGATCTTTTGAACTGTATTTTGGAGCAGCTCTCAGTACCAGCAGTAGGATAAATAGGGTAGTCCTGTTCAACTTTAATTAGTAGTTTGCAGCAAGGATAGTATTCAAATATCAGCTCTTACTATCAAAATTACATAAACTTTCTTGCATGCAAGCACCTAGTCAAAGGAATACATATGCCCATACCAAAAGTTCTTTCAATACCTTTGCTGGCATCTGTTATATATTGCCTGAACAAAGAAAGAGAATGGATCTTTTCAGCCATATAGCCATTCATACCTAAGGTCTTTGTTTCTGGGGCACAGGAATGAAGCTAGTCCCCAGGGAAAAAAAAAAAAAAAAAAAAAAAAGAAAAAGGTTAAAAAGACCTCAATGTAATCTTGTTTCTCTTCATGATTAACTGAAGTTGGGGAAAAAAAGGGATCTCTTTCACAAGCCTTAGGTTGCTGGAGACATATTGGAGTCATGCTGCTCTGTCAGCTGAACAGGAGCTCCCAGTGTGACACGCTGCTAAGAGAGACAATGCTGCTCTGGGATACAGGAGCAGATGTCCAGGGCTTGTATCCAGCAGGATGGCTATCGGATGTCGGCACACAGTCCTCAGCAAATACTGCTGCAATACTATTCTGGCCTAGTGCCTGCAGTTCAAAGGGGATGCTGATAAATTATAGTAACTTCAGAGAAAAGCCACAAGAGTGTTTAACATGAATGTGACCGATCTTCCTTGGTAAGCTCCGTACCAAAATCATTGTTTGAACAAAAGCCAGCAAAGGGGAATTCCAGGAATAATCAGAAGAAGACAAAATCGGTGCCCTAGGAATCCCACTGCTCACTGCATGGAAGATGAAACAAGGCCATGATAGAAGATGGGTTGGGCACTCACCTCTTCCATAACCATGCCACAGTCCTGGCATGAGCTGCACCTTAACACTTGCATTTCATGTAGCTGGAGCACTGCTGATCAGTTACCTGGAAAATAAACATCATCTCTGAGAAAGCCCATTCATTACAACTATTTAGCTCTTTAAAAGGAGCTTAAGGACTGAGTTCAGAGTCTGATACACAAAAAAGACTTTGATAATAACTGTTTAAATTCAGTAAAGGAGAAGGACTCTGAGGGTTGACTATGAATAGTGTCTTCATTTCTTAAGGTGAAAAAACTATTTTTGAATGTAATACAGCATTTGAAATTTTGAAAAAGAAAGTTCATAAAAGCAGCCATAATCTCATTTCCATTTTCTTTCTTAAAGCTCTTCACATCCCTGTGAGCAAGTATTGATTATTCACATGGTAAATGGCTGTAGCTGTATAACTAAAAGAATTTCATTAAAAATATTCTTTTCTTAACCCTACATTGGAAAGAACAAATAAAAATTTTTATGCCCATTTCTAATAGAAATTAATTAAACTGGAATAAAGCCCCCATACCCTAATCTCTAAGCAGTCCAGCTACTCTGGCAGCTTGTCTCTTTTCTCATGGCAGCACACAGTTACTGACAGTACAAACCTACCAGTAAATTGTGCAGGGCCTTCAGACTTACTACAGAAAAAACCCAACAGTTCAGAAGCCTTTGGCCAGGATGACCCCTGCTAGCAGTTTTAAAATGTCACAGTGGATTAAGGCACAGTGTGATTTTTTTGCAGTCCAGAGGTATGCAGAAGAGCTACTAGGAGATGAAGAAAAGCAGGCGATTCTGGGAAGCCAACGCTTGCATTACAAACTTTTAAATAACATTAAATGTATTTTTATGAAACAGCACAATCCCTCTTCCTTGGCTTCCTTGAGAAGAGGCTAATAGGAATCACATGACAATGATAAGTGCTTCAGCAACCATTATTGTGGCTAGTGGGGTTTGAAAACAACAACAGAATTATTGTATGTCCTATTAAATCCTCTTTGTCGCCCTTGATAGAATTGATCGAGTGCTCTTCAGCGAATAAACACATTGGTGAATGACTCTTTTTCTTGGTCAGCTGTTGTGTTGACAGGACTCTTTTATCCTTTGAGTGGCAGATGGTATGTGTGGCTGCTGGGAGGCAGCAGACAGAAAGTCAAGGCCAGGGCTTAGGGAACAGGCTAAGAAATGCCAGTGGAGGCTTGTGCAATGTGCGAGAATCAGCCAGATTCAGAAGGGAAGGAGAAGCCCTGTCTAGTGTCTGCTGAAACTGATTTGGGATAGCCATTGGGATTATCTTCCTCATGACACACTTGCTTTTAGAGATGCCATAGTGATTTCAAATGTTTGATTTCCCCAGCAGCTTCAGAAACTGTCCCAGCCTCCTGGAAATCAGATGCTGCTGAAATACCTTGCCACAGAGGACAACACCAACACAACAGCAAAGGGAAGTGCCACTTTCTCACATGCAAATCTATTAGAGGAAAAGTGATTAGAAGAATCTTCCTCTAAATTAAAATGTTGCATATCATAACCCTCTTGTAAGTCCAAATGTTTGGGCATTTTTAGCACCACTCTACCAAATTAAGAGGAGCCACTGAAACCAGTAAATCAACCTATGCTTACTTTCTGTACCTCACCATGCCACATCCAGTATGCCTGTGGTTTCCAGTGACCAGAGAAGGAGCAGCCTGTGAAATTAAACAGGTATTTTTTCCTCAGCAGAAACCTTTTGTTTCCCATTTCCTCTAGGGCACCATCCTGCCTCCCAGCAGGGGACCCAGCCCTGGCATTCCAGCACCATCCCTACTCTCCAGCGCCAGCTGGGCAGGGAGAGTTGGTGCAATGAATTTTGCAGCTACTGTCTGTGAGCACCCGTCAGTGCCACTGACCACATTCCTGGGACCTGACACACACTGGAACACCTCTCCTACGCATTCTTCTCCTCCAGTTTTGGCTCATTCCTGTGCTTTTCTTAGAAAAACGAACAAACTATGGTTGTATTACTTTAAAATGTAACGCAGACATTTTGCCCCCTCAGCAAAACATCTTTAGAGTCAGATACTGTAGAAATGTACAGAAGATATTTTGACCACCAGAGGGGGCCTGTATTGTCCCAAATTTAAAGTAAAATCAGAAAAGCGTGTTTTAGGAGAGAAAGAAAACAGCAAGTATGTGTTTGTACCAGGGTAGCACCAACAGGCATAAAGTAATGATCCATTCATTCCCTGAGAGGAAGGGAAAACAAGTTGGGGTGGGGTGAGCAGGGAGTGCTATCAGGTACCCATCCCATCAGCTGAGCTCAGAAGGTATCCTACAGAGGAAATTCTGAGTTTTTCTGTGAAAACATGAGTTTTGCTGAGAACCTGTATGTGAAATACAATGAGATTATTTTGGCTGCTGCTTTTAGCTGCTGCCTCCTCCATGTGCATTTCAGTATAAACAATGCTGTAGATGCAAGTCAAGCTTTCAAGGTTCTTACCATATGTCGTGGTATTAATATCTCTGTCTTAACTTCAAATGGGACATTTTTGAAACATCAACATTTTATCAATATTTTGCATAGATATAAAACAGGGTTAGGTATCCCAGTCAAAGTACAAACAACAGACTTCAGAAACACAGTTTCCAGTAAATACTTCTAATTATAGTGAGAAATCCTAGCACAAAATTTAACATGTAAGATTGGAAAAGCCTACAAGAAGATTTTTTCACCCTAAGAAAATGAACTGATCTATAACTGAGAGATACCATTTTCCAGTATCTACTTAGTTATTGTACTGTATATCTCAAAAGTATTTGTTTTCCCTTTGTCACCGTTTTGCTTTTTTTATCTGTGTAGAATGAATACAAACCTTGTGTAATGCCATACCCCGTGCTTGCAGTCTAAAGCAACTTTCAAAACTCATTCATATATCATCATACTAATAACTAGGCAGCAGAAATTCTAATCCAGCAATTAATGCAAATAATCCTGTTTATGTTCTGTGACTTTTACAGCAGACCATCTATACAAAACAATGGCATTAACACTACCACACACAATTTAAAAAGATGGGAAAGTTACTGCTGTTTGAATAGGAATTGACAATCTTGCATGTTCTTGCTTGGAAACATTGTTCAAAGGAAACAAATCTTCCAGCTGAAAGCCTCATTCCTACAGTCATCCAGTAACACATAAATAGGACCACTTAAACACAGCATTTGTCCCACACTCTAACTTATTCATCTATTTGTAGCGGATATGAGACCTTGTGGGTGGCCTGACATGGTCCTCATTCAATTTTATTTAATTACTCACTTGATTTCACTTGAAAGAACTATTAAAATGGCATCTTAATTGCTCAGTATTATCCAGATTCTTTTTCAAAGCCCATAAACTGTCAGGGATTAAAAATGATGTCACTTTTCTGAATTTCCTATTCAGAGGGGAAAATAAAAAAAAAATCTCCATCCAAGCCAAAATAAATACATAAAAATACACAGCCCTTGAGGAGGGGGCCAACTCTTTCCCTCTCCCAATGCTGCACTTCTGCTGTAAGCAGGATTTGGGGAAAGCGGATAAAGCACTACAGCCATAAAGGTTTAGGCAGGAAAGGAAAGTCACATTTGGGATTGTCAGATCCTGGGTGATGGGGTTTCACAGGCACAGCCCACTCCACCCTCAGACACAGAACACTGCCACCCCAGGGTAGATGAAAGGTCCATCCAGCCCAATATCCTGCCTTAGACAGCAGACAAAGGCAGATGCTTAGGAGAAGAATACAAGAACAGGGTGCATTCAGAGTGATTCCCTCTCCACATACTCCCATCTCTTAATATCCTCTGTGTTTCCAACAATCAGGAGTTTAGGGATTTCCTGAGCCAGATGTTGCATCTGGATCCCTGTTTTTAATAATCAAATAGAAATAGAGACCCTCTTCTGCAGGGGCTTGGCTGTAGCTGCAGCCAGCCACAGTGAGTGGCTGTACCATTCCCTGAATCTACAGAACATTTCTTCCTGTTTCTGACCTTCATCTATAAAAATGCTATAAATTCAGGATTAGCCCTAAGAAGAATTCATAGCCATTGGACTTTATAAAGACAGATTATGCCATCAGCAGTCTTATTAAGAAATCTATTAGTTGAGTGGAAAGCCCTGTTTTTACATGAACAAACACATGAGCTACATCTGCAACTAGATGCTAACTGCAAGACATATGGAATCTGCCCCTTAAAGATCTTACATATCAGAAAAGTTTGGTTAGATATTTGATTCAAGTGTACTTCAATTTATCTGGGAACTGGAAAACTAGTAAAAAAAAAATAGATAAATGTTGGTATAGAAGCATGAGGCACTAGAGCATTGGGCCATAACTTCCCTTGAAGCGCTGCAAATTCCTTGTATAGCAGACATCCCATAATGACTATGAGGACCAGCTCTCATGGATCCAGAAATTAGATTAATTTTTATCTTTGGAGAAGGGAGGAAGGCAACAGAGAACACCACCCTCTTTTTTGTGCTTGATGTCCATGCATAGCTTTGCTTTTTCTTTGTTTAATTAACCAATTTGAAAGAAAAAGTGTCTTTTATTTCTGCTTTAAATAAAATCATCTCTCTTTCTTCTCCTGATCAAATGCCAAACACTTTTAAAAAAAAATTTATTTTTATAGAGTTAACTCAAAAATAACTGAACCTGGCATGCAAATAGTTCTAATCTTAGTGTACACACATGTTCAAGCTTGAAAACAAACTGAGTAAGATAAAAATAAAGGTGTTGGTAATTCCGAATATGGCTGCTTGGCATCTGCTAAGACCTTTAGAATGCCCTGATTTAACTCCCCCATATTTTGTGACTTGACACAGATACACCTGCCTGATCTCCATGCTCAGAAGGCTCTGCAGAGGCAGCGGACAATGGAGGACAGCGATGCCTCACAGTTATCCCAGCAGAACCTCGAAGGCAGTGAGGGAAAAGAAAGAAGAATTTGCCTAAGCACAGACACACTGGAGAGTGCTTTCTTTCAAGAACTGCAGCTCCCAAATACTTTTGTTGCATTTTGCTACTTTAAGCTCTGCAGTTGACTCTTTGGACTTAAAGCAGTTCCAGTCCCTCAGTCACTCAGTGTATCACACTATACATCATTCAGGTCACACCACATTCCATTCCAGTGAAACAAGAGCATCAATGACTAATTTTGTGATAATTCAGCCCCTGATTCATCAGTGTTTAGTTACACGTTCACCTTCAAGAAAAAAGGATCTCATTTACATACCCAAGTGGCTTACTTAGTTGGAGTTTAGTTTGGAGTTTACTTGCTCCAAAACCCCAAAGCCATAAACCCTAATGCCCTCACCTGGAGTTTCCAGTATTTTGAGGCTGCTTAAGGGAGACTCAAAACTGAGACACTCCCCCAACATCAGGGTCAGACATCCATTAGGTAAGGATGTGCATGTCCTCTCTATTTCTCCTTTTCTTTCTCAGCAGCCTTTAAAGAAGTCAAATATCTTCAAGGAGCTGGGATCCTCTCAAAACTCTTGCTGTCTCATGGAAGATTGAAGGCAGTGGAAATAGTGCTCACTACCTTTCAATCTCCACCCCTTCTTCTTTTGCCCTTCTGCCCAAACTTTTCTGCACTTCCCCTCACAATCACGAGTTCTGCCATCCCTGTGCAGCAAGAGAGTCTGTTTGCAGGGCAGGAAAGGGAAGGCAATGCACATGGGGAAACCAAAATCATCCTCTTCTGTGAACCCCCTTCAGTTAACAATGCAAGAGACATCTTGCCCATCACTTTTAGCAAGCTTATTACTTTTAAATGCTACTGACTGAGCTTCATGTTGCCAGTAAATTCTTTTAAAGATTTAAAAATGAGAAAGTACTACTATATAAAGAGAAAATGTCACAGACTTTACACACTGATACAGAGAGTCAGGATTGCCAGAAATGCCCACCTGCACATCCCAGGCAGTGACTCCTTCTGGAGTCAGTGTGCTACCTCACACAGGGGTGTGCACAGCACTCAGGAAGTGTCCAGCCTGAGCCCTGCTAGACTCATGCTGGGCTTGAAATTAAACATTCATTCACTGAAAAGAAGAGAATGGGCAGCTCTGGGTACCAAGGAGACACACACATGTTAAGTAAAATAGGTACTGACAGTCTTCAGAGCTCCTGAGGTGCAATGGATCATCCACCTGGAAAGTCTTTTCTATCATATGAAAAAGTGCACTTAAATGATATCTGAATTTTCTGAGCATGTAGCATCTCTCAAAAAGATACAAATACTGAAAAATTTCAAGCATGTTTTAACTCTAAGTTGGATTTATCATAAAGAAACATCTCTGGTTTATAAATTAAATTCAGCTTTTTCTTAGGCATGAGTTAAAACCAGAAGAAATGGATCAGTTTCCTCTGTGCTTAGGTCTGTGTATACATGCACACACTACATACAAGACCAGCAGCCATAACACGTTTTATCATTCAAAAAGCATCCTTCTCTGGGAAAATAATGCCAAAAGTGGCCTTTCTCATGTCATTAATTAGAACTCAAATGGTTTCTAGTTTTGACATAGCTCTTCAGAAATAAGTGTTTCTACCTGTGATTTACCTGATTCACATTCTATGTCACTTGAAATTCAAGGAGTCATTCATCTTTGCATCACCTACTGGCATGTGCTGACTGCAGACACAATCCTGCAAGCTTGCACCACTCCCATCAGTCTCAAGAACTGTTTTCCAAAATGCAGCAATAACAATGCATTTCAAACAAGACAGTCCAGCAGTTGGACTTGCATTGTAACCAGAACTGTCAGTGGAAGCAGCATATTTTCTGACTAAGAAATTGCTGGTCACTTCAGGCCTACACAAAATAAGGGGGAAAAAACAACCCCCATTAATTAAAAACTTGCCTTGCAATATAATGGTAAAGATTTTTTTTTAAACTGGGGTTATTTTCCCATTTGTTTCTTGCCATATGTTAACAGGATTGCAGCACATTTGCACAGCTCATGGAGATTTTTGACTGTAAGGTTTACAAGAGACATATAAAATGCATCTCCTAGCCTCTGACACAATTTATTTTTAACTAGCCCAAGTGAAAGCACTAAAATTCCCTGCTCAGCACTTGAGGAATGAGTCTCTGACAAGGAATGCAGCACAATTGCCCCCAAATAACTTTGCCCTGACCCACCAAACACAAGGATAAAACAAATGAGATGGTTCTTGCCCCTCCTCCTTTTCTGAGAAGTCAGCATTCTCCACTGAAAATAAACCAGTGTCAGTAAGTGACAATTCTGGAATTCTCCTTGGGAGTTAAGTCCCAGCTGAGACACTAAATCACTTCATGAGAATGTGTCCTATTGCAAAACATTTGTATCAGGGTCCCATTGCAGTATCCTTGGGTGCATTCCTTTTTTAATAAAATTGAGATTTTATTCCACTTAGGCACATCATAAAATTGCCACCAAATAATACTTCATGTGGTAGTTCTGTAATAATCAAAGAGACACTCCAGGCACTTTATTCTAAATGTTAGTCCTAATCCTCCAGGCAAATACTAACGGATTGTAGCAATTTGGGTAGTCATTGGAGCATAAAAAAATGAACTTTTTAAAATACCTAACGCTTAAAAAGCAAACAAACAAACAAACACAATAGTTTGCTTGTCAGAACACAAACAACTTCCCCACAAAACATCTGAGAAAGAATGAAAAGGCAGAAGTTTGGACAAATCCAGTTTAGTCATTGTGTGTGAGTCTCTGCCTGCAGGAGGAAATTTTGGTGCTTTCCTCTTTTTTACTGACATGACTGCTGCTGCACCAAAGGATCAACAAGCAAGCAGTAATGTATACAGGAGGAGACAGATCCAGCAAACTAAAAAGCATTCCCTGTTTTCCTGCTCCAGGACAGAGGATACCATAGCTGTCAGTAGATGGCTTAGACCCAAACTACTGACAAACCAAAACTAGTGAAAAGCAATTGTAGTGACAAACATTGGCTATGTGACAGGGCAAACGCAGACACAGAGCTGAGCTCCCCAGGTGAATGGCCCCATCTGCACCAGAGAAATGATGACACTGTGCTGTGTGTGTTAACTTACCTTGTAGGAGGCAGAACCCTCCCATTTCAGTCACAGCCACATGGGTACAACTCAAATTTTATTTGTCACCTGAACTTTTCCAAACTTCCCCTGAACACAGAAGAATACATTGTCTTGGAACCATTAAACAAATTTAATGTGTCCTTTTCCAATGAAGTGGTTAAAAACAAACAAGCAGACTGACCCACACAAGCAACAAGACTTTAATTTCTAATTTTTCATTACATTCCCTTTCTTCCCTACTTTCAGATGACGAAACTGCACAATTTGATCTTTCCTTTTTGTAATGGAATGTTTGACCACATTTAGACCCTGGACAGCAAGATGCCCCAGCTAACACATCCAGGGAGTCACTGCTGAGGTCCAGGCAGTGACCAGAGCTGCCCTATGGACCAGCCTGCTAGGACAGCTGTCAAGCCCAGCATGACTTGACCTGGTCTCTTCAGAACCACGTGTCCCAGAGCATCGTGCAGCTATCCTGGCTCCCAGAGGCTTTTCCCCATGAACCTGGGGGAACAGGACATCAGCTGCCCATGGAGTGCTGCACTGACACACACCTCCTGCCAGGTTTCCACTGGGAGCACTGGCCAAGGAGACCAGACACAAGCTCAGGCTTTTCCTCAGGTCAAGCCATATACAGTAAGTGCAGGACAGAGCTTACCTGTGCCTAAGTGGTCAGGGCAGTCATTTGGGAGGAGAGTTCTGGTCTTGGTATCTGTGCCAGAGATCATTTGTAGCTTCTTTTTAATAAACAACAGATACATGCATACACCCATATCCACACAGATGTCCACTTAACTGCCTGAGCTTTGGTCTAATATCTGCTGAGGGTGGGTACCCTCAGCTTAATGTGAGAAGTGGCACATGGTCCCAGTGAGCACCATTTGAGGGAGCCAAATCCATGTTTGCACCAGCCTGATCCAACTGGCTTTGTGATATAGGTGCTCAGCTTGCTGACTGCACTGGGCCCTTCTGAGGGCTGCAGGACCATGCCAAGCACTGTCAGGAAAGTAAATGCTTCTGAGGCTCCAATCAGAGGTGTGCAGAATAGAAATCCAGACACCTCAAAAAGAGATGGACTTGATGACTCTAGAACAGGGAGAAGCAAAGTGCTCCTCCTCTGTGGCTTTGCATTTTGGTATTTCCAGTTTGAACACCTATGCCCTTCATGGGGCTGAACCTGAAGCTCAAAGCTCACAGTAAATCTTACATGTGTTACCAGACAGGAAGCACACCATGTAAATTAAAATGGCAAAGTACTAAAGACCAATCAATTGGAGGCTTCATAAAGAAAATATTAATGGATTCTGTGTGCCCAAAGTTTTTACTTGAAGTATCTGAAGATGACTGAAGTCCTCTGATATCCTGAGCTTCAAAATCAAAATGTCACTATAACTATTTCTTGAATACTTTTCTGCCTTTTCCCTCTTTCTAGATGGAGAATTTTCATCAAAAAAATATTGCTTACCTAAGACTTCATATTTAGGCTGACTCTGTATGCTAGAAAGGAGATGAGAGATATCAAACATATTTTTCAAAAAGTATTTTCAACCATGTATGATAAAGAATCACATAAGTTACCTTTATAACCCCAACAGAAATGGCAGATCATATTTCTGGTGATAGAAGTGACCAGACATACTTGGTTTCTGTCAGCTCTCTCAGCTCTGGAAAGAAGAGACAAGCAGTTGAACCACTGTTTTCTCTCTCCTTAGATGTAGTTCTCATGTGTCAGCGTGGTGGCTATGTTAAATCACAGTCTCTCATAGGATATTATCATTAAGGAGAGGCACATGGGAAACCAGTAATTGGCACTAAAACTTGATCTTTCACCTCTCTTGCTGGTAACTCAACAGATCCCCCATTTCCGGGCTTCATGAGATACTTCAGCTTTTGGACAATGTTCATGCACTCTGAGCTTGTGACACACATTTTGGTGTTAATCTCATTTTGCTGAGCTCATATCCTCACCTCAGTGCAGGCACTGCTGTTCACATTATAAAGACAGATGCTTTAGTGCTGGACATAATGACATAACAAGATCCCATGGCTACGAAAGAAATTTAGGTAAGTTCAAATTGTAAGGCATGCATATTTCTAGTGAGGAAATGAAGCATTTACTTCAAGTTTGGGTGAATACTGAATTTTTTTACAGCTGGCTCAAATGTGCTAGGCACAAACCAAGAACTGCAGGGTGAAATTCTATGGCTTGTTTTATAAGGAAAGCTGAAAGAGATGAATATTTATAACCTCTCCTGGTTTTAAAATCTACCAGTTCTTTGACCTGTGATCAGACTGCCAGCAAGTTTTTTGGAAGAGTTCTCCAATCTATTGTTTTCAGACAATTAAAATTTTGTAATTTTGAAAACACGCGCCTGTTTTTTAGTGTTTGCTCCACTTTTCCTTTCCTTCTTTTTTTTTTTTTTTTGAGGGAGGGTGTGGGGGTTGGGGAGGGGCAGGGAAGGAAGAGGGAAGAACATGAAATGAAATTAAAAAACCCCAACCTTCCCCAAAAGATCTGCTTAAAATACCACCTTACTTTGTCTACTTTGGATGCAACTCTGGGTTTTATGCATTCATTAGAAGATAGTACAAAGAATTTCTTACTATTGCTTAACTTTGATTTTGTTCTGAAAGGCAATTAAGTATAAAGGCAATTAAGTATCTTGTTTCAAAGATATTTAGGTGACTTATTTCAGCAGTTAAAAGATACTTCAAGGGGAGCATGTGCTAAACATCTCTGCAGGCATTGCTTACTGTGTTAAAGATTTACTCACTAATTGAAAAAGTAGACTCCTATTCTACTTTTTACCTTTTTTATTCTTAATTTTACAAAGAGTGAATCAGCTCCCTCTGACACGGGACACATAACGTTCTGTATATAATGTTCAAAATAGATAAACCATCTGAACTAATTTCCTCTTTGACTTCCTATAATCTAAAGAAGTAAATGCATATCTTTGACCTCCTATAATCTAAAGCAGTAAATTCATATCTTTTTCATCACCTGTCCTTCATATGGGGAAGAGCAGAAGGTAAAGATCTGTCCTACCAAGGAATCTGCAGACAATTGACTTTACAGCAAACCCCTAAAATGCATAATTCATTTTCCAAACAAGATCCTGCCAGAACTGGAGAGTTTGTATCTAAAAACATCCTGATGTGATTTTATCCAGCAAACTCATACCATTATTATTCTTGGCCTAGTTTCCTAAGATATTGAAAAAGTGTAATCATTGCATGTGTCTTCCCCTAATAACTTCTATGGACACAGCCAACTTTAATCACCTTTTAAGAGCAACGGAGATGTCAGATGTATTCAGTTCCACAAGGCTGCTAAACTGAAATGAGGAGAAGCTCCACTGGAAAATGGCAACAGTTTTAGACATTGGTAAATGTGAAATATTGTGGGACTCCTAGATCTGGGACAGGTTTTGTTGGCATTTGCAGTGTAGATCAGATGAGATCTACCCAAAAGATAGAAAGCTATGGATTGGACCTCAGTAATGTTGCTGCCCATAAAACTGTTTTCTGTAGAATGACTGATACATTTTTACATTTTTTTAAAGACAAAAGTATTTGAGCGGTGTCAATCTGCTGCACACCAAATTGCTGCCTGCATCTGCCATCCAGGCTGCCTGCTAATTCCATAGAAAATATTGCCTCTGCCTCCTGAGAATCACTGCAGAATTCCCTCTCCCCTGCTTATTAAGGAGAGGATCAGGAGTTCTGCTACTGTGAGGTACTTCAACCCAGAAGCCATGGGTTGAAACTTCTATCCCTATGTCACCTCTGTTCTGTGAGCAGGTCCCACAACTGGTCTCCAGCCCTGCCTCCTAAAAACAGCTGGACAGCTAATCACATGAGCCATAAAATCTCATGCAGTAATTTCATCACAATTATATTTGCATTATTTCATGACATTGTTATAGCTTTGGTTTGCTGTTGGAATTCTGTGTCTCTACCTTCTTTTCTTGTAAGTGAAGTTCTCATCTGCCAGCTAAAAAACATACAATTATGCTCTATCTATAAGAACTATAAAGCCACTAAAAACACACTGAATTGAAAAATGACCCAGTCTCTCTGTCAAGATTTTTCCTGGAACTGATAAATACTAGATAGACTGCAAGAGAAATTGAAAATAAACTTTAAAAAATGGCTCTAAGAGCAAACCAATTTGGACAGTCTTATGGAAACTTAGAAAATCAAGTTCAAGCCACAGAGATTTAAAATAAAAAGGCAGAAAGAACAGATCCTTAGATTCTGTAAACACATAGAACATATTTGTTTTGACTGAAAGATTTCCCACTTTATTTTTAAAAATATGTTTACTTACATAATACAAAATTGTACGTACAAAGAATAATGTACATTTTCTACCCTGATATAATCCATCCCATCTCTCAGATGAAAACCAATTGCACTATATGCCTTAAGTATTTTGTCACTGAAAGTTTAGCTAGAAAAACAAATGCCTAGCAATTTTATTGTTCAGCTCTTGAAAGAATTCTGGTTTTCATTACAGCAAAGAAAGTTATAAAAGCTGCATTTCAAAGACTGTGTATGGTACCACAGACTGCCATTAGGTACCTGAACGAAGCCCATGGTGAGAGTAAATCATGGCATATTTGCATCAGTAGTCACTGGATATTTGCTATCAATTGCTATGGAATTAAAGTCTCTAATAGCATCTAGAGCATGGACAGTCAAAGCATTAATCATTCCATCACTTTCTTTTTGTTCTTAATTAGTAAAGATGACACAGGAAAAACCATCTCTGGTATTGTGAAGCCCTAGATATGTAGCCAAGTCACAGATTCTGTGACTCTAAGCAGGTCATACCAGAAAAAGCCCAGGATATCAAGAGGTGGGCACTAGCCATGCAGCACCAAACATCCCACAAATCTCATCTGTGTCCTGTCAAAAACAAAGGTGGGCATAAGAAGAGAGATGAAAGAGATTGGGCATGCACTCTGCGATCCGAGGTGCCTCCCTCCACAAGCAGCTGGCAAAGCAGGATACTTCAGCTAGAAAGGGCAAAGCAGAGCCAGGGAAAAGGAGTGATGGGAACCAGGCATGCTCAATAGTTATTTATTTCTACAGCTGTACAGGAAATTTCAGCTGTTGGCAGCCTGCCTTGGCAAGCCACACCTTGTCACCCTTTCTGAGCAGACAGAAAAGAAAGAAGGGGAGCCAAGTGAGATCCCTCTGTGAGTTCAGCCACCAGTCCACCTGGAGCCAGCAGTGTCTGAAATGTGATGTTTGAGTACCTGCTTTGCTTTGCTTATGGGTTAGAGATTTCTGCTTCACCCTCAAATTGGGGAATAGTTGTTGGCCTAAGTGCTGAAATGGCAAATGCTGGTAGGACTGTGAAACACATAGAAAGCTTAGATGCTTTCCTTTCTCAGCATGGGAAAGAGCTCAGCTGAAGTACTCTGTCCCATTTGGACTCCACACTTCACAGATGGAGCCAAATGGAGATAGCTCTGAGGGGAGTGATGGAAACTAATCTGATGTTCAGAAAACCTGATACAGAGAAAAACAGAATAAACAAGTTGTTTACAGAAAAAGGCTGAGAAGAGACTTGAGAACAATCTTTGGTGTATAAGGTTGTAAAAAGAAAATGAGAGGAACATACTATTTTCCAGGTCCAGTGTAGACAGGATAAGAAGCAATATGCTTCATTTGCAGTACGAGAAATCTGGGGAAAGGAGTCCTCTAACAAAAAAGAAAACTAAACACTGGTGAGTTTGTCTGGAGAGCTCATTATGGGTGGAATTTAGGAACAGAGCAGACAGATCCGTATGACAAAGTGATGTTGGTTTAATGGATCCTTCCTTGGGACAGGGAGTGGACTTCACAACTTTTCTGAGATCATAGCTTGAGAAAACTCTAAATGAGGCAAACTGTGTGTCATGGTCACACTACACACCCCAAGACATCACGTGTGAATGAAAGTCAGAAGGACTGTGCCATACTAAAAGGCCAAATGGATTCCTTGGCACTTCAGTGGAATACTGGGGGTACTTCTTTAGGCCATATTCTTCTAATGTGTGTGAAACATTACCTATTGATACTCCCTTCCCTTTGCAATTTCCAAGTGATTTCTGCTTATCTGGGAGCTGATTCAGAAGACAGTCTTTGTTAGGTCACTGTTAGGGCCTCACTTGGCCTCCTTTCCCAGGAGGGAGGAAGTTGTCTGGGAAAAAATAAGTCATATCCTCACAATAGTTGTTAGAAATCACAGCTTTTTTGCAGGGTCGAGACAAGTCTCTTAAATTTGCTTCCAAATTTAGATTAACAGGGACACTGAGCATGTCTACAGTAAGCAGAGGCCTGGGATGAGAAATAGACTATTTCTTAGATAAGTCAAAAAAAGAGGACTAAAGGGAGCCATATCATACATACCTCCTGTATTTGTAAAGGGGTCAGGAGCCTTCTGGCCACTCCCAGCTCAGGTGAATCCTCTTCTTCAATCAACCCCACACCAGCAGGAATCCTTCCAGGAAGGGCTGCCATGCTTTTCTGCCTGCTGGTGGAACAATGTCCTTGCCCTCATTCAGCTCTGCAGGAAGCACATTTTGGTGAGTGCTGCAGTTTAAGGAATGTAGGAATGTTAATTATTAGAGCTTCAAAAGATACAAGTTCCAGTGGGCTGGATTCCAGAGCTCTGAATGAAATGAAAACCTCATCTTGATCTCCCCTGGCCCACAGTTTGGGTTGTAAGTGGAAAAAAAGGATTGAGTACACACACAAGATAGTTTACCAGCACAAAACAACAGTACACAGCTTTAGGACTTGGGGACATGTTAAAGTAGGAGTTGTTGTTGGGCAATGTTCCTTACACAGACTTACCGTTCACTGCTGTTAAGAAAATTCCACTGGAAGATTTCAGCGTTATGTTTACAGTGCTCTCCTTTAAAACAGATGTAAACAGATCCCCTCCTTCCCTACTGTTTGTTTGGAGTTCACATTTCAGTTCCTATGCTGTGACTGTGTTATATAATGGGTGCCACTGGCATTCTGAATGCCATAAGCAAAAAAGAATCACTTAAAAATACATCAGAACTGAGTTTCTCATCAAGTCCCACTGTAGTTTCTTGCTGTTCCTCCACTTTTGCAGAAGAATATGTAAAGCTGTTATTTTGCCTGCCTCTCTGTTTGAGGAAGCCTGTGAGAGAAGCAAAAAAAAAAAAGCCACGAGCTATGTTCATCCTCTGGTTGCTGAAAAGCTGATTTGAGGCACTGGATGTAGGAAATTCTCCTACATAATACAAATACTCCACCTCTGGTTACACAGGTAAGAGAGCACAATCCCGGGCAAAAGTTCAAAAATTGGTCTGTTATGCCCCGTTTCCTACTGTGGTACACACAGACAAAACTAGCTTGTTTAGGTTATGATTAAGATGATGAGATGGCTCATCTAGTAAAATATGAGATCAGACAGTATCTAAAGGAATATGAGGTGGCTGCACAGAAGATTCATTCTCCCATGAGAGCTTCCATCACAGCTGAACACAGAAGAAAACAGTACAAACACATTCTGTACCCTCGAAAGCATTTTTTCATTGGGTGAGAGAAAAAAACCACATAAAGATGGACTCAGCCATGGATGCATGCCTCCTCCTCATAGAGGCAGACACATGAGCTTCTCCTTGCCAGCACATTGGTGCAAGCCATCTGAATTTCAGAAGGTGCCAATCCCCAGCTCTTTCTACTCTTCAGACACTCTGTTTTATGAATCACAGAGGTGAAGTGATTCTCATTTCTGAAGGTCAAAATCTCTGGTATTCACTGCTAGCATGTGAAATGTCTTCTCCTCTTCCAATGGCTGCAGCATGTGTCTGAATGGATGTGGCACAAGGTAGAAGTACAAACCCCTAACTCTTGTTCTTTTTCTTACTTGCTGGATGGGCTGCGGCAAGTCACTTCAATCTTCTGTGGCTCAAGTTCCCCATATGTGAACTGATGCTACTAAAATCTCTCCAAAGTCTCTGGAAATGGGTAACTGAAAAGTTCTAGATACTGTAAGCAGTTTATTTCCTCAGCAGTTCTTAAAAATTGCATGGAGCACTTTTACAAAAATACAAGTAATTTAAAAGAAGTCAGGAAACTTCCAGCAGTTCAGACTCTAAGGAGGAGGAGTTAAGTCCAAACCTAAAAATCTGCCTAGTGAGAATGAGGAGTTTCTCATTTAATTAAAATACAAATAGCTTGCTCAAACTCCACTTCTTACCTCACTGCCTGTGACTAATTCACAAGGATTCACTAGCACCCAAACAAGGGAGGATTTTCTGTGAGTAGGGAAAAGAAAAGTTTGAGGGAGGTCTCTCTGGGATCTATAAAAACCATGCATATTACACTCTCAACAAGTTCCAAAAACATCAAGATTGAAAAATTGCATTTCAATACAGCCAAGAGTTCAAGTACTATAAAAGAACCATTAAAATGTACATTTGTATTGCATCACTGAGGCAGAGCATCAAAGGATACACATTAGATTTTTTACTTCACTGGCTTTAATATAGGCATTGCTATATCCTGGCTGCACTAGGACTATCTCTTTATGACTTTGCCTTTACCATCCAAATATATACATGAAGTGCTAGAAGTTGTTTCAGTGGACTGCACTGAAGAACATCATTCTTAAAAAAATAATAGTGCGTACTTTGCATTTGACTGGATAATTAGCTATGCAATTATGAATGAGTGTGTAATTGTGAAAACTAAAAGATTAGACTTAACATTTGCCAGCACAGGCTTTTGCAGTAGGGCTGAAATGAAAATCTTCTGTTCTGAGGTGAAAAAACTCTGAAATCTGGATTAAAGGGCATAGATAATTAACTGCTGATGGTGGTAGTTCTATGGTCTCACCAAAATAAAAAGACAGAAGCACTATTTTTGGGGCACATCACAAATCTGCTCTTGTGCACACAATACTTAAAACCTGGAAATAAATCATCAGATCTGCTTTCTCTTATGGGAAAAACTTTGACCTAGGGTTTTCAAGCACACAAAATATCTCTGATAGTCGCTGCAGTACTGCATCCTGTTATGTCGAAGTTATTTTCACTAGAATTTCCTACAAAATTGGAGCCTATGTGATCATTCATTTTGCGTTCACCTGTGTATCCATTCCATTCATTTCATAATGATATTTCCAACTAGCTTCTAACACTGGTAGACTTGTGAAAGACAGCCAAATTCCTCCTTTTTCTTCCTGAAAATAGACAGATGCATAGAGATGCTATCAGAGTCCTGGCTCTGAGAAAACTTGCAGTTGTGAGTTCAAGATATGAGAGAAGCCTCATGGGAGAAATCCCTTATATAAACACCCCACTGATGGGAAAAGCTTTGCCTGGGGCTCACATCCTCTTAGATAGTGAAAGTCAATCACCCATGAGACAAAAAACTATAGGAAACCAGGCTTCATTAGTTCTGCTGCCACAAAATTTCCTTGTTAAACAAAATGGCTATTCCAGGATTTCTAAAGAATAGCACTGTACTGTAGGCATGTGGAAGTCTGGATTTTTATTAATTTTCACTAAGTACTTCTGTTTCATAAGCTGCAAGTTGTGTGCCTAACTCACCAAAATGTACAGTCTCACTGCCACCCATAGCAAGACAAACTGGTGACCTATGAAACATTGAGAGTTGAGCAAAGGTTTGCACAAACAAACCATGACACAAATCCGCTGAGAACAACAAAGAATGAACAATTTAAACTACTTGCCTACTTTGCCAACACATGATGCCTGATTTTTAACAAGTAAATCTTTAGCAGAACATGGGGGGGAAAAAACAACAAAAAAAGCCTGAAAGCAAGCTGTTCAGAATTTTCTTTTCAGCAGAATTTAGTATCCTAAATTTTCAGCAGTGGTTTTGCATGCCAAAACATCTGAAACAAGATTAATTATCACAGAGCAAACTTTGAAAACATAAATAAAAACCTCCAAGCCTATTTTGATGTCTCATAGCTGGTCAACTCAGAAATGCAGTATACAAAATTTTTAACTTTTATTTCTAATCAAGTATTGTGAGTATACTTTTTCACTTCTTGGAATTCCCACTTTGTTTGGGAGAGAAGGAAATTTAGTCACAAAAGTCCCTCTGTGCTCTTGATGACTGGCATTCTTCAAACACTAAAGCAAGTTACAAAACTGTAATAATCTCTCCCTCAAATTCTGGATTTCACACATACACACACAAAATACCCTCAACATCCTGGAAAGCTTCTGCTATTGTGATTACACCAACAATCACAAAAACAGCCTGGAGACTTGGGCCAGGGTCAAAGAATTTGATCTTTTCTGCTCTCCAGTATGACCAGTGTGAAAAAGTAAGGCTCAGCAGCCTTCTTCCCTGGTGGTCTGTTAGTATGGATATACACTGGTTTACATTTTTCAGGTCTGTTTCAGGAAGCAGGCTACAGACTTGAAAGAAAAACAACCCAAATTCACCTCAAACCTAGTGGACAGCCACCATAAACCTCACCAGACTCTAGCTCAAAAGCCTCAGAAAACAGAGAGGGTGAATGTGACCACAGTCCCACATATGAAATACTCACATTGGTATGGACAGAAATCCATTCACTGGGTCTGGAGAGCAATTGCTTGAAAGATTTACTAATTGTCCCACGCCTCTTATTTTTTCATCCTTTTCTTATATTATTTTCATTTTTCTTCACAAAGAAAGTACAGTCTGTGAAGGTCTGCAGTCACACAAATCAAAAGTGCCTCAGTTTAGTCCCTAGTCTATATTGTTCCCACTTAGTAGGTTGACATGAAAACACTTCATGGCTGTAGCCAGATTAATACTGCTGTAGAGTAATGTTTTCCTTACCCTTCTTAAGCCTCACTTAAACCAAATCTTTATCTTTACACTTTTAAATCCTCTTTGTTTCTTCTAGTCCTTTTAAAGTAAAATCCCCATGGTCTTTCTCTTTGCACCTTAAAAGTTGATTCAGTTTGCTACCTCCACCATTTCCAGTTTATTTCCTTACCATGAGAACTGCTTTATAGGTCTTCTCAAAATTTCTCCATGTCCAGTTTTCAGTTCTCTCCACCCAGCTTTTAAGTGACTGGAGGAAGAACAGAATGCAGGATGTAACAGAGGAGGACCCGATGAACTACAAGAAACACTGATAGTGGGAAAACACTGAGAATTCTCTAATGAAAGAAATACCTGGTGATTATTTCTAGCTTGGCATGCCATAACTACTCTGTGCCTCACAGAATGCTCTGCCCCATAAGCAAGTTTCCATGTCCTGTGCAGAGCTGACTGGTATTGCTTCAATTAAATGCAATTTTCCATTGAATGGAGATGTTTAGATACAGGATTTTACCATGGGTCTCTTGAATCCCAGATAATTACAGATTCTTAGATGATATATACATGCCTCTCTTCAGTGTTTACAGATTATCCATCACGCAATTTTGCAATTTTTTTTTTTACATTTTTTCCTTTTTTTCAGTACTTTCAGTGAATTGCATTGATATATTCCCTAATCAATCTTTGTAACTCAGTGGTTGAGTCACCAACCTCGGAGATATTTAATAGATGTATAGACAGGGCATATATTAGGGCCATGATTTAGTGGTGAACTTGGCAGTGCTGGGTTAATGGTTGGATTTGATCATCTTAAGGGTCTTTTTGAGCCTAAATGCTTCTGTGCTTGTAAATGGTTAACTAACACCAGAACCCTCACCTCCTAAACTCTGTGGCACTTAAGCATCACTACTTTAAGTCCCTTCACCATTTTTTAAATCATATTGATGCATATATTCAAGCTGATTTCAGAATTTGTACACTGCATATTCCATGGTCCCCTACTGATTTAGTTGTTATGTAAAAATAACACAGTCAGATGTGATGAGGTCTGCTAGTGACATAAACAAGGGCTATGACTGGAATGGCAATAAGCTATATGTAGGCATGTGCTGATTGAAAAGAGAACTGATCCACAAGAGTCCGGCATCCTGCGAAACACAAATTAAGGCAGTAAGTGCTCCAATGCAGACATCTGATCCTGCACATTCCAGCCTATATGGGACCTTGATCCTCTGATTCCTCCCTCTCCTCCCATCTCTGTAAATAACATTTCTTATTATGAACAACCCCACATCTGGTACAGGATTGCTTATACCAAGCTGAACTACACCCTTCCCCTGGGGAATAAGGTCAGGAATCATGATAAACACAGCACTATAGGAATTTCACACCATATAAATTTTTTGTTTACAAGTAATAGCAGCGATTACTCAAAACAATCTCAGAAAAAAAGACGAAAAAAAGTTAATCAGATATGTAGACACAGTAATTAGGTTGTAGCCACTACCAGTTATCAATTTACCCAGCAGTCTGTGCCTTTATTCTTCTGCTGCTTTCTCTCTAAGAAAGCAAACCCCCTACAGTCCTAACTGAGAGGAGAAATATCATTTAAATACCCTGCCCATGCAGAGTCCTGATTCAGATCCTTTCCTTACTCCCAGAAAGAAAAAAACCAAGAGGGTGCCTTCTGGAATATATTTATTTTGCTTACTAGCTTGAGACTATTTGGAGACTATCCAAACTATCCACTCTTGTAGCCTTCCCTTAATGCAATTGCTCCAAGCAGAATCCCACTGGGAGCAGGCTGCCGGATGACATTCAGCACTTGAGAGCTTCTGCATCCTTTCTATGTGTGGCATGGCTGGCCAACCACACAGGAGCACCAGAGACACCATCTGGGAAGAGGAGAGGAGCAGCTTCCTCAGCCTGGCTGTTCTGAATGAGCAGAGATCCAGGGCAGGTGCCCAGTGGCACACACAGCCATGGCAGAGAGTGTGACCTGCTTGGTCACACTTCCAGCATGGAGATGACACTTCCCAGCTGAGATGGAAGGACCCTGGTGCCACCAAAAAACCTGCTGCAGTGTCCCCAGCCTACAGTGTGTTTCTCTCCACTCGACATTATTTGCAAGTATCCCACACTTAAAGTGGGAAGTTTTCTATCTTTCCATACAGGTGTTCTCCCATAAACAACACCACAAACTCCCTGAGGCCCTGGAAGCCAGAGTGCACCACACCTGAGTTAGAGTGATCCTTGCAGGGTGCCATCAGGTGCACAAGGCTGGACAGGGAAGGTTTGACATGCCAAAAAACAATCTCCTTCTCTCACTCAGAGTTCTGGCAGGGAAGGTTTGACATGCCAAAAACCAATCTCTTTCTCTCACTCAGAGTTCTGGCAGGGAAGGTTTGACATGCCAAAAACCAATCTCTTTCACTCAGAGTTCTGGCAACAAAGACTACTTCATGGGTCATGCTTTCTAAGTTTAGAAAATTCTCTCCCAAGCTGAAAACACCACTCAGGGACTTTCCAGACCCTTCAAAGCTATTGGAAATGGCAACACCACGTGTCCTCCTCCACTCTCATCAGAGAGTTATTTAGGAGTTAGTTCCTCTGGGTTCACCTTAAAAATACTCAGAGCACAAAAATAAGTCATGCCTGAAGGTCAATTAAATTGAAATCTTCCAAATGGTGTTAAAAGTGCCCCACTAGATGCAGCTAAGAGTAAGGAATGGGATTTATTTCCCAACACCTTTCATATAGCTCAGTCAGTACTATGCCAATGTCAAGGGGGAGACAGGGAAATATTCCAGAGGGTCAGATCTTGCATCTCTCCTCCTTTCTGCGTAGACATGTGGACAGACTGACAGGAATAGTGGCAGTGTGTCCAACACAAGGTTGTGCTCCATGACCAGGGACACATAAAATGGGGTTACAGAAGACAACAGCTATGCCTTCCTTTGCCAGTCAGCCATAGGATGAGTTCATCTGCTGTCAAATTTACAGGTTCTTTACAAAGCGGACAGCTATGGCCTGGCTGTCCCACCAGTCTGTCAGCTGTAGCTGGAATATAGCACATGGGGGCCTGAAGGCATGCATGAATTTTGGATTTCTATTTCTTCCTACAAATTAAACCCTTTTAAATCAAACCCTTTTAAATATTTCTCTAAAGATATTTGAGCCATTACTATATGTTCTGTGCTGCTGCATATATATGCATGTTCTTTGACTGCATATAGAAGTTACATCTGCTGTATTGCCAGAAAAGTGTAGTTTATTAAAAAAAACACTAGGGTGGAGGTAGGAGCTGACTAAATGAATGCAGAAGATTAAAATCCTTCTTCAGGGCAGAAGAAAGTAGTTAATTTTAGTGGTTACTACTCACTAGCAAATTTGATTACTTTATGGTTCCCATCTCTTTACCCCTTCCTGTTTAATTATTCTCCCTTATCAGTCATTTGAAGACTAAAACCTTCAAGCCTGGCTTCATTCACTCTTGTCCTCTTTTATGTTTTCTTGTCAAGACTGCTGTTATCTACTACTTCTTCCATCTGTGGCTTATTTTTCTGTCAGGGCAACAAGCTTCCCTTTGTCAGCTCCCCAAGGTCACTTCTGGGACATCTTCCATATGTATAACTCCACGTAAAACCAGTGGGTCTAAGGTCACCTGCAAAGCCCTTTGCTTTTTTCAAGGCCTTACCTCATATCTCCTCCAGCTGCTCACGGGAGTTCACAGTAATTTGTACATAGAATAATGTACTAGAAACTGACATTTCCTCTGCCTATTTGGCAATCCTTGGGCTGTGGTTTTCCTAGGGTAGGAACTGTATTCTTCAGCTATGTCTAGACTGGCCAAACTAACAGTGTCTGAGCACAGACCCACCCCAGTCACCCACCCAACTCAATTTGGAGAACGGCCTCTGGCATGGTTTTGGCATTATGTGGGCACAGTTCAAGTTTGGACATTAAGATGGGCCACGGACCATTCCCAGCTGAGTCCCATGTGTGGGGAAGAGATGTGTTTCCCTGTGTGGATTTGAGCCCTGCCATGCCATCCCAGAGCAGGCTGACATCCTAACCAGATGTTCCTGCAATTCCCAGCTCCTGCAACAGGGACTGCTTGGGATGGGTTCAGTGCCCATGCCTGGGGGATCTCAGCCATGACTGAGATCTCAGCTTGCTGTCTGAACCTCAGTGACTAAACAACACCTTTATTTTTTCATTCCTAAGATTTTATGAGTGCATAAGAAAATATTTGCCTTTTTTCACCCCCTCACATTACTTGAGTATCCCTTTCTTAAGGCACAGAGGCACTTCACTCAACACTTGAATGAGAAAACCCAGTTCCAATCTCCCTTTCATTTGAGAGAAGCCAAGAAAAAGGATCAGAAGTCTCTGCACTCCCATTCTCCTCCTTGAGCCATCTGCATTACCTCTGCTGACTCGAGGGTTTACAGGGACTTTCTGTCCAAACTCTGCCTGTGAAACCTGTGGGTTCCTCTTTAGGGACTAGGCTGGAGCAGTGGGACCTGGAGGGATTTCCCAATTTCTCTGATTCCAGAAAAGCCATGCTGCAGGGAAAGGAGGGCTCTGGGGAGGTACACAGCCTCTCAAAGAGCATCCTGAAAACAAGAGAGCTGTTAATGAGTTGCACCAGAGAAGCCTAATGTGAGAGGTGGTGATTGAGGGCAAGGAAGATGCAACACAACCAGCAGCTGCAAAATTTGCACTGTTCAGAGGCTGTTCCCCTCTGAATGATGCTGGAGGGAGCGGGGTGTCAAAGATCCCCTCCATGTCACTGCAGATAAAAGCTGTTATTCCTTTCTTATAAGGCCCCTTTCAGAGCCCAGGGAAGAGCAGGAAAGATATACAGAAAACTGGGAGACCATCATCTGTCTCTTATGGGTCCTCAGAAAGAAGAATTTGGTGGCAAAAGCCACAAGTAAGAAAGGAGAAAAGAAGAGCAAGAATGGCTGTGCATGTCCCCTGCTGTCAACAACAAAAACTTTTATTTCAATGCCTTTCTTGGGCATCAGAGTGCTGGAAGGCAAAGACTGATGCCTGGGAAAGTGGGCATCTTGCTCCTTGCATGGTTCTGACCATAGCTCATGGAGGCTTTCCTGCTACTGTGCCTTAGAGGCAAAAAAACCAAATAGGGACAGGGAGAGCGTATGTATATTCTTATCTAGATTTTGTTCATAAATGAGAAAAGTCTGAAGATTAATTAAAATCTCTCTTAACTGGGATTCCTAGCAAGAGCATTACTACATCATCTTTTCCAACTGCAGGCTGAGCCCTGAGATTTTCCAACCCCCATCTCCTAAACCCTCCCACCCCATGGCTGCACTGCAGTCAATATTTACGAGTGAGACTTACAAAACAATTTTATATCCATGCCCTCATTCTGCCACAATTAAACACCATCTCCAGAGCTGTTCTGAGATCACTGATGGTATCAAGAGCAAATGGGACAGTAATTTGTAAAGACATGTTAGCATTGTTCGCCTTTAAAAGGCACAAACCCACACACTTACGTGCCCTCGAACACACACACAATTTTGCCAAGCATTACAACCAATGTTATTTTTAAGCTTCTGTCAAATAGATGCACGACTGCTGTGGGGATTTTATATGTTTAAAATGATTTCAGATATTTTTCTCTTAAATCTCTACTTTCAAAAAAAAAAAAAAAATTTTCCAAACAGGTTTTGAAATACTCACAAAGCCTATGCACATTTAAGCTTGCAGAAAGGCACATTTAAGGTCTGACAAGACTATGTTTAGGTAAGCTTGAGGGATCACTACTTTTTCAAGGATACTGTTCTTGCTATAGTGCTGGGTTTGGATTGATAAATCTACGCACACACAGAGGTAACTTTTCTCCACTGCGTCCGACAAGAATACACAAACAAATCAGGCTCACATAAAGAACAAGTTATGAGAGCTACTGTTTTAAACTGTGAGGCCTCAGTTTTAGGAAGCATTCTTTACACTACAAATCCTCAAGTGAACAGAAAGGCTGTTTCACCGAGTTTCTCAGGGGAAGTTCATGGCCTCTGCATTGGACAGATCAAAATAACACTGCTGCTCCATTCCTGAAGTGGTGATGCAATATTTTCACTAGAACTCTCAGAGAGAAAGTCCGAAGAAAAAAACCAAAACCCCCTAGGTTAAATTTCAGTGACAATAAATCAAGGCATGAATGCTTGAAACAACTCAAATGCAATTGCTTGTCTGCACAGATACTACTACTTGCCATCCCATAATACAAATCCCATTTGTTTTCACTGATGCAGAACCTTGTTACAGAAATGTCATTACAGCAAGAAGCAGCATAAGGGAGGATATCAGGTTTTCCTTTGGATTTATGCCTTGGAAGGTAAGTGTATCTGCACTGCATCCAAAACACATGCAGGCAGAATGTGACAACATATCCCAGTTGTGTTCACTGTTGTCACAGTAAGCTACCTTCATCGCTTTCTCAATACTTTCACAAGAAGTAGACTTGTATGAAAAATAAAAATAATTTGCAATGTGCAAAACAACTTCTAGTACAAATGTATGAGAAAATATCCAGAAAAGATACCTTCATACCTTCTGAAGTTTTTTGGCTCAGTTCCCCAGGCTTCCACATGTAGCATCAAACTGATCACTCAGCTAAAGGCATTGCAAAACAACACAGGATTCAACTGCTTTAAAAAAAAATTGCAAAACTTTCCTTTTAGAAACCAAACCAACAAACAAATCATCCCACCATGGTATTCACCAAATGGTATATTTTCCACTCACTTAAACCTCATGGAAATAATAAAACCTTAACCAGAAACTCTAAAATTAAGCCTCAGGCAGAATTCTTGAAAGAGCATAAATCAAAAGCTCCCATGATATCCACCAGAGACTTGGTTATAGCCAGTGATATTATGCAGCAGGCACTCAAACACTGCAGTAGCAGGTGGGAGCATTCACGTGCAGGAATGACAAACTAGGAAAAAACCCCAGTTTCAGACATGTCACCTTGTGAAGCAGAACATTCCAGATTGCTTTGCTTTGCCTCGAGGTGGAGGGAGGATCACTACAAACAAGAGACATATGTGCCTGTGTGTTCTAAGAGTGGTCTGCAATATCTGCAGTAAGTCAGGCAGTTGGTGTAACCCAATCAAAGCAGAAAACTCTTGGCTTTATCCAAGAGCATTACATATTTAAGAGTACACAAGATACTGAGGAAAAAGGACAAGCAAAGGCTTAACATCAGACTGAATCTTCATCCAAGATGTTCAGGAAGCATGGAAAAATCCTCAGTGCCAATCTTCCTGATTAAGAGCTTGCCAGAAGTTTGCTACAGTTCTGACTTGGAACATATCAGAATCTGTATCTGACAACTCCTTCTGTCGTGAAACAGCACGTGCAGGGAGCAGCGAGCATCTCACTGCCTGTGCCACCTCTCAATGGTGTCCTTGGTACTATCACCGCTTCATTTCATTTTATGGACTTCACTTCTCATGCTATTTCCATGGCCAGTTACTTTTTTCTCCTTCCTCCATTAATTTTTAAATTAGACAGGACTCAATTTAAAGTTCTGTTTGGAACTGTGTAAGTTATTCTACAGCAATTCTTTTCAACTGGCTTTATCCACCTATCAGCTCTCTTAGAGGTAAAAAAGGGCAGTAAAACCCCTTGTGAAGTACAGACCAAATGCAAGACATACCTCAGCTACAAAAAACCATTCTCTGCCTAACTAAACAATGAATTAAGACTACAAAAACTATCTGATTTAGTAGTTTGCCAAGCTTATGAATTACTTGCCTGTTTTTCACTTGCAAACAGAAGATGCACACTGATTGACACTGTGTTCACTATGCCTGGCTTTAGGACTGCGAAGAATTTACAGTCAGATTAAAAATCTCTCTAACAGGAGGTGATAGCATTGATAATAGCAAAACCAAGGAAGATGGACTGCTACAAATAAAACAAGTAAAAAAGTTGCAGGTACCTCTGGAGCATTCCCTGACAGGCAATCCCTCAGAGCACATGTGCTGTTCCAAGTCCTGCAGTACACTGGTGTTTGTGCCTGAAGTTGGTTCTTTTAACTTCGGGCTATAGCCAAACTGTGACTGACTTTTCTGTCCAGCTGCATCTGTTACTTCTGGTCGGCCTGCCATCTCCCTCTGGCAGTGTATGGTCTGCTTATTCACTGCTCCAACTTTCACTAAGGAAAGACTTGTGCTTTCCTGTCTGATGAAGAGTGCTAATCTTGTTTTCCTTGTTTCAGCAGTTCTACAGGGACCACCATCAACATCTCTGGGCTGCTGTTTTTCCTCCACAGTCAAAGAGTCTTCTGGCAAACACTCACGGTGCTCTTAACTCCCCTAAAACATAGAGGTCCTTGCCCTCTGTCTCATCTCCAAGGGGCTCAACTAAGACAGAGGGGGAAAATGGCCTTTTCCCACTCCTTCAAGTAACTCTCACCTCACTACAAATTAAATTTTTTATGCTGCTGCCAGCTACTCTCTACAATAATTGCAATCTTAGGGTCCTTGCTATCATCTTTCCTGTTAAGACCTCATAGACAAATGTTAAAGAAGCAGGGAAGAGCTCTTACAGGGAGGGGATGGTGAGATAGTACTGCTGGAAAGGGACAAAATGAGATTGCTGTGAGGCAGAAGCACACAAAGAACTATAAAATTAGGAGTGCTTTTCCAGGGACCAAAGGTCACAAAACTGGCAGAGGGCTAAGAGACCACAAAGATGGGCAAGTCAAGTCTGTGCCAGAGAGGGTGGAGAAAGAAACACAAAGGATCACCATTCCAGTGAGCAGAAACTAAAAAGTAGATCCTAAGCAGGAAAAATCCTTGGAAGTGGATGTAATGATTGCACTTAAGACAGAAAGAATATGACGCTCACCTAGAGATGACAGTGGAACAAAGATGAATTGCAGGGGTTAACTTCTAAAAGCAACTTGAAAAATGTAGCTGCTTCACTTCAGCAGTGATGTCATTAACAGGCTAACTTGCAGTTTTGAAGATATTCATGCTGTTAATCCCAGTTTTCCATTGCATGGCTCTTGGCTGGTACTTCTTTGCCTGGTTTGTTACACTGATTTTTGGCCAAGAACTCTTGTAGTTGACTCACAGGTTACTGAGGTGTAAAATAAATAGGAAAAAGATTGAGAAGGGACATATGACATCACTGGTGTGTGTTCCGAGAAAACATTCAGGTCAGAGTAAACTGGAAACAGAAAAATGGACATTCATACTTAGGTTGACTTGGAAAACAGTTCTATAAAGAAAGCAGTTATTTAACATAGATTTTTTAATCTTAAACCACTCTGTTGTTGCAGAGGATCATTGTAGCTTTATATCTGTATTAGTGGATTAAATTTGTCTTTCATCTAACTCAGCAGAGAAGAGCAGCAATTACTTGACTCAGCATCCTTGTCTCGCTCAGTGAAGAGAGCCTGAATTCACAAACTCACTTTTCTTGCCTTAACAGGGGAATCAAAAGTGCAAAAGAAAAAGCATGAGTGAAAGGACAAATGCTGTAAAAATAGTAAAACAAACCAAACTAAAATGTCCAACAAAATAGCTCCTGCTGTCTGACAGCTTTCTTTGTTTAAAGAGCAGAAATAAATTCACTTCAGCTACAGCATATAAGCTGCTCCCAAAAACAAGTCTGTCTCCATTTTCAGTAAGGAATTCTAACAACATGCTGTTAAGTTACCAATTTTCAACTCATTTGCTGAAAACCAAATACTATCACTAATAATTATTAGACCTTGGTCTTTGAAGGATGCTAATAGCTAAAAAGAAAACCCTCTGCTACTACACTCAGCCCATAAAGGATAACTCTTTTATTACTGTAGCTGAAGGGTTAGTAGGAATGTTTGTCTAATGAATGCAGCTACTATATTTGAGCACATGCCTGAATAAGCTACTGGTTGATTGAAACCTATCTATTTTTAAGTACTTCTGAATGCTGGAAAAACTTACCCTACTGCAGTATTACATTGGGTTTTGTATAAATGTACACATTTTATTGCCAGTAACTTGTGAAATTCACCTTATCTGCAAGTCTTATGCCTGAAACACATCATGCAAAATGTACAGGAATAACTTTCTTACATCTGGCCTGATTTCCAGTCTCTAATGCACACAGCTTTCATGAGTTGTACCTTTCATGAATTCTCTCATCTCTTCAGAATTAGTAACTGTTTCTGTAACAGACACAAGATTCTACACATGTGTGTATGTGTTTGTTTATATACATATACAAATAAGCTTACAAATATATAGACACAATATAAACAAAAAATTAAAATTATTTTTGGAAATGATTTTTGAAACAAAAAGCATTTAGTTTCAGTAATCACACCAAAACCAACTCCATACCATTGATGGCAGTCTTTTCTTCTTTACCGTAATGTATTTCCTACCAAATTCCAGGTTATTTTTAATTTCAGAGAACCCAAGTTGTACCCTATCAGCTGTTACCTTTTCTCTATTTTGTATGCACTTCTGGTATAGAGCTCTGCCTGAATGCAGAAGAAGAAAAATTAGGTACTTGGTATATTATTTTAATTTGTATTCCTCTGAAAATAGAATGAGTTCGTTTAGCTTCCTTTTATCTCCTGAAATATATTATGTCCATCTGTACTGTCAATCACTGATATTGAGACAGAAATAGTGAACAGTAGAGCTAAGTCAAAATAATTTCAAAGAGGCTTTACAGCTTCTCCAAAGTATGGTAAAATTCATACCTGGATTTTTTTCTGTCTTATTTATTTTGAAGTGGCATAGTTTTAACCAATGTATGTACACTTGCAAAAGCTGATCATATCAATGCGTCCTCTGCATTTGATATAAAAATGGTGATATGCACCATTTTTAGAGCTGAAAAATTATTTAAAGCTTTATTTCTTTGCATAGTTTTAGTACAGAGCTCTGCATGAATGATGGGATGAGAGCTGCCTGCCTTTCTGAATGCACCGGTCAGCATGGTGGAAGAACACCGAGGACAATGTGACATGGAACACAACATTTACTGGCCTGTACTTGGGATGACCTGCCTGAGTCAGTGTGGCCCCACCAACCCTAAAAACATCCACTCCAGCTCATGAGTAATGTCCCAAACCCAACAAAACTTCTACTACCACACCCAGCCTGACACAGCCCTGTGGGTGAATCAGATGATCTTCCCTAGGTTCTAACCACCAGGGGCTGAAAATACATCATGTGTTGAACCATACTAGGTCAAAGACATAAAAACAAACCCTTTTAGACCACAAAAATTAATTCTTTTTCATACATCATACTTCCTGGCTTATACTCATCTTCCAAACTCTGAGACATTTGCTTTCCCTGTCTGGGTTGGTAGAAGTTGAAAGATCTAGACTCATCTGTTTTACCTCCATGTCACATCACATTAATGGCAGACTGACATCAAAGGGGGAAACCTCAATACTTCTAAAATCAGAAAGACAAAAAAGAAGGGAAAGTACCCAGAGTTCTACCCAAAGTGAACTGTAAGCCATTCCTGCAATGTACTTTTTAATCAAGTCCATGCCACACTAATTAATAATAGGTAGCATGTGCTGTACATAGAGCTCTGAAAATAACAGAGGGGTTATAGAGGTATTTGCAAATGTGACAACTGTATTAGGAAAGGACTGCACAGTTTTGCTAAACTCTCAAGGATTCTGCAGCTGTCATGAAAGTGATCTAAGTAAGAAGACAGACGCTTCCCGTAAGATGGAGAGCTGAAAAGTCTGAAGTCTCTTTAGGAAATGATTCTTCCTCTTTCAATGCTAGCCAGATTTTTTTTTGACAGCCAGAGCTTTTATAGAGACATTGTATTTATGACAATGGTCTCCTAAAGCTATTCTGAACAAATACTGCTGGCATGAACACAGAAAATCAGCACCCCACATAAGTGACACGGTTTTTTGTGTCTGGAAAGTTTAAAAAGGCTTGTGACGATCTCCAAAGAAACTCAAAGTATGGGCTCACCTTGTATCTGAGGAAGATGAAAACACCACCAATTCACAGGAAGAGGTAGCAAGTACATACCTGGTAGAGAGATTTATTTACATCAGGTCTTCAGTCTCATGGATGAAGTGGCTGAGGTCTTCTGGCATCATCTGCCCTGAAAAGCCACACTCCTCAATAATGAGTCAGCTCCTGCCTTGCCATCTTTCACACCATGTATATTGTCTGTACATATTCCAGTTGTGTATTTATAAGTCTCTGCAGACATCTCCTCTTTACTGCATTAATTGTGACAGGAAAACTGATGTGCTGTCACAACACTAGTCATCCCTCTCTACAGGAACACCCTGTCTGCTGTCACCAGGCTTTCCCTGTATTAGGGGAAAGACAAAGCTGCTTGCATTCCATACATCTACTAAGACAGGGAGGCACAAATGGGGAAAAGATCTGTGCTGAGAAAACATGAGGTAAGAGCAGAAACTACTCAAAGAACAGAATGACTTTTTCATTTGACCACCTTAGGCAAAGAAACAGGAAGAATTTTCAAAAGAACAAAATCAAAAGGAAAAGGACTTGAAGGCTTTTCTACAGACTCTTCTAATATTCCACATGAAGTGTTAACTTCCCATCTATCTTTTTTAAATGGTAGGCAGAAACCACTACACAAAAAAGAATCCAGCTTCATGCTCTGCACCACCAAACTGCAGCTATAAAAGTGGCTCAGGTAGACTCAATAGAATTATTGTCCTTTAAATCAAGACAACAGAATTCAAATCTCCTGTTTTCACGCTAATCATGGGATATAATTCCAGTTTAAAATTTGCCATAAGATTACTACAAAAATTGAAGATTTTTCTGCCACTGAACTATTCCACTAAACCCCTTCTTCCTAAAAAACTTAGTGCTGGGAACAAAATAGTTTTAAAGATACTTTCTTTTCCTTAGTGAATAAGGTTAAGTCACATCAAAACACGACGACATATCAAAAAGATGGTAGTGGGTGCCAGTCTGTCACAAAACTCTCAGCCCTTTTTTTTTTGGAGTCAGGTGGACTTCTCATTATATGTATGAGCAAAATAGAAGCAGCTAAGGCAAATTCCCTCTGTAAAAACTTGTAATATCTCCTCTCCTTCTGGGCAATTTCAACGAAGAGGTGTTTTGGAGGCAGCTGTCCTTCACTAGCAGGTAAGCCTATTACTAAGATGTGGGAACCTCATGTTTAAACACTCCCAAAAAATAAATTATTCTCCATTCTAAGAGCCTTACTAAGATGTGCAGTTTCACAATTGTGTCAAGATGGTTTACCCCTTCATGCACCAAAAGAACATGCATGTACTGCTGCTTCAAATCAAAATAATTATTTGGTTTACTTGTACCTTCTGGCTCTCTCTTCAGGGAGAAAATTCTTACCACAGACTCCACAAAGCCAGAAGATATATAACGACACCATTCTGATATGGAGGAGCAAGCCAAAACCATATATGTGAGGGAATTATTTCACACAGGCTTCTAGAAAACCCTGAAAAAAATCTTATTTTAAGAAGAGCAGTAGCAAAGATGCTGAAAAATGAAACCATGCAAAATAGTCCAGATGAAAATAAGACACTTGGGTCTAGTCAGATGGAAGTATTTTAGATTAGACTGCAGTTTTATTGCTGCCTCAGTGGGGGAAATCCCCCTGCCTATAAAATGCCCAAATGAAGTACCAGCTTATTGCCCACAGGATACAGGATATGTATATTGAACAAACCAATACTGCTGTAAGTAATAACTGTTTGCAAATCCTAATGCAACAAACAGCCTTCTACTTTAACTGTATTACCTGAAGAACAAAAAAAGACTAAATTCTTGCTCTCAGTACCCCACTCCTGCCCTGTAGGCAATTAACACTGAATTAAAATGGGAAATCAGCTGGGCTCAGCTCCCACCTCAGCTGCTTTCTTCTTCATCTCCTCCAGACCAGCACCTCCCCTGCTCCCCTCTCTTGGGTGGGGCATCCTCCAGCATCTCAGCACCAAGGTGGATGAAGCAGGCAGAACTAATCCTCCATAATCACCTTACAAAGATCAGCAGCTCTCTTCCAGGAAATCTGGCACTGAAGAACCAAAATATGCAACTCTGTAAGACAGTGGGACCAGGTAAGAAAGAATCTTAAAAGGCAGCAGGAACTTTGAAAAAAGCTGACCACAAGAACAGCACCATACAGAAATGTATTTATTGAAAGTGTTGTTGCCATTTCATCAGCAAAAGTAGTGGCAAAAGAAACACGTCATTATAATTATCCTGTCCCAGAATTTGGTCCATATGTCAGCACTGGTCTCTCAGCTGGTTGCTCAGCTCCTGAAGTTCAGCAATCATGTTGTCCATAGCTGTCACCTCATCAGCTATCTCACTGTGAACTTCATTACTTGTTACATCTATGAAAAGTTGCTGCACAACAAAAAGAAATACTTGTAAGTACTTTACAAAGAAATACCTTTAAAAGATAGATACAGTTTGTCTCCTTCAGGGGAGAGACAAAATACAGGAAACTCATAATCTCTATACTGCTTTTCATAATTTTGGAAACTATGATGGTATCTCACTCAAATAAAAGGCCATTTTGTGCCTAATAAACAGAAGTTACACACACACACACATATTGACACACACCTTGCATATAGACCTGAAATCTGTGCCACACACCTGATATTGTGCCAAAAGGGTCAAATCCTCCTGTGGACGTGGGGTTTCTGCTCTGACCTGACTGCCTACGCTGACTCCTGATTCCATTGAAAGTAAAGGACTTTTTCATGAAACTCAAATTCGAAGAGCATCTCATATTTTGTCACTGCAGTTTATAACCCCACCTATTGACAAATTGGTTGTGAATTTTAATGACCATTTTCCCCAGTTTCATATTCTGTTGCTTCATTTTCTGCAAAACTTCAAATAAATATTTTTTCACATTTGATGTCAAGACATGCATGGGTGGAGGCATTCACCTGTGTGTAACTAGTTATACCAGAGAAAACAAAACACTACAGAGTAATAAAAATTGTTCTTAAATACCTTAAGACATTAATAGAAACAACAACAACAACAACAAAAAAAAAGCAGCTAACTCATGAGCAATCATAATCTTCATATATTTAATACTGAGGCTATGTGAGGTAGTGCTACACAGAAATATGGGGAAGGGAGACACCCAAACATATTTCTTCCCTTCATTATGTAAAGGGAGAGTGATTCACACTTCATTTGACACAATCACAAAGCCTACATTTAGAGACAAAAACAAACCAAGAAAACAAAAGTTGCTCTGGAGTACATCTGTACATCAGTATATCATCAAAACATAATGGGATAATACAGATATGTATATAAACAAAACTGTACATAAAAGGCTTGAACTAAGGTATTCACTGTGGCTCAAAATAATGTTGTCACTGAAATAATTGTCTTACACAACAACAGGAACATATTCATGCTACAAGTACAGAAACTTTGATTTTCAGCCCAAAAAACTTCACGCTGGGAGTGAAAGAAAAGAAAAATGTGGCTATTTCTGGTAAGACAGGTAAATAAATCAGAATGATATAATTATTTTCTCTTTTTAAATTTTTTTTCTACACAGTTAGAGAAATTTATTCAGCTAGAGACAGCCTGGGGGACATTTCAACCACCATCATTCTTTGGGCTTTGTGCCCCATGTCTCCCCAAAACAGTGCCCACCTTTCATGCATTTACAAATGATGTCAGATCCAAAGGGTGCATTGGGACAAGGACCAGAAGAGTGCCCACTGTGCTATTTGCCACAGCATGTGACTGTCTAGCAGGCCCTGTGCAGAAAAGAGCCCAGAAACAGCACATCTGCAGCCTTTGACAGATTGTGGGTGCTTCATGAGTCCGACACACACAGGAGCTCAAACATCAAGAGATGGAGATCCTGGAAGCAGTGACATTGTTTCACCCGTTCTATTTATTTGTTCCAATTGCATGTCCTGACTACAAAATTTTGGAATTTTATCTTTTATCAGTTATTTTCACTGTTCTTTTATTCCTCCTGAAATATTAACTAGTGAGTATGTTCTTAGCCCATTTTTAAAGTGCTTTATTCAGCTGAATTTAAAAATTAAAGAAAAATCCTCACACTAATATTGACTCCCAGGGCAGTAAAATGAGATGCAGTCAAGCTTGGACAGACAAACAGTGCTAAACTGTTTGTGCATAGGATCTGACAGAAAATGACTGAGTTTTAAAATTACAACATACTTTGAACTCAATAATTCAATATTACTTCAAATTCAAAGTCGGATGGCATCTTGGATGGGATGCAAAACCAGTGAGTTCACATAAAATGCTTCATTTCTAATATGACAGTTTTTTCAGAAGTAACAGAAAATCATTAGCTGCCAATAATAGAGAGGTTCATTTAATTAGTGCCTTTGGAACTTGAAATAGAGTTTACTAGCCTCATATAATTAATCTTTCAGATAATACATGATCTTTCATAATATAAACCACCTGGACTTGCATTCATATAATGCATGTCATTTAGTGCTTTCTCTACAGTAATATTCAGTCTATGCACCTTTTTTAAAGAAAACACAATCATATTTTGTGAGTAAGAGCAAAAATATATTGTCTCTTTTTTCAACACGTTTGAAAGTCTTACCTATACCTGTATCTAAAAGCTGAGTTACAGATCCAGCTTGTGTTCGCTTATGCAACTTTCCTAGGCTTTTATCCTTAAAATTAAAGAACTTAAGAGAAAATAAGCCAAGTTTAGCATGCTGATGACAAATCAACACTTTGTAGCACAAGCACAGATTATAAAACTTCCACTCTGTGATTCACAGTTGCTAACATCACAAGCAGGAGGATTTCCTCTTTAGGACAAGATGTGTATTTTAACAGAAAATGTATGATTCAAATATGATGACTTTTTCAAGTAATTGACATCTGAATTGGTAGGGTATCCACAAAAACCAGATTAAAATCAGTTGTGTCTTTTAATAAATAACTCTTTTTAAAACACCCCAAGTGATGCAAAGGAATCATGATACATCTGGGTCCTTTCTGCAGGTTTAGATCCATTTTTTCTGAGACTGCCCAGTTGATCCCATGACTACTTACATTAAAAACAGGCCTTTGAAATGACTGATTACTTTCAAACATTCAAATCTATTTGCCCAACATTTTAAGTCAAGTTCTACCTTACTCTAAAATGTCAGTGCTGTCTCTTAGACTAGTATTGCAGTCGAAGCCTAGCAGGAAGAAGGGAAATAAAGGTTTACTTAAAACTGGAATCCTCAACAGCATGGAGATGAACATCACCTGATGATGCACTGCAACAGGCAGGTATTATTTGATCTATAATTGATTCAAAACTGAGAAATTCTGGCAACAGAACAAAGACTTCTAGCTTTCAAACAAAATTCCTACCTTTCAAACATTCCTACCTTTGCCTTGGATGACAAGCCACGTAAGTTGAGTCGAGCTGAAGAAAGTATCTGCAAAGCTTCCTGATTATTAGATTTGTTCTTGCTGCATTTTATAGCCACTAGAATCCAAACACAGAAAGACCCCAAAACAAAAAAAGCATTACCACTCTAGCAATAATCTTTAAACAAAAACATTTAATTAAAGATCTTGATGCCCTCCACAGATAATTTTAAATGTCATATTCCCCCCCTCCCAAAAAAAAGTAAAAAAAAAAAAGCCAAGTAATTTTGAGAAGATAACTCTAAACACAACAGGTATCTGTATCCTTCTTAAACCTAAGTACCACAGAACAGGGAATAATCTTAGTAAGTTTCATTCATTTCCTGACTAGCATACTCAATTAAACAATTTATGTGATGACCTGAGGACTGAGATGAACTGCAGATGCATTTTCACTTGCTTTATGAAGTTGCTAGATCATGAAATTAATTAAGTCCATATTTACCAGTCTCATGTTTACTGACTCACCCTACACAATTTCTGCCTCATTCCAAGTATATTTTGTATGCAGTATCAGGATGATACTCTCTGCTACAGGACTCCTAGTAATAGGAATAAATACAATAGGTAGAGTATTATTTTGCTACTAAGCTTACTAAATATTTGTTACACTCTTCATGAAAAATAAAAGGGAGAACATACCATGTGCAATCTCAATGGCTCCTTTCACCACTTCCTTAAAAGAAGAAACATCTTTCTCCCAATCACCTGATTGAATTTCACATTTATGTGCCTTACTGAGATACTGCAGTGACTGCGAGGAGGAAAAAAATTATTAGTATGTCAGAAAATTAACTAGGAAACTAAATTAGTTTTAAGTTTCTACAAAATTAGTGGTGAATGCTGAAAATTAATCTATCTTTACTATACTTGATTTTCTGTGAGTTGTAGTAGTGTCCTCCTCTGCAGCAGTAAGCGCCAGCTGTAACACAGATGTGCTTCACCACTACTGCAGCTCAAGTATGAGAAGCATATAAAGTAACATCTGTCTAATTTTTATCTTTTAAAAATCTGTCTAGACTGATGGATGTGACCCATGTTTGCCAAGTCATCATAATTAAATGCACATGAAAAACAGAAAAATACTTGCATTCACACTTCAAACAGCAAAATCATATCTAAAAAATTTTAAGTGAATACATCAAAGCTTTCTTCCTGTATATGTAATCTTGGGAAATATGCATTTTATAGATGTAGCTGTTAGTTGCCATACTGCTCTGGTTCTCAGTGTGAACAGGACAAAAAATGTAAACAATATGGAAGGAGCATCCCATTAAGGTGAATAAAATAATTTTAGCTGAAGAAATTGATTTTTGCTTTTGAATTGTTTTCTTTCTACAGCATCAAAAAAATGGAACAAATACATGCCAGAAGTTACATGGCTTAGTCCAGTGACAACTCTCCAGTTACCTTTTTAAAGAATTTAATATAAAAGAATAAAAAAGTTTCAGTGTGGGACATATACGTGAGCACAGTAAAGACTTCTGATTGTGAGGGTTGTCACTCCACAAGCTTCCACCTTCTCTCACAATGGCACAGGTGACTGAACTGCTCATGCTGCTGTAAATGGCAATAAAGGGATAGTAAATCAAATCAGAGTGAATTACTTTTTTTTTTTCATAATAACCTAGGTTATAACTGGTAGTAGTTCTGGCAAGCAGAGGCAAGAATTTCCAAGAGAAGGAACAACAGTTTTTACAGCAGTCTTATTTCAGTCTACATGTGTCTGAGCCAGAGCAGCAAATTAGGGGGGGGTTGCTGACAGATGTCAAGGAGGGGAAAGAATTCAAAGTCTTGTGGACTGTTTATTTGCACTTCTGGAACCTGGATTTATCCTGAAAGGAAACAGTTATGAGCTGGGGAAAGTTCAAGGAACAGAAGGGATTCATAGCCTGGGATGGATCAGCAGGAAACTTGAAGGCTGGAAAGATTCCTCAGTGGGAAAGGTGTGGACTGGACTGCATCCCAGTGTAGGGAAGAAAGAAGTACTGAATGAGGTGGCAGTTCAGATACACTGAAGTGTGAGAGTAAATATATGCTAAGCTAAAGAAAAAAAATCCAAAACAGAACCACAAACCTAACTTGCAAACCTTGACCAATTTTGATTCAATTTACAAAGCACTGCTGTGAATTTTGACTGTAGACCCCAGTGACTAATGTGGCATCAGATGTATTAGCAGAACAGAAAAGTAAAAACCCCCAGCAACCAAGACACTCTTTTAAAATAGCCACACATACAAGACTGCTCTTTCAAATTCAATGTTAGGAACAAAATTGGTTAAATATAATCAAACCTGCACTAGATAAGGTGCAGAATGGGAAGGTATAGAGTAAAGGTCAAACTCTACATTTGTAAGGATGTGCACGACACATTTAAAGGTTTGTTCCCATCTCTTTGTCCTTTGATGCCACAGTATAGTAAATAATGCCCTTTTAGAATTCATTGACCTTTTGCCTAATAAATGTGGGTGGCAAACTGACTATATATCTAGAATTTTTCCACAAATATGGTTATATTCACTGAATATCTGACTGACCCGTGATGGTGCTTGTGAAGCCAATAAATACGGGTTTTATAATTTTTACTTCATTACATGATATCAGAGATCAGTGATTATTTGGTGCATTGCAAATTAATTTTTACATGTAAATGAACATATGCTGTGGCTTTAGGCAGTTTTGTTCTTTTGTGATCTGGATCTGTGGTACTGTCATACCAGGATATTTGGATACGTATGTAAGCATACCTTAAGTATTTTATAAACGTCATTCCATCTCGCAGGCAAGACAGACTGTGTGTTCCACAACCAGCCTGATTAGGAAACACAGTTAAAGCACTGTCTATACTCTACAAATTGAAACCACGTTTTCAACTGGGTTAGTTAAAAATACCATGATGTAACCAGATTCTGAAATGATTACATTCATAGTATAGACAGGGCCTCTGCTGCTTTGCATGTCTGAGTAAGAATTTGAGGATATATTACAGGATATTGCAGTGTCTGTATTTCTGCATTCTAAATAGGCCAAATCCCTTTTACTCTTCGGCTGTAAAGAAAAATAGAGAAGACAAAGGGAGGAATCGGAGGTATAACAGGCACCAACAATGACTAAACAAGGCTCTTCACAGGGCAGAGCACAGAGAGACAATGAGCAAGGCACAAATGATTATAAATTTAAGCCCACAGGAATACAATTCATAGGCCTAACCATCTTTCCTGCTTGATATTAAGCAATCCTCCAGAGAGGCATTTTTTGCCCAGGCCAAAGGCACATCCCCATTGGTGAACATACACTGAATGCTGACCTTGTGTATTTTCAACTTCAGTGAAGATCTGATGACCCTTAATTATTTTTGAACTGTGCAAGGCTATTTGAACTTTTTGAAATTTAATATCAAATGCAAAGCACACTCCAGTATACAACAAAGTAAACACTTCTAGCAGTGCAGAGTGGTTATTCTGGAAATGCTATCAACTTAATTCCTTGGGAAGTGATAAGGACAAGAAATGGAAGTTAACATAGCAAAATCAGTGATGGGTAAAGGGAAATCAATGGTTCAACAGACTAAGGATTAAATATTATTATTTAATTCCATTTTAAGCTAAATAAGGACAAAAAATTTCTACTCTGGGTACTCTAACTGTGGTGTAAATTATTTTACGTGCATTTTCCCTTAGTGATTACAAAGAGCACAGATGGCTTATGCTAGTACTGGATCATGCCTTTAAGATCCTTTTTTTTCAGAAGCTGTAATATTCTATCTTCTGAATCAAATATTTCAATTTTAAAAAAGCAAAAGCTCACACCACTACTTGATTATAGATGTTAGAGTGTTGCCAAGAAAAGTTTCAGAATACAAATTCAGGACCATACACATACGCTGTGTAGGATGTGATAGGATGTTTTGAAATGAAACACTGGTAAAAAATAGATTTTTTTTTTCAAGTCCAAGAAAACGGATGTAAAACATCTTGCTTCTGTTGTAACAAAAATGTGTGCTGTAGGAACACAAAGAAAAGACAATTAGCCTATAAAACACTAAAGCAAAACAGGTCTGGAACAAGAGCATGTTCTACTATAGCACTATAGTTCTTACCTTTTCAATATCTTCACTACTGTCATTCTCTCCATTTCCATAAAGTTGGGCATAAAGTCTCCAGATTTCCCCATCATTTGTCACTCGTGAAGTGACTCTGCCGAAGAGCTCTTGCAGTTTCCCCTTCAGTCCACTTGATACCTCTCCAGCACGATCTGCCAGACCATTCACCACTGCTCTGACCAGAATAGCCAGCACCTTAAAAAAGCAGCAGGAGAGAGTTGTTATTTCAACTCAAATCAACATCAGTATATATACTGTTATCTGTAATGTTTGGTCTCTATTAATGATTGTGCCATATGGCAAGTACAGAATTTACTAAGAAATACATGGACTAATTCAACTGATTTAAACCTCATCTGTAAGATTCTACGTTGGTGCAGGTGAAGAGGTCAAAAACACAACACAGAAATTTCGGTAAAGGAAACTGAGGCAGAAAATATCTTATAGGTATTTTCACCTTCTAATACAGTTATAAAAAGATCAGTACATAGGCTGAGCCAAATTAATTCAGGTAATGGAAGACACTTTTTTACAGGACCTCTATTTAACAACCTACAGAAAGTGAAAGATGTACAGTGGATAAGATGGAAACTGGAAGGCAATGGAATACCACCTTGGGAATCTGTTGTTAATGCACTCCTGGTGATTTACTAGACAAATCAGTTCCATCAAACTCTTCCACAAATACTCATTAGTGGCCATACTTTTTGAATCACTGGCTTGAGAATGTGGGATCTGACCTGATCAGAAATGCTGAGAACATGCAGCTGCTGGTGGGAGAATGGTTTTGCATGTAAAAAATGCAACATCATACCAGTCTTTTTGTCCCAAACTGGACACAAAAAACTAGAAAATAGAGTCACTTTGCTTTAGTTTCTCCTCAGCAAAATAGGAAACAGCAAATGTAAATTAAGGCAGTAGATCCTATGATGAATTAGAAGAAAATAAACCCCAGAAAAGCTGTGGATTATCAAGTGAGTAATACCTGTCCTGTGCAGTGCAGGAGACACAGGGACTGGGGAAGAAATAAGGATGAAAACAAAATGGAAGTTTCATCAGGCTTGCATTCAAGATAGGCAAGTAAGAGCTGCACAAACACCTTCATGCTGGTATATATGACACTCAGAATAAAACCACATCCAGTTTAGCACTTGTGATATGTCATTTTCCTAAAACAACTTTTCTTCTGTAGAATGACTCAATTACAATGCATCCCAAAAAATAATGAGTTTTATCAGATACAGAAAATTCTTGGCAGAACAACCCAAATCAATCAAAATGGCTGATAATTACATTAATAAACATCTACCTGGTATCTTTTCAGAACTAATGGCCTCACAGTAACGACTGAACATGAGTTAAACAGCTCCCCTCCTGTCCCCCCAAAACCACAGCAGTCACTCATATTCCTTATAAAATGATATGACAAACTAGCAGTTTCTTCAAGATCTCTTAAAATTCACTTAAGATAACAGAAAATATGATCAACTATTAATAGTCCAATTTATATTCATAATTTGGAATATAGGGCACCAAATCCCACCATTAACCAGGTCTTCTATAATGAGTTGCTAGAAAAGCACCAGCAAGTGCTGATATTTCCATTACTAAAGCACTGTAACAAAAAAACATAGGCGCAAGAAAACACTAAACTATGTTCTCTTTAGACAAGGAACCAGAACTGGTCCTGAGGATTCACACACAGATATATGACTTCTCAATCAATTTCTCAGTTTAACAAAACTGTTAATCAAAGTCCAAATGTTAGTTCATTTGAATATCACATATAATAATCAAACGTTTTAAAGCTTTTTTAAAAAAAGTTTTATTTTGTTTATACATTAAAAAAGAGTTTCCTTAATCAGTAGGATGTAGCAACTGTAAAATTAGCCCTATTCCCATAGAGTCTTGATTTTACTTACACTTCTATCACAATAATCCATTTCCTTTTTTTGTAATCCATCATGTAAGCTTTGGCACTACAGCAGTTAAAAAGAAACTAGTGTCAAGACCCAGATTAAAGGGTCCATTAAACAGTAATGAATCATTAATGCTTGGTTGTCCACACTTGTTAAATAAAGTTATTTCAAACTGCAAGTGAATTGTACTAATCATCCAGAAGTATTAGCAGTGTAGCAGAGTTTTGCAATTTAGGTTGCCAAAAAAGTTAAAATTTATATCATTGAGAGATTTTAAACTGCCATACACACTAAACTATACAGCAATGCTCTCTGTTGGCCCAAGATCCCAAACAAGCAGTAGAGGATTTTTTTGGTTGGCTGATTTCCTTCATGCCTCTTTTAATGAACTGCGCTCCATATGACCAGAGTTCATGTTTAGTATGACATCACACCACCTGCATGCCTCCTTCTCCTTTGCTTTTGTGAATAATGTGTTTACTACAAACTGAACAAAAGATACTGTGAGACAAAACCTTAGAAATAAACCAAGTCATTTACAAATGCAGTGATTTTCATCAGTTACTCTAATTTCACAATTGTTCTCCAAACAACTCCTTTCATATAAAAATTCTCTTGGTCAAACCATTTTCAGATGCTTCACTAATACTAATCAAACTTGACAGTGCACAAGAAAGATGAGAACCCTCAGATAATAGATCCAAAATGACAAATTTGCAGTCTGGAGCTCTCCCTATTTCCCTTCCAAACAAAGGATTTTATAATAAAGACAATTGTCATTAGTGAGCTACTTAAATGAAGTAGAGCTCCAGAAATTATTAATTCCTACCCTCGCTTTTCAAGATCCCCTTGGAACATGCTCTTGTGGCCTTTAGCCAGAAATGGTTTGGCAACATGAACTGCTGAAATGAGGATGGTACTTGATGGAAAGGGTACCAGAAAAACTTTGCTAGAATCTCAATAGTACAGAATAGCAAAGTGGAATCCTTTTTCCATACTTCTCTATTCATAATCTTTGACAGCATGTAATGAAGATATGGTTTCTGAAACACTGTATTGAAACAGTTTTTCCAACCACAAAATAACTTTGTGATTCACAAAACTGCAACATTCCAAGTAAAAAAGGTTGATTGCCTCCATAAGCACACATGTGATGGAAATTAGTATAATCAGGAATTGCAGAAACCTTCCAGATACATTTAGCTCATATCAATAATTCAGAGACCAAACTGATGATTATAATAGGTAAGGCTTTCTCCTTGGGTACTTTTTAATGACTGATTTACTAGTGGAAACTACAGATAATTCAGTTAGCCTTTCTATTTTATTACATAACACATATATTGAAGGTTTTCCAGGTATATTTCTCAGCTTTGTGAACATGAAAAGATACATGGAAATGTGAAGAATTTTAAGAACCGGTAAGGAGGGAAGGTAAGAAAGTGTGCTTTTAACATTTATACACAATGCTAGCAAACTGAGACTTTTGAAACTGTCATTTGCTGTAATCTTACTGCATTGTTGCTCATTTATAAAGAGCCCTTTACCTCTTCCTTGTCCTATCCTATCTGTAGAATCTTTGCATACCTATCTTCAAGCTTCACAATATCATGATCTCAGAACCTTTGCCACAAGGATGGTGTTGTTAAATAACTAGAACAGCACAGAAGAAAAATTTCTCAAATCTGTGGGCTGTACTCAGAAGACTGGCACAAAGGACAACAATGGCCTAACAGAAACCACCAACAGGAATCTGAATGCTTTACTATTATTAGAAGAAATCAGTGATATAAAAATATGACTTCATGCTATTTTGAAATAAAATTAAAAAGTCTGATGTAGCTACAGAAATCAAGGGCATTTCAAATTGCATATTCAATTGCACACTTGTAATCTATACATTCAGTCTCACAAGGGGTATTCTGCAGCACTGATTATGCTAAAAGCAGTTGGTTTTCACAAAGAACTGGAATCCATGACTCAACTTGTTTCTGCCAGTCCTGTGCATATTTATTTTTTTAAAAATTCCTACCTTGTTTCTCACCATTATGTCATGTAGCTTAGTAGTCTATCAATTAAAATCTATGATGACTACAAATAATAAATATAACTTGAGAGAAGATCATACTATGTTGAATGGAAACAATGGTGTATGTTTTCATTTACTCATGTTCATTATTTCAGATTGTCAAAATACAATTGCACAAGATGGTTATAGATCATCCCTATTCCAAACAGTCCAGTTGGAAAAAAGGAGAGGCTCACCAATTAATGGTGAACTTTGTAAACAATTTCAGCAGAAGCTTTTATTTTAATCTGCTTTTTTGTTTTCCTACAGAAATACTCTCCTCTTGTAAGATAATTGTTTCAAGCCTGAAATTCTCTAATCAGGCCCTGAGGTTTTTCTTGGCAACTAGTAAAATCCTCCTAATTTAGGCAACTGTATTAGAAGTTACAATGAAACCCATAAAACACTTCACATATGAGAAGCCAAAGTTAAAATTAAGATGCAAAAATAATTTAGGAAAGATACCATATATACTTCTTTAAAAGTTATACAAGTTGTATGAGAACAAGATTAAAAAGGTTATGCAACAAAAATAGAAATTTAATGCAAGCAATATCCTCAAATCCTTTAATAAAATATATCGCATAAAATTTGACAAATAACAGTAATAGGCATCTGTATAATCTCAAAATATCTCAAATGAGCAAAGAGATGTAGAAACCTCTACTCCTAGTCAGCTGTCAGTCTGTTTTAAATAATACAGTAGACCACCCCTAAAAATGCTATTTTAAGCAGCAAATGAGAAAAAAATTAGTTGAAAAAAGTCAGCCATCTACAAGATGCTCCATAACAGGCCCCACCAGTACTATGGTACTACTCTAGCTACCAAACACACTAATCTTTACCACATACAACACAGTTTTCCATTGACACTCTTTGGTGCTAATGTTTAATGTTTAGCTATAGCAAACCTGCAGGATTTTATTAATACAGAATGTTATCCTGTGCATGGCTTTACTAGTAATAAGCATTGCACCCATGTACAATTTGTTATTAAAAAGTAACGTGAAAAAAGTATTTAACATCCCTGTCCCCCATGACCAAATGAGATGTTTCCACAATTTTAACCAGTTCTATCTGCTCTGTCTCCTCATCACTGGACTCAAATTCCCAGGAAAGCTACTTTTTCTCTTTTTATGGGACAAGAAACAAAACATTCTTCGGATCCATGAGCAGCAGCAGCTGGTTCGTCTTACCCTGGTACTGCACAATCTCACTAAGAGCTCATAAGCTCTTCAACAGATCTGCTAATTTTGCAAAGGCTCTTGAAGGTGTTTTATTATTCTCCTCGAGAGATTCTTTGGCTTGCCTTTCAGCTTCACCTTGCTATTTTCACTGAGTGTGCAAAACCCTGCTAGGTTCAGGACTTGGTTTCAGGCAAGGCAGCATCCCAGCTGAAGCTGTTAAGGTAGCTTAACAGCTTAATCCAGCTGTTTTCTGGATTTTGTTCAGAGCATACATTTACAAACACAAAATTTAACTGAACTACAGTGAAAGATGAGCAAAACACCTCTTTTATTTTTCTTTGTCCTGGTTATTAAGAATCAATATTATGACTGTAATGCATTCAGTTCATTTTCAAAGGCTGATTTGTGGAATTTTCCAATACATGGGAAAAGCTTCCCTTTCTTGCAACTAAATAATTGATATTATTTCTGACACCAGGATATGCAGGAACAATATGGAAAGATGGGATTATGCACCTATAAAAATAGGTCTTGAAACTGCAAGGCTCACACATGTGCTTTCACAAAGTTGATGCAATCTGGATGCAAAGGTTTTCAGTTTTGTCCAGTTTAATTTTAAATATTTATTCGTAGAGTCCAATTCTCCAAAACTTAAATCACTTGCCTACATAACTTCATTGGCATGTGCACTATCATTACTGACAGCACAGCTATCAGCAGCTATCATCAATCTCTCTGTCTCTGAACAAAAATTAGTGAACATATAGGATGACTAAATATGAAAATTTCCGCACCTGTGTATCCTTGTACTTTTCTTTTAAGTCCATGAGCCGGTGATAAGCTTTAATTGCTTCTGAAAACTCTCCAATGTCTGTACTGGTGAGAAGATAGTTCTCCCATATTTGCCAGTGCTCATAGTTGCACTTGAGAGCTTCTTGGAGGGTTCGAAATGCTTTGATCCTGATCAATAATAAAAGAATAATATACATTATTACAGAAGATTTTTACACTAAAATCAGTTGGCACAGCTGTGTCTAACTAAAAAACTGCTCTTTTAAAAAATCCCATTTAGAACACAGTGCCATGCAAAAGCTATTGCTTGTAATTTACAATACTGATAATTCCTTAATCTCTCTTGCAAACTATTTTATATTAGTTCATACACAACAGTACACTCTGTAATTCGAACTAGGTAACGTCTCTCAGCTCTTGTAATTTTAAAATTTTTTTACAAAAATGTATCATAATTTTGCCATCTATGTCAATATTTTCCTTTCCAAATTTTTAACTGGAACCATGAGAAAACAATCTTACTCATGCTGCAGTTGTAACACACATTAAAAAATTAAAAATCACTGAGTTCATGATAGATGCAGAATGGTATTGACTTATTTAATCACATACTTTTTAATCACATTTATTTTAAACATTTGCACATGGTAAACATGCATATCCATTGCACAGAAGCCCATCATTTTCAAACATTTTTATCCTTAGGTCAGCTGGAAGGTTTACTTACACATTCTGATCCCTGATGCTGTCCTGCTCAGTACAAATGTATCAGAATGGCCCCAAACACTACTAAGGTCCTTCTCCAATCTAACCCATCTCATACTGACAGGAGAAAGTGTTATGGAATTAAGCTGGACAGCACAATACCTATAAAATCATCATCAAGTTACAAAGCATCTTTAGTTTTTCATACGCATCCACTGCAGTCAGCTCTTGACCATTTCCTCAGGAGAGCAGTAATGCCATCCTCAGATAACAACATGCCACCTGACGCCTGTGTTGGTGAGGTTTGTGAGTTTACTGTTTAAAGCCTTAAACATACTACAAAAAGTTGCAATAAATTTGAAACTTTAAAATAACCCTGCTAGAGAACTGGAATGATACATTTCTTTCTAAGAGACTGAAGTTGGACAGTCGCACTCTCAGTGTGACAGTCATGACACGTAAAAAACCACAAAAGAATGCATTCCTTTAAATTAAGACTTGAAATGGAGCTTTCCTAAGCTTCTTTGGTAAGGTATGACAATATATCTCTTTTTAATAAATACCATATAAAGACGGCCTGTTATCAAAATATGCAGTTCACTTGCTCTATATTGCTTAACTAAGTTGTTAAAAGTGTTTTCTCTAAAGAAAGACAGCCCAAAGAAACTGTTGGTGGAGTTTCAAAAAGAGGGTCCACGAGAGTGTAAACACAAGCCAAGACAACGTAATATCTGAGTAGTTGATCAGGCCATTAGAAGTTTGAAATAGCTTGGTCAGGGAAAAATGTAAATAACTGCCAATCTAATGCTATGATATTAAGAGTTATCAAATACACACAAAGAGAGTGGACTGATAGAGCAAAATTATTCAGGGAGAACAGGTCATTTGGCATAGTTAGAGCAGAACAGCCCACATGCAGGATCTTCCCATGTTTTCTGTTTCTTCTGATATATTGATAGATGTGATGCTGATGAATAAATGTGCAAAGAGTTGAGTTTTCTCCTGTTAACAATCTCACTAAGGAATTTCAGACCCTGATTTTACTAGATTAAATTAGAAAAAAAACCACAGTCCTGTTCTTTCTGTAGATTTTGCTACAATGGAAGTTGGGATCTGCCACAGCTCTCTAACAGTATTGTTTCTGCAACTGCTCTCCACCATCTGTAGGGTTAGTCTGTATCATCTCCCCTACCTTCCTGAAAATTAATAAGCTATCAGGAGGGCAGATGCCAGTAAGATGGAAAGGTGAACTGTAGTCAAGATACCGAAGGGATGGGATGGAAATAGTATTCCACAAATCATCATGCTTGCTATGTAATAAAATCCTCTAGATTGTCAAAACAAACCCCCTGTGTATTTAACCAATCACATAATGATGGCGTATCCTTAACCAGTTAAGTAAATTCATACCCAGACAGGAAACAGTAGGCAGTACAAATGCATTATCTGGTCTTGGAAAACAGCAATCTTTCATACAAAGGACAGAGGGCCAGTCCCAGTTTATTCTGAGAAATGTGAGACCTAGATTTCAAAGACCTCCTGGCACACAGAGTAGTTTTTCTGGTAAACCAAAGCATGGAGTCTGTTTTCATCACAATTAATTTTTCTGGAGGAAATTCAGAATACACAAAACTTGTGGAGTCTTAAAAAGCAAACAACCTCAAAAATCAACAAGACCCCTGTCCTTTGGGTGTTAGCAAGTTGCTTGCATACACTTTTCAAAAAAATGTACTTATGTTATATTTGCCTGTGAGTGAGACTCTGCCAAGCCTTGGCCAAATTCACAATTAATTCAGGCCCTATGAGTGGGCCTGAATTAAAAGCCTGTCTGGAGTAAAGCTGGATTTGTTTTTAGAGAGTGAAAGAAAGCTATTAACTTAAATACCTTACTTTTGCTTTCCTTCTTTTTAAATCCTCACTCCAGTTTTTGGGGTTTTTTTCTTCTGGCAGGCTTGAAACATAAGAATTTATGTATCCCCACACAAATTATTTAAGTGTATTACTACAGATATTCTCTGTTTTGAGAGTTAAACTAGCTCACACACAGTCTTGACCTGTAAGTGACTACACAAATAATCAAAGAAGTTTCTATTCCACAGCAAGTACAGGCCACACTTAGCTATCAACACATAATGCTCACTTAAAATTTACTGTACATTGAGTCCTATTTCACATGATTCTGTGGGAAGAAAAGCTCAGTAACATGCCCCCCTTTATTAATTTTGCTACTATATCAAATAGGTTACAAGTTTTGTATGTGCTTAGCATATTAGATCACAAGAATAGATTAAGAATAATAAAACCACTAAGCTGAAATTCATCACTCAGTAGTTTCTCAGCCTTGTAGCAGAATAACAGACAGAAAATTATTTTGATTAAAAATATTTTTATGAAACAAGCATAAGCCAGTACACTGAGCATCTGACATTTTGAATTGTGTGAAAAAGAAGGAGCAACTAAAACATGAATTACACATACTCAAGGCACTGCTGAAGACAAAAGCAACTACTGAAAAGTTAAAACAAGCTCTTGCTTTCTATTACTTTTTAGCCTTGTGTAGTTTTTCTAACACTTCATTTTCTCCTCCCTCCTGTTCCCATTGACATATCTATCTCCTAAGTCCAAATTACTTCTCACTTTTCCTATGTACATTTATAAATTTACACTTTAATGCAAGCTTACTATTCTTTCTCTCTCTTGCTACTTTGCCTCCTGATTACATAACCATATAAACTGATGTCAGATTTCAAGTAAGGTTTTTAAAAATAATTTATCATATTCTTTTGTGCCATTCTTTGGTAACAAGTTATAATGTGAAAATTCTTAAATATCAAATTCTTCCATGTAAACTTTTATTACATTGCATTGAAATAAAAAATACAAAATAAGAGTGGCAGTCCACTTAGGTCAAAGCTTCTTGTAGGAATCATTAGTTTTGAGGGAGAAGAAGAGGCAAGCCAGCATGTGTGCAGAATACTATCTCCTTTTGTACATAAAAACCAAACTGTCTGGGTTTCCCTTAAATCTACTGATGAAAACATCCTATGAAATTACATAGGTCTGAATATATTGTTTGCTTGAAATGGGTCTATCTCCTTAACTTCATGCTCCAAGTAGTTTTTATTATTCATCTTTATTATGAATATTTTGCACTGGTTGTACTTCCTATATCATACCTCCAACAAGAAAAAAGTGTAGAGAGAGGCTGTTACTTGTATAAAAGTTACAAAATTATTTCCTCTAAAATAAAATAGAGAGAGAACTGAAGGGCTAAGAATTGCAAAATATGAGTTAAGCACCTTATAATAATAAAAAAACTCCATGTCAAAAAAAGGAAACTACAGTTACTTGTTTTGGAAACAATGTCTTCTAATTCTTTTGAAGTACTTACTTCTGTTTTAATCTGATATAAGCAGTTGATAAATTGTTCCAGGCCTCAGCATTCTGGAATGATAAAAGGAGAAGGACCAAAAAATTTATTCACTTATATTGTGCTTACTTCATAAAAATACATAAGTGAAACTACTGCTAAACCTCATTGATTTTGCTAATCACACATTGACATAAACCTTCTACATGGCAGTTAAAATACGGCATTGAAGTATAAATTATTATATTAAAACTGAAATACATAAATATTTGACTACATCAGCAACAATCAGGTATATAAATATGAATTAACTGCCTTGGGGTTGCAATACACTAAGTCAGCTCTTGCCTTCAGTCTCAGCTGTAAACAGGCATGCTCTTCTGGAATCCAGCTGGGATGGCTGGAAAGGTCAGTGCTGCCAGCAGCTCCTCACTTCTCACTAGCTGGAAGCTACTTCAACGGCACCACTCTCTGCTACTGGACAGAAGTGATCTGATGTCCCCTAACACACCTCAGGTAAAACCAGCAGAGATGAGCAGAGATGATTCCTGCCCTTTGCCTGACAGGGCAGGAAATGTGAAGCCCCATCATTGAATTTACCAAAGTGACAACTAGAAATTATTTGAAGAATAGAGTCTGAGCACTGCAATGAAAGGTACTTTGTACTGAAGTCTATCCTGAGGCTTAAAGAGCATTTTACTCATGCTAGGAAACCTTTCTTAGACTTAACTCATGAAAATGGTCACTACATTGCTCCAGCTGCAGATGTATAAAGACAGGTTTTGCCTCCAACTGAGAGCCAGTCCAGCACCTTTTACTTATAAAAACCCCACCATTTAACCCATTGAGAAGTCAGCTGGCTTAGTCATATGAATGCAATTAAATACAGGCCCATGAGAGAGAAGTGAACCCAGTTTTAATATCTACTTGGAAGTAAATTTACTGCACTGAACAACAACAACAAAACAATATATGAAGTAAGAATTCCATTGATGTCTGTCTGTACATTTTTCCCCTAAGGAAGTTATTGCATTTTATAATAAAGAAAAAAGAATACTCTGTCACCTCTCATTGCTTTCTCATTCTTTTCTCCAAGAGAAAAGAATGAATAACAACAGTTTCTATTGAGTAGATGGCACTAACTCTAAGCAAGCAACAAGCTGACAGTCAGGCCTTCTGGCAAAAGTACTGTCAGTGTATTTCTCAGGTAATTCAGCTGGCACCTTCACCGTCTCAGTGCACATTCAAACGACAGCACTGTACACATGCATGCCCTGCATCCTGAAAAAATGGCAGAGCTCCATTCTCCCTGTGCTCCTGAAATACACAGTTACTAATTCACTTGCCACACGTAAACTTGACTTTTTTTCAGGAGAATTTGATTACTTAGAGGACTAAATATTTTAATATAATTTTTGTTTTATCTCTTTTTATCTCTCCTCACAATTTAGTCATTCCCATTTGTCTGTTTTAGCAATGTGTGCAAGCATAAAGGATTTTTTTCAAATATATTTTAAAATTCACACACCCACTTGGACAATGTTAAGTACTGGGTAAATATTTTTATGATGCCTTACAACAAAAATATATCCTTCATGAAGAAGCTTCATTTATTCAAAGGGATAAGGTTTAAACAAGTTTTTCATTATTGCTTTCCTTGTTTATAATGAAAACATCCTTGCTGCTTTTAGATAAGCCATCTGAATAGTTTGTTGAAAAATACATACATCTGGTTCCAATGTGACACAGCGCTGAAATGCTTTGGCAGCACCTTCGTAGCCTTCCAAAGCAATGTATGCACAGCCCAAGGAAAACCATACACCTAGCTGGAGAGAAAAAAAATTAATGGTTACCTACATACACGGATATTTCAGTACAAGAGAGATCATTTGCCCAGGGAGAGCACACAACTCTTGTTGATTTTTACCCATCTTCAGCTATGATAGTATTGTACTGGAAAAAATAGTATCCTATATGCTGATTAGAGAAAAACTTTAGGTTCAAAGTTTTAATAAATATGGATAAGCAAAGGTGTTGACTGCATGAAGATCTCTTGACCATTTGTGAAGTGCTCTTTAACAGTCCATTTTCATTTACAGAACAAAGTGATAGTTACTTAGAGGTCTGCATATTTTGCTTTTATTTGTGAAAAATCCACATTCACTTTATACTATTACAATTAGGTCAAATGATACACTAGGAAATGTTTTTCAACATAATCACATTTTACAAGAAACATCTCAAATGACCAAACAGGAACAGTTAAAAATTACAGTTCCTTCTCTTGTCAGGACATCGACCTTCTCAAGTTTCTATCACAATGTTTAGAGATAGAAATGTACTTAAATAACGCTTTGCACAGAGAACAGAACTGGACCAGTTCAGTAATCTTGCATTTAAAGTCTTTACTTGTTACAACCAAATGCCTCTCATCAATAATGATACTCATGGAGGAGAACTCAGCATCTCCCTTCTCCATTTCCCTTCTCAGGGACCTGTAGAGAGCAATGTGTTCATGTCTCAACTTCCTTTTCTCCAAATTAGACAAGCGTGCTCCTCTCAGGATGTTCCTTCCAATCAGCCCTTCTTCCAGCTTTGTAGACTTCCTCTGGATGCTTTCAAGGACCTTCACATTTTTCTGAAACTGTGGGGCTCATAACTCCACACAGTGCTCAATTGAGAACTGCAGACAGCAAGATAATCTCTCCTTTTGACCTGCTGGTTGTGCTGTGTTTGATGCATCCCAGGATTTGCTGCCCTCTTGGGCTGCCGGGGCTCACTGCTCACATAAAACTGCTGTCCAGTGGTAAGATGCATGGGAATGGTACAAAGCTGCACCAGGGGAGGTTTAGTCTGGACATTAGCAAGCATTTCTTTACCTAGAGGGCAGTTAGACACTGGAACAAATCTTCCTAGAGGTGGCTGATGCCCCAAGGCTGTCAAGTGTTTAACAGGCATGTGGTCAATGCCTTTAAAAATGTGCTTTAACTTAGTCAGCCCTGAACTGGTCAGCAGTTGGACCAGGTGATCATTGTAGGTCTCTTCCAATTGAAATAGTCTGTTCTACTCTACATAGTATCAGAAAATGGTATAAATTACAGCTCTTTAACAAGTTCCTGATTTGCCACATGGTTAATTCTCAAAGAGCTGCAAGCTAACCAGTATTATCTTTTATAAAAGCTTCGTTATTCAGAAAATGATTAAACCCTAAATATATTAACAGAACATTTTCTGAGAGCATTATGCTTTTTAAATGAATGCAGTCAAAACAAAACAGGACATTTTATAAGGTGTTGCAAAATCAGTCCAGGTTCTACTACTCTACTGCAATAAATTCAGCCATTTCTCCATTCTATATGCCAAGGTCAAAAAAACCCCCAGTTTTTCTTGGGAAGTTTTTTTGAAAGGGAAAGAGGTGGGGAAGAGGAAGATGGAAAAACAGGTTACATTAACTCTGTATTGCACAACACCATATTACTTCTTGAGGTGTCTGTTTGATATTTATATTCTCTTGTGTTTTGGGTACAAGTTCTAAAGCAACTAACTGATAATTCAGGTTCTCTTGAGGAAATCATAACAAATATTTAAACACAGAAACATTACCTTAAAATTTTTTTCAAATCAGGGATTTTATACAGTTGAAGATAACACTGTTGGCTCATACACAAGCAGCTTTTACCTCTACAGACTAATTGCAAGCTGTAGCAAACATTCTTACAGTTCTCTCCACTTTAAACTCATTTTCCTGTTTCTAAAACTCAACTTATATCTGCTTCTAACTTAACTGCTATAAAATTTATAGTTAATCTGCTTCAAACCTTGGATCCCAGAACACAAACACATGACATTGATCTTTGTCAGACCTGGCAGCCTGGTGGGCAAGCTTCACAATACTGAGAAAAGAAATGAACAAACTTTTGCTTATGAGGGTCTAAGTGGATGGCCCATCCCTGGAGCATGTGCATAAATAGGTGAAGATGGAATGAGCAACTACATTTGGCCTGGGCAAACATGAAAACCTGCTTTTCAGCATTGTACACCTGACACTTCCATGATTCATAAACTCATCAGTCAAGGAAGAAACTCCACATAAAGCAAAAATTATGTTACTCAAATTTCAGAGGGCAATCCTAATAGTAAATAACCATACAGTCAATCCAATTTTTTAAGGCTCTTTTGTCCACCAGCACTCCCACATGGCTGCTATCTCATTAACTCCCCTTTATATTCTTTTTAGGTTAGTAACTTCTGGACAGGAAAAGTGGGGGCAGAGACTGCAGCAATCAAGTATGAAATTGAAGGTTAGTTCCAACTTTACAGGTCAGGATACAAGTTAAACAGTGCTTCTGTAAAGGCTGAGAAGAAAAACAGTCACTGCATGTCTTATGAATCTAATGAGCAACAGTGGCACAGTCTCACTTCTGAACTGCACAGGCTTTCACCACTGAGAACTGACTATGTGAGCTCTTTGACCTCTGGAATTGTTTGTCAAGCCTTGCAAGATGCTCACAGTAAAAGTAGAAGAGAAATGTGTCTGTCATTAACAGAAATGCGTCTGTGTAATAGAACAAGCAATTCTGTGAGCAGCAGCGCTAATGAACACAAGTTTCAGGTATTTGTGAACTGCAAGGTTTTTATTTCTTTGTGGATTGCCCAAAGACTGATAGAGAGATTGGCTTATATAGCTTATATAGCTCAAAGATCTCAAGCACACTTGACTGGCTGGCTAAAACGTACACAAGATTAAAGGAGGGTTGAGAGAGAATGATTTTATCCATTACATATTTTGGGGAATCACTTGGTGCAGTCTAAAAATCTCATCCTTCAGAAAGTTTCTAATAACCACAAAAAATTTACAATTTTTTGTAACAGGGAGTCTTTGTTTACCTGATAAATTATACACAATTCTGGGACCAAGTTAATAAGTTAATTAATTATTATTTTCCTTGTGGTAAAGTTCTTGAATTTAGAATCAATTTCCACTCCGCTTTTGATCCACAAGATGCTCTAGAATAGGAAACAATTCATTTCTGTAGTCACAGAATACAGACAGAATTCAGGAGACAGTTATGTCAATCTGCGCTATCTAGCTGCTCAATCTGTTTGTTTGAAACAATTCAACTGAATCTTAAAAAGAGCTTCCCTAAGCAACAAGAGGAGGAAATGTTCACTTTCCTATATGGACTGGCCTATTTTTCTTGGATTTCCTTTCATTCTAAACTTCCTTTGGAAAGGATACAAAATAAAAAAGCATTTCAGCAGAATATTTCTCAGTTTTGAGCCCTCTAGGCCATCTCCTGAAGCCCTTTATTATCTGGAAGTCCTCTTGATCTAAATAAAATTCCTATCTGAGTAATATATATTTTGCTGATATTTTTATTCATTTTACTTTCTATTCTAAAGATGTTTATAAGTGATCTGGAGTTCATCTGAATAAGACTGATTTATTGGAATAAAATACGTCAGTGAAATACAAAAAAGGCTTCATGAAAATTACTTGAAAGGCTGGAGGCATTTAAAATTTTTTCTAAAGCAAATGTCCAGTTGGTCACATGGAACTTAAAACAGCAGCTTCAGCAGTGCTCTTTGAGGGGCAAAGAACAGAAGGAGAAATACCCTGCTTTTCCATGGACCTAGAAATGGCTACGAGAAGCACAATTTATACACATAAACAACCACAAAGCCTTTTTAACTTCTGAAGACCTTCCACAGGGTGAACCTTACTGGGATGGGATCTAGTGGCTGAGAAACTGAAACAAGATTACAAAAGTTGTCTGCAGAATAGCTTGCAAAGATCAGCAAGAGAAACCAGCCTCATCAAGAGAACTCTTTCCACTGTGGTTTCAATTTTGTTGCATTGTTGTACTAAAAGCTACTGTCATCACAAGCATAACACAGTGCTTCTCAGTGACTCCAGAACAAGACGGACTGGAACACTCAAAAAACACTTCTGTGAAATACAGAGATGAGAATTTGTCTCAAAGCCAGGGCAATCTCAGAGAGGGTGAAGGGAAACTTTCATTAAAATCTGCATTCCTCTTATAACTGTTTTGCTTTATAACTTGTTCATAATTTATTTCATGGTAATTATTAATTTGCAGTGGCTTCATCTCTTTGAAATTTCTTTGAAAGAGCTCTACAGGCAAAGATTTATCAGCATGCAAAGACCTGGATGCAAAAGGATGTCTTCATTTCATACTACCATTTTTAGCCAGTCTTCCAAGTACATGGTGAAAATTTTGCTAAGAATAGTAATAAACTCTTATTTCGGTAACTGTGCCCAGAACTGTCTTTTAAAGAACTGTCATCATTCAAAACTGAACATACAAATGAAATCCAAAGCCATATGTGCATAATTTCCCAACCTGCATAGGGTTGATCTGCACTGAACGTTCAAAGCACTGCACACACTCCCTGAATTCCCGGTTGCGGAGATGCAGGAGGCCTTTGGAGCGCTGGGCGCGGGCGCTGCGGTGCCTGGAAAGCTCCCAGGCCTTGTCGTAATACTGGTGGTCCTTAAGAACATCACCAAGCAAACAATACAATCCTGGGGTTTCCTTCTTCTCCAACTCCCGCCTGAGTATTTCTTCTGCCTGTTAAAGAGCAAAGAGAAATCAACACATAATGAGGCAATTTGTTTTCAGTTAATTACCTGCCTGAACAAACACTGCTTTAGCACCTTGCAATCATCAGCTGGAAATGAAGAAGTAGGGCGAGCAAGGAAATGGTATCTTTATCCAACACAGCACCAAAGATAAAGTCTAGAAAGAATCTGGTTCCAAACTTAATGTTTAAAAAAATACTTCAACATAATATGGTGGCTTTTGGTTTAACACACCAAGGAAAATTAAACCATAAAAACAAGAAAGAGCTTACACCTTTCTTTACATCTTAGGTATGCATTCTGTCCCAAGAACAAATACCAGTCCTCGACATCAAACCTACACCTGATTCACAGCAACGAAGTATCTGCTATTCTAGAAGTTTATCATTTTTTCACATGTCCTAGTAAGTACTCCTGCAACGACTCTCCTTCCCTTTTCTCTAATTCCTCTCTTCTGAAAATAATGATTTCCATTCTATTGTGTCTCACATTGACTTTCATACTGTTGGCCGTAGAAATGCCATGCTTTTAGGTAAGATGCATAAATTCTAAATTTATCTAAATCTTTGAAATAAAATATATTTGAAATATATACAGCTTTATGAAAAAGAAGACACAGGCTGTGTCTTCCAGACATGTATTATGGGCTGTAAGAAACTTTCAACAGCTCTTTTTCTCAGGGCCACTATCTTTGCTCTAACAACAAAATTATTGTTTCACTTTTAAACAAGAGATAGTCTGCTTTCTGTGGCTCTTTGAAAAGATAAATACACTGGACAGATGATCTATTGTTCAGACAGAACTGTTACCTCAGTCCCCCACTGCAAAAATGCAACATACACAATTCCGATCAGTGTAATTTTTCTCTCAGAAAAGATCTACTTGAACCATCTAAACCAAGAAAGATCCAACACTGCCTGCCACAGAATTAAAGTTCAACATTGTAACTCCAGTCATTCTTCTACCATAGCTCCTTTACCTAAAAGGAAACCTGCTATCATCTCTGCATCTAAATTATGATTGCTCTTGTTGTGTAAGAATTGCTATCTTTGACCTTCAGATGATCTTTAGAGAAGCGAAGTTTTTTACTCCAATCAGTAGAATTCATCAAACCTATATGAAAATCACCTTTAGAAAAATGCTTGGTTTGAAATATTTAATGCATAGCAATTTTAGCATCTCATTCTTTCTATTATTTTTGTAAAGTAACAGTAAAGTCTACAAATATTTGAAGAGGACAAGCGTGAAGAAAAGTTTAGATTCCTAGAATATTAAAATTAACAAAAATAGAATTTCATTAGAAAGCAAATTGGTGGCAAATTGTTAGGAAAATAACTTGATGGCAAGTGTTTAAGTGCCTGTGAAGCAGCTCTCTAAAAAAAGCCAAAGAAACTCTTATTTAACATTTAGAATTAGCCCAGCAAAAGTAGTAGAAAAATCTTGCCTAACCAGAAGACTGTACTTACAGAATCCTAGAGTGGTTTAGTTTGGAAGGGAATTTGAGTATCATCTAATTGCAGCCCCCTTGGCATGAGCAGGGACACTTGCCATGAGACCAGGTTAATCAAAGCCCCATTCAGCCTGGCTTCCAGGGGTTTGATAAAGTGCAGTTTACTTTCTCTTAACTGCCTCCATTAGTTGCTATAGCATATTAATAACAGACATTACAGAGGATTTTTCTCTTCCGCAGTAGAGAGCGCTGATTTTTTGCAGTACCCACATTAGACACCAAAAGATAAGGTGGGTTTTTTTCCCATTCACATTGAGAAACAAGATGGAAATGTTGCTGTATAAGGAGATACGAGGTGAAAAGTGCACTGCAAGATGCATCTTCACCACTTCCTCTGCAGGGCACTCCCAAGCTCAGATTGCTATCATGTGGCAGTGCCTAGACTGGAAAGACAACCACTCAACCACTCACTAATGGTGCTTCACATTTAAGAGCATAAAAACATCATGTTCTGGTCTAAGCTTACAAGAATTCATTGCCAACATAAATACTTCAGCACATAGATAAAACAGAGAATTAAATAAGCAGAAGTCTGACTTTTTCTTCATCTGATTAGCTATCTGATCACCTCTCTGGCATGTTGCAAATATTTTTATTACTTAAATATTTAAAGGCTAGTACAAAGATCAAACTAAAAGAAAACCCCTGTGTTATCAAAATATTTGCCTTCTACAAAACCAGATAAAACTCTAAAACTGGATTTCTCATTTTGCCTAGGATTTTGTGGGAGTGGAAAAAAGAAAGAGAAAAATCCTTTCTCCTAACCTTGTGGTAAAATGTTTTCAAAAAATCACATTTAATCAAAAAATCACAGGATAGTCTGCACCAGAGTGGATGGAATTCAATACTAATCTCCAAAGTCAGTTGATTTAAACACAAGAAAGATTTAGGTTCTTATCTTGCCCTCTAACTACTATTCAGTGGTATGGGAATTAAACAGGCTACACTTCACAAAAATGTCCAATCAGTAAAGAGGGGCCTAGTTTTAACAAGAGAGGGTGCCTTTTCATTACTCACTATGCAGACTCCTGCACACCAAGTACTATTTTACAATTAATTCCTTTGCTAGTTCAAAGTATTTCCTAAAAAGTCATTTTTCTGCTTGCACAAAATGTGCTTGGCTAACAGAGAAGTAGCATGAAGAAGCAGAACAGAGGAGCATGGAAGAAGGCAGTGAGAGAAAAGGAAAGCTCTCTGGTTTTCATTTCATCTTCCCTGTAATTTCATGCAAGACCCTGGGCGACACATTGACTCCTCTTTCCTAGCTCTGTAACCACATATAGGAATGCTTACCTGCCTTCTGTGACTGTAACTACATATAGTGAAATTAATCAAGTTCTTGAATGAGCTCATGCACTAATCAGTGTAGTACTGCTTCACATCTGGGAAGCCATACCTGACTTTAAATGTGGGCGTTTGAGATCTTGCCATAATTGTGTTTCCTCACTCAAATGTTTTGAGGTATCTGTGTCATGCAAGACAAGCAAAATTACCCTGTAACACATGGTTTATGGGATAGGTTGGTCTAAAACCAGACTCTGTATCATGCTGTATACTCTTATGAGGTGCTGGATTGGAGATGGGGTTGAAAACAGGACGTTGTAAGATGGAATATCCATCTGATGCCAAATGGCAGGTCTCACTAATCTATCAAAGGTCAAGCAGCTACCATGTTACACAGCTCTTGCAAGGGAGAAAGGCCTTACTTCAAGTGGAAGAACTGAAAAGTCACATCTCCGGTTCACCCTTTCATTTTCTTTTAGCAGGGAAATAGTACCGTTGTTAGGTGGAAGAGATCTCTTACACCTCAGACAGTTGTCCAATGTTAATAATACTCTTGAAACCTCTGGGCACCTCTCACAGTTAAAAGAAGGGAGAGGGGCACTTTTCAACACCCGTTCTCACTACACACGGAGATGTCGCCTTTTGCAACAAGTCTGTTAAAGGGATACAATGAGTGAAATACTTCAATGAGAAAGGCACAGCAACTATCAATATACAGTGCATTCAGGTTTTATATTAGTTTTTTCTCCTTGTTAATGTGCCATTTTGATCATTGCTTGGCACTCTCACTTTTCTGTTGACTCATGTAATAATATTAGTTCCTACTACTTTTGTTCAAGTTATAAAACAAATGAATATAGAGCCATATCTAGTCACAGTAACAAATCCTCAACAAAGTTTGCTAAATGTTAGTGACATGTTACTCTGCAAAATTTGTGCTGCTACATGGCTCTGCTATAACCAAATGAATTGCGTATTTTCTAACAGCACAATGTGGAGCTTCACATGGCCTTATCTACATGCTCTGTTTCCTTATCAGCAGGTAATTCCAAAACAGGAGGAAACTTACTGTCATGTGTAAGCATTCATCACACTGCTATTGATGATATTTAGCAGTTTTAATAAATTTTTCAGGATTTAAATTCAGGTTTTCTATATAAAAGCATTTCGGAATGAAAAACATTCAGAAGTTTATGAAACAGATTTTGGTTTTTTGCACAGATATGTGCTAAGCCCATTAATGATTTGAACATCTAGTGGCCAACATACTACTCCAGTAGATTTTTGTGCATTTCTACAAAAATAATGACCAGGTTTAAAAACATCAAAACACTTTTGGTAAATATGAGCAGTTCACACTGAACACTTTGCACAGATATTCATTCCCCTCAGTGCACAGCTACATGTTTCTAATTTTCTGTCTTTTTTGGTCCAAAACTAGCTTTCTTCCAGCAATTCTGTTATTTCATACTTACACAGCATTTTCTTTTTCAAAGCACAGCACAATCCCTCATTCTGAAAGCATTTCTAAGCAGTTTCCTGTGTCAGATATCCTGTCCTATTCTCTGAGTGCCATTTTCATAACTCCCTAAGGGCAGTTTGTGAATGTAACTAGGACAGAATGCATTTCCAGGAAATGGAAAATACTGACCTCTATTTCTCCACTGTACTGAGAAGATTGTGATATTAGCATGCTATCCCCAAGGCATGCATAATGTGGCACAGAATTTGCCAGCAAGACATATCTGTCAGTTTATAATGAACAAAATCTAGGCTTTGGTGCATGACTATTAGGAAAAAAATCATGTAAGTATAAGGCATTCTGGTTTTTTTCTATCAATTGAAATTATGTATCTCCATTAAGCTTAAATTATATCAGAGCACAGCCTTTGTGCTTGTGGTATCGTAAGGCACATGTATTTAATGCTACCATACACCAAACAGAGGGAAAGGAAGGGAAAGAAAGAAAAAACCTTATTTTTGTCTGAAATTGGATATTTCTGAATATCTACATACATTTCTGAATACCTATATAAATTCTATATAAATTCTGAAAACACTGCTTGATAGCCTAAGTTCCTGATAGAGCCTGTGTGAGAGTTTGCACCCAAAAGAGAACACAGTTAAAGTTAAATACAAATAGGCATTGCTTCCAGGTATGATTTTCTAAAATCTTCCTACCATTGCTCTAATAGTAAAAGCAAAATAATCAACAATAGGAAGGCTAATATAGCCTGTTACCAGCAATTTTAAAGAGTTATGTCACTGATATGCAGAGTTAGGTGATGGCTTTTGATTGTCTTTGGAGCTAATCACACACAGTAGTAACAGTGCTAAAGAAGTGATGGAGAAGTTCAGGAAAACATCAACAGAGATATAACAAGTCTTTTAATCTTATACCACTTCTTGTCTCAAGTGTTTGATTCTGTAATTTGAATATGCTAACATTAAGCAATTACATACATCAAACACTGATGTTACTCTATTTAAAGTGTTTTTTAAAACTACAGCTAATAGTTTGCAATCAAGTGGGAAAGAAAATTAATATCTCCTCCAGACAAATTTTCAAGACTCCATCATGAATGACTGCTACAGCTTTCCTGAAAGGCCCACACTGCTGTTTATCCAAAGTAGTTAATTCAATTATCTTTGAATATTTTCAAGTATTGCTATCACAATTTTCTTTGCATCTCAAGTTGCTTCTTATTTACCAACTTCTATTTCATGTGGCTATTACTCCAAGTCAATTCTTTTAGCATTCACAAGTTATGACAGACTCTTATGTGTCTTTTTTTCCTAGCAGATTTTCCTTCGATGACCCCCCCCCGTAGAAATGAGTGTCATTAGTGTTTTGCCAGCTAAAGCCAGACAGTCCTTCACCTTTCAGATGCTATTTCAAGATGGGATCTCAGCTACATGAAACATTTTTCTTACCTTTCCATGTTGTCCTGCTCTTTCATAGCAGATTACTGCATCTTCCCACATTTCCAGTTCCTCGAATATTTGTAAGGCAGAGCTGGTGCATCCCAGCTCAAAGAGTAAGTTTGCAAGCTGGCGCTGCAAAGATAAGAAATTCCAGGTACTGAAAATAGCAAATAATGCTGACACAATTTAAAAAGATGTTAGAGGCATTTCTGACATCAACAAGAAGCAGACAGATAATACAGAATTATTCTCCTGAAACTTCAGGTTGGAGCCTCAAACAGTGTATATACCTCAAAACCCCCCCAGCAATTGAATAAAAATTGTTGTGCTTTGAACAATTTAACAATATAATGCAAAAATAGAAATAGACATGGCAAGAATGAATTGACAGAGATGAATTTCCAGCCCTTAAATGAGGCCCATGTGGCTGGAGAGCAGTTGCAGCAGGAAGCTGGGAATGCCGAGTGGGAAACAGAGGCCAAAGAAGGGAATTAAAGCCCCTTCAGCAATGCTTTGTCACTGTAATCTGCACCTGTGGAGAAACAAAGATGGAGAGAAAGGCTCTGATACAATTCTGTCCAGTAGCTGTGAGAAATCACTGTCCCAAACAGCCACTGCCAAAGGGTGTTGGTTTTTACACAAACCAATATAGAATTTGAGTTTAAGTTCAACTCCCTAGCTAAGTCTTCCTCACAATTCAGTCAGCCTCTTTGTTATTTCAAATTCAGCTATTATTTCAGTGTACTAATGAAAATAAATGAGTAATGTCTTCAATTCAAAAACAAACATGGTATGTTTCCATGACTTTGAAAAGTCATCTTTATTTTTTAAGAGAAGATTAAAACTGCAAATGGGTTTTAACCTTTGAAAAAAGGGTAACATGCACTATGTGTGACAGATAAATAGGTTTGAAAAATAAATAGGAGCATTCTGTGTATGGTCAGCTACTTATGCACCACACAGTTAACCTCTGCAGTGGACTTGGTGATCCTGAATGGACTCCCTGAAATTCTCTACATATGTTATGAACCTATCTTTATTGGTTTGGGTTCAGTATCTGTTGCAAATCCAAGGAGTTACTAGAGGGGAACAGACCAGTAGTAAAAAAAAAATTACATCTGGCTACAATTCTTTGATATAAATATGTAACAAACTCTGAAAACCTCTTTGTTAGCTTGATATTAATCACTTAGGAAAAAAGTTTTGCCATTGTCTAACACTAAATCTCATTAATGTTTAATTAAATTTGCTCAGTTATATTTAGTAAAATTTATATATGCAATGCGTCTTCATTAGTATGACTAGAAGATTGAGTCATCTTTCATTATAAATCCTTATTTTAGCATTTCTATCTTTGGCTTAGAAAACTGGCTTGGATTGAAAATGCCACTCTGACAACTGGAAATGAAAACCATATTTGATGGTTATATTGCAAGTGCCTGTTAAAAGGTTATGTAGAAAATCTTGAGAATGCTCGGAGATGATATGATTGCTTAAAACAACATGCAGTGAGATTAGAAATCAAAAAGGAATAAAACACCAATTAAAAGTAAACCAACACGAATACCTTTGGAGGTATGCAATGTTAACAATTTTCTTGAGTTTATTAAATACAGCATCATCAGATAAGAATTTAGTGTGTAGATTTCTGCTCTAGAAAATGAAGACGAACAGTGTAGTTATGGGTATAAAAAAATCCTGTCAGTACCAGTAAAAGAGGGGACTATCTCAAAAGAAAAGCTTTCTCAGCTCAAGTTCTTCAGTGTACTATTGATTCCCTGTCTGATTTCACCATGATAACTTCCCAAAGTGACCTTTAAAAGACAAGAAAGATGCAGTAACAGCAGCATGAATAAATCAGTAATAAAAGGTAAGACAGTGGCAAGTTTATTTTAATAAGAAATATGTTTGAAGTTTGCAAGTTTTAGTCTACTTTGTACTGGAGGAGAAAGGAAAGTAAAGAAGAATTGCACTAAAAAGCAATGACCCCTGTGCATGTCAGAAGAAGACATCTGAAAGCAGAGCACTGTAGAGCTTGACTTCTCTCCAGAAACACCTGGTGTATGTTTGGTTGTGTATGTTTGGTTGTGTCTTTATTTCTACAGAGTTTCAACTCAAAGTCGCATCACACTCACTTGACTTTGGAGTGATGCAGCAACAAAGATAACCACCACTGACTCTTAAGTAAAGACTGAAATGGGATTGTTCCACACCTGTATGGCCCAATGTGGAGGCACCTGACAACAGTAGAAAATCTTCATGCGTTCAGACACCGATGTATTTGTATTTTCAAACTGGTCTGCAAGTGCCTGTAAATGCAAAGTATATCCTGATTTAGTATTTACTCAGATTTAATCAACCTAAACCCCCCATAAATTCAAAGTATTCAGAATTCTAGGCATTTTTGACATACTGGAGAAATTATAATCAACTATAATCAATACCAGGAATAAGAATCAAATTTAAAATCCCAAGTAAACACTTGCAGAGTCAAACTGCATCAACTATTGTAGTGACTCTGCCTAATGCATTTCAGTTCTTAAGCTAGTTTTCCCCTAAGACAGAAGTGATGTGCTTTAGGCATGACATTTCTTGTTTAAAAAAGAAAGACAAACATATTAAAGTGGACCATGGTTTTGGAAACAGTTCTAATACAGAATAAATTATTGTGACTTGGCATACAATTAAATTCAGGCTATTTTCTTTCTTTTGGTGGAGCTTTGGATTGTTGAAATATTTTCTTCTGAAGCCCTTTGAAAGAGAATGGCAACTTTCACAGAGAAAAACTGCACCACTATTTTTTTCCTCTGAAAATCCACTACGAAGTTATTTAAGTCAAAATTCAATAGCAAAAAACCCCACAATAACAAAGGAGGCTATAGCCAGAAAGGTGATTAGAAATGTTAAGGTAGGGGAGAAACTCTCTTCAAATGCCAGTCACTATCAAGCAGCAAATTCAAGGACAGTATATAAATAAGGGAATATTAAGTTACTTGTGTTCACATGATTCACCTATCAAACTCTCTTTAGTAACTCAAAGACTTGCACATGGTGCTACACGGGTCAGAATTTTCACAGCTTTCTGAAAATGAATGTAAAGATTCCCAAGCTAAAGGAAAAAATTTATAGGATCACTTCTTTCCCTCTCTTTCTAAACCCAACTGTTGATATCAATAATGCAACTGACAGCTGCATAAAATCAATTCTGTGATCCAAACTGCTAATCACCTTGTAACTATTATTGATGGGATTTACTAAGTGGCTTCATTCTTTTAATAAGAAAACAAATCACAACATGGAGCAATAATTTAGGCTCTAAATTGATGCTTAACCTCCTAATTTTAAATACTAATATTTCACATATTTCATCTAATTCACATTCTTTTTCATAAAATTATCTCCAGAGGCCTGTTCCTACAGATTATGCAGAAACCTATGCCAAGCAAATGGCTCAGCTGTATTTGCAATAAGGAAAATGACATACTAATAAAATTGCATTCCTTTACACAGTTTCAGGCAAACAGAAAGAGTTAGATTAAAATAAAACTTTTAAAGTAATACCATTTAATTTTAGAAGTTATTTGAATACAAGCTATATAATACATTACATTTTTCTGTTTTAGTTCTTCTGAAATGCTCTATTGCAATGCAGAAGCACATTTTCCTATATTCTGCTGCAACAAAAATTAAACCAAAAAATTGTCCAATTCCTTGGGTACCCATTTTATGAGACCAAACAATGTAGTAAAATACAGTTGAAAAATTTAAAATGAACAATTGCTCTAGGCCTTAGAAAAGCAGGAAACTCCTAAATATGTCCTGCAAAATAATTTTTTTGAGGAGTACAGGAAATGAAAGGCAAGAATTATTCTAAGTGAATCAAAATAGTTTTGGGGTTTTTTTTTAACTTTTTGTCTTCCCCTTTCCTAATTTCTACCATTCCAACAGAAATACAAATACAAAAGAAATATAAGAAAAACATTTTTTCAGAAGAAAGTATTTTATTTTAAAATGTGTGGCCATATCTTTCTACACTTCTCAAGCAGAAAAACCAAATGTAAATTATGTGTTAGAAGAGAGTATGATTGTTAACAAGCAGAATTCTCTCCCTTCCCAAAACCAGTACTGTAGTCTGTTTGGAGTTCTAACAAAACTGAAAATGAAAGTAGAACTTCTGAATATTATACATTCCTTAGGAAGAGTAAAGAGCAATGAATTTACAAGTCCTAAAAATCTGTGGTTAATGCACTCTTTAATAAATTGAAAATATAAGCTTTGACAATTCTGCCTACTATTGAAGTATAGAAAATAAGTTACTCAAATTTTGAATTCTGTGTTTCTGAATAATGCTTGAAGAAATAAAATCTGGGCTGTATAATGGCAAGAAAATGAGAATTCTACCATTATTGCACAGCTAACAAATATGAGATCATAGAACAATAAATCAATAAATTCCACAAGTGAGCAGACTTCTTCATTAATAACCTTCAACATAAATACACTGTAATAAAAAAGTATGTAAATACAGAACACTTGCAACACAGTCAGATATAAGATTTTGTGACTTAGTTTAACCTGAGACTCAGATTCCTGCCTTGCAAGTTTTTACATAGAAATAGAGCAGAAACCAATTAAAATTCACAATTCTAAATTACATGAGTTCTTCCACAGGCAACATTTAAAAACATCAACAGGTTACTCTCCCACCATGTAACACACCCTCTTCCCAAGGCTTAAACTGTCACAGCAATGAGTTCTAAAGTCAAAAGCCACAATACAGAGACACGTTAATCCAGTCTGGACACAACAAAACCAGACAGTTTTGATGGAATTTTATATCATGAGCAAAGACTACACTATTGCCACATGAACACAGGAAAAGAAAGCTCTAGAAACTCCAATGCGTTTTCCCCACCTCATGCTCCAGTATTCTCTGAGATGAAGCAGTTCAATAGGCTGCCTGTTTGGGATAAGCATACCATGCTAATTTGAAATTATCACAGTAGGGCTTCAATTACTTATCAATCTCACTCTTATCACTTTTCCAATCAATCTCAGCTGGTAATTATCCACAACTGAAGTATATGGAGCTTGTAAAGGACTTCCCCACCTTGGACACAATTTTTGTATGTTCATGCCCATTGTATATTCTTGCTTTGCTTCTATGTTCAACATATGTGTAACACTACTAAGGTCTTCAAGATATAGTATCAGCTTTGATATTTGAGCCTGACCAAATTTCAATCTCTTCATCCACTCCACATGTTTTACCATCCTTATCTTCAGCAGCTGACTGAGTTAGAACTTTTTTTTTTCTTTTTAGCCAGACCTTATCTCTGTGCTTAATCTCTGGAAATACTATTACACCCTTACAATTTCTGAGTTGTCATTTTCCCACAACATAATGCTGTTTGATTTCTCAGCCTATTACAGTACAGTTTTTTAATTTGTTATTCATCCAACTGGTCTGAAATTCCTCCCCCAGAGATTTGCTCCTTTAGTTAAAATATAATCCTTAGATTGCTCTTTGCATCTAAGGTAAATAAATGGCAATTTCCCACGTTTCTTTCTATTCTTAATCTCTTTATTGTAGATTAAATAGTTTACCTGCTTTTAAAAATGCCCCTCACATGTAATACTAACTATATGTAAACATTTTTTCCCATCTGTTTCACCTGAAGGATGTCCTGATGCAAGCTTACTTAGGGAAAAAATCCCCCCACAGCCAAACAAAAAGCCCCAAATTCCTATATTTTGAAAAGAGCAGAATATTTAATACTTGTCAAAAACTTACTGGAAACAGCATAACACCTTGCTTGTGCAGCAACTACCTAATTCCATCTGGTTATCCCATCTCAAAAACACTGAAGATACAACTACTCCTATCCAAATTTAACATTGCTGGCCCTAATAAAACCTCCATTTTATCACTGCAATTTGATCTCACTTCTTCCCAAGTTTTCATATCAGTAACAGACAGTGTGACTGCACCACTTTTTCCTTTACCTATCTTTTCCAACAAGCATTTTCCAGTTTTAGTGTTCCAGTCACAATTGTTCCACCCGATTTCCTTCCCCCATGCAACAGCTTGCTTCACAGACAGTGTTAATCATCATAGCTTGTTTATCCTGTTTTCCTGCCTTGTCCTACTGCTAACCAGGCATCCAGCTGTTTTCCACCAACCACACCCTATTTTAAAATGCTAGTCTTTACCACGTTATTACCTGACCATGTGCTGTGCATTTACCAGTACTGCTATCTCCACCCTTCTTTTATTTCCTCATACCCTTTGATTTATCCTGGTACCCTTGATATTTCTCTTTATTTACGATTTTATAAACAGAAAGATTAGATAAGTTTTTTTCTAGACTTTTTTCTGCTTCTCAGTCTAGAAATCTTGTCAGGCTGCCAGAATCAATCCCTAGTTAACGCCTCTGGGACTCCAGTGGTGATGGTCCACCCATGAAGTCCTCTCTACATGAATACTCACACCAGCCATAAACCACTGTGTTAATCCATCACCTAATCCCAGCTGACATGGTGTCTGTGGCATTATCTTGTCCTGCTTTTACCCTTCTCTAGCACATCAAAGCTGTCTGCTTCTCACATGTTTTTACCATATTTGACACAGATTTAGCTCGATTCAATGAATGGAAAATGCCTTTCAGTCTTTTCTAACACAGAAACTCCAGACACACTTTTCATTAAATTCTTGTAATTCTAGGGTTCTTTTTCTTCAATTTCTCCCAAGCCTGAAGACTCCTAAAAATCCCACAAATCACCCTGACCTTTCCACACTCTGCCTATAAAATCACTTCCATTTTCCTTGTGCTTCTTCCATTTCTGTCCATTACCTCTGGATGATGTATAAGCAGCAAGCTGGTGTCACAACTCTCCTGTTCTTGTATTCTAGCTGTTCCCATAGCTATTTACACAATTTATACACCTATTCAAGTATCACAGTATGGACACCAGCTGTGGGACTGCTTGGTGGGTCATGGCCTTGTGTCAGGCACAGAGGTGCCTCAGGGCACCAACACATAGCTGGAATACAAACTATGTATTCCAGCTGCTTGCAAGAAAGGTGTTTGGAGACACAGGGGGGGAAAGAGGTAAAAATACATCTGTAGGGAAAACAAACCTGCTATCTCACCCATACTATGGTTCCTGAGAACTTAGCAGGTGTACAGCTCAAACTGAACTGAGCTCACCTACGTTATTTACTCAAAAACAAAGTAGAGGAAAGCTTTGTAAAAATAACAGCAACTATATGTGTAACTCTGGTTGTGGAATTACATAGTTTTATTTTATTCATAAGCTTACTTCAAAAATTATGAATGAACAGGAACATTTATCATCAAAAGCTCCTTTGATTTCCTTCGACACAAATTTGTCTCACAGACAGCTTCTATTAAGTGGGAATTTTTTTAAGCTTATGGAACATTAAGTTCTTGTGGATCCTGTAATACGTACAGACTTCTATAAAACTTTAAAAGATTCACTAATAAATTAATTCAAACTTTCATACTTTTTAAAATTTAATTCTAAATGCTAGAAATTTTTTTTGAGGCAGTGATATTAAAATACTTGTTTAATAGAAAAATCTACATAATTCTTAATGTTTCAAAAAATTAATTGGCTTTATTATTTTTCAAGTTGTCTTCTGCCAAGTTACATTTTCTAACAATGAAGTCTGAAAAACGCTGCAGAAGAAGGAACTAAAGTCCAAGTTAATTTGGGATGAATTACAACAGTAACTGTTGCAACCTTGTTCCACAACAGTGTACAAAATAATTCATAAACACAGAAAAGTACTAACAAAACCTTTGTTCTTCCTCAAGAACATATACATAATCAGTGTCTAAAAGTCACAAACTGTATGCCTATTAGAAAACAGGTGATAAATAGAGATAATTAAATATGCAGAATTTTTTACATTTCTTTCCTCTGAAATATGTATTGGGTATTCCAATCTTTGCTAGTACTATAACTATTTTAGTACCTTGTGGATATGTAATTAGACCTTGAGTTACACTCCTTTGATAATCTTACTTTAAAAAAAAACATCCAACCCCACATTTACATTTCAAACAACACACTTAATTCAACAGCTCTTTGTCAACCCAAGAGCACCTGAAACCAAGACCACCAGGACAAACTGAGACATATGCAGACTTCTAAAATCCAATGGTCACATGTAAACTACTAGTGAAGCAATGCCAGAAATGATAAAACTATTAAATGTTTTCATATAAAAATGCAATAAAGTTTTGCTAAATGGGAGATAGTAATTTCTGGCCTGGTCCAAACTTCATTACAGAGATTATGACAAAATACTGATTACTTGATTGATTGCCAATTTTATCACTAAAGAATAGATTCAAAACCAGTTCATTGGGTTTTACATTCAACCATTATTCAAAACAGCATTTTGACAGTTCAGACAGAACTTTGTTGCTTGGAAACTAAAATGACTTTAAGGAAATAACAAGCTATCCTTATAAAAGCTCACAGAGCTCACAATTATATATTTCTGTTAAACAATGAAACCATCTCTGAATAGTTAAGAACTAAGGCATCAAAATACACAGAAAAAACCATTAAGCAAGGATGCATTTCAACATCAAGAAGAATCCTTCCACTCATTTATCTAATTTTCAAAGTGGAATTATGACACTAGATACTTGAGGAAAATTTATGACAATGATCACAATTGTAAATTGTAATTTGTAATTCATTGACCATTTCTTACTCTGTGCAAAGATGCCAAGCTGAAGACCACTACTTACTGGAGATTTCACATTATTCACATTCTCAGGAGGATAAAAACGTTCTGTGAGAAATCTGCAGAAGTTAAATGCTTAAAAGCAGAAAAATATTGCCTCTTTTTTACACCTCATTAAAATACAAGTCTAAGTTTCATTAAAATCTTGTAGCCTTGAAGACTCATGTATTTGCTTATTTTGCAAATTCATCCTCTCAGTCATTTTTCCAATCAAATTACTGCTTGTTAGGATTGACCTCAATTGGTGTGTTTATTTAAACCAACTAGGACTGTGTATCACATTGCTCCCCAGGAACCAAAAACTGCTCTAAAATTTATGAAAACTAACTTTACCATTTTGTATAGCACTGACTGCCTACTTTGTATGGCAAATAAAAGTGTACAGGGTGTCTGGAACACAGAAACTGACAAGATTTCAGGATGCTTCACAGAGAAAAACTACTAACAAGATAATGCAACTTGAAACAAAAATAAGTGAATTCAAGTACAAGACTTTAGGATGCACATTTTCAAACCTAAGTCTGTTTGCATTGAAAGCAGTGTTTTACCTACTTTGTTCAATGCTTGGGTAAAAACTTCTTGATCGTATGTAGTCATTACTCTGACAGAAAACACAATGTTCACTGACCCAGGTTACTCCTGGGTCCACGAATGGAAAATGGACCAAGTTTCTAGCAGCTTTACACACAGAAAGAAAAAATGCTGATTTCCTTAAACTGAAATGAAAACAAAAATTTTCTATGCATATTCTCTCAAATTAGAGTAATCCTTTGTTAAACAGCAGACTAATTGCCAACTAATACTTTGCTTATTTTTCCCTCCCCCCACGGAGTCCATGGAGAAATCTCTCTGATCTCTTAAAACAGGTCTGCTGGTGCTGGATTCAGCACTGTCCACCCCAAAGCAATGCTCTAGTAGCTAACTTTGATGAATTCTTCAGTTAAGATGCTTTAGTTCTCAAGGCTAGAAGTAGCAATAGTACCAAGTACACACAAGGAACGTGGATTCTTCTCTATCTCCCTTTTTCTTCTCCCCACTAAACAGTCAAAGAAACTTCTTGGCACCAACAATTCCTCACCAAATACTGAAAAACCTAAAGTTTTTAGGCTGAGAGGACTGCTAACAGAAGCTTTTTCAGGACAGCTTTCTCTGTGGCATTTGCACACAGGTTTGATTTCACTGTCAGCACTCAACTTGAACCTGAGAATAATGCAGTATTCTCTCCAAGACAGATTACAGCTACATAATTTCCTAACATGGTTCAAGTTTGGTGCATTTAAGTAGTTATTCCCTTTAAAAGCATAAGCAAATAAATTATTTTTTTAAAACAAAGGTTGTGTCAATTTTGTGCCAAGGATCTTGCTTATAGCCTTTAATAAAGATCTGACTGTTCTTGCACCAGACACCTCTGTTTTGGTGCAATCTCTCCTCCCCAGCCCCATCAGGCATTACAATAAATTGTTATAGAGAGTAAGTTACATCAAACATTTGTGTTTTGTAATATATAACAGACATATTCTTTGAGAGATCCAGTTCTTCCTCAGAAAAGCCAAGAAGGGAAGGGGATAGTCAATCTAAACCCTTGAATAATTTTTCGATGCATTATATAATTATTAGTTTGGGTATAGTCATCAACTTTCATAACTATGACCCATTTGATCTATCCTGTATTCCAACTGGAACACCCTGCTCACAAAGACTAATCTATCAGAAATATCCTGTACCTTTTCTGTTGCTGGTAGACTTGGGTTTACCTACCATAGAGCACTCATTTGCATTTTGCTGATAGGAACTTATACCATAATGTATATATACACAAGCAATTTAAAAAAAGTTAAAGTATCTGTAAATAGCAAGAAAAGCCTCACCCAAGCTTTAATATAAAGCATAAGTAAACATAATGGGAATAAATATTCAAAAGAAACCTTTATGCACAGCAAAAAAAAAAAAAATTCAGAATTAGACAGTAATTTCTGAAACAACAATTACTTTAAATATAAAAAGAATTCCAGAGAAAAAGTACTTAAGACTTGTCACTAATTGCAAGCATGCAAACATTTACAGCTTCCTACCTAGGGCAGAGACTGGATGGTATTCTGTTATGCAAAAGAAATATCAAACAAAAAAAACACAGCACAAAACAAAATGCCATGTATTCAAGTAACTGTTTTGGTGCAAGCACATTTGGTTTTGGTGCAGTCACATCAAGCATAATTCTCTTATGTTACTAAGATGCCTGGGAAAAGGAAAGAAAATAATATCTAGTCTTAGCTAGATACCCATAACTTGAAATCACAAATATTCTGCTCCTTTAATTGCCAGAAGCTCTTTTTTCAGTAATAGAGTCAATTTTTCATGGGGGTTTTTCAACCGCAAAGTGCTCTTTTGCTGTTACCTGTTTTTCAACTATTTTCATGCATTTGAAAACTTCAAGAACATCTTTACTCATTTGGTGAAGGGCACAGGAGTATAAAGGGAAAAGACAAACAAGTTCAGTCTCTTTTTTCCTGAATCCAGCCACAATATCTCAGATAACATCTTGGGACACCCATTGTTTTCACTCCTTACAAGAAGAAATTTTTCCTAAGAATAACTGCCCTATACAATGAAACCTTGACTGATACCCAGTAGTTTCTGTTGAAAAATTACTTGGCAGGAAATGAACATTCTTCCAGTAGCTGAGCCTGACCCAGAAACCATACAGTGTATGATGGTAAGTACATTAGAAATATGACACACGGGCAAAGCATTTAAACTTTAGCTATACCAAAAGAAAGCAGTCACATGTAAAGAAATCTGTTTTCAATATATGTATTTTCTTGAAAGACATCAAATCCAGTGCTTCACATGTTCCTGGAAAGCTCTCCATACATCAGGGAAAAACAAACAAACTCCCTATCAATCTCTGTTAGTCATTGATCTACTCACCAAAGAAAAAAATAAACATCTTCAGTAACAACAGGTTTGAAATCAGTTCAATTTCCAGTGAAAATAAAAACATTCTAAATGCATTAAATGTTCCATGCCTGATTGTATAACATATTCAAATAAAAGTGTATCAACCTCCCCTGAAGACTCAGCTCTTTATTAAAGAAGGAAGAATCCACAAAATCACAGTTCTTTCCACAATCATATAGCCAGTTTGGCATACAACCAATCAAAAAAACCAGCCCAAATGAAAAATTTTCAGTCAGCTGGACAAAGTTTTATGGTCTGTGCTGGTCACTCACACCAAACTGGTTGATGGACAGAGACAAGACAACAGAGAATCTTCTGCTACTTCCCTGGAGTCACCATCCCAAAAACCTTGCCCAACAAAACCATGTACTATAGACACAAGGGACAGCCAGGATAACATTTACATCCTTTAACTCTGTTAACAGCCTTCAATTGCTTGAGGACCATCAGCTGCCAATCCTAATGATACCACTCTTGCACTGGAGGCAATTTTCTCGCAGATCTGCAGGAAGGTGTATCATGCTGCTGCCAAAGGAACACTTTAGCACTTTGCTTTCAGCTAATCCTGTTTTACTTGAGATACTCTAAGTATACTAAGATACTGTCCCTGAGCCAGAGGGAGAGTACTTGTACTCACTGAAGGACAAATGAACTCCTTCACCAGCAGCTGCCACCACCACCACCTACTTCCTGATACCATTTTCTTCTAGGGGAGAGAAGAACAGGAGCCCAGGAGCCTGCTGGGCTTCTGGTCATTCATTCAACCCTCAGCCTTAATTGAGAGCCAGAGGAAACAAGGCAGATTTCACACCAGAGAAAAGGCAAAGTGGAGCTTGGGAGCTCCTGAAATAGTTAAAGATGGCACTATAATTTGGCATTTTTGACCTTTTAAGTATCTGAACCAGCAACATTATTAATGACCTTGGCTCGTGTGCATTTCACACAGGGGAAAACAGAAAGAAAGCAGAAGTGTTCTGTGGTAGAATCATTTACTACACGTTTCTATTTCTAGGCAACTTCAATGTTTTCCCAGATCTGAATCTGGGAAAATGGGCAGGTATAGCACAGCAACGTGCATAACAGCTACAAACAAAAATATTTATGTCATTTAAAAATCTAGTTCTGGCATGGAAGGTCATATTGCTTACAAAAACATCTCCACATTTGTCAAAATGCCTCAGTCTTACCACAAAACCACAGTGCCATCATTTACAATATTCAGTCAGAAACCTATACTATAAAAAAACCTGGCTAACTGCAAAAGTAAATGGAAATATTGAAAAGAATCATTATCATATCATACTCTGGACACCAGACTGGGCCCTCCAGGGAAGTGGTCTCGGCACCAAGCCTGGCGGAGTTCAAGAAGCATTTGCACAATGCTGTTGGGCACATGATGCGGCTCTTGGGGATTGTCCTGAGCACGGCCAGGATTGGGACCTGATGATCCTTGCGGGTCCCTTCCAACTCAGCATATTTCATGATTCTGTGATTATAAAACTCTCCATACACCAGTGCCAGTGATTATTTGAATCGATCGTCATGAAATCAGTTTGGAAAGTTCAGAATCCAAATATATTCCTCAATCCATAACTAAAGCTGTAAGAGGAACTAAATGAGTTGAATTAGGCCAGAAAAATCAGTTCTCTGGTTAGAAGCTACATCAAACACACACTATTGCAAAGTTTATCTCTCCAATCAATTGATTCTTTACATACTAGATTCTCCAAACTATCTCCAAACATTTAGAAACCACAGCAGTCACCACATTAAGTAGGATGTTTTAATAACCCAACCCTCCTTGAAACTTACTGGAAAGTGAAGCCCTCAGCATGATGGAAATTCTTTCAATGGAAACATCTTTTAGAAAAAGCAGTGCTCAATCTCCACTACTCCATCACAGTTACAAACTCATTTAAATGCATCAGCATTTTAATGTCACATAAAACTAGTTCTTATTTCTGTAAATGGTACAATAATTTAATCTAAAAATCTAAGAAAAATAACATTTCCCCTTGTTGATTACACAATAGTTCATTCTTTTCTATTTTGTCTTTTCCTCAAGCATTAATTTCCATCCCTATTTCTGTACTTATCTCAAAGGGATTTGTCACAAATGTAATGGCCTTTTTTACAAATCCCTTCTTCCCCCTTTCTGTGAATTCATATTCTCTAGGTCAAAGATTACAAATCTCTACAGCTTGTACTTCAAAGTTTTGCTGTAGAAAACTGATCTGCTGAAATCTTACTCTTAATAGTGTACAAGAAACAAATTTTCCAAAGAATTCTCCTTGATTATCCTTGGTGTTGACCTCCATAATAAAAGCAAAATATTTCCAATGTACTGTGCTGAAACTCTATCCCTATTTGGCTCTACAAACACTTTCTTGCCCCTAAACACCTGAGAGTAATTCTTTTCAGTTTTTATCAGATTTCCCACTGAAAATCTCCTTTGGCAATAAATGCATTGGTTTCCCTTAAAATCACCGTTTGTATGCTGACCTGAGGAAGTAAAATATTTATTTTGTATCAGGAGAAAAGAAAAGCCCTACTGACAGACCACTCAGGCTTTTTTTCTGAGTGAATATATATGCCAAGACCAAGGACCACTAGTTATTGGGACTTACTAAGTTGTCTTTGACTGATTACCTATTCCAACTTTTGCAAATATTAGAGAACCAGTATTTCCATATTCATTCACTATTGATACTTCTACAACTAAAAGCAGTCTTCAGTCTCATTTCTTGCAAAGGGTAAAGCAGCACTAAAATACCTCCTAATGAAAGAATTTTTCAGAACAATGCTGGATCACTTTCAAAATATTAAAAGACACAGACACAAGCACTTCTATCAATAACATTTACCTCAATGTTATCATGTTATTTCCCAGCAATTGTTTTTGTACATCTTCATTTCATTAAAGAGGAAGGCACTATCTACTATATGCATGACTGAATTAAAGACTGAATTCATTCTCTGTCTTTCAGTACTCTTCACCATGGTCCTGGAACTTCTGGAACTACAATAACCAGTGCATTCAGCACCTTTCATTGCATTGAAAAACTCATGCATTTGGCAGCCTTTGCACAGCAAGATTCCGCACAGAAAACAGAGAGGACAAAGAGAACTGCTTTAATTTATCTACCTGATTTAACTTCTTCCCTGTAATAAGCTGATTACCATTACTGAATTGGAACTCCAAAACTATCATAATGAGGGCATTTTATATGTTGACTGCTTATATTTTTATTGTTCTGGAAAATGGTTAAAAACTGAAAAGAATGCAAAATTAATTCTGTATTAATTTGATTTTTAAAAGCCATTTCATGCAATAGATTCCATATTTTAATAGACTATTACCCTAATCAAACAGAATAAGCCTACAGATTTGTGTCATTGAAGGTGAAGAATGACTGAGCCCGAGAGAGCTATCACAAATTTAAGCATTTTGAATTAATAAGTGTCACTACTATTGTGGTCAGCAAATAATTATGCTGGAGTTTTGTTTGTTTCATTTGTCTGGGTTTTGCAAATTTTTTTTTTTTTTTTTTTTTTTAATTTGCATCTTTTCTTCTGTTCATTTAAAAGGTGAATTTTCATCAGCAGTGAGAATCAGACTGTCCTTCAATGATGTGAACATGTTTAACACAACTCTGTCTTTAGTAGAAAATTCCGGCTTGGTTTTTTGAAATTTAAATGTTGGAGTATGATTAATATCATTTTTCATGTCCTAAAATAAGAAGTTAACTTGCCCCTGTTTTAAGACTTCTTTAACTCTTAAATGGAAATGGAAGTGTGATTAGCAAATAAAGCAAGTGTACATTATGATGCAAACGAAACAAAATTACATGCCTTGTAATGAAAAGACAACTATCAAAATGAGTTTTGCATTTCAAATTTTCTCTTTTCTTATAAATATCTTAGAAATGCATGGGTTCTGATTGTGCATTAAAATTAATATATAGTAGGGTTTCAGTCCTAATTGTATAGGACAAACATGAAAAACATACCTTTTTGTCCTATCAGTTTCCAAGGAGTTTCTCAATTCTGAATAAATTAGGTGTTAAGCTATGAAAGAAAACACCCCTTTGCACCTGCCTGGCAGCTTCTGGTTTGCCCTTTCAACACACTCTCAATTCCAGATACTTGGTTAGTGATTTATACCAGATCCTTTAACGTCAGCATCACAACATGTCCTGCTGGATATTAATAGAGATTAGTGATTATAAGTGTAATTTAAATCATTTAGCAATGAAATACATAAGCATTAATTGAAAGACCAGTGTTTCTTAACCTAGTTATAACCATATTATCACTTGGACTTTAAACTTTGTTGTTCTACAAGTGCTGCCAGTATAATCAATAGAGATATTGAATGCATAAAGATATTAACATATTTAAGCATTCAACACTTAACAATTCCACTAAATTACCAATTTTAAACAATTATTCTACACTTCCTAGTCTATAAGAAAATAATAATTCATCACTTCTTGTTAATCTTCTCTCCAAAAGTGAGCATTTAGGAAAATAACACTTGTTTAACTGTCTATCTCTAGTGGACCTTTTGTCTAAGACGTCTTTCAGTCTAATTCTTTGATATACCAGTTAAAACTGCTTAATTTTTCTATTTTATATGGTGGAAGACTGGAAAGCTACTGCCTATACAACATCTCCCAACTGTTTTTTATGATATTCTGATAACTCATTATTTCCCACCCATGATTACTTTGTTTCCAGGTAAACAAATTCATTCTTCACTTTAACTTGTTCCTTAAGTATCCCCTACATGTTTAAGCAACCTCAACATCTGAAGTTATTCATATCACAGTTACTTAGAATTTAAAAATTGTTGAGGAAGAGACTACCTCTTGAACATAATCTATCCAATTCACCTATACAATCACTTCAATGGCAGGAAAAAGAAGGCCAAAAATTTGTAAGGCATCTACACAGAAGAACTTCTGGCACTGGAAAACTAATAGTATTTAGTTTTTGCCTAACTCAAGGTGAACTTCTAAGATGGAAACTGATGTTGATAGTTTTTAGGAAGCATGCTGGGGCAGGAGTTAATTAGCATGCTGGAACTGTGTATATCAGTATTTTTTCTAAAGCAAGTCAGATACCAGATTCTTAATGTGCATGCTTTGGTTCATCATATCAGGTCCTGCAAATGTGCATTTCACTTTGAAAACAATACTAGCCAACTAAGAAACAATATTCACTTCAGTTGTTCACAGACATTTTACTAAAAAAAGCTTCAATTTCTTTATAATAGGGCTCTTGCAGTGGGTGGGGAAGAACAGCACATAAGAGGAAATGAGTCGAACAATCTCAAATGAAACACAAAGCATTTTGATATCAAAATTAGCACAAAAGAGGTCAAGGTCATGAGTAGGAGATAACTGGATTCATGACCATCTGACGTAAGATTTCCTTTCTGTTTGAAACCCAGAGCCAAGCAGCGTACCAGGCAATTTAGAGCATCCCAATGCAACTGCCCTTTGCAACGTTTTGCTGTAGTCAAACACTACCACCTAAAGAAGCCTGGCAAAACATGAGGTCTCCAACAGCACAACAGCATTACTGACTTTCAAAATGGTGAGCTTACTGTTATTTCTGTACAAATACTGAACACAAAGTTACTGAGTGCCAGTGTTTAGGATATGGGTTTCCATGTTAAAACCTATTTATGGCTTAAGCCTCCACTTCCAGCACAAAATCTTCAGAAAAGTACAAGGTGTATTTTATCTTCTTTATGCCATTTACACTTATTTTTTATTCATGTTACTTACATGAATTATCATTTTATAGTTATTGCATTACCCTTATCAAGCAAGTGTACCTTCTTGAATGTTTTTGTTTCCAAAGTAAAAGCTGTTCCACCTGTCGAATACGTACTTTTATGATTTATCAAAAGATGTAAGCAGAATTTCCTCTGAAGTCTGTAGAAGAAGCTAGATTTAAAAGTTTACTTGATGAAGGGTGGATTTAAAACCAGACCACTTGTTGTACTGGCACTGGTGAACAGCAGGTATAAAACACTTCGCAAAGGGTGCAAAACCCACAGAGGAACTGCATATGATTCAAAATAGCGCGCCTGTGGTAAGTTCCAAGCTGTTGTGGTTACACTACTATAAAAGCTCCCAAATCATTTGATCTGGGTGAAGACACAACAGCAGTCAGTGCTGAAAAAGAGATCCAAAGACCTCTTGCATCAGCTCTGTCTTCTGCTTTTCACTGAAGGGGGAAGGACGAGAATGAAGAAAGAAAAGAACAACTATCTCCGTCAAATTCAAGTTAAATAACAATGTAGGAGAAGCAGACAACTACCTCGAGATAAGGCAGAGTCTGGTTTGTAGTACCTGGCATGTGTGCTGGACAGTGTGACTGTCTAGCAGCACAGGGCTATTTCAAAACATGATTTGTTAGCTCACCTTGAGGTACCTATCTCCAGATCTGTAATGAGACTTATGACATAAAACTGTAAAGATTCATCTATTCAAATGTAGCAACAGCTGTATGTCTTCATCTATTCAATTTAGCAATAGACAGGAATAATGACTCCTCCATGTCATCTGGTCTGTGGAACTAATTATTTTAATTGCTTAATTTGCTGAAGTGGAGCTTATAACGTTTATGCCTTCCAGAGCAAAGCTTAGGCGGAACAAGGCAAATGTTGTGTGCTGGTGCTCATATTTCTCTTTGCAACTTCCTGTCATCACTTTATAAAAGAAATGCAGTGTTACTGCTCATATGGCTTAAGGAATCTCCTATCACTACCTTTCAAAATGTCACAACACTGAGTGAAGACAATCTAAGGGGAGAAAAGTCTTCAGAACTAAAGCTCAATGAGAAACATTTGGGAAAAAACTGGAGGCTTCATATTTTTGGCTTATTTTAGAAAGTACATTGACACTGGAAGTCAGGTGTTGAACATAATTGTCAAGAATAGTTGAGAAAATATGAAGAAACTTTAACACAGAAAGAATGGTTTCATTCTTTCCCCCATACCAGTAATAGCGCTGACCCAAACTGGCAAAACCAAGAGTGCAGTAGAAAACTTCTAGGCAGAAATCATTAGCTAGAAAATGAAATTATTCAATATTGTCTTTTTGATAGTGGTACAAAACCACTTCAGTTATTACTGAGTAATTCTTGGCAGACTGGATCTCTGATTCCCCCTCCTCCCTGTCCCTTCCAACCCCCATAATAACATAGGGGAAGAAAAACAGGAGTCAAGCACCACCACATTAATTATTTTGAAGTGTGCTAATGAGTTTGGTGTATCTCCAGACGCACTTGTGTCATGTAACATCTTCTGTCAAATATGTCATCTGTTTAAGCAAAATTAAATATGTTCTGAAAATGTGTGCCTTGAGACTGAAATCATAACCATCACCAAGAGGTCACTCTCTTGTGAGATTGCTTTCTGAGGTAATAAGGTTTATTTCTAGTGTTCTGGAGACCTTGTGATCTTGTATAGAATTCAGTAAGGATTGGTTTTATAAGACACCTGGCTTTTCTCATCTTCTAAAACACTTTTTGGAACATGTGTTCTAATAATAAATACAATTCATAATAGTTAAGAACTATTGGGATATCAGTGCAGGATCTCCACAGGATAGAAGAGGGCTGTGATCCACTTATTACCCTCCGGCAGGAAGTGATTTATATCTCCCTCAGCTCTCCAGTACATCCCAGATCCCAACAACTTTCCACTAAAACTTTCAACTTGATGTGAAACAAATTTATTAAAATGAATTTTCCTCCTCCTTAATCCCCTCCTCCATTCCACCCACAACTGAAAGCAACTATCAAAATCTTATTTAATGTACCTCTAGAATTCAAGAAGGGGTTAAAGAAAGAAACAGGAACTCCTAGTACAGAGATCTAATAGTTTTGCTGAACATACAGGTGCTGTCATTCTCCTGGTTACACTACATGTCTCTCTCTATTACTCCAACTGTGGTCTGAGAGGTCTGATCAGGAAGATATATGACTTGAGAAGCAAAAGAATAGGGAAAAATGTTTGCCTCAAACCTGTCTAGATAAGCCTTTTGGGAGGAAGACTGCTCCCCTCTCCTTTTTGAACTCTTCCCTTAAATGTTGAATTTGTCCAATGTAGAACCACCATCAAATAAAAAAAGGCAGAGCAAGCAATTTGGCAAGGAAGTGGCCGTTTACTTTTGAAAATAAAAAGGATATATTTGATAAATGACATATATATGGTAAAGGATATATATGATAAATGACATAACTTTCTTGCATAACCATTTAAAGCCTATCAATGTGAAATTAACAAAACAGCAAAGTTGTGTTCAATCTCATAAAGCTCAAGACACCAGTTCTGTTAATCTCTACGAGCCTTCTGTTCAATCTCTATCAGCTTTTCCATTTTACAGAGGCACATAATTTTTTTTCAGATTTGAAAGAACAGAACACTAACTAGCATGCTTCTTCAGTAAGAACAATTTAAACAAAAAAAATTCCCTTTTTTTATACACGCAGAAAACATTAGCTGCTGGCGAAAATGACACTCTGAAGTATTATTTAAGTGCAAATTAAAGGGCAGTTGACAGAATTCCCAACCACATACATCTGTGTATGACTAAGGACATAAAACAAGATCTCATGTGACCTTTCAATCTTAGGCATAATGATTAGCCTATAATATTGCTAGTCTGCTCCCAGCTCTCCTGAAGTCTTATTAAAACACCCTTTTCAAGACACATTTCTCTGCCCCAACAGGCATATTCCTTTACTGCCAAGAAAAGCAAGCAGGAGGGAAGTGTATGAAATCCTGCGTATGCTGTACGACGTGCTAGGAAAGCCAAGCCATCAGCTTGCAGGCATGCTGTCACCAGGTGTAACCAGCAGCAGAAAACCCAGGCAGAAAAGGGGCCCATAACAAGCTGACAAAAGCTGCAAAGGTAGAGGCAGCCAGTGTAGGCAGTCAGGTTAGGGTAGGATACACCTGGGATATCCCAGGTAGGATAAACCTGAGCAGGCTGCTGGAGTACCAGGCACATGGCAGCTTCACCTCTTTCACTGCTGGCATAATACAGCACTAAATAAATTATGGCCTTGTTTCTAGCCCACCATTTTAATTCATTTTGCTTCATACTTTCAAATTCACTGAAATGGAAGAGTAAACCTATTTCATATATCAAGAAACTACAGTGGGATGATACTCTATGTGTTTTGTACTGGTTTGGTTGTGGGTGGTTTTTTTTAGATCATCCCTCACTTTTCCCATTTTTGCCTAGCTTCTAGACCACTCAAAATCCATTTTTTTTTCTTTCCCATCCTGTTACTTGAGCTCTGACTGCACTTTCAGCAGTAATTTGTGGCTTAACAGCTTAGTTCAACCCATCTTCCACTATTAATAGTTTCTGATTTACTTTCTTACAATAAAAGGTAGGTAAAAATCCCCAAACTGATAAAGCAATAGCAGGTTTCTGGTTTTATCAAAAACCTACCCCCATTTGTTGCTGTTTTCTCCCTCCCATTTTTCTTTCCAACCTAGTACTTCTCACCCTCCTGAACCTTCACCCAAATGGAAGAAAAACAATCACACAACCTTAAAAAATATCATACTGCATCCAGAGACACATTTTAGTTGGCAGTACCTTCACCTGCATTTCTCAGTATGTTATACAGTCATGACTAAATATTCCAGTGGAATGTAAAATAACTGGTTTTGCTTTCAAATGCTGCTTCCTTTTCTGAGAAAAATGGTTGAAAGAATTACTGGCTTTAGAAATCTTTAACCTTAGTTTTGCAGATCCAAACCCCATTTAAGCAAAAACTGGACAGAGAAAATCCACAGTATCCAGAAAAAGTATCTCCTCCTCACTAGCTACTAGCTGAAGCACATTCCAGAGTACCCAGAATGATCATTTCAAAAATCATTCCAAGGACTGCATTATTAGTTGTTCAGATTTCTAAAATAATCAGAAAAAGGTTTTGAAAATGATCATTCCAATTCCTCTTGAAGTTTTCCTATTAGGAAAAAAACCCCTTAAATTTATGAAAACTGTTTGTTATAAAGAAGGGATATATTTAATATTTGGAGGTTGGCAGTAAATTTTAACCAATATGCCCTCATTTCAAAAAGAGCTGCAAATATTTTCAAGTAATTAAAATAATGTAAACAGACATAGCCAGTCCTACAATGGTAGGGCCTAAAAGGCAGTTGAAAAATGCTTTCTCTGACAAACCAACAATGTAGCCAAGTTTGTTTAAGGGCTGAAAAGCAGCATATGCCTACTAAGCAATATTCATTTAAAAATATGTTTATCAGCTGCAGACCCAGCAGAGGAGCAGGTAAAGGTGGAAATGGGGAAAGGAAGAAAAATCAGAGTAGAATAAGACAGGAGAGTCCCAGCATCACTAAGCTACAGCCTATAAAGGCTCATGCACTTTTCAGACAACCCTAAAGGAATGTAGAAGGTTTACCACGTCTTATTCAAGCTGTTCTATAAGAATTTTTATAATCCCTTTAAAAGACTGATATTGCAAAGAATCGCATTTACACCTCCTCCCTTAATCTAGCATAATTAATCTTTCTACAGCACTCTGAACTAGTAAATAATGAACTTGCAAAACAAGAACCCATGAAATCCATTTGTATGAAAATTCTGTGGGTTCAAAATCCATTTACTACTGATAAACAGCTGTAGAAGTCACTCGTTCTTGGGCATCTTAATGAAAATTATACACCAGCATAGTGTCTTCATGAAGATGATAGATCAAATATTACTTTTGCTATGTATGAAAATAACACCATTCATGGTATCTTCTCTGATTCCTTCTTAGCACTGTTAGAAATACTGATATTAAAAAATTCTGATCCTGATGGAACAAAGGAATGAAAACCTTAGCTGGAAAGTTATTCAAGTTATTTGATTAATTTAGCACATATAAATCATTAAACAACTTTTAACTATTTTTGGAAACTGAGCTTGTTACCATCAAGCACAAATGCATACAAATACGAAATTATATCCAAATGACAAGAATGCTTAATGGAAGAAAACATTAATGCATTAAGATTAAAGGAAATATTTAAAATCACAGATTCTCTGTTTACTGTGAGGTCATCTCCCAAAATGTCACAGCCCATGCTAATCAAATCCTTTGCATTACTGCAGTTGCAGCACAAGAAGTCAGATAAATGGACTTGCTAAGAGAACCCCTTCATGAAGGCTTCTGTCATGAGACTGTCAAACTGTCTAACATAACAATTTCCAGTACTCAGGTTTAACCGAGCTAGACAAAAGCGTTGGAGGCACTCCAACTGTTTTATGGCTTAGGGCATCAAGGATCCTGAGATCACTTCCCAAGTGCTGTCAGATTCTACATCTCCCAGATTTGGAATCCCGGCTTCTCTGACAGTCTCCTAATGAATGACCACAGGAAATTCCTCTACAGCAACTCCATGTCTTCATCAGCAAAAGAAAAATGCAGCAGCACATCCAAAATGCCCTCCTTCAAAGACTCATACATCATAATGATGTTAAATGAAACATCAGCTTTTCAGGATTTAAATACATAGCACCATAATGATAATTTTTTACATTCCTGGCTGTTTTAGCAAGCAGGAGTGTGATGGACATAGACAAGTGCCTCCTGTTCACGTGTGACAACAAGACTTAGCTATATAAAGATGACAAAGGGCTAACAAAACTGCAATATGAAGGAAAAAAAGAATCTAAAAGAATCTTGATAAAGCCTATAGACCCTTCTTTTGAAAAAAAACTTATATAACTCTACTAGATGACACATTTCAGAATTTTAACATTTCTTTTTTGTATTGGAAAAACAATCTTCTTTTTGTTTGGACTGAGATTATTTAAATAATCACTGCCTCAAACTTGCAATAAAAATACTAATCACCAACTATCACATCAAAATGGTAAATTGAAATTGCCTCTTTATTCATGAATGCGTTTTCTTGTTCTCACAATACCAATGACTATTTAAAAGTTTCAGTGCTTTACAGAGCTGATCTACTTGAGAAAAAAATATTGAAAAATTTGATAGCAGTAGCAGCTTGATGTTCAAGAACATCTACATGTACTCCTCAGATCCTAAGTCAGAAACTACAGGTACAAAAATAGATATTAATTTCAGTCTTCCAAAACTTGTCATGTTGTTGAAAGTGATGATTCATTACCTGTACATATAAGTTTATCGCAAGACTAGCAGACACAGAAGGATTTGTGGTTTATGCATCTAATTTAGAGACATAATTAGAAAATTATCTCGTACAGTTTGCAGGGACGAACTGCAAAATCTCCTAACTCCTGCCTATTTGAATTTGATTATATTTATATATATATATATGTACACTCTATATTTATACACATACATTAGAATAAGGCAGCTCAGAAGTCTTACCTGAGTCTGCTTCATTGCCCGTTCCATCCTGCGAGTGCTTCCTTTCTCCAGTTTGGTCCGAAGGAGTAAGGCTGATGTCTGAATGGCCCAGAACTTTGGCTGAGAGAGCAAGCACTGCAGACAATAAGAACATTTTGTCATTACTTAAAGACATTGAAGACAGTAAAATTTTTTAAGGTGGTCTCAAGCATGAATGCTGTTTCCTATTCTGAAAGTCAAATATGTGGCTGGAGGACTTATTTCATGAACTGAGGGCTGTACAAATTACCTTAATCTATTTTCAATGTAAAAAGTGGCCTTCAAAACCACTTCCTCATTCTCAGCTATGCTGTGCTTTGTTTTACATGTGAATCCTCCAAAAGAAGGAATAATGGACTGCATGCTTATTTCATATTTGCTATTTGGACCACTGTGGAAGAGATGTGTTTTTCACAAGATATTATATTTAAACAGTGAAAAGACCATGCTGAGATTTCAGCACTCCTTTCTATATGGTGCGCAGGCCAAACCGCACAAATTAAAATGGCTACTTAGAATCAAAGGAAAAATGAAGAATTGATCCTGGGCTGACTGGACCAGCCTCTTCCACACCTGCATACTGGGTAGCTGTTGGCAGCTGCAGGGATCCTATTTCTCAAGGCTGAACAAATCCAACTCTCTCTTGGCCTCTTCTCATACGCAAGGCGCCCTGATGCCCAGGTTAACAGCATTTCCACATGAAAAATGTTAAATTTGCTAAGAACCTGAAGAACGTTAATTAATCTAGAACTTACCATGACTTGAGAATTACAGGAAGAATTTTTGCCTTTAGTAGATGTATAGGGACTATGGAATAGCCTATGCAAGCAGTTTTCCTAAAATAATTTTAAGTTATCGCTTAGAACACGCTGCACTGATGCCAGGAACTTAGTGCCAGTCTCCAAACACTGATTTTCAGGAAAGGCCAAAAGAAGACATGCAGCCAATACAATTCTGGTATCTCTTAATAATTTACAGACTGTCTGGATTCTTTCCAGTATGGTTTTAGACAGAATATACCATTTCTGAAAAGTGAGACAGCAGGAAAGCTCCCTTGCTGATTTTATTGACACTGCAAATATGATCCATCTTCTCTGAGAAAATATATTTGTCTATAGATATTTGAAGACTGGAGAAAAAGCCCCAGTGGTTTTATTCTTTCCTCTCAGAGATCTCCCAAAGCATTAAAAAGCATAATTTGCTCATGGTTTGTGTTTAATGCCTGACAAATTTCTGTCATGTTGTAATCTGGTTTTGTTTTCCCTAATGATTTCAAAAGAAAGGAGGCAGAAAGAAACAATCTAAAAAAATATCCTCCAAACAAAACTACAATAGGAAGAGAGGCAACAACAAAAGCAAAAATGAAGGCAGTGTGAAGGCTTGCTTGTTGTGCAACAACCAAACACTCAACTAATCCTACCCTTTGTGAGCAAGAATCTCTGCACTGACTCTTTCAGGACTTCTCCTCAGTCTCAGATTAAGAGGCACCCAAAGGCTTCTATACTGTCCTCTACGTTCTGAGGATCTGGAATTAATTAAGGGAACACAATCACAACATTCTCTATTCTGTAGATTGTCAAGTGCCCTTTTACAAACTATAATCACCAAATCTGGTAACTGATGGATGTTCTAGTTCTGAGAGCTATCTCTCCTCTGTTTCATCCAACTTCAAACACCTATTTTAGTTTCATCTTAAGACAAACACAAGCAAGGCATTCCTAGCACAGGACATTGGTGTCTGAGTTTATTTTTTAGTAGCCATACCAGGTAGCTTGCTAAATCAAACACCTTAAGGAATTGCTTGGGCAAACACTTGAACAATGTTTCTTTTACCTTAAAAGCTTATTTTGTGGGGAAGGTCACCCTTTTCCCTATTTTCTCCACTATTAGTATTGTGTCATACTATTTAATTTTTTACTTACAAGAGATTTTTTTCTGCACTACCTAGTGGTAGACATCAGTATTAACTTTGCAAAAGAACAATGACAAGTAAAAGTCTTGGCTAATATATCTCATCTCTGATTATTGCCCTTGTCCAGCAGCAGAGTCCTTGTTCTCTCACTGCTTCAAGCAAGTGGCCCACGAAGGGCAGAGCACAAAGTTTCTGGTCCACAGCATGTGGCTCTGCAGGAGAACCGGCAGCCCAGGAGAGCCTCTCTCCCCTCTCTCTGCGTGCACCTCCCACACCACCACCTAAGCAGTGATTTCAGCAAGCATGCTGCATGAGCTGTGCATAAAGTCAAACAGGGAGGGAGGAAATCTGAAGAGAAAAAGGGTGGAATACAAGCAGAGATAATTACATTTCGCTCCTTTGCAGGAGCAATGACGAGTCATGTTTTGAATAACAATCCTGCTTTTTAAAGGTATTCATGAAATAAAATGAAAGGTTTATCTGCTGTAAAATTACAGAAGAAAAATTGAATTTTTCCAACAGTTTTATTGATACAAAAAAACACTGCAACTGCACAAGACAATGAGAAGCAGACCTTGTTTGCATTAAGAAGCACTTGTACTTTTATACTGATACAGAGCTCACAGTCTGTGCCAGAATTCAAATGGTCACCTTTTCATTGCCTAATTAGGTTTAAAGCACCACAAAAAAATGAAAATAATACATGCATAAAGGGCACAAATGTTTATACTCAAAGACTGTAAAGAATAGTTTCAGAACATCTAACCATAACCATTGGCAAGCTTTAATCTTATACCTTAAATGTCCAAATATTCCAGATAATAAATACTTTCTCATAAGATCCAAAGCTTTATGCTTTCACCTGAAATTAAATCTAGGCTCTGCTAATAGGATTATAGTTTAAAATAAAACATCGGGGAGGGGGGGGGGAACAACCTGAGAACATGCAGGTTTTGTCAACGTACTTGGAAGTTCATTATACTGCACCAAGGGCAGCTAAGAAAATTAACAAAATAATTCTGAAGCAAAACCACTATTGAGAATATTCACAAGTTATCATTGTTCTTACTTTAGGGAGAGAACAATAAAATAAAGAGAGAGAAACACAGGAAGATTAGACAGGCTGAGAAGAAATGAAAGGAAGTAAGGTTATGCAACATTTTTCTGCCCAGAATACATATTTTCACATGGGAAAAGTAGTTTTCCAATTCTTTCACACATTTTTTTCCTACAAACAATATCATCCTCTCCCATCATATCAGAATGTAAAAAAGGAGATGACCAAAGAATTACACAAACCAGAATATTTAATTCAATATAACTTCCTTATATGACATTCAAATGAAACAAGATGCTGCAAGTCTTAATAGCAAAGTAGTCCATTACTGTACAACAATTATAAGTATGTAAGAACAAAAGGCAACATAAACTTCTCCTGGCAACCTGTTCCAGATTGCTCAAGGAAGTTGTTGATGCCCTATCCCTGGATGTGTCCAAGGCCAGGTTGGAGAGGCTTTGAGCAAACTGGTCTAGTGGAAGGTGTCCCTGCCCATGGCAGGGGAGTTGGAACAGGATGGCCTTGAAGGTCCCTATCAACCCAAACCACATCGTGATTCCAAGTAATACCTGAATTATGAGATAGGTGACATTAGTAATGACACCCAGATCAAACCCAGCCACAGATTTCTGTCAAACCCAAAATTCAGATACCATGAACAAACCATTTCAGTCTCAGTATTCAGAATTTAACCTAGGTGTGAAGCACTCCCTGATCACTCTTAAAACTTTGTCAGAGAAACAGACAAAGAACTGCATCAGTCAGTCACAACTTAGAGAAGGTAAAGATTGGTCAAAGCAACTCTTTAGCCTTCCTGCATCTACTATTTTAAAAAGCTGGAGTTCCTATAGGAATTCTTCCTGTCATCAAAGTCAGGAAGAGCTTACTTGGGTATATAAGACAGGCTAAAAAACCTGGAACAGGTAAAGATGATTGTTATTAACTGCAGCACTAATTCATTTTAATGGTTGCTAATTTTTCCTTATGATAAATCTATGCAGTAAGGTTATTGTTTTACTCCTGAAGCTTGCTCACTGATAAACTATCAGTAGCCTAGCAAAGTACTGTGATTGCTATGACAGAGCTATCATCTGAAAATGGACTTGTAAATGAAGCAATTTTAATTGTAACCACTTGTGAATTTGCACATCAGTCCATCATTGAACCAAAAATATTCTGCTTGTTGGCCAAATTGCCAGGATGTGGTGAAATTATTTCACTGAAGTCACAGGCATGAGGCACCCTGAGGATAGCTCTGGTCCTCTGTCATGCCTCTAGTGAACCTTAATTCAGATTCAGCCCAGGTTATTTACTAAATTATTTTAAGTTACAGACAAGCACAAAACACTGGGGACAATTTAGAGGAAAAAAAAGAAAAATATTCCTTTTTAGTTCGTTATATTATCCATTTCAGTTAACATACTTCAGGAGCTTTGGTGTTTACTTTTCAAAAAAACCACACATCAATATTTTCAGATTACTCATGTGGATTACTTCATCCACAGTCCAATAGTCTTGTCAATAGTCAAGAGTCAATAGCCTTGTTTCATATAACTATTACATCCTTATTTAATGATTTTCAATAATTCATTCAGATAATTAACAGGAAACCCTTATTTCTTCAACACATCCCAAGGCAAAATGACAAGCTTTTAACTCATTCTGTGCTTTGCTGTAAAATGAGACACTACTATGGCTTCTTTCCCACATTCTATATCCTGCACAATTATCAGGTGAGTACATTAAAAACCCACTAATATGACTGAGGCATGAATAGGGAAAACGTGCATTTGCTTGTATATATATCTGTTAATCTCTGCTGAATGACTTTATTACTGAAAGCTAACTTAAAAGTGCTTCATTTGTTTTTATGTACACAGCAAAGAATTAGCAAAAAGTTCTACGGAATTCATGACTAAGATCAAGAGGAAGAAAACAGTATGATATTAGGGAGGAATGTGATTTGCTTTCCACATGTTATTCTCACCCAAAAAATCTGACACTTAAGTTTCTGTACAACTAATGTAAGTTTTTCTTCTGAAAAGTCATGTTCAAATGACACTTAGTTAATAACAAATTTTTTGGAAATTTCTCCTAGCACTAAACTGGTGACCGAAAAAGCAAATGAAATACAATTAAAAATAATCAATCAACTTAGAGAAAAACCTGAAAGATGCCACATTATTGTGGAAAGACTTCCTTTCATTAAATCCACGTTTTTTCAACAGAATAGTGTTTAATAAAAGGTACTCCTTGTATTTCTGGAAAAAAACTGCCCTGGAAAGTAGCTAAATGAACTTTATGGAACTATTTTTAATTGCCTAAGAAAGATTAAGGCAATCCAAGGTCCAGAGGGATGCAAAACTAATTTGAGAAAATTTCAATTTCTCGAATATTTCTTCAAAATATTAACTCCTTTACTAACCAAGTTCAACACAAATGATCTGCAGTAGTACTGGCAGCATCTGGTTGAAATGAGATTTGTAACTTTAAACAATAATTCTGTTAGAACCCTGTAAGTTAAAACAAAGCACATTTGTGACTAAGTGGTTTCCAGTACCAGCGCACTTTTTATGTTTTAGTGAAAAGCACAAGTATCAAGAGGGCAAGAAAAATACTAAACTTCTAGTTACAATTAAGCAGCAGAACCATGGTTTGGCAACAGAACAAGCCAGTCAGTATGAGCACTTATAGCTTTTCTGCTTAGTGTAGGAACATGTAAAAATTGCCTGTTGGCTCAAACAGATCAAGTATGTTCAAATCAAGTATACATACCTTTTCTGCTCATCCCAAAGATTTCAAAATAAAGAGGAATCAACAGGAGATTTGACTATATGGCATCACTAACAAAAGTACCATGCTGAGGTTTCACAGAGCTCCAATTCCTCCTAGCATTTTTACTCTTATCACAACACTCAGCAGTTTACCAATCCTTCAGTGACTGCAAATTAAGAGGAAACTGTAATAGTTGCACATATACACAAACCCTCAAATCAATAAACAACTAAAATTCATTACTGTTTTCTAAACAGGCATATTTGAATGGTCAAGGAATAGTATTTGATATTTAAGCTGATACAATGTGTGTGACTAAAGGTTGCTTTTAAGCACAGAATGCTGTTGTGCTGGTGTATATAAATAGTTTAATGCAAAAAATTGCTTAGCAACCAGTTTAAGGAGTATTTCTCCTTTTAGCTATATTTAAAGTTTCTATTTTGCAAATATTATAGAACATATGCTCTTTATACACAGAAATTAAATTTCTAATAAAAAAACCGCATTCAGAATTGCAGAATACTGAATAACAATTACAATAAAAAGGTTTTTGTGTTTGATACACCATTATCCTTAGTGCAATGCTACCCCAAGACTTTTCCTTTTTATTTTCCATTGTTGTTATACACAAATCCTCCCTGTTGTTATGCGTAATGATACATAATTACTGCATGTCAATCTCTAAATGTATTTTTATGTAAAAATTGAAATGGAGCCATAAACTAAAATGTGTATCTGTAAATGCCCATCTGATTCATCTCAGACAAAGACTTAAGGCTACAATTTCAGAGAGGTTATTTTTTTTGTACTAACAGGGAAGCTCCTCCAGTGTCTTCATAAATCATCATTTTATTGAAATTGAATAATCTGAAGTTCAGACAGAAACAACTCCATTCTTCTGTACTTAAATATATATATGAAATACTTTTCATTTCTTTGAGGGTATCACCTTAACACATGACAACTTCACTTTAGGTTCAAAATTCAAACAAAACCTGACAGCCAATAAAGATTTCCTCTTGGACAGTAAATTGGAAGAGGTAGCAACAAAACACAACACATCAAATTCAAGCCTATTGCCTTTACTGCTTCTACAGGAGAACAACCACTCATGGAATCCATAGTACAATCCCCAATTTATATAAAAGATCTTAAGTATGTGACATTTTTAAACAATCAACAGTGATTAACTTGGGAACAAACAAATAGGATGATGAAGCAAATTATTTCAAACCATCCGCTCTTTCCAGCTTCTGTCATCCATAATCATTGACATTGCTTTAGACATGAACAATCAAGCTGTACATTCTCCAGTCACATTTTATTATCTACAAACACCTTCATATTTTCTAAGGTCCAACAACAAAAAATTACATTAGGATTTCACTCCAGATGATGCTTGTTTCAAATGGACAAATTCTAACCTATTTGGCATAATTATGTCCTTGGAGAGCAACACAAACCAGATAAGGGACACAAACAAGGACAGTAATATTTTTATACCTTGAGAATGCAAGGCTTCCATAAATACTACGATAGTGGATATGTTTAGTGGCTAGCAGGAAGGAAGAGAAGAAAAGACAGTCAGATTTATGCAGAAAATTGTTCCTAGCATGAACTAGCCAAGAGATTTTGCAGACTGGTTTTTGGTTGCTTTTTTCCTATTAAAAAAATATCTAAACAGAAGGAATACTCACACCAGTGTGTATTGTAGTCTACAACATCCTTCCTCCTCAAAGTCAAAAGCACTGCTAAGGTATCAAACAAAGATCAAAGGCCCTGTTGGTATGTTTAACAGTTATCAAACCCTGTGCTGTACATGCCTTGATATATCTCTTTAATTTCACACTTTCACTTAACACGGAAATCTGTCCTACACTTCCAGTAATTCTAACAGTTTTGGACCAGAAAAAAAATCAAAATATTATCAACTAATCCTGCAAATTAGAAGTCACACCAACACGTGAACAACTGTCCTGAAAATTTCTGTATTTTTCTGTGAAAGGGACTGCAATTTTAGGTAGCAACCAAAAGCACCATTTTCCATATGGCTTTAACAACTAGAACTTAAAAACCAACAATATGCAAAGTCTTTGGAGTTACAGATTACTAATTGATTTAACAGTCTTAGGGCAAAACTAGCAAGACAAGGATAATTTACATTTTTTTCTTTGCAAACATGACAACTTGCATTATACACTTCTAATTAGTAATATTTCAGGCATTATTCCAAGTCCTGTGTTAGTGTTTCTTTTTCAATGCTGCATGAGAAAAATGTGTTATTACTTGGTTAGGTCTTAAATACTTTCTTGCCTAACAGCATCTAATATAAATTCTACGTGGCACCTTTAGAGCATTATGCCAAGACCTTTGCACTGTAATAACAAAACAAAAAATAAAGCAATACTTGAGTCTGTATGAAGTGCATTAGCAGAAGTTCTGTATTTTTGTTTATTAGGTCTCTTGGTGTTTCAGTGAGTTGTTACATCATGCTACAGAACCAATCATGATCATCTGTGGTTTTTTTAAGGCCTCTTGAATTACCATGATTAAAAAAATTCTCTGACTGTATGTTAGGCAAATGAGAGGCAGAAATCCTGAAAGTATTAAAGTCACAGAGAAGACAACTTACTCTCCCGCACTGGCTGAGACATCAGCATTTGCATAGTGCCATTTTCCAGTACTGCTTTAATATTCCATCTATTTCAGTAGATTTAGACCACACATTCAGCATATTTTCCCCCAAAATCTAAAGCTATTCACTCAATTGTATGACAAGGGTTTATTTTGGTCCATAAAACTAATCCTGGGACTGTTGAACTAAAATAGCTTTTCACCACAACAGGTGTTAGCTGATCATTAGCAGAGCTGGGCTTAAAGCTCTTAACCACAGCCATTAGAAATACCTCTTGGTGTTAAAAAGTCAAGAGTGAGGCCAAAACACCATCAGTGATCTGCATCAAGGGACTAGTTTAATTAGAATGGCATTTTTAAAATTCACTTTGTCTAGTCTTGTCTGGTAGCCTCAGCACTCAAATTATAACATTACATCATTGTAAACACAGAGTACCTTTTGTTGATTCCTACCACTAAAACAAGAATACACTATCTGATTTCTTTTTTTGCATTGCTATATACTTCAGTGTACACAGCAATGCAAAATGAATGAGATTTTTTCATATACATAATTTCAGAAGCTTGGATAATTTAATGGATTTGGAGTAAAATATTAATTATGAGTGTTTTAAAATGAAACATATGTGTACACATACATACTGATTACATTTTTCAGTTTTCTTTTTGTCCATACACACTTTATAAGGCAAAACGTTAGAAACCTATTAGGTAAACAGTTACTTACTTACACTATACTAGACTGATCTAGAAATGAATGCTAGACTCAATAGAGCAGCAATTATATCACACTTACCTAAAGGCAATTTAATGTTCTCAAATGCCTCATTCAATTTTAGTCCACATGTGACTGACTCTCTCTCTGAAATTTATTGTATCTGGAATTTAACACATCTGAAGGTACATTAAATACAATATAAGAGTTATTTTGTAGATCACTCAATCAATTACAAAGTTCTAAGACAATTTTGGAATAAATTTTCTTCTCAGAAGATATAAAAAATATCCCAATACATGAAGGCGAATGTAATTTCACTTCAATTGCATTTTCCACAGCTTTTTTTACCCTACTTAAATAGTGTTCTGTAGCAAATGGGTAGGTCTTGAAAACATCCACCCACCGGTGGCCTCAGATTCTAGCCTGCTTATCATTCTAAATATATTTCCCCTCCATGACACTTGTTTTAAGCAGTAACTCTTACTCCTTCTGGCATCTACCTTGCAAAGGGACAATTCTTGCTTCTAGGCAACAACGTATGCTAGATCAGCTTGGAAACTGTGCTGGCTTGTGTACCACTTCCGTAGTACCTAGAATTTCCAGGAATAAAAAAAAAATAAAAATCAGGCAGGAAATCTTGGAAGTTAGTTCTACTATCTGCTCAAATATATTGTTACCAACGTTGTTAGAACTAGCAAGACATGTCATTGCCATCTCTTCTACCTCGCCTTAAAAGAATTGTGGTTGAAAAAACTCAACACAGCTTCTTCTCAGCAACAGATCAACATTATTCACCAGCAACCTTTTGCTTTGTTAGTCAATACTCAGACTCAGCATAGTAAGCTGACAGTCTTGATTGGGATAAAGGATGACTTTCCAAAAGAAGATAGCCTCAGACTTTACAGCTTCTTTGTTCCATTTGTTTTCATTAGCAAAAGAAACACAGGCAATATTCAAGTAAAGTGAGGCTGCCTTATCCTGGTCTTGGTTCTTCTAAATAATATTAGTCAGGAGAACATCCAACTTCTCTTTCCATTCTCCATCACTATCTCATCTGAAACCTGAATAATCTCAAGTCCTTTTTGCCTCTTCAGTGAATTTTTTTGAAGAACACGGAGCAAAAAGAATCATAGAAAAGGTCTAGATGTGCTGCTTTTACTAACAGATCTAAATATGTTGTTCTGTTATTTTTATCTCCTTCTGATTCCATGTACACTTCCTCACATGCAGAACAGCAGTCAAAACAACTCACTCTCCTTCTCCACAGCCACGCTGTTCAGAAGTCTAAAGGGAAACGGTTAAGCACTCTTAGAACAAGGTTCATAACCAAACACATGAAATGCCATAGCTGCTCCTTCCCCCATTATACTCTTCACATCTTCTGACTACACATCAAGAATTTCCTCAGCTTTTAAGTTGGATATTCCTATGTTTTCTCTTGGAAAATCTGTCTCATGCCATAACCCTGCAACTCAGAAACACCTAAATATTGTGTGTATTTAAAAAATTAAATAAAACATGTTCTTTGACATGAACACAGGGGTACTGGAAACAGATCTCTGGTCAGAAATAGAAGAAACACAAGCACATGATGATTGTCTTTCCAGCAAGCCCTGAATGTCATTTCACTCTGCAGATAAGAGTGAAATGACAGCACAGTGTCCTCTACATGATACAATGCACAGGGAAAAAGGTCAGAGAAAATGAGCACTAGAGAAATCTTCCCTTTCAGTGGAAGTCTCCTATGTTCCACAAAAAGAGATGTGTGAAAGGAATACAAAGATCTATGCTCAATGGAGAATTTTCATTGGAAACAAAAGACTCAAAGAAAGCTTTGTATGGATTCAAATGTAACAGAACCACAAAAAAGCAAGCTCATATTAGCCTGCATGGAACAAAAATATAATAAAAAGTATGGAGACTTATAGTGAGTTATAAACATGATTCTTTGCTTCCATATAATGCAATCTGTGACTTCACTTGCATGCATGCAGGTACATAACTTGCTGTGGAAGAAACAAATGCCACAATTCAAAGTAATTTCAGACACAATGAAATAATCAAGGATTGGCTAAGAAAATGCTTCAATGCTTTTCCCCTTTAGGATTTCCTACTTTCTAATAACAGTACAAAGACATTATCAATCAGATTAGTTGTTCAGTTCTACTTATACAACCAAACTGCAGATGTCTCCTGGATGTCCAGAATTATGTACGTTTTCTTCCAGATTAACAGGCATTGGTGGGCTGATATTTAGCAGGTTTTTAAGAGCTTGACAATCTCTTATGATACTAAGTGGTATACACTTTGTGTCCTCATTTAAGACGTAAAAGAAGTTTTTTTATGCTATTGCCTATTCTGGAATTTATGTTGTATTTCAGTTTGCATTTTTATTTTCATTTTAAGAGACAACTTAAGTTCAGAAGTAAGCTTTCCTTGGATATTCTAAACTTTTTTTTTTTTAGGAGAAGAAAGAAACTAGAGAAAAGGAAATGTCATGAAAAAAAGAAGGCACTGTTTTATTTAAATGCATCAGCTTTCAATGACTAGTGAAGGGTAAACCACATAAGATATGGCTCCTATTTTCACTTAGAATGGAGTACAGCCATATGACTGACACTTGTTCCGCTGTGCCAAATACATCACTTATTCTGTGTTATGCTGCAAACAACTTCAGCCAGATTTGACTGTAGTAGCATTGTTTTTTTTCAGGTCTGTGGTTTGGACTTACTCCTGAAACAGCATAAGTACAGACTTCCATACCACATCACAGTACTGCATTTATTTCCTAGGGCCCAATCTCAACAGAAATAAATCCCAATTTTGGATACAAAAGACTAGAATTTAACTCTTTGGTACCAACAATAAGGATTTCCCTAGTTATTTAACAAGAGCAAATTTCTCGTTTTAACTGCTCAGCCTCTGTAATTTCACCATCTGTGCCAAGATTCTCAATACATCATGTGATCACAAGGTTATAACCTGAAAACCAGAAGAGCATTTTTTTTCCTGTGCACAGGTAGTAAAATAGTGAATCTGGTTTGACAATGGCTAGATATCATACTTTAAAAATAGATAATTTCAGGACTGCATGCAATGGTACATGCTATCTGCAGACTTGCAATCTGTTTAGTCTCAAGACAAACAAAGCAAATGACTGACAAAAGGGCTGAAATTTAGAAAAACTGTGTCACTGGAGGATATTTTCTAACTTGTTAGAATTGGTCATGTGGGAGAAAAGTAAATCCCTACTCCTCTTGCAAACTACCATAGCAGGCTCCTAAATCCTCTGCCTTTCATGCTCTACTCCCCCTCAGCCTTGCCTCTCCTCTGACAAAAGCATTTTTCAAACACACAGTGCTACAGGTTAACTCATCCTCTGCTGATAGAAATTTTTTCTTCAGCGAGACAGTTATGACTGTTAATCTTTCGATTTGTTACTACTGCCTGCAGCTACAGACAAAACCCATCACTTCTCAATACTTTCTTTGGGTTGGTAATTTTTTTTTTTTTTTAAAGTAGTACTTCTTACTCAGCAAAATCTGGGTAAACCTACACATTCAGGTTCCCATTCCCTTTTTTCTGCTTTACTTGCCTAAACTTTTCAGGGCAAACTCACTGCTTTCAAAACTCCAGATCACTGGAAAAATTCTTTAGGTCTGACAGATCCTGCATCCTTATGCAACTGACCCAGGGTGGTGGGATTAGTCTGTTCTGCCTGCCTACTCACATTTATGAGCTCACCACTACATTTTTTTCCACAGACTGCCAGTGATACTTCCTGTTTATTTGGCCTATCAACAGCCTCTGGAAGAATGCTGCTTTATATACTGTTGTTATCTGATGCTGCATAGATTTGTACTCTAACAACAACTTTTATCTTTAATTCTACAATGATAACTTCAGCACAAATATCCATTTACAATAACTATCCTTAAAATACCTTAACTGAGAATCTTCTGCAAGAAGAGAATATAGGGCAGCAAAAATACTTGTTCTCAGACCAATTTGGAGCACAACCAGAAAAATTACACAGAACAATGAAGCATTAAAAATTCCCTTCACAGACTCACTAGAAGGCATTAAATTATCTTCTTGAAAACAACTAATTTCAATGTTTTCATAATTTCTTAAATTTAACATCAGTCAATGGCACAAGAAGAATAACAGTTGCGTACAACTTTTACATTATAAAATACACATCCCATTCGTGAACCAATCCAATAATGATGTTAACTAGTAAAAATCAGCTACTGCATTTTTTTCTGTAACAGGCACAGCCAAAAAAATCCAGAAATAATTACATGCCTAGACCGGTGATTTATAGTCAGGCTGCCACTGACTTTATTATTCATCTATGTCAGAACAAATTACACAAGTTCCATAAAACACTCTCCCAACCTTCAGTCTGTAAGAACAGCTGTCTGTAGAACAGTGAGACACAGCAAAAGAAAAACCACACAATGCCAGACAGGGCTCTGCAGGGAGTGTGTTTACCTGGCTTTTCCCCGTTTTGAATGCCAGCATCCACCGCAGGAATTCTGCCTACAATGGTCTCTATGGTTCAGCAGTCTACACACTGCAATACCTGGTGTGCACAAGTAATGTGACATGTTAATGCAAGAAGCATGCCTCACTTACTGCTCTGTGGGCTAAGGGGATAGGAGATGGTAGAGAGGACAGTTTCAGTGAGATTTCTAGGTTGGCCTCCACAGCTTCCCCAGAAGAGTGCATTAGCAAGTCTCAACGTCCATTAGAAGCTACTTGATTTCAATTTCACTCAGTTCCTTCCTGGCTTCACCAGCAGAAATATTTTGTCTCTTTATAGAGCTACTGCTCTCACATGCAAGAGCATCAAGCTGCTGGAGGCCACCAGCACCCTGGCTTTTAACCTTATGTGCAAAAGTTTAGTTCTCAGGAGCAAAAAACCACCTTCCTTTCAGAGCCTGAAGACACAGTAGTCCTGAAAGAAGAGTAAATCCTTTAGCAGCAACCAAAAGTGAGGAAGGAATGGAGTAAAAGTAGTCAGCAATACATTAGCAAGAAAGAAATTAGGGAAGAAGACAGCAAGAGTGAAAGATAAACAAAAGGCAAGCACTGACAAAGAAGGGCTGAGAGGAACATGGCATGGATGAGTAAACAAAAAGGGAAGCTGACACAAGCACAAGTGACTAATACTAGTGGGGGAAAGAGTGAGAGATTGCTGGAGAGCGTGAAAGAAAATCCTCTCTTGGTGGGCAAAGTGAATAGCATTCCTAAATCTGAGAGAGTTGTGAAGAGAGAAGCTATAATCTGAATATATTTATCAGGGACAAACGACAGTGTCTGGGTTGTGCTTTAACTGGAAAGAAGCTACAAGCATGAGCTGTAATGGATTAACATTCAAACACAGCAGTCTAGTGTCTGACCAGTGTATTAAGCACACAAACCACAGCAGTTACTAAAATCACGATGAAAATTGGACAAGGAATCACAGAATGAGTTGGGTTGGGTTGGCAGTGACCCTTAAAGCCATCTAGTCCAATCTCCCTGCAATGATCAGGGGCATCTTGAACTAGAACAGGTTGGTCAGAGCCTCGTGCAATTTGCCCTTGAATGTTTCCAGGGATGGGGCATATACCACATCTCTGGGCCACTTGTTCCAGTGCCTCACCACCATCTTCATAAAAAATGTCCACCTTACGTCTAGTCTGAAGAAGCTACATAGACATTTTACTTGGACAAATGAAAGAGGCAATCTTCTTAGTTATCTACCCCTATGGTTTGCAACTTCCCAGCTTTATTACAGCTACAACACACAGAAATGAACACTTGCCTATTATAGATCAGGAAAAGACACACAATATACAGACACACAGAGACACACACTGCAGTTCTTGCAGAATAAGCTGTAAGATGAGAACTGTGTCCTTACTCCAGCCTCTAAATGTCCTGCTTGCTTTCTGACTCTTACTACTAAGCTACTAACTGCTTCAGACCATGCAAGCTGTTCAAAATAAAAACATAAACAGATTTCTAAATATATTTCATTCCTTTATTCCCACATAGTAATGCTTCGACAGATAGGTATTAAACTAAAAACCAAAGAAAACGTCATTTCTAGCAAACAAAAAACCAAACTAGGTACAATACCCAAGACATAGGCTTTCCCTCTCCTAATGCTGCAACTATGAAATCAAACAACTAATCTTACAGCACAGAAAAATCTTTCACAGTCTATTTATAGAAATGTGTAAAAATATTTTCTCTTTCATCTTTCGCCTAGACTAGACAGAATTCATTGGAGAATATGTTGCCCAATGAATTCTGACAAATGTACTTAGGAAAAATCTAGCTGGCACAAGACATTAAGTCTTCAAGAAGAAGAAAAAAGCCCAAGCTCCAATTTAATTAATGCAAGACATGCATGAGGATAATATAGACAAGACAGTAAAATCCCAAATATGTCAAAATATATCAACTAATACCTAGTGTCATGATTTTTATTTCTGTTCAGAAAAGGCCCCAAATCTCAGCTTCCCAGATAGAAAAGCATTAGTGCAAATATTTTAAAACATTTTTGCAAATTCAAACATGCAGAACATGATGCTTGAAAGCATTTTATTGGCCTTTATTTGAATAGTCTTCATAACTAACAGCTCTACTTGCTATGATTAATGCAGCCAATCCAAACATGTCAAAAGTATTTATGTTATACCATATTATCATATATACTATAGTCTAGGCATGTAAGTTATACCAGAAAAAAGTCTGAAATTTCTCACAGTAATCATCATTTATACAATTTATGATAGACATTGCTTGAACAGTCCACTAAATGAGCTGGCATTGGTTCTATTTCCTGATGCAATGGACTAACCTTCATCAATAGAGTATCAACCTTTCTTATTCATGTATTTGCATAACTGGAGAGTACTTTTCATAAGGCTCACAAATACTGCATGTGAATTACATTATGAAGCTTTCCTGCATATTTGATGTTACAAATAAGTCCAAAAAAATAATACTTTGCTTTATTGGTGTGTAAATTATACCAGTAAAAATCTATTTCTGTAAGAAAAAAAATCCAGCTGAGCAATGGGATTCTACTGGAAAGAATAAAAGCTTCCTCTTTAGTCATATAATATGTGATCATTACTTGAATTCAAGCATTTTATAAATATGTGTAAAATAAATGTGCATTTACCCTCTATATAAATGTATTTAAATGTTTCACAAATTAATTTACCCATAACACCTTACTTTCTGGCCAACAGCACTTCAAAATTCCATTCTTCTATTTAAATGTGTTGCTTCTGATAAAACAAAGAAAATACTGTAGAAATACCAGAATCAGAGCTCCTTTGAGAAAATCTTTGTTCTTCTGTAACCCAGAGGGCACCATGGTTTTCCACAACATACAGAAGCCAACAAACTCCTCATACAAGGGCAGGGCAATGCTCAAAACCATAACCAAGATCACTGCTGAACAGAACAGGATTTACTCAAACAAGGACAGCTAAGCAAGTAAAGCAGTATCTCCATGAATAAAAGGTGTGTTTCTTTGAGTTTTTCAAAATAGTTTTTCAAAACAGTTTTTCAAAAATAGTTACACCAAATCTTTCTCCATTACATCTCCTTTCAAAAGCCCATTGGTTTATAGACTTAGAACTTGATTGAACTTTTTTTTTTCCTCAAAAATATTGAGCTGTCTGTCAATAAATGTACAAAAGAAAATACCAATTAGAAATCCTTCCCAGTAGTTTGGCTACCTGACTTCAATATGAAAAACAACCAAAGGAAAAAAAGAATTAAGGAAAGGAAGAATTTTGAGCCATTTCAGTTTTTCATCCCCAATTCTGGGGGAACAGAAAAAGAAAGTCATGCAGAAATAGGGTAAGGTAATTTTATTACTTATCAAGTTCCCAAAGTAGCTAGAATAGAATAGCTCTGACTGAATCCAATAGAACCAAGAACAACAGGACAGTGACATTTTACTGATGACAAATGAATCAATGAGTATCAGATTTGCACATCTCAGACACCTTGGGTGGGACTGCAATATTTCATTACTGCAGTATTTCATGACTGCAATCAAAGACTATGACATTGTAATCAAACTTATACTAAAGTGTATTAAGTCACAAAAAATATGTCACTTGTTCTATATTTCATCTTTAACATAGACCATAAAGATTGTTTGGTGAACTGATATGAAAAATATTCTACTTCCAATTGAAACATAGACATGATATCATCAGAGAAAATTAAACTCAACTTGTTTAGACACTAGCAACAAGAATTCAATCACCTTTATTTTTTCAGATGCTATGGAACAAGCAAGATTAGAGTAATATTTGAAGTATTGGGTTAGGAAGAAAAAAAAATGAAAGGATGATATTTAGGTAGGTAGAGAAGATGAGAGCAAGACATTATGATAGCTATATAAATTTTAAGAATAATTCTTCCTCATACAGTAGTAAAACAATAAAAAATTTACTTTGAAAAAAGGGAGGATTGGATTTATACCTTTTTTAGTTCATCTGTGCCCTCTCCAGCAAAACAGTCACTAAATATAATGAATTATACACAGAATATAAGTCACTAACAAAAGTGACTGCTAGCACTGATAACACGCGAAGTGATGATCATAATATCACCAAAAAGGGGTTACTAAGCATCAGACAGAACAGTGAGAATGTCTTATTTCCTTCAGATGATATCTCAGACAGCGTTCTGTTGAATAGGGGGTTTTATTTCACCTTCTTGTTGCAATGAAAATTTTCTTGCTGAAGTAAATTATAATAGTTATAGCTGGTGAAGGACATGAGAGGGGGAAGGGAAGCCTGGGACATGTCAACTGGCTGTCAGAGAGGCTGATAGAAAAAAATAAGTGAGCTGCTGATAGATAAAGGAGGAGGGGGAGAAGAAAGGGCTGCTGTGGGAAAAAATGTTATTAATTGTCATCAAATTTGTCTGCTTAACTTCTCAAACCCTTAGACAGGCAAAAAATCTATTAATATATAAACATTATTTCCGTGTTCTTTTACCAGTGCAGTTACAGTGAGCCCACTAAAATCTATTGCTTGAGTAATTCTGTATGGGTTATACAAAAGAGCACACCATGCTAGAAAGGAAAGGCTATCCCAAATTTCTTGCTCAGAAAGGCACACAATAAATCAGGAACCATCTCTTGCAAGATATAATTCATGCAGAGCTGTGGATCCCATGGACTGAGGGAACAATACAGACCACAGAGGAGAACAAAGTTGAAAGGGATAAAAGTGTCAATTATGCTGAAATCTGATGCTTTGTAAAATAAACCAACTTCAGACAGACTGTTACTTAATCCCAGTTTTGGAATGGAATGCAAGCTTCACCCCTGCCCTGCAACACATGTACTACAGCACCCAGTTACTTTACCCTGAAACATCTAAATGCAGCAAACATAACTGACAACAGCAGGCCAGTCTCCTACCCACAAAACACTGCACACCCAAGTACCAGATGCTTTGTGAACAAGCTTCCAAGAGATCCAGTGGAGTCTTTGCACATGCAGCAGAAAGAGGCAGCTTCTCTTTTGCTACACTCAATCTGATTTCCCAGTACTGTGTGATGGGCCAGAAGGCATACATGCACTAAATTAGCAAGTGTTTAGATCCTGACATTCCTGTAAAATGATTCAGACTTTTGAATAAAACCTTTAGAAGAAAAAAAAAAAAAAAGAAAAAAAAAAGAATGGACTAGCTTTGAATTCATTTACCTAAAGTCTCACTTGTTAACTAGCAGGGCTTTGTTGAGAGAAAGCCTTTGCAGTGTTATAATCTTGTAACCAACAGAGGCTATTCAAAATGGGCAACACAGCTTAGAAAAGAAGTGAAAGAAACTTTTTATAAAGCCACAAAAGTTACAGCAGTAGAGACACATGGCACTCTTAATGAGCTTTTCAATACTCTTGCTGCGTATAAAACATAAAAAAACTGCAGCCATTTTCTCAGCCGAGAAAAATGCACTGCTTTTATTTAAGCTATATAAATAACTTCTCTTTAGAAACCAAATTGGCATGTTAGTTTTATAGAGTTTTGATAGGAAGGCTTAACATTAAAAATATCGTATGCTGTGATTTGATTGCTCCCTAGTTCCACATTAATATCGCAAATGCCATAGAAAAGATGAGAAAAACAAAGCATTTCCATTTCCACCTTCCACTCCCTCCTCCCAATGCCCCCTTCTACAGTGAAAAGCAGAAAAAGTATTCATATATGCATATTCATACACACACACTCAATAAAAAGTGCACTGTAACCCTCCACTGTGATTTTCAAAGGTACCATACAACATGAGCTTCTATTACACTCAATAAATGCCCGCCTCTGGAAAAAAAAAATCCAACCATTCTAAAATTCCTCAGTAAAAACAGTCTCTTATGGAATCAGTAGCTCAACACTGAGGAAAAACATTCCCATCTGGTCTATCTTTGGAATACATAGTATTCCTTGGATTTTGCAGACTCGTTCCACATTCTCCAAATCCTCCACTGGACCTTGGTATCCCTCTCAGTATTACAGGAACAATTTCAGCATGACACATTGTTTTTGTTAGAAGGTGGTAAATAACTTCAATTCTGTAGTCCAAGCAAGATATAAGTTATTACCCTCTTTTTTTTTCCCTCTTTAGAAAGTTATCCTCACCTGTTCAAAATGTCCACAGAGAGAAGAATTGCCAGAGCTTCCTTTTCCCTCTTTCACCACTTGATTAAAAAAAGACTGCTCAGCTCTCCATAAATCCAGAGAAGGCTCAGGATTTTAAGAAACCAAAGCAACTAAATTTTCATGGTTCCCTTTCTCTTCCTTCTCATCTTTCATGGGTTCCAAAGGATACAAACACAGGTCTAAGATGCGGGATGCACAAAGCAAGACTTCTCCCTCACAGTTGCTGGGTACTTTCTCTTCTCAGTCCCCTACAGGTTCATCCTGCTGCCACTCCATGTCCCCTGATCATAATACACTAATAAGGGGCAAAAGTAATATTCTCCCACGCTGGGCTAAGTGCTCATCACATTTACCACAAAAACCATTTCTCCTGGACTGTTCAAGGGCTTCAACAGATGGAATCGGTAATTTTAAGGACCAGCTGCAGCTCCTTAATCTTGGATATTTGTTGGACCATCATAATAGACTACGAAACATTGTTTTCCCAATATGTAAACTATAAGCTATAGTGTAAGCTTTCTATGAAGCTCCAAGAACTTGTATTGCAGAGTCTAATCTTATTAGCCTTTTTTTTTAAAGAAAACATTTTTCTCTTTTGCAGAAGAAAAATACAACACCATCCAGTATTTAATATTTTCTCTATTTCTCTGCAAGAATTGCATAATATTAAAATTATAACAAAGGAATATTTATCTGATCTTAAATATATGTTTCATATGTTCCTGAAATAGTTCAGAAATAGTTTTTACATTTCAGAAATAGTTTGCAGTCCCCAGTTGTAAAACTTATGTTCACATCAAAAACATTTCTATAAAGCCTTAAATACAATCTTGATTTTTTTTTTTTAATATCATGCACACTTACATAGCACTGTTGTTCATTTCATCTCCTCTTTGGTATACTGTCTGACCTGCATTACCTATTTGAAATAATGCAAACAACAAATATTTAACAGAAATTATTTTAAGGCTTACTTTTGCTCATTTCCTAAAAGGATTTTTTTCCTTAAAAATGTATTTTGGCCACTGATATACCGCTCAGTGATGTACTTGTGTAATTCTAGGGAAAAACTGCTGACCAATATAAAATGCAGCAGAACTTCACTATTGGATTTTCCCATTAAAAATAATCCACTAAAATTAAAGGCAATTAAGCACATTTAAGCATTGAAAAACTCATTTGGGGACCTGGAAGTAAACTAATCTACAAAATCCTAATGTAAAAGCATGTAAGCAGTATTGATTTAGTTATTTGGTTTCTTGCATAGTCTACTTCCTACATCCTACACAGAAAGCTCCAGCAAAAATTTTATTAAAAGGAAGAAACCAGTAATTCTACCAGAGAAGCACTGAGTGTCACTATTGCTTGACTGTCCCACCATCCCCCTCTTAAAATGGTAAATAGCTTGGTAAGTACCTTAAATACAAATGATAACAGCTATGGTGCCATTTAATTTATTTTACTTACATTTAATTTAATTTACAGTGTCAGCTAGCAGACACCGTAGGAACCAAGAAACACCAAGTGTCACTACTGCTTTACTGTCCCACCATCCCTCTCTTAAAATGGTTTTTGAATGCAATAGTCAGTTAGGCAATCAGAAAGTTCACCAGCTACTTAACTGTGTCTCTGAAGTGCCTTGTGTGATATCTGATTTCTAAAATATATATTAGCTTTCTTAGAAGGCCAAGTGCTTAACATAATAGACTTAATTTTAAAAATTTATAGTTGTTACCCTAAGCTATTAAGTCTGAAAAAAATAATATTCAATCCCCCTCAAAAAAATGTTTAATTTTGTGTTCAGTCTTCTGCTAACATGTAGAATGCAAGCTTCATTACTTCTTATGTAAAGATACTCTATCAACAATTGAACTATAAGTAAAAAAAAAAATCTAGTGCATCTAATTTCACTTCTGGATTAACATCTTGAAAGTTGAAGTATTATACTGATGGGTTGAGATTTGACTAGAACATCTCAAAATTCAAGTCCAAATTCTTGTTATGAGAGCTGCTATCCCAGTCAATGAGACTACATACACCCTCACAAGTTGCTTCAAAAATGAGCAACACTGAAAGCAATTCTTTTTTTACAAAAGACAGTGCTTTTAGGACAACAGCAACTATTTCCAAGTGACTCCAGTAAATTAAATGCAGCAATCCTTTTGTAGTTGACTGCAGCTGCCAAGCAGTGAATTAAAAGCGGCATTTTTAGCATTAAAAGTTATGTTGTTTAATAGATATAGATACAGATATAGATAGCTCTTCCAGATCCAGTAATTTTCAACTTTTACACATATAAAATGGAGTCTAGAATGACAATTTTCCAAACTGCACCTAGAACAAGGCAGGATAATATCATCTACTTGAGATCTATATGATCATCCTTTCCCTCTTGTACTACCTAGATCGTAATTCTCTCTGCTTGAGAGAATTTTCAGGTCACATGCACTTGTTTTGCAGTGCCTAAAGCAAGAGGATCTTTTGATGATATACTGATCAATTAAAAATGCCTCGTAATTTTTCAAGTTTCCTAAGATAACTTGAAATGCCTTGCTTTCCTGAGGAAACATGAATTTCAGTAGATATCAGATGAATGCATGACAACCATCTAACCAGCCTGCAGATTTAGGAATCCACATGTAGGCTGAGAAGATGCCTGCTCACACACACACACAGAGCAGTTTGATGCTAAAGAAACTACTAGAGCAGCATTCATACAGCGCTCATTTGCCTGTTTTGCCATTACCAAAGCTTGGAAATACCTTCAATACAAGTGCTAAGAGCTATGGTGCCATTTAATTTCCTCAGCCAGCAGACACTGTAGGAACCAAGGCTGTGTTAACATGGACACAGAACATCCCTATTGCCAGGGAACACAGGGATGGATTTGCCTCAATGACAGATCTGAGACACAGAAGAGCTCAGAGATTTCATCATGAAATTCTGTAGTGACTATTCACAACTACAGGCTCAGATGCAAGAGACACAAAAGGTACATTTACTGAAAAGGACTATTATAAGCTAATATCTGATTCCTGCTTTTGGCTTCCAGGTAGGATCTGGGATGGTGTTACTACAATTCATACTTGTTCTTTTTGTGTCTTGGACCATAGATCAAGATGAAAAGAGAAAATAATTCTAAGATTCAATTGTGTCCCTACATCCAATTAATGGAAACATTAAGTAAAAGTTTTAACAAAGTTTAAAAGAACACTATTCTGATACCGAGAATTATTACTCCTCAGTAAATCACTATTTACTCTAATATTTAGACTACCAGCTACTTCTTTATGTCACTGCTGTTGACTGAATTTTGCCTTACTGGTATGATCTACATTCCTCTTCATCTACTGCCATACTATTTCATCTACTTCTTTTTTGCTACTCTGAGTACAAGGTGATAGGGAAGCCTACACAGATGTCTCAGCTGTTTCTCTGGAGATCTAACATGATAGTGGCTGCTGATCTTACAAGTGTGAGGCAAGCCATAGCTGACTTAGCAGCTCTGTAAAAACTATAAGTAAATAAATGAAAACATAAGCTCCCCATAATCATTGCAATAAAATAATTAAAGAGTAAGTTAATCAGCTGTCCTGTGATTTTTGAGGGATCAGCCACTAGATGGCAGAAAAATGCAGTTTGATTTTCCCATCATGATGAAGAATTTTCCCATCATGATGAAGATTTCTTACACCTGCTCTAACAGGTTATCTGTCAAGCAATGTCAGATAAAGGATGACAGGAACACTGATTATCTCTTCCCTAGTGCACAGCCTACCTTGAGTCTTTCCACTCTGCTGTAAAACTTTAAAAATATTTAAAGCATATAATACTTGCTGTATTCTGGAAGTAGACCACTACAGGAGTAGGGTCAATTTAGTTTAAGATATTCTATTATCACAATATCACTCCATTTGATATAAAAATAACAGAATAAATGGAGAAGTTATCTCAAGATTCAGGTATATAATGGCTAGTTTTCCACCCAATAATGATGTGAACAATAGTGGTAGTGAGGAGACAGATGCTAAGGGTATACAAAAAATAGTGCACAGAGTTAGGAAATAAAATATGAGAAGCAAGGTTCTGAGTTTTCAGAGAAAACCCTACTTCTATTGTTTTATATACTGTTTTTACATTATTTTAACAACAAAAATGGCAGGGTTTGTCTTAATGAAATTACATGCATGTCTTACAAGTTCATACATTTGTATTAACATTACTTTTGGGGGGAAAACTGTATTGTAATAGTTTCACCATTTTTGAAAAAAAGCTTACAGTACGCAGTCCACCAGTTTGGTGCCACTCCTACAGGCTTCTTTTGTGTGTACATTTTCTTACTTTATATGTGTTTGTTATTTCTGTAATCTTTTGTTCCCCTTTAATGGTCATCATCCTCAAATATTCTTACTGGATACTTCAATTACTACAAGAAGACAGCAGACAGTCTCATTTTTTCTACATTTCAACTTTTTCCTGTTCTCTGTCCCTACCTTTTGGGAAAAAAAAAAAACCCAACAAAAATAAACAAAGCGCACTAAACCCAGAACAAAACTGTAATTGAAAACAAAATACTTCAGAAATTATATAATGAGGAATGATAGCACTACAATCTTTGTACCAACAAAGAGAAAACCTACAAAACCCAAACTGTTTTACAGCAATTCACTGAATTCCCTCATGCATCCCCTCTTACACATACTGCACTAGCAGAGGGACCTAAACACACAGTGCTTCTAAACCAACCTATTTTACATGTATCAAGTAAGATTAGGATTATCTTTTCTCACAGACACAACCTCCTTTTACAAAAAACCCTCAGCCAAACATTACCATAGTTAACCTTAGATTACTGTCCTTGATCTTTTCACATAACTACAACTGTCAGTGGTAAGATTCTAGCTCAAGTGAAAGCCAAGGGGTTTTTGCTGAGATCCCATAATTTACTTTTTCAGATGACACTACTACAGCAATACAGTCTCTTACTACAAGGTTTAAGTAGGAGAGCAAGTCCTCTTTCCTGCACCCAAACTTAAGTCTAACATTGTGGAAAATAGGCAAAAAAGACAACATAATGACAAGTCTTTCCCTCTACATCCTCCCATCTAAACTAATGTTGAAAACCTCACAAAAGCAGAAAAGATCAAGGCAGAAGCAAATTGTGCCTTAAGTAAAAAAATAATAAAGAATGATTATATAAAAAATACTGAGAATTTTCAAAGCTTCACTGGAAGTTACAGATTTGTTCTGCAGCAAATCAGCCACTGAATTGAGAAGAAACATGTCAAAGCAGAACATTGGATACAGACTGAATAAATCTGACAGAATAAAGCCAAAATTGCTTTAGGACTTTTCTTGAACAGTGTTTAAAGAAAAGCACCTTCAACACTAACGTTACAAGAAGAGTTTGCTGTAAAATTATTTAGTCACATATTATGCTATAATTCATATACTGAATAAAACTTAAACACATGAAAATGTTTTGTATGTGTTTTGAGGTGAAATTAAATTTTTAGATGTCAAGTTTTTCCAGCATGATGATGGCTGAGAATAATGTTAAAATTCAGCATAGTTTAATTTCTCGAAATAAGAAAAAATTAATGAAACATCTGACTACTAACACCAATTTGGTTTCCAAACAGTTTCCTGATTGGGGTGACTGATAGATTATTGCTTGGTACTTAAAGATTAAGTAAAAATAGTTTATTAAAAGTACCAGGTAAGTTACTTACTGAAGTAAAAGCCAGAAGTTCCTCTTCAGTCAATTTGTGTATTGGATTGTTCTTTTGGAAGTCTATACTGTAAAGAAAAAAGAAAATAAAACAACGTGGATTTCATCTTTAGAATAACATTATTCAGAACACATTTTTCAAACTTACAGAAATCTGAAGGACATTCTGGAAATGAAAAATGGGAGTATGGTATGCGCAGAAAATGACCTAGACCTAGAACACAGAAATAAAGAACCTTTGGGGGACTAAGATATTTTATAAGCACCTTCCCAACACCATCTTCAAGTGAAATGTCTTCCTTGGTTTAAGGTTATGGGAATAACAATTTCACTAATCCTAAAAAAAGTTTAAAATCTATTGTTTGCTTTTACAGAGATCCGTTTCAAGTTAAAATCCTATAACTAACTGAGTGCAGATTCTACAAATCAAGAAAGTACTAATGCTAAAGTAGTGCTGAAGGGTTATGTCAGCCAAACACCCTCCTAGTCACTCAAAATACATGAGCACAGCAGTCCATCTCTCACTAACCAGCATTACCATTACCTTGAACTATTCACAGGGGGGAAATCAGAAGAAAACAGAGGTGAGAATTAAAATTATTTTATTCAGAGTTGGATATGCTTACAGAGATGATAAAGAAATCTGGCTTACAACTCTGTGTGGGTGAATGTTTTCCGTATACAACAGCTCCCCAACATTTACAAACATATTACAAGAGATATTACCAAACTGCACAAAAACCAACAAAAGCGAAAATTCAAGCTCCCTGTTAAAACCAAAGATACCAAGTGAAAACGTATCCCAAACTGTACCACAGATGATGGATCATCACCAAACCCATATAATGGCTATATACATAAGCCCAAATTTATCACACTAAATTCTGCAGCAGGCTTCACATTCTAGGCTAAAATTGCAAAGATACTTATTGTGATAATGGGTTACAGACTGAAATGACGTCTGTAACCTATTACTTAACTTAACCTACATTACTTAACTTACTTTGGGATTACTTTGCCTGGTTATTCAGGCATAATTTCTTCTCCTTAAATGCACACAGACTACTTAGAACAATTTCTGGAAGAGCTTGAGAGCTCTTCCAGCTCTTCTTCCTGCAACCTCTCCAGACAGGTTGTTACCTAGTCTGTTCCCTTGGCTTCCCATGATGGAGCTTCCACACACACTTCATATCATTTATGCTGATGTTTCACAACACCATCAGCTTCAGCAAGCTATTTGACTGTGGCCACAAGGACATAAAGGAAAGTTTATTAACTATTGCTTCACTATATTTTCCCTCCTCTCCCTACATTTAAAAAAAAGAAGCATACGCTGTTGGTGCACTGTTTCGAAATTTTTAGGTAACATCTAGGAAAGAAATTCTGATAAATACCTATAACTATATATAGATATCTATCTCACTAGTTTTTCCCTGCCTTGTGCAGAATTTCATGCAAACAGGAAAGTCATAAAGAATTTCACTGCTCCAGTTAAATCTTTTTATCATATCCAATGTCAGCTGCTAGCAGACAGACTTCTAGTTGGCTGGATGTAGTCAACTCAAGTCAACTGACTTCAGGTAAACAATAGCAAGTTTCTCTATGCATGGGGGAGGGAGACAACCACAAAAAAAAAGAGGAAAAAAAGGCAGCAAGAAAAGTTCAAGGATTATAGCAACTCAACAGCAGTTAGGCAACCAGAATGTTAAATGACATGACCATAGCCTTTGAAAAGCACAGGTAAACCAAGGGACAGTTAAATTGCGACAAAAGTAGAACTTATTTTTCATCATCCTAAAAATAAATTGTTTCAAGCAGGAAGGATTAATCCTCTTCTTATTCTAGATCAATTTTTGTCACTGCTTTTTGAAGCTAATAGATGCAGCTCTTCCAGATAAAAACAGTGCTAAAACAGATCTCTGATTTCCATTTCTGCCACATCCATTTACAAAGCCTGAAGTGCAAAAATGTAAGTCTTGAAAGACAGAAGAACAACTAAATTGTTTTAACTATTTTTCCATACTGAACCAAATCAAATTTAAAGCTATAATTTGAATCTGAATCTGGAGTAGAATTGTACCTTAGTTTTAAGCATTTCTAATTACTCTGTTAGTTCTTGTCAGACTGCTTTATGAACATTTAATTTCCATGACCTGTATTTGTTCTGGTTCAAGGACAGATAAACCAGTTCATCCCAGAGAATTTCAGGAGTTGAAATCTGAGTAGAACTTAGGATCTACTATGTAAGATGAGGGATCTTTTCATAGCAATATGAAGAGAAGTCACTAATCATCACATCATTCAGTTTTGTAAGCTATTTTCTCACCACTCTTGAGTCTTGTCTTAAGGAGTTTATTGAAATAAAAGAGGGAAAGACAACAATGAGAAACAGACATTCTTTAGACAGATTAAACAGAACCTTGGAATAAGAGGTAGTGTGCAGCAGAAAAAGGTATTTTCTAGTAAAACAGCAAAAGCTAATTGGCAGCAGCTTACAACCAATTCTTAAATCTGATTAATCAGGTCTACCTTGACAACCTAATGGATAAAGTATTCAGCTTAACTAATGAGTTACAAACTTTGGGACTTAATGACCCATATTTGAAACAGTGGAATTAATAGTCATCAAAGCATCACTTTCTGGATTATGACTACATGTTTGAAAAACTGATTTTGAAAGATGAAAAACATTGAGTAACATTGCTAAAGCTATTAAAAATGAAACAGCTTACAGAAATTCTAAAGCTAACTTATTATTTATTAAATGAAGCATTTACCCTCCAGAATTGCAGTCCTCATGCATTAAAGCCCAGAACCTGCTACAGAAGAAGGCTTGAGAAGAATGTTTTGCTTAAAAGCCAATGCTGTTAAATGCTTTAACATGTCTATGCTTCCTCACAAAGTGACATACAATAGCTGGTATGGACACCAAGGGTACAGCCAGCAATCCAAGCCTAAACTCTACTCTGTTACAAGAATTCTCAAAGCTGACATCCTATTACAACACCCTTTCTGCAACAAGGTTGGATCTCAAATCTCGTCTCCATCTCTGACTGAGACAGCTTCAGTCACTTAACATCACCCCACCAACTAAATGGCGTTTACCAATCCTTCAGGGAAGCAACACTGATTTGGTTTGCTGTCTTTAGTTTTGTCTTGCCAAACACAACTGGCAGGCAATATGGTTCCTAGCCACTGCTCAGAACATGACAGTGATGGTTTCAAACTCAAACACTGTGATCAAAAAACCTACTGCGCACCCAGGCAATGTAAAACTGAAAGTGTACCCTTAAAAAAACGAAAATAAAACAAAAAAGAGCAGTATGTAAATTAAAATTTCCTTCAGAAGGGAGGGAACAGGAAGGATTATATAACCCGAACATAAAACAATACTGTGTTAAAAAATACAGTGCCCGTGAAAATGGTTCTCAGCAAGGGAAAAGCTTTGCCTTGAGTCAGAGTGTGGAAGACTAAAAGTGAGTGGGCTAAGAATTTATGTCAACCCACTGTTCACCACATGGTCCTCAAACTGGATCTAAAAGATTCCGTCATTTTGGACCTCAGAGATCAGAAAAGCACTCTGAGAGTCAGCGATGGTGAACACTTCACCAGAGTCACTGACTGACTATATTATGCTTCTACATGCCCTGACTTCTGATCCTCAGACCTCAGGCCTGCCTTTTGCTCTCCTATGCTATTTACAAAACCCATGTAGCATATAATTTCTAAAAGGTGAAAAAAACAAAGGTGCAGAATCACAAGGACTTTATACTATGGTTTTTCACTAGTAAAAGACACTGAATTTTTACAAGTATTCCCATTTCAGTGAGTAGTAGGGCATTTGCTTGATGGTTGATCCTCACAGGAAGCTGCCAACTGCACAATCTGAAATATGTTTTCAAAATTCACTGAAGTGCTATCACTGTATGGTAGCTAATGCCAGCTGAAATCTGAAATGTAACTAACCTGAAGCACAAAGAATATAGAGCTTTTTAAAGGTAAAACAACAATATAGCTATTAATGAAATATTGCTAAAATTCTCAATTGGACACTACAGCTCACTGTGAGAAAACTGAAAATGTTATCCATCTACAATGCAAATCTTTTGGCCAGACTATATAATAAGGAAAAAATGTCCCCTCAACTCGTCATTTCATTATTTCATTGTAATAATGATTCATGCAGTTGTTTCTTTGGGTTTGTTTTAAAGTAACCATAAACCAACTTACCATATTCCAAGGATTACAGCAAGCTCTTCTGCACACAAATCAGGTACCTGGTACTGATCAGCATCTGCTAATTTGATCTCATTAAGCAGCGTGTCATCATTTAAATCATAATTCTGCCGGAAGAAAAAAAGAATATTTTAAAATAGACAGAATTATGCCTTCAAAATATGGAAAAATATAGACTTGTTTGAAAAAGGATAATACTACCTTTAAAGAATGACACAATGGAAAGTAATTTACCATTATGATAGAATAACTAAGTAATGAATCCAGTACAAGGAATTATCACCCAAAACATCTCTCCTACAAATATACTGTTTCTTATGCATGAGGAACAGCATTCAGAGCAACTCTAAGGTTAGCTAATATCAATTGTCTATTTAAATAAGCCTTAAGGCAGCTTCCCTTTTCAAGCTGTTACTCATAGAATTATCAACAATTTCATCCTCTACTATATATGTACACACAACTGAAACAAATTGATGTTATGGTCATTAATGTGGGTTTTCAGGCTAGCCACCTTGGACATCTGGGAATTTAAGGATTCCTGTTTAAGTATCAGTAAAAGTCAACTACACAAGCCATGACTTCTGGCAGTAAAGGTAAATTAAAAAAACCCAAAAAACAGGAGAGACTGAAAAGACCTCACTGAGCAAGCACATTCTGAAAACTTTTACTCCTGGACAACTACCTGTGATTTTTCATAAAATTTCCTCTGGAACACACTTTCTATTTAAAGAGGCTTTAGTTTTACCAAAAAAAAAAAAAAAACTACCTGTAGTTCACTGTCTATCATTTATTTAACTTGAAGAAGAAAATAATATAATCTAATCTATGTCTGAAAAGTGCAAATTAACATGTTCATAGAATCGGTGTTTGTTTGAAAACAATGAAAGATTTCCTTGGCTGTAAGCAGAGGAAGTAGCTGCAATACTACTTCTTCCTTCTCCCCTTGAAAAACAAACTCAAACCAAAACTGGTCCTGAAACCAATTATCATACTACTGGATTTTAGTTACCAGTAGTAGTTTTTACAAATTATTAAAAACAGATAATGGATTTATATTAACAGTTTTTCAAATTTCCTATTAATTTCCCTTCAGTGTCCCAGTAGTAGCTGTTTCTCATTCATATCTTCCGTTGGCAAGATCAAAATGAAGGTCCACAGAAGAACAAAGAGCAAACAGGAATGCTTTGAAGTGAGTTATATGCATTCATCAACAGTATTTTATCACTACATAAATGAAAGGAAATTGTGATTTGACAGAGAATGTGAAGAAAATAAGTTTTCATTTTAAGAGGATAAGTAAGATATTCACAGTTTTAAAGTCAAATTTATTACCATCATTTTCTTCTCTTACTGTATTAAACTATAGAAAGATTATCTACCACTTCCAGTGGAAAATAAATTTTGAAGAAGTACAATGATACTTCATCAGGTGTAACATAAATTACAATTTCCTCTTTCAGGCCTAAATAATTTTAAAAATCTAACTTGTATAAATGGTACTAATTACTTTAGCTTCACTACAAATATTGATCAACTGAACTCAACTGTAACTCTATGCCAGAGCTTTAAAACCTGATTTCCATTCCTAGATATAAAAACAACTTCCTTAAAACATAAAAACAGTTCTGAATTGTTTAAAACTGATGAAACTATTTTAACATACCACTTCATATCAAGAGTCCTTATTCATCACCTCAAGACTGAGGCTTTCCTTTCACAGCAACTGACCTGGGAGCAAATACTTCAGAAATTTGTGAGTAACTGGGAAAAAACACTCAAACAATATCCCAGTTAAGAACTCTAAGAACAATGCATCCTATCATTTTGTTCTAGGTAAGTTGTAATTAAAGTCTATAACTAAGTGCAACATTCACCAGGCAGCCTCTCCTGAGCTCTCACTATGCCATAAGGGGTTGCCATATGTAGCTCTACCATAAGCCCAAGTTGTCACATGTGTAGTCAACCTTGTTTCATCAAATCAAATGCAACACCAAGGATGTGATAATGGGCAAACACGAAAAATCTAGATTAGTCTCTTAAGATATTTATGCATTCAATTTTGAAATAGAGAAATACTGACTTTTTTTTTTTTGCTTAAGATCCCTGCTTGACCTGGAAGTCTACCAAGGCACAGTATTTTTTAATAAAGGCTTTCCTACTTGAAGTATAAACTTGGGACCATAATGGCTCAATTCATCTCTGGCTTCTTTAGGAAGTTCAAATAAATTTAAATCTCCTTATGGGGAAAAATGTCATCCTAAATCAATACTGTGGTTCTCAAGCAATTTATAATTGAAGTCATCATGTACACCCTTAAGATCAGTAGGACCAACTCACATAATTCATGCCACAGGAATAAATAGAGCAATTTCCTATCTTTGCACTGTAACTGAATACGTCTGTCAGTCCACAGGAATCTCTGAAATCCTGTGATGTCTTGCAGACTACTTTGAAAATCTGCCTCTCACCTGTTTTCCTAGCTCCATCATTCTTAGTCACTAAAAATTAATACATGAACTGTAGAAGATCATATTTGCAAACATGCTCTTAGCTGAGTAGCCACATCTGTCTTGCAGACATTCATATGTTGCTTTACCCCATGTCCTTTAATATTGCGCAAACTACTGAGCCACAGTTCTTTCATGAATTTTCAAAAATCCCAGCTAAGTTTCTCTAGGCACAACACACTTTTCCCTAGTAGACACCCAACAAAAGCCTCAGAACATTTTCATTTTAAGAAATTAAAACAATTCTTCTCAGATACATACTATTGTCAAGCTTTCTAGAGGTGTTGCAGCTGGACTTAGTTCACTGTGAGGAAGGAAGAATCCATCTGTTCTTTGGACATCCAAAATAAGCTGTGCAACGTATTTTTCCTGAAATCGTGTTCTCTTCCCCAAAGCACCTACAGAAGATATGTTTATATTAATGAACACAACAAACCAGATATTTAATAGTATACTAGAGAGTTACTACCAAAATAACCCCAGACAAAATAGAGAAATACATGGAGAATTAACCTATAAAATTTAGTGGTGGTTAGCCTCAGCTTGATCTCTTTGCAGTGTTCTCACTGCCAGCAAACACACAAAGTAGTACACGTTACAAACACAGCTATATAGGTCTAGCAAAGCTGCTTTTAATGAAATTCTCCATAACCCAGCATTTTGAAAACTCCTAGTCATCAAGTTTCACCACTTCTCTGCTTATTTCCAAGCAATAAACCAGAAACAATTGTTCAATTTGACTGCTAGAAGTTAGTGACTACATGGAGATATTTATGCAAATGAAAATCCCATAATATCTTAATAATATCTTACAAGCCATCATTTTAAATATTTCAAGTCTTCATCTGAAGAGTTAGATCCTTTGAAAAAGGATCACAGACATGTTACCAGAATACAGCACCTAAGATACCATAAAAGTAATATCAGGAGTGAGTGAAACAGCAAACCAGCGAAGGCTCTATAATGAATTAACCAAGATTCAGAATGCACAACGTGAGACCTCACCCAGTGTTGTTTCTTCAGTTCCTTATTGGACCCACTGACAATTTTTATTAGTTTTTAAAGTGGTAATTGACATTGATACCAAATTGTAAGGAAAAACATCTGTTCCTCTTCTGTTAGCAACTTGCTTGTAAAATGCAGAGAAATAAAAGAGTAATTTCAGGACAATAACTTAAAATAACAGAATTTTAGCTCATAACCAGAGCCAAAAATGGACCTAAAAATTACTCTATAAAATTTGAAGGTTTGCTTGTTCATTATTACTGTAATACAATGTAAAATGGAGGAATGAGAGCTAATTCACTGCTAGCAATCCATCTGCTGCTTTTGCAGAACCAATTAAGATGAAATCAAGTTCTTATTTTTGTGATAATTTTGAAAAATTTTCAGTATATAAAATCTTTGAGGTAAAGATGACTGACTGCTCATGTGACAAAGGCCTGATGATGAGGCCACAATCCATAAACCTCATCCAGCAGAGGGACTGAAACAGCAGTCACACACTTGTCTTCCTGAAAGTGGAAAGAGATGAGTAGGGAAGCCAGAAATTAAACTGATTTCTCCATTTCTGCCAATTACCCCATTTAGTGGAAAAGCCCTGTATTAAGAGTTTATGAAGAAATGAAAAAGGTTCTAAAAATATCACTTTGAAAATCACACAGCACACTGCAGAGAGACACACAGAGCAAAATACTGTCTAATGATTGCTACTAATTTTACACAGTGGCATTCAATCCTCTATTTTAATATTGCTTGAAAATCACTATGCTGTAATTCACTTCCTGTTATGTCTTACTGCCTAAACAGCTGAAGGAAACACTTGCAAAGTTATTCTGGATACCAATAAAATTGCTTACTACCACTCAGAAACTGGGATTTATTTATGCTCTCACACCTCCCACCCCATTTTTTAAACCTAAGAATTTCTTGCTATTACAGGGACAAAATACTGGTTTTTACTTGAAAAATATCTATCACGTGTGTTAAAGCTGAGAAAAACTTTTGGTTGGTTTATACCACTACCACCATAGCAGTGTTCAAGGCCAGCTGGATAGCACCTTGAGAAACCTGCTGTACTGAGAAGTGCCCCTGTCCTTGATCTTTAAGGTCCCTTTCAACCCTTGACATTCTATGGTATATGCTCCCAAAGTAAAAGGAACCTACACAAAAACTTTACTTTCTGTTTCATATTTAAAGTGATGTGTTCGTATTCCCAGAGATGGGTTACTGGGTATGAAAAGAATAAACAGATCTCAGAGTTCAGCATTATTAATCCTCTAGATCTGATGATTTTAAATTTATTTTGGATTACTACTCTTCATTTCACTAAATTTATATGCAAGAAGGATACTGGAAATTGTTTTGTAGAGTTATTGATGGTTATGCCTCATTGTGAGGAGCATAATGATGCTTTTCAATAAAAGATGAACACTACACAGACTTGGATTAATGGGACTTAAAAAACTTACACAAACCAAGTATGATTTATTCACGTATTACTGAAATAACTTTGGAAAATATCGGCCCTAAAAACTCTGTTGTAAGAACAATATATATTTCCATGCTGTAATACAATACTCAGCTAGTAAGGATTACAAACATTAATGCATATAAACCTCTCCAAATCCTTTCCTAAAAAGGAAATCCCTCCCAAAAGCCTTAAAAATGTCTTTGCTAGAGCTTGGATTTTTACATTTAACCAAAGTCTTTTTCGATGATGCAACATTCCTCCCATTTAGCCCAAACATGCATGTCAAATGAATTTGTCTAGAATGCCAACAATTCCCACATGTTCAGTTCAGTTCATTTGCCTTCAGGTTAGACATAACTATGTTAATAGATTTATGGAGATAAACCACAGAACATTTAGGAGTTTCACAACATTTTTCCAAGATACTGTATCACCAAAATCTTTCTCTGGGACTATCATAACCTCTTGGTAAAGTAATAAAAAATATAAATAATTCCACTGCCTCCAATCTTTTTTCTCCTTCTCCAAACAAGAAGGTTTTTTTCTAAGTTGGTTTTAAGGAAATTATTAATCCAAAATCTGAAGATCTCCTTTAAAGGAAAAAAAAAATCCAACACCAAGACTGTCTCGTTGATTTTACTTATTCTCAGTTAATTGCATTTTTATAGCTAGAGTATCATCATAGGTATTGACATTTTTAATAAAAAAAAAAAAACAAGAAAAATTTTTACTCGTTTAAAGAAAAGTACTTTATAATACCAAGCTGGCAATAAATACTTGGAACACACCACATGCATACAGGGAAAAGAGGATAGGATCCATAGAAATATATAGATTTCCTTCAGATACAAACTATTATGTTTTATTTTCATTACACATCTTTCAAAGTAAGCTTTTAAAACTTTTGAATAATTGAGCATGGAGTTCCACATAATTTCTGAGAGCTTGTGTTTCTTTGGGTTATTATTTGTTGTTTTGTGTGCTTTAGCTTTTTTTTTTTTTTGCTGCTGATGGCTTTGGGTATTTTAAATTAAATTATTAAAATGATTCATGATATAAATAGGATTAGCTGCATCTCCAACCTAGATATAAAGGAGCATGAGCCTTGTGACATACAGTGATATAACAAGTAAGGAAGTTGCATGTTTCAGCTCCTTAGCACTTCCCACAAGAAAAAACCAGATAAAGATTTTTTGCATTTCTACTCAGGTATAATCACAAGTTCTCACAAAGAAAAGGTGTCATGTGTCATTTTGATTGCCTAGCAGGACCAGCTAGACCATAGATCAATATCTATACATGGAAGGTTTTAAGTGCAGCACTCTGATCTTCCTGACACCAAAGAATAGGTTCTGAAAGGGTAATTATAAAGTCTCCATAGTGACTGAATCCTTGTGATTTCTGTTCATCAGAAATTTAACTTCCCTACTTATTTTCCATGATGATACCAGCCCTGGGAGTGACTTCTAAAAGCTATTTACACAGAGCAGATCTAGGCTAGTGGCACAAAAGGTGAAAGACTGCATCAAATATCATGCAGACACCTTTCTAAGTGTCTCCAAATAAACAAAACAAAAAATATTCATATGACAGCAGCAGATGCAACGAGACATAGAATTTGACATGAAACACTAGGAAGAATGCTTATAATACCCCAACTCCTCAAATAACCATTCTGGAATGATTTTTCAACTAGATGTCCTATTTCTCTTGCAAGCAATATTAATTCTTGGAAGACAAGTAAGACCTACCTGTTAAACATCAAGCTTTTTCAAAGTACAGTTATTTATTCCTTGGAAATGTCACAAAAAGCCCCAACAAGCCATAGGTTATTTTGGTCCAACCAATCATCCTCTTAGACTTTACAAGCAAAACTTACCTGTAAGATTAATCTGCAGTTTTGTTATGTCTTTAGCCATATTGAAACAGTGCTTAGCTTTTTTATATTCATAGTAAAACAAAAATGTATAGGCAGACTCAAGATGGAACTGAACTGCTAAGTGCCAGCTTTCACCACCTGTGAACAATGCTTCTGCTTCTGTCACTGCAAATTAAGAAAAAGAAAAGAGATGAGACTGCAGTTCCGGAGAATAGTATTTTAAAAATACCATTTTAGCAATGTACCATGAGAGAAAGTCTGTTGCTCTTTACACCTTCACACCTTTAAAAATTCACTAACAGTGTATAGAAGATATATGTGATTTAAAGCATTTTTGAAGTTTTATATCTAAGGATTATTACCAGAAAAAAGAAAAGTCCAATCTTTGCTTACATTTAACAGCAAATTAGAAGTGGGAAATATCACCTCTGCAGAAAATAAACAACTCCAATTGTATTGGACCTTCTAAAGAACATAAGAACAAAATATTGAGCTAATACCCATCCCTTAAGTACAAAGCTTCTCATTAAAGTTCCAACAGCAGATCGAGCATTGAATGGTGGCTTAGGATTTGTAAGACATTTTCTGTTTGGCTGGTTTTTTTGTGTTGAATTTTTGTTTGTTTTTTATATAATCATCAACTTCCTGAGTGATAAAGATCATGTTCTCCATCTGTACTGGAAAAAATACCTCTGTGAACAGATCTGAAGTCTTTGAGAAAGAAGACTTGAATTTTTTCATTCAGCATAAAAGCATTTGTATTTCTTATATATTTAAGTTCTATCAAGGTACAGTAAGTTACAAGAAAATATTCCTGCAAATACAGACGTTAAGTTGAAAATTATTCATCTGATTAGGCTTAAATGGAAGTGAGTTTTGTGCTTCATGCTTTATTTCTGCATTTTACAAAAATATTTAGATAATAAGAATTCCAAAAAATCTTACAGCATCACAGTACTTAAAAAGGACTGGTTACCCAGTTACAGCACCGAGGTGGCTTCTTATGCTTAATTTTTCAAATAAGCTTTATTAATGGTGTTAAAAAGTCTTACTATAAAAAACAGTATTATCAAGGATCTTTTAAACATTTTCTCTAATTTTTTTTATTTTTTTTAATTTAGAGATTGGCAGTCAAATCTAGCATGAAGAGATTTTATTGTTCAAACCTCCTAGGCTTTTTTTTTGTTAGTACTTGTTAATCCTTAAAACCTTTCACTTAATATAGAAAGCTGCTAAGTCTGAATACAGCTTTTACACAGCTTTTTTAATTCACTAAATCAAAATTTGGATAGATAAATCCTGCTTAGTAACAACTTTTTCAAAGATGAGGTTTAAAATTTTTTTTAAAAACCCACCAAGTAGTAATTTAAAAATATTACTCCAAGCCTACAAAATACTGGACATGCAAATACAAGTGGAAACCACACAAAACCTCAACTTTGGAATGGAGCGACACAATATAATTTCAAAGGAAAAAAGATCAGGTTATAGTGTTTAATCGTGCATTACAGCTAGATTTTCCACAGCTAGCAAGGTTCAATGATGTGAATACAAGATTACTTGTGCTAAAGCCCTAGGATGAGCTCAAGTGGCACATTGAGAAGCAGTCTTACCACTGCCTAAATAGCATTTACTCACAGTGCTTGACAGGCTTAGGTACTTTGAGACTTCAAGGACCTTTGAGGAAAGCTTCACATCATTACTAGTCCTGATGCAGTGGCCCAGAAGCACTGATGTCCCAAATTTATGACATCCTTCTGGCACCCACACCACGTTTGGCACATGGCCAAAGGAATGGGAAACTGCACCAAATCCCATTGGTTTTGCATAATGGCCGCTTCAGAACAGCAGGGAATCCTTGCAGCTGTCTTCTATTCAGGTGATGCTACTGACCTAACACTTGAGAAAAATGTAATTTCTCCTGAATTTGAAGGTCTTTTTCTCTAGTACACAAAGTTTTCTTGAGAACTTGATATAGACAAGCAAGTGGGTGATTCAAGACACTCACTACTCAAAGACAATAAAAGGTTTAAAAGTATGTATTGTATGGACTATGAAGGTACTTGATTGAAATAATACATGGCTCCAGTGAGAAAATAAACGGGTAAGAGGCACTAGCCAGCAACAACTACCAAAAAGAAACTCACTAAATATTCAGGTGTATTCTACATCATGTGTCTCTGAGAACCATATCCAAGAGTCTCAAAACAAGTCATTGCCAAAAAACTTTTGTCTACAATCACGTTTTCATCTGAGAGGCTGAAAAATAGCATGTGCCTTAGAAGTTGATATCAACTTAAGTGAAATTGTGCTCCCTTTCTAGTCATTGCAGTTACCTAAATGTCTGATGAGCATTTCAACAGTTATGACTACAAATTCCCCTCCCCCGTGATATCCTAAAAGAGATGCTGCAAGCCAATAAAATAAGTAATTAGAAATATACCTTGTTTTATACAGGCCTGGGCAAGAGTAAATAGCTCAGGTGATCTCTCCTCCAACAACTGCTGGTGAATATTTACACATCTTAGAGTCCACCAAGGTAAAGTCTGAAAGAAAATATGGATACATCAAGTTCATAACAAGTATAGACCTTTAAGAAAATAAAAGAAAAAAACTAAAGTGGTTTTAAAATACAGACTTTGTGATCTATTCAATTCTAGTTTTCAAAAATCAAACCTGTCTAAAACAGCTGTTTTATTGTAAAAAAAAAACAAACATAGCCTAGCATAAAGATGAACAGATCCAGGCAGTTCTATGGTGCTCCAAGGGTTTTATGGATTTTCCCTCTATTAATTTCTCTAACTGCTCTTTGAACCCTGTAAATCTTTAGTACCACCATCTGGTAAGAAATGCTGTGAACAGCAGAAAAAAGGAATACTTGCATACACTTATCTTGGAGAAGTCACTTGGTACTTTGATTTCATAGCTCCTAACTCTTGTAACAGAAAAGGACCAAAATAAAACCAAAACCCCAAATCCAGCTGTTTCTTACTTATCTTCTTTTGTGTCACATAGATTATTTTAATAGAAAGCCATGATCTCATTCTTCAGCAATCTTCCAGCCTGAAGAGTCCTAACTATTTAGTTACTGTTTGTACAGAAGCCATTCAGTATTTCTCATAATCCACTGTCACCCTTCTATGCATTTTGACCTGTTCTGTTTGACCTTTTTTTATTTCTTCAAATGGCAAGAGAGAGGCACAATGGGAGCAGAATTGCTCTTGAGAACACATTACAATCCCAATTGATAATTCTAACGTCTGTATGTGAACTTCAGAAGGGCAAAGATGTTACTGAACTAAGCAATCACCCCACAGCAGGGAGAGCTGAACCACAGCCCAGGAAATATCTGATTTTAGAAAGCTGTGTACACAAACCATAAATTCCCCACAGTCTCTTAACCTCTTCTCTAGTTGCCACAGGAGAAAATGCATGGAAGAGTTAATTTCAATATTCTAGTCTCAAAATTATACTTAAGATTATAATCTGTGAATGTAGAGTACACCTCTACAAAGGCTCTTATGATTGTTATTTATTCTGGTGCAGCTAGCACACCAAACATTTTCTATGAAAGATGTTTGATTGTTTTAGAGGCACCCATCTTCTGGACCTTTTATGCAGGTATGCTCCAGACTGACCTAAGGGCTGTGCAGTATTCAAGCACAAACATCTAAACTAATTACATGGAGCTGATGCTAATGTCCCTAGATAGGAACTATCAAAAAGAATAATAGCATCTCTTTCCAAGAGCAATGAAAGATGACTTTTGATATCAAGCTGGACAGAGTAAAGCACACAAACAGGCTTCATGAAAGAGGTCAGATCCCAACATTTCATCATTTATTTAGAAATCTAATCAATTTAAGTAACAAGTTTCAAATTACTTGAGTTTAGCTTTATACAATGAACTATTAACTTTCCCACACAATGGAGTATTCAGTTTAATGATACAATGTCCTGAGGCCTTATGCTCACCACTTAGAAATTACAGAATCAGTGAGAATATATTTTTAAAGTTTCAGATAAACCAGCTGAGCTGTGTACAGTATTCTATCAGCAACATTTTCTGGGAACCAAGTTGAAAACTTACAGATTATTTTTAAGCATTTAATCTTACATGTGAAGTATCATACAGGGCTTTATTAATGCTCTAGATAATACATTTTGAAGCATTTTACTTTGTTTTAAATTTATGTGCACTACTATTAAAACAGCAAAAGTATTAAGAGGCCACCTTTGAATCAAGCTGAAAAGAACAAGAAGGGCAAGCTTTAATTGCTACATCAACCTGTTGATGAAAGTACTTCCTATCAGCTGTTGCCTTTGAACTACTATTCAAACTTAATGCAGACAAAAATAACTGAACCTCAACCCTGTAGAATAAAGCTCCTCATTATGTTATTCTTAGGGGAGGCATCAGGGGAATTCTCTATACCAGGTACCTTTGCTGTTTATCTGACTGACCCAGTTGCTGAAATTCAACAGCACTCATCTGTGAATAAGAGGGAAAATGATGGAAGAACTTGGCTTCCAGAAACGCAGTACAGCCAACATCTCCCACACAGTTTAATTCATCACTCATACAAAGACCCATCTGGGAATGGATGTTGTCAGCCAAGCATAAAGAGAGGCCATGTGGCATTTTGATCTCCAGCCAAATTCAGTTCAACTGGAATTCAATCAAGAGAAGTTGCTGCTGTTAAAAGTCCCTCGCTTCCAGAGAGCCCTGCTACCAACCAGGCTGCTGCCAAACTACAGGGCAGGTACAGAGCCTCTAAGAGTGCTTCATCATGTCTGCTTGTTTTTAACACACAAACACAGAGATTTGGAGTTGGAATTCACACAGTAATGGTTAACAGTATCCAAAAGCTTGTTAAAAAGGGTATAGGGACATGTAAGCTGCATTACTGGGCATTCCCAGCAACCCCCTAACAAATAATATCACAAAGTATAAAGCCTGGATAAAGTTGGCTGTATTAAATTTTCTCATTTTACAGCTAAGGAAGACCTCTTTCCTCTTTTTTAGGGAAGGCAGTGAGTAACTAGCTTATCTTTAAGAAGAAGGTACTTGTGATTAATTGAAATCACTTTGTCCTAACAGTTTCTTAGAGGGAAGAACCTCAGAGTTATAAGGAAAGAAATAGAAGTCAGAATGATTCAATGAGGTACGAAGAAAAGAATGAGAGAACCAATTAAGCAGTAGCTGGTAGTCATAGTCATTAGTCACATACTTCTTACCTGGAGAGATGTGAGTTTGTGTCTTGAATTCACAAGGATTATCCTGGCTATAAGCAGCAAAATAGGATGAGAAGTCAAACTATAAACTGATTCACCATCTAGAACCAGCATCTTCAGAACAGCTGCATGCAGCATTTTTGGCTAAAAGAAGGGGGGGGAAAAAAGACAAGTTTCGGGAAACTTAAGTTTATTAAAAAATAACGTAACATAGAACAGAAAAAAAGCTATTAAAGTATTTAGGGAAAATGTCTGTTCAAAACATAAAAAAAACCCAAAAAACAAAACCAAAACAAAACCTAAAACTCTGTCTCTAGGAATCTCAACCTTTTACCAAATCATGGTAAATTCTACACTGTTTCTTGCTGTCCTGATACATAACATCAATGCAATCTGCAAGACACCGATTTCCTCCCACCTGAAATGCCATGTCATCCAGTCAACTAACCCCAAACACATTCCAGTAATACATTCATTCCCATGATCTAAAGAGAAAAGCTTGGTAAATCCATGCCATTCAATTTGCAATCACAGAAACAAAACAATTTTATAATTAAATTAACCTACAGCACTGAAACACACTAGATATTCCTGCAGTGTTGTCAGTATATGTTATGTTTTCTTTCCCCAGAGGGAGCTTCCTGTTGGAATGGCATCAGAGCAGCAATATCAGAGCCCTTATTCCCTTTGTCTGATAAATAAAAACTCTCTCTGCTTTGGATGTATTCCTGTATGATGTTCTCTACAGCAACACTTTCACTTAATGGCCCTGAGGTGGCTCTCCAGGGACTCTCAGTGGTGACTGTCACCTCATCTGACAGTCACCTATTCTCCCCTGCCTTTTAACACAATGGAAGCATTTGAGCAGTTTATCTTCAGGCTCAGGGAGATGTCCATTTATCAGTCTATTCCTGGCTCTCATATGACAGATTTCCTTAATGAACAAAAAAATAAGGGTTTAGTTTTCAGTTGGTATAAAAGGGGCAGCAAAAGGGAATGGAAAGGACAAAGAAGATCAGAAGGTTCAATGACAGCTTGCATTGAAGTCACTTGCCTGGGAAAGATTCTGAATCAGCCTACACAACCAAGGTATAAGTTACTTGAATCGCATTTCAGCTTTTCAAACTAAACAAATAATTCCTGAGTTATCTGAAACTCTTCTCAATACCTGTATCAACAGGTTCTATCAAAGACAAAAATTGTTATGCTATATGAATCTCCAACATCACCTTTTAATAACAGAGTAATCTTTAAGTTTATTCTGTTAAGTTTACACTGATTTACTATGGGGTTTTTAGTTAGCATTAACATTGAAAACACTTTTACTTTGCAGACAATGATTTGGGACAAAGGGCAATTTCTGTATGACATCACTGCAGTCATTTCAATCCCACTGTGGAAAATGATGACCACAACAGTCAGACAAACCACTTGAGAATAAAGGAAAAAAACTGTCAACTGGAAATATACTGGATCTGTTGCACCTCTGGCCATTCAGAAAGGAATAACCTTATCAACATCTGTAATTTTGAGAGGGGAAAGTCATCACAATCAGTACTTCTAAATATTAATTTTTCAAATACACACACATAGTGGGACACTCAATACAGTTTTCAGTTTAATATAAACTTTTTCCTGTCTGCATATTTTTGACTCTTTCTATAATCAGAGTAGACCACACTTAAAATATCCAACAGGAAAGCAAAGGAGATTTGTTATAAAACCTTTTTCAGAAACAGCCTTGCAATGCTAGAGTTATCTGTACTTGTTTAAGCACTGTATTAACAAATTAACCTCAAATTCACATTTCAGGTCCTTTCACCACAAACCTCAGTCCTGCCAATGTAACATTAACAAAGAATGAGGGAGGGAGAAGGGAAAGCTGAGATGACATATTACAGCCTTGACAATAAGCAAACAAGTCCCAGAGCCAAAGAAATGCTATCTTCTATTTTAACAAATCCATGTCCTTTTTCAGGAAATAAATCCCATCCAGAAATGCAGGCATCCTTTACCTGAGAAAGTTTAAACCAACATTCATTTTTCCAGTCTGTGCTCTAAGACTGTATTATCCATGCAGAATTCACTGCCCTGATGTAGTCTTTAAGGTGAGAGAACAGCTACAAGTAAGAAGATACTTAAGGTGTTACGGCTTCAAGGACTGCAAAGTTAAGAATAGAAGTCCACCAAAATCTCGAAAACATTGGCTAAGAGCAAAAGGGAATTCTGAGGTGGTGTTCTTGTGTTTAAACACCTAAACATAAAATGCATTGAACCTATCTTGTAGCTCCAAAATTTCATGTATCTCAAAATAGACACAGCCCAAGATTTGCTAATATAATGTTCCTTAGCCAGTAAACCTGGGTTAGATTTTTGAGTCTTTCTATTCTTCATCAAACTTATCACAAGGTATAATTATTTTCTTCAGGAGTAATTCTTAAAGCACAGAAACATATACTAGATAATTACTTCATAACATATGCAGAGAAATCACTGGAGTAGTCCTCTAGCTTCTGCTGGACCTGCAAGTGGTTCTGTTTGACCATCACAAATAAACACACAAAATACACACAAATTAAGCTCAATTCAAGATCAGTATTTTTTAATTTCTGAAGCACAGAGATTATTTGTTTCTATATTCAACTTATAAACAGTAACTCAATGGCTGCTTTTTAGTTAGTACTACTAAAGCCCTGAATCAACTGCAAGCTGGACAGTACTCTTGTGTATTTCAATTTTCACAGTATTTCAAAAAGTATTTCCCTCCACAACTGGAGCCACCTGAGTAATGATAAAAATCAGAAGAAAGCTCCTGCCATTCACATTCAATAGCTCTAAAAATAGAGTGTATGAGAATTTTAGTTTAGGGAATTAATGCTAATGATAGACTAGAAGCAAAGTGAGCATTCAGCATGCTTTTACTTCTACATTGAGAACCACTCTGGCCTTTGTAACATTTCATCAGCTCTTCCTGTCTTGGGGATCCTTCCCCTGTATATAAAAATGTAAGTGCAGACATAAAGAAGGAGACAAAGCCAGGCTAAAGGCTTGGGAAGACTTGATTAAATGGAAGCAAAGGTGGGGTGTAGACAAACAAATTATCAGATCAGGAAGCTTCTGCCTGTGGCTACTAAGCCATATATACTGGGCTTCTCATATTTTTAAAAATACAAAGACTACTCCACAACAATTTGTCATTTGGCAAAGCTAAAGTGATCTACATTTCAGATTAACAGAGGATGTACTGAGGTTACCTGCCAAAGGTTTGGTCCTTGAAAACAGAATTCACTCTTTACACTCTAATGCAATGGAAATACTGCTTTTGCATATAACTTTTCTCTGTAATTTTTTTCCTTCTCTCTTCAGCTTTCTGAAAAGAAGGCAAGATTACACAGGAGGCTGTCCCCAGTTTTACAAGCCAAATCACCAACAGGTAACCTATGGAAAGCTGAGTCCAGATTAAAGATAATCATGGTGAGCTCTTGCAAGCAAATCTTGCTTGAGAGCACTACATGTCAAAGAAGTACTTTGGTTATGAAAGCTCTTGTTCATAAACCCCTCTTGTTCATGAGGTGACTTTGCTCTGCTACTAAGGGGGAATTTTTCAAGTGACTGCATTAAGAATTAATTTCTGCAGTAAGATTCCCCCTTGTGTTCTATATTCATACCAAGAGAATGCAGGGCAAAACTGTAGGCAATTTTAGCAGACTATCTTTGCTTACAAGACTCTGCCTCCGGATTTAGCCTTTATCATGCATCCTTACATTCCCCACAAGAGGGAGAAATCTGCGTAACTTTCAAAGCCTATATCTTGCTGGTCAAGCACAGATTTTTTTCTTCCTAGCTAGGGCATGCTAATAGAAGCCAAGCATCTGGGCCTGAAAGAGGAATTCACAACAGACTGAATTAACAAGACCAAGGAATCACACTGGATTTGAGACAGCAGTGCCACAAAGTACATTAGTGTTTTTCATATTAATTATGACCATGACTAGAGATTCCAACAAAAGCATGGCAATATTTCAGTCTCTTCCAGCAAAAGGATCAAATAATGCATAAAAGGAGGAGTAATAAAAACATTTTAAAAAATAAATTATTAAACTATTCCAAAACTTATCCTTTGGATCAGCCTGCAAGCTACAAAAAGAAGAGCAAGAACCGTTGATAAATGTACTTGGAGAACTCCTACCAGTTGTTTACAGGTATTATCAATTAACAGATTGAGATCTTCCAGATGGAGCTTCTCACTGTTACCAGATATATTCTATTTGTGAATATGAAATCAGACAACAAATAAAGCATCAAGCAGCTTGTCCTCTCAACATTCTTAATCATCAGTGGTCTTCATTAGTACTACTACACATAATTTTCCAGTTCATCAACTAAAAATACTGAGCTCAGCTGTATGAGGTAATACAGAAAAGCTCTGAAACCTCAGGCAGAATAAAGATGCTCCAACTTCATCAGTTTCATATCTTTTATTCCCTTACACACAGAGGCAGTAACAACTTTTTTAAGACACAAGGAGCCCATTGCTATAAGCCACTTATTTTAAGCACTGAGCTCATTAATAATGTTGTAGTCTAACCCAAACAAGATCAAAACAAGAACTACTAATCCACCTTAACTACAATTCAGTATTTTTTAATCTTTTTTTACCACATTCACTCATTAAAAAATGCAGCATGTTATCAGTCAGACTATTCAGTGGTGTGATAAAGTCTCACAGTTATTTTAGAAAACTGAAATACATCTAATAAATAAAATGCTACTTTTGTGTGGACTCTGAAAATCACAAGTGAGTTCTGCAGGACATGAACCCAAATCTTAATAGAGTACATGAATGCAACCATAGTTTAGAGAGAAGGGTAGACTGAAGGAGGAAAGGGAAATAATAGACACATACTCATGAATATTGTTCATTGAAGGCATCCAAGAGGCCCCACGAGCAACTCATCTTAAATTATCAGATCATCTTAAAGAGGCTATTTTATTTATTCTTCACTAAAATAACTGCAGTCTCATGCAGCCTTACTGCACTTGTAAGAAAAGAAGTTAGCTGGGAGCAAAAATGAAGCTATGTCACTGATCCAGAGGTGAAACTTTCCAAGGACAGAAATGGCAGCAGTTATACACCCTGGAAACAAAGACTAATCCAATAAAGTGTTCTGAAAATAAGAGTTTTTAAAATATTCATTAAATAAATGAGACATTGTAAAGGTGAAATTTAGTGACATTACTTAGAACATGCTAAAAGAAACACAAAGATGTAATTCTTTAACCTTGATGTGGGAAAAATCTTTTTAGTTTGAAAACCTAGAAAATTGATGATCTGTTTAAAAAGGGATTGTATCAGCCTTGATGACAGAATATGGAAGGCTACAACAGACAGAGAAACTTAAGAGTTCCATTTTTAACCCACATTTTCTGAATATTTGTGTATGTATGAAAGGAAAGTTGGATTAAAGGAAACAAAAAATGTCACTATTGAGATGTTCATTTTTACAGAGTGCTCATATACTAAGAATCCTTGGAATGAAAAGTACATTAAGAGAATTCAAAACATAATTCAAAACCTTTTGAATTAAGACTTTTAATAAAGAGAAGAACTGGATATTATATTTTAGCATGTAAGTGCGTAGTGCTCTTGGGAAAAAAAAAAAAATCAACACAAACAAGTCAGAAGACAATACAGATAACAGTAATAGAAATAAAGGTAAACTTCTGCCTGAATGCATAAATAGCTAAACCTTGAAGCAATATGGAAGTCTGATGGAGCCCTCATTAGAAATAAAGTCCATTTTCCCATATAATCTCTTGCCAGTTTAGTTTCTGCAATACCACCCCTGCATAAGCAAACACATTTCAAAGCATCACACTCCCAGCCACTGCAGAAACACAACAGAAGCCAAACAGGAGATCATGTATTTCCTTACTCAACAGGGAATTAGTATATCACTCTTCCAGACATTAAATGAAATTGCCTGGAAAAAAGGAAGGATTTGGGGTGACCTAATTGTGGCCCTCCAGTACCTGAAGGGGACCTACAAGAGGGAGCGAGACTATTTACAAGGGCATGTAGTGACAGGACAAGGGGGAGTGGCTCAAAACTGACAGGGAGTAGGTTAAGGCAAGGAAATTCTTTGCTGTGAGGGTGCTGTGGCACTGGAACAGGGTGCCCAGTGAAGCTGGGGATGCCCCTTCCCCGGAATTGTGCAAGGCCAGATTGGCTGGAACTCTGGTCTGGTGGAAGGTAATCCTACCCATGGCCAAGGGCTTGGAACTGGGTGATCTTTAAAGTCCCATCCAAGTCAAAACATTTAATGATTCTATAAAATGGTTAATAGAAATTATGAATACTGTATTTTCCAGGTCTCTGAACTCTGTCAGTGACAGTAATCCTGTAAGTATCATCTTGGGCTGCAGACTGCATTAGACTGCAACCTGTGCACACACACTAACATAGAATACAGAGTTCTCCAGTAAACAGAAACCAAAATTTGTAAGAATATCATAATATTTAATATCATGAACAAATTATTAGGTTTTATTATTTTTACTATATACAAAGGCAAAATTAACTACTTTTTCCTTCAGAGGTAGCACACTTCAAAACTTTTGCTCATTTCACATCCCAAAAGGTTTAGTACACTTGGTTTCCACTGTTACTTATTTAGTCATCAGAAGACAAGATTTGAATTTCAAGTACCAAAAATCATGCAAAAAAAAAAGCCTATCTATACATACTGTTGTTGTCATTATATTGCAAAGGTTCCATATTGTTGTCCCCTTATTGCAAGAGTTTCGTATCTCCTTGATGTTTCTTGAGGGCAGCTCCTCTAAGCACTGACTCTTCCTTTTCTTGCAGTAGCAAACTGACTCCAGTTCCCCCTCAACCAGCCAACCCACTCTTTTATAACACTCTTCTTATTGGCTACAGGTGCAGCCTGTTAAAATCAGGCCTGCTCCTAATCTTTAATAATTAGCCCAGCTGAAACGCCTTAGGTCTAAGATTACTTTCTATACTATCTTTATTTTCTTATGTTCTATCCCCCTACTTACTGTGCCAGCCCTAAAAGATAAACTAAATTTATAAACATCTATTTAAAAAACCAGGAGCAATACTGTATCTGAATTAGTTATTTAGAAATAATACCTTGCAAATGAACGTAAGGCAGGACTTTATGAATTATGGAAAACATGCCACAGTAAGGCAGCAGAGCCAACAGTTTTATGTGAAACTTTTCATATACTCCAACTTCCCCTCATTTCAGTTTACAGCACTTACATTGCTCATGGTCCATACCCTATTCTTAGGGAAATTCTAAATTCAAACTCATGTATAGATTCAGCATTAACAGAAACTACTGATATGTTCTTCACTGACACAATGCAGCAATCAGTATTTTACCACAGCTTTAACCCCAAGAGAAAAATCAAGAAGCAGTGCTAAAACCCCATGTGAGGAGAGTCTGGACTGTGGTACTGCCATGAGGAACAACACACACATCTCACTAAAAGAAGTTAGGGTGTTGATAAGTAATCTACATAAAATAATGACAAAATAAATAAAACTGAGAGTCCTCCTTGGGAGTTTCATCTCCCACATTCCCTTCTCTTTCCAAAAGCTCTACATAAATTAGCATTTTTGTACTAATATTATCTCCACTCACTTGGCATTCAGGAGCATAACAGGATAGTGAGCGTACAAACCTACTGTTACCATCTGCCAAACACTCTGCTATTTGCAAGATACGCAACTTCTACCTTTCCTTGAGGAGGGGAAATTTCTAAGCCATTTATAAACATCTTTCTTCGATTCAGCTAAGAATGTATCCCAAAATAAACACATAAAAAAGTTTATTGATTGAAAATGCCCTTTGAGTAAGTGCCTATATTAAAGATATCTTCTCCATCCAAACCCAACATTTCCAGCAGGAAATAAGTAGAGAAACGGGAACTACTTTTCGGACACTGCTGATATAACTGAAGATGCTGCAATAGCAGCCAGTAGGATTGATGATTATGGCAATTCATCTAGCACTCCACCTTGCAGATGCGTCTTCTCTGACACAGTGCTATGGTTACTTGTGAAAAGCAGTGACAATAAAAGGACAGCTTATTAAAATCCAAACCTACCTCACAGAATTTCTGTAACAATGCAGGTGGCAAAAAATCCTGAAGCTTTAACTGAACGGGAGGCCCAGTCCAATTGCTTTGAACGAAGAGCTGCAAACTCCCCACACCAAGCAGAAACATCAGCCTCTGCCTGCAATACACATTGGAACAGCAATTAGCAACATATTACATTTTCACTTAAAGCTACAAGAGCTGATTAAATCTTGCACTAGCTCAAGACCCTCAGCTTTACCAAAAAACAAAACAAAAAACCAACCAAACAAACAAAACCCCCCCTAAAAAAATCACTCTCCTATGAGGAGGGTGCAATGAATGGAATATTCAAGAATGCACACAGGAAACTAAAAGTCCTTGAAACATGTTTGTTTATAAAGGTTGTAACTAATGCTCAACATCTTGGAGGTGGAGTTTATATATTTCACAATTTATGGCTGTACATAACTACCAGATATCAGAAGACTAGCAAAGGATGCATATAATCCAGTATTTGCATATTGCATGGTTGTTATAGTTTCTTACTATACATCTAACTCTCAGCATTTTCACAGAGAAAATACTGCATTAGCATATGTTCCAAAAGAGCAAGTTAATTTTTGTTTTGACATAACTGCTTATTTTCACTCACTCTAATAAAAAAATTAAATCAAAAATTCAGAACACTCCCTCCAAGTTGGTTCAGACACTTTGGCAGTAAATAATCTCTAATTCATCATGGCCTTTATTTTAATTAATAGTAATTTATTGAAAGATGAAATTAAGAGACTTTCATTTCTGAAACTAGGTTTTGCAAAACTGTCTACAAGACTAAGCTCATTTTACATTACTATGATTTCTTCAGCAAATAATCTATGTGGTCTACAGAAGGCAGGGCACAATCTCTCTGAATTTAATGGTTAATTTAACAGGTGTAGACTTTTGAGATTTATACACAAACTTCTTGTTTGTTTTATGATACCTTAATAGCTCAGAGTCTTATTGACTTCTATTAACTAACACAGAGAAAATGGGTCTCCTAACTACAAAAAAGTTACATTTTCATTGTGCAGGTTTGATATAAACACTGGTACGTTAAGGAGCATAATTGAAACAGAAAAACCTAGTCCTTTCTTTTTGTAAAAACAGAAACTTAGAGATGTAAGAGCACTCCAATCAAAACAAAAAAATAAAGTGTTATACAACCCCTTAAAAACTGAAGTAAAACAGAAAAGCCACACACAAACAAGCAGCTTGTGGGCAAGAATGCAACAAAAGATGCAGAACAATAGGAAAGCAGGGGTGGGGAATGCTTAACTGAAAATTAAAAAAAAAAAAAACAAAAAAACCCAAAAAAAACCCAAAACCATCTTTCAGAGAACAAGGACTGGCATAAAGAGTTCCTGTCAAACAAGACAAGGTAACATCTGGCTGTCATTATTCAGCCAGTAACTATCTGCTAGGAAATATGAATATAGGAATACATAACCAAGATCACCATTAAACTTTCAAATAACTCAAGAGCACAAAGCACTCACAATTATTGTATGCTAAATTATTACCGTTACACATGAAATATCAAAATTGGTATAAATTTCTTCATTTTTCTCCCATGATAAATTATACTTCAAAGCTTCTGAAAGGTAACACAGAACAATCAACCATCCTTGCACTGTGATTTGATACTCCAGTCTTTTGAAGATCATTTTCATTATTTTATAATTTACACTGTTTCTACTAGTAACAATTTATTTATTTATTTTAACATTACTGATATCTATCTGGAAAGCAAACTTGCTTGAAGAGACAGTTTTATCCACACAGAATGCCTCTGGAACAACTGATAACCAAATCCATTACTTTGGCTGGGATACCATTTTTCCACTGTTTAATTTGTCATCACCAAATTATTTTTTCCCCATTTTCAGATTCATGACAAACTCCCAGTCTCCTTATCACTTACTCTGTATCAGAAAACCAATTTCAAGTTGTAATCCCTGCAAATGCTGAACTCCCTTGCCTATCCCCTGTTTTTTTTCCAAGAAAATGCATTCTGTCTCCCCGACTGCCCTTCACACTCACAATGCAGACCTGCAGATGCTCACCTCCAAAGGCTGCCTGAAAAGCAACACAGAGACTGCTGCCAATGTCCCCCTTGCTAGGGTGAGCTACACAATTTATTTTGCATTTATCCTTAGGCATATGTATCCATTCATCTCATTTTTCCTTTCTCTGTGTGAATGGGGGGTTTGCTGCCTTTTTACACTGAGTCAAATCATTCTTCATGATACAGAATCACATGCTTAATATTCATATTGCTGGATCAAATGCTGTTCAACAATAAAGAACAATAGCGCATTTGAATTTCCAAAAAAATGGACGTGCATATAATGCTGGAATTTACAAACAAAATAAAAGAAAAAAATGTTCAATAGCCAGGTTCTGCTTAAGAAGTCACAGGTTCCTGTTCTTTTTAGCGATGCCATAAATTGCAGAACAGTAGCCAAGACTACTCAGTGTCTAACTTTGCTAATTTTTTAACTCATGAACATCAAAGCAATTTGCAAAAACAGCAAGAATGTCTTCATTTTCAGTTTTCATTCCATACAGCACACCAGTTAACCAATCATCAGATGTTCCATGGGAAATACCATTCAGTTTTCAATTTGGGAAACCATAACAAGCTTTACTGTATGGACTTCTTTCTCCAAGTATTCATTTATATGTTGAATATGTAGAAGTAGTAAATACAGGCTCAACAAAAAACAGTGTTAGAGCTCATTTCCTTGTTCCTTTAGATTTTGGAACCTGCACACTACTTCCTTCCAGTCTTTTGAATCAAACTGTACATCAGGCAAAGAATGCACCTTCCTCCTATGGAGTTTAGGAAAAAACAAAAAAGGCATTCCCCCTCTGCATGGTTAACACATATCCTATTGCTTCATCCTCCAAATTTTGCTGATTAAAACACAGCCATGAAGCTACATTTTCTGCAGAAAATAGCTTTTAAGCATTGAAGTAGTAGCAACAGCAGGAAAAAAGTAAAACAAAAAACACCCTATTCAACACATTTATTACAAGGAATGCTTATTTTTTAGGACATAAAGGATTAAAGTGCCAATGTGTCTGGGGCAGGGAAAAGAAGGCAATGAGTTAAAAGGGTAGAAAAGTTGCACCAATTTTTAAAATGCTGCTAAGTAATTTTCGTTATAGAACCATGGCTTTGAAAGTGGAAAAAGTTACAGAGAACTTGTCCAAAGAAGTTACCATCTAGATACAAATTTTGAGCTGTTTTGCCCTCAAGCTGCTCAGTTTTAACTTCAGAAAAAGAACTCTTTAAGAGTTCTTTTAACACTATTACAAAACTGTACTTTGCAATGTTTATATTGTGCAAAAAAGGGTAAGATTCACATTATCCAACTTTCTCTTTCTGATTGAATTCAACTCCTACCGTGTTTTTAAATCTCCAGAATTATAACTTTCAATTCAAGAAAACAAAATTATTTTTACTTATCCCATCTACAGAAAGTCACAAGAAAATCAGTGTCTTACTGAATTTTCTGGGCTAGAACTTAAGAGGTTTGCTGCACTTCCTTTGAATCACTCAGTGGAAAAAATAAAATTACATTTTAGGCATTAAAAATATAAAAATCCCCCCCTAGTTTCAACATAAGCAATGCAAAGTCTGGATGCAAAGGTTACATAGGTTCCTTCCATAAGGCTTTCAAAGGACACAGGGTCTGCAGGTAGGAAAAATAACTATGTAACACACTCCAGAAAGTCATTCCAGGCCAAAATAATACAGGTCAAAGTGCTGTGCAGCACCTACCAAAAATAGGAAATTATCTTTCAGACAAGCAACTTCAGTAGAAGTTTTTGTATAAGAGAAAGCCATAATTTAGTTCCTTCAACCCCCAAAACTTCTTAAATTATTACTAGTGGAGTTTGAAAAATTCACTTGGATGGTACAAACCAAAGTGTTTCTGGCAGATGGATGCTGATAGGTTTTGAAGACCCTTTGCTTTCATTTTTAATAAAACTTCAGGATACAATTTTGGGCAGAAAATCCTCTGTCTGCTTCTGAAATGCTAAATATTGAAGATCTGCCTCCATATATTCTGGCAAGGGGGCTTCTAATATAGCCCAGAGCTGTAGAGCAGAAAAGAAAAACCACAAAGACCATAGAGCTAGAGTGCAAGCAGCCAAGGAACAAGTTCCTTTGCTGTCTGCAGTAGGAGTGCACTATAAAGTTCCACTGATATAGATTGTGATTACTTTCAAGAAGCTGAATGGCTTGAAAAGGCAGCAACACATATCTGAAGCAATAATTAAGATCAGGACTCTGTTTCAAGTCCTGACTGATTTTTCTCTCCTTATCACATTATTCAAATTAGCACAAGGTAACAGAATCTAGAATTATCAAAAAATTTATCCAGTTAATATTTAATACTAACAGCACAACAAAGTAAGGTAAAAAAAAAGAAACAAGAAACACCCAACAAAAACCATGCACAGGAAAAACCTCTGAACACTCACTCAGAAAGCAGGAGTGCATTTTATTGTGCACCACACCAGAAAGTGTGTCAAAAACTCATAGAACTCATCATGATCATGAACAAATCTCAGCTCAGTTTTTCAAACATGCCAGCTCTTTTTTTTTCTCTGATATTTTAGCAAAAATTCTTAGGCTTATGTGTGTCATACCAAAACATACATATTTGGATTCTGCCAACACTAACTGGTTAAAATTACCTTCCTCTTACTTTTATTCTTTAATCTTCATCTTCTCTTCATCTTTTGGTGAAATTTTTTACCTTTTAAAATACTATATATATATATATATATATGTACATATATATATATACACACACAACACATGTATAATTCTCTGCTTCTACTATCCCCAGCATGTCAGATTTCAGTGTGTTCATTATTTACACAGCAAAATGTGAACAGTAAATGCAAACTCTCTAACAGCAACAATTAGCACACAGAGTACAATTAAGAGAGACTGTATCAGAGAAAGTCTTGGGAAGAAAACAATTCATTGATGAACAGGATCTATGAGTAACACCTTACTTGTTTTTACATTAAGAAGAGTAGGACAACCTCAATATAAGTCAGACTTAGAAACACAGGCATTGCTTGCACAGTAACATTACACAGTACTTCAGGGAACCACATAAATGTAATACAACATTTCAGAGCGAAAATTGTTAATTGTTTGATGATATATGGCAAAATGAATTTACATGTGTGACTTCTTTACATCAGAACTTTCTGAGGTAATCACTGTAAATAAAGCTAATGTCTTCAACAAACCCCTGTATCACAACATCATTGTTTCTTTCACTGGACAGTAATGAATAGATGCACAAGGGAGCAGGGGGAATAACACAAGAAATTCGTTTTCTGCTTTCCTGTCAGTACAAGGATTTTGAAGGCCCTATACAAATTCTACATTTTTAAAATGCCTTTTGTAAAAATCAAACATAGCCTCTATTAGACTTCCATATAAGAAATAATAATTTCCACCTTTCCACGTTATCAACCTCTGCAGAACAATCCAGGTATGCCAGAATCTGTTTCTCCAAGTAAGTGTCAATGTTCTCCTCTGTCACAGAAGATGCACTGAAAACATTCTGAACGGCTGAATTTGAAAATATTGCCTCATATTTCCCATCAAACATCAATTGCAATAATGATCCACTTTCTGGAAAAGAATAAAAAACAACACAGAAATCAGTGTAAACTTTCAAACATTTTTGTCTTTCAAGACCTACTGAACATATTGAAATGAAAATATCTACCACTCCCCTTCTAAACAATGTATCTTCATTTCCATTGCAGGGAAAGTGCAGTTGCACTGAAACTCAAGAGCAGCACTAGCAGGTGTCACTTCATTCAAAATAATTTGTATTAAAGTTACAGTGAAACACAAACAACCAGATGAATGTAAAACACAAACTTGCACTGAAATTTCAGGAAAAACAAATGGATGGCCTTTTAAAATACTTCAATTATAACAGCAGGATGTTCTTCCTTCAAAACATTTTAAATGAACAGTAAACTGCTATACATAAGACAGTAATTTCACAGACCAGAGACTCTACTTAGGGGAAATGCAACAAATAAAAATGATTCAATATTTGCAGAGTTCAGTGAATAAAGCCTTATGCAAAACTGCAGAAAATGCTCAGCCCTTCATTTACAAGCTTAGAATACCGACAAGCAAGGGGCAATGAAATTTTATCTTTACAAAGAATTACCTCCTATGGTAAAATGAAAAGCCTGCACATGGAGCAGATCTTTGGGGTAACTACTAAGGTGGATTTAGACCCAGGACTGTCTCTTAGGCCTGATTTCAAGACAAAGGGAAGTCAAGAAATGCTATATATTTCTAAGAAGCTTCAGATTCATCAAGTTCTTGACCCAGGCTGCAACTTTATTTACAGAAGCTATCTTCAGATACGCTACAGTGCAATCAATACAGCAATTGTTGCAACAACCTGGCCATGTTAAAACCTACAATTCTTGAGCAAAACCATTATCTGCCTGCCCTGCATCTGTGGCCACAGCTCATGCAGATGCACTGACTGGTTTCTGACCAGATGATGTGGGTGTTGGTGATGGTTCAGCTGAGCAAATGCAGAGGTGTGCACAGGATAAGTGCCTCACTATCAACCTGTGATTCCAGCTGGGATTGCAGCTCCCTGAGCTGCACTAACATCAGCAGCCAGGTAACCAATTTAACACTGGCACAGCTGTGGAGGCACACAAGCAGCAGCTGTGCAAAGAACTGAATTGAACACCAACCCCAAGCTCATCCAGCTAAACAAGGACTTTAAATTTTACAAAAACAGGCACACCTTCAATAACAGCAATGGGTGACTCTGTAGGAATGGGTGACAGAGACTCAGTCATTCCGAAGTCCCTGCACCACACTGCCGACTGAAGTTTACTTCAGTTCTCCACAATGAGCTACTGAATGATGTAAGTGATAATGTGTGCCGTGTATTATTTAAAAAACACTTTAAGCTGTGCCTGGAAGGACATATACAGTGGTACCACAATGCTGCTGACATCATGCCCTCACAGAGAATGGAAATAATAAGAGGCTTTTCAATCTGTGCTTTGGAGAGACTCTATCACCAAATGACACCTTTTCTATATTGGATTATAGTTGCCCAGAGAGGCAATGGTGTAGTTTGTAGAATAACTATGGGCTGTGAGGACACATGTTGATGAATGAGGAATATTGAGGTTCTTTTCTTTCCAGTAACATAACTGTAGCATGTAAAACCTGCTTTTCATTCTGTGTGCAGCTTTTTATAGGACACTATACAAATTCAAGGTAACAACTTTTAAATTCATTTTCAGGATCATCAATAGGAAAGATCCATGTAAATGATGACTAAGAATCATCACCAACCCCACCATTTTCTATCTCCACTGCAAGATGCCTTTCTTCAACAAGTTTTCCCCACATCTTATAGCAGCACACTACTTAAAGCTCCTCAAAACAAACCAAAGCTAACAAAGAATCCGACCAAAAAAAAAGTAATCAGAAAAACTCCATAACACAAACAGCATTGTTGAAAAGACAGATGTGAGAAATGTCAGTCACATCAGCTACCATTCCTGGACAGTACAATAATTAAGGTCAAAAAGTCACATAAGGAAATTAGTCCTGTATGGCTCTTTTTCAAAAATCAGTAAGTGCTTAGGTAAGGATAAAAGAGATTTTCAATATGCTACAACATGGCACATGACTTGAGTACTTCAGTCTGCCTGAAACATGGAAGCACCTTTATATGACAAGGGTTACATTTTAAGAGCTGCGGCGCTCCCCTGCAGGAAAGCTGCGTCTAACCAAGTCCCCTCAACAGATTATTTTCCATTGATCCCTCAAGCAATTGTGACCGAATAGCTAATAAATATAGAAAAGGCAGCTCGTGCCAGACTATCCTTCCCACGTTCTGCTCCAAGAGCGTGTTCCACCTCACTGCCAAGCTCCAACAGGCAGGCAGGCAGGCAGGCAGCCTTTCCCTCGGGAGGCGGCCGGAGGGAGCCCCTCCGTGCTTCCAAGCCTCCCGAGTGCCGGCATCAGGGGGCTGCCGGGGCGCCTGCCGGACCGGCCCCGCTGCGGCCCCGGAACCGTGCGGCGGCCCGGCCGCTGCTGCCGCCCCAGCCCTGCCCGCAGTGCCGGAGCTCCTGCAGCCTGACAAACCCACGGCCTCCCCCCGCCACAGCGCGGCCAGAGCCCCGGGGAGCTCGGCGAGGCTCTGACAGGCGCGGCAGGTGAAAACGCCCGCGGGAGGGACCCGCCAGCCGCAGCCCCGGCTCAGCCCGGTGGCTCCGGACACGCACAAGGAACGGGCACCTTCCCCGCGCCGGGCCGGGCCGGGACCTCCCCTCACCTGCGGCCGCGACTTCGCCCTGCTTCCACTCCAGGGACTCCGCGGCGCTGAGGAAGCCCCTCAGCAGGGCGCACTCCAGGGCCAGCATGGTCCCGCCGCCCGGGCCCGCCCCGCTTCCCGGCACCGCCGCGCTCGGGGCCGCGATCCCCGGCACCCACAGAGGCGCACACACTGCCCGTGAGAGCCTTCAGCCCATGTGCGGGCAGCGGCCACAGGGAGCCGCCATGACAGCGGCGCGGGGCACGCCGGGAGGGCGCGCTGGCCCCGCCCCGCCGCGAGCCGGCGGCGTGAGGGGAGCGCGGGCGCCGCCGTGGCCGGGGAGGGCTCTGAGCGCCCGGCAACAGCTTGTGAGGGAGCGGGGTGGGTGCAGGCACGCGTACGTATCCATATGGAATCTGCCTAGGCTATTCCCTGCGGAGAATCACCTAAGGGGTCACGTTGGAAGGACACGCGGGGCGTCAGGTGGTCCAGCCTCCGTCGTCCAAGCTCCCTGCTCCAGCAGGGTCATCCCAGAGCACACGGCACGGGATTGCATCCAGGCGGTTCTGGGGTATCTCCAGTGGGGGAGAATCCACAGCTTCTCTGCGCAGTCTGTTCCAGTGCTCAGTCACACAATAAAGAAGTTCTTCCTCACATTCAGCTGGAACTTCTGTGTTTCTGCCCTCGGCCTCCTGTCCCATTGCTGGACCCCACCGAGCAGAGCCTGGCTTCTTCTTCTCTTGACACCCTTCCTTCAGATACCTGTAACAATCAGGTATCTCCTCTGGGGAGAATCCTCTGGGATCCCGGGTGAAATAAACATGGCCAGGAGACTTCTTCTCCTTTTTAATGCCTTTATTAAAAGTGATCAGCTCAGGATTGGGCAGCTCGACGGGTCTGCAGCATCCACCGCCTCTCCCAAAGCGACTCAGAGGAAGACAATATGCGCAGCTCTGTCCACAAGAGGCACAGCTGGGAATCAGATCCTTGTGAAAGCCTTTAGGGCCTGCTAATCCCCGTCAGATTGTGCCTCTCCCACTCAGTCGGCCTGGTCTCACCACTGGGGTCGTCTCTCTTGGTCAGGGCGAGAGGGTCCGAAGGTGTTCCGCATCTCTGCAGGCTCAGCACTCGGCTCCTCACGTCCAGACATCACTCCACTCTCAACTCTTATTTGGCTCGTTGTTTTTGGGGTTTCTTCGTGGGTTTGGAGTCGGGGGTCCCACAAAGCATTCTGGTCCTTGGAGTCACTTTGCATAACCCCTCCCCTCTAGGTCTCTTCTCCTAACTGTTCGGGAAGGTTCCCACCCTTCACTGTGTCAAAGGGCCATTAATTCGCCCCAGCCAAGGCTTTTACTAATACAAAAACAACCATTAACGACAACGACCCGTAATTACCATAACACAGGCAGCAGCCCAGCAGTAGTGGTAACTTTTTTTCTCACAGAAAAAAATCAACTGAATTTTTGTTCATAACACCGGGCAGGTGCAGGCTGAGGTGCTCAGGGCAAGCAGGTCAGGATCGTGCTTTGGTCTATGCCCGTGTTAATTTCAGCACCTGTCCAAACACAAGTTTGATAATATTAAAATTAAAATTCCTATTGTGAGATTTTGTGCTTACTTTCAGGGGAAACCACTAAAGTAACATTTTCTGTGAATAAATAGTTGCTAAGTATAATTCCTTAGTAAAAAGAAGGAATATTTTGCTGTCTTCCTCACCACTGCCAGTTCCCCCACGTGTGGGGTTTCATCTTGCAGTTCAGTTCTGGGAGCATCTGGAAACATCTGGAAGCTGCAGCAGGCATGTGGGCAGGAGTACCCCTGGCAGGAATTAGGGCACTCCTCCCTGGCACTGGGCTGATTGCTACTGCTCATGTGAAAGATCAGTTTCCACAGACTTACTGAAATTTAGTGCTCAAGTTTGCTTCCCTGAATTATTTGAAGAATACATGTGTTTTTTTCAAAGAACAATCAATACGCTTTCTTTGCATCTAAGGATAGCTTCTGCCAGATGGCTCAAGGGGAAGAAAGTCTTTGCAGGGCTGTGTAGTGCAGATTCAAGATTTTAGTGCTGCTTATTGTTTCTAAGCAGGAAGTAGATAATCAAAATTTCTGACACAAGAGTTTTCAGAGAATAACCTTTAACTTTTTTCTGAGAGTGTGAGAAAATTATCCATGTGAAATGTGCTACTGTGGTATCTGAACCAGCACATTTAATATCACCTTACAAATACCTGTGCTGCTGTATTGATGCAGTACTCATCTTCTGCTGCAGGATTTTTTTCCCTAAAGCCTTTTGAAACAGATAATCTTGTGGACTACCAAAAAAACCTGCTTACTGTAAAAAAAAAGATTTTGTAAGCTCCAAGCAATTAATATTAGCACAGATTTATTATAATGATATTTTTAACAGTGAGCTGCTGTTTGTAAAAGCTGCTGTTACGTGATTTTCAAACTGATCTTGAATTCTGTGTGCCAGGTCTCTGGTACTGCTGGGGAGAGAAGCGATTGTGTTGTGTGCCATTTTTGAGCAGGAGCGGATTTGCTGTTTGAGGAGTGGGGAAAGGGGAGGAATTGTCAAGGAAAAACCGACTCATTGGCATACCAGGATGAAAATTTGCAGGACTGTGCGACCAAACTTCTGCAATTCTAAGGAGCACATTTGATGCACCTGGTTAGAGGAGGGGAGATGCAAGGCTCATATTGAGGAATTCTATCAGTTTTTCTTGCTTTGGCTCTGTCAGTTGAGCCAAGTTATGTCCCGCTAACCAGTTGGTCTGTGTGATCCATCATATTCAGGGTTACATCGCCTTAGTTACAGTGCCAGAAACTTCAAGCTCCTTGGAAGCTTGGGGGGCCCTGGTAGATGCCAGCTGAATGTTCAAACTCTGTTCTTGGATTTTGCTGAGTTAAAGCACAGGCCCTCACTGTCAGGAGGGGGGTCCCTCAGAAGGCTCCCAGCATATTTACAGCTTTTCCAGTTTACAATTTAAAAACAGACTTGCAGTCTGCAGGTGAGAAGGGCAAAAGAACAGCAGTGATTACATAGCTCCTAGCAGGTATCTGGGCACAGGCACCGACACGATGCTTGGTGTGCACAGTGGGTGCTTCACTGCATCCCTCAGGTCTCCCTGACCACTTGGCCAACTTATGCTCTTGTTTCACCAAACCCCAAAGAACAAAATCACTGGGCAGTCAGTGAAGTGGAGGTAAAAAAAGGTACATTTCAAAGGTGCTAAGATAATAGAGGCTAGGGAATTCTTCTCTTCCTCACAACTTTATAAAGCAGTAACAGTTAGTGTAGGCCACTGCACCACAGGAAAAGAAAGAGTGATTCAAACCACTCTTTGGGAATGTAAAATGAAGAGCATGGCCGATGGCAAATAACCCTGGACAGCTCTTCTCTGGTATTGTGGCAGCTCTTCTAGAAGCTGACAGTAATCTTCATTAATCATTTGGAAAATACTATATATTAATATTACTGATCATTCTTTGTACAGTATCCAGGATGAATAAATGAGTAGAAAAAGAGAAAGCAGGTCTCCAGTAAATACTTACTCTGTGCATAAAATACAGCTATAATATTTGAGGTACAGTCTTCCCACTCGTAATAGGTTAGTTTTTCCAAAATTTAGCCATTTAGTAGAAAATCTATTGCCATTCCTGATGTACATAAATAAGTATTTGCTGACCATTTTGCAAATGTTGCTCTGTTCCTTCTTTTTCCTCCTTTTTTGTCACATCAGAACATATCTCATCTGAACTTTTAAAAAGTATTCATGACCTTATTAGCAGAAATTTTCTCTGCCTCAACTACATCTGTGAGTTTTCAGATGGAGAAACCAAAGCTTATGTGGCAATAATTCAATTTACTGTTCAACAAAAGAATTCAGAAATTACTCTTTCATTAAATAAGCATGTCATATCTGCCCAAGTAGACATTTGCAAAGTATTTAATGCCTTCTTATATGAGCTCATACAGAAGCATTATTTTATGATGTCTATTTTTTTTATACAGCAACATTTTCTGTCTTTGCTAGCTTTGAAAGGAGAGAAGAATTGAAAGTGAGATTTAAAATATATTAAATGGCTCTCATTAATTCGATTCTCTTTAGTAGTCTGAAGAAAGAAAGCAAACAAAACTGGTTCCAGTCACACTACATTACGCATAAATTTTAGTTGAAACAGAACATTTTATTAAAACTACACAACAATTTTGATCTCTTTAGTGCACCCACAAACATGATTATATTTTGGAACATAGAATGTGCATGGTTACCTGTAAGCAGAAACATGTTTTTGAGATTACCACACATTGAATAAAAAGAGTGGCTAGTTCTGGCTCTGGGATACGGTTGTGTCACAGCCAGGTCATGGTGGCTGCAGTGCTCCTGCCAGGTCATCCCTGTGGGGCTGTGTTGGCACGAGACTGGTGGGTTCATCAGAAACATGGACTGGGACAGGCAGCAAACAACAGGGGGATGATGAGTTCCTGATCTGGAGCTCCCAGCTGGATCCTTAACACACTGTCTGTCACCTGGGAAGAGTGAAGCTCTTGGATTTCGTCAGCACCAATTGTGCCTGAAATCACTCACAGTGATGCTTTTTATGTTGGGCCTCCAAAATTTGGGGCATCTCTGTGACTCTTGACTTCAGTAAAATTTGGTGCATGACTTAGGGAATAAGAACCATTGGTCATTCCTGGTTTATATGTAAGATTTGGTGAGTTCTGTGGATGAAATATGGCATGTCACATTAATGTAGAATATTCCATGTGAATCAGCAGAAAATACCAGATACATGTCTGTGACTATTTTTACAAAAATATAAAAAGCAGTTCTATTCATCTTTCTCATATTCTTAAAAACATGAGCTGAAACGTTACATTCGTCACTAATGCATTTGATGCAAGTTGGATTCCAGAATTGTTTTAGATCTACAGAATAGTCACCAAACCGAGTTGTTACAATGTACCTTCCAGTACAATTCTTCTAACCAACTAGCATGAAGGATTTAACAGTGGCATTGGCTTAAATGCTCTGTTTTGATTTGTAATGGCAGGAACACAACAAGGAGGATTCTACTTGATGAAAAGTGTATTACCCTAAAACTTCCCATTGCTCACAGCTTTGCCAAACAGCACAATTATCAAGTTTGATGTTTTCTATTTGGAAAATGTCCCTTAGCTAGGACTTCTAAGCAAACTAGGTGCAACTTCTCTCTATTTTTAAACACAGGTACAAAAATGTTTGTTCTTGTATTTTCTACTCTTTGAAATGTGTATTTTGGATGAGGAGGTATTTAGTGATTGGGAGTATGGTGCCCTGTATGTCAGAGAAGTACTTTTTGCCAACTCAGTTTGAATTTGTGTAAGTAAAAATTCAGCATACCTTTGCAGTTGGAGAGAATTATAACCATAGAGGAATAGAACCTATGAGAACCAAATTAATTGTTAACCAAATGTTAAGGCAGGAGGCCTCAAATTCTGGAAGTGTCTGGAAAAGACAGAAATCCAGTTGTTCTAGTGAATTTAATTTGGATAATCACTTGTGCAATATTTATGAGAAGTTGATGTTTTATGGTCATTTCAAATGTTATTTTGGACAATATGGGACATCACTGTGGATTCTCTTGGTTCTCCAAAGTTTGGTGCAGGCAAAACTGACTGCATATGTTAGAAGTTGCAAAGAAAAAGTTCTAGTAAAATAAATAACTAGATTATAGTGGAGGGAAGTAGATGGAGAGAGACTATTCACACTTAAAACACCAGTAGATCTCAATGTCCTTCAGCAACCAAAAATCTGCACTGAAATGATTTCTCATATTCTCTCTAATGAGTTTCTCCCTAAACCTTTGAAACTTCTAGCTTCTTTGAGGATTATCTGTCCTGGCAAGAACAACAGCAAGATAAATGTTCTCTTTCAAAACCTGCCTCAACACGCTTGTCAATATTTACTATATATTTATAACTTGACACGGTGAAGGATTGATGAGATCATTACAGTGGATTAGGATGACTCATTTCCCTGTCCTCCATGACTGCTTCAGCTTAGCTCTTTACTCCTCCTGACTGCCCAAAGGAGAAACTCTGACGTCTTCTGAGCAGGCTTCCAGAGAGTTGGAAGAAATCCATTCTTTTACAGTCCTTGAAGATGTCCAAAAGATTCTTCTAACAAATTTTCTGTGTAAAACCAGCACTCAAGTGATTTTTCATTCCTCTTGCAGTTGTTAATCATTAGACTTCACAAACATGTGGAGGAAATCTGTGTCATTCACAATCTCTTACTTTCCACAAGCAAATTTCTTGGTACAAATAAAATCAGGCTTTGACTTTCACTTCTGTATAATCTTTTAGATCCTATGGTACAGTGAGTGGTATCATATTCCAGTCCTCTTCCAGGTTTCCTGTGGCTAGTAGGATGAAAATAACTTCCTATAGGTTTTCCAGCTGTTCTCAGCAGCAAAATTATGCCTTACTTTTGTGGCTGTGGGAAATTCTTTCCTCTTTCTGATCTTGTAGGTTTAGGAACATTCTGGTAGGGTTATGACTAGAACTGCTTATGATGAGAAAGCACTTTTTATAGCTACTGTTTGCCTGAGCTCTGCTGATCTATTTATACATCTGTTCTGTGCAAAGACTGACTAGAGCGATTATTAGTGAAAATAGATGAGGAAATAGTAAGGGATTAGCCCATGTCTACGTGCTAATTTTGTTCTGCCACAAAATCAGCTGTGGGACATTGTGATCATACCTTGAACAGGAGGGTAAGAGAAACATTCACACTGTTCATTAATTCTCAACCTGCTCACCTGAAAGAAAAGCAGTTGCTTTGGAGTTGCATTGTATTTCAGAGGAAGAGCTCTTCTTGTTTGGCTTTATGAGCAAAAAAAAAGAAAATATTACCAATGAAACAGTTCTGGGTTTTGGTCCTTATCTACTCCTAACTTTAGGACATTTGTTTGAATTGCCTAAGGCTCTTTTTCACTGTATAGTACCTTTAGGTTTCATGATAAAGAATGATCTTTAATGAATGCAGATATTTTTACTAAGAAACAAAAGTTATCTAAATCCAGATTTGCAGTAACAAATTTAGAAAAGAAAATTAAAAAATCTTACAAGAAAGTTGTTAGAGACATAGGAGTCTATCAAGAGCCAGAGAATACTTTTTATCTTTCTATGGATTCACACACAGCAAAAATATGTTGGTGGTCTGACATCCCAGAGTGGCTTTGAATTGTCTGAATCACAGAACTGCATCACAATGACTCATTCTTGTTGCATACTGACATCCCTGCTGGGGAAGAGCTGCTCTCTCTCCCTTGTAGCAATTTCAGTTGGCACATTTTTGTTTTCTCCTCCCAATGAAGTTTCTGTCCCAACAGACATCCACAGTGGAGAAGAAGAGAGGCAGTTTTGCAGGTGCAGTAAGTCATTTATGGCTCTATTAGAAGCAGGTATTCACTTCTCCAAATGGAAAGGCAATATAAAATCCTACCTCCAGTTTCTAGGGATTTTGCTATAACTGAATTCCTTCCAATGCCAACACATAAGAGGATAACACAAGCATAATGCTGATTTGTGCTGTTTTTAAGTGCCTTTCCTTTATAGATGTAACATCTAAACCCTTTAGAATGAAGATGCTAATCCTTTTAAAACAATCTTGTGTGCAGCCACCAAAAGAAAGCCTTTCTAAAATAAGATGATCAGCCAGTGCTACAAATTCTTTGTATTCAGTTCCACTCAGCTCAGAACTATCCAGCCTGGGATGAAATGGTACTTATTCCATGGGCTTTGCCACCATACATCAGTCCTAGATGAAATGAACGAGGAGTGGCACACATAGAGGAGATCCTTCCCTGGCTCTATGTTCTTCTAACCTCTCTGGATATAGATGAGGCATTGTGTTTTCAGGGCAGATCTCCAATTTATGCTGAGGGCAGGGAGAAGGGAACACAACACATCCTTCTTCCAGAAATTGTGATCATTTCCCCCCCCACCCCACACTTATCATCCTCTGTAACCTCAGTGACATAGCAGGTGATCTGTCCTTGCACAAAGTCACCAGAATTTTGTTGCTCACTGCATTTTTCACAAGGACTTTTCAGGTGAACGTTAATATTGCTGCCAAATTCTTGTCAGCACACTTGGGCTAAGAGCATATGACTTAATGTCTGGCAAAAGTCCTACAGGATTTGCTTCTGAAAATTGATAAGCCCTCACAAGTTGAGGAGAGATCAGGCTGAAGAGGCATAATCAAATGCCCTCCTGAATAAAAACATCCTTTCTTTGAACTTCCAAGGAATATATTTTGGGTCTCTGCTGCTACCTGTGTCTTGATAGTGCTCTTAGATCTTCTTGTCCAGACCTATTTTTCTTTTTTAACTATGTGAAGCCATGTTTTGGCTTTTCTTGCCCAGGAAATGGAAGCTTAGGTTTTTTATTCAAATTTTCCTTTGGAGTTGGCAGTAATTCTAAGACTGAGCTACACATTCATCATTCCTATGCTGGACGCTCACATGCCATTTTAACCTTCAATGCAGATAAACTTTGTAAAACTGTTTAACTTTTCCTATATTGTCACAAAGTAGGTTCTTTTTAGAACCTAGTTATATATTCTTTCTTCCACCAAGAGATTTGTTGAAATGATGAAATGTATTTTTCACTTATGCATTACATTTTAACGATTTTTTTTTTTACCTGCTGAAATCAATGATAAATTCATTTAGGAAATTTTAAGCTAATGTGTCATCACAGGATCTGTGCCCAGAAACAAATAAATTTGGATTTCTTGACCCTTAGGAGCAGGTCTATTTCTTCTGGTATTTTTCTGACAATCACTAAAGCATCAGAGAACCAGAAGGTTCTTTTAAATTCCTTTTTTTTTTCCCTGTTCATTGGTAATTCTCAGTTTCTCTCTGATTTCCTTGTCAAATTTTGATACTTTCTTTATGAACTAGTCTGTAAAAAGAGTCAAAAAAGGCAAAGTTTCAGGGGAGTTTATGATAGCCTTCCCATTTGTAAAAAGTTGCTGTAAAAAAGACACACTGTTCAGCACACACTTGGACTTTTGTGGTCTTCTGATGCTGCACGCTTTGTCTCAATGATCTCTGGATGAAGGTTTTTCCTTGTGATTTTGTCTCCTCTCAAGTTTTTCTCTGAGCCATGAATCCCCACGATATGAGGTGGCTGCATTCACATTTGATGACACATTGCACAGAATATTCTGGCTTAACTTTCATCAGTACAGACCTTTCCTGGTCTGCTCCATTTAAGTTGCAGTCAGGAAAAGGGGGACAAGATCTTTCATGGATGGTTGTGACCTGATTAATAGATTTAAAATGATGTGTCCCATTTACAGTGCTGCTCAACCATACTGTAAGAGTTTTTAATGATTTTAGAAAAATGATTCAAAACATGTAGTCAAGGCCTCTCAAAAAACCCCAACTAAAGCAAATCTTTCCTCCTCTTCTTCCTCTGCTGTTTTGGCTTTTTACCTCAGTCCCTACTCTGCACCCAGGCAGAGCCCTAAAATGAGTAATAAGTCTCATTGTGGGAATGACACCTAAATGACCTTAAAAAGAGGAGGCAGAATTACAGCTTTGATGGGAAATGGCTGCAGCTCTTTCTTGGTGGTTTTTTTTTTTTTTCTTTTTTACAGTTATCTATATTCAGTCTTAATGGTGTTCCATCTACTGAAATAATGCTTTATTGCTTTTCTATAAATTTAGCAATGTACGCAGCCACTGTCTGTTGCTTTCCTTCTTTTCTGTAACTAAGCATACTTTTTAATAGTTGAATTTAGTTTGCAGAGCTGACATTGAGACTGGCTGGCATGGAGACAGATTCTGATAGCATCACAGCATGTTACAGGTCAGGACTTAATTTAGTCTGGCTTCTGGTGTGGATGGATTCTCCTGTAATGTCATCTTTCTGCTCCTGACATAGAATAATAGCTAGTTCTATTTACATCTCATTTTCAAGTCACAAAATTCCTGCCAGTGCCAAAAAGACAAAAAAGGCACAGGATAAAAGCCCTTGCTATAGTTCACTTGTTTCTGGAAGAATGGAAGTGATGTTGTGGACTTTAGTCCCACTCTCCTAAAAATTAATAAAGGGAAGACACAGCTTTTATCCCTAAGTCACCTAATTAGCATAGCAGTACATGTTTGTTACGTTGTGCAGCCCTCCAGTTTCTAACTAAGCATGCTCTGGGTTGGAAGATCATTGAGTTGCAACACCATGACCACAGGCAGGGTCACCTTCCACTAGACCAGGTTGCTCAGGGCCCCATCCAATCTGGTCTTGAACATTTCTTATTTAAATGAATTACTTGCTAAAGTTCTGAACTTAAAGGAATCTGCTTCAGGTATTTAGTATGTGAAACCTGAGTTTTGCAAAGCCTATTGGTCCTTGTTAGAGAGGTTACACCAGCATATATTTGTAGGCAATATTGCCTCTCCTTTGGTTTTACTTGTGGTTTTCCCCTTCTTCTAGTTCCTTACGTTTCCTTGCAATGATTTTTTTCCCCTAAAGTCCTTCTTGACAAAAAAACAAAATGCATTTTCTGGGTGCATGTGTGTCTCTCTCAGTTAATAAGCCATACTGTCATCCATTTCTGGCAGTCAGGTTTCTGCTGTTTCCAGGTTTATAATCACTTATTTCGGAGCTTTGCTGCTAGTTTAGTTTTGTAGTATTTGTATTATCTTCTTCTTACTGCTTACTGGGATTTGAGGTTTATACACATGAGATCTTCAATCACCATTTGTTGGCATCTTAACATCTTGAATTAATTTAAGCAGATGAAAGAGATCAATAGGTAAGGCCTTAAATATCCTTGATAGCCAGCTGCTCCTATATTTTGCATGCAGAAATCTTCCATCTGCTGTCAGGTTGACAAATGAACCAAGTTTGAATGTGTCCCCTGTTTACTTTAATGGCTGAGCATTCAGAGATTCCAAATTCTGTCTTCTGTCTCTGCATAGGCCTAACTACAGGAAAGCTTCATGTTTATTATGTAGTACATATCTGATTTAGATATGTAAAATAGTTAATTCAAATAGTTATTTTTAAAACATTTTCAAGTAACTTCAGACACATTCCAAATGCAGAATATTTTAACTGCTTCAGAATTGCACAAGTGGCCCTAGGGAGAGGCAGATGAGAAGCTCATTTCAGTAGCTGACTTTTGAACTCTGGAATTGACAGTGTAATCCTTCGTTGCCTGTGTTCCCTAGCTTTATTTCTTGAATTTGATATGCAGTTGCTGTAAATCAAAACTTTGTTTACCTTGGCATGTACAGAGATATTTCAGTTGGTCTTAGATATTATTGCATTTTTCCAACCATTCTAAAAGCAGCTTAAAAACATCTCTAGTAGGTACTCTATTGTCTCTTAGCATTTACGGTAGAGACTGGGCTCAAACTACACACCCTGTCCTGCTGTAGGAAGGTCCCACACCTGGAATGTACAGAGTACCTGTTGTCACTCTGTCAAGCCTAGTGTTTGTTGACACCCAAGTTGAAATAAATTACAGAATGTGATAGCAAACTTTAAAAGACATTATGAACTAATCTTATCATCATACTACTAGATCAGTGGTTATAAAATTCAATACCTAGATACCATAAAGATTTTATTGTTGCTTAATGACTTAGAAATAGAAAAAGTCTAAGCACAGCCAAAACCTCTGCCAGCATCCAATTTGGAAAGATGCCATTTAGCCTCCAGGAAAAAGGCCTGCCAGCAGCTTGGACTAAGAATGTTCACACTCACTGCCTAAATAAATGGGCACTAGACTTCAGACTCTATTGGATGATGGTGACACATAAAAACATATTAACCAACCCTAATAATGAGATAATGCCAACATCTTAGTCCTCCATGTGACAGAAAATAAAGAGAACACTTCACATAAGGGGGCAAAAAGTTCTCCAGCCCCTTTGGTACTGTCCTTATTACCTGATTTCCTAGGGAAAACCAGTCTATACAGTCTGACCTCTGTGACTGCCCTCAGTTAAGACACTCAGAAGGCACTGGCATCATTTACATCATTTAGCTGAACTTAACAGAGACAAAACTTGCCTCTAAGATTGTTAAGTTTTCTAGATTTGTGAAAAAGCTGGATAGATAAGAGAAAGATAACAGTCACAGTTTGGACACTGGGTGAAAACTTTTGTATTATTATGTAAAAGAGAACTCAACCTTAGGAGGGCAAGGGGTGTGGGAGAGGGGAACATTAAAGGCCCTGAGAGCAAAAAAAGCTTCAGCTGTGCCTGCAGTCAGCTGAGGCACAAATCAATTGGAGGCCACACTCATGAACCCTTCTGGACACAAAACTCCTGATTTAGTTATGGCACCATGATCCTTGACATTACTGCTTACAGCAGCACACATTTGGAAAGCTATCAGACAATAGAGTACCTACTACAGATGCTTTTAAGCTTGTTTACCTCTCCCAGTAAATTTTTCTCTCTTAAATTCTCTTTGCATAACACAAGGATTTTTTCCTCAGACCTATTGCTTTTTTCCTGTGTCATAGCACCCATGTTCCATTCTCTGCAAAACTCTGCTGCCTGTGGCAATGCAAGCTGCTGTCATAATTCACTTTTGTCTTGTATTCCAGTGAGTGGTATGACTTCATTTTACAACCAGCTTACATTTCAATAAAAGTGTGCAGCTCAAAATCTCCAAAATTCCAGTTCTAAATCAGGATTTGTGTCTATAACTCATGCTGGTGTTTTCTAGGGAAGAAGAGGAAGATGATTCTGGTATACAGAGATTTTCCTTGTAAATTTCTTCTGTCTTAGTGATTGTGGTTTTAATCACTGTCAATATGCCCCAAACTTTCTAACATGAGGAATGCTCTGCTACAGGTTGCTAGGACAGTTCTGAAAGAAAAGAAAAAATCTAAAAGAATACTAGCTAAAGTGAAGATGTGAGAGGGAGAGATGAAAGAGAAAGACTTGACATTTTCTCTGTTGAGTCACATTTGCCAAAATCCTTGGACTGCAAAGTTGACAATGATTTTCTTTTGGCATCTTTTTAATTTCACTTGGGATGGAAAATATATTCTTACTGAAATATCATTGATTAACAACAGGACTTAATAGGGGTGTATGAGTAAGGTATATAGCATCATCAAAAAAAAAAGGGGAAAAAATGAAATAGTCCCATAAAGCACCCTCACCACACCTGCCTTTGCAAAAGACAGCTGGATGTTCACATTAAATTCTGTATATTTCAACGAAATCAAAATTTAGTGCTACCTTCATGGCAGTTCTCAGCTGCAGCAGCACTGGCTGCCTCCCTCTCACATGTAACACTTCCTTTGGACCCAGACACAGCTGTGAAATCCTGGAACAGAGCTTCTTTAAAACAGGCATTCCTGTTCCTCACTACATAACAAGTTGCAATTTTTAAAATGCTAATGGAGAGAGTAAAGCTTCAATGTTTGCATGACTGAAGTTAGAATTTTATTTTTTGGAGCAATTGTAGCAGATTAAAGCCAATCAGAAATAACAACGTTTAAAGGATTTTCCTTTGAACATTTATTTACATCACTTTCTTTCCGACATCAGAACTATAGCGATAGTGTAAGTCAAGTATAAAATACTTTGTGTTGTTGCTTTTCTGTAAAAAAAACCCCTAAAGCAAATTAGAAAGCATAAGATGTTACCATTCTTCAACTGCAAAACTTGCACAACTCCTAAGTCAGTTTGTAGCTGGCTTCACATTTTAGCCCAGGAGGATTCATGGTAAGAATTATTCTAGGTGACATTGAGAACTTCTGAAGGAGCCCACCAAGAACTTGGGGCCAGCCAGGCTTTTCTTCTCCTTGTCCTCTCTATAGAAAAAAACCCCAGCAACCATGGCCAAAAATAACCATGGAAAAAGACAGACTGTGGAAAACTCTAGTCTCTTGAGGACTCAGAAAAATTGTTTGCAGAGTATGACTAAAATGTGAGTTAGGTGACTTGGTTTTCCTTTTCTAAAAAGACCCCAAAGCCAGATATCCCTCTTTTGATCATTTTGTCATCCTAATGTGTTTACCTATATACCAGAAGTAAAAGCAAAACATTCAAATATGTAAGTGAGCAAGGAATCTAATTCAAGATAGAAGGATAGTTTGAGACATAAAGGATCAGCTCTTGGAAATTACGACCTCCCAGTACTTCCACAGTCTTCATAGTTTCCCTAGACATGAGTGAACTCACATCTTCTTGGTGTTTTGTCACAAAGTGATTTGTGACTTTTTCACAAACACTGATTAAATAAAATTGAAATTTAAACAAAGCCAATGCAGCAGCAGTCTGCAGGGTTTTTTTTTCAGCACATGCTCCAGCACTGTTGCAGTCAGATATTTGCCCTTAGAAAATGTTACAGCTTTCTCAGGTAGAATATCTGCCTTTGAATTCGCTTACGGTTTTTGCAAGTGATCCTCATCCTTATTATTGGAATTAGTAGTTAGAGGCAAAAGACATGTCTGTGTGAAATGTTGCCTTGTGGTGCCGGACACTGGTTTTACATATAACTCTGGCAGCCAGTAGAGTCAAATGTGAGAAATTAGGCAAGTTCAGCACAGGATAATTTTCAATCTATGAATGTCTTGGATGAAGCCACAGGACAAAATAAAACCAAATATGACTTATCTTAAATGTGATTCATCTGCATTCAGTCCATGTAAGAAGACAGTGACAATTTTTCTCTGATGGTGACAATGCAGTTCAGTGCCACCAGCTTGAGCTTTGCTTACAAACATAGTGCTCACATAACAGAGCACTTGCAGTTTCTCCCATTTGTAGATTTATTTTTTAATAGAAAATGTTTCAATAACAGTTTTTAAGCTCACTTGAATGAGGTCCTTTCTTTTTGCATTTCCAAAGCTGTGTTGCTGTTTGTTCATCTAGAGTTATGCCTCTGCTAGATCCTGCTGTTCCACTCAGTGCACAAACACACCATAAGAAGCTTGACAGTTCCAGGGAAAGCCTGATTTCAACCCTGCAATCAAACTTCTTTGCTAACTCGCTGCCTGGGAAGTAATTTTTAATAGCCCATATTAAAACAGGGACCGGACTTCTTCATCACAACTGAAGATTTGGGTGGCAGTCCTTGCTACAGGGCTAACAGGCAGCAGCAAGCTCTGGCTGCTCCTCAGGGCTGGTGAGGACTGGGCTGGGAGGGCAGGGCAGGGTCCCCACTGCCCACAGCACCTGGCAAGGCAGCCCCACAAGCCACAAAACCCAGTCAAGAGCATTACAAAACTCACCAGGTCCAGGGTCAAGCCAGCCCAGGGGTCCAGTTCAAGAGAATCCATGGCTATGGCAGAGGCAGAACCCAACAGCAGCTCAGCCCAGGCACAGGGCACTAGCCCTGGGCTGGGTTTAAATAACTCTGCTGAGCCCACAGGAACAGCTGTGTGTGGAAGCTGCAGGTGGGGCTGGTCAGGCTTGTTAAGACCAAGGCCTGTCATTGGGGGCTCTGACAAGAACCCTTCCAGTGTTTAAAATGGGAAGAGTTGTTAACAAGATGTGAAAAATGTCAATCAGTTGTTTTTAAATTTTAAATGTTTAATTGTAATAAAATGGTTATAAAAATAGTAATACAATTAGAGTAATAATAATTTGGACAATTTGGATTAGGACAATATGGAACAATAGAGACAAAGAGTTATGGACGTCCAGGTACCTCTTTCTGGACAGCATAAGCCCAAAAACGACACACATCAACAGAGGATTAACCCTTAAAAGCAATGGCCTGTTGCATATTCATACACCTCATACATGATGTATAAATTCGATTCAAACACAGGATTCTGTCTGTTCAATGTCAACTTCTTCTTCTTAATCTTGATGTTATCTTCAGGGATGAGTGAGGTGGGAAGAAGTTTGTTTCTTTTGATAATGGAGCAATAAATTCTCTTTCTCTGAAAGATTTCAGTGTTCTGTGGCTGCTGTCTCGCTGCGAGTCCTTTGTTTAGAAAAAATAAGTATCCTAAATAGCATAGTTTCTATTTTAACATTTTGTTATAACCTAAAACTATATTTAACACACTGTTTAAGAGAATTAATACAGCATAACTTTCAAACACAACACATATAATATTCATTTTAATATTTGCGAAAAGCCAATCATAAAATACACATTTTTCACGCAAGATACACTTGGAGATGCTGTGGAGTGCTAATGTAGTAAAAGGCAGAGAAAACAACATTTTTATAAGGCAGCTGTGTAAACAGCTGCATCTTGTCAGATTTTATCTTTTTAATGAAAAGATCTGAGTGCTACACAAATAATGGAAATTGCTGCAAACCCTCCATGTATTTACAATCAGGACATTGCAGGAGCTGTCATGGTAGATCCTGGAAAAGGATGAAAAGAGGAGTGCTGAGAAGTGGCATTGCAGACAGGCCTGGAAGGGTTTTGTTTTAGTTTGTCCATAATGCAGTGTGAAAGATGGATGATTGTGTTTGTGGAGGAAAGGGTAAACAGGCAATGGAAATGAACGTTGCTGTACCAGTTTCCATACATGTGTATTAAAAACTCCGTGCCTTGTTCAGGAGGTGATGAATAAGGTGAGAGAGTGGATATATAAAAGGTCTGATACATTACTGTTACTGACAAGGAAAATAGTTATTAAAGGTAGCATCTTGTGCCAAGAGTCACGTTTGGGAAGAACCTCCATGTAAATTGTGGTAGCTTTGCTGGTAGAGGTTAAGCAACTGGACAAGAGGTTCAGTCCTTGACCAAGGCTCCTTTGAAGTCTGCTTTATTTCTTTGGAGTGCAAGAGAATTTTTCAAGCAAATGAAAGCTAGTCCATGTTCCTTCCACCCCCACAAAATTTACATTCTTTTCTCTAAAATACCTCCTGTTTGTCTTGGAATAAAGAGCATTTCAGCCTCATAGCTCAAAAATAGGGCAGGTGGTGCCCTTGCAGAATTTAAATAAGATATCAGCATGTTGACACCTGTAAGGGAAGTGGTTAGAGCAATTATGCAGTGCAGTCACTGGGATGTCAAAAACAGAGAAAAAAGAAATTTTGCTTCAGCAAATGCTGCATAGAACAGTTTTGCAAATTGCTTAACATTATTCTTTGGCTTACCACAGTGCAATGGGCAGAAATTATTAGAGAGAGACACATATACAAGGATTTAAAGAAAAAAAAGTAATTGATTTCTGCATGTAGTAGGTGGAACGAATTAGAGGGAATTTAATATATCCATAGCTGGCAGGTTTAATTTGTCAGCTTTTAACATGGCTTTGGAGGATAAGAGGCCTCAGTATTACTATAAAGCCCGTGCTATCTTTATCAACATCAATGAGAACAGAAGTTTGACTACTCAGTTTTTTGAAGTAAACACAAAGTTGACAGCTACAGTCTTGTTCCTGCACTGAATACAACAGGGAGAATGTCTGCATGAAATTCTCTTCTTTTATGTTACTGCTGTCATTACCTTTTAAATGTGACATTAACATATCACTGAAATGAATCGTTTCAATTACTGAATTGCATTTTATATTTTTTTCTTAAAAGGGGCAGAAAGGTGAAGAGCCTGAAAAATAATAAAATAGAACACATTTAGGGTGCCATTTTAGGAAAAAAAAACTATGAAGATTTTACTGTTAATCTAGAAAATACCGTATGCATTAAGAGAATTGGGAATCCTAATATAATAGCCTGGAGTGATGGGCCTCTAAGTACAAGAAGAAAACACTTTTTGAAAGACAGAAGTCAAGCATTGCATGAGCAGGGAGAATATACAAGGGAAAGAACAATGCAAACATTGGAAAAGTTAATAGCAGTTTTTGCAGTGAGAGAAAGATAAATGAATAGGAAAAATCTATGAGCTGATAAAGGTAGTCATGCAGGGAAACAGCACTTGAGAATACAGTGCTTGAGTTTAAATGTTTTAGTGAGAGGAATTCATAATTGAGTCAATTTTTTTGGCTCTGATTCTATTTTGAGTTTCTTGAGTCAGCAGTATAGATTATACCAGCCGGATCCTGACTGATTGCTGCCAAGGGTTGGTCTCATTTAAGGTGGTGTCCTCCAAGATGCCAGGAAACCAGCATGCAGCTCTAGATTAACCCCTTGATGCTGCACTGTAATCTATTTCCTTCCCCTGTGTCAGTATTGAGAAATTAATGAAGCTCCTCAGAAGGACAGAGGCTGTGTCTTACCTGCCAGAACAGGGCAGGGTTATTTCATTTGATTTTGCTTTCCTGTCGTGATCAGTGGGCTGGCATGCAAGTACAATGATGGAAATACAGTCTCCCTTTATGAGGGTAAGAACAGAGGGAAAAATAAGATTTTTTTGTCCCCCAGGTGGTTGGTTTTAGTTTTGACGTGTGATATGGGAGGCAGTAGGATTCCTGGACAGTATGCAGAAGTATGGAAAAATAAAGATTTTTAAAATCTTCCTTGTGTATTCAGGAGGCTTTACTGGTGATATTTGTTTGGTTTGGTGGTTTTTTTTAATTTGTTTTGGTTTTTGCTTTGTTTTGTTTCCGGTTTTGGGTTTTTTTCCCCTATACTGTGTACTGCGATTTTCCTGGTGCAAGGCCATACTAGTTATATGCCCCACCCCAAAAATGTATTTCAGAGCCCATCTAGAGACATTTAAATTGGTGAGCTAATCAAGCCAAATAAAAATTAATAAACATGACTGATAAAAGAATTAAGTTGAATTCACCAAGAAACTGTCCTTTTTGTAATAAATCAGATTAGTTAAAGGAGCTATTAAAATATATACATACATTTTTAATTCTTTTTTTTTTCTTTGACAGCAGAGAAGGAAACTGAAAGTTATGAGGTAAGGCTGAGATGAGGCTTTGCTTGCATGAGCAGCTGAGCTGGCCGAACAAGTCACTGCCTCTCAAAATGAGAGGTCCCAATACCCTGCCCTCCTGCCTTGCTTCCATCCACGCTGCCCTGTGCATTCCCTGGAGGCTGCAGCTCCTGGCAGGTGTCTCTCTGTTCAGGCAGCTTCTTGTCATGTTGAGAATGACACTGTCACAGTGATGGCAGTGTTGGATGAGCAGCTCAGCTCTGGAGTGCTGCAGCCGCCCCCATTCATGCAGCAGTGACCTCCTAGGCCAAGCCAGGCCATGCCACAGGACTGTGTGTTGTGCTTCAGGATGAAATGGATAATTAAAACATTTGTGTTAACCATTGTGCATAACATTGTACTGAAATTTTACATTTTACAGAAATAAACTGCCCCCACAAAATTGCTTCTCCTTTGGAGTCAGGTGTTGTAATTTGAACATCAATAGGAACAAATGCACACTTCTGAGTATTAATTCTCTTTTGCCCAAAGTAGATATTCAGCATGATGGCATTTGTTTCTTCAGGGTGTCTGATTGCTAAGTTAAAATATAAAAGTCTCATGTACAAAAACCTGGCTTTGAAGTTGCTGACTGTGAACCTGAAAGAGCCTCAGCCCTGTGGGACCCATTTTAAGAGCTGGAGAAATGCTGAGGGGCTATCCAGCCTTCCATTTTATCTGTGTGGGAAATGGATGTTTTTAAAAGGGACTTGCTTTTTCATTGCAGCTGTTTTGTGTGGGCTGTTGCACACCTCGGATTAGATCAGCTGTGTGAAAAGCGAACTGCTCTGCCTCACCCAGCAGGGCTGTGGTTGTACATACCATGGCTACAGCAAGGGGGGGGATTAAAGCTGTGGGAAACAGATTTTCAGCTGTTTCCCCAGTTTGTTTTCATGTTTTCTCCAAAGGAATAAAAAGGAATGAATAGAAAAACAAAACCAATTTGAATCAAACCAAAATCAGTTATTTCTTCCAAATCTTGACTTGAAATCTTACAGAGAGAAATGGGGAGTAATAGCTTTGACTTATAGGTTTGGTCCCAGCCCTTCCCTTTTCCATGATGCCATACGTATAAATTTGTTGTACCAGGCTGCTGCGGCTTTTCAGAAAATAGTTGCATTTTGGTTAAGGTATAGGCTGTAATTCAGACAAAGTTGCTTGGTTTTGGAGGGGGAGAAATAAAATTCTATTTCTCTTCTGTTCTACTGCTTCCTTGTTTGAGGATTCTTATGCACAGAGCCAAATTAGATGCTAAGCTAATTCCTGTTTATATGTGTTCAACTATATATGCCTGTAAAAATGGTGAACATGAAGCTCTGAATTTCAAGAACCGTGCTAAAAAAAGGGAAGAAATTAAAACCTGCAATATTCATTATTATTTTGATGATCTTTTACAAACTATTAGCTGGAGCTTGATTTTTATTCTAGAAAGGTTTTGAGTTCTTACATTTTTAAGCTGTGTATATTTTTTTAGTCTGTAAAAGTGAGTCTGTGTCAATACAGTATTTATGTCTATTTAATGAAGATTAAAATAAAATTTTACTCTTTAGCAGCTGATATCAATCTTGTCCCCTCTCTCCCCTCCCCCTGCCCCCCATAACCTTTAGTGCTAAACAATGTTCCAAAAGGAAAATTTATCATATCGCCTATTTCAATTCTCTGACATCATTCTGTCATGGCAATGAAGTGATTTACATGGAAAAATGTATTACCTCTGCTTTTAGACAAAATAAGTTTATGATGATTAATGGTTTTACTGCAAGTATGACAGAACCTGGAAATGGCCAGCCTTTCTAAAATGAAACATGACCTATGCTCAAATTTTCCTCCTTTTTATTTTCTTCAGTTATTGTAAAATGGTTTTGGTTGTGAGTAAATTAAAATATAAAAATTATGTCTTGTAACTGAAGTAAGCTATAAATGCTGGGGTGCCATGGTAACATCATTGCAGAAATGGAGACAAAATGGAGAGAGAAATCAGCTTGAAGCACAGAGTCTAAACTATTGTGATGGCAGGGGACTTGGATCAAATATTCCATGAGGAGTCCAAGTCCTCAAGAAAGGCACAGGTTTCATTTGGGGAAGAGTGGGCTGAAGGCTGATTGTCTCCAGCTGTCCCTCCTGCTCACCATTCCTATGATTCTGTAACACAGTTGACTTTGGGCTAAGAACTTAGAATACAGAATGGTCATATGAATGGTGAAATAGTATTTTAACAGGAAAGCATGGAGCAAATAATATTTTCTGATCCATGCCTTAAAATGACATTTGAAACACTTCCTTTAGCTTCATATAGAGCTATATTTTTCCTTAGATATCATATAAATAACAAGTGATACACCAAGGCCTAAACTAAGATGAGAAGATGCTGATTAAGAACTCTGAAATATTTTCTTTACATATGTTAACTGAACTAAACCCCAAAGGCCATGAAGGCAAAAGCTATTCAACTATGCAAAAACTTAAATTCAGGAAAAATGTAAACAGTGGCATTTTTTTCCCAGGGGCCTTATGGAACAGAATCACTTTGCTAAAAAGAAGGCAAAGGTGGAGGTGAACACTGGCAATTTAATCTGCATGGAGACTTTGTATCATTCACAAGATGTAATATTTGAGAATGAATAATTTTTGTATGACAGATCAACTACATATTGCTTCTGGACATTTAATCCTAGGCTGTGATGGATGCTGGGCACTGAGCACTGCTCTGCTGCCTCACTGGAGCCTTGGTGCCTTTCAGTGTGTGGAAAAGTGTAAAATGAAGTATTGGGGGAAAATGAAAACTGGATGAATTTACAGTCATGGCTTGTCCTTAGTGACATTGATTGGACAACTGTCTTTGAGGGCACCCTTGGCAATGGAAAATAACTTGCTGTTCGATTCTGTGCATGAAAAGGCATTTGCAAGTAAAGCAAAAATGTATTTAAGGTACTGATTAAAATACACAAGTCTTACTAACATTTTCAGGAAGACAGCAGTATCACAACAAGCATTTTAACTGTGTTATTTTTGTTCAGATGATTAATCCAAGTCTTCCATTAGGCATGCATTGAATTTAGCATTCTACTGCAGTTCTCTATATGCAATCTAGAAATTTCAGCACTGTCCCTCATTGACTTCTGCTACCAGTACAGGCTCTTGAGAGCTCTTCAAGACTGACCTGTCTTTCCTGACTTACACAGTTGTTTATCAGGAGCCATGTACTGCTGTTCTCCCATTCTTTGTTCAAATGCCTTGGCTTTTCCTCTGATACAACTTATTGTTCATCTGGCTATTTGTTTTCTAACATGAATTTCCTTGGAGGGAGAGCTAGAAACAAGTGAAAGAAGGTTTAACACATTAGTAGGCAGTGCAGATACAAAAGCATATTTTGTTCTTTGGCTTACCATTGCTTCAGTTATCATCTGCTCTCATCAACAGCAATTGTTTGAGTCTGAGTGTACATAGTGTACATTTGTAGTGTTGTCTGTTTTGGTTTCTTTAAGTAGAGTGAAATTTGTATGGAGCTGAATCAATAGTTGGATGTAATTTACACTTTGTTTTCCCTGTTCTGTCAGATGAATCAGGTGGTGTCTGTTAGATTCTTCATGTTGCTGACCCTGAAGTCTCCCAGGGGCCTGTACTGGAGCAGTGTTTCAGTGTCTGTGTGACAAGCCTGCACACTCTTGCCTTCCTTAGTGACCATGAGGCAACTGGAGATGTGTAGAATTGAATGATTTTTTTCCACTAGTCTGAAGTTCCTCTAATGCTCTGGGACTCTTCCAGAATCCCACATGCTATGTCAAAATTCAGCCAGCCAGATGGTTGCATGATTTCTCTTGTGACTGCTGCTTTGCTGGAGGCCAGCCCCTGTGAATTTTATCTATCATCAAATTTCTCTGCTTGAAACTGTCTCAAAATACAGCTGAGATGTGCAGTGTGACTATTTGGTAGCTGAGAAGATGGGTCCTGTGGGCAAGCACAGCATTTGCTTTCCAGCAATCCTGCTGCTGGCTGCTAGGTTTTGATGTGCCACATCACCTCCATTCCCTGTTGAATCACTGCCTCGCTGTGTTGCCAGCAAGCAGCTGCAAGGTTTTCAGGGCAGCCTGAACTGTAGCTACAGCCAGGATGAAGACAGGGTCCTGCAGACCATTCCCAGCCCCTGTGCACAGGGATCTGGCACCCTGGATTCCCTAATGCAGGAATGCTGGTGCTTGGCTGGGCTAGTTGTACATATGTGATGATGGTGGCCTTGTCCCAGCCTGAATGAACCACACTGGTGCCCCTCCTGCAGTGTTAAAGAGCTGCTGTCATAGTCCAGGCTTAGAAATGTGCTGCACCAGAATCCAGCTAAGGCCACCTTCCCACACGCTGCTTAAAATACTTGTAGAAACAAGTTTATACTGAAAACTCTGCAATGATTGGAGAAATTTTGATTGAAAAAGTTCTGGAAGTTTGCATTAATAAGCTTATTCCTAATTTAGGTATGGGTGAAGTTTTCTGTGGCTGAAAACTTAGAATTTCAAGGTGAAAGAACCAGACTTCTGGAGACATCCAAGGCACTGCTAAGGAGCAGACTATAAGACATTTTCTGTTGGTATTCTGTTTCTGCATCACATGCTTGTTGAAATATTTTAATGAAAACAGAGAAGATGGAACCCCCCCCCCCCGAGTTTTGCTGTTCCCATTGCTCTCCCAGTACGTAAGAAAATCCTTAATGAAGCGACACAGAATCTTTACAGATGGAAAACTGAATTTTTTTATAATGAGATTTTCATATTTTGCTTTCATTTTCCACACTGGCACTCTTAATGCAAAGGGTAAGTAGAATTAATACACCTGGAGAACTAAGTGGACCAGGTTATCTTTTGAGAGCCAAAACTTGGTCTCTGAGGCAAGACCAAAGGAGACTGCAGCCTACAGAGATGACAGGTCCCAATATGCAGAACTCTCTCAATCAAGACAGAGAATTATGGTTTGGGATTTGCTTTCCGAGCCTTTATAAAACAGAGGCAGTGGTGAGATTATTTGGGAGCTCTGCTGTAGTAATTCAATGGGTGGATAATGTATTTTCTGCATTCATGGTTTAGGAGAATAAAACAATGGCAACACCCAAATCTCTGGAGAATCAAAATGTTTTTACCTGTGATTCATTTCAGTAATTGTGGAGCTTACTTTTACCCGCACTCAGCTCAGTGCATTTCAGAATGCTCATTGTTGTGACATAAATGCCCTATTGCTCCTACTAAAGCTGTCACTGTCTATGTAGAAGGAGAAAAAAAAATTACAGCTCAGGAAACATTTTCAAGACTGACAGACCAGATGCATTTATATTTGGATAGATATGTGTGTGTGTTGGTAAAAAACATTGAGAAATAGATCTGAAATACCTTCTGCACCTTGTACTTGTTCCTTATGACATGAAGAAATCAAAATCTGTCTCCTTTCTTTTGCAAAATGCTTTTAATTTCTGTTTTCTATAGAGATAGCTGTCAGGCTAAGAAGGTGAGTCCACTTGGTGGTGACTGGCTTCTGAAGGAACAAAAAAGGAAACACCTATAAATCACACTAGTACAAAGGCAGCATGGAGTTATGAAATGAAGAAGGCCTGCCTGAGGAACTCCAACTAAAAATCTAAGCCTAAATAATTCTCCTTCACAGGGATCAGAACAACATAGTATAGTCCTGGCTGTTTTCCTCGGGACATAAAACAGAACATTTCCTAAAGTGCCACCAGAAACATTTTGGGGAAGAAAAGTAATAGATGACATAGCTGGGAAAAAATACTATTTTGAAGTAATGTTTTCTTAACAATGTGATCCTGCCAGAAAATGAATGCTCTATTTGAGAGCCATCAAAAGCAGTACAGTACATTGCCTGTACTGTATGGCAGCTTTCCCTTTTTTAAAATTTTTTTAAAGCAAAGAATAGATGCTCCACTGCTGCTAAACAGAACATCCAAGCACAGCACTGGCACACTCAGACTGAAGCTCCATGGAAGTGATCAGCAGCCCAGTGCCTTACCTGTGGCAGCAGGATTTCACCTGTGGCTGCAGAAGAGTCTCCTCACCTGGCTGGCAGAGGTGCACAGTATCTACCTTGAGCTTATGGAAAAGATTTACACAAGAAAAACATATACAAAGCCCAACCAACAATGCCACACAGGTCACTGCAGATCCAGTCCATCTATAGTCACACATATTTTATTCTGCTTTTACCTAAACATTTAACATGTAATTACTGGAGTGAAACTTGGAAGTTGTTTACAGCTTTTATGTTTCAAATTTTGTTTGGTTATTTTATCTTTTTTTCTAGATGGTCATATTTGTTTCTTCCTGCCTAGGAGTGGCAGAATTACAGAGGAGCATGAATCCATACATTTATGCACATCTTTTACCCAGAGGAAATTCCAGAGGAAACCATCAAATCCCGAGGAGGCACCATCATTACTGCCTGTACATGGAGAGTGCTGTGGCTGCAGCTGCAGAGCAGAACAGTGTGCAGCAGCCAGTGCAGAGGGCTTTGCTCTCATGGAGCACAAGGGCTCAGGGACTGCCCAGCCGTCTCCTCTTCCACAGACACTGTGCTTGCACCAGGCAGAAAAGCTTGGCATTGCTGGCTGTGAAGCACCATGGAACACTCCTGCCTGACTCTGTGGTGCCTTACTCTTCTTCTGGCAGAGTGACCACAGCAATTCCAAAGGCTGGTAACATCCCACGCTACACTACAGAACCGTAGTGCCAACAATCAAACGTGGGCCAAAGGCAGCACCAAAAAACATGGAGAAAAATCCCATAATGCTCTAACTAGCAGCTTGCTGACTTTTGCACTTTTGAAAATAATTTCTGTTGAATTTTAAAACATTTTCTACAAAATCAGCTTAACAGTTAAAAACACAGGACCTGAATGGATGGTTAGAAACTGTGATCTATATTTATACAGGTTTCTATTCACTTTGATGAAATGGTAAGAGATGAGTCTCTCACCTCATAGGCTTTACTGTGATGTTACTGCCATGTAGCATAGCTACCTTGTATATTAAAAAACCTAAGAATGGGTATTTTGTATTTGTTGCCAAGTTCACAATTTACTTAGGCTGTAACACAGTTGCAATTTATTAAGGATTGAATCCCTGCATTAATTTGGTACAATACCATTCTAGCTCATGTTAGAGCAAAAAAAGGATAATTGGTATGTAGATGCAAATTAGAGTTTAATATCCCATGCAGCTGTTTGCATCTGCTTAATTAAGCAGCAGTGACTTCACATTAGCATTGCTATGAAACCGTGAATGCACACCAGAGATAAAGGTACAATCATGTTAACCACCTTCCTCACGTCAAATCAATGCAAGATGGGTACTTCTTGCTTCAGTCTTGTGTTTTAATAGTAAAGAAAAAAGTCTTCACTTTTAAAGAGGATCTTCGGGTTCAATACATTTGGTTTTGGTACAAGTACGAGGATTTTATAAAAAGACTGTGCTCCTGTAGACAGGCAGCTTAAGCAGTAAATGAAGAGCTCTAATGGAAACTCCTAACAAATATAACTGGAAGTCAGTGGGTTATTTTGCTTTTGGAGCCTTTACAGGAGTATCACAGTCCTTTTGAACAGTAATAGAATGTAAGTAAATACCCATCTGGAAAAATGCAGGGCTGTTTTAACACTGATGAAGTTCTAACACTTGGACTATGTGGCATAAGCTCTTTGTTTCATGTATTTACCAGCAGTTCTGGCACAGGGCTGCTTGTTCTGCTCTGTGACTAAGGACCCCTGAAGTTCCACAGATGTGGCCAAGCTGGTATTTTGAGAGGTATGTACAATCAGAACAGGCCTTGGATTAACACAACACATCAGCAGAACACAAAAACTGCTAAAAGGACTATCAGAACTAACTGTTAACCATCAGCATAAGAACACAACCTCAGTTGGTGCCATTTTTAATGATTTGAAATAATACATTGTAAAACAAAAAGTGAAAAAATTCCAGCGTGATACTTATAAACAAAGAACAAATAGAAAATAAAAAACTTTCGGTTTTGCCTGATTTATAGTATGTATCATACAACAGATCATTAGTCTGAGGTAATACCAGTATTAACTTTTTAGTCCTTCAAGGACTGCTCAAAAATTAATAACAATGATAGCAATGCATGTTATGTTAAAAGTGAGACTTGATTATTAAATCAAGCAAACTCCTTACCCTTTTAGTCAGGATCTGTGGTTGCAAGTATAAAACTGGAAATAATTCTACACAGTAGGAACTACAGAACATCAGAGTCCTGTGTGGTGTGTCAGTAAGAGGAAGCTGCGTATGTAAAAATCAGACATTTCAATACAGTAAAGACTTTGTTCCAGAATAGCCCTTAAGAAATTTAGAATACTGTTAGTTTGCATAAAATAGCCAAAAAACCCCAACTAATTCAGAAGTCCAAATTTGGCATGAGGTAAAACCATGTGCATTTATTTCACCTGCATTTTAGATTTAGTAAGCATAAAATTAAGTATGTTGACTGTAATGAATTCAGTCATACAAGTGCAAGTCTTCAGCTAGAATGTATTTTATGGCAGTTTATTTAAAAAATGTACCAGTAAATCATAAAAGAGGGATCATGTCCATTTAACGTTTATTGAAGTATACAGGAGGTTTTCTTTAGAATCAAATATGAGCATGAATATATGGCCAAACGGAAAATCTATCAAATTCAGTGAAAATTTTCTGACTTTAAATAGTAGTTGTAAGAATGACCAATATATATTCTTTGTTACAACCGCCCTCACTCTACAAGTAAAAAAAAAATAATAAACATTCAGTAAACATTCTTTCCTAAGGTAGTTTCCCTTATATATCAGTGATTTATCCATTTTTTGTATACATAACTTTTTAAACATACCAATCAGTGGTTCTCACAATTGAAAAATAAAAGCACAAAAAAGTTTACACTCTTGTACAGGTAAATAAAAGATCATTTTTAATTAAACTGTATATCCTTAAGGGCATAGTATAGTTTCAATTTCATTACCTATTACATAATTAACTTCTTACATACAAATATTGACATATTTGGCTTGTGCTTCAAAGCCGTTGTGTCTACAAAGTCCATGTCAATGCAATTCATGACTTGAAATCAGTGGGGACATCTTTACTGCTGCTGGGTTTAACCTGGTCGTGCAACATGGTCTCTTCTGAGCTTGTTGTGGCACTGCATTTTTCTGGGGAGTCATCAGTGTCTGGATCCAATCCTTCAGGACAGGGAAGTTTTAGAAGTTCTTCCCGCAGCTGGGCTGTGTGACGCTGGATACACAAGAACAAGTCAGTGTGGAAGGCCACAGTTAAAACAAAACTTTCCACAAGGTTAGACACTCTAAGGCAAAAAGAGGAGTAGGTAGAAAAGGCTTAAATGTACTATTTCAATGTCTGGATCAGCTTCTCCCCTATATTTAAGGACTGGTATTTTCATTTTAGTGACAGAATAATTATCAAGAGCTGCTGGGGACAAATTAAAGGCAGTCAACAGAACTGCAGCCAACAAGTGTCTCACTATAAATGCTACATTGTTGGTCCTGCAGCTGAGTCATATCTGTATTCAGGGGTAACAGCAGAAACTGGCTTGGACTTGGTAGGTCATACAGTCAAACCAAATTTATAAAGAATTCATGATGAGATCTGTCACAGAGACAGATATGCAGAGATTTGTATACTGATCACAGTAATTTCATTTTGAAGACTGGTGACACTGAAAGAATGGAAGTCTGGCAACAGAAAAAAGAAGTCTTTCTAAATTTGGGGGTTGCACTTCAAGGGAAATAAAACCTCAGATATTAAAAACAATATAGCCCTGTTATCTATGTGGTCACAAAATACACAAATGGTAATACTTGGCTAGGAAGGCATAAAATATTTATAATGGTTAGAATGATTCAAGTTAACACAGGATAAAACTGATTGTAGCTGACCACAGTTTATTAACTGCTTGTCTACTCTACGAGCTTGTTTTCTGGCAAGGAATTGGTTGTAATACAACTTTATCATTAACCCCCACCCACCCTCAGAGTGAACAGAAAAAGCTATTATCACAGAATATTCTGAGCTGTAAGGGACCCACAAGGATCCAGTCCAACTCTAAAGTGAATGGCCCACAGGGGGCCAAACCCACAACTCTGGCGTTACATCAGCACCATGCTCCAACCATCTCGGGGTCACTGCATCCTATACAAAGAGTCATAGAAAAAATAGGCAGGACAGGTGCTAGAGGAAAATCCAATATTTACTACAAAAATATTTGTTGTAGTAAAAATACTGGAGAAGTGGAATGCACACACATTGCCTCTCTTGACAACCAGGAAACTTGGATTTGTTATAAACATCTCACCTTGAGAGCTGCTGCATGATGGGACATGGTCCTGCCTACCCGTTTGTCACTGCTGTACTGCTGTATGTCTGCTATCCACTCCTCACACTGAGCCATGATCTCCACTCTTTTCAAGTAGAAGTGTTTGTGGATGACCTGCAAGAAAACATTCCCAATGTAACATGGATGGAAGAACCATACATTTAAACAATACCAAATTTGCAAGACCTCTGTGGGTCTAACTGAATATAAGGGAAAAAAAATCATTATGAAGGTAATTCAGAATTGAACCAGACTGGAGATAAAACTGGAATTTCTGTCTCAGAGATTTCCAAAATCCAACTGGAAAAAGCCCACAGGAACCTGTTCTGAATTCAGCTGATGCTGTTTTGGGGAGTCTGTTGGTCTGGATATCTCTTTCAGTCTGTAGGAATCCACTGTTTGTGTGCAGCCTGCCATTTCAGCAGTCTCTTGTGTTAGCTGGGTGCAGGGTAAACCAGTGCCAGAAATACACCAGCAGAAGCAAAAGGCAGAGCAGAGCACTGCTCACGTTCTGCAGTTCAAAGCTGGATGTACTACGCAGGCACGAAGTTTGCACAGGAGCAGAGCTACAGACACAGTGCTCAGGCTTTCATTGTTTCCTTCCCTGCCCTGTTTTGCTAGAGAAGCACAGAGCAAGCAGGAGCACCACATCCTCCCCTCACTGACCACGGGCTGCTCAAACAGAAAACAGATGAGCAGTGTCACAGACACATTTTATGAAGAATCCTTTCATTAGGATTTTTTCTCCAGAGAAATTTAGAAGCCTCAGATGAAAACAAAAACAGTAACTATCTGCTGCTGTGGAATGCAACAGGTGCATCTTTGATTGGTCCATGTTGGTTGTTTCTAATTAATGGCCAATCACAGTCAGCTGGCTCGGATTCTCTGAGAGTCATGAGCTTTTGTTATCATTCCATTCTTTTCCTTTCCTTTCAAGACTTCTGATTAAATCCCTTCTTCTACTTTTTTAGTATAGTTTTAATATAATATAATATAATATATTTAATAAAATAATAAATCAGCCTTCTGAAACATGGAGTCAAGAGTCTGGTCTCCTCCCTTGCCCTGTGAACACCACCACAGAGCAGAAGCACTGCTGGGGTACGAGCACAGGAACATCGCGAGCTTCTGCTGAGAGCAGGATCACAGCAGCTGCTTCCGAGGGGATGCAGCCACTTGGCTCTAGGCAGAGGCAGCACATTTGGGGACACTGGAATTCTCAGGCCGTGGCAGTTGAGCTGCCCAGTTTGGATGGGAGTCAGTATTTGAATGAAGAGTAATTTTGGTATTGAAGTACATATTTGAGTTTAAAAAATCCAACCAATCAACACTCATACAAAGTTGTGAAACGCTACTTGGTGTTGGCTTTGTCTTAAACAGTTTTCTGAAACTCTGAACACTGAAGGCAACAATAAAACCAAAGAAATTTTATTGAGCACTGAGAGTTCTTGGCCTTATTGCAACATAACAGGAAAAATAATTTTTCCCTCTGGAGGTTAAAGAAAATAGCTATCTGTCTAAATAGAAATTGCATATTGAAAGCGTAATTGGCTTCAATTCTGGATACATTCCTTAAATCCATAATGGAGCTTGGAAAAACTCCCAAAGACTGGCAGTTTAGATCTCCTGAGTCTACTCATCATTTAAGATACTGAAGACTCTGATTTTTGAAGACAACAGATCTCAGGATGTATGTTCTTAGACCTCAGTCTTCAGCCTGAGTTTGCATTTGTGTTACTGAATTGATCATCACTGTTAAGGTTTCTAAGATAACTGTACAAAAACCCCAGAGGTCTGAACAAAAAGGGAATCTCCCAAAGAAGTGCTCAGATAATCTGAGAGATGCATTTCCATTTGGATGGGGCTGAGGATGGACTCTAGCACTGTTCCAAAGCTGCCTTTTCATACCAGCAGTGTGAGAGCTGCACTGCAGAATAAGCACACAATTACTGAGACTCTTAAAGAAAAGTGCAGCAATAATAGCTGGGATTCAGTTACCAAATGGTGTAAGACTACATATCCTTCACTTCTGTACATGTGAGAAGGAATGTGGAGCATTATTGTCCACTGCTTTCTTATACATTCTTATATAATCAATTAATTTAATCTTACTGTGATTTGAGAATGCCTTTTGCCAAAGTGAAACCATTACATTAGCTAGAAGAAAAAGAACTATTGGCAGAAGTTATTGGATTATGCATCCAGATATCTTTATCATGCATGGTCTTCTACTTATTGAGTAGAACATTTAAAAGGTAATTCTGAACCACTACCAGGTTTTACTTCATTAATTCAACATCCCTACATACACTGCACATCCTTTTTTTCCTGCATGTGGATAAAAATATAGCTTCTTATTCCACAAGACACAGTAATTTTAATGAAATAAGGTTTTGCATTCCAAAAGATGTTTTTTACAATATCAAGGAAGGGATGGGAGATCAACATCTCAGATGCCACACCCAGCAATGTGCATAATCCTAAAACGTTTAGGCTTTTTCAACATTTTATTATGCAGACAATTGAAGGCATGGGTGATACTGCCATGTGGCTCCATGCTTCAACACTGGCAACAGCTGTAGTAATTCAGAGCAAAATGAGTTTTTCTGGAAATATTCGCTGGTAATACTGTGAGATGACTCATGTTTGACCAAACATTTTGTATTAATATCCATACAGATTCTCTTAGTGCTTCTTCAGCTCCTTTTCCCTTGAACTCTTGTTGTATATGTTCAACCCCTGATATCTAACTCTCCTGCTTTTGGGAAAGGAATTGGACTATAGACACTGAGAAGTCCCTAATAATGAAATTCTTCTAAGATGCTACATGTGAGCTTTAGTCTATCTTCAGGAATGTAAGCAAATTAGGCAATTTGACTGATAAGAATAATTTTTTTTAAGACAGCTTGAATGCATGAAGGTTAGCATTGCTTTTAGCAGCATCAAGACAGTTGTTTTTTCAAAGGCACAGGTTTCTAGTGCAGATGATTTGTGGAATTTCTTTTAAGGTATTTTTCTAATTTGCATTATCTTGGTGTATCCAAAGTGTTTCTTAGTATTTGCTTGAAATTTATGATCCTTGGGAAAATAATGCCTGTTACTTATGCAGAGTGTGGAGCATGGAATGCCCTTTGTAGGGCTGACCAACAGGTGTTACAGGCCATGTAAGAGGTCCTGCTCAGTAGTAAGAGTGAGCTGATTGAAACATGTTTTATCCAACTGTGTACCAAGATCCCGTTCAGGTCAGTCCCACTTTGCCTGCATTCCTCTTTCCCAGAAAAGAATCTGTGAAGTTTGGTGCATCCTTGTTCATTTCAGTCTCTTGACTGAAGGTTAAAACAGACATCTCATGCATTATCTTACCAAATATTTGCATTATTCTTAATGCTCAAAAAAGAGAAATACTGCTTTTCACAAAACCTACCTCCTTAAAACACGGTGATGGATTTCTCATTTGTTCAAGCATTGCCCACTTGACTGTGGCCTGTCGGATATTTCCATCGTATTCCCTGGAGCTCTGGGTACCACTGGGAGTGCCTCGCGATCGCTCGTAACCTGGTTCGTTGAAGTATGGTTCTGCCACCAGTATTAGGGACTGCACAGACACCAACACCTGGTAAGAGAAGAAACCAAATATTCAAATTGTGCTGCCAAAGTATTCTTACAAATATACAAAGCTCCTCTCACTTTACAAGCAAAACCATTTCTACGGCAAAGTACTTCCATTTGTGACACAGGCTAGGCACAAGCAGGAACATCCACGCTTTCAAACCTAAACTGTCACTACACACAAAAACCACCGAGTCCTGTGGCTGTGCATTTAGCTCAAACACTGAGAAAATGACAAATGTAACTTAAAACCCTACAAAGCAAACATACAGATATAAATAAAAGAAAGTATTTAAAGGAAGAGATGTCTGATTGTGCCCCTTTGCAAAAGAAAGTGTATTTGTCAGCTTCTCAATCAACAATTTTGATTTTTTCCCCTATGGCTGAGCTTGCTAATTCCTGTAATTCTGAACTAGATGGGAAAAAAACCAAAGGAGGTAAAATGCCACATGAACCACTGAAATCCTCATCTACATCATCTCCCATTTTTTCTTTTAAATGAATGTTCGTAGCCCTTTAGTTTCAGATTTTACAAACAATACTGTGTCATATATCAATAAAACAAAACCTCAGTATATTTTTAAGATAAGGGAAAAAATGTTTTCAATACTACATGAACAAAACACCAACTATTCAGTAATTCAGAAATAACAATTTTCCTGCTTTCTATTTTACTATCCAGCACATGTGTGAATAGATGTTTACATATATTCAAGGCAATTAACTATTTACTCAGCCATTCCTAATAAACCCCAAAGAATTAAACAGATACATAAGGCTCTTAGGTATCCAAATGTAGATGTACTGCATATTCATGATTTGAAGGCTTGCTAGTTTTTCCAGTATTAAAGTTTATCCCTGTCAATTTGCTTTTTTTACTAAATGAAGGGCAAGGTTTTCTTATGTACTTAGGACCAAGTCCACCAGCAATAACTTTAGGGATTTCAGTTCTGTGATACAAACTTCCAGAACTGTAAAGAATTCAACCAAGATTATTGGAACACTTATATTTTCTCATTTAGTGAAAAGCTGATGATATGTTACAGACCTAGGAATGGCATTTCCAGCACTAGGCATACTTAGGTGCAGATACCCAGATGTCAGGGCAGCTGTTTCTGGAACTGACTCCCCTCCCAGTCTAGGTACAACTTAGAGCTTTAAAACATCCCCTAATTTGTGAATTTGGATGTGGAAGACAAGACCTCTCCTTTTTCTTGGTGGATGAGAATGTACAGCTCACATCAGACAGATGCCATGTCAGCAGCAATCCAAGCTCTGACTCTTTTGCAGGCAGTGCCCTGACATCCACAGCTGTGCTCTGCGCTCAGGCGTGGCATTCTTCTGGAGTTTCTCCTGTAGCAAAGGGGGCACAGGAGTGTCCCAGCTTCCCATCTTCTCTCTGATGGTTCCTCACTCCACAGACACAATGCCAGATCAGTAACTCCTATCAAAGCAGCAGTCCAAGAGCCAGCTGAATGACACAGGCTACCCTCACTCCCACCAGCACCTCACAGGAACACAGCCTCACTCCTTTAGATGCCATGGCACTTTGCCCTTGTGTGGTGGCTGTGCTTTCATTACAGCACAGACTGGCAGTCCAGGGCAGCCAAGTCTTTATCCTGGACTGGACAGGCAGCTGTGCAGTGGGAGATATGAACCAGCCTCCCTTGTTGGGCTGAGAGGGAAAATTAACCAGGTTTTTCTGTTTCTCAGGCAGGTGCTCCAGGTAGCTGCTGGTACCATGTGCACCATCATCACAGTCTCCTGTACCCTGCCCTGCACTCAACTAGAAGCAGCTACAGTTATTTAGTGTTAAACCTTAAGACATAGGTAAATGTATTAAGATGTACAGAATGCACCTCACACATCAAGCAAATGGCCACATAGCTACCAAAAAGGCGGAATATTAATGTACATGTGCTAAGTCATGGCAGAGTGACTTCAGGGCCAAGGCTTTGGGTATGAAAGGTGATCTCTGTGGCCTTTACATGTCTCTGGAAGAACAGGCTTTTGCTTTTCAAAAATGTTCTATTTTGGATATTTATATCTTTTTAAAGTAGCTATGGTAGAGAAATGTCACATGGCAGCATTTTACTTCCTGGGCCTGAATAAGCAGTCAATACTTTCAATTATAACTGTAATGAATGAGAAACTATACACCAATCTTCCAGTTTTGCTGGATAATAAAAATTAATTTCTGAAGTATTTTGGGTGGTCTGACGATAGTTCAATCTCTGAGCCAGAAAAAACATGTAGTGCTTAATTCTTTCCAAGCAATTTATTTAGTCCTACAGCTGTTTTCTATTTAATAGTTGTAAAGTGTTTTTCTTCCAATATGGTAGGGATGGGACTTTTTCCAACAGTTTTCTTACTATTCTCAAAATGAAACACTGAAAGAAAGTTTTAAATTATAAACTTCTATGCTGTATGTGATTTCTAACTATCAAATCTAACATTTTAATGTAAGAAAAAGGACTTTGGTGAAAATAAGACTTCCTAATACTTGTACCTTTCTACACTGATTTCACACTTCAAGTCCGAAATTGCAGTTCATCTCTTGATTAAGAATTTGGATCTTGGGAGACTTGCACTCATTAAGGATACCTATCCCAACATGATCCTCTCTCTAGCTGATCTTGAAGCTGAGTGGGAGATTTGCCCAGAAGTTCCCTTGACGGTTCTGCTTGTCAAAGATGGGAGCTAATGGCTTTGCAGTGGTACCAGCTGGCTCCCTCAGCTCCCCTGGACTCACGGGGATTGGTTCCATGGACATGTGTGTCCAAGCAGCTTCAATACTGCTCCTCTAGTGTGGGTAATTCCTCATTCTCATCAACCTCCCTAGTGAGGGCTCAGGGACAAGGCAAAGCAAGTCTTACCCCTAAGAGTGAGGCAGAGGTGACCTCTGCCTTTTCCATGCCCTTGCCAATAGGTTTCCTTCCCCTCTGAGCTGGAGAGCCTAAGGAAAATGTGTTCTTTTGCTGCTACCATACTTATGAAAAGCTCTTCATGTTTGTCTTCTTAACCCTCAACATTTTCAGTGCCATCTGAGCTTTAGTTTCCCTCATTCCTCTCCTGAATGTTTAGTCAATATCCTTTTATTTTGCATAAGCAGCCACCCCCTCCTTCCACCTTTTCTTGCTTTTCTTTGCAGCTGAGCTTAGGCAAGAGCTCTTGTTTACCCATGCTGGCCCTCTGCCTCGCTCGCCTGACTTCCACACACTGGAACAGACCATTCTTGAACTGATAAAGCAGGAGACTGATAAATCTGCTCTCCAAAGCCAAATCCTGAACAAGCTGAAATCTGTTCTGCTGAAGGCAGTAATTCTATTATGCTGAAGCTGTGCAGTCTTCTAGGATTTGGAACAGAAATTGTACCTTGTGCTACATAACAATTACTCCAAACTCGGAATAAATTCAGTAACTGCCATAGGAAAGAAGCCATTGCAAGCTTTACTTTTACTTAATGTCTTTGCTTGTGACTCAGTGCATGTCTGGGAAATAAAGCTGAAAATTGTAAGGATTGCATGCCCTAATAAATTCTGTTCTAATGTAACACTAATTGTTATTGAACACAGCATAGCTGCACTTGCATTCCCTTCATCTTTTTTCCTCTACTCAGCTCACCTGCACACTTAGGAGGAGGAAGGCTACAGTCTGCACTGTGTACTTCACTTTCTCATCTCTCAGTCTGGAGCCTCTTTTGTCTTCACCATAAAAAGTTTGTGATAAATCCATGAGATGATATCATCTCCCAGTAATTTTTTTTTAATTTTTGAAAATAAAATAAACTATTTGAAATCATCTGGGCAGAGCTGGTGCAGGAATAAGCTGCACACATGAACAGCTGCTCTTCAAGACCAGACCAACAGAAATACTCATTAGAAAGAGCATTTTGAAGAACCTGTCACCTCAGCAGTGTTCCTTTCCAAGAGTTCCAAGGACATTTTCTGGACTTTTGTCTTATTTATGCTTACTTGAAGAAGACAAGTCTGGTTTAAATGGTTTAGAAAAGGAATCCTTAGGACCAAGAGACAACTTACTACTCCTAAATGACATTTAGAAGAGAAAGAAGAAATTGCTCACCTGCAAAAAACTTGATGTTTGGGGATTCCATTTCTCTTCTGGCCTCCCATGCCATGTGTTAAGTATGCTTAAGCACACCTGAAAAAGTGACATTATTAATACCACAGACAAATATGATGACAAAATTGTTCTGCATGGACAGAATGTTGGTATTACATTAATTTTTTTTACAAACTTTTTTACAACAGCATTTTAAAAAACAAATTTGTTTCCTATCACAGAATCAATGAGGTTGGACAAGACCTCAGGGATCATTGAGTCCAATATGTGATGGAACAATACCACGTCAACCAGACCAGGGCACTGAGTGCCAGGGCCACTCTTTGCTTTAAACACCTCCAGGGTTGGTCAGTGACTCCACCACCTTTCCTGAGCAGCCCAATTCCCATGTCTAAACATCCTTTCTGTGGGCAAATTCCTCCTAATGTCCAACCTAAGACTCTCCTAGTACAGCTTAAGACCATGAGACTATTTTGAAAGGAAAACATAAAAATAATGTGGATAACAAGAACAGCATGCTAATAAATAACAAGACAAGGCAGATTGCTTTTCCTCACAGGAAACCTATGGATTCTAGTGGCTCAAAAAAAAAAATTGTGAATATTTTTCAATTCTCTACCTTCTGCTTTAAATACTGTTATAAAACCTGTAATTGTGTGTTTTGAAGACAATCATTCTGCTTAAGCATGTAAAAGGTGGTTTCTGTCTCACATTCTATAAAGAAATTTGAATTATTCCTTAACTTTTGTGACTGATCTGAATGTCAGGGAAGTTTATGGTGTTCTTGAATCTTATTGTGAAATGGAAAAATCCAGGACAGGTAAAACAAAGAGAAAAAATGAACAGAAGAAACTGAGAGGCAAGTATTTTCCAAGATTTAAAACTAGACAAAGAAAAATGGAGAAAAAGTCTCCACTAGGAATTATATTCTGTGTCTACATTAATAGAAAACAAATGGAGAAGAAGAGACAAGGCACTCAGCAAACCTTCAGCTGCAGCTGATATGAAGCATACTCCATTCCCATGGAAAGGGTATTTCAGCTAGCCAAAACAGATTTCTGACTGGTTCATTTAGCAGAAAATGTTGGAAAAGAACATTTTTCTCAGTCAAAAGTACTTGCTTTTTTGGTCCAATCCAACTCATAAAGGCTGGATCTCCAAAAATCTGCAAGACTATTTAGAAAGGAGGTAATTCCCACTTGAAATTGGCAAATCCCTCTTCGTACCGTTCTGAAGACCAGTATTAACCAAAGAGCTTCCTCCTGTACATTGGGAGTGGCTGATCCATAATTTGATCACAAAAGGAAACAACTTTCATCAGTTTCACTTCCTTTTTACATCTAACACAGGATCCCAGCTGACTTACCTTGCCATCATTGTAGAGGTTTGGATTAAATCTCACACTGTGGCCTCCAGTTGTTTCCAGATTGACAAGTGGAGGGGAATTTGGATAGTCTTGTGGGAAATACACATCAAATTCAAAGCAACCATTTGCGTACGGGGTGTCTGCAGGACCAGTAATGAGAACCTACCAGTGTTAAAAAGAGAGAAAGAAAAAAAAAATTTAAAATACTCACCCTTGTATCTATCACACAGTTGAGATTTTTTAAGTTATATGAAGCATTTTATTTCCACCTGCTGTGTAGAAGGAATTATTATCAGACCTCATAATCACACACAGACAGTTGGTCTCCTCATTCTGATACTGTGGGTAAGCAAAGCCCTCTGTGAACACTCATTTCTCCAGATCCCAAATGGAAAGCAAGACAGAAGGTGCTGAAAACTCTTTCCTATTGGATGCTATTAACAGAATGTTTTTTCCAAAATACAGGTCCAGAGGCACTCTGTGTACTTCTCCATACCTACTGCCTGCAACTTCAATGGTTACATGCGAAGATATGTTTGGACCATAATGGAGCAACAGCACTAAACTTTTCCCTTTGGAATAGCTGAAAAAAGAATGAATCCTGTTCTGTGAAGACTCCTTGGCCAACAGAGCACTCCTGGGGCAGATGGGCTCTCTCTGTCCCTGCCAAGCTGCTGAGAAATCAGACTCAGACTCAAATACTACCACTCACATTCATGTCTGGACAGCAATTTAAGTGGATGTGAAATATTTCTGGTTTTCCCTAAGATTTCAGGCACCTTCCTGAAGACTTCTCTGCCAAGCTGAAGAGAGAACTAAACCCAGCTTTGCTTCCTTACCTTCATTATGTCGAGCCTCTCCTCGTCACAGCGCACGAAGACGCTGGACGAGGAGGAGAGTGGCAGGGAGGTCGACAGAGTCACGGCCTCCTGTGCCAGACGCCGGGCCCTGGCCGCGCTGTTGGCGTCGCTCGCGTTCTTCACCTGAGACATGTAGTGGTAGTTTACTTTAAATACCAGTTTGCCATCGTCGTCTTCGGAAACCATTTCAAATGTATCTGGAAGAGAAGAAAATTTTCATGTGTCAGGAAAGGAGGGAAGTTTGTAGGGGATTAGTCTTGGATAAAGATTATGAGCATTAAAATTAAAAAAAGGAAAATTTAATTTGCATCACAGTAACTCAGAAAACACTTTTTTTTTTTTTCCCCCATTAACAGTGATCACAGAAACCAAAGCATTGACAGTGCTGGGCTGAAAGAATTTCTGCAGCTAATGTACAAACTCTCATATGCAACTTGTCAAATATACACCACTCCCAATCTGGAAAGCTACCAGCTATTCCCAACCAGGAATATGATGATACTGACAAATACATAACAATGCTAATAATGGAACCCTTGTGAAGCTAAGTGCCAGTGGTATTTACTCATGTGCTGGTGGCAATGTTATTGAGGAACCATGAAAAACTGCACTAGAGCTGGTTTTCTTTAATCACTTGCTACACAAAATCTGCAGCACAGCTGCCAGAGGGAAAAGCTCTCACTTCCTACAAACCTTCATAGCTCCTATTCTTGGCATACGCTCCACAAACATTTGTGAGGAAAACCTCTTGCAAATACAACAGCAAAGAAATGTGACTGCAAATGCTGTCACCACAACTCAAAAAATACTCAGTGAGAATGTTTTTGCAATAGTTTTATAGCTCCTTTTTGGATAAGATACTATTAGTTCTTTATGAATTTTTTTTGGTAACACGTTCCTTTTATGACTAAAGTAAGGACCAATTCCCATCACATTTTCCAAATGCAATACATTGCACTGCTTGAAAAGACACAATTACCTTTATTGCATTTTCATCTAAAAACACATTTTGATTTGAATTATTTTCTATTTTAAAAATAACATATATGAGCTTTATATATAGATATATAAATAAATATATAAAGCTCATAGATGAGCTTTAAAAAAATCAAGCATTTCAATGTAATTTGAGATCATTACTGTAATGAAAATATGAACACCATCACATCACTGAATTCATCTGGTCCCTTGAATTACCTTAATACATGCTTAAAACATTTCTTATTAGTTCAAAGACTGCATGAGTTGGTAAGCTGGAAACACAGATGTACAATTTTCCTCATGAGAAAATTATCAGTGGTCACATATGCAAGACAGTTGGTAATTTTTAAAATAATAAAGGATTCTGTTCAACAGAACACACAGTTCTTCAGTGTCTGCTTTCTAAAACACACGCGTTCACACTTCTCAACCTACCAAACTGGAGTTTCTTCATGACAGCCACATACTTCTCTTCAAGGGATCGTAAAACAGACAAAGGCTTGGGCTTCACAGCAGCCTTTTTGGAGTATTCAGCCATCTTCTTTTCTGTTGTGTAAAATAAAATGTGATTATTTGTAATTAGCTATGTAATTCCAAGAAAAGCACAGCAAGTGTTGCCATTTTATGGTTACACTCTTTCATAGAGACATCTCAAAACTGGGCATCACTTAGGGTATACAAATCTCTTTCTCACTACTGTATATACCATTATCTGAGCAGCTTGGAGTAAATAAAGATCATAATCTCAGCTTAGAAATAAGTCATGACTGCTGCTGCTTCTTTGAATATTCTTTTGTTGTTTCTTTTAATTTATTTTTTTTTAATTTCAAATAGGAAGTATGACATATGCTTGTGTGGATGGCTATTCCCACATGCATTAATGGACTCTCCAAAATCAGGAGCTGATTATACATACCTTTATAAAATGCACTCCCCTGATTCAGCTACTTAATCTTTAGTTTATATTACTAGACAACCAGATGGTCTTTTGAGGTTCAACCCATGTTTCAGATTTTAGTTCTGCATTCATCTACTTCATAGTTAATCCAATTAAGAAGATTTAGTTTCAACAGAAAAGTTTTATTACTAAAGGTCCTGTATGTTGTTTTCTTCCAAGAAAAATAATAATAAAAAAAGGTGCTACATAATTGTGCTGAAAGCTGTTAGGTGTCCTCTAACTTACTTGAATTATTCTGTTTCCTTCATCAAAACACTTATAACTTCAACAAGGTTCCAACCACTTTTGAAAATGCAGTCAGCAGCTGGGGACAGGAGGGAAGTGTTTTGCCTTGCCTTTAAGCTGAGTTATAAGTTATGTAAGTATAAGTAAAGCCATATAAGTAAATGGCTGCACAACAGACAAACAGCAGCAGCACTTATAGGCGTGTGTGTGCTCACCTTGGTTTGCTTGGCGCAGGCTGGTGGTGGCAGCATAAACGATCTCTGCGGTCTTTTGGATGTCTGGCACCAGCAGGGTCAGTCCCTCTGGCTCCTGATCAGAGCTGTCTGGTTTTACTCCTGCTTTAGCCTTGTCTTTTTTAGACCTGCATGGGGCAAAGAAATAGGAAATAACATGAGAGAGTATCTTTCAACCAGACAGACAGTATCCAGTGCATCTGTCAACAGGGAAAAATACCAAAGGTAATGGATTGAGACTAAACCAAGCCTTCTGAAATGGAATGTGTCTCTGTACCTTCAGGTTCGTCACTGAATGAAGCAACCAGCAGTTCCAACACTGAACATGCTGCCTTGATTTGACAAACAGAGGTACAGCTGGTATGAGCAGTGAAAATAGGAACACAAAGCCAGCAATTGCAGTACAGCAGTTTCTGCTTCAACATTTCAGGCCTACCCTTCAGGCTGACCTGATGTCTGCACACCTTCACGCAGGATTAGAAAACCTTACAAAATCAATCTAACAAAGATCATGTCATGAATATGCATTTCATCCTTGCAGATCCTTGTGCAAAACTAAGTCCTAAATAGGTGACAAAATGCTCCTTCCTGTTACACAATACACTAGCAATTACTGAAAATACACTAATGATAAAACTCTAGGAAATCTCCAGTAAAAATTCACAGCATGTAGATGAACATCAACCCAGGCACCACAGGACTGTGGGTCAAATACAAATTTTGTCTCTGCAGTTCTCTTCTGGGCTACAGAAATGTAGAGCTTTTATTTCAGTAAGGAGTTTAATGTAACATAATTTTAAGAGCCTTAAAATATAAAAAGCATCTAGGTTACATTGGATGTTTATGATCTGCAAATCAAAACGTCAATTTAAACATGCACCGCATTTTCAAATAAATGTGCACAACACTGTTGTTTGATAGAAGCTAGCTGCACAGTAATCATACATTTAAATCTTTAGATTGTGACAATGCAGTCCTTACCAGCACAGATAGTCAACTGCTGAAATGAGGACAAGGGTATTTGATACTAATGTAACCTAAATGTGAGTATTTAAAAGCTTCTGTGTTTTGAGAGCTAACATAAATTTAAACTGTCATCCTGCAAAACTTGGAAGATTTCAATGCGAACAGCTCCCAAATTATTTTACAACAATTTCTATTCATTTTTGTTTCAACAGCACTTGTTCGTTTTGATACCCAAACAAGTTCAACAGCCAAGATGAAGTGGTTTGCTCTTCCTCACTAGCAAACCAAGAAACTATCCACATGAGTAAAGCCAGCAATTTAATGTTTTGATATAGCAAATATATTTTACCAACTAAAACCTTTCTGTGTTTTAATCTAGACTGAAATTGTGCATAATGAATGACTCTCTAAACTATTCAGCAGAGGTGATTACAGTAGTAGTGAATATGGTCTCTGAACTGTACCTAATCAAATGAGAATATCCCTAGAGAGCATTAATAACAAAACACATTACTGTAGCACGGTCCATTTTCCCTGTTCCAGATTTAATCCAAAAGGATGTTAGCCCATGGCAGACTTCAAGCTATTCTGAGCTTTCAGATACTCAAAGTTAGGAGGAATTGGAGGCATCACAGCCAGCCCCAGGTTGCATTTGAAGAACATTGTATGACAAAAAAGCAGCAGCTGCATCTCTCATTCATACTTTCCAATCCTTATTATTGCATTTTTCCTTGTGGAAAACTGGGCCAATATTTTTAAAATAACATACTAAGCACCTTCAGCAATACATATTCAAACCTACTAAACCTCAGTGATAACCTGTTTTAACATCATGCACATGCTAGCAGCTACCAGTCCCTAGAAAGGTATACAGATTTAGATCTGCCTGCTATTGATGCAGAAGCCTTAAGCTATTTGCTACAAAACCCTTGGAGAAATTCTGGCTGAAGTAAAATGTCAGTGGGCATTATGCAAGAGAAAGATGTGTGAAAAGCAATAAACATGTGCTTAGTGAAGGTACTAAAAGTATAATTAATTCTTATAAATCCATTTTCAAAACAGTGCTCTTGTGGCTCTTCTGTTGTCCACTTGCTTTTACAATTTGGAACACTTGTTTGGTTTTCCTCCTTCTATTTGGTCTTAGAATCAAAAAAATCAAGGTGTTGGCCTCATTAAGCAAAATGCTTCACCACATGCTTAAAAACTCCTACAAACATAGTGAGTTACTGACAGCAACTACCTCAGCAGACAAGAAATATATATTAATTGAAGCAGCAGGGAAAGGAGACATTTACTCAAATGCAAAGTACCAATTATATTATTTCCTCTTGTTCTCCCTGCTGTGCAAAACAGTTACACTTCAGCCCTTTTGAACTGTATTCTCCCAACATCTCATGTGCCACCACAAAGAAAGGGAAAGGAGATTCTGTCCACTGCAATCATGAGCACAACAGAAAACCCCTGCCCTGCCTCTCCTCACAAGAGACTTTTAAAATCCTATGTTTGCAGAACAACTCTACTCTGACAGCTACATTGTCCAGCTGCCTAACTTCTGAGTCAGGCCACACCTGTGGAAGAGCAGTTTAGCAAGCAAAATGAAGGAATAAATCTGACTCAGCTATACCTCTGCCCCATCCAAGTCTCATTTTTTGACCTTGACTCGGCCTAATCATGGATTTCAGCCAGATTCCTAGGGAGGGTAAGATAGCTGGTACACAAATTTCCAAAATTAGACATACTGCCTTATCAACATCTAGCTTCCTCACACAAGTGTTCCTTGTATATTCTAATGGTTAGTTAGGATAAAAGTAAGGCTTTTTCCCCACTTTTGGGGAACAAACCAACTGATATTGCCATAGCATACAAGACTTCTATGAATGATGAAATCCAGTTTTTTCTTCCCCCATTTTGTCTTCCTACCTTTATTTGATTCAAAAGAACACTAACTTAGTATGATCCATCCTGTACAGTTTGTGAGATCACAGAATCACACAATGGTGTGGGAAGGAAGAGACCTTAAAGATCATCTCATTCCAACCCCCGGCCACAGGAGCGATACCTTAAACTGGACCACATTGCTCAGAGCCCCATTCAGCCTGGCCTTGAACACCTCCAGGGATGGGGCATCCACAGCTTCTCTGGGTAACCTGTTCCAGTGCCACACAACCCTGAGAGCAAAGAATTTTTTCCTAATATCTAATCTAAACCTACTCTTTCATTTGAAGCCATTCCCCATGTCTTTGTAAAAAGTCCTTCTCCAGCTCTCCTGTAAACATCTGCTTCATTATTTTATTGTCTACTTTAGCATTATTGACAAATGTTGGAGAAATTTAACAGCATTTTACAGTTTCTCAGTTTATTTACAATCAACATATGGAAAATCAAGTAATTCCCTAGACTCTAGATGGGAAAATCTGTCCATGGTTCCCCAGCCATATGTACTCTCACACTGATGATAATTTTTAAAGCTCACAGAGTTTTGTGATCTGAGATAGAAATGAACATCCCCACAGACATGAACTATTATACTTAATTTTCTATTTCTTTGACATTAGAAGACCACAGCAGCCCTTTCTGAAAACATATCCTTAAAACATGTTTATGCCTTTGGCTATTAAATCATGCAATTTAAAAAGAACAGGTGGACTATAAGACAAAAATCTTGTACAAAACAGCTGTGGAGCAGATGGAGGTGTGAATATGGTCTCTGTACCCATCTCCCTCATATAACAAAACATCCTGGTCTGAAACATCTAAAAGCCTATTTTGTTCCCTAAACTGTATTCTTATAAAAGGGCTGAGACAAAAATGTTATTCAAAGCCCAGGAAAAAGTTCAAAGGGTTTTCACATATCACCAATGCACTGGGCAATCTTAGAGCACACAAAGTGAGGGTCACTGTCAGAGTCACTGTGAGGGTCCCAGTCCCTCAGGAAGGTCAGAGGCCTCCATGAGCCTGCTGCAGCCTTGTGGCTGCTCTATGGACCCCACAAAATAACTCCTTGGTCAGATTCAATCTTGGATTCCTCCAGTGCCAGAATTACAGCTCTATTGAAGATGATAATCCATAAAGTATATCTCAGTGTGACCTGAAACACACGGTATTGCTTTGTGCACACATGAGAAAAGCAACCTGACGACTACTCTGCCATTTGTGAGCAGGTATAATGTGGGCAAAGCCCACTATTAACTGAGAAAATTCCAATCCCCCTTCTTGCTGCCATCTCCAGTGCTGCAGTCCTGCCTGGATTCCTTCTCTCTCCAAGCTGGCTGATACATGAGTGATCCAGAGTCACCAGTAGGGCCCCAGCTTGAGAGAAGCAGTTGCTGGGAACTTTACAGCTCTCTCAATGCTCTGTGAAGGAGGAGACAAAATACCAAAAGTGAAATCATAAAGCCAGTAAGATGCTTCAGTTCTTTCCTTGTATTCTATCAGCCTGCATAGAGATTTCTGCATGCAGATAACTAGCAGTTTAACAAACTCCTGAGCTTTAATGCAGGAAAAACCTTTATCTAAATGTTATGACTTCCAGAGTGGAGGAGGAGCCAAATATAAAATTCAGACACAGAAACTTTCCCATACAGTTTTTCAGCCACTGAAGGAAAAGCAGAGAAAATGTCAACCCATATTTAAAGGGATGACAGTCACTAATATATTTGCTAGAAAAGACAGCAGTGTACATGCTAGTAATTTAAGCCATTAATTTAGCTTGTGCTAGAGATGACAGCCTTCTCTTTATGCTGTGTTAAATGTATAATGAATTATACACTCCCAAGGCAACTTTAATTTTCAAAGTCAATACTAATACTTACTCACCTGTGCCTGGTACTTGCAGGTGAATGTGGTGATACAGAATGATACCCTTATCAAAGCATTCCCAGAGTACAGCCAATGATGCACTCAGCCCCTGTGCCCCACAGGGACAGTGCTTACAGCACAGGGCTGCTTAGTCTTTGGCTGGGACTCATTGTCTTGGGATAAAACCACCCTGGGTTTGCAACCACAGCCCTCATGGACTCCACATTTACTCCTTCCAGTAATTCACACTTGCTCAAACAAATCTCCTGAAATCAGGCAAAACAGGCAAGGGGCTGTGATTTGGCAAATGACCACTGGTGAAAGCTGGTAACCTCCTCCCAGACGGCTCCACCTACCCCACCTTGGGGCTTGAAGCACTATTTACATTCCAAAGTATTCCAAATCAGAGGCTGCAGGACTGCTCCCTGCAGACAACCATCAACTCAAAATGTGAGTTTCAACATGCAGCAGAAGGAACTGATAATTGTTTTTTAAAGAAAGATAATTTAAAACAAATTAGGCCTTGATTCTTGGGGCCCAGTTCTAAAGATTTTTTTTTTTTGTTTGAAAAATGCACTCTTTTCACATAAAAGTTCTCCAAAATAGCAGTGAAGACAATGAAAAGCCATGGCAGAGATAATACCTCAAGCCCACCTGGTTGTATTCCAGCATCCCCATGAAGCATAGTTAGGAATTTTAGGGGTAAGCTTGCTAGACAGCACATCACACGAATGAGCCACCATCTCATTTTGCCAGAACAACCATTTGCCACGAAGCTCAGCCAGCAGATGTTGGCTCCAATGAACCTGCTTTGCCACACATCAGCAGCTCCCTGCAGCAAAGGGCTCAGCCAGCACAGCAAGCTCCTGTCTCAAACCCATCTCTCATGGTAACTCATTACATCAGCCTGACTGCTCTCCAATCACTGATGGCTTTGACTTCCTAGCACCCAAACAGCCATGAGAAATCATCTCATGCCTAAATGTCTTCTCCATTGTTCAGAAATTTCCCAGTTTTCTAACAGAATACTGTGGCCTTTGAAAGTAAAGGAAATTCAATGCTAACTGAAGTCCAAAACCAAGTCCCCTTCAATTCTGGAACAAAGTGGACGCTCCCAGCCCAACACAGAGATGACATTTGGCAGACATGCAAGTCTGCTGCTCAGAGGATGTGATGTTCTGCCTTTGAAACTAGAACTCATGATTTTGGGTTGTTATTCTGCCAATTTGATCTGAAAGGAACAGCAGATTGTCCTATTTAAGAAATTCATGCCAATACTTGCTTATATTTCTGGCACACCTTCAACTAAAACGCTGAGAATTCAAGACTTCCACCCCAGTGGCTCCAGGCTGTTCAGGCTGTTGATGTTTTCATCCTTGTCTATGCACTGCTTCAAACACAAACTGCACTATGCTTAAACCACCCAGTAAAATACAGGTTTTCCTTTTGTGCTGGGATAACACAGTAATGCAAGAAAATTGTACAGATAACCCACAAAGAATGAACCACAGAACTCCTATCAAATCCATCTAATATTTTGACTCTAGAATGCTTCTTTGCTTCCAGATCCTACGCTGGCACTGAAGAACTACTCCTACTGTGTTTACTTCAGGACATAGAAAAGTGCTTATGAACAGTAGGTGCACACCACTCTCACAGAGAGACTTTTTAGGCTTCACCCTGGGGAAGTGAGATGAGAAGAAACAGGTTTCCATGGCCATTATATGCCAGGCTAATGGATGACCAGATGAACAAAGAAAAAACAGTCAGCAATTCTGATGGAGAATCACATACACAGGTATCAGAAATGGATTACACAAAAGCCAAGTTTCTTTCCTATTTTAAGAAGATTACATACACTATGAGATACATAGATAATATTGCCAGCAGGCACAAGCTGACTTTTTTAGGTGGGTATCCAACATAAAGAACTGGCTTTTGTCCTTCCCAGTTCTGTTTCTTTTGCATTACACTAGCAAAAAAAAATATCCCACTACAGGTACCTTACATGCTTGATAAGCAAGACTTGCAATATCAGTCAAGAAGGATTGGAGAAATTGATGGGTAAAGTCCAGTTCATCAGGAGCTACTAGAAAGAGTTCCCAATAATGAGATTCCTTCCTGAAAAGTCTCTTGGGTAATGGTTGGGTAAATATTCTGAGTTAATAGTGGGAGAAAGAACATTCTCCACACGCCTTTTCCTGACATTTTATTTACCTTCTTTTATTTACCTTTCCTCCATTTTATTTACCTTCTTCCTATGAAGTTTCAGCATTTGCTTAGGGGCAGCACTAAATTTTGCAGAGAAATACAAGTTATTATTTATTAAGAAGCTGTTTTTAAATTGGAAGCAAGTAAACAGAATCAAGAAACCAACTGGAAACAGAAAATTATTAAAATAAATAAATGAAAATTTATATTGCAACATTGATAATTACTAATGAAATGACAAGAGTATGCAAATCTACCAGGTTATGTCTGTCATACCAAAACCATTCCCTGTAAATAGTACAGTAAACCAGACAGATGCATACAAATACAAATCTAGATCAAACAGATGGTATATTCTCACTCTGGATGGCAACATCCATTCAGAGAAATATACAGAATTTAATCTCCTTTCGCTTCTATATCAATAATAAGTAAAAGCTTGTCCTGTTCCAGCCAGAACAGGGTTGATTTTTTGCAGTATCCAGGAGAGGGCACAGCCAGGACCCAGAGGTAATGTGCCCCCACCTCAGACCATTGCTGGGGCAGGGGAAAGGGATTCTCTTCTGGGAAGGGGTTCCTTCTGGTCAAGAAAGAATGGTGGAGGGAGCAGTTGGGTGGTGCCAGTGCCACACTGGAGGGAGCAGCTGGATAATGCCTGCTCCCAGCTGGAGGGAGAGGTCAGGGTGGTGTAGCTGAAGTTGGGTTGAGCTCCATGATGAGCATTTCTGCGTGTCAATCACTCTTTTTTTGGTACACTTTTGTTAATAATATTGTTGCTGTTTGTTCTCTTATCTCGTTGCTGCTTCCAGTAAATAGTTCTTATCTCAACCATATTTTTACCTTTACCTCCAATTTTTACCTTTTGCCTCCAATTCTCCCCTCCAGTCCACCACAGGGGGAGGGGAAGGCAGGAGCCAGCAAGAGGCAGCACGGTTTGGAGTGTCTCAGTGGGAGCACTAAACTGGGGAGTACCACTCCTAAAGCACAACCACACAGTACAGTTTAAATGAAGGGCAGGGCTGACACAAGTGCTTACCTCAGTCTGTTGGTGTAGGTATCCACACAGGTCTTCATTTTAGCCAACAAGGTCCCAACAGAAGCCTGGGACTCCAACTGCTCTTCCTCCTCTTCGCTGCTTTCTCCTGACAGAGGAAGCAGCAACGGCACCATGGATGTGCAAGAGGCAATGGCACGGAGCAGCTCCAGCAGAGCTCGGTACAGGGGAACGTGGCGAGCCATATCCAAAACTGCAAGAGACAAGCAGTTTACCAAAATTACTAACACTGCAGACCCTCTCACTCCTAGTGTGGATGTTTCAAACAGAAAAGCTACATTTTAGTAATTATTAAAATATTAATGAAATGTAATGATAAAATCCAGTATTTTGTAATCGTCATTTTTAATTTGTGTTGTAATGGACCTGAAAGAAAATTACAAGATACCTGGAAAACAAAGGTTAACAAAAGACACAAGAGGACAAAAGTGCTAACAAGGTAAGGAACAGGATTACCACATGCCATATTAATTTTACTAATTTCTAGTACCTTAACATACAGTCCTGGCTCAAATTGTATGCTAACAGTAACAGTAAACAAAAATCTCTGGAGGAAAAATTGCAACCTATGGCATAGCAGAATAACATCTGCTGAATCTAAGAGCATAAGCATGTATAAAGACTTTCACATCACTTTATTTACAGTCATCTTCTCCTTTGGGAAAATTTCTCTGCATTATTGCAAAAATATTTATGGTTCTTGAATGAATGAAGTTATCTACTAAGTAGAAGTCCAGTTTTGCTTCTTTTCATGAAGAAAGGATTGTTTTAGAAACCATTATGTATCTTGCAGAGAATGCAAATTTTATCTGCATATATGTAAACCACAAAACAGCAAAGATGAGTAAGAACATATATTAGGCAAGCAAACCTCACTGTCTTAGTGCTTTTCAGTGTGATATATAAGTGTTACAGAAGAAACTGTGGGTAGAATATAGATATCAGCTCCTCTGATTAGGGAAGACAGGCAGAGATACACAATTCTAATGGATTCCCTAGCACCACATTGTTTATTTTTCTTCTCCACTTGTTTGCACAAATATGCAATGGATGTCATTTCAACTGACTTTGTATCATTAATAGAAATCCTGAAAATGTAGCAATAGGCAGATACTTTAACACAGCTGCTTCCTCTGCCCCTAGGACATGCTATTTTTAACCTAACTGCAGAAAATATTTGCTCCAGTTTAAAGTATTCACAAATGACTGAGTTTATGATAAAATAAATTTATTCTTTTTCCAGCAAAAAACGCCAGACAACAAAAAGCCCCTGACAACTTGCATTAGAACAGAACAAAGCACAGAAGAACTCTTTAATGTTTCATTTAGCACATCTCATCCTCCAAGCTAAAGCAGATCACAGACTTTCAACTCCTGTCACCAAACCCTTAGCTCTAAATACAGCAGGATGGGACAGTATAAATAGCCAAGCTAAATTCAACAAGCCAGTTTATGCAGGTTTAAGGCTGGATTTATCTCTGCCAGGACTTCTTTGATCAATAGCTTGCTATTTGTCTTTTGAATCTATTACAATGGTACAAACTCTTAACTGGGTGAAGTGCTATTGAATAGGCAGAAAATTTACCAAAACAAAATATTAATCTGCCAGGCCTGGTGTCATGGCTCTAAAAATAACCCATGTCAAAATAATCCATATATCTAAAGCAAACTGAATTTAAACACTGACGTTAAGAAAACCAGTTTTAATTACCTGCTAATTCTTACCTTTACATATATATTTATATATATATATGCCTCCATTTTTTATGCTCAGTTACTAGTGAAGAATTATTGCCCACAAAAAAACCCCACAATATGTAAAAATAAACACATATGGATCTGATGATGTGTGGATTTAAAAAAAAAAAACCCAAAACCACACACACACATAAAAAAAAACAAAGAAAAAAAGAAAAGGAGGGTAGTGAAAAAAGGGCAAGCATAAAATACATCCTACCATAGCCCTGGCCAGAAACCACCTCCCACCTGTAGTGCTAAAGACCAAGTGGCTACTCAATTTAATCAATAGCTGTTTATTATGAGGATGGTGAGTGAGGGAGAGATGTGACCTCTTAGATAACCACAGCATTTCACTCTGGAAACCTTTTATTTATTTATCTTAACCATGAAATTTTCATGAGACCAGAATACATAATTCCAAATCCTTCAATGCTGGCTTGCCCTTTCCTTTGCTAAATGGATAGTTAAGTTCAAAATTACCATCATGAAGGGAACTGAACCGACATAACTTTCAAGTGGGAATGTTTTCCAAAGAGATGGGAGAGATTCCTGGTTTTAGCAGATCCAACTCACTTGCACTGCTTTGCCATAATTCCCATGTGAAACAAATGAAATGCATTCACTTGGCTTCAATTTAAACAACCTTTTAGGGAACAACTACTAATTTCTTTTACCTTAATGCCAGACTCTGTGAAACTCAATTTTTGGTACCATTATGTGTTTTATCCTATTCTTCTCCTTTATTATATTTACTAAGAATTGTGACTCATGTAAGTGTATTTTTCTGCCCAAAATGCCTCAACTCCCTTCCATCCCCAATCTAAAGCCCCAAAATGTTCATCAAGACTGGATACCTAGATAAGTATCAAAAAAACTTGCTGGAAAGAACTCAGAATTGTCAAATTACTGTTTGTTATCTTTATCTGGCAGTTCACCTACTCCTTGTGCCTGCTGTCAGTTGAAAGAATGACAAACTGATTACAGTGTATGCTCAGAGCAGATACAGCTCTGCTTTCTGAAAGAGGTGAAGAAGACTTGAGCAGTTTGTTGAGCTCTAGGTAATTTTTAAGACACTATGTTTAAGCCACTAGGACAACAGGATACTCTTTTGTACATTACACCCCTGGCCCAGATCTACTCTTAGCTAACCTGTCCACCTCTTTCTGGTGTGACAGCTGCAGCTACAGATGTCCCAACAGCAATTTTCTGGACTGAGAGAGGTTTAACACATCCAAGTAGAACTTCAGTTCAGGCTGTGCCACTTAAACTCCATCACCGTCCTTGCTGCTTTTAGTGTTTGCAGCACATTTAGTCAGGATTTCCGAATTAAGATTTTTCCTTCAGATATCATTATGTATTTCAGAAATATAAATTACACAGTTTTAAATTAAAAAAAAGTTTTGATCCTGTAACAAGGTCCTTTAAGGAAACTGAATTGAAATACTACAAACATGAATTAAAACATGAATACAAACCTGCAAGTTAAAATGTCTATCTCCATCAAATAAAAGCAAAGGAACTTTTGGACTACTGTCCTCCCATACAGGTATCTGGCCAATTAAGATGCCAACAATCTGGATTTCAAGCAAATATATACTTCAGTGAAGAACATGTGTTAAAAGTAAACCACTGTATTCTTCAAAGTATGCCCTCCCTTGGGAACACATCCAGCTTTTTTGTCTGACTCAATTGAGCAATGAAGGTGTATCATAACACTTTACCTGAATTAAATATGATAGCTTTCCTTATAGGAAAAAAAAATCCAACACACCATGAAATAGAAACAGATACTTCTGCTTATACCAGACCTATAATTTGAATACTATTAGGACATATTTAATAGGTCCAAATCTTTTTATATGGGTACTTCAGTTGTGTAAGAAGGCTCTAACAGTGTTTGATTTATATGGACATGCATGTAAGCACACCAAACTGCAAATACACAGCATTCCTAAGAATGAAAATGGGAGATTAACATTCTTGGCTTTATAAAATTGACAGATGGATATTTATCCATGAGTGTCTGTTATCCCAAGGACAAAACAGTTACTAGATAATGAGAGATACCTTTTACCCAGAGCTCCATTTGGGGCTCTCAGTCTCCCACACTGAGTACACTCAGAGTGTCCTGGCTGTCAGGCTCCCACCAGCTGTGCTGTCACATCTGTCCATTTTTGTGCTGTTGGAGCTCCCTGATTCTGTGGGTCAGTGAAGGGCTGAGGAATGTTCAGCTCCCAGCACCACAGAAGCTCCCCCTTGTTGACTCTCAAACAGAACTGCTGCCCCAGAGAGCCCACCTGAACTCCTGCTGGGTTTCCTGAGCACTTCTTCAAATGATTACTCCGTGACACATACTTACACTAAAAAGAAAAGATTAAATTATTTAATTTCTATACTCAAGGCAGGGATTTGCACTCAGGTTTTATCCTGCTTCCTTGTCCACCTTGTCATCACGGCTGTCAGGATAGGTCTGCCTGGTGACAAGGTGGTGTTCCAGAGAAGGCTCCAAAACCAGAGATGGGACCTGGGAACTGGCTTCTGCACCACCTGGCCCAAGCTGCTTCCCCACATGCCATGGGATTCTCAAACTGCACTGAGTGAATGCACATCAAGGTCTCACCTGCTGGCCACACCAGCAGTTAAGCAGCTCAGCCAGCAGAGCACAGGCTAAAACCTGCAGTTGAACCTGGAGCAGGAGCAGGCGGCTGCAGGACACCATCACAGCCCCTTGCTGGGGCCTGGAGGCAGCTGTGACAGCCCAGGGTGACAAAGCAGGGCAGGAGGTGACACAGAACAGCAGGCAACAGCACCATGGGCCGGTGGCCAGATGATGACAGCAGTGCCCTTAAAGGCTGGAATACCAGTGGTACCACACATAACTGTTAACAGTAGCATTTTTATTCTATTAAACTTGTTTTATTAATTAAGCAATTATGAATGGACATATCAAAAAAATGGATCAGTGTTCTTACTGTCACTCATAATTAGCAAGGAAATTCAGGGGCAACAGGCAGCATACATATTTACTCACAATTCACATTAGAAAAGTACCTCAGGTCTAAATTTATTCTGTTGTACTTTGAAAAGCAGAAACCTCAGTAAGGTCACTGCCATTTGCTAAGATAGGTAGGGATGACAAACATCTGGAAAACATTTCATGGTTTAGGGGAATTCAGCTAGTCTCTTGCCACAATATTTGCAACTTAGAAAGATGCTGAATGCAGGCTAAATAAGTAAAAAATAGAGATTTCATTAAACTGAATCTCCCTTCTATGCTAATAACAATAAGTTTGATTTGGGTGGAAGGAAAAGGAATATGATTGAAGTTTTGTTAAGAGTTTTTGAGTTCCACAAACCGCTGAGCATCCTGTCTTTTGAAAACTGCAGTCTTTCACATGCCTAAATATCATGGGATGTTAAGGCATTTTTGAGAATTTTTAACCTAAGCCAGTTTATTCCTGGGAAGCAACTGATTAACATTTAATGATCATGTGTGATTTCAGAACATTTAAATTGCTTTCCACAAATCTATTTGTTCATCACTAATACAGATCTATTTCTTACAACTATCTAAGACTAGCCATCTCCAGTTACAACCTTAATATAATTAAATAAAAGGATCTGAGGGCAGGTAGTTCCACAGGATCAAGGTATCACCTTAAACTTCATATATATCTGTAGCAAGATAATGACCCAACTGAGTCTAATACTCCTTTGCTTTCTTTTAATATTATACAATATTCAAACGAAGAATAGCCAGGCCTAATGGCCCATTAAATAGGCAGTACTGAACAGCAATAAATTTTTTTGCAATGGATTTAACATCCTCAGTTCAACTTAACTGGCTATGAAAAAGATTATTTCCATTGCAAAGTATATTTAAAACATCACAAAGAACATGCACATTTATTCTAAAATGAGGCAAACTATTCATATAGTGTATCCATTATATAAAAAAAATCTTCACACTTTACAGCAAATTAGAGAGACACATACAGAAGAATAATTTGTAAGAAAATGATGAAAAGTTCTTATTTACTTGCATCTAGTGTCAAGGTCTTCCCCACTGTAATTCTCACTGTCACTGTATTAGTAATTCCTACCCCAAAGGAGCCTATAAACTTGGTGTAAAAAACCCCCCAAACAGTCCCTTGAAGAAAAATAAAAAATCAACACCTTTGCCAGTTTTACAGCTATGACTGTGCCAGATGCAGACCCTCCTTTCTTCTGGGCTCTGACAAAAGCTGTCTATATATACTCTCAATCTATACTCTCCTGTATGTAACGTCTCATTTTCTGCACTTATTATTTAAGGACTTAGTGAAATTCAGTCATTTTAGAGGCCCACAGAAGTATTTTTCTTCTGTACAAGCTTGTTTTACTTTGGACCAAGACACATGACCAATGCTCTGCCTTTGTTGATGGAAAGAAGGTTGTGCTGGCAGCCACAGAAACAACTGGAAACTCTTCCAAAATTACAGTCCTTTTGTTTCTTTTGTCAAAGAAATCTACCACCGCAAATATGAGACAGATGATAATGAATGATCAATTAAAAGGAAGTAGCTGAAAAGAAAAATGTGCTCAGGAGAGAAGCCATACGGAAACCCCAGAAATATAAGGGAGGCCTCCTTCTTGCATGGCATAAAGTTTCCAGTGACTCAAGAGATGCCTCCAAATCTCATTTCTTATTTTGTTTTGGATCTGTTTTGGTAAGATGTTTCATCTGACTGAGAAGATGAATGTGTTTTGTTAAATACTCATCCTGAAGTAGCCATCTAACCCTGCCTCAGTTTTAAGCAATGTGAAAGATAAATACCAGTTATGTGGAGTAACTACATTATAAAACTGTTCTATTCATATAATGCACAAATGCTCAAAATTTACTACAGTGTATCCAAGTCTCCCCTGCAAAAAACCCAAGAAAATACCTATGTATTCTGAGTAACCTATTTTTTCTTCCATAGTAATAAAGTTTAAAAGACATGGGATCATCAGCTTAAGAAGCTCAAAGTAAAATGAGACATTCTTATTACCCTGCTACTTACTAAAGTTTAAGACCAATGTTAGGACCACGACTACAGTACAACATTCACTTGGCATTACATTTTTCTTTTTTATTTCATGCTTTTAAACCTCCAAATAAATTAAAAGTAAGATCCAAAAGTTGTCAATTTTACACAATTTCTAAAACATGCTTAGTAATTAGTGAGGACTTTTTTTTTTGATGCCTCAGTATGTTATTCACCCATAGCCATGATCACATTAAAGACTTCAGGATCTCATTATCATATTAAAGACTCTCAGCTGCTATGAACACCACTGTTCACAAAAACCCCCCAAAACCAAAAACAACACACAAAGGAAGTACTATTTTGTATTTTTAATTAAAACCTTCAGAAGACAGAGTCTTGTGGCCACATATACTGCCAAACACGAGTGAGGCACTCTGGTTTTGCAACAGGGCCACATACCCTTTTGCTAAATATTTTATAACTGGAGCCATTCTTCAGCCCCCATTTGCTGCATCTTTGCAAACATATGATGTATGAATGCAGTCCCTGCTGCAGGCAATAGTGTCAGTTCCAAATACGTCATGCTCTGCTGCCTCTTGATTTTCTGTTTCACAATCAACCCAGGGCAAGCCTCTTTTATAATAGGCCTAATTAACACGCTGTGCTCTGCTCTGCTTTGATAGAGAAAGAGATTGCCCACAGAGCAGCTCAAAATCAGATCTCTAAGAAAACATTACCCTTTGAGTAAAAATAAAACAAAAGCTTTCCAAATATAAGTAATTTAATTAGCTTGACTTTTCTTCACTTATTTTAAAATAGGAATAACACCAGAATTTTCACAGTACTGTTTTCAGTACTAAGAAAGATGACATCAGGAGAGATTTGTCCCTTGAATGGTGAAGCAGGAGAAAGGGGTTAAGCAGCTTATAGGCCATGAGTCACAAAGCCAACGTCAGAGCAGAAAAACAATACAAGAAGGGTGGGCCTCTGAATTTAAGATGGGTACAGTGTCATGCTCCAAATTATTATAAATTAATTACTGAGGCTGCATTCAATCATTAGTATCACTTCAACACCATGTGCATTTCCCCCTTTTATCAAAGAGATGGGACAGACCTGGAAAAGAGAGAGAAGGGTGACTAAATAGCACAAGGTACAGAATGAGCTGCTGCACTATCTAAAATGAAATAAAGATATTGCAGCCTCAGTGACTAATGAAGGGTATCATAAAGACATTGCTTTTAAATTATGAGTGCTAAAAAAAGTGCATAGAATTGGACTGATCAATATGTTCAAAGGAATGGGCACACCATTAGAAGAAATAATGCCATTTGTATAAGAACATACACTACACAATACATCACTTTTAAGGTCTGGAAAAGCTTAGCACTAAATGTCAGGGTAGTAAATATTGTCACAAGTTCAAAAGTAATTGGGTAAATTGATGTAAGAACAGGCCATCAAGGGCTAATAAATGAGGGGACACCACCCTTGGCAACATACTAGCAATACCAAAGCAACATCTGCATGGCAGCCCCATCTCTATATTCTCCCTCTTACTGTCCACTATTGGTGATAAAGTGGCAGCCTAACAACCTTGGTCAGTCTTGGCATTGCTATTACTGTGTGTTCTAGGAAACTTGGGGAAAAAAAAGAGTAACTGCAAGAGGAAAGGAAATGTGCTCAATTAGACAGGCAAAAGGCACTGCTCAGGGAAGTTGGTCAGTCATCCGTAGTGTAGTAATGAGCACTCAAAACTAGAGCTCTTAGCCATTACTGGCTGGCTTATTTTTTAAAGAACATCTGATTTTGGTGGAACTGAGTATTTTGAGGAAAGTTCTGTTTAAAAGTCAAGTCAAACAACACTTTTAACACATGTATCCATGAATCCAGAAAAAACCCTTTGCCAGAAGAAGTGCGAGGCATTATTTCATTAGGGCAGTATGTACAGTTCAATAAACAAGATGCAATTTCCTGCATGTGAAAGGATGGGAAAAAGAAACTGAAACAGTACAAAAGTCATGAAAACCAAAGTGAGCTTTTAAAGCATAAGGGACAACTAAAGCCATGCATGATCCCCAGTTTTGGAGATATTACCATTTAATGCTGCACTCTAGTCCCTCATAATGGAATCCACCAGGGATCACTCTGTGCCATTAAACAGAATGCCAAACAAACCTGAAAGGGTGGTCAGGTAACGGAGAGATTCTTCTTGCAGTCTACAGAGGAATCTTATATGAGGCTTGGGAATACATCCTCAAGCAAAATTAATTAATGAAATCTAAAAATGCAAAATTGTGTATTCATTAGTTGTTTGATTTTAAGAATGGCCCAGCAGACATCAGTGTAGAAAGGCTGTGAGCAAAGTACTGAAGAGTAAGCACAAACTGCCATGGGATCCAACCCCATCACAACTTTTAATAACCTCTCCTTTGAAAGAAAGCTGGATTTACCCATTACCAGTTCTTAAAAACAACAAAATATGGAGGAGCTCCAGTAAAGCATAAAGCTCTAACCAAATCAAGTTTGCATTGAAATCTAGAAAACAATTGGTGTTGTTTGTGGAAGCATCAATGCTCCAGGAATGTTCTATATTAACAAACAAATAAAGGACAATATGGAGAAAGGCATAAATAAAAGAAAAAATAATTTTAAAAATATAAGAAAAATGTGAAGAAATACACACATAAAGACAGGCTTTCAGAGACTGCATGAGAATAAGTTGTTTGTCTGGTTAAGGGATGACAAAAAACTTATTGCTAATACAACCCAATATGGCATTTAGTAAGATAGAGAGGACCAATGATTTCTATCTGAGGTCAATGTACTAAAATAAATCTAATAATAAAGGTAAGCTAGAAGTGTCAAATTCATCCTCTACTTAGAAAAAGAGGAGAAATATTTTCTGCAAATAAAAATGCAAGATTTAAATATTCTGCAGACAAACCCTTTCTTGAAAAAAAGTAAAAATAAGTTCAAAATAAGTAAGGAGGCGGAGGCTTGCTTATCATGTCATCTTAAGTGTTCTAAGTGTGCAGCCCTATACAGAGATGAAAGGAAAGGTATCACTACCCTTAGAATGTGGATCAGGATTTTTTTAATAAAAGTTACACTGGCTTTCATCATCCCTGCAATGGAGAAGGGAATAGTGATTGCACTATTTTTGGCAAAGGAGTAGGCAAGCAGCCACCTTGAAATGGTCCTCAGTGTGAGCATTACCTCTTCCAGGCCATAAAACAGTCACTAGTATTTTAGAATAAGATAGGAATCGGAAATAAGATGGAAACCTGCCACTTCATTGCATATGCTGCAGAAATAGATGCAGAAATTCAAAATTAGATAATGGAGTTGTAGAGTGTTTTTAAACTATTACTTCAGCAGATGGAAAAAGGCCAAAATTTGGGTCTTCTGCTCTGTCAGCAGAGGATACCAAGACTGTTACTGGAATGAAAGGATGTGTGATTGCTGTGCTTTATTTTTCCTGTATGTGTGAGCACACCTACAAGATCATGTCCTCAGGGGATAGAAAGGAGACTATTTAAGCATCTCATTCTGCATTCAATATTTAATTCTTTTGCTTGGCCAAGATAGCAGAGTCACTGTGCATATGCAAAACAGAACTTTTATCACTTCTGTGTATTTTTCAGAGAATAGTCGGTTCTTTAAATACCAAGACAGGCTTTTAGTAAACACACAAAGAGCATGCTGAAAAGTTACAGCTTCCTTGAGTGCAAGTTAAATGAAAGGTAACCCTTTGTATTTACTGCATATTGAAAGTGCCTTAGATAGGTCTTATGTGGTAAATATATCAAACAATTTAATATATAGTAGAAAGAAACATCTTGAAGACTTCTGGAATAGAGCAACAAAAATAAGTCAAAATGAAATACAACATTCTTTTGTTAATAAGCTGCATTATCTTGATGTCCTTTAGAGAGGACAAGAGGATACAAATCCCATAATAAAAAACTATACTTTGTGTTGGAATAATTTGCCATAGATTACTTCCTTCAACCACAGGGATCCATTTCCTTGGATTTGTACTCAGGACTAAGAATATCCTCAGAGGATAGTAAGAAAGGAAATACTCTGAGTTGGAAGTGTCTGCATAACAATATGGGAAGTGCCAGATACATTTACAATGTTTTATTTTCAACAACATGAGAGGAAAAAAGAACACAAAAGAAATAAATGACAAATAAGGTTGTTACTGTCCAGAAAATGAAAACCTATCACTTGACTAAATAAATAAGACTTTCAACTGCTGAAAATGAAAGTCAGCCCTCACCTCAGTATGTTCTTCAAATGCACATCAAGCCACACATCCCAGACGATAAAACTCTTCCCTGAAAGTACAGTGAGCTTGCTCTTAGGAAAAGCAAAGCAAAGATGTCTAGGACAACCCCTGGCAATCTGCTCTGCACATGAACAGAAAGGGATTGTTAGGCATTTCTTTAGTCAGAAAGGGATTTCTGTAGTCAGGAAATTTTTAGCAGCCTATCTAACTGTGCTGCCACTACTTGAGAAAATCACTACTATGGAGAAACACAAAAAACTGAAAATGTGTTACTTACAGTTCTTTCAGAGGTCTCTTGCGTACCTTAAAACATTTGTGTCCTGTCAGTGTTTACTGTATCTCACCAGGAAGGCACAAGAGTTAACAAAAAGGAAGAATGCACAGTGGACATTTCTGCTATATAGGAACTGTAGGACATGTAGTGTGGTGTCACATTCTTCTTTGAAGTCATATTCTCTTTTCAAAAAAGACTGAGCCTGTTAGTAATGAGGCATAATTTTTACAATTAATTCTTAATGCCTCTAGCAAAATCTGTGAATGTTTGTTGCATGTGGCACTGCAGAGCAATCTGTTTCACACATCCACTCATATTCCCAACCATAACTACCAAGTCCATATGAAACCACTTGAGATGCACTGTCTAACTAAAGTAAAATAAGAAAAAAATGGTAGGACTGGGAATATTTCTTCTGGAAATTTTGAAAGATGCAGTGTGGTATCTCAAATTTTAAAGGGCTGGCTGAACACCTTCACCAGTTACCCTCAGAGGGGAAACCAATCCATTACTTATAGACTCCCAGGCTTCCCATATGAGCAGGAATACAGTTATCAGTGTTGGCTTCCAGTCGATGAAGGGAAAAAACAAACTCCTGGGTGAAGCACTCCTGAGCCTTAGCAATGAGATGAATGGCCCAAGAAAACCTAAGGATAGGCTCCCTCCAGACTAAACTTCACTGCCTTGTGCCTTCAAACAGGCAGGGCAATGGCCTGCACTGTTTTCCCAAAAGTAAAGAGCCATCACAACAAGATGGTGACAGTCTATTGGCAGAAGGAATTTTACTCAACCCTCACCACCAAACCCAGACACTTTTGAAGGCTACGACCCAGGCCTTTTATTTCTCAAGAGAACAATTAAAACCAATCTTAAGAATGAAACATACACCAGCTGCATCTCATGTATGATTTGTTAGCTTCTATACATCCTTGTATCAAGGATCAGCATCTAACAGTATTTCCTGAAAGAAAACTCATCTGCAGGAGGCAGGAAGGCAAACACCATAGTTTAGTTTCCTTTTACATAAGACATATTATACAGTGGAGTGCAAGGTATAAAGGTTTGTGAAAAAACCTATATTGCTTAGTACCAGAAGTTATGTCTATGTGGATCCAAAGGAGAATAGTAAAAAATTACAGGTCCTTGACAGGCAGATATAGATACAGCAGTCTGTTGCTTTCAAGACAGTGATATTATGCAACAACCACAAAGGTCCACAAATCCATAGTGGTCTCAGATGAGGAACAAATCTTGTTTACTTTGCTTTTCAGGACTGTCCTGTACAGTACCTTCAGAAGCTTAGCCATCAACTGGAAAAACTTCTGTTATTTAAGGCTCACAAAAAAAAAGTGACAGACAAAAACCCCACCCCACTCTTGATTCCACTGCAAAATACTCTAGCATTTAGGCAGCAGGACCAAAAAATACGTGGATGAGAAGCAGAAGGAAGAACAACGTGGGATGTGAGAAGCCCCACTGAAATCTTGTCTTTACCCCTCCTATTTCTCACCTGATAATTCTTGAGTATCTTAACCATGAAAATCCTTTCCTTCTGGAAAATTTAATGGGCACTTTAATTCACTATGATCAAGTGAGGGGGGCCAGAGGTCACAAGCTAGTCTGAGGAATGCTCTGTACTTGCAGCTGCAAAATACACCACCAGCTGAAAAAATCAATGAAGATCTGCCAGTTCATGAATTTATGTTTATAAGCCGTATAAAACAATGTGCAGTACAGGAACAGATAAAGATTGAAGCAAAGTTCCAGTGTCGCAGTGAACTTTGCTAAATACCAATTTGCTGAAAAGAAATACCTCCAATTAGCTCTTTGTAGCAAGCCTCAGTCTTGAAAAGAGCAAGTGCTTTATCTGTCATGCAATCCAGTACCCAATTACAAATCAAATTTAAGCTACTTCATTCCTACAACTAGGTTTCTAATTTTCAAAGATTCCATTGCCACGATGTTTCAATACATAATTACTCCTTATAAATTAAAACAAATTTCTGCAATTTCTGTTTCAGTAGAGTTGAAACTACAAATTTATTATTTGTTCTTTCATAAATCTTTTATATTATCAACCAGTCAAATGGATAATCAGTTTTGACATTGAAAAAAATTCTGTTATAGTTCTAATCCAAAAGCAGTATCTACTAGAAAAGAGTTTGCTACTTAAGTGCTTTGAAAATACAAGCATATATTCATATTCTTTTGCAATAGGAAATAAGAGGCTTTGTGGGCTAATATTTTCATCCTCTTATTTCAAAACTATTTCCAAGTAAAGATAACAAAACAGAAGAAACATATAAAAGATGCTGGAGGTGCAGTAATCTCTAGCTTTGTTTTGTTTTTCAAGATCAGTCATCTGAAAAATCAGACAAGATGTGTTCTTTCTCAGATGGTTAAGATGCTTTAAGGACTTAGGAGAAAGAGGAAGTTGGTGTGGTACTGCAGTTCCCTGAGAGCCATCCTCCTGGACTACGATCAGTTCTCATCACTCTGCTTGCCCCGTCAGGTCTCAATATTCACTTACTGGACTCCTCTAACACACCAAAATTTATGAAGATTAGAACTCAAAAAACTGATACTTGAAATATTCCCACAGAAGCATAAAGCCCACAGTCAAACATTGTGAAGGAATAGTCTCAAAAATCTGCTGTCCTTGATTAAAAAACCTCTCTTGAGCTGCAGAGAACAGCACTGAATCAGAACTGAAGCACTCCAGAAGTTACTAACCACTTCAGAAAGGTGGTTAGTATACCCATACAAGAGATTCTCTTTGATATAAGTAAAGAAGAGAAAAATGAAGACTGCCCAGTGTCAGACGGTCACCACACTCAGCTGGGGCTGAAATCCTCACCTTTATCGCGGGAACACTAATCATCAGTCACCAACTTCTGAATTGCTTCAGCACTTGAAGACAGTGATTTAAATACTTCTCTCCTAACAAATACATGACATGTCATGTGACACCTGCCAAAGGCTGTTTGTTCTAAACTTTTGTTCAATTGTCAAACTCAGTACTTTTCTTGACAAAACAGCAGTGTCCATTCTGACCATGGTCACAGGAATTGAGCTTGACGAGTACCAAGAGAAGTTGGTGTTGCAAGAGTTGTGGCAGAAGAAGTGGTACTACTGCACGTTCATTTAACTGACTTCTTAATGCAGATCTATTTTCTGAGCAAGGGGGAGAAATTGGAACAAGAACATTTTTGCTAAGTGAAAACTGACAGGTGGGAACTGACTGGAGAAACTTCTGTCGTTAGTTATGAGAGAATTCTGATTTTTTCCAAGGGTATTTTGGGTCAGCATCTAAGTTAGAAAATCAGGAAAACCCCCAGACAAGAGCTAAAAGAACAATGAAGTTCCTCAATCAGAAGAAAAACAAGATGAAGTGTATAGCTGAAGTGCCAAAATCATCAAGTCAATGCTGAGCTGAAATACATGAAAGAGCCATGAAAGAGAATAGTAAGAAAGCTAAATAAAAATAACTTGTGCTGCTTCACATAGAGGACCTGAGTTCTTCCTCTTTTTTTCAGCAGAAGAGTAAAAAAATACTTTGAAACCTTGCCATGCTTATCACTACTGACTCAAGGGCATCACACATCAATCTGCATCATAAAAAATAGGCTAACAGCTCCCACAAAAAAAAAAAACAACCCAGTATCTGTGTTATCAGGAGAGAGAAAAAAAACAACTAAAGAAGAAAAAAGGAATGTGGCTATCCACTTCTTTTTTATGCCAAGCCAACCAGTTCGTCTTAATTTATGCATACTATTGCATCTCCCAAGAGACACAGCTTTGCTCTATTGTTCTACAGTTTAACTGAAAAGTCACCAGACCTCATAAAGGGAAGTTTGTGGAGGTTGTTGGAGGAGAAAACTAGAATACATCACCCTACAGAATACCTCATTTCAAATACTACCTCATTTCAAATACTTTCCTGCATCTTAGGGAAAATTCAGAACAACTACAAGGGAAAAAAAGTCTTCATGGACAACTGATCTTTTGGATTTCATTAGAGCACTTTAAGCTAAATAGATTTTAAAGTCTAGACATGATCTAAGTAAAAACACACTATGTGAATGAAAAAATGCAGCATATAGAATGATTTGAGCATACACAAAAATCGAAATTCTACAAATACATAAAAATACATGAGGAAAAACACAACAAACACTTAAGAGAGCTGGCTTCTTTTGCAACTGTGATGCTCTAAGTATACCACATTACTGGTAGCTGTAGCATATAGCAGGATAATGATCATTGAAGGATTGGGACTGTAAATTGCTGAATTTATACCACGAGGTTTTTACAAGATAGCTTGGCAACTTCCCCTGAAGTATGAATATCTTTAAAATATGACATACATTTGTACTGCCTAAGGTCTATTCCCATGCAATAGAAGTGACTTCAGCGGTAATGAACAGAGTGACCTCTAATCAACCAAATTTGCCCTGCTCTCAGAATACCACATAAATCAGTTCCTGAGGAGTTGCCAAAGTCTTACTAAGTGCTTGAAAGCTCTTCCTAGATGGAAGTAACATCCTAAATTTAGGATGTTTTTGGATACCAGTGTCCAAACTCCACATACTGCATAACCATGTAATGTTCACCCCAAAAGAGGTGGGTTTATTACTGATGTCTATAAAACGACAACTTAATGTTATTCTACACAAAATGCAAAATCTTTCTAAATATTGAGTATTATGGATAGATCAAGGTCTTTTCTAATCAACCTACATTACTCACTTCACTCATGTGAGAAATCTTGCATGAAATTTTCTCTCCACACTGGAGATGCTAAAAGGAATTTATTTGTAAATGCCAGCTTCCACCCAAAATGGATGAATTCCTTGAATTTCCTATAACTGACAAATGTTAAGTCTGACAACCTTCATTTGCTTCTTCTCAAACAGCAACTCTTTGCCACCACTGACAGCTTAAGCAGCTACTTCCCCATCCCTACTGTGTTGTGCTGGAGATTTATTTCTGTTTCCCAAGCCCATTCACGTCATGCCCACACAGACACTGCATGCCAATGCAATGGCAGGATGGGAGGGAGAAGCACTGTCAGAGCATGGCAAACGCTGTGTCTGGATCACGCTGTGCAGGAGGCAGCTCTGCCCCTCACCTGTGTGCAAAGGCAGCCCAGACAGGTTTGTTTCCAGCCTTCACTGCAGACACTGAAGCGCCAGTTGCAGCACAAATATAAAACCAGCAGACCACGATGAGATCTCAACCATGGTAATAACCAGGCCAAGAAATGTTGCAAGATTTTTTTGTTGCTCCCTGTAGGTACATTGTTATTAGCTGGTTATTTGCAGTGGAGTTGCAAATGTATCATTAATCTTTAAATAAAATATTCACATTGCACAATTTCTGTCTTTCACAAGGGAGAGGGTTTGATTTTGAGCATATGAGCGTTAATACAGTACAGCGGCCTGAAAATTCCCCAGCTTTGTATCTCTCCATGGATCCAAATGAATACAGAAATACATTCAAGATACAGAGACAAAACAATTTCAAGAACAACTGAAGATGAAGCAGCATTTTCAGACAAAGGGAAGAGCTTGAAAGGAAAGACAATATATAAATATTAGAAAATATATATTTAAGGAATCTATAGTGGAGAGATTTAACCTACTTAGTTAATTCTTCTAGAATCAAACAATTTTACTGAGGCAACATAATTTTTGGGACAAACCACATAGAAGTACCGTACAATTCACCGTACTTCTTCAAATGTGCATTAAAATAATGCACATGCAAAATATGCAGTTTTGTTTGTTACTAAGAAACTAACAAATGTACTTCGACATTCTGGAAAAATAATGAGAAAAAATGTAATTTAAATTAAATTGAAAATGGAAGAGTTCAAAACAATGATTTTACTGTCTTCTGCTTTCTCTACAGAAGATTTTTCAACAGTGAATTTCAAACAATGCCTTGTAACTCCTAAAATATGCTGTTCTGGAAAATGATTAAGGTTTTCCAGTTACACTCCTATTGTTCAAACTCAATCTAATTAATTGCATTTTGATTTTTCAAAAACATACACAAAAGTACATTTTTGTGCATTTGAATTCTGATTTACTTGGCATTGCAAGTATTTTTTACAAAACAAGTTTTCTGATATATTTAAAATACAGCTTCATTCACAGCAAGAATCTATGCTACACAAATGAAAGCACATTGCATTGGTAGCTTTCATAGATCAAAGTGACTGAATAAAATTATTTGAAATACAGCTCCTTCCAGAGGCTATTAAAATTGCATGGGTTGTTTTTTCTTTTTTTTTTTTTTTTTGTCTGGAGAGACTGGGAGGAGAAGACTTTACAGAGTTCTCCCCCCTTTCCAATTGGGCAGGAAAAAATTGCCTCTCTGATTGAAGCAGGAAAAAAATTATGTTGATGCTTCCTAAGAAATCGGGGCAGGATTATTTTTAAATGTTTTCATTAATTACATGGTAACCTGCATTCTTTGGGTGGTGAATAAAAGAGGAAAAGCATTTATTTCCCATAGAAACAATTGCCTGTCAAACAAAGCATAAAAAGACAAAAGGTAGAAACACTGTTTCAGCTTGAATGCCTTAATGTCACCATTTGTCATGCAGCACTTCCTCAGAAAACCCCAAGCAGTTAACTCTGCTCCTCATTACACCGTGCACTTGCACTTTCTCCGTGGGTACAGGATTAAAATGTGCCTGGCCTGCCGATGAAACAGCAGAGCCATCGCACATTGTTATGCAACTCACTGTCTGCAAGGGTGGCTCGTAGCTCCTTCTTTATTCAGCAAGTGCCAAGTGCATGTTTAATCAATGTCACAGCTCACCACAGTGTGCAACTAAAGCCACTGTCATTCCTCTCTTCAGATTTGCCTGGCTGAGTTATGCAATGCTCCGAAGAATACCTTGGAATTCTTTCCAGAGGCTCTGAATGCAGGTGGGTGACAGCGTTCCAACTCCTGCCAGCAAAGCAGACCTCTTTTCATCCTTTTTCAGGCTGGACTAAAATCACATAGTGTGACTGCACGTAGTCCGCTGCATTTGGAATTACAGCATGTCAACGTGAGAAAGCCTCTTCAGACGGCTGCCACAAAGAGTAAATCAAGGGCTGGGTGTTTCTGAAGTCTTAATAAATAACTAAGTATAACTGAATAAAACCAGGAGCTGTTTGTATTTTTTTTAAGACAAAACAGAACAGCATGCATTTTGTTGCTCTGCATCAGCTGAGGAAAAAAAAGCCTCAATTTTAATGAGAATTAGTCAACAGTGAGGATCATTATGAGAAAGAGCTTTACCGTTTTTTCGACTACACTTGCTTTAGTGGATTACTGAGAAAAAACACCAGACATTTGGAAGATTCTGCAACATTATTATCTTCACTGATAAACTTCTTCATCAAGAAACTGTACGTGCTCCTATCTGGTCTGTCTGAGAGAGGAGAGCAGCCCCTTCATGAAGATAAAAGCCTGGCTTGCCACTGAATCGACAAGTAAGAAGCATGTCTGATGACATTTTATTCCTGATGCAATGTAGGGTAAGAAATACCTTTTTTTTTAACCTTTCTGTAAGATATGTTCTGAGCTGATGACATTAATTAGACTCACAGCAGAAATACCTTAATCTCCAATGATTAAAGCCGTTTGCCAGGAGAGAAAGATGCTATTGCACTATAAAATGATTGTATATCTTCAGTAAATTGAAGTGATCTGAACTAGTAGAAATCCCCATCAAATTTCTGATCAATACAGCTAAAACAGCATAGCATATTACATACAAGATGAACATCCCAGCCACCAATGAACATAATTTTACAGGGAATATGTTTCTAGAAGATATTTGACTGCAAATTAAGAGTACAAGAGCAGCTAAGTAATAGAAATGACTTGTCAACCTCATTTCTGCAACCAAAAAATATAACAAATCATACATGCATCTGTAAATGTCTACTCAAATTCTTACACTGCACAGAATGTTGCTACTATAAAAGTCCTACCATGCTGTGGCATACTGCAATGATCAGCATACATAACAACCACCTTTATATTTGAAGAGACAGACATTTTCTAATAAATGTTTACTGTTGCATGGATGTCCAAAAGCTAATCGGTTAAACATGAAAAAGGATGAGATCTCACTTGCAATTGCTTGCTTGGGGCTCACTGGTGAAAAACAACTGCGATACTGTATTAAGGAGGCATATTTTCCATGTTTGAAAATAGCAGGCATGAATATTTTCAACTGGTTTTTTTACATGGCAGTTAAATATTTAAGAAAAGCTAAAGCTGCATATAACCTCCCCAGGCATTTTGGAGTATTTGACAATGCTCACATACCTGCTTTCACCAGTACCATCTTTTATAAACAAATGAACTGGCTTAAGATTAAATTTCAAATGTCTTTTATATTAAGGCATACTAACTGGCTTGAAGCACCAAGCTATTTTTCATTCCTATCAAATCTATACCTACAGAACATTTATTTTTAACACAGGCATGTTCATACAGAAAGAAAACAAAAGACAAATACAACTCAAACACAGCATTAAGAAATGCTGTGTGAACAACTACAGAATTGTTTTTAAAAAGACCAAATCTTGCATGTTTGTCAGACCAGATTTACCATTTGCTTTCTTTTTTCTAGCTAGCTGCCAGAATACTGGTGAAGGTATTTGCAGGAAAAATGGGGACCTCTGCCATCACAACACTAGAAGATGTAAAAAGGCAAGAGGAGAAAGAGGAAAAAGAAGAATCTATTTTAGCACTGCTTGGGATTATTGGAACTGTGCTCAATTTATTTGTTATTGTTTTTGTGTACATCTACACTACACTTTGATGACATTTTTGAAAATCAACTGCACAGCACAAAGTGCAAAGACCTGCAATGGTAAGGATGATTTCTAAATTTAAAGCAAAAAAACCCACCACTCTCTGAAAAGAGCATCAAAAACATTCCAGAGTGAAGTGTCTGGCTAAGGGTGCTGCATCAATGACTGCAAAGTGTACCTATGAGCCCAGCTAGGGTGCTAAATTACGTAAATGGAGGCAGACCAAATACAACACTTCGTTGGTAACAGATGAAATCTGAACAGCAGGATCAGAGATGGCACTGTTTTATTGCCAGCAAACATGCAAGACAGAAATGTAGCCAAACACTGAAAATAACCAGAACATAGAAAGAGATAAACTAAGTCCATGAGCAACTATAAGCAAGTCCCATGCTTTCTATGGTTTTGTGCAGTATGTCTCTTCATAGCTGAGACCAGAAAACAGGCAAAAGGGTTTTTTATTTTTAGGCCACCATCATTTAGGCTTATAACTCACACTAATGTATAGTAAGTGTGGAAACAGGAACGCTGTTATACTAGAAGTTGTAATATTATAAATAAAATTTTAACTATTGACTGTATTCTGCAGCATTTTTGTCAGTCTTGTGGAAAGCTGAAAAAGGTTAGATTTTTCTTGCCTTTACTAAATCTGTATTTGAAATTATCATGCTATACTGATAATGTGCTTTTCTAATTAAAAATACTTTAAAGTGGTGTGAAAAAAATAATAATTTTAGTACTTCTTTTAAGACATATTAATAATTCCAATGACACACTAATACATATTCTCCAAATGAAAAAAATCTTAAATTACATTTTCTATAGCATCATTTTCAGAAGGTGTTTAAAAGAAGTCAAGTACAATTCTCATGTTTTCACCCTGATGCTTATTTTCAAGTAAAACATATCATGCGAGGATTCACAGTGTGACATGGAAAACAGGTTTAATTAACCTCTGTCCAGAGGACTACTCTCTCTTTCTGGACCAAGTTCTGAAGAAATTTTCCTTTTTTGCATTGTCTATGATTGAGGCCCAGAATTGCAACTCTTAAGCATACTTCACAGAACATACCATTTGGCTACTGAAATTAGTAGAATGTGGAATTAGAAACTAATTCCACATATTCAGTTAAAGCTACATATGCCTTTAAACTAGATCCAGAGCTGCAGATAGTCTCAGACCATAGAAGATTTTGTATACATGAATGTATCTCACATGTACCTTATAATGAAAATTACTTTTGAGAGCTTAGGATTAAAAATTCATTAAACAAAGAATATGAAAAAAGTAAAAAGAAACTGATTTTAATAAATACTTTTCTTACTCTTACCTGTGCCACAGAGGAACAACAGAGCTGCTGCATTTCTGAATATCAGCTCAATTTTTTCTAGGCTACAAAACTACATCCAGTCCCTCCATAAAATGACATGTGAAGAAATACATCCCTTATATAGGTGATAGCTTGTTAGTGTATAGAATTTGGTAACTGCTAAACTAACTGAGCCTTTGGAAGGAACTTTGAGACCAGTACATGCACAGAATAAGGTCAGGGACCTAGAAGAGAATGAATTTGGCAACAATATTTCAGTCAGTTGCACACTGTAACACTGACTTATGGCCAAATGAGGTGGAAGATGGTATATTCCGGTTTTGCAACTCTGAGTCAATACTTGCTCAGCTAGAAGAAATGATAAACAGGGCTGAGGCTGCACTGGAAGGAAGCACATGCAGACAAGAAAATTTATTCACCAGCCACAGTCTTCAGCAAGTCTCTATTAAATGTATACTTATTTTCAGTATATGAAACACCAAAGCATTCTGTAAAACTAAGCTACATTCTAGAGGAATTATGCAGGTTACTAATGTTTATTTAAGACTACAGAACAAATATTACCATTATTATTTTTTCAATGTACTTCTTATATCTACATACTTAAGGATATTATTGCATTTAATCTCATAATACCAGGATATTTGAGATGGATCTCTGAAATGAAATATTACAAGAATCTGAACAGTGAAATTCAGGTAGAAATTACTGCTGTTTATTTTGATCCTGAAGTTATTTAAAACTTGTCAATTCTGTGAAATAAATAAACAGTTTTATTTCGTATCATCTCAGTGCTTAGCTCTCTTCTCGAAATCGTGATTCAACTAGTACAACAGCATTACAGTGAAATGCTGCATCTTTTTTTTGTAAGCTCTTCAACAGCAAAACAGACAAAAACCAATCCAAAATTATAACCAAATGTGGCAAAGGGTCAGTATGCTTTCTTTTACCAGTGAATGAGCTCATTAACAATAATGAAGGCTAGGAGAATTTTTAATTTCAGTAATTACATGCTGTCTATCTAAACTGCCACTGTACTTCTGATTTCATTTGTAGCAAAGGCTTTGGTCCTTAGAGGGATGTCACAGGGTAACATTATCATTAGATTGCCCTGGCATACAAGTTACATTTTGTTTTAAAACAGCAATATGATGTCCTTTCTTAACAGCTAATACCTGCAGGCTATACTAATGTGGACCTAAGTCCAACTTTAGTTAAATGAGCTCTAATAAACAGCTTTGGTACTTATACATTTAATCCAATATATGCTTAAGAATTTCACCAACAAAAAAATATCTTAATAACAACAATCTAGGGAAAAGCAGAGTTGCACGATGATTCAACATTTGCACTGCAGCAGTACCGTCACACCTTCAGTGATGGATGAATAAAGAGCTCAGTGTACCTGCCTCAGAGTACCCAACACACTCAGTTCAGTGGGACTGGATAACTTGACAGAAAGTAAAATAGCACCATGCAATGCCTTGAGAATAAGCGTGATTGCTAGAAAAGAAATACTCTATCTTCAGCAGACCAGTTAGCATTGTTCATCGTCTGAGGCCTGAACAGTATGACTTCAACGATTCAACTAAGAAAGGTACATCAAAAGAGGCAGAAAAAAGAATGCAGCACATTCACATTCAACAGATTTGTCCACAGTACTGATTAGACAAAGTTCACATTGAGGTGTTTGGCAGCAGGATAAAGCAGCACAACATTAATGAATCCACAAGTCCATGATGTGGTAGTATTTGGTAAACTATGAAAAGTGCATAAAAAGCAAATACTGGACTCTCATCAAGTGGGACACTTTGGTCAGTAAAGACAATCATTTTAGCAAAGCCCTCTAACAGAAATGCATCATCTCTTCTCAGCAGTCAAACCCAGGAAAGAATAAGCTCATATAATACTACAAGCTATGCTGACCACATCACACGGCATTTTGTCCACCAAAGAAGGAAAGGTGCCTAAGAAAGGAGTATGTAAGCAAACCCCAGCTATAACTACAGTGTTATCTGTTTCCTGTAAGCCTGGAAATTCAAACAAGGAGTGTTCATGCAGAATTCTGCAACTCGCTATGAGGTCTGTTTTCCAAGGCAAAGGTGATAACAAAGCTCTGCTGATATTTGGCTTTAAACAAGCCTAAGTCATCTCAGGCTTTGCTAGTCTAAGGACATTACCATTAAGAGACTACCTAATATTGTGGTATAGACAAATCCCAACTTCACTCACCTTCTTACTGTTCAAGCCTATTAAAAAATAGACAGTCCTTGCCCTGTTCTAAAAGTCACTTGATTTTCCTTCTGTTTCATAATTACTTTGCACTGTCTTGTCTCTGTAAATCTTGTTAGCTACAAAGACTGTTGTAAATACTGCTTTCTTCTCTCCCACTTGCAAATACTATCTTGTATTAGTTTCCATAAACCTATCAGTCAAATAACTCTTACTTATATTAGCAAAATCTAGACCTCCAAGACAGTCACGTATGGTCACACGTTTTCTGGGAACCTCTTGTTGTACAGTGCAAATTTTATTGCTGTGCATTTTGTTCAAGAAGAGAAGCGCTCACATATTTGAAAGAGTCCCTAAAATCTTTCAAATTAAACATGCTGTATACAAGACAATAGCGAAAAAGTTTTACAGGATAGTTTTTAGTGTGAAATAAGCATGGTAATGAATACATGCTGGATGTTTCATGATACACAAGTTAAAAACTACACCAATTTCACAAATATAAATATGAGTTAAGTCTTAGGAATTAACATAGGTATAATAAAAAAATCTCACATGTTGCAGAAATAAACCTCATTCACGGAATGAAAGATAATAAAAACCACAGTAATGTCATAACAAAACACAAAACAAACACCAAAAAATTATCAAGAAATGGTGAGGATTACAGCAGCTATTGCCCCTTGTGATGAGAGCTATCTTGCATACTAAGGCAAGTTCTTCAAGGACAGATAAACCTTCCTTCTCTACAAGAAACAAGCAATTATAGAAATCAATTAAAATGGTCATAATTTACAAGGACTTCACAATCACCTCACTTTGATGCAGATGAAGCTGCAGAACATATCTGAGCAATCTGGTTTGCACTAATCTGGTTCAAGGTGAGGTTTCTAAAAGATTAAATGTTATGTGAGCACCACTTGCCTGATCAATATTCCTTTTATCAAGAACTATATAGATAACAATCTAGTCCATGTATGTCTTGGGCAAATTAGGCAGGACGCCAAAATAAACTTAGCAACAAAAATCCTAGATAGATTTACAACTGTGACACAGGCCAATCTGCCAAAAGAGCTTTGCAAGATGGATGTGCCAGACCTGTAGCTAACTGAACATGCGTAAAAAAATACAAAATTCACATCAATACCAAAATACTTATTGTCTTATATTACCACAGAGTTACCAGCCTACTGCGCAATGAAAGAAAAAAGAATGCCTGCAGCTTCATTGCACATATTTTCATATCAAAAATTTCCCCCCCCCTTAATTTTATGTGGATGGTAGATACATATAGATATGTGAAGATCACTATTATTCCAATAATTACAACAAAACCTAAAATCTGGCAGAATACCTTCAGCATAAGGGTAACCTTCATGTGGTCCCACCAGTACCCACTCAAATCTGAGAAAGTTACAGGGTTGCTGAAAATCACTAATTTCTGTCACCACTGTGCTGGGCACAGGTTGTTCCTGCTCAGGTGCCAGAAGCCAGGAACATTCTGTTAGCATTCTATATGCAATGCCCTAATTCCTCAGACCAGCATGCTACAGGAAGAATGCAGTTACCTGCTTATTCCACACAGAAGTATATTTTGACAACAAAAGTTGCACCAGTCTGAAAATCAGAATGCCATATACATGCACATTACTACCGATGCTGTTCCCTTTCCTATTCTCTCTAGACTCCTGTTCACCCTTGCTAGAGAAGACACAGGTATTCAAGATAAGTTTGAAATTAGATAAAGCTCTATCAAGAAAAACTCAAATCTGTTCTACTAAATTGCATTGGTCTTCAAGATTCTAAAAAAGAAAATAAAAATAGTAGTAATAATAAAAAAGTCATCTCCTTATTTGAAATGTTTGAATAATAAATGCATTAAGCATTGTTCCAGAACCTGTCACAGCTTCAGAGCTTCTCAACCTGCATCTCTTGTGTTAGCTATGTCTGCTGACACTCAGTGTCAGTGACACTGAAAGCCACAGCATCACATGCAACTTGCACTCATTAATGTGAAAATTATCTGTCTGCCTTTCAACTCAACAGTAATTACTGCACTGGAATTATGCCTTGTTATCACTAAGACAAACTGTTTTCAGGGATTCCTTCCCAACTAAATGCATCTGGCTCACAAACTGACAAAAAGAAGACATTCTTTCCAGAAGTCATCCTTTTTGCACATTTCCCTTTCATACTGCTACGCTACTGTGCTTCCAAAGACGAGCCTGATTGTTGCAAGCCTGCAAAGTTATCACTTTTAAATCCAGGAGAGCATTGTTAATTATAGTGTTTTACAGACTTTTGAACAAATACAGCAGGAAACATTCATATTGCTTTGATCAATCAAAGGACAACAACCCTTTAGATTTCACAATTCTAAACTTCAACAGAAAGAACCCCATTCTTCGTGAACTTGTAAATGGAAGGGTAGCTTTCATTTTTTTCTCTGAAAGGCGAAGTTTTGCTTTGCTTTAATACAGTTTAACCGCTATATTGCTCACTCTTTCCCAATTGTTAATGCACAGGCATTTCAACACCACCTGCCAACCACAAACAACAGTACCTCAGCAATGGAAGACATACCTAAAATAAGTGTTTCACCAAAACTTTGCCTCTTCTCTGTAGGATGAGAAAACAAATGGTTCATGAAAGCCAAACTAGTCTGAACTTCTCGCCACCAGCCACATATCTCATCTATTCTATCAGTATCTGACTGTTCTCTCCCAGTTAAAGGTGACTTACACAGACAGATACATTCTTCTACTGAAAACAGGAAATAGCAATTTCAGCAGCTGTGATTCATCTGTAACTCAGGATCAGCTGCTTCATCCTTTAGATAACATGGCATTTTTGCCAGGCCTTTCAATGACTCTTCATTTTCCTCAACAAAGAAGAATTTATGAGTATCTGTTAGAAAGAATACTTTATTCTTTTACTTTATAATTTCCTTGATCGTTTTACATTGTATTTTCAACTGCAATAACAAGCTTGGTCTATCATTAGCTCATTTTCCTCACTGCAGTACGTGCCAAACAGAACCAACAAATTCATTGCAAAATTAGGGTGAGGTGTCAATCTGCAGACTAGCAAGTGACAGATCTTCATATTTTCATTTTCACTGTAAGACCCCAGCAGACTTTTTGAACTAGTTCCATTCCATCACACAAGATTATGCAATGCCCTAGTTAGTACAAATTTAAAGAGCCACATTCTTGTTTTAGTTCTAAGTAGCTTTGCAAATACTTAAGATAGGGATTAAGATGCCTTTAACTTCTAACATAAAATGTATGCTGTAATTCAAGGAGCTATAACATTGTTCCATGAATTCACATCACCACACCCTCTAACTGGCATCCCAAAGAACTGCAGTAATGTGACAAAGACATTAATCAGTTGCTCCAAAAATAGAGCAGGCAAAATAAGCTCCAAAACCAAATTACTCACATTTGCAACAACTCCTCCAGATACTTAAGGATTAAATCCATCTTTATAAAAAAAGTAACTTAATAAAAATCCAACCTAAGACTCATCTCCATACTAAAGCCTGTCATCTAGTGAGACTGCACATAAATCACAAGCCCAGTCTGCTGATTTTGTCATTAGTTCCACACAGGCACTTGCTTAATTCATACTGCTTCACACTACCTTGTAAAATTTAAATGGTTTCCCCAGCCAGGTACAACATACCAGATGAAAACTCTCAGAGCATCTTGGTTTTAAAATTATAAGCAGAAATTTGATGAACTCATAGAACTCATTTGCTTTTGCTTTAAAAAGCTCAACAATTTAATTGTTCTCATATATTTGAAATATTCTACAGTTCTGATAAGAGGCTTATTTTTGTACTTCCTAAATAAAGGAAAAAAGCTTTGATTGACGTAGAATTGCCCTATGTGCAACATTGACCAAATTCAGGTATGCATTTCCTCAATTTTCTTTAAAATTGACATTTTTCTCCACACTATGTTTCATGGTGTTGTATGAAGTACTCCTTTCCACTGTGTATCTTCTGTAGAAGAACTAACATGCAAACTTTTCAGAAGAAAACACAATTTTCCTGATAGTTTTAACAGCTGAAGAACTGAACTTCAAATTTAAAGGGATATCGCAACAAATGTGAGCATTTCAACAAGATTCTGTCTGATGATTCTGTTTTATTTTGTTTTCTAAGGCTCAAGTGAATGTTCCATTAGTAAAACTCTAAACTGGCAAGCGTACTGAAACAAGAACCCCCTGTTGTTTCTGCAAAAGCTGATTAGGCAGAAGTAAGGCAGCTTTGGTTCGGAAGGAGGCAGGGACAGGGTACCTGAGTCGTTGCGGAGGTACGAGGACATGGCTGGGATGAGGCAGGACTGACTGAGCAGCTCCAGGAGGATGGAGGGAAGAGCGCTGCTGTTTTGGCCTCTCCCCTCATGGCTCGTTTGTGTCTCTTCGTTTGATGTACTCCCTGCAGGATTTATGTAACTGGCAAGAACCTGAAATACACCAGAGTATTTATGCAAAACTGATTTATTTCAGTCAAAAGAACTTGGACTTTGCTTAAGATACATGCCCTAACACTTCATTAAATGTTTTGCAAATTCAGTTCTGGTATTTATTTCAGCAGGCCCAAAGAGAAGAATTTCTATACAGTTATTAGATTATTCAAACTTTGGCTAATGATAAAATTAAGTAACTGTTATAATTCAGAATTATTTTAGGAGATCAACTAATATGAATTTTGACAAACCTGCTGAAGTTCCTCAAAGCAAGAGTTTGCCAGCTCAGACCACTGAGACCTGCAGCTGACCAGTCCCTTTCACTTTAGAACACCAAGTACACCAACTAGCAGTAGGACTTTTCTTTTTTTCAACGGCAAATGCTTCAGGTATTGTTGTAACTTCCTTTGGGACGGGACTTTGGGGTTTACAGATGGAACAGTAAGTTATGGTGAGCACAATAGTTACCTGGAGGAACAACTACTCATGAGCACAGCTCTTACCTGAGTAAACAAAGAGCAGCCTTCCCCTTGGCAATGGTGGGAAGGCACCTCTTGACTGCACACCTGCCTGCCCCAAGGGTAGCTGTGGCTGAGTTCACAGGCCCTTACTGGATGTTGTAGATTTAAGTGTTTCCATAGCTCTGATTTGTGCAGCTGTACTCTCAAACTAAGTAACTATGAGGCTTGACAGGCTGTATAGCTTGAATTCCCAGGGACTCTATTCACCTTTTCAGCCTCTTTTCTTTCATTCACCCTCTTTGTTTTAACCCCCTTACCCATGGTATTTTGCTGCAGCATCTCATTATCACTGTGTACAACAGAATTTCTCTAAACCTTTCTAGAGCAGGGACTGAGGAAAGTCTGCTGTACAACTGACTGACATGTTCAGCAAAAATGCTACTTCCTTCACCTGCTGGGTGCCCTCAGCAAATGCCTCCTTGCTTCATGACTTATCACATTGATAGTGAAACCTCTCCCTAGCAGAATACAGAGTACTGCGTGGAAGCTATGCTGACAGCAATTTAGGCAATTTTCCTCTTTCTTGCATAGAAAAATGTTTTCAGATTTTACTTGTACTTTTCAAAATGGTATCTCCATCAGGGTGTGGGCATTTTCAAAGTTTCAACTCCTTCGTGCTCTAAGCCCAGCAGGTTAGCTAATGTTTTTCAACTGAATTAAACTTCTAATGACTAGATACAATCTCATATTCCCTACATATCCAAGACAACAGGGATTGGTTGGATTTCATAATGGACTGAAAAGCCTGATTATGCACGATCTTCTTCTCCTTAGGTATTAGAAGACATTGGAATTTTACTAAGATCTAGATGTTTATTGAATAACTACTTTTGTCATGTAATTGACATACTCAAGACTTCCTAATATGTATGAGTGAGATTTTGTTATATTGGCATAACACATTCATGGACACCAATATCAACTATGGGCACTTCCTTAAAGTAGAGTGAAAAGTATGCAAGAAATTATATAGGTAACACTGTCTGGCACACAAAACAAAATGCCTACTGCCATATCCTTCTCCTTCAATGGACAGTCTTTAGTTTTGACTGTGTGCAGTGCTCTTGACAGAGGTGTGTGACAGCTCAAGATGAAAGCACTAGAACATCTCCTCATCCACTTTCTCTTCAGAACTCATACCCAAGTCTTCTATGCAGCAGCCTGGTGACATCTGAAAATAGCCTTGCTCAAAATATGATATATATAATTTTCCAATAAGACAGTTGTTTGCAAATAATTTTTGCCCAAAATATTGTAATTACTCTAATCTGTGACTGAAAAAACTCCAGTTTTATTATCCATGCTTTAAGTGCCTCTCATTAATCATAATTTATAATGACACACCTGTAGAAGGCAGGTCACATGCTCTTCTTCTAATCTTTGCTTAGTTAAAGCTTGTTCAACATCCCATCCTGAAGCTGTAGAGCCTGTTCCAAATCCTGTACCCTTAGCCCAGTACAACTGCTGCTCTTCTGTTGATGCAGTATTGTGTGTACTTGACACCTGTGGCTAAAGTAAAAGAAGAAAAAAAAATCACAATTATTTCATGATTTAATCTTAGTCATGCTATCTTTAAAAAGCCTTTGTTATGCAAAAGAATGTAATCCCAGTTTATTAACTTTCTAAAGATATCATCAGGATCCAGTGAAAATCAAAGCTTTCCATAGGAAAGACTGCCACACATATGGAGCTCTGGTAAAGGTCAGCAGTAGACTGTTGAAAGTAGTTCTTCCATTTGACCAGTACTGTAAGCCCTTTATTATTCTCTTTTAAGATACTACCACTGCTTAAATGATGAGAAGTATTAGAATGCTACTTAATCAATATCATTCTAAACATCACAGCTCTGTAATTATTGCTGTTTAGAACTTAATCAAGCCTAATAACACAATGAGATGAAGGGGATGGGAGTGGAAATGTTATCAAGAGAGCAGAACTGAAATGTTAAGATGCTCAAGTATTTACTGATTTTGAATAAATGCTCCAAAACAAGAGGAGTAAGTTACACATATAGCTCTGACACATGATCTCCGTGTCACTAAAATACAAATTACCTCCTCCCTAAGTAAGAGCAAGGAAGTCAGTATTCCTTAAAATTTTCTAAGACCACATTTTTCCAACAGTGCTTGGTAACAGCTAAAACAGCTTTGACCAATGGTCTGCCTCAGTGATTTTAACTCCAATATTACAATGCTTACCCTCATGAAGTAGCGTGGAAGTATTTACAATAGTTTTTTAATTTTAGCAGGTCATTGGTGAAAAGGATGCAGAAAAAACTCTGATAAGCAATTTTTAACTGATGTTTTCCTATTTGCATATTTAGCATCCTAAACAAGTGACTTGCTACTTTCATTACTTGGTCACAATTAGCTGGAAACCACATCATGCAGCACTTGTTTTATGGCTCCAAAAAGTTTCATTTTTTGTTCACTTCTTCTTCAGTGACTTTATTAAAGATTGTGTATGAAAGAAAAGAAATTATATATGAACAGACTGCAATGGTAAAAGAAATTATCACCTGTGAAGTATCATACTGACAGTAGTCTTGGATAATCTTTTACACTGGGAATGCAATGTGTCTTGGTGATGAAACAGCTGTGTGGCTATTTTCACATAGACATTACTCATGAACATGTTGTGCCTTTAACACTCAAGAGGACTGTCATGAGCACTGAATTAAAGCACTTAAGGGAGAGCCTGGCCCCAGAAATACAAGCCTCAGTGCAGGCCTGATGGATCCCTAGTTTCAAGTAACCATCTATCACTTGATAGATATGAATTATGAGAAAGCAAGCTATTTAAAGGGTCATGGTAGCACTGAAGCAGAAGTAAGAATTAATGGTTGCCCTTTCCCTCAAACATGCAAAAATGCTAAGGTGTTAATGTGTCAGCAGCCTGATACCCCATTAGAAGTAGAATCTCTCAGCTTCCCCTTCAATTTGATTAGCCATTAAGGTGAGTTATTCTCAGGCACAGCTTCATCTCTTGCTTGCTCAACCCTTCATCAGTATCAGAGCTGCTACAATATGGACAGCCCTATATTTTGCAAGTACTAATCCATATTCAGCCACCAGGAACTGTTTCATGCAAGCCTCTACCAAAACAATGCTAAAGAGGGCAAGCCATTAATGTGGGTTTTTTTTAATACTTTTACAGACAGTTGGTACATTATGCAGAAATGGTAACTTACAGTCCTAAAAAGAAAATCAGAATATACACATTCTGAATAGAGGGTGGTATAACATGAGAATTGCCTTGAAAAAAGTCAAATTTTGGAGATTAATTTGTGATCTTGAATATGATGGAAAATTTTTGTCTTTAGATCTCATTTAAATGTCAGTACGAAGATTGTAACAAAAATCACTGCATTATTTCATTAATTTTCACAACTCATTTATATTTGTGAAGCATTTGGAAGGTAATAATTTGTAACCAGGAATTTAGATGATTGTGGTGGTGTTCACAGGGGTCCCAGGACGAGGGAAGGGACAAGAATCTTGACTCCATGTTTCAGAAGGCTGATTTATTATTTTATGAAGTATATATTATATTAAAACTATACTAAAAGAATAGAAGAAAGGATTTCATCAGAAAGCCTGAAAGGAAAGGAAATAAAATCTTGTGACTGACCAGACAGTCCGAGACAGATGGAATGTGACTAGCCATTAATTAAAAACAACCACAGGAGACCAATCAAAGATGCACCTGTTGCATTCCACAGCAGCAGACAATTATTGTTTACATTTTGTTCCTGAGGCCTCTCAGCTTCTCAGGAGAAAAAATTCTAGCAAAAGGATTTTTCATAAAATGTGTCTGTGACAAGATGATGAATGCTAAACAAGGTAATGAGGTCATGCTATCTAAAGGCATTAAGGAACCACCATCCATTGACCATTATGCCTTGCCTGCCCTGAAAAATAAGGTCTTGTGAAAGAAACTGATTACACCTTAATGCCTCAAGACAAGCCTTCATTCTCTACTTTTATGATTACTATGTTTGTTTGCAACATGCAGGGACAATTACCTAATCAAGTACTTCACAACTATTTTTAAAGTCCACAAAAATGAGGCTACAATGAAAGCGATGAGATGATTTTCTTTTTTTAATTAAAACTCTTAGTACTTGTGGCAGGTACCTGCTGTGCTGGTAAGCTTACCTCTGCCTGGTTGGGACTGGAGTTGGGCACTCGAGGTGCGTGGTGGCTCAGGGCAGAGAGACAAGCCAGGATGAGATGGATGGCGCCGATCTCCAGCGCCATCCTCCGGAGCAGCACTCCGTCATCGGTGGTCAGTGGGGTGCTGCTGAACAGACTGCGCAACACGTGGAACGGCAGCGTCGGGAGCACGTTTGCTGAAGGAGACTGCAGGATATGACCTAGGTTGGAGAAGGAAAACATCAAACCCACATTTTCTTTCAATAGTTCAATAAAGCCTATTAATCTCTGCAATAATTTATGAACATACAGAAATCTACTAAGGACTCAAGCATTCACATACAGTAAAGCTATCCATTACTATGTTTCTCTTCCAAGAAAAAATTCAGAACCAGAAGATTGAGTATTCAAAACCACCAGAAGATTGAGTATTCGAAAGTATTCGAGAGTGTAGAAGAAAGAATGTTTCTTTATTTTACTCATAGACTTGGAAAAGCATCAAATTTTAAAAATTTGATTTGCCATTTCCAGGGAGACAACTGGTTTGGACTAATTTTTTAAAATACATATATATTTTTAATCCTAGCAAATACAGCAAGATAAAGAATGCATGTGATCAGCTAATAGCAGCTCAGCTGACAAGCAGCAGTAGTTTATTATATGTAGGATTCTCTTCTGTATTCATGTGTCCAAACTATGAATTAATGCACTGACACAAACCAAGTTGCTACTGAAGTTGAACGCGTGGTGAAATACTAACATAATTCTAATTAGATGAGTTGCATGTATGAATTTTGTACTACAATTCCTTAAAATTTTTAACCCCTTTGCATTATGAGCAAAAGTTTTCTTTTAAAAGCCATATTTCAAATAATGAAACGACCTATTAATGCAACACACTGAGATATGGGAAACTGTCTCAATTTTTTTCTTGTATTTAACAATACATTTCACATTCCTTCCCCAGTGCTTATATAGAGACAACTGACAACTGGAGATGCTTCGAACAGTGAAAATACTTTAAAATAGCCAACTCTGTCCAGAAGTTTGCTTCCTATTTTAAATATTTTATTTTCCCCCCTCTTAAGAGTTTATCAGCTGTATCATCATCCAGAGATTTAAACACATGTCCATATTTGTGTGTACATGTATCTACACACATACACGTGTAAATTCACATCTGTCTAATACTCTTTGCAAAGACAGTAACAAGAAGGAATCAAAAGTCGTCTGACCAGGATCATCATAAATAGAATCAAAAACTTCTGGAAAATAAGCCTATCTGATAGAATTCCTTAACTGCAGGCACAGCCAAATGAAAAAAGAGAAAATCGAAACATTTGCACATTGTTTATCTTTGCAGACAACTGCAATCTATAAGCCATAGATTGCAGCTCTTCATATTATGCAAGAGAGTAATGAGATTCTACATGTGTGAAAAGCTGCATTTCAAACAAAAAAGGAAGTTTATTAATAGTTGATACAGAAAGCTAATGTGGATTACCGTGTACAACTGAATCCACATTTTGTGGAGTTGAATTCAGATGTTTGGCTAAGGGAAAAGAGAAATTGGCTGTTTAGTCCAGCTAAAACTAAGGGTACAAGGGAATGTAATTCCTGTCAAAAAATGCACTGGAGAAAGAAGAGCTGCTGGCCACTAACTGCATTCGAATAAACATAGGCAGAACATTAAAGCAACCCCTATCCATGAAGAAAATTATGTTCTGGAATGGTATTCCAATAGCAGTAGTGGCTGCACACACATCTATACTACTACAAAAAAAGAAAGCAACCCAAATTCTAAATGTCTCTTTATTAAAAAAAAAGAAAAGATGCCAAAATTGCCTGCAGTAGCAAGGGACTGACACTGCTCTAGAAACTGCATACAATTCTTCAGTTATTTACCACTCAGATTAGGTGAGTGTAAACAGCTAGATTGAATTTTTATTGCCCAGTTTATTCTTGTCTACTGTCCTGCACCTAAATACTAGTGAAATAAAAAGACAAGCAGAAGGGAGAGCAAATGAGATGCTTGGTTTTCCAGCTGGTCTTACAAGGTCCATGTTGCACTACTCTACCACGCTATTTAGAGTGCTAAATAGAGACTTACTTCTGATGGTTGCAGCCTAGAAAAACCAGCACTCTTCAAAGTCATAATCACAGAATTATGCAGGTTGGAAAAGATCCTGAGATCATCGAGTTCAGCTGTAAACCTGACACTGCTCAAGTGCACCACTACACAACACCCAGTGAAAGCAAATGCGTTCAATGTATGAAAACATATTTCAGACACACTTGCAGTTTTTCAAAACAGTAAGAAACACAAATATTGTAACTACATGCAGAATTCGAGGCTCATTTGCAAAGACACTGACAAGAAATTTTTCTCCTGGCTTGTCTGTCTTTGAAGAACATCCCATTTCTCCCTCTGAACTCACACCATCAAGGCAGAGCTTCTGTTTAGGCAGTTTAATCACCAAAATCTTTAGATCTTACTCTCCTTTTCTAAAACATTATTCAATGGTTTACTCTACATTTGTTGTAGCTTTGCTCTTATCCACATTATTCTACATTTGGTTGCAGAATTATAGGATGTTTGCACAATTAGTTGAGCATTTCCAGCTACTTAGAACATTCTGTCTGAATGCAGTTATCTTGACAATGTCATTGTAGGTTTTATCAGTGCTTATTTTGCAATTACTCTGACATGAGATGAGAACTCTTGAATACTGATGATTGTGATAAAATTTTGCCAGAGAGAATTTATTAGAGACAACAGTTAATCAAAGATGCCTGCAACATGCTTCTTCACAAACCAATGCTAACTTCCTGATAAAAAAAATACAGTGCAAATAAATTAAAGTAAAATGATCTATCTGTGGTCTACAAAGAAAGGTAATAATTACAGCACATACTTCCTTCACCATCATCTGTAACTCCCAACACCAATCTCAACAGACACTGAGCATGTTTCCGTTCTTTTAGCAGCACCTCAGCATAGCCCGGGAGACGGAGAAATAAACCAAAGGCAGCCAGAGAATGTGCAGGTATGGGAGACATAGTCTGGACTGTGGACTTGATTGGTGGAGGCTCTGCAGCAATTGTTTCTGGTGCTTCATACACCAATTCCCCTGATTGTTCAATGGTAACCCATTCAAACTGATCACTGTCCTTCTGTTTTTCTTGTGTGGCTGACGTAACCACTGGAGTGCTCACCTTAACCAACAGAAACAACAAAAATTTAGCAGTCATTCACTTTAACACCTTAAACAAAAATTCTATTTTACAAAGGATCTAAAAGACATGCAATCTTAATGTAGGACACAAAAAAGAAGTCACCTGAATTACTCCACCATTTGCAGATAGAGGGACCATGCCAAATGGCTTAAATGGGCATACTTATTGCATTTTCAATACAGTGCTACAAAGTTGTGCCTACACAAGCAAGCAAACGTATTTTGGCAACCTAAAATCCTCAGTTTAAGTGTGCTGCTTAGACACAGAGGTGTAAGACACACAAATTACTCTGATGCAAATACAAAGATTCATTTATGTACTATACTGCTAAATAAGAAATGGCCCTTGATTTTTAACATTAAACGCTGTGACCATGAGTATTTAATTTTTAGTAACATATTGCAAAAAGAAGAAAAATTAATACCTAAGAAAAATATTCTTTAAAAAAATAATAACTTCAGGTATCTTAGCAGCTTTGTAGCAACTTGTAGCAATGAGCCTTTCATAGCAATGAGCCTTTTGAACTTCTGATTGATTTGGTAGGCTTCATTATGTTTATACTCTAACAGAACAGTCTATTTTATGACCAGAGGACAGTGCAGTCAAGCATTATGATGGGAGTCAGAGTTTAAGGGGGTAGTACCTGTACAGTGCCCCAAGACACAATCAAACAAGTTAAATGAAATTATGACACTGAGGTCCCTCTCATAATTAAATGTCACAGAGGTTTCAAGCTTTCATGCTATTCAGATAAACTGATTTGATCATATTTAGAATTTTAGTACTTATTACCAGACTGATATAAACTGGAAAAGATGAATATGAAAAGCCTTTACAGAAATTATCCAGAATACCAAATTCCTAATTTAAAGTCAAAGCCATGTTTTACTGCATTTATTCCAATTATGTTCACATTTCTCCAGTGACTTGCAGAAATATAAAAGTAAAATTAAAGAATTAAGGGTCTGGAGAAATCATCAGTTTTCACTCTGAACAGTCTGTTCGGTATTACTGTATTTAATTTTTTTAATGGTTTGCAGAATTTTTATTCAGTATTTGAATCTAAACAGATATCTCAAGCTAAGAAATTGTGAAAAGACAGTAAGTTCCTATGACTATAGAAAAAGAAGGAAAAAAGGAATGAAATTTCCCATGGTCATAACTTTTCATGTCTTGCAGAATTCCACATATCAGTTTCCTTCAATACAGAGTACACACTTATCCCTCTTGGAATTCATAACACAGTAACTGTTTATGTAAATACTTCTTCAACTTGTAATTTTTGAAATGCATTGGTACTAGACCTCTAAGGCCTTTGTAGAACTATTTACAAAGGATGCATATTAATTATCCAGTCCCACTACAGGGTTCCTATGGTTGCCATAATTTTACAGCCAAGACACTGAATAATGTACTCTTAATTCATATCCTTAGAATGATACCCTTAATTAATGATTAATTCTGTTTCAAAGGGAATAAATACTATTTCCTGTTAGGAATATCAGCCAAAAGCTTCAAAAATATTGTCAAATAGAATCTGAATAATTCACAGGTTATTTCTTGCCTTTTCAGCAGTGTGTACTTAAAACAGCAGCCAAAGGAGTAATTCCACATTAATGCCACTACTGACATTTTCAAAATGTCTATCAGTGCATCCAGAGGAACTATATATAAGTATACAAATAATAACTATTATTTCTTAATATAATTAAGATGATACTGTTATTTATAATAATAAAATTACATCATCTTTGAGAACTGAATTTCACTTAACCATAAAAACATCTATGAGGGTACACTTGCACGAACAACTAAGTGCTAAGCAAGTATGTCTTTATAGTACATCAGTAACTTTATTTTACTGCACCCTCCAAGATATTTTAAACTAACAGAAGAAGCTTGCCTTGGTCCCAGCAAGGCCACAGCTACTCAGGCAGTCTGTGACATGGACAGGGAAGCACATGTACAGCTGGACAGGGCTGTGGAGTTATCCACTTGCCTCTTTTAAAGTATCTTCCCTAAATAACTGAGAAGTTAAACTGAACTATAGGGAAAGACAAGGAAAATACTGTCCTCAGACAAACAAACAAAATACTCTCAGCATGTTTTCCGGCACTTATTTTTTTCTACTCACTTGCTGAATTACGTCAGGATAAAGCATAGGGAGTCTCTCTGCAATAAGAGCCAATCCACCCATGCCAGCAAAAACTTGCAGTGGAGACTGAATGGGACAGGTTTCAAGAAGTGATTCATCTAGAACTGCATCCATACACTCATCCCCAGGACTGATGGCTTCATCTTCAGGGCAAGGTCCCAGTAAATCTGCATGCTCTACAAAAACAAACATAAAAGAAATTAATATATATCATCAACACTGTCTTTATTTCTTTGTCCTCATTTAAAAGTGGTTTTCAAAAGTACTGATTCCTTCTCAAGCAAAGACTGAGCCAAGAACCTGAAATGAATACAAGAATAACAAAAGAAAATAAACGTGTTAGTGGTACCTTCTCGAGTTTCTGTGGTTGAGATGACCCCCCAGGGTATCACAAAGTCTTTTTTCCCAGCCCCGCGACCGAAGAAGTCGTAGAGATTCATCAGTTCTGCTTTTCAAGGTTGTTTATTTTTCCTTATCTATTACATTCTTTCTCTGACCTGCTGAGATCTGCCTGGCAGCTCGGTTTGTGGCACACTGACCGCCCTCAGGGCGGTGTTATCTTTTTATACTAAGAACTACGTGTACTTTATTTACAATAATTTTCCAATACCTATCACCTATGTTAGACAGTCTGTCTCTACTCTAAACCAATCCAGAAGTGTCACCATCACAGCAGAAGATGGAGGACAAGAAGAAGGAGAAGGAGGACAGGACACACCCGGATTCCTCCATTTTGCTTTTTGAACCCCCATTCTAAAACCCCAAAATTCTGCTTTTTCACCCTGTGACAAATTAACTATCATTCTACTCAAACTCTTGTGGCTTTTAAACTTCACACAAAGTTGGTAATTTTTTCCATGGACTAAAATCAAAGGCACAGGTGTTTTTGACTCCGTGCCAAGGTCTCTGAGCCTTGGCAGGGTCTCGAATCACCCAGGGCAGCCACAGGAATGTCCTGACAGTGCCTTTTGCCAATGACAGCAGATCCATGTCAAACTCAGCATTATTTACACATGGCTACATGTTAATAATTAGAATTTCATATTTTATTAGAATTTGATCTATGCCTTCAAGACTTTGCTAATTTTGGAGTTATGACACTTTTTAACACTCTTTCATCTAGAAGTTAAGCGTAGGTTTGTTATTTTTCAATAAAGAGTTTATAGCTGAAGAAAGAAAAGATAACCTTAAATCTTAACCTGTTTTGCTTTTCACATCTTCTCTCTGTGAGGCGTCAAAATGACCCTCTGCAAAAGCCATGAGATTTAATTCTATTCTTCCTCATGAAAAAAGATCATGATCTGGATTTCTAACTTTCTACTAACCTCCATCCTCCCAGTTTATGACTAAGCACCCTAATATCTTGTACAACAGACAAAAAATGAACATTCTATGCACTCACACACACAAGTATATACAGAATATACAAAACCCTACCACAATTCCTTACTGCTAAACATCAGCCCTCTTTGCTAATTGCCACAGGCAAATTTCAGTGAATATTCTGTATATTTAATCCAAAAATCTATTTTGCATATTATATTTTTAAGCAATGTAATGCAGGGGTCCTCCACGTCTTCACAGTACAGCCACATCAAAAGGCAGGGGAGAGCAAGTGGTCTCAGGATCTCTTCACTGTGAACATTCTGACACTCATCATAATCCTCAGTTATACTCCAAATATATAGCACACATGCTATTATTTATTATATATTTGTAAAAACACAGGAGCACATTAATGAATAACTTGTGCAGCTACCAAAATAAATTTCTTAGGAAAAAACTTTTAAACAGCAGACACTGTATCTTTTAACAGATACTTCACCTTTTAAAACTGTTTCTTCCTAATTTGAAAGGGAATAGGAAACAGCAGGTCTTTCCCCATCCTGATTCTCAACTTTAAAACATGCAAGAAGCACTGTGTTACAAGGACAGCACTGAGATACTGTGGGAGGATCACTCTGCTTTGGAATAATATGATCAAAGTGTAAGACTTAATAAGCTTAAATCAGGGACATGTAGGAATATGTACATCAATTCATTCTACTTCAAAAACAAAGACTATGAAAAGTCTGTCTGTCTGAAGAAGTCTTTCACAGACAGACTAAGAAAAGGTTGCAGACACCTTCAAAGCAGGATAATCCCTGAAAGAAAATGTCCAATCATAACACTTTCAGTACATACAGCTTTGATGTCCACTCTTCTAAAGGACACAGGCAGACACCTCTGTGGAAATGCTCCCTTTCCCCACAGACAGTGGGTGAGGGTGTCACAAACTTGCTGGTATCAGCAAGGAACCGCCTTCCACCAGACATGTGGAGGATTCCACCTCACTAGGCTGAACAGGATTTGCAATTCAATTGCTTGCAGTGGCATGAATTGATCAGACTGCAGGAAATGCTAGATATCCTTCATAATGATGGTTTTAAAACAAAGATTTTGACCAAAAACCTCATCCCTCTGTTTTGCAGTGTAAAAAGCTGTAAGCCTTCCCAAAGGAAGACAACAAGAAAATATAAACACAGAGATATTGATAAAGCACGGAAAACTGCTTCTCTGGAAAAGACACTTTAAAAGTTAAGTTCTCAGTGAGTAAAGCTACAGGAAGATCCTTTCATTGTGAGTGCAAACACAGTAATATCTTCAATATTCACTCAAGGAGTCACACTTAAGTACGCTTTTCAAGTCCTTGCTTTAGTTAATTTTCTTATAATCCAACTGAAACCATTTCACCTCCAGGAGCATTTTCCAAGTTTTCAGTGAAGTCATGCACTTCACTGTGGAAAACTGCTGATCTCAAAAAAGGCATTGAAGCAGGCAGAAAAAAATGTTAATAAATGACACTCTTCCTCAAGTAATAGGAAATGTAGGACTAGAGACACCATGTGAACCTATAAAATCTATCCAGTAGGTCAAAAATCTATCCAGGTGTCAAAAAACCTGCGGTCTACTTTAAGTAGCAAGTAAAGGAGCACTGAAATGTAAGAATGATTTCTCTAGATATTACACACTAGGCAAGAAAAAGCAGTAGCTCTGACCTTCATTATTGCTGAGTGGTCATTGTGAATATAACTAATATTTTGCTGTATATCACCGCAGATCAATGGATTTGTAATGACAAGCTCAAATTTAAACAAAAAAGTGCCCAATAACTTAATAAATTAAGTTCAGTGGACCTTTATGTCTTCACATAACTTTACTACTAAATTGAACCTTCTCTAATGATTTCAGTTTTATTCAAATAGTAAAATATTTACTGTATTGTTTACTGTTTAGAATTTAAATAAAGAGCATAAGTAAACCAAAGTATTATTTAAAAAAGATCTATCTCTTAATAGTGTGAGAGATATGTATATCCAAGCACTGCATAGAGTCATGAAATGCTTATTTCAGACCAGATATCAAGAAAATTATAATTGTTTTTCAACACTTCTGTTTCTTATCTCTTCTAGAAAAAGACTATCAAGTGAACAGGTTTTAAAACAAGCCCCTGTCTGAAAAGAACTGAATGATTAATTTTGGAATTCCATGAGTGTCAGCAGGCTGATAATCAGCAGATTACAATTAGCTTAATTTCAAAGTCCCATTTCTCTAAGTCTTGCCTAAAGGAGTGATATAAAAATATTTCAGAACAGACTCCTGGGATAGATCTTCTCCTTTCCCCTTCCTCAGCAAGTAGATAGCAAACAATTGGCAGACGTATTATCAATAAATACATCATATTAGAAAATGTTAAATGCTTTTAAAATTTGGAGTTATACGATCTGCTTAGATGGCTTGAGAGAAACCTCCTTCTTCAAAGCAGCATTTGGTACATAAGATAGCTCAATAAAAAAAATTCACAGGCTTCTCTAACTCATCCAGTTTCAAACAGCTCCTGTATTACTGGAGTTATGACACTTTTTTTAAGGTACTGTCGGGACCCAGGACATTTCTCCAGCTGCCCTGGTTACCAATACAAACACTTAGACTTACTTACTAGAGAGAACTGATATACATGTCAAGAAATAAAATATACTGTATCTATACAATCACAGTTGTATCACATACAATATTAAAATGAAAAAAGAAAAGTGAAACCAGAGCAACTATACTGGAGCATCTTATAGATACAATTTAGGGAATGAATTAGTACTTTATCACAAAGTTTAGCTCTTATCTGGAAAAGAATAGCTCAGGAAAATCATCCAAGAAAATACAAAAAACTGCTGTTTCTTATCAAGAAAATCAAAGCAATTTTTGTCCAAAATAAAAACATTTTTAAAAGGAGTATATCAAAAAAGAAAGAACACTCACCTTTTTCTGTATGAAGACGTTTAAATGAGTCCGTTTTTGATAAGCTTGGATCTGAGATTACTTTGGAACCAAGTTTAACTGTCAAGTCTATGGATCGGTATCCTTGAGGGAGTTTGCGATCATACAGCAGAGTCAGAAGCTGGGCAAGTGTCATTTCAGCTGGTAATGGCTGACCTAGACAACAAAGGCATCAAGTCAGAGAGGAAAATTCTGACTGGGTTACTTTTACATACATATCCAGGTGCTGTTCATTACTTGCACCACAAAAGCCAAGTAGACTAAATATCATCTGGCTCCAAACTAAGGCCTAAATTTTACCATTTGTTCTCTTGGGAAAAGGGGCCCCATCAGTTTGGAACCAATCATCAAAAAGATCTATGCCAGCATTCCCTAAGACAGCCCTGTGCTGAGAGCACAAGCACTTGGCACATTTAACAAATGGCAAAGGCTAAGGTAATTTGATGTGCATTTTAAGTGGGTACTGGCTGCCCCCCACTATTAAACACCACCTATGCAGCACCACTGAACTGTGGGAGCAGAGAGGTGTCTGCGACCAGAAGGTAAAACAGGTGGTATTGAAAAAAGTGGAAAACAAAGAAACTGGCAATTCTTTATCAGGCCTACTAATCCCAAGCCTAGCTCACTACTCCTGTGTCAAGACAGCAGGAAAAAAAAAAAGAAAAAGAAGGGCACTGCCAGGATCACTTTTCTCCACAGCAATGCAGACTTGAAATGCACATGCAACACAGTCCAAACTCATTACCCTAACTCAAGTTTTGGCCACTTTGTTGATTGTAAATATGTTCTTGCCTGAAATTACAAGCTAATCAGAAGGCTGAAAAATTTTGTCTGAAAACAAGTAGATTTACACATTAAATATTTTAGAGCTGGATCATATAATAGCATGTCCATTTCATCGTGATTGCACTTAATCAAGTAAAACAACATCTAAGAGTTCCTTAGTAACAATCTGTTTCTTCAATTGAAGATTATGCTTAAGAAAAGCAAAAACTCAAAATGCCTTGCCATTGTACAAGGTAATAACAGTCTGCTGTGCAAGACACGACCAGATCACAAATAAAGAAAGGTTTACATGACCATTGCAAGACAGTCAACATTTACCAGCTACATACTGAAAATAGGCACTGGGTTTTGATCTCATCTCCAAAACAGCAGTATGACAGATTATCCTGAGTTGGAAGAGACTCACAAGGATCAAAGCCCAACTCTTGGCCCTACACAGGACAGCCCCAAGAGTTACAACATGTGCCTGAGAGCACTTTCCAAGTGCTTCTTGAACCATCAGGCTTGGGGCTGTGACCACTTCCCTGGGGAGCTGATCCAGTGCCCAACCTTCCTCTGAGGGAAGATCCTTTTCCTAATATCCAACCTAAATCTCCCCTGACACAACTTCAGGCCATTCTCTTGGGTCCTGTCACTGGTTACCAGTCACTAGAAAAGAGATCAGTGTCTGCCCCTGCCCTCCTTCCCTCATGAGAAAGTTGACTGCAACAAGGTCTCCCCTCAGTCTCCTCTTCTCCAGGCTGAACAAGTGACGTCAGGTATCCCTCATACGGCTTCCCCTCAAGGCCTTTAACTCTCTTCATTGCCCTCTTCTGAACTATCTTTAAAAGCTTTTAGTCCTTCTTATATTGTGTCACCCTAAACTGCCTCCAGTATCTGAGGGGAGGCCGGCCCCAAGCAGAGTTGGACACCCCCCTCCCTTGCCTGGCAATGCTGTGCCTGATCTGCCCACTCTCCAGAAGAGCCTGTAACCATCCGTCATGGCACACCATGCACTGGGCTCATCCCACCAGGTTCTGCTCATTGTCCTCGCTTGACTATATGATGCTTTTATCCCCAGTTGTCTGTTCTGTTTATGCTGGAGAATAAGTTCTGCACCTTTAAGACTTGTTCTGAGAGTGAAGGGGGGAGAGAAGAAGCGCACAGTTTGTTTTCAGACACTGCACTCACTCCTCCACATTCCTGCTACTGGCTGTGTTGTCTGCAGATGGACAGACAGCAGGACAGAGCTCTCCATTGTTTGAGTTAGTTTTAGCCAGCTGAGGCAAAGAAGTTCCCTGGACTGTGGTTTTTTTTTCCTTTTCTTTGGACCTGTTTAAAGCTGCTCTGGCCTGAACACCAGAAGAGCACCAGCAGCCCACACCTGTGGCCCACCAGGCCGGGCCTGGGCCATGGCATTTCCAGTGCTGGAGGGACTGATCAGAGACTGAGTGAGCCGAGCTGCAACTCGGGGAGGGGACTTTCTCAGTTTGTCATCTCTTTTAGAGCAGCAAGGGTTTTTATTGTTTAATATTGTTTAGGTTTTATTGTTTAATAAACAGGTTTTTTCCACTTTTCTCCAAGGAGGTATTTCTTCCAGAACCAGTTGGGGGAGGGGCCAATTGAATCTGCTTTTCTAGAGGAGCCCCTTTGGGGGTTCTCTCCCAAATTTGCCCTGAACGAGGACACTCATCAATTTTAGATATTTTAATTCAAGTATATTATCCTGCTAATAATTGCCAGAGGATAGCCTCAAAGCTGGTAATTGGATAGTAAGTCTCAAATTTGGGGATTTTTGAGTGAAAATGACTTTGATCAGAAGTTAACCCCTTAATTCCATTAGCTGGATCCAGACAAGAAGCTGTTCTGCATAATAATGAAGCATTTCACTCATGGTTCTGTCTTTTATTCCTGATCTAAGTCAGTACAATTTCTTCTTGAAAAAGAGAGATTGCCAATCTTGCTATACCACATCTGATATACGTGGAACATGACCAACTGCTTAGGACATGCTGTGTTTTTAAAACACAAATGTTATGGAATTCAAGAATATTCCTGAACTGGCAAATCAACTCTGCAGAGAGCAATGCAAGATGGTTGCCCACTTAGAACCGGGAGTAATAGGGCATTGGTACCAATTCAGTTCTGCCTTGTATGTGGAAGAAAACCTATGATGTCACCTTTCAAACCCACCCTGCTTTCATTTGTGAGTGAAAGTGTTTTGAGAGTTTTCTTAGGAATAAGATACTAAACTTCAAGGGAGATCAGTATAATTGCCACTTTTTTTTTTTTTTAAGCTGCTATGATGCTACAATGCTGCAGTTGCTGATGTTGCAATGATTTCCAGTTGAAAGCTGTTTACCAGCTCCACACTTCCAAGATGCTAATGCCCATTACCATTGTAACAACTTCCTGATGATGTATCAGCCACTGAAAAGACCATAATTTTGATATGTAAAATGTATTATTAAAGTTACCTGGTAGTAGTTTATGGTACAGATGAAAGACTGGAACACTAATGGTCTTGCTGGAAGATTCTCCTCCTGAGGAAGAAGTACCAACTTTATCTGCCATCACTCTTCCTCGCCTCGATGGTGGGCGTGGAGGGGTGGATGAAACAGCTCTTTTTGACTGAGATTTCAAACCTAGTACAGAAGTAAAAAATTTCAAGTTGTTCTATTATTTAATACCTTCAGTTTGCCAAGGTACAACATACTTAAAACCTTCAATGATAGAAAAATATACAAACTTTACCTCACTGGCTAAAAAAACACCAGAACAATATTTTTGTATAAAATATATTTAGATATAATCCCAGTATTTTTAGTGAAAAGACTGTGCATTCTCTTAAGCCCCAAACATAAACCAAACCATAACTAGATGATATCATGCAAAAAAAGAGCAAAAGCTATTCTGATTCTGCTGTCATTGAAGAGTGTCTCACAATAGGCCCTAGAGCAAAATGTTTTTAGGCTGTCTTTTCACCTGAAGGCAAGAAAGGCATATTTTTCCAAACTGACAGACATTTCAGCACAGATTATAGCTAATAACTCCTTGTCTGGCCTACAAAGGTGACTTTAGCTGCAGTACTGACAGTACCACATGTGATGAAAGGCGTCTTTATATGCGCTTTCCAAGTTCCCTGACCTCAAAACATTTGAAGTAAGCACTACATGAAAATCAGGAGGTAGACTAGCTACAGAAGAGCTTACTGTTACTACACAGCAAGACTGCCTTATCTTAGGACAGCTTAAGGTGACTTAAGGTACAGCAAAATCATACTGCAATCAAGTACTCTTCTGTGCAGGTGACAGAGGTAAAAAGCCATCAGGTCAACAGACAAAGACAGACAATTACTAACTCATCATTGACCAAGAGCTGCCACAAAACTAACAAGATCCACACTTCAAATGCTGTAATACACTCTGGTTTCAGCCGATCATTAGAAGCAGCTCTAATGTACAACACATTGTGCAATAATCTCAGTACACTAGACTAGCTTGCTTCAGGAAGATCAGGCTGCAAATACCATCTTCTCCCTCTATTAATTTTACCCATAGGTAAAAATGTAAATACTTTCAACTTCTTGAGATTCTGAGGACACTACAAAATGCTCAGAATATATGAAAAATTATTACAAAAGAAGAAAATATTTGACAAACAGGCAGTAAAACAAATCCAAATTAAATAAGTTTACATTTAAACTCTTACTAAATTGGAGAAAATTGGAAATACCAGAAAAAACCTGAAATGTGCTTCTTTTTAATAGAGAATGAGCTATATCAGGCAGTAGGATGAGCGATGTAACTGGAATGACATGGCTCACTGCACTATGCCCTATCTTCAACTTGGCTTAGTATTTTTGTTTCTTTCTAGATTTTTTTGTGTTTTAACCCTTTCCTTGGACCTATTAATATTTTAGATACTACTAAAACATGTTTAACTTAAGTGGCACCTACTGTAACTATTTTGTCAGATAAAGATGCTGTAATTAATATAGCTATGTTGTTTTAAATGCACACCAAGTTCAGTGAAACTGCTGCCCAGTTGAGCCTTTGTGTTAAGTTATATGTACATCTAAAAACCTGAAATAAAAAGCTTAAGAAATATTGGTGCCAAAAGTCAGAGGAAATCAGCATCACTGCTTTATGCTTCATGAAGTGTGAATGAACTCGAAGTAGCTCAATACTGGCAGAAAGCTAGATAGGAAAGGAGTAGTTTGAAGTTCATTAATCAACTTCAAACTGAAAGACTAATGACTTCCACAGCCATCATCTGAAATGGAACATTTGTGTATGTACCACTGCAAAATTACTATGTTCAATCTATATGCTCCAACAAAAGGTTTGCACTTTTGTAAGAAAAAGGGGCTTCTGAATGTTTAACTCAGTAGTTTTTATAAACTGAATGCTTTGAAACAAACTCCAGTATTAGTTGTTTCCAAGTGGAATAACGTGGGTTTATGCCAAAATCTCCATTTGACAGTTTTTATTAGAGTACCATTAGCTGTTACGCAAAATATGTGCATACCTTTTATTTCCAAAGCATATTTTCAGAAGAGAGGTGACTAAACCCTGTTGTACCAGCTAAACCGCAAAAAGCAGGAGCAATAATTCCCTCCAAGCTCCAGGGGTGTCTTTAAAAAATGCTGCAAAATACCCTAGCAACAGCATCCACGAAGATATCACTGACACATATATTTAGGTGTACATAGAATTGACAAATTTGTCACAGTATAATCTACTAGAGGCAGCTGTTTCACCAGAAATCAATCTCTCTTGCCTAACAGTCAGTTACATTACAACTGTAGTACCAGCTGCTATGATATTTCTAATCATCACTAGATATAAAGTTAATTATTGGTAGATATTTTCTTCCCCCAACACACTTTTAACACCAGAAAGATCCATTTTATAAAAGATAGAAGAAAAAGACATACCAGAAGCAACAACAACGCTGTAATTGTCCTGAAATCCATTTTCTGCTTTAACTTTTTCTTTCTCCTCATAATTCTTCTTTTCTTTATCTTCCTTCTGTTCATTAATTAGCTTAGCTGTAATACTAGGTGTATCTATATGGGAATGGAGGGGATAAGGACAAAAAGAGAGGAAAGAAAAGCATTTCAAGATACTAAGTTGATTTTATTAGTTTCTAAGCTGTTAACAAGGCTATTCTCAACTACTGTAGCATTTCAGAGTTCCAACACAGGCAGCAATAATACGTTTTTACCTATTAAGGTATTATAGCAATTCTGTCCCCTTCTTCCCCCAAAACTCTGTTCTCTGACAATTTAAATCTGTAAGTTTAAAGCCATTACTTGATGAGTTAAGTGTTTTCACATTAAAAAACACTAAACCACTGCAATCAACCAAAAATGAGATTAAGCAAAAAAATCTCTAGCCAAACCCAAACCCAATGAACCAAAAAACCCACAAAAAATCTTGACAACAAAACAAAGGAAAAAGAAAACCAACAAAAAAAGAAATATCAAAACTTTTTTTTTTCCAAGGATGGCTGCAGACTTATTTAAATATGATCTTGTATTTGGGTCTGGATATTTCTTGTTACAAACTGATCCAATTTCAGAACTGGCACATTCTCTTCCTTTGGAAGAGAAAACTGGAAGATGCCTGAAGTATATTACAAATCTTGAGCTGTTTAAGAGAATATTGGATTACTGCAGTTCGACCATTTTGGTTCAATCGCTAGCACAGATCACAACTATCAGTACATTATTAAATCTAATCTAACTTATTAAATCACTGATGATTGGTGACAATGGACAATTTCATACCCTGTGGAGTACAACACTGGCACCAAAATGGCTAAGTAATTCTCTAATTGCTTCTGAGTTGTTTCCACATAGCCACAGCAGCTTTAAGGTACAACCAGACTCAAGACCTAGAAGTAACATGCAGCTACCTTAACTGTGTGTCACCAGTGGGTGAGGGGCTGAAAGGGATGTGATTTGGCTGCCTGGAAATATATTATGATTTGTGCCTGAAAACATTAGTTATGTCTGTATTAGACAGCACCAGAGACTAAAAAGAGATACAGAGCGTGAAACTACTGCCACTTAGGAGTCAACATTCACACACATACACTCTCTCTATGCATAGATTTGTGTGTATACATACAAACATGTGTGTATACATATATAAACACATACAAAAGTATCTTTGAGACTGTGTATGGTTTTGGCTTTTAAAAAACTTTCATTATTATTATTGCTACTACTATTATTATTATTGAATTTCTGAGTTGCTCTAGTTTTGTCCCATGGACTCAATGTCCACTTACTGCTGAGGAATTTAAAGGTCATTAATAAAATTATTAAAGAAGGTTAAGCAATGGTATTTTAACTACTCAGGTGAAATCCAGATTTGTTCAGTTTTTCTGACTCCAGCAGTAACTCAAGTCTAAGGTGCATGAACTACAAAACAACTGGGACTCATCCAGGCAATCCTATCTGCTGTGTACTGCACATTTTCTTCCTATGGTGAAGGGATGCAAGCAGCAGATCTATCAATGATTTCATGACCCCTTTCTCCCCCTCTCTTTTTTTTAAGCTGGGAAAAAAACTACAAAATGATATGGGTCTTATGACTTATTCTTGCAGAAAGTATGAAACGGTTAATTTGAGAAAATTAATTAATTTAAGAAAAAAGAAGTTAACCCAACAGACAGATTCTGAACAGGATCTTCATGACTTCTACTGCTATAGTGGTGACAGCCTTTTCTTTATTTTCTACCCCAGTCCACCTCTTCTCTCTCTCTCACCCTAAACACACAGCTTGCTCCTCTTATAGTCAAGCCTTCTTTACTCTGTCCTGACCATGGACCTCCTAGAATGCCATACAAGAACCACAAAGCCAAGGCACAACAATGCAGCAGCAAACCCTAAATTATGGTGCCCTACAAAGTCAGCACCATTTTCAATTTCAGACATGACAGTCTACCACATCATCACATTCTCCTCTCCAGACCTTATCAGCACTGGCTATCAAGCTGACAACAATGCACCACTAAGGCAGCTACTCAGGACAGTTTATGTCACTGCTCAGCAACTGATCCCTACCTCGTACGAAGTGACCATCCCACCCTTTACAGTAATGAGATCCTTGTGCAGTTTGTGGTCAGAAAAACCTGAGTCACATTTCACACATGGCTCTCTGGACAGTAAATAAATACAGAATTCTATCAGAAATAGTGAACTATTCCTTGATAAATAAGATTCAAGCATTTAACTAGGAATGGATATTTTTCTATTAAAATCCTAAAACACATCTTGTCCTTTCTAGTATTCTGCCAAATAATATTTTAGTACTCCTATCAGCTTGTTAGGTAACGTTAATTGCCCCAACAAATTTTTAAGTGTAAAAATTTTCCATAAATATAAAAAAGCAATAGTTGCTTTTAACTCCATGAAAACCTGTCTCATAAATAAAAAGTTTATCTACCCTGAGTTCCAAAGTACACCATCAAGTAAACCTACATCTAGGAGCATACATGTCTAGTCAGATGAACAGGCAACCAAGAGCACACCCTTCAGTGCACATCATGTCCTATTTGACAAAAACATAATTGCTCTAACAATCTTTGACTTTTCTTTGGTATTATTGAGAACCACATTTTAAGAGTAAAGAGGAAGTCCTGGATTTGTTTATTTTTTTTAAAACTAGACATGTATAAAACTGATTTTTCATTTAACATGTCCAAACAACTTTTATTCTATTTATTACTAGAGGAGAATCAACTTGCATTTTGCCTGGTTTTACCTAGAGAGCTCTGGCATGGAGATGACATCTTCAGTATGAATTCTACTTGTTAACTAAATTTTAAAAAATTATTCCCCATAATCTTTAACATATAGTTCTGTTTCCTGAAGTATTAAATAACCACTAAAATTAAAGGTGGGATTCATTTTAAGATTAAGATGTCTACCATTTAGGTGTCAAAATCCATATTATGGTCTGTGAGACCTTCATCTCTCAGTGTATATTCAAATAGTATAACTGAAAGTACTGAAATTTAAAAAACAAGTAAAAAAATTAATGCCATAGCATTATCCTCTCACTGAGCATAATTTTAAAATTAATACCTAAAAGTAAATGATACTTTTAATTTTTAATTTAGTAAGCAAATGCAAATATTTATAGAGCAGACAAATGTATAACCACAGAAATTAGATGGAGCCCTTATCAAGGTCCTTTTGACAGGACATACATCTCCACCTTGAGATGTACCACTAAGTTCCAGGCTATTAACTGACAAAATTTGGGGAAATTTAACAAAAGGATAAAAGACAGTGTGTTTTAAATACTGATATTTGCAATATGATTTGTATGGTCAAACAAACAATGTAAGTTTTTTTTAAACTGCATTTAAAAAAGAAGCAAAACAAAACCATGAACTATTGCAAACTTGCCTGACACACGATCAAGAACCTCTGCTAGAGTTGTTGAGACAGGCAAGTGAAGAGTACGAAATTTGTGTCCAGCTCCGTACATTGGATGTTGAATTACATGACTAGTAGCATTAATTCTACCTTTGTACAGCTGAAAGGAAAAAACAGTCAACATGAATTATGACATCAACACTGAGAAATAAGTTAAATCACTATGTTCTTATAAAGCCACATCAACTAGATAAAGCTAAATCCTTAGTATGCTAAAAAGAAAACCTGTTCAGAGGTAAACAGTAAAAATACATCAAATTAGGACATGTTTAGCTTTTTAACTCCATATAATTTGTTTTGAAAGCCTACAATATTTTTAGGACCAGAAACAGTATGATATCATCTTTGCTTTAAAAAACCCAATCATTTTACATAGCTGCAATATGAGAGAAAAACCACATACCTAAGACTTGCCATTATTTAGGAAACAAAAACTTAACTTTGAAACTAAATATTAAAAATTAACAACATACTTAGAGTAGAGAAAGATGATGCTTTTCTGTTGCTCTCACTTGAGGAGAAAGTTTATTCAAGACTTAATATCTACTTTTTGTTATTATGACAGGTAACTAAGTCACTATTAGTCAAAACATTGCAAATATTTTACCATAATGTATTTTAGACAGCCCTGAAGACCTGTTTCTGCATATGAACTCAAAGGACCAATTAATTGTTGTGCAATGCAATTGTAAAAAATTTATTTTCTGACAACCAGAACTGAGCTTCTGAAAAACAGTTTTGGTAAGAACTTTTAAGATAAAAATAAGGAATCAATCTTTGAAAGGTTATGTTGTTGGATATTCTAGAAGTATATCCTGTACATCCACTTTATTTTTAAGGTTTCTCTTTGCATCTTATAGGAACAATAATCTCACTAAGAACACAATTTCCCAGTGTTTTTAATAAAAGAAACTGAACTATGACAACTTCAAGACATGTTTTCTGCTTTTACATATCTAATAACAGCTTCTGTAAAAATCTGTTGTATGTAAAATAACAAATCTGGTAACTGACATTACCTTCACATGATCAATCGACTTGTTAACAATTATTCAGCCAATTTAAAACATTTAAATCTTTGTGCTAAAACTGTATTTGTGCCTCCTTTTCCATTTTATACTATCTGATCCAGTTTCCCTCTCATGTTATCTCCTGCAGTGTTTTACTTCTGAGATGCAGAAACCAAAGCAGCAAATACTTTTTTCTGGAGTATCTTTATCTGGGAGTATCAGATCTTTTAAAGAAACTTCTGGTTTTGCCCTATGCTTTTAGTCACAGCCTTCAATGGAGAGTACTTCAGACATCAATTGTAATTCTGTTCTAGTGAAGCATGTGGAACCATAAAGCATACATCTGCTTTATAAATTAATTCACATATTTGTCAATCTATTCATGGCACTTTGGCTAACTGCTGTAGCATGTCTGCCAACTTTGACTATGACTGATCCTTAATGATACTGCTAAGGACTACTGAACAGATATTGTATCTATATTTATTGCTAGTGTGTAAGGGTACTATTAAAAAGCCTTCTGTAAGATCAATTTCAGTTGTCAGATCCTTCAGAAGAAGTACATTTCCAACAAATATTTTGTGTTATTGTAGCACAGTGCCTTGAATTTCCTTCTAAAATGATGAGTTAAAATTCAACAGCACTTTCCTTTCCAAAATTTCATCATGTGTACAGCAGAAAAAAGCTGCTAACATGTCAAACAAAGTTGAATATACTCAGACTTAAGATTCACAGGCTAAATTTATCCCACGTTTACCATATGGTATCAAAAATTCTTACTGGACAAGGGGACTGAAGAAACAAAGTCACTTTCTCATCCTCTAGCATCAGCTGCAAAAAAAGCCTCCTAATAAATCCTGAAATATTTCCAGAGGTTGGGAGGTTCCCACGCTGAGGAGAGGACTGGAACAATTCACAGAGAACCTGAGAAGGCAAAATGATATCAGGTTTAAAATATTTCTATATTTAGGTCTTTAAAATAAAGCTCTACACAGCCAAAGTAGGCAGTGCCTGAGATCCACTTCCAGTTACCACACCAGCTCAGAAATGAGCACAACTGAAGAAAACACCAGCAGCAAATAAGGCCCTTAATATAAAAGTTAAAAATGCTGACTCCAGCAAAGTAATTGTAAACATATAGATTTCTCAAAAAGATAAAAGAAATGAAAATAAAGTAGTCATAAAACCAGCTTTTGAATCCCTAAAGTGAACATTTCCCATGGCATAATGCATTATTACTCCCAGCCATTAACAAAGAACTGACTCAATTTTTTACTGAAGTCTACTTCTTCCTAGAGTATCATTATTTTTAATGCTGAAAAAGCATTTTTTCATTATACTTGCATTCAGCTAGGTCTGCAAGGTTAATGAATGTGACAAAGATTGCTGAATCTGCTCTAGAATGCCAAATGCAAAGCCATATTCCGCAATATCCTGTATTTCCTTGGACACAGGTTGCACAAGCAAACTTCCCAGGAAATCCCCTTAGGTTACTAATATAAAATATGTGTGAAGTTTGCTGTTCAAATTCCATTTCACAGAAGTTTAGCCCTATCCAATTAAACAGTCTTTTGGAGTTCAGTGAAAAGTTTATTTCTCTAAACCAAGAGGAAGAGAAATTTATACAAAGGACTGGACAACCATGCCAAAACATTTTTATATGTTTCAGACTCAAATCAACAAGCTAACAATTTTAATGTAAATTTTGCCAGTCAATGACAGTTTACAAAATCCCAAGTTATTATAAAGAAAGGTAAAAATACAGAAAGTTTTCAAAGCATTAAAACATTATTTTTCTCTCTCACCTGTGCCATAAGTCTCTGGTTATTAGGATGGCAAGAGATGCACTGGAGGAAAAAAGCAACTGTTGCATTTTCAATTGCTGTCCGCTGCTGAGTGGTCAATCCTGTGGTCACAGTTGAAGAAAGAGAGCTGGACCTTGCACTGCTCTGCTGTGCCGTCATATTGTGTCCTCCAGAGGTAGCACCAGAATGGCACAACAGGAATAAAAGTGCTGTCCACAATGGATTGACTTCAGAGCCACCCAACCAATCCTTCATCATGTGGCTGTTGCCAACTTCTGTCAGAAACCTGAGAACAGGAGCAACCAGGTCTGCCGTGATGGGCATTTTATTAAAGTGCTGTGGAACATGGTGCCTCCTGAGCCTGTCCTGGCTGACATCCATTGATTGTGCAGTGCAGTCAGAGCTGGAAGTATGGTTAAAGCAAAAACTAGCAAGACTTCTTACAAGCAGTGAAGGCAAACCTGAGTCCAGTAACTGCTTGATAGCTTCAGGAGACTGAGATGAGGCAGCAAGAGTAGCCAGGTGAGACTCTGTTAGTGCAAGAGGGGCTTGTGCATTTTTAGAGTCATCTGTCAAAGATGAGCTAAGGTCCTGCTTTTTGCTGTCATCAGTCATAGACAGTCTGTGCTGACACTGCATTGGAGGAGGAGTGATACCCATCCATCCCATCAGTAAGGAAAAATAATTTGGGTGGATGTGGCACATGGAACAAAGCAAGCTATCAACAGCTTTCTTCAAAACCATGTTGCAAGGAAGAGACATGGACCAGTTAAACAGTGACCTGGAGAAGACAGAAAATTGTATCAATACATAGTCTGCCAGTTATTTTCCCTTTTCTATCATTAGTTCATACACCATTTTTGCACTTTTATGATTTACTATTACCGAAGCTAATGTGAAACACTCCATGCTGAACTTGGAAGCTTCTTTTAGATCACAATATCAGCAGGATGCTGATTACCCACAAAAAGCATTTCTCAACTGCATGCTTAAATTTTTTTCACCATACTGTATAGATACAATAGATACAATCCAGCTGCATACAAAAACCAGATTTCAGTCTTTCAACAGTTGTCATACATCTCATCCACTTTTAACCAACTGCAACCTCTTTGTGCTGTCAATTCTCCAAGCTGCAGCTGTTAGGGTCACACACATGACACTATGTGTGTGTACAAAGGTCATTTACATGAAGGTCTCAATTCCTTGTAAGAACTGAAAGTAGTTTAACATGTTCCAAAATTTTTGAAAATTTCTCTTATTAGGGATTTTCTTAAAGATGCTGCAAAAGAAATGAAAGCAGCAACAACCTTGTTGGTTGGACAACACACCCTTGTTATCCTTACTTGACCCAAATTTAGGACACAAATTAACAACAGAATTATTCCTCAGCTACTCTAAAGTCCTACCTACCTTTGGCATTACATCCAAGTACTATCTGCTTGAATGCTAATCCAAGCCATTTGAGTGCAGAAGCTAATTTAGCTCCTGTTATCCAGCTTAAATTTCAAAAAGGGGAATTGTAAAGTAAAATGATAATTTCTTCACACAGACTTGTCCAGAGTATGTGAAGTACTTTAAAACAAAACCACTTTTCCAAACTGCATTCACAGTACCTTGACACCACAGATGTTACATTATCTTAACATTTACACACAGAAGTGAACATGCACTTCATGCCATTCAATGCTAGGTTTTTAAATTAAATTTGGATGTATTATTGTATCTTGCATTCCCCATTTGAAGGCAAGGATTGTTTTCCCTTCTTCTGGATGGAAATGTTATTCTGTGTTTAGTCTAAGGGCATTCTAGGAACTCAAGGAACTCTCTGGATCTAACCAAAAGTTGGATTTATCACAGTCAAAGATTGATAAAACCCCTCCCCAACAGAAAACTCATCTCAGTGGCTAAATGATCTGTAACTCTGGGAAGACAGCCACAATTTCCAAAAGTCCACATGTACTAAAGCTACACTTAACTCTTCTCCAAATATATATTAACACAATCCAAATGCTAAAATCTTCAGCATGAGTTCATGCTCTATGAAAAATAAGTTTTTTTTCTAAATACATATTTAAAAATAACTATGGGATTAGCATCCATTGGCCAAAGCAAAAATACTGAAATGGAAAAAGGGGATGATGGGAAAATATTTCCAAGAACAAAGTGATTTATCACATGAAGGAGAAACTTGGAGCTATAGCTAGAATCCATTACAATATTTCAAAAGTTACAATACCAAAGAAAATGAAGAATACACAAGAAAAGTTACTTTTATCAGAAAAAATATTTGCCCATATAACTCTGATAAAAAAAGCTTTTATATTTATTAAAGAATATATTTTATAATTTGCTCCAGATGGTGGCCTACATGAGTGATAGTTTTATATCTGGCAGGAGGTAGGGGAACAGGGTCATATTAGAACTTGCATATTCAAACTAGGTATAAACTATCATTTCTCCCTGTAATGAAAACAAGACACTTTCCTCCAAAAGACAGGAACTCAGCTGTGAAACCAACTTTTATATATGGATTTTAGATAAATCTAATTGGGCTGTCCATTTTGGAAAGTCCATTTTTATTAGAGCTTTTCCTTTTCAAATGTTAAAATGTGTTTCTGTTAAAGTGTATTGCTAAAAGGACTAATTGACCTGCAATTTAAAATCCTTAAACAGATTCTCATGATGAACAAGCTAATTTTTAATTAAAATTATCTACATCACTGTATCGCTGAAGAGTCTTTGGAAATTGTCTTGTTTCAAGTCATGTAAGAGTTCCACATGCTTGTACCTGTAACCATAACTTACACACTTGACAGTGCTTTAATGTTTGACTATGCTTAAAGGAGACTGGTTGTGGAAAAATATGAAGGTTTCCTAAAACCAACAAAAAACCATGTGCAAAGATCCCTTTATTAACTGCAACTGCATTCAACAGTACAAATCAAAGATGCCTGACTAATGCTAGATACCTTACCTAAAAGCCATTTTTCTATAAAACGTGAAAAAAGTGTTATGTGGCTTTTCTGTTTTGTTTAACTATCTCTTCCATTTAAACAACATAAATTGCATATACTATATCCTATATTTTCATTTTGCGAGTCACTAAGAGTATACATTTGGTGTTTAGGGTGAACTTCCCTTTAGAATGCATCAAAATGAAGCAAGTTCATAGTTGAAGATTCACTCCAGATTTTGTGCATTCATTTCTTTCAAGTCCGGCTAACCAGAACAGAAGTGACAACTCCAAGAAAACATCTCCACCTTCCCACCTCTCAGTTATAGATACTGGATACTGAGACAAATAAAATAATGCTTCTGTAACAGCATCCTAATGAAGATCACTTACATCTACTGTGAAAATTACTGCAAACAATTTCAGCAAGAACAGTCCATTAAAAAACCTCATGAGCGAAACCATGAACCAGCTTACCTTTCACATATATGCAAGTATATACATGGATTTCCTGTCTCATTTCAGATTTTTGGGTCTTTAAACACAATTATACCTGGAATATGTCAAGTGCAGCTTTGAGTTTAGAACTACAAAACGATCTGTTTGGATAGGTATCCATTTGTTTGTTTAGCTATCCATTCTATCAATTAGCTTCACTTTCCACTACTATTTCACAATAAGTGCCCTTCAAGTTGTATTACATCCATGAACAAAACAATTTAATTACAAAAATAATGTGGTGCTAAACTTGGCTTTACTTACTCAAAGAGCTCCCTGTCCAGCAATGCTGGCAAATCGTATTCAACAAGCAATTCGTAACTATGCCACAGAATTGCTGCCACACAATGCAGGTGGGAAGGGGATGGCATCAGCAGCCCATACTCTCTGGTTGAGCTATTGGGACAGATGTAGCTGACCCGGCCACTTTTTTTCATAGCTGCAACTCTTGCAGAATCACTGACCCATTTCAGCAATGCTTGAATTCTGGAAGACAAGATGATGCTGCATATTATAAACGAGCAAAGAAACAGAGTCAAATAAGCTTGCTGGGTTTTTTGTAATCCAATTTACATGTTTATATCTTTCTTTGATGTAAAGCTTGAGAGTGAGCTCAAGCTCTTTTTTCTCAAGACTCAGATCAGGGCAAAATTTAATAAAAAAAAACTTATCTTGGACAGCCAAATGTGAACCTTTGACAGAAAAAGAAAATATAGCAGGTATTTAAGTTCTGACTATTTGTTTTTCAACTGACTTTTCTCTCAAAGTTTTATCACATTTATAAGAGCAGAAATAGAGGGACAAAGAGAGCATTCCCTGAAAAGGATGAAAAGAACTAGAACAGAAAACTGGGAGAGCTTACTCAGATTTCTGCACTTCCATGCTACCTCCTAACAATGAGATTCCAAAAATGTTTGGTTTTGTGAACTAATATCAAGCCACTGTTTAGCAGGTTATTTTTTGAATATGCTTCCATATGACAACCCAAATAGCATTACCTATCTTTTGTTCCAGGGTCTTGAGTTGTTCCAAGCTGATAAAGAATGTCTATTGTGGAGTCAGAAGAGAGACCATTTAATCTTCCAAACAGTAAAGGGCTATTCAGATCTTGCCGCATTCAAAAAAAAAAGGGGAGGGGAAATAACAGAAGTACTTACATACATATTTTTTAAGTGTACTAATGACATTATTACAGAATTGCAATAGTAACATTGAATTAAATTTCCCCATTAACATAAGGATGAAATTCCTATACATATCACTGTTTCAAAACTGCACATTTTGTATGTCCAATGTTCATCTTTACTATGAAATGAAAAGCCATTACAACACCTATCAGATACAGAACTTATAGTAGGGTTTTCTTCAACATATTCCAAAAAGACATGACTAATTCCAATAGAGCTGTCAAACCTCTTGCTTTACAGAAGCAAACACTTTTTTCAAAATGAAAGCTTATTTAACTCCAATTTCCATCAATGGGATTACAGTTGAAGATTTCCACAGATTATTTCCTATTCAGCTTCTCCTCACTGTGTTTATCCTCTGCTCTGCCACAAAGTACTTTCCTATCTAACAACATTCCAGCAAAAGAGAGAAGTCTATGCTGAAGCACTAACTCATAGCAAAAGAAGTAATGGAAGCCATTTTACAAGGAGTGTTTTCTGGTAGCAACCTCAAAACAGGAAAAATTGAATTTCTTTCATTTAGGAACTACAAAACAGCAAAGTGGTATGAAACCATAACTATAAAGCCCCAGTTCACTAACAGAACAGCTTCTGCAATACTTCACTGTGGGACATAGAACGTAATTATATCTTCATTATGTACCTCTACACATAAATATTTTCAATGTTGAAAATACTCAGAATATTCAGGTGTTCAAAATTCACACTGTTTTACAGACTACTGCTGCCCAAATTCTGCTGCGTTCTCCTTGGCAGCATTTGTGGCAGTACTCTTTATTTTAAAACATCTGCACACAGTGTCTAAAGTAAGAGGCATTTAGGATACACTGTGCATCCTACGCTGTCTTCAAAACACCCATCTAATTATGAAAAACCAGACAACCCTGGGAGCACTGCTTTATCCTGGCAGGACTACCCACATACGAAGACTGTGATACTTAGAAGCCCAACAAAGCACAATGAGCAACCCAGGCTCAGAATCAGAAAGCAACATGTAAATACACTGTATTTGTACTGTTATACAAGCAATGTTTTCAAGCAGCAACTGAAAAGAAATACACTGCACTCACCTGCAGGATCACTCCCTGATGCCGAGCAGTTTCTTAGAAGAATGTCAATCAATTTTAGGCCAATTCTGGTGGACTGAAGCCCAATTTTCACAAGCACAGCCTCAATGTTGGGAGAATGCATCCCACAGTAAGGGGACATTAGTAAAGCAGCACATGTCTGCAACAGATTAGCAGTGGGTGCTGCAGCACTGGCCATCATTCCTTCCAAATCACTTATGTGAGTGAGGCAGTGGTGTAATAATCTTAACCATCCAATACTGAAAAGGAAAACAGAAAAATGAGCTAATGTATTATTTTATTGCATTACTTCTTACCTGCATTAGATTACAGGACAAGTAGTGCAGAAAACTTCTGCGACATGATCAAACATCATCTGAGCAAAGCAAATGACTGAATTCAAGACCACAATGAAATACACATTAGTAATGCTGTTGCAATCATTGGACTAAGAATATAAGAAAGCAAGGGTCTGTGGACAGAAAGAGTTAAGAGCCTGCAAGTTTTATTACTAAGGTTTTTCAAGATTTTTCGATTCACATACATTTTTCTTCCCCGTTGAGGGAAGAAATTCTTCCCTGTTGAGGGAAGGATGAAAGGGAAGGTGTTTATACATGGGGATGGGTGTGGGGCAGGTTTGGGTTTTATTGACTGTTGGTTTTTTTTCTTCTTTGTTGGGTTTTGTTTGCTTGTGTATTGTTTTGTTTGCTCGTGTACTGTTTTTATTTACATCAAATGAGTGAAAGTGCAACAGCAGTTGGCATTAAAACTATACACCTGCACAACTCCCCTGAGATTACAAACTTTTAGGATCATACATATTTACAATAAACTACAGTGAACCTTAGGGAACCTGATTTAAAATACATCTAGAAAAAGCACAGAAATTAAAGATGCACTAGCTACCACATTTCCTTCATGTCTCTCATTCTTTGACAAAATTGTTCAGAAGTTCTTTTAATAATAAATCCTGAGAAATAAACCTATTGTAATCAAATCAATTTGGCAACACATCTATTAGACTTTACACCACAATACTATTTAAATTAGAATCGTGAACAAGATGGCAATCTAAGCTGTATGTGAAATAAATGGCATCTTTCACTGACAAGTTCTAAACTAGCAGGTTGTTTTGACAACTAACCTTTACCACAGTTTTAAAAAATGCAAACTTAATTACAGATCCTAAATTAGGCTTACAATTTAATTTCAGAAATCACTTACTCCTAAATCAATTGGATTCATTAATAAAAAAGAACAAGTTCTCTGCTCTGTCTAAAATAAAATTTATGCCCATTTTATTCAATATGTGTTTCACATTACTATCACTGTTTTACTGACATACAACATTAAGCTGAAAGCTACAATAAAATATTTCAATAAATGAGGAACATACATTGACCTTTCTTTAGATACCGGTTATTCTTGTGTGACTTTATAACAACCATTTCTTAAGTAAAAATACAGTATAATTTGGCTATAGTAATTTTCTTCACTTCTATTTAAGAGCAAAGACCAATATCAGTTATACAGCTTTTATAAATGTACACCTCAAGTATTCATGTTCTCTAAATTTACTTATGCTCTCAAAATTTTCATCTGCAAAAGAAAGGTTTTCAAAACTTTCCCACGTTCTCTTCAAATATATACACATTAGGATTTAAAGATTAAATATTTAAAATTATTGAGTTTGTTACAACTTAGTAAGCTAAATTTAAAAACCAGGAAATGTCAAAATCTGTCCTGTAAACTAAATTCAAAGCTGGAAAATGCTGACACTTTAAAAAAATTCTTAAAGTGTTCATTTATTTTTATTTTTAAAATGAGTAAGAAACTCAAAATGCCACCTAACCAAATAAACACTTTTGAAAAGAAATCTTGCTGATATGCCACAATTGTAAGAACCTTCAGCTCCTATTTCCGAAATGTTTGCAAACAGCAATATTAGATATGACTTCCACAAAACATAGCATTGTTCTACTTCCACTCCTGCTCCAATACTTATGTAACTCCGTTGACTTCTGTAAGGATAAGAAGTATTTTGGCACTCCATTTTTTTTGACAACTGCCTACCCATTAAAAACAAAAAATGCAACTCAAAATGCTTTCCTGTGCTTTATATTCTCTCGCCACTTCAGGGACAAAACATTCCCTTTTACATCTGCAGACTAAGCATGCTACTAAAGAAGGCAGAAGCACTGCTTATTTTTCCTGATGTGGTATTCACATTCTCTGAACAGAGAGAGACATGGTTCTCTCTCCCAGGATTTTTCCTAGGGAAGGCAGTGAGAAGCTCAGAGAAGAGAAAACTCTTATCTCTACTTGCTGCTCCTGTTGTTTGGCACACGGGGAATGTGTTATGGAGATTGTTTACCAAAGGTGATTTGTTAGTTGGATTCTGGTGATGGTTGTTTGGACTGACTGGCCAATTGGGTCACAGCTGTGTCCTGACTGTCTCAGACACGGTCAGGTTTTTCTTAAGTACCATTGTAACATAGTATCTCTTCAGTATAGTATCAGAGTAATATAACACAGCTTAATAAAGCAGTTGTTCAGCCTATTGAAATCATAGAGTTAGAACACTTTATTCCCTACGCTGGGGCTGCCCTGCATCAACATCCCTTCATACTGGAAAAAAAAGGAGGAAGAACTTGCTACTGAAAGATCTGACTCAGAGAAGCAAACACCACAAAAAACCCGAACACTAAACCATGAACAGGCACAAACTGTCCCCTGACACTGGAGCCTTACCTCGTTTTGGAGACCTGGTCCTCGGAGGGAAGGAAGGGGTTGTTGACAGTGGCAGAGGAGGTGTTTCCAAAGGCAGTGAGGCCCAGCAGTTTGATCTGAGAGAGCCCCAGGGTGCTGGCATCCCGAGGACGATGGAGACGGAGGCAGACAGCTGAGGCAACTTCAGCTTTTACCAGCTGGATTTTTATATAGGTGAGACCACTCGTGATAACAGGAGTAGACAAAGGTAACATATTGACACCATCCGCACTTATTTCAACAGACACTGATGAAGGGCAAGCTACAGAGTGAGATAAGAAGGTTTAACACTATTTACAATCTGTACCAGTTTGTCTTCATCATGGCTACATAGTCAACACTTAAAATTCAGAGAACAGAATGACTGAAATGGTCTCAGGCAGACACTACTACAGAACTGCAGCTGGAGAACTTCACCTGGGAGACGGTACATGTCAAAAAGCACAAGCATTTTGATATATGGTATATACAGTTTATTTCAAAGACTTCAGAGGAAGAATAGTCCTGTCACTGAAAACACCGTATCCCTATCAGGGTTACAACAGCAAGAGCTGAAAATCTCATGCTTTTTCCCAACTACCATACACAAGCATTTTGCCTGAAGAGCCTCGACCAATATCACTTTCTCACTGGGTTTTGGTGAGCATGACAAAGTTTTTTGACATATTTAACAAGAATGGCATATGACATCTACTACACCAGAAAACAAGCAGGGGGAGGGACTTCTGTTCTCAAGGAAAGCAGAATTTGCAAGCTTTTCAAACTTATTTTACAGGCATTACTCAAACAACTTCACAGCTTTAGTTCCTCTGATTACACTCTTTGTATTGTATCCCAACCTTCAAATTTTTCAACTGGCATCAACATCAGTGAATCTACTTACTTGCCAGAGAGGCCAGGTGAGGCTGGATGTGGATCTCCTTGAGCAGCACAGCTGCAGGAAGGTGAATTGTGAGGTCACACCAAGCTTCCTCAGGTAAAAATATGTATGACCATGCAGCAGAGCGAGCCCGTCTGTGGGGAGGAGTAGCCTGCAGCAGCACTTCAGCAGGCTGGGCAGTGGGGCTGCTTGAGGTGATTGAACCTTCAAAACAGCACCATTAACATTGATTATTAATGTTTATTAATAAAACCCAGATTAATTTACAACCTGAACTGTGGAAAATATCTTATTTTTCCTGTTTAATCTCTTCTGCTTTATCAGTAATATCCCATATTTAATGCCCACTGCCCAGTTACTTTTCTTTTACTCTGAGCTGTTTTAAATAGGCAGCTTACATACCACATGCATATGTATGTCCTTGAGATTTGCTGGGGGAAAACTGCTGCCAAAATTCTAAACTTACTCTCAAGAGTACATGACAAAATCAAACCAAATAGAAAGGTGCAGGTTAAACAGCATGCTTACAAATTGAACTCAGTTAAATCACAGATAACACGTTTTAAATACTAAAATAACATAAATTACTTTAAAACCAACTTCTGCAACCCTTTTTCTTTTAAAAGGTTTCACATGAAAACCCTTTCCTAAAAAAAAATTGTCAGAATAAAAAAAAAACCTGAACACAGTTGCTGCTTTTTTTTCTACTCCTAGCATAAGTTAAGAATGATGAAGGAAGATGTAGGCTGTCTTCCTTAGCAGGTTATATGGCATACAAGACCAGATTTGAGCTGTTCCAAACTCCAGGTACTTGGGGTGTTTTACTGCAAAGTAGCTACAGCCTGACCCCACAACTAAATGTCTAGCAGCAGCTGGACATTGATAAACTTTCATCCCAAAATGAATTGAGCCCATCTCAGAGAATAACCACATGATGAGAATCAGAATGTGCTACATAGACTACCAAATGATGGGAATTAGAAGGTACTAAGTGAGAGTAACCAGAAGCTTAATTTTAAAAGCACACTCCTGACTGAAAGTTAAATATTAAGAGAGATGCCCTCATGGCAGAATATCAAGAACTGCAGCACTTTGTAAGCTGAAAGATAAGGTAGGCAAGAACCTACCACCACACATACTTAGGATTTTTATTGTTTAAAGTAAAAAAGAATGAACATGTGCAGGATTTACCATTCAGAAATTTGTGAGGAGCAAAGTAGAAGATCTCCAGTAGTCCCTATTCTACCAAATAAACCTCTTTTTATTGTCTTTCACAATGCCATTATTTTTGACATTCTTAAATCTGAATCACAGGACTGAATGGACTGCTTTCTCATTTAACAATCTCTCCAGAACTTTTAAGATTAATCCCCTTTGGTCAGTGAGACAAACTGTATGAATGCATTCAAGGGCTGCATGAGGCTAGTGGGCAGCAACAGAAAACAAAGACACTAGTACTGAAAAGGAAAGTCTTGGTAAGATATTGCAGTACCACTACCTCTTAAAACACACACATTTTAGTTAACTGGCAGCCATTGTATTGACATCAAAACAGCACTGAAATTCTAACAAATGCTTGTGCAGGTCACATGAGAGCAGTCAGAAGCAGATATGAGAGCATCATCAGCAATATCAGCTCCAGCTTCACAGAGCTCAGGCTCATTCACTATCATCCCACCATGCCATGATTCTGTACAAACTCCACCAAAATTGATGTGCCTTGAGAGAAGTTACTGAGTCTCCTTATGTCTAAGGCAGATGGTGGGCTGGAACCAGGCATCCCCTGACCCAGGGAAGGAGAAAGGGGCTCACCTTGATGTATTAATTAGACATGGTTCACTCCTTCTCCTTCTCTCACCTGTCCACATGAGGTCTTATTACCTGTGGTGGAGGGGACTAACCTCATGCCTCAACATTACTCTGAAACATCAGCAACCCCTCCCAAAAGAGGATTTAGTAGTATTGGAACATTTGACACTATTGTATAACTTTTTGTTAAGAACTTGATACACATTGAAATGACTAGTAGGTATTAATCTAAGAGAAAGAAGCACTACTCACCCAAAGGTGCAAAATTGTGAATTCCTTCTGCATTATCAGGCTCAGAAGCAAGCACTCTGGCTTTCAAACTGCTGTCTGTCGCTTTGGTGGGACCAGAATCCAGGAATTTCATTATAGTTGAAACCATGCTTCTTGCTGTGTTAACAATAGCTCTTGTACTTGTTACCATGTTGTTACAGATAAGTTGAACACCACCTGTGTATAATGTGGGCACAGAGAAAAAAATACTGCTCAGGAGCCCACAACAGATTCCACACAAGCAAAGGCCTGTTTAATAACACATGTCAACACATTTATGTACTATTTAAGTGCCAAAAAAAATCTAAATCAAACTCTTTATTTGATGTGGCTAAAGAGAGGACATTCTTACCCATATCATGGAAAGCCTTCAGGGCCTCACTTGTATCCAACACTCGTAAAATGAACCAGAGCAGTGGCTCAGATAACTGACATGTGGCAAGAGAACCCTAGAAGAAAATAAATTAAGAATTACATGGTTCCATACAAAGTTAGTACAGTAGAAATTTAAGTAACAGCTCTCAGCCTCCCCTTTTAGTAGGCAAAACTACGAGGGAAGAAATGCCAGCACAGCTAATCTCTCTGCCACCATATACAATGCCATGTTCCACATGGTTCAATTCCTTACACAGGAAAAGTCTTTGGGGTATGGAAAAGCTCAAACTCAGAGGGTAAGCATCTTCACAGAAATATGAGTAGTGAGCATTAAAATAGCCACAATAAATGTGCTTCTCACTTGCACATAATAAATTATCTGCTCCATCTTCAAGCCTTTACCACAAACATTTACAGGAATGTCAAAATGTTCTTAGAGAAAATTCTTTCCCTCTACCACAGGCAACAGAGAGAGGCTTCCTAACTCCAGCACCCAAATGAAGTGAGCCTGTAAAAATGTTAACATTTGTTTTGCATAGCAATACTTTAGTTTTCTGACCTTACTACTGATTACAGAATCAACTACCATGAAGCACAGTGAGGGAACTTACCTGCCTTCCCATGTACCCACAGGCCATGTAGGTAAGAATAGGCTGAAGCATCACTTGAACTGTTGTTGCTTTCTTACTAAGTGTTGTCAGGATAGTGAATAGCCCATCTCCAACTGATATTGCATCTAAGCCACCATGAAAGTTCTCATGTTTAGTCAGATGTAAGCCACTTGCACCTAAACAAAAGCAGACAGTTCAAAGGACACAAACTGAGACCTAACAAACCATTAATAGCACATTAAGAGAACTCAAGAATATTCAAATGTTCACATGGATTTTACCAAGTAAAAATGGACCAGCTTTCAGGATCACATGACTTACAATTAGTGCTCCCAGATAGGAAGACTTGACTCAGGAAGTTAGGAAATTTAAATCAAATCAGACCATAAAAATGAGTGTAATTGGTGAAGGAAACAGGGTAACTACAAGGTTTGGAATCACTCCTAGCAAGAAGCAACTAACATTTAAGATCTTTTTCTGATAATAAAGTGTCCTTGTGCTACCCAAAACCTCCCCAAATATTTAACACATATATTTCTATCAGAAATACCACTCCTGGCATTCTGTTTCTCACTATTAAAGCTCAGGATTTATTCAGGACAATTTTCTGAATATCAATTATCAGCAATATTGACTACACATTGCTGAGATTACAGACTAGTCTTCCCATGGAAGAGACTACTTCCATAAATACAACTGTCTTACAATCATGAGTGTGATCTGGAAGAGCTGTTAAAAGTGGTCTTAGATTTAAATGTAAGACAACCACAGAATAATTCTGTCCCATTCAGAGAAATTGAAGCTGTATGAACAAATAATAATAAAAATCAAGGTGCTCAAGTGATCTTTGGAGGATGTCTTAAACCTTTTGGCAAGAGAATTGCCAGGTGTTTGGCCATTTTTAAACTGTCAAGAAAGCAAATATTTATAAGCAATGCATGCAGAACAACAAATAAAGCAGTCCTAAGACTCAGCCTCTGTCCAGCCAAGAAAAGTTAAATGGAATGAATGATAGAGCTGAAGTCAAGTGAGCTGGATTTGCTGTGAGGGAGGACCTTCAGCTAAGGACAAGACAGGACAGGAGGTGAACACTGCTACTGCTATGATTTTCACAGTTTGTCATTTACAAAACATAAAACCCTAATGAAACAGACACAATGGTCATAAGAGGAAAACAAGAATGGAAAATGTTTAAATTCATGTGACAAATGAATTACTCAGGGCCATCCTGGATCCTGACAAGCTGGCTTGCCAGATGCAGTAAATTAACACTATTAGCATAAATTTTGACATCAGAGCCACTACCTATCAGTAACATTTGCAGACATCTTGTTTACCTATCCTAGTAGCATCTTTCCATACTGCATTAGTTATTACATATTTATTACTATATGCTGATAATTGATTTTTGGATCCTGTGTAACCCTGGCTGCAGTCCTGCAAAATGTTTTTTTCACAGAAATTGTCCGGAGAGAGCTTAATATAGTTTTTCTTGAAGGAACTAAACCCACAAATAGCTGTGTTACATCTTCCCAAAATACATGGACAGATTATTTTCAATAACCTGTATTAAAAATCCTTTGGAAAAACAATCCATTAAAGGGATCAGCTGGCCCAGAACACTAATTTCAATGAAACACATTTTGAAAAAACTATCCTTCCAAACTGTCCTTAAAAAATGCAGAACAACTGCCAGACAAAAGTCAGTGATTTAGAAAGACAAAGTTGAGAAGAATATCTGAATTTCACTCCAAAAAAACACACACTCAGAACAAACCACTATTCCCAGAACAAACTACTTCCAGTGTTCATAGTGTATTTGCAATATGACACCAACTACCCAAAGTGACAGAGGAGATGCTCTGGAATTAATTTCAGGACAGTTCCAACAGCACAATGCAGGCTTGTCAAACCCTGCCTCCTGTTTAATTTGACTACTAGAGATAACTATCTCCTCCTCAATTACTTTCATGCTTTCATAATAAACCACTGGTCTAATCATGAGGGCTCACTGAACAAGTAACTGTTTCCTGATAGTAGCACTGGTTAAATTTTCTATCTGCTTAAAAGAGGCAGCACAGAAAACGCCAGAGCAACTTGCTTCAAAGTAAGAAAATGAGTATAAAGAGAACAAAATCTTACAACTATTACACCTGAAATGGAATGCAGGTCTTGGTCTATCCTCCTGCAAAATGCTTTGCACATGCAGAAATCCATGGTATTTCAGCCAGTGGTTTAACTTGTGCAAATAAATCCTATGCTACCATCACAAGTAAGTCACAAAGACAGGCAGTCTCTCTGACAAAATGCACCTTAGATAAATGTCTGACAAACAGCAGCTTTGATTTCTAAGTATCATCATGTCCCTCACTAGTTCATAGCAGAAAGATCCCACCCACAAATATATGACTGCAGCTCCTAGAACATTATGTCAATGCAATTTCTGATAAAACAGAGGAAAAGTTTAGGTTCTCTATGAAAGGGACATGATTGTAATCTCTATTTTACAAAAGTGATTTAAAAAAGGAAAATCATCCAACACATAGCAAATAAAATAACTGAGGTAAGGTGTCTTGTACAAAGAAGACTCATCCTAATTCACGCATAGAGGCATTTGATGGCCACACACGGAAATACAGGAAATTCCACTTAAACATAAGAAAAAGGCTTTTCTACTTTAAGAATGATTGAACATTATAACAGGGTGCCCATAGCAGCTGTGGAGTTTCCATCCCTGAGGAATTAAAAACCCAACTGAACCAAGGTACTGAGCAACCTGCTCTCAATTGAGGTGGCTCTGAGTTTGTGCAGGAAGGCTGGACTAGACAATCTCCAGAGGTCCTTTAACATTAAGCATTCTGAGATTCAGCAAATTCAAATGTCAAACACATTCCTGTTTGGTTTCAATTACGGTATCCCACCTCCTGTTAGGGGCTTTGTTCATGCATCTGTTCCCCTTTAGCTTCTTCTCTCTTTTTTCCTGTCATTTCTGTAACACATTCTTTCACATCTACACCCAGCTTATGAGACTGCAGAAGTTTTAAACATTTCAGCACCCAAGAGACCTTCCATGTTACTCAGAAAATACCTACCAATAATCATGGCCATAGCACTGCTGTTACACTGGCCAAGAGCAGACAAAATCTGGCTCATAATTTGCTGGTTGGCCAACACCAAGTCTGCCACGTATGCAGTTGATCCTTGAGTATTAGGGTTGCTTCCATTGCCATCTTTGCCTCCTGAAACCTTCTCCTCATCAGACACACTGTCTGTAGTGCTGCTTGCTACTGGAACACGGGCGCTGTATTCTCGGTTACTGGAAAGCGGCAGTTGAACTAAAATGTTTATCAGCTTTAATAAATCAAACATGAGCTGATCCCTTGTCATTTCTCCACAAACTGCTTTGGCATCCCCTGGACGGATAATGTTGGCAAAAAGGCCTCCAAAACAGGCTCGAGCACCCACAGAGCTGTCTGAGCCACTGCGAGACATCACTTTGTCCGAACACGTAATGTAATGATGCACAAGAAAGGTTATGGACTCAATCACTGCAGAAATAGTGCTGACTGATACAACTTCAAAATTCTGTTCCAGGGTGAATTCCAAGAGTTTCACTTGAGCATCCAATGGTCCCTGGCCTGTCTGGAAAGCACCCCTGAAAGAAATAAAAGAAAAAAAAAAAAAGGAAGAAAGAGAGATATTACAAGTAATACAGGTTTGGCTGTTTGAGTGTGGTCTTTTTCCTTGATTTTTTAAGGATTCAAAAGCACACCAGACTTCCAATAAATAAAAAATCCAGCTATTTCCAGAAATGCATGTTGAAACAAAATCTAATCTTCCACCTGCATCAAGTTTCTGTAATTTTTTAATATACTGGTCATTAAACAGCCTGCAGAACCTACTCATGCCACCACCTCCCTGATACCACTAAGGATTAAGAGGTTAACTGTAAAAAAGGCTAGGACTCATCTTTTGTTTTGTAATTTTGTAGGTAAACACTTGAAACAGTCTATATACAGGCTGAACAGTCCTGTTCAGTTCTTGGTGAAAAGTTTTCTATATTTGCAAGAAAAACTCATGGAAAGCAGTCACATAATACTTCAATATCATGAGGATTACTTAGTTGCTAACAGGAAACCATGATGGATTTTTTTTTTTCTTCCCATTGATTAATCTTACTCGAACTTTTAAAATTAAATACAGAACAAAACAATTTATAGAAACAGCCCTGAAAATAATATTTGGAATTTAAGTAATTTTAACAGTAAAATACTGCTTTTCTTTACAATTAATCTTATGATCAGACACAGTACAGTTCCATAATTATATGTGTTCTTAGAAATAATCATGTAAATCCCCTCCTGGTGCTTTGCTTCCATTTCATGGCATTTCACAAAAAAATTCTAACACATTTCAAAAACTACCCTTTCAGTGGTCTCATTAGCTTATTTTAAACAAATGCTGGCATGCAGACACACACTCCAAGATTCGCTGTGACTTAATGATTTTATTGTATTATGACATGTCTCACAGAAATCACTGATCATCTAAATAACTTGGTAAACACCACTCCTATAATTTAAGTTACAAAGGTAAAATCTCTTGGAGAAGGTAGAAATCATTTTCTGTAAGATTAAAGAATAGATAACACCAGTGCCACCTACTGGGAATCCAGAATTGAGGAAGCTCATCCCTAATTATGGGAAGCCTTTGTCTGGAGATGAGCAGAACATTATTAATAACAGAAAGAAATGCTTTCTAGTGTACTTCAGTCGAAGCAATTGCCTTATTTCCAGTGTACCACTGAGACAGACTCTTGTGCCCATCGGCTTTGCCTTGAGGAAGCAGAACTGTGAAAGATGAGCCAAAACTCTTCTCTCTCCCCCGGCCAGAGGCACACTAGTGAGCATAAATAGGCCCCAGAAGAGTGGGACAGAGGGTGTTTTCCACTGTCATGCGGAGAGAAAAAGAACCCACCAAAGATAAAGCAATAAAAATGCATATTGCATAAATAGAATTATGCAATCTCACAGCTCATCCTACCATGTGAGAAAAGACATCTGTACTATTTTCACAACCGATGAATTTCTGGAATCTTTCATTAATTCAGACCTCTCAGAATACTTTTTTTAATAGGTAAGCTCATCAACAGTGTCCTTACTTCAGGAAATTACTTCACCAAGCTTTAAATAGAACCAGTCCAACATTTTAGTGTCTCTATTGACACTCCCTCACACAGATGAGTGTGAATTCCAGATGCACTCTTCCATGTGCCAGGAGCAGCCCAGGTCCTGCTGCAGCAACAATGATGATTTCCATTGACATGGCACATACACATTTGAGTTGTGATTCACAATCACACAGATTTTAAAGAAAAGAAGGGTATGAAAGAAAAACAAACATGTAAGATTTACCTTTCTGTTGAAAGTATATGTATTAATTTCAATAAAAATTCACTGAACATCTGAGGACAAGTTGAAGAGAGGTGCACCTGTAATCGAGTAAGAAATTCTTGCATAGCTTGTGTTGCTGTTGGCCCAACCTAGAAGAAAAGACATTTTAGGAAGAATTATATACAACTAAAATGTCTTCAAGAACATTAATTTCTTCTAAGAACAGGAAAGTATTGCATAGCTTAACTTGCTTTTTGAAAATTTCTACAGCATCTTTACAGAACTAATCTATATCCATTTATATTATGTGTTTTTCTATTATTAATCACGAGTCAAAAGTAAGAAATCCAGTTCTTTGTCTAAGACTTGTTTTTCAGCTTGAGACTCTCTTTTCAGTAATGCAAACTGTACTCCATACAGAATCCACTTCTGTGCTAATCTGAATGTTTTTTCACAAACTATATACTTAAGTAAGTACAGTGTTCAAGTTCTGGAAATGACTATGTATTTTCTTGAAAATTTGCTGGAAAAAACCCCCGTGGAACTACCAGGTGTTTTCTATCTCTCAAACTGAGACTCCTGGCAAATACTAGCTACAGTTAAGTTCACTTGGGCTTTTTTTAAAATACTATTCATAGATATTTCCAAGATGTAAAAAACAAGAAAACATTAATTGAAATTAGGAGAGGCAGCAGATACCACATGAATTCAGAAACAGGAAGAAAATTAAGTAGAATTTTAAGTTCAGGAATTCTTAGCTATTAAAACTTAATCTTCATTGGCATTTTTATCCCAACCCAACAAGACTTTGGGAAAGTAACTGAATGGAACATTTCATTCACATATGGCATCCTCTCCCTGTGGCAATTCTCCAGAGAGCTGGGAAAACATACCAGCACTACTGAGAGTGTATCAACAACATGAACTTTCCTATGGCTGCTCATTAGAACCAACTAAGTCTATAACTAGAAGAAGAAACAAGACAAGGATATATTACATTGTGAATGAAAACATTTCTATCAAGTGTCTTGAAATCCTATTGCAACAAGTTTCTCTTATTTTAATTGCTCATTACCTGTGGACTGTGTTGATTGGTTCCATGAGGGTTAGTGCCAGAAAGAAATTTCACTAACACATGAATAAGGTTGGGATCTGACACCAACAATTGGGCAGTACTTTCCTGAGCTCCAATGGCACTGCTTGGACCAGCTTAAAAATAAAGACATATGAATTATGTGTGTAATCTTAAACATTAAATGTAAATCAAGTATTTTTAGTGCAAAACCCTTATATTTATTTCATGACATGGAAATATTGTCAGCTAAACCAAAAACTGCTTACTCAGGACCACAATTTTGAGTTTTCCACTAAGTACAGATACAAAGTCCCAAAACCATCGAATCAGTGTTCCAAGCTTGCTAAGGCAGCATTCCTGAAAATCAAGACTGATTTTGCAGGTGCAATAGATACAGACATTTTGATTTGTCTTCTTTTGTTAGTCCAACACTTCAATAAGGCTCTAGTGCATTTTTTAGTTTGTCAGACAGAGACCAAGTGTTCTGTTATCCTGTAAACAATCATAGTATTTTTGTTCTTGGCACATGTAAAGACTTCTCAGAATAAAACTGCAGGGAGCTTAACAGATAAGAACTCTAAAGACTGGAATTTGAATCAAAATACACCCTTCAGTGATCAAACAAATCAGCTTTACTCAATGTGAAGCCTTACTCTTGCAATAGTAGTACACTGAATCAGTTCAAAGTCCTGAAAAAAGCACATATGAAACAGATCCTGTGGAAGAGGGACAATGCTTTTTGATAAATGCCATTGTTCTCCCTTTCACGACTGGCTCAGGTGTACAACTGCACCCTGGGGGAGGTTGCAGGGACATTCACACATAGGTCTGAATGTGCTCATCCCTTCTGATAAGGTGTGACTGACTCAAGAGTTGACAGTACATATGCTTGTTAACTAAAGGCTGTTATTCCAGAAATCAGGCCATGATTCTCAAATACTATGAATAAGAGTGAAGTCTCAGTTTGTGCATAAGTCTCTTTCATTAGTTTTTTGCTCTACTTCTTCATCTAATGGCAAAAATTTCAGCAGATTTTTGTGAGACTGAATTCTAAATAACATCACAGAAAGTAAAAATTTTGCAAACAAAGTGCATCTTACAGTCAATGACTTGAAATGGCAAATATGAAAAAAAGATTCATAGGCAATATTTAAAAACTACTTCCTTTAATTTCTATCAGCGTTGTGGCAAAATCTCATTCACAAAGTGAGATTATTTCTAGTGTGTTATAGAGCAATATAGAGAATATGAGATATTTCTGGTATGCATAGGGAAATGAAATGGCTGGATTTCTATTTTAATAGATTCAGCTGCTGGGGGCTTATTTTCAGATAGCTTAATATAAGCAGTGACTGGTGCCTGCATATTTACAAAAATATTCCTACTCTGTCAGAAAAACTTCAATCTCATTCACAGCAACTTAATCACCCCTTTCTGCCACTTCTTCTCATACTACACAACTAATTCCCAGAGATCATTAGCTAGTCCTAAAATGTTTTTTGGAAGACACTGATGACTTACTTATAATGACATTTTCTTTTATCATAAGAGTTTCTGTTTCCCATGATATAAGCAATTCAAGGAGCTCACTCTTGAAAAGCCCGAAGTTAATGGAGAACAAAAGCATGCACACGACAGAAGGAATATTCTGGAAGTCTTCCGATGGAAGCAACATTCATTTGTACATCTCTAAAACTGTCAACATAAGAAAACCAACCAAACAAACTTACCATTAAGCTGCATATTTGTCATGAGTGTTAGGCTGTGAAGCACAAGGCACCACGTCCGGAGTAACGTATTAGGATACCATGCCAGAACTGACAGGAAGCTAGTTACTGAAGCTGTCAAGAAAAACAGTTTTTTCCAAGTTTTAATCTTCAAGGTATCACTATAAATTTCTAATTTTTACTGCAAGGTGCTATGCTGATTATTGTTATCAATATTATTGTTCCTTGCATCCATTTTGTTTTGACAATTGTTGTCACTGTTCCTGCAACCACTGTTGCATTGCTGAAATTAGGAAAACACTTCACAGGAACTGGCCCACAGAACTTTTTACAGTGTACAGACCCTGATATCTCAAAGAAAATGATACAAAGAAACTCGTTTCAAATGTACTCATGGAAATCAGTGTAACAGGTTCATTATATCAGGCATTAACATTTTTAATTATCACAAGATACCATAGACTTTCTTGATTAAATAGTATAACATATTGCAAAAAAAAAATAAAATTCAGCATGCCTTCATACTAGATTAGTAGTCTGATGCTCAACAGTAATGGAGCTTTCCCACTCTGCTGACCTCTTTGTTAAGGGAGGCATCATAGGATGGTATAAAGGAGACTAAATTTGTCAGAAAAATGCATACAGTTGCAGAGTTCATCTCAGACTAAGAAGCATATTTTAATGAGTCCTCTTGGGAATAATTCTGAGTTAAGAACCACAGATTTTACCATTTTATAAAAATTGAATGAATCAACTCTCTGTTACACTCTAGCAATGTGTTTTCCACTTTAAGAAGAAAACGAGACCAAGAGTTCTTTAATAAGAACATAGAAATTATCTCAACACAGATCTTATCAAAAATACTTACTGTAATACTTCTTGCTTATTATTAAAAATTGAGTATTTAAAAAAAACCCAAACATAAACTTATTTCCCACATTTAATATATTTTACCTTGGTTTAGGGAAACAACAGGTATTCGGTTAGCATTATAAAGGAAAATATCAGCACCACTATCTTTACTTCCAGAGGAGCTGGAATTCAGGCTTAACGTGAGCCATAGCTGCAATAGGGATTCAAGCTGAAAGAAAGGGAAAAAACCCACTATGAGAACAAACTCAGAACCCCAGAGCATCAAAATTTTAATTTTAAAAGCCTGATCTACATTCTCAGCTGCTACTATTTCCCTGCACACACACACACACTCTCTCTTTCACTGGATTTGAAAATTCTGCCCAAACATAATATTCAAGGCAAATTCAGCCTAACTAGCAAATGCTTCTGCTATTGTTTTTGTAATTGATTTCTTCCAAATAACTTCTCTGAAGAAATTTCTTCAAACTTGTGTTAAGAAAATGCAGCTTCACACACTATTTGGAAATATCTTTATCATAACCCTATATCTGTAACATGTACAGGTAGGCTTACAGGTTTGCAGGGAAGCTTTTGGAATGTTATTAAAATGATAGTTTCCCAGTCAACCAAAATGATTCAAAAGGCCCATTTATCTAATGAGAAACCTCAGAGATGCTGATGCTTACTCTGAATAATTACCCTGAGGAACATAACTTTAGATATTCTGGGGAAGCACCAAGGATGTTTAAACATCTCATCCAAAGCACTTTCTCATGTAAAGAATAATTGAGGGATGGAGTCAGCCATTCTATCAAAATATCAAGAGGGAGGCAGGCATCTAATCATATATATAGCATGCATGGCATTCCTTTGTATGACTCAAGAAAAGCATTGCTAAACCAGTGACTTCTCAAAAAGCAAACTTTCACATTTGCTATTACCATACAGGATCACTGGATAACTCAGATAGGAAGGAACCTTTGCAAGACATCCAATCTCATCTGCTCAAAGAAATGCCAAAGAAGATATCAGACTTTGTCACTTGGGGGTTTATTCAACTGGGTTTTGAAAACCTCCACAAATCTCCATTTGTCATTAAGTGTCACTTAATGACATTTTTCATTAATAAGCAAACAATTATCATTCAGTGGACATACAAACTTGTTTTTAAATATGCAAATGTATACCAGTTTTCCACTGTAACAAGCAATGCCTGCTTTTGCAAAGGCTTTCAGAGCTTTGTTTAGTACATTGTTGTAATTTGTCTATTACAGTACTGTTGTCCATGACATATTCATAAGCAATGAAGCACATAACCTAACAGATTACTTGAATCCTAAGTAGCAAGTAGTAGTGGAAAACAACTCTCAAATTTAGAGAAAAATACTATCAGAACATTTAAAATTCAAAATTCTCTACCTGAACATGGTGGACTTGCAGCATGGAAAAGAGTTTGTTGAAGCATGCACTCAGCATAGGTATAGATGACAACTGCACAATCAGCTGGGCATTTTGGTTAGCAGCATGTAATCCCCTCAGCAAGGAATCATCTGTGCCACTGGGAGACTGCGTCACTGGAAAACAAAACAGGGCACCATCCCCCCATGAATTACTCTGAAAAGTTGCCAGAAGTCATTTCATAACTATTTCCTGCATTTTGTACTTAAGTGAAGGACACTTTTTATAATTTAGAAGAATATCTTCAACATAGTGTTCAGTTGGACTACTGACTGCCATAGCAGTAGCATACTTGAATATCAAACATTTCCATCTTCACAAAAACTGTTTGGAACTGAGTCCACACAAATACATTTTCACAGGTATTGCAGCAGTGCCCTGGTAAGACAAACAATTGGAACATCTCTTTTATCCATTACAGTGCAACTGTTGCAGACAATAATGAACTTCCAGAGAATAAACTCTCAAGATATCACTAAACCTACTCCATCACTACATGCTCAGCCAATGACTGCATGTATATTGAAATACCCAGAGGGCTACAAAGAAACACATTTTAACAAGATGGGCAGCACAACTCAATGAAAAAAGGTTCAAAAGTAAAACACTCTGAGTGTTTTTGTAACATAAAGTTCACTGAACATCTGAGTTCAAAACTGTATTGAAGTATTTTCACTTTCATCACGTAGTAAGTGTAACTGTCAAATGCAAAGAGCTTTCAAACACCAAGAAGGAAGCTTCACACAGGAGGTTAATGTTTGCTTGCACCTAGACCTAAAACTGAAAATTTTCCCTTCTTTGTAGCATAATCCACATGCATAATTGACTGTTTCACAAAATGTCTTAAATAAAGGCATGTAAGTTAATCAAAAATCTGAATAAAGAGCAATCTCTTAAATTCAGCCTAATAAGAAAATGCAAGCAAAATGTAACTTTTTCCCAGCTACTAAGTGACTACAGAAAACATTACTGCAAACTTCAAAGCATCATGATCATTATGGGAAGAGAATGATTTGACAACATGTAGTTACATGTAGGAGAAGTGTTTGTTAATGCTTGTAGAATGGAATCAGCCTCCAGTGTGGACATCATTTTCAGCATCAGCTCAGCCTGCTGCTCAAGTCCAACTTCCAGACGTGCATCTAAAGCTACAGGAGGCAACAAAAAAGGTAAAACTGAGTATATCAAGGACATACATAATTACAGAATCATAGAATATACTGAACTGGAAGGGACCCACAAGGATCCAACTCCTAAGAGAATGGCTCATATGGGCATTGCACCCACAACCTTGCTGTTATCAGCAACATGCTCTGAACAACTGAGCTCATCTCACCTTTGTTCCTCTAACTTTCGATAACATTCTTACAAACCTGAAATATGTAATTATTAAAATACTGTATTTCTGTGAAACAGACCCAAATTTCTTTCCACACTTACTTTACTATCACACATGACAATCTGCATATGTTCAAGTCATTTCTTCCTAAGGCAACAGCTCTCAAACAAGAACCAAAAAGCTGTTTTTTCCCAATGTGGCAAAAGAAAAATTTATCACCCATTTCAGTAGTACTCCTACAAATTAAACAACTGTGCCACTTCACTCCTTTGGGGTAGAGCCAAATACAAAAGAGCTTCCAAAATTTCCTGAGAAAATAGAAATTATTTAAAACTGCCTATAAGTACATTCCAAAATGCTAGAAAATAAGATTTTCTGCTATGCTGGGCTTTTTAAAATGTAAGTTTTACATTATATTCTCTCAGTTACTACAGGAAAAAAAAAAAGGCATATATAAAATGTAATTATTTCATCTTAAAATACATAGATATTGCTGAAGTAATTTCTTGTCCTAAGGTGTCAAATACAGTATTACAGAAAAGAGACCATGAACAGAACTTCAATTCATTGCTTACCTTGAGAGACTGATATGCTGACAGTTTGTGATCCATTTTTCTCTGTAGTTACAGGTGGTTTTGCAACTGGAATTCCAACACCACCAATGTAAGGATTGTAATTGTAGGTGCCATACTCAGCACCCCAGTAATCGTACCAGGTGCTGCTTATAGGCTTAAAAAATAAACAAAAAACAAAGGAAAAACTATAAATGGCAAGTCTTTAGATTGCCAAAGCTTTTCACAACTGACAACAAATGTGGAAGTTAAAAAAAATTAAAACCAGAAGATTGGTTCTGATAGCTTTAGAAAATTGTTTCAATCCTTACTGTGGTATAAGCTAGTGAATCTTTAGTGATTATCAAAATCCAGCAGTGTAGTTCCTGCCTCAAAGATTCAAGAAGACAATTGGAAAATGGCAACATCAGTTTTTCTTCTCACATTTGTACCATACTGTAAATTTGGAAGTAGAGCATTACACAGATGTTTTGAGGAGGTATTTATCATGACAGACTACTATACTATACTATTAACTGTACTAATTAAGTATCTTGAAGCCTCAGTGAGGCTCAGGGGCTATTTGCACTGGGCTCTGAAAAAGAAACAGCTGAGTAATCTCTACTTGTGTCATAATTTAAGACACTAACAAAGCATATGGGCACAAGGAAAAAAGTAATGTAACACTGTATAAAGGCAATTTGCATATGCTGGTCTTTTTAATGGTGAGATCCAAGGGCAACTGTTATTTTTGAGATAAGGAAGCAAATATTAAGAAGGATGAAGAATCAAGAAGTTTTATGGGGATTTTTTTGGTAGACATCAAAGCAGGTAATAAGACAATAAAGATATCTTGGATGAAGCAGACTAAAGAGTACTGCCACATGACATGATAGGAGAATAAAGAAGGCAGAAAACATCAGTAACACAGAAATTCAGCAGTAAGTGTAATTTTTGGTGGTAGACTGTGATTTAAAGAAAAAAATGTTTACATGATAGGTAATGGGTGGAAGGACATATGAGGGAACACAGAAAAAAAAATTCAGTGTTTTCTGAGCAAGTGGTGAGACAGATAATTCAGGTTAATTCAAATGAGAGGTTTAAGTCACGAGTGAGAGACATGGAAAAACTCCAAATGTTATCCTTCTTAACACAGAAAAGACACTCAAGATTTCATTATGAACAGTGTGTTTCTTTAAAGTCTAAATATTTTTGATTTTTCATAGACATTGAGAACATTGTAATTGTACAACATATGTATATTTAGCCTTAATTTTAAGTATAAAAGTACTTAGTAATTTTCTTGTTCCCCAGTGAAGTAAATTTTGAAGTCAGTTGTTGCTCTTCATGGTCTGAAGCCAATCTGAGCACAAGCTACTGGCCTCCTTTTATAAATACAATACTAACAACATAAACTCATCTCAAGATCAGTCACACAAATGGTGCTCTGTTCTTAAGAAAAAGAACCAGACTGGATCTTGTTTATTATGCATTTGTTGTCTTCAACATGTGCTAATATGTGAGTAAACTCAGAACCTCTTGTTTACACAAGTATCTTCATGCAAAGGTGAAATATTTTGTGGCCAACTGACAAGTGAATATTTGCATTCTTTCCTGTCATTCCAGATTAAACATCACAAAAAAGTAGCAGCAGGTCTAAGATATCAAATACCACTACTGAAGAAGTGTGAGGGAGTAAGGATTTTTCTATCTCACATGTAAGGTTTATCTTGAAAATTTAGGTATGACATACCTTGAAGACTTTGGCTGCAAGGGGATCTTTTTCCAAATCAATATCCAAAGGATCAATATCAACTTCCATCAGGTCTTGCAGTAATTCAAGATCAATGTCCTTATCTTTTTCCAATGAAGACAAGGGTGGAGCACCTTGAATCATTAAAAGAATATTAACATTAGCAAGTTAAAATTATACAACGAGGATGCATAATACGCTTAACAGATAATTTTAACCTTTTTAGTATTTAAACTTTGTGGAAAAAGTTAAAATATACAATCAAGTTGCCTTTTTAAAAAGAATATGAAAAATAACCATTTTTTACTTGCCAGATGTAAAACTAACTTAATTACTCAATCTGCCTATATTATCCAAAACTATTTATACTATCACCAAAAAGTCTTTTACTGATATCTTGATAGATGAGTAAAATTATTTTTTTACTCTTTACAATAAATACGCATATACAGAATTATGGAATAATTTACCTGTAATGTCATGTGTCAAAGGCTCATCTATGGTTTCCACTAACTGAACTGTGGCCTGCTGGAGAGAGTCATCAGAATCTCCAGCTGAAGCTCCAGCATCTTCTCCCAAAGCACTTTCTTCCATAGCTTCAGCTGCTATAGGTGCCAACAACTCTCCTAGGTATTAAATTAGCAGACAACTTAATTTCAAACTTTATTCCCATTATAAATTAACATCCCAGTGTCTACGCCAATGTCATTTTTTTCATGTAACTCTAAATCCTCTGGGGGCTTATTTCTTCATGGGGAAATGTTCTGAATAATTTTCAAAAAATCAGGTCACATAAAATTAACTTTTCAATGTACAAGTCACTCTAATTGCAATTTTAAATCACATTTTTGCACACTAACCTAAATGTTATGATTTTTTGGGGTTTTTTAATAATTTAGACTGTGTCAGCAGATTAACATAGTGATAAACTCCCCCCCAAAATACTAAAGGAAGAAAGATTCAAGTGCAAGATACCTTCTAAACAATGATCTAAAAACAAACCTGCTAGAATGTCCTGCAGCATACAAGTCAGAGAATACTGAGCCCATGCTCCTCCCCAGGAGATGTCTCCTCTGTTAAAGTCAGTTCCAACAAGAAGCAGCAATAATCTTTCTAACTGAGTCTCATTTACAATCTCACATAAATGAATTGTTGGTCTTGTAGCATTTGCAATTCTAGCAAGAACCTATTAAAATAAGAAAGAGAAATATATGCCTATTCATAGTTAACCCTATGAAAGTATATAATAACTTTATTTTCTATGATTATTAGATTTTGCTTATAAATAAATCAGGTATTTTTTACCAGCTCATACTTGAGAATTTTACAAGTGTAATTACATGGATATTTTTTTAAAGTTAGTTTTCCATGCAATTTTGAAGCCACAATATTGTAAGTCACACAAAATGTGACAGATCAGAAAAACTAGTTCACCAGAAATGAGCAGTCATTTTAGTGCTGCAGTTAATTCTTACCATCAAACAAGCAAAAATGCAGCAATAGAAAACTAATGTAATGTGGTTGCTACTGCAGCTACACAGTGATGCTCCATATTATGTTTACCTTACAAACAAAAAGAAGTAAATCTGCATGACAAGTAAAGTCCATGGACAAGAGAAAGAGTGCCAGCTTTTGCACTACAGAAATGCAGCGTTCGTGTGCCAGTGTAAAGGGAAGTGGTTCAATTTCTGGAGTTTCCTTTGCTGTTGATACTTCTGTATCTAAGGAAGAACGAGGCCACTCTGCAGTTCGACGCAGGCGTATTAAGTCCTTGAAGTGCTGCAGAAATTAAATTTGAAACAACAGTTACAGTTTAAAACTGACCTCTAAATCCATTCTCAATGTAGCAGTGTGGCAGCAATAACAGAGACCGTGGAACTCCTTAAAAAAATAGAAGGAAGTCTAAAAATATATGAGAATCTGGAATGGAATGAAGACTTTATTGGCAAAAATTTGTTTTGGCAGAATGTTATCTCAAATGACAAATGCATAATCAAATTCAGTTCTGCAAAAGTGCCAATTAAGCCTTATGTATACTATAACCCATATTGAAAATACATACTTTAAAAGTTTCTTTCATATTTCCACACATGTACATAAAGCTACAGTTAACATAAAGCAAACTGCATATAAAAACAGCATGGAAATTTACTTTTACAAGAACACTGACTTTTCAGTTCTTCACATTTGATAAATCATCAGGAATTTCTAAATTTCTTAATACTGCCATGATTCAAAAGTATGTATCATTCATACCATAAATTGAACTAGTTTGATTTTTGATCATGGCTCTGAACTAAAACCTTTCTGACAGAGGGCCTACATGCAATGGAGAAAAGAAGGTGCTTTTATTAATTCTGTCATCCACTAAGAGCATTCATTTAGCAGCTCAGCTCATTGTATCAGCTACACTAGCAGTCATTAGATAATACAATTTCCTCTTATAATCTCACTTAAGCAGTAGCTACTGAAGTAGACCAAAGAAAGAGCTATTTAGTAAGACAAAGGTTTCACTTTCTCCTAAATGCAGTACATGTCTCACGTCACTCACAGCTTGTCATAACTAAAAGTGATTAGTAGGCAAAATAGCAAAACACACACAAAATGCAACTTTTCAAGGGTGCAGTAACACCTTATCTACAAGAAACTACAAGAGGAAAGATCTTTTGTTCAACACGTTTTTTTTATGCAACATGGTTATTATAAAGTGAGACTTAAAACAGCTGGACTTAAAACAGTTCAGCCAGTAACTCATTTAAAGGTGTCTCAAGGGGCTACCAGTGGAGTAGCACCCTTGGTATAACCTGCTGGAATAAAGCAGAAGATAGTGCAGGAAAGAACAGCTCATGACAAGCACAGTTAGTGAAAATTTAGGGCTTTATTTTTATGCTAGTGATTTTTCTTTCAATAATTACTAGAAATTTTAAGATTTCCTTTAGATTGCCTGTAAGGTCCAACATCATGTAATCTCCTCCCACAGACCTATTTTCAGGCATCCTAACAGACATGAATACTTCTTGAACTAGGGAGTAAATATTTAAAGAGAAATATTTCTCTCAAAATATTGATATTTCAAGAAAAATATCATCTAAGCTTGGTAGCTGGAAAGATTTACATATTTTTTGTGTTCCCTGCAAAGTCCACGTTGTCATTGTCTGAAATCCCTAAATTTTAGCATCTCCTCTCATAGCCAAAACAATTCTTTAACTACATCATCAACTCTCAATATCTGGGGCCTATTGCAAGATGCCACAACTGAAGTGGTGGGTACCTTCAGGAAGCTAAAGAGCTTATGAAAAACTTCAAAAATAATTCTCAAAAGTTGTATTTATTAGTTCAGGGAGACAGATATTGACATGATTATTTTCAATTACTCAACCAGGAAAGCATCTAGAAGAGCATCATGCACGAAAGCTACCCACATAAAGTCCTACTTTATCTCTCTATTGCTGTATGTTATCCAAAGTTTAATGACATGACTGGCATCCCTGAAGATACAAATTTATTAGTATTTTTGGCCATGACTACCTAAAAGAATCCTGTAGAACAATAAACTATTTTTCACAGAGCAATAAATTCCCAGATAGCTGCTTTTTTCAGTATTAGAATATACTTGATAGCAGCCATGATGAAACAACTTTTTGTAATAAGGTCAAAGTAAGACGAAAATGACTTTGCAGGAACAGGTCTTTTCACATAAAGGACAAGAAGTCAGTTACAGTTTCAGAGCATCATACCTTTGAAGTAGCCTGCTTTAGTTTTGCCTGTTCTACTAAAAGTTTGTATGATGATCCTTTGTTGCTTTGTATTTTCTCTTTTTCCATCTGTTCCACCAAAGCCTTCTGTTTTGCTTTTAATAAGTTAAGTTGCTAAAAGAAAATGTTAATAGGAATAAATGAAAATTTAAGCAATAAGATGTTAAAAGGATCAGTATGTTCACATGATAGCAATCTTCAGTTCAAACTGTAACTTGAGCTTTTAAAATACTTTTAAATCACAGCTTAGGTGCTTGTACTCAGATTTATGTAGAAAGTACATTATATTTATTGTCCAACAGAGTACAACAGTACAGCCCAACATGTGTTTTTCTAGCAGATCCCTTGCCCCATGGTTTTAGATGAATGCCAAAGAAGTTAGGCAGCCTTTAGCTACAGAATCAGACCTATGCCAAAGCAAGGCTGAATGAGTCCCAATGCCAAAGCTGTTGTTTCAAGAAATGAGATGCCCTATAAATGAGACACTTCTGTGAAAATGGGCACTACCATGCAGGAAGTCACCTGTTTATGATGCACGAGCTGTTTCCTGATCTTTCGTGAGTACAGTCTATCGAGGCTACTGCTGCCTTTAGTAGATCTGCTCAGACTCTGAGTGTGAAGGCTATTGTTTATAAAACTCCACTGGTTTCCTAATGGAAATAAAATTTTAAAAATTAATCCATCTTATTAAACCTCATTTAACTTTAGAGAAAAGCCTTTATGTTTCAATGGTTAGCATCTCCATATATTAAGTACTAAAGAAACAAGCTAAACTGAACTCTTGGCATTATTCAACTGTCCTCAATCATAGTAGTAATTTCTGTGTGATATTAAAATGCAGTGGTACCATCTTTTTTTCATTATTCTTAGAACATATAAGCAGGCAAGCAACTCGTCCTAAGTAAGTACAGTAAAACATCTTCATAATGTAAAAGCTTTATTTTAAATTTTAGAAAAGATATTAGAAGAAAACCATAGCTAATCAAAGTAATAAAAATAACAATGATGATAATTATGATGACAACAACAATATATAGTACATATTATTATTGCTACTACTATTATTATGAAATAAATTAAACCCAGACAAAAGCCAATTTAAAAATAGTGGATATAAATACCAAAACATTTATACCAAGTGTCTCAACATGGTGCATGTTCAATTGTAAAGTCCCAGTCATAGGGTAATATACAGACATTTCACAAATTAAAATCAATCCTGCATTTTTCACTTGAAAAAATAAAAGAGATTACATTTAGAAGGAGATGTAGATGTAAATAAGTAGACAAGAATGAAAAAAACCCACAACCTGCATTCTTAAAATCTCTTTTTTCAAGTGAATAGAAAAGGAATTTCGGTTATTTGAACACCTCCCAGAACAATACTCAAAGAATGAACTTTTGATAATAAAGATGATGTACCTGTCAAAAAGCGTTCCCTCTCTTTTCCATTCAGAGGTTTCTTGGCTGTGGCTGCTTCATCTTCAACAGTAGCTACATAATCCAGTAGTCTGGACACCAGCATTACAACCCAACTGATCATGGGAATATCTAAAACTCCTTCAAAATAAACAAATTTCAGTGCTTTAATAAATTTCTGAAGACATAAACATCACATATTTCACATCACTAGGCCACAGACTCCACTCCCCTCTTTTTGTTTTTTAAAAGGAGAGAGTCTGAGCACTCAAAAATGAGGAAAGAAGTCAGTATAAAACTTAGGTGCAAACGAAAATGTCACAGTTCCCTTAGTCTGGTTAAGTCGGACGTCAAAAGATTCACCTCAACTGTTCAAGCTAAAAATTAAGCAGCATTTTTTAATAAAAAGAGTCAAAAATTTAATGTCTAAATTTCCTCAATACCAAATGCACAATGACAGCTGCTTGCATTAAAGTACATGAAGTAGATATCTCAAATTCTACAGTAGGTAACTCCTCCATCAAGCAGGGCTCCAATAAGATAGTTATAACCATGCATACTGATACCTCCATCTTGACTTCCCCATGAGTGCATTTCATGTAGCTATCTGAATAAGTTGCAGGAAAGCCAAGAATGACTTTAGACTAGATGAATGACACTGGTGGCACTAAAGACTGGCTAATGCCTAGTTCAGCCTCACACTTTAAATGCTGTGTTTTTGTATAGGCAGAAAGGAAAAAAACCTATCTTGCATATCATGCAAGAAAAATCTTTGTGCATATGGAAATCCTAATAAACAGTTCCAAAGTGAACTCACGACTGCTCAACAAAACCAGAAAAAAATATGTAATAATATGCAAATAATGACCACTTAATTACAGTAATTATGCAAATGGCATAATTCTACCATGTCAATATAGCAAAGACATCAGCACAAGAGGTTACACCCACATTTTCATACCAGTGCACTGTGCTGAGCCACATGTAACTACACTGTGCTTTTCATGCACTGACCTCAAAAAAGCTGCAATTAATTCCAACTATTATTAAACGCAGATCAAACAAGAAAACTAAGGCACAGCAATGATCCATCCACAATCACATGTAGCTGCTGGCATCCAAGCATTAGGATGCAGCCTGACATGTTAACTGCAGTTTCCTGAGCACACTCTGACAGAAGGCAGCCCATCCCCATCCCATGGAGGCAGAGGAAAAACCCCAACAGGTCCATAACAGGACCTGGACTGGAACCACAGACTAAACTGCAAGAACAGAAATGAGGCGCATTGGTGACTGCGACACACCTTTTTCGATGGCAGAATAAAAAGAAAGGATCCTGCTGCAGAGTGAAGTACATACCTTTTCATACTTCTGTTAGAACAAGACCATTTATTTTCCATTTATCTCACAAAAAAAAAAATAATTCTCAGCTTCTCTCCCTCCCTCCCTCCAAATGTCTTTTGCTTATTCCTTTTTTCCTCTTCCAGTCTCAAAGTTTACAACTTCTCTCCACTCCTAACACTCACCTCTTGCTCTGATTTTCCTTTGCTTTTTCACTTTTTCCCCAGTAAGTATTCACCCCTTTGACCCTGATTTATGTGTGACAGTTCTCAAATAGGAATTTCTTCTGCCATACCTGATGCTTCCACCACACATAATATTGCCCTAGTACTCACCTGTACTGTCCAGGAGGAAGGAAGCTGGAAGACCAGCAAATAAAGCTCTGAAGTATCAGTTACTTCTGCTTCCTAAAGTCCTCCATGAGGACAACTAGTAAGGCAAGAGCTATGAAAGGAATTGGAAGCTGTGGGGAGAGTGCAAACAGAGGTAGAGGAGATGTAAGCTTGGGTTTGCCTCAAACTAGTTAGAGACTATAGCAGGATATGGCCCCGATAGAGAAAGCACATGGTAGATCAGTGGGAAGCAATAGGACAGCTTCTGACACCAGCTGTAGGTCTGTAAGGACAGAGCCTCAGCTGGCACTTTACAGACCTCACAAAGCTAAGAATTTTAAACAACTGATCTTCTGTAATGCTTTGCTACCTGTACATAACAAATGAAGTAGCCTAGGGTGTGATGTTTTCAAAAATAAAAATTTGCGTCAACGTCGGGGTAGTTAAGAGAACACTCAAAGAAAATCAAGTTTGCAGGATATAATTTCAGTAAATTTTTAGAATAAAAAAAAAAAATTCCTTGTAATTACAAAAAGCCCCACAAAAACAAACTGTGTAGTCTGCAGAAACCACACAGATACACTTAAACTTGTTTTCGTATCTGTTTCACCTCAAAAACTTGAAAGTTAGAAAGGATCTCATGAGCAAAAAGGTGCATTTCTCGCCAAACCAATAAATTCCAAACTCATTCACTAGAGCTGCCTATACTTTGAATGTTCCCCCCACTCTGCCCAAGCTTCCTAGCTGAAATACAAATAACCAAACAGATTTTGCTCAGTTTTAATGGGGTGGGGGTAGGAATCTCTTTTAGCACCTAAAGAACAAGAAGATTAATCACATTTTAAAAGACAACTGTATTTTAGAAATATAGTAAACAAGCAATTTCTTCTTTTAATACACCAAAAATTGTGAGTTAGTCTCAATTTTCCAGTTTATAATGAATATGAAAATAATCTCCCAAATTAGAAGGCTACCTTCAGTTCTTCTGTGCACAGGTAAATGTGGTTGCAGTGGTGACAGCAGGTTATCCAGGAGATTAAGCAGACTTTCTAAAACACCGCTGTTGCTAAGCGATCTTTGGCCAATGCAAGAAAGCAACATGAAGACCCTAAAAATAAAATTTACATATTTAAGATTTTATTTCTTTTTCAGAATCCGTAATATCCTGCAAGACCCCTTATATGACATTATTGTCCTCGGCTTTCATCTGAGCCACAGACAGGTTGCTACAAAAAGCAGTACTGTGGCCCAGCTAGTAGACTGGATTTCACATTCTTATCATTGTTAAGGTTAGTGCAGCATTTTAGGGTGAACATCTCTTTCACCCTCAAGAGGTCAGCAGAGTCTTCCACATCTGAAACAAGATCTCATCCATTTTATTTCCTATTACGTATTACTGATAGCAGGGAAAGAGAATGAAATCTATGAATTCTTATATTCTTGAATTAATTAATTTAAAAAATTAATTATTATTCTTTTAAAAAGGTATGAATATAGATGTTGCTATTCAAAGAAGGCAGAAAGCCTCTAAGCAGCAAATACATTTGATTTAAATAAAATGCTAACATTTAGAATATTAAAGACCTCAATTAATAATCTGAACTTATCAATATATCTAACATTCAGTGCTCAACTCTACACATTCTTACTCTTATCTCAGTGCAGTTTTTTGCAGTGAATGCTAACAGTGTACCTTCCAGTCTCAATCCCACTTTCAAATACTGGAGAAACCAGCTCTATGATGAGGGTTTAAGCCTGATAAAAGAGAAGGTCATTTTTGACACTGGACAGCAATCCTGCTAGGGATGCAAAGATCTCCAAGTAAGAAAAAATAGCAAATTTTTTGTGGTGTAAGAACCAAATAGGTGCAATAAATAACTGCAATTGGACATTTATCATCTGCAGTACTTCTTTGGGTCTATTTCTTAAGTCAGTGAAAACCATGGATAAGTATCCTTCCGTCTCATTTTGTCAACTCCAATGCTAAATTATGAACAATGAAATTACTTCACTGATCCACACGTAATGTATCAATATAGATTTATACCTCACCTGTCTTGTGGAAATATGAGAAGTTGCTCTGAATTGTACAATTCCTGCAGTACATTTGAGAGAAACTGACCCCACCACCTTTCCCCTCCGCACAGCTGAACCAGCAGAAGGCCGGTGTGCAATCGGATCTTGGGGGTTCCACTGATGCACAGGTGTTTAAATAACTCCTCACAAGCTTGAGCATGAAAAGTACTCTGCAGAACCACAGGAACTGAGTGCCCTTTTAAGAAAAGAGAACACCTCTGTTTAAAGAGACAATGACTTGAAAACATAGGAAGAAGTTTACAGTAAGTTTTTTAAACTACTACAATTAGACTAGCTGGCACAGGAGCAAAGGGGGTGGGAACATGTGGGGAGATGGGGATTTGTAGGTAACTCAAAGACCAGGCCATTTGGTCAAAACCAAACCAATACTATGTCAGTGCAAATACTCCACAGAACCTACATGAAGCAAAAACCAAGTCTCCATCATGTTTTAGAACAAACTGGCACAGAAAATCACACAACAACTTATCAACGGAAAAGGAAACTTAACGTTTCCTTTTTTTGTTTTTTTTTTTTTTTTAAACACCACCAACTCCTACTCAAATTTTTCAATTTCAATTTGCCCAGACTTCATTCAATGGCAAGCTTAGGAAATAGAAACTTTTTCTGGATATCAAAAAATCATGAACTAACTACAAATATTGGTTTTATGAGTCCATTACCACCACTACTCTTGAGGCAACTTCTGCTTCCTCGGCCCGCTTCTAACTGCCCAATCCATCTCCAGCATTGCACTGGCCTCAATTGCTCACAGATCCTTTCACAAGGTGATTCTGCCTGTGAAAACCACCTGAACCACCTGAGTATTCTGCCTGGGCAGTGTTTTGTTACTTCAGCAAACTGGATCATCCCAAGAAAGACTATCTGAAAAAGGAATATGCAGCTGGGACTACACAAAAGTCAGAAGGACCCTGACACCTTCTCCTATCCTTTTCAGGAAGTGGTTAGGCCAGCTTGGTGCCAATGGTAAAACTTTACAAAGTATGCTATCACCTACTAAAATCACAGTAGATGTGGCTTGGAGCAGCCTGCTCTAGTGAAAGGTGTCACTCTCCATGGTAGGGTGTTGGAACTGGATGATCTTTAAGATGCCTTCAAATTCCAACACCATTCTACATTTCTATGATTCTACATCTAAACCTACTATAATAGAGGCATTATAGTAGAAAAGTACAGGTCAAGAAATAAAAATACTTGGAAATTGTTTCTACTAACATGACAAAAAAATCAAAACCTCAAAAAATACTGACCATTGGACGAATGTAGCAAACTGAGCAAAGTATCCAATAAGTATCTAATGATGGTGCGTAGCTGCTCTGTGGATGACATCTGAATCAACTCTTTTGGATCAGATTGTTCCTTCAGTGTTTTCCTGCTTGCACCTAAAGCTACTTTGAGTCTCTGAACAGCATGGTGAGCCAAGTTGAGCTGAAGCTGCAGCTGAATGCAGTCCTGGTAAGCAGAAAATACTCTGCTGTCTTCTTCTACAGCCTTGTCTGGCTTCCTCAAAAAGTACTGGGCATTGTTAGCACTGTTGAGTGGTGGCAGGTCAATACTCTGCAGAAGGATTTCCAACCGATGACAGGCCAAATTGTACCTAAAGGGAAATATTCAAAAAACACAATTCAATACACATTAGCAAACAGCAATACATTTGACAACCACCCTGCCAGAAGTCAACTTCTGGTCCATTGTGAATGCACTGTTAAAACAGATACAGAAAAAAAATACAGCATAGTTTTTATTATTCCTATAAAAATACTCTGCTGTTGTAGAATTGTGAGTATTTTTTGGTCTGAAGAAAATAATGGGAAGAAAAAAAAAATCTACATTATGATATCCCAGTGGTTTACATTAAAATAATTAGGAAATAGACTTTTTTTCTTCTAACCTGCACTGTATGTCTTCTTGCAATGCAACCATCATTGCCAAATGCTGATCAATTTCTGGCTGATTTGCTGATTCGCCTTCTCCTCTGAGGGGATCATGCATTAGTTTCAGCTCATTTTCATAGGGTAGGATATAGGTATGGCCATAATAAAATCCTAATGGGATTTTTGCTCTGGCATTTGTGCTACCATATCGACCAATAACAGTGATCTGAAAGAAAACGCAACTATATTGTAACACAATTGTATCAAAACAGGAAAGATAAAGATCAAGTCAAAAATACATTAAAAATGTATAGCCCAAAAGAGTTTGGTCTGAAGACACCTTAAGTGGAAGTTCATGTACTAACAAACATCAAGAACTTAAAAAAATATCCTTTTACCTTCATAAACCTGCAAACTGGGGGTGGCAACAAGTCATGTAAAATAAGTGAGTGCGTGCTAATGTCAGTAGCCACTACCAGTCGCCTTCCATCCACTTCTTCTCCTAAAGTCCAGATGTCAATGGACAAAGAAGCCAAATCTCCACAAGTGGGAATCAATACATCTGTCAGTAATATAGGTCTTCCAAAATCCAGGGTCACAAATCTTCTTGCTCCTAGGTAAGAAAAACACAGGATTGCCTGAAAGATCAGTGTGTGCTAACCAGCAAGACATGTCACTTCTCAAACAATAAAGCCATGTTTATGTATTGCTTAAAAGATATATAAAGGTTTATGCATTGTTTAAAAGCTATATTTGCATACTTGAGGCTACAAATACCTGCACAATCCCAGAAACCCCCACTACAGCTTGAACACTTTGAGAAGAAAATTTTGGCATAAATGTAAACGAAGCTGTTTTGCTTTTTATGCATTATTTTTGAACAGGTTGTCTGTTGAGACCCAACATATTCCCCAAGACTCCAGCATTTTTCAACTATCAGCAAGTGCTAGGTCTTAAGCTCACAGGTGTCACAGAACACAAACCAAGAAATATCTTTACTCTGGAAAGCTAAGAGAGACTGTAGCTAAGCAACTTATTTAACGCCCCAGAAAATATTCCACTTCTTACTAGAACACGTGTCAAAAGTACTATTAGGAATTGTGGTTTTACCTGAGTGCATTCTCTCTATGATAATTGACTGATGAGGTGGAGGTTGAAGAAAATGTGAAGCATGAGATATTGCAAGAGCAAGGCCTGATCCAAGTGGATTCTGAGGAATGGAAAAACATCAGTAAAATTGAGTGATTAAGATCTATGCATTTATTGTGAACTCTTAAAAATGCATAATTTTGACAACACTTCACTACACTTAGATTAAAGCATGAACCATCAAAATATATGAACTACTAAGTTCAAAGGATTATTAACTCCTTACACAGTTCAGCTAGCTCCAATAAAGAGAAATCAGATGAGGTATTGTAACAATACTATCTTGCTCTCATAAGTTCTTTTCTCATGGTATAAATTTAGAAATACAGTTTCAAATCTCACCCAAAAATATATATATATTTACTAGCACTCAATTACAAATTAAGACCCTGGTAATGCTTACAGCATCTTGTTTCTTTAAGAAAAAGAAAATAATTACCGTTCTAGACTTGCTGGTATTTTTGTTATGTGCTGCAAGGTTAACTGTTGGGGGGTCAATGACTGAACCAGGAAAAAGCTGAGCAAGCTCTGCATTAATAACAGCAGAAACTGCTTCATTAGGTGGAGTCAAAGGTGGAGTCATGAAGAGAGGAGTTGTTTTTGGTGTGGGTGGAATGACATCTGAAGGATGAATGAAGAACCCTGGAGCTGCTACTGTATTGGAAGGCACAGAGTTGTGAACAGGACCAACTGCTGATGCTGCTGCTGCCGCTGCTGCCGTTGTCTGATGCAGTTTTGCTTCCAGCTTAGCTTTCTGTGGAGAAGATGAAAGCAATGTACGTAGCAGATAATACTACTTGTGAACATGGGAGTAGTATTGAGCCACAAGTTCAACTTTGATTATACAACTGGATTTAATAAACCTAAGCTACCTTCAATACAGGTAAGCTGAAAAAAGCTTACCTATAAGCTGAAAAATTAAACTATTAAACTATTTAATTTGACTCACAAGCTGAGGAACATGAGTAATTATATGGAATAATAAAAAAAAAAGGCAAAAACCCTCCACTGAACAGCAAAGTAAAGCCAACACAGCCAAGCACTGGCCAGTTAACAATGGCTTTATGACTGGCACTTCCCTGTGTCAGCAACTATGCTTTTCATTTCGGTATGCTTTTTCAATTTAGAACTGATATACCTACTTATGAAGACTTAGGTTTTATTACAAACTCCCAACCCACCCTTAAAATACACAAAAACTAAGTCTGGACGACTAATGCAGCATGGGAGACACCACCAGCACTTTGCTAAAGAAGAGCAAACCAGAGTGCTGAGCAGTTCCTTCCTCAAATACACTATGGAGGAAAAAAAAGCCATCTAGCTCTGCAACTACTTTCTCAGCTTCTGAAGTTTAGATACAGCACTAAAAAGAGCCAAATGGCCTCCAACCTGTTGCTGAAGCTTCAAAAGCTGCTGCTGTTTCTCTTGCAGCACCTGGAGCTGTTGCTCGGCTGAGGCCATTGCATGAGAGAGAGACTGCAAAGCTACCTGGGCTGCTGAACTCAGTGCGGTCGAGGCTTCCCCAACTGTTCCAGAAGAGAGGCCACCAACTGCTGGGGTAACCCCAAAGGTACTCACTGGCATGAAACAAACAAACAAAATAAAACACCTATGTAGAAATTATAAAACACAACTTTAATTCCTTATAAATTGTTCAGAGTGATGCAAAACCCGCATCTTTTTAATCCAGTTCTTGCTACAAGGTAACATCATCTTGAGTTACAAAGTATATGGTTTATAGACTACGCACTTGGTCATACATGCAACACTTGGATTACAGAAAAGCCACCTATTGCGCTGGAATTCTTCCACCACAAAAGCTTGTAAGGTAAAGATGCAAGCTTGTACATTATACTCTCCAATAGAAACAAACGGATTCAAGTCAATATTGTTAAAATCCACTTTGTTTGCTAAGATCCAAGAAGTTTAACTCCACATATCTGTTCAGAGACCCAACATATGGCTTTCTTCACATACAGAAATTATTTAAGAAAAAAACAAATCACAGACAAAACATTTCAATATTTGAAAACTACAAGCAGTCAGTTGGTCAAACAGTGCCATTATGTTAAATTAAAAATGTACTATGGAACAAACTATGCTAAGTAGAAAAAATGAAAAATTGTATATACCAGTAAACGTACTTGCATCGTCCCTTTCTATTCTAGTTCCATCACTTGTTGAAACACAGGTAAAGTGCAGAGGTTCAACTTCCAGAAGTCCAGTAAGAGAAGTAAAACTACCTTCAGCAGCCGCACAGCTACTTATTTTCCCATTTCCTGAAAAAGAAACATGTATCTGCACAGTCAGCCAATGTTTTCTTCATAGTGACATTTTAATTCATGAAGTGTCAAAAGGGACAACTAAATATAATGCACATATTTTATTAGTTCATGTTGTAGAAGAAACATCATTATAATCTTAACATTATCATATCCTCAATATAAATGGGGATTTGCTGTCAAATCTGAAAAGAGCATATTAATAAGTCAAATTGCCAACTGTGAGAGAAGCATAGCATAACCTTCTAAATTCCAGAAAAAAATAATATATGGATGCTCTAGTCTTTCTACACTGAAAGCAAATTAGCTTGCAAAAAATATTGATGTTACCTAAAACATCAATATTTCAATAAAGGAAGAAGAAACTGTCAGACCAACCAAGATCATAGACAAATTTAGTGTAAAATCCAGACTATTAATAACTATCAATATCCAAATAAATTCACAAAGTTGTATGGAGGAAGGGACAGGAAGGAGAAAGGCAATAGCATACAAGAGAAGGAAAGGAGTCACTAAGACTGATGAACACACTTGCTATGAAAAGAATTTCCTGACATGTAAAAATTATCTAGTTCTTTAGGACATTGCAGGGTTTAAAGGTTCACTTATGAATTAACCTGAGAAGACAGACACAAATATGCTTTACAGGTATTTTAACTCCTCTAAAACAGAAAAAACCCCCTCATTAAACCTTTATATTTAAGTAGAAGAATGCCATATGGCAGCTTTCCAACTTCAGAAAAATCCATTTAAGTTTCTCTGCTCATGTGAGTGTTGCTAGCCTAAATGAATAATAACACAGCTCAAGGAAGTTACTTGAAAGAGGTGACAGATGATTCCTAGATGACTGACCCAGGGAATGAGAGCAGCCTTTCTGTCTAATCTCTACCCTGAGATATTCCACAGGATAGGAAAATAACAGATTCCAGAAAGAGGCTTTTTCTTCTTGTCCTAAGGCCACAGGAAATGTAAAAGATACCATGAGCTAGAGAATACCTTGCACTTCAGCTTGGTTAGAAAATATAAAATCACATCTTCAGGAAAAGAAATCACTGTAATAGAGATTTACTAATTCTACCACAATCAATCACTGCTAAATTAAACATACATACCTGATAGAACATCAGACAAATCAATTTCATCTGACTGCACTCCAATACTGCTGTTGTATACATTTTTACAAGAAGAGCCACATATTTCCAAATCAAACAGAACTGGATCAAAAGGTGAACTGTATAATCCATATCTGCAAATAAAACAAACAGCACCATTCACACAGTAAGAACTCCTATGAAATTATTTACAGTAAAAGATCAAGCATTTTACCATCCAGATTCATTATACTCCAAACTATCCTGTTCATTCATTTGACACATCTTAGAAATTATCACTTGCTTATAGTTTATTAAAATTATTTATTTGATGGCATTTTCAAACAGCTTATAAGGCTAAGTAAGAAACTCTTCATTACTAAAGAGTTCTGAAGATGTAATATTATCCTGAAAACATGACACACAATCACACTAGACATGGAAATAGAACCACAAGCCTTAGACAATGAGCAAGACACGCACCTGCACATAGTAAATGAGACATTAGTCTGAAGTCAATAAAAACACAGTACTATTTCAAAACAGGAGAAGAAATTCCACCTCAGCTTGTTCTTCCAGCTGAAGTAAGAATTAAAAAAGGAAATGCTGCTAGGCATACCAATCAACACTTGTGATAAATACCTCAACAGAAGAAAACTCATAGCATTTACTCTGGCAGTATTGGAGGGCAAAAAATAGCACCATCACTCGAAGTGGTCCCAAATCAATTACGGTTTTATAAGCCAAGAAAAAGGAAACTCCAAAGTAGTATGAAAATCAATGGGGTTATTTGTTTGTGGTTTTGTTTTTGTTTAAAAGTGGGGTTTTTTGTTTTGGCTTTTTTTTCAGTCTTTGCAAATACCTATTACCAGCAACTGAAAAGAGGAAAAAAATGGAAATCAGGCCAAATTACTAAGCCAGAGTAGAAAGAAATGCATCTGTGTAGATACAAAAGTGAGAAACATAACACTCTGCACTTTGGCAAGAGACAGAGGAAATCTGAAATATTTCCACAAACACACTAGCAAAGGCAGTAAGTTCTTCCACCCCCTTTTCCCTCTGCCTCCAAGCAGTTCCTCTTTTCTTTACCAGCTGAGGTAAAAGCCCCCAACATGCTGACAAGGCTGGAATGTTTAAATGTCTTTTTTGATGAAGTAATCATAGAAGTGTAAATGTCCACATGAATACAACACCAGCAACAAGGTAAAAACAGATTCTAGACTTATCTGGTTGTCAAAATGTTTCCCCATTAGCTGGGGTCAGTGCTTTTGGCCACACAATGCTATGACTGCAATTATCAGAAAATGATGAATGATCTTACAAAAGGGCAGATCATCTGAAAATTACAGATGAAGCCCATTTAACATTACATTTCCCAACCAAATTACTTAGAAGGTAGCAAATTTAAAATAACTTTTTTTGTTCTGAGTATAAAGTTATTTTAAATTTGCTACCTTCTAAGTAATTTGGTTGGGAAATGTAATGTTAAATGGGCTTGATCTGTAATTTTCAGATGATCTGCCCTTTTGTAAGATCATAGAACAACACAGGATAGACTTGGTTGCTCTTTACAAGCATGCATTAGACAGGACCAGTGCATCCTACACATCTGACAAGACTGATGTGTTTGCTGCCTGACCTTTTTTTGCACACCAGCCAAGACAATACGCTCCTGTAAAGTGGCTGTTAAAACACACACAAAAATGCTCAGACAAAATTCAGTGTGGTACCTTCACATCCTGCTTTAGACACCAGAATTTAAACATTCTGATTTAAACATTTAAACAAATAAATCAGGTGAGCTCAACACTAGCGCTGATTACTTACATATTTTAAATAGTTTGATTTATTAAATAAGCAGGTGATAAAATGTCAAAATTCTGCAAGAGTATTGTAGAGTAGAATCAGAATTTGAACATACTGCAAAGGGTTTAATTTATGCTGTCCAGCCCAGATTTATTTCAACAAGCATAGTGCCTTTTACCTGTTCTTCAGCAGGAATGATCAGGTTCACAGTTTTGAGCTTCATTAGCAATCCTTTTCAAAAAAGGATATAGAAGGTACACCAACAAAAAAACAAAGACTAAACGAAGAATGTAATGTAAAAACTCAATCACCTTATTCATCCATGCAGTAATGAACATGAACTCTGTGATATACCTCTTCTATTTCATACATCAGAGCCCTCAACTAGAATAATGTGTAAATTTTTGTGTACCACAATACAAGGAGGACAAGAACCAAAGAAGCCAAAGGAAATTCTTTAAGAATGACTACAGATCTGGAGAATACAGTGAAGATAAAAATACACTCCAGACATCCCGAATTTGTTTAGAATGAAAGAATCTGCTCTCCAGTGCCAGTGTGGGGAGGACACAAGCACTTGTCATCTTATTGCAGGGGTTCCATACTGTTGTCTCCTTATCACAGAAGTTCCATACCTTCCTTGCTGTTTCTCGTGGTCAGCTCCTCAGATCACTGACTCTTTCTTCTTCACAAAGGAGCCAACTGACATCAGTTCCTGTCTCAACCAGCCAACCCACTCTTTTATAGCACTCTTGTTCTCATTGGAGAAATTAAAATTGTGGCCTGTTAAAGTCAGGCCTGCTCCTAATCTTTGATAATTGGCCCAAATGCAACTCCTTAGGGGAAAGACTACTTTCTACACTATCTTTATTTTCTTACATTCTATCCCCCTACAAGCACTAAATGGAGCAGCAGGAGAGTTTTCAGATTAGACAAGAGCCAGAGACAGTTCAAGTGCGAATGGTAACAACAATTAAACCATGTAACACCTTACAATACTTAGAATAATGTAATTCCGTGACTACATGAATCTCATTCTTTCAAGAATAGGCTGGAGAAATTGTTTTAGATTTGCTAGAGACAAAATCAACCTGTTTTTTTGTAACAAAGTCAAAAATCCTATCTAAAATCCCTTTTTTGTTTTATGAACTGCAAATCATGTAACACACCCTACTGGCCTTATCCTTTCAAGCTTTACTTGATTTATTGCAGCAACATGATAGTAAAATGAGTATTATTCTCCTATGAATTTGTAGATCTGTTAATTAGACATCTGCTTTTAGCAGATTACCAGATGTTAGCCTATTGCACCTGGGACCAAGGGGAAAACCACAATACGTTAAATTCTGCAACACAAAAGTACACAAAAAAGATACAACACAATTTGAGGAAAGGGAAAAAGGGGAAAGCTATGGCTGCCTACTAATTTCTCTTTAAAAAAAAAACAAACACAGAAACCCAAAAATGACAGTATTGTCTCAATCCATGGACATGTGAAAGAAAGACCCACAAATTTTGCCTGAATTAATAAACTAAATCAAGAAATACTCAGTCCTTGCTAGAGAGCTGTTGTAACCAAAAAAGGGATTTGCTGCTACTCTTAAAACTACCTATGGGGTTATGGAGTTAAAAGAGAAAGCAAATTAAGTTTCAAGAAGGAACTCAGTAAAACATCATCTAGAAACATCCAGAAAATCTAAGCTATAAGGACACCAAGAACAGGCTCACTTCAGAAATCTTCCCTTGCCATGCAGACAGCATGTGCTCACCAGAAGGTGATCTGAAATGTCATGTACCAAATTCAAAAGTGGGCAACTGAAAAGGAGGAAAACCTTCTATTTAAGATACACTGTTTAAAGAAAGTATTTGGAAGCAATTTATATGAAGGAACAACTTGATTCCTACAGAAAGGTGCCATTCTCATGTCAAGTGTAATTTTCACTTTTTTCTCCTTCATTTGGTTCAACTCACTTATTTTTCCAAAATTCTAAATTTTTCTAGATACCATTTATATTGCTGGGATAAGTCTAATCAACTGTAAGGACTACAGATGGTGAAATAAATTAACAACTAAGTAGAGGAATGCAGTAGACAGCAGGATAAGGATCCAAGTGTAACACCCAAGACTAAATTTTTATGAAGTATTTTGGAATTATAGTTCTTTACAAACAAATGCAAAAATTAAAACATATTCTTCCTCCTCTACACCTTCCCTTACTACATTTTCTATTACATTTGCAATTTTACCTGAAAATTCTGAACTAACCTCCATCAAACTTTTTCTACCTTGATCTTGTTTGACTTGGAAGAAAACTCTTACACCCAAACCACAACTAAAAGAGATATCAAACAGCAGCATTTTTCCTTCACCAAAATGCAGCTTTGGAAACTGCTACACAACTGAACCATCAGAAATTTCCTTTTCGTATCATGTAAATCCAAAGTTAAATGGCCAATCAGTTCAGTATGGAAACAACATCAAAGTCCTAAATTACACTGATATGTAATTTAAAAGAAGAACCTGCATTCCCAGTAAATTAATCCAGGTCTCTACACCTAGAATGTGGCCTTTGGAAGAAATATGTTAAATGTACTGTCAACCTACTGAAAGACTATAGCTTTGTGAAGCACTGTGCCAAACTGAAACTATTCAGTATACTTAATTCCTTCCAAGAGTCAAAATTTGACATGCTGTGTTAGTCCTTACAATAAGTCATAAATACTAACTTAAGGATTGCACAGACTTCAAACACCACATACATATTTGCTAATTTAAAATGTGACACAGCAATTAAATTCAACTTTATTTTCACACAAGTTAAAACTGTTTTCCTAAACCTTAGCAAATTAATTCTTGCTCAAATACAGCAAAGGATAACACACAACCTTTTCCACAACACCAAAGGATGGCGTTGGATGGTTCTCAGGCTTGTTTTGATAAAGTTTACAACAACCACATTTGTTAGTACCTTGTTTGAAGCAATGCCTCCATTGGTGTTAGGCGATCCTGCAGCTGACGGGACACCGCAGTCAGCAATGATGCACAGGCTGTGCTGCATCCTGCCAAATCTTCATCTTTTACATAGTTCAGCAACACAAAATACCAGTACACAGATCCTGCATTAAAATAAAATCATTTCACGTGAAAGAGGATATAAATTTTTCACTGAGAAAGCATACTTTAAAAGATAATCAACAGAAGTGATAATGATCTAATGGTATGAATACAGACTAGGACATATTCTACCCCTTCCCCTTTCTTGAGAGGCTTCAATTAAGAATCATTCTGCAATCATAAGTTTCTACAAGTACTTCCAATTCTCTTATCAACTAACACATAATTGAAGGAAAAAATGGTTCCCAAGAGACAGCTTTGCACACTTCCTTCACTCCTCCTGCTGACAAGAATCAAAATACTCTTGATATATTAAGGTGCTTGGCTAGGGGTTCCAACCTCATCAGAGCCAAGCCATACTCCAGAGCCAACTCTTTTCCTCCTTTCATCCTCTGGTTCTGGTTGCCATCTCCTTAATCAGTATTTGCTAGAGGCACTGCTTCCATAGAAATTATTTCTGGGAGCATAACACTGAGGTTCTATATAGAAACACAAATCTCAGTTTCCTCCTTCTCCTTCCCTCCCTGTGCATTCCACACCCTCTGTAGCAAGGTGTTGTGTTTTGACCTGGGTGGTAGTACAACAAGCTTTTTGGAATACAAACTCATTTTTCTTTAAGGCTCATTGGTGATGCCAAGCTAGAAACAATTCAACAATATCCTAGTGTGAAAAGGCAGGCCTTGTCACCCACAATACAAGGGTGAAGTCACCTTCCCAGTCCATCTGGCACTCACGATGCTTCAACAAGGTGTTAAGAGACCTTTACACTGCAGTATAGGCAAGAAAGAAATTTAATTTAGTTAAAATTTCCTTGTAGTGCAGAAGAATGAAAAGTGGATTGCTATTAGAACTTCATTTGGACAGCCAAGTTTCCTGGTTATCTCCTAATTTTAACAAATAACAGACCACCCTGACTGTCACTTATGTCAACAGAATCTGTTGTTGCTAAACACCTTTCAGAATTTTTAGAAAACTTACTTAAGTTCTTCCAAAATGTCAGCCTTCACACTCTGGTTTAAACAAGCTTATTTGCTTAAAATTCCACCACCTGAAATGTCTACTTCATCACCAGACCACTCCAAGGAGCATTTAGTACTAACTCAACAATTACCTCATTCTGATTTCACAAGAGAGCCCAATACAACTCGACAAACAACAAATGCACGGCGTATGTTTACGACAAGAACACTGCATACGTACCCCCTGTGGCAGCAGCAGGCAGAAGAGGCATATTGTCGAGTAAAGCTTTCAGAAGAACTGATCCAAACCCTTGCTGACTTGGGTCACACCTGCCATTGCTACAAAAAAAATACAACACTTCAACATTTAAGGAAGTAAGAATGAGGGATGAAATCTCCTGCAGGAGATGAAGCTGAAAGACTGGTGTTCTTTGCACTCACACCCTAAACACATATTTCCTGAAAAGAGCATCTACCAGGTCTTGCTGCTTTATGAATTTAACGTCAAACAGCAACAAACAAAATGTTCCGTTCAGAATGCATGCAAATCCCCAAAATACGTGTAAAACAGAAATAAACAAAAACAAATAGATGCAAATAATTAGCACTCACCTGATGCATAGTGCAAGAAATCGTGCACATTTGTGAGCTATGCTCCGCCCAGCTTCAAAGAAGCAAACACGTATAATATCAGAGACACATTTACGTGTTTTAGAAAGCAAACTGTCATTTCCTTCCTTTGAGCTGTGAAAACAAGTTGCATACTTTAGAAAATAACATAAACCTATTTTTTTTAAACCAAACTGATACTGAGAAACAGCCATGATAATTTGAACAGAATTCCTCCCTTACCTGCCAGGGCCATTTGAATACACTCCGGCCAACCAACAAAGCGTGTCGAGTACAAGACTCTGAGCATGTTCTGTGGTCAGACCATCCTCTGTCTTCTTGCAAAGAGTGGTGAGCAGCTTCTCATGGAACTCTGAAAACTGTAACATGGCACACCGCTGAACTCTGGGGAAGGGGAAGGAAAGAAAACCAAAAATTAACCAATATGGCCACTCTCCAGCTTTGTATCCTATCTTAGGAGTAGCAAAAAAAGACAATCTTCCATGAAAGTAAAAGCAGTACACAAGCATATGCAATACTTTCTGTGCACACATTCCCAATCATCCTATTTTCTGCTCACAGAACTTCCTACATTACAACAGATCCAGCAAACTTCTATGAAGTTTTTCCCCCATTAACTTGTCTAGCAATTTCTAAACCTAAACAAAATTTCACCATCTACAAAACTCTTATCATCTGTTTGCACATACCTCTTTGCAGCCTCATCAACTTCTTTAAGCCCATTACAGTGAATGCCACAACTGCAGGGTGGCAGCTGGCAATACACTTTAAATACTGTATTACCTGTATCTAGGTCTGCAGTACCAAACCAAAGACTTCAACCACCTCTTTGTTAGCTAAATTTGATTCTAAACTTTTTGACAAATAATATACTTTCTGCTGTACAAAACCAGGCAATGTGGAAACAGAAAGGGAAGATGCTTCCTTTGAAAAAAATTAGTTTTACCAAGAAAACTTATTTACATTTCCCTTTTGAAGTCAAGCAAAAAAACCTCACTCAACATAAAATTTCATGCATAGTGTTATTCTACCACAACTTTCACAGCATAGTGCCCTCTTACTTGCAATTTACAGCATTTTCCATACAAAAATAAGCTTATGAAATAACTTTAAACAGCATCTTGACCTGAGCTAATTCAAGAACTAAGCTTTTGATGAGAAGCATAATTAAAGCTAATATTTTTTCAGAATTAAAAAACACCAACTAACCTTTCCTTTGAAATTGAAGTTTTTTTAAATCTTCGAATTGTCACAGAGACTTCTTGAAGTAAGTCACAGCCTCGCAGATTATCTGATTTTCTTGAAGAAGTAGTGGCTTCAATTTTGCTAGATGGCTTTTCCTAATATTTTTGGTAAAAATAACACTCATAAATCACATTGGTTCTGATCCATTTTTATACCTTGTTCAGTGAAATGCAAGCAGTTTGCTAAAATCTCTCAGTTTGAGCATTATACCAAAATAAACTGGTTTTATTCACTAACTGCTTTAATATAGAACAATACACATGCACACACACATCTTCACAGAAGGATAAGACCTATCAACGACTGAAAATACTCAAGGGAACAGAAGTTTCAAAAACAAGTGTTCAGAATGTGAAAGTGGCAGAACAGACCTTTGCAACTCAATCTGCACAAAGAAACAACTTAGAAATGTTGAATTCTAATTCTTGAAGGTGTCAACACAGTGTCACCTCTTTAGAAAGTAGTTTTTAATGGATCTTAATTCTGCTAACAGTTGCTTCATTTTCAGATGACATGAATCATACCAAGTCTACAACTACCAAACGTATCTTCCTTGGATATTCATTACCTTGCCTGCTGCAACTTTTGCCAATAATGAAGCAAGTGAATGGCCCTTGTTTGTCTGAGGTTTTAGAGGAGGTATTCTAACCACTGGTCTAATGCCACCATTGCAGATTTCTTCTGTTCCTCTGTCATTCACTGCTTTGACATGAATTAAAAATGAACGGTACTTGCCACCAGCCATGCCTAAAAGTAGAGAAAAAAAAAGGACGAGGGACAATTTGCACAGTTTAAACAGATTGCAAGTTGTAAACAGAACAGATAAACCATATTAATTACAGTAGTTTACCATCCATTTGAAACAGCAACTCACTATGGTGTTACACAGCAGAATTTGTCAATGCAAAAATAGATAACAAACCTATGTCTGACTACAGAAGTATGAGATGCACTTCAGCCACACAGGCTTCATGCAAACAGCATAATAAACTGCTTTACCTTTAACAAGCTTTGGACTTGTTAGTGTCAACATTCCAGCATGTCCTGATAGATCAAGTCCAGTAGCCAGCCATACTGGACCACAAAGTATATCTTCCTTGTGTTCCTCCAGAAATGGACATAATCTAAGACCTTAGAAAACATAAGCAATGTGGATCTGAATTAGCCATAATTAAGTCATAAAATCTGATCATTTGCATGGATTAAAAATGCACCATGTCAAACTCTGATCACTAAATACATATAACTTTACACAAAAAAAAAGACTTGAAGTTCACTTTTAGACATTTTCCAGTGAAATCAGTTAAGGTAAATGACAGTTTTAAAACCATTTTCAGTTGCATTATATGGATTAATACCTATCTTGACTGGCTTATAAAAGCCACAAAAATATACAACTGATGAAATAAAGAACCAGTATATACAGAGCCACAATCCTTACTGGGTCATTACTGAAGCAGGACAACACTGTTTAAAAACAAAACAAATAATAAATTTAAAACAAGGATGGCTTTGTTTCTTCTATAGGATATACAAATTACTGAAATCATCTTCACTCATCTGCTGCTCCTTTCTCAGCATCAAACATATCCTTTCAGCACTTTTATCACCCCTTGATCCTTCCTTGGAGTCATAGGATCATAGAATGGTTTGGGTTGGAAAGGACCTTGACAGCCATGTTCTAGACAAGGCTGATTCCACAAGAGAAAAGCAGGTGTAAAGTAAGACTGTTGAAAGGACCAAGAAAAAGAACCATCGCTCTAGAACTGAGTCACTCCAACTGATAAATTTTAGTCTGCACCTCTCCTCACCCAGACCCACTCAATGCTTTCACAGCCTAAGATATTTTGTGGAAGAGTGCTAGTAAACAACAAAGTTATAGAAACAGGCACAGTGTGATGTGGCCTAGTTATGAATTCTTTATGTTCTGTTCCTTATTGGTTTACTGCAGCAATGTCTACAAAAGCCAGGTATGCAAAGAAAAATTATACTAAAACTGGCCAAAGAAACAAAGTGAAATACTGGTGAAACAGGCTAGCAATTTAAATTAGAAAGGTGCCATATCAATCTACTTGATTTCTAAACTCAAATAAACATTAATCTGCTTATAAGCACCAAATCTCTCCAGTAGTTTAGGACATTTCTGGTGCATTTGTGTTAAGCTTTCAACCAATACAGCAAACAGATAAGAGAGAAAAATAACTTTTGATGACAGCTGAGAAATTAGTCTATCTTAATGTTTGAGAAATTTTTGCAGAGGAATTCAAATGTATCATTTAAACAAGAAAAAAGCAAGGTCCTATTTTAAGCGAAGTATAACAAGATCAGTAAAACTTACATTGTGGTTCCTCTACATCCATATACTGCATTTCTTCACTGAATTCTGCCAGTCCTGGTTTTCCATTTCTCTCCACTTCTATATTATGAGCTGGAGATAAAGGAAATGCGATCTGTCTATCTACTGCTGCTTCTGGAAATAAAAATATTAGCATGATTTCAAACACTGCTCAAGGCTCAGGAAAAACAGAAGTGGTAGTTTTCATAGCAGAATTATCAACTTTCTGCCCACAGCAATATTTTTAATACAAATCCACAAGTACACAAACACACGTTTTTCATACGGATTGAAGTTGCAGCAAATAGTTAAAAAATAGTATTTCTGAATGGCCTGTAAAGAACCTGCTTTGTTTTAACACTGCCAAAATTCTTTTCCCTAATAATCAATTATGATTATTAGGGAAATAATTACTCCTCAGCAATTAGATTCCAGTACTGAAGGTTTGATAATTTAAACATAAAATAACTGGATTGCTCCTGCTGAACATCAAACATTATTTTGGTCATACTTAAACACAGCCTTTTTTCCAATTAAATGGATCACATGAATTATAAATCAAGAGGACATGCAAGCAAATTAACAAGAAGCATATACAGTGAATTAACTGCCAGACCAAAACCATTAATTCCCAACCAGAAGAATTATGCCTCTGGCCTTCCCATTACTACACACTACATATTTAACTATTTCCAGGGCTCCTGTCCTACAAAAAAATGACTGAATACATTTTGCCCTGCACATCTTCCCTATGTCTCATTATCTTAAAATTTTAGTTCCTTTCTCTCCCCATCTGGAAGGACAGAAGTTGGAGGGGGAGTTAATCGAATTTCAGTCTGAGGTTTTTATTCATTTGTAAGAGCCAAACAATGTTGAATATTACTTCTCCCTTGGTTAAGATCTATCACAGATTTAAATTACCTAACTTTGTCTTCCCTTATAATGAAATCATCAGTGCCCTATTATTTTATTCAATAGTGCAAAGAAAAAAGACAAATGTCACTTAAGTCCTTTTCCAAAACTCAAGAAATTGAAAAAGGGAAGGAAACAACTGCAATGCAGTTACACTTGGAGAAGATGTTGGTTAGCTGTGGATGTCCAATCCTGTGAATTAAAAAGAAAAAAAGACTTTGCCAAAGCTGCCTTGCAGGTGCTCTCACACTCCCCAGACCTTTCCAGACTTCCTGACCCCCTGATTTGATGCCTTTTCCTCCTTGTAACATAATAAAGCAAATTCCAGTATATTACATGCAAGGAAGTGAAATGTCATTTTCTGGAAGAGCTCTGTCATGTCTTCTGATCAGTATGCTCTGCTGAAAAGCATTCACAGAGAGCTCTGGCAATTTATTTCACAGCTAAATCAAATGTCTCCAAGGAATTACCAACTCATGGAACTGTTTGTTCAGAAGTGTTTAAAATTGAAGCATTAAGGAAAAGAGTTTAGCTTTTCTTCTACTGTTTTGTTCCACAGGTGAAGATTTTCAGATTAATTCTGACATCCAGCTCTACAAATGGACTGAAATCATGCTGAAAACAAAGGTTCCACTAAGGAGACAAACATTGACAATCTGTTCTAGTTTTTTCTTTGATAGAACAAATTTTTATGCAATGCTAAAATTCAGGTTTTACAGCAAGGATTAACAAAAATGAAGAAACTGAAAGAGCACCTGTTGGCTGCTGTCCTGCAGTCACAGCTAGCACTTCTGTTAAATCTAAAGCACCTCAAACCCTAAAAGAATAGGAGCCTCTCAAACAATATTACTGAGCTAGAATATTTGGTTCTTGGGTTACAAGCAGATTATAGTATTTAAGGGAGCATCTCCAGCACACATTTTTTATTACTAAACACTGGAGGATGCTACACAGTGAGGTTTTATGAAAGCCTGTTAATGATCTTTGAAATGCCTATAGTCCTTTTTGAAATTTACTGTTACTCTTGCCTTTAAGTGGGATGGTCTTGGCAATTGAAAAAAAATAGGAAAAGGAGGGAAAAAGGGCTTTTATGATCATGCTTGCTCTTCTTCTCAACACAATTTATATCCAGCAAGCAATTTAATAATATCTGACAGCAAGATTTCTCTGAAATAGCCAGCTCCTAAAGCTTTTGAAAAAGAGGGGGCCAGAAAAAGATACGCAATTAATGTCTCCATAAAAGGAGGTGCAGCATGTAATACCTTCCACGCCCAGCAGACAAGGCAGCAGGACATGAAACAAATGCTCTCACCACAGGGAAATCCCAGTGGAGGCACTTCCACATCAAAGAATTGACTTTTCAATTTATGCTACCCCCTCACAGGTTCCCTGAGAGCTAGTAAGATGCACAGTCCAGTTACGAGTCTTCCCAAGGCAAGAGCATTCCTAACTTTGGTCTACTCTGTCAAAGCTGCAAGAATAAAAGGTGAAATCATGAAATCCTACTGCAGCTTTCACACAGCTTAGTCAATGAGCCAAATGATGAGAGAATTCCCACGGAAGCCATGGGATTTTTTACTTCCATCAAGAAAAGCCTTGCTATTTTCTCACTGGCAAATAATCTCCTTCTGTGACTTGGAATAATTTAGTATTTTTTTTTACTACATCGAGACCTTAAAAGAGCACCACTTGCTTAGTCAGTCTCTAGGATGATTTACAATTGACAACTTATTTTTAATGGTTGTAGGATTTATGCAGTACAGAATTATAACTGAGTTCAGTCTTTTTGAGCTATGTAACTTTTATTTGCATAAATGCCAAGATTTTGAACCTGTTTACCCAGTTTGTCACCTCAATTTACATTTAAGCATGATAACTGAAAAGAGCCCATGATACCAGGAAATAGAATAAATCAGTAAAAGTGAAATACTTAGACAATTACAAGCAATTTTTCTGATACACATCACAGAGAATACTGAGTTTGAGAAAAGAAATAATGTTCTGAAAGATATCCTAGTTTTTTTCTTACCATTGACTTTCCCTAAGCCTGGAGCTTTATTTTTCAGTAAAGTCACTTGAATCTGGGGAATGTTTGTGATGTTTGAATTCAAAACAAATTTGAAGTCCACATGTCCAACCATACAGGCTTTTGGCAGAACTAGTTCAAAGACATGCTCATCCCAGCTGTTGCTGTCAGGAAAAAAGAAGACAATGATACAGTGTACAGAGAAAATTCCCATCCCAGAGTCCATTCTGCATCTATGCACACTCTCTTTAACAAGAAGTAAAACTTATTTTGTGTTAGTTAACATCCATATGAGTTTCTGAGGAAGCCTTTCAAACTTAAAAGCTTTCAAGATAACCACATTAATTTTGTGAAGATGATGTTAAAATGACAATTGATATGACAGGGAGAAGCAATGTTCACATGAAAGCAGAAGTGGAAAGATTCCCCATTATCTTTATCTCAGTACAGTTTCCATATTATTGTAAATAACAGTTATTTGCTTCCATGAAAGAAAAGTACAAGAATAAAAAACCAAAAAAAGCACTAAAATAAGATCTATCAATTAGTGAAGTGTATGAAAGCATAATCAGAGGAAGTTATCTTGTAATCTCTTTCAAGTTGCCCTTATCCATTGCTTATTGCTTAATGTCACTTTCCAGTGGTAAAAAAATCAACATACAGGAGACTCCAAACACTATTTTCCAAGTATTTTTAAAGCCCATATCATAATTCATACAGGATGAAACGTGCTTCTTACCAGGTGCACACTCAGAAGCTTGTGCTGTGCAAAAGGGTGCAACTTTCTTTTATAAAGTCACATTTTTGTTTTGAAGACAAGTTTGGTTTACACTGAAAGTGTAAACTTGAGCCAAGTACCCCTTGATGATCCATTCCATAGTTTGATACACTTTTAGGGTTTGCAAAAAATAGTTCAAACTGAAGAGCAATGAAAATAAAACTAATTATGTGTCAATTGTCCTGTTTGTGTAAATTTTAAAAACTAACTGAACTTCTCGATCTTCTTAATTTAACAGTAAATTTTTTTTTAATCTAACTTTAATATACTTATTTGGCTGTATAACTGAGTACACTAAGAAACTGAGTACGCTGCTAGAAATATTTTTGAGACATCTTTCTAACATCCAATTCCCAATAGGTATCTTAACTTCACTAGCATGCTACACATAAAGTATTGTGCAGAAAACCATTTAAAATAGATTAAGGAATGGTGCAAATGTATTTATTTCTTTATGGTAATATCCCTGACAGCCAGATCTCCTTCAGGCACGTGTTAGACAACTTAAAAGAGATTTCAGGTATGAGTAATGAAATGGCATGGCAGCTTTCCAGAGCTAACAGCATAGAAAAGCAGACATTTTGGGAGGAAAGTTGGACAGAAGCAAGAGAATTTGTGGTTATAATTGAAGAAGGAACAGTGAAGAATTTTCAGCTAACTGTACAAAGAACACAGGTAAATAAAATATAAAGAAAATTTATCCCACTGCTCTGGGGGGAAAAAACCCTAAAACCTCAGTTAGCAACTGTAACACTAAATATTTAGAATCACTCATGCCTCTCCTCTAGCTTGGAGAACACATAATCCAATTTTGCCAAACAGAGAGAGATTTGGGGGTGCTTTTTCATGTCATGCAAAGCGTGGACTACAAAAGACATTCAAAGGAGCCAGACTTCTGAAACACAAAGTAATATTCTGCTCATCCAGTTTTAGCTAAGGATCTGGTACAAGCCCAGAAATGAATAATAAACCACTTTGTCTGCAGCAGTCTTTTGTAGTCTATGTGTTGCATACAATGCACACAGCCATAGTGAATTACAACTGTTATTTGTCTACCCCAGAAATATATTTTTGACAGAATTGAGCAGCAGATGCTCAATAGGCACATATGGAATAAATAATCTCCCTGAAGGTCTCACATTAATCCAGCAGTTAAGAGATCTTCTTATACCTCTGACAATAAATGTCACAATCTAATTCTGTCATTAGTTAAAAAACTCCCCTTTAAAGTTTTCTTTTAATATCTCATAGGTTGCTTTAAGTATATCCTTTATTGATGTGCAAAGTTTCAAAGTAGCAAACAAATTAATTTACTTCCTTGTTATTTTCTCATATATTAGCATATCTATCCTAAATAGATAACCCAATGCAAAGTCTTTTAGGAACTCTTCTACCTTTGAAACCCTTCTAAATCTATAGCATCTTTCTAAAGAAAAACATACAATCCATACTGTGTTCTAAGCACCAATATACATCCTTCTCAACTGCAAGATATTTTCCAACACATTTTTCATTCCTTTTCTAGAATATCTCACTGTCTGATCTTCCACCACAACTGCACATCACTATCTAGCTCTTCCTTCTTTCACATATTTTTAAATAAGTCTCTGTAAGATGAATACATCCTACATAAATTTGAGATAAAGCCAGGCAACTCAGATGTCACTGTTTTATCCATTCATATTAGGAATTCATGTACATCTATTTTAAAAAATTTAACCTCATTTAATATTTCAGTTACATTACACATGAGGGGATAACACTGATATTCAGATAATTCTCAAGGTAAATCAGACTCTCCTTTTCTTTTTTCTTTGTGCACAGTCTTTCTGAAATAACAAATTAGGATTGTAATATAATGCCATTTTCTAAAATACAGTTATAGGATTATCTCTTTCTATCTATTTGAGAAACAAAAGAATTACCATATCAAATTGCATTACTCATCCATCTAACACTGTAACCCCACATCGTGATGGGTATCAGTATGAGGCACTCAAAAAGGAGATAAAAGGAACCTTATATTAAAGACCAAAAAAATAATCCAGAAATCCATCAGTTATTCTTCCCAGGTAACTTTTACTTAAGAGCTAACATGGCTTTCAATCTTAAGACTCTACCCAAAGAACAAAGGGACTGTAATTTAATCATTTTCATCATGAGTCATATAGTAACTGTCAAAGATTTCGAGTACTAAACCAAAACTTCTAACTTTTCCTCTTTACAGCCCTGTTTTATTTAGCAGCAAGCATAATTCTTTTCCTCTAATGAAACAATATTCATAAGCTAATTTTCCACTTATCCCTTTCCAATTAACAGCTATTACCTTCACTGCTTGCTTCCTTGTAACTTCATATGGATAACTTTTTACTTTTCAACTGTTGCTGAACACATTTGGATAATCAATAGTTTTAACTGGAAGTTATTTTGGAAGGAACGATCTCCCTTCCACTTGCTACATACAGAATATTTGACTTACACAATGCAAAACCACAAGATAAATAAAGGTTTTAAAGCCTATAATGCATTGCAAGTTTTCAACTGTAGCTTATGAGTATTTATTTAAAGCAAGTCCAACTCCTGTTCTGTGTCAGCCCTAGCAACACCTCCATCTATTACATGTTTTCCCACCTGGAATGCTTCATGATCACACGCTACCTTTCAGCTGTTTATATGACATGCTTTTTTGCCCCACACATGACCTCTAGCTTCCCTAGCACCCTTTGGCCATTTCATTATTTTCACTCTATGGCTATTTCAAGTCTCCATGACAATGCAAATGTTACACATAAGTGGAACAGATGTGTAACAGTCTGACCTAAAAATCCTGTAGTATCTTATGCTTGCCTTTAATAAAACAATTTCTATTGATATTGTGTTTCTCCAAGCATTTTTCACAAAAAAAATATGCAAAGCTACTTCAGGTAGGTTTTAAGCAATCCTTCAAGGAGACTGCAACACTACTCTAGTCATATTTAGGGAGCCCAGAGAAATTCAACGTTCTCATGTCACGTGTGAAAAAATAAGTCCTGCTACACATACCATGTTGGTGCAGTTGATTTCAATTAAAGTAATGCCTAAACTTTAGCACTACTAGGCCTCTGGAGTGGCTTAAATGTTTCATATATAAAGATTTAACTTGAATAGACATAAAAATAGATTCTACATTCATGTTTTAAAGTAAATTACAATGCAATTTAAGACAACTAATTAGTCACATTGGCATCCACACTTTGCATTTTCTGATTAAATAATGTACTAAAAATGTGTGTACACATAAGAAAGTGAATCAGACTTTTACAGAAATTGTCAAGAATATCTCTAATTCTGGCAAATGTGCTTGTCTACTTATGTAATGTAATGACCACATTTGGCAAATAAAACTCCACCAATTCAAAACCTGACTTTTCAATTTGTTTCAAGGTCCACTAAAATGCCTCTGGCAATCTCACCAATACCTATAATGCAAACTGTCAAATGGGGATTATCTTTGCAAAAACACGTTCTTGAACTCGCACACTAGTTAAAAGCAATTAAATTGCGTGGAATTTGTGGTTACAAATGCAGGTACAGCTACACCAGCTGGTTAAGCAATGCACACAACTCCTCATGCACTGTTCCCCTCTGTACCTGTCTGTCTGCAGCTTCCAAGTGCGAGTGTGCTGAGCTGCATCCCCGTGGTGCTGCTGGTGCAGATGCTGAGGGTGCCGCCTTTGCTGCTGCTCCTGCTGGACTTCCACCCAACAGGGAGGGACAGTGGCTGAAAACCGTGGGGTCAAGGTCTCAAAACGGGTCAGTTCCACCAGGGATGTCAGTGTCTCAAGGGAGAATGGCTGGTCCACCAAAAGATCAACTCCTGAATAATTACAGCACATACATTCATTACTACATAGATATTTTTTCAGAACATCCTATTAAAAATAATTTGAAATACACCAGAACTGCTACAGGCAAAATGAACTACAAGTCATATGAAGGCTTTTCAGTTAAAAAAGAATAATAATAAACTCCCCACCCCCCCACCCAAACTACCACCCTAAACAAACAACAACAAAAAACAACTACAAAAAATCCCAACACAAGCAATCAAACATCCCAGCCGTGAAGCCTGTATCCTTTGAAGGCAGTTCACTTAGAATAAATTTTCTAAATACTGAGAGCTCTGGGCATGCCCACTGGAATTCAGCCAGAGGCATTAGGAATAAGTAATTAGCCAGCTATACTTTGAAGATGCAAAGCTGATTAAACATTTTTTTAATATCCCTACTGATTCAGATAAAAAAACAAATTATTTCATTAAAACAGATGTAAAGAATTACTGTGCATTTTTATCACTGTTTAAAACATTATTTTGGCCTCTGATTATCAATATTGACTTGTTTTATGGTGGACTCCTAGAGCATTGTAGTTTTAATAGGTACTCTCAATTCACCTTAAAAGAGGGGTAAGTGAAAAACAAACATGATTTATGTTAAGCACTTAAAAGACACTGGGCCTTGATAATTATTTTGTCATCTTGTCTTAATATTTAGGCCATGTACCAAGGAAATAGGGGTATTAATTGAAGTACTGAAAACAAAAATATCCCAGGAAGTCAAACACCTAAAGGAACTACAATAGAAACCAAAAATTGATAATCAGATAATCCAATTTCCTCAGCACACAAAACTCTCAACCAACACAAAAACCCCAAACCAAAACCAGAAAACCCCAAACAAAACCCAACCAACCAACAAACTCCCACCAACCAAACTTGGGGGAAAGTAAGACATGCACAATGTATATTTTCTAGTATTTTGAGCATTTTCTCCTAAAAAAAGGGTTTTGAAGGAAAATCTTTTACTTGTAAAGAAATCATGGTTTTCAAAAGGACAAAGTTTGCCACCTGACTACAGCTGTCACCACTCAGGGTGAGGAGATAATAATACACAAACACCATCCTCACTGCAAAGCCTGAACCTAGAGAGTATCTTGAAAAACAATCCAGGTTGACTTGGAGGTGAGACACTTGGACAGGTAATAAATTCACTCTCATTGCAACTATAATAATTTCTACTTTTCAATTTCAGGGGCAGGAAAATGCCAAAGAAATTAGAAATGCTTTAGATATTGAATTTCAATAATACAGCAAAGACCTTCACTTTCTTAACTGCCAAATGTGAACCTCATTAGCTGGATGACACTGCAATGAGAAGTGAGATCATTGCTCAAACTGTGCAACAAGCCTATCTTTGAGCAGACTGGATTTTTCTGCTTCATTCTCCTTCCTCCTCCAACAGAAACAAATCCAAATTCAGAGTATTCACAGCATAGATGCAAATCAATGCCCAAAACTGAAAAATAAAGGACTTAACTTTCCATTCCTGTCACGTATACTTGGCTTCTTTTAAAAATTACAAGACTTTTATTATATTCTAACAAAGTGTTATAACAAGTTCTAACACCAAACTTGCAAAAAGGCTTTAAACTAGTCAGGAAAACTAATATTCTTTTTTAACTCACTTTGAAAAAAGGCATTATTTTAGATCACTTGACCACAAAAAAACCCTTTGTTCCTTAAAAGGAAACACTAATCCAAGATTGCTATAAGATTAACTTATTTTCTCTTAAAACATTAAAATTTAATATGCATCTAAGTTGCAAATTCAGGCTGGAAAATAAAATGCAAGAAACACATTCTAGAATATAAACAACAGAGAAAAATAAATGCACAAAGACCACAAAATAAAGGAACAATGTATGAGTAGAAGCTTCTGCTTGTTGCAGGACTTCATCTCCCCAAACAGAAGCCTTTCTCTTGAGCTGTGTCTCTGTCTGAAAAACATGCTAAGACAGAAGTGGAAGAAAACACTTTTTCTATTTTTTTAGTATATAACACCAAAAGAGAAGCAACGCTGATATTATAAATCAAATGCTGATCATGATCCATACAAGTACTGACAACCTGAGAACTGAAGAGGTTTACACAGCCCTATCAATCATTCCCATATATTGCATTATCGACTTTAGTATCCTCAAGAGTTCTGCAGCCATTTGGTTTCAACAACTCCCACCCAGAGTCCTCATTTCAGCACTGGCTTCTTATAACTATTAAGCTTCTCTCAGAGCTTTTAGCGACTCCATTTGACGCCACAGCAAAATAGTTCTCAGTTTATCTGATCATTCCTGCATACCTAACAACTCTTTAGAAACCATTACAGAACAAAATCAAGCAATACTACAATGTCTAAATTATATGACTACTTAAAGGAGGACCTGCAGCTTGTGGATAACCTAAAGATACAGGTATTTTGAAGTCTATACATAAATAAATCAATTCCTTATTCCAATAAGTCAAAATCAAGGCTATTCTGAAGACTGGATGGGAACAAGATAAAAAAAAAGGGAAAAATTATTTTATACATTTAAATAGTAATAATCATCTATTTGAGTCATCAGGATAGTGAGTTACCATTTGCTTGGAATTCACTTATCCCTGCTGATTATCTACTATACAGGGAATGCATCCATTGTAGAACATCTTTGACATCTGTATTCTTTTTTGCTTTATTTGCCATTAGCAAAAGACAGGTGCAGAAGAAAGCCATAGACCTTCCCCCCCTCTCACATTTGTACAACACTTTATTTTCTAGCAATCTTCAAACTTTAGGAATGGCCTCTTTGGTGAAAAAGAGGAGGAACAGGTGAAATTCAGACCCCAAAGCAAATGCTGCAATGCTGCTTACAAATAAACTTAAAACAAAAAGCACCTCTTCCTTCTTTCAACTGACTCTTGAGGAATAAAATCAGGGTCACACAAATACAGTCTGCCACACAGAATCACACTTAGAGACTGGAAAAAGTCAGTGTTTTGTTTTTTTTTTTTGAAATCAGGAACTGCTATAGTGACATACAGCAACTACAGAACTCTAAATTTGGCCAGCAAAAAAATTATCTAGCAGTACGCTATTAAATAATTGCATGTCATGTTCAGATGCAGCTTTCAAAAATGACACAAGTATTTTGATCCAGGTACACATGTGCAATTTACCTGTAATGCCTGGACTAGAAGGGTTGGATAAGGGCTTGGTGCCTTCTGATGACTGGTCTACACTTTTGGCGAGGGATCCATCTACAAGTATATCAGCTTCATCGATGTCATCACAGGTCCCTCCAATCTGAAGGAAATGAAGTTCTCCACCTAAAATCGTCACAGACAACAAAAGAAAGAAAGTTTGGACAGGTATACAGCTAAATTCAACTCACAAGACAGGTTTGCACTTAAAACTGCTATGTAATTATGACAGTGTTTATGCAGGACCTGAAATCAGTGAAATTGTAGAGGAATACTTATTTTGCTTTAGAACTACTAATTTTTTTCAGGGCAAATACAAACCAGAATTACAGAAATACTGCAGTTGCAAATGGCATCAAAAGTAAAAACAACATGGGAGGATGGGTTTTAAAGGGCAATTAACAAAGGATACCTCAATAGAAACCGAAAATCCTAACACTGTGACATTTTCCACAACCCAAATTATGCTTATAACAGAAAATATTCTACCATGTCAAGTGAAGGCCTACACTACCTCATCTGTACAGAGTGCCTGAACTTCCTTTTAAAATTCAACATCTGAAAATTAAACTAATTTCTCTGAATTCTCCTAACTAAGGAGCTCTCCACATTATTTCATCAAACCTAGAATTAAAACACTGATCAAGTCAACAAACAAAAGAGCAAAGTCCAAAATTTTCACTGGACACAACGTAATGATGGAAGTTTGAAATCATTCAAGGAGGTTGCCCACTATTCACGACTACAGATGGACATAGATCAATTCTGTCATTTACAGAGAAGTCATAGAACCAAAGAGTGCTAAGATCCTCAGGTCCAACCATTAACTGCCAAGTCCACCACTAAACCATGTCTCTAAAAGCCCCATCTTCACATCTTTTAAATACCTCCAGGGAGAGAGACTCCACCACTGCCCTGAGCAGCCTGTTCCAAAGTTTAGCAACCCTTTCTATGAAAACACTTTTCCTAATATCAAACCTCCCCTTGAGCAGCTTGAGGCCATTTCCTCTCATCCTGTCACTTGTTATTTTGGAGAAGAGGCCAACCCACACCTCACTACAATGTTCTCTTGAGTATTTGTCCAGAACCACAAGGTCATCCCTGAGCCTCCTTTTTTCCAGACTAATCAACGCCAGCTCCCTCAGCTGCTCCTTGCTCCTCCTTCAACTTGTGCTCTAAGTCACTGAGAAAGAATGTTTAACTTTACATAATGCTGGGGGAGGGAGGGTGAGAAGAGCTGTTAGCAGTTCCAGAAGTTACAAGAAGTCAAATTAGTAGGATTCAAATCAAGAGGCAAATCCAAGCACAGGCCTTAATGTGATTTTTTCTGAAAAATTATCTGACTTTCAGCATCTAACATTATGACAAACCCTGTTATACAAAATATCCAGGTAATTTGAAACAAAAACACCTGAGAATAAAAACATAATAAAACCCTAAGATAAAAGCAGGTATAGGTCCTGTACTGTGAGGGGAGTGAAACATTGATAGAGAGGCACAGGGAGAGTGTGAGGCACAGAGGGAACTCACACAGTTTTGGGGTTTTTTGAGATCTCACTAAGAAAGGCCTGACAACAAATGGCTTTATAACTCAGTCTTTTATGAAGATAGAAAAACAAATCACTCAAATGACCAAAATGGTCAGAACAACTCTATGGACAGGATCAGTGCATTGTGCTGTGGGAAAACGTACCCCAGGTCTAGGTAATGTACAAAAGTAGCATTTCTGGATCTGAAGAGATGGGAGATTTTCTCATTATATTTATTTATCTTTTCATTCAATTTTCTCAAAACAGCTATTCCATTAAGCCATTTCTTGGTGGGTCTTTTCTAACTGAGATCCACTAAGAAGCCTGTACCTCCCCTCTCTCAGTCTCAAATCACAGATCCTTGGTGCAGAACAGTAAGTACATCCCAAGCAGACCTCAGGAGTGGAGGGGGAAAAAATAGTTCTAGCAAATAACACTTGTGAGTTTCCTTGAAATTAAACAGCTCATAAATAAGCAATTTTCTTCAAACTTCAAAGAGAATTTGAGGCACATTAGAAAACACAGACATTGACAGCTTCATTTGGTAGTAGGTCAAACCTTAGTTTGTATATCACTTTGTTTACTGCTCAGCAGTAAAAATGTCCTTATCATTTTTTCCATACAAGAAAAGTCATAATCCCTGCATTCCTGAAAGATTCCAACACTTTTCCAAGAAAAAGTCTGTGCTAAGATACCTCACTTCCTCTTATTCATTTTTAAAAGGTTCTGTAAAGAAGTTTACCATGAACTTAAGCTGTACAGTATTAGCCTCTGTTTATGCACACTCTTCCAAAATGCTGTAGCTGGCTGTGCCTCTGTATCACAAAGGAGGCATTTCCTCTCACAGAACATCCAAAGATGATTTTCTGATGATGCATGCTTCATTATTTGCTTCAATGATACTGTAGTTCCAACAGTCAAGTGCCAGTGAAAAAATGTGCACAGAAGTCAATGTCCTTTTCTTTTTTTCCTTTTTTTTTTGTGTTACTACTATTGTTTGCAGCACTAGGCTCAAAGAGTGACTTGTCCAGTGCTTTCTAATTCTAGCCAGGGAGCAAACATCTTAAGTAGCAGTTTATCTGAAGGCTCCCCTGCTTGCATCACTTTGACAGAGGCAATAAATATTTCTGTTGTACTACCAAGAAGAAATGAAAGCTGACACTGACTTACTCAGTTATCACAAAAGAGACAAATTGGAAACTAGCATCATTATACTTCCTTCAAAATCTAGGTAACACAATCAAAACATTGTTAATTTAATTCTGAACTGTATTTAAAACCTGCAATTTGCATGGATTCAAGAACCGGGTAGCAATACAAACAGAACACAAAAATCATGGATTTATTCAAATAAATCACAGGCTTCCTTCAGGCAAAACAGTTCCTGGCTCCAGGAAAGCAGCACTGGAACAAGCTAGAGAGCATGTCAGAGACTAAGGCCACTGCAGTCAAAGCCAATTAGGTGAGATGTTCCTGCACTCTAGAAGGAGTTTGAGAAGAGTGACACCATTGCCATCAGCAAATCACAACACAGAGTTGAACAATATACAATTGATTAAAAGGAATTAGAAAACAAAGTCATACCACAGGCAACTATGCACTAATTAATTTATACTCCCCCCCCCTTCTCTTGTAACTGGTTAAATGTGCAAGTTCAGAACACTTGAAAAATATCATCAAGAAAGCTATCCCAAAACCTCACTTGGAGACACTTCATTTTAAACTAGTCTAGGAGATCTTAGCTATAAAATTCTGCCTTGACTTTGAAAAAATAAAATGCATTTGAATAGGGATATGCAAAAGTCACCATGCCTAGAAAGAAGTAATTAAAAGCTCCATTGCAGGATGAAAAAAAGTTCTGTAAGAGAGGTTCTTGTGAATCAGATAATAATCCTCATTCAATTTCCTGCTCAAAAGTGCAAACATTCCACTATGCATACACACATATGGTACGTACTCCAGACTCCAAACTCCAGAGCTGCTTGAGGAATTCACCTGTAGGATTACTGGTCTGGGTTTTTTGCATATCTCATCAAGCAACTTGTGGACTGACTTGATCGTGAAAGCAAAGGCTGCTTTGTTTTTTTCTTCTTCTGTAAGTTTGAAAGGATTGGAGATAACCAGCTTGAGAAAAAAATGGTTGGAGAAGGACAGCACCTAAATAAACTCTGTCTTTCCCTCCTTTTTTGAAGAAATCTCTTTGCCATATTCATAATGAATGGTACAACAGATACGACTCCAGTGACAATGATGATAGAGGCTAAACACTAGTGAAAAAAATCATCATCAAGGACAGCATGAGCAGGAGAAATTTCATGAGCAGACTGTTAAATCTCTGTCTTGAAGATGTTTGAGAATTGTGATCAATATTCTCTTTCTGAATGGGTAAGTATAATTGACCTTGACTTGAAGATGAGCTCTCAGCATCACTTCCAATACTAATTCTGAAGTGGAAAAAAACTTGGCCTCTCTCAAATCTTATTAGACTCCATTACCAAAAAAAGGTAAAAAACTGAAAATACTGAATTGATTCCTGAACTTCTAATACACAGTACACAGGGCAGGCAAAGGGAGACACAAGATATCCAAATTAAATTAGAAAAAAAACTACAAAGTGTGATTACTACATATTTACAACTCAAGAGCAAGAAAGCTGCTATAAAAGAAAGGCATGAGACTTGGGGGAATCAATTCTCAAATGTATCCAAGTGCCATCCAGTTCTGCCAGGCTTACCTCTTTCTACAGGTAAGAAATACCAGCATAGACAACTCTGGACACACCAAAATCCAGCCCCAAAAATACTTTTTCCAAAGAGAGGGACTAAAAACTCTTGTTATATTGTAGCATCTTTAAAATGTTATAATGTAACAGATGCAAAATTTCACCTGAGCACCATCCAGCAGTAAGAAACTGTATCTAGCCCTCTTAAACATTAGATAATAAACTTTGAATATCCAAATACTACCCTACAGCAGTATCTCTATTTAAAACCAGTACCTGCTGCCTTGTTTTAGAATAAAGAAATTACTTATTTTCTTACTTAGTATTTTGAACGTCATAAAAGCAGAGTTTAGCCTCTTATTAATGACACAAGAGAAAACATCTGAATCCTCATATGAGAGCAGACAAAACACTGTTAAGAGGGATATTAAATATAGTCTGATATTAAATATAGTCTACCTTGGCCAAGGGGAAGAGAAAGCAAAATTCAAAGAGATTAAAGTTCACTATGTTTGCTTAATGGAACTGGAACCAAGAATATACTTGCACACTTTCCCCCAGGGGTCAAGCTCAGGTAATCCTTGCAGAAACAGGTAAGTACCTGAAGCTGACACCAAGAGGTAACATTCTCAAGTGTGACTCACAAAGATGGATGACGTCAAATGCAGGTCTAAAACGTCTTTCCATAAAACCACTCCAGATCTGAAGCACCCATTCACACAGTGGGTCCTTTGTCAGTCATATTTTAGAGGCAGCTATGAAAAAAATTTATATAATCTACCAATGAAAATAATACATCCACAAGCAGGAGAAACAGAAGAAAATGCTATTCTGCACTCAGAACTTTCCGACATTAAAGTACCTCTTTGCCTACTCTGACGTCCCAAACAAGTAAACAGGAAAGAACACACTGCTCATGCCTGAGTATTTTGCAACATCATCCAAGCACTTCCAATGCATGTATGCTCCAAAACTTTCACTTAAAATTTTCATTTATGTCTTTGCACTAGAAGCTCCTCTGTAGAATAATGTTGCACACATCAGTGAATACAGTTATTCTACTTTCAGTGTATCTCTCTAATGCCATCAGACTGCAGGCATCATCACACTTGTGGCAGTAAACCTAGAGGAGCAAACACCTCTAAGTGATCTGCAAAGAAGCCTAAGAAGAGAGCACTCAAGAAAAAAAACCTAACAGCAAAATCCTCCATCTTCGGCCACCTAGCTAAGCAGGAAATTCCACCCATTTAAAGCGAAAGTTTAAAGGACGATTATTATTCAAGACAAGGAAAATTATGCAAAGCTTATTTCATATACTAAGCTATTCAAACATACAATAAGATAGAGGATTTAAAAAGTTAGATTAATAGTTTAGGTTTTTGATTTGCTTTTTCTTCTAGTGTTCCTGAATTTTATACCTTTTATACCTTATATTTAAAACTTTCATTTCAGTCATTCTTTACTAAGCGACGTACTCTGGAATAAACATTTTGACTCTGAGGCTTCAGACATACCTAGCATCATATCCTGAAATTCAGACCTCTTAAGGACATTGACCCCTAAGTATTTATAATGGCTTTGGACTTAATTTCTCCAAAGTGAGAGAAACATAACAATGACTGATTCACTAAAAAAGGAATAGAAATTGAAAGCCTCTTAAGACCTTTAAGCAATGAAAATAATGAACGCTGAAGTCCACGGTTGAGCAGAAAATGGAAGTTCCAAATGGAGGTATTGTTGTCATCTTATCACAGGGGTTCCATACTGTTGTCTCCTTATCACAAAGGTTCCATACCTTCTTGGTGTTTCTTGTGGGCAGCTCTCAGAGTACTGACTCTTTCTCCTTCACAAAGCAGCCAACTGACTCCAATTCCCTGCTCTACAGCCAACCCACTCTTTCATATGAGAAGAAGAGCACTATGAGAAGAAGAGCACTCTTCTTCTCATTGGTTACAGTTGTGGCCTGTAAAGTCAGGCTTGCTCCTAATCTTTGCTAATTGGCCCAGCTGTAACTCCAACTTAGGGGTAAGATTACTCTCTACACTATCTTTATTTTCTTATATTCTATCCCTCTACAAGGAACAGTGGATGTAAAGGAAAGATAAGAATAATCAGTGGATTTTTTTTTAAAGTAAACAAAAAGAGGACCCTTGCAGACTGATTTGATGCCTATAGCATACTGGGCTACATAAGACAAAATACCCCAAAATCTCAGTCATCTTAAGGGCAGCATGAACAAAAGAAATCCAAAAAAGCTATTGATGAATTACTAGATGGGTATTATAATACTGAGAGAGATTTACTGCAAAAGCAGAATGATGTACTTGTCCATTACAAGGAAGATGGAAGTATTCTCCAGTCAGTAACAGAAATGGTAATTATCTAGACAGAGACAAAATACTCCTACACACAGTAGGAGTTCCAGCTCAAGAGACCTGTATATCTTAATACTCCACACCCCAAAGAGGTTTAGATAATAGCAAAAGCTACTAGAGTATGATTTCCATACACACAAGAATTGGATGAAAAAGTACCATGCACAATAAGCTCTAACTTTTATCATGACTCTTAAAACACAAGAAAGGCTAAATACCTTTGATGAAAGGAAAGAAAATGATAGTAATAAAATTCTGTAGAAAAAAATATTCTGCTTGGAGGTCTTTTCAATGAGATTGCAGTTTGATCAGCTAAGTATAAAGTGAAAACATTATGACATGGTGTCCTGGAATGACTTTATGATACTTGTATCTCTGTCTGTTTAGCCCAAAAATAAGTTCTGCACCTTTAAGACTGGTTCTGAGAGCCCAGGGGGGGAGAGAAGAAGCACAGAGTTTGTTATCAGAAACTGCACTTTCTCCTCCACATTCCTGCTCCTGGCTGTGTGGTCTGCAGCATGGACAGCAAGAGAGAGCTCTCCTTTGCCTTTAGTTTTTAGCCAGCTGAGGCCAGAGAAGTTCCCTGGACTGTGATTTTTCTTTTTCTTAGAACTGTTCAAACCTGCTCTGGACTGAAAACCCAGGAGAGCACCTGGAACTCACACCTGTGGCCCACCAGCCTGAGCCTGGGCCGCAGCATTTCCAGCGCTGGAGGGACTGATCAGAGACTGAGTGAGCTGAGCTACAGCCCACCAAGGGGATTTTCTGAGTTTGTCATCTCTTCAGATCAGCAAGAAGTTTTCTTGTTTAATATTGTTCATTTTTTGTGCTGGTGAATGCTTTGCCTGTTAAACAAACAGTTTTTTCCACTTTTCTCCAAGGAAATATTTTCCTGAGCCAGTTGGGGGAGGGACCACTTGAATTTGCTTTCTAGAAGAACCCCTCTGGAGGTTTTCTCCCAAATTTGCCTTAAACCAGGACACATGGATATAACAGAACAGTTTTCAAAGGCAATTAACCTTTCATTTAGAGCTCCATTTTAATTAGGAAAAAGCGTGCATTATTAAATACAGCTGAAACAGTTTAATAGCTATTTCTTCAAAAGCCGTCACCAAAAGAGAACAATTTAGTAAATATGAATGTTACCCTTGGGAATCTGCAAACATAAATACTAGTTACTAACTTGCAACGTTTTTTCATTGGTATTTAAAAAGCAAATCTGAAATGCCCACTTCTAGAAATCTTTGTAGGTGACTGAAGGAGCCTTTAAGAAAACTGAGATGTTTACAATACACTTGACTTTATCTGTTGGAAATAACAAGTAAATCTGATTTAACAACTGCTCATAGGAGGACTTTATAATTAGTGTAACACTGTCATGAAAGTAAAAAAGGTATCAATTTCAATTCTTCTAGTAAAGAGGAAGCTCAATGTGATATTGGTGGGAATTTATTTGAAATCTATGAACCATCCTATCAGCTTAACCCCTCTGAGAGCCTAAGCATTTCCTCCACAGCTGCAATCAACTGGGGATGAACTAACCAGAACACTGGGACATGGAGGAACTCAGCTGGATAACAGCCAGAGCTGTTTCCAGTGCTCCAATATGGCACAAGGAAACAGGGAGCTGTGTGGTGGTTTAGGAACTTTTACAAGGTAGTTGTTACCTGGGCTTGAGTTACACTCCCCTCCTACCTGCCCACTTCCCCAAAATGCCTTGTGTTCATTTGGAAAAAAAGAATCCTGCATGGATAGTCTGGCTCTAACACTCAAGAAAGTAGAATCCAACCTGCAAAAAGCTGAAGCAGAACCAAAGTACACTACCTGAATGAAAATACACTGGGATAAGGTATAAAAGCATTATCTTCTCTGCTCTCTTGAATATCATCAATTACAGGCAAAGACATTTTTCCAAAGTAGGATTTCTCCATCATAGAAGTAAGTACATACAAGAACGACTTTTATTTGTTTTGGACTTAAGAAAACCTATGCATCTTCAAGAATTCAGACACATGCAAGAACTACTGCCATTCTAGAGATTAAAACTGACATTTAAGGTGAGGAATTAACTAGAGTCCATGCTTCCTAGACCATTAAACTATGTACATTCAGTGAAATTTGAAATTTACATTTCATATAACATAATCCAAATTCAGTAAAATAAATAATTTTTTTAAAAATTGGAAGAAAAATCTTACCTTTGGTGCACGCACATAATCTGTCTGTGCCCGAACAGTATATCACAGAGACAAACATATCTGGTTCTTCAGTGCCCTCTTTTTTAGGTGGCTCCACTTTGGCCAGAATTTCAAAGTTTGAAAGATCTAGTATTTTTACATATCCTCCCTGAGTAGTTATTACCAGGTGCCCAAGAGTAGAGATCTCAGATCTTCTCTCTCTCCCACTGCCATTTTTAGAAGATAATTGTATTTCCTCTACAGGCTCCTCACAGTCGTCTTCTCGATTATCCAATATATCTGGTGGGAGTAAAATCATTGAGGTAATTGTGTCTTGGGGGTCTTTGATATGCTGGATTTTTACTGGTTCCTCCTCTAGAGTAACTATTCTAGTGGCATAATTCATTTTATAAAGCACTAGGTATCCACCACTAACACTTCTCTGTTCAGGCTGAATTATTAAAGGAGTTGGTACATCTGCTGGTGTCTCCTGCTGGATTACATCAATACTCGTGCCATTCACTACGGCAAGACTTGATTCTAGTTCCCCCTTCCTTCTATTACATAGTGCCGAGTTTAATTTATTTAAATTATTCAAGGCCTCTACTTGATTTATTGCACTCAGAGACTCAACGGGACAAGTCCGCAGTCCTACTAACAGATGAACTCCATCTGCACAAGGTGTGATTGAATCCACACACAGGTTCTCCTCCTCTGCAAACTTGGGCAGACGCAGGCACTGAACCAAAGTCCCAGGCTTGGGAACCATAGAGCTCCACTTGTCCGAGTCCGGAGATGTCAGGTTGGCTGCAGCATCTGCAAACTGCTGAATGTAAGTCACAGGGGGGTCCTGTAACAGCAACTGTTCCTGACTGTCCAGCTCCATTTCAATGATCTGTGGAACTGTGAAACCATCATCGTGGATACTTTTACTCATAATATTGTTCATCTGGGAAAAGAGTTTTCCTGCTTTTTCATCAGACTCCTTGATGCTGTACAGCAGCAATACAGGCAAAGTCCTCCTTACCAGAGGGGAATTCAGTTCTGAATTCGTGCAGGATTCATTGTCAGTTGATCCCTGTTCGGAGACACTCTCACCTCGAGTCCTGCTTAAGCCATCCAGTGATCTCTGAGAGTTACTGCTAACGGGAGAGGTAGCAGGTGATTTGTATGTTAATAGACCTCCAGCTAATAAACAAGGAAAAGGAATGTTGTGTTGTTCTAGATGTTTTTCCTTCATCTTTTCACTCTTACAGTTAGCCAAACAGGGATTTGCCCCAAGTTCTTCCAGATCTTTAACTGTGTCCTCCAGAACATTTGCAACAATTTCCCACTGAAGTTTTTCAGGTTGTTGAAGAACACTGAGAGCTGTTATATCAAGGCTGACTTCCATCGTTTCTTTTTGTGATGTATGCCCTTTAAAACAAAAACGTTTAACATAATTCACATGCTCAAAAAACAAAACGGGAATCATACTGCATATATTACAGTTTGTTGGGAAAAAAGCATCTTTTTCTACATCTCATGCTCTTTTTTTCCCCACTTGGTGATCCTTACTCAAAGATGTAAACCACATTATAGAAAACAAACATGTAGTCCTCCCTCCCTCAAAATTTCTGACTGAACCTCTAAGAAAACAACACAAGAATACCATGCATAGCACTGTTCTGCTTCCATATAAAATCTTTACTCAGGAAGAAATACTTTATCAAAGTGCAAACCCTTAGGGAAATAATCAAGACACAGGAAACTCTTTTGGCAATCCCCTGAATTTAAAGCGTTTCATACAGCTGTAATTTGTTCCTGTTCTAAGAAAGTTCTTTTATCTTGGTTTGTGTGCTTTATTGACAGCAAGATAAGCAATGCTTGTTGTCAAGTAAGACATTTATTAACTAACAAAGTGCAGGGTTTTTTTTCTCCTGCATGCCATCTCTCCATCACACAAACTGAAATACTGGCATTTCTTTCAATGGTAAATCCATTGAAAAATTCTTTTCCAAGGTAAATTCTTTTCCTTTTTTCTAATCCAGTGAATATGATATCAGTTTTGACAGGGTTTTTTAAAAAGTCTGGAAGAAGAATTTCCCCTTTCACCTCTAAACTATTCCATATATAACAGGTCAGATATAACCTACCTGTAACAGATTCTGATCTGGAATGCTCTTCACTGTCTGAATCCTCCAGTAGATCATCACTGGAAAAAAAACAATGCACTAATGACACCATGTACATGCTAACTGCAGGCTTATTTTTAATTAAATTAGTAAAAATTCATAAAAACCACAACGTGTACTATAGCTGGCCATTCTTTTCAGCCAGCATTGTTCATCCATTGATGAGTTCATCACAGACACCAACAACAAAGACTTTATCCTCCATTACTGAATCAGTAGACCAGATTTCTTTTTGCCTCATTCTACTAATGTATTTCCTACAATTCAGGTCTAAATTGAATTAAAATGAAAACCAGTTCTCAGGAATCTTTCCAAGAAAAATAAAACCATACAATCAGGACATCTGAAAATGAATATCAACATCTTCAAATTCCTCAAAATCATCTCTGGAAAGTGGAGCTGACAGATTGCTCTTCAGTTCTACAAGCGATTTTGTAGCGAATACTGAAACAAGGGATGAACAGTGTTGTCGGTTTTAAAAATACTGCCAGAGAAATCTTTTTGTCATAAAACCAGATTCTGTTCAAGACACCTTTTCAAGAGAAATAGGACCCTGAGTAGTTCTAAGAATACATAAATAGTTAATGCACCTGACTTTTCCAATAAAAGAAATTATTTCCTATTACAGGCTCATTACACATAGGAAGGACAGTAATCCCTTTGCAGCTTCAGGTAAAACTACTCACAGTACCAAGTCAGATCCTCAAACTTCAACAAACCAGATGCTTATTCCTCATATCCAAGAAATACATCTTTGTGGGGTCAAACCTGAAAACATTCACTTCACAACATGGCAGACACAATTCAATATTTTAAATCTGATCCAGCTTCCCCTTAAGCAGAGAAGTGAGAATCAATTCCACGTAGGTTAAATGAAATGGAAGATGCTTAGTTCTAGGCAGTATGATTGCACTGTCCTTTATCCAGCTCTTAAAATTGGTTTAATTCTTTAACTATTAAGGAGTTGCCAGCCCTAAAGCTACAGTAAGAGTCCAGGCGGCTGCTGATGCTGCTCATGTCAGCAGAAGAGCAACCTTTCTATTTGCTCTGCACTACTGTAGACATCACACTAAGCTTAAAACCAAGATTTACATCCCTGTGCATATAACAGTATTGTTACCTTCTTCTTAATGCTGAAGTTTAAGAAGCAACCTTCAGAAAACTAGCAACACTCCCCAGTCAACTTTTGGTCTACATTTTCCAACAGTTATTCACTCTATTGCGCTTTGGCAAGACCAGACAAGAGCACCCAGTAACTGGGTTAGGCTGCATGAAGCACAAATGAAATACTACTTTTTTCTCACATCACACTTTCTAAGCAGTGACATACCCTGTAGCTTATCCAAACCCTTGCAACAGGACTATCTAATTGTTTAGAGTCTGTATATGTGTACTAAAAGAATGCAAGGAAGCACAAATTCCTAGCACAGCTAAACAGTTTATTTTCAGAATGACATAACCACAAATTGTGGAGAAGCAATCAGAAAAAAAGCATGTTCCAGAAGTCCAAGAGGAGCCTTTACTTTCAAGATCTGAAATGTATAATCCATAACTAAAATGAAAGGCTGATGCAAAGCTTATATTCCTTTCTCTTTTTACACTGCCTTTGAAACATGAGCATAGAGCAGCAATGAGATCTGAAATCTCTTTGCTAGTGGAGTATAAAACTGGAACAGCAGGAAACTGGCTTAAAAAATAGAAATTTAGATTAGTCTGTTTCAAGTGTTGAATTATGTACAAAAATACAGAGTGACTAAAATATTATTTCCATGAAAACAAAATTACCAACCTTATGTTTCACAAAGCATGACTTTGCTAAATGACATTTACCACTCACACAGAAGCATTTAATATTTCTCATTTGGTAGATTGGCATACCTGTCTCCTTCTAATTTTGGTATGTCTGAGCAGCTAGAGGAATCTTCTAACCATGCTAGTGTTGGTCTCCTTGAGTCAACCCCTGAGCTCTGTTCTCCTGATAACATAAGTTGCTGCACAATAGCGGGATCATATGCATTGATTTCAAATTTTAAGTGGACCTGAGAAATAACAAGAAAAAACAGAAGAGGTATTTGATTTTGAATCAGGATATGCCTGATCAGTAAATAGCTGATGAAAAATAATTATTTATACTGCATACCTTCATAAGTTTGGAAACATCCCATATGCAGATCTTTCCTCGTTTTGTTGCAGCAGCTAGAAAATGAGGGCAACTTCCAGATCCAAAGCAGGTTATTCTGTCAGTGCCATCTGTGCAGGGAAATTGTGCTGGACTTGTTGCCAGTGTGACTGAAAGAGGTACATTCTGAGTGTGCTCACCCTTGACAAATGGGCAGTTTGGGGAATGTCTCTCATGTTCAGACCTTTCCAAATTAAAAACAAACACAGAAAACAGTTTTTACTGTGAAAACTACACACAGTATAAGCAAGTTAAGCCCTAGAAGTGAAGCTGAAACTGAACGGTTTGAACTCTATTGCAGCCAACCATACAAGAGAATTCTGAAGCTACTAACACAGCTTTCCCTGCTGATTCTCAATAGCAGACTGTATTAAAGACTTTGATCACTCAATGTGCATTCATAGTCAAATGGATCAATCTACACAATGCTCTAAATATAATTAGTCCATTAAAAAAAATTGTTCTATAGGCAGTGGCCAATCATGTCCCCACAAAGAAAAACCCAGATTAAATTACATTAAAACTCTAATGTTATGAGTAACTTTAGAAGCAATGTCCTGTTTTTAGTTCTATATCCACAACTGAAAAAATCAAAACTGGGAACAGTCCTGAATGTCACATTAACCAAGAAGCATGGAAAAAAATGCATCTTGATATACAACTAAGGCAGAGACATGACAGGAGCAATTACACGGCTACAAAATGTCTTGAAAATTGTAAGTGAAAGGAGTAGACAAAAACTATGAAGATAATATTACAAGGAAAAGTTTCCACCAAGTCTGGAATCTGATGTGTTCAAGGAAACATTACAAATTACCGACTAATCAAGAATAAAATTACATTAAGAACTCTTTAATTAGTGTAAGGTCCTCCCTTTCAGTCACCATCCACAATTTTAGATGATTGAGGAAACTAGCAATGGATACTGCAATTTCAGATAAAAGGCAAATATGCACTAAACAGTCAGAGCAGTTTTTGAACCTGAAAAGAGATGTATTCTAGTCTCAATCAAATAGAAGACTCAGTTTAGATCCCCACAAACAAGTACTGGCTGACAACTCTCAAGGAGCAATTTGAAATGAAACAGCAAATCAGAATTAAGATATAAAACCAACTACATTTTTTTTCTTTTAGTATTACACAGAAATTTGATATTGTACATCAAATCTTTTTGTGACTTGTTCCATGGAATCATTTTGAGAAACTTGATTTTTTCCTTTGAAGATTTCTAACCTCTTCAGCACAAAATTAGGTGTACTTCACACATCATTAAACTTACCAAGGTTCATCTGTAGGCTCCCAGCACACCAAGCACACACTGCAGGTAAAGCACATGGCTCTGTCATCTCCTGATGAAGCAGGCTATGAAAATAGGAAGAAGCACTTGAAATTTATATAGCTATGTACTACAAAACACTTTTAACTAGGTGATCAACTTCTTTCCCTCTAGTGACATACTAAAGCATCACACCAAACATATAAAAGGCCACAAATTATATACTACAAAGTGGCAGCATTTCACATTAAAAAGAGAATACACATTACTGTAGAAGAGATCAAGAACTAACATTCATGCAAGTCATTGGATGCAAACCACAGACAAAGAACAGAAATTGCTTTTTTTTCTTTGGCAAAAGTTCACAAGGTTCAAAAAATTTAGAACTGCAGCAGAAAACATGCTTGGATAAACACGGGTTAAAAGATATTCCTACCAATCTCTTAGGACATAAAGTATTCTCTACCACTCCTCTGCAAAGAACAGTTGTTACTAGCTGAAGTAACTGAGGAAAAACAATCAAAATTTCCATTCTCTTAAAATTTAGCATTTTCATGATCTCATTTCAAGATATGCTTGGGAATATGCAGATGCAATTCCAACATATGAATTCCCTGCCTTTTTCCTTCTGTGCAAGTTAAGGAAATCATCCAAAAACTTCATCCACCTATCACGCTTTACAGCTGACAGAATGAAACAGACAATATTGCTGTCAAATGCTAGGCACTGCCCAGCAATTATTATCTAAATCCATATCATAAATATTTTTTAAATCAGGAATAATTTCAAGGAATGAAAAATGGAAATAAGCAAAAGTAGTGGAATAAAACATTGAGGTTGTATTTATTCACTGAGCCTAACAATTTAATGTGATCTAGGACCTCTGTTTGATACAACAAAGTCCTACCAGGAAAGTATGTTTAGAGAACTCCAGTGTCAAGCTTATTGCTTTTTTGTTTTACTTGTTATATAAAAAAAGAAAAAAAGCCCTACTAGAAAACATCACCACCATTTTTCCCCTGCCCTCCCACCTGAGGAACAAATACTAGGAACAACTAAATCTCTTACCTGGTGATAGAACCCAGCTTGAGCCATAGGATCTGGCTGTGCCCACCGATAACCCACATGAGGCCATGAAGTGAATGTCTCCCGTCTGTTAGCTTCACTATACATCAAAGACCTAGAAAGGTGAAAAACTCTACATGACCCAAAATTGCCACTTAAAATTAAAAACCCAAACTATTTATAAGACTTTGAGTCCTTTATTAACCATTAAAAATAGCATAAATAGTTACCTATAACTTACACATAAAATTATAATTAACTATTACAGGAAAATTACAAACCTCCCTCACCTGGGTGCTTAAAGTACATCCCCAGCAAAAAACTAAAAGCCACACAACAACTTATGGACCTTAAGAGCAGGATTAAGAAAATAAGCTTCCAGGTAGCCTATGTGATCTACCTGCAGAGAAAAGCATCAGATACCCAAAGCTATTCTGCATTGAAGGCAGGTGGAGAAGCTAGCCCAACAGAAGTGCAAGAGAGCTGGATTTTCTTAAACATGACAACTACTGTAAAAATTTGGGGTTCTTAGTTAAACACTTATAAATTTACATATTTAAAAATTCTCTAAAGTGATATTTTAGGCTTAACTAAATAGATGACACAACCCTCCTTCCCAGTCATCACTCACTACATACTGTAATACTCACAAATTTTAAACTACTAAGTCCCAAAATATGAACCCCTCTGCAACTTAGGTAAGAGAGCAAAGAAGCTCCTCTCTTTTCCACCTTCACTCAATGCATGTCTCTCATTTGCAACAGCACATGAGAAATGAGTATCAGTTTTCCTTTTCCCTAGACAGAGTTTTGTTCTCCCAAGAACTGGGGCTGTTAGAGGGAAATGTGCCTTATTTCCTGTTTCTGCTTCTCAGTTTCAGGGGATTTTTGCTGTCTTGTAAGAGAACAGAAATATTAAACATTTCCTGCCAAAGAAGTAATCTATTCTAGCAACGCTCACATAAGAGCTATCTTAACTTGACATTATACCAGCTCAAGAGACAGATCTTGGGACAGGTCTAATCAAAATACAATGTAGTGAGGTATAGGTAGACCTGAAGGCCTGGAGAAGGAAAGCTAAGAGATGAAATCAAATTCATTAAATTATTTGAGATGTAAGAAATTATAATACAAATGCAAAATAGTATTTGTACAGACACTTTCAAGAAAGAATAATTTATAAACTTAGAAGATTTACCACTATTCTAACTAGTCTCAGCTTATGAAGGTTAAAATAAACTACCACTTAGATAGAAATAGATGAAGCAGCAATCTGAGATAAAATGTTCTCTTATTCTACACATGTTGCAGTTGACTAGAGAGCTCAGAAGTAGCATATATATGGTCTGCAAAGGTAACTTCCTAAACTTCTAAACCATAAAACATAATAATGACTCTTTCTTGTATGAAGGAAAAGCAGTTGACTTCAGGATACAATGGAGTATGTATTTAAGGCTTCAATTCTTACCTTTCTAAAAGTGTATGTTGGGATTAAGAGCAGAGTAAATTTGATTTGCATTAAAGTTGAAACCCAGACAGTCTTGTGGTGTCCATAAAGGCTTTCCTAAATTCAGTAATATGTATGGCACAGCACACACGAAACAGTTGATTAGCTGCATGTGTAAGAGCAGCGAAGTACAGAATAGGACTAACTCTTTAAGTAAGTTAAAAGTAATCTAAGAGCTTATCCTGATACAACTAAGGGGTCAAATTCATCACTTATTTTGCATTAATATACCTGTCCACAGATCGGCCAGGTCCCACACCGAGCTCTGGTCGTGCGCTGGGTAAGAGGTAAGATAACCTATCCATCACAGAGGATGCTACAGGTAAGGCAGCAATATTTTGATTTATCTTCTTGAGTTCATTTACAATGGCACTGGCGACAGACTTCAAAACATGATGAGGAAGGTGGAACGTAACCGTTGCCCACTAAATAAGAAAAGAAGTGTCTATGTTTTAGAATTTGAAAATCTTAACAACAAACAGATCAGAAGAGTGTCAAAACCGAAACCCAACACGTGTGGTATCAAGAAATACAACAGACACACAAAAGAAACACGAACATAACACAAGGAAAGTAACCTCATATTTTAAGCTCAGTTGGGTTTATTAGTTGACTTTATCAGCAAGAAACTAATCTTGTTTGTTCTCTTACCAAGAGAAGCTTCACACATAAAACTAAGGAACAGACAATATATTCCATTGTCTTCAAACAGAATCCACCACACTGAGTCACAGATTTTGCATGTTTCAATGGTAGACACACAAATTAGACTTGGGAATCCATGGTAGACAGTATAAATTCTTACCTTTGCAACTTTATGATTTGCTGCTGTTTCATGTGAGGTATTTTTTAAGCCATCCTTCAGTTGTGTGATGAACAAATCATATCCCTCTGTGCTAGAAACATCTACTTTTTCTATGCAAGCAGATAACAGCTGCTGAGCCTAAAATGCAGATGTGCAAGCAAAGTTAGCATCCACACTGAGTAACTACAACAGGAATTATGCCTGTTTCATTACTCTTGGAAATGTCTTTTGCTGGATCCCACTTTATCATATATTATATCAGCATAATTCCCATTCCAGACCTGAGTATTCCCATTCCAAATTTTACATCACAGGCCAACCCACAGATAAACTTCAGCAATGGTAACAGTAATTACTACAAATTCTCTCAAGGGCAGTATTACCAAATGTTAAAAAAAGCCAGTCATAAAAGTTAAAACAAGATCTATCAAAGAAACATCTATTGCCCAATGCTTTCTCTTCAAAAGGATCCATTTAGCTTTAATGACAAAAAGTGACAGCAAGAACAAAAGTCTTGCCATTTTCTGAGTAGCTTTGTACCTTCAAAAAGGTAGATAATAATGAGAACAACCACACTGCAATACAATTCGAGCTAAGTTACTTACAATGCTAATACAGCAAAGCTGAAAAATGAAGCAAAGAAAAACCCAGGCCAGTTTAGAAGTTAGTTCTTGAAAGTCAGAAATAATGCAGCTAGAAAAGAATGCTATAATCGTCCATTTACAGACATTTTCTTCCAAGTCTCATCTGTTTCCAGCTTATCCCTCTGTCTGCTAACTTCATGTTGACAGGTAAAGTTTAAAGGAATGCTTATTGTGCAAGGCACAGAGTATTCTAAATCTGCTGTTAGGTGAGTTAACATCTGAAAAATATTACAGGAATTCTTTCAAGTTACAAATACAGGGAAATATTTCCCAAGGACAATGGTCAGCCAGTCCTTTAAACAACCACAAACTCCTAGAAACAGCACAAACCAAAAGGCCCTTAGTTATGTCCTTGGGAAGTTCAGGGGAAGAAAGACTGAAATAAGGCAAACCAGCCCCTGAGCCAAGGTTCTATCAGAAGAATAACAGACTGTGGAAGCTCCTCAATTTCAGTGTTCTACGGCCAATTCAAAACAGCACAGAGATTGCTTCATAACTTGCTAATGCTGACAATTAGAAATGCATAAAGGCGCACAGCACTACCAGCAGATCAAACTACTTAAATTAAGAGCAAAAATGTGCAGAAAAGTTATAGAGACAAAAAAAACCCCCACTAAATACCCCTCCTTGGATGAAAGTTCTTGACCTTTCTATGATGAAAGAGGTGGACAGATGTGTTTGTATGATATTTGCTTAGTATTTACTAAGTTTTTCCAAGGTCTGGGTTACCACCTCTTTAAAATTAAAAGAACTTGAGACTGATACTGTTATGCCTCCTTCCTCACTGATCTAGTGATCAAACTCCCAAAGCTACTCCTACTGAACTCCACATTTCTTTTTCTACAGGAAGGATCTTAACAGAGAAGTGCTGTAAAAAAGGGTCTATAAACTCTTTAGAACCAAAGAATCTCTGTGCAAAAACTAACACAAACTTATAGACTGTATTGAACCATGTGAGACTGCAAAACTGTCACAGCAGATCTTATGAAAGGAAATCCTGACCTCTGACACTTTCTTCACACTCAGCCACACATACCAAGATTCTTTAGTAACCCACAAAGGGTACAAAAGCAATGCCAGTGGGCAGCAGGCATCAGGAACCTGGAAAGCTCTCTGCAGAGACCTCTATGAAACATTTTATTGCTGTACTCCTACTCAAGTCACATAGTTAAAAACCTCAGATATAACATAAATTCTTGATTCATAACACATAAATAATGTACATCAATGCTGAGGATAAACGAATGCAACAAAATCCTAAGTACTATACTCTAAGCAGAAATGTCTACATTAGTATGTCTAAATGCCCAAACCACGAAGTACTGTGCTACACCTGATCCAAACATAAAAGGGAAGCCAGGTTTGCACAGAAAAAAGTACTTTTTTAGGCCAGCTGACCTTGCTAGAAAACTTAAGATTCCAGCTCTAATTCTTCACATGACAGAACACTGTGTTACCTGATTTCATCTTTCTTTTTCTGAAAGACTATAACAACAAATTAGGAATACCTAACAGGCCAGACTGACTCCTAGAAGTGCATATAGATTCCATACACAAGCAACGACAAAGGTGGGGAAATGAGTCCTTATCTCTGGTCACTAAAAAAAGTTCTTTCTTCTGAAATAATGTGGTCTTGGGGCATGCTCTTATTTGTTTGAGATACAGGAAACTGTGAAAGGCTGTGGCCCTATGACAGCTAATAACTAAGAAACTTTTCCATTACATGGTGTAAATATCACCCGAGAAACTCAGAGTCAAATGTCTGGTTTCAGTATTTCTGACAGAGTTATTTACATACCTCTTTTCACTCCCCCCCCATCTTACCTCTGTAACTGGCAATTCAAGCTGAACCACGTCATCTTGTTTTGAAACAGGCGTTTGCAGAGCTGTGTCTAACAGCAAGATGCCATTGAGATCTTTCCTACATCCTACTGCATAATCATCCACAAAGATCACTTTATCCACAGCAGAAATATACTGACATTTCACCCGTCCACCTGGTTTAGCTAGAAAGGAAAGATAAAATGCAAGATCTAATTAGAAAAATGCTTTTATAGAAAAGACCTCTAATTTCTGTTTAGGAAAGAAAAGTAAAACTTTGGCAAAATCTTTACTTCTTGAGATGATCAAAACATTTTAGCAACCACAATTTTCACTAAGCTTTTATATTTCCTACATTAAAAAACAAACTACCAAAATCTATACATCCCATCAATAACCATTTTATTCCTACAGTGGAAGCCATTAATTTAAATCCTCCTCCTACCAGGAGGCCTCAGCTAGAGTTTTCAATCTTAATGCAGATGCCTGGTGTTTTAACTTGATACTAGCTGACAATCAATAATAAGAACAAAAATGCACAAACCAGAATGAACACTGAGACAAAATTGTTAAATTACCATTAAGCCTTACTAACAACACTTCATCAAGCAAAACAACACTTCTCAAAACTAAGTACAGCATGTAACATGTACCAATGTGGTGCGTGTTCCTTGAAACACTACAACAGCTCATTTCTGCTCAGTGTTGCACATGTGATGTTAGTAACAGGTCTGAGAAGTTTGGTGAAGGCAGAGGAAGACTGCCACCAGATAAATAAGGAAAGGCTGTGGCAATGGATATTAACCCCTAAAATGTTTAATATTACTCATCACTATTACGTGCCTAAAGCTGGATAGACTGCAGAACTGAATGTAATCCATGTGAAATGCTACCTGCATAGAAGGCAAACTGCCTTCTATCACAGACAGAGTAAGCTGCCACTCCAGAAGCAGACTGTGTCTATGTTATAAATACATGGACATATTCTCCAATGGCAGCTGAAAATGCTGCATCGTCAACAGAGATGTCTTCCTGTCACACAGAAATAGGAGTTTCATGAAATTTTGCATTAATCATGTCCTGTCCATGTTCTCCTCTTTCCTCAGACACTGGATACTGTTTTTATTATAAATAATTAAAAAAATCACCATTTTGCTTACTAGCATACAGTAAAACATCCAGATAAGGACAGCTACATGACTCTGTCATCTTCACACTTAATAAGAGTTAAATGGAAATTAAAACTTCTGGAAATCCAGGGCACATGAATCTGACCACATGACATTTGTGGTATCCTCTCTCTGAAAATGCAGGTAAAGAACAGTTGTCAGCTGCCCTTCTCACCAAGATTTTGGAAACAATGACTCACACTCACAAAACAAAGGAGATAGGCCTTTGCCTGCAGTAAGCATACTGCAATTGTAACCATTGATACAGCAGTCAGAAACACCTGAAGAGTTCGGAATCACTTGATAGCTGTGAAGTCTTTGGTCCTTGCTCAGCAAAAAAGAGTTCTCTGAATGGTAAATCAACTAATTTCACACTGTGTTTTTGCCAATACACTGGAGTTCCTCACACAAAACTTTCTACAACCAACACAGCTGCAGGCAAGGAAGTAAAACGTTCTACAGGAAAATCAGCTTTGTCAAAAATTCAAATACAAGTTTTAATATTTTTAAAAGTTTCAAAAATGTACTGGAAACTATCATGCAATAAACTGAACAGTATCTGACGCACTAAACTACAAAACCTCAGTAGATTCTGATGATGTTTGCAGACTATCCAGAGTGATCCAAGGGATGGATCACTACAGGACACTTTCTTTAACACATCACTTCTCTCCTCCTTCCCCCTCCCAGAGAAAATGGGAAAAGCAGTTCATCCTTTCTGGATGAGCCATGCCAACACCATGAACACTTTCTTTTGCACTTTCCTTATTTCCTGTCAAGCACAGGAGTGTGCTCATGCCCTGTGCCTAGGAGTTCTGCAGTCTGTAGGAGCCCCACACATTGTGGCTTTCTAGGCTAGACCATTCTTACTTTATCAATTCTGTAGTGATGTTAATGAAATCTCATGTCTAAAGCAGCAAACAGCTAATACCCTCTGAGTAAATGGTCCAACTCTTTAGAAGCCAATGAAGATAACTAATGAGGCAGATAACATAGTATTTCTGCTCCACTACAAAACGAAATAAGTTATAACTACAGAACAAAAAATATATTGCCTTCCAGCTGTGATCTTTTGTTGTGTGCTGGCTAATATTCTGGTTTGTTGTATTGACAGAAAGATTGGCCAAATTATCTGTAGAAAGTTATTTACAGTTGCTGTTTTTATTTTATTTATTTTATTGTATTTATTTTATTGAAGTACATAAAACCAAAACAGGCTCCCTTAGCCTAAGTCGATGGAACTTCAAGGACATTGTTCAATCAATATTTAATATTTTTCCAAAACTCAGAGAAACACATTCTGTAACTGACTAGTTTACACTAAATAGCCTCTGAGTTGCTGAGAAGCTTTTTTGCAAATAGGAGTTTAATTTTAAAAGTTCACAAAACACATTTCAAGATAATTCTAAAACTAGTCACATAGTGTAACATGGTCTACATTTGGCTGACTATATTATTGTAATAACAGATTAAGAACCAGGAAACCAACAAATGTAGAAGTCACTGCTACAGAAGTAGTAACCTACAAGTTATGCCTAGAAAAGTTAAATCATCCTAAAGCATTGTCAGAAGTGTTCTTTTTAACTCAGGATCAATATTTTACAATGAGCTTAAGGACTCTGCCAATACCCATTGAAAAACATACTGGTGCCCCTCTAACATTATGTCCTGCCTGTCCAGTCTCAGTTTACTGCCAATAAATAGTGATCTGCACCTTCAGAAACCACAGCTAAAAAGTTTCATGTAAAATCACTAGATCATTTAAGCTAGATCATCAAAACCCAACTGTTACTCTCATTTAAGCCTCCATTGCTTTAGCTGTAATTTATTTTGGGTGTTAGGAGAAAAGCAGTCATTCTAAGTTTCTAATGATTTTGCTTTTCAGTCTTGGCACAAGTGAATCATAGCTTCTCCCAATATCTCCAGCCTATCTGCCTAGGATTAAAAACAAAACAACTCACAAAGAAGTCATTAAACCTTTTGTCAGTTCCTACAAGGAAACCTGGCAGGCTGCTAGCATGCCAGAAGTGCAAATCCAATAGCATATTACACTGTGATATGACATCTATCACAACATTAGAACTAGCAACCTAAACTTAAAATAAAACCAAACATCAGATTGCAGAAATTAAGAACCTGAGAACACGAACATTTCACCTCCACCTTCTTTGTTTCAAACAACAGAGAACAGAGACCAGCAATTTCCTGTGATCGCAATCTGACCCATGGGAGTATTACAGAAAACCAACTGGTCTGGAGAACTCATAACAGTCTAAGCAGCATCTGGCATGCCCCCTTGCCTATGGGCATTAAGATGAACCAAACCAATTAGAGAATTAGCCTTGCATTTCAAGAAGTAGAACAATGAAAAAGTTTGTCTCCATCTCTCTGCTAAAGACAGATTCAGCCTCAAAGCTACAGAGCTTAAGAGAAGTGGCTGTCACACGCATATGCTTGGCCACCATCATGAAGAGATAGAGATTAATGCTGGCAGTAGCACCTTTGTCTTCTGTAATATTGGAAAAAGTTAATTCTGAAAATTAATACTATTTTAATACTATTTCTGGCTAGAAAACTGCTAGCCAGGAATAGTATTAAAACATGTCAAAGTGAGCAATTCTCTTGACAAGAAGCTCCCAATACAGAGCAAAAAAAGCTTAAAAATAATTTCTAAATTGAAGGAAACTAACACTTACCTGCAGCTATAAAGTGAGAGTGGTAAACACATGCATCATAGCACTGATTCCATAAGGCTAAGACCCAAGTCCAATCAAGTATCTAAAGGTTCAGAGTTCATAGCTTTGATCTATGAATGTCACTAGGTCTTTAAATAAAGAAGTAACATTTTTGGAGAAACAGAAATCCCATCAGCCCAGTAGAAGAGATACATTATGCACAGCAATACCAGTTTCTGGCATTTAATTGCATCTGCCATTAATAATTGCCAATCTGGTCACTAATGGCATCTGTCATTTAAGTTAAAATATCCAAACAATATCTCAGTACCCATTTCAAAATACTTGCAAGCATGGAAAAAATAATAAATGAAGTTTCAGGAGATCAAAAGCCCTATCTATTCCATTGATCTTGTACCATAAGATTCAAGCATCAAGCTACTTAAAATGAATCCAAAACTCAAGAAAAGGCCAGGTTAGCGAACAGCAAAACTATTCTTTCCATCTGAGATAAAAACACTTCCTGCTAGAACCTCACTCAGCTACTTCTCACGCATTTTTCAGGTACCTGGGATTAAAAAAACCTTAAGTATCACTTGCCCTTATTTGTTAAAAAGCAAGTGCCTTTCTTACTGCTACCACTTCATGTAATCATAAAATCGACAAAAAGTTAGCAAGTATAACACCCAATTACATACTAGCTAAGCAACACATCTGCCAAGGCAAGCATACCAGAACATTTGCAATTTGAGGACAATAGAAATAAAATTTAAAAAAAAGGAAAATCCTGTCCTAAAGTTCAACTTGCTGTCTTAACTTGCCATATTTGCAGGAATCTATTTTGAACTAATACTACAGAAAATCACAACTTTGGATGAGCTGCAAAGGGGTCAAACAAAAGAGCATAAAGAGCAAACCTCTAAGTCTCGTCTAAAAATAAAAGTTGCCTCCAAATTATTTCACATCAGTGGCTCCCAAATGAAACAAAGACATGGTGGTTATGAACAGCTGGGAACACCATAATGAGAAGATGTCTAATGGCTGGCCAAATCAGGCCATGACTGCTCATAATTATTGAATTTATCAGTTATAGATCCTCCCTCATTCCTCCTCTTCTCTTCCTCATGTACATCCCCTGTGGATACTTTGGCACTGTAGTTTTCTCTGCCAGGTTCAGGCCCAGCCCCTTGTTTGCACTGAACATCACCTCACCAAAGATGTCTGCTGTCATCACAAAGGCACTCCATGAACCTCTCCTTTCCCCAAAACAGAAATATTCTCAAACTTTAGGAAAGGATAGAAAGGAAGCTATTAGAGGAACACAAGTTCAGGTTCTAGGTATATACAAACAACATTTTCTTTTAGATTTCACTATATGCACATACCTTCATCTGCCACATCAGCTGGAAGAGCTGTCCAAAATGATTTAATAAAGAAAAAACACACTAGAGCTGGAGCAGGAAAGAAAATTTAAAATGTTCTCTAAACAGCAAGAATGCTGAAGGAGACGAATACCCAGATTCACATCACAAAGTGCCTTCAAACTCACTTATTTGCAAAACTGGATTTAATTAATAACAAACAAGACGTGTGATCTAAAGTTTATCTTTTCCTTTAGCAACACGCACAACAGAGTTGCTTCAGTCTCAGTTTCATTGTATGATAGCTGGTTTTAATAATCCTTATTAACAGGAAGATGTGTTATCTGGGCCAAAGCACTGGAGACTGCCACATGAATATTAACTAGATGTGCCTGCTCAAGCAACTACTAAGAGAAGCTAACACTAACACTTAAAAGGTTTCAGAACATAAACAAAAGCCCACTGAGATCAAGACAGCTCATATCTCACCCGCTTTGCAGGCATAGAGTCCTCTCCCACTGTACAGACTCAAAATGAGAGTGAATCAGCAGGAGGATGTTCCTGAGCTCCTTGTGCCCATGCTCTTTGTGTGGTTTCACATCTCCATGTATCTGATACCACTGGCATCACTTGCATGTACAGAACAAAACTACTCTCACAGCCTTACGCCGTTATCCCAAGAAAAAATGAGGAATGATTTCACAAGGTATTCTAGAATCCTTCCTGTAAGCCCCAGTAAACTGTGAGAATGTAATCCTCTGCAGGTCTTCTGCAAACACCTCACTGAGGGCACATTCTTCTTCAAAATTTTTCTTAAAGTCATAAACGATGAAAAAATTTCCGGAAAGTTTTCTTTCAAAGGGTGCAGACAGACAGATTACACAGCTTCCACCCACAACCAGACATGGGCAAGGAACACTTCACAGCTCAGTAACAGGAAGTTCCCGTTCTTCAAGTGCTAGGCCCATCGCAGCATTTCACAACAAATAACCTTTGCCAGATGAAATTTTACTATCAATTCCTCTTTTGGTCCCTAAAGTGGCATCTGAGTTCACCCATGATGTATCCTGCAGCCTCTGTGACAGGAGAAAACATCTCCACATATGGCACTTTTTGAACTCCCAAGACTGTTTGGCAGGAACTGATTTAGCTTCTCACCCTTCCAAGCTCCAATACTGTAAGAAGATTCCAAGACATCACGCTGGGAGAAGCAGCAAGTTCTCAAAAGCAGACGGGTGGGTTACAAGGCAAGTGAAAACCTGGCTACACTGTCATGTGCAAAGTCAGTAGTTAAGGATACAACACCTACCCAGTTATGAGTGGCACTCAACAAAGCCTGATACATGGTTCACTGCCTTCAACAATGGCTTGGATGGTGGGACATGCTGCACCTTTATTTAGACTGGGGATGACACCACTGGGAGATGACTGAGGGCAACTGATGCATTAAATGGGAGGGCTGCCTTTTACAAGGATGCCAGACAGAGGAAAAGTTTGACACAAATCTCCTGATGTTGAGTGAAGACAAATGCAAGGTCTTACACCCAGAATGGGATATAACCCCATACATCGAGAGAAGCTGGGGACCAATTGTCTGGATGGCAACCCAACAGAAAGAACTTTGGGATCCTGATGGACAGGCTGAACAAGAGGCAGCAGTGCATCCTCTCAGCAACAAACTGTTACCATAGAGAGGAGCACAGGAAAAGATCAGTCTCCTCTAAGCAGCAATAAGCCCACATCCAGAATATCAGTTCCATCTTTGCTCCTCCATCTGAGGTATCAGCACACATGTGACAGTCCCATGCAGGGGGTACTAAGAAGTTAGAGGGCTGGAGAATACAACACGTGGGGAAAGACTAAGATAACTGTTCAGTTTGCAGAAAAAGAGGTTTCTTCAGCAGAAAATTTAACAGCAGTCTTCCATTACTGCAGCAGTAGCTCAAAAGCTATTTAAGACTGCTGAGTTACTACCTTTCTCTTTTGGACATTACTTTCAAAAAACTGTACTGACCAGAGAAGCAGGCATAGTGGATCAGAGGAAAATGCTCATAACCCCATATTTTGCCCAAGACAGCAGTCCAAACCAAGCAGTTAGTGACAAATTTAAGAACGTAATCTACACAATGGTTCTTTCCTGCAACACACTCAGCCTGAGCCTGCTTGTGCTTAGGGACCTTCTGACCCAAAAGGGATTTTGATTATTACAATGACCTTACACAGGCTTTTCCTCTACCACTTTGTCCAACACTGTTGTAATTCCACAAACAATCAGCATCCACAATGCCCTGTAGCCAGGAGCTCCATATTTTACTATTTCTTATAGTTACTTCTTTTGATGCCCTCATCTCCTGTACTTGAATAATCAACTCCCAATTTTCATTTTTCATGCTCTCACTCTCTCAACTCCCCATTCCAAATAATCCCCATCATCTTTTTCAGACTGAACACTGTTTCACACATATAAACCATTTGTCTCACGTATATAAACCATTCCACATCTGAATTTTCTATGTCACACTCTTTTTGAGATGGAAATACAGCACACATACAGCCATTGATAAAGGCTGTATACATATATACAATCAGATGAGTTCTTGACAACTTCTCTAGCATTTGCTTATACAGTAACAACTGAGCATTTAGTTGGCATTTCATACTCCTAGCACAAGATCTCCTTCTGGCATTATGAATTAGTTCAGACCCCAGTACACCAGGCCACAGTGCCACTAAATTCTTATGAGTATTTCAAGTTTATTAAATGCATTCTCACATTCTCCTAGTAACTACTTCTACACAGGGAAGCTGAAGTAGAACAGACTAGATTCATACACATATAAGTTATATTTAAAAGTGAAACTATCCTTTACGATGCTTTTTCAAGCTATTCAGAGAAGCCAGCAAAATTAAAAAGCCTTGTACATTTAAAACATTTATTTGCAACATAATATTTGAATGTGGTGACCCATAAATTAAACTTGAGTTCTGTCACTGAAGAGGGACATTCAGAAAAGTCCCTGAGTCTGGCCTTGCCAGGTGCCTTCTGTAGGCATTGGCAAGCCAGGTCCTCCACAGGCTCAGAATAAGGACTTTTCCTTTCCCATTATGGCATGGGGAGTGAACCTGAGGTTATTTGTTGAAAAATGCTGGTCTTGTGACTTCTAACTCACAAAAGTTATAGAAAACTGATCAGGAGAAATCCTCTACCAAAAAAAATTTAACAAACGGTGTTACACATCATCATTTACATCACAACTTAAATCTAGGATCCTGCAGAAGACAGGTCAGCTAAACCTACCCCACTATTTCCCCACATTAACCACACTGCCTACTTATCCTCCAATTAAACACTGTATTTCCAGTCTTCAGTGCCAGCTTCACAGCTTCCTACTTCCCTAACCCTTTCCCCACTGTCATTCAGGCACTCCATCATAGTTCTCAGTGCCACCTTTCACCCTCCCAGCTCTTCCTTTCAAGATGGGCTTTTTCATGAATCTCTGTATCCCATTGCCCAGCAAACAAGTTTGCCAAACTGTTCTCCTACAGTTGTCAAATGCAACAATGGGATCCTGAGTGCTTCATGCTCAGCCAAATGAAGGGAAGTACAGTGGATCAAACTGCTTTCCCTCCCCAGACCGTAGAGGGGACTGAAGAACTGCTGACAGACTGTATGCTATGCAAGCCTTCATTAACCAGCACTTGTCATTGGATATGTTTTCATTAACACTACCAATTTTCAAGACAACTTAAGCAAATTCCCTCTTAAGCTATATATTAAAAAGTTATCAATACTCCCTGAATGGCCCTAGCAAATAGCTCAAGAAAATTTTATGTGTTTATAATAGTGTTTATACTGATATGACAAGTTATTATTTTCATAGTTTAACACTTCTAAATTTTTGTTATGCACAATGTTTATTGACTATCATCCTTATCTGTGGAGTGCTCTTTCCCCAACAGGCACAGGAATCTTCAAAATAAATGTTCTGCAGTGCTCCTGTCTATCTTTTCACTAGCAGTGTACACTGGGTCCTTAACAAAGCCTGATACTCTTCCCAAAGACAAGGCAGCAAAGCACTTGCAAGTGTTAGTATTCATCTGTATTTCACAAGTAAAACAACTCAGGCCAATTGCTGTTCTTTCTTGAAACTTCTACTCAGTGAGAAGCACTCATCTGGTGACTGCAAGCAGCCAGTGTAATTAAGAAAGCATTAACTATTTAAAGGACAGCTTTCTAACAGCAGAAAGCAATACTGTGGCATCACTTAAGAACCATCAGGAAAATGAACTATCCCATGTGTAAATCTTTTATTTACAAATTTTTTAAAAATTGTGAAAAGTTACCGATCCCACTGGAACAGACAACATGCAAACAGCTACCTCACAACATGACCTGGGACAGTCTGATACACTCAAATGTGCTCATGGCTCCACATGATTGCAAGCCTCATCTCTATCTTCAAGGCAGCCTAAGAAGCATTTCTGAAATACATCATAGTGTTCAGGGAAAATTAAAGAATGCTAGTAAAAGCAAGGATGGACAGCTTTGTTTTGGGATTTGAAAGTAACTTGGAAAGAAAACCTGGAACCAAAAAATCAGACCTAATCATTATTAAAAATAACTAAGGTGAATCTTCATCTAGGACAGATTTTTCTTACACTCTATCTTATAAAATTTAAGATGTTCTATTTCACTTAAGTTATGGATATCAGTGCAACAGCAACCATAAAAACATAGTTATAAACAATGTAACTAAAGCCTCAGAAAGTGGTTCTACTGGGCCAGCTAGCACTGTGGTGGGCTGCCAGGAAGGACCAACTACAGGACAAGAGAGTGTGTTAGATCCAAACCACGGATCACCAGCATGCTCAGAATAGTGAAAGATCAGGCCTTGAAAGATGACTAGGCTGGGCAATGAGTAAAAGCCTTCTCCATGTTTTCATTACATAAAGTTCAACAGAGATACACCTGCTTTTTTCCATAATGCTCTGGATTTGAACTATCAGTTATCTGTCAGGATATATTTTTGCCAAGTTTCTTCTACATCTTACACAACACAGTACACAACATCACTGGGAGCTGAGCTGAAGCATATCATATGGGCATATTAAAAGCTGTCTTGACCAAAGCTGGACAATAATCAGCACTGAAGTGAAAGTCAGTTTTTTCCCTGAGAAACCTTCATATCAATGAGAAATGCCTTAACCACCTGCGTGACAATTAGGGCAGGCAAAGTTCAAATCCCTGACACAAATCTCAGCACAGTGTTTCCTCCTCAAATCACTAAGAAGCATTTCAGGATTTGTCTTCCTGCAGAAATCCTTTTTCAGAGTCCATATGCAGAGATCTAGGAATTTTCTGATTATCTGACATGAAAGCATTTTGCAACCTCTAATAATACTGCATTGCTGTTGCAGTGACAGCCATGAATCCATCAGTCCAGATATGAATGATCTGTCAATAAAATGAAAAAATGTTGTGTGATCATGCCTGGCAACATAACATATGCCTGCACTGCTGCCTGTTAGAACTTCTGAATCCCTGCATGAAACATGGACATGCAAGCATCCCTTTAAAGCTATGTGAAAAGAAAAGATCTCTAATTTTACTCTCTTCTGGCTTCTGCAGAAGATAATCCAGATGTGCTTCAACAGAGCCTGGAAATACCAATTAACAGCATTTTGACAATTTGGCAAGATGCTAGGTAAGTAAGAATATCTAGGTAAGGGATATCTGACACACTGATTAAGCTTGCAGACAAATGAAACTCACAGTAGTCTAGAGCCTCTGCCAGTATAAAACACTGAACTCAAATCTAACAGTTCTCCTATCCTGTTTTCTCAAATGCTTAAGGCACCTCATGAATGATCTTAAGATCACATAAATAAATGAAATTATCTCTTTAAAAAGCATTTCACCCAGATCAGCAGTCACTCAAGTATGTTCAAATGCAAGGTGGGCTGTAGCACATCACTAGATTTGACAACATTCCCTATATGATGAGAAATTCTCTGTTAAGACCAAGGGGCTTCATTATTGTTATTATCATTATCTTTGTTTCATAATGGAACAAAAGAATACAAGAAACAAAAAGATGAAAGAAACTAGCCCAAATTTTGAGGAACGAAGGAGAACTTGAGCAGTACTACCAGTGAGCTTCAAACAGCTGAAACTGTTGACGTTGTCTTCAAATAGATCAAGTGTAGAATTGGATAACAGAGTATCCCAATAGTTTCTCCCTAAATATTATTGTAAGTGTAAATTCCCTCTATGACTTCCAAGTAGCAAAAGAGAGTATTTTCCTCTTGTTTTGCCTTCTGCATCACATGGAAAAGAAAGAAACAGATCTGGATACCCCTTAAGAGATTTCCAAGGCACCATAATTTAGACAGCTGAAGAAAACAAGACTTCCTAAAAGGGAACGCTGACAGGCAATGGAGTTGAACTTGCTGGCACAGGTAAGCCTCCTGGGCTGAGATCTATTTACTTCCAAATTCTTCTGATGCAGGAACAGCCCTTGAGGGCCTCTGATGATAAGGCAGAAGCTCTGTTTCCCCTACAGAAACTGGTGTATGTGTACCATGAACAGATCCTTCCCTGCACAGATTCAGAAGTCTGTGTTTTGATTCCTGTTAGGGTCTCTAGAGTAATTTAGAAGGCCTTAGCTACAAAACACTGTGCATTTTAGCAAACAAGGTACTGCTACATCAAATTAATCTAGAAATACCTACTGGAACATTCAGGATGGTCACTGTCCATCTGATGGTACTTTTAGTTTCTTATTTTAAAGAATAAGAAACTAAAGCTTCTCTGGGAGTTATAGCACTCTTCCAGTTCAGGCAGTTTTCTTTGTTTATTTGCAAATAGAAGGGACTGATAAATTGAACTCTATGAATACTAAGAGAGTCACTCAAGACTAATCTGCAAGTTTGTTTCGATTCTTCAGGGGTTTTTGTCTCGCTGTTTTGGTTTGCTTCTTCTGAGGCCAAGGAAAAGGCTCATCTCTAGCACTGTATTTGAAGTTTCTTCATTTATGCTTTTTTGGCTACCAGTGTTCAACTTGAAACTGAAACCACAGAAATATTTAAATGTCTAAGAGGGAAAATAAAGCACTTGATAGACTTGCATGACAGATTCAAAACTAGTCCTGACTAACCACTACAAGCGAATAAACAGAAACGCAGAACATCCAGAAATCACAAGAATTGTCCTTGCACTTCCAGTCTGGTTCTCTGAAATGCAGTGTGCATGCAACAGTCTTGACAGAAAAAAAGGACAACCTTATGACCAGGTAAGACAGAGCTTAACGTTAGTGGTGCCTGATTTTCCCCCTACTTTTATGCACTGCCACGCTCTGGGCTGTTGCAAATGATCACCTGGTCCTTTGAACAGGCCTACAGGGCTCATGCTGGAAACAGATTAAAGATGATAACACACTTTCAAGAGACAGAGCTGCTGAAGATTCAGCATGGTCTAACAATCCAAACTGAATTCCTACAGACTGGGCTCAGAAGAACAGTCCCTGGATCACCACATACATTAGATCAATGAAGTTCACATGAGCAACCGAAGCACACAGACCACATCCTAATGTCTGGACTCCATCTAGAACTGGACTGCCTTCTGGCTGTGAATCTTTTGCCTTGCTCTTTTACACACCAAAGAGCAATCTGCATTTCTGTTCCAAGGCAGCGTCCACTGCTCTACCACATTCAGCATTCCACAGGTTCAATCTTTTCACAGAGAATGAGCTCAAAGCTTAATATATATTTCCGCAGTGAACTGTGACTGCAAATACAAAACACACTGAGGCTTGGTGGTGTTTCCTTTCCTCCCCTATCCTGCCTTGACAGGAGAATCTTCTCCTTGCTCTGCTTTCTAGAAAGAGGCCTGTTACATTTTGTTCTTCTTTGAGTAACAAGCAACAGCATTTCTGTCCAACATAAATCTTTTGGCAAGGCAGAAGACCTGCAGCCTCAATTACCAAGGAGGACAAGCAGTCTCCCAGGAGAAGCAGTTTTAATTCCTAGAGACTCTATTTTTAGTTATAGTACCAGAAGTCCCTGAAGCAACAATATCCTCTGACCTGTCATTTATGGCAGGGGAGGGAGCATGGACAGAGTTGGTCTACAGGTCTGAGTGTCCAGCTACTACTATCCTACATTAAAGGAGCTCACACTGTACAGTGCAGGCAGACATCAGAGAGCAGCTAAATTCCCTTCTCCTCCACTTCCCAAAGACGCAAGAGCGAGAGAAAAAGAGTGAACAGGATTGCTAATAGCCGCCACAGACACCAACTGCTGAGATGCACCAGATTTCTGACCAGCATGCCGGTCTGAATCCATAAGAAAATTCATCTAAAAGTTCTTCAAACTAAAGGTTATCAATTTTTTTCCCAGTAATAAAATCATCAGCTCTATTGCATAGATAAAATTTGGGTAGATTGCAAGCAATTCTGTTGTTTGATGTGAGGAGGAGTAGAACCCATCTTTTACAGCCATGCTGTCACAGAGAAGACTGACACTAAAGGAAGTATACATGATTGAACGTACGTAACAGAAGCAAAGCAATATGTTATTTTCAAATAGTTACTATTCTGGGGAGAATTTCCATTAGCATTTTGAATACTGAGTCAAATCCTTTGCAAGGATTCTATCACAGCAAATTGTAGAATCACTTTGATTTACAGATCACTTCCTTTTCTGTATCCGAGAATTAAACATCTCCTACACAGACAGCCAATTACAAATTAAGTCCTCTATTTATGCCCTCTTCATCCACAACTTAAAAGCAATTTTAAAATTCCTGCAATAGCTTGAAGAAAAGAAGCAAAGTTATTAATAAAAAAAGCAGTTTAGGAGACAGCATGGTAGAAAGGAATTATAGAAGCAGAGTGATCTAAATCTGAACAATGCAGGAAACACCACACAAGAGCCTCATTCTCCATGCAAGCAACTGACAACAAAAGCAGCTGGCACCTTCTTAATAATTCCACAAAACTTTTTTTTTTCAAGTGCCCCAAATGCTTAACCTTTACATACAATGTACCAACTTTGAGCTACGAAAGGAAATCAGCAATTTTTGTCCTGTTCTCTTCAGTCTGACATTTGCAATACAGTTACTGGTTTTCAAGGTGAAAGTGTACATATTGCCTAGGCTATGGCATTCCCATGTGGTTCTTGGCATTACTGTACCACGTTCTGGCAGCAAACAACCTTTCACCACCACCACGCAGCAAAGCAACATCTTATTAGCAGCACACAGCTGTAAGGAGGCACCTTACACTTCAGTGCCCTGAACACGGAGGCACACAACTGGTGAGAAGCCTATCTTTCTATTCCAAGGGCTGGACTCACAAGGAGACAAACAGCCCTACCCACCACCCACCGCCAATATTCTGACAAGTGCCACAGTTTAAAAGCCATTAATAAACAAGGAACAAAAGCTGGTAATGGCATTTAGGTCTTTTTCTACAGAGCTAGTTTATTAACAGTGCAGAAACACTAATGGTCAACAAATAAAGTTGCTTCATAGTTACGGAGATGCTAAGCCTCTACAAAGCCGGTACACAGTCATGCCTCCTGAACATAATAGCAGGGATATGGTTACTACCACCAGAGACAGTCAACAGCCTGAAGAACTATTCAAACACATACAAAAACGTATCACCAAATAACTTCAAGAAGGATTCTGAGCCTAAATAGGACAAATGGCACTTTTAAGAAGTAAGCCTTCTTTAAAAAGCAGAATAAGGCTCAATAAATAAATTATTTCAGTACCACGTATCAATAAGAATTAGAACTATGCCTGTCCTGCCTAACATGCTGCTTCTAATCTTTGGAAGGTTCAACGTTACAATGATCCACAACACCAACTGCAAAAGCAAAATTAAAAAATACAACCCTATACATCGCAGCCTTCCATCCCTATTTAATCTTTCAGTAACCATGCCAATATGTCTTACAGAAATAAAAGGCCTCGGCACTGTTTACATGAGCATCTCTGCCCCAAAGAGCAGGAACACAGAACCAAAGGCTCTGGTTGGAAAAAAACCACTGAGATTCACCGGGTCCAGCCTGTGACCAAACATCATCACATCAACGAGGCCACGGCACTGAGTGCCGCGTCCAGGCTCTCCTTAAACATCTCCAGGGACGGCGGCTCCACCACCTCCCTGGGCAGGGAGGCCCTTGAGGCCACAAAAAGAAAAAGGGGTGACAATAGGCCGGGGGGATCCTCCGGCACGCAGGGCCCGAGCCGAGCCCGGCCGCTGGTTCCCGAGGCTGCCCCGACACCTGTTCGGCGGCCGTGCGGCCCCGCTCCCGCTCCCCGCTCACCGCCGAGCGCCGACGCCTGCAGCGTGGCCCCCGAGGTGCCGTCGATGACTTTGATGGCGCCGCGCGCGGTCACGGCCAGGATGGCGTTGAGCGCCGGGTGGTAGCACAGGCTGCAGAGCCCGTCGGCGTCGCAGCGGAGGCAGCCGTCCCGCAGCAGCAGCCACTCGCAGGAGCCCGGACCGGGACCGGGCCCCGCCGCCGCCGCCGCCGAGGAGCAGGAGGCCGCCGCAGCCATCTTCGCGGCCGCCGCCGCCGCCGCCCTCAGGACAAGAGGCCCGCGGAGAGCCGCTCACTGACAGTCCCTGGAGCCGCCGCCGCCAGTCACCATCCGGGTCCGGGGAGAGGGGGAAAGGGAGAGCGCCCGCGTGAGCGGGAAGTGACACAGCCGCGCCGGATGCGGAACCGAGCGGCCGCGGCCCGCCGGGGGGCGGGGGCGAGGGGCCGCTGCGCGAGGGGCGGGGCAGGGGCGGGGCTGCGCATGCGCACCACCTCCGCCCACCCCGCGCTGGCTCCGCTCCCGCGGTGCTCCCGCCCCGAGGCAATCCCGGCCCGGGGCGATCCCGGCCTGAGGCGATCATCCCCCCGTCGCCGGCCATCCCGGCTCTCGCCGGCCATCCCCCCCCCCGCCGGCCATCCCGGCTCTCGCCGGCCATCTCGCCTCGGGGCGGTGATCCCGGCCCGCGGCGGCCATCCCGGCCCGAGGCGACCATCCCCGCCCTCGCCGCTGCCGTGTCATTACTGCTTCGGACAAAACTTGGGTTGTGTATGGGCGAGCGCGTTCGCCGCCCCCGCCTCAGGCAAAGCGGAGCGGGGGTTTGTGTTTCATAGCCCGGCTCCCACACCGGTTGTGTTTTTGATCCCGAGCGTGCCAGAGAGCCCCGGTGTCCGTGGCCTCAGCGCCGGTACGGAGGGACAAAGGCACAAAGCCACAATGCCCCTGCCCGCCGGAAGGCACGCTGCCCTTGGAAAGGCTGGCCCTGGCCCCGGGCCCGGAGCAGGAGCCATTGCACCCACGAGAGCATTCTGCTCTGGAGCAGTGCTTCAAAAATGACTTGAATTTAATAAAGTATTTTGTATTTTGTGCAGGTTTTCCCTTTTCACCCACTAAACACCAATTCCGTTTGTGTAGCTCAGCCCACCTGTACAACGTTACTTTATCTGCCACAGGCTTTATCTGATCTAAGTGACATGTTACACAAAGCTTTTAGGCTACCGATGGTCTTAAAGCTAATTTTCAAATACAAAGTTTTCTACAGAATGTTTTTATTAAAAGCACACCAATTAGTACAGGCTGCTCTAGCAGGAATTTTTTTAAAGAAATACAGTGTGTGAAAAACAAATAAGGAAACCAAACCAAACGCACATGGGTATGTGTGCCACCAAGGCTAAGCAAAATTGTCCTGAGAACAAAATGAGCAGCTGTATGAGAGCAAAACATTAAACACCAATAAGGGTAATGATAAAATTACAGCAGATCTCAATCTGTATGTTGTCTCAACAATTGATTCCATCAACTTTTCAAAGTAAATATAATTTTTCTGATAAACAGCAGACTATGTCTGATGGGTAGAAGAGGAAACAAGATGTACATGTCTAGCTGCTCTCCAGACATCATTCAAAATGCATGTCTCACCAAGGTGTGATATCCATGCCACCACCACAAAATGAGGTGCTGCATCTTAGAAAGGCAATTTTTTGCTAAACGGATGTACTCTAAATTTCCAGTTTTGACAGACTGAAGTAGTATGTTGATTATCACAAAAACTTATTTATAGCCTCAAAGCTATTGGTATATAGCATCAATATATTGGTGGCATGCACAGGAACATGGATGTGTCCTAATTCATCAATATGAATTATTCAGTATTAAGTCAGTAAATATAAATGAGCTTCATAGATTCTGTAAACAAGTTTAATTCAAAATTTTTATCAAATACATCTTGTATTTACACACATACCTCATCTAAAAATATGAGTTTGTTGAATGCAAAGTTATTACAAACTATCAGAATAATTTGAGAGCTGTTTGTATGTTTCTTGCACAATATATGCAAAAAGTGACCCTAAAAATACTAAGTTTAAAAGGTGCAAATCTGCAATTGGGTACAAAATATGTACTATGTTAAGCGCATTATCTACATTGCATATTACAAATGTGCCAAGCCTGTGGAAGGGAACAGTTAAAATTCCAACCATAAATTTCACAGAGCATTACTGGAAAAGGAAATTTTTGGAGATTCAATAGAACATTCTTGCATCCTTTCAATATTCATAGTCAGTTCAGCTGCACAGCACACCTCATGAACCACTATGCAAAGAGGAACTAAGCTTAAAGCTGTCTGACAACCTAGAGACCTAAATGTGTTCTTGCCCTTCACCTTTGTGGGGACAGAAGTTAAATGCATTCACAGGGGCTGGGTGCACTCTTACAATAACAGTTGGATATTCCTGTTAAAAAAAGAAATGTAAGTCATGAAAAAGGAGGTAAAACCAGATTATCATGCAAGATTCCAAAGCTAATATGCTTTTTTTTAAAATACACTGGAACTTCCTTTTTTTTGTTTTAAGAATGTGGTATGTCTCTTAAAGAATGTCTCAAAACACTTGTAGGTAAGAATTTAGCTGCTGCTGGTATAAATTGATTTAGTACAAGTTTGCATTAATTCAACCACAACTTATTTAGAAATAAAAAATCAGGTGAATAGTCAATCACTCTACCAATTTTTCTCTTTTTATATATTACAAGCCCAAGTATTACACTACAATTTCTGTCCAGCAGTAACTTCAAGTGGTTCTGTTTGAAACCAACACAAGAATCAGCCAGGAAAGCAGACTGAGTAAGCTAAAGGTTTGTGGGAGAGCTGGAATTTAATTACATATTTTGCATCAGTAATGACTGGTAAAAATAAATTACCAACCTGGCTAGTTACACAGTCTAAAAAGCTTAAAAATTACAGTTCTGATATGGAAATATGTCCATCAGGGATCCAAGACAGCCCTTGCTATGACCTTGTCATGGCTGATTTTTATTTGTAGCATTAAAAAAAAGGATGGAGGGGGGAGAATGGGAAATGCTTTTTTTCTGTTGCCAGAAAAAAAACCCAAACCTTCAGAGCTATTTGTTGATTCTAAATCCTGAAGATTGCAAATGCCTATGTTAGTACCATACAAAGTGAACTTCAGTGGACTTCCCTTGTGAAGAAATATTACCATAAGGACCATTACATAAGCAATCAACACAGTACACAGGAAATATTTAACATGTCATCACATTATTACATAATCCTTGGAGAGTCAAAATTAGCAAGACTCTAACTGTTACTAAGGCTGTAACTCTGCTTTGTTTAGTGGAGGGAGAATCTGGCCTTACAAATCTCTTATTTCTCTTTACAGGGGATTAACAGTATTGGCAAAAAAAAAAAAAAAAGATGCATGTTAAATACCATGCTATTAAAAGCAAAACAGAGCAAGATGTTGTAAAACATAGTTAGGGAAGCAATATTTTTATTTTGTCATCATAAAATAACATTGTTTAAAGATCACACAAATTTGATAGATCATCTTTTTTCTCTCCAACATTAGGCCAGCACTAGAGTTGAGAAAGGTGGTCACCCATTTCTCTGTAAATTTATACTTTTAAGTAAAATAATTTGATTCTCTAAATATGCACTTTAATTAATTATGTCGCACGGTAAGTATCTTGCTCCTTTGGTCAGAGATAGTAAATGAAAACTTCAAATACTTGTATCTTCAATTTTTAAAAACCCAATATACATCCTTAACCAAGGAGTATTTATGGTACACACAAGCCATAGATACAAAATACACAGTATATACATGTTTTGAAAACAAATTGGAATTTATAAAAACTCAACAGCCAAATCACAGTAATTGAGGCACTAAATTAAAAGTAGTATCTTTTTGTCTTGATTATACAGACTATTCTGTGAACAATCAGGACTGTTTCATAAATATATATTATCTACAGAATTTGCTGTGCCAAAAAAAGCCAGCTGTGTTTAAGCTTAAAGGAAAAATTGCACTTTGAGATTGTTAACAGTTAACTTCTCATTTTTAATTCTTGAATATAGTAATCTGATGCCAGTGCTTTTGGCACAGGTATTGAGTTGCAGTTTTGCTACGCTTTGTTATAAAACACAAGGTTCTTTTATTTTGTTCATTAAAATCTGAAGAGTCTTAAACAAACCTAGAACTTTAATACAAATCTATATAGCTACAATTGCTTCATTAAATAATATACACAAATATGCTCTTCCATCTTAAAACATCTCGACAACTGCATACAAAACAGTCACTTGTATTATCTCCAGCCTTCTTAATCCCACACGTTATCAGTCTGCAAGTGACTGAAATATGGTTTCTGGCCACATCTTACACTAGATCACACCCCAGTATACAAGGACAGAAAATAAATGTATAATAAAAAGATTGGATAAATTAGAAGGGGTTTCTTGGTCTTGAATTCTTCTCCAACTAGTAATGATGCAGCACTGTAGGCAGCCCAGAAGACTCCAAACAACTGAAAAAGAAGATGAACAGTCTTAGCTGACACCACAAGAAAGTCTCTCCAAATACCACAGTAAAAATCACTTCCCTCAGTACAACAAAGAGCCAGCTACAGAAGTAGTGCTTGTCATAGCCCAAGAAATTCTGGCCATGGGGCTTGTAATGCATTTTCATACTAGTGGTGCAAAGATAAGAACCTTGCAGAGATTCAACCTGAAGATAACATGAGGCTGTTAGGAAGGTATATTTATTTTGAAGTTATTTATTAGTTAACTGTCAAGTTAATGATTTACATTCTATCACTTCTCAATTATCCCAGATTATCAAATCTCAATACAGCAATTTTGTTACTTCTCATAACTCTAGGTGTGCTTCAATTCTACTGTCTGCCAGCAAGCTATAGGGACAGAAACAATGAAATCAACAAAACAAACCTCCAGAAAGTGTAGAGCTTAGCTCGTAACAGAATTTTATCAGTTAACCTTCCCAGGCTCAGCAGTAACTTCACAGGCTACCTTAAAGGGTTTCAAGAGGTACTGAAAGTGTTCAAGAGCATTATGTTGCTCTGGGATCTTTTAGGGAATGTTTCTGGTTCCACAAAAGGTGTCCAGCAGCAGGTGGTATCAGGCAGGCTACTCTTTGTGCCTTACATTCCCCCTCTCCAAATCAGAACAATCCTTACCTGTTCTGCAAAGGGTATGGAGAGCTTTGTACTGCTACCACTATGGGGAGGTCTCAGAACAATGACTAACATCATATTCATGCTGCAGTGACTAAAAATAATCTGGATCATGGGGGAAGGGAGAGCTTATTTTCACATTCTTCATTCTGAGGTTTAATTATGCATTCTCTTCTCAACATGAGAATCCCATCTTTTTTGTAATGCAACCATTAGAGCACAGCAAAATACTTAAATACAAGCTACACTAGTAACAACAGGTGTTGTTATAGCAACAGCACTGTATATTCCCAAGCACTCAAATGGAACATTTAAAACCCCATTCACTTTCCACCAAAAGGATCACAGAGCTCACTTTGTAGTTCTGAAAATTTTGACACATCATTATGCTTTCCTGAGTAGAGTACTTGAAGTGTTAAGAAAGTGACTTAAAAATAACTAAATTCTCAATAGATTATAAGAACTTACTTTTATTAGTGTAGAAACAACTTCAAATGATCCAACCACCAAAAGTACAGGTGCTATGACAATGAGGGGAAGCAGGGAATATCCTATTACACCCAACACTTGGCCATAAGCAACCTGAAATTTTCAAGCACATAAAAAATAAGCTTTGCAGTACTCAATCTCTGTCACCAAAAAAATTTTTTCTTGTTATAACACTATCAATAATGATTATAATGTGTTATAGTCATGAAATTTCAGCTAAAGGAGGCTTGCTAGTATAAAAATTGGTTTTGTATGCTGAACTCTAGAATTAGAAATACGTTATCTTTTTTTTTCCCAAAAACCTGTAAACTATCACTTTCAAAGGAAGCATTTACATATGATACCCAGGAGCATAGAACTGCAACAGATCTCTCAAGGACCAGCTGTACTCCTGGTTGTCAAAAGCAGCAAATACATAATTTTCTGCATTAACATACTCATATCCATTATACATAAATAAATACATAAAGCACATTAATGTTTTTTGTGTCAGCGGAAGAGTTAAAACTTGATCCCTGTAAGGCACAGAATTCTGATTTCCAGCTTCAATTTACTGTGACTATCTAGAACAGAGTTGTTCCAAGTACTTCCATAACTACTTTTAGCTTCAGAAGGAAATGTCTGATTTTCCCCTACTATGGTCTGAAATGATCCTGTCCAGCTAGGCTTCTTGGATTTAACAGGAAAAGTGGTGGCATCTTGCAAGCATTTTCTTGTGGATGATGATCCTTTATGATAAGATCTGCAAACCTATATGTTTTCTCCAGTTTATACATCTGATAATTTCCCATTTTGAGCCCTAAACCAGATTGATTTAAGGGCCTCTGGATTGTTTTAAAATGCAGAAAAATACCATGCAATCACATTTATAAAAAACTTTTTACTTCACAACAGCATTCACAAAAGAAGACTCTAACAATTACGATTTAAAGAAAAATTTTAAAAAATTAAAGTAAATAACATAGGACCTCTGCAATACTGGTGCATCATTAATGCAATATCCATAGTAAAAGTATAAAAATAAAGCATCACTGAATATTTAGTTCTTCCCAACTACACAGTTCAATGCATTTTATGCTGCAGATCCATTTTAAGAAGTTTTAGTCTCCTGACTGTTAATTCCACTGCAGCTGTTGGTGGACCTTGCTCTAAGTAATTTTTTGTTGCTTACACCTGAATTGCTTAATAAGTCAATTTGTAAACAGTTCAAGCAGCTATTCCAACCCTGCTGGTGCAAGCAGCTGGAGGAAGGGATGCAGGCCACAACTCCAGCTGGCTTTGCAGTTGAGAAACATGCCCTGGCTTTCATACTTTGATGCCTTTGAACTGCATCAGGCCAGGGATGAAAACAAACACTGGCAGGTGCTTTACACACAATGACATCTGACTGCTGTTAGCACCCCATTTAAAAAAAAAAGTTTCCATTTAGTCCAGTGACCAAAAACTTGAAAGCATTTCTCCCTCAAGAATGGACTTCAGTTCTGGATCACAGGAAGCTGCTAGAATTCCTGGGTTCACAGCACAAATTTCTATACTGTTAATCTGGAAGCAAGCACACCATCCATTGCACCAAGAGATGAGTTGGTGATGTCTGTATTTTAGACTTCATTTGGGAGACTGAAAACCTGAAACGCTGACTTTACACTTAACAACTGCATCCATTCTTAGCTGGCTACAAGATCCAAACCCAAGCACTATGAAAAGCCAGCTACTGCTGAAAAACACTGTCAAGAGACTACATTACATCCCTCTACATCCTTTTCACATACAGGTACTTACTTCTCCTCCAAGAACTCTGGCCAGTAAAAAAATTGTCAAGGATCCAAATATCCAAATAGTTATGATCCAAGAAACAACCTTGAAAGATAAAGAACAATTCATTTATATGAGTAATTGTCATGGTGAAAAAGGAAAATCCATTTCCATAATTGCTTTCACTGCAATCAAGGATTTTATTATGCAAAACTGAATTCTGAATTGTGGCAAGAACAGTGTTTAGTATCACAGTGTAATTAACAAATGAAGTTCAGAAGTTACATTTATAGAATCACATTAATGGTAAATTTGGTATACACAGAATGCATGTGCAATGTGGTCTGTGAGTATTGTAACAGGAGTAGGAAGTTGAGTTAAAACTACCCTAAATGTCTTCATATCCCACCTATTACAAAATATGGGCTCAAACAGTTTTTAAAAGTCAGCCCAACCAATAGAAGCAGTTGGAATTCTCCTTTCACTTATAAAGATGCCACTTTATCCTTTACTCAAACTGAGAATGCTCAGAAGACATAGGACTTTACTTCTCAGTGGAACTTGATGATGATGATGATGAGAACTTAATAAAGAGCCTCAGATTCCTGAGACCAAGTCTGTCATTATTTTTTCTTGCTTCTTTCATAGTACTGCTCTTAAACTACAGAAGAAATCCTAAAATCATTCTCTGGCTTAAAAAAAATCCTTCAAATTAACTTAGCTGGTTTTGGTGTTGAGCCACTGGGAGGACCAGAAGGAAAGCTCTCCTTTCTGAAACAACTTTTTAGAAGGAAACAACAGTCTAAGTCCAGTCTCTGTATTTCCAAACATACAATGACTGAACTTAAAGAATTAAGTCAGTACTCAGTTCAATACTTCGCTTAATTGGAAGTTCCATATTTCCAGAAGAATGAAATAGGAAAAACCAGATAAAAATCACAGCAGCACTAAAAACAATATAAGTAGCTTTATTCTATTTGTGAAAATAGCACACAGCCTTTTTTTGCTTCCTATTTTCCTCCACTGACTAAGAAGAGGACCAGTTTAAAGTCTTAGAGCAGAAGTGCTCATCTCTCTCCAGTTTAGAGCCCACCTTTGGGCTCATCTGGTCCAGCTGCTGTCAGTCATCCTGTTGCTGGCTGCTAGCTTGCCCTCCTTTTACATATTCAGCACTCCTGCATCCATATGGTACACCCTCTGCTCCTAAGAAACATGAGACGCAGTGCTGCTGTACAGGAGGTGGTTCATCTGTCCCAGGGTCAAGGAATGGTCCTTGCTTTGCCAAGGAGACAGGTGAGTGGTCCACTCAGAAGTCATGAACAATAAAGTGGTTTAGTCTACTCACTTCAAGCCTCATAAAGATACTGAGAGTGAATCCTTAGTCAGCATTTGGTATGCCATATGGAAGCCAGAGGTCCCAAAGGGAATGATTTTATCCCACCATTCACAAGAATCCTTGCATAAGCACATCCTGCTGGTTTGCATACAGCTTATTGCCATACTTGGTCACATTTATAACAACTGTAACCACACATTTAGTGATAAAGATTTCCAATGCAGGAGCACCTAGGCTTATATACAAATTGTTACTATAAATGATAACACTTCTTTATTTTAATCAGAACATAAAGAAAAAAGCTAACTGTTTATGACAATTACATATGCACAATGCCTCTGAGTAGCTATTCACCCTGGAGTTCAAAAGGAATTATGGAAAAGTCTATTGACCAGAGGAAAGTTATTTGATTGTAACTGAGCAGGGAGGGCAAAATAGCAAACATCACTAATGAAGATTAAATACACCAGATAACAGCAGCCATACAGCATGAATTAAATAAGCAGCTTTATTTGTCAGGAAATTAGAACTCATGCCATCCAAAGAAGTGCTTTTTGCTAACATTTTTTAGTAATAAAAAGCAAGTTAACAAAAGGTCACAATTAAAATGGAAAGATTCACTAATATGACTATAAACCCATTAGTATCAATCTGGTTCCTCTAGAAACCGCATTGTTCCTTTGTTTTACTGTATAAAAACAAACCTGACATTTCATCATGATTAACTTACCCGTGGGCTATTTAATACATTCCTAACTGCTGTCTTTCTACACATTAACTTGAGAAACAGCACTTGAAATGCCCCACATTAGTACGTGAAAAAAAGACTTTCTACCTACGTAAGAATGCAAATTGCTTAGCAATCACATCCCCAAATTTAGTTCAGATTTTTTTTAGGCAGAAGATTTATACCTACCTTAAATTGTCCATATAATGAAATCATTGAGAAGAAGAGGACAACTGCCAGAGGACCCCAAAAGTCTGGATTGTCTCTCACTACCTGCCTATTGAACCCAAGAGATGGCATAGGCATCAACACACATCGAATTTTGTAGTAAATATCCTTCAGATCAATGTCAAGTTCTTCCCTGAAATTGTAAAGCAAGTGAGCATTACTATACAGAGCTCAGTAATGAAATAAAACTAAAAAAATAAGTACAGGGGCAAACAGTAGATTTATAGAGCAAGTCTCCTGTCAGCCACAAGGCTTTCTGAAGCCATGACTAGCAAAGGAACAGTTTATCCACAGTAAAGCAACACCATAACATCATGCTGCATTCAGTAACTGGTGGGACACATTTATTTAATTACTCAAAAACAAATTACATGACTGACAACAGCAAACATACATAGCATACCCCAACCAGGCTGGCTGGGGCTCTGAGTTACTGGAACTGGTGAAAGGTGTCCCTGCCCAAGACAGGGGGGTGGAACTGGATGATCTTTAAGGTCGCTTCCAACCCAAACCATTCTGATTCTGTGATACCCTGAGAGTCTGCATTAACATTTTTAGGACATGTGACACATTTGTGTCATTGGAATTACAAGTCAAAGACATGCACACATAGAGAATGTGTGTTCCTATGCCAAGCAGTTTGCCATGAGCACACTTACTATGAAAATATTTTATTTCAAATTCTGCAAGAAAGAACACATTACATTCACTAATCTTAAACCATTCCAAATACATCATGTAAAACTAATTTTTTAAAAGAAAATGGAGTTTAGTTCCTTCAGGAACAGTAGTTTTGAACAGACCAGTTTATGCCTATTGTTCAATTTCTGGCTTGTGTCCACTATGGGTAAAATAAATAAAAGTCACTTGAACTAGCTGCAACATGTATCAACAGATCTTGCCCTTCTCTCATAGCCTTCTCTGCTTCCTGTTACAAACTCTCTGCAAGCAGATACAAATTGGCCAGAAGACTCCTCTGCCCAGGACTCTCAGCTGGGACACTGCCCTGACTGTTCTAGCCTCAGGGGGAAGGAATCACACTTGCCACGTAATGGGCAATTCCACCTCTTTAGGTGCAGAACCTCAGTCATGACTGAGGAACTCTGAAGAGCTGCAGGACACTTCCAACAGATAAACTGCTCTACATTTAAGAACATAGGATATAATTCTGCATTTTTCTTCACTAAGTCCATTTATGAAGGTTTTGTCCAAGGCTTTGTTTTTTTGGTTTTTTCTTCAGAAAAGCTGATGTGAGAAAAAAATGCAAAGATGTGATTCATCACAAATTCTGTTTAAAAAAAAATAAATAGTGCTAATTCAATCCCTCAAGGCAATTTTTGGATTATTATTACTAAAGCTACTTTATAAGTGGTATTACTAACTGGTGACTAAGTAACAAAAATTGCTCTTTAACCATCCCTGAATTAAAGAACAGACTAGAAGCATCTATTTGCTACCATTTATCTAAAAAGGATGTAGCAGACCTATACTTTACTCTGTAGACTGTAATACAAATATTTGCTACATGGAAAATATTATTTCTCATTGTCTACATCTTCTGACAGTTTCTGACAGCTTCTCATGTGAATAAATTGTCTTTTGCATGAAGCTGACAGCCACCTCACCAGAAAGTGATGGTAACTGTATCAGGAAATAAGTGTCTGGAGTAAGGCTGCCCAATGAGAAAGTAGAAAAAAATAATTTCACTTTATTTAACAAAACATTTGCAGTGTAGCCCTCCGTTGGTGAACTTCCCTTAGCAGCCTGCTGTTGTTTCAATCCTTAACAGGATTCAGATTGTAAGAATTCATTATGACACATTTCTGGGAATAATCAAAACAACAAAATTACACTAAAGTCAGAATTCCTATATTGTAACCTCACTACACAAGTTTGCTTCTTAATTAAAAGTTAGAGGTTCACAAAACAGACATTCACACAAGGACCTACTTCTGCACACTTTAATTTAAGCCAGTTCTCAAGTAGCACTGCCATTATTAAGCTCTCCAGATATCTGTTGTCTCCCAACACTCTCATCTGAGCTCTACAGAGTACTCTCTGTCTCACTCCAATTTTTTAAAGCATCATTATGTTTAATTCACAGGAAAACACTGAGACAATGAGAATGAAGTTGTTTGGCTGCAGAACAAGGACCAGGCTGCCTGACTCTCAGTGTAATAACCTTAAGATACAAACTTTCTTCAGCCAGCCAGGTTTCTAGGAACAGAACAATGGATGGGAGACTTCCAGTTCTAAGGACGTTATTGTCCTTCAGCACCAGCACCCTTTTAATCTAGCTTTATAGTAAAAGGCAGCATAAAGATCATAAAGTTTGTGCTACCTTGCTTCTAACATCCCTACTGTAACAACCATGATGCATAATGCTTTTGCTTCAGAACACCTGACAGAACTGAGATTTACTTAGCAGGAGTCTTCCCACGGGGTTCTCTTAGTCTTTGATTCTTTCACAATATCCAGAAACAGGAATGCAAAAGATACAAAGAATACAGTCTCTTTTTAAAAAATCATTAAAAGATCAACAGTTAAAAACAGCAAAGCCATATAGGCTGTATACTTATGGAGATTAAAATCCATAATAGAAACAATGTTTTCATTCTTGCACCAGAAAACACTCATTGGTCAAGTTATTTGTCAAACAGAATTCTAGTCACAGCACAAGGCTGTGGGACAATCAGAGACTACAAGTTGTTTCTTTTCCCTACACAGCTAATAAAGATAGATACCCAGAAATAATTACAACATACAAGAGTGGCTTGTTATCTTCTGGGTCATCATCTTCCACTTCCAGAAGCCAGCCATAACCTCTCTGTCTTAGGAATGTAGTTGCAGTAGATTCTTTGATGAATTCTCCTCCAAGATTCAGCTTAACATCTGGAGTTGTTATGGAACCACTAAGATCTAAAGAAAAAGGGAGAAAAATATAGACCTTTTTATGTCTTGCCAAAAGCCATTTGATTTTAAAAGTACTGGATGATAAACAACAAACATATGAAGCTACTTGTGTTGGTCATGACCATAAACCAGTCAAAGTTACAAAATACAGTTATACTTTCACAGATACATAATTTGAAAGTGTACTGGTGGTTTTATTGCAATAGTAACAATGCTGGGTTAGGTCTCAAATACCAGATTTTAGCTTTTAGATGGGACTCTTGTATTATGACACAGTGTTGTGGTATAACAGAAAGGCTTCCATTTGTGCTTCATCATTAAGTGTTTAAAGGCACAAAAGGAGGACACTAGTGAGAGTCTCACTATGCTATACATTGTGGATTATTTATAATTTTTTTCTGATCATACTCTACCTCTTTTGGCATCCATTTTTTAATAGTGGCATTGTTTCAGCCAAAACCACTCTCTGCTAGTATACCAAATTTTTCATAAAAGGAAAACATTTGAAAATGTTTTAATTTGTAATCTGCCTTCAAGGCAGCTGAAAATGTTAGAGAAGGAATGCTATCATAGATCCTTAGGCTCTAGACAATTAGAAGTTATACAGTTATACAACTTCTCTTTGATATACTATGATCTTTCTCTACCACAGTACTAAGCAAAACAAAGAGCAATTTATCTATGTTCTGGTTGGTTTTGGCAAAATTGCCAATAAATATTAATTTTTTTGCTCATTTTATTCAGTTATATATGGACAGAAAATAAAAAAATAGTATAGGAAAACAAATTAAGCAACTTGATGAAAGAAAAAGATACACAAGAAGGAAGTAATTATTTCTTTAGGAAATAATGGATTTCCATTATCTGCTAAGAAAGAAAAATCCAAACAGAAATGTGTAAATATTTTGCACAAGCTTACTATAAATATATCGAGAGGTAAAGAAAATATCTTTTGTCTTATCATCATCGTGTGCTTTTCACACATTAAAGTTCCTCAGCACAAATTTCCCAGAACACCTAACTACAGCAAGTACTTCTGAAACACTCACAGAGGCACGTCTGACCACGTTTGTAGATTACATTTGCAACATCCACTTTGGAAATATTACAGTGTCATAGAAACAACTTGTACAGCAACAGAATCTCAATGTCTTCAGCCAACATTGATCATTCAGTATCGCAGTTAATTCACCAGAATTGTCCTTCCCAGACCAGCTTGCTGGGCCACTCAGATCCCAGCTTCTCCACAAAAGCTTTTCAACTATTTCATAATCATGAGAGTTGCTGATCCACTCCTTTGTTCTTGGAACACCATCTGCACAGGACCCTGGTGAAGATCACTGTAACTTAAAGCAGGAATTTCTCTTTGCTCTTCCCAGTCCCAGCACGCACACATCATTCTCACCAGACTCAAGCAAAGCCTTCCTCTGCTGTTTACAGAGGGTGGAAAAAAGAAAAATCTTAATGCCTTAATCAAGCTGAAACCTCAGAAGTTTTCTCTTGATTGGGGAACCCTAATGTTATTAAGACAATATATAATATATATTGTCTTAATAACATTATATATATATATATATATATATATATATAAAAACATATATATATGATGTTATTATTTCTTTCTGCTACAAGATAACACCTTTTTGCAAAGAGTGCTACTCTGTGCATAAATGCAGCAGTCAAAAGAAGTAAACACAACAGTCCCACCAGCCATGTATTTCTCCTTTCTCAGGGACCACTAACAATCCATCCTGAGGCATGGAAACTTCTACACAAGTTGTATTTACCAAGATTCCTTTTAGCAGTCCATGGATACCTGCAACCACATTTTTGAATTATAAAATCTATTAACATGACCTTAAGTCTGTTTTGCAAGACAAAAGCTGCAGAAACCTAAGGGAAAAGGGTTGGTCACCTCCTCTTCTGCAGGTTGTTTTGAGTGAGATGTTTAACTGCAGGGCAACTGGCAAATCCACCAAGAACTGATGACATTGATGGTTCCTAGTGAGAGTCTGGGTGTCTTCATTGCTACTGTCTCAGGCTGAACACAACAGAAACAAACCCAAAGTCTCTCAGATGCCTCATTTCAACAAAGCATTGTAGAAAACCAGCTTTCAAAACAGTCTTGACACTCAATTTTGAAAAAGCAGTACAAGAGGCAAACTCCAAACAGAGGGTTCTTTCTGCTCTGTCTGGTGACCTAATTGTGAACATCTCTCCAGCTTTCTTCCATACAGCTCCCACAGAAATAAGGTGGGGAAACAGTACAGCTAATTTTTATTTTTTTCATATGGATTGGGATTTGGAAAACATGCAAAAATTAGAGTGCAATGCATAGTATTTCAATTTTAAAATATCAAGATGCTTAATTTTGCTTGTTTTTTCTTTGCTAGGGTAGGCCTATCCAGCACTTTGAGGACAGGACCACACTTGAACACACAGGAGATCACATCTTGCTTGTGTTCATAAAAAACACAGAGCCAAGTGTGATTCAACACAACCTACCAGAAAGGTGGTTTTACTGGATTGGGTTCAGCATTGCCCAACAAATACTTCCAGAGAAGAAGCAGAGAGCTTCTGCTCTGAGACACATGGATCCTTTTTCAGGCCAAGGTGAAGAAGAAGGAAAAACCATAACAAAGGAAAACTAACCAGCAAAAAAAAACCACCTCAGCAACAAAAAAACCCACAGCTACAACAGTACTGTTGGCTTGTGTTTCTTTTCAGAAGGACTGTGAAGTTCACTAAAGAACAGGTATTCTACAGTAATTTCTCCATTTCAGCAATTCCTTTCCAGGGTGGGACACATGAGTGAGGATTTATATGATTCCTTAGTCGTAATTTTAAGAGTAACTAAATACACACACGGAAATAGAATCCTTGTTATTTAAATGGGTAGAGACCAAAAAATATTCTCCAACAAAGTCAGTTTGCACGATGTTGATCCTGTATCTTCATTTTTGAAGTCTGAAGGCACATCCTCACGGCACGCTGGCACAGCACTGCTGTTTGTGCAGCAGTTTGGCACAGGCCATGCTTCACTCCCGAAATGACACACACGGCCTCCTTTTCTGCTCCATGACTGTGCCGCAGTGAGACACGGCGCAGACACTTCGGCACATTACAGCAAACGTGAGCAACGACACAAGCTTCGGTAGGACAACAGAGCGGGCCTCCGGCAGCTCGGGAGCCAGAGGAGCGGGCAGTGACAGCGCTCACGGCTATGTCACCCAGCCGAGACACACTCGGCCCCGGCTCCAGAGCAGCTGCAAGCGGAGGGCACGGCCGCCTTTGCCACGCTGCTGCTGCTGCTCCCGTGACGCGGACGGCAGCGGCCCCAGGGCAGCGGCCAGCTCGGCCACCCCGCTCCGCCCCCAGCCACGACACCAACCGCGGGGCCGGCGGCACGGAGGGCAGGGAAGGGCCCTGCTGTCTCCGCGGCCCGGGAGCGGCCCGTTCCCCCGGGGCCCGGCCCAGCCCCTGCCTCGGGACAGCGAGCGCGGCCCTGCCCGCGGCCCCGCGCTCACCTTCGGCGTCCGCCGAGGAGACGAAGGTGAAGTCCCCGCTGCTGGGCGCGTAGAGCGGCGGCTGCTGAGCGCCCGGGGGCTGCATCTCCCCGCCCTCCGCGGGGGCTGCGGGGCCGGCGAGAGGCGAGCGGCTACCGGGGCCTGGGGCCTCCCGCGTCCCTCCTGCGGCGGCGGCGGCGGCACCGAGCCCAGAGCGCAGCCGCCTCACGGGGCGACAACAAACGGCGCCGCCGCTGCCATTGGCTGCTCGCAAGGCGCGGCCGCACTGGCCGCCGGTGCCCCAGCGCTGAGTGGATCCCGGCGCTTCCCGGGAGTGAGGTCACTTCCACTCCGCCGCCAAGCTCCTCCCGGGGGCCGAACCAACCTCCCTTCCTCCCTTCCTTCCTCCCTTCCTCCCTTCCTCCCTTCCTCCCTTCCTTCCTTCCTTCCTTCCTTCCTTCCTTCCTTCCTTCCATTTGTGGTCTCTGCTTTGAAGAATCAGAAAGTGGGATCTCACTTTTCCTGTGTTCAATGACAGGGTAAATCCATCCCTTTGTTCCCTACTAAATACCAACATTTATTCCGACAGGACACACTTTTTGCCTGACATCTCGAGGAAACAGGTTTAAATGTGGCATTCATGCTACAGACATTTCATTCCATTTCATACATAGATCTCATTAAGTGTCATGAGATATAAACATAAATGTATTATAAATTGGAAAAGTTGCAGGTCCAGAAATAGCATTAGAACAGTAGTTTGATGTACAGAAGGAACTTTCTTTTTCATGTATACCCCATTAAAGGAAATCTGCAAGGTCCATCACAAAAATTTTTTAACAAGTAAAACCCAATTTTTTTTTAAGGAAAGAACATGACTCCAAGTTCCTACTTTGCCATATCCAAGGATCACTCAAATTTGCATGTATATCAAATACGATTCGGGTTCAGGTTCTCTGTAGACATTTTACAACAATTATCAGTTTCCTTGCAGTAGAGGAAAAATCACCTATATTTGCACATAGCCTATTTTTAAATCAAAAATTGTCTTAAGAGTACAAAATGCCCCTACAGATACTTGTATTGTCAGATTTTCCCTTTTAAAAGGTGAGCAGTCAATACATCTGTTAAGAACACCTCATTTTCTTAGCTTTTTCTTATGTGGTACAAGATCTTTGCAATAGGCTTCTTTCTCTTTTTTCAGTTACAGCCAGCCTGTCAGAATTCAAGGAGCTTTTGGATAATACTTTTACTCATATAGTTTTCTGCAAGGAGGTGGAATTGGACCTGTTCATCCTTATGGATCCCTTCAATTTGAGACATTCCATGAGTCTATTATTATATTTAACTACAGTGCTATGAGTGTGCTGTTTCCTGTTGTTGTTGGGATGTCTTGGATGCTTCTGGAATCTGCCCTCCAGAGGATGCCAGACAGGTCTATTATTGGACAAATTTCAAATAATGAAATCATAGAATTATGGAACCATTTAAGCTGGAAAAGACACATCAGATCAAGTCTAACCATTACCTTAACACCACTAAGTCAACCACTTAACCATGTCCCCACGTGCCACAACTACTCTTTTTTGAATGCTTCCAGGAATGGTGACTCCACTGCTTCCCTGGACAGTCTGTCCCAATGCCTGACCACTCTTTCAGGGAGGAAATTCTTCCTTTAGCCAATCTAAACCTTCTCTGGTGCTTGAGGCCATTTGCTCTCATCCTGTCCCTGGTTACCTGGTAGAAGAGGCTGCCCCACCTGGCTGCACCCTCCTTTCAGGAGCTGTAGGAGTGATAAGGTCACTCCTGAGCCTGCTCTAATCCAGGCTAAACACCCCCAGCTCCCTCAGCCTCTCCTCACAGGACTTGTGCTCCAAACCCTTCCCCTGCTCTGTTGCCCTTCTCTGGACACGCTCCAGCACCTCAGTGTCCTTCTTGTAGTGAGGGACACGGAGCTGGACACAGCACTTGAGGTGTGGTCTCACCAGTGCCCAGGACAGTGGACCAATCCCCACTCCTGCTGGCCACACTGTTGCTGACACAGGCCAGCATGCCCTTGGCTTTCTTGCCTGTCTGGGCACATCACTGTCAAGCTGCACCCCCAGATCCTTTTCCCCCAGGCATCTTTCCAAACATTCTTCCTCAAGCATACAATACTGCAAGGAATTTTTGGGACCCAAGTGCAGAACCCATTGGCCTTGGCCCACTGATCCAGCCTGTCCAGATCCCTCTCTGGAGCTTAAACTCCTTTCTTAGTTTGTGGTTCTTATTTTTTGTTTGATGGGTTTTATTTTTTTCTTTTTATTCAACTACATATAGGGATGGCAACAAAGAATACCATGTCAAGGAATTGCTTGCACTTAAGGCAAATCTTTCACTTGTCTCATTGCAATTCTTATTTATTGAAATAGAATTTTAAGCTGTTTAGTACTTGCCTCCTAACAAGACCAACAGTATACAAAACTAGAACAAAACTTAGTGATTAGGGGCTCAGAAGTAGTGTACCTCTTGATAAACAAAAGGAGTAGTCCTCAGGGCACTGTAAGAGGGTTGGAGGAGACAAAGGAGAAAGAGATGAAATATCACTCTGAATCAGCTTTGAGGAGGAAACTTGGACAATGGTAGTTAATGACAGAATATTATGCAATAAGATGAGTCACAAATGCATGTTTTATTAGTGTGCTGAAAAGGAGCAGTGACAAATGAGGCTGCATGACAGGCTGGGTGACTAGTTCTGTCTCTCCTTGTTTCATGGTTTCATGCACTGGACCCTGTGCTATGCATGTGCTGTATCATTTTCTAAGTATAAGTGAAATACACGTAGGTTGATGTGAAGCAGGAGACAATTTTGTGACACTGCTGGTACCTAGAAAAGACAAGATATTGTTCACTATTTGGAAATATTTTCTGTCTTTTCTCATTCTCTGATTCTTACTGTGATCTTTGTATGAGCGCAAGCACTTAAGTAATTTGATTTCTCTGCTTTCAATAGACTATGTATAAAGACATTAATTATCATTCATTATCTACTTTTAAAAATAATTTTGATAGGACAAGAAAACTTGCTTTAATTATTTCCTTTTCTAGGAATCTTCTGACCAGCTGAGATCCAGATGGAATTTCACATCAAAGAGACACTGAAGGACACAAAGGATAGATGTTCTGCCTATGCCTATGTAAAATAACAGTGAGTAGGTTTTTAAGAGTTGCTCTTCCAGATGCTCTGTCATACATGAGTGGTGAAGGATCAAGAAATCCACCTGATCCAAACCCTCTGGATTTTTCTCAGCGTTTGCTCAAAAATTCAGATTTTGCTCTCCTCCTTTCAGCCTCCCTCCCTTCAGACTACAGAGGAGTAACCCTCTATCCCCTGCCTGAGCTGTGCCAGCGGAGGGCACTCCAGCACCGCTTTTTCCAGATCAGCCCTTGTCCGGAGTTCCATTCTGGGATTTTTTCCTGGGGGGGTGTGTGTGTGTGAGAGACAGAAGTGCTTGAAACCAGCTGAATAAACTGCCTTTAGTTATTAAAGCCCACACCACATATAAATATGTGAGCAATCATAAAGTGTTCTGTTGGGTCTGTTGAAGTTCAGGGTGTCTTACAGCTCTCTGCACGCAGCCATCCTTCCGTGTATTTTAACTATTGCCAAATGCTGGCTTCGTTCCTACCACCAGTGGGGCTTTGCTTTCCCTCTGGCTTACTGTATGGTGGAAAGGGAAAGGAAGCATTTCAACAGATTGTAGTAAGCTGTGCTGCATAAAAATGCCTTTTTGCATCAACACAGATACAACCTGTCAGCCATTAGAAGAGGCTCCTCTTTGATTTAAATTTTAGACATTTAAGAATCATGCATTATGTGAATTCCAAAACATATTGTAATAATTACTGTGTGAAAAGGAAGTCAGAACCACTGATGTTAAGAGTCATCTTCTGATTTCTGTGGGAAATTTGGAGCCAACTGCCATGATAAGGCAAGTGGGCAGACTGCTGTGGACTTTTATTCCTAATCTCTCAGAGTAATATCAGGTTAGGTTAATTGTTATAATATAAATCATCCAGTTTGAAATGACTTTTGAATTTGCATCTAGGGTTGTTAGAGTTTCTCTTTGGACCTGCCTCACTGTATCCAGTTGCTTGAGTCAGGGCTGCTCAAATTAGTGAGGCCTGGCTTCTTGGAACAATATGACTGTTGGGTTTAGTCTTGATATCAAAGTCCCACAATAAACATCTCGTTTATGAATTAAAGTTACCATCTTTTAATGAAACCATTAAAAAATGAATTAATTAAATGCATTGTAGATACACTAATTTCTGCTGGTAGCAGAAATATTTGCCAACTGGACCATTAATTCTGGACAGAAAAACAAGTTTTTGATAGCTGTATCATAAAATTTCAAATACTTATGAACAGGAACTTGCTTTACATCAAGAAACCATTCTCTAGTTTTTCTGGCAACAGAAAGGCATTGCACAGCTTACTCTGTAAGCAAACAAGATATAAAGTAATTGTACAAGGAGGAAATTTGCAGAGAATGTGCACTCAGGTACTGTGGAGACAGTTTTTCACAAGCACTACAACACTTTGCTGCTTACTGTTATTTTACACCACAATAAAGTATATTGTGCTGAGAATGTGAATGTTTTAATAACCTCTGAAGTTTGTATGCTAACACAACTTGAAAATCCTACAACTTATTTGGAAAAGTGATTTCTTTTACATTTGCACTGAAGTTGTGATATGTTCTGTATCCTAAATGCCACAAAGTATCAGAGAGCTCCTTTCAAGTTAGCTATGCATACCACAGTCAAGCTGATCTGACAGACTGACCCCAGACCTGCCCAATCTGCATGAACTGCCATTCAGGTTGTAAATGTGACACAGTTCTTCTCTCTGACCTCCTGCTGCCTCTCTGTGAGGTCAGTCACTGGATACCAAGGTTGAAAAGTTTGAGTGTTTGCTAGGGCCACACAATCTAGTAACTGAAATGGATATGGTAGTTCATATGTCTGCCTTTGATGACTTGGTAAAAAAATGCTTCTCCTGGATTTGTTCCACAGGAAGATCCAATTTGATCTTCTATGAATTACTTTCATATTGATTACATGATAAAGTACCTGATCAGTAGGCTGTGTTTTTCTTTTTATGCAAACAAAACTTGCCATATAATTGATGGCATCAAAATACAGACAGCTGTAGTGTCTAAGAGAGTAAACATCTAATTCTATTTAGCAATTTGCTGTGACCAAGGCATTAGAAACATACAAAACACTTCAGCTAAGAACATGACCTGTTATTTTTTCCCCATCCCCTTAATGGTTGAAGGTATCAGAAATAAGAGAGGGCTGTGCTTATTGTAGCTACTGAAGGTACCATAACCTACATTGTGAGATAAATCCCTGATGAACTAAGTAACATTGAAGAAATCCCACTAGGCAACTGCTGTATCTCCAGAGATGCTGTGGAAATTCTAGGTAAAAATAATAATAGTAGGTTTACAAATGGAATATGTGTGTTGTGTGTTTTGACAATCAATACATAATTCTGTAACAGAAGGAAAAAACATTATTCTATGGTTCTAAGTCCTTTGTTGTTCTAACCAATATGTTAACAGATGGCTTAAACAACAGAATGGAGGATACACTTACAAAATTTCTGATGATACTGAGTTTCAAAGGCTTACAAACCCTGTTAGAATACAAAACCACGAATTAAATTGGATGTACTTAAGAAGTGATTCAAAAACAGCAATAGGGAATTCATTATTCAGACATTATCCCTATTCAGACAGATATAAAAAGCTGTAGCTGGGAATGAGTCATCATTTTCATTAATATAAATGGAGGTTTATCTGTGCAACAGATAAAAATTGAGGCTATTCTGTGAAACACTAGAAAAACTGTGCTATTGCAGAAAACATGTGCTGGTGAGTCCTGAAAAACAAGTCTGTGTTCAGCCTCAGTAGGATTATTAAGAAAGGTACAGAGAAGTTGAGAGAGAGCACCAAGAACAGCTAGAGGTTAATAAAATGTGACTTATGAGAAATAGTTTCGTTTTGTTTTGCTTGAGAGAGAAGCCTGAAAAGGAGCTTTCCCAGTGGACATACAATCTCTCATATTTGAGAAATACTTTTCTCTATAACGACATATTGACTCAGCAGCTTGAGGATTATCTGGATCTCCTTGTTGGCAAGTGAGACTGGAGTGAGACTAGTATCATATCCTCTTCTGGAAGAAACAAGTCAAAAGAAATTAAGGGAGAGGTGACCTTGCATTACCCTCAGATCCAGCAGCCTGTAACACCCCTCAGTCTTTAATTGATTTCAAGGAGTGTTCACTTTATCTGTGTGGTTTTTTTATGAGCTCATTTTTGTTAGCTCTGACATTAACTATCTAGATTAGGGAAAGCTCTTAAGAAAAAGGTAACAAAGTCTGCAACCTGATGGATAATAGGTAGGTGTTTTACCAGTGGGTTTTTTCCAGTGAGATAGTATAGTTGCCGAACCTAGAAAAAGGAAATTTTTTCTACCAGCAGGACAATTCTAGTATAGTTACTTCTCTGTAATTCACTACATGAAAATTTGTTGCAAAAACAGAATATGCCAATTAAAACTTAGACCTCCAAAATAACAACAGAGTGATTAGAGGACATCAGTTCTACAAAAGAAGTAGTAGAGTAGACATAAACAGAAGCTATTCTGTAGTTTTTTGCCACAAATGAATTCTTACTCTACAGCAAAACAGCAGATAGCTTATTTTAAGTGACTTTACCATCTTTAATATATCACTATTTGGGTTTGCAGAAAGAAGTCACCATGTATTGCTTTCTTTCACAGTAAGCCATATCACATTTAATATGTGATAAGAGTTGACATCTGGATATAATAACAAAGTTGCAGGTGTGCTCTCAAGTTCATGTTGCACTTTGACTTTACAGGAAGACTGAAAACATTTTAGGTCCTGGTGTAGACAAGTCAGAATGAAGTCTCCAGGCCCCCAGAGCCCACAAATGTCCCAGGAGAGCACCATGCGTGCAAGGCAGCTCCAAACACAGACGAAGAAAACAGATGAGTCACTTGGCCACCTCTGTAAAAAGTGGTGGCCGACCAAGGACAGCGCTCTTTGCTTCCAGTGTGCCAGGAATGAAGGGGCAGGAGCCCCTGTGAGAGCTGCTGTTTCACTTGCCCAGGCACTGTTAAACCGTGGGTGCTGCTACATCATGAACCCATTAACTCTCTGTTATTTCTTTATGTGCACTTGTGCCTGTGGGCTCTGTTTTGTGCTGGGCAGTGCTTCAGAGCTGTTTCATTCAGCTACTTTTGCCCTGCCAATGAAAAGAAATGGAGCAATTTTCCTGTAGTTCAGTTCTTTCAAAGGCATAATTCCAATTCAGCAAAGAGCTGAATTCAGTAAGAATGTGTAAGTTATCTGTATTGAGGAAATCTGACATAGTATATTTTTTTTTCCTCAAGCAGAAAAATCCTGTATCAGATACATGACCAAAAATGGAATAAAGCTGAATAAAATAGAAAAATTGCTTTAAAATTGCTAGGGTGCATCTGTGAAAACAGACACATGGGTTTTTGTAGTAAATGCTTTTTTTTTTTTTTGACATAGAACAGAGATCTCAGCATAATATGATAAAGATATTCTCATCAAAATTTAAGAATTCCAATATTTTCAATTTCTGAGTTGCTTAGCAGAGCAACTTTGTGCTTCAAAACTCTCTTTCAGATTGGTCAAAATATGAAGAGTAACCAAGCTCTTGGTTATCCCTCTCTCTTCCCACAGCAGAATTTGGTTTCTTTCCCTCCTACTTCCTCAGGAGAGTGTACTTCTCACCAAAGACTGCAGTTAATGTTGTTTACAGCAGAAACAACGAAAATTTAGAAAGATTACTTTTATTATGTGTCTTCTTTTGTTTACTCTTTATGACTGTCACCTGATCCTGCAGGTTGAGTCAAATCCCTTGTGCTCCACAGCTTTTTTTCTGTAAGAAAATAAAAGTAGAAAAGCCCACACTCTGTTTTCTGGTGGATATTGAGTTGCAGCATACTGAGTGTTTTAGTCTTGAGATGTATGACAGCTGAGACAAGTGATACAAACCCAAAAAGCTCTATTAGGCCTCATAATTAATGTACAAGGAGGTAGACAGATGTTTGAATCAATCAAATGAGAGGGCTTCATTTTCCACTTAAAGGCAGTTGCAAAAACTCATCTCTAGAAAGCTGCTGACAGAATAGTGTTAATGCCTGTTGGTGAACCAGAAGAAGAAAGTGTGCAATCCAGGCAGGGAGCCTTGTAAGAGCAAAATCCTGAACAGATGGTGAAAATTCAGTCCTGGAGCTTGAAGGGAGATGGATGATCCTTTTTCTTTTTTTTTTTTTTTTTGAGACCCTAGGGAGAATCTTAGGGAGCAAACCAGGAGCTCTGACATGGTGATGAGAAATTAGAATGAACAAGAAATATTTACTTTTTGCTCCAGGTGCCTGTGCAGTTTTGCTGCCAGTCGGCATTTCAGAGATAATAGGACCAAGCTGGAAATGTGAGCTATGGAGCAGTCAAATTTTGGTGAGGCTGAGAAAGAAAATAAGAGCCAGATGAGGGCTTATGTCTCATGCTATGCCGAAAGTGAAAGGACTGCGCAAGTCCTGAGGCAATCTCCTTCCTAGAGCTAAAAATGGGTATGTAAAGTTTTTTGGTAGAGAAAAGGAGAGAACTGAAAAACATGCCCATGAAGTTGCAAAACTAAACAAATTATGCTGTTCAGGTAGCTGAAGACAAATTTATACAATTTTGATTTGGCAGTGTTATCAAATAGAACTGTTGGCTTCACTTGTTTTTAGCTTCTTGTGCTATTCAGCCATATTGTCCCAGTCTGAACACTTTCTGTGTTCTATGGAAAAATTGACAAAACCACACATGACTTAATGATTGTAATTAAAGGACTATTCTCTTCTTTCTGACATGTTTTGCTGTCTTTTATCCCAGAGTGTCATTTTTCTAGAGGGATCACATTGGAATGGAGCCTTTTGCCCTTGCTTTGTGCTGATGCACACAAATATTATAGTGCATAGCAGTAGAATATCAGGCACTGGAAATGTGGAATATTGTGCTGTATGGAGAACTGGAGTATGTTCCATGTCTTGTGAGATCAGAAGTGAGTGCCATTAACTCTAGTCTTTGGAGGGAATCCTTTACTTACAGCAAGTAGTAGGAAAGTCTTCCTTAGGACTGCTGGGGGCAGGGGGGAGGGGGGAAATGCAAGCTGAGGAACAGTGTTTTAAACATTTTCAAAAATTGGTAAGTGAGCCTTTGGAATACAGTTCTAAAGGGTAGTGAATGGTAGCCTGTGGATAGTCTCAATCCCATCAGAGGAAAGGCATAATTAGACCAGATCCCAGTTTTTCCATGGTGGAATCAGTGAATAAGCTTATATTATATAAACCAGCACATTTCAATACTTCTCTAAAGTATTTTGAAGTGAAAAATTAACCATCAGTGTCCTCTCCTCCATCCTATAAAGCAGAGGAGCTGGGAACATATACAGCTGATTTTTCAAATTTTCTCAGTTGCTTTCCCCAGTTTTCTTCCACAGTATCTTGGAACTACATTCTTTTCTATTTTGTATATGCTTGTAGTGAGCAGAGTAATGCTCCCTGCAAACACGAACAATTTTAGGTTTGTTTTTACAGCCTATCCCCTTCCTTCCTAAAGGTCTGATGATTAACAAGCTGAGTTATAACATATTCACAACTTAAAGATAAAAAGATGCTGATGAGATACTTAAAATGTCAAAACACAGACATATAGAAAGCAGGAAACTGCACCCTACAGAAGAACATTTTTTGTTGCTACAATGCAGTATAGTGTGGTACAATAGAGTGTGCTTTCAATGATTTATGAACGAGCATTTCACTTGCCTGCTCAGCCCTCTGGACCTGAATTAGCCTCTTGATAGCTCTGATTAACTTGGCCCCTTCAGTCATATAATGCTGGTTTTGCTTATAGATAAGCAGCTTTTGGTTCGTTGTATTTGGACTGTTTCCCACAAGTGGTATAAATGTGTCCTTAATGCTTCTTACAAGTTTGTTAATGAGATTAGAAGGATGACTGTAATATTTGTTGATTACTATCCAGTATACTGCTAATCCATTAGCAGTGAGGAAAGGGAAGTGCACAGCATGGATTTGAACAAAAATCTCAAACAGTAGCACTTGTTAACTTTCAGCAGCTTATGTATTTTATTGTGCTCATTGCTAATTAAAATTCCCACACGGAAAGCTTGCTTCACCCTAGGCTTGACCTGCCTCATATGATGCACTGAGGTGGCAGGTTCCTTGAATTAGGGTAGTTTGGGCATGTGACAAGTATTCTCTGATCACCTTCCTTGTTGTGAGGCTCTAATAACCAGCTAGCACGCAAGAAGTGTATTAGAGTCCTTACTGTGTTAGTTCTCCTGTGTGAAAACATGCTGGGATTCAATAAGAAGGAAATAAAGTGGGGACTATTTCTAACCTTCACATCTGGCATTGAAATTTATTCCTCTGCATTTGTTTTTCTTTTCTTCATTAACTTTACTCCTTTCTCCTCCCTCTCCTTTTTTCCTGTGAATCTTCCCTCACATCCTTCTCTTTGAAACAAAGAGATTTTTAACAAAATGTATTTAACTAGATTTTAATGGTGATATTGGAATGGTCAGATTACTTTTGTGGGAGTTGCAACCACTCAAATTCTTTCAAGACTGGGACCTCAAAAATTAGCTTGAGATCTGTGTCAACTGGTACCACCTGCCACAATGCAAAAACATAACAGCAGTAATAGGTTTGTTAGTATTAAAATTCTTTTTTTTTTCCCTCCAAATTATAAGAATATAATAGGAAAAACAGCCAAGTGTTACTCCTCTTCAAATCTGTGAATATCCCAGTATCCAGAGAGCAATTGCAGTGATCTGGAGACACAGAAACTTAGCTACATAGCTACTCCTGTCACACAGAGGTCTCAGGAGCTTTACTCACCTTCCCTTAGGTTCTCTATTCAAAATTGCCCCAGACCACTCCCAGCTGACAGTTTGAAGGTAGGAATGGGAGCACACCTGGCTCCCTGCAGCCAGTAGCAATAGTGCCTTACTGGGAAATTCTAGAAGCTTGTGCACTGAAGGTAAGAGGGTATGTCAGCTCACACTTAATCCTAAAAAAGGCCTAAACAACTCCTATTCTGAATTATATATTAGAAGATGAGAGTGAGATCAGGTGCCTGGTGGAAGCAAAACTTTTCCAGTACAACATGAAAAGAAGTAAGAGGGACTAGATTTCTTCCTCAGGCTATAGGACTAAACCACTATTTCATGAAAGCCACAGCCTGGAAGAGGAGTGAGTATAGCAATATCTCCCAACAGTCAGGGTGGCAATAGCCAATTCAGGAGTAGACATCTGCGCCAGACCTGAGGCACATTGTCAACAGCAGGAATCCCCTGGGCCAGCACTCAGGGCCAGTTCTGCTCCACTGATGTCAGTGGGAGTTTCTCTGGGATCCTCTGTGGAGCCGGGGCTTTGCTGCTCCTTTGCCTCCCCCGCCTCTCAAACATGCACAGCCTCATCTTTCACAGTGTACTAATGCTCATCTGTGCCTGGCACAGAACCACCCTTAAACTGTTAAACTCCTTCTGCTGACCACAAGAACATCAGAATAACCTCTGTGAATCGTCAGCAAAGATGCAATAAATATTTCAAGTGAAGGGAATTGAATTACTGAGCATCTGCTCTACATAATGTGAAAAATAAATGACTATTGCTGCTAGATTAGAAATCAGCAATCACTCCTCACTATTAGCTTAATTTCAAGCAGGAAGCTTCTTATTTATGTCAAGTCAATGCAATTTTTCATTAAACCTTGTACTGTTTCCATTTTTAATTCTCATTTGGCTCCTGAAAAAAAAAAAAAAGAAAATCACAATAAAATTGTAATCTGCACTTTGGGCACAGAGGAAAACCAGATTTTTTTTCTTTAAAATATAAAGTGGTCTTCACATATTGTCCACGGTAAGAGCACATTTGCTACCCAAAATGCTAAAATAAAGATGGAAGGATAAATTGAATGTAAACCATCCTGTCTCCTGCCTTAAAGACAACACAGAATATTTCCTCCACAGACTTGATTAGCAAAAGTTTTGTGACAAATGAAAATATCTAATTCTTTGAACTGTGTTTGAGCCAACACAGTTATATTTTATCAGAAAACACTACTTGTATGATCAGCTTTGTATATTTCTCTTTTGTTTTCTTTTTGGAGATTCAATATAATACACAAAACAAAACCAGGTACTGAATCACCTTTTTTTTTCAATAACAGCATACACTTTTCTGAATGTATATGAGCTAGTTTAGATAATGATCAGATCCAGTGCCCCAAATAAATTATAGATCAGTCCATTATATTTATTAGCAACCACTGGGTGTCACTGTGTCTCTACAAATACAGCTAAAATGGGCTTGATACTATATTAAGAAAATAAATCAGTTGCATATAATGCCTACCATAATTGTGACTTTTTATGTCAAGTTGCTTATTCTCCTGAATATATGAAACTCTTTACCCCAAAGTAATGAACAGATAATGATAAGAAAACTAGAAATCGATTGGGAGATTACTGTAGGAAAAAGATACTCTTTTTCTGCTTTTTCTGCTCTTTTTACAATCTGCAACTGTGGCTGCTGGCATCAGCATGGGCAGAGCTCATTTTATATTTCATCCTGTGCAACATACTGGTTACAAAAAAGCCTACCATATCTTTTGACCAAGCTCTGCAGCTATTGTGTTATTAAAGCCTCATACCTTACTGCATTTAGAAGCTGTTCTCCTTTAAAAGATTCATAGTGGCTATAAATATTAACCTCAGCATGGAATTCATCCTGTAAACAACTTGTTCTCCAGAAGGAAGTTCTTTCTTCAGTGAATATTTTTCTAAAAAAGATTGATTATGGCACACAACAGCTCAAAGCTCTGGTTTTCCAGCCCTCTGTTTCACCAACAGCTTTCAGTCTGACAGAGAAAGCAAAGCCCAGGATGACTTCCAGGCTTTGGACAGTTCATTGTACACATTACTCCCCTGAATGCTTCTCCAGCTATTTATGTTTCCCCAGACAGAGTGTCATTGTCAGTGAAGGTTACCATGCACTGCTCGCAGGGACAGCAAAGAGAACCTCACCAGCAGCAGCATCCCAGCCTGGAGCTGAGCTGTGCTGAGCTCCTGCCAGCAAGGCCTGGCAGGTCATTGCAGGACTGCCAGTGGGAAGAGCAGAGGCAGAAAGAGGTGCTGCTGTCAAAGGAAGGAACCTGGATCCAACTCGTCAGGATACTTTAAAGCTCTCACTTTCAAGTCCAGGCATATAAGTGGCCTCTCAAAGTCTTTTTCCATAAGATTCTGCCACAAGTAATTGTCATGACTGGCACATACGCAAAGCTCAGAAGAAATACATGGTGATACTCTCTTGGCATCTCTGGACTTAATACCAGTATAAGTAGAAAGTATTGAGACTGGCAGATAAATGCATCTAAGATTCAACATTTCTTTGGTCTTGCAGCTATGGCTATCACAGAGCAAGGACAGAAAGTGCTGGTGAAATGTTTTCTTTTTTCTTTAGGGTCAAATTAATGTGGTATGTATTTAGCTATAAGAAGTATCCATGTGATATATATTTAGCTATCTGAAGTATTCATGCAATAGACAGGCAACTGTAGATATCAATGACACTATTCTGATCGATCAGTCTCAGCAAGAGAGGCAGAAAGGTCAGTGTTCTGATGAAAATAGGAGAGAGAATTTCTGACTTAGAGTAAGTCATACATGTGTTGTCTTCTAAATTCTGAATATGCATTAGAAACATTCTCTGATGAGGAGCTGAAGCAGTGATGTAATTACCTCTGCCTCTGTGAGTCTGCTGATGCCTAAGCAGTTGCAAGGACTGGGGCCTTGTGGTTGCAGCTGGAATTGTCTAAAACTCAGGCTTTTGTACTCCTGAACATGGACTATTTCCCCTCAGATCTGGAATGGAAACTACAGGTGCTGTCACTCCCTCGCCAGATCTTTTCTGTCTTCTTGTTTTGCTTTTGTTTTTGTCTTTTGCTTTTAAAAAGCAACAGAGCTGACTTATCTCCTAGGAGCTCTCCAGCAGGTTTGCTGCTGTTGGCCTGCGGCCTGGCACAGCTCTCTACTGTGTGCCAGAGATCCCAGGACACTCAAGAGCCCCCTCTGTATCCTGGCTTCCCAGCTCCCAGACCCAGCTCAGGGAGGCAAAAAACTCCAGTGTCTACATGTAGCACTCAGTCCTCTGCTGAGGAGGGGGGAGGTCTTGTGACACCCAGTGGGAGCTGTGACACCCCACGGGGGTTGAGGCTCCCAGAGCTCCTGGGCTCTGTGTTACAGCCTGGGAGGTCAGCAAGAAGGGAATCTGCCAGCTCTACGGGCAGGGGACTTGAAATTTGGGGACATCTAACCATCAGCTAGGCTGAAGAGCAGACACACCTGTGCCTTGCATGTTCTATAAGCACAGAGTAAATCTATGTGGGGGCCACCACCAGCCTGAGATTAGCCCAAGCCCTGTCAAAAATTTAATTTGATCTCTCAAATCCCAAATCAGGTCTGTAACTGTGGATCAAGATTTATGAAGAACTGCTCTCTGAGGCAGTCCCTCCCAAGTTTGTAAGGGCAGTGGTATCTTCTTTCCCGACACCAGGCAGAGCCAGGTGCTGTTGGGTCCTTCCCTTTTCCCATATGGGTTTTGCAGAAGTGAAAATGATAGGAGCAGTCATTTTGTTACCAGGATGGAGCCTGTGACACTGGATCATTTCTGCCTGGTCTTCTTCTGTCAGGAGGGCTGAGCAATGGACCCTGCTCTCTGCAGAAGCTGTCATCAGCTGCTGTAGCCCAGATGCAGGGCTCTGAAGACAGCCATCAATTAGAAGAGTTTCTTCAGAATATTGTCAAGTGCTCTCTCCTGCAAACCACCCTTCTGTTCACAAACTGTAAACTTTGGGTCTTCAACTCCTTCCAACTCAACTTATTTTAAGCTTTGCTAGAGCTGGCAAGAGTTCTAGACCTTTGAAATACAAACTCCTAAACCGCCCTGTCTCCATGAATTTTCAGAAAACTAGGCAAGTTTTGAAAGGAAATACAACAGTGATTTGGAAGGAGTTTTTTGAAACCAAACTATTTCCAAAGAACATGTTGGTTTTGACAGGTCAGGATTTTCCACTGTCATTACATTTTCTTCTCAAATTCCTGAACCGCTCCAGTCAGGTCTTTGTTCTGGTTCATTGACAGCAATGAGATCATCATCCAGTCATGCTGGACAGAAACCCCGGTTTTGTTGAAGTTCCTTTCTCCAGCTGTGAAGTTCTACTTTGTGAAGGGTCTCACCACTTCTTTAAAGTGCAGTTTGCATTTCAAATTTCCTTTTCTTGAAGGGAAAATCACAGGATGCTGAGAAGGAGGAACACCAAAGGCATATGCTTGTAATGAGATCATCCATTCAAATGCAAACAACTCCAAGTGTTAATGACATTTTTGGAAAGGATGGTTAAAGTGACTACTTTAAGCCAAACAACAAGAAATCAGGATGTTTACACACTGCCTTGGTCCATTCTGCAAATATAGAAGCAACTTCTGTGGATGCATATCTCTTGGTTGAAGGCAAATAGGGGCTGTAAGGTAGGAAATGACAGACCTAATAGAAATTTGCTGACATTTAACTCACATGCTGTGATTAACCTGACATATGCTCAAATACCCTGTAGTTAGAGACACTTGCAACGGAGCTAAGAGGGATCTTCACCAGAAGCACCTCTCTTCAAATATTTAGAATTCCATTGTGCAGGTTTACCTCTGAGGTCTTACTTGGTTTGCCACATTACAGATGCTTTTATCAGCTGTGTTTCTCTTCTATCCCACCACTGCAACTCTTTACCATGTGACACAGACCATATGTATTGATTTACCCCCAGATCCTTTATTTCATAAAGTAATGCTTTTTCTTTTTTTTTGTGTAACCATTTTGAATTATGGTACCAGACAGATATTATGACTTTAATGCTGCAGTCCTTAGTGCTAAGATCACCACCAAGAGCATGCATGCAGAGGTTCTCAGATTATGTTGGTTTGCACCAAGCTGTTTCAGAATTATATTGAAGTGCTCCCTGTTTTGAAAAGGTCTGTGGGGAATATTGTTGAATCAGCAAGATTCATCTATAATATTTTAATTCTTTACATTTCAAGTGACTGATAAAATTGTATTCAAAGATCATGATCCAAATTTGTCTCAGAAGTGCTTAGTTCAAGACGAAGCAAAATGTAATGGGATTTCCTTCTCAAGGCTATTTCTGGTTTACCTCCTTGCTAAGGAAATAAGAAGCTGATTGAGGGGAGAGACAAAGCATTCTGGAAGTATTAAACAGGAGTTTGGTAGTATTAAACTTCACCTGGTTATTGCTTGGATTTGTGTTCACAGTGAGACCCAGTGCAAACCTGTCATAATGCAGATGCAGTCCCAAAATTTTCAGTCCACTTTTGAGTAACATTAAACAGAGTGACAGCCGTAGAAGTCCACTATGTGCCAAGGAAACTTGCTAAAACATGCATAGTTTTCATCACTTGAGACAAAAAATAAACAACAAGCAAGCACCTAGACTTGGGACTTAGGGTGGGGGAATTTGAAAATCCTGACATTTACCGACTTAATAGTGAACTTCAGTGAACTCTGGGAAGATGGGGTTACCTTACACCATTTGTAAGGTACACTAATGAAGCAGCTGCTGGTGAGTCTGGCACTTCCAGGCCCACCCCTCAATCATAGCTGAAGAAAGCAGCTAAGAATGAGATTTCTCTTTCTCGGGTCTTTTGTACATAGACACAAGATTTTTTTCTGAGCTTTGTGGTTCACTTGGTTCTGTCTGCAAAGCTCTATGATAGAAGGATTTACAACAAACTTCTTAACAGGTCACTTAGGACCCTTTAAAGTACATGGCATGTGGGGAGCTTATTGCTTAAGTTTCATGTGACTCCTACAAATAAAATTGAATAATAACAATATCTCTTGAACTCAATAAACCTGGAGGACTTTTAGATACAGTTAAAATGGCCCACAAGCCAGAAGTATTATTAGAACTGATCCATCTCAGGACTGTTATAGCATGAGAAGCTTGCAGCTGGTTTATGTCAAGGTTGCTGTGGCTGCAACATCCTGATGAAACCAATTTAATTCTCTTATTCATTTTTCTGCTGTGCTATAGCTGTCATCAGTGTGTAGACCCAGAGCTAACCTCAAGGAGATCTTTTAAAAAAACAAAGGTAAACTTGAGTTTATAGGTTTTGGTTAAACAGATAAAAACCCCTTTAAAATATCAGAGGCTATTTAGATCTTCAGCTCAGAGTAAATTCAGAGGATTGCCATAGAAACAAGTGTCCATTTTTCATTTTGGAAGAAACTAGTGAGTTAAAGCAGTGAGTTAAATAATGTAGAAGATTAGTATGAATGGCTGCTTAACTCTCAAGCAGAAAGTTTGCTCTATTTATAGCATAGTTTCCATTTTCTCTCCTTCTATCTGTATGCATTTCAATAATTTACTTCTTCACTAATAAAGTATTCAGTGAGGTCAGTATGCCTTGCTCTGTACCAACCCATCAAAAATGTGAGTTTGGGAGAGTTGCTTCTGAGGTCAAATGAAGAGGGTGCATGAAGAAGATGCTGAGTCTGAGGGCAGAGGCAGTGGTGCTGACAGGATGGCACACACTAACACACTAACACACCAACACACTAACAGTTCTGTGACCTATTTGGCAAATCTTGTGTGATGGCACCACTGCACCAGTGACAGTTTCATTCCACAGTCTGAGGTGACACCACACAATTATCCCCCTGCCTAGAAATAAAAGGGCAAGTTGAGCGTTGATCCAGTTAAATGGTTCCAGGAAGGGAATATCTCACTGGAAGAAAGGGCAGTTGCAATGCAGAGGATCCCATTTGGATGAGGCAATGCATTACAGGGTGAATGACCTCCTAGCTGAAAACAGGACATGGGCAAAATTTCTCATCATCTTTGAAAGGGGCACATAAAGACAATCCCTTAGAGCCAGGTAACAGACAAATTAGAAGGCAGAAGCAAGGTCATAAAGGCAATGAAAGTTCTGGGGAGCAGCAAGTCTTCAAAATCTATTAATTTCAGTAGTACCTGATTTTAAAAAAGAAAAAAAAACATTAAACAAAAAAAAAAAATAGCAAGAGCAATACAAAAATGAGAACTTTGAAAAAAATTACCTAAAAGGGGCAACTACAATGTAAATGTTTGCAGTTAACATGAAATCTATTTATAAGCAGTATTTCAAAGGCTCAGAAGGATGGCAGGACTTCTACCACAAAAACTTCAGGTATATCACATTCCACCCTGAGCCCAAAGCAATCAATTGACATGATTTAATATCAGTTTAATGGAAGGTATTTAAAGTAAGAAGACAGGCTTTCAAATATCTGAGGTTACACTGAGAAAAGGAAAATGGAAAATAATATAAAACCCGGCAGGTTAAATATAAATGCATATGAAGGCAGGTTGGAAAAGAGTTTGAGAAACAACTTGCAGAAGACATGAAATGTCATGTAAGTTATTTTTCAAATGGATGAAGAATAAAAAGCCAGACTAAAATTTAGCAGGGCAATTGATAACCAAGCATAAAAGGGAGTATTCAGAGAACACAAGGACAGAGCAGAAACAGTAAAAAAAGTTTGTAGTTGTGCTTTCTTTGGAGACTCTGGGTATAATTCTCTATTAGACTCCTCCTTCCTAGAGGATGAATCTGAGGCTGTGTCACAAACTGAATTGTTGGTAGAAGTGGAATTATCAACAAAGTTAATAGTAACAAATCACTATACCCAGATGTAGTTCAGAGCAGAGTTGTAAAGGATCTCAGGCTCGGAATAACTAAACTTTTAACTGTTACATGTAATTTTTTGTTTATAACCACTCCAATGACAGCTGAAAGGAATTCCTTACAGTTGTCAGAAATAAGAATTCAAGATTATTGAAAACACTACCTAAACAGGTTAAAAGAGTGGTAGAGAATGTAATCACTGAACTGGAAAGGAAGTTAACAGTGAAGTTACAAAATTTGCTGATGTTACTGTATTGTTCAAGGTAGCCAAAATGAAAGCTGACTGTGAAGATTTTTTGACTTCCATGATGTTTTGGCAGTAATTGAACAATGAATGAAACTGAATGCACAAATGTAAAGTAATGCCTGTGGGAGAAACAATCCTACCTACCTGTTAGATTCAGAAATAGTTTGTCGCTCAGGAGAGAGATTTTGAAAGGTATCCTTACTAATGAATTATTAAGCTGCTAAAATTCTGTGAATTATTTGGAAAAGAGTACAGCATGAATCCACAGTGGACAGCGAACTCATTCTAATGACATCATCTCAAAAAACATATAGTAAAACCAGAAAATATAAAGACATAGACAAGAGGGATTCTTGAAGTCAGGCAATGTCTTCCACGAGAAGAACAGAACACAGCACAGAAAGCAATGGAGAAATGCTGTGACAGACTTCTGCAAGCAGAGTAGCAAAGAAAAATGAATAGGAATAGGAATAGGAATAGGAATAGGAATAGTTATCCATTGCCTTTTCTATTATAAGAACTATGGATATCAAATAGACCTAGCAGGTGAGAGATTAAAAACAAAAGAAAAGAGACACTGCACATAATACATCCTTAGTCCTTAATATTCCTGAGCTGAGTATGCATCAGTGAAGCATCATTAGATACCCTCCCTACTATTATATTTGGATCCTTCCAAATGTAAGAATAGGCACTCATAAGACTTGGAGTCTGAGGGGTAGGATGCTGTTCTCATGTCCTAGGAGAAGGTTATTCTCATTCCATAACACAAATTAATTTCATTCCTCTCCTTTCTATTTTTTGAGTTTATTTGCTAAAGACTCTTATCATGTCAGCAAAATATACAAGGACCTGGAATTCAACCCCTGTAGCAAGAGCTTCCCAAGAAAACTTGGGATAAGTAGATAAGTTTAGTTTCTGTTGAACTTCAAGCAGAAGTCCTTTTGGTAAACACATATCTCCATAGAGAAAACATCCCTTTTAAGGGAGAACAGTATTAGATTACAGGGTATGTGACACCATTTTTCCACATTCCAGTATAACATTCACACAAGCTCTTCCTCCCAGATGTGACATTTCTCCTGACACTTACTGCATATCATGCTCTGGCCTGAAGGCAGTAGGTGAAAGTGACATGGCATTTAAAGAAAATGTTCCTGCCAGTGTTGTCATGATCTGCAATCATGGAAATCACTACCGTTTATTTACAGTGGCTTGAATAAAGACCTGTACCCGGCCCAAGGGCATGAAGCAATGACCTAAAGTCTTAAATAGAATTTGACTTGAAATAAAATAAAACAAAGAAAATATGTCACAGTGATAATATTTGAAAGATCTGCTGAGTGGCAAAATAAACACTGCCTCTATTTATTTGGCTATCATACCATGGAGAACATGAAACAATTTGTCATGCTGGAATGGTGATACTTATGAGCATCTTTGGGATCACTTAGCTTACATACATGAAATCCTAGTGGAAAGACACAAGATCAAAGCCATCCCTTCTTTAACTTAATGATACAGTCAACACCAAGTAAATAATAATAATTTATCTTTCCTTTTCCCAGCTGTCATCAGTCTTATTTATCTCAGAAACTCCAGCTATTCTCAATTTTAATTTATTATCTGAAATGAAATATTGTGATGTGTACTAAGGAAGCATTTTTTTAGTTATTTGCATATTTTCAAAGGGAGTTTACAAATAATATGGATTGTTTTAAACAACTGCATTTTAAAACATACCTGATGTTCAGGTATGGTAGGGTACAAGGGTAGCTGGGAAACAGGATCATGGATTACAATGATATCCCTCTGCAGATGTGATGAATAGGCTTGAGAAGCAGATACAACTGTCCTGGTGGTACATTTCATGTGGAAGTTTGGAGGACAGAGGACTCCTGCAGTGTCGGAGAGCAGCTGAGGGATGGAAGAGCAATACCTGCCAGGCAGAGCAAAGAGCCCCTGGGGATGGGGGCCTGAACTGGCACTCAGGTGCAGGATATTCTCTGACTCTCCCCCTCAGTATGTGCCTAATCCCATTGCCAAGTCATGCCTCACATTCAGACAAATATGTTCAAATATGGCCCAATGGATAATATGGATCCACCTGTGATTATGGGGGATTTTCTGGCTAGTCCTCCTGGGTCATGTTTCTGACTGCCCAGTAGATGGGTCTTAAGATACTAACTCTTCTGCACAAAAAGAACAGAAGAAGCAGCCCAACAACTTGCTGTTCTAAAGCTACTTATTCAAGTCCATAAAATCAAACCAGAATTCTGTTCTTTTGTGTATCATTGCGCTGCCTTTACTACACACTTCTACATTTTCAGCAAATAAAGTAGGACTGCTCCAGACACTCTCAGTCATGTCAAGGCTACCTCACTTGCCATGTACACCACCAAACATTGAACAGAAATTTTGCAGGCAAAGGCATAGATAAGATTCTCAGAGATACAGTGCAGTGCTTAGCAGCAATGAAAAAACAAATCTACAATATAGAAATAGAAACACTGCCTATTATCTGTCAGAAATAATTTTAGAATTATTTAAAGTGAACAGAAGTATGCAAACTTGAACAATATGCAAAAAAGATGAATATTCAGGTACTAGTATGAGGAGAAAAAGCAACTGGAGAAGTATCTGAGTTTTATGGGGTTACAGAGAAGGTAACAGAGCAAATGGCCTGACTCTCAGGGAGCTGCATGAGGACTTCCGAAGTGACTCCATTTTACATCCACAAGCAAAAGTAAGAAAAGGATCCAGAAACAAAGGATAATCTACTTAACACTGAAATTCTCAACTCCTGAGCCATCAACTCTTTCCATAAATTCAGTGGCCTTTTGCTGAAACCCTTACATATCCAGAGCAAGGTAAAGAAAAAGGAATGGCCAGGAGAAACATTCTGAAAGGTGGCTTAGTTATCTGTTTGGAAGATTTAAACAAATGGAGAGAGAACAAGAGTGAGCCCAGGGCAATGACACTGCTGAATGTCTTGTCTTTTACACACAGGCTTCTCATTAGACCCAAATCTCTGGTCTGAAACAGTAGGAGTCAGCAGGATAAATGTACTGTAAGAAACACATTTTCATCCAACAGTTCAAAAGCCTCGTTAAAAATGGTAAAGCTTAATCTGTCCTCTGTGGACTGTAGCAGCAGACAGCATGGGTGGGGCCTCAGTGCAAGTCTTGGCTGCCTGTTTTTTTAGGGAGCTTGAATAAAGATATTTATTCTTGGAAGAAAATAGGTCAATTATTTTCTATGGCAACTGGAAAATAAACACACAAACTGCCAGCAAAACATCTATCCCCTGGTTTGGTTTGGGTTTTTGCTTTTTTTTTTTTTATTAAAGACCAAGTAAAAGGTTACTTTGTAGTATTCATTCCTAAACTATTTATTCAGCTAAATTCCATGTTGGTTTTTTACAGCTTTGCATTGCAGAACAGTTCACATTGCTGGAAACTAATGGGATGAGCCCCAAGAGCTGTGGTAGAATTTGAGCTTCAGCCTGAGCCCAAACCCAAGCCAGAGCCAGGCCACTGCTGAAAGTGAGTGGGGAGAAATTTCACCTGGATGCTCATGCGGTAGGAAATGTGAATCATGAGCACTGCCTCACTTCTAGCAGGATTTATGTATGCATAATTTATATACAAATTAAATTTACTTCTTAAAAGATGTCAGCACTACTGGATTGTTGAGATCAGAGGGAAGGTACTTATTTACTTACTTCCCTTGTCTCTGCAGAAGCCAGCACTACTTGCTTTCAGCAGAGCAGCCAGCCTGCAGCTCATTCACTTCTCTTAAGCTTGAGCCATCTTGGGATCTGTAGGTAGGTTTTCCTTCCAAAAGTCAGAGGGTTTCCTTGGAGGGTGGAAAGAAGCCTCCTAATTCCTTTCAAAAGTAAGCTGACTGACTTCCCCAGCATCTTTTCTCCCTGTAACAAAAGCAAGCCTTAGCCCGCCCCTCTCTGACTATTTTGAACTGTCAGTTGTGCATCTCCCTGTCATTCGCTCTTCCTCTCTATTGTCTGTGGATGATGTGCCAAGCACTGATTTGTGAGAAAAGACAGATAATATCCACCACTAAGATCTGTACTTGTCAGCTGAGATTCAGATCTCATTTCTTATATAAACTCAACCTAAATGATCTGAGTTGCAGGATTCATTTCACACTTAGAATCAACTGATAAAGCTTTGCAGGAGTACAGCTAACATGGGAAGCCAGCCTATCTTCTTCATGGGAGAACTCTGAGTTTTCTGAATTATTTCAAGACAAAAAGATTGAAATGGTAGACTAAATTTAAAGTCTGCTTCTGTGAAATAATAGTGTATTCAAATATGATGAAAAGGGGGCAGCAGTAGTGAGATAGTAGACGTAGCACTGAAACATAAAAATATGAACATTCTTAAAAATATCTTCCCATTCCCCATGAGAAGAGAACTTGCTACTGCTACTAGCAGCAGGTTTTTATCTAAGCAGCTGTTAGATCAGGATCTCTCTAGATCTGCCAGCTGGGAAGAAAAATTCGTAATGGATTCAATCACACATCTTCCATGCAACTTGATTTACAGGAATGTCCAAATCCCACTTTGACCGCAGGAAAAAAATTAAACAAGCTATGACAGCTTCTTCACTTACCCCTTCAAGACTCTTTCTGCCAGAACCTTAATCCAAGAGTCACCTCTCCAGGCTTCCCACAAACCTACACAGCAGCTCTGTTCAGACTGTTGAGGCTGCTTTTTCTCTCTCTTCCAGTGTGTGGTCTGGCTCCTTGTATCCCGGAGCCATATCGCACACGCAGGCACGCACATACACACACTCACATGCACTCACACATACTTTCCCTAGAACCTCATGCAGTCAAAGTATCTCTGCTCAGAGCATTCACATTCCTGAGTAGCTCTGTCTTGCCTTTATTTTGTGTCGAGTATCTGACAGTGCAAGAGTCCCACAGTCAGAAAAAGAGTGAGAAAATTCCAGCCTTGTTCTGGAGACTATAATAATAGACATGCTCGGCCCTTAAAGTGGGCAGATATGGGCTCTAGTGCCAGTTCTCTCTCATCCTACTAAAGTGCACTGTTCATTGCACCCTTTCTGGTATGCAGAAAAAGATGTCACTTTTTCATTTGAGTGCTTTGAACAAGGGGGCAGAATCAGCGCTTCTCCTTTCTTGCTCCAAGTTCTCCCCAAGTTCCTGTCAGGGCCCAGCAGGTCAGCCCTCTCCTTAGAAACTGAACATGTGGTGTATTGGACATCCTTTGATGCATATTTTTGTGAGAAGGTCTGTGAAGGATCATAGATAAAGAGGCATGAAGAGCTGGGTAACAGCACCTGTACTCCCAGATTAGGTTGCTTCTGAACATGAATGGTATCTGTTCTTAGGTATCTAACTAACTTCTGATCTCTAAGTACTTTTAAGATTAAATATTTTGAGGCAGTAGGTTTTCTAGACCTCCTTCTCAAAATTCCTGCCTTTATACAGCCTAGCTAAATTTTAGAAAGTTTGTACAATGCATTTGGTTGTGATATTCCTTTTCAGTCAAAACAGCTGTTTACCTCAATGATACTAATCCTTATTTTTTTCCCTTGCAAATAAATTGGTGTTGGTCCCAGAATCTGTGAGCCACTGGAGCCTAACTCTGATAGACTCTTACCCTTGGATAATTTTAATAAGTAAAGGTGCTAAAGAGTACTTAGGTTTGAAGAGCAAGACCATTTTCACAGTTTCTCTCCTCTGTAAATGCGGCATGAACTGTACAATACACCTTTGTTAAAACAAACAAGGCATGAAGCTTTTTCTCAAACATCTCCTTTACTGACAAGTTCTTGGGAAAAGGGAGATTATTAAAAACATTAATTCTTGTCTTCTACTTTCTCATTTCTACCATCAAATTTCCATATACTCCATTTCTTATTTTCCACTAGTGGAACTCACCAGAACTGATGCTATTTCCAGAGACAATGCCTACACACAAGTTTGCTTAAATTAGAGTTAACTGAGGAGACAGAAAAAAATGACAACCTATTTAAGTCTTGCAGTTTCTACTGGCCTATATCCCATTTGAGCCACATCTGTCTTACACTTAGGAGGCATAAATTTGTTGGGCAAGAGAGGAAATAGGGAGAGGTTTTTGCCTTATTAGCTTTCATTCTTTGTTAATCTACCACAGCTCCACCACCTTTTGTGTTCCTAGAACAGTAATTAGGTGGTACCTCTGAGGAGTCTGAAAGAAGATGGGAAAAAATGTGTCAGAATATGACAGGAATGGCTGATAGGAAATAATGGAAGAAAAAAGGAGAGGAGGTCAGTCTTGTGGTAACAGCTGGCTAGCACAGTCATGCAGCACCAGGGATTATCAGTGTCCCATGTCCAGATTGTTCCAGAGTAGACTGCTTGCTGGTGATGGGAGAGCCCTGTCCTCTTCCCCATTCACTGTCTTCCTGAGGTGCCATTTTAGAGGTGTAAAATTGCTTCCAAATACAGATAAAATTATACTTGAGAAACTATATTTCATATCAGCAAACCAGCAATCTGTCTAGGGTTTCCACATGTGAAATGTGTATTTGAGCATGGAAAAACATCCTGCAAATTCCTGAAGATTCTGAGTACTGGAGAGTTAATTAGTTACTCGTCCTGACTGAAATTCTCCCTGCAGGCTGCAGTTTTAATCATCTACATATAATGCCTTACAAGATACAAATTTTTATTCCCAAATACAAAGAAGAACAATGGATGTGGTTTATTACTCACGTTAGTGAGCAATTACCACAGAGTGGTAACAAAAGGCATTTGAGGAAGACAATGCAAGTGACCACTAAGCCTATTTTTGGTCAGCATATCTGCAGTATTGAATAAATGACTCCATTTGGTTTGATTTGCTAGCCAACCACAGTTCTAAATGTTAGTGTGTTCCCAGCAGCTCCTTAATACCTTCTAAAGCAAAGCTGGGATGTGGGACTGGGCATTGTTGTGCCAAGTGAAAACCCAGTGCCAAAAGCTCTGTGCTGTGTGTGCCATTAGTCTGCTTAGGAAGGAATCTGCTCTCATTTCCAAACAACCTGACAAAAAGAGGCACTAACACTAGTGGGGGCTTTGGGCAAGATGCTAACTAGTGTTGGGAAGTGGAGAAAGAGGGGAAGCAGAGGAAAGACAGAGTAGAAGTTTTGGTGATGCTCAGTTGTGTATTACCAACCAGAAAAGACTTCCTGAGATCAGTGTAACAGGGTTATGTTTTACTTGGCTGAACTGAGCACTCCATTAGGTCTCTATTTATTTGGATTCTCTAATATTTCGATGAGATGCTAGAAGCCTCAGGAAATTAAAATGAGCAATATTTTTAGAGCAAGCAGCATCTTCTTTTTGTAAGCCCTTCTACCAGCTGCTCCCCAGGCTCCTGAGACAAGGAACAGGATGTACAGCTGCTCAAGAGGGCTGCTGAGGCTTGGCTGTTTTCTACATATGAGGGTCTGTCTTGGAGAAAGCAAAGACATCAGAGCCAGCAATTTAAAGGGAATAAGATGAAGTTCAAAGGACTCTTTAAATACTGCAGGGAAGCAAATTTGCTGTTAAGTGCATCCACATTTATTTGCAGGCTCATGTAGTTTAAATCTAAATCACAAAATTTGTTCGGAAGCTTTTTGCCAGCTGGTGCAGACCGGGTGTATTTACAAAGAAGCAAAAAATTCCACATGCAGAAGGAAATGGACAGTAAGAGTTAAAATTGGAATATTTGAGAAAACAGTTAAAATTAAGTAAAAGAAAAGCACTCTTACTCAGTTAATGGAATACTTTTTCTTTTCAGGAACTGGAGGGTTAATCCATTTACAGATAACATGGTATTTTCCAAAATACATTCTCCTACATGTAAGAGCCTTGATTTGGTGAGAAGATTAATGTCTTACCAATGCCATGTTTATATTAAACATTTATAGCTTTATGTGACTAACAGAATGATTTATCAGTGGTTCTGAAGTAGTGTAAACATGTCATTTTGTACAGACTTGTACAGTACAAGTCACAAGGCTTGAAAGCAGTGCTGCAGAAAGGGACCTGGAGTCCTGGTCAGTAGAAACCTGTACATGAGTCAGCAGTGCCCTGGCAGTCCTGGGGGGCATCAGGCACAGCATCACCAGCCAGGCAAGGGAGGGCATTGTCCTGCTCTGCTCTGTGCTGGCGCAGCCTCACCTCGAGTGCTGGGGGCAGTTATGAGTGCCAAGAAGTAAGAAAGATGTGAAGTGATTGAGAGTGTCTAAAGGAGGGCAACGAGGATGATGAAGAGCCTTGAGGAGCAGGCATATGAGGAATAGCTGTGGTCACTGGGTCTGTTCAGCCTGGGGAGACTGAGGGCAGACCTCACTGCAGTTACAGCTTCCTTGTGAGGGGAACAGGAGGGGCAGGCGCTGATCTCTGCTCTGTGGTGACAGTGACAGGACCCAAGGGAATGGCCTGAAGCTGTGTCAGGGGAGGTTTAGGCTCGATATTAGGAAAAAGTTCTTCATCCAGAGGGTGAGTGGGCACTGCAACAGCTCCCACTGTGGTGGGAAGTGGTCACAGCCTGACAAAGCTCAAGAAGCATCTGGACAATACTCTTGGGCACAATGTATAATCCATGGGGATGTCCTGTGCAGGGCCAGGAGCTGGAATTGCTGATTCTAGTGAGTCCCTTCCAACTCAGCACATTGTGTGATTCTATGATTCTACATGCATTACATGGATCTCTAGTATCAGATTTGGTATTTACATTTGTTAGGATAGAAGATAACAATGTGATTCACATTTATAGAATCATTACTTGATGCAATAGTAATACAAAAGAGAGAAGAAAGAAATACTAAATGAAGAATCTTAGGATAAAACCTAGGATTTTTAAAGGATTAAATTTACATCTCACTGCAACTTATTATGAAGTCTTATCAGCCGCATGGAAAAATGCACTCCCTCTTACCACGCTTGATTCTACACCCAGAAAGGAAACCATAAAATACCCTTTCTTTTATTTTTCTTTTCTTTTTTTTTTTTTAAGATGGCATCCAAGATTGTTCTAATTAGCAGCAGGAGACTGAAACCACACTAGAATATTGCTGAAATCTAAGCTTAAAGCATTTTGGAAAAGAACACAAAATGCCTCAATATGCTTCCTTGTTTAAGACTGAAAATGGAATAGCTAATTTATGCCACAAATCTGTTTGTGGCAAAGACTCATGTAGTCTGTTCCTTCAAAATGGTGGAAAACTGCAGTATTTAATCAGAAGAGAAATAAGCTCAAAATTCTTTCAGCATGACTGAATTCCTATTCAGAACAACTGCATTTAGAATATTTTGGTTGATTTTTTTGAAACTGCTTACTACCTTCAGCACAGGGATACAAAAAATTATTGACAAGAACCAATGTTACGGGAAGACATGGACTAGCAAGTTCTAACTTGCTATAATAGGACACCCCATTGTGTTCTTCTGTTGTAACAGAAAGCTGCAGAGTTTTCATAACTTAAATTTCCATGTACTTTAATACTCTAGAAGTACAAAGCATGTAGTCAGATGTTTCATTTGATAAACTGCCAATGCATTTCTCATTGTCCACTTCTTTGGTAGGAAAAAATAAAGTATACATGTAGGTAGGAAATGGAACAATCCTGATGCAGCTGTATGCAAACTTGCATCCCTGGAAGTGCTGACATTAAGTAAATTCATATGAGTTCTTGAATTTATTATCTTTATCAGTCATCAAGCCCATCAGTCATGATGAAAAAAACATTCTTAAAAAGTGAAGTAATGCAAAACATGTGAGACCCAGAGGGTTTTCAAGGAGCCTAGGTGAAAACCCAGGTCTGCTCACCTTACCTGCATCACTCACTTCTTTATTTGTTTGTTCATAATGTTGGAGGAAGTTTCTGTTTTCTGGGAATGTGATAGGGCAGACATATAGCTAGGCTTAATTTAAACAGGGTTAACAGGGCTACAGAAATCCAGAAAGAATGCCTTGGGATAATGTGGAGTCTATGAGAAAGAGACCAGCAATTGGGTTGAATGACACCCTTGAGCTGAATCTGTTGGTTTTTTTCACTGGGATTACTGACAAATTTGAATTCTCTATACACATCCAGTCACTATGAATTTCTATAAGTCTATCTATAAAGAGTTTGTACTAATGACCTTAAAACTTCACTCCAGAGTTATGACATTTAAATAATCATTAAGATTTATTCAAACAACATAGATGTGTTTGATTCAATATGTCAGTAATATTGAATTAGTCATTATGTTAATTCCTACAGCTTTATTCTGCCTGCACACATGTAAGAGTAAGAGGAGAATAATCAAAGAATCATTATGAACATATGCAATCTAACAATGAAAGACAGACAAACCTTCTGCTTTTGTAATTTCTAATTTCATTTCCACATTGCTGGAACAGCTATCAGACTAAAGATACTACAGAACTGCAAGAAATATATGAAAATCATATAAAAGAACATTTAGGTTTTATTGTGATGGCCTTAGACAAAAGGAATAACAATGTTGTTTATAAATCCTTAATTCCATCTCTTTATATCCATATAGTAGAAATAATTAGAAGCTCACATATGATTTTATTCTGCAGGACTTCTATTTCATTCAGCATGGTGTATCATTACATTTGTCAGTGACTTCTCTAAAAAGCTCATTAGATCCTTGCTGGCCTTGCAAGACCTTAACCTATTGAAAAAAAGCTCATTTTTCCTGATTTTTCACAGCAGCAGTCAGCAAAACCCTTTGTGAGCTGGGCTTCTGAAGCCCAGGGTGGGGTCAAAATCTTTGTTGGAGCCTTCAATTTACATCTAATTAAGTCTATTAATAAGCAAACTTTGCTTTTTGCCTGCCTTAGATGCCATGCGCTTTGAGACTTTCAGTTGTCACATATTCACTGTTAAAACCAGTGATGAGCTATGAACATCATCTTCAATAAAACGAACTCCTTGGAATCTACTGGTAGGATGGATGGAACAGTTTTCAGCAGTGATTATAGCTTCTATGCTCTAAGACATTGTCAGCACTAATCTTTTCCCAGGGCTGGGGCCTCCCTTCTGCTGCTTCTTTACTTCTTTGATCATTCATAAGCTGTGCTAGAATTATTTATATTAAGATTTTACAGTCTTGTATATCATAAAGTAAATGTGCCACTCATTTCTATTCAAATTTAGAGACAATGTCCATATTATACTTCTTCTATTTTGCTCCTGATTGGAAATCAAATTGTAAGGATTCTGCACTAATAAAATTAATACAATTATCAATTCTTATTTTTTTTAACAGTCCTGCAATAGCTGTTGCTCCGTGAGATTCTCAAATGCTACAATAAGGATACTTAAAGACTGCAGGTGTTTTCATACTGAAAAAAATGTGATGAAAATTTCAAGAATTCCAGTCCTGAGGGTTAAATTTTTAAAATGCAGAATTAAAATGCTGATAGCAAGAAGCATTTAAAGAGAACCATAAATCCACTAATACTGTTTGATTGTAATTTTATTTGAAAGCCTCTCTCACTTTTGGGGGATCTACCTCCATTTGTAAGAATGTTTGATACTTGACTTTTTATTGTGAAAGATAAAGAGCAGTAAAAGAGAAGAGAAAAATTATTTCAATGACAGCAGGGAAAAGAACTTGAAAATGTTACTGCAAGTTAAGAGAACATCCTAGAAGAACAGGGGCAAAAAAACCCCTTTTTATCACATTTCTTAAGCAAAATCAGGATTGGTGTAACATCTGGGTGGGCTCACACTGGTTTCAATCCCAAATGAGCTCATCTGTGCAGCTATATGGGACAGGAGCTAAAGTCTGGTAGGCAGCAGGTTTGAAAATGGCAAGCAGATTTCTGCTCATTGCTGTTGAATTTATCATATTTTCATTCTATTCAACACCACCAAACAAAATGATAAATGATAGCTACTTACATCCTACATTTAATTTTCAGTCATAAAGCTGTTGACAGTTTAAGTAGGCTCTCCTTGACAGATATTAGACAGCCGTAGATTCCTTACTAAATCACCTGATTTTTTCCTGATTCCAAATTTGCCATCCAGCCAAGAACTAATTTTGCAGCTTAGTGCTGTCAGACAAGAGCATGAGGACAACTTCATGTTCTCTAATCTTGTCACTTACTTTAATAGGTGACACCAAAATCCTGTGGATACTTTCTAAGCCCTAAGAGCTCAAATATTCTTAAGATAGCAACATCCTGACTGTGTCAGTAGACGGAATACAATGAAAAATTGAGAGAAGGAATCCCTAGTTTTTACACCCACCTACCCAAAACTGGCTTTTGTATAATCTTCTAGGATTTCTACAGCTCATCTGTGAGCAGTACTTTTAGAAGCATAGGGACTGCACCCATAGCCCACTGTGCAACTGAAAGGGTTAAGTCAAGGCCCCCTTTCCAGAAGCTCCCTGTACTTCAGCAGCAAGAAGCTCCATAAATAAATAATTTTGACAACCCAAAATCCAAAGGTAAAAGGTAGAGGGATCTAACGTGGCATGATCATGGTAGAAGAAGCAAATTTACAGAGATACTGTCCAAAACTAAGAGTAATTAGGAGAAAGAATCATCTGTCTGCCCCACTTGCAAATAAATTACATTGGACTGACATACTGCAACACATATGCCTAATTATCATGTTGCCTAAAAAAAAAAGAAAGAAAACTTGAAGAAACATGAACATTTTTGATAGCAAAAAAATTAAACAATAAACATGTATGATATTACCTCTTCAAAATCTGATTCTGTGTACCCTTCAGCTCTGATGGTATTCATACACAAACAATAGTGAGCCTGGCAGCTGTTTTACCACCATTTATAAAGTGGCATTTTCAGGCAAGAACATGCATAACAAGCTAGTACTGTTTCTTCATGTATTGCATGTTCTGAATCAGAACCATGTAACTCTTAGCCAGTGTGTTTCTTCCATGAGATCCTTTCCCTGTAGTAGTCAGTGACAGTAAGGGAATGACCTCTTTGATATGCATTTACTGATGTCTCTCAGAGACATGGCACTGTTTGTGTGGCCGAGTCAGAGCACCACTGGGGAGGGATGGATCTCTCCTCTCAGCAATTTCTCTTCTCTGCAGCCTCACAGACAGAACTTGTCAAAGGCTGTTGCCAGAGCAACTGAAACCTCTCACAAAATAGCATTTCTGATGTGAGACAGCTGTGGCCCTGGAAAACAGAAAAGTAGCTATTTTTAAATGGCTAGTGTTGAAGTAACTCGTTATGAAAATGCCATACTATGATAAACAGTAGTAAGAAATTATAGTTTCAAGGATGGTGGGATCATCTCCTGCTTTCCGGATAAATAGAAAAATAATCTACCAGGCAGTGTTTATGAGGGTGCTTTTAGGATAAATTCAGCCCTTTTCTTCATGGATGAAAGAAGATCCTGATATGGTAAGCCTAATAATTCAACTATGAGACAAATTCAAAGGACTGGCTGAAAAGCATCATGATATATTCATCAGTTCGCCATACATCTGTCCAGGGAGAAAGCAGGGACAAGAAACCAAGCTGTGCAGAACCTGAAGAACTGCAATAGAAAAGAGGGTTTTGAGTCTTCAGGTTAAGGACTATGAGCATACCTTACTGCTTTTCTGTAAATGCTAAAAATTACACCTCCATGAAGGTTTCTTTTCCAGTTTGACCTGGCATTCAGAGCAGATCTTCAGTGAGGAAGCAATTCTCTTTCAGTCTTTAGCCAGAGAAGATGCATTTAGGTATATCAAGTTCTTTTTTTTAAGTGACTGAGGACTATCTGAATAGTAATTATAAATACATCTTAGACATCTTTCACCTAGTCATTGATTCTGTCTTTTTTTCTTTATTTTTTTTTTGGCTCAGTTTCAAGCTGAAGTTGGTGAAGGTGTTGATTAAGAAAAGGTAAGAACATATTAAAGCTGAGTTATAGTATATAGGCATTGAGTTATTTGACCAAGATATTTTCCAACCTCAGATTGCACAGATTCCCCATATTTCTTATGCTGCAAGGCACATAAAGGCAGCTACTCAGACTTTAATACATTACATTCAGAAGAATGGGCTGGTATTGGAAAGTGGCTGTGATTGAAGAGAATTTCTAGGGCAGCAAATGCAATTTCTCATATTTCTTGGAGCTGGAAGCAATGACAAAGAAAAGCTGTGTTGCTTACAAATATCATTGACATCCATAACCTCCTTCAGCTCTGATATAGAAGAAAATGAAGGAAAGAGGGGTAGGATTAGAAAGTGAACATGGACTTTTGCATTTGTTGTTCTCATTGGGGACATCAAACTGTAAGGTGCTGAGCTTGCTGCCCGTTATTAGACCAGCCATGTTGATTTCAGTGACCCTAATATTTTACAGTTTACTATTTATTTTGAATTCCATCCCTGAAGATTTTGCTGGACTAGGCTGACAATGTTTGATGTTTGCAGACACAATTTCAGAGCTCTCTCACCCCTATTTTTCTTCAGAAGACATAACTGACATGATACTTACTTCAGATGTGTTCAGGTCTGGTTGTGTTTCAAAGTCTCCTAACTCCAGATGTCATGACACATATGTCATCTGAAAAAAGTATTACTCTTCAAAGGAATATTAGAAGGGTTTTTGAAGAGCTTAGGACTCTATTATGCTACCATTTGTCAAACTAATTGAAAAGTGGCTTCCTATTTCTCTTCTTCACATTTAAATGTCATCAGTACTGAGAGGCATATCTAGAAGTATGGAAAAATGGATTTTAGTCTCACAGCTGTGTCAATCAGGAGCCAGTCCATCAAAGTTAATTGATAATGTCAAGCTCAAAATGAATAAGCTTTGTTAATGCAAAGAAGTCTGCACAAGAATCTTGAAAATTGTTGGTAAGAGCTCCTGGGAACTTTATTTTGATCAGACTTGTTCATCCATCCCATGTCACATGCCACTTTATGTCATGGTTTCCTGCTTTCCCTCCCTCTACTAAGTGAAAATTTTTGTTTCCCTTAGCATACAAGATTATCAGTATTTGCATTGCCTGCCTAAGTTGTGCCTTTCCTGATATCCCACTTAGAGGATCAGGAAAAGAAATGTGCTGTTTTATGTAAAATATAGTTCACTACAAGGCAATGAAAGAGAGTCTCTAAAGTGGCAATTTTTTATGGGGTTCTGAGCCTTTTCCATTTGAATCAACTTAATCTTACATAGTTTATACATCTTTTAAAAAATCACTGTTAGCAATGTTTGGATACAAATGTTACTACAGGACAGAGTGCATTTCAAAATGTCTGGAATGTAGTTGTGAATACTTTTCTAAATGATGTCTCAGCTGTCCAACTTCAAAGTGGCCCAGCACCAGAGCACTTAACTTAAAGCATTTGTGTTTAGTAAACTTATAATTTCTGGACATTTATTTGAAGAATCCCTGTGTCACTAATGTTGTTTCTATACTGATCACTGTTAAGGACTGGAACTTTGATCACTTTATTGCTTATTTAGATGATAGTATCAAAACCATCAAATGGCTACTTACACAAGGGAGACATTGTGTCTATCTTCACTTTCTTTTTTCTCCACTTGTAACAAATTAAGGTCTATCCCGTGGATCAGCTTGCATAAATTGAAAAATTAATATAATTTCAGAAAGAGCTCCTCTTATCCAGAGGTTGTTGGGGGTTTTTCTTTTGCATGTGTGTTTTCGGTTTTTTTGCTTTTGTCTCCATAGCTACCTCAGCCAAAAAACAATGGCATAATAATGTATATGCACCTTCTAAATTATTAAAAAGTATTTCAGCCCTTTGGCCTCATTGTTTCTATGAATCCAGTGCAGCTATTTACTCACATGGTATTTCCTTGCCTCAGACATGATGATTCAGACTTCCACATATGCCAAGGCCAGAAATGAGAATGTTCCAGTGGCATAAGTCTTCATTATCAAAGGGTAGATATGTGTATCTACTGAGCCAGTTCTGAGAACAAATGCTCAGACAAGAAGCAAGAATTTACAGAATCTGAATGGAAACCTTCTGTGTCCATCAAATATCTTGAGATAAACTCCTGAAGTACCTTTGATAATGTCAGGAAATTAGGTGGGAATTTGACTACTGACTTTAGGGCAAACATGGGTTTGCTTGTGTGTTAATAAGCTGAGCCAGTGTGCTATCTGAGAGATGTCAGGAGATGAAAGTGCTCCACAAAAGGACCTTTGAACCATTTCCTCTGTCTTCAAGAGCTCCTTCAGACAACCTGGCTGGGTGAAGAGGGGAGAAAATGCAGGCTCTCTTCATTTCCCACATTTTTCTCATAGTAGACTGAAATAAAGGATCTTCTTTTTGAGGCCCTTAGTTATTAAAACCCTTTTTACCCTGTTCACTGTTCTCTCATGACTCTCCTTCCTTTGCCCCAAAATTTCCTTTCCAATTTAAGTCACTTTAGCAATTGGAATCTGAACATGTCTCAGAGTTGTTACTTTTCCAGTGGGTCATGAAGTCCTGTTTGCAGTTATTAGGTGTTTTGTTTTAAACAGAATATATGCAAGCATTGTAATGGTTTCTGTCTTTGAAACACAAGAGAATTTTTTTTTTGTGAGATCTTTATCATAAATTGGTTTCTTGGACAGGAACATTCACTTGGCATTAAGCAACAGTAAAGGGCTTTGCTTTCACTCAGGCTGCTTTAGCATATTTTAAAGGCTACAGGAAATATTCTTTCTATGATTTACACTCTATCTTAATTGTGCTGCAGTATTTCCAAAACAATATTGAAGGATGTTCTTTTGTGGGTAGCTAGGAACAAAAATATCTTGTTTAACTTTTGAGCTATGTATACTTTCTTGGCAAAGATTAATTTGAGAGATGGAGAAAAGATAGTTTTTTTGCTCCAAGGAAGGATTTTACTCTAGCAGATTGAATTTTGTTACAAGTAAAAACTTTTTATAGTTTGGGTTCAATTATGAGAAACAAAACTTGGAGAACTGACATTTGTTTGGCTATTTCCCAGACTGTTGGTTTCACAGTTTTTTTAAAAGTCTTGGTCATGCAAGGCATCTTAGTGTTTGTCCTGTATTTCTTATTTTTGGAAAGGGAGCCCATCCTGTGGTATATAAAACTCAGCATGGAAAAGGTGAGTAATGAAAAAGAAAGACTTTTGTTGACCCTAGCTTCTTCTGACTTGTGTGCTGGGTTTTTTTCCCTTTATGTCTACTACTGCAACCCTGGGTATGATCATAGAAACAAGACTCTTTCCAGAAACCTGATGAAAGGATAAAAATAATCTCAAACATGGCCTTCATCAGACCCATTCTCAATTTATGTGCAGAACCCTGGCAAGGAGGAGCAGTGGTGTGCCAGGGGAGGGGAGATTTCTATACAATATTGTATTACATTATTGTACTTGGGGCATCTGAAATTAACTGGCATTTGCACACTTCAGGAGGCTGCGAATTCTTCCCTGAGTAAAAGTATTTTATGAAAATTCATTCTATTATTGGAGTGGATTTGGAGCAGGTTTTTGACACAAAATCATGGCAACTGTGGGATATGGTTCTATTTGTTTTGGAGTTTTTTAAAGAAAGTAGTAATAACTAGATTTGTCCAAATGGATACTTTCTTTCCTCTTTATTGCAAACCCTGAATGTGGTAGTCAAGCTTGATTTAATTGATGTTAGAATTCATAAAATAGGAGTCATGCAATATTTAAATTCTTCTACAGAAGAAGAATTTAAATGCTTCTGTTTTGTTTAACTTTCCTCCTGCCATTTAAAATACAGTATTATTATTTTAAAAATTCTGAGATCTTTTGGAGGTTTATGTACTGAGCTGAAGTGCAAATTTACTTAAAAGTAAAGACAACAAATAGCATACTGCAAATGTTCATAAATTTACACTGTGATTTTTAATGGATAATTTTTGCATTAAAATTCCATTCCTTCCTAGTATTTGTGCATCAGTTATGCTCAGCAAATTAAACTGAGGTGGAGTTCTTATTATAATAACCTCTCTGATCCCTGGTGATGGTCAGTGCATGCTGCCCAGAAGGGCACAGATAACTTCTACCTACTGACAGTCACACTTGCTTCCTCCACATGGATATGAATACTTCCTGTTGTCATCAGAATTACTTTTATTCCAAAAGAAGTTGGTTCATTTGCCACTACCATGCTTCCCACTCCCCAAAATGTGAAAATAAGATATTTCTCTCACCATTTTTGTATTGTCCTCACTCACACATATTTCTAGCATTGGGAAGGACATTTGGCAGATCAGTGGGTCCTCTATGTGCACCTTTTGCAATATGCTGCAGCTCAGTGTTTGCAGAGCACTTTCTACAAAAGCTGGTACTGATTTACCTATGAGTGCAGCAGGAACCACAGCAGCAAGGCTGGTACTTGCTATCAATTCCCATATAATGTACTTGCTTGAAAAGTAGTTGCTTTTCTTCCACAAAAGCTGTAGAGGTTTTAAGCACATCTGCAGTGAGCTCCTGTCAGTCTCTGAAGTGCTCATGCTGATGGGCTGTGTCCATCACATGTGCACTGGAAGAATATAAGGGAATATGGAATATATACTAAAAGAGCACATGTTTCTAAACCCATTGAACACGTAACATGCAGTAGTCCTGACTTAAAATGAACCTTATAAAGAAGAATTGCTGGTATGTGTGTGTGCCTGTATGGTTGAGGCAGACTCACTTTCCTCCCTCTTGTCCCCCTTTGGCTCTGATAAGAAAACAGTCTGCATTTAAAACACAGTTTGGCAGTTACAGTTGAAATGGACTTGTGCTGACAAACGCACTTTAAAAGGTGTCAAATTGTGTTTACACTTATTTAACTGCAAATTTCTGTCTATATAAGAATTTAAATGTTTTCAGTCAAAGTCTGCTTTTCTAGCCTAGACAAGTTGGAAACACTGTCCTCTCCAAAACAACCTTTTTTTCTATAACTGACCTACCTTTAAGAATTTCCAAATAAGCAGCTATTTGTCCTGTTTCTGGTTTCAATCAAGCCCCAAACCAACACTTTTATATTTCATAGTGCTGTAATGAAGACACTTTTCTTTGTCTGTATTAAGATGAACACAGCATACTAATCTTAAATTGCAGGGATACAAACCAGAAGTGGAGTACCCAGAAATAGTTGATATCCATGTAAATCAAAATTGGCAAAGTCTTCAGCTTTTGGGTTTGCTCCAAAACTTTTAATATTGCAAAACAAACTTCTTAGCTAGGAATCTTAAAGATGCTCAAAGAATTAAACATTTAGAGAAAGGAAAGGCTGTACAAATATTTACTTATGATTATTATTGTGGTACTTTCAGATACAGGCCTTCAAACACTTAATAGATGTACTTAACTTTAGTGGGAGTACTTCCACTGAGTCAGAAGAAATATTCATCAGCCCAAAGTCAGACACAGATGCATTTGCAGAGCTGGAACTTTATGTTTTGTATGACTGGTATTAAATTCACCTTCCAACTGTAGCTTTATAGTTCATTTCATAATGGGACTCCTGGGGAAACAAGCTTAGAATAATTTATGGTCCTGGAGAAAATATTTTGAGTTCATAAATAATGTGAGATAGAGGATATTTTCAAACTTTTGAATAACTTTTCCATTAAGGCAGGTTTAAAGACTTGTTTAAAAGAAATATGAAGCTTGATTTAAACATTGGAATATATTGCCACAAGGAAGGGTGTATACATATACATTTTTATGAATTAGGTTTTGCTGAATTATTTTATTTACTGTCATCCCATCTGCATTTGCAAGGGGCTTATTTTGCAAATCACAAGAAGACAAAGTACAATTCATGCCTGAGGTGATCTCCTGTGAAAATGTATGATATATTTCTTGAATCTGAAATTTGGGTGTGCCTGCATGATATATAAGTTAAAGAATTCAGTACACTTGGGTCCCAATTATCTTTGCTTTTTGTCCTTTGCATTGTTAACAACACTGATACAAGATCTGTAGAAATCCATCAGGTCACAGTGCCACATGGCGTGGTAGCAGTGATGTGAGGAGAGCAGCCCTGGGCAGGACCCAGCCTGTCTGCTGAAACACAGCCCAGCTCACAAAGTCATAGTGACTGGGGAGGGAGAGGGGGCCATGATCCCCTCACCGAGCTGTACACAAAGCACAGTCAGATCTGGAGCTTGAAATGCAGTGCTGAAGGAGGTGCCTGAGAAAGAGGAAAATGCAGGAAAGTGATAGTAAAGCCTTCTTTTATAGGACAGAGAATTATAGGCCAGTTTTATAGGACAGAGAATTATTTGCTGAGACGGAGAGCAAAGCAGTGGGCTGTAGAAGTATTTGGGAAGACAGAATGTGGTGCTCACACTAAATCATCTTTTTTTGAATAAAGCTGGTTGCTTTTTTTCCTCAGATGATTTCTAATTTTAGACCTCAATTAAATTTAAACTTTTAGGACTTTTCTATAAGGCCAAGTGGAACACCTTTGTCTAGTTCCACACAACACTAACAAACTTGAAAACTTACACCCAGGAAATATTTTTCCCCCACTTGAGGAAGTATTTGTGGAAAAACCATATAATGTAAGAAGACTAAAATCTAACAGGCCTTTATAAAGACAGAAATGAAAAAAAAAATTCAGACCAGAGAAGACCTTCACCATAGGTTTCATTAAATAATTCTGGGAATACTGCATAAAAAGATGATCATTCTCCACCGTATCCTCTAACACTGCTTGGTAAGGACCACTGGAATATGCAATCTAGTAAAAATTGCAGAGGTGTTTTAATGCAGCCAATACATGATGGTTAGGAGGTAAGGTTTTCTAATGCAAGAAGTCAGAACAAATCAAAGTGCCAGCTGGTATAAAGAGACTAAAATTCTTTGTTTGTCTAGAGAAGATCTTCCTGAGCAATATAGAGAGGTGACCGCAGAACTTTTCTCTAGGATCTCTTCCAAAGCACAGGAAGCACTCTGAGGTCAGAAGGAATAATTTTAAAGAGGGTGAAATGCTATGCAATGCTTAGAAAATTACAGATAGTGCGGTCTAAATTAAACTAAACACTTCTCCAGCTTCTGGGATGTCACTAAAAGGTGCAAAGATTGTTTAAAGCTACCTTGCTTTCCAAGATGCCCAAATGCTGTACAGTTACTTTCTTATGCTGAGTATATTTCTTGGCCACATATCCCAGAGAGACAAAGGAAGTGAACTCTATATAGACACAGATCTACTGATGATGTCGCTATCATCCTCCAAACCATTTCATTGGAAGGAATGCAAACTTCCTCATGAATCTGCTCCAAATGCAGCCAATGGTCAATCAAACCTCTATATGTTTCTTCCTAGGAGAGGATGAGTAATGTCATGACCAGGATGCACAAAACTCATGTCTAAATATTTGTTTCTGTTTTAGTAAATATGTTTTTTGTATTTTTTATCAGTAGTTTTATGATTCCCATAACAAAAGTTTGTAGGATTTATAAGCTTTCTAATGAACAGAGATATATATACACGTCTGTATTCACAAGTACTATTTTACTCTCCAGTGACCACAACATTTACAAGAGATGAAGTTATGGGCAATAACTACCAAATAAATTAGTAGCTCCTTAATTAATATCGTCTTTACTAAAGCTTGAGATGCCAGAATACTTAGGTACTCTTTCCTTTGCTTTTATTTACTTCAAGAAGTTTGAAAGGCTATTATGTTGAACACTATAGAAAAGCAGAGCTTACAGGGAGAGGCAATATTTTACATTAGGTCATGTGACTATTTCACTTTAGCCCAAACATAAAAAAAGATAAGCATTGGGATCAGACCCTCTACTTTCTCCATGTCACTACAAGCATTGTTTAGAGCCCTACACTTTGTTTTCCATGGCATTATAACAGTTTTACAGAAGCAGAAGAAAATTGGTACAGATTTTATGGGTGAAACTTACTTAGTGTGAGTCATCATAGACATTGCTTAGTGGCCTTATTTTCAGTGAAAGACAATTATTGATGATTCTGCTAATATTTCCATTATCTGTGACTCTGCAGAGCACTGATTTAGGTGCTCAATTCCACTAAAGAACCCAGAAAAAAAATATCCAACAAAACCCATCAGCTCAGGGCTGTGACAATATAAAGGGTTAATACAAACCTTGTGTCTGACAGATCAATGCATGAATTAGAGTAAATGGATATGCATTAATCCTTGGCAGAACAGATTAGTTTCAGGTGATCTTACCTTAAAAAAGCCATGACTAGTAGGGAAACAATAGTTCAGATCAAGAGACAATTTTTTTAGTATGCACAGTGACATCTGCACATATGTGGTTTTTTGAAGAAAGAGCAGAGATAGAGGAAATTGGGAAAAGGAAGAGGAAGGAGGAAGAAAGCAAAGATTGAGATTAAGGAGTACTATGTGTTATGCCAATGAGATCAGATACAAAGCCATCATGTTTCCTGATTAAGGATTTAAAAATCCTCATTGTATGAGGTAAAATGCTACAATATGATTCTAATTTGTTGGGAGATACAAATAACAGTGTAGACAGATCAACAGTAACACAACTAAATCATGGGTAGAAAACAACTGTAAAAAGAATGTGTCTTACAAGCTAACACACTGAGACAAAATAATCTAAAACATATGGATTGCAACAGGAGGAAATGATACTAGAAATGGAAAAGGACTGTTTGCGGGGAAACAGTAATGCTGAAAGAAGTTCTATAATAAAGAGGGGAGAGATTCCCCATGTCACTAGAAATCTGATATAATTACATACACAAGAATAGAGAGTGTAAAGAGAGAACAGTGTGACAGAAAAGGGGAGAGAGTCTGATGAGGATTTACTGCCTTCACAACTGTCACATGTTGTCTCTATGGGGAAGATCTGCTGATCCGCCTAGCAAAGAAAGAAAGGATATAAGCAGCCTAAAAAAGATGAAAAACTAGCAAACTCCAGGGCTAGACTGTCTTACCTTATTCATATAAGCAGCCTTTTGAAATCAAAAGGCAAATACTATGAGCAAGCCAGATGAAGTTAGACCTTCAAGAAGTATTTGCATGTGAAACTTAGATTTATTCAGGTGATATACTTCACCAAGTCACTGAGCTGGGGCTCAGAAACACTACCAATAGGATTTCCAAATCCCTGGCTACAACATCTTGAACATGCTCATTTCTCTGCATACTTCCACTGCTTTTCTTTCTTATTTATTTAGTTTGAAAACCCTTTGAGGCAGAAAATTATTCTTGCTGTGCAAACACACTTAGTCAGGGACATGTTTTTGAGGGAATTTCTAGGTACAGTTATCACACATCAATACACTTTCAAGAACGCCTTTTAAGCACATATTCACAGTACAGATTACTTGCCTTAGCATCATCAGTCAGGTCTGACTCCTGTTACTTCACTTTTATTCTGGTTTTATTCCAGACAAAGGTGAAGGGTTATTTAAAGAAGGGTTCTGTTCATCTGAGAGGGAGATCTTTGGATTATCTGGATTTGAGTAAAACATTGTAATTTCTCTACTTAGCCACAGGTGTAGCTTTCCAATATAATATTGTGTAGTATTCTATTATCATTTCACCATCACAAATGAAATAGTATGCTGGTACAAGAGCACAATTAGGCAGAAAGCAAACTTTCCCAGGAAGTTTATGAAGTTTAGGATTTCATTATGAATGTCCATGGAATATTCTGCTGATGCAATTAAATTAATGTTTTTGACCAGAATTAATTCGTGGCCTTGGACAGCTGTGGTTAGCACTAAGCAGCATAAAATACTGAATCCTAAAGCATAAGATTGCTTTGTCAGCTGAATGCACAAAGCATGAATTCCCAAAGAGCCTCAACAACATATGAGATAATGGGAGAGAAACATCTCAGAAAAGCAAGTTGACAAATATGTACACTAGCATGCATACTCCAAGCATTTTGGAAGGAAATTTTGTCTGTCTCTTATTTGTTCTAAAAACATTATTTCTTGCATAAAATCTTTCTATACCTCCTCCTTCAAACAAGTTCATGAAATGTAGTCAATTTAAAGGCTAAATTGACCTTTACCCTTTAACACACCACTGACAGCCACTTAATCAAATGGTGGGTATTTGAAGATAGTTTTATAAAATGTCTTATTAATTATTTGGGCAATGACACAAAATTAGAAAAGTCAAGATATTTTAGTTACATTTTCAGTTTCAGATGGTCTCTCTGATAGATACTTAAATATCAAGTGTAATGGGCCACTTACTCTCCTAACTTGGAGTCATGGTGGGGCTCACATCCTATCAGTTTTAGATCCATTTTCTTCTCCCCTATTTTTGAGTGACCCCAGCTGCTCACACTACTTTTTTTTTTTTTGCTGCATGAATTTTCATCTGACCCAGCTCTCTCCATCTAAGCCAAAATATTAATTTGTCTCCACACCTTGCCTTCTAGCATTTCTCATTTTCTCATACACAAAATGTTTCCTAAACTGAACTGCTGGGGAGGGATTTTTCATGCCATGTAAGAGGGCTGGAAGTGCATCAAGGGGCTCTGAAGTATTGTATCTGATAGATCTATTCCAGTGCTTAATTATTTTACAGGTGGGAAATCTTCCCTTGTGTCTGACCTGAATTCCCTGCACTGCAGTTTGAGAACACTTTATACACAAAAAGAACAATTTGTTTCTAACCTTTCCACGCCAGTCTCTATGTATTAAAAGACTGTTATAAGGAGAGAGGTTCTCACATCTCTCCTCAGTTCTCTCCTCCTTAGACTAGACAAACCTCATCCTTTCAGTCTCAGAAGTCAGATTTTCTGGGATTTCAAAAATTTCTTAAAAAGGGCTGCCCAAGGCTTAGTGTGAGGCTCCAGGTGAGGTCTTGCCAGAGCTGAATGTGAGAGTTACAATGCATACTTTTAACATGCCTTACTCATTTTTGTGCATCAGTCATTATATTCAGTTTTTGATCTACTAAATCTCCTAACCATTTTGCCCAGAAAGGCTGTTTAACTGTTTGTTCTGCATCTTTTAATAATGAAAATAATTATTTCAATGTTTAGTACTTTGTGCTTGTCCTTACTGAAATATAATTTATTTATTTAGTATTTCAATATTAAAATAAAATACTTTTCCCCCCTAGCATCTAAGTCACTAGTGAAAATGGTGGAAATACTGATTTAAAAGAGCTTCCTGAACATGCTCAGCACAGTCATCTCTTTTGAAAGAGAATTATCACTATCCTTTGGGTACAGTTTTCTAATCAGTTTTCCAGTTCCCGTGTTATGAGATTTACTCTACCATATATCCCCCAGTTGCTTATATAATCTGAGACCAAATTAAGATAACCATGTACTATTTCTCTAGTATACACATGGTCAATTAACATGTTATAGAAGGAAATTAAATTAGTACTACATCACTTGTTCTTTGTAAGCTCACCCTGCTATTAACCTATTACCCTGAGACCTTCTTGTAATTACAAGTACATTGTTTAAGTATCCAGTTTGATAGTTTTCTGAGAATAGAAGTTCAGTCAATATCTCTCTTTTAAAGAGGAACTTTATATTTCTTTTTCCATGAAACTGGGGAATATGGCATAATGCTGCCTTTGAGGGATCCAGTCAACTCCCCTTGGTATAAGCCACAGCAGGATGGATTCCAGACTTGGTGACAGAAGGGCACAAATAGGCAAGAGTGGTTGCACTGAAGACTTTTCAGGTGACACTGATACATGTCCAAGACACATAGAAAGTACATCACAGAAAACACACTTCACTCCTTGTTTGCCCATCCAAGGCTGAACATATTTGACACGTTCCCTATCACTATCATAAAATCATAGAATCACTAAGATGGAAAAGATCTCTAAGACAATCAAGTCCAACCTTCTTTATAGCATTAACCCAAATAACAGGAGTTTTAAGTTATGTTCTACAGAGTCTGAGCACCTTTCCTAATGGGATCCTAATGAACTGGCATGTTCTGGTGCAAACCACTATGAATGTGGACAGATGCAAGACATTCTGCCCTGTACAGATGCTCAGACTCTCTCAATGCAGCTCCCCAGCTGGCCTCATGCTGCATTACATAGGTACTACTTGCTTTTAGTTCATCCATTCATTTTCCCTGGTCATTTTGATAACATCAGTTTTATTCTTCATGCTTCCCACCAGCTGCCCCCTTGCCAGCCACGTGAGACTGTGCCATGGATACACTGAAATGAGGCAGTCATGAGTCACCCCTAGTAGGTATGTTCCCACCTCTTGTAAAAGCAGCTCTGGAAGTGGCTGTGAGCATGCAACAACCTGCCCATCTCTTGCTGACATGGGTGACTTGTGACACTGGCAAGCAGGCAGCAGCCAGCCTGCCTGGATGTGATGGTGTTGTGTGAGTTGGTGACAGAAGGGCACAAATAGGCAATAGGCATTGTGTTAGCTCCCTTCAGGTGCCCAGGCACACAGCAGCTTGCATGCTCCATTAGACATCATCATATCTGGGGCCATGTTTTCAGGTTCACTGGCTGCACAGATAGTGAATTTGGTCCTAAAAAGAGCCTCGCTGCTCTGCCCCATAGGCAGAGGGATTGGTAGGTCTGAGGGTTTGCTTATGGCATCTGAATGTGCTGCTCTAACTCATTTGGAAGCCTATGTATGCAAGGATTTGGGACAGTTCACATCAAATTACTGTTATGAAAGTCTGAGCAATTACAGAAACAAAAAGTCATACAGATTAATTAAAATATACACCAGATACATATTGTGACTTCAAAACATATTGTGACTTAAAAAAAGTCATTAATGATCACGTTATTTTTTTCTTCTACCTAAATAATTTTCTCTTGGAACAGTTTCCAAATATTAAACTTTCTTTGATGTAAGAATGTGCCTGGATCTCTGACATTTTTTAAGGGCAACATGGAGACTAGTTGCTGATTTTCAAACAGGATGCATATGTTAAATATCTACATTCTCATCTTCAGAGATGGTGCTGCAGTTATGCCAGGCTGGAATCAGGAGGGAATAATGTAAGACCTGATATTGACAGGAGACAATAAGCAAAATCTTCCTAACACCAAAACAGTTTCACAAATGACAACAAAGAAAAGGTTATGAGGAACACACTACTTTTTTGAGTCCTTTGCCATCTTAAAAATTTGAATGACTAGTAGAACTTCATTACTTACACACCCAAGAGTCTAGGTATGAAAATTGCAAAAGCATCTTTTGGACTCAACTGTGCAACCAAAGAAAGATTGTGTAGAAATGAGGTGTAAAGATCTTCATTACTGATGGTGTATTCTGCTTTTCTCCATATGTAACAAAAACTTTTCTGTCATGTATTTTCTAGTAAGCATGTCAGAATTCACCTTTTTCTGTAGTTTTGTGGCTACAGAGAAGTGCTCATGATGATACAAGGATAATCCAGAGAATGTATAGTGAAACAGACTTCAATTCTTAATTGTTGTCCTCATCCATTCCTTCAGAGATCCTCTGAGAGAATGGAATGTTCTCTGCCCTCAGTTACAATTTTTAATCTCCAGTCTTGCATCATATCACAGGGAATTTTCCAGTTATTTTTGTGTTTTCTTGTCTTTGGTTCCAGATTTTCCTAATCAAAGATTTCAGTAGTCTGCAGTAAGGCCATACAATGAAAAATACATGAGAAATTCATAATTATGCTTCAGCTCTTTTCTACAACTACCAGCATGTGCAATATGCTTCCACTGGACTTACTCTTCCATTTTTGTGTTGACAGAAAAAAGAAATTGAACAACTGCATCTCTCAATTTGTAACCTTTGAACTACTCAACTCTATGTTTGTACTGATACTGTGTCCAAATATGCAGTCAAGGATTTGATTATTTGCAAAATAAAGTGACCTTTGTGAGTCCCCAGAACTCCAGATTACAAGATGCTTACCTACCTGAGGGCTGAAGGGACAGATTTATTCCAAAATAACTCAACCCATCATACTATAATATCTATTATTCCCTCATAATATGGGGGCAAAATTAAAGGCAATGGGAAACTTGTTTATAGGCCAATTTAACAATGGTCATTAAATAGGAGAAACTGTCACACATAACTCTATCTCAGCCATTAATCAATATGAAAGTGCACTCATAATTACAGTCTGTGAATGAACAAGGTTCCTTCAGCCATTCTTCTTCTCTTGGGTTTGGGAAATGGCAAGATTAAGGTTTTTTTTCTAGAAACCTATGCCAATATCTGTTTTATATGAATAATTTTTCTTTTTTTTTAAATTCATTTAATCACTTCTGTTGTTGCTCTGAATTCTAGCAACAGAAAGGAGCAGCTATCTTAGCTGAGCTTTCAAGGCTAAAACCAAATGAGTGCAGGAATCCTTCAATGGTTTCCACAGCTATGTTTTAAGTCTGTTGCAGGATGTCTCTCAAACCTCACCTTGACTTCCCAGTCTTCTCAGAAGAGCTCCGTAGCAATGCCTATCAAATTCTTGGAAGAGAGGCAATTCAGATGGCAAAAAAATAAGAGAATGAAGGTAAAAGGCAGGATAAAACTGGCAACAAAATGAGACCAATGAAGGAAAGGGCAGACAAACACTCTAGACAGAAATTCCTTTCAGCATCTGAACTCAAGTTTTGGGATTAAGTATTGCAAAATCATGTCCACATCTTTTATCTTCTTACCTTGCCAACAAGATACCAACTGACAAAGTTAACAGTCCTTTTCCCAGTCCTTGGTATCTCCACAGTAAATTGTTGGCTTCTATTCCTGATGTTACTCTAAGAGGGAAAGGTATTATTTATGGAGTGATGTATTTTTCAATTTTCAGGTAGAAATTTCTTTTCCGAAATAATTAGACACTGCAGCATTGTTGCAGAACATAAATTGGCATGAGAATAGAGTACTTGCAAGCACGTCTGCTCACAATTCATGTTGATCCTAGGCCTGAGGACACGATGTGAGGATGTGGGAAGAGCTATTTCCAAGCTGTTAATTCACTGTCTGTGATCAATGGCAGTAATTATTTGCCTGTCAGACTTCTACATGAATAAAGCATGATCAGGATACACTCCCTATCCCCTTGGTTGTCGTTTTGTGCAGTATGGGAACAATGATCTTGAGAGTTAATATAGGTTTCTCAGCCAGCCAGAACACAAGCAGGGTTTCAGAAGTCAGAAGATACTTTAGAGGGGGCACAAATTTATTCACAACTTAGAGGCTGAGCTATCAGGAGCAACCAGACATTTACTGGGCAAAGAAAAAACAGTGTTGAGGAAAGAAATGCCAGAAGTGAAGAAGGGAAGAGGAGGGGAGTACTAAAGAAAAAATTAATTGATGAATTTTCATGTGAGTAAAACAAATGACTGAAGGTGCAGGTTTCAGGGATCCATTGAGAATTTTCCTATAAACAGACGTACCTCTCTGCTTGTGCAGGTTCCCAGTGGTGTAACTCCTGCTACACCACTTACCCAGGTATGAGGCATGCTGAAGGGCTTTAAATACTTGGAAAGAAATTATTTGATGTGAGCCAAATTTTATCATTATTAGAGGAGATTAGATACTGCAGATAAAACTAATTTTTCTCCTTTACAGTGTGTCCCTAGAAGTGCTCTGCAATTGTGTCGAACTCACCAGTGAGTAGCTCCATGGCCCGTCATTTCCACTGATCTATGGCAGCTTTGTGGTTCAGGCACTCCACAGCCATTTCTTATCTCTCTGCCACTGACTTCTCCTGACAAAACACAAATTTCTCAGTGATTTTGCTCGTGATGTATAAAATGAAATGTTTTTAGCAAATACATAATAAAGAACAGCCCATTTAAGATGTGTTCACACAATCCACATAGTGTTATACTTGGGGGGAAAAAATTCTGACATAAACAATGTGTTTGTGAGGCAGGAAAAGTAGATTCTTAATCTCCTGCTCCTGTCCAGCACCTATTACCAACACAGATGGTATCTGTATCTAAAATTTCATGAGAGTGCATTAGAAAAAACCTGGACAGGCCTAACACATACCAGAGACTGAAGTAATGTGCACAACTATCTTGTTGGAAAAGAAAAAATAAACACAATTATCTGAATAAAACCAGAACTTGCAATACTTAGATAAGGAGGCATACCAATTTTTATTTGAGTGGGTTACCAATTCAGTGCTCATATATCTACTTAAGCTGTCAAAACATTACATGCCATGGAATATATTATATATATTAGATGGGTCAGATTTAGGCCACTTCCTTCCCACATACAAAATCAGAGATGGTTAAGTAGGGCACAGATTTTAAGCTTGTTCATGGCCTCCCATTATCCTACTCTCAGCAATTCCTGTTGTAGGAGCCAAAAAGAGAACATAAGGAATCAGAAGGAATAATTAATATCTTTTTGTTATTACTGCCTATCAGCCTGACGTTCTCTATGCTTTCCTCTGACAGAAGTCCTTAAACAGCCAGGCATGATATGGAGCAGATGACTTAATCATTTGACTACATCTCTCACTCTCCAGAAGCTGCCTGAGATTCTCATCTAATTCCTGCATGTTGCTGCAGTCTCTCTACCACTCTGTCACTTCCCACACCAGAAGTTTTAGCTTGACTTATTTTCTGTTCTGTAATCTGCAGCCCAGCTGGCTCTTGTACATGAGGCTGGGGAAATGGGAGGAGACCAGGATGCTCTGAAGCAGATGCAAATTACATCTCAGTAGGGCTCAGAAAATAAGAATGAAAGAAGGACCAAGATTCTGCCTCCACCACTGCCTAGGAGATGCTATTCAGGGAGCACATGTACTCTTGGCCGCTATCTCCCTATTGCTCTGCCAATGTCCAGAGTCATTGAATTTGGAAATCCTGTTAATTTTCTTTAATATAGGATTACACTGGTTTTTCAGGAGTTCCTAGTTCCTTGTTTCCTCTGCTGAAACTGTCTCCAAAATTTGTGCACAACAAATTTCAGGATGATGAAGGGTTTGGTGAGTTAGCAGCTCTGCATTCAATTCATTGATTGCCTTCACATTTCCCACTGAGTATTCTCCACTCAAAGTCTAGAATTAAGCCTTTTAAGTCTCTTCTTTTAATACAATTACTTGACATCCTTAATCACTTTTCCTGCCTTTCTCTGAACCTTTTGTAACTCCACTATGACTCCTTGTGATGTGAGCATCAAACATCAGACAGTGCTCAGGGTGTGTGAGGTTTTGCACTGCAGCAAAATTATGTTTTCTGTTGTGTTCTTGATGCCCTTTCTGATGAATTTTGACTTTTTATTTCCTCTCAGCTTCTACTGTATCTTAAGTTAATGACTTCAGAGAACTGTTGGTGATGATTTTTAGCTCTCTTCCCTGAGGTATAATTGCCAATTACAAGTTCAGAATCCCATAAGCACAGTTTAGACTATTTTTTTCCCAAGATTAATTACTTCACATTTTTCACACTGACATTAATTTGATAATTTTTTGCCCACTCAGGTTTGTGAGCTCATTCTGGAAAACAGGCCTACAAAGAACACTTCCCTCAACTGCAACTGCAACATGCAAGTGTGTGAAATCCCTTGTGTGACTGGAACACCTCCAGCACACAAAGCTCTTGCAAATACCCTACAAAGAGACAGCTCAGTGCACAAGAATATCTATTCTCCTACCTGAACAGGCTCTCAGTTGCTGGGAAAGCAGGAATTTGAAACACCTGCATGCTTAGCAGGGATTGTCTGCATGACTGTATGTACATCTTGCATGAGTGTAAAAGTGTTCTTCAGCCATTTCTAGAACTACTAAATTGTAAAATGCTTGCATTTGAGTGATTATGATTTAATCTTTAGGATCAGAAAAAGGAATTTCCTTGCCTGAACAGCTATGAGAATTTTGCAGCCCAGTGAAGAGTTCACCACATACCTTCTCCTTCACTGGCTTCTGTGTGCAGTGACAGCTGGCCGGTCAGCTCCTCTGACTATTCAGTTTGTTTGTTCAGTCCTTTGGGATCCATCTTTTATGTCAGGCCACTCTTATCTTCAGGGACATCAGAAACATCAATTCTCCTGCCATGTCCGTGCGGATCCAGAAAACAGAAAGGCAAAGGAAACATACTTTACATGCCATCATGAATTTAGGCACTCTAGTGTATTATCAGGCAGGCTGATAATCACAGAGCCAGATTACAGCACTGTTTTCAAAATTTCCCAATATAAGGCAGATTTAGCAATGCAAAGTAGCAAAATAAGATTTGTAACTGGTCAGGGAAGATAGGACCAAGGAATGTCAGAGAGAGGAGACATGTTAGAGCCTGTAAGAATCATGCAAAGGGCTGTCAGAGTCAGGGTAGCAAACACCCTTTGGACTCCTGAATCTAGGAGCTAAAATAGCAGTACACAAACCAGTTGCTTTGATGGTCAGTGCTTTATGTGCTGCATGAACCTTCCTTCCTTTTATCCATTCTTTGTTTCCAAAGCTTGTACTGAAATTAAATGCTTCAGAAACAGATTTTGCAATCAATGTTACAGTCTTCAGTAAAGTGTGTGAAAGACAACTCAATCTTCCAGCACTCTCCTACAATATGGAAATTACTCATTCATCATCTTCACAGAGTTTGTCTTCCATTTTAAAAAAACACCACAATAAGATTATACCATGAAAGACAGATGATACATTCTGCCTCAGGTGGCCACTCCTAGAATCCCTCTTCCAGGATGACCTAATCCATACTCTAAATTAGCATTCCCTGGAAAAACGTACCTGTTTCCCCTTAGTTCCTGTCTCTGCATGCCAGAAGCTTTCAGTTACACCTTTCTCAGCAGTACTGTTGCCTGCTCCCAGGGCAAGGCCCGTCCAGCAAATGGTGCCAGCCTCATACAGGACAGCAAGAGCCTAATCTTATCTCCTGACTGTCACCTATGGGGAGAGGCTGAGAGAGTTGGGATTGCTCATCCTGCAGAAGATCCTCTCAGTGTGTATAAGTATACGATGGTAGAGAGCAAAGAAGACAGAGCCAGGCTTCTCAGTGGTGTCCAGGAAAAGAACAAGAGGACACATATTTAAATACAGGAAATTCTATTCCAACATAAGGAAAAGGGCTTTTTCCCTGTAAGGCTGGTGTAACATGGGAACAGGTTGACAAGGCAGGCTGTCAAGTCTGTATCCTTGGAGATAGCTGGAAACCCCATGGGACATGGCCCTGGCCCTGAGCAGCTGCTTTAGTTGACCCTGATCTGAGCAGGGAGGTTTGGATGAAACAAAGCTGGTGAAGGCCCTCTCCAAACTCAACTCTTCTCTGTGATTGTCTGTGAACACTCACAGGCTTGCAAATATTAAGCTCACTGCTTGGCTTTCTTGCAGATTTGTCACAGGATATACAAGGGTTTGAACCCTACTCTCAAGCATGTGAGTTTGGGACAGTATTTATACTGAGCCAACTCAGGAGAAGAGCAATACACTTGAATTGTACACAGGTACAATTTATGTTTGGACATCTCTGTCAGGTGCTCTAAGGCTGGCTTTCCACCAGAGGAAAAAAATGGCCAAAATGCCCCAGAACCAGCATAACAGCCATGTCTCAGCTATGTAGGACCATATCTCAAGAAATAACTTGCATTTACCGCACAGATATTTGCCTACAAATTTTAGTAGGCCTTGCTTAAGCACTCTACTGAATCAGGACTAATATCCACCAATAGTAACAGGCACTTCACCTCTACAGGGTGACCTACTTAATGACACTAATACCTTTTAAGAGATTTATTCCTCTCCTGAGGTATGCATTTTCCCTGGTGTTTTAGGAAAGTCTGTGACAGATATTATGATATGTTAAGTGAACCAGTAAAGATTCCAAATAGTCCCAGATAACAAAGAACACTTTTTCTTTAATGTGCTTTAGAGGAGTAAAGTAAATATATCTGGAAATTTAAGAGCACCAGTTGAAGTGTTTATGAAGTCATACATGAGGTATTTGGTTGTAACAATGCTTAACTGTAATTCAGTGGTCTTATTTGCAACATTTTTTGTCTTTTTTATGACTTTTTTTATGGGACTAGGCAATTTACAGTGCTGTGCCACTGTGGGTTAGAGAATCATGCTACAAAACTGAGATGCACCTTTTGTTGTTCCATATGGCAGTCTGGCTTCTGCAATAGTTCTAGGAATCCTTTGACACAAGTGTGTGCACGGACACCTATCAGCCTCATGCACACAGCCTGAAGTAACACAGAAGGTTTAGGCCAAAAAACCCCTTTGAAGGCATTTCAATTGCCTCACCAAATCCATTAACTGTTCATTTCCAGAAGAATGCAAAGATGTAACCAGAGTACAAATACTGGCAATAAACATACCAGAGCTTACTTCTCCATCAGTTAAGTGCTGAAAACAGTTGTCTTTCTGACATGACCCAGGTTAGATGAGTCCAGCACCTGTTGTAGAAAAATGTGATAACTATTGAGCATGTTTTTCTAAAGCATGTGTTGAACTTCCTTGACCTTATTCACATTCGCTGGACAAATGGACAACTGCTTTTCACCAAAAAAGTCCATGTCTGTGATCCTGACATATAGTAGTTTCTGTGATTTTGAGAAAGCCCAAGAGTAAATCCTGAAATTTGCAGCTTAATAATTTCAACAAAGTGAAAATCAGCCCTGAGCTAAACACTTTCTCCAACCTAAACTTGAACTTTACAAGGTTTTTGATTGATTAGTTTATTTGATGCCTTTAAGGACACCAGTTCTCGTTCTATTTCTTTTTTTCAACCATCTGGAAACTTATAGCTGATCTGCCCCTTAAACATTCCCAGACACACCTGTTTTTCAACCTCAACTTCTTCTGAATCCTTGCCACCCTAACCTCTATAATACCATTCAGCCCATGGCTGACTCTGGAAGAATAATTGCTCAGATATTATACTATATTATATTATAGTGATTATCTTCCCTTACTTCATACCTCTTCCTCCAGGAAGGGTAAGCAAATTTGTATCATATTCTAACATATGTGAAAATCAAATAGCAAGTAAAAAGACTTATTTGTGTAGATATTTTCCTTCTGATTTATGTTTTATTTCCTCCCAAGTTGTAATGGCACTACCCTTTTCCAGAGGGAAAATATACTATTCTATATAGTGCCTTTCAATTAAAGTTAATACCAATGTAGCTCACAAGGCTTTACCTTTTTTTTTGGTAATTTTCAGATGCTTGGTTCCAAAGACCAAATAGTTACCCCTTCCATTTACAGAGTACCAAGTTATATTGAAAACAAACCCATTTTAATTGTTGTATGAAATAATGAAATAATAATATTTTAACTTGTTTTCAAATAATTAAAATTAATTAGCATATATATTCAAGTAAGAGATTAAACAAACTGCAAAGTGTACAGCAGTGTTTAATAATGTTCATATGCACATAAAAGATAGTTAAACACAAGTGCTTCTGAGATACTATAATAGAAATTCTGTTCCAATGCAAACAGAATTTTACTAAGATTAATTAATGATCTCTCATTTTTATTCTTCTTCTTCTTCTGGTTTTTTATTTTCTCTGCTCCTAACTAGCCCCTTGATGAACAGAAACAAAGCAATTTGAATTTCTTTGGGTAATTTCATGAATACCCACTGTGAGCCCTGTCTAAAAATTGGTTCATTCAGAAAAAAAGATCATAATGAGCAGGGAATTACTTTTATATTTTTCAATTTAAAAAGAGGATATGAGGTTAGTTCAATGTACAGGCTGTTGGTTCCTAGGCTTTTCAAGATGTGCATCTTGTGAAAAAAAAAAAAAGAAATTATTTCCTCCTTTGTCTATGTTCAGCAGCAAAGGGAAGAAAACAATCTTACAATGTGCATATTGAACTGGGATTTGGGACATGGATAGAGCATGCGCAAAATAAATGTCTAGGTGCTTTCAGAGTTAGCACTCTTGGACTGGAAAAGGTTACTAAGCCTTCCTGAAAAGAGATATAGATGATATAGATATAGACATAGAGATAGATAGATAGGTAGATGTAGATAGATATAGACACCTTCTGCTTTTCCCCATCTTTTTACTTTCTGGTATAAGAGCTAAGTGTGTTGGAAGAGAACTATTTGTTCTATGACTACTTTTACATGTAAAAATAGTTACTTTTAAGTAAAAACACACAAAAATATACGTAGACTACAAAAAGAAAGGGAATGCATGTGTTAATGTGGTGGACTCTGATAGTTTGTCATGTGAGTGAGACTGTTATTTGCCTTCTCTTTTTCAGGCAGTTGTCTGGTTTTACATGCACAATGTGAGGCCCAGACACATGGTGTCTTCCTGCCTGCCACAGGAGCAGGGCTGCTGCACTGGTTCCAAAAGTTGTACTCAGAATATTCACATGCTTTGTCCTCTCTTATTACAGTGTTTCTTATCCTGGTCCTGTTCTTGCTAGCAGACCTTCTCATTTCAGGTCCAGTGCCTGCACTCCTGAACAGCACCCCCTCTTGTGATGTGGTTAGTTAGTTCTCACATGCAGAACACATGAGCACCTCATACAGCAAGTGCTTTAGTTGACAGTATTTGAAAGGCTTATATTTATATATTCTAACAAAGAAAATTTGTCTCATGTTCTGTTGGGTATGATTTTGCCATGAAAATATCCAACCTGTGTTTAACTGGGGCTGACCAGCAGAGCAGCCAGTCAGGTAAGGAGTAGTCAGTGGATCCTTGTAGTAAGTAAAGCAGTTCTCACAGTAATGCATGTCTTGCTGCGCTGCAGCAGAATTCACTGATGTGTTAGTGAGGGTCTCTGCTAGATAACAGTCCTAGTCCTTGGAGGACCTGAATCTGTCCCTGACATATCAGCATGGAGCTTTCACTCCAGTGCAAATAGCCCCTTTTTTCCTGAAAAAGTCATGCTCAAGACTTTTCCTCAGTGTCTTGCTGAGAAGTAGCACAGTTTCCATCCTAGTTTAAAAATTAATCAATGATTTTTTTCTGCCTAAAGTACTCTTACATGTTCTATATAATCCATGTATTTTTTAAATTATCTGGAAAGGATGAAGACCACAGAATTCTTCCTGTCTTTTGAAATTTGTGTTTCAAAGCTTGTGAAGGGTCAGTTACCTCCACACAGAGACAGTCCTAGTGGGTTACAGACTATGCCAAAACACGTTAAGCATCAGTAAGGCAAGGCAGCACAGTTTGATCTGAAGCTCCATTACAGCTCAGAGAGTGCCAGTGACCTCTCTGTAGGGTGTTCTCATCTCCACAATTTGCAAAGCTGCCATCTGGACTCCATTCACCCTCTCTGTAACAGCACTACACAAATACAGATACTTTTAGGCTCAAAACTGCTCTGTGATGAAAAAGAGAGTCCTTCTGTCTTGATTCATTTAAAGGGCTCCAGGGCAGTTCTCCAGGCACACAGCAGTAAGCTGGAGGTGCTGCCTTGCAGTCACATACTGTGTGAATACATGTATAAGCTTTCAAAGAAAAAGAGACTTTACTGGTAACTGAGATATTCTTGATTTGTGCTGCCTAAGGGTATATTTTCAACTTTCTCCTCAGCCTCATTCTTCTGGGTCCCTGAAAATGTGCAGGATTCCTGAACCAAGAGGAACAGCATAGGGCCATAGTGTCACTTATGTGCACAGCCTGGCTCTCTGGGGAGCACTGCTGAGGGAGCTGGGGTGCTGAGCACTGCTGCAGATGCTGTCCAAGCAGAAAACTCCACTCTGCTGTGCCTGCACCGTGAATCCTGAAGTTCATGTATTGGTGAGTGCCTCATCTACTCTGGAAAAAGAGCAGATACTCAACAGTGCTGCAGACAGTGGAACACTGGTCCTTAAGGTGCTGCACTGCTGCCAGAAGTGTGTGTGGAAGGATTACAAGCTGTGAGCAGGGTTTCTCAATACAACAGGAGATCACCCAACTGCTTGGCAGCCTCTCTACTACCCCATGGTCTGAAATTACTCAGACCTGGCTTTGTGAAGCTTCGTTTAATTTGCCCCTGGTAACACAGCATTTTCTATTTCAAATTTTCTATTACAGCATTATTACCCAGTCATAGTTTTTGTGTCAGGTTTGTACTAAGTATGTCACTCAGTACTACATTTAATGAATATGAGCTACCTTTGAACTACAGATTTATTTAAACAGCAGGTAGAAGAGTTTTTCTTTCGAAAATACAAAGAAAATAATTACTGAGAGGGAAACAGGTAAGATTCTGTTCCAAACCAAAATAAGTGAGATGTTAAACATCTGAAACCGAGTTCTCTTGCAAATATACAACATCAAGTGTTTGCTTTATTGCTATCACACAGAAGGCTTATAGCTTAAGCCTCAGTCAGAAGCTCAGCCAGTACCAATGCTGGGCTGCAGCAACTGGATTTCTGAACGTGGAACAGGCATTTAGGGGAGGCAAAAACCATTTTCCATCTACTCATCCTCTACACAGCTCCTGCTCCTCTAACAATTTAAACTAATAGAGCACCTGGCCCCTGCTGAGTCTCCATCTTATTAGAAACACATTGAGTCTGACGGCTGCTTGGGAAGCCAAGAACCACATTCATCACTGGGGTATCTCATCTGACATCAGTGAGATCAGAATTTGGCTTTAATCCTCCAGAACGCACACGAGTTTTACTCAGGGACCATGTGAAAATTAACTTTGATTGCTACACTAATTCTACTGTATTTGGACACTGAATGTTTCTCTTTGTTGGAAACTTTTCTTAACAGCATTATATTTTGCAGCAGCAAATAGGGCTGGGCCTTCCCACCACATGCTGTCAGGAATATTGTAGCCTAGAGAATAGTCTGGCTTCTTCTCACTGAAGAATGGAAACTTGCTGTATATTATTTGATTTGTATGCTCTCATTATGTTTTGATTTGGGCTGCTGAATGGAAATAAGAGTGCGGAATAAATTTTGTTTAATGGAAAGGAAGTGTATAAGACAAGATATAATAGAAAAGATTATTGCATATTTACTAATTGTTTGAAACGAATTTTTTCTTAATCTAGAGATCTTCCAGAGAATCCTTTATTTTTTAAGAACAGCTTTGAATGAAGTAAGAACTTCTAGTAGAAGACTTTTTTACAGTTAGATTTTCCTTTTAGTTGGATTTTGGATGACAATTGGACTTTCATTCATAAAATTAAATAGTATGTTGGTAATTCTCAATGGTATAAATTGTAGGCAATATACAACTTGTCTTCTACTCTATGTCAAAAATCTGGTCTTTCTGCATCAGAACTTTCAGTCACAGACCTCATTTTGTAACACCTGATTCAGATGTATTTTAGATGTATGCAGTTTGAAGAGAAGTCTCTGATAACTTAATTTGCAAACTGAATTTGCAGCTGAAAACCAGACTCATCTTAGTGCCTTGAATTCAGCTTATTTCTTTCTTTCAAAAATTGATGATGGTACTCAAAATAAATTAAATAGAAGACTTCTATCTCCAATACAGGCTAAACCCAAAAATGCTGGACATCCCTCCTTCTTGCCTGCATTTGTGCATGTGTGTGCATGCACATTTATATTACTTGGGCAAAAGTTGCTGGTTTTTATATCAAAGCTTCCCTAGCTACTCAATCATTTTTGTTGTTCCACAGATTTGGAGTGGTAATTGCTGGGAGCTCTGAACAATTGACTTTTACATAATTATCATAAAGTCCCTTTAATTCCTGTCTGATAAGCATTGTTTGCAAAATAGTTCAATGTCTTATAAACGACATTTTACTTAATCTTTCTTTTCACTTTTTAAACAGGCAAAATCATAGAAAAAGAGGGCACACTGCTAAACTTTGTTATTTATTGCAGAGTTTTAACAAACATTTTCATAAATGGCTGACAAATGACACAAAGATTTACATCCTGCACTCTAACTTGAGCTTGCTGTAATGATCTTATCTATAAATGGTTTATGGCATAGGAAAAAGTGCAATTTTCTCTGGTTTTCAGCACAAATCATGCCCAGAACATGTTCTTTGGCATCTTGGAAACCAAAATAGAACAAGAATGTGTTTCTTAGGATGAAATAATAATTTAAATCAAAGCATGTTCACCCTCTGGGGCTTCTATTCTGATTTTTAGTGATTGCCAAGTATCTTTATAGATGACTGATTTGGTGAGTGTTCTACCCAGCATTCAGCAGTACAAACACTAGAAATATGCCATTGCATAACATTTAAAGATGTGATTTTAGCAATGAGACAAATATAAATTGCAAACAAGAAAAAATATGTTTTTACTTCATCATCTAAGCGTGCAACCTATTAGGAACCTCCCCATCTGTGCTGTTCTACCCATGGGGAAACCTAGTCTAGAATAAAGCCATAATCAATCTAAGCTTCTCTAAATGGTGTAAACCTGGAGCAGCCCCTATTTCTTCCTTCTCCAGGTATTGTAGGATTTTATGGCTTTGGAAATGGAAAACTGAGAGAACTGCATGACTGAACAACTGCCTACAAAGCCCAGGGCAGGCAGTTCATTATTGCACTAAATACAGTGACCACATCTCACAGCTTGCTTGAAAGAACCACAGGTATAAAGCCAGAATGCTCTTAAAACAAGCAAAACCAAAATTTCACTTTGGGTCAAGAAAGGGTGCTGCTAAAGAAGCAGGTACTACTCAATTGTTGAAAGTTAGACTGCTAGTGGGATCAACAGCCTCAGATCACAAATAATAAGAAAAAGTAAAATTTACATCTATCTTAGAGGCATACTCAGTAAAATATGTGCAAAATATGTGAGGCTCTTATTCACAGATTTAAGATGATGCTTCTCATATCCCTTCTGCTTTTGTGGGCTGTTGTCTTATATATCAAGAGTCCTATTATCATTACAGCACAAGTATTCCATATCACCAGAGTCTCCTACCTCCTCAATGTTTCTTGTAGACAGCTCCTCTAAACACTGACTCTTCCAGGTCCTTGTAATAGCCATCTGACTCCAGTTTTCACCAATCCATTCTTTTATAACACTGTTCTTATTTGCTGCAGCTGTGGCCTATTATCATCAGGCCTGCTCCTCATCTCTAGTAGTTGGTTCAGCTGCAACTCTTTAGGGGATAAGATTACATTCCATACCATCTTCATTTACCCATACTGTATCCCCCTACAGTGGGCTATTAGCAAAAGCTCTTCTTAGGACCTTGGGAACATGAGAGGAGATCCTATATTATGGCATGGAGAATGGGAGACATTTCCATATGTTTTTTTAGATACTATGACAAAACGTTGCTTTGCATATTGTTACGTTCCAAAAGCAGAGGTTCTTTCTTACCTCAGATGAACTTGATGTTTATCTTAAGGAAATGTATGTCACAGTTACTGAGTAAAATCAATGACATAAGGCTTAGTAGGTACTAGGTTTTACAGACTTAGTAAAATTATGAGACATAAATGTTAAGTGGCTACCTAAGATATATTACAAATTTAGCATTACTATGTTTTAATTTGGAAAAAAGCAAACTGTTAGTGTCTGTCAGTTGATATCTACAATTGTAGTTGCCTTAAGGACTGATAGAAAAGAGTTTTTTTGGAAGCTAGGCCAAAAAATATTCTTTATTTGAATAATGAAAAAGATCAGTATTCATGTATGCAGATGAGAATGCAAATGCCTTTATCTTGCTTAAATTGAGTGGGAAAAGACTCGAATGAAGAGTGAAGTAATTCTGGCAATTTGATGAAAGCTTGCAGTACATAGTCAATGCCCTCATGAGAAGTAACACTGGATGGGTAATTGTGAAGAAATGGATATGCACAAAATTCTGGAAAAAACCAGCAAAGACAGAATTGAAATCCTGCCATCTGTATCTGTTTATATATGGACTGAATCTATCCAATGCCAAAGTAGTTAGGTCTACATGTTGCAGAGGAGCAGAGGCTACTTTATTTTCATGTTATAAATACTATCCCATTTAAACTCACTAAGAACACCCCTCAGGGTGCTACTTCAGTGTGTAAAATACAGTACTAACATCAGGACTTCAGGGTTTGGAGTTTGCACACATCTTGTGGAGTAACTTTTACAAACAGGGAGTCCCCTCACACTCCATTCTGTCTCACTCCCGACCAGGTGTCCAGTGCCCTTCATTCATGCCACCTATATGTTTAAAGCCAATAGTGATTTTTGCTTGATTTAAAGCACAAATTAAGATTACAGAGGCAGTTGTTTAATCAGAATACTAAAGAACACTTCTCTCCCCGTTTCTGCTGGCAAGATCTGCAACAGCATTTTGTGATTGTGGTGTTTTTCTCAGTGCTAAAAAAGAATTTAAACCTGTTTACTTCAGAAGCCATAGGTAGCACGGGTGCTACCCAGTGTCACTTATTTGTAAATGGCCAGCAGAAAAGAAGACAAAAATTAACCTGTATGAACAGCTGCTAAAATTCAACTTCTGCCTTCAGGAGGTGATTATTTTCAGTTCCTCAGGGAAAGGTCATCCTGTTGTCAGGCCTCTTCATCACTCTTATAGACCATCCCTAAAGATTATAGTCACATGAAGTGCACACCAAGCTTGCTGCAGTGGTGCAGTCTGACACCTCCACAAGAGAGCACAGTCCTGCTCATCAGGCACTACAGATTTCTGCTGCATGTGATCAAACTTTCACTGCTGCCATCTTTGTGACTAAAGGTGCTACTCATTGTGAACTATGTTTTTTTCAACTTACATTCCTGCAGTTGCTTCATTTAAAATGCTGGGGATAGAATTTTTTTACCAGGGAAAAAAAATTATCTTAGAAAAACTGAAAGAATGCTGGAAAGGAATTTGCTCCATCTTTCTCCCCTCACAGCATATATACAGAGTATTAATCTTCAGACAGGCAGAGGATGATAACTGGTGTGAGCAGGCATGCACTACAATCAACAATGATTTAATTCCATTCCAGTTCTAGCATTTAAAAACATAATCCCTTCCAAGTGTCATTAATCAAGTCCTTGTTTAGGAAATACCAAATTAGTCGCTATTGCTAAAAGGTCATCGATAGATTTCTTATTTTAGAGGAATATTCCACTCCTGGCTTTTTGTTCAGATTTGCTTGTTGGCTACTGACTTTTCAGCAGGAATGTTACAAAAGGCTTGTTCAGCACATCTCTATCTGCAAACTTGAGGCAGAAGGGAACCATCTGCAGATCATAAAGTATCCTTGCCACGACCGTGATCCTGCAGGCAGCTTCTCTCCCATCCATGAGGGAGGGAGCAGGTTTCAGTGCCTGTGATTTCCTCCTAAATTATTAGAAGTTAATGTAGGTTATATGAGTGACTGGGGTTGTTCTGGCATGTAAGGAATCTAATTAAGGTTTGATGGCTAACTGAATAATTGTGGTTTACTAAACAGCCTAGTGGGAAAAAATAAATGGGTTCCAAGTTGAGAAAGAATGTGTAACAATAAGACAATGATTCTTCAGTTAGGAACTCTACCTTGAGTTACCCCAGTGAGTTCAGTGAAGATTCTTAAGGAAAGGAAGGAAAATTTTGAGCCTGTTTTCTCTCTAATCCCATTCATAATTAATATACTTACACTCAGTTTATAGTCATTTTCTTCCATTTCTCATTTTGCAGCTTACTTTCAGTAGGTAATATTACCATGTTTGGACAGACTAGGTACCACACAACTTTGCTGCCCACTTGGTGCCTTCCTACATAGTAAGTATTCTGCAGTGAATATCGTGTTTGCACAGTTGAAGGAAAAATGGATTAAATACAAAGCATGGCCATTTGTAAGTGTGGTTCTGTATATGATGAGTAGAAAACTCTGATGATTTGAATAATTTTGTTAAGATGAGTGAAACAGGAGTGTGAGCAGCTTGTTAGCTGCTTCATGAAATGGCTGCTTCATTAAACTTATCTGAAATTGCTCTGATTTACTACAAAAATGTCTGGCACCTGTTTCAAGCTGCATTTTTTGTGGCCTGATCACAATGTTCAGAATGCAGTGGTTCACAGATAGCATCATATTTTTCTAAGTGAACACTTCAGTCAAGCTTTAAGTTTCAGTGTAATTCATTGCTTGTTAAAGTCAATGTAGAGAGCTTGAAAGATTTGAATAGACAGTGAATGTACAGAAATGTTAGAGTTCTTCTTAGAAACTCTCCCTTTAACACTGTTCTTACTTAACTTAAAATTGAATTTTCTTATCTTGTTCCAGGATGAATCTACTATTTAGGAAAATTTTGCAGCATTCCTAAGAAATATGTTGAAATCAAAATATATTGGCTAACCTGAAACGGAAAGTAACTTTCCTGGGGCAATGGATCCAATGGATGGTAAAATCATAATCTGAAGCAATAGAGACATCTGCCTAAATCTGTAGGCTACAATTAAATACCATTGTCCCCAAATGCCTTTCTAAATCAATTCCTTCATCTGTAACACTTAGGACTACATTACATTACATAGCAAGGATTACGCCATGTTTATATCTCTGTCACCTCATGTGAACATGCCAGCTAATGCAGGTGTGTGATCAGGTAAGTTTGGGGAATGGTTTCCTGGAGTAGTTTATAGTTAAAAGGTTCTGTCAAAGCAAGTGTCAGTGACAATATTTACAGCACTATTGTAAGGCTGTCTAGGAGGATAAATGGGAATTTTCTAATGCATTTGTGTGCACTTCTATTGATCTTTGGATACAGCTGTGCATCACAAAGTCATCTCTGCAGGAATAAACATGGACACCTAGAAGAGGATTATATTTTAGCAGCAGCATGCACTGTGGTAACTAGAATTACTGCAGTTTCTGTAATTTGCAAACAGTGTAGAGTCTTTTTCAAAAGAAAAGATTATGTCAACAATGGATAACTTTGTCTCTTTCTCCTACCTTGATGGCTTAGGACAAGGAAGTTGTTTGGGTTTTTTTCTTGGCTTATTTTGTCTCTGAAGGTTTTTTTCTTTGTTTTTGCCTGTGCTACTCATCTGCTTTGGAATATTCTTTCCTATCTACTCTTCTTCCCTATGTCACAATGTCTTCACATCCCTGTTTTTTTGTCATTCCCCAAATGTTTTCCTTATTCTGTGTTTCTATTTACTTTCCATCAATGGTTAATTTGAGTCTCCAGTAGTTTTCCTTCCTTGTCCATTCCTCATATTTAGTGGTTTGCCTCATCTCTAATCTCTCATAGCTGCCTGTACTTCCTCTATAGTGATTTTCTATTATGCTACTTCTAACATTGCTTTCATAGTCCTTTCACTCCCCTATGTCTTTTTTTTTCCAGGTTCTACTTTCTTTGAATCCTTCCTTCACATCCTAAACAGAGTGAATAGTTTCAATTCCCTGCTTTCAGTTCCATACTCCTTGGCTGACATCATTGTTTCCATGGCTTTCCTCCCTTCTTTTGATGTGTCTTAAGGCTGTCATTTCTTCTCTTCCCTGCTCTTCCTCACTGTCTCTTCTGGCCCCCCATTCCTCTTTCAAAACTCTGCGTGTCACACTTTTCTCTGCATGGCTGCCACCTCCTGTCAGTTCTGCTTAGGTATTGTGTGTTTTCACAATTGGCACAATGTGGCAAATGAGATATTTTGAAGAGATTGCTGCAATTCAGTTCTGAGCCCAGGCACTGGAAAGACAGCACAGTAGGTAAGAGTGGTGCTAGATGTGACAATTTGATTTAATTGCATGAATATGGGCACATCCCATGAACACATCCCTATCTTAGAGGTGGTTTTCTTTGTCCTGAACAGTTTCATTCATGTGTTAGTATTAAAGAACTTCCTAGTCTACCAACTTTACTCCAATCCTGCAAAATTTCAGGCAGGTTTGAGCCTTGTGCTGAAGCACTGCAATGGCTGCCCTCACACTTTCCATTCATGATTTGTGCTTCTGCATGTCTGATTTTTCTTCAAGCTATTGAACCTGAAGTTGACAGATTTCTAGAATGAGACCAACTTTTACACTCTTAATTCTGACAACCAGTTTTTTTTCTTGCAGTCACTAACTAAAGAAATTCAAGGAATGTTGAACCCTTGGTGAAGCATCACAACCCAATTTTAAAAGCAATGACAATCTGATGGCAGAGATTTATATTATATGCACTTTATATTAAAGACTACAATGTAGCAACATGTACATAAATTTCTGCTCTGATCAGCCAGCCTCAGCTTGTGTGTTTTCCAGCCTTATGGCAGCAGCAGTCTTCAACATACTTAAATACAATATACCTAATTCTGAATAACAGTGTGGAGAGAATAATTCTGTTTCTCTTCTTTGAGTAAGGTATTTCCCCAGTGACAGATCAGTCAAGCTTCTATAAAGAGAAATGCAAGTGTGTGTGTGTGTGTGTGGGCTAAGCTGAAAATTTCCTTTTATCAGTTCCTAAGGACAACATATTCCAACACATCTAGCAAAAAGCTGGAATGTTCACACAAAGGCTTGGAAATGCTGTCATCACTGAGTGGAATTAGCCACAAACTGCAGTTAGAGAAACAGTTGCTTGGGTTTTGTGTCCTTTAAATAAATTTAACACAACCTGCCACTGGAAAAAAACTTGGATTTCAGTTATCTTAACAAGGGAAAATTTTCTCAGCTGAAGGGAGCTTCAAAAGGTGAAGCATTTCCCTGCTGCTCATGATGCTCACGACTGCCAGAACTGTTCTTCCCTGAAGCTGCTGCTGGCTGAAGTTCCTGTTATAACAGATCTGTGAAGCATATTATGAGAAGAAAGGTCAGATAAGCACTGATGCATTTTTCTAGTGTGCTTGAATGTATCAGTAATAACCATGAGATTGTAACCTGGTGAGCTAGACTTTGTACAGCTGCCAGGCACAGGAAAGTTTCTTCTGTTCAACTTTAGTTTCATTTCATTCTTCTCTCTAGTTTCTAATAAAATCAACACTGCTTTCTTTAACATAATCCTGTTTCACCAGTTGTTACAGAAGCAGGCTGCTCAATGCTCCAAATGAACTTTTGACATCTGGGGGTGATAGCAGGGAGGTAAAAGATACTTGGCTCTTTGCAGCAGGTATGAAGCCAGGATATCTCCAAGATGCTGCTGATAGTTAGTACACAAAGCAAGTCAAAAAAAGGAAGGGATATGTCAGCCACAGGACCCAATACTGACAGGTGTCAAGAAGAATTCTCTATTACAGTGTCAATATTCTTGGTTTACTTTGCAAAAACATTTGCCCTCTGCTGTCCTACAAACAGCAATATTAAAAACACACTTTCAAATGATACAAAGAATCACAGCCAGAGGTGGTTATTCAATAAAAGGTACTTCATTTTATCTGGACATATGAAATGAGGACAGATGTCTTATTGAATAAGCTTCTAAAGAATCAATCCAAGATAGTGCAGAGAAAAATATGAAACTTCATTAGGACAGTAGTCTCAAGTTTTCCTTAATGAGGTGTATTTGGCCACTGCCATGGGTTTACATGGTGTTTAACCGGGTGTTAAACATGTGAAAAATTTCACTTCAATCTTTCCACAGAGAGATTGCCAAACAAAGATTTAAAGAAGCACAATAAATGAAGTTCAAGATTATTATTCTTGTTTCCTTTAGCACTTTATTTCATTCTGAGCCTGCTTCTCCCTTTTGTGTGTGTTTCAGTGTCAGGTCTGGGAAACTCTATGGATTTTCATTTGTATATGGGAATGTCAACATTATAAAAAATGGTCATTTCCTGAATAAGCTAGAGACCTGGAGGGCAGCAGGCTTCCAGATCTTGGAAAGAACACGTGTCATTCCATTTATATTACTTTAGCTTTAATGTCCCAGTTTCAAACCTCAAATCACTCTGGAGTCCAGAATGTGGAGGCCTGAATTATTCAAAGTTACTGAAACACTATTCAAACAGCTTTTTCCTATCAGTAGATGTTTTGGCATGAGGACTGGGAGCACAGCTTTAAGTGAAGGAAATTCAGCCCCTGAATTCCTCCCTGGTAACCAAAAGACATGGACACTTTTATTTCCTTCCATGGGAATTCCACCAGAAACTGCAGACAGTGCTAGTGAAGTTCAGAGAAGTTCAAGGCCTTCCAAAATTTTAAGCAAGATTTCCCCAAGCAGTGAGGTTTTAAAAATAAAATATTTTAAAAATATTGCATGATATTTACATTTGGAGATTCTATCTATAGAAGAAGCTTGAAAAGTGAATTTAAAGTGATGTAAAGAAAACTCATGCCTTCTGAACACATAATTTTTTTCCAATTTGCAATGTATTATTTATCTTGAGAACAGCTACCTGAAAAGGTGTTCTAAATTTCACTCTCTGTAAAGAAAACTTGGGACAAATATCTTTTGTTTTCAGTCTTGCAAAGGATATCATGACAAGTTAAAACTGGAGCTCTTATATGTCCTGGTGGCAAAAGCGAGTAAGGTTTGAGAAAATAAAGGATTTTTAGATGGGAGATGATTCTTCAGCTTTTTGCTTAAGTGCATAAATTTACATCTTTTGCTATCTCTATTCAGAACAGCTTCATTTTAAAGCATTTGGATATCTAAATATAGGGTGTCATTTCCTAAGATAGTCCTGGTGTTGTGTACTCCCCCACAGTGAAATCAGCCCTTGGAAACTGTAAGAGACAGCTAGAAAAAGTCTTTCAAACCCAACATAGTACTGAAGAATGTGACCACATTTACTAGTGAGAAAGTAGACTTCCTCCAGGTAAGAGTCCTGCTCAAGACATCAACAGCAGACAGCCTCTATCCCTGCCCCATGTAGAGCCAGCTCTGTCTCTACAGCCATCATGGTACATCCACAGAAGAGCCTTCTGTACACATGATTAGGAAGCCCACTCTCAAGGCTTCCCATTCCTCTTTGCTTTTAGAGTTAGGTCTTCAGCCCTCATATCAATTCATCTATAGAAAACACAACCCTTAATGTCTGTCAAGCTAATACAGAAAGCATTTCTATTTGGGCTGCAGCATAACTGCAGGAGTGTCCAACAAAGTGTGCCAGTAGAAATCCATTCATATTTCCTATTTTAACACTCTGTAATTTGAGTGTTTGTTCTCTCAAGTGCCTTCAAATTATGCCAATTTCTAGAGATTAGAGTCTAGGCTAAGCATTCTCCATGAACAGATAATATAGTGGATCTCTGCTTTAGTTGGAATAAGGTATATATTTGAACTGATTGCTCATTGCCTGAAAGAGCTATCCAGCTGGCTATAAAGATTGTGGTTTTGACATGGGAATGTTCCTGTGGCATTGTTTTACATAGCAGTGGCTGAATCTGAAACTTTAGATTCTCCTTGGACACTTCAACTGTGATGTGGTTTGAACTGGAGTACCCAAGGCTGTCTTTGATTCCCTACCAAGGGAAAAGTAAAATATTATTGCATGTTTTCAATGTCCAAAGAAGTCTAAACTACTTTCTATACAGGATCATCTTGCTATGTTACAGGTACACTTCCTTCCTGGTAAGTAATGATGAGTAAATGATATTTCTGCTTCAGGAAACTGAATTAAAGGAGTCAAGCTTTTAAACTTGAACTTAGTCTAAATCACTCACTGGAAAATGTTTCTGTTTGCATACAGAGTAGTGACTAAGTTGGTAAAAGTCTCTTATTCATCTGGTGTTTCATATACTGACTGAAACCAGAATCATGGGAATATCCCAAGACCTCCTCAGCTTCAGGCAATGCAGCTTAGAAATTAGGGAAGGAAAAATGCATTGTGGGTGCTGAGTTCCATATACCAGCCAAGAGTACTTACAATAAGTAAAAGTCCTTGAAAAATGTAGATGCTGATGTATTACAAAAGGTAGTTTATGCCCGTGGGTGGATTATTGCATTCCTTACAACACAATGATGTCTCCTGACAGAAGAAAGATATTCATGAAATTAGCTACTCATGTACATGACCATGTAGAACTAGAAAAACACTGAGGAAACACACACAACAAAAAATTCTGGATTTCATTATTTAAATCTTTTGATAAATAGATATGTTTCTGATTTAGAGAGACAGATGTGGTGCAATTGCTGCTGTAGATTAAGTTCACAAAGCACTGAGCACTTTTCAGACCATCTTATTTACTATTAATTGTTAACAAAATTTAGCTTAATTTCAGCTAGTGGGGAAGCTGAAGTTTACTAGGTTTCATCTCACATATAGTTGGAGCTTTATATTGAAGGCATTTCTGATGTACCCTTTTTGCTGAGTTTTTAAATTTATAATGAATCAGACATTTTTGAATCATGAATGAGTAATAGCTGCAAAAAGGATGATTTGGGCTTTTCAGAGTACACTGTGAAAAATATGGAACTGCTAAAGTCCATTTCTGATTATTCTTACGTGAATTGAGGCAAAGTTTCTCTTGGAGTTTTGCTTGAGTGTGTGCTACAGGATTTGGTCTAATTTTGCCTGTCTTCAGTAAAAACAACAGTGCAACTGATCTGTTCTTTGCCTGTCACAACACAAATGGCCCTTGAAACAAAGATCTGCACTGTCAGCTTCAGTATGCTGTATGAATTAGTATTGACTGTAACTCTGATTAGTCAAGAACATTATAAAAAGAAAATTCCACATAGATGGAAAAAAAAAGAAGAGACTTAGGAATGAAAAGATTGAGTTGTTTAAAAATAGGTTGGGTCCTACGTGACTATTTTTAAAAAGCTGTAACAGTAATACTTTAATGACTAAAATAACTCTACTGTGCAACTTTTGCTTTATTCTGACAGAATGGTGTTGTGTTGAATTTCAAGGCTGACCCTGGAAAGCATCTTAGGTGGCAAAGCAGAGATCAAGGCGAATGTCAAATTTTTCTAATTTATATCTCTCCAATCCTTTCAGAGTCTGGAGGCAAGATGAAGTCTGACTGGATTTAAGGTATTATTTTCCCACATATGTGTCATGAAGAAATTTTCTTGGAACTAACATCATAGAAGAAAAATCCCTTATACTTTCTGGCTTAGTGTAAAATGTGCATATGTGAAGCTTAACTCTGGTGAGGTTTTTCAAAATCTCTTATTTCAGACAGATACTCATGACTGTGGCAGGTATCCTTAAACAGTGAAACTGCTATCAGCAAATGACCCTCTTCTCCAAGATCACAGCAATGCCACTGTGCCATGCTGGAAGAAGGAAGTGAGGTTATATTTCACTTAAGGACAGAATGAAAGCTGGAACTGGTTTCATATTTTCCCCCATGTTTTCTTTTCCACTCTCAGTCATATCTGTATGGCTGATGGTTAACAGGGTGCTTTGCTTCCATGTGAGGAAGCATTTGTTATTGCTTGCTTACTATTTTCCGTAGCAACAAAATGTCTCTGTTTAAGATCCAGTGGAGATGAGCAAACAGAAAAGCCTTTAAGAAGCAGTTTGTAAAAGAAGCTAAATTAAACTTAACTCTTTAACTGTGCAGTCAGTATTTATTCTGGTACTTAAAAATGTCTTATCAAGGGCCAAAGTGCCCTCAATCTTTAAGCTCAGGAATGGACATTTTGGGTCAGATCCACTGTCTCCTAAGCACAGAAAGCCATCTCTGCCAGCACAGGGGAGTAGACTGCTACAGAACAACACACAAACAGGAAAGGCATGACATGATAAATGCCCCACTTTACTCTTTTCCTCCTTCCCTCCCTAGCTTCCTTCAAGCTGCAACTGAGAAACTATCTTGACTAAAAGAGGTGTCTGTGTTTTTAAATGCAGGTGTGTAAGTTAGATTGAAAATAATTTTATCCTTTACTTACTCTATTAATGACAAGAGACGAATTACAGTCTCTGTGTTTGGTTACAACCTGCCCTCATGCAAGAAAAAGCAGACACAAATCTAAGATGGGAATCAGAGGCTATTCAAAAGGTCCAAATAATTTACTGAGCCATTTAAAGCCACAAAATTAATATAAAGTACATAACATTAAAACATCTATATTGAAGACACCATCTAGTTTCCAAATAACTAGATCAAGTGAATTAAGACTCATGTCAGGCTGCAAAAGATAAAGTTTCCTAGAGACATACTCAGCACATGGAAAAGGCTACAAAAACATGGCTAGGGATACACACAGCAAATGGTCTGTTCCCCTGCCCATAAAGTGAAGTATGTACAGGACTTTGTGCACAGGTCCTGCTCTTGCAGAAACATTAGGTAGAAACAGCAGCCATTTACAACCTGCATTTCTTTAGAAACCTTTTCCCCACCATAGACATTACCTACTTGGTGATAGCAATAGCAGCTGAGAACTGGAGCCAGATAAAGAGCACTACCTGCACAACATTTCCTACAAAGGGAATTCAACAAACCATCCACCAGCACTGCCAACTCTCATAACTTTTATTGTAAGATCTTCCAAATATGAAGGGTGCTTCCAGCCCTAAGTCCCAGAGTAATTTCCTATATTGTATTAACTGCACTTTTACCTTCCTTTCCCTTATGTCTGTTATGACTGCAGAGAAAGCCTTGAAAACACATACACTAAAGCCTGAGAACTTCACAAATGAAAATAATTATCAATTTTTAGCTCCCATGATTACCAACCCAATCCAATTTGCATGAGCCTTGTTCAGGCAGTCCTGCCAACACCTCAGAGGGCTCTGACTCTCCATTAACCCGGTCTTTTTCTTCAGTCTGTCCAGACAAGGGTGCTGTCACTACTTGGAAAACAGAAAATGCCCTAAAGTAGTCATGTTCTCACTCTCCAATTTAGAAAAATAAAAAATTGCTTTGAAATAGCATTTAAAATAAATGTTAGCTAATCTCTGTTTGCTCACCAGCTGCTCCTAGGTTTATAATGTTCATTTTTCATTTGACAGAGATAGATTTGGATTTCAAGTATGATGGTCTGGTATTTCTACTTTTAAAAATCATTACAAAACATATGGAGGTGGTTTGCAAATACTAGTGGAACATGCACTGTGAGAGCAGCAGTGCTCTGCAGCAAAGGGCACTGAGTACATTAGGATCCAAGGAAGGGTAAAAACTTCAGTCCATAAATAACACCCTATCTTTTTCTCATCTCAGCTGGCATGAGAACTCTATTGTCTCTCATTTCTGGTTTCAGTCAGCTTTATTTTCATGGTTTGTTTCACCACCAGACCCACAGGGCTGAATAGCGGCCATTTTACACATGACTTAGAGCTACTGTACTGTATCAAAGTATCTATGTAGGATATTATAATTAGGATTTTTCCTCTGCTGCAACAAAACTGTGGTTATAGACAGTTTTAAATATGCCCAGTGATTTATGAAAATATCAAGTGATAGTGAATGATAGGATTGGTTTTTTGCCTCAAAATCATCAAGTTTGTGAAAAAAACAGACTGACAATAAATAAGTAGTAGCACACAAAAGAGAGTAGGGAAGAAATGAAAAATGTCCAGGAATGTACATCCTCAATTTAAGCATACAACAGCGACGGAACAAGCATGAAGATCCACAGAATTTCATACTGCAATTTGTGAAAATATTTTCTATTTTCAATATCCAACCCAACACTCTTTCTGTAACAACTACATGTATAGCATGGGATGGTTTTGGAGTCACTTTTATTATACAACTATGTGTTTCTTGTACTAACTCCTCTTTTTTACCCAGCAGGTCAACATGATAAGATAAAAATAACCACCTAAAGTCTGAGCCAATTCCCAAAGTTTCTTTACATGTGGCTGGAATCTATCATTAAATCCAGACCCACTTCCCAAGTCCCTCAGATCCTGCGTGATGTTAGGGCTGCCAGCTTTACCACCCATGAGGCCTGAGCACCCTTCATGTCTCACGTGTCCTTTCACAGACCTGATGTGCCTGTGCACAGGAATTTTGGCTTTTTACCACACAGTAAATCACAGCTTCCCACTGCTGGCACAGCTCAGCCAGGCCCTGGGGCTGCACCCACATGCAGCTGGGCTGAGGGGGTGTCGCTGCCATGCAGGCCATGCCACATTTGCTGGTGGCACACAGGACATGCCACAGCTCCTGGTACCATGCAGGGCATGCCAGAGCCCCCAAGCCCTCCAGGACACCCAGGTGCCACAGTGGGACCTGGTGCTTCAGCCCCACGAGCCATTAGCAGCCGTGCCTCGGCAGCCATGCAGTGAGGTGTGGGCAGACAGCACTCAAAAGCAAATGAAGGAAAGAAAGGAAATTCAAATTAATAAGTAAAAAAAGCTCCAAACCCTCAAACCATTACAATATTCTTACCACTGTGTGTGGGGCTGCTCTGGAGCTGCCTCTGCTTTGCTTGGGAAGAGGTGAGTGCTACAGCCGGGCCCTCACAGAAAGAGCGGGAACCCTGAGGGACGCCCTCAGCTCTCCCCGTCTCCTCGCTTCGCACAACCCCAGCTTCTCTCACCATGCTGCTGCCTTTTGGATCATGACAGGTCCTCCAGTTTCAAGGTATTACATGTCTTTTCTACATTCTGATTAAAACTGAAGAGTATGGTTTCAAAAGCACAGTTGGTTGATCTATAGCTCAGTGCTGCCAAGGCAGGGTGTGTGTTCACCTGCCTCCTCCCCTCTCCTCACCAACATGCTGGTGCTGGCAACTGCCAGAGCTCTTCTTATGTGCCAACTCCATTAGCTAAAATGGAGAAAAAATCCCACCAGAACAACACACAATGAAAAACTCAGTAGTTCTCTGCCATTCTAGAATTAAATTAGATCACAGCAGGGCCCAAAGTGTGTCAGAGCAGGTGTAAGAAAGGAGGTGTGCAGCCAACAACAGGACAAGTGGGGAGAGAGTGAGGAGATTGTCTCCTCTCAGTTTATTGAATTTCAGTCTTTGTTCTACTTTGAAACCCTGCCATATCAGCCTGGCACTGTCAGGCCTTTCCCCTCAGTCACCACTATGTGCCAACCAAGTACTGCTGGCATTTTGGAACCCGGCTCAAGCATCCATCCCTGTGCTTCTCCCTTCGCACAAGGAATACCAACAATGAGCTTTCTCCTTTTTAGACAAAAAAAAGTTCCTAGGACAGGAATTGCTTTAATAAAATTTAGGAACTGATTTTACCGTTATGCTACAATGGCTTAAGTGAAGCCTGAGCCTCTTTCGTGAATGAAAACTAGAACCTGCCACAGTGTCTAGATGTGCACATCCCCAAGTCTTTGTTCTAAGAAACATCCTTCTGGAGAGGAATGTTAGCTTCCCCTGTACAAGGCAACACACTGATTTATATGTCAGTAACTTTTCTAATGTAGAACGTGAATATTTTTCTTTCAAATCACTCAAAAACCATGAGGGAAATGCTGTGCAGGAGAAAGCATTATAACCTGCACATGGATTAATCTAATAGAGTGTTCATATTGGCATAGTATCAGAAAGCTCTTTTGGGTGTGATAAAATTTAGCAACTAATTCAGCCTATGTTTTTATGCCTTTCCTGGAAAATTGGAGAGAGCAAATACCTTGCCTTTTAGTGTTGCTCTGATCCTTCTTCCCCTCCACAGACAGAACAGGTTTTATCAGTACTAAAGGCAGATTGAAGAGTTTCTAGTATAAAGGCATAGGGATAGCAAAATGCAGTGGTTGAAGTTTAAAGCAGCAAATTTACAACAGGAAATAAAATACATTTTTAACGCTGAGGTATGTAACTACTGGAGCAGTTAACCACAGGCATGTAAAACTCAGCATGTTTTGTACTCCTTAAATTTCAGCTGGTTGTCTTCATAAAAAATATTTTCTTATGAAGTTTCTGGAGTAACCATGGAAATGGCCAGATAGGTTAGGCAGGAGGTCAAGTCAGGCCAAACCATTATAACCATCTCTTTATAGCACAAACTATCCTCTGTACCTAACAAGTCATAGGCTGATTGCCTTGAATGACTGTGAAAACCCATGTTTTCTAACAAGCTGACTTGAAAACTGAAGCTGGAGTGTGCATTCCCTGATTCCACTGAAGAGCAGAAGGCCCAAAGCAGCCTGCAGAAAACTGTGAATTTGGAGGAAATTCTGCAGCTGAGGCCAAATACATTTAGTTCACCTTGCACGAATATGGATTTGAAGAAAGTAATCAGCCCACAATAATGCAAGTGCTATAATGCAGTTATAAATATTTTGCTTTCCAATTTTATTTAGTATTGGCCATTTCCAAAAGAGTATTTGGAAAATCATTTTTTGCCTCTGTTGGCAATTTTCCCAAAGAGCAAATACAGAGATGACATTGATTTTAATTTCATTAAGTGTATTCATTGTAATTATCCACTGTCAGAGTCAATGTTACCCAAAAAAAGAGAATTGAAACCTAAATTAAAAAGACCTGACAAGTGTCAAGTCCTATTACCAGTTGACTTGAATAGCTGCACCTGATATGGGATATTTCTTTTTGTCTAATGTCCAGCTAGAAATAAATGTTCAAAGGGGAAATTTGATAAAACAGAAATAAGAAAATATAATAAGCTCTAAACATCAATATGTAATGTAAAACTATACAAGATCACCTAGCAACAGTAATGGAATTAAATCAATATTCTGGCATCAGCACTATGTATTTCAGGACTATAAGTTTTGCTGTTTTCCAGACTCTTCCACATTATAGCTTCCCATTAATTACCTTCATTTGTCAGCTGGCAGTACAAACAAGGTACAAATGTTTAGTCTGCTGCTTGTGTTAAAATCTAGGAGCTGCAGCAGACAGAAGGTTTCCAGAACTCTGCAGTATAATCACCCTATGAAGTTGCTTAGCTCTGATGTTTGTTAGCACTATTAGCATGATTTCTTTTTCTTCAAATAAAGTAACAGATGAAAATTACTCAAGTCAACATTGGCTTGTTTGCATTCTTAACAAAACCATTTTAGTGCAGAGCAGTGATTCTGCCTCAATACCAGTTTTAGATGTTCTAACTTACAAGGTACATTTTAGCATGCAGCTTTAGGGCCAGAATGATTTACACAGTGGAAGATTTGCGTAAGCTGCCTTGTGTTCCCACCTCATGAATAACAACAGTGTAGGCAGAAATGGAGGTGAAAGCAGGTCCATAAACCAGACTGCTCTGTTGGTCTTCTCAGGCTGTGAAGCAACAGCATATTGAGACAAGAAGCACATTGAATGTTACTGCTGTGCTCCACCAAGGGAAACAAACTTGATCCTAGGCATGGCTCCCTCAGTCACTTGGTGGGGCAGAAAGCAAACCAGAGTATAAACATCTATATGCACAAGAGCTTTCCATCAGGCCTGGCATTGGATCAGACTTCCTCATTGCCATGTAAACCAGCCAGTGCAATGCATCACCAAAACTGGAGATAGCATATTGTGCCATTCCTTTTCTGAAGTACCATTTATTAGCAGCAGACACTCCAGCATTGAGGGAAATCCTAGCAAAAGGCATCAGCAAGGACCCCTCCTCTAAACTTTACTGATACTTTGTTAGGAGCTACCTTCAGCCTGTTTGGTCACTCAGCCAGGACTGTAACCCTGTCAGCATCCCTTGGACTAGAGCTTTTCTGTGAGCAGCATCATCAACTGCTTTTAGTGCTACTTCTTATTTTTACCATCTGGAAGCTAACCAAATAGATACAGGTGAGATTCAGACCTGCTCCTTAAAAGGCTTTCCCAGAGCATGACAGTGTGGCTATTTTGATTTACACTTGCTTTCTCAGGCTCTTTTTACACTGCAGCTGCAAAAAAAAAAAAAAAAAAAAAAAAAAAAAAGGTGGAAATTCAATGACCTAGTAAATTTTTCCACATAAAAGCCAGTACCAGAACTGGCATATTGACCTAGTTCCTCATGTTGCAGTAGGCTGATGTGGATGTAACAGGCAGATATGCTAGGTACCCTGATCTTGCAATGTTTTACAAATGTCACCTAGTATCAATAGTTAATATTTTCAGGACTGTTCTTGAAGCCAGGTCCAATAAAACTATAAGTCTTCAGAGAAGAGAGAATGTAAGTGGCCTTTTCTGTCTGTCCATGTGGAAGTACCTACTTCATCTCGTTTATGACAGCTCCTGAAGACAAGCAATAACGCCAGTTTACTTGTCTCTATACATCAAAGGAAAATGATGAAGATTTCTGTCTTCATCTGGCTCTTGCAGAGGCAGCTGGCAGGTTTATACAGCTGAGCTTTCCTCATTCATTTTATACATATTCTTTTTGTCAATATAAACACAGATCAAGGCTAAAATGTTTTACAAATGAAGCTAGAGACAAAAGAGGGCAGCTGGTCCCCAGAGGGAGCGTTCCAGCCTCCAGGTCAGACAGATGGAGAAATTTCCCTTTTGTGTCTCAAAGGTTGTTGCTAAGGAGACCAGTTTTGCTTCAACGAGGCTGTGGGATGGACTGGTTGACATATATGCAATATTTCTGCTACTAAGAAAAAAAGAAGCACAAGCTGTGAAGTCTTTATTGGGATAGGGGACAGAAAGCCACTTACAAGGGTCTTTTTAATTGTTGTACTTGTTCCTACTGACAAAAGTTGGTAACTTTACTATTTGTCTCCTTTTCTTTGCAGTCAACTTCATTTCAGATGAGAAGGAAAGTGTTGCTGTGAATGGCAGGATGAGACCTTACTACCAGCAGGAATCCGAGGTAAGCACAAACTTTCCCAGGGTCCAGCTCTCTAGATAGGCACAGTCCTTCCTTTACAAGTTCAGCAGGTAATCATTCCAAACTTAGCTCCATCTGTATACTCTCTATCAATAGTATGCTTTTACAATGACAGGAGAGGAAACATGAACGTGAGCTTGTTTCACCCAGATAGTGCTCCGGTCTTACTGAATAGTTTCAACAGTGCTTTTAAGTAACAGAAGTATTTGGATTGGTTTAGGGCTTAAAATTTCTATTTTTACATTTAACCTTCTAGCATTCTCAGTCTTGATTTTACTGTTTCATGTTGACATTTGTATCAATAGATTTGACATTCACATCAGTTGTATGACTGAGGTTGCAGGACCTCTATTGTCCAATCTATTTTTTCCCTGTGATGATCTTTCTATGAGATAAATTAATCTAGATGAATATTTCCTAAAAAGGAAAACAGAGGAGTTTCCACTGCAGCACTATTGAGAATTAAAAGGTCATTCAAATCTGATATACTTTTTAAAGTTTTACTATTCTTACTGTTCTGATTAGAAGAGGACTGTTTCACCAGAATAGTCAGATGCAGGAAAGGCTGTTGGGTGGACACCCAGTCTGTATGTAAATGCTGAGATACCTAACACAGCTTCTCAAATAAGTTCTAGTTGAATGAACATGTTCATCTGCACTAAGGAAATTCTGTCAAAGCTTGTAGCAGCAAAACTAGAGCAGATAAGGCTCCCCTAGCAATCTATGGCTCATCTAGGAATAATAAACCATCAGCCTTTCCCCTGTTCCCTGAGCCTAACTTTACAAAAGAGTTGTAAAATATTGAGGAAGGGCATGCAGGTCTTATCAATGAGTTTCATTCTCCTACCAGGTGACGTGAGACTCCCTTCCCCAGTAGTAATGGTGTGTTATTTCCTTCATTTGGCTTTGGCCCTTTAAATTTGGACACACTTTTTGGTTTTAACCTTTAAAATATTATCTCCATCAGTGACTTACAATTTACACTTGAATAGAAGAGATCTTTCACATTGAAGGAAAACATAAGCATGTGAAGCAGGCAGATGGCAAAAGAGGATTAAGGAGTCTTAATAATTTCTTTTCAGTTCATTTGAGCTCTTGTATTCCACTGTAATACATACATTGATTCTCAGTCCACAGGGAAGTAAAAATAGAAATGGAATATGGCAAGACCACGTAGACCCAATGTGTTTCATTTCAATAATTGTCTATTTGTAATTCTTTTAATAGAGATTAACAAAATTTATCTAAATAACTAATTAATTCAATTACACAAATATATATATATATATATATTTTACATGTATTGATACATTTTACATGTATATACATTTACATTTTATGTGTATTTACTGATTATATTAGAAGAATATAAGCATTATTACCTTTGAATTACACAGGAGATGTAAACTGTTTGGTTCCTTGATGGTCTTTTGCTTTGCACTTTTATGCTCGGAGGGAGGAAAACTTAAATATTAAAGATGTGCTAAAAAGGGTGTCAAACTGTGAAAAATGTGCCAGTACCAGCTACTATTCCTACAGCTGAGAAGGAGTAGGTTCCAAAGAAGGCAGGTGAGTGAGGGCTTGTGACAGATGGAGAAAAGTAAGGCTTATTTAGCGTGTTTTCCTGTGGTTAAAAACTGAAGAAAGAACACCTGGAAAAACTCTTCAAATGGCCTAATGTGCCAGAATTTACATGTCCTTTGTAAAATAAAAGGTAATTTTGTTGTTGTTGTTGTTACTTTTTTTGGGGGGGAAATATAATAATGTTCTGCAATGCATTGTATTTTTATGGAGCATTGTTTCATAAAATCATCACCTCCTCAATGCTGAGCTCATAGGAAAGAATGGATTTCATTGTAATGTCACTTAGATCTATCTGAAACCAGCTCCGGTTTCTTCTCACGTAATTACTCATCTCATCCTCAACTATTTATATCTTAGAAATACTTGGTTTATTTTTCCCACTCAGAAGGAATGCAACTAGAACAAATTGAAAACAAAAGGAAAAACCCAAAGTTGCTTCAAAATGTGTGAGCATGGAGTTATTCTTCTGAAAACACTTTTAGCTCTTGATAAATTATTAACACTTAAAAAAAATGCCTAAATCATCAGAGATTTAACTGCAGACTTTTTGTGCTGAACCTTTTTTTCCCTTTTTAAAGGTTTATAGAGAAAACACTGGTTTGTTCACAGTGCATTAATTCTTACTGCCTGTAGAAATTATTTTGGAAGGTGTCATGTTTTAAATAGGAGTTTCCAGTAATTTTTTTGCATTACTTCTTTGCTTGTGGGACTGAGCTTGTAGTCAGTAATATACAACAGGGGCTTCAATTCTTTCAAAACTGATGTGTTTTACACCCTGAGTACATTGTTCAGTTTCTCTGACACTTTCTCTGGAGAACTTCTGCAATACATGAAGCTGGGGCTTCTCAGTTCTCAACCAAAGTGAGTCATGAAGTTGCTTCACACACATAAAAGTTCCTAACACCTTCACTATTCATATATCCTAAATGTGTGGGGGACATTCTTTGCTAACAAAATAGTATTGCAGCTAAGCCATTGCAGTTCTTAGCAGCTGAAGACCTCCTGCTCAGTTGTCACATATTGCTATAATTCACCTTCTCTGTGATAATATTTGCATTATAGCTATTAAAATCCATTATAATAAGCTACGTGCAGAATTTTTGGCTTTACCAAAGAGGATTACAAATAGAAGCTGTAATATTATACTTTATGGTTAACATTGAGATCATCTGACCCCCAGGAAAATCAAAAGGAGTTTGGCCATTACTGTAAATATCAATGAGTTTTCACCAGATTTTGCAACTTCATCTGCCTAGATACACTCAAGACAGGCTTTTTCCCCCCCTTCACAATGGCATGAGAAACGAGAAATTTTGTCATGAAATTAAGATCTCTCAGAAAATGAGAATCATACCCACAACAGTATGTTCATAGCCACTGTAGAGAGGCTTCATCTCTGATGTATTTCAATTTCCTCCAGTCCTGAGGAGGACTGGTGGCTCAGCTGTGCCAGGTTCCAGCCTTCCCAGATCTGTGGGACCTCACAACACCTTATCAATAAAGGATGAGATGGAAACTGCATAAAAACTCTCTTGCTTCCATGGATGTGCAGGACGGATGTAGCTCAGGTTCATCCCTTTACTTCACAAGGATTTATAGGAGACAACAGCTTCTGTAACAGGAGAAGCAGAGAAGCAACTGCTGCTTCTGTTTTGTTGTTGCAGTCTGGGTCATGGTACAGGAGGGCGTGCAGCAGGGCAGCATCTGTACTAATAGCTGGTGGATAGCAGCCAGGTCTACAGCATCTTCCTTTCAAATGCACAGCCCTCCAGCTTTCTATCAAAGTACAATCAACCACTGCTTTGGGATCAGCCAGCTAGAAAGGAGGAGTGCACAAACATGGCTTTGTAGCAAGGACAGGGAAGTGCTGTGGAAACAAATCCAATTCACACAAATGATCAACAACTTTTCTGTTCTTTCAAGCGTTTCTGTGCTAGTAGGTTTCCACATAATGTCTCTGTAGGCCTGAGGCTTGACTTTCCTTTCAGAAGTAGGTCTGATCACAGAAATCTGCAAGTTCAGGAGTTCAGGAGCAGTTAGGTGGAAAAAAACCTCACACCAGTTATTGTAGCCCCTAACTGGTTCATTACATGACACACTTCCTATTTTGCAACAAAAGTCAGCAGTAGCATCACACTTCACTGCTTTGCAGTCTGTAGAGCCTTCTCACTTCCTGCAAATACAGGACAGCAAGGTCCAAGGCTCCAGCAGGCTCTACCAGTGCAAATTGGGAAGCTCAAACACTGGTGAAATCTCTTTTAGGAAATTGCATAGTCATCTGTGTACAGGAAGGATGAACTTAAACCGGAATGTTTGCAGAAAAGAGCTGGAAAGATCGTTAGGGAATGAAAGGCCTTTTAAGAGATTGAAATAGAGCAGCTTGTTTAGTCTAGCAAGACTAAGATCAAGGGAGAAGATGAAAACTGACGACAAATACACTGGTGAAGAGGGGTAAACACTAGGAGAAAAAGCTATTTAGGGTAAAAGACAGCACTGGCACAAGGGTACAAACTGACCCTTAATGATTTTAGAATAGAAAAACCAGAAAGCTTCTACAAGAATGAAATGCTGGAGCTATGACAGCAGCAGTGGAAACAAAGGGTTTAAGATGGGGTTTGACCTGGCTGTGAAAGGGACTATAACATGGGACTTTACTTTATTGCTGTTTTATCTTTTTAAGACCAGTCTACACACAAACGTACTGAAGTAACTCCAACCACTGCCTCTCCAGCAGTGAGCAGAACCTTCACACAGCAGATGAATTCCACAAGAACAATGAAGTGAGTAGAGGCTCCCTTGTGAGCAAGAGAAAAATGAACTTGGCTTTACTGCATTTGGAATTCGTTACTTGTAGGACTAAGGAAAAGCTTCGGATCTCACTGCATTAATAACTAAATACAAAACTCATTTGCTTGATTTCTTACATTAACAGTTATAGACACAAGACAGATTGTGATTTTAATGACGTTTTTGTTATTTCTACAACTGAGGAGAGAGAGAGTGGGGGGGAAAGTGTAGTTGGGGTTTTCATAACTGCTTTAAAATGTTAATTTAAAAAAATTTTTTGAGAAACATAAGCAGGTACCTACCTGTTATGAAGGGTTTGTCATCATTTCCTGAAAGCAGTTTCTCCTAGGATATGTGTTCTTAGACATCATTGGAACATAGAAAAATAATTGCAAAGCTACATTGGTTTGCAGTGCTGTATTAATAAATAAATTGGCAAAAAGGCTTTGCCTTTATATGTGAGCAGGCTCATGGCTGTTCCTAGAATACTGATTCTGTTATTCTACACCCAGAGACTCTATCTTAGGCTTCTCTCATGGCCTAGTATTCTCATGCTATTGATGAAATTCCTTCCAACCCTCGAGTTAAAACAGATAAAAATGGTCTTTAAGGACAGTGTTTTTGTCCTGTCCTGTTGCTGATTCAGAGGTGTCTGCCACATTTCCATGCAACATAGTGAGGCCTTGCTTGGATATGTTGCTTTTCTTAAAATGACTGGCTCTTCACAGATCTTAAACACAGAGAAGCAAAGCATTAGAGCCACATCTCTTTATGTTCAGGTTGAGATTTGCTGGTTTTAAATTCCTTGTTATATTTTGTCTGATCAGAAAGAAGAAACTGTTCATCTGGTACAGTAAGTGATTGTAGGCAGACAGTAAAAATATCAGTTATTCTCTTTCAGTGTATTCAGCTAATGGGTAATCTTACTCAAAGATCTAAACTATTTATTTATACAACACAATTTAAAAAATTATCTCTGGTGTAAACCACTTACTGTAGGAAGGATTTGGGCCAGTTGGATCCAGCAGTGCATAGAAGAGAAGGGGAAAACAATCCTATAAATGGATGAGATTAAGAAGACTTATGAGATCATCTTGAAATTTCCCCAAGACAAACATGAGGAACAAGTTACCAGAGAAAACAAGTGGTGATTATCTATGTATTCAAGAGATACCTGATTCTTTCTGAGGTATGCTGAATGATGTTACTCCAGAATAGGATCATGTCAAGGTTAAATTTCAGATCCATAGTCTAAACTGGGCCAAATGGGAAACTTCAAAGGCCACCTATGTATTACTGGAAATACAACTCTGAATTCTGTGAAGACTTCTCAACTCGGTGTTTATTTCTACAACCATCCCTTGTGCTCTAGACTGCTCAAAGGGTGGTGGCCAGAAGAAATACATGGTTAGTCCTTTACTGTGGCCTTGATACAGGGAACTGGAGGAGAAAGGAAGGGGCAAACCCAGAATCACTGGAGCATTATAAACTCATATATCTTCCCACAGAGGGCTCTATTTCTGATTGCATTCTGACAGCTCCTCAGACATATAGATAATATAGATTGAAATGTTAATTCTTCCTTCATTTCACAGGAGGTAAATGCAATTTCACTGTAAAAATGAGTTCACAGATAGTCAAAAGAAAATTCACAGAGCACCATGGAGGCAGCTTATCCTGAGGCTATGTCTGCAGTTTTCAGTTTGTCAAACATTTTCACATACAGTAGAGAAATCCTAATTTCCTCAAGCCTAACTGGTACTCTGAGAATACATCACAAGTGTAAATTTTTGCAGCTTTATGGATAGATTTGATATATTTAATAGTTTCTTTTTTTCCTTATCTTTATCAAGTCTGGACATCACTGAGTTTTACAGAAGGCATGTGAAATGCTATTTAAAACAACATCTTACATTGTGGAGAGAAGAAAATCCAGCAAAACTATGTCATATTTTGCTTTTCAAAGTGTTCTTTGGCAGCTTAAGTTATGAACTCTTGCTTTATTCAGTTAGAATGTCTAAGGATGTTTCCCAGTAACACAGCTTTCTAAATGTGAAAAAACCTTCTTACCTTTTTTAACTCTCCTACACCGTACGCACATTTGTAACTAGGAGACCCTAAGTGAACAGGAAAGCACACTCAAAATAAATGTAGATTTAATCAGGGGATGTGATTGAATTGATTATTGGGTGAGTTTCAGAAAGAAAATGTCTAAGTTCAATATTTCAGATTGGACGTCTTCCCTACTTTGACTCCTTTATGTGCAGATGTTTTGCATACAAAAATGAGCAAACAAAGCTGGCTGACCTGAAAAGCTGGGACCAATAAAATTGTAATTTAAGTGTAATGCTGGTAGAAAGTACAATGGAACAAGCAGGTATAGAATGCCAATAAATGTATATGTTCACCTCCCTTGAATGAAGACTAATGGAAGTTTGCAATGCCAATAGATTTACCCCTAAAAGGAAATAGTTCACAGAATCCAAAAAATAGCCATGCACTAGCCCAATTACACATATCTCTGCCTGACAGTGATGAACTTTTTATGAGATAGTTTAAATTACCTCTTTGAGACATTTCCTAAAAAGGAAGAGATAGAATTGTCCACAGCAGATTAAAAGATGTGTTAAGAAACAATGAACAAATAGTCCAAAATTGGACTCTGTAGTATTTTAATTTATTGGCACTTAGCACACATCTGAATATCAAAACACTAAGTGAAGTTCAGCATCAATTTTCACTTTGCCTGAATTCCTAGACTTTTGTGTGGGTTGCAACACAGCACACAATTAGCCTGACTTTCTAAAGAAATGCAATTTTGAAATCTCAGTATGGATTCATATATGTATGGGGTCCTGGAGTACTTTTGGAAACGTTGGCTTATTTCAGTCAGAGTGAAAATAAGCAGCTAGACAACAGAGAGAGACCCTTCCAGTGTGCCTATACTCTCCCAATGCAGAAAAGGAGCCCTTTTTAGACATGAGAGAATCTACACAGGATTCTGTTCTTTGGGAACAAAAATAGAAAAGCCTTAGAAACCCTAAAGCATTAGCAATGTTGGTTTATTTGTACGAGAGTGCATACTTATGTCTTTAAATGAATATAATGTTACAGGTTGGATTTTATTCTATACCAGAAAAAGCTGCATTATCCAGGGGGTCAGACACTAATTGATGATCTTTTCTCAGATCTGCCCACTGGCATGATGCATCTTCCAACACACCAAGGGCTAAATGGCTGCAATTTAGTGTAGTAAGGAAACTTCTGAAGGCACCTTGTAAATACAAGTTCACAGTGAAGAGGGGACACTTTAAAATCCATTTAATATTCCATTTTCAGAACTCAAGAGGAGCCCTACAAATGGGAAAGTGTGTAGTTTCACAGAAAGCAAGGCACAGTGGGCACACTTTCATCTGAAATACTTCACAAAGTCCATAGCAAAAGAGGCAAAGCCCACAATTCCAGCAGGGGAAAGCTTTAGGACTGTGTGCAAACTGCTGTGCTCTTGGGCTTCTGTCTATGGGGTATGCCCGGGCAGCATCCTGCTTGAAATCAGAGCTGACATTCATCTTCCATGCCTATGCTCAGTTTTCAGTAGAAGAACCCAAACATATGTGGCAGAGGAGAGCTTGGCATGCTTTAGCTTTGTTGTGATGCTGTTCCACTGAGGGCTCTTAACTTCCATGTGCTCTGTCTCTGTTGCTCAATGCCTCAGAATCTGAACAAATTTCTAAAGTTAGTGGAAAAACCTACAGGGTTTTAAGCTGGTTAAAGAGATTAAGACTTCATGAGCAATGCCACAGCCTCCAACAGGTTATAGGACAGCTATGTCAGATCCAATTCTTTGTTGCATGAAGTGCAAAGTAATCCCATTTCTGTATGACTGCCTCTCATCCTGATGAAATGATTTGGTGAGAGGATGCCTCCCCACATGCAAACTACTTACAGTTTTAGTCTTTTCATTCAATAACTGTAGGACAGGAAAATACCTTCTGGTTACTCCCACATCAGGGAGCAATCAACAATACTGACAGCAGTAAAGAAGGATGGCTCTCTCTTGCTGGCTTGTTTTAGGAATAGTGTCAGATACTCTGTAGCTCCAGGATACTTTAGGATTACAAATACCATTAGGGTAGAGTGTCTCATGCCTCACCTAGAACAACTTAACCAGAGAGCCATTTCATGGTGGTCTGATTACACCTGTTCACACTTAACTAATTCTGCACAAATTTGACCTCTGCTAAGGTGTCATGGTGCAGTGAATATCCTCTCTGTTGCTGGCCACGTGTTGTACTATTTCTTGAACTGTGGTGACAGCCAGGTTATTCTAACTGCTATCCAGACATGGGATGGGATAGTCCTAGTTCCCCACCACAGTTCCAAAAAACAAACAATAATAGTCAAACAATTAAGTTAAATGCCTTGCTTGTAATTCTTGACTATTGGATTTACTGATGCCATCACTATCTTATTTTGCCCTCTTTCCCAAGTTATGTGATCATATTGCCTTGTGGTTGATTGTTGTTACAACTGAGAGCAAAGCCAAGATTTTTTTTTCTTTAAATGCTACAGTTTTTCATGGCAGTTTAGAGAAAATATGAATTTAAGATGTTTATCATTGAAATCTTATACAGTCTTTTAAACATAAGTATTTATAATACCATGTTGTATATAGTCTAGTAAAGCATTGCAGTTCCATATAGCAGTACTCCTTAGCTACCCCAGCTAACACTCTTAGGGTAAGCATTGCCCTCCAAACATTTTACCTGCAAATATTTTCACCTAATGTGACAGAATTTCACCCAGTTAGAAGAACAGTGTTATCTTTCTTATTCTAGTGATGTCAGTCTCAGCTAAGAGAGACATCATTTGCCCAAATTCATGGCACAGACCAAGTCTGTGCTAGAGCCAAGAGAGTCTAAAGTCTAGAAGTTCAGGTTAATGCTGTAGTCAGAGAAATCTTGCTCTTTTCCTTTGTTCTTTTCACTGCCCTGCAGTGCCAGGGGAAGTTCCCTTCACTGTGCCAGTGCACTCACAACTATCAGTGTGCTGGAAAAGTGCTGGAAAGCACATTACTGTCAGTATGAGAAATAGTATTCCTCAGTATGCACTTCTTTAGTGTGGCTGGGACCTCCACAGCTCTGCCACAGGGTATAGCACTTACCATAGAATTGTAGCTGAAATGTAGCATATTTGAGGCTTACATTAAAATAATTTCATATGTCAAATGCAACACCAGCTCTTACAACCCTGTGGATGCAGAAGATCAGCCTTTACAGTTGGTTTGTTAATTTGCTCTCTCCATCTGCATTTTTCTAGTGAGAGCAGTTTGGACAATGTAGCAGGTGATGTAAAGCTTTTCCAAATTTAGAAAATATTTGATGATTAACCATAAGTACATGAACCATGAACTGCAGATATGTGCATCTGCCAGGAGAGGAAATAGAAATATTATGATTAAATATATTCCCACAATTTTCTCACCACTTGGAATGTAGCAGAAATTAAGGAGAAACAGTGGAGAAACAGTGAATATATCCCCGGAAATTCTTCTGTACTGCAGCACAGTGCTTCAGCAAAAACAAATATCTGGAAGCCCTGAGAGACGATGATAACATGCTACAGTATCACTCAGAAGTTGGAAGTACTGGGTGGCACTCTGTTTCCTACAAAGAGAATAAATATTAAGAAACAAACCATCCAGTTATTACATGATAAAGTAGATATTAGAGATATCTGGTTGGGACTCCAAGCATTTAAAATTATTACTTTTATTCTGATACTGCTTTTAGACAGGTTTCTAAGGAGCCTGGCATAAATGTTTTCAGATATGGAAATGTTTTTTCCTTCCAGTTGCCTAAACATAGTGACAGTGAGCACGTTTCATAACATCATTCTTAACATACGTTTTTCCTTTTAGCTGTGCACTGTATCTGTAGGCAGCTAATGAGTAACCTAGAGCTCATCCTATGCTATAATATAGAATGCATTTTTAGTCCATGTGGATCACAGCCTGTTGGGGATTTCAAGATTAGGCGACAGCCTTGGTTGTAGTGCATAAAGAGAGATGGTGAAATTCTGGATCTTGAGAGGAGAGGCAAAAGCAAGATCCCCACCCTAAACTTCAGAAGAGCAGACTCTAACCTGTCAGGGATACGCTCAGAAGAAGCCCCAGGAATAGAATTTAGGAGAGAAGAGGGAGCCAGGGGAGAGGTTTTATTTTCAAAGACCATCTCCTCCAAGCTCAAGAAAGGTGACTTTTCTGAGAGTGAATCATGAGGGACTTGTCATGGCTCTTACTGGGTCTAGATCCTCAGGATATGTGCTTGGCATACTAGATGGCATTGCTCTTCCCATTCCTAATGATGGGCCCATTCCTGGTGTCTCTTCCCACAAGTCCCCACTGATCTAGCTGACTCCAGCTGATGTTCCAACAGATAGCTCCTGAGGACCACATGATGGTGAGCAGTTCCCACTATGGCTGGTTGTGCCTCTGGGTTGAGTCTGGGCCTTACTTTCACTAGGTGCAACCAAGCTGACAGTATACATGGAGAAGTCTGGCAAAAAAAGCAAAGAAAGGCCCAGGCCCACTGGCCTTTCACAAGTGCATGAGGCCATCTTATAGTGTAATGTGACAATATCTAGGGAATATCTGGGGACTGTGACCTCAAAGCACTTAGAGCTGAAATGATGCCACAAGGGACTGGTAAAAAATCTACTTGGCTAAGTGCTGACATAGGGTATCTAAGTTGGTGTGAATTTTACCTTTCCATTATGTGGATGCAACTTTCTTCTTGAGTAGCATTATCATCTAGCAGTTTGTCTGTTAAAACTGCAGCATTTTTAGTAGGGCAGTTAAGTGCTCTGGAATAGCAATGGCAATTTGCTAAGTGAGCAAAAGGCTCAAAAGACTTTTTGACTGATGGCCATCCTACATAGCAAACAGCAAATGGCCCAAGGCTCTTACATTTGTACTGGACCAAAATCTAATTGTGTGTCAGATGGCTTTTGTGACTATGACTCACTGAAGATAAAATTAAACTTCATCTCCAGATCAAAAGGATTACCCATGAAATTCTGCCAGAGGTTGCCAGGGTTCTTAAGTCAGATCCCACCCATCCACTGGCTCAGGAGGCCCATTTCATCTCAGCCCAGGGCCTTCAGTCCCTGCCCCACTGGTGTCTGGTCTCCACCCCTGCCATGGCTCGTGTTTCACCTTGTAGGAGGTTCTAACAGAAGAAAGGTTCCTAAATATGTGATTATCTCAAGAAGCAATGGAAACAGCACAGGCTAGAAGTCATCCACTTAGAAATCCAAAGTCCTAGTTTCTCTGAGCACAAGCTAGAAATATCTTAGACAATGAGGAAGATAAATAACTGGAACAATATGTAGGGTCATACTACAAGGTACCCATGAAAAAGAACATTATCTCTACTGTAAATATTCTGGGAAATTTATTTCTCTCTGGGAATACCCTAGTATAAATCTGAATCTCTGATTTTATTGGAGCAATGTTAATTTATACTGGGAGACAATCAGTCCATTTATAACTGTTATAGGGGAGAAAATAACTTACAATATTCAAAAGTAAACAGAAAGCATTAGGTACTTCCTTGATTTTCTAGCACTTGTAAAATGCTGATTAGAAAGAAGCAGTTAGTGAGGGATCCAGTTTCATACTTGGAGTCAGGAAACCTCATTAAAAACACAGAAAATGAAAGTGTTACAAGAAACAGATGTATTGCCATACTTCGTATTCATAGGGAAAAGCAAATAGATGCAAGCAGACCAGCTGGGTCACTAATTTATTAAATGTACAGCAACGGTTTCTTTCTCTCCTTGGAATGAAGTCCACCGTGTCTCTTCGCTTCTTCTTGCATCATTCAAACTTTATTTGGTCTCACAACACCTTATTTACATTAGACATCTCAGCTGCTTCTGATTCTGGTCATGAATGACATCTTCAAAAAGGCAGACACCCTAACTGTCTCTTCTCTCACTAATTTTAGCAAGAAGGAAAAAAAAATGAGCCAGTATGTCCCATGCTTTCCTGAAACTTGGCCATAGTCTGTTCCTGTTGTTGAGAATTGCCTACATAAATCAGGTAACATCCTTCAGGCTCTAGCCTTCTTAATTGGCTTCCTTGTTAACACCAAAAAATGCAAAAAGGAAAAAGGATGAAAAAGTAAAACCATCCTTGAACAAGGTTTTGACTTATGACAGCCTTTGAATTTATTTTTTTTTATTTTCTTCTCTTTTGTGTCATGTTAACGTAACATATAGTTATTTACAACTATTTGACAGCAAAACCAGATGATGCTGTCCTGTACACACTTCATACTGTTGTGGGTAAACAGGTGAAATGAGATAGATACCTTCAGTACATTGAAGTTTCAAGAGAATGAATTCAAGTTCAGGGTTTCTGCTGGCCTCCTTTTCAAACCCTTTTCCATCCTTCAGTTGAGATTTGTTTTGCTTCTCAGTGTCTGGATTTGGTCCTTCTTAGAAACTGATAGATATCCATGTGGGGCTGTGTACTTGCCAGCATTTTACCAGCTCTCTACCTCCCACTGACACCCTCAGCCCAGTACTGATCACCTCAGGCTGGCTAGGGAACAGGGACAGGAGCTCCAAGGTTCTTGAATTGAATGATTATTGGACTTTCAGGTACATTTTTCTATTGTATTGTGTATAGCTCAGTTTGCAGGACTACACAGATGTGAAACTTGGCATATAGCTACGTAGGAAGCAGGCATATGCCTCTGCTTTCCTCTTTGGCACCTTTAGGTTACATCTCTAGACCTCCACTGTAGATCTGTAGTTAGAAGTGATGGGAAAGAGCTTTCTGACATAACAGCAGGCTTTGTGAAGCACCTGTGGAACTTTCTGTGCAGTGGTACAGTTAGCACACTTTTCCCATGGACACAGAAAATTGATGCAATAGCAAGGCAACTTGGAGATATCTCTCTCTCTCTCCCTGTATATATATAGATAGATAGATAGATAGATATATAGATACATATATATATATGTATTTATATCCAATTTTGATGCAATAACCACAAGGCCAGTTTGTAGCAGGATATTCAGAAAACTGACATACAGCTCCTCCTTGAAAGTCTAATTTCAGTAAAGAACTATATGAAGGCTTCAGGAGGGCAGAACCCTTAATTTTTTTTTTGGAATTTAGATTTTGACAGATGAGATGCCAGATCAGATTACACAAAGCAGTATTTCACAGAAGACCATATCAGAACAGAAGCTGGGCACATTTTGACTTTGCGTCTTCTAGGTCTTTACATGTAAGACTGAGGAGATCTGAACAATTGAGGGATCCAGCTTCTTAGGGAAGTAACAAGAAAGTTTTAAAGAAATATGCAATCTGCTTTGCCAGGGCAAAGGTCCTGTTCTTGACATGAGGAAAGGTCCTCCTCCACAACACAGCAGTTTTTTTGCCGGGAGCAATGGCTATTATTTTAGTTCAGACCACCCACCCTCATCACAAGACTTAAAGATTTACAAATTTAGAAAAGCAATGACATAGGAAGGATAATACAGACCAAAAAATCCTGCAATATGCAAAGTGGGACACTTTTCAGCAGCCTAAGGCAGGAAAAAAGTATAAAACAGGACAGAGCAAAAATTACAAACTGCAACAGCTGCTAATATAATCTGGCTTTGCTTTCTAGAGAATACTTTCTTGGAAAGCCCTAAAAGATAATGACTTTCCATTCAGCAAATACTTTAATGTTCTAATCATGGTATTTGAAGCTGGTTTACACAGAAAATGTCTCATTCCCTATTTCACCTAAACTTCCCCTATGCTAATGAGTGACAGATTTTTCCAATGAAAGTTTTGGCCTAAAGTCTCCTTAGGTTCTAAATCCCCAGGTCCCATAAGAAATGTGGCCAAGCAGAGCTTTGAACCTAATTTCTAAAACAGAAAAAGCACCACAGTCATCACCATTCTTCTTGGATTATGAATACATTGGAAATTCAATACAGGCTTACAAACAGAGAATATGAAGTTAAAGGCAATTAAACATTATCTTAAAAATAAACAGTTCTTGGGCATTCTACATCTCATTTCCTCACTTACAGGAATAATATGGGGGAGACTGTGCATTAATGAGACATGCAGCTACAATAACAGATGTGTTTAACAGGGGTTAAGATTGTGTTCCTAAAACATGCTGAAGGAACATTATTGGGCATTGATCCCCTAGAAATTTTAAGGATAAATAATATGTACTAAATAATCCATGAGGTACATGTTCTTATAGGAAGATACAGATAAATAAAGTTATCTAATGAAGAACAGTCTACAAACTGTGTTGGGATTTTACCTAAAGACTTCAGTGAAAGCTACTGGAACTCTGCCACTACCTTCACTGGGTCCAAAGTATTACTCTCTTATCTCCCATTACTTTAAATCAGTATATATATTCCAGAGGGTCCTATCTGCTTGGAGTTTGCCCTTAAAACCTCAGGAACTAAACTGGAGAAATCAACTGAATTAAGTTAGAATTGATTTGCGTGTGGGTCTCATATTTCTGCAACTAGTCTGTTTCTTTACAGCAGAAAACTAAACTTTGTGTTTTGGTGAGGCTGTGTAGTGAATCACAAAGACACAACAATTTAAAGGGGTTTTTATTGTATTGCACAAGGTATTTATGCAATCCATGTAGGTACTGTATTGAAGGATCCACATTTTGCAAACATTGGCTGCTGCTGCACACATCACTAGCATTGTGAATAACCAGTGCCTTCTTCAAAAAGTAAAATAACCAGTTGCAAGTTTAAGCATGTTGTGGAAATAAATGAAGAAAAAAGCAAGGACTATTAATACATATTTCTCTTCAAACACACAAATATACAATTTTCAGAAGAGCACCAATAATGCCAAGCAAGTATTTTGATGAGATACTGTATGTGTAGGCTCTGCAGTAAAAAGCCAATATGCACACAGAAAATGTATTTCAACTTTTAAAATAATTTAACCATAATATCTTGCATGTGTCACCTGTTTACAACATAACATTTCATATACAGTGTCAGGCCCAAGCCTCAACTTGTGTAAATTTGTGCATACTCATTTAAAGCAACTGAGACTCTGGACCAGGTTATTCAAGCCAAAAAAGCCTTCAAACTGTTCACAACTGAATTCAGAGCTGCAGTATAAGACCAAGAAAGTAGTTATGGTGAATTTATAACAGAAATGGTACTATGGAAAATGAAGAGAAACACTATAAAACCCTCAAACACAAGGTTCTAGAAAGAGGCCTACACGTAAAGTGATATTGTAATAACTTATAAAAGTGAATAATTAGTATCAGTCTCCTTTCTGACATTAAGAGATTCTCACATATTCAGAAGCCTGTAGAAGTGAACTAAGCAAATGTCACAATCAGCATCATCCTCAAACACTGTTTTTAAAGTTTCTGATCATTAATACTGGTACTTAAAAACATTTTGTATTTGCTGAAACTGATTATTACAATTTACCTTCCTGATATGACAATTTAGTGTAATAAAAATCATGAAAAACAATAGGTAAAAAAATAGTATTTTAAGAATATTTTTAGAAAATTCATCATACAACTGCAAATACAGCTGATTTTTAAGCATCTGCTTTTGAATGGTGGTCTTTTGTTTTTTTTTTAAAGTGAATCACTTATAAAGAAGCAAGGGAGTACCAGTTCTAAGATTTATTCTTGTCCATTACATTGAGGACCTCATCCAAAAGTGAGGGCCCCAAGTCAAGTTGTAATGAGAGAAGGGAGCCTGCAAGATCTGAAAGGGATTCTTCAGACTTTGTCTTGGTTAGTTCACATGAAAGCCGACTGTCATCCAGTAAATCCACTGTTTGCCAATCCGTGCATCGTTCAGAAAAGCTGGATGAGTGACTGTCGCTACCGTTGGTAAAATGTGAAGAAGAACCATTTTGCCCCCATATGTCATCTTTGTACGTTTCTTCATCCTCCATCTCTTTTCCTTTCTCCTGCAGTTTTTCTTCTATTACTGGCTCACAGCTAAGCCTAGGATTTCTGGATGACCTGATGGATTCTTGCTTAGAATTAAATGTCACTGGTGACAATAACGGCAACGTAAGGGCTTGAGAACCCCCAATGGCAGGAAGGGAAATAGCATTTTTGAGCACTGGTGATGGAGTTTCTGTAAACATGGATTCAGAAGTGCTGTTTGCCCTTAAGAATTCATTGTGGATACCAGACTGGCTAAGTCTGGTTTCACCTTCATTTCCAGGCAACAGCTCATAGTTGCCCTGCAAAAATGAGATGTCTCCGAAAACATCATGCTGTCCCTCTTTTCCAATGTGTATGGTATGACGAAAATCTCCAAGCGGAGGACTGATCATATCAGGAGATAAGATATCCCTTAGTTTGAATTTCTTCCCTTTCTTATTGTTAGCAGCTTTCAAGTAGATGGGTGTCTTGGCTGGCATCTTGCTTGTAGTTTCTGAGAGAAGTAGTTAAAAAAAAAAAAAAAAAAAAAAAGGGAAGGAGAAGCCTCTTACAAAGCCAGTTCTTCTCAGGAGACCTTCAGTGTTAGCAATGTTACATCATCATCTTGAACCACCCTTGCACACAAACTCTTACTCTTCTGATGCAGAGAACTGTGGAGTATGTGAAGGTAAATGTCTCCCACATCAGCTCTTCGCAAGGTAGAGCACAGGTTTTGGGGTCAGGTACCAACCAAATGCCCTGCTACTTCCTCAACTTGAGAAAACCTGCATGGGATACAAAATAAGGTTATCATTAATTTTTCATGGTTCATTCAGTCTTGTTTTTACCAAACTCCAAAATTAGTAATGGTACTGACAGTTCCAGCCTACAGATTTGCTTTATGATGTTGCTTCCCTTCATTAGGCAGGATAAAAGAGTTCAGATTAACAAGGGCCACCTAACCTTTCTCTGACTCCATAGCTTTTTTTGAAGTCAGACTTTTTAGACACAGTTGCTGAGCACAATTCATTTGATAAATATCACTATCTCAATCTTTCCTCTCCTATTGTGGCATTCAAAATGCTGACCTTTAAGAACACATGAAGAAACACATTTATAACATTCAACGACATGAAGTTTTTGGTAGATCCAGGAAAGCTGACAGTCATTCAGAAAACTGTTTTAGATATGGAGTAGACTCCCTTGATTGAGATAACTGGGTAATCAGATTAGCATTCAGATACTTCCAATTAGTGCTGGAACACTCACAAACTGTAACATCTCCAGTAATTGTGCCCATTTAAACAGATAGCTTTAGGAACTAGAAAGAAGAGCACATCCAGGTCTTTACAGTTTGTTAGGAACATCCAAACTCATGTGCTTTAGAGGAGACTGATTCTTGTGACTATATTCTTTAGGCTACATGAATTCTTCATAGCAACTCGTTATAGACTAGCTCATGAATTATGCAGATCACGAGGCCACAGTGATTTAGAGTTGCTTTGTGCAACCAATTTTAACAGTCTCTGCAAACCATGTTGTCCTACTAGAATGTGGTCTTTGAAAGGTCTGATAGAGCTAACAAGGGCTAACATGCTATTAAGTCAAAAAGCTATTGAAAACCACTCTTTTTTAGTACTTTAATGGCATATTTCTTCCTTATAGTGTCAGTTCCTAACTCTTGGACCCTCTCAGAATTAACACATCATTTTTTCTCCTGGACATTTTTATACATTCTTCTATTAAGTCCATGCACCACAGATCCCCCTCTCTCACTAGAATACTCAGCTACAAATCCGTCACCCTATGTCCATTACCACCCCCACTGTGCAAAGGAGATTACAGCTTTCACACAGCAAGACTGTTCCATATCATAAGAGGAGGGAGCTGGCTGTAACAAGGGCTGCTTTTGCTGCCTTTTACTTATGCCCTGGCAGGGTTTTTCCTTCACCAAATTAAGCCCAGTACAAATCACCAGGTCTAAAACTTAGCCCTGTATGACTACACACCCAGGTTGTCAAGAAGCATTTATGCATTTTAACAAATCCTTTAACCACAGTAATTAGTTCCTACAGTTGGGTACTTAACTGTGCGTCACAAGGGAAGCTGGGAGTCTAGCCAGGTCAGTGCTTTGGATTTTTTGACTACCCACCAGGTATCTACTGCACTTTGATAATGTTGAAGAGCCCTCCCCCACAAAATATATCAGATGTAAACATGTTAAAGCTGAAATACAAAAGAAGTTCAATAATTTGATGTTGGGGGAGATGAAACAGGAAAGCCTTATAAATATGATTGCCTGGCCTTCAATTTATGAGGGCATTTTATACTTTTAAGATCAATTATGAAAATACAATTGATTGCATCAATCAATTAAAAGCACTTCAAAGCTTCCTCCTACACAACAAAATGGTAATTCATCAGAATCTACAATATACTAAGAGATTCACATTACTCCATGGCAGTACTGCAAGATACAAAAGAAATTCCTGAATAAGATCTCTGTATGTGCCACCTGCAATGGGAACAGAACTGATCAGTCAAATCAACCCTGCAGTTTTAAGGTCTAAAATTCACTGCATTGTTTCCCCCCATTTATCACTCTGCCCAAGCAACTCATTTACCTAAAAAAAAAAAAATGTGCTCAACTCTACAGAGAAGACTATTATCAAACAAAGATGAATAGTGAGGTTGTTTTACCAGTTATCTAGGGGACTCAGCTCTATCTCACTTCCTGGAAATAACAGGCCAAATTCCCTCTGATTTTAATTTCTCATTCTTTAAGGTCTTTTAATTTGAATTAATGACAATGTAATGACAATGTGGTCTTAAAGTCACGCCTGTTGGTCACTAGTTTAAAAATGAAAGATAAATGGTAGCTCATTCAAAGCTTTCAAGGCTCCCACCACTTAGGATCTGTATCAAAAACCATTATCCAACCAAATTCCACAGGGAGGTTTAAAAAAAAACTTGAAGGACACAATGAAACATCTGAACATCAGGAAATATTAAAAAGAAAATGTAAAATAACTCCTAGGTATAAATAGGCCATTTTAACATACAAGAAAAGCACTATATTTTATTTAGCTTATAGCTTAGGGGGAAAAAATACAGAAACTCTGAAAGCAGCACAAACTTTGGAGATCCAAATCTCCTTTAGTTCTTGCACTACGCGACAGCCCCAGTAAGGGGCAGTGTAAAACCACACTACCTGAGATGATGCTGCTGCAAGAGACTCCAATATCAAGAATTCTAAACCCTCTCTATACAGCACTCCCTTTAATTGTGAAAGCCTTGCCTTCCATTTGGCCAGTGCAAGAGGCTTTACATTTGAACAGAAGAAATTTCACAATTACATGCTTAGTGCAAGCACCATTTTCTCTGCTGAAAACAAAGGCTATTCTTACAGCAGATTTCAGTACCCACAGTACTGGAAATCTGCAAACTACACCTTTTAAATAAAAGAAAAGGGCTCCCTTCTCAATGGACAGGCCTTCCATGTACAACATAACACAGCTTCAGAGCAACTGCATTTTGTTTCTGCATACCTATCCTCTTTGTCAACTACTGCCTAAAGGAGTACAGATTTATAGATACTTCAAACAAATAAATCTGGATATATTCACTAAATCTAAAATACTATTTTTATTCATACTTAATTTTCAATTAAATAAGGAAGAATCCATATAAATAATTAACATATAGCATATAGTAGTTCTTTTAGTAAGAAAAAAAAAATCTTTGGCAAATGAAGAAAAACCTAACAAAATTAAGTTTCCAGCTCAAATATCCTAGAAGACAAAAATTAGTCCACAAAATTTTCACAAGAATCTTAACACCTTAACACCTGCACTCAACAAGATTTGATGGAATCTCAAAGGCACATGGGCTAAGAGAAGGGACACAACACAACCCAGTCTTGATATCAGGCTACACAATAAATTTCTCCTTGTCTTAAAATGAGACCTTTTCAGATCTTACTGCTAAAAAAGTCTCTTGTTTTGACTAATTTCAGCTCAGTAACCAAGTGATTGTATAGCTAAATTGGAAAGCTGAGTGAGAAATTACCAGAAAACCAGAAGTCTGCAATCCTGGACTGCCTACAGTGGAAGACCTTAATTTAAGATAAAAACAACATGAAAGGGTTTTCATTCCAGTTGAAAAGATATCCCCTCTCCTAACAAGATCCTAGCATGAGCCAAACCAGAGGAATTTCAGCCCAGTGAAAATTAAAGTTTTAGTATGGCTGTAGGATTTGCTCATTTTCATTCCTATCACTTCACACTCTCATATAAGTATTTTGCTTGGTAACAAAGACCAATATTTTTAGAGGTGCTTCTCAATCTGCCTTCTGTCCACTCAGCAATCATCACCTTCCACACAGCTCAAAGTTTTCCATGGATGCCTTAGCTTATTCCACAGTCTCCATTTTAAAAAGACAGACTATCAGCAAATATCTCAACAGCTAAGCTTGCAAAGCCAGAGACAAATAAGGGTCAAAGTGCAAACTTTTATTTGTGCACACATCCCAAGAAACCTAGATCCTTTAGCAAAGAAATTAGAGAAAGAAAATCACATTTCCACAGAGCAGAGCCAGAAGTGACTCTGTGTGCTGGGAAGTCTCTGGGCTTTCTCCCTTGCAAAGGCTCTGCCTTACACATCACTGACTAGAAGCATGTGAAACTCAGAGAAAGGCCTTTCCAAAGCATAATTTAAAATATAAATTAATTACCTTGTGGAGCAAGTCAATAAGAGAAAACTGAGTCTATACATCATCTAAATAGGCAAATGAAAGCACAGCAACATAGCAAAAGACAGACAAAACTATGCAACAAGCAGCTGCAACTTTTCTACATGATGAAGTATCTGCAAGCATAGAAGAATTAGACTTTAGGGCTTCATTTTAGGTTTTAGCTATCGCAGCTTTCAGCAGTACAAACAAACTTAAGAACATCCTGGTCAATTACTTTCACTATGTCTAAAGTATGCATCAAGTGTAAAACACATTTTTACTGGTTTTATATCAGGGGCCTGAAGTCATGCAGTCACAGTTCCTGAATGCTAGTGAAATACACTCCCAGATAACCAAGTCCTCAGGTACAAGAAAAGCATCAGATGATGCACCACAGAGCTTACCTCTTATGCTTCTGGGGACTCAGGTATCCTTATCAACCATCAGGCTCTGAAGACAAGAGGCCACAAGTCTGTCCACTTCTAGACCAGATCACCAGCTCTCCACTTATAAAGCCACTACCTTCTAAGTAGCTTAAACCACATCAGGCGCTAACACTTCTCCCTCCAGACTGTTTATCTAAATTTACATTGTTTATAAGAGGCAGAGCCTTTGAATTCATCTGTATTAAAGTCAACTTCCCTTGATCAGGTTAGAAAGTCCTTGGCTCCTTTTCTTCTCCTTTCATCAAAGAATTGGAACCTTCCTGATTAAAGCTACAGATTTAATTACTTTATAAAAACAATCAGGCTAAACACACTTCAGTTCAAATAATTTTCTCAACTGCACTCAACTGACTCTCCTGGATCAAGTCTTACCTATTTCATTGTGCCATCACATACACTATTTAGAAAATGAAGGAAAAAAAATCCCAAATAATTTCCACAGCTACAGAAGCACAGGTCAAGAGAAGACCTGACGCTATGTTGCAGTTGATTCATTTCTACATTGCCCTAAAAAGACAGAGATGCCATGTGCTAGCTGTGAAGGTATTTGTCCACCCTTCTCTTAAAATTCCCCATACATGCAAATTACATCCATTAATTTACTTCACAGAGGTCAGTCATCAGAGAATATGCACCTAAATTGTTCCCTGTTCCAATCTGAGTCCTGATTAATAGAATAAGTTATTTTATCTATTCTAGCTGTGGATAAAAAAAAAAAAAATTTAAAAGGCAAAAAAAAAAATCACACAAGCATATAATTTGACTTCCCTTGTCATAAAACAATCTTTTCCACATAAATCAAAGACAAATAGTACCCTAGCTGTGAGTTGTCCACTCGAAGAAGGGTTAATTGCCACTAAGTGTAAGCACAGACAGGGACAGGCTGCATACAGTGCCTTTCTCTCCAGATAGCTTCCATTTCTCCAGCAGCTCCCTCTTCCCCCCCCCCCCCTAAAACCTAGATTTACAAACAAAGGAAAAACAAGTTCTTGATTTTTAATTATTGACTCATTTAACTCTTGCCACCCTGCTCAGCACTCTTTCAAACAGATCAACCTTGCGAAAATCATGTTAACTAAACCAGGGAACACTTTCAACTAATTTTAAACCATTAAAGTATTCATATATTATATGGAAATGAATGAAGTATTAGATCTATTTAAGTATTTAGCTTGTAGTAAAAAGAAACAAAGGACAGCAAAGCTGATTTGGAGGGAAGGAAAAAAAAAGAGGTCTAATTTGAGCAACTGGCCTCAGTCTCTAGTTATTATTTTGTTCTTTATCAGTCTGAGATTACAAATGTCCTTTATCAACCAGAAACCTTCATCCTTGTTAAGGTACTTGAACACTAACCAGGTTGTTTCTCAGTCATCCTTTTTGAACAAAGTGAACAGGGGGAATTCCTCATGTGGTGATAGTGGGGGAATAACTTTAAGCCTTCTGGTGTCCCTCCTTCTCTCTTTTGAACCACCTCCAATTTTTCAACATTGTTTTCCAAGCAGATCAGAATTAATGACAATATTTCAATATAATTCTCCCTAACAGCATATATGAAGATAAAAATCACTTCTTTCTTCCCATCATCACTGCCTTGTTTATAAACAAGATCATACTTCTGCTCTTATTCTCATCCTCTTACAACAGGAATTTTCCTGTATTTACAGGGTAGAATTATATTACAAACCATTTAAGAATTCTTGTGCTGGTATAATAAAAACAAGTTCTCCAGGCAGAATAAATTATACTGGAAAAAGTAGAATTTGTTATCCTTGCTTTTTATTGGTTCAGAGTGGGCATCTCCATTTTTTTTTTTTTTTTTAGGATCAATATACAAATATATTAATTTAATCAACAAATTTTGGCAGCACAGCCAGTGGCAGTGCTCATGTTACACTGTTTGTCCAGTAAGACTCTACTCCTTTCCTTGGGGGAGAGAAAAGCTAAAAAGCTTTCCAAACTATCATTCTCCAGCAAATAAACTGGATTTACATTCTACAGGATAAAAAGTAATGCCATACTTCAGAAAGAGAAACATTTTATTTCAATGTGCTCAAGCTGCAAATCAACAAATCAGTTGAGCTTTCTCTGTCTCCCTCACCAATATACTTCACCAATATCCATCACCTGCCAATTTGTACTACAGCAATTTTGTACTTATTTGCAAGATGCTCATAAATATACTATGCAACCCATACCATATAAATAAATCTTTGCATTGTATCAGTAGAAATACACCCCTCTTTGATGTTGACTTATTTTGACATTTACTCTGAGATTCTAAATATTTTTAATACTTGCTTTGTTAACACTGTAGAGGACTAACATTTGTAAAATCTGGTTGTGATGAAATAAGAAAATAAATGCCTTACACAGTCTATTTTTGCAACTGTGCTTACAACCACTTGTTAGAATAGTAATTAATAACTCTTTTTTATCAAGTATTTTTTTTAACTTTTCAACAGGTTTGAATCACAGCTTACTTTCAGCTTTGAAAAGTTAGCATCTTTTCTAGAACAATAAAAATCTTCCTTTCTTTTCTCCTCTTCTCCAGAGACAAGGATTTCATGAGCTCACTGTATTCTGTTGTTCAGCTTCATGGATGGAAACAGGTCCCTTTTCACTACCTTCTCCTTAGCTTTGTTGGCTGGTACATTCATACATAGAGATTTAATACCATATAGTTCATTGGCTTCCAAAACCTGGATGAGCACAAGCCCATGCAGATTTAGGCAGAGGTGCATGTGAGCACAAGGTGCAGCAGAGCACGTTAATAACGCAGCCAGCCACGGTGAGGTTATGCTACATCAGACTGCACGCTGAGGCACAGTCACACATCTCCTCCTACAGAGTCACACACCACATGAGCAAATAGCTGGCTACCATAAACCCATACGGCACCAGATGGACAGGCTTAAAAACTTGTCCATCCATTCTCTTCAGCCATAGGGAAAAACATGAAATGGGCCAAAAAAATGACCCCTACAAGCCGAGCCGATGTGCCACCCAAAAGTTGCCAAACTGCTCTGGTTGAAATCTCAACTGTCCCCTGCGATGTCAGCCAGCACTCAGATCAGTTTAAGTGGATTAGGAATCCACACTCCACACCCTTTGTGATTCTGGGCAGGTTAGCATAGATGGCTTTCTCTTTTGACACAGAGCTTGTAGTTCCTCAGCTCAACTCTGCTCCCAAAGCCGGTTTGAGAAGTTCCCACCTTGGACTCCTCACTGCACATTGCTGGTTCCTGGTTCTGCACCGAAGTTCCTTGTGCCCTTCACAGGCAGACGGACCACAGTCACACTTCAAACTGGTCACAGCCGCAGTCCTCTCCACTGACTCACTTTACAGGACAGGCTTAGCAACAGCTGCAGCTGCCTGATGGCAGTGCTTCAAGAGAGATCAAGCCCAATATAACTTGCTGTCAGAAAGGCATTCTCTCCTTCCCCCCCTACCGTGTACGCACACTTGACCCCTTACAGGCCAGTTCAGCACACAACAAGCTGAAAACTAACTAGGAAGGAAATCTAAAATCACTAGGCTTGGTGTGAGACTGCTTCTCTCTGCTGTAAAAGGCCTTTCATTAGCTAAGCTATCTCCTGAGACACCACTGTTGGAAAGCAAGGAGTTGTGGCAGAAGGGCTGGCCAAGCCTCAACCAGCTCTCCTGCAAGGAAAAACGTCCAAGGAATTACATCCAGACTTTATGCACTCCTGATGCAAAAATGGCTTTGTAGCTCCACTTGTTTCTGCCTTAGGGTTCCCAAGACTGCTCTTATACTGAAATTAAGTTTTTCTAACTTTATTTAATATATTCACACTATTTTTGGAAAAGACCCTTAGTTTAAAATTTCCATAATTGCTGGCTACTGACAAAAGGCAATCTAAAATATAAGTATCCTCCGAGGTTTCAAGAAAAAAAAAAACCCAACCACCAAACCCACAAAACCCTACCCTGAACTCCTGACCTCCAATTCTCAAATATGCTTCATCTCTAAGTCAAATACTCCTTATCATCTTCTTAAAACACAGAAGTGACACAGGCATATCACAATCACCAGTTCTATTATTCATTTTTCAGAGTGTTTAAATAAGTATTGACCATCTTTAAGTGGCTGATAAACTAGTTTTAAAACAAACTGGAAAGCCAGAGAGCCCTTTATAAGCAAAGACTTAAAATGAGGTAGAGATATATAGATACAGAAAAATCTAAAGTTGCACAGGACTTATTTTTTTAATTACACAAAAGAATGATGAATCTTGTGCTCTGCTGCAGTTCTGCCCCCTTCAGAGAGTTGAATGGTCATCAGGATGAGAGCAAAGTTGATGGCCTTGGGGTAGATGGGAGAAAGGAAATGCTTCAATAGATTAAAAAAATCCTCACTGAATTACTTTTTTGGTCCAACTCATGCCCCCTTTAAAAATGGGGCTGAAATCACACAGCAAATAGGGCTTTCTAAAATTTTATTATCTACATGCAGTTTCAAGTATACTGTTAGTACAGCTAAGGTTTATCACCCTTATATGAAACAAAAGGGAAAACCCAGAAATTACATCTTCACAGTGAGTTTATACTCTGCTTCTGACAAAACAGCTCCACTATTTGGAGGCACCATTTGAGCAGAGGTAGGAATCTGGAAGAATAAGTGACAACTGGAAGACATGTCATATTCTGGTGCTGCTCTGCAACACGTCAGTGACACCTGCAATGTGCCCCAACTCACAGGGATGCACCACACTGGGCAGCAGTGAAGGGGTCCCCACTTTCTCTCAAGACATTTGGTTCTCTGCCTTGAGATGCTTCGTACTCAACTGATCAGACTTCCTTTTTTCTGCAATATATCAAGTAGTATCAGGGTGAATTCACACTTCGTGCCAATAGTCGTATTTCACATACTGCTTTTAAAACCGGTCAGAGCAAATGAGTCTAATTTGAAAGAAATTAACATACCCAGCACTTGTACAGAGGTGTACTGTCTGAATATCCAGAGTGCACAGTGGCAATTCGGTGCTAAAACTAGTTTACTGATTAGCAGCCGATATTTCTTTCACACTCTAAATCCCACACATTTAATTAAACTGTCCAAAATACTGCTGTCTCAAATCCCACTAAAGCCACCTTCTCAACACTCAGGGTTTACATCAGCCAGCACTCAGCACCTATCTTCCCATTATTGTAGCCATATTTCAAAAGAGAAGTACAGATCTAAGACAAAGCTTAAGCCAAACGGTGAATGAGATGACAGCCCTTGTACAGACTGGACTTGGAGCTTGCCTGTGCAGGCAACATGAGAGGATAAGTAAATGGGTCAGGGAAGCATGCTGGATCCAAGCAGACCCAGTGTACTGCAAGTTAAGTCGTGTCTTTGCAAACTTCTGGAAAAGTGTTTTGCAGACATTCGTTTTCTCTCAGCTCTCTGCAGGGGCTCCTGCTTAGAGCTTTGCCTTGAGACTGCAAGAGAACATAAATCTCTCTGTTCAAAGGTCAATATTTCAAAGTGCTCCAAAATGGACGTTTTGTTTTCAGAAGTAGTGTCAAGGGAAGGCATATTGGCAGCAAAAAGAAAACTTCTAGTGGGCAGTCACATTAGGGTAATGTAATCATGACTCATGCTCCTCACCCATTTCCTGACTAGGGCTGTGCATGATCAAAAGAAAGCCAGCCACAGTAATGCTGCCGCTCGTTAATGTTAGCTGGCCTGAAAGGATTACAAACTACCAGAAAACAAACTCATTGCAGAGCATCCTATGTAAAGCCTTACATAAATCGACACTGACAAACACGGTGGCGTAACACCAATCAAAACAACTTGTCTTTGTTGCGAGAAACGAGTTACAACTTTTATGAGTTCTCCTACTCGAACCAACCCTCTCAACACACCTTTAAAATACTGTAAATCCTTGGGAGGATGCCTGGGGAGAAGGAGAATGTCTAGATGCTAGTTGGTATCTAAAGAAACGCGAGATGCAAGGACCTTTTGGAGAGAGGATCACACCGAACTCAGACTGCTGTAAAACAACTACCACCTCTCCAAAAAGGCTGTAAAAGAACATACAGATGGGACAAAGCACGGACTGGGCTTAAGTGTCTCCCACCTTATAAGAAAAGCACTGCACGAGGCAATTTCTGTCCCAGTGTTCCCCTGTTGAGCATCCCGAGTGAAGCATGTGCTTAATGATGCAAATTGCTCTTCATTTGTATATAGACTTCTTCAGCAGAAAACAGATTTCAGATCCTTGTTGGGACCCTGGTCACATTTAATTTGTTCCAAAACCCACATTAATGAAAACCCCAAAATTAATCCGATATTTCAACAGAAACTAGGCTAGACATTAGGTAACAGATGCCAACACCCAGCTGCACCTCTCTGCAGCCCTCACAGGCCAGATAGAATCATAGAATCATTCAGGCTGGAAAAGACCTTTAAGATCAAGTCAACAGACAACTCCTTTCCCTTCCTCCTACCTCAGAAGCAGAGCTAGGAGCCTATATTTGCAGGTCCCTCTCACTCCTTTACAAATGCCAAGTAAGTGCTAAACATGCTCCTCAGCACCAGTTACTGTGTTCCTTATGGTACTTCCAACAAGGGAGATCAAAGGGGAGAGAGATTCTGAAGGCGACCATTACATACATAATCCATTGTCAAAATCACTGTCCATAGGTTTAAGACTGATCAGCAGTGGCATTCCACTCTCAGGATACTGAAGAGACCTCTACCAGGTATCTGACAGCCAAATTCAACTCAAATTTAACAACTGTCTTTTTAGCAATGCCTCAGCTCACCATTTAGCAATCTTACCCTTTTGCCCCTCACAATAAACAGAGATGACAGGTGGGAGAAGCAAAGTGTTGCACAAGGCAAAAGTTATGTTTAGGTCTGACTAAACCAATACCAGCTAAGTGTACTGAGTCTATACTTTATACAGGTTGCAGTAATTACTTCAGAGTTGAGAGAAGCTGGTTCTGAAATGGAGCACTCACACATATACCAGGGCTTTATATTGCATTGTGACACTTGCTGCGGGACTGTTAAAGCTCTGTTCATCTTGTTCATACAACTCTAGCAGCACAGAAATGAGGTGTAGCAATCCCCTTGGGCATGGATGCACCTCGGTATTGACCAAGAATGAGCTGTTACCACATGCTGCAAATCCTTAATGTACCAATACATACAACTGGTGTGGAAAGCAGTGGTGTGTAGGCAGAAAAATAAAAGAACATAATTCTGGGACCTACTTTCCCATGTAAAGGGCATATTTATTTACTTAATCCTCTAATAAATAGGTAAGATGAAATGCTACCTTTACTGCAGGCTATTTAAAGCAAATTTCTAATGGTTCTTTCAAGCTCCAGGGAGTCAAAATTCAAGACATGGGAGAAGCACTACATTGCTTAGTGTGGCTTACCATCCTTAAAAATTTAAGAAAAGATGACTTGCTTTAGAGTCCAGGGCAACACAGCTACAGTGCTGACAAAAACTTCTGCTGGGGGAGAAGGGAAATCAAGCAAAATAAAACACAACAACAACAAAAGAAACACTGCAACACCAACTCAGAAAACAAAAGCAATGTAAAGATGGTCAGAAACCAAGCCACCTAAATAAGCAGACAGGTATTCCTGAGTTTCTTACTGCCGGCAAAGGAAGAAAAACTGAAGTCAATTTCCTTGTCCTGGGCTCAAATCCAAACCATATCCAGCAAAAAACCCAACAACATGTAATAGTGTAACAATGCATGAGGATTGCATTAATTTAAGGAACAGTGTAGGCCTCTCTTCTCTTGTCCATATGGTTCTTTTAACAGAGATAGCATCTGTGGAAACAAAGGCAAGGAACAAACTATAACTCCCTGAATTACACAACAGCAGAGACACTATACTCAAGAAGTTTAAGAGGGAACTTGCATTCAAGTAGGGCATCAACATTTCAAGTGCTGCTGCTTCAGTACTGGGCCAGAAGAAATTATTGGATAATGTAGGGCCTGTTCCACAGGCTCTCTGGATATAGCTCCCTTGGAAAGGAGGAGAAAAACCATAAACAAAAGACTCAAACATAGTTCCATTAAAAGGCATGTACAGTAACTTCTAAAAGGAAGATATCACCCAAGGGGCATTCTTTCTTTCCCTGTGCACATGCCTGCTAACCTGGATTCACCAGAGGTATGCTCCTTCTGGCTGCAGAAACAGTGGGCAGCATACCTGGGCTTCTTTCTTGGAGCCCAAGGAAATCCTTACTGGAGGAAAGTAATAAATAGTTCACCAACAGCTACTGAGACCAATGTAAAAAGTAGCTCAGCAACACCCCTGTTGCTATAGTCATAGGCTTCCTAAGTTAAACCACATCCTTGAGTAAAATGGAATTTTGTTGTCCTTTTGTTTGTTCCCTCAGAACACAGCACTAAATAGGGTTCATCCTACAATAATTAAAATTAAATATATATCTTCTTAAATAAAAATCCAGCCACGGATATACTGCTGTTAAACTTCTATTCCTGGAAAGACCATAACCCATTCACTTGAGAGGACAAAAATGGGAAGAGACAATTTAGCATAGGAAAGGAAAAAGGCACAAACAACAATGAAAAGAAAAAAATCTGCACCTAGTCAGTAAGCTAAAATTCTCCAAGTACAAGACATTAGCAGCTTGCAGGAAAGCAGTTAACTTTTTATAGTCACCAGGTTCCCAGATTAATGGCTGTGATTGAGTTCACACCTCCCAAAGTGAGTGTTTCAAATTGTCTGAAACAAGGCAGGCAAGTTCACTCAGGGCGCCAAGAGGCTGAAAAAGCATTACATCTTAAAGCAAAATCTCAACTTTAAAAGCAAAAAATTATGAATACCTGAAAAATCCAGAGACTCTTGACCTGACTTGCATTTGGGGTATTATGTTCCCAGTGACTTAATATCCAACAGACAAACTGACTGCTGTTTTAGAACTTGATTAAGGCTAATAAATAATAAAACTGCCTTAATACCTCTTGCTAGTTACCTTTCTTATGCAGAAGATACAGAAAATTTTTTCACTTGCTTTGTCAGACACCAAAACATTCTTCTTGAGCTTTCCATTGAAATTCTGTAATTTCCTATGTACCCAGAAATAGCCATGTGCTCCTGGGTCAAACACTTTGCTGATAGCTTTGAAAACAACTAAGATAACTTTTTGAGTCACTAGTTTACATCTTTTCTCCTTCAACAGTAATTGAATCAGTGTAATTATTGGAGGCTATGCTGCAAACTAGATCAGAATCAAAGCTCTTGCTCTACTAAATAGATTACAAGATGCAAAACTGGTACATCTCAGTGGAAGGACAACTTGCAATATATACAGCTCTTCTTTTAGCCCAGTACATCCACTGAAAACCACAAATATTTTTTTTAAGCTGTCACAAGATCGTAGATCAATTATGAGTTCTTACACAGGAGCTTAACACGCCTGATTTCATAGGAGTTTCTCTCCATTTGCAGGCCCTAAAAGGTACTGCCACTCCCAAGTCAGACTAATGATACAAAGAAAAATCGTAGCTTTTTTCTAAGGGCATTTGGAGTTGTGTGGGCTTTCTGCTCAGCAGGACTTGAAGCTTGCATTACCAGGGAGTACTCTTTAAACTCTTTGCCTTGAATTGATCCATTTTGGTTTGAAAACTACCCTAAGATGATCTGTACTGGAACACTTAGAATCAAAGGGGAAAATCAACAGGTAGAAAATGAAATTGAGGGATAGAGTGGCCTTGATCAACTGTGTCCTGATTTCAGCTGGGATAGAGTTAATTTTTTTCCTGGTAGCTGGTACAGTGTTGTGCTGTGTTTAGATTTAGGGTGAGAATAATGTTGATAACACACCGATGTTTCAGATGTTGCTAAGCAGTGTTTACACAAAGTCACTGCCTTTTCAGCTTCTCACTCCACCCCAGCAGTGAGTAGGCTGGGGAGAAGCTGAGAGGTGACATGGCCAGGACAGCTGACCTCCACTGCCCAAAGGGATGTCCCACAGGATATGGTATCATGGTCAGGATACAAACCAGGGGAAAGGTGGCCACGGGCCACTGCTCAGGAACTGGCTGGGCATTGGTCAGCAGGTGGTGAGCAACTGCACTGTGCATCCCTTGTTTTGTACATTTGAATTGTTTTATGATTATCCATTCCTTTTCGGTCCTATTAAATTGTCTTTATCTCAACCTATGAATTTCACCCTTTTTCCCCTAATTCTCTCCAGATCCCACTGGGTGGGGAAGGAGTGGGCAAGCAGCTGTGTGCTGTGCAGTTACCTGTCAAGTTAAACCACCTCGAGCTGGTATCTGAACCCCAGCAAGCCACTTGAGTTTTAACAGCAGCCCTAGTCATGCGCTCAAGTTTAAAATGGAAGACTAAATCCCAAAGGCCACAGTTTCAGGAAGGAGGACTGTGCTGAGAAACAGAAATAAGAGGCCAGAAGAGTTAACCAGGCTGAACCTCATCCTCTTGAATTGTAGTCATAAGGGACTAGTGCAATTCCCTGCTGCATGCAAGGGCACTGAAAGATCCAGTATTTCTGTATTTGGCTATCACTATGTCCAGTTCCTGTAGCCACAATTCCAAGAGGGTTCATGAAACAAAGTTCCAGGAGAGCCACAAGACTGACATTATCACTTACATTTCATAGAAGCATAGAAACATTAAGGTTGGAAAAGACCTTTAAGATCATAAAGTCCAACTATTTAGTTTCAGTTTGCTAGACTGAAGCTAGTCAAAGCAATTATAAAGGAAATATACATTTTTGGAACAGCAAGAACAATTTACTCAGGCTTATGGTAGATTCTCTGGTATTTGAATAATTGTTAGTTTTTTATTTGTTTTTTAAGAAATTACTGTTCTTTAATTCAAACAATTCAGGCAGAGCCAGGAGTCCTACTGACACAGAACTGGATAATGATTCAGGAAAGGCCTACAGCTTGTCATAAGCAAGTTCCCAGTGGTCTGGTCTGACTTTCATCATTCAAGATATGAACAGTATTCTTCCCTAAATTCATGGCATTTCTCTTAAGAATTAAGTATTTGGAAAAGTATTTTTATCTCAGTAACACCACACTAAATTTTTAGAGCATTTCTGCCCACAGATTTTGTTTCTTTGGCCATCAAGATGAATATGAAGGTTGAAAGGACAAATCTCCTGGCAGTTATCAGAATAGACCTCTCATCAAAACTGTTGTGTTTGTAAAGTTTTCATCTTTCAGCACGAAATAGAAAAAAAGAAAAAATTAGTAGATCTCTGTTTTGGACATTACTTCAAATCCTGCATGGAGAACGAAATAAATTCTGTCCTGTCAAATTGCCATTAACAGTTTGACATCTTGCAAGCTTTAAAAGCTGTTCCTCCTTTGACACTGTGCAAGCAGAAGGGCACCCATTTCACAGCAACTTAGGCCTCTTTAAAATGCTAACTTTTTCCTGTTCGTTTTGAAGTACAACTGTCTAAGAAGGGTATCTAAGATCCATGATCAAGTGGAATCCATGTCCAACTACAGATACCCAGTTTTGAAGAAAAACACACAATTAAAAATAGTCTATGTGGCTTCATTCACTTTTACACAAAAAAAAAAAAAAAATCAATCACACAGTTCTTGAACTTGAAAATACAACTCTAACTTCTTCTCAAATCACATCTCCTCTGTACAGTTACCATTGCAAAACTTGACTTTGGGACCATATTTGTACTTTCAGGATACTTATCCCAAAATTACAAACTTTGAAATTTGGAAAGCCCAATAACTACCACCAGCTACCTCAGCAGATGGATTCAAAGAACACACTGAATCAGAACACCTGAAAAATCATCTGGTACCATTTCAGTAATGGATCTTAAATGTACACACATACAGACAGCTGCTCCTGCTTCTGCAGATACCACTTTTATTACAGAAAGAATACACACAATTTCTCAGCTGATGCCTTTTCAACACGTCCACCTACACTTCAGCTGTGTTGAAAGCTTCCATTTTAAGGCTTATTTTCAGAGTTGTTTATCAATATCTGACACTGCCATTCAACATTTTCTATCCTCTTCTGCAGCCATCTGTGTTTATTGGGAGGACTAGGAGGTAGGAGAATTTTCACCAAAGTTTTTAAACTGTTTCTCTAATGAGATAAAACAAAATGATCTAATTCTACTCCCCAGCTGTATCATAAGGTCCTTTACTCCTACAGATACAAACCATGAAAATCCACAACATTGCTAACAGGATCTGGCACTTCTGTACTTTTAAATGTGTCTTTTCCTGTCATTCTGAACTACCAGGACAGGCAATGTCAAGGTGTTAAAGTGTATAATTTTTTACAAGATTCAGTAGCTTTGGTGTCTGACACCTAGAACCTTCTGAAGTCCAGTCTATTGAAAATATTAGCCCTCATTGCTTACATTGCTCCATCCCCACAAACAATTCAGCTGGCAGGAATAGCAATCAACCCAAATTCAGATCAGTGATGGAATCTCTGCATAAAAACCAGGGATGTGGAACCAGGAGATGGAGGACAGTGGTTGTGGGGAAGGAATTAAGGTTTATTCACAGATGCAAGGAACAAAGACATTTACACAGGTTTGATGCAGGAAAATTGGTTGGAATTTAGCAACAGGAGTAATTTGCATGTTTAGACTGTTCATTTGAGATTGAAGCCTGCTTCTTTCCTTGCAGATTTTTCAGTTATATGCAGATTATATATTTGTATTTTCAGAGATTATTTGATACACCTAAAGATGTACACTTGAATGGATATACTGTGCATACCAGAGGCAATGTCAAAAAGCCTCCAATTTCTCTGTTGTTGCTTCATTAGATAACAATTCTGTCACTTCCTCCTATACAGCTGTCAGAGCATCTCCCAGTAATCAAAATGTTATACCATGCCACAAAATACCTGATTTATGATTTTTATTTCTCTGCCAAGGTAGTGGCATGGTTGTACTCTCAAGGCAAAATAACTACTGAAACTAACAGTGAAATTAATTCTGAGACAAAAATGTGAAAACTGTCCACAGCATAAATTGCATGATTATTCAGCACTTCCATTTGGAGAGACAGGTTTTATTTTTGTCCTTACAAATTCCTTTACAAACTCCTACAGATTAATAACCTTCTTGGACTCTTGCTATTGTAACTTTTTTCTTTGGGACCAGAAGCATGCATTTTTAAGAGAGCTGTACAGTCCACTGCTATCAAATGGGTTACTTTGTTGTCCTTGCTGTTGACCTCAGGGGATCTTATCTGAAAGACTCCAGAGCCTGAGATGGGTATTCATACTGCCTGAAGGTACACAAAGAGAAAACCAGAAGAAACACAGCCTCTCTTTCCACTAAAATCATAACAAGCAAGTGGGGAGGGACATGCAAAACAGAGCAACAGCCATACAAATTACTGGTCTGCTCAGTCCACTATCTTTGTTCCTAACAATAGATTTTCCATTCAGTCTTGAGGATTTCTGTGTGCCACTGATTATTTTGCTGTTACTAATAAGAAACAAGTTAAGCAGAAAGGCTAACAGTAACGAGCAAACCTTTGCATTTAAGTCTTTCATCAAACTGACTAGATGCCACTCCTGCCTTCTAGGCAGCATGACCAAAGTGAATTATTACAAATTTGTACTACTGCAGCATCACACCCCTAACCACAAGCCAGGTATGTAGTATATTAAGAATTATACACATATAAAATGACAGCAATAGCATCTCACAGAAGATGGTTCTTCACCTGTTGTGCCTTTTGGGGCAAGGAATACCGACAGAATTGTAGCTGCTGTGAACATCACCTTCCTCCCATTTCACCTTTCCACTCCAACTGTTTGGACTGAAGCAAAGTGCAATCCCGTATGCCATATATACAGCCTATGCATGGACATGCTACTCCATTCTTCACTTCTATATTCCCATCTGGTTTGCAAACAATCAAACAGAAGAGACCCCCAGATGCATTACATCTTACCCTCCTATGAACCATGGTTACTATTCCAAGGTCATCTGCTACAGGAGTCACAAGCAAGCAAAGAACAGCCTAGACTTGATCAAGAGCAGTAATCCATGGTATCCAGAGCAGAAACACTGATACCATAGATGTTCAAACCTTCCTTAAATTGGGCTAACCCCTAACATTACTTCTAGGAGCAATGCATCCTTCAAACGGAAACTACACAGCCATAAACCATCCTCCAGATGAATAGAGACAAATCATGGAAAAGCCAAAGTAAAGTGCCTTTACAAGAACCACAGTGCTGGGCAGAAATGGCATGGCTGGCCTTTACATGACATTACAAAAGGCAGAATCTACACCTTTTCTCTTCATCCTCACTGTGGCATGTGCAACTTCCAGTTTCAAGGATGCTTTTTTTTTATTCTTTGTGGTTACAGAAACATGTACTCTCAAAGAATCAAGGAGTCACATTAATGCTTCAAATCACATGGACCTCATAAAACTCCAATTGATTAGGCTATCATTTGAAATCTGAACATGAGAATACTAATCTAACCATCCTTTGGAAACATATTTTAACCAAAATATAGTTTACCAAATAATCCAAAAACAACCACAAAAAAATAAGAAAACATTAGCCTCCTCTTCATTAAGATTTATTATTCATACTCTTACAGGGATTTGGATTTCTCCTGGTGAAGAGGGTGACTGAGAGCTCTGCTGGCTAGGGAGCTGGTTTCACCAGCTCTCTGCAGAAAGGCTTCAGAGATGCTGACTGTGGTAGCAGCCAAGCACCTTTGATCTTCCTTGCAGAGTATCACTGAGAATTATGAACCCCATAATTAGAAATATCATATGTAGAGCACTAAGGTTACAAACTCAAAGAACACAAAGTTAGAAAATCCCAAGACTGTATTATTTGTGGAATCATTGGATTCCTTCATCATCTGTACCACCCAAAACAACTATGACAGAGCAGGGGCTTCAGCTTTAGCCCAGAATTTCAAACAGATCTTCCTTTTTTCCTATGTCACCTAATTCACCCCACATACTATGTAAGGCAAGAGAACTATGAAAAATAACATGACCTTAATGCACTTATATATGTATCACCATTTTCTACAGGCTTTTGCCAACTTATGGATACTTGCTTTTACCAGAAAAACAGGCTTTAGAGGTTTGGGTTTGCTTGACTTGAATGTTATAATGTATAGATTTCTTAGCAGGGAGGGAAAAAAGGAAATTTCAGACTAACAGTTTGCTTTTATTTACTATTTTTATGCTAGTGGCTAATATTCATAAAGCAAAAAACCCCACATTTGGAATGAAGACTCAATACCTGTTTCCTTTGTTTTAGGCACAACACAAATCCTCAGATACATATAAAGTTTCTACAGCAAAATAGTGAGAAAGGGACTTGAAACACCTGGTATTTCAAAGGGATGAAAAAAAAAATACACCAAGCCCTACATTTTAGATCTTCCAAGCAAAGATATGAAGTAGTATTTATTTTTAGAAAGTTCTTACAGATGACTTAAAAAAAAATTAATTGCCATGTAAATGTACCTAAACAAGCTTGCAGACCTGATTAAGCAAGTCATACCTAGTCTCAGCTTGCCATCAGCTCTTGTATCTCTACAGAAGGTCAGCTGCTGTTTACATGTAATCATAGAAAAGTTCACTTAGCTCGTTCAGAATGAGACCCAGCACAAAAACTCACAGTGTCAGTCCATTTAATTTCTTATCTAACATGCTCCCCATTGACCTTTATGATAGAAATCAAAGCAGTGTATCAGATTTGGTGAGCTTTTCTCTATTATTTTGTGCAAGTAAAAACAGCATGAACACAACATTTACATAGATAAGTTGTATGTTGTTGCTTTACCACACATAGTGGGGGTTGAAACCTTAATGTGGCTCCCTGGCATTCATGAGATACTAGGTCATCAAGTTTTAAGAGTATTGCAAGACTCGCTAATTTCAAAGATAAGAATAACTGTAATTCAAATTACTTGTGCTATATATACATTTCAGTAAAATGGTCTTGCATTGAAACCTACTAAGATCATGACGATACAATTTAGTATGAGCATTCAAAAACGACTCTCACATTTTCAGAGTTTTAGGCACTAAAAGTGCTACTTGGCTGTAGGCTCAGCCTGTAAATGGCCTGCAAATGGCTTACCTTTCCTCTTTAAAAAACAAAAGCACAACACAAAAAGCAGTAAAATACATTCAGCAGTTCACTAGCCTCTCAAAAGAAAAATCTCAGTTGCTTACAAAGATTATTGACTAGCTGTGCTCTTGCAGACTTGACTAGTGGTAAAACGATAAGACAAATATTTGTTTCTATATTTGACTATTTATTCCACAAATATCAATGAAACTAAGTAAAGGTATAAATACATCTTGTCACCCTGGCCAACTTTGTCCTCTTGTAATCATCCCATTTTATCTTGGCAGTGTGCTTCCTGAGGCTTTACTGGGTCTTGATTTAACCCCTGAACTATGAGGAAGTTAGTCTTGTCAGCCAGTTCCAGCTGCTCCCATCAGACTCACCTTCCCAGCAGTCACCATGCTGGATCAACATCCTTGCTCAATAACATTAGGAATGTCAATTATGAGTGTAAAATATTGTAAGCAATGCTTATATGCATGAATGTCAACCAGAAATTTTAATAACACTAGAAGTGTGCCTCTTCTTCAGCATAAGCTTTACTTGAGCTCATGAGTTGTTGCACCTTTTTCTGTCATCCTGCTTCACACTTCACACAGGATGTACTGAACTCGGCAGAAGAGCCAGAACTCTGTTCTCACTGCTCCACCCAGACACATCCCTTAGCACCCCTGAGCCGCTTTCACTGCCTACTAACCCGTCTGCTTAGCGAGAGGAAACCATTGAAAAACAGTCCTCTACCCAACAGCTGAACACAATTCTTCCCACATCCTTGCTTAAGTTCAGACTTCAGGTTATTAGGGAAATTCACCTTGCTATCACACAAACAAACAAACAACACCTTCAGCCAACTGCCTTGCCTATAAGCACTGCACCCATGGAGGTACCGTGGCTTTTAGGTACAGACCACCCAATTAGTTCACTTTTATCACTGGGGGAAGGAGAGTTCTCCATGAGATGGTTCAGATCTTGAGAAAATATATTTACTCTGATGCGATCATAAGAGGGGGAAAAGAAAAAAAAAAACCTAAAAAAAAGATGGCTTTCTTTGTTTGTTTCCAAAAAGTAAAATTTGCATGGAGGAGGGTAAAAGCCTGTGGTGGTTTACATCATTATGAAAGGCCAAATAGGCATGAGGTGACCTGATCCAAAGCAATTCTGTTAACCAGGGTGAGGAAGAAGAAAAGAACTGGTCAGAGAGCATTGCTAAGCCCCTGGGACACACATGGTCTCACTGGCAAGAAGTAAAGGAGAAACTGACAACAAATTCTGCGTGGCAGAAAGAAATTTTTTAAAATGCAAGTTCTCTTTTCTTCCCCTAACTATTTGTCAAAACTTGGGCAGAGGACCAGAATCTCTTCTAGAAGAAGCCATCTGGGTCAGAAGACTATAAACCAAAGCAGGCTCCCTAATTACGAAAAGCTGACAGCAAAGCATGTTCTGCCACGAACCGTGGCTTTTGTTGGTCAGAGCAAAGCTGATACAAGTGGTTTGGAACAGTTTTAGATGCTTCTTTCAAGTCAATGTGACATCTAGCCACAGCAGGCAAACAGGGATGGTGCAGACCCACGCTGCTGCTGCCTCAGGGAAAGAGTGGCTCAGGGCTGCCTCTTAGGTGATATCCATCTCTTTCTTTTCTGCAATTCACCCAGGCCACCTCCTGGTGATTCAGGCTGGCTTTACCAATCAGAGAAGAGGGGCAGAGGCAGTTTCTGCAGCCTGGTTTTTACCTCTGTGGATGTACAAGGTGCTGCCCAGACAACAGTAACTGTGATTACCTTTAATCTAAGGAGAAGATAGGCCCTATTGTTTCCTTCCCAGATACCGCTGGCTTATGCTGAGGCCAGGAAAAAATCATTCCCTTCCGTACTATCATACCGACCAAAGAACCTGCTCAGTTCCTCTCCTTCACATGCTGTAATGCAAAACAAATGTTCAAAGCAAGGAGTGCCTGGAACATAGGAGCTTTCTCTTGCTTTTCTGAATGTTTCTGCTGAAAGGCTATTTGTAACACACCACAGAGTGCAACTAAATCTTACTGCTAATGCTAAAACAGGCTGAAACCTTTCAGTACAAGACACTTTAAAAATAAATCCTTGCAACACTAATCACCTGCTGATACATGCTTTTATGTTTAGCCAGCTGCCAAGATGCCACATCTGTCACTTCTTGCTTCCAGAAATGTGCTTTCCTTTTCTGTAGGGAACGAGAAAATTCTGCTTCTAGAATTGCGCTGAGTATCATGATGCCTTTTTTGGTATCTCTGTCATTCCTCTAAACATCTGAACCATAGAACATGGATTATAAGATTTCTGGTAGTGTGTATCTAAAGAATTGTTCAGCTTTAGATTTTAATGCCTTAAACCTTCTGATTTTTTTCATCTGCATTTTCCTGAACAATGTTACATCCTTACAACCTATATATAACTGAAATTAATGGTCTATGCATGAGTCCTTGCCTCCCTCCCAGATATTTTTCAAAAGAAAGTAAGAGATCAAGATCATATTTGTTACATTAAACATTTCATAATAAGCCTTCTTCCTATTTTTAAAACATAGCAACAATCTACAGTGACGCAAGTCTTAAATTAATTGCTTCCTCTATTTTGGTCTCTTTTAAATTTCAACTGAAAATAAATCAAGTCCTTTCTATTAATCTGCAGCCCAACCCAAATTCTCAAATTTGACTTCCCGACTTGAACTCTTAGCTCGACAACCAGCATCACACGGGGTACTGACTTGCCCCAGCGCAGAGCTTGCCCTCGGTGCAGCCGCAGCCCCGGCCGGGCAGGGAGCAGCGCACTCCAGCGCACGGTTATCTCAGCCCCACGCAGCAAGGCGCGGCGGCGCAAGGGGACACACCGCACAAAAAGGGGCGCAGCCTGTTGTTTCAGGAGGTGTAGGCTGGGTATGCCTTCTGCCTCCAAGGCACGGGCACAAAATCAGGTATGCCAAAACACACTGGTATGGAAATTTAAACCGATACAGGGGCGAATTTCAGCTCGGAATTTCAGCGATGTAGAAACACCCCGAGTCCTTCTAAGCGATAGCTCGGGCATGAACCTCCCCAGCAGCTAAACACTGGCTACCCCGAAATGCGTAGCCTCCCTCCCAGCCCCCCGCGGCCGCCCCGCAAGTCAGGAGGGGCAGCGTCGCGTCCCGGTCGCGCAGCCCGGCGGCGGCGGCCCTCCCGCCCCGCTCCCCGACTTACGGCGCTGCCGCTGCTCCCGCGCCGCTCCTCCCTCCCGAGCTATCTCCGTCCCGCCGCTGCGGAGCCGGGAGGGCAGCGGGGCCGCCCCTCCGCGACTCGGGCCGAGCGCGGCACCTGCGAGCGTCTGTCAGTGCGCGGGCGGCGGCGCCCCGTGTGCCGGGGGCGCGGCGCGGGGCCGCGGGCGGCGAGCGGCTGCCGCGGGAGGCGGCGCTGCCGGCGGCGCTGCGGGCGGGGAGGGCGGGCTGCAGGGAAATCCTGGCACCGCGGAGCGCCGGCGGGGAGGCGGGCGGGGACGCCGGGAACAACTGCAGTAACAATAAAAGGTCCCCCCCCCCCCCCCCCCCGCATCTTTCTTTTTTTTTTTTTTTTTTTTTTTTTGAGCTGTTTTGCGGGGGTGGGGGTATTGCGGGCAGTCCGGGAGCCCCCCACACCCCACACCCTGGTAGCGTCCCGATGAAGCCCTCGGGTGGGCAACTCCCCTTCCCCCTGTCCCCCGAGCACGGTCAGCTCCGAGGTGCCCTTTAAAGCCCATGATTTCTCACCCAAACCCTCTTGCCCCTCACCTCCTTGGCGCCCCGATCCGTCAGGGGTGAAGCTCAGCCCGCTCTCCGCCCGCCGCACTCATTCATCCTGCCTGTCCTCCATTATTTACGCGTTGTTAAGGAGCGCTCGGGCTTTCAGGACCCGGCAGTCTGTGATTTACAGGTAACCGGCACATACTGCGAGAGCGGCGAGGCGCAGGGGCGGCTCCTCCCGCCCAGCGGCGGGGCCGGAGCGGGGCAGCGGCGCGGAGCTGCTGCGCGGGGCGCGGACCGCTCAGCGTCGGCCAAGAGCCCTTAATTGACAGATTTAAGGGCACCTGCCCGTCTGTTTTATACAAGTGAAACTGCCTTGCCCAGACGGTAAAGGGCTCAAAACAGCTGTTGGCAGTCCTGCAGATTACTGACTAGGAAGCCAAATAAATACTGTGCTGATGTTAAATTTTTTACAAGTTCTCTGGTTAATCCAGATAGAGACCCCGGCATTGGTCCACCTCTCGCAGTGACATCCTCTCAAAGGTTTCTGTTGGCAGATACCTGGACTCAACACTCTGTGCCTGACAGTTTTACCGAAGGGTCATTTTTCAAAATGTTACTTTTGGCACTGCCATACAAGCACTGCATGTGCCCTCATTGAAATATTAAGTGTGGTATATACCTTACCCAGGCTAAGATATTTTTCTAAATATTTGCATAATTTTCATTACGTATGGTGTTTTAAAATCAGCGTAAACAGTGGATGCATTGTATGTAAACGTGTATACTTAGCTTAAATTATGTTTACATACCCACATCTGGGTGAGAGAATTTTCCCCTTTGCTCTCTTTGCATTGGAGCACTCTGACTCTAAAGCACTTTACCACGGGTTAATTGTATTTTCTTTTTTTGTAAATACAGTACCCAAATTCAGAGAACATGTTCCTTTCAAGGTGTTGATACTGTAATATTCAGCATGCCCACAGACCGCCGCGCCCTTATGCCTACAGGGTGATGTCTCTGGGCAGGAAGCATCATGCCATGCATGGCCCCATCCTGCTGTCTGAAATGAAACTTATGAAGAAAGTAGTGTGCTTTCACATTTTTCACAGTTTGTCATTACTGATATATTTTCAATTCTGTGAAAATCTTTTTAACCATTTGATTTACATATCACAATGATAAAAAACCTCTCAAGCCCTCCATATGCCATTGAACAGCCAAGGATGAAGTTGCTTGCTCCATGGGAGCAAGGCCTTTGTGCAAACAGCCCTGCCCGGTGCACGGCCTCCCAGGTGGGAGCAGGCAGTGACACAGCAGGTGGTTGGAGGCTGCTGCCCAGGGGATTGGGATGGCTCTGTGCCCTGGCCTCCGACAGTTCTGGAGCCATGGCCAGAGACTGCACAGTTCCAGTAATTCTTAAGTGCTATTGCAGAAGCCAAAGTAAATTTGAGAGCAGCCCAGAGGCTGCTCCCAGTTTATACAAAAGGAGAGTCAGAGAAAACAGCTATTATAAAGTTTGTGTAAGCAAAAGAAAAAAGAATTCTGTAGTAATTCCTGGCTTCTTTGGATACATTTCCAACTTAGCAATTATTCAATTATTTATCCTATGTGAATACACTCCATGCTACCTTTCATCTACCGACTCTATGCTTGAGACTAAGTTCTCGTTTAGGAACCTAATTTAAGTGGTTTAAAACTTTTTAAAAGGGACACTGAAGGGGGGACACTGCTCTTACTTCCTTTTAGTTCAGAAAGGACATCTGTGTGGGCATGCATGTGTGTGGCACCATGTGCTGAAGCTGAAGAAAATCCACACAACTGTTTCTGAGGACAAAAGAAACAGACACATGGATTCATTTGCTATAATAACAGGCTGGCAACACTTGACAGTAGCTCAGTGAAAAGTTTGTTCCAGTCATGTTACACATCCCTGCCTCTTCTGAATATTTCCTTGGTTCTTCTTTCCAGAGCTGGGTTTCAAACCTGTGGGCCACTGTACTGTGCCACAGTTGATTTTACTCAGGTTTCTCTCTTGTGCCCTTTCGTGTCGTGACCTCTTGCACCTCTCATTTGTGGCAGCTGTTCCAGCTTTTCATCCTTTCTTCCTTCTTTTCTGCTCGTCTTTATCCCATCTGAGATTCATGCACATTTTCACTGCTTTACTCCAGCCCTAAAAGCCAATTTGAAGACACAGTCATGCCATTTCTGGTGTCTTGTATCATTGTTTTTACCTTTTTAAGTTCCATGTTAGCCATTCCAAGGACATCAAAGCCAGGCTGCAGCCCTCTGCACTGCACCCAAGTGTGCCATCATAGGCCATAATGATACTGGCTTGTTCTCTTAGATAGGAGCAAAGGACATATTAATAGGAAAGTGATACGTGTACACATCAATAGCATTTGTGTTTTAAGGCACTAATGGTTTAGCATGAAGTTGTAGTTTCTCTGCAGAAAAAACACCAGTCCCTTTCCCAGCTAAGCATGTTATGGGAAGCACTGAAGCACACACATGTAGGGGCCAGAGGCAGAACCAAGGTTCCTAGAAGAACTTCAATGATGAATTTCTTATACTTCTTAACAGCTAAAGTATCAGAATTATTAAAAACATGCAGATTTTTAATTGAGCACCGGAAAGGAGTGATGGGATCCTTTGTTGTTAAGACTCTTTTGACCACAGATGTATGCCTTCTCTCCTTTTAATTTCAAACCTATTTTATTAGGAATTAAAACTGGAGTTTAAAGTAAGTATCTGTTTAAGTGCTTTGCTGAATCAGGAGAACTTCTATTCGTCATAATATTGGGCTTATATTTATATATGCCAAGTGTGTGGTGCTTTTACTCTTCTTTCAGCTAGAGCTAGACCATGAGTTTAGTGAGGATTGTTAAGCAGTCTGTTCTGCTTTGAAATTTTCTGTTTAAAAGGTTTTGTGATCTCTAAAGTACACATGATTAGCATAAACTCTGGAAGCTAATAAGTTAAATTATTTAATGTAAAAAACTTCATACTACCAAAACATATGAGAAAAAGTGACTAAAACCTTTTCCAAAAACTCCATTTTCCAGGGTTCCCGAAGAATGCATTCTGAAACACTCTTGCTAAATAGCATTTAGCAATACTATCTAGGAATAGTCTAAATATTTGGCTCTGTTTTAGTAACTCATGTAGATTACCAATGCACATACATCCAAGCATACTTCATTTCTCATAAGTTACTTCAGAGAGTGACTATACTATAGACTACTATAGAACTGTAGGGTCAGAACTGAAGGGACTTTGGTGTCATCTACTCCATTGTGCCCTGATGGAGGATCCAGCACTTACTGCCATGCTCGTTTCCAGGGCTGATGCAGCCCCTTTAAGAGTTCCCTAAAATGGGCTGCTGCATAGTGTGTACAAATTCCACTTTTCACAGTCTCTCCCAGATCCCTGTGGCACTGTGGGCAAATTGGTCAACCACATACCCAGGATATTCCTACACATCTTCATTTATCCTCTGTTCCTCAATTCATCCACTGGAAGAAAATCCACAACCTTCTGAGGTAAACCCATAGGCTCATTTTTGCACTATCTGTATTTTTTCTGTTTTCCCAACAGATACACAACTTACATCGTTCTTGGCTGCAAATCAGTCTAATTTCTTCTCTCAATGACCCCAGAGAACAGTGAGATGATCTTTATGACAATCCTATTAGGAGGTTTTTATTTTCCCCAACTTTCTGCTCGCTGTTTGCTCTTATCAAGTGAAAACAATGATCAGCGCTACATAATGGAGATTATTACACAGCATTGGAAAGCAAGGATATGATCTGACTGAGGGAAAAAGTCTTCTGCAACTTGTTTGCCACAGATTATTTCTGTAACTGTCACTTTGGGAATTTCTATAAATAAAATCACTATCACTCTTCTGAGAAGTGAGCATTTACTACCATGTTTTAAACAATGAAAAAATACAGATCTGTTTTTCATCTAAATTCTTTATATATTTGAAATCACTCAGAGAAGAGAGTCCAAAGAAATGTGGTTTAGTTTGACGAAAAGAAGCCTCCCAGCGGGATATTTAACAGAATACCTAGAAAACAGTGTTGAAAGAGTTATAATATTTGGAACCTTTTTTTTCAACTCTTGTTCCATGGCCTCTGATTTCCAGAGGACCATACTTGGCTTTAACTCATTGTCCTCTGTGGTGATAACACTTTGGACCCAGGGGAGAAAAGAAGGACTAATTGACCCACAGTTTGAGCAAGGGCTTTGCCTAACCTTGTACACATTAGCGACGGATGTTTGACCTTCAGCTCTTTTTGATATTCAAACCCTGCACAAGATTTGGCTTTCCTAGTCTGCATTTTCCTACTACATTGTGAAATGCCAAGTGGAAGGATGGGTGTGTGCAGGTACCAATCTTCCCCCCCTCCCCAGTCTTCCCAGGCTGCCCAGTAATGCCTGGAGGAGTGCATGGAGTGATTCAGTCAGTGAAAGAAGGTGGTAGTTCACTGATTGCCTCAAAGAGCTTTTTCTTTCTCTTTTCATCTTCTGTCTTGGTCCTCTAAGCTCAGAGCACTTTTCCTTGCAGAACACCTCAGGGAGATGAGGACAAAAATTCCGCTGTGTTTGGCAAGAGGGCATGCAAACAAGTGTCTAGTGCCAGACGTGTGCCTCTGCCTGTGATCAACAGCAGCTTCAAATACCTCACTAAGTAATTTTCAATAAAAGACATTAATGCTTGTTTTAAACTTACAAGGGGAAAAGAAAACCACAAGTCATTTGAAAGGATATGGCAGTAGCTCAGATAAATTTAATAAGTGGATAGCATAAATAGAATAAATAATACTTTTAGCAATGAATACTCACAAAGAGAAAGAAGAGTAGAAGAACAACAGCTCTGCAAATCATCTTGCTTAATATGAAAATCTGAGCATCACTATCAGCATTTAGGGACTAATTCTGAAGCTGCTGAGTAGTCTTTCATTAACTGCTGTGGGAGTTGAGAGCACCTGGCATCTTGAGAAATTGGGCTCTTTGGCAGTTTTAATTTAGTCTGACAATAACGCTGAATAAAAATATTCTTAGGGATAGCCCACAATTATATAGCATGAGCTCACTTCTTCATTATAAAATGTGAGCTGAAGCCATTCATAACTGCCAGCCAATATTACAACAGGCAATTCCAGTTTTTCATTGCATGGGAAAAGCTCTAGCAAGCTTTAATGAGTTTCAAAAATAGCTGCCACATCAGAAAATTGTAATGGTGCTTGTTTTTCTAATGTGAATACCTGTTCAGCAGACATCACTTAAAACAATGGCATCCAAATAGACCAGGGCATGTAAAATAGCTACTTCTATTTGTCAGCTGCACACCCATTGTTTTCAGTCAGAGCCTGCAGAGCAGCTTCAGCTGTACATTCCTGGGAAGTGAATAATATCAGTTGAGATTACACTACAGTACCACATCTATTACAAGCACATTATAAAGAATGAATATAACCTAATTAGGAAATGCTGAAGTCGGCTGGGTGTGGAAGTGGGCTGGGAGTCATTTTACATGACCTTCACTTACTGAAAATAAGAGTTCACAGAGGATAAAGCAAAGGTAACAGTGTAGATTTCAGTCTCAAATCCAGATATCACGTGCTTATCCCATATTCCTCATACCCTTCCTACTAAGCTAAACAATTGTTCCCCAAGTTTCACTTCCATTAAACTCTTTTATAAACACTTAGCAAATCCAGCAGGACAACCCAAATTGGCTTATATTCCTTATTTTCATGTGGATTAGAAGTAGAGCTCTACTCTGGTTTATAGTGCTGGAAGGAAGAGGTTGCAGAGAGGGGTAGGGAGTTTTGTCTTAACTAGATAAGTAAAGAGGAAAACTCTTCCAACTGCTTCATGGAGCCTTTCTCTTCTTGTAAAGCTGATTCTTCTGACACCCTTTCTAGCCTGCAGCCCAGAGTTGTTTCATTGCTTTCTGCTTGCTGCCTTACCACAGCATCACTGATCAGCAGGATGGGATTTCACAGCTATGAAAATCTGCATCAGCTGCCCCCATGTCTGCATATTGTTAGCCAGACGTGCTGCTGGCTAACAACAAGTCATTGAGAAAATGCCTTCAAACATGTCTCATGTCTTGCATTTACCTCTTGGTTCCAAAAGGAAGGTTGCATTAATGCCAACAGCTGGAACACATCAGTGCTCCAAGTTGGATCCCTGCCTTACCACTGATTGGAACAGAGGTTGCAGAGAGAAAACTGCAGCATGCCAAGCTGAAAGTAGTTTACTGTGTTTAAGGGACAAAGTCTCATCTGTACAGGTACTCACAAAAACCAGAGCAGTTTTCCCACAGCACACCACAGAATGGTGCGATTGAGCACACAGTTAAAACCAGTAAATGCAACCTCAGACATTGCAATCTGCCCATAACTGAATACAGCACCAGAATAGATACACTTGGGCAGAGCTCTGCTCTTCATGTGCTTAGAACTGACTAAAAATCAACAATTACCCATTTTCTTTGCCATTAATATATTTTTGAGATCCTGTTCCTACCAGAAATGAGGGAATGATTCATGTTTTCTTGTATTGCCTTTTGCACATTGTTTAAGGACTATGAAATTGATTCTCAGTTGATTTTACAGTAAATTGAGAATAACTATTAGTATCAGTAACATGATGCTGGTGTGAAATTATATGCAGTTATCACTTAAAGAAATGCACTTCATAAGTTTGACTTTTCTATGTATTTATTACAATGTGCACTTCTGCATGTCCTGATGTTACCATAGGTGTGCAGTTCCTGTATCCTGCCTTGTAGATTGGAACCAAGTCTGCCTCTACTTATTTGTCCGCACAAATGGGATTAGCTACATCAAAATCTGCATTTAAAATGCAAAATAAAATTACCTATTCCACAGTCCCACAAATATTCTCTAATTCACAATTTACACAATCCACAAACCAAGCCTGAAACCACCAAGACCCCCAAGGTTGTAAAGATCTGACTTTTTTCCTGTTCTCCAGTGTCTCCAAAGTGGTGAAGAGAAGTGAGTTGCTACCTTGCTTTTGAAGCACTTCTTTTGAACCTGTTATCTGTAGGCCCCTGGTGTCCAATTCTGAGGGTCTTATGATTATAATTAAGAAAAGAATGCTTATTGTCAGTAGATGTGGATCTGCACAGGAAAATTTTTAGGAGTTTGCAATATGAGAAAGATGGAAGTAGCTAACCCAGGACACACCTTTTTCTTACAGACTGTAAAGATTTATTATTTATTTTAGATTGAAAAGTATTAGTAGAATCAAAATATAAAAAAGCTTTAAAATTGTTAGCATGGCAAAATCTGAAATATCTTTTCTAAAGATATCTCCACTTCATAAGATGCCTAGTGCATTTGCAGAAAAATGTCTGGAAGCCTAATAACAAATATAACTGGTATGTGTGTTTTAATTTTCATAGTCTTCACATCAATTATGGTAATGTTTTTTGCAGTGCTTCTGTTATAGATGGCCTGATGTCTGGCTAAACAAACAGTGTACCTACCATATGTGATTAAAACACTGATCAAATGGAATCAGATAGAATTATAACAGTGCTGGAAAAATTCATTTGCTGGTGGTAAATAGTGTTCAGTTTTGGTCCTCAGACAAAAATCCTTTCATCTGAAGAATTTAATTATCTTTAACTCTTTCTCTCCTTTCCTTACCATCCCACATGTACATAAATATGTTGCCATTGTGGAATACCATTTGTGAAGCAAAGGGACTAATCTTTTTAAATGTGTAAACAGCCTACAAACTGGCCATTAACCACATGCCAATGGTACATTGTTAGTGTAATGAGAAAACACCCACTTAATTCAGGGAGGAATTTTGTCTGCACTAGCTTAGTCCAGAATCAGGTGCTTATGTTTCAATGGAATTTTGTCACTTAGCTAATATTTTAAATCCCATTCTGTTTTAGCTAAATTATTGGGTTCTTAAGAGTAACCTCTTAAGAAAACTGATATGACTGGAATACATATTTTATTGAAGAAGGTGTGTACCAAACCTTAATCAAGTATTTCTGCTGAATGACGTAGTTTGTTTTTCTTAAGTAACCACAACACTTAGAGGTTTTTATTTGGGACCTGGTATGTTAAATGTTGACTTTTTTTTCTATATGAAATTTACTGTAGGTGTATTAAACTTAATTCTGTCTGTCAGAACTTAGGGAATGGAACAAATAGTCAGTTAGTAACATCTGCCAATTTGCTAGAAACACAGAGTGTTTTTGTTACAAAATTTTCATTACTTGCAGTGGCCAGTGCTCTGAAACCTCCAAAGACAGCTCTCAGATTGCTACACAGAGGTATGCATTAACCCAAAATACGTTATAGGTTTGAATTGATAACATCTGATGAATTTTTTAAAAGGGCAGAAGTTTGTTACAAGCCCTCCTGTAAATGCAGCCAATATGAAATATAATGAACCTTCCCAGATCTGAGCTAGCACTCCCTAAAGAACAGCAAACCATACTGCTCTGCAGCCATTTGTTTATTCAGTCTCTCTGGATACTTATAAAATTTATTGCATGAATCATTGTATTTGACTTCTGTGTGTCTGTTTAAGGCTACAAATCAGAAAAAAAAATTGCTTCCAGTATCTAATTCTCTTCAAGTTTGATCTGATTTTTAAGAAGTGTGAGTGTCTTTATTTCCCATCAAATATTTCAAGTAGATTCATTAATCTTCAGTTTAATGGTTGAGCTACAACAACTTAAAGCTAGGGTATTAGTGCTCAGCATTGGATTTCCAGCCATGCGTGATTGTCTTGTATTTCTGTCCTTGAAGAGATGACTTTTCTACTCAGTCTATTCCATTTTTATCTGGACTACTAACTGATGTGCAAATCTCAGTTGTATATTTTATGCAGTTTTTGGAAAACAAGATCTTGGAACCATGGAAAAATGTCATGTGATGATTCTCTCATGACACGTCCAGATTAAAAAATGCATCATTGAAGAAAAATGTCAGAGCTGATTACAATAAATTCCTTAGTGAATTCCATCAAGAAAGGAAGTGGTCTTACTCAGTGTTTGCTCACAGCCAACCAGTTCCTGAAGTCCTGAGCAAAGATTTACTCAGGCTCCAATCTGGTTGGATGTGCACATGGAGGTGCAGAGACAATCCTTCATGAAGGGGTGTGGAGCTCTCAGCGACTCAGTGGCTGGGAGAAGGGAGGAAGGTATCAGCTGGGAGGGGACATAGTGGGATCCTATTTCTGCATTTCAGTGCTTTCATATTTACCTTTGTTTGGTCTTGCTTGCTATTGTCTTGTGTTTATTTTAAAAATGAGTCAGAATTTATGGAGCCTTTCAGGAGGATGTCCTGCAACCTGTGATTCATGACATCCTGCAGAAATTGCGTGCTGAGTAGTAATGCCCTCTCTGCATGGAACTGCACTTCCAAGCCGTGAAACAGAACAAGTGCTGACAAATCCTTCTAATGTAATTCTGTCAAAGACCTGTGTTGTGGTGTGCAGCCTGTCAGAGTGTAGGTCTGCCCCCCTACAAGGCTTCCAGAGTGTTTGGGAGTGCTGTCAGGCCTCACAGAGCCCATCTCTCCACACACACTGACCAACAAGAAATAAGGGGTCATTTTTATCTGAAAAGCTGTTGGATATTTAAACTTTGAAATTAAAGTTTTTGTGTGTAAAATCAGTCACCATGTCTAGCACTCCCTTGTGTGGAACAGCCCCAGAGATTTTGCCTGGGAGAGGCAATCTAACGCCCCACTTGAGCTCACAGGAAAATTGATGATTTCATATAGCTCTCTGCCTGGCAATATATCTAATAAGATTTACAAGTTTGGAGCACATTGACTAGCAAGCTTTTTATAACTAATTTTAAATTACGCTGGTATTGACCATAAATAAACCCCCATGATATCAACAAATTAACAGTATTAACAGTTAGGGAAAAAAACTTTGAAATATGCAGTCTCTTCAAAGTGAACTAGAAATAAAAATGTAGAAAGGAAAATGCCATTAAAACCAAGCTGCTAAAATGATGCAGCATGCAAGCAGTGACTTTATAGTTCATTATTAAATCCTGTGTAATGTGCTGATACTTTGCTGCTGAGATTTGGCAAAATGGGTTCTAAACAGAAAGCCTGGGCATCAAATTCTCTTACCAAAACATAGTAGCAATGACATTATTAAACATGCCTTGCTGTTGTGGGAATTCCTTTTCTGCTAGGTATAAGAGTTTTATGCTCCTCAACAGGAATTACCTGAAAGGAAATTATTGACCAGAGAGATAAATTCGGATCTGAACTGAATCACCTTCCAGCTAAAGAGTAATTTCTGTGGGTGCGGACAGGACAATCTACACTAGGGAAGAATCAAGAAACATTGAACCTCTACATTCCAGCCCTTGTAGTATTTCCATGTGCTGTAAATAGCTGTGGCTTCAGCAGCATAGGACAGGATGTTGTAAACTGAAACACTTCCTAAAAAACACAATGCCTGCACAGGTGCAGTGAGCCAGCAGGATAACGTAAAGTGTTACTCTGTGACGCTCATCCTCACAAATATATGTGATCCTGATCCCTGTGGCCATAAGAAACCCTTTGGCCACCTTTTCTCTTAGCATTGAAAACTCCAACATGCGAAGAATGTTTTCAAACAGGATGACAAGGCTACATCCTGCATGGATTTGAAAGGAATTGGTTGCAAAAAGCAGGCAACAGCCCATAATATCCTTCCTGCTCAGTTGGTCCTCCTATCACTGCTGATATCAATATGGGAAGTCCCAAATAAATAGAAGCTTTAAATTTCCCCTGTTGGGCCACATTCCTATTTGGCATCTAAACCCCTATTATTTGCTATCCAATGGGGAGACAAATGGATCATCGATTAGCTCATGGTGTGTTTGAATTGAGGAATGTGAGTACGTGAAATTGCAGCACCATTAGGTCACCCTGGGCTCTAAGCTGCTACAAACCAACCTCACCCCACTGATTTTCAAGGATCTTTCCCATTCCCTGTGGAACACAATATCCATGGTAAATGATCTGACACATCTAGGCTGTGTCCAGGCTGAGAGCGGATGCCTGCTTTGGTATCCAGTGAGGACCCTGATTCTCCCCACAGTGCTGTCATCTTGCCCTGAGCCCATGGCAGCTCTCTGCTCAGTTTCCATGTTGCTTCCAGAGGAAACCAGGGCAGGGAGGAGACAGCATGTGTCCAAGTTTATCTCCAGTACACAGCTGGGAAGTGCCTGGGCTGCCCTGACCCAGGGGACTGGAAGTGTTTCTGGATCCACCAGTTCAGACAGGCCTGAGGCTGGTTCTATGACACCTGTTTGGTTTGACAGTGAGAGTCACCCCTCTGTAGGTTCAAAACACAAGCCACACCTCGCCCTTGTTTGCATCTCTCTCAAGACATCCAAGCTCTTTCCAGCATCCTTATGGTACTTCTTGAGCTTCCAGCAGAAATGACCCTCTAGTAGCAGCCTTTCTCTCTCTGCAGCTGGTGCCTGTGACTGGGGGTAGACTGGGGACAATGGGTGGGTAGGAGCAGGGCACTGCCTGACTGCTGCACAAGGACTCCTTGCAGTGATGGTGTGTGACCCTGGGGCGTTTGGAGCAGAACAGGAGTCCCCTTCATGTGCTGGCATCCCTCTGGCCATGTGCTGAGGGTCTGCCAGGAGTGAAGTGAGTGATCTGCTGCAGTGATCAGGGGTAGGCTTGGCATTGGCCCCACCAGGGCTCTGCTGTGGGCACCTCAGAGGGGAAGCGGAAACTGGATTAAATCTGTGGCTGACTGCAGAGATTTAAGTGTTTCCTCTTAAATGTCTCTGCAGTTACACAATAATTGTGTAACTTTTATCAGGTCATCTATGTCTTATGTTTTCTCTGTTTGTTTTTCCAAGTTTTGAAGAGTGAAAAGAGAATTTCCTATGATTTCCTGGGACAAGACTTCAACAGTAACTGTATCTTTCACTAATATGGTTTTTGTCAGCAATCAAATGTGACTATCAATATTAATTTCCACAACACAGGTCTCATAAAGAAAATGGCATAATCAAATAATGCAGCATTTTGTATTGTTTAATTGATAGAAGGGAAAAGCTGAGATAATTTACCATTTCTCATCCTTCAAATTAAAAATCTCATGCTTTAAGCCTCTACCCAGAGCTCTTCTTTGTTACTATTAGGTTAAGGAGAAAAGGAGTAAGTATAGGGACAGGCCAAATTCTGATTTAATTATGATCTTTTAAAGGGCTGATTCTGCTTTCATTAAGCATAGTGCAAATTAGAAGCAAACTCCACAGGCTTCAGGGGAGCTGAAATATAAAAACATCAGTGATAATATCAGGATTGTAGATATTTATAAGAAACAGTGTTTGTGTCTGCCCTATCTCAGCTTAGTTTGAAGAAGAAGGTGCAGACCAAAATCTCAGACTAATGGTGATCACTTAATTCCTGTTTTCTTTTACATATATATATATATATATTTCTTTCTTATATTAATCTACCTTATATTTGGACAATTGCACAAAGTAATGAATAAAAAAGGAAACGAAAGAGTCTGCACTATGTAGATAACATTGTACTTTAAAAGCAAGTCCTTAATGTAGCACACTAAGCTAAGGCATTGACATGAAAATCAACTTTTAAGTGAAGATTAATCTACTTTTAAAGTGTTCTCTTTAAAACATCTGAATCTCCATGTATATCAGAGGAAATAACTAATTGTTTAGCAGTGGCCAAGTGGTTCTGGATAAAAGGCTTAAAACTGGACTTTGCAGCTATTATTTTTTTCATTAATTGGAGCAGTGAACAGGATCAGAGCTGATGAGTCATTGCAGGAGCCTGCTGGAATGTTGCTCCAGCTGTGTATTGGGATCTGCAGGTGCACATTTCTTGGCCCAGGTATTCAAAACTGGTAGGGAGGCACTCAACATGCAGCAAATTCTTACTAGATGGAGAATGTTTTCTCCAAAGGAGAAGGCCATGGTAGCTAAACTAGCCATGGCAGCATATAGTGCATATTATGGCATGGAAATACAGTGATTTCTGACCGGCTTTGGCTTTGTGCCTTGGTTTCTTGTTTTAGCAGTCCAAACACAATAACACATTAGTGAGCAGGACCCAGTAGCAAGAGATTCCTTGAATGTTTTCCTAGACTTTTTTTTTTTGCCATTTTTCCTCAAGCCTATACTGAAAAGGAAGGTGAACATCCTGGGACTGGAAACCAGCCAAAAGATCAGGGACTTCTCACCTACAAGAGTTTGCTGTGGAGCACAGCAGAAAGCATGTGCAGAAGATGTGAGCTATTGTTACTCAGTTTGTAATCTGAAAAAGTGGAGTCAGATCTGTTGTGCTCTGTAAAGGATTCTGCCTACAAAATTCAGTTTGCCCTACTGGTACCACCACTACTCCAGAAAGATTGAATATGATTTCTACTTTTAAACACCATACATTTTTACTATGATTTGTACTTTTTATTACATATATTGTAAGAGTTTGGCTTTCATTATGAACAACTACTTAGAGAATTTTCAGCATATTTTATGCCATTCCTCCTAAGGTTTTCTTTAATCCCAAACAAAAGAAATTACAGTTGTATGCCTTTAATACAGTTTAATGCCTTTAAGACCTTTCTGACCTGATCAACAGGAGAAGGTGACTGTCATCATGTGAAAATATACAATGAATCTGAATTGAGTTTGATCTTGCTCTGTCCATTGATATACAACACAGACTTTTGATTACATGATTTGTTAACATGATTCCTTACATGACCTTAAAACACTCATTTGTGACAAGTAGCCATTAGCAGGGCATGCTTCTGCAGGAGGACTTTTGAAAATTTTATTAATTTCCAACAGCAGTAGCATGCATTAACAGTTGTGAATGATCCAGCAAAACTGCCACTCAGCACATTCCCTTTTTTATTGTTTGCCTCCTGTTTCCAAACATGTGCCCTCTTTCTTTCTACCAGGAAAATTTTATCACTTTCCATATTTGTCTGTATATTACTTTCTATATTTGATTTTCAGCCTTCCTGGAGATTCATGGTGAAAGTTCAGATGGTTTTTGGCATATGCCCTGAACTGACATGTGAGCTGACACGTTTACCTGGCTTCTGTACAGAGATCAAAGACTTCTGTCCTGTGTGTGGACACACAGTGTGGATCTATACCTCACTCACCCAATGCCTGCTGGTTTGGCAAGCACAGGGTATACCCCACATGCATTAGACAGCCACCTTGGACCTGTGCAATCAGTTTGACACTTACAGGAAGAATTAACTTTAATTACTGGGCTTTGTGGGGAGGCAGTAGTTCTGGGAAACCCCAAAGCTATGTATGTTGGTGCCACATAGAGATAAAGCATCTGTGGCAGAGTTCACCTGGTCCTATCCTCAATTGCACAGTTAATCAACTTTGATACTGTACTTCCAGTTAATTAGACTTGGTTTCTTGAGTGCTTTCTCAAAGACAAGCTCTCAGTGGAGATAGTCTCATTTCTCACTTGATGCAGCTCTAAGATTTTTTCAGGACTACCAGAGATTTAGACACTGTTGCTTTTTGTGGCTTATTGTGAATCCACATTAGACGTTCAATTATATTTGAGATCTCCCAGAAATCCTGGTGATCTCCTGTGACAAGATCATTCATTCTGTGGCCTGCTGAGCACATGAATATATGACCCTCTGAAATGTAGCTGAAACACTGAGGTATAGTTCCTTTTTCAATTGACTTATTTTAACTGGAATTTAGAATAATCAGCCATTCTATTTTTTTTTAGATTTATGTAATTATATAAGCACCACTAAGACTACAAATAAAGCCTTAGATGTTTGTGAAACAGTAACAAGAATCCAAGAAAAACTCCAAATTACCAGAAGAATGTTCCCTCATGGATGGAAAGATAAATATTTCTAAGACTCACATCATAATTTTAGCAGTATCTGAAAGAATGTTTGTTTTTTTCAGTTTATCTTTTACCTTTGGTAATTAGAAGTTATGGTTCTTGCCTGGAGGAACTCCGGTTTCTATTTAGCTTTAATTTCAGTGCATGAATGGAATGCAGCCTTCTGTGCAAAATGCACATGCTGCCCCATGGCTTTCTCATGACTGAGGATGTGTTTGTCTGGTGCTTCATGAGCTAGGGCTGAAAAAAAACCCCAAAAAACCTTCAGCATGTTGGATTGTGCAATGTCCTTTGCATATGGGATAGATTTGTACATAGATAGGGCTGTTGGTATCATTTTGTGAGCAAGGTAAATAGATATAATTACCTTTTTAATCATGGTTGCATTTGTGCTCATTACATGGTTTTGCTTCATTAACTCTTACATTCTGAATTTCAGTCAGAAAGGGGTTCCCTAGCCATTCTTTTCCAGAAACATTATTATAGAGTAACAAAGGTAAACATCAAAAAAGGAGAATAATCTTTTGCCAAGATCATGCATTCTAAGGAATTTAGTCAGTTTGTTTGACTAAAATGTTTTATTTAAAGTAATAACTGCTTTTATAGCAAACCAGCTCCTTTCCCAACTAAGCTACTTTGAGATCTGTAAAAGCAGTCAGAAAAACAGATGATACCAATTAAAATTTTATCAGGAGCTGGTTTACTGTGCAATTTATTGCATGTAATTGCAGAACTCAGGCATCCAAAAACAATAAGATATTTTCTCCCCAAATCATAAGAATCTAAGTAATAAAAATGTTGAGGCTGTTTTTATTCCTTGATGTTAGATACACTCTGCGTGACCTTGTACCTAGTCTGTGTCATACCTTGCTCTAAAAACAGCTCATGATATTGTATTTCATTCTTCTTAAAAGTTCCCTATGTCCCTGGGCATTCAGCAGGTCTCTCTGACGTATCATCAGTTCCTATGCAGTTTTATTCACATCAAAAACAGTTGTAAGAATCCTTCCATATGTGCATTCAGTTAATCAGTGAGAGTTTTCTCATCAGTGTGGTGTCTGCACAAACATGTATCAGCAATAGCTTCTGTGAGGCTTTTATGCTAAATGCTGTTCAAGCAGAAGTTAGTATCATGTTTCTTAATTTAGCCCTACCAATCCCAACATTTTGCAAAATCTGAATCAAACCTTGAGGTGAGGCTACAAATTGTGATATTAAAAAATAAATAAATGTACTTTTTTATGTGTGTCTTTTTCTAATAACTTATCTTTATAACTTGTTTAATAGTACCATGTGTTCATTCTTTTTGTGGTACAGAATTACAGGAATCATCTTTTATGAAATGCAGTAAATTTCATAGATATAGAGTGAAAGGCCATGTTGGCAGCTATACTGTAGCATCATTTGTAACACCATTTAAAATGTTCATGCTTTCCTATCCTGTCACCCATACATAAAGACATCCAAAGTGATGCAGGGGGAAAGATAGAGCAGTCTGGCTAAAAAGTGCTTGAGAAACTGTCACAAAATCAGTGTCTAGTTTGCAAAAAAAAAAAAAAGTTTGTAATTTTAAGTGGAGATTCTGTATTTTGGTATGCACTTAAAAACATACTGGGGAAAAATAAATGAAGGAATAGTGGACTGAAAAAAAAGATTAAAAAGCAAACCAACATATGTTAAACTTCCAGGATATATCTTAATTCCTAGAATGGCATGCTTAGCATGGAAATAGGCAAAGTCAGCTAGAATTTCTAATACTGTGTTCAAGCATTTATGGTGCTTTTATGTTAAAAGTGTAATATGATTTTTTTTTAATTTCTAAAGTTTGGTGCCAAAGTCACTTACACATTTTTATTGTTGGACCAAACTATGGCTGCTAAAGGGCTTTTAAAATTTGTCTAATAAAATCAGAATGAAAATTGTATTAAAATATTGAAATCAAATATAGTAACATGAACTGTTAGACATTAGGCTGAGTCATATCCTACTGGAGAGTTTAATGCTGATAATAATACTTTGCATTTTTTGATTCAAAGCACACTTGATTATCAACTAATTATCAAACTAGTTATCAATTATTTACTAATTTATCCTCTCTGACATGAAAGTGACTTCCATTTTATGCATGGAGTAATTTGGGTGGATCTGATTTACCTGACACTACATTCTGATTAAATGATACAGTGAAGATCAGACTTCAAATTTCTGAGCACATTGTCTTCCACTGGCAGTTAATAATTTGATACATTTATGTAACTGAGTAAATGTGAACAAAGAATTTTAGTAGTTAACCTGTATTATAAAGGATAATTACTTATTAATCAAGTATTGATTGAATTTGATCTATCTCACCTGGAAGTCTGCAGCCTGGGTTTTCAAAAGTTTACATGGTTGTTTCTGTTAAGAAAAGTGAAGATAAATTGCTTTCAAGCCTGAAGTGCAGCATTTTACATTCATTGTGCACTTCCAGACAAGTGGAAGTGATTCCACAAGTAATGTGGGTGTCTGAACTTAAACCCTCATACTCTAATCTCAGGCTGTAGTGCCATCATGCACCTCACATTGTAAGGTGGACAGAATACATTGCGCTGCTCTAAATGGAAACTCTGGAAAGCAAAGAATAAAATAGCAAGACACACATCATCTCTACAGCACCAGCTTGCCTATTTCAGCAATGATGACACCACACACCAGAAATGCAACAGCTCTGGAGATGGTGGGGGGACACTTTGGGAACCAAAGCCAAGGCAGAGCAGTGAAAGCTGAACATTTAACTCTTCTCTTTGCTCAGACAAATCCCCAGCTCAGGTCAGTTACATTGAGTAGGAGACACTTCACATGAGCCATCCCAACATCCGTAAATATTATATTTCTCCTTTCTTCTGGTTTCAATATGGCTTGCATCAATTTAACCATCAACGTTGGAGTTATTTCTGCAGGATACTTCCAGCTTGCTCATAGTTTCTGTGGTGATAGGAGAGCTTGTATCGCACTGCAGGCACAATCTACAGAATAAAGTGTCAACAAAAGTCTTGTTTTGTGTACATGTTTAATTCCCCTCTTGCTGCAGGAACAGCTCTGGCAAACTTCTGCTCAGTTTGTTCACCATTCCATACAGGACTGAGTACAGGGAAATACTGCACTTTAAACCATTATAAGACAACGCCAGGGAAAGTAATTATTTCTGCTGTTTACTTCCCTGATTTTTGACACCTCAGAGATTGTGTGACCAAAGCATTTCTTTTGAGGAACACCAAACTCAGCCAGAGGGTGCCCCCAATTCGCAGCCTGTGGCTATGGCTATGGTAAGGAAAGGCAGGGGGGAAGAGGGAGCAGTTTGGAATGAAATTGTAAGTAGAGCTGCACTTCTCTCAGCTCTGGCTGCAGTGTTTTTCATTGCATTTGGCCCTTGCAAAGCAGGAGCCTCTGACCTAATCATTCAGCAGCTTTATTTGACCACACTCTGTCTCTCTCTTTAGGAAACATGATTACTGTGTCCTAAATGCTTCCTAGAGTCTTTCATCTTTCCTCTATCTAATTAATGCTAATTTCCTTGATGGTACTCCTAAAGTACAGTTGGAGCCTGGATGTAGATTACAGAGCCCTTTATACTATCAGCAGTAAATCAGACAGAGATTGTGAAGCACATATAATATGCATTTCCTGAGAGTTGTGAAGGGTGGGACTTTATCTTGCAGTGCTTTAGTGCCTCTAATATTGTGTAAGGCTATAAGGCACTCAGTTATCATGACACTTCGTTGCCTGGAAATCCTCTTCCATTACACTGTATGCTTATTTCATTTTTGTAGACAAATCAGTTTGGCACATGTTAACCTGAAGCTATAATTTGTCTTTTAGACAGTGCTCAAGAGGGATTTTCCCAAGGAGCAAAATATGTTGCGAGGAATACAGAGGGCCTTAAATCATTTTCAGGGGGATAACCCTCATATTTTAAACCCCAAAGCATACCTGAGACATAAGAGAAGAATACACATTGAAACTAAAAGATACACTCAGCTTGCATTGTAGGAGGAACAATATTATTACATTAATTAAAAGAAAATTATCCTCCATTTTAGAGATACTTGCCTTTAGTAAGAAAGGTATGTAGGTTATTTGGTTATTTTTAGTGTAATGTTACATCATTTGGCAATATAACTTAAGCCAAATCATGTAGCCAAGATCAGTCCATATATAGCTGAGAAATCTTTGATATGACAGCATATGACTGCTAGGACAAGCACGTTTCAAGGTGTATCTGTGTATTTACATGCACAAGTGCAGATGGAATTTGTAGAACAAGCTCTAAATATGTCCAAAATGTTCTAAAAGCCAAACCTATCCAGCTCTGTAAATCTGATATCAACTGTGCTCCATTGTCTGGTCACTTCCAGTGATGGAAGGCAGAGATGAGGTATGACTCTTTTGGCTTGGTCCTATTTTGTCATCACTTCTTACTGATTAGCCAGGATTCCGATCAGCCCAGGGAATTCCCGCAGATTTAGTTCTGCTATTCTGAGCAGTAACTCTTTGATGGCAGTACAATGCCCCAGTACAGTTTACAACTTGACTCAGATCACTGTTATAGCTCTCAGTTGTAGGATTAGCTCAGTTTCTCTGCATCTTCTCTTACTGCCAAAGGTCGGAAAATCTGTCAGTAGATCTTCCTAGCTAAAACACTGCATCTTCTAAGATCCATTCAAGGAACAAAAATTGGACCAAAATGACACTGTCTTCCAAACTTCCCCATGTTTTTACCTGAGTTTTTATATAGATTATAGAATGAGAACAGCATCACATGTATACAAAACAGATCACATGTATACAAATTTAAGCAAAATGCTATATTGAGCTTAATCCAGACATATTTCTCTGAGCTATCATATATGAAAATACATTCATTTTTTCAATAATAGCTTAGCTTCAGTGGCCCAAAGCCAAATTATTTTCAGTGTAAACTATAATACCTACATTTTACAAAATCTATGTGTTATTTCACTTAAAATCCTACTCCCTTTTAATGAAATACAGTAGCTGGCTCTTCTACTGAAAAAAATCATTAAATATTTCCATACTGGCTTCCAGCTTGTCTGGTGTTTTTGCCTGGCAGAATACAGTGCATCTTTGTGTGTTATTAATGGGCTGAGCTTCTGGACAAGACCATGCTTTTTGCCACTGCAGAATTTCCTTACAAACAATGTGCTGTAAACCAGACGGGAGCAGAAGCTTTCATATATCCAGAGGACTATTTTTGACAGAGTAAGTAAATTCACCTTCATTAGACAAAAGGTGAAATACCTATTTCTTCTCTTCAGAGCATAAATTAAGTATTTAAAAAAAAAAAAGGCATTTTAGCAGTTGCAAAACTGTGAGGAATGTGGAAGTCTGTTAATCTTCAGGTCTGGTCTTAGGACTGAATGAGTCCTCCCCTCCTTTTGGCTCTAAGATGAAGGATAATGGTGTGAACACTGCACATGCAGAACTACACAGAAGGCTTGCCAGATGTGGGTGGTGCTGACAAATCACTGTCAAGTGTTAGAGAAACTTTTCCAGGAGTGCTGCAGGCTCTGGGATGGGAAATGTGCCATTCCCAACAGTACTGGAAGCCATGTGCAGCACTGCTACATTCCCCAAGCACTCCTGAGTTATCCCAAGACTGAAATCCTGTGATACAGCATTTCAATATTAGGTACCCTTGGTGCCCTGGCACCCAGGAATGCTGCAGCAGAGCAGTGCAGATGAGTGTCTGAAGCTCAACTAAGGCTTCTCTGTACTTCGTGGCATGCTCAGCACAAGTGGTGGAGCTGGAGAGCAGCTGTGCCTGGCCCTGTGCCCAGTGGGCAGGAGCTGATGGAGATGGTTCTCCTCATATGAAGGAGTTAAACAAGAGGTTTCCTTGGCTGTGCATCTGTCCCCTTAATCCTCAGTCCTACAGCTGAACATGTCTTCAGAAATGAAGGCAATGCAGAAAACTGTCTAGAAACTGTCAGCCCTTGAGATCTTTATACTACAGAGACACTTTTAGGGAATCTTCCAGAGATTGTCACCCTTGAAGCAGAAATAAACATGTCCCTTGGTCTCAGCTGCAATATGTCATAAGCCTGGGAAATGTGTTAAAACTGGGAAAAGGGAGTTGTGCTGTTGAGCCAGCATGTGAGTTGTTGGGGACTTAATGACACATTTTCCCTTGTGCACCTAGCAGGGTGCAGAGGTCGGTGCATGTGGGGGGCAGCTCTGTCAGACAAGAATAGAGGAGTTTTCTGAAATTAACTGATGTAAATTTGCTAAATGACACCATGTCCCCTAGGAGACAATAGAAAGGTTTCATGGAACTGAATATTTATTGGTAGCATTTCTGGCTTCCTTCATTCTAGAATTATTTGAATCAGGATAAAAACAGATGCAGGTGAAGTGGCCCCCTGAATCTCTTATTCATGAATACAATAAAAGACAAAGCAAGAGTCAATCATTTAAACTGCCTCAATCACATTCACCAAATTTATGTATTTGACCATCAGCAATCTAAATTATTTCAAGCAGGCTTCTTCCCCATTTTTCCATTCACCCTCATCCAAAACCTACCCTCCTGCCTCAAGACTTCTAGGTTTTGAATAAAGAAAAGCAATGTTATCTGTTGTCTGTCAAAGTGAAGATCTCCAACTCAGTATAGGGTGAAAACTTATGAGTGTGTCCCTAGCCTTGACTAGGCCACACAGTGAAAGTCAAAGATAAGTGTTTCAGTGTTAATTTACTTCAAGAGAGAGGGATGAGGATCTGACCAAGGTGGACTTGCATTTCCTGACTGCTTGGCATATGTGAATCTCTCAAAATGATTTTGTGCACAGTGGCTGCCCCATGCTTAGAAGTCTCATATCCTGGAATGAGATGTAAAGAAATTAAAAAGGAAGCAGCAGTGGTTGAGTAAAAAAAAAAAAAACCATACCAGGATATGAAAAACTGTATTTTTTTTAAAGAAAGAAGAGTGTAGTGAAGGTCCTAATGTAAGGTCTGCAGTGGAAGAAACAGCCTGTCTTTGATGACAAAGTTTTTGGTGTTTTCTTTTTTTTCTTTTTTTCTGAAAGTTCTTCAGTGAACATTGCAAGAAAATAGCGTGATTTTTAATCTACTCTAACAAGATGAAAATTCAGATTGCTTTTTTTCTTCAGCTGTGTATACCACCAGCGGCCGCTTGCTGGAAGCGACACCCAAAGCTCGGGCACATGCTGCGAGTTCTTCAGCACCATCTGCTGGTACGTGCCCCATCCACCTCTCGGCACTGCATTGTCTACAGCCCTTGGGAGAGTCAGGAAGAGAGAAAAGAGCTAAAATCCTCCAAGAGGCTGCCCGTACATGGCAAACCTAAGGACTAGGTGAATTGGTGCTTAAATAGATTTTGATTCTAATAAGAAACAGTACAAATCATCCATTTAGAAGCTGTGTAATTGAGCTTATGGTCATATGTGTCTCCTAACAAAAACATAATGAAGGCCAGGGACAGAGTAAAACAGGTCAGAGTAAAACAGAACTCATGAGGTAATGGAAACACAAGATGAGGTTAACTGGGCAGGGAAAAAAGCTACAGGAAATGTAAGAAGATATTAACGTAAAAAAGAGCTTTTGGAAGCTGAGACAGGATGTATTTCCTGAGATCTATGCCTTAAAAATTACATTCCTGGACAAGCTTGGAGTTTTGTTATCTAATTTTGCAATATTCTTTTTAAAATATAAAACTGATTAAGAGAAGGTGTGACTGTTTTTGAAAAAGACTTTAGATAAATAAGTTTGGACCCCTCTGACTAGAGCAGCTTTACATACCCCTTCAGTGAGACAGATCTGGGGCTGGGTTTATTGAATCTCTATTGTCATCAGAAACTCTGACATAAAAACAAAAAGGAAAAGAAAATTTGGAGCACAACTTGCAGACACTGTAAATTACTGCAACTCACTGGCATTAAAAGCATTTCCTGATTTGCTACAGTGGAGGAACATTCCACTCTGTTTGATGCCTTTTCTGCCAGTGGAGTAAACCCAAATTCAAGCACAACCACTGAGTGAACCCTGAAATGCATTCAAAAAGCTGAATAATTTTTGTTGCCAATTTTCAGCATTTATTTAATTGACAAGAGGTAGTGTGCCAAAGGTATTCCAGTCAGGAATGAGGTTTTCCTAGTTTTTCAGAATATGGAAAAAGAGTAGAGAAAAATTATATAACATAATGTGCTACTGACATATTTGGATAAATACTTGTTAATTTTGTTTGTTTGTTTGCATATCTACAGCACTATCTATTCACAAAATCAGTACAGAGAGAAAGGTATAGTCTCCTCACCATAGAACTTGACATCAAAGAAATCTATTCTAATAAAAATCCATTGGTAAAATGCTTCTATACACAACTTCCTACTCACAGAGATTTCTTCTTAAAAACTTTCTAAATAACATTATACTTGATTGCAGCATCAGCAAAATGGCGACAAAATGAATATTTTGCAGCATAAGCTTGCAGTGTCTCTTTTTGATGGCAAGACCTTTTGAAAGGTATTTCAAAGTTTTCAGCTTGGTCTTATGAGAACAAAATTCAAGCAAAATATAATTTAGCATCAGTTCTTGCTGACTCTGTTGTGGCAAACACAAATGCCTCCAGTTGCTAAAGACAGGATTACTCAGTTATTTTCTGTAACTGGGGAATCCAGCAAGCTGTACTTCCTCATGACATGCACAGGCTTGTGAACTTCCTAAATTTTTTTGAAATACGTTATTTTCAAAGGGAATACAAGTACCCGAGACATCTTCCAAAGTTAATGACTGTAGCTCTGATTGATAGAAATGGCCATATGTGTGGCCAACAGTTTAATACAGACATCAGTGGATGAACAGACCATGGGTAAAGAGAAACTGAATGAGAAGTGAGGTTAGGGAGATGAAGGATTGAAATTAAAAGAGCCAGTAACATTCTTTGAAAAGGCAATTCATAAAGAATGGACAAAGGCAGATTTAGACAAAGTTAAAACTGTGGAAAAATTTTGCTGAGAAGTTATTCTGGAATTGATACAGATCAAGCTGTTTACTATTTATGTACTTCTTTAAAAAGATTAACAGAAAACACTGGAGTATGATTTTGGGGTTATAAAACACTCAATTCATTCATCAGGCTCTTCTCTTGCAGTGCAGTTTTACCACGCTTCCAAATTTAGCCATTTTAGCAACTACAAGCTCAGAAAGTTGCTACTGTACTTAACTGAAGATCAGAAGTTGGCAACATATGATTCCAGATGGCTTTAAGACAGATCCAGCATGCCCAGATAGAGCTGAAAAGTGTTTGGTGAACATATGGGCGAGTGAATTGCTTGTAGATTTTGTGATACATTGATAGCATCACATTTCTGGCAAAAGACAAACTACTAGTTCTCATTTATAGGAAATGAAAGCATCGATAAGTGTTTGTCTTGGATGACAGAGAGTGAAATGTGCACCAAAGAATTTCCTAGTAGCATCTATAGCTGAGGTAGAACAAATCCTAGAACTTTGTATGAAAACATAAAACAAAGAAACCCCACAGCTGGAGTGCTAAAGCTGGAATTTGGCCAGGACTTGCAGATGTAATGATAATTTTCTTCTTTTAAGGGCTGCAATTCAGTGTGTCAGTCAGTGTTACAATCTGGTTTTCAAGTGCAGTTCAAAGTGCTATTTCAAACTACCACATCTTCCATTCTCCAGGGACAAGTCAAAACATGACATTAAATGAAGGTGCTATTCCTGGGTATGAGCATAATCAAAGAGATCTAAGGATTCTGAGAGTCAATACCTGAGCAGATGGCCTGTGGTAGTAACAGATTTTAGCTCCTATTTCCTCCCCATTCAGTGTTTTACATATCCAACTTATCTTCTCCTGGTACTAGCATAATATGTCCTATATGCAAGTAGCAGAGCCCAGAGTAAGACTGAGGAAGAATAAAACATGCCTCCCACATGCACACGTGAAGGATGGGATTTTCCATGCCTATCAACAAACCCGTCCAAGAATTACAATGAAAGGAATGTGGCTTCCTGTTAGTAAAGCCAAAAACTCGTGGCAAGGAGTGTTTATAAATAATCCAGAGCTGACACTCCTACCTTTGTTTAGCATGGGACATCTGTGCACCCGGAGGATGTACAGGCAGAAGGGGAAGGACTCCTAGTGAGTCCTCACTCCATGCCACAGGCTCAGCCAGCCCAGAGTCTCCTCAGATGCCCTGCAGTAACACCTGCAGGGAGGTGCTGGCCCTCCTGCCCCAACCCACACCTACAAGGAATTGGATCACAAGCAGGTTGCAGTCCCAGACCCTGGTCCACACTCTGCTTCATGTACTCCTTCAGAGGAGTTAATATACTGCCAGCTCTAGTGAAAATCACTTCCACTGCTAAAGTGCTCACTGGATAGACAGATAGAGAACCATGAAGGAAGATTCTACTGAGAGGTAGGGTCCTACAGCTCAGTGAGCAAAGCACATTATTGTAGCAGGCCAGTAACTATTCTAGTAGCTATATTCTATATTGCTTCTCCTCTGGTTTAAATAGTGGATGACTCCAGAGAAAACAAAAAGAACCAAGCATCCAGTCTCTTGTTTGCAGACTTCCAGTCAAGTCCAAATTTTTTGGGTAATTCAGCTACATTGTCTTGCTGCCGGGAACCTGAACACTGTTTAACGAGGCAGGGTAATTACAGCAATGTCCTAGTGACAGCTCCATCTTGTTGTAGATAGGCAGGATATAAGAGTACCTGAAACAGTTTTCTAGTAAATAGCATTAATCAGAGAGTGGTTGAGAAGGTTCTGTTGGGAGAGCATGAAAAACACTGTCTTTGGGAGGAAAGCAAAGTTTGAAATTTATCTTTTGAGTGATGGCTAAAGGGTCAGGGCTGGACACTTGTGAAGTATTCTATAATCTTCATTTGATGGAATTTAATAAACTAGTATTCATTGACTTTTAACTGGATATTTTGTTGTTCAACATGGCAACATATCCTTCTGTTAGGCTGAAGATCAGTGTCAGCTTTCAACAGGCTCCCATGCACTCCCACTCCAAGGCAAAGGAGCACACAGGAATACTGTCTGTGATTCTGCAGGGAGCAGGGATTTAACAAAAAGTGTACATAATGCCCACTTCAGTCAACACTGATATCAAGGGGGATTTTAGGAAGTTGAAGAATATTCAATAGCATTGCCTATTAACATTTTAATGAACTGATCATTTTACTCCAGAGGACTGTTCACAGTCACAAAGAAAATTGAGTTTCTTACAGTCACTGCAACTGTGCAGTAATAGATAATTTAGTCAGAATACACAATCATATCTCCCCTGCGTATGGCATGTACTATAGAAATATAAAATTATTTACTTAATGGAAATTTTGTCTTACCTGAAATAATTTCACCTTTTTAGGACAATATTTGTGGGAACAGAGGAGTCATTCAAAAGGCATCATCCATTTGTGGAAATGAAGAGTACAGATTATTATAATTAAATGCTACTTTTAACTCCTAGAATGGATATTTGAGCCTCTTTCTGTCTGATGATATGTGGGAGTTATTGGAGACTTATGTAAAGTCAGCCTGTGGGCCTAGATGAAGCATCTGAACCCAACTCATGGTGCCTAAAACCACCAACTCATCTGAAGTTTTGCTTAAGCATTTGAGCACACCATCCACTGTACAGCTAGGGCTCACTGGTACTAGTGTATCATAACAAGAGGTCAAAGTAATTTCTGAAAGAAATTCAAAGAATCCCAAATTCTTTGAGAGAAGGCTTTGATTTGCTTTTATTTCCTAGCTCCCTGTAAAAACTGGCTTTTTGCCTTGCTTTTGACTATGCTTCACTAGCTATGAATCAGAACTTTAAATCTCAAAGGGACAGCAATGCAGCATTAAAATCAATTAAAATTACTATCCTATGAAAAAAAACCGAATAAAACTAGTATGCAGCGTTTGACAACTTTACTCGAAAGTCCAAAATCACTTATTCAAAAAAGTGTTATCTAAATGGTAAGAAGGAAAAAAATTAAATTCTTATTAATTACATGGTTCTACTGATCATTTTCAATAATACAATTTTTTTTTTTATGACTTCTAGACAACTGGGAAAGTATGCATAATACTGGAAGCTACCCTGCTGGGATGGGTAAGTAAACAAATTTTGGCAGACTAAGTTGTTAATTATTCTGCTTGTTATAGCAAGGTAATTACAATTCTTGCTAAGGGTGAAGAATGAAAGAGTTTCATAGATATTCAGTAGAATTTAATAACAAAGTAAGAGCATGAGAGCAAGTTTTAATGATGTTGGATAGATTCAACTTCAAAGAGTGGGCATACTGAGGTAATTTAATTAAAAACTTATGGAATATGTGGATAAAATATGCACTTGACTGTCTATTAGCCAAGGTAACATGTATATGGTCAGTCTGCAAAACAATAACAAGAGTCTCCTTGTAGCAAAAATGGTAATGGTTGAAAAATTCAGTCAGAAAGACATTACTTTTAAATTGTGAAGAGAAGACAGCCTCTGGCAGCTTCTATGTGTATCATAACTTCATCTGAAAAAATAACTTCGGATATTGTCCATGCATTTCAAATGCAGACTGGAGAGCTGAAAGGCAGTTAAAAGGCTGGCAGGGCAAACAGAGAAACCTAAGCAGTTGCAGTTTTGCTAGGAATGTCACTGGTGAGGTAGACTTACATAAACTGTGAGGGTTGGACGTATACTCCAAACCAGAAGGGCACAGGCAAGTTTCCATCTGTGATAGCAGCTCTTTACCTAAAGGCATCCTCATCTGGTACATCATCGCTACAGCAGTCATCCACTGCATCCTGAGCAGATGCCCTGACTCTCTATTCTTTCAAAGCTTTGCTTTTGGAAAGTGCTTTTGGACAAAAACTCTTACAGGCAAAATCACAATTCAATCCTTCATAGGGCTTTCTTTTGCTTCCTGAGCAGCATGGTGCACCTGGTGACCACAATTAGGAAGAGGGGCTTGGCACATCTCTGTAAAGGCAGGGATTATGCAGTGGTGCACACAGCAGTAACTAGAGAAAATGGGGCTCTATTAAAGGACAGGGAAAGGCTGGGAGAATGATATGCTGTTGAAGATGAAGTCTTTCAGCAGAGTCTCTCCCCTATTCAGAGGCTGGGAGTGGTTAGATTCATTGAAGGAGCAGTAGAGAACTGTGAGAAGAAAAGCCAGGGTACCATAGATGGTTGTTCTGTGCAATGTAGCCACTGATGGTTTCAAATATGTAAGGCAGAAGATTGGAGTGCAATATCACCTGCTTAACAATGCATGCTGCTCCTCCTGCTGTAGCTAGATTAGCTAATAGATCAGGTCTGTAGCTGGATTAGCAAATTTTGTGAGCCCCTGCCTCTCCCTTGCACAGCAGCGGTGCAAAGAGCATGGTGCTTGGCTGACCCTGGGCTGATGCACAAATATCCAGAGGAGGTAAAAGTTGGGTTCCATCCGATGGTGGCTTGGAGTCACACAAGGTCTTGGAAGAGGTATAAACCAGGGAACAGCAAAACAAAAAAAATTATCTGTGAAATGTTCATCAACAAACATGTCAAACCAGATTATGATTACCCAGAGAAGGGCTGGTACATCAAACAGGAGCTTGGCTTTCTGATGAGGGCGGCTTGTTGCGTGTGAGGTGTTTGGGGCCATCTTTGTGGGAGACAGCAGAACTTGCCCAGAAGAAAATATGGTGAAGGGCTGTTTTCAGAGAGCGCCGCTGCCTCCACAGAAGCTATTTGTGGCTATGATTTCTGTCATATTCCTTCACGGCATTTTTCTGTTCAACAAAAACCTCCGTTGTGTGGCTGCATGTGGTGAACTGCAGATGTGCTAGAGAGGAGGAAAAGTTCATTTCAAACTTGTGTGTTGAAACACTTCATGCAGCGTGAACTTATTTTCTCTTTAAACTAAATATATATTTGTGTACATTAAGAAAGTGCTGATTTTAACTATTTTTGTTTCTGATCTGGGAACTCAAGGGGCAGTCATCTGAACAAATTTTTGCTTTTGACTGAGCTATTATTACACCTTAGAGACCTGAATGGTTCCAGTGTGTGGATTTGAAGGTAATTTGACAAGACATGTGGAATCCAAGGTAGTAGAAGATAGAGGCTCATTTTCTTGCAGCAAAAAAAAAAAAAGATAAAGAGCATAACCTGGCCTGAAATGCCGACTCAGCAACAAGGTGCCACAAAAATTTCTTTCCAAACATTGCGGCATCTGCTAATGCCAGGAAATCTCACCAAAGTTAAAAACTGTGATTGAGATGTTCAAAGCAAGATTCTGAATTCTACTTCTAGCTCTGGTGATGACAGTTCCTGGTATGTCTATGGAGGAAAAGAAAAGTATTGTTGTTATATGGGTAGGTCTATCTTGCCTGCAAAATCCAGTAGCATGTGTGATAATAATTATGAAGACTCAAAACTCCAACATATTAGCACATGCCAGTAACTACACTAATAACTTTCCAAGAATCCTGGCCATGTTAGTTTGCTTTTTAGCATGTCCCAAAGGCCAGGACACCAATTCTCCTTGGCTGTCTTCTGTCCTTGCCTGCTGATACTGATGCAGCTGCAAACACCTTCCCTCATTTTGCTGTGATGCTAGTAGTGCAGTGGAAATATTGAGATCTGTAGATTTAGATATCTAAAGAGGGAAATTGATTTGCATTTCATTCTGATGGTATCTGAACTTGCTGCCATTCTCTGGAGGATGAATCATGGTGCTCATTCTGGCAACGGGCAGCTGTGCACTCCCACACTCCTTCCTGGTGTCTCTCTGTGACTCAGAACACGCTCTGTCACCTGGGTGGCCAGAGATGCTGGCAAATGAGAGCAGCATTTCAGAGAGAGTACACAGAGATGAGGAGCTGGTAATGCAAATGGGCAATTCAGAAGTAAAAGCTAGGTAGTTGTTCTAAAGTAATAATTAAGATTTATCATGTGTAAAATTCTCTCACCACATCTAAACCAAGGAGTGTTTTAGAACACCTGTGCTTTGCTGTTGGAAGCTCATTTGAGCTGGAAAATTCTTCCTCCAGAGGCAATTTATTACCCATGTAACGGATGCTGTTCTGTTGAATATGTAGCATATTGAGGTTTGGCTACCAGTTCACTCTTTCAACACAAAGTGAAAATATGGAGATTGTGGGTTTGGAAGAATTTATTTTATTGATGTGGAAAACTGAGAATTTAACTTGGAAATTCTTTGATTAACTCCTGATTCTGTTTATGCAGGGAAAAGTCTGTTAACATTGGAAATTAAGTTCAAATGTGTTCAATAACAAATTAAATTCTTCAGAGGCAGCTCCTGTTTCACCATTTGATGAGACACCATTCCCTGAACAAAAGGCTGTCTTTGAAAAGGCTGCTATCAAGATTTTCTATTTTAATATTTTAAAAAGTTATATACTTTGCAAATGAAAAAAGTGAAGGTCTGAGAGGCAAAAAGGGAACAATTGCTCTGTCTTACTGATTAGTTTTAAACTTTTGAGAAGAATTAAGAAGCCATCAGCTCTGAAAAAAAGCACATTGAACTGTGTACCCTGAATCAGGTTAAAACACTTGATTTTTCTATGAATTATTTGCAGTATATTTCCACAGTTTGAGAACACACTTCCCTGGAGTGCATGCCTACCAATCTGACTGATGCACAAGATTAGAGAAAATCTAAAACTAGAAATCTAATCACTTCATCTTTTCTTCCTAAATATTTATTTGAAAAAATATTCTGATTTCCTTTTGTCTTTTAATTTCAGTAAGCACAAGAAAACAGGTATGACTCTGTTCATTCTGTGTATAGAACTGCAAAGGAATTACCTCACTAGACTGTTCACATCTATCTGGTGTCTGACTATTCTAAAACACACACAAGACATTGTGAAATGACTAATCACAAAATTAAATGAATTCATGTGAAACAGCTGTAGTGCAGTCACTGGTTTGAATTTCAAATGTTCCACAGTGATCAGAATTTTACATTCCTTGTTCTAGTTCACCTCAAAATGACAATGGCAAGAATGTTTCTATTATCACTCCACAGTGGTTTGATTTACACTGCATTTAATTACAGCAGGTTTGATATCATTCTTAGTTTTGAATGGCTTGCAAATCTTTTTCTTTTTAAGTGAAACATAAGAGTTGCTTTATTTTAGCTGCAAATTAATAGGAGTTTTTAAACAAAACTAGTTAAACGTAAATCAGTTTGATTCTTCCCTGGTGTGGATAGCTGTAGCCCAGATAAGCTTTTGTCTTGAGGCCAATCATCTATCAGTCCTAAAGGAAGGACTAGATTTATGTGTTCTCTCCTTACCTCCTCCTTTGTACATTCATATTTGGATTAATGTCTTTGCAAATGTTCTAGGGAAAATGCCAGATCTGCAAAGACAAAGAACAGGTATTGCTATTTTTGCTGTGAAGCTTAAGTTTATATAATACAGAATGACAGGCTGCTTGTGCAAATGCAGCAGTACAAGTAAACAAAGTGGAAGGAAATATCTCAGAAGTCTACACCAGCAGATATACTTAGCCATAAAAGGTCTGGCGAACAATTTGTGGGCTCTAAGGGGTAAGTGTTGAACTAGAAATTGGGGTGTTCATACAGTTTGTTGCTATTGGGTGAAAAAGAATAATAACAGTACACAGTACTGATTGAACCCATTACTTGAAGGTAGTTATTAAGGCAAATACTGAAAAACTACTAGCTCAAAGGCATGTGGTGACATGTAAGTGGCTTATCAGAATTGTATCATTCTGCAAACAAAGTTGCATATCTCGGATTTCACAATGACTGCTTCAGACATGGCCTTTCAATTAAAGCACAGACCCTGTCAGTACTGAAGAGACAGGTCGCATTTCAAGAACTGTTTATCAAACGAATACAAAACCAGGGCTATAGGTTTGTTTTGCTTTATTTCTTTCAGTTTTTAAATTTCTTTTAATGCTGTATTTATAAAGTGAATCTCAAGTTGATTATATGGATACTTTGTCATTCCTATTTGTCATTCAGGGTCCTTTTCCAAGGCTTGTTATCAAATCAGCTGCAAAAGCTGTAATTGCTTCCAGCTAAGGTGACTGCCCCATTCTTGTCATGGAGGCTTCCTAATCAGTGGCTCCCAAAAGCTTCGGTCTGCAGATAATGAAAAGAGAGAGATAAACAGCAGGGTTTCCCTTTCATACAAGCCTACATGTGTTTCCTGATTTATACAGGAGTGAGGAGAATTGGGTCTGTCTAGATTTTTCTTCTTCATCAGTACTTATTTTAGTTTCTTTCATCAGCTGTGCAATTGAAAACAGTCTCCTTCCAGCCTCTCAGGACAACAGGAGGTGTGAGAGTCATAACACATGATAATGCCAATTAAATCTCCATCCCATATCATTACCATATCTGTCTAGAAGTTGCTCTTTCCCTCTTGGCTGTTTGTTCAAAAGACATTGTCTTGCTGCATAAACCTGCCCCATTAAAGGCTCCAGTCCTTGTCTGAGGACAGTGACTGGAGTCACCCTGCCATGGGGAACACCTCCTCATGCCTGATGTGGACAGTGAGTGACTTTGTTTTTTTCCACTCAGCAGTGCTTTCTGTATTGCCATTCAACTTTGTTCTCCTGCTCCCCTCATTGGGCCTGCCTTTGCACTCCTAACTAATTTGCACACTCTTTTTGAGTGTGGAGGTGGAATTACCTTGACTTCCAGCACTAGCCTTGATGAGTGCACAGCATTGACAATTCTTCCAATCCCCACAGTAAATGCAGTGCACTTGGGGTCAGTTTGGAATCAATATACAAAATGGCTGAATGATTTCAGGTCTCTATAGAAGCACAGTGGGGGCTTAAGCCCCCAGTTCCCACATCCTAGGTTGCTTCCATAACTGACTTGGTGATTTCCCCTCTCCTGTGTTAGCGCTGGAAAGAAAAAGGTGCTGGGGCTGCTCTTGTGCCTTACTCATGCAATGAGTGCTGGGCCCTGCAACCTCACCATTGCCTCAGGTACCCCCATGCAGAGCAGAGCCTCACCTTAAATAAACTTCATGGCATTTAGAGAGAAAACCTCTCTGATCATCTTACAGTGTGCTTGTGCAACAACACAGAAGTTGGCACGCATTTTTTCTCTTATGTGCTTACCTCCAGGAAGATGAGAAACCACAAGGAATCTGAGTGCTTTGAACATAGGCTTTGCATGGAATGCCTACCATCTCTCCTGATAAACACTTGGAATCAAAGTTATTTTCAGATGTCCCCAAAGAATATTTTCAAGAGATTGCTGAGATCATGACTGATAGCTTTATTAGTAAGAAATGTAGTTAATTGCCTGTTCAGCAGCAATAAAAAACATGATGGCACATATTTTTTGGCCGGATCTTTCCTACATTTTTTTCCTTCCCTTCAGACTTTCCTCTGGCACACATGAATGAATTAACTGTGCAGCCCTTTGCCATTGCCAAGATCCTTCTTATCCTGCTTTGTAGATGAAAGGATGAGGAATCTATGTATCTGCTTTGTATCTCTCGCTGCAGGCAAATGTCCCTGTTATCACCAAGAAACACACCAAGCCTTGGTTAGGATTTTAGGTACAGCTCTACTGTGTTCAGGCTCAGGTCAGAGCTCAGCAGGCTGTTGCCAGCTGGATCTAAACCTCAAGACCACTCGAGGCAGAGAGGCAGTATTTCAGACCTCAACATACTAAGCTACTGTGACACTGGCATGTGTGCCTCTTTTGGATCCATTTTACCAAGCTAGTAAACACAATTGCAAGTCTTAGGTCTTGAGCAGGATCTTAAATTCCACAGCCAAACACTACATTTGCAGAAGTGCTGAATTAGTCTCCTGGTTTTGGCTGGAAGGTTGAATGGTAGTATTTTCAACATGTTCTATAAATCAGGTCGTTCAGAGGCATTTGAACTTATTATACACTTTTCAAAATCAGGGTTAGGATCTTTGAAAAAGTAATTTTTGATCTACTGTAAAGTCAGTGGCACACAGAACATTTAATACAGGGAAGGGGCTAGGCTTGAGACTTTTAAATACATAAAGTACTTAATTTCAATACTGCAGAGACAAAATGAGGGCCATTTCTGCTCTGATGTCAGCTGGCTATTGACTTGCAACAGGAGGGCTTTGATCTGCAAGTTGTCTCTATTAAAAATAAATAAGGATAACAACCTTATTCACTACCAGCAGTCTATTAACAATGTTCTAGGCTTGAGTATGAGTTTTCAAATGCAATTCTGATGTGTCTACAATCCATACAGCACAACATTTTTCATCTTGTACATTCTATATGAAAGACCATCATGGTGGGCTTACTGGAGTTCACATCCAACAGGACTTCCATTGAGAAAAGTGCTTTTAAAAAGTTTTGTAAGCTTCTCCACACTTTCCTATGGATTTTTCTATGAAATTGCTGTTCTATTGGAACCTCATTACTGAAAACAGCTGTCCTCTTTCCTTTGCTCTTAATATGAAGGATAAGTCCGAAGAAGGAAAAATGCTATCTGCTTTTAAAATACACAGCATTTGAAACTGGAGATAAACAAAATATATGGGCAGCTCTGGCATTACAAATATGAATGACGAGTATGAGTGTCACCTCTCAAAGAGGTGAAATAAGGTGACACAGCTTTGAAAGTAACTGAATTCAGAGGCAATAGCTGAAGTCTGTGGGAAGATTCAAATTCTTATTTAACTGGGAATTTCTCAGTGATGGACATTGTCCTGTTTCCTGTCCAAAAGCTTCCACCTGATTCTTTACCTGTCTCACATATCAACAAGATTATGTACAGAGAAATTTGATAAGAAAAAGTGGCCCAGAATTTTATTTTGCCTAATTTTACTTTAAGGTAGCTTCTCATGGTCTTGCTGAAACTGAAATAAACCTGGGTGACTTTTATGTAAGTTTCTAGGTAGTTTAGATTAGCTATAAGAGTTTAAAATAAAATCTGTAACTAGTTTGACTGAAAGTGTAGGCTCTTGGTTGTTCTGCTCTAAGGATTGTTCTTTGCTTGTAATCTCTGCTAAATGCAGCAGAGATGGCTCTGTGACTACTGAAGTAGTGGGTTTCAGAATCCCAAAATTTGTTTACATTGAGAAGAAATGTTTCAGCAGAAGTGATATTTACCTACTGTTTTAAAAATACTTCTCAGAGCAGCAGAAAAAGGAATGTGTTGCTCAGCAAGCCACAAAGCATTATTTAGTCCTTAATTTTCTTTACTATTTCTTACTTCTGGCTCTGCATGCAGCTTCAGTGAGTGCAGGCTCCAGCCTTAATGGCCAAGATCCACTTCCTTACTGCTGAAGAATCTGGCCCTACTGGCACTCCATTACATCGAGCAGGAAAGAAAATATCTTAAAAGGTGCCCCAGCATAAGGGAATGGGAGAGTAAGTGTAAATAAAGCAGAGACTGGGCAGACCAACAAGAAATGTTTAACATTCCATGCTCTCCACAAAGGGCAGGTCAAGGAAAGGGAATGAGTGGTTGGGATGAAGCACATGCCACGGATATTTTTCAAGCACATTTCAGCAGAGCATATCTAGTCACGTAAACATCCACAACAAACAGAACAGCCCTGTTCTTGAATGTGGCAGACCTCCTGAGGACCCTCTATATACACAGGAGATGGCTCTCACTATGCAGGGAAGCCACAGCTGCTGAATTCACAGCTGCAGTTTGAATTCACAGGCACAAATTATATTGAAAGGGCCATTCTCGGATATGACCAGCTGAACAATTGCTTGCTCATGCCCAAGTCAAACCAATGCACTGTCAGGCTATGTGTGCCCTGTATCTGGGCAGGTAAGAGGTGGAAGAAGTGAATTTGTCAAAAGTAATATCTCAGGGTTTGGGGAAGAGTTAAAAAACCCCTAAATGAAAGTTTCAAATGCAGTGGGAAAGACTACTTCTTCTTTCTTATTCTCAGGTGCAACCCAAATTAATTGAAGGAAAATCAGTTATTAACTCTATTAACTCTATTAACTCTAACACTTATTGGTGATCCAGAGAGAAGTAAGTTTACTGAAGCCTAAGAGTTCAGCAGACAGGCAATTTTTATTTTTTTTAAGATGGTAGGGTTCAGAAATCTAGCTGGAGTTCATGAACCTATTCTTCCTGTAACTGAAACCCATGTTTTACTCAGGGTTGATTCAATTTTTAAAATAAATGTTTTCCTAGTTACAGGGAAAGCCAGTTCTATGTATAAGGGGTAGAATAACACCCTTCCAAAATCCATGTGTCATAGGTGGGTGGCCTATATGCCGGATATGCACGCACACAAAACCGAGTTTAGAGTACGAGAGTTTTCCTCTCCCCATCAGTTCTCTCCCACCTACTCCCTTGCCATAATTTCTGTCATCTTTCTGCCTTCTCACTGAGCTGTATCAACTACTGTAATTTTTAAAACTAAGTTTGTGGACATTATTTTTAGTTTCTCTAAATGGAAACTGACCTTCAATCTCTCCAACACAGATTCTTTGTCCAGTTTCCATTTAAGTACCGTTTACTTTTCCTTAATGGAGTTGAGTGTCTGAACTTGGATTACTGGCATAAACAGAGTGATAAAGATTCTTACTGCTTGGGTATGTCATCTATCCAGTCTGACTTACCAACAGCACCTACTGTCCTGAAGCACCTGGAATATCAGATGTTTCTGCAGACACTCAAATGGAGAGAGTAGGGACATGTAGCACAAATGTTTCCAACATAACCCTTGCAGGAGTGGAAACATGGAAACCTCTTATGAGCACTCTCCAGTCTTTATGCCTGGGTCCTTTAGCCCTTTTGCCCAGTGGAGCACCTCTGGTGTCCCATCACTCCCAGGAACAGATCTCTTAGGGTAGCAACATTTTTCCTTTCCTGGACTGTGGTCATACACTTTGTGTGAAATTCCTATTCACACTGGGGAAAATTCCATGTACAGATCAATGGCTGCACAATCTTAGGTATGCAGTCATCTGCCAGGAACAGACACTGATTTTGTTTCATAAAGCAATGGAATTACCCTCTGCAAAAGGAAGATAAATCATTAAAAGCATGTTAGGACATCAGACAGGAAAATGTAAATAACCATACGTAACAGCAGCTGTTCCTGATCAGGTTCCATTCTTTGATCTTTAGAAAGATGGCTATTAATTAGCAGGGTCAACACTAAGTTTTTTCTTGGTAACAATGATCTTCTGAACCGCCCAAATAATAGATAGTTGCTTGTAGCTGTGCTATGCTAAGCTTCTTGGGAAGGATTCTTCAGATAAACGGGATAACAAAATTACCTTAATATAAACAGTTCTGAAGTTAGGTCACATTGCAGTAGATAGAGGATACATTTTATTGGTAACCAATCCTGAATCCTTTGAAACAATGTATGAAATTAGTTCCAATCATACTGAAATTGCAGGTAATCTACTGAGATTGCAGTCACTGCTTGACATGAATATCTACCTGCTGTGCCAGGTTCCAGCTGCAACATGGAAGTCACCACATTATGGACTCTAAGGTTGCTGAAACACTTCTGTTAAGCTGCATTTCCGTTTTTCACTACTGGTTGGAAAAATTTTCTTTGAATGTATTGGATAAACTGCAGAGTCCTACTAATGCCCATGTGATTGGACCCCATAACAGAGTGCAGTATCAGACCCTGAGGCTGGTATCAAATCCAGAACAGTCAAATCCCAAAGCCTAGCAGCAAACCACGTAGCAAGTGTAAAATCCTGAACACACAATATATTCCAGAGTGGGGTCTGACTAGTCTCCAGCATGCAGTTTCTGATTCCACTTTGGAATTCAGCAGCAAACTGGAACAAGTTACGCCTGCAGTTTAATTGTGGGTCATAAACAACATCTTTCTTGTTGATATGGTACAGCCACACAACATCTTTTCAATGAAAGTCATAGCAACATGTATGGAGGGAATCCACTGAAGGAATGGAAAATTACCTTGATTTCTCCTATTTTCACACAGCAATAGGGATGAGAAGTTCAGTGTCTGTGATTATGTCTCTCCTGTCACAAGACATGCAGGAGACTAGTCCATGTGAATTTGCACATATGTTTGAGACAATCCCAGTTGGTCCAAAGTCACAGACTTAAGAATGAATCTTTCACAATTTCCATGGTCAAATGTTTGGAGAATCATGGACATGCCATCTTATCTAACTGCAAGTGCAGTTTGACAACAAGTCGCACATCCTCTCAAAAAGGATACGCAGTCAAATACACAAACACTTCCTCCCATATCTGACTAGGCAGTAGAAAAAATGTAAACTCATGTGCCACTGGTTCATAGTTAAGGTCGTGGTGGTTGCATAGTTGAAAAGCATTTCCTTGGATGTCATGAAGGGAAAGATGTGGTACTGTTAAGACTAATCCTTCCTGTTCCTTAGCACACATTGCAGAATTATAAGATTGTGTCCTGTTTTGAGTATGCAAACTGGCTTCCAATTTCAGCCAGGTCTTCAGCAATTTATACATCCAGCTTATTCTCCAGGAGCTGTCAGCTCCAAGGCAGAAAGGGTAATGTCTCTGTGGCTGCTTGCAGCACCAAGGAACCATGTCAAAGCACAGGGTCTGGCTCTGTGCTCCCCACTGCTACTGCTTCTTCCCTTTCACAGCCACACTCTATGCACACATTACTTCTGGGCAAGACTCATTGCCCACCTCTCTCAGGAAGAAACTCTCGTTGAGCTGGGGCTCATTGGATTGCAGAATGTTTGTGACTGTGTCCCCACACTGAAACATTTGCATAATGTGCTTGATTTGATTAAGAAATGAGATGCACAAATGCCTCAGCCACCTGAGCCATACTTGTTCAAAGAACCTAACTGGAAACCAGCAAATGGTGGTAGGCGTTTTTTAATCTGAATTTTGCAATTCATAACTAACGTGAACAAACTTGAGTTTTAGGTGATAATTAGATGCAATGTCAGAGCTACATCTTGCTTTTGAGTCCCTTGCAAATAACATCAAATTCTTGACCTTAAAATGGGTTGATATATGTCCACTTCCTATGATACTTTTCTCCTCATCCTCATTCAAACCTTTTGTGCAGCCCTGTAAACTGTAGCAAAAACATTATCAGCTCAGAGTGCTTGTGGCACCCTGCCTGCAGTGATGCTCAGGTGCATTACAAGTGAGACTGGAGAGGAAACTTCTAAGAAATAAGCCCAAATATTTCTATGAAATGTGTTCCCTCTATGTGGGGGTGGAGGTGATGCATTCCTTTCTCCCTTGGTGGACCCAAGTCCTGAGTTTATAGCATGTAACAGTGAGGGGATAAAATATGCAAATATTGTGTCTTCCTACACCTTCTCTGTTCTCCTGTCATCCATGGCTTATAGACAGAGCACTGCTTGGCCCCCTTCTCTGTCTCCAAAAGGCTTTATTTCTGCCCAGGGAAAAAGGGGCTAATAGGTCAGAAATGTGGGGATGTACTTGGAAGAGTGAGCCCTGTAGTTCTTTCTGCACTTACACACTACTACCAACAAGTGCATAGTAACAAATAACAACAGGGACTTCTCTGTGTGCCCTTCAGTCCAAATGCTAAGTACTAAAAACAGATGCTAATTGTATGGTTCCAGAAAAAAAGAAAAAGAACATGCTGGGGTGACTCAGGACATATTCCCACTGTTGTGCAAGGACAAATAGTATTTAGATATGTGGAGATTTGTCTGTGGTTAACTGTGGCTTGTTGAGGGGTAGAAGAGGGGTATGCATGTGCATGCAAAAACTCACAAGCACCACCCTGAACTATTTTAAGTCTTGGAGATGAAACTGGTGATTATCTTCTAAGCTGTTAGCAAATGGCTATTCAGTGCCATAGTGGGACAAAGTGAACTCAGTGACAAATAAAGAATGGGATAATAAACAGAATTTTATGCATCTCCTTTGAAGCATAAAACTTGCTGCAAATTACATATCATTAAACAAAGGCATAAAAACTTATTGGAAAACAGAGGGTGGCAACACTTCAACAAAAATGTAAATGTGACTCTGATGCATATATTTTTACCTGAGGGAAATCAATGCCTGTGAAAATACTCAAGACAAAAATGCTTATGAAAATGAAAACATTCAAGGCAAGAATTTATAACCCTACGATTTTTTTTATTGCATTCTCTAATATCCAGCCAAGTGATAGGAATGCATTGCTCTGGATTGCAGTCACCCTTCTTTCAGCACTTGACTGTAAGCTCTGCCAAGGAACATAATATAACATTTTACACCTCAGGTTAGACTCTTTATTTGTAATTAGGCATCTAAATAGCTAGCATCATTATCTTAGTGAATAAGCACACGAACAGAAAACTTCTTTAGAAAAGTTAACTGAAATTGCTAATTTAGGTGACTTGCAAGTACAAAAGCTTGACAATGGTGTTGAGAGCACCTTCAGCTTGACAATGGTGTCAAGGGCACCTTCAGTTACCTTAGTTAGAGGAATCATTACATGACACTTTATGTTGCAGCTGGTTTTTGTCACTGTAAAACTCCATGTGCTGGAGTCAAGTTATTATTATGAAATATTTTTTGACACTCTGCTGTGACTACACCCCAAAAAGACCTGCAGCATACTTTGGTTCTAAGCAGTTAGCTTCCCAAACCATTTGAAGTGCTTCCTTGAATGTTTGAATAACAAAATCTCTCACAGAAGGGTTCCTTGGTACCATCCTTTGTCTCATCTGATCTAAATTCTGTCTTTAGGGCCACCCTTAGGACAGATATAATTCTTTCTATATGCTCTAATCTGCTAATAGGTTTGTTTATACAGACCGTAAATGGTTAACAAGAAGGAAAGCTATTTTTATAGCCATTAAAAAATTAAAATCATGCTCCTGACATCACTTTACAAACTAAGCCTTCAGGTTATGAGGTCTCATTTCTTGCAATGAAATGTCCAGTTTATTGCTAGACATTTTGCTACTCTCCAGTTCTAACCTCCAAAATCCTTCATTACAATCTCCAGATCAGACAGGACTCTGCTGTCAGTTTGAAGCCTAGAGTGAAAAAGGAGCAGCAGGGTATAGTGGAGGCAGCCCTCTGGAATTGTACAAATGAAGAACCTGATATCTGAAGAAACCAAGACTTGCTTCCAAACTTCTAGCAATTTTATGGCAATTTCAGGCCCAGAATCAACAGTGGCGTTCCACTGTGCTAAAGGCAGGCTGGGTACTCTGCTTGTCAGGTCCTCTAGTATTTGGGGCAACATCTGTATTGTCCTGCTATTTTAAAGCTCCAGATGCTGTTAGGCTGATACCTGTGAATGTGAGCTTTTGTTAAAGAAGAAAATAGTAATTGAAAAGCAAGTCTTCAATATGATGAGAAGATATTGAACTGCAAACGTTAAATGACCTCAAACCAGAAGGAAGGAAAGTCAATACTTCTGGTTTACTTAGAACTAGAATTTTTAATCAAACTTTTGGTGGATGCCCAGAAATGGCCTCAGTTTCAACAAGTTGTTTGGCTTTCCCTGCACATGTTCTGCCACTAGAACAAAGTGTCCAACCTCACTTCTCTTACCAGTGCCACTGTGAGCTTATGTTTACACTGGCTGCACCATGGCTCATTTTTGTGGTTCGTTCCCTCCTTCTTGCCAAATACTTGGGTTTCCCCTGCCAGAAAGAAGAAGGTGGGGTGAGTGAAGGGTTATGGGGGGAGTGAAAAGCAAAGATGGGGTGTGTGATGACAAAGGGAGCAGAAGTGGGAAGTTCTGGGGAAGAAGTGGGGAGAAATGGAGAAGAGGAGGAAGCTGTGATATTGGGAACGCATGTAAGACTCAAATAGGATGTGTCATTGAACCTCCAGCACTTCCAAGAGAGAGCTCTAAACAACTTTATTTTTGTCTGGTTACTATAAACCAATAAACAGGAAATGTGTTATAGTAATAAACAAAGGACAGGAAAAAGGAAACACCACTAATCAAACAGGAACACAGCCTGGGAACATGAAAAAGGAACAAACAAGAGTTATGTTTTGCCCAATTCCCACTCAGGATTGGGAACAGTAATGAGTATAACAAAACATAGGACAAAGAAGAGGCACTTATGGCAGGACAGAAATGAAAACCTTCTTAGAGACATTTTGGGCCTTGTTTCCTGCCATAAAATAGGATAGGGGCTTTTGATGCAAACTCTAGCTGCTGTTCCACCTCTTACACTGGAAGTTTTAGAAGAGTATCTGTGTCCACGTTTGAAACTGTAACTACCTCACCTCAGATCTGTCCCTTGTCTTTAGGGACAAATTTACATCAACAGAATAAAGCTATTTAGCATGAAAACATGTTCAATACTCAGCAGTCACCAGAGCTAGGCTCTGTTCATGCTGGGTGGAAAGTGAAAATATAATCTTTTTTCACTCTTTATACATACATTTTATATATATATATGTGGAGATATATATATATATATATATATACACAAACATGCATTTCTTTGTGCAGGAACATCCTATTTCCAACATTTTTGTTTTACTTCAGGGCTAGGGAGTATCCTTTCATGTATTCTCTGTTCTTTTTTCATATGTTTGTTCTGTGCTTTAGCCACAAAAACCTCTTTAGAAAACAGACTGTTTCTGTGGAGAAACTTTAGTCAAAAATAAGTCCAAGTGTTCCTGTGGATGTTTTTCCATGAGGTTCATTCTGAAAACAAGACTACTTTCTTGGAAATATTCTGTTACAAATTGGATTGGTATATGATTCACTTAATTCTATGGATTTATGTTCCACCTAAAACACACAGGTGAATAATGAAGAACCATTTGGATATACTTTCTGCAAGTAGGATATTCATAAATAGAAAGCTCAAAGGAGGAAATGAGGAAATCCTTCCAGAGGATAAAAGCTACCAGCATTTGAAACACGTGACTGTTCTTCAGTAATGATCTAGATAACAAAGCAGACTGCACCATCAGCAAGGTTGTACAATACAAGGAGGAGTGGCTGATGCACCAGATGGTTTTGGTGTCATTCTGGGAGACTGGGAGACTTGACATGCTGAAGAAATCAGACAACAAGAAATTAAGGAAAGTCTAAAATAGGAAATGAGGATCTTAAGGTACTTAGGGCACAAGCAGGCACTGTGGTGGTACCCATTGAAAAGACAAGAAGCAATGGCAGGACGCTAAAATATAAGAAATTCCATTTAAACATAAGAAAAAAAATATTGCTGTAGGGGTGATCATACATTGGCACAGGTTTTTCAGAGTGGTTGTGGGGTCTCCATCTGTGGTGGTATTCAGAAAGTGACTGAGCAACCTACTTTAGCTGACCCTGCTTTGAGCAAAGGATGGGGTGGGCTTGGCCTTGATGATCATGAGAGGTCCCTCCCAGTGTTAACTACTTTGTGATGGTGTGAAATTAAATAAAACCCACCACAACAATGGCAGGCTGAAGATAAATTATTGTCAATTCACAGTTAAAGACAAGAAGGGGAACACTTTGCAGAGCACCTCTGTCTGCCTCACTTCTGAAGATACCCAAAAAGCAAGGAGACACTGCTGAACAGTGCTCTGGAGGCACAGGTGAAATCAGAAGGGGCTAAGCAGCTGAAGGAGTACTCTGAGCCTTCCTCCACCAGACACTACAGATGGCTGAACCAGGAGGCAGTGGGTGAGGGCAATTCATGGGCTCTGGAATGAGAGAAAAGAAGTGCAGGTGGAGTCTCAGCAGGCTGTTTGGAGAGGGTTTACATGCTGGCACAGTGGCTGTGGAGATATGGCTGGCTCCTACTGTGTGCCTCAGCCCTCTTACTTCTCCTGAATGAATACAGGGCTGTGTCCAGCCCAAATGGATGCTAAGCTGCCTGGGAACAGGCATGGGTCTGGCATGAGTGATTTCTCATTCAGCTCTGGTCATCACCTGCTTCTCTCACTTTTCCTGCCATAAAATAGGATGAGGGCTTTTGATGTAAACTCTAGCTGCTGTTCCACCTCTTACACTGGAAGTTTTAGAAGAGTATCTGTGTCTGCGTATGAAACTGTAACTACCTCACCTCAGATCTGTCCCTTGTCTTTAGGAACAAATTTACATCAACAGAATAAAGCTATTTAGCATGAAAACATGTTCAATACTCAGCAGCCACCAGTGCTGGGCTCTGGTGCCCAATTGGCTTCAGCTGATCATCCAATACCTACCAATCACAGCATAATTACTTAGATACTCCTCAAGCAGCTCTTTGGAAAGTACTACCCAACATAAGGATGGCAGAAGGATAGGCTGAAGCATATCCATTTCCCTCGTCTCTTTTGGGTCCTAGTGCCAGAAAATAGTGCCTTGGAGGTCTGAAGAAAAGGGACTAACCAGGGCTGACACACACAACATTCATGACCTTCCCATGGGCTTAAAGATAGGAGTGAGATAGCACCCCATCAGAGACCAAGTTATTTGCAGCTTTAGCAGCAAGCTGTGCCTGTCGCTATGTTACTCCATGTTACAGGGAGACACGTGTGCTTGCTTTGCTCATGGTCAGGATGAATGAATTGCTTCACTGCTGTGCCAGAAGCCTGACTCTGACTGGCTGTGAGCAATTTTATAGATCTGCATCTTCCCTGCAAATGTCTCAGCTTCAGACATGCCTTTAACAGGCCTCAGAAGGTAATTTAGGTGTTCACTGCCGTCAGCTCATTTAAGTTGTCAAATGCAGACCCTGTTCATTAGGTTTTCTCACCACTGCAGTCTCTGTTGTCTGGTTTTGCCTTCCCAATACAAGTAAAAGATTTGGCAGAGCAGCATGTGGGGAGAAATAAGAGGTTCAGAATGGACAGCCCTGCCTACATGTCAAATCATTTAATTAGGCAAAGGGCTCAGTCAGACTGGGCAAATAAAATGTAATTAAGCTGATTTCACTTAATTTGTGTATTAAAGGGACTCATCCCTGCTAAAATGGCAGCAACAGGAGAAACCACAAGGTTTTGCCTACATGAAACCTTGCTTAGGTCATGAACAGAAATACCAAGTGTGGTGAGCAGGACATCTCTGACTCTGAGCACCCAAAATACTGCACAAGGTTCATCTTCAGAGCACATAAGGATATCAGCATGTATCACCAAATATGTCTGTGATTTAAAATGCTAGTAAATTATGATTCCCAGACATATGAGCCAGATCTACAGCTTTAATAAAGTGCCACATTTTTCTTCAGGTCATAGTTTGAAACCGTGCCTGATTCAGATAAAACTTCTGACACTCAATTTCTTTGTTGATCATAAATACGAAGGATTTTGGTAATAAGGGTTGAGTGCTCACACTGGCCAAGTGCACAGCAAGCAAGTCCTTTATGCAGTCCATTTCTTCTCAGTATTATTAGTAAAACTGTTTAAAGCATAATTGGTCTTTTAAGTTCTTGGCTAGGCTCTCATTCCGCTGTCTGAATGAAAATAAGATTAAAAAACTCTAATGAAAAATTCCTGACAGATGTTTTGTGCCACTAAGCTGATACAGGTGCAATACACCATCTCACTAAAGCAAATTATTCTGGCTCTGAAAACTTGAGACATTTATTATTGAGTCCAAATTTAAAAACCTTTAAAATTTGTGTTAGAAGTAGAAACCTGGGAGTAAAGCAAACCAAAGTCTGCTTAAGTTAGTTTTGGCAAAATTAGTAAAGAAAACAGAACAAAATAAAATATGAACAAGGGAAGGGGAAACCCACAAACATAAAGGCACTTATGGTGTAATTTTTTCAAAGTAGATTTTCACCAAAATAGTGCATAAACTCAAAACTTCATTAAAACATAAAGCCTGAAAGGGTTTAGTGGGTGAGGCTCTTGTTTATTACGTGTGACTGTGATGTCAGTCCAGGTGAAGGCTGTAATGAAAACAGTTCCATGATTTTAGTCCAGTTTCTTTGAAGGTTAACCCAACATCACAAACACATCAAGTCATATAACACCCATGGGCCAGGCCAGGGCTCCTTCCATCCAGCTTGGCCCTAAGACTGTATGCACAGTACATGTACTAACCTACAAATAGTTTGTGGGCCAGTGGCTTAGTAAACATTGGTTAAACTATTATCAATAGCTTGGAAAAGATGAATGGCCAATCTTTCCAGAAACATGCATCTGTCTTCAGCGTGAAAAATATCCTCCAGGTGTGAATGCCCTCAGTATTTGCACAAACCTGAGAGCATCTAATTTGCAGTTTACTCCTGAGTGCTGTGCACACTCATGTCACACATGATGCAGAACATTCAAAAAGTAAAGCAAACAGCATCTTTTTAGGAAATATGCTGGAAATCCGGAATGGAGAAGGGGAAAGAAACTAACTCAGCTGAGACAGGAAACTCACCCACATACCAAAAACTTGACAAGATTTTTATGAGATGCTTAAGAGAAACTCCTCTCAAGAGGCCCATTAGGGCCTGAACCAGCCTCCAAAATCCAAACATTTCACAAACTTCTTTGCGTAAGCCTGTTCCTAAAGAAGATAAAGGAGGGGGAAAGAAATTCCTGATTTCGATTTGGAAAAGAAGGAATATTTTCTTTCAAGATAGATAGAAAATTTGTGATATGCTACCTCTGTCTGTTGCTGTCCAGGGAAAAAAATCGCTGTGGGGAAATTTCCTATTAACACTTCTATAACTTCACCTGGGTTAAAGAAATTGCTACAGGCCTTTTTTAAGGCTTGGCCACTGTGCACTGAGGGAACTGTCACACACATGTACACACAAAAGGCTGCATTACCTTATTATAGTGTATGCACCAGAGCCTGAGCAATGTACCTACATTAAACACAATTCTTTGCTAAGGAGGTCTTTATTCCAATGTTTCAGGAGGGAGACCAGTCTCTTGCAAAGCATGCATTTCAGATTTCTAACTCAGGCTGTCAGGGGTGGTGGTTTGTGTGCCCCCAATGGTCCCTGACCACATATTCTCTCATGTCCTGCACTAACAGCACAGGGGATCCATTACTCCCATTCAGTACCTGGATACCTTGTCAGACACTGTGTATGGAGCTCTTGGGTCTTCTGGAAGCTGAAATGCTGATTGTGAAGCCAGTGAAATGTGCTGGGAGACAGAGCAAAACTCTGGGGCACGTGAGACTTAACTCTGTTGGCTGCATGATTTACCTCTTAATACCCATCAGTATGGACCTTGTCCTCATCCGAGGTCCTAAAACCATGTCAGACTCTTTTCATGAGAAGAGGGTAGTGTTATTATTTATTCTATATATACTGAATGTGCCTTTTGGGAAAGGTGGGGGGCAGATTGTCATGTTTTACACAGGTTTCACTCGTTAGATGAATCATGAGGAAACACCTCTGCCAGGAACACTCTGTGTCAGACCCTGTGAGAGCATGAACAAAAAATGCCTAGAGAAGCAGACCTGCAGGCAATGTAGATCTGCTAATAGCTTGTTTAAGAAGAGCTTAAACAGGTAACAGCATGGACATATCCACATTTCAGTAGTTATGACATGCTGAGAGGCAGTAATTTGGCAGTCAGACAGCTCCATTGCCTCCCTAGGCAGATATGTTGGAAAAGCTACTTGGAGATTTGAGGGCTGGATTCAGGTAGCTGAAGTGGCAGGTGGGTGCCTCAGCCCATCTGGGGTCTGATCCTCCCCTGGTTTGCTAAATACAGATTAGGAAACTGAAATTTTTCTGCATGACTGAAAGAGAAATTGTGCGGTTAGTAAAAAAAACCTAGACTGCAAGAAGTCTTCATGATTTCTGCAAGGAAGACTTTGCCACAAGTGCAGGCAGCTGTATCCCAGCACAGCCTTTAGAGATGGATTTATGGAGCTCTGCCACTGCCCTCCATTGAGCATGAGCTCCCCCAGTGCTTACACAGTAACATGGAGCACATTCAGACTCCAGCTAGCCCTCAAATATCCAACTCTAGATGTATTTTCCTGACCCATATTTCTCATAACTGTGGCAGTGTTTTGCTCTGGTTTGTAAAAGCCAGCACCAGAAGAAACCATGCATTATATTTTTTTGTTCTGAATTTGTTGGATTATTTTCCATCTGTCAACACCAGACCCTCCTCCCCTGCAAAACAGCAAGTTAGAAAGACTTCTGCTAAAAATTGCCACCTAAATAAGCTACCACTAAATTCTGCTAACTGAGCATTTTTGCACGATGTATGAGGGACCCAGATTTGCCTGGTGGCTGGAACTGACTCAGATATTCTGGGTTTTCAGGCAAGTGCTGCCTGCTCGGACCGTGGTCCAGACCTGAGTACTAAGTCAGCCTTAGGCTGAAGTAGGAGACCACACAATGGTGCAGTGCTTTGGTTTGGGTACACCTGGATTCAGCAAGTCCAGGGATACAGAGTACAGGCCTACTAACCAATGCAGAGTAATACACATCCTGAGGTCTTCCATCATTCAGCATCTTTGTAAATGTAATGACCATTGGCACGTTGTACAGACATCCCTTGGATTTTATTTAGAATTAGAAATTTTCATAGAATTAGATAAAGACTTAGGTTGATTAGGACATTCAAAGACTGAGTAAAAGGACATACATTTGAAAGCCAAATGCCATAGGTCATATGCTCACTTATTCCTCAAATCACCTTCTCTGGAAACAAGTGGCAAAAATATCTGCAATTTTAAACCAAAGAAGAAATTAATGCTATTTTAAAATAATTTTTGATGAGTTATGAACAAGAAGTGATGGCAGAATGGCACTTGCATCATGGCCAGCACAGCATATGAGGGGAAAGAAGAGATTGCTGGGCACAGCATAGTTCTACTTCAGAAGTTCTCTGAGTCTTGAGAGGGCCCCCAGAACTCTCCTTCCCATAAAGCATTAATTAGTTTGCTGTTATTGTAAAGTATGTATATTTTTTAGCATCTAACAGCAGTTATGCATTTGCTTTTACACCTTTGTTGGAAACTTACTCTGCTGTTCTTAGACTGACCTATTGCTTTATTAGCCAATTCCAAAGAAATTGCCTTAGAAAAGAAAATATCTTTTTTGCAACATTATTTTTTAAGAGAAAACAAATGCCGTTTTAAAAATGTTCTCTATGTTTCTAACCTCATTTTTATGTTTCCTTCCTTCACACTAATTGCTCATTCCTGACCAGTTTTGTTTCCCAGTATCCCATCTGAACATCATTACACTCTGGATGTATTCAATCACCTTTTTACCAACTCAGCAAGAGGGGCTAGTAACATACTATTTTCTCTAGCTTACTTTTATTCAAAGAAAAATGTTACTATAGGGACACAGTATTTTTTTCTTTTTTTATTCTGGCTATTGATGTTATCATCTGATATCCATCAATGAAGCCTTTTATTCTGTATCTGTCCCTGTATAATTCAATTGTCTGGAGAATCGGTGTGAACTTTTACAAATAATTAAAACACGGTACAAGCTCCTTTATAGGTGATAGCGAGTGAAAGCCTTGTGCAATTAGAGTATCAGAGCAGGTTTGGTTTGGTTCCCAGATGTGCATATTCCACTTCTCCCATAACTCTCTGAAGATCACAGTTTGGCTCAGTATAACAAGTCTATTGAAAAACTCCCCTGTGACATCCACGTTAGCACAGAACTGCTTGGCTGCTAGAAGGATTCCAGAGTTTGAATGTTTTCCTGTTGGATGCTGGGCTGTGACATCACCTTGTCCCAAATCCTATTTTTCTGGTTTAAACTGCTCTGTTTTCCCATACTTACAGCAGTTTAAGCTCCTCTGGCAGCCTGTTAGATCAGTGGAGAAATTTTTGACTCTTTCATCTGAAGTCTATCAAGAAAATGTTGGTCATGTAGCATGAAGGGAGGGCTTTATTTGCTGAAGTCTGCCTCTCAGGGGAAGTTTATTGGCATATTTGGAGAACTGAGGATGTTTTTGTAGTACAGAAGCCAATCTGACCATGATAAGACCCTGTGGGGTGGGACACCAGGGTATTTTCTTTGTTTAGTTAAACTCCCATATCTGTGAGTTACTTAAAATGCCAATTAGATTTTATTGAAGACTTGTGATTCTATTTTCTCCAGAGGCCTATAAACATGAGGGTCATCTTAGTCTAAGAACAACTCATATTCCAACGCCAAGATCTAAAACAAGCAAACAAAAAACTCCAAATTCTAACTAAGACAATAGCTGAGATCCTAAAGGCATATAAATTAATAAGCTTTCCAGAATGAAGAGAGGGTGAAGTCTAGGAGAGTAAATGACTTCCCAAAAGAATGTGCTAAGCAAGCCAAGGTGGGATCCAAGCCTTGCTGAAGGCACTGAAAGGACTCTTTTCAGTTGGACATGAATATAAGGACTCTGCAACATCCAATAGCACCATGAAATAGGGAACTGTGACTCAAATGTTATGACATATTAGGGTCATTTGTACACAGGACACTTGAAAGCACTATCTACTTTATGGATAAGGACAACAAAGAACTTCAATTTTATATATGTGAGACTATCTTGACATAAGTCTATGGTGTAGCAAAAGCTACCAGTGGCAATCATTGCTTGAACAGTTATAGGAATCCTTGCTTTAGTTTGTCTCATCAACACAAACAGAAAGAGCCCACAAATACATAGGGCAAAACTACTTCTAAATTCCTGTCCCTCCTTGCTGAGTGATGCTTGTATGGTGTGTGAAATAGGTACAGCAGCATGTGCACACAACCACTGTGCTGAGGGCGCTACCCTGCTGAAACGTGCTGTTCTATGTAGCTACCACACAGCTAAGAAATATTCATGCTAAACACTACTTCTGTTGGAAACAACCTTCCATGTTTGTGACAGTCACCAAAAGAATTACAAATGTGCAACAATTCCATACACTTTGAATCTGAAATACTCCACAATTTACAAAAGTATTAATTTCATCATTTCCAGGAATTCTGCCCTTCTTTTTCCCATTGTCTGACCTGAATGACTTTCATTTCCATCTAACCCACACTGTTTTCTTGTGACAAATACAGAAACCTCTCTACTCTCTGTAGCAAAGATTGTAGTCATCTACATATGTAAAATATGGAAACACAAATTAAGTAAGCTCTATAATACTTTGCTAACTGTATGTTGGATTCTTCTCCTGTGCTAAGCTTCTCTGTTTCTGTCGGACCTCAAGTTCACACCAGTTGTGTATCTGCTTTAAACAGCCATATGAATAGACATCCCCTGGAGAGGAGGGGATGCAGTTGATGGGATTTTGACCAAATCATCCACAATGAAGAAAGAATTGTATGTGGTTATGTATGTGGTTATCCTGTGGACAGACCAGGATAAATTTGTAGATTTAGATTGGTAGTATCAGTCTAGAAACCTTTCTCTAATTATGAATGTTTTAAAAGTCAACCTATTCAAAGTTTTAATTTTGCAATATCTTACTCAAAACAAAATTGGAAACCTAAATATCTAACGATGTGCTTCTGATTTTCATATATTTGAATCTTAATTCATGAGCACCCATCTGCTACTCTTGACTATTAACTAAAAATAAATAATTATTTTAGGAAAAGACAATTAGTTCTCAGGATTTTTTTAGTTTTGGGAAATGGAACTCTCATAGTATTCTAGGGTATTTTTGCCACATACATTATGTAAAGGACTGTGAGAAATATGACTTCAAGCGCTAGGGTTTTTTCAGTCCTAGAGCTGAGGGATCAATCAGCCAGCCAAGAAACACCACAGAAGAATGTGTTGAGGGAGTAGCAGTTCAGGTAAATGGTTTGGCCTGTTTCCTTCTTTTGCACTGCTAAATTCCAGAGGCCTGGACTTGCCAGGACTCAGTGCAGCCTTCTGCATAAGTTACAGCCCGATGGGGCTCCCAGATTCACTAGACTCACACACCAGAAACCTGCGAGCAATGCTGCAAAAAATGTAACTCTTTGAAAGCCAGTTACAGCCTGCAGCAGCAGAAAGGCTGGTATTGATATTCTCACAGTATGTCCAGAAAATCCCACCTTATCAGCCTCTTGCTATCAGCATTTAAAAAAACCTTTCCAGAGTCTCCTATAAATTATTTTTTTTTCTGGAACAATATGCCTTTCGTTTCATCACAAAATATAAGACCCTGAGAAGTTTTAATTTTCTTTTAAAATGCTTTAGGAGTTCTGCAGTAATTTGTTAAGGTCACTTTCTGGCTTTATCCTTATCTAATTTTGTGAAATGCTTTCATAAAGGAAATAATTCATTAATGGCAGTAGCCTTTAGCGCAGGCCCAAATGAGGAAGGGAAGTCTGGGTTCCCAGTTGCTGGTGATGGCAGTACATAGGAAATCCTTGCCCAGTCCTCCCACCCAGAACTTGGCATGGACATGGTCAGAGAGCAAAAGGTCAGAGCCTGGGGAAGAGCTATATTGAAGGTGATTACGATTTATTAGGGCTATACACAAACAAATCCTCTGCACTAATTAGGGAGGCTGGCAGAGGAGGGGTAAATTGCAGCTTAAAAGGAAGACAGGAAGGTGAACTGATAAAAAGCCTCCCTGACCAGCAGCTTGCAGGCACTGCTGTCAACACTGCCTGTTTTCTGTCCCATGCTGAACCACCAAGTTAAAATCAATGCTGCCCATTGCGTGTCATGGTCTCAACAGGACCCTCGTTTCAGCTGTCATCTCTAGAGACTTTATTCAACAGGAATGAACTTGAGCAATACAGGAACAATAGGAACATTTCATAGAATCCTCAAAAAGTTCATCCAGAAGAAATTACAGGCTGTGTGGCTTTAAATTATGTGTAGGTTGTCTCTGTAAAGCACTGCTACAGGGAAGGATCAAGGCTTTTCAACACAGCAAAAAAGATCCTTTCTCAGACTATTTCCTTTGGCATCTAAATATTCCTTTGTCTTATATTTGGAGTGACAGAACCAGGTTTTCCTACTTTCCATGAACCTCAAAACTCTCTGTGATGGAAAATTCTCTTGTTTAATCTTTTTGCAGTGGCTTACTTGGTCTTAGGCTTTGCTGGCTCACTCCTGATTCTATAGTCTCCATCTGTAAAGCACACTCAGTGTAGCACTGTCTTAAATTTTGTCTGCTGTTCTTGTTACTAGGAACATGATTTCATTGATGAATGTTTATAAAACAGCTTGAGGAATTTCATCCTCCCCTGGTAAACTGTGTAGGAGAGTGCCTTAATGGACAAAGAAAAATGTCTGCTGGACTTTAGCCAGAAGCTTGGACTTGCTTATAAAGAAGAAAACACAAGTATAACCTTTTGTTGCTGTGTACAGAAGACATATTTTAAAAAAATATTCACTTTTCTTACAAAATAAAATTGAACCAGTGAAAGATTTATGTAGTTTTCACTATTTTCTGTTAAATTGCTTAGTTGTGACAAGTTTAATTCCATTTCTTGATCAGATATCTTACAAGGCTGTACTGCTCTATTTTCCCCAACAAATACCTCTAACTGGGAAAATAAATTACAGATGACTGTGAAAAAATGAAGACAACCTAAAGTTAAGAGAAGGAAAAATAGTCATATGCTTCATTTACAGGTGTAAGGAATTTAATTTGAAACAGCAAATGGAAAGTTAAAGCCCAGTTTTAACTTCCCTGAATAATTTACTTGAGCAGGACTTGGGATATGAATTCAGCAAAGCCATGATGTTAGTTTGATTTATGCTTGTTCCGTTTGTTTAATCAGGGCCTGAATAAAGACTTTGGGGCTTGAGCTGTTCTGAAGGCTGCGTGAGACTGGGTGTTCCTGTGCTTAAGTTAAATTCCCTGTGGAGCAGTTTCAAACCTCTGCTGAAGAGAAGCAGAGTCCCCCTGTGTTGTCTGGCTAATCTGTTGTGTTGCATTTATGGTAAAGGAAATAGATGTGCTATATTTCACTGCTTGCTGAAATAACCTGTAGATCCTAGCAGTTTTAAAGAAGAGTTTCAAACAGGACACAAGCATAGCTGAGCTAGCAGCCAGAATGCACTGACGCCTTTCTCAGCCTGAGAACAATAATTTGGAACTATGAATCACTCTCTTGTTTCTTCCCCTCACTCCCTGGTGGAGGTTAAATGCCCTTAACTATATCCCCACAGAAAATGTTATGTGCCAGGAGTGGAAAAGCACAGCAGTCCCATGTAGCCGATGGAATGATTAAAAGTCGATGGGTCCCTTCTGCCAGTGCATCTCAGAAAAGGAAGAGAGGATGCCTTTATTTCCTTATAGCAGCTTATCCCTGCTGCTTCTTCTGGGTTGGAGAAGGATGGATGGTCTTTTGGCTGTTGGCATTGCCTGAGGTGCTCTGGAATAGGAGACGGACTGCTCTCTGCTTCACTGGAGCAAAGAGCCCTGGAGAACCAGAATTTGTCTCCCACATTTCTATAAAAGACTACCCATCCAAAGTGGCAATGGGACCTTGAACATACTCCCACCTCTCAGGTTCACAGGTTCCCTCACTTTCCCTATTGAGCTGTCAAGAAGCCCAGAAAGCATGTGAGCTGCCAATGAAGAAAGCCAAGTAAGCCTGCAGGGGAAGCAGGCAGCTTGGGATCCTGCCTGGCTTCTCTCACAGCCAATGTGCTACTCAGAAACCTGTCAATTACACTTTGGGTTATTTTTTTCCCAGAGGAGAAATTTGCTGTCAGAAATTTCCAGCCAGCTCTGCTCTGTGCTGCTACTGCTGCTCCAAATAAGAAAGCCAAAATGGCCCAGAGGGCCTCACACAAGGAAGGTGCAGGGCCTTGGGAGCCCTGGCATGACAGCAGGTCTGCAGTCTTGGCCGCCACAACCCAAGCACGAATGCACTTCCGAAATGTCAGATGTTCCCTCCAGAATTACGTATGCATATTCACTCTAGTGTGACCGCCAAAACACCGCGTGTGCCTTGCCAGGGACTTCAAAGGCTTTTGTACAACACTGTAGTCCTCTGATACAAAGTTCTGCTTCTTATTAGAGTCCTAGTCCTGATCAATATTCTTTGAATCTAAGAGGTAAGTGAATTCTTCTGGATTTTTTTTTTTTCATAAAGAAGGACTTGCCTTTTTACAAATTAAACTGTATAATAACTTGCATTTTGTTACCTTGCCTGTCTGAAATAGCCAAGCTGGACAATGGTGTCTATCTGATATAGAGTATACAGAACTACAAAAATTACAGGGTCCAAAACTACTACCACTGAAGCTGGGCTCTTCAAATGAATTGGGACAGTCCTCCTGATGGGTAATATTGTAGAAGTGTTACCATGACCGGCTGGCTCAGCTTATACAACAAATCAGTTATGTTATTTTCTTAAATAATAACTCTCAAAGTACTACCTTTTCCCATATATTAGAAAGTGAAACATGATGAAAATTATGATGAAACCTGATGAAAATATCTGCTTAGTGCGCTAAGTTTTTTACCTTCTCATGGTATTTAGAAGTAGATGTTAGTAAATGAAGTAGGAGTTAAGTAGTAACTTGACTGGTTAACTAAAGTACCTATAACAATGCTGTTTTCTAGCTCAGTTTGAACTAATTTTTATTATGCATTACAGTTGAACAGAGATTTTGGTATTAGAATCATCACAGATAAAGATGGCCATTGCCTCAGAGCAATTAAAGTATTTTTTTAAAAAAGGGAAAGAAAGATGCAGATAAGAAAAAATACATTGATAAACCCATGTTTATTTATAAATACTGGCCAAGCTTGTTTGCTGCACCAGACTGCTGTTCAGTACAAATCTAGAGGAGAAGGCAGCCAAGATAAGCAGGGAAGTCGCCACAACTTTGTGATATTCTGCTTGTCCTCCTGTTTCAGTTCAAAATAGATTGCAGGACATTTTGCCAAAGGTTGTAAATAAAGTCACTCTTTTTGCTACCAAAGAGATAATGAGTATCACATGGGCTGGCCTCCCATATAATGCAACCCAATACGTGCCTCAAATAATTTCCATGACAAGGATGTCTTGCAGGTGGCAGAGGTCAGTATACTCTAGGCACATAAAGAGCAAGAGTGATGTCTACAGCCTGAAGCAGTTGGACAACTACTGACACTGAACTTGAAGAGTTGTTCCCTTTCCAAGGGGTCTTTCTCCCAGAGAAGTTACAGAAAACCTTTAGCTATGTACCCTGGTGACACATGTAAATTCAGGAGGTAGGAATCCAGGTCATGACCACCTTTGTTGCAGAAACAAGCTCTCTTGGCATTTAAAATTTTACAGAGACTTTCTCCACCTTCTTTGTTTCTACCTTTACTTTTCATTTGTGGTTATTCTACTTCTGAGCATCTGTTCTACTGCTTCCATTTCTCTTTGGGTTATTTTTTTTTTTAAGACTTGAAGGACACACCACTCTGAGCTGAATTTTTCTTATAAGGGACAACTTACACAGAGCCAAGCCACACCGTGATAATGGACTGTCATTCAGACCTACGTTAGAAACAAGAGCATATACTAAAAATATATGCTGCTCTCTTAACTAGTCCTGAGATCTGATAGTCTGCCTCTGGTACAGGTATGAGATACAAGGTGTCGTCTTTCCTTCCTTAATTTGTATCTCTTGCACCCTTTCTCCTACAACAATTGCAATTAGCGATGCACTTCCATGGGATGAGCCAAATCAGTCACTTTTCTCCTTCAGCTCCTGGCCACGCGCTCGTGCCTTTTTTTCTTACGAAGGGCTTTGCCTTGAGCTGATTCAACCCAGCAACCTGGCAGAACAGTGACAACAAAATCGCCGTTTTCTCAGCCAAGGCAGTGAGCAGAGCTATCTAATAAATGCTGGATTCAGCGCAAGGAAGGATGTAAAAGTACTGCTTTGGATGGCAGCAGGAACCCATGGCACGCCGCTGCCATCCGATATCTCCAAACACACGCGCGAAGCACCCGGACAAGCGAGGAGCCCCGGGGATGGGCGTGCTTTAGAACGTTTCCTTCCTTCCCTCGTTTCCAGGGGCGTCGCCGGCCTCCGGGATGCAGGCAGGGAGCGAAGGCGAGAGAGCGACAGCCCCTGGCAGCCGCGGCGCTCGGGCGCCACCCAGTGGTGCCGCTGGGTGCGGCCGCGTCCGAGGGCGCCCGGGAGAGGCGGAGGACGGGGTGGCAATCCCTCAGGGACAGTGACCCGTCTGGCTGCCGGGCCTCCGAGAGCCTGTGGTATGTGGGGACATGCTCGGGGACGTGGTGGGCTCCGCGCCCCTCCTGCCCCAGAAGCACGCAAGCCATGTATGGCGCCGTGAACCGTGTGCCTCCTGTCCCCTGCTGTCCCAGGGGAAACCCTCCCCTCACGGCCCCTGTGAAACCAGGCAGCGACGCTGCTTCTCACGCTCCCTCGCCAGGCTGTTGTGTAACCCGGCTCCTCTGACAGCCCGAGTCTGCAGGCATTGCCTGCCCATGCCTAGCACGGACCGCCTTGCTCTTGTGCCAGGCGTGTGCTTTGGCACGGGTACCCCTTCTCCCGTGTGAGCCTGGCTGCCCCGCCCCGAGCTCCGGTGGCAGCACCCCTCGGCAGGAGGCGGCTTTGGGGTTGGACAAGCCCCAGCCCTCGACAGGAGGCGGCTGTGGGGTCGGACAAACCCCAGCCCTCGGCAGGAGGAGGCTTTGGGGTAGGACAAACCCCAGCCCTCATCAGAAGTTGGCTTTGGGGTAGGACAAACCCCAACCCTCGGCAGGAGGAGGCTTTGGGGTAGGACAAACCCCAGCCCTCATCAGAAGTTGGCTTTGGGGTTGCACAAACCCCAACCCTCGGCAGGAGGCGGCTGTTGCCGCTTTGGGGTGAGGGGACGGTGGCAAACACGGGCAGTGTGTGGCCGTGAGGCAGGTGCTGTCCTCAGGACGGTGTGCGGCCTCGGGCAAATCCTGTGGGCCGCGTGTGCCTTAAAGCAGCCCTGCAAAAGCTCTGCTGCTGGGATGGAACCAGGCTGGTTATAGGGAGCAGCTTAATCCATGCGTGGCCTTGGAGGCAGCCAGTAGCTGGCTTCTGCCCTGACCTCCCTAGCCTGGTGTTCTGGATGTGCACGGCCCCACCTTGCCCTCCAGACTCCCACTTGCATGCCCGCAACAGCAGTTCCAAACATCACGGCCCAGAGGCGTAATTGCATCATGACACTGGCACGGTATTGTTTTTAGTGAAAATATCAAAGAATTTTTAAATGCTGTTTCTCAATATTGGTTTGCAGGCCTACACAAATGAGTAGACGGTACCCGGAGATGAAACAGATTTCCTATTCTGCACATTTACTCATTTGGGATAATGCTGCAGTAAGTTAAAAAATAAGCCCATTTTTTAGCATTCTTTCTGTATTTTGGAATCAGGTTTTGGTGCAAAATAGTGCAATGGATACTTTATCTACATCATTTGATGCCTCACATGCTGTTGGCTCTTCAGAGTAACTCTTGATTAGTATCAGACTTGTTCAGGGTGTGGTGCTAAATTTTGTGCATATTTCAAACTTCATGCTCAATAGGACTTGTAGTTGTGTGAGGAATACAGATCTATAGACTCCTTTAAAAGTGTTTTAAATTTAAAAAATGTTTTTTAAAAAATAGAAAAGTGAAAAAAGGATTGTTTCACAACTGGAAGATAAACCATATTTTAGTATAAATAAAATATATCATAATACTTTTGGAAATTATTTTCTTGCCCTTTGGAAGGGCAGGGCTGTATTTGACTCTTCTAGGTGTTTGGGTTGCTTAAGTCCTGTTTTCACAATCCAAGACTATTGAGAAAAATATTTCTTTTATGAAAACGGATGATCTTGAAAAGCTGCTTAGTAAGTTGGTAAAGTGGAGTATCACAGTATGCTATAGAAGTCTGTCAAAAATTCTATGTGCCTGCTGACATACAAATCTGTATGTCCACGTGCTTTTGCAAACTGGAAAACAAACAAACAAACCAAATAAAAACATGTTTCAGTTTGTACAATTTCATCCTAGATCTGGAATTTTACTCTGTCTATCAAAACCCATGCCAATGAAAATGCAGCTATAACAACTACTCTGGCCAAAAATCTGCCTGTTTCATAGAAATAATGTAATGTTGCCCGAGATACTTTTCTATCTTTTCATTAGATATGGATTTTTGAAATTGCACATTGCACAGCCATGCAATAGCTTTAAATGGTGTTTCTGAGAGGTGGCAATAGAAGAAACAGTTTCGCTGCTTTCACTGCTTATATTTCAGAATGTCCTGGGAGGGGTTTTTTTACTTCTGCTGAAATGCAGGACAAATTTCTGGATCACACTGAATAATGGTTCCCCATATAACATAATGGATTAATCACACAAACACAGTTTTTCTAAATTAGAAAGAAATGTGCAAACATTTAAATGCCCTAATTACAAATCTTGACAATGACTCAATATCAACTTTTGCAAGTGTTGCAGTTGCTGCTGCCTTTTTTCCCACAAGATAGCAGCACTGTAACTATGAATGAGCAAAGGACTTGTGAGCCCATCTCACCAAAATTCAGAAAACCCATCTGGTTTATTTACTCTTTAGGAATCTGCAGCTCAGAATCACAAGGAAAATTTCTTAAACACCAGGATGGGCTGCAAACATCAATTAAAAGAATAAAATCTACATTTACATTTTACTTTAACACCTATCTTCTTATGAAAAAGCACATCAGGTGTCTTGAAACCATCAGCAAAATTAAAATGCTGTGTGCATAAATATATTTGTGTGAGTGTGTATGTGTTGGTGCATTGCATACAGTAATAATCTTGTTACTGAACTTAGGAAAACTCTTTTAAGTGGTTAGGTGTTTGTTTATGCTTCCCCTTAACTCACCTGGTTTCACCACTTTTCCTGGTGCTTTTAGCTGCACTGACTGATTGCCATTGTTCCCAGTGCTCCCACGATGAAGGAGGAGCCTGATGAAGAAGGAGATTTGCCTGCGAGGTGCACTCCTGCTGTATTCACTGTGCCCTGAACGGTGGTGGAAGCCACATCAGACTCTCCTAGTGTAAATATGTATGTGGACAGCAACGCTTGGGTTGGCTCAGGTGTGCACCTCGCAGGCAAATCTCCCAATTGTCCCAGCCTGGCAAGCTTTGCTTCAGCATGTACCAGGCATGGAACACCTGGCTGCACTTTGGGAATATCCATTGCAGAAGCTCAGCAGAGGCACTGCAGCCACAAACGGGCACACAGCCCCTGTGATCAGGCTGGAGTTGGCAAAAGTTAACTCAGGGCACAGCATGGATGTCCTGGCATCAGCACCAGCTGTTTGGCCCAGAGACACACTCCTGTCAGACCCCACTGCTTGCTAATGTACACAAAGCCTTAGTGGCCCAGATGGAAACTTGAAATCAAGAAGGATAATTTTTTATAAGCTCACAAGAGGTAACAAAGAAGAGGGACAGAAATGATGGAAGAACAGACCATGTCACCTGGATGATGATTTTTTAATGTGAAATTGTAGGCATCCTAGGGCCATCAGGCAATGTTTACTGGAGTTCAGGAAGGGGCATGCTGCCATTTGCAGGTGGAAACAGTAAAGCTCTTTAAAAAACTTCAGTATGCTCTGAAATAGCATATTTATAGAGAAGCTGAAAAAAAGGACATTTTTCATTCAGTAAGAAAATACAGTGGGTGATGTGGAATATAGTGTGCACACACACATCTTTATAAAAACTTTGATTCTTTTTGAGTTTTGACTCCCAAGGAACATATACATATACATACACATACACATACATATGTAAAATATGTTTTTATACACACATATTATTTTTCTTTTTATGACTGTTCATATATTTTTCCTCTTTTTACCCAGGCACTCCAAGGACACTTTTGCTTTGTGAAGAAATCAGGCAGTGCTGTGAAATTACATCAGATGTAGCCTTGCTTATTTTTTCCTATTGTTGTCAACACAACATATGCAAACTCTTTTGGGCTGCCAACTCTCATCTCTTACATCAAGGAAACTGAATCATCCACCTTGGCCTAAAAAAGTTAACAGAGCTTGTATAAATATATTTTGATAATGTCCTTGAGATTCCCGAAGACACAAAGAAGCAGGAACAGTACGTACATTTTTTCTTCTGCTGTTTGAAAAGCCATGCCATCAGTGACCATTTGTACTTAGGTGAAATTGCAGCACTGGATCCTATCAACACAATAAATAAATAAACAGATGATTGTGAGTGCAGTTGAACTAATGAAGCCAGGTTTCCTATCAGGTTATAACTTGTAGTTCTGTTTGTTCACATCTGATAAAATGTGAGCTCTGCTTTAGCTTTTCCTATCCTTGCAAAATGCTTTTCTCCTGTGTGGATTCTCAGTTTTGCACCAAGGGATAAGCGATCTTCCCCATAGCAATGACTCTAATTCAGAAATTTCTTCTTTAAAGATCAACTAACTCAACAAAATTTATTGGAGTTTCTCTGTTGAATTTGACTGAGACTGGCCAAAGATTCAAAAATACTGGGGAGGAGGGAAAGGTACAGTTACATTTGCATGCATGGAGACATAAAGGCAGAGGCAGCCTCATCTCCCCAGGGAACTGTGCTAAGCAGTACATCTTTATTTCAAGAAAACAGAAAAGATCAGCGTGCTATTACCCATCTCCTTTTAACTTCAATTGATTAATTTCTCATCAGGGACACTGGACAACTGTTCAGGCCAAAAGCAGCAGAGAATACTGACAAGTCTGACAGTGAGTGCTTCCCTTTGAGGTAAGAAATAACTTTATTTTTATAGCAAAAATTTCAGAAGAATTTAACCAAACTTGACAGAACAGTGATTTCTGACTGTTCTGACATCCAGACAGGATTTCTGGCAGGCTGGTTGCAAGTCTGGTCAAAGGTATTTAAGCTTTCACAATGTTTGGTGACATATTAACAATATTTGACTTTACACCTATAAGACAACTGCTGAAGTAATAAGTATCAACTGCTACTAGCTCATTAAAGGTTTCTGTATCTGTTACAAGCAATAGATTAATCTCTTGGGGGTGGGGGAGGGAGGGGCATTTCAGAAAGAACAGCATATCACAAAAGAAAATGGACAGAAGAATTACAACTAAAGTAAGTGATGAAAATTGTAACATACAAATGCCTTCCATACAGAAGTGAAACCTCCAGTAGATTATGTTTACCTTGTCTGGAAACAGAATGCATCAATTACTATGTAATGGCTCTCTGATCCATTGAACACAACCACTCAATAATGTCTTAACTTTTCTACTATGACACAAAAATGTTGTCCAAGTTCAAAATTCCCCAAAAGCCCAGTAAACTGCCTATCCTGGTTTTACAAAAATAGTGCTGTAAGAAGGCTGGTGCCCTGTGCAGGTGTGTCAGTGTTGCAGCACTGGTGTGCTAAGTTCATTCCTGTGCACCTGCCTGGGGCTGGGGGTGGAGGGAGGCAGGATGTTCACAAGGTCTTGCCACTCCAAAGTGCTGGCCTTCTCGAAACTACCTGGAGTGGCCTTTCAATACTTCAGAGTCTACAAAAAGAGGGAAAGTGGATTTTTACTTGGGCAAATAATGATAGGAGAAGTAGGTTCAGATTAAAAGAAGAGAGATTTAGATAAGATGTTAGGAAGCAATTCTTTACTCAGAGGGTGGTGAGAACTGGAACAGGTGCCCAGAGAAGCTGTGGATGCCCCATCCCTGGAAGTGTTCAAGGCCATGTTGGATGCAGCCTGAGCAACCTGTTCTAGTGAAAGGTGTCCCTGCCCATCACAGGGTGGTTGGAATTTGATGATCATGAACATGCCTTGCAACCCAAACCACTCCATGCTTCTACAATTCTATGATCCTGACATATTCTGTCACATTTGGTTGAAATTAAGCTCCATGTTCAGGAGCTAGTGGGGGGAGAAAGTGTAATGTTCCTTGCCAGAAGGACAACACATGGACAACCTGGGGGCATAAACTTTGTGTTCTTAGGAAATAAGACTGAAAATACACTAAAAATATGTGGGGCTAACCAGTTTATAACAGATGGTTGTCTGGACTTGTTTCTTAGGACTTCAGGAACAAAGTTTTGTTTTAACTAGAAAAATTCATATGCAAAAGAACAGTACTTTTCTAAAAACATTTATTTCAGTTTTTTTAGAACATATGTCAAATTTAGGCCAATTGAATTATGTCAAACCTAGGTAAATTGATGTTTAGTTCTCCAACTTGGAAAGTTGCTGAGTTCCGGCAAGTTTCTACATATATGCAATAACTTCTTGGGACCAGACAGGTGACCTGATTTTCAAAGTTGCTACATATCCAGGCAGCTGGAGATGGTAGTTCTTCTGGACCATTATATTTGAAAACAGTTTCCTTGTCTAAGGCCTGCAGCCTAAGACAGATGCTTTGGAAAATCTTCAAAAATACTTGCTTAGCTTTTTCATACATAGTATTTTGTTTCAGCTCTGTGCGATGTTTGCCCTCCAATTAATTCTCTTTTTAAAATCTTTTCCTGTTTTAATTGGCTTATGCAAAGATTTTGGCAGAATATACTGAAAAAAAAGGAAAACAAAAATTAAAGATTTTCCAACACATTTATATTACCATTCCTGAGCACTTGAAACACTATCAGCATATAGAGATTTATGTTTTCTTGTTCCATTTTAAAACACTGAGGGATTGTGTATCTTAAAACCATTACTTATAGTGAAATTTATTAAAATAATTGAGTTTAGTGAGGTTTCCATAAAATTGAAGAGATTTCCATCCTTTGTTTAAAAATTTCAAATTACAAACATATGAACAGATTATACATTTTGTTATTATTATATTGTAACTGGGAAACCTGCAAAATACTGAAACAGTATTAATTTCTTCATTCTAACAAATTTCTACCTTTGTCTCAGATTACAGTTTGGTCTGATAAGGGTAATTTCTTCCTCAAGATCTTAATGAAAAAATTATTTTAGAGTTGTAGTTGACTTAAACTAAATTCTTTGACAATAAATGGACATTAGGCTGAGTTACAATTGCCAATTTGTACTAAGATTGAAAAATTTTGACTTCTTGGTACCTGTTTTAGGTACTTTTTTTGTTTTGAACAGCAGTCTGCTCACTTTTTAAAGGCAATTAGTATGTTTTGTAAGAATTGTGTTCCTTTGTTTCTGATTGCTATGGTTGAGGACAATTTCAGCTGCTGAAGTGGTTCTGCTAGTGCACAGACACAGTGGTATCCATGACGGTTTCCTTAAGCCCTTATACAGAACAACACGAGTCTTATGCTTGTAAATTCTGGCAGGATGTTGTGCAGAAGCTCTCCACAAGCCTTCAAGGTCTTGCCACTCCAAGACAAATGGTCAGAGCAAGTTGTCTGTGGTGATCCTTCTTCCATCCAAGGCCAGAAACAGGAGCCAGATCATTTTGTCATAAAAGGGCAAAGGAGAGCCTTGTGAGAGTCACCAATAAAAGTGATCTCAGATGGGGCACAGCAGCAATACCTCCCACACTCTGATAAATCCAACTTCTGCCCCTCTGCTCTGTCAAGTTTCCACCTCCACTGCTGCATCCAGCTCTGGGGTCCCCAATACAGGCCATTGATCTATTGGAATGAGTCCAGATGAGGAAAATCAGGTTAATCAGAGGAATGCTGCACCTCTCCTATGAAAAAATACTGAGAGAACTGGGATTGTTCAGCCTGGAAAAGAGAAGGCTTTGTTGTGACTGAATTGTGGCCTGGGACCTGAAGGGAACTTAGAGGAAAGATGGGGCAATGATATTTACAAGAGCGTGGAGTCACAGGACAAGGGGAAGTGGGTTCAGATTGAAAGAGAATATGTTTAGATTGGACACTAGTACAAAAATGTTTACTGTGAGGGTGGTGAGGCACTGGGACAGATTGCCCAGGGAAGCTGTGGATGCCCCGACCCTCCAAGTGTTTATGGCCAAGCCGGATGGGGCTTTGAGCAACCTGTTCTAGTGGAAGGTGTCCCTGCCCACGGCAGGGGCACTGGAACTAGATGGCCATTAAAGTTCCCTCCCACCCCAAACCATTCTATCACTCTATGGTAAGTTCCTCCAGACTTTGGGCAATCCATAATGGACTTTGGTAAAATCAGCTTTGGGCCCTTAGATTGCAACGAGGCTTTTGTGCCGGGTCTGCCCGTCCTCCTGCCAACTGGGCGGGGTTTCTCCGTGATTTTGCAGCTTCAGGTCTCCACCAGTGCAGTGGAAACACAATTTCTCTGTGGCCGAGAAGTAGCAAAAGATTAAACCGGTGAAATCGAGCGGCCACCAGACTGAGGACAGACACACGAACAGGTACCCTTGCTCTAGAACAGCCTATTTCCAGCCACGTCCGTGGCAGGTGCAGCCGGCGTCCCGCAGCACAGCAGCAGCAGCAGCAGGGCCCGCCGGGACTCCCAGCGCCGCGGGGATCCCTCCTCCACCGGGCAGCGCGCGTCACCCGGGCGGCCCGGCCGGCGCTGCGGCCCAGGCCCGGCCCCCTCGATCCGGGTATCGCCGCCCCGGGGCGGCCCCGCCGCCGCCCCCTGTGCCGCGGCGGGAGAGCTGCGGGCTCTGGGCCGGACGCGCCGCTGCTCCCGGCTTGGCCCGGCCCGGCCCGGCCGTACGTACGTAGCGGGGGCGGCGCTGGGCTCGAGGCCGGCGCTGCCGGGGCGGCGGGGGCCGGGGCCGGGGCGGCTGCGGGTGGGCAGGAGGCGAGCGCGGGGCTCGGGCAGCCCTCGGCGCGGTGGGGCTGGGGGACCGGCGTGACGCCCCTCCGGGCGGCGCTCCGGCCTGACAGCTGGGTTTCCGCCTCTCTGCGGTGGCGGAAAATCCGATTATATGAGTTTCTCGCATTAAAACAAAAAAATCCCAGGATGCCGGGACGGTTAAGAGTGAAGGCTTCGGTCCTGCCCACGTGCCAGCGCCCCTCACACCCCCAAACCCACTTTGAGCTTGTTTTTTGCTGCGCCGTATTGCAGAACCTGTAAAAAGTCTAACAGCGTCTGCGGTTCTTCCTGCCTTATCCTTTTCGTGGTTTCAGAGCAGAGCAAGTCACTTGCGTAGAGCACTGGAAAACATCTTAAACTCTTTTATTGTTGTCTCACAATTCTAGGAGCGTGCAGAAATGTCTCCCTTCGAAAATAGAGGACTAATGCTGGGCATAATGGCAGGGACTGCTGGATTAAGCCTGGTGCTGGTTTGTTACCGCAAGATCCGAAAGCCGGGTGCAGCTGTGCGTATTCGAGGGTTCCAGGATATAGGTAACAGAATTAATTCCGTGGTCTTGCCACAGAATGAGGCTCCTAATGAGCAAGGAGCAGTAATGGTTTTACATGGAAGGCAACTGCAGATCCTAGAAAAATTGAATGGCCTGCTACTAACCGTGGACGAACTGAAGAGAGAGGTGGAATTTCTGAAAGAAGCTATTCCAAAACTTGAAGAGCTTGTTCGAAATGAGCTTCAGGGAAGTGGTGATGTTCAGAGAGGTAGCCCATCACACAGAGCAAGGCGGAGAAAAGCAGAGACAGCTCCTAGAGAGACTACCAGCTCTGAGGAGGCAGAAAGTGAAGGAGGGTGAGTTAATAATAATCTGCATATTCTACTGTACACATGCAGTGCAAGTTGCATCATTACCTATATGAAACTGTAAACAGGAGCCTTTTAAAAGTTTGATATAGATTTTATACTTCTGGAAAAACAATTACAAACGTTCAGATTAACAGCTTTTAGATCAGAGAAGACTCTTGGTGACCATCTCTGAGTCTGCACGATGGCTGAAGTTGGCTTAATGCCAAGCATAATACAGATTCTTTTTTAAGAGTGTGTTTGGTAACACTAATGCAGTATTGCTACATAGCTATGGAATGAGAGGCAAAGTTCAGAATAATGGTGTAATTTTAAAAGTTCTTCTAGTGCAAAGTGTCTTTGGCAAGAGTTTATTCCAACTGTACAAACGCTCATGTGCTTTTCCTGATAATTGTTTTTTATCAGCCTCACAGATGAGTTATTACCATGTTCTGCCTGGAGGCATTGCGTACTATGGAAGCTACATCTGAGAGAACCTCTGTACAAGTGGCAATGTTTATGTGTGTCAGCTGTTGTATACACTCCTTGATGGCTCAGAAAGTGACCATGAGGAATTTAGAGTACTGACTCAGTCAGGTGGAAAGTTCCTAGTTTTGATCACATCTTGTGGTCACGTTATAGGTAATGGGGTCTTTTATTCTCATGAGTTGAGAAACACACTGGGGGATGATTTCTACTAGGATTCCAGGAGAGGCACTATATTTTTGTCTTGACATTAATCTCCTGTAATTACAACTTTGTTTTGGTATAATCAGATTAGATACTTAGGTGCAATTTACTAATACTATGTTTATAGCAACTGAGTTTTTTGAGCCACTTCTCAGCATGTCTTGCATGTCTGTATAGGCAGCATTATGTCTGTAAATTGCCCATCTTATGTCACCTTTTCTCTTTAAAATATTTTAACTAACTGTAATATTCTGGAGACAGCTAACACGCTGCATATTAATGGAATTCTATATTTAACAGTTTCTCCACATTCATTGTCAGTTCCTGTGAGCAGAATTTCTTTCTATGTTACATCCCAGCCCACATGGTTCACAAGTCTTATATTTTGATACCATATTTTAAGACTTGTCAGTTCTATTATGAGCCAGTTCTTTATTTTAGGTATTCGGGGTTGGCATAAGTATTCAACCAGAGTCCTCCTTCATCTGGTGTGGAAACATCTTGGTTCTCTTAGTTTCCCAGATGATTTCATCCATTGGTTGGTTTGCATAGGCCTTCATGTTATGAATAAAATATTCAGAGATGCAGATAAGGCAAAGGGACCAGTTTACGAATTACCAAGTCCACAGATACAATGCAAGGGTTATTCCACATGCTTTTATAATTTATTATTTGTTGTCATTATTTATTATTTGAGAGAATCCTGTTTTCTGATCAGGAGTGATGTGTTGCTGTTTGAAAACAAGCCAAGGGAACTTGTGTGTTCAGGTTCTTGTGTGTGACGAAGAAGCTGATGCGGTGATCCAATACAAGTGATTATAGTGTGCAAGAGCATTGAGTGTGTCCTTAAGAGAGGCCTTCTCTGACAAGTATTTGTGTACACTCAGAGGCAAGGAAGATAATTCAAGGTTACAGTTAGCATTAGTCATTTGGCTATGTTCTTTCCCAATGCTGTTTTTCAATCCCTTATGAAAAAAGGTGGGCTTTTTTCCTATTAACACCTTCTACTTGATGTGTTTGTTTTTCATATCTTCTCTCAATTTGAGATAATTTGATTTCATTTGAGTAAATAGTATTTTTTTTCTTCCTCTTGCAAATAGATTGTCAATCCTAATGTGTACAGTTGGAATATATATAGCTTTTTCCAAGGTCTCCTGTAACTTTAATGGCTGGTGCATGGCCAGGAGGGTCAGTAGCAACACTTGGGTTTTTTCCAGTTACTCTACATCACTACTTCATATGCTGTAGGCATTACACCAAGTGCATTGTTTTATACTGTTCTGTGGCTAATTCCACACACAATGGTGCGTTCAGGTGCTTGTTTTTGCACTACAGAAAAAAAGTTTTGCTCTTTGTTACTGATAAAACATTTTTTTCACCTTTCTATACTCCCATCTAAAGTGCATTGTGTTTCACTGCCTCAGCAGTAATTTCATGATCTAGAAGATAGGACTTTGCTTAAGGTAAGCACTTCTGTTTTTAATTGACGAATGGGTCGATGCTGGGAACTGACAGATAAACTAATCTGAAGAGTTTTATGGATTTGTGCTGGATGACTACATTGGTTTCAGGTTTGTAAACTTCTTCCAGAAAAGCTTTTAGTACTTCCTAGTTTTTACATTAAATATTGGAAGCTGACAGTCTCTGATAAGGCCCTCACTGCTTTGATCTGCTCTGGGCATATTCTCAATGTCACTGTTGGTATTCAACACCTTGGGAAGAGAAGTTTTCTCTTTTGCCTTTCAAAAATTATGTATTTCTGTAAGTGGAGAAATATCCTGTGTGTTTTATTAAATGAGCTATATTTTTACATAATGACAGTCTGAATGGAAGGGGCACTGAATGGATGAGACATTAAATGGTAAAGAGTCTGTGGTTTCTAGTCTGTGCTTCTCTGTATTCTATATTTCTTTTTTAGTTTGTTTCAGTTCCAGTAATGTCCTAGTGAAAACTTCAATATTTAACATTTGAGAACGTGTAACAAGCACTCGTTTATTTACAAATACAATAAATTGTGTCTAGATGATCACCTGGAATGGAACATGTCACCGAATTCTCCTCTTTGTGATTTTCAAGTTGTTTCCTCCCTGATATGGCAGTGATGAGCCCTGGACGTCAGTGTCATTTTGGAACCCGCCTTCAGCTGGCCCAGCATCCAAGCTCTTCAAATTGCATTTGGCATCAGGCACCAGAAAGATTCACTTCAGTCAATTCTTCTCTGATAGATGCTCTATTTATAATTTTTCCTTGAAATAGTTTAGTCAGCAGGAAAAGAAATTTGCCCTGCCTGCTTCTGAGTACCATTTCACTTAGCATTTTCTAATTTATTTTGCTGTTCATTTATTTTAAATGCAACCTTCAGCTGGCTTAAGAATCCAGTTTGCCAAACCTTTCCTTGAAAGCCACTTGTCATTACTGATGGATATGCACTTTGCTGAATCATACAGTGCAAATTTGATCCAGATCCATCTGTGACATAAAATCACCTTTCTGTGGAATTAGCCAGAGCAGATGAGAGGGTGTTTGTGTCAGCTTGTGTTTTTCTTCTAAGTTGACAGGGAGATGACAGATGATATTTGATCTGTGTAAAAGCTGAAGTGTTGTGAACAAATGATACGTGGTTAGGCCCAGTGTCTGCCAATTTACAGACACCCCAACACAGTTTTTGAACCACCCCACTGTGTTTATACCACAGGGTGTTTTATACCATGTAGCTTGTTTTAATCCAGTACTGGGTGCTGGGATTTACTGAACTGCTTAGCCACAGTGGGGTGAGTCTCCAGCACACTTTCCATTTGTCCTTTGAACTTTGAACAGTCTGTTGTGGTACGACTGAGTCCTGTTGGTTGATCGTTGCTCCTCACATTCTTATCGCTGTTTTTCTCTTTTATTTAAAATCTGTTGGTAATAAAGGTGAAAACAAGTTGGCACTGACTCTGGACATTTTTTAAACATTGTTCCATTTTTTCAAATGTTGATCAATGTGTTTGTCACTTGTGAATCACTTTTCTGTTTATCATCTGATAAAACCTCTTGCAGGAAAAGGCCAGGTAAAATTGCAGCTTTCTGTTATATGGAATATTTGTAAAGCAAACAATAATGACTATTCCTTGTTTTCTGTTTATTTCTTTTTTGGAGTAGTGTTATCAGTCCTTTAAGTCCTGGAGTTTTTAAACTGTGTTAAGAAGAATCTCCACTTCTGTTTGTGTCAGTACTGATTTCAGTGCTGTAGAATGCATAGATATATAAGACCGTTAGCTACTTTGTTGAAGGCAGATAGTGCCCAACAAGTAAATTGAAAATCATGATGTTCTGATCAACATTTAATAGGCTCTGTTCCACATTTAAATACTTTGAGGGTTCATAAAGCAGGTAAATAGAGGAGCTAGGAGAGTTTGCTAGTACAGTGGAGATGAGAGGGAATGGGTAAGACATGACCCTGATGTCTCTGCTGTTTTGGAATTAGCTCCTTCTGGGTTCACATGGTCTGTTAGATAGTGACCTACTTCACACTTTTTCTATGAGTCTCCCAAAAAATATATTACTTACCTGATGTCATATGAATTTGATGTTTGGCCTCAGTTTGATGTTTTGTCATGACATTTGTGCTGGACAAAGCACAAATGATGTTTTGACATGTTTTGTCATGACATAGTGCTGCTGGAAATCTCTGCTGGGCTTGTTTGGACTGACAGCCCAATGGGCTTGGGTGTCAGCCCAACCTTGTATTTGTCATCCAGCCATTGTATTTTTGCTGGGAGGATAGCATTTTCTAATAATCTTTTTTATCTATTATCTAACATGGGAACAGTAATGACCATAGAAATTTTAGCAGATGTTTATACAGCAAAGGTAAAGAATACAACACCAACATTGACTTCCAAACATTGACCTGCCTGATTAGGTAGCATCTGATGCAGTGCCCAAATTCCTACAACTAAGGATATTGTCTTTACTGCTTAGTTGTTGCTCTTTTATATTATCTAGTGCCCTTAGTTTAGGTTGGGAATGGCCCAGATCCTTAGGGCATTTATCCTTCATTTAGGGGGAATGGAACATCTAAACCATGTGAGGAAAGATACTTTCCAAACAAACTTCACATCACAGGCTATTGTATTGGAGCTAAAAGGTTGTCCCACTCCCAGGAACTCCCTTATACATTTGATTAAGTTGGGGCTCTTATAAAAGCAGCCATGATATATATCTGTGCCCACTTCAAAATAAGAAGAACAATATGCTGTGCTTTTAAACGTGCTTCAGAAAATGAAAAGAAATGCTCACTGACTGAATATAGTCTCTGCAAGATACAGCATATGATGTGTCATCAACTTCAGCATTATCAAGATTTTGTAAAAAAATCTGTAAAAACTTAAAAAGTTTCCCATCTCTGTTCTGCTCAATGGTATTTTTCAGTTTGAACATGTACACATGGTCTGTGTATACATTGTTTTATCCAAATGTATTTTTGACTCCTCTTTCTAGTGTCACGGGGTGAATTTTGCAGCTTCATAAATTTTGCCACATCTAGCACTTCTGTAGCTTTATAAGCATTGGTTCATTTACAGGCTGGAAGTGTATCTGCTCTGATACACTCATCTGTTCTGAAGGCAACATACTGAAAACAAAATATTTGAAAGCCATCATTAATAACCTTCATTTTGACTGCTAGCATTCTGTCCTGGTTATATTTCTGAAAAAATAAATAGATTTTTTTAGGTTCTGACTGTTATGGTCTATTTCGATTATTCAGTTACTTGATGTGTATAGTACATTCCATGCTTTTCATACTTGTAGTAACCATTTAGAGAATCTCTGAACCTGGCAGCTGATAGGTTTACATTATTACTTCTCCCCAGAGCAATATTTTCAAAAGTGGAAATGCAGAAGATGAGGCTTCTCTGTCCATCTTTAGATGGCTGCTTTTTAAAACACAAAAGGCTGCTTTTTAAAAACAATGCTATCAGCTGCTCCTCTTTGAAATTGGAGTACCCTAATATATTCTCAGCACTTTGGACAGTAAGGCCACCTGCTTATCTTTGTGTGATATTTATGCTTTTGCAAATATTTCTTTGCCCTTGACTGCCTTGTGCACTAAGCATCACGAATCAATATAAGCTTTTTTCCAGTTTCAGATACTCTGAACTTCAGAATGCTCAGGAGAAACAAGGAATTTATAACAATGGTGTTATTTTTATTGGCTTGTATTTAGATCTTAAAAGTGTTTAAGAAAATATTGTATAAATGATTGTTATAGCACTTATATTTTGGTTAGTAAGCTCATTCCTTGTTCAAAAAATAGGGAAATTGAGGTAAAGAGTTGAAGAGGCCTATTCAGGGTTACAGAGCATGTCTTAAAACATATTAATGATTTCAAGTGTTCTGCATATGAAACACAAGGCTACATGTGTTTCTAATATGTGTCTGCATTTTTTTAATGGAGTATTAGGCAGCAGTACAATTACTTACCTGTTATGTTTGGAATATGACTGTGCTATCCCTTTGAAGATAAAGGCTTTGTAATAATAACAATAAGCTTGATATCCTTAATAAAAAATCCTTTAAAGTTGGACAACCAGGGTAAATTGTGCTCTGATACTCTTGCTCTTTATTTAACAATGCCCCTTTTTTTTTTAAGAAAAAAATGGTTATTATTTTCTGTGATTTTAGTTACCTTACCGCCCATACTGATTCTGAAGGAGACTCTGAGGAAGAAAAGAGATGGACAAAATCACCTGATGCCATGGTGGAATCAGAAAAAGATGAAGACTTACTTAATTTTTTACAGCAGGTGGACAATTTGCACAAGGGTTCAGAGGTTGATAAAAAGGAGGGCTTCAGACTGCTGCTTGAGAACGATGACAAGGTAGTGTGGGTGAACTTAACATTATGTTGCTATTAACTTATACTTTACTCTTCTTTTGAGAACTAAATACAAGCTTTAAAATCCACATAGAAATGGACTATGAAATTTCAAGCATATTTTTAAAATACTGTCAAAAAGCAGTATTGCAGAGTGGTGTCAATATTCATGTTGTGTGGACATAGGAGTTCTTCTATTTTACATCCCTTTCTGATTCAATAACCTTGAAGCTTTGTTTGACATAGGAGTTCTTCCATGAAAGAAAGATCATGGACTTTTTTCAATGTAAAATACACTTACTTCTGCTGGTTTTGGAATAGTCTGTGTGAGAAAATCCTGTAAAATTAAGTAATAAACCAGACCTACTGTTCTGAAACTGTGAGCATCTCGTCTGCTCATACCTTTCTAATATCATTCATGTGAATTTTTCCCTTGGCATTACTGGGCCCATATGTAACTCCAGATAAAATTTAAAGGTGGTTTGATGTGCAGTTCTCAATTCAGTGTACCATTTTATTCTGGTTTGGCAAGCATTAGTTCTGATTGTATTTTCATCTGAATATTGGAATACCAAGAAAGGTAAATGGGATATTGTGAGTGAGTGTGGTGCTTATGACTTCCCTAAAGAAAATACACATCACTTTGTTCAGGGATTTGTTGTGTTTTGCTGGATTACCTTGTAAATGTTTATACTGAAAGAAGTTTAAACTGATTTAAAAATAAAACCTCTTTAGACAGTCTAGGGTATTTCCAAAAGCTGTATTCTCTTTTGTCCATGGAAGATTGGTCTCACATGAAACTAAAAGTAGTATATAGAAGAATGGAAAATTAACAAAAAAATTATGCCATCTTCTGATTATTTGCTTTCAGCTTGTTATTAATTTTAAGCATTGTGAAAGTAAACCGTTTAAATCACATTCTGATCAGTTTAATTATGTAGCTGTCCTCTACTTTCAGTATGAAAACTGTGTGGACTTTCTTTGGAGGCTTGCACGTGCTTATGGAGATCTGTTTGAGATGACTACTGATGCTGAGGAGAAGAGGAAATATGTAACTGATGGTAAGAGGAAAAATGTTTATGAAGAATGCCATATGAATGTAGTGAAACATGCTTTGAACTTTGGTTAAGTTTTCCAATGTAAGGAATTTGCAATCCAATAGATGGGAGCATTTGTACTGTAATGGTAATGTTTTGTACAGGAAACCACCACAGTTTGCAAGTTCAGTTCACTCTTTCCTCAATGAGAGGTCCAAAATCAGTGGCAGAGAAGTATAATGGGTCATAATTGGTGGCTGTTGTCTCTGCAGATGGCTGTAAAATCCTGTATTTTGTTGAGAAACAGATGGATACAGAATGTGAAAACTCCCACATGTTTTTAGCACAGTTTCTTAATTGCATCTTTGGGAGAGCAAGAGGAATAAATAAATGCTGAGGCTGGGTCAAGGTTTGTTTTTCTGCCTTCCAGTGATCAGGGAGCACTCCTTCATATCAGCATTCTCTTTTGTGGTGATGAAACTCTGTGAATCTGGAGGAGCTGTTGACCAGAAAGAGAAGTGGTGTGTGACAATTGAATTGATGTTGCTTCCAGACATCTCACCCCATGTGTCCTGTTTGACAATTTAATCTCTACAAGATTTTAATTTTCTCCATCATAGCACTTTTTTTTGGTTATTTTTAAAATCATTGCCCGCCGTTTCACTGTCTGGATGGATATTGGCTAGAGGAGCAGTTTGTTTGCCTTTTTATTTTGGGCCTTCTTTTTATTACATTAAAACCTACATTTTCTCTATACTGTGTCACTCTCCTCCAGTCAAGGCACTGTTTTTAAAATAATCTTTTTTGCCTTTATCTCAGAATATTTTTCTCTTTCTTTTGTCTCTCCATTTCCCCTTCTTTTTTTGCCGCACCAAATCAGGTTTTGTAAGTGTAACCCAAGTTTGGGTTGTTTTGTCTTTTGTGACACCTCTCATTGACTTTTTGTTGTGTTGGCAGTGACAGTGTCACTGACAAAGCATATTCAGCTGCACTTTGACATCCTTAAAGGCAGTGTGATGCCTTCATGCTGTTGTAACATATTCCACAGTCACCTTCAGTTTGTTCAACATCCTTCCTTTTTCCAATCCTTTTGTCATCTAAATACTCCTGAAGACTTGCACTGTCTTAGCAACTTAATTGATACTGTCTTTGCTTTAGTAGCAACTTGGCTTTGTACATAAATCCTACAGTGGGGATTATGACACAAAGTAAATGAAAACAGTAAATTCTGTTGCTGAATCTTTTGCTTTTACCAGTGACTGGACTTGAAGCTGGCCAGGACTGTGGGGGACAATAAAGAGTTTTTTTCAAATGTACTAATGGCAATAGGCAGTGTAAAAATGACATCAGCCCATTACAGGATGAGGGTGGTTGCCTCACAAACAGGGACATGGACAAGGCAGAGATGTTTAATGTGTTCTTTGCCTCTGTCTTCAACATGGGTAATGGAGCAAGGGGTTATCAGTGCCCTGAGCTGGAGTACCATGGCTGCAAGAATGATCAATTCCCAGTCAACCTGGAAATTGTGTATGATCTGCTGCTTCAGCTGGATTCCTAAAAATCTATGGGGCCTGATGGGATTCATCCAACAATCCTCAAAGAACTAGTTGGTGTCATCTCAAAACCTCTCCTCATAATTTTTGAGCAGTCTTGGGAATCTGGAGAGGTCCAGCTGACTGGAAGTTGGCTGACATTGTCCTGATTTTCAAAAAGGGCAAGAAGGAGGACCCTGGCAACTATAGGTCTGTCAGTCTTACTTCAGTGCCTGGTGAAGTTATGGAGCAGATTATTCTGGGAGGTACAGAAAAACATCTGGAGGACAATGCAGCCATTGGTCACAGCCAGCACAGCTTCATGAAAGGAAGGTCCTGCTTATCAAACCTGATTTCCTTTTCTGACAAGGTATCCCACCTAGCTGATCAAGGGAAGCCAGTTGATATAATATTTTTGAATATCAGTAAAGCTTTTGATATTGTCTCTCACAGGATCTTTCGGGACAAAATGTCCAGCACACAGCTGGATAAACACATCATGGCATGGGTGAGCAGCTGGCTCACGGGCCAGGCACAAAGGGTTACAGTGAATGGGGTGACATCAGACTGGGGACCTGTCACTAGGGGGGTTCCACAGGGCTGCATTCTCAGCTCTGTGCTCTTCAACATCTTCATAAATGACTTGGACACAGGACTGGAAGGGATGCAGAGCGAGTTCACAGAGGATACAGAACTGGGAGGAGCTGTTGAGTCCCTTGAGGGCAGAGAGAACCTCAACAAACCAGAGAGCTGGGCAATCACCAATGGTATGAAGCCAGCAAGGGAAAGTGTTGGATTCTGTACCTGGGATGGAACAGCCCTGGATGTACAGACAGGCTGGGGAATGAGATGCTGGAGAGCAGCACCATGGATCCTGGTCACTGGCCAGTTGAACCTGACTCAGCAGTGCCCTGGCACCCAGGAGGGCCAGCCCTGTCCTGGGGGCATCAGGCACAGCATCACCAGCAGGGCAAGGGAGGGGATTGTCCTGCTCTGCTCTGCACTGGGGCAGCCTCACCTCAAGTGCTGGGGGCAGCTTTGGGTGCCACAATGTAAAAATGACACTGAACTATTGGGGAGCATCCAAAGGAGGGCCACGAGGGTGGTGAAGGACCTTGTTGGGAAGCCACATGAGGAGCAGCTGAGGTCACTTGGTCTGTTCAGTTTGGAGAAGAGGAGACTGAGGGAAAACCTTGTTGCAGCTACAACTTCCTCATGAGGGGAAGAGGAGGGGCAGACACTGATCTCTGTGGTGCCAGTGACAGCACCCAAGGGAATGGACTGAAGTTGTGTCAGGGAGGTTTGGGATGGATATGAAGAAAAGAGTATTCACCAGAGTATGGTTGGGCACTGGAGCAGCTCCCCAGGGAAGTAGTCAAGCACAGCCTGACAGAGTTCAAGAAGCATTTGGACAATGCTGTCAGGCACCTGGTGTGACTTTTGGGGTGGTCCTGTGCAAGCCAGGAATTGGATTCAATGATCTTTGTAGGTCCTTTCCAAACTCAGCAGATTCTGTGATTCTGTAACTGCATGTAACCTCAGCTGATGAATGATAGCAAAAGACAGGGAGAGATATAGAATGATGGGATGAAAGTGAGTCTTAGGTGTTGAGTAACCAGCCTAGTTTGGCTCATTCTCATGAAGTGGGCGTGGTGGCAGCCTTTTTCATCTCAGTTTTTGGAAGTGCTGCAGAGGGCTTGAGACTGCAGGAGAGCTGGCAGTAGTTTCATGGTTATTTTTCATTCCACTGGGTAGGAGGACTGTGTATGCTATTCTTTGTTTTTATGAAGTTAACTTACAATACAGAAATGTCAGTGCAGCTTAATTGGTTGCAGCTGAGACTCTGTAAACAGCAAGCATCTCATCTGAACTTCTTACTGGGGATGTGGGTTTGATCAAATCACCTACTGTCATCTTTATTCAGTTAAAAGTGGAACTTAAGGAAAGGCTTTGTGCTAGAAAGGAACTTCAGCTAGTTTATTCCTGTACCAAGGCATTGAAATGGCTTTGCTGGTTCTTCTGACAGGTACTTGTCTGACCTGCTTTTAAGGCTCTTCAGTCTTTCGGACATGATGGCCTCCTTTGGCAGTCCACTCCAATCCTTCCCTGATTTAACTGCATCTGAACTGGATTTTAAAGGAAAATACTAAAATTGCATGTGTAGTTTATATATACTTATATGTAAGTGTATGACTATGTAAATGAAGTAAAGCCAGGATGTTACATTGTTCATCTAAATGTTTCTAAGAACAGGAAGCAATTTCTTTGCTGCTAGAGTAAATCAGATTGCTTTGTTCTTGGGAGTCACCTAAAATGTGGAAGAGTACAATAAATCCTTTTGTATATTGTACTCCATTTGCAGGAAAGATTAAAGCTGAAAAAGCTATTCAGCTGGATGCTGGGAGTGCTGAGAGTCACCAGTGGTAAGTTTGACAAAGTTTTTACAAACTTGTGTACATTTATTAAGTTCAAGGAAAAAAACCCAGCCTGACATCAGTTTCATAAATTAGTCATTAATATTTTTTCATAGTTTTATGAAATTCAGTTATTACCAGTTGCTACTAAAAATTACATTGAAATATTCTGTGAAGCATTTACTATAGCATGTGAAACAACTCAATAACCATACTTCAATAAGTACCAAGAAATGGACATAACAGTATTTGCTTAAGCCACTATTTTGTTGCTCAGAGAAGCCATAGTTTTCCATTTGCCTTCCCTTTCAACAATTCACAAAATAATGTCATTTGACCTTGAATTGTCCTTTCCTTTTCTTATAATAGTCTAAATTGTGATAATTAAAAATAGGTGTAGAGGACTATGGAAATTTGAATTAACTTCTCAATTTTTGTTTTATCGTACAGTTTTTCTCCAAACCTGACTCTTAATTTAGTTTTGTAGACCTTGCCAGAACTAACAAACTCTGCAAATATAAATATTTTTTTATCAAATCAACATTATCGGGTAGAAGATAATTCTGCTGAGTTCTAGCTGATAGTTCCTCACCTTAGTATTTTATTAGTAAATTTTACTAAGCTCCTGATTTCTGTTCTAATATTATAAGCTTTTCATCTCAATTTTGGTTTCTACATTCTTCGTTAATTTTGTCTTTGCACTTGTGGGAGGGGATTTCACCAAACTTCTTCCTATCTAAAACAAATACTTTTACCCCAGGCTCCTTTCACAATCTAAAGGAATCAGCCACTTCTGGAGTGCACTTCACTGGAGTCAGTTTTGCTCATTTACTCTTGCATGAGGGTGAGATGAATTTCTCCTGGGGCTCAGTTGACAACATCTCCATTGCCAACAAAGGGAGCACATGTCAGCTATCTCAGGTTTAGATACTTGATTAGTCACAGACATTGTAATTTAATTAGGTAATTCTCTGTCTTGCTTTCTCTCTTTCTGAAAGCAATTTAAAGCCATCTTTGCTTCACCACAGCCATGGCCACTTCGTCAGGATAATGCTGGTGTACCCCTCTCAGCTAGAACTGTGTGTATAAACAACAACAAAATCACATTCAAGTATGAATCCTGCCCCTCCCTTCCTCCTCCGCCCACAAGAGTGACAAAATATCCTAGTATAAATGCAGCTTCACTGGCAGAAACTATTCTGATAAACCCTTACATATTGTGCAGGGAGATGTAGGTGGTCTGCTGGACTTCACATGTGAGATCCTGTCCTGGCAGGAACATCTAGCAGGGGAAGAATTATGAGTGTAAGGAGATGTGTTCCAGAGGTTAGCTCAGAAAGCCAAATTGAGAGGTTTAAGAGGAAAATCTTACATTTTTTAAGCTACTGCTTATTGTAACAAGCAGTGGATTTTTGTATGGTTTGTAGTTTTCATCCTTCATGTATCTGAGTTGCAAGTGAATATGAGGTTTTTTATCAGTTATTGTTTAACTGATGTCTTTCTAGAGGTATAGATAGACATTACAGATTGAAATAGTTCACTGTATTTTTTTCTGAATATATTATTGGCTTGTCTTTATTTACTGACATCTTTCTGACTTACTGCATGATTTTTAAAGTGTGATGTAAGTGTAATGGTTGTGCCAATCTAACCGAGGCTCTAAAAGCTGGGCAGAATGGACTTCCATGCTCCAGAGAGACTTTGGTATATTTTTGTTTAGCATAACAATAGTTGTTCCATCTGTTGTCCCAATAGATATTTTTGTGCTGTGCTGCTACTTAACCAATTGGACTTGTTTTGTAACTTATTTTTTAAACTTGTTTTATTCTATTTTTTTCTTTATAAAGTCTTTTACACACATTTAATTGATTTCATGTTTATTTCTGACTATTTCTGAGGTTTGAGGCCATTTAGGTTTGTAAATGCATCCCCTCATGGATTAACATTTTATTTCAAAAGTGGTTTTTGTTGTATGGGCTTTTTAAAATCATTAACTTAATTAATGAAATTACTGGAAGATAATGGACCCAGCACTAAACTTTGGGTGACACCAGTAGGGATGCTCAGGTTCACATGATCCTGGATCTGCAACCATCTCTACAGGTGATTTAATCTAAATATTTCCACAGTTATGTTTTGAGGAACATCAGGTAGGACAAAGTCAAAGGCCACATAAACAAGGTGTGTCTCATTTGTTGCATTCCTGTTACCCAGGCTTTTTTATCTTGCCAGAATTCTTCTTTTATCCTGTTTTTTCACAAAAATCTTGTGTTAAATGTTTTGTATGGTTATGCACTTCCAGAATAATTTATCCTGTATTGTCTTCATGCTAGCTGGTTTGCTGTAACACTCCTCTTTCTCCCTGGTTTGCCTTTTTGCTTGCTGTTGGGGCTTTCTGCATTACTTACAAGACTTCTGTAGTCAGCTCTGTGCCAGATCTATATTGTTTGAGTCTGGCCTAATGCAAATTTTTCCAGTTTATCTAAACATTATTTCACATGTTAATCCCCATGAACAGGAAATAAGACTTCAGGGAATCTTCTCTGTAAAAACTGTTCTATCAAAGTTGTAAACAAACAGAATTTTACCTGAGGTTATAAATAGAAAAGACTGTGTGTAAACAGATAACGATGCAATACAGTTAAGTTATGAATAAATAATATGTGAAAGTTATGAAATCCATAGTTAATAAGAATATTTATAATAGAGAAAAGAACTGAAAAGAAAAAAATAGAACAAACATTTGTACAAAAAGATGCTGGGATCACTAGTGGGTGGTCAGGATCAGAGTTGAAAGGCAGTGCCCAGCTCCAGATGGACACGTGGATGTTCTGTCTCTGTCATATGTGCCTGCATGTGAGCAAGGGCCTGATCCTGCACCTAGGGGGGAGGGAGAGTTCAAAGGCAGCATGTGCCATTTGATGTGCCAGGATATTTGCATGGCATGACAGATATCACACAGGACCTCTGGGGTCCCTGCACTTCCAGGCCATCATCCAGAAGTGGTGAGAAACTCTCACCACTCTGGTGAGGGCATCTCCAGTGGCACTAGGCATCTGTCTCTGGGCAGGGGTCCTGTGAATTGAACAGGGTCTCTGCTGGCTGCAACAGAGAGAAATGAGAACTCAGCATGAGTGCAAGGTCACTTTGAAAGCAATGCTGTCTGAGACCAAAATCCTTCCTTTTCATCTCACTGCCAACGTAACATTTTCTAAGGCTGTACAAGGTAAATAATCCTAGCCTGTGTAAGATGAGCCCATCTGTTTGTTGCATGTAAGGCTATGTCAGTCTGTATCAGCTATTGAAAACCAAGCTGGTTTTCTGACCTTGACTGAAGAAAGTTTAGAAAGTTTTTCTTGATTTCTTACTAATTTCTGAGGGGGTTTGATATTTCCAATCAGCACAACTGAGTTTTCACTCATGTTGGGTATAGCTGCTATCTATGTTGTCGACTCATACATTATTTCAAGTGTTCTCTTAAACTGTTTAATATATTATGGCTTACTAAGTGAGTGAGGATTAAATGATAGCCTATTCTTTTCCTGGTCCTGTACCTTGCTCTCTACTTACAGTTAACCCTTTTGGAGCAGGGGGATATAAGTGAGGAAGAAATTGAGCTCAGCCTTGTTGGTTTCATCTTTTGCCGTTATTTCCTCATTTCTAAATGTTCTGCACTTTCATTTCTGGTTTTTTTTTCCTTCTGATGTATTTATAGAACCTCTTCTTATTGTCTTACCAATATCCCTAGCTTAGATGTGGACTCTTGTTTTTATTTTTAGAGTAAATTTCTTTTGGGTTTTAAGTTAATTGGGAATTCCTCAATGGAGCTGAATTGATCTAAAAATATTCCCTGCTGTGACTAAAGGGTCATTTGGAGTTGTGCTGTTGAGTATTGTCTCTTACTAAATCTTCTATAGAGCTTTTCCTAATATTTAGAAATATTAGAAAAAGGCATTTTTTAACAATTTCTTTTTTTTCCATTAAAAATATGCATTATACCTGTCATGCAGTGGTTAGGTCTATAGACCCATTTGGAAGTTTGTTTTGAAAGCTTATCCCTGCTGCTTAAAAGTTCTATATACCAAAATAAACAGGTTCTTGTGACACTTTGACACACATAATTTTCCTAGTGTAGACAGAGTTATACAAGAAAAAGCATCCCTTTTCCAGAGCAGGTATTTTTCTATTTTGTGGAATTGCTGTAAGGTGTCTGTAAGACAGAACACATTTTTTGTGTCCACCAGTGGAATTTGGTGGAATGGTTCCATGAGCAAACTTGCTAACGTAGGCTTAGAGTTCAGCTGTATTGCCTTACTTTTGATATTTACTTCAGTTAAGAACAAAAAGATGCCATATATCTTCTTAGTGTATCACCTATATTTTTCTGTAAAATTGTATGATAAAATGATCAACTCTCCAACTGTTCAACTTACTGATTAGAGTACTAACAGTATTCAGCCTCAAATTAAATTTGAGGAAACATATGCAGAACAAAGAAAGCAAAATATCTTGAAGTAGTCAGTTGGTTTTGGTAATGAACTGCAGCTGCAAATAATTTTCATATCTGAATCCAAATTTTTGAAAACATGTGATAATACTTAATCTTGTAATTGCCAATGAGATCAAAAACATTCAGACTTTTTGAATGTTGACCTCTAAATAACTGAAGTAAATGGCAACACTGGAAAGGAAAAAGAGAGCTTTAATATTTGTATGAACACCCTAAAGAAAGACAGAGTAAATATTCTAAGTGATTTGTGGCTTTGTTCAGCCAGTGTCAATTTTTCAAGTTGTGGGGGAACTCGCATACAAAAGTTATCATCAGCCATTGCAGGTCCTCTTATTTTTTCCAAGCTTCAAACAAATTCATTTTGTGGGTCAGTGATTCCCAAAGGACAGCTGTGAATACTTGCAGCTCATCTTGGATCATGGAGCATCTTTATCACCCAGATTTTAATTAGAAGTGCTATGTGAACAATTTGATGCTACAGTTGCTTTGTAGTTGTGCTGCTTTACAACTTTACAGTTACAGAAAACAACATGTAGATGCATAAGAGCAGTGCTTTTATTTAAAACTAAACTATCACTTTTAAATTCTTTTGGAAAACCAGTGATTTTTTTATATTTGTGGGAGGTTTGTTGCTGGTTTACTTCAGGAGTTTGGGAAAGAGGTCTGGAAGGTTTCTCTGCTGTTCTGCAGATCCTCACACTTCCTTTTTTGTTGAGGAGAACTTGTTACAGGCCTTGCAAAGAACAAAAAGGTTACTGTTATGGCAAATTTTCAGGAAAGTTGCTTAAAAAGGTCATTCTTTGCATTGAGCTTTGGTTTGTTTGCCACAAACCAACTTGGTGCTGCTTTTGAGTTTGTGTTACTCTCTAGAAGTCCCCCATTGGTGGGAGTCATACAGAACATCTCATTTAGATGCAAGTGAAGTTAGCAAGTGAAAACCCAGTAGCTGTAAATGAGGACCCTTTCTGAACACTACTCCCCCCAAGAGTTTTCTCTGTCATGTGTATGAGTGTTCATCAGAAGCACAGATATTTTCACAAGGCCGGGGTGTTCCATGGAAGTGAGCTCCAGAGCTTAGGTACAGTCTCTCACTGGTGGGCAGCACTACAGAAGAGTAGTGCAGGTTGGTTCCATCAAGGACACAAATCACCATTGTCATTTGGGTATTTTGGTGATTTTACACAAACTTCCCACAAAAAAGTGAACATTCCATCTCAGTAATAGAATTCTAACAGATAATTTGTCAGGTTTGTAAGGTGTAATGGCATAAAAGTAATTTTCCAGTGAAACAAAACTTTTCAAAATTTTGGAATATGTTGTAGGATATGGTCATACTACCAAGAACTTTTAAAATTAAATCCTCAACTGTTTCTAACTAAATGCTTGTTACCTGCTGCCCTTAATAATCCCTTATTTAAACTCAGATGAGGCTGATAACTTGCAAGTGTCAAGCATATGTTTCTATCATGCAGTCGGATTTTTCAGGAATTGATAGTTTGTACAGAAATACAAGGTTTCCAGCTCTTAGGTGCTTGCCCTGTATTTGATTCATGGAAAGACCACAGAAATTTTACAGCAATCTTTGTTCTTAATTACATGTAATCTTAGTCAGGAATCTTTGAATTATGTAATTTTTTTTTAATAATTGAAAATTTCAAATTCAGAAGCCATTTCTCAAAAGCTCTAAGTTGTCTTGAAGTGGATCAGTGAAACACTGCAGCATACTCATGCAAGTGCAAAGGAGGAAGGTTTGACATGTGAAAAGATCTGTTTACTACAAGCTTTTTGCCAGAATGGTCACAGAGGAAATAATTCTGACAACCTAATGATGCCTATTACATTTCTATCAAGGAGAATTGTTGTGTTACTGTCTCTGAAAGCTGTTGTTTCACTCTGTTTCTACACTTGTGAAGACTATCCTGCTAATTTCTTCAAGATTGTATTTCCATCTGTAACAACTGTCTATTATAAAAATAAAAGTTAAATTTCTGGAAACAGGAATTTAGCACAGTTGTGGGTTTCACAGCCTAAGGAATGCTGAACATGGCATCCACATGTTCTACTAGTGAACTTTTGTGAATACACATTAACAGCAGCATTTTCCTTTGATTTGGTATACTGCATGTGTTGCAGTAAATAAATCCAGAATTCTTAATGCCCTTACCTTTGAGCTTTTTTAAACCAAAGTAGGGGTTTGTTTCTTGTGTTTTTGCAAGTGTTACCTACACAAGTGTGTGCTACATCTGATGTTTCCCTGGAGCTCAGCTTCAATGATCTGTTGAATTTTTAATGTGCAAAGTGTATTTCTGCCAATTTCTACAGTGTAGACTCAGTTATATTCCCAGAAAAAGGAAAGGGAAATGAAATCCCCATTAACAAAAAAATCTCTGCAAACAAAATATCGCCTAAACTCTTCACTTTGCACCTTGGCACATCTTACTTGGTGTGTTGGCCATCTTAGGCATTCTCAGGCACTGATTCCATATCCCCATGAGGATGATCATATATCAATACAAACCAATTCTTTATCTTTGCATGGAAGCTTCGTGTCAGATGCATTTTTGTAGATTAAATCTCTTGGTACCAAAGTGATATGATATGAAGTATGAAAAACTGGGATCTCAGGAAGGGCAATGCAACAGGGATCGTAATTAGTAATTTCAGTTGCAAAATCTCTATACATAGAAATTGGTATCTCATTGAAATAATGTCAAAAAGAAATCCTGTGGGTCTCACTACATTGCAAAGACTGTCAGAATATATAAGTGGGTGAAACTGGTGAGTGAGGGAGCTGGGGGCTAAAATATAAGATGGCATGCAGAGAACTGAGCCATGCAGAGGTGGAGAGATGCAGGAACACATTTAGAACTGGAGTGGGAATGAACTTTCTTTTTACTGGGCCTCTTGTGTACTGCCCACGCATTAGCCTTTGCTCACACTACTTTACATGTTAAATATTTCTCAGATAAGGAGGAGGGAGTGAAAAACAGTTATGAAACACATGAATTAAACTTTGGTGGTGGTAAATATCACAAACTCTCCTCCCATTTGCAAAGTCTTGTCAGATACAATTAAAAAAATTTATGTTTTTCTTTCCTATTGATACTGAGATGCTAAAATGGAGATCTGGATTTCTAAATGTAGTCTATGTGACATAAAAGGTTTTTTTAGATTTGGGATATATAAGGGTATATAGGAGAGGAAGGAACAAGTCTGGGAAGGCGCATGTTATTTCTGGTTTTGGCCATGTGAAATTTATCAGGGAAAAGATAAATAATGCTGTATTTAACTGCCCTACTGTGGTTTAATCTTCATTTGAGACTTCAAAATCTTTTCTGTAAATCTGTCTCATGTAGAATAAGCTGTGCATGACAGAGTTTTAAGTGCAGATATCATTTTTTCTATTAAAATTCAAATTGGCTTGATAAAATTATTGGACCAACCTGCTTCTTTTTTTTTGGCAATAGGTAAGATATGACCCTTACAGTTTCCCCTGGCCTGAATACACATGTAGCACCAGAAGGGAAAATGTTAACTCGCTTTGATTAGGACCTTCTGCATGATGGCTACATAGGTACTTGGCATCCATCTCTGTCAGCTAGAGTTTCTTGCAAGTCTGAGTTCCAGGACATCATGGAGGAACATGGTGCTGACCCATTATATTGAGTTTATTTGATTGTGTTTATGCTTGATAAAGGTTTGCTAATTGTGGGGATTAATCATATGCTGCTACGCTGTGTTGAGTAATTTTTCTTCCGTCTGGGAATAACATTTTTTACACCAGCCAAGTACTGTGTCACTTGAGGTGATTATTGTTGTGTTTATCTAGATGAATGTGTCTGGGACTGGTTTTTACATTACCCAGGAGTAACATCAGCTCAGCAAAGAGGTCATTCCTGGCAGCTCTCTCCTGATACAATTTCTTCTTTATTTTTGTCTGTGAAAGTTCTGTAAGCAGTACTCTGATATTCAGAGGGTGTGAGGGAAGTAATGCCTGTGCAGAGAACCAGTATTGCTTGTACTTCTAACTGGTGTGCTTTTTACCCATTTCAGTAGATATTTGCATGTTGTTGTATGATCATCTTTTCAGTATTCCCCCTGTCACCACGAGATGGGGCAGGTGACCATGCAGTCCAGGGCTGTGGGAAGAACGACATGGAAAGACCGAGATGGAAGCATTTCTAGTTACTCCCTGCCTCATTTTCTTGGCCATTTTCTTCTCCATGAGAGTGGTGAGGCGCTGGAACAGATTGCCTGGAGAATGGGCATCCCTGGAGGCCAGGCTGGATGGGGCTTTGAGCAGCCTGGTCTAGTGGAAGGATCCCTGCCTATGGCAGGGCAGTTGAAACTCCATCTTTAAGGTCCCTTACAATATAGACCACTCAGTGATTAACATTACCCTTTGCACCCTTTGCAAACCAAAAAGTTTGCCTGGTGTTTTAAACTCTTTGAAAATTATTTGAAATGTCTAAAAATTCTTCTCAGGAAAGAAAGGACACATTTTTTATTTTGTTTGGGGGATTTTTTAAGAAATGAAATGAATATATGAATATCCAAAACGCCATAGAATTTCAAAAATTAAATAATTACTTTTTATCAATTGGCTGTCTAGTCCATTTCAAAAGTATACAATTGAAAAAACCAAACCAAAACAAATTAAAAGAAACCCAGAAAGACTTTTTTTTTTTTAATAATGGGTATTTAAAGTTAGTAGGTTAGCTTACTTTTAATTCAGTGGAAATTTCATTGGGATTTCCCTCCCAAGAGATTTTAGCTGTAAGTAGAAGTTTTTCTTTGAACTAGTTTAAACTAAGGCCCTCTTTCTTGTCACGCACAGACAGGGAAATACTGCAAGATGCTGGATTAGCTTGTTCGCTTTTCATTGTTTTCTTTTGTAGCAGCAATCCGTTTAGCTATGGTATGCTGAGTTTATCTGATTAGCACTTAATGAGTGAAGGGAATAGGGGCAATGTTGCCTGAGTTACTTAACCCTAATAAAGTTTTCACTACCTCCCCCCTCTTTCTAAATACCTGAACTTTCCTCACCCCCACCCCTTGCCTTTCCCTCAGCTGCAGCTCGTTCCCACAGGAAATGCACTGTGGCTGCAGCTCTGTCAGCACTAGTGCTGCCATTAGCTGGATTTTGTCCAGTGACATTGGTCACAGCAAACCCCTGCCCAACAGTGTTTGACAGTGTGAATGGAGCTCTTACAAGCTCAACTGCTGTTCTGCTGACTCCATGCCTTACCTGGGAACACTTACTGACCAAAACACTTCTGGCCAAAATCACCTGTAGCATGAGCATTTCTGACTTAAAAACCATTAGGTCTAACTGAGCAATAAAGTAATTTCTTGAGTTGTGTTAGCAATGACATTTTAATCAGGATTCACTGGAGCTTGAATAATTACATTATATAAAGCAATTCAAGAAAGCTGATGTTTAATAGTGCTTATAAACTGTGTGTGCCATACAGATTGTGGTTGTGTTGCCATAATTAACTCGGTAAGCTTCTTGCATAACTCATGTTTTCCTCTGGACTTCAACTTGATTTCCTTCTTTTAGGATTATATTTTATTTTTGGTTGGTGTTGCATTGTAAAATATTTGATTAAAAAAGCAAAATTCTGAAAAATATTAGAAAAGTAATCTATATGAGGTTTTGCTGCTGAACTATTTCTTAGTTTTATACAGAGGTGCAAAGTTGTCTTAATACCAATGAAAATAGGTCCAAGGAAACTGTAATTGATATCTGTGCAAGAGATTCCTTATGCATAAAGGTTCTATAACTGTTGAAGAAATAAGACGAAAGCAATAGAAATTTAGGTGGAGTGTCAATAAGATACTAGTGCTGCTTAGGAGATCTGAATCTTTATAGGCTTACCTCTGAAAATATGTTCACTTATAACTGCTTAACAATACAAATACTTTATAGAAATTATCTCACATTTCTTTTACCACTCAGTGTCCCCAATTTATGATAATCATAGTAATAATAATAGAAATAATAATGGTCTTAGCAATAGAAATTATTAGTAATAGCAGTAGTGATCCTGTTAGAGCAGAATGTGTGTGTATGTTTTCAAATTTTAAAGATACTAGAAGAGTGTCAGAAGTGCAGGATTGCACTGGGATACTTGGGAAGGGTAGAAGGCAACTGTGAATGTTTCTGAGGTGTGTACAGCTTCCAACTGGGCACACCCCAAGCATTTGCCTTCCTGGGTGAGTTTCTGCAGCTGGTGGTGCTCATGTTCCCGGTGAAGTGCAGAGCACAATGTGTCAAGGTAAACTGCTGTCAGTAGAGCCAGTCTGGAAGTGTTGCACTCTCAACTAAATGGCTTCAATTTCGGAGGAGAAATCTGTTTTGTCACTTAACTGACAACCCAAATAGTGTCATTTAAACTTCTCCTTGTTTCCATTGTTTTGTTTTGGTTTGTGTTTTTGTCTGTTCTTCAATATGTATAGCACATACCAAACTTCCGTCCAGCCATTCAGATGGAAAAATAAAAGTGTAAATGTGTGCATTAGGTATTGAAATATTTTGTAATATGATTCAAAGGTTTATTTAAATCACAAAAAGTATGTGTGTGTGTTTTTCTTTTCCCCTCTCAGGTTTGCAATTATGTGTGGCTATATGTCTCAGTTTGAAAGTGTACAAAACAAAATCAGGAATGGTTATCTCTTTAAGGTATGTTTTTGTAGGATTTGGGGTTGTTTTTTTTAAGCTATTCCTTTAAGTTATTTCCTTATATAGTGTCAAAGACAGGTTTTCCAACACAGTAATTCAGCCTCACAGATCTATTTTGGTGCTGAAGTTAAATTGAAAAGGTTATTATTATGTATGAAAATAAATTATATGCTTGCAAAATATAAGAATTGAGGTAGGATTCTGGGAACAGCATTAAGATTTCTGATTTCCTTTGTAGTCAAAGGAGGGGGGAAAGGCAGTAATGATTCTGTTTAGAAAACCAAAACATGTGAAATAGCAAGTGATGAACTAACACAGTTCTGCAGTCATCCTTCATGTTGCCCTTAAGTAATGTTTGTTTTAACTCTGTCCTTGCAAAGGTAATTGTGTTTTTTAGAGTTAGCTGTTTGTGTTACATGTGCTACTCTCCCCCTCCTTGTCCTCAGCATTGCTTAGACACTTTCCATCCGTGCCTTGCCCTCCAAGCTGGCGTCCCCCTTTCTGGGTGACAGTGAAAGGCAACAGACGAGTTCCAGTCCCTGGGGAATGCCTGGGGTGGCTCCTTTCACATCATGTCCGTGTCAGGACTTGGAGTGTGGCAGAGCTTCCTATGACAGAGCATTCATTACATCTGAGCTGTGCCGAGCCAGCCAAGCCCCGAGCACTGGGACAGGCTGGGAACAAAGGGAAAATGACAACACAAGTGCTGCAGCCGTTAAAGGATGGAGTTTTTAAAAGTTTTAAAAGAGTCACTGCAGTGTGAGCAGTAGCCGTTTCAGGGAAGTTTTGGTCCTCACAAGTAAATCCTGAAATCTGTTGATTTGGGAAAATAGTAGTATGAAAATATAGCTCCTATCTGAATAGTTTGTGAGTATGATAATATAGTAGTATCTTATATATGTCTAAGTCAAATACTTTTGTGACTGTCTTAATTAGAAAGATATGTGGGGGAAAAAAGAAATATTTGAATGAAATTTATTTTGAGAGACAAATGGTAAGGCTGAAATATTTATTTTTTCTTCCAGCTCAGGTTGAGCAATAAGCTTTTTTTGGTAAATTAAAGGTACTCATGACGTGAAATGAGAATGATTTGGAAGGGCCTAATTAGATACTTTATAGGTTTTGTAGTTTCACTATAAACAGAGCCATTTTATTTTCTGAATTTCACAATATAGTAACAATTGGTTGTGTCAAGTACCATTTCACTGGGGCTGTCACATTCCAGGGTGGTAGGAACAATGCTTCAGTAATGGGTGCTGGCCTGTAAGATCTCTTCAAGAGTAGTTGTTTCCTCATTGATTTGATCTGTGATAGTTTCCTAATATTAAATTGTAAATGAAATTAATTTAATTGAAGTTGTTGCCTTTTTAAGACAAAATTTTTGAATTATTTGGCTGAACTTTAGAGCTACTTAGTCGTGTTCTAAATACAGCATGCCTTCTTGCATTGTGTGCAATGTTGCTAAATAATTTTGTGGCTTCCCTCCATGAGGAAGGGATTTGCTAGTTGAAGTTTTAGGTTGTTAGAAGACAATTGCAGCAGGAGAGAATTTCTGAATTTGTTTGTGACTTGCAGCAAACTACTTAGAATGTAAACACGCTTGCCAAACAAACATCTAAAGTGATACTAATTTTCTTTCCAATAGGAGCACCTAGACAAGGCAATTGAACTTAAGCCTCAAGATCCCTTTTTATATTACCTAAATGGAAGATGGTGCTATTCAGTAAGTTGTGTTTTATTTATCTAACATATGAATTGAGTATAATAAAGAATTGTAATTAAATAGTGGGACTTCAGACAAAGTAGGTGTTTATTTAAGTAGATGTTTTGAGCTAAATGAAACAGACATTTGCACTTCCTGAGTTCAATACCAGATGCATGATGCTCACAGCTGACCATTCCTGCAATGTAATTAGGTAAGCTGTGCTTGTATGTACCTCCTTGTCTATTCAGGTTTTTTATCTGAATGAATGAATGAAAAGTAACTGATTTTTGGAAAGGAGGAAGGATGACCTCTTGAGTTTACTTCTTTGTTCTGCCATAAATTTTCTGGGTGGAATGGGCTCGTAACATAGCCTTGTTGTAACTTTATTTCCCATCCATAACTGAAGTTAAAGGCACTGACAATGCTGTGGGATTATGTCTGTGGCAGCAAGGCTACAATACTGACTTGGTAAATTCCAAGGAATGTCCAAAAAATATTCATGCATAAAAATCTGTAATTCACCAGTGAGTTTTGCAAAAATGTAGTTTGTGTCCTACTGGTACAACAGCTGCTTTTAAAGATTGTTTTAGTTATATATTTTTATTTTATAAAGATTATATTAGATTGTAGTAGATTCTGTAGTGATAAGTACTCATATATGAAAAAACAGGATAATTGGTTTACAAGATTAACTATTAATAAATTTTTTAGAAAAATTGTGCTTGTGCTTTAATAAGAGAGTTGTCTTTTTGGTAATCCACATCTTTGAGGGCTCAGCTGGCTATCCATACTGGTTCATCTCTAGTGCTTTGAGGAATCTTTTGTTGGAAGAAAACATTCTTGCATTGTCTATGCTGTAAAAGATCACTGTGAGTCTTCTCAGAATAATGACTGCTAATGCACAGTGAATTCCAGCCAAGCTTTTTTCTTTCGGATACTTCCAGTGCAAGTCACTACAAAGTGCCGGCAAACTGGAAAGAAGGATTTGCTGTGACACATTGCAGACTTTGTCTTTATCTGCAACAAGACTTAATGCAAAGTAATCTTTCAGCAGTTTTTCAGGTCTTATATCTAACTTCCAAAGAGCTTTCAGCAACCATGTTTTTTCTCTGTTGATTTGAATAAGGAATGACACCAGCTTTTGCAAGGAATTTGGCTTTTTGCTTTTTGTCACAGTGTAATCTTGAATATCAGCATTAGCTATGCAAAAATAAGTTGCTGAAGATGATCCTATAGTATGCCTGCTGTCCTGCCTCTGGGAAGCATCTCTGACCAATGATTCCTTAAGCACTTTTATACTGTGCTGTGCCCAACAGCTAAGTGCAGCTTCCATTTAAGCCAAATACTCCCAGATGTTTTTCATGGCTTATTCCTCATGTGAGCTGCTGCTTTTTGGAAACACACAATCTCAGTATACCTCACTTTGTTCTTATTGCACTTTTTTTTTTTTTTACTCGTTTCATTTTCAATGATAATCACCACTTCCTGACTGAGTAATACATGTGGTTTGTTGTACTGTATTGTTACAAATTCATATCCCACACTTGCAACATATATGCAGGACTTCCTTACTAAACATTGAAACCACAGATTAGCGTTTGCTTTAGGTTATGACCTGACCTGCATTTATTTAAGTGAAACAATCTACCTAAACAGATGCAGCCACTAAAATATGTAAGGATTGAATTCAGATTTCTGTTCTTCTTTTTGTTTTTAATTCTTGCCTTCTGTGACTGCCATAACAAAATAGTAACCTGAAACACACAGAACAAATTTTCGTACTTTAAACAAATGCAAGTATAGGACTGAATAACATCTTGTTCAACTTCTGGGGCTGTCAGCTCTTAAAAACTTACTGTCTTCGTACACTTCCAGTAGCAAGATGAGGTCATTTGGAAACATTCGTTTTGAGGCATTACTAATTTTAACCCTAGCCCAGTGAGATTGGTAATATCCTCACTAGTTTTAGCAGAGTGAATTGTTTCTGTGCTGATCCACTAACTCAGGTTTTGGCCATGCCTGTGATATAGGTAGTCATGGGAGCTTGTGGAAGGTATGCCAAATTCCTTGCTCCTGTTCTGCAGACTGTGAAGTTTCACGCTGTGGTAATTATCCCAAAAGAAGATTGTTGGCTGTGGCCTTGATTCCAAATACTTTGTCAGGGTAGAGTTTATGATGGAGCATGGAAAAATTCCTTTGTCACTCATCTGTTCTGGTACTTGTAGATGGAGTGATAATGCTCCTCTTAGCTGCTCTGTTTTTAGTGTTCGGTCTCACTGTTGTTGAGGCTGGGAAGGTGTTGTCCAGTGTGAGATAATTAAAGCAGAAAAGGGATGTTTCAGGCAAGAAGGTTAGTTTTTACATTTAGCCTAACTGACTTTGGGAGCAAGTTAGGATTGGCCACAATGTTTGTTCTTTTGTAGTTATTGCTTCCCAGGGTATTTTTATGTAATTTTGGTCACATATTCTTTTACGGAAGCAGTGTAATTAAAAAAAAATAACAAATTTTTGATATTTTATAGGCTTTGGTAACAGTTTTGTGAAATCTGATATACTTAAATCTTCCCAGTATAGTCAGATATTTCCCATTCACTCCTGATTTAATGCTAGGGCATTTTATTACTATTGTCTAGCATACGTTTTTTTGGATGACAAACAGGAATTGCATAAGATGTTGTAAATGCCGATGCTTCAAGTGTAACTCAGGGCTACAGTTCATTTTCACAAGTGAAAATCCATTGAAGAGACTTTGAGGTAAAAAGTATATAATCATGGAATCATCAGTGTTAGAAGAGACCTTCAAGATCATCAAGTCCAATTGTCAATACTGTCACTCCTAAACCAGTGGAGGCAGATGCAGAAGATTTATTGAAGACTGACATCTATATGCAAAGACTGCATGCTGTGCTAGTAAAAGCTTTTTAATTAGTGGAGTTTAATGTGGCCTGACTGGCCTGCCATTTCCCACCTTCCTCAGTGTGGCACAGTCCTTTGCAAGGAGCAGTGGTACAGTGCTGCCAAGTTTTTCTTGCTGGGCCAGAAGTGAAGCTGATGCAAGTTGTCATAGCACCTTCCAGCAGAAAGGATGAGCTGGGTTTTCACTGCCTCACATCAGCTGGGGTTTGTCTGTGATGCAGAGCCAGTGACAGTTGTGCACCACCTTGTCTAAAAATCAGTTTTTGCTGTTTCTTATTTCTCTTACCATTTAAAGTCAGTAGAGCTGTACAAAAAAGGAGGATCATAGAATTCTCTCAGCTCTGTTAGAAAATTACTCCTGGTATGACAATCAGTTAGGCAAGATTTTCACCAATCATTTCATAGATGTCATAGTGGGCAAAATTTGGCCTATGAGACCTGCTGTTTATACAAGAAGTGAATGGATCTATGATGCATGGTATATAAGAATTATTTCCTTAAAGTTTTGGTCACAATTATCTGATAATTCTTTATAATTGTATGGTCAGAGGGGGAGGGGAGTTAAGTGTTGTAATGTTTCAAATAGCTGATAAAACTTTCGAGTTAAGACTTATGTCTACTTGCCATTACAGGACAGGCACAGAACAGCTATCATGTACTTGTGAAACCGGATCAGAGTCCCTGGTAAATGCTAGAAGTGTAATAAAAATTAGATCTCCTGGGATTTTCCTTCTGCAGGTTATAGGCTATGTTTTGGGTTTGTCTGTTGTGTATCCCAGTATCTGTTTGGGTTACATCAGGGAATAAATTGATACAGTTCCTTTGTGTGCTCTCTACGTGGGCTTTCCTTACTGGAAAATGAAAAGCCCAATACAAGTTGGATAAATACCTAAATGCCTGTGCAGATTATCCAGGTTCCTCAGCTGGCAAGAAAGAGAATGTTTTTGTTGGAAGCCAGTATTTCAAAATTGGTGTCCAGTTACTTAATCTCTTCCAGAAGTCAAAACATTGCAAAATTATTTAGTGCAATTTTACATTAATACATTGTAATGAAAAAGAAAAAGAAACTCTCAGGGGATATTTAAATAGATGCCATTACTATTTTACTGAAGCTGGATCAATGCTGTGATTTACCTTTATGGAAGACAATTGTGTGATATGTGTTCAGTGAGCTATTAGGAAAAAAGCATTGGAAGGGGATGTCTTTTAGGGGTGAAAGTCAATTGTGGATGGTTTTTCAATTCCAGTGGGTTAGTTTCCTTCGAACCAACATCCTGGAATTTGAAAGGAGCTGTCAGTGGGGAGGGTTTGCTTCTCATAAATAACAAACAGAAGACAAAAATCCAGCCAGTGTTACAGTGTATATATATATATACATATATATATATCTAACTTTTGCTGATCCTAGGCTAAGGAAGAGAAAGGGATATTTTTGAAATTCATTTTCCCAGTATTTAAGGGAGAACCACCAGAGATCCAAGAGGCCTGATGGAAGAGTGCCGAGCATGAACTTAACATTCAGCTGCAGTTTAACTCTGGGAGTGCCTTTCTTTCATCTCTGGATATAATAGAGATTTTGGTATAGGATAAATTGATGACAGCTTGTTGACACATCTGTAGGAGAGGTTGGTTGAGACAGGCATCTCTATTTGCTTTGGGATACTGTAGAGTGGCCTCCTCTCCTTGGCAAAGGCCGGGCTGTCAGGATGACCCACTACCCTTCAGCTCTAAGGGAGATCAGGAGTTGGCTGATGGTTCCTCAGGCCATTGTTGCTCTTGAGTGGGTGGGAGTAGCTCTCCTTATGTTTGGCAGCTCAAGAGTCATGTTCCTTGAGTGACCCAGCACATTAAAACCTGATATTCTGTGGAAACACAGTGTTCCTTGCAGTGCTGCTCTGAATTTTCAGGCTTCTGGCAGGACTGACGTCTGGGTTTAGGAGACCTAAAAAACCAAATTTCACTTAACATTTGGAAATCATCTGTAGGGCAAAACCAATCTTCATTCCTTAATTTTGTGGTTGTTGCAGCTATTACTTGCAGCAGTAGTTGTTTGCCTTATTACCTGTTGTACTCTACTTCTCCTGGAACACTCACTAAGTGAAATCATGGTTCTGCTGTAGTTGATGACAGTTAACCTCTCTTTATACTTGATTTTGTATGGACCTCCAGATGCACTTTGCACTATCGGAGTAGCCTTGACTGTAGCAGTCAATTCTGCACTATGCTAGAGCACATTCCACCAGGGGGTCCATTCCCTATGCTTGCTCACAGACAGAGAATCATTAATATGTAGGTATAGGAATGATGTTTCCATTTCATTGAACATGGTGTAAGAGTTACTCAAATGAAGCTATTTCAAAGTAAAGACATTGCTTATGGGTGTTTAGGGGAAGAGTATAGGTCCTTGTTCATCATTATTGCTCTGGGACACAGTTTTGTGTATTCATATAACAGGTCTCTTCCATTTGTCCCACTTCAGTTGTAGAGGGGTGCATACAGACTCAGGTGGGGCACAGTTAAGCTGTTGTGATGGGATTCACCTCAGCGGCCTTTAGCTATCCCCAGGGTCTGCTCCTTTTGTAGTTGAAGAAAAAAAAGATACGAGTGTTCATCTCAGGCTAAGGTAGGTGAAGAATAATTGCCTAATGGAAGTGCTTCTCTGTATTGACCATGCAGGGAACCTGGACAACTTGTGTGAACTAGGTACTTCATAAATGGAGGGCTAGGCTTGCTGTGACAAATTCATAAAGGCAGTGGCATGTAAGTCTCACTGCTGAAACATCGTAGAATTCTCAGATTGTCTCTGGAATAGTCACAAAATATAATGCTGGATAGAGTGCACATTAAAAAAAACTCACTATTGCCATAGAATCATCAAGGTTGGAAAAGACCTATTAAGATCAAGTCCAGCTGTTAACCCAGCACTGTCCTGTTCATCACCAGCCCACGTCCACAAGTGCCACACACACATGTCTTTGAACAATTCCAGGGAGGTGATTATATCACTTCCTTGGGCAACCTATTCCAATGCTTTACCACCTTTTCAGTAAAGGAAATTTTCCTAAAATCTGGTCCAAACCTTCTCTTGGTACTATTTTGTCTGGTCCCATCACTTGTTACCTGGGAGGAGAGACTGACACCCACCTTGCTACAACCTCCTTTCAGTGTGGGTGGTTTTGTGTGAAATGTGCATGTACTTACATGCATTTCACTTTTAAACATTGTTTTAGCTTGATGAGGATGGTGAAATAAAAATGGCCAACTGCATATATGTTTGGGCTTTTTAGAAATTTGAGTAGTGCAAAGCAGCACCCAAGCCAGACAAAATAAAAACTAAAACCTCAGCAAATCAGTTCTGATTAAATCTCATAAGAAAATAAAGTAACTGCCAGGAAGAACTTGTGTTTTCATAGTTAATTATAACTCCACATGGAAAAACTGCAATTTTGTTTCCTCATTATTGCATAACAGCAGACATGAGTGCGGTAATTGTATCTGTGCAGTGTGCATCTCCAGGGTGTTGTGTGCTTTTGCAGAGAACAGTGTAACACATTCCCTTTATTTCTACCCCCTCTCTTCCTCCTTCTTGATGTGACGGGCCTAGAAATATAGAAACGCCCTTCCTCTTCCAAGAGGAGAGAGAACAAGGCGACAACAGGTTGACATGAAAAAAAAAGCACTTTGGCAAAAAATTTTTTAATAACTCTTGCAGAATATGTCTCAGAAACTATACAACAGTGAGAGAAATGAAATGGGGAAGGACATTTTATCTATACCTACAATTAGAAGTTTTAAGCAGCATGTTGCAGTTTGTAATGCAGTGGGAAAGCACTGCAGGGGCAACAGCATCTTGTTGCTCCGATGAGTAAGAACTCCATGATTGCTGGAGAGGTTTTTAAAAAACATTTTCTGTTCTCAGAAGAAGCTTCAAAGGCGAGGTATGTGAAAGAGAATGAAAACAAAAGCTTTTTTTGGTAATATTGTTTCTCTCTGGGTTGTAATTTAGGGCTTTGGTGTGAGACACTTACTCACAGCATGTAACAAATAAGGCCTTGGGACCCTACTGAGCAGCTAGCATGACTGGAACAGGATGCCTTCTGTCTCCATGCAATGCTGCTCTCATGTAGCTAGAGGCATTGGGGCCAGATGAGAAAACATGATCCTGTGCATTTCCCTGCTGATCTGTATTTCTGGTCTTTGCAATGGTATTTTTCGTTTGCAAGAAGAAGCAGGTAGAACTTGATGTCTGTTCAGAGGAGAAGCATTCTGGTTGGTAGCTGTGGATAGTTAGGACAGAGTGGATTCTCATATTTTACAATTATTAGCTGACATCTCCTGGATAATTGCTCCTGTGACAGGAGCCATCAGTGCTGTGCTTCAAATACTGTGAAGGAAAAGACTTCTGGCTTTTCTTTACAGATGTGGTAGAAGTGACCAAAGGAAAGTGGCTTCACTCCTCCACTTAAATAGGCTCTTCTTTCACACTGCATTTCTTAGCAACTCCATCCTTTGCTGGAGATGTGAGGGCTGGGTGATGGAGCCAAATACCTTATGGCAGTAACCAAAGTAACTGTCAGGTGTCAGTGTATGTAAGTCATATGCATTGTGTGGCAATATGACAGTTCCCTAAAGTCCTTTTATAGCAGCTGATCTTCCTGAAATGAGAAGAGGTCATTGGCAAGTGTTATTTGTTAGATTGGAGGAGCTAAAAATTGAGCCTATTTCTTAACAGTGGTTGTCACCAGCTTCTGTGTAATAAATGAACTTGTTACACAAGCTCCAAAACCACTCACATTTTTACAGCAGCAACACTTTTTTATAATGTAGGAAAGGAGTCAAGTTCATAGATTATCTTGCAAAGCTGTCTATTTCATGAAAACCTCAACAAGTACTATTTCTAGCCTTAGGTTTTTAAAAAAGACAAGATGCTATGAAACCTAAAATGTACTTTAAGCTTTGAACATGGAAGTAGCCTTATATTGAGGATGTTGGTGTTTGGTCATATGACTCTAAACTCCAAAAGACTGCTTTGAGCTGGCCAAACTGACACTATAAAGCATTCCTTTATAGGTTCTTTTCCAAAATATGTTGTATAGGTAGTGCAATACGAAAGACAGTATTTACTGCAAAACTGAAAAGCAACTCTTAAGAAATCTCACTTTTTAATGTTTTGTTTGTTTGATTGGTTTTTATTTCTAGGTAGCTCAGTTGTCGTGGCTTGAAAAGAAAGTAGCTGCTGCTCTCTTTGGGACTCCACCAACTTCAACAGTGGAAGAAGCATTGCAGAATTTCCTTAAGGTAAGTCCTAGCCAAGGGTTTTCCTGTATTGCTGTTTGCCAGCTGTTATGTGTGAGTATTGTCAAATGTCTGTTCAACAGAATGTGTTCAGTAGCTATACATTCAGAGCTCTTCTAAACACCACTGAGCTTTCTATTAAAATATTTTTTTTCTTTTCAGTTTTAAAATTAGTTTGGACTGAGTGGTTAGCACCTTTCTTTTCTTTATTTAGTTTCAGGAAATTCTCCAATTAATTGCTGTGGTTAATAGTTATTGAATTGAATGTGTTGTGAATATAGATTAGTTACATAGGCTGCTGAAACAGATGAACCATAGTGATAGTGATTGCTGATTTGCCTGTTTCTGCAAGAGAGTTGACATAGGCAAGGAAAACTTTGACATTGTGATCCTTCTCTTTTTTCTGATCTGAAACTATTTTCCACTGAATTTCAGTAGAAGCCTTTCTTATTTGTGAAGATGAAATGGCTTTTGTAGTGTAGTAGAGAAGAAAGCCCTGTCATATATAGGTCCATGTTCCTGGGCATTCTGTTTGAACACAGTTATGAGAAAACACCACATGAATAAAATAAATCTTTCCATATGAATAATTTCTGCTTCTGGAGCTCCAAAGCATACGAGGTTTTCACATTCATAGATTCAAAGCATAAACTTCTATCATTACAATTACTATCAAAGTTTTTCAAAGAAATTGGACAGGCATCTTTTCCTCACTGTAAAAATTTCTTCTTTTCTGTGTTCTTAGTCTATTTAAGGACTGAAAATCTCCTGAATTTTGGACAGTACAATACATTACCATCTTCCCAGTTTAAGAGATTTTATCTTGAAGGTCAAATTCCAAAAGTGGTAGAAATAATTTGAAACATTTGCTTTAGCCTCAGGGTATTTTGTGGTGGGCTGCCGAGTGACTGTGGTTTTAAGTCATCTTCAGCAACAAAAATCAAATTACTGTCTAAAAGACAACTGTTTAGGTTTCTTTTTCAGTTGTTTGATTCTACACAGTTGTGGTAAAGCAGCATTGTTTTGGTCCAAAGATTACAGCTACTATAAATTTCACTGATGTAATTTTCCCCTCCCAATAGCTGTTCTTTGATTAAAAGCTGCTTCTTTGTTAGTAGATAATTAGTAGAAGTTTTACTTATCTTGCAAGCTTCTATATCCTTAATTTGTTTAAAAAAAAAGACGTTATTAAATTTTATAAATTACCTGAAATTTTTAGAAGATGATAATTTAAAAAGAAAAGTGAACCCAAAGCCAGAAAATAGGAGAATGTGGAAGGGAAATAATTGTAAAATTGATAAACACAGTTCTTTACTCATTACACAAAATGTGAATGTTGGTTACTTTCTCACTTCTTTGATGAGGAAATAAATGTTAATAATCTATAGACAGTGGTATCTTTAAACCTACCCTGTAAGTGAATGAATCCAATAGATCTTGTACAGAATGACCCTGGATCTTTACAGAGTGCTTAGGGTGAGAGGAGAACAAGCAGTACAGAACATTTTCTGTGTTCACTGTCAGCATCTCATGTGCCTGGTTTAGGGTTGGAGTTTTGTAATTTTTTGTTTTCTTGATTTTTTTGAAGTGCTACTAAGCAGATTGCATTACACAGAGTAGGGATGATTCGGTCTGATGTTTGAGGAAATGTAGTGCATTGCTAAAAATGTTATGCAGACCGCATAAATCTCATCATGCAAGTTTTATGTCTATTTTCTTTCCTGTTTTTTATTATTTAGGCAGAAGAAATGCATCCAGGATATTCCAAATGCAATTATGTGTATTTGGCAAAGGTAACCAAGTTCTTTTAAAAATAATGATTTGTAGACTCTGGTGTTCTTACAGTGGTCTGATTGGAAACAAAATGTTTTTTCTTTTCAGTGCTATAAAGATCTTGGCCAGAAAAGCAATGCACTGAAGTACTGTGATTCTGCACTGTCAATTCTCTCAGTTACTAATGAGGTGGGTATTGAGAGTGATAACTTGTTCCCTTGTGACTGCTCTCTTGTCTTTGGCATCCATTATTGCACTGCCGGTAACAACATAATGTTTCAGTTTTTCCTCTGAACGCAGAACATTCCTTTTTCCTCCACTCTAGGTTGCCTCATTACAGTTGTCTGTATCAACAGCTTAAAAAAATCTTTGTTTGGGGAACTGTTAGGGACTCGTCTGTATCAGAAATTGAATTGTACTCTTTGTAATTCAACCCACTTCATTAGATCATCTTGAGCATAAGCAGTTGAGTGTGTCACTCTAGCTGTGCTGAAATTTTGCCCCAGACCTATGCTTTTCTCAATTGAAAGCACTCTGGATTTTTGTCCTACAGTCTCTATCTCTGCTCCTGAAAGCCTCTGAAATGTGATTCTTGTTAAGGGCAGTATGTTAATTACAGCAGAGACAGATGAGTTATTAAAGATTGGCTTTGTCTTCAACCACAGGGCAGTTAAGGAGGCACAGTTCAAGTCACATCTGCTAGCCTAGAGTCTGTTCTAAAAGGTTACTAGATTCCTCTTGAGACCCATTACAGTATTTTAGGCCTATTAGAGCATTTTTGGTATGTGGACACAAAATTTCTACAAATATTTGAGAGATCTAAGTTGTTTAATTTCTCAAATATAAACCAAGTCATGGCAAGAAGGTTCACTCTGTCTGATCTCATGTAGAAGCAAGTTCCATAACTGACCTGTAACTGGAAACATCTTACCATCCTAGAGCATGACGAGTTCAAACCTGAGCTTTTTCAGCCTAAGGGACCCCCTCTGAGCACAGCAGATGTGGTATGGAGAAAGAGAGGTGATTCCTGAGAGGAATTGGCCCCATCCCATTTAATTCTTTGAAGTTAAGGAAAAAGACCATTAAATAACTCTTTAACTTGATTGACAAAAAATGCTGTGTGTGGAGCACTAACATGTTTATGTCAAGTGTTCCTGCTGGGAAGAGAGACCCCTGCATGCCTCACCAGCCGCTCTCCTGGGTGGCCTGATTTTTGGCCCCAGTTACAGTATGTACCAATCATAAATTAAGTAATCATTGCTTAAGGTCAGTGTTTCTTTAAATATGTATTGATACTGATATGACATTAACAATGATTGAATTCTCTTTATTCTTTACTTACTGTTAAAATATATCTTCAGCTTGCCTATTACAGAACATAGGAAAAGCTGCTATAGAGTATCTGTTCAATATCCCATCACATTTGTGAAGTATCAGCAGACCTGAGAAGGAGAAGGAACCCTGAGATGAGAGCAGGAATTCAAAAGGAGTCTGAGGGATAGGTGTATGTATTCTGACAAGCAGGGTGGTGATGAGAACAAGAATTACACTGATTTGTGTAATCAGAAGAGTGAGCATCAAATGGGCCCTAAAAATCTTTTGTCCATCTGAAGAGGACAAGATGATTTGACCTCTCCTGTTTTGAAAAATCCTATAGGTATCACAGATTAATCTCCTTTATCTTGTTTACTTGTGATGTGTTTTGAGTTAGATTTAGGAAAAAAGAGTCCAGAAGAATATGGCATTAGGGCAGTAGTATGTAATTCAATTTAAAAAAAAACAACCAAGCACTCAGCACAGGGTAAAAAAACCAAGTGCATGCTGAAAGAAATTACTGTGAAATGGAGATCTGGAACATGAACTCTGCTGTTGCTGGTTGTTACCTCAAATCCCATCTGAATTCAAATATTACATGTTGTTTTGGTTATTGTGTTACAGAAAGACTGTTACTGATTTTTGGGAAAATGTGTTGGAAGTGAAGTGGTTCAGGGCTTGGAGCTGTATGTAGGAATAACATTTAGTGAGATTAGTTTAAGAGGGGAGAGAGACTGTAATAAGACTGAAGAGGCATTGGGGAGAGAGTAATAAACAGATGCTAATATGCACTTTATTATTGCCTGAATTGACTGCAGCCCTGTAGAAGTTGGGGCTCATGGTCTTAAAAAAAGCACAGGTCAGCAGCAGTTTGAGGATTTCTTTCCATTTGCCACAGCTCAGGATCTCAGGGTTGTCAGCAGTGTGGTATTTTGTCATAGTCATGTGAAACCCATCATTCCCAAGTGTAATCATAGTTTCTCATATGAATTTTTTCTTTCTTCAAGCAGGGGAACTCCTTTATTGTTTTTAAATGTTGGCTTCTAGTGAGAAACATGTATTTGTATAAAGGCATAAAATCAGGAGCAGGCTGAGAGACAAAGTTTCTGGAAAGGTGCCACGTTGAGGAAATGTATAGTATGTCATGATAAAAATCATCCTGCAGAAAAATTATCATAGACAGTGGTTTACTTTTTATTGCTTCTGAGCATCCACAGTTTCTAGTGCCTTCTGGGAACCAGAGGTGCTTGGCATCAGTAAAGTAGCCCATAGCTCATTTTAATCCTCAAGTCAAATTCTCAGCTGTTCTAATTCAGGACACTTCTTTAACACTTTTTCTAGGATTCATTTCACATAACATTTCAAGTTAAGTGATACTATTTTTGTCTTGAATGTTATGTCACATCCAGATATCGCTTCTGTGCCTCTGTCTTACCATTTACAGAGTTTGTTTTAATTCAAGGGGTAAAGGGGCTTCCAAACATAGTTAATTCTTGTTAAAGGAAAAAAAAAATCAAATGGCCTGTTTCAAACCTATTCTGAATCTTAAAAAGGATACACAGAAATTATAAAAACAGAAACAAGTCCTGATTGAGTGAGTCCTGTAAATTAAGAGTTACAAGACGATTTGTAAAAACAGGACAGTTTTAAAAATAGTTTGGCACATTTTTAACTTATCAGTCTATGCATTCTTTTTATTTTAAAAGGAAATATGTGTGATTTGGTTCAAATTACATCTGGAAAAACATAGCTGATATTACAGTGCAACTTTAAAGACCTTTCTCTATCCTTTCTAAACAAAAAGCCTCCAATGAATCATGCAGTCCTTCCTTGGCCATAAATAGTGTAGAGTGGTACTTCACTGCTGGAGGTGCATGGGACACTAAATTGTCCAGTTTTTCTCTGGTTGCTACCCAGGTGGATAACCTCAGGGTCCTGGGAAACATTTGCCCTTCAGTAAAAGAGATCCCAATGTTCAGGGCTGCTGTGAGTTATTGTTAAGTGCTCAACAGCTGCTCTGTTCATCTAGAGGATGTTGCATTACCCTTACTGAGACTCATTACTTTGTAGTCAGAGCCTTGCTGACTGTGACTGTGTGAAGGGCTCTTCAAACCAGATGTGGTGGAACAAAATTACTTTTTTTAATTTGAAGACAAAAATGTAATTTAATTTTGAAATCATGAGTATCTGTCTTGGATGCAGAAAGACAGAACAGGTAGAGGGTGCATGTGTGTGTGTATGGTTAAACACATGGTGCTTTGCTTGTAAGGGGAATAAGACCCTAATTTCTTGTTTATAATAAAGATTGTTGGAAGTTTTCAAGACTGGGACTCTTAGAATTTCAAGTCTTAATGTAGAATTATAAAGTGTAATAGTCACAAAACTGTTTTTTCTTGTGTCTGGAGACAAGCATGAGCATGACAATGAATTCTATGCTTGTAGGACCAGTAAGCTCACCACAAAGGAGTTAACAGCCCAGCAGAGAAAGAGATTAAAATTTCAAGGTTCTAGTCTCTATTACATTTTTTTAAAAAATTAATCTCAAAAGCAGCAGTTGCATTACAAAAGGTGTAGTCTTGGAAGAGATGAAGACAGGAAAGCAGGAAAAATGCAAAGGAAATCAATTTGTACTGAGTTGTTGAAAGTCTTACTTAAAATGTAGATTAAAACTTCCCTAAAGATAAGTGTTTTACATAATTATTGGTGATTTTGTGCAGTCTGTCCTTCCCAGGAGTTAGAAATGATGGCAATTCAGAATTGAAATTAACAAAGAAGAGAGGTTTAGATCTTACAGAAATTCATGGTTATGACATTCACTTCTTACAGGTGTAGAATAGTAGGAAGCAGAGATTTATTAAAGACTCTGCTTTCAGCCTCAGTGACATCTGAAACTTATGTGGAGGAGGTGATAAATGTAATAATAGGCAGCAACAATGGCTGAATTTTTACACAAGAATGCAGCTCCTGAGGAGAACTCATACAATTTTCTTCTTTCATTTTTTTGTACAACACCATAATTGATTTCCCTGGCTATTAATTTAATTTTTAATATTGTTTATAAGGAAAAAAGTGGGATTTGCAGAGGGATGGAAGAGAGGTCAGAGTGTAAATTTCAGCACCCATCAGCTGTTCCATTCCAACCATTTCTCTATCTGTATTTTCAAGTTTTTCCAAGAAATACCACTCCAGCAGCCATGGATTGGTCATATGAGCAGACCTTGTTGTGATATTTCCAACAGATCTTATTTGAAGCTGCTATTGTAATCTGTCCTTCTGAGTAAGATTTTGAGGAGAAAAAAGTAATTTACTCTTGCTTTTAAAGTGAAGGTTGCAAATTATGACTTGTTTTTGGAAAAACTACCAATTGAAACAGAGTAATTTCAACTAACCTTATGAAATGTTTTTGTTTTCTCATCAGCCAGAATATTTTCTTTTCATATCTTCAACTCAATACAAAATGTCATGCTTTTCAGACAATATTTGTTGCTTTAGATTTTTTGCATATTTGTCCTCCAAATGGCCAGCAAAAATCAATGATGTTTCAATTGAAAAATAATGGAAGTGTTCTGATTTGTGTTCATTTTGAATTCCAGGCTATTGTTTTCCTGCTAGTACTGTTTGTGGAGTTGAACAAGAATTTCCTAATAGCTACCACCAACTCAAAGCTAAAATATTTTTTGAGTGTGCTTAAAAAAACTATTCCTTAATTAGTGAGTTTGTATACAATGAATGTGACTGCTTCAAGTGCAGGGAATACACTTTTTAAAAACTCATTATAAAGAAATCAAACTTCAAACTAAAATTCTAGGGGAAGGTGAGACATTTGTTAAAGAGTTGCTAAAATAATTTGAGACTGCCCATATTTTACAATATTTTGTTACATTACTTCAAAGAATAGTCTATTTTTCTCTATCTTAGTGATCAGATCAGTTTTCTACCTGCATATTTTTGAAGTCCTTGAAAAAAGCTTTGTTTGCATTGTGTACTTATTTCTTCTCTCCCTCTGAAAATTATTCCGGAAAGTGAAGATATTTTTTGTGGTGTTACAGTTTCATACATAAGGATGAAGTTTATCCTCATAAATACCAAGCTTATTATATTTATGATTAAACTGACTATCACACAGTATTCATTTCAACATCCTATCAAAGCCAACGCAGTTTTAGCATAGTTCTTAGTCCAGCAAGACTGGTCAGCAGCCAGTTCCCCAAAGTATGGAGTGTGTCTCTTCCACTGGCATTCTCATGATGCAGGGACAGAGTGGAAGAAGTATTCACAGAGATAGTGGTAAACTCCAAGATTACAAAACAGATTGGCAAAAACCCATTCTGAATTTTTGTAGAGTAGCTGGGCCAAGTCAGACTCCTGGGATTTTAAAATATATTGTCTTGGAGGCAGTATGTAGGGTGAAGGAAGCCTTGACAGGCACCTTTCTGAGAGGGCTGTAACTGGGTGTGATTGTCTTTCAGCAATGACTGTGCAGAAAGAAAAGCTGTAGGTCCCATCATGGGAGAGGCAGACAGAAAGAGGAGAATGTCTTGAACACCAAAAGCTCCATATTGTATACAGTAGTAAAAGAAAAACAGATCATAGGTGAAATGTAGTCTTTCAAGTCAGGAAAGAACTAGCCAATTAAAATTTTACATGACTACTAACTATTCTGAATTGTATTCTGCTGGTTTGTAATTTTTCAACAGTAGTCCTTGAATGAGCTCATTTTCATATTCTTCTGGGTGAGAAAGGATATTTTCCCCTCTACTTGAAATAATATCCAAAAATCTATAATTATTGACAGCTGCATATTTTAAAGCTGTTCTTGCCTTGATCCTAAAAGCCTTGAAAAGTTATGGTTAACCCCCAGAGAAGATAGTGATAATATGAAAGAACATAGAATACACCAGATTGTGGCATACAGCAGTCATGTAGAAGAAGAATAATCACGTGGATGATGCATTGGTGTGTTTCAATATCAAAGGAGAAAGCTCATGGCGCTATACAATTGTTAGTGCACACTACAGTCACACCATCTGTGAGAGTCTGTCAGGAAACCAGGAAGGGATAGGATAGCATTTAGCTTTGCATGATTTATACTGTCCACAAGAGCTATTGCTCTCTGTCAACCCTTGTACATACTTGGGAGTCTCTTCTGCTAGTCCAGGATTTCTGCTGGAGCTGTGAGGGAATGATACAGCTGTAGCCAAAAGCAGGAGTGTCTCTCAGCACCTCATTGCTGTTACTGCATATCAGAGTACAGCTTTGGACCACCCTTGCAGCCCAGCTCATTTAATATACCATGCTGCCCTGCTGACTTCAGTGAAACCCTACAGGATGCATGTCAGCTTGGGATTTGGCAGTGGTTGCACACAATTATGTTTTCATTGGCTGGTGTAACCATTTTGGTTGTGGTCATGGGGCTGTATCGTTCTCTGCTGACACTTGGGACTTTGTCAACAAGTGCACACATGTGCAGTGCCTGGGTTGAGTGTATTAGCACATAAGGAAATAATTAACAGAGATGGAAGGTAAAGTCATTCTCTTTCTGTCTTGGCTTTAATTACCATTTAATTTTTACATGCATATTTATATGTGTAATTCTCCATGTATATGTATCAGTAAATTTTTTTCAGCAAAAATGAACTGTCAAAATGTGAACCACTTCCAGTTAAGCCAACATTCCCTTTTTCCCACCAGCTCTCTCCCTTCTTGCTCTTGTTTTCAACTCCCTCTCTCCCCTTGTTCAGTCCTTGGCCTCCCAGGTCTTTTTTTCCTGTGCATATCCCCTGTGAATGATGAAACATAAAAGTAAAGCAACAAAATACGAATAAGGCAAAATATGGTCCCTGACCCTGTAATTTGAATACATTTTGTGTAGCAGTGTGCAGAACATTTTGAACTCATATTCAACTCTGAAAATGATATAAGGAGTGTTTAATAAATGTAAGCCTTGACAGTAGAAAGACAAGGTTGAAAATGGCTGTGTATTTAGTCAGTGCTGAGCTAAGCCTCGGGGTGAACAAATGGGATTGACGCAAGTATGTTGCATTCCTCCTACAACTTGCACCTCTTCTTCTGCTTGCCACACTCTAAAGAGAAACCCTGCTGTCTGGGAAAAAAAAAAAAGAAAGAAAAAAAAAAAGGCTGACCTTATTGTTCATTTTCAGAAAGCCACAGACCCAGAAGTCAACAAGGAAGAGAGTTGGCCCAGGACAGGATTTATGGCTTTTTCTTTCTATTAGCAGCAAAGCTTTGGCAATAATGATGTTTTCACCCTAAAACCAGAAACTAGTACACTGAACAGAGTTGTGGCTTCTCTCTCCTTTTAGCATGACACACCTCTTGGTCTGGAAGGAGTCTCTCCAAAGGTGACATAATATTCCCTTCACTGACCATTCTCAGCTCTGTTTTTAATGCCATTACTGATTTTTTTCAATGCTTTTGCCGTACAAGTTGTTATTGACCGGAAGCTACTGGCTCAATTAATGCAACCCGTCAAGCAGTTTGCAACAATAATTCCTGCTTTAACTGATGTTTGCCTGTTTAGAACTGGCAAACCAGAGGTAGAATGCTTTGCACGTTTGCAGTTTCTTCTCCAGACAGTTCTCAGAACAATCTTGGGTTTTGTTCCATTCTTTTTCCTAAGCCCAGAGGAAGATTCAGGGAAGATTGCCCAATGTTTTCTGGACCTTTGCAACTTGTAAAGTTCGTTGCCCAATAAAATCCTTTACTTCTAAAGAGACAATTATCCAAAGTTGTTTGGAGATACATTTTTTAAATGCTGTATCCTGCAAAATGAGTAGAGAATCCCATCAACTGATGAAATGCTGAACACTATTCAGATATGAGAAAACCTGCAGCTTTATAATTTTCAACTTAGAAAAGTATCATAAGAGTACAACCAGATACAACTAAGCTTTTCCATTTCTTACTAGCATGGGACAATATCTGGCTTTTTACTTTTTTTTATTTAATGGAGTTTAGAATCATTTTCACAAGTTGACCACAGTCAGTACAGAAAAGAGTCTGTTTTCCCTGAATTAAGGGAAAATTTTGAGGTTTTCAATTTTTGTTGAAAGCAACGGCATGGTGCTCCAGACTGCCTGTAGTGACGTGGAGTTTAAGGGGTGCTCTATGCTGCATGACATTTCCTTCTGTTAGAGTATTTTGGCAAGAGCTTACTAGCTTTGCAGTGTGTGCCTTTAAAGGCCTCTGATAAATGATTAGGCAGATAGTTTAGCCTATTGTTGCCAGTAGGAGTAAGGCAGTAACTCCAAGAGAAGTGTCCAGCTAATGTATTAATGCCTTAATCCAGACCAATAATATGATGTAGTTTGACATGTCTGGCATATGGTTTCTATCATCTCAATATTCTTCTCTGTTCCTCCATGACATTATAGACAACTAACCAAAATAAAGAGAAGCAGGAATTTCTTCACCCATAAAATACATTCTAAAATGTTCTGTATTTTGTTCCAGCTCTTTGGTTGATTGAGTAATGAAGTGATCCTGAAATCTAGTGATTACTTCACTGACTGTCTACAGTATTTTCCTTCAGAATATCCCATGGCATTATCATTACTGGACCCTGTCATTAGAAATACTTACACAAAATCTGTGATGTGCAGGCACTTTTCACTTGCACTGTTAAATATCCATGGGTGCATGTGTTGCGTGTTTGGACCCTTATGAGCCTTCAGGCATGAGGTGGTGACATTTTAGAAATGTGGTTTTTAAACCAAGGTGCATTTTGCAAGCTAGAAGTTTCACAGCAACAGCAGCTAAAGGGAGCAGATTATATCCAGGGGACACTTAAAAACAAGTAGAATAATGGAGTTTTTGTACTGTGGTTACATGCTCATATGCATGTGCCCCTTTCCGAACAGATTATACATGGAATAGCCAAAACATATGTCAGTGGGTACCTGTGAGACAGTCTTAGGTTTGAAGCCCCATGCAAGCTGTGCACTTATAACATTGGGGCCTAAAAGGAACCTTTTCCTGCTTTTTCCTGCTGCCCTAGGAGTACAGTGTAGTGTTGGCTCTGAGCATTGGCCTAAAAGGAGCCTTTTCCTGCTGCCCTAGGAGTGCCGTGTAGTGCTGGCTCTGAGCACAGCAGGACACCTGGCTCTTGCTCCTACTTTGGCTCTGCCATGAGCCCAGTAGCATAGGCAAAGCCCAGTGTGGAAGCTACTGAGGGTGGAGTCCGCCCATGTTGGCTGTTACAGGCAGGTATGGCTGTATGCTCTGAACCCACAATCTAACCTATGTCATTAATTACATTTCCCAATGTTTTCTTCTTAGTTGCATAATAAATCATTAGCAAACATCACAGAACATCTTTAGAGAAACTGCATGTGGTCGGGATGTAAGATTACATCAGGTATAAGACAAGGCAGTACTTTATGCAAAGTACACCAATAAAAATTATATCCCAGGCTGAAGGGCTTACTGGTCTGCTGAGAAGGCTATTTGTGGGCTAACATTTTAAGTTCTTTAACAGAGCTGTAAAGGGAGGGCTGCCATCTGGCTCTTGTTTTCACTTCAAACTTTATTTTTGTATTCACTGATAAATTAGCTTACTATGCAGTCTTTACATTTTGTGGCTGTTGCAGTTGTGTGTTATGTCTGTTGTTAGTAAAGAAATGTGGATAGGCACGTATTAGGCAAATGAAGGGATTTATCCTCTCTAAATTGATGCATGGTTGTCTGTTTCTTTCAGGATAAAGAGGCCCAGAAAGACTTAGAGGCTTTACTTCTTACGCTGAAGCTCTGATACTACGTACTTTTAACTCTTCACGCTGTAATAAAATTGTAAAACTAAAATGAGACTGGAAACTGCGGGTAAATTTCAGCTAAGTCAATGGAAAAACAATCATTGATTTTGGTTGGCTTGGATCGTGGCCTTTAAGTGTCTGGCAATTATGGTATTAAAATAATGCATTCATTTTTGAATATTTATAATCTTGTACTGAAATTTCATTTTAGATTTCTGACACTGTGAGTCTGATTCTCTGATCATGAGGTCCACTGCTGGCAATGGACATACTGAGAGTTTGAATGCAAAAGGAATAAATTTCACTCTTTGAAAGATGAATCAACTAGTACATGATGCCAGCATAGAACTGTGTGTAGCATAAACAAACAAAAAAATGTTTCTATAGTAAATTATATTTATATCAACTAATTTACACAGATGTGTACAGAAGAAAATCATTAATATTTATGTTTACACATTTCTCTACTCTTAAAATATTACAGTCTTGTTGAAGTTAAACAAAGCTGTTGCCGCAACAAAGCTCTTTTTACTTTAAACCTATTGTTGGTTTTACAAAGAAATGTGAAAATTTTATAAATTAAATATTATAATTTATTTGTAACATCAAGTACAATATTAAATATAAGAGCAATTAAATAAAGTGGTTTAGAATAATCTATTACAGCTCTGATATTTAATGGATTTGTATCAGGTTCTCCATCAAGTTTGTGAAGTCTGGCTCTCTGTCTTTGAAGAGTTGCCTAATGTGGTTTCATCAGTGTCTTTGAAGAACCTAGTCTAGCATGTATCCATCACTAACCTTTTATATCATCTATATAACATAACCTGTACATAAAAATAGACTACTAAAGACCTACTACTTCTGAGTGTATTGGACAGCAGTGTTTTCAATAAAATATAGCAGATAGGTAAAGAATTTCCATTCACCACTGGACTGATCCAGAGTACACCAGAGTCTGTAGAAGAAGAGAGGCCAGTTGTGATTGGCTTTTAATTCAGGTTCTTAATCTAGATGCAGGGAGTGTACCTTGAAGAAGTTGGCGTTTCTGTTAAAGAACATTGAATTGAGTAGGGACAACTGTATGTTCCTTTGATCAATTTGATGTGTAAGATAATGTGGACCACTTTATAGCAAAGACGGAGAGATCTTCACAAATTGAAATATGCCTTTTTTATTTGAATGTTCATCCTGTGGGAAAAATAGTTTCTATATGTCCTCATTTCAAGAGTTCTTTTTTTTCATACATAATCTCAGAGAAAAGGGAAAATGAAAGATTAATCCTTTAACACTTCCTTCTATGACAGTCTTGTGATTCACGCAGAGTAACTGGCTTGTGAATGGGGAAGCTGGAAAGGTGACACATCGTGATTTTGGTAAGGGGCTCTTGGTAAAGTCTGCTTTTGATGTTTTCATAGCCAATGCAAGAAGCATAGCTTAAAAGAATCTACAAGAGTGATTTGTATTTGGGGTTGTTGTTAACAATTCACTGTCACCTAGGAAAATGTAATAAGGAGGCCTTTCCTGAAATCAATTTTATGCAAATTTATATCCTTTATAAAATAAATTGGATTATGCAATAGATACTTCATTTACAAGTAATTATTGCTGATAAAAGCTGAAAGTGCATTGGAAAAATAGATTAGAACAAGAAGTTACTTACATTAATTACTGAAATTACATGATGTAAGTAGGATTTACTTCATTGAGGGCAAATATAAAGTCTTGAATTGAAGTAATTAACAGAGATTGGAGGAGACCAGGCTAGTTGTAATAATATGGAAAAGCACATGCAGATTCCAGTGAGTGGCAAGTTATTCATGGGTCAATAATGTTATGTTTTTGTGAAAAAGCAAATTTCATACTAGACTGAATAAATAAACATTCCCCATTAAATTCACATGAAATAACCTTTTACTCTAATTAGGCCTAATAAGTTCTAATGAGGCCTGAGCTGGTGTACTGTATCTGGTTTCAGGCACCACACTTGAGGGAGGTTGGGGTCTAACTGGAAGGAGTCCAGTGAAGAGAGAGACAAGAAAGATGAGAGTGCTAGACAACATTATTTTGCGTGCAAAACATGAAAGAATTTGGTGTGTTTAGTCTGCAGGAGCAAGGACTAAAGGAGTATTCACATTTGTAAAAAGCTTTTGCAGACAAGACACTAAAAAAAGAACCCCAAACCTTCTTCTCCAAATTCCCTATTCTTAGGACAAGAGGCAATTGCCTCCCTTCAGATTAGGCATTAGGAGAAAATGATCCTGATGGTAACTTTGCAAAGCCCTGCAATACATTTCCTGAGAACATTATAAAATCATTTACTTAAGTTTTAGTATAAAAGTTAAATCAGATGTCATACACAGGCAGTGTTTAAGGCACGTTCATCCTCTGGCAGAGGTTGGACTAGATGACTTGTTGAGATCCCTCCTGGCCTTGCTGTCCCTGGGCAGTGCACAACTCCAGCTCCCTGAGAGCCGCAGGTGCTCCTGCAGGGGTTCAGAAGTCGGTGGGCTGGCTCTGCACACACTGGCTCAGATTTGGGCCCACACTACCAAATGAGTTTGTACTCTCGAGTATTTATCAGCATGTTTCAAGACTTGAATTTAAAGATGTGCGTCATGACTGCTGTTGACTATTTATTATAATGGTGGTTTTAATCCACACGGTTACATTTTTAAAGAAATTTATGATTTTATAAATGAAATTACTGATCTTTCTTTTCAGCCTTCTGAATTAAGCCCATTATTCAGTTTTAATTTTTGCTCATTACTAGTGTATGTGTAGAATTACAAATTAATATCTGTGAGAGAAATGCTGGACTTAATTATTTAATTCTAAATTGTATTTAATAGTTTGCAGAAATATTAGTCACACAGGTAAGAAACAGCTAAGATATTTTGTGCTTTTAAAAGTTTTTGCTAATTAGCATACATGAGCATTCTCATTTTTTTTGTCTCTGATTTGCTAATCTGAGAACTTTTAAAATTGAAGCACGTTCTCTAGATTGCTCCTTGGAATAAAGCTTTTGCATTTAGTTGTAGGCCCAGGCTATCTGTTCTCTGTGTCATACCAGCTGGAGAAAAAGCAAGCATAGCTCCAGAGGCCATATGTTTTCTTTTTTGTTTAAAATATCCACAAGCAGACAGTCACTTCCGTAGTTTTGTCTCTGTGGAGGAGCTAGAGTCTGTGATTCTGTATTAACCCCCTGCGGGTTTGAGGCCATGTGGAGCAGATGGGGCTGCAGGCTTCCTGAAGCCATGGTAGCTCCTTCAGTTCTTCTGCTGTGGCATCTCTTTTTTGGTCTCTGCTCCAGTACATACACTGTAAATCCTCTGTGCAATTTGTCTCTTTACATACTTGAAAAAAAGTGAGCTCAGGGGGCCTTGACCTGGTACCAGGATTTCTGTGCTTCAGTACAGTTAAAACTACTAGTTCTGCCATCTGTGATGACTGAGGTAAGTTTTATTTCTTGTGTGAGGCTAAGGCTTCTGTCACTGAAGCCTAATCGCTTTGCAGTTGTCCCTCACAACGCACAAAGCACGTGATACATTTTTTTGTAGCAATGGCACAGGGACATTGTGGAAATGGTAACGGAGACAGGCTCTCTCATACTGCTTTGTTTAGAGCACTGTGTTTCCTTCTGCTGAGTCATGGTGAGTTATGCATTTCTCTGTAGAAATATCAATACACTGACTTCTGCAATCAGTTAGAACACTGTCCCCCAGTGGTGAGTAGCTGATGATCTAGAAAAGAAAGTGACAAGTTCTATGTCCAGTTCAAGTTAAAATAAAACCCCTCACGTAAATCCATGCCTAAAACTCTGTTATTATAGTAGTAAAAGTCTACTAACAAACTAAAAAACCAACCAACCAAACTACCTCCAAAAGCAAAAAGCAACACTGATACCAAAGCAACAGTAAAACAAATGCAATGAAGGAATGGCTACCCAGAGATCCAGCCATGTTGAACCCAAACATAGCAGCTTATTTGGATCTACTTACCTTCAGCCATTACTACCTGATCACATTCTGCTTGAAGTACCTAGAACTGTAGGGAGGTATTATGAATTGCAGCAAGATTGGTGGGTTTTCTGGAATTTTCCTGGTCATTCTGGAGGCTAGTCTTGTGGTGTTTTTTTCAGTGGGCACAGTAGTGCATTATACCTACTCCAAATCAGAAAATCTTGTGGTAATGTGATGAAATTGTATTGCAACATTCACCCAGTGCAAACTCCAGAAGGAGTGACTCTGAAAGGCCAACATTATTATTTACTCTGTTTTCCTTCTGCATATAAGGTTATATTCTTATTTTCCAGCACTTTTCCTTCTTACAGGCTTCCAAGTTCCTTGGAGAAGAAACAAATCAAACTGTCTTGACAATACAAAAAGAAGTTAGCTTTTCTGGCCCTGTCTGTGTTTGTGTAACCCATGCATGTGTGATGCTGGGAAATGAAGCACTGGAACTAAGAATGTGAAACATTAATAATTTTTTTTTTTAGGAAATATTTTACTCATTTAAATAAACAACCAATTACTCTGGAAGTATCTGTGGGATCCAGTGCGAACTTGAATATGAACAATCTGAGCTCTGTGCTTGGTAGTGCTGCTGAGCCATGATGTGACTGTGGGGTTAAGCTCCTTAGCTACATACCCAAGTTACACACACGCAAACACAGTCTGTCCACTCTTCATATGTTTTGTTTATTAAGATTAATTATGATCTGGTTTGAGTTGCCTACGTGTATAAGCTAAAAATAGAGCCACACAATATTTACAGGGAATATTGGAACCTAAACGTGTGTTAAGGATATGAATATGAATGTGCTTTTTCCAAACTAAGGTCAGGTTTCTGATTCATGGATAAAGGTAACCAACATGGCTGTTGAAATTTTAGTCTCCAGAGAGAAATGTTTTTGTTTGCTGTTCATAAAAATGTGGCAAATCAGCAGAGTGGACTCAGTGATTTACTTGTGTGTTCCTAATCTTGGAAGAGAATAATTTATGAAGAAATGAAAATTCATTTGTAAAGCTCCTGACTGTGGTTCTGGGTTAAGGATTACTCTTTTGCAGAATGTTAGGCCAGCTTACATAGTGCCCTATAAGATCATATATAAAGTCTGAAAACAGTAATAAAATACATATTTTTCAAATTAGAGAAGCAGAATATATCTAATGCAACATTTTTAAGTGCAGTGAGGGGTTCATAGAAAAGCAGTGCTAGAATGTGTGTTGATTTGATACCACCAGTGTATGGGTATTGGCAGTTTCAAGCACAACAGTGTTCCTGCTGCCTTCACCATGATTCCCTGAGCAAGAATTACCAGTGCACACTGGCTCAAAAGACCATAATTGAGTGTGTGATCCCACAGTCATTGGACATCTTCTTTGTTTTAGAGGTGTTTTTCTTACTGAAGAGTAGTTTCACGTGATTTGTCCTGTGACATTTTGGTGCCATTAAGAGCATGGCAACACAGCCTCTGGACATCAGTGAGTCCCAGGCATTGTGCTAGGATGAGATTTTTAAAAGTACCTGCATGACCTTGTATGACGTTTACTTCTGTACATCCTAGTGCTCAATCCAGCTTGTTCAGCGGTGCACTGCTGTCATGCCCTTTTACAGCCAGTCCTACATGTCCCAACAGGTTGGTTCAGGAAATGAAAGGCAGGTATTTTCAGCTCTCATGGGAGAAATTCAGAACAATAGATCAAAGAGGGGAAAAAAACCCCAAACTACTGGACCTGGACCTGTATAGTCATTTGAGCAATACTTTTAATTAGTTGTCCACCATACAAGATTTCTCTAAAGGTCATTAGTTTATTTTCTCTAGAGGGGGAGTTTTGTGATTACTCTAGCCTATTTGACACCACAGAATTTTTCCTCCCTCCCACAACTTATTTGCCCATCTGAAAAAATGGGGCTGACAAGGCTTCTTTCACCCATGAGGATGGTTTGAAATAAAACATGTAAGAAAAACACACGGAGAACACACAGAGCAGTAAGTGGTAAAGTAACCTTCACTTTTTAGGCCTGTTTTACTCTTTCAGTCAGCCCCCAAAATGCTGTCAGGGAAGATGAAGCCATTTCTGCCGTTCCAGGCTGGTTTGGAGCATGTGGGAGGCCCGTGCAGCTCTGTCTGTACTCTGGCACTGAGCTCTGTGAGCCAGTGCCCCGCAGGTGAGCAGCAGCCGGCCGGGCAGAGAGGCAGCGCACACACCTGGCTGAGCCACGAGCACAGCGACCCCTGATGGGTTCAGGTGGCGGCGAATTGGCGCTTTTGGTGCGGGTGAGCAGCGGCTGAGCGGCCCTCGGGGATGTGCAGCGCTGCCCCGGGAGCTGTGCTGCTGCAGGAGGCTGCGGGATGGCGGCTGCTGGGCTGGAGGCGAAGGAGGGGTGAGTACGTGCCCTGTGGGGTATCCAGCTTCACCCTGCCGTGGCTGTGTCAGGAGCAGTGTGTGGGGGATACTCGTGGCGGGTACTGTAATGGTGGGTGTTACACAAGCCTGCCTGTCTGATTGTGGCACAGGCCGGCATTAAGTTAAAAGAGCAAATCTGGAAGGTGTCCCTTAGCGAGCTAACCAAAGGTCGACAGCATTTGGTAACTGCTGTGGGAAGGCATGTTAAATCTTGAGCCTGTGTACCTACGTGCAAGGCTTTCTTCTGTGCGGGGCTTTGCCTCCCCTCAGGCCTGCCACGAGACCTGAGCGGATGCTCCAGGGCTCTGTCACCACCTTGTGCTGTGGGGCACTGCTGCGCGAGGCAAGTGATGGCGAAGTGAAAATGGTTATTTTCTACTTTCCTTGATTCAAAAGATGTGTTTGTTTATGTTCACCAACTTAAATTTATATGGAAAAATACAAGGCAGAAAAGACAGTTCAAATGCATTGCCTATGAGCTGCTGGTTTCCTGTGGGAAAAGCTTGTTACTGTTAAACGTGCGCCCAGATTGAGCTAGGACACCAGTGTGAAAACACTGCTGTGGCTCGGGCTTGTGGGATACGATGTGTTTTAAGTACGGATAGTTCATTCCCTTTCTTCCATCACTGGTTACAGGGCTCAGTTACAATCCCTTGGAGGGCCCTGAGGCAGCCCGGGTGGCTGTGAGGGCAGGGGCCAGCCCGGGTGGGTGTGAGGGAAGGGGGCAGCCCGGGTGGGTGTGAGGGAAGGGGCCAGCCAGGGTGGCTGTGAGGGAAGGGGCCAGCCAGGGTGGCTGTGAGGGAAGGGGACAGCCCCGGTGGGTGTGAGGGAAGGGGGCAGCCCGGGTGGGTGTGAGGGCAGGGGCCAGCCAGGGTGGCTGTGAGGGAAGGGGGCAGCCCCGGTGGCTGTGAGGCAGGGGACAGCTGCTGCCAGCGAGGAGCACTCTGCCCGCAGTCTCTTCAGGGGGAGCTCACGCCGATTGCACCGGCTGAGAGCCGCTTCATGAACCGGCAGCCTTACAAGAAAGCAAAGGGGTATCTTCCCTAAATGGTTGGGGGGTTATTTAATCCTTAAATTCAGACCAGAGAAAGAACTTGCATGAAGGAACTTCTCTTGAGCAGCAGAACAGAAGCAGATGCTTAGTGTGTCCACGGTGGTACCGACTGAGGGCAAACAGGCTGACTGGGTTCAGCTGCACTGCAACCTTCTGATTTCTGTGTTGCGCTGGATTTACTCTGGCAGGATTGCTATGGATCCTGCCTGGTTTCGAATGCAGAATTGTAGTTGCATGAGCAGAAAATGTACGGAGACCACAGCTTTTGTGTTTGGGTGTATATACATACAAAAATATTTGTGCGGATAGATGTATCCATAAGTTTAACAGGGGAGTTACAGTAGATATAACTTGCTGTGTTTTGTAGTTTCAATAAGAAACTTGATTACTTTGTGAGCTTTTAAAATTTTCTATCCATGTGTGAAGTGAAAACTTTAGAAAGACTCTGCCTGCACATTCTTTTATATCATAACTTCTAACTGCGGAGTTAAAAGATGAAAGGGGAATTGCCACAGCACACAGTTGGACCTCCCTCTGAGAGGAAAGACAGGACAAATATCTGTTGAACAAAGGATACCTTGTGTGCTGGAGAGGAAATGCTAGATGATAAAATCCTGATAAACTTTATATAGAGCTGTCAGCTCCTCTTATGTGTTCAATTTGGAGCAGGCAGATGGTAAAGAAAAAGGTAAAAGAAGCTGTAAAGTAATGTATTTGCTTCCTTTGCCTTGCCTTCTCCAACTGTAAGCTTGGGAACTCCATGGAGGGGTTTTACTGAGTCAGGAGGAATCAACACATAGTCCATCTATCCCTTCTCTGTGACCTGCATGGTGGTTCCCAAAACATCACATCTGCTTCCAGGCAGTCTGGAGCTGAAAGGGAGGATGAGGAGGAGGGGAGAGCTTTATGTGTTGAGGTGGGGTTTTGTCTTTTGGGAGCGCTTTTTTTGTAAGTAGGGATTGTGGTTTGCATAGAAACCCTCAAGGAGGATTGCTTAGTACCCATCTATGGTATGATTGAGTTTCTTTGGCTTCTCAGTACTTGTTCACCAAAAGAGTGAAGTAAATCCTGTGGGAGTGGGGAGGGGAGAGAAATTTCAGGCAAGACTGAAGTTGTCTTAGCTCTTAAGTATGTGGAGACTGAAGTGCATCCCTGAGTGGCTCCTGCTGAGATGCTAATAAGTGGTCTGCTCACCCTGTTACACTGAATCTCTTCCAGTTTTCTCGCCAAAACGAGTGGTGTTTTCAGTCAGATTCCAAGTAAGGAGAAGTCAAAATGTAACCTTAAACCAGCGAGCTTTAGAGGCAGCTTTGCAGGGGCCATGAAGTGCTTTTTCTGCCAAGTGGATGGGCAGAACTTTCAGCAGGAGCCACAGGCCTGTCAGTAGGTTTGACCTGAGGCAATTGGGGCCCTGTGGCCAGAAGGGAAAGTGTCCATAAAACTAAAGTCTGCAGCAGAACCGTGCACATCTCCAGGACTTCAGTTTCTATGGGTTTTGACAAATTCTGTTTTATGATGTTGATTTTCTGTGACTCCTCCTCTCTGGAGCTGGCTTTGATTTTTATTCTGATTTTTCTGACACTTGGCAGTCAGAAACAGAGGAATTGTGAATCTTAGTTCTGCACTGGTATCTTCATTATTATGTACAACCTCCAATACATTTAATGCTTAGTGCATGCAGTATGTACAACTGGGGGGGGGTAATGCTGTGTTCACTGAGTTACTTGGTCATAGTTGCAATTACCTGTTTTATTAGAGAGGGTCCCTTCTCATCTCTGGGATCAGCTTTTGCAAACTGAGTGGAACATCTCTTTTTTCAGAATCTTATAAAAGCTACAAAAAATACTTTGTAGCAGTCAGTTGCTCGATGTAATTAAAATTAAATACAGGTGGTGTGGAAACTTGGGTACAAAGCAATCCCATTGCTCAAATCCACAATTTTTTTTCCAATGATATAATAGATTTTCCAGTTGTTATTGACAGATTTCAGAAGGATATATCTCGTACTCAGCTTGAGTAATTCTTGATATTGCAGACATTGGGGCAGCCTTAGAAAGAGTCACGGTCTTTCAGCACAGATGGAGTTTGCTGTTAGATTTTTCACATAACAAAAGCTGCAGTTTCTGAACTGTTGTAAACTTAAGGGATGGGAGGAGCCAACAGATCTTCTGGTGTAGGAAAGAAAACAGTTTTCAGCACAATGTTATCATAGTGATAATAAGTCAGAACTTAAGAAAAATCATATTAATACAGAATGAATTTGTTAACTTTGAATTACATGTTTCTTATTAATTAACCCCTTTTTTTCCCCTTGTGAAAGTAGCTTTAACAGTTGAAATCAATTTGCAAGGAGGCATGTCCATCAATTAAATTTTTAAAGGAACATGTGAATGCACCATGACTGTGCTTCCATGAAACAGAGATCCCATGGCAGCCTGTAGCTGTACCCTAATGAGCAGAGCAGCCTGCAAGGACACGTGTGGGGGAAGCAGTGATGCTGGGCAGCCACTGAGCCACCAGCCCTGTGGTCCCCTCTCTGACAATGGGCTGCTTTGCAGAAGCCACATCCATTGTTTCGGTTGTTCTCGTTAGTCACGTTCAAGGCAGTGCTGCAAACGCTGAGAAGGAAAGGGAGGACAAACCCTGGCACGTACCAGGATTTTTGCTTTGAGTCTCGTGTGTTCCCAGTTGTCATTTGGCTGGGACAGAGGGCCGCTGAGGAGACTCAGCCCCTCTCGGTGCCGGGCTGCAGTTGCTGAGGTGCCTGGGGCACAGCGCTTGTTCCAGGAACACAACATTTTGTTGATTCCACAATTAAATGCTATGGGATTTTAATTTGCTCTTTACTCATTTTTCATTTCCTTAATTTTTGGCATTCAGATGCAATTTTGTCAAAAACATTGCCTGGGGACATGACCACTTTGCTGGAGCTGAAAGTGTGATTAGCAAAGCGCTTCCCTAGGATCTCCTCCTTACCACCCATCCCTTTCCCTAGGGAAGGGCTGGGCTTGCTGTGCGGGCTATGGCTTGAGATGCACACGGAAGTTTTGTGGTTACAGCAGGCCCCAGAGAGAGGTTTGGCCATGGGCTTGGCTGCAGTGGTGTGCTGGGTCGCAATCAGCTCTTCTGTTTCCAGATTGTGGACTGAAATTGATGAGCCTGCTTGGGATCCCGGGCCATGCCAGGAGCAGAAAGAATTAAGGCATCTCACAGTTAGCTCGTGGTGGTGTTCCCCTCAGGGTTCTCAGCCTGCCCCGTTCGAATGCCTGACACAGCATGTGTGTCTGCATCCTGCCATGGGTTCTCAGCCCATGCTCTAAGCCTGGCAATGAACCCCCTCATTGGAGACACTGATGGATCTGCCATTTGGGAATGAAGAGACTTTGCTGCCCCTAAATCCCAAGATTGCCCTTGCCTTCGGTGTTTAAGTGCTACCCTGAGTTTGTTTTACACTTGCATTTGTCAGACAGTACCAGTGGTGTATAATTTAAGGGATTATATTTAACTGCTGGTGACACTGGGTTGGTCCGAAACAAGGTGGTCAACTAAAATCACTTTGTGTTTGGGAATTGGCCCAGCATTATTTACTAATTCCTGAAATGCAAGAGTGAAACAATTCTAACGTTCATCTGTGTGAAAGATGTTTAGCAATTTAACATTTTTCTACGCAACTAACTCCTTATTCAATTATTAATTATTGTAAAAGCTTTGTAAAATTTTTTATTCCTCCTGCAACAATGTGAAACTCAACTGGGGTACTCGTATCTCCTTACATGAAAGCTTTCACAGAAAGATTTCTTTGGGCAGGCTGTTGTCCTCCTTTTACAGTTAGGTGTCTAAAGGACTTGTAGGGCATATTGTCTTGAAATCTTGGGAACTCCACCCTGAGGTGAGCAGAAATATATTGGAAACATCTGGTATTTATTGTGGTTAGGCATAACCAGAAGTTTTGTTCTGCTCATATAATCCATCTTCTGTTACTGTAAGGACCAGCTGAATTTCCTTGGTAACAAATACCCTTCCTTACTCCCAGAAAGCTTCAGCTTACTTGCAACATCCAGAACCAAGGGAACTTCAGATGACCCATTTCTGTGATATCAAAATCTCTATGTGATCTGTTCACACTGGGAGAGCAGTGCTCAGCCCTACTGCAGCATGAGGCTGCTTAATAATATATATATGTGTCTTTTTCCGAATTGGAGTGAAGTATGAAACAAAACATAAATCTGGCCTTTTATTTCTGCAAAGGGAAAAATGTATAAAAGAGCATAGTGATCTCATTATTCCTATTGTTTTTCATTGAGAAATAAGAACAAAGGCTGTGCTAGCAGAACAAATTCTGTCAGAAGAGGTGGACATCCCAGCTGTGGAGTAGGACATGCAGGAATGTTTTAGGTTTTTGTCCTAGCCAGCTTATGTGCACGAACTCTGCTACTCCCTGGGATGTTCTTATTAATCACTAAAACACACACTGGTTCTTTAATTTACCATGGATTAAGCTCTCAGGTTTCATCTTGCTGGCCAGACGAAGAGCAGGGAGATGTCTGGCTGCAGGTGAAGATTGCCCTTTGCTAGGAGATGCTGGGGTCTCTTTGGAAGGGGGTCAAGAGGCTTTCTTTCTTATATATTCCTGTAATTACCTTTTGCTGTCTCCTCTGCATTGCAGACCAAGATTCGAGGGGCAGATCAATGAACACCAACCCCAGCTTTGCTTTTAACAGCAGATTTTCTTCTGCTGGTCAGAACTCAGTTTTTCCCCCTGCCAGGGTAACTGTGTTAGGAAGCCTCTAATGCTGGGCTTCTTGAAGCTGCAAGCCCCAACATGACTACAGGTTATTGCTTTGCACCTGGCTTTGTTTTTCTGCTCTGAAAAAAGCAGCCTGTAGGCTCTGATGCTGTGAGCAGCCCAGCATGAGGGAGATGTTTCAGCTAAGCCTTGGCCCTTGGTTATCAAGGGTGTGACAGATCACTGGATGTGCAGGTGCACCAGACTTGGATCCAAAGATGGAGTGTCAGGCTCTCTTCCTGGCCCATGTGCCCATATCATTGCCACCAAAAGTGTTGCTTCCTCTTGTGTAGTCTCTGTACCCGTGGTTCCTTGCCTGAGCTCTTCCCTGGGGATTGGGTGGGCAGGACCCCAGACAGCCTTGCCTCCTGAAGGTGCTGTCCTAAGATGAATGAAGTGTTTGGTTGTGCATATGCAAATTTCTCAGCAGATTCACAGCCATAGATGTAGGATAGCAGGTTCATGGCCCCAGCCCTTGTAGAGGTTTAGCCTTTAGGTACAAATGCTGAAGGAGCTGATCTGGTGTCACTGCAGCCAAGTGGCCCCTCTGCTCTCTCTTGGTTTTTCTGGCAGTGCAGGATGGCTCTGCAGATAGCACAAACAATTCATCACAGGTATTGAGAGCAATACAGGGACATCTGGATGGCATTCTAGGTACTGTGCTACCTGTCCAACTGCACTTTATGTTGTCGTGGCCAAGGCTGTAGCTGCACAATTAGAAGGAGAAAAATTTGCTAACTAGGATGCAAATTGAAGTTTTCTGGGCATTTAAACAGTTTACAGGATGGTCCATTTTAATTGATGTAAACCCTTCCAGCAAGGAGGCAGAAGGGGGTTCACCAAGCTTGGAAATAATTAAAATCATGCTGAAATTTTCCTAACAGGTACTAAATGTGACATAGTGTGTGGTCTCTCTGACAGGGTTGCCTTTGCCTATAAATGGAAAAGTGCAACATCAGATGTTTCAATGCATGCACACAGATAAACAGCTCTTTTATGACATATTAAGAACAGTTTGGTTTATGGCTTTTTAGATGTATCTTAAAATCTTGTTTTATAATGACTTTAGCAGAGCTGTCTGATTTCCAAGATGTGCTTCTAAAGCAGGATGGGGTTTGTACCTGGTTTTTATTAACTACATTGCCAGCTAAAAATAAACCAAGACAGCAGTGTGGACCCTCAATGTGTTTCATTAAAAATAATAATGATTCTTGGGGCCATGGAGACAGAAATCAAGTTCTTTTTGTCTCCTGGAATCTGTTTTGCTCATCTGGGAGAAGAAAGTAACCTGAAAGTCTTTGAAATTTACTGATATTCATTAAGATCACTGGACTCAGAATGGAGCTGTAGTTAATTATGAACTTCAACCCCATGTTTTAGTTTGTTCCTGGACAAAAAAATGTGGCTTTGTCATGCCTTGCAGGCTACTGGCAGAGAAGTTCTCTGATAGTGTGTATAAAAGGATCCTGGGGTTGTATGTCAAAAGTTGAAAACTGCAAGTGCAGAATTACAATTAGGGTGGTCTGGGGTTTTTTGTTGGCGTTTTTTTTTCCCCCTTTAAACCAGCAGAGGGATGTGGTGATTCTCTATTATTTGTTCTTGACTCATGTCTGAGCGCCTTTGTGAAGAAGGGACTCAAACTGACGTAGGAGTTAAAGTTTCAGTGGAGAAATTCACAGGACATCTGCAGGAGCCCAAGCCTTTTACTGAGCACAGGTTGAGGGCCAGTACCTTGCAAGAAGCAGTACTAAAAATACAAATAATCTGGCCAAAGCTAGACGAAGGAAAAGAAATATCCTAGAAAAACACTGGGCTACTTTCCAGCCTTACTGTGCAAGCCTGTGCTGCTACTGAAATTCATTTACCCAAGAGTCTTGTGTCTCTGAAGCCTGTCTTTTCAAATAGTGCTGCTATTTAGCAGGCAGAACTAAAAGGCAATAAACCACATGCATTTAAGCTGAAAACATGATGTACCTCCTAATAAATTTGGAGATCACTTCTGTGGCACAGTTTAAGCATGCTGGGTTTGGTGAGCATCTGTAAACACATGTTTTTGTGCATTGGATAAAAGAAAGACTCTAAAAGTTTGAGGCAGAGTTTTAATACCTGTTTTTGATAACTAAATAGAATGTTTTTGGAGCCAGGGAAAGTATGCATTCTGCAAGGGGTTTTGACCACTCTCTATGCAAGAATGAGACAGCAAAGGAAAAAATTCCAACCCACAAACCAAACACTGGAAAGGGAAAGGTATAGTTCTAATTTCTACTTATTTTTGAAGTGTATTCAGTGGCCTGAAATCCCATGCCCACATTAGCATTGGCATAAATTGTAATTTGTTTCCTATCTTTAAAATTTAACTTTCGGTATACAGTAAATTAGAAAAAAAAGTCAGTAAAAGGTGATGGCCAGATTAGGGACTTAGGTGTTTGCAAGGTGTTGCTCTGTAGGTTTTCCTCTCCTAAAGCCTGGCTACAAAGTTTGACTGAAGGCATGCTGTGCATTGACCATAGTTGTATTGATATTTGGAAACATGAGAACAGATAACAGTATTTTATAAGGTATTTGCTTTCTAAAAGCCAAGGGGAAAGCCTTGGTTCCTTGATTACATGATGACCATTACAATAAACACAGACTTGTACACTAAAACTCAGTGAACAAACAGGGCACTACTGTTTATTATCCATGTCCTAAATTGCATGGCTGTTTCACCTACTGCCATAGGTAAGTTTGCTGCATGTAGTGCTTAATTGATACTACAAGTATCAAAGACACTGAAGTGCTATTTAGAAGTGTAAAAGGATTAAAATCTTTTGAAGGTGAGGGGCATTTTCAACAGTTGGTCACACCTGTGTGCTCTCTTCCCAGTGGTTTGGGAGTGGTTCTTTGTTGGAGCCCTCACATGGGAAGCATCCCGGACCAACCCTGCTCCTGCAGGCACCTGCTTCCTGAAGTCAAGTGGGGAATTCCCCCCTCCTCTGTTTGTGCTGGCCCAGACCTTCAGGGAGAGCCAGGAGTACATGTGGTTCCTGTTAGTTCAGAAAACAGAAACATCTGGGGAAGATGTGAATGACTTACTGGCTCACTTCAGCAGGAGCAAAGTCTCTGACAGTTCCTTCTGGACACAGAGATCCTCTCTATTATGTGCTGAAGCAGGGAGCAAATGCACATAAAATCACATAAAATCCACTTCAAAACAGCAGGAGATGGGCACTCATGCTGTCTTATATGGCCTTTCTCTCTTCCTGCCTGTGGGGATCCCTCCTAAAGAAAGTGAAGGGAAGGATTTTCTCATCCAGTAGGAGTGGGGAAGGATGCTGGAAAGAACACTTCCTAGGGACAGCAATGTGTTTCCCAGGGTTTTGCCCATATGGGCTTAACATTAAAAAGAAAGTGAACTAGTGGTAAATAAATTTACTATGTGTTTGCTGTAAAAAACCTGAAGGAAAATGCTTATAGCACTGGGGGTAGTTGTTATTAACATGAAAGTAGAAGGACTAGACCAGCTCCAGGAGGCCCTGCTTCCTCAGGGTGTCAGGTCAGATGGCTTCCAGAGGTTCCTTCTCATCTCCACCAGTCTGTGATTCTGTGACCTCAGGTGGTTGGGTCAGACTGTGCAACATGGCCTGGCTAAACCATGTGGCTTATTTCCTCAATCCCTAAGGAAATGTGTCCCACCAGCATCAGAGTATTGTTCTTTTCCTAGTCTAAGTGCACCACCAATGATATTCTATAGCTCAACATTTCCATTTCTAAGCAGGGCAGAACAAAATACAGTTCTCTAGCATTTGGTGTGGGAGCAGGAAAGGCAGGACATGAATAACCTGAATGTGTTTGTATGAGCAGGCTGGCTGAGGGGCAGATGGCACAAATTGCCCTTTGCAGGAGAGATGTGTGTCACAATCACAATCTGTGGTCCCTGGGGTGCCCTGGGGAGTTGTTGTAGTGGGGATGGGGCTAATTACCATCAGCAGCTGCTCACATTCTCTCTTCTCACTTTCATTCTCCTCCATGGGGTAAAATATTTCTTTCTATTCTCTTTGGCCTGTTATTTCTCCTCCTTTGATGTGTTCTTCTTCTCACTTCTCAACTGTCCCAATTTTCCCTATACTTATTCCTCTGAACACAAAGAATCTTCTTTGCTATTGACCCTGAAGAACAATTGCTTCTATTAGCATATAATCAAGCTTAGCTGCATTTCCCCAGAAGGCAGAGTGTGCCTTTATCAGAAAAATACAAACTAGTATCTTTGGCTTGGTTTAAGTGAGATAATTGATTTTTGCCACCTAGAGATGCATGTATTTCAGGGAAGTTTCTGAAGAAAAGAGAGGATGACAAATCCTCAGCGAGTAACTTGTTCAGAATTACATGAAGACCTTGGCTGTATATGAATGTAATGATGCAGGAAGCTGTGCTAACTGGATCTTTGCTAGGGAAAATGTTATATGCTAACAGCAACACAATCTGGGGGCTATAAAAAGAGCTAAAGAACTCCAGTCACTCCATTAACTGACTCTTCATAAATCCTAGGAAAAGCAATCTGTCCTCTTGAGAGCAAAAGCTTAGTATGCAAGCCTCATGCATCTCCTCTGCTTTCACTGTTTCAGTCATTCACACAATTGATGGAACATCTACTCATTCCAGGAACTTTCCTTTCTGTTCTGCTGAGCAGTTTTATGGCTTCATGCACAATAAAAACTACTGTATACACTTAACTCTGGGAACAGGCTAGAGCTATTTACTCAAGCAGAAAAGTATTGTGTTGGGGTGAGAGATCCCCTGGGAAGATAGGAAAGGAATCTTGCTGGCTTTAAGTAAGGCGTGAAGATATCTGAACAGCGTTGTGTAGTGAATAATTGTGAGACAAATGTTTTGTGTTCTGTTTCTGCTGATGCCTTCAAGGAAATCACCTCAACCTTCAAATGCAGAGAACAAGGTTGTCAGTGTGCTGTAAGTCTGCACACACAGGTGCCAAATATATCAGTGGTAATGGCATCAGGAGTAGTAGGGGTTCTTTGGTACAAAGCTTCAGTTCAGGTATGATGTCACTGGAGGATCTGCCTTGGAATCCTGTGGAGAACCTTATCAATTTAAATATTTATTTATTCTGGATTTTTTTTTCTTTCCCTCCTTTATGGGAATTCTTTCTTGTTTGATTTTTTAAAGACTATTTGTGTAGTTTCTGACCAAAGCCCCAGTGGCTGATCTCCCTCAGCTCGCTGTGGCACTGGTGCTCCTCAGGTACTGGAAAGATGCAGGCTGGGCAGGATGTTAGGCACATGAGAGAGAATTCTTATCAGGAGAAAACTGGTGGAAAACACCTCTTTTGTTTCTTACCACCTGGAAGGGTTGCTCAGAAAGCTTCCCTGCAGGGCATATTGTCCTGGAGTGCAGTTTCAGCTCTTCCTCTCTTGTGCCAGGAGCAGAGAGAGGAACAGAGCTCTGTCTTGGAACAAGTTGAAGCACAACGCTGTGTCCCAGCAGCAGTACACACAAATGAAGGGAGGGAAAATGAGCTTTTTTACAAAGAGACCAAGGTTCATTTAAGAGTCTCATTTTTTCATTAGGGTAATTATTGTGAAGTTTTAGTTTACTTTCTGGTGGCACTTTTTAAAACTTGAATTATCTAAATTTTGTGAACCACAGAAGATTAATAGCCTCACAATACATTTCCGCTGTAGAATAAAAAAATGTAATTAAAAAGAAGATATGCAGCTGAATTAATTTTTTGAACTTCAGCTTGAAAATACTTCACAGAATACAAAGCATAAAAGAAACATGGGGTATTGTTGTGTGCTCTTCTGCAGACAATTGCAAACCATACTTGCTTTGTGAAGTCAGACTTTATCTTGCTTGGTTAATCTTGCTTTTGTACTGGGAGCAAGGTGTCTCACTCCACATGTCCACTTCTATTATGATGAGCAGAACAGTCTAGATAAGTGGAGGGTGTTCTGTTATTTTTAGCAGAGAAAATGTGATTATGTGAAATCCCATTTGTTATCATGAGAGGTTTAGAAGCCTGTTTCTGCATGATAACAGTTATGCTCTTACCAGAGGTCAGGTTGGGAGAAGGAAGATTGTGGAAATGGAGCCTGGTCTGTGCCACCACTGAAAATATACCAATAACACCAGAGCTTAAGCCTAGTTCTGGAGCATGCCACAATATATATGCCATTCTTTCCTTGGGGGGCATTGAGCATGCCTAGATACAGCTGAAGACAAAATTATAGTGTGAGAATAACCAACTGATGGCAAACTCTTCCCGCTCAGCTTGCTCAGATAAATGACCCTGAGCTGCTCTGAACAGACCCTCTAGATCAGAAATGTTTCTCTCTGCTGTAGTGCCAGCTTCTTCTACTGCTCTGTCTGAATGCCAGGTGGAAGATTCCCCCAAAAGGTGTTCAGACTGCTGCAGCTGGGCTGTCTCTTCCTCCTGTTGTTCTCAGGTACTGGGGACGCTGAGGTGAGGAGAATGACAGACTGTCCATGGCCTTTTGTTGTAGACCTGTTTTGTTCTCAAATCCTGCAGCTGATCCCTCGTGTTTAGTTCCTCAGCTCTTGTTTCCATGTTTGCTGCCTCCACATCTATTATTTGACTTAGCAGGCAGTCAGGACTTACTTTTTGGACATCCTTTTTTTCCAAAGCTTTCAGAAAAACAATCACTCATCCTGTTCAGGATACCTGTACGCTTCAGGCTGCTAAGGTTTGGTCCTGACGCTCTCAGTCTGATGTTCCCTGCTGCTGATGTGAATGTCTTTACTATCTTCTGGATTCTTATCACCCCAACCCTGGTGCATTGTGTCTGTGTGTGTATTTACAAGCAATGTAAAATCACCACCTCTCTTTTCCTGGAAATTAGAGATCCTGTGCAAGATTCCTTCCCAGCTGGAATCTTGCTGCAGTCCAGACATATATTTTCCTTTGCCAGCTCTCAGCCACTCCAGCAAATGCCTCCTACATAGCTCAGCAGTTGATTTATGCACGGTTAATGAGTCCCCTCTGAATCCACTCCCTTCTCTGCCTCTGCCATGTGCACTTGAAAGGCCTGAGCATCCTATCCTGAGTTAACTATTCTGATGGATTGCTGTCCCCAGACATCCAGCACAGACTCAGAGCACAGGCACTTGAGACACTCTCTTCTCATTTGGGTAGCCCCAGCTCTGTGCTTTTGGGCTGGAGCAAGATCTGCTCTAAGTAAGGAAGGACAGGACAACACCAACTGAGCAACAATTTTTTTGGTTCATGAAACTGTCTGAAAAGTTGTCCAAAAGCCCAAAGGTAGGGCTGTCAAAGCATCAACTACAGATGTCTTAAATGTTCCAGACTGTCTGTGCTTAACACTGAGCTTGTTTTCACCTGACAGTTAAGCGAGTTGGCCTGGTCTGAGTACAAGTGACTGAAACATGGAAAAACTTCAGCTGCAGAAACACAGGGTGGTAAACAGCAAAGAAGTTGTTGAAACTCGAATTGTTGTGTCCTTACTGTACTGTATCCCAAAATAACAGCACCATTCAGAATTCAGCCCTTCATTCATGAAGAAAGCCAGATCCACTTTCAGTGTAATCCCAAACTGAATTAGTTACATGGGCAAATGAAAGATCTGAGTAATGTTTAACCAAATTAAAGATGTGGCAAAGGCAAATGTTAACTCTTTACTTTCCAAGGCTAGTTCCTCAACTTTTCTCAGGTAAAATGTGAGTTCCCAATTGCCTAGTCTCTGATTCCCCTGGCTGGATGTTCTGAAACAGTTTCCTACAGACAGACCTCTGCATCAGTCCCTGAAACTCACAAAACCCACTGGCTCTGATGCAAAACTAACTGGCATGGCATTTAGTTGCATTTTGCCATGACTGTGCTGGTACCAGCAGCTGTTGTGTAGCTCCTGGACACCCCACACACACACAACACCTTTACAGCAGTGCTTGTTGCTCAGGCTCTGATGAGTCTTCTTCCTTGTTGTATTGTTGGTATGGATTTCAGCAGCTCTGAACCAACTCCTGCTGAAGGCAGCAAGTTTCCATTGGCTTCATAGGGACTGTAGTGGTACACTTGAATGGTATAAATGTATTCCATATCAACTCTGCTAGCTACTAATAGCCCCTACTTGTTCCCCTTCCTTGTTATGTATTGGGGTGGTCTCACAGCTGCCAGCTCTGCAAGAAATGTAGGCTTAAGTCCAGGCCTCCTATTTGGGGAGTTTGTGGGCTTTTTTGCTTCTTATGGTGTTTGTTTTGGTTTTTTAATACCTTATCTCAACCTGAATAAAGGATGTTAGTAGAATTCTGGGAGATAGTATGAGTGTGTGTCTGCACACCCATACACAGAGAAAAGCAAGCATTGGATGACATTTGGCTTTCCTAACCCTTGGCATCACTATAAGCTGAGCAAGCAGACTTAAAGAATTCTTGCCTTGAATACAGCTGCCTGGATTCCTCCTGCTTTTCTTCAGGAAGAAAGAGCAACTTGTATCTGTCTGGTATTGCTGTGGTGAGCCAGACACAGGTTGCTGAGGGAGGTACTCCTGCTTTTACCCAGGACACCTGCTCTGAATCAGCTCTGCCCCACTGGCCAGCCCCTGCCATGTACACACTGCACGGGCTGTCTCTGGGCACTACACCTACTCCACAGGCCCTGGGCTGTTCCTAGGAGGACTTTGTAAGTTGTCTTCAATTTGTGCTCCTGATTCCACCAACTCAGCCTGAACTTAGATCCTGCCCCCACAGGGGGAAACTCCAGCTGAAAATATCTCAAATCAGAAGGAAACTATTGCTTTTCAGTCTGCCCAGCCTCCTGTCCCACCCAGATCTTGTTCCACTCCCTTGGGGTTAAGGAAAATGTGGTCATTTCTAAGACAGCTCTGAAGTAAGCAGGCTTGTGTAGCACACTGCAGAAAAGACCAAGGGGTAGGGGAAATGCTTCATCATGCAGAAATGCTTTACTTTTGCAGTAACAGCCACCCTTCACCATGGGATTGCCTTCAGCTTGTGAGAGGTTGCTCTGCAAGGGCACATCAAGGACCTTTGGCCCTGAGATTTCCATTCCTGGCACTCCTGACTTTGTACCCAGGCCAAAAGAGCACAAATTGGTGCCCAGTGTCAGGAGTGTATAGATGCCAGCAGGGAGACCTCTATAGGAGGGAAAAAGAGAAAGGAAAACCAGGCTGTGGGCTTGAAAATAGGGAAGGTGGAAGTAAAATGAAATGCCAGAGGGAAGGACATAGCAGAGGAGATTGTGCAGGCTGAGGAGAGATTAACAGGTATTAGAAAAAAGCAAAAGACATGGGAGAGTTCAGATCAATGCTGAGGCAAGCAACAGGGAATGTTCTTAGCAAGGAGCATTAGGAAGTTGAACCCAGATGGCAAAGTGAAAGGCAGACCTGAGAAACTGTAAGGGCAGCATGGAGGAAAAACCTTAAAATCCAGGAATGGGAAGAAGGTGCAAAGTATATGAACAAATATCTAAAATAATAATACTTTCCAATTTGGAAATAATAATTTTCTTTATCTTGATGTTAGAAAGCTGTATATAAACTAAGCAATGGTGGTGTAAGAATAATTTTATTTAATATTTTGGTAACACAATGATACATCTCAAAATTACCATAGAATTTAGCTTGCTAAATGACTGCATACATTCTAAATAAGTGCTACTAAATTTGAGTAACTTCACAGAGTACATCTGGCTTTATGTGACCAACAGCTATATAGTGTGTAACCCCCTGACTGACATGAGCAGTGTGGATGGATTTTGCACTACTAGCCAATGCACAGTTAAAGCTTTTGGAAGGATAAAAAATTGCAAAAGACATTTTTTTATTAAAATATGAATTGATGATCCTTGCATTAGAATAGCTATTCAGCTGTAGGTTACATACTTTATTTCTTTTAATAATAGCACTTACAAAGGTACAAGAAAAAATTGTCTTACTAGCATTTGATCTAATGTAGATCTCCATATGAAAATGCTGAGTATCTTATAAAGCTTTTCACAGATATAGGCTAAGTTCTGGGATATCACAAACTTGTACATAATTCAGAAAAACACCTGAGGTTACTCCACGTGTAAGTAGCAGAAAGCTTTTTTTAACTCCAAAACAGATAGTAGATGCCAAATGAAGCCAGAGAATTTAAGTAGGTACATTATTACTGTGTGGGGTTGTAGAGCAGTGCTTGCAGGCTTGGTTCAGGTTTTTTAAATCAGTAGCAAACTTGTACTTTAGATTGGGATTTTGTTGTTAAGGCAGCTCTTCCCAGTGCCAGTAGGGGCTCTGTCCCTGCTGCCAGCGTGACTAGGACTGGCCATCTATCAGAAGTCACAGTGCAAATCCTTACTTGCTTGGGTCTCAGCAGAGCTACTTCACTGTGCAGCACTGGAACCTTGTGCTGCTGCCTCTGCTAATACCTTATCTGGTACTCGGCTGAGCACAGCAAGTCATGTGAGGTACTGTCATGTCTGATGGATTTCATATGGAATTGAAGGTGATCTGCAGCTCCAAAGAAATGCCCAACACTTTTCAAATCAGGCATTTATGTAGGGCTGTTTGCTTTCTAGAGCTCTGTGAAACAAACATTAGCTGGAGGTTCAACGTCATAAAGTTTCATGTGTGTTTTACTTTAAAATAAGAGGTATTTTTTTAAAAAAACTTATGAACTTTGCCTCACAAATATTGTAAAAGTACTTATTGTTCAGCTAATGGGTACTTTAATTAGGACATGTAATGTTAATTTTCCTTCTGAGACTTTGTTCCAAACAAATTGTACTAAAAGTACAAAGTTGATTTTCAGATATACTATTTAAGTCAACCAAACAGAATGACTAGTGAGTGAGTAGAGGTATTATTTGCTATATGCTTTACTTGAGGCTTGTGGCATTAACATTTTAATATAACCCCCCCCTAATCTCACTTCTAACTACCTTGATTTTACTAGACTTACCTATGTGCTTAGGGACAACCATATTAACTCCTTCCTAAAGAAACAAAAAGTTTGTACCTTTAGAAATCGAATTCAAATACTTACTTTGTTCATAAACATGCTAATGAAGAGATTAGCATATGATTTGTATCACCCTTGCCATCTAGTGACAGAAATTCTGATCTTTCAAAACTTTGTGGAAAGTTACTATATTAGGACATTCTGCTAATTTTCATATAAGACATGAATTTTAGTTTCAAACATGCTTACAAGCAAGACTTTTATTGTTTTAGGCATTTATGTAAACATTCTGGAATGCTGAAGGCAAGACTTCACATTGCCATTTTACCAAAAATCATGTGAACATATATTATTGAGGCATTAACATACATCCCAGGAGCCAGAACACCAGAGCTGCCATGAGCCTATGGCAGTTTCCAGCAAAGTAAATTCAGAAGCAGGCTGGAGTGTTCTAAGCAACTGCTTTTGTTTGTTTTTTAATAAGAGATTTCACTGCTGAATGTGGAGTCACTGAAGGCAAACTTAGAGTTAAGGCACAGTGCATGGAGACATGGAAAGGATTATAGAGACAGTTCCTGGAGATGCTCCAACCAGTCAGTAGATAAAAAGCACTTTACATTGACAACTTCTGTGAACAAGCTAGAAAAGAAAAGGCTTACTTTCAAATTGCATATGTTTTATCATTTAATATATTGTTCCCCTGGCTCTCCTTCTAGAATTAAAACGATGACTTGAATTATACCTTGTGCAACTTTTCTTCCTGCTTTTATAATGTGTAGTATTGGCTATGTACCAAAAATATCACCAGAACAAGATATGAGTTACGTGAGTCTAAAAAGAGAGAGGGGGATTATCTGTAGATGCAAGGTTTATTGCTCAGGCATTTGCTGACAGCTGACTTTCACTGGCTGCTTTCTCTGCTTGCAGTCTTTGCACAGCCTGATCGAGCAAATCCATCGTGTCTCGGAGCGTAACATTCAAGGTGAATGGCTTAGGTTTAATGGTCAGCCCATAGGTAAAGTCCATTTTAGGGTCCTCGTTTGGGTTAGCAGTGAAATTGCACTGATGCACCAGTATGGAGGTAAAGAGAAAGAGCTGCACCTTGGATAACTCCTCTCCAATACACCGACGCTTCCCCAGCGAGAAAATCATCACGCTGCTCGTAAGATCTTTATTGATGAACCCATTCTCATCCAGGAATCTTGTTGGGTCAAAATCCTCGGGGTTGGACCATTTTGCTGGGTCGTGATTCACTGACCACTGGTTGACAAAGATGACAGTGTCCTTGGGAATGAGGTAGCCCATGATGAAGGTGTTGGTTGTGGTGGCGTGTGGGATGGTCACAGGCACAAAGCTGCTGAAACGCATGGATTCGTACAGGAAAGCCATGATGTAGGGCAGGTGAGGCTGATCTTCAACACACGGCAGACGGTCTCTTCCAACAATCCTATCCACTTCTTCTTGCATTTTAGCCTGCACTTTTGGGTACCTGTCATTTAAAGCAAAATGTGTACACGTACATAACACTTTCAAAGATTTTTTCTTACAAATAATACTTGCTGCAAACATTTTTTACAGAATCTCACCACTATCCTAAATTATGCAGTTTGAGCAGAGTTTAAATGTATTGCAGGAATTGGAAACTTAGAGAAAAAACAAACTTCCCGTGCACTGGTGTAATTTTAATTTGCTCAGTTTTTACCTTAATATCACATGTAACTGATTCTCAACATAAAAAATAACAATAACCTAAAGTGTGCTGAAACTGAATATTCTGATCCAACTTTGAAAATTATTTTAATTCTAAAACTAGAATTACTTCTCTCTTCTAAGTATTGCATTTTCCATGGGAACAAGAATTTTCCAACTCTGTGACTTTTAAGTTAGCATGGAGTTTGTTATCACTAGACATATTTCATACCTTTGAAAGCCTGCAGGTTTCTAAGCTAGAAAAAAAAAAATCTCAATTGTTAAATTGTCAGAATGGCTTTATGAGGTTCCCACTTTTAGTTTGAGAAGACACTTTCTAATTAATATCAAATTATGTTTTCTCAATAATGTATTTAAAGCTGACTGTCTTGAAGTCTGGACAGTTTGGCAGGCTACACAGTAAGCAAACAAGATCCAAATGTTATTACACCTTTTGCTTGTCTAAAAGCACACATTCTGCCCAGGACCCTTCATTTACTTTAAGTATTCAAGTTCGGCTTCTGCATCCTTGCTTTTTCCTCCTGCAGCAGACTCACATGTCAAATGCTGGGCAAACATGAGAAATGGGGAGAAACCCAAAAGTTATGTGAACACTGGGGCATCACAACCTTTCCTGGAGTGTTAAATATTTGCTGTTTTTCAAGAAGCGACTGAGTAGATTATGTTTGCATATGCCTACAAATTAAGCAGGCGCTGGAAGGAAAAGCCAGGATAGGCAAGAGAGTCGGCACCTTCCCTTAAACCACCTCCCCTCTCAGTTTCCCCGGCAAACGGGCCGGTGCCAGGGCGGCTGCCCAAGGGGTCTGCCTTGCCCAGTCACGCAATGGCAAGGAAGGCACACACAACGGCAGCTCAGCATAATAGCGGGTTTGTAAAGCGGTGCACGAACTCTTTGCCGTGCTTAAGCAGTTGTTATCCTGTTCCTATGATCTCCTTGATCTCGACCTGCTAAAATCTCTTACTTTCAGGTTTTACTCGGCTGCCTTTCTGCCAGCCTCTCCTTATACACCATAACCCGACCGCCTGAGTAGGGTGGGATTTATTTTCTTTTATACTTCCTTATCTCTTTCTGGCAGGTTTCCCAGGGCTTCCGTGTTAGTTAATCGGAGGCCGCTGAGGCACCCGGCGCTGCTCGGGCTGGCGCTGCCCGGTCTCGCAGACCAGCGACCCGACGGCGTGTCCCTGCGGGGCCGTGTCCCTGCGGGGCCGTGTCCCTGCGGGGCCGTGTCCCTGCGGGGCCGTGTCCCTGCGGGGCCGCGCCCCGGCTCTGCCGGCCCCGGAGCTCCATGCGCTGCCTCGGGCCGGCCGCTCCCGAGGCGGGAGCCCTCCCAGCAGCGCCTTTGCCGTGCGGCGCCGTTTAAACGGGGCTGCCCCGGGGCCGGCGGGCACTCGCACCCCGGGCGGGCTCGCATGTCCGCCCACCGCGGGCCGGTGGGGCGCCCCGGTGTGCTGGCGGCACATACCTGATGAGGAAGATGAGGAGCCACTGCAGGGCGGTGGAGAGGGTGTCCTGGCTGGCGCCGAAGATGTCGGTGACGGTGGCGGGCACGTGCTCGAGCTGCAGCCGCGGCTGCTCCCGCTGCAGGCGGATGAAGGCGTCCATCATGTCGCGGGGGGCGGCCCCGGGGCGCAGGCTGCGCTGGTGCTGCAGGAACTTGCCGCGGACGAAGCCGTAGAAGTCGCGGTTGAGGTCGCGGAAGGCGCGGTAGGCGGCGCGGACGGGGCTGGGGAAGCGCTGGAGCCAGGGCAGCGCGTCCACCAGGCTGCCGGCGCCCACCGCCCGCCCGAACTGCTCGTTGCGCCCCACGATGCGCAGGAACTCGCCGTCGCCGTGGCTGTAGCGGCGGCCGAAGCACAGGGCGCTCATCACGTTGGCCACGGCCACCACCAGGACGCGCGAGGGGTCGAGGAAGGCGCCGCCGGCGCTGCCGCGCACCAGCAGCGCCACCAGCGCCCGCGCCTCGCCCACCAGGTGCCGCTCCAGCAGGCGGCGGGTGGCGGGGCTGCCCGTGGAGAAGGCGCGCACCGTGGCGTGCGCCGCCCGCCGGTGCAGCTTCCAGAGCTCCGAGTATCCGCCGAAGGCCAGGCTGAGCCCGCCCGACACCAGCTGGAAGGACGGGAAGGGCGGGCGGCCCGCGAAGGCGGCCCCCTGGCGGACGAGGGCCTGGCGGATGGCGCGCTCGCCGTTCAGCACCACCACGGGCCAGCGCCCCAGGCGCAGCTGGAACACGGCGCCGTAGGTGCTGGCCAGCCGGGCGAAGGAGAGGTGCGGGGCGCTGCCCAGCTGCGCCGCGTTGCCGATCAGGGGCCAGGGGAAAGGGCCCGGCGGCGCCCGGCGCTGGCCTTGCCGCCGGCGCTGCTGATGCTGCAGGAGGAGCTTGCCCAGGTGGATGGCGGCGAGCAGGCAGAGCAGGAGCAGGAGGGAGCTTTGCAACGGGGGGATGCCGCGCAGCGCTTCCCCGAGCCTCTCGAGGGCCATGCTGCAAGGGAAAGAGAGAATTCAGCGGGCAGCGTCCCCGCGGGGTGGGGATACCTTCAGGTCCTGCGGGCAAGGGGAAGCCCGGACGGGGCCCGCTGGTGTGGCGGAGGGGAGCCCCGGCACGTCCCAGCGCTCGGAGTCCGCGCAAGTCCTTGCTATGCTCTCTTTGTGTGCCTAAAGCCCCCCTGAATCCTGTGCGAAAAAGAAGGGATAATCGATAATCAAGTGGCAAGCTCCTAATAAGAGATCGAAGTCGTATTTGGCGGGGAGGCCGCTGCTCTCTCTCCGCCGGCAGGGAAAGTTCTCAGCGAGAGATCCAACAGGTCGCAGCTGAGAGAGGCACAGAGGAAAGCAGGAGGATGCTCTCGCCTGTCGAGCCTCCGCAGATGCAGGCAATTGCCGTGCGTCGGAGACAGGTTAATTCCGGCGCTGCACATCGCTCCCCCCGGCGAAACAGCCCCTGTGAGAAGCGGGTTACCCGCCCCACTGTCGGCATTTCCCGCTGCTCCGGAGAACCCCCCGCACGCGGCCGCGGAGCCCTCTCCGTCCCGAGCCCTTCCCTCCTCCCCGCGCCTTCGGGCCCGTCGCGGCATGGCAGGCTGGCGGTCTGCCGGCCCGGGGACGGGATGCGGGGGGTGCCTGAGGACTCTGCGTGGCGGTGTGACTGGTCCCGCTTCCCACCCCCGCGCCCGGGGACCACCCGCTCCAGCCTTTCAGAAGCAGCGAGCGGATGAAGGGGTGAAATGAGCGGCGGGCTCCTGTAGCAGAACTGACCTGTTGCACGCTGCTTCCATCCGAGACCTTGAGGAGGATGGAGAGGAGCTGTGCAGCCGGCGGCAGCTCTAATGGACAGCCGCGGCTCCGAGGAGAGCGGCGACGGCGGCGTTCAGATCCAAGCCTTTGGGAAACTCATTAGGGGCCCCGGTACCTGTCACCCGGAGCTTGGCAGGTCATGTGCAGGCAAATGCCAATTGCGCCCGATGCCGGCGCAGTTATCACCTTCCCAGCTCTTTAACCCCTCGGAGCTCGCCCCAAGGCAGCCACCTGCCCCAGCAGCTCCGCGGACCGGGAGCGAGCGGGCTGCTGCGCCCCCTCCCTCCCTCTCTTCTCTCTCTCCCTCCCACCCGCCTGCTGGGCTGCGGGGACGGGACGGGACGGGGCCAGCCCAGCCCGCCGCGGGGAGCGAAGGCGAGCGGCTCAGAGGGCGCGGAGAGGACGGCCCGCTGCTCCCAGGCTCAGCCGGAACCGGAGCCGCCACCTCAGGGCGCCTGGCATCGCCACTCCCGCCTTTAAAGCCGCCGGCATCCGCGGTGCCCGGCGCGCTGCGGGCGGGACGCGGACGGCCCCGCTGGCAAATCGCCGCTGCCTGGCCCGTCCTCTGGCTTCAGGGGTCGCGGTTATTTGCCAGCTGCCCTTGGGCCCTCGCCAAGCGGAGCGGCTGAGCCGCGGACGCTTTTATGGCCGGGGCCAAAAGTTTTAGCGGAGGAGGTGCCGGGAGGGGAGAGGGGTGGCGGGCGGGCTCGCTGCTCTCGCTGTCGGGAGGCGAAGTCTCGCCTGCATCTTAGGGGCTGAGGAAGCCGAAGAGCTTCCCCTCCTCCGCCTGTCGCCTCCCCGTTGCGTGCGGAGTTAGCATTGCGTGAGCCGGGGCTGGAAAGCCTCCAGCCATCTCCTTCCCGGGCCCCTACCCCTCCTCGCAATACCTGACACCAGCTCCGGGGAGAATGAGGCTGGGAAGCCCCGGGCAGCTCGCACCCCGGCCGGCTCCGGTGCCCTCCGGTCTCGCCTCCGCCCTGCGCTCGCTTCTCTCCCGCTTACGGCGCCTTTTTACTCTTAAATCTGGCGCCTCCGCCCGCACTGGGAGAGCTGGCGAGAGGCGTGTGGGCACGGCGCTCCAAGCCCCCCTGGGCTTTCCGGCGCCCCGGGACGGCAAAATCCCCAGATACGGAGGAAATCGTTCCCCAAGGAAACAGAACGACTTTGCTTTGTTCTTGTCATTTTTGCAGTAACGAGAAAAATATGAAAATACAACATTTATTTCAGATTCCGTACAGTCACGCCATGAGAAGAAAATACGATGTTTTGGTAGCATTTAGGGATTAGACAAAATTAGATGCTGGGAGTCAGCCCAGCTTAGGGTGTGAGCCCGGTCCTGGCCAGGGTGCTACTGCTTCTGTCTTTGGTAAAAAGTGTAATCCTGCCTGTTGTCACTGTCCCAAGCTCTTCCAGATGGTGATGCTCCTTCTTGCTCAGACTAGCATCAGCCTCGGATCATCTGTTGGCTTGGAGCTTCTTCCTGTCATTGCCAAGTAACAGAGGTGTCAAAACCACTTTTTCTGAGCAGTGCTGGGAAAAGTGAGCTTCCCTTTCCCAGCCCCACTTCTAGGGTGAACTTGAAGGGTCCTGCGCATGAACCCAAGCCTCAAAAAACCCCCAAAGATAGCTCCATCCCTATGAGACTAAGCTTGGGGGATTCTCATATCTCCATCACTCTCAGAAGATTGAACCCAAATTTTATATACTATAACCACTCAGCTATGGAAAAGTTGTCCCTGCTCCCTCCTTCATCTGTCTAATGTCAAAGAAGGGACATGGACATCTTCTGGCAGAGTTCCAGAAAAAGATCTGGGTGGCACTGATCTTTTGCCACTGAACAGAAGAACTGTTCCAGGCACTGGATCTGGTTGGTAAGGACCAGCTTGGATCAGTTACCTGAGCTTTATATTAAAATGCTGGGCATTTTTTATTGCAGGCAGCTAAATTTGCCCTTTTCTTGGTGACTTTGGTAAAAAGTTGCCTAAACCCCAGGCATTCCAGCTCTCATTAGTAAGTTCCTAAGCACTTTCTTTGGTTCAGCAGTCAAATTAGTTGTATTGCAATTGGATTGCTGCTGGCTGCTTGCAGGAAGTACAGAGAAAAGAATATATGTCCATTATCATGACTTGCAAACTCAAAATTTAAGGGGGGAGCCTAGGAGTTATAAATCCTAGTACTTTTTTTTAATGCTCTAAGGAAACATGAATTATTTTTTTTCACTTCTGTTTGGTCTTCAGGAGTTCTGTCACCATTAGGAAAGAAAGAAAACCTATTTTAGATATTTTCTTCTGTGGTGATAGTACCACCTGGTCCTCCTGTATTATTACAGCTTTGGCTCCCTATTGCATGTATTACAGCCTGAGAATTCTTTTGACTGTGTACACTGAACATTCACCCAATTTTTAAAGTTCTGATTCTGTGTGACCTTGATTAGTCCCTTGGTCTCTGTTATATTCTACAAATTGCCCTCCTGCCAACCTCTATATTTGTTCTTCTCACCTCTTTTGTTTGTAGAAGCATAGGAGTTCAGAATTGCTCCTAAAGAATATATGTTCTTTTTTCCCAGTTCTAGGGACTTCATTGAGATGCAGGTCCTACTGAAACCAGTCCCAGATTCCTGAGTTGGTTAGTTTTGTTAGGCACTGAAGACTGAATCACTGAAAATATATACCATGTAAAATGAATTATTTCTGAGGTCTGGAAAATACTACTTGATATAATATATGGGAAAGAAAAGAAGTTGAAGGTCTTGAAGTGTGTTGGTTTGGGATTAAGGGAGAGGAATTCAGGCCTAATCTCTAAAAAATCTTGATTGATTTGATAGGAATGCCAGATGCAGAATTTATGGGGGGGTATCAGTACCTCCATGACTCTGAATAAAGTTGCTTAAGTGTGTGGATGAGCATCCTTGTTGTGGAGGTAAAAATTTGATAAAGGAAGAGGAATTGCACAACCTAGAGAGTCTTCATATGCCCTTTGAGAGAGAATTTTTATGTCTGCCACAGTCCTCCCTCTTCCAAGAAAACTCCTTAACCCTCAAGAGATTTTTACAAGTGTTAAGAGTTACTTACCTAAATCAGGTGTTGAAGGCTCAGTTCTTAGTTTTACTTCTGACCATGGCAGCCCTTTTCTTTGCTTTTGAATACTGGTAAACTGCTCATAAATCCTCATGAGCATCAGCTGGAATTTCTCATGGACTTGACCTTGCTCTATTTCTTTTCTTACCTCTTCCTTTTGCATCTTTTCATGGAGAGTCCCCTCCCACACCAGATTTCTCTCTTTCCCATGCCTGGGACTATGGGTCTTTTCCTCCTCTCTCTAAATTTTACAAAATCCCAAGGTGGGTTAGTTGAGCAATGCTTTATCCTGGGATTGCTTCAGCATAGATCTTGTACAAATTGTTTACTGTTTGTAGTGTTATCCAAGCCATTTTTTGTTAAACAATCCTTGGCAATGTTGTTTCTGATTGTCTGATTCTCAGTGTTGCACAATACTATATAAGTATGTGCAATATAAGATGAATAAACAAGTAGCATAACTGTAAAACACAAATCACTTGGAAACATAACCAAGTGCAATATCCTGTTGTTTCAGGCTGCTTTAATTGTACAGATGAACTTACACACCTCTAGTGTTCAACTCTAGTCTCAATACTGCTGTGAGTCAGGAAAATCACCACAACAGCCAGACTACAATCAGAACCTGTACACTTTTTGCAACTCCTCACTCAGGCTACCTCTATGTGATGATCCCATGTGATGGAGGGTTACCATTATGGTTCAAGTAGTTTCAGATCTGGAGCAGAAGATCTGTGCTCAGTCCAGCCACAGCCTCGTGGCTGCTGCTCCGTGGTCACCATCTGTGCCTATCTACACTGCACTGAGTGCTCAGTGTTCAAGCCAACCTGAGGCAGCAGCACCACAAGTGTGGATGGCAGTGAGATCATTTCTGATGCAGGCTCTTGGCTTGGCTCAGTTTGCCAGATTTCCGGTCATGCCAAGCATGAGATGTAAGCAAAATAGAAGGAGCCACATCCTCAGTGCTACCCAGAGTGCAAGGCATACATAGGAGCCAGCTGCAGCTCCAGAATTCAGGATTATTTATTTAGGCCATTCACTGTGGCCTAAAATAAAGCATTTGTGGTGTGCTTTTTAAAGCATATGTATTTGTGGTTGCATATCACATTCTTAACCTTCATTAACTTGCAACTTTCTTTGGACCTTCACTCTTCCCTGCATTCCCACTGACTTCCCAGCTCGCATTTTCAATTCTGCCTTGCTATTGAAAACTCTAATTTTGGCTTCTAATTCTGAGCCAAATTCCCACAGCTGCTGTGGGAAGGCAAGGAGCCTCCCAGTATTTGCTGGGGCTCAGTTCAGTGGTAGACTGAATTGTAGCCTCTCCATCTGTTTGCATTTTTCATGTTACTTAGAAATTAAAGGCACACATTGTGGTCTGCCTCCACACAGGCAATGCACAGGTATGATTACAGAAATGAGGACATGGTGTTATACTTAATTCAAGCATAAAACTTGATTCTGAGACTTCTAATTTTGCCTGATTCCTACAGTATTTCTTTCCAAAGTTTGCTACCTTTTCTTGACAGTATTAGATGAAACCATACAGCTTTGTCTTTCTTGAGAGGAAAACAGAGATGATACCTTTGTGGATATCTTTGAGAAGCCTTTTTAAACTGCCTTCTGCTACAAGGTAAAAGAGCAAAATCTAATTTATACACTGTTGGACCCTCATCTGTGGTATTTTCTGTGTGTCTTTTTACTGACACTATACAAATTCTTTTAAAGCACTCTGAAAGAAGTAGTCTGAAATAGACGGACTAAATGACACTTAGGAAAGATTAGATACTACTCAAGGTGTGCATTATTGCATCTGTCCTCAAATGTGATGTGTGGGCAAACTGCTGTGCCTGCTCACTCTCCTGCTTCAGCAGCAGGGGTGCTCCCAGGGACATCTGGCAGCTCTGCATCCTCACACTGGTTTTGAGGTTTGCAGAACCAAGAGCTGTGTTGCCAATGTCCATCTTTTCACTGAAGTATCCAAATCTTATAACCTTTATGATGTGCTAGGTCACTTCAAAATTTTAAAATTATGACATTGCTTAGGACAAGCAGTTATACAAGCAGTTATGTTAACAAGCAATGATATATTTCTCCTTTGTCTTCCTGACTTTGTTGGGTGTTGTATTAGTAGTAGCGATACAAATTTTGTAGTGCAAATTTTGTAGTGCAAATTTTGTAATAACTCCAAGATTTCAGTATTTTTCATTTTAGAAAGTGCCAGTGCACATTTATGCTCAGAGTATTGGCAGATGCTTGTTCAAAACAGTCCTGGGCTACAAGTCTAATTCCCTCACAGGAAGAAGCATATTCTGTAGGACTGAAGTTTTGAAGATTTGCCTGTGAAGTTTTACAAAGTCTTTATTATGGATTTGCAAAACACAGTTTTTCAGAGTTTGGACATTTGTCCAAATTTGAATGAACTATCAAGGGATGAGCACAAGGCACAAATCTGAGAGAAAAGACATTATCCAGACAAATGTCAAGTCCCTGCATTAGAGCATTAGACAAAATTTTTCAAAGAAAATGTCACTTCATGTTTTAATATGAACACTTACTCTCCTCATTCTCAAAACATAAAACCACTTCATGTTTTAATGTGTTTTACTTTCCTTGTTTCATGAATACATTCAACTGGTTTTGGACAGAACTTTTCTAAAGATTACCCTATAAAATATGCATTTTGGGGGGATAGAAAATTTCAGACCAGATTATTAAAGTAAGGTAAAATTATAAGTAAAGGAAAACCCAGAGTTTACAGCTAAGGGAACTGTGTGCAAGTAGACACTTGCAGGGGGTTGACTCTTCAGCACAGAGGGATAAGACAGTAAAGTACTTACAGGTGAATGAAGAAACTTGCAGTTCCTTGATGGGAATATGGGTTTTCCCATATTGTCCCCCAAGTGTCCTAGCTATTGATTATGCCAGCCTATAAATGTTCATCTCACTACTTCCCAACCAATAATTTCCTATGACACCAATATCATCATTTCCCATGATACAAATATTGGTAATTTGGGTTCTTCAGTTTGTGTTTGGTGTGTGCCATTTTTGGTGCTTGACAGCAGAACAAGTGGTCAGAATAATAAAATAGACAACACAATTTGGATCTGGTCCCCTCTAGAGCAATCCAAGTTAAATTTCAGAATTCTTCTTTGGCCTTCTATTGTAACTTTTGGAAAGCCTGCTTTGCTTACCTGCACATTCACATGGATATGTTGAAATGTCTTGTCCTATTAGGCATGGATTCCGTAGCACCTGGAGTAATTTTTTGTGTGGGAGGTTGAAATTTTACAATGGGAAGTTTTCAGCATTTTAAAACATTGTTATCCTTAGTATGCTGCTTTCAGATTTTCAGGTGCTCTGAGGGAGGAGGTGGCACTGGGCACAAATTGATTGTTGGGATGGCAGCTGAACCACAGAGGAACACAATAATTTCTTCATCATGAGGACTTTCCCTAGCTTTTAATCATGAAGAGACAGGCCTTTAGCTGGGATTTCCCAAAGGAGCTTCATGTTATGGACCTAATAAATCTCACGTCAGTCAAGGAGTTGCTTGTAAATGTCACCTCTTAGATGGCCCTGCTCAAATGAGTCAGGAAACACGCTCCCCCCTCCTCTCCCTTCCACTACTGTAGGTCCATAAAGTGCTGAATAGTATTTGTGAAAAAGCTGCAGAGTGATAGCTCATCCACCAGGAACAGTGGTTATGCTACTCTGGCTTCATTCAAGTATCCTGTCAGGTGAAAATGCACGAATCTGAACCAGGACCTTCTGTGATTTGGCTGATTAAATTCAGCTGAGGAAATGTTTGCACATCCCTCTGTAGCAGGGCATTCTTGGCTTCCTCTGCTCTGTTGTGAAAGGGTTTGGTGCATTTGCCTCCAGCAGTAACTTCATTTCAGTGGTAAATGAAATTACTCAAATACTTGGGACTGGGATGTATGCAGGTAATACCCTAGCCTATAGAATTATTTATGCTCTTCCCCAGGGTAAAGGAAATGGGAGTTATTTGTTTGCACATTTTTTAATTTGAACAAAGATTTGGAGAATGTATATTCAAACCAATGGAATAAGGGAAACTCCTTTTGTGGTATCTGTGGTCAATGATGGAGAATTGAGTTTAGGAGAATTTTAAAGTATTCTATGTAAGGGCTACAATCTTGATCAAGATGGTTGACTTCTTCTGTAAGACAAGTAATAATGATAATAATAATAAAAAATATTTCCTCTATTCCTTAGTAAATTTTTCAGGGAGAAAAAGCAGTCTGGACACTTACATGCTCCTAGCATTTGAGGAAGTGTCTGTTTCTGAGCCATTCAGGCCTTCTAACCTTCAGCAATGGCAGATCAAAGACCATGAGGGAAACAGACTGCAGGTGCCAGTCAGGGCAGGTTTTATCTTGTCACAGTACTCCGGGAAGAGGCATTTGCTAATGTCTGTTAATCTCATGGCACACCAAAGGAGAAAGACAGGAAAAAAATGCCATAAATTCTTCCCTTTCCCAAGCAACCCACACCCAGGCTCAGGGTGGCTGCACAATGGTTTGATGGCTTCCTCCAGAAGGGGGAACACTGTGGGAGCCTGTGCCTGCCCTGGGGTGGCTGGGCAGATGTGGGGTCACCCTGCAGGAAGAGTCTGGCTCTGTCAGGGAATAAGAGTTGAAGCAGCTGCAGAAGCAGCAATGGTACTGGAGGTGGTGACAGTAACAGTAGCTGAGACCAGGAGGAGAAAATTCTTCCAATGAGGACGGCCTAAGTCCATCCTGGCTGCTGTTGTCTCCCACAGAAACACTCACTCTGCAGCCAAGGAGGAAGCTTAAAATGCTGTGCAGCACCATGGGGAAGAAGTAGCAGCAGTGGAGGTAAGAGCGTCTTTATCAGCTGCAGGGAAAAGACAGGATTAGGCACAGCTCAGGACGCTGTAGGGGTTGGCTTTGGCCGAGAGCCAGATTTGCCCCTATCTCTCTTTTGAGGTGTAAATGGCATGCAAGGAGGCTTCTCCCAGTGGCTTCCCTGTGAAGATAAATAACCTGATCCCCCGGTTATTATCCCCCTGCTCTCCTCCCCTTCCCCCCGACTGACTTTGATTATTGTAACTTTACATGCGCTTTTAATTTGCGTGCAGGCAAGTACAAAGGCACAACCGGATATACCTGTTATTTGCCAATGACCTGAAAGAGCATAGTTTATGTTAAGCCTTGGGTTATGGTAAGGTTTGCACGCGATTCCTCAATATACATGCTGCAGGCAACTGATGGATGGAGGTGATGGAGGGTGGAGGAAAGTTTTAAAGTGACAGAACCTGATTTGGTTCCTAATTAATCCACCATTTATGTAAAGGCCTCTATTGCAATTTTGTGTGGAGACCAAGTCTTGCCCTTTCTTCAGGCAAGGAATGTATGATCACATTATCCAGGCTGTAGTTTGCTCACGGCTGCACCTGCAACTGATCATGAATGCTTTATGAAAATTAGGCAAAAAAGGCAGGTAGAATATTTACACCTGCCTGGTTGTACATACTCTTGCATGGCAGGCAGAAGATTGGAAATGGAGCAGGAGGCTACAAACGAGATAATTCATGGCCTCAGAGTCAGGGCAGAGTGTGCGGGGATGCACACCTTGACTGAGGTGTGGCGGCCTGGATAGAGAGGGGATCCACATTTTGTTGAATGGGACTCAGCCCCCATACAGTTTGGAGAGGTTTCATTTGACCTAAACTCCCTGTAATATAAAGAATCTAAAGAATATCCGTCCCTCATGGCTTGCACAGTTACAGCAAGGAGATGTGGGGTCCAGTGCTCAGCCCGCACCCTGACTTGCTCACTCACAGGGAAAGCCTAGTGATGTTTGCTAAAGATTTCTTTTCAGTGATTTCACATCAAGTTAGCTAGGTCTTCAAGCAGAAAGGAAGTATCCTTATCTGCCAAATTCACCTTGAGGTCTTAAACTTCAGTGGTTTTATTGCTGCTATGTGTTTTAGCCTAGTGTTAAAGACGGCACCAGAGGAATTAATTTCACGTTTTGTTTGGAGGTTCAGGAAAGGGAAAGGATCCCGTTCATTCTCAGCTCCACCTCTTATCTCCAGGGAGTTGAAAGCAACATGAGCTAAATTGAGCATTATGGCATTTAAAGGACAGATCTTCTACTCACACCTCTCTCAGAAACAGCAGGAAAAGGTATAGAAGTGTTTTCTTTCATTCTTACAAATGAAGGCATCATAAAATGTTTGTTAAAATAACAGAAAACAAGATGGACCTATTGTTACAAGACCTCTGTGTAAGTTTGCATTCCTGGACATCATAAACACATTTAATCTTTTTTGCCTCAAATTCCCCCTAAAATTGGGAGTGATCATTGTGTGTGGATCTGCCCAGTATCTGTTCTACTAATCTCTGGTTTAAGACAGAGAAAGCTCTAGCTTACAGCCAGCATCCAGGAAAATGTTGTTTACATTTGTAGGACAGTGACTGATGGACTGACTTTTTATGCATGTTTTTAAGTCAAGCAATGCAACTCTGCCCTCCACCTTCACAAGCCCACAATCATCAGGCAGCCATAGTCCATGTGCAAAAGGCATTTACCTGAATCACCTTTCAAAATAAATCAATTTGATTTTCCCTCTTCTCCTCTGTTTGTTTTTTTTTTTTTTTGTGGGGTTTTTGTGTGGTTTTTTGTTGTTGTTGGGTTTTGGTTATTTTGGGGGGGTTTTGTTTGTTTTGGGATTTTTTTGGGTTTTTTTTTTTTGGTGGTTTTTTTTTGGTTTTTTTTTTTTTGCTTCTTGCTTGCAACCCTCCTTAGCTGCCCTCTTGAGGACTTTGTTTTATTTTAAAAATTCTTTTTTTCCTTGTGAGTTTACCATTTACCCTGGTTTTCAGATCTAAGAATCCAAAATCCACAAGTTTTGCATATCTACATTTTAATTCTTCCAAATTTATCTTGATACTTAATATGAGTGTAGAAAATTCCCATCTAACAGCGACTTCCCAAAAGCTGTGAACTCTTAAACACACGGTTGATCTTTCTGTGGTCAGTATATTTATAAACATGTAAATGTCTCTACAGGCTTCTTCTGTGGAACAAAGGTTTTCATTTAAAAAACCCAACCAAACAAAAAAACCACAAAAACATATTGCTGTCCACAACCTGTTTATTAATCAGTGTAGCAAAATTACCTAATGTTGCTATAAGCACCTATGCACAAAAAAACCCCGAAAAACAAAAACCACCCCCCCCAAAAAAAAACCCTCCAAAACCCACCAAAACAAAAATCCAAACCAACCTTGAAGTTTTTTGCATCTAGAAATTTGAAAGAGTGTGAAACTTCCTGCTTCAGCCTTGGAATAAAGCATTCACAACAGCAAACTCTGTTGTGACAGGGTTAAACAGTCAGGAAAGGGTTACAGGCTGCCTGCCTGTCACTTGATTCATCAGGGTTTAGATGAAGATGTGTGCCCTTTTTCTGGCATGGGAGGCCTGGGAACCCCTGCAGCTGCCTTTGGATCAGGGAATAACTTTACTTTGTGTTACTTTATGAATTTGATGTTTGGCTAATAAACTGTATCCTGGAGGGAAAGCTGAAGAAGACTTGGGTGTTTCTGTGCCTTGACCTTTCCCTTCCCCCTGGGCAAGAAAGCCCACCAGCATACAGGCTGTGAAAGAGCATGTGACAAGCATAGTAAAATATTTTCCTTTTCCTTCATTAGAGTAATCCTGGGTTATGTTATTGAAAGAGAAGTGTGAGGAGGCAGGTTTGAAGAAGCAAGGAAGCAGCAGGCCTACATTTCACTTGTACATGCAAGAGGAAGTCCTCCTAAAGATAAAAAGTAGATGAAAGTAGAGTGGTTGAGATTAGTTCAGGATATCTATCTAATACTCAGCATTTGCATTTGATCAGTTTGCAAAGCTGTGGCTGCTGGAGCATGAGTTATGTCTTCCGTCTTCAGACAATTCTAAACTCCCAGATAGGAAACCTGACATCACATTAGGAGGACAAATCAGTGTACTGTCATCTTCAGCTCAATAGGGATCACAAAAATGGATGCTAAGTCTGAAACAATACAAAGGTAAAATAGGGTAGCAGTAACATGCTGCTGCAGTTTCCAAAGTGGGCAGAGCTCTGCCTGCATGGCACTTCCTGCTGTGGAGGTAAGTGGGAAGTCACTCCCAAAAGAATGCACAGGCCAGGAGAGAGAGAGGAGGGAGGTATACAAATAATTCAGTAGGTGTGACTAAGGACTGGTTGCAGCACCACTGTTTATATACTGCCCGTAGAAAAAGTGATCGTGCCAACCATGCTAATCTTATATTAAACATTTTTGCATGGCAGCAGGTTTTGAAAAATCTTGACAAACTCCATAGTTTCTAAATTATCCCACTGACTTGAGCAGCATAAGATTTTCTTTAAAGTTATTCCAAGCAAGACAGATGATAGACCATTTGATGAAAGTCATTATTTTCACATCGATTCAAGTTAAAGAGGAAGGCTTGAGCAGGCTGCAAACATGGGAAACAAGCTCTGTATCCCAAGTGGTTTGGGTATGCAGCAGAGAAGGCTGGACACCAACAAGATGAAGTAATAGCAGTGCAGAGAACTAGATACAAATGATATTGGCTCATGGTGCCTATCTGATAGTCAGCATTTCAATACTCATGTCCCTCAATGGCAGCCTTGCCTGAGAAGGCAGCCTCTGCATAAGCATGAGGGAACTTCGTCAAATTTAATTAATGAAAGCAGTGTATTGAGGAGAAACCTGTAGCAAAGTTTAAGTGATGGAAACCCTTTGCCTTGCTTAGGCTGATAAAGACTTCAGTATTTAGCTGGATATCTTAAAAAGTAACTAGGGCCAAAGCTGTTTTTTCTAGCTCTTAGGGATGTCCAGCCAGAACGTACATGATCACCGCACAAGAGTTAAACGTAAGAAAACTTGGTATACCAAGACAGCACTGGAAAAGGCTCCCCTTTGGAGGTTTTGCCAAGTTAGAAAAGTGTTTCTCTGCTGCTGTTGTTTGGTACATGGTTCTACCTTGTTTTGATTGGTGTGAATGAGTTTAACCATGTCTAATTTCAGGATTGTTTGGTCTGTGGTATCTTTGCAGAGCAGGGATGGTGGTGGCCCTGGTGCACTTTAGTGCACTTCAATACACTTTTACCAAACACCAGTAAAAGCAGTGGAGATGGAAGCAGCCAGGGAGCTGCCTGCTCTGTGCTTTCTCTTGCAGGGTTCTGAAGCTGACTCTCATTTGTCCTGGTAATGTCACTCATATCTGAGTGCTTTTTTAATCCCATTAGTTGACAGTCCTGTTAGATGATTTTACTATGATTTTTTAATGTTCACATTGAGGAGCAGTCCTCCTTTCTGGTGACATTAACAACTGCAACCCCTTCATTTAGATCTCCTTCAAGCTTTTAATTGTTGGAAGCCAAAGTAGCACAGCAGGCACACTCCTCCCTGGGCAGCCATCTCCTGGCATGTTGAGCTGTGGGATCCATGGGTGCACAGTAATGCCACCTCACTGTGCTATCAGATCATCCAGCACAATAAACTCGTCCTATCACAGTGTTTGCACTTTATGCCAGCTGCAAAGGGAGATGTGATGCCCATAAAAGCAAAAGAAAAGAACTCCTATCTAATCTGCCATTACCTCTGCACAGCTGACCATGTATCTTTAGAATAATCTGGAGTAATCTGAAATGACAGAGCAAGTTCATGGCAGTTTTACATAGCCCAGGTATTTTAGATATTCCAAGTAAGCTTGGCTTTTGCAGTTGTATTACTGAGTTGTTGCCTGACTTGCTCTCTATGGAGCATAATTCCTCCAATAATGACCTCTTCCATCAAGGTCAGCTGAAATCATTATTTCAAAAGGTCAGTACATGGATTCTGTTTATTAAGCCAACATTAGACGTATAGGAAGGATTTGCTTCCAGTGATTTTAATGTACCCCTCCTCAATATATTTTGCTCGGCAGCATCCTTGTTACATATTACAGGATGAATTTATACTGGGCTCTTCCCTATTTGATCTTGATTTAAGATTAGGCAACTGTCCAGATTATACAGCAAACCAGTTTGTAATAGTATAAGTAACTCTGTCAATCCATTGTACTAACTGTAGAAAAACAATTTAAGTGTAAGGAGTTATTACATCTAAATTCCAGCCAGCATCTGAAATAAATCACCTAGGGACACAGATGTATTTGCATGAATGTGCACAGATCACAGCGATAATGATGCGAACAACATTTTTTGTCAGCTAATCACAGATCCTTTCGCAATCATTCCTAAACACAGCACTACAGCACACTTGTGAGATGGGTAATTATTAAAATTCCATTTTAGAGAGCAAAACAATGAAACCGCATGATTAGGGACTTTCCAGAGGCTGTCCCTGACATTTTTTACTTGCTTGGCAATAAAATCAAATTTAATTACTTCTGTTCCTGAACTTTATCTACATATTCATGCTCCTTTTTCATACTTCAGTCTGGCATTACCTTTTATACCTAGTATCTTTTTGCATTCTGGCATAGCTTGCTAAGTGTTTTCACTGCTGGATAACATTTGACAGATTTTTCATTTTACTAAGAAAATGTGAGAAAAAACCCCAACATCTTCTATACCAGGAGGAATAAATACATGCACCTGCTTCTGCTTATTCCAAAACCTTGTTTTGACAAGTCAGACCTGTATTAATATGAGCTAGGCACCACACTTACTTCCATCTAAATGCCAAGTGCTGAGGCTGGCTGATGATACTGGCTCACCCTACTTGAAACATTTTCTTGGCACCTTTTACAAACTCCTTTGGGAAATCTGTCAACAAAACACAGATTTAAAACACTAAACATGGCAGGAAAATAATTGTGGCAAAACATAGTCAACTCCACATGTGGTGAGGGAGAGCGTGCTCTGTTACACCTCTCAGGTTGTCATCTGGGACAGATGAGTCCAGCTGTGCTGTGGATGGGGTCATGCCTGGCTCATGGGAGAGGAAACCCCTGCATGGTTCACCTGCTGAGACCTGGAGACACACCTTGCCAGCAGGTGCATGTCTCCCAGTACCAGCAATGCCTGTGTAAGCATCCAGGGGACACAGAGCTCCCCACCGGGACCCTTTGTTCCTTGGCTTTGTGTCCCTGTGCACAAGGTGGAGAAAGCAGCCCAGGAGGTCAAGTGGCTGAAAAATACAGCTGGAAATTGCCAAGAACAATAATTACAGATCTGGAGCCATGGAGGGCTGAGGAGAATCTCCAAGGATAACACAGACCACCCTGTTGCTGCCAAACCTGGATCAAATATGCCTGTAATGCTTCCAACAGATGTGTGTCTGAGCTCTCCTGGAAACCCTTCCCTCTGGAGATCCCACTCTGTCCTTTGACAGTACATCTGGGCCTTTGTTGCCCTTTGCCAAATGTCATGCTTCAGGTTTCCTTCTTGCACTTGAGACACATCACTTTTTATTCATTAAAGATGCAGTGAATAAATTCTTCTGTCTGCAGTCTTGAATACATTTGAAGTCTGACGTGGTGTCTCCCCTTAGTTTTCTTTAGATAGAGCCCACAAATCTCCTTGTAAATTAAAGCTCCCAAAGTTATGGTGATTCTTGTTCTTTTTTTTTTTTCAGGTATCTTGCTGTTCCCCTGTGCTGCTTTTTCTCTAAAACAGGACAGAGTACTCAAAAAAAGTGCAAGTGAGTGGAACAAAAATATTTTATTTTTAAAGATAAATCTTGTGACACATCACTCCAGGATTGCTATTTGTATTAGCTTGTGCCTCTCTTTTCCAAGCAGGAAGGAGTTTCTTTTCAGTTTTATGTGTCCTGAAGGAAGATCTTGTAAGGTAATGAAAAAAGTTGAATAGATGCAGTGAGAAGAAATTATAATAGTTAAATATGTGGATGTGTAGCACCCCCTGATTTACATTGCTTTTATTAGCTTTATTGTCATAACAATGTTGTGATAATTAAAAATGTTCCCCATTTCCATGGGAATGACACAGGGGTTTATGTGTCCCCAGGAGCAGCTATTCTACTTTAGCAGAAACTATTTTTATCATCTTCTTGGAAAACACTTTATTAATTCCTGACTTCTCATTCTCATCTCCCAGCAGCTCTATTTTGATGCTTGAAAAAATATAGCAGTGTTTATTTGGGTAGAGTATACAGTAGGATCACCTTCTTCATCAAAATTATCTTTAATTTCTTTCCTTCAGTAATGCCCATTCCAGCTCTTCAGAAAATGTCTCTAGTATTTCAGTGGCATATCTTCTGTCATTCAAAATAGCTGTACTGTTTGGGACAGAAAGAGGGTCATTTTGTAAACTGGGCAGATGTGAAAGACTTTCATGAGAATCTTTCTAAAGAAATCAGTGCCTACTAGGATAAATTCTCTCTCTGAGGTTGCTGCAAGTGCAGTAGCTCCATGTCCATGGTAAACGCCTCTGCTCATAGCAGGTGTGGAGGACTCATTTAATTACTGCACCCAATTATCAGATACTTTCCCTATTAACCACATGAAATGTGGGACTGTTGTGGGATTTGGTACAAGGCATTTCTGTATTCCAATAACATTCTCCATGTGCTCCTCACACCTCTCTGGTTTAGCATATGCAGTAGCATTTCTTTTGACTCAGACTTTCTTCTCGGCAGTTGGAAGGATTCAGGTTAAACCTCTGTGACAGCAGTCCAGCTTTTCCATGGTATATGTGGCTGATTCCTTGATTTTCACTAAAATTTTCTTCTATGACTGAGCTGATGTCTTCTAGCATGAGAGGCTTACTGCAATGAGGGCACCAACTTGGAAAGATTGTGAGTGAGAATGAAGATTAGAATCATTAGTAAAGAACGTTGCACTAAAAAACACCACAAAATACTTGGCTGTGCTGTGGAACGTTGAAACGATTAAAAAGTGAGATGTGTCATTTTTTTTTCTTCTAGCTACATGCAGCATGTGTTTCCCATGTCTCATATTACAAGCAAATGTGAACTGAGGGTTTATGGTAATACCACCTAGGAAGTATGATATCATCTTCCCCACAGGTGGTAAGTCAGTTTTCCAAGGTGTGTTTACACGGAGCGTTTCAGAGCACCAGCACACACACCTGATACTTAAGCAATATCTGTAATTACGGAAGAGTCTGAGGAATAAACACTGTCTAGCCAGGTATGACTTGTAAAACACCTTATGGCCAAATATGTGATGTCATTCATTTTATCTTGATAAATACTTGTTAGGGCATGAATTCAACTGAAGTTAAATGAAGCTGATAATGTGGTTTATAAGTATGAGCACGTAGTGCTTTTGTAATCAGACTAGCTGTTAATAAGATAAATAATCTGATTGTGCGGAAGCAAATTTGCATGTATTTTGAGATTTATAAATCCTGTGTTTCAGGATGATGGTCTGTTTTTATCTAAGTTGTAAACCACAAACATAACAAATTGTACAACATTACTAGAGGAAAAGTGACAAACATTATCATCAGTCACATGCCCAACTTGATACATTTATTTTCCTTTTGGGTCATCGAAGGACTGAATACCAAAGATTGTTAAGTTTATTCAAGTATTAGCTTCCTTTTATATTCTTTTTGTTTGTGTTTATTGAAACAATTTCATGAAGTTTAACAGGCTGGAAATGGCTTTTGCCAGCAAAGTCTATTTGCTTTTTGTTATTTTTTTACATTGGAAGCACAGACACATAAAATATGTGCTTAGAAGGTGTTAAATGGTGTAAAATGAGATCTCTGTACGTCACTTTGGTTCCAGTGCTGGCTCCAGGACAGATTCATGGCTGACTTTAGGACCTGGGATATTTTTGTCAGAAAATGGTACGGAAGGGTAAGAATCTATGTCCTATTGCCGTTGCAGCACTCATCTATCACTTTGTTTTTCACTGTTGTTTTTTCACAGTCTGATCCCGTTCAAGTGGCTTAGCAGATGTGCTTGACCACCTACAGCCTTTTTGGACTGTTTTCCTTCCTGGCTTTTCAAGCTCAGCTATTCATGAAATCTGAACTATGTGTTGATCTCTGAGACTGTTCCAACTTCCCTTAATGCAGCAATTATTTAAAAGAAGTAGGCAGCAGTCCTGCAAAATATTTGTCCACATTTCTCTTGGATGCTTTGCTTTTAGTGAGCAGATGAGAAGAGGGTCTGGTTTAAGCTAGTTTCCTGGAGAGAAAAAGCAAGTGCAATGCTTGCTGTCTGCACATATGCGTGTCTTAATGACCCACAAACAGCTTTTGAACCCACTGGCCTCTCTAACCTAGAGGAATCAAGATCCCCAGGGTCCTGAAATTCCTGTAAACTTCAGTCAAACTGAACAGAAGAGAGATGTATCATCAGAGGTTTGCTGAAGGGCGTACTTCATCACAAGGTCATCCTTTAATAGACAATTCAGCCACAAGACCCTAATCCACAGGGGCAGGTTCAGTAGTTTCACATTCCTTGGCCAGAAGTGAAGCAGTGCTCTTGTGGGTGCAAGTCTCTTACATTTTATGAAATTTCTTTCAGAGCATATTTTTCTTGACTTCTGCGTCTGGTCATTTTATGCATTATGGAGCCCCACAGGGCTTGATACTGCACCTATTTACTTTTTTTCCATATACATTGTTTTTCAATGCAGCTTTTCACTAGAGAGCTACAAGGCATGGCTGCATTAATCATTCTTCAGCAGTCCTTCTTTCCTGATGTGTCGCATTCTTCTCCTTCATGCTGTGCACAAGAGAGAGCATTGATAGCACACAAGTTTTTGATCAAAAAAAATACTGAAGCAAACCAAAGTGACATTTTGCCAGTTTTGTTGTTTATGTGACAGCATTTACAGTGTCTATTTATAAACTCTTTAATCTGCAGCATTGAATGTTGCTGGTCTTCCTTTTCCTTCTTCTTTCCAAGTTTCTGACTGTCAGTCAAGTCTTCAGGCATGGCTCTTCCCAGTGGCAGCCACAGGCCCAGCTGGATCCTCAGAGGGCTGTGGATGACAGGTCTCCTCTGAGCCTTGTCCCCTCTCATGGTGTGGTGGGGGTTCCACCAGAGCCCAGTGCCAGAGGGGGCTGGCCTGGGGACAGACAGCCACCCTGGCACGCAGTACATGCTGGTGTTGCCCAAGGCTTTGGGCAGTGAGAGGGCCCCGCAGCCATGCAGGGGCAGGCTGCTTCCTAGGATCATTTGAGCTTTTTCTAAGCTATTTAGTCTGCATATCTTGGATACCATGAATGTGCATACTCAGAACTTGGCCATTGCCTTGGGTTTCCAAAGCAGGCAGTTTGTCCAAAGTCTGTCACAGTCAGCCCAGACGTTTTTTCCTCGTGGTCTCAGACTAATGAATCCCAGCTCCTGCTTTTTTACGGTTGATACAACTTGGTTCTTGCTGGAGCAGCAACAAACTCATATGCAGCTATTAGGGAGAGATTTGCTGCCAGAACTCCTGCTCTCAGTCTTTTTGATGACTAAATGTGATAAAGACAGTAGGGATTCAGATCTAGACGCATTCAGCTCATCTGCATTTCTTTATATGAGAACTATCTATTTGTGCCCCAACTCTCTTATTACATCTTCAGAAGTATGTGAATTGTTTCTAGTTTTGGATTAAGCCTTTATTTTTTTGCATTATAAAACAATAAGAGACACCTCTCCAACTCACTGATGTTGCTCAGAGGGTTAGAGTGGCTCTGGGAAGAAAGATGAAGTAGGCCTGAGCTGTGGAGAATCCAAGTATTTCAGTTTTTGGAATTTGAGCCTCTCTAAAAATTATATGCATTTCATGAATGAGATATTGGGTCCACTTCTGTGCAAAAGTTTTCATATGAGGATTCCCACTTACACCAAGTTTTATCCCACATAGTATGGCCCATTCACAGCAGTCTTCAGTTTTTCTGTCATTTTGTATATCTATGAGAAATAAAATTATGCTGTGAAAGGTGTTAAACCAACAATGACACTTGAAATCTGAGTCTTTGCTTTCACTAGAACAAAGCTTGTGTTCTCCTTGGGCCACTGTAATCACTATTCCTTTTAGGAAATACATTTCTAAGATGGATTTGAAATGGAAATGTTGAAACCTAACAATAACTAAAGAAAAGTGTTTGAACAATAATGATTTGCACAGCTCTGCAACATTTGCCTTCAGCAATGCTTTAGAAGAGGAGTAAAGTTTCTGACTTGAAAGGAAAGAAGGCAGCACTGGATTTAGAAGCCTCTTAAGGTGACTGAATGAATTACTCCTGTTTCATATGTTGACATGTGAGGTGGGAGCTGCTTTTGTTAGTGACTGACAGCACAGAGTCACCCAGGAAAGCACCTGACAGTCTAATTTACTCATTGCCTTCCTCCACTGACAACCAAGCAGTCTACAAGCAAACAATTTTCCAAGGATGCCTCAGGCTGATGCATAAAAAACGCTGGCTTTGTCTGGAACATGCTTGGTCCGGCAATTTCATCTCCATGTCTTCAGATATTCCTCACCAGGCATTATGTGTCAGTCCCCTTCTGACTGCAGAGGTAGCAAATCTTCCTCAGTTTCCCTTTCTAACACATGAAGTGCAGAAAGAGGCTGCTTCTGCCTCCTTCAATGAATCCAAACTTCCACAGAGAGTTAAAAGATTGATGCTTTTTCATTTGGGATGGCATAAGCAGAAGGGAATGTGTAAAATTGGACAACATGGTAAAACACTTAGAGCAGTTAGACTTGTTGCTTTTATTACCTTTCTCACAACACAGGAGCAAGGGAGATGAAATATGAGCAAATCCCAAATAGAATAAAGGAAATGCATTTCATGTAACCTACAGCTGGAGCTTGAGACTCATTGCCAAGAAGTAACAACAAGACTCAGGAGCGAGTGAGACTGGGAAGAGGACTGGCTACTTCTGTGAGCAGTGGGAATTTTAGAAATACTTTGAAAGGGCTCAAAACCAGGCTTAGAAGAGATGTAAAACCTGAGCTGTGAAATTTGCATGGATCCCCCTCAGATTTAAACATACAAGTACAATGTTCTTCTTCATTTGATCTTTTGAGCCTGTAGGTAAACATCCCTGTAAACCTCACCGGTGTTAATTTTCCCATGTATCGAGAGTGTGCATAGCTGCTATGGGATGCTGTAGTTACACAGACAGAACTCTGTCAGTGTCTAGTCTGGGTTTTTCCAATCTTTGGGTTTTCACTATCATCTTCTGGGAATAATTCAGCCTCTCCTTTTTCTTCAAGACTGTAGACAGATAGGAGTGCCTGTTTCCCTGTAGGAAATGTTTGCCTGGGGGATTTATTTGAGCAAGTCCTGAATGCTCATAACATCAAGTAAGTTTTGAACAGAATAGGATTTTTGTGGCTGGTCATGATTTGTATGTTAGTTGTTTACCTCCAGATCTAGGTGCTTCTTCTTCAAAAAGGAGGATTCTTTTACTTGCTGGCTCAGAGGATCACAGAATATTCTGAATTGAGCGAGACTTATAAGGATCATTAAAGTCCAACTCTTATCTGGCCAACCCTAAGAATCACACCATATCTCCTCTAATAATGCAGAAGAGGAGATTTATTGATATATTATTTTGTTCCCATTAAGATGTCAGCCTGCAAGTTTCTTCTCCCTCCAGGTGATTGCATGGTCAACATTTGCACATTTTCAGTATTTTTGTCTCCTCAGGGCATGTCTCTTTTGAATGCAGGGTTGTATTAGGAGGCTGAGAAGGAATGTACAGGTAAGGTGAAGTGCTTGTAGGAGACAAAAGACCTGGCTGTTGTCCCCATGTCCTTCTGGTAAGACATGAGGGAAGAGTCGAGCAATGTAGAACCACGCTTGTATCATCTGTGTCACCCACGTTGTGAAAATGAGATCCAAGAGCAAGGAAAAAAAAGGAAAGCTTGCTTTTTCATCTGGGAAAAACTGCTTAGCAAACCACAGTGAGGCATTTCAGACTATCCTTATTTATTCTTAAAACACTTCTATTTCTTTTTGACATTAGCCATCAAACAAAATATTTGAAGTTTTTAAGGAGCACAGTTGCTTTTTGCTTTGTAAATAAGAGAACTAACTTATTCAGCTATAGCTGTCTTTGTGATCTGTTTTTGATTCAATGGAAAAGTGATGACAGGTGTTGTCAGGCAGTAATTAATTCTTTCAGCATAACTGTCCAGGCTCTCAAATGATTTATTTGTGTGAAGTATTTGGCAAAAATGGAATCTACTTAATCTGTTTAAACAACAAGAGAAAATCATTAAACTAAACTTTTAGTTTAGTTTAATGCCTGCCTGGGTGCTGTGTGCTGGAATGAAGCACCTTACCACTGCAGTGAGAGGTGCAGTACCAATTAAACTGATACTGGCAAAGGTCTCACAATGAGCGATTTTCTCAGTGAGAAGAATGACAGCCCTTCTTTTAAGTCAGCACCAAAACCGTAGAATCATAGAATTATAGAATTGTTTAGGTTGAAAAAGACCTCTAAGATTTTCAAGTTCAGCCTTTAACCCATCATTGCCAAGTTCACCATTAAACTGTGTCCCTAAGTGCCACATCTACATATCTTTTAAACACCTTCAGGGATGGTGACTCAACCACTTCCCTGGACAGCTGTTCCAGTGATTGATAGCCCTTTCTGTGAAGAAATTCTTCTCATACCCAATCTAAACCTGCCCTGCAGCAACTTGAGGCCATTTCCTCTTGTTCTATCTCTTGTTGTTTGGGAAAAGAGGCCAAGCCCCATCTCACTACACCCTCCTTTCAGGCAGTTGTAGAGTGATAAGGTTTCCCCTGAGCGTCCTTTTCTCCAGGGTAAACATCCCTGGCTCCCCCAGCTGCTCCTCACAGGACTTGTGCTCCAGACCCTTCACCAGGTCTGTTGCCCCTCTCTGGAAACACTCCAGCACCTCAGTGTCCCCCCATAATGAGAGGCCCAGAGCTGGGCACAGCACTTGGGGTGTGCGACCGTCACTGCCCTGGTCCTGCTGGACACCATTGCTGCTACCGGCCAGGATGCCATTGGCCTTCTTGGCCACCTGGGCACACTCTGGCTCATGGGCAGTGACTGTCAGCCAGCATCCCCAGGTCCTTCTCCTCCAGGCTGCCCAGCACTTGGCCTAATTGAACATCATACATTTGGTGTCACCCAATAGATCCACCCTGTCCCAATCCCTCTGCAGAGCCTTCCCAACATCCAGCAGATCAATGCTCCTGCCCAGCCTGGTGTTGACTGCAGACTGACTGAGGGTGCATGTGATCCTCTAGTCCAGGTTGTTGATAATTTATTAAACAGGACTGGCTGCAGCACTGTGCCCTGGGGAGCACCACTTGTGACTGTCTTCCAGCTGGATGCAAGTCCATCCACCACCACTCTGGGCCTGGGCATCCAGACAGCTTTTTACCCAGCAAACCGTGTACCTGTCCAAGCCAAGTGTACCTGCTTTCTCCAGGAGAATGCTGCAGGAAATGATGTCAAATTCTTTACCACAATCTTGGTAGACAACATCCTGTCCTGGTTTTGGCTGAGATAGAGTTAATTGTCTTCCTGGTAGCAGGTACAGTGCTGTGCTTGGGATTTGGGATGAGAATGATGTTGGTAGCACACTGATGGTTTAGCTGTTGCTATGCAGTGCTTACCCTAACTCAGGGAATTTTCAGTTTCCCATGTTCTGCCAGTGAGGAGGTGCACAAGAAGCTGGGAGGGAGCACAGCCAGGACAGCTGACCTGACCTGTCAAAAGGGATATTCCACAGCAGGGAATGCCATGCCCCATACATAAACTGGGGGTGTTGCCTGGAACTGGGTTGATGGCTGCTTGGGAATGGCTGGGCATCAGTCAGAAGCTGGTGAGTAGCTGTATTGTGCAGTGCTGGGTTTTTTTTGAGTTTTATTCCTTTCTTTCTTTTTGTTATCTCCCTTTTCATTACTATTATTACTAATATTACTATATTTTACTTTCTTTCAATTATTAAACAGTTCTTAGACCATGAAATTTTTCTCTTTTTTTTCCTGATTCTGCTGCCCATCCCACTGGGGTGGGGGAAGTGAGCCAGTGTCTGTGTGATAGTTGCCAGCTGGGGTTGAACCATGACACATCCACAAGATTTGTGGATCCATCATTGTTCTCGTTCTTGTTGTTGGTTTTCACTGCTTTAGAACAGACTACAGCATTAAAAACAAAGCTCTTCATTCCCCATATCCATTACTTGGTTCTCATGAGAAGAAACCCGTGTCTGCCTGTTATAATAAACTGATGTACCAGATTATGGTGAAGTTAATCGGAACTGACAGTATAACAGGAGCAACTGCAGCTTAAGTTGCAAGAAATTTGTTTGTTTATAGATGGGATTTTGCAACAAACAAAGTGTTTTATAAATCAAAGAGATCTCTCACCAAACTTACCTTCCTGAGGAGTAAAACAACATTTAAGACCTAGAAAACATAATTGTTCTGAGAAAGCCATTTATCTAATTTTTATTTAAATAGCTGATAGATGAGCATTTTGTTTACTTGAGCCAATGCAGCATTGACACTTTAATTCAGCCCCACAGAACCATAATATGATAGGTGAATGCCAGTTTCCTCACTTCCCTTCTGCTTTCAGTAAATTTCAGGGCTTTTCTGTTTTCAGGAAAAACCTGGGCTATCAAACCAGGAGTCAAATCCACTTTTAAATTCTATTATGTATTTTAAAATATCACAAAACTCAAATAATTATTTTGGCTCAAGTCCAACTCATGTTTTTTCATTCTTGGGTTGACAGTTTTGCTTTTGTTTATCAACTCTAACAAGATAAATCCATCAGGATGGGATCTATGCTGTCCTCTCTACATATGTTCCAGTCTTGATCTCTAATTTGAAACTTGATCATAGAAATTGTATAGTAATGATCATCCTTTGGGCACTGTTATTGGGCAAACATTCTTCTTAGTAAGGCATTTGGGCATGAACAGACTTGGACATACACTTAGAAAGCACTACTAGGAATTTTCATATCATTTTTTTTGCTATTTCCAGAAAATGCATATTTTTCTTTTTGATGGATGGACTATGAGTACAGGCTTCACACATAATTGTGTTTTAGCCTTCTCTAAATGTACTGGTATTGGTTAATTAATATTTTAAATTATTTTAACAACAAAACATCTCAAAATGTGTACAGAAGAAAGCAATACTTTTCTACCTGATGGATTAAGAAATATGGAGCTATATTAATGCAACATTAATGCAGAATGCCACAGCATTCTCCTTTCAGTGTAATAGACTACAGATCAGTAATTTGCAGCTTGACCATGAGAAAGTTATCATCTCTTGCCTGTTGCATAGATGAAGTTGTTTGCTTTCACTGCTGCTAGAGACAGGATGCACCAGAGCATTCCCCTTCTGATGGTCAGCTTGGCTGGATCTTCTCCTGCCATGGCACTTGCTCCTGGGCATTAAATTGCAGCAATATAATATCTCAGTTTTAATTTTGTCACGATAAATTCCTTCAGTTTTCTCTTGCATCAGGCATTCCCATTCTCTGGTCATCTTTGTGGTCCTTCCCTACCTGTCTCAGGTGGAATCCATTTTTCCTGAACACACAGACAGCACCAGTGTAGCTGAGGGTTTACTCACCTGTGACATTAGCAATAACACTGTTGCTGCTGGAAAATCCCTCAGTTTTTCTCTGCAGGCAATAATGAGCAATTCCTGACATCACATTCAGCATAATGCAGGGTAGCTGGCAGGACCCAGCCTAAAGTGGATGTATTTTACATGTACAGTGTCATCCCCACAGAGAATCACTACAAGGAGCCCACCTAGTCATTTTTAATGAATTTTCATTTGATAGATAAGACCTGTAATTAAGGACTGGATAAGCATTGTGCCAACAGGCTCTCTAGCTGCCACGCCAGATAGGTTGGGATAAGGAATGGGCTGTGCCTCTCTGAAAATCAACAGCAAGTTTTCCTCAGAAGCTCATTCTCAGGCTCACCTCAGGTTAGCACATTACATTTTGATTGCTGTGGTGTTTTGTGCTTTTTAAAAATCTCCATTGGAGGGAGCCTGTTAAAACCTGCCAGCAGCTCTTTCCCTTCAGCAGCTTCTGAGCCTGGGGTGCTCTCAACTGGCTGCTCTGTGACTTCAGAATGTTTGCAACTTGTCCTGCTTTGTGGTAAACCTGCCAGGAAAGGGATGCTTCCAAAATACTATAAAATGTCTTCTAAAATTTTAAATACTGGCATGAAAAGCAAGGTTTTGTACAAAAAGAGCCTGCCAGTGGCAAGGTTTTATGGTCTTCAGGAGCAAGGCTCACTGTCGTGAAGTATCCCCAGATCTGGCTTGTGGCCCATCTGTGCCATGGAGTGCTGGCTGCAGCCTCTACCTCCTGCACAATGTCCCTTTTTCCTTCTTCCAGGACTCTTTCAGTTAAAATTACCACGTTTTGCTGGCACTCATTTGGGCTGAAAGGGACAGGATGGCTCTCACAAGCCGGGAGGTGGCAGCCCAGACAAGGGAGGGCGGAGACATCTTGTGCCCACACGGCCTCATCACTCCGGGATGTCTGGCTGCAGCCAAATGTTGCCACTTGCCAACGCTGTTGGGAGTCTCTTATCTGCATTCATTCAGGGCCTGCTCTCTCTTCCTTGAAACTGTGAGGTTTGAAATTAAACATCATGTTCTCTATAAATGATCTTAATTGGCAGCAAGCTCATTGGATGTGGTCTTTTGCATACAAATTAAAACCTGCTGTAGTGAATTCGAGGCTGTCCTGAAACAGGTTCACTGTTGCAAGTGGACTTCACATGAATGAGTTTAAAACTGGTCTATCAGAGCACAGCCTTTCTTCAGGGCAAACCCCTCTTGGGCTCTCTCTGAGGGTAGCTGAGTTCCACAGCCCACACTCAATCCATATTCTCCGTCCTACACAGTATTTGGCTGGAGCTGTAATAAGAATAATTTAATTGAGCCTTCAGCAAGAAACTCTGAAGAGCACGTCCTTTCATTAGTTGCCTCCAGGGTTTGTCCGTGCTCTTGCCTTTCACTGTTAAATACATTATGTCTGTTGGCTGTGGAAGTCCAATTATGTACCTTACTGTAAGCACTTACCTTTGAGTGGTGTTTCATCCCATTCACTTCAGTGAGATCACTTCTGCATGTCCATCCAGACGGACAGAAATACTTGCAATAGTCTAATCCATACTTGGCTTTCTCTTTGGCCCTTTTTCCTGTGTTATTGTTAGTGAACTGTACAGCAAAATCACCACCACAGTTTCAACCACAGCAGAAATGCAATCACCTTAATAAAATTAGTGCAGTAGGTGCTGGAATAGATGTTTTAGAAGTGGGATATCTGCTCATGGAATTGAAGGGGACTGGGGGATTTGAGCAATTAAGAAAGATAATGAAAGCTAGAGTTCAATTTATTTTACAAATGTTTGACTCTTTTAAAAAAACCTTCACTCATTTTTTTTTAATGTAACAGAGAAATATCGATTTATCACTTGAATCTGTAGAAATGTGGGTTAATGCTAGAAGCAGTTGGCAACCCTTGAAGTTTCTCCATATGAGTCTTCAACTTAAATCTGGAAAGAGATAATGTTACACAAGACAATGAGGATCTTGCACAGCCCTCATAAATTCCTTTTGTCACCATTCCTCTTCTACCTCAATGCCAAACCTGTTTGTATGTCACAGAGACTGCTCCAGCCTGGGCAGAATGAGCACCCACATGCACTTTTTGAGTCTCTTATTTTGGTTAATTTTAAATATCTACTAAAAGTAGACGTCATCTAAATGTAAATGGAGGATACAAGCTGAAAGAGTGAATCTTACATGGCTTCTTTTCTGCAGGGCTTTTTTTGACCTGCTATCTCTCTTCTTGGCTAATTCCTTTGTAAATACAGAGCAGGAAAAAAACTATCAGCATCTACTGATAAGCATGAAGCATCTTTCTGGATTAGAAAGCAATGAATTATTGCAGTACAAGCTTAGTCAGATATGGAGAAAAAAGTAAATATTAGGGAAAAGAGGGGATTTAATTTAAAAATATCTCTCTATATCTATTGATTTCCAAAACAAAACCTTAAAGAGATCCAATTGAAAACAATGTGAAAGAAATTGCAAGAAATGTTATTAATGAGATTGTATCTGCTGAAATTGGCTAAGTACTTACACAGGTTGCTGAAAGAAATTTGATGCTTGATTCTTTCAGACTATATGATGTTGCCAGAGGTGGTGTTCTACCTGCCTACAGGACACTGTCTTCAACTTCACATCTTAAAAAAAAAAATTAAAGTTTATATTAATCATCTCATTTACAAGCTACTGGTACTATACATGTTGCTGCAGATTAAATGACTTATTGGCTGAGTTTCAAATAGTAGAAAACAAGGCTCTGCTCCCACATCTTCCCTTTCTATCACACTGATTAGATTGTGATTTGCATTCTTTTTATCCCATCTGGAGCCTTCAGCAGAAGGGATTGTTTAACTCTGGAAGATTAAAATTGGTCAGATGACAATCTAAAGGAAGTTTATCTTGTTTTCATGCTGGCATCTTAGAATGCACTAGGTTTCCATTAGGCCACATCACTGGGTTGGTCAGCTAGTCAGAAATGATCGCTCATGGCCACACTTTGGTCTGGTCCTGAATGGCACAGGCTTGCTGGGAGGGGGAAGTCCTTTGCATTTCCTATGGTACCACAGGGTAAGACCATTTGACCACTGAGTAGTAGATTATGTGTTTCTACTTCAAGCCTGGCTTTGCTGTCTCCTTCCTTTGATGACATCCTAAGGGAGGAAAGAACCTTCCGGGCTTGAGAAACTGGAGAGGTGTGTCCAGGAGCGAGGCGGGTTCTCCAACACTTCATGCATGGTGTGCAGTTCTGAGTTTGCAAAGAGAAATGTTCCCAGGGCAGAGGGGCTGGTATGTGAGCAGGGTCCCTTCTCACCCATGTGGCAAAGCTTACTGTGGCCAAATTGTTTTGAGCATCTTCTCTACTCTCCTGTTGCTTACTGACAAATCTAGACTACCGCCTGCTGAAGGAATTGTCTCTGCATATTGTGATGACTTTCACTGTCTGATTATGGGCAGGAGTCTGGGCCCACATCTTTTTGTGAAAATCCTTTCTTACGATTTTGTTCCCTTCTGAAAAGCTGAGGCCTCAGAAACAAAATGTAAACAATGGTTATCTGCTGCTGTGGAATGCATCAGGTGGATTTTTGATTGGCCCATCTTGGATGTTTATAATTAATGGCCAATCAAGGCCAAGCTATCTCAGACAGAGTCTGAGAGAGCTGCCTATTGTTATCATTCTTTTCTATTCTATTCTTAGCTAGCCTTCTGAGATGAAGATGAACCTTTTCCTTCTATTTCTTTTTAGTATAGTTATAATGTAACATATATATATATATATCATAAAAGAATAAATCAAGCCTTCTGAACATGTAGTCAACATTTTCGTCTCTTCTCTCACCTGAAAACCACTGTGAACACTGTCACAAGGGGGTATTGCTCTGCGGACTCTCTGCCTGCTGGATCCTCTAGGAATTTGTTCATCCCTCCTTGAATCATTAATTTCTCATACATGTGGGTTTGAGACAGCTGTACAAGACATATGAAATAATGCAGATGTACATGTGTATCTACAGGATAGACATAAACTTCTAGGTGGCACCTGGGAGAAAAGAGATCCAGGACATGGTTGAGATGCCTCTAAACACCCGTGTTTAAGCTACTGCAGTGAAATCTAGGCTATATCTACCCCACAAAAGCACCCTACAATAGAGTAATTAATCTATGAAGAACACAGGAGGGCTAATAATTACCCATAAATGCTTTTGTTTATCTTGCAGAGAATAAATCAGGTTTCTGACAGTAGTTGTTGTTTTTCCTGCTGATCTTGCTTTACATTTTTTTACATTTGTGTAAGTCTTTGTATCACTGAGCACATATCTGCAGCTTGAGGTCAGTTCTTTGTGGGGCTAGAAGCAGGCAGTGTTTTGTGCCCTCAGATGGAGATGGCAGCGTGCAAGGCTATGCCAGGCTCCTTGGAGCAAAGCTGCCTTTATTGCATCTCCAGGACCTTCCAGGAAACAGAGAGAAAGGGCATCTTACAGATCAGTTGCCTCCCAAATAATCAGAAAGAGTACACTGATTATTGACAACCTATCATTCAACTGTTGATGAAAGTGCTAAATTGTATTCTTTAACTTGGTTCTGCAGGACAGTTATCACGATAATGTGAATCATCAGTCTGAGACGTAATAAACCAAAAGTTAGTATTGCAATCTTAGATGCCTAAAACATTACTCTTTGCTTTTACTGCAAGTCTTATGCAGAGGTTTCCTGTGAAGATTTTTTAAGAGAGGAGACCGAGACCTAATCTTATTTAACCCATTTGGGTTAAATGTTCTCTCTTTCTAGATGTCTGTACTGCAGTCAGTTCCAAAAGTTAATATCTCATATCACAAATTATAGGAAAGCTGACATCTTTCAAGGACATGCACAGCCAAAGTTTTGTGTTTCATGAATGGTTTTTGTGTGCTACTTCAGGATCATAAAACATACATAAATCTTCAGTCTTCTATGCAAATACTTTTTTATATATATCTTTGCATAATATTTTGTAAAGTATTGCCTATTATTTGCATTTATCTCTCATTGCCCAGAACTGGTTATTTAACCTCTCTTCCTCACCTCACTTTTTCTGTGGTCCAACAATGCATTTTACTGTTCTGAATTGCATCAGGCTTGCATGTGGAAAGCATAGTGTTTAACCCACCCCAGAAACATTTTTCTCTGAGACAGGAAGATGATTTTACTGTGGTTGAAATTCCATCTTCAAATGTGAGCCACTTTATTTTATGGAACAATGAAAGGAAACCACACTGACTCCATATGAGCACACAAGTTGTAAAAATGAAAACTCTCAGGAAAACACAAATTAATATCACTGAGCATGTGATGCTTGTTGAGTTTAAGCTCATATTTTATAGGACTTGTTAGGGAGTAAAAGAAGAGTAAAGGGAGAAACCTAGAAGTCAGCCTGCCTGGGAGAGCAGATCATTAATGCACCACTCTATGTGGAGTGGTTCTGAGAAGTACCAACAGAAAAGATATTGTTGGCGTTTACTGCAAACTGTAAATAGTCAGGGCAGAATAAAAATGGCATGATAGATAGACATAAAGAGGAAATGAGATTAATTGTTGTCAGACCCGCAGATCCCATTACATCCAAACTCAAGGTCCTTCCTGGTTATGGAATATCACCTGAGTGATGCTTCCTAGCAGATTTTTCCAGGTCTTATTAGTTTTGGTTGGAATCCATGGGAAGGCATAGCAACCTGTTTAGGCAGTAGGTAGCTGAAAAAGGCTGGAATGGAGGCTTTTCCCCTCCTTTCTCAAGGCATGTGGTTACTTATAACTGTTTTCTATTTGCTTTGAAAAGGAAGTTGTTGTGCACATTAAGTGAGCCAACACACAGTGCTGGAGAAAGAAGGTTAATAAAGGAGGAATAAAACTTGTATTCTCTTTACAGTAGATGAAAATGAAAGCAGCTGGAATACAGAATGTGATCGGAATGCAACTTTGTACCTAAAAGTGTGAAATCAGTCTCTCCCTTCCTACTCTGTCCTTCCTAACCTTCATCATTTCCCTGCTCACTTTGGGATTTTCAGATGATAATAATCTTTGAGGATTTACTCCTCATTTGCACTGCTCCCATTCAGGCATTTTTCTGTAATCTCTTCCCTATTTTACTGCTACTTCAGTATTCCCACCAAAACTTATTCTGGATGTTGACTACTCCAGTCCTGAAATACTGAAATATATTCTCCTCAGCCTCCATTTTTCACTTTCTTCCCCAAATCGTATTTGTCCACTTGTCCCACCTTGAGCCGACATCCCACCAACCATGCACATGCGCACACCTTTTGGCTCTCTCCTCAGGCTGCCCTTGCTTTTTCCATCCTACTCCAAAGTTTTGGTCTTACCTTTTATGGTCCTGCAGGCAAACATCCTGTGGCATTTCTTCTTACTTCTTCATCTGTTATCAGTGTTTCACCAGTTCTGTTTTTCCACCCATGTCGTTCATGCAAAACTCAGAAAAGACTTCAGTAGAAGCCAAAGAAAGATCTGAATAAGGACTGTGGGTATTACCCTCTTGTACCTTAAGCAGTGGAATGGTTCAGTCCAATAAATTCTGAATACAGACGTGGGAGTTATTAGAAAAGAAAATAGCATTACAACATACCCTTTAAAGGGGCACTCATTAGTGCAATGAAGACCTAAAATGTGGGCAAGTGCTGATGAACCTGTTTTATCCCTTTTGAGTGCGTAAAACTGTGAGAAATTGTAATAAATACACATTTACTCATTCAGGCCTAGCAGACTTGAAAAATTGTAAATCTCATTTCCATGCAACGTCATGCACAGTGTGTTTTATGTGAAACAACAGGCTATGCTATACCTCCTGTGTTAATTGAAGATACAAAACCAGAGCACTGATAAGGATTCCCATGAGCCTCCAACTCTGCTAGTCACTATTACTTTTCAGGCATAATCTCTGTTACACATTCCATCACTAATATAGTAAAGAAAAAAAAAAGCATTTATTCTTGGAAAATGCCCATCAGTGTTGCAAATGACTGTGATCAACAGCTTGGTTATCCTAATTGCAGCCTGTTAGAAATAATGAGATTTGCATGGTAGAACCCAAAGAATTACATGGATAAAGGAAAAAATTCTCAACGTAAAGGTTAATATAAACATATACTGGCTGGGAGTGCAAAGGACACATAAATTGGCGGCTCATTACTGCAGACTGACCCATGGGTAGGAATGTCACCCAGCTCAGAGGCTTTCCCAGGAAGTTTGGCTGCAAAAGTTACAAAAGATAAGGACATGCTTGTGGAATCCGCTAAACTAATGAGAGCTGAAAGTTGTTTGAAATATCCCGATGACCTCACAGATGGGATGCTTATTAAGGTATCTGCATCAGTCTCTTTTTTGTCTAGCAGATTGCTGTAAAGCTTTGCTGAGGCGTAGCCAACAGTCCGTGAAGGTGTCTCCATGCTTTCTCACATAGTAAGGGCTGGGGATTTTTTTAGGTTAGGGTTTTTTTTTTTCTGAATGAATTCAAAATGAAAACCAAGATGCAAATACAATTTTTGCTGGTGTGTAAATTTGTGGCATAGCACATGCAAGGCAGTCAGTTGCGATTACTTCATCGACACGGGGTCTGCCCGCTACCTACGTGCCTATCTGCTCGAGTGCGCTGGTCAGGAGCCAACTGCAAATTTAGGTCTTGGAAGTCTGAAGAAAAGCGCTTTATGTGCAAGGGTCCCATGAAGGCTTCATAATGCAATTAAGCCCCATTTTAACAAAAGGCTTGCCATTTTGCTGAGGCATGACATGAGTAATTAAAATATCATTTTAAAAAAGACAAATGAGTGTTCTTCAGTGTTCTTCTCTACTCTCTGATATCGTTTGAGATAGATGGGGGGAAAAGATTATGATTTTTGTTTGTTCCAGGGTCCTTTGAGTGGAAATCACAGGCAATGCAGTAAGCTTGCAGCAAAACATACCTATGCAAGCCCCTAAGGGGATCCTAGAAATGAAACAGTAACAAAACTGATTTCCTTCCCTTCTGGAAAGAAATGTTTTAAAACGCTTTTTTTTTAGTTTGTTGTAGATGACTGTGTAAGCATACAAGTGTTTTAGTAAAATCTAGGTATGAAGGAAAAGGAAATGCACAGTACAAATTGATACATAGATTTTGTTTGTAGTGAAATGGTGCTGGAATGGCATGAGGCTACGGTGGGCCAACCAAAAGAGTGAGAAATGATCCTAGGTTAAAAGAGGGGAGCTGTAGCTCTGATGATTCCTAAAGATGAGAAAAGAAACATAAATTCGGCAGGAGAAATATTATGCAAGGTGTGTTGAAGGGAGCATATTTCAGTAGCTTTTTGACTGTTTTTTGCTAAATCACTATGAAATGTAACCGTTGCAATGCTTTTGGCCAAATTATTATGGGTATCTCCTGTGAGGCAGAGGCGTGGTGGTTATTGCACTCAGCTCATTTCCCTAGATTGGGATGGAGTTCACTGATGCTATGAAATCCATTGTTTTAGAATATATTGTCATATTCAGGAATTCAGTAATAGCCCATGTGTTGCCAAATCCTACTGCAATGTTTGGCAGCCTTATGCTCAGATTTAAAAGGCTAATTTTAGATTCTCAGATAGAAAAGATAGATGAAGAGAGAGAGTGTGTGTGTGAGAGGGAGACAAAGAGATAGAGAGAGACATGGAAAATCTTGTTAGGAAAATAACAAATGAAAACAAATTGGAGACCCACTGAACACAGAACCAACTAGATCTTTTTGGTGCCACACAAGTCAATAAATCTCTTCAGTACGTGTCCTTTGACCATCTGACAATTTCCTTGAATCGCTCTCAGAAAGGAGCACAGCAGCAAGTCACAGACACAAACCCACCATTTTGCTAAATTACTCCAGTGTCTTGCTTGGCATTTCCCTATGGATCTGTTGCTTTGCTGTTCCACAAAAACCTCCACGGTTCCAGCTGCAGTGGGCAGGATTCCTCCCAGGAGATACATGAGTGACCTTAGTCCTCTCCCCACACCTTCTTCCTGCTGCAGGTTGTGCTCTAAATTAAAACAGCAAAGAAACTCAGGATTGATGATTAATGCAAAAGTCAAGGAAGATTGCTGTTGTGGCTCTGAGCTCTGGAGCGTGTGTGAATGAGCTGATTGGCATCAGGCCCCAGGGAGTTCCATTTCCTACAAATACCTTCAGCAGTGTGAAAACCATCACAAAGTCTTGTCCTGGCTGAGCTGGTGCTTTTGGGGCAGTCTGTCAGACAGACTGTCAGTGAAGGTGCATGAGTTAATGGGAGGAGGTGGACCCAGCATTCTCCACAGCATTTTCCTCCTTTCCACTCTTCCAGCCAGCCTGGTAGCCATTTTGATGTAGGAGTGATGCTTCCATCCAAACATGGTGAGAACCTTAGGTTAAATGTTGATTTTTCACACCCTGAGACACTAAAATCCAATAGGTCTTTACATACAGTGAGAAGTATGTTCACTTTGTAGACTTTTTTATTCCTGCAAAAAAAAGCTATTAAAACATGTGCATGCATCAGGCTATTGCTATGACATTTCTGTTATGCTAAAAAATAGGACTTAAAAGTATTCCAAAACTGGTATTCTGTTGGTTTGTATCTTCCATAATTATCAGAAAAAGGACAAAGTTTTGGGTCTTCTGAGAAATTACTGAAGAAAGCGGGGGAAGGGCAGAAACACTCACACTTGAAAGTTGTCATTTTAAGCACCACAGTAATTCTGCTGTAGGACACAAGACACCGTGTCTGTGTCAGGGGAGTAGTTGCCCCAAGGATTCGAGTCCAGAAAAGATTGTAATTCAGTTTTTATAACCCTGTGCTGGATCTGAACTTCTGAACTCACTATTATCCTGTGTTTGTCCTCCTGCTAATGTGCCCATGAGCAGCTGTGATACCATTACATTTCCATTTTCCCCAGTGTGCTGTCATGCTGTTCCGTATGGAAATAAAATGGAAAATGATTTATTGTGTAGATCAGGTTTTTGTCCTCCACAGTGTATGAATGTAAATTTAGGGTGATTTCCCATGCTCCTGGAACTAGGTTTTGCTTGAAAAAAGTTTCAAGAATCAACAAATGGGAAAACCACCCCAGAACACCAGAAAAACAGCAGCATTTCTCTCTGCCATCCTTTGTTGGACCAACAGGGCTTTGCTGATGTTGCTAATGACTGTGAAATGTCTTACACATAAATTCTCTAAACCCCTTCTCCTAATTACATTTCATAATTCTGTGGAGCTGAATACACATAAATGATGTTAAAATAACAGTCATATGATACATCTGAATTCTTGATGTGAAGCTATTGCAAGTCCAAGATAACTGCTACAAAGAGCTATTTTACAGAATGAAAATTCCTGAGAAACAGGAATTGATGATAAAGCATTGCTTTATCAGTATTACAGCAGAAATCCAGACAGTAGAGAAGGTATCCAAGCACTGAAATAAATGGGCTAGTCTGGTGTTAATTGAAACACCAATGAAATATACATCATTTAAATTATTAAATGTATGGTAATTGATGTTGTTCTAAGCTCATATTTTATGCTGTTACTCTCAGGGGATGAATTTCTGCCAATCTTATCCACAGACCCAAGCAAATCTCTCTCCCACTGGGAGAGTTTAATTTCATGATATGTGATACTTTTTGTCTGCAATAACATCAGAGTTGTTTGTCTTCTTATTTTAGATTGTAAACTTTCAGGATGTGTAGCTGTATCTCATGTATAGCCCATATCATTCCAGGGCTTGTGTCTCCACTGGGGCTTTCCAGACCTATTGCAGCACAAATCATAGTAAATAAATATTATTTCTTTCTCAGGAGAAAAGAAGTATCAACAGCTGGATTTTCACTTTGTCTCACTCATCGGATGAGAACATAGTCCATTCTGGACACAAGAAAGTTACTGAGAGGTGAGTGATGAAAAGAATTTATCCTCAGTAGAGGATCACAGAAGACGTGGCCAAAGTACTAAGACTTGGATAGATTTTGTCTGTGATGTTGGCAGACACTATGCTCTTACAGCCAAAAAGATATCCAAGGGCTCATGTGGGACTGATGAGGAAGAGGTCAAGTGTATGGCATTTCTGGAGAGTTTCAAAAGCTTGGGAATCCATTGACTCCTACAAATCCTGACCACTGATTTTTGCTTCAACAGTTTATATTTCCAGTAAAAGCAGGAAAGGATGATAAGAGCTTTCTAAAATGTTAAACCTTCCTTTCTGTTAGCCAAATAAATACTAAGAAATGGGACAAATGAAAGATAGTAATTTATTTGTGATTTTTCCAGTCAGTGCCACTTTTAAGTGTCCATCTGGGCTGATTAGGGGACCTGGGAAAGAAGACAAAGACAGCCTTAGCTGACACAACTTACTTTTTACCACTTGGAACAAGAATGTAGGTTGATGGGTGAAACAGGATCCTGCAAAAAGATGGAATGGCTGAAGTGGCAGCAGTCAGTCTCCAGTCTGGCAGACAGCAGCGGCATCTTGCATGGTGGCATTGCACACTTGATACTGTGCTCCAAATTATTAATTTTGAGGATAACAGCCTCCTCCATGGTATTGCAACCTGCAGCACAAGGGTGATGGGCAAGCCTTCAGACTGAATCACAGTGCAATGGCTGAGTTGTTTTTTTAATCCTAACGAGAGCTATCGTTGAAAGTTACTGAAGCCTGACTTTTCCTCGCTCTTTGTCAGCCCCCCTCAGCCTGGGCTGCAGATCCCACGTCCTTTGAAGCCATCTGAGCTCTTTTTGTTGTTTTTTGGTACATAATGATGCCAGGCATGTCTGCTGCTGAGGAGGCCCAGCAAGACCCAACGAAGTGTGACTGGTGGAAAGGCCAATACTGAAGTAAGCTGGGAAGCAGCCCCCTGCAGTATTCCTTGAGCTCTCTCTGCCTGCTGGGATAAAAGGTGCCTGTGAAAAACCGAGTGCTTCCTTTGCCAAGGGTAGGGTCCTACTCTGTGTTTGGTGTTGTGTAGGACATTGGATAAAGCAAGGGGTTTAGGTCTTTGTAGTTAAGGTTGTTGACATTATGTGACTCAATTAATGACATGATGCTTTCAGCTGTTGAGGGCAGTCTTGTTAGCCAGGAAATGTTGCTTGAAAATCACAGAATATAACATTTCTGAAGTGGCTGCCTGCTATCAGAACCACTGCTTACTTAGGTATTTACTTTCCCATTTTGCCACAATGCAAGTATTAATAGTTATTTCTATCACATATTGTCAGCAAGAAGCTGACAACAGGATGTGTAATGAAGGCACTTTGTGTGAGCATTCAAATTGGCCTGTGATTGATATTATACTCTAAACACTGCACAGAGAGAACAATTTCTGTCTTTATAGAAAATTCCAGCATTCAAGGGGCTTCTATTGGAAGTCAAAAAAAGTTAAAGAAACTTGGAGCATGGGGTCACCTGTCACAGACCCTGCCCATGCAACATCTGCACTGTCCATTTCTCTGCTTTGCAGATCCACACTTGCTTGCATCCTGGGACTGCCACTGATGGCTGTGCATTGTTACTGCTGTCTTTTTGTGTCTCACATGCAGGGCTGATGCCATTTGTTGAAGGGGAGAAAAGAAATTAATTCTGCTAATGACTAATTCAAAGTTCATTCCTCTCAAGAGACTTTCTATTTTACAAAATCTCAGTACAGCAAAGAGATGCCCACATAAAGCAAACTTTCCCTGTACCTGGGAGCAGGAAAACAGCTGCCTGTGTCCCTAAGGGCCTTTGGCAGTTTCCCTTGCATTTTATGATCCATTTGATGCCTATGAGGAATCCTCATTTTCTGTCCTTGTAATATGCTTTCTACACTGGTCACCAGCTGGAATAAAACAGGAATCAATGGGTTTTTGAACTCAGCTCCCTTTATCTTTTAATTATTTGCAGTATGCTTCATTCTGTGCTCCTCCCAACTTCTGCTCTTCCATCTTGTGGACATCCTTCAAAAAAGTCAAGATGTGGAAACAATAATGATTCCAAGGTGCTCCTGCTGACATGATTTAAATGGAATTAAACCAATAATTTACAAATTGGAAAAATCTCTTGTTTTTAATGGATGAAAGCATTGGCTATAAATTCCTGAGCCCTTCTGTTCTGTGCCCAATTAAATGTGGTAAGTAAAATCTTGCTCTTTTCCTGAATTTACAGTGGTGAATGACAATATGCAGAGTACATCTGTCTACAGATTTATGATTCAGTAAATTTCATCTGCATGGTTCAATGGTAATTAAAATAATAAACACCATGGAGTCACCAGTTCACCCAAATGATTTCTGAGAGATGAGGTGAGCAGTCCAAAGTGTATCCAAGAAAAACAAGTACAGGCACTGAAGTCCCTTTTGCTGTTCCTTTAACTCCTTCTCATTTCTCTGTTTCAATTCTGCATCCATCCAAGGCTCAGATTTCTTACTAATCAAGTCACTGGCACCATTCATTGTGAAAAGCTTTTCAACTTTACAAAGACCAAGTGGAGACACAGTGGGTGGATGAGGAAAGCGGCGTACTTGCTCCTCACCTCTCATCTGCACTGTCAGCAGGAGACCATGAAATGAACCTCTCTCACCCATCCAGCCCCAACCAATGGCTTAAAAAATTACCCTGGAAATTAAGTTTAGAGGACAAATAGAATCATCATTAGTAGGAGTATTTGAATAAATGTGTTTGCAAAACTGTAATTGGGTGACAAATTGCCAGGATAAGTCTGTAACTGCAGCATCAGGCATCAGTGAGGCATTTCTAGTTAAAAGGGAGTAGCTGAGACTACTCATCTTGTGTAGGATGTTACCAAGTCAAGAAAAGTTGCCATTACAGGATCAGAGCTGACAGTCACCTGGCTGAGGCATAAGAATATAATATATTCAGGGACCTACCACATTTAAATAGACTAATAGGACTATAAACTCGCAATCAATGCTGAATTTAACTGTTGCTGCCTTTCTGCCCAGGCTACAGCCCATGCTGCCCAGGCTACAGGCCGTGCTGTTAGCTCAGCAAAACACAGGACTATGCATCATCTGCTCTGCTACAAGTGCTCCCACTATGGCAGCTTGATTTGCAATTTCATATTCAGCTTGCACCTCTACACCATTCCTTATTTTTCACATTTCTTCTAGCAACACATATTCCCAGATTTCTTCATTTCATGAACCATGTGTATGAATGTAATTTGCCCAACAGAAAGCCCAATATTTTTCTTAGTCATGTCAATTTGCATTAATCCTGCAAATGTAGATTTTAAAATTTGCATAGCAGAGTAAGCCTATTGATTTCCTTTCTTCCCATTGCTTACCTCTGCTGCCATTGTGCTGTTTCTCGGTTCTCAGAGGTTATTAGTACAGGTGTTAAAATTGTTTTGCAGTATCTTTCATGAAGATTGTAAGTTTAAAGAGAAGAAAGCACATGACTGAGTACTTGGTCCACTATGAGAAACATTATCACGTTATCATGTGGATACATCTCTGATGTTGTTGGCTGTCCAAAAGACAACATGTTTTTTTACTCCAATCATCTGACAGGATATGAATATCCTTTTGCAATACAGTTGTGTATACTGGACCAAAATACTCACCTTCACAGTTGTATTAGCCAGAAGCTGAAGAACAAGTTTGTGCTCTGGGTGAGAGGGACACAGATCTATAAAAGGGCTCTTATGGCTTTGAAAATGAAGAGGGATGACAACTCAGGTCAGGAATTAAGATGGTAAAGAATAGTCATCTAATAAACTCTCCCAATCATGGCCCTGAGAAATGTGCCAGAAGCAGGGCTGGCTTTACTGGCAACCAGGAGGTGGCAAAATCATGTAGAGGCACTTCTGTCCAGAAATGCAGCTCGTTGCAAGATCTAGGCCAACTTGAGGTTGAGTAAATCCTGTGAGGATTTACTTGGGCTGCTGGACCAACTTCATCCAAAAGGTACAACAACAAGTCAAAGCCATTTCTGCTCACCTTTTTCCCTTTTTCAGTACTTTCTTTGGGGCTGTAGGATACATATCAGATTTCCACATTATGAGTGTCTTAAAATATGTTCTATTCTGAGGCAGAATGTCCTAAAACATTGAAATTATTTCAGACAATTTTAAGAGAAAAAAATGGCACAAAGCTAACTCATAAAGACACTCATTCCAAGTCCTGAATGAACTCAGGGATAAAATAGTGTTGCTCATCCATAACACACAGCCCTGTAGATGTTTCACACACAAGAATATATTTGCACCTCTGCTGAACTGGCTGATAGCTTGTGTGTTGGAAGGTGCACAATCCAACTGAAATTCCAACATAATTCCTCTCCTCTGGAAAGTGGCTGCAGACAAGAGGGCATGAGATCAGCAGGTTTTTAGCTACCCACCTGATCTCTTAGGCCAAAAATTGACAAAATAAAGCAGGAATGTTCAAAATGTGATTGTCTAGGTTTTCATGACAACTCTTGCTGCTTGGATGGTTCTCTCAGTTTCACTTGCAGTAATGTTGCTCTGGTTTACAGGCTGGGATTAATACAAAATCTCCACATGGCAAGTGTAACCAAAATGAGACAGAAGACTTTATACCATGAAAAACCATTGAATTTCATATCTGTTCCACCTAAACCCATAAACTTCACATCTGAACACATCTGCATGAAAAATTGCTATGTTTCCATGGCAGCCAGCTGAAAATTGCTGTTGCTGTCTGCTACAGCACATTAGATCAAAGAGGTGTTAGACCAGGCCTGACTGGCATTATTAACACTACACTTGTGTGAAAGATTTCTGCTCTCAGACAATCAGGAGAGCAATGAAAGAAATTAATTTACCATACATTACTGGTTGTTTTCTCATTATTATCACTTTAGTTTTGTGCCCTTCTATTGTTTTTGCATCCCCTAATTCAAGCATGCATGTCAGATTTTATCTGAAAGACACTTTAAATTGTTTTCCTTCAATTTTAGGCTTTTTCTTCCTTCTATTACTGTATGCTCATGTGAAAGCAGCACTTCATTCTCTGGATTCCACCTCCTAACTGTGGCCAATGTTTAGGGTCTGTGAATGAGGTGATGTTCCATTTTTTACAAGATCTGACACAGGACAAGCAGAGATATTACAGGTAATACCTCTGTGCCTGTTCTACAAAGCCTGACCTGTGATGAAAAGCAGAAAGTCTGTGTTGGGTGAATAAATACTGATGGTAGTAGTTGATACACAACTAGATGGTCATTAGGTCAGGTAAATGTTCTAAAAGCTAAGAAGTTTTCTTTTATACTGTAAGGTTATATTTTCACTAAATGAGAGCTTCACATTTACTTCTGGGGAAAAAAACCAACCCTGGCTTTCACAAAATATTCTGTAGCAATCCACTCAGTAACAGCAGTAGTCACTTTAAAAAGAAAATTAAAAACTGAAGAACATATTAATATGAAGGAAGAGAAAAAGTTAGCATGTAATGACAGATTAGAATTTATCTTTTCATTTAGAAGACATCTGTTTCCTATTTGTATTCAGCATATTCTATTCTATAAAGATATCACACAGTGTATCAACAGGTTTCTTACCAGTTTTCACAAAACACTGAGCAAAACTTCACATCTATGAATTAATTTTTGTCAGAGTATTTTTTCCCCTCAGCAGTTAAAAAAAAAATCTTTAAATCTCAGAGACATGTTCTTGGCAACCAAGATGTGATTTTATAGGGGTGCGTGGAGCTGTAAATGTACTGAATGCCTCTTAACAGTGATTCACATGGGCTGTACTCATTCAGGGATTTTCAGTTATAGCCTGTGGGCACTATCCCAGCATGGACAGCAGATACTGCAGAATCATCACCTTTCATACTTGTTTCCTCATTCACTGGTGGATGGTAGAAGAATTGTTGGTAAAGCATAAAAGGTCAGCATGTTCCTTGGCAGAGCTGAGAACAGCAGATATCAAAACAGTCATACACAAATCAGTGAAGTGCAACATGCAGGCCAGCTATTACTGCATATAAAGTTGACTAAATCTCAGTGTGAATGAAACCCAGTAAATTTACATATATAGGTAACTTCAAAGAGTTGCTACTTAAAAATGAAATTGTAAAACTCAGAAGATTATGTTTGGAAGAGCCTTTAAAGAAGATCTATGTAAAATCCTTTCATTGAGAAAGGAAGAGCTGCATTTAGGCATTACCTGAAAGGGTTTGTCCAGTGGGTTTCTGCAAACTTTCAGCATGCCTAATGGGTCTATTCTGCTATTTCAAGACTCCTATCAAAAAGGTTGGGTTTTTCCCAACATGTAAATTAAATCTTCTTTGCTGCAAATTTATATAATTTCTTTTTATTTTCTCTGGGTAACTGTGGAGACAAGTTTATCACGGTCCTCTCTCAAATAACCTTTAGAGCAATCCATCTGAAGATTGCTGTCTAATCACCCTCCCCAAACCTGCTTGTGCCTGGGGTAAGCAAGAACAATCTTCTCTCATAGTCAATGCTTCAACGTCTTGTAACCCAGACTCTCTCTCTCCTGTTTCTCCAGGTCTTTTATAACAATGAGGCATTTGAGATCTTTTCTGGGAAAGAGAAGAAAACTGTCATTATCTCCTGTGAGATATGCATGATGCATGATTAGTACAGGTGAGATGAATTAGCAACATGAAATTATTACTTCATATTCTGCTTAGAATCAGCCTCAAACCCCAGCCTCCCTTTTGGACCAAGCTTTTATTTGCATGCTTGATTTTTCTTTCTCAAGTATGGCACCATGCAGTCATTTCTGAACGTCATCCTTGTTAGGGTTTTGCTCTTTGTGATCCCTCACAGTTAGCTTGAATTCTAGTCCTTGATGGTTCACAAACCTCCAGCACGGTGTGCCACATTTCAGCCCACAATTCTCTGTCCTCCCAGCTGTTCACTGGAATGTTGATTATTTTGCTCAGGAAAGGCCCTTGCAGGACCACATATAAAGATGGATACCAAATTCCTGAGGCTTGTTCCTTCCAACTGTATTTCCAACCAGCTGGGTGCATTATATTTGTACCAATGTCCATTAACTTTCTTTTGTGACTATCATGTGATGTTACTAAAAACCTTACTGAAGTCAAGAAATATCTGGATCTAATGCTTCCAACTTATCCACGGGGTAAGAGACTGTTCTTCAGATCCTCATGCTGATTACTTTCAGTCTTGCTGATGTCTTCTAAGTAATTTCAAACTGATTTTATCATTGCTTGTTCAATAACTCTTGCTGGAATTGAGTGTAGAATCACTGGTTTACTGTTTGCTAAGTCATTGCCAAACAAGGCACAATGTTTGATCTTCTGTCACCAGAATGAGCACTCTTGCTGCCTCCCTTCTTCAGTGGTGCCAGTGTTTCCCTCTTAAGTGACACTGAAAAGGGAAAATATCTACAGTACTGTATTCTCAAGTTATGAACAGAATCTTAAAAATAAATAAATGAAAAATATTGTGGCTGATTGATCCCAGGTTTCAAGGTGAGGGGAGGAAGCTGTGGCAGAAAAGACACACTTTCTGCCACACTTTGGTTATGGCAGAAAAGACAGTAAGAAGACATGTATCTTTACACAGCACAATATTCCCACTGTTAATCCTTGACTTCTAACAACCTTTTTCTACCTGAAAATATCTCTCTTTCTCTCATTTTCTAGATCCGTTTAATTTCTCTAAGAATGTCCTGGGAGTGGCCCACTTCAAATGCTTTCTAGAAACCCAGCTAGAGAATATGAGTGATATCTGATTTGCTTGAACACTTGTTGCCTTCAGATAACTTTGGGAAGTTTGTGACATATGATTTCACTTTGCAGAAACCCTACAGCTTTTCAAGAATATGCTGAATTTATCCATATACCTACTAGATGCAATCTTCAGAACATTTCTGTTATTTTTCCTTGTATACATCATGTTTACTTACCTGATTTTACTATGAATTCTTTTTTTCGTTGTTCATCTGCTGTGAAACAACCGTTTTTTTGCATCTAACAGCACCATTTTAATGGCACACCATTTATTCACTGGTTTTAGCCCAAAGTGCTGAAATTCATCGTGTTATAAGACTTTTACAGTAGAGTCTTTACATTTCCTGAAGTGCTCAAGCACTGACTTAATGTTTTCACAGACATCATTCTGCAGAGCGAGGCCAGATGGTGAAGTAGCAGAGATTAAGATGGCTCCAGTATTTTCAGCATTCTGTTAGAGTTAATAACACTAACCCAGGTGTTTACTGGGTTATGCAATTCATGCTATAGTTCATATGCAATTAGCATGATGGCTGTTTACCTTGGGTATCACAGTCCATCCACAGGACATTAGGCTGATGAATGCCTCCTGCTGGAAATTGCCCTAGCCCCTCCTAGTAACCCAAAGTTGTTCTCATTCTCTCTCCTTTGCTCTCCTCCAGCCTAGAATCCCACTAGAAATATGCCAGTGTCTTTTCACCAAGCATGGAGACCTTTGGTAATCTGCCTGCAGGATGCTCAGCTGAATCTGGTATCTGAACTCTAAATGTGTTTGCTAGTGCTTAAAAAAAGATGTGCAAGTGTTATATTCATGGTGCAGTGGTTCAGGTCTTAGAAAAGACCTGCAGTAGAGAATGGGCAGGTAAGACAAAGGGAGTTGCAGCAAGCAGTGTTTTCCTCCATTTAACACCTTTCATTCAGCAGGAGGGGATTATGGAAAGGAGCATAACTTCCTAGCTCAGGGATTTACCTTGCTTCTGCAGCAGCTCCTGAAAGCCAGCACAGACAATGTGTTGAGGACCAGCACTCCAGAATTTCCCATTGTGTTACTGCATTATGGTAAAACCAGAGCCAGCATAGCGTGACTGACTCGCTAATCCCAAGGTGTAGCGTGCCAGGACAGTTGCCAAGTTCTCAGCCTACGTCTTTGTTGTCTTTCAGGCTGCAGATTGCCAAGATATGTGGTTTTGGCTGAGTGGAAGCACTTTTTGTTTCAGTATGTCAACATAGCAGGCTGGTAGATCAAAACATTCTATTACTGAGTTCCGACATGCATGGGATACTGGCAAAGAAAGTGGTTTTTTATCACTTCAACAACCAGGCAGTACAAGATGTGTTCATCTGTGAGTGTTTGCTTTTGATTCATTATAGGTTTAGGAACACTGGAATGGTGGCAACTTATATGTCAAATATGAGGTCATGGGCAGAGGAGAAAGTTGTTCATTGAGAAAATGAGGATATTGACTGCAAATCTTCAGGCCAGAAATCTGCAGGAATATGATGGTTGCATATTCATTCACCATTCATTATCAACTTACTCCCAAGACTGAGTGGTCTCTATCTGTGTGCTGCAGAGAATTTCTGTTTTGGTTTTGCCTTCCTTGTCTGCCTGTTCTGGCACTGTCACCAAACATTCTTGTGTTTGCTTTGTATTAATGCTTTGTACTCTGCATCCTCAGTGCCCTTGCTGTAGTACAATTGTGTGGGTAGCCAGCCTTCAGCAGAAGCAAAGGGAGCCTTCATCATCTGCCAGTTCTGAAACTGCATCATGTTCAGCTTTATCTCCCAGGGAAGCTCCAGCTCACTTTCTTCTCTGGACCTCTAAAAGGCCTCATGTCGAGTGGCTACATTGGCTGGAAAATCAGTGCTCACCTTGGTCCTGGGAGTGAGTCTGGAAGACAGCCACTCCCCTGGCATAAGCTGAGGCTGCAATTCTTCAATGTTCACCTCTGAATATGCAGGATAATAAGAAGATTTAATGAACTCGAACAATTCCGAGTCTGTCCCTTCCTTTAGGCAGCAAGGGACAATATCATCCATAAACATAAACATTTTGGTTTTAATTACTCTTTCTGATACTTCTGATTTGTTTTGTTCAACCAGGATTTCCTCCTGAGTTTCACAGAAGGAAAAAATCTGCTTTTCTACCATGGTGGAAAAGTGTGTCTGACCAGAAAAAAAAAAAAAAATCATGTGAACTGCACTAAAATAAGAAGCAAAACCATAGAACTGATCATTTGAAGACTTGGGACAGTTTCTGGATATAAGAGTTTTAGAAAATAGGTAAAAAGACTGCCTACAAAGTCTGGTGTGGCTTCACTCTAAAGCACCTCCCTGTTGGAGCTGACCACCCCCAGGCTACCCACAACTGTGTAGAACATACAGCAAGGACATTCATGACCAGATTCACCCAGGTATAGTGGAAACTTGCTGCCCCCATGGCACTCACATGTACACCATCTTCTGCTGAAGAAAATTTCCTAGCAAAGACTGGATTCCAAGATTCAATGTCTGATTAAAAGGGGAAAAATGTTTTTGTGTAAAGCAAGAATGTTTGTAAGAAATCAGAGGCAGGCTTAACCCCTGGGGGGATTGACTCTGTTCCTGTTGCAGTTGCTGCCTCAAATACAGTGGTCCAGAAGTCATCAGCTGATTAACTCAAGGTCTGAAGGAATCACGAAGAGTTAGTGAGGAAATACCAATCCACAGGAGATTCTGGTAAAATGTGTTTCCTGGGGAATGAATCACATGAAAAGCCTGTCTGGAATTCACCAGCGATATGGAAGAAACAGGATTCTGGCTTACTGAGGACACAATTGCAGATGGCACAAAAATCAGAGGAATAGGAATTAACAGAGGGGAAAAAAGCACACTCTGGTTCCTTTGTTGTGATAGGAGCAACCAAGTAGTGACAAAGCCTGGGTCAAGGGGTCTGTATGATTTCTGTAGGTGCTCAGGAGGCTGGTACCAAAAGGTGTCCATGTCAAGGGTGTATTTGGGGGCCACAGAATGCTGAGCATCCCATCACCAGGAGTATGGGATGGGAGAGGAGGGCAGAGCCATGACAGATCCCCTTGCTGTCTGTGCCTGTCACTGGACTGGGGCCAACTGCAAAGCGCTGGGAGAGAGCAGTGATTTGGGTGAGGAGAGGCTGATGGACACAGTACATTCGACTAATTGCAGAGAAAGGGAAGAGGGAATTCAATCAGAGTCCGAGTGTGTATGTGAAGGGGAGGATACCTGAAACTGTGGGGCTCTTTAATCTAGCAGATAAGGCAGGACAAGATATAGTTTCTCAAAGTTGAAACCTGCCAGGTTTAACACTGGGCACAATTAGCTGCTGAAATGGGAGGAGTTGAGAAAGTCTCCTTTACTGGAGTCCCCACAGTAAAGCTGGATGTTTCTGCCAGGAACAGACCATTGCTCAAGCACCGATGGGAATCCAAGATCTCAACTGCTGAACAAGAATTCACAGGTCATGCTGTTCCAGAAAGCCAGCTGTACCATCACCTGCTCTCTGCAGCTCTTCTGTCTGGATTTGTGATGGACATTTGAAACCAGGATCAAGTCTGTTGGTCACTAGTTGTTGGGACACTGTTTGCAGTCACAGCTGAAAGTTGTTATTGTCATCATGACAATTATCATCATTGTCCCTATTCCTGCTACCACTGTTATTTGTACTAATACTGTTATTTGTTATTTGTAGGTCAGGATCACTTCATACTGAGGGCAGTAGGGACTGTGTAGCAACTAAAGCAAGTGTTCCTTGACCCAAAGAACAGTTCTGGGCCTGTTAATTAACCAATACATAATAGAAATGCCGATCAATCTTCCCTGCCCCTGCCCCTCTTCTTTTTTTTCATTAAATCCTTATGGATCTCATGGATTACAACAGTTTACTATCAAAAAAACCCACAACAACCTCAAACCTATCTCAGAAAAGTAACTACTTTATTTGTCTGTTTTACTGAATAGTGTGGAACCTAATCTCTACTGCCCAACTGGGTGTGTTTGGCTGTTCCTCAAACTAAAACAAGACTCGGAAGATTAAAGTGGAGCTTGGCTCAAGATCAGGTGAATCAGCACATTTATAATGCCACAAAATGGCCTGCAGGATGGCCTTCTCTTCTGTAATTACACAGGGATTTTATGTGTACAGGCAAAGGAAGTAATTTGATTTATCTGTTCTAATTAAATATATGATGTGAGGAAACAGTGATATGTCTGTTTAAAACATGCTTTAGGTTCTTTCGGTGAGAAAGTGAATGTGACTGTAAGTACTGTGCTTTAATGTGACTGTAACTTTCCCATTAATGCTCACACTCTTAAATGTCAGTTATGTAAGAAACTGTAATGGCAGGTTTGGACTGGCATTTGGAATGAAATTTCATGCAAAGAACTGTACTCAGAATGCATGCATTTCCAACTTTTTATATTACATGAGTTGATTTTCCAGTCCCTTGCAAGTCACTTGGGGTAAGTCCTCCTATCCATGGAAATGAAATGAAATCCAGTTACTGCAGAACGAGGACCAATGAAGATATTTGAGAAAATTAATTCCTACAAACTGTAGTGGAAGCCAAGCGTGACCCACATGTGGCCATGTTTCCTTATGAGGAGTATTTGAACACTGACATTCAGTATTTTTTCTTATCTATTGGTGAATGCCTGATCACAAGAGTCCTGCCTTTGGTTTCAAGAGCCAAGGTACGCCCAGAAATCTAACAGTGTTAATTGGAAGAAGTAAAGAAGAGGACGATTGTGGTGAGTGAAAGGAAAGGATTCATGAAGTCAAATTTTCAAATACTGCTTTAAAATGTAACAAGAAAGTGAATCAGGTTCTTCCATTGTGCCTGTCTTATCTAGGGCCAAGAGAAGTTGAAGTATGATTTGGGGAGAGTCATTAAAAAATAGTGTCAGTGTTTTAAGACCACTGAGGATGTGCTATCTTAACAAAACACTGTGTGTTTTGCAGATCCTTTCACATATTTCTGTGCGTGACTTTTTGAAAAGGACTAGGATTCCTAAAACCTGTTCAATCAGTGAAGAGGACAAGGACTCTAGAGGGAAAAATGGTTTTATGCTCTAGGTGCCTGTTTGCTGCAAGCTGGAACTATTATTTAATTATGTGTCACTGGTTTGCAGTGGTGTGAGTTTTGCAGAAGGACTTGATGTTCCTGCTGTTTAGGAATAGAGGAGTTGTGCTGTAAACTGTAAATTGGACAACAGCTTTTTCTTTTTTTCTTCTTTTTTTCTTTTTTCTTTTTTCTTTTTTCTTTTTTTTTCTTTTTTTTCCCTTTTTCCCCCCTTTTTTTCTCCCCTTTTTTTTTTCCCCCTGAGGATTAGAGCTAGGCTTTGGGGAAGGAAATAGAATCTGAGCGAGTTTTGGTCCTGCTGACTGGTGTCGTGCCCAGGGAGACATGCCTGGCTAACAGCTTGTTCTGGGAACTTAAAATGAACATAAAAGAGAAAGGGTATTACCTGTACCATCCAGGAAGGCTTTGGCAACATTAGCCTGGAAAGCTACCAAGGGAAAATGATATTTCTGGAAGAAATTAATTACTTACTCAACTCTTTAAGTTGGTGGTGCTAATGAGTCAGAGAGCAGGGCATCTTGGTCATGTAGTTGAAAGCTTTCTGCTGACTGTGAGCAACAGGTTTGTCAGGGCAGAGCCCATCCAAAACTTGCCAGCAAGCCAGGAAAAGAGTGAGGTAAGTACATCTGCTTCTGACTTTCAGGAATGGGGTGCACAAGCTGCCAGGGTGATATATCCATGAAGGTGTCTGCTGGCTGTGGGTTTGCTCCCCAGTGCTGTTTGAGAGGACCCCCAGCTCCTCCCAGTGCCCTTTGTACCTCTGCTTCCCCAGGATAACAGTGAAGGCTCCCATCCTCAGTTTTACCCTGTACCCCAGGGTGGCTGACATACAGTTCATCCTCCACTGCCAAGAAACCTCCTGTTCTCTGGAAAGTGACTGTGACTGCCCTAGATTCCCATGTCCAGGTTGTTGATAAAGGTATTAAACCAAACTGGGCCAAACACTGGGTCCTGGGGAGCACCACTTGTGACCTGCCACCAGCTGGATGTAACTCCATCCTCCATCACTCTCTGGGCCCAGCCATCCAGGTGGTTTTTCACTCATCCAAGGGTGCATCCATCCAGGCCATGAGCAACCAGTTTCTCCAGGAGAATGTTGTGGGACACAGTGTCAAACACTTTAGTAAAGTCCATGTAAATGCATCCACAGCCTTTCCCTCACCCACTAGGTGGGTCACCCTGGAATAAAAGGAGATTAAGTGGTCAGGAGGGACTTGCCTTTCATAAACCCATTCTGGCTGGGCTTGATCCCCTGGTTGTCCTGTACATGCACTCAAGTTGTTCTGCTCCATAACCCTCCCAGGCACTGAGGTCAGACTGACAGACAGACTTATAGTTCCCCAGACTCTCCTTATGACCCTTCTTGTTGATGGGCATCACATTTGCTAAATTCCAATTAACTGGGACCTCGCTGGTAAGATAAAACTGCTAGTAGATGATGGAAAGTGGTTTGGCAAGCAGCTCTGCCAGCTTCCTAAGTACCCTTGGGGGGATCCCATCTGACCCTGTAGACTTTTTCATTTCTGAGTGGATCAGCAGGTCACTGACCATTTCCCCTTGAGAAATGGGGGCTTTCTTTCTGCTCCCCATCACTATTTTCCTGTTCAAGGGGCAGGGTACCCTTTGGACAACTGGGTAGTTCTCACTATTAGCAACTGAGGCAAAGAAGGCATTAAGTACCTCAGATCTCTTCTCATCCTTTGTAACGGTGTTTCCCCCCTCATCCAGCAAAGGATGGAGATTCTCTTTAGCCCTCCTTTTGTTGCTGGTATATTTAATCCCATTTTATTGTCTTTTATAGCAGTAGCCAGATTAAATTCTAGTTCATCTTTGGTCCTTCTTATTTTCTTCCTTCATAATCTGCTAATACCCTGTAGTCCTCCTGAGCTGTCTGCCCCTTCTTCCACAAGGCACAAATTGTCTGTTTTTCCCGAGTTCTAGCCAAATCTGGAGTCCTGTTCTGAGTGCTGATGTGGTTTTAACCTCAACACTTTCCTTAACCCCTACATCACTCTGCTCCCACATGAGAAACTTGCCATTTTTTCCTTCAAAATTTGCTGCCTCATGTCGGAACCCAGGACATCCCTCTGGCTGTCCAGAACGGCCAAGACCCTTGCCAGGGGGCTCAGAAGCCCTGGCATGGAGCCCAAAACAGCTGTGGTTTTGATTATTACCCATTGAGCAAGTTACCAACCTTGTGTGAAGATCAGCAAGCCACAACAGTTTAAGTAGAATAATAGTGGAGTTATCACAAGGTGAAAAAGTAGATTTTGGGGTTTTCTAGAATGGAGGTTCAGGGGCCAAGATGGAGGGATCTGGGCATGTCCAGCCTTTCTCCTTCTTCTTCTTCTTGGTCTCCATCTTCTGCTGTGATGTTGGCACTTACAGATTGGTTTAGAGTACAAGCTCACTGTCTAACATAGGTGATAGGTATTGGGAAGTAATTGTAAACATTGTATATGTAGTTTTTGGTATAAAGACATAACACCACCCTGGGGGCAGGCAGTGTGCCTGGAACTGTCCTGCTAGATGAACCTCAGCAGGGCAAGAAAAAAACTTTTATAGATAAGACACATTAAACAACCTTGAGACCAAGAACTGAAGAGCTCTGACTCATTCTTCAAGAGCTCAGGCTGAGAAAAGAGACTTTTAACGTTTCTCAAGTTCACGGTGACCAGCTAAAGATCTTGAGAGCCTCATACAATGACACACAAAAGGTGAGCAGTCTCTGTCAGCTGGATGCCTACCTTTTAACTAGAGGGAGCCAGAAGATGTGGCAGGAGGTGGCCTGCCAGGACATAAAAGGTGTGTAAGAAGAAAGGCACCAGGTGCCATCAGATAAGGAGGTGTTTTTACCCCCACTGTGAGATAATCCCTGAGGGGCTGCAATGTGAGGTGCAGGCCATGGAACACCTTGCAAAAGAGCAGTGCCAGAGATTTCAGAACTCCTCTATGTATTGAGCAAAACCTGTTGGAAGCTCAGATTTTTCTCACATCTTCATGCTGGTGATACAGAGACCAGGGCACTGTTTTGTATGCCAGCTCTGAAATCCAAATGTGGAAAATTGCTTTCTCATTCTCTCGGCACAGGACACAGGGATTGCCCCCACAGCCAAGTGAGAATCAGCTGTAATGGAAAGGCTGCTGGGGACTTTGTAGTTCAGGAGGCTCCCTTGTTTCCTCCCCGCCCCAGTCTCTGCTGTGACAGCAAAGTCCTACTCATTCTGCCCTCATAGCTGATCTGGATCAGCCACTTTCTTTACTGGGTGTCCCTCAGACACCGTGGTGTTCCCTCCCCAGTGTCTGTGGCTGTGCGAGCCAAACTGGGCACAGCTCAATGGCACTCATGCATGCTGCTATGGGCAGTGCCTGCTCCTGGCTACTGGCTGCTTCCTCCTCTCTCTTCCAGCCTCTCTGGAGCTCTCCTGCTAGGTCTGCAAAACATCCTGTTCAATCGCTTTCAGCTAGTTTTAACCTATCTTGCCATATATATACTCAAATCTGCTCACATACAGCTTCTGGTAAGACTCACATGACATACCAAATACCCTCCTGAAGTCTTTACTTGTACAAAACCTCTTCACACCATCCAGTATAATCCTATTGCCCAGGTTACTGCTCCATTGCCAGCCTCTGCTGACAGGGATAAAACATATGGACAGCTTCATTAGCTCACTGTGTGCACACAGACAATGTGCTAGGGAGACTCACAGCATTGCTGCTACTGCTGCAGCCTCCTGCTTTTAATTACAATTCCTAAATCCAAAACACTCCTTCCTGCTACACTTCTTGCTACTAACATGTCTGATATCTGACAGAAGGCCTTCTCATATCACCTGCAGGCTGCAGGTTGGCCATACCTGTGGTTTTAGTTTTTCTCTGTCTTGCACTGCTTCCTTTTTTTACTTCCATCAATTTAAGCAGAAGATATAGGAAATCTTAAAATGTGGAAGATCAAGGTTTGTCATCCTCAGGAGCTTTGGTCAGTTCAGCTGGACCTCTGTTCTGGTCTTGGGGGCATGAGCACAGTGTTTGAGCATAGCTGGGGACAAGCTGGTATTCACAAACCTGGAATTATCATTGCTCCACAAGACCCATGGGGAAGGATAAAGTGAGTAAAATTACAGGCACACATTTTATCCCCAAACTTATCATGTTGAACAATGACACTGTGAACTGCATGATGATTCATCGGTGGTCAGAAAAAAGCATGGCAGTAAACAGTCCATCACTACTGTTCCCTACCAGGGACTGTGGGGCTCGTGACTCCTTAGAAGAGTTCTCCTACCCCTAATTTTAAGTTTCACCCAGTGGCATGGTCCATTTGTGAAAAGAAGGTCTTGAAGAAAAAGACCATTGTGAACACCAGTGGTCTTACAAAGTGCTTTAAGAAAACCTGGCTCTGATGTAGGAATCCATAAAAAAAATATGTTTAATTATGGAATCTGTGCATATATATAGGTTATATCTATCTATACATGTATACAGAGAGAGATATGGATATATCCACACCTTGCACAGTTTACTCTTGCAGTTTTCTTGTTCAGCTAAGGTTCTGTTTCAGAAATTTTCCACCTCCTGCTTAGCCCTCCTCTTTCATTATATAATAATAAGCATTTGTTGCTGCCTGATGGCATCTAGTTCAAATACCTAGCAAGATCAAACTCAGGAGAAAATAAATGGGAGCCACAAGGCCCTCTATAAAATAGCCTACACCTTTCATGGACTGGAATGGATGTTTGTCAGTAATGAGGCACTGTAATTAAATTAAATAAGCCTTGGCACTACCTCTGCCATATCTGCCTGTACAATGCTCCTCTAAGCAGTAAAACTCCCACGGGAAATTAAATACACTGTATGTGCATTAGCCAGCCTTATTGTTTGGGTGTTCCTGCAGCTAAGAAACCCTCACTGCTGTCTCCTAAACAAAGGGAGGGAAGGTTTTGAGCTTCTCTGGAATTTGGGTGCAGTTCAGGAGCAGACATCAGCTGGGTCACTCTGACATGCCTGTCCTGGGGTGCAGGTGACCACGACAGGCATGGAGGTGGAGGAGACACCTTGGCTCTTCTCCTTCATTGGCTCCCCTGCTGTGGGCTCTTTCCCCTGCAGCACATCTAAGCATGGGTATAATGTGAATGAAATAATACTAATAATAGTAATGATCATCATCATCAAAACACTGAAAAATCATGCTGCCTTCCTGGGATGAAAAGGTGCAAACACAAGTTGTCCTTTTCTCAGGAGATTACTTAGTCTAACTCCTCAAGTGGCCACGGTGGTCCTTCATTATCCACTGAAGTGGTGGTGAGCTTTCCTATTATTGGGAAAGTCATGAGATCTTGAGAAGAGCAAAGAGCATTCTGATGATAATGCTGTCATGACAACTTCTCTCTTTGTCAAAATAGGTGTTTTGGGGGAACTCAGTGCTTCTCAAGGATTTTTTTTTTTTTTATTAAAGATCCCTGTGACCCTACAAAAATGTGGTGGGGTGAAAGAGAGGAACTACTTTGTCAGCATGTTTTTACCTAAAAGCACAATCACTTTCCATGTCCTTCTGAATTATCTGCAATCCATACTCTAGAAATTACTCACTTGCTTTTGTTGTCTTAATGTAGTTTTTCTAAAATTACGTGCCTAGTAGACTGGAGAAAAAACACTAGAAATGTGTGAATTAATGGTTTCTAAACTCCCTCACTAGACCAGAAAAATGAAAGCACAGTTGCCTTCAGAATGAATGCAAAGTGTTGGTTTGACAGCTCTTACTTTGAAAAAATAATTTAGTCAAACTCAGCTTCAGAGTTTTCTTTGGAAACCAAATATTCCAAACTGTCTTCCAGATGTAATCAGTATTCTCAAATCTTTTCCAAACTGTTAGACTTAAGATTGCATTTTTTAATAAACAAGGAGTTAAAAAAATTGCTTGTATCTAAAAGTGAAGTAACACTTCAATTATTTCCAAGACGAAAACTATCAAACTGTTTTCTGCTATTAAATATGATGGCAAGGGTGACAACATAGCATTGTACTCCAGTGTAATTAAGTTCTTTCCATTTTCCCATGAAACTTAGCAGCTTCAAAGTGTATTCTCAGAAAATGCTAACTTGTTCAAGCCATGTAAATTGCTCTAGAGTGTAATAGCTTCTGCATTACCTTCATTTTCATGTAATTAGCTTTTTTGGAAATTTTTGGTGGATTTTTAAAAGTAGAACAAAAAAGAATTCAAGAGAAAGAACTGGGAATAGGTATTTCAGTAATGAGAATCTCAATTAGAATATAAGACAAATAAAAAAATAAGGATAATAGCAAAGGAATTAAGAGCCTTTCATATGAAAGAAAAGTAGAGATGACTATATTGCTTGAGGTTTGAAGAGAAGGTGTATGCAAGGTAAAACACTACAGATACATGCAGACAAGTATGATTTAGACATCAGTTCAGCATCTTTTCCTAAAAGAATAATGACACAAAGGTATTTTAAAATTTCATTTGATCACTACTTTCGCAGAGCACATGTACAGGAAAGACTAAAATGAATGTCAGTTTGGTAGAGAACTCTAAGAATAGAATGGATAACCAGAATTAGTAAAATACAAAATCAAATCAGGTACTTACCTAAGGAAAGTAAATATTCCAGAGAGCTGAAATAGTCTATCTGTGTGCAGGGGGTCTGTGTCCTCTCTCCTCGCTGCGTTCACAACTGAGCGCTGCACAGTGGCGCGAGCTGCTGAGCGTGCCTCCTTCCTTGTCCCCTGCAACACCTGGTGCTGACAGCTGTCCGGAAAGGGGAGTGGACTCCCTGCACTGCTCTTCTCATTTGCAGTGGTCAGCCCTGCAGTGCCATTGCAGAAGTCAGAAAACATCCAAATATCATTGTGTAGAAAGAAAGAAAGAGGGCAAGAGATGGAGAAAGAGAGAAAAGAGGGAAGAGAGGAAATGTGGGAGAGATAGATGTTAAAATAAAGAGAGAGAAGGAGAGAGAGAAATAGAGAAAGGGGAGGAGAGAGACAAAAAGAGAGAAAGAGGGAAGGAAGGAAGGAAGGAAGGAAGGAAGGAAGGAAGGAAGGAAGGAAGGAAGGAAGGGAGAGAGAAAAGGAGAAAGAGAGAAGAAGAACCAGAAGAGACATCCCTGCCATGGAAGCTTGGTCAGATGCTCAGCTGATGTACACCAGCAGAGCTTCTTCCGTGTCTTATGTGGGCCTACTCCAGCTGACACCATCTTGGATCTTACCTGTGACATTTACACTTCCTAATCAAGTCAAAGTTTAATACTGCAGGGAAGAAGGAATGGGAAATGCAGCTTTCAGTTACTTTGGAGGAATTGGGAGTCCTGTAAAACTACATGTCATCTTGGTACATAACAGTTGGGCCAGGCTCCTCATGGTGTGTAGTGAGTGACATAGGAAGAGGTGAGCTCTGTTCAGCCTGGTGAGTCTTTTAGAAGCTACTAATTAATACAGTCAGCTAACTAATATGCACTCTTGCTGGTTTTCAGAGAAAAGGTTTTGGGCTTTGTCACCAAAGGAATGAGTTGTTTTTTCCTAGACTGAAGCCCAGCAGCAAATGAAAACATGCAATGTGGGCACTTAGGTGATCTGAGCCCCAAAATAAAATAGGAGCTGCTTCACCTGTGACCTGGGCTACGGATAGGTGATACTGCTAGCCCCTGGCAGTGGTGCTGGTGAAGTCTCTGGACACACTAATTCTGCTAAATGAAGCTCCTCAGTTGTTCATTTGTGCAACTTCCTTCACTGCAATTACCTATATTCAATATTGCTGTAGGATTTTTGTCCTATCTGCTGGATTCTTAAAATAGTGAATAGTGTCTTGGCTTCAATGCCAATGGGTTATATAAAAGAGTGTATGGAGTTGTTGAAAAAGGGGAAATCCCAAATACAGACAAAATAATTTGAGATTCATTTGAGGTTGAACAGGCAAGGGCAAAAAAGTTGTTAATCATATCAGATGATAATTTTCTTTAAAAACAGATTAGGTTTTCATGACCCATGGCATTAATTTTAAATAGATATCCTTATTAAAAGGATTTCTCTTTATTTGTGGGTAGATGTGTTTAGCTGAGTTTGGGGATACATTACCAACATGCCGTGAGAAAATAAGTAACTTACTTAAAAATCTCAAAATATGAGATTTTCTTGCATCTGGGATAAAGAAATGGTTTTTCTCTTTTAGCAGAAGAATGTACCTATCAGAATAAGGTATCCTATCACCATTAGGACAGTTCATCACTTTGAACTATTCTTTTATAAATCAGTGAATTTTGCCTTTTGCAATTTAGAAAGTTTATTTAGAACCCTTGCTCCTTTGGGTAGAAACTGTATCTCCTTAGTGTCAGCTATAATTTAATGTGCACATATCTGCATTTTTTTTTCCAGTGTGTAAAATGGAAATGCCTGTCAGCTGTTGAAAACAATTGTCTTTGTTGCTATGCTGTCATGGCACACTGGTTTCATTTAATATTTTATCCAGTCCTTTTCATACACTGTAGCTCTTTTATTTGTTACTCACTGAAGCTCATCCTGATTATAATAACAGCACATTAAATTCCTGTTCAGCTATGGTTTCACAGTGCAAGTGGCAGCTCTCAGTGCAAACCTAGGCCCTGATGATCCTCAGTCCCAAGCTGATGATTTGTGGAGTTCTTCTTTTGGTTTTTCCATGGGAATTCTGGCTGTCTAAATCCTCTTCCAGATCTGGGGGTCCCTAGCATAGGGAACATTTACCTTCAAAATTATTCTGTGTAATTTAAATTTAGTCATATAATCTGACGACACTTTTTATTCAGTTTTAAGAGTTATATACACCAGTTGGAGGTGGTGATAAATTCAATTAACTAGGCTGCTATAAACCTTATTTAAATCAAATTAAGTGCATTTCTGCAGCAGTTAGCATCTATTTCATTAACTGTGATTAAAAACTGCTTGGGAGTTAAATTGGTGTGACTTTGAATATAGATAAAGCCAGGGGAAGACAGAACTGGCAGCTGAGCCTGAACCAGACTGGAAAGTCTGGAGTTCTTCTTTGTACCCAGAACACCAGGGCTTTGTTTCTTTTAATTAAAACTCATATCCTACAGAATGTAATGGATGTTGTTTAGAAAAGCTGCCCACTTGTTTCTGATAATTGGATTTTTCTAGCCCAGATAAATATCCTACTATGACATTTCACTGAGTCCAAGAGGATTCCTCCAAATAATTAAAAAATGAGCGCTGAAGACTCTAACCACCTCATTAAGATAAACTTACAACAACATCTTGGGTTCAAATAAGGAGTTCTTTTCTTTTTTTTTCTGGAGAGAGGCCACAGTTTGTTTAGCTTGGCAGCAGCAACAAACTGATTTTCATGTATGCAAAAAAGCCATTACTGCTGAATCACTGTCTCTGAAGTAACACGGAATTGGACTAGCATGCTTTTACAGGGGTCTGCAGAAACGAACTGAGGTGGTTACAGCAAACAAGTAATGAAAAATAAAATGTAGGTGAAAGTGTAAATATTTCGACAGAACTTCTGGCATGTAGTCTCACACCAAACAGAGGCTGACAAACACACTGCTGCCAATGCTTGATGCTAGAAATAATACTTACTCTGTTTATTCACCAAAATTATGTTACAATTGCATTGTTTATGCTCAATATATTAAGTAGAAATATATGTAGTAATACGAAGATAAATGATGGCTTGCTATATCAGCTGATCAGCTGATATTAGAATGACAGTTCTAATTCACAGGCCATTTTTTGTTAGTGTGTATTTCTTCCTGAAGAAAAGATACAGAAAATTTCTGATTCAATTTAGCCATAAAAGATACATAACTTAGGAAAGCTGGCTAGAGAATCTAGGGAGAAGTTGTTGAAAAAACTTCAGTGGAAAAGTAATTGCAGACTCTGGAGGAAAATGAGAGGGTTAAAAAGGTTGAAGTGAATGTTTTAAAAATAAATTGAAATTACCAAAGCTGTAACAATGAAAAGTCAGGGAGTCATCTGCATTTGGTGGCCAAGAAGGCCAATGGAATCCTGGGATGCATTAGGAAGGGCAGTGCCAGCAGGTCAAGAGAGCTGATCCTGCCCCTCTGGCCATCTGCAGTGCTGAGTCCAGTCCTGGCTCCTCAGGACAGGAGAGACATGGAGCCCCTGGAGTGGCTCCAGTGAGGGTAACAAAGATGATTGAGGCTCTGGAGCATCTCTGTAATGAGGAAAGGCTGAGGGAGCTGGGCCTGTTCAGCCTGGAGAGAGGCCCTGAGAGGGGACCTCATCAATGTCTGTGAGCATCTGAAGGGAGGTGCCAGGAGGATGGAGCCAGGCTCTGCTCCGTGGTGCCAAGCAATAGCACAGGAGGCAATGGGCAGGAACTGATGCACAGGAAGCTCCACCTGAACATGAGGAAGAACTGCTTTACTGGGCAGGTAACTGAGCACTGGAACAGACTGACCAGAGAGGTTGTAAAGTCCCCCTGACTGGAGACATTTCAGAATTGTCTGGATGAAATCCTGTGCCATGTGCTCTGGGGTGCCCCTCTTCGAGCAGGGAGGCTGGACCAGATGAGCCACTCTGGTTCCTTCTAACCTGACCCATTCTGAAACCCATGTGTGCTTGTGTTTATCACATAGGTGAGTCACTGAGAATCTGCTTAAAACAGGTACAAACCTAAGCTTAAATCTGAGAGCAGATGGATAGTGCTTGCACCTGTTGAAATCTTAGTAGTCTCACAGGGGCTTCCTTTGCTTTGTGAGAGCTTGTTTTCAGCTGGTACTTGTGCAGTGCATTGCTTTACTGAGAAATTCTTCCCAGCGAAAAGTTCGCATCAGAAGTTCTTAAGTCCAGTAATATCACATTTTCAGAGGTGAATTGTTAGTGTGTACTTATAGAAATATATTATTTTAAAGCAGTATTTAAAAAATGTGTTATTTCTGGCTCCAATCATCAGCAGTATCTTGTTTACTACATAGTTCATCTGCCTGGACTTCTGTGAGGCTTTTGACATGGTCATCCATGACATCCTTCTCTCTAAATTGGAGACAGTTGGGTTTGATGGGTGGACTGTTCAGTGGATGAGGAATTTATTGGATTGTTGCATTCCAGGACAATGGTCAATGGCTTAGTGAGCTGAGTGTTCCTCAGGGGCCTGTACTGGGACCAGCATTATTTAATATATTCTTCAATGACTTAGATGAAGAGATTGAGTGCACCCTCAGCAAGTTTGAAGATGACACCCTGAAGAATGGGATGCCATCCAGAGGACTATGAACAGGCAATGGAATGCCATCCAGAAGACTATGAACAGGCTTGAAAAGTGGCATAAGCTGGACCCAGAATATTCTGTTCAGCATATTCGTTTGGATGTTCCCTCCACAAATTATTTTATCCTTTCAGAAGCCATTTATATTTTGGAAATCACAACATGCTGTGGAGATTAATTCTGCATTTAAGAGGTAGGATGTCCCTCTTCCTGAATTGATGTAATTCCCACTCACCTGTAGAGATCCTGGGTGTCAGTGTTCAGGATTTCTCCACTTTCTTCCAAGCAGTGTTCAGGCTAAAGCACTCACTATGAGCTGTGTTCCTCTGCATGCCAGATTGTCTCATGCTGACAAATACCTGCCAGCATCTATGGGTTTTGTCCTGGGAAATTCCAGGTAAACATGATCTCTCAGCCTCATGCAAGTAACAGCTGCTACTTTTGCTCAAAGGGAATTCCCACTGACTTTGATGTGTAAGAGAGGACATCACCCATGTGTTGCCTCATCACAGCGAGGTAAGACAGTAGCTAAAATGTTTGTCAAGGCCATGTGATAGCAGGAACTTCACAAGCAGCAGGTCAGACTTTTCCACTGTTTTCCTTAGTTATACACACTTTACTCTTAACAAAGATCTTCTCTATGCACTCCAGTGAAAGCACAACTGGAGTCTGAGCCAAAATACAGCAAGTTAGGATAGGACAAATACCAGCTATTTCTCTGGTATGACAGGTGGAAATCTGCATCATGTTGGATTTTTGCCTTTCCACCTTCTAAATTTGCTGTCTTCAGTGCAAGGAAAAGCACTGAAGTTTTAGGAGGTTTGCTTTTCATTGCACAGTAAAGAAATATTATGTGTTAAAACAAAAAAAAAAAATTATTAGCTGTGCTTACTTTAGGTGTGATACACTGGCCACCCTTTTGTGCTTATTTTATGCTAGGCACTGAAGAAATGTGTAGTAAGATTGGTCACCCAAAGGAGCTTAGCAAATATATCCTGAAAGGTGGGTGAGACAAGAGAGAGTAGCTGGATGGGCAGGAAAAGGAAAAGGAGGACAACAAACACAGCATGAGGCATGAAATTTCTAGTTACTCATATGATACAACTGCACTGACCTTAATACTCACTATTCCAGACTTTAAGCATCAAAGTTCTGATATTTTGTATCATTCTGGCCTGATTAAGGCATGAAGATCCATTAAAATCATTGTATTCCCCACAGCTGGTGTGCATGTCACACAGTCACTTAGACAAGGTAGCATCCTGCATTCTGAGCATCAGGGAAAGATCCTGGGGATTGTGTAAGAGCATTTTCTCTGTGTAAACATCTGATAATATTATTTAACATTTGAAAAGACCTCCTCTAACACTAGATCTATTGAGAAAGCCCCCAAATGTTCCAAGTGCTTTTAAGACAAGATGCAGCCAGTGCATAAAATTTGGCCTTTTGTGTGTACTCTAATTCACAAGTACCTGTCAGAGGGGCTTTCCTGTGGGAAAACTTCTGTACAGCTGTGCTCTCATGGGCGAGAGGAGTTGCTGAGTGCAAGTGAATGTTTTGAGCCATTCCAAAGCACTACCTATTTTTATCTTATGGATAGGCACTGCTACCATGCTGCTGTCCTTGGCTTGGAGGGGTTCAGGGGAGGGTTTTGCCTCATATTCAATGGCCAAGGCCATTAACCAGGGCTGGACATATCAGGTTGTGAGCCATGTCCCAGCCCCAAGCTTGCTGTGTGTTAGCCAGCCACTGTTTTGCTGAGTCTTGTTTCTGTCTCTGCTAAGATGGAGAACAGCAGTATTTCTGTACCTCACAGTGGGAACACCCTTTATTCTCTCAGCAGGTTCTCTTTGTAATCTTATAAATTCTGTCAGGACAAAACCTAGGGATTCTTATATATTTCCCTGCTCTGGTTGACTGGACAAGTAGCAGCAGGTCCAGCCATGCTGTTGGAAGTCTGGCAGCCCTGGAGCTGCAGATGGCTCACCAGCATGTTGGACACGCATCACAGGATGCAAGCATCTATTGGGAGCCAAGTCTGCTGTATAAAACTCACTACACCAAGTGGCAGAGATTTCTGAAATGCAGAAGCCCACTGCAGGTGTTGGTCAGTTTTCTGTGCTCTCAGGGCCGGTGTGATGGCTGGGAAGGAGGCAGCCTGTGATGGGGCACTTGCGCTGGGCTGTAGCAGACTGTGGGCTGCCTCTGCTGAGAAACTGGTCCCCAGCTGCCACCTGCTGAGCCTTGAGGAAACAGCAGAAATCCCTGCCCAAGCACCAGCCTTCCTCGGGGCGGGGGATCTAAAGACATCACTGAGTGCCAAAATATAAGACAGTACCCGGGGGAGATGCTAAACACTGGGCATGTGAAGGAAAATCATCCACTTCTTCAGGTGTCCAAAGAGGAACAGGGATGCTGACTGGAGAACCAGCCTGAACTACTGGTCTGGGGGTGCAGACAAGTCCACAGAGTGAGAAAAATACAATGCAGTAGAAGAGAACAGCTTATATAGTAATTCTTTTACATTAAATCATAGTAATACAGCCCTACTGTGTGCATATTTATAGGAAGACTTTTGAAATCATAAAGATGCTACTGCAGCATTAGCTGCAGGAGAAAAACATCTTTGTCCCTTAAATAAATCAAATACCTTCATTATTTAAAGCAAATTCAGCTCAAGCACAAGTGCACCAGTACTTTAGAAAGCTGGATTTTGTTTGGCACCATGATGGTATAATAAACTTGTTTCTGATCCTGACAGTGATCCTCATTTTCAACTGATTGTTGTGTGGTTTGCAAAATACACCACAGATCCTCATACTTAAAATAAAAATAATACTTATCCACCTATATCAAAACTTCTTCTAAGCAAGGCTATTTTGCCATGTATGTTTACAATGCCCAGCAAAATGGGAGCTCATTTTGTGATGCCTGGAGAGTAGTGTGAATTGAAAAGAAGACTGCTCTGAACTAATTTACACGTATCAGGTATATTTTATTTTTAAAATAGTTCCTGAAGAAAAAAATAAAGAACGTTGTAACAAATAAATAAACGACCACTGCCAGCAACAAAACAACAGCAAAAATCTGTGGTTGTTATCTACATCTAACAAACCTCTAATGCCACCTGCTGGGGGAACAATAAAAGTGAGAATGAAGTCTCCAGCAGAGTACTAATTGCGTTCTCTTCGTTCTCATGTCTTTCAAAAATTTTATTGTATTAAAAAAATCTGAAAAGATTTTAAGAAAGTCTATGAGTATAATCAGGATGGTGTACTTTTAAATACCAATATGATAAGAGTTTCTTTTCAACTGTATTCTAAACACTGTCTGTTTGCAATCAAGAAATAGTCCTACTATTTTCTCTTTCTTCTGTCCTAAATTATTCATCAAAAAAATCCTGAAACACATTTGAATTTTCTAATGTGCAAAGAATTGCATATTAGCATCTCTGACTCCTTAAGGACAGCATTTAACACTCAGCAATACAGAAAAAAAAGCCATTTTCTTAAGAAAGCCCCATTATAGCACAAGGACATACAACCTCAAATGTAGCACTGGTCCTTCTTAAGACAAAACAGAACTAGGAAACAGTGGGGCCTATTTTTGAATATCCTTAAAATGTTTTATGCCATTCTGATACCTGACAAGCTGCTCCTCATGTTCAGGTAGAACTTCCTGTGCATCAGTTCCTGCCCATTGCCTCCTGTGCTATTGCTTGGCACCACGGAGCAGAGCCTGGCTCCATCCTCCTGGCACCTCCCTTCAGATGCTCACAGACATTGATGAGGTCCCCTCTCAGGGCCTCTCTCCAGGCTGAACAGGCCCAGCTCCCTCAGCCTTTCCTCATTACAGAGATGCTCCAGAGCCTCAATCTTTGTTACCCTCACTGGAGCCACTCCAGGGGCTCCATGTCTCTCCTGTCCTGAGGAGCCAGGACTGGACTCAGCACTGCAGATGTGCCTCACCAGGGCTGGACAGAGGGGCAGGATCAGCTCCCTTGACCTGCTGGCACTGCCCTTCCTAATGCATCCCAGGATTCCATCGGCCTTCTTGGCCACAAGGGCTCACTGCTGGCTCATGGATGGCTTGTTGTCCACCAGGACCCCCAGGTCCCTGTCTGCAGAGCTGCTTTCCAGCAGATTGTTCCTTAGTCTGTACTGGTGCTTGGAGTTATTCCTACACAGGTGCAGGATCCTGCATGTCCCTTTGCAGAATTTCAGATAGCTCCTCCCTGCCCATTCCTCCAGTCTGTCTGATCTGTTCTTCTGAAGGGCTTCTGAGCCCTCTGGGGCATTGGCCACTCCTTCCAGCTTTGTGTCATCAGTGAACCTGCTGAACTTGCTCTGCCTGTTCATCCAAGTCATGGATGAACAAGTTAAACCTCTGGAGGACACCACTGGTGACAGGCCTCCAACTACACCCTGTTCCACCAATGACAACTGTTTAGGATCTGCCATTGAGCCAGCTCTCAATCCATCTCATTGTCTACTCATCCTGTCCACACTTCTTGAGTTTGATTATGAGCATATTGTGAGAGACAGTGTCAAATGGAGGATCCAGGCCAATTACAATTCTTCTTGGCAGAGTATTTGAAAATCACTATGCAGTATTCAAAAGCATCTTGTTTCCTCATCATTCACTGGTAACAGAACTTAAGCTGCAGAGAACCATGTTAACTCAACCTAAAACCTGCCAAGCCTTGTAAATTGTGGGAAATGCAAATCCCAAGGCCAAAAAAGTTTTTTTCTGCTTTGCCTACGTCTCTTGCATGCTACTCACCCTGCAAATCTGTACAAACACTGCTGCTCCACAGCAAAAACAAATGGAAAGACAGTTGTATGGACAGAGCACCATTAAGCAGGGGTACAGTTTTCAAAATAAAAGAAATAGAAACTGTGAACTAGATGGATTTACCTCAGAGTGAAGTGTCTCTAAAGCGAGCGCTTGTTTTCATTTTGAGGTACAGCCTAGAAATAGAGTGTAAAACTATAATTATACAGTAGCAAGATGAACCTCTGGCTGCAGCAGTAGCAGCGGCAGTTTTTTTAACAGACTATAATGTGTCACAAAGTATCAGGATAAAGATAACAAATATGTCAAAGTAGCTTAGACACAAAGTTGTTAGGCACTTTTAAAGTACTTTCAGATGAGAGGGATGGAAGCAGAAAAGTGTTTTTACCCAGTTACATAGTGAATGGAAAGTAAACAGGCGGTTCGTGTAGTTTATGCATTTTCTTCCTGAAAGGAAAAAAAGGACTTAGAACATTCAGGACCCTTCTCATTTAAAAGTCTGTAACAAAACACAATGGAAGGCATCAACAGTTTGGAAAACAAAGGCTGTCAGCCCATCCACTGCAGACTTCCTGATAAATCCTGACCCCAGTGCAATCTAACAGGCCACATCATTAACAGCAAAGAACACTCCAAACTGTTAAGCCTGACTTTATCAAACAGACAGACCTACAACACATTAGTGAGCAGAAGAAAACAGCACAGTAACTTTGAGGATACTCATTGGCCTAATTCATAAGACTAAAATAGAAGAATTTACTGTGACTCTTAATACTCACATAGCAGAAGAACTAATAAAACAGATATTTGTAGAGTTGATGTGTTTTGACATGTAATGGTTTCACTTCCAGCTGGACCTTTCTGTTACACTGAAAGGTCACTTCCTCAGGGAGTGTGTAGATGACTAAGAGATTTTGTTTGGAGGCACTTTTTTTCTATATTGTTTTTTCACTCCCAACAATTTTAGGTTTTGGGTTTTTTTAATGAAAAATTTGCCTAGTCTGTGTGATATGAATGGAAGTTTGTTTGCAGGAAACACCTTTTAAAACATGAACATGCTTGCAGCACACAGTTGCAGTGAAGCTGATACTTAAAATTACCTTGCAACAGAAGATAGCTGTGTTCCAGTGGTTTTTATTGCAGTCCTCTGACAACTTCATCCCAAATGCTAGATATTGTTGTGATTCAGAAAGATATGGAAATACAGCTGACAAAACTGTTGATGAAGATGAATAAGCTGAGAAAGGGGAAGTCAGGAGTCAGAAGTCAGAAGGAAAGCAGATGTCACTTGCATATTATCTTACAGAAATGAGCATGCAAATCTTAAATTTGTGAAGGTCCACTGACGTAAATGGTAAATTTTTTCCTGTTTTAAATCAGATCCTATGAGTCATTATCTTCTGGTCTTTGGTGAAGTGTTAACTTGAGAAACATAGCTTGCACTTTTGAAGAACTTCAATTTCATATATTAGCACCGTAGATTAATTTCATATTTTTTAAGTACATTTTTTCCCCAGCATTTGAGGGCTGTTCAGGAGAAGGCTCTCATGCAACCTTGTTTCTAGCACATGAAATAAAAGTTCAAAATATGATATAGGAGCGGGCAATGTGTTCTAGATCCCCAGCAACATAGGCAAAAAGTTGCAGTTTTAGCTTTAGGCACAGCTGACATCATCTCTGCATTGTTGTGGCTCTTGTATGTGCACAGTGTGATCTAGAAAGCGGGGTATAATGGAGACAATCCCACCGCAAGGCTGATGGCAAAAGCTGTGCACAAAAGAACAGTATATGCTACGTACAGCAGAGATACATCGCCGTTCTCTTTGTCGTACTTCTCAACAAGTTCAAATGATTTCCAGATGATTTTTGTTAGTATAGAATTAAGGCAGGATTTAAAATTGTTTTTTAAAGGGTTCACAATAACCTGGCACATTTTAGAGCCGAAGCTGAAAAACAAATCACTACATACATGAAGAGGAGAAATTGCTGTGATGGGCCAGACTACTTCAGTTCAAAGCCCTAACACTGGTGTCACGTAAGACAAACTTCAGAGGAAAAGACAAACTGAGTTGGCTGTGGTTAGCTGGGGCACAGCAAGTTGTCTGTTGTCATTCTTTCAGGAAATATGAAAACCTTAAGCTGCAGGGAGTAGGAAAAGATTAACCTTAATCCAAACATCTTACATCTTTGCATTAATTTAGTACCCTAATGAAACACAAGTATTTCCTGTATGAAACATTCAGGTCACTTTCTAAGATCTCTAAGAAAACATCCTCATTTCTGAGGCTGTCACTGTCCAGCTTAATGCCTTCCATACACGAAGCTTTCTCCACAAGACCGGAAAGGCTCTGCTGTGCAGGTGTGTGATGCTGCAGACAGCTTGCTGGCATGGCCAAGTGCCCATGATAGAAGCTGAGCCCTCCTGTACTGTTTAATGTCCTACTCTTATCTGCAGTGACTTAAAGTACCTTTGCACCTATCTCCACAGGTCCAGAAGATGGACTATTTGTTACATTACCCAACAGAAAATGGTAAGGGAGCAGCTTGCTTTTCTGCAGCCAAAAAAGCTCCAAGGTGAGCAACCTCCCACTCTCCTCCTCTCCTAAGTCACAGAGGTCAGTGCAGCAATAGCTCAAATATGGCTTTGTGCACCCATAACCTGCCAGAATGGGTCCCCTGGACTTGAGATTTCTGGATCTTCTCTGCTTGCAGTCTGTTCTTATGCTGTTGCAGCAGTCAATGCCATGACATCAGGACATGTAGGCTTATGTGAGCTGGCATTCAGCTTGGTAAGTCAGGTTCAACTACCACTGAAATGCAGCTGGCAATTCAACATACACAGTCTGGCCATGAATCTTCCTGAGCACGTAATTGTGTCCCAGCCTCTGTTTGAAATGACAGAAACTACACCCAGTCACCACATCTAAACATGAGGCCATGGATTTCAAATCCTAATTTTGTGCTATTTTAAGAAACAAACAGAACTCTTGCCCTTTGTTGTATTTATCCACAGCAATTCAGAGTGTTCAAATATACATTTTATAAACAAAATATGTCATTGTCGAGGTGGTCATGACACAAGCAGAGACAACAAGCAGTCTCAGATGGCAACTCTTTATTATTGAAAATGGCTGACCTTTTATACACTTTCTAATGGTTTATGCTTCTTCTACCCCAACTATTGGCCACAATAAATCAACATAACACCTTTGGTGAAAAGTAACAGTGACTTCAGCTAACTTTCTAAAAATGCTTCGTCCAGCTGCAAAGTTCTCTCCTTATCTTTCTTCAATTCATCTCTTCTCTCTGTCTCCTTGATAACAGCTTTGGAGAGAGCTCCTTATCAGCCTCTTCTTGCTTCTCAGCTTCTTCTCGCTAGCTAACAGGCCTGCTGTTAGCCCTTCCCACAAAAATACTTTTATTAGCTAGTACATGGGTTATTTTAAATCAAGAATTAGAATACAGTTGATATTAAACTATTCTTTCAGTTCATTTCAACGAAGTCAAAGTTACTGTAGATTACCCTCAGGAGGTAATATTTATCTGGCAAAAAAAGGTTTTTAAAAATATAGATGGAATTTCCTTTTCCTCTTTTTATTTTGCATGTTTTGGCAATATAGTTTAAATCAGATAACTTAGCTAATAGAGCATAACACTAAGCGAAACCAGAACTTAATGGGAACAGTTACTAGACTGTTTAATGATTTGTTCCTGCTTCTGATGTGAAAATTATCCCATCATTACATTTATGTTTCCAATTTACTAAATTAACTATTTTTCATTATCTTTTCTGCAACAGCTCTATCCAAGAAAAACATCTTGAGTATTTAGAGATACTCCAGACACTTCATCCAGTTTATTGGGTAATTGCTTTTAAGAATGGCCCTAGATAGAGAAAAGTCTTGTATTGTTTCTCCTTGTTTTACAGAAGCATCATAACGGTGTTTCCCTCTCTGGACACCAGCAGCCACATTCAGCCTGGTACAGAACTCAGAAATGGAAAAATATACTCAAGTGTGGCCTCTACAGACCACACTGTCACCTGAGTGTGCAGTTACTGTGGTTTTTCAGAGTCAGAGATGAAAAGAAATGGCTGGCCATGTGCAAAACAAAGAGCAGTCTCTTCTAAACCAGAGACCCTTTATACAATAAGCAGGCTCAGCATGTCACTTCAGCATGATGCAGTGGCAAGAGAATATGAGCCTCAACTTAGATTAAAAAATGGTAACCTGGTGTAATATATATCTATAGATCTGTATCTCCTTCAAGCCCACGGACAGACTTGCGAATTATTAGTATTTGTTATTTTAAATATCAGCTGTATCAGAAACCTTATTCTGACCTAAGTTCTACTACCCTGCTGCTGTGCAAACAGAGCAGAATCAGTTCCTCTGTAGCTCCTTTGGGATGCTGTTGTAAGCAAAGTTGTTGCTTTTGTATTAGGTGGTATGGTTAGATTACTTCAAGGATCCCTCTAATCGTTTGGATGCATTTCCATTTTTACACAGTATCCCTGACAGGCTCAATGATCTTTATTATTCTTGTCTCAATCATTGGTTCTAAGAAATGTTAGTAGCAATGCTTTGCTCATCAGCTAAATCAGTGGCTGCTTCCATGCTCTTCAAATGGAAACCAATGTCTTAACTCAGGCCTCTTCCTTCAGAAGGTGTGACAAGTCAGTGCCACTGGTTCATGTTACCGTGTTAGTGTAATTGGATTGCTTTCAGTATATGCCCATTTCCTCAAAGGAATAGGTGAGGTCTGTCTCTGTACTCTTCCTTGACCTCATGTCTCAGCAGTCTTGGCCAGGTAAGACAAGGAATGTGGACTGCTTTACCTTTTCTAATGGACAATTGGGAAAGGAGTTCCAAATTTAGTGAGTATTTATTTTCTTTTTTTCCCTCTCCTCAATGTAGGAGCAACATATTTTAATCCAACCTAAACTCCTTATCAAATAATTTAACCCAAACCAGTAACAGCCTCCTCTAAACTGACTGCCATCCTATGCAAGACTTAACTGCATTAACTTAGGTTCCTTTGTTTAATTTGACATGAACATTTTTTGTATATAGAATTTCGTCTACACATCCATTTCATAGTAGATTTCTGTACTTCTAATTGCTGCCCACATACCAGAGACTCTTCTGCCAGTAGCCTAAAACTCCTGTTCTCAAAAGATCTGTCATGGAATTATTCTAAAATATAAAATTTGATTTCTCATATGTGGTCTGATACTCATCCTGGTGAATATATAGCACACTGGGTTGAAAACCACAGACTTGCCAACAAGTGTTTACATTTCCATTTAATATGAGAATACTTCCCCATTATGTAGTAAGAATATGAGGCAAAGAAAAAAATAAATTAATGTAATGACCTGGGAAAGAGAAACCTTACTGTTTTAGAGAGTCATCTCCTACATGTAGTGGAAATATCACATATTCCTTATAAACTAGTATACAGTACTGTAATACATAGGACATAATTTTCCAGTTTCCTGGAAGAGAGTGATGAGAACCATTTACAGACAATTAGCTTGTATTTTCCTCACAATAAATCACATGAATTACACATGCAAACTGGAGTAAGGAAGGATTATGTAGCAGTGCCATCAAAACAGTCAGAAAAGCCACTGATCGTACAGTTCAATCTGAGTAGTCATACACCTGAGTGAGACCAAGAACAGTTTCTCCAAAAAGTCTGATCAAAATTCACTGATAGAATCAGACAGAACAATGATTAGGTTCTGAAGAGTATGACAGTACAGTAGCACTATTGAAAATATCCCTGTTTTATCCATATCAACAAAAATCATAATCTGAATTACAAGTGTACTGCATATCTGCATAAGCACCAAGATAATATAAAGTAAAAGCTTATTCATCAAGTCCCTCTGATAAATGGTCCCCGATAAAAAAGCAAATTTTTAATGCACTTTTAAGTACTTTTGGCAAGAGATATAAGTTCCATAAAAGAAAAACCACTGCAAAGTCCGAAAAAAATTCTAAAACTTGTAAAAAAGATCAAAGGTAGAGCATTTCTAATAGTCTGAGAAATAATGAAATTCACTCCAGTTCCTGAGATAAACTGTAGATCAGTTGTGAGGATTTACCAGATTGTACCACACTTACTTTCTCACCTTCTCTTACACCCTGCACACAAGGTCAGAACTGAAGATTCTGCTAAGCTTACAAGTCAGCAAAGCATGTGAAAGCTCAGAACATTCAAATTTTCTTTTCCACTATAAATACAAGAGACTGGCAACTTAGGTCAGAGACAGACAGACTTCTGCAACAGTCTGTCAAAATAATTTCCAGACAGAGGCAGTTGCTTTAAATTAACTGCACTTGCATCACTCAAATTAATATAGTTGTGTGCTTCTGTCTGGTTTCCACTGACAACTGTGCTCTTATTCATCCCTCTGCTGTTTAAAAGAGACCATAGATGAGTTCAAACTCCTAGGGTCAGACTTTTAAAAAGAGCATCTGTCACCTAACAGCTCAGCAGGTCTCTATGCTGGAACCATCATCAATGTGCTTCATTGCTACCAGCCATATGGTCAGTTTCTAACTTAGCATTAGAGTTGTGCTCCATCTTCTGTAACACTGCTGGAAGATCCAGTACAGAAGAAATAATATAATGAGGTACGGGGGAGGTATCTACTGGGGCAGTCATTGCTTTGTTTAACCAGACCGTTGCTTTCAAGCCAGCATTCAGGCCTCCTTGAATATCTGTATCTAGAGAGTCACCGACCATCACACACTCCGCGGGCTGCACCCCCAGGAGATCGCAACAGTAATGGAATATGGATGCCGCCGGTTTCTCCTCTTTCTGCTCTCCCCCCACAACGATGGCATCGAAGTAGGGCTGGCAGGCGCACGCCTCGATCTTCTCCCTCTGCGTCTGCCGCTCGCCGTTGGTGAGGAGCAGCAGGCGGAGGCCTTTCCGCAGCTCGGTCAGCATGGCCCGCGTGTCCTCGGCCAGCGTCAGGTGCTGCAGCCGCGTCGTCTTCCACAGGTAATAGCACTCGGCCGCCAGGTCGCGGTTCGCCTCCCCGCCGATGGTCTCCTGGATCGCCTCCTCCCAGTGCGAAATCCGCAGGTCTGTGATGCACATCTTCGCGGGATCGTGGCACTCCTTGAGGAGCTTGGCCTGCACCTTATCGCAGACGGCGCGGGCCTCTCCCTCCCCGTAGTGGTGCTTGGACTGCAGGGCGCTTATCACCTGCAAGGGACGCGGGGACGCGCGTCAGGGCGCTGCGGGGCCGCGCGGCGCGCTCCCGGGAGCGGCGCCCGGCCGCGTGTCAGCGGGGGAGGGAGCGGGACACGCGAGGCACCGGCACCGCCGCCGGGCCCGGAGCCGCGGCGGCCGCGGGAAGGGGGACGAGGGCAGTACCTCCTCGATGGCGCGCCGCCCCGCCGCGGCCGTGTCGATCAGCGTGTTGTCCAGGTCGAAGAACACCGCCTTGACGCCGTGCAGCCCCATGGCGCCGCCTCCCGCGAGAGCCGCCCCGCTCGGACGGCGGAGGGGAGCGCCCCTGACCGCCGGCAGAGCCGCCCGCGCCGGGCACAGCGCGGCGGGGCCGCCCCGGGCCCGCCCCTCACGTCAGGGCCGCGGGGCGGGGCCCGGGCCACAACGGCGCTGCCCGGGGCGCGCAGGGCGGCGCTCGGCGCTGCCAGGTGCCTCTCCCGCCCCGCAGAAAAGGAGGGCTGAAGGCAGGCAGCGTTCACGAATGGGCTGTGAGGACAGCCTCCCGAATCCCAGCAGCTCGTGTGGGCGGCGCTGGGCCGGGCAGAAAGGCCGCGGGAGCTCCCGTAGCCCGGCTACCGCTGGGAGTGGAGGCGCTCCCCTCGCCGTGCGGGCCGTGGGCAGGGCACGGCAGCAGGAGCGGCTCTGCGGCACCCCGGGCGTGCCCTGGGCGAGCCCGCCCCGCGGTATTTGGGGTGTGTTTCCTCTGTGTAGGAATGCTTTCTGGATGAGGCAACGGGACACCTGGCAGCTGGTTGGAAAATAACCTATTGAGGTGCTGCCAGGGAACAGCTTTGCTGTGCAAGAATTCCCCCTGCAGCGCTTCCACCCGGGCAGGCCTGCCCGCTCCCGGCTGTTGGCGGCAGTTTGGCTGTGCCAGCCCCGGGCCAGCGGCTGCTGCTGCTGGGGAAGGTTGTCCCACCTTAGGGAACGGCACCACACAGGTCCCTGCACGGGGTGGTAGCGTGGCGCCCAAAGATGCCGAAGTCTGTAGGTTTTCACTCCGAAGCATTCCGTGAACGGGGACCTGCACGAAGGAGGAGGAGGAGGCGCATGCAAAAGATTCGGTTCACTTCGGCTTTCCCAGCTTCTCTGTTACCTTCTGGAGCGTGTTCTGCAGTTACCTCTGAGCCCAGCAGCCGCAGGACAGGGGTTGAATTATCCATCAGCAAGTGTTCCTAATAAAGCCAAAGTCAATAACTCCACTGTAACTCCACTATTTTGAGACTCTATATAATTATGGATTATTTGAAACTCCAAAGGTGAATATTTTGTAGAGCAAATGAATCTCAAAGGCATTTGAATGCAAGCCTGAATGGCCTTATAGAACAAGATTTTTAGGTGTATATACCAACGACTGTTTTGGAATTGATGATTTTCCCCAAGGTGAAGTTTAACAGCGTCTTGTTCATTGATAATGTTTTGAGAAACCTTGTGTATTTTTTAACAGCCATCTAGCAAATTTTCTTAATTTGATTTGTGTTTAATACTGCTAATGTCAATTAGAAATTAATCGTTAACTGCAATTAACGAAGCTGGAGGAAACTTTGTCTTTTACCAAAAAACTGGAAGTTCACTCCAGGTCACTTTCAGTTCTAAAAAACACACCTTTGATAGCAATCTCCTGGTCTGATAGAAGACATTGAGTCACATGCAAGGCCAAAGCAGTTGTGCCCAAAAGCTTGGCATATGGCAAGTAGAACTACAGAAAACAAACCTTTAAGGAGAGAGCTGGATTCTGAGAAGAAACAGAGATAGCTAAGGATCCTGTAGTTAAGGCAATAAGAGAAGTTTTAATAAAATTACTCTAGCTGGTTCTAATAAAATGTGCTGGTTTTGCTTGATAAGACAGAAAAGGTGTTAGGCATGTGGATTTTATGTGCCTCTACTGAATTACTGTTTTTCAGAATTTACACAGAAGAGTGACTTAAAAATAGGATGCATTCTACTTAGGAAGATGGCATTTGTTTCAGTCAGCCCTACATTGCAAACAGTGAGCATTGGATCCTATGTGTACTTTTGGAAAAAGGTACATTTACATAAAATATTTGTGCTTTCAAAGACCATTTGGACTGTTTATCTATCAGCAAGTGTGTTACTTTCTCCTTGTTCTCCCGTTCCTTGTTCTGCAGGCTCACTAGAGGCTGGAAATCCCTCTCAGCAGAAGCTGAGAACCAGGAAAAGAACAGTCATTGGAAACTTGAGTAGGAGACAAGCTGAAACATGAAAGAGTGCACATCCTAGAAGTGATAATGTAAGAATGCCAGTATGGTATCTTTAAACAAGGAATTGCTCCTTTTTTTGCTACAAGATGATTATGTTTAGGAGTTCAACATTTGGAACTCTCTGATGGTTTTTTCCTGCATCTCCACTAGTGTCTCAATGGGTTCCTTTTTGGTTGTGTTAGCATTATGAGAGAGCAGGTGAGCTTCCTGGGTGCCCAAGTTGTTTCCTCGTACTGAGGAAGACCTAAGGCTTGCTGCTGTTTTCCTTTTCTACAGCTGTCTGGTTTCTGCTGGAGAGAGACCTGGCAGGGGGTGGAAATCAAATCTGGATGATCAGGAGTAGTGACCTGTGTGCACATTGGAAGTCATTTGCTCCACCCTTTACATCTAGCCCCTGAAAACTCATCTTGGAGATTTTTCTTTCCCACTTCCACAGAATATATTATTAACTTGGTGGCTGTTTTTTTTTTTTTGCTTTTATCCCTGTAAGAGATTTATTATGAAGTTCATTCATGTTGAGAGATACCCATGATATATTTCAAGCTCAGTGTGTTGAGGAATAGTTCTCACACGGGTATCTTGGCCTGTAATCTGCAGATTGAAATGCAGATTGAGCTCCTGGTTGGACCTCGAGACAAGAGGCCATGAATTCCCAGCCTTTGGGATAACAAAGGACATGAAGACAGGGGACAGCAGCCAGGTGGATGGACAACTGAGAGTAACAGCCGGTGACTGCCGACCTTTTGGATAAGGCGACGCCAGTGCGATGGATGAACAGAGCGGGGAGGCGGGAGAAGACGAGAAGGAAGAGCGGGACTGAGGGTATAAAACCCTGGGGGTTCTGGGCTTGAGGGCTTTGGAAGTATTTGGGCGCGCACTCCGCCGGCCGTGTTGCGGAACTACAGGGTGTGGTTACTGTAACAGGAGAAGGCGCCAGCGAGTGACGGCCAAGCCGGGGGCTCAGGCGTTTGCGAAGCCGCTCGCCTGCCCCGGAGCCCCGGTTCCCCGTAAGCTCAGGAGCGCGGGCAGAGCGCAGGCGGCGGAGGCGCCGCTCCTTGTGCCGTGCCGGGCCGGGCGCGGCTCCCCGCGGCCTCAGCGCAGAGCCGCCCTGCTCCCTGCGGGGCTCTCCCGCCCTCGCCTCCCTTTCGCTTTCGTTTTCGTTCTAACGCGGGCCGGCGCTGCGGGAAACGAAACTGGGCGGGGTCTGCGCAGCGCGCCGAGTCGGGTCGGCTGCGGGAGCGTCCGCGGGTCCCGGAGCGTCGGCAGCGGCTCGGAGGTACCGGCGGGGCGGGGGCGCGGGAGGAGGGGCAGGGTCGCTGCGGGATGGGGTGCCCGCAGCCCGGCTGCAGACGCCTGGCCCGCCGCGCTCGGTGACGGCAGCCCGGGGTCATCTTTGGTCCGTGCGGCTACGCCTGGCGTCACCGCTGCTCGAAGGGATATGCTAAGTGCCGTCGGGTTCTCTTCTGCAGGAATCGATTCTAATTCTGGGGAAACGTTACTGCTTATTTTCCTCCCACAGAAGTCAGTAAATGATTCCATCTTTTGCTGTCAAGGAATCTGCTCAGGAATCTTCTCTAATCACTGAATTCTCCACTCTGCTTTCTAAAACCCTTATTCCAAGCAATCACTTCCAAAACATTTGCAGACCAGTCATTTGAATTAGAAATTCGAATCAGTTTCCCATGAACTTTGTTACTAGCACCAATTTTCTATTTTATGTCTTAGCAGTGACCTATCTACCAGGATTAGGGCTGCCTTTATTCCATGTTTAGAGCAGCAGACAAATCTTTGAATGTTACTTTGCAGCATCTATTGAAGATTGTGTCAAAATGGATCGTGAGTATATGGGGAAGGTCAACTCTTACGGTCAAAAAAAGAAATATACAGTGGTTTATGACACCGTCGCTAAAACGGGCCCACCTCATGATCCTGAGTAAGTTCTCTCTGCCTGTCACTAACGAGCGGGGCTTTTCCTGCAATGAGCAAACCGTGTAAAGCTTGCAGTCACAAATATTGATTTGCTGAAAGCACATGTGTAGTGGGAAAGCTGGTTGAAACAATGAATTGAATGGCAGGTGCATGGGGAAGACATCATGTGATACAGTTTAAGGAGAAAACTTATTTCAAGGGTGATGGCTCTTTTTCAGAAAGTACCAGCTTGTATATTATGCATCTCCTCTCAGAAGGTGGATTGGGTTACAGCACGAATTTCAGTTTGATTTCAAAGCTACAAAGCAAAGTGTTTACAAAGCATTGTTGATTTCTAGTCAAAGAGGTTGGGTGTATTAACTGATTTCATACTAACATATTTAATGTGTAGTATATTTTTTAACATCTCTTACAAGAAGAGGGTGTTTTGCTTAAGAAGTTTTGCTTTCCCTTTTAGAGACAATTACAGGTGATGGAATATATTTTATTTTTTAACACTGATACAGTGCATTTTTTCCCTTGCCAAAGGTTGTAGATACTCAAGATCTGTAATATTTCCTTGCATGATTTTTAAAATTTTTTTGCTAGTTTGTATGAAGACAAGGCTTATGTTAATAATTAATACATTTCTCTTGCTGTGTTGCATGTTGTCAGATAGCACTGTCTATGCAGATTTAGTCTTAAGTCTGTCTAACATCTCAGAATAAAATAATAGATATTATTTGGATCTCAAATGTTAATAGCTATCTTATTTTTTTGCCCATGTAGCTCATGTAATTCAAAAAAGTAACTCTTATTGCAGTAAAGGCTACAGCTGTGATCACACAGCAACATCTTAATTCTTCAAAAGTGATGGCACGGGACTGATGGAACTTACGTTCGTTCCAAGTTGTTTATTCCATTTGTTGTGGTTTTTCATTGTTTTTCTCTGTGTTCTGCTACATTCACAAATGAAATTCAGCCCATTGTGTGACATTTAGGAAAATCCTGGGTAACTTGGGCTATTCCAAGGATACAGTGTAAAGTGTCTGGCTGTAGTGATGTGTGCTGTAAACCTTCAGTCCCCTTATGCTGCTCTTTCCTGGAGTTCTGGATGCATTGACCACTGCCGGTTGTGAGCTAGCTCCCTAACTCTGCTGTGCTGTTCCATCTCATCTGTCACCTTGCAGCTGTCCGAGGCATGATGCAGAAATACCTCCCATCCCAGTTCTGGTGCTGAGGCTGCTTCCAGTACTGGGTCTGACAGGGCCAGTGATGAACACTATGTAAGAAGGTTAAAGGAGACCAGGGTGGCTCAGTCCTGAGCTTTTGTGGTCTGGGAATGCAGAGAGTGGACAGTTAGGCCACTAAACCTGTCAAGCTTTGGAATTGCCTGTTGCCTTGGTGAATGACTCTGCACTTAAGACCAATTCATGTATCGCTCCTGCAGGTAGTCCTCAGCTTGGTCATGGAGATTCACTGCAGATTTCATCAGGATGCTTAAATAAATGGTGTATTTTGATGCAGTGTCATAGCTGAATGTGTGTAGTATTCAGTACTTAGGTATGGGTTGGCTGATTAAACTCCTTCCCAAAGAAGAACCTTTCTTACATGTTTTGCTTTTTCTTTGTTGTTTCCTATGTGTAGAGGATATGGCACACTATGGGGGTGCCTTTTCCTACTGTTTGCCTCCTTAAGATTTCTTGTTAGCCTTGCTTACGCAATGAGAGCAAGCACTTCATTCTGCATCTCCATTGTTTCCCACCCAAACATTTCATTAAAGGGAAGTGGAGAATGAGGTTGGAATAATGAAAAAAGTGAGTTCCTAAAGTCACTACACTATTTGAGACCAATTTTCCCACAGAGGAACTCATGGTGCTATGCCTTGACTGTGTGAATCCACCTTGTTGGCTGTGAGCATTTACACACTCTGCTGCAATCTGAAGCTCAGAGGTGCTCTGAGGCTCTAATGGTCACTTTAACTTGGTGCAAGTATGTGCTGCTGCCACAGGCAGAAATCCAGTTGTTCTTTTCTCCTCTGTTGCAAAGGCAGTATCAGAAACATTAGGGGATTTGCAGCTGCAGGACAAGTCAGATCTGTAAGGACTGATTTGTCTGAAATCCAACTATTCATTATTAGGGCGCAGTGGTGGGTTGACCCCAGGAGGCAGTGAAACCCCCAGCTACCTACTCACTTTCCCCCAGTGGGAGAGGGAGACAATCAGAAAGGTGAAAGGGAGAAAAAACTTGTGGATTGAGATAAAGACAATTTAATAGACAAAGCATAGCAGGATGTGCAACCAAAGCAAAATAAGGAAGTTGGCTACTCCTTCCCATCAGCTGGCAGATGTTCCCAAGAAAGTGGGGCTTGATCATGTCCTATGTGTACTTGGGAAGGTAAACACCATAGCCATGGGTATCCCCTCTTCCTTCTTCATCTCCCAGCTTTTATTGCTGAGTGACATGCCATATGGCATGGACTATCCCTCTGGCCACCTGCCTTTGTTGTGTCTCTTCCCAGCTTCACACCTACCATTCCTCTGCTTCCTGAAGGCCAGAGTGGGAAAAAGAAAACAACTTTGGTGCTGAGCAAGCACTACTCAGCAGTAGGTAAAACATTAACCCTGTGTTAGTTCCAATCTGGCTGCCCTGAAGAAAGTTAACCCCATCCCAGCCAGATTAAGTTCTGAGCTGCATCAGATTCCCTTTCTGACTCATGGAGTTGCTATATGGGAAGCAGGACATGCACAGTTGTGGAATGGAGGAAAAGAGAGGGAAGGGCTCAGCAATTGAGCACAGAAAGGCAGGACTGGGGCTTGTGTTTATTTGTTGGTAATTTTTTTGTTTTGTTTTGGTGGGGTTTTTTTTGACTGCCTATAAATTAATCTCTCACAAGCACCAGACATGTTTTTTGCTCTTATTAAGCAGTTTACATCACAGGGTACTAAAGGTGAGTGTAATGTCACATCTGGTTTCATGTAACCAAAATTAGCTAATCTTTCCTCTCTGTAGTGTCACACTACTGAGATGTGTCCTGTTGTTAGGGCTTCACGACCTTGCTTGTAATAATGCTGACCTCATCCATTCTTATGCTCTTAAAAATGAAATTATTTTGATTTAAGAAAGCAGTTAAAAGTACTGTTGGAACTAATAAAGTGAATGTATTTGTGACTAGAGAGGAAAATTTTAAAAGTATTTATACTAAAGAATTATGATAATCATTGGTTTGATATAAGAAAAACACATTAATGCTTCAGTACTTCTCATAGTTATCCTACAGTGCTTTGTAGATAATAAACCCAAAGTTTAATCTGATAAGGTTATTAAAGTATATATGTGAGAAAAATGTAGCAATGTTTCAGACAAGTTTTCTTCATTGCAGGTTCACAGTTGTTGTCATAGTAAAAGGTGAGGAATATGGTAGTGGCACTGGTAAAAGTATAAAAGCAGCAAAAGAAGTAGCAGCAAAAAAAGCATGGGAAAGGATTGAGGAAGAGGTGAGTAAACAGTAGGATTGTTTTGGGGGTTATTAAGCAGCGTACATCACATGTAATGTAGTAAATGTTGCATATCTGAAAGTAGATTTTTGGTAACGTTGTTTAATTTAAAACAGTTTCTAATTATTCAAGTTGTCTTTGTTTCTGTCTTATTCAATTTTCAATTCTTTATCACTGAATTGTTTTCCTTATTTTTTTCCAATAGGGTTGGTATCTAATACTGTGTTTCATCTTCTGCTGTTATAGGAGGATAAGGAAATGTATTTGCCTTTGTTAAGCTACCTTGATGTATCCAAAGTGGGCAATTGTCCTTTTATATCTTGACAACTGTTCTATGATTCAATATCTGCAAAACATTTGCAGGGCATTACTCAGCGTGTCTGTTGCCACTCTGCTAATGAAATTGCTTACTTTCACTTGTTCTAATTAATCTTTTTTTCTTTTTCATTATATTCTTTACAGTATAGCTAGTTATATACTCTCTCCTTCTGTGATTAAGTCTAGGTTTGAATTTTGCTCCTTAGTTTTCTGCCAAGTGTTTTGCCCTTCTTTATTTGCCATGTTCTATTTTTCTTTCCAACTCTGAATGCTTCTTAGCACCTTTTGAGTGAAATCGTTTCTTCCCTATTTCTATATGGCTTTTATTGTGTCCTGTCATTACTTTAACACAATTGCTGCATGTCTGCTGATACATTACTGATGTTGACTAATCATGAGGCAGCTGAAAAGTCCTGCTTTCCCCTCTTGTACATGCACAGGAGCATTTGCAGCCCTTGCTAAATGGGAGCATCAGCAGCATCCTGCTGCCATCCCTTCTTCACAGCTTGTTCCCTATATTTTCCTAAAAGGGGTGGGATGAGGCATGGTGAGAGGTTGTTAAAGGCAGAAGTGTAGTACTTGGAAAGCCATTTTACGTTTACTCAAAATGTAATAATTGTGCTTGGGATGTCCGTCCTTTGCCACAAAGGACTCTTAATGGAAACTTGGGATTTCTTAGGAGTGTTTTGAAATGTGGACAAACCTTGCAGCTATATTAGTTCTTGTGCACTGTTTATCTTAATGTATTTTTAAACTTAAGTTTTCAAGTTACCTGTTTTGTTTGTTTTATAGGAGAAGAGTTCATCAAACATGGCAGCTGCAGATTTAACAACAGCTCAAACAACCTCAACAACCTCATCACCTGCGCCAGACAAGAATTATGTCTGCCTGTTAAATAGTATTTCACAAAGGACGGGTTACACAGTTGGTTATACTACCGAAAATCGTACTGGAGATCCCCATACTCCCACGTAAGCTATAATTTACCTTCCTGCTTCCTTCTAATACTTTTTGTGTTACTAATGCTACCATTAATAATCCTTGGTCATGTTAGCTGAATCTTTAGGAATCACACCATCTGCCTGAGAGCATTATTCAAAAGCTTCTTGAGCTCTGCCAGGCTGGTGCTGTGACCACTTTCCTGGGGAGCTGTTCCAGTGCCCAGGCATCCTCTGGGTGAAGAATATTTTCCTGATATCTGGCCTAAATTTATCCTAATTCAGCTTCATGCTCTCTCTTTGAGTCCTGTCACTGTCACCCCAGAGCAGAGATCAGTGCCTGTCCCTCCTGTTCCCCTCACAAGGAAGCTGTAACTGCAGTGAGATCTCCCCTCAAACTCCTCCAGGCTGAACAGACCAAGCGCCCTCAGCTGCTTCTCATCATAGGCCCTTCACCATCTTTGTTGCTGTCCTTTGAACAATCCCCAATAGCTTAATGTCATTTTTATATTATGGCACCCAAAGCTGCCCCCAGCACTTGAGATGAGGCTGCCCCAGCTCAGAGCAGAGTAGCACAATCCCCTTCCTTGCCCTGCTGGTGATGCTGTCCCTGATGCCCCCAGGACAGGGCTGGCCCCCCTGGCTGCCAGGGCACTGCTGAGTCAGGTTCAACTGGCCAGTGACCAGGATCCACAGGTGCCCTTCTGCAGTGCTGCTCTCCACTGAGTTATCTTTAAGGCACAACAAATTAATTACCTACCATTATTAACTAGATTAAATGTATATTGAAAATGCTGCCCTGAAGGTATATGCTTCAGATTTCCATTCTATAATGTCGCTTGGTTGTAGTGTTTAAAGATCATTACATTGAGACTCGTTATATTGGATATAAGACTCGATTCCCTGTTGTATTTTACAGGTTTTCTGTTAGCTGTACAATTAGAGGTCAATTGTATGGAAAGGGCACTGGACCTTCCCTAGCTGCTGCAAAAAAAGCTGCTGCAAAGGAAGCATATGAGAAGGTAAATAAGGAAAGCTCTGTGACAGTATGTGCTATATTTAGCCTTATCACAGAAGTTTAAATCTTTGAACCAATTTCTTTACTTTATTGTATTTAAAAGCATATTTAATGGATTCCATTGAAGAAGGAAGCAATCCATATTTTAGTATGTTGGTTGGGCTACTGTTAGTAGAATTTATGTTGTGCTTCTGCATTCTGGATTAAAAAACCCAAACTGCTAACAATTGATATCTCTCTGTGTTCAGAATAGGTCTGATATGTTGTCATTCAAGGATGCGCATGTTTTAAAAATTTTGAAATTCCAACTCGTTGTCTTCTGTGAGAAGTGTTGTTGGGCTGGCAGACTATGAACATACTTCTTTTACTGTCTTCTGTTGGATCAAAAATCTATTGTGTAATGTGAGAGGCAAAAGCAGGAGTCAGAATCAACAGGACCTGCCTTCTGTAGTGTTCCAAGGCACAGTCCTATGAAACAATTGCTGACACCATCCTCTGGAGAGCAGAGCTGTTGTCTTCATGTTGGCAGCTGTTATTTCCACATGTGCAAAAAACGATCAGAATTCTAATAATGATCCAAACCCTCTTCTGAAATGTACAGAACATATGAACTAACTAAATGGAGGGTAGTTTAAAGAGAAGAATGGCAGTATAGGGCAGGAAAGAAGCCTTTTTCACTTTTAAGTACTTTTACAATTATTTGGCTGTTACTGTGAATTTTCAATGCTTTTAGAGTTGTTTTTAAGTCAACCATGTAATTAATTAACATCCTATTATAGATCTAGGAGCCTCTCTTAATATCTTCCTTGGTTGTAAACCCATGGATCTTTTTATTTTCATTGAAGTCTGAAATTTATTACCTCAAACAGAACTTGTATACCATATAGTCTAAATTTAGATTGGATTGTTTTGGTTTGGTTTTAATTTTTAATAATTCTCAGTGATGTCTGCGTAACAAACAAAATGTAATCTGGCAAAAAGTAGTAAAGGTCCAGTACCCCTGTATTTAAAAAAGGGGTTTGTTAGTTCTCATTTAAACATAAACACTATGTTTTTGTGTCCACAATACTCTGATGGAATACCAGGAAACATTAAAAAAAAATTGTTTACTTTTTGTGAGGTGATGGTCTATATCCATTGTAGTTGTTGCTTTTAATGTTACTTTAATGATTTTATAGGTAGTGGGAGGAAGGGGAAGAACCTCTATTAAGTATTTGGGATAAGTTTTTTTTAATTCAACCCTAATTTAGTTATGAGTTTTGCAGTGTTTTCATGCTGAGGACATTGACTGTCCATTTGTACTGACTCAGATTTTCAGTTCTGCTGATTACATATATCAAAGCCTACATATATCTCATTTTCCACACAGCAGTTGCACATGCAAACAACAAAGATATTTGCTTTTCATAACTCTCGCTCTTATCCTGGTTTTGAATAGAATCCAGACTCTACTTTTGTAGATGTGTCTGTATAGTACAATCACTGTGGCAGAGCCCTGTGTTTTTCCTTTCTCTGAGTGGAAATTGGGCAAGTGCCTTTCTTCTGCAGGGCTTTGAATGTTTAGTGCAGTTACCAACTTGCTCTTAGGACCCTGTAATCTTCCCTCTGCCCTCTCTGGATGGCATCTTTTGCTCTAAAGATTTGTTTATGTGATTTTGTTAAACATGGCTTTTTTTTTTCCAGTGGGAACTTGAAAGAGCTAATAACAGCAATTCCTCTCAAGTGTCAGCTGAGTCTGACTCAGAGTAAGTTGGGTTCACCGCTAATGTTATATTTAGTAATCTTAGAGGGTAATGTGCTCTAATTCTAAATAAAATATATCATTTTATTGCTTTATTGCAGTATAAAGCAATCTAATTTTAACTTCTGTTCCTTAAACTTCAGAGCAAAGTTTGTTCTACTTGTGCAGATTTATGTGAGTCTGTATGGGATAGCTTATAGTAAGTTTAGAGCTTTCTGATTTGTTCACATTTTAGTGGTTCTTTCAGAAGTATTTTTTTTTGTAATATAAATGGATTGCCCTACCTCATTCAATAGCACTATTTCATGCCATTCTGCTTTCTTCTCTCCCATTTTTCTTTTTTTCCTCCCTTTTTTCATCCTACATGAATCTTCATTTCCACCAAAGGGAAAAATTTGCTTATCAAAAGAAACTGAACATACATTAAGTTTGAGATGTGATTTAAAAACCAGCAGTTTACCTGTAGTGCCACTACCACTTTTACATTTTTCTATCTTCTAGATATCATAGACTCATTTTATAATAGAAATAAAGGAGAATATTACAAAGTGTTGTTATTTTAATAGCTTTCAAGCAGGATGTTTTGTAGTTTAAATCAGTTACGACTGTTAATGCCTTTTCAGGTTTTGCTTTAAAAACTGGGATTTTTTGGTACTTCTTTTCTTGTGATAATAATTTTATTTATTATTGTGTTATTTTCACCTAAAAATAGTCCATTATTTTTCAGTAAAAACACCATTTGCTTTGCTGACTCATCTGCAAAGTTGGAAGAAGAAATGAAGGACATGGCAATATGTGAAAAGCCTTCACCTTCTCAGGTACAGTATGAAAATGGTCTTCCTCATAATTACATTTTAGGCCCTGAATAGGGCATGCTTCTTGTCAGAGTGTAACATCAGTTTGTTCTTTTATCCACTAATCATTAGAAAATACATGCATTTCTCCTAAGAACGTTCAGTAGTGGTAACCACAGTCATTTCTGTATTGTGGATCAAATTTAGGTAGTGTTTAACAAATGCCAGTAGTCCCAAGAAGAGGGTCAAACTGAGCTCATTTTTTGCAATGATAATGTTATGCATAGCATATGTGAAAAACACTGAGCTAAGATTCATTCTTATGACATTGTTTACATAGGGTATGATCATGTTTATAGGCAATTCCTAGATACATTATCAGACATGTTTTAAACAGGCTGCAGTGAAAATATTCAGGATACCTCAGTTAGGCTTTTTTTTCTGTTTTCCATGTAGAGAAATGCACAAAGGTCTGTCTTGGAGACCAAAAGGTATGTTTACTTTTAGATTGCTATCTCCTCTAAACAATATATACCTTAAATAACTTTATTTTTTCTATCTCTAGTAAAGAAGTGCTACTATTGGGGGGTATATTTCTGGTATATTTCTTTTCTCATCATGTGTTAGAAAAATGGCTCATTATAAATTTTGCTTTTATCCTTGTTGAAGAAAATTGGCAGCTAATTTTGCTAATGTAAGAAACAAGGAAGAGGAAAAAAATATGTCAGATTCCAGTGAAGGTTTGCCGGATGTGGACACAAATACTGGAAAAGAGAATGGGAGTCCACACACTGTCAATAAAACGTAAGAAGGATTTTTTAAAAATTAATATTGTAAGACAATAACGGTATGTATGACTCTAGATTTGCTTCTTTATTTGTGGCAGAAGGAGGGAAAATACTGCTGTGAAAAGAATTTTCAAAGAATATTGATATTAGATTTTTTTCCTGGAAATTTCAAATCTAGCATAGAAATTGACAACAATGGTATTTAAAGCTCACAACCAAATGTCATTAATGTGAAGGTGTGAGGGTGGTTACCTGACAGGCCTGGAAGGGTCAGTTTCCCTTGTTGTTTTAATCCCCAAGGCTGTGATTTAGACCTGTAGATTGGTCAAATGATGACTGTAGAATGATATTGCAGTAGATGTATTAAATCTGTCAAGATTATGTTTATATTCTTAATTGAAAATTAAGTATAATTAAGTGTGGTTTTCCTTTTTTATTTGTTTTTAAAGATTTCTTGAACTTTTTGAAAAAATACAGCATATTGGTGCAGGTGGTTTTGGGAATGTTTTCAAGGCAACATCGAAGTGTGATAAGACAACCTATGCAATCAAACGAGTTGAATTCACAGAGTATGTACTGAATGCTTACTTCTGTCTTCTAGGACAACTTTAATCAAGACTTTAATACTTTATTTTCTCTCTTCAACAATACTAGGAGCATTTAGGTGATTTTTATTATTAATTATCTGTCATTTCTAGTGAACTGTTTTCTTTATTTCCAAGTGAAGCTGAAAGTGGTCCTGAACCTTTGTTAATTTTTGCATGTAATGGGTTAATTTTTCCTGGAGCTGTAAAAATGTAGGTATGTTAAGTTCTCTTTTCCCTGAACACAGTAGTGCTCTGGTTGCTAATATTGCAAAATGTGTTTGGAGAAAACCTGATGATTATTAAAACATTGAAAGCAGTCCTGTTACTTTTGACAGGCTACATGGAAAATTTCCATATCAGTAATGTAAAATAACTATAATTATGGAAAATAGAAAAAAATCCAAGTAATAAATTTTGTAGTGGGAAAATGCTTTATACCTGACCCATGTAGTCATTACTCTCGTGCTGTGTTGCTTATCTTTTATAAATCTCAACAGAGAAAGATGATCTTAATTTTTTTTTAAAAAGTAATTTTCTGTTACCTAGTGGAGTATTCTATCAGTGATTGAAAACATTAATTTCTTTTAGGTTATCTATTGAAAAGGTTTTAAATTGTTGGAGATACTTGTCCCTTGAATTGTGTAATATGTACCTTTCCTTTTGGATTCTTGTCTTGTTTGCAAATACATGTTATTTTCATTGGCATTGCTATCCTGAGAACTATACTGAGAACCTTCTACTGATTCTTCAAGTAATGACTGCTGCTTTGCTGGCAGGTTTGCAGCTACCTGCTTTTTCAGCTTTTTTTTGAGTGGGGATTTAATTCCTAATGGGATTAAACCAGTTTTTGCACTTGGAATAACTGAGCAGATGGAAGACAACCCATCAGATTTGTAACTTTAGTTTTGGCCTGTGAACGTATACGAAGGAGAATAATATGCTTTGTTTCTAAATTAATCTAAAACTATCTGTATCCTGCTACTTGATAGCCTATCTTTTATTTAACTTTCTGTTACATTGTAATAGGGAAATGCCTTTTTTTTTAAATTCTTCCCCCCCTCCTGATAGGAAAGTGGAGCGTGAAGCACGAGGGCTGGCAAGACTTTCACATGAGAACATAGTGCGCTATCATTGCAGCTGGAGAGGGTACGACCGTATCAAGGGCTCAGGCTCAAGGTAGCTACAAAATAATAGTTTGCATTCACAAACTTTTTTCACAGCTGTAGTGAACTATTTTTCATAATTGGTTATCAGCTATTCATAATTGGTTATCAATTATTTTACAAATATAAATGCACACACGTGCAATCATACTGCTAGAGAAAGGGCACAATATTTCCAGCAGCAGGTTGTGTGTCATTAAGTATATTTACATCTTCTTTTCCTTGATTAGTAAGGTACATTATATAATTTTATATTTCACTCCTCTCTTGATATATGGAACATAATGAATTTACAGAGGAGAGTAAGAATGCAGAACTCAAAATGTGGGGCAAGAATTAACAACAGAAAAAATTCTCTGTCACTTGGCTACCAAATTCCTGATCAGAAGTTTCCTTTTTATAATAAGTACTGGTCAGCCAGTAGCTATCATAGATTTAATTATTTCCCTAAGTTAGTATTTTAACCATGATGCTTGAAACAGTGATTTTGATTGTTTAGGAAAGGAATACAAAATGAAATGCTCTTTAATTTAGAGGTAGCCTTTTGACACTGAGACTTCTGGTAAACCAGTGGTGAGAGTTTTACTTCTAAGTTAAACTATTAACTTTTTCAAGATTTTGTGGTAAGCTTTTTTACTAGCTGTGAATTCATACTCTTCACATAGGCTGCCATACTTACTTAGAGCCATAAAATATTAATGGATTCAAAATTATGGTTGGTGTGATACTTCTCCATTATTGTGCTCATTAAGTGAGCAGTAAAATGGCAGAAAAAAGTATGTCAAAACAGAACCATTAATACCTTGGAGCCTCAATATCATGTATATATTTTACATTAAACAGTTATTGAGTAAAAGAACAACAAGTCCCCAAAGCCAAGAACCCAGACTGGAATTTGTGCCCTGACCTCAAGCCTGCAGAGTCCTGAGCCATGTAATGCTTGTTCTTTCAGTGCTTCGAGCAGCTTTATCCAAGGGCACTCATCACACAGCATACATAGGGAAAAACCAGTGCATGCTTCTCTTTGTATTTTCCTTCCTCTCACCATCTCCAGCCTCAGCCTATCTTATGGGCTTCTCTGGAATGTGTGAGGCTGCCAGATGAATATATTTCATTGAATATTATAGTGAATATATTTCATCTAGATTTCTAGTCCTCAGAAGGGTTCCTGTGACTAGCAGAGCAATTACCTTCTTGACAGGACAGAGTTGGAAAGAACATGACCATTCTGGGCAGGATAGGAAGGCTGATCTCTTCAGCAGAAACATGTCAGGGTCTTCCACCAGGTCCTACAAGGCCAGATGGAGCCAAGGACAATGGCATTTCTTCCTAGATAGGACATACTTCTAGGTATGAGGGAAATAGAACTTGGGCATTCAGAAAACCACCAGTGTGAAACTAGAAAGCAACCAAAACTTCAGAAATATTCCAGGAATATGTAGCAACTCAGCAGAGATTCTTTGAGTTGCAGTCCTTTTTATTTAATGCAAATTGCTGTAGGATTTTTCCTAAAATTAAGGGACTTGCAGACTGTGTTTTAGGTAACTCCAAAAAATAATTGTTAGCAAAAAGGGCTCTTGAAGATGACTTGGGAGGAATTTTATCTTGCCAATTCCAATATGGTATGTCATTTTCTTTTGAAGATGGAATTCAGACCCAGAAATTCTCTGTCTTTTCATCCAAATGGAATTCTGTGAACAAGGGACATTGGAAGACTGGATTATAAAAAATAGCAAAGACCAAAAGTATCATGAAATGGCACAAAAAAATTTTTTACAAATAGTGAAAGGAGTGCAATGTATTCATTCTGAAAAGTTAATTCATCGAGACCTCAAGGTATGTAGCATAAGTAAATAAAGAAAAAAAAAACCTAAAAAGTTAAAGGTAGTATACTTACTGAAATTGCAGAGAATGTTAAATTGTTTATAGTCTTGGCTTACTCTGTTATGTACCCTAGTATGCTTCTTTGGTTATTGCTAGTGACTGATTCTCTTTCAGCAGTTGGCTGAACCTCATCCCAAAATCAGATGAACTTGGAAGATCTCAGAATACAATAGTTCAAAGAATCAGTAGTCATTAGCTAGCAGGCATTTTCAGCGTGTTACTGGGTCACAAGTCTGCCTATTGGAAAAAGCAAAGTTGAGTCTAGAAAGTGGCTCTTGCCATTTTGTAAAGGGGTAGTTTATCTATCCTAATACGTGCTGTGTTGAAAAACAACATCCTCTAGTTACTTTTCTATGCATACAAATGTTTGAATGCTACAGTTTTGGATAGACTTTCAGTCTCTAGATATGCACAGTCATAAGATGATTTTATTTCAGTATAAAGATTCTAAGGGACAAAGCCTTAATGGCTTCAGGATGGAAGCTATAATGTTGCTTACAGAGTTTTAAATCACTCATTTAGTGAAAAAAATCATTAGTGTGGTGGCATTCCTAGGGTTAAGTTGACTTCCCTGCCTGACCACTCAGGAGCCACTCTGGCAGTCAAATTCCCACCACCAGAGACCTTCACAGCTGGGACTGAAGTCCCTTTACAGCAGGCAGCTCCAGTGTACCCACAAGTGCCTCACTTGATCCCCTACACACCCTGGCCATATTTGATGCTCAACATGGGGTTCAAACCCTTGACCCTGAGATTAGGAGTCTCATGCTCTACAAGCTGAGGTAGGGATGAGGCTGTGGTCGATCAGGAGTTGTGTTCTCCCATTTAATGCTCCTACTGAATCCACATGCTGCTGGCTCACTTCCCCTTCCCCTGTGGCAGGCTGGAGAGAAGAACTGGAGGCACAAAAGGTAAAGAGCACCGGTTGAAATAAGAATAATTTACTAGAAACAGCAATGAGATAAGAAAACAAACACAGACAAAAACAGTAACAACATTAAAATCAGAAGTCTAAAAACTAGGCTGATTCACATGCAAAAGTTCACTGTGGAGCCCTGCCTGATCATGCCATGCTCCCATGACCCAAAAGCGAATCCTTCCCCCATTCCCAGAAAATGACATGAGGTGGTGTAGAGTAACTTCCTTGTCCTAGCCATGTATTCCCCACTGATTACTGTCCAAATTAGCCCTCTCCTGAACAGAACCAAGTTATACTGCTAACTCTTCCACCTCTATTTGAATTGAGGAGCTTTCCTCTCCTCTTTGATCTGCTGTCAGCTTAGGTGCTTGGCCATCAGAGATCTCCATAGCCCAGAATCAAAGTTGCAGGATAGGTTCAAGCTGAGATTAAAGTAATTTGTACCTGGTAGGAACAAAGTCATTAAATAGTGTAGCTAGCTATAGGTACTATATTAAATATGGGTGGTCGTGGTCAGACTTGAACAGAACAACTACACAGGGCATTCTTTACATGAAGATCTCTTCCTGTTGACTTCTAAGTATCTCCTGGCCTTATGGTCCACTGGAGCTTCTTTGAGTAGAAGACAGCATGAGGCTATTTGGTTTTGTTTTAAAAACATTCAGAAGTGTAGTTTCTTTATCTCCTTTGGGAAACTTCATTGAAGCACATACAGTTCTCTTTGTAGTTGTTTGACTTCATGTTCTGGTTTTGGCTAGGATACAGTTAATTCCAGTAGGTGGTACAGTGCTGTGTTTTGGGTTCAGTATTATAGTAATGCTGATAACACACTGATGTTTTGGTTACTACTAGGTAGTGTTTATTTTAAGTCAAAATACTATTTTTTTACATGGAAGAGGGGCTGATCTGGGCTCAGGAAGGGGATCTGGCATCAGTCAGTGGGTGGTGAGCAATTGTACTGTGCATAACTTGTTCTTCCTTGTTTGGGTTTTTAAAAGCCTTTTATTATCATTATTATTTACATTATTATTAAATTTTTCTTTTGCTTCTATTACTAAACTGTTTTTAACACAGCTTACAAGTTTACTTTTGGTTCTCCCTCCCATTACACTGCATGGTGCTTAGTTGCCAACTGGTCTTAAGCCATGACACTGTCAAATTTAAAAAAGGGAAGTTTAATGTGAACATGATACTCTGAGATACATGTAGTAAGCCTTAACACTGCATTTCATTTAGTACACATGATCCTTCTGTGCCTAGGAGAAACTGACTAGAGTGGAATTCCATGTAAGACTAAATGCTTTGCCTAAGTGTATCAAGTTCTGTGTAGGATTGAAGAGTGAAAAGCCCTTTGGGATATAGACTGTTATATGCACACTGTATTTGAAGAGCAGTTAAAACATGACAGGGCTATGACTGAGCTAGTGGGAAAAAAGATGAAGTTACTGCAGAAGGTACTACTTAAAATTTAGTTTGTGTTTTTAAAACTTAATTTAAGTTTTTCCTTTTTCTGCACTATCAGTTTGTTAATGCTACTTTCTGAACAATCATCAGATTTTAAGGGAAACACTTCTGTGGCTGATTATGCTTGGTGTGGTGATAAACCTTGGTCATTTGGTAATTTTTTTTTCTTTTTATTTATATATATGAAAATAGCCTCAGAATATATTCATATCACATGATAATAAAATAAAAATAGGCGACTTTGGTCTTGTGACTTCTGTGGCATTTGAGACTCTGACTGAGAACAGAGGAACAAGATCGTATATGGCACCAGAACAGGTAATTGTCCTGCTGTATTAGTGTCTCTGTAATTAGATGTGCATTATAAACTCAGCATTGGATGTTCTCAATCCTAATCTCAATAATAAATCAAGTTGCCTAAAGTTCCCTGGTATGACTGTATGAGAGAATAACTGTACTCTGGATAAAGCTTTATCACAAGTGTGGTAAAGATTTTTGCTCTGTGTGAATATACAGTCTCACGCTGCATGCTGTAAGGAATGCTCGTGTAAAACCAGGCTGCCAGACATATATTTAAATTTGAATTTAGGGCCCCTGTTAATTGCATCATTTGAGCTTCTCTGTTTGTTTCATTATTTGTCGCAGGGCAATATTGGCATGCTTTATCTGTATAGGTATGTAGAAGTCTTAATTTCAGGGTGTTCAGTGTGACATAATAGTCACGATTTAACAGGTCTGAGGCAGAAAGGGTTAACAACTTAGAAGGATATTGAGTCAGGCCAGTCCTGTAGCCTTGGGGTAGAAATTTCTGCTGACTTCAAATTTTGCTTTTAGGAAGTGCTGTTCTCCAGCTGGATTTGATACTTGTATTGTTCTGTTCTAATCTTTCTAGATTGGGACCAAATATGGAAAGGAAGTAGATATTTATGCTTTGGGATTAATTTGGTTTGAAATTCTTTCGGCAATCACTGCTCATGAAAAAAGTAAGGTATGTAATCCTTAAATTTAAAAACGCCCACTGTTGTTGTTTTGCCTTGCTTCTGGTATCACTTATTGATAGCTAGATATCACTTATTGATATCTGGTATTGATAGCTGGTATCACTTATTGATAGTTCTAGAAGGAATCTCTTAAACTTGAGTAATATCTCTATTTACATCTTTTTCCTTAATTCATTTCCATAAAGCCTGTAAATCCTCATACCTCAGTTGAAATGTCATAACTGAGGGAAATACTACAGTTTATTCCACTTCTGTCCTACTACATATACACCAAAGCCCAAGCATGCTAAAGGATCATGTCATGCAAAAAAGGATGTCAAGTTTCTTATATATTTTTTCTTGGATCAGAAACTTAAAGGGAATGTTTTTCTAATTTTAGAAAACAAAAATTATGGATGGGTGAGTTTTGTCTCTGCCATGTTCTTGTCTTCACTGCACAGTGGAGCAAGAAGAGTTTCTACCAAATCAAAAGCCTTGCAGTTTTCCAAGATGAAAACAAAAGTGATTTGGAACATGTTACTTTAAGTGAAACATATTATTTCAAAAAGAAAGCCCATGTTACTTAAGCTTTGTTAAAAAAGGTATCCTGTATGTGCGTTGAGCTTTTTATGTGCAAACCTGCATATTGGTAGGACAGTGATGTAGCTGCTGGGTATCTTGTCCAAAGTAATTGTGGTTGGATTCAGCTTTTGAACAGCCAGATCCTTTTGCCAGTATGAGAAGATCATACCAGTGTGTCTGTTCAACTTGGCTCTCTCCAGCCACCTTGCAGTACTTCCTCAGATCTTCTGTTCCTGCTCACAGTTGACTGCAAATGCATGCGCAGTTCCATGGTGTTTACAGTTGGAAAAGCACCATTTCCTCAAACTATAAAAATCTTGTGCTCTGCAGGCAGGTGGGAAAGTTATGTGGATGCAAAGTCCTAGGATGGTCTTCAGCTGCTCCATTAGGTCAGAAAGAATTTCACTTAATGGAACATGACAAACTCTAGTGTTGCCAAGCCCTGCTGTAAGAACATAATGGAAAAGCAAAGTTGATTATTCTGTGCTGAGTTACTGGTTCAGTTATTGATCCCCAGCAGGTAAGGTCACAGGCCTGAAGCTACTGCTAAAGAGAAGGGAAAAAACTCCAAGTTCATGGGAGCTGTTGTTTTACTGGATAGCAGTTGTAAAAGGCTTGCTATGCCAGGCTTATGGGGATAGCTGATGATTCAGGATACACAGCTAAGTCCAAGAACATAACTGTCATCTTCAGGCAGACATTACACTAGTTAACAGCAAATGCATTAAGCAGACTGCCCTCTTTACCCAGAAAGCCACTTGCAGAATCACAGAATGGGTGAAGTTGGAAGGGGCCACTGGAGGTCATCTAGTGCAGCCTACCTCTTCAAGCACGGTTCCCTAGAGCACATTACTTGGGCTTGTGTCCAGTGTATCTCCAGTTAGGGAGACTCCACAAGTTCTCTGGACAGTCTGTTCCAGTGCTGAGTCACCCACACAGTAAAGTTCTTCCTCATGTTCAGGTGGAGCTTCCTGTGCATCAGTTCCTGCCCATTGCCTCGTGTGCTATTGCTTGGCACCACGGAGCAGAGCCTGGCTCCATCCTCCTGGCACCTCCCTTCAGATGCTCACAGACATTGATGAGGTCCCCTCTCAGGGCCTCTCTCCAGGCTGAACAGGCCCAGCTCCCTCAGCCTTTCCTCATTAGAGAGATGCTCCAGAGCCTCAATCATCTTTGTTACCCTCACTGGAGCCACTCCAGGGGCTCCACGTCTCTCCTGTCCTGAGGAGCCAGGACTGGACTCAGCACTGCAGATGTGCCTCACCAGGCTGGGCAGAGGGGCAGGATCAGCTCCCTTGACCTGCTGACACTGCCCTTCCTAATGCACCCCAGGATTCCATCGGCCTTCTTGGCCACAAGGGCTCACTGCTGGCTCATGGATGGCTTGTTGTCCACCAGGACCCCCAGGTCCTTTTCCACAGAGCTGCTTTCCAGCAGGTCAGCCACCAGCCGGTGTTACTGCCCAGAGTTATTTCTCCCCAGGTGCAGGACTCTGCATTTCCTGTTGTGGAATCTCACAAGGTTCCTCCCTGCCCATCTCTCCAGCCTGTTTAAGTCCTTCCCAAGGCCTGCACAGCCCTCTGGGGCATTGGCCACTCCTCCCAGCTTTGTGTCATCAGTGAACCTGCTGAGGAAGCATCTGCACCTCCATCCAGGTCATTGATGAACAAGTTAAACAGTACTGGGCTCAGTATTGAAGCTAGGAGGACACTACTGGTGACAGGCCTCCTACTTGACCCTGTCCTGCTGAGTGTGACCCTCTGGGACCTGCTGTTTAGCCAGTTCTCAGTCCACCTCACCATCCATTTGTCCAGCCTGCTCTTCCTGAGCTTGCCTATCAGGATGTTGTGAGAGACACTGTCACAGAGAAAATAAATTAACTAAAAGCCAGTTCTAAAGCACGTAATGGCAAATCTTTTGTTAGTTGCTTTGAAGTCCATGTAGCATTTTATGCAATGACATAGAAATAAATGTGTGGTACTGGATATGATAAAAAGGAGGAAGCACACCTGCTTGGCTTGGAAACAGAAATTCAGTTGTCTTGCTTTTTTCTTTTCTTTCAATGTCATTAGACAATATAAATCCATTACTTTTAAATTAAGGAAAGAAAGATAATGGTTCTGAAATAGAGGAAGATTGAAACAATTGTTGTGTGTGAAGCTTTTAAGCTTAGAAATGGAAAATAATTGATGAAAAGGCCATAAAACCAAACCAAAGCACAACTAAATGAAAAAAGCCCCAACTTTCAAACTGTTTACAGTTACCTTGTGAAGCCTTACATTTCCTATAGATTTGTGTTTTCCTAACTACTTCAGTAAACTATATGGGTTATAAGGTGGAGATACAAAACATAACAAATGAAAGCATACCAAAACTATTCTCTTTTATGTATTTCAGGTATGGTCTTCTGCTAGAGCAGGTGAACTTCCAGAGTACTTCAAAAATCAATTTCCAGCAGAGGTATGGGATTTTAATATATTTTTGGTACTGTATTAATAAAAAAAAAACACCAAAAAACCAAACTATTGACATTTAATTTTTTTTCAGGCATCCATAATCAAAAAGATGCTTTCAGCAGACCCTTCTGGAAGAATCACTATATCTCATCTACTTGACCTTCTTAATTCTGTTGATAAAGAGAAGGCACTTAGAAATTATTCTTATTGAATGTCCCTTCACACTGTGTCAAATCCAGAGTTTGATGAATTTATTACAATTGGTGAAATGACAACAGATGTCAGAAGCAACAGCAAGACTTGGGGTGTGTCTTTTCCTTGGCCACTTCACCATTTATATCTGCCAGCTGCAACCAGGACAGGGCACATCTGCAAGAAATCACACAGTTTTTACCTGGAAACATAGGTTGTGGATGAGCTGGACTGTTTTGCACAATAAGTACCTGCTCCTTTTCCCCTTTGAGATCATGTTGATGTGCGAAAGTGCTAACTGGGTTGTGCTAAATCCCTGCATGTGCTGCACCCATTAGCCCTTAAGGTTATCTATTGCTTTCCATGGAAGAACTGCTGTCTGGTGGTATGTGACTCAAACCTTTCTGATTTGTTCAGTGATACTGTTAATAATTATTGGAATGCTCCATTAGTACCAAGGCTAGTTTTGGCAGAAAAGGAAATAGGTGCACATTATTCTTCACTGAATTTCAGTACTCTAAGTTTTCTTATCTCTCCACAGCTGCTGATGACCTAGCACCTTCAGTGCTCTAGAATTTAAACTTGTAAAATGAGGATTTCTTTAAATGTTTAACATTCAGCTTCTAGGAAATCTAAATTAGAACAAAGCTCAATTTTGGGAAACTTTAGGTTTTTATGGTGTCTTTTTTGGAAAGGAACATTCAGGGTGCTATTAATATAGGACAATTCTCTTCATTATAGGAAAATTGCCTCACTAGTAACTATTTGAAATCCTAGGCCGAAAGAGCACTTTAAACATCCCATGCTTCTAGGTTTTAGTCCCTTATTGTAATACTGAGGCATGCCTAATCCTGAATAACTGTACTTAGTATCTCTGGTGTGCTCACTGCCAGCCCCACAAAAGGGAACAGCAGCTTCTCTGCTACTCTTCACCTGTGAAAAGAGAGGCACATTTGTGAAAAGACAGGTGCTTGTCTTTGAGCTCTATCTTGTCAAACTGTTCATTGATGTGGGGTCAATGTAACTACACAAGGGCAAATGAGCAGAGATTTTTAAGCAAAAAAATAGCTAATATGTGAAGTACTGTATGCTTTTTCTGATATGTTAAATGGGTTAAAAGTGGGTGACTGCTCTCAAAGAAATAGTACAGTGTTTATATTCTGAGGGAAATTACTGATGTTCTGGTGCAAGTATTTGTTGCTAAATAAGAATGTGATTGTATAATTTTTAAGGCCTTACACTGCTTTCTTTTTTTCTCTTTATCATGAATGACATATATAGAATCATAGAATGGTTTGGGTTGGAAGGGACCTTAAAGATCATCCAGTTTCAACCCCCCCTACCCTGGGCAGGGACACTTTCCAGTAGATGACATTACTCAAGGCCTTGTTTGAACACTGCCAGCAACGGGGTATCAACAGCTTCTCTAGGAAACCTATTCAGTACTTCATAATCTTCATAGTAAAGAATTTCTTCCTGATATCTTATCTCAACCTTTCGCTTTGAAGCCATTCCTCCTTGTCCTGTCGCTACATGCCCTTGGAAAAAGTCCCCTTCCAGCTCTTTTGGCAGCCCCCTTTAGGTACTGAAAGGCTGCTCTAAGCTCTCTGCAGAGCCTTCTCTTTTCCAGGCTGAACAATTCCAACTCAAGCAACTTCATTTGCCAGTTCCCTCAGGACCAGTGGATGCATGTCAGCAGGTCCCATGGACTTGGGCATCTCTAGGTTCTTCAGATTTTCTTGAATCTAATCTTCTCCTTGACATCCCTGGCCAGATTGAATTCCATCAGGGCTTTATGCTTTCCTAACCTTATCCTTGACTGGCATACATAAAGTATTTCACTTTACTAAACTAATTAGTATTTCTTTGCAGTGGTCAAGATCTGTGAGAAATTATATATCCTTACAGACAGAATACTACTATTGCTGCTTTCTCTTCTCTTTAGTCTATTGGTTAGATAAAAATAAACATATAAAATATGTTTAATCTATATAAATAAATTTGACCTATATAAATATAAAATTGTTTTATCTATATAAAATTAACACATAGTTGGATTTGATGATCTTAAAGGTCTGTTCCAACCTAAACAATTCTATGAAACTATTCACAATATGAAAATGGACAATCTCTTGGCTGAATTTCCTTTACAGTTTTTGGACAGAGCAAAGTAGTATCATTACTTTCTTGCTGTTAAGTAATACTGTACCAGTTTGTAACAGTAGTTTGCACCAGGAGTTTTTGATATATTTTCCCTGCATAGTATTTGTATATTTCATCATTAACTTTTTATAAATGGCTAGTTATAGTACCGACTGCTGTTACCTAAAAATAAAAGATCTATTAAAATGTATTTTATGTAAAAAAAATAAAAACCCACCATCATGATCTAATTCTATTTAATTATGGAAAATATTCATCTTTATATACAACAGAATATTGGTTCAAGTAATATCACTGTCATGTTTCACAAGTTTTTTTTTTTTCCCCACCAAGTTTAAGATAGTAAGCAAAACCAGTCTGGTATTTAGGCATCTCTGTAAAGATGAAAAAACCTGGTTTAACACATTATGCAATAAAGTGATTGGCCAATAATTATGCCTTTACTCATACTTGAATTTTATTACCAGTTGGGCAGTGCATAAACAACGATGTGAGAGACTGAACCTACCTCTCAATTATGTTAGTTCGATTACAAATACCAACTTTTAATTCCTATTAAATTGTGCATCAAACAGAAAACATGAATTTAGCTTGTCAACTTAAACTCTTCTTCTGCATACTTTGGTATGAATTCTTGAGTATGGCATAGCTCCAAGCCTTTTAAAAAATACTATGAATTATACATACTTATCTAGGGCTTCTTCCTTTAGACTGGCTTTAGTCATGATCTGCAGCACTGTCTCCAGGACAGTTTGAAGATAAATCTTCAGAGTCTACAGGATAAGCAGGAAAAAAGTGAGTAATTGCAGCTCAGGGAAGGAAAAAATGGTTGCTAGAAGTGTTTCTAGAATCCATGTAGAACAGATTAAATAGAATTCAAGGTTTACAAGTTAGTAACTCTCAATTTTGTTTTAAAACAAATTTAAAAACAAAGACAAATTCTACACTTTGGTGTTGTGAAAGTGGATGGTGTTCTAACTGTTTCAGAAACACCTGCCAACTTCTGCAACTTTTTATGGCATTGGTTTTAATATCTGAATTATGTTTTCTCAAAACTAATTAAATTTTAATATCAATTCAAATAAATTTCAGTATGGTTTGCTGTGCTTTGTTGTGTGTGGGTTTTTTTTTATTTGCTTTTGGTTTTTCTGCATATAAACCTAAAACTTGGCTAACACTCACAATAACAATATGTACAAAGCTTTGTGCAAAAACTAGCAGCCTGGAAGGTAAATTTGCTACGTAGATTTGGAAGCTGCGGTAAGAGAAAAACCAAGGATATATTCTACAGCTGGAGTCGAGCTGCATAGGCAAAGTAAAGCACCTACAAAAGCTTGGTTCACTCTCACCTTCATAGGTTGTTCCACACCAAATGCAATAGAAGTGCTTCTCTCTCAAATAGGCCGTCAGGATGTGCAGCTTTTCTGACACCTAGAGATATGTACAGCTATGTGATGACCTGGGCCTCACATGACATAAACCACTTTGAGCTACTGGTTTGCTAAAACAAAGTGTTTAACCTAATGCTGTACACATTACAATACTGGAGCTCAGTAGGACATGAAGTTTCCCACATTTGTAGAAGAGTGCACAGGAATTCATGATCTCTGGAAAGTTAATCCTTCTTTCCAGCTAAAAACCTGCACTGACCAGAGAGCTAAAAATATTACTTAGCTCCCTGATTTCATGTATATGGTATCTTCTGGGGATTTTTTCACATCTAATCTCTGCCAATTGAACACATAAGGCTAACAACAGCTGTGTAACCTAGTTCTTAAAAAATATGTATTTCCAATGTCCATCTTGAGATAATCTGTGAAGCGTTTGCAGAAATTAGTGATTCTAAACTTCCAACCAAAATTAAAACTCAAAAGCAAGTATCTGTGATTTTGTGTATCTTGGCTAAGGCAAAAAAAATTTAAAATTTAATTTCTAGGCTAATTTTTTCAAAGATCAGCCTCAAAACACATGAGCAACATATCACTGGTTTAATATTTTATAATTTAGCATGTAACTGCTATGAAAGTCAGTGCTCTGGGATTGCAAAGAGACTCTTTACTACAGTGTGGGAAACATGTATGTATAGATACACACTGTTTCAAGGAATATTAAATTTAATTTTGAATTGAGCAATTAATTCAGTTGAAGAGCTTAAACTTACACTTAAGTCTGAGCTTGTGCATTCATCTTCCTCATCCTTTTTGTCTTCCTCTTCAGGTTCTATCCAAAACCAAGTCTCCTTGGGAACATCAATATCCTTAAATAACAAGGGATTTAAATGGAAATTATCTGTCTTTGTACATTTTCTTGTAAAATGCTGGATAAAACTAATTTCTAGGAAGTGAGCTGTTAGCCTTTAAAATTTGCATGTATAGTATAACCAAGAATTGCTAAAGCTGCAGGTATGTACAGCAGCCCACAAGACTTTTTTAAACTTTTTCACTTTTTTTTTTTTAACAATGCCAATGCTAACATCTAGTACTGTTTCATCTGTGTTTGGTATGTGCAAAGCTACACAGCAATGTAATCTCACACCAAGCCTGTGAGCAGATACCCTTGTTTATCAGTTGAAGATATGCCCCAAGTTACGTTATCAAGAGATCACACAGTGCTTCATAATTCACCTCAGGAAAAGTTAAAGGCACCAAAGTAAACAAGGATGATCTAAGCTTAATTTAGGTGACTTCATTTGAAGCAAACTAAGTAATATTGAATAATCTCAGCAAAAAATATGAGGTTGTATTAACCTCTACCTGGTTAACAGAGGGGGAAAAAAAGCCCTTTAAGTTTTCCAGTAGCAAAAATTCATAGTGGTTCACTACTATTACCCATGTTATTCCTTGCAGGTGGAAGGTACTTAGTTTTGTGTAGCTTTTTTTTGTTTGCTTTTAATGCTACTTTGGTGAATTTACTGACTCCCTGAATGATGATCCCCATTCTTGGAGGTACTAAAGATCTGCCTGGTCCTGGACAACCTGCTTTAAGTGACTCTGCTTGAGGAGAAAGGCTGAACACAATGACTTCCAAAGTCCATTCCCAATGTCAATCACTGCAGATGATGTTGCTCCCTCACTTGAAGCAAACAGCACCATTATATAGGAAGGCCTGATACTGGCTACTGGAAGATATGCAAACAGCTCAGAAGTAACCACAAAAATCCAGAAGCAAAAGCACAGGTCCTCATGTAAGTGACCATGAGGTTGTTGTGCACCTTCAACTATCTTAATGGTACATAGACTTTGAAATATTTTAAGAGGACTGAAGTGTTGCCAAGCACCAAGACTTAAGCTAGTTACCCCACAATTTTAGAGAACTTCCAAGAACTGAACTACTGAGATACATTGCAGCCTGTATCTCTAACCTCTTAATACTTCCTTCCAACCCTCCAGAAAATCCCCCAGGACTCACTTTTTGCATATCTAGTTGCTGGCAGGCCCTCTGGCTTTTTCGCAGGTCCCCTTCCATCTTACGTTCTTCTTGTTTGGTTTTGAATCTTATTCTGTTAAGAACAAGCAGAAGTAAATAAGCAGGCAGACACACAGAGAGAGATGCATTACAAAACCCCAAAATCTAAGATTCTATTCCTACTAATTTTCTCAGACCTGAACAACATTGAATTTAAGTAATTCTGACATTATTTCTGTGGGAGCACACTTGTATTTCTTGGGAATTACACCTTCAAGACACCTTTTTTGACCACACTACACTGTTTCTTCATTAGGTTTTCCTAAGACATAAAAAACTGGTTCACTAAACATCTGCAAAAGATAGAGCCTTTCCTCAGCTTCTCCACATATTACAAGAAGATCAGGAGAAAACCAAAACATTACAATCTTTAAAAATGTACCCTGACTTTTAAAACCATTATACCAACAGTGCTCAGGAATATCTGTGGATTTTATATTTCAAAATACGTTTCTCCAATTAAAAAAGCTGCATATGACTTGAGAAAAGTTAGTATCTATGTTGTTTGCACTATTAACAATTACAAAACTAAAAGGTGCAGCACCTGCTTTTAGCATTACAGTGTTCATCTGCTTTTGCTTTAGAACTGAGAAACAATTACTCTGTATTGTAACTCTCCCCCTTCATTCAAAACATTCAAAAATAGGAGCACATTAAAAGAATAACCAAACACCAGCAAAAGAATTGCTATTTAGACATTCCTTGGAATATCAGTTGTATGACTTTACCTGAACTGATCTGCAGCTTGTTCATTTGCTTGTTTTTTCATATGGAGTTTTTGTCTATAGTTTTCCAGTTTTTCTTCAGCTTTTCTCTTTTTTAATTCCTCATGACCAAGCCCACTTCTGCCTATGTAAGTTTAAAAGATGAATGTAAGCAGTTGAGAAGCTCTGATATGTAACTAAATAAATCAGAAAGCACCACAAACCTGTTTTTATGTTCAGAGGAATAGGTTCAACAATGCCTTCTCCTGTGAGAGGAAAAAAAAAAGTCAATTAAAAAACCCGAGTTTTTCTCAAACAATGATTTGTGCAGTATATTCAAGTAGGTATTTGCCATTATTGTGATTTTTTTGCTTGGAAGTTGAAAACTTCCCCATCAATATACATTTAGTGCATTACAAATGACACAGATGTACTGGAAAGTCTCTCTCTTTTTGGCTTGTCTGCTGGAATCCTATGTACTTTTTGGTGACAGGACCAAACTCAAAGAAAAGGCGTTGACGTGACAGGTGCAAGATGCCTGTGATGAAGATCGCTTTGTTACTGCCTTCTGGAGCCTTTTCATTCTGCAATCTCACAACAATGATGAAAAATAAAAAGAATCTGTCTGGGCCAGTTCATTGTGGTTGTCTGCCAGAGATGCTGAGCTGGCACAGCAGTTATTAATTCCTTGTTTTACTGATTTTACTTCATCCATTAAGGCTTCATAAGGGCAGGCCAGTGTGCACTGCTTCTTTTTCAAAATCCACCTATAAATTTCAAGAGGGTCTGATTTTTTTGAACACTATTAGCTTTGCAAAACCATCAAAACATCCTTAATGCAATTCCTGTAGGTATGAAGGTACACAAGTGCACTTACTGAGCTGAAAGTGCTGCTTGTCCCTTGCATCCCTCAACAGTCTGTACTATTTTTACTTCAGTTTTAGGGATTTGCTCTCATATTTTATTCTGTCATGGCACCTTCACAGTTCTGTAATGCTATGGTTCTCCAAGAGGCACTTACTGACCTGTCAACAAATGAAGTGACAGCTACAGTCTGTAAAATATTAAGGTATAACTGAATACAGACATACACTTCCAGAGAGCGACAAACTTACCACTTTTGCCAAGGGCCTGGCCGCTCTTGTAGCCCATCTTCTGGAGCAAAGCAAAGCCTTTGTTCTCGTTGCCCAATGCACTTTTCAGTACCAAGTCACGTCTCTCTTTTTCTTCTTCTTTTATGCTTTTTTGTCTGTTCTTCTCATTGGCTTCTTTTTGCTTTTCCTCTTTCTGAATAGCTTCCTTCACCCGCCTCACCATGGGCAAGCCTGGCCTGACATCCTGTCTGCGGGTTAGTAATTCCAGCAAATATTAGCGTGTTTTTTCCTTTTTTAACAGGTTTACAATCACTTAAGAGGGGTGAAAAAAAAAAAAAACTGCCTACTTACTTAAGAAATAAATCAGACATATAGTCTTCCTCTTCATCTCCCTCCATGCTTAGCACGCCTCTATGCCGACACCTCGCCTATGGACACCGTCAGTGCGCGTTACCGAGCATTTTATTTCTCTGTGCGTCCCCTGCGAGGTGGGGGACGGCGGGGCCGAGGGACGAAAACACCCGAACCCGCCGGGCCGGGCTGTCCCCTGCCAGCCCCGGGGTACCCGCGCCCGCCGCCAAGCCCACAGCGCGTCTGCCTGGGCTCCGCTACAACCACCACGGGCGGCCGCGACGCCGCTCCACGCCCGGGAGCCCCCGCCCAGCTGCAGCCGAGCGCCACGAGCAGGGACAGCGGCGGGAGCAGCCCGGGAACCGCGCACCCACCGGGCCCGACCCGGCCCGGCCGCTCCGCGGCGCCTGCGCGGGGCCGCCCCCGCCCGCCGGCGCCTGCGCCTCTCCCGCTTCCTGCTGCGCGGCCGCGGTGCCTCCGCGCGACCGGGCTGTGGCGGGGCCGGCTCGGGGCAGCGCCGCCCGTGTCTCCCTCAACGCCCCTCATCGCCCCTCATCGCCCCTCATCGCCCGCCGGAGCCGGGCACGGCGGGGGCCGAAGCGGCCGAGCTCGCCGGTGATGGTGCCGAGGGCGAGCGCGGCGCAGCGCGCCCACGCCTGTCCGTGACCGTGACCGGCCCCCGGGGCCGCGGTGTCGCGCCTGGTGCAGCCCGGAGCTGGCGGGACGCGGCCGGCGCTCGGCAGGAGCGTAAGTGACCGTGAGCTGCGCGGTGCGGGCCGGCGGCTGCGGCGGAGCGGGGCAGGCTCCGCGCTCCCCCTCGGCGCTGGCCGAGGTGTGGGGGTCGCTGTGCGCGTCTGGGGGGGGGGGGGGGGGGGTGAGCGCTGGGAAAGCAGCGCTGGGAAAGCAGCGGGCATCGTTCCTCTGGCATCGGCTCCTCAGCGGCATTGCCTGAGCATCCATCCCTGACGGCCGGCGCTGCACCGCTGCGGTACCTCCTTAGGGGCTTTCAGAGCCAGGCATGATGCCCTGAGCGCTGCTGCTGCTTACTGAAGTTGCCGATGCAGGTAGAGAACCCAGGAACGAAAACCTTTTCACCTGCTGGAGTTCTTCAGGAGTGTGTGGCTTCGCCTAAAGTTGCCTGTTTCTCGGCTTTCTCACTGCACTGAAATCCACGCATGATGAAGATACAAGTAGTTGATTTAGGCATAGGAAAACAGCTGGGGAATAGAAAGGTTTTTTAGTACCTCTGAACGTTTTGGAATCTCTAATGCTCCAGCATACCTCGCTGGCTGCTGGTTGGCTTTGGCTCTGCATCCCGCGGGAGATCACAGTGTATTTATTTCTTGTAACATTCACCGCAAGATCCTTGCCAGGATCGGTAGAACTCGGTAGGCTTCTCACTGCTTTTTGGAGCAAACCTTTGGCTAGTGTCAGTGAGCTTTGGATTGTCTATGTAAGTAGCTCTGTGTTAGACTGACTCTTCAGTTAGCTGAATATTTGTGTAATTATTCTTGTGTCTGATGCCTTGTGCTTCACCAGCACAGCTGTGTGTATGTTGCTTAGAGCCTGTGTTTCCTACATTTTAGATGAAGTGGGGAAGGTGCATAGGGTGTCCATGGCTCTTACGGCCAGGGGCAAATGAAACCTTGTATGTGGGGAGGAAAAGGAATCATGAGCTGTGCTGTCCAACAGTGCTCACGGTACTTTTGTGCTGTGTGGGTGTGACAAGCAGTGCAGATCTCTGGGATGATGTCCAAAGAATCACAGTGCCGTCATTCATTGTGTCTCTGCTCTCGTGTAAAGGTGTTTTGAGGTGATGTGTCTGAGTTACTGACAGGCAATGCCTTCTCAGTTCTTTATAAATGTAAAAAAAAAACAAAAGAAACCCAATGGAAAATGTCTTCAGAGGAGTTAGGGAGGTATGTGTGTGCTTCTTTCCATATGTGGCTCTTCCACCTTTGCTGGAACTGTATTCTGTGAGAAATAGGCAAAGTGCTGAAGTGCAGGGAACAACCTTAGCATTAAATACAGTGTGATGCTTTCGTTTCATCATTAAGGTGGATTTAGAATAATACATCATTAATAATATGGCATTAATATGTCTCCTTACTAATGTCTCAGTTGGGGACTATTTAAAAAAAATCAATTTAAGCCATTTCATTTAACTTTAAGATCATGAATGAGGAAGCAGCTGAGAGCTCTTGAGAACAAAAGTGGAACAGTGCAGCTGTCAAAAGATGATGCCTGTTGAAAGCTGATGTCTTACATAATAGTCTGTAGTTGTGTTGCTTTCTCTTTTTTTGCCTGGGATCCTAGTTTCAGCGTCTCTCTATTCAGGTTTTGGGGTTGGGTTGCTTTTTTGCTTCTTGGGTTTCTATTTGCTGAAGGTTGTTGCTTTAATGTTTTGGTTTTGGGTAAATTTTTTGAGTTTTTTCCTTCTGTCAGCTCTGTGTTCAATCGCTACACTTTTCTTCAGGTGGTTTGCTGAGATGAGGTTGGCAGAGCATTTGCTTACACTGACAGTGTGCTTTTGGTAGTGTTTGATGCCAGCCCCATTGATTGAGCAGGATCACCAGTGTTCCATCTGCAGGATTTTGCCTGCTGGGGAGACCTGCAGTAGTTTGGCTGCTGCTTGTGTTTTGGGCTGTCAACCCTAAGGTTGCTGGATTTCAGGGAGCTTGCATGTCTAGTACTTAAAGCAAGACTAGTGGGATCAGGGAAATCTTAGGTCACTGATGCCAAATCCTATCCCTGTTCCTGCTTCTCCCAAACTTGTGTTGGCTGGACACTCCTACTTGTGTCAGGCTCATCTTCTCAGCTTGGCTGTTGGAGGGTGTGGAGAAGGGAGCCAGGTTCATGCCCCAGCTTTGGGAGTGTGCTCAAGGGTCTTGACTTGCAACAATCCTTTTTCTCTTTCATGTAAGTAGAGTCAGTGAGATGATTCATTTACCTTCTTTAAGCAGGGACTTTGGTGTATTTTTCTTGGCTGAGAGTTTGTGCCCTGAAATTGCCTGTAGGTACTCTTTTTGCAATTAACAGTTCTGTTCCCTGAAATACTAATGAATGGACTCAGTTTGCAAATATGTGAGTGGCTTTTATTTGGGACTATTTAGCTAAGTCTAAGCAAGCTGAATATTTTAATTTGATTTTCAAAGCTTTGTACTGATGTACTGTACTTTATACTAACATTTGCATTTTTATTTTAGAGTTTCTACACAAATTTGCAATAAAATTGGAATTCAACCCATTATGGAGCTGGCTCATAGTTTGTTACTGAATGAGGAAGCATTAGCTCAAATTACAGAAGCAAAGAGACCAGTTTTTATCTTTGAATGGTTGAGATTTTTGGATAAAGTGCTGGTAGCTGCTAACAAGGTAATTTAATGGGTTTTTTTCCCCCTTATTTCTAAATAAACTTTCTTTTAAAAAGCATTTGTATTAATTTATTGCCAGAGAAAGTTTACAGGTAATGGCCAGATGGCACCTGTATGGTTTCAGATTCAGCCTGAAGAGCCTGTGTGCTAATTTGTAGATTTTAAATGTTTAATTTTAGGCAGTCAGTAGGCAGCTGGTAAGTATTTTTAAAAAGTAAAAATGAAATAGGACATCAGCTAATTCTGAGCATTTAGCATCTGTCTCTGCTGTTGTTGAATGCATCTCATATATCTCTGAGACAATTTGCTGAGTTATATACAGTTGGGAGTGGTATAAAGTTTACTTCCATTTCTTGTAGATTTTTCTGGATTACACAGTGGATTAAACTATTTTTCTTATTTATTTTTGATCTTTCAACAGACAGATGTCAAAGAAAAACAGAAGAAACTTGTAGAACAGCTAACAGGACTCATCAGCAGTTCCCCTGGGCCACCCACACGGAAACTGCTTGCAAAAAATCTGGCTGCTCTCTACAGCATTGGAGACACATTCACTGTTTTTCAGACACTTGACAAGTGTAATGACATCATCAAGAGCAAAGATGACACTGCAGCCTACCTGCCCACTAAACTGTATGTTTGGGGAAAGGGGAATGATTTTTAAGCCAAGTGGTCCTGGATATTACAGAAGAACCTGCCTGTATATGTGCACACTATGTTTATTTATATTTTGTGTGGTTGTTTGGAGTTACATATGCCTGATACAGGTAGCAGAGAAAAGTGCTGGATTGAGGTTGTGGAGGGCAGGACTCCAAGGTGACACATACATGTCTCTGTGAAAGTGAAATGGTTTTCTCTAGGCAAGGCACTGTGTTATGACTCTTCACCTGCTTATGGCATGGAGAAGATAACCATTAATGAAGGCTTTCCACCAGTGGAATTGCTGCTGATTGTGCTCAGATATCCCATTAAAGGTGGAACCTGCAGATTGTCAAACCAGAGTGTTGTCTGTGCCTAGAGAATTGTAACCAAATATTCAAGTTTTTTTTCCCCATCAGATGTTGCCTTTTCTATTCCCCTACCACACTAAGCTGCACAGGTCTCTCAGGCAGATTCTCTACATGTGGATGTGTGTGTGCATGGATGTGTGATCCAATTTGTCTTTAGTCATAGGAGCAGTCTCGTTGCTAGGAATTTGGTTAATGCCACAAACAACTTCCACTGAAACTGTTTCTGGTACTTTCCCATGTAATGCTTTGTATGTTCTTGGTGTCTAGTGAACCCAAATTTGGTCTTGCCTTCAGCCATTATGACAACAATAGGATTTGACAATAAAATCTGAAATAGTCACAGTTTGGGCAGATACTGTCCTCTTATTTCTAGCTCTTGCAGCTGTATGAGGAACTTGTGTAAGTGGGAAGTGTTTTCTACTATAAAATGCTCTGAAATTTATGCTACTAAGTCATAGTCCAGAAGGTTTTTTAATGGACACATGCCCGTTAAAGGGGAGGCTGTAATGAGTTTGTGATGTAACTTTGCTAAAATACTATTTAGCCAGCAATTACAGATTTAAAAAAAAGCCTCATTCCTTTGTAATGAAAAGTGCATGTGTTCAGGAGCTGCTTCTGTGGCTGTCCTGGAGCAGTTTGTGTATATAACTGCAGTGTGGTGATAACTAAGTATTCCTAATCTCAAATGGCAGAGCAAGAAAAATATGTAAATACTTGGATCCAGAGATTTTACAGTGCCTGTAAACTTTCCTGTGTTATGAAATAATTTTTGCATTTCAGTATCTACAAAAATGTGTCAGGTTATATTACAGGCTAGAGGCTTTCTTGCTTAGCAAAGAGACAGTTTATTGAAACACAAAACCCTAATCTTGCTGGGATTTCAGCCTGTCTTGTTTTCTCCAGAATTTTTTACTCTATGTGTAGATCCTATGGTAATACCTTTCAAATGCATTTGTATTCTTAAAAGCTGGTAACTGTTCTGTTGCTTTTTTTGGTAAACAAAAAAATTATTCCAATTTTTTACTGACTGTGTAAACAGTCAGTATAAGTAGTGGTAGCAAATAGATTTTTATTCATCAATGTTGATTAGAACATACATTTCTATTTAACTTTCTTTTCATTTGGATGATACATTAATATGTGTACTCTTTTTCTCTGTTTTCTCATAGGGCTGCTGTGGCATGTGTTGGAGCATTTTATGAAAAAATGGGGAGAATGCTGGGTAGTTCTTTTCCAGAAACTGTGAATAACCTGTTAAAGTCGCTGAAAAGTGCAGAGGTAAGTTTCAGTTTGTTTATGTGGTGTTAATTCCATTTTAAACTGAAACCTGCTTCCTCCAGTATTGTTTGCCAGATTGTCTAGATTGTTTTTCTTCTGCACTGAAGGGTGCAAATCACTTACCTGGCTAGTTTCAAGTCTACTGCAGGGAGTTTAGACTTTATCATGTGAATATTGTAATAGTTACTTCATAGTAGTGTCAGTAATTAAAATTCAGAAATGACTGTATCTGTCATTTCTAACTACTGTGCTAGGGTTTTTGCCTGTGTACTCTGAATAAGCATTTAGTTGTTAAAATTAATAATGAATGCTTAAATATTGTGGGGAGGTTGTTACTCTGCATGTGAGCAAAATACATTGTGTCCTGAAAAGAGAGAGTGTGTCATGATATTGAGAGAATGTATCCTGGGCTGCCAGTGGGTCTGTTTGTATGCAAATAGCTCTGTTGGGACGAGTTGGAATACTGACTGTGTGGGTCTTGTGGTGGCAGCTGTTTTCTTCAGCTGTGTTGTTTACCTGTGTGATTGTTTATTTATTTATTTATTTATTTGTGTATGTGTGCTCTCAGAGTGTAAGCACCTGCCTGTGTGCAGGTATAGCATGTAACTGCTATCTTACTTGAGTTTCCCATTCTCTCTTACCAGCTGTTTTTTCTTTTTTCGCCCCAAATCTGCAGCTGATAAATAGTGGGGCAGAGCAGAAGCATTTTACCTAGAGCCAGTTTGTTGGCTTGCCTGGGTTCAATTTATGTCACAACTGAGAGACTTTAAGTAAAGCTGTGTGTGGTGTTTACTTCTTTTTAAAATGAGCTATGTATCAGTGATATATGCCTTTATTTTCAACATTTGCAAAAGCATTCCTGCATAGAAGCAGGAAAATGCATAAGTATACACCTGGTTCTTAGTGTAACTGCTGTGTCCACATTTTTACATCAATGTTGTTGTGTGTGTGCAGTCTCAGGGCCGCAGTGAAATCCTGATGAGTTTGCAGAAAGTCCTCAATGGACTTGGAGGAGCAGCAGCTTCTTGTCACCGTGACATTTATAAGAATGCCCGGTCCCTGCTGACGGACAGATCGATGGCTGTGCGCTGTGCAGTGGCTAAGGTGGGTGTCTTCTCACCAGCCACACACCTTCTGGTGCTGTGACTAGGGAGTGCCTGCACTTGAACTGGTACCTGTTGCTCAGGAAGGGAAATTTGGTAATTAGTTGGACAAGGTGAGTTCTTTAGTTTACACTAGAGGCTCAGACATTTGACTGGTACTGTGGTACTGTATTCCCCACTTGATAAAAAAGTATGAGATAGAATATGTTATCTGTGAGCCTCAGTGGGAGAGGTTTTTGCTAACATGGTTCTTGTGTAGAGCTTTCTTTTAATTTTTTAATTTATGTATTAGCCTCTTCCATGACTCTTCTGATTGTTTAATCAGCTAAGATAGTTGACATGTGGGAGAGTGTGTCTAAATTAATTCTTGAAATTTTCACATTAAAATACTTTCTGAATAAACCTGACGATTGCAGCCTGATACTTAGAGAAAATGTAAGAATGGTCTCCTGGTGCTTAGCAAGTCTCTTTTCCCTACAGTGTCTGCTGGAATTACAGAATGAAGCAGTGTTTATGTGGACAGCTGAACTAGAGAACGTTGCAACGCTGTGCTTTAAAGCTCTGGAAAACTCAAACTATGGTGTGCGAGTTGCAGTGTCAAAGCTTTTGGGGACAGTCATGGCTACAGCACTGATACCAAAACAAGCAACAGGTATGAATCCTTCTGGATTCCATGTCTACAGTGGCACCTTCAGTACCATGTTACATTGACAGTGCTGCATGACACATTGTTGTTCCAGTAGATGGAAGCTTGTGGATGGATTGTTTGTTTTTATAAACATTAAGCTAAAAAGAGTGTAGAATTTCTGTTGTAGAAAGAAAGGACAGAACAAAATATCAAAAACCACCTGGGAGAAGTAGCTTTTTTTTTAAATGTGCAAGTAAATTTTTATCTGAAATATTGGGTAGATTTGTTTTTGCAGGACAATTTTGAATTAATAAGTCTGGTTTCAAGATCATTGCTTGTGTTGGTTGGAGCTTTGGGAATAAATAATTACTTTTCTTTTTAATAAGTGATGCGACAAAATGTGAAGAGAGCCACACTTGAGGAGGTCTTGGAGCTCATGGCCACAGGATTTCTGCGAGGGGGATCTGGGTTCCTGAAGAGTGGTGGAGAGATGTTAAAAGTGGGAGGATCTGTCAATAGGGAAGTGCGAGTTGGTGTTACTCAGGTTTGTGATTTTTTTAATGAAGTAAAATTTATACATCATTCCTTTTAGTAGGAAAAATATGCATTTCTGTTCTCTATTTCTGTGTAAGTTCATTTACAGGTCTAATTTGACTCTTCTGTTTTGTGAGATGTACATGAGGTATCATTCCCTGATCTACTTTCTTCTATTATTGATATTCAGTAACAACAGATTAAAATAAGAGCTAAGGAAAACTTACTTGATCAGTGTATATTAGGTGAGATTAACTTGCAAAAATATTAGAAAACTTAGTATGTTAAAGACTTTAGTTCCTTTTTAAAATTTAGTTCCTTCTTAGAGGGGGTGCTCTGTTACCCTTTTGTGGCTCCTGAATGTGGAAGTTCCTCTTGTCTGAGAGAGAAAGGTGGTGGCAGCATCTCTTCAAATTCAAACATTCTCATGCTGACGTGTATTTCAATATGCTGCAGTACCTTCCCAGAATCCAGATTCTTTGATCATAGGTTATTTTGTGAAACACTTCATTTTGTCTCAGCCTTTTTCACGTGAACTTGGTGAATGTTCCAGATTTTCATTGTGAGCTGGAACACATTGATGTTTCTTTTATGTACATGATGTTCTTAACTTTTTTAGAAAGAGACACCGGGTTTTTTTGCTGTCATCCAAAGTGTATTTTATGCATCACAGTACAGGGGCTACCCTTGGTACTGGAGAAAGTTGAGTTTCAGCAGCAAAGATGTGAATACTGAATTGGTTCGTGCTGAGTAACCTCATTAGGTTAGGGTTGCTTATTGCTGACTGGTGTTGCTACTGTTGTGCGTTAGAGCCTGGCTGTAGTTTCACACAGTCTTTTGTTTCTGTTTTAACTGGGTTGCTGTGTGACTTCTGGGTCTGCAGGCCTACGTTGTGTTCGTTACAACGCTGGGAGGGCAGTGGCTGGAGCGCAACTTTGCCACCTTTCTGTCCCACGTGCTTGACCTGGTGTCCCATCCTCGCGCAACCCAGACCCACGTGGAGGCTGTGTACTCTCGAAGATGTGTGTCCTTTATCCTGAGAGCAACTGTGGGCAGCTTGCTGGGGGAGAAAGCACAGATTGCAGCTGCCAAGGAAATATGTCAAGCCATTGGTAAACAAATGAAGGCAGTGGGTGAGAACTGGTTTTCTTCATTCAAGACCACTTGAAAGTTACTGTCATTTTAGTGAGGCAGCCATTTTTTAGCTTTCTTCTACTGTGAGGAGTAATTTTGTTCTTATGGGAAATGATAGTTCATCTGCTTTCTGTTTCAAATGTTCAGCGGTTGAATTCTGCTTCAGAAGTGATTGTATGACACTGGCTGGTTATCCCAGAGAGCAAATGCATTGTCAAAGGCCTAAAATGGAAATGGAGAAGAAAACTGCATTTGCCATTATCTTGGGATAGGTTGTATTGAAAGTCATGCAGAGTTCTTTACTAATAGTGTTAAAAATCCTGTAGCTCAAGATCTTGTAGATCCTTGTGTCTCCCCTGCTAATATCCATACTAATGTCCAATTGGATTTTGTGATGAAAATGATGTAATCTGAAGAATATGACCCCTTTGCAGAACTTTGCAGAATATGGAATCACTTAGAGAGCTAACAAAACTCTCTTGGCATCTGTTTCTTATGAAAGCAAGTAGCTCAAGCTGGAGATTTAAAAGAGTAAATTGGAAATACTCATTATTTCATTTACCAAACATATCTTTCTTTTCTGCTGTCATCTAATTGGAGTTTAAAACAATGGTTAACATGTGGAAATGAATTTGATTTGAAAACTTTTGCAGGTTCTTCTTGTAACAATTTTTTGATGGGGTAGGCATGAGACTTTAAAGGGTTTCTCATTACTCTAAGTACTAATTCCAAGAAAACAGGTCTATTGAAAATGCTGTTTCTGAGAAGAAACAGTTGCAGAAAATACTCCTCCTGCCACTTTGTCAAAGTTGCAGGAAATTCAGTTGTGTATTTGGATAGTTTGAAATACTTACATATTTTTGAGGATTTCTCATGAATGTGATGAAAAAAGGTAAGGGTTTTTTCGGTTTTTACTTGGTAATAATTGCTTCCTTTCATATACAGCAGACCATTCTCTTAAATTTCTTCTGTAGTAGGCACACAAAGATTAAGCTGGTACTGAAGTCCCTTTTTGAAGACATAGCTGCTGCTTCTGGGATATTTTGTAGGAGGACATACTGTGGGATCAAGGAACTCAATTGGATAACACTGAGATGATTAGAAATTATGATTAATTATTTACTAAAGGTCTCTTTTTTAGTTTCACTGAACATACATGCACGCAAATTTGTATGCAGAACCTAGATATGTCAAGATTGCATATTTTGTTACTGTATAAATGCACACATACACTGTTTGTCCTACTTCTTAGTGCTTTGCTATCCACAGTAGCTGCTGGGCATCTGTTTTTTATGGCCTTTGGACAACTGTGTTTGGCTGATAGCTATAAAATTCTTTCCCTGCTGAATGTGTTTGTTTTGTTAGTTTTCACTGTGACCAGACTTGTGCTTTTGTTTTAACGTAGGATTGATGTCAAAATGAAACTGTCACTTTCTGTCCTGTGAGTGCTCGGGTGGGATTCTGTTCATAATTAAGCAAGACATTCTTGTTTTCTTTTCTGCAGAAGCAGTAGTGAATGATGCTAACAGTGAGAATAAATCAGGAGCTGCTGATGTAGCTGCAAGTCAGCATGTAATGGTGTGTGCCCTCCAGGAGCTGGGTAGTCTGGTTCAGAGTCTGAATGCCACTGCATCTCCTCTTATTCAAGAACCCTCTATTGGTATGCAAATAAATGGAAATAGATTAAGTGAGGCATTTGAGTAAGGAATATGAAATATCATTAAATCTAGTTAAATAATAAATGAATATGAAGTAAATAAATCTATGAAATTGGTACTTCCTGTAGTACTCCAGATAGCTACATTTGTCCACCTCACTGTGTGTAGTACCCCAACTTTAGTTCAAGTCTGACCAAGTATTAAACAGCTGTTTGGATAGGAGTCTTTCTGAAGCTCTTTCTGAGGGTGAGTGAAGTGGTAATTTTTGGTATTGGTTTGTTTACAATAATGGTTTTATAGGAAATACATTATTTTGCTATGTAAGGTCTGAAATATTTGTTCCTGGAAAACATTGCCCTTAAATACCAAATTCCTGGGGGGAAGCAAAAGTATTTTGTTGAGATGAAGCTGTTGGTAGGCCCCTTTAAAAGAAGTAGTTCTTTGGCTGAAATTGGTGTGGGATTTTCTTCTTGTTTGTTTCAATATATGAATCCACATTTATTCTGTAGTGTTACAGCTTTAAATTTTTTGAGTTTGTGGAGGCTTATGTTTTTTCCACTGGAAGTACAAGCTTCTTTAGACACTTCATCATATAGATTGTTGTCTTGTTACATATGACATTCTTCCCATACTCATTTTGTGCCAGCTTTGGAGTAGGGAAGACTGCTCATATTTATTCCTTCTGGCAGCAGTGTCCCATAAGAACAGAGGGAACTGGAATTCAGTATTATTTCTGTTAGCTGCCATGAACTCAGCAGGTAGAAGTTATTCACAGCTCCAGAGAAAACTAGCAGCAGTGGGAGCTTTGAAGATTTGGACTAAAGAAAATGTTTGTGTGGAGACAAATGGAACTGAAGGGTGCAGTTAGAAAGTGGGATTAGGTAGGCACAGAAGTTTGGAGAGTGTAGAAGGATATAAACTTGCTGCAGGGTGGACAGCACCACGTCAAAAGCAGAGTACAGGGGTCAGTGACATCTACAGCATGTGCTTGGCTACAGTGTGGAGCAAACCCAAAGGTCAGTGTTATTGTTGCTCTGTTACTGGCAATCTGTAAAATATTATGGGAATTGTCTCATCCAGTGCCTGTTCTCTTCTATAGCCCTGCTGCCTCTTTTCAGTGTTTAAGTATTAGGAGTCAGTGCTGTGCTCTGGCAGCTCCACCTTTGCTGACAAAACCTGATGGGGAGCAGATACTGCCAGTAACAAGTACCATCTTTCCTGGAAAGGCACAGTCAGCAAATCTAAGTACTTTAATTCTGACTGTCTTAACTTTCACATTGGCTGTCTAGTATTGATTCAGTTTACTTCTCTATGTATATTAAAAAGCATATGTATATTAAACAGTGCATCATAAGTTAAAGACTGCAACCTCTCGTTTCTGTAGGTCTGTTGGAGACAGTAACTTCAGTTCTTCTTCACCCCAGCATGGCTGCTCGGCTGGCTGCTGCCTGGTGCTTGCGGTGTGTCGCTGTGGCATTGCCCTTTCAGTTGACTCCATTTTTAGACAGATGTGCAGAAAGACTCAACAATCTGAAGACCTCCCCTGAAGCTGTTAGTGGCTACAGTTTTGCAATGGCTGCTTTGTTAGGTGGTGTGCATCAGTGTCCTCTAGGCATTCCTCATGCCAAAGGAAAGGTGAGATAGTGAGTGTTTTATCTGTGGGTGCACTAAAAGATACCTTTTTATCTGCAAGTAAAAACTTTGAAAAATGAGTGGCATGCTAATGAGCATAATTGAAACTGAGCTTGTGCCTTGTGCGAGAGTAGTGGCCAGAGCACATGGTTTTAGAATCTCAGTTGCAATATTTAACAGCTCTTTTCTTCTTTCAAATTTGATGAAGAGAAATTGAAATATTGAAAAATTGCTGGAGAGAATATTGCTGGCTTTGTTATCATACAAAAAACACTAATCATCAGCATGAAATGTAATCTGCATTCATTCTTTATGGAAGGTCAATTCCAATGATTTGAGAACATCTTTAGTCTGTAAGAGTGAACAAGTAGAATAGCTTGCAGTGGCTTCATTTATGTTTCTAAAAGCCCCTGTGTTTTGGTGTGGTGCAGATGGTGGTCAGTATTGCTGAGGATCTGTTACGAACTGCTGCACAGAACAGCAGGCTCTCCTTGCAGCGGACTCAAGCTGGATGGCTTTTACTTGGAGCACTTATGACTTTAGGTTTGTAAAAATGGTTTGATTTTTCTTTTTATTTTAAAGCTTGTCCAACACTTCTGGTTATCTGCTTGACAAATGGTCTTTACACATAATGGGCTCATTATCCAGCACAAGAGTATTTATATAGGGGAAGCAGAGTGTAAGTGCACGTACTTCAGCAACATTGTGCTGGGCAGAAGTGAAATATTAGTGCTTATCTAAGCTGAAGTATGGTAGAAGGTGTCATACCTGAAAAAAATTCCTGTTCTGGTCTTAGAAACCCAGCCTTTAGTCATTCTCTGAAAGGGCAAAATTAACCCTTACTCTTCCTTCATTAATGCTGTGGTGCAGAAGAAATGGACAATAAATAAAACCCAGTGAGCATTTCAACAAGTTGCATGTGTGTCTGTAGATAGGCAACAACACTGCTAGAAGTGTTGTTAGTTTAAAAGCCCTTTGGTTTTCTTGTAAAAAAGCCAGCCTTATGTTTGTATCTGCCATTACAGAAGTATCACAAGCTGCATTTTCAGAGGTTGTAAGTATACTCTTGAATGTGGCAGCAGTGGCAACAGTGGTGTTCTTTTCTGGTTTGTTTGGAGTTTCTTTTATATGGGAAAATATTATAAAGTTCTGATGCATTTTGCATTATTTTGATCTGTCATCAAATACCATTTGTGTTTCATCTTGTTTCCCTAAGTTGTCTCTTTTACCAGTTTATCATCATATTTTTCTAACAGGGTATTTTTATTGTGGTTGTCCTCCAAAATATTTTTAATGTACTTGCACTGGATCTTTTTCAGAAGTTTCAAAAAAAACTTGACTGTTAAACTGATTTACATAACCAATAACAATCAGTTGTTTTTTTATTTATTTTATGGGCAGGGTAGAGCAGGCTAAAGAACCTGTCTTCAAAATTAATATAAAACAATTAGAAGCCAGAATAAAAAGATAGTAAAAAGACAGTTGACCATGGTTCTGTGTGGCATGACAGTGGGTAGGGTAGTCTGTTTCCTATTTTAGGAGTGATATCCACAAGCAGATATGATGTATAGTACTTATTTGCCACACTTTCAACCTAGGAATGAGACTTTCATTTGGTTTTCATTGTTCCAAGTAGGGCAGAAAGGAAGAGAAGTGAAATAAGACAAAAATAGTTTGAAGAGCAAAAGCCTTCACAGCAGATGTTTCACACTTAAATACACATTTTTATTACACTGTTACATTTTTTTCTACTTAGGTCCTTCTGTTGTCCGGTATCATCTGCCTAAGATGTTGCTGCTGTGGCGAAACGTGTTCCCACGTTCTCTGAAGGAGCTGGAGGCAGAGAAGGCAAGAGGAGATTCTTTCACCTGGCAAGTAACACTGGAAGGCCGTGCTGGAGCACTGTGTGGTAAGAAATTCAGAATTTGAGATTATACCTGCACAGTCAACCACAACATGATCCCAAGTATTGCAGAGAGAACTCCTGTAACTTCCTTCTTTGAAAAGGAGTAAAATGTGTCAGATTTTCATCAGTATGTCCTGGCTTTGACATACAGTTTTATGAACAGATCACACAGTCTTTGAATAAACATTTTTAATTGCTGCTCTTTTGATATTCTCAGAATTTGTATGTTGTTTATGTCTTACACTTGTTTGTTTCAGTGAAAGTTTAATTTAAACTGTTCTGTTATTAGCTATGAGAAGCTTTGTTGCTCACTGCCCTGAGCTCCTTACTGAGGATGTGATCAGGAAACTGATGACACCCATAGAATGTGCCATGACAATGATGTCACAGTAAGTAGGCAGTTCCTGCTCTTCATTCACTTTTGTCTTTTCCTGGTCTTGAAATACTAGAACTAATTTGGAGTTGGGTTTTGTGGTTTGGTGTCTGCCCCTTCCCCCTGCCCCACCTGTAATTAAAATAGGACTTCTGAGGAAGTGCATGTCACTGATTTATGGCAACATATGTTGTGGGTTCCTTGAGTTTATAATTAAGGTTCTCTCTGTACAATTACTTCTGAAAATGTATCATTAATTGAGTAATGATGTTCAGAGTGGTTCTCTGAACACTGTTTTCTTACCTTGCCTAGAGTTACATCCTGTGAAAAAAAATCTGAAAATACTCTCTTCTGTAACTGCAACATTTCTGGTTTCTCTTTTTCATTTTTAATTCTCTAGCATTCCATCAGTAATTAAAGCCCATGGAGCTCATCTCAAAGCCAGTGCAGCTATGGTTCGTTTAAGACTTTATGATATATTGGCTTTATTGCCCCCAAAGACATATGAAGGTACATAAATTTTAAACAATTTTTGTTAAAGTAAAAATTGCGCTTAGTACTTGTGATGCATATCTTTGAAGCAGCTGTAAGAGTCAAAATATAATTCTAGGAATCTCCAAGAATTTTGTACTATATTCCTCATCTTCTGTATGTTATCTTGACAGTATAACTACAGAGTATGGGTATTGAAAAGCATTCACAGAGTAACACTTGGAGTATAGCAGTTATGGTCCCTTTTGTAGGATTGAGAGGTATGGAGATCATGGTCTGAGATCAAATAATAGTTTTTTAAGTCATTGTTAATTAAAAGGTAGAGAACTTTATTTCTTAGTATACTGAAAAACAGATGTGACAATGGAAGTTTAGTTTTGGTTACATTTGGGTTTTTTTATTTGGTTGGTTTGGTTGTTTTCCTTTTTAAACCTGATTTGATCTATTACACAGATCTGCTATTAGTAAATTGCCAACCACTGTCACACAGTGGCAAGATTAACTTTTTGGGTTTCTTTGGTTTTTTTTGTTACTTCATTATGTCTACATGATCATGTGGATGCACGTTTTTTTTTTCTACATCTGGATTGTCATCCTGTAGGGATGGCCCAATTTGTTGTTTAGAACAGGACACAGTTCTGAGTAATGTGCTCTAGTGGATTCTGCTTGAGCAGAAGGTGGGGCTAGATGACCTCCAGTGGTTTCCAACCTTACCTATTATTTAGGTATTTGGGTACCCATGATTTGGGAATTGAGAGCCTACAGTTCCATTTGAAGCCTTGCTCTCAACTCTGTTATTGTCAGGTTTACTTCTCTGTTAGCCACCTCTAAAACTGAAGTACTGGTACATTTATAACTTCTGATCACTGGCTGAAATGTTTTGGCTGAGAAGCAGTGGTGATTCTTTTTAATGTCTGTCCTTCTAGGATCATTTAATGCGCTTCTTCGAGAGCTGGTAGCGGAATTTACTTTGACAGACAACTCTGCTAATACAACCACATCACTCCTAAGGTCTCTTTGTCATTATGATGATAGTGTTCTGCTCGGCTCTTGGCTGCAGGAAACAGATCATAAGTCAATTGAAGATCAGGTAACAAAAAAAGCTAGAAGAATGAATGATCTGCCCTGTCTGTGTGGTGTGTGTGTGGGGAAGCCTTCTAAAACTGAAGCTTCTTACCTTGTTTTTAGTCTTATTTCAGAGCTTTTTTAGATGTAAGTGCTTCCATCTCCAGGGTACTGTTTTGATTAAAAACCACCTACAGCTGAGATATAAATTGCATAATGCTACTCATAGGGTTGTGCTTAGTGGACCAGCCTCATTTCTTTTAAAAAAAAACCCTAACTCAATATCTCTTCCTGTCTGCCAATCTTCCTAGCCTAGAAGTTGTTCTCATATAAAGTTTTTGGAATTAGGAGAAATGTAGGTTCCACTTAACATGTTTCATAATGAAACTGCTGTCAAAATGTCAATATTGCAAATGGTGTTATAGCAAAACAAGATTTAACTGGTTTTATAGGTGTAGTAAGAAATCTTGCATTTCATTTGAAAGTGTTGACACAATGTTGTTGGCTGAAAACTCCTCTTCTGCAACAACCATCTAATAATAGGAGGGTGTCTCAGAAGGTTTGATTGGAGCAGATCCAAAAGCCAAGACTGATACCAAGGGTGTGGGAAGATTTCTGAGCCAAGATCAGCGTGTCGAAGCAAAAAAGAGTTTTACAAACTTCCTTTCTTTGTTGTGGAGGACATAGTAAATTTCCAGTGCAGGCTTCAATGCACAGAGCTTTTTCTCTCCCTCCTGCCTCTTTTTTTTTTCTTCACTTCCTGCCTGTAAAACAGTGGCAGTGTGTGCTCACAGCCCAGAAAGCTGCTGGAATCCTGGGCTGCATCAAAAGCAGTGCGGCCAGCAGGATGAACAGGTGGTTCTGCCCCTCTGCTCTTGTGTCCCCAACGTAAAGAGAACATGGAGCTGTTGGGAGCAGGTCCAGATGAGGGACACAAAGTTGATAGGAGGACTGGAGCGCCCTCCCCTGTGATGATGGGCTGAGACAGTTGGGGCTGTTCATCCTGGAGAAGAAGAGAAGGTTGCTTGGAGACCTCAGAACAACCTTCCAGTGTCTGAAGGGGGCCTGCAGGGAAGCTGGAGGGGAACTCTTCATCAGGAACTGTAGTGATAGGACAAGGAGTAACAGGTACAAATTGAAAGGGGGAATTTAGGTTAGATATTAGAAAGAAATTTTTCACTGTGAGAGTGATGAGACATTGAAATGATTGCTGTGGGAGGTTTTGGATGCCCCAGCCCTGGCACTGTTCAAAGCCAGGGTGGATAAGGCCTTGAGCAACCTGTTCTAGTGGAAGATGTCCCTGCCCATGGTAGGGTAGCCTTGGACCAGATGATTTTTAGGATCCATTCCAGCCCCTAAATTTCTGTCATTCTGTGATTCTCTTGTGCTTAGTCATGTTTTATTTTTTAATGGTATAGAGGCGTCAACAAACCTTGCTGTGTTTTCTGGCCTTCTAAGAAGAATACAGACCTACTAGACTCTAATTTTGTTTCATGATTAAATAATTGATAAGAATGTAGAAGTTTCTTCAGAGAAAATAGATGATTGTTTAATAGTGTTTCATGAAAGAATGATGGTTAGGAAGTATTTTCTTGATGATAGGAGAGTTTGTAATTTTAGTAGTGTTTCTAATTCTTTCTGTGTAGGGCATATCATAGCCAAAACCGATAATTTAATACACTGTACTGTAACTCTCAGAGAGTGACTGAATAGCCTTCTATCTGAAATGGTATTTCATATTCAATGTTCAGAAACTACTATTAATACCAGAATTAATTTGCTTTTCTCTTAATTTTCATCTCTTAATACCAGAAGTGATAGTTTGTGTATTTATCTAACTGTTAACAATTTTGACCCTTCAGAATTCAGCTGACCCTGTAAATGCTAATATGTATGTGTGAGGATTCTGCACTTGTATTCAGGTGCTTGTAAGCTGTTCTCTTGTTTTAACTACTGTATATGTGTCTTGGTTATCTCTAGATCCAAATTTTATGTGCAAAGGTATATTCAGAGGTATTGATGTTGTGTGGAATTTTGCAGCTCCAGCCAAACAGTGCGTCTGGAAGTGGTGCTCTGGAACATGATCCCTCTTCCATTTATTTGCGCATCCCTGCTGGTGAAGCTGTGCCTGGTCCCCTTCCTTTGGGAGTATCTGTCATTGATGCATCTGTGGCTCTCTTTGGTGTGGTTTTTCCTCATGTCTCTTACAAACATAGGTCAGTTTACATCAGTGTTTAATTTCAGAACCTAATGCCTTGTTTCTCTGGGTACTGTTGTGTTGGAGACTTTGTTATTTTCTTTGTTTTTTTTTTCCTGAAATAAGAATTGACTAAGGTATCAACTGTCTTTAAATTAAGAGTTTAGTATTTGATGCCCATTGTGTCTCTGGATTCCAGAATGTGCGTAGTCACTTTAGAAATAAAGTGATTTCCTCAGTTTTATCTTTTTGAAAATTAGTGTTCAGAGATGGAGACTAGATTCTTCTCTTTTCATACTGCATTTAACAGTAGTAATATCTCTGCAACCAAAATTTCATGTAAAAGTACCCATTGCAATTAACTTCAAGTCAACCTTGAAAACAGCAGGGGCCTCCACTGAATTTCATTTGGCTGCCATAAGTAAGACCATTTGATTTATAGTCAGCAAGGAATTGTATGCACAATGAAAAAGAGGAAATGGAATTCAACGTATTTTCCTTTGTGTTTCACATTACCTCTACAGAGTTATGAGTTGTCAGGACTAATTTTGTTGCTCAGTTTAGGCAATTTGTCCCTGAGCACAGAGTGAAAACAGTTCTAAGAAGCATTTCAAAGTAAAATCAACTTTCAGTGCAAATCTTTTGGGAGCAGTTTTTTTCATAGCAGTCAACCTCATTTTCTAGTAAGTGCAGGATAGACTTGAGACCAGCTTGGTGTAATTCATCTTAGTCTATACCTGTTGTTGATGGTGAAAAGATGTAGCTTGGGAGCTGCTGAGTAATTAAGAATGCAGTTTATTCATTACATTCCTGGTTTTGGTATCTTCAAGGGGATGTTCCTCCTCCCAGTAATGTTTTCTGGGGAGGAGTGGGGGCCGGAATGGATGTTAAATGGGAAAAACAATAGAAAGAGAAAAATAAATATGAAGGGTAACACTATTTTAAATCATAGTGGAAAGACAGCATTTTTCCACTCTGGCCCTCATAGCTTTATAGTTATACAGACAAATGCACCTGAGGATTCACTTCCTCTTGGAGGTGTTTTCTTCAAAGGAATAGTAAATATTTGTGGATGAACTAGAAGAACCAGCAAAGGGATGTTCAGAGTAGCTCTGCTGTTATTACTTATAGCAAATACCTTCTGCAGCCCCTGAAGCATATGTTCTGCTACTGAACTTAAAAGGCCCTTTTGTTGTGTGTGGTTTTTACCAGCTGTGCTTCAGTTTGTATTTTGAAAGGCTATCACTTCAATTATGTTCTTTCCTTTGTTTTAGATTACAGATGTTGGATCACTTTGCTGAATGTGTCAAGCAGGCTAAAGGTGTTCGCCAGCAAGCTGTGCAGCTTAATATCTTTACTGCTGTTCTTAGTGCCTTGAAGGTAGGACTTGTAAACTTGTAATGAAAGCCCAAGTTCATCAGTTTGCATTCAGTACAAAGGGCTGTTAGAAGAGTGTTACTAAAGTTACTCAAGAATTCAAAAATTTGAAAGTTCCAGAATTGAATTTTTTTCTGGATACTAGCTTAAGCTCTTGTCTTCATGTATCAGTACAGAGAACAGATGAGGCTCATGACTGCATTCTACAATCATCAACATTCTATAGTATTCAGCATTCTATAGTAATCAGACTGTCTTTTCGTCTTCAGTCCTCTGGTTTTATTTACACTGGACTCACGGATTTAAGTACTTTATCATGTATACTCAGAAAACCCCTCAAGTCACAGAGTATTGTGCAGATGTGGCTTGTGTAACTGAATACACAAATAGCTTTGGGTTTACATTTTGGTTGCCTTATTGCTTAGAGCTCTAGGTGCCTATGCCCAGTCCCACTGACTGCAGCTACTGCTGTGTGCTCTCTGTCTAGACTTGGAAATGCAACCTGGTGCTATCAAGTCAGAAAGTAAGAGAGCAAGTCAGAAATGACTGCCCAGTTTAAGCTGTTACTGGAGCTCCATGTCTTTGGTTGATTGGCAAAACAGCACCTGTTTCTTTGCATTGTTCTTAAAAACGTGATTTACAATGCTACAAGTTGAAATGTAGATTCCGAGGCAGATTTCTGGAAGCTCCCATGCCATGCCAAGTGTTCAAAAAATGGGCAAAATTGAGCTGAAGTGAGGACTTCAGAAAATTATGATCTCAGGTAGAGCCTTTGACTTCTTGCTCTATAGTACATGCAGTGTTTTTGCTTTACATGTGTTTAATTATTTCTCCCAGAGTAAAAGAAAGTGCAGAAGTGCTGTTTAGTGTTACTGTTTGGTGAGTGTTAATATAAAGGGCTGTATAAATGTTTGGAAGGATGTGATTATACAGAAAAAAATACTTTAATGTATCTATAATGTCTTCAATTTAAGTGATTCTTGTAGAAATGTAACCGGTCTGTAGTTTCTATTAGATTTTTGCTGTTAGGTTTTTAAAGCTTCTTTTTTTTTTTTTTTTCCTGAGGTGTCCCATGTAAAGCTAGATCAGATTTGGTAGGATTAGGGTGCATGTAGGTAATACATTTGATAAAAAAGACTGGTGCAGCAGGTCTTCCTGTATGTGAAATAGGTAGAATATTGGCAAACATCATGAGACCCAGGATTTATTGTTGATTTTGAGTTTCAAATGTTTTCAACCAATTTGTTTTAGAATGAGCTACCACAAATTGAAACAAAAGCAAAAGTGCATAGTTTTCACTTGATGGTTTCAAATATATTTTCTTCTCCCCTACATTGGGATGTTTGGATTATGCTTCTTCTTCTTTTTTTTGTTTTTAATTTTTATTTTTGCTGTAGGGTTTAGCTGAGAATAAAAGCACATTAGGACCAGAAGAAGTCCGCAAATCTGCTTTGACGCTTGTAATGGGTGCCCTTGATAATCCTAACCCTATTCTGAGATGTGCAGCAGGTGAAGCTCTTGGCAGAATGGCTCAAGTGGTTGGAGAAGCCTCTTTCATTGCTAGAATGGCTCAGTACAGCTTTGATAAGTAAGTTGATTTTAATTCAGAAATGAAATAAAATAGCAATTTAATATAATATGTAATTGAATGTAGTTTGGAAGATTCCTTTTCTAAATACCATATTCATTATTCTCTTCTTTTGTGCTCGATCCCTATGGTTACATGGATCTAAGAAAACTTTAAACAGATTCTTCTCTTTTGGATTTATTTCATGTGAGGAATAAAAGCTGAATTGTTAAAAACTTGGAATGTGAAATGACACTGGTGAACAGCTTTTGAGGAGTTACCTGAAGGTGACTAAACTGTATCAGATAGATTAGCACAGCTTACATTAAGTATGTCTGTAATGTCAATTATGTAATAGTGATTCTGTTTCACTCTTTACACATTGATTTAACTGATTTACTGGCCTGTATTTTTTTTCATATTCTATTGTTTGTCTTGGGTCTTTAGAAAGATATCTGGTAGAAGCAACAATATAGTATGTTTCCCAATTTCTTACTTAAATTTAAGGCATCAGCATATTTCTGAATCAGAATGCAGCTGCCTCAGGGCTGCAGCCCATGTTTTTGGCTGGGCCAGGTGCATGAGCATGGCCTCAGTCCAGCTCTCCTACCTCTGAGTAGTTAAATTTTTCTCACCCTTTCATCTTGTAATAAAGTACATCATCCTTGCTGTCTTTCATTGAATTTCTGTTACTGGGACTTTCCTTGGTTTCTTATCTAGATTAAGTTGTTAAGTTGTTAATGGTTGTCATTCTGTTGACAGTCAAGTGATTTTTTTTATATTTGAGATGTGCATTTACTTTGTTGTTCGCTGATGGCCGAGAGCATGCATGTCTCTCATATACAGTCAACCTGGGGAAAAAATCTTTGTCCTTATTAGGAAATCCCTTCTTTTATCTCTCTTCCTCACCCACTGAAAAGGGTTCTAATTACTAAGTGATGTATGTGACATGCACTCAGAAGCAGTATTGTAGAAAATACTCAATAAGTCAATGCATACAACTTCCTACAATCAAATAATTCAAAATGCAACTCATTCTGTTTCAGTTTCATTATAAAAGGCTTTTTATTTAAAAAAATAAAAAGGCTCTCTTGCAAAAGCCATAAAAATCAGCTGTAGAAGTTAACAGCTATATAAAAAAACTGGATTTGCCAGTTTTTCATTTCTCAGTGTGTGTTGTCATTTTTTTATTCTTAATTCCTTTTTACATCAGTGGTTTTGGAATGATTATTAAATTAGTCTGCTCTGAAACACTTGCAAAATCTGGATTCTTTTTCTATATCTGTCTAAACTCTTCTTCATGTAAAAGGTCAAGTTCTGACCAGAAAAAAAGAAAATAATTATTAAAATACCTTCTTTTCCACTTGCTTTATATGTAACCTGGATTAATAGCAATCTAGAGTAAGTACATTGTTTTTGCTGTTGTTTAGGCTTCTCAAGATTTTGTAAGATGGCCTGCAAAACTATTAGTCTTTTGCACTCTTGTGGTACTTCTAAGATTCTGTGTAACAAACTTACCTAATGAAGTGATTTCTTTATATTTAAACATTGATAGGTTAAAATCTGCTCGAGATGTTGTATCAAGAACAGGCCATTCCTTGGCTCTGGGCTGTCTCCATCGTTATGTTGGTGGAATAGGTTCTGGACAGCATTTGAAAACTAGTGTCAGTATTCTCTTGGCTTTGGCACAAGATGGAACCTCTCCTGAAGTCCAGGTAAAAAAAAAACAACAATCACCACAAAATTACTTAAAATGTTCAAGATGAAGAATAAAAATTAAGCTACATGTTCAGATATTCTTTAGTAGATGTTGTCACATGTAAGATGTGTAGCATGTGCCAGGGAGTGTGAAGAAAGTGAATCTTTTCTTACAAACTCCCAGAGTACAGAATCCCAATGTGTAATTAAAATGTAACTTCATGGCAATTTAGAGAGGTAGTTGGAAGTGGTCAGGTTAATTCAGAAGGACATGTGTCTGCTTGTCAGCTGTGCCAGAGTGATGCACTGTGGGCATATTCCAAACTGCCTTTACAGCAACATGTGTTAGTATTGCCTTAGCTGCCTAAAAGGAAGCTTTTAATAGCTGATGGCTGACATGTAATCACTTACTGGGGTCTCAGGTGATGAGCAGTAGTTTCCTTTGTCAGGTATCACATACACAGGACATCATCTTTGCAGGGTTACATTATGAACACAGAAATCTGTTGCAAGCTAAATTGCAGTTAGGGGGCAGAAAGGGAATCAGTGGGAGCCAAGTCTAAGACAGGGAGGGGTTTCTATCTGCTGTGGACTATAGGTTTGTGAAGTCTCACAGGAAGACAACTTGACTGCTAAAGTTGCTGGTATAGTAGAAAGGGGACTAAACATGCTGTTGAAACAGTAATGGTTTTGGAGAGTAGTGGCACTTTATACCCACAGCCTGAGAAGATGAAGCCCCCAGAAACTACAAAGAATCATACTTACACCTTGGTTTACTGTTAACTTGATAGAACATGCACTTGAGTTGCTTCTTATTTCTTTTCCTCAGAGCAGTAGGAAAAAAAAAATCAAAGTTACAGGGTTTATCAGTTGGGAAGACAAGCCCAGTTTTGGAGATATTGTTAAAAAAAATCTATAAATACAACTTTAAGTCTCTTTTGAATTTTCTTAGTTTAAGGAAAGACAATGTGCATTTTACATATGTAACCAACTTCAAGTATGAGTGGGTAATTTGAGGCATATAATTGTACACCAGTAATTCCAAAAAGAAATTGGAAAGGTTAATGTTTTATGAAAAAAAAAAAAGAAAAATAAGTATAAAGGGGAAGTCCAGGCTGAACTTGCATATCTACCTTACTTTTTGTTGAGAACAGAGCACCCAGCCACTGTGAAAAACTAAGCTTTTAAACCTCATCCCTCACTGAATCAGTGTGGTTACACAGAAACTGTATGGAAGTATGAATAATGGAAGTTTACAGGAATGAAAGGATAAGCTGTAATGTGCTACCACAGGATTAGGACTGTAGAGGTAGTTAGATGATTGCTATTGCTAATGGCTTTTGGATTGCATCAGAGGATTAAAAAGCAGCAATTTTAAAGGCAGGTTTTCCAGCTTATTCCTAAGAGTCTAGCTTTGTAGTAGTAATAGTCTTTTATCTTAGTCATGTGTTTAATGTGAGAAAATTCTGAAGTAAGATCATTGAGTAGGGTGTTTTGGGGAGATAGCTAATGCTTTCAGGTCTGTCAGTGGAATTTATTTCCAGTGAAATGTCAGTATCTAAAAGGATAGTCCTCTTACCTGCTTCTTGCTTTGACAATTACAATAAATTACTTTGCTCTTTTGTTGTTTACTCACCTTCAACTGAAACAGGTCTGTCTTTCACCATTTTTCCCCTCACGCTATAGTACACTGACTGAACAATACTGCTGTTTTCTCTTGTACCTGCTAATGAGAAAGTTAGAAAGATGCATGTGAACCTTTCAGCTTGTCATGAAAATCATTTCCTATTGTAATATAAAAGACCATCTCTGCTAAGGGCTTTGTAAGCTGCCCATTTCAGACTCTGCCTCCAGTTTTATAGTGGAATGATTTGCTCTTTCTCCTGTTCCAAGTCACTTTTCTTTTTTCCTTTTTGTTTTAAGTGGATGTGGTTTTTGTGCTTGTATTTTGCTTTGAAGTTCTTAAGCATATTTTTTCTCAAATTCTTTGTTACCTTATTTCATTATCCCCAGAACTGCTGATAACCAAACAATATGTTAGATGTATTTAAACTCTCAGGTGATTGCTTGAGGTCTGGGAAATTTGGAAACACTTCTGGAGTCAGGGTAGTAAATTAGATGTGCTTAAGAACAGGAGTACAGAGCTAGGCTCCAACTGCATAAAAAACTGTTTAATTTCCTGAATGCATTACTGAAAAACATTCCTTTGTGTTTGTGGTAGACCTGGTCTCTCCATTCCCTTGCCTTGATCGTGGATTCCAGTGGACCAATGTACCGTGGGTACGTGGAGCCGACGCTGTCGCTCGTTCTCACCCTGCTCTTGACTGTCCCACCATCACACACAGAGGTGCATCAGTGCCTGGGCAGGTGCCTTGGGGCTATAATAACCACTGTGGGGCCTGAGCTGCAAGGTGAGTGGCAATTTGATGTGAAACAGAAACTCTACCTTGTATAAAGATGATATTACCACCTTAAATGGAGGAATATAAGTTTTTGTTAGTTACAGGTGGGGGAGGCAGTGTTGGCTGTTTCATTTACAGTCCTGCAAACAACCTCATGCTGATCCTCCTTGTGACTGCCTGGGGGTTTTTGACTGCAGTTTGAGACTTGTATAAAGAAGTTGCAGTGATGTATGGTGTTTTGGCTAATGATAAATTTGCATGGTAGGTAAGCCATGGAACCCTTGCTGCATATTTTACTGTGTGTATCTTTGTGGGGCATCAGACAAGCTTTTTCCTCCATTTTTTAAGATGTGTTTATTTTATTTTAAACTGATGGCAAGAGCTTAAGTTTGATACAATGGGTGATACTGTGAACTATAACTAATTTCCATTCATTCTTGATATCCTTAGATCTCTGGACCTTATTGTAGAGACTTAAAATCTTGTCATGCTGAACACTGTGTCTGAAATTCTGTGCCTCAGATGTTAAAACCACAGATTTGTAACTTTGTCTAACTGGGATTTTTAGGACTATTTATAGGATGGTCTTTGATCTCTCTGGTCTAGAATGCCAGAGAGCCACTAATGGAATATTAACTCTAAATGGCTAGACTTAAGATTTTAATTATGACATAGTTCTAGATGGTTTAATTGAACCTGTGTATCTGTTAACCTTTTGACCTGGAATACGGTTAACTTTTAAAATAACAACTTTAGTAGAATGTCTTCTGCAGGTTATATTTCTGTACTTGAAAATATTTTTATAAACCTGATATGGGTTAATTCTTAAAAAGCAGAATTGTTCTTCAAATCAAATACTGTTCCTTTAAAATGCTTGTTCTAGTAGAGCATAGATGAGTGCTGCTCATCTGTTGGAGCTAATTAAAATTGTCTGCATAGATAGATATGAACTTAAAGAGTTACCTGATATTTTAGGAAATGGCTCAGTGCGTGAAATGTTGCTTATACATATATAGAATGAAAGAGACTTTTAAAATCTAACTTCAGATAATTAACTGGTTTCATGACCTGAGAAGATAGTCTCACAGTATTTCTGACTGGAGATTATCGATCCAGAATTTTATTTGGACAGCATGTTATTTAACTGAGCTAAAAAAGAAATACTGAAACACTCTGCAGTGTTTCTCATTTGCATGGTAAATCAGAAAAGTTGCATGTTAATTTGAGAACTCTTTTTTTGTGTTATTGAAGCTTCAGTAGTTCTTGCTTCTCAAAGGTTAAAAGTCTGCAGATGTGATAGAAAAGTTTTGCTGTGTTAAGGATATCCTCTTACATGATTAGGTAACGGAGCTACGATTTCAACAATCCGTTCTTCCTGTTTGGTGGGATGTGCAATCACACAAGACCATTCAGACTCACTTGTTCAGGCAGCTGCTATATCCTGCCTTCAGCAGCTTCATATGTTTGCACCACGGCATGTCAACCTATCCAGTCTGGTTCCCAGTCTTTGTGTGAGTATCAAGTGCGTCCCTTCTGGTCCTCCAAGTTTTAGGCATGTGCTTAGCAGAGGACAGGGAAAATATTTAGCAAGATGTCAAGGATAGCCATGTGTAATAAGCAAGTAATATTTTTAAAAACCCTGGAGTCCCCAAGCTATTTTACATATTTTCAGAATGCTGTCCAAACTGAAGTTATGGGGGCTGATTCTTTTTCACCCTCAATAGTGAAGATAGCAAGCATTTATGAATAATATAACTGAGTAAAAAAGGTTCTGAAATGCTCTGTTTGCTCCAGCTGCTTGTATGCAAAGAGGGAAGTGAGCAAGCTGGGAATAGGTAGCAGATGTTGGATTTATGTTACCACTGTCAGAAAATTAGGGGCTGACATACAAATTCTTGTGCTGCTGCTGTTAATGTTGCCACCTTCTTTCATTACTGTTCTGTCAGCAAGTCCTGGCTTAGGCCTGGAAGTAAGTCAAAGGCTTGAACCCAAAACATACTAAATATGAATATAAGAGGAAAGGTGGTGTGGGTGTGGTTTTGGTGTAGGTTGATGGGGGTTTTTTTTAAGTAATTAGTATTGTAAAAGTTATTTTAAGAGGGTTCAGTAGTCCAATACTGAGATATTTGAAAAGCTTCTCCCTAATGTCTATTAGATGTTTTGCAAGCTTGTTTATGCCATTCTTTGCAGTGCTGATGACTCAGTGTTACCTGAAGGAATGCAATCCTACTTATGTCAACACTGGACCTTTTTCTTAGTATGCTATCCAGATTTTCCCTAGGGCATCCTCTCATGATTAGGTGCTTCTCCTCAGCCCTGTGCACACCCAAGCCCCACCCTGCCCCAAGCACTCCTGGGAGTGCAGTGTATTTACAGAACCCGTCACTTGTCCCTTCACAAAATTTTGCATGAAAGGGCTGCAGCACACCCAGAAGGAGATAAGCTCTTTTGTAAGAATATGATGTACATCAGGAGAGATAATCCTTACAGCCATTTACTCTGTAAATGCCAGTGGATGATGTTACAGACAGTGAAGTTCATACATGAATAATTAGTGCTGTTTTGAAACTTTTTCCCATGGTTTTCTCCTGTTTCTCTCCTGATAGTTTATGGTCTTCTGCTAAATGAAAGCTATTTTTGTTTTCCTTTCTCATATTCCTTACTTTCAAGTTATACTTAGTTTGTTAGGATTTCCTCTGAGTTGTCTTGGGCATTTCTTCATACTGCAAATGCATAGTTATGTAGGCAAGGTCTGCCTTACCTGCACCATTAGCCAACTCTTCAGAATGGAATTAATGCCAGGTATCAAAATTAAACCATGCAGTTCCACACTCTCATTTTAATTTCTTCTTCCTGCATTGGCTTCGTAACTTGTAGTTATTTGTTTTGTAGCTTGAATCATGGAATACCCTTTACATTAATAAATCTCCCAAATGTTCTGTGTTTTAGGTCATTGAAACAACCTCAGTTGTGATATTTAGAAATTCTTTAAAGACTGCCTGTGTTTTTAGGACTAAATTCTTGTATATTCATATGTGGAATAAAGATGTACTGTTAAAATGCTTTATAAACTGTAGAACCCTTTCATTTAGGGAAGCATTTTCCATCCCCATAGTAATGTAATACCAAGAAAGCAAATGGATATTTGGTTTATTGAAACCAAATTACCCTGGAGTAAATAAAGAGTTAGAGTTTCTTAAAGGGCACTCTTCACCTCTTTCACTGTGAAAAAACGTTCACTTTTCTGTGGAGCTATTTCCTCTCAGAAAAATAGACACCATACACAATTCTTCTGTAAGGAAAATATTTGCTTGTGCTATAGGTGATTCAAAGGAATTAGCAAAGAAATCTTCTGCTGTGTTATTGAGAGGCACTTTTAATAACTTCATGCTATAGATTCTCTTACTAATGGGAATTGCAGGTTTTATTATATTTGTCATGCGCAGTGCACCTGATAATGGCTTTTTTGTTTAAAAGAAAGTGATTTGCAGCTATAGCAGAATATGAGGCAGAGTAGTACTGGAGTGTAACAAATCGGAAACTGTAATTAATCTAAATCACACTGGCACAGTAGTTCCAATATTTAAGCTTTTATCTCTTTAGCCAGACAGCTGTCAGCTCTGTGTATGTCAGCTATATTTTGATATTTGTATATTATGAAAAGTGCTTACTTCTGAACCTTCAGAACTTGATTCCCAGCAGCTCACACATGGGCTTATAACTGAAAAATGGAATGCTTTTAGTCCTTAGCAGCATTGATTTATTGGTACTGGGGTGCTGCAGTTCACTCACGTGTGGTGGGTTTGACTTTCAGGTCCATTTGTGCAGCTCTCACTTGCTGCTGCGCCGGGCTGCAGTGGCGTGTTTGCGGCAGCTCGCTCAGAGGGAAGCGTCAGAAGTGTGTGAATATGCCATGAGCTTGGCAAAGAACGCTGGAGACAAGGAGAACAGTGCCATCAGTATGTATTTCTTTCATGTGGCCTTTTTGAAACAATGCACATGTGTGCATATGTGTGCTTTGCCTTCAAAAACAAAGGGGAGACGCCCAAAATCCCCTTGTACTCTTAGTGAGAAAAACCCTTAACTGTCCCTTCTGACTTTGGTAACTTCTGGCCACACCTCTGCTTTTACCTCTGGAATCATGTTTGTAATTCAACTATTTGTGAAATTCAGACTTAAAATTCTCTCTCTGTCTCATTAAGGCTGGCAATCAAATAGAGAACACGGTATATACACAGTTGGAAGCATTTTACAGTTATTTCAGAGTTATTTTACAGTCTGGTATTATAGCTCTTGTTATTTTGAAAATTGACTTAATGGTGTGCTGTTTGATCCAGATGCTTGGCTGTGTTATATTCTGTCAGCATCATATCTGCAGTGCCTGTGGACTTTGCTGGCTAGTCTAATTCTTACATGTATCATTTTATTTTGAAAATAGGAGGCTCAACAGTGTTGATCAGCACAGTCCTCATACACATGCAGGATTGTGACCTTACTCAAATGATACCAGTGATGTCTGCCTCTGAGAAGAGTCTTTAGAGTCCAGTACTGTTAGGTTTTTTACAAATTCATGGGCTATATGCCCTGAGGAGAGGGTTTTTTTACTTTTTTAACTAACACTTGGAGGTATTATTTGCCTTGCAGATGAAATTAATTGCTGTATTGGAATCTTTCTAGTGTTGATTCAGAAAAATATCAATAGCATCTTGATGATCTTTGAGCTATACACACACAGGCGCACAGTGACCAGTTCAAGTCTGCTGCATGAAATTTTAAAGCTGAGTTCCTGATTTTAGAAAAGCCTTTTTCCTTCTCATTTTGCAGACATGAATCCTTTTGCACCAGGGGCTGGCTCTCGGCGAGACGCGCACTGCCGGCATCAGGGGGTTAATATAACAGAGACGGGCCTGGAGGGCGTCCTGTTCGGGATGCTGGATCGAGAGACCGATCGGAAACTCTGCTCAGATATCCACGACACTCTGGGACACATGCTTTCATCTCTGGCAGTGGAAAACCTTTCTCACTGGCTCATGCTTTGTAAGGATGTCCTTGCAGCTTCCAGTGGTAAGTGTTCTGTCTCATTCATATAAATGATGCCGTGTCCTTAGCATTAGTGTGTTCTGGCAATATTGGTTTGGAGCTTCTCTTTTATCCTAGTTGAGATGCAGGTTATATTGTATACAGAATTTGATTGTAGTGCCATTAAACTGCCATAGAAAGAAGGAATTATAGATGTTAAGTTTCAGAATATTACTTGTAAAAGTAAAAAGTTAGCTGCTTGAAGTAGGATTTCCAATGGAGAAGAATGGTGTTTGTAAGTCTGACATTTCGGTATCTTAGTGAAAGCAGACATCCTTTTTAGCCTGTATACATCAGGATTGTACAGAGAGAAGACCTCTGTACACATTCTGAGCTTTCTTTTATGAGGTTTCATGAATTACTGATGTGATGCTGGGTTACCATGGTGATGAAATTTTTGTTTGTTGTTTAGCCTTGCAGATTTGTTTGCACAGACTTTGTCCTCTGAGACCTTATTCCTGTTTTTCAGCTTGTAGGATGGTTATGACGCAGAATCCGCTCATTTCCATTGCATTTATACTTGTTTATTGGCATGTGTGAGTTCATCCTGAAGCTGTTTCTAAATGCTGCCAGCTTTACATTTACTGATGAGTAATGCTACCAATAATTTCTTTATGCAATGTGGTTACCACAAATCTGCCCAGTGAGAAAGACCTCATTTCCTGAGTTTTAAATTGGCATGGCTTTTTGTTATTTCATGTGGGATGGGTCTTAAAATTTTTACGTGGTTGTCCAATTTCTTATTTATTTATTAGTAGGTGACATGTCTCAGAGAAAACCATATTTAAATGAATTTCTCTCAGGTGTATTGTAAGCCAGCAACTTCACTTTGATCTCCTTTGATCCCGCTAACTGGCATATGACCAAAATGTGGTTTGCTTTTAAGCAGAGATTTACAAATCAGCCACATAAGGTCCTGGATGCCTTCTCAAAAGGCTGTTGTTATGCATTAGCATCATCCATGTTTGATTTGCCATGGCCTTTTTCTTTATTGGATGTCTTGGCCCTTCAGTTGCTTAAAGTTAGACTTTCTAAGAAGCATGCCTTAGTTTCTAAGAAGCATGCATTGCAATAATTTCCTTTAATTCTCTTCTAATTATTGCTGGGGTATTTTTGTCAGTATTTTGGCATTTTGCTAGTTTAGACCTTGTCACTGAGGATTTATGTTTTCATTTGTGAATAGCAAAAGTATATATGCCTGTTTGGTGAGGGATTTTTTGGTCCATGTTCGCCTTTAGGTTTTTTATGTAATCTCTGAAATAATTTTTATTTTCTGAAATGAAGTCTCTAACCTACACTTAGAGAAAATAACTTTTTGAATGTTAGTCACATTTTTAGGTGCTATCAGTGGCTTACTGGGCTGCATAGCTGTCCCATGGCACGGAGCTTGGTAATTTTGTTTCAGTTTAATTTTCTTTTTGTCTTCCACTTGAAGTGGGAGCTGAATAATTCAAAGCTGAGCTGATTCTTTTATTCTGAGCCTGATAATTCTTTTAATTCTGAGCCTTATCTTGTTTATTGGCAATTTAATTGGTTAATTTACAAAATTGGGCAATTTAGATATGAGATTCAGCTATAGTTGGTAACTGTGGAGAATTAATATTCACAGGAATTAATCTCATAACATGTAAGATAAATAAAGGGTAATTTAATCCAGAACAGAGGTAAAAGCCATTTCTTTTAATGATGCACTCTTCTTTTGGACATTTGTCAAATGTTTCTACAGAAGAATTAATCTGCTCTGAATCTTAATACAAGGAAAGGCTTGAGCTCATGTCCTTAACTGCCTTCTGTGGATTTTAACAGTGGCATGTTTCTATTCCTTTTAATTGTTCTGTCATAGACATGAGCACTGCTGCTCCCTTGGGAGGAGGGAAGGATGAGGAGCTGGAGAAGAAGGATGAGATGGATGATGACACAATGTTTACCACCTTGGGTGAAGAGGACAAGTCCAAGCCTTCTGTGGCACCTCGCTGGGCCACTCGCGTGTTTGCGGCAGACTGTCTGTGCCGGGTGATCATGCTGTGTGAGAATGCCAACAAGGCTCACTTTGACCTGGCACTGGCTCGTTCAGCCAGACTTAAAAACCCAAAAAGTAATTGCATGCTTTGGTTTTTTTCTTAATTTTTTATTTTCATCTTGGCACCTCTTTACAGCTTAAGATTACACAACCGAGAAAAAAAATATTAAGCACATATTCTTTCATTTAAATGGTCAAAACCAAAGGAAATGCCCAGCAATAATCAATAAAACTGTGTCTTTATAACCACTGTAGTTACACTGCCATGAGCACAAAGAATGAGGTTTTCTGGAACATACCAGTTCTGAAAGACTGGTCTGCTTAAGGGGGAAAAAACCATCGAGATGCAAGGGTTTTCTCAATTCTGAAACAGAAGCAATAAACTTCTAGCTAAGGGCAAGCTGGGAGTGTTTTCAGAGTTTAATGTAATGACAGCAGTGAATTAAACTTGAGATTATTTTAGCATCTCCAATCTAAAGATTTAGATGCTAGAAAAGAAAAAAAGAAGGGATCAAGCTAGGTAATTGTTGCCACGGCATTGGTTGCAGAGGGAGGGGGATGTGGGAGGGAGTTATAAAAAGACATAGACTTTATAAGGTTTGTTCTTTTGGTATCCATGAGAGTGATAAATCTTAGTTTTCAAGCTCATGTTCCAAAGATAGTTTTAAGAGTTAGAGGATCAAAATTGAGAGGTCCTAGATGGCATAGTAGTTTTGTGAAGAAATGTTTTTCAGATAGTGTGAGGTGTCTGTCCTTGGGTTGTCCCTGTTTGTGGTTGTTTGGGTTCACCTGCTCATGAGGACTTTGTGTATGTAGGATGAATATTGTGAGCATCCTGGAATGTGTGACATTAATGGATTTTGGTGTCTGTGTTGTTGAGGATGTCTGTTATGATACGGAGAGTTATCAGGTCTTTGCCTGTGTTGCTTTAGTGCAGCCTGGTTCCAGCACTGTGCATTGCTTTTGTGAGAATCTGGTTTTTGACTTGGTTTGAGGCCAAGGCCATTGAAGACTAGGAAGGAACAATTTCAGGAAAGTTTATTATGTCATGGCATTGCATTACAAAGAAAATAATGAAATAACTGCTGCTTATAGGGTCCTGCAGAGAATTGCATATCATAGTATGGAGAATTTTATCTATTTATTTGAAGTGAACTTTGATGTGTTTGGTATCATTGTAAAAAGGAAAACTCAGCAAAATTCTGTACCCCCCCAAATGTAGCTTCTACAGATTTTACTGTTGTCTCTGATGGTCTGAAAAAGTAAGTGCAGACTTTATCACTGTACTTTGGAGGTGATTTTCAGTCTTTCTTTACTGATTCATCTCTGAAAAGTTTCAGCCACGAAAACATTTTCCTTTTTTACCTTGAGACTTGAAAATAGCTTAGGCAACTTGTGGGTTTCATTAGTCACAGTGGATGTTGTTAAATAATTTATTTTCATGTTAGTTGTACAACATGTGATAATTTCAAATTGAGAGTAAGAAAAACAATAAAATGACTACCTAGAGAAGAATAAGCCTTTCAGAAATGTTACCAGGCTATATATTTTGCTTGTCTGCATGCTTACAGCCTTGCATGTGGTTTTTGGGAGGAGAACCAGAGGCATACTCAGATTTAGGTGTTGACATCAGCAGGGGTCACTGTAAGCATAGGACTCGAGCAGGAGCAGGAATTGCCTTGAAGATTTTCTGTATGTTTGGGGGATCATTCAAATTAGCTTTACTAAATGTTTTAATATATTCTAAGCTACTTAGCCACATTTACATACTTCATTCTACACAATTTCTGTTCAGTTTTTAAGGTTGTCTTAGGAATAAAAGCCACAGAATGAATTTGTGGGGGGAGGGAAAGTGGAAAACAAGAAAGAAAACTAGGTTGCATTCATTCCTGCTTCTTCCATGCATTAAATGTGGACCTTTGAAAACAAATAGGTAAAATTCATGCATGTCAATGAAGAAAATACTGCAAGTATTCATCATGTTAGCTATCTTTTAAGTTACTAGATAGTTCTTTCTGTTTTGTTCTAAGATGACTTCTTGGTGCTGCATCTCTCTGACCTTATCCGGATGGCATTCATGGCTGCCACAGACCACAGCAACCAGCTGCGCATGGCGGGGCTTCAGGCTCTTGAGGACATCATCAAGAAATTTGCATCTGTTCCCGAGCCAGAGTTTCCAGGCCATGTGATACTGGAGCAGTATCAGGCAAATGTGAGACCTCCTTCATAACTTCAGGAAATAGTGTATTTATGCCAATATGCCAGTATTAGCTTTGAGAACATTTTTTATTTGAAAAAAAGCTGTGAGGAAATTCTTCTGTGTGTGAAAATGTGCTACAGAGACTCACTTACCTCTTCAAATTTTATTTTTGTATCTCATTCTAGCTATTGTAATTTAGTAGCTGATAAAATTCAGTAACTTGAAAGCCAAATAATGTAAGTTACATTTAATTTTTGGTAAAAGTGGCTATTAGTTTGTAGAACTAAGAATTGGAAAATATTTTTCACTCAGTTCTAGATTTAAGCTAATAAATCAGTTTTCTTGGGAATTAGTGATGTACTTCTGTTCTAATGAAAACTACAAAAGTATATCACTGGGAAGTGGGCAATTAAAGATTTATTTGGATATATTATTGTGCTTTTTTTGTTGCGTAGTTTAACTCTTTCACCCCTTTTATTTTTACTCTGTCGTCAAGATCTTTCCAAATACTTCTAAAGGCAGGCTTTCATCCTTTTCACTTCCTGCCTTTTTCTTCTTCCTTCTGTAGTGCTGTAACCATTGCTTCTTTCTCTTGGACTTGGTTCCATTTGTTTCAGAAAAGTATTGCCATATAGCAACTGCCTAAAAAGCATTTCTCAGTCAGTATTTGTCACTTTGTGGACTTGATGCGAATCCAACCAAAAACATTGAATTTCATATTGCTGTTCCTTTGGACATCAAATTGTCATTGGGTTATCGATCCTTAACAGAAGTTGCACCTGTGATACTGTAGTAATTAAAAGGATACTCATTAACAGAGGGAAGATAATACCACATATTTCACAAAGGTAGTTGAGACTTAAAAAGGCAATGGGGCAAGGAAAAAAAGTAGTGTAAGGCTTTATTGTTGTTGTTGTTTAAAGTCTGCTATTGCAAACGTTTGCTAGACAGCAAGGATAATTTTGGGATGTAGCTACAATGCCAAATTTGGCAATTTTGTCTTGCTTGTTCTGTACTTGTCCTTGAGCCTTAAGCAAGATGAGAGAAACACCACTATGTCCCTGTTGTAATTGGATTTTTAACTTTTCTTCTTATCAACAGGTTGGAGCTGCTCTGAGGCCAGCTTTTTCCCAAGATACACCATCTGATATAACTGCAAAGGCCTGTCAGGTACAGTGGAAAACGTTCACATCCTATAAGCAAAACTAATTTTCTTTCTCTTTGGAAGAAGGATGCAAAAGAGAAATAGCATCAAATGGCTGGAAGGTGTTGTAAACTTTGGTTGTCATGTTTTTGCAACACATTTTGAGTTTCCTAGTAATATACTTTGTTTCTCAGATGTGCAGAAGTCCTTTTAGGGAGCTACATAAAAAAATGTATCTGGAACTAACTATGTCTTCATATCAGTTTTGCAAGAAAAAAGGTGAAAAAAAAGGAAAAAAACCCCTTTGCTTAATGAGACCAGTAGAAGTTTATTTATTGTCTTTTAGTCTGATCAGATGTTTGGATTACTGACAATTTACCTTTAAACACTAAACTTCTGTTCAGTTTAATGCTCTATTTTAGGATTTAGAAGATCTGGGCATTCTCATTACAATCATAGTGACAACTTGTCAGTGAAAGTTTGCTAAAATATTTTTTTTCTGAATGTGTGTGGGATTGTTTTCCTGCATGTGATCTTGTGTACTGCCATTTAAATCAACTATCAGCAACATAGCTGTATTAGTATGTGGTTTTCACAGCTAAAGAAACTCCTGTTTAAAGTAGCAGTTTTGTTAGCTATGCAAACATTAGTTTTAAAAATAACTCTGTGTTTCTGAGTTCTGTTTAGTAAATTTGGGTCATCAGGAGTGTGATTTTGTTTTGTTCTTTTACACTTTTAATTTTCAGCAAAACTTGCAAGGATTGCTCAATTACAGTGTAACTTGGTATCTATTTGTAGGAAAAAATATCTTCATCCTGATTTACAGAATGTTTCTGCATGTTGAAATGAAGAAGCAGTTTGTGTGAAAACATTTAATATTCCTTATAATTTGTCAAAATCTTCTCTATTCAACCCATTTCAAAGCAGATGTGTTCACTTACAGGATCAAATGGTTGGAGATTAGGTTTGGATATTTAACTCCCTCTAGAAGTTACATGGACAGAGATGAGCTTTCCTGAAGGAGTTGGATGTTGTTATAGTTTTATGTCATTAGTGAAACAGATGTTGACTTGGTGAGCTGCAGGATTGAAGCTGGTCTTATTCCTATTGTGAATGAAGAACAGTTTTGTGAGAAGTTTTCAACAGCTTTGTTCTGTACCTGATTGAGACACTTCTAGTGTTTGTGTTTAAGTTGGTTTTTTTTAAATATGTCCATCATTCCAGATCATGAGAGAGTTCCTTCCCCAAAGGATTTCATGGAACTGGTTCTTTAAAAGCAAAGTAAATAAATTTGAGATAGGTCAAAAATGGTTTGTAAAAAAGTTTGTAAAACCTGAACTGCTTGAGTTCTGTGAGTGTTTTTGCTTCTGATCCTCATCCTTGTAGAATAATCTCCAGAGTAAGAGCAACTCTTTTGAAAGAATTTATCCCTTTTTTTCTGTGTAGAAAAGCAGCTGCACAAGCTGCTTCTATTGCCTGCATTATGTCTGGCATGAATGTCTTTCAGAGGATGAATGCCAGTGTATAGCATTAGTCAGGAGCAGTCAGTCTATGTGATGTTTGTTGTTTTAAGTACCTCTTTGGATCCATTTAACTCAAATGAAAAGTTGAGAGGCACCCAAATGTCTGTCCACCATTGTGGACAGATTGCTCTAGGTATAGAACTGTGGGTTCCAAATCATAGCTCAATCTTTCAAATAATTTCTAGGTGTTTTCTTCACATAAATCATTTGAAAACTTCCCACTAGTATGGAGCCTTATATATTGATTTGAGATGTTGGGGGGTTTTAAGGTATGCTGTTGTTGATTGCTGCAGAGAATGCAGTGACTCGTTACCTGAATGATTTGACCAGACACTTGGGAACAGAATAAAAAAAATCATTATGACCTATTTATGGAGGATTGAAAAATTTTTAAAGTATTTTCCATGTCTCTTAAGTTCTCTTGTAATATGCATTGCAAATATAGCCATTGTAACCACTCACCTGAGCAATTCTGTTGTCATGGCTGGGGAGGAAAAAAAAAAGGAAAACCTGATTTATTTGTCTTAAACAGGATGACAATGGCTAAGTTTTCCTGGTCCTTGGTTTTGGTTTGATTTTCTTACTAATTTAATTTTTTTTTTCATTTTTAAGGTTGTTGGGTTTTGCTAGTTTAGAGTGATTCTAAACTTTGTTGTCTAGGTATGTAGCGCTTGGATAGGAAGTGAGGTTGTAAGTGACCTGAATGATCTCCGCCGAGTTCACAACCTTCTTGTCTCTTCCCTGGATAAAGTGCAAGCAGGAAAGGGATCTTCTAGCCAGCTTTACCGAGAGAGTGCAACTACTATGGAAAAACTGGCTGTTCTCAAAGCATGGGCTGAGGTAAGCCATGACCATCAAATCTGCCAAAGTTTGGAAACATTTTACAGTGTAATAGCGGCCTCATACCTCATACTGCCTGTACATGCCTTCCTCCTAACTTTTTTCAATTCTACTCTGGGATGTTTTAAACTCAGTATCTTTCTCTGCCCCTCTGTTGAGCCATATTTACATTGAGGCTTGGTTGTTCTTTGTTGTGTTGCACTTTTCTGGGTAAAAATATGCACTCACACCATATCAGATTTTGAATTTCTTCCCATCTTACTGCTCTTAAAATTGAAAAAAAACCCCCACAAACAAGAAAACAAAGAACCGTGAAAATCAAACAACCTTAAAATATATTCTGGGAGAATATTGCAGTTAGTTAACTAGCCAACCAGCTAGTTAGTTAACACTGTCAAGTGTTTATAATTTACACATTTTTGGGAAGAAAGTGTGTGGCCAGATTGTTTTTGGAAAGTCTCATTTATGAACCTAAGTATTATATATATATAGTGGTAGAAATAAAAGAAAGGATTTAAATAAAATGGAGTTTTATTGAAAAATCTCTTTTTTCCAATAATTTTCTGATGAATTTTATCTGTGTGGAATCTCTTACATTCACATGGGAAAGTCTGCTGCTTTCCTTTCTTTTTAGAATCTCACAGCACATACTTTGACATGTTTCACTTCTAGGTGTATGTCGTGGCCATGAAAATTAAGAAAGAAGCAGAAACCAAACCCAAGCGTGTTTCAAAGAGCACAGAGGAGGATGAGGATGATTTTGGTGCCGTGGATGAGTTGCCACCAGACAGTTTGATAACGCTCGTACAGCCTGAACTGCCGGCACTGAGCCGGCTCTGGTTGGCTGCACTGAAAGATTATGCTCTTTTAACTCTACCAGCTGAGTTTGCTACCCAGCTTCCTCCAGATGGTATGCACTGGAATTTCTTGTTCTGTTCTGCAAAACAGAAAGAAACTGTAGCTGGACATTCAGAATTATTCTGTAAATTAATTAGTATGCATGTTTTTTATGCAAGTGATAAATTCCTACCTGGGCATGTAATAGCAGTATTTTCTAACTTTGAATCGTCTTTCCTTCAATTTGAAATGAATATACTCTTTATTCAAATCATTGAGATCATTAAAACTTTGTCTTTGTGGAAGAAGGAGTACTTCTTCACCTCTAATATTTTGGTATCAAGTGCAAAAAGATTTTGGTTGTATGAAAAACATGGTCCCTGAGATGAGAGCAGACATTGTTTTACAGATTAAGAGTGAATGCTCTATATGAAAAATGCTGCAAGATCTGATGACCGTGCCTGCCTTTCTTGCTCTCTTCTTACTGCTTTATTGAGGCCAGTGCACTTTCTCATGAGAGGTACTAATTAATATTGCTACTAGAGAAGGAGAGTTGGAATGTACTGTCACTAACAAGCATTATACCTGATTATGTTTGTGATCAAGCACACCCAGAATAAATACACTAACAAATTCTGAGTGCATGCTTTTTATCTGTTACTTGCAGAGAATCTTAGAATTTACCTTTGCTTTGTTAATTTAACAGGAGGAGCATTTTACACTCCAGAGACAATTGACACAGCTAGACTGCATTACCGAAACTCCTGGGCTCCCATACTACATGCAGTGGCACTTTGGCTGAACAGTACAGGATTTAATGTGTCAGAGTCAACAGAAGAGACTGCTGCAGCAATGCCCAGTTCCCAGAAACGTGCTACATCCATTATGCTAAACCAGACACCTGGGACTCCACCTACCACTAAATCTTTGCCAGAAATAAACAAAGATCGAATGCATTTAATTTTGGGTAAGAGTTACAAGTTTAGAATTCAGTAGCAGCATGTTATGGTATGAAACACTATGAAAATGAGAAAAGATACTTTGCTTGAAATCTGTGAAGTTTAAAATTCATTACATGTCTGGACAGTAAAGTTTTGAAAATCTCTGTCTCATCCTCCCTCTTATCTCTCTGCCTTCTGTGTTCTTTGTAGCTTTGACAGAATATTTATCAGTGTGATTATTGTGATTTATGTAATTGACTAAAATGAGTAGGAACTGTTCTACACTGTAGTATAATGCAGGTGATACAAAATGTTGTGCTTCAAAGATGCAAAAGCTGTGAGGTTAATTAAAATACACACCCCTATAAAACACTGCTCAGCTGAGAGTGATATTTAGCAAGTCACATGGAGTAGCTTTTGCATCAGTTTTTCATCTGTGAGTAGCATTCACTGTTTCCCTTTGTTGTTACCTAACAGCTTTAAGAGGTGGATGTAATCTCTTATTCTGAGGAATGCCAGAAGTTTGCTGAGATACAGACATTTAAATCTGGAATTAAGTGCTATATGTAGATGAATATTGCATGATTTTTGGAGCTTAACTTCATTTTGTTTGTCTTTACATTTAAAGGAGTTCAAGAAAATTAAACTCAATTTACAGCTGAAGGATTCATGTCTCTGACTTACAGATCTTTAGAACAAAGTATGAATTTCTGTTCAGTAATCTTAAATTGCTTGTTGTCACTGTGCATTATTTATCCTATAATTTATTATTTATTATTTAGCCACATTTTGGGGAAGACATGATGCAGAAGAAGAAGTGAATACAAGTCTTCTGCATAGACTCTCTTTTAATTGAAAGGACGAATTGAGAAAAACAGCTGTCTTTCTACAGTTTTTAAGAACCCACTATACTTACAAAAAAATTCAAACGAAAACTAGATTTTATGATGGTATGAACATTCTTTTTTAACTATTGCTCTTTTCAGGTGTTAGTATACAGTTTCTGTGTTCCCCAAGACCTGAAGAGCCCGTAGAGCATGTTACATCTTGCTTACAAGCACTGCATACTTTATTGGACTCCCCTTGTGCCAGGATCCATATTGCAGAGGATCAGGTAATGTATGAGCATGTTGTAACAATCAGCTTTTTCCAGGTCTTGGACTTTCATCAATGATGATTACAAGAGCTGTAATTATTTTTTGTGTGAGAAAAGTATTTGTTCATCATAAGCAAGTGACATAACAATTAAGAATTGTTTAGTCCTAATGAATGTTTTTCTATGTATTTTGTTTCACTGCAGCTCCTTGGTGTTGAACTCTTGAGTGTGCTTCACCGACTCCTCCTGACCTGGGATCCTCCTTCAGTCCAGCTGCTGGTTACAGGAGTTGTCCAGCAGATAGTAAGAGCAGCTCAAGATTATTTGCAGGAAAAAAGGAACACGCTAAGTAAGATTCTGTAAACATGGCTTGCTTTGCAGAGTAAATAAGCAACAGGTTTTCATGTTGGGAAAGGAACTCAGTTGCATTAGAGTATTGTTACACTGAGGAGGAAAATGCTGTGTATTCTAGAGATAATTTTGATTGTGTTCATAATTACCTGCTGACTTCTTAACTCTTGTAATCTGTATTTTTTCTTCCTCTGATCATTCTCATTTCATGTCATGATTTTCATTAATTTTTCTGGAGTAAGAGTGGTGCAAGGTATACACAGCGCACCCCTTCTTAATACCTTGTTCAGTTTCTTTAATGTTTCTCTACTGACTGCTTCCTTAGCACATCATTTACCTTTTTCCTGAAGTTTAATGATTTAGCCAGCAGTACAGGGTATTGTGATGTGTCCCTGGCACAACTGACATCCATGAGGTGAGTGAACTGCTCCTGAAACCAGTATGGAAAGTTGCCTGCCCAGGAGATCTTGCCAGGAAATGGAGCAGACTTGCACCTGGGTTCTTACTTCACTTATTGAGGGCGCTCAGGGCGTGTCAGCTACCAGGATCTCTGGGAACAGGGTGTGCAACAGGAGCAAGGCAGTTGGCATGGAAAGGCATGCTCATGCTGCCCAGAGGTGCTGCTCAAGACTGTACAGGACTGCTGGAGTCAGCATAATGGTGGCAGTGACATACAACAACAGTCTGCTGACTGAGGGACAATCACCTCTGCTACATCAGAGGTCTAATGACCAGTTTGAAATTCAGGTGAAAATGCTGATGTGCCTGTGCTCCAGAGGCTTGTCTGTGCAGCCGTAGCTGGAAGTGACATTGGTCTCACCTGTGAGACATGAAGGAAATGCTTGTGAAGGTTGTGAAGGAGCAGACTCTGTGGTGTCAGGAAAGGTGAATGGAGGAATGAAATGTTCTTCAGAGGTCCTGCAGGTGCAGGAGCTGAAGTCCCATGTTTCTCAGGAGAGACAGCCATAGACTATGCTGGAATATGGCCCTGGAGGATGATGCTTGCATGAAGGTGGTGGCTGCAGTACTGTGACTTCCAGGAACAAAAGGCTCTATCTCCAGATATCCCGTTGGAGAACACTGAGGAGATCTGGCAAGAGGAAAGGAGCCAGCTGTCCTACTTTGACAGATCAGAACTGATAACACTGAAAGGAAGTGAAGGGTGATACCAGTCAGGAGCCACAGCTTGCCTAATGAAGAAGGGAAGATGAATGAAGCCACGTTAAATCAACCCAAAGAAGCATTCCAGTCAAGCTATGGGAGTCTCATGAAAGGCTTTTACCATCCAGCTGTGTGCTGGAAGGGTGATGCTACTGGTAACACTCAGAAGTGTATGAAGCACAGAATTCTTCAGTCCAGATGCTGGACAGTCCGGATGAGGATGGGGCTCCATGGATTTGCTCTGTACTTATACAGAAGAAATGGTTACAAAGGTTAATGGTAGTTCTGGCTGCACCAGCTATGTGATAGTGGAGGTCGTAATTTCAAGGGAAAGAAAGAAAATGAGTAGCAGAGCAAAAGCTTTGGCTTGACTTGGCAGACTTTGGCTTGTTCAGGGAGCTTGTAGATGAAATCTTGTGGTAAGCTTTCCTGAAGGGCAAAGGAAAGAGGGATTGTTCATCTTTGGTGACAAAATAAAGCTCATTCACAATGATCATGGCAGGAGGCTGACTTGGCTGAACAGGAACTTCTGACTGAGCTCAAATGTGACATGGAAGTGCTTGGATGTTGGAAATGGGGGCAAGCTGCCAAGGAAGACTACTGAAGTTCCTGGGTATGGAGGAGTGGAATTGGGAAATTTAGGTGGAGCTGAGACTGATGATGAATGTCCAGTGTGACAAGAACAACATTTATAGATACGTTGTCAGCAGAGGAAATTTGGAACTGCTGCTGAATGGATTGGGTGATCTAATGACAAAACACACTAGAGGAAAAACTAAGGCACTGTTTTCTTCTTGCTTACCCCTCCTGTGTCTGTGTCTAATGAGCAAGGCTAGGGAGAGCAGTGCTAGCTACAGCAGGTGAGCATCCAGTTAGGGACTGCTCACAAAAAAGCCAGCCCTACCCTGGAACCAGATGTGATGCATCTCAGGGAGGGCTGATGGCATGCTAAGTTTGTTGCAGTCATCTTTGTTAAGCTGTGGTGCTCAAGGAAGCTTTTCAATGAATGGCAAAAATGAATTGCTGTGACTAACTTTGAGTAAGACATGAGGTGGGGTTTGAGTGAACTTGCCAGTAAGCCTGCTGTGCTTGTTGAAAGGTTTCTGAGTAAATTTCTTTTGAAACCACTTCTTAGTACATGAAGTAGAAGAATGTGATTTGAAATAGCACAGACTTACTGAGGGCAATTAATGCCTCATCACCCTCTATGATGAAATAACTGCTTTTGGAGGTGGAGTGGTGAATACTGTTTACTCAGACTTCTGCAAGGCTTTTGACCCAGTACTCTACAATATCATTGTCAAGTTGAGTGATGTGGACTGAAAAGTAGGAGAATAATTTGTTGGACTGCTGTGCTTGAATGGAGTTTAGTGATTCAAGTCTAACTGGAAGCTGGTTGCAACTGGTGTTCTTTAGAGATCAGTAGAGGATCTGCTACTGTTAAGCACACAGGACAGACAGGAGAGAATGTACCCTCAGCAAATTTGTGGATGATACCAAACTGGGCAGGTGGTGGGTGTGCAGGAGGGTGGTGCTGCCTTTAAGGGGAATTTGGAACTGCAGGTCTGAGAACCTGCTTAAGTTCAGCAAAGATAAATGCAAAATCATGCATTTGGGATAGAATGTGCATTGGTGTAGGCTGGTGGGCTGACAGATTGGATAGCAGATTTGCCAGAGGAGGAGTTGTGTGTGTGAATCTCTGGTGTGAACCCTATACAATGCAGACCTATGCAACCTCTGTTATTGGGCTGTCTTAGAAAAGACACTGGCATGTATCACATGCCAGACACAGCAATGTATCACATGCCAGTGTCTAGTTTTCTTTGCCCTTCCTCCTCATTCAGAGTAAGACAGTTGTTGGCAAACATGAAGGAAGTTCAATGGAAGTCCACTAAGCTGCTTAGGGAGGTGAAGTGTGTGACCTGTGAGGAGAGACTGAGAGAGCTGAACTTACTTAGTCTGCATAAGAGAGGGTTAATATGGGATAGAATAGCAAACCCCCTTCTTAGAGGGGATTTTAAGACAAGGCCAATCCAGAGTCTTCTGAAAGGCGGTGGTGGAAGGACAAGAAGCAATGTACATAAACTACAGCAGTGGAAATCCAGATGGGATACAAGGGAAAGATTAGTCACTGTGGGAGCGGTGAAGCAGAAGAGCAGATGCCCAGGTGCCCATATCTCTATGCTTGGAGATCCTCAGCACTCTGAAAGCTACTTTCTGAGGTACTTTTAGTGACCTCTTCCTTTTAAGAGAGAGTCTCCCTGTTCAATCATTCCTTTACCATTTAAAAAGAATATCAGATACACTGTTTCCATCTTTGCTAGGTAAATTACTTTCCAGGAGGCAACCTGGGAAATAGTTCATTGACACCTGGTTAAGTTGGGTATGTCTGCCAGATTTTCTGTTACCTGAAAGAAGTGAAGTAAACCCCAGAGAATATTCTCTTATTAAGGAAAATTACTATCTTAATCTGGCACAATGTACTGTTGATAGAAAAACCCCCAACTGATAGCTTTTGCCCGTTTTCAGTGTAAAAACAGGGAGAAAATTTTGCTGGAACTTGAGGAACCAGCATGAACAACTGAAAATGCAGGCTCTGTTCCTTCATATGAATTAATGGAATTGTTTACTGTCAGCCCAGTAAGCTGCTTTTTTCAGATTGATGAATGTGATAACAGTAGCAATCATTTAAATTCATAGGAGCTCTATAGGGGTAGTTCAGGCCAGCTTTGCCTTACTGACTCTCTGTTGCTGTTTAATGGGAGAAGGAAAGACTGCAGCTGGCCAAGCTGCCATCAAAAGAGAGACTTTTTGAACTGAATACACTCAGCTAGACATAGACATAGAATCCTACAGTGCTTTTTTGTTCTCTTATTTCATAATCAATTTAGGCTAGAATAAGATTTTGTCAGAGTGGAACATTTAATTAATAGCTATTAAATTAAAAAAAAAAATTGTCCTGACTGTTTATTTGTCATTGGTTGCTGTTAATTTTATGATCATTTTTAATAGAAGCAAGATAATTAGCTGTAGTTTTATTTTGTGCAAGACTACATTTGTTTTCTAGTTCCAGAAAACAAATTGTTGCTATCACAGTACTTCTAAGGCATTTTAAACCCCTTTAAGTCATTCTAACTAAAACATTTAGTCTGACATGAGCCATGTTTGTCCTATCTTACTGTAAAGCAACTTTTTCTTCTTGATTCTTAACTTCTTTGTGAAGAGTGTGTCATGTCATTTTTGGAGTGGCATCTTAACTGTCTCCTCAGACATTTCTTTCCTTTTTCAGATGAAGATGATAATGAAGAAAAAGAAAATCCTCTTGCTTTAGGAGAGGGAGGTGAGAGTGGTGGTCTTGTGCCTGGAAAATCTCTAGTCTTTGCAGCCATGGAGTTGCTGATGTTCATCCTAGTACGACACATGCCCCACCTGAGTTCAAAAGTGTCGGATTCTCCGAGTCACGTTGCTGCCAAATCCCACCTCTCTGAGGAAAGCGCTCGTCTTGTGGCTGCCACCGTTAATATTCTGTCTGACCTGCCTTCCCTGTGTTCTCCAGCAGGTAGGACACTGTCACAGGATATGTGTGAGCACAGTGAGGCTATGATGCTAAAAACAAACTGTAAATACATCACTATGAATGCTTTAATTCATAGCATTAACAATATTTAGGTAATTAACTAAATGAAAATTCATGCTTTTCCAGTGAGCAGCATAAAGGAAATTTGATTGTAAGTTTGCATGCGTGCTGCAGGTTTGCTGAGGAAATTAGCTCTGTGGACAAAGGCTGTAGGAGTTTCAATAACACACTTAGATTTTAAGCCCCTGTACCAATCTGATTTAGTTCTTGGTTTTTTTCCCCCCTTTTTTCATGCTTTTGAAACCTTTCGGGCAATTTTTAATCATATTGTTAAACAACACAGACATTTTGGAGATAATTAAATTCCTGAGAAGTTCATGAAAAGCAGGAGCTGTAAGAAAAGACAATCCTACAAGGGAAAAACAGCACAATTCATCTGTGGTACACTTGGCCTTGCAGCCGTTGGCTGTCAGTCATTCCCAATGTGATTATAAACTAAATGGAGCTTTCTTCTGCCCAGGAAGACTGTCACAAAGGATGTGTGTAAGCTGGGATAATTGCACTGAGTGAAGTTCATGGGTAAAGGACACAATTACATGGGAAGCTGTGCTCTTTGACTTTTGCTTTTTGGAGAGCAAATTGCTTGACTGTTGTCTCAAGAATCTTTGGGAAGTTTCACCCACTCTAACAGATGAGACATTTTAAAGTTAGTTCCCTAATGAGGTGCACTGCAAATAACATATTTGGACAAAGTTATGCTCAAAAGACAATATGGCTTGTCTCCAAACAGAAATTTGTGAATTTGTGCCTTGCACTTTTTTAAGGAACAACAGATTTTGAGTTGGAGTCATGTCCTGTTTTTATGTAATACCCGATTTTTTTTTTTTTTTTTGAGGGGGTGATGGGAAAGAGGGTGGGCAAAAAGAGTAACTATATTTACATCTGTGTTGTCTGGAGTAGTCTGGAGGGTGTTACTCCCAGCGTTTGGCAAGTGGCCACTGCAAGTAGCTCAGAAATGACTGTTAGTTTAAAGAGCAGTCCCTTCCTGTCATAATTGTTTTACTTCATGTGTTTATCCTCACAGCATTCCCAGAAGTAGGAAAATGGCAGGATTTGTGTTTCCACAGATGTGGGAAAATGAAGCATAGAAGGGATATAGAAAGAAGCTTGACTGTCTGAAGTGATCTGTAGATGGATTTTGCATGCCTAAACCCAACAGCACTCTTCTTTCAGTCCTGTAGGGGCTTAAAGTCTGTCTGCATGTGTTATTGAAACTGCTACAGCCTTTGTCCATGATTTGAGACACTCAAACAGCTTCCTTTCTTTGCTTCTGGTAAGGTGGGGCACACCACCTTACTCAGAAAGTGCAGGAACTTAGTTTGGATACTTGTTTCCAGACCTTTTATTTTTGCTGTTTATAAGACCCTAGTGATGTGTAGATCCTTCTCAAAGGTACTTAGCAACCTGGATGACATACCTTGTATCACATGCCATGTGGGACAAAGCTTTAATAGCTAAATCATCAATCCTGAACTGACAGCAGCATTTCAGTTGTTGGCTTGTATGACTTGTGTTATGGTACATTTCAGTAGCACTGATGAATGAATTTGGTGATGAAACGGTGAGTGACACATGTCACCCGTTACCTGAATTGCACTTTATCTCATCTCCTTTGTCTCCAGCCAAACGCATCCATATTGAGGAAGACAAAGAGCTTATCTACCACACTTTAAAAATTCTATTTTATCTTTTTTTTTTTTTCCTTTTTTTTTTTAGGGTGTATGACAATCTTACCCACTATCCTATTTCTGATAACAAGGGTATTGAAAGAAACAGCAGTAAAGTCAGCAGATAATCAGGTCCCACCTCCAGTCACTGCAGCTCTTCAAGGCATAAAAACTATTGTTACTCTTCCAACAGTCAAGACTGATGAAACTCAGAAACAATGGACAGGTCTTATCCGCAGCACTCTGGCGTCTATCTTGGAAGACTCTCAGCCTGGTAAGTGATTTCCCAGTGCAGCAGTTTAAATTCAAGAAAAATGGATTTTCTCTAATGAAAATGCAAGCATGGTATCTGCCTATAACTTAATGTAAGATCTGAATGAACAAACCTCATCAGTTGCTTAACAAATTTTATTGAAGAAATGCACAACATTGACTTTAACAAAGTAGTTACATCTCAGGAGTTCTCACTTCAGATTTGTCTTTGGTCTGTCTTCTTTGACAGTGTTGAGCATAACCTCCAGTTAGAAGTTTTCACTTTTGCAATGCATCTGGCATCAGCCTCTCAGTTTTTTTGGTGGCACAAGTCATTTAATCTTAATGACAGTCAGTGTTAAAGTGAATGAGTGGGAAGACAGCCACAGATAATTGTGGAAAGGTTCATACTGGAGTAGGATGTTCACAACACTGTTAAAAGCTTTCTTAGGTGATAAAGAAATCCTGGCCAAAAAATGCCTGTTACTCACCAGCACAATGGTTACTGTCTCTTCAGAGAACTGCAGACCACCTCTTATGGTTCACATACACGCTTTGCCTTGCCCTTCAAAAAGTAAAAAAGATGTACAGTCTTAGCTGCATAGTTAGCAAAAGAGACACAAAGATTTGCCATTTGCATAGTGGTAGTCAGTGAGAAAAACATCCCATTGCATTGCCAAGGAGCCATTTGTAGAGAGTGAAGAGAGGCTTGAATGGAGTTACTCATGTGAGAGATGGGGAATGAGGAGGTAATTGCAAGTGATTCTGAAATGTCCAAAGGGGGAGGATCACTAGGTTTGTGTTAACCAAGCCAAACTTCTAATTTGATTTGTCACATCAGCTCTTGTTTTCCAGCCTTTAGTTACTGTAGAGATTTCACAGGCCCTCTTTCCAGAAACATCACTGGCTGGAGACCTTTTTGCAGGCACCAGAAATATTTCTAGGTTCCTTGCAGGAGTGTATGTTTTCCTTTCTAATCTTCTGTGAAGTGCGATTGATCACAGATGCAAAAATCTAAGCAAGGTCCACTGCATTCAATTTCAAGCCTTATCATTCAATAAAATTCAAACAATGTAAATTTAAAATAATTTAAATAATGTAAAAAAAACCATCACTTAAAATGCTTGGAGTAGTTTTTTGAAGTGAGGTTTTACATTATGGCTAAGCCAGTTAAGTGACTAGCTGATATCTGTAAAGGGCAGTCATGCTGTTTTTCTTTTTTGCTGATTTTATATATGCTGTTTCTTTATGCCTCTCAGGGGAGAGCAGAACCAATGTGTCCAACCAGACCAGCAGAGCAGTGCTTTAAATATATATTATAATAGTTTGTATATACATATTTTTGTTCCTGTTGTGAATTCATCAATGAGATCTGTGAAGACAACTTAGGCAAGGAAAAAAAAGTGACAATGGCAAATACAGGCTATTTGAAAGGCAGGAAAAATTAAAGTAGGACTGTTCCTGTTGGTGACAATTGGCTGTCAGATCAACTAGTCTGTTCTGTGAAACCTCATGTTAAGTAAAAGTTGTTGCCGTGCTGGATATCTATTTCTTGCTCTGCTGTATCAGCTGAAGATAATTATTTTAAAAAGTGAAGTAGACCTTTAATGGGCAAAAGATCTAAAAATATCTTTTTTCCTCTTGTTTACACACTGAAAACAAAAAGCATGACTTGGTCTGAGAAAGTGGGTGGTGGTGTTTTCCTTGATACTTAAGTTTCAGAAAGATTGACTTACTTTATTAAAACAACTGTTAGAATAGAGTTGCTCAGATTTTTGTCAGTCACAGTCAACAATGATACCGTAAATGCATATGCAGTTGCGAATAATTTCAAGTACATATATTTCCTCTTTGTGAGTTTTATCTGTGTTCACTGGATTTTATTAAATAAATGCTAAAGCCTTTTTGGAATAAGCTAACAGCATGTTTGCTTTTGTTTTTCAGAAGCCTCTAAACCTATTCTTGATGAAGTAAGCATACTTACAGCTATTGCTCTCTTCCTCTTGTCAGCAAGCAATGAAATAATTGGAGTGCAATCTTTACAAAATGGATGTATGAACAGATTTAGAAGTGCATTGAATTCTTCTGATCCTTGGGTAAGATCATGTTATGGGAATGTAAGTGACATGCAGCCAGCAGAAACTAATCGTGATATATTTAACACATTTCCTCAATGCTTTGTGATGCCTTTACTTCAGGGACAGGTACTGCTGTCAGGATAACTAGAATTTTCAACAATGCATTATTGAAACTCATGAGCAAAATAACCCAGACTTAGTGCTTCTCGATAAAGTATTCGTGGCCTTGTGCCAGGTTCTTGACTTCAGCTTTTTAAAAGGCAAAACCAGTCTCTGGTATATGAAGTTTTATCAGATGAAAAGGTTGGTTACCACAGGGAGGTGACATTTAACATTAGTGTTGATCTTTTATAATACAAACTAAACCATTTTTTCCTTAGATAAAATTACAGCCCACATTTCTGATCAATTTTATATTTGTTTGTGCAAAACCTGTGCTTATTTTGCATGTTCATACAAAACTCAGTTTGGGAGCAAAAATATAATTTTGTGGGCACCATCAGAATATCTATATATCAGGATTCATTTGTTTCATAATTTCACTTCTGCCCTTTGGCTTGCCTTTGTGAAATGCCTTCTGAATTACTTTGTCATTCAGGAGGAAAGTTAAAAAAGTTGTAGACTGACTTGATTCAAGCAGGCTAATGCACTGTGTGGATAGTTAAGCTTAACTTTTCCAGCCATATATTGATCAGTTTGAGTGCATATACAAATCTGCAGGTGGGAGCTAAGGAGAAAAATCTGTCATGTTTCTACAAGCAAACACTGCAGGGATTCCTGAGAAGAAAAACATGCAAAAAATGCGGATGTGTTTAGGGTCACAATGAGGCATTTAAAATCCTGTTTGGACTGATAATTCTCCATAGCAGGGCAGGTGTTCTCCAGCATGAACATAAAATTCAGTTGATTCTGCAGCCTGACTCTGGATGGAAAGCTACTTAGAATTTTATTGTTCGAATGGAAATGTCAGTTGTATTAAGTGAAACTTTTATGTCTTACTCTCTCTGAGCTCTGTATAAACACACGAACAGCGAGAGAGAAGTACGTGGTCGCCCACTACCCTGCTGGAAAGCTGCCTGTCAGCTGGAACTTACCACTATTTTTGTAGCACACAGAGCAAGTTTGGAGAACAGCCAGATGGTGTCCACTCTCTTCTCACCAATGTGCAGAGCAAATACTCTGTAATACTTGTGTGTTCGTTCTGGCTTTTAAAATGTAAAATACTCCTTGTTGCAGTCAGTGACGAGACACCCGTTTGTAATAAAAGCATGATCGTGATTGTACTAAGTGCATTGAACTGATGATGGAGAAGACTCTTCCAAAGAAACTACTGATGCCTTAAAAGAAATACAGGAGTATTTTTGAAACTATTACCACATGAAAAGGTCAAATATCATGTATATAGTAATAACCAGAAGTCTGGTGAGCTCAATTCCCTTTTGTTCCAACAAGATAACTCAGTTGAGAGATCCAAGTGTTTCAACGCTGTTGGGCAAGTTTTACATGAGAGTGTGACTCTTTTGCTTTGAAGAAGCTCTGATTTTACCTTTCAGGAATTTTTGTAGACTTCTGTGAATGCACAATAGTCCAAAGTTTTATATTACACAGTTCAAAGGAAAAAAACTTGGATGGAATTCTGCTGTCAGATGCAGTCATAAAACTGTTTTGAAATATGGCTGCGTTTAAGAAAATACTTTTACTCCTTATTTCAAAGGTTAATCTAATCATCTTTAACAGCTAATAAGGAATGAAGTTTAAAGAAAGACAGAAAAGGAAGAAAATTATTTGTAACAGTATGGAGAGACAGAAGTAAAATTTGTTGAAAAGGTCAGAGATGATGGTGAGTGAGGCATTGAGGAAAAACGTTCTTCCGTGGAGCTCTGTTACAAAGCATACAAATGACATGAGAAGTGTTATTATTTCAGACCTTAAATATTGAACTGTATAGAAAACCTGCAGCTATTGAATTAACAGTAATATGAGCTCATAACTCATATTTTCTTACCAGTAGTTTTTATAATCTATGACTTTTATTCAATATTTTTATTTATATATCTGTGTTTCCACTAATCCCTGGATCTCCTCACAGATCATTTTGTTCAGTAATACTTCCTCTAGAACATTTCTGTTCAGCATGTGCTCAGTAACTCATCCTGTTTGGATTTGAGTGCAGTTAGAAAACGTGCAATGTTTTATCCTCACATTTGTTGTGAGGCTTCACCTTTTCAAAAATGCTGGGTTATTTGTGGTGGATTTTGGAGAAAGATCTTTGTATGCCCCAAAAAATGTATTCATAAATTCATCTGAACAAGATCATCAGTGGGTCATTTTCCCAAACCTTGGCTTTAATAATCTCTGCTTTCCACAGAGAGGGAGGAGGATTAAAAAAAAAATAGAAGGATGACAAGGAGAGCATTCTGTGATCAGCTTATATAGTCCTAGGCTACTACCAGCACAAAAGGGAGAATGAGAAGCAAGGATGGAAAGGCCTGACAGTTTTGGCTACAGCCTTGGCTTGTATTAGAACAATAAGATCACTTTGTCCTGAGTCATTTTTATGGGCACTGTTGCCTTTCTGGAATTGGAATAGCATATCACGATTTTGAAGATTAAGCTACTATTAGAGCTGGTAGTTCTGAGACCTAAACATGGAGTTCACTGTGAACTGGTGTGACTGACTTGTGTGATATTAACTGTCTTTATTTTCTCAGGATTTATATTATTACTGCTACTTAGTACCTGCATGTTCTTTCTAATTGTCCTTCCTTTTATTGAACCCTGGGCTAATAGTGCTTTATTAGCTGGGCTGTGTTGCTTCTTTCCTCTTACTTAGTACGTTTCCTTCCCATTTAGTAGTCTTTTTATTTATTTAATCACAGATAACAGAGTTTATTATATTCACTGAGTTAACAAATAACTTTGAGGACAATGTATTTATCTTGATTTGATTAGGTTCAAGCCAAGTGTTACCAACTTCTGCTTTCTGTGTTCCAACACACCAATCGTGCCCTGTCCACTCCATATATTCATTCACTGGCCCCTATCATGGTTGAGAAGTTGAAGGCTGTGGAAAGGAGCCGCCCGAACAACAATCTGGAGCTTTTAGCAGTCCAGGAAGGAATTAAAGTCCTTGAAACATTGGTTGCCCTTGGTGAGGAGCAGAATAGTAAGTATTTAGGTTTTCTAGAGAAATGAGTAATGCTAAAATAGAATATTGAACATTAGAAATGTTGCAGTTAGGAACTCAATGGCATAATCACAAATGGACTGTGTGTGCAACATGCTTTTGTAATTCCAGTGATAGAACTTTTGTATACATGAATTTGCATAGCATGTACAGCATGATATGCTGTGTGACCTTTGCATTTCTGGTGATTGCAAGAAAAAAATTTCAACATGAACTGCAGTAATAAGTGATATTTTATTCTGTTTGGAAATTTGTATTTCATGCTGTTTCAATTTACTTTTTCTGATTGTTAACTTAATTATTTTAGTAGACTTTTATCAGATTGCTTCTACCAGCTCAACAAGTTTTAGCTAAAGAGCCCAAGAAATTGACCCTTACTGGTCTGAGTATCTTGATTGTAGATGAAGCAACATTCACTAGCTAGAATATATTACTTATAATTTATCTTTGAATTAGTTATTCTTCAGCTGAAACCATGGGCATTCTGAAGACTTACTGTCTTTGACATTTGACTTCAAATGCTGAAAACGTTCCTCCTAAGAATACTACTACTGGTTTTGTGTAGGGTTTTTTGGATAGTTTTTGTTTGGTTGGTTTTTGTGGGTTTTTTCACTCAATGGTCTCCTTGTTGGAGTTTCTCTTTTTTGATAGAATATAAAATTTCTTGAGCCTCATTGTGCTTCTGGAACAGTTGTTTGAAACACAGGTGAAATGAAAATGAGAGAGTAACTGAAACAAATGAGGAAACAGATCATCTGATTTGCTGGCTGGAGACATTTCACCCCATGAGTATGATTAGTCAGAACCTATAAGGAAGAATAATTAATACTCTGGTAATCTAAAACAATTTTGATAAATGAGTTACCATTAATTTTTAAGTTCTTTGAGCTTAAAATGTACAATTACCAGGTTACACATTTCAAAGTTGTACTTGAATTTTTCTAGGTACAAAAATTTGCCTTGTTGCTTAAGTTTAGCTGCCTTTTTTGTTCTCAAGGTCAACCCTCGTGGTCCCTTTGCCATTTTGGGCTGTGGCCTCACTAGGTCATGCTAGCTGAAGTATAGCTGCCCTGCTAGTTTTTGAATTAGGATCTCCCAGACCAACACAACATAAATAACAGCAGATAATTGTCCCTGACTTTCTTGTGAACACTTGCTTTCTGGTATCAGTTCACTTATGTTTGCTGGGGAGGTGGATACTCAAATTCAATTGAGTAACATTTCTGTCTGCCTGAAAAGTGTTTTGAAATCCTTTAATATGATAGGCGCTCTACATCTTAAAATCTTTCATCAATGATCTGCAATTGGATGGTGCAAAAGCATCTCAAAATAAGCATCAGGATCAACATAACTGTAATAAACAATAATAGAAATCTTAAATCCAGTCCTGGTAAGACAGATTGGACTGATAAAACACAGGAAGCCATCTACATTTCAGTTGCTTTAATTTGATAATTTTTTTATAACAGTTTCTACTGTGAGTTCTGAAAACAATATTACCCTTCCTTACCTGTGTAGTAGCTATAATTTTTTTTGTTTCATTCTCTGATATGCTAATTCCACTTTTTTTTTCTTTCATTTTAGGAGTACAGTTGCTTGCCCTTCTCGTTCCCACTCTGATCTCCTATTTACTGAATGAAAATGCCTTTGCTTCTGCATCTACAGCATCCAAGGGTCTTCATGAGTTTGCACTTCAGAACCTAATGCACATTGGTCCACTTTACCCCCATGCTTTCAAGACAGTCATGGGAGCTGCTCCTGAATTGAAAACACGTCTAGAAACTGCAGTCCGAGCAAGTCAGGCCAGCAAAGCAAAAGCAGCTGCTAGGCAACCACCACCCACAGTACATTCCACCCCGACAATTAAACTGAAAACTAGCTTTTTTTGAATTACTTTTATTATTTTTGGACCATTAAGTAGTCAGAAGCATTACATTATCCCTGCATACATGTCTAATTTCATGTAATTTGTGTGTGAAAGGCTGTCTAATGGAGCTTTGTGTAATTACTTGAAATCCATGCATTACGAGGGAAGTGGTGTTACTTGTATTTGTATAGATTTTTAGGAAATTGTGATCATATTTATGAATTTCTGTTATAAATTATCCACCAAAATTATTCTGTATCTAAATAGTTTTATTTATTTTTAAAAGCTATCTTAAACCCTCCAGTGGTTTTTGAAATCTGGTGATTGTTATCCCACCATTGTGCCAACACACCAACACAGTGGGGATGGAGAGAAGAGGAGAAACTGTTATGAAGTACTTACCCTGTACCATGGGGAATTTCTAGTGTAGAAGTACGAATTTTTTCCTTTTATTTTAAAAAATAATAGGGAAAGGGACTTCGTAGATTGTTTCAGCTTGCATGAAAAAAAAACCAAAATCCCACGACAAAATAATTGAAGATTTTCAGCCTTTCTTAAGGTGAATGATCAAGCATGCTGTCTTAATGAGTTGTCCTTATTTATGTGGTGTATATCTCTTTCAAATCCGTTTCCATGCTTGAAAATGAATAAAGGATGTAAAGAATCTAATCCCCTATCTCTTCGAATATAAATTTTAAAGAATGCACTGGAAACTGAGTTTTTAAAGAGAACTGCCTTCTATCTGCATTTTTGTAGGTGTAGATCTTGGCCCTTGTAAGGTGTTTTGTGTTTGCAGTCTTCCTGTTCTGCCAGCAACTGGTTGAATATGTGATGAGTCAGTGCTGTGCCCTTTGTCCAGACTCATGGATATTTAACCTTCCTGCTAGATTTTATTTTCTGGATACATCATACCTGTAGTCCTTGATCAAGTTTGCAAGCAGAGGTACTGGAGCACTTTGCACTGTACTGACTCAGGGGGCAGAACACAGGTGGGAGCCAGGCTCCTCCAGTTTTTCCTTCTCCTGCCAGGCTTTTTTCCAAAGCACGTGGCTTCCCTCCCATCTGAGTGAGTCTGATGTGCAGATTTTGGGGCTTTTAGCTCATGTGCTGTGCTAACCTTGCATGCACAGCCAGGGACCCCCAGTGTCTGCCTGCTGCCAGGCCTCACCCTTCCTCTTGGCAGAATGTGGAACCATGTATTTTCTTGTGTATATAAGACTGACTTACATGACTTTTTTGACACAGCTGTTGAATTTATGGGCTTTTATAGGGATCTTTCTATACATTTTGCTTTATAGAGAGAAGTAACATAACCAGAGGTCTCTACTAGGCCTGCTGAATTTCATCTCTGATGTTTCTCTGTATACTCTGTAAAAACTGCATATTTCAGATGCTTCAACTTCAAATATAACAAAGGGATAGTAAATATAATTGAATATGACTAATATCTGCTTAAAATATTTGTAGATCACTATTTTTGCATAGATACTTCCCTCTAGGCTTTCTATTTTCCTCTAAGACCTTATCTAATATCCCTTTGAGTACCTATGCAAAATGGTCAAGATAATGCTCTTTTGCCCTATGGTAAGTTGGCTGTGTGCAAAATATTTAACAGAAAATCAGAAATGCTTTTATTTCACAGTGAATGTTGTAGTACTAAAATGAGGACACAGCAAGTGGTGCGTACTCTAATCTCAATTTTTTTTGGTAAAGATAGTAATCAAGTCTTGTTCCATTGTTCTGCAGGAGTAAAGATACATGCAGAAGTAAAAACAATGTGCTGTACATGAGAAGGAAAGCAACTTCACTAATTTTTTCTTCTTATATAGGTAGTGGGAATTAAATTGATTTAACTACATCCCTTTCTACTAAGTCTTTCCAGCATTACAAATCTATTTTGCTTAGAGGTTCTGAACCAGTTCAGCATTTGAAAGTATTAAGGATTCTTCCAGTTCAAAATTAACACAAACATTTTGCAAGTAAAACAGAAAACAAGTTTATAACCTGTTTTAGATTCCTTCCCCTCCACCAGGTAGTCTAGGAATTAATGACTTCTTGGAAAGATTTTGTCTATAATCATGTTTTGTTTGCCTTAAGTTTTATCTCAGCACTTTTAAGTTGTGGTTAGACTCTAGTTGACAAAATGTCTGAAGATTAGGAAGGGGGGAGGGAAGTGTAGCAATCAAGCATAACTAAGAAGTCAGTAGAACAATAGAAAAAAGTTAGCAGAAGAGAAAATGGCACTAGATAGATGTAGAGGGATAGAGAAGGGAGAGGTTTTTCTTTGTATTTTGTGTGGCTGTCTGCAACATGCACAACTCTTGTTTGTATACATCCTTCCCCAGTTTAGTCCTCGTTCGCTTCTCTGCTTGCTCCTGATACTAAAGTTATTATCATGTGGTTTTGCACAATATTTTGGCATCAAATTCCATTTTATTAAAAAAACTGAAGTAACTTGAAACGGCCGTAGTGCTTATTGTTGTTTGTCACTGTCCTTTTCATCTTTTTCTTTGTCAATAGCCTTTTAAATGTGCTTTTTAATGAAACAGTTTGCTCCGCTTCCCCTTCACATCTTTCATCTCTCTCTCTGCTGTTTCCTTCCCTTCTGGGTGAGCCTTGTTCTACACGGATTCCTTGCCGAGGTCTCCCAGATCACGCTCCGTGTCCCGCGTTGTCGCTCCCGTTCCCCGCTGCTCTCCTGATGCTCTAAGTCAGCTTCCTTCGTGCTCTTTCCCAGAGAGATGGTCCGGCAGCCGCAGCTGCCGCTCGGCGGGCAGGGTTACGAGGCAGGCGGCTGCGGTTTCGGAGCAGCCACACCGCAACAGGAACCGCGGCTGGAGAGGGCAGCGGGGCCGCTCCCGGTGCGCCCGGGCCGCGGCGAGGAGCGCAAGGGGGGCCACCGGGGCCATCGCCCTCGGGAGCCCCGTGGCACCGCCGTGGTGGCACACAGCACCTCGTACACGGTGCTGGCCCTCGGCACAGCCCGACGGAGCGGCGCCTTGCCTGCCCTCAGCAGGGCTCTGCTGCTGGGGCGCACACGGCGTGGGAAGGGAGCCCCGCTTCGGCCCCTGGTGCCGTGGGGAGGGCAGTGCTGCCGACATCTTCCGCCCCCAATCCCACAGGCTCCTGTTTTCCCTTCCCTCGCGGAGCACGCAGCGTGGCAATTCCTGGAAAATGTAGTGTCGCTCTCCTTCCCAGCATTGCAAAGGATGTTCAAGACACCCCCGTAGCATCGGACAGGGTTTCCAGCTTTTGGCAGTGAGAGGCCGAGCGCTGCTCAGAACAGGGAGGAAGCAGGAAAGCCGGAGCTGCCAGGGCAGGGCCCGATGGGAGCACGTGGGACTGATGCAGGACCCCTGCCCTTGCCGGGTTCCTGGGTTGGGCTGCGGGAGAGCCCAAGCCGTGTCAATCCCGCTCGGAGCTGGAGGTGACCATTAACCTGTGCTCCCGCTGCAGGGACTGCCCCTGCCTGCCCCTCCCGCCGGCGCCCCCGCCCAGCCGGCCGGACCACACGTCCCAGAGGTGAGGCCCAGCCGCCCGAACGCCATCCCTGGGATTACGGACGGCGCGGGAAGAGGGCGGCGATCGAAGAATCCTCCCCGCCATCCAGCGGAACTACAATTCCCAGGATGCCGCGCGGGGCGGCGGGGCGAATCGCTCCCCGGCGCTGTCCCCGCCAGGCCACCGTAGCGGCGGGCGGGGGCGGCTGTCAGGCGGTGACGGCGGGCGGGACGCGCCCAGGTTGTTGCTGCTGCTGCTGCTGCCGGGACGCGGCGGGAGCGGCGGCGGCGAGCCAGGCGGACCCGGCCCGGCCATGGACGAGCAAGCGGGGCCCGGCGTCTTCTTCAGCAACAATAACAATAACAACGCCCTCCTGCTGCCGCCGCCGGCGGGCGGGCCGGGGCTGGAGCCGGGCGAGGCGGCGGCAGCGGCGGCCGCGGCGGCGGCAGCAGGAGGCGGCGGAGGAGGGGGAGTCTCAGCCTCCGGAGCCGCCGCGCCGCTCTCGGCGTCCCGGGCGCAATACAGCGTGCCGGGCATCCTGCATTTCCTGCAGCACGAGTGGGGCCGCTTCGAGGCGGAGCGCGCCGAGTGGGAGGCGGAGCGGGCGGAGCTGCAGGTAACACCCGCGACCTTCTGCCCCCCCCACAGCCCCGGCTCCGGCGGCCGCTCCCCCTCCGTGTCCCCCAGCTCTGCGCAGCTGGAGGGGAGCGGCCGCCCTGGGCGCTGTCACGGCTTGTCCTCCTTCCCGGGAGGGAGCGGCCGGCCGGGCTATTCCGCTGCCCTCAGGGCGACCGCCCCCCGCCGCGGCCGGGCCGGGGGTGGGACGTGGCGGCGGGCCCGGCGGGCAGCGGGCCCTGCCCGCGGGGAGCGCCCCTGCGCCCTGTGCCGCTCTCGCCTCCTCCCGGGATTTTCCGGATGCCCCTCGGGGTCGGCCGCCCCAACTTGTCCCCAGTTTCATAACCCCGGTCACAGTCTGCCCCCGCGAGTTGCGCGCCCCCCTTGTGCCGCGGCTGCCCCCGGTGCCGCCCGCCCGCACAGGGCCGGGCCCGCGGGACCGGCTGGGTCCCTTCGGTACTACGGGCACGTTATGTTGTGTTTTCGTTTGAAAAGCAGTGGGGCTGATACGCTCATTAATGCATGAAAGGACTGATAGTGATCTTGTGGTTAAAAGAACTTGTGAGCTCCTGGCCTAGAGCCATTGCTGTCAGATACTTCAGTGATGGGCACGCTGCGTTAACTCCAATAACAGTCGATAATGCAACCTTCGTTCCTCTTTGGTGTTGTTTACAAGAAAATTCCTGTATTAAACCTTAACGCTGGCCATGTTGCTAGCAGCGCACTGTTTGGTTTTCATTTGGCCATGTTTAAGACTGAAAAGTGTCTATGGGTTTCTTTTTTAAGTCTCCTTTCTTTGTCTCTTTCTTCCTGTCCATCTCTTCTATGGCTTTCCTTGAAAGTCGTTGTCAAGAGAGTCTTGAGTCTGTGTAGCAATGCAAACCACTTCTCTGTTTTTTTGGTTATTGGGTTGATTTTTTCATCTTTTGAATTTTACTTTCTACATACATCAAACAACCACTCTGAGAAGAGTAGTACGTGTGACATTCTTTAATGAGAGTTCCCTTGTAGGAATTTAAAGGAAGTGGTCATGAGAACAAGAGAGTAATTTTTATTTTAACTTCCCTGATTCAGTGAGAAATTGGTTAGTAAATGAATGATATTTCTATTCACTACATCTAGCTGTGTAGAAAGTTACTAGCTAGCTATGTATAGGAATAACCTCATGTGTCATATATCCAGTGGAGGCCCATAAATATCTTGACATATATTCATAGCTGATTCAGATATCAAATATTGCTTTGGAGAAAAAAAAATCTGTTTTGCAGGACCTAGGAAATTTTGCCAGTGTATTAAAAGTAATAACACTTTGCATATTTATCACATCCTTCAGCAGCTTGACTTCCCTCCTCCTCCCCCAGGTATCCCTCAAAAGCTTGGTGTTACGGATGAGAGAGGAGGAAAGAAATTGAGCATTTAGACTATTTGCAGAAGTCATGTATTATCAGTGGCAGATAACCCCATCACAAGTTGTTTGCTTGAATGCCTTTGACTCTTGCCAAAACATCTCAATAAAGTTATAATTAGCTGTGGCTGGCATTGCCATGAGCTGTAACAGCATTTATCTGCTGCAGAGTCATGTTCAGGAAGGTGCAAAATTCTTGGCTATCTCTGCAGGCATCAGGCGTTAACGTCTGCTGTGACCATTTGCAGATGAATGTTCTTGGATCCCTCTGAGAGGTTTGCGGTGGGGGTTCAGCAGCTACAAGGTGGCTTTTAGAAATTGTGCACCTGAAGCATGAACAGTGTTAATTAAAGGCCTGGTCTGTGCTCCTTCTGAAGCCTTTTGTTGGCCTGTATATTTGGAAATGTTTAACAGAATAATGGAAATGTGAGGTCGGACAGTTTCTCTCCTGAGATAAAGATGCAGTGCTCCTCATTGTACTTTTATCCAATGCAAATTCCAGTGCTAGATTATCCATCTACTCTTGGGAAGCTGTGGGGCAAAGGACCTATTTAGTGTGGTGGTCTTAGTATGCCATGTTTTTTTCCTGCATTCATCCAGTTTCTAAGAGGTAGACTTATCTCTGTTTCCTTACCTACCACGATACTGAAGTACTTGGGATACCTTATGCCACAGTATTACTGTGCTTGGCTTCTGCTCTGTAGTTGTTGGTTAGTTCCACTCTACCCTCTCTCCAAAAAACACCTTGTAAGTCAGTCCCATTGTGATTTCCTGTCTTCCTTTTCTTCCTCTCTGGGCTTCTTTTTATTTTCTCTTTTTCTTATCCTTCTAATTAACTGTGTGGAACTAAGTGTGATGGACAGGTAGAATACCTTCCTGTTGTGTTCTGTGGTGCTTGTTCAAGGGACACACACCCAAGCTCATAACATATGTGAGTTAGCAGGCTGGGCAGTTTAATCTGTTCTTAGTTACTGATCTAGTACTGCCTTTCCAAGGTTTTTCTCCCTATCAGTGCCTGTATTTTGCTTTCCCTGGCAAATACTCATATTTATTCTGATTTTCTAATTATTTTTCTTGAACCTTTTGAAATTATTGTTGCCTCTATTATATAATCTTCCTCATTTAAGGCAAAGGAGGACTTCAGTATTTATATCTATGTAAGCATCATTAGTAAGCTGTGTATATAAAATAAAAATGAAAACAGATTAATATGGGGTTCCCCTAGATGCTTATCTGCTGATTACATATTTAACTTTTAATGCTTGCTTTCTGTTTACCCTACTTTGACATCTGCAGATTGGAAAATTATCCTAAGAATAGACTTTTGTGATGCCCTGTGAAGTAATTAACTAAGATGAATACTAACATTATTAATCCTCATTTAAGTATTCACCAACAGTGCTTTATGGCATTGTAATCTATTTTCATATCTTTTCAGAAATTAGTGATTTTCCTTTTCTTAAGTTCTTCTAGCAGCTGCTTGGGAGAGTTGACAAGACAGGATTTCCTGTTCTACAAGTTTTAAACTTCAGGTTTTTTTCGTTCTGCATTTTTCTGGACTGACACAGAGACATTTCAGAGTTGTCATTGTGTGTTGGACAAGCCCATCTGAAAATAGCAAAGGGTTTGATCAAATGCATGTGCAGGGCACTGAAATCCATATCTTTGCTTGAGGCAAGCAGGGGTTGAACTGCCTCCCATTCTGGTGTCTTGCCCTAACCATGGGTCTTCTGACTGCTTGGGAGTGACTGTCTCTTTTGGATGTTATTCCCTTTTAATTAGCAATCTGTCACCCCTGGGGGAGCAATGGGGGCTCTGCCCCGGGGACTGGGACCCTGCAGGGCTGAGAGCTGCCAATGCACATCCTTGTCCCAGCAAGCAACAAGGCTGGATGAGCTTGGAAGGTGTGTGTGTGTGTGTGGCTTTTGTTTGGCTACGAATGTTGTCTTTGCAAGCCATGCATATGTTGCTGTGGAAAGTTTTACTTGTGACAAACATTTTTCTGGCAAAAGTGCAGATTTGCAGATATTGGCGTTTCTCCGCATTTCACAAATGGTCTGAATTGCAACAAACTGCTGTGCTGTAACTGTGTTTATGGACAGCCCCCCATCCTGCTGAGGAGAGTTCTAACTTTTGTCCTCATCACTGCTGAAGTTTTCATTTCCTCTAACTAGTAACTTGTTTCTTTGGAGTAGTAGACTCCATGCAAGTGGTGGGACCTGATAGCATTGCATGAAAATTTTTTTTCCTGGGTAAACTTTCCTTTGAAAAGGTTTGCAAGGAAATAAAGGAGAATGGGTGGATACAATGTGCTTGTGTTTCTACAGCTTTGTTAAAAATAGTCCTTGTAAGACAGAGCCAAAAGAACAAGAAACACCACCCAAATGATAGGGAGAGATAATGAAATGAGATAAAATGTGGTTAAATGATAGCAAACAGCTGTAATAGAAGGAATGTGATGGAAGCAATAGATAAGCACTTGAGATCGGTATGGGAGTCAGATGTAGTAATGTTAGCTCTCTGGGGGGGGATCATGGATGGGGATCTTGCCCCTTGCTGCTGCTTTTCTCCTGCACGAGGCAGGCGATGAAACCAGGCCTGCTACGTGGTGAGATTGTGTCCTTGGAGATAGACAAGTTAAAGTAATGAGGAGAAGGGGCAAATCAGACAGATGGCTGTGACTATTTATAGCGTGGTTTAGGACATTTGTTACTTGATTCAGAAATTGTTGATATTTACAGTTTGTTGGCTTTTAGATAACGGTCCTCTTGTTGGATTAAATTTCTAGTTAGAAGTTGTTCTGATAGCTGGATAATCTGAAAACGTTGTTCAGAGAAAAAGTAAGGAGCAGTGAGTTGGTGAAATCAGTTATTAAGTTAATAGAAAAGTCCTAAAGATACAGTTTGACCAATAACATGGAAAATAAATAAAATTTGTAGAAGTTTTGTGTAAGATTTTCAAGTATGATGATTTAAGTCAAATTTCTGAGATTCTCAGTGAAAGATGAATTGGCAGAAGTGCTGTAAAAGTCTTCTATGAAATATATTTTCTCATAAGGCAGGTAGTACAAAAGAACCACCAGTGATTAATGTTACGTACATCTCCACTGCAGAAAAGCAATAATTTCAACTTTATTGTTCTATATATATATATATATATCAGATAAATCAAAAGAAAGGCAGAAGAAAACAAGCCGTGGTCACAATCGTGAGTTGTGTTTATTTGGGAAAAATGATGCTAAATGGGCCTTGGTGACTACCAGATAGCCTCTCTTTCACAAGGTTTTTTTGCAAACTTTATATTTGGCAGATTCACGTGAAGCAAACTGTATTCTCCTCTACTTCTAAGCATGGTTCCCAGCTCATTCCAATATAATCATTGATATGCTGTCATGGCTTCTTTTACTTAAGTGAGGAGGACCAGTGGGAGTACTGTTCAGTGATTTTCAGAAATTCAGAAGTTTGTAGATGTAGAATTTAAGTACAAACTGATGAGAGAATGTTTTTGCAGGTGTGCATCTGGTTTTTACAGTTGGATTTTTTTTTTGCATAATGGAACTGATAATTTCCTAGCATCAGATATTTCAGTTCTTCTCATACCTGTCAAACCTGTAATTTAAGTGTAATGAAAATGTGTATCTTAAATAGCCTAAATCCTTTAGAAAAATGATGCTGTAAATATTGATGTAGTATGAACTGAGAGAGTTTTATAATGTTACATTGTCTCCAAGTGGTCTTTAAACCTTTCAAACTCATCTCATGGAAAGTTATACTTGCTAAAAGAAAAAGAAATTTTTCTGTTTTTCTTGGTTGAGCAAAAATGGAATAGATTACTATGTTCTAGGTGGAAAACTTTGGTTTTCAGGGTCAGGTTAGCATATGGTGAAGCATCCTAAGTGTCTTTATTGGTGAACACTTTTTAATTACATTTGTATCTCTGTCCTACTCAAAATGTAGCCCTTCTTTTTCTTTTGAGGGTCTTGGCTTATGGCAATTTTATTGCATCAGAGATAAGTAACTTGGCACTGTTTGAACAACAAGTTGCAAATATAACTTAGCCTTTATTGACGTTTCAGTAGACACAGAAACTTTATTTGCTAATTTTAGAGTGGTCTGTGTAAAATTCCCCAAGGAAGGCCACGTGAATTGCCTGAGACTTTTGGTTCATCTTAATTTAATGCTAAAAGAAGTAAGACTGTACAAATACCAAGCTGTAGCTAAAACTTTTATCAGTAAACAGTATTCTGAGAAAGTAAATATTGATCAGTAACCTGCTCATGTATTTGGCTTAACAAGGCTGGTGAGTCTTGTCAAGTCCTCATTTCTACATTTCTTAGTTTAAAAGTGGCAAAAATTGAAGTAGTTGAGGGATCCTTATGTTTTAGTTTTAAATGTTGAGAAATGCTTGGATACCTGAAGGAGTTCTTTGGAATAATTTCAGAGTGCTCAGAATCCAAGCTTTGCAGACAATAAACTAGAAATAAAAATACTCTGAAATGTGAAAACAAAAGTTCATTTTATCTGAGTGACCTGTTCTGTGTGGGACTGTGGATGAAATAATCCAGATGTTCTTTTCCTATTTGAAAAAAAGTTTGCTGTATGCTCACTACTATTGAGTGTTTTTGAAAATAGTCCAGTGATAAAGAAGTTAAATTAAGGATTGCAGTGAGGGAAGACTGCATTTTTTCTGGTCTTAGCCAGGAATATGTTTCCCTTTAGTGCAGTCACATAGGGCAGGATTGCAAAAGCATTGGAGCAAAAATGGCATGCATGATATTCGTATCCTAGCTTGTAAACAGGAGGTAAGAACAAAATCACTTATCTTTTATTTGTTTCACTTGATGCCCAAGTCAGTTCAGATTGGTCATGCATGCCTGAATACAAGGAGTAGCTGATCCTGGGTGTAGGAGTGAGGAACTGGAGTGTGCCAATTGCCTCTGCAAATGCTTGTGTGGTCAAGTCTGGTTCACTCCTCTTTCTGTTACTGAAGCCAAATCTAAAAATCTCCTCCAGATTTTTTCTCCCTTGTCTTGCCATACCCAAGTGATTCATTGGGCCTGTGAACTCCCATTGTCTGTTCAAATGTGGGCCATGGGTCTGTTTATCAGTCCTGCTGCTGACTGCTGTCGCTGCATTTCTGCCCTTCTTGTACAGCAAGTGGAAAGGAATTTGAGCATTTGCAATTTAGACTCCAGCTCATAATATGTGATTATTTTGTGACATGCCATTGCAGTGTTGCTTATAGAATTACATAATAGAATTAAAAGCTACACTCTCTTTGTGCTTGTGTTGGTGTATGTGGCATGTGCTCTTGGGTTGAAAAAAAGTTAATGTTCACCACTTAAGTACGTGTACCACAAAAATGACTGGTGAGAAAATTTTTGCTTATGAAGAATGATTAAATAAGCTGACTATACATTGCTTGGCAACTGTTTTGATGCTTAAAATTGCTAGAACACTGAAAGGCAGCACTGAAGAGAGGATAAAAGAAAGACTGGCTATCTGAACAGAGATCTATATAGTAAAACACTTCAAACTGCAGAAAAACAAGTCTTCCTGTTTTTGAGATGCCTACGTTAGAGTAATCAAGGTATTGCCAGGTATAAATTGTGAATAAATTCTGGATCATTTATTCGGAGTTTTTCAGTCTTACTGAATTTGTTCTTCAAACGGTGTCTTCTCTTTGAAAACATTGTTTGAAAAAGACAAAGAACATAAGAAAATGGCATTTCATCCGTAGTTTTTTTTACTGTAAACTAAATCTTTGATTTCTTTTGGATGTTTTTCTGGTTTATATCTGATGCTAGTTTTAGGACATCTCTGAGAAGTCCAACAAAAATAAGGCACCAGTAGCAGATCGTGCTCTGCATTGGTCTCATCATCCAGTGAGAGCATGTGAGGGATAAATGGGATGAAGTTCCTTCTGTGTGGGGTGAAGTTAAATATGCCTTGGTGCCTGCCGGTCGTTTCAGCCTGTGGCCCCACTTGAGTTTTGTTATCTGAAGTGGCTGCAGGAATTACAAAAGCTTCCCAGCCTCTCTTGGCACCGAGGGCGAGTAGGTGTGCGTAGTGATGTGAAGTATGGTGCCTCTTAAAATTGTTCCCTGGTTGTACTACACCATTGATATTTCCCTTCCCCCTTTCCTCTCTTCTCACCCCTGGGGCATGCCTACACTTATTTACAAATATACTTAAATATGTAGTGCTTCAGTGAGCCAGCTATAATCTAAAATACTGAGTACCCTGGCAGCCTGCAGAATCCTTCTGGCAGATCTTGGTAGACCGGTTAGCACAATTGTTCCAGATTGATTCATCTCTATAATGTATTTAGTTCTTTTAGCTATCTGCATATTTTTTGCAATACTTTCCCTGCAGTTTCCCCCCCACCCTTTTGTCCTCGTTCTCTCAACCTCTGAAGACCTGGTTGTTGAATTATGGAAGCATTATGTAGAGAATTGTGTGTCTTAGTAGCTCTTTGTCAAATGATGTCTGTTGACCTTTGTATGCCCATGAATTTGAAGTGAGGTTTAATTTAAAATATTATGATAGATATTTCAGAGAAAAATAGAAAGGTTTTTTGTAATTTTTGAGTCTTATGAATTAAAAAAAAAAATAAATTGCCTTTTAACTTGAAATAGCTGTAAAAAAGAAATTGATAGAAGTTGATACTAAATGTGCACCAGTTGTTTAGCAGTCATAGTATGTTTATTTTTTAAAATTTCCTGTTAAAGAGGAGGATTTTTTATCTCCTGCTCTTAGGTAGTGTCAAGGTATAAGCCTAAAAAGATGTCTAAATATATTTTAAACATGCTTGTTAGTGATTCAAGGAATTATAAATTTCAATGTACATTTTAAACATTGGTAAAATCTGGATTTACTAAGATGTGATTTCATGATTTAATTATGTTGTTATGGCTGCTAAGCCAGTATTAGGAAGTCAATAACATTTATAGTAAGAGTTGTTTCTAGCACAGTGCTACCTAAAACATTGTATCACCTTTTTGTCTGCTTCAAAGTAATGTGACATTGGAGTCCTTTGGGGAATTTTGTACAACAGTAGTGTTGTTGTCTTTGAAATTTTTTTTAATATAAGAATGAATGTTATTTTAAAAACCTCTCAATAAAGAAGTGGACTAGTTAAGGTAGCTACAGTGCTGTAGTGTAGACTGGATGTGTATGACACTTCTAGGTTATGTTGCAGTTGGTCATACAAAAATATTCTGTGAGATGAAGTGGAAAAAAAAAAAAACCCGTTCTCAACAATTGCAGCTGAAATAGACGGTTCCAGGCATGTCTTTTCCCAGTGTTCTCTGGTTTTGTGGCGGCTATTTTTGTTAGGTTTGATTTTGGCTTTTTTGTTGGTTTTGTTTTCTCCTCCTCTCTTGATGTTAATGTCCCAGTTGAGTTGGAATACAGTAACTTGCAGCAGCACTTAGCCTGGAATAAACCCGAGGCGGGTCCTGCCTTGATTCTTGCCGCGGAGCCAGCGGGGCCGGCTGCTTTATGCAGGCGATGCGCCCCACCCATGGGGCAAGGAACAATACGAGGTTTTGCGGGATCCCCATAGGCAATTTTGAGGTTTGCAACGACTGGCTTACAACTTGATGCATTTTAACCTTATTACCTAGAAGGTCAGTTGTCACAGAACCTGTTTGTTGGGAATATTTGCGAATTCTTGCAATTTTTGGCAAACTTTCCCAGGAGTGGCCAAAACACAAGTGTAGAACAGTGTTACAGATTACTCTAAGCAGAAGGGAATCTCCTTTGCTCCTCTTCTTCCTCAGGTGTAGCTCAGGCTCCAGATATGACTTGGGTTAAAGCTGTAGCCACGGGAAGTCACCTGTGGTGTCTCAGTCTATTGGTAAAATTCTGTCATTTATGCCTGAAACATGAGAAAACTGTAGTTGTGCAGTTCAGTTACAATTTTCATTGTGTTTCAACCCAGACCTCCTGCACATTAAACGTTTGCACAGACATTTAGACAGGTGTTGTCCATGTATTTTAATTGGAAATAATGATCCTACATTGCCACTGTTTTGTTCTAGAGACTGCAAAAATACTGCTACGTGTTATAATTTGTCATTTTAGATATTTCACCTCATTGTACTTGTCTATTCAGTTTGCATTTATCTGCAAAGTGTTTATTTTATGGTATGAACATTTAGGTTCCTTTGCATATTTTTGGTGAATTGCCAAAAGAATGAAAATTTAAAGAATGAAATATGCTTAAGACAAATGAATTGTTAGTACATTATTGTTAATATAAAATTTCAGTTATTGTTTTAATACTGTCCTTCCATGCAATATAAGCAAATCTGAATATCGGCATTGAGAATTTCTCAAAGAACATTTAAGCTTACATGATTTTTATTGTCCATTGAGGCTGATGTAATTGTAATTACTCAGTGCATGTACAAATGAGGGATAAGGGTTGCTAACATCTTGTGGAAAAGAAAGGGAATTTTTCTCTAAGTTATAAAAATGACCAAATGTAAGTATTCTCATTTCCAGAGCCAGAATTCTTCAAAAATAGTGAGTATTAGGCATAAGGATGCTACTCTGAAGAAAAGCATGAACAAACTGTGCTAGAAACCATGCAGCCTCCAAGGAGAGAGCAAAATTATTCTCAGTTTCTGGAAGTACCAGTAAAACTTCCTATCTGTAAATTATATATTTATTAACATTGAAGGATTCTAGCAATAAGCTTGTGTAGGGCTGGAGATTCATCTGTTGTTGCTGTGTGCATTTGAAGTAAGAAACACAAATACTTCTTGAAAATCCAGGAAAAACAAAAGTTCCAAGACATCATTAAGAATATGAAGATATTACTGACAACAAAAGATGTCAGTAGGAGATGTCATATGATAATTCTCAATCATATCCATTTATGTCTCTGGCTTACAAAAGGAAGCTGTTAAAACTACCGAGAAGTTGCATTTTTTAATTTAGTTTAGGCTGCTACCAGTGGAAGATGACTTTAGCCTTAACTGTTAGAACAGAAATGCTGCTTTGACCTTTGTAGTGTAGCAGTGTGTGAGCCGCGTTGTTTGCCAGCCTTCTGGGTAAAAATGCTTCATTCCAGCCTGTTCAGTCACTTCATTCTTGGCTAGAAATTGCTTGCAGACAGCAGGTCACATAATAGATCACTTCAGCTTGTGTCCTGATGGCATTGGATGATCTTCTTCATTCCAGCCAAATACATATTTACACCACGATTTCTGTTTTTAAAAGTGCGTTTTGATGTTCTCTCCCTTTCGACGGGAAGAGCATGTGTCAGTTCTGCTGGGCCTGTGTGGAAATAGGGAGGAGAATCTGTGTGTCTGTACAGTTACTGCAAACTAAGTTATATGTGTCCTCTTGGGAGGGATGCTGACCTTGTGGAGTTGGGATGCTTCTCGCTCAGTTACATTCCTCAGGGTAGCAAATGCTGACTGCAGCATCAGCATTTATTTCTCCTGTGCCTTTCTTTAAAGCTGAGCATAAAATTGACATTAGAATGCAATTGTAGTTGATGCCAGAGTGAGAAGTCTTTCTTTTGATTTAGCTGACTTTTTTTTTCTGGAATTCAAATGTATTTCCCCTGTTGAAGCAGAAGAGTGACTTAGTTGGAGAGCAGCCAGTGTTTTTCTCTTGACGTAAACTGGCTGATCTAGTTGGTGACTGGCAGTTAAGGATCCTTCAGGTGTCTGTCAAGCTATTTACTGACTGTACTTGAGCAATAAAATTATGTCAGCTGGTGTGATATTTTAGAGCAGCTGCTATTGCTGGCCACCGACAAATGGGCTTTTGGTGTAAGAATCATCTTTCCTGGTCACCAAAATTGAACTGAGTTAGTTGTGTGCCTTCCCTTTATAGTTGTTGGAGAGAAAATGACATTTAGTGACTCTGTTTTTTCTTGCCTTGGCGTAAAAATCTGCAGTCAGATTCTTTGGAAGCAGCTATCTCCATTAACTAAAATATCTGGGGGCTGCTTGCAAGGTTGTAACAGGTGAGGATAGGATATTCCTGCTCATTTTTAATCCCACTTTCCTGAGCATTTATTTAAATGAAAGGGTTATAGGTTGTCATGCTCAACAGCTGATGGTTGCCAGTTGCCATTTATCCTGTCTGTGCTTCTCAAGACACAGATGAGATGCCTGGTGACTTGGCTGTAGAGGTGCAGAAAGCTTCTGATCCTGGAAATGGCATGTGAGGCTGAGGCATGAAGTGGTGACTGCCTGCAGGCATTTTTGCCTAAAAAATTTGTGTATTTGTGAGTTGAGCAAGCATAAGAAGTTGCCTCTTGATTTGAGCATTAGGTAGAAAAACAGGGAGTTCTTCCTTTGTGATTAGGAATTAATATCTTGTGTTTGTCATAATTATCTATTTAAAGGAGATTTTTCACAGGCACCTTGTGCTGGAAGTTGATAGAGGTTAGCTGTCTATTTTCCACTTCTACTTTTATTTACTTATGTACCCATTTCTCTCCTTGTCTCCCTCACCAAAATACCTTTCCCTGTTTTCCTTTTTCTTCCTCTCTTAATTACAGTATTTCTGGAGAGCTTTCCTTAACCTATTTTAGTAAGTATCATAATTAACACTTAACCCTGTATTACAAACAGGGGTTTATTTTTTTTTGTTCTTATTTTAGCTGAACATGGTTTACATCAGTTTTTTTTTTTTACTAGTGTCATGTATCTGACATGTATCTATAGAATTATACTCTAATTATACACTACTTCAGTTAGTGAGCAAAAATACTTTATCATCTTCTCTTGCTTATTGTTGGTGAATACTTGTATCTGCTGAAGGCTTTTTTATCCTTATTTTATCCATTCCTTATCCTTTATTGAATGTTTATCCAAGAGAGAAAACAAACCCTGTCAAGCAAACCAAAATTGCTTTATTTCTTATCTTTTTCTTTCCTTTTTTTTTTTTGATCTGTAGTGAGCATGCTGTTTAGAAGGCTTATCTCTGCAGTGGTTTTTGTAAGTGTTTAATGTTTATGAAGCATAGTAAACCAACGCCTTTTGAACTCTACAAATGAATATTAAATTAACTTCAGAAGACACACACACTTAAGAGCTAAGCTGAATGATTTTGAGCAATCAGGTTCTAAATTGAACACTTGCTTTTGCAGGCCCAGATCGCCTTTCTTCAAGGTGAAAGGAAAGGACAGGAAAATCTGAAGAAGGATCTAGTGCGAAGAATCAAAATGCTGGAATATGCGCTCAAACAGGAAAGGTATGCTGCTTTTGTGATGAGTATGTGATGAAGAAATGCTGAAGACAGATACTTTATTTTTGCCTTTGTTTTTGACAAAACCAAGAAATGTTTTTTCTGTCTCTGCTCAGTTCTCAGATTGACAAATTTTACTGTACTAAATAAAACCACTAGTCTAAATGTCTACATTACGATAAGAACAACAGCTAAAATAGCATGGCTTGAAAAACATGCTAACAAAACCCATAGCTGATCAATAATGAATGCTTTCCCTTGGTGAAATTCCACTGAACTGAACTCCAGAATTCAAGTGTATTTTCATTTTGTTCAGTGTAATAACTTTGTTTATTAATACATGTCAACTGAAATCTTGAATAACTGTCTTCAGTCTAATAAATACTAGTTTTTAATCTTGCTAAGTTTTTAGCCTTTTCACTATGAGAGACTATACAATAATATCTTCTGGAGGTTAATTGTGTGATTGCAAAAAAGTTTATGTTTACCAGTTAATCAATGTCTATTTCTTGGTGCATGGACATTTTAGTACAAGTCTCAAGTTTACCATTTTATTCTTATGTATACTTTCCTGTTATTCTAAGCTTTGAGGCAAGCAGAAATGCAGAAATCTCTCTGTTCAACTGATTTATTTCAGGCCAAGTTTAATTTAAATTCTCTTAATTAGTGAAATGTCTTTTAAAATTCTTGAATAAAGAGTATATTTATGGTACTGCTGCAAAGCAGTCATTGCTTACATTATAATTTTCCTGTTAGATAATTCCTGCTTCTCTTTAATAAAAGAAGCCTCTGAAATAGTTTATGTAGTAGAAATAAGATTTAAAATACACACGTATGCAAATGAGGAATAGAACATCACCGGTAGATAATTTTAAAAGGACACCAATAGTTACGTTACTGTATTGCATTCAGATTTGCTCAGCTTATATGGGCTATTTTAGCACAAGATGTGTCTTCTACCATCCAGTTTGTCTCTTTATGGTAGCAACCAGTTAATCCACTGGTTGCATGGGGATGCAGCCAGGGTTCTGGCCAGCAGTATCCCCAGGACTCCAGTGTATTTTCTTCTGTTTTGGGGAGTTCTTGGAGGAATCCTTAAGGTAGATACTCTTTTTGCTTGGGCTTTGTTATGGTACCGATATTACATCAAAGAGCAAAGAAAAATACAAAGTGTATGCATAATGGAGTTTGCAGTTTATGGCTGTGGAAAGGCTTACATTTGAAGCATAATTGCAGAGCTTAGTGTCATTGGTTCAGCTAAAAATATACTCTTAAGTTATATATATATTCTGTGAAGATTTCTTGTATTTCAAAACTGGTGGAGCTATTCCTGATTACGTAAAAGTACCTCTAACACTTCATGTTCATAACCCAGAGAAGTTAGCAATTTAAAATCATCAAACAATGTAAATACATTTTTGTGTACTGTCAGAGAAACTTTGTAACATTAAAAAAACAAAAATCAAACTGCCATATGGATGGTGAAAATGTCCCTCAGTTTTATAGTGTAAAATCCACCTAAATGATGACATTTAAAACTTAATGCAGCAGTCCCTGTCAGGATTAGGAAAAAACACTCGGTGGCTTCTTATTACAGTTTTTACATCAGTATCTTTTATGTTGCGTGGTTTTCTGTGGTGTGTGGCATTAGCCTCGGTTACTCAGGTCAGTAGGCTACAGTCAGCTGATCTGATCCAATGTGACAGTTCCAGAACGGGTGGTTCTCTAAGCAGATGTGGTGCTTGTGACTGGTGTGTGTGCTGGAGACAGCTATTTATGAGTTTGTAGTTTTAAGCAGCAGTTTTATTTGCCAGTTTCTAAAGAAATAGTCTTGTATTTCTGCTGGAATTATCTCCCAGCAAGTGTTCTTGCTTGATACTTCAAAGAACGGCAACATACTGAGCTTGGAAGCACTGCTCCCTTTCCCAGCCTTTTCCTAAATCAGTTGTCAGCCTGGTCAGGCAGTAATCAGGATGCTGGCATTTTCAATTGGGTTCTTAGAGCTGGAAAATGAGATCCTCCAAGCTAGGAGGAAGACATTCCCATCAAGTTTGGGGAAGGTTGGTGCGCTGTGGGGGGGCAGGGAATCATTCCTGTATTCCTTCATTTCAGCTCTGGCTGTGTAGTATTTCAGATCTTTCTCAGCTGGATGAAATAAATTATGAGCAACAGAACAGAAGATGAAATTGTGGACCAGAGTACTCCATGTTCATAATGCCCTCAGGAAACCATGAAAAAGAAATGAGAAACATTTGTTTTCTCAGGTACATGCTTCTGTGAGCTGTTATTTATAGTGGCTACCCTGCATTTCTTTTATCAACCAAATAGTTTCAAATTTTACTGTAAATTAACAACTTTGAGACCACTGTTCTTTGTTCTCTATTTCATGTCATGTCATTTTAGTGTGGGTAAGGTAGAAAATAAGTTTTACTACTGATGGTCATGTTTTTCTGGCAAATTTAGTTTAATGTTTAGTCTTTATGTCAGTAATTGTGAGGTTACCTTCTTATTGTGTGTATAGCAAGCCAGGTTATTTCTGCTGAAGAGTCTTAGTAGGTGAAATAGCAAGGAGTTTAGGAGGAGCTGGTGGATAGTTAAGTGCTAGCATTTTTCAATAGCAGTTTTGATGTAGTTATGCCAGCATCCAGTAGATTGCAGTGTGAGGCTGTTCAGAGTTGAGGATTACTTTTTATGACTTTATCAATACTTGCTCCACCACCAGTAAGTTGCACTGGTGCCTCTGGATTTTCAGGAGCTAGCTGAAACGTAGTACTGTTTCTCTCAAGAACATGTCCTATTTCGGCTAGTCTAGCTCACTTCCTGTCTTAACATATTTCAACCAAAGAGCTGGACTCCTGAGCCGTGTCTCTAGAAACAGTTGATTTAATTTTGTGTTGTTTTCTGCACTGATGTGTCCGATCAGTGTAAGGCTGGCGCCTTCTCCCCTGGGTAGAATATCTCGCCGTGCTGTTCCTGGCAGTCGTTCTTGTTTATGTCTCTTGATTTGGCGGCAGCTCCCAGATCTTCTACGGATGTTTTGGCAGGCTCCCGCAGCACAGCTGGATCAGATGCTTCAGGTCTGGCGACAGATATTTCCAAGAAATAGTGGCTTTTTTTGACTGGAATCAAATTTGTTTCTGTGTGAAGTATTCAGCAAAGTTTTACTGCACTCAGTTGTAGGAAACGTGGGTGAAGGCTTTTAGCATTTTCCTAAGCAATTCTTGTGTGGCAGCCATGTTGAATGTTTCCAAGCACTAAATAGAAGACACATAGTTTAATGAAAATACTGCTAATCAAAAGAGAATTGTGTAATAAAGGGCAGAAGCCAGAGCAGTGATAATACTCATGCTTATCTGAGTAAGGGCATCTACCCAGGAACATAGTTTCACAGTGCTAAAATAGCTTTCTTTCAAATAACTGGAAGGCTGATCTTCAGATAGAAAATACCTTCTATTAAGTTGTGTCCTTCAGGTAGTCATTTTCAAGTCATTTTTCTGTCTCTGCATACTGTTAATAATTCATATGTAATTTTCAGAAATGGAAGGTAAATCATTGAAGTTGAACAAGTTTCAGATAGTAAATCTTTGTTTCTTTTTCTCCCCTGCCACCAAACCACTGTCCTTTTTTTTTGACCAGATGATAAAAAGGTTGAAGAAACTTTCATTTTCTTTGTACGTTTTTTACACAAAATATACTTTATCTCTTTTTTTGTGATGATAGTATCACACTACTGGGATGTGTGAGCTAGAATTCAAGGTAAGCTGCAGAAGGCCATTTTAAAGCTGTTAATAAATGGACCCTGTGATTTCTGCAAAAGTGAAAAAATTAAGCGTTACAGGTGGGCAGCAGATATTCTGTCATTGTAAAAACAGATTGAATGAAAATGTGCTAATAGAATAAGTGATATTTTGAATTTCTGTAGAAAAGAATTAAAGGTTATTTTGTGAAGAGTTTCGTACCCTTTGATTGCAATATGTGTAACTGAAGGGTCAAGACTCCCTTCTAGTCCTGGAGACTGAGTCATGGTGTTCAGCTCTTTTCTTAGTGCACTTTAGAAAGAAGATTGTTTATCTTTCATACCTGTGACATTTTCAGCTGTATCATAAAAAAGCATCTAATAATAAATCTCACACTGTCTGAAGACGTGTGGAAGACATTTCCTAGACCTGCAATATACAAAGTTAGGTCCTCTGAAAGATGAAATCTTAAACCAGTTTGGCCCTAAAATAAATGTAAAGGGCCAGTGGTGTACAAGACCATGTAATCTACGTTATCCCCTTGAAGTAAAGAATAGCAACAAAAGCTTTAAAAGCTGTTGTGTTATGAGGTGGAACCAGTTAGAAAATTCTGGTTACTAACAATTTAAAATGGATTTAGAATGATTATTCTCATTCTGGTGAAATGATTTTATAATGCTTTTGATGAGTGGGGAAAACTTCAGTAAGAAAAAAGACTATTACTGTTGATTTAAGAGAGAAGTGAATTAAAAAGTGAGCAACCATGGGTTTAGAAGATTGAAATAAATATACTGAGAAGTTTAAAAAACTGCAGTCTGAATCTTTGAAAGATGGATTTTGGAGAACATGACATCTGAGGAACAGGAAAGGTCCAAAGAATGATCTTTTCAGTGAACCTAGCAAACATTTTACTTAGGCTGGAAATGATTAACAAAACTCGATAAGAAAATTAGTGAACACATAGAGCATAGTGGAACTTTTATAAAACCCACAAACTAAAAGCAAATGTCAGCTGCTGCAAAACTAACTTCTCCCTGAATTCTTTGAAGGAATGAAGTAGAACACAACATGTCAGTAATGCAGATTAGAAGAGCAGAGTATTAATATTTGTTTGTTTCTGTTAAGTCAGATCAAAATAGATTACATATTAAGGTCTCTTGATTTCATGACTGCATAAAAAATTGTACTCTTTTAAGTTGGTTACAAAGTGGAGGATTTCTTAATTCTTGATTAATCATTGTTTTTCATTAGTGGTGGTGGGAGAAAAGTATGCATAGCATCAATATTTAACAATAATGAGAGGCAGTTGTTTTACTAGGGTAAATGGATAGTTGGAGAAGGAAAGATAAATATTCTGATTGAGCATTCAGCTTTGATTTTGTTCTAGTCTTGGTTATTCTGTTCTGTACTGACCAAAATGTTTAACTTCCATCTATTACTTTTAATACATTTCAAGCACATCCTTTCTCTTTTCCTTGTTGAGTGCTGCTCAGCTGAGTTAGAGCTTAGTGCTCTGACTCTTGAGAGTTAGTTCTTCATCTGTTGATGTTGCTATGCCTAAGAAGCACTTCTTCACTCTTCACTTACCCTTCTCAGTCAGAATTAAATGTTTATTATAATTAAAATGCAGCTGGATTAGTAGGAAGCTATTACTGTCGAAATTGAAACTTAAGAACTACAAAGCATTCTTCAGCACGATTTTGTTAAAAGTAATGGGTTTTCTTGATGAAATAGGAAAAGGCAAAAGAAAACAGTAATATAATGAAGATGTTTAGGAAGCAATCTAGAGGTGCAGGTAACTTGAAAACATTTCTGCAGCTGTTCTTGATGTAGTCATGCTATTTTAGTGAAAACTTGCCTCATACAATTACAAAGTGTCAAACCCATTAATTTTTAAAAAATAAATTTTAAGTGAAAGAGCTCCCTTGTGCCTAGTGGAGCTAATGAAACTCCTTTTCATGTTGGTGCATATGAGAGGTTTATTTTTTTTTGTCTTTTTCAGCCTTTTTCTTGCTACTCTATACTTCACTTTGTACATTTGTGCTTGAACCGAGTGTACATGTGAGCTGTTTGATTGTTCCACTACTCCCAGGCTGCACACACAGCATTTCCTGAATTCTCAGTTTTTTGTTTAGATAGGAACTGGTGCAAGTGCCACTCTTCTACCCAGTTGTGAAGGTATAAAACCTGCAGTTTTGTACTTTTAAAGTTATGGTGAGTGTCAGAGAGAGAGAGAACAGATTGCAAAACTAGAAAAAGCTCACTTTGCCTCACTTTCTCTACTGCAGTGTTATAAGACTACTGTAATGAATCTTGAATAACTTAAATGTGCCTGTGTAGTACTGTTCTACTGTGGTGTTATTACGTGTATTTTAAAGTCTGTACATACTGCGTCTTTAGGGCAAAGCTTCTCAAATTAAAAAGCATTTCCATTTTTTTTGTTGCTATTCTTGTTCATTGTATGGCATGGTTTGGGGGCTTATTATATTAGACCTTTTGAAAGCTAAATAATTTTGAAGAAAGTCTCCATTTTTGCACTTGGTCAAGTGGCAGACCTAGCAGCTTTGAGACAAAGTGGTGTGGGTGAGCTGTCTTTGCTAAGTCTCATTTAGAACAGTTTTGGCTGAGGGCCTGCTGCTGTTGGAGAGCACAGCATTTCGAAGAATAAAACTAAAACTAAAGTTTGCTTAATGGAGTGACAATTTGAGATATGAAGTCGATAGCACTGAACTGACATGGCTAGTAAAAATGTTTCATAAACATTGGCTAAAAAGGAAAGGCTGGGGGGTTGGGAAGGGAAGCAGAAGAGTTGCTTGTGTCCACAGGGAAGGAACCTTTTCTGTAGCAAGAACATTTTGTAAAATCTGCAGTCAACTGCTCTGTGTGTTTCCTCAGTATTCACCATGCAATTACATGTAACCCTTGGAAAAAAATATTTCAATAAAATTACCTATCTGAAGTCATGGTAAAATTACTTGGTTTGCTTTGTTCCCAGCCTAGAAGAAAGGAGTGGCTTTTCAATTGAAAACAGATGACATTTATGTGTTTAGTGATATCCTTTAAATGTACTAATAGATTTTAAAAAAAAATTTTGTTTGGTTTCCTTGCAGGGCTAAATACCACAAATTAAAATATGGCACAGAATTGAATCAGGGAGATATGAAGCCACCGAACTATGATTCTGGTAAGAATTTAATGACAGTGAGTTTATTACTGGCATAAAAGCTTAACTGTGTTATGTGCAAATGCTGAATTGATAGTATTGATAAAATAAGTCTCCTAATGGAGCATTGTGAATAGAGATAATTATTCAAGCCTATATTTTACTCTTATACAATTTAAAATATATCCTAATGCTCTAAGAGTCTATTAATAAATCAATTTAGTTTAGATTTAAAAAAAAATCCAAACCCAAATGAGCAGACTGCTCTTGGAGAGAGTAGTTTTTCTATCCCTTAGTGATGTGCATGGATATTTTAGAATAGGATGATACTAGATTCACAGCAATAGAATCCTTTTATCTCTGGATAATTCTTCTGAATGAAATACATAGTTTATAATTTTTTGGTTCAATTACCTCAGTAGTATTCCAGGAAAAAATAATTAAAGTGCATTTTAGACATAAGTGAGAGTTTTTGAACAGGAGAATTCAAATGATCATTGGACATGCATTTAATTATTTCAGTTTTTTGCCTTGGTCTCTGGAAAGCTGATTTGTTTTCATCTCCTACTTCACACAAGTAGATTTAAGCACTGAATTGGGGAAATTAAGAATTTAAGTTGCTTCCTTTTATCCCTCTATCTCCCTATCCTTTCCTCTGGGGGAAAAAATATTAAAAAAGGTACAGAGATCTGGCTAATGGTCAAGGCATCGAAAAAATAGGTAATGTTTTTTGTGTCTCAATCTCCTGATGCTTCTACTACAACAAAATTGGAGCAACCTATACATAAAGGCAGAGCATAGAACTTCTGCAAATCTCATCTCTGTCGCTTGGTTTATGGAGGGGATGGTCTAGCTGACTATCATGGTGATTTCTTACCTCATTTGGTTTAGGAGGTCATGAAAAGACCCCCAAAAAAACAAAAAATCCAACCCCATACCAACTAGCCAAGCTTTACACCAGGCTTTTCTTGTCCAAGTTTATAATGAGTTTTTAGAAATTTTATTTCATGCAATTATCAGCTTTATTTCCTTAACTGAAGAAATATTGAATTTGGTGCTACTAAGTGGAAGACTTCAGTCTCTTTCTGGACCTTTAGAAAACTTTGTCCTGATCATACCACAGCTGTAGGCAGCCATGGTGCTTTTTTGTAATTTCTCAGAATGCAGCTACAGCACATTGCTGAAGTTTCCAGCTGAGGAATGTAGTGCGAGGCCTGGCTTGCCCAGCAGAGCTCTAGACTGTGCTTTAATTCTGCAAAGTCAACATTGTGGAAACACTTCAGCTAAAATTCCATTATTCTCATTTATCCCATTGTATTCTATATACAGCTATCAGAAATGTGTATTTTCATTCTGTATCAAATCTGGACTGATGACTTAAAATAGAAACTTTGTTCTAATATTATTTTGAAGTTGTCTTTGATAGATATCTATGTTGTGTGTTGATATGTTCTCATCGCCCTGTCCCTGTTTTTCCTGCCCAGTCATTAAAAAAAGTCAAAATGTTGGTAGTAGTTCTTCCACATGGATCCTTGTTGTTTTCTTTATGATTTCTTGGTGAGTCTATAACACAATTTTAGGAGAAAGATTTCAATCTCCTGGTAAAGGGATACTTTTAAAAATAAAATTATTTATACAGTTTATCTATGTATACTATATATACTGTATCTTCTGCTATAATTTCCTCATAATGCAAGTCTCTTCACTCTTATCTGTAAACCACTGCTACTGCTAGCAGTCATCACTTTTGAGGAGACTAAGCACAAGAGAATTCTTGCCTCTGGATATACTTAACAGTGCCTTCAGAAGAGTGGGTTTTGCTTTCAAAAGGAATTTTCAGGCAGATTTACCTCAGTCATGTTTTAATAATTATAGACTGAGCTTTGGTAGCTGTGCATTGGATCCAGCTGTGTCCAGTTGTCATTGGAAGATGATTGTGCATTTGATTATTTCCTGTGGTTGCTATTAAATAGATTTGTGAATATGAGATGTCCAAAGTTCATATGTCTCTCCTTGCATGTGAATTCTGATTAGTATTTAATAGCTTCTTTGGGTAGGTGGTGGGGCTTTGTTGTATAGTATTAATTGAGTTGTTTAAAGGTAAGTGACTTCCTGATGAGAATAATAGCTCTCACACGTTACATATTAAGTTACTCATAGGAGTATGCCACAGGTTTTTCTGGTTCTTAGGTCTTGTTTACACAGGAAGTTTGTTCATCCTTCAGTATTTGGACCACAAGGTTTTAAAGTTTTGTAGAGGCTTTCATAGATAATAAACCAAGGCATTTTATCTTGGGAAGCATATGTATCTCCTTGAGGAGAGGAAAAAACCCACCATCATGTGCTGTGAAGCTATATATGGAATAAATGTGTAGCTGTTGGTTTCCAGCATTCTGATAGTTTTCTTAAAAGAACAGCCACATAGCCACATGACATTTTTAAATTTTTTTTTAGATTTTCCTGGAGTAGTAACTTTTGGTTACAAATTTATGGTTGGGGAAAGTGTGCTGAAAATTTTTTAAAAACTTTTCAAGTTAAAAAATAGTCCCTATTTTTTGTTTGTTTGTTTCTGCAAAACTAATGCAAATAAGGATTAAATTGATGCAAGTAGATTTGTTGATTTATGTTGAACTATCAAGTATAAAAAAATTGAGAAATTGTAAACCAATGTCATGCTGCAGTTAGCAGTTAAATATATTTGTATTCAGACTTAATGTGAGCAGCAATTATCTTGGGAGGCCAAAGCAAAAATTGGACTGCAGACTGACTGACATTATGTGCCCCTGAAGGAGTTAGGAACTTGCTCTCATAGAGGAGGAGTGCTTAGGAGTTAGGACTAGTGGAACTTGCTCTCATAGAGTAGGATGTAACCTGGAAATCTTTATGTGTATATAGTACTACAATTATGTGCTGTGTGCATTTTTTTCTCCCTTCATTATTTGCACTTTGAATTTTGGTATTAAACCATTCCTAATCATTTTAAGGCAGATCACTTTTTATGTGGATGGGCATCTTTTATGCAAATAGGAAAAAGAAAAAAAAATGTAATAAAATAATCTTTTTCAGATGAAGGGAATGAGACAGAGATTCAGCCACCACAGAACAGCCAGCTAATATGGAAACAAGGGCGACAGCTGTTAAGACAGTAAGTGTTGAAAAAAGGACTCAAATACTGATTGCAGAGAAAGAATCTGCTAATGAAATATCATGGTAATGGTATTTGCTTTTTTGATTATTCTTTTTCAGTTGTATTTTACTGAAAGAAAAGCTAGTGTGTGTGATGAAGTTCATTGAGCTTCTGCACTACTTTTCCTTGGGTTTTAAAAAATTTTAATATTTCATAACTTCAGATGAGAAGCCTTGTCAAATCACAAACACCTGATCTCATTTACTTTTCTTTCATGGAGTATAATAGGCCAATCTGCTTGGGAGAATAGTGGGTCATGACATTTTGCAATTAAAAAGCAAAAGACACATGATTCTGTTAAGAGCTGTGTAAAATAAAAACAGCTGGCATTGGAGAAGGAAAAATTTTATTTTAGCTTGCTTAAGTTGCAGAAAAGATTAACATCCAGAAGGTTAGACTAGATGTTTCCTAATTCTTGTTCATCTCAATGAAACAAATGTCTCTTAATCTAAATTAATTTTTGAATTGTGATCATAGTAGCTAAATTAATTGCCATGATATTTGGTGTGTTACAGAGGATTAAATGAGAGGGGACTGAGACAGTAAGGATGGTCTGGAACTTACATTAAAAGACCTTTTTCCAAGGAGTTGTACAAAAGTTAAATTCATTGGATGGCTTGTACAGGCTTCTCTTTTGCAAGAGCTCAAATCTTTGCCTGCATGTTGAATAAATGTAACTAGAGTGGTTTTGACTTGGATCAGTGATTTTGAAGATGAGTCATTCCATCTCGGCACAGTTCATGCAAGAGTGACACACTGCTGAATATAGAGTGCATGTTACTGACAGACTCTGTTTTGCATAGGTGACTTGTTTGATTTTTCTGTAGCCAACAATCAGTATTTCTCTCCTAATGTGGTTATGTGAATGATATTAAATAATTGGAGGAGAATGTTCTTGCAGGAGAAGTGCACGTCCCTGATTTGTAGCAGCTGTCACTGTAAAATAGCATTTCCTTTCTTCAGAGTTGTCTAGAATATTGACAATTTAATCAATTCACTGCTATTAACTCCATGTTCTAGAGGGAAGGACACAAACCAATTTCTACTTTTTCTTTTTGAAATCATTATTTCCCTCCTGTTTCTCTCAAGGGCAACATAGCATATTGGTGAAAGAGCCAACTTTAAAACTACAGAGCCAACTTTGGGCTGTGAAATCTATACAATGATTTTTGCTGTTCAGTGTTTATATGGAAGACAAATTTTTGCAGATCCGTTGCAGAATAAAGGAAAGGCAAGACAGATTTTATCAAGTGTAGTCCATCATAAATAACAGCTCTTACTAATGGCCACAGCTAAAGAATTTAGGTTTTATTCCATTTTCTAGTCTTCTAATAATGTTTACATAAGGAACATATCTACTGCTTCTTGTGTCTAGTTTCCATGTGTCAAATTATAAAAATACTTGTGCATGCAACTGTGGTGATTTTTATAAAGCAGTTGTAAGTATTTTAATTGAAAGTGCTTTTCCATCCATTTTAGTAGATGAATGAATAACGTATTGTATAACCTCTGACTGCTAGGCTCTCTGATTTTTTTTTCTCAGTGACTGTAGAGGCTGGTACTGCAAGAGGCGATCCCTCTGCAGCTGGTACAGGATGATTTACAAGCATGTTTCACTAGCTCAGCACCGGAGTTCGCTAAGCTTAGGGATTGAGGATGAGTTCAGGGAGAAGTTCAGCCAGTTGCTAAGCTAAGGGATTGAGGATGAGTTCAGGGAGAAGTTCAGGGAGGAATTTCATGTTTTGCAGAAGTGACATGTGCAGAGGAGATTAGCATGAGTTCTCTTCCTTCAGGTATCTACAAGAAGTGGGCTACACTGACACGATATTGGATGTGAAATCCAAACGAGTGCGAGCTTTACTGGGCCTCTCAAGTGATGCTTCAGAAAAAGAGAACAGAAATCAAGAGCCAATGGTAAATGGCACAGAGGGCCAGATTAAAGAAAACGCAATGATCGGGTAAGCATCAAGATGACTTTGTTCTATTTCTGCATAAATGCACTTAGTGGTGTTGAACAAAATTTTGTTTACTGAGAAGATTTCAGGATTTTTTCCTAGTTTGAGATTAGAGCAATTCTAACTAATTGTATTATATTAAGCAATAAGTATGGAAGTAATTCTTTAGATTCAAATCTGGAAAGCACCATAATTTTTTTTTTTCCAGTTGGATGGCAGCACTAAGTCAAATCAAGCCTCTTTTGAGATATGATTGCTAAGTGTTTAGAAGTCAGTGTTGTTTCAAGTTAATGGTTTGTTTGTATTGCTGGACACTTTACTGTGTAGGTTGCAGGCTTCGCTCTTCTGGTCTGTGCTGACTACGACATGATAAGCTATATAAGAGAAGGAATTTATTCGCTAAATCTGAAAAACAAAATCACTCATTACATTCTGAGTCCGAAAAGTTTTTGGTTTTCTACTGACATATGTAAATGTGACTGAAGTGTAAGGTACTAATTTCTGTATTTTAATATTTCTAATACTACGGAAAGTCAGTCAAAGACAGTAAAAGCTTGTTCTCACTCTCTTAAGTAATGCTAAAACGTAAGAGGTGTTTTTCCCATTTTCTTCTCTTTTCCATACAGTGTTAAAAAAGTAAGTTAAACTTAACTCTAAAAGCTTCAGAAAAACAATCTGTTCATTCTTGTTTAAGATACTGTAGTTGCAAAACTTGAAAAATAATGAAAATTATGCAGTATTGTAGGAACAGTAGATGAGGTAGCTATTTCCAGTAGTAGCACAGCTTTCCTCAGAAATCACTTTTTTCCTTTTCTATATTAATGGAGCAAAATTCAAGACCTTTATTTTCTAAGACCTAATACTGTTGTATATACATCCTATCTTCTAAAAAGCTGATAGCTGCAGCAACTTCAGGCCAACAAGTTACATAAGGGCAGAAGTTCATTGTTATGTAATTAAATATAATGCTGTGAGATGGAAAACTTGAATGTGTGAGAAAACCTGCAAGCTACTAAAATATATTGTGTTGCTACATAGTTGACAAGTCATGTCATTTATGTACAGCAGCTTTGTTTGGAAGAACAAGGAATGCTTGATAGCTCGCAATAACAGTTCTGGTTTGATTTCTGGTGAAGGGGAAGTGTGTAAATAACGCTTCTCCTCTTACACTTCAAAATTTATTCTTGTGTATTTACATAGTTTTGAAGAAGGTGAATGTGTGTATAAGGTAGTTACTTGATGGATGAAATACTGGGACAGTGGTTTTAATATAGCAGTTTTTGGATATATTTGCATTTCTCTCCTATCTGCTTGGTTTTGGGATAGATCTGACATTAGGTTTAACACTTTGTAGTTTACCCTGTTGCTGAGGATATTCACTGATGGAGAAAAAATAATGCCCTTCCATTGTGGCTGTACTAGCTTGTTAGCTGCAAGGCTGGTCAGGCTGTACACTTTGAAAAACTGTTCTTGCATGTGATGGCTGAGATGGCAAACTGCATTATAGAGCTTAGGGATGTGTTTTGATAAGATAATGAACAAGAAGGGACTCAAGGGCTTTACAGTGGAAAAATTTTCCAGGGTTCTTGTTCAACATGGTCATGTTGAACATGGGTGATTTTGAATTTCTGGATGTTCACTGCCATCACCCTCACCAGAAGGAAAAAAGTCAGGATTTTACTAGAATTCCATGATCAATCTAAGTACAGGACTGCCTCTCAATGCTGTGATTCTTCTGGGTGCTTCAGTCACACTTACAGAACACCTCTTTCAATTTTTCTTTCAGGAAACATTCTGTGGCTTGCTTCCTGGCAGAGACTGCCTGTTATTTAACAGCTATTTCATCTTGTGCTACCTCAGTGTTTCTGTGACATCTGGCACTGTTCACTTTCTTCCAACTGCATCATTACTTACCTCTGAGATTTCAAAGTGCAGCTTTGTGGTAGATGCAAAATGAGAAATAAGCTCATAAGCTGAAATAAGCTGTTACCTGCCTCATGTAATGCCAGCATAACTTCAGTCCATATAGAACAGCTTCTCTTTGGAAAGTATAGCATTGAATAGATTACACAGGTCTAAGGCACATGGATGTTGCTCCTGAACACAGGATGCAACTCCTGAACTCAACAGAAATTTTTAGTGAGTGTTTGAAACCCTAATTCAATGCTTTCCTGCCTGGTTGGCAGAACTAGGAAAAATTTAGGTGACTCAGCTAAATTCTGGCCTACTGTTGACAAAGGTGCATCCTTTGAAGCCATCTCACCAATGCTAGGCTGCTTACTGTGAGGGCAAAAGGACTGGCCCTTCCTTTAGCAGCCTCTTGTTATTCCTTGTGTTCATGTAAAGTGAAAAATGGATTTGGGCTGCAGCAAGCTTTTACAGTTGGAAGGAATGCAGTGAACAAGTGTCTGCAGTTTGGTAGTGGTAGAAGAGGAAAGTTATGGTGAGAAATTGGAAGAAGAAAAACCAAACAAAACCTTAGTGCAATTCCAGAAAGTTTGAAGTTTAAGGACATATGAGAGTGTTTGCCAGGACCATGAGACATTGGGACAGTTGCAAACTAAAATGCAGACTGAAGACTTTCAGTGACTGTATGGGTGCAATAAAACTCTTCAGAGGAGAAAGCTTTGCTGTCTATCACCAGAGAAACCTGTGAACTGCTCAAGCCAAGGCAGTTTGGTAGAGTTTCCTGTTCAAAACATATAATGAACATTGATGTCAAATATTTGCTTGCAAGTCTGAGGACACTGGTCAACCTGAAGATGTTCTAGTTACATTTGAAGAGCAGAGCACTGGGCAGAAGGTAACACATGAAAATGGATATAGGCCAACAAGGAATACACATCTGTTGAAGTGAGAAAAGACAGCTCATAGCATTTTTAATCTGTTTGGTCTTGGAAAAACTGCATAACATGCACCCAGTTGAATATGTGCATTTTTAGTCTGTGTTTTAGTTTAAGTCTGTGTTTTAAAAAACTGTTTACATGGAGTGAAAAATGTGAGAAGCGGAGTGCAGGACTGAAGTAGAGACAAACCTTGGGGTTTCTCGATACGATAAAGACAAATCAATAGGAGTTTGAAAAGAATGTGGGTGGATGTGATTAAGATAATGTACAATAGAGGGGAAAATGGTACCATGAAAAACAGAAGGAGTATGGATTTAATGATGCATTTCCAGAATAGAAAAGTGGAAGGCACACTAGCTTTTAATTTCCTTAAAGATTTCTCCATATAGCAGTGTAAATTGCAGAAAGAACAGATTGGCTCAACTGCCTTCTGAACACTGAACACTTGTGATAAATTCCAAAGAAAGGAAAGAGATGGTATTTGATGCTTTTATGCTACAATATGGTTATCTCTTTGAGAGGAGAGAGGTAGTAATGGCAATAGGAAACAAAACTTCCTTTATGTTTTCATTATTTGTTTGATAGCCAACCAATGCTTTCTTAGTGAAATGAAAGTGGTGCAACACAAAATAAATGAGTATTGCAGAAAATTCCAGGGAAAAAATGAAGAGCTGATCTACTTCTCGACACAGTCTGTTTTTAGCACAGTTTTTGTGTTAGTGTATTCATCTGTGCATAGTGCTTTTTTCCTCAGAAAAACCTCTGTGACTTGCTCAGACTGTACCTCTGAGCACAGTGGAAACCCACATGTTGCTTTTTTTAAAATATATTTTAATGCCTTTGATTGTTTTAAAGATAATACCTGGCATTTTTCCTCTGACCTTGGGGATGTGTGAAGTGTATACTTCATGGTAGGTAAGGAGGATGTTTTTCCTCTGTTCAGCTTACTACAGCTTTTACAGGTTTTTAAGTTGTTACAGCAGCATTTGCCTGTTATATGTTTTATCTTGTTGTCTGTCCTTTATACCTATTTCAACAGCTGAGGTTTGGACTCTCAGTGTTTGGGGTACCAACATTGAGTTGAGCCTTTTTGTGGGAAAGGCTAGTGAGAATGTTTGGGGTGATTATTGTGAAGCTGATGATGTTTGCTTTGGTATGTAGAAGCATATGATGGTTAATGTAGTGCAAATACTTAATACAATAATATTTAGTTTCAGCAGAGGATATGTAACTTGAATTCTGCTAGGCTCTAGTTATTTTAGAAAACTGCTGTCCAGTCCCTCATAACCTCTCAGCTTAGTTTTCTATGTCCTAAATTATTGCAGTATTTCTTCAGAGAAGTTCCCCCTCCTTTGGAACAGTGATGAACACACTACTGTTGTCTGACTCTGTTTTAAGCCAAATCAGTTTCTCTTCATCCTTAGGTGAAATAGCCTCAGACTTTGTGTTACCAGCTGCTGCATGTTTGGCCAGACTTGTGTTCTTACATTGCCTATTTATTTGCTGATGTACAGATCCTCTTGAAAACTTTAGCACTCAAGAAAGACATCATGTGGATTTTGAATGCACCCTGCAAGATTTTGAATCCGTAAATGAAATGTTAATATGATAACGTGAGCTAGATATAGTCCTGTTTTCACTTATTTCATGGAATTTTAAAGGGAATCAGTTTTCAGTTTCTTCAATCAGCTCACTTGCATTGCAAAAGATAAGTACCACTTGGCATGACTGGACTCAAAAATAGATACTAAAATAATAACCTCATAATAATGGTTTAAATTCCTAACACTTGCAGTGAGAGGGTGCTTTCCCCCAACAAACTGAAACAGAAATGAAAGCTGCCTGCAAATGTAGCTTGTAGCCTTGAAAACACGCGAGTACTTAAGTATCTTTAGTTCATTTATTACCTCATTTTTAGTAGCTTTATCTTACTGAGTGAAACCTCAACAGTCAAATGAGTTTACCTTCTTGAAGGTGTGTATTTGACTACCATTTAGTATGAGTGGAAGCAAATATAATAAAGGAATAGAACTGGAAAGGAATGAGGAAATACCACACTGATGTGTGTATATATATGCATAGATACAAATGTCTATATATAAAAATGGTATAGATTAGTTCTTGCTAAGGGGTTTGATCATTAGAACTATAAATAGCCAATAGAAACTTCTTAAAGAAAAATGGTCCTGAGTGACGTATCAGTCTGTCTCTAAACTTACCTGCTGCCTTTTCTTTTCTTATTGAATTGCCAAGGGCTTCCACTGCCTATACTTTACATGAGCAAAATGACATCAAACCTCGGCATTTCAGAGCAAATCTGAAGACCATTTCAAAATTAAAAATTTTGAAAACGTTATCTTTCTGATATACAACAAGTCATTCCGACTGACACTTCAGTGAATGAGCATCCTTGTATACCAGAAGACCTTAGTAACTCTTTTGCATCTCTAAATCCTATTAACGCTGGCCCAAGTAATGAAAGTGCTGCATACTGGCTGATGAATGTTGTTTGTTGACTAGCTTATAAAATGGTTTATTTGGGAAAATACCTCTGAATTTATAAACCTCAGGTAATAGCTGCCATAAGAAAGATTTCCAAAATAGTATGCAAGTAGAGGTTGAATTACAAAAAGGAAAAAAAAAAACAGTAAAAGGAATAAAGCAAATAGATTTTGGAATTTTTTTTTTCACCTTTTTTCTGTTTCTCCCTGCCTCCATCTTGCAGTGACCTAACAGGCATTTCAAAGGTACCTGATTTAGGCCAGATTTGGATGCTTTCAACAGATGCACTAAAGTAGAAAAAAAAAACTCAATAAATTGGGTGTGTTTTTGGTGAAGAAAGAGGTACAAATGGACCACACATTTAATTGGCACCATTCTATGGCTTAGGAGTTTGAGAGAGGGTTTTTGTCAATGTCACATAAGACTCACAGTACAGAAAGAATGGGGAGAAAGAGACAAGTTGTGCAGTTGGAGAGAGAGAAAAGCAAAGAGAGGGGAGGTGAATGGAGAAATAACTTAAAAGAGTTACTCTGGTACCTCAAATATTAGGGTTTTTTTTATTCTCTATAAAACTTATTTGTTTGATATATTATAGTTAGCTGACTAGATTTGGCAAGAGAAGTGGTCCTTGCTTTTTAAATGTCATTCCTTTGCTATTCCAATTTATATGCAAACCATTTTGTAAGTGCTGCTTACCAGTTGTAATACCTATTGCACTAGTTCTTGCATTGTGTGGTGTGACTTCATAGGAGATTTCAAAGGTTGTGACAGACTGTTAGCCTGGCCTGTGTTCATTGTGTGTAAATGTTGATGATTTTAACTGTTCTGTAGTTTCTATAAATTATTTTGATTTTTTCTGTGCTGCATTATGAAAGATTTTACAGTGTTGAACATCTAATGAACTGTTCTTAAAGGCGCTCCTCATTGAATTTGCATGCATTTATTTAATGAGTACAGTTTGATAGAATTTAACTAGCCACATTGAAAAAGACTGTTTTAAAACATGTGATAACTAAATTCTGTGGGGAATTAATAAAACTTATGAAGACTATGCAGTAGCTATTTGGATAGTAGTAGGAAACTGAACCAAAGAAAATGGCTCAAGAAAGAGTATGGTAGAACGGCTCTGAATCCTGGGTTGCAACAGGTTTTTTCCAGCTGTACAAGCTCCCAGGAACGCTTCTCAGCCCAAGCTGAACTTGTATTTATTTAACTTTATTGTGGTATTTCTTCCTGCTTCTGAATTTATCAATAAAATCCTAGTTTTATTTAAGATAACTTGTGTATGTCTTGGATAAAATAAACAAACAAAAAAGCCCTCTATTCTTTCCTTTGATGCTGTGAGTAGGACTGAGGCAGTTAATGTTCTTGTGGTTGGACAGTTCATGGGAGAAATTTGAGATTCTCCCTGGACATGGCCACAGACTTTCCAGGGTTATTATCAACAAAAGAGAAGGTAATGATAGAAATGTAGAGTGTGTTAGTTACAACGAAAATACGTGTCTATAATGTGACTTTAGTCTAAGTTAAACTTGACTTTGCAATTTGAAATGTTCTGGATCATGCTGGAAGCTCAGAAGGTATCATCAGCATGCTGTTGTAGTTTCCACAAAAGAACTTCATCTTGCCTGTAGGTTATGGCTTCTGCATTTCACTCACTAAGAAACAGGATTTATGTTAAGATCATGAATATTAAATGTTGAGAGCAAATGTGTTCAGTCTGAGCTATACATTTTTTAAAGCTGGCAATATTTCAGTGTCAGAACCAACTGGATTTTTACACAAAATGCTTGTCTCAAGGCATGTCACTGTTGGGCAGAAAAGGAAGAGTTGGTGTTATGGCCTGCAGAGCCCAGCAAAGCCAGGCTTTCTTTATTTAAATAGTATATGTGGAATATGCACAAATCACATTTTTTTGATTTCATGGGAAGATACTATTATTTTTAGTCTTAAAGGGGCCAAGGGGTTAACAAAATTTGAATAATTGAACAGCCTGTAAAATACAAATTGGGATCAGATTTTCACAGTCATCACAGCTGCTCAGAATTCTGTCAGCTTCTCCTGAGGAGGAAAATACTCATTTGTTTTCAGTTTCATGTTCTTTTAAGGGATGTACATACTTCAGTTGCCATCCCATTTGTAAGAAGAATTTTGTGTTTTAAACAGGAAAACATTTGTTACCTTGGGAATCAAAAGTTCCCTATTTCAGGAGTGATATTCACAAAATCTGTGTGCTGCTCATCTATTGTAGTAAGAAGGAAAACCCAGCAGCATTAGTCTAGCTGTAGTTTACCTTCTGGCAGTAGTTATTGTTATGCCCATGAGAAGCAGTTAGTCCTGTTGTACCTCATTGTGGGTAGGCAGGAGTGGCAGGGTAATATCTCTGCCCCAAAGAATTGCCTGTCTGCCTGGATAAGGCTGCTGGAAAGGAGGATGTAATGGACAGAGATAACAGTATGTGATAACAGATATGATACTGTTGAAATGATTTTGGTTGGTTGGTTGGCTGGTTAGGAAGTGCTGAGTCACCTGGGACGAGACCATCAAGGAGAGAAGACAAGAGAACAGCATGCAAGAGTGCTGTTACTGAGGAAGGAGCAGTGGGAAAGAGATTCAGAACAAGCAGCTGGGGAGCACAGGATTGAGGGAGGCCCTGCCACAGTCTGGCTGCTCTGTGCTTTCTGCTTTGGCAGGTTCTATAGCTTCTCCTGCTGTCTGAGGGTTCTGGTTCATTCTTCCCCAGCTGGTTTTCTTTAGACAGTATGGCTGGGGAGGAAGGAAAAAGCTGCACGGAAGTTCTTGCACTTTGAAAATTATGTTCTTCCTTAAATATATTGTGATACAGGACAGTCCGGAAGAGAGGAATTGTCCTTGTTGAGACCTTTTTAGGGTTTTTGATCTCTCTTTATTTGCAATGGGCCCTGAACCTTGCCTCACTTCTGCTTGTAATACTACAGTTTGTATCAGTCCCCACTTTTGGAGCTTGATTCTATTGTTTTCACTCATTGATTTTTTTAAAAAATACTCGAAGCTACAAAAGCCCTGAAAATGTCAAATTGTGTTTCTTTTTCTAAAATGGAATTTAAAGTTATTTATTTTACTACCCTATCTCTGAATATATTTTTGGCCCTTCTGCTTTTTTAAGTTCCTTTGTGAATGACCCCCTAAGAGAAAAAATGAAAAAAAAAAGAGAGATGGAAAATTAATGAAGCAAGCAAGCTTGAAATATCCATCAAATTGCATAGCATAAATTAGCTAAGGCCAGACATTTTTCTTGAATATATTTTATGTTCTTCCAAAGTATTCACGCTGCCAGCATTATCCAAAATGCATTGTGTTCATATTCTGCTAAAGGGTGACAAATAGCTCAAATTATTAAATCACCTTTGATTTGACTGCTAAAGTTTATTGGGGTACAGTATAGGAAATCAGCCTGTGTGTCAGCTTGAAACTATCTTCCTGTAGAGCCCTTGGATAGTTTAAATATTCTTTCTCTTCTATTTTCTTTTTTGGTTTTTAAGAATTATTTTATGGAAGTTGTGTCTTAGCACAAATAATCTTCCATGGCACTATGCTGACTGTACATTTCTGTACTGTACAGGAGTTTTGAAATACATGATAAATAAGCTACCATGTTTCCCAGTGCTTGAGATACCCATTTACCCCTGCTCCCCATGTAAATGCAGATACGTTATTATGTATATATATATACTGCCCACTAAAATGTGTAATAATTAATAGGACAGTTGAAATCAGAGCAGTTAATCAAGAAAAAAGATATAACCTCTTTTGGTAGTCACTTTGAACTTCAGTGAGAGAGAGCCAGATTTAAGAGCAAATGAGTACAGAGCCAAGTCTGGTATGATTTACTGCAAATACTTGGACCTGTAGAAGGATATCTGTTTCTTAATAGTAAGGTCTCTTAATTAAAATTTTATAGTCCATTTTTGGTGTTAGTTCATATATTGCTGTTTACCTGGGGTATGTCTGATAATTGCTATTATAGATATCAGCCATAGTGTTTCTACATGGCAAATACAGAGGAAAAAAAACTCAGTAACAGTTGTGGTTGGATGATTTAGTCAAATACAAGTAGACACAGACTCTCAGAATTTGCTGAAAGTCAAGAAGTTAGTCAAATGAAGCACATTACAAGTGTTGTCTTACCAAGATATTTCTGTTGGAAACAGAAAGGCAACTATACCATAGGATTTCTGTGAAAATGTTCATTGTTACTACAGATTCATGAGGTGTTACAGGTTGCCAAAGTAGTGATTACTTAAGGAAAAATAAAGATAGCACAGGTTGTTTCCAGGTTTGTCATAGAAATGAGGGTCACAATACTGCTGGAAGCAGGACAGATTTGAAACTTGCTTAAGATTGTTCTTAGATCTAAGTTAAGATCTGGAAAAGCGGAACCACTGTTGGAAAAAACAGTGACCATGAAAACATAATGTACATGGAGGTATATTATATATATTATGAGGCTGCTGTGTATGCAGAATTTCTAATGAAAGTGAAATCTCTGTTGGCATTTTTGGGTTGTAATGGTGAGTAAATGAAAAAAAAGGTAGAGTAACAAATTGTCTTAATGAAATGCAGATATACTGGGGCTATGAAGAAGCCACTTCTGCTGATTGTTGTCATGTAAGCATAGAACTGCTTGAGCAGAGACTTTGCTAAGAAGGAAGTGTGCTGCTTATTGTGCCTTAATGCACATCAAAGCTTTTGCCCTTGGATGCTTCCTGCAGTAGACCTTTGGAAAGCGTTATGACGAAACACTGGAGTAAGTGGGTGATGGATGGATGATCAGGTGCTCACACTGCAGGGGGATTGCAAGGCCTTACTGTATAGGTGTGTTAGCTGATTGAACCTTTTGAAATGCTTAGCAGAAGCAAGGCACTTGCTGGTACTAAGGGTGACTGCATAAAACAGTTTAGAGCTGCAATTCTGAAAGGAGAGGGGGGAAACTTCTGCTGTTTCAGTGGTTGTGAGAATCAAGATGACGTGCATTTAGTGATGAACTATGAAAAACTGTCTACTGATTAAAGGTAAGAAAACAGTAAAGCTTGTCTTCACTGCTTCAAAGCCATCTAAAGATTGTACCAGGTTTTACTGGAAGGAATTGTAACAATTCAGGATGAATGAATTTTGTTTGCTGTATCTTTCAGGGGTTGATGGAGAAGTGCATCCTTCTGCATAGTAAACACAGATCCTGTTAATAATTTTAGGACTGCTTTATCTGTACTTTTGTCAGAGTTTTAGTAATTGTTACAGTCCTGTTTCTTGGATTCTTCCTCTTCTGTTGTTAGTATAACAACCCTTATGCTTCCTGTTCTGAGGCACTGCCTAAATTTCTGCCAGCACAGTCATAATTTTACCCATCTTCATCTATTTTCTTATTTGTTTAATGTAAATTCAAATATTATTTAGTCATAAATGATATTTTCCCATTATATTCTTTTATAGTGGCATATTTATCATGTCTTAAAAGCTAATGAATGATAGATCTAGAGTTTGGTGTTTCCCAGCAAGATGAGGAACATCAGCTAGCAATAGCAAAGTTTTCCTGTACCCTGATGTACATGTGGGAGCTCAGCTTGGTAGCTGTGGCTCATGTCCTTGTTGCTGAGGCTTTCAGTAATGGCATAGCAGAATTGACGTTGTTTTGGGCATGTGTCAAATGAATGTTGCTTTAAAATGTTTTTCGAATAAAAAATTGAAGTCTCTGTCCTAGTAATGGCAGCCATACTAAGAATAATTGTTGGTTCTAATAATACACTTTATGTCTATTGTTTCTTTGGCCACAAGAATTTTAGCTGTTAACAGTCCATTTTTACTTGTAGGCTTATTTTAGTCTTATATGTTGGACATAATAATACAGAACAGCTTAATAATTGCAAAAGAAACTTCATTGTGATTTCTTTTCTCTCCTGATGGTGATTGTTGTTGTTGTTTAGGAAACCTGAATTGACTGACTCTGCCTCTCTGCTAGAGACCTTCAAATTTCTTGAAAATGCAGCTGCAGACTTTAGTGATGAGGAAGATGAAGAAGATATTGAAGGAAGAGAGAAAGCAATCATTGATACTGCAACAGTGAGTGGAAAAATAATTGAAAGTTACGAAGAACAGAAAAAGTGAGATTAATGAGGTGCCTATAAGCAAAGTATATGACTGTGTATGTACACATGCAAATCATTAATGCATCTTTATGATGTTCTGTCCAAGCATGTGTGCATAAGAGGAATTATATATGCATTTCTAAGTTTTTGCATACAAGTTATGCTTTGCCATCTTTATTGCTCTGAGTTAGATTAAATTTTTCTAAAATTGTCTCTTTACTATTCCATACTGACTAGTATTTTTGATAGATACCGGAACACAATTTTTAAGGTATCATTGTCCTTTTTTACAGTTCTCAGCTTAGTTTGAAGGTATTGTTCATAACATTGCGTGTCAATAATCATTCTTGAATATTTATTAAAAAATTAATGATACTTAAAATTACTTGTAAAAATTGTATTAGATTACAAAACTAAAATGCACTTGTATTTATAGCTTGTGGAAGGAAGAACTTGTAACTGGAAGAACTCTAATGTAGTGAAGAAATTTTTTTGTTTGTTCAGTCAAATGCCTTAACCTCACTCATGATCTATACTTTGCTATATGATTTATTCATATGATCACATAGATACATGCAGTCAGTACTCTTCTTTAAAATTAACATTTATTCAGTGAATTGTTTCCTAAAAATTGAAGCAGATAAGAGATGATGGATGTGATTATTTTTATGGTCAGTTTTAAGAATTAACACTAAAAAACATGAGTTTTAGGGAATTTTTAAAGGGAATCTTTTCAGATCTTTCCTGTCATTCATGGACTGTGAACTAAAGTCTGGGACTCTTCTGTTAAGTCTTGTGTAATACAGTTCACTAAGCCTGCTGAAGAAATGAAGTTTGAAGTTTAGAATTGCTTCAGGTTTAGAAATTGGCTCTCTGTATTTAGAGGAGATACAATCAGTCATCCTCATGAGCTGTGGGATGTTGGGCTATTTACTGGAGTCTTTACAGGCTGACCCTTAGCAAGGGTCCAAGTCAAAACATTTTGATTAATGTAAATTTTCAATTTCTGTAGAAGTAAAAATTGTGGTATGGTTTTCATTTATCATGCATCAGCTTACCAGTTGGTCAAATAACTGCAAAAAATCTAGTTCATTTTGATTATTAAGGAAAAAGTAAATTTGTGGAAAACTAGAAGTGAAATTCTTCATTAAATTGTATATTCTTTTCTTTTACCAGAATTTGCTTTTGAATCTGAAAAGGAAATTCAGTTTAAACATGAAAAGCAACATGTTTAAATAGCAATACAATCTAAGAAAGCATTCAGGATGGAAAGACTTACAAAGTCTAAGAAAATCAGCTCTTGTCAGTTGTGGGATTTGGAGTTGGTTTATTTGTTTCCTGGAGTTGAGGCTTGGTCCACATAGAGAATGATTTCAGAATTGAAAGTGAGCTATTTTCAGAAAAGCAAAGTGAGTTTGGTTTTACTGAAGTCTTTTCTGTGGCATTCTTGAGTTTTTGTTTATGTGTTTTATGTGTTTTTCAGAAATGTTTTAAGAGAGAGTTTGTACATTTATAGTCTTAAAGAAAAAGATAGCAGTGTAGATTAGTGTAGGTTATTATCCACGTGATTGATTATTGATGGTCACAGGAAGAAAGAGTTTCATTTTCACTTAGGAGTTCGAACAAAGTCTGTGTACTATTCCAGATTTGCTTATTAATGTGTACTTTTCTGCTTCCTCTTCAACTTCCTGTTTGGGTTTTGCATAGAGGACAAGACAGTGCTGCTTGGATTAAAAATATGTTTGTAACTTAAGTCAGCATTTTTTCCCTGTACTTTCTGACCCTTCAGATTGTAAGGAAAAGAGTGCTATCTGACAGCAGTGAAGACAGAGATACAGAAGAAGCTTTGAAAGAGTTTGACTTTTTGGTTACCTCAGATGATGGTGATGCGGAATCGAGAAGTTCAGGAGATGGAACAGACTGGGGTAAGGATGGATCATACCAGGAGAAAAAAAAAGTGTGCTAAGAACATATTGTGACTGATCAGTTCATTGAATGAGAACTCTGTCAGGATCACAGCATCTTTTGATTATTTCTATTTCTATTTCTGTCTTATTATCAGTAAATAATTGGTAGACTTAAGTCCTCTTGATATAATCTCTTTTCTGTAAAGTGCTTCAATGTAAAGAATCTTCAAGGTTTCTGCCTCGGGTCTTTTTCCTTTTCACTAATTCTAAGGCAGATAGAATTTAAATTTTATGAGTGGTGTTTCACTGTATTTTTCCTGTGACCCATGTGCATGAAGGGCTCTGATAAAGCTGTATTTTATGAATTATGATATGAAAGTTATTTTGTCATCTTTGCTTTTTCTCTTTGATGCATAGAGTAATGTGAGTCATAAAATCCAAATGAGTTGTACTCATGTTGTGGGTTAGTAATTTAGTTAATATGAACTCTTCAGCTGCTCAAACTTTCTTTTATAATTTAGCAGAATAATATATCTTTAGGGCCACTAGTCACAGAGACATTTCACAAACTGCTGTCTGTCCTTTGAGGTTCATGTCCTGCAACCTGCATTGCCACCATCTCCACTTTACCTTGACGTAATTATTCTGCCTAAACCCTCGGTATAGAGAAGGGGAGAAAGAAGAGAACTGGTTAAATATCTTGATGGGAAGTTGATTCCTACTTTAGCTGCTCTGGAAAGTCTTAAGGATAGGTGAACATGGCACTAGTGAAGATGATGGGAAATGATTGAGCTTTGTAATGGAGCTGCAGCTGTGACAGACAGATAAGCCATGGTAGCTGTGGCTCTCACATGAGCATCTCCAAGATGCTGTATTTCACTGAAGCCATGTCCATCTCCTGGTTGGACTCCAAGTTACTGTTCAGTGTGAGCTAGTCTCTGCTTAAGAGGATGTTGTAATATCATTAGATACAGCAGTCAGTATCTGCTGATCATTTGATAGCAGTCATTCAACAAACAAATCTAGAAATGCTGCTCTTAAAAAAATAATTGGATACTGCTTTTTAATACTAAAATTTTTTCCATTTATGCAGGATCAGTGCAGCTATTGCTTGTGTCACCAAAAAGTCAGTATGGCAACAGGAGCTTTTTGTTCTCAAATTCACACTTCTGGTTTATTTTTGCTTTCATTGATGACAACTGAGTACCAGTGAGCAGAAGTCTAACATTTAAAATAAATTGTTATTAAAAGTAGTCCTTTCATTTCCAGAAATGCAAAAAGGTTTGTTTGTATTGGAGGTGTTCATGTTTTTCAATTACTTCTTTCACAGCCTGTGTCTTTTTTGGTAACTATGTAAGACTTAGTTTCTTCAAAGAACTGCTGTTGTAAATCACCTAGGTCAGCTTAAGTGAAACTGTTAAATGTGGTACAGTAGAGTGATGTTGTAGTGAGGGACAGCAGCAACAGAGGAAATTCTTTCTTCATTTTGGATTTCAAGTATTATTGTTGAGTTACAGTAAACTGTTGAACCCATTTGGCTTGAAAGGTCCTCAAATGTTTTCTGGTAATTTTTAAGCTGTTAAGCATTTGAATAGCCATAGTTCAGGATCCACTTCTGAAGTTGAATAGTATCTGTGGGACATGTGGAAAGCATGCTGGGACAGTCTGCAGAAAATTAATATATTGGTTGTTTTCCTGGCAACAACCTAATAAAAATCTATTTAAACTTTTTTTTTTTTTTTTTTTTTTTTTCTCCTGGAGGATGGGAAAAAAGTCTTGTCTAGTCAGGGAGGAAAAGCATGATTAAAACTTACAACCTAATTCCAGAAAGACTAGATGCTTGATTCTCTGAAGTATGATTTTCTCATATATTTTTTGAATTCTTAATGCAATTCTTGCTCATTAGTGGTAATTGAGTTATATGCATTAAGAGGACATTACTTAGCCCATCTATTTTAGAGTCTCTCTTCAGCTTACTAATACTTATTTTCATAGCTTTTCTTAAAAGACTTAAACTGCTAAACTTTGTCTTAAGTTAATCTGTCACTCCAGGAGTATAGGATCATGACTGAAGGGTTCAAAGGAGTGAGAGAGCACCTTAAAAAGTATCTTCTCCCACTGTGATGCAAATCTGAGCAGAGTCAGGCTCTATTTTCTCAACATCTGTATATCAGGTAGTTAGAAACCACACTAAGTTGCCTTTTTTGGCATCACTGAGCTCTCACAGTAGCCTCAGCCCCTCCTTGTAGCCCATCTGCTCCAGCTGCCTGCACGGTCTTAGTGGCTGCCTTAGACTTGCTACACTTTGCTGATAATTGGTCTCAGCATTAAAAATATTGTCTTGGATACAGTACTACAAATTGTGGTATCACAAGTGCCCAACACAGGGGAACAGTCACTTCCTTCACCCTCTTGGTTACATTCTTGTTAATACAGCCCAGGATGTTGTTGGTTGCTTTTGCTGCAGGAATATGTTGCTGAATCCTGTTGAATTTGATGTTGATAGAGGATCCCTAGGTCTTTTTTAGCACTATTCATTTTTGACAAGTCAGTTTAATAACCTATGTGTGGTTATTATGTAACCTAGTCACATTAATAACCTATGTGTGTTTTTTATCTTCTGGCCAGTCGTAGTGACTCCTTCAGACTGTGATTGATAATGTTGTGCTTCCTCTACAGACATTTAAGTTCTGCAGCTTGGTCTGAGGATAAGTTTATTATTGTTTTGATTTTTGAAAGATCTAGAATAGCTTATTGATGTAGAAAGCAAACTTGGTCTGAAAGGAATTAATCTTTAAATAATAAGGCTAAGATTTTAATGAGAAAAACAAAGTAAAAAGATAATGCATTTCAAAGATTTTGGAGCTGTAATGGTCAAGAAAATATATACGAGGAAGAGCTGTATTACCTCCCCTCCTCTCGTGAATTATTTTCCTAAGCTGCCTCAGGATAGCCTCCATATATGGAAAAATTGCTTGGGGGATTTGAACTCACGTAACATGTTTTGCTCAAAATCTCTGAATACTCTAGAATTGGAAGGATTCTTCTATTCTGTATCACGTCGCAGAGGAAACAATTTGAGGGAGATGTTTAGGAAAAAAAAGCAAATCCAAATCAAAATGTGGGGATGTTTTTGCATTAGGTTCACTGAAATGTTTTGGACTTTTTTTCCAAAGATTACTACCTCAGGCCTTCACCTTTTTGTAAAGTTTCATGGCTTTAGTGCTCTAAGTGTTTATTTAAACCATGATGACATGAATATTTGTGTTAAAAATGATTTAAACGTGCTACTGCTTTGTGTAAATGACAACATAGCACAAAACCAGTAAAACGAGAATTTGAAATGCAGTACACAACATCTGAGTTGTAAAGTTATGTAGACGAGTAACATAGCTGTTTCTTCTAGATATAATAATTCTTTCCCTGGAGGAAAGAAAAAGATGAAAAATGTGTCCTGATTTATTGTAAAGTAAATATTGCTTACATTTATGGACAGCTATGTGCTTGGTTATGAGAATTAAACATGTGAAATTTCATCTCAATTTTTAATAAGAACATTCTGAGCAAACAGAAGTGGAATGTGAGTAGCAGTTTTGCAGCTTTCACAGGCTTGGTGCTATTTCTGTCTGTTTAAAATAAAAGACAAACGTTGACAGCAGCTGTTGCCTCCTTCAGTGGAGATCACTTGGTGACATTATTGAAAAAGGATGTTTCATTTGTTTCACTTTGTTTAGAAAAGGAAGACCAGTGTCTCATGCCTGAAGCCTGGAATGTCGACCAGGGAGTTATAACCAAACTCAAGGAACAATACAAAAAGGAGCGCAAGGGGAAAAAGGGGGTGAAGAGTAAGTGGAAAACATTGCACCTTAAAATCATAAATCTCACATCTTTCACACCCTTAATTCTATCTCTCTTTCAATGTTTTCCTAAAATTACTTACTCTTTTACTTTGCTGCTCCTGACTGCTTTCCTGTTCACCAGTTCTCAGGGGTTGAAATTAATGACAGACAATCAAGTTATCTGATAAATAGTTGGATTAGATATAACTTCTTCCAACCAAGTGTTGGATTAGTTAAAAATTCTTGCTTTGAGCATGTTTTGTACTTTTGTTATTCAGATATTTAAATTGTACAAGGCATTGTTTTAATACTTCACACTTTAATACAGAAGACTTCAGAATCCTTTCTTAGCTGGAAACATGCCAGTTTCACAGGAAGAGTTAAAGTCTGGTATATAAATAAACAAAGAAAGACACCAAACTGGAAGCTCTCTTGAGTATCCTATTAGATGACAGTGGGAGAAAACAGGTTAATTTCTACCCCTGTTTATATTTGACATTCACAACATGAAAGTCATGCTGTCATCATAATTTGTTATGCAGGGCTCGAAATAGGAAGCAACTATGACCATCAGTTTATTTGTAAATCACAGGATTTATTTATTAACTTTCATACCTCTGGGACTAGCCTTCAAAAAAGTTGGGTATTTTTATTAAAAAAAAACCACCTGTGAACAGTATTTGAAATACAGTTTCTAGCCCTGTATTTTTTTGTTACATTTCTTGAAATACAGATATGTTTTGTAAAATCAATTGGTTTTGATAGGTAAGCCATTAAATTTTTGAACTCAGATGGAGAGTTTAAAATGAAACACTGTATTCATGGCTGTGTTTCAAAGACCTAGCCATATTGAGAATTCATGTGTGAAAGATGTATATTAATAATATTGCATGTAGTCTGGTAAGAAATTTCAGGGATGTTTCTCCCTTTGTGGCAAGATGCTTATGAACACCAAGGAAATTCTCACTTCCAAAGAGATATGCACAATGATGTAAATATGTCAGAGCTTCACATTGAGGCTCACTTGTTTTATTACTTTTTGTATTGATATTCTCATCAGTTGCTACTCAGTAGTTGGTTATTTGGCTGAAATTATGTTATGAAATAACAAAAACGAAACATCTCCTTTTTTCCAAATTAAAAACAAAAAAAAGGTAAATAATTACCATGCTTTAAATTTCTCAAGTGATATTTTTGTCATCTTTGGAATAATTTAATTTACTGGAAGTTAATTGCAAGTCTGACAAGAATCTGAGCTGACTCAAGTGTTCATGTTTAACAAAATTGATTCTAAATTTCTTTATGGTTAAAGATAGACAGGGCATGCCAATATATGATTACAATGAAAGTGATTTTTGTAACTTGTCTGTTATTTTTGAAATACACAGACATGTTATGTGGTTCAGGGTAAATAGCTGTGGGGTTAGTCTAGCAGAAATTATTTAATCCAAGTGTTGAAATTCTATTCTTGAACAGCTGTTGTCTTTTTATTTTTGATGATAAAACTTAATTGTTAATAGAGATGCAGACATTATTGGAATATGTTTTATATCATTATGATAAAAAATCACAATGGAAAGGCAGCACTCAGACATCCAGTGCTCCTTCATGAAGATAATTGCTGCTCAGTACCTTTTGGATTGATTTGATTGGTTTGATCTTGGGAGACAAAGTGGTTTACTGTAGCAGTGAAATTAAGCATCTTTCCATGGACAAACCATCATTAGAGGGCCATCAATGCAGAAAATTCAGGAGGACTCAGAGCCTGTTTTCAGTTATTCATAATGTTGCACATAGTGAAGAAGAATGTGAGGGAGGCTGTCTGGAGAAAAAAGAAGGAACTAAATAACAATAAATTTTACAAAGTTTGTTTCTATGACTTTATTTTCATCATATATGGTGCTTAGCCACTGAACTGCTACTAAGTAAAATACTGTTTTTTATAAAGCAGATATTATAGCAAAACAATCTTGCAAAATCCTTCTTAGTGTTTTTCTGGATTGAGTAATATTTTGGTGACAGACAAGTTAAATACAATTTAGTGTATTATCAGTCATTATGATTAGGGTGGACAAAGTAGCATTTGCAACTGCATTAGTAAACTCATGATTTTGCAAGGCTGTAGTAAACATTCCTGTGAAGTAATAAGAGAATAGAATCATAGAATGGTTTTTTGAGAGAATACATATATTAAGAGTACACTACTGTGTTAAAGCTGCTTGAAAATAGCTGTATTATTTACTGGTCTAGGAAAAAACATAATGGACTATGGGTAAGACATTTTCCCATTCTTAATTAAACTTACAACAGGAAAAACTACCGAAGATATGTTTCAGCCTCAATCCTATATAAAACAGTCAAAACAGGGATGTGGGAAAATGATGGAGCAAAGCACAGGTAAGTGTCAAGAAGGGCATGGGTCTTCACCATATGTAGCTTCAGGAAGTAGGCCAGTGAATCCAGTTGCATTTTTATTTTAATATAAGTATAACTTCTTGGATTATATAGTTCACGATACTACACTACTGCACAAATAAATTTAAATTATAATGTTGTCATAAGAATATGCTGCACAAAGTACCTGATGCACAAATTCTAAACTATCCATGGATGTCAGCTATTGTTTTAGCAAAGTAAATATTCTAGTTATCTAAAGTGTGACTCAGTTGGCGGCATTCCTCAGCATCCCGTACAAGTAGCACTCTGAGTCCATTCATATGGGGAAAATTGTGCTTTCAAAATTCTCAGCTGCTTCTATCACTTTCTTCTTGAAATTCATTTCATGCTGGATGATTAGTTACTGCTGAAGTAAGTGCTCATTAGTTTTTCTGTGGTAATGTCATAATGCAAGGTAGGATCCATTGTTGCATGTGCTGCTGTAGCATATCTGATAAAAGGAGTGTCATCGTGAACTATGCCTAAACCCTTTAATTTTTTGTTTTTTTCTGGTTAGGGCCCAACAGGTCAAAGCTGCAAGATATGCTTGCAAACTTGAGAGATGTTGATGATCTCCCTTCATTACAGCCATCTGTTGCACCTTCTTCTAGGCCCAGTAGTTCAAGGCTCATTGAACATGAGATAAACAGGACGGATGAAGGTAAATATTAAAAAAGTGCCTACCCCTTCATAGAGGGTGGATGTTTATAGTTACTAAAGAATTATTCTCTCTGACTTTCCAAGCACTTTACAAATTCTGATTCAGTATTGCAAGTTTTAGGTGTAATAAATGACATTCCCATTCCTCCATTATGGTTACTATTAGTAAGGTCAAGACACCTACCTAAGTTGAAGTCTTGGCTGAATCTCTTTGAGCACAATGAGAAAAATAATTTGGCACTTGGTGGCTTTGTAATATAATCATCCTAAATCACTTGCTTTTGTTTGTGCTCAAGCCTGGCAGACAAGTGTGGGCCAGAAGCTCTGAGGACATAAGAGCATAATTTTTTTTCCCATTGACATAATTTTAAATGTATGTATGTATACATACACACACACAAGTGCTCTTTTTTCCAAAGTGCAAAGATAGAGGCTGTGCAGGTAAACACAGATGCCTTACTATAGCTTTCAAAAGCATGTACTGTGAAGCATGATTGTGTAGTGAATCATACAGGACAACTTGCAGCTTGCCAGTGTATTAATTTCCATAATGTATTCCAAAAATTAGGAGAAATTCTCACAGGGCTAGTCCAAGTGTGGAGAGCCACACATGCATCTTTGTAATGAAGCACTACTATTAAGTCTGAAAAATGCTGAGTCATCTATTTGATTCAGTATTTGAATTGCTATAATGTAGAGCATAATAACATATAGGATATGGAGCTATATTAATTTGTCAAACAGGGCAGCCTTCCAGTACCTAAAGGGAGCCTGCAAGAGAGGTGGAGAGGGACTTCTTATGTGGGCATGTAGTGACAGCACAAGGGAGAATGGTTTCAGACTGAAAAGAGGGCAGGTGTAGATTGGATATTAGGAAGAAATTCTTTACTGTGAGGGTAGTGAGACACTGAACACATCCAGAGAAGCTGTGGAGCCCTGTCCCTGGAAGTGTTCTGTGCCAAGTTGAATGGTGCTTTGAACAATCCCATCAAGTGGAAGGTGTCTCTTCTGTGGCAGGGGGCTGGAACATGATGATCTATAAGGTCCTTTCCAACCCAAACCATTCTATGATTCTGTGGTATCATGTGGTCTATTAAAATGGTAAATATGTTTTTTGAAAAATGTGCAAAGCATGAGTTCCACTTAGCAGTCTTTCAGTGAGAGTGAAAAAGTAGGTCGGCCAAGTTAAAATTAAGATGCATAAAAAGCTGTGGTGTGTGGAATAGCTACCAAAGATCTCAGTAGTTCTGCTTCCTTCATGCTCAGTGATTTTCTTCATGAAAGAAGGGGGTAACTTAGCAACGCTTTGTGAAGTGGAAGAATTTTTTGTTGACTGTTCCCTTTCCAACTTTTCTCACATGTACTGAGAGCTGTATTAGCAGAGCTCTATTTTCATGTGTTTTCTAATTCAGAGACTCACATGGATTCTCACAAAAAAAGGACAGCTGATTTTTACCAGTCTGAGTTCAGTATTAATGTTAGCTGTGTATTTCTTTATAAAGCTGAGATGCCATATTTTGGGCACACATTTTTTTATTCTAGGAAGTTTTCAAATTTGGTGTCCTGTGTGTATTGTGTGTTAAGTGAAATATTGCTTTGTGAATTCAAAGGACAGGAGAAGAAAACTGTAGTGTAGACTTAGGGGTGGAGGGGGTAAAAGATGTTTGTGATGAAAAGGTGATAACTAAGAGACCTATTCAAAGAGCAGTGCTTGAAGGGCTTTGATTTAGGCTGCTCCCACCAGCTGTTTTTATCTACATTTTTGTTGCTTCTTCAATATCTATTTGCTATATTTTGTAGTTGAGTTGGGGAAGGTGTTTTCTGTGTTTCTTATGCACTTTAAATGGATTAATGGTAGCACACCCTTCCTGTCCGTGGCTGGCTCCGTTTACTGTGTGGAGTCGCACACACCTCAAGTGTAGGTGTGTTCAGAGGGTGCTGCTTACTGGTAAGTACAGTGATTATCTTTGGAATAGCTGTTTTTCTGTGAATGTCTGTGGATTTTTTTGCCCTCAGCTACTTGACAGATATGTAGCGTTCTAAAAGTGGAAAATGTGCTTTTATTGTACACTGTAGTATAAATCTATGTTTCAGGATTTTTTTGTTTGTTTTGTTTTCTTGCAGTGGAAGCTTTAACATTCCCTCCATCCTCAGGGAAATCTTTCATTATGGGAACAGATGAAGCCCTTGAAAATGAACTGGGTCTTGGAGAACTGGCAGGCCTTACAGTAGCAAATGAGGCAGATTCACTGACTTATGATGTAAGTGGTTATTAATGGTAACTCAATGTCCTTCTGTCTTGTTGAAGGCAGATGCAAGTTACTTGTGTATAGACTCAGCAGAAAACATTCTCCAGTTAAAATTATGCTGCCAGAGGATGTCACAAAGTTTTACTTGGCAAAGGACTCCTTTCCATGCACAGCAGCATTCAAGCTCTCTGCCAGCCCCTCTCCTCTCATTTGCCTGCCATGTTATGCAAGTAGTTGAAAGTAAATTAGTGATAGTGGTACATCTGGGCACATGTAACTCCAGTGACTGAACAAAATTAGGAGTATCATGGCCAGCAGATTGAGAGACATTTATGTCCCTTTTACATGGGCTGTATGCAGTTTTGGGCCACTCCACTTAAAAAGGGTTGTAGAAAAATTGAAGAATATCTGGTAGCTTCTGACTGATGAGTAGATGTTAAGGGAGCTGGTCTTGCTTAGCTGTTAGGATGCAGAGGAGTGCTTGAATAGCAGCCTGCAGGTGTTAGAAGGGTGCTTGTAAGGGTGACAGAGCCAAGCTTCTCCATAGTGCCAGGTGTTAAGGCAGGAGAAAACAGCAACTTATGGCTTGGGAGGTTCAGGTATGACACTGGGGGAGAAAGTTATGTAGTAGGTGATACTGAAACAGAGAAACAATGGAATCCCTCTCCTGGGAGATATTTAAAACTGTGGTTTACATTACCTCTGGTGTGAGGAATAGTTTCATTTCAAACAGGAAACTGGACCAGGACTCTTAGGAGGGTTTTGTGGACAGCACTTCTGTGGCCTTATTTTTCTTGCACTGTTTATGAAAAAAATCTTTCTTAAAATTACATCTTCTCAGTTGTATGCAATTTTTTTTCTGTGTTTCTGATTTCTTGGGAAAAGATACTTCAGGTATTAATTTATTCATCTGCTCTTGTGTGATCTGTCAGCTTCAGTTTAATCTTGCTGTTGCATTGCCCAGCTATGTCGAGGTTGAGGGATTTCAGAGATAATTTTTAATTCTTGGATGGGGATGAATCCTACCCTTCAGTAAATCTGATTCTTAAATAATCATTATCTGGGATTTTACCATGACAAATTAAATCTGAGACTTTGGACATAAGATGCAGGTCCTTACTTTGAAGTTCTACCCCTGTATGTACCTGTAAAGCAATGAAATACATAGTTAATAAAATCTTAGATTCATTTGAGAGTGCCACTGCAGAGGCATGCTCTACCACTATAGCAAGTTTCTGAACATGTGATATGTTATGAATCATCAATATTGCAATGAATGCAGAGCATTTCTCCTAATATTCAGTATTTCAGTATTATCTACCAATTTGATGTTTTTAAGAACTAATTGTCCCTAACTATGTCTTCAGAAAGGGGTACAGTAATGTACAAATAAATTACTGTTACAGGTGCTCCTAAAAATCCAAGCCTGGATTTTAAAGTCAGAGAACATGACAAAGCTAACCCATCTGTACAAGATGCTTTCATTGCTTGACCTCATTGTGCAAGTGTCCATATAAATGTTGTGTTTGTTCATGTCTCTGTATCCTGAACTAACAGCTTTCATTTATGGAGTAGCACTTCTTTATCCACTCCAGTCCTTTCCTGCATGGTAGAGAATACTAACTTCTATTTGTTCATTTGTCCAATGCCTGTATGAAGTCCTGTGATCAGGAATTCATACTCATGGTTACCTCGACTCTTACCTTTTTCTAGTGCTGACAATTAAAAAAAAATTTATAAAACTATTTGCTCTGTTTACTGTGCACTTTATTGAAGCAAAATGAAAGGCTGTTGTTCCTATTTCAAGTTTATTGTAAGTTTAGCTTACAGATAATGTAATCTGGCTGCCAAATGTGAATCACGTACGATTAGTGAAAGCTTAGTATTTATTTTTAAGTTTCAGTTTTGAATCATATGGAGAATTAAGTTGAAAGATCACGTGAATCAGTCTTTAAATATATTTGCTTTCAAGAGTGGCAGACGCTTTTCCCATTTTTGGTTCCTTTCATCTCACTGATATTTTTGCTGGATTATTTTCTTCTAAAAATGGCAGCATTAGCCTACCTCATTTCATGGTTTCAGTTTTTTACATAGTGCTTTGACTGTAAATTGAAGAATGGTTTTCACTTGGTAATGAAGATTATTAATTTATTACTTAAAAGACTTCTTTTTTTTTGGTATATTGGTTTTTAGAGTATCTAACAAGATTAAATTTTCCAGATTGCTAGCCAATACACTTAAGTTTGCCTTTTCTTTTTCCTTCCTTTACACATTCTTGACAAATGTTCACTGTAGTTGGCTCTGGTTTTTTTTCCTCTAGTCTTCTGGATAGATTAATCATCTTTATAAAATTGTAATAGATTTTAGGTAAGAGTGACTGAACTACAAAATCATTGCATTTAATGTTAAGTACTGATTTGGAGGTTTTAGACATCGCAGTAGGCCCTTGTTTGATTTCTTACAACTTTGAACAAGAGAAGTACCTGTCATTGCTGTCTTGAGTTTTCAATTTGTTTTCAATTTGTTTTCAATTAATTTTCAATTTTGTATAGACACAAGTATTATTATAACCGGCAAATCCAGATCAGGTGCCAATTTTGGGGTTGGCATCCCGCCAAAGTGCTTTTCAGGCCTTGGGTTACCTCACAGTTGTGCTTTGGTGCGGAGAGACAGAAGGAGGTTGTGTGCTGTGTGAGTAACCAGCCTCAGAGCTTGTGAGACTGGTGGGTAGAGTGATGTGGTGCAGCCAGGTGGGTGATGCGTCAGGATTAGAATCTGTTTCCAGCTCTGCTGCTGGTCTCCTAGCTGGGACTGCTTTCCAGTTTATGAAGTGCCCTTCTTGGACTCCTTTTGGAAGGACATTTTTGAATGAATGTCAAGCAAATATAGAATTTTATCTTGCCAGGACTGGAATTCACTGTTAGGCCATCTGAGGTGTCTTTGTGGCTTTTGCAGCTGTGGCACAGAACCCGTGCTGCTGGTACGGCAGCTGGAGGGCAGGCAGGTTCCCTCCAGCACCTGATTGGCATTAGGTGCCTATGTTGAGGCAACCAAATTCCTCTCCAGATATCTGTACATCTTGTACCCGTTTTGCTGAGACTTTCTTGGCCAGTCCTCAGAAAACCTGCCAGAGCTGCTAACTGTGCAGTCCTGCCCCATCCTTGTACCAGCTCGAGCATTTGTCTGTTCCCTCACCCAGCCAAATTGGCTCAGTAAACTGGCAAAGAAACTGACTTGTCTCCCTGAGCAAGGCAATATGTCATTACTAAGAGAGATGATGAGACTAAACCTGCTGTTTCTTGTGGCTCCTTTCTCCTTGTTTAAAATCTATAGAACCTTTAAATTTATGTATATTTTTATTGTTAAATCCAGATGTAACAAAGCTTAAGAAAAAGCACTTCTGTTCTTTAGCCTCCTCTTTCACCTCCAGTCCCCAGGATAAAATGTTTCTTGAAGTGGCTCAAAATAGTTCTCTCATCTTTGCAGTTAAAGATACAAATTATTTGGAATTATCTTTAGATTTCAACATGATAAACATCAGTACATCAGTACAATTATGTGTTTTCTTGGTTTTCCACAACCACCATCAGCATTGGTTATGGAAAGGTAAATTTAACTCATGACATTGTTGACTGACAGTGAAAAAGTTTGTTCAGCATTTTGTGTCAATATTTGTTCAGAGGAGCAATATTGAAGTAACTTATTTTATTAAAAGGCTTTATTTTGGATCATCTACAATGCATTTATTGCCAAATAATTGTGTCTGTATACACGATACCTTATTGCCTGCCAGTTAGATTCTTAGTAGTAGAAGTAGCCAAGTCCTTTTTGCCTTTTTTTTTTTTTCTATTCTGGCAAACCTTACTTGTCATGCATTATTACAGAGCTTGTGTTACCTTAGCTGGGTAAGTTAGGTTGTGTTCCTTGCTGTGCTTCTAGAGACTTCTCTGTTTCTCTCAGATCTTTTCTTTAGAGGTGTTATGTCAGTAGTACTTTGGATATTCAGGGACTGCACCTTGGTGAGTCAAGCCGAACTTTGTAAGTGAATGAGCCATAGATCAAATTTTAAACACTTAACTGTATTAATTGAATTATCAGTGCTTTTAAAGTGTGTAATTTGACAGACATAAGATTATTTCAGATTTGCCTAGAATTTATCACTGTGGATGCAACATTACTCATATGGAACATGTCTACCGTGGTTCTCATTTTGAAGTGTCTGGTTAGTGTTAAGTGGACTGTTGTTTGAGAGCAGGTTATTGTGAAAAGTGGGTGAGGTAATTTGACATCTTCTGAAAATGCCAAACTAAATTTTTTATTTCTTCCTTTTGTTGTGCCTTCCAGCTTAATTACAAGTTTGGCATTTTTTTTTATTAGATAGCCAACAATAAGGATGCATTGAGAAAGACTTGGAACCCCAAGTTTACGTTAAGAAGTCACTTTGATGGAATAAGAGGTCTCGCTTTTCATCCAGTTGAACCAGTCTTAATAACAGCTTCAGAGGACCATACATTAAAAATGTGGAATTTACAAAAAACAGCCCCAGCAAAAAAGTAAGAATTTTTCTTTATTTTCTTCAAAACCAATTTTAATTTATGAAGGAAAACCAAAATCTAGATACTACTTCACTGAATGGCCCTTACAGTTAATGCAAAGTGTTCCCTGAATTTAAGACTGGGAAAACAAGCTCTTAGAGAAGGGTGGAGATGCCTAAAGAATGCCAGAAAAAATCCATGTGTGTTTGTGAATGTGTTTTGTTTGTGAAGATGAAAACCATTCATGTTTTTATATTTTCCTTGTAGATAACATGACAAATTAATTTACTAGTAAAAGTATTTGGATGCAGCCTGTTAGTGTGCTTGCATGTGTATATAAATGTATAGGATGCATTTATATATATATGCATATGTATGTATACACATACATGCATATACATGGGACAGCTTGAAACTCTGAGGTGTTGCCAGGTTCCTTGTTAACTGTCTCTTGCAAATTGCTGGGAATTTGCAGAAATCAGAGGAAATTCATAATGGGGCTGAGGTGGTTAAGGGAGTACGTCACACTTTTGAGGAGAACTGGGCATAACACAGTCCTCCCTTGGATTGATAAAATCCAGAGCAGCAAATTTTGAAGCACTTCAGTGTTGATAGAAAAACTTTGAGTACAAAACTCCTTTGCTCCAATAAGAACAATTAATGATACATTCCATGTGATGCTGATGTCTCTCCACTCCTGTTCCATTGATGTACCTAGCTGCTTGTTTGATGGGTCTCTGAAGTACCTTGAAGGCCTTCAAACAAAAATCCAAACAACCAATCCTGTCATGTTTCGAAAGACTGCAAATAGTTCCTAGACCCATGAAAAATCACGTTGGGAGAGGAAGTTGTGGGGAGAAACACTGCAAAAGATGTAGCAGGGATTTTAAGAATTTAGCGATTCCAGCAAATTTTTCTGAAGCATTATATAAGATGGTACACATGTTAACATTTTTTTCGTACTTCATTTAGGAGTGCTTCTCTTGATGTAGAGCCAATATATACCTTCCGAGCACATAAGTAAGTATTTCCTGAGAAATACTGTCATATTTTGAGAAAGATAAGATTTTTAAACAGAAACAGATTTTTTAAAAAAAGTAATTTCCACCTTATCAGCTACTCATTTCATGTGACGCTTTTAGTTCCTATGTTGTTTAGAATATCTCCATGTGTTCTGCTTCCTTCTGCATAGTTATTTATGTCTGAAGTCAGATATACCACCATTTTAAAATGAAAAACCTACAAATGATACTGTTCAAATTTGTTCAGGTGTTCTGTTCATCATTGCAGCTTTTGCCTTTTTGACACATACTTGCATATGCGGAATGAAACTGAAGAAGAATGAATGCAGTGAATTTAAATCTACTGAGATGATTTCATGAAAGCCCCTTAAATCTTTTGAAAAGAGAAAAAATGTGTTTATGTGAAATATGAAATCCTAGAGTTTAAAGTGTGGTGTTTTTCACATTTCATGTGCATAATGATTAATTGTCCTGATTGCAGTTGTGTTACCAGATATTGTGGAGGGCATTTTTATGGGAAATCTTGTGGCATATGATTTCATTATGCAGCATTTTTGTTGCAATCCATGTAGCAAGTGAATTGTACCTCACATGGAAATTCTTAAGATTGACACTGCATTGCATGTGATGAAAATGTTAACAGTCAGTGTTTCTTTGGGGCTTTCTTCCAGTGGCCCAGTGCTCTGTGTGGTGATGAGCAGTAATGGTGAGCAGTGCTACAGTGGGGGAACAGATGGCCTCATCCATGGCTGGAACACAACCAACCCAAACATTGACCCCTATGACTCTTATGGTACGTTGCTGTCGCACGCAGCAGTGACATGATAAGTTTAGTGACAGTCATGTTATGTCACTAAAATAGTATAACTTGTAGATAATGCTTCTGTGAGAGTTTAAAACAGCAGATTGAATGTTATCTTCAATTACTTAAGTAACCTCTTGTTTTAATGCTGATACTGCTTGATGGCAAGATAAAATGTCATTTTCTTAAAAAATGCCTCGATCTCATCATAGTTTTTAGAAACAGCTAGTCTAAAGCGCAGGTTTTAGAAGTACAGGACTAAACCTGATCATTTGCAAAGTGCAGGAAATGTGTATTTTAGTGTTCTTTTCTTTGACAAATTTCTGTGGAGTTGAGATAAAAAGGTTTTATAGTCTGACACCAAAGCTGTTAATGTTGGCTAGAAACAGCTAAAAAGGCCCAGTTCAGTAAAATTTACTAGATTTGAGTGGATGTCAGCCTTGTGTCTGCGTTTTATGATTTATTTTGCACTTGTGGTAGCTTCAGATGCAGCTGGTCTCAAAGCTAGCTTCTGCATAAAAAGGACTGCTGTGGCATTAATAGCTGTTTGAAAGTGAATTTTAACAATGAAATGTGTTTTGCCAAAGTCAATACTGTCCCTTCTGCTGAAGCATTGTTTTGTTCCTTTAGTTGAAAACTGGCTAATTGAATGTCACATATGCTGCTGAAATTCAAGCATCTTAATGCCAGAATAATTAAGACTTCTGTATTGATATGATGTGATTGATCTTGGGATTTTTTATCAGTTATCTTCCAGAGGTTGGTGCCTAAACATAGGCTAAGATACAGCTATTGACTTAATTCAGATTTTGTTTTGAAATGTGTTTTGTTGTGTTTGGTTCACAGATCCTTCTGTTCTAAGAGGTGCTTTTGTAGGCCATACAGATGCAGTGTGGGGTCTGGTTTACAGTGGAGCTCACCAGCGTTTGCTGTCCTGCTCAGCAGACGGCACCATACGTTTGTGGAAAGCTACAGAAATTGCTCCAGCTCTCAATATCTTTAATGATAATCAAGGTACAGGAAATTGCCCTACAGAAAATTCATGTTCATGAACATCACTGTTCAAACTGACATAATTTTGGCTACTGAATAGAAATACTTCCTGTGCTTCTTTCTGAGTTTTGTATCTTTATGAATGTTTTTGGGAAGAGTAAATTTTGTGACCCTTCTCTGACATTACCTGAATATTTACCTACATTCAGGGGGACAGTTAAATACATCTGAAAGCCAACTGCTGCAGATGATCTGCTGATGTTCCTAGTGCCATGGAGGATAGTGTATTAACTCCATAATTCACATTCAGACTTGAGCTTCCACTAGCCCTTGCTTTTGGTTTGTCCAGAATAAAAAGCCCTTTCTTCCTCAGTGGAGGTTTGGAGTAACCAGTGTTTCATCTTAGGCCAGTGTCATTGTACCTTCCAGATTTGTTCCTTGTGCCTCTAACACAGAGATTCCAATTGAATTTCTGAGTTTGCAGATCCACGAAATCACAATAACCTAGCGATTCTAAACAGGGCTAATTGAAAAAAATATACTCCTTTAGAGTTAGTTACTGAAATGTCATGCACAAGTGAAAATCCCACTGGTTAGAATCTAATTTCTGGAAGTTGCTGTCTGTCTGAGCCAGAGTGCTCCAGAACAAGCCCATTGACGTGGCCAAACTTTCTTACAGCTAATAGTCATTAAAGACAGCTCCTGAGCTGAGACTGTCCCATGTCTCTTCAGAAATACTTTGAGGCAAAATAAACTTTGTTACAGCTGGACAGACATGTCAAATTATAGTGTAAAGCTGATCAGATATGCCATTGCTTGTTATTCGAAACAGACTGAGCAAAATAGAAACATTTCATGTATTTTAGCTTTAGCAAAACTGTGTTTCTAAAGGTATGCAGGCTTGTTATTGCCAGCTTGTCTATCTGCCTGCTTTGAAAACTTCCTGGTAGAGTTTTGGAGTTTGTTACTGTGAGTTGTTTTTGTTTTAATTATTAAACTAAGGGGGAAGGAGGAGTAGTCTTCCCTCACAGAGGCAATATAATAGCCCTAATATTAGGGCTTTTTTTTTGTATTCTAAACTGGAATGAAGCCCAGTTGTGAAATCCGAAGACTGAAAGTTCAGTTTTCCAAATAGCTTATTGATAACCTTTAACAAACCCCTAAAATATCTGTCACTCATTATTCAAGTCATTCAGATTAACCATTGTAGGCTTACCAGGAAGCTGCAGATTCCTGCTTACCAGGAAGCAGGCATGGCAGTGGTAGGAAAGGTCACTTGAGAAACAATGTGGTTTTTTCTCACACCAATCCTTTTTGGCTTTTTTTCGGATACTTGTAGATAACTACTGCCATTCCTGAGAAATATTCCTGAGGTCCTGTGTCTCAGAAGGACATTTCTCCCATGAATCTCTAGAGAGTTTACAGGGATGTGATGGTATTCCTGTATTATCTGAATCTATGATCCCACATTAGGTTGTTTAAAATTCAGTTTCTCACTCTCTGTCTTTTCCTCCTCCTCCTGACGTCTGTTGCAACTGGTGTTGTTCTTTCACATAGCAGGTGGTGAACAGGACATTTGAAGAGAAAAATTCTAAGGAATACATCCTATGCCCAAGCTTTGCTGATTTGACCTTCTGTCCTGTAGTGTGCAGATAGCTACAGTATAAGGAGATCAAATATATACCACAATAGGCAGGAGCTTTGAAATACAAGTTTATAATGCATTTATGTAATCGTACATGATGACAGTTCCAGTGTGCAAAATCTGCACCTGGAAAACTTTGGTGTTTTATTAAGCTCTGATTTTGTCTAAGTTAATTATAACAACATTAATTATCTGTCATGTCACTTGTTGTACACTTCAATTTCATGTCCTTTTACTCAAAGCAATGGAGTTTGGTGGAGTTTTTTTGAGAATTGTTGTTATAGTTAAAGGAAGGAGAAGGGGACAGGGAGTTCTTGCTTTCTTAAATTTAAAGTAGATTTCTGCACAGCTGCAGTTCCAGATACAGCATCTTAGTAAGAAAGTTGTTGATACACATGTCCAAAAAAATAAGATTAAAATCATTATCATACAGGGAAAGCTATTTAGATTGGCATAATTTATATCTTAGAATGCAATATTTCCTTTGATAATTGGGGTCCATTTGGTGTTGAAGTGCTTACTTTTTTTGTAAGGATTTTTTTTGTTTAGTTTTTTTTTTTTCATTTTCTTTACACCAACTATATCTTCTCTACATTGCTTTCTAGAAATGGGAATCCCTTCATCAGTAGACCTTGTGAGCAGTGACCCAAGCCTCATGGTAGCATCATTTAACAGTGGACACACTAGCATTTTTAACATGGAGACACGGCAGCGAATTCTTACCCTGGAGTCCACTGTGGATACCAGTATGTATCAAAAGCCCCAAACCAACTAAAGGAAAAAAAATGCTTGTTTAAGATGGATACTGTTGATAATCTTTTCAGTGCTTCCAAAGAATTAGGCAGTGTCATGAGAAGTTATAAGATGGATAATGTTAGAAGCTGTGTTCTGATATATAACAGTAAATTGTTACTACTACAACAGACCTCATAGGTTTTGCAGTAGCAGAAGAATGTGCATACTTCTGAAATAAGATAGAAACAAGCTCACACTCTGAATTCCTCTTCAAGGGAATGAGAGGAAATGCTACTCTTCAAGTAGCATGAGAAAAAACACAACTTTCTTTAATAAGGCTTTGTGATTTTTGCAGATTCAATATATCCATTTTCTCTTCAGTCCAAAACCGCAAAAGAGGCAAAAATTTAATGTTAAATTTATATAAAAATTGGGAATGTGTGTCAATTATTTTTATTTTTCTTCAGAGGTATCCATTTTCTAAGCTTTATTGCACTCTTGTCGGATTTGGATGTGCGCTTTAGTTGAATTTTCACTGAAGGAGGAAAGCAAAGCTCCAGTGAAAGAGCATTAATTCACAGGGTCTCCTTGTGATCCATATAATGCCTTGGATCATGTCAGTGACCAATACTAGAAGTTTTAGAGGATACTGTTAAGAGCCTGCTGTTAGTACATTATATTGCAATGACTTTACAAAAGAGACCAGAGTGAGCTGAAGCATAAGGGTTCATATTCAGGCCACAATGGTAAAACATTGTGTCTTTTAAAATTTTGGTATTTTTTCCCTCACTCTTAGGGATTTATGCACTGAATTGTACCATTTAACTATATTTTTAAAAAGCACTAAGCCATTCTTGTTGGCTTTGCTTGTGTGTTTTAAAATATTGAAATTACTGTAATTTTATAAGAGCAAATGGAAAGTTCCATATCTCTTCTTTAGGTTATTCCTTACTGTGCTGGGTGTCTTCTTTTAACCCACATCTTTGTTCCTGTCTAAAAAAACAGTTCTAAATTAGTTAAAGCAATTCAGTGGAAGCGACCTTTCTTCTTCCCTCCCATTTCTCCCTTCTGTTTTTTGCACCCACTCCTTGCTGTAATTCCGTAATGTTCCTTTAGGAAAAGAAGACCCTGATATGGCAACCAGCAGTCCCTGTTTAGTATCTTTGGTTATGTAACAGTACTATAAAGCTTACATGTATTTTAAAGAAATAAATTATTATTTCTACAAGAACTAGACAAGAGGAAAATGTCACCTGAAATGCCCTACACACTATTTAGGGACTCTTCTGCTCAGCATAAGCCTCTGCTTGGCATTTTCAAACCATGAGGATGGCTGGATGTGGTAAAGGTTCATGTGCTTTTAGTAATTTTAGGAGTGTTTATGAATATGAATGTGGAGTTTTTTTCCTGAATTTATACTTTCATAATTTCTAAGTGTCCTGTGGATGCTGACACTGTCTTATGGTTCAGATTTTTATAGAAAGGTGTAAAACCATTTTAATAGGAAGTGAACCTTCTATTTTGTTTGTTTTAGTAAGAATTTAGATTAAATTGTGTGAATGTTCTTTGGAAGCAATTTAGCTAAATACAGTCAACATGAAAGACAATATCTGTATTTTGATTTCCTGTGTAATGACTATTTGAGGGTTTTTTCATAATCTATGACTTTTAAGACACCTCTTGCATTAACTTGTGCATCATACCAATGCCTGGATCTCTAACCAGAAAATTCCTATACTTTTTTTCTCTGTGTGTACATATATATCTATATATATGCATGCTATTTCAGAATTACTGAAGGCTAGGAAATTTGCTCTCCTATGAATAATCGAGCATCCTTTTTTCAATAATAATGTTAATACATATACATCAGATAATAAGGGGTAGATTTTGTTTGCTTCAAACATGTTGCCTGCAGTGTTTATTTACCTGTCCTGTGTGTTATGAAGAAAGTTTGACTTGGCAAGAAGAGGAATGTGTATGAATGAGGTGTTTTCACCAGTTTTTGCTTTTACATTTTTGCCTGATGTGCCTATCTAAAACCATGTCCAAAAGCTGGACCTTATTTGGCATACATATGTTTTATGTAAGTCTCTGTCTTGTGTAGTTTGGAAAGTATTTTAGAGGAAAGCGTATAACATAAGGTGCTAGCTGAGAGTTGCCAGGATATGTAAGAAGTATTTTGCAAATCAGATTGACGACATATTTTTTTCTTTGTAGCAGTCTTTCAAAGAACTTAGTAACTTACTTATGCTGATGTGTGTGGGTTTTTTCTTAGCAGTCAGTTCTTCCTGTCAGATAAACAGAGTCATCAGCCATCCAACTCTTCCAATTAGTATCACTGCTCATGAAGACAGACACATCAAATTCTACGACAACAACACAGGTATGCATCTTTCCAGCAGATCTTAGCTGTAGCCATTGTGTAATATAAATTGTATTCCCAATTTTGTTGTGATCAGTATTACTCACACAAATGCTGAGGGATGTCAAGAATTGGATAGCCTCTGAAGCAGAAATCTCTCATCACCAGTAGAGTATAAAGATTGCCAGCTCATTTAAAGCTTTGTTGGCAAAGTGATAAGGAACTTGGATCTCTCTGTCCTTTCTTTTAGAATGCCCTATGTATGGGGTTTATAAATATTTAACATAAAATTAATCTTTTTCAAAATCTTCATGTTCTTATGTTTATGTTTCTTCTATTGATTGTCTGTATTATTTTGCTTTTGAGAGCAGGAACCTCTGGCACTCCTTTAGTGCTTCCTAGACCTCTGCTACATTTGACCCATGAGTTCTTATTTTTAACATGAAATTATTGCTGTGATTACAATAAGCTGTGATAAAACATTAATTCTCTCTGAGACAACTAACACTATCCCCTATTCCCAGGTAGTTTATGTTCATTGCTTCTAGTATGCTCAGCCCCTGCCTTCCTACCCATTCAAGATATTACCTGAGAACTCCATTAATTCGCTTAAGGGACAGATATTTAAAATGCACAGTGATTGTAGTGTCAGCGTGGCTTAAAGCAAAGGTCTCATAAATGTTGGTCATACTGCTACTGTGGTTCTTGGGAGCTGTAAACATTCAAATATCGACTTCTATAATTTTAATGATTCAGTCATGGGACAAAATCTCTTGTGTTTATATCAGCTGTGATAGGGTCATAAGCAGTGAATACAGACAACAAAGTTAATTGCAGAAAATAACCTAAATAAATCTTTTCTTTCAAAGGAAAACTGATCCACTCCATGGTAGCTCACTTAGATGCAGTTACAAGTTTAGCTGTTGATCCTAATGGCTTGTATTTGATGTCTGGCAGTAAGTACATTCAGATTTCATTTTCTTTCTCTCATAATGGTGGGAGGCATGCAAATTATAAAGAAAACTGTTTTCCCTTTCTTTAGGCCATGACTGCTCGATTCGCTTGTGGAATCTTGAAAGCAAGACCTGCATCCAAGAATTTACTGCGCATCGCAAAAAATTTGATGAGTCCATTCATGATGTGGCTTTCCACCCATCCAAATGCTATATTGCCAGTGCAGGAGCAGATGCCCTGGCTAAAGTGTTTGTATGACAGAGTGCTTCCCATTCAACTTTAGCTTTGTATATATTTAACCAGCTGCACAAAAGAGAAGAGGAGGGCATGAGTTGTTTTATCTTGCCCTATAATTCAGAGAATGTTTGTAAGTGTGTAGTTTTGCAGGGTGCTGTTTTCTAAATTGACGTTTGTTCTGGTTTCTGTGAGCTCAGCTGGTGCTGAGAGCTTGGAATCTCTCAGTTTCAAATAGTTTAAAAAAAAAAAAGCTTTTATGTAGAGGGTGTGAATTTTCGTCCAGGCAGGCCTTGGGTGAAACTAGGTCTACGTATTCTCTATTAATAAAATGGAGTACTGGAAAGAAGGGGTCTAATTGCATCAGGGAGTAGGAAAAGAGGGAAACTTCCTAGGATGCTTCTCATTGAAGAATCTTAATGTACTCAAATCACCTGGAAAAAGTGATTCAAAGTCAGTTCACATGCTCTTTACTGTATCATGTGAGAGGCACTTTGTCATCCCTTTGGTGTATGAATAAAGTAGATCTTGTTCAGAGAGCAGTAGCAGATAGTTAATCTCAGCCACCTGGCTGCTAGCCTAAGATAAATGCAATTAAAGGAAGGCAAATTACTAACATACATTAAAATGCAGTAAAGTTTCTGTTACATCTTCTGTGTTTCTCAGTAAATATTTTGTTTGCAAAAAAAAAGATATAATTTTTTAAGCCTGTATTAGCGTATGGCTAGAAACTGAGCCTTTAGTCTAAATCCCAATTAACAACAGACTGATGCAGTCTGTGCATACTGTAGTAGCAAATTTAACTTATTCAGATTTTAATGCTGATTATTCTTGGAGATCTGGCACAAGAAATTATCACAAAGCTTTCCAAAGAAGCTGTCCTACAATTTTAGCTATCAAACATTTGTCTCCTCTTTCTGTTTCTGCTAAAAAGGGTATCATTCTGGGCATTATGGATAACAGTGAAATACTTTGTTTGAAGATTAAATCTGATGCTTTGTATGAGTCCTTTTAGTGGAATAGGTGGAAACTGTACAAAGCTCCATCAGTTTGAGAGATTCTGCTACTGCTATAATATTTCCCAGCTGCACCATTTGAGGGACTTTTTACCTTGTCCACTTCACTGGGTGTATGTGCCATTGATTGGGTTACCTGAAGAATGAGTGCTTCTCATAATTACTCAACAGATGTGCTTTGTTTATCTATTCAGAGCTTCTCTGTTGATTTGACAAATAACTTTTAATCCAATCTGTTAGTCTTTTTGTCCCTTCTTAAAGGAAAGTGAGTGGGTTCTTTTCTGTTACGTGTCATCATCGGAATTATTACTGTTCATAAGCACGAAGTTGGTGTTTTTCTCTGATGGGAATGGAAAGCAGAATTTCTGCTGGAGTTGATTTCTGGTGCTGATATGAGTAGGAAAGAACCCAGTGCAACTCTTCATATACCAGCCTGAGGTTAAGACTGGAAACTGATAAATAAATCCTTACCTTTAAACTGACACTTCATAAGCAGGAGTCATTGAACGATATCAACCCCATGAGGTTTGACTATGTTGTTTTTAGAGTGCCATTTGGGGATGGGACCACATTTGAAGTTGATCTCAGAGTTTAAAGCAAGTATATTATTTAGAATAAAAGGTTGACCTGTGCTGTTTGAGCCTGCTACATATTATATGTACTGCTAAAATATTCTGGAATACCTTTTATTGCTCAGAATATTCACATATGTCAGTTCATGATATTGATATGCAATATATTTCCTTAGATAAGATTAGAACTTTTACCATGAAACAGATGACTACAATAATAATACAGATTATTTAGTTTTTATAAAATGTTTTGGTTATGATGAAAAGGAGGAAACTTGGCTGCAAAACTGAGCATTCAACTTTGTGAGAGTTTTGTGTACTTGACTTATATTCTTTCAGTGTCATTATTTTATTTCTTTTTGAAGAGAAAATTACAAAAATTTATTTGAAAAATTCTAAAAGTTATGTATATTATATATGTGTATATATATTGTAAACATGTATTAAATGTGTCTAGTAAGGGAAGACTCCATGGGTGCATTTTAATGTTTTAGTATTAAGAGTTCTCTTGAGTTTGTGTATACAAAGGATAATGGTGTGAGTATGAAATGAATGTTGTGTTTTTGCTTACACAATACAATATGTAGTCACAGTTGTTTAAATTGCTGTACATAAAAACTAATAGGCCAGCATGCTTGTTTTTAAAGACTGTCATTCTGATTACAATTGGAATGTAAGAAGTGGCTGTTCAAATGTGAATTGAAAGATGTTTCCTTCTCACTCTTGAGCTCTTGCTCAAACTGAAAAGTGATTTTTTTAAAAGCTGGCAATAGCTAGAGGATAAGGTGCCTTTAAAAAACAAAACAAAACAAATGTAGCCTTACGAAGAGGTTGTGGAATATATATATTTTTGTGCTTGTCTTCATAATTGATGTCAATGTCTTTTTACTGTACTTGCTCACATACTTGTAGGACTGCAGGGTATTGTGCATGAGCCTGTCAGATCTGAGCATCATCGTAGGAGATAAGGTTGAAAAAATTATTTAGGTTATCTAGTCCATCTGCTTGCTAAAGCAGGGTTGTAGACTTGTGCATTCTAATATTGTCTTGACCAGTGAGATTTTATATGTTCTAAAACAATTAGGCTTCCTTTTAAAGATTATTTCAATGACTGCATCTCACTGGCAGGAGGATTTATGTAATATTTAGTAGCTCTTTTTTGTAACTTCATGCCAATATTCCAAGCCATCTTTTGTGCCATTTTGCATATTTTTCCTAGTCTTTGTAATTTGGAACCTCCATGCACACCCTGGTTCCATCTGTATATTTTCATTCCTTTCTGCTTTTTTCAAGCTATTTTTAGTCTGCTTTTTTTGCTCATTTGCTTGTTTTCATCCTTTAAGCTCAGTTCTCCAGATATTGGTGTCCATACCACCATTCCACATGCATGATTTGTTGGACTTAGTCTGAGGGTCATCTATTAGGTGTGGTTATTATTTGGTTGGGTTTATCCTCTCTAACATGATGCTTTTGTAGGAAGACCAAGCTTTTGATGTCTGACAAACTTAAATCATATTTCTTTATTTATGACAACTCCTTTAAATAACATTTGAGCATTGCTGCTTTTCAAGTTTCTTCTTCACTTTTAGTATGTTATGATTCTTTTGCAGCTAAAGACCTAATTCCTGTTTCATGATTATCCTGGATCTTACAAGTTTTGAACTTCTGAGGGCACTAAATTATTTTTATTTGTTCCCCCTTTCTATGCAGTTTTTCCTGGTTCAGTGTAATTAGTAACTTTCATTAGTGCGATACATATGTTCAAAGTGTAAACAAAACTGCACCCAAGGCTTATTCTTGGAAAAAACCATTTTTCTGCAATATCAATATATAGCATTTTACCATTACTATTTTCCCCCATATCTAATTTACATGGTAATTTTTTAATGGTTAGCTCATATAATTTTTGTCTATGTTAGCCTGTGCTAATGATTTTGGTTATACTAACTAATTTAATGGGAGAATTTTCATTCCTTCTGTATGTTGAAAATTGGTCCACTAGTTTAAGTACTCTCATTTTTACTCTAATTTACTTCACTGGGCTGCTTGCTTTCACATATTTGATTCAGTTACCAAAACACTTGCACAGAATTATTTGGAGTAACTTGGAAGAAGTTCTAGATATATTGTGTCACTCTTACAAAATCCTAGTGTCTGCATTTATTTTTGCGCCTCAGAGAGAAAACTTCCACATAAAAGATTCGCTACTTTCATCTCATCCATCTTTATTTTGATAAACTGTGTTCTTTAGCAAGAAACTTGTAGAACTACATGCCATGTACTGTAGCCTATTCTTTTAGGACGTGTATTTGCAAATAACGTCACGTTAAAGCAGTCCCATGGAATTTGGTTGAGTACGTGTGTGGTGTTCACCATACAGCTTTGTGATTAGGTCATACAACACTGCTTTTCAGTTGTGAATTTAAAGTAACCAGGGATTTGTTCTTTTGAATAAATGTATGAGAGATAAAGGACTTAGTTACAGTACCCTTTCAGTACATTTGTTGGATCACAGATGTGTTGCCTTTCTTTGCCTCCTTAGGTTTTAACAGTGTAATTTTGGGGAGCATCAGTTTCTGTAAACTCATGTGTTCTTTGAGCAGCTTTTGATGGGCAGAAGTGTGAAAGCAAAAAGTTGAAAAGCAGGCAAAATGATCAGATAATCAAGTCTTGGTTTTACTAATGCCTTTCAAGATTTGGAAACATTTTCAGGCTGTGGCTTGACAGTGTGTTCACAGACTGTCTGTCCCCAGGTATCCAAGAGCCTGCTTGGTGCCTGTGTGAAATGCCTAGTCAGCTGAGATGCATTAAGGAAGAAAATGCAGCCATTGTGGTTGTCCTGTGCTGAAATTTATGGAAGTTGGTTTGGACTACACTGTGAGAAATGAAGAAATCAGAATACAATAGTTAACCTCTTCCATGTGGTAAATTGATTTGTATAACATGTGGCAATCTTTGACATGGCAATACGAGTTTTCTTGGGCAGCTGCTGTTCATGAGCGTCACAGAGATACTTAGCATAGTTCTTACTATTGAGTGGCTGAGAGGATGGAAAGATTTCCTTGAAAAAAATGCTCAGATGTTTCAGGAAGCTCCTTTTATCCATAAGGACATGAAGGTGTTGAGAATATTTTATGTGAATCTGATAACATGTTTAGTTGAAGAAGGTGACAATAGGTGAACAGTCTTGACCCTTTCATCATCACTTTCTGTAAGCTTAGATACAGAGTTATGGAAATGATTTGCCTGTAAACTGCCACTGAAAGCCTCTGCCACATTCCTACTGAGCAGCAGAGAAACTGATGGACAGCAGTGTTGGTCCATCCAATTATGTCAGGGTGTTTTAAAAAAATAACCCCTATTGTAAAATATAGTGCTAAATACAGCAGAGCAAATGAACAAACTCCTGGGGAGGGTGGGGAAGGACTAGGATGACTCTTGTTTAAATAGTCCTTGTTCAGGCAAACACTCTTGTTTAGCTGGTGGCAATGTTCCTAGGAGGGAGGATGATTTTAAGTGTGACCTTTAAAAAAAATGTCTGTGCCTGTGCTAATGAACATACCTGTGCAGGTTATCTATCCTTTTGATATGTGCTTTTTATCTTCCCACTTAAATTTCCCTTTAGGATACATTTTCTCAGAATCTTAAAATCTCATCTGCAGTGAGCACTTACTGCAGGATGTCATGAAGGACTTCTGATTTTTCTCTTGGAGTGGTTTTTTGAAGAGTGGTTGAAGCTTCAGCTTCAGCCCAGCCCTCTCACCACCAAAAGGCTGATTTGTACCTCCTTACATGCAGTTTATTTAATTTTGGTGTGTTATCTCTTAGCCTGCCTTCTGAGTTGGTTTTGCTGCTCTGTACTCAGTTGTGAAAGCTTATGAATTGCTGTATCATTTAAGATATTTTTGAGAATGTGGATTCCACTACAGAAGGCATAAATCCAGTTGAATAGTATAATTTGTGGAGCTCATCTGGTTTGTTGTCAGGAGAGAGTTGTTGTTAGACTACAAAATCCAAACTATGGCTGAGCTAAAAAGGTATTTAACAATATTATATTCTTAGCCCAACTTCTTCCTGCCTAAGTGTAGATTGTGGTATTGTGTGTTAGACTGCTCTTGCCCTGCTCATGCTGCCAAGCCATGCTGTGATCCTGGGAGGTCGCACCAGTGTTTAAACTATACCCCATGTATGTGTTTCTAAGCTGCTCAAAGCCTTGTACTGATGTGGTCCTCCAGGCCAGCCTTCTTTGGTTCCCTTAAGTTTGAATTGCAGGCTCCCAAAATTACTTCCTGCCTATTTTGAATAACCCTTGGTCCTCACACCAGAGTATTAGACTCTGGTGTTGGGAAAAGATTTATACAGCTGGATTGAAAGGGAAAGGAAAACTTATTGCCAAGCCAAATATTGTCATTATTTTTGGATTACTTGTGAAAAACAGCCAAAAACATTGTATAAGGGATAAATGATGGACTTCAAGCTAATATTTTTCCATTAAGAATTTATTTTTTTATGGTTCCTATCATCAAGATACAGTGCTTTCGAATGTAGCTTGTTTTCAGGTGTATGGCTCCTAGAATTGTTTCCTTGAAGTTGGACATTTGCAAATGTGCATCAGTTTTGAAAACTGTCTCATATGTGTTAGCACTTCTTTTGGAAATGCAAACTGAACATGCTAGCTAATGATTTCTTGTACCTTTATAGTCCAAGCAAACTGAAAAGCGCTCTTGTGCTATGTTTTCCTTGAATAGTGCATCTGAAAAAACTTGTAGAAGGAACTCCATGATGAGATGACTTTTGTTGCTGTAAGGTTCTCTGTTGACATTTGTCAGCTTTGCATTGTATTTTGCATAATTATCTTCAGTTAACTGTCAGGTTGAAAAAGACAAATTTTTTTGCCATATGGACTGTAGCTTAGAATTTTTGTTGTTGTTGTTGCTTATATTAATACACTTTTTTTCTTTTCTGCTAGAACTTAGAGATACCTGACAGCTCTCTTTAGGAGAAATTACTATAGGTGATAACCACTAACATGTTCGTAATTTCAGTGGCTTCCCTTCTGTTTTGGGTCACTTCCATTGCAGATTGTTGATATGAAAAGGCTACTGTGGCTGGTATACAAACAGCTTAAGGAAATTAAGATTCCCCTTCAGAACTATGGATAAGTTATGATTTTATACACCAGTTTTGAATGACTACTTTGAAACAATGTTGGACTTCAAGTGTCTTGCAGAATTTTGGATCCAAATGAGAAGTACCTACTTGTTGAGTAATAGTCCACTTGTCAGTTTTTTGTGTATGGCTCAGTACAAGGCTGTGTCAGAATTGCAGTACCACCAAAATTACCTTGTTTAAATGCAACTGTTGTACAAAAGTGAATGTTATTTTGAGTGAGAAATTCTGTTTTCTAATTTATGAAGGAAATAGTTTTCTTGGGAGTAAGCATCCATAAATGTAATATATTTCATGATTTTGAAAAGGCTTATTAATCATGGGATATGAGAAAAAGGAAAGTGATTCAATCTCCAAAGATTTGTTTAGCGTTTATTATTAAAAATAGAAATTTTTGCTTTAAATGGAAATGCTTATTCAGAAACTTAGTATTAAACTTCTTACTAAAACTCAGTAGTTTAAAATGCTGGATAAATATCTAAATGGCAAAGATAGAAAATTCAGAGGGAGATTTTGAAATACGCCAGTGTCATTTTGAGCTTCTCAAGTGCAGCCCTGAATTTTCTCTTTTTCACTGCAATTCATATTTTGTGAAACTTCTTGGATAGGTTATATTTAAAGCTACATTCACTTGCCTGAATAAGTCAAATAAATATTTTGTCATTTAAAATTATATAGATCTGCTTATGTTAGTGTGCCGTTTAAAATGAGACCCCATTGAGGTAACCATGCAGGTATTTGTGTTGGTATGGCAGTAGTGAAGTGGGGTATCTGTGTACTGTACCCGCATTCTGTGCTGAGCAAAATCACACGGACTTCCAGAAATAAGCAATGGTTTTTAAGAGCAGCTTTATTTAATGTTGCAGCAGCAAGTGTCATTTGTACCATATAATTATGTAAATTGGGTGCTAATAAATACTATTTTTCAACATTTTGCATTGTGTTCATAATTCTGCATTTTATCACAAGATGCCTGTGGTTTTGGAGTGAGTGCTAGGAGGGGGAAGTGCATTAAGAGGAAGACAAGTAGACTTGTTTGGAGGGGCTTGAGGTAACTCCATGTGAAATTCCTGCTGAACTGTGCAGCGTGTTCACAGGAGTGCCTTGGTTTTTCTGTTCTCCGTATGTCTTGGTTTCGTACTGCTGCGCCAGCTTGGCTCTGTTGACACCCCACATCATTCCATGTGCCGAGGCACGTGGTGCCCGTGTGGGGGTGAATGTGGGGTGAGCAGACATGCAGAGGGGGTGCAGTTCTGCAGGAGCTGGGCTGTCAGCAGGCCTTGTTCACAGCCAGACACGTGGCTCTTCCCGAGGACAGTGTTCATTCAGTGCAAAAATAAACGCGTGGTTCTGCCCTTGGGGAGAGGATGAGGGAGAGCAAAGCACAATCACAGATGGCAGCTGTGTCTCTGCAGGAAGGTGCTCAGAACAGCACTGTGAGCGGGTGGCACGAGAACCTACACAGACCTGCGCAGAACAAGTTGTTGTCAGTGAGCCCATCCTGTTTTTTCTGAGCTTGTAGGTGGGTAAGTGAAGTTCTCATCTTTTCTTGGTAGGTATAAAATAGCCTGATTTGGTCCTACTCATCTTCTTGCCTCATAGGAAAGGAGGAATCGCTTTTTGAATTGGCAGTACAATCTCATTCACACATGTGTGAATGCCTCTAGAAGATTCCTGAGGTAGGGGGAATGAAGATTCAGTGAATAACATGAGTGACCCTCACATGGGGGAGGCATTCCTAACATGCCTATGGGTTTGCCTGTGACATGGCCCCATGGTGATTTGCATGTGAGAAAAGTGAGTATATTTGATGATACAGTGGAACTTCTACAATTTCTTGTGCTTAAAAAGAAGTAATTTCTACAAGTGCTGGAATTCTTGAACTGCACTATCAGAGTTCTCACTAAAATCAGAGAATGGGTTAAACTGGTGTTAAGGAAAACAACGTGTTTCTTGCCTTTCAGTAAGACTGACACAGTTGATTGTGAGCAGTGTTGCTGATGCAGTGCTAAAACCCTCATCCCCCTTCCTCCCCCAGTTTAACAAGGAAAAATGATTATTTTGAGGAATTTGAAGCGTTCAGCTGCATAGATGTACATTTGTAATGTTTTCAATATGTAGGTGACTCAGCAAATGTAAATGGCCTGATATTGTCCAAGATGCCTTGAAATGAGATGGGAATGGAAAAGAAAAGGGATCAAGTTATTTCTATAATGTTGCTTATGGACAGAGAAAAATAGCTAGCAGAATGATAGTGGCTTTATTCAACCATGAAGTAATTTAAGGTATGTATACCACAGAAAAGTGACTTAAATTTGGTGTCTAGGTAGTATTTCTGATACTACCTACTGCTTGCTTTGGCTTTCTAAGTAGATAATGTGGATGATTTCCTGTGGGGTTACAGGTAGGGTGTTGAATTCCTAAATGTATTTAGATTGGGTTGATCCTGGCTGGATGCTTAACTCCAGAGCTTTTCCTGATTACTGGTATGGTTCCCCTTGTGTGCTGGAGAGCCATGGGGGAATGGGTGCGAGGAGGAAGGGGAAGCTTGTCTGCCCCCCTGTCAGCAGCAGCCATGGAGAAACTCTCCTCTTGCCAAACCAGCAAAGCAGCAGCTAAGGAGCAGGAGGTGCACACTGAGGGTGATGCCTTCAGTGCAGGGTGGTACAGTGACAACAGAAATGCCGTGTCCTGCTCTGGGGAGACAGAAATTTGAGGTACTTCTCTCTGAAGAGATGGCTGAATGCTTAATTGATTTGGTGGACTGGCTAATGCTGGAGTTGGCAGGAGATGCTGAAAGTGAGCTCTGCCAAGCCTTCCAGAGCATGAACATCAGTAGGTATTTCCAGGTGGGTGTTCTGCACTGTGGTTGCTGAGCACTGATAAGCCACCAGCCAACTCTGAGTGCAAAGGAGCTTATTTCTTAGGGAGAGGGTGATTAGACAACACCCTCTAGAATGTGCATGCAGTGACTAGTTCAGACAGCTCCCATCTCTTCTCTTGGGCATGCTTTGCCAGACAGCAGGTTCCACTGAACTGGTCAGACACCTGAAACTAAGGGGCCCAGCATCAAGTGACTGGACATGTAGATCCTCCTTTGATTCAGTCCCACATCTAGAAATTGTGTAAAGCCACTGTCATATTTTTTCAGCTTCCAAAGGAAGTCCGATTCCAAATAAGACATGATCTTGCAGACCTTGAAAAGTACATATAATTTTGATGCCCTTCAGTCATTAGGCTCTGCTTCAGTTGACTGATGCCTCTGACAGGTAATTTTGTGGTAGCTCACTCTAAGGATCTTTTTCATCTGAGCATGTGAAAGGACAACAGTGAAGCACTCAGGGCTTTGCCAACCTTGCTAAGTCTATAATATAGTAATAACCTCAGCTGTGTTTCAGAAACTAAAATGTCATGGGCTGTATTTGCTGTTTATTTTTTAACCCCATATGAGATGACATGCACTGCATGTGCCTTTAAGACAATTTTATTGCAAAAGATATAGCAACTTATGTTGATAAGCTCAAAATAGCTTGTATATGTTACAGAAGGAGTTCTGCTTTCTTCAAACAAATATACCCCTTTAAACATTTATCTATATGTGTAAGGTAACTTGTTTTTTAATCAAACAGTATTTAGAGACTTTAGTAGGTGGCAAGTGATTTGAGTGCTATGAAAAGTAAAGGTGAGGAGGAGTGTGTTCTGTGAGCGCATGGAAGGGTGTCTTCAAAATTTTGAGACTTCCACTTAAGTTTACGGTGCTTATGAATAGGACATCTATGTTTAGATGAGAGTTGGATTAAACCACTTTCACAGTTTGAGTATTGACAATTTCAAGATAGTCCCAAGAAGTAAATAAAAATGCACATTGAGAAACAAGCACCATAGTTGTTCTCTAAACTTAAGATAAACCATTTGAACAACAAACCCTGAAGTGTCCCTTATAAATGCTTGACAAAATATAGCTGTGCAACTTTCCTGTGAAAAAGCACTTGAAAGCGTAATGTCATTGCTTAAACTTTAAGCTTAAGGAAAAAATTATGTCCCATATGCATATATCTCTTGGCACATCGTAAAGAGCACGTGTGCTCTAGCTGCTCCCAATGTCTCGGCCACCACAGCACAAATGAAGCATTGGGGAGCCTCTGCAGGGTACCAATCTTCAGTGCTGCAAGAGTACGTTCAGTATGGAGAACAATTGGTGGTGGTGAGCTGCTGCATTAAAAATTAAACCACAGTATTAAGGGTAACTGTAAGTTAGGATTAAGGCCTTTTTCTCAGACAGCCCAAAATCAAGCCCCAAAACAAACAGGTTTTTAGAAAACAAATCTGGTGTCTGAAGTCCCCAGTAAATTCAGTTAATGGGTTTGAGTTTTGTCCAGGCCATGTAATGTCCCCTGTTGACAGAGAAAGATGTGTTCAGCAGAAGGGTAGTGAGGAGCTGGGTCAGGAGATGGGGGATATCAGGAGTTGCTCTGCTCATGCCTAACTGTCCTTAATAATTTTTTCAAGCCAAAAGCTGTTGCTGTGAAGTGCAGCAGCTGAGCTTAGTGGTAAAAACTCTGCACACAAATATATTTGTGGATGTTGACAGTGTCCTGTGCTTTCAGTCTGGCTAGAATGGTCGAATTTATGATACTCAGTTAAAGCTGGAACTTAATGTTTCTTCTAATGGGAAGTGATGAACTTTCACTGTGTAAAACCACTGCTTCATCCAAAATTGGTTTTATAACCTCTTGAGAGGACCCCAGCCCTGCTTATGTTACGCCACCAGGGGGATCATGCAAAATCTGCTGTTTTCATTAATTTGTGTTGTGCTTACTTAGTTGACAGGTTATAAGCTACTTCAGTCATATTTCCAAACATAATGATTTAAAAAATAGTGCTACTTTTGCTGATAAAATGAGTTTCCCTATGGCAATTCAATTAGAATTTATGTGGCTAATAAATATCTTGGCTCATGGTTATTAAATCTATAAATGCTGTTAAGAGCCTGATTTGCAAGTAATATGGCAAATCTGAGTTTTAATTTCTTTCCATTTCCTGTTAGTTCCACAAACCTGGCACAGCATGGCTTTGATTGCTGTAAGGAGTGGGAACACTCATGTTTTTATTGGCTCCTTTGATAACTTTGCTTAATGAATGTGTTTTCTTTAATGATACTGGATGGAACATAACCGGCAACTGCTGCTTCCTAAATAGAGTGGAGTTTTTTTGGTCCTCCTAGTGTGTCCTTCCTCCTGCACTGACTAGTGACATGGGTAGTTCTTCACTTAAGAAACCACTGTGTGTTCTGACAGATCCAGGGCTGTAATAGGTACATTTTGAAATCAGTCCATAAAAGAAAAGCCGGTTCTAAATTTGAGGGAGAGTATCTAAATGCTTGAAATTCTGCTTTTCTCAGTGTACAATACAGAACTTCAGATAATTCCCTCTTAAATCCTGTTAATTGTTCTTGAATAGCTCTCCTGACACTGAGACTGCACTTCTGAGTGTTGGTTTAATGACAGAGTGATGAATTTAAATGTTTTAGTGACTGTGAGCAGCTTAAACCCACAGTTTTTCTCAGAGTTTCCTGTGTCCTGGCAACACTCCTGTGGTTCTGCAGGCCTTGAACCATCCAAGAGTGAAGGAAGAAGTTGAGGGGACAGACACTTCTCAAGGTCAATTAATTAATGCAGTGTTGTGGGAGACTAGATTCCAGTTCCTGCATGTTGGCTGCCCTGTGGATCTGGGGCTTTATTGGGGTTGTAGGGTTGTAAAGGAGGCAGAGTTGTAGGGTCCTGGGGTTTCAACCTTTCCTCTCTCTTGCTTTCCAGTTTCTCCGGGTTTGGATAAATCCCAGTGCTTGAGTTTACACTAGCTGAAGCTTAACTTACTGACAAGACAGCAGTGTGGACAGAATACCTGCTTTTAAGAAGGTACTCAAGTTGTGTTCCCCCTCCATCTGGTATTTGAGCCCTGATCTGTGTGTCATCTGGTGGGCAGTGCCACATGAGGTGTTTCTACCACAGCAGCTCAGCAGCTTGGCCACTCCCTGAAGGAGCCTGGTCACTTCAGGGAGCAGGTGGCACTTCTAAGGAACTTCTGTGTGTCCAAAGGTGAGAATTGAGCAAACTGGGGCTCTGTGCTGGAAGCAGCTCTTCAAACAGCTGCAGTTATTTCCTCCATGTTCACTGCCTCTTCTGCTGTCCATCTAAATCAGAGTTTCTGATGCCCACAATAAAAAAAAAAAAAAATCAACAGTCTACACGAGCATTATCATGCACAGGGACAGAGCTGCAATCAACCTTGCTGACTGGAAAGTACCAGAGGGAAACACCTCCAGTGTTTCTTGAACTGAGGACTGGCATTATTTCTGTGGCACTTGTCATGCCTTCAGCACAGCACCCAAGGGTCCTGCCTTGCTGGAGTCCATCAGTTCCGTGGCTGGGAATTAAATTCTGTGCAAATGTTTTGGATGAGCTGATTAACGTAGCGGTAGAGGTTGTCAAAGTCATCCACAAAGAAGGAATGGTCCTTAGCGGGGTCTGATGCAATGGCTTCCAGTTCATCTGGGGCTGCCCAAGCAACTCCAATGGAATAAGCGATGACTCCTGGAAAGAAACCCAAAGTTTAGAAAAAGCATTAAAGTTTTCATTGCGGTAAATCTAATTTAAGACCAATACTGCAATGTAGTTTGAGATCTCCTAGACATTGCTGCATTTGTGATGATTTATAAGTTGCTTTTTTTTTATGAAGTTCCTTATTCAGCTCTTAAAGAAATACTGATCTTGTTGGAGCTCAGTGGGAGCCCAGAGAAAAGTACTACTCTTGCTTCATAAGGTTTCATCCAGTGCCTTCAAATTATAGCAAGCTGCATTTATCTGACCTGGATAAGTGCTGAGGCACGAGGGGAGAGCAGGCAGTGATAGAAGACCTTACCATTTTGGTGAGCAGCCATGGCTGGCACGCTGACATCGTCGTAAGACCTGCCATCTGTGATGAGAATCATGATCTTCCTTTTGTTGGGTTTGGACTTGCTGAACAGCTGCTCCGAGGCGTAGCTGATGGCTGCTCCCGTGCTGGTGCCCCCGCTCCAGTAGCTGATCCTTTTGATGGCGTTCAGCACGTCCTGCTTCGTGCTGTACTTGTCAAAGCTGAACTCCAGCCTCTGCTCGTAGGTGTACTGCACGGCCCCGATGCGCGTGTCGGTGTCCGAAATCTCGAACTCCTTGCTGATGTTGGCCACGAACTGCAGAACCGTGCGGAAGTTGCCGGTGCCGACGCTGCTGGAGCCGTCGATGACGAAGCCGATGTCGGCGGCGTTGAGGCACGTCTTGCTGCAAGCCAGGCGCTCGGTGTCGCACACCCGCTTCACCAGGGGCTGCACCACCTTGTGCAGGCTGAACCAGCTGGGCACGTTGATGGAATAGAAACCGCTTGTCCTGCACACTGCCTGCGAGGCAACATGAGGATAAACGCAATGGAAATTCAGTCTGCCTGTTCCTGCTAGGGAATGTAACTAAATTGTAAATATAGGCTCCTGGAAAGAGCAGTGCTGGAGTCTGAAACGGCCTCTCCTGCAATCACCATCTGCTTCCCTGGGAAATGATGTCAGTGTAACATCACAGATACTTGTGTAATGTGACAGTTTTTCCTGCCTTTTTTTTTAAACTGTGGGATGGAGCTAATATCATAGTAGTGAAAAAACTGAATAAGCAAGTTTGCCACCTGTCAGGCTTTTTATGTGAGTCACACTGTTCGTGGGAAAAACATCCAAATCACAGAGCTGCTCTTAGCGTGGCTCGCATGGACATTACAGTGTGTTTGCCAGGTAGCAACTTCAGCTCCCATCATTCAGGACAAGCAAGAAAGTTTTGCTTGCTGACAAACCCTACTACTTTGAAGTGAAAACTGGGGCTTAAGCTGAGGAGCCAAATAGTAAAAAACCAAAACCAAACCTATTAACTTTTATAAGTAAATACTCATAAGGGCCAGATCTGTGGGCAGCTTCTATAGGGTTAGTGGGAGTCAGTCAGGTGAGTGTGGGTAGGAAGTAGGGCTGGCACAGAAGAGGACATGGGAAAAGTCAAGGGGTGAGGAAGGGAAGGGTGGAGCAAGGAGGAGAGTGATGCAAACAGGCTGGATCAAATTGTCTTTGGCCTTAGTGCTTCTTAAAGACCAATTCCTCAGTTCTCGGGTGAGAATATTTTGTTAAGCCAGGCTTTTATCTATCAGCTTTGTGATGGTGTGTGTATCTGACTGTTTTAAAAGATCAAGGCCCTGGTCTTGACTTGCATAAAGGCTAACAGCTCCAAGGGAGTTACAGTTCCCTCCGGTGTGGGTTCCTCATGGTGTCCTGTTCTCATTTGCTCTTCTTACTGTCTCACTTCTATTTTAGTGTTATGATGCAGCAGTATCAAGCCACCATTCCATCCTTACCTTGCTGTTCTGAGCCCCCTCTACTCTCACTTCTGCAGTGTCCCTGGCACATTTGCAGAGATTTGCTCTAGCTTTGTTCTTTAAAAAACATTAAATGCAAATGAGAGTACAATCCAATTATATGCTGACCAGAGACAGTGCAGCTCTTTGGAGCAGCTCTGAAACTCATGGGAGATTATTTCATGGCAGAGCAAACCAGCTCAGATGGGAATCTGTTTTCTGAAAATACCAGATAACTTAACCCTGTTTCCTAGGCCCAGCCTGGTCTGCCACTTGGCAGGTATCTCCTGCCCTAACTGGGTACCAGCTTGTTCTGAAGCACTGTTATCAGACAGATAGTGTTGGTGCCAAATAAAAATCAATCAAAGCTTCCATTCTCTTTTTTTTTTCTGCCCATGGCAGAGATTTACCCTTTTTCCAAGTGCTACTGTGAAGTCCATAGCAGCAGAAACAAGTAACTGAAAAATAGCCTTCATCAACAGTGAAAAGAGAATGTTTGAGTTACCCAGTATAGCTGAAAAACTAGGATGTGCTTATGCTGGGACTGTGCCAACCTTTGCTTGTGTGGGACCTGTTTGTAAATGCAACATTGACATTAGGTTGACAGGGCTCCTCACCCTTTCCCCAGTGGGAGATGCACAGCAAGAGGTTTGTGTAAAAAGCAATTCCAAATTGCTCAAGCTGTGATTGTACTTTGTCATTTTCCAAATACTGTGTATTGAGAAAGCCGCTCGTCTCAGTACAACTGCAGGTGTGTGCTAAGGTTTAGTTGGTCAAAAGCCATTTGCTTGATGATGTCCCTCAAACCAGAACTTTACTGACTTCATCCCCTTTCTGACCTCAGCATTACTGCCTGGTTTTTGTACAGAAAAACTCAAGACAGTGTGTACAAGAAGGAGAAGAAATAACCATAAGTGATAAGAAGGAAAGGGAAATGCCCTGAAAGGAGTAAGTTGGAAAGTTTAGTCAGACTCAGCCTGGTCAAATGCTCAGACTCAGTCCTGGTCAGACTCACAAGTTACCTTGTCCACAAAGTTTGGTTCAACAACATTCTGCTTTTCACTTTGAGCAGCTGCTTCAACAGTGACGAAGAAAATGTTGATCCCTGATTCTCTGGCCAGCCTGGAGGCCTCTTCCACTCGGTCTGTTGGCCACCCATCCACCATCACTACAACCACGTTGGGTGCTCCACCTCGGTTTCCATTAGCATCCAGAAAGAAGTTTTTGTTAACAAATGAAAGTGCCTTCCCTGCAATAGAAGAGGAGTTGAGGAGGAGTTACGGATCTGGAAGCACTCCATCTGATAATATCCCATGAAATAGTAGGCAGAGAGCTGACTCAAGTGTTGAAGACTGCAGAGAGCTGGGAAAAGCAGTTTCTGTGGCTGTGTGAGCAGGAAGGGAGACCACTGCTACTGGTGCCAGTGCTTCCTGAGCCCTCCTGCACTGAACCCCCTCTGTATGCCCCAGAGAGCCTGGGAGTGATAAGCTGGGTTATCAAGGATTCCCAAAGCGTTGATGGGAGCTGCCTGTATGTTCTTTCAATTTGTGATGGATTTGCAGGCCCTAGGATCAACACATGCAGGTCGTGGTGGGAGCAGTGTTCCCTCACTAGCCTGGCCCCAGCACTAAGCACTGTTTGGCCCCAGCCTCTGTGTCCTGTGAGGTGTGGGCTTGCTATAGCCCAGGCTCTGAAGCCCTCCCTGAGCAGAGGAAGTGCAAGCAGCCCCATCACCTACCAACATTGGAAAGTCCCCCTTTCTGTTGTATTTTCTCAATGGCATTCCTTAGATCCTTGGAGTTGGCATAAGTTTTTAAGTTAAATTCTGTGGAAGGGTCATCCCTAAAAGGAGAAATTAGAGCAAATGTCAGTGTTTTGCTTCACATACAACACAAAAGCCACAGGGCTGATCTGTGCTACCTGGATCCTGAGTGCAAGCTGGAGTGAGGCCTTTAGCACATATCAGCTCAGAGATGTATTGTATTTGTTGGGAAATGTCCTGACGAAGGCAGGAATGATGCATCTGACTCCATGTTCTCAGCAGGCTGATTTATTACTTTATGATACTATATTATATTAAATAATACTGTACTGTACTAAAGAATACAGAAAGGATACTTACAGAATGCTAAAAAGATAACAATGAAATCTTGTGATTCTTTCCAGAGTCTCGACACTGCTTGGCACTGATTGGCCAAAGAGTCAAAACAGCTCACACCAGATTTCAATGAAACAATATCACCTGTGGGTAAACAATCTCCAAACACATTCCACATGAGCACAAAACAGTAGAAGCAAATGAGATAAGAATTGTTTTCCTTTTCTCTGAGGCTTCTCAGCTTCCCTGAAGAAAAATCCTGGGCAAAGGTATTTTTTTTAGAGAATGGGAATGCTACAGAGCTACAGCTGCCAGAGTGTGCAGTCATGTCCTGTGGCAATGGGAATGTCTGAGAAGCTCTTACCCATACTGAACAATGCCCATCAGAGGACCTGCACTGCCGATGCCAAGGGCTTGAGCCACGTTACCAAGGAACCGCTTCTGGAGCTGAAAGCGGCGTTTGCCAATGCTCCAGCTCCCATCCATTAAGAAGGACAAATCAACCTTGCAATCTGAGGAGAGATAAAGAAACACCGAAAATATTTTTAGTGTTTTCTGATTGCTGTGCTTCTTGCAAGCAGCAAAGGCCTAAAACCTCTGCATCCAGTGACTTGTCCTGCTGTGTAAACTCTACAAAAAAGCCTTTGACAAGGACAAGTCACAGCTGGCAGCTCAAGTCCTACTGGTTGGTAAACACAGTTCTTGGCATGACTTTGTCCCATACAACATCTAAGCTTGACTGTGTGACAAAAGGGCAAGAATCTTTTCACAGGAGTCAGTCTGGGAGCACTGCATTTTGGGGGTCAGGGAGGTCAGCCCCTCAGGAGGAAGCTGACTTGTATATCCTGTGCCCTCAGAGTCATGTCTTGGGCTCAGCATACCTTATTTGCAGCGCAGAGGTGATGAGAGTTTATAAAACCAGCCTTGGTTTTTGGATTTTGTGGTCTGGCCACCTGCACAGCACAAACTATGGGCATTTCCTTGGGGACACTCTTGTGGATTTAATTGATGTAATAGACATAACAGGAACAGTTACTGTGTTAATGTGTCTCAGAAGGGAGGGAAGTTCCTGAAATGTGTGATGCCTGGGATGTGTCTCAGGGGAAGGACACTGTGGGGTCTCTTCAAAGCGATTGCAATCCAGGATTACTGACAACAATCCTGGAAGCTCTGCACTTCTGAATGAGAATTGTTCATCAGTTTCCTTCTGGGCTGGAGCTAACATCAAGGATGATGATTTTGTTTGGGATGTTCAGACTGAGTGGGGGCTCTCCTTTTGTTGTAGCCTTGTACCCGCGTGTGCAGCAGCAGCAGTGTGCTGTGTGTGTTTCCCCTTTGGGCTGAAAGCAATGTTCTATAAAAGGTATGCCTGTACCCAAACAAACTCTTCCCTTTAATTACACAGATGGACCTCATCTTTGTGCTGCAAATGCTGTCTTCATCTCTGCCAACCTGCTTTCACGTTTCTCTAAGTTAGTGGTGAAACATTCACCACTTTGGTCTGCAAGTGGAGCAGGATCAAAATTTGGCTTAACTAGAGCGCTAATTAACATTTTCCCCCTCCAGCATCTGGGTCATCCCCATCTCTTGATTTCCCTCTGATGATGCCTCCTACCAATCAGACTGTTCAAACTACTGTGTTTTAATCATTAGGTAGCCTGAAGGCTACAAAGCACCAATTGTTCTTAGTGGCTTATGCAACTGCCTCCCATCTCATTACCTTCAATTTTTTCTCCCATAGCTGTCTCTTTTTTCTAATTCTAATAATGCTGAATTACAGGAGCGTGACTGAGAACCGAGTCCGCTCGCAGCAGATCGTGAGGCAAGGTCGGGAACCCACAACAAATACCTCAATTAACAGCCAAGTTTTCCTGAATTTCTTGTCCTTCAAAGGGAACTAGTTCATGAGATCTGTATGTGGGAAGTGGGCAGTTTGTTAGCCAGCAGGGTCTGGGGAGGCAAGGATTTACATACACTTACAGGCAGACTTGGTTTCTGGGGAGGATTCCGATTCAGTGCTGGGATGTGAGAGGGACACTGCAAGAGCACAGGCTAGGGTGCTTCATAGGGAGGTGAGCATGTTCTGATTTGCAGGAAGGCAAGATCTGAAACAGGACTTTTATGGTCCTAGAGATATCAGTGGGATGAAAATTTTGTTTCTGGTGTGACTTATTTCAGTTTAAGTGCTGGAAACACAGCTGTCCTTGCTGGTGCCTCCACTGCACCAAGCTCTGCTCTTCTGCAGGGCAATGGGGTCTATAGGACAGAGCCTTCCCTTTTCCTTCTTTCCCTTATTTCTGTATCAGTTTCAGGTGTATTTGACATCTTTGATAGGGAAAATAATTTTTCAAATATTAAGAGGAATGCCTGGGAATACATAGACATTTGGTTCAGTAGTTACTGTAAAGAGTCCAGACAGTGTTCAGCTGCCCAAAGATGGGCAAGAGAGGACCCAGGCACTGTTGGAAGGGTGAAACTTCTCTTTGGGGTGGCTTCTAATGAAGAAGTGGCAGGCAACCCCATCTCTCCACTAAGAACTTGCTTTCTCTTTCTTGTGCTACTTTGGGCCTCAACTAAAGATGGAATAATGGATAAATCTGCCTTTTTAATGGGCTGTAGAAGATTTCAGAGTAGGGGAACCTGCATTTCTTCTCTGAACTTGGGTAGTCTTTGATGATCCCTCTGCATCCTCTCCCTTCTGGCTGTGGCAGGCATTGGGGACCTTTCTCAGGTGATTTCTTTCCCTCCCACCCACTGCTGTGGGAATGGTGCCTGCACACAGCATAGCCATGGGAGCCTACTCTGCAGCACACTGGATTGCTGTCCTCTGGCACCAAAGTACCTGAGTGAAGAAGCTCTGCTGGGAGCCTGGAGCTGATACTGCCTAGGAAGTGGTGGTAGGGAGCAGCCACCATCTCGTGCCCAGGTAAGCTAAATTTTGGCTGTTATTTCCTTCCCTATAGAAGCAAAAGCCAGTTCTGTGTATGAGGGGTCAGCAGAGAGTGCTCACTTTTTCTCTGCAAGGGAAAAATGTGCCCCTGGATTTTCTTAGGCTTTCTTGAAAACTTACCTTTTGCTGTTTAATTTGAATGCATTCTAGCAATATGTAATCAATAATGTTGCTTAATTATGAAGTTAATTCTGAAGTACATACTCTGATTCCCCTGGGAGATGGATTCCAGTGGCTTTGGATTCAATTCTTCCTTTGAACTGAAGCCTAAACAGAGAAAGGAAAGGTTCTATCAGTATGTGCTTGGTAGCTGCCCTTGCTCTTTAAGGAAATGGGGAATAGGATCACTGCAGAAAATCCCTGGCCTGAGGATTGATGTGGAGGGGAAATGGGGATGGGGAGGACATCCTTGGAGCTTACCTTTTTTCATCTACATCACTGTTGGGGTAAAACAAGAGCAGAGACTTTTCTAGGAATGCCACCAAAATCTCTCCTAGCACCCCACTGGCCCACTGTGCCTTACAATGAGCTGCACAATGTCTGAAGTGCATAAGCCACAGATTTATCATGTTGTTTTCTGTCTGGAGAGGAGAGCACAGGCAGCAGCTGACTCCAGCTCATTACAGCAAGCCACAGTTCCTCAGGTGCCCCCACAAGTCTGGGTTATTTTGCAAAGCACAAAAGAAGCAGGGTACAGAGCTATGGTTAAGTCAAGGGAAAGTCTCATGGGTAACTAGTGGATTCTAGTGAAGTATTTGGGTGGTAGCAGCCTTGAAAAGATGAGTTGATGTCCTCGTGAAAGGTACTGACTCAGGACACCATCAGGCTGGCATTAGGTCTAAAAATGCTGAACTTCACTCATGACTTGAAAGTCTGTCAGGACTCTTCTACAGTCCAGCATCTCCCTTCCAAGCAAGGGCAAAGAACTGTGTCTTTTCAGTAAAGCATGACAAGATTAAGGGGATTTAGCTGGGATAATCCTCAAAAGAGACAGCAATGATCAGACAAGCTACAACTGAACACTCACCAAGAAAGCTTTTAATCTAAAGAACAGCAGAACAGCTTATTATTTTTGTAAGCTGCATGTTAGATTTTTAAAGAAAACTAGGAGGAAGACTGCCTTAAATCTTCATCACCAAGTAAGTTGAGGAAAGATTACTGACTTCAGAGACACAGTGAAAAGGTAATTTTAGAAAGTGTGACCTCTATAAAGAAAAGTATGAGAAATTACTAGGTACCACAGAGTTTGTCTCTCCACAGCAGCCAGCCATGAGCAAACCAAGCATGAGAGCATCAGTGTTTGTAAAGGGACATCAGGCAAGGTCACCACCAAAATATGATAGAAGATGTGACAGCCAAAGCTGGTTGCTGAAGGTATTAAGGACCAAGCCATAATAAGGCAGAGTACTGTGAAGAAAATGGAGGGAAGTACCAGCTCCATCCCCCTCTGTAACCACTCCCATTTCTATTCCAGTTAAGTCTAAAATTTTACCTCGCATAATTGTCAAATACAACATTTTTGAGTCCTTCTAGCTGCATGCTGAAAGCTGCACATAGTTTTGGGTGAGGGGCCATGTTTGTATTAAGTCTGAGTGTGCAGGACCTGGTGAAACGCTGACCTGATTGGTACCTGATCCCTGCAGGGAGGCTTCAACAGCAGCATCCGTACCAGACAGGGGGGCTTTGGCTTCTCAGTTTGAAATTCAGCTGCCAGTGCAGAAAGTTTCTGCTGCAGGGACCAAACAGGGCTGCTTAACAGCAGCACCAAAGCAGTGATTTCCCTCTGCTTTGCTTGTCCCCAGGCATCAGCTCTTGCCTGTTGCTAGAGCCAGGATGTGGAGCTGGCTGGAGCACTGGGCTTGGCCTTGTATGGGAGCCCACAGGGCTGCCTGTGAGTGAAGCAGGCAAAGAGCACAGAGAGTTGCCCTACTTTGTTTACAGCAAGAGCTGGTGATTGCTTTGTGTGCTTTGTTTGAGAATTTCCCTGCTATGTCTGGCCAGGGTAGGAGAGCCCCAGGGCTGGTGCTGCTTTTTGTCACTGTGTGTGTGGTGCCTGCAGCGCCTGGAGCTTCCCTGTGCTCCTGCCCAGACTTTGGACAGGATACTTTCTGGACTGGGAACAGGAGCTCTCCACCCACCCTGGCAGTGGCTCTTGTGACAGAAAAGCCTCTCCCACAATTAGTGGAGCTGTCCCTCTTGTGCCAGAGCAGGCTGCATGCATTCAAAAGCAGGCTGGCAAGCCAGGCTCCTACTGGCCTCATCTCTTATGGCTGGAGCTGTTGTCCAGCACTCTGCTGGCTCCTGCCTCTTGTCTTGCACGCTGGGGATGAGCTCCCAGGCAGGGAACAGGGAAGAGTGCACCTGGTGTTGTGTATTTGCCTATGCAAGCCCATTTGGATGGAGGAAACACCAGCAGGCAGAGGTAGAGTGACGGTGCTAGGGCAGCACTGCCTGAGGCTGGCCACGTGTTCCTGACTGAGGAAAAAGTGTGGAACAGGGGTGACACCAAACAGTTCCATCCAGTGATATCTGCTACAGGAAACATTTCTGACCTCTCTCAGGCCTGAAGGTCTTGCTGACACAAACCAAACCTGCCTTTGAAGGAAGGCAAATCTTATGCAAGTCTATGGTTAGTTTATCTGATGTGGAAGTTAAAGGCAATATGACTTGGTCATGCACAGCCTCTCTTTGTCAACCACATGGATGAAAATGATTGTGGGGTTTTTTTTTAACCTGAAATAGTCATCAGTCTGCCTTCCTGACTGTGTATATTCCAGTGCAGGCTTTAATTACACAGACACATAATAGTTCCTCAGCAACAAACCAAAGCCACGCTTCATCCTGCAGCCTGCACACTGCATATCTTACATGTGCCAGCTTGCTATCCCATATGTGCATTTCTCCCCCCACCTTGCCTTATTTGCAGAACAGAAAGTAGGTGGATTTAACACTGTAGTGAAATTGGAAATTAACATGTGCCATCCATTTTAGCAACTAAATTGTATATGAAAGATAATTCATAGATAGCTATTTGCCTCATGCATTTATCTACATCCTGTAAAATCCATATTCTTTTCCCAGGCGTACAGCTGACATTAGCTTTGTCAGCATGGAAAACTCATGTGTAGGCAGTGCTGCTTTTTTCATTTTTATTTGCCAGTGCAATTATCAGGTCTTGAAGGTTGTGGGTCAGCTGGCTGGTTTGTGCATAGCGGAACAATAAGGTCACCCACCAAATACTCTTCCCCAACTAACTGGGGAGGTGGTCAGTCTCTATGGGCCTCCCTGTTCTGCCAGTCCAATTTATTGTTGGTACTACCATGGGAATTTCAGCTTGCTGCATGGGCAGTCTAAGCCATGCTAATTAAAGTTCCCTTCACTGATTGTCACAGCTGTCCATACTGATTAAACTTCCCATTCATATAAGTAAGGCAGCAGTGATTACATCCACGCCAGAAACCACTCCTTTGAAGTGACAATCTGAATCCATCAGACTTTATCACACTAGTCTATGCTGGCACTTCAGTTGCTGAGAAACTATTAATACAACATCCCTTCCCCCATGCCCAACCTTTCATTGCATTTAATGCAATCTGTCATTTTCTGCCTCAAAATATCCCTCTGCACCCTGGCCCTCGTGTTGTAGCTTTTCTTGAATAAGCACACTAGAGGCTTTGAAGTAAGAAGAATATTCAAGGGAATGGCCTTTACAAGGGCCACCAGCACAGCCCTCTCCAGCATCAAAACCTGTGGTGGGAAAGATCCCTTGTACTGAATGGTGAGGCCCCTGGGAAAAGGGAGAGTACCACGGCATGAATTGGTGTGTATCTTGTGCAGTCTGCTTTAATGTTCCCAAGGAAAGGGAGCTGTTAAATCTGCAATTGGAAGCTGCTCCTGATTAAGGGTTGCACAAGTCTTGGTCTTGTTGCTACTAGAGCCTGTTACAAATTTAGGGTTTTTTTTTCCTTTACCAGTGCTCATAAAATATTCTTATCTCCATATTGTCATTTTTGAAGGATAAAATGTCAGAAAATTTCAACGATGTTCATTATTCTTTGCGTTTGACACAAACCCTCCTTTTCTTATCTGAATGTCTTCCCTAAGTACATTGGCATCAGGATAATCTGTCATGTTCTGCACTGATTGCAGCTCTAAGCTGTGATCTCAGCTGTGGCATTCCCAAAATACCTTCTCATTTACAAATGGATTCCAGTAGCTGGAATCCCTTTCCTGTAGTGCAGCTGCCAACTCTTTCCAGAGCTCCTCTCTTCTGCTCCTACTTTAAGCAGGAACTCAAGAGTGACGAAAGCACAGAATAATTTGCTAAGATGTAAACAACATACCTTATTTACAATTTTAAATGCTGTAATTACTTCTTAAAATGAGATTGTTATCACCAGTGTTGTGGGCCTGATGAATAAATAGATTTAGCTTTACCCATGTGTGATGGAAACCACTTTTACCAGACTAGTTACTAGATGCTTAAATATTTACCTGTGTCAAAAAGGCTCAGTCCAGGTTTCCATGAGTCTATTTCCATTGCTTTCACACATGAAAGAGAAGAAAAAGAACTTTTACTGATAGTAGTGCAAATTCTAGAGATCACACAGCTCTGAGTCAATGTAGAGAGGTCAGTTTAGACAATAACTTAAATACTTACATTAACAACTTAGTAGCTGAGGAAATCAGTAACCTGGGAGCTTTTATGTGCACATTTCAAGCCATAATTAGGAGCCTTGTATCACTGCCCTCAGAGCACTAACCTTTCTGAAGATTTTAAGTACACCTCACTAGATCTGTTTTGGTCTTGTTCCTCTAAATTGCATTGATACTGAGGCACAGACTGCAGTATATTTTTTTTAAGTTGTTTTTCACAGATTTTCACTGAAAATCTGTGAGGTCCTCTCACCTACAGATTTCTCTATCCCTTCAGCCCACCAAAATACAAAGAAATTGTCTAAAAATTGCTTTCCACTTATTAGGAATAGATAACTTCATCAAAATTGCTGCCCTTATAAATAAACCCCAAAATGTCTTTGTTTTTGGAACCTACTGACAGATGTTCCCAAAAGTGATGTTTTGCTCTGGGTTGCAGTCAGATGAATGCCCTTGCATCTCACTAGGACAGAAACAGTTCCTGGGAATCCCAGGAAGAAAAGATTTAACTTTGTTGGAGACCCAATAAGCTGCACAGAGCTGGTGTGCTCTTGACCAGAGCCAGGGGGTGAATTACAATACAGGCTTCAACAAAGGTGTGCATGGGCTTGCCAGTGTCCTCCAGCCTAGGGAGACTAGGAGCTTGTCCTTGAGCTTGTCCTTAGATTGCCCTTCCCATGAGGAGCTGTCAGCTTCTCTTTGGGAGGGAGACTTGTCGGATGAGTCTCATGGCTGAATAAGGTGTGTGGTCTCCCTTAGGGTAGGAATTACACTGCTAGGGTAATTTCCCTCCTTATGCTGAACACTACTTAAACACCCCATGAAGGATCTAAAAACTGAGGACAACAATGGGCTCAGTCAATCGTGAAGCACACAGAAGTTTTTTTGTGATTGTGCTTAGGAAGAGAAATCAGATAAAGGAAGGGCAGGCCTGGGTAATGGAAAAGAAACAAGAGGAAAACCAGGAGGGATATTCCTATATTCTGGCAGTGTTGTTTGCCAGTTTTATACATCCTTGAGCAAACAGCACCAACAGGAGCTAGGGGTGATGGTTGCAGAGCACAGGACCCTACCCACAGAGAAGGGCTGATGTTCATTTGTTATCAAAGTGGCCAACAGGTCTCCTGAATGCTGTCGCTGAGAAGAACAAATGTCAATGAAACCAGTTTGTGAGTAGATAATCTCCAAAGGTGTGCTTCCCTCTGCCAGGCTGGAGGAGCACCCAGTGACTGTGAGAAAGGAAGATTCATATGAGGCTGCTTTTCATCCTGACCAGCTGAAAAGAAAAAACAGGCAAGGAGCAAATTATGAAGAAGACCCTGCACTTCTCGAGTCTTCTGTACAAATCTGGTGCTCTGTGAGTTGCAGTGGCAAACCTGTTTAAAGCAGTAGGAGCTGTATGGCAAATGGGACCAGCTGAGGAGCTGCACAAAGATTTGCCCTCTTTTCTCTTCTTCAAAGGTAGAGATGTGAGCTGAAGGATCAGAACAATGGAATGTGCTCATCTCACATGTCACAGGTTTGTTTCTGCTGCCACCTCATTGTCAGGGAGCAAACTCAGAAACCAGGCTTCTTTAACATCTGAAAAGCAGATGCTTTTCAGATAGACAGGCAGATGCAGAAAAAGACTGATTTCTATCAGTAGGAGCAATGGTGAGGTTTTTCTAGATTTACAATTAACAACTTCTTCAGCTCAGATGTCCACAGGTACTCTAGTCTGTACAAATCCCTGTGGGTAGGAGCGTCTGATGTTTCTTCAACCAGTCTTCTCACCCATTTAGAACTTTCTGTGGCAGTTTACTATCCTCATGAAGATAAGTACCAACAACACAAGATAAGTACCAAGAATTTGGAGGATGGTTGTGAATATGCAAAATATAGACCTGTTTATCCAGGATAAATCTCTATTTCTTGCATATTATCCTGGACACATAATGAAGAAAGCTGTCCATGGAATGTATATCTGAAAGTCAAATGATTATTTTTATAACTAGGGCTTTTTTTTTTTTCTCACCTGAAGATGCCCATTAAAAAAGAGTTGATTTTTAAGACACTCCAAGACTGGTCTCTTTAAAAAAAAGACAGACACCACCAAAACTATTCAGTATAATTGCCATGAAAAACATTCTTGAAAATTCAAGACTAAGTGAGTATGGGATTTCAAGGGAGTTAATGTGCATTGCACAAGTAACTGCTGTGTTGAGGAAGGCATTTTCCTAGCACACTTTTCTGGCAGCCTGAGCTGATGAGAGGAAGTTCCTCAACATCATGGCCAAGCTCTCAGAACTGATCTCTGCTGTTTGCACACTCTTGGTGGGATCAAGAACAACCTGCCTTTCCAAGAAAGCAAGGACTTGTTCAGGAATTTTCCTTTGATTGTTAGAAAAGTTTGCTGCTAGAAAGCAACACATCTGAGGTGCCACATTCTGGACTGAAAAAAGGATCAGGACTTACTGGGAATACAGCAAATATGTTTGTATTTTTTTCCTTCTTGTTCTGTGTTGAAGAAAGCAGAATAATTTATGATGGAAAATTTTTACCTTTTAATCACTTTAGGGTGACCTTAAGGTGCCTTAAGCAATTAGGTGGGGTGAAATACTGACTTTGATTTAAGTAAGGCTCGGCAGTATTCTCCTGTTTTTCTGGCAAAGATTTGGCTAGCCTGAGAATTAGCCAGCACATCATTTGGTATGGACAAAAATGTATGAAAAAGACAAACACAGATGGAAAACAGAAAGAAGAGAAGGAGATTGAAATGAGGAGGAGTAGAAAAGTGAGGGAGTGGAGTACATCTCATGACAAGTGCATTTTAAATATGCTGCAACTAGACCAACTACAAATTGTCATTTTGACCAGGAGACTGCTGGGTGAGATTACTTGTCTGGAATTATCTGGAAAGATAATAACATACCCTGCATAATAACATCCTCTAACCTCAATGTGAATGACCACTTGGCTCTTCCCTGCCACAATACTCCTCCTGTAATTCCCAGTTCTCACCAAAGCCCTCAGGGCTGCCTTCATCTGCTGCAGTCTCTCCCTCCCAGTGGGTTTGGCTGCCCATGCCAGAGGTCAGCACTGGTACAGGGCAGCCCTTGCCTTGGCCAGGGCTGTGTGTGAGAAAAGGCTGTGGGAAGCACCCATGGGACAGCACAGAGGTGCACACCCTCTCCTTTGCTCCTTGTACCTGTGCCGACTTTAGCGCCATGCTATCTCAACCCAGACCTTGCCTCCCTTACCTGGTGCCCTGCCTCAGCTGGTCAGACTGGGTCAGACCTGCCCCATTGCTTGCCTGGCAGCCTGGGCTGTCAGGTCATCCTGGGAACCACCTCTGGACCTGCTCTGCTGCTCCTGTGGGGCTTTGTGACCCTGCAGCCTCTTGCTGCAACCCAGCTCCCATCCTGCACCCCACCCTGGATGCTCCCAGACAAAATGTGTCTCTGAGCAACTCTGCTGTCCTTCATGGGAGATTTAGTGTTTGGTGTGTGCTGGGAGCTCTGGAGCCTCTGGGAGGTTGTTGGGAAGTGCCTGCTCACTGGGCTGCTTGCTGGGGAAGGGTCAATTGCACTTCCAGGAAGAGGGAACAGTACAGATGATGTTTCAACTCTCAGTATTAAAAGCAGCCTCTACTTTCACTGTCAGCCTGGAGGTTTCTGGGAACCACAGGAACAGAAGATCTAGCTCTCCCAAAGACCTGAAGGGCTGCACAGAGCTGGTTGTTTGTTTCCTATTTTGACTAACAAATAAGAAAAATTGCAAACACTTTGTAGATGTTGATTCCCACGGCCTGAAACACCAGGTCACCTGTGACTGAGCTTTGCTCTGCCTTTCCCTTTCAGGAAGCTGCTAGTTGGTGTTCAGTGCATGAGTCTTGCCCTGGTTCCCCTCCAGGATGCAGGAAAACAGCGTGCAGTACAAGTGCTAATTTGTGGTTGCTAAAACTGTTAAAGAGAGTGGAAAATCTGCTGCTAGCAGTCTTGCTCACCCAGGTGGACTGGAGAGCTGGCAGCGCTCTGGAAGGTGGCAACAGGCTCTTGGTGCTGAGCACCTGCATGATGGGACAAAGAGGCAAGAGGTTAAATGGATGCCAGTGGGAGAGGAGAGAGGAGCATCATCACAGGGGATGCAGTGGCCCCACATTGTCTTTCTGCACATTTTCAAACCACACAGGAAAGGAAGATGGAAACTATGAATTAATGTAAAAGGGCTGAAAGAGGCTGGCAAGAGAGTTTAAGTGTTAGTAGGTGCTGCACAGTGCAGCTGTTAGCTGGTCCTCTGGAACAGCCGGCAGTGGGTCCCGGGATGCTGATGGTGCTCAGGGCCTGTGAGCTGGGTCAGGCCTTAGTCCTGCACACTTACACACACACAACGTTCTCCTCTCATTTTGCAGCAGCAAATGTTATAAAAGCCCTCTATAAATGATTTTAGACTACTTTTTTGAGAACAACTCCATGTTTGATCAATCTTGTTTGCTTTTTTCCTTTAAAGTTACACTATTGTCACTCAATGACCACTGTGATATCTCCTCTCACTGCAGCCTGCTATGAACATGGTTAGGAGGGAAAACGGTGTTACTGCATGACTTGGAATATATAAGTGGTAAAAATATCTGTGGGGAGGAAATAGAGGAGGATTGTTATGCCTTTTCCTGTATTGTGTAGTAAAATATTCCTGTTACTTGCAGAGGTGGAAGTGCCCCTGAATGCTTTGAAAATATTATATTGGTTAGCACATGGAACTTAAACACAAGGTTTTCTAGTATTTGAGCAGTACAAATCTACTGGTTGTTGTTAAATTTAAACATACCTGTATTCTGTCCTCTTCCTTGTGCGGCCTGAACCTGTCCTAAGTAGACATCAAAGTGGAAAAGTGTGATTTATTACACCATGTTTGGTTCAGTACTACTGCTACCTAGCTTTTTCACTGACTCTCACTTTACAGCTCTCAGAATTAATGGTTCATATATACAGTTGTCATTAATAGACTTTCTTAGATATATTTTGAGCCTGCTTAAAAAAGGACTGTCTTACTCTGTCTGTCATACAGATCTGTCTGTTCCCTTTCGTTATGGATATTACTTCTACAAGTCTCTGGTCTGCATTTAAAAGATCTGCAGTTACCTCTGTGATTTGCTCTCCTTTGTAATTTTCTTTCCCCCACTCCCACTGGTGATCTGTGTTTATCTCTATTTCAGTACCATCCAATTGTCCTGGTTGTGTGAGGAAGGTTTTAACCCCAAAACAGCCCCCCAGACCAGATAGTACCCTTTCTGCAGAGATTAAGTGGATATGAGCAAGCAGGCAGACCGTAAGTAATGAGACAATGGGAAAATAATGTGGGAGAATTCATGTGTCTGACATGTCTTCTCCACAAAAGGTTTTTTTAAAGGTGATTGGGTTATTAAATTCCCATTGTTCAAAAATACTAAAGGCTGAAATCATTTGCAGATGAAAACCATGTCTTTAATCATGCCTTTCATTTCATTAATTTTTCTTAAGAAGCCTGTTAACAAACTTATCCTTTAACAAGCCTTTATTCATTAGTTTTCCCAGAAAGATTATTTTGAAAGCCTGGTGAAATCAGTAGGAATGTTCTACTGGACTCTGTGAACACTGGCAGGGGCCTGGGAGGTTATTCTATCAATAAGATGTCATCAATGAGACCATTTTGAATGGTTGTCTCAGAAAACAGGAATTGCTGCTCCCTGGGAGCTTGACATTGCAAAATAAGGAGACAGTAAGTAGCTTGTGTTTGACCCAAACTTGAACCTTCCAGGCCACTAGAAACCATTTGATGGGATTTCTAGGAGCTGTCCTGAGAGACCTTGTAAACTCCAGATGCCAAAGAGATCCTGTTATGGAAGTAATGGGCTCATCTGCCAAAACTGGCAAGGCTTTTAAACTCTAAGCTTATAAGGCTCCAGATGGGCCACAGCAACACCAGACTGACTATTCAGATTTCAGAGGGGAAAATCTGTGTGTGCAGCAATCAGTGTTGTATGGGACAGTGCAGGGCAGGCTTTGCACACAGGAGATCAGTAGATGCCAAAGGGGTGGTAGAAAATTAACTCTGAGTCTCAGAGCTGCCCTTGTCTCATGTTTGCCATGACTGAGCCCCAGTGTGATCTAACACTCTTTACAAGGTCAGAGGAAACAGAGCACAAGAGGGTAAAGGAGAGATTACCTCAGTATCCAAGTATTTAATGCCACTTTTAAATTTCAATTTGATGTTAGCAATGTGGATTTCTCTCTATGCACCTTTTGACTGTGCTGAGCCACAGAGCTGCTCCCTCCTGCTGTAACTCCCAAAGGCACATTCCCCCATCCCTGCAGTGAGCTGCTTCCTGCCATGCTTCTGTTGGCTGGGGCAAGCATGCTGGTGGTAGAGGAGGAAAAGTTGGATTTGCACTTCCAGGTTGCGAGGCTTGTTCTTCCTTCAAATCTGAGATGCCAGTGAGGCTGTGGCATGGGAATACGTGTTCATTAGAACAGAGCTCTGTGCAAGCTGGAGGCCAAGCAGGACTAGGAGAAGTCTGTAACAAACTGGGGATGGACAGTCCCAGGCAAACTCCAAGAACCATGTCAAAAATCAAAGTAGTGAAGCAGAGAAACCTTGGTCGGCAAGTTCTGTGGTGAGCAGGGGGGCATGCAGGCAGGGAATGATAAGAACAGCGGTTTAGAGTGAACCTTGTGAATAATGAGAACTGATTTGACAAGAAAAGGAGCTACTCTGTGCACAAAACATGCCTGGCCATCTGCACCTTGGTCAGCACCCTTGATGGGTTAAGTAGTCAGGGATAACTTGGGGAGAAAGGCAGCATCCAAAAATAAACACCAGCTGTTCTCCCTGGTGCCAGGAAGAAATGTTTATCCAGTGCTTCCTGAAGGCACGAGCCCTACTGGTGTCCCTGCTGGAGAAGAGCTTCCAATGCCCTCTCCAGCACTTGCACTCCCACTGTGTCACATCCTTTCAATACTTTTCTGTTTACTGCCCAATTGAGTCACAGCTGGGGATGAAATCTGTGTAGTGCACCATGGTAGGCAGTGCCCAGCTTGGAGTCCCTGCTTGAAAATAGAAAATAGATGCAGCCATTGACCCCACCTGGACACAGGGGGCAGGAAAGCACCTCACCTGACAATGCCCAGGAAATTGTTGCCTGATGCTTGGCTGCAAGCTCAGTGCTTTGACATGGCACCAAGGATCATGACATGATTTATGATTGCAGTGTTCACAGAAGCACTGGATTTAGACCCAAGCCTCATCTAGGGTCCAAACTGCTGTGCAAGAGAGGATTGCTTGAAGAGGTGGGATGGGAGAGTAAAGTGAGCCTGTGGCCCTTGGGAGTGTGCTGGGTTAACTGCTGTTGGACAGAGGCAGCAGCCCTTGCAGGGCAGGCAGGAACCAGCTGTCATATGGCACACTGGTCACATCAGTGTTTTTTCATTTACCAGTTTTGGCACATCAAGTCTTTGAAGCAGGGGTCTGGCAATGGAGCCGAGTCTCCATTATTTTTTATGTTACTCTGTCTTTGACAGGCAGAAGATAAAGGGGAAAGAACAGCAAGAACTGGGGCAGCAGTTTTGCCCCTGCTCCCATGCTCTAATCTAAATCTCATGCTCTAAAAATCCTGCTTTTCTTTTGCTTCTGTGAACTATTGCCAGTGCCAGTGGCTGGAAATGGAAAGGGTGTGTTCATTCTGACTGTGCTCTGTTTCATAGCTGTTGACTTTTGAGGTGTCTTTTGCAGGCAAACTACCAATGCACAGTGAGAGGTAGAATTGTGAGTCTCTGTGAGCCAGGATGGACAGGAGAACATCTGATTCTGTTCAGTCAAGCCAAACTCTGGTTAATACCAACAATCAGAAACTCTGGCCTGAATAATAGCAGTGGGTCCTAAAGGCTCCTCAGACAGAGAGAACTGCTTTATGAGTGGTCATGACATCAAAACTGTATTTGAACTTTCTATATTTTTTAATTTATCCAGCTCTTGTCTTTTGGAATCAAAAGGGGTCAGGAGAATTCAGGAATATCAGGTACTGACATGCTGGACATAATCCTAGAAATGAATTCTGTGAAATCAGAAGTGGGTCTCTACCACTCCAGCTCACAATAACCCGTTCCTAGCTGTGATCACTTTAATATTTTGGGAATGAATTATGAATAGAACTTTGGTAAAGAAAATTGTGGAGAAAGATGGATCCAAATTACAATTAAGTGACCACTGAAAACATTGGAAAATTAGTGAAGATTTTGTTTTGGGGTCATTGATTGGTTTTTTGGTTTTGTTTTGTTTGGAGTTTGTTTTCAATTTTTTTACTAAATTACTTATCTTATTAAAGCAAATACAACCTTCCCACTGATTTCAGTGTTGCCAAAATTTTACTCTCAACACACATATCTTCCTGACTGGGGAACCACAAACAGGGTTTCCTAACTGCGAGTAAAGACAATAAAGGCCTCCCCTGTGCTCAGCCTGTGGGAATAGGAAATAGAAAAGAAAGCAGCAAGCAGAACCAAGTTAGCAGGCACATCAGGTACTGAATGATGCAGATTTCCACAGAATTTAAACACTTTTGAATCTTGTGGTCACTTATGTAAATCCTGCCATGCACATACCTACCTGCACATTTGACTTGATAAGATTAACCCCTCCAGCCCCTGCCTTTATTCTGCACTCACAACTAAATTTTACTTAATTGTGCTGCCCCTCAAGACCTGAATTACCCAAAAGATACTTGCCCTGCCGTGTTCTTGGCTGTGGATTACTTGGCACTGGGGATGACTGCAGTAATGTGAGAGGAAAGCTGAGTTGAAGGCACTCAGAAATAGCTTTGGAGCATGAAAGCTAATGATAGCCCAGCTCCCTTTTCACTCAAAAGCAATCATATCCCCATGATCAGAACCTCTCAAGCAGTTGAAAATATTCTTTTCTTGACTGCACAGCTGAGCAATTGCACAGTGTATGGAAAAACACCTCTATATACTTGCATTGCAGGCTGTGGGCTGGATTGGGAGCAGGCTCCTGGGCTGAGATGCAGAGCTCTGAGCAGCTGCCATTCTGCTGTCAATAACAAGTGGCAAGCCAGGAATAACATCACATGTATGCCAGGCTCAGAACCACAGCCCGGGATTTTTGAGAGAAGAGCGCTTTAACGTGTGTCAGCGTTTCAGAGCTTTCAGCCCTAAGCCTAGATGGCTCTGCAGCCCTCTGCATTGTGTATTTTACGGCTAAACCAAGCCTCCCTTTGAAAGAGTATGACAGGAAAACATGATTCAAACAGCAAAATCTTTGTCTCAAGTTTTGCAAGGCCCAGCTTTTGTCACAGCTGAAATGGGCAGAAACTCACTAGAACCACTTCCTCAGAACTGTGGGTGATCAGCATCTTTGACATTCAGGACAAGTGTCTATTTTTTCAGTTTAAATCCAGGCTTGGATTCAGTCATTGAGTTTGCTGAGGCTGAAAGTTTATTGAATCACTGCTGCCCTAAAACCCACTGTGCTGCATGCCTTGTGGCATACTTACTCACTTCACCATACTTACTTGCTGCTGCAGCTACCACAGATGCATATGCTGGGTGGACACTGCTAGAACCTAAAAATAAGAGATTTTAATTTTCAGCTATTGAAGCAAATCCCCACAATGCTAATGAATAACAATAAATGAAGAAGGAAAGATTAAGGAAAATCAGGTGTGCAAAAAAAAAAAAAAGTATGAGAATTCCTTCACAGTGTTTTAATCTTAAAAATTCAAAAGCTGTTACAAAAAAATATATTACAGCTTTAATCTATTGAAAGTTATCACAGAATTAATTCTAAAATGAGTCTTCACCTATCTGTTGATCTCTCAGTCTAGATATGAGAATCAAAGAACTATTTATTGACTTCTATACCTGAAAATCATCACAACATTTGGGAATGGAGAGCTTACTCTCACATGAATTGGTCTGCTGGACTTAAAAAAATTTTTTCCACTCCTAGTATTTCTCCATTGAACTCATGATCCTCTAAATCATGGTATATCCAGCTGTATATCTTATGCCTTAAATTTTAGGAGAGCTGTCAGTCAGGAGGAAAGCAATGCAAACATCCATGCTACTGACCCATATCTCTGCCCCTGTGCAGTCCAGGTCTGGCCTTGGCTGGAGCTGCTGTGGCTCTGGGTGCTGCAGGGGCTGTGGTTGGCTGTGGCACTGTGGTGGAAGGCTCTGTTGTCGTGGTGGTCGCTGTGGGGGTGGTGGTGGCCATTTCTGTGCCTGGCGTCGGCCCCGGAGTTGTCTGACGCTCTTTGCGGGCTGTGTCCCCTGCAGGAACATTGACATGTCACCGTGGCTGGATGTGGGACATGGATGGAAGCACCAACAGCAGCACTCAATGTTTAAGGCAGCCCAGAAGCTGGCATTCTCTTCAGGATGCCTACAAGCACGCTCATCTGTGGAGCCATTAGTGCCTTCATTGTGGGTGAGTAGTGCAGGTGCCTGTGTGATGCTCTGCTCTCAGAGGGTGCTGACAGCAGCCTGTTGCAGCATTAATGCTCCCCCTGCACTTTTCTGCTTTGGCCAGGAACACCCATCAAACTGACAGATGTCTCAGACCTATGAAATAGCTCAACCAGCCAGTTGCAGCTTCTGTTTTGGCATCATCCTTCCTCGGTGTAATTAAGCACTTAGAAGGTCCATATAAATGGAAATCAGCTGGCATCTGGTAGTAAAGATGGCCCATCTGAGTCATAGACCAGAAAAAAATTGCAGCACTGAAATGTTTTTGACAGAAAGACAACTTTTAGATAAAGATGATTTGGGGGAGAGGGTCAGAGCCAGAACAGGGAGCATCAGGGCTTTGGCTGAGGATAGTGGGGGAGATCACCCACCACCTGGAAGGTGCCCATCTCATCTAAGATTGACTCATCTCACAGTTGCTACTACTTTTAAAATGTATCATCTGTTGTGAGAACAGTGACAATTCTAGTGGCAAAATATACATCCTAAATATCCTTATAAAAATAGTCAACAAGCTTAGATTCTTCCAAGTCATTTTCTCAAAAAAAGGTTCTTCACTATTTTCTTTTCCAGCTAGCTACAAAAAACTGCCCTAAAATATATTCCATGTTAACCTTGGTCTTGCTCCTTTCCTCTCTGCCGATAGCCCTGGGGATGGCCTGGCCCAGTGTTTACATGGAAAGGGAATGGTGCACACTCCATTCACTGCTGCACAACACAAGCTTGTGTTCTACTGCCATTTCTGGATGTTCTCCTCTTGGAAGGCATCGTTGTGAAACTGTCTGGTGGATTAATTATCACCTAATGCTAGGCAGTGAAAAACTCAGATCTCAGACAGTTTTAATGGAATAATGCTGAAAGAGGTCTCAGAAGAAAAACAAAACAACTCAGCGGAAAAAATCAGCATGAATGGCTCTTTTTGGGCTGAACAGTGCACTGCTCCATGAAACTGTGCTAAAAGAAAGAAAACAGAGGGCACAGTGAGTCTTCCCCTGTGATCCTGCGCTACTGGAGTCGGGAGCAGGCACACTGGCCAGCTTTATACCCCAGCCTGTGAGGAGCAAGGAAGCTGGAAGCTAACAGTATTATCAGAAACGCTGAGGAAGCAGCATAGTAAGAGCAAAGAGAAGCTGTTGCCTTGGTGCATGTTGGCTGAGTTTCTCGTGGATCCTTTAACACAAGAGGAAGCTGTTCCCAGTGCTCCTGCAGGCAGGGTACCCGTCTCTTTCACTGTATCTTCAAAGGGATTGCAGGGAACGTGCCCTGCATAGGAGATTGCCAAGGGCCATAATGCAAGATTTTCAAGTTCATAAAACCTGAACTCATTCAAAGCACAGGCAGAAGTTAAACTCTGTGAGTACCCTCTTTGAATTAGCAGGAGCCCTTCAAGCTCCATTTCAGTTCAGTTTGCTGGGAAAGGGACTGTGAAGAGGAGGTTGGGATGGGGGATGTAAAGCTGTCCGTGTAACCAGTGTCAAAATGCTCCCTACAAGCACCTGCAGGCAGATTGGGTGGGTTGGGTACTGTAAAGAGCATCAAGATCCCCAGCCCTTACCTTGATCTGATGCTTTTTCTGATGTGTTAGCAGTGTCTGCACTCTTCGTACCTTTCAGGTCTTGCTCTGGTTTTTTGGGCTCTGAAGCAAAATTGAGCACATTAGAAAAGGCAGCTGTGTAAAGAAAATAATTTCAAGTCTCCCATTTAGAGATTATCAGTCCCCAAAGGAAGGCATCCTGTCACATGCCATTAGGAAGTTTGGCAGTCCAGTTGGAGCTTCATCACCTACTGGGAAAAAGCGACGACTAAGGAGTAGTCACCCCCTATCTTTCATGCCAAACTTTGGCATTCTTACAGCCCAAAAGCTTCTGTCAGTATCCACAGAATTTCTGAAGTGAGCAAGAAGTATGGGGTTTGCCACCAATAAGCCAATACTCGTAAGATTTAATGCATCATATTTTTTTCCTCTGAGCAGTAGCATGTTCTCGGAACCAGGGTCATGATGTGTGCATGTTGTTTGGGAAATACTTGCTAATGTGCAATCTTTCAGTCGCTAATTCATGTTCAGATGTATTTCTTTCTTGCCTGACATTTTGATACCATTATGGGGCCAAATCCTGAATGTCATGGACTGGCTTAGAAGGAAAAGGGAGATTTGTTTTTGTTTTTTTTTTTTTTTTTTATTTCTAAGACCCAGAGACACCAAAATACTTGGAATGCTCATTATAGTTTATTTACTGCTACCTCACAAAATAATCTGCTTCTGCTTTTTTATCTGACTGAGTACTGGAGGATTTTCTTCTTCCCTTTTTGGTTTATTTTTTGGTTGGTTTTTTTTTTGTTTGTTTGTTTGGGTTTTTTTTGTTTTGTTTTGTTATTCTCTAGCTCTTTTGGCAGCATCAAACTGTTAGAGAATTTACTGCCGTGTTAATGTTTTCCTAAAATTTTGTACTGTTTTTGCTAAACATCTTTTAATAGTTTTGAGCAGCTGTGAAGAGTTACAATTTTGGGAAGGCTTTTCTTGCCATGCCCAGAATTTGAGAAGCACTGTAACCACCAGGAGCATTTAAAGAAATGTCAGGGACTATGAATCTCTGGCATCTCTGGGATGAGGACTAAAATTGCATCTCTGACAGCTGATCAGGTATGAAGCAGAAGTTTTTGTTAATCTGACAGCAGTAAGTGTAATACTCCAAGGACTGCTTTTGCCTCCTGCAGGTAATGGATTTAAGTATCAAAGTGAACAGTGTGGTCTCTGTAATTCAATTAAAAGAAAAAAACAGCTTTTTTTTTTTTTAATATTAAATAGTAAGTAGGAAATTCTCTTTCACAAAATGGCCCTGGCTGCGTATTACAGAGACTTTTATCTTAAAGACAAGCTGTTTCTAACAGAGAACAGCTGAGATGGCTGAGCTGAGGTGGCAGATCTAAGGAGGGCTGATAGGGCCAAGGAGGGCCTGAGGAAGATAGATTGTGAACAATGGATCTTTGCTACCTGTGGGACAAGGATGGGCAAAATCAGGCAGTGACATTGGGTTTGATATAACAGTTGCTTGCTCCTCTGATAATCCTGGCCTTTCTCTGCATGAATGCACTGTCTGTGTCGGTAGAATCCTGGCATTTCATTCCCACTATTTGATTCAGGAACAAAGTGAAGACTTGAGTCTTTGCTTTGCTGCAGGAACACGCTCCTGGTATTTTGTTTGTGTTACAGAACCCTGACTGATGATGCTCCCCATTTCTACACCGATTCTTACATTACATGGCTTTTGGCACTGGTGGAAGAGACCATTGCTTACACCCTGCTAAGCTCAGTCCTGGTTGTGATTTTCTCTGGTCTGCTCTGAAATGTTTGGGCTGATATTTCAGGTGTGGCTACAGTTGGGAATGATGAGCTGTGATTTAAGGAACATTGCTCAGAAAAAGTCAAGATTCCTAAGGAATTGCCCTCCCTTCTAGCAGAGCATAATGTTTGGGTCAAGTAATTTCTGCATATGTGGTCAAGAAATATACAAATCTGTACCTATTTTATTGTAAATGCAAAGGTATTACAAATTAAAGGCATGGAATTGAGCTACACGTATTTGGTCTGAACAACTACAGCTTTGAGATTTAAATTTGCTTTTGTTTAAGTGAAAATATAAAGATGAAGGGCAATGAAGCTGGTGAAGGGGCTGGAGCACAGGTCTCATGAGGAGCAGCTGAGGGAACTCAGTTGTTCCAGCCTGGAAAAAAACCCTCAAGTCTCAGAGGGGACTTAATGGCTCTCTACAAGTACCTGAAAGGAGGTTGTAGTGAGGTGGGAGTCAGTCAAGAGGAAATGGCCTCAGGTTGCTCCAAGGGAGGTTTAGACTGGATATTAGAAAGAATTTTTTCACAGAAAGTGTTGTCAAGCATTGGAGCAGGCTTTCCAGGAAAGTGATGAAGTTGCCATCCCTGGAGATATTTGAAAGATATGAAGATGTGGCACTTAAGGACAGGGCTATGATGGACTTGGCAGTGCTGAGTTGTACTTGATGATCTTTTCTGACCGTAGTGATTCTATGTTTCTGTGAGAAAAGAGCTCTGTACTCTTCTTCCAAGGACAAAACAATAGCCTACAGGAGAAGAGGAGGTCTCCAGTAACCTGTCTGTGGTCTTGGATGAATGCACCCAATGCCAGGCATTTGAGTTCATGAAGATACAGCACATTTCCTTATACCACAGCTCACAGTGGATATGCCCAGGAAGGCTCAGGCTCAGCAATCAGCAAAAGGACTGTGAAAGGGAAGTGCGTTGTAGTATGGGAAGTGCAATGTAGTGTTTTCTTTTTGTTTGCATCCCCAAGGGAGAGTCTGAACATTACATAGCTGTAATAGGGAGCAAAACCAAGTGTCATTTCAGTGACAGGGGTAATCCATGTGCGCTAGAATGTCAGCTACCCACCAGTGTGAAACTTGATCAAAGACCTCTTCAAACAACTAAATTATTTAAACTGAGTTGAGCCTTACAGAGTAGGATGCTGACTAAAATGATTATACAGAGTATTTCTTTATTGTAGCATTCTTAGTTAAGCTGCTGTGCATTACCATCTCTTTCATTTGTATTATATTACTATTTAATATTATACTCTCAGCACTGAGTATCCCAAGGGATAGATAGCATGAGGATCATTAGGAGAAAACAACATGTGTAACCTCAAATGCTTGCACATAACCAGCACACCATCATGTTCAGTAGCAGATCTAAAGCAAGGGGGAAAGCATTTGGAACCGGAAGTCTGTGAAACATGGTTTGACCAAAAAATAGAAATTGTCTGAGATGATTTCCATATGCTTAAGATAAAAAAAATACCATGAGTGATTTGGATGACATACTAATGGATGCATGAACTTCTGTCTCTGAATAGTTATGTCTTTGTATTATACAACTGAGAAGCTATGACAGATAGTTGTGAATGGATGTAAGGGATAGTCAAATACTTGCCTGATTTAACAGCTGTGCTTTTTGAAGAAGAATATTCAAGAGTTGATGGATACGTCACACCTTTTCTTGGCTTGCCCTCTACAAAAAATATATATTAGAAGGCATCACAAAATATTCTGTTTTCTTGATAAATTTCTCATCTAACATAGGCATTCAGAATCAGATCCCTCTTCTTTACTGCCCAACTCATTTTCATAAAGATTTCTTTCATCTGATGGTAGAATGTCAAAACCATACCACTGAAAATATTGGTGCTTAAATCCAGAATCATAAAAAAGGAGTTAGAAAGCATGAAAACATAGTACTGGGGAGGATTTGCAGAGGCCAGTTAGTTCATTCTTTTGCTCTCAAATGATATTAAGCACAATGGGACCATTCCTGAAAGACATCTGTACAACTTTTAATTAAACCCACAGCTTCCCCAGGCAGCCTTCTCCAATGCCTGACTATGCAGTTGACTTGGAAAGCATGTTTGATGTGGGATTCATTTCATCATGCACGCAGCATTCTTCTCTGACCTCACTTCTGCAAGATGCCATTTCTGGCAACAGTCTTTTGCAGTAATAACAGTGGGAGAAGGCTGTGCTTGTGTGTGGGAACATATGGCACCTATATTTAGATCTAAAATGAGAGTCCTGTCTTGAAACAATGAGGTGTGTTTCCCAGTTAAGCTTTAAACTACAAATCTCTTTCATGCCAGAGCAGACGCCATCTCTGTTAGTACTTGTGTTCATGCAATTCCATCTCTTGGGACAGTTTTTACAATCACATGCATCACTGAATGAAAAGTGTTGCAGAAAAGCCCAGCAGGAAATACTGCTTTGGCCTCTAGGAGTTGAAGGAGGTGGGTGTTCCGGACCCCAGTGACTGTCTCTACGAGATGCTGTGCTGTGTCCTGTGTCTGAAACACCTCTGGTGAGACCTAACTCCACCTTCTGCAACACCTGAGTTGTGATGATCTCTCCTCTATTCCCTTGGGGGATTCTTTCAGGAGGTGCATATGGCACTGCAAGCATGTCAGTTGTCATCCCAGGTGATAATTACAGAGACCAACAGCACTGAACAGAATGAATTCCTACAGACTGAGCCACTCCTGGGACCTGGAGACTGTTTCTCCCATGATGGTGATGCCTTAAGTTTTTAGGTTTTATATTTTTCAGATCTGGTATTGAATTAGTGTATATCTCTGAATTCCATACAGAGTATTAGTAAGCTCCCTTCACATTTTTGTCAGGTAAAACAATCCTTCCAGGCCCAAGAACCAAGGACACCTTCTGCCTCAAACCCCAAAAAGTATAAACAAAAGTGAATCAGGTGAGGAAGCAAACCCAGGGAATATGACTTCATTACCTGAAGCTGTAATTGGACAATTAACCTCTGATATGCAAACAGAACAAACTTATATCTATCGTAGAAACTGGGGACTGTCACCTCTCTAGGGTGTAGCCTCTGTGAGGCTTTTGCACTGCCCAAGGTGTATCTATGGAAGGCCTTTAATAAACACCTACTTTATCTTCTTAACTCTGTCATGCCTCTAGGTGGCCACTCCAAGGCATCAATGGCACACAAAGAAAGGTACATGCTAAAGGAACTCTAATGAGCAGGGATGTCCATGAAGCTGGAGAGTCCCTGTCTTCTGTCCCTTTTCCTGTCTTTATCTCCTTTGTTTTGCTCTTCTCTGAAATTTCAGATGTCATTACAAAACCACAGATAAAGAAGTTAGAGTTACTAATGAGGGAACGATGTAAAAAGCTATTCCATTCTATTCCATTTCTCATTTACAGTGATGTAAGCTGAGAGCAGCTCCACTAAATTCAACACTGATCCAACAGAGACCAGAACTGGTAAGTTAGCATGAGTGGACAAACTGGAATGAGATTCCTTCTTGTGTTCTGGGCTTCTCTCACAGAAGCTGGTTTAAGTGAAGGGCAGCAGGTTTCCACATCCACTTCTCTCTGAGCTAAAACTGGGATCAAGAGACAAGAAAGACTAGGGAGATCTGCTAATTTGGTAGAAAGACAGAAAAGTTACAGGATCACAGATGATTTGTAAATGCTTTCCTTTATCCCAAACAGAGAATGAGTTTTCAGTATGAGCAGTTGATACATGGATGCAGCAATAGCATGATAGTCTGATCTTAATTTGGTATATTTCTGTGCTAAACTGATTTCTAATGCAAACCTGAAGCCTGCTGCTGTGAAAATACACCAGCTAGGGTGGGGAGGCTAAATTCTGGGGTTTTTGATCAACAGCAATTTGCATCCCATTTTGTGACCAAGAGGTAGGCCTGAGGCCTGACCTGAATGTGGCCCTGCTCTCTGGGGCAATGCTAATATATCTTTTTCACTACAGGGAAAAAGTTACATCTCGGTTGGAGTTTGCTCAACCTACTTAAAAATGTGTTTTCATGTGGGCTGAAAACATGAGCTGTGGCCATTGAAATACAAGCTATGGGATGGTGGCTGCTATAGTGCAGTGGCTGTTCACCCTCTCACACTTATTTGTGACTAGCAAACCGAGAAGTTCAGGACTATTTTCTTAACCCACTAGCTGCAGAACTCCCACTAAACTGAATGGAGTCATTCAGCTGAGTGCCAAGGCATTTCAGTGCTTGAAAGCGAACACCAAAGCGTTTGCATACCTCCTGGTGTGCTGGCTGCTTTAATGGCAGAGCACAGACCTCCTTCTCCACTGCCCCTAAATCATGCCACTTTATTCCCTGGATCCCCCAAGGATTCCTCTTCTGTGCTCTTTTGTGTGGATGTTCATTCACAATTTAAACATCACAAACTGGGTGACAACATCCTAACTAGGAATAGGCTGTTGGCACATTTCCAGGGTGCAGTATTGCACATCAGGTCTGCTCTGATGAAAGAGAATTCAGCTGGAGAATAGGGGACTCAGTTCTAAAGCTCTAAAGCTGTCCTGAAATTAATGCCTTAGGCGACTTTATATTTTTATTGGGCAATGCTTTATACAGCTCTGGCTTCTTATGACTCATAATCTTAAAAAATCCATCCCAAACTCCTCTTTTTCTGAGAAGATCTGTATGCATTCAGCCTCAGGCTGCTGAGATGAGTAGCACAGCCTTCCTGGTTTTAGTAGTCTAAATTTCTCTAAAATTCTAAATTTCTCACATTTTCTGTAGGTATAGGGGAAGTTTTTTTCCTGTTCCTATATAAAATACAGAATGTATGTTATGTGATATGTGAGATTTGAGCTAGTTTATAAATTAAGAGTTCTGCTGTCATGAGTGAGAGCACTCAGTGTGCATAGAATTAAGTGCACAAGGCACAAATCTCATCCTGCCTACACATACCCAGGTTTCTCATAATCTCCTTTGATATGCTCTTGTAACTTTCTCTTGTATCTTCTTTTATAGTGTCTCATTAATTAAGAATAAAGACTTATTATCATAAATAAAAAAATCCTACAGTTTCATGGAAGAATTTCTACAGTTTTATGGGATGACAACTGAGCAGCTGCTGAGGTAAAAAAAAATAAAAAAATCCTATTTCCCACTTATGTACCAGAATTACAATGTGCTGTTTGTTGGGAAAAAAAACTGCAACAAGTACAAGTAGCAATTCAGCTATTCCAGGAAATTCCTACTCATCCAAAATAAATCCTTCTCATAATATGGTATACCCATGGCAGACTGCTGTAAAAAAGTGCATCCAAATACATGAATGCAAAATTAAGATGGCAGTTTGTTTTGGTCAGTTTCTGAGACCTCTTTTGCTGTCTACAGATTTTCACATGAAAAGGACATTATTTTTAGTAGCTGTTCAGTTGCTTGAGCTGTTGATTTTTCCAGGAATGATGTAGTTAACTAACATCAATTGGTTGTACCTATCTTAAACCTCCAAAAGTGCAGACCAGCAAGAACTGGCCCAATGTATCAAGAAGTTAGATTTAGAACTTTTATGGAAAGCAAGGTCAAGCAAACTCTCTTTCACAAAGGTAGAGTGAGTGCAAGTAGGTTTAAGATGATCTGAAGTTGGTGTAAAGGGGATCTAATTTGCAAAAAACCCTTTTATATTTCTGTGAATTTTGTTGGTAAATGCAAGTGAGTTCCTATATATACAATGGGGAGGAAAAAGGAATGAGAATTAAAGCAAGATGGATTTACCTACACTGATTAGATATCAAAACTATTTGACTAACAGAGGTGGAGAGAGTTCCTGGCATACTTGGGATGCACCAGTCAAATTGCTTCATATAAGGTTTGCATACATACAGCAGGGTTATATGGGGCTTGACATAAATCCAAAGTCATTTCAGGAGATACAAATTCAGGTGCAGGCTGAGGGTGTTTCAAATGGCCAAAAGGCCTTTCAGTTCCCTCAGCAGAACTGCTTTCCAGGGTGAAGAGCAGGAGATTTTATGCATCAAGAGCTGGAGTTAAGGTGCCTTCCAAGGCTCGGTCCAGAGCAGCCATCACCTCCTGCAGTGGGCTCAGACCTGGGCTGGGCTGAGCACACCCTTGGCAGGGTGCAGGTCCCTTTTCTAGGCCACAGGGGCAGCCCAGAAGGAGAAGTGTCTCAAATGCACAATTCCTGGCAAAGCTGGGGTGGGACTGTGGTGATGAACCAGGTGTGCAAACCAGAGGCTGCCTCCCCCTCTGCCCAGTGCTCTCAGCAGGCAGTGGTGGGGAGCAGGAGGGCAGTGCCCAGCCCAGAGCTGTACCTGACACCAGGAAGGATTCCCTCCAGCGCGGCAGTGACAGGGACCGGACACCGTTGGAGAAGCTCCCGCGGTAACCAGAGTGCCCGGCGACTTTCTGGACCAGAACCTTCCCACCTGTGTTGTCAATTATACCACTGCAAGGAGGAAACAAAGGGTCTGAGGGGAGAAACGCCACAGAAGCCTTCAAAACCCTTCTTCAGTGCAAGAGGTATGAAGTGATTCCTGTCACCTTTAAACCAGGGGTGGTGGTGGGGCTGGGATGTCACTACTAAGCCTGCTGCTAAGAAATGTTTGTGCTCCTTCCACATAAAGAAGAGCAGTTTGTTGCAAAGTGCTGTCAGGATCTGTTTGCTCTTCCCACTGATCCGCTGGTCCTCTGTTTAAGCTTGACCTAGTTGCACACAAGGAAAGGCTACTGCCTTCTTTACAATTCCTGCAAGCTTGATTGAATGACTCAAGATACAGGCAGAGGTTCTCAGAGGAGCTTTCAGGCCAAACACGTGACAGAATGTGTTTTCTTTGACTCTCAGTATGTGTTTTCTGCAAAAATCCAAGCATGTTTCTGAACTCAACCTGGAGTAAACTGGACACAATGCTGCTGGAAACTGTAGGAAACCTGGCAGACTCTAGGTGTGGTGCCCATCAAATGGTGTTTACCACACAGTGTAACATGTACCTCCAGACAAACAGAAATCCTGTGGTGTTTGCAGCCTGCTCTGGCATCACCAGGACAGCAGGTCAGCTGGGAACCAGCGGCAGCTGCAGGGGAATTGTAGGGCTGGCAGTAATGAGCAGGCAGGAAAATAAGTACTGGGCAGCAAGCAGGATTGAAGAGTATGTTAGAAGTGTATTTTGCTGTGGTAATTGTGAGAAGCTGCTGTTAAAATAAATGTATGGAGAAGAAATTCACTGTCTGTGGAATTGCAAGCTAACAAAGCCAAACCCAGCTGTCAAAAAAGAAAAAGTGAAGTCCTCGCTGTAACAATACAGCCAGCCAGGCTGCAGGGAGATTGCAGTATTGCTACCAGTATTTTTTAATTTCCCTTTAGGACTAATTCTGCATGCCGAGGCAATTCCCACTGTGCACCAGTATGCGAGGCAGGGATTTGCGGCTGGAAAGCCTTTCCCTGGCAGTCAGGTCCGCAGCGAGGGCAGAGCTGCAGCCAGGAGGTGGCAGCGCTGTGCGCACACAGCTCCTCAGCCTGGGCAAGGGGGAAATCCCAGAGCCTTACCTATCCCACTTTGCCCGAGATCCAGGCACTTCACAGAACTGGAAGCACAGCAGTAGCTCAAATAACTCCAAACTAAGGCAAGCTGTCAATGAGGCTTTAGAAGTTCTTGCTGCGTTTTTGGCTGGATGCATCCTACCTGTCCATCCCAGCTCCAGCTGCAATGTGTTTTTGTTGTGCAGTTATTCTCCGTTAGAATTTTATGCACATTTTTGCATGGCTAATAAAACTCAGAAAAACTTTTGCTACAAAATTTATGTTAGTAATTTCCTTGTGCAGTGTCCTTTTATGTAGCAGGAAAGCACATTACTCAGTCTTTGAAGTCAAGGACAATTAAATTCAAACCCAGAGAACCAAACCAATCCCAGAAGTATGTGAGTTATATGTGTTCATCACTGGGAATATGCCTATTTTTTCTGAAGATTTATTAGTTGTAGCAGCTCCATCTCTATCTTCCACTTGAATAATAATAGTACAATAGTAATTTGTTATGCATGAATGAGAGATCTGGAAATCTCAAGACACTTCTCCAAAAGTTGAGAAACTTCTTCAAACACAACTAATTTCTATAGGACTACAGGATTGACAGCACTTTGTAAGAATGGATCCATGCCATCACACATGGAATTTCTCTCAGGTTTTCTACAGCAGCCTGCAATCAAACCTACAAGTGGGAACTGTAAAGAATTTGAAAAGTAAGAATCTCCCTGCACTGAATGACAATTTTGTCAGAGTGCTTCACTCATTTCAATTCACTCACCTGTGAATTGCAGCATTGCAGACGCTGGAGAAAGAAGCATAAATGTCTGTGCCATAAACACGGTGTTTTACATCTTGACATCCCGGAGGGCATTTTGCAATGAATTCTGGATTGATTATCTTCCCTGCCTTGACATCACAATCGATCTGGGGTACATCTGTGAGTGCAAAATCTTGGTCAAGTCAGATTGAATGCTTTCATGGCTGAGAGATCTTGTCATGAAACAGTGAGTAAGTGAGTGACAGGGATGCCCTCCTCCCAAGCCATCATATCAATGATTTTGGGATACAAGACATCTGTGTCTTCTCCATCTACAACATAACACATAATAACACCTATGCCAAGGGACGTGGCAATAACTAAGGACAGAATAAGGAGGCCTGTGGGTATTTCTGACCTTCAGTGTTTGCTTCTCTGAAGGAAATATCTGTTATGACACTTGGCTGGAGAGAGAAGGAAGTGTAGTCACCCAGCCCGTGGTTAACACGTGGGAAGGAGGGGGTGGGGATGCTTCCCAAGCCTTCCACTGTGCTCATGTAGCTCCATTCCATCTTTATGCCAGGCTGAAGTCACAGCCCATTATCTTGCCCTTAATTTTTAAAACTTTCTGCTGGGTAAAGTTTACTTTGAACAAGGGATTTAAGTGGGTGTTTACAACCTCGCAGCAGGCTTGCTTGTCAGCTACATGAGCAAAATAATCTGTGGACAGAACTGCTCCTGCAGCAGAACAGCTGAAAGTTAAACATGCCAGTGCCCAGAGATGCACCACTTGTCTCACACCAATCAGCTACATGTGCTTTGTGTTACAGCTGGTCCATTTCACGTATTTATTTCTCTCTCTCTCTGTGAAAACCTTAGTGCTTGCTTTGATCCTTGTGTGGTACCTAATGACCTATGAAGACACATTTTAGCACTGAATTACAAAATTTTCCCTTTATAAATGTTAAGTGGCATACACTTTACTCAGTGATTTGTTTTCAATTAAAGAGTCTTTTAGCTAAAATATAATGCCATTGACTCTAGACAATCGTGGAGAGTTACCAGAATACAATCTTACTTTGCACCATTCTTATGCACTGGACATGTCTGCTGTAAAACAGCCAAAAATTCTACTGAGACCACTTACATAGCTTAGCCTTTTTTGTCTTCTTTGTGGCTTCCTTGGCTGTGTATGTACATGTAAGAAACACACCTGGAACAAATAAATATAGTATCAGGAAAAAGATGGACTATCAACATCAGTCACCACAAGCTCCTCTGCATGAGATTTCTCAAATTTAAATCAACAGGGTGAAAACCTGAAATAAGAATATTTTCAGCCACATTTAGGTTTCTACTTGGTGGTTAACTTTGCAGTCAAGATGTCATCTGCTGTGGGGAAGTTCTCTGAAGGGGACTGAAGATCAGTTCAGTTCACACATTCATCTACGCAACTCACTATCTCAAGATGCCATGGAGTCCATGTGGCCGAGAAAACCACAAAAATATTTCCACAAGCAGTGGGAGGTCTTTGTAATTGGTGCAATATGGAAGCTAATGAAACAATGTGCTCTGTCCACAAAGCAACTGGGAATTTTGGGAGCCAAAAATTCTTCTTAATAACCATTTGAGAAGGTTATTCTGCAATTTTGTGTTGTGACATTTCACTCACTGGTGGCAGCAGGTGAGGGGTACTGGGCAGCATTAGAGAATGTGTGAGGTTCTAGGGTGGCTTGTCCCAGCAAGGGCACCCATTTTCTTTAGTAAGCAGGATTATGGTTTGAAAAGTGTAAAAGAGACTTTTTATATGCTGTTACTTTAAAAGTTACATGCCAATATATGCCTGTAGCTTACCATGTTATGTTTACTTGCTAAGTGATAACGTGCAAAATCTCTTTATTCTCTGTGCTTATCTTATAAGCATTGTATTATGGGTAATTGATAACTTCATTACAAATATCTTGACTTTCCTGTTCACCTTTCCCTTCTCTGAGCTTTCAAAGGGAATTGAAACTCTCTGTGATGTGTCAGCTGATCTTTTTATCCTGTGTTAAACTAATCTTACTAGAATATGCAACAGAAGTCATTTCCTTCTTTCGTGCTCTTCTCTCCCTAGACTGATTGCAGAGAGTTTGCAGACTTAATCACACCTAGAACTTGCTCAAAAGTTAAAGCAGTCTCACACTGTCTGAAGTGACAGTGCAGAGGTGCAGTATTTGGGCCTTTTGTCACTGGTGCAGTTGTGTAACCATGGCAAAATTGTAGTTAGTTAAGAAAAAAAGGAATGCATGAGTGGAAAATAAAGGGCAATATCTCAACTACTTGGAATGTTGCAGCACAATCTAATGTGGGGAAAGTAATCTGTTAATTTATGTAGAAGAACTACATAGATTGCTGTAATGTGAACTAAGAACAACTGTCCTGACAGACTTGAGGATAACAGCTAGAGGGAATATTGCCTGGGAATGTCACAACCAGAGTGTTCATGTAAGATGAATTGCAAGTTCTGGAGTTCCTACATGTTCCCAAAAAGTGAGATCCTGTCTGACTGCCAGGGGAAAGAAAATAAGACACATTTATAACCTTTTGGTACCATCTTGTTCATGGAAAGAACAAGAACAGGGAGAAATGAAAAAGCTGATTTTTCTTTAGAGGGAATCTTTACATTACAGACACTTTTCAGGCCTACCTGATATGGACTGCATGTAACTGGTCATATACTTGGAAATGTCTGCAAGTAATTAATATTTTTTTCTATGCCAAAGCCAAGAAGTTTGTGTAGCCCATTTCTGAGAAGCTGTGCCAAGGCTTACACCTGCCACTGAGAGCTTCATCAGCCCTGGAGTCCAAAGGGAAGAGGAACAGTCAGTAGCCACTGGGCATCCAGGGTGGGAGAATACAGACCCTACAAATTGCAGCACATCAGCTGTACTTACCAAAGAAGGTTGCAATGACTGTGGCCCTCATGGTGAGTGAAGCAAAATCTGGATGTGTCACTAAGGAGCACTGAAAAGGAAAAGAGGAGTTCGTCAGGCTGCATTTGGAGGTAAGGCAGATGACACTGGAATGGTGGGGGCAGAGGGACTGTGTGCTCTTCTTTAACCTCTCACAGTCCTCACATCCGACATCCTCTTATGACACTTTTTAGAACAACTGATATCCCCAGGGGAGGTGATGTTTGGGCTATCACACTCCCATGGACTAATTTTTAATTCTCTCCAAAATTTGTCTTTTGCTCACAGAATTCACATTGCTCAAGATTTCACATACTTATTTCAGAAGCCAGGGTCAGGAGAGGACAAGGTGGGCATGGACATGTTCTGACATCTATTTAAATCTGTTCACTGCTCTTCTAAGAAATAATCAAAGAATCATCCTTTCTGCACATCAAAGGACACCAGGTAATCTCACATAGATAAGGGGAACATAAATCCATTTACTCCTGAAAGATGTTGCATGAAGTATTTTGCAATTGTTCCATCATTTGTGAGCCAAATTACTGGTTCCTTTCCTTTTCTGAGGATGTGTATGTGTGTACTTACATGTGAGCACCTGAGATTAAGAGGATTCTGTCAGAACATCTGGAAAACATTTTTTCTGGGTCTGCATACATGGTTTATGACCCCTGCCATCCCTGTAGCTCTTGGCCAGGCTACAAGAATTCAAACTTATCAGAAATAACCCCTCTCAGCCCCTCCTGAGCATCACCTCCTGCTTTTGCTATTATTTCATGATTGTTGAGAGAATCCTGTGTTGGAGACTCATAGTTAATTATAGTCATTAAAGTACTACATAATGTTTGACAAATTGAAAGGGAGAATATCAATGATCAAAATAAACTTGATCTTCAGAGAAAACTTATTACATGCTTACAAGTGGAAAGATTTGTTTGAAAAAAAAAAAAGAGCTAGCTATGCAGAAAGAAAATAGGAATGTTAAATAAGAATGCTAAAGCTGGTTTTGACCAGGGAAAGCAAGATGTCTGCTTCCTGGAAAAATGGCAGATTTCATCTGATTTCACATAGCAATTCATATACTCAGAAGCAGGGCTGTGGTAACCCCAGAAAGAAATTTAGCGAACAAGGAAGATAGAGGAGAGTAAGAGAAAAAAAATCTGCATTCTGTCTCCATATAAAATGTTTCCATATTTTTACTTTAATTGCTCTTCTTTTTCAAGCAAGCCACATGCCATGAGTGAGGATGACTAAAACAGTAAGCTAATCTAAACTGAGTTCAGCCAGTTCTGGCTCTATATAATTTATAACTCTTTTTACATAGAGCAGATCCACCTCTGATTTTTGCTCCTGTGCTGCAGTTGGAGAGTTTCAAGTGCCAGGACATACTAACAGTGTCACTTCCTAACAGCACAATGTCTATCCTTGGTGATATCCCTGCAAAAGGTTCCTGCTAGGCTGCTAAAGCTGAAAGTGGCAGAGGTTTCTCAGAAGCCACAGAACTGAATCCGGGGGACATGGAAGTGGCTCAGCACAGTCACTGTGTCTTTCTGAAGAATGTGGGCAGGGCAGTGGGGGTGACCCCAGGCTGTACAAGCCATATCAGCAAGAGCAGATAAGTGGTGATGTTCTGCTCTCATGGTTAGCTTCTATTAAAAAGAGTTGCCCATCTTTTGGAACAAAAATCCCTCTTAAGCATTTACTGAAGTTTGTTTCTACTGTGAAGCTGTTAAAAGAAATATCACTAAGATGTAGAAGAGTGCTCAGAGAAACTTAGCTCAGATGCTTTTCTCCTTCTTTTATGTTTCAACCCACTAACACATCAGAGGTATCAAACAATTGCTCCCCTTCAATGAATTCTCACTTTAAGTCAATCACAGAAAAAGAAGAGGCAGAATAAGAGTAGAATTCATTTGCAGAACTACCATGCACCATTAAAGATTGTACTGACACTGGCTTACACTTTGCAAAAGCCATCTTAATACGAGCATTCCCAAAATTTGCAGTGAATAAATTCAGCATTGGCATTTTTATTTAAAGTCAAAGAGATCTGTGTGAATTTTTCCTGGCAGTATTTGGCTTGGTGCTGAGATGTTTTTCGTCACCAGCTTAATTACAGTAGAAGAAGTCTGAGATGGTAAAACATCCATGTAAAGTCTGTCTTCATGGGTGGGCTGCTGTGGGGGGAGACTCCAACAGTGCCTAACTTTTCCTGTCTTACAAAACGTGTAACCACTTGTATCACCAGGGCTGTACAAGACTTCCCACTGCTTTCTGGAGGCCCTGCTGTCCCCAGCCCTGCTGTCCCCAGGGCACGGCATGGCCAGCCACCCCAGGAGCCACCCCAGTCCTCTTGGGTGACAGCACCCTAGGCTTGGCTGCAGTTGCATTCTCTGCCTAGTTGGCTGGTGGGAATTTCTCTTCAAGGCAACAGAAAGTGGGCTTTTGTTCCTAAATTATTATGAATTCACTGTGGAAAGAAGCCAGTAAATCTAAAAGGATTTAAGACTTAAAGGCTGTCAGGGGTTCAGCAGAGTTCAGCAGATCCCTTAGCCTGCAATAACAGATGTTTATCAATAAGAAAGATACTGGAAGCATTTAGACAAGGCTGTTACATTTACTTAACAGCTTTGTTGTCGCAGCTAAACCGAAAAACATCTTATTGTGGACTCTGTATCTGCGTTAGTGCTAACATCCTCATGGAAATATAATAGTAAAGAAAATTAGTTTTGCCACTATAATAATTTCTACTATATTTCTACTAGGTTTTGCCACTATAATAATTTCTGCATATCAGGAGAAATGCACAGACATCCCGTGACACAGCCCTGGTGACAGTACTCCAGGGGGTGGTCCTGGCCTTCAGACCCTGGGCTGTCACATGGGGAAATGCACAGGAGGATTTACATTGCTGCCTATTAAGTATCAGGCACAGAAGCTCCAGGCTTTCTGTAGTGGGAATCTGTGTGCATTCATTGTTTTTGGGGCCTAGGGTGTCCCCTGATTTAAGCTGTGAGAGATCCCCTACACTGTGCACTGGCATGGCATCTGCTCCTTCACACTGCTAAAGGGAGCAACAGCTTGGAAAAAACCAGTGGGCTTTTTGTTTCTCTGGGAAGGAAAGGGAAAGCAGGGCTCCAATCCATACTTACAACAGACTTTTTTAGTCTGTATAGATCCACTGAGAGGTTTGGGGATGTTTTATCTGTAGATAAAGAATGACACTTTGCTATTAAATACGAAGTTGTACTTCCTTTGTTGCTTTACAAAATGAATAGATTGCATTAAAACAAACTGAAAAGTTTCTACTTTGTACTAGTCTGGAGCATGAGTTTTGCTGAGACTTCTCCTAATCAGATTTCTGTTGAGGCAGTATTTACAGTCTCAGTCAGAACTGGGAAGTAGTGACTACACACTATTAAATCTCCTAAACTGCATGCTGGATCTCTGTTTATCAGAGTACCTTTTCCCATCTGAATCTTTCAGACTGTCATAACAGAAGTTACCTTTATGCCAGAGAAGCTATTACATATGCATTACATTAGCACATGCTTCAATTCCTGCTAGTACAAATGTAAGGAGTATCTCCTTCAGTGTTTCACAGTGCAGCTGATATTTTACCTTTTAAAATCAAAGTCTTATTTAAAAGAACATTGATTACTTTTTCCTGACCACAAACACTTGAAAACTCTTGAATGTTAGTGAAGAGACAGAATTAGCAAGCTATTCTTTCTGTGTATAAAGTAGGATTTTTTATACTGACCTTTTATTAGCAACTTGACTTTTATAAAGATCTGAGGGAGCTGCTACATACTACAAACAAACAGATGGTTTAAATGCACATAATTGTCACTGTATGGCAAACTGCAATATTTTCTGGAGGAAGTGCAGATTATAAGTCCTTGGTTTTTGGTGTCAGGCACTGCTGTCCATTCCATGTGCAAGCTGAAATTCTTTGCTAGTACCATGTGCTTTGCCTCTGCAGGGGTAAGTAGTTTATCTCCTGTAATCTCCTGTGCAACAGAAATTAATTTGTATACTCTCTTTGTACCACAATAGTGTGTGTCATTGTTTCCCTTTTCAAGGGATTCTAATATCTCAGCAACACTGGCACCATAAAGAAAAACAGAAGTGGATTTGTCTGAAATCTATTTGAGCAAGTAGCGTGGAGTTAGCAGCAGGATCTCTAAGCACTGTGGGTTGAGTTAAATATGTGCCCTTTCTGGGAAAATCAAGTGGGCTTGGTGTAGGTGTGAGTAAACTGGTTCTGATAAACAAGAGCTGATCATCATCTTCGAGAGGAAAACATTTTAGATTTGGTTTTTTGTTGTTGTTGTCACTTTTAAATTTTTTTAATATTATTGTTTAACCCTTTCTTTGTAGCATGCTCATACTCTGTACCCATGGTATTGTACCTTGTTTGGCAGTGCAAGAACTGTTTGTTTTGGAGCACACAAGGTGATATGAGTACCACTTGCCACATGTGATTTAGTTTCACCCCCTTTCTTGTCAGAGGGATGAAGTTATGTACCCTCAGTGCATTGCATTGCTCTGAAAGTCTGTATATTAAAAAAAGTATCTAAGTGGCTGTTTTTTGAAAAACTGGAGGTACTGAGTTTTGCTGAGACAGAAAGGTTGAATTGATAGCTATAGTTCATTATGGAGGCTTAGACTGACCTGTAGGTGTACCAGACCAGGTCACAAAATGCAAGATCCAAGGTGCTGTTTTGTGAGGTGAGCTTGTCTACATGGGAGGATAGACTTTACTTTTTGTGTGGTCTGAAATAGAATATATGTATCCAGGAATTTAAAACTATCATAGACTTCATCACCTGCTGCTATAAGAAAAGGTGAGTGAACACTCACCTTTCATATTTCTTCTGTGATGAGGAAAACATGGGTCCAAATTCCCTGAGGCCATGGACATTTATCCCTGATTAAGGGTTCTCACCACTTGCTTCTTATGACAAGACTTTGATGGCTACCACATAATGTTTTACATGGTGCCTGCTGTGCTTTGTGAGGTTTCTGACTCTCAAAAGGGCTGTGGGGGCTGCTGGCAGCCAGTACCTCTTGTGGGGCACCTGCCAAGTCACTCTCAAGTCACTGAAGTGAGGTATGGGTGGATTCAGAGGTCTGAATTTTACGTAAGTTGCATCTTGGGCACAGGAGTAATTTTTTTCTGAGGTGGTTGAACAAATGTTTATATGCAGGTTGGAAAGAGGACTTTAGTTCAAAATAGCTCTCATTCAGGTAGGTATAATGAAGAGATGATATACCTAAAAACTTAGAGACACATAGAAACATGTAAGCAGCCCTGCAGTACTCATTTTGTGTTCATGCAATGCGCTGAAATTAAAACATAAGTTTGAAGTAACAGTGATGATGAATTCTCTGCTTTCCACAGAGTTCTTTCAGAAGAAGGTGATTTATTTAAGACTAGAGTGTGATTTAACTTGCCAGACCTTTCTCAGAGCCTAAATAAAACTGCAATGATTATACATTTTCATCTGTCTCAGCAAGAAAACCATCAATTATGTTGGTCTGACCTACCCCTTCCAGCAAAGGAAGAGATACATTTAGAATATGTCACCCACCCACAGAGAAAATATAATTTGGACTGTCTGGATTATGATTTCTTTGGGGGCCATTACACTGTACTTTCCTGGTTTCTGCTAATGTATTATGCTTTAATTTTTCATTTTGATGCACAGATTTCATGCCTCATTGGGAATTGCCGTTTGCTTAAACCTGTGAATCCCTGTCCAGAAAACTTCCTCCCTCTGTTCTCCTCCCCACCATGGCTTTTGTCTGCTCACGTATCTGCCCCTCTCACTCTCAGGGAAACTTTTTCTACTTTTCTAGTTTGACTATTACTTCTGCTTAACATCATTCAGACCCCAACCAGGTGCCATCAATCTCTGGCACTGCAATTTTCCCAAGAAATAAAGGGCAGAGGAAAGTACTTGCAATTCAGCAGTGGCGGAGGGCTGTGCTAGCTTTGTAGCATGAGATTTGTGCCCACATTTCTTTCCTTTTCTCTCTCTCTTTTTTTTTTTTTTAGAAAATGTGCCATTTTCTATTTCCAACAAATGGTTTAAACAAGTCAAAGTGACTTTTTAAAGTGCAATACATGGTTTCTCAGATTGGATGCACAATAAAGAGCACTGAGTAACCATGCTATTGTGCTGCCTGCAAACTAAGAATTAGTGTCGTGTGTCAGAATTCCCCTGAAGGTACATATTTAGTCTAAAAGCAAGGAATTTCTGTTAAAGGCACTGAAAAAACTGCACATAACCCTGGGGATGGTTTTGGAATTTCTGTAGCATGTTCAAACAAAACAACATTTTTTTTAAGGTGGAAACTTAGAAGCAGAAATTTAGAGAAACTGTAGGATGTTTACTCTCTGCTTAAAGCTACACATAACCCTTTGCTACAAAAGTGAATTATATGTCTAAATCAAAAGCCAAACTCATCCTTGAGCATGCTAGTAAATTTATAAAACAGCTCACAGAAAACTTTTATTGATCCAGTATCTCCTACAGTTTGTATTACTGTAGTGATACAGTAATAGTGATGCCCCATGCCCAAGCCAAGGACTGGTTGGATAAGGATTAAGAAAACATTTGTAATTAAAAGAAAAAAAAAAAACCATAAAAACAAGAAAGCTGGAACTACCCTGGCATTGAGCACTTGTTTGAAGTAAGGTAGGAAGTGATGAAATTCATTTATGTCTAGTAAAGACAACTTGATCAAGGAGGCATCTTTCACAAAAGGTCTTCAGCAAATCAGGAAGCATGGGAATGCTGTGGAAAGCATTTTGAAAAGCTAAGCTGAAATTCAGTTCTGTGGTGGAAACCAGTAAACTGAAGTTAAGAAATTAGTTTCAATTTTGCAATCTCTTAAAAATGATAGTCTTGTGCTCCTTGCTCTGCAAAACATTTTCCTTTTTATATTTTGTACTTTTCAAAAAATATTATTTCTTCCTAACTGCATTACTTCTGTTTGGAAATGTTTTCTCCAAGTCTTCTCAGTTAAATATCTTTCTGATACCTTTAGTTTAGAAAAAAAAACCTGTGCAACAAGGGAGGTTGCTACCAAAGGCAAAGCAGAAAACAACCCCAAACCACCTTCTGTCCCTCAGTCATCTTGTACTGCTGCTTTTTTGGGACCTCCCGATGGCTTGCCTCCTTGCAGGGTCAGCTGCTGAGGGCCAGCATGCCCAGCCCCACATCCCAGGACATTCTGCATGGCCACGCTGCCCATGGCCCTCCCCAGGCATGGTCATTCATTGCTTTGCTACAGACTGCTCCAGCTGTGTCCTCCCAGCTCCTCTGCAGCCCACTGCAACCCAACAGGGGCACTCAGGCTGATGCCTCTCACCTGATGGGGCTGTTCTGGGAGCAGTCTGAAAACCCTGAACCTGTGTTTCCATTTTTTGATGACTGAAGAAGACATATCAGGTCTCCAAGTGGCTCTTGGGAGGAAAGGGAGCTATGGATTGGAATGAGTGCCAGCATTATAAATGAGGCTATTAGGGGTTGTGCTGCTTTCCTGGAGACGTGCTGTTGGTGGAGGTGCTGGTGAGAGCCCTCACGACACGGTGAGGGCCAAGCTGTGCAGCCTTATGGCCTGAGTACTGGCAGCCCTTGGCAACTGGCAGCACTGCGCTCTCTAACATATGGGGCATGTGGACAACATGAGGAATAGCTCAGCTTCCAAAACTACATTCCTCAGGATCTGAGTGCCCTGGAAGGGAAATGAAAAGCTAGAAAACATGGTGGCAGAGAAAATGGCCTTCAGAGCCCAGTCCTGGATACTGTGACAGTGTAGGTGCAGCCAGAAATTGCTGAGAAATGTGTCTCAGAACCAGGCTAACACTGTTTTACTAATTTTGCATATTAGAGTATTTAATATGCAAAAGCCTCCTGTTTTGCATAGAGGTGGATCACAGGATTCTGTTTCTGAGAGACCAAGTTGAAAAAGGGAAACCACTTGGACTTGGAGCAGGAAATTGTAATTTGTGGTCTTTTGTTTTGAAAACAAACGAAGCCTACAGTCCTCAGTATTGCATAATCTACTTCCATGCTCAGGAATTTTGAACTTTGGATTTAGGAGAATACCATATGAGCTTCTACTTCAAATCTAATTATTGCCTAACCTATGTATTTATTTCTACATACAGATTTCACCAACAGGAATAAAACATGTAGACCACAGAAGAATGAGTTTCTGTCCCAAATTACCACCTATTTTGAGATGCAGTTTGGTGGAAAGGCTTTCTCCAAAACAGGGTGCAAGTAGGCTTTTATGATTTATGTGGTGTCAGTATTTGCCCTTATGACATTTGTACAAAGTTGCTCTGTTGGAACTGCTCTAAACTTCTCTAACCTCTCACCCCCCTCATCTGGACACTCCTCTCCTTCCTGTGCAGCCTCATTTTCAAACAGCCTCTTTCCTTCTGTGTTTCATGTCCTAAAACTTCTTCCACCAGGCCCAGAAGGACAAAATTTTCAAGTGTTGAAGAAGCATTGCAGAAGAGGTGAGAAGGATGGGCTCCCAGAGCAAGCAGAATGGATTCCCATCATCCTCAGCTGGCTGGCAGCTGTGAAAATACCCCTGTAGTCAGGGAGTCCTTACCCTTTTGTAGCTCTGACTCACTGGAGTTGTCCACAGCCAGAATACACAGCCCTGCTGCCAGCTTTCCTCTATGTCTCACCCCTGTTCTATGGGCTGAAGGGTAAATGATGTATTTGGGGGAAACAAGAAAGAATGGAGCCTTCTGAGTCCCTAAAGGAACCTGGCAGGGAGATCGAGAGGCACAGACATGGCCGTGTCCAAGCTTCCCTGTAAATGAGTGATTTTTGAGAAGTAAAAATTTCCACAGTTTTGTGTACAAGCCTGAAGGTGTTGGAAATCCCCAGATCATCCTGGTGGGGACATTAAAGGGCTGCATGAAGCTACACAAGAACATTCAGAATCTTCCTGAAAATTTTGGCGCATGTGTACCTGTCACTTGGCAATTCTGTGCCTTTTTCATATGAAACAAGCTGCCAGCTGAAGGGCTGCTGGCTGCTGTGTTCCCTGTGTTGTATTTACAAAAATATTTTATAAGGTGATAGGCTGAGCAACAGTTTGCAAGTGCAAGCTGAATGTATTTTTTATATCTGTGTCTGTGGGATGTTCAGTGGAATGAGGCACATTAAGGATAACTGACACAGATTGTGTTCCTAATGTGCCACTGACCTCTTAATGCACTCTGAAGTTCTGGAGATAAAACAAAGATGAGTTGGACTTCATGGGTGCTAGAATGTCTGTTCAGCCACTACAGCAAGACTGATGTTAAGAACTGCTTAAATCTAGATAATTTGAATGGACCAGAGATGGTTATAAACACTCTTCTGAATAGGAATGTGTTTCCAGTTCAGGAAATGAGATATAGATTTTGGTGTTCTGCTTAAAAAGGGAAGGAAAAAGCTGCAGATAGTGGGGTCTTTTTGATTTTTTTTTTGGTTGGTTGGTTTTGGTTTTTTGGTTTTTTTTTTTGGGTTTTGGGTTTGTTTATTTTTTGTTTGGTTGGTTTTTTTTAAATTAAAATGAATTTTCATGAGAAATATTGATGCTTCCAAGCCGCTGGGAAATTTTCTTTCTGATCAACACTTTCTGGTTTGTTTTTTTTTTTTTTTCCAGGCCTCAGTCACTGAAAAATGAGCCCAAAGAGGAAAGGCAGCCCAAGGCAACCCAGCTAAGTCCTGCTGGAGCTGGAGAGGAAAACAAAGAAGATGGCAAGAGAGCTGAGGGTGAGCTGGCTGCAGAAGGAGGGAATGGGCTCTGTTCTCTGCTGGCAGGGCACCTGCAGGGGATGTGGCAGCAGCCCTCAGACAGCACTAAATGTGGAGCTGCCCCAGAACAGAGTTAGGAGCAGAATGTTTGCAGAGCCAGAGCAAATACTTGGGTAGCTAGCCCATGAGTGCCATGCTGCCAGGACTGCCCAAACCTGGCAGGTCCCGGTGTTTGCAAGGGGCAGCTACACCCACACAGGCTGCAGTCACAGCTGGCCAGTACAGCCACCCCACAGGCACCCTTGGAGCCTACAGCATTTCAGTAGATCCTGACTTCTCTATGGGCCACAGTGCTGGAAGAAAAGTTCATCAGTTCACGCTCCTGTTGTATCTGAACAAGCCTCTTCACATCCCTCCTTTTGCATCAGCTTGCTTTCCACCGGGCACCATCACAAAGCACTTTTACTCCTGCTGGGGCTCACAGCGCGGCCTGCAGCCCCTGTGGGCTGGGGGCTTGGACAGTTCACAAGGGCGGTGCAGCTCTGGCAAGGCAGACAGGCAGAGTTTAATTTCCTAACAGATACAATCTAAACAGCCACAGATTTTCTGGGCATTTCTGCGCCTTTCTGAGCCTCTCGTGTGGCAGCGGGAAGCTGTGCTGCCTGTGCAGATTTACCCAGGTTTTCCAAGAGGGAAAAATGTGCAGCAAATAAAGGAACTGGGATGCAAAAGAGTGGCAGCTGCTTTAGGACTGTTAGAGAGGCTCTTTTACGGACGAATGAACCGTCAATTTGTAGTAAGACATTGTTTTCTAAACATAGCATGAAAACTGTTATCTTGCCTGGCTGGTCATTAGAAGAGAGATAATTATAGTCCCTGTGCGACAGCCGGGCCCAGAACAGGGCCTGCATTGTCCCAGTCCCAGCTGAGCACAGGCACCGGCTCCCCAGGCAGCCCTGGGACAAGGGGGCTCCTTGTGCCCCGGCAAGTTCAAAAGAGGAATTGAAGTGCTCTAAGTAGGTGTTAAGCACCTATTTCTCTCTCCGACTCTGGACTTAAAAATCTGCTCCACAAGAGAAAGATGTGAAGGGCAGATCTGCAACTACTGTAGCTGCATCCCCCCTGCTTTTTGTACAATACATGCTGTGATTATTATTTTTCTTTTATTTAAAAAAAAAAAAATCAAAGCCCAAAACATCAGTTTTGTGGTTCTGTGTTTCTGTTTTTCAACACAGACTAATGGAATCTGTATGATGGACAAGTTTTCAGAAGGAAGGACATATTATATGTTCCGTGTCCACTTCCCGAGCCCTGAATGAGAAATCTAAACCTCAGGTGATGCTGCAGCAGGCTGGAGGAGTCCTGGTGTGTACCCAGAGCTTCAGGGGCCAGGGCATCTCTCCAGGACTGCCAGGAAATTCCAGACTTTTGTTTTTCATTACCCATGCAGAAAAGACCCTGCCACCCCAGCCAATTGCAATGGGCCAGCACACACCTTGCTGCTCTGGCCCCTGCCTATGCCAGTCCCACTATAGGGGCAGTTCATGGCTACAAGTGCCACTGCACTGTTTTTTTCCAGGAATACAGTCAGAGTTGCAGGTAGAAAACTGAGTTATCACTTTTTCTTGCTCATTTTAACCAGGTGCCTTAAATGACTTACGTATCAACACTTAAACTGAAAGAGAGTAGGTTTAGATTAGATACTAGGAAGAAATTCTTCACTGTGAGGGTGCTGAGGCACTGCCACAGCTTGGCCAGAGAAGTTGTGGATGTCATGTGAAGGGTTTTCTGACTAGAGCTTTATTTGTGGCTCAGAGAGGGAAAGGGAAAAGTTGAAAATTCTCCAGGCAGACCAGATACAGTCAAGTTTTTGATGCCATTGTTACATAAACATTGGTTTTATTTTTAGCAATGTTTTCTAAGAAGCAATGGCCAGAAATAATAAATAATTCTGACATTTCACATGAAGTAATTGGTCTGGTTTTCAGCTTCTGTGTTCACACTGTGGCTCAGATACTGCCCTTTTAGAAGTACTCCAATTAATTTTGACCAAAAAGAGTGTAATAATTAATTTCCTACTTCTTCTGTGAAAGTAAGTAACTAGGTGAAAAGGGAACACCTTGTTAATGTCTCATCTAAAGGAAAGGCTTTTGTAGGATCTTATCCTTATTAGATAAAAGAGAATCCAAGAGGACTATCTTTCTTGCATTCCAAGTGTGAGGAAACCTGATGTAGCTAGTAAAACTACTTGGTTCAACCAAGTGCTGCAATTAGACCACTAGGGAAAGTAGTGTCTTACATTAAGTAAAGGTAGGAGCAATTAAAGACCAAGTTAAGAACATAATATTACTACTACAGGTGGAAACACAGTATTGGCAGGACATTCAAAATATCTTCTTAAAAAAATACTTTTTATGTACTGAATAACTAAAAGACAGGAAGTCCTTTTTTGTCATCCCAGTGAGAACAACCCCGGCAACTCAAAGCATTGAGTAAAACATGCAAGCAAAGTAAGTCTGTTTAATATAAGATACTAACTTAGTATTTGAAAATCAATGTGTTTGTAATGCAGTTATTTTTGCTTGAGTTCTCTTTGCATCTCTGAAGGAGATCAGTCTTACAGCCACAACTGTCATTCAACTGATGAACTGAGTAAAGTCTGAAGAATATGATAACACAGAAAAACATAGATTTTCTTTGAGTGTAGACAAATGCAAAGTGTTTTTAACTTCAGGATGTGTATAGGAAAACACAAGCTATAAACATATACAACTCCATGGCTTTTCTCAGTAAAATGTACTTTAAAAGACATCTAAACAAAATTTTCTCTGTGTGTGTTTTCTTGTTTTGATGTTTTACTTAAATTTTGGAGAGGTTAGAGAAAAACCAGTGTACTCTAAGGAGGACTTGCCTCTGTAATGTGTAATTTTGCTTTTTGCTCTGAATGTGGTGTAGTTCCCATAAACTCTAGGAACAGAATATTAACTAGAGTTGATGTTTAGCTTGGGGCATTTGGTTCATGTTTGTACTGGTTGGAGAGAAATCACATTTTGAACAGACTTATCAAGACTCTAATCTCTGCAGAGAGCTGAGTGGCTGTGGCAGGCTTGACAATGCTGTTCATTTTTGGAGCCTCACCACCAAAACAAGCACTCAGCACAAAAGGATGTATGGAGTCCAGGCTACTGTACTGTTCATGCTCTGTATCTATCCATTACTAAGAGAGTTCACACCACAGAAACACACATCCCTGGAATAATACCATTTTCCACTCTGTGCCTTGGAGATTAGTGTTCCCCAGTGTCAGGTAGTGTTTATTAAGGGTACAACACACATCTTCCTATTGATCAAAAAGAGTTTGTGAAAAAGTCTTGAAACCAAAACAGTTTTAAGCTGAGGAACAAGTTGCACTGTCTACCACAAACTATTTGAACAGAAGGCTTGAATAAATGTCTATTGGTGTGTGGCTTATATACATCATTCTTTATCACATAGTTAAGCCCTTGCTGTTCAGGCAGTGAGTATATGTGTCCACTTTAACAGCAGGGGCTTAATGCTTTCATAAATACTTTATGAACTATATATGAGTAAAGTACAGTTTCATTGTACATTTATGTCTTCATCTTAGGTCTTTGATCCTAAGCACACAGCTGGAATGCTAAATAAAACATTATGTCCCTACAGTTTCTCAGCACTGAAAATATTTAACTATTATCAACAGGCAAAAAACACAACTCCCCCCTCTCCCCCCTAAATAAATATAGCAGAAAAACAACATCAGAATTACCTTGCTGGAGGTGTGCAACTTTTTATTCCTTTTCTCCACACAGTATGAAAGTGGTTTTTTTTCCAAGCTTTTCTGTATCCCAAACTCCAGCCAACATTATTCTAGAGAAGGAGAGGCAGGCAGCAGAGGGAGGCCTGGACACCTTTTTTCTTTCAGAGAGGAGCTAATCAAACATTCCCATCAAGCTCCGAGCTCTGTGAAAGGCACATTGCTCTCTCTCCCCCCTCCCTCCCTCTGCTCCTCTCTCCCTCTCTGTCTCTCTCTGTCTCTCTCTCTCTGCCTTTCCCTCCCGCACACACAGACTGCAGAGCTCCTTACACTGATTTAGCAGCTGAATTAGGCGGTCCTATTTTAAATATATGTTCCCTCCCACATATTTTTGGTAGGGATTTCTATGCTCCTTTTGCACTAGCCTGTCAGATTTGTCAAGTTTTTCTCTTTTGGGAAGTGAAGCTTTACTCAGCTGATGTTGTGGCTCATTTTTTTTCAGTCTCCCTGTGCAGTTCAGCACTGTGGTGAAATAACTAGAACTAGTAGATGGGAGTAAACCACACAGCCTTAAAGATTATAGCTGCCAGATTAGTTAGATGCAGATCAGGTTTAAAGAGAAAAAATATCTTTTGAAGAGCCAGACTGTGATGCCTTTACTTATGTGAATAGCATCATATTCCCCCAGAAGTTTCCCTGAAGACAGAGGATTAGTGACAGAATAACTCTGCAAGTCTGGGCACAGAGAAGTAGAAGTATGGCATGAGGGTTCTTTCTGATGAAGTTGGATGTGAGGATTTAATAAAATGCTCTCAAAGGCTAATAAACTGGTACTTTTTAAGTGTGACCTGGCCAAATGAGATATACAAAAAGAGTAGTTTCTTTAAGTATCTGTATGCAGATCTCCTAAAATTCTTGGGTAACTTTAAGAAGAAAAATGTATTAAGATAATCAAGATCATAGCATTTATGGGATTATCACAGAAAGTGCTGGTATCTTGTTCCAGGATACTAGAATGTAAACTATAATTTGCAATTCCATTTAGGTATTTGGAAGCATATAGAAAACATCCATGGCTGAACATACACTGTTTAATCTAAGATCATTATGGATGAAAAAAAAAATCTAGTATAAATACAGGAGATTTACAAAAACACACATTAGAAAGACATGCAATTCCTGATTTAACAGTCTCCTAAATGCCTTTAGTTCAAAGGGAAGGTGATTACCTGGTACTTGTAAATATCTACACCAATACCTGCAGAAACTGTGTAACAGCTCAGCATATTAATAAACAGTGCAATATCAAAAGTTTATCAACAAGCTCCAATTGTGTTACTAAGATATAATGATCCATAATTAATTTTTTTCTGTTAATACAGGAGCTCTGGCTTGCCATGGTGAGTCCATGCAAGGCAGGATGCACTGAACTGGCAAAAAGCCTCTTCAGACAGCAAATCTGTTAGCAGTTCTACCTAGAAGATCTACTGAAAAAACCTGAAAAATCTCCCCCCACTGCCCCAAGTCTTATTAATTCCAGTTAACAATTTCACGATATCATCACCTTTTTTATAAGGCTTTGTGAGGTTTAAATATTCAGATAATGAGGGACAAAAGGACCAAGACCTTAGGACTACAGGTTTAGAGGTGTATAGGTACAAGGGGATAAATATCTAACTACTGGGGTTCTGTAGCTAAGTGGCTACGTGCCACTTCCCAGTGCTGGTGAAAGACTGAAGTCTCCCTGACAACTCCTTACCTGCAGATGCTGATAAATAAAAATCTTTGGGCACAGACCTTCACTGGTCTTTAGCCACTTTCCATTCAAGCAGCTTGTTTTCAGAAATCCATGGGAATCTATGTAGATGTTCATTTGCCTGTATTGCTTTACAGTCTCAGGTCAGTGAGTTACCAAGGAATCTTGATCTCAAACCAGTGCAAGTGAGAGGACTGAGGACTGAGCTTCTGGCAAACCAAACCACGGCTGGGTGGGAGAGGCACCTGCAGAGCACACAACAGGACTGCATCAAACCAGCTGGACTGGTGTTGTTGAGTGATGGAACAGAGAAGCCAGACACAGCAGATGATTGGGATGATGGTACGGGCAAAAAGTCCTGCTGAGGTTCAGCTCCTGCTGCCCGTGTCAGCTCACTGAGGGTTGTAGCTGTTGGCATGTGGAACGCTGTCAACAAGGCGTCAAAGCAAGAGCAACAGGGCATGACCAAGGTCATGCTTCTTTGTTGGTGCTGCAGGGTGGCAGTTTTACAAAAGAAACAGCTGATAGATCCACTTTTCATTTTCCATGGATGAATTATCTTATTTGTGGGTAAATTATACCATGGGCAAAGAGCCAGCGTGGTCCTGGCAGGACTTTGCTCAAATGCAGTGGTGTGAGAACACAGCTTTGTTGCTTCCAGAAACACAGCAATGGTGCAGCCCTGTCCACTCTGCACCCACCTTGCTCTCCCAGCCTTGCTGGCTCCACTCCTGGCTCAGGATCAAGAATGCTGCCAGTTGGGTGGCACATTTCTGCACTGCTGCCTGAGAACTAACCTGGCATCCTGGAAATGAGCATCCCAGGAGCTGTGGAGCAGAAACACTGAGTAGGCAGAAAAAGAAAACTATCTGGTTTGTTATTATTCAGGGTATTCAGCCTCTCATTATCGGTTGTAATGGAGAACTGAGGAGTATCAAAACAAAAGACCAAGGAGGGCACTGACTGTCTCTTTTTATCACAACATTTCTGAGTGCCTGTGCTCTTTCCTGACAGAGGCAATTTCCAGCCACCCAGGAGCTGACAACACAAAGAGCAGAAACAAGAGGTAGACCACGTTGAATGGCTCTACTTTGGTACTGGGATTTGCTACAGGGAAAGATTTGTTTGCAAAAGAGATGGCTGTGCAGTCAGGAAGCCACTAATTTGAAGACAAAAGGTATTGAACATGATTGTCTAGAGGATGGACAAGTGCTCCCTATCTGTATGTGTCCATGTGTTCCACCATTGCTTCTAGTCTGAGGCCTCCACCTCAGTTAGTTTTCTGCCAACTCTTAGTAGTATTTCTGGTAGCAATTTTAAAGTTTTACTGTGCTCTATTTTCATGTGCATGTTAGTTAAAGCAGGATTTATCATGATCCATTGAAACAAAGCCTGAAAGCAAAATAATGCAGACCTCTTATTTGTCCCTTGAAGTAGCCAGTGAATAAGACCAGAGAGTCAAAGAGAGTTGAGAAGGTCCTTTAGTTTTTCAAAGAAAATGTAGTGACCTGTTCAGATATTACCTTCACTCTGGAAGACAGAAGAAAGAGAGATAAGATGTATGTAGGCAATGTTAGCTCTGACAGAGGAGATAACTGGCCAAGACTCAGTAAGGAAGTTTGGTATTTTCAAACAGAGGTAGCAGCAACCTGGAAAACTAGACACTTGCTGATAGACCTTAGTCACAGACCTTTAAATAAATCTGCATTTTGAGATCATCTGTCATGCAGAATTTTCAAGGCACACAATGTTTATTACCCACTGCTTTGGGTAAGAACTAGGTGGTGGCAGCTGAAAATTTGACTTCACTGAAGGAAAGCTCACTGGACTTAATCTAATCCTCATTAAAATCTGACTTCAACAGTTTTTAATAAAGCGTTTTTAAATAACATAACTAGTGGACTTACATATTTAAGCCAACACAAAAATGTAGGATTCCTCATGCTTCCCTCTTTCTGCATGCACTCATTCGCAGGTAAATGAAATAGGGAAAACCTCCCGTATTTTGAAATGCAATTAACTCACATGTTCTGGGTTTGATGCTCACCAACTGGTATGGCCCCTGATCTGAGAAGAGGCTACTGTGAGGGAACCATCAGAAAAAGCTGTAGTTTTGCACTTCTTGTGCTTACATGTCTAAATTCAGTCCGAGTTCATTACTGACTTGGTCCATTATCTTTTGATCATAGCTGGCCTTTCTGTAGTGATTCACACGAATAGGTCAAACTTTTGTGGAAAGAGGAAGAGAGAAAGGTTTTACTGTGTAGTAGGTTCACAGAGTAGGTCAAAATCTAAGTGAGAGCAGAGGATGGTGATTTCAAAGGCCATAAATTGCTTCCAAGAGGTCTGTGCAAAGGGCTGACAGGCATATAGGTCCTGTGGAGCAGGTGTGTGCAGCAGTCCAACCCATTCTGTTCCTCTCCCCAACACTCGGGAGGAATTTTGCCTCTGCTGCTGTAGGCATAGGCAAAGAAAATACTCTTCAGGTATGTTATAAAACAAGATATGCCCACACAATTTTTAGAGAAATCCAACCTTTGTCTGGGAATTTTTTCCCACTGGAAGGTAGAGAGTTTCTCACATACCAGATCTTTGTCCAGCTTGTGGGACCCAAAGTGAACACTACTCATCTGGCACAAGGCTGTGGCCGCTCTCTAAAACCATGGAATCATTTGCTCTCCAGGTTATGAATAGGAAATATATGAGACCCAAGACTGAACTAACTGGCTTGTGATCATTACACAAAAAGCGCTGAATGTACCTGCTCAGCTGATCAGTGTGGGCTTAGTAAGGCAGTCCTGACTCTGCATACAAGGACAGAAAACAGGCAAATTAAATTATTTCTGCCAGACAACATGTAGCTATGTCACATCTAATCCCATCCAGGTGCTTAAACAGAATGGAAAAAGTTTTCTGCTCTCAAGCAATTACCCTCGAGCCTTTTCAACCAAACACTACCACAGGAATCAGAGAGCAGAATCTTACAACACCCCAAGATGTCACGCACAGCCTGGCAGTGCTGGCTCTGTTCAAAGAGCATGGTTGCACATGTTAGAGTTAACTCCTAACAAGTGGAGTTCAAATTCTGCAGTTTTTCCACTCAAACTCCATTAAATAAAATCTTAGCTTATGCATTATTACACTTAAGGCAAATTCTTCTTAAAAACCATTTATGCCTGAAAAAAAAAGGTCAGAGAGAACAGAGTGGGAAGTTATAAGAGTAATTGGGATGGCAAGGCAACTAGGGGCTTAACATTGTTTGGATTTAGCTGCTTAAAGCACTTATATTGAAATGGGCCTGAGGTAAATAAAACAACCAATGTCCTGTAAGGCTTATATAAAGTACATTGATGTGTTTGTCTAGTTTTTGAGAAAGGTAGGGAGGCAAAATTATGTGTGCTGCAGCCCTTGCCAGCATCAGAAACATCTTTAAATAATTAGAGCAAGTGGGTAGCCAGGGCTCTGTTTTCACTTTTTTATGAATGAGGAGACCTCATGGGCCAAATGAATGCATAATGTTGGCATGCTTGGCTAAATGGATGTGTACCAAACTTACAGTGTGTAAATATGAAAACCACACTGTGTTTCTCAGAGAAAATGGCAAAGGCCATGTTTCCTGAGACTGTGGAAAAGCTGGGCACTGTCAGTCAGTGCCAAGTCCTCAAGTCTTTGTGTGCCTCAGACTGAAAAAGTGACCAAAGATGACAAAATCAGCCCTTTTAGGTTTGCCAGGGCAATGTTCAAGAGAGAGCTGATAAGCCCTTTACCCTGGGTCTTCTGCAGTGTATGGCAGAGCAATGGGTTCCTGGGAGCCTGCAATCCCTATCCCAACTGGGTGGGCTCACAGGCTTCAAGGATGAAGATTTGTTGCGGAGAATGGGAAAGGGACCCTTTTTCTGTGATTGATACATGAAGAGCTTGAGTCTTTCCAGTTGAACAGTGACCATTTTAACTGTCATGGAATTTAATTGTTGGATTTTTTTAAAGGTCCAGGTGATCACTTTCGACCTTGCCAGCCTCTACAGCTATCAGAAGACATTAAAAAAAAAAGGTGAACTTAGTCTTGGAAGGCATTTGAGCAAACTCAGAAGTTACCACTTTCTGTTCAATGTTTGTACACTCTGAGAGCATATTAACATGTACTGTGTTTACTGTGGAGATGCAGATAATACCAGTTAGGACCAGCAAGTCTGGTGTATTTGCTTATAGTTCTTGGACTGTAGCAGAAAGAAGCAATGCTCAGATATTGCTTTCCTTTAATTATTTCAAGATATATCTCTACAGGAAAAAAGAAAACAGGTGGAGTATGCACTTGCACTTGAAGTGCAACACAGTGCAGCATATGGATTTTGTTCATCTGGAATCCAGTGTAGGTAGGGACTGAGTGTTCCCAGGTTAAGTGGGATATATTTCATTGCTCGACTATAAAACCTGATTCATCACCATAAGACTTCTTTTATGAGGAGTAAAATCATCTGTTCAGGAGAGTGCTCGTTTTAATCAAAAGCCTCAGCACTGATGGATTCAGTGTTGAAATTTGCAGCTGAGGACCAGAGCCCTCAGAAAATACAAATGACTTTTTCAGCATGCCTTCCCTGTCTGCCCTCTTCCAGTGCAAGCCATGTGCTATCACTGCCACTGTTAATTCCATGTTAATTCACTGTTTGCCAAGAATAGCTGGTCTCACTCTGGATCCCAGTGCCACTTACCTGGGCACTAAAACTCAATTATTCACTGCAAATCAAGCCTGGAAAATGTAAACCCGGTAACAGTCTTCCGTCTGTTTTCTGGACTATTTTCCCGATGCATTTTCTGTTTATGCTCATCAGGTGTCCGAGTAAATAGGTGATGCCAGTAAAAGCCACTTCACAGCAGAGAGCTCATGGCTGCCTCCCAGCAACTGAATGCATCTCCTCTGTGGTGCCCTTATCCTTGTCTCCTCCAGCTTTGGCTCTTGGCACTGAAGACTGCTCAAAACGCAGGTTGTTTGTGGAGGCAACATGCAGAAATTAGAGTGCCTCCCTGGCAAGCAGAAGTGTCCAAACATGCAGCAGGGCCAGAACTGCCAGGGTGTTTATTGGGTGGATTAATGTATTTTCTGTACTGGTATTTGCCAGAGTTCATGAAAAGCCCTTCTGCATGTGACTCTGTGCACAGGCTCACCGTGTAAGGCTTGACACTGTTCTCTCCCAGTGAAGTGGCCTTGTGCCTGTGTGGTAATGAGGGATCTCAGTATGGAGTGGGAACACACAGGTTCCCTTAACTCCTGGATGATGTTGAACCCAAACGAATCTCTTTTTCTGTGGATCTATGTCCCAGCAACAGCGTCACTGGAAGATGGGATGCATTTGGAGGTAGAATGTCCTGTATTTCAGCATGGTTGAATTGGGAAGGAAAAGAGTGAGACTGTAGGGTCCTGGTGCTGGCAGAGTGGGGGAAATAGGAATGGAAAGCTGGGATCCTACTGGAGGGATGGGGCAGGAGGAAGGTGCTGGGGGTGCACGTGATCTAGGTACAAGGAGGATATAGAGTGATGCAAGGGCATCCCTGGGCACATAGATCCCAACAGACTGGCAAAAACTCCAGCACTTTTCTTTCTTGACATCCCTGCCCTGCCCCTGTCTTCCTTTCATTTCCAGCAGGATGAGAGAGTGTGTTTCCTGTGTTTCTTTAACTGGTCACCACCAAGCTGTTCATTGCTGTGAACAAAACTGTAGGGCTATTGAAGCTCCAGACTGCTCTCAGTCACTAAAACTATTCAAAAAATGATCCTGCTGTGTGAGAACCAGCCTGACATTGGAAAGGCTTTTTCCTGCCCAAGGCAGCAGAATAGGCAGGGCTGCAGGCAAGAAACTCACCTCCCTTCCTCCCCCTCAGGATATTTGTGACTAAGGTTTTATTGCTCTGTGTGTGCAAAGGGGTCAGGGTTGGGGAATGTGCCCTTTTTGGCTGCTCATTTCCACCATATTTCCCAGGCATCAATTTTCCAGCCCTACAGAGCAATACATTTCCAGCCATGGAGAGGGATGAGGTGTTCCCTAAGGGACAGAAGATGTAGACACAAGTTTCTGCAGTGCAGTAGTCTATATCTATGCTTTTTATAAGCCAGCTATTTTTCATTATCAATTTCCACTAAAAAAGCAGAGGAGAGGCAGTCTGCATAAACATGACTCAACACAGTAGCAATTCAATTAACTATAAACTCAGTAATGTAGAAATAGAGTAGCAAAGAGAGTGATCTTTCTTTTGAGTGCCACACAAATTTCTAATGAAATTTTAAATCCTTCTCTGAAACCAAGCCTTGAGAAGAAATGCTGCTCTTTTGTTACATGTAAAAGAAAGGGGAAAACTCTTCAAATCTTATTAGAAGAATAAATCTGTCTGAATAAGCTCTATTCTCCAGTCCTCACCTCCAGTGACACAACCATTTATCATAAGGTGAGCTCTGTGTTTTGATCCCCAAATCAAGTAAATTACTTCTAATAAATTGCTTAGTCACAAGCACAGTTCAGCTGGAAACATCATTTGCATTCTTATAATTGCCAGCATTAAATCTCCTAAAGAATTGTAAGAGGAAAGTGTCTACATTTTCTGCTAACTCCTCAGAGTTTTTTATACTGTGAAAAATACTGTAAATGCTTTCCAAGTATTTCAATAATTGACATTTTCTACCTTAGGTTTTCAATGCTCTTTTCAAAGAAGGGCTAACAATGAAAGAAAGTGAAAAATAGTTTTGGGAGAGAGAAACTTAAATCCCATGCATGTTCTTTAAAAGAATCAGAAGAAAAAAAAAAGGCAAACAGCTTTTATAGAAAAGAAAGCTGAGAAGTGCAGAGCTTACAGAACCAAATCTGAGAAGGTATTTTCAGTACTTTCAGTACTGCAAGTAAGACAGGGACAGACATTTTAGCAGGGCTTGTTGCAATAGGTCAGAGGGTAGAGGTTTTAAACTGAGGAAAGCTTGATTGAAATTTAATAAAATGAAAATGAGGGCGGTAAAACATCAGAACACGTCGCCCAGAGAGGTGGTGGATGCCCCATCCCTGGAAACATTCAAGGTAAGGCTGGATGGGGCTCTAAGCAACCTGATTGACCTAAAAATTTCCCTTCTTATTGTAGGAGGGTTAGAGTAGATGACCCTTAAATGTCCCTTCTAACCCAAACTATTCTATGATTCTGTGATAATTGGCTATTTTTAATTCAGAAAAAAAAGAGAAAAAAAAAAAAGAAAAGCATGAGGGATGCCCATGATCCCACAGACATTAATAGAATCACAGAATCAGAGAAGATTCAATATTGAAAGAGACCTTTAAGATCAGCAAGTCCAGCTGTCCACCTGACACTACCACTGTGATCCTTAAACTACCACCACCGAGGCCTCTAAAACACCTCCAGGCATGGTGACTCTACCTCTTCCCTGGGCAACCTATTCCAATGCCTTACCACCCTAAAAATGAAAATATTTGTTTCTAATATCAAACCTGGATGTCCACTGTATCAGTTTAGAGCCATTCCCTCTGGTCCTCTCACTGCAAGCATGGTAGAAGAAAATGGCCCCCAGCTCACTACAGTCTCCTTCCAGGTGGTGTAGAGAGTGATGAGACCCCACCTGAGCCTTCTCAAGGCCAAAAAAACCCAGCTTTCTCAGCTGTTCCTCATAAGACATTTTCTAGTCCCTTTACAAGCCTTCTTTCTCTTTTCTGGACATCTCCAGCACCTCAACGTCCTTTATAAGGCAAGGAACCCAGAACTGAATGCAGTGCAGCCTCACCAATGCTGAGTACAGGGCAATGACCAATTTCCCAATCCTGCTGGCCTCACTGCTCTTGAAACATGCCAGGATGCCACTGGCCTTCTTGGCCACCTGGGCACATGATGGCTCATGTCAACCAGCACCCCCAAGTTCCTTTCTACAGAGCAGTCCTGAAGCCATTCTTCCCCCAGCCTGCCGTGCCTCAGGGGTTGTTGTGACCAAAGTGCAGACCTGGCACTTCACCTCACTGAACCTCCTGCAGTTGTGCTCAGCCCACTGATCAAGTCTGTCCAGGTCTCTGCAAAGCCTTCCTACCCTCAAGCAGATCAACGTTCCCAGCCAGCTTAGAGTCATCTGGATATTTACTGAAGGTGCACTCAATCCCCATGCCCAGATCATCAATGCAGATGTTAAATGGGACTGGCCCCAAAACTGAGCCTGAGGAGCACCACCAGTGACTGACTGTCAAGTGGATTTGACTCCATTGACCACAAATCTCTGGGCCTGGCCATCCAGACAGTATTTTAGCCATCAAAGAGTCCACCTGTCCAAGACACGAGCAGCCAGTTTTTCTAGGGGGACGCTGTGGGAGACACTGTCAAACACTTTATTGAAGTCTGGAGGGACCACATCCACAGCCCTCCCCTCATCCACCAGGCACGTCACCCACTACTAGAAGGGTTATGACAAGGCCACCTTGTCATTCAGGATGCTGAAGACACATGCTGTGAACATGCATGTGCTGGGGACCAAGCAGCTCAGGGCCAGGCAAAAGGGAAAGATTTCCTGCTGCTTCATTCTCACCCCTGCAACACCCTGATGTGTGCTGGGATCAGTGCTTGGGCTTCTGTCTGCAAAATCTAATGGTTGTTTTTGTTGCATCCCAGTAGGGGTTGTGAGCCCCAGGCAGATGGCCAGGGAAAAGTAAGGTCAAGGCTGACTGAGGCCTCTGTTGTGTTAATTTTAGTGAGTTACAGCCACAGCCATACCTTGGTGTGTCCAGATCCTGGTTCAACTATTTTGTGTCTTCACTGACAGCTCACCAAAGCAGAGCATCGCAAATCTGCTTTGAACTCTGCATGGTGAGAAGTGCAGAGCTTACAGAACCAAGTCTGAGAGTTTATCCTAAGTTTATCCTAAGCTGTTCAGTGCTAGAGTTGGTTTTTGTAAGTCCCTTACCATAAAGTGAAAGACATTTATGATCAGAGAGAAACATCTGGCATGTTGTGTTTGTGCAATGCACTTGCAGGGGGCACAGAGGAGACAATCCTGATTCACACCAGTATAGGAGAAGGAGGTTTCAGGCCTGCAGAGATGCCTAAAACGGTGTGTTTCCCTGAGTGAGATAATATGGTAAGAAACCAAGCTGTGCCAGCAGCAATGTGAAATATTACATGCTGGCCTCTGTTACAGCTCCCTGACTGCCTTGGCTGCTTGCTCCAGTGTGCTGGAGCAGGGAGGCTGCTGCTTCCAGCCCAGGTGAGCTGTAAATGGAGGCTGCTGAGGCCTCTGATGTGGTGGTTCTGTGTACAGGCTCTGCTGTGTTTGGTGAGCTCCCCTTTCACATGTCCTCCTCATGGGGTTTCTGCCATCCAGCAGTCACTGCTGGGGATTAGGACAGCTTATCTATGTATACCCTGAGTCACTACTTACAGGAGTTACCTGACAGGAGACCATCAGAGGCTCACTTTGTCTCCTTTGTGGCAGTGCATGAGAAAGCCGGTAAAGAACCTGCAACTATAATTGTTTCCATCCAGCTATTCTAGTCCAGCTAAGCAGACACTAATCTTTTTGGAAATTACATTTAAAGATTCTGCTGCTCTAAAGTAAATTTCTTTGGTCTTCAGAAAATTAATGCTTTACAGCATTCTTTTCAATTTTTTTTTCTCCAATGAGTGAATACATTTTATCATCTAGAAAAAAGTCAAGCTACAAGAATGAGTAAGAAAATTGAAACAAGTCCTGATTTGTATGTAACAAATAAATACCGTTAATTTGTGGAAAGTAATTGGGGTTTTCTAAAGTCTGTTGTTTCATTTGTTTCTTTTCACAGGCAGGAATGGGGAAAGGAATTAGTGTTACTGTAGGTGATACATTTTGCCAAACAACTCTGCTTAGCTACTTCTGAGTAAATTCCCTGTTCAGTTTGTTTCACATTTCCAAGGCTAAACTTTCTGAAGGCCACAGAGTTGAGGCACAAAATCAGGGTGATGTCTGCTAAGGATCGAAGAAATGAAAGACAAGAGATAAATTGAATTCAAAAGACATCTGCACAGTGGTTTTTTCCATCATCCCCTCTGCTCTTCTACAACAGTGGTTCATGCAAATTAAGGTATACAAACAAGAAGTGTTCAGAAAGTGTGAAAAAGAGCTTATCAGCACCTGTAGGAAACTGGTACAAATGTTAGATTTCATTTATTTTCTCTCTCTTTATTTTCTATTATTTGAAGAGGTTTTTGAAAACATTTTGTAATGTCTTTGGTGTTTCATCTGTATGAAAAGTACATGTGAACATCTACAGGATGAGTTAGTATGAAGAAGATGGAAGTTAGGAATTAGATGTTAGTACTTGGGCTGGTATTTCAGAAGACATTTGCACCATCCTCACTTCTACCATCAGGTGTTTTGCAGAGTGGAAATCAACTGGTTGGACTAAACTGTCTCAGGCACCCTATCAGTGGGAGAGTGGAGTGGTATGTGCATGTTCTATGCCATAAACAGTTGATGGAGGGTGTCTAATTTACTGCTGTCAGCGTGGGTATTGTTTCTAATCTACAAAACTTCAAAAAGTTTGGGAACAGTTTTGTGCACAAGAATTTCAATACGAGAGACTAACCTTATCCTGCAGCACCCAAGCACTTGGCCTTGGTGTTCTCCTTTCTCACATTAATTCTATCACCTCATCTTAAGACTATGTGGATGAAGTCTTTGCAAGTTGCAATTAATCATTTTGCTGTTGTTTGCAAGGGAATATGATTTCTGTCTCATATCTCTAGGATGAAGGGATGACCTTTTCTTCCCCTGCTCCCAGGGACAGACAAACATGTAAGCAGGGAAATGAAGAGAGAGGGAATATTTCCTCTCTGATGCCCTCTATTTCTCCTTCCTTTAGTACTGTGGGGAGAAGCTGTAGGGAGGCTGCAGGCATGATCCTGGCTGCTTGGGTGTGTCAGGAGCAAATGGACAAGACCAACAGCTTTTTCCTCAGTTCATCAACAACAAATCATCCAGGCCTGGTTGTGTCCTGAAAGTGCTATGGCCATAAACACCAATGCTGAGTTTAGGGGCTGGGAGTAATTTCATCACAGATTTGCAAGGTTTAATATTTGTGGTGGCTCTTCCTGAAAGAAGATGTCCATAGTGGGGTTTGTTGTAGTCACACAGCTTTTTTATCACAAGATTTTACAGAGTGAGGCTGAGGATTGGAGAAGTGGTACAAGAAATTTGAACCAAAGCCCTGAATTTTCATTCTTCCAGGCAAGCAGAGGAGTTCTCTCTCTCTAAGTGATATTTAGAGATTTCTGCAGCTGAATGCCATTATCAAAGGCAACATTTCAAATGAATAGCCCTACACATATTCTCCATGGTTGCCATATGAATAACCATGAACACTTCTCAATCTTCCTCTTCCCACTCCCCTCTCCCACCTCAGCTAAAGCACAAGCACTCATTTCAGGGCTAAAGATATACTCTTAAATAACTTCTGACATTTCTTTTTTGCTGCCTACTGAAGGCTGGGTTGATGAACTAGAGAGAAATTTTACATAAGCCCTTGCTGAGATGTCATCGTAGGACTGGAAGTGGGCAGCACTGACAATTGTTAGCATTTGCCTCTGGAGTTAATTTAATTGCAGGTCTGTGTGTCTGCATGTCTGCATGGCATACAGGGCTCTGTTGTGTTGGTTTTGAGCCCCAGTGATGTGTCACAGTGCTGAGGACTGCAAGGTACAAAGAGGAAGCCACACTGCTGTCCCTGCTGTGCTATAAAGGGTTTTCTGTGTGCCCTTGTTTGGAGGGAAATGTCCCACCAGGCATGTGCCAGCTGCTCCTCTTGGCTTTTCCAACCCTTTCAAAACACTTTTACACTCTGCTTCTTCCATTAATTGGATTATTTGTTTTTTAAGCTTTTTGCTGAGGAAGTCAAATTGACCACGTCTGGTTAACAAAGCCTGAAATAATTGTGAGGGAATCAAAGAGCAGTGCTGAAGGGGGAGGCCAGCTACAGAGACCAGGCCTGAGGAAACTCTCAGTTTCCTGGCCCTGCTGAGAGTACTTAATCCTTGCTGGCTTCACCCATGTGTCATGGAAGGATACCTGGATGGCAGCCAGAGATGGGAAGCATGTCCCCTGGCCCCCTGGTCTGGTCATTCATCCTCTGCTTGTAACCTGTGCTAATACAGGGATTTATGGACCAACAGGAATGAGCTGGTTTTCCTGTGGGGTGTCTGTAAAAGATGTCTTTGCTGTGTTTACCTTAACAAATGAAAATGCTCAGTTCAAAATGGGGGCTTCCTATGGTTATTTGTAGGTAAGGGTGGCAGGACACTTCTGTGCTTTGAAGGTTAGGTAGGTCAGTGAGATGCTGTAAGTCTGGGACACCAAGAGATGAGGTAAACCTACTGTTGTGATTAAGCAGAGAAAATAATTTAAACGTCTTTAATGACTGCAACTGCCCATATAATAGCTAGTTTTTACTTTGCTTACTATATTAAAAACCAAGAAAAAGTATTTTTTTTTATGGCAGAAGTTCTTTGGGTACATTCTCAGAAAGCAATCCAATTCTTCAGAATTAGAAGCAGATGAGGCATGTCATCTTCATGAAAACCTTTGGGATCTACATTTGGGAGACCATATGCTTAGAATCCTTAGACCTGACTGTGCCCACTGAACTACAACTGAACTTGTTGGGTGAAGCTCTGTACCAGATTTTGCAGATGGAAGCATTAGGGAAAAGTCTTTAGGTTATTAAGCAGATTCACTGAGTGGGTCTTATTTGGAGACTATAATTTTATAAGGACAGAAATAGAATTCTAGGAAGAGATTGTGGCAATATCACTGGTGTGGTTGGTTTCATTTTTATTGCATACACTTGTAAAGGGCAGAAGACCCCAAAATCCATGGTGTCTTTGCAGGAGGAGTGCAGGGAGATTAATCTCAGTAGTGTTTTTTTTGATTCATATACTAAATTATTCCTGCTAGCATGATAAATGCTGCAAGGGCTCTTTGTACAAGACCATGTGAGAGTTAACCTTGTGGGAACTTCCCATTTTTTACTATTCCATGGTGACACTCCATTTTCATAGCAGGTTGGGTAAGAAAAAGTATTTAGCAAAAATTGCCCTTATTAGGAAGTGTTTTGGTGGTGTATTCACCCCTGCTAACTTTCTGATTGTTGGCTGTGCTCCTCCCCATCTGTTGCCTAAGCACCTGCTGATAATGGGTTATTATGGGATGTGCCAATAAAACAAGTTGAAAACATGAAGCTTGAAACATGGAATTTCTGTTAGACTGGAAATGGGGAACTGAAATGCTGCTTCTCCTCAGGTCATGGTGAATCAACAGAGAGGTGAGTGGACACCACAAACCATTACAGAGAGCCAGTGAGTGGGGTATAAGCAAACTGGAGGTCTAAACTAACCTGAGAAAGACTCAAGTGTGCTGCAGCCCAGGAGTTCATAGAGTCTTCCTCTTATCTGCTCTAATGTCTGATGTCAAGCTTTTTGGCTCCCCTATGAGCATAACCTGTCTAGTTATCCTAGTACTAGCCAGGTCTTTTCTCAGAGCCCACTAGGAGTCAAATTTTCCCAAACTTCCTGAGTCCATGTGCTTCACCTCTTGTAAAAGCTCAGAAGTCAAAATACTTAAGACTTCCTTGTGAAGAATGTGTACCATCTTTCAAAGAATAAGGTGTATCCACTTTCCAAAGTGGATGACTCCAATGATGTGGAATGGTCTGGCAATAGCTGCTCATAATTGTGGGCAGATATGGGTCTCATCTCTGTAGCTAAGAAAAACTTTCAAATTCTTGAACAGATCATTTGCCTGGGATGATTTTTTCTGATAGGACACACAATAATGCTGATGTACTTGACTGCCTTTCAGCTAAGGAAGCTGAGGACTGGATTGTCAGATAACATGGTTAAAGCCCATTTTCTATTCTCTTTAAGTCCCTGTACAGGCTGCATGCTATTTCATGACTTGCTAGCTTGTTCTCAGAGAAGTTAGTGTTGTTCATTTCCCACAGCAGTTTACCAGTGGTGCAAAATATGTCCTGAGTTATCCCAGTTCACTGTATGAACATTAATATGATTTGAATCCATCAGAAATTTGTCTTTGGCACATGATAAGGCTTTGCCAGGTCACATCACAAAGAGATGCTCATGCTCTCACTTGTGCTGCCAGACATTATTCTTGACTTCACACTCTATTTGCAAACACTGTGGCAGATGTGACACTCAGAGGTGCCTTGTGCTCGGGCAGCTCACAGTGACCTTGTGCTGGACCCAGCAGAGGAGCCTCTGGCCACACTTGCACCCTCCAGGACCATCCCAGCTTTGCCCTAGTAGTGGTTCTTTCCAGCAGCCAGGCTGGCTGGTGTACAGTGTCAAAGGCTACAGAAGGCTGTCAAATATCAGCCAGGGAGAGCATTTATTGCAGTGATTTTTAAGTCCTTCCACTCTCCTTTTACTAGGTTACATCCTATTACATAATTAAATGCTGTATGTTTGTTATCCCCAGAGGGCTTTTGTCTCATTCACTGAGCATCAAAGAAGATGATTATTGGCACAGACAGCTGGTAGTTCTTTTTTATTTTTATTATTCAGTGTGGCCCTGTTTTCTCTACCAGCAATGGGCTTATAACATTCCATTTAGTAATTTTCTTATTGATCTGTGTTCCCACTCTAGTACTATTGCACATTCTTTTAACCTTATATTTATTCTTATATTTATGCTTCTCCTGCACACCAAGACATTTTCAGTCTTGCTTCCTTTTTATGATGATATAATATATCCATATATTAGAAATAATCCAACCCAGAAAAGAAAGTCCTTTAAGAAATATGTGCTAAATACATATGTGGGTACTCATAACTATAAAGAAAATCCTGGGTTCAGATGACAAGCTTCTGCTCTCTCCTGCAGCCAATGCAATTCACTTACCTCTTTTAACCTGAGTCTGGGTATATGAAGCTCTTTAAGAGTCTTCCAGGCACAAAGCTTCTTGCAGGTTCTGTGTATATTTGTATCCACTAATACCCTTACTCCATTCTTCTGGAGAAGACCATGTTTTCAGTTTTAGCCTGCTTCATCTGGAATCACCTGGTTGCTATGTCCTAGGAAGCAGGAATATATGCTGGTCATGAGGACCTTAGAGGTTTTTTCCCCAACTGCACAAGATTGTAGCTTTTCATATTCCTTCATCATCAGTGCAGGAAAGGATTAGGGAGTCTTTGCTGCAGATGGGTATTAGGCACTTCAGACCAAAAAAAAAACGCAGAGCAAATTTACCCTGCAGGCACCTTCACTGGTCTGCAGAGTTCCTGAAGTGCTTGCAAAAATCCTCTGCATTTGTTGATTTACTGAGAAGGTTCGGACTCCATGCTCTCATCAGTTTGAGAGGTAGGCAGAGGGACAAACACAGCATTGCAAGAAAGCCTGGTTTGCCAGGCTGTTTTCAAAACAGAGCCAAGGCTATGTTACCAACCCTTTCTGTTGTTGCCTGAGGTGAAACTATTCACCAGGGTAGCAGTAGAACATTGTTCTTATTGAACCCTGTCCTCAGGAAGGGGTTTTGTCTCTGTCTCCTCTGAGGAAAGTGCTAAACCATAGGCCATGCTTGGGTGGGCACACTCTGGATCTCTCTTATTGTGTCAGTCTGTCCAGCCAAGAATGAAGAACTTGTGGGGTGAAGAGAGAGCCAGCAAGGGGATGCAAGCCTGAGTAGTTCACACTGTAATAAAATCACTGCCTTAAGGGGGGATGAAGGGTTTCTTGTTTTCTGGTCTCTGCTACAAGAGATACTTATACATGAGTCATTAGATAAAAATGCATAACAGCACTGAGAACAGGGACTGGACTGGAGTAGGCTATCCCACTCTCTCCAACTACACACTCAAGTTATTCATGTTTGCATTAGGAATGTCAAAGCTATTAAGAAATGCTCTTATGTATTTCAATGTGCCAACATCCTGAAGGGTTTTCAGCTTGGCAAAAATGCTAGCAGGGGAAATGTGGGCCCAAGAGGTTTTCCTGGCATAAATAAACACAGGATTATCATAAATTCATAAATTTTTTTCCTCTCCCCAGTCCGGAAGAGGCTATTTTTAAATGTGGAAATTGAATAGAAGTAATCCTGAATTATCTTAATTGTTTGAACTCTGTAGTCCCAGTGAAAGGGTTGTGTCAGTGACAGGGATGTTGGTAATCCACTTGCAAGGCCAGGTTGTACATGTGAGTATTAATAACTGCACTTCATTATTAATAACTGCAGAGATTTTGGTATAATACTGATATGTTGATAATTATGAATAATATTGATAATAAGAAATAATCAAGTAAGAGCTGATGAGATTTTGATGCCCATGAATTATGTGGCCATTAGGAGCTCACCTGCTGAGTGTACTAATCAATAGCTAATCAAAACAGTTGGAAAATGGTTGGAAATTAATATGTAGAGTAGCTAAAGGCATAATTTAAAGGGTGACTTAAGGGCTTCAAGCATTTTTCAAGGTGACTTCATTATGCACATCATTTTTCCAGGGTGTTTTAGCAATGTCAAAAAGGCTGTGATTACAGAAGTGGATAATGAACAGCTAGCAAGGAGATTTTGGGTGGGTTCCTTGCATCTAGGATAAGATCTCTGTCTTGGATCCTGCTGGAACAAGCCAGAAAATGCTGACAGCATCCTTCAAAAATGGTAGAATTGGTTGGCCTGCTACCTTTTGCCAGATGGTGCTGTTGTTTTGGTGTGCCATACATGAAAACAACCCCAACAATTACAAAATCTCACAGTAGAATCCAGGGCTGATCAAGAGAGACAGAAGGAGCCTACAGGCCAGAATTTCTATGCCAAAGGGAGAGAGATCTAAATATTGTTCTCCTACCTCATGACAAGAGACCATTTGGACACTAGCAATAGACATGAGATCTCACTTGTGCAGGCTGGCACTAAGCCATTCAATACAAACCACATTGAAATAGGACCTCCCTTATAAGACCATCTCAGATGGAGAGCATTCAAACCTGCACTTTTCCAGAGAAGCCTCCTTGCCACCAGAATATCAGTCAGGACAACAGCCTTCTCACATCTCTGCTGCTACAAATCACCAGCTGTAAAAGACAATCTGAGGCTGTGAGGAGCAGCAAAGTTATAGGGAAAAGTGATTTGACTCTGGAACTCTCTATGTTGTTTGTACTTCATTCTTGCTAAGTAAAAGTCATGAAACCCCACACCTTTCCATACTTACTCCTTGCTTCCTGTTTTGCATCACCAAGATGATGCTTTGCTCCTTTCTGAGTGACAGCATTGGCTCAACAGGCTGTGGATGCAGCAGCAGCAGGGGCCAGCCTTGTTTGGGCACATGAGGGACCAGGGACAAGGGGAGGAAATCCAGGACACAGGAAAAGCGTTTTACAAATGGATTTGTGTTGATTCCCACACTTAAAATGCTGATGCGCATTCCCTTACATGCACTCCAGTGCAATGGACTTGCTGGTGTTGTGGGTGCAGCTACAGGGCACTGATGCTCTAGGGCTGGAAGCTTTTTTATCTGATTAATTTGACAAATGTGCTCCTGCTGTTGCTGAACCTGGAGCACAGGCTGGAGTCTGCAAAGACACCCTGTGAGACCTGTGAAACCAGCTGCTCTGCTCTACAGCTGTGCAATCCTGTGGTATCACCATGTATCCACAAAGGACTGGAGCTTTTGGCCTTGCAGGAGAGATGTCTTGGGCAGTCCAGTAAAGGCTTTTTCTGTGCTTTTTCTGTGCTTTTTCTGTGGTTTTTCTGTGCTGTTTCTAGTTGTCTTTCAGCAGGTACATATCCTTTGACTCCTGGCCTCTTGCTCCCCTGCTGATCTGGTTTCTCCCCTTTCATATTTTTCCTCTGCTCCTATTCTGGCTTTTTTTGTATTCCCTCCTCTTCCCCCAGTCTAACCTCACCAAATGTGCTCAATGGTGTATGAACTATTAGAGATTTCAGCTGGAGTTTGGGGACAGTTGTGGAAATGGTCTCATGCTCTGCCTTCCTCCTCCTTCTATGTCTGAGTCTGAATCCTGCAGATCAACAGCATTTTTGCAATTTTCTCTAGGTACCTGTAAATTAGCAGAAACACAGATTACAAGCCAGGCTGGCACCTACAGCCACAAAGAGCCTCTGGGCAGGTGTCTGGCACACCTGTGGCTGTGGGTATCTCTGGGAATGCAACAGGGCTGCATGGCACTGCTGCCTCTCTGTGGAGCAAAACCCAAGCACTGTCAGCAGTGAGGAGTCTCAGTCCATCATGGTTACTAAAGTGGATTTTGTGCTACACTTAGAACCTTTCAAAACAGTGTGCTAGCTTTGGTTAGCCCAGCCTGGCTTTATCCAGCTGGTACAGGACTTTGCACTAAACAACTTCATCTATTTCTGCAGCTACAGCATGCGCTTCTATCTGGAAGCAAAATATTTACTTATTTGCTTTTAATTATTTATGGAAATGAAATAGCATCCATATCTCAAATTTTTCCATGAAAATGAATACTCCTGTAGTTCAAATCTGTGGCCATGAAAGAAAGCACAGTTCCCCAGTGTTGCTTATATTGTTTATTTGTTTTTAACTTCAAAACACAGATGATTTTCTCAAAACAAATAGAGTAATGGAGGGAATGGAGTTGGGCTCTCTTAGTAACTTTCCCAAGAAACACATCTGGAAGAGCATATTTTTGCAAAACAACTACATTTCAGCACACCCAGAGAGCAAGATTTCAAAAGTTCATAAAGAGCAGAGGTTAGCGAAAAGTGTTGCTGGCTTTTTCTTTTTATTTTTTCCCTGTTTAGGTTGCAAATGGCACTAAATGAACCCACAATTTCCATGGCTAACACAGAGATATTTTAAAAGAAGTCTTTGAGTATGCAGTTAATTTACAAGATGGGGAATTATGAAAACACTCTCTCATTTTGATTCTGTAAAATAAACTTGGTGATATAACTCGATGGATATTGTAACATCTGGTAGTCTGGCAACTGATTTAGGCCTACAGTATAGCTGTTTAAATCATTATCATTAATTGCTACTTAGTTGGATTTTAAAAAAGTCACTTTTTACCCATAGGTAGGTAACAAAATTTTCTTTAGAAGTAAAAGTGGAGTGTTGAATTCTATTTTGTAAATAGCTCTGATGCTACCCCTCATCAGTACTCTTAAAACCTAAGTCAGTTTTGGTTTCATTACCTGTACATATCTTGGTCCACCTTCAGAGGAAGGTAGAAAAACAATCAGTTTGGAGACAGATCAGTAAAATCAAATTAGCTTTCCTGAATCAGAATGCCACAGCCAGGCCCTGCTCACCAGGAAGGTCAGTGGGGATGGGAATAATTCTGCAAACCAATGAAGAAAATGTGAAGCCATTGCTCAGACTTACAGTAACTAGAAAATACCAGACTAGTATTTTCAATGTATTACAACTCCTAGTCCTTGCATAGACACACACAGAGTCAGGCACAGGCCACCAGAGGATGGCCTATGAAGACAGGCAGAGAGCTGGAGCTTGTTACTCTGGAGAAGGCTTTGGGGAAACCTCACAGCAGCCTTCCAGAACGAAAGGGGAGCCTATAAGAAAGATGGAGAGGGACTTTTTACAAGTGATAGGACAAGGGGGAAACACTTTAAACTGGAAAACTGTAGGTTTAGATCAGATATTAGGAAGAAATTCTTCACTAAAATTCTTCACACTGCAACAGGTTGCCCAGGGAACTGTGGGTTCTCCATCCATGGAAGCATTCAAGGCCAGGCAGGAAGGGGCTCTGAGCGACCTGGCCTAGTGGAAGGTGTACCTGCCTATGGCACGGGGGTTGGAATGAGGAAATGTATAAGGTTCCTTCCAATACAAAGTATTCTCTGATCCTGTGATCAGACACACTCCCATGAGGTGCCTGTGAGGTCCGGGAGCCCTATAATGGGCACACCTGCAGGGGGTAGAAGGCTTTTTCCACCACCTTGCAGCCTTTGGAGCTGTAGCAGCTCCACAGCAATCTCAGCAGGGCCAGTCTTCTCCTACAGCCATGGCTGTGAAGTACCACAGAGTTAAAACAATCACCTATGTCTGTGACTGTTAAAGAGCAAAAGACATTCTTGGAACTGTAGTCCAGAATTGATAACATTTGGATAGGAAATGATTAGTTAATTTTCCTAGCTAATGCCTGCTCTCCTGAAGTCAGTCTTTCTTTTCCTGCATGCATGTGAAATTAAGTGTTTCTGGCACTGGGTGTGCTGCCCACATTTTAATGTTCTTTGGAGCATTTTGTACCTACATAGAAGGAAAATATCCTTTTACCATCTGATTTGCTTGAGTTGTATAGTCATCAGTGGTACAGCAAGAAACAGATGGAATGGGAATTAGTAAATTACTCAAGTGCTGCTCTGTAGACGGTCTTCCTGAACACAAAGTGTGTGTGCATTAAACAGCCACAAAACTTACAATCTATCACATTCAATATTGGGGTTATTGGATGGTGTATCAAAAATACCAAAATACACTTCCCTGTTTGCTGGAGGTGGGGTGTTGGTTGGGCTTCCCACCCCAGAATCAGGACTTGGTGCAGGGTGCATTTCTGGTGCATACTTCTCTTCTTTCTGAGAAGGCTGTGGCTGCTTTGGTTTGAGGTTTTTGAAACGTTTGAGCTTCACAGGGTCCTTGGCTTCCTTGGCACAATGGAACAAGATGAAAATGTCCCTTCGAAATTTAGAGCTCATTCCAAAGTAGATAATGGGGTTGTAGAAGCTGGCAGACTTAGCAAACAAACTGGCAAGGATGCTGGTGAGGTTGGGCACAGGGTGACCATAGGCAGACCATATAGAGATGACAGCATAGGGTGACCAGGCAATAATGAAGGCTGTGCAAATGACAATAGAGACCTAAAAGACAGAAGAAGAATAACGTTAAATCTATTTTGGAAGATAACATTAGGGGAGCAAAACACTGAGAATAGTAACTTGAACACTTGCTGGAAGGGAAAGGTCTGGATTGCCCTGAAGTTATGGCTTATAGGAGAATATGAACAAAGAAATAGTTTGCTTTGACGAAGCCAGGAAGACCTAGGAGCTATGTATTGAATTTTGTCATGGTGGTGTGGTTAAGAAATGCCTCATCTAACAGAATGAAAATAGCTGCATTCCCATATGTTTATATGAATACAGAGGGTTTCAGGTAGACTTAACTAAACAGTGAGTAAACTGAAATCTGCACTCTAAACTGCACTCTAAATTCTGAGTATGCTCAGGAGTAGTGTAACTTCTGAAAGAAAAGAGCATATGCCAAACCATATTTTTGGGGTTTGTGCTGTAAAACGAGCTCCAATTATATTTAGATTATTTTTCAAATGTGATGTAGCACCAATATTAACCAACTGATGCAGTAGAAATTTTAACAAACTGCATATTCTTCACTGACTTCAGACTCTGTCACTAGAGTTATAAAGAAATGAAATGCAATTGATTGGTTTTATTCTCTTCTGTTCTAGCTGAGATCAATTTTTGGAAAGACAGATTTCATTGACATGAATCCCACCCGGTATGAAACCCAAACTCACCCTGGTGACGTCCCGCTCTATTCTCCTCTGTCTGTCTGTGGGATCACCCAGTCCTGTCAATGCATGGCTTAGTTTGACCGTGTTGATGATGGACACATATGAGAAGACCATGACTGAGACAGGCAGGAAAAAGCAGCAGATAAAAATGGAGATGATGTAGGACTTGTAGATTGTAGAGAAGTTGGCTTTTGCCCAGTCTATCTCACATGTGCCATACATGCGATCTGGAAAGCAAGAATAAGAAGTTGGTTAGCATTTTTAGAATATTGATCTGCTTTTGAGCAATAATTTATTAGTTAAAATGCTGTATTTTTCTTCTGTCAAGCACTACAGAATGGATCTTTCTGATTTAATGAGACATGACATTACTTCCTACATAAACAATTTTTCAAGACCATTTAGACTGTAACAAATTTTAATGTGTATTATCATTCTGTTGAGTTTGTAACTGCCAGAGTAAATCCATAATGCACAAACTGTTGTTTCAGGATAGGAAACTGTGACACTTTATTAAAAAAATAATTTATATCCTTGAGTGATATGTACTCTTATTTGTCTTAATACTCTACATAGTAACTTCCTAAGATGAGCTCTGTTACAGCATTACAAGAAATTCATTGACAGCATGCCAAATGTAAAAAGTCACTACTTACATAACTAAGCAGGAAATAAAAAAATCGAGGCTTCTTGAGGTAATGGATGTTCTCTCTGCAGTGAGAGCCATGAGACTAAATTGATACAGCTAATGATAAAGATTATGAGAAGACAAAACATATAAATACTTAGAAAGATATGAGACCTTTCAATAAATGGGAAACACACAGTCCTGCAACACAGAGATGCAGGTTTTTAAAATGAAGTCAGGCAGATTGCAGGGTCTACCACTTGTGAGACAAGAGCTGACCAGGGGCTTAAGGAAAAGGCAGTGGGAATAATGTGTAGTCTCTGGCTCAAACACTTTTATGAATTACAGTTGACTTCTTTAGGTCTCCTGATGTGTTTGCAAAGATGACCTCATAGAAAACTTGAATTCTATAACCTTAGAGGTTTTTCTATAGATTGTGAATTGTGAATTTTTCTTTTTAAGTGGAAAAAGCTGTGGCAGCAAATAGAATTACAAATATATAAAGCATGAATCAAAATTAGGAAAGTCAAGTATTAACAGGTCCCAGAGATACAATACAGGTGAAGACTACATGGTTTAGCAGCAGATATCTCCTTAATATCCAGTGGTAATTTTGAAGAAAACAAATTCCCTTAATTCCTCATAGGTAATAGGAGATTTAAACAGGAGGAATTAAATGAGCAAAACGTCAAAATCTCTTTCATGATTCTCATCAAAAAGAGCTCAGTATTTTTATCACCAAAATCTCTAGATGTTGCTGTCTGAATGTGTTCTGTAATAGAAATAGATTTTTCTCTCCTTTGCCTTTTCCGTCAGTAGACCTCAAGATTCAAAAATATAGCCATAAAATCTGGCTTAATTCTGGGTTTCTGCTTTTGAAAACTTTTGCCTGAAAAATGAAACCAGCCTTCAGATGACAGGAGAAGAAAATCCAGCAGATTTTCCGCAAGTCAGAATTCAGAGCTATTCCCCCTCCACTGGGACAAACAAAGTGGCTTTCCCAAAAACTGGTGGGGTCCTGGGGGCCCCTGAAGATATTGTGTAGTTGTGAAAGGCTGAGGCAGCCAGCTGTAACGTGCTGTGCTCTGCTGGTGCCTGCTGCTGGACTTGCTGCTGCTGGGCTCCCACATCTCTGTGGGTGCCCTCACTGGACGTGTGTTCAGAGACAGCCCTGGAACCCTGAATTGCTGTGAGTCTCAGTAGGGGAAAGCACTCCTAGAAGCAGTCTTGAAAACCACTGCCAAGGAATTGATTTCAAACAGGGTCCATGGAGGAACTTGAATGTCCTGACAAAGTAGTGTTGCCCAAAAAGTCCCTGGCTCCAGTTTAAGGCCAAAACCAGACATCAGAAGTACCCCTATAAATGAAGAGCTGGCGGATTAATGTAAAAAGAAAATAGATCACCAGAAGATACACAGAAAATTACCAGTCAAAACCAACCAAGTTTATGACAGTCCAGAATGCAAAAATATGACGCAGAATTCACACAGTCTAATAAACAGTGTGAATTAGTCTCAAACCAAAGGTCCATTGAGTCAAATATCTTGGGAGTATTTTGTTTTGTGAAGGATAGAACATTTAACCAACCATAGGATGGCTGCTTTTCTCACACCCATACTTCAAGGGTCCAGAGATATCTCAAAGCTTACACATTTAGTAAATAAGAGAATATATACACATAGCTGCTTCAGTAAGTCTCCACAAATTTCATGACTTCTCAAAGAATGCAGAGGCCTACGGAATCCAGACGGGTAACTGCTGGACAATGTCAGTCACATGATTTCAGTTGTTGGGACTTCTGTATCATTACCATTTGTTCCTAGATATTTGGTTTGTCCAATTCTTACAGGCTTAAATTGAGGCAATTTCTCCCTCTTTCCCCCTTGAAGAAATTTTCTGGTCTGTCACATGCCTTAGGCACTGAATTTCTACAGAGTTCACTACACAAATTTTTTCCTTTTTTCCCTCACCCTCCCTTTTTGATATGGCCTTATCTTGCACCCTAATTCTTTCTTGGACTCAAAAACTTTCCAACACTTCAAGTTCCTTTGCTACGTAAATTTTCATATTTTCAACAAATTGTTTTGCCAGATCTTTCTGGCTTGTCTTATTATAGTTTCAAGTTTAACTTGCTGGAACTTGTGTTCTTTGCTAGTTTCCTAAACTTGACAGTTTTTGAAGGATATCTTTTGATAGTTTTCTTTATCTCACTCTTTAACCATGCCAAGTATTTCTGGCCTCTCTTTTTCCACAGGCAATATGCACTTGGTCCAAGTCTTTCCTGTGATATCTTAAAAAAAAATCTCTTTATAGCTGATACCAAAGCAGGCAATGCTCTGCACCTATGTCACGCACAATGAATGATTTCCTCAGTTCCACTGATAATCGGTCTGGTTTATCACAAACAGCAAGGAAGAAAGGTAAGTTTATCTTTGTCAAGTGGAGAGGTGCCAGGTAAGTACAACTGAGAGATACCTGTTACCTGTATAACTGCCCCAGCCGAGCAATGGAGCTGCAGACCAGAAGAAAGCGGCCACCCAAATGAGAACCAGAGCCACCGACATGCTGCTGTTGCTGATGCAGTGACCTGCAATGGGCATGCCTGGGTCAGAAAATAGTACTTGGAAAGGCAAACATATCTCTGAAATCCAAATGTACTCCTATACCACCAGCTAATAAGTAAAACAGCTATTAAAAAATTAAGGTAGAAAAATGTATATTCATAAGAAAAGCTTGATTTTGAAAGCATCTGTCAGTCTTGTGTTCGCACTGAAGAGTGGAAATGAATGTTTTTTAAGCAGGAGACAATGAATTTGTTGAGAGCTCTGGCACTGGTGAATTTTGTGTTAGACTAATGCTTTGTAATTTTGTAAAATGCAGGATGCAGTTGTATTTTACATACAAATTAACAAGATAAATCTAAATTCAGGGGATTTTCTTACTGACATCTAGGTTTTTTCCTGTTAAAAAGGAGAAACTAGTCCAGCCTGTATTCACCATTTGATACAAAAGGTTCAATCTATCCTGCTGTTGCCATACACTGTGGTTATTTTTTCATTTATGTGGGAAATATTTATGCATCCACCAATGTTTGTTCCTCAACATTTCTGTAACATTATACTGAGTACTTGCTCAAATTGAGATTCATACATAAATTATGCACACCGTCAGATGGATAAGTGGTAGAGCTTCACAAAAGAGAACTGTGGGTTTTGAATATGACTTCTTAACAGGGAATGAATAGAAGATGTAGGATTACATCACAGCAAAACTCTATCAGCTCCAGCAGCAGTTCATGCTGAAAGTTAGCTTCAACAAGTCTATCATTGCACCCAACTGCGGAAGAAATTTCTGTGGAAAAAATTACCACCCTGCAGAAGTTCTTATCACAGCAAATGCTCCTTGTGCTAGTAAAGAGAAAAACTCATCTGATGCAGCCCATGTACTTGCACATGCTTTCCCTGCAGACATTGATAGGCTCCTGCCCGAAAGGTGGTGCAAGCAACTTGCAACAAAGGCATGAAAATTGATCTGATCCCTGACCAGAAACTTCTCAAACTTCATCTCATAGAAGAGTGAATATTTTTCAGTGAGATCCAGACCAGGATGTATAACTTAGGAGCTTGTATAACTTATCATTTGAGTGACATTTTGAGGAGTACAGAGGGTCAGCAGTATACCTGGGGTATCTTTGGCACAAGGGTGAATTTACCCATGGTGACCCAAGCACACTTGTAATAACTTGGCTTTTACTGGAGTTAACCCTGAAGGATTCTATGAGAACATGTTTGTAATGTAAATGACTGTATTATGTTCTGGTTTTCAATGTGTTTAATTTATATTTAGTATAGCCTGCCTGACTGATAATAGTGACTGAGAGAAGTACGGATTTGCACCAGGTTCAGTGAAGGCAGAACTGGACTTGCCTTTATTCCTTACCTCTCTCAGGATGGCAGCCCTTGATATAGCGTGTCACACTGATCACTGTAAGGGTATTAATGCTAGCCAGGCCAAAGAGAAGTGTCAGGAAGCCATCAACCTGAAAAACAAAGCAGTACAGGATGTACTGTTACTGCAGAGAGTTGAGGGGGAAAAGAACCACAGGAATTTCTCCTGTCATTTTCATGTTAATGAACTTGAAAGTTTTTCCAGAAACCCAACTATCAGGGAAATGTAAAATGTCAGGTGCAGTTATCTTCTATAGGATCAGTGAGCAAGTAAATGTTCAAAAATTATATAAGTGGTCTGTCATGTACATACAATAAGCAAGCAAGCACACCCTTACATCTTCCCTTAAATGACTTGTTAAATGAAGGAGAAAAACTTTTAACTGGAAAGAAGAAAAGCCCTGAACATGCAAAAATGCCTGGATGCAGCTGCCCTGCTTGTACAGAACAAACATGCAAACTGATCCTAAGAAATTTAGGCCAAATATGGAAGAACTAGGAGGTTCTCACTCAGGCTGGGCTGAGTGAGAAAAATTTTTTTTCTTTTTTTTAATAGACCCCAAAACCTAAATAGATGCAGTAGATTGAGTCTCAATGGCTGGTGTTGCTGGGTGCCTGCTATTTCTGAAGCCCTGATCCTCATCCCCTGGCTGTGACGCAGGCAGAGCCGTGCAGCTCTGTGGCTCCTGGTGACATCAGTGCCTCAGCCATGTCCTGGGGTGGCCACAGCTCTGTGAGCCTTATAACCAGGTATAACCAGGAAGTTCTGTCACCTATAGCAGACACGGATGCAGCCATCTGCTAGGGAGCACTCTGTGGCTGGGAAATGATCCAGGCAAAATGCTGACAGCCAGTCCCTTAGTTTTTTGGAATCTTGCAACAATATATTAAACTGTCCAGAGCAGAGGAGCTCTTGGAGGTGCCAGTTTTACACCTAGTGAAGCAAGAATATTAAGCGTCTCTGGACAGTAACTTGGCATTAAAATACTGAAAGTTTTGGCAGAAAGGCACATCATTATTCTACGGAACAAACTCTGCCTTTGTATGAATGGGCACAACTCCTGTGGAATTCTGTTTATGCCAGCACAGAATCTGGGGCTTTATCCAGGCTTAAATCTAAGATCCTGGCAGATTGTATAAATTTGGTGAAGGGTTAGAAAAGGGACAACTTCATCACTTCTTTCACTGGTGCTTTTCCTTACTACCAGTGTCCTCATATTGATACTAAATACTTCTTTTTGCCATCTTTTACAGACCCACCACATTTTAAACACATGCAAGGCTTGCTACTACACAATCTACACTCTGATTAGAGTCAGCTCATGCTTAGTGTAGGAATGCAACCATGTTTAAAACAGACTTTTTTGGAAGTCTCAGCTACTTGCTAGAAGCTGCACTTGACTGAATTTGGCCTGCTGTGTGCTGTGGATGTTGGTGAAATACCTGGATATGTAAATGTGCTCTGCATTTCATTATCCTTACTGGTGCAAACAGCTGCCACCTCTCCATTTGCTCTAACAATGCTTCATAGATGCGGAAAACACAATGACCATAATCTTAAGGAATTGCACTAGTTATTAGATTAGAAAGGAAGCAGTATTTCAACAAGAATGCAAATGAACACTTTGAAATTAAGCCTAAAGAGCTATGAGATTGAATACTAAAAGAGCAGAACAGCCTTCTCACTGTGTATCATAGGCCTATGTTAAAAGCAGGGGAGTTTTTCTGAAATAGATCTGTTTGTTTTATCACTGGCAGATGTGGCCATTTTTCTCCTACCCTCCTTCCCTGATGTCAGACCAAAGAGAGACAATTATATCAAGTGGTCATTTCAAACAGCATTTGAGCACATCTACAAGGGAGGAAGGTGGGTCTAAAAATACACTCTTGGCCTTTAAGATGCTGTCATCATAAGAAAGAAAAGCCTAAATGTTTTCTTTGGAGTGGTGCCTTGCTAAAAAAATGTGGTTTTACGTAAATCAACATAGTTCATAGGATTGAGCCATTGTCAGTACCAGATCTTGTTTGCTTACTATTTCATACCAGCATTTCATCAGACCTTCTGCAGGTGTGGGGGCTACCACCAGAGATGTTACCAGGGCCAAATGGCTTGTAAGTGGCTAAGTGGCAGCAGCAGCCTCCCAAGGCAGCTGTCACTGCTTCCATGCTGGCCACAGGCTTGGTGGCTTGGGAACAGTGACAGTGGGAAACATTATGAAGCAGAGGGAGCTCTGGATGAAATGAATAAAGGAGGTAAATGGTGGCTCTCAAACTGCAGAACAGCCCATACAGCAGCCACAGCATCTGGAACATTTAACCACGAGAGACCATCCAACAGGCTGCTTTGGGAGCATGATGCTCAGACCACTCTTGTCCCAAACTTTTATTGGCAGCAAGTGGCTTTTGAGCCCTACTATGCATAAACCATTTCCCAGCAAGTTTGTCAATGCTGCAACCCTTTTATGTCATTGTCACTTAGACATATGTCCTCAGAAGAAAACAAGTGATCTTCCTCTAGATATAGCCAATTTACTTTAAGCTTACACCTACTAGATTTGGAAGAAACATCTCTGCTACTTTTTCTGCTCTTGAACAGACAGCACTGACTGTAGGTAGTAAGGCAACTGCTAGGCACCCAAGTAAATAACAACAGAAAAACTGCTTTAACATAGTCCCAATTTCTATAGACAGAGATTAATAGCTGCATGTTACAAAAATATGTGATAATTTCAGTTTTCTGCATCTTTAAACATATATGGAATGACAGCCAAGGAAATACTAGAATAGAAAATAACATTTCATTACTTTGGAAGAAGATTGATGCTCTTCCCCTTACACAGTTCTGGTTTTTCTTTTATTCTACCCCCCAGCCAGCTCCTTCCTTCCATAGCCATAATACTTCTTCCATTTCTGTTTAATGCAATTTTTTCCTTCCTATTATTGTGATCAAATAGCAGCAGTGTTAACAGGCAGTAATGAATTCTGACATAAACACAAAGTTGATTGCACGGTAATTTTAATACACCAGCTTTCCCTTTTACCCATTAAGAAGCAGAAGTAGATTAGCAATTTTAAAAGCTTCTCTCAGTGCCCTACCAGCATTACTCCCTTGGCTATATAGATATGCATGGAAGGTGCTCATTATCTTTATGCTGCCTGGAAGCTAAGACACAACTGAGGAAAAAATTGTGGTTTTTTTCTGCTTTGCACTTGTGCCTGACTTTAAATCTCACTAATGCTCTTGGAGCACTATTTACAACCCACAATACATAGAGCTCCTACTGCATGCAAATTCATTTGCTTCAACACAGAGAGAGTTAGGAATCCCCAGTGCACTATGAAATTTTTAGCTGTGAGCTTGGGTGTGCCTCACTTTTGCTAACTTTAATTCTTATGAATCCCTACTGATTCATAAGGGTTGTCTTCATTTAAAGCACAGTAAAATATAACCTATTGTTCATAATATTGGATTAATCAAGGTTTAATTGCACAAAAGCAGATTGCCAAAATAGCTATTACTTTTCACTTTGGAACAAAACATTGATCTCACCAGCCACAAAGGCTGCCTCACTCCCTCCTCTGGCCAACTGATAAATCTGTTGCAATTTCCCAAAATCCATTTGTTTCCCTTCAGAACCATGGCATCCTGTATTTTTCTTCTATTGAAAATGAGATAGCGAATATGTAAAGAAAAGCATAAACTTCAAACAGGGATTATTTGCCCACAGCATATACTTAAAGTTGCCACAACAAGCTGTCTCAGAATTACTAATTTTTAAATACAAATCAGATTATTTTGAATAATTAGATAATGGCAATAAACCTCATTCAACATCAAGAAATGAAAAAGCACTTAAATCAATCTTCAAGAAACACATTTGTAAAAGCAAATGTAGATACCTTGGAATAGATATTTTAAAATTAAAAACTTAATTTTAAATTTAACAATTTCTTAAAGTTTGAAGTAAATGCAAAAATGTTCCACTTGAGTCTGATGACAAAGTAATTCTCCCATCTCTCAGATATACTATGATGTGTCTACTGGACTACACTAACTCTTTAGTCACAGATGTTCTAGAAGGACTACTGAGTTCAATAATCAAAATTAGTCTTCACAAAAGACTACTTAAAACCCACAATGCATAGTGTTCCTAAAGCACTCAGTTTCTTTGAGATTTTCTACAATACAGGAGGTGAAAGAGACTTACCATTTACTACAGTTCCCACATCTTTTGCTCATGAGACATTTTTCTGGTATGTTTGCATCCTGCCTTTTAAAATGTCTCAGTAGGCTTCAAGGATAGCTATGCTTAGAGGTGATGGCATCAGCCCAAGTCATTGGAGGGCACTAACACCTCTATGTATAAGTAAACAATGAGAATTGATATGCTACAGGATTAGAGAGTTTAAACCATTAAGTGAGAGCATCAGACATTCAGTGTTTTGCATTCACAAAGTGATTAAATCTTTCTGTGGCTGGCATGTATTCTAAAGATAGAAAAATATGAATGCAGTATTTAGACTATACTGTGTCCAGATATGTAATTATGCTAACTATACTATATAGTTAATGTATGTTCAGTGCCACTATTACTATATGCAGGTTACATTTTGGCTTTAGTGAACCTGGGGAAGCCAGTTTCATCTACCAGGTTAATCAATTGAGGTTCAAGGTATGCTCACTTTGGGCTGACCTTTAGCTACTGTAGTTGCAGCTTCTCAGGCAACAATTTCTACTCCTGCCCCTATCAAGGAGCACATCTATGAATGCAAAAACCCCACCACTGGCAGGGATACCCTTGAAGGCATTGCATTTAATGAACAGATAGAAATTGCTTGCGGAATTTCCTCACACAGCCCCATCAGATAATAATCTTACTTCAAATATTCCATCTCCAAATACTTGGGAACACACCTGCTTCTAGCTCTGGGGAGATGCTGTGGAATCATAGCAGATTTATGCCTCTTGTGTCCCCCTGTGAAGAGTTAACGGGGAACATGTAGTTCATACCACTGCAGTGGATCTACACACAATGGCAAGATTCCCATCTTCAGGTTGAATTCTGAATTGCCATTGTCTTTCTGTGAATTAGTGTAAAGGGAAATTAAGAAGCACTAGATAGGAAAATCTAGCATTGCCCTTTGGGGACATGTGTGCTACATTGTAAAATTCTTTTCAGTGGGCCTGAGCCAAAACTCCTCTCCACTGTAGTGATGTTAATTCAGAGTCTACTTGTTTATTGTCAGCATCACCATTAATACAAACAAATAAATACACAGATAAAAGAAGAGTCACCTGTCTCATCTTTACATTACCATAGAAGACAAGGCTTAGCTTTGTGGACTGTAGATAACTGAAATCCATGCACATCATATTAAAATCACTTTCTTTTTTTTCCAAAGTATTTTCCATTTCAGAATATCATGTTAAATGTTTCTTGAAGTTTACACACCTCAAGGGAATCAGAGGTACCAATGTTCATGGACTTTGCCAGGACAGCCCAGAGACTACAAGTGACCCTACACATTCCCCAAAGTACAATGCTCTGTGCTGCTTCCCAACAAGGAGGAATCTGCTTACGTAGCCACCTTCAGATTTATACAAGGACATCTCTGACTCTTGGCTGAATGCCTAGAATTTAACTTGTTCTTCTGCTCAGGAAGGTCCTGGGCAAAAGGTGGGGCAGGTTAGTGGTGGTACCAGCTCAGCCTTAAGTGACCAAGACAGGAACATTTTCCTGTTATTTTCCTGAAAAAGCTGCATGACTACTAGCAGACCTCCTCTTAGGTTAATATTCTTGTCCCTTATGGATCCTGTACCAAAATAACAGAAGAGTCATAAGCATTTTCAAGGAGTCCTAGTAGACCAGGGAGAGCATGGAAGGAAGTAATAAAAAATAGTTTATTCTTGGCCTTAAAGACTGATCTGGAAACCCACAAGATGCAACATCATCCCTTTCTGCAGGGACAGTGGTGTTGAAGTCCTGGATGTCCTGTCATACACAGCCCATTGCAAGCAGCAGTCATCTTGTCATTGATTCGCTCAGCACAAGATCTAGGTCAGGACCTGATTTGCTTCCCAAGTACTATCAGTGTACTCACTTAATGGAATAAATTTTTGTGATAGAGAAGATGAGTACATGTGAGATAGAACTATAAAAATATTTACAAATTCTATCAGAGTGATATTTTAATTTCAGATGAAATTTTGTTTAAAAGCCAGTGAGAGGATGTGGCACACAGAGAGGAGTCAGAAGAATATTATTTGTTCAGCCCTATGGTGAGAAGATCATGAATGATGAAGGAGCAGTGGACAGCATTTTTTGAAAGAAAACATTTAATGTCTTCGACATCAGCACTGAAGGATGTGGAAGGCTACTATTTTCTACATAGAGATTTTAAAAAAGGGTATTTCAAAGCCCTCTGGGAGGAAAAGCAAGTACAGAAATCAATGTTTAGGCTTTGTAAGTTCCTGGTTCTGTAGGATCACTCAGGCAACGAATGCCCAATCCAGGCAGCAGTGTGGGGTTTGACACAGTGCTTGGGTGTCACAGCAGGGGCTACGTCAGACTTGTTAAAGAAGGAAACAGATAGTTTGGGCATTCATAAATCTTCACTACCAAATATATAACTTACCTAATTAGTCACAATTGACTGCAGAAATACTCATTTAGAGGAAAATGAAGGAAAACTCATGACTAATGAAAACTGGCGGAACTTCCCTGAAGTCACATTAGTTACACTGAAATGATCTTCTATGTTGCTAATGATTCTGTTTGTGCAAAGGCAGTCTTTTCCCCCTTGCCTGCAGATGAAGTATTTTTCTCATTAAAATTCAGCTCACAGATGTCTACATGAGTTGCCTTTACCTCTTTGACTGCAATGTATACACTCTTTAGATTATATGAAGGCAGATCAGAAAGAAATTGGGAAGACTCTGCAACTTTATATTTCACTATCCAAATCTCAGGTAGGCAAGGAAACAAGAATGAGGACACATTCCAGTGTTCATAACTGAGATATAAATTTGTTTCAGAAAAAGTGAAGGAAAAAAATTAATGGATGATGGAGCAATGTGAATGGGGGTTAGGCCGGAACAAGCCTGACAAATGCATACAGACCTTTGGCAGTAGTGGCTGTCTGTCCTCAGTAATCTCCCCAGCATCTGTACTGGGAAGGCAGTAAAACCTGTGAGGTTTAATTTTGGCCCTTCCCAATGCTTTTGTTACTGGACTTCGCATGGTTTGCAGACCTACCACTGGTCTCTCATCTTCCCAGAATGTGAGGGAGTACCACTCCACACAAAGTAATACTTTCTTGGTATTTATAAAACACATAAATTCACTAACCAAGTCAGAGAGTCAATGGTCTAGCTACATAAACAATTGGTTGGTTTGATGAGTTATATTAAATGGACAGAAATCAGGTGCTCCAAATTTACTCTGTTTATAAGAACATAAATGCCTTTAGAATTTTTGATTTATCAGACAATTTACAGAAGATTTTGTTAAAAGAGGAAAGTATTAATTCTCTGGTTCCTCCTCAGACAAGATTTAGCAATATTTTACAACCTATATATAGGAAAAGAGATAAATGCACGTTCGGAGAAAGGAAATGCTACCAATAAAGCACAAAAGAATTTATTCAAGATTAAAAGCCCTTCCCTTCACAACTTCTGTAAAGAGCCCATGCGTTTTCATCATACTTTTCTCAGCATTTCCTACTGTTGCAATTTTCTTTTTGGTGTTTCAGATATTCAGTTCTAATTTTTATAAAAGGTGGACATTATTTATTGGAGTGTCATGAGAGAGCCCTAGATATTTAATAACACCCAGAAAAAACACCCAAAAGTTTTTAAGGTGCTAGCAGGAGGGAGTGGCTGGAAGTTGAATCCCCAAAAAGGGGCAAGGGCCAATGTGCTCAGCTTTGCAGGCTTGGTCATTTGTCTTGGTGAGAGGAGGGTTGTGGCTCTGAGCTCTGCTCCTAGATTGGAGGTGGCAAAGCTGGGGAGCAAATGAGGCTCTGAAGGAAGCCAACAGAACAAGGGGATGGACGTGTTTCACCCTCTGCTTGATTTTTCATATTTTACTTTTCAACACAAAAGATTGTGATTCCTTGGTATTCACAGCCATTTCCTTCCCTTAACTGTACAAGACCTTTCAAAAATCAAACAGTGGCACTGTAAAAAAGCAGAGGGATTGCTGACCCATTCCCTCTTTACCCCCGCAGACTGTGTGGGAGAGTTGGATTCACTTTGGATCACAGAACCAGGACTATTCATTACAAGGGGGTGCCCAGCAATTGCTAAAGCAAATAAATACTGGGGCTAAAGACTAAAAGATGCTCCCTACATTAGTGTCAGACATCCATTGGAGGGAAGGGAACCCTCCTTATCCAACAGCAGCATTGTTAAATCAGGGATTTTGCACACCTAATTTAGCTTTTCTTAGACATCCCTATTTATCTGGGATTTCAGATGGCAACTTGATCAGCTACACCACCACAATCTGGAAAATCTGCTAATGTGCAAGATATCCCAGACATCTGTGGGCCACTTACTCCTCAATGCATACACACTAGAGTCTGATGTTTCCAGATAATTTTGACTTCCTGGCCACACCATCCCCTTTTGGGATGCCCACATTCCACAGATCTGGTGCTGTCAGGCAAACTGTGCATGAGTACATTAGGGCTTACAGAGTAGAGCAATACCTGTGTGCAGTGTGGGGCTTACTGCTGACCACCACATTGCCATGTGCTCCTGTCCAGGGTATGCCAGACAGGAGTAAAGTGCTGTGTGAAGCACGGAAGCACTGCAGAATTCAAACCCAGATTTCCTCCCTGCTTTGTAGTAAACCCAGAAGATGAAACAGCCATTTATCTCTCTTCTGCTCCCCTCAGTGTCTTTATTATTCTGCTCAACAAGAAGCAGCTTTGTGAGGCTGAAGGCAGGCCCTTGTGATGATGAGGGCAGGCTGCAGGGACAGAGTCAGTGTGAGCTGGATCCTGTCACACAAGCTACCCTGGCACTCACTAATACCTCAAATGGAACTTTTTAAAAAAATGGCTACTCCAGAGGATGTTTCTGTGCAGAGACAGATCTGCTTGGGATGCTCTGGCACCATCTGGCTGGCCAGATGGACTGGGAATATCTAGGCTGACAGCGAGGTGAGTACATCTGTGGTAACAGCGTCAGTCAGCATGTCAGGGACAGGGGGTATGTCCATGACCTGGAGATATCCACCTTGTGCTCTGGGATGCACAGCCCAGACACATCTTACATGTAAGAAACAGTCAGAAATAAGAAATTTGTTTTAAAAGAAGCCTATGCCAACAGGGTGAGCATGTGGTAAGAACAGTCATTCTTCTTGATCCTCATAGTAAAATCTTTAAGTGTTTGAAAAATTAATGTTTAAATAACCAAACTGCATTATCAAAAAATCATTTAAAAAAATTAGAAAAGTGAACTACTGGAAACAAATTTAAACTGAAGTATCAGGATTATGAAGGATTTCAAATTCTAAGGCACTCCATAGTCCATTCTTGTTTTCAGACATGTCTGCAATGTATCTATGGAGTTTAGGTAGGTTACAATCCTTTCCCTGCATTTAGAGGCCTCCCGAAATCTGCATCTTTTGTGTATTTGCCACGTGACTAAAAAATACAAGAAAAACTTTCTATCACTTGATAAATAAAGCTCAGAAGAAGCCATGTTTGCCTGTTGAGAATGAGTACTTCTCTACTTCCTACATGAACGTTTGCACACAATGTTACTTACAGGTTTCACTGCAACTTCTGGTTCAGCAGAACATACAAACAAAAAAATATGTGAAGGACAAAAATATATTCTGAGATAGTTTTTCACTAGGAATATGGTCAATAGGGGAACAGGTGGCTCTTGATCACTGGGTTACATTCCTTGACCTGAAATTCACCATATCAATCAGTTTACTTACTGATCATATTGGGAGAGGCTAAAAAATGGATGTGCCAGAGACTGACTGTCCTTCCTCTGTCCAGTTCAGGAATGAGACAGTGGTAGAGCAGAGGCATAAAAGTGAAAGCAGATTCCAAAACCCACCACTGTAAAACTGTATTTGTACAGAGCGTTCAGCAGAGGCAGCATTTGGATACAGATGTACCATGTAACTTCATTCCTGACAGCAGAGTCCTGTCAGACTCCAAAAATAATGTTTGGCATGAGAAAGAAAAGTATTGTTTCTTCCATACAGAGGAGGAGAACAGGAGAACTTCTCTCTGTCCCTTTCAGCAGGTATGCAGTGAGATTGTCCTGGTAGCTGGAGATAGATCTTTTGTTACAGAGAGTTTTCAAAGACCAGGCTGCTTTGAGAGAAGTACTCTTTGTCTGTCTTTTTCCCCACTCCCTTCAACCACAGCAGCTCAGGAATGGTGAACCTTAATGTTGAAAAATGTTACCTGAGGGCACAGGAGACCCGAGTCAGAGGAAAACAAAATAGTTATGTGGATTAAGTGAGGTGAGCTCATGAAATTTCTTCATAAACAGAAATGACAGGCTAGCTTGGGAAAATAAAATTTTCCTAAGTGTTCCTGACAGCAGAAACTGATCAATAGGAGCAAATGTGTAGTGAACCAGACAATGACAGAAAACCAAATAAGGCTATCCTCTGGACTCAGCCAAACAAACCAAGTAAGGGAAAACACACAGGCCATGCTAAGGAAAGAGCCATGCTCATGCATGCAAAGTGCCACCCCAGCTACTTGCAGAGGAGCCTGAGTGCATGAGGAGAGCCAGAGACACCAGCTTCAGCTGGTCCTGACAGAATGCATGGGCTTTACCTTCATGGCACAAAGCTCCTCATTCCTCATGTTCTACCTGTGAGACCCCTTCTAATAAAACTACAAACTCAGACTACAGCAATCCAAACACTATTGCTGTTCAACATTAAGCATTTTCAGAATTACCTTTGTGCTGGCTGCCCATGCACATGTGGATGATTTCACATCTCTTTTTTAATGTACAGAGGCTTCCTGCTATTTCAGCACAATATTCTTCCTAGAATCCAGCCACTCTATTTCCTTAGTCTATTTTTTCATCACTGGCTTCTCTTTTGTCAAGTTTGTTAATCAAGAAAATGGAAGCCAGGGTTTACACATGTGTTTGAGGTTCCCCAAGACAGCACAAAATCTTGATTGAAACAGGAATCCTACATGATGTTCTCTCAATAATCCATAACCAGCTTGACCACTCAACAAACCACAACAAATCCAAACTTAATTCAAAGTACAAAGTGACTTTTCCAGATTACCATTCATTTTAATTAGTATTAATAACAGTATAAATTCATATTTGGAAAGGTTCATGTTACTCTCTAGAGCCTACAGAGCACTACCAAAGCAGAAAATTTAATGTTTTGCAAATTAGTGTGTTAAGAAAAGCCAATGCATTATTAGCATCCTGCTCAAAGTCCTTGGATCCCAATACCTTAAAATTTTGCTTGATATCCAAACTTTACAAATGAATACTGTTTAAAGAAGATGCAAACCAAATTACTTAACACAGACTGACCAACAAAATATCTGGGTACTCTAAAAATGTTATGGACCATTTCTCCCCTTGAAAAAGCAGTTCAAGTACATTAAGATTAAGCACACATCCATCTCACAAAGTTCAAGCACCCCTCTAGCTTAATATTTTAAAATCTTAAAAAAAAAAAAGTCAGATCATCATAACAAGACTTAGTAGTTCCAAGTCAGCCAAAGAGGGATTCCCAGGCAAAAGCATCATGAAAGAATCTGTAAGGCTCCTGACAGAAGTTCCCATGCAAACCAAGATGAGAGACAGAGTGTGCCATGCCTTGCCAATTCCTCTGTGCACTGTTTTCTACATCCCAAAAAAGGAGCCCCAGTACAGACAGGGCTCTGAAAGAGCTTGGAGTAGGAATGCAGAAAGGTCATTCAATGTTACTTCTCTCAGCCTTGTGAGTTATAAGCATTAAGTTACGCCAGTGACCTAGGGTCAGGATTTCACACTGAAAGGCTTGCCCTGTGTTACACAGGAAATCTGCAACAAAGCTAGAACTGAACCTGGAGATGCAGATTTTGCCTTTCCTTTCTCAGTCATAGCTCCAACCCTCCTCGAAAGAGGGGGAAAATACGCATCTGTTTAATTCTGAATATGGGTGTGAATCTTACAGTTTTCATGTATGTGTTTGTTTATCTTATGACTTCAAAGTTTTCCCTTAATGAAAAAAATTCAGAGTTTCTGCTCAACAGATCTTAGACTGCAACTGTAGGTCATTTCATTAGAGAAAGAAGGCTATTTAGCTGAGGAAATAATTAATTTTGATAAATTGTTTTCTGCCTAATGACTATGGAGATGCATTTTAAACAATAAAATAATAATTTTTTAGATCAAGCTACAGCTCCTAGGTTAATCAGTCTCCTACAGGAAGTCTTCCTCTCTGCATAAACAGAACCTTTCTATTGAAATGGAGGGGACATGACCTGTAAATGTTCTTTCATCTATGTGGTACAATGGCTTAACTTCCTCCTTAAAAAAAACCAAAAACCCAAGCCTCCAAGAAAAGAGGATTATTTTTCTCTCTCTTTTCCTTCATCATGATCTTTCTTACACCTTGCCGTAGGCTATCCTGTCATTTTCAGATTTTTGATTCCCTGATGAAACGGAGTATAATCTTTCTCACAGATGTTGCTGGAAGCACCAGGGAGCCAGCTTTGTGCTTATCTGTCCATGGGGTGCATTTATATTCTGCCCACACAGGTATGTTTCGGAATTAACAGTAATAACTTTTTCTGAGTACTCCAACAAAGAGCTGCCTCCAAGATCTCGACTGTGCCATAAAGTTAAATCACTCATTCTACCACAGGCAATGAATCAAGCAAGAGTTTAGAAATGTGATTGAAGAGTTTCAACTGAGTTAGTGCAAAACCTTGCATGCTAAAATGTATGGTTATGCCCAAATGCTGTGTGGAGGCTTGGCTCTACACGCCTTGTCAAGCAGGAGTCGACATTGGCACTTTAATATTTGTCTTAAAGCAACAACCAGCCTGGCTTCAGGTGACCTGAAGACAAGCACAGCCTATGCCTTGATTTTTCCAACATGAGTGTGAGTTCTAACATGAAGTAAAAACCACCAAACTAGTAAGAACTCTTGTGAATACACAGGAAAAAAACCCACTGAAAATTGGTGAAACACCAGTCAAATGCACAGATTTATAGGTGTAACAAAAGAGAACACAGTCCTTTTGAAAGGTTAGTGACTACCTCCTTTCATTTGGGTGTTGTCTGATTATTTATAGATAGCACACCCACAGAAATAGCTACACTCCTTTTGTCAGATTAATTTTGTCAGATTAGTAAGTGTTATCCAGTCTTACCTGGCAAGTCCATATTGATGTGATAATGAATCCATCATCTCTGAAGACATTGAAGATTTCAATGATGCCCCGTGAATAACCAAACACGGAGATACTGGCATCTGACACTGCCAAGTTAAATGTGAGGTAGTCGGTGGGCTGCAGGAGATGTCTTTGTTTATACAGGACAAAAATCACAATGCTGTTTCCAAACCAAGACAACCAACCTGGAAAAAAAAAATCCATGTAACTTTATGATCTTTAAGGTCCCTTCCAACTCAGTCCATTCTATGATTAGATGAAAACAAAAAAAGCAAATAAAGAAAGGAGCTGTTGAGTGTAAATGTATGACATATCTTCTAAAATTCCCTTTTGTTCCACTGGAAGTATATGAAACCAGATTATCCACTAGACAGCTATGCATGAAACCTTTTTGTGCATCTGGGTGCATTTCAGAAGAAAGAGCAAGTAATTGAGTGCAGCAATAAAACAGAACAAAGAGCTGCTGCTACACCTACTGAAGATGTGCCATTTAAGGGTCTAAAGTGGATTTTTTCCCTGAAAGTTTTTTCCTTAAGTGGATAGATGAAACTCTTAAGTGTTACACCTGGGAATATAAGAAGGAACAAAGATTGGTAGAGTGGAGCAGAGACTAAAAACAATCTGCCAAAATCTGCAGCTGTTTAAGTTCCTCGTATACAATAATGGATACAGAAAGTTCACACACATAGCCAGAGGGCTGCTTTATCAGTTCTCCTTAGAAAAGTGCAGCTAATACAACTAGGTTTCTTCTCTTAGAACAATCTAGGATCTCCTTGCAGCAAAGTCTGTCCCAGATGGGAATATTTTTCAGTAATACATATGATAATCTATATGAAGAGAATATTTGGAATAGAACTTCAAAGTCTCTTTTATTTAATTTTATAGAAAGTTGCATTCTCTCTTACTCTCCAGGAACAGAGATGTCAGACTTTTATGTGTCTAAGTATGTGAGCAAAACACAAGGTAGATAAATGTAAACCTATTGAAAATCAGACACTCTGCTGGAGAGACCTAGAGTTTCCAAATGTCCACAGCTATTGCTCTGCCCATCAGTGCAAGGCCCTGGTGGCTCACATCCCACTTTTTGAAATTACATAGATGTGTATAGATGAATGACTTTTAACAGAAAGTATATGGATAAGGGTCAGGTTCAGTGTTGAAAATGTGGCTTAGCCAGTTAAGGGGGTGGAGGGCTGAGCAGCAGGTCAGGCAGCACCTGGCTCCCAGCTGGCTCCAGCTTCTATCCCACAAACCAGCTCTGCCATTTCTGACATTGGTGGCCTTGCTTCACCTTGGCAAGGCAGAGCAAGACACGACCTCTTTTGAGTGTGTGCTGCCCACAACAGGATAAGGCATGCTACACCTGGTGGCTTATGCCAGGTTACAATATTCCCAGGAGAGGGAGAGAAGAGCTGACCCACAGCCCTCTGCCCAGGCACAAACAGCAGATATCCCAGAATAATACTGCTGTATCTTGACCCAGCAAGAGATGAACAAACACAGTAAAGAGGGGTGTGACATGGTGGCTCTGCACAGCACCTCTGGATATTCAAAGGAGTCTGTGCTATGAAAGATGGCTGATAGGTTTAATGTTGTAGCAAGGGGGCAGCTGCCTTCCTTCAGGAAGCACCGCCTCAATGTCAAGAATCCAGCACTTCACTACCAGGCTGCTGGGGATAGGAAGGGAGGGGAGAAAATTGCCTCCCCCTCTCTAGGCCATGTGGGAGTATCAGGAGCTGAAATGACAAAGAGCAAGGCACATGTTCTGTAAAGAAAGAGACTGGGCAGATACTTCCCGGTGAAGTGCTCTGGGCACTTTGGGGTGGGAGGGAGGTGGTTGATGGGACAGTCTCTGTTAGGCTTTATGAACTGTTTCTTCTGCTGAGCAATTTACTTTCAATAGTTTCTCTTTGCAGCATTGCCAAGCTTCTGCTGCTCTATCTTTTTTAGTTGAATGAACATGTGAAGAGTATTTGAACTGGGAAGAGCTGAAATGTCAGCCTATGGTATTACCAGAAATAATCCCTGGTGAGATGATACACTGAGATACACACACACACACACACACACACACACACACATATTCTATTTATATCCTGTTACACGACCAGTAAATATATCTTGTTCTGGCCACTAGGTGACAATGTTTCTTAATCAAGTCTTGTTTTGAACTGCATGCACTTTAACTCATGGATTTTGTGACTTTTGTTTGAATCTAGGTATTATAAATAGGCAGAGCAGGGCACTGGGAGAGGAAGGCTTTGGGAATGAATGAGGATAGCCTGAAACGCAAATATGGGAGTTGTGTTGTCTGTGTATGTTGGTTCTACTCTCTGCAAGGTTAGATATTTATCAAGGCAGTAGATATGAAATATTTTTCCCTGTCCATATGAAGACATAGTGCTAAAATGGCAGACAAAATAAAATGGCCCCTCCTTTGTAAATAACAAAATTTTGCCCATGCATTGTAATGGATAGGAGGGATACCATACCCTCCCAGTGTCAGACACCTGCCCTTGCTGGGAATATACAGAGCAAATTCCCCCTAGCCTGGAGGGTAAGGGAGTTTTGAGTTAAAGTGTCTTAAGGAAGAACTTGAGCAAAACATCACACCAAACAACACTGCACATTTTAGAGCAATGAGAGGTGAGAGAGACACAGTACTTGTGATAATTTTTGGGAATTACATTCACAAACTGAGGTTGAAGATGAGGGATGCATCAAGGGAGATAAAGTTACAGAGTGAGTATGATTTCTGCAGGTAGGCACAGTCCTTTCAAGCAAAGCAGTGGAGAACCTGCACTGGCATATCCAGTCCCTAAAATGGTCTGTCTGTGTAGTAGACCACATTAACTTGGAATAAAAAAAAAAAAAGAAAAAGAAACAGAAGAAAATAAATTCTTAGTAAACCATGCAATAACAAAATCAGTGGTCACATAAAAGTGGTGTCAGCTAGAGTAGTGAGTGTGGGACACTGCATCGCTGTGCCATCAGATACATGTGCTAGTCTGGGTTGCTGCCTATATTGACTGACTGACTTAAAAAACCCAAACCAGACCAACCCAAACCAGAAAATTACCCCAACCAAAATAACAGCTCAAACCAAACAACCCCTCTCCCTTCCTCCCCCAAGCCCTGACAGCATAACAGGGAGGAAGGTTGAAAATTCAAGGCAAGAAGAGCAATAGCACTGACACTCTCAGTGAGGGCAGAGATCTCCTCAGCTGCATTTCAGGGAGTGTGTGCCTCAGGGGATGATCAAGAGTCCAGAAAGAAACCTCTGAATTTTGAAGTGCCTCCATGTTACCAGGTGCCATCTCAGTAAAACAAAAGATAGAAAAATAAACAACTGAGGGAACTTGTTCCATCTTTTACAAGCTGTCACTAATGTTCACTCATAAGAAAAAACCCAGAAAAAAACCCAAACCAACCCCAAAAAACCCCAAACCAACCCCAAAATCCAAACCCAGCATACTAAGGCAATCCTGGTGAAAAAAGACAGATTTCAACTGAGGTCAAAATGTGGTGAGAGAGAAGAAAAAAAAAAAAGTAGCAGCTAGGCAGAAACTGAGCATTGCCACCCAGCATAAGGTTCAGAGAGGGATCACCACATTTCTCCCATAATGTAATGGATAGGAGGGATACCCAAGTCTGACTTGAGTTGCTCATCAGAGAGATGCTAGATCTTCTGACATGGCAAAATACACAGATAATATGCAAATACTTCAGTAGTTTTGCAAACATTGTGAGGTAGGAGGAATAGGATGGACAGCAGTATTAAAAATGTTGTATTGCCCCTATTTAATTCAGTAGTAATCCTTTTCCTGGAATAACACTCTCTAACAGAGCACTTTAATCCACAGATGTCAAAAGCACTCCACAAGGGAGTCTGGTGCTGTTATCCATGGTTTCTTGGGGAGGAACAGAAAAGCTGCCAAGCAAGCTGGTGAAAGTCAGCTTGCTTGGCAGCCCTTCAGCTATTCACAAACTCCTGAGTCAGCGTGATGCCCACCAGCCCATGCAGAAAAGTAGCCAGAAGGCGTGACTAAGGAGACTGAAAATCTTTCTGCTGAAAGCAACTGAGAACATTGAGTTTGTTTAACTCTAAGAATACTGAAAAAGTACATTGTAATTTTAAAACTATTTCTGTCAAATCACTCTATCCTGTGCATTCAGACATGCCCTATTTTTTCCTCATGTACCTGAGATGGTCACTGAACAAGCAATAAGCGCCTGAGGCTGCATGCAGTTTCATTGTTAACATTGTTTCTGAAGAACTAAATTTGGCACATGTGAATTGATAGCTCTGAGCTGGTCATCCACATTTCCAATAGATTAGTTCACCTGTGCCCAGCCAAAATAGGTTATTACGCTTTCTACTTAGACTTGCTCTTATTAGACATTGTTGCATGGCCTTTACTTGTAAAAGCTGGCAAGACTGAAATAGAAGAATGGGTGTTACAACTCAGCCATCACAGTTTAAAATATAAATGAAGCCTTAAGTGGAAGAACTCAAGAAGTGAGAGCAAAAGGTGAGGCTCAGTGTCACAAGACAAACTAAGCTCTTTCCTCAGCAAATAACCTTCCTCTAGGACAGAAATTGGATTGACCATCTTAGTGCAGAGCAGGCATGAATGAAATCAGTCACATAACTACACATACAAAGCATAAATGCCAATCAGAAGAGGCTTGCTGCAAAAGATTTTCTGCCCAGAAAACTTTAATTAAAACAGTGATAAAATCCAGAGAATTTGCAAAGCTGTCATTAACTATTGCAACTGTGACGTGACCCTACTCTGTTTTCAGTCTTTGCTGCCAATTATACACACACAATATCCTGTCCAGGGCATATTGCCAGTTCTGGCAGGAAGGAAAAGAGTCATCTTGTTTTAGACTTGACAAAGCACGGACAGATTATTTGTTCAATAAATGCAATCATTTTGGGGATGAATGTTCTGTGAATAGCTTGTTTCCTTTCCCACCTTCTCAGATTTATCTGTCAAACAAAATCCCAAAATAACACTCATTCTGTCACTTGTCAAGTAACAGTTTACTATTACCATTCAGAAGTGTTTTAAAGCATGTTTGGATCTTTTGGTCTGTTCAGATGGGATTGTTAATGCACTCAGCATGCCTTTCTGATGGAAGCATTCACAAAAAGTCAGAATTTGCCCTCTAATTAATACTCTCTCCTATTGACATAAAATTTCCTTTTATGCCTTGTATTTACTCTAACTGGCCCAGTTAAGAGTGAAATGAGGCAAAGCAAACAGGGAACAAATTATGCATAAATGCAGAAAAACACCCAACTTATGAATTCCAGTAAATAATTTTGAAGCAAAAAAGCTTTCTATTTTTTCCCCATGTCTAGAAGCCAGCCGCAGTGGGCAGTGCTTTTTAATTGTACCTCATAATTTAAACTGTACAAGGATTTTCCACAGTACTGTACCACTTATGGCATAGGCAAAAAGGGGTCAGATGTAATCCCAGCAGCAGGACAAGCTTTCACCTGTCTGCTGGAGACAGCTCTGAGCTCATTGAAGGGAAGGATGGGAGCAGACTGCTGCCTTCAGAAGGAGGATGCTGCCCCAGGTGACCTAGCACAGGGTAACACAGCAGTTGCTATCACTTGCAGATAGTCCCTCTAACAGTGGATCACTGCTGTTGAGAGGGCATTGCACCTTCCCCACACTTTGCTGATCCCCTGGCCCCAGCATTAACAAGGAGAACGATGGAACAGTGGCTCAGGTGTCAAGAAGCAGGGCAGTGGCCTCAGTGTCCATCAGCATTTACAAAATGCCCCACATACTCCCTCTGCTGGTTTGCTCTTGGTGTCAGCGTGTGACACCACTGCACTGAGGCTCCCATGCAGGGTGCTGAGGAGCCCTCGCACGGATCCAAAACAGCCTGGCTGCTGTATCACATACAATGCACACATCAGTGCCCTGTCTGTCACAAATGACAGCTGTGCTATCTGTCACTTGTGAGACTTTCCAGAAGGGGACACACAGAGATCTTATCTCAGCAAAAGGTGTGAGACCATGGCTCCTGGATATTCATGAGCACTGTCAAGATGAGTGACTCTGGGAAGACTTGGCCAAATATAGTAAGGCTTTTAGGACTTTATCCTGTGAAGGTGAGGAGATTCAGAAGAACTCCATCTTCTGGATAAATGCTAACACCTATCACATACATCTCCTTGGTTTTGGAAAAGTGTATCAGAATTTGCAACAAGCTGCACTGCCATACTTAAACTTGAAAGAGAAGAAAACACTTAGTAACTACAGAAGTGTCATCACTGAAGCCGTTTTCCAAGGCATCAAAAACCCAAGAGTATCAAATATGAACATCTTTGGGGCTTTGTGTAAGGAAGTGTCAATAGACTCCTGCCAATATAGACTGTCTTGCCAGAGCCCTAAAGCACCAGAGGTACAGGAAGCTAGCACATGGACTGGCCTTTTTCCTCTGCTGCCAGAAGGGCAAGAGGGTGTCTGTATGACAGAGCACTTGCTCTGCCACATCACAGCTCCCTGGATGGAATGAGTTATTGGTGTATGTAAAACTAATAATTATAAATTGCTGTGGCTGCTGCTTGCAGAACTGTGACAGTCGATCTTTGAGGAGAAAAGAAATTAGGACTTTCCAGATTCATGTATAACTAACCTATTTTTTCAAAAGTTATCATTTCCAAAAGGTATACCTACATCCATCAATTTTCACCAGATCTACACTACACTTAACTTGGACTAGTGCTTCTGCTAGTTGTACATACTCTGTGAGAAAAGGAACTCAAGTTTTGAATTTTGAGGTAAATTTCAAGAACAGCAGCTATGACATGCAAGCACTTGCAGGCTTGGCTGAAGGATCTGAAGAAATCAAATCTCAATAGCCTAAAGGCCCAGGCAGATATTTGCTAGAAGATGTGAGATCACTACCAGGAAGCAGCATAGGAGAACATCTCTGCTGGTTGATTGATGGAAGAAATCTGAACTACCAGTGTGATGCAGAGGCAATACTGGGAGGCATCAGTAGAGTTGATAGAGTGTAAATATGAATGGGAATAGTGATGGCAAGACCCTGCTTGGATGCTGGATTCAGTCCTTGCTATAAGGCTGCTGGGATGACAGGGGAAAAGATCTTATGAGAGGAGATAAATAAATATAATTACTCCCTGCCCCCCAGTCAACCAACCAACAAAAGAAAATTCCCTCAATTGCTTAATATAGGAATACAGGGGTAGGCTTCAAGGTATGATTGCTCCTTCAGGAATATAGATTGGCCATAGGGTGTCATTTGCGAGCAAAAATTTATTTCAATTAAAAGGAATGACCAAAAATTGCATAAAGTTGTTGTGATCACTTTAGCTAAGAATTTAGGTGAAGGCTCCTATCCAACACAGAAACCAAATCAGGAATGTGCTTTCAATTGGAAGAGTGATAACAACACCAAAAAAACCCCTAGCCATTTATATGGGGGAGCATAATAGCTGTGTAAATGAGATTATACATTGCCTCTGTAGGGGACTGGCCTTGCTGACCTAAGATGTTCTTTCTAGTCCTAAGTGCAACTGCTTAATTGTTTAGCTGATGGTGCAGACATTTCCCAGCCATTCACAAGGGGATACGCAGATGTGAACAGAGTGGGGATAAATTTGAATACCTCTGATTTACCTTATTACCCCTCTCCTAAGATAGAAGCCATATATATTTCTATTAAAATATCTGTTTTTGTTTTAAGCACAACTTTCCTTAATTTCTAGAGATAAAAATAAGAAAGTTTCACGTAAACATATTAAAATACTTAGCATTTGACATTTTAACTTCCACAAGCCTTTGTCAAATGTAAGCAGAGGCCTAATAGGTGAATTGAAATATGTAAGAAGTTAAGAATAAAAATAATCAGTTAGGCAAATAATTTAAAAACAGAGACATTTCTGCACATGCTGTTTAGAAGAACAGATTAAATAAAAGTTAAATTTTCTTCTATTTTTCTGTGAGGCCCTATAGTTGAAAATTTTTATTACCTAGCATGCTTGCACTCTTTGAAATTTCATAAATTTTCCTTGTGTTTGGCAATAAGCCTGCCCAAAATAGATAATATTTAAACAAACAACCCAAAATTACAGTGGTATCAGAGTGCATTTATACTGAGTACCATCTTCAAATCTCTGTTTTACACTTACAATATTTGTCCTCCAGCAGAACTAAAAGAAATACTTGGTATTGTGACTGCTAACACAGGAAAAGGTTCTAGTACTTAGATCTTTCTTAGATCCTATTTGAAGAAGTCAATTTCTATATGCATCCAGCATTTAAAGCAAGAACAATACAAACAATTAAAGTTAAGAATCAAAAAACATATTTTGTGTTTCTCCAGAATATAATTGTAGGATGCCAACTGACTCTCAACAGCCATAAGTGAAAATCAGGGAACATTTATTCAGTGCTACTAAAACACAAGAAAACATGGAATTATCATGTACTGCTGACAAGGTACTTCTTTTATCTTCCCACATATTAAGCTTAATGAACATTAGTTGAAAGTTTACAGGCCTGACTATATATTTTTCCTCAAGATTTCTGCATTGATTACAGACCTCTTTTCAACAAAAGCAAAATGTACTTCTCTGATCTTACAATTGCTGGAAAAAAGGTGACATTTTCTACCTTCCTGTTCCTTTAGGGATAAAATCCAAATGAATCACTTTGAATTTGATAACAACATCTATTTAAGAGTTTCCTTTCACACCCAAACCATAATACCTACCTAAAGCCAACAGGTAGAAACCTATGATAGTCTCTCCTTGCTCTGTTACAGCTGCCTCTCTGGTCAGAAAACTGATGTTGTTGTTCCTCCAGGGTGCCTGTGCAGAGAAATGGACAGACATTTTCAGTGGAGCTTCTGATGCAGAAACCACCCTTCCCCAGAATGTCCTGATGAATAAAATGGTTCCAGCCTTTTCCTCAGTTTCTGCTCGCTGTATTCAAGGGAGCTCTCAATAAGACTAATGATCTAAAGAAGGAAATCTCAAGGGACAGGAGCTTTGCAGCCTTCTGACCTATTCTTCTTCACTAATCCTATCTATTAATACAGCCTGTGAACCTGTGGCCAGCAAAAGACAGAAGACTTCCTTGAATCCTCATTACTGCTATGTGCAAAAATCTCTAATGAAGAGTGGGTATCTGACAAAAGAGACAACTTCCTCTAAAATAAGGTGACACCACATAACCTACAGGCTCACAGGCACACCCACACCATACTGATACATTGCTTACATAACTGTACTTTCATCTTTTTTCCTTCATTGAAGATGAGTGGAATTTTAGTTCAAATGAAATTCAGGAAAAATCTCACACAAATTAAAAAATGGCACAGTGAAAAATAAAAACCAAACAGGGAGGTGTCACCACCTGCAAATGTGGCTTTAACGTAGCAGAAAAAAATAATTAACTTACTTTACCAGCAGGAGAGTTGTTAATTTAAAAAGAAGGGAAGGTAATTTCCAGTACAGGTTGAAAAAAAATGTAAGTACTTTGGATCACATTTTTAGACTGCTAAGGACCCTCCAATCTTGTAGTAAGCTCCAAGTATGATGTGGGATTTTGCCCATACTGTTGAAAAAGGAAATCTTGTTTTGTTGAAGTGCATGGGATTTGAGTCAGCTGAGAATACTTTTAGTCTTTTCTGAGGTATCAATGATTGTATTTGAGATGTGGCCTCTCTTAACAATCAGGTTGTAGTCACAACAAAAAACATGAATCTAAATTAATTCAGCTGGAGAAGCAAAGTGGTTAAGCATCCTTTCTGATGATTGTTTTCCCCTCACCCCAGTCTTCACACACTGGGAGTGATTAATACCTTGATCGGCTTGCAGTTTTCTCCTTCCTCCTTCTGGTGGCACCCTCCAGTGAAGAACAGAGGCTTTGCAAACTGCTGTGGTTTGTTTGGTGGGTCTGCAGGTGACCGTGCTTCCAAAGGAGAGAAAGGCTCCCTCTGCAGATTACAGGAGCCTAGTTTCATGTCTCTCAGTGCTTTAGTGGTGACCAATTTAGTGGCTTCACAGAGATTATCCCCAAGTGCCTTCACTATCTTCACAAAGTGCTTTGAAAGGATTAGAGCAGCATATGCTACGGGCAGCTCTATAACAGGACAAGAAAACTAAAATGCCATGGCAGTACAGACAAATAGTATAGACTCTGTTTGACACAGCTGTGACTGTGAGAAGGCACATGAAAAATGGACTTGAATATTTCTGCTACCAGCAAAACTCTCCACCAGAAGAGCCTCTTCCTCCTCAGTCCACACCTTCTTGTGGCTCCCCTTGCTGATGACTCCTTGGGATGGGAGGCAACAATCCATTCCATATTCCTCACAAGACAATGCATTAACCCCTTGTGTTGGCCCAGGCCAATCTTGGTAGAAAAACCTCACTGGCCCCCCTCACAGATCCACTCGCCCCTTGGAACCACATGCACCTGCCCTTTGCATCATGAGACGTGACAAGCAATACTGCAATACGTGAGATTTGATTTACTACTTTTAGAGCACTTAAAGATGGACCCTTTTCTGCCCATGGGTCCTCTTAAGATGGTGCATCAACCCCAGCATCCAAGTAAACTGGGTAGCACATTGTGGACAAGATGGATTTTTGTCAGGGATGGACACAAGAGGAGTCCTGATCGGTGTTCTGCCCTTACTAGTCCTGGAAAGTGCCTCAGGTGTTTCAGGCTCTTCACTGCCTCTGGCTACACACTGAGAATCATCCCAACCCAGCCCAAGCTGCAAGGTCTCATACGGCTCAGGGAGCTCTGCCAGACTCTCCAAAACAACTCCCAGATGACTCCAACCACACGAGCAAACACAGAGTTTACAAACTCCAAATGTACCAGATCGAAACCCTCTTCCCTGGGCACAGAGGGGAAAGATGGAACTTTGGCACCTCTGACTCTCAAAGCCAAGGAGTCAGTCTGGGTGGCTGTCGATATAAATTGCAAAGCTATTGATTGCACCATCGCAATAACCTGAAAAATACCAACAAGTCACAGTCCAAAGACAGTAAGAGTCAGCAGCTGGGTCCCTCCCAATCTGCCAGCTGTGTCCAACTCAAGCCCATGGACAAGGCCCTGGGCAAGAGCGAAATAATCGTGCCAATAATATTGTTTCAGCAAGACCGTGGGACTACCGCTGGGCGGCGAGGCCAAGCCATAGGGAGCGCGATTTTCGCCTGTCACACTCGGGCAAAAGCCGACTTTGTTACCGCAAAGGGCGTCCGGCCGCGAGGAGGCGCGACTTCCTATGCCCAGTCAGTAACTGTGCCCTCATCTCTTAAGAGTCATAGCTACTCCCGCCCTAGAAGGACCCTGAAGCCCCCCTTTCCTGCAGGCTGGGTGCGCACAAGGGACACAGACAAAGCGAACTCGCCTCGGGACACAGCGGCGCCTCCCTCCCTCCCCTGCTGCCGCAGGCTCAGCCGAGCCGGCCGGGGGCCCTGTGCCTTCAGGGGCAGCCGGGCCCCGCACCCACCTGAGCTACGGCGGCTCCGGGCCTGGGCCAGGCCGGGAAAAGGGCGCACAGCTCTGGGGGCACAGCAGCGAGCCCTGACTGGGAGCAGCCACACAGCATCTCAGTCCTGCCGGGATCTGTGCCCCACAGACCTCCGGAGAGAGCGCAGAGCCGGCCCCGGCCGGCCACATCCCGCGGCCGCCCTGGAATCAGCGCTCGGGGCTGCACCTGAGGGCTCGGGGCAGCTGCTGCCGCAGGGTGAACGAGCGAGAAACCCCCTGGAACCACTGATGTCTCAGGACACCTGACTAAAGGGAGTGATGCAATGACCGGATTAGGACACAAAAGGGCGATACAGCCCATTTTACGAACGTACCAAACCAACCAGTGTCTCTGAGGCAGCAGGCAAAGCCAATTTAGAGCAGATATAAGCCAGCAGTACCTTCTCCTTGGGCAGCTAAAATGTGCAACAGCCTTTGAATCCTCCCTCCCTATTTGCCTAAGTGCTTTCAAAGTGCCAGATATACCAGCACAAAAAGGCAAATATCACAGCAGCACAGACTGGCCTGACATACTAGTTTGGTTACGATACAATCCACTATATGTTTCCAATACAGAAAAATCTTAAAAATTAAAATTTGTGTGTGACAGAAACCATGTGATGAATGTTCCCAAGAAACACCTGTTTTCCTTGAGGAGCACAGAGATTTGGGCAGTTGCCAAAGGAGTGATTATGTCAGAAAGCTGGTGTAGGTTCTCACAGCACTATTTTTTCACAATACTTGTTCTACATGGGTTAAAGGAAAGGACTGTAGAAGGAGGAGACAAAAGGAAAACTTCATAAGGGATGGGTTAAAATAACCATAAGCAGATAGAAAATTGGTTGTGTGCAATGAAAATACACTTTTGCCTCTGTAAGGCATAAAATTTTCTGAAATTTTACAGAAATATATTTGAGGGATTTCAAGGCAAATCCAATGGTACATTAGTTGGAACATGTCTATGCAGATTCTTTTGGATAGATCATTTACATTTTTACTTCACATTTTTAATTAGAATATTCACTACAAAATGAAAAAACTGTGACTATCCAACAAGACATCACTTAGTCTTGCAATGAATAGTCACACAATGATGAGTTATGCCTATGGATTTCATCAAGGTAGCCAAAAACCACATTTTATATCAGTAACAGAAGATCTTTCCAAATTCAGATCATGTAGGTTTTCCCTGGTTCCAATAAAATACAGCTGTTGAAAGTATTTGCACAGATTTTTTTTTCTAACACACATTGAATGAAAAGGAAAAAAATCTTGAGATCAGGTAAGTAATGCTTAAAACTTGTTGATGGACAAATGGGAATGACTGTTCCTGCTGCAAGCCATTTGGAATTGCTTACCTGTAAGAACCAGATCTGAAATCTGCTCTTTTTTGCCAATGTCCAATCTTGTAGAACAAAACCACATCTGAAATATTTAAACTGAAGAGTGATCATAATTTGAAACATGCTTGACCACTTATATTTCAAAACATGCGAGTTTAATCCTGGATGTCAACTCTTGCTGTGACATTTTAGCATGAAAACAATTGCACTCTATGCATTCTCTAGTTAAATGTCTAAACCAAATTTTTTTTTTTTTTTTGCCTTTGTTGGGTTATGTGCCAATGTGATGTAACCATTTGAGAAAATGGTTACATCATATAATGAATACATTGTAAAATCCATACTGCTGCCATGACTTCTATGGACTTTAGCCTATTCAGTTTCATACATTATTCTTGCTCTCATCAATCCTGAATGCTAATTTTTCTCTAGAGGGTTGTGTTCTATAGCTTGTGACAGATATTGAAAACTACCTGAGAGAAAAAAATGCTTGGTCAGTGCTTATTACTGCAATATTCAGTTTGAAATTAACTGTTTCTCAAGGAACACTCTTTAGATTGATGCTAATACAAAGACAGGCTACCTTGCTCCTTCAGATATATGCTACTTTCATGTTGAAAATGATTGAAGGGAATGAAAAATACTTTATGCAAATTAGGTGGCTGAAGCTTTGTATTATTTAAACTCTCTGCTCTGAGCTGAACTTACACTAAGTAGGTTAGGTGATGGTAAAGGAAATGAAAACTTTTTGGGCAGCTGAATCAGTTCGTGAGAGGTTTCAAGTGAAGTGTGGAAGTCCTGCTTCTGAGGCAATAGTTTGCTAATAAGAGGTGGGGCCACTCTTGGCAACCACTGATGAGTGGCTGAAAGGCAGGAGCCTCTCTGTGGCACAAAGAAATATAAGATTTGAGCTCTCTTATTTCTAACCTGTCTTTATAAGTTGAACTGTTTTTTTTGGGTTTTTTTGAGTTTTTTTGGGTTTTTTTTAATATTAAAAGAATGTTACTGTCGCTCCTGCTACAGTAAAACTTGGCTTTTTTGGCATTAAAAGCCTTCCAGTCATCCTTGGTGAGCTCATTAGAGTAGCAGGTTTAAACAAACCCACTTCAAAAGAGCAGCTGGCTGGTGCTCTGTCACGGGGGGGCTTTTACTCTCTGTGTTGCAGCAGTGCTTCACCACTCCAGTTCAGAGGGGAGCCCAGTGAGAGCATCAATTTTCCCCAAATATGGGCTTGCATCATGTGCCTGCAATTTAAAAATGGTACATGTTTTTAGACATGAAAACTGTTCCTTAATTTCCTAGGTGTTGGTTCAAAAAGACAGAATATATCAGGGTTTTTCTGCTTACCAAGCTCTGGAATACACTAACAGGGGCAGGTGCACTGAATGATCTGTGACTGACTGATGTGAAGAAATCACTCTGCAGAAAAGGCAGAACAAAACCTCCAGCATTTCATGTATCAGCAGGACTTTAATGTCAGGAGAAACTTTAAGTTGCATTCTAGGAACTAAGCGAGCTATTGCAAATTCAGCAAATTAGGGAATTAGACAGGGAAAGAAAAAGAGAAGCATAAAGCCTTTCAAATGTATTTCATTTATGACAAAAGAAAATAAATTAAGAACACAAACATGGGAAAAAGTCTCAATAATTATTCAATACAATGCATACTTTCTAGCACCTATCATTCTCCCTGGTGTTATACTTACCTTTCCACTCTTTCTCTCGAGTGTTCAGGCAGTTGCCTTCAGTCAGGGGAGGAAATGAGGAAATGGTGACAGGGAGCATCATTTTTCCTTTTTTTTTTTTTTTCAACTCCACATTATGTCTGAATGACCTGTATAAAAAGTATTTTACATATGTTGTATACTTCTTTTCTGTTTCCTCTGCTATCTATAAACCAGTTTTACCTGTGCCAAAGGTTTACATCTAATTGTTTGCTGCTGAGCTATCCAGAGTTCTTAACTGCCACTCCCATGCCCTCTTCTCTTATCCTCTTCATGTCTGCTCTCCTCTCCCTTGCATCTTGGGTTGCCACAGAAAGCCCTCAATTGCCAGGCCAGATCTTTTTTCTTTTACACTGCAATATTAAGATGACGGAATAAATATTTCTATTTACACAAAATTATTACTCACTGTTCTTGTCTGTACAAAAATGGTGGTTATATCCCATGATCAAATCAGGAAATAGTCACCTGCTATTTAAAATAAACTGCTGTCACAGCTAAGCCAGCTAAAATGAAGTTGCAGGCAGGCTAAGGCAATTTGAGGCAAAGCAAGCCTGACATGCCTTAATACTGCAGTGCCAGTGCACAGCCTGTGCTATATCACTAGCAATGGCAATAATGTATTTGTGCGCCTACTGATTGCACAGATCAGGCAGTGGCTGGACAGAGCTGCATTGGCTTCATTTAAGTTTTGCTCATCACAAAAAATTATAGAAAAAAGCAAGCATCCTTCTTAACTCCATCTGTTCTTGTGCTGTCTCAAATTATGCACAGGTTGATTCTGACCACTTTGAAAAAGTGTAGGTTTCCTTTTGGATAATGCTTTTTGATTGCTTTTGACAACACTGAGCATGCTCAGCTCCAACATCCAAGCTAGCAAGACAACACAGACTTTTATCTTAACATGTTCATATGAGATTGTGTGCAGGCAGCAGCAAATAGAGCAAAACCTGGGACACTGTGCTTTCATTGCACTGCCATCATGTCCAAGAACAGAGCCTGTGAGGTTCCTGTCTTCATTGCTATTATTTGTGTTTGCCTTGCACAAAACATCCAGAATTTACAGGGTAGTAAAGTTCACACACTGAAACTTCTCATTCAAACCCCAGGTATATTGCCTTCCTAGAACTTCCATTCAAAGTGACGACCTTACCAAGGACTTAGCCACAATTAGAATTTAATCCTGGATTAAGAGCATACACAACAGGAGGAGGAAATCACTGAAAATATAAATAATCTTAACCTGGTGTTATCCTTCTGTCAGCTGAATCCTCTTCAATGTTTCCAGGTGCCAGTTGTTATTACAAATGACATCCTGTAGACTCCTATGAAATGTTTAATATTAGCTTTCCTGCAGGTGTGGGAGCAGGTAACAGGAGTGGCTCATAACAATGACTAGTCTAAGAAACTGCTGCATCAGAGGAGTCCTAGACATGCTGGTTTCTTCTCTTTATGAAGCTCCTGTAAGTTTCTGTTGAAAATCAGAAATAATGCATCCTCCCAGAATCCTGAAAAGGAAAAATATTTTTCTTCTGATACCTAGTTCATGCTCTTGCACATCTCCCAGACTCACAGGGATAATGAACATTTCCAGAATACTGAGAATGCCATTCACACAAAGATTACAGCTTGGAAAGCATCTAACCCATTAGGAGGTCCCTTGAAAACAGTACAAGTGTTTAGAGAATCACTTCCAAGATATATAACAATACACAGTCAATTTAAGACTATAAAGTTTTATGGACAACAAGACACTTTTCCTTACTTCCTATGTTGTTGCTTAACATTAAATATTACCCTTTTATTTCTTCTCTTATACTGGGCTTTGATCCATACATTAAAATACCAGTATTCAAAAGTCTTTATGTCTGAGCTCCCAAGAAAGAGGAAAGCAGAAATTTCCTTCCCTTTATATGATTTAGTTTATTTCAGCCTAGTACTTTTCCATACATCAAAAATATATGAAAAAGACCCAAACATTGTATTTATACTTACAAAATGGTAAAGGTCCCTTGTTCCCTTGTTGAAAAGGACATATGACACTAAGTCTAACATCCACACTCTGGAAAGTTAGTGGGACAGTTATTCTTGGACAAACCAGTTATTCTTCCAAATTTTGGGAAAGAAGTCAGGAGTGCAATTTCTACAAAAGCAAACTGAGGTTTGGATTGCCACTATGTAACTACTGGCTCTTTTGTGTGACTGCCAAAAGAATTCTGCATAAATCCCAGGTATCTGGGGCATATGGTAAACCCCACAAGTTTTATCACAAACATTATTTCCTCACACAAACAGTTTTAACAGAAGCATCATTATGACACAGAATACAAGTGTTGTGTGAAAGGACTCCATTCTGGCTCAGAATTTAATTTGGCATTTTATAGCAGAAAGATTACTGCCAATAAACTGTGTATAGATAATATTTTATAACCAAATTGTACATACTCACTCTATTAGAGGAAAGAGCTGCACATCCATACAAGCAGTGGGATTTTACAGAAGAAACTTTGACTCCATTAAGCTTTTATTTACTGATGACAAGACTCATGCTCATTTGCAACAACACTGGTGAAAGAAAGTGAAAAATGTCACAAGCTCTGTATATTTTGTAATGCCAGAAAGCTCTGTCAAATTTCAGGGCTTTGGCTTCCCTAAGAATGTGCTGAAAACATGATAAATACATTATAGGTTACCTTATAGATGAAACACAATCAGTTGGTGATTCCAAACCAGTGCACCTCAGGAGCAGAGCAGCAGAGGCAACACTGCTGCTCCCCCGACTTTCTAACACCTGAGCACCAGCCCCAGCTGTGCTTTAGCCCCAGCACCTGCCAGGAACAGCTCATGCCTCTTGAACTCCCCAAGAGCCCCAGGTTTGCAGTTGTTGGAATGCCAAGCTCTTTCCTGCTCCAAGGTCAGGGCGAATAAAACTCAGGAGATGTTGGTTTTGAAGTCTCACTCTGAAGGTTTTTATCCTTATCTATAACAAACTCACGAGATGTGAGCTCTCTCAAGTCGAGAAAGTGAGCTAACATGGTGTCTGTTCAAGGATATTTAAGTCCCAATTGTCCAATAATCTATATTATTTATGCTTCTAACCCAATTACAATCACCCAAAACCCACAATGTGGACGTCTTTCACCCAATTAGATAAAACCACCCAGATTCATGAAGAAGAAGGAAGAAGAAGGTGCAAAAAAGACATCTAACCCACACCCAAAATTCTCCATCTTGACTCCCATGTATCACCATATACTGAAATCCCAAATCTAAGTTTTTTCACCCTGCGAGATCACACAATACCATCCAAACTACTCACACACTATTTCTGTGCAATCACTCAATTTTTGAAGCTTTTTCCAAGGTCTCAGGTCAAACAAGGTGTTTACTTGAGGGTTGGCACCCTTAAATTCAGAAAGATCAAGGTTTTCAGCCATCAGAGTTCCAACATGCAGTCACACATTTGCCAAAGAATGGGGGTGATGGAATGACAGAAGCACGGGCAGATGCTTGGGTCTGTTGCCATCTGTCTGTCTTCAGCCATCTCTACCCTTATCACCACTTCCCACCCCACTCTCTCTTCCTGGGCTTTTGTGTAGAGAAAGGCTGATTGATTACCTTTACAGTCTCTTCTATAAGGATTTAATGGAGCTGAAGTACTCATTTATTTTCTTTCCCATCCAAAACCCAGGACCTGTACAAAATCAGAATGTATTCTTTCAATTCACTGGGTTTATTTGAAGCTGACTGCTTTCCAGCAGCATTTCCTAAAGAAAAAACCCAGGTGTGCCATCACTCTATCAGCCTGCTCCTCCCTGCAAATTTGAAGCAATGTGCCAGTCCCCACACCTGCAACAGAGAAGTAGTTTCAGCTGTAAGGATTATAAGAGATTTCAGGTAAAGCTTTCTCAGCCAATAATAATGCCAAGTGAGAATTACTAATAAACTTTCCTAGCCTCTTCTCTTAAAAGAACATTAAAAAAGGGAAGTGGTGGTTATTTGTCAGTCTTCACCACATGGCTGGAATCAAAGATCTTCGAGAAGACAGCATCACCTCAGCAGTCTTCAAGATGGCATGGTGGTACACAGACAGGCTATAGATGTCTGCGTTCCTCATGGGAAACATTGCTGCAAGATGCATGTAAAGACAAAAAAAATTAGTTTGCTTTTTGTTACATTTCCAAGTATTTCGCATTTCTAATTTGATCTCTGTAACAAAATTGTATAAACACTGCAACTTTAAATTAAAAGATTGACCAAAAAGGTAATGGGTACCAGTACTTCCTCTGGAAAACCATGTGGAGCTACAAAGAGCTTTTCCATGTGAATGAATGCAGCATTTCTACAAGAGGTTCAGCACAAGAGAACCTACAGAAGAGAAAACACTGAAAAGTTTTAAAACATCAATGCTCTTTGCAGGGACTCTGCTCTGAGATCAATTAAGGGAAAGGAAGGAAGCAGATGACTTCTTAGAGAAGAAACAGGAACAGACAACTCCAGTAGGGATTTCAGAGTGGCTTGCCTGAAAATTACAGTCTTTTTGATCTTGTAAATGAATGGCAAAGTTCTTCAGCACTTCAAAAGAAGCAGTATCAGTTTTACAGGACTGTTTACCTGGTGTATAAATAAATGAACTGCTAACTTGGGCAAGAGCACATGCTACCAAGCAAGGTCAGAAGAGGTGAGGAGTTACATCCAAACTGCAGCTTGACATGGCCAAGGAGTTGTGCACTTCACCACATTGCCCACTTTTGCTCATAATCCTTTGAGCAGGTCAGCCAAGGCTGTATCTGCTGAGGGAAAACAGAGACCGTCACTGTTCACAGACACACAAGAAGTGAGCTTTCAAAGCACTCTCAGTTCTCAGGTCACTTCACCAATGCAAACTGGAAAAATAAAGGATCAAATCTGAATGGCATTTTGCACCATTAGGGTGCCAAGGCTTTTCACAAAGGACATCTTATCTGCCGAGGCAAACCCAAAAATCCCTGTCAGTCTCAAGGCTTGGCCACAATTCAGGCAAGTGATCTGAGCCCTGCTTGCACCTGTGGGAAGTTTTAAGGTTCTTTTCTGATACTAGGTCAGAGATATTTGTTTTCTCATAAAGCTTTCAATTACATGGTACCTCTTGAGAAGGAGAATTGTAAAGCTCAAGGCTACTGGAAGTTTCCTTTAAAATGTTACAAGAACTGATTCTCTAACATCCTGACTGGAAAGAGGAGTTGGTAGAACCATCCATATTGTGGCAGAACTACTACTGAACGTTCACTTCCCCTTGGAGCAAGAAAAAGTCAGACTGAAAGATGTTTGTGTAATTCCAAGTGACAGAGGCAAACCCAAAAAACAATAGCAACTTGTCATAGACAGAAGGTTGTGTCTCCATTCTCTATGAGCCTCCTTCTTTCTCTACAGCAAAACACCCAGGGAAGTAATTCACAGTGTGGCAAACAAGATGGCTCTATGCAGAAATGCTAGATTTTCTACCTTGTTTGGGATTTCTGGAAATGAAGACTGATGGCAACAGGAGAGACTGAGAATGGATGAATACCAACACTGCAATCAGCTGTTAGTCAAGAACAAAAACCTTCAGACCTGTGTGAACAGCAGAAGGAAATCACTTTTCAGATGCTTTTTGATGCCATCCCCCACACAGCTCTGGAGCCTGCATTGCCACTGCAGGAACAGCAAGTGGAGAGCTCTGACAGAACACACCTAATTCACAATTATTCTCCTAAATCTTTAAATCTATAACATAATCTGTGTGCCACATGAGGTCATACAGATCTTGCCAATAGCTCAGTTGTTCCCTCTCCTTACCTGCTAGAATCTCAGGGATGAGGAGGTATGCTTTGTTAAATAGATCCTTGATCCCACCTCTGGCCTGACACTTTCAATGATGGTAAATCTAGCTGTGCCTTTCCTACCTCCCTGAGGGCTTTCCACGTTTTGTTTTTGACTCTAAGCACGTTCACACCCATCACCAAAGAGTAGATTTCTGTGATTTGGATGTGCCCCAATTTGCCCCCATTACATGCAGCCAACACTGGAAGGAGTATGTCTCCCACACCATGGGAAAAGGGGTTCTGCAGTAAAGAGAAGCACAAATTTTTCTTCTCTCAGTACTATTCCTGGTACAGCCTCAGATTATTGGCACTGGTGATATAAAAATGTGTTATCTTAGTATTATACTGTCTCAGGATATATTCCATCAAATACCTAAAAATGAATTTTCAGACCCAAAAGGGACATGGCCTCAAACAGCTGGGCAAATACTCTCAGGGCACTTATCATCATCTGTGCAAGGAAAAGAATGGACAAAAATAAGCAATTTTTTTTCATTGCTCTGGAACAGCAATTGATGCATTGCTATGTGGACTAGCAGAAGCAGCCAGCAAAGCCTACCTGTCAGAGTGCTATTAACAGCTTTGAGAAAGTCCCATGCCTTCTCTGGCCTCTCCATACTGAGTCATATGAGAATATTATCAGCAAGACAGTTGGCATTTATAACATCCTTCTGTTGCTTGTTGTGAAGCTAAGATTTGCCTTCAACTTACACTTTTATTTTGCTTCCTCTGTCATGGTGAAGCTGAGCAACCCATCTCAAGCCACCTGAAGGAGCTCAAGTCTGCTCCTTGAAGTCCAGGGCTTTCTTCCTCTCACTTGCCTTCCTCACACCCTCTTTCCTATCTGCCACCATGCAGACTGGCTCATCCCTGGCTTTATGCCCTGATGGAGGAGTTTCCACTCTCTAGTGCTCCCTAGGCATAGGGTAGCTCTGGTTCTGTGAGCAGCTGAGATGTTTCTGCAGAAGCACCATTAGGATGGCTCATGTTTGTAGTCATTATAGGGCTTAGGGGTGAGAGAGACTGCAGGGTGCTGGACAGAGAGTTGTGTATTCCTGGCTGGAGGCAGCATGATTTACTGTCTGCCAGAGCAGAGAGCTTGCTGGCTACAAATCCTATTTTGCCCCTGCACTTTTTTGATGTTTAAAACTGTATTCTCCAGCAGAAAGGCTCAGCTTTCACAAAGTAAGGCTTTGAAGAATAATATAATTTCACAAGATCCTTTACATGGTAACAGCTATAAAGCCCCCTCAGCTTTTGCTTTTACCAGTTAGTGCTGGGCCAAGTCATTGATGACAGAACCAACCAAGGACCGCTACAAGTGACTTACACATGCATGGATATAAAAATTCATAAAAAATTAAAAAAAAAATTATTGTTTCAGAAGAGATGACAGCAAACTCGCTGTAAGTAGCTATACCTACAATGAAAATAGTAATTACTGGCTCCAGGCACTGAATGTCTTCAAAGAGGCCCTGAATTCCAGGGAAACAGAAGGTATATTGCAGATGGGCATCACACTGTAGCGATCTATAGTTCAGATGGCCTTAGGAAGAGGAAACATAGGCCTAAAGGTGAAAAACCCTCAGGTATTGGTAGGAAATACATACTCACTGGGGAGCATTAAAAAGAGATTACTTACCTTACCCTCAGTATTTAGCCCTCCACAGAATGAACCCCCATACCAACTGCTTTATGAGAGAGTAGCTCATCATATCAGAGCTCATCCCTAGGGCCAGCTTTTGTAGCTAAGCAAATTATCACATTGTAACAGACGCCGTAAGGCATGGCTGAAATTAATAATGAGCGAGTGTACACAAAGGCCTTCCTGTGCTTGTCATACCACCTTCACAAAGCGATCGCGTGTGAATGGCTTATCTTTGGGCTACATCTTGAGATGCAACACTCGAACTGAGCGATGCTTCAGTGATGACGGATTGCTGCCATCCTGTGGCAGGCACATGCATTTCAGACTGACACTTGCCTCAAAGAAAACAGTCCTTTAAGGGTGTCGTTTCAGAAAGAACTAAACAGTATTATTCTTAAATGCCACAGAAGAAAAGCCAGTTGTCTGTAACCTGCAATAGTCAGATCTTAGAAAGCCATGAGCCATTACAGCGATTCTACCACAAATTACTCTCTGAAGCAGAAAATAAGGATCAGGTGGGAATGGGCTCATTTCACCTTTTTACTTGGAGAGGTATTGCAGCATTCAGTAGTCTAACTCCAGAAAGGATGTTAATCCTAGCCTAATTCTAATCCTAACCATTTCAGTCTGCTAGTTCCAGAATGGACACAAATAAAAGGATATCCCTGTTTCTGATGGCAACTGTGCCAGTTGGAAAAGCCATAAAACAGCTGGAATAATTCACAGAATGACTAGGTTAGAAGAGACCTTAAAGATCATCGAGTCCAACCCAAAATAAGGTGAGCCCTCTGCTGAGATTGTATCCAATCACAATACAAATAACACCGTTCCTAACACAGAGTCTAAGGGGTGTGTTTAGGGAGGTGTGTGGTGTAAATGAACCAGTTGATTGCTACTTTCTGAGATTCTGTTTCCTACATCTTGTCCCTAGTTCTAGTCTTTGGGGGAAGAAAGTTTTCTATGACATGGCTTTGAGACCCAGGCATCTGGGAACACATGAGAACTTGCACATTGACAATACTGAGCCCAGTGTTGTTACACAAGCTCATCAATGACCTGGATGGACGGGGAGATGCCTTCTCAGCAGGTTCACTGATGACACAAAGCTGGGAGGAGTGGCCAATGCCCCAGAGGGCTGTGCAGGCCTTGGGAAGGACTTCAACAGGCTGGAGAGATGGGCAGGGAGGAACCTTGTGAGATTCAATCGAGGGAAGTGCAGGGCTCTGCACTGGGGGAGGAAGAGCCCCCTGCACCAGCACAGGCTGGGGACTGACCTGCTGGAAGGCAGCTCTGTGGAAAAGGACCTGGGGGTCCTGGTGGACAACAAGCCATCCGTGAGCCAGCAGTGAGCCCTTGTGGCCAAGAAGGCCAATGGAATCCTGGGGTGCATTAGGAAGGGCAGTGCCAGCAGGTCAAGGGAGCTGATCCTGCCCCTCTGCCCAGTCTGGTGAGGCACATCTGCAGTGCTGAGTCCAGTCCTGGCTCCTCAGGACAGGAGAGACATGGAGCCCCTGGAGTGGCTCCAGTGAGGGTAACAAAGATGATTGAGGCTCTGGAGCATCTCTCTAATGAGGAAAGGCTGAGGGAGCTGGGCCTGTTCAGCCTGGAGAAGAGGCCCTGAGAGGGGACCTCATCAATGTCTGTGAGCATCTGAAGGGAGGTGCCAGGAGGATGGAGCCAGGCTCTGCTCCGTGGTGCCAAGCAATAGCACACGAGGCAATGGGCAGGAACTGATGCACAGGAAGCTCCACCTGAACATGAGGAAGAACTTTACTGTGTGGGTGACTCAGCACTGGAACAGATTGCTCAGAGAGATTGAGGAGTCTCCCTGACTGGAGACATTCCAGAACTGTGTGGACACCATCCTGAGCTCTAGGATGATGACCTCAGTATCCAAGTTTTATACACCATAAAGGAAAAAAAGGAGGAAAAAAATGCATCAACAAAATTCAGTAACTAGATCTCCTGGTTCATAGTGTTTCTTTATAAATTATTGTTAGGGCTGAATTGTGATCAGCCAATCCAGCGAGCCATTGCTGATCAAGACATTCAAACAGCCAAAATTTCTGAGGTAGGTCCTGGTCAAAAGAATGTTAGCAAGGGAAAAAGACATTTCATTTCACCAGTTCATTTCACCAGGACAAACCACTTTAACACATTCCTTCTGGTTCCTCAGGTAAGAAAGAAGGTAAAGAAGGTAACTAGCAATTTGTAAGAAGGTAACTAGCAGTTCTCTGTCATTAGATAGCCCCTATAAAGCGTTCCAACCACATTGCTACCTGCAAAATTGTAGACACCTTGAAAACAAATTGTATTGTCTTTGCGTTACAACAGGTAGACTGCCTGTGTCACAGCGTGATTCTATTCAGGGTTAAAACAAACACTGCTGGCTCCACAAGAAAACCAGAACACTAAATTCACACAATGTGACTCAAGATCCATTTTGTTCTGAGATTTAATATTTTACTGTATGACAGTCTAAGTGATTTTTAGAGTGTCTTTATATCCAGGGATAACTTGGGGGGTTCATGAATTTTAAAAATCAGGATTAGTATCTGACTCCAATATAAATTCCACCATTGCCCAAAAGAAAGAGACACTGCAGAATGCATGAGGCATCAGTAGGTTCTGGTTTGGATCCATCAGAACCAGGAGCACTCTACTGGAAAGCTTTGCCAGTGAGACTGCAGCTGCCAGAGTGGGAGAAGCAGGTTTCCTGCTGCACAGGCTCTGCACCATCTACAGCTCCACAAGCTGAAACCCAGACCATAAATTGTCCCTGTGGAAAAGAGGAGGCAGCTGCTGAGAAAGGTGCTCTGCAGATAAACACTTGATTATCAACTCTGTTGCCAAGCACACAGGGAGCCATTTCTGGTCTGGCTATGGTTTCCAAGGACAAGCACACAAAAAGAATCCCAAGGTAATCCACTCTGGAAGCAACAATGATGTTAACAGCTACCATAATACTCTAAGTAAAAGGCTACAATTACCTGGCACAGTCAACAGCAGATGCTCTTTATCACCAATTCCCTACACCAGCTGAGAGTCCAGCTATATCATTATCTATCACCAGAAGGGAACTGATGTTGTTTTCAAGCTTCTTCACTTCACCAAAACCATATCATTTTAGCACTCCTGACTACCTCTGACATCCTGTCCAGACAGACCCCGACTCAAAATTTTAACTCTATTCATGAACTGAATAAACTTCAAACAAAATACCTAAAACACAGAAAAGGGTAAGGTAAAAACAAACAAAGTAAGAAAGTGATACAAATAAATTAAGTACCTTAAAATTCAATGACTCGAGGGCAACTTCGCTTCCAGGACTCTTTGTATCAAAAACAGTGTTTTTTTTTTCACAAACTCTTTACTAAGGTCAGCTGGTTTTGGGTGGCCATTTACACATGTCACATGGTAAAACTAAAAAGAAGAATGAAATCCTTCTCCCTGAAAGAATGCGAGATTCAATAATGGATTTTGGAAAAAAAGGATGCATAATAGAATATACAAAGTACACAGAACTCGGCAGAAAAGCAGATTAGCATGGTTCTTTTTATTCAAATGCTTTGAGATCTGTTTATGTACATATATAGGTATACATACAATACTTGCCACATTTGGCAATTGTTGTTTAATGCATACAAGGTAAACAGGTACTTTTCATAATGAAACCTTAGTTTAGTCTGATGAGAGGCATGAAATTCCCAAGCAGATGCTTAGCTCACTAAAGCTGTTTCTGGTCTTTATTTCCAGTTTCATTACTTTTAGTAGTTTATGACTTTAAGTCATCCAAGATTTGTTACAAGTAACATTAACTCTGACAGAAGTTTTTTTGTTGTTTTTTTTTTTTTTTTTACAATTTTTTACTCTTCTCTTAATTGTTGTTGTTTTATTTTGTTCCATCTTGTCACTTCAAGCCTCACCAGGAGATTGAAGCACCTCTGAATAATCTCACACAGAGAAATGGTGGGTTTCACATGTGCACTATTTTTAAAATAAAGCAGGGTCATCCCCTTTGCCCATTTCCAGGCATCAACAGTCAACATCAAGAATTTCTACACAAAAAGCATGCCATAATGAATTTATAAAACACCAGCTACAGAAATAAATAGCTGCTTTCTTTTTAGAGAAACCACAAATGAATTAAAATAAAGCAACAAAAAAACTTCTTCACATATGACACACTTATGGAGAGGATCTATTTATTCCTGAGCAGGCTGGCAAGTATACATTGGTGGTCAAGTGGGGGAGAGGGAGGAGAAAAAGAATTTTAAGCTGATAAAGGCACAAAAGACAAAAATATTGAGGCCTTGAGGAAAAAAAAAAACCCGAAAAACATTATGAGAACTATCTTCAAACCATGTTGTTTTACTGATCAAAATAATATTTGGTAAAGATAATAAAGCTGAACATTAAAGATGATGCAAGGTACTCAGGATAAAATTTCTCTTTAACTAACAAAACCCCTGAAGAATTTAGATGAAAACAAACTGAAGAAAACATGTTTATCTCTTTAGAACCTCATATTCCAACACCTTCAGATATTCAGTATATACATCTGGATGAAGAATCAATAGAAATTCAACCTACAAAAAAGCAGGTTTTTTGGGTTTTTTTTTTAAATTAGCACTCCTTACATTTCAATCTCATCTTTCAGGCTGGCAAAATTACTTGTGACAAGTATATAAAGTTGAGAATATGGGATACGTTTCTTTTACAGGATTTATAAAATACATTCTCATCTGTTTGAATGGAGGTACATCATCACAGAGGAGACAGTGCATACAATTTACAAGAGATATTTGTAGTAAAATTCAGAGATACATAACAACAAGCATCTCAACATAATACTAACTTGTAAGCCAGGTGCAAGTTTTTCAAACTGTACATGTATTTTTAAAAAGATACTGCCTTTTAAAATGTTTATATATTGAAGCATTTTCATTAAGATAAAACACCTTTTAAAACCAGTAAAATTATAGCAGCAATATGGGAGAATATCTAAGCCACATGAACATTATTAATTAAAATAAAACCAAACATGAAATATTACATTAGTCAGATGTTTGTGTTAATACCAAGAACAAGTAACACACAATTACTTATGTCAAACCAAGAAATCTGGATTTGTTCATCTATGAATAAATCTGTTGTATACAAAGCAGTGTTGATTGCTGACTTTCACAATCACCTTTCTGGAGTGTCCTGGAGAACTCACTTAAATCTTAAATTCCAAGTCTGACTAACATCATTTTTTCATCTTTGTTTAGGAATTAAGGATGCTTTTAAATATGGATTCCTTAAAATGAAGCTTATTTTATTTACACTATTCAAAGTTTACCTTTCCTTCCAACAACAAAATGTGCAGGAGGATTTACTACATGCTATACAATGAAAAAATAGACTTTAAAAAGTCAGAACAATGCAAGTAAAACTGTACAACGTTTGTTCCCTGCTCCAGTTCATTGCACTATTAAATTAAACTGGATGAGTTGTCATGCCCAGATGACTTACTGTAGGATCAGAAAATCCACACACATGGAGGAGGAGGTAAATGAATACTGATTTAGGAATAGTGCCAAATGAAAAAATACTATGAGTTATATCCAAGGAAAGCTTCTCATCACAGAAAGGAGCATGGCTAATTCTGAAAGGCAGCCCTCTTCATGTAGGACACAGAACTGCAAAAAAACCACAAATACACATTGATAAATATCAGTGAAGTTGATCTGCATAAAAATGTAATGTATATACTAAAATATTTAAGTGTTGGATTCTACCCTATTAGTAGCACGGTCAAATCTAGTAATCAACTGAAACTGGCAATTAAGTTTTCAGCCTCTCTCAAAAGGTAATGAAGTGACACAACCCACTATCTTTAACTAGTATTATCCAGAAATGAGTTAACTAAAGGTCATGTCTTAAATAATGCTTTTTAAAGTGTTAAATCAGAAAACAGAACATTAAATAACAGGTGATGCATGCAGTTATATTTTAAAATATGCATGGACAATTTGAGATTCTAACTCTACTTTCTAATTCTGGTGCGGGTACTAGAATCACACAGCGGCAAGATAAGACATGTCCTTCACGTGTTTCTCATTCCTGTTTCAATGGAAGACACAAACCTCAGAGCAATCCAGCTTTCAAACCAATGCTAGCACAACACAAAAGCAAATAAAGAAGTCAGGTGTAACGATTAAAACAAAAACTTCAAAGGCAAGAAAATAAATGTTCTCATTATCTGAAATACTTGCATAATTTAAAAATAGAACAAGGTGCAAATTCTTGCTTAATTAAAACAAAAGAAATGATAAGCTTTTACTTGAAAGATCAGGAATGAAATAGCAAGGAGAAAGACGGGCAATTTTCCTGCTTTCACGACATCTACATTCAGAAAAAAGAAGAAAACAATACTAGACACTTCATGCATTTTACTAACTACTAATGCATAGCATATTATTTTCAGCACTCTCTTTTTGTCACAATTAATGTTTGAGGACTATTGGAAAAGAACACAAAGCTTAGCAGTAAATACATCTTATAAAGTTTACTGTAATAACACATCTGATTTCAAAGGAAATAATTCCTGCTGTAAGTACACACTTATGTATTTTATATAATAGTTATGTAAGTATTATCCTTGTACACAAAGCTAAATCTTCACATTTTGTAAAAACTGGAAGTTTAAAAGTAGTAATCTTGAAGTAACATGTCTAGATGTGATACCAGATAACCTACCCTAATACTTAATTCTGTGTATACACTGGTTAACATTTCATATGTATCACTGATTTGTTCTGGAAGTAGCTAAATTAAGGAACTCTTGCTTCCAGCAGATTTTGTCAGGTGTTCTTCACTACCCATGTAGCAATAAAACAAGATAATTCCCCTTCCCACAATGCTGTCCTGAGCTTCTACTTCAAACCTGCTGTGAAGTCCATCCCAGCAGGCCCTCTCCCTGTTCTCATGTCCCAAAGAAGCAGAAGCCCCTGTATGGGCATTCAAGCAGGTGCATACATCAGACTCGAGGAGATGTTGGCTTTATAAGGCAACAGCCACCAGCTCAATGCAAACAGCAGTTCCAGTCCCTCTCCTACCTAGATGCTGTTCCCAACAGTATTTCTGTTACTCCCACAACACCTGCTTCTGTCTTGTAGGGTTGAAATTGGCAATTGCTACTTGTGACACTGAAGAGGCAAGCAACTGCACAGAGGCAATTTCTTCAGAAAGCAACCTAAACTTGCATACTGCAAAGATTACAGATGCAACTACACTATATGGAATATACATAATACTAACAATATAAATATTAATTTTTATTATATATATAAAATACTACTTGCATTATTGCACTTGGCAAATTAATCATTATGCAGAAAGTCATTACATTATACACACAAGAAGAAAGACTGAAAGCTTTATAAAGAAAGTAAAAACTCAATGAGCACTGTCCATACCAACACACTTTCATCAAAGGATATGGTACTTACTACTGTTGCACCACCTAAACCCAATGCAGCTACCAGGTATGACACAAACATCTCCATCTGCTTTACAGCCTAACTTGTGCACAAAACACTAAGCTTATTTAGGTCTTTCAATGGACATAAGCACAGAGTTTTCAAATCACACTCTATTAGTTCAACCATCAAAAAAGGCCAATAGAAAGATGAGAAAAACCAGCATTTAAATACTGTGACCTTACTAAGCTGCCAGCTTCAGTCCAGAAGTGTGCTTTCTAAGATAAAGAATTTCAGTCTTGGTTTGGTATTTCTTTCCCTGTCAGTAAATTCATTCCCCTACCCTTTTTCAAATCCCAGCTTTTCCTTCATGACTCCTAGTGATAAAATATAATAACAATATTGGTATATTAAAATACATCCAGAAAAAAATAAGCACAATTGCAAATGTTCATCAATTTCATGTTACCAGCTATTTTAATTCTAAATCTATAAAATATAATATGAATCACACGCTAATGGGAGAAGAACTAGAGTTCACTTGCAAAGCAAATCACTAATTCCCTTTCATTATCTTTAGGTTCAGGATAAAAATGTTCACTGAGAAGTAAAATCAAACAGAACCTCACAAAAGGAAAAATATCCCCATGAAAATAATTTAGGCTGCAATAAGAGAAACATGAACAAGAGAAGATAAGCTGCTACACAGACTCTTCACAGCGTATGTACTTAGTCTGGCTTTGGGATACTTACCTTTGAGGAGATACTCCTTACAGAAAAGATCCAGGGGAGAGCTAAATGACCCCTGGAAAGAGGGACTTAAGCATGACAAGGAAAATGATGATATTTTTAACATTTTGGGGGACACAAGGGGGCAGCAGAAATTGGGGAAAGAAGATGCTTTAAAGAAAGCAAGCACCAGAAATAATTTCAGAACTAATAATCCTACTGAGAAATGCATACAGAGGTGGTTTTATCCCCTAACTTAAAATGACCTGAGTTGTTCTTTTTAATTTCTTTATTACACTGGATTTGCACACACCACGTTTTGAAGATTTCAACTTCCAGCACTTCAGAAGGATTAGCTGGTTATGGAAAAAAAATTCTAAGAATGCTTCATGGTAACACAGAAAGTCAGTAGCAGACCTGCAGAACTGTCCTTCAAGTTCCAGCTTTTGTCCAAACAACCTTACCCAATCATTATCAAATGTAGATCGTGAGTATTAGCACACACAGAGGTGGTCTGTGTCTTCCTACACAATCAAAATTTCAGAATTATTGGGTGTTTAGTTCAAGTTATTCAAGATTACACAGAATTTGTGAATTCTACAAAACACACTGGAATTCAGAGAAAATATAAACTTATTTCACTATCCTCAGAACACCAGTCACGTGGCAAGATTGTGTGTTACATCAACAATTATGCTCAATTTTATGGTTCCATTCACCTTTCTATGTTTACAGCATTCTTCTGTTTGTTCCTTTACATTTACTGACAATACTTTGGCAGTAATTTTTCCTGACATTTTTTTCTTCAGCTTTTGCTTCTGAACAATTTAAGTAACTTTTCAACAGTGACCACTAGTATCTAGGCAAGTCTGTTAATAATTCTGTGGACAGCTATAACACCCACATAAGACTGCTATCCCAATTTTTTACATACCACAGAATAGCAAGACAAAGTGCTGCTTTAAAAAGAATAATCAAGGGTATGTTTGTATGATTTATTTTTTCTGCTCTGTAAAACAGAATATAAAGTTTGAAAAAATTTTTTACCTCTGTGCAGTCATATGCCAAACTGGATTTCCCATAAAGCTACACATCTCCTAATATCACAGGTAATTTACTGTCTGCTTTTTTTGTAGCAAGACTGGAAAAAAGTGATCCTCAAAGGAACATGTACTTAACAGATGTTATCAGAACCGAGTACCTTTGGTGATGTAATTCACACATTTCAAAATTTCATTTCTTGATTAAAGCTTAAGAAAAAGTAATAAAATCCATTCAGTGTAAAATGAATACAATTACCACTACACCATATGGGCTATACCACTGGGTCCAGGACTTTTTTCAGGAAACAAATTTCAACCCTAGATCTTCTTAAAGATTTTTACCCTGCCAAGACACTTTTCATCTTTACAGTGAAAAGAGGAGAATCCTCAAAAAGTAGGTCACTCTTTTTATTTTGGAATTTAAGTAATAGGTTAGAATTTCAGGTATTAAAGCTCAGCTTTGAAGAAAAGCTCAGAAAGTTGATCTAAGCGGTTGTAAAGAATTCAACCAATCTCCTCTTAACAAGCTTTAAAAATAATGTGCAGACAATAGACTGGTGGCTGGGAGTATTTTATGCCATTAAAGCCTTGTAGGAGTTTCAGGTCAGAAATTTTAGTGGCAGAAAAAGAGCAGTAGGTTACAACTTCAGAAACAACTGGAAGACTTTGCCTGTGCCACAGAATATGTCTACAGTACAAGGTAACACTGTTAGCTGAGTTATAAATATTTAACATCATGTCAACATACATATAAAGCTTAGTTAAGGCTATACTGAAAGGAAGAGTAAAATTCTATGCTCACTAGCTCTGCACTCACAACTATCTGAACCACTGAACACACAAATCCACACAGGATGAAGAAAGGCTTGGTTCTCTTCACTAAGGAAGTGGTGGCTGGAGGGAAATTGACTTTTCCTTTCGCTATGAGTGATGTGATTACTCTTCATGTTCCCACAATTTGTGTTTCACAATTTAAAGGTAGTAATGTTTGCATATGATGGATGACCTGTTTGATCCAAGACACTTCAATGCATGATGTTTTTGCAATTGTTGCATCTCACTAGTAGAACATCCTTGGTGATTTTCAAGTAATGAGCATACAAGAGGCAGGAAGCAACTTCAGTTCAAGCTTCCTAGCTCATCCTCTCATATGTTCAGGTAATCTACTTTTATATGCCTCCTTTGCTTTTAAAAAAGATTTCTCCATTTCTCTAAGATGCCAGTTTCTCCTCAATATCCCTGCAATCTGAAAGTTCCTCTGGGTAGCTACATCTAAAAATAAGAGTAGACACTGTGAAAAGCACTGTTAAATCCAGTCACTTACTACCAGATGTATTATGAAAGCAAAAAGTTTTAATTACTGACAACAGTTCATCCTACTGCGTCAAAGATTCTGCTTCACAGAACTACAGTTTAGTGCCATCAAGACTAAAAAAAGCCTTGACCATGATCCTACATGGTTCACATGCTAACACATCTGTCTAATTTAGGAAGAATTTTTAGAAAGAGTAAGTAAACAATGGAAAAATCAAAGGAATCAATGGAAATGATCTCTGCATTCTTATTGTATGTGGCAGGTCTTCAACCCTACACAAAACTTAGAAATGGATCTCTTTCAACAGGAAGTCTGTTGGAGCTTCCAGAATATTGAATGTCTTTTTTCAGATTTTCTGAAGTGACAGCACACTATATGTCATCCATAACTCAAATCTGAAAGTACTTTCAGATATCTGTGAGATGAGATGAGAGTGACTGTAAATTTGTGTAAGAAATACAAAAACCTTTAAAAATCATGAGTGGAGTTTTTAAAGGTGATTGAAGTCAAAAGACAGTATATTTGAAAAAAAGATGAGACTTGGAACACATGATACCAAAAGGAGAGAAAAGCTTTCGCAGCATATGAAAAGCTGAGTATTATACACATTTTGGTGGCAAATAAAATGGCACCCATAATCCTTCTGTACAGGTATTTGTTCAGACCTTGGGAGTTTGATGCATTTGCTAAAGTTTAATCACTTAAGAAAATTGTGTCATATGCCAAGAATTAAGTAAGAACATAAGCATTAGCAAGATCTAGGCAAAAATGAAGTCAGATGAAAAACATTTTAAAATAATTTAACAACTTGGAAACTACCTGGAACAACTTCTTTAAAGCTAAAGCAAACAGTATTTTTTAATGTCTGACATTCTTTAAACACAGCCAATGTGTAAGACTGGCAAATAAATGACTCATACAAAAACTTATAAAATAATATCTAAAGAAGATATAATAAGTAAAATAAATACTCTTCATTATTGATCAGAAGGTAACACTTGAAATTAATCTGTAAGCACTTTGCATAGTAAATACTTTACTACCATGGGTAGTCTGAGTTCCAATTACTGAAAAAACTGTACAATGGAAGATTTTAACTATACCCTTTTCAATTCATGAACCAGACTCCTTTGTTCCTAATGTCATTCAGCAGCTTGCTATATTTTACTAACAAAAACAAAATAAACATATTTTATGTATGAGCTGTACCTCAGAGTGCTTGGACAAAACAGAACATAAATGAGAGCTGTGTTTGATAGAAAGATTCATGAATGCTGTAGGATCACTATTTTCAAACACACATTTTAAGTCAATCAAGTTAATTTAGAATCAAATAAAATCCCTGCTGAGAAGCATACTCACCCTTTAAAATATAGTCTGTTAACAAGCTTGGCACTTTCTCGCTATCCTCTTTCATGGCATGCAGAACTAAAGAAAAAACAAGTCAGATATTTAGTCATAAATGAAACACAACATATAAAACAAATACCTTGGAGCAGTTCCAACTACTCATAGAGATACCACTATGAAATGTAAGAAACCTCCTAAGTGAAAGATGAGAAGATACAATGAGACATCACATCTCCACATTTCACTTGTGTGATTCTCACTGAGCTCCACAGTTTCTGAATGCAAGAGTCCCATCTTGTGTGGTTAATATTACAGTAAAATACCATCAGTCGTAACAACAACAAGCACCTCTTCCCTATAAAAGATTCTTACCAGAAGGAAGTCATGACATGCAAAAACTAAAGTATGCTAACAACTATTGCTGAGCTGGAAATCTCAGGACAGAAAAGCATGCTCCATTACTTAATATCTTTGATCACTACCTCAATTAATGGAAAATGCTGTGAATGATTCTATGGAAATATTAGTGGTGCAGTTCTCCCCTCCCTGAAATGGGGAATGTTATCTGCTGTAGCTTTGAAAAATCTCAACTACATGACTTAATTCAGCATTAACTTACAATAATGCAAAAATGCTATTTTGTGACACACATGAGTAGATCAGGTCCATCTTGCCTACTTCTGAAGAAGGAATGGACAATCATAAACTTGTCCGTGACTACATAAAGAGAAACAATGACTATTTTTTATAAAGTGCTCTGGACACATCTGAAAGAAGCAAAAATACAAAATTCTACTGAAAAGCAGTATTTAATAAACTCCAAATTCCTCATATGAGACTGTAAACTCAAATGATAACAAGTGTTTTATTTCCATTTTTACACTGAAGGAAGACATTAGCGTTCATAACTATGGAGTAATACAGAGCTTTGAAAGAAAAACCAACTGAACAACCCTAAACACCTGCTTTACTGCCTGCTTGAACAACTGCAGAGACAGTGAGTCACAAACCTGCAACTGACTCACAGGATGAAGTTCCAACCAGCCCACAAAAATCAATATTGTAAATACTCTTTACAATGCATTTGTGCAAGACATTTTCTTTAATAAACCATCAAACAACAGAAAATGTTTTGAAGAGGCTTTAATACATGCTTAATAGTGTCAAGTGAAATTTAAATATGGCAAGAGGATAAAATTTCATGGCAAAAATAAACACAAAGAGAAATCCTTTGTCACAAAGTAAGTATGAATTAACACCTAAGGCTGTCTACTGTAGAAAAATAAAGGGAACTTTAATTCCTACTTAAACATTTCATTTACTCTGGAATTTATATAATATGAATTTTCTCTTTCCAGAAAACAACCAATGAGACTTTTACCACCCCTCAGCCACCTGTGGAATCACAGAACTGTTGCTGAAAATCACCTTAAAGATATAGTGAGAGTCTCCACTGAAACCTGATCAAATGCATTCATGCACTCTATCACCTATTTTTAAACTTTTCCTATAAACATCCAATGAAGGAGATGCTACTGACTTCTAAAGATGCTTTGTTGTATTAAACCACCTTAATAAGTACTTTTTAATACAGCCTTGATTTCTTGCAAACTAGAATTTTAAAAAACCCCAATAAAATCCATCAACTAGAGGACTTAGAACTTGTAATAATTTTGAGAATCTGGCCTAAAAAAGGTGTGAAGAGCAGGGAATTCGAAGCATTGTAAAAACTGTGTTTGGTTTGGAATTCCTAATTATCAAAATTTATTGACAAAAAACCCCCCACCAAAACCACAGAGAGAAGCAGGCTATTCTAAAGGCAATCAATGCAATCATTATGGAACTAGTCCTAAGTATCTTGACATCCACTCCATTTTACTGAAGTCATTACAATAACCTCAGTAAAGCACAGCAAATGTAAACAAACAGGGATGTATCAGGCACTGTATGACCAGATTTCATGATATGCAGCCAACATCAAAACATGGGAACATTTACTTCCTGACACATGCAGGTTTCTGGCCTTCAGGGTTTCAGACAGCAGCTAGGAGACAAACCTAACATGAAGCCTCAGGAAACAAGCTGGCCAAAATCCATGGTTAAAATCATTCATCTTTACATACATGCCCTAGAGTAAGAGGGAAGAGAGAACTGGATGGATTCACTGCCTTTGAGCAGCCACAACTGGATATACAATGAGAAAAGGATCATGGGAATTTCATATGCTCACTTTTGGTTAATGTTTGAAGGTCCTCAACAGATGGGGGTCCATTTTTCTTCTCATAAGGAATGACGGTTGTCAAGTACTGTCAAATGAAAAACAGAGTTACTTGACAGTCCTTTCATGCAGCTTTGTTGTTTGCATTTTATTTTGTAAAAATTGTAGCAATTGAAATTGCTAGCTACAAATAATCATATTTCAAATAGATTAAGATTCTACCTTCCCATCTCAGAGCTTTATCACAGAAACCAAGTGTTTTGATTTTTTTTCCAAATTATGTGGCTACTAGAAGTCATGCAGCTAACTGTCTTCCCTGCAAAAAAAATGATGCTGTCCCACAGTTAGGTGAAAATGGAAACAGATGGCTTTCACCTTCTGCTGTTACACACTTCCAACCAAAAAGAACAAGGCAAGCCTAATGAAACAAAATACCCCAGAATACAGAATTTGATTTAAATTATCAGTTTTCATAGCTGAGTGTGCTAACAGATAGTTTCAAACCAACTCCTTTTCAATTTTATTTACTGAAATCTTCAATTTTTGTCTGCTTAAAAAAAAAAAAAAAACACAACAAAATTTCTTAAATCTTTCAAGATTTTCATACCTGCAGTGCAACTAGGATTAATTTTCAAATTCTTGATGTAACCCTGTTGGGTCTTATATTGCATGCATTTTAGGCAACACCTTACTTTGCAGCCTATATGAATGCATATTCTCCTTAAAGAGGTCAGAATTACAAAAGTACTAAAATAGCTGGAATTTTCCCCAATGGAAAAGCTTCCCTAAAGTTCCCTCAAGTCAATTTTTAAGAATTAAAGAGGAACTTTATTCTGGTTTTACAGCTACAAGGCATTAGGCAAAGTTAACCCTCAATGTCTCGTTCAGCTTGACATCTGTGTAGTTCTCCAGGCAAGGAGCAGAGGACATGTGACAAGCAAGGTTAAGGAGCTGCACTTGGCAGGGGGAGGCTGAGGGCTGCCACACACAGCTGTAACACTGCCATGTCTGCAGCAGGATCACACACCTCACACCCAAGCACAACAGCTGCCTAAAAGCCAAGCAGACTCGGCTCAGCAGCACTGAACCCACTGTACAGGTGGTGCTGACACCTCCCCACGACCTTCTGCAAACACAGGGAGCTCTTCTCCCTCCCTTTTCTTCTGGCATTTTTCCATGTTCACTCAGCACAGCAGAGAAGAGTATGCACTGCTTCTCAGGAAACAATCAATTTTCAATTTCTTTTCCAGGAGATGTAACCAAGCATCACCAGAGAACTGTGCTCTTAATAAAATTACCAGAATCTACAGCTAAATATAAGGCTGCTGAATCTGCCAATGGCAGAGATGAAAGTGGATCTACTAACGCAGAAATCAGATTTCTGGCTGACTTTTCCAGCCTTCAGAACTATGTGGCATTCTACCCTTTACCTGCACAATAAAACACTAGGATTTCACTGAACCAAATATAAACTAACCCTGTTTCACTGTACCAAATATCAACGAACCCTGTTTCCCTTTTCCTGTAAACTTCACCTTCCATTTTTTCATCTCTAATAGCAGCAATTAAAAATAGAAAAAGGAATTTCTTAGTTTCCAGAAATACTTTCCTTCTACTCATCAAGTTTGTGGCTGTAACAATCACTCTCTATAAAAGCACTATAAAAACTCATTTCCTGAATTGCTGTGTGAAGATAACGTATTATGAAAAGAATGAAGGAGTGACTGAAGTGTAGCTTACTGACAAGACCAAGTGTTAAATCTGCTGTGACCTCTAAATATTTTAAGCAGATTTGATGACATTATAAAGCAGCAATTCCCACTGCAATTTTTCATCACCTATGAAAAGTGTTTGATATGCCTGAAAATCAAAATGAAGACGACTGTCTTGAATCTTCTTCTGGAAATATGATCCCAGAAAGAGCTACCAACATTTCAATGTCTTTTTTTTTACTACATTACCAGATAGGAACAGGGAGTTCCCACTGGAAGTTTCTCTTTATATGGTGAAAATCTCTTAAATAATTTTTATTTATGTCTCAAACATGCACAGAAAATGGGACTAAGATTTTTAAAAAGAGAAGTACCCACTATGAGACAAAAAATCCTAATCAAACAAAACCCTCCCAAACAAAAACAAATGGAATAGAAAAATGGATTTCAAGGCATTAATCATAACAGAGCTGGTATCTTTTCTACATTCTACTCTACATTTAATTTTAAATTCCTATTTTAAAGTCATATTCCATGACTTGCTTTAAGATACAGGAAAGGGAATATAAAACCCCATAAGAGGCTTTCTATATCCATATGGATATAGAAAAAGATAAATCAGGAGAAAAGTATGATCAACATGAAGAATAACATTAGTAAATTAACTCAAAAAATGACTGGAAGAGTTATTCAGTCACTTTAACAAATGATTATGCTACTTACATCTATATAGGAGGCAGTGAAGGTCTTTTAACCAAAAGTATGATGGGGTGGCATAGCTAGATAAGCTCACTTTATGAAAATATATGATATTTAAAATATCTAAAGATATGGGTATAAACAGCTGTAATTTATGGTTAAGATAACAAAGGAAAAAAGCCCCCAAAACCAAAACAGCACACAGGTACAGCTTTACTAGTAGTGTGATAACAGAGAGTGATAAAAAGTCTTGTTAGGTAAGCTCTGTGCACGTGTTCAAGATCCCCAAAGCTGAGGACAAACAAATAACTGGATCAATGTATTCATAAAATCTCATACATATACTTTGTCTGAGAAAGCAGACAAGCCTTTGATTTCTAGTGTCATGATTGCAGAATGACTTGAGAGGAGCTGTTTTACCTTCTAAACTCCTCTGCAGGATACAACACTCATCTTCTAGACAAAAGCCTAATCAGCCTTGACTTCTAAAGTACCAGTCAATTTATTGCCTCAATGGACTTCTCACCAGGGAAAAAAATAACTCTAATGGACTCCTCTGACAAAACTGCATAAACTAAAATAGTGGGTACACATTAAATAATGTGAAATGCCAATATTTTGTAGTGTGCCAGAAGACTAAACAGCATAAGCATTAGCAGTTCACAAAAATTCAGAATGCAGTTAATAAAATATATACTACAGATCTGAAACAGCAGGCAGGTTATTACTTTGAAATAAAGCATAAGAATCCTGCTTCCAAGGTACACACAACATCTATATAATGCTTCCAAAGTACACACAACATCTATATAATGCCCACTGAAGCTGTCTTTGCTCTACATGTCAGTATTTAAAAAACCAACTAAAAGATACAAACTTGCCTATGCCTGTATTTTATATTGGTAATCTGCAGTGCCCATATTTTGCTACTTTTAAAATCATGCAGTTTTCAAAGGCAAAAGAGTACAGTCTATACATTTTCCAGGTGTTACTCTGGCTTTAGATGCCTCAGCTCTGAACATCTGAAGAAAAAAGAAAACAAAACCTTTCTCCATTACGCAAGTTGCTAATGCTGAAGGCTGAAACACTACATCTAACCTGATACACGTTCTTTGACTGGTTATTAGATTTTTACAGACATGCAATTAAAGCATGCATTATGCTAAAACAGACTTTTAGTCTGGGGTAAGAAATACAGGTTATTAGCTCAGTGCATCAGCGTATCAAGTCTTGAATCTCTTGAGCTGCTGAGGAGAGAAAGAGACTGTAGGCTGATCAGAAGCCTGAGGTAGGGAAGCAGAGATTCCAGCATTTTATCCTGTTTTTTCCTTTCTCAGCATTTATCTTCAGCTACTGTCAATTTTCAAGATCTCAGCTCCTACCAAAAGTGCAAGCAAAGAATGAGAAAAAAGGGAGAAGATAGCCCAGCACCTGTTTCTCTCCACTCGAGTTTCCAAACGTGTGGCGGAAGCCATTCTGTATGACATTTGAGATCCCTTCCATGCTGAAGCGCTAAAAGTAGTGAAAACACAGCAGAAAGACAAAAAAAAAGGGACAGAGAAAAGTTCAGAAGACTATTAATCGGCATTTATCAAGACTCTGAAAGACAAATGACAAGGACAAGCTCGAAGGTGTATTTCAGCACACTTCTATTTCTTCACTCACCTACTTAATTTTTTTTAATTAAAAAGCAAACCTTATAATGGCAGTTAAGCAGTATTTCTACACCAAAATTTAGTCAAACAAAATCTTCACACTGCAGACCTGATAATTCAGATAACTTGCGTTTTATGGCTGTTTAATTTCAAAATGTAAAAAAACAGCATTTCTCAAAGTTCAGCTCACTGTAAAATCCCCTCTAACATCTGTGTTTGAACAGTGTATGTTTAGAGACACTATTGACACCAATTTTTCAGATTTTAAGCATGTACCAGAAACACTGTTCAGAGGTAGTCATTTTCAGCTCCACCTCTTTAAAACTTTTTATGCTTTCATGCTTCCTTTTCCACAATAGAAGCAACAATTAGTATTTCCTGTTTTTGGTAATATCATAAAATATACACAATTAGATAATAATAAACCTGTATTGATTTCAAGCTCCATTGCATGGAATCATGGAATCCAAGTCAAGAAAAAGCAGTACATAATCCAACTACATATTTTTCCTTGAACTTTGTAATCCTTTTAACTTGCTGGAGAAGTAAAAGAAAATCAAAATCAAAACAGTATTGATGTTTAGCATGTGATATAAAATCAGCAAGGGACATGAACATAAAAAGAAGAAACAGCCAAGCTGCTGACACAGGGCAGTATGATGAGCACACCTCAGCCTGTTTATCTGAAAGTATTTATTTATGTGAGAGGAATAAAATGTGCTGGAATACAGTATTATTTTACCTTCTAAAGCACACAAGGTCAGTAAAGTCATAAATTTTGCCAAAGCCACCTTAACTCTTTTAAGATACCGTAGTTGAAGGAACTGGTATCTTCAAGCCCTGACTATTTTTAGCTGCTCCCCTGTTTTCCCTTGTGAAAGAGATAGAAGTTTAAAAGTCTAAGAAACTGATTTACCCAAGGACGGTATCAAGGACAAAAAACTCAAAACACCTGTTTTTTTTAAATATTCAGTTACAGTATCTACAGGAAAATTCATTTTCTTAAGAGTATGACAATTTAGGTCTACTTCCAAGCTTTGTATTTAAATGAGATTTCATTACAGTTAACCAAATAACCAACTAATACATTATTTATTAATAGAAACTCAGTCTTCACAAAGCTGCAAGAACATACTCTCTGTATGCACATTCCCAGCCCAAAGGGATAAAAAAAAAAAAAGGAAAAAAAAAGACTGTTGAAGAAAGGAACCTGGAACCTTGCACCTCTTTCTGGGAAAGGGCTCTCAAATCTGTCCCTGATGACAGTGAAATCTATTTTCAAAGGAATCACACATATGCAGCTACAGTCTCACCTGTGAGCTAGTCTGTTCAACCCCTCTCAGAAAGCAATCTGACACATCTGGATCTTGAAGTGACCAAATACCAAAATGTCTTATCCTGGGACCATGTATGTTATACCCGAAAGCACCATTCAAGTTTCTAATCTTCAAACCAACTAGAACAGTTTGTGAATCACTTGACTCAAGTTCCAAAACAAAGTAATTATTTTTCTTTCTAGGTAGAATATCCCTTTTTGGTTTTCCATGACTGGGAAGGAAACAGGAACTATTCAAAGTGCTCTTGTAAAGGGATGACAATTTTGTATGGTTTTCCAGACATATACTTTCTTAAGTTCCACTAAAACTTAGATACACACACAAACATCTCTCATTTGACAGATGAGATCAGAACCCTATTTGGGGTATATCACAGGTATCTTATGCTTGTAAGTTAAGAAATAAATTCTGAAGTATTAATATTTCATTATAAATGTTTATTCCTTATATTTGAAAAGCAAACCCCAAAAACCTTCTCATGTTGAACTGAAGCATTCTTTCTGGGACTTAGCCAAGATACAAAAGCACATTTTTTGCATCCCATAAGAATCACTAAGAAATTCAAACATTAATATCCCACTTAAGTAATTTTAAATTATACTAGACAGATAAGAAAGAAAAAATTGCATTGACAAGCTAATAACCTGATTTCTTTTGTTCTTTGACTTCTCTCATCCAACTCTACTTGAAAGACATTTTTCCTTTATGTAAAGAATAAAACAAATTATCTCCTCCCTGTACACATGCACTACGCTTTGGCCTCCTTCCTGTCTCCTGTTGAATGTAGTAACTCTGCCACAGGTAGGAGATCCAGGGTAAGACATGCACTTTTTTCCTACCTAGAAACCAGCATGATCAATAAATATCTGTGCAACTACTGCAAGAACAGTACTGAATTGCCTGCAAGACTTACACATACTAAAATTCACACAGTGAAACCAAACACATAAATGAATTTGCCTACTGACAATAGAACGCAGAGAAGCACATCCAAAGACAGTATTTTTTGCAAGAAAGGTGTGCTATTCCCAGGCTGATTTGCAAACAGGTGAAAAATATTTTCTGAATATGAGAGGAGTAAAATATATAGCCCTGTAAAAAAAAATTCTCCACACAAAAAGCTTAAGCCTTGTTTGTGAATGAAGGTATGGAAGCAGGAGTACCAGGTATCTTAATATAACCTACTACTTCCCTTATTGGAAGAAAAACCAACAAAAAATTTAAATGCATGAAGACTTATAAAAATTTTCTTACTGTTCCAGGCATATGACCTCTTTCTTGTTTGCCATTCTGAGGACTACCATTTTTCAGCTTCTTTTTCTTCTTTGCTGTTTCTTTGTGTTCTCTCTGTTTGTTTTGTACTTCAATGAGGACAGAAATGAAGCTGTTTTTCACTTCCTTCTCAAACTCCAGCTCATCTCGTAGAGCCAGCTGCTGCACCAGTTCCTCAGAATAATCCTTAATAGCAGTCTCAATTTCCTCCAGCAGTTCATTTAATTCAGCAACAGACAATCTTTTGACTCCTACAAATAGTTAATATAAAAAGTAATATGTCAAGATTTTAAGCATGAGTAAACTTGTGGGAGTTACAAGAAAAATGTACTCTGAAATTTCTCAAAACAAAAAAATCAGTTTTAAAACCACATAGAACAAAACAATATTGCTAAAGGAATAAACATATTCCAGAGGTGACAAGATTAGCAACAATAAGATGGTTAAATTTTCTTAATTCTGAGACATCTGGGATAATCTGCAAATACGAAGAAAGTGTTGGTAGTTTATGCTCAAAGCTGAACTAAGTGCTAAACTTCTGACACAACTATTAACTATTAGTTTCCTCTGCACTCACTGTTCAAAGGAAAAGGGCTTCCTATTTTCTGAACTATTGGCTGATGCACTACATATGGTGCAATTATGACCAAGAAAATGTTCTGAGGCTTGCTTGGGTTAAAAGAAAGCAGATCTTTGAGGCCTGCTTTCTGTTCCAGTTTAGATCTGACACGCCTAGGAAGCTGGCAAGTCCCAGCAGCTGCTGTGTCAAAGAAAATAATCTTATTTGGCACTTGAGAAACAGCTAGTCCTGATTACACTGACAGATACAATCTGTTTAAGGACACTGCATAGATGCTTGCAATTATTTAATTTCATTGAATTACTCTAGTAAATATCTTGTCTACAAGAATACTTGTAAGGGAAAGCACCTACAGACAAGTGTTGAAAAATACAAATAAGGCCACAAACTACAAAAAAAGTGCAGCTCTTAGAAGCATCAAAGGTAGTAAGTGAAATGTGAATTTTTTCTCTTAAATTACAGCAGGGAAAATTGATTGGAGAAAGCTCCTTGCCACTTACTTAACTGAAGAGAAGGCAATGAAATCTGTTAAGACAATTCTGTGTCAAGGAGCCACAGTTTTGCCAGGTAGCTTAGGCCTTAAACTCTGGTCAAACACTGTAACAGTACTGAGAGAGGGCACCTGTGAGTGCCAACACTTAAAAATCAGCTTCACAGCCTAAAAACCAATTGTTCTAAAACCACAGGTGTAGGTTACCCAACTGCAGTCCTGACTGATGTCAGATCAGTTGTTATTATCAAAGTCTTGACAGGACTACATAGGAAATCCTCAGCTAACACACATGAGTGGAGACAGAGCAATTCAAATGCAGAAGACTACACAGACTGAAACTTAGCAGGCTGAGGAACTCACTTGTGTAACCAGAACTTTATTTTTGGACTGCCTTAATGTATGTCTTCTCCTATCCAAGAAAAAAGTAAATAAAAGTGATTTCCTCCTCTGAATCCTAAATGAATGAAAATCTCTGATCTATCCTATGAAAACCAGAGTTCCTAGGAAAAACCTGTAAAAATTTCAGAGAGATGGAGACCAATTCTGAAGCACCTTCACACACTAAAAATAGGTAGCAAGAGTTTTTAATAAATAGTGACCTGAAAGACATGAAAGCAGATTCTGAGAAACTGCTGCAGCGAAGTTAAATTATCTGCCAAAATAACTCAAGGCACTATTTGGTCAAGACTGACCTTTAAACTGTAAAGATGCAACAGACAAGATGGACTCCTGAGGCAAAGCAAAATTGACATGATATGAAATACTGAGCAAGCTTGATTAGCTCCAAAGCTTAAGACATATGGAACTGTCAGAAAACCAGGAAGCCCTGCTGAACACAATACATTTTGCTCTCACATTCCTGAAATTTATGTGTTGAGACAGTTAAGAGACCATTTTCATGGTTGGAATCTCTTCTATAAATCTGAAATGTAGCAGAAACTCTAAGTCATGCCACAAGAGGTCGGCCAGTTTTCTGAATCTTCTACAGAGTTTGTAGTGTTAACCCAGACTATAGGAAAGAGAGCATCAAACTTTTAAAGAAAGACCAAAGCAGAAAAATCATCTATCAAATATTCTTTGTGTCCCTACTACCTTCTAGAATTCATGTTGACAAATGTAAAGATTACACAAAATTTTCTGTCACAAAACTAATAGTCACAGGCTTTTTTACATGCAATTCAACCTACTACAATTTAATTATTAATCTAATTTCTGCTTTGCTTTTGTATAGAGAAGCACAGATGATTTAATTTGAGTAGAAGATACAAAGGATATTTTTCACTCTTAAGCTTTCTGAAGTGGAATGGAAAGGGAGGACCGAAAAATATGCATGGTCCTTATGGGGCAAAAAAGAAATGGTTGCCTTATTTTTGTGTTACTGTCTACCAAGATATGTTGCAATGACTGAAACTGTACCAAAGGTATGGTAAGCTTTATTTACTGAATAGCATTCAAGAGCTTTAGCTGATCTTAAACAGTGTACTGGCATCAAGAAAGTTTCTCACTTTATAGAAAATAATTAAGTTTCATAAAAAATGGCCAACTTATCACTTTACCCATGAAGGAATCTCACTTCAATGTATCAACCTTCAGAATATTTGCTTTAAATTTAAATTCTGTAAAGTCTTATTTTTGTTCTTAGTCAGAAAGCTGACAAAGGTAAGTCCTCTATGCACTAAATCTATGCTACTATTTCAGAACATTTTGAAAATATTTTTTGAATGCAGATATTTCATAAGAAGGACTTGCTAAGAATCAAACACATGGCAAACTTACCCTTTAAAATATTTTCATTAAGCATAAGAGCAAAAATGCTAAATAAATACCACTTACTCTCTTCATAGCTGTTGTTTGTACTGGATCTCTTGAGGGTCTGAATTTCCTGGGAAAGTATAGAGAGCCGATCTGATTGGGTGGGGGTTTCATCATCTTCTGGATCAGGCGATTCCTGCATCATTTCCTCTATTTCTTCAATCACCTTTGGAAAATGAAAATCCTTATGAAAACCCTCCTACATGAAAAGCTTGCAATTTGAAGCAAAGCTGGATGAAACAACCACCAAGACTAGATGGAAGAGGATCAATAAAATTATACTGACGTTCCCTCCCCATCCTTGCTCTGAGAATAATCACACCTCATAACAGTAAATTGGTGATAGCATTTGAAACCGTGGGGTCATTTCTATATGAAGGTACCCATGATTCTGCTTAAGAGAACTAAATTAAAGAGTAAGCTGGAGTATCTTTCCTGAATATTCAGTTGAAGGAAGACACAACAACAAAAATCAATTACCTCCTCCACTCCTCATTTCACCACACTTCTCTATGTAAAACAAACACCCCTCCCTCCTCCAACCAAAAACCAACAAAATGAAAACAAACAAAAACAACAAAGAAAAAGTCACAAAAAATTCTTTGAAAAACCAAAAAGTCCTCTAAACAGTCTGAAAATCCACTGCGCTTGTGAGAAGTTTTTTGAACTTCTCACATGATCCAACATAACCTGAAGCTGATTTGCATCCCCAGGTATAAGACCTGAGCCAGACAAAAAGTATAACAACAGAAATTCTGTGCACAGATAGCTTACTTTACATCACATAAATTATTACATTTCTACAGGTTAAATCACTAACTAGACATCTGAATAAATAACACAGCAACTTCTAGATGTTTAAAGGCTCTAGGTCAGTGCTGAGATCTAACCCACAGTAAAAAAGAGCCCAGGCAGTTCAAGCAGTCCTGTCTCCTGTACTATTAATAACCATGTTCATCACAGTTCACAGCTTAACCATTGCTTAACCGTTTAAGCAACAACAAAATAGATTATTTGTTTACTTACTAAAGCAGGATCTTAATAGACCTTACTCTCATTAACCTTACTCAGAAGAGCAATTTTCAAGATAACTGAAGTAAATCCATGGATTTGAAGACTTTAGATACCAAGTAATTCGAAATCTTAATAGTAGAAACACTGATCTGCCCTCATGTTAGGCCAAAACTTCAAAGAATTCTCTCTAACAGCAAAGCCCTGTGAAACTATGAACTGCCACACAGTTATGCTGGAAAACTAAAAACTCCACCATACTACTAAGATTCTAAAATATTTTTGCTTTTTACACATACATTTAATTTAGTAGCATTCCTGACTAATTCATGGTAAGAAATACACAAAGATTTCAAAGACCCTGGACTATCACCCTCACCTGAAGTACTGAAACACTTTTCATATCTGAATGATGTAATGCTCTCTCCCACATTATTAAAACCCTAAACAAAGAACAACCAACAAGCTTGGCTACAGTGAAGAGCAAGAACAACAACAACAACAACAACAACAAAAAATAATAATAATAATAATAATAATAATAATAATAATAATAATAAACATTCTACACCAACAAGACTGTCTTTGCTGATCACTTTACCTGCTCTGCTGTGAAGAGTGGCTCTTCATTGATGCAGGAAACAATGATAGAATGCATATCCAACTGTTCTCTCAGCTCTTCATCATCTGACAAGTCAAGGTTCAAGTTGTCATTTACCTAAAAAGCATGAAAAAGTGCATTTATATAAATATATATACACACCCCTAATGTGAGGGTATAAAATGCATGCAAACATGTACAAAAAACAAATGGGTAACTATCACTGAATTTTAAGAATGAAACTGAATCTTGGCCCATAATAATGGAATCAATAGTTCTTTCTGTCAAATAGCCTGGAAAATGAAATCAAAACTGCAACTGGACAAAGTTAAAATAGCTGTCAATCTTTAATGTTGTTAAATAATATCTATATACAAAGACCATACACACACTGACATGCAGACATCTACATGGGAGGCTGTCAAGGAAATAATTAAATCTTAACTGAAGATTGAGAAATGTCTGTGGGGGGTGGAAACCTTGCCTATTATGTCTAATGTTACACAAACCTCTTTAAATGCTTTTATGGTTCCACTTCATCACATAATAAAAGACATGGAAAAAAGCTGAGAAGAGTTGATACTGAATGGTGGTATCAGAACACTGGTATCACCCCAGATTATTTTAAAAAAATGTGTGATTGAATATCTCAGGGTCTTTTCAGAAAGAAAGAGAAGTAACACTGTTCCCATATATACACCACCAAATGACATTCATCCTTTCAAACCAAAGATACACATACACTAAGAGACACAGGTCCCCTCCTTAATAAGTCAGGCATATTTTACTCTCACACAGTGATATATCCTGGTTTACTTACAAAATAGTTTCTGTACTTTGTCTATTGCTACATTCCTGCCTAGAAAAGCCCCTCAAAGCTGCAATGCCCAACATCTGCCATTTGAGCTCAACTGCTTTAACTCATCTCTGGGCTAATTTACAAGCATCATGACAAGCTGTAAAAAGTCCTTGGCCTCACAATATCAGTTTTCAAATTTTCTTGTAATTCCTCCAATTTTCTCAGTTTCTTCAGAAACCTTAATAGTTCTCAGATTCATTTTGAATCTGCAACTGCTATCCCCAGATAGCTCATCTGCAGGGACAAACACACAATTTGCAGTTCTTCAGCCCTCAGAATGAGGTCAAATGTCCACTTTTTTCCACAATCTGAATTCCAGTAACTGTGCAGTGACAAGGCTCCACTATGACTCTCTCTTCACCTCCTACACAGATACACTCCAATTTGGCATTTTTAAATGTCTGCTGTCCTCAAGTATTTTTCCATGCACAAAGGACATGACAACAATGATGGGACAGTAAGCAAGCGTAACAGTTTATCTAGAAGGAGATCTGCTTTCACTCCTGACATCTCCAGAAACATTTTGATAACAGACTAATAAACCACCAAAAATGGCATCAGCTGTAACCTGCACTAAAAGGAACACCTGGCTTTCCACCCAGCCACACTCCATACCTTCTGTCCTCCTGCTAGCAGGGAATGAGCCATTTAAAAGCAATCTAGTGAAAACAAAATAAACAAGGAACTGCACAATCCCATTCCTCACACCACTGTGCACAAAACTTCCACCCAGCTACTTCTTTCACTGTCAGAGATGTATAAAAGTGTGCATAGACTGTCATGTGAAAGAACCAAGATCAGCCTTATTGACCTGGTATCTTTCCCTACTAAAACAGGAGGAGAAATGCTTTCTGCACAATTTTGGTAGCATGATATTAGCTTCAAACGCATCAGGGAAGTGTTGCTTAGCTGTTAGTTTTCATTGTAAGGAAGATAAAACAAGATACTAGCTGGTCCATATGTGCTGTCACATATCCAGCAATGCTGCTGAACACAAAGCAGCAGAAGAAAAGTATGTCAAACACTCCCCACAGCCTTTGCACATCAGAAGGCATTCCATGTGGAGTGAAAGCTGAAAAAACTTCAGATACATTTAATCCACGAATTGGTTTTCTCTCTACTGGCAGCATACCCAAGATTCTTTCTAATCCAGCAACACCACTTTACAATTTTGATGTACTTTCTTCATAACTTCCTGCAAGCAACTTATAAAAACCATGCTAAACATTTTCTTATGTTCTAAACTTAGTTCCTTATCAAGAAATCCATTAGTCTTCCAGTCTATTTTCCCCTGACACAAGGTCACAGCATAGCAGGGTTGTATTTTTAGCTAAACTGTAAGACTTTAATTACTGTAAAACCATTTATAAATCTGAACAAGGACTCAATAAAAATTAGAAGAAACACAAGTCAAATTCAAGGGATAACCATGATATTCAAATCATGAAAATGAGCTCCAAATTTGCAGCTTCCTCTACTGAACCCCAAAGTATCTTCTTCAGCAGAACAATCTTTGCTCCTGTCACAGTAAAAAGCATCTCTTGATTATTTACTAATAATCAATTATCTTTGGCAGAAGCCAAAGCATTACCCAATTTTCAAATATTTTTACCACATAACTGAACTTCACTATGTTTAAAAGATAAGCCACTAGTTTCCTCAGAAAACCTGTGAGATGGGAATTCCTCCCAGCTTTTCCTCATGAGGTGTTTTAATCCACTTTGAAGAGCATCAGAGGACAACCCTTTCTATAAACCTCTCTGAAGCTCTTAATTCCCTGTTCCCGCCCCAGAGAACTATTCTAACTCTTAAATAAGGAAAACAAAACAAGCTCTTGCACTTCAGAGTCTCCTGGGCCACCCTTCTTGCTAAAGAAGCCATCTGACTGTGGAATTAGATGAACTTTGGGAAGTCCTCACTGGATTTACTAAATCAGAGTACTCCTGCTTCTTTTCCTCCCTTACCCAGGCCATTGTTCAACATGAATCATACAGCAGAAAGATTTTATGTGAAACACTTTCTCATTTTACATTTTCTTCTGTCATGCTCTGGCTCTAATGAGGAGTCATCTAAAACTAACCCTGAATTATTCCAGCCCAGGGTGATACAAACACACATCAATGGTTCTTTGATTTTTGAAAAGCTCTCATGTACAATGGCAAGTACTACAAATATTTTCAGCCACTTAAAAACAACATTCTTTTATACAAATGCAAACAGTGTTACTTCCCTGCTGAGTACCAAAGATCCAAAGAGAGCGCTTCTGCTGATCAGAACTTACCCCTTTTTCTGAAAGATTCAGCGTTGGCAAGTGCAAAGCTCTGGTGTGGGAAGATTTCCAGTCAACTGGCATCACATTACCATAATTATCAGTCAAGGCATTCCAAATCCTGAGGAAAAGAATAAAGGAACAAAAATGCAGACCTCAAAACAAGCAGCAACTGAATCAGCAATAACCATATTCCTAATGAGCGTATACCTCTTTCAGTAACTGTATTTTCCTCCCTAAATATTAATCTGCAAATTACTGAAAATATTTTTAGTGTTTTAAAGCTATGAGAAAATGTTTTTTTGATAAATGTAAGTGACTTCCTGTTTTAAGCAACAATGTATGCACAGCAGTGAAAGAAACCAATAAATGAAGACACAGCTTCTATACTAATTATGTAACTACACTCAAAATCCTTTCTGGGGGTGGATGAGCCTCTCCGTCAATGAAATTTGAGCTGAGCTATAAATTACATTCCTAACGTTTAGCAGAGGCTGAGTAGCAAATACTGAGTTCTGAGCCAAACCTTTTCTTTTTTTCCTTTCCATTTATCACAGAATAATGAAAACATACGGATCACACTAAAATTTTGGGAGAATCAATTTTTTCTCTAGGAGAGCTCAGCCCACCACTCTTGTCCTCGGTCAGTCTTTACTGTTTGTAGAGTGTGTATCCTCTCTGGCTGTACTGGAGGCTTGCAAAGGCAGATGTAGGCTGGTGAAGCCGCAGCTCAGTCTGTAGCCACAGCAGCCCCGTGAGCACGCTGCTTCCTCCAGTCCCCAGGCGAGCCCCGCTCCAGGCGCTGTGCTGTGGGTGGATGTTTGCAATGGTTGCCTAGCTAAGGCTCGCAGGAGGCTGGAGGAAAGGCCGAGGCAGACACAGAGGGGCAGACAGAGCCTCGTCACTGCCCAGCGTGATTCATGGTTCACTGAACTTACCTCACTGTTTACACCACTGATCTAGAGTTTTGCGAACAGGCTTTATTTTATTCTTATCTTGGAAGAACAGAGAGACAGCTGAGTTACCTTAAAGTAAGACAGCAGTATTTTTAATAAAGGTAAGCTGACTAAATTCACTATAAAATAAGAAATAGAAGCATTCGTAAAATGATGTTAAAAGCTGTACAGCAGCATGGCCCAGAAAGGCTCTATTCCTCCGGGGAAAAACTCCGAACAATTTTCGCAGTTGCAGCTGCAATTTTGTTCTTCACCTGCTTTCTGCACTTTCCATGTTGAAATTCAAGCAGTGAGACAGAGGACCCTTCGCAAGAAGCTAAGCAAATACTAACCACGGTCACTGCACTTCAGAACAAGTACTTCTCGCCAGCTCGGCGGGGTAAGAGGCTCTGGGATGCTCACACGCTTCCCTGGCAGTCAGGGGGATAAAGCCGGAGGGCTCCCCGTCAAACCCGCGCCGCGACGGCCGAACGCGCCCCCTCGCCGAGGCCCGGCGCTCCCAGCTGCAGCCCCGGGGCGGGGAAAGGCTCCGCTCCCGCAGCCCACAAGCCCTGCTGGGCTCCGCAAGGCCCACGGGCAGCGCTCTCGCAGGGCAGGGCTGGCGGCCCGCGCCAGGCCGGGCCGGGCCGGGCCTCCCCCCCGCTCCCTCTCCGCGCCCCCGGCCCGCACTCACTCGTCGTCCTGCAGCGCGCTCTGCTCCGTGAGCGGCCGCAGCGGAACGCGGCTCTCGCCGCCGCCAGCCCGGGCCTGCGGGGGCTCGAAGCAGAGGGACAGCTTCGCCCCGAGATCCCCGCCGCCCCAGCCGCCCTTGTCGCAGGCAGGCTCGGGGCCGCTCCCCGCGGACGGCTGGAATCCCGAGAAGTCCTGCCAATCGCCTGGGTCTCGCTGCGAGGTCGCCGCCGCCGCCATAGCTGGGGACGCGGCGCTGCGCGCTCCCGGCGGTGCGCGCTCCCGGCGGCGCGCGGCGGGCGGGGCCCGGCTGAGGCGGCGATCGCAGGGCCGAGCTGGGCTGGGCCGGGCCGGGCCGGGCTGAGGGAGCGATCGCCGAGCCGGGCCGGGCAGGGCCGGAGTGGGCTGGGCCAGGCCGGGCTGGCTGAGGCAGTGATCGCAGAGCTGGGCAGGGCTGGGCCGGGCTGAGGGAGCGCCCGCGGAGCCGGGCTGGGGCAGCGATCGCGGAGCCGCACTCAGCGGTGTCCGTACTGACTCACAGCTCCGCGCCGAGTAGGGGCGGCTCATCGGGCAGGAGCGGCAGGCGTAGAATGGTTTGAGTTCGAAGGGACCTTTAAAGATCACCCCGTTTCAGTATACTGCAAATACTCCTGCCGTAGTAGGAGTATTTGCAGTAGTTTTGTTGTAACTTGTTTTTATACTGTCATTGATGCCTCCATTCAGTCACCCAGTACACAAGAATCTAAGCTTTTCTTAGAATCTACTTTTTCTTACCAGCACTGTGACTCCCATGCCCATCCTTTGCTAGCTTTGTATTGCGCCCTTACGTGCAATAGCTTAGGATGGGCTTTTTTTAGATTGTAATTTTTTTTGAGAAGCCATGAATCTTTGATATCCTAAAGTACATACCCGCAGTTTTCTCAGCCTTATTTCCTGATTCAGTTTGAGTTTCTTTTAATTCTCTTTCTGTACTTCCTACTTGATATTTGGCAACACTGCAAGTGGAAAACGCATTCCTAGTTAAGCATTGGAGTGCCACTGAGGTCACCGAAAGGATTTGCATCCTATCCTACTCTGGATTATGACAGACTGATAAACCCTGGTGTAAATAGGCATTCCAAGTATGATCCTTTCAGACATTGTAAGGCAGAGGAGGCCAGGACTACTTATGAGTGTTAAAATGTGGATGCATCACTTGTTTTATACATTGATGTTTTCATTGTTTTATACAGAATGTTCTCTGTTTCATTCTGATGAAAACCCAAAATGCTTGCAGAGTTTGAAGATGCTTTTTTAGAAGACATAAGTCTTCCATAGCCTTAGTCTTGGGAGGGAGCAGTAATGCTGGATCATGTAACTTGCAAGGGAGAAGAAATTCAGCATATGGAAATACAAAGGGATGCACATAAATACAGATCTATCCTAATTAAAGTAAATTATGGGCTTTGCAGTAATTACTGGCCATTTTTGTATTATTGCAGCCTGTTCTCTGCAAGAACACTGACTCAGCAGTCAGTAGCAATCCAAACGGTAAACACCGTGCTGCATCCAGGGAGTACCACGTGTGAACAATGTGGACATTTTCAGTCCCCTGACCCTTCACCTTAAAGGATGTACATGGAAGTGCAAGGACCGGCAAGGTCAGCCATAAGGCATGGAACTACTCCTGAAGAATTGTCTCTCAGGATTCTTGAGAAAAAATGGAAACAAGATACAGGTCTCTAAATCAATGGGTGACATATAAGTAGTAATCTACTGCTGCTTTGAATGCAGTGTCAGGGATATTTAATTAAACCATTAGGAGAATAGGTTCAAAGAAAGGAGGCAAGTAGTTAAGCTGAAAACTACTTTGCCTCAGGATCTTACATACCAGAATTTGGACATCAAGTTAATTAACTTACAAATTAGTAGAAGAAAAAAAACCATTATAGCGCAATAGATGAGTAGTTGATCTGCAGCTCAGGAAGTCCGTGAAGTGCAAATTCTGATCCCATATACTTTTTGTAGGACCTCACATTAGAATCCTGTATGGTTAATCCTCAGAATAGAATCCTGCCTTTCTGTCAGGTAAGACCAGACCCCATGAACTCCACAGCAGGGCAAAGGCCTAACTTTGCATTTGATTCATCTTTACTGTACACTGGAACTACTTGGAATTCCACAAAGCTTCTAATGGGAAAATTCTTCAGTGTAATATGCAGAACGTTCTGTGCATGCAAACTCTTCTTTACCCACAGTACTTTCTGAACTGTTCTGATCTCAGGTCAGCATGACAATAATACGAACTCCTACTCACCATAATATCAAACTACCAGTGTCTCAAGGATGAGTGCCCAGAAGTGATAAATACAAACATTTAAGAAGACATGCATCCGTAGGTTTAAAATTTTTTATTGTGCTGCCAAGAGCCAAATTACAAGAAACCGCCTTACAGTTAAAAAAGTAAACAAGCAATCTGCTGAACCGCAGTGCACTCCGAGTGCCACATATGCATCTATTTTTCAGAAAATTATATCTGCATTTCTCTTACAAGAGCACAACAGGAACCAAAGTAAAAGAGTGTAATGGATACAGCACATAGGATAAATCATATCTTTAAAATAATAATAATAAAATAATAATAATAATAAAAACATTTTACACCATGTCCTATATCCTGCTAATATTTTCAGAATATGGCCTTGATTGTAAAACAAAAGCAAGCATTTACAATTTCTGGATAAAGACTGCTTACTCTTATGCAAGGAATGGATGTTTTGTCTTGACAAAATCTCTGTAGTTATTGGACAGAAACATCTCTGTTTCATTATCAGGTTGAGTACAAAACACTGGGGAGACTACATTTTTTCTTATTGATGGTTGGAAACTGAAGTTATATAAGCAGAAAAAATGTTGACCCTTGATGATACACCTATTTTTTTTCTTTGATGCAAACAGCTAGAACACCTTTTTGATATTCTAAAACAAAAAAAAAATTGTTAATCTTCAGATTAATAAATTAGGTCATTATAATAATAAATTAGTTTTTTTTTTTCAGTTTTAAAGTTCAGCAATCTCTGACCAAGTATTTACAACAATACTTGAGAGTTCCTTTACAAAAAATACATTTTCTTTTCACATTAAGCATACTGGGTATCTGTGTCTCTTATGACAAGCATTTGTAAAAGAAAAAAGGCAATGCACAAATGGGTAATTAGTATAAAAGTGCCAAGACCTGTTTGGAAAGTTAACATTGTATTATACAGTCAGAGTTATAAATGAGGCAAGCTACAACAAACTTCCAGCTTAATGCGGACAATATTCCAGTAGTTGTTTCAAACAATTGTTTGCAAAAAAAAAGAAAAAAAAAAATAAAAACAAAACCAACCAAAATCCAGGAGCTGATTGTGTTATTTCATGGAGTTGATTAGTGCTGCATGTATATTGTCATCAGTGTCTCTAGCCAATGCATTCATTAAAAAGCCTTTTTAAGGCTAAGCAGGAAAAGAAAAATAAGAAACACCCTGAAATGTAGCAAGTAGCAAGAGCAACGCTTACTGCTATAATCGTGCACGAACTGAACACACGCCAACACAAGAGTGCACACACACACACACACACAAACACGTTCAAATCAAATCAAATCAAACTGTAGGTAGAATGAGATGCTCTTTTCTTGTCTTTCCTAAACTCACAAGCAATTAAGCATTGATATGGAATGCCTGTTATCTGTTTCTGCTCTGGGTAAAATCTCTCTCAGATAAAAATACATTCAACAAGAAAAAAAATAGAAAAAATATATACTGTATACATAGTATTTTATATATACAGTATATATATGTATAGTGTATATACACATGCACGTATATATACATATGTATACCTACATGCATTTGTATATACATATATATACACAAACATACAAATACTTTTTGTTGTTTTTAGCATAATTATATTTACATAAATATTCCTATAATGCTAAAGTTTAAAGAAGCATGATCTCCTTTTTTTTTCTGAGCTTCAAAAAAGGTGCTTGAGTAATATACAATTAAAATTAAGCAGCTTCCTAGCATGGAAGTAGTTTCTAAATCTGCATACCAGTAAATAAGAACATCAACAGGAACAAAACAACCTTAAAACAGTCTCTTTTTTACTCTCTTGTACGCAAGAGCTTTGTCCAACAAAAATATTTTTCCTTCTCCTGTATGAACAACCAGAGATTGATGTAAAATAACAAAACAAAACCACAACAGACAAAACAAACAAACAAAAGCCCCTGGAACTGCATGGTGTTCTTGACTTTTCCTTCCATCCTTCTTTCCTTCCTTCCTTCTTTCAATACTGCTGTCAAAAGATCCAGTGCTCATATCAGGAATTACTTAGGCCTCAGTCATTTGCTAACTCTGCTGAAGTCTGGCTAATCTAGCCAATCAGCTTCGAAGAAAACAAAAAAATAAAAACAAAAAATAAAACCAAAAAGCAGCACAAGGTATAATTTTATACATCCTTAATAAACCCACCCTTTATTTTCTGCTATAATCTTTTCCTTGCTATTTCATTAACTACTGCAGCTTCTCATCATATAGAAAAATATTTGCAGCTACACCACACCTGTGATGTGACAAATTCTGTTCTAGGAGTATATTACTGTAGCAACAGCTGGAAAAAAAATAATCAGACCTTTTCATATTTTTTTCACCTGGGGTTAGGCTTTTGCTGCAACAGATGCAATTTCAGAGCAACAAGATAAACCACTGTCCTGCTGCTCAGCAGTATATTTTCGTCTCCAGCCAAGCATGACCAGCTTTTCTTCTCTGAAGCTTCCTTTTACTTCATTGCCTACCCCTAGCCCCTGATTCCCCCTCCCAAAAAACCTCTATAGCTATGTTACAAGCAAATACATCTTAACAAGTTTCAAAACTTTGGTTCTAAGAAAACACTTGGTCAGTTATCTCAAGGAAAAGTGGGAATGCTTTTTCTGGCACATTGCAGGAGTCAGAGCTCATCCCAGAAAGGTCTTAGAGCTGTACATGTAGTCACAAATCCAATACAATCCACTAAGCAACTGCACAATTCTAGTTTTATTTTAATAGCAGACTGTCTCTCCTTCTCTCGCTCCCTCTCTTTCTTAAATCCTTGGCAAGGGTGCAATTCTTCAAACTGTTTGATAGAAATTATCTGCCTGTAGGTTGTTCTGTTTCTGCATGCTGTAAAATCCACTGTATCTTGAATCTGGATCTGCAATTCTTAGCATCCTCTGAGAACTGTCCACCTGGACCCTGGTACCTTTCTCGCAGTCCACATATACCAGTTGATTGTTTAGGCAAGAAGGCTGTTAAAACAGAAAGGAAATACTGAGTAAATAATACAGTTTCTCTATTTCACACATAACTTTTACAGTCTGTTTGGGTCAAGTCCATATGTCGGGATCTCTAGCTTGTCAGAGTGACCCTGAGAAGCGTTCGAAAGTCTCTTTTCCCAGCCCGGTGCTTGAAGAAGGAGTCAGGGCTCTTCATTTCTCAGTCTCAAGGTTGTTTATTGTATCTTATCTATAAAATTCTTTCTCCTGTCCTGCCAAGGTCCACTCAGCAAGACAGTCCAAGGCTGCCCCTTTTTAGTCTTTATACTAAAACCCAAATATACAATGTTTACAATTACTTCCCAATACATATCACCTATGTTAGACTGTGAGCTTCTACTCTAAACCAATCTGTAAGTGCCGACATCACAGCAGAAGATGGAGGCCAAGAAAAAAAGGCAGGATATGCCCAGATCCCTCCATCTTGCCCCCCTGAATCCCCATTCTAAACACCCCAAAATCTACTTTTTTACCTTGTGATAAATTCACTATCATGCTACTTAATTTGTCATGGCTTGCAAGATCTTCATCTAAGGTTGGTAACTTCCTCCATGGGTCATAATCAAAACCACAGGCATTTTGGGCTCTGTGCAAGGGTCTCTGAGACCTCTGGCAGGGTCTTGGCTGCTCAGGACAGCCAGAGGGATGTCCTGGCTCCTGACATCCCTAAGCACAAAACAAAATCAAACTGGCAATGAAAGGGTTTGGACTTTTGTTAAAGTTGGCCTATGTTAGACATAGTAACAGACCAACACTCCCTTCAGAGTCACCATTTTCCATCTTCTGAATGGAGTTCTGGTATTCTCATATCCTAACTGGGCTGGTGTAACTGTTCTCTGTTAATTCAGCACCACACAAAGGCTTAACCTGCTTGCCCCAGATGTGCAGCACCTTTTTTCCCAGACTTTTAACAGCCTCTTTACTGCTTAACATTTTCCACAATGTTTTGTTCCCGGTTTCATAAAAATGGGATAGCCTGGAAATAGACATGGCACCTTTGTTGGAGCTTTATAGCAGGACACTGGAATCCACTGCTTCTTCTGGTTGATAAGCAGGAGCACGATGATCAATAACAGCGCTATCGTGATTGGGATGGTCACCAAGGCAACCGAGCTGACGGATGCATCCTCGCTGGGGCGGGGCCCACTGCCACTCCGGTACTCCCCCTGGAGATGGTTCATGTCTGCAGGGCAATTGGGAGCATTTGGTAGTGATTAGAAATGGGCCTTGGCCACAAGGAAGAATGTAATTAAAAATGTCTCATTTGTACTTCTTGTCACTCATAAGAATTGGACCTTCTCTCCTGCAATGTCACCTTATTTACATAAATTAGAACAGCTTGTCTCTTGTAGAGGGACTATGTTAGTCGGGAAAAGGCCATCAAAAGGAGGAGATAGAAGGAAACCTAAGGCACAGTAACTACCAAGTCTGACAGCAACCTCTTAACTCATCTGTGTTTGCATGATCTTATCTGATCACCACCAAGTTCCCACTTGTACAAAAATCAGACTCTGTGTTTCCAGGCTGAGGAGAGCTTGGAAATCTTAGGATGAAAGAAATTTTTTCTTTTTGACTTTTAAAAGGTTTACTTTTACTTCGTACTGGTAGGACAAGTATGATGTGTTCACTCTCTCCTGCAGCGCTCAGCCTGTGAAAACAAACTGCTGGCAGTCTACTAGACTGTAGCAAGTTTTATATGTAATTGCAAAGAATGGTAACTTTCAATGACAAATATACAAAATTCCCTCACAGTTTGTAGTGGGTGTTTATAACCCCCAGGCAGGATAGTTACAAGCCAGCTACTAATGCCTGAGAAATTAAAATGCTGGAGTTATAAAAGCTTAGAACTTTGTAAAGCAGTTACATTTCGTACATTCTTTCTCCAAAAAATAGAATGCTATGAGGACATCCTCAGATTAAAAAGAAATCCTCAGGTTAAAAAAAATTACATAATTTAGGCTGTCCTTCAGTTAGAAAAGGTTCACAAAAACTGTGGCACAGCGTTTCCTCTATGCTGGAATAATATTACAGTGCAGTTTTAAGCAGAAGATGTATTTACATCCTTAGACAACCTTACTGGCTGTGTGTCACTATACCTGAGGTGGTTTTTTGTCTCACGTCTGATATCATGGCTATGGTATATATTGGGCTGTGATACATGTTTTTCCATCTTTGTTTTTCTATTCCTAAGAATGTCAAATGGATCAAATGAAGGTCTATCAACTCCAATGGCCTGCTTTCTAGTTTTTGAATCAGAAGAGACACCCAAGAATCACTTCTGATTCATCATTTTGTTATATTCCTAATTTTATAGAACTCCATCATACCAACGCAGATGTTTCTTCTATGCAGAACATGGAGTGATAATGAGACCAAAATGTACAAATATAATTTAATCGACTGACTCATCTTTACTCAAAGCAAAATGCATGAACTGCACTGAATTATGCGCTGAAGAATATTTTCAGATACAACTGCTACTTGAATAGAAAAAGTAGATGCATTAAAACATGGAGAATAAACACAGTCCTAAGTTATCCTGGTTTATATCAGATCTGACCTCTGTGAATGTGGATTATATCATTTTCACTCGGTGTCGGCCAGTTTGGTACTTCTAGTTCAACATCTCCTCGATGATTTGTCTTCTCAATAGGGATGTTAGTGGGTTCAGGTACATACATCTCTGTGAAATGAGAAAAATGTCTTTCACAAGTTGCAGGCTGCTTAACTACTTCTTAGTGCTGCTATAATTGAGGAAATATATTTGCCCATTTGCAGTGCTTTGTCCTTTAAATTCTTTGATTTGTTTCATAATTTTCATCATTAGCCTGGGATTTTGAAAACTTATTCCATGTTGTACACAGGATACATACCTGTTGCCATTATCATTACCATAATGTGAATGGGACAAAGGACTGGTGTGGACAAACTTGCTTCTGAAAATATCATCCCAGAATACATGCTTAACTACAGTCTTGCTCCTCCAGATACTCCACAGAGTATCCTCTGTGATACTCAACAAAATCCCCTCCCCCTGCCCAAAAATGAAGGGAAGGCTATACCTTCCCAGCTGATATGTAAACAGTCCCTACTGGTTTCTTTGCCTTGCTTTTTTTTGTAATCCTCAGAGGGGAATTCCAAAAAGGGGTACTGCTGAATCTCCCCAGTTGTCCTGTCAGAAGGAGTTATCAGCTGACTGAATAAGGCGAGCAAACTTCTGCAGAAGTATATTAGGACTCATATTAAAAATCACTTGCAATTCTTATGCCCCTTGTGCCCATATCTAAGAAAATGTCACATTGCTTTTAAGCCAAGTTAAAGTGAAAAACAAAGCAATGTGATATTTGAAAAGTAACCAACGCCCTCAGAAAAGACAGAAATGTTAATCACTGTAACATAATCTGCAGAGATGTAAGGATATTAATTTTCCCACTTCATTAACATATTTCCATAGCCTTGTGAAAGGACAAAACAGGGGCAAGCAAGTAATTTTTCAGTTCACAGTTCTCAGAATAAGTGAAATTCAAACTATGTTTTTGCATAATGTGCCTATCTGTTAAGAATATTAATTTTCCTGAAGTCTAAAAGGCTGCTGATGCTGTTCAAACATGGACTGACATTCAAAACCCAATTACAAAACCTTATTATGGGCCCTAGGAAAGCAGCATGACAATAAACTGGGCTGTCACATCACATTACCTGGGCACATGGGGCAGCAGCTTCCCTCCACGTTGATGGGCTCAGCACAAGGCAGAGGTGGGCAGCTGACCGTGGAGCACAGGGTCTGGCCCTGCAGGCAGTAGCAGTGTGTGCAGCTGTCGATGTCCCAGCGCTCCTCGTCCGCATAAGTTTCTCCACTGAAGTGGCACACCACTTTCTTTGCAACTGTATCTTCTGTGGAAGGAAAACAGTGCTGTGAGCCTGCACTAACAGCCAATTACACACAAATCAGATTTCATTCCTAGACACAAAAGTGAAATAATTGCCACAAAGAAATCCCAGCTGTAACGAAAAGATCCTCTCTTCATCGTCCAGAAAATCTTTGTGGATAAGATGTCATTTCTGCTTCTTTATGAAGTACATAATTAGCCTGGGCTGCTTCTCCTCATTTTCTTAATGCAAGAGGCTAGAGGATGGATGATTGAGACATGAGAAGATGATATCAAAAGTGCTGAGAAAATTAAGAAAAAATCATTCTCTTTGACTCTTTGAGGCTACCAACTACTCATCTTTCTCCTTGTTTCCTAGTCAATCCTATTAAGCTAAAATATCCCCAAACCCTAACTACCTAAATTTCTAACTACCAAAGCTCAAGAATGATGAACTCTGTCTAGAATACTTAAAAAAGCAGATTAGGCAAGATGCCAAGAAGGACTGGAGAGATTCTCAGGTGAAATAACTAGAAGTGCTTAGACTGTAATGATAAAACATATTTGAAGGGGATCTGATAATTCCCTACAACTGCATCAATGGAAAACCCCCGGAAAAGAGCAAGTAACAAAACTCAGTACATTTTTTAATGGTTAATATTATATAAATTGGAAATCTATGTGATCTTTCTGCCTAGGCATTCAATACACCACTTTTTAATGTTGCATCCTGTGCCTTTTAGGTGGTCTACAGTAAACCTATTTCACTGAGAAGGAAGAAATGAATTGCTTAGCCTAGGATGTTTTTTGGAGCCAAAGAACTTTAAGGATAGCGAAAAAACAACACAGCAGAAACTCCAAAAGCCAAGTGGTGCTTAATTTTTATCTTAGCTTCCTCCTGCCTTTGTTTCTTAGAGGCAAAAATTGTTGTGAAACCTCTGATAACATGAGCTTGCACATTAAACATATGAATGAGATAATAGAGTGAAACTTTTTAAACTTTCAGATAAATACTGGTTTAACATTCATATAGATTACATCTCCAAGTATCCCAGTTAGACATATTTACTCTGTGTCAGCCTTATTATATACTTTGGCCATGAGCAAAGGTTTTAATTAGTGACAACATAATAGAGACATAATCTGGAATAACAAGGCTAGCAGTCCAGCAGTTATCAGTCCAACAGATCTGAGAGAGTAAATTCAAATACAAAAGAAGACCAGCAAGAAGTACTATTGAGAAAATATTAGTGGAATTATCTGAAAAGCACAAATGGTTCCCGAGGTCCTTGGTATCTCATGGCTTGCATGGCTTTTAGTATGGATCCCAACCTCTCCAAGTAGATTTGTGTGGGCATGGGAAAGGAAGAGTGGGAGGAGAAGATGGCAGCCAGCTGCAGGAAGGGCATCAGGTTGTTCCCTAGCTGATGTGCATTTGGCACATAGAGCCAGCAGAACCCTGTGTCAGGAGGGTGTGTCTGGGGACAGGGTGCGGCACACTGCCTGAGCACCCCCCTGCTGCTCGTCACCTATGCAGATCTAACCTTAGCACTTCTGGCATGTTCAGATTAGCTCCCAAAATGTTACCTTGCTTCACTTAGGACACCTTCTTCAATTCTGCAGCTAGTTTGTCTGGAAAAGTCCTTTAACTTGCTCAAGCTTTTCCAAATTTGTGAAGAACACATCACAATTTTATTCAGCAAATATTTTTTAGAAGAATAAGCAAAGGTAAAATCACAATTATGGTGCTGTACCTTTGAACCTCAAGAGGAAATTTTAAAGTACTATCCTGTGAGTGTTTCCTGTTTTGGTGTCCATCTCTATGAAAGTATATACAAGGATGAAGATGAAGGCCACTACAGGTGCTCAAGAACAGTGGAAACAAGACAGGCTTGCAGTAAGAAACCCACATACAAAAACACAGTTCAGTGTCTAGCTCTACCCACTTCTCTCAAATTTCTTCTAGCTCCACCAGAAAATCAGCCTTATCTGGTAAATGACTGGACAGTCATTGCTCTGTTTTCTGCAGAAGACTAATCTTGTCTCTAATCAAATAGATATCCCTTTATCCTCTCTAAACTAGAAGGTTATCTTTCCAAATTAATCTTTCTTTGCATGAGAAAGACGAATGTTGAACACACAGGATGAAGATTCAAACAACAAAGCATCCATGACTAAAATTTTGAAGTTGGGTCTATTCAAAATGGATCCAGAAAGAAGCAGAATAAATAATGCAGTGCTAAAAGCCTGCATAGTTTTTGAAATTCCAAGAAATGAAGCAGGCCTGTTTCCACAGAGTTTGCCTATGCCCAAGGAAGTGACTGAATCACTATCCCTTGGGGTATTTAAAAGACATATAGACACAGCATCTGAGGACATGATCTAGTGGTGGACTTGGCAGTGCAGGGTTAACAGCTGGACTCATTGATCTTAGAGGTCTCTTCCAACCTAAATGATTCTATGATTCTAAACATTTTATCAAGTATTGCATAAAAATATTTAGAAAGAATCTGTACAAAGATGTGCTTCACAGTTCTCAAAAATGAAGAGTAAATGAGTAAGAACCAGAAAGATGGAAAATTAAGTGCATGACCTGTCTTGCATGCAAGTGTATATATAATTCATGGAAGCCATAAAAAAAAGTTTCCATGAATTTCTGTTATTTAAACCACAAAACATTCTGACTACATAGGACAACATGGTTTAATAAAATGTAGCATCACTGAAAATCTTTATATCTGAGTGTTAATTAAAATCTGGCTACTGCATTTTGCTTTGCTGAGTAGATGCTACTAAAAAAACCATGAAGTTTTCATAGCTCACACATTTAAGTATTTGCAATATTATACAACTATACAGGATTCAAAGTAAATTAATTAAAGTTATGTCTACATGCTCTGTGTATATATTTGCAAACCTGACATGCAAGATGTAGGGTTTTAAAGGTTTCATTTTTGTAGCTCATATTGCACAAGTACCCCTGGTGCATCCCTTCCTCACCCACAGAATTCTTCAGTGCAGTATTCTTTGTGTTCCGACTTTACTGGTTTGGTTGCCCAACTTTCAAACACTCTATATATTTTTTAAATATTAAAATGTTTTCTGGATTAAAATTATTTTATGGCTCAAACTCACTGGAAGAAAAGCCTGCAGAAAGACAGTTGTCAAAGAAACTTTAAATTCTCCCCATTTTGTATGCAAACCATGAGAAGAAATAGTAATAGGATTAACATTGCACTTTTGCCTCAAAATGTCCTCAATATCTAAGTAGAATTCCAAAGGCAACTGAAGCTTTGTAACTTTGTAACTTTGCCTGGCATTCTTCCATCGAATTCCTTGTACATCATATAAAACTGTATCACGTGTTATTAAAGCTATCCTATCTGAAAGGATATAGAGATTTCAAGAGTTGTATCGATGTCTGAACACACTTCACAATCTCTCTACCATCTTTCTGGTGAAGGGCTGTTTTGTTTATAGATAGGCAAGTTGACTCACATGTTCAATTAAATATTTAAACCCATCAATTTCCTTATACTCCTTCTTGCTGTTCTTTTCTACTGTATCTCTCCCTACTGCTTTTGCAACTGAAGTAACCTTTGAATGCCTTCCAACAATGCTACAAAGATTAAATTCAGTGAGTACAATATATGATTTTTCTCTATCAGCAGCTTCCATTCCACAGCCTTTGTACTTACTGTGAACTCACAAAAGAAGTCATCTGTACATAAATACTCCTATTCAATACACAATGGAAAAGTGATCTCCAATTTTGCTACTTTAAAAATGCCTGAAAATTTTCATTGTCTACAGCAACCACCATTTACTTCAACTCCAAATTCAACACCAGTCTTTATGCATTTTCAATATTTTAAAAAATATATATTTTCCCTGTTTTTATCTCAAAAGTACTATCATTAATGAAATTCCATTTTTCCTGTATTTTAATTTAGATGCCTTATTAAGAGTTCTCCATTCTGTGAAATTTCAGAATGCTTCAGCTCATCTTCTGCAGTCATAATTAATGTTTTCCTCATGTTATTATTATCACATAAATCTTGACATAACATATGTGCTACCTGACAGATCTTCCTTTAAATAAAATAATTTTTTTGTAATGTCTTTATCCAATAAGGTGTCTTACCAAGATTACAGGAGGATGGCCTCTGGAGTTTGTAGGCAAATTAGATGTATATCTCTATGCTCTTCTACCTAAAAACTCCAAATCACGATCCTCAAAGCTCCCCATGCAGACTTCACTCTCCAGTTTGACTGGTGGCATAGACTGCATCTCAGGGAAAGCATTTCAGTTTGGAAATAAAACTTCTGTCTTATTCCCAAGAAGGGAAGAGCAAGTTCACAACTATTTTCCTTCACTCACCAATACAGTAAGGACAACACTGTCCCTTTCTCAAAACAGGTCTCTCACAGGACACTGGTGGGCAAGACTCGGAGTAGCATCTAATCACCCCATCCATGCAAATGCAGCTAGTGCAGACATTGGGCTTCCAGGACTCAGCTGTCAGAAAAATATCTCCATCATCGTTTTTGCAGTAACTGGGCATGCTCTCATTGCTTGATGGAGAGGGCTGAAGAGTCTCATCTGTAAATATTAAGAGATTAGGTTATTTAACTTGCAGTGGGTAACTTCTCTCAGAGCTCCTTACCAGAGGGTTCACTCTTGAAGAACACAATGGAATTGTTACACATTGCTTCACTACTTCAGAAGAACTGGAATGACAGAGCCTTATGCCTCTTTAGCTCTTATATGGGATGAAGACCTCATGATATGCTCTAGCATAATGCTTGTTTAGACCTTTATTGAGTTTACTCAAAAAAGAAACAAAAACAATTAAAGCAAGAAAAAAAAAAGAAAAAAAGCTTGGAAAAAGGAGAGCAAAGAGAAAAACAATCACCATCAGAAGCAACCCCTCAGAAAGTGATTCTGCTCTAAATTGCATGGTGTATAGGAATTCATCTCAAACAAGAGAGATTAAATTTTAAATCTAAACCCTGAATCCCATCTTCTACCATGTCAGCCCAAGTTTTTGAATGATGCAAAGTGAAAAGCTATTATGCTGCTGTCACCTTCACTAGTGGCCTTAGATGAGCTAATTATAAGCTGTTGAGAAACAAATGGAACTTGATCGTGCTTCAGCCTGATGCTAATGGTTTGCTTTAATTCTCATGCCCATCCATGGAGGAGACATACTCCTGCAATGAAGCTGTACCTTAACAGACTGTGACAGTGGTCACAGGGGTTCTTGGATGAGGCAAGAGATGAGAATGTTGACTCCATGTTCAGAAGGCTTGATTTATTATTTTATGATATATATATATATTACATTATAACTATACTAAAAGAAATAGGAGGAAAAGGTTTCCTCAGAAGGCTAGCTAAGCTAAGAATAGAAAGGGATGATAACAAAGGCAGCTGGCTCGGACAGAGAGCGAGAGCCAGCTCTGCTGTCACTGGTCACCAAATCCAAACATCCACAGGAGACCAATCATGGATCCACCTGTTGCATTCCACAGCAGCAGACAACCATTGTTTACATTTTGTTTCTGAGGCCTCAGCTTCTCAGAAGGGAGAAAATCCTAAGAAAGGATTTTTAGTGAAAAGATGTCTGCGACGACAGACATTACAGATCAAGAAACAGGAGTAAGAAAAAGAGAAGAAAGGATTCATAAGAGCACTGAGATGAGGTTCTCAATCTACCTGCATTAAGCTATGAGACTAAGCTTATTATATAGCCTGTGAGGAAAGATCAGCTCCTCTGAAACAGTATTTTGAAGTAAGCAAATGTTCATTACTAATAACAAAAAAAATATAAGTCTGGAGAACTGGCTACCTTGTTTACGTAGGTAAATATTACAAAAAATTACAAAATATTTTGTCAGGAAAAAGCCCCACACCCAAACCCAAACAAATACCTTGTAGCAAAACCTAATGGCAAAAATCAACTTCTATTTTTTCCTAAAGTAAATTTTAAAATTTTGATTTGAATAAAGGCATTTTTTTTTCGTGAGTTTACATCCAATTCACAGGTTTGTACTAAATTTCCATTGCAATAAACTTCCCCATTTGCTATGTAAAATAGGAATTTATGTTCATTTATAATTGAATATCTTTCCTTGGGGGAAAGCAAATCCTGTTATCTTCTTGACACTGTGAGGCAGTCTAGGAGGAGTCTGGCATGCCTGCCAGGCTGGAATGCTTTGATATTACTCAGCTGCCTTCAAATCACTATCAGAATGACACCATGTGAAGGTAAAAGCAAACGGAGACCAGTTTTTGAGACCAAATCCCAAAGAGGCAAGACAGTAATAAAAAGGCTCATAGAAACCAAGGTGTGTAGAAAGAAAAAGAAACAAGCCTGTATCTACCTAACACTTTGTTTGCTTTCAAAGTTTCTCCAATCCTGCATGTCTCCATAAAGGAGTGCATATTTCATAAACCTTCCAAGGATTCTAGTTCTTACACAACCCCTACATTATTAGATTGCTTTCAAGATTTTCCAAGTTCAGGGCCACAGCTCCCTTTACACATAAGATCTCTCTTGCACACAGTCAAGTTTTGCACTTGAATTAGAGAACTGCAGGCTGTCACTGCAAACTGCAGGAGAACAAAGGCACCACAACAACCACCACTGAGCACACACTGAGCACTCTCACACTGAAACATCAGACATCCTCAGATCAGGGAAGGGCTCTGATGACAGCTGGATGCCAGCACGTACCTGGGCACTGTGGGCAGCAGGAGTCCTGGGTGCGGGTGGGGCTTTGGCAGAGCAGGGGTGGGCAGACTTCGGTCTCGCACAGGACACGGCCACTGTGGCACGTGCACTGTGTGCAAGAGTCAATGTTCCATGTCTCTCCTTCTACAAAGTATTCCCCACCAGGAGCGTGGCAGATTGATGGGCTGGTGAGCTCTGGCTTTTGCACTATTATTTCATCTGGGAAAAACAGAATTGGAAGAGAGGCAAAATCAACTGTGAATCTTATAATTAACAACCGTACACAAGGTGAAGAATTTCTGCTATTATTGAAAATACATATATACATTATTCTTAATGAAGCTCTTTTGACTTTATGGCACCTGCATTTCACGAAAAATGGGAAATATATAAGCAGGAAAAAAATTTGAGAATCAGCTTGAATAAAGACTAGTTAATATAAATCAGAGATAAGCATTCTTGGCATTTCAGAAAAAAACAAACTAACTTGTATTTGGGAATTCCAAGAGACAATTATCATTTTCTGAAAAATTTTAACAATCAGACCGTTTCTTAACTAAATATTAACTTCAGATATAGTTCCTGAAAGGATGGATAAGTAAGCTTCTCCTCTGGGATTTAGGAAGTCTAGGTAAAGGTTAAGTTTCCCAAAAGATATGTGTCTATATCATCTGTATCATTAGATGCTACATTAGAAAAACAACCAAACAGCCCCCCCCCCCCCAAAACCCCAACCCACCAGAAAAGAGAAAGCAAAACACAGAATCCACCCCCCAGCCCCCTAAAAATGTACAAGCACTTAACATCAGTGGAAGTGCTTCATCACTGTTATATTTAAAAAAAAAAAGTACCTGCCAAGTTGAAAAAAAAACCCATCTGGATATAAAGAAATGCCACAATGTGTAGCCTTATCCTTCCAGTAATTGTATCTCAACAAATGAACCTTACTTTCTTTTCAAACAATTATTTACATCACCTCTGCAGCCCTGGCTAAAAGATTCACCCTGGCCATTTAGAGAACAAATTTGACCTCTTTCAAGTTAAGGAAGGAACTGAAACTGTTTCCCTCTGTCAGCATGAGTGTCCTCCAGCCTCTGGGGTATTAAAAAAATGGGGGAACTCTTCACCTGTTGGTGATTTAAAAGATAAATAAAGAAACCTATCAGGTACCTTGAGTACTTAAGCATTTACCATCAAGAAAAAGTTATGCCACCATCTCAGCCTGCTTAAAATCCTTTGAAGCCTATCCCACACTAGGGGCAATAAGGGCAGTAATAGTTGCCTGCCTACCATGCTGGTTGTTTTGGACCTAGAGTAATACCACCAGCTTTTTCCATGCATTATGCATAGATACCAAGATGCCTCACACATCATGTTTTTTCAGCTGTGGAAGCCATGAGTTTGAAAGCTACAGGCTTTGAAAGTGAAGCTTCAGGCTTATTAGTGATGTCCTTCAGCCTGAATTCAACCCATTTAATAATAGACAGCTAAGTTAGGTGCCTCTGTTAAGAACTGAACCTCCTCAGGTTTCCTATGCTGTGAATGGAGAAGAAGAAAAAAGTGACTTCTTGCCAATTGTGCTACATCTCTAAACCACTTTCTGAAGGTGCCTCTCACCTACTTCATTATAATGATGCCTAATGTGAACATCATCCTAACCCAAATATCTTGGTTAAGGAGAGAAAAATTAAGTGTACAGCAGCTCCTCTAGGCATTTAGGCAGGCCAAGGCTCACAAAGTGCTTGTGGCTTCTCTCCATGTTTCTAGCACCGCTGTTCCTGTCTGGAGAATGGCGTTTGTGCCCTTTGCTCTATGACACTGCCACGTAGAGGAAACACCAGGCAATTGTGTTTTCATTTCTGGAGAATGATTGGTAGAACTCAAGGAAGCTGACTCTGACTGACCTTAGTCTAGTCACAAAGTCCTGTGCTTTTCTTTCAGGGAATTATTTTATCTTTCACCAGTTTGCTTATGCCATGCTTTTCCAATAGCTTACATTTATGAACCACATACATGATTCAGCAGCATTTACCTGAAATAAGATTGCTAGTCTGCTGCCTTGTCAGTGTTAGATTTTTATTTCAGCTGGAACAATAAATTACAAGTTATGCAATGGCATCTTAATTCACCATAGCAAAGGCAATACTAAGATCTCAAGAACCAATTGGTCAAACAAATACACACTTTCTACATAGCATGGTTCTGTGGAATTATGTAGCAATTAATGGCTTTTAAACCTTACAGGAAACCTTAAGATTTTTACAAGCATTGTGATGATCCATATAAACCTCTTAATATATAGAAATGTGATTATAAGGGATGTTTTAGCACTCCATGCATATCTTGCTCTATTGAAAACTGACTAAATGTGGAATTGAATGTAACTGCATTTTTTTTTCAGTTTACAAAATGATCTGTGAGAGCTGCCACTTCCCTGTGGATGAGTTAAGAGTGCAATTCCAAACCCAGCACATCAGGACTGCTAATTACTTAAATATCCTTATGGCAGATACATATGAGTGACATGCTCTCAGTCTCACAATTCCAAACTGCATTCCAATCTACTTAAAGCCATGATATATATTAAACATCATCAGAGGGGAATCAATATGTTCAAAATAAAATCAGAAGTACATTTCTAACAAGTATAAGACCTCAGTGGGGAAAAAACCCCACATTGAGACTAATTTGACCATAGTAATTCTTACACTTATATATGCCATCTTTAAATGCTGTGTCTGCCCTAGCATTGTAAGAGTTTACACAAAGTATGACTTTACTTAAACAGAAGCTAGGTGACCAGTGGCTTGAAAGCAGGATTGATGTCAGACACAGAAACCTATGCAGACCCTCTCTCCTAAAGGAATGGATACTGCTGGCTAAGCAACTGCTTTTATAAGAGACCAACATTGCTGGTGCTCAGAATCAAACGTTGATCTCATCCACAAGAAATGTATAGTGTGAGATAATAGGTTCTGCTAACCTATTATTGACCTTTCTTCCACAAACTGAACATTAGGCTTGTGAATGAATTTACCCAAACTTCCTCTCCATACACAAAGTAACCAGCTGCTGGCCAGCTAAAAGACCAAAATTCCCATTACTCTTATTTGAATGCTCTGAGGTATTCTGCACATGTTCAGTAAATCAAGATGCATGAGTATGCTGACATTAGAATGAAGTCAAGGATGACTCTTGGGGACCTAACAAGAGAACTGCTGGAATTGGAACAAACACCATATATTTTAAATTTTGAATCCTGTTTGTTTTTATAAGACAAGACTGATGTTAACCTGCCCCCATCCATATGAAGTACATCATCCCCTACAATACTACACAAATCATTGTGAAAAGGCTGAAAGAGAGAGACCCTTTGGAATCTTCCATCTTTCTGGGGACTGACTGATTTTTCCAGTTACCACAAGGTGTGAACTGGCTTGGAGATCACCATTTGTCTAAGCAATCTAAAGAGATTGGTTATCTTAGGTCACTGGGAGGATACACTGTTCTCTGTCACTTTCAGAAAGAGGATCTGTTTATTTTGCCCCTAGGATTTCCTGTTCTTTACAAAGTATTAGAAAAAGTTCATAATTGCTTATATCCTGCCAATACTGTCTTGCTGCTCTCTATTTATAGAAGCTTCATGAGCCTCATTGTTCTTACTCCTACCATGAGTCCCAATAAAGTCATAGACAATATCACCATATTACAAATTAATCTACTTAGCACATAAAATACTGTAGGAATAATTCTGAAAACAGAGGCATTAATCTTACATTGTACCCATACTTTTTCATAGATGTTTCTCATCTTACTAAAATGATATTGGAATGCAACATAAACTGTACTTGGCCTTTCCACTGAAAGTATTGAAATAATCTACTGCTGGTGGCAAAGGAGCCTTCCTCAGAACACAGAATCATAATGTTCAATTACTTAAGACATCTGTTTGTGTACATCTTTGAGGGGTTGTACAACACACATTTTAATAAAACTCCCCTTCAAAATCAAAATAAATGTAATGGCCTATTACAATACTTGCTATTATAGGTAACAGACTAGTAACTTTTACTTACTTTTAATAGTTTAAAGATTGCAATGTGTCAAAGATTAACATGTTAGGACCCACAACTTGCATATGCTTTAAATATGTAAGTTCCCATTTTCCACAGCTGAGAACTCAATGACAGCAACTCATCATGTTACATTAGGGCATAGAAACCTTCATCTCTGCCTACTACTGAGGTACGCATGAGATTATTTTAATGTATTAAGAAACAGAACACAAGTGAAATGAAACTTGATTACAAAGCATGAGGAAGAAGCCATGAGTTACCTGGACACGATGGACAGCACTGCCCTGGATGTATGGTGGGGTTGGCACAGCTGGGCACGGGGCAGGTGATCAAGGCGCACATTTCCCGCCCGTTGTGGCAGTAACATTCCCTGCAGCCGTCGTGCCAGCTCTCCTCGTTCTCGTGCCGCCGCCCATCCATGGACAGGCAGGAGCCCGTTTTAACAGGAGGCATGAGGGAAGCTGTTGCCTCTGCAAAAACCAAAGAAAAATGAGGTGTCCTGATAAGCATCTGTTGGTTAGGAAGAAACACCAACCTCGTGACTGCATTGCATTTATTTTTAAAGCACATATTAGATCAAGTAAATAATAGTTCTATCATTTACACTTAAATTAACACACAGGAAACAATTAAAAGGTACACTGAAAGGGGCAATAGGATGTAGTAGAATTTCCTGTTGTATTTCCTTGGAAAATATAATCATCTTCTTCTGATGAACCTATACTTTTTTAATCAACCAGAAATGTAGTAGTGTCTAAATAATGTAAGAAAAAGGAGAAATGCAATGGAGGGAAATAGCACATAGTATGAAGCATATTTAAAATGAAATATTTAAACATCATAGCACATTAGATTATCTATAATGTATCTGAGAGCAAGTAGAATATAAAAACATTTAAATGAGCTATGGATAGTCTTGCAAATGATAAAAAATTGCAATCGGGTGCTAACAGGGTAATGGTAGATACTGGAAATATGCCATAAAGTACTTCCTGTGAGAAATTATTTGTTTATATTACTACAATAAATGAGATATTTGGAAGAGAATGATGAGAATTTCATCCCTCATTTCTTTTAGCTTTTACTGAGATGAGAATACAGTAGCTTAGACTGTGGTATTACTTTCATTCTGTCAGAACACAACAAGCAGTTGGTCCAGGGAGGATAAAGTTTCATTTGTATCTTAGGGGTATTTAAGTGCTGCAGGATTCAGCCTCAATATATTCTTTGTTAATCAGCAGAGTGAATTTAGAGCCAAACACTCCCTCATCCACATCACTACTATGATGAAGGATGCAGGAGCAGTTTGTCAGTGAACTGACTTGTTTTCAGTGGTATGCCAACCATGTTCTGCTGACATACATATAATGTCATTTGTACTAAGCTCTTAATTAATTTTCTTTTAAAAAAGGATAATGTATGAGAAGTAGTAATGTTTACATGTAATTTTAGGAAGCACTCAGCTTTTTGCTTGTTGGTTTTTTGGTTGGTTGGGGTGTTTTTTGGTGGTTTTTTTGTTTTTTTGCACACTAGTATGTAGGTCAGCACTTCAGCTGTGGCAGATCTATCAAAGATGATTTCACAAGCAGATGGTACAAAGTTAGTTTGAGGCACATTATCAGAATAGAAAGTCAATGCACAGAAGTTACATTAGTACACCATTTTGTGAACTAAACAAACATGCTGCATAAGGATAAAATACTTCTTAGAACAGACTTCATCCTGGTGCATGAACAGAAATACTATGAAAAAACTTAAATTCAGTTACTATACTTTCATAATTTAGCATCCAAGTATTTAAATTATGATTTGAATTATTATCACTGGAATATTGTTCTATATTAAAATAATTATTGACACTCAGAAGTCCTACATAGTAAGACTTTGCTTATTTAGCAAGGAAAAAGGGTTTCTGAAGCAATCAGATTTTTTCCTAAAATATTCTAAAGTACACTCCATAATTTGGAGAAATATACATAAGTGGGTACTCAAAATTAAGTTCACAAACTGAGATTGTAATTAAAAATTGGAAAGTGAAAACAATCAGTACAAAAGCTAATATTTGACAAAATCCAATGTGTACATGCAAAATGGGAGTAATTAGCTAACTAGAGGTATCTTTGAAATGATCTGAGATACAGTAGTTCAAAAGGAAAGAAAGTGCAATGTGACACCACTGCAGGAGAGGCAAGTTCATTATAAGACACAAGTACAGGAGCACTGTAAATTTAAATGCAGCACTACTACTTCTACTAGTCTGAAGATTTTCTATGGCTAAAGCACAGTATCAAAGTTTGGAACAGTGATGAGAAACTGCAGTACCTGGGTTTGTTTGACTTAGAAACCCTTTTCCCACCCAAAAAATGTTTACAAGTCTCCATTTGTAACCCCTTAAATATTGCAAAAATTCTAAAGGGAATGGTGCTTAGTTGCTCCATATGTCTGCTAAGCTCAGGACAACAAGTAACCAGTTCAATGTGTATAAGATGAGACACTAATTTTAGAAAATTCATTTAAAAATGTCATATGTTTCTAACCACAGGACAACACTATTTTTTTCTCTTTCTGTTTTGTTGGGGTTTTTTGTTTCTTTTGAAAGTGGAGATTCTTAATAAATTAAATCTTAGACAAACATCTGTCAAGGATTATCCAGATACACCCTATTTTATGCATGAGTAAAGAAGTGGGCTCTCAGTTTGTCAGATACTACTCCAGCCTGTACTTCTATGGTTCTATTAATCCTAGCACAAACTATTTCTGGCAGAAGCAATTTAGAAAGTGGAGCTAATTCACAGGCAGGGGATTTACCCAACCCTTCCTCTTAGTTAAGGATTCTGGGTCAAAATTTTAACAAAATCTCACATTTTCCCCAGAACATACTGGTAATTGTTCTAATCATTCTTCGACAAAACTGCAAATGAAGTGATGATGAAGTGCTATGCTCATGGCTTGGGATCTTTATGATCATGACAACAGTAAATACTACTTAGAGATGGATCAAGTTAATTTCACTAAATAATTGTGCACATTTTAAAATCCATACTTGTTAAGGAGAGCACTTAAAAGTGTGCATGCACATAATTAGTGACCAAAGTTTATAGTCTGGGGGGCAATTACGGTACATCTAAGGGAACACTTTGTGTGTATTTAGTCACAGCATTATGACAATCAGGAAAAGTGTTTTGCTTGTGAGACAAATGACAAACCGAGTAATAAGAATTATCGCAATGGGACACCATTCAGCAGTTACCCTTTCTTACTTAATTTTTAAAACTTCAATTTATAGTAAAAGTCATATAATGTAGCTTATGTCAATGAAATCTCTGCTTCTCACATCTGCAAAATATGTTCATAACATTCAACTTTTATTTTGCTAGAAGTCTGAAAGTTTCTTAAACTGTCTGCATTGTAAAATATTATATAGAAAAAAGATAGTGTTGGATATTTTTGATTCAAATAATTGCATGTTTGCCTTCAACTACAGGAGAGTGACTTCAAGAACTCATATATTTTCTACAAGTGCTTTGTTCCCATAGCTTGCTCTTTTACATTTTGGTGTTTTGTTTTTTTTTAAATGCAGAAGAAATAGCGAGAAGTTGAGAATAGGGTCATTGGACAAAGCAATGGGAAAGTAATAAAACTTACTTGACTACAGCTAGATATCAAACCACACAAGTAAGAGTCAAAGAAAATAAGCATGAAAAAGCAGTTAGGATGAGAGAGAAACTGAGCAAAACCAAAAAGTTATGAAATGCAACTCATGGAGATGAGCAATGAAGGAAGTCTGATACCCAGACTAATAGAGAACATAACCTGAAAATATTGTAAGAAAGAGACATGCTGAAAGAAGCACTAGGATATGGCAGATAACAAATGAACATCTGATCTCAAGGTCCATCTTGAACTTGGTGGTTATAGGTTGGGGATGTGGCCTGTGTGAAATTTTTAGCTTAAGAACACCAAGTCCTTTCTCCCGGGCAGCTGTTCTCTCTACTCATTGTTCATTAAGATTGCCTGAAAAGCATCCAAGAAACAGCACTCCAATTTTATGTGATATACTGGATATTTATCAAATCCAACACTTCTTTGTAAAGAAAAGGCAATGGTGAAAAAGGCAAGATGAACATCACTACTGAAAAAATTGCCCTAAATTTCCTCATTAGTAGTAGTTGCTTATTAAGAGCCTGATCCAATTTTTATTAAAGATAACAAACTTTTTGTGACTTTGCAGTGGGAGATAAAAGCAGAGCTGAAGCTTTCTGTTGAAGCCCAGATGAATAGATAATAACAAACACCATAAAACAATACATTTCTTTGAGCAATGTTGAACTGGTTCCCCCCTAGTTACCATATTCCAATTTGTAAATATCCTGTGCAGTGTTGCTTTTCTTCCACCCTGGTTTCCACCTGCTTTGCAAACAAGTTGTAGTTAGAGGTGGTAATGTAGGGGCACTTACCTCTGCACTTGCAGATAACACAGCCATGACTGTTCTGCTGGAAGCCCAATGGACAGATTTTACCACAAGGCAGGTTGGGGCACTTCTTACACCGACAGATTTCACAGCCATGCTTGTTCTTCCTAGATGAGCAAAATGAGTTGTAAAAGGTCAGCAAGTCACTTTAAATATCTATATCTTTAAAGCAATAGCATCCCCCCTAAAAATGACTGATGAGCAAAGAAAATTATTGTTAATTGTCACCCTCAGATTCAGTGGTTTTATGGGCTGTACAAGCTTTATGGGCTCCATCCCTGGCATACCCTCCCTCCATTCAGTGGATTCTATGCTCAATGTTTCCATGTCTTTTTTCACAAAGGCAGATAACACTATTCAAACTTTTGGCACAGATGTACAAAACAAAGAACAGACATGGGAAGTTACAGAAAATGATCTAGCAGGACAAAGGGGAAATAAATGATGTAAATCTCTAGAAAGCCTGGCTTCAAGCTGTAGAAAACTTTATCTAATTTTTAGTTAAAAGACTGAGAATAACGAATTGCAATACAGTAGAGTGGAGAATGAAGACTTTATGTATTCCTATCCCATCAAAAGGAATGCTTCTTTCCATTACTGCCTAGAGCTTTTAAACAGTGAGCTTTATCTAGCAGATTTTTTCATACAATTATGAAAAGGTTTTTGTTTCTTTAAAGATGCACCAACTCAATATTTCCAATTACTAACTTTTAACAGTCTTAAAAAAAGGTCATAAATATGATGATTAATCCCTAACTGCTCACTCTCTAATATACTTGTCTTTTAATATTTCCTTCTTTTGTGTCCTATTTGTGACTAAATGTTTACATTAAAATAGAGATTTGTCCTCCATTACACCCCATGTTTTTAACGAGCACAACGCACCTGGAAGTCAAATACATGGTGCTTTAAAAAAAGCATTTGGCACAGTAGCAGTAAACTGAACAAATATGCTATTCAACCACAAATCTAAATAATTTTCACACCAAGGTAAAACTCGAAGTGAAATGATCCTAAAGCAGTCCTTGACACAACTTTAGCCCTTTATACTACCAATAGTTCCATATGAAGATATCTTTAAATGTTATTAATTTCATTCAGTGTAATTTTTCATGTATTTTGTAGAGAATGACAAGATTAGAGTGCTCATTTCCAATTCCTAAAAAATCATCTGAAGACTTTATTAAACATTAATTATTTAAAAATATCAGCCATTGTGCATAATAAAATTATATTCTGCGTGGAAGCCCATAATTTAAATTGAAAACTATTCTCCAAATAATGTGAAACGGTTTAAAGTTCATGTATTTTTCAGGTGCACAAAAATGTATGGGAAAAATCATCCCAAAGACAGGGTTCCTGAAAACACTGGCATCAGCTCGAAATCAACTCGTTTTTAAAACATCTTAATCTTACAACTACCATACTATGCCCATTAAAATGTGCTGTCACTTTTAAAGTGCTTTTGATATATAATTCACATAGATTTTCTAATACAACTGTTTAGCATACACTTGGAACAAAAAAAAACAAAAGAAAAAGAGTGTGGTTCAGCTCATCTAAGTAAAAAAAATCACATACATGAATTGTAATTATGCTCTGTAGGTCAATGTATTAAACTCATGATACATAAAGAATAAAATTACTGCTCTTTACAGGATTCCTTTTCTGTAACTTCCCTGTAGTTCTACTGAACCTGTGGTTCTACTTTCTCTCACTTGCAAAACTGACAGTAAGTCTCAGCCAGTCCTGAAGTCAACATGCCTGATGATAATTTTATTGACTCCTTAATTTAAAATCCCTTGTTTTCCTCTCTCATTTACAATTCAGTGTACTAAGAGGACACACCACAGTAAAAATGGCTATTAAAAAGCCTGCAACATGTATGAACAAGGGCCCAAAAGAACTCTAAAACTGAATGTTATCTGAAGATCTGCTGTCATGAGGTGGAAATTAAACTTGTCATGAGGTGGAAATTAAACTATTGTGAGAAGCAGGCAGTAACATGGAATGAACCCATACAAAATTCAATTTACTGGTAAAATATATAGAGATACCACCAGAACTAATTACTAAGAAACTTCTGTGACAAAAAACTCACTCAGTTTTCATCACCTGCTTCACAACCACAAATATTTACTTTTATGGAAAAAGAAGTCTACCAAAAATACAGATTTTGAATGCATTTACAAAAATGTAGATAAGATATAGTACTATTCATCACAAATCCTGCAATTACCAAAAATGTCTTACTAAAACTAGTCTGCTGTCATATCAAGATTAAAAGAAACTCAAAATATTAGATAATAATTTGAATAAAATAAATGGGCTTTAAAATAGAAGTTCCTCAAAACATGCCAAAAGAATTTCAAAATGCTACATGTAAGAGGTATTACTTCTAAGTAGGTTTTTCATCTTGTTTGTCAAATTCTTCAACAAAATTTAACACTGCTTTCCTTTTATAATCTGCTGGGTTTTGAGCTTGTTTCTAAATGTGTTGATCAAAATCCATTTTGAAGAACACTGCACTCCCACATCCATAATGCCGTTTCTATTTTCCTGCTTCCCCCTGCTGTGCCCCAAGCAAAGCCAAGTGGATACGCCTGGACTTTTGCGTGTTTCCCGCAGACGGGGGTTGCATGAAGCGTGCTTTCGGGATGAGAATACGTACAAGTATCCAAAGGGACAGTACTTGTCACATACAATGGGTTTGCACTTCTTGGCCCGTGGCCGGCACTGACAGATCTCACAGTTGTGGGCGTCAGTCTGGAAGCCGAAGGAGCAGTCCAAGGAACAGCCTGAAATGAGGCCGGTGCACAGCTCCTCCCCTGCAAGGACACATCACAGAGCTCATCACAACATGAACACTGCTTATACAAACATGCCCTCAGCACACTAAACCTTCTGCTCCCTTTCACTTTGTCACTCTCGTAATACTGCTAGGCCTTACCTTCAGACTGTCCTGTTTGTAAAATATTTGACAGAATTCTCCAGTAACAACCCAAACTGTATGAGCAGACACTACAGGATCCTTCAGCTCCTGTCAGCAGCTTGGGGAGTACCACCTGGTACCACAAACTAACATGATTTTATGAACAGATACATGGCCAATTGGAGTCCAACATCTATCACTCCATTGGCTTTTAATAACACATTTAAAATAGCGTATAATAGCCACACATTATGTGGGTTTAGTAGGCTTTTATTCAATATAGACAATCTTTATTTATCTTCTACTTATTTAAAGTAAGTACTGAAAGGGTGGGATATATTAAAACCTTTTATTTTTTATGCTGTTTGCTTGATTTTTATGCTGTCAACTTGATTAAGATCTGCTTTTTAAAAATATAACTGCAATACCCTAAGATGTGATTGAAGCTTAGAAATGCTAGACTAAAAGATCTGTTTCTTGAAATCCAGTACCAAGTTTTCCGCCTCTTGTGGTGGCATAAGGAAGATGTTGAACTGTTGGCATCTCAATTTTTCTGGTACAGAGATAAATAAAGGTCATTATATCCCCTCATTGCAATTTACTATTTTGAGATTGATAAGTTTCTTTTTTGCTTTTCTTGAAAGAAGAAATGCCAGAAAGACCACTCTTAACATATTGTGAGATACAATATTCTTTTATTAGTTGCAGAGGTGAGAGGAAACAGAGAATTATGGGGTTTTTTACACTAAGGATGCAGAACACAAAGGAAAGAAATGACCATTATTACAATAGCCAAAGTGAGATCAAAATAGAAAAAGAGGGACCTATAATTAAGATTCTTCAATAGAAGAATATGATGGGTAATATCCGAAGGCCTGACTTCAAGAGTGATATTTATATAAAGGATGGCTGATCTCTAGCAGGAACTTCCACACCACTACGAAGTATTGGCTGGACAGAGGTCAGCTGAAGATTATTCTTCCAGATGTGCTCCTCATTTGAGACCTGAAGACCCCTTTCCTTTAGGGGGACGAACATTTAGGGACATGGTTTTTTCAAAGAGGAGATCAGTTATTAATACTGACTTATTCTCTAAAATGGCAATTTACTGAAGGAAAACTACAGAAGGAATCTTGCTTTACTTAAATGCTTCTCATTCTGTTTTTGTAATGTTGTATTTAAGATTCCAAAATATTGACTTAACCAGATGTGACTAAGTCAAGTGTTTCCTTATCTATTCCACCAAGTTAATGCTCACTTGGTAAAGAAGGCATTTGTTCCTTACTGTGTCAGAATGAGACCAAATCCTCAGGAAAAACCAGCAAATCCACTGCCTGTTTCTGAGGTGGAATTTGGGTATGCCAGTGCAATACATCATAAGAGTCTCGTTATTCCAAACAGCAGAGCTGAGTTTAAATAGGATGAATACAATCAGGGTCATGGCTGTCACCTCTCCCCTTTTATGCAAATTTGGTGTCTGAAGCAAAAAGGGTGTGCAAGTTTGGGGTTGCTTTTGCTATTCAGAATACAGAAAAAAAAATACCAGATCCTTTCATAACCTCTAGAGATTGTGTCTGGAAGCAGAGAATCAATACCACAAGATTTTAGCTTTTACTCTTGGTCCGATCTAACCTTTGCACAGCAACTATAGGCCTTGTTTTAGGTTCTTGCTTTAGAGAGAAACACATACACAAAGATCTACATGAAGTTTTACACATTTCTGGAGGATTAAGTCAGGCTGATCTACAAAGAATACTAATCTTTTTAATATGTAGTCACTAATGCTGATTTTAAAACATTATAATGCAGAGGAAACTTTGATATTCTTCTCTGGTAAAGAGTGAGTTATGTGTAATACAAAGACTTTTTTTGAAGCAAGTTAAAATAATGAGAATTTGTCTTTCATTTATGAGCTTTTATACTGGGATGTTTGTACAGGATTATTCCCTAGCAACACAGTGATAATAAAATTAACTAAACTTTTCATTATGCAAGGCTTTAAAGGGTAGTCGTAATTTTTAAAGCTATGCTTGAACTTTATAAAGAATGTATGGAGAAGGATAGGATAGGATAGGATAGGATGTATGGAAGGATATCTCTAAAAAGAATTAAGTCCAGTTATGACATTTGATATAATGTAAGTTATGACCATCTCCTGCAGATGCTCAGAACTGATCTAAGCAGAGCATAACCTGGAAATGCACAGGTTGAACTGAGCAGAACCATTCCTTTTCTGCAGCATACTTTGTCAGGGAAATGAAATGTTTACATGGTTGTCTATAGACAGTAGGATCATGAAGACACGTGAAGAAAAAAGGTACACATGCAAAGGCATGGGAGAAATAAATAGGTACCTTAAAAAAGTAAAATGAAGAGCTGGAAACAACAATTAAAAAAAAATCTAAAAAAAAAAAAAAAGAAGGACTCTTTTTTTACTTGGCATATTTCTTTATCTTATTTGTATCCAGATTATCTGTTAAGGAGAGGTATCAAAGTACAACATCCAGGTTTGACCATGAAGATATAGAAGATGGCAAAATAATGATGACTCAGTCCCACAGCCAAATACTTTGTTTTCAGTCTTCTATTCTGCTCTGATTTGGCTAGTGAAACTGCTTTTCAGAGACAAAAAAGAAGTTTGTTACATGTAAAATTAATATACTTTATTAAAAGGCTCAGGGTGTCTAAGGGCAGTGCTACAAAGCAGGAAGACATCCCAAGTGTCTCATCCCAAGTAGCTTATGATGTTAAATATACTTAAAACTCAAATAGTCAGCTGACATACTAACTAGGAGATCCAGTCTCAAAGCAATATCCTCCTTGCTTAATCCTTTACATAGTGAGTTATCCTCAAAAGAATTTTCACTTTGTAAGTGGCCAAGAAAGAAGAGCACTTCAGAGCCTTGAGGTGGGTACTAGTAATCACCATTTCCTCCCAGGAACAGACAAATAGCATATGAGAAATCATCAAAAGTCTGACTATGTCAAGCATAAAGGGAAAGTTTGGTGAAGTCAGTGCAGACAACTGTTAATGTATAAACTTTCTAGTGTTATGTCAATGTTATGTATGAGGTGATCAGAATAATCTCCACAGACCTTTGCTCATAGTCTTTCTAATAAGATGCTGAAAATTAAATTCTGCTAAGATGCTCTTTACTGAAATTAACATGTTATTGCACTTAAATTTCTGATAGTATGACAGTACAAACTGTGGAAATAGATTTTAAATAGTTTTGAAAAAGAATCTCTATGAAGAAATGTAGTGTCATGAAACTAAGGATGTGAATTCTGGTCTGCTTTCTGAATTTACATCTAATTTTCTAAATGTCTCCTATTAAAACATTATTAAAAACATGACAACAGCAGGCAGTCTCTAAATGAAGTATCATCTGGTACAGAGTTTATGTCCACTGCACAGGCCTGATGAAAAGCACAGTCCAGCATTTTAAGCCAGGTATTTTTTCCAGAAAATTAAGTGAATCACCAATGTCACAAAGCAAATCATAGTTATCAGAGAAAGAAAGAGGAGAAAAAGATTGCAAACCTAAATATTCATATGTATAAAATTGTCATCCTAACAATTTTCTATAGCCTTAGCTATTGCTTTAAATTTATCACTACTAAAAGAATGACTAATTCATTATGAAAGGATAAGTAAAACTAGAATTTTTGCTAAGGTTTTGCATTTCAAGTGACACTAAGGAACAAGGAGAACTAGTTCACTAGTTCATGAAAGTCAACTGCAATGAACTGAGGAAATCTATTATGACAAAATGTTAGGAGAGTATTTGTTTGAGGATGTTTTGTACCTCTGCTTAGATAAATTTCATGAGGGAACTGAATCCCAAATCATGAATGTATTTGCAGAGAAAAGATCCAGCCCTACCTGATGTAATAATTGCTTCAAAAGTGTATCAGGGCAACCAGACAGGCTGCAATGAGGATATAGCAAACATTTTAAAAGCTAATGCAGAAGAAAACTACCATTCTGAGTTTGACAGAACTGCATTATGCACTTTCAGGTCACTGCAACTCTAACAGAATGGGATTAAGCTTTTAAACACAAAGTATTAGCTATTTTTTTTTTTATTTTTGTGACTGATTAGTTACAGTGACATCACACAGGGAACTAAATTGATGGTTAGATAGGAAGTAGAAGACTAAAACAGAAACAAAATGATGAACAGGAAATTAATTAAAGGGAAAACATCTGTCATTGTGTTGCTTAGGAAAATATCTGGATTGAGAGTAGAGTTCTACATGGTGAGTAGAAACATGTTCATTAATTTTTCTTATAAAACATGAACCAGAAAACAATTTGCATGACAAGCTCAGAGTTCAGATGGAGGATACTGGATGATTCCAGAATGATACTGATGAGCTATGACTTTAAGAAGAGATGAAAGTGTTCCTCAATGTCTCAGGGTCATAGAACTGTATTTTTCCAACAAATACTTAGCTTTTGAATGTGACATTAGCTGAAATATCACATAAAATGCTGAGAGAATCAAGTACAGAAGAAGGCTAGGACACTAAACATGGAAAGGTTGTTTGTCCTGAACCAATGCTGTTGTTAAATAGAACTTCTGCTTAGAACTAATACTTGAGGACTAACAAGCACTGAGTACTTACAGCAGTGAATCCCACCCACACAAGATCACGCAGTTTTCTCTGCCACATGCAACCATGACTGCAAAAGCAGCAGCAAAGCCAGTTACCAACAGGTCTAGCTGGTAGTTCACAGTCTAGTCACAGTCTTCACTAGTCCTCACCACACTGGCAAAAGCTATTGCTTACAGATTTTGAGTCCTCTAAAGACTGCAGTACTAGCAAATACTTTGTTCTGTAGTTTGATACAATTAAACACATTATATGCCAACCTGCATATGGGAATTTCAAATTATTGGATTCATTTGGATCAATTTAATGTGATGGACAAATACAAGCAGAAAGAACAGCTGAAGATGAATTAATCTTCCAAAAAAACCCATTGGTGAGGTATTTAAGCCTAGTCACCACTGTCCATAAATTCCTTCTAAATATAATGATTTCTTTTCCCATCTTCTCTACACCCTTACAAACCTTTCATACATGCAGACTATAATAAAACAGATACTGAGAGTTTCAGAAGAGCATTACACAGTTTAAGAGGAATCTCTTTGGGATATAGAGGATGGGACAACACTGTAGGAAAAAAGCCTTGAGAACTGATGATTACCAAGATATGGCAAGCATTCTACACACAAACTATCTGGTGTTTTAAGACTCTTTCCAGTAAATATCTTATTCTCAACACAAACATCAACTCTAGTTTTAAAAGGTTGTCCGATATCTGTAAAACTGAGTAAAATTGGCTGCTGAAGGAAAGAAAAGCATGTTCAAAAATCAGCATCTAAGAGCAGCTGACACACTGATGTGACCCACTACAGTCGAGGTCCCACCTTGCAAACAGGACAACAAAAACATTCTGTCCCATGATATGTTAGCAATGCCTGCATTTGGTAGAATTAACTTAGCAGTAGAATATTTCAGATACAACACAACCTCTTCTCATACTCAGGTATGGCATCTCAGGGGCAATGCAGTGCAACAGGAATCACAGGTCTTTGTCCTACACTCAAACCACTGTATGCATGATTTATTCCTGATTTCAGAGTGCTCACATCCCTACCTCACATGAACCTATGAATATTTGGAGTTATAAAATACTGCCCAAAAAAACCTCTAAAAAGTAAATAAAATTCAATTCCATGAATTGCATGTTAACTCTAAAAAGGGTCTTCTGCTTGAATTTCTAATAGATTGATTGTAATTCCAGCTCTTTAAAAAAAAAAAAATTCTTTTTTCTAGCATATATATGGTATTTAAAAAGCTCTAGGTTCTTAAACTGGGATATTTATGTTTTTCCAAAATATTATTTTACATATGGACACACTGATATTTGCATCATAAGGACTGAAAATCATCTTACTCTACAAAGTTTTGAAAATGCATTCTTTGTTGAAATGCTTTTAATTTTCAGTTCTGTAGTTCACAGATGAAAAAAACAACTGCTGGAGAATATTAATAGATACATGACAAGAATTATGTCAGTATTTCAACTCGGCTTAGGCTGGTGTCCATTTTTACAAATTTGTAGCATGGCTACACAAAGCTAGCTACATACCTTCACCAGTATAATTTTCTTGATGCTGAGGACAGATCATACCAGGAGAACTGTTTCACAGTACCTTTACAATTAAGCACTCCTCAGCCGTCCTCTCGGTGTGGATTGCTACAGCTGCTTAATCTTCGGGGGTGGGGATCTGGGGAGGCAAATTTATGAAGGAGAAAACTAGGTTACTTAACAGTAACTGGAATTCTCTGAATATATTGCCTCCACAGATCCACACTAACCCTCCCTCCTTTTGTTAGACTTAAATCATGATTCACAAAAGCTGGAAAAAAAAATGAAGGGACTGGGCGCTGTGATGCTAGAAAACCCTGTTTAAATAAATCATCTTGTGAGTCCATTGAGGCAAATTAACCACTTGGATATGTGGTCTACACAAATCTAGGATTCGCATACAACACATGAATTCATGAAAATGAAATTGTAGCAGTGCCATCTCAAAGGTGGAATTGCTGTATAATTATCAAGCTTCAAGCACGCTGATTTTCTTTTTTTTTTCACAAGGCAAGCCAGGTGAAATTCTTATCTGCTTCTGTTGCACTAGATATATTGTAAGCACTAACTCCAGTATATTGTAATCTTCAGAGATCCTGCCAAAGACTCATTCTAGTGACAATACAGATAATATTTATTTGGCATGAGTTGTTCATCATGATTCCATCGTCTTCAGGGAGCACTTCCACTATCTTGCATGTGTGCTTAGAGTTATTACTTTTGTTCTACAAGAAGATGTACTTTTTTTTTCCTGATCTGAGCCTTAAATTTTTAGGAAACGTGCTTCATCTTAATTTTTCTAGGGTTGTATTTCCTTTACTGAAGTCTTGCCTGTAATAGCTATTCCCTTTTACATCACTGCAGAAAGATAATAAGACATCCTTTTTCTCTCTTACAGAATTACTCAAAAGTCTAATATGTGCTCTCCTTAGCACTAAGAAAGATTACCTGGATTTTTATTTTATAACTTTTATTTTCCATGGAATTTGCTGTGAAATGAAAGTAACACTGGAAGACAATTGCTACTAAAATAGAAAAGTGTTACCTAATTAATATTTGACTCTACTATTTCCAGGAATTTTGCATTGTCTGAAGTACATTTTGTATTATTAATATGTAATTACTGTCTGACCTTAGTTTGACATAGAAATGAACACAAAATAAGTTTATTTAAATAGGAAAAATTAACACTGAGAGAATTTAAGTGTTGAGAACACACATCTCTCAGTATGGACAACATACAGAAATACAGGAATGAAATATTCAAATTTTGGCTATAAGATTGAAAGGTTGGAACTCTTAACTACTGAAGAATTAACACACAAAATGAGGAATTGAGATGTGTTCTCTTGCTGCAGTCCCTATGAAGTTTTCTTAGGCTTTTTCCCATCATCAGTCCCTATGCTTCTTCAGAGCTTTAATTGTTGCTATTTACAGACTGCCTGTACATGAACCTACCTAAGTTTTCTCAAACCTATCAGTCCTGCTTTTGAATACCTATGCAACTAAATAAAGACACACATTGCCAAGCCCAAAGTCCATGCTGGAATTTCACTCTGCTTCATCAGCTATAAAGGGAGATGGTGTGACTTGCTAGAATATTGAGGACCATGGTTCTGGTGTGCGCTAGTATAGACTGAATGATAATGTCTCCTTTTAACTCCATGGTAGAAAAAGTGTTGTTCTCATTAAAGGAAAAGGTACCAAGACTTCCAAAGTTATTTCTGTGTGTATCCATAGGATGTGTTTTGGGGAGAAGGTGGTTTCATGTAGAGGTGACTGTGCAAACACATAATATACAAAGATTTCTTATTTTTGAATAGTGATTGCATGACTTGCTTTGACAGACAAAAGAGACCATGACACAAAGTGAAAAGTGATGCATTATAATGTGCAGGGAAAATGACTCATCTTAGCCTTCTCCAGTTGCATCTCTCCATTAGGAGTCTGAAATTAATGAAACTGGATGACAGTTGCATCTTGGAACCACAAAGATGTGAACAATTTTTTAAATTAACAGTAACACTCTAATTCAATTTTAGTAAGATTTGAAATGTTAAAAAAATATTGAACTCATACATGCTCACAGTTATATCCTGAAGATATGCTACATGTTCAATTCATTTGGGGTAAAATACTAGTCTCAGTCACAGGAGAGATTTTAAAGGTTTTTTTTTTCCATGAAACGAATCCAGGGAACAGACAAGGCCCGCAGTGCAGATGGTTGCTGAAGAACGACTTTGTGTGCAGCACAACTGCCAATCAGATTTAAATCCTACATTCCTTCAATCAGCAGGCATTATTAATCCTGCCATTAGTCTTCACTGGAGCTAGAGGAGTCCTGCCTCACAAACAGGAGACCACTGGTCTTCCACAAGGGCTCCTCCGAATGGATTTGTCTTCCTAAAGACTTCATTCCATCCCAGTTCTCCCAATGAAAGTAAAGGCCCAGACACTGCAAGCACACGAGCAATTGCTGCACACTACATTTTTTTTCTTTTTTCTTTTTTTTTTGGTAATGCCTTTCCTGTTTGTCCTACTTGTTTTACTTTTATTCTTGGTCTTCTGCAGCAGTTCCTCCTAGATTCCGGATTTTAGTTTTTACCTTTTATTGCTATGTAGTGCTGCTTTGCCTTCCAGGTGCTTCTGGCCAGTATGATCATTCTTTATCCCTCATCATTTGTGGCTCCATGTGTACTTCCTGAACTTTCTTTCCATATAAGTCTATGCTCTGCTCAGTGATTTTTTTTTCCTCCCTTCTCTTACAACTATGATCTGGCTCTGTTACTTTTAAAAACTGTTTTATTTTACCTTACAGAATGTATGTTTTCACTGCATGTTGCTACAGCATGTTTTTGCATTCACTGCAGAAATGAAAAGAAGGATAAAAGACAAAGTAAACTACTTCTATTAAAATAATATTCTAGAAATGTTTTGATTTGCTTCTCTCTTCCTTCTCATTCTGTAGCTGGCTTGAATGAGGTGGGTTAGACTTAAAACTAAATTACAATGAAGCATCAAACAAATTTCATTATACTGTACTTAGAGAATCATTCCAAATAAACCTGTTGTACTTATTTCTGGTAACACGAATGCAAATGCAGGTAATAAGAACAAATTACACCCTCACTATGTTCTTCCACTTTACCATTTTGCTTTTATTTTGGCTGAAATAACTGAAGTATAACACACCTTCAGCAGAGGTATCTAAAGATAAATTAACAAAGAATGAAACTTTATTGGAAATAGATTAATAGAATTAGGATATGATGACTTCAAATGTTAGTGTGGGCATGGGGGTTTCCTTCCTGAGGCAGTTAAATTTGACTCTGCTGAGCAGCATAGACCAGCAAAAAGCAAATGGATGCAGTATAAGGACAATGATGTTCCCAAAACTCCACATGAGTCTACACGAGCTAAAGAAAAGACATGTTCTGATGTCCTTAAGAGAACCAAGATGCAGCTGAATGGGTTTGGACAATAAAGTACACAGGATCTCAAAACACAGAGAGCTAGCACAGTACATTTTCAGCATATCTGACCTAAGACTCCTCTCTTCTCATTTCTCACACCCTCTTTTGTGCAGAGGAGAGCCTTGCAAGCAACTGACATTACTTGACAAAAAAATTCAATTTCTCTCATTTTGATTGATAACCACCAAATGATGAAGATTTCCAAGCTGTTATTTTTCTTCACTCCTTAGAAAATAAAGATTTGCTCTTTCTAAATGACTGAGATGTTTAAGCAATCTACTAGTCACATTATTTAACTGAAAAAAAAGAAATGATAAATGATACTATTAACTTTGTTTCAGACAATTTGCTACGGTAAAATGAAGAAAATTTCAAGCAAATCTAGCAAGAGAAAAATTCCCCTGAATAGGTTCTTTTGCACTATTTAATCAGAAATACTCTAATCAAGAACATCCTGAGATGTGGTTTGTGTCCATATGCAGTCTGGTGACCTAGGACAGAAGAAATCATCCTTTGGAGTGGTGGTGTGTCTCCAGTGCGCCAAACTGGAGGAAGGACTGCACGCACAGGCACAGATGATGAAACTTGTCATGAATGTCCATCTTCTTGTATGGGTTAAACTCCCCAATTAATTTAATAATAACAGAAGGAGAAGGAAAATCAAATTACAACATTAAAAGAAGACCTTAACATTTCTAATGTTTTCCTTAGGAAGAATGAAGTAAGGCAAGTACGCGATAGCTTGGATGTAACCTAAGGAAAGTCATCCTTCCATGAATACCCTTCCAAAGGTATTATTTCTTATTTGCCACTACATTGTTATGGCTTGCTATATATTTACTTTTGTTAGGATGTCCTCTCCAACACCAATCCATTCCTAAAACCTTTTAGTTTGTAGTACTTAAGAATTTTATTTTGACCATTTCTGCTTGGGACCCCTACAATAGTCATATTGGCTTACAAAGTGGCTGAGAATGAGAGGACAAACTAAAAGAAGAGAAACAGAGTAATACTTTGGTTGTGGAAGCCTTAGAGGCTGCAAGAAAGCTGAAAAACTACAATAACATTACAAAGAGCTCCTAGTTTGGGTTGGCAGCCACAGAGAAGCATCCTGCAGCTGAGACTAGTACTCCACAGGGATCCTTTGTTGGCCAATTCCAAAAGCCAACCTGGATACTGATTTATATTTCACCTGTAAACACCGAAGTCTCAAGGAAACACATAGAGAAAAAACGTTTTTCTTGATACACACAAAGTTCTCACGAGACACAGTGTTTTTCCTTTGGGAAGAAATAGATGTTAAAGCCTGCAAAAATGCTAGCTAAAGTATTATATATGTATATAAATAAATATAGGAATATGTTATAGAAATAAACATAAATATGGATACACTTGCATATATACAAAACACCCACTCGCAAGCATATAATTTTCAAACATTTATCCTCAAAATCTAAATTTTGACAAAAAAAGCTAAGTTGAAAATAGGCTGTTTAACAATAGGATTTCTGAATTGCAGAAACCTAGATGCTCTTAAAATTCTGTAAACAGAGGAAAATGAAATGTGGATTTGTCATAAGACTTCTCAAAATCTATATGAATGTTAGGTCCCAAATTACTACCTTTTCTAGCCAGCTGTTAATTTTTTACCTCAAAAGTCAAGCACTGTACATTTTCCTCAAAACACATTTTAAGCAAGAAAGCAACGTCAGAAATCAGGAACCAATTCTTTAAAGATGAACAACTATAAAGCACACACGTACCAACCCAACATATAACCAACATTGTGAATGGAAAAAAACCAGCATACTATCATTTTCACATACAATTTGGTATAAAAGGTAGAAGCCACCATACTTCTGCATACTCACTAGTTTTGCACTGACAAATGCGACAACCATTTTGGTCCAGTTTGAAGCTATAGATACAGTCTTTTTCAGTCAAAGTGCAGTTCACCAAAGCCTCACAGGTGGGCGGACCTATTGTGATATACGTTGGTTCTGGGGGTAAGAAAAAAAGAACATATAAATATGAGATTCTTCAATATTTTAATTAAGTTCACAAAAATCCATACACAACATAACAGTAAAATGAGTAATTTTAATTACTTTTTTTTTCTGATGAATATTCTGGGTAATTTAGAAAAAAAACGACAAATGGACTTTGTTTCAAATGTACAGTCAACAAAAACAGCATGAAGCTGCAGAAAATTTTTGAAGTATCTAAACAGAAAAGGATTTCCACTTTTTGTTTTTTGTTCATTATGAAATCAGCTTTCCTGCTCATGCAGTTTCAAATTAAATGCAAAATACTTATTTTGCCCACATTTCTCCAGAAGTGTTTACTCAAAATTTCATGCAGATTTTTTTGCTTTAGAAACTGAGCAGTTTCTCTGAAGCTGAATTGATTGATACTACCAAGCTGCACATCAAACATGTAACTCAGAAGTCAAATCGTTCTCCATGTAAATAACATCACCTCTGCTGAAATTTACAGCAGAAGAGACTCTGAATACCAAAAGGGAATGTAAGATGCACTGCATGTGAAAGACCTCTGGAGAGCATTTCTCATGGTTGTTTATCGAAAACATTACTTTTTACAGTATACTTTGCAGTCCCAGATTATGCTTTCTGAGGTTGAGGAGATCATTGTTGACTGTAAGTTATTTATCCACAGTATAATACTTAGTTTTTGACACCATTTAAATATGCTGGAGTATGAAATTTGTTTTGATACATAGGGTAGACAGAAATAATAACGTGCTGTCATATAGAAAGTTGTTAGAATAAACCAAAATCCAGACACTTATGAAGATAACAAGAAACCTCAAAATGACCATCATAAAACAGGATTCAGGAGGAAAGCAATACCTATCTTTTCTAGAACAACTTTTTGCTCTCTGAGACTAATTTTGTCTTTCTTGTGCTTTTCATAGAACTCAGGCACTGAAGAACCAATGAGTTCACAGTTATGAGCATTATTAACATTATACAAAATATTCAGGAAACAAAAATTGCATGATTTAAAGAACTGTGAGCTTCCATTTCAGTGCTTCAACTGTTTAAGCGTACGCTTCTTCTCTATCTCAAAAAATGAAGATTTATACAAAATTAAATTTAAAAAGCCTTCCATATCTAAAGTGATAAATTGTGAAAATATGGAGAAATTATATGGAGTGGAGGTGGCCACGTATTGCCAGCTTTCATCCTCAGACCACAGATGTTGCCACTTTTACCTATAGGCAGCTAGTCTTTACTTTCAGAGTAAGGGTAAAATATTATTCAATGCAGATTAACTTGCTAGAAGTATATACTCTAAAACAAAATACTGATTCCTGTGCATACTGGCTACATTCCAGCACACAGCTTTTGCCCCCATGCCTTCCAGTCAACTGAAAATTATCCTATTACAAGAATAAACTTTTCTGCTTTCATTGTCTTTCACAATTTTCAGCTTTTATAGCTTCTCTCCAGACTTGCTTTTCCCAGCACAACAGTTTATGCAGGCAATGAACATTTTTAATCCTTTTAAAATTAGGTCGGCTAACTAGAGTTTGGAATGAAAAAACTGCATTAAAGACACTACAATTAAGTTAGATAACTTCAAACTTATTTCAGAGGTCATGGTTCAGATTATGTACTTGCTGAGTAACAAGTGCATTCTCAAATTCTCCTGCTTGTATAATTTCTATTAGAAAAGTAGCAATACATTTTAAAATATATAGAACAGTGCCAACAACTTTGTTCATGCACAAACTGGAAGTTGCATAATGGCAACATGTCTCTCTAGATCCCTCAATTATCTTCTTTTTTTTTTCTTTTTTCTTTTTTCTTTTTTTTGGTAGGGATTTAATATAAATAACAAGCTTGGAGATCAAAGGATTGGTTTCCATCAATTCTTCATTTCACAGCTCTGAGTTTGCACGTGTAGTGTAGAAGAACAGTCATAATGAGCAAACTATTTCAAACTCCATAGATTTTCAAGCGACAGTTCTTTTAGTCTAAATGAAGTGTTTGTAGTTCTTTTCAAATTAATTTAATAAAGTATCTAACTAAATCAAATTCATGTCTAATACTTAACATTTGCAACTTCACCAAGCCTTTAGTTTAGGAATCATGTGCATATTGCTATATATCAATATACACCAATAACATGATAAAATCCATTAATTAATCCTGATTATTTTAGGCCTCTGAGTATATAAACTAATTCTGCAACCAAACTGATTTTTAGCATTGCTCCATTCTCTACCCAAAATATCCTAAACATGCACAAGGCCAGAATGCAAGAGCTACCCTGAAGCTACAGTCAGGTCACTGGTCAGCCCCCACAAACATTACACTTCAAATGACAAAGAGGCCACAGGAATCTTGTACTCACAGGGAGCTAAAATCAGTACAAATCACATGGATTATTACTGCTGCCCAGAGAAAAGTTCACTGACACAAGCCAGAGAACTGAAGGAGACTGCAGCTTTACCATCTGACTGCAGATGTGAGATAAAACATGTCGATAAAAAAAGCAAAAAAGCCTTACTGAAAGTTGAGATGCAGGTTAGTTATATTCATTGATCCACTTGGGTGTAAACTAAAGCTAGAGAGAAAGAGGACTGTATTTCACTCCCTATCATTAAAGTCTACTCCTCAAAATAACTTCCCTGTAATTGCAGGTGTAGCTTAACATCTAAGGAAACCATCCATAATTCATTCATTCTTTCTTTCTCTCTTTCTTTCCATCTATCTATCTATCTATCCATCCATCCATCCATCCGTCTACAAGTTTTGGTGACTTTCCGCAATGCAGCATCTGTATTTTGATGCTCCTTTGCCTTGGACACACGGACACAATTTTTGTGCCTTTGATACATGCAGTATTTGGTATTTCTTATAAAGGATTAAATTAAACTGTTGTTATATTAATTTGAAAAGTTTTTGTTCGTCCTCTCTTCATTGTATTTTATTATCTTGTTACCTTCCACTTTTGGGCCAGCTTTCAGCATCCTCAGTGTTTCCAGTCAAGCTTACAAATCTGTTTCTTTTTCCCTTCTCTCCCTAAAGGTAAACCCTGAGATACAGTAATTTTATATGCATGCCTGCTTCTCAATGAGCTGCAAACAGAGGACAAAAGAAATAATTTCATTCCCTACCCCCACATGTGCAAAAATGCAGCCAGGAAAAAAAAAAAAATCAGGCCTTTTCACTTCACTAGACAAGACTCAACAAATAAAGCCAGATCTGCTCTACCAGACTTCTGGCTATTTGAATAGGCAAGCAGTAGCTAAGCTTGAAAAAGCATGTACCACCACACGATCTGAACTGGGCTTTCACTGCTGCTCTGGGTAGAAAGAGCTGAAGAAAGATCCAGTGCACAAATGCACAGACAATGGGTGGGAAAAAGGGGTGCTGTTTCTGCCTGTGTGCTCTACCAACAATGCAATATACCATAAAAAGAAAGAGAGAAGGAAAGAAAGAGAGGGGGTTTGAAGAGAGTCTGGATGAAAACAAGGGATTATTTAATGGAGCACAGATTTTGCTGATGCCAAGCACTTATATTTAAAGGCAGATTCCTATTAGAACACCATGATCCAATATATCCTCTCTGATACTTTCTCTGCTGAGAATTTTAATAATCTGGGGCAGATTATTAATTTGCTTGCTGTGAGGTTGATAAAAATATTAGAATTAAGTCTTTACAACACCATTTATTAAAAAAAAAATTTAAAATCTACAACAGATATTTCAGCTGTTGGTGGACCTTCAGTCTAGCTAGTCTACTGAAAAATACTACAATATGTGATCAAACCCTGAAGCTCCTCATTCCAGCTTGAATTTGAAATCATTCAAACTCATTCCAGTTTGATTTTGAAATCAAACTGCATTTATGATTAAAGAAGGGTGGCATTCAAGTAATGTCTGGAGCTAGCTTTGTCCTTAAGGACCTATATTAACCATACCAACACAAAAACTGGTTGTCAAAAAAAAAAAAAAAAAGATGGTGGTATCAAGATAGAATAGTATTTTCACTGATTTTTTCCATGTCGAATACTTCTGCAATATGAGCAAAAACAATCCCTACATTCCTCTTTCTTTGATTTCTGAGACCTCCCACTTCTGAGTGCTGTGACACAGCTTGCAGTACAAAGAACAGATATTTTCTTCTGTTAGCAATGTGAACTACTATAAATACATGCACAAGAACAAAGGATGGTCGATTTGGTCTAGTACTGAGCCCTAAATTTGTTATACTGAGGTATTGCTCAAGTATTCAGATATGGAGAGAAATTGGTGCACCATGTTTCAGTGGGAGCAGGGAAATTTTGTTTCTCAGGATTACAATTTTATTATATACACAATTTGATGAATTATTTTTAAAAAAGGAAGAGAATGAAAACTGAAATATACCATTGACTGCTAAAGCCTTAGAAAACAAATAAAAATAAAGAAAAAAAACCAGGGACAATTTAAAATTTATTGCAATCTTGTTAACGTCTACTGCTAAATAAAATTTTATTATAATTATATAAATTATACAAAGGACAACTGACTAACTAAATAGCATTCTTCTTAAGTGTGGAACCAGCATGAAAAATTATACCCATTTTCCTATCATATTCTTAGTTCAAAATCTGAACTGTAGCCATAGAGTTTGTATCAGAAAGCAAAGAGAGATTACACTTTACTACCCTTCTGCAAAGCCAAATGTATTATGAGAGAACCAAGAGTTCAGTTTTGGTTTGTGTGAAGGACAAGAGGGACCTGCACCGGCAGAAGCAGAGCCTGCAGGTACAAGGAGGTGGTGGTTTCCCTCCATTCAGCACCTGGAAGCCCACAGCTGGAGCGGTGGGCAGCTTTGGGCTCTCAGTAGAGGAGAAACACGGACACACCTGAGCAAGTGCGTGACAGGGCCACTGAGCTGGCCAGGGCTGGAGAGGCAGCACATGAGCACAGGCTGAGAGACAAAGCAGGGCGTGCTCAGCCTGGGGAAGGAGGGTCAGGGGGCGTCCCACTGCTCTCTGCCACTCCTTAACCCCAGGATACAAAGATGACAAGGCCTGGCTAATCTTGGAGGTGGCTCCAGGCTAGGATGAGAGGCAACAAACACAAACATGAAATGGGAAATGACAGCTTGATAAAAGCTGTTTTGATCTTTCTTTTAAACCACATGGATCATCAAACTATGACATGGTCATGGAGACTTGTGTGATCTCCATCCTTCAAAATATTCAAAATTTAACTGGGACAAGGCCTTGACATCCTTCTGTCACAGGATCTGCTTTAAGAAGGACATAGGACTAGAAAAATCTCTGGTGGTCCTTTCCAACTAGCATGACTCCATGAATTTCACTTTCATAGAAACTCAAGACACTACCAGTTAAAGCAGCAATATCCTTGATGAATCCTAATCAAGGAACTGAAACCAGAAGACAAATATTTCAATTTCTGATGATTTCTGTATGCTTTTGCCAAGTACTGATTACCTGCTTTTTGCAAAATAAGTACATGTTTGCCTAACACTATCTATCTGAATCTACTTCATGACTTAAAAACTAGCTTTTTTATTCAGGAAGCAAAATTTCTTCCAGGTGTTTGTAGGAGCAATTCTCTGTTAAGAATTATTTAGTAACAGCCACAACCAGCTTTAATCAGTCTCATTTTTTGGTTCTCCTTAAAGTTAATACATTATGCAGGCTTTACCTCTCGGCGAGGTATTTTTATTATTAATATTACATGAAAAACAATCTCTTTGCTTTGTTTCATTTGGAATGCAATATTTTAACTGCAGAAAGGTTTTGTTTCATACTTTCTGTAATATCATGCGAGGGAAATAGCTACTCCATGGTTTCACAAAGTTGGTTGTAAGTAGGGAAGTAACTACTGTATTCTAAGCTTCTTCCACCGCACAACATTCTTCTGAGTAAGTGCAACAGAATAGGATTCTAGGATGACCAACATCTCTTTTTTTTTCATAAAATGAAAACTTCTTCTGGGAAAAAAACCCAAAAATCATGTTTTAAATAAGGAGAAAGATCTCCAGCATGAATAATAAAGAACATGCCCATGTTTGGGGAAAGTGAAATAGCTCCCTCTTCTGTAGTAATTCATAACACAGACGACACCTTTAAAAGAAGTAAGATGTTTTGTTCCTATGAAACCAGTATCAAATGACTCAAAGAAATTAAAAATCAGTGCATTCAAGCATTTACCATTAAAACAAAAAAAGAAAAAAAACCCAAATAAACTGTAGTCTAACTTTTTACCTAATGTTTTAAGTGATAACTGGCTCAAAACTGGGCCTGAAGGGTGTGCTGCTCAACAGCCTTTCATTCAAGTCCGCATACTTGTTTAAATTTTGTCTACTGTCCAAAAAAGTTAACTGCAGCCTACTAAGCAGCAGCATGTGTGTTTACTTAAGCTTCCTGTAAAAACATTCATATCATTCCAAGAGTGACTAAATGTTTTCCATCCTCATAGTTCGCATTCCAGCCCTCCCCGCCCCTCCAATTCATTACATGAAAAATATCAGTCCTGAGTCCTGGGCTAAAGAATTTCCTTCCTGGGTTTGAAATACCTAATGCCTCACAGGAAATTTTTTCCCAGAATTAAAGCTGTGCTGGCTATCAGGGTTCAACAATTCAGCATCACATAACAATTTATAAATGTATGCAAGGACTTAGGTGATACGTCCAGATAACTGAAGGTCCACCAATTTTCTAATGTCACAAGTAACTCTGAAAATATATTCATTGATACCTCTAAACACATAGTTCAGTTTGGCAGCCTTTTGTCTCAAATGTTATTCATGCTGCCAACCTGCAAGTACTAAATATGTATTTTTTTCTTTGAAAGTAACTATTATAATCAAAGACTATTTATTGCTGCAGAGTAAAGAAGCTGGGGGTATACATACATGTCTTTTTCTGCAGTGATGCAATCAAAATACATACTTTCTACTCTCAAAATGTCAAGTTAAAACCTTTTGTCTGTAATAATCAATTCTAGAAGTTTTTGGTTTAACAGGCATGTCAAATGAATTTTAATGTTGATAAGAACTTTTTTTGACAATTTTCAGTGGAATGACACTTAGAAACAACCACCTTATTGAAGCAGAATCAATTAAGTCTATCAAGAATTGTTAAAATACATTAGGAAGGCCATTCACTTATTTTTAATAGGTGAAGATAAACACTAAATTAGTGTACATCTGGGGCAAATGTATGAAAACCATTGGTGATGAAAAAAATGATGAGAATCCATGAGGTTCTTCATAAGTGAGACATCCTCTGACACATATTAATTAGGATTCTCTGGTTATTTATCCTTTCAGCAGTCTTCCACTGAATTCAACAATGAATCACTGAAAACCATGAAAATGTTATTCCATACTCGTAAAGTCTTGCTGAATTTCACTGGCTTGCCCTGGCCAGTTTGGTTACATCATCCAGTCGTTCCACAGGCTCAGCTGCCTTCTCTAGAACCACTGTACTAAATCATGATCTGGCAAAGAGAAGCCCAATTCTCTGCAGCGTGGCGTTTGCATCCCCTAATTGACTTTGATGAAAGGGCTGGTTGGGAGCTCCAGCACTGCTGCTGAACAATAACTTACATTTCATGCTCTAAGGAGGACTCTGGGCCCACACCCTGTGTCAGTGAACACTGCTCACTACCACTGACTTCATCCTGAATGAATCAAATTTCTTTTCACTGGACTCTGCTGCCTGTTTTTACTTAATGAAGTGCTAGACACGCTAAAGGAACTGAACTGAATTACATCTCAGCTAGAGTTTGGATTCCTTTATTGATGAAAATGTTAATTTCTTTTTGTGAAGATAAAGTGTCAGTCATAATGACAGCAAAGTACTGTGGGTCTTATTCATGAAAATCCTCTGAGGGGATTTTGTTTAACACTTAATTTCTCATTCACAGCTTATGCTGGCACCCAGCCACTTGTACCTGAGGGCTCTTTTGCAGAAGGACATGCTGTGAGATAACCAATTACTGTGTATCAGCTTTCTCTATGAATAGCCTGAGCCTCTGAGAGATCCAAGGAAATAGAAGCAACCACAGACCTCCCTAAAGACCATTTTTGGCACCAATGCCAGTGCTGAATGCTTGTATTTATTATCTTGTTAAAAAAAATAAAATCATACTATCCTAACCAATATTTACTTCCTGTGAACACAGCTATTATTCCAATTTGCAGATGTCTGTCTGCAGATGGCCCAAAGGTAACAGTTTTTTTCTATCACTGTAGCTTCTTTACTATCATTCCCATGCTATTATATATTCATATGGTATATTCTCTCTTTTTTGTAAAATTTGTTAAAAATGGAATTGCTATTTAAACCACAGTAATGTTACTTAGAAAGCAAAGTTGTTGGCCCAGCAAGAAGCAAGCAGTAAGCAGCAGTACTAACTGCCAATTTAGCTGACTGCCAATGGATCTGGTTAGCTGCAATGGAACAGGAACCCTGACCAGTCCCCATGAAGGGCTGGTCTAAGCCAAAAGAAGTGTGAGCATATATAAAAATTTTGCAGTCCCTTATGGCACTTGAAAAGCCCCTTTCTCCCCTCTACCTAGCTGTCTGTTTTAATCTGAAGAAATGTGATCCCTTCCTTGTGCTGCAAAAATAAGCCATTGGCTCTAAAACCATGGGGAAAGCACAGAAGGCCAGTATGATTGCCTAAGCCTTGGCTCTTAATGAAGAGACATCTAAAGAGAAAACAAACTAAACAGATAAATAGACAACAGATTAAATAAACAAAGTCAAATCCCAGAGGGCCAATATCATTACAGGAGCTATAGAAGCTATATAGAAGCATCCATCAGGAGCTGAAAACTAACTAACTGTTTGTGCTGGATCCACAGAAGGGAATGGGCCTTCTTTTCCCAGCTGTCACCAGAGAAAGGAGGTGCATGCCCTGAAAAGTTGTGTAAACTGAAGAGCTTAAGTTTGGGGACCGGCCAAGGATAAAGGAAGGTCTTCCCCTCCATACTATCATGTCTCAATATGCCTTTGTCTCCAATTTCATGCCTTTTCTGTGGAAAGGCTTTGTGCCTCTCTCCCTATGGAAACAGCCACCTCAAAGTACCCACTCCCCTGCCTCATACATTGGGATTTTATTATCAAGCCCATGGGCTTTAGCGTGTCAGGTAACTGGAAAGAAGTGATTCACGTGGATATATTGTATCAAGATGTCTTGCCAAAAGGGTTTTCATGACTTTGAAGTGTAGTTAAAAAGACCTCAAACACCCTTGACCCCCAGGACCCCAGCTATGTGTCGGGCTCTGTATTGGTAAGCTACAGCCATCACTTGCATGAACACTGAACACTACACGTGAAATACCATTACTGCTTTCAGTTATGCAAGCAATTTCCTGAGCAAATCTCTTTTCACTACGGCTGAAAACACAACTGCCATGCCCCGAACACATCAAAAAGACAATCTTAGTCACAACATGCCACAGAGGGAATTTTGTTTTCCTCAACAACTTTCTGCCTTCCTCTAAATCCCATCTTTCTCTTCTGTAATCTACTTCCATTCTTTTTTGTCTTATCTTTTTCTTTGCAACAACGTTTTAGTCACTTGAGGACTGCTATGCTCACATTCTGAATTCATAGTTTTATTTTAAGCTGAACCAATCCAATTTATTCAGTCTGTCTTCTACAAATTTTGGACTGTGCTCATAGCTCTCCAATGCTTTCCAGCTTCCACCCTTATCAGAGAAGCAATGTATGGAAAAGAACCAAGTACATACTATGTCACCCAGGGGCAAACCCACCCACTGGAAAGAGAGCAAAAAAGATTACTTCAGGTCTTGTGAATTCTCCTCTTGATCTTAATTTCAGTATGGTATTTGCCTTCTCAAGGCCCTGATAATCCATGTTCAACATGTTCATTCCCCTAATCAAAAAACCTCTCCTGGAAAGCTGCTATTTAACAATCACTCTGCTTCAGGACTCATGAAGAATCTCCTCCAAGCATGTCACGTTCCACTAAAGGGAAACTGCGGGAAGTTCTTTTAAAACAGATGGTCTAGGACAGAATTAAGCCAAACGAGGCAAATATTATATCTGAGAACCATTTATTGGTAATGAAAAGGAGGTGATCAACAGGTGACCAGCCAGCAAGAGGGAGAGCAAGCCAGTGAGAGCAAGCAAAAAGAGCGAGGGCAAAAAGTGAGGGCAAAAAAGAGGCCAGCAGCTTGTGACACAGTTACTTCTATAGCCCCCAGCTCCTCCCAAGATCTGCTTGCTGGCAGGAGACCACTGGCCCAGCTCAGTGTTTGACTGCAGTGCATTCCTGGAGACCTTTTGCCACCTGATTGGAGAACCTCTCTGGAGGACACAGTGTCCTTGGTGGTCTCCTACTGACTGCCTATTCCATGTGAGACATGAAAAGGCTGTCAGGCAAAGTCTCCCTAGAAACAGGGCTTTCCTCCATCTTCTCCTAGCTGCCTCCTGCAAGTGGCACATGTGCAGCCCTTCCCCCATATACCTCTGGTCAAACAATGTTGAGACAAAAATCAAAATTAATCTGGTTCCTCACAGCATAGCATGCTGTATTTTCTCTTGTTGAATTTGGTGAGCATCTTTCTGTCAGTTCTCTGCTTTAAAACCTATGAATTCATACTCTGCCTTCTAAGACACTGTTCTTTTTAGCTTTGCTGTCTATAGATAAAATAAATTTAGCTTTGATCTGAGCTAGTAAAAACATCAAACAGAGCTGGTAAAGATACTAGTGGATACCAGCTACAGTGCAACTCAAGAGAGGCTGCCCACAGATTTGAAAATTAAATCCATACACAAACCATGGAATTGGGACACCACATCCATAAATACCCCTCTCCTTCATGCACCTAACTCCCTCATGCTCCTGTCTCTTCCTCCTGATCAATCTCCCCACGGAGCTCCAGTGTAAAGCATTTCAAGCACCTCACTCAGCCTCCCTTTCCAGCAGCAGCAGCAAGACTGAAGTGAGGGGAGCGACTGCTACCATCTTCCCCAGGTCCAGCAAACCCAAGGCAAGCATTCAGAAAATTATACATTGCAAACCATTCTGGGCATCCAATCAACACAGGGACGTGTATTGCACAGCGCATACAGGATATACACCATGGATACACATACAGCAGCATGTTAGGGAGAATTAAAAAGGAGAACAGATACAAATCAGTTCAGTACAGTGACTGAAATATCACAATTGCTCCATCTTGGTCTCTAATTTAGACAAGTGTCAACTGCTGATTTTATGTAACTTTAGTCTCTACAATCCTCACAGCCTGGTTTTCTCACTGTGGCAGCAAGAAAATCAGGATTTTCTTCATGAGGGAATGGGAATGTTCTAGTTTGTTCTGTATTTACTGTATTCAAAGGCTGAATACATTTGTGGGCTAACATACTGTGCTCATATTTCAAGAATCTTTGTATATGGAATTTTTAGTATGTTATATGCAATCTCTGGCAGCAAAATTTTTTTAAGTTAATCCAAGAAAAAATTTATCCTTATGAAGCTGCTGGAATGTAAACTTACCTAGAGGAACAAATATGTCCTTCATTGAAACTGGTTATAAACCAGCCAAGAAATAACTGAATTGGCAGAAGTGCAGGTACAGCAACATTTAGATCAAAGCCAGAGAGGAAGAGTCAGGAGTGACTGATACTAATTACCTTTTACTCTGGATGAGCCACAGCCAGGCCAGATGCACAAGCAGTTTTGATTAGAATTTTCTCATCAAATCCTAAATTTGTCTCACAAATCCCTGTATCCCTCAACACTCAAACCAAAATATACGACAGAAATATCTTTGACTAAGAGCTTTGGTTTGCATATTAAAGAGCTTTTATCTGACATGCTTAAAGTCAGCTCACACAACTGGAGCTGGCTGCTGGAAGTGGGTTCTCTTTCAAATGTAAATAGAAATCCAATGAGAAATAAATGCATGCTTAAAAATAGTGATAAGCATATAAAGTGTCTTCCTTAATATTCTTTACCTAGTACTTATTTCTAAATAGAAATATGGGCCTGAACTGGTCTATCAGCCACTAAACTAAGATAGTAGGGGGTTTTCAGCAGGTCCCATTCTTCTTTCTGCTTTAGATCTGATGGATAGTAAAGATTCTAACATCAAGTAATTTCCTACATTCTGCATTAGTCTCCACAAAAAAAAGTGGAAAAATTAGTGCAGAAAGTAAGAGCTACAGCTGAATCATTAAATGTAGTATGCAAGTAAGAGTTAAAAAGCAAAGTATATTCATGATGCAATTACATAAACTTTTGAAAAGAAGTAAATTTAAACCAATCTGCAAAAATGATGTTATTTCTCTAGGGTATACACTCTTGTTGAGAGTACTGATAGGCTGAGATGTGAATGAGAACTGGAAGTCATTCATTCAAAAGAGGAGTGCAAAATCAGGTATTTTTATCTTTACAATCACTAGTAAACTACTATTGCGAAATCAGCTGCAAAGTTTACATTGCTTTTGCCCGTTTATTGAACATATCACTAAAGCACACTGCTTTTTCTGCTTTACTAACTTATATAGTTGAAAATATGACACTTACATAGTATCACTGATGCCAGACCTTTGCCCTCACTAGGTAAGAATTCTGCTTCTCTTTCCTTAACAGTTGGAAATTAGATAAGCAGAAAGATGGAGAAACCAAACTGGAGAGCACAGACAGTCAACACTTCTGCTCATACAGGGCACTGCAAAATTCAGGTTAAGCTGTGGATATGCAAGTGCAATGAAATGGTATGCAGAAAACAATCAAATGGCTGACAATCCATTTTAATTCCTCTTTAGGAAAAAATGAGCCTGGAATGTACTTCATTGCTTGCAGCTCCATTAAAATGTACTGCACACTTTTTTCATTAGAATCATTACAATCAAGGGATTGATTTCTCAGGCAGCTTCCCAGCCAGGACCTGTTCCTACCACCCCTGCAGGTCATGGACAGCACAGTGAGCATCAGCAGCAGAACTTCATCAACAGAAACAATGCTCAGGAAAAAGAGTGAGAAGCTGATTTAAAATGGGAAGGAGCATTGCTCCATGCAGCTGACCTGTTTAAGAGAATAGAGATGTCAGGTGGCTGGATGATGGCAGAAACAAAATAGCATTTTTGATGGGACAAGGTTGTCATTAAAATGATCAAATTAAAATTTGGGAAAAATCAGTTGAGTGAAGGAAGTAAAAGTTTTTAACTGTCTTCCCAGGGCATGCATCCTTCTGCAGTTCAGCCTTAGAACAAGGAGAAAACCAGAGGACTTGTTTCCTACCCCACACATTAAACTCCAAGTAGAAACACTACTAATCTCAGATTTAAGGCTTAAGACACATGAAGCTCTCTGACCTTGGAGGTGGACCAGAAATCTACAGCTCACACACAACTCCCTGCTGCCATCAGCTCAAACATTACCTTTTAAAAAAAAAGTCATTTTAAGCTCCACATTCTTAAAGGCAGACAGTCAACATCCAACATTGTTATTTTTTCCTAATGTTCTGGGATTTTCTTAATGTGTGCCTTCAAAGAAAAATGTTAACAGATTCAGAAAGATGCACAGGGCTCATACTCCAAATCGGGTAACACCTTGCTCTCATGTGTGTAAATACATTTATTCAGGCTTCTCATCACAAGGCATAATGGCCTTGGGCGTGTTTAATGCCCCAAAACATGACTCCAAGAGATTTGCTGGTACCCTTGATGGTTCATTTCTCCTAGATTTTTTAATTTGTCGTCATTGCAAAATAAGTTAATAAGTCTCAAATTCTGAATAACTTCTCACCAAATCATTCAGAGGAGATTCTTGCAAACTTAATTTTTTAAATCTTGGGTTCTAGCATCTGAACTCACTACTGTGTTTTAACAGTCCAGTATTTTTTTGATCCTTGAAATAATACCATATCTCGATTCTTGGAATTAAATAATTTGCAATAAAAGATCATAATAATTTGTTTTGGTTGTATTTGTTCACTGTGGGAGAGGGAAGGGAAAAAATAAGACAGGATTCAAGTGTTTTCAGATGTTCTCTGACCACTGGTACCTAAGTATGCTGAAACTTTGATCTAGCACGAACTAGAAGCACTTCTACTAATTGTAGGTTTCACAACTTAAATAATTTCATTACCTTTTGAAAAAAAAAAAAAACCAACAAAAAACACCAAGGCAAATGTGATACTTTTAAGCTTAACAATTAGAAAGTTCCTCAAAATACCATTCAGTATCACTGTCTTCCAGATGATACCCTCAAAACTAGATGACTACAATTAAGCATACATCATACAAAGGCTAACATGACAAACAAATAGGAAGGCAGATTATTTTTTAATAAGACATAATTTAGATGACACAAGGACCTCATTTAAATATTGATTCCACAATTCTATTGTGTCAGTTTTCATCCATTTGTACCATAAGTATGATTGTACTCCATATGTCACTCACCCAAGCACCAAAACAACTTTTATGGACTTAAACAGTTGTAGCTACATCATCTTCTAAAAGTACAAACATGTTATTGCATAGAATTTTGCAGCCTAGTCCAGAGGACCTAAATTGTGTCCTGAGAGCACTGCAGAGGCATTACTGTGGTGTGTTAATGAAGCACCAGCTCGTTTATGTGTGTTGCACCCTTTAGCAATGAAGGATGGAAGTCTAAGCTTGATCCTGTGTTTGCTTCCCACGGTTCTTCATAATTAGCTTATATATATATATATATATATATATATATATATATATATATATATGCATTTAATTGAATTATCTCTCATCCATTTTCTCCAGTCTAGAAGAGGAAAATAGGAAAATAGGCACATTTGCCTATCCTTCCCTCATTAGAGGAAAAGAATCCCCTCAGTGTATTAACATGTTGAGAATACTTCCATCAGCCTCTCTTTCTCGCTGTATGCCTTCCAAAGCTGGCTCGGACACCTGGCTAATGAGGGGTGACAGCACAGGCTCTGTGATACCCATCCTGAGGTGATCACTGGGGATTAACAGCAGATAACCTGCTCCTCACAGTGACAGTAATTCAGTGCAAATAGCGCAATTCTGTACAATTCACTGCAGCTTTTACACATTGTATCAAACACCTTCATCATACCTAGTGATGTGAATTCTGGAGTTAAAGAGCACCTGTAAGAAATCCTTATGCTCCTCAGATTTTTCCTAAAAACTAAGTATCACAGTGAGCTTACTTGGATGGATACTGCAAACAAGAAGGGCCCCAAGACACATGTAGATATACAAAATTCTTTTTTTTTAAATCAGAGATGGAATGAGAAAAGCTTGTAAGTGCCAACTGACTCGGCACCCAAAAGTGTTTGTGTAACTGTGAAGATAGCTCTAGGTCTAGAAGAACCATTTCTAAATTTATCTGGTGTTTTTCCTGATGAACAGTTACTCCATAAAATGCAGCTCTAAATGCATATTTACATATGCAATTCAAAATATTTTTTTAATGTCTCAGTTTGCAAGTCTTCACATTTCCATCGTCAGGGTGGGCAAGCACTTTACCTTATAGTTAGGTTAAATCTCAGTCAGTTATACCGTATACATGTATTTCCACAAACAAATGAAAAAATAATTGCAAAGTTGAAGAGTTAATCTATCTCTCAGGTAATATCCCTTTTTGTAAGTTTCACTGAAATAATTATGTCCAATATCCAACTATGTTGTAGAAAGAGATTTTTAGTTGCAACTAAATGACAGTGAAGAAGAAAACATGAATAATCCTATTAACAGTAATACCTGTCATAACAAACATTTTGACCTTTTAACTTCTCCCATATTTATTAATAATGCTTAAGCAAAGCTAAGAGAAAAATTTGTAAATAATGCTGATCTTAACCACCTCTTTATGTCAAAAGAGTGCCAACATACAGGTGTAGTTAAACCACGCTGATGTTTTCTGCCCTCTGTAGTTATTCAGTAATCAGCCAATGCCACGCCAGTTTCTTCAATCCTCCAAAATGTTAAAGTGAACCAAGACTTGCCAGGAAAGCAGTGACCATGGCAGACCAAATGCAAAGGAGGGGGAATAGCACTCCTACCTTCACAGACGGGGCAGCACTCCCCGGGGACCTTGACAGGGTTGAGGCAGCTCTGCCCGCAGGCGGTGGCCACGCAGTGCGGGTCCCCGTTGATGCACTGGCAGAACGTGCAGTCGTCCTCCCGCCAGCGGTCCCCGTGAGCCTGGATCTGCCCGTTGGCATAGCAGCCAGCAGGGTTACTGACTGGATAAAGAGGGTCTGAAATGAGAGCAGTTGCAAGAGAATGTGTGTTATAATTAATGCTTTAATTTTTTTGGTTTTGTTCTTCAGGACAAAATAGTTCTTGGATCTGTTGATTCTTATTTTTGTACCAACATTTCTAAGTGACCCACTGGAATGACTCCTGTCAGCACTACAACACTCTTCTGCACTATGAACAAAGATGAGGCTTCTGGCACATTTGTTGCTGGAACAGGAAGAGTGCCTATAAGCTGCACCTCATCCTAGCGTTGGAGATATACTATCTTTTTGAACAGAGTCAGTTTCCAATTTCATTTCAATTAAAAGTTCTTGCCCCTTGAAAGCCACAATTCCCACTTACCTGCTAGCAGTCAAATTAAGATCTGGGGTATTTAAATAACAGAATTTTAGGAAGCATACTTCGTGTAAGATTTCTCCTTAAGTTCCATAAAAGTCTGTGTATGCTACCCCATTTCTGGAAATAAAAGCAGCTTTTAGTCTTCAGAAATAATAGTACTCCAGAGATGTGGTAAGTTGCACTGATATTAATAGTTAAAAAGATATATACATTATGTGAATGTATACAGATTATCATGGTGGCTAAGAAAAGGTAACTGTCAGGCTCAGAAACGAAGTATCTGAGGGTGCACAGTAAGCAGGTCAGGTTTGCAAAGCAAGCAATACTACAAATTACATAGTGAAGCAAATTTAATATATTAAAAACAATAAATATACCTGAAAACATCTTTTTTAGCAGCCATCAAATAAGCACAGGTGATTTATTATAAGTTAAATTTCCTGGAGTGTTAATATGGAAGAACTCGGGAGAAATAAGATGGCCTATCTGAAGGAAAAAAAGGCTTGAATGAAACTTGGATTATTTCTTTGGAGTTTCATCAGTCCCCTTTGGAAGGAAGACAATGCATTTTGAATGTAGATAAAACCTGTGGCAGTGCCAGTAGCAGTTGTCTTATTCAAAGCCACCTTATGACACTCCAAACATTTGGAGTGAAATGGCACACAATGTCATCCCCACCTGAGCTGTACTGATATTCAGAATTTTAGTAAAATTATGATTAAGCCCCAAACCAGGTTGTTGTGAAAATAAGGCATTTAAAAATTAAAAAATTAAAACACTACCTAAATTCTTAACTTTGCACCTTTGATGTTGTAGAATCATCTTGCATCTGTAGAAACCAACATACAGGTTTTTGACCTTGTCAAAAATCAAATCATACACGAAGAAATGAAGCGAATTTTACCATTCAACCTATGCACAGGATTCTAATTGACAGAGGAATACAGAAAAATCACAGAAAAGGCATACAAGACCTGTGCTACTTGCAATAGTCTTCTATGCAGCTCAAAGCACAAAGTTCCTGGTACCCTTAAAAGGTCAGTAGCATTTAAAGTTATAAATTACATCTGCTAATGCTGATATAGCCTATAGAACTTTGAGACAGAACTCCTACTGGGGTTAAGCCAAGAAGGGCTTTTGCCTGTACTACACAATTCACACCAAATTTAGTACTTCCCATTTTAGAATTCTTGGGGAAAAAAAGCTTTTTTTTTTTTTGATCTTTCTAGAATCAAGTAAATATTGCAGGAAGCAACTAATCACCTTGACAACAAGCCATGAAATGCTCAACAGAAGAAGAGCAGGTAGAAAAAAATGCCACTTCTTCAACAACTAGAAAAGCATGAACGAGTGGGCTGATATGTTCTGCCCATTTAAAATACATGACCTTGTTAATTCAAGTGTCAACTTTACCCAAGTTATTTAAAAAGAGACCAGAGCCATCTTTGGTCAATTTTTTTTTTTGAGTGTTTAAAGGAACCAGGACAATTATAATATGTTAATGGAACCAGCTGTCTAGGCTCACTTAAAAGAATGCCACTAAATCAAGATGGATTTCTAGTAAAAACCACCATGTATCTTACTATTCAATTGTTCAGAATTCAGGAGTCAGACTTCCTTCATTTAGTGCCATAACCCTTATCAGAACAATACACAACAGAAAGAAGCAAGCCAAATAGCACCAAGTGATTTGATGAAGGACCCTGTAAACTTGGTATTAAGCCACAGTTATTACTAGAAATAAAAAAAAAAAGACTACACAATAATTGCATAACATTATCCATTTTAGTCTTACTAAGGACCTGTCTTAAAGAAGAAATTTCCATTGCAGACTAATACACATGAACTCATCAACCTGAAATGAAATGTTACCAGGTTTTTTTGCTAGTCTAACTGAAACATTAAGAATGGAGACATCAAACTTTATTGTGGTACGATGATATGACAGAACAGTTTATTGATAAATAATAAGGTAGCTGAATATTTAAATCATCAAAGAGGATAAAGGACATATCTAGATGTGCAAGTCCAATGTGGAAAATCAGCACCTATATCTGAGTATGACAGAGAGGATAGATAGAGCAGATATATAGATATTTTTATACATTTTTATACCTATATATATAGTCACAACAATTTCATAATGCCAAATCTTGGAATATTCACATATGAGAAAAAATAGTAAGTATAGGAAATGAACCCAAGAGATTTTATATATTCTATGAAGTCAGCAGCTCATACAGCAGTTTGTTCAGGAGTGGATCTGCACTTACTTGGGGGGGTTCACCACACCAGACACAACTTCTCTAGACTTTTTCAATCTGTCATTAAATGACAGGATAGCGCAGATTTATTTTTTTTCTTAGAGCATGAGGGCTCTTGTAAGTGTAAGTACAACTGCACCAGGAAAGACCAAAAATCTAGGATCCTGCCTTCAAGTATAGTCAGCAATGAATGTCTAGGCCAGGTCTTAAACTCAGGGCAAACATGGACTGGTACCTCTCTGGCATACTTAAATCTACTTTTGCATTTCAGTTTCTCTACATGTGAGCACCAAGTGTTAACCTGATACAAACTGACACTAAAATATGCAAAATATACACCAAAACATTAAAAAATTGCAAATACTCTTTAAAAATCACTTCCAAACTTTCCCACCTGATATTTTATTATCCAGATTTTGGGTTTAAATCTCTGAAGCTTTCGGTAACTTGTAACAAAACAAGCCATTTTTCACCAGATTCTGTGCTGAGTGAGAAGGTCCAGCTCTTACAGCTGCCTCTATGAGATGTATTTTTATGAGGTGCATTACATTCTAATTCTTTGCTTGGAATAAAGCATGACTATATTGGATCTTTTGGCTTATTTGCTCCTGCAAAGAACTACAGGAATAATGATGTTAAGGAGACTGCGAAGCGTTTGAAATTCACAGTAATTGCTAGACTCCTTTTCTCTGAGGAGAGGTGATTTCACAGGTGATTTCACTTATTGAGAAGATATTCCTAAGTCCACATTTAAACTAAGGGGCTAAAAGTGTTTCACACGCCTGTTTGCCTACCTGGTGGCCATAACCTGATCCTCACTGAGGCAAGATCCAAGTGCCCAGTACCACCCCTATCTTCCTCTGCTGCAATTCTGGTTGTATTCTGGCAGAAGACTACTCCAATACTTTCTAGAACAAGCAAGAGGGTCAATGTGAGAGGCTCCCACAGAGCCTTTTTTAGGAGGACTGCAGGCCTAGCAAGGCTCTCAGCAGAGCAAAGGAGGATGAGAAAAACACTGACATCGGATTGCTGCCCTATTGCTTCGCTGTTATTGTAAAAGAAAGAAGTTGTGTGCATCACTCTAGCTGAACAGAATAAGGAGGTTGCAAAGCAATCAAAATTTGTCTCAGGGTCACAACTGCATCTCTGGAGATACCTGTCTAAACGTCTGTACTGAAATTAAAACCAGCTTTTTATGTCATTGGTAAAGAAGGCCCCCCAAAAAGCACTGCACACTTCACCATGTCTAAGAAGTAATGTCACGGTCAGAGAAGCACTGCAAAGAACATGACAGCACATTCAGGCACAAATGTAGAAATAAACGAAATAAACTGAGTTATGGAGGAATCAGCAAACTCCAGAAGAACAAAAGCTCAATGAGCTCATTGCTCATTTCCATTGAACAGGCAAATAGAAAAAAAGCAGCAGAATTAAAAGCAGAGAGGATTAACAAGAGACTGTACCTTCACAGACTGGGCAGCACTCCCCTTCTGGCACATAGTACCTGTCGCAGTGTAGCTCACCACACTGGGCAGAGAAACAAATGGAGACTCCCCCCTGGCACCGACAAAATCGACACGCATCCATCCGAAACATGTCTCCATCATAATACTCCATGCTGTTAAATATGCAAGTTGGCTTCACTTCTGAAAGAAGAAAAAGAAAAAAAAGTATTTTAGAGATATTGTTAAACAGGAAATAGTTAAGCTTATGTTGCTACTGACCAAAACAGATATCAAAGAGACAGCTTTTCATTTTGTAAACTCAAATACAATTTCATTTTTAGGACATGGTATATTTTATTTTCTGTTCAACAATGGAAGAAAATGAAATACTGTTCAAAATAACCTTCAGAGCATCTGTCTACAATTATAAATCTCAATTAAGAAAAATTAAAATCCTGGAAAAAGGCTGCAATGGTGGTATTTCTTTGTAGGTGCTAAATATTTTTCATCCTCAATGAACCTGAAGCTACTTCAAATTTTAGCACATGAAAAAATGTGTCTTTCTGTTTTAAGAAGTCAGTTTCTGATGTTTCTTAAGTGTAATCTTCCTCTCTGTAGCACTTGGTACTCAGGTGGATAAATTGCACTAAAGCTGTCCAATTGATAGTTTAAAAAACCAACCAACCAAAACCCAAACATTTTGTGACTGCATGATCTGTTAAGCAGAACTGAACACTTATTTTTTCAAGCAACCTGGAGCTGTAATAGCTAGCTCACAACCAAACTCCTCACAAAAAAAATTAAACTCAATTGTAGTAACAGTTACATGATCACTTTAGCATTTCAAAAACATAAGGTCAGTAGTTCTTGTATGTCTCCATCTACAGCAGAGCCTTAACATAGAATTAAAGCCAAACTTTGTGGGAAACTAAGAGTTTCTCAAAATTTTGAAGTGTTTTGGGAAGAACATTGTTCGTTTACTTTGTTAACATTCAAAAAAAGGAAAGAAAGATGCTAATTAAACCAATGAAACAGTCTGCAGATTTAATCAGCTTCTTCTCATCATTATTATTTTATACCAAAGACATTTGGTTCCAGATTATAAGAAGATCTACACAGCATGTATATATCACAAGGTCTTCACAGAGGTTTTGACCTTGCCGTTACCCCACATTTATTAACCCTCCTCCATCACCTATTTTACAGATACTGTTAAACAGGAAATAGTTTATGTTGCTATTAACAAAAACAGATATGAAAGACACAGTTGATTTTTCTTTCATTTTGCCCATTTCATTTCATTTTCAAAGCCCTCTCAGTTCAACCAGCCAACTGATCCCCCCACTCCCACAACACCGTGCAGCTCCATGGCTTAGGGCTGAATCATTGTGACTCAAGACACTGTAGGAAAAACACTCCAAATTTATGTTCAACTATAGTACTCCACATTAGTCATTAGGAAATCATGACTTCACACTATCATCATTATATTACTCAATTACTTAAGCCCCCTCCCTCCTCGCCACTTCAGAATAAAATTTTGGCCTCCTATGACACTAGCCCAAAATTTGTGAAAGCAGCCACCCAAAGTACAGCAGTATCTATAGTCCACCAGTCTGTTCCTTTCAGAAGCTGTAAATCCAGCAGTCTGAAAAAACAAAGGTTCTGCAAACAGGAAGCTATTTATTTCAGCAACAACATTATCAAATACTGTAGGTAAACCCACCATGTTTCATTGCATTTGAAGCAAACAGCAAAGAAAAGAAGGGACAATTGTCCATGTTTCTGATTTCTGTAGAACAGATGGTAAAGACTATTTACTTATATATGTAATGCCTAGCCACCTCGAGTTGAAAACTGTGCCCACTTTATGGTCAGGTGATTTTTCTTTTGCTTAGTGATCAATCTCACATGGGAGATGAAATATATTTAAATAAAAAATCAGCATTTTCAGATTGCTTTCAATCCACCACAATTTCCTTAACTTCTGGGAGCTAAAAACTGAGTTTCTCTTGACAATGACACAGTTTTTCTTTACAATTCTAAAGCATTTCAAGGACTTCTTTCAACATACATTATGCTCCAGCCTTGAGTTATTTGAAATGATTGTAAAGCATTAGAGTTGAAACTTGGAAGCATCCAGAGCTTCCAAAAAAATCCATGATTTTTACATGCCTGTTCTGTCTTCAAGGCATAATGTAGAAAGCAGCATAAAAAATAAAAGCAAGGGGAGGAAATACCACTGTGTCCAGGAAAACAGCTATGACCTCATTAGAAAGCAATTCACATAAACAAACACTTGAGAAATATTTCAAGTTTATGCAGCTCAAGCTGTTAGTTTAAAAACCTTCTCAAAAAGGAAAAGTGCCAACACAACTCAAAAGGCCTTTAATCCATTTGCTTCTGGCTTCACTGTTTTGACTGCAGCTTTCCAGATTTTTACTGATTCCCCCATACCTGTAGAGTAGAGATGAATTCCTGCCTCATCGGGAGTAGAAACATAAACCTTCATTAATTATTGTTATTTTTAAATGTCCAAACAAGACTATGCAAGTAACTGCAAATCCTGTAGGGAAACAGCATGTTTTATTCCTACAATGCAACCCACTGTAGAATTTCACTACATGTGTATTTTTAACATCCTCTCTTATGGTAAGTGTATATATCCAGACTAACTATAGACCTAAGCCTATGCATCCAGCTACAAGACAAGGATTACTTTTGTTAGAACCATGTGTAAGACTCCAGTCTTGAGACTGAGTCAAGGCAAAACAAGCACTAAAATGAAGAACTCTAGCTTTAGATACTCCAGGTGGAAGCCTGAGTGAGTAACACACAGTGAAATAATAATAATGTGTTTCTTCCACCACAATATGCTGAAAGATCTTCCAGTTCCCCTTTTTTTCTTGTTTTTTTTAAAGTGCCAATTTTATTGCTTTATTGATGTAAGTCTGACAGGCACCAAGGGATAAAAAAACATAAAGCTAACATTAAATAAATGCATCGTTTCCTTAATTCATTAATTCATTCTTCTGCCAAAAAAGAGAAAACTGCAGGTAGGACTCCTCAAGCTTCAGTGTGTCACAAAGGAATTCAAACTGCCAAAACCTCATAGCACAAAGCAGTTAAATATATCTGAGACTCCAAATCCTGTTTGTGATGCAGACTACCACAACAAAGCAATGGGCATGAGACACAGGCCATGGCTTAGTGAGCATGAATTCAATGTCTGCTAGCTCTCAGATAACCCAGTAATACCAGATTGATCCAGCCCAAGCACTGACACACAGCCGCCCATCTGAGAAAGAAGCCAGGACAGAGGGGATGTTCTCCAGAAAGATGCAGGGTTTTTTTCTGGCAGTGGAAGAACAAAAGACATCTCTGCTTCTATATAAAGTCAAGCATGACTACAATTGACTTGATTTACCATTAAAGTTCCTATCACAGAGTTAAGAAAAATAGTTCTGACACAAATTTAGCTCTGCATGGCCACAGTCTTTTTGTTCTGGGAGTGAGAGCCCAAAAAGGTGGCACTAAACCCCACAGCCTCACACTACATAAACAGTGATCATTTCTCAAATCTTTATCACTAATCTGAACTGCAAAAGGACACAATCTGTTTTATTAAATTATTTTTCAATGGTACTTTACCTCCTGCATGTAAATCTAATGAAATACATATTAGTTCTATGGGCTGAACTACTCAAAAGTAAAAATTCTGTTATTGAGATTTCTGTAGTTTCCTAATACTTATGGTTTTCTTTAATTCAAGTCCTGGAACAGCTCAGAAACACATGCAAGTCTGGCAAACCATCCCTTGCAAGGCAGCAGTTCTGCACACGGTCACACCAAGCACATGAGATGCCTCAGGGCATCCGCCTCTGTCGGCAAGTTTGGGCATTTTCTTCTGTAGTATCAGAAATTCCAGCTCTCCCAAACCGGAAGCCAGATTCAAAACAATTTTCTGTTGTTCCAAGGATTAAAAGGTTCATGATTCCAGGACTTCAAATGTTCCTTCAGCATAAAGAAGTGTTTGTACCAGAGCCCTGGAAAGAACTTGGGTAAGTGCTGTGAACTTTCTATTAAATGAAAGGGAAGGAAACAGAAAAATTTGAATCCTGTGTCTGTATAAACAAAATACAGAAAAGATTTCCATTTTTCCAAAGCTGAGCTGATAGAGTTTAAAAAAGATAAGGTTATCATAGGTGTCATAGGAATTGTCCATAATAATGTTATAATGCCACTGTATGCTGTTGCTGCCTTGCCAGCATATAAAAACAAGCTAGGTAGAAAAAACTTTGGATTCTTACCCTTCAGGTTGCACTGCTTATTTTTCCTAAGCAGCATATTCCTTACTACTGCAGTATATTATATTGCAGCATATTCCCTATCAACACAATTACAGAACTGTTCTGAAAGTCCTTTGGTTGTGCATATTCTAAAAAGGTCATCCAGAAACAGAGAAACCAGAATTAAAACTGAAACTATTATTTGTAAATAAATGCATTTAGTTATACAATTTCTTAAAAATATTTTCTCAGCTTAAAGGAATGAAATACTATTTTGTGGCAACTACAATCTGTAAAAGAAATTAAAATATACTTGGGATGCTGAGAAAACACAAATCCAGCTCTCCCTGATACATCCCTGTCTTAATATTTTCTTTAAAACCACCAGTAATGGAGGAAATGCAACCTACCTGTTAAACAATTCCACAGTTTTATTGACTGTAAAACAGCAAAAATAATGGAAGGGGTAATTCAGGTTAGACAGAAACAACAAACAAATGGAAAGGAAGCGTCCCCTAAGCTTCATTACATTTCTCATCTTTGAGGTCTCATGTTCTACATTTTTTTTTCTATCATCCAGTATACAAATTTCTTGCTAAGAGGAGTCATCCTCAGGACACCTCAGGGTGCCCCTGCCTACATCCTCTCTTACAAATAAAATGTATGCCTTTCTTTCAATTTTAATTTTTCTCCATCAGGTCATGTGTTTTAGTGTTTGATTGGTTCTGTGATTTTCTACAAGGCTATCCCCCTTCTTTCTCTTAACTCCTTCTAGAAAATTAAGTGCTGCTTTTTAACATCCTGCAGTGCTACTACTGGAAAATACCAGGACAACAAAGGAGGAGCTGGGCCCACAGAGGGTGGTGGCTATGCTCTAAAACAGTGACAGATTTCCTTGATGAAATTGCCAAACAATCCTTGGAAGCAAGACATGTTCTTCATAACAGAGGAATGTGTTTAAATCCCAGTGGTCTCTGTCAGTCCATCACAGGAGAAAATACATGTTGTGATCAGGTTAGCCACAGGCATGTCAATAGGGCACAGACATCTGAAACAGCACCAATACTGGGTACTGGCACAGCCCATCATGCATTGCCAGGACACTTGTGAGAAGCCTCTAGTGCATGAGAGAAGTTAAAAATTGCAGGGGGAGGAAAAAAAAAATCTCCAAACCTGTAACACAGGGCTGTGGTCTGGCATTCTAACAGGTCTAGCCATGTCTTCCACGCTTTGAGAAAAATACTGAATTCTAACCTTGTCCTTTAAAGTATTGGCAACTTCATCCAAGTTTAAAACTCCAGCAGTATTTGAGCCAGAACATTATTGAAGATATTAGTCTACCAAGACAATTCACTTTGGCAAAAAAAATTACTATTTCACCAAAGTAAACACTAGAAGTATATACTTAATTTTTTTACAAAAAAATGTACTATTTTTTTTTACTTTAAACCCAGAACTGCACCATTTGACATCTAATATTTTTTGTATATGCCATATCATTTCACAGAATCTATACAGCATCTTGTGTTTCATTAACCAACAATAAATAAATGAAATAGATTTTCTCCTTTTTATTTTAAAAAATAAATTTGTTTTTAAAACTCAGACTCTACTTCCCATTGAAAAACCCTCCTGCTCCTAGTGAACCACTCAAGGGTTTTGAGTCTGGTTTCACATCCAGCTGTGGTCCTGACAATCCCTACCCTGTCTCTTTTATCTGTTTATCTACAGACTACTTTTTACCAGGAATTTTGGGTTGCCTGTCCTTCAGTTGTCTGTGTTTTCCCTTTCCCTCTTGTTTTAAATGTAACTGGTAATGACTTGCACTGTTTCACACACTTTTCCCAATTTGACTAGGGCAAGTATAATACAGGTTCAGAGGATTTAAAACATTTGACTTGGTTTGGCAGACTCACCTACTTTTTCATTATACTAGACCAAATTCTCATCCAGCTGTGATTAGCCATGATTTTCAAATACCTTTCAGATGTTCTGACTGAACTAAAAACAATAAACCTCAAAACCAAACCTCAGCCCACAACAACTAAATCCCTCTACCTTTTTGGTATCAGATTGTCCTCCTTTAATGTTAACCTTACTACGTACCAAACAATTTGTTAACTTTTTCATCTCACAAGATGCATTTTGCATTTAATTTTTTAAGCAGCTGCCTATTTGAAGTCCACCACAACAATCTGTGGTTTTGGATGGCCAAAGAGAAATATGCAGTACTGTTCAATTAGTATTAGGACTGTTTAGTTATCTGCTCCAAGACAGACTATTACCTTGCTCAAATCCTTATTTCTTTAGAGCACACACAAAGTAAGTTTAATGAAAGTGCAATAAAGACTGCCAAATTTAATGCAATGAATAATGGGAACTCCATGGTAGATGGTGTTTCTGAGGTACTTCACTTGGACTTCATTCCTCCTTCTAAGGTGAATATTTTCCTTGCTGACTCTATATTCCCCATCAAATCCTTTAAGTACTCATTGATGCTCCCTTTAGAAACAGGCCATTGTTATTTCCTTTCAGAAATAATGGAATTACCTTTATCCTTTTCTGCACCATGAGATTAATAATGCAATTGCTGTGAGGAGCAAGTGCACCAACAGGTGACAAGAAGTGTGATTAAAGAGGATTTTTAATCTCTCCTCTAATGCAGTACCACTGTATAGAGATGCAAGTGTGAAAATAGCCAGAAGGCACAGAGTAAAAAGAAATGCCTCCTTTAGTTTCTCATTTGAGAAGATAAACTTTAGTCAGTTCATCTTCTCAAATAAGAAAAAAAAAATCAGAAACAGTTATAAAACACTGATTATGAGTCACATCAAGTGGTTGTACTTATGTAGGAGATCACTTCTGTACCACCATGGAATCATCAATACAGCCTAAACCAGCAGAATAGAAATGGTCAAAATCTCAAGTCCTGGGGAAGGTGTGATTTGATCTTCCCAGGATCAGTGCCAGTTATTTTCATGCATCCATCATCCATCCAGTAGTCCCACTTTCAATGGATAGGGCAATGAAAGTCCACACCTCAACTCCCAGGGAAAATGGATTGGGACTCCACATCCATCCTTGGCAGAGCTGGACTCTAAAATCACAGCTCACACACGGCCATGGCAGAAAGCAGCGTGGTCCCCTTGACCTTGAACCATGCTGACACATTGATGAGGACCACTCACACACGTAATGCATCGTATTTCACAAACGAATCAACAATATTTTTTGAAGTAGCAGTTGTTTTCAAGGAAACTTACTGAGAAGTGAAAGCTCTGACTGACAGAAGGCAGCAGCTGCAGGATGCCTGGTAATTGCTCTCTCAAATTTCTAAGGCCCAGCTCACAGTCAGTATGTGCTTTAAGTGCAACTTACATTCAAGAGATCTATGCATCAACACCTAATTAGAGAACAGGCAAGTTTGGATACTCACTCTTGTTTCCAAGCACTTGAACTCTTGCTGCACATGCAGATTTTAATCTCTTTAGACTCACTTGTTGATGCTTGTAATTGAATGCAGAATCAATTTTCTTTCCTTACAAGTTCCCCATGAGTAAAAGCAGAACACCAGGATTAGCTGACAGAAGTCCTGGTAAATAATATATTTTGTATGGATCAGAAGAAACTAGCTTCTGTAAAATACAGGAGTTTTTGGAAGACTACATATCTTGGGAATCTCTCACTCAATTCTCCCCAAATAAGTATCACATACTATCTAGTATTCTCTAGATGAAAAGCAGTTTTCAGGTAAGTGCAAGTGGGGAAACTTCACAGCATAGTCTGCCTTTAAACAAAGCAATACTGACTCTCACTTTCCCTGAAACAGGGCAGTAGAACCACAGAACAGACAAAACCTCTTTGTTCAGTTTCATACTGTAAGTATGAAATACTATACAGTAAGATGAAATTATTTGCTATAGAGTTCCCATGTTGCCTTATTTCCTTTATATTGACTTCACACTTCTCTGAAATGAGTACATTTGACTATGGATGTAGTCTTCTCTTCCCTGAAAACTTTACTACTGAACAGCACTGTGCAAATCTCTGATTCCCATATGCAATAAGCAGTGATGTATTCAGTTGGCATTCAGTTATACCTCTAGTGATACTATTTTATGGCAGCCAGAGATTTAAATTTAGAAATTCATACTTCTGTCTCCTTCAGGCTAGAATTGTGTTACGAACTAGGGCTTGCACTGATGGTCATTAAGAATGTAAGAATAGGAGAAACAGCCAGGAAGCCATCTAAGCACTGATGACTGAAAAATCATATCACTATTGCATTTTAAATCACTGCCAACAGTTCCATAGAGTTGCAAGGTTTAAATTAAAAAATAAACAGTAAAGACCTTTCTCCAGACAAGGAAAAAGGAGCATAAAGAAATAACATGTTTCAGCCATCATTGTTGTCTGAGCTGTCCTTTTGACATCCAAGGACCAGGCAGGGTATGCTCGGGGATGGCTCAAATACTCACCCTAGATAAATCATGACAAAGGAACTTGATCGTGTCATAAGAGAACTTTGGATTCCTTCCTACCACCATTTGACAGCACAGAATGATTTCCCTTACAAAGATGCTTCCCTTTAAAATGAAGGAATCAATGCATGCCTTAAAATTGACCTTTTCAATTGACTGACCTTTGGAACGAGAATCACATTCTAATGACAGCAAGCATTAACTGTATCAGTGAAAACTTATAAATATAGCAGTGCTTTAAAAAGCACAACTTTATGTCTCTAGTTGTGTAACACTTTTATGAGAAATACTCTGATATCTGCATACATTCATGATGTTTAAAATATCACACAGAACTATTGTAATCTATCTGCAATGTAGTTTTTTTTCTTCTCACCAATAAGAAAGTTGTTCTCAGGACTTCATAAATTTTTTTTTTTGGTATAAAAAATTCCCCAAAAAAGTTTGACCTACGCCAAGATTGGACAGTTACAGACAATAGCTACTTAACAAAAAGCTCCAGTTAAATGAAAGGATCATTTTCCAAGCAGGAATAAATGTTATTTTGGTGATTTATAATGTCTATATAATTATAGAATAAACTATGAGAAGCAGAAGATTGCATATAATGTAAAACATACGGACACACCCAATACAAATCTGAAGCAGGAAAATAAAGATCAGGGTATTGATGCTGTATTTATGATGAAATAACACCATTACAATCTGCAAAAGAAGTAATTACTGCAGAAGCTTATTTTGCCACAGATTAATATGCTTTTCTTAGAAAGACCAACCAAAAGCTAGTCTGAGACTGTGTATCAGGAACAAAGATAACCACACAAAATCTATATATATATTGTAGACCTTCTACATCAGTTTTACATTAAATCCAGGAAAAACACATGCAAAAGAATAACTGATCTGTCCCCAAACTGTTGACAAACAACAAAGAGAACATACTGTAGAGTCTCTCCATGACATGTATTTTGCATCCATTATTAACTATCCCCTCAACATTGGCCACTGTTATTCTACAGCTACAGCAGATCTCACACAGTAAAGCCAGCCTGCCCATACTGTGAACATGCAATTCTGCATCTATCACATTAGCACAAAATTGCAATAAATACTGCAGAAGTCCGGCCTGTTTTAACACTCTGACCATAATTAGGGTTACCGAAATATAAAAATTGGACTTTTTTGCAGTCTACATACAGTAATTTGTAATGGATACCCTTATTTTAAGGTAATGATGATCAGTATTCTTCCTGACTGCTCCCTCCCCACCTCTGGCCAAAGGAATTATTTAATTATTTTAATAATTTAATTCAATAGATATTACAATAGCAGGAAAACAATATTAATGTGAGTATACACATTTCTTTTTTATTCCATCCTCTTGCTTGTTTTCAGAGGTTTTCAAACACAGGCGTAACTAACAAAACTTGTTGGTAATGCTGATTATACAACTTCCCCACTTACCATCTATAAACTCATTAAATTGCATTTGATTAAAACACATGCTTTAAAAAGGCATCTAATCCTAATTGGAAAGGATGAAGATAAGGAATTCAGCATCCTCCCAGGAGTTTGTGCCAACAGCTAGCCACCCTCACTACTGAGAACAGCTTGTCCCAGATCCTACAGATTTGAATCTTCTTGCTTTGAAGGCATTTTTTTTAATGAAGCAAAGAAATTGATCTAAGCCTATCACAGTAAGATATTTTCTCCATCTGTTACTGATATCAATTGTATCTCCTCTGCACTTGTTAATATTTCAAAATACTGCAAAAAAACCCAGAACTGAATATTGAATTCAACTATCAGTTTCACTGAGAACCTTCCCCCCTCCTCTTCATCTTAAACTGACAAAAGTAATGGTAGGGATTTATTGCACACATACACACACATGTACCAGTTTTTCATTATTAAACATGAATCTAGAAGTTCTTGTCAGACTTAGTTTTCTAGGAATTTAGAGGTTGCAGAGGGCTTATTTGTAGTAGTTGTCCCTGAAAAAAAACCTCTACACATGCTAAAATACATTTAAAAAACCCCTGAATTATAAAGCAATACAGATTATGTTATATGACATTGTATTCTGTGACAATGATATGCCACAAAATACAAATGTCACACACTCATGAGTAGTTTCACAATTGCTCACAGATTGTTATTAAAAATATTGATAATTTTCAGGTTTATAACTATTTCTTCTTTCTAAAATGGAACATCATTAATAACTGCACCTGGAGGTTTGCTTGGAGCACTTTAAAATCATGTCATACAGCATTAGTTTCTAAAATTTGATGGTAGCACTAAGTAACATAACGACAAATGTGATTTTCTAAAAAAAGTATTTTACTTTTCTGACCAGTTTTCTCAGGATTATTTTCTTTTTTTAAAGAGGAACTTATTGAAGATAATTTTGATACTGACCGGGGATATATTAAAAATTATTTTTAAGGACATATATAAGACAAACCTAAAAATCTTAATTTTTTTCCAAGCCGCCCTTTCTGCTTCCCTCTGTAGCACCACCTCCCCTTCAAAAACCCGTATTTCTTCTTCCAAATTACTCTGTATTCACAGGCTATTAAAGTATAGGAAAACCTGAGAGGTAAAAAGGAATGTTGATCCAAAAGCAGCTTGGATCTTTGGAGTGAGCTACAGTGCACAATAAGGCAGTGATGCCCAGGGCAAAAGTGCTAAAGACAGTCCAAATTCACTGTTACCAATGAAAAATTAATCTGACTTCTACTTGGAAATAGGACATGAAGATGTCACCAAAAAAAGTGGGAAACTTAAACAGCTCCATCTCACACCTGCTACACTATATAGATTGCAACATTTTAGTCAGCAGTATTTAAAAATAACATGCAGGCTGAAGAGAAGCAATTAGCATGGTGGTTTGTACCTTTGAGATAGCCTGTTGGAAATTGGCTCTCTATTTCTTGCTCAAACTACTGAAGTAAATCCTGAATTAAACATTGCATTTAGGTGTCTCACACAGGTAAATCAGATTCAGAAATGATACTTTATCAGAATGAAACAAATATGAAAAAAGATGAGTATTACTTTAGTGTACATAAACAAAAAGTAGATAAGTTGCATTTATATAATCTTACCCAAATAGTGAAAGAATTACTCTAAAAGCTAATGAATCAGTGACTCTTCATGACAGAAATTCTTTTATTCCTATGGGAAAACTTAATTTTTATATATAATATCCCATTATATGTACTATTATTTTTCAATCAGCATTTGTGTATTTAAAATATTGCTATGTGTAAATAACACAGACCTTCTCCTGGAGAAATCTCTCTCTCTCTCCTTTTTCAATAACAATTGTAAAATAAAGGCTGTTTCAAACATTTGATAACATAGCACTAAACAAGATCAAATATTGCTGGATAAATGTTAATTAGTAAATACTGCAACAGCTTGTAATATCTAATGGTCAGAAATTATTATGCAATCTTTCAAGAATATTTTCCCCCTTACCAATAGTAAAATACCATTTCTTCACAATTCACCCCATACACAGCATATATATACATATATACACAGCATATATATACAGCTCTATATACAGAACAGTCCTCAGATAAGAGTCACTCCCATGAAAAATTTAAGGTTTTTAACTATTTTCTTAACATTTAGATTGGGAAGCAAAGAATGATAACAAATATATTCCTACACTGTGTTATAATTTCTAAAAATTGTACAAGTGTGTTAAAAATTACTTTGAATTTGATTCTTAAAGCAAACCCCATAGTCTAAACAGCCTGCCTTCACTTAAGAGTGCTGCCACAAGCAGCTGTGATGTTAACAAAAAATGTCACTTCTAGAAGGCCTCTAGTGTTTGCTACGGGCAAAAGACTATACTAAAGACATGCAGTGAGGGAGTCTTGCTAAAACTATAATTCCCCGAGTCAGAGAGAAAAGTGCTTCAGAAAATAAAGCAGTGTGACAACTTCAAAATTACAGTTTCCCACATCAGTATCTTCACCTAAACTTCCACTTCCTTCTTACTGAATGAAATTCAAGAACATTAATTCTCTTGGACCTTGACAGCATAATAAGAAAAAACCAAATGCCTAGCATCCCCCAGAGAGACAAAACCCCCTCCTGCTGAGGTGCTAGGGAAAGTTTCACATACCATTGACACATTCAAAGACATCGCAGCACTTGCCAGGCGTCCCGTCTCCACGCGAGACGATCTGGGGCACGGAGCCCGCCTCGCACATGGGGAAGCCACAGAGACCAGTGAGACACTCGCATCTGAAACCAAAGAACAGCAAGGAAACACCTGTAAATAAAGGAAGCCACGTACAAGGTGAAGGAATAAGCAAGAGAAAAATAAAGTCAGAGCACAAGGTAGAGCTTTGGCATGTTCGTGTCTTAGAATCATCTTTTATTAACTCAACAACCAAGATATTTTATCAACCTGAAGGGCTCTTTTTAACTATCCAAACTCTGTTGGCTGTCAAGCAAACAAAAAGGTGGCAGTGTGCAACACCAATGGTGATCTTCTGCTCTGTGTAAAACTTTGAAAACTGTAATAACTGTGTTCTCCAGACTTGCAAAATAAGGCTTCTCCTCCAATTCTGTCTTGAATAACCAAAATTGATGAAACGCTAATAACAGAAATTGCATTCACTCATCAGAAGGGTATTGTCTCATTAAGAAACCAAATTATATCCAGCGTAATCTTGGGAAAAATTAAAGACAAAGGAAGACTGGAATCATTAAATCTAAGCTGAAGGAAAATAATTGGAAGTTCTCTTTTGGTGTTGCTGGTGGTGCAGTTTGCAGAAGGTGAAACCAATTACATGTGACGCCAAATAGTGTGGGAAGCTAGGTATATTAAACACTGTGGTTAGTTTTGGATCATTCTAAAAGGACTGCTTTCTCCATGTAAGTAGTATTTATTTGCTTGTTTAAGAAAACAACCTAATGAAATGGGAGATATAAAATGTAGGAGAAACAATAGTCATGTTTGCTTTCAGATTCTTTGCTTTATGATTAACATAACAGTTTAAAAGTCAAACACTTAAGAATTTTGATAAGTTTACATTTAACAGAGTTCTTGCCCTGAACAATGAGCACATTTTAGAGATAAGCAGCAATGAGTCCGGCTTATATAATTCTGCTTAAGATTCCTGCTTAAGAAATAGAAGATCCTGCAATTATGAGTTAAAGAAATAAAAACTCTACTTGTTAATAAACATTTCAAATATTTTAAGTATCCCAAGTATCCCAATATTTTAAGTAACCCCCACATTAAACAACAAGAAGCGGCATCAGCCCTTATTGTATTTCTTATTCTTTATGCTCAAAAAGCAAGAAGTTTGGTTCTTCTGTGCCATGCATGTCTCCTAAACTGCCCAACAGCCATTTCATCTCAGATCAGCACCCAATGAATGAGGAAGAACCACCTCTCAGAGAGGTTTTTTAATATCTTTCCCTTTAACCTCATCAGTGTTAGAAGAAATTGTCATGTTCTCCAGTGTAAGGTAGTACTCAAAATGAAATTTGCAAGAAATACAAGTTAAGTCAAGGAATCTCACAGAACCTTTATTAAACTGTTTGAAAAGGATTTTTAAAACACTGCATTACAGAAGCATGTTACTGTAAAGAGATAAAGTCAGTTTCACAAATAATGCTAAATACATCAAGAAAACTTTATGCTTTCACACATATATGCTACAGAAAACTTTATGCTTTCACATATATGCTACAGTATAGCAACAGCTTTAAAGAGGCATTTGAAGGTGTGGTGTTCTTTTTCTTTTTGTTGGTCTGTTTTGCTTGGGTTCTTTTTTTTTTTTTTTGTTTGGTTGGTTTTTTCTTTGTTTTTTAATAATACTATGCTTCCCATGAGAGTAAAGGACAATGGAGTAAACAAAAAAGTAAGAGTACAAAAATCAAAGTTTTATTTATCACATCTTTGCTTGTGACATTTTCTTCTCAACTTATTTGTAAATACAAAAACAGAGGGAACCTAATTATTTTCTTTACCATGTGTTGTTTGCCATCAGAGATGTAGAAGGAAGAAAGGGCATTCTGGCTTCTACTCATGGGATCAAAAAATCCAAAGGATTTGTGACAGCAGTTTCCCTTTAAGATTACTGTAAATAATTTTACAGAATTACTAATATCTCTCACTTTTGCTGTCCCAATAGTACAGGAAGATGGTGGGGGGGGGGGGGGGGGGGGAAGAAGCTCTAGTAATCAATGAAAAAGAAAAATTAGCACTGTCAGGTTCATGGAATTTGTACCTTAACCCAATGTCCTGGTTTTGCATGGGTTGTGAGTACCTCCCATGCAAAACCAGGACATTCCACATAGCAGACTGTTTTGAAAGATGTTTTTGCTTTCTGAGAAGAATGAAACCCAGAAATAGCTACCTACATGTTACTAATGAAAAAGAAAAAAAATCTTTTAAAACATATATGACAGAAAAAAAGTGCAGGCACACTCTGTAAGTGGTATTAAAAGCCCCCAAAAAATTGAAGTTTCACTTCAATAACCCTGTATTAAACATCCTGATGAGGATTCTCATTTTCCTCTGGGAAAATAGGTAAATCAAACTTCCTGAAAATTTAGAGAAAATAGAACACATTCAGATAATAGTTGTGGATCTTGATTTTCCAAGTTTCATGAGCTGAAATTACCACACTTAGTTCTACTGCCTTCACAACAAGCTTTCTCAGAAGTATCATCTTTGTTTTTGCCTCATATTCCTTGTAACTCACAGAACTGCAATATTAAATGATTAGATTAATAACTTGTACTTTCCCGCTCACTTTTTCCCAGTCAACTCAAGCTCAAAAAAACCCAAACAAGAACCAAAATACAAAACTAAACCACAACAAACTATGAATCACCACTTGAAATAACTTAAGATAGGACAATCTTCCATAAAAAGGGATGAAAGAGATATTTAAAAGATTGGTGGGAGCCAACATTCTTTTCTCCAGAAAAGACTCCCTCTGATTTAGAGTAATGAAAGTTTCACATATGCACAGTGCAAGCAAACAAAACCTCAACACTCCAAAATTTTATAAACTGACCTCCCATTTGGTTAAAACATAATCCATGCATAAGAGAATGTCAAAGTAGAAAATGATCTCAGATGGACTTTAAATAGTCTTCATTCTTTTCAGCCAGCTCTGCTAGGAAAACCTTTGACCATTGTCCAGGCTATTAGCATGGAAAACATTGTTTTGGAGACAGAAGTCTGTCAGAAAGAAACCCAAGGAACTCTGGTAGCTGAGCATGGCTGTCACGCTGCCAAAACAACATCTGGAAATCTGGAATAAGCGATCCCATTCTCAGCAAGAGAGCAAGATGAGCTTTATAGAACTAGATTTTTGTGAAGTGCCTTTTGGAGTGGAGGGATGGATGGAGCAGCCCTGGCCTGTGCTCTGCCACAGGCAGCTATCCACCTGTGTATATCTTACCCTTGGTAATGGAACATTAGGTTTGAGGAAATTCAGCAGGTCAGTTTGAGTTAAGCCTGTTGACAGTGGCCATGGTCCCTCTCAGGCTGATTTCTCTGAAATTCAGCTGTTCAGACTGCTCAGTAAGGCACCAGGCTGGTCCTGAGCTGCTGCCCCCACAACTGCAGCTTGCCCAAGGAAAGCATTCCCAGCAGAAGCTGCTACAAGGAAAGCTGCCCCGAGAGAAGCCAGCCCTGTGGGACACCTTCTCCCTGCACATGGCCTGCAGTGACAGCACTGCAACTTCAGATGGCATTGTGCCATCCGAGAGTTCCAGCACTAAAGGGAGGGCAGTACCTGAGGTACCAGGAAGCTGGCACCCACTATGTGCCCCTGACACGCCTATTAGCAAAGGCTGCAAGGAAACAAGCCTCTTGGCATGTTATTACCATAACAGCACTCAAGTCAAGCCAACAACATGTCCTTTTAACCAGGAAGAACAGTCCTGTGCCAGGGTACAACATTACCTTACAAGAGGACCCAGAAAGACATAAGAAGAGTCAAACAGCAAAGTAAGAGCCTTTATGGCACCTGAAAGGGTGGTGGCATGGCCTGGAAGGAACCAGGAATCCTGAGGAAGAGGTTTGCTGTACTAAAATTTTGCAAATATAAAATCAACCTGACTGATAAACAGAATTATCTCCAGTTCTTCAGGCTAAAAAAAAACAAACAAAAAAACCAAAAAATCCCAACCCAACACCAAAAAATCACCACCCCAAGAAAAACCCACCCAACAACAGTAATCCTATAAATTTCAAAAACTGAGCAAGGCAAACTTCAGTATATAAAGAAGCAGAAATGAGATGATGTACATCAACCAATGCCTTATAGATTGAGGAAGGTGACTCCTTCAGTAATACAAATGGCCTGATTTTTAAAATCAGTTTTTAAAGTTCTTCAGAAGACAAGTAAGTTTAGTTTAGTTTATGTTTTAGGTGTGTTGGTGGTGGGGTTGTTTTGGTTTGATTTTTGTTGTTTGGGGATTTTTTAAATATAATCGCCTAGCTCTTTTCTTTATGTCCCCAAAAGTGCAAAAAGGAAAAGGTAGAAGATAAAAAAAATTCAAATTGAATACTTCTAAATGACAACTTTTACTTCAAATCCAATTATCTTGGTTCATTTACTTCTGTTATTAAACAGATTTAAAGAGAGAAGGGCTTGCTTAGCCTCAGAAAAGCTGTTTTGATGGTAGGATCAAAAGAGTTCTCCAGGCACAAGGCATAATGGCTATGAAAATAAGAACAGGCACCCTGGAAAAAAAGATTTAGTATCAGTGAATGGCAGGGTTGAAGCAGGGGTGTATTGACAAGAGGGATATTTATTTTAAGGATCAAAACAAAATTAAAGTCTAAAGCATTGAGACTAGAGAAAAGCATTCTTGAAACATACATCACATTCCTGTGGAGATTTTATCACAGACCTTTTTCTTTGCCCCCTTGCAGCAATCTAGTGCAATTTACATTAACATTATTAACACTTCTATTAGTAGATAAAACTTGCACAGATGTGTTAATTATATAAGCATTTAAGGACACAGTGAAATTAGGAATTTTCAGAAGAGCATTATCAAAGCTTGACAGTGGCAAAGGAAAGTTTAACTGCAAGACTCTGGCTACCATCAAGCACATGATATAAGTAATGATACAGCAAAATTAAATATTGACATAGCAATCTCATGAAATAATTGAAGAATTATTTCCATGTTATTCACACCTGAATCCACAAGGTGAGTTAAGCAGATAGGACAAAGCCACAGCCTGCACTACAGGCAAAGCCAAAGCCATTGGGACACCACCATACATGAATTTCAACTGGAATTTTCCTAAGTCAGACAGACTGGAGAGTTTTTGTTCACAAATTCAGTATCACTATTTAATGAATTTTTTGTTTTAAAGATAGTATTCAGAAAATCAGTAATGAAAATATTATTTTTTCATGGAAATCTTTCAGTGTTTTATTTCAAAGATCAATAATAAATCTCTAAATAGAGATGACAAATTGTGGAAGCTGCGTATAACACTTACTATGAGACTGTTTGCTAATGCTCAGAAGTTTTACATCACTGCTATATAAACAGACTCATATGGAAGTTCTTCCTATTTTAATTTTTCAGGGGGTTTACTTATTGAGAAATCAAAGTTAGCATGTTCCCAAGCAAGAATTCCTTTTAAAAATGTAGATATTGTTAGAGACACCCAACATAACAGTGAATTTTTCCATAAGTATAGTAAGGTCTACACACAGGGGGCTTTTAAATAGTACAAAAGTCAACTATCTAGCTTTTAATTAAAGATACCATGAAAGGGAACATTTTTTGTGCATCTTTTGCACATTATTAGCATTAGGAGATAGCAAACAGATGCTAAGCAAGGGAAGTTGTCATAAAAATCAGCATTCACATCAAGTAGATTCCAAAGCTGATCAGGATCTAAAGAGTTCATCTGACTAAAAAACTTCCTTTCATCCTTTGACTAATATAAATCAACTCCTCTGTTTCCCTGAGGACCGAGACAGAAGAAGAGGATAGATACAAAAGAGTGATGCCAGAGATGCAGCAGGCATACAACCAGTGACCAAACACACTTACTTTTAAAATGCCCTGATTTTTTTTAAGTACACAAATATATGTATTGAATTCATCAGCAGAGGAAATAAAATACAACATAAACTAGTTCAAGCCTGTATTTTTCTCACATTTTGCCATAGCAGCAGGTGCTTTTTTCTGTTGATGGAATCTATGGTTTTTACCACTATGCACCTCAGCTACTCTTCTTTTAGGTTTATCACCTTCACCCTTCAAATCTAAAAATAAGGTACTAGTCAAGATTTCAGTTTTCTGGTACTTTGAAAAGCTATTTCTTTTCTTATTCAACTACTGTTTAATGAGGAATTATAAATATCTCATCCTCTTACAAATAAAACACAATTCCTGAGGACTTCTGGTCAAAAGATCACTTACAGATGATAGTTTTATAAATAATTCATAAACTTCCATATTCCTGTTAACTCCAAACTTTTTTACTCCTGAATGACATATCTCTCTACAACTAAGCCATCAGAGATGGCTTTGCCATAAGCAAACAAAAAAACACCTGAAAACCAACAAAAAAGGAAAAAAAAACCCAGAAACCTCTCCAAAATTCACTACTGTCTAACTTATTTGACTATTAAATTTCATGACCACTTTCTCCTCTTTGCAAGAAAAAAAACCCAACCCCTAATAATTATTTCATGCTTAGTTTTTCCATGCCATTCATGCTATTAAATACCTTTCTCAAATCCCTGAAGGCAATTCTGTACAAGTTTAGGGAAGGTAAAAAAAAAAGGTTTGTGTTGGAAAGGAACCTTTAAAAGTTGTCTAGTCCAGTCCCACCCTGGCAATGATCAGGGACATCTTCAACTACATCATGTTACTCAAAGTCCCATTCAACCTGATCTTGAATAAAAACGAAGACCAAAATCTGCTCTAAAATCTAAGTGGTTTTGAGACCAAACAACTCTATTCAATTAATGAGACCCTTTCCATGTAGTAGAAACCATACATGCAAGAACTGCAATTCTTTGTAGAAACCAGACTGAAATTCACCAATGACATTTCAAAGAACAGCAGCGAGAAACCACTTTTCATTTCAAAATGATCCACAACCTTCAGTTCCACTTCTTAGTTATTCAATAATTTGAGAAGGAAGAAAGAAGGAGAATTTATGGCTGCTGAATTCTGACATGACATTTCCTGCTATTTTCTAGAGGAAACACAACTTCACACTTTTCATATAACCTCCGTAATGTTGATATTATCGTCTGCTCCAAGTACCATTGGAAACTGCTGGGGAATTCTCATATCTACTTCACTTTTAAAATGCAAGCATCCAAATTATAATTCTATTACATTATTATGTACATGGGTCTCCCTAGACATCTGTGCACTTGCGAGACTGAAGAAAACAGTCAGACATTATTGATCCCTGTGATACAAACAGAAATTTGCCTGTTCAAGTCAGAAATAATTCTCAACTAAATCACTTCTTCAATTTCCAAACAAGCTAATGGCTGATTAAGTAGAATAAATGACAGAAAACACAGTGGGAAGTCTCAGGAGAAAGAGGAAAAACAATACTCAGTGTGATCAAGGTACACACTAATTGTTAGGCCAACAAGTGAAAGCAAAAAATGAAACAGAGAGACACATCTACCAGCTTATTATAAGCTGAAAGAGTTCAAACACCAGCTGGCTTATAAAGAATGGAAACAAACCAAATTATGTAGACACTACAACCTCATTCTAATTTCAAGCATAAAACACCACCTAAAAGTACATACAATCAGGAGTCACTTTAATTTATCTGGTTTAAAATTTCTTTCCAAGTTTCACAGTGGAGGAGTAAATAACCATTAACTCAGCACATAGTCAGATTAGAGTACTACAGATATTTTTCCATAAAAAGGAAACTGCTTGCACAGCTATCACTGATACTTCCTCCCCCACCGTAAATGTTTTTGGGTTTTTTGTTTGTTTTGCTCTTGGGAAATGTGCTTCCTCCTTAAGTATCATTGCCTTTCAGGTTTTCCAATTCAACATTTCCTAGAAGCTGGTGGAAGACCACAGATGTGTATTTTTAACAGATAATACAGGCACAAAACGCTGATCTTATAAAAGATGCAAGCAGGGACTTCTGTATTTACAATGTCTTATAGCTTCTTCTGCAAAAGATTTACAGGCTATTTCTTCTGCAAACATTCTCATGTTTCCTCTCCTTGTCTGAGGTCTCTGACACTCAGGAGTCAGTCATCAGGCTCCAGAAATGCCTTGTGTTTCAAGAGCTTCTGTTCAAGTTTTATATTGAGATGGCTTTAAAGAAACAACCAACCAACCAACATATCATCTTTTCCTCATTTCTGTACTTCAGGAAAATATGGTTGCTGGCCAAAACAACCCACATGGTGAGGCTCAATGCCAAGGCAGCAATAACTACCATCACACTGAGAACACATGGGAATTCCTGAGGCAGCTGTAGTAGGGAAGAAGGGGAATGCTTGAACTCTGAGTTCAGCAATTCATTACCTCTCCTGGAAGACATCAGGAGAGGACAGACACGAAATATGGATCACCTAGAAAGGTTACACAGCATCCCTGTTATCCTTGCATTTTGTGGATATTCCGTACAGTGGAGTCTGTAAAAGCAGGACTGAATATCTCAGCAGAGCTGAATGAAGCAAAATGGTTTTCCTGGGAAAAATATTCACCATTTCCTAACTTCTGAGGATTTTAAAGACTAGAATGAAAATGCCTAAACACCTCTTTCCAGATATTATGAATCTTCCAAAAGATTACAGTGTTCTATTCATCAACGATTAAACAAAAGCCTACTGTCTGAATGGAACATGGGATGGGTTCAAATGTCATCAACATAGAGCTTTCTTTCAATATAAACCTGCCTCTTAGATAAGGAGCAGAGTCTCCAATTCAACACCAAGTGTTGCACTGCCATGGTACTGACGTACTTGAGATGGCAAAGTGGCCTGCTGGAGCTAAAGTGTGGGAGAAACAACCTAACCAAGTTGGCCAGGATTAGAAACCAGTTTCTGAGAAGATGATGACAGAACTGAAGGCATAAAAAAGCTTCTGCAGAGTCCTTAAAACAGACCTTTGACCCAGCTACCCAGGTTACTCAGGAGCCAATCCCTGAATAGAAGTCTCAGGAAGATACAGGTCTTGGATCCATGATTGGTCTTACCAGTTCCAGCTGAACCTTCCTCTAGCAAAAACTGGGATCCACAACCACTTTCTCTTGGATACCAATTCTTAAGGATGAGATGGGTGGAGGAGAAGGAGGGAAATTCTAGATCAAATACAAGGGAGACCTCTGTATCAGCAAAAGTTGCTTAAGAGAGGTTACTAGTACAGGGGAAAATGAGGAAAAAGTTACACTTGCTGGAAAATCATGACTGTCCTCTGAAGAAAGCCGAAAGGATCCAAGTGGTGAATGCTGTATGGAACACCAAAACATTTTGATGAAATGAAGGTCTTCCAAAGACAGGAAGACCTAAGAAAATCTAGACAAATGTGAGACTCACAAGACATAGAGAAGATCTGAAACAACCAAAAAGCTAAGAGGAATGAACAGAACAGGTGCACAATACCCTTCATACTAAATGGGATAGCTGCAAAGTTAATCAGGGACTCAGAGGCCACCTCTATAGGTTCTGTCAGAATAAAAACATTATTCTGTTTTTACAACTACCTGTGTATGGGTGCTCTCAAATACAATGGAAATATATTTGATAATAGCTTAAAAGGGAACTTACAACAGTAAATTTCCCAGTTATGATTCTGATGGCTGCCACAGAATGAGAAGAAAAGAACTGTGCTGATTTTTGTGTTGTAGGTACTAGGTTGCCTAGACACTGATGTATCATGAAATACACAACACTGGCTAATGCTGTGACAGGTTGTGGAAACAATATATGATACAATAACAACATGTCCAAGTGCCATAAAAGCAGACAAAGTACAGTAAAAGCAATTTCTTACTGAACAAAGTGATCTAGGAGGATTAAAGATCATGGAATCATAGAACAGCTGCCATGTGTAGGGAGAACTTCCACTAGACCAGGCTGGTCAAAGCCCCATCCAAGATGGCCTTGAACATTTCCAGGGACGGGGCATCTACTTGTTCTCTGGGAAACTTGTTCCAGTGTTTTACCACCCTGATGGTGAAAAATTTCTTCCTAATGTCTAACTTGAATCTACCCTCTTTCAGTTTAAAACCATTATCCCTTGCCCTATCGCTACACTAATGCTACGTAAATTTAAATGCTCTCTAAAGAGATGTGATTTTTGCATAATCACCTGCCACAGGACCCTTGATTCAATTCACTTACATGAAAAGACAGCATGTCTTTTAACACATCTCTAGGTTCTCTGAAAAGTACAAGTGAAACTGCTAATGGTGAATTTCTCAAGTGATATCTCTATTATGCCCAAGGCAACATAAGTTTTTATTAGAAACAAAAGACTAAAGTAATAAAATAGGTAATTTCTTCCTTTGGAATCAAAACAAATTCAGCAATGGTATACACAAATTTTAAAGCTAGATTGCTACTTAGCCTTAATGCCTTTAGAACTGATAAATGATGCACACTCATGTTAAAAATATTTTAGTACTGGACAGATAAAAAAGAGCATTCTCTTAAGAAGATTCTTGAAGTGAAGTAGATTTTTGTAGATTTACTCTAACTTCCTACTATGCCATAAATTGAAAGGCAATTAAATATGATAGAAAATTCTAGTCTAGCTCTGTTCCAAGTTATATTCCATTTCTATCCAGATTTAGCTTAAATTAAACCTTATCTAAAAAATTATTTCCTACTAAATCAAGGTATTACTCATTGTCATGAGCTGTATAAAAATGAAAATATTTAAAAATCTGGGGTGGGGGGAAGAACAGAGCTGTTTTCTAAGTAAATCTTTAATGCACTTACTAATTGCCCCTCTGACACTCCAATGGGGCTGAATAGATGATGAAAATGTAAAACAAGATTTGATCATCCAGAGACTTAGTTACTTGGGTTTGCTGACCAAGCACACTTTACTTCTTTACCATACTGCAGGCCAAATGGTGGCACTGCCATTCAGAGCAGCCCCAGACTGAGACATTTTAGCCACACAGAAGGGAAAAATTACAGGGGAAAGACTATTAAACAAGGAAAAAGGGATTCTATGACTAATTCATTTAAGAATTTTTCAGAGGTTTTCTTCCAAACAATACAAATATAATCCTACTCCTTCATGCTACTTGAGCCAACTGAGAGGGTTGCATTTGTAATGCTATTCAGCTATCTGTAACTAAGTGATTGTGAAATGGGCCAATTCATAGAGTCTTCATTTGCTCATCCATCAAACCCAAGCCTTTTGGGCTCCAATCTTGCAAGACTGCATCTGTAAAAAGCTTTTAATCACTTTTTTGGCATATGAAATTTACCTGCTCCTGCTATGCTTAACTTACAATTGCTTTATCTTCTCCTCATCTCACCATATCATTCTTGAAACTGCTTGTTTTAAAGCTAGGACTCAGGTAGAAAAAAAGTACTGGAAATTTTGATAGATAAACATAGATCAATTATTTCTGAACTTTTTCAAATCTACAACATATTAAGGATTATGGTATGAACTTTTTTAAGAAGCATGTGAAACTTACTACTGGGATTTAGTGAACATACTAATCCTGGAAGTTTCTCTCCTCTCAGAAGAATACTACTATATCCTAGTAGTATTATTCAAGATATTCAAGATATTCAAGAAGATATTCAAGCCAGCATGCATATGCTGCAAGAGTTCCTCTCAGGACCTAAAGGACAATGATGCTGACTCACTGAGACTGAGTCACTCCCAAAATCTGAGGAAGGTGTGGGAAATGTCCTTCAATGGTAAATAGTTTGGGGAAGAGGATACATTTCCATTTCATAAAGTAAACCCTGTGAGACAATATCAATAAGTCCTAGCTGTTTTTCATTTGCTTGTTTTAAGCTAGAAACCAATTAAAAAAAATGACTAGTGACCATGGAAGACGGAAATTGAAAAGGAAGGCACTCTGATGGTCAAGTTTTTAAGGCAAGCTTAGTATCTTCAGAAGACCAAATCAGATTGCAGCAACATTGGTTGCTTCTAGCTATAATTACATCCTTTAATCCTTAATTTAACCCTCTATCAGTTTTCCCCCTATTTTTCTCAGAACTGATAACAAGACAACCACATTTAATTACTTAGGTTTTGTTCTTTTTAATATTGGCACAGTGCTAGCATCTCGCTGTTCTCTCTGAGTTTTCTTGGTTATCTGGTTTTATTAAAAGACTGACCAAGAATAGCTGAGGGCAGGGGGAGGAGTGTGTGTGTATGAAATATCTCTGAGAACAGAGCACTGAATTAATTTTGAAATTACAAAATCTGTAAGAGATGATAGCGCAGAAGCAGGAGTATGAAACAGTAGCAAGAAGCAGAGACCTAATAAAGACTAAACTTCCAAATTATTCTAACAACTACAAAGAAAAAAAAGATAATAAAAAAATATTAGGTGCAAAGCTATCCAAACAGGCCGTATACTATGTTGTAAAAATCTTATGAAACGTGCACAAAACTATGTGGGCAATAAAAATATAAGCAGTTTATAATCATTGCCCTGTTCCATTTTTCACAGTAAAAAAATAAAACAGATTTTGATAAAGATTTTTACACTTAAAAATAAATTCCCAAAGGAATCTGTAGATTTGAGGAAACTTCACTTACAACAGGAAAAACTGGGAGCACTCAAAGAGAACAGATTCTGTAAAGCTGATATTGACACATTCAACTTTCTAATAGAAGACCATAATGCTACATTTAAAAAACAGTAGTTTTTTAAATGTAGTAATGTTTTCTGTAAGAGCTCTAATACATTTTTTGTTCAACAACCTCCTTGGAGAAGCAAGCATCTTTACTAAGACCAGAGACAAACTGTTCTAAGCTTTCCTAACATAATAGCTGTTTTCCTGTTTTCCAAACATTTAGCTTTCCTAACATAATTGCTGGAAATTTAAGATAAATGTCTCATAACAGCCTGATGAAAGCTGAAGCAACTGGTATTTTGATGTTGATGCCAAATTAGTATGTTTTGTTCTGTTTGAAGCACTGCATTAGAAATCACTGTGACACTAAATGTAACCTCTGAGTGCAAGAACAAGAATTTATGTTTACAAGATGTTTACTATCCCCACTTTTCCCCTGGCATTTCTCAAAGAGTTTTCATTGTTATGAGTATGCATTTAAGAGTTTGCTCACAAAAGAAATGCCAATTTATCATCAGATTTAAGGACCTCCATTTTCCCAGCATATTATGTACAAAGAACAGGCCAAGAACAAGAGGTGCAGCAGAAAGTCAATCTACTCCTACTGTATGTGAAATTATCAACTACTTGTTAACCAGCCCAGTGACATGCCACCTGTCCCTAACCATGGCATTCTCCTCTAATTGCTTTCTGGTTCTGTTTGTATGACACTTTTATTTCAGTGGCAGTAAATGAAACAGACAATCATAATTTCTTCCAAGAGTTTACAGTCTTAAAAAACCAATTTCATGAAGTCTGAATGACTGTCTAAAGTCCATAACCTTATAGAACAATGTGTCTGCTTTTAATACATTATTCCCTGCTTTTAATAAATGTACACCAAAAAAATACAGTGCTACTTCTTCTGAACTTAATTCTAACAATGAAAAAGAGATGTGATATGCAATTAGGTGATTCTAAACTGAATCTCAAAAAAGGCATTGTTGATATTTCATCATTCATAATATTTTATTAGGAAATTTTGAAATTAAGGAAAACCATTCTATTTTCCTACCATAGACTTATTCCTCCATAAACTGGCACTTCTTTTTCCATAATTTTAGTATGCAAGTCTCACAGAGACCCTTCAAATATAAAGGGTGTCTCCTAAAATCTGAGGAAAAACTGAACTTGAAGTCAACTGGCTCAATTCTCATGTTCCATGTAACTGCACTTTGTTATTATTTCTTTTCTATTACCCCCATGTCTATGTTCCTTCATTCCTCCCTTCAAATAAAATCTTTACTTACAGCACATAAATGATGACTATGGCACTGTCTTTAAGAAGCACAGTAGTATATGAAAATCAAAATAACTAAATATATTTCTAGCAGGCACACAACATGTAAATCTGCTGCCAGATTCAGTTCTTCGTCTTTCTTTCTCACCTACTCCATTAAAAAATGGATTATTGCTTTGGCTGATTTAAGGCAATCCAAATAGCAACCCACTTTATAACAATATACATCAACATAGACTGAGCCATGAAATTAAAAAATAATGGAGAAGTACAAGACATCTACAGTTGTTTCTACGTGCCAGCAGACATACTAGGTTATGCTAATTGTAGAGGTATTTTGCAGTTTTATACATCAAGGAGGGCAGAGGTATTAACACAAACCCCCTTCAGATCCTAAGGCTCCAGGAGCTAAGTACTCCTCTATCCTAGCTCTGACCTCTTGTTACACTCTGATCCCAGGAATGTGCAACAACTCATTTCAAAGAGGTTGCAGGAATCCACAATTATCTAGTAATTCACACTCTGTAAGCCTGCTTGTACAGTTGGGACTTTGTGCACAGGAGAAGGGAACACTGCTTTCATCACTGACAAGGACACTTCAGTCACCGGTTGGCGCTCAGCAAACCGACTTTATTTTTAAACATTCTCAACAAATTAAAAAGATTCTTTCAAGAATGTCCTCGCTCTAGGTATTCTATTTAAGATCAGTTCACACATGTGTCCTAGAAATAGAAGATATTTCAAACTGGTGATTTTTCTGAAGTAAATGAAGATTTATTTTCTTGGTACTCTTTATTTCCTGATAGAAGGAACATTGAAATTATCACTGACAAAGAATGAAGTGGATATTTTTCATTTTCTTCATCCAAGCACTTGCAAACCACAAGTTATATTAGACTGCATAAAAATAGAACATAATTTTACTTTTGTGAAACAAAAATAATTCAGGTTATATATCACTTTTTAATCCAACAAGCTGAAACAAATCTGAAAGTAAACCTGTACCATTAATCTTTCTAATGTATCAATGTTATTAAATGTTAATCTAAACTTTAAATTTATGAAATATTAATCTGCGACTGCTTCTTTGACTTTATAATCTATCTTTCTGAATAAGTCCTTAGCAGCATTTTATTCCAGTTGTCTTGAACATGCTGAATTGTATTTGCAACAATGGCAGTATGATGACTGTATAAAATCTACAGATTCCTGCACAGTTACAACTAGCCAGGTCAGCTCTGAGCTAATACATCATCGCAGTTCCTAGGAATTTTACAGAAAATATGTCACAGAACAAAGCGAGGATACTGAGAAGATGCCACAGTAAATGTGCACCCAAAGGGTACCCAAAAGAGAACAACCTTGATTATGCCATCCTTGACTTTCTTTGCAAGTTTTTTACTACTTTACACAAGGGGCTGAGAATATGACAATATTCTATGACTGCAATGACCTTCCACTAAGTAAGCCAACCAGCGACATCTACAAGAAAAATTTTCTTTTCGGTGTAAAATCTTTTCATTCATGTCAATTTTTGCTTGAATATGTATTTATTTGGCATATGCATGAATCAGGTTTTGGTAAATTTATTGTAAAAACACTGACTCAAATAGTGTTGCATAACTGTGGAACAAAACCAATTCTAAAACTGTCTTTTTTTTTAATCACAGTAAGTTATACCTACTTGAACAACAGAAGTTAAAATGCAAGCAAGTACTTGAAATGTCTGTTCCCCTAGAGTTCCAGTTCCAGAAAGTTCCATCTTTCACTTTTTAAAGTGGTCATGCAACAAATTAGACTTTTTTTCTCCTTTAACTAGGTAAGATTTTTTCTAGCGAGTCTTCTGTCATCTCTATCACTTAACTCCTTACCATCAAACACCTTCAAAAGTTAACTCTTGCAAAATTAATTGAATTAACTCAAAGTCAATCTAGAGACATGAACTCCTCCAATAATTTTAGCAGAAACCAACTTCATGCATCTGTCCCGTGAAGACATTTTCTCTGCTTTGAAAATTCAAAATTCTGGATTTCCACCAGACTGATATAATCTACTTCATGTAGGTTATATTCATATTCAGTATCAGCATTTATTGTCACAGAAGTACACATTATTATCCTGTATTTATAGTGCTTGAATTGTCAAGAACAAGTTAAAAATGACTGAGCCATTGAGACACCAACCTTGTGGGCAGGGTGCAGCAGCCATCGGCCGTCAGCCTGACTTGGGTTTCATAGCTATCCAGGGGACAAACAACTTGCTGAACAGGAGGGCACTCGACTGTGCTGCAATCCACACTGAACACTACGGAGGAAGGGAAGAAGAACATTTCTTTTACTCATGCTTTAGAAGCTTTCTGCAAATTACTTCCTCATAAGCAACCACTTATGCATCAGCTTTTAAGTCACAAAAATTATCCAATGAATGTGTGTTTGCTAGGTAGCATTACAAAAAGCCTCCTTTTCTCTTTAAGATTCACTTTTTAAAATTATTAGGAAGCAACTGAACTGATAATAGTTAATAAAAATATTTACAGAAGTTAGACAGGCAACCTTACACAATCATTAAAAATGTGAATATTATTTAATAGAAGTACCCTAGTTATGGAAGAATATATATTCCCTACAGCTTTTGAAACAGTTAACAATTCATTGTTCAATTTTTAACTAATTAAAGTCTGTTTAAACAGCAAAATACTTGGGTTATAGGAAAAAAAGAGAGATACACTACAGATATATCTGTGCATGTTTACTGTACATTTTTAAAGGCTATTTTATTAGGTTGTCTTGTTTGCATATTTATATATGGCAAAAATGAAATGCAAGTTAAAAAATCTTTCTTCATCAGTGAGATGAAGAATTCTACTTAACAAGAAAGACTGACTGACAGTTTTTAGAAAGCAACAAATGTCTAGAAATCCAAAAGAAAAAAAAAACCAAACCAGGATAAATATATATTTAATGTTCTAAGTTATACTCAGGAAAGCTAAAACACATCTTGCTCTTATTTGGTCCTAAGTCTTCCATGTAACATACGCTACCAGCTCAGGTAACATGTATCTGCTATGCCTTTTCATAATTATACTTAGAAAGTGCAGAATAAAACACAGTTCCCTCTCCAAGAAATGAGTTACTTTCTGATTGATCATGATGGATGAACAAAATATTATCAGACTGGAAATTATGCAGCACAATATCCCTGATTACTGATTAAATTCACTGCAATATTGACACTATCACAGCAGCTTACAGAACTACTAAAGCAGCTTGACAATGCTACCCACATTATTTGCAAGAGCTCATAACCTTCAAAGGGCTATTTTTCCTCTTCAGATCCTACATTTTCCAAGCTTGATCCTCAGTGGTACGTAGCAATAACTGACTCTGTCATCATGAGACATCAGTCTCAGAATTACATCTGTTTTTTCTATCTCCGCTGCAGTGGTTACAGTGTGATAGTACATGGCTCATTAACACTGAAAAGCAGCCCAGTCTGTCTTTCTTAATCAAGTACAAACTTCAAAAACATTACAAACAAACCACAAGTTAAGACTACTCAAATTTTTTCTCTTAATCATTACATTATTAGAATAATCATAAAGCAGCCAAGGTAGGACAGGACCCCTTAGAGGCTCCCAAGCCAGGCCCTATAGATCTGGCTGCCCAGGATTATGCCCAGGTGGCTTTTCAATATCTCCAAGGATGGAGAATCCATGGTCTCTCTGGGAAAACTGTGTTGGTGCCCAGCCACCCTCATTGTGAAAAAGTGCTTCCTGATGTTCAAAGTGAACCTCCTGTGTTTCTATTTGTGCCTCTTGCCTCTCTGGTCCTATGACTGGGCACCACTGAAAAGAACCTGGCTCTGCTTTTACATCCCCCTTCAAGTGTATTGATGAGACCTTCCCTGAGCCTTCTCTTCTCCAGGTGGAACAGGCCCATCTCTCTCACAGCTACCTCACAAGAAAGAGATGAAGACAGATAAGAAATGAAAAATATCTGAAAAAGGAAAAAAAGTTTCTACTTTCAGATTTAAACAGGTTTCTCAAAGTGGGAAAAATATTGACAGAACTTTATAGATAAGCTGAAAATATTCTGAAGTTACAGAACAGCCTGTAATTGGATTCTTAATTTCTTTAAAAGGTATCTCCAAGATTAGCTGCACTACTGTCCTGAAAAATAAGACTGCAAACATTTGCCACTGACTGTTTAGTTTTCTTTTCACATCCTCCAATAATACATTTCATGAACAGTTTATTGTTATATATAATAAAAGCTGTTATTATATATCTTATTCTAAACTCTTTTGTCTCTCATAGAAACTTTAAGCTTTAAATACAGTTTGACAAATCTGTGTCTTCAAGAACTCATAAACATGAGTTCCAGTTTCCTATCACCCAATCAACCTTTGCTTACAAGTCTTCAAAAATTTTCACATTCACTGAATTCGTATATAGAAGCACCTGAGAGTTACCACTTTTCTAGAAGAATGTAGCAGAAACCCTGCCATGGTTGCAGACATATCTGCAGTCATGTGCTACCTCCTTTGTAGACTACAAAACCAAGGTTTTGAAACTGCTAATGAAACCAGGCGAATAAAGCTTTCTAGTAGAGTAAGTTACCAAAGTATAATAAGTTCTTTATGTTCCACCCTGACATATTTCAACTAATAAAATGGCTGGCTCTTCAACTAATACAATGTACAGTTTAGGGCAAGATCTAAATAAAAACCTATGCATTAATGGTGAAGGAGCAAGTCAGTATTTACATTTCTGATGGAACAGTGGCTCAGCACAGGCTAAGGCTTCAAAAGTTGCAAATTTCTGAGGGTTCAGTACAAGGATACACAGTCTGCTTTTACAGCATGGAAGCATCACATGACATCCTCTGCTTTCAGTTCAGACGCATTTCAACTCATGAACAGTGCAACACAACACAACTACACAGGATAATGGCAGTCCCACTGTCTGCCACAGGAGAAGTGGAAAGGAAGTATCGCCCCATGACAAAGCTTTACCCCTTTTACATTCCATGAAACTCAGAGCATATTACATACAACCACAGCATTCTTGGACCTTCAATGCAGCGGTATCACTGCCTGAACCACTTTCTTAAATGCCCTATCCCAGGTATTTCCCAACACGGATCTCCACATTTGCCGAGTTTTTTCCCCTCCCTCACCTTCATTGCCATTTCTCCAGCTTCATTAGAAATGTATCTATAATTCTTCCTCACTCTTTTTTTCCAATCCTTTCCCCACTCCTATCTCAAGTTCTGTCAACATAAGCTTTTAACAAATCATGCAATAAAACAATGTAAGTACTATTCTGTAAGTAACAGAGGACAAAAGAAAAACATTATAGAATTCTGTTTCTCTGGGCTCTGTATAAAAACTTGATTTTGCTGACCCTTGTCCTTACAAGTGCAAGGTTGTATAAGCTCCAGATCTGATTTTCAGTGCTGAAGCTGGATCAGGGTGGAGCACAAGCTCCTTCCCTGTGCGTCATTACACGCTACCTACTAAATTATGCTGCTGGTCATGGACTTTCCATCAACCCTGACTGCACAGAATTCCCCAAAGAAGTAAGGCAAACAATAACATTTTCTTTACAATTGTGTTTAAACCAGTATTTGGTAGAGGAAAAAAAGAGTAATTTTCAGGCCATGCTGGAGATGAGTGAATGAAAGCTCTGCCAGAAAGACTTCTGAAAAAATGACAGTTGAGTAGTCTTTTCAACACAGGTTATGTCTATCATGACAGACATTTCCCAGTGCTTTCCCGAAGATGTCAGAAACTAAAAGATGACACTCTCCATTGCATCATATGCAACAACAAAAGTTGGCAAAAAAGGTACAGCAAACATCTGTCAGACAACTGCCAAAGTAAACTATTTACCTTGTTTTATTCAGAAGTGACAGCTAGAGTTCCTGTCAACACTTCAGCAAAATACGTTTTAATTTAGATTTTAACTCAATCATGTTTAAGAAAATAAACATGATTTTAAAAACATCCTTGTTCATAGTTCATATTCATAGCACATACACTCCCACAAATCTTGTTTTGGATTATTTTTATTTTTGCTGTTAACACATTATGCAGTTCCATTTGAAATTGTTCATTCAAACTATCTTTAAGAAAAAGAGATTCAAAACATGTTTTGCAAAATGTAATCCCCAGCTTAAAACTAAATTCAATGCACATTGACTAAATTCCCTACTTGTGAATGAACAGTTACACACATCTTTTAGGAATAAAATAGGTGTCTTATGGAACCAAACCAGGGTTATCTCATCTCTGAGCTTTGCAACCACAGTAAAACAATGAGCATGACACACTTGCTCTCAGTAGGTGCCACAACTGTGATGAGATACTTGGTGAAGCAACAGGTAAGAACATTTAAAGCCGGAGGTTAACAGACATGTATAACTAAGCTACGAAGTTTCTTCAGTATTCATTTTAACTGAACACCAATGTCTTCAATTGTGTTCCTAAAGTAAAAGGAGCAGAAGAGGAAGTGGATCTCAAAATGAATAATTTTATTTTTATTCTAATATTTACTGTTGAGGAAACACTTTATTTTCCTTTCGCTAACTCCATTGCCAATCACAGCACTTGCACATACGCAGTTCTCAGCAGAAGGTTCCCAACTCAAATGCCAGAGTTAACTAGAGAGCAGTGATATTTTTTTAAAGAACAGAAATAAACATAATTTATGCTTTAATTGCACAAGACCTTTATCTTGGCATACAGCAGCACTGCTGTCATAGGAAGTAGTCCTCCCAGCTTTATTTCCACCAGAAAGCCCTTGCTGGTGCAAAACCCTTATTGACGCTGGTTATACAGCCATGGAAGTGCAGGAAGAATGTTCTGGAAGCATTACTCACAGAACTAAAGCCTTTAGGTCGGTGGCAAATAATGGAAACATATTTTTCCCTGTTCAACATGTTAACTCCATAGAGTTGCTCACACATTCAGTAAAACTGATGACAGCAGCCCCACAAGAGTCTCTCCATGAACACCAACCTCCCTGGCCTTACTTTGTTCATTACCCATATTTTTCTAGCAATATGGCACTTCAGTAACAATTCATATAGCTCAGTTCCTCTCTAACTCTTCTTCAGGATACCAACTCAAACTCTGAAGATGCAGGGTTTATTACCAGGTCTCTCAATTTCTAAGCCCCTTTCACAAAGCTCTAAGTTTCCCTTAAATCCTGTTAGTTTCTTTCCTTCTCCAATCTCTTCAAAGCCTCTGCTCTTCTACCCTCCTAACACCCACCTTCCTTTTTCCAGTCCCATGTACCTTCACCTCTTACAACTCCCTACAGCAAAAAAAAAAACACAACAAACCTCTTCAGAAAACAATACAGACAAAGTTACATAAATTCATAATTGTGATAGAGAATTGTATTCAGTTTGAATGTTCTGTAAAACTAGCGAGCTGAAAACAGCTTTCAAGAAGAAATTTCCATGGGCAAGTCTGGACAGACTTATTTGCCAACTACAAGATGGGAATTCAAATAGTATTTGGGAGGGCATGATCAGAGCTAAAATTTCTTCTGAAAATGATAAATAATCCGAAGTCAGCAAGACAAAATTCAGTAAAGGCATAATTGAAGTACATATGAGGAATTAAAATGTACAAATATATGAGTAGTTCAGCAGCACTCATACTAGAGAAAGATCCCGGAATCAGTTCACCAACTAGAAATACCTCTTGTAAAACAGTTACAATTTTTTTTAAAGTTTTGCATGAGAAACAGAAGGCAATTATTCTAAAGTATTTAGTGCTGATGAAGAGTCCCCCAAAATCTTAGTCTGCTTTTGGATACCACATGTTAAAATGCTGATTAACTGAAAAAAACTTACAGAAAGGAAACATAACCAGGGAGGAGTCAAGAAAGACCATGTCACAAGAATTTACAGCTAATTCTAGATGAAAGAAGCCCATGGTTGTCAAAATGTTCCAGGGCAAAAAATTATATGTTCACCAACTATTCAGGACAGGGTACAAAAAAGTTTGTTTCAATTTCCACACAGATTTGCACTGAATATTAGGGAAAAAACACAAAGAGAAGCACTAGATGATACAAAGACTGTACAATCTTCTTTTGTGGAAGATTTAGGAACATGTTAAACAAACATAGGAAAGGCACTGTTTAAGCACACTTGAAATATAGCACTGTTTGCATATAATGTTTTGGATTACACCATTTTATATGCTTGCTTTCAGTTCTCTGTTTTGACTATTTATTTTACCAAAGCCCAGATCAAAGAGTGAATTACATCTTCCACTTCACTTGGAATAATAAATCACAAGAAAGGGTGATTTGTGTTCTCATGACATGGAAGATGAGTAAATACGGAAAATGTTGAACAGTTTTAGTATGCCTGCATAATCCTTTTGCTCCGCAGTTTTTAAGGGTCAACACTCGATAATCTAGAGAGATCTTGAAAGAGAAATCCTTATTCCCTGTTCATACACAATGTATTCCTACTATGAAAAACCTATGTATAATCTAATCAATATATAAAGCATGTCACACTTGCACTAGTAACATTCACACAAATGCAATGTTCTCACTAGGTTACTTTTCCCTTGCTACTCAGTTTAAATTAATGTCTAAAGAAAAAAGAAAATAAAATTTACATAATATTTTTATCCTGTTTTTTTTTAATGGGTATTGCCTACATACAATAATTAACTTTCAAGAATAATCAGAAGAATTTAGAAGCTCTATAGGCTTTACTGGATGCAACTATATAGATTATTTTGCTTGTCAGACAGAAAAAAATTGAAAAATGGGAAAATAAATTGTATCTACTTTTACCTGGCTTGCATTCATAGAGATCACAGCATTCCCCTGGCTTTCCTGATGCCTTAGAAACCAATATATTCAAATAGCCAGGCTGGCAAACCTTCCTCAAGCAGCCTGCAGGATTACACACACAACGGCTTGGGAGTGGGCAGCATTCACCAGGAGGTGCATAGCCTTCAATCAAGATGGAATCTTCTGGACATCGAGGAGAAAACTGGACCTCACAGCGAGCCTTGGAGCAATCAGGTTTCTCTTCTGAAAGGGAGAGAAAAATCATCATGCCATATGTGTCAGTAAAACACTGAAGTTGTGAAGATAAAAGCTCCCTCTCTTCTCCCTGCTCCCAAAACAATAAAAAAAAAAACGGCTGCTGCTGAACTGATTAGCAACAATCACCAAATGTCCTTTAAAAACTATAGTTATTTGCAAGATACTAGGTGACTTATGAAATATTTTACAAAATTTCTAATTTGTGCGATGTGAGTGATGGCTGAACCCACACAGTCTCAAGTAGAGCTGTGAACTTACATTTGGCCAGGACATTAAGAAACAGCTTGTCATATTATTTCAGCCCCGATGTTCACACCTATTCCTTCAGTTTCCTAAGACCTTCCATTATGGACTGATTTAAATGCTTGATTTATTAACCTGAACCGAGCTCTCACAAATTCAAAAAACAAGTTAAAAATTCAACAGCTAACAAATTTGAATACTTTGGCAAAAGAGGATTTTTCCTGTACATACTCCCAATGTTTACATTAGAAGTGGTGTTCCTATATACTTCAGCAGCTTGGATACTAAGTGATAAGAGGTTTGACTACGGTGATGATGAGGTTTGTAGATGGTCCTTACGCATCCCTTCTAACTCAGGCTATTCTATGATTCCTTCAAGTACTTTATGTTTTTTCTTACCATCAAAGATTACTAACCTAAATGTGCTACTAGATAGCATTACAGCTCTTTTCTTACAGTTAAAAATCCTACTATTTCCATCTATCTTTAAAACAGCCTTGACTAGATATGTATTTTGCCTAGACCTTTAAATAACATTTTTAAGACCAATGTTTTGGGTTTTTTTTCAAACCTACCCTTATGTTTAGGGTCTTATCTGCTTTATTAAATACATTGTTCAGACAGAACATTAGTGGTTAGAGAGGCTCACTGCCGAGAGCTGTATTAATAATACATAACACACTAGTCTCTGTATTATATGGATAGTCTTTAGTTTATACACATAATAAAAGGCTTGAATTTCAAGCTTTTAAAATTATTTTCATTTTCCACTGTATATTTCCTCAACATGCACAGAGAAGTGATAGAACTGTTGCAGTAGCAGCCCTTAAAGTACATACTCATGGTAGGCTCTTGATAGACCACTTGTACTCATGATGACACTTAAATTCCCACTGTTCATTACTTTATGTGCCCTAGCATTATGCATCTAGTAATCTTCTAATTTCCATGACTAATAATAGATAATCCCATCCTCATGCAATCTCTCCCATGAAAACTTTGGATTATAAGTATTTTAAAAAGTTGACCTGCTCTTTTTCACTTGATTGCATTTACACCCATACATGTATCTATTTAAGTCCTTAAGGACTGCTCATATAATTCAATGCAAATAAAATTTGAGCAAAACAATTGGTCAAATACAATAAAAACTATTTTTGACCAATTTGGCTAACTCACCAAAAGGCAAGGTGTGTCAGAAATGCACATCAAACTGCAATCCAAGTTTGAATCCAAACTATTCAGGACTCTAGATTTATCATTTTTGAAGACCAATGCAAAGCCTGCTGCTGGAGTTGGTAAGATCACTCAGCAATGATATGAAAACAAGCATGTGTCACTATCAATATGTAAGAAGCATCACAGGCAATAGGAGAGAGAAATTTAAAATAGAGAACCATGACAAGTACTTTTGTATGAAATATTCACTTAGTGTTTTGCAGTTATTTTTGATAGTCTGTTCCATGTTAGAGTATTGTGCCTAATGGAGTTAAAGGTTACAGACTGTGACAGGACTCTTATATAAAGCCAGTGCCATTTTCAGAGAAAATGATTTAAACCTAACCACCACCACAAAAAAGGCATGCTTATGTTTTAATACCAGGTAATATAACACCAGTAGATATTTATAAACCAAAGGTTTTCTTCTTAATCCAGCATCACTATTACTTTTGTACTTCAGAGTCCTAAAAAATAAACAGACAAAACCCTACTAATAACTTCCAATAATACTCATGTAAATATTGTGCTTCCAAATTACATCTCAAACTATGTTCATGTTGAAACATTCCTCTCCCAATACACAAATGCAACTGAGCAACAGCAAAGTCAAACATATTCGCCCAAGCTGGATCAACCAACAGACAATTATCTTTCAGCTTCCCAAACTCTAGTCCTCCAGCATAGACAAAAGCAGGTCAAGAAAATTTTTACAGACTATGTCACAATTTGTTTCTTGATTTAGATGCTGTTTTTCTTTATGGAAAGCAGCTACTGACTAAAACAATTTGTGATGAGCAGTATATTAAGTGTTTCCTTGAACATCATATTTATCTAAAACATGAAAAAGCAGCAGCTCCAGGGGTAGCATTCCTACGTGTTAGTTAAAGCTTTAATCAGCTAGCATCATGCTAGTGTAACTGCTCTCCAAGTCCAGAATTCACTGCAATGGAAGAAGATGGGAGTTCAGTTTTACTGCATTTCAGTAAAAGCTGATGTGGGCTCCTCATTTTGACACCAAGTTTGCATAAAAGACATTATTTCCAAGCAACCATTCAGAAAAGTTTCAAGGTTTTACTTCTTGCTACCTCAGCAAATGACAAAATCTTCTCTATCCATAGAGATCCATTACACTAAAGTAGTTCTACCTTTTCATTACTTTGTTGAGGAAGGCATTGAAATTTAATCTGTTCTCAAAATAAATTATAAACATTAATACAGCCATAAATGTCACTGCTTTAGCAGAATTCCTGATTTAATTCCAATATATACAGCTATTTAAGATTTCATCAAATAAGAGCTGTTTAATAGCTCTTTTTTCCTTTATTAACCAACATTTCGATCCCTTACAAAAGGAACATTAAAAAAACCCATGTAAGAACAAAATAAATAAAAATACACCAACAGCCTCAAAAGACAGGTAGCAGGATAATGCCAAGCTGTATTCCACAAGAAAACCCCGTGAAATCACTCAGCAGTGCTGTTTCTGCTACTTTGTCCCTTTTACATACCAGACAGACTGTTTCAAAGCAGCTTCTCAGCCGACCAAAGTAGGTTCACAAGAGCCTACTGCCTCTCTGTCAAACAGACATACACCACAAAGCACCAACCTGTCCCCTGGATGTTTTAAGCTACTGCCTATTACACAAATCAGGTTCATCCTGACCAGCATCTTCAGAGTCAAGCAATGCATCAGGACTTAAACTCCATTTTGATAATAAATAGAATATAAACAAATAAATATTATGTGTGTCCAGAAATAGGAGAACTTCATTTTTCAAAGCACCATGGTGAACCTAAAAAATTAGGCTTTTGAGGAAAGGAAGAACTATACATGGGACTATATATATAACTTACTATGAAACAAAATAGTACAGCAAATATATACATATTCCTGAATAATAGGGCATCTTAAACAGATTACCCAAGATACATGTGTCACATTGTTCTCACAAAAAGTGCAAATTCTTTTGCAAGAAGAATTTCTACAACCTAACTGCCTGTGGAGACAGTAAAATTGCTATAGCATAAAACTCAATCTCATTTCAGTAAATTCTTTAAAAAGATATCCTAACCATTAATAAAGAGAACAATCACTTTTCAGGGATGCATTCTGATAAAAGTTTGAATTGATAACCTACAACTCACTAAGAAAAACATAGTTGGCTGCAAGTGCTGCCTTTTTGTTCAAAAAAAGCAGCACTTCAAATAGCAACACAAAGAACAGAAAATATTGGTTGGTTTTCTGATGAGGTTTCTCTGTGGGACACATTCTCTTTATAGCCTTTCATCAAACACCACCGAAGTGTTCTGGTATCCCTGATATCTCAGCAGCCTGAGCCAACAAAGAATCTCTACAGAGATAAAGGAAGAGTCTGGATCAATCAAGCTTTTGCAAACTATCTATTCTGAGACAGACAATTTCCTTAAGAAATTCAGAAATGTAGCTAGAAATTCTTAATAAACTGAACACAATCTACACAGGAAAACCAACGTTTTGATGAACCCCAGATAAGACTTCTAGCCTTGGAAACAAACTTAGTAACTACTCTAAAAGGCAGCTCTAGAGATCATTTCAAATAAAGTTCTTCAGTTTACCAGTGACAGGGTTATTTCTAGATATAAATTACTACTGGCAGAAGTTTTTCATTTCAAGACAAAATTTACTTTCTGTAGGTCTGAAGGTTCAGGCTTACTTTTACTTTGTTAATAGCCTGCAAGAAGAACTTGCTGTTATTGAGGACATGAGAGAGTACACCCTAAAATTATTAGTATAACCTAAGTTACAATGTATAACTGAAAAATAATAGTTAAATAAGGTACAATGCACAGTGTGCTTTATTATTAAAACAGGGATCATTCATTCAAAAGTTAGGATGTCTCAAAAAAATTTCTCACTTTCATCTCAGAAGCGCACAGGGAAGTTGAGCATCTCGGAAGCTGAGGCATAACATTCATACTGAGTTTTCATTGCAACCACAGCATACTTGTTATAAAGTGCATGGGGAGGAGAAGAACAACCTTCAAAGAATACAATAATAACAAGAAACCAAGATAAGGATTTGGGTTTTTTCCTTTCCATTAACTCTAGAAAGTGTCTATCATAAAGCCACAGCCATAAACCCAGAACTTTGTCACAAAGCTTTTCCATGTCAAAAACTACAATGTATTTTTAAAATTATACTTCCCATGACTGTAAAAAGTTAGTAGGGGGAAGTGGAGGTAAGATAGCACGTTACTGAAGCACTTATGTTGCAATCAACACTTTCTTTGAGAGAAGGCAGCTTCTTTACCTTCTTGAAAGGTTTATGCAATACTCAAACTGGGTACTAGTTAGATATGTTTTCCTTAATACCGTCACTGAATATAGGAAGTGTAGATCTCAGGCATTTTCCATTTCTTTTGTTAAAGTAGATCAGTTGTAACAAGAACCAACCAAGCCAAACCACCCCCCAACCCTCCTCATCTTTGTTAATACCAAAGCAGCATGGAAATAAAAATAGTTCCTTAAGAAAAATTAAACACTTTGCTTTCACCTCTGTATCAAATTCTTTTCCTTCATTATGTTTGCATGCTCTGCTTTGACACGCAGAGAAAGTACATGCCAAGTTTATTTAATGAGAAAAGCAGAGCAGTTAAAACATTGGTTAGAACAGTGAAAGGATGTTAGGGTATAATCTGGTGTGGGAGAAACAGAGAAGAAAATCCCTGACAGGGATGGGAGGGTCTTCTCATTCTTCAGGTGAAACGGAACAGATCCATGCTTCTCAGGAAACCATTTCAGGAAGGATTTTTTATCATTTTGTCAGAGCTTCATGTGATGCTGTTACTCAGTCACCATAGAAACAAGGGCAGAATGTTTCATTGAAAGAGATGGCTGAAGAGAAATTGGTATTTCTCACCTCCAAATGTTTCCATTGAGATATTTAAACGGTTCTAGAGTTGATTCTTTAAAGTCAAATTTTTAATACATATGCACATAGATATACACAGGGATGGAGGGAATAATTTTTTTTCTGTTAGGTCCATACAAAGAACACAGAATAAGAAGCACTTTGAAATAGTAGGCTTCATATTTCATTTTTCTGAGCAGTTCAGACTAGGATATGGTTTATAAAGATGAACATTTTGCATGATTAAACAAAGCAATGCACTACAGTTGGCACACGTACTTTGAAGGCATGTGTTCAGCCTTGCATTCTTGTTTCACTGTAAACTATTTTTGTGAAATCCAGGCTAAAACACAGTCACTTTTATTGTACAGTCTTACAGTCATCATCGAGATGACTATTCCAAACAATAGGCATACTGTACTGTTATACAGTGGCAGGAAGGAAATATTAAAAGGATTAGGGATAAACAAGAAAAATGATTACCCAGCTGAAGCAGTCAGACAGACAGGGATCGATATTGGAATGCAAAATACCCCAAAGGATTTTCAAGAATCAAAAGGGCAGTTACAGTAGATTAAAAAATGAGATTAACTTACACATACAATATGCACAGTACTGTATACGGATGAACTGCTACAAATAAAAAAGCGAACAAGAGCCTGACCTTTTACCTAAAACTGAACTTTATTGAAAATCTGTTCTATTTTCTAAATGAGTCTTGCTACACTTCCCAGCATTCTGGTGCTCCACATTTTATGTACTACACAGTGGGGCAACCTGTTTCACCCACATTATAGCCTAATCTTCTCATAATATAACAGCATGGAACTAACCTGGGTTAAAAAAGTCACACACAAAAAGACAGTCACAGATAGCAGCTTTAAGAAACATCCATTCATTGATACACATCTTTGCAACACAGTATTCACTACAGATTTGCCAAAGATTTTCCATTTTGAGGACCAAATAACCAGAAAAAGGGTTATATCACTCAAGACAGCTACAGTCAAGGAAGACTATAATTCCCTTTGGGTAGACAGTAAAGCTATTTCAATTTTGTAATTCCATTTCCTGAACTAGTTTCTTTTCCTGTACTGGAAATATTAAAAAGAATGGTGGCAATTCAAAATCAGAATGGTGGCAATTCAGATCCCAAAAATCACCACACCAGAACCACAAACAATCCTGACCCCAAACTGATGTCTTCCAAAGAAAGAGTTAACAGACTCATTGAGGATCTGTCAAACACCTGCATCTAAATGGAAGTGCCAATTCTATAAAACCAATAGCCTTGGTGGCAGTAGTTGCATTTGGGTTCGACCTCCCAGATCACAGCATTCCTCTGTTATGCTTAGAAAAAATCATGTCTTGAAAACTCCAAAGTAATTTTACTTTTCCTCCATTTCACTCAAAACCTGCTTTCAACAAATACCTATTAGCTTGACACCAACAAGTCAGCCCAAATTAATAATGGATACCGTTACCTGACAGAACTGTACACGAAGGACTGAGCCCAGCCCACTGCACAGAGCACAGGAAGCTGTGCCATGCCTGGGACAGGATCCATTTCTACTGCTAACTGCACTGCTTTCAATAGAAATAAAGCACCTTTAAACTTCAGCAGTGAGAATTCTTCAGAAATTAGTTGGAGAAATGAGCAGATAGCTGTAGTCAGATTTACAGTTGTGTTGCCTCTATTGAAAAATAACATTTAAAAATGTATTCAATATTGTCATGCCTGGAATAACATCATAAATTGTAATTTCTTTATATAAGAAAGCCTATTATGCTGGATGAATGGTACTACTCCTACTAGTGTTCAATCTTTATATTGGCAAATCAACTGGAATTTTCAAAGAAAGAGTATGTAAACAGTAATGAGGTGGTCTTACTTAGGGAGTTTGGACTTTGAAGAATGCCAAATTATTCTGGGAATAAACCAAAAATGGAAATACTAGATTTATAATGAGTATAAACTGCATAAAATTTGATGACTTACAAAAATGTACATCAGTAGCAGATATAAGTAAAGCAGAAAGTATTACTTATTGCAAGAGTATATTTAGCTGCAAAACCAAAGGTAATGTTGAATGAGCACCAAAGTAATGATAAAGCACAACTATCTGGAACAATTCTGCTTAACACAGGTTAAGAAAACAATATGAACCTAGCTGATATCTGGAGAAATAATCACAAATATTCACTGAAGGAGAAGCACTGTAAGGCACAGTTTGATGTGACAAGGAGAAAGGGATTTGAATTTGAGGATACACTATATACCTTCCAGTGGACAAACCTTTGGAGTCAGCTCAGGATGTAAGGAGCACCAAACAACTTATTCTACCACAGAATCACACTCAGACTAAGTAAGAAGCAAATAGTAATTTGATACTTTTTTTGATATTCTAAAAGCATAAGCAGAACAAGGACTTAGAAAGCACTTGCATTTGCAATAAATGCAAATTACAATGAAAATACATACATGAGTTTACAAATAATAAGAATTCACATATGTATGAAGCTAGCAACTGAGACTGAACAGCAGGGAGGGCAATCAGTTTTCTAGCACTGATTAACAAAAGCAACAGACTTGTAAACATTAACTTAGAAATGAGGGGTTTGATTTTCAAAGAAATACAATTTTTGTTGTTAGCAAAATTGAATCAACTCCTGTCTGCCCTTAATGCTTTGCTTTGTTAATACAAATAAATCTAAGGTATGTGATTTCTTTTAGTTCTTGCTGATAATCGTTAATGTTAAAAAGCCCCACCAAAACCCACAACCCCAAGCCCACGCACAGTAAAAGAATGACCTAAATGCTTTAAGACACTTCTGGCAAGTAAACTCCAGTATGCAAACTAGTTTTCCCAGTTATTATGTTCAAAGAACCTCTGTCTCTTACCAGCTTAATCTCTGTACGTTTATTAGAGGCTTAACCACGTGTTTCTAAAATTCTTTCACAAGAACAGTCAAGATGAATGATGTTAGGGAAATAAATTCTGTTCAATATTTTGGTCTTCTCTTTACTAACCTAAGATACCACAATAGTCAGAAACTCCAAAGAGAAACACAGTTTCCTTCTTTTAGGCAAAGAGAAAGTGAACACTTTCAATGGAGAAGGCCAACACTTCAGTGTTTCAAGACATTTTCACACTCCAACTGCTATGGTCCATCTCTCTTGACTTCTCTGGGTTAGCTTCTTCCTAAGTCCTTCAAAATAATCTCTCTAATTTAAAATTTAAACACATTTTGATCGTACAAGATTTTCCATTAAACAAGAGCTCTTCTAAAAATTCTTGCTTTTCCCCTTTATTTCTTTTACCTTAACATTTCTGTTAAGTTTGTCTCCCCAGAATGAGTTTTAATGCCAACTAACTGTTCCTTTTTTACTCATCACTTACCAAACCTGCATCATTATTGAATAACATGTCCATGCATTGCTTAGGACAACAGAAAACAACTCTATCTATAAAAAGAAATATGACAGCAAAGCAAAAAGGGGCCATTATAATTTTAGGGGAAATCTATACCGACAGAAAGAATTCTGATGCAGGAATTCTTGATGCCTTGCAGTGAAGGGATTCTACAAACTTTTTACAACACTTACAAAGAGAAGAGAAATTGTCAACCTGAAAGAATTTAAACAGCTCAGTCCTCCAGAACAAGTAAATATTGGTTCTTACCAGATCTATTTTTTTCTGAGGAATGACACTTAACAAAAGTCTAGTAAGGAGCATTTCAATGAAAACAGAAATGGTGGATATTCCACATAAAATATTATCTTTTCTCTAAAGGAAAAGTCTTCTAATAAACTGCCATATTTGACACTTAAAATGCAAAATGCAGAAATAAGCAGCTTATCACAAGACTCCAATGTAAAAGAAGTTAAAGCACTCTGTTCTTGGGTTTTTACACTGAAGGCAACTTCTCATATACCATGTAAAATATGGACTAAATAATTATAATAGAAACTGTGCTTTCTTGACTCCAGAGAATATTTGCACTAGGCAAAATAAAATTAAATAAAGCATCTAAAAATCACGCAAGCAATTCTGCTAAATTCCAAGCTCCTGCTTGCAATACATGTTTTCAGTGCTAGTTTGAATGTGCTCCTGCACTTTTACAACTGTCATTCACACAAATAAAAAAGTAAAACCAAAATATCTATTGGGGAAAAAAGAAACAAGAAAAAAAGAAACACAAGAAATTTTAATTTTATTCCAGAAGCTTAAGCTTGAGAAGACAGCTACCCAACTGCTTGACCAAAGGTTTATGAGAGTTGATTGGAAAAACAAACAGACACTTGGAAATTTGAGAATCATCTTACTCGTCCTGCTTTCAAACTACGTAGTGTCCAAACCAGAAATACCTACACATCTCAGGAGTGGAGGGGGTGGCACATGTACAATTCACATGCACATGGATCCATAACCAGCCCTCACATGCAGTAAGATCACAAGGAATCACAGTGTGAGAAGTTTGTTCTGCTCTGTAGTGCTGCTGCACAAAATGTAAGCCAGATTACTTTTAAGAAAAACTGAGAGTCATGCAATATCCACAGTCTTTTATTCCTCAGATTGTCACTGCACAGGACTATGCAGGTACATAAATAAAATATTTGACAATACCAATTAAATACAGCTTCAAGTCCACCATTAAATGCTACTAGGTACCACCACCCTCTTGCAGCATCCCTTATTCTACCTTAAAGCAGCAATAACCCGCAGAGGGAATTAAATGTCAAAACTACAAAAAAGCAGAAAGCCAGCGTTTACACAGTACTGAGCTTCTGTTAACACTAGTACAAGTATTTTGCTGACTTCAGTAGCCATTAAACTTGGACCCCTCTGTTTCAAACTGGATGAAAGCCAACACCTTGTACTACAAACAAAAGACAGCAAGTCTGGAAAAAGACCAACAATCCTATGCCAAATATATAAAAATAATCTCTCCGTTTCAGAATGCTGTTGGCTGCAATGTTCTTTAATTAGATTCAGTTTCTGATCTCATTTGAAGCATACAGTTGTGTATTAACCACCTGCAAAGTTTGCTTCCAAGAGCAGCTTAAAGGGGAATGATCTCAAGGTTTGCAAGCATGATAATCTGCTTTTTCCCAAGTGTATTGTTTAATTTTTTTTTTTAATAATAGCTACCAAAAAGTATCACAAGTCATCCTCGCTCAGGCATTTTTTCTGATTCATCGCCCTCCACTTTTCTTACTCTTTCTTCTTTTTCGACCTTTCCTCTTAAGTTATCCATTTATTGTTTATGTCCTCTTTAAAGCAAACCTCAAATGCTACTTATTTCACATCTTTTCCAGCCTGTCTCTCTTAATGTACATCTCCATCAGTACAATACACAGTAACACACTCGTTTTGTGTAAAAACCTACCTTAATACAAAATATTACCTTCTCTTAAACACTAAGGAAAAGCATATTTGTGGCATTTTGCACAGCAACTTCCATAACACAACTGAAAAAGAACAAACTAGGAAATTCAGATGTAGGAGCTTTAGATTAGTATAATGTCTTGGGGCAGTTTGGCTAAACCTTGAATGCAGATTAAAATTACAAGCACTAAAATACAGGTTACATACCATTGTGGAACATTATGCAATGTAAAAAAAGCTACTGCCAGGAAATGCAGATACAGTTGCACTTCCCAAGTGAAGCAAATCAGTTTTATTTCCAGCAAGATCCCCATGATGGCACCCCTTGCACAAGTTTGCGACTCAGTCACCTCCAAAGCCATTCCATTTTTAGACCAAACTCAGTGCAGTGCATGGCACAGGAGACATCAGTGTACATTAATTCTATGTATAATGCAGCACACATTACAGAGTATGTGGTTCCGTGACCAGAAACAAGGCATTAATAAATTGGTCAAGTATGAAGGTGGCACATTATCCACAAAAGTTATTAGCATCTTTGAAACATCAAGAGACACCAATGTTGAATTTGATGAGGACAGACTCTTTGTCAAGCCTGGAAAAACTCTAGGAGTGGGAAGACGACAAATGGAATTTTAAACAATATCTACTGAGTGCCCCAAGGAAGAGACTGGCTCTGTACACTCTCATACTACAATGACAGTGGATTCTACCTCACAAACACACCCTGGTAAGCAATGTGAGCAGCAAGACCAGAATTTTAGTTGAGAGCTATTGTGAGCAAAATGAAAGTTTAGTGTGCTTGAAACAGACTAATGAAACTAGAAGAAAGGAGTTGAGGTTACTAGCAAACACTAAGAATTTTTTTTCCTCAAAAGATGCAATGATCCTTACAACCATGATACTGCACTGATCCTATAAACTCACACAATACATTCAAAAAATCCCAAGGCTGACAATTTATTCCTTCCTATAGGCCAAGCATTGCAGAAGTGAGCAAAGCCTGAGCAGTACTAACCAGGAAAGCCTGCTGACATTCAACAAGATAACCGCAGAAAGCAAAAGCCACCAAAAAGCCTTATCAAATACCACAACCACTGATGCTCACACATCTCAAAGTAGAGATTTCATTGTTTTCCCCTACTTGGCTGGAAGAAGAAAGCAGAGAGAATAAAATCCAGTATTACAAGAGGAAATATCTCGCATGTCACTTAAGATATCTCCACACTACACTTCAGTGAACAGCACAAGTCCTCACAAGTAAAGCAGCAGCAACAGAAGTAAATGAGAAAAAATGGAAAATTGGGACTTTAGTTAAAACACTTGTAGGTGCTAATGGCTAACAAAAGCAATATTAATGAGGTGAGTTTTAAAAGAGACTTTTCATTAGCACAACTCAAAATTAACTTTTTTTCAACAAAAAGAATAAGGTGCAAAACATGCCACTAAGTATTACTATTGCCAATAAAACAATTCTGCTCTGATCTTTCCTCCAATCTATGCAATGAATGCACTTTCTCAACACAGAGTAAGTATCTGCTTTCATGGAAACCTGGATCAAGACTTACTAACATTTATCCGAAGTCTCTGTGATATAACCAAGCAGGAAAGACAAGATTAAGCAATACTGATACATCAAAAATTCAATTCTGTCACCTGCATGCCTTGTGAAACATGCCTTCAGAATCTCACCAGCATAAAAAGAATAATTGAGATACAATATAAGAAAGTTAGAAATTTTATTGCAGATTTCTTATTACATGTACACCCTTCCCATGCACTATGATCTATGAATGTTTAAAAGGAAACAAAGTTAAGTTGAATAAATCTCTTGCATTCAACCTCACACAACTAATGTCCTATAAAGTAGGATTTTAATTATCACCTTTAATAAACTGGTCTTCTCCCATTTCACCACATTTTCTTGAATTATGATGTAGATTAAGATATTTTAAAAAATATTTAAGCACAATTATTTCAGAAAAAAATTTAAAAAATAAAAATTAAGCTGAATAAATGTCAAGTTCAGTTACAACTTCTATTATGCCACAAAAAGAAGCAACAGTTAGATCACATAAGAGTGGACAGCATAAACTTAAATAACCTGTAAATGCACCATTTAAGAAACGTAGAAAGAGTGTCTTACAAAATGAATTATTTATGCAGCAAGATTTGAGAACAAATATTCAGTTAGCATAAATTGCCTTAGCTGCTTGACTTAGAAAGGACTTCTATGTACTTGTGTGGATTCATTCTCTCTCTTGTTCTGTGCATTAGAATGTGGTAACTAAGAGCACAGATTTAAAAACAAACAAGCCCCAGACAACAAAACCCCACAAAGCCATTCTGTACAACCCAACAAAACAAAACAACAACAACAAAAAAAAGCCAAAAAACCCAACAACAACAACAAAAAATCACCCAAAACCAAATTTTAAAAAATGCATCATAAAAAGCGAAGAAAATCAACAAAAACACGACCAAAGGAATAGAGATGCTTATATAACAACGAAGAACCGAATCCAAGAGAAAATTAACATATACAGAAAGGATACTCAGAAAATCCAGAAGACTTAGGACCAAATTTCAGGACCATATTTAACTGGATTGAGTCTCTACTTGTGGTTTCAGTAAATTCAGACAAGCTATTTTGATTGTTTCACTCCCCAATTTACCATCATTTTTAGCAACACAGTTTCTTCATAAGCACAAGGGAACTTGTTCTGCATGTGATACCCTGCTTTGTGTAACACACGATTCTTTTTTCAGTCAAGATTCTTAGGTGCTGCAAAAAAACCTACTTCACTCAAACCAAACAAAATCCCGACTTTTAGTATGTACCTGAAAATGCTTTACAGCAGCTAAAAATTTTGAGTATTGAAGAAAAAAATGGACAAGTTTTTCTTCCATAGAAAAATTGCACTGAAGTAGTCATCCTTGACTAGATGCAGCTGAAAAGGTCATACAGATGCATATTCACTATTCAGTCACTGGCAAGTAGTTGTGAATTGATGTTTTGCAAAGAAACTTCAGTTCACTCAGTTCTCAGTAGGCAAAATTCAGTCTAAACCAAAGCATGATGCCTCCATTCCTATTCTTTAAGTTAACCATTACGCCCCAAGCTATAGACCCATACGCAGTTAGAGAGTTTGCTAGAATCAGGCTATTCTGAACAAAACAAGAATGGAAGAAAACACATTTTGGTCTATCACTCCCAAGCATATTTTTTGAGAAGGAAGTTGTTTCTAAGAAAAGGCAGAAGAAGAGCCAACCACTGTCCCAGCAGGGTAAGTTCTATGGAATAAATTTGTAACCTATCTCAAATGCATCCTAGGAATAAAGATACAGGAAATAAAGACATCAGCTAAACCAATCAGGTTATGTAATATATGAATGCCTCATAGGTATCACCTTGTGATATATTTACATCTCACAGAAATTATCTGTTCCAACTGGTATCATACACAGAAAAACAAACTCTTTCAGGTAACCAGTAGTCCAGAACTGCTCCCAAGAATGGTGCCAACTAAGACAAATTTCTGAGCATTTTCCCCATGGCAAGTACTTTCAGAACTTTCAAGGCAAGTCTGAGACCTCCTACCACTTTTGGTGAGGATCTGTCATTTTCAAGTCTGTAAACTGCAGAGTAATTCCAGTCCAGCTGGACATCATAAAGTCAGCTGGTCCCCCCCACTACTCTGAGCAAAGCCTATGCTAGTCAACTGCTCAGATCCAGGTGAGTTCAGACAACCCTGAGGATGGCAATTCCACTTCCTCTTGGGAAGTGGATCACAGTATGAGAAGTTGGGATGCCGAATACATGGTGGGAACTTCTCATACTTGGGATCACGGTATGAGAAGTTCCCACCACGTATTCGGCATCTTTATGTTGCAGCTTCTCATCCTTCCACTGTGCACCTTGGTGTAGCGCCTACCTACATCTTCTCTGCGGCCAAATACGAGGCCGCTGAAGACAGCATCAAAGTCCCTTCTTCCTCTTCTTTAGACAGAACGAAATGAGACACGGCTGTGGCAGGAGGGATGCAGCAGCACGGCGGGGAAGGTGCGCGGGCTGGAGGCGCTGCTCCTGCAGCCCGGGCTGCAGTTGGCGGCCGCCGCCGCCAGGGCACACTGCGGGCTGGCCATGCACGCACACGGCCAGGGCACACTGCGGGCTGGCCGTGCACGCACACCGCCGGGGCACACTGCGGGCTGGCCATGCACGCACACGGCCAGGGCACACTGCGGGCTGGCCGTGCACGCACACCGCCGGGGCACACTGCGGGCTGGCCATGCACGCACACGGCCGGGGCACACTGCGGGCTGGCCATGCACGCACACCGCCGGGGCACACTGCGGGCTGGCCATGCACGCACACCGCCGGGGCACACTGCGGGCTGGCCATGCACGCACACGGCCGGGGCACACTGCGGGCTGGCCATGCACGCACACGGCCGGGGCACACTGCGGGCTGGCCATGCACGCACACGGCCGGGGCACACTGCGGGCTGGCCATGCATGCACACCGCCGGGGCACACTGCGGGCTGGCCGTGCACGCACACCGCCGGGGCACACTGCGGGCTGGCCATGCATCCGCCCCCGCACCGCCAGCCCCTGGCGCCATACACCGCCGCTCCTGCCCGCCACAGGCACGCTCCTGTCCCGATCAGCTTCTCACGAGGACAAAATCTCTACAACTAGTAACACATTGCCCCAGTGGGGCATTTTAGTATAGTAAAATAGTATACTATTTAGCATAGTAAAGCGCTTTAGGGTAGGTTTTCCACCCCATCAGTGGCAACAGTCAAACAGAAACTTCAAAATCTTTAATTATTTTACTTTGGAGCTAGAAGTTTATGGTTTATGGCCAACAAATGTGATAAAAGAAAGTTCAAAGACCTGTATTTTTAACCTTGCATTCAGTTTTTATCCTCCATCTATCTCAGTTATGTCTCCTGAAGCTGTTCAAGCATTCAGAAGTAGCACAGGCTTATGCACTGCAAAAAATAGAAATTAATATTGTCCAAAAATTGCTACTGCAGTGGGGAGTTTAGGCACTCCCTATCTCTGGAACCGTGACCTGAATTTAACTTTACCAGTAGTAGACAAATCCTGAATAAAGAAGAGAAAATTTTCATAGTACTTCACTACATTTCCTGCTCAGTTTGTAGAGAAGCATTTATTATTTTTATTAGGAACTTCAGCTTGTTTGGGCTACGAAGGAAACAATCCTGCCTAGTATTTTGTCATCCACCCTTCACAGTTTTGGTATGCAATATAATCTCCACAGAGTCAGATCAGATACTCTTTTCTGCCCTTGATCTAAATATTAACTCTGAACTTAGCTTAACTCATTAGTTGAGAGAGCCATATAGACACTCATGTACCAATAAGCTTCCTCCTAGAGTTCACATATGCTCTTCAATAATTTACTGACTTGATTTGGCATAAGGGGATAGTGCCAGAAGCATTACAGTGAGATATGACAACCTTCCCTCTCATCTCAGCATTGCTATTTCTAGTACTCGAGGATGGTGTGCAGGGTGTGTGCTGGACTGAGTAACAGCTGAGGAGAAACAATAGTACTCTTCCCCTCAACTCCAAGACTAATTTGTCCCTAACTATTAAATAGAAATGTAAGGTATCCTAGAAGCTCATTTGTTTCCAAGCAAAAAGCCCAACACCCTGGAGGGTGGCACAGCCTAGGAGTCACCATGCCCTGCATCTTCACTCACTGCAGCCCCTCTTCAGACGCCCACTCCTGCCCACAGGGGTCTGAAAGGACCACAGCCGTGTGTACACAGGTCAAGGAGGAGGCCAGTCCCAACACACCAAACTTCCAGACAGCAGGCTACATTCTTCCATCTAAACACTCCCACCTTCACTAACAACCACAGTTCGGCTATCACAAACTTTTGATTGCATTTGAGGTTTACCACACATGTTGTGGTAAATCAAAATGATCACACAGAATAACTAGACAGATACATATTATTTACACCTACACTCTGTTTAATGACACAAATGACTAGCCTGCAGTTACATTTTCTCTTCTTCTAAGAACTAAAAATTAAGAGTGTGAGGTTTTCAAAAATAAATAATTTTCAATTCCACTACAAAGCCTTTGCCTTCAAAAAAGACTTGGTTGTGACAAACACTGGAATAAAACAAATACACTTCCATTTGTGCCCATAGCCACAGCTCTGTGTTTGCCCTGTAACACCAGTCATACAGATGCTCCAATTGTGGATGCAGCTATTATTACAAAACATAGCACTGTAGTAATCATCTGAAAATAAAGTTGTACAGTGGCCAACAGTAAGTGGGTGACATTTGTTATGCTAACAAGGCTCAGATGCTATAGCTACATAACTTCTGTGCTTCAATAACACTATCGTGTTACAGTTAGGTAAAAATAATGATCTATTTTACAGTGGTGCAAAATGCAAATTATTTTAGTACATTTTTAATACCTCTGTATTTTTCAGAGATTTCAAGTACTGATTTTCTTTATATATAATATATTTAAACATTATTAGAATATTTAATACAACATAGCTAGTGTATTAATTAATATATTTGGGGTTTTTATACACAGATTAAACAAGACTAAATGGTGAATGCACCACTGAGGAACAAGAATACTGGAACATTTTTTCTTTCCTCTAAAGTTAAAATCTTCTTTTTATCTTAAACAGAAAATAAATACTGCTTGGACTTTAAAAGAAAACATACTGAGGACATAGTGACAGGACACTTGAATCTTGTATATTAAAACCAAACAATATGCATATTAAACAACACCCAAACATCGTATTTCAATAGGTATGTGTGGAGTAGAAGAATTTCAACTGTAGCAGGCTCACTGCAGTCTCAACTTCACTACAGTGATTCAACTTCATGAGCAGTAGTATCAAACAAGTAGTTCCTGTAGTACTTTAGATTCCAGAATAAGAAGTCAAAGTGAAATAGAGAAGCAAAATGTCAAACCTAATGTAAATATGGTGAAGTCTCCAAATAAGTAAGCAAACCCTTAAAGCAGGTATAAAGGAATCTATACAACATGCACTAGCCGATCTTGAAAGCATGTAAGCATCTAGATTACTACTTCATATTGACTCAAAACATTCAGCAGACAATCAGCCAAACTTTTCAAGACTTCACTTTGATAACTTCAATTCATTTGTGAAGGTTTATGTCATGGCTCAATCCCAGTAGGCAGTTCCAGTACCACACAGCTGCTGGCTCACTGCCCACCCACCACTGGGATGGGAAGAGAATTGGAAGTGCAAAAGTGCAAAAAACTCATGGGTTGAGATAAAGACAGCTTAATAAGGAAAAAGTAGTAGTATAAAAAGAAAAACAAAACTCCTCAAAGAAAAACAAAACTAAACCACCACAAATGATGCAAAAATCCCACAACTGCTCATCAGCAGCCAACCTATTGAACTCCAGCCAGTCCCAGAGAAGAGGCAGTGCTGGCAAACCTCTCCCCTTCCTCCCATGCTTTGTTGCTGACCATGATGGTGGTATGGTGTGGAACATTTCTTTGGGAAGTTGGGGTCAGCTGTCCCAGCTGCGTCCCCTCCCATCTCCTGTGCACCCCCAGACAACTGGGTGCTGGAGCAGCACGAGAAGCAGAAAAGGCCCCAACTCCAAATTGCTGTTTAGCAATTCCTAAAACACCAGTGTGTTATCAAAACTATTTCATCACAAATCCATAACACAGTCCCATACAAACTCCTATGGAGAAAAGCAATTCTTTCCCTTTCTAAGGTAGCACAAGGTAACATCAGAAGTCAACTTGCAAGATAGCATCCTATCTTGCACACAAGAATTCACAGAGCTTTACCCACCCTTAAGTACAGCTCTTTAAGAGATTAATCCTTTCTGATTATTCTGACATATTCAAAGAGAATTAGAACTTAGTTAATTACCATATTTTCTTTCAGCAGAATGTTTTCCCTAACAACTCAGTTTCCAGACTAACTCTATCCACATTAGTTTATGCATTTTCAAGCCACACTACTGTTGCCTAGTAAATAATTAAATGCAGAAACATTTTACTCCATGACAGCAACTGGAAGACTATTAAAAACATATAAAATACAAGATGCATTTACAGATCCTTTTGAATGCAACTCCAAATGCACCACATGTATTCAAGGATTTGTGAGACAACGCTTCTTTCAGGAAGTTGCATTTGTTTTTTTTTTTAGAATAGAATACCAATACCAATATGCATCCTTTGGAGTTGCATTAATTCACAAATAAGAAGAATATTTATTAGATTCACCACAGATTTACAATGTTTGCAAATATTTTCTAATGATAATACTTTGTAAGGCAGGGGAAGTAATGGATTTCTATCTGGATCAACATTATAGTGACTCAAGACCTAACTAACTTGGTAAGTAAATGGTAAATACAATAAACCTGTCAGTTATTCCAAGCTTGAATTGCAGAGAGTGGAAGTACAAAACCACAGACTTTTGCATATCTTCCTTCTCCACCTCCTCTCCAATGTTAGCCCTTACCACTCCCCCAACTGTTGTAGTTCTACCTTTTTAAATTCCACCCTGTCTCCCTCCTCATTCATTCAGCTCATGTTTAATTCCTTAGCTCTCCCTCTTTTCGATTGTCCTCCCTCCCCTTCTTCAGATCCCATCCCTATTCCATTTAATTCAAACAATCTCCTTCCAATGCACTGTCCAAATCTGAGGGGAGAAGAAAGAACCCAAAAGTCTGTCCTTGCTTTCAATTCTTACACCTGGCAACACAGTTAAAAGACTGCATGAAATCTTTCCTTGCCTTCTCATGTATAAAAGCCCACTAATGGAAAAGCTTTTTTTTAAATCTCTACTGAACTTTTGCAAACATTTTTTGAATGGTTTATACCCTGGCCAACTATAAACAATGTCTATTTTAACAGATAATGTCATATCAGATACTAAAGAGACAGCTGGTAAAAGCATATAATGAATTCAGATTCCCTACTGGTTATCTCCAAGTACAAAAATCATCAATGTCAAAGTTAAATCTGAGGTACAGAGTTCACCAGAGTTTGTTTTTTTTAATCATGAACATCAAAATGTACTTAATACAAAACCCTTAAAGATAAAAAAAAAAACCAAAACCACCTAAACTGGGTATTGCACTTTGTTGTTTTTACTTTGGTTTTAAATTGTCCAGAAGCAGATGTAGTAGAAAGCACTTAAACATACATGTTTAAAGTTCAGCAACAAAAATATCTGAATTGCTAAATTATCTCAACACTAGTCTAATTTGCTCCCTCTCTCACATAGGAAAAGCTATTAAGGATGCAGGAGAAGAGTACAGCAATGATCAGGGCAGGTGTGATGGCCTTTTTGCCCCTCAGCATACCATGCATACAAAGAAACAAAACAGTAGAAGGAAGCACACTTCATCCACCCTCTTAAGACTTTTAACTGGTACATTTACCTATGTTTAAAGGTATACATGCTGAAGCACAAAAACTAGAACTCATCCTTAGCTTCAAGGAAGGTTTGATATAGAACTGACAGACAGAACCCAATAATTGTTGAAATAGCTTTTGGAGACAATAATGTAACTGAGAGACTAGTGATGCTAAATTTGCACCTGAAACATGCAGGTGCATGTTTCACAAACAAGGTCCTGATCTAGTCACTAACACACAGAGAACTAAAGACCCAGTGTACCTGCGTGTTTGTAACACTCAGCACAGCTGTACCAAAAACAACCCCAACAGTGCCCAAATGGCCTAACCCACCACAATTCAGACAACTTCAGTTGCTGCTGGTTCTGTTGACTTCATTGGTATTATACTAGCAAAGTTTTTCATTGTGCTTACACATATGGACCATGCTTTCTGAGGCAAGTGTGTTAAAAATGTTACACTTTTAATAAGTACTTTATAATTGCCACAGTGGTTCAGCAACAAACTTCAAGAAAAACCAGGCAAGCCCACAACCATCCATTTACTCTCAGAGCATCAGCAATATAACAGTGAAAGTCAACTCAGCTTTCATACAAAGACATTTTCATAGAACAGCACAAAATGATGTGAAATTAAATCCTGACGAACTTTTTATTGACAGAAAAAAAGCCATAACTATTACAAACAAAACTAGGTTGTTAAGGTTACATACTGCACCTGAGGTATTCCATTAGCCATGGAATAAACACTGTGCTCTTAAAAAGTGCAAGTAAGTTAATTGTAAGGACATTACATCACAAGCTAGGCCCTAGAGATCATATGGCAGAGGAGTAAACACATGCAGTCACACCCTAACAAGTAAAACATTGTAAGTTTACACTCCTAGCTGGCAACAAACACCAAGAATTGTGTCATTTGCTTTCTGCTGGGACTCCTCTTTACCTTTTTTTTTTTTTTTTAAGTAGTTTCTTGTTGGTTCCAGCCCAAATCTGCCCAAGTAAAAGACTCATTATTGTAAATACAAGAAAAAATGTAGTAAGAAGAGAATACATAGAGAATCACTGCTCATAAATAAGATCCTTAGAAGCATAAAATTAAAAAGGAAGCTTTTGACATAATTGCATCAGATTTCAAGAAAGTTAATTTGCAGCTCTGAAAAGTAAAGAGACTATTTAAGACTAAATGCACCCTCCCCATTACATTATGGGTTTAGTTACCAGGCATGATATAATGGAAGCAACTACACACACGTTTGAATGCAGAAGCAAAATCCTTAATCCAATGAAGTACAAAGCACAGCAATTTCTTTGAAAAAGTAAAAATGCCATAGATAAGAATGATAACTAAGAAGGGCTGTTCCCTAATATCAGATATTATAAACTAAGTTTTTATTAGAGAAGAAAAAAGTATGGAAATACCTTCTGGAATAATAAACAAGCAAATAGCAGAAAGAGTACATAGACCTAAAATAATTGGCTGGATGTTACACCATGTGTATGCTATTTCTTTGTTGCATCCAGCAACAGAGGCTATAAACATCCCATGGACACAGTGCTAGAGTTTCTATGGATATGGGAACAATCAAATCAACCTACTTAAACTAAGTTTCCAAGCTCATACCAGAAGTCATCATCTTAATACCAAGTCAAACTGAAATTTTTGTAACAAAAATTCCAAACAAGATAGTCTTTATTTTTCTCCACTGTTTAAGAATAGCAAATCAAAACAGTACAAAAGAAAAAAATTGCTACATTGGAAGCTTATTCAAATTATTTTTTTTAAGTTTACTTTAGAGTTTCATTTGTCCTAAAATTATTTTTCCTGTGTGGTATCTTACTCTTTAAACATTTTTGCCAATAATTTTCTGATTAATTATAAAAATCCAAGCTTCAAAATTATTCATATGCATGGCCAGTAACATGTCTTCATACATAAATAGCAAAAGAAAATATATGTACAAATGTAAATGCAACGTACAAACAGTCACCTGGAAAAAATTTACTAATTCAAATTGCAAACAAATGTTACATACAAACAATGTTTAATATTCTACTCCGTACTACAGGGATGGAAGAAAACAAAGAAATTATTAAACCTTTTACAGAGACAAATGTTCATCAGTAAAATTAGTAAAAATGTTCATCACTCTGTTTACACAAACAGAGGTTCAGAGAACTGGAAATGCCCATGGCTTATAACATAAATGTATTTAATCCTGGATATATAATCCCTTCAGCATCACCATATAGCAGCTTCATTACATGTAAAGAAGCCTGCCTTATTAGTACTGTACAATAAATTAAGCTAACTATCATTGATTACAATACCAACAACAAAAAAGCAATTGCTATATTACTAATTTAAGACTGTTAATCTTTGGGGCATATCTGTAAAACAGACACCACCTCTATTCCATCACCATTACCAGTGTACTTTTTTCACCAGCATACTGGGTTACGCCAGGTATTTCTGACCATGCTGAACTATGCACAACATTGTAGTACATGCAGTTGTTCTTTGAAATGGTACAGAAGCAATGGGCCACTTTAGAAAGGTTATGTAACAGTGCTGCATCACATTATGGAATTTCAGTCAGATGGGTCTGTAGGTTTAGTTTATGTTCATATATATGAACACACACATGTGTGCATATGAACAAAAAATAACCCAGAACATTATGGGAAACCCACTCATTAAAATCATCATTGAATTTGCTATAATAATACTCATTTATCTTCTGCTACTGATAACAGCTAGGAAATGTACAAGTGGATTTTTGTCCTATTATTGTTAACAGTAAATCAGAAGCATAAAAATCACTGGGAAAAAGAAAGAGCTAGCAGACCCATACTTTCAGAAAAAACATGCTACTGTCTCTTTGAAAAATATATTTCTTGAGTATTCAAATCTCTTCAGTCATATTCTAATTTCTCTGCATCACCACAGATGCGGATGAGAAAGAAACACATATCAAGATCAATTAAAAGAACTCTACTGTATTCATAAGAAAAGGTGTTTGCTATTGCACTGGACCTACAGAGAACACCAAGAACACCTCCCTCGGGCAGCATCACTGAAGTGGCTAAAAGTAATTGAACCAAAAACAGTGGTTTTGTCTGGAGACAGAAGGGTTACTTGGGGATACTACAAATTTGGGAAGAGTTATTATGTTTGATAGATCATGAGGAACAGCACAAATGCAGAACACAGAGAAGACTCAGAATAATCCTTCAACCAGGCAAAGCTGCATAGAGAGCATCATTAGCACTGACCGCAGGCATTCCTTGTGCAAGCTTCCCTGGCTTGGCCTCCTGACAGGACCAACAGCACCACAGAAGCCACAGGAAGCTAAGAAATAAAAGATGCAGCTATGGAGAAAAAGCCAGTGTTTTGATCAGCCTGGCACAGAGTGTGGTGCTCAGAAGCACACTGGAAGCTGTGAATTGAGAGCACATCAAAACAAACCTGCATGCAGGTCACAGCCTCCTCCTCCCCACAAGCAACCCTCAGCTGCATTTTGCATGCCTGCTCCATTTAAAGTTTTCTGCATTAAATGCTACTGCCAGAACCAAACAAGCAACGACCTCATCCAGCTTGTCCATAAAAGCACACATACAAGAAGAAACATTCAAATTAACTTCTACTGTGATTTTTAATGATGATAGTGATAAAAAATATGCAGAACTGACTAGAATATCAGACAGTTTAACTGGGCAGATGAAGACACTGATTTAATTCTGCCTTGAGGTCAAATCAATATTAAAAAAAGGTCCTGTACTACCAAGAACATTTACCATCAGATGTGCAAAAGCCTAGTTTGGGAGAAGTTTAAAGGAGTGGATGAGGTGATAAAGTTGAGGAGGAGTATCACACTGTGTAAATGGCTTTTATCCAGTGACGCAGTAAACGCGAAAATTCTCCTTGGGTGCGAGGCAGAGTAAACAGAAGAGGATTAACGCCACGGCTCACATCTCTACCTGAAGGCAGTGCCAGGGAAGGCGGCTGACCGCCCACACCGCTGCTGCAGGCAGCTGGCACCATGGCTTCACATGGAGCAGAGGGAAAGCTGGCACAGCTGCTTGCTCACTTCTATCCCAAAACAATCCCAAGCTGGACTCACTCAGCATCCTGCTCCTCAGCGGCGTCTCAGCAAGCCAAGGCAGCTTTGGCCACCTGCCCACTACCAGCTTCTCTGCAGCAGAAATCATTACTGTTGCTCGCTAAGTAGTCAAACACTGCAGATAAACACAAGCACACACCTACCATTTCTCTCTCTGATCAGTTTTTTATGGTGGAGGTTGAAAATATATGCATCAAAGGCAATTTTCATACCACCTTCAGCCTTCATTCTAATAGTGAAAAATGTTTTCCAGATACATTTCTGACAAATGTGTAGTATGCAGCTTCATACTGCAAAGATCTTTCCACACAGAGCAAAGGGACAGAATTGTGTAATGGAATTCTAAAAATCTTCACATCAGACACTTAACACAGAGACGATTCCTTTCACAGACACCAAATATCTACATTCACTATGTGGATGTGGTATTTGTGCATTCACCATGTCAGCTTTAACACATAAGAGTATCCCACCCCTCCCCAAGTCGTACAAAGACTGATAAAAACGATGATATAATAGTAATTTGTGTACTGATAATGCTTAGTCTCTAATTAGTACTAAGTGACTTTTTTGATCAAGACATGTAAAAAACAAGCCCAAAAATGGAAGTCACCACTTAGTCACTCTTACTATAACGCCACCACCACTCATAATTTAACACATAAAACAGTACTACAGCTGTCTGTAAAAGAACAAGACACAAGCATCACCAAATAGTATCTGTTATGATTTACTACCCTGGGTGCTGTCAGTAATTGATTTTTTTTTTAACCTCCTGTACTTTCTAACATTAATACAGCAGCAATACACTGTTTAACACTGGACTGGACAACAGTTCAAACAGTACATGTTAACTGAAGTTATTTCCTGGAAGGATTTTTCATAACAAAATAAAGGAAAAAGAGAAAAAGTAAAGGAAAACAAGAAGTAATGTACAATCAAGATCAAGAGAGCATTGAAGAAACATCAGCCATAAAAAGTTTCAAGAAACTGAAGACAAAAGTTCTTCAAAGTTCTCATATCAACTACAACTTGTAATGAGAAAAGCTCCAAATGAACATGAGTAAAGTTAATCACATTTGCTAAACAATACATTAGTTTTTAATCTGAATTTAACATTTCTTACTGAATAAGAAGTCACTGAGTCTACTTTAATTGACCACACCCTTGTATATAACATGGAATTCTATAACAGAGTAGTCAATTCAAATGTTGAGTGCCTAAATTCGAGTACTATTTAATTAGGCAAATGAACAGAGGTTCTAATTAATGATCTTGTCTTAAAAAAAGATGAAATAATCTTTGTATAAAGTACAAAAATACTTATGCAGATGTCATGAAAGCCTTCTCCACCTCAAAGTATATTTACTTCAGAAGTCTCCTCTTATTCTACTTTGCTTGCTTACACATTTTTTGTAGATGTGAGATTCTTATTTTAAGTAATGGAAAATGCTAAGGAATGGCAATTGTCCTTTTACCACTGCCTTCTTTAGACTCTCATTTAGGTAGCTTTGCAGTCATCACAAACTATTATCTAGTGCTGGTCCACAAACTTAAAGCATTTAGTAAATGGGTGCTTAACAGATTATTGTCAGTAAATCTTGAATATATGAACCTTGCAGATGCTCATTTAGTACTAAGAGCTCCTATATAGCTTTTGAACTACACTGGTTTATTTTAAAGACAGCATTATGCAAATCCTAAATGGAGGTAGTAGCTAACAGAGTAATGCTCAGCATGAAGGTGACTTAATCTCACCACTTAAGGAAAGCAAAACCTTGATAGTTTGAAAAAGCTTGCCTAACTTGTTGAATCAAGCACCATTTCAAAGCACCACTTCCAACCAACATGAAAAACTTCATGATCAGTGATCAAGTATCTTGTTGAACTACTTCAGACAAAAGATAAGAAATTGGTCTTTAGGAAGAAGCAGAACTGAATATATTATTTTCAAACTATGATTTTAGCTAGGCACCTCCAAAAACATACAGGTTAAAGGAGCCCCACTGTAAAAAACCCAAACTAAAAAAATAGGAAGTTTTGTTGGTTCTTCCCACACCCACTGCTAACAGTCCTGCACATCTCCACCAATTCCTACTAACAAAGCAGGACTCCAGATTTCCTCAGTGACAGATCGATGAAGAAGAAGAAGAAACAGAGGAAGCACCAGAATATGTTCAACCCATGACCTGCAACACTTGGTGGTCTTTTAGCTTTGTGACCAAGATTTCTGATGGCAGGAACCACAGACACTGAGAGGCCCATGGGAATGGATGGTTCTTTCTCACTGCAGCTAACAGACTAACCAGGAGCTGCCACATCACTGGGAGGCTATTAAGAGTTTTTCTCCAGATAAAAACTTTTGTCAAAAGACCTCCTCCACCATGCCTGTAAACTGGAGGGAAATTCCAATGCTGCATGCCAAATAGATAGAGTTTGAGAGGAATTCACAGGCTGCCTGGCAAGAAGAGAACAGGGGCAAGTAGGAGGAGAGGCACTACTGTCCAGGCCTCCATCCCAATGGCCTCTACTCACCCACAGCACGGCTGAGGCTGCTCCTCCTGCAAGGAGACCATCTGGGCACCAGCAGCAGTGGGAAAAGTCCCACTGTGCAACCAGGAAAGTGGGGAGAGCACCTACAAACAAAATGGAACAGAATGTGAAACTGAATTTAGGGAGGTGAGATAGGTAATGCTCATTGAATTCTAAATTCTGTGGAAATATATTTGAAACTTGAAAGGAAATCAAATCACATATCTCAAGCTTAGCAACTTCTGCCTAGTGTGTTTTTAATAAAATGGAAGATTTTATCCCAAAGAAATTCCTGGAAACATCCTGACTATAAAGAACTATATGAGAAATTCAGTTTACATACAAACTAACTTCAGGAACAAGAGACACAAGCTAATTAGAAGAAACTATGAGAAACCTGCATCCAGTAAATTAAATCAGTATTCCATGTACTAATATTTCCACACACAAGTCAATCTACAGAAAAAAAATGATGTCTTTGTAATGACTTACTGTCATCTAGGGCAAAACCAAAATAAAAGCACACATGCTCTATCTGAAAAGAGCTGGGACTTAAGGGAAATGCAAGTGGCATTTTTTTATATTAATATTTCCCCGCCCCAATTTCAAAATTCTTATTACATCAGAAGAAAATTATAGAGGATTACACTGTACCACAAAGTGACACTCATTACAGAATAGTATCCCAGTCTGGGCCTTGAGATCTATCAATATTAATAAAAAAATGATGAAATTGCCCATATAAGCTCTATGACAAGGAACTTATGAATTTGTTTATAGCATTTGGTTTAAACACAAAAAATTATGAACTCAACTACTAATCTTTTTTTTGTTTGTGTTACAATGTAAGTAGCTATAGTAATAGATCCATTGAAGGCTGTTAATTAAACAAGTGTACAAAGAGAATATTTTCTTCCATGTAAAAGATAGCTGGCTAGCAATATCTTAATTAAATTGCAAATCCTGTATTGAAAAAATATTAGATAAAAAAAATCTTAATCACCTTTGACAATCAATCTCACCCTAAATGTTTAAAATAATTAATCATGTTGAAGACAGATGAGTTATTTGTTTAAAGGCTACGCTCATAAAACCAATGAGGCCTCACATTTATAGAGCTATTTAGAACTAACAAAGGCATTTTTTGCATGAATAGCTTCCTGCAATTCCAGAATCCCTGGAATGCAAATTCAGTTATGAAACCAATTAATCTTTTAAATTACTTAATTATCTCTCATATCGAACAAACAGGCAATTGTAAAATACAAGAGAAACAGGAGGCCGAATGAAGGCATTTGTAACTGTACAATCTCTCACCTACTCCAGAAAAACAACTGCCCTCTGGAAGTGGCAATTTCCCCTGCCAGGCAGGAGCCCTGGTACATCTGCAAGCAGCTGGGCTCACAGCACTCTGGCTGGAGTGTTTCTCAAGTGCCTGGGTATACTCCATTTGAGATCTCCTCATATTGTCACCCGGAAAGGTGAATATGAAACAGATTGTCAAGTGCAACAAGCACCTTGGATTCAGCCTTTACTTCAAAAGGCTCATGTCAACCTTTCCAGAGCCAAAAGTTCATCTGTCTCTCCCACCCTGAAGCAGCCTGAGCAATAGTCTGAGTAATTTTACTTTTTATATATATATATATATGTATATAAATATATATTACTTCTGAGCAAAAGCTAGATTTTCTTCACTGCAATTTATCAAGTTTATTTTGATTTAGCACTGACCCCTGTGAAAAAATATTTTTCCCCAATTTACTTGGTTTTTGCTAATTTCCTCTTATTTTGCCTACTTGCTGCATTAATCCTTCACTTTCATCTGCAGAGGTTTGCCCCAGTATAACACTGGGAACAGTGACAAATATGTGCTTCATGTTCTCAAGAGATCAATGCAGTACCTTACACACTTGCCTATTAGAGACTCTCAACCTTTTCTTCAGGTCTGGATAGTCCACTCCAATTACTTTCTTTTACAAATGGAAACTGCTCACTTTTTGGAAATGTCAAGATAAAAGATTTTTAATATAATTTAGTTTTTTTAAAGCAGCATTGCCCTATTCTATTTTTAAAAAAGCGCCTTAAAATAGCTTGTTTATATTGCTTGCCACCCAGCCATTAGGTCTGCAGCCCAATCAACACACTGCCATTCAACTCTTGATTTTAAACACATTTCAGATCCACACGTCTGGTTTTCTTTGAAACCAAACCACAAGTGCCACAGATATTGCTCAAATTTTTAAAATAAAAAGCAGATTATATTGAAAGGCTATATAGAGGGGGGGAAAAAACCCCACAAAAGAACAAAATAAGGTAGCATTAAAAGTCTCTGGTTTAGATTACATTTCATCATTAGAAATTGTAACTAACAATTTTATATCATTTCCCATTGAAATTGTATTTCAGTTGCCTCTAACTGGCAAACTTAGCCCTTTAACCTAGAACTCATTGAATTTCAGCACCAGTATTTTCTATTAAGGAGAAAAAAACCATCACATTTCAGCAATGTCAACTTGGATTTCTTCAAGGAAATGTGAGAAGAAAAGCAATACTGGCATTTCTTGCCAGTGCTAAAAGCAACTTAATCCTTTTTTATTTGAATTTCTCAAGCTTATGCAATCTGCTAGCACCTCTACCTGAGAAGTTTTAAATTGGTTGGCAATTCCAGTCAAATAAGGATGGAGTTTGAAATACAGGAAAATACACTCTAAAAAGTTAAGAATAAGGAAGAATAAAGTATCTGCTTATTGCCATTATCTAGTAACCTGAGAGACACAAAAGTAGAAAAGGTGGTTTCTTTTCTTTGTTGTTGGGTTTGGGTTGGTTTTTTGCAGGGATGGGGTGAGTGGGGGGTTTGAAGGATTTTTTTGTTTGTTTGTTTGCTGTCAGTTTTGGTTTTTTGTTTAGTTCAATACTCTTTTGCCTTTAAGAATAGTTGGCAGCCACCATATGTTTAGTTGTTAATTACATATCATGCATCTTTCTTTGCCTAGTGCAGGTGCCATGGAAGATGCAAAAAGAAGCAGAAAAATGTAAAACACAGCACGAGCCTTTCTAACAATGAAAAGGAGGTTGTGTCACCTACACATGCTCAACTTGAGGCATCCAGCTGAAGTATCTGACCTATGAACCCAATTTCCCCATCCTGACATAACACTATGGACAAGTCTGGATATCTGCAAAGGCATTTCAGACCTTTGGTGACCTGGATCATCCTCCCCACTTTCCCTGCTAACCACAATGCAACATATCCACACTTTTGACGCACTAAAAAATGGGCAGAATGTATCACAATTGCACCTACCAGAAACTATCCTAATCCAAACAAACCAGTAAAATCTTCAACTCTTCCAAAGAACAGATGTACCACTATGTATGTATGTGTAGGTTTTCTGGGCTTTTCTTCAAATAGAGACATGGTAAAATAGATAATGATGCAAGAACAAAGCACTCTAGAAAGGAACAGTTTAATCAGTTGCTCATATTTTTAGTATTATGAGTAATCAGTGCACTAAACCTATGTTTATATGCTAATAACCATACCAAGGCTAAAAGAGATGCTGCAGTGCTGCTAGATAGCATAAGTCTGCTATGAAAGAGACTGTTTTAAGTAATCTAGAAGTAGTGACAAAAGATATAACTGTATTTTTTATTTATGAACTTTGCTTGTGCCATGTACAGAAGAGTATGGGAGAAGGTAAGAGCTGCAGTGTAGCAGAGACACTGCAGGAGGGTCAGAAAGGGCTGATCTGGACAGACAACTGGGAAAGGGCTGAGAGGAGCTGTTCAGCCAGCAGAGGAGAGAAACTCCAGGCTGGAAGGCTCACCATTAGTCATCTGGCAATTCAAACTGCTGCAACGACTAGTCAAAGGGACAGCTTTAAACTCTTTACGGCTCTTCTACAGGGATGCTTTTGGAATGCCTTTTACTTCAGGCATAGAAGCAAGTTCAAGTGCCCTCACTAAAGAAAGTTTTGGTAACCTCCAAATACTGTAATACAGATTAGTGGCAGATCATAATTTCAGAACATCTTTTAAGGTTATATTGCAAGCAGCAAGTAAAAAAAGCAAGTGAGTACAACTTGATTTTCACACCTTCCTCAATGAAACTTTAATGAAGAAAGTTCAGAAACAAGGTGTCTAAGGCACTTCTCACAAAACATTTTTGTCCTGCTGAAGTTCTCTCACTGGAACATATCAGCATGATATGAAAAGCATTTTGAAAAAAGAAATACTGTAGCTTTACAATACTTTCTTAACTTCAAATCAGCTCCATGAATTAAATGATTAAGCACTTAATGGGGAAGTACAGTCTAAAAAGCTACAGCATCTTTCATCTTTTTGATTTTAAAGCAGCTATCACTATAATAACAGAAAATTAAGGTTTAGTCTACTGTGCAAGACATAATTTTGACCCTGTTAAAATACGAAACTCCGTAACACTTTTGGTGAACCAGAAAAACACCAAAAGATTGCTGAGGCAAAGTAGGACAACTCACGAAAAACAGCAGGGAGAGAGGTACAAAACCCCAAAACCCGAACAACAAAAAAGCTTTTGCTGTAATCCATATTTACTTGCAACCAATTTTCTTGGAAAAATTAATTTTGGATATCAACTGTTGTTGGACTTTTTCCATCCCCAAAAGACACATGCAGATAAAATGTTGATCTATATTTTCAAACATTTTGCCTTAAAGGCTGGATTTCTCATGACTTCATGGTTACTTCTTCTACAATTCTGAAAAATGAAAAGAATATCTCAATTGAACTATGAAATTAAAATCTGGATGTTGTGTATGAGGTGAGACACACTACCAAGAGTCAATTTTCTTCCAAATCTGAATGGTAATAGTATGAAAATCAAGTCACACTCTAAAGAATAATAATTAAATGTCTCTCACCCAAGGTTTTAGGGCAAGAGATAGTAATAACCTTTCAAAAAATACATGAAAGCTATTTGGGAAATGGTCATTTTCTTGCAATATTTTGGCATTGTAATACAACCATTAAAGCAATAATTTACTGCAGAATGCAGCTTTAATATTTTTACATAATAGAACACTTACAGTTGGACGATACTAAGATGGAAGCATGCTAAGAACACAGAAGAATATATTAAAATATTTAGCTCATGATTATAACAATTTCTGAATTGGATGTTATTTCTACTGCTCTACAATTGTTTCACAGAAAAAAATCCTTAAGGCTTTATTTGAAAAGTCAGAGTGACAAGAATGATTAGTCTCCTTGTTCAAAGGAATGAACAGTATGATACAGCCAGTGCCTTCCTGTCTTACATGCCTACCCTAGAAAATTTTCCCTGCAGTAAACACTGCATTTTTTTTCAGCCAAACAATAAATATATCGCTCATCCTGTTCCTTGACGACCTATGTTGAAGTTCACAGTTGGGTGGATGACAGCATAAAAGCCCTTGCAAGCAGTATTTTTATTTTTAATAGATTCTTTTTTTTTTTTTCCTTCAATAGAACAAAGTCAGTTGTATTATTTTATTTAAATCAGGAAGACAGAAATACACAAGGTCCAAATCTGTTCAAGCAGGGCCATCCTGGGCAAGTTGCCCGGGATCACATCTAAATGGCTTCTGTGTATCTCTAAGGATAAAGGCTTTGGTTTAACCTTTGCCAGCACTTGGTCACTCTCAAAATGAAAAAGTGTTTCCTGATGTTCAGAGGGAATCTCCTGTGTTTCAGTGTGTGACCATTGCCTCTGGTGCTGTCACTGGGCATCACTGGAAAGAGCCTGGCCCTGTATGCCATCCCTTCAGGTAATTATTGTGGAGACCACTTCCGAGCCTCCTCTTCTACAAACAGAACAGTCCCAGCTTTCTCAAGCCTTTCATCATGAGAGACACACTCTAGTCACTAATCATCTTTGTCCTCTTGGATGGACACTCTGCTACGGCCACAGCTCTCTTGGGAAGCCCAGAGCTGGACACAGTACTCCAGGTATAGCCTCATCAGGCTTGAGTAATGGGAAAGGATCTCCTCCCTTCACCTGATGGCAACACTCTAATGCAGCCCCAAGGTACCACCAGTCTTTGCTGCAAGGGCTCAGAGCTGGCCCATGCTCACCCAGACAGCCAGAGCCTTTTCTGCCAAGCTGCTTTCCAGCTGGGCACCCCGAGCACATGCTGGTTCCGTCTGGGGTTTTTGCTCTTCAGATGCAGGACTTGGCACTCCACCTTGTTGATCCTGCCAGCCCATTTCTCCAGGCTGTTAGGATCCTTATGGGTGGCAGCATGACCCTCTGGGGTCATGTCACTAGCCAATCCACTCAGTTCTGTATCATCAACAAATCTGCCCCATCATCCAAATCATTAATGAAGATGTTCAACAGGACTGGTTCCAGTACTCACTCCTGGGTACACCACTAGCTGCCAGACTCCAGATAGGCTTTGAACTAATGACCACCATTCTGTGGACCTGGCCATTTAACCAGTTTCTACCTCACTGTCTGCTCAGCCAGCCCACATTTCATCAGCTTCTCTATGAGGATCTTATTGGAAGCAGCGCAAAAAGCCTTATTGAAGCCAAGCTAGGCAACTGTCCACTGTTCTCCTCTCATCTACCAAGCCAGGCTTATCATTATGGAAGGTTGAGTTGGTCAAGCACGACTTCACCACAGTGAATCCATGCTGACTGTCTAGATGACTGTCTTCACTAATGTAGACCAGCACTCCCTTGCTTTACACTCCATTCAAATAAATTTTGTAATCATTCATACATATGGATCCCCAAACTATTTCAATACCAAGTGGAAGAATTGGTATTATATAAATTGACTTCTGTAACACTCACATACCACCCAATCAAAACAAACAAAAAAGCAGCTGATTTCTCCAATTAAGCCAATGAATCTTTCTAGAAAGTTGCCCAGAGTTTGACTTTAAAACTGCAAGTGATAGGAAAAATACTAATTTAATGCTTAACAAGCCTTAATATTAATGAATTTTTTTCTTAAGTTTTAGCTTGCAAGTTCTAGATCTTTTGCACCTTCATCTTTAAAATCCATGTATGTACCCCATTCAATGGGATCTTTTCTCCTGTTACAGAATTGTAATAAAAGTAGCCATAACACTTCTCTTTATACACTGAACACACTGAAGAAGTTAGAATAAACTTTTCCAATTCTAAAAATGTTACAAACATGTCTAGGAATCTTCTCCTAAGATCAAAAGCTAGTTACTATTAGTAAGGTTCTTGAACTGATCAAAAAAACAAGAGCTATGCACTAAGAGCAAGTCAAAACGAAAACAAGCAGAATGCACATCTAACACCAATACCTAAGGAAAGGTTTAGCTTACTGCCATGCAAAAGCAATCTATAATTCAAATGACCTGTATTTAAAATGACCTGCTTAATATTCAAGTAATGAATATTCAATTAGAATAATTATGCAGGTCTATTACTTCTGTCTTAGGTAAGACAGAAGTAATATGTTATTACTATGTTACACTGTAACCATAACCTAAGAAAAAACAGAAAACGGAAAGATAATTAAATAGACAGGCCGAAGGACAAATGGTCACTCTCACAAAAAGTGCAGCTGCCACCCTCAGATTGCTAGACTGTCCCACAGTGTCATTATCTTTAAATCCTTATTAAGCTCTTGCTAAGATACCAAATACAAATCATGTCACTGTTACATTTCCAATGCTAGCCTTCATACTAACCAGATTTCCACTGATTCTTTGCAGTTTCACATTTGTTGGCATCCTGCACTTACTTTCTATATAAGCTGAACGGAAAAAGATGCTTGTTTTTAATCTGTATAACCCTTAATGCAATTTGAGATGCTCATCCAGGCTTGCATTATGGCAATGCCCTTTTAAAAATCAAAAAAACACACCACCTCAAAACACACCATCAATTGCAAGCTGTCTTTCTTGCTAGCCACATTGATTAAACTATTTAACTGCTCTATTTGATCACAACAACTCAAAACAACAAATAAATATTGGTTTTTAATACATACTGTAGGTAAAATAAAGTGAAAGAACTATTCATGAGCATATGACTACAGCACAAGACTGTGCTGATGGTATAATATTAAAATTGTTATCTTCTGTAATTCAAGATTCCTGTCCAGTCACATCAGCCAAATTTCAATAAAATCAAGCTTTCAATGCAAACCAGCTGGTAAGCATGCACTCTGAAACATGATAGATGACAGAGCAGGAGAACAGAATGGTTGACTGGAATGGAATGACTACGCTTCAAAAAAAGAACTGAAGTCCTCAGCAGAGGAGACACTGGTAGGGAATTCATCTCATATTTAATAATCACAGGGAAAATTCAAGCTTTGGCTGAAGATGCTAATTCTTTGTGGAAGTAAAATGTTCTTCAGAAACAGAACACTTGGGAACAGGTTATTACTACAAAGCCTTGGTGAAAAATTGCAATGGAAAAAGATGCGGTTTATTTAGATAACTGATTTTTAGATTTATGTCATTTCCTTGGCCTTACTATTTGTAGAACCCTGATTTTCTCCTGCTTCTGGAGCTATACCAGCATTGGAAACAGCAGCTGACAACAGTGTCAAGCCAGGCTTTCTGTGGTTCACCACAAAGCAACTACCCTGTAGTGAACCATAAGCTGCAGTGCTGCGGGGCCACTGCTGCAACCCAAGGCAGACTGCAGTCGCTGGGGAATTCTGCCAGGTTCCCAAACAATCAGAAAAGAGAGACAACAGTTTAACCTGTCAAGTGCTCATTAAGACAGCTATGCTCTTCCTATACGGAAGTCAGGTATCCCAGAATGTGCAGGGGCATCTCCAGCAGTGTTCTGCTCACTCTGAGCTCACTACACTTGTCGTACTCAGGGCTGAGTGAGCCATTCATCAATTAAACATTCAGCATTTGGTAAAGAACATGAAGAAGATTGCATGTTTGCTGTGTCCAGTGTGTTGAACTCTTTCAGGTGAGATCTTATGAAAAACAGAAAGTTCCCCTTTCCCTGGAGGCAGCTAACCATATCCAGCCAGGGGAAGCTGCCACAGTCTCAGGATGAGACAGCAGACAGGCAGAGACACAGCAAGCCCAGCACCCCAGTGCACAGGAGATCCCTGAGAAGGCCCACAACAGGTGAACAAATCAGCCACAGATGTGGAAAAGACAGCAGGACCTTCTCAAGGTCTCAGCAGGGATTTGGGAAGGCTTACCACAAATCAGAAAGCCTGGTTGGAAAGCAAAACTGCCTGGTTGGAAAGCAAAACTCTGCAAGACAGAATAGAACTGATTCTAAACTATTGATGTTAATATTTCATCATGCAGACATGAGTTCTTGCGGTGTGAAGTTTGACTTCATATTTTGTGTCTTACATAATCTATTTTTAAAGTGAAGATTTAGCATTTTGGGAGACTTACTGTACAGGACAGTTCTACCTTAAAGCATCCAAACCAAAAAATCTATTACAGCAAGTATAAAAAGGATATTTGCTTCTCTTTCCAAAATGTTAAAATTATTTAGAGCTTAAATTTTGATGTTACAAACATGCAATTTTTTATCCAGCATCCTTGTTTTTATTATATAATCTGAAAACAACTAGCTTGAATGCCTGTTTTCGACTTACAGTAAGGAAGGTCTGATTTTCAATTTACAGGTTTTCTGGGAAAGCATGAGTTCTATGGTTTATGGTATGTACTGTATTTGAGTATTTTCACCGGTTATTGCATATGAGTAATCCTGCTTTTAGTCTCTTCAATTAAGTTTCACTGGCTAAAATTAGAGTTGTCATTCTAAGCCGGAGGTCAGATTGGATGGTATCTTCTGGCTTAAGATATAAGAATCTGGTGTTAGAAAACACAGTAAACTGAAAGTATGCTGAATTCTATCAACTAAAACTATATAGGAGATGAGGCATAATTAATAACCCTACTGGAACTACTACTTCAAATATAAAACTTCCCCTTCTTCTAGAGTAATATCCAAGAAATAGGTGCCTGGGTTTCATTAATTTCTACTATTTCAGAGTTAAACCTGTTAAAGGCAGCACTATGTTCTCTACATTTGTACTGCAGCACAAGGTGAAGCCTGACATGATTAGCAACTTAACAGGAGAATCCTTAAAATGAGTACTAAGCATTTTCTCCATTGTGTCTTGGCTTGTCCTCAAAAATGTTCCACTTGGTGCTGAAAATATTTCTCCTTCCATTCATAAACATTCTTCCAAAAATTTAGAAACTAAGAATTGGAGTATGATTTTAAGATGATTAACTATCAATTAAAAGCTTAAGACCTCTTCTTAAGAAACCACAGAAGTAGGAATTTATAATTATTGAGCAATGCAACTGCATGAAAAACTAAATGTTAAGGACATAGTAAAATAAAGTGCCAAATTTCCTTGAATGATGCAGTTTCCAGAACACTATTTTCCTGTAAGCTACTGCTAGATCTATGTTACGGTCCAAGTCAGAAAGTTTTAAATGGCATAAACTGTTCTTTCACATCCTAAAAATATGACTGATACACACATTGAAACATACTTGCTTTAAAAACAGGGAGCTCTGAAACTGCAAAAAAAATGCATTTACTTCTCTGTGCAGAGATTGCCACAAGAGACTGATTATAAAAAGTAGGAGATATATGAAGTAACAATTACAATTTACCAGAGGTAAAATGCCTATTTCTGAATTCTCAATATGAATAGAAGCCATGAATATATATTTGGAAAGAGGAAAAACTAGTGAAGGAAGGAAGATGAAAACCTTGACTCTCAGCAGAGCTTCAGGGAAGATCTGTTATTCCAGGTCAAATGATCTAACTACAGTATGCCCTTCCAACTGTATCCCAATGGGCATTACATTGTTCACTAAATAATCAGTTTTTAGTCTCCCCTTCCCCTTCCTTAACGATTTCTTTCACTTTTGCCTCCCTCCAAAATATAAGCAGCAGGGTCAGAAACTCCTGGTTTCCCTGGACATATATTATATACTTTACTTCTTACACAACTCATAATCATGTGCGAGCATTAATATGTATGCTGCCACTTCCAGAACTGATTGCAATACAAAAATCTACTCTTGTAATGGCACAGTATCCCAATGTACTGGTACTGCAGCATCCAACATTCTAGCATTTAGCATTGCCCTTCATTATACTTACGCTGCTGTCCAATACCTCTATTTCAGCTTCTAGTGCACTTGAGGTCCTGCTTCATTATATTAATAAGTGTGTTAAGCAAGTGTTAATTACTCAGTATTCCTTAAAAGCAAAGTGAATAACTGTCAACATTATGAAAACAAACTCACTTTTTGCCATCCTTCTTTCCTATCTTACTTAACAGTATATGACTCATGAACCACCTGTACAGCTCCTATCACCTACTTAATAAAGCAGGTATGAAGAATTGTTGCAGTAAATTATAGCAAATGAAAACAATGAGGAAACTACAGATTTCCAAGTCGATGCAGACAATCAAATGGAAGAAGAGCTACAAAGCACAGAGTTCTTTCCTCAAGTGTACATACAAGGTGGTAAACCTCCACGAGAGAAGCCTCAAAAAAATGCTTTAATCTGAACTTTTTGCTGAGCAACTGACTGTGGGAAGTACTGCTCTGCCCTGCAGTGTTTATTAGTCACACACTCAGGCACAACACGGCTCTCTTGCTTGCCTTCACCATATATAGCACATTCTCTGCTCAAAACAGTTAATAAAGCTTTCTGAATGAAAGCATGAAAAGATAGTTAAACTTTTAGACAATAGTTGTCATTTTCTTTCATAGATTTTCACATATGTTGGAATAAGACCAGTTCCTTGTCAATGCCAAAACCAATTCAGTTAGGACTGGTACTAAGCAAGTAACTCCCAAATGCTCATCATCTGGCCTTTTGTTTGTATTACTGATAAAATTTATCAAATTATGCTTTTCTAAAGCTCTTAAATGTATTTCAACCATGAATATTTTTCCCCATACGATGTCATCAAGGAAGAAAATGTATCATAACATCTTGGGAACACAGACAGACTACAATAATGCTTTTCACTGAAATTTTAATACTGAGTTTTAGAAAAGCCTCTTCCCCTCTTCTTGTGTACCTGAAAGATAGCTAACTCCACTGTTGCAAATATTTATTAAAATTTGCTGTCCCTGTAAAAAAGGCTGAAGTTTTTCTCAGCCCCTAGTGCAGACCAGTTCACATATTCAGTATGCAATACCCAACAGTCTAAGCAAACCCAACCTTTCCCAGGCACTTCCTGAGTAATTGATATAAGCTCAAAATAAAGTGTATGCGAACTTGGGCTACTCAGAGACAATTGCTCAGACACACTAGGATGACATCAAGAAAACCAAAGCTGTATTTGAAACTGGTAGTGGGGGCAAAAACCACAGGGACTTCTGAAGGCTACAATGACAGCAAAAAAGAAGATTAAGGAAAGAAGAGCAGCAACCCAATGAATAACACAGCAAACTACCAGCCTCAAAGCATGGTGGCTACAGCCCTGGTGGCAGCAGGTGACCCCTCACTGGCAGTGCTGCTCTAACTGCTGGCTCCACGTGCCTGACTGGAGCTACAATGAAAGCAGCACACAACTCTTCAGAGAGATGCCCACTGGAACAGTGGGTGCAACAGAGTCACAAATTGCAGCAAGTGCCACTCCAGTTCAACACATGGAAAACATGCTTCACAGAAGCCTGGTCAAACACCACATCTGTCTGCCTGGAAAGCAGCCTGCAAACATAACACTTTCAAAATGTTACTTCAGCTACATTTACTTCTTAGTACTAAATCTTCTGTGTTATGTGTGAGATTTTTCTTGAACAAACATAATTTCAGCCCAGTGTAGTGGGCTACAGTGGGCATTTCTTGTTTCTTAGGAAGTTGGCTGCATGCGTCATCACTTAAGACTTCAGGGTTGGATTTTGTTGTGGGGTTTTTTGTTTCATTTTTAAATCACTTTGCAGGACTTCTCATTCCATATCAGTCACCAACCATTTTCTAGTGCTTTCTGCAAAATTTCAAATTTTTCCTAATAACCAGTCGTCTTTTCTCCCTTACTCTAAGTAGGATATATATCTGAAACAATTTCTGGCCTTAGAGTATTTTTTTTTACTTTGAGGTCCATGCATAATTTATAACAACCACCATTAGCTATAATCATCTAAAAGCGATCAATTATTAGTCAGATTGCTAATGGTTCCCTGTGCATGCAATGGAGTACCAGTAACTATGGCACTTCCACATCACATCATACACTATTTTGTAGTTAATGTCTTTTGATCATCTCCATATGAGAAATTTAACACATAAGTAGAAGTTATTCACTATATCCATATAATGCCTTTGAAGAGGAAAATCAGGTGTTGCCAGAGTAGGGAAATGCCACTTTTCCAAATCATAAGGGAAAAGGTAGAATGGGAAATAAAAGTTGCACAGAAATCTGCAAGAATATTACCACTACAATTTTCTGGAAAACTCAGAGGAGTAGGAAGAGGGAAGAAAGCAATTAAGCAGACTTTCATGTTTTCTAAGAAAAGTGAGAAAATAAAAAAAGGACCCGTCTTGCATTGAATCTGTTTGCTTTTTCTGGCAGCTGACTATAAAGCCCTTTGCTCTCAATCAGAAGCAGTAAGATGGCATGAGTACCAACCAGATATATCAAAGTAGAAATCAATGCTGTTTAGAGCTAGAACTACTAATGGACATTCTCCCAGCAGCATCAGTGCAAGAGACAAACTGCTTGTGAAACGGTCACTGTGTAACTTTCACTAAACTAAGGGCTAAAGACATATGTGCCAGCCTTTAACACACTCTTTATTTGAAATGTGTAGCCAAAGTGGTTCTTTCTCCTTCAAGACATCTAAAAGTGGATACAAGTTAAATACCTATGACTTTCAATAGCTCCAAGAAGATGCCAGTAAGTTCTCAGTACTAATTCACTATTTTCTTTTCAGCTTCAATAACCTCCCTAGAATGCAACTGTCCACTAAAATCAACTCTGGGATAACTCCACTTATCTTCACAGCCCAGTAAGTCTGGCCCTTTAGCCTCAACTGCCTTGGTTATTAGAGACACTTAAATACATGAGCACACTCTAATTTTTTAAGCTCACAAAGATACATAGCAGTTTCTCAGATTAAGAAATTGAAGCAGAAAGAATAGCTCTATTTCAAAGGGCTTAGGAGGAACCCTGCCACACTTCCAGAAAATTTCATGTATTCTGTGTTCCTATACTTGCTGAGCTACCAGACTACATACATACAGAGCTGAAGTTAAGAAAGTCAGATCTAGCATTAATATGGTTTTCAGGCACTAATATGCTTTCAAGGCATGAAGGGTGGAAACCTATGACAGCACGGTAATGTTGCCAAAAATAACTCTTGCAAAGTTGATGACAATAAAACCAAGGGAAGTATTAAATTATGAATCATCAACTGGTTTTTAAGTAAAACTCTTTGAAGGCAATGCTTCTATGTAGTTGAAAGTCAAGTAAAAGTGTGACATTTGCAAAGACTACAAGATTAGTTTATATTTACATATTTAACAAAAAGCCTAGGACCAAACCAAGTATATCTCATCCTCCAATGTTTCCCATTCTTGTTAAAGTACTGCTGAAAGATGCAAGGAACAGCAATTTTAATTCATAACAATGCTTTATTCTATCCTGTAGAAAGGAACCATTTATCCTTGCATACTCAAGACCCTAAGGCAAACTCATATGATACTCATTTGTAATCCATCCGTCCTCCTGCTTTGCCCATAGCTTGTTTTTGATCACCATGCAGATTCCAGCAAATAATGTAAAAAAATTAATTGGCTAAGCTGATTTCTTTGTCAGCATAACTACCCTACCAACTCTTCTCAAGGCCTTCTGGAGACTTATGTTCTGAAAACACAAATTTAACCCAACTCATTGCCAGGTGATCATCACTCAATGAATGAGCATTCCACAACTTGTTTTTGTGATTACACCTGCAAAAACACTGCAAAATTTACCTGTAAAGGACTGTAACTTTCCCTGTTTAATGTGACCAATTTTTTACCATGTGCTATCAATACCTTGTGAAACTTATCAGGTAGCCAAGGGCAATCAAGACAGTTGTTGAAACCTCTCCAGTAATTTTTAGTGCCAGCTCTGGCACAGTAATCATGCTCATGCACTTTACACTGAAAATCAACACCAAAAAAACCTGCAATGCTGATGCTGTACATAAAACTAGTGATTTTCATTATACAGCATCAAGAAGTTCAGAATCATTTTCAACACAATCCTTTTCAACGTATTGGGAAGTCACCTGCTTTTCAAGGCTACCCTAATGGCAATACATACTGATTTTAAATGGCACCACTCATTTGGCTCAAGTACAGATGGAAAGTAGTTGTCAAAGACAGGCTGCTGTCATTTTTTCATCTTTCTCTTCCACTGGTTACAAATACATGTGCTATTTTATTGGGATTTACTGATACCTATTTCTAAACACCAAGTAGTCCATCCTCAAGGCTATTTTACCATCATCCAGAAATATTAAAGATTTTAAGAGTACTAGAATGAAACACATCATTCCGAACACATATCAGAGGCAATTCAATTAATGAACATATGTTTGCCTACAACATCAAAATGCTGTACAGATAAACAGCAGATACAGCTTTAAAATGCCTATATTCCTTTTGCATGGAAACCATGCTCTTTACCTGCACCAAAAATTAATAACCTTCCTAACATTGTATTTGAGCACTTTTAATCCAGAAATACATGGAAATAACTGGTATTCTGAAGCCTTTCATTTTGAGACTGCCCTTTGCACCCTCAAAGCTTGAAACAACTATTCTCAGCTACTCTGACATTCTGAGTGTTTAAGATATGCCACTAGGTAATATATAACATTTTCTGGGAAGCCTCAGGAATGGGCCTTTTTCATCCAGAATCAAACTTTTTTTCCCAGAACAATTGCCATAAACTGGGAGGACTTTTATGGGAGGGGGACAATTGTTACTTACCAGTTATGCTCTTTATTGCAGTCTTCCTCTTCCTCCAGCCTACAACAGAGTCCTTATACTAAGAGTTACGGCTCCCACCTACCAGGAAGCAAAAGAATTGTCAATCAAGGTCATCAGGGAAGTACCAGCCTTTGCACTTCTATCTCAGCCACACCTCCATATCATGGATACCTAAACTGCATGTGAAAATCCAGAAAAACCTCCTCACCAACCCATAATGATGAAGAAAAATGGAAAGTAACTGCTTGATGCAATAGGAGGCCAGAGAGAGGCATTGGCTTGTTGGTATCTCTTTCTCCCCTGCCACATATTTCTTACATAGGAAACTCTGCTGACGAAATCAGAGAGAAAAGAAAGACTGCTATAATGCACACTTGGGGCATGCATCCAAACCTGTGCAATCTAAACACTAGGGGAACTGTTGAAGCTTAATGGAGTGTAGCAAGTTACAAAGAACAGAACTTACTACTGCTATTACAGACACTTACTGGTTTTGCTATGGTAAGAACATGAGCTGTTAGCCAACACAACTTCAAGTGTCTGCAGTATTTAGCTGCATTGGCTACTGCCCTTTGAAGACAAAGGATGTGAAAGGACTTATGCTTCTCTACTAATGCAATCTCAACGATCACACAAAGATGATCTCCTATATATCCCCTATACATCACCCCTATATTAAACTATTCTGTCTGTACAAGTGTATCCATAAGTTCTTTGATTGCATTGTATACACACAGCTTTTTAAAAAGGGCCTGGACAGGCATGTTATACTTACCTATTCCTTTTGTTGGAATTTAGGAAAGTATCTGCAAAAATTGATGTAATCTTTGTACTGAGGGGGGAAAATTATCAATTCTCAGAAGTCTTTGAAGAGGAGGAATATAAAATGTATTGACTAGGGCAAAACACTGTTTTTAGGAACTGTGTGAGCTAATTTAAGACAATTTACCTGTCTAAAATGAGGACACATGACAAAGTTGTCATAAAGTTTCATGCTTCTAACATGCTTTTTACAACTGTTTTATCAAAAAAGGTGGCTTTTATATTAAAGTAAAAATGACAGGCATCTCAGTTGCCAGAGTTACTGGTATTATCACATTTGAAACTCAATCTTTGTGGAACTTGAAGGTATAAAAAGCTTCACTACAGACAAGAGGTTGATGTGATGATACATAAGATGATGAGAGAAAACAAGAATGAGATCATCTTTCTATTTGAGGTTCACCTTCCTCTGATGTTCACTTTCTTCACAAGAAAGTTTCTCTACATAGAGTTCTTGAAATTCCATCTTTTAGGAGCTGAGAATCGAAAATAACCTACTGATTCCACAAATGATATAAAGTTTTCAAGGACTGTCACATTTTACTGTCTTTTACAGAAAACACTCTCTAACTCAAAAGCCTCAAAAATAGCTTTTTATTTTTTAACTCTGTCCATCCTATTATATGTAGTTGCAAGCATCCGGGAACTACAGCTACCTAGGAAGGAGAAGTGAAACGAGAAACAATAGTAAATGAGAAAAATTGTCATTATCTGATAAAATAAATTAAACCACAGAAAACATCCTGTGTAGGAAATAAAGACAAGTCATCAACAAAGTTACAACTGTTAGAATTATTGGCCTGAGATACCTGTCAAGCTCACTCCACTCAAGGTAAGCATGGCTCAAACAACACCCTAACACCAAGGAGTTGAAGGAAAGAGTTGAAGGAATCTCTTCTTTACAGACTGTCAAGGAGTATTCCTGGAGGGATACTCACAGGGATAGCTCAAAATGTTAGCTGGAAAAGTAGGCCCACAGCAACTTCATGTGGTTCAACAAGAGCAAGTGCAAGGTGCTGCCCCTGGGTTGGGGCACCCCTGGTGTCAGCACAGGCTGGGGATGAACAGATGGAGAGCAGCCCTGCCCAGAACTGGGGCGCTGCTGGGTGAGAGGCTGGACATGACCCAGCCATGGGCACTCCCAGCCCAAAGAGCCAAACGTGGCCTGGGCTGCATCAAAGCAGCGTGGGCAGCAGGGAGGGAGGGGATTCTGCCCCTCTGGTGAGAGCCCACCTGGAACCCTGCACCCAGCTCTGGGGTGCCAGCACAGGATGGACTTGGACCTGTTGGATTGAGTCCAAAGGAGGGATACAAAAGGGATGGAACACCTCTACTATAAGGAAAGGCTGTGAGAATTTGGTTTGTTCAGTCGGGAAAAGAGAAGGGTTTAGGGTGACCTAAGTGCAGCCTACCTGAAGGGTGTCTACAAGAATCATGGAGAGGGACAAATTAGAAGGGAATGTAGTGACAGGACAAGAGGGAATTGCTTTAAATTGAGAGTAGGTTTAGATTAGATATAAGAAACTCTTTAAAGTGAGAGTGGTGAGGCATTTGAACAGGTTGCTCAGGGAAGTGGTACATCCCTGGAATTGTTCAGTGCCAGGTTGGATGGTAGAAGGTGTTCCTGCTCAGAGCAGGGGGTTGAAATTAGATGATCTTTAAGGTCCTTTCCAACCCAAACCATTTGGTCAGTTCTATGAAAAGGTCATTTTCATTTCTCCAGAAAGAGAGATAGATGTTTACATTTGGGCCTCTGTATTTTTCAGACAGAGCTTTAAAAAACCACTCAATCAGAATTATGGTAAAACATTTACCAGCAAAATACAAGCAGAAAAACCATGACAAAGGAAAGTTAGGAGTTGTATTAAATGGGGAACAAAACAAGCATTAAGCTTGTGTAAGATCAGAAGGAACATAGAAATGTACCCAACCTTCCTGCCTTTCCAACACACACACACACAACTCCTATGAAAATGAAGAACCTTTGCACATGGAATTAGCTAGAATAACTGAAGAGGAGCTAAAGATTCCCAGTTTGAAGTCAGAAGCTGAGTACCTCCAAAACTTTAAAGCTTAATAAAACATGTCTCTTTAAGCATGAAGACCAGCTGGCTTAAAAACAAACAAAAAAATATACCAGGGTACTGAAGATTTAACCCACACTATGCAATCAAAAATCTTGACCCAGTATATACTCTACAAAGAAGTGTTCAAAACACCTTCAAACACCTAACCAATGCTTCTAACACTGCTTTAAGTGCTACTCCCACTCACACACTGCCCATCAATATAAAAATTAATTACAATAACAGAAGGAACATTTCTTCACACAGATCCACTGACCTAGAAAAACAAGCTTTTAAGTGGGCAATAGTGCAGTTCTTTACCCTGACAGACTGTACCTTGCCACTATTCAGTATCTATCTCATCAAATGCTCTCTGAACACATTTGTAAACCACCAGGCTGCCAAAAGCCCTCCAACAGGTATTTAACATTACAATGACTTTCAAGGATGGCAGTATCACTTCTGTTAGATGTCATGTTTCTGTCAAAATCAAAAGCAAAGAGTCCTTGAATTCCAAATCCAAATCTTTCTGCCCCAGAGAACTAATACTCTTCCCTTTGCTCAGTTGTATCTTCTGTACTTTTCCCTGTCAGTGATTCATCATCTAGTGAGACAATTTTGCTTACGAGTGACACTCTTCCACTCACAGTGACAGGTGTTCTTCTCAACCACTTTTAAGCAGCTCAAGCCTCTTGCAGCCTTCTCAAGACTGTCTTATCCTCACCTAGTCACAGAGCTAGGCTTTTATTTAGTTACTGCCTTCTTCACCTTCTCCCTTTTCCTCTTCTCAAAACTGCACATAACTTACACACACTCAGTTATGTGTTTCAGTTACATTATTAACACTTCTTTTGTTACTTCCATTCCTAGACCTTCCTGTGCACCACATCAGCTACCATCAGATCTCAGTCTTTCTCTTTGGTACTCACTCAGACCTCAACTTTATAATCTATTTAGTTTCTCCCTTCTGTTTTTATGCCTGAATCATCCAATTTTTGGTCACACCACTGTCTGTCTTTAGTCAAAGTTCCCATCAAAAGCCATCCTTGTATTTCTTACTCCAGTCCATTTAAACTTCCAGTCCCTTTGCAGGTTAACAAAATCCACATACACGCAGTGACACTTGCCTGGTATCACTTCACATCTTGAAGATGGGCATTTCAGGACAAAAGCAGTTCATAAGTGAACTTTTGTGAACCAGCATCTGTCTCTCAGTATTCAAATAGATGGCCTTAAGTTTTCTGTCCCTTGAATTTTTCTGTCTTATAGCTAAAATTAACTTGGAGTGATGGAAGCTTCTTTGAGCCTAAAGCTCCAAAAGACTACCTTGACACTGCATGGCATTTACTTCAGTCCTTACTGGGGTTAACAGATGTTTCTATGAATGTTTAATAAAAAGACTGCCACAGAAAGCCTGTTTGCTTCTCAAGGTTCACTATTAACTATATCAGTAATTCTAACATGGACAAGCTTTACCAGGAATGACAGCACCAGAAAAGCAAAATGCTATTTAATGTTTTTAACAGCTGTGCAGCAGAGGGGGCAACTAGTATTTTAGAAAGTATTTTTGCTTTTGCTATTGTAAGCAAAATTTGTAAGATAAACAAGCAGAGATTTGCTTAAAATACAGTCTCAAGCCATTAAGAACCATGTTTGAAAACAACGAAGGGAAACAAGGATTCCAGCCTATACTGATGGAAAGTCTGCTACATGCAGCTCCCCCCCAAAAAGGAAAGAAAAAAAGAAGTGCACAAAAGTTCTAGGTCTCACTGGGATAAAATCAATAGTGGTCTAAGCATAACTTCCACAAAATTTTTCAGTCAATGGCAAACATCTAACAGCTGAAGCTACTCTGAACTATGCACCTGAAGGTGTCTGGAGTTGACAGAATTAACTAATTAAAAAGTGTATTTGGAACTTTGGTGGGGTAGGGGTAAGGAGGGTAGGGAGGATCAATTCAGAGCTAACAAAACCCAAAGCATCTGAAAATGCCTGTGTAAATTTTTCCAGAAAATTGCCACAATGAAAGTTTCTCTAAAATAAGTAACAAAAATCTGTTCTGTTACTAAAGGGCTCTCTTGGGCTTACAAAACAAAAGTTCAGTGTAGAGCAGCAGAAGTGCATAAAGCATACACAATGAGAATAGAAATTAAGGATGGATAATAATGGTCAAATTTTAAATTTCCACTTCCAGTGACATCAAGAACACAAATTGTGCTAGATAAATCACTTCAATATTACCTTATCTTACAATGATAGCACTTATCAGCTAATTGGTTACAAGAAATGACACAGTGCTCACTCTGTCCCAACTGCAAATTCCAGCTAAGTCTATAAATTTGAGTTTGCATTTGCAGTAAGCTAAGCATGTGGACAAGAGCAATTACAATTTAATCAGATAACATTCACCTACCTATTATCAGATCATGTATCCCCCCATATCCCATATCTTAGAGAGACAAAATAAATCTGATTACAGGAGGATTCAAAATGGTTTGAGTGAACCAAACACTCCACATAGTTAGCAAATAACCAGCAAGACTTAAGTGCAGACCTAAGGCGTTGTCATACATGCTTCCATGGATTCTCTTCCTGTGAAAGGAACAGGAGAATACAGCCTAAGGAAAAAAGCCAGTCAAGATAGGCAGCGGGCTAGAGAAAGTAACTTGTATTGTCTGAAAGAAATGGACAACTATAGATCCAAGATGAGAGATGTATTAAAGACAGAATTAATAACTTATCATAATTCAACTTGAAAAGCAAACATACATTTTCATCTAAACAGTAGTCCTATTACAGGACTGATAAAATTAAAAGACCATAGACAATGTTTTTCCAGCTCATTTAGTACACTTACCAGCATTTGCTGTATAGACAATTTCATTGATGAGTCAGTTGTACTTCCTCTCTAAAGTGCTTTGAGGGGAGCTCAAGTGCATCCTCTTCCTCAATCTTTGAAGTGTTTACCTGTACCAGCAGCTTTGAAAGTAAAAGGCAACAGGCAGGCAATGCAGAGACAGGAATGAGGCTGAGTACAATAGTCTGTTACTCCAAAAATACTTTGGTGTTGCTTTTCAAATCTTACAGGGACAGACAGTCCTTTTATTGTTTTAACTGAGATTTTAGATACTATTTAAAAGATACCTCTTTAAATTAACATTTGAGAATTCAGTCAGCAATATATCAGTTGACAAGAATATAAGAACAGATAATCTGAAATCATACACATTATATACACAAATACATAAAGCAAACAGGATTCTTTTCAGGAAATAAAATCATTGCTGTGTTATAACAGAAAACAATTAGAAAACTCCCAATATCAAATAAAACAGCATCAAGAGTGGGAACTAAGAACTAATGGGAGCACATTGTAATAGGAATATTATGAATGTGGAATTACAGAAAACTATTATATCTGTATAAACACATCAGAGTAAAAAGAATTCCAACAGTGATGGAAATACTAAAGGTGAAGACTACAGCTGGTAAAGTGTAAAGCTGGTAAAGTTCACAAAGTGGGGAAGAAAGGAAGAGGGGAACTACCAAAGAGAGAAAAATTGACATTTATTTAATATTCACATCAAATATTTTATATTCCAAAAGTGACTAGAAAAGCTAAAGGACTCGGCAGTCTGTCACAATTATGAATAAAGTTATTTCCAACATCCAAAAATAAATCTTATTGAAGAAATGCTTCACACAAGAATTAAAAACAACTAGCAAGGGGTCAATATTGAGTACTGCCATTCATGTTACTCATCTTCATGCTAAAAGGACAAGCATGCTGTGAAAGCATGAGAATGAGGTTTTGTCTGAGCTAAAGACTGCAACTAAAGAAATTTCCACCACACTTAAATGTTAGGAAGCTCTCCAAGCACTTGGCTTTCATGGTATTTGTTATATGTCTGCTGACCTAGGAAAAGTAACCTGCTTCTTATATAACCTGGAACCTGGGGAAATTAAGAAGCTGACATTTTTTTTTCCCAAGTCTAACTGGCACACAGGCAGGCTGCACAATACTAGAGAATCTGAACATGACTATGCAAGAGCAAAAGACTGAAAATTAAGGTAGTTTAGATTCTACCTCCTCTTTATAGGGAAGGCAGTGAAAGAAAAAGACAGTGGTTGTCACTTCGCCTACCTTGTCTAAATATTGGGATTTTTTTGTTTTGGGATGTTTCAGAATTTTTTTATTGTTTTGGGGTTTTTCTTTTAGTTACATATAATTTTAAAAACTTTCATTACTAAAACAAACTTCAGATTTTTTTCCCTTGACTACAAAAATACAGGAATGAAAGTATTATAAACAGTGATAATCTGTGAAAGTGATCCTGTACTTTCACATGCAATTAGCAAGGAGCAATTTTAGCACAATATTGAAGTGGGAACATTTCACAGTTTCTGGGGAATACAGCACAGAACAAAGCAGATGTCTTGACTAGAAGAATTTTATTATCAGAAACAATGAACTTCTCCCTAAAATGTTAATCCTAGAAGTAAATTAGGTGAAATGCAGGAATATAAAGCTCCCTCAACTAGGTGAGAAAAAGTCAACACAAATGTTAGCATCTAAAAAGGAAAGTGACTACAGTTAGAAAACTGTAAGAGCAAAATAAGCGAGAAAAGTAGGAGAGAGTCAGTTACCATCATGTTTGTTTATTTAACAAGAGGAAGTTTCCAGGTCAAGCTACCTACGATGAAACATTGATTACAACTCCTATTTGCGACATCAGAAGCTTCAGTGGTGAAAACTACAGTGCACCAGTACTATATTTCAGTGAATGCTCATGTGTGATTCAGCACCTGTTTTCCAAGCAAAAAGGATGGAAATTTGGCAAGACAATTTCAGTATCCTCTGCATAGAAGCTTCAAATGGATCAGAAACTGAAAATTTCTCATTATCGACTAAAAAGCAAGTCAGGACAGTTTTTAACTTAAGGTTTTCCAGTTTTTAAATTCTTGTTCTACTACTGTTTTCTTACTGCTTTTCCATCTGTTTAACTGCTATTTATAGTTCTATAGATTAAAAATAAAAAACTGAAATGCATTTGAATTCCTATGTGGTCAAGACATGTGGTGGGGGCAGGTGAATTGACTCAGACAATGGTCATTGCTCCTTCCACTGCCGCACAATGTTCACTGTGGAACAGTAAGAATTGTAAATATCTAGATATCCTCTTATGCCACAGACAGTGGAAGTCTCAACCACATAATTATTTTTGGACATTAAAAACCACAATCCACTGATGAACTTCTAAACAAGAGAGAGAAAGTTGTATGACCTGACTGTACCTGAGAGATGCTTTCCACAGATCAAACATCTGCATGCTTAACATTCCTTTTGCTAAGTCTTAACAGAACAGTGAAGGCAATAACCACCCATTGCACTTGAAAGATGGTAATTCTACCATAATCTTCTGTAAAAGAGGTCAGCATCTTCACACACACAAGAAGAATGCCTCAAAACATTTGGAAGGCATGGCTCCTGCTCAGTGCATTTGCTCTTGCATAGTTCTTTGGATCAGCAGCAGCCCCACTACTGCAGAGTGAGATGAGTGAGCACATCCTTCAGTAGCTTCTGCAGATGCTCAGTGCCAGCAACTGCAGTCTGTAATTTGTGTCCCACCCTGTCCAAACAGGACCACACAAGGAAGAGCCACAGAACTGCCCTTGAGCACTCTGTGATGCCCTGGGATCCAGCAGAACTCTGTCAGACTCCAAAAGTTACACTGAGAAACACAAGAGCCATGCTCCAAGTTATGGTAATTTGGCATGTGCAGCATTAGTAATAAAGGGCTAAATACACAGCACTAACTCTTACAATTGCCTCTTCAAAAACTACCTGAAAGTGATGCTGGGTTTGATGGGGTGGTTTTATTCCAAAGAAAATTCCCTTTTAAGGGACTTACCTTTTCCAGTGCAAATGAATCCACAGGCTCAACACTGATGGAAGCCAGGGACTGCAGAGCTGATAGACTTAATCCACCTGCTAAAAAGGATCATGCTGGAGCTGGTAAGAACCACTGGCTGTACAGTCCAAATCTAATTCACTTAACCCAGTGTGACATCTCCAGAGAACCTTACTGCCTAGCTTCTTGGCCAGGCAGAGTCACAGAAGCCCTCTGAAACCAACAGCCCAAGGTCGCTGAGGTCCCTGAGGGGCACAAGACACACCAGAGCAATGCATCACTCCCCAGACACACTCACAAATCAGCAGAAAAACAATATCCCACATCAAGCTACCCTGGAGAATTAAAACATTTGCAATCCCAGCTAACAATTATATCTACCATAAAACAAAAAATAAACTGCAAGGATAAGATTATATTTCTTCAAGCAGAAGTCAGCAGAAAATTCATTCAAACCATAGTCACAATCTGGACATTCAAACAAGCACTGCCAGTCTCCTCTGCATCTTGTTTCAGGAAGTCTAAAAGGATCACCATTATCATTTCAGGAATTTCTAAATAAAGCTCACTGCACTCATACAGCCTCAGTATGACCTCATACATCAGGACAAAACAGTGTTTTAAAGCCTCTTTTCAAGAGTGTCACCCAATCTCATAGGCAGATATCAAACAGTGTTTCACACGCATTTCAAAATAAGATCTACCATAACCTGATATGTCATCAAGCTGATGAGTTACACAAGATATTTTCCCTCACGGTCCATTTCCAGTTCTTCTCTCTCTAAACAAAATCCCATCAAGACCCCATGCAGGACCTCTACCACAAAGGGGAACATCTCTTCAATATCTTCAGAAAATCATGTCCATTGTCTCATCAACAGGACAGATATACACCCTTATCTCTAATAGTGCTGTTCTTAATGCATGCTCCACAGCTGTCTTTGGAATAGTATTTTCAGTGTTTCCACGTGCCTGCTACGTTTCCTTCAGTCACCCCCTTCAACACTGAACTCTTCAGCATCTTTGGTCTGACAAAACTGCTTAAGGTACCTCACTGCAATAGCTTCATCAGGAATCACCACAACTTCCAAACAGTCAACAAAATTGGGATGTTACCTCCAGACATCACTGCTCCTCTGCTCAGTACAGACTTGCTGTCATCATCAGATCAGTACGCTACATTTACACAGTCTCAAATGACACTAGCAAGATCCACCAGGCATTACACAGATATTGTGTGTTGGAGCTCTCAAGTTGCAATGATCAGCCATTTTCAACATGTCACAGGAAAACACACAAACTTCCTTTCTGAAAGAAAGATTGCTCTCTATGCAAAAGTTTTAAAGTTCCACTTAAAAGTAGGAAAACCAAAACTTAATGTAATTTAAAACAATCAACCTTAAACTTTGAAGAAACACCATCTTTCCTACTATATGATGTAGGAAAACAATAACTTGAGCATAACTTGGAAGGCATATTATGCATAAATACCCCTGGCTCTTACACCACAAATAAAGCCCGTTGAATGATCTCCATGGTATTAGTTTGTAGGTAGAAATTATACAGAGCTGATGACATTAGCAGGATGCAAAAGAAACTATACACCTAATTCTCAAACACTAAGATGCTTCAGGCATTTCAATCAGCATAGTGTGTTTTTTAAAATATATTTAAATTAAAAACAGATGACTTTTTGGTATTTGGGGTTGTTATTTCAATTTACCTTTCTATGATAAAGAGACTGAGAGCCAAAGTAGCACCTTTCTGAACACTTCTCTTTTTTTTGGCTGAATTTCTTTCCCTCACAGTACATCCTTCAACACTTCCATACACGTTTCAAGAAGAAATAAACACTAGTAATTTTAAAAGGAGCTGTAAGGAAAAATGAGCTTCAGAAATGTGTGCAAATAAAGAGCTTTTCAAAAAAGGCCATGCTGCCTGCAATCTGACAGCCCAAAATCTCCTCCTTAAACAAAAGCTCCCCACCCAAACCCACCTTGTCCAGATTGGAACCAGAGTTACATCTAACACCACCAAGACCACAAGTTCACAAACATCCCTACCACATTCCCAAAGTGGTACTGCAGAGCTGGACAGTGGCTGCAACAGCACTTGCATTTCTTATTCAGCTGTTCAGAGCAGAACCACAGAGAATGAAGGAAGGAATGAAGTATTCATGTGGTGTGGGCATGCCCAGGAAGATCACCAGAAGCAAGGAATGATTTGATGCAGGGTAGCTGGAGAAGAGTTAGTCAGAAGCAGGATGTACTAAAAAGGTGAAGATGACTTGCACAGCTGACTGGAGCACTGAAAGAAAACTAACGTGGGAAAAGACCATTTGCATGCAAGCTTCCATTTGAACTCACTGAGAAATAAGAGACTTGTACAATTCCTCCAAGACACTACATTCAAAAGGTGATTCCCTTTCATGTGATTATTCCAGAAGAGCAAAATAAAGTTATAAACTAGCCAATATTTACCCAAAAAATGGAGTAAGCTGTTATCCCTTCGTATTTCTTTATAGGTGGTCAGAAACATCTGAATAAAACCTCCCTCATGTAACACAGGATCAGCTGTATCCAAAATGCTGAGTAGATATTACACAGTGTTAATTCTAATTAACAGATTGATTAGAGATTAAATGTTGATTCTAATACTTTTTGAAATCCGTAACCAAATTGCTTTGAAATCTGACACTTCAGTTTTAATACTCCAAATTGAAATATCTACATCATGTTCCTAAAATCCAGCACCAAAAGAAACAGACCCATACTGCTTTTAGATTCATCAATCAGTATTTATCATTACTAAGCATGCACTCATGGATATCTTCATTAAAAGAGATGGCTTACTTATGAGTAGATCATGAGGATATGGATTTCTCTTGCCTTAGTAGCACTGCATCCCCTAATGCAAGATGAGGGCTGTACCCCAGTTAATACATGTAAACATGCATAATTGCAGAATTTATCTGTCCCCAACACCCACAACTACATAGCCCTCTACTAATAAATAGAGGCAGGCAATGACCCTGTTCCTGGACTGGTTTCAGCCCCAATCCCAGCTGCTCCATAAGTCAAAACAACTATAAAACAAAGCTAAAATTATCTCCCACAATGAAAGGATGACAAGCACATTGCAATCAAAGACTAGCACTAAGAGAAGAGGAACTACTTGAAAAGAATCATCAACTGGTATTCTTCAAGATACATTTGTTTCCCAGCTGATAACTACCCAGCTACAAGTCTCACCAACAGAAATGAGTCACTCCAAAACACTGAGCTTCCAACACTCAAAAATCACTACCACAGGTTAAGCCATTTAGCATCTCCATGTTCCTGCCACTGTATTCTTTACAAAGCATTCCTCTTAAATGCCACTGTCATCTCCCTGTTTCTCATCTATTAACAACAGAACCAAAAAACCAGAAAGAGTTGTGTTGACACCTAAGTGCAACTGCTTTTTGAGTAGCAGGCTTTTCAGAAGGGGTAGGTAGTCTCAACAAGTAAGGGTAAGAGTGCGTTGCAAGCCCTCCGTGTTTCCCACAACAGCAGCCAATATAAGCTCAATTAGGATAGCATGTAAACATCCCTACTGACGTCTAGTCTCATTACACGATAGCTGAAAAATATTTTCAATATATTGAGATGAAGGCACAGAAAGAAATTCACATAATAAATGCAGGGGTTCTGCCACCTAGTGGCATCTAGAGCCTCAAATGACTATCTACCATATTATTATTACTTTTTTTTTTTTTTTTACTGGAAGCATTTGACAGCAGAGGACATAATAGAGAGCACATAGCTTCACTAGCACTGAAATTACTAAGCCGGTTCCCTGCGGCTTCGTTTCAGAAGTGCATTCTGTAGCACACAAGATGATGAGAGTTTCAATTGAAGCTTTTCTAGTTGTTCAAATAGTAATAGTATACTTCTCTTCATCAGTCCTCCAGCTGCCAGATTTTCTGCTGCCTCATATTGAAGTGGATTTCCTGCTGTATAGTCTCACAGTCACCTGCCCATATTCAGTACTTGCAGAATAGTAATATCGTTGAAGTCCTTACCCATTCATTGAAATTGTTCAAATCTGATAAATCTCAAAAGAAACCATGAGCAGGAAACAGGGAAAAGCAGAAACTGAGAGACAAAAGCAGCAGAATGATAAAAAACTCATTTCTTCACAACACCATCTGAATCACAATTTGTCAATAAAAAAAAAAAAATATCTTTCTTGGCCCCAATAGCTTCAGGGATTTCTCTCCCCAGGTCACAGCATGGACACACAGCATGTCATGTCAAGGGAACAGGGAGAAGGGACAAAAAGGAGAATAGAGACATGAACTCCTTAAGGCAAGAGGCAGCAGAAATCCCCTTTTTCACCAGGCCATAAACTCAAAAGTCCCCTTTTCCACTTGGGATTCAAAGCCAGAAGCATTTTAATGCCTAAACTAGGTCAGTCTTTGTTTACGCAAAACACGGATGAGAAAGGAAGTATCAATTCATTCAACTTAATCAGGATGGGTCAAAACCACTGGACTACAAGGCACAGAGTAGCTTGCCAGTTTTTTATTTATTTTTAAGAAAAGAAACCTTATCAAAGGCACATTCAGAGAACACACTTCACACAGATGTAGCCAGGTAATAAATTCTTTTAATTTAAGACAGTTATGCTTCTTCTGTGGGAAAACTGACAAAGAAATTTAAAGTGATGCCATATTCTTATTAGGCTGTACCTTACAGTTACTTTAGGTTTCAGCTATTATTTGCCAACTTTTGTAAGCCTGGAACACCATGAGGTCTTCTGGTCTGTATCCACAACACGTACCTTAGTAAATAACAGATAGCTTGAGGTATATTAGCTTCAGTCCAGAAAACCAAACTAACAAACCCCAAAGAACAACAAAGACCCTCACTAAGCAAAAGAAAACAAACCACCATGCTACAAAACAAAAAGGACAAAAACCCCAAGCCCTGAAACATAAGCAAAATCATAAACATGATACAGCTGTCTTATCCTTTTGACAAGTTTCTTTTGCCTTCTCTAGTTTTTCCTCCAACTCCATAGCAATCCTTGTACTCCCCAGTAAGCTCCTTAACTGTATGTAGCCTATGAAAATTTTGCCCTTAAGAGGTGAGAAGAAAAGAGAGGAGGAAAAAAAAAACCAAAAACAAACAAACAAAAAAAAAACCAAAAAAAACCCCCCAAAAAAAGACCAAAAACCCCCAAAAAACCCAAAAAACAAAAAACAAAACAAAACAAAAAAACAACAAAAAAAGGGAAGTTCTTCCACAAGGGGTTCACAGGTGAGCTAATCCTGAAGACCAGGCAATGATTCACAGATTTCCACTGGGCTTTTATGAGAAAATAAGATATCAGTAAGTTTTATTTCTTGCTCCATATTCTACAGATTTGAATTTCAGTTATATAAACTATCATGAAAGTAAGTACTACCATGGTGATGGAAAGAGGTGCATGAATGACTTGATGTGAAACCATGTTTGATCACAAAGTGATGAGTTTTTTGGACTACATTTTTAAAGACAGACTAGACTTCTGCTAGAAAGGAAAGCACTCTTTCCCTTCTCAATAAACTAGTAGTTTTTACAGCAACAGTCCCCAGGATTAAGAAGAAGGATTATTGGAATGAGAACACTGGCAATCAATGCTTCACAAATGCAGGACTCAGTAAACTCAATGTCAGACACAAACACTTCTATCTGCAGCCTCCTGAACCAAACTAGTGGCGGCTTACAGAAAGCGTGGAACTTTCTTACAATGAGCACTCATGCCCTGGTCTGCAGGTAGGACAGCTACTCACAGTAATGGAATGTTAGAGTGTCATTAAAAGAAGTTAAGGATGTGTTATGGTGAAGTTACAGCTTTAACTCAGTTTTCAAGTTTCACTTAATCTCACTTCACATCAATACTGAACTGACCTGTTGAAACTCTTCTGCAGTGTAAGGAACCTGCAGAACACAGTAGGAAAGCACAGCTCCCTATACAGGACGATCCACATAAAGGATTGTTAACTAGGTTAGTCAGAGTCTTTGTAATAGAATGAAGCATGTCTGAGCACGAATGTCTGAGCATTGTCCAGCTCAGACAATGGCAAAGGAGAGAGTAAACCATTTTTAGGCAGTACCAATGGATAACATTCCTTTATATGATGTTAGCTCCTACAGATCTGGTTTAGGAATCTCAGTAACACCCCACAGAGTTTTGGACAAGACTAAGCAAACACATGCCTAGAAAACAAAAATCTTGCTAAAGTTAGAATAACTTTATGCAGTAATGAAAAGCTCTAAAACAGTAGACTTTACATGTTGAAAATGACAACCTTTTCTTCTTCTCCTCATTTTCTACCATGCCTCAGACTCATTCATTAGGTGTAATGTATATCATGTTTTGTAAAAGAGATTCAGACCTACCAGTGAACCAGTCAGATCACACATTTCTTTGCAATGGCCCTGCTACCCAGTTACAGCCCTTGAGCCAGGATCTGAGTCCCATCCACCCTTGGTTACCTGTATGCTCTCCCAAATATCCACTGTCCTGGAATACTCAATTTCTTGCTTAACACACTTAAGGTCACAACAAACAGCACTAGCATGCTGATCCGTTAGGCAATTTAACTCTCCAATACTAGGAGGAGATTTCAGGGAAAAAAAGATGGGTATTTCTCTTTTCATTTTCCCCTCCTCCCCACCTCCAAACACACACACTGCACTTTGATCTTGCTTGGCTCGCTTGGAGTTTCCAGTTTCTAGTAAAGCTGGGATGAGGAGTCCTGCCTTAATCTGTTCTTACTCATGACTTGGCAGCTGCCAGAATCTTGTTCAGGGAGAGATCCAGTTCAAGGAGACTGACAGCATTTAACTCCCAACAGCTCTTCAGCTCCAGCAGATGAGCTCCAGGCTCAAGGTGTTTGTTTTTCCACCCAGTATCCCTACATTGAAGGACATCCAAAGCCCCAGCAGAAGATATCCAGTTGCTGCAGGCTGGCAGCTGAGAGCAGCGGCATGCACCATGGTAAGGACCTGATGCCCAGCATGATGTCACAGACTGAAGTATGAGCCTTAACTCTGCAACTGAGATGGCAGTATGAAGTGCAAGACTACTGAAAAGCAACAGCATCAAGACTGCTATTTTAGTTTTCTGTCACATGTGATCTAACCATGTAAAGAACATCCACACTGCCCACAAAATATAGCAGCACAGTAATTAGAACATTTAGTTTAACACACTTTGCATCTTGTTTTCTATCCATCATTGTAGTATGGTATATCAGTCAAAAGTTTGTTAAACCATTCTGGATGTTTGAAGTGGTTTTCTTCAGAAGCATCCAGATTAGCTTTTAAAAAATATATACTGTTTCTCAAGTTGTAAAACCTTGATACTAGTATTCTATCCTGACTTCTAAACATGAACAAGAGTTTAGCAACTTGAGTTCAAAACTCCTATAAAGCAATAAATACAAACTATAGAAAGACTCAAAGCAGAAAGATGAAACATATTGCTTTTGGCATTACTCTGCTCCCTATTTATGTCTACAAGAAGCCTGACATGACAACTGCAAAGAAAGACCTCAGACATACTCATATAAGTGTGCCAAAAGGATTGGAAGCCCCAGCTCACATGATGAGAATGTCAAGCATTTCCTCTGCTGCTGTGTATGACTGCACCTCCTAACCAGGGGTCAAAAGCAGATTTGAGTCTCCAGTTTGGGGCTTGGGGTCTTTTTATATTTGTCCTAAATCAAAAGAGTATTTTCTTTATCCTTCTAAAGTTATATGCTAGCGCCAAAAATGTTCAACATTTAACATTATTAGTGCAGTCATTTATAGAAGCTGCAATTTTGGCATGTATATCTGACAAGCCATTTAAATTCTAGCACCTTAAATTATGTAGAATGGTTTGTCACTATGACAACAATTTTTACATGTCTAAAACATACAAAAGTACCATTTTTTCTGTTTCTTACTGAAGCCAAGAGTTATTGAAATATTTACCTCTTCTGGACAGAAAGGCAGAACTTACATAACATCTGACTCTAGAAAAACTATGTAAGTTACTTGTTGAATGAAGAAGGAAGTTTCCATGAACTTGAACAGCTATAATTTAAAAAATACTTGGAATACAGAACACTTAAGGGAATCTAAAATAACAGGGAAGAGAACATAAGCAGGAATTCAGGAATGGGTAGAGCTCTTTTATCATCATTAAGGCTAAGAAAGTCTTTGAATGGCTTTCTCAAAAGAAAATCCAAACAATCTCAAAGTCAGGCTTCACATTTAAAACCAAAGTTTCCCTAAAAGCTAACTGGCTCAAAGGATCTTGCTTCAATTCAAGTCTCCATACATACATACATCTTGGACACAAACACTGCTGGTAATGCTTCATTCTTTCAAAAAGAAAAATCAGTCTGATGATATGGAAGTGGCATAATGTTTGTTTTATTTAGAAAACACCACCACAGCAACTTCAAGGCCTAAATTCAGAGACAAAGTGCTAAAATAGTTTGTCCCATACCATACAACTGCTCAGAATCACAAAATGTTGTATCATTCATTTAAAGAGACAACTGTGAAGTTACTGGAAGTGATCCAACAGAAAAAAAAGGTTGATTTACAATAAACTGTTTCTTATTATTTATAGAGACATAGCTACTGTACTAAAATTGTCATATTGACCAGTATGTCCCTGATACCACTATCACTGCATGCATTCATTCAACACTCGGTTATCTCTGTCAGCATCAATGCCACATATATCCAAACAAGACTTACCCTGTCAAAACAAGACCTGTGACCCAGCCACAGGAATATAGCTTCCTGCTACTACACAACATTAACCTAATGTTTACAAACCATTCAATTTGAGATCTTTGCCCAGGTCTCTTCTGTCACGTGTAGCTAACTTTCTATCCTTAAAATCAACACTGCATCTGGAAGCGTTCTGCCAAAAGTCACCTGCTCTATTTTCACTCTCTTCCTCAACTTGAACAGAAGTAAGGCCAAGCATTCATTTAAACCTGTAGCTTGCCACTACAGTTAAAGTGGACATACTTCAAGCACAGCCTAGTTGCCAACATGGAAAAGAGCTTTTGGGAGGCACAGAATTTATCCAGCGCGAGATCCGACCAGCTGCAAGATCCCTGCCTTGTTTTTACCTAGTTTCATAGAAGATCCAGGTATGATCAGTTATCTTGTGTTCAGTTTCAGGTGAATGCAGGTAAGCATTTGAAGCAGAAAAAAGCAAGAAGAATGCTCCTTTGTCTCTGGGAACAAGCCTGCTTTGACCATTACATCCGACTGCTGGCTTTGTAGGAGGCATTTGTCACTCAGTCCTATCCCAGGGCCAGTACAGTACAAGGTTACACTTCTGTCCTCAGTCATCTCAAAACCTGCCAAGTTTGAAGGAAACTGAAGTGTCACAAATGGAAGATCCAGTGCTCTCCATATGCACTACAAGCCTGAGGATACAGACGTAGAAAAGCAGGCATGGCATCTGTACAGCAGCTCACATGAGCAAGTGCAGCACAGCAAGGCAATAAGCTCAGTTACTGCACTGCAAAAACACCACACAGTTACATAAAATGGCAAAGAAAAAGAAAATATTTGAATTGTAACAAAAGAATTGTAAACAATTTTTGCAATAGTAACACTTCAGGGTTTTTTAACCAGCTGCTCAGTTTTGTGTTCTATATTCAGTCTTTTCTCCTAACATCCTAACAGTTCCTGCAATGCAGCTTTTTCCCTGGTAATACAAACTGCACTATTCATAATCTAATTAAGCCTAAAATTAGGTATCCAGCCACATCATTCAGAAATATGAAAGTGAGGTTTCCCTTTTGATATCTTTCTGAAACTTGTACAAGATTTTCTTCTGGTTAGCTTGAAATCCCATAGCATAGATTTTGTCTGTGTGATATCTTGCCTTAAATACAGGACATGCCAAAATAGTCAATATATTGGCTAAAAAGATCATACTTCCTTGATCAGGGAACAGTTCTCTGAGGAACTAGAATCAGGAAAAAGTGACAAGTCCTGCAAATGTGAGGCTGCACTGTCATGCTGTGAAAGCAACTGCACTGCCAGATGTGTCACTGTCACAGAACCCTCTTATTGAGTTAATGACCAAGATGTCTTCCTTTTTTGTTCTGGAAAATTGCTTTGTATATTGAAGTTTGTGTTAGTATTTGTATTAGTATTATTTCCATATCAAATGTGGTTTTTTGCGTTCTATCTCTATGCATTCAGTAAAAAAGCCCAAAAGCTACACTGCTGGTTTTCTCTGTGTTCATGTGAAATTTTGCCTTCAAATGCACCTACTTGGCTCTCACAAGCATGTTCGAGGATAAAATCTGGATCTCTGCCACAACTGCATTCCTTACTGCAAATACACGCCAACCTTCAAAGTTCAGTTATTTGAGCAAAAACATACGTTAATTGTTGTGCAAGGGGAGTGGAAAATATATCAGATCAAGCACATCTGAAAGTATTTCACTCCACTCTTTGCTTGATAATACAGAATAAAGCTGGATCTATTCCCTTCTATTTTTTCAATAAAGCCATTAAGACCACACAGGTGAAGTTTTACACAAAATCAAACTTAACAACAACCAAACAAGCATTCAGAATAAAATTACCTTCTCATATTTGTTATTCCAGGACTGGTCTAACAGGTATTGCAACATTTGTCAGGATAAAGTTATTCAGTTACATGTAAAAAATAATGGAATGCAAGGAGTGTGTTGCAATAAGCCAGCTTAATAGATACCAGCAACTTAAAAGGCATTTGCCTTTCACCTATGAAGGACAGCAGTGAATAGTGAATAGCTTGGAAAGGTGCAAGCCAGGTAACCAAGAAACAATTCTTAAACTGTTATTTAAATAACAATTCTAAAACTGTTACTTAAACTAAGTTATTGAAACAACAGTTTCAATAGTTTAGTATCAGCAGCACATTTTATATGGGACGGAGATAGAAGTGAAAGAAGTTCATTAACCTAAAGCATTAATCACATCTTTCACTAGGAAAGGCACAAATTTTATCCTTCACATTTGTTCTGAATTAAGCCTGAGTTTATTGTCAACATGGAAACTGCTTATGGTTTGGATACAGTAGAAGTGATGAAGTTGACTGGTTTCTCCTCTTACAGCTCAAGTGTACACTGAAGCTATGACGCAAAACTACTATCATTGCTGTGACTGATAGCACTTATGCTCACTCTGGAAAACATGTTTCTCTGTGTCACAGCACAACGTGGCATCATCAAAGCAAACTCTTAGAAAGAACCTGCAGATCGAAGTTTTTATTAATCAGTTGAAGGAAACCCAGCCTAATGTACAGCCCACCTAGTGGAAGACTGGATGCACTGACCCCCAGCTTTCTCTTTACTTCCCAGAGGGAAGAGGAGAAGGCTATTCTAGCAGGGAACTTCTATTAAGTGAGCCTGACGATGCCTCTGAAACAGCAGCTCATAAGAGCACAGATCCAGGCCCACTCTAGTAGAGGAGGAGCAGGCTCAAGAACATCCTTAGGTTCCTGCTCTTTAAAGCTCTATAGGGCTATCTGAACTGGTGTCAGTCAGGCAGAGAGGGAGAGAAAGCAGAAGACCTTAGAACTGGAATACAGCCATTGAACCCAGATTTTCATTTAACTGAACAGGCACAACATTACAAGTTTTCCATGCTACTTCCTCTCACTGCCCTACAAATTTATCTTGATGAAAAAAAATTACTTCTCTTAATTCCTCATCCCCCATCCCCAGCATCTCACACCAAGTCTGAAGAATTGACTCTTTTGTGCTGGCTGCAGCTAATTCTTTGCAAATTGTGACTGCAAGAATGCATAGATACAGTTTATTAAGTCTCCTGTCCATTAACTGTGACTTATCAGACAGAAGGCATCTTGCTGCTTTCCACCCTGGCCATATTTTTCACAGTCCACTCCAGCAGTCGAGGTACAACCATGCTGTCATCATTAGCAGGCTCCTGAATAGAAACAATCTTTCCAAGCTCAAGAACACAGGATTTCCTGAACCATATCAGAACAGGCACTCATCAGGACAATAACCAAAAGCATTTTAAACAACAATAACAAAAATGAAACCAAATCCAAACACCCTGACACAGTAATCTATTATTATTACTACCAGGCATGCAATAGCTTTTCCAGACAGTTTCTTTCTAGGCCCAAATGTGTGCATTTCCTCATAGTAGGATGGTTCATGACCTCTATACAAACCTTCTCTATGAAAAATCACTGATAGTCCATGTGGAGAAACAGGCAGTTCAAGCCTCATGATGGAGTTGGGAGGCCTCTAAGCATAAATGTGCTTTATGCTATGTATTCTATGAAAGTAAGAACTCTTTAAACATTTCTAGCATTTCTACATGAAAATTAGACAGAATTTGGCTACCAAGTTCTCTGACCAAACCAATCCTTTCAAATGTATCTAATCCTACTATTTTCCAGGAGAACAAGGGCAAGGGATGGAGATGACTGCCTTGAGTACTTGCATTACTTGAGATTGCACTTTAGCCTTGCCATACTTTCTTCCCAGTAGACATTGGGAAGAACAATTGAGTAGAGATTAATTTCTTCTCATTAGAGGCTTTCCCAGTACAGGGTAGGGCCACTCTCAGGGAGACAAAATAAAGAACATGGCTTCAGGGCCTGTCAATGACATCTGAACAACGTGACATTAGAGCCCAGGTGACCTCATTTTGGGAAGGAGGGATAGAAGTTGTTTTAAGTGCACTGGGGTACAAACAGAATTAAATAGGTAGGAAAAGAAAGGGATAGAGAGAGGTAAAGCTGGAATGAAATATGAGGAGCCCAGGGAGGCAGGCAGAACCCAAGCCAATAGGAAAAGAAAGGTCCTACTTGAAGCTAACATGAGAAAACTTTGGGTTAGCAGAGTAAGAAAGCCAGAATTGACATCAAGCCCGGAGGGGAAGACCACACACAAGCTGGAAAGCTGAAGTGTAAGACAAACTAGATAAAGAAGGAAGATGACTGAAAAGGCTCTTGAAAGGGAAGGGGCTAGCAGGAAAAGGCACAAGAAAATGAAGTACATGCAAAAGTCTCAACCCCTTAGCACATTCCCATATGGAAACAGGATTCCAGATTTAAGTCCACTGTTTGTTACTTGTCAGGTTGTATCTATGCAACAGATTCCTTATCTGCAGGCTTGCAGCAAGCTGGGCAGTTTTCTTCAGAAACTCTTATTATGGTGTATCCATCACTCAGGTATTCAACTTGTCTTTTTAATCACACTGTGTATTTAATTATCCATGTAAAGTGTGGTGAGGAGATAGAAGTTAGACTACCCTCCCTTAGTCCCACTTTCCATGGCAACAGATTCTATTAGAGTATTTAAAGGTTTAAATTACTAGTTTCAAATCTTCCTGCTATTATCTTTAACAGACAAGCCAAAAGAGTGAAGTATACATCAGTACTTTGGATTTCAGGAAAATCTTAATTTGACATATTTAACAGATCTTATGAATCATCCCTTTTTACATGACACTACACTTTAAGATTTAGCTTGCCTTATAAAAGCTGAAAGATTTCTCTATTTTAACATGCTCATAGACCCCTCTGGTTTGTGTGCTACCTAAACCATGTTTCAGGTGGACTTTCCTTGTGGCTGAATTCTATTTTCAGACTATTAAAATCTGAAAACCTGAAATAGTCAAGCAGCAAATACTGGCTCAGACACACCAAAGTGTCTATTCCATTTTACCTAAGAGACTTGGCTTGCTTAGCAAACAGGGACGTGGCAAGCACCAGTGGAAAAAAGTTATTCTTCTTTTCCATTAGCTTAGGTACAGGATGAAGCATTACTTTGGTTTTAATTACCAAAACAAGAACTAATGCATTTAAAGAAACAACCTCCATTAGCAGTTAGCATTCAATTACCAATCCTAGCCAGAGAAAGCGGGAATAAACATTTACAGGGCAAAATCCAGTAGGCAAATTCACAGACAATATCTGTAAAATGCAGAAATCAAAATTACATTATGACTTCTGCCTGTCTATTAGGAAATACAAAGGGATTTACCTTCCAACATCCCTCAGTGGTACAGTTTGATAGTCTGAGGATGCAAATGCAAATTCACATTCTTAGGAGTAAAAGCTGGACTGTTTTAACACTCAAGTTGTAACTGCCAGACTTCTGTTATTTAAAGGTACCGCTGTTGCTTCAACACTTGCATCAGCCATCCTTTCCAACTGTGAAAAATTAAAAAGTCAACAGGCCCTAAACACTTCTACTGGTGCCCCACAGTCTGAGGCTTTGGAAGAACACCTTCCCCACTCCACAAAGAAATAAAACAGAGGGGAAAAAGAAGAAAATTACACCTCTGAAAAAAATAACTGCACCACAGCTCTTATACCAGTCAGTTTACATGTAGAATATTGTTACCTCACGTATAATTATGAAATGCTGGGGGTTTTTAATGAAAATTTAGCTGAAAAAAAGATTGCTGAAAGCAAGTGACTCAGAATCAACCTACTTCAGCTATGCCATTCCAAAAGCTAAGTCCATTTCTTCCAAGGCTGCAAAGTACAAAAAGACAACCCACAGCAGATTTTCACAGCAAGTACACGATGAGCTGCCATGCCAGCAGAGTCCTGCTGAAATACTACAGACTTAGTTACACATTCACAAGTGAAGAGAAGGGTAAGACTGAAGAATCCATACATGCTATTGCCCACTATCACACCAACAGACCAAAGGTTCTACCTCTGCTCTTCCTAGAGTTACATAAGGAAAAAAACCCACAAAAATCTCAGACTAAGCACTTGCGTGCCTTTAGTAAGCAACACCACAACCAACAATCCTGAGTATATTTCTTCAGTTTCTCACAACATCTCCTTATCTAAAGTATGTAGCACAAAACCAATTTTCTTAACACAAAAGAAGTACAACAGATGACATCACATCACACTTCCTTAAGTATAAAATCCCCCTAACTTAAAATATGGTCAGTAGCCTCATAAATACATTAACTTTTTCCAAAGTAGTCTAATTAAGCAGGTCCACATCACTAATCAACTTCTGCATGTTCTTGAACACTTCAGAGAATAAACAGTAATTACAGCATCATAAAAAATGGTCCAAGATCACTCTTTTAATTGCTGTCCAGAACAATCCAGAAATACATTGTGTAAATTGAATTCCAGCTGAATATATTTGAGCCAACTCATTTCCAGTGTGACCATAAATAACAAAAAGGAAAAAAAGCAAAACAAATATGGAAGTATGCACAAGCATAAACATATGGGGCCTAATACAAATCTAATCAGAGGAACATAGGAACTGTAAAATACGAACAGTAAGGTAATGTAACATTATGTAAACTTAAAGAAAATAGCAATTCACACATTCATATAATAAAAGATATAAGTATAATCAGTAACTACTCCTTTACTATGCCTTTACTCTTACAATCCATGTTTGTGTTTAATGTGTTTATTCATTATTCAGTCACATCAACACATCTAAAGGGTATTCCACACGGCTTTGCAACTGAAGGTAAGCAAATGTAGCTACCACAAACTACAAACAGAACTGTTTAGCCTTAAAATCTGCAAACATCATAGCACACAAAGCATGTTTTTTCCCTTCTTAAACTTAAGCATTTAGAATAATAAGCTTATGAAGTACTATCTTCCTCTAAAACACAGACCTGTTTTTTGACATGTAGAAGACCAGAGGGATCTGAAACTACACAAGTCATCCTTAAACACATTACACTCTAGTTTTTCACCCACTGTACAGAAAAAATTACTAACTCTGAAATACTGAAAATAGGGGCTTACCTTCAATCCTTTTCAAGGCCGACAGACAAGTATCCCGGCTTGGAAACTCAAATGGATTATTACAGGTCCGAATGGTGTCACATTCGCACTTCCCGTTGATTATGTTACAACCTGTTATAAGGTTTTCATTGCACGGTTCAAATCCAAGAAGCTGATCATCATCCCAGTTTTCATCTAAAAGAAACAAACAAACTCGTTCACTATTGGATTTCAGCTGCAGGAGGTGATTTTCAGCTGCTTTGGAGCTGGGTGGGATTCACTTCAAGTTTAACACAGTGCTAAAGAGAAGATAACAGATTAAAAAAATAACAGACTAATCCAAAAGTGGGATTTGCCAAATACCCCAAATACCTTATCTCACAGCTGTTCTGCAACATGTTCAACTGCCCATGTTGCTAAAGAAACTGGCATTGTTTACTTCCATCTGTATGAAAAACTATGTCATCTCAGGAAAACGCATAGCTGTAGTACAAATGAGTGCTATTCTAACAGAAATAACTTTTGCAGATAGCTGAAGTTATATTTATAATGGAAGTGAGAGCATTGTACAGAATCTGCAGCTGTTACAGAAGTCAAAATTGAGTCAGAAAGCAAGCATTTTAAAAGATGACTAAAAAATGCATCACACAGAATTCACTCCATGGAGATAACTTTTTATTACAGAAAAGCTGCAAGATGCCAGACCTCTGATTCCATTATATGACCAAAAATGAGTTTTCCAGCAGTCCTCAATTATCATGCATATTCCTGGAGAATTGACCAAGCACATTGCATTCTTTGCTGTCAAGGGTCTATAGATAGAGGGACCAGGATGAGCCTCTCTGCTTAAATAATTCTGTTCCTTTTGAATCAGTCCTGTCAAATGTATGTAACTGGTGTTCCAGTTCTAACTGCCCATCTTCCTTTCAGGAGGCCACATGCAACAAGATTTTTTTTTCCCCTCCAGAAAGAAATACAAATCCAGTCAATCCAGAATTCCAAAAGATTACCAGTCCTACAATATCTCAGTTTTCTTAGGTCAAGTACACATACAGCAATATCCCATGAATCAGAAGATTAATCAAGATAGAAAAATAGAACATCCTGGATTTGAAGAGACCTTCAAAACCATCCAGTTCCAACCACCCTGCATGGATAGGGACACCTTCCACTTAGACCTCAGTGGTCAAAACTCCATTCAGTCTGGCCTTGAACACTTCCAGGGCATCTACAACTTCTCTGGGCAACCTGTTCCAGTGCATCACCACCCCCACAGTACAGAATTTCTTCCTAAAATCAAATCTAATCCTATTCTCTTTCAGATTTAAACCATTCCCCCTTGTCCTATCACATACTTGTTTAAGCAAGACTGAAGAAACTAAACTAGACATCAGGTGTTCTTTGCTACAGAATGCCAGATGTTTTATAGACAGACAAGCTTGGAAAATTAAGTGCTACAAAATAGTTGCACAGAGTCCACTGATTTCTACTAATGACAAAAGGAAAAAAATAGATATTTTTAATCTTTATATCCTTACATTCAACAGCAGCACTCACATTGTGCATTCTGAATAGTTCACTCCAATTTTATTTACTATCAACAAGCAAGTTTCCAATATAGATCCTGCCAAAAAGCACTTCAAAAAAGTTAAAATATCTTCCAGTTATGCATGGTGGGTTTCCTCTTGTTGTTGGGGTTATCAGAGGCTGTTCTCCATATCCAGTATGAGAGGCCACAGCAAATCCAAAACTGTCATTCAGTAGTCTGATGCTCAACAGAAGCCTAAAAACTAACAGCAAATAACAGTATATGCACACACATGCTGAGGTTGGCAAGTAAATTCTTTCCACTCACAGAAATATGCAGAATATCTGCTAACCTGAAGTTTTTCCTGTTTTGGGAGGGAAAAAAGTATTTAGAAAGAGCTGTTTACTAGTTCAGTACTGTACATGATCTACAGGAAGTGCCACAGCAGATTCTCACCAGTATACTTCTCCCTGTACAACAAAATCCTTGCCTTCTATTATGAGCTGGCAAAGTACCCTGTTGACAAAAACACTGATAAACAACAAAGTCCATTTTAGATGTGAAGATGGGAATTTCCATGGGAACCTCATGGCTCTTCTCCATAAAAATTGCAAGGGAAGAATAGTCAGTAACCCCAGGAAGTAATTTTTTTCTTACTTTAACCTATCATCCAATACAGCAGCTGTATCAATGAAAGTCAAAGGAAGCACAGAAGTTCCTGAAGAGAAACGATTAAAATTCTTTCAAAGGAAGATGCCTCTCCTGTAATGCTTGGGATACTCTCATTGTGATAAGGCCTTGCATACAGAAGGAAAAAAAAAAAAAAAAACCCAACAAAAAACCCTGAGAATTTGGAGAACAATAATACATCCTGTTTTTGAGAAGCCGGAATACAGCCAGGACAATTTGTATTTTACAAATTACAGCATTAATCCATGTAAGGACAAGAACAAAAGCTACACCTACGGTCCAAGACTTGCTGGTCGAAACTCTGTAACAGCAAGGACCACAGCTTCATCCACACCAGCCCTACAGCCTTAAGGGGTTTGTGGTGCTCCCTGTTTGTGACAAGAGCATTCCTTCGGCACTCCTGGGTGCAGGAGAGGAGCCCAGAGGCAGCGTGTGGGCTCTCAGCCCTGCGCCCCCAGGCCAGCGCAGAGCAGGCTGGAAGGACACACAGATGGCAACTCTCTGCTGCTCTTCTAGCAAACCACTTTAGAGCATCTCTGCTGCTTTGCCTTGTGGTATTTCAGCACTAGGGCTTCTCCAGGCAGACAGATCAGCAGGATCCTGTCACATGAGAGCTGCCCACCCCATTTAAGGTGGGACCCAGCTGGCACAGAGAGCAGACTTGTCCCCTGACAGTGGCAAAACGTCTCAATGCACATGCATTGCACAGTGTGGCACTACACACACCGATTTCCAGACAGGTTACTGCTTGCTACCACATCTGCCAGCCCTCACAAGTTTTCTGAAAAGGAGTACACAGGAAGCACATAGCCCAGTAGTAGGTGCACCTGAAGTCTTCACTGCCACACACCTCAAAAATTAACTCAGTAGACATTAAAGTCTTAATGAGAAGAGAAATCCCTCAGTAATACTTGTTCAGGCTATACTTCTAACGTGTTAAATCTTCAAACAAGGTATTTATTTTTCATTACTGGGTGATAATAGAAAAGAGTAACATTCAGACAGGAAGAATGCAAATTCAGTATTAGCCTGTACATCTTCTACCAGCCTGCTTTTCACACAACTTTATTTAGAAACAAGATTTCCATCAATGAAGTAGCAAACATGTAGCAAGAGCTTACTTAGGTTCAGTAAATCAGTGCCAAGTCTACCATAATTTTTCATGCAGACTAAAGACTGACTCCTTTTCCTAGCTGATTTAGTCCTTTTATGAACATAATTTCAAAGTCCTGTTAGATGAATAATTGTTTACCACTTAGAATAAACTCTCAGAAGTCACATAAATATAGGCAGAACAAAATTCTTTGGAATGGAAGGTACAACCACATGAAAGTATTCACATGAGCTAAAGGGACAAACCTAGCCTATCACTTCAGTTCCAAGCTTTGGATACTTGATGCAAAGACATCTAGTGCTCTCCTTGATGCAGATAAACAGTGGTCCAGTACAGCATGCTCACACCTTTAGAGGTCAGCAATATTTTACCTGATAAGGGAATGATATCTTGTGCAAAACATATAACCTAGCCTCTATTATTCAAAAAGATCATGTCCTGGAGACTATTCTAAAAATACAACTTGTACACACCAGTGATTTGGGACCTGGACAGTTCACAAACTATTCCAGGCTGTATACCTTTTCCTGCACGCTCTGCTTGACCTCTATGGCTTCCTTTCCAGAAGACTGGTTTTTAATGCCAACCTCTCAAATCTGGATGATGTGACCAAAACCTGAAATGTACTAATTTGTGAAAGCATTATTTCTCTGCAAGCAGGGCCAAAACCCCCAGATATAAGAATCTATGCCTCAAACCTTGCTACATACATCCTACCCCCAGCTACTTCTAGGACACCTAAAACCACAAAAATCAAGTGTGTACTTAACACTCCAGAGTTTTTAGAAGCAATGCAGCTGGAAAAAAAGCCCAAGTAAACTATTAGTTTTCATCCAAACTGATCTTTATTTAGCTGAGATTTTCACCACCTCATTGTGCTGGCATGTTTAGGTAAGGGCAAAAAATCAAAGGGCTGCACTTTTTAGCCATCCTGAGTTGTCACTGGAGTCTTGTTATACAGTCACTCAAGTACATTTTGCACACAAGCCTCAAAGAGTTCAAATGCTCCCAGCAGGCTCATAACTACGGCTTCAAAGTCATTTCTCTTTCAAATAATTTCTATCTACATGCAATTCCCCACTCCTTCCAACTCATTCAGGTAAGTTCCAGATAATAAAGTTTCAGATAATAAAGTAGTTCTGCATTTACTCAGATCAAAGTTAAGTCTTGGACATAGTACCTTTTAAATTCTTCCAACTGTGCTTTCCTACCAAAAGGAAGCCACAGGAAGAGAGACTTCACATTAATCCCAATTTTTTTTCCTTTTCTCTTCTATCATTCATATAATCACCTGCTTTCTGCAAAGTAAATGTTTCAGCTTGCTAAAAATTCACATACTGCTCAGGGTTGCTGAATTCCCAAGTCCTGTCATAGCATGCACCTAAAGTAGGGAAGAGGATTAAGGCATTAAGAAGTTGAACAAGAGATCCTTAAACAGGTCTAGTCTGGGAAACAGTCTGAGAAATATGTCTCTGGTAAGCAGCATTCCATCACTTCTTCCATACTATATCCTACATACCAGCACTCACAACACAGCACCATGCAAGGCATAGTGGTCACAACTGAAGCATTCATCTTATTTGCCTGAAGAGCTGCCTGTGTTTTTAGCAAAGCATGCTGCTGAGAAAGTAACTTTAAGCCTTACTTCCAAGGCACACACTACCTCGCTATGGTTACATTTGTTATTTATTACTACCCAAAGGATCATCTCAAAACAGTGCAAACTAAAAGTACAAGGAAAGACCTTTTCAGAGCCTGCTTCTCCATTGCTTAAAGTTTTGCTTTCCATTCCTTCAAATTCTCAATTCCTTCTGCCTGCCACAGAAATTTCTGTTTTGTGCCCCAACCCCTCTCTTTCTTTCGGGACATTTAATGACTATCAGCTATAGTTTGGAGAGTATTATACTGTTCACCTTCACAGTTTAGATAATGCATCATCTCGAAACAGCAAGAAACACACTGAAGTGATCACTGAAGTACCACTGCTGAAAACAAATGCACAAGCATTTGGCCCATAATAATCTCATGTTTACCACCCTACCCTTTGAACTGCAATTTAACTGGAGTGGATTGAGTCAACTCCCATAATTTACATTTAACTGCAGCATGTTGCTCTGCTACTTCTACCTTTTTTTTTGAGCATCCCAGGTAGCTCTTAGGATGCTGAAAAGACACCATAAAATATATCGATGACTGAAGTGAAACTGTATAAGCCACATGTTACAGACTCTAGCATCCTTTTAAATCTGCATTTGAAGACAAGAGAGAAGCAATCCCTATCAAGACTGGTACTGCCCTCTGGGAACTGGGAGGCAGAGGGGGGAACCTTTCAGAAACTCCCCCATGAAACTCCCCCCAAGGTCTGAGCACCACCACTCCAGCACACTGCTATACAGAAGAGCATTTCCGAATCAGTGGTATTCATTAAGATGGCATGAGACTCTGAAAAGATTCTAACTTGCTAAAATAAAAAAAGGAAATGCTTCTTGCCAGTAGACTCTCGCTTCTCTTTGAACAGGAAAAAAGAATGATGGAAAGGAAATTCATGTTTTGGAGGAGCTGAACAATAGAAATGACTAATTACCACTAAAGAATGCTTGAAACCCAGCCCCAGACCTTGAAAAGCAGCAAAGGAAAAACTAGCCTTGAAGTGAGTTTGAGGTCATACACTGGCTTCAATCCTTTCCCCTCCTGCAACTTATTCCTCCACTGAAGTCATGAATCAGGGACTAGAGCCGGCAGAATCTTTTATGGCAAGACACACAGCTGAGAGCTTTGTGAGAAAGCATTTTTTCCCACATCTTGGAATGGTTCATTTTCCAAGATCAAATCTTCTTGTGGAATGTACAGCAATACAAAAGGGTTTTGCAGTTTCCTGAGAAAGTTTCTAGCCAAAGCTAGAAAGCAGAACTGTACCACAACATCTACATAGCTCAGGAACACATGCATGTAATGCTTGCCTCCAATCTGACTGCCTGCTTTATCTCAGGTGATCAAATCCCCAATGTAGTGAGAAAGATTTCCATTGCAGCAGCTCTTCTTGTGTCTGAAGACAGTTATTTCATACTAAGGAATGCAGAAAATATTTCAACAGACGCACTTTCCAGTGAATTATCAGAAACTCTACGGAAGTCTTGAGGAAGGCAAGGAGATAAGTGGAAATGTTAAGTGAAGCATGTGACATGGACAACTATTGCAAGTTTTGAAGTTTTCCCCACACTGTCTGGGATATTTTGCTTCTCCAGGTACCCCACTTCCACCTTTCTTTTTGTGTGGGTGGGTGAAGAAGGGGGAATGGAAGGAAGGAAGAATGGGGAGGAACGTGTTTTGCCTTTTGTTTTTCTATGACTTTCACTCAGAGTTCCCCATAGCAAAAATAAAATATACTTCCAAAAGCCTTCTTCCCCAAATATGGTCTGAAATAATAAATGAGTTTTACATTTATACACCTGAAAATAAGACTTATAAGCAAATTATCTTAAACTGATGACCAGAAACATGTCCTGTTTGTAAAAAGCTAACTGAAAATACTGCATTGTGTCCCTGGATTTAATTGCTCAGAAAAAGCCTCTGCCAGTACTCCCCTGATTAGAACGAGCATGGACAGCAGTGTTTCAGTTGTCATAGCAGATTTTTCCTCTAGCTCTAGAAAACTCACTGCAAAAATAATTGCTAAAGTCTCAGAAAAGGGCCAAAGCTTCATAACCATTTTCCAAAGCAGTCTAAAATTCCAATTTTTTTTTTCCAAGCTGCACTCTGCACCCACATGCTTCAGAGGCCTGCATGTACAGCAGCACACATCAGCTTCACTGCATACAAGTAGCTGGCTGGCAGCTTGCTGGAGCTGCTAGGCACAGGCAAAGGTGACAGGAGTAGGAAAAGTTTTGTCAAAGACAAATTCCGGAACAGGGCCGTGAGTAAAGCAACCTATACCAAGAACAGTTCACACTATTGTAAGAAATCTGATATCCTAAATATTTTGCCACTTTCCCCCCCAGTCATTAATGCAGCACCACTGAACACCATTATTACAACATATTTCAGAGGAATTGTACCCCATCTCTTAGTCACAGAAGACTGCAGGGAAAACTCAGGCCTGGATTTAGAATTACCCTCAGGGCTTCTTTTCATTTCCTAAAACCTAACTTAGAGATAGACATCAAGTTCAGCATTTCTTTTGTGAAAGCAGCACAGGTTACATCAGTGCATGTAACACCATTATCAGCATGACCCCAGCTTTTTATCAACCACCCATCAGTGAGGGGAAAAAAATACCTCCACACACACATCCAGCCTTTCTGAAAAAATCTTGAGGAGAATACAATACAACCCGTAGCAAAACAGTGAAATTTAATTCATTTCAAGGACAAATGACCCAACAGAATGGGCTCTCTTGGATTCAGAAACATTACACTTGCTCGATTTTTCATCAAAAAAAAAAACCCAAACAAAAAAAACCAAACCCAAGTCCATTCAAACAAACAAACACCAACCAACAACTGAAGCTTAACAGTGGCTATATAAGGCTTAAAGCTTAGGAAATGAGTAAGAACATGGGAATTGGTGCATGCTTATAAGCCAGTCACTGTTTTTCCTCCTGTCCACAATCCCTCTATGCCCGGTTTGTTTTCTTATTCAGTCCTAAAAAGGACTTGCACGATTATGAGCCACAAGGGTCATGATCATGCAGATTCTTGAGTTAGGTACCCAGTATACCCAGTGAAAGCTGCTGGGGACTGAATATTGCCTCTGGTAAAGGTGCGAACTGCTTCCATTCTTCTCAAAACGTTAGGAAGGGCTTATTTCCCCAAAACAAGGCCATAGACAAGAGCTCCCCCAGACACTATTTTTAATCTGTACACTTATGTGGAATTTAATCTATGCTAAATTATTTTCCCATGTTAGTTTACATTGGTAAGTTTCTCCACATTGGTAAGTTTCTCCACACACATAAGCTTTCTGTGTCAGTATCAGTCATTTTCCAAATTCCAGTATAGTCAGACACAACCAGTGTCACTCAAAGTCTCAGGCAAAACCCCGAGTTCGTGATTTCCAAGTTTACATTCCCTGTGGATTAAATGCATTCTCAAATGAAAAGCAGTTTATAAGTCACAAGAGATAATTAATAGGTCACCTCTACAAAGTATTTAATCCATTAAAACAGAAACATTTGGTTCTGTCTACAAAGTCCTATAAACTTATTGAGATGAAGAATCCTTAAGGGGGGCACAAAGTAAGGAGGGGAAGAGGACAGCATTTTTGAATCATATTAATGGGTTAATTATTGCATAATATGCCTGTCAGTGAAATGACATTTTGGTTGACTAAGTACCAGGCAAGAAGTTAAATTATGCAAGAATCTTTGAATTAGCTAGAGAGTGCTTAAACCAGCAAAGATGCCTAGGGGCAAGTTCGAAGGTAGTTTAAAAAATAAAAAAAGGAAAAACTATCTTTATAAAAACCATGGTTTTAGGGAACCTGGTAAAATAATCAGTTTCTGTGTAGAAAAATTCACATAAGCAAAGGATGCTTATACAAAGTTTTAAAAGCTAAAAATAAATAAAAAGAGAATATTCCTCTTACTAGAGTTAAAAAACTTAGTAATCTACAGCAAGACTTCTAGTTTTAAAATTACTGTGCTGATCCACAATAGCAAAGTCCTACTAATTCCTGCATCATATCTGTTAGATGTTTCCATTTAATTTTTACTGAAATACTGGAACCAAGTCATTTCTAAAATTGAAACATGATGCCCAGAAACAGAGAGGAAACCATTTCCAAGTCAAATAAGCACCTGATCCAATTCAAATTCCATGCCACACTCAGAGTTACATGTTCTTACTGATGCTGAGATTTCGGCATTGATGGAATACAGAGCAGAAATGGCTTATAAATTATCCAGTCTGTGTGTAAGAAGTCAGCATCCTCCTAGTCAGTGTTTTTGGGGGTGGCAGGGAGGAGGAGTAGGGGAAGGGGATTGTTAAATTTGATCAAGACTAGCATATGAGAACCTGAATATTCATTAAAGAACTACTTCTCATTCCAGTTTCACAACTTTAGCAGTTTTTCTGATAACTTTCTTTTTCGACAACATAAATATTTTTCTGTTTGTCTCCCTGATAGTCTGGATTGCTGACAGCCTTTGAACAAAGTACTTTGACTGTTTTCACAACAGCAGCCATTGGTACGCCAATATTGATAAGTCCTCAACTAGATCATCAGTTCTAACACTTGATGTTACTGAAAGAAGTTCTCTGCACACACATGGACATCAGAACCACTTGGACATTTCCCCAGCCATTCACTACATAACAAAGAAAAAACCCAACCAAAAAGTTAAGATATTTGGGCAGCACTGTTCCAGTGCAAACAGATGCAAACAACTGGGTTACAGTTACATGAAACTTCCAGATTACTTGAACTCCAGTAACTTGTACAGAAAGCAAAATACTGCCTGAGTCTTTAGGGGTCTGGACTGCATCACAAGCAAGAAGCCAAGCATGTAGTATAGCAGTCTGTCTGGAGACAGAGCACCAAGGGGAGGGCTTTGTGTCCACTGACCCATTATAGAGCACAGCACTGAAAACAAGGCTCTCCAAAGGGTACTAGCTACCAAAGTTACTAATGATAACAAATACTATCAAGTCTGCAGGCAAGCTGTTCTTACTTCAGTAAAGCAGGGAGAACTGCATTAGCACACATGTAAACCAATGCCTGAACAAAACAAGAAGAAACAAGATCAGCTTTCCTCTTCCAAATTTTGAAAATAAAAAAGCTAGGCTTACAAGGTTTAAACTCTTCTCATCAGTTCCAGTTTCACTAATCTTCACTTGCATACCGTACACTGTGTCCTCAGGGATGAAAACTAGGCAGACTTGTGGGTGGGGAGAAGACAATGGACACATCCAAGGTCTCCCAACTTGCCCCAGCAAGGTGTCAGACAGACTGTAATGCTCCAAACTCCCTAAAACATGCAGTTTAGTAAATGAGACTAGGACTAGCCACAATAAGGAAAGCTTCTGCCATCATACTAGGAGATTAACACGCATATAGCTTCCCAATACTTGCCTAAAATTTGCTACAGCAACCTGCTCCTGGTCCCAAGGGAACTTCAGAAATTATATGCTAGGCAGTAAGCAAAAAAATACAGCAATAACTGTACCACCCACCACCAAAAAAAGACCCAATTAACAATTAAAACAAAAAACACACCCAAACCCCATTAAAACCAAACCAACACCAAACAATGTAACAGATTATTGGTAAGCTAGTGGCACAGTGATACCTTCTTTCAATGTCTACCTAGAGGCTAATTCATAAGGAAGTACAACCTAAAGAGAAACTAAGAACACCTTCAGACTAGCAGTTTTGTTAAGCATGCATTTCAAATGTATCAAAAAACCCTTATGTTTCTGTTACACAGTTAAAAATAATTTGCAGTCATTTTCAGTGTTATCTTATTGACTATTGTCAAGACTTTGATGAGTTCAGCAAAGCAATCTAGGCCTCCTCATCTAACAGCACCAGAAACTGGAGAAGCGGGGAAACAGACAAAAGAGCGTAATCTCAAGAAATGCCTTCACAAAGTAACCTAACTTCTTTGGTAGAGCTTTTTCAAGGCTCTCCGCTCCTCTGGAAAGCCAGAGCCCACCCAGCTGCAGAAGCCAAAGCTAAGGTGTTTTGGGAGAACTTCAGTCTAATTCAGTTGTGGGCCCATGACTACCTTTAAAGGTAGAGAGTAAGGACAGTTCCTGCTTTGCATTTAAAATTTCTCAAGCTTAAGAGTCTTTGAAAGGGGGTGTAGGCTCTCAACACCTCATACCACAACCAATCCAGAAAATCCCTGTAAAGGATGCTGTAAAGTCAACAGAGGCTGGATGTGTGCAAAGTCTCTCAAGAATGCCATTTAGGAGGTGTAGCTACCAGCACTAGGACCTCAGAATTATTACTTACTAAGAATACAACTTCATTCATGAAAGGCATTTACCCACTTCAGGATAACAACACAAATGGAGTGTTAGAACTGCTTAGAGATGTGAATTGTTAAGGTGGTGAGATGAACAAGAACTTCCTTCAGCTTTTGGAATGATAAAGGGAAAAACCCCTCAGGAGCCGCAACAGATTTCATTTATAAACAGTGCTTTAACAAAGAATAATCTGTTTGTAATTTCAGAAAGAGAAGCTACCAGCAACAGATGCCACAGAGACTTCTCTGTCAGGTGTTATGGAACTCATTTATGTTCAGTGTGTTAAATGCTAGAAACAAGTTAACAGACAAGTACTTCTACCTGTTGCTATTCCAGTTCTCAGTATTCTGCAGCCTAGCATATGCTGATAGTCTGAAACAAGACAGGGCTGAAGCTTCAAAAACGATACAAAAAAACATGCTTATAACTGTAGCCAGTAGGGGTCATTTCAGTGTAAAAAATTGCAATGAAAGAAAAGACTAGGGACAGGAAGAAGCATAAAAACATGAATTTCTATTCACACAGTTCTGTAAAACACTTCCATTTCCTCCTCCCTGGACTGGGGAAGGAAAGGGTTTGCACTCCTAATGTGCATGACAACAAAAAAAGTGCATCCTTTATTCTGTTAATGGATAAAGGCATGGCTTAATACTACTCACATCAGGCATCACCAGCCTAGCCTGTTGCATGTATGGCTGTAAACTGAACAACTGTTTAGGTCATCACAATCAAAAAACCAGAGCTATTCAATCTCATATTAGCGATCAGAGGCAGTTCAATCAGTTCCCTTTTATCCTTGCTGCCACCTCACGTGCAAAACATGCACCATGAAGAACAACATACCACCTCTGTTCCTCAGAATGAGGTAGTTTCCTGACAATTCACTAACAGGCATTCCAAGATTATTTATTAGGCTGACAGTTCAGCTTGGTTCCTTTTCATTTATGAGAATGAAAATTAAATAGATAAGTAAGAATAAGAAAATTAAATAGGAAAGTTATCTCCCTTAGTTATAGTTAATAGATCATTATCTCCCTCCCCTAGGACTATTCCTATAGGGACAGCTGGAACCAGTTTCTAACCACAACACTAATTGAAACACAATCTTGCCAACAAATGCTTCATACTATTTTCAACAGTAGATGGGACGTGTTATGAGCTGAACTACAGCAACCTACAGATTGCATCACTTCAAAGGAATGAAATACTCCTAAACTGCCAGAGATGTCCATACTGTGATACAGTAAGGAAATCGTAGCATTAAGGCTTTTAATGACTGTAGGTTCTTAGTTCCTTTAACCACCGAGAAGGGGGGGAAGCTATTTTAGCCCAGCTTTTACTCAAAAACACACAACAAGAGAAACTCCTGCAAAACCAGGTAAGTTTCCCAAGTACCTTTGCTTGTACTTTTCTATTTACAAAAACTTTTCCAATACATATTAAAAATAAGACACTACACCAATGTACATATTCAGCAACACAGTCTCAACCAAGGTCTTCAAAATAGTTCAGGGCCATTTAAAATTGTTTTAACAATCGAGCTTTTAATCTAGAGCTCATCCTACCCAAGCATCAGCTCCTGAGGCTGACAGCATTGGTTGTAGCACAGGTGGGACGCACTGCCCTGCTCTGCTGTGGTTTGCAATTTATTTGTTATGGAGGCAAATGGAGTTTTAAACTAATAATGAGCGCCAGGACAAAGGTCAGCTGCCCACTAAAAATTACCGGGTTTAGCTTTCTTAAAATAGTGCATAATTTTAAATGCAAGTTTTTTGGACAGATGCTGGCTCACCAGTTCTCTGGACTTTCTACTGCCCTCTACCCGCCGAGAGGAGACCGCCTCCGTCTCCTTTTCCAGAATTGTCGAAGCTCCCGCTCCGAATCACATATACATTTATACATATCCCAAACTACTGCTTATTTGTAACTTCTTTACAGCGCCATGTTTTCCCTCAACTTGGGGGGAAAGGCAATTGGAGGCACAAGAGAAAGAGAGACTAAAAATTTGTCTCTGGGCTTTCATTAATTTATAACACATAAAAAAAAATAAATCTTAGGAATTCTGATAGATAAAAAACTGAAGGGGGGTGAATTCCTTTTGCATTTCATACCACTTTATCACCTCACAAGACGGTAGCAAGCTGGAGAGACTTTGAGAGGAGTTCTACCGTGGGTATTTACCGCCCTTGATGCTCCAGTAGGGAAAAAAAAGGCATATACTTATCATTATATGCCGAGTAGGACAGACAGAGAGATATTAAGTGACAGGAACAGGAAACAAAACTTTACAACAGATGATCAGTCTTCCTTGTTTCTTTACACAGAAGGGAATCCGAAATAGGCATCATGTGTGCACGACTGACCTCCGCCGATCTCCATCTGCCAAACTCTTCCCGAGTCCTTTATCATGGAATTTTAGCTGGGCATCAGCAGCTGATACACGCTATCAGCAACCCAGCGACACTACGCTACGGAGAATCAATAGAACCCTAAAGTTTAGGGTAAGAAAATTAAGGGCAAAACTTCTAAGTAGGAGTCTGTGAGGTTTTTTAAGCAGGGAAGGTTGGAAGACACGCTCGCAGATGGGACAGGCGGGCGGGATGGAAGGGAAGGCAAGGAAGGCGCACAGGCGTCCAAGACCTCGTAGGTGCGCCCTCCTTCCTTTCCCGCCGCCCATGGGGCGCCCCGACCCCGGGGCACGGATGGAGGGATGGGGGTGTCCCGCCGCCTCTCACCTTCGCAGACGCCCACTTCGTACTCGGTGATGGAGTCTCCGTTGAGCGGCGGTCGGATGACACAGCGCAAGCCCCGGTCGCAAGCTCCGTGCAGCCCATAGACACCCCCGCAGCTCTCGTTCCGCTGCCGAGCGCACATGAAACAGCAGCCGCAGATCCCCAGCACGATGCTGCCGGGGCAGCTCTTCGGTTCTTCGCATTTGGATTCGTCGCAGGGTAAGCAGACGAGAGCACGCGTCCCCGACTCGCCCAGCAGCAGGGCCAGCAGGAACAGCCACCCCGCGGCAGCCAGGTGCCAGCCGCCGTCTCCGCCCGGGCGTCTCCTCCCCGCCGAGACCGCTGCCAGGTACATCCCAGCCGCCGCAGCCCGGCCTGGGCCGGGGGGAGCCTCTCGGAAGCCCCCTCGCCGGGCGGCGGACCCGAGCGTGCCGCGGCTCCTTCCCGCCGCCCCCGCCTCCGGCCCCCCGAGGAAAGTTTCCTCTCTCGGCGGCGGCGGCTCAAGCCAAACTTCTCCTCCGGGTGGCGGCTCCGCCCGCTGCCCCCTCCGGGAAGCGGCGTCCCTCAGCCCGCCCGTCCCTCGCCCGGCGGCTCCCGGTCCGGCGGCGGCGCCGTGCGTGCGAGCGGCTGCGCGCGGCGGTGGCGGCTGGCTGTGTCCCCCTCGCGTCCCGAGCCCCGACTCGCCTCCTGCCTCACTCTCGCCCCGCTCCAAGTGCGCCCTCTGCCCTGCCCCCATTGGGCGATCACCGCCGCCGCACCGCCCCGAGTGCCCGTCCGCGCCTCTCTCATTGGGCACCGCCGGGGCTGGCCCGCCCCCTTCCCTCCCGCGCCCCCCCAGCCCCAGATCCTGGGGCTGGAAGAGGCGCAGCGGAGGCGAGGAGCAGCCTGGGCCCCACAGCGGCCGCCGCCTCCGCCTCCCCCTGCACCTCCCCTCCCCCTCCCGGGGCTCTGGGCGCGGAGCGGAGCGGGGCGGCGGCGCCAGACCGCGGGGACGGGCTGGCGGCGGCCCGGGGGACACCGGGGGCGGGGAGGGAGAGGGCCCCGCAAAGGGCGCAGCCCCAGCAGGGCGATGCTGCGGGGAGCCGTAAATGGGGCCTCGCCGTCCCCGGCCGTGGCGGCGAGAGCCTCCTCCTCTTCCTCTGCCTGCTCCCTCGAGGGGCGCGGGGATCTGGGACGGGGAGCGGCTCCGCGCCCTCTCAGCCCCAGAGCCACGGGAGGGGAGAGCCGGTCGCTCCCCGCCCCGCCCCGTTCCGTTCCCGCAGCCGGGCTCCGGGCGCGCCCAGGTGCCCCGCGCGTGCGGGGAGCCGCGGCGGACCCGCTCCGCGGTGGCGGGAGGGGCTGTCCCGCTCCGGCGGCGGCGCAGCGCTATCCCGGGCCGCCCCTCTGCCCGCTCATAAACAAGCGGCGGTGCCGCCGCTCGCCCGCCGACTTCGGCGCCGAAAGCCGACCCCGGGCCTCCTGGTGATCTTCGCCGGCACACGGGCAAAGGCGCCCGCGGCTACCGCCGCTCTTCCCCGCCGAACGGCTCCGTCACCGCCCCGAGCCGGCCGGGCAGCCGCGGCCCTGCCGCCGCCCGGTCCGCTGGGGCTGCGCGGGCCAAGGACGGCCCGGAGCGGCGGCGGGAGGTGCGGCGGCGCTGTGGCGGCGGCGCTGGCCCTGCGAGGCCGGCAGGCGGCAGCGCTCGGCGCGGCGCTCGCTCCGGCGGAGGGTGCCTGCCCCGAACCGGGGCGAGGGGGCGGCGGGAGGGAAAGCAAGAGGAACGGTGTTACCGGAGGTCAAAATGCTGCCTTGTCTGCGGGCGGCAGCGACGGCAGGAAACAGGAGGTAGTTGGCCGCCCGGGGCAGCCCCTCGGTACAATTTCAGAGCGGGACCTGCCGCTGCCGTGTCCTGCCCAGCTCAAGGTGCGATGGCAGCTTTGGGAACGATGGGTCCTGCATTCAGGAATGCCCGGAACTGGGATCATTTAGAGTATGAAACCATTGGCTCCGCAAGTGGATTTTGCTAGTTGCAGGGCGCTGAGCCTGGGAAGGCTTGGACTGCGTGTACCGGTGCCAGCAGTTTGGGAAAGAGGATCTGGAACCTTAGTAGAGACTTTTACAGAGAGGCCAAGACATGGTTCCTACAGTTCCTCTAGTCCCACACACATGTTCACTTTGGCACAACCAGTTCTCGTGTCAGCCGAGGAGTTGCTATGGAAGGGCAAAACTCCAACTGGCAATACAGAGTTGCCACCAGGAATAGACAACACTATAGAGTAAAGCTCTGTCAGCACTAGCATACCTTATAGGCGAGTTTTAAAAGCACTGTAATTCACTGTTGTTGACTCCAGCCTAAATACCTACTATAGCAAAGATTCCCTATTGCTGGAACAGACCCATGGGCAATGGAAACAGTGCAACCATGTAACATGATGTCGAAAAATAAAGCATTTCCATTTTGTCTAAAAGAAAGTGTTTTCCAGATTTGTCTAGTTTAAAAAATAATAATGGTTTTATTATAACAGAATATCAGATTGTATGGTGATCCACTCAGAAATTAAACTAAATTGTAGGAGATATTTTTCAAGAGCTACAATGTTTTTATTAGTCTCAATAGTTTGCAAGACATTGGTCTGTTTTGTAGTGAAGCCCACACAAATAAAACACTTGATACAGCATGCATTAAATGGATTAGGGCCATTCAGCTGACATATCTCAACAATGAATGGATAAACAGCGATTTACTGGACAAGAGTATCAGAAGAAATACTGTGATATATTTTTGAAGAGATTTAGAAATCAAATTACAAGCCGGTCTTGCTAAATGCAGTGTATTTTGGTATAAACAAAGCCAGTGTGTATGTTTGAGAACAACCAAAAACATTGTATGTTTCTGCATTCTGGAAAGCAGTAGGTCAGGAAAACACCCTGAAGGTCATATTAGACAAGGCCTCAAACTCTGAATGTTATGCCAATGAACGATACTCCCTGGTGAAGTGACACACCAAGTAAGAAGTTTTGTGCCGTTTCCTCAAAAAGGCAAATTCTTCCTCCCCTCATCCTCAGCCCTCTCGTGTCAGTTTGCCGAAGCACCTGTAGGGGTCAGAGTACTTTTGATTCACCAGAAAATTCCACCAAAAAGAGCTGCTATGATTTGGATGAGAGTAGTTTGTAAAAACCTACTGTTTCCTACAGCCTGGAAATACTGCCTTTTGGTCATGTATTTTACTGACGAGGCGCATGAAGGGGTTTTGCCTTCCATGTATAGCATTGCTGAGATTGCTTTTTGAATGAGGCATACAGTTCCTGCGACTGTATTTTTAAAACACTGTTCACAAACCTGAGATTGTGCAGAAAGGAATCACAACAGTGATTTTAGTGCTAGGGAGGATGCTGCACCATATAATATGTGGTCAGAGGCTTGAATTTAATAGGCTTAGTTTATCAAAAGATGAAAAGTGAACTGATTACAATGTATTAATCCCCTCATGTGAAAAAATGAACTGGTCTATGAAAAATACGTAGGTATTTTTCCAGGACTTATGTTCATAGCCAGCATGGAAATCCCAGACATGTTGGATTGCATGCTCAGGCAGTTCAATATTTCCCAGACATGCCAGACCTACCCGTCATGTACTGTACTGATGTACAGTATATTCAACACACAAAGAATTCACTGGACCTACTGTGCCTGTTTGCTTGTGTGGGAATGAACAAAGAAGCTCTAGAAGCAGTACAAAAACAGATGAAGAGGAAAGCTATGGACAGCTTAGATAAGAATGTTGTAGGGCCCTGAGAAAAAGAGAGCAAACTTTTAAGCTGACTGCCAAGTGAGAGAGGCTTCAGCTGTGAACAGGATTAATACCCTGATTCATGCACTGTTTATCCTGTGATAGCTGCATGTAAGAGAGGAAAATACAGAGATATGTATGGAACAAGGACCAAAATTCAGGCTTCTTGTCTCCTTAGGTCTTGGCCTTTAGATCCAAGTCACAAATTGTTCATGCTTATACTTTTGTTTCTGTATTCTAGCCCCAGCAACCAAAATACTTCATTGCACAATGGCACAGATTCAACAGGAAAGGTAGAGAATTCTCTTGCCCCAAGCCTGAGAAGAGTCCACAGGGACAATAAGGTACTCCTTGGAAATCAGCAAATCTGATACCTGATGACTTTACAGGGAAAGTGAATATCCCTGCTTTTCCCCAGCTAGAAGCAGTGGATCCATCTGGAAGATGGGAAATTCACTTATCCCTGCTCCTACCTGCTTCTTGATTTATTAAGGGTTCTACTGATCCAAATAGCTTAGGAGTAAGTGGATTCAGCTACTGAAGTGAAACCCAGCTCCTTATTTCCCCTAGAAACAGGTTAGTAAATACTGCTGAATACAACTGTGGGAGGAAGAGAAGCATTCTGATACACAGGTTGTAGCAGCTGAAATTTCCTGAGCTTGTTCTCCTGAATTGTTAGTGTTATATTGAAGCCACATCTAGGATGGATGAAATTGCAGCAGTAATTGAGTGGAGCTCTATGGCTTTCTTGGTCATCATGGAATGTGGAGCTTTTGTGAATCCACACAGTGATGTGAGAAAACTACCATCCCCTTCATGGATTCCTCAGTTCTGTACTCACTGCTCTTCCTTCTGGTAAATCTCCCTACGTGAAAAATACATGTTCAGTGTAAATTTCCTGTGAGTCTGAAATTGACAATAGTGATAACTGAAATTATTTCATTTTATTACATGGTTGAAGACATTTATACAACCAAAAATGAAAACATCTCCCTCCCCCCCCCCACCCCCCCCGCCCCCACAACAGTAAATAAAATATCAAAATGTCCTCATTTAAATTCAAAAGACTGTTTCCATTGTGCTGATACATGCTGGTAACTCCCTATATATTTCTGAATTTGGGAACATTGGTGTTTTTAATACCAAAGTTGTATTTCTTTCCTACACAAATGTTTTGTTTCTATTCTGTACCTCATTGTGTCTTTGTTGCACATTAAATTTCTTTCTCTTTTCATTCTTTAGTTCATTAAGATCATTTATGTCTCCTTTGTAGCAGTCTCTTGACATAAACTCTTTCATAAACAGGTTATTCACATGAGCAATCTCTACTACCAGAAAAGGAAAAGATCAAGATGAAACCTGCCACTAATACAAGCAGTGCTGAATCAGACTAAACCTCATGAGAATAATTTCTCTTATCTTCACAGAAATATCATGGGCTTATTACATTAGTAGCTGCAAGGTGTTTCAAAACCTCTAAATGGAAAACGGTGGGAAATTGAGAAAGTGAATAGAAGAGTTCATTTTAATACAAACAATCTGTGTATGAATTGTTTTGAACCATTTCATATCCCATCAGGAAGTCTCTGTGGTGTTTTTTAGCCCTGCAAGTTTTTCCTCTCAGTTGAATCCTTAGCTTGGGACAGCTCAGTAGTTCAAAATTTAGTCTGGAATACCTAACAAGCAGGTATGCAGCTTTTTCTTAATACATCTTTGATTCCTCATGTGGAACATAGAAGTAAAAGTATCTGCTTTTTTTTAATGGCCTCAGAGCAACTGCATAAGTGATTTTAAAATCATGACTAATTTACTTGTGAATATTTTTTCTCAAATTTAGAAGCTATAAGTTAATACAAATTGTAAATAAATAATCTATAAATGAATGGGATTGGCCATTTACATGTGTAGATCTTCACATTTCACTTAAGTCACTGAAACTGTGAATTCAACCCAAGGATTTTTTCAGACCGTAACCAGCTAGAATATATAACTTTAAAATTGCAAAGTTAAGGAACTAGAGAGTCAATATCTATTTAAGGATATGTACCAGAAGCATATTGGAAGAAATAACTACTATATCTAGAAATGCAGTGTTGTGTTTAAATTGATCACACTCAAGGTCACGTTGGATTTAGCTTCTTTAGCATGAAGAAAATATTCGTAACAAATAAGCATACTTAGCAAGGAAAGACAATTTGCTGTCAGTTTACAGAAGAAAAGTAGAAGTATTTTAAACTGGTATGTCATTCTAGGGATTATTTGCATTTTTATTACAGAAAATCTGGCCACCAGAAAAGTAGGTGGATTAGATCAGCATCCACAATCCTCTTCATAGTGCTGCATACTGATAAGATTTAAAATGTTAGAATATAAATCTGAAAATTCTGTGTTTATTTCACTGCAATCTGGCGTGTTTCAATAACTGCAGTATAAAATAGAGGAAATCAAATAGGATCAGGGATACACTGGATATGAACTAGGGTTTGTCATAGCTAATGCCCTAGCTTAGTAGGTCCATAGAAAGTTCACAGCATTCTAGTCAAGGTGCTTCCTATTCTGAACACAGTTTTGAGCTCTTGAAGGAAAAGCAGGAGCTCTGAGGCTGGTGGGTACAGACAAAGCTGATGGGTAGCTGTTGCCTTGGAAAATGAGGGCCCAGCTGTAATACTTTCTACTTCAGTTCAAACTCATCAAAACTTGTCTGAGCTTGAAATTCTTCAAATGACTGATTGCAATAGGGGCAAAATGGCTTGTCCTCTGGTTTTCAGCTCAATCAAATGCTGAAAAGGGAAAGAAACAAAACACCTGAAACCCAGCCCTACCTCAAATCCCAGGAAGTATAGGATGAATGCAAGAACGTCTATGGGATCCCCCCATGAGAATGAAATGGAGAAAAGAGAGATCTGGTGACAATGATGACTGCAGGGGGGAACCTGGTGGGTGTGAAGCACACCAGCATGTTGGTGTCCTGCCAACACAACTCTCCTTCTCATAGATATGAGCTGGCTCATGTGGAGCCCTTCAGGAGTCTCTGGACTTACAAAACGAGCGGTCCATAACCCAGACAAGCCATCAGCAGCTGGTTGAGAGGCAATTATAGCTGATCCTGCTTTATGGCAAGAGGGCTGCATAACTCCCTGTAAGTTTCCTGACAATGTTACTATAACTTTTGCACCATTGTGTATTCTGGCTGGAACTCACAAATGCCAGAGCTTGCTACAACAATCTCAACGTGCCCTATTACCTACTTATCAAATTAACCTATTTTTGATGCTGCATAGAAACCTTTATTCCAAGAAATCACACCAGATTTCCAGTATTTTTCCTAGCTCTTTCTAGACTTTAATTCTGATAAATATAACTGGCCATAAAAGCCACCTATCCCTACTGACTCAATTCCCTTCATGTTTATAATCACCTTCTCAGTTTCTGTGGATGATGACATGGATGTGGGTTAGCAAAAATGTTTAGGACAACGTGAAAAGCTCTTCTGATTATAGCAACTTCATGTATGCCAAATTAAGAAGTTTGTTTTCTGGTATCTATCAAGCATGTTGAGGGAATCAGATTTTGCTAGTTCATCCATTAATCCTAGGAAGATAATGTTGCTTATGATAGCAAAACAGAGATATTTTCCCTGAGTAAATGTGTATTTCTATAAATTGTTTGAGCTTCTTTATTTCTCTTGATGGATAGTTAGCAGTCTATCTGCTCAGCTTTTTAATATCTTGGATAGAACCGTGTACAGCTTAGATACCATTTGCAAAGTCCATGTGTCTACAGTTACTGGGGTATACTTACAGTGAGAGAACAAGGTAGTATAGGTCAGCATTCATAACATAACATAAGTCTATGTTTGTTTTTGTAACATCTTAGGGCAAACCCCCACAGATAAGTGTTTTTTTCCAAGGATATTTAGGCCTTATTTAGGCCCTCATAACTGGGATTTTTTTCTGTTAATATTTTCTAATTCATGTCATGATAGGAATTGGGCTTCCATGGCTGCTTTCAGTATATTAGCAATATCTATTTGCTAATCCCTTAAGGTTTTTTTCCTGTACATAATTAGAAATATGGTGATTCATATTGTAAACTGCTAAGTACCCTGAGAGATGTTGCAAATCTGGATTTTGTTGTAGGCTTCAGCAAATGTTAATACACCTATCTGACATTAGGAGATACTCAGCATCATGCAAGTTCGTACACCTTTTCTTTCAGTCTGCAGGAAGACACGTTCAGTAGATTTCCTGGTCAGGCTTGGCTGCAAGGAGCAAATGAAAGCTGTGTACCCAGTGCTTTGAACAGCACGTACTTGTTCAAGTGTGACCCTGGAGTCTTAACTTCAGACACTTGGATGGGAGTTAAGGAAACAAGCAGGAAGGTAAGATGACTTGCTGGTAACAGAGGCAGTGATGCAGTCAGGAAGAGAACACAGCATCTCCTGCTTCTCAAAACATTCCTGCCTCACAAATTACCATCTCACATGAAAAATGATGGTGAGAAGAAACAAGCCCTGAGGAGAAGAAAAGTCTCAGCAATAAGAAAGATGAGAAGGAGGATGGTTTGATTAGTTCAGACTCATAGAGAACAGGCAGACAAGAAAATTTTTCTCAAACCAGGGGGATAGATGGGTTGGATGTAGTCATGGGGAATAGCATCCTATCATTGGTAGGAACTTGCAATAAATTAAGAGTTTCTTAGACATTTCAAATTCTGTCACTTCCTAATGATAAAAAAAAAAATAAAACCACAAGATATTATCAGTATAATTCTCCCAGTCCTTCCCTCTTAATATATATGGGATTAATGTCAACAGCCATGTCAATGCCATCCCTTTTAAATCAGAAGGGTTCTTCTCTCAATGTCCAGGTCGTCATTGCTTTTGAGCTGAAGCAGACTCCCATTAAGGAGAGATCCCCCATAAGGAAATGCCTTATTTTTGGGATTATGTTAAAGCAAACATTCCCATCTCCTTTCCTAGTTAGTTGATCTAGCCCCCAGAGCTGATTACAGCCTTTTATAACCTGCCCTCACAGTAACTAGGTTCTAGAGCATGTAGGTAGATTTTAGCATGCATTAATTCATAATAGTGAGTTCAGTTATGAAGACTTTGCAAGGTTTAATATAATTAATGTATTTTCTTGAGTGCCTGTCTGGTTTTTTTTCCTCTCTCTTCACTTTTTTTATTATTAACAAAATCTTTTTTTTTTTTCTTCAGAAAGAAAGATACAAAGAGTTTAGGTTAGAAGTTTGAAAAAAAAAGGTAATCAACTCTCACAAGCTCATCATTGAATTCTACCAGAAACACTGCTACAGGGCTCCTGTTACCTTATGGCAGTGAAGCTGTTTGAGTTTTCATGCTTAGTAGTAAGGAGAAAGATTTTCTGTAATGCTGTGTCTGCTTAACTCTTAACAGCCATGCAGAGTAGGAGTAAAAAGGTATTCTTTACTGCCCTGCTGATTTGGTTCTTTGAGTGGTTTTTCATTACTAGATTTGGAAGCAGCAAGCAGATCACACTTGTGACTATTGTACAGGCTGTATACAGCTTTTTCACCCTCTGTCTCAGCTACAGTCCACCTTGGGGAAGTGTAGCACTGTTACTGTACTGATGTGCATTTTGGAAATGTTTTCTCAGCCTTCAGCTGGATCTTGTGCTCAGACTGAGACTAGAGTGGTGTTCCAGTCCTATTGACATACTAGTCTTTGTAGTAGATTTTATGAGGATAAAACCATGGATACTGTCTCAAGAACTTGAGCAGGCAATCAGGAAGAGGACAACAATCTGCAGTTCCCTTGACTTACATGAAAGAGACTCAGAACAGCTGGCAGTGGGATGTAAAATGTCCATGTCCTCTCTTCACAATTCTGTGTATATATCCAGCATCAAGGCAGGGCAAAGGCATGTTGAATCACCTTTCTTTCCTTGGTCATCCAATATTACTTTCAGAAGATCAAGGTGCCAACACATTATTTTTTTAATAACTTTTTCTTATCTCTCAAATTACAGAGAGACTTTGGTGGGGATTTTGTTTCTTTCCTTAGTTTTGTCTTGGGTTTTTTGATTGTTTGTTAGTTTTCATTTATACAAGAAAGTGTGGTCCTTGATTCAGCCTAAGTGATGCAATTAGGTTTAGATCATGCTTTACAGAGAACCTTTTGGAATTAACACAAACAAACTATGCAAATGGGCTCTTCTAATTCTTAAACTTCTGTGGGTATTCATTCTCAATATAACAATTCTGAGACACAACTTTAAAAATATGATAAGATAAAATATTTTATATTCTTGAGTTGAAGGTTAAAAAACCTGTAATTATGCAGTATGCAGTATTTCAAGTCCACCTGGGTATTTATATTACTAATTATTACATAATACCTTTGATATTTTACATTTGTTGTAAGAAAAGGATTTTAAAAAAAATTACAAAATAGGCAAAGAAAAGTGAAAATTATCACAAGGAATACTCCTTGGACATTCATTATTCTCTATGTATCAATTAACTTTTCCAGATCACCCTGAATAATTCAGACAGACATCTTTTTTTATATTCAATTCTTTGTCTTTTTGCTACTAAAATGCAATTTTTAGTAAGTGAGATTTAAAGCCTGAGAGAGACAAAAACAGTTTGGTTTAACTATAACTGATGAACACATTTTTAGTAGAAAAATCTTAATTTATCTCACTCCTGAAACCCATTGAGACTAACGTTCTAACAAGAACTGTATGCATGTAACTAAAGAACAGAACACCTAGGGAAGCTGGTAAAAATGTTCTAATTAACTTCATGAAGTTCTGCCTAATAATTACTTATGTGAAATACATGTAACTTTATTAAACTACGATTCTGATTTCTCCTTTCTTTTTTTGTTTTTGGTAGGCAGAGAAGGAATGTACAAATCTGGAATGCTTACTTTCATTCTAAATCTAACTACTCTCAGAATTTTTGTACATATGTATTAATAATTTAGCTGGACTGTAACCATGACAATATTGATAGCATATGTAGAATAAATAGGAAACAAGACTACTTACCCAGGAAACATCAACACATAGAACATTATCAGAACATTTGAAATTCTCAGATGTGAACAAGCCATTAGTTATTTATAATGTTTCTTATATTGTAAGGTATTACAGGTTAATTTTTTAAAGTTGTTTTTCCCTGTTATACATTTGTCTATCAATAGTCTCAACCATCTCACAGTCGTGACATGTAAAAGGTTAAACTTGACAGTTGTCCTTTAGATTATATTGCTTTAAATGCCAAAGTGTGCCTTTCTATTTAAACCTTCTGCTGGGGAAAATATTAATTGAGGAATAGTGTTCACTATTCAATATGGAAATATTAGATTACATTGCAGCCATATTATCTGAAATTACTGTTTGGAGTTCAAATCAGAGCAATCAGGTGCTCTGTCTTTTGCAAAGCTTCCCATTCATTCCAAAATACTATCTTATTTCTGCCTGTTTTCTCAGTTACTTTCCTGTTTCATTCCTCACAGCTTTCATTCATTGGAATCAATACCAAGCTGCACTAGGGCTATAAAATGAGTCTTTTCAACAATCTGAGGACACTGCAGACAACGCCTGTCACCTATTGTGACATGTATTTCAGATGAGTGAGATGAAAGCTCAAGTTCTACCATGTGCTGGCAGTTTCTGTCAGGTGGGACAGGTTATTGATGACCTTTACTGCTGGATAATACCTAAAGGAAATCAGAAACTGTCAATATGTTTGGTGAAGAGGGGCAGGGAAATGGTTCTTTGGTAGTCCTAGGACTCCATTTAGGTGTATTTTTCTGCTTATTTCATAGCTACAATGTGTGCAGAACACTTCCTTTCTCTTAAAATCATCAGTATCTTTAAAAATAACATTGAAGTGGCCAATGCTAATGTTAGTCAAAGGGCTGTTTCTATGTCTTCATATATTTGTAGGTCTTCCTTCAGGATATATGAGGGTTAAAACTGTACTATTAAAATATTCCAAATACAAAAACTTAAAAATCAGCAATTACAAATAAATATAATCTCAACCTAATATAAGAAAAAGGTAATTTCTATAGGCCACTAACTAATGCTGAACTTCTAGAATGGTGATTTTCTGTCAGAATTGCATGTTAGTTTAGCCTCTGTGGTGCTTTAAATGCAATTAGAGCCAGGGCTGGTGAAGGAAGGGAGTGGTGGTGGTGGAAGAGGAGGGTGGGACATTTGCATCATTTAAGCAAGATGTGACAGGGAAGTTGGTACCTGGCAATTTTTTCCTATTTGGGTAGTACAGCTACCTTCACACTTTGGGGTACCACTGGTCCCTAATCTCATCTGTCAGGTACTGGGACCTTTGGAGAAAACACTTCCAAATCTTTAGCTGGAATTCTGCTAAGGAATTCCTAAGGCCTAAGGAAAGCCTTACTAAATACAAACAAAATTTCTCTGAGATACAGGTACATTTGCATGGGTAAGGCAATGAAATTTGGACATTTAGGGGAACTATCTGTAAACTGCCTTTATATCTGTAAGACACTTCTCACCTCTGAATATTCAGTCTTGGTCTTCTTTAGCATCCTGGCTTCAATTTCTCTTCTCTTTTCTCTTCTCTTCTCTTCTCTTCTCTTCTCTTCTCTTCTCTTCTCTTCTCTTCTCTTCTCTTCTCTTCTCTTCTCTTCTCTTCTCTTCTCTTCTTCTCTCCTCTCCTCTCCTCTCCTCTCCTCTCCTCTCCTCTCCTTCTTTCTCTTATTATTTTTTTGTCATAAATGTGAACTGTTATGAAGAGATTAGTGATAGGCAAGTTTAAAAGCACACATTTTCTACAGATTTCACAGAATTGCAGCTATCTCTATTCACACAGTCCTGTGAAATTGAAATGGAATTGATAAAAACCTCAGAAAAAGATTTCTGTATTTTGGGTATTTAACAGAGCTAATTTCTTATTTGAATTAACTCTGTTATGTTATGTATAATTTACCCCAAAGATTTTTGGAATTATTTAAAGTAGTGTCTAAAAGTGTAACCTTAGTAAATAAATTGAGGCACTGGGCAAAGGATGTAGTAGTAAATGAGAGAAGAACAGTAGCTCACAAGAGAGGCTGAAGATAAGTTCCTAGATACAGCATCCTCTGGCACCAAATACATACCACAAAAAATAGGTAGAGAGCGAATGTTGGCATTTGGCAGAAGTGGTGGTTAATAGCTAAATTATAATTCTACAATAATTTATCCATATCACATCAGTCAACAAGACCATATTCTGTCTGGGAAAAAAATGGCATTTTATGACATGCATTAAAATTCAGTATTAATTAAAATAATTTGTTCAAATACCACTTTTTGTATGAAGAACATTTTGTAACAGATAATATAATTAAATTATCCAGATTCTTGGAAATAGAAGCATATGTGCTAAACAGATGACGTTTTTTAGCTCAAGTCTCTTCTTTTTATACAAAAGCAAACAACAGCAAAATGTAGTAACAACATCTTTTCCAGTACAGAGGTATGGCAACAACTATGTCTCAGTGACCATTAACCTCCATCAGCAAAAATTAGCGGGAAATCTAAGGATAATGTGACAATTTTTATATCCCAGCAAGGCAGATGAGAAAGCTGAACATCTTTACATGTATCCAAGTTGCTCTACATGATCACATGGATCCTTGACAAGCCAACCGTTATGAAATTCAGTCAGAAAACAGAAAATGAATTATTCAACACAATCTGAAAGAGTTTGTCTTTGAAGGGTGACACTCATTTCTGCTGCATTACACAAAGAACCTTGCTTGGGGGGCAAAGACTCTGAAGTGGTTTTTTGGTGTTTTTTTTCTGTTTATTTTTGGGCTTTGGTTTGTGGCAATTTTTTATTCAGCTGTCAAAGCAATTACACAGACAATAAAGCCATTTGAGCATTTTTATTTCTCGTTGTCAACATGAAAATCTGTAAAATTGAATGGAACCCAATTAATCCACATTGGGGAAATCAGATTTTTGATTGTCCAATGCTGAAATATTTTGTTAGCTTTTAGTCATTAGTTTACCATTTAGGACACTAAAGTATCTTGGTTTTTAGGTACACACTGATAAAAGTCAGGGAGATGGAAAATTAGATTTCTAATTTATTAGAAATTAGTATTTATAATAAATACTAATGGTATTACTGTCAGGGCTTTTCCTCATATCAGCCCAGGAAGGGGGGAAGTGTTAAGGAGATCTGTTCTCTACCTGAGAGGACTAAAATCTATATTATCCTCCTTCTTGAAGAGCATGGCTCTGGGCAGATCCTCATTCTCTTTAGGTGGGGATGCTTCCACTTTGTATGAAAGCACAGCACTGAGCCCAGATGTTTCATGTCTTTTCCAGCCACCAACCACTATATTTTCTCTATATGTCTTTTTCTGATAGGCCTCTCATGATGGACAGTATCAGTTACAGCATGGAGAAAGCCTCAGTCACAGCGTACTAGGAAACAGTGAGGGGGTAGTGCCACCCTTGAGTAACACTAGTTCAAAACTTCTCAAGAAGCTGGAGAGAATCATGCATCTTGCTTTCTCATCTGGATGATGTAGCCCTTCTTTTCTTTGCCTTTTCTGTCACATACATAAACAATATTATGTTGAAACAATCCATTACGTAGATATGTCAATTACTACTTTTTGATATTTTAAAAATCATTCTGCTAATATTGCTTGGCAAATTCAAACCGAACTAGTGACCATTTTCTGTATGCTTTGGTGACATCCTCCCAAAATGTTATTAACATATAATGTCAGTTCCTTTGCAGCAAAGCCACTACAAGAAGTATAAATACATTCTGAATGATAGTAAACAAGACTTTAACAAAATATTACAGAAAAGTTAAAACAGAAGAGGGAACTCTACAAATAAAAAACTGTACTGCATTACAGTCCTACTATCCAGGAAAAACCATTTCCGTTGAAATACTTACAGAATTATTGCCACCCAGAATAAATCAGGAATTCATAACACTTCATTTCTATTTCTGCCTTCTTAAGAAAAAAATGATCATTCAGATAATCTTGCTTGATATAATTGTTTCAAGTCACTCATAGGCATGATAATTTATTCAATGAAGTCTGTTTTCTTGCTGTTTTGGTAATAATTTGATCCAGTTTCAGTACTCTATTCTCTTGTGCCAGTCAGGCCTCCTTTACAGCAGTCTTCTCTTTTCCTCAAATATATTGGGTAAACCAAGCTGTAATGCAGTTTCCTAAGCTCTGAATGTCATGCTGTCCTCTTTGGCTCTTTGAAGGACATGGTGATCTTACAGAAAGAACTTTACCCAGAATTAAAGAAGAATAAACTAGGAGTCTGCTTATACATATTTTAAATTAAATACTGCTGCCATAACTTTTTCACACCTTCCCACCTGAAGCCCTTCCTCCCAACTAATTTGGTCAGCAACCAAATAGAATCAGCAACCAGTTGAGGACTTTCTCTAAGAATAGACACTTCAAATGGTCACACTTTAAGCAAAACCACCTAATTTTCTTTCTTTTAATTTTTTTTTAATATATGTAATTTTATAGATGCCATTTAGCAACAAGAGAGGGAGAACTTGATAATACAATTTTTGGGAGAAGTAGATAAAAAATGCCATCAGAAGACATGGGAGTTTTATGTGTGATTGCTGCTCCTAGACCCTGATGAATCCTGTGAGGGGCCCTTGGACTGGGCCCACTGATCATTCTGTGAGAATACAACCCCTCTTTCTCCCTACAAGAACAATACAGCGGAAAATCTGCTAAGACCTTGCCATGAAATTTCCATCCCCCCTGAAGGATTTTCCAATACAGGATTAATGTGGACAGTTAATGGCTTCTTAGCTGAGCTTTAAGTTAGGTTCAAAAGAATAGGAATACTCTCTTGGGTGGAATAGCAGGCTACTGGAGGATATGAAATATTTCCTCAATGGAGGCATTTACCAAAGCCTCTGTAAGACTTCCATGAATCTGTGAAAGCCAAGCCTTCTGAATATTCTCATTTTAATTTATATAGATGTTTTTAAAAAGGAGTCATGGAATCCCATACCTCATATACATTAATTTTCCATCCAGCAGAATAACTTTGGCCATTCTGCACTTCAATGAAAACCTCCTCTGTAAGTTGAGTGTTACTGAATAATGGAAAGTTTTATTTCCAAAATATAATAAAATTGCAGGAATAGTGAAGGAAGTGAACATTACTTGCACTTATGGTACACTCATTTATGACTTTATGAATATGAATTTGTGGTTTTCTTTTATGCTGTTGTTTTGTATAAATGAAACCTACCACAGCATTTAAAACTGGATTAAAATGTTTCTTTTGTTTCTGTTTTTGAGCCTTTTACAAAATAATTATGCTTTAATGTTAGTATTATAAATGTTTATGCATAGGCCTAGTCCAATTACCTCAACTTGGTGGAAAGATCCCTTTGATGTTGATGGGAGCAGGATCAGGCAAATACATTAGTATACAAAATTGTTAATGATCCATAAATCAACAAAGATATTCCTGTCATCTGATTTTCCAATGTAGTTACACTACCTAAATCAAGTAGTTCCATAAACAGTGGAATTAATGAAGCTTTATTTTTATATGATTTTTTTTCTGAGGGTGAATTTCCATGTGGATTCTCCTATGCCTAACCATGATTGCACTCACACTGCAGCCTTTGCTGCCAGGACAGCAATATCTGTATCCCCTCGACCTTTGCGGCCAGTTATTTTCATGAGACTTGTAGGAAATGTATACAGAAGAGTCTTTCAGCTCCCTGTTGAATTTGGGCAGAAGTAGCTAACAGATTTTCCAGGGGCTGGCAGATAGGCAACATGAAAGCTTACAAATGCTATAGCTGCAAGCCATATTCCTGGGGAAACAGGACTAAAAGCAAAGGAATGCACACACTGGACTTTGCATTGTCAGACTTTGATAATATGCTAAAGGAATGGTTAATAAGAAACCACAAATGTAGACTTAAAAGGAACAAGAAGTAATCTAAGTTTTAATAAGCAACACAGGAAGCCTGGTTATCCCCGTAAGCACAGCTCAGCATTACACAACCCCATGACTTCCCAGGGGAGGCATCTTGTTCCACTGAGACCCCAATGCCTCTCGGAGCTTCCCAGCATACAGTTGGTATTTGAAATATTTATGGTACTGCTACATGCCTTTGGGAGCAGTTGACTCCACCAAGAATGAAGACTTTCTTTATAAGCCAGAACAGGATGGGAACAGACCTTGGCTTGGTTCCCTCTGCCCTTTGGTAAGCAAAATAGGGAATGATTTTACTTAATTTCTGGGGAATGCACTCTTAAGAATGAGGAAAGAGTTCTTAAACCAGCTAGAAGAGGGAAATGAAGAATTCGTAGTGTCAGATCGTATAGTCTTTTCTTCATTCTTCTTCATTCTTTCCATCCTTCTAGTCTCCATTTTCAAAAAGACTGCTGCAGAAGTAATAGGATGTGTACTGACTAATGGAATTGACCTTGCTTTAGTTATTCTTGGAGGAAGTTGATCATTAAATGAATTGATTAATAATCAATAATTGAGAATATATTATAACGTTCCATAAATGCCTTCATTCCAACATATTTCATCATTATGGAGTAGATACTTTTAGGCTGCCTCCCTGGGGCCCAGATATGGGGTATTAGCAGCAGGGTCCCTGAACTAATTCAGCCCTCTGATTATTACCCTCTGGTGATTGTCCACATTGGCAGTGATGAGGTTGATAAGAAAAGTACCAGGATAATTAAAACAGGCTTCAAAACTTGGGTTGACTGGTTGATGGGACAGGAGTGTAGGTGGCATTCTGCTCACTTCCTTAAGTAGCAAGGATGGATGATCAAAGGAACAGGAAAACTCATGTTATCGATAAATGTCTAAAGGGCTGGTGCCCATCAGCACAGTTTTGGGAACAGAATAGACCCCTGTAATCCAGGAGGATGCAACTAGTGATCTTTTGAGCCACTTGGATGCTCACAAGTCTATGGGACCAGATGGGATCCATCCCAGGGTGATGGGGGAACTGGCAGATGAGCTCACCAAGCCGCTCTCCATCATTTATCATTGGTCCTGGCTCACTGTGGAGGCCCCAGATGACTGGAAGCTGCCCAGTGTGATGCCCATCCATAAGAAGGGCTGAAAGGAGGATTTGGGAAACTACAGGCCTGTCAGCCTGACCTTGGTGCCTGGCAAGGTTATGGAACAGATCATCTTGAGTGCCACCATGTGGCACCTACAGGATGGCTGGAGGATCAGACCAGCATGAGTTTAGGAGAGGCAGGCCATGCTTGACCATCCTGATCTCCTTTTATGATCAGGTGGCCCACCTGGTAGATGCAGGAAAGGCTGTGGATGTTGTCTACCTTGACAACTGGCAGCCCATGGCTTGGACAGGTGCACTCTTTGCTGGGTTAAGAACTGGCTGATGGCTGGGCCCAGAGAGTGGTGGAGATTCGTGCTGCATCCAGCTGGTGTCTGGCCACTATGGTGTACCCCAAGGACTGGGCCCAGTCCTGTTTAAAATCTTTAATGATGATCCAGATGAGGGGATTGAGTTCACCATTAGCAAGTTTGCAGATGACACCAAGTTGGGTGCAAGTGTTGATCTGCTGGAGGGTAGGAGGGCTCTGCAGAGGGACCTGGACAGACTGGATAAATGGGCTGAATCCAACAATACGAGGTTTAACAATACTAAGTGCCAGGTCCTGCAGTTTTTCCCCAACAACCCTCTGTAATGCAATTGGTTGGGGACAGAGTGGCTGGACAGCAGCCAGGCAGAGAGGGACCTGAGGGTACTGATTGACAGCAGGATGGACATGAGCCAGCAGTGTGCTCAGGTGGCCAGGAAGGCCAATGGCATCCTGGCCAGTACCAGCAATAGCACAGCCAGCAGGAGCAGGGAAGCAGTTCTTCCCCTGCACTCTGCACTGGTTAGGCCATAACTGGAGTCCTGTGTCCAGTTCTGACCCCTCAATTTAGGCAGGATGTTGACATGCATAAGTATGTCCAGAGAAGGGCAATGGAGCTGGGCAATGGTCTGGAACACAGGTTCTATAAGGAGTGGCCGAGGGAGCTGGGGGTGTTCAATCAGTGGGCTCAGGGGAGATCTCATCACTCTCTACAACTCCATGAAAGGAGGGTGTAGCCAGGTGGGGGTTGGTCTCTTCTCCCAGGCAACCAGCGACAGGACATGAGGACACAAGAGGTCTTAACCTGTGCCAGAGGAGGTTTATGTTGAGTATTAGGGAGACATTCTTCACAGAAGGAGTGACTGGGCATAGAAATGGGCTGTCCAGGTGGGTGGAACAGAGGATTCACATTTATTATTTGTTCCAAGCAGATTTTTTATTTAAACTTAAATTCAAAAGAAAAATAATGAATGAAAGGTAAAGAAGTGTCTCTGCAAATGTTCAGTCATCTCCTCTTCTCACAAATCACTATTTACTAGAACTCTACCATTGCCATCAAGATTACTTTTAGAGACAGAAAAACAGTCTTGAAATAAGACAAGTGAACATGCCAATCTAAGGAACATCCAGACAGAATTGTCTAAATTATAAACCTTTGAGGATATAATTTCTATATCCTCAGTGGAGTTTTTTAAAGATATACTGATAAAGGTCTCAAAACTTCTCATTTGCTCTTCCTGACTAAACACTTCAAGTGGGTGTCATTAATTTTGTGCACATAACATGTTGTGTAACCTTCATTTGGCTAATTTATATGCCTAATTTACACCATATTCCTCTCTGCCATTTAGAGTTTGCGATAGATGGTGAATGAAGCAAAAGAGACAGAGAGAAGAAAAACATTTTCTCTTTTACTTAGTTTCACCAAAGTGAGATCTGCAAAAGCTTTACTTTGCCAGGAACTTTTGTGTACTGCAGAACAAGACTGTTACAGTGCATATGTTCAAGTAGGTCAAATCAAAGTTCTTTAATTCATTACATTTTATAATTTTCCTACTTTAGTGTAGGAAATTTTAAGACAATTTTTATTTGAAATCAAGTGCATCGCTTTAAAAACTATTCAGTTAACAGACCATAATTTACCTGTGGCATGCATTAAAAGGTTGTTCTTTAAAAGATGTGAGAACTCATGGTACTCCAGGGAAATGATTTGTATCCTACTGGATGCTCAAGAGAGTCATTTTTCAAAACTCTAAGTGTGTCAGTATTTTTCTTGCAAATGTTTTTTGGGTCATAAAATGTAACATGGAGAATGTTATATCCTGCATAGGTAGTTTATTGTTCATTTAGTGGTGTATCATCTTATGAAATTGTTGCCTTATTTTTGTGACTGTGTATCCATCCTGTTGCAGACTTCCTCTGAAAAGATTTTTTGTGGGGGTTTTCCACAAGATGAATGTTTAAAAAGTTTGAAATCAATATCCCATGCTTTTCCATGTAGGTGGTATCCAAAAATCTCTTCCAAATATAGCTATGTGTTTTGTAGCACCTGTTTCACAAGTTCTTGGGTGCCTGCTCCCCTTATGGGTGAGTATTAGCATTTACTCCAGTAGATAAAACATCTGGTCCAGTTTTCATTGTTAGTCCCACACAATGTCAACAGCTGTATTACTAGAAGAAAATAACATCAGATGAGGACAACATACTGGCCCACAAGTCCTTCTTGTCTTAATCCTTTGACTATTTCTATTAGACTTAGGAATTCACTACTCTGGGTAAAGTGGGGAGGATGCAAAAGCTACACTTCCCTGTGTGATTCTGGTAAATACAACAGGATACAGAGAAAGGATTTGCACAGTATACCTTTCAAAGATGTCTTATGCAATCCTCAGCAATTTTTTTCCTTCTTTTGTACCATATAATGAAGCTGACTTGGGAAAGGGCAAGGGCAGCCAGTGAGCCTGTACAGTCTACCTCTGCCACTGTGGAGGACAGAGCAGCTCAGGTCTGCACTGGGGAGGGCTTCATGTGCTGTGGCCTTGTGTGGCTGTGAAAGATCTATCCTTAGCCACTGACAGTATTCTGAGCAGCAGCATTTGAGGCTTAGCAAGCAAGCATTTTAATGGAGCGCTGCAACACTCACAGGGGCCAGGCCTGCACACATGAATGTTTGTGTTGTCTATTGTGACAGCTTACGAGGTCAGTAGAGTTTATGTGCAAATTCTTAGTTAGAAGTCTTGTCTTCTGCTTACAAAACGCCTACAAGTGCAACGGTGGGTACAAATTAGGCTTCCTGATTTTTTTATTACTGTATTTCGCAATAAGTGTATATTACATCCCTGGGAAAACTCTGATTTATGAGACCTTTGAGGTTTAAGTTTTAAGATTATTTTAGCTTAGCAGAACAGAATATAAATTTTTTGCATATTTGACAAACAGGGACAGGAATTTAAACTTTGCTGGTACATACTTGATCATCATTGAAAAGACTGACAGTCTTTACTATTTAAAGGAAAATTTCCCTAACAATTACCAGTGACCCTGCATTTGTCTCCTATTGTTTAAATTAAAAATAAATATAAGGATTGTAGAATTTTCATGAAATATTTTAAAGTACTTTATAGAAGAGGTCAAGATAATAATAGTAGAAAAAGAGGAAGAGCAAGAAACAAAGGAAAAGAGGAATATAACCCCCCAATATTTTTCTCAGTGTTGCCAGGTAGGTAACCAAAGTAGCTCATGCTCCCACTATGGGATATGAAGGGGCAAAAAGGCAGTCCTGTGTTGATCTTGCTTTGCAGCCCAGTGCAAAGCTAAAAACTGGACAATCTTAGCTTCTTCTTTGGAGGAGGGAAGCAACACATTCTATCTCTTTCTTCCCCTTGGATCTCAGGATGAAAACCTGGGAAAAGTGCTCTGTATTCACTTTTTAAAAGCATAGTCTAGTCCTTAACATATGGTCTAAAAGGAAAATACTTTGCTGAACTTAGTATCTGCTTCTCAGGTAAAGTTACTTTACTACTTTTTCTGCACCTTAAAATAAATCAGTAAATAAATTCTTAATGTTCAATGTACAGCCATTATTTACTATTAAGATTCCTGTATGCTTGAACTGGTGGTAATTTTTTTCCAGTATTATGAATCTTCATTTGGCACAAATTGACTGTGTTCAATATATCCTAATTTGTTTTAGGTTATCATTGCCTTCGCAGTGGAACTTTAGAACCGATACTGAAAAAAATGAGGAGTGCAAAGGCAACTGTTTGCAAGGCAGAGCTAGATAGAAGTTTTATCAGAGTAAGAAGTTCAGCATTTCATCCTCTGAGTAGATTTTATTTTTAAGGCGGTTTCCCAGAAGCCACACAGAAAAGGGAAACAAAGCTAAAATTGGGACAAGGTCAGCTGGATATAGAAGTGACTGTAACAAACCTCAAATAGTTCTGTTATTTTTGTTTCAGCTAAAGTTCACAGAATTTTTATTAGGAATCTAACCTAGATATTTACATAGGAATCGGAAAGAACAACTTTCTAATGGCTGCCCAGCAGGGAGATTGTGTTCATAACTGGTGTTAACTTCACACTCAATGCTGACAGATATGTTTAAATATTAAAACATTGCAAAGCTTCCCTTTACTAAGGGTATAACATATTAGAAAGTAAGAGATTGGAGAAATATTTTGAGCCAATTTTTAATTACTCCTTTCTTGGAAATATGTGTGTATATATATGTACATATATACACACGTATATATATTTTTTTTTATTTTTTTTTTACATATATATAATATACTCATGTAAACACGTGTATTTTATCAGAATAAGGTATGACTCTTTTTCATTTTAAGGGCTTCACAATCAATGTAAGAATGTCAGTTCTTACTTAAACAAGATACAAATGCAGATAGTGCACATTTTCCAAGCAGAAATTCATGATTTCAAATCTATTGTTCGGGCTAGTTTATCTCAATTAAAGAAATACACACTTTTTACTTTAGACACTTGTCTTCTAAAAGGAACTTACTCTATCCCAGGTGGAGCAAATACTTACATGCCTGTGGTGTCTGCATGCAAGACTTCACCCTGCTGCCCCCCACCCCCCCGCAAAACTGCTCAGAAACACTAGGTATCAGATAACATAAGTCACAGAGGTACTCAGAATTTCCTCTGTTGCTAAGAATAGACATTACTGTTAGAGGTTTCTCTGAGAAGATATCTGCAAATTAGAGTTAATTTTCTGTCCAAACTAAAATTGCTTAAATTTATTTGTTCTCCTAGAAGGCATGTTACTTTACAATGAGAAATGCTGAATATCCCAAGTTGGTGTTTACTTGGAAGTTTTAGATCTGGGAAGATTTAATTTAGATGATTTCTACATTTTGTTGCTGATGTGCATATACAAAGAATATTCTGTCATTTTGACTTCCATTTTTGTGATGCTTTTATAGATTATTTTTCACTGTTGAAGCATAAAGATATTATCTTTTTTTATGTGCATTTAAGTAAATACTAAGCCAATCTATAAAATACATAAACAGCACCCTGGGAACATAGGTATACTCTGTATGCTTGTAGTGAAGGCTGCTGTCCATTCTTCTGAAAGACGACACTTGACAATTCATGCGACATGGAAAATACAGAGGTTTTAAATAGGGATACAGCTAAAATGCAAAACTCAGCCAAGGGCAACAATATCCTTTGCAAACTGTTTTTAACAGTCCCAAACTGCCAAATCCTTTAACAACAGAATTAAATCTAACTGACAGCTGAAGAAAAGTACACCTGATACTTAAGAGATAAACATGTATAATTTTCAGTGTCAAAAAAAAGAGAGGCTAGATCTAACCTTCAGCCTGGATTCACAATGTCATGATACAAAGGGAAAAGCAGTTTCTTTTCACTCTATCTTGGTCATTATCATACAGGCTAAGTCAGGAGCTGTCTCTAAGTCTTTCTTAAAAATGGGATCAAGAAGGCAATTTAATGGCATCTAACTGCAAATATACCACAGTAATGGCATCTAACTGCAAATATACCACAGCAGTCTTCATCATTTGTGACTAATCCTCAGGACCCTGTAAAGACACGCCACGCAGAGAGCATCTCCGTGGGACTACTCTCATTCTTAAAACCACAAATGTGTTAAATTTGTTCACAAATTAGGGTTCTTATTGTATAATTAATGAAAGTTCATGATTCTCATTGCATGAAATCGCAGTAATGCACAAAGATGGGGACTAAGAGATGAGCTACTTTTTTTCCATTTTACAGTGGGTAAACTTAGGTGCAAGAAGATGGAGAGTCCTGTCTAGGCTGGGCAGGGAAATCTTGGCCAAGCCCCGAACTCTAAAGTTTCATCTAGGTACATTTACCTGACAGCTGTAATTTTAGTTTCAATAAAAAAGTTATTTATTTACTAATTTGATGTAATGACATTTGATTGAAGGAGCAATTTCAAGTAATTCAAGTAATTTGAAAAGAGAAGGTTTTTTTCTGCTGTCCACCTTAAAAGAGCGCCAGTAAATTAAACAATTAGAACTGGTTACAAAGGTAAGCTAAAATCTAAACATAATAAGACACTGTTTTCAGCATTTCAAAAGAACCAAATACAACACATCAGCAGCTTCAAAATCCTTTTGAATAAGTGCACTCAGAAACAACTAACTAGCAAACAAAGCTTTTATGAAGACACTGTGGTCAGTGAACTTTTGGCATGTCAATTCTATAAAATGTAGGCCTCTAGAAATATTCCTCACATTTGAGTAAATAGAAAAGAGACAAATTTAGCAACAGATGCCTGGATGGTGCATGATGATTTGTTGCTTTTTACAAAGTTTGACAGGCAAGAATTTCTGTAAAAAGAAAAGCACACTCCTTATGTATTGTTCAAAGGATGTAATTTTTCTTACATTTTGAAAGATTGAGAATAATAAAGTGATCAGAATCTCAGAGACCAGTGGGATGATTTTATCAGAATACTTTAGGTGAACTTCTATTCTTTTCAAGTAATACAGAGACTGATTAAACAACATCCCATACCATGGGATAGCTTTTCTATATCCTAGCATTTATCATAATTTCTAGGCAATAAAACTAATTTTATTCATGGATAGAACATCTTAGTCTAATAGAGTGGGTCAAGTAGTACAGAATCACAGAATATTCTGAGCTGGATGGGACACACACGGGTCATTGAAGTCCAGCTGCTGGCCCTGCACACAAAAGCCCAAAGAATTGCATCATGAGCAGTACATAAAAATAAATGTCCTTTAAAAATAAAAAGACTTAGGTTTGGATTTTGGGGTTTTTTAAGCTATTGATTTCATGTAAATATGCACATGAAGATTTATAGGAGGAAAGAGTGCTTCAACCTCAGGAATAACAAAAGTGATAAGAAATCAGTAGGTAACTGTATCTCATTGTCTTTGGTGAATGTCAAAGCAGAATCAGCATAGCTTCAGCAGACATAGTGTTGGGGTGTTTCCCTTCCCATGTCTTTCAGAAGGGCTATTTTACACCTCCAATAGGAATCTTCATGTTAAATGTAGGATTGTGAAAATGACAAATGAGAATGTTAATTATTAAAAAGGATAAGGGCATCAAGGTGGATTAATTCTACTAATATGATAAAAAAAATGCTCTGCAAACAAAATCAATTTAAAAATGGCACTAAAAAAAGTTGATTTTCTAGGTTTTGATTCAGGAAAGTGATTAGGCACATGCTTAAAGTTTACTTTCCTGAACTGGAAGCCTTTAAAAATTAATATGGGCCTCTGACAATGGGATACAGGATATTCTGAAATATGCTGAGTTCCCAAATAGAACAGGGCAGAAATTACAAGCTGATGTCTAACAGTGTCTCTTGTACCACCAGAACCACTAAAAGAATCACAACAGCCAACACAAAGCCACAGATGCATCTGTGCCTGGCTTCAGCACATGCCAAAAACAATCCTGCTTTTTTGGGTTTGCTCTTTATTAGTTCTCATTCTGCTCAGAATTCCTAAAAAAGTTGCTTGTACCATCTGAATACATGAATTGTTTTAATAAATTTTGTTGTAAGTTTGAATTGTTTCAGCACTTTTTATCTTCCAATTGCATACTTTGGAGTTACATAATCTATTTGTTTGATTTCTGAGCACCTTTTTTTTTAGATGTTGCATGGATTCTTAAAATAGGAAAGATATTGTGTACGCCTGTGTCATTAGAACATTGTGCAGCATATTGTTTCATTAAGAATAGATATGTTGCAAACTTTTCATGGCAATTACTACAATAGAAACCTTTGTTTACTTTTCTTTTTTCCCACTTGGTTTCCTATTATTAAATTTAGATAAATTTTTATGACGTCATGGTTCTCACAAAACCTCCATAGGGTTAAGACATATTGATATGAAAGATAAAAAAAATATTTTATGTTAATATAAAATCATAGTGCAAACTCTGGGCAGCATAACTCAGATCCCAATATTTAAAAATAGATACATAGCAGTAAAAGAGAAGGAAAAGTAAGAGGGAAAGAATTAAGACTAGACAGCAAATCAAAGCTGATAACACATGTTTAAAAGGAAAATGCTGTTCCTCACTGGCATCTATGGATATAACTGAAGTCAGCTCTGTGTCATTTTGATAGACATAAACATTGAATTCAAAAGGCAATGTATTTTTTTTCTTTAGATTTATCCAAAACAAATAAGAGTGCCCTCCCCATGTTATTCACAATGAGAATGCATTCAAAGCATTTTAAAATTCAATTATAATTCATTCAAGTAAAATTATTAGACATTTAAAATATGAACTGGTATGCTTAATTGAGTAATCATAGAAAGTCACACATTATTCATGTTACTTGATAGGATGAGCATGCAAGCAGGTATTACAAAAATAATGAATGGTCTAAAGTCTACCATGAGCTCATGCCTGCAGTTTTTAAGCTCAGCAAACACAAATGTCCCAAATTTAATTGCTAAATATTCCCAGAAAATATGTGCTGTGGCTGTATTTATTTATTTATTTATTTATTTATTTTTAACGTGGGTGATTGAATAATTGTTGAGTTTTTGCAACAATATCCTGATACATATTTTTTTTGTTATTGTTAGTTTGTTTTTCTCTCTTGCTTTTTTGCCTGATCACTGTACTAGGCACAAGCTCAAAGCTATTTATGGGTAAAAACACCAATGATGAAACAAAAGCCAGAATACAGAAGATATGAACAACATCCTAAATATTTTATGATACTTAAAAAAACCAGAAAGCAAATTAAATCGTTCAGACTAAGATACTGTATTTTGCTAAATCTGCAAATACAGTAAGGACAGACAAAGTAGTCAAAAGTGAAAATTTGCTACAGCCTTTGAATCCCCAACAATCAAACTTATGTAATTATTGTAATATAAGTATGCACTTCTGTGGAATGTAAGGACTGAAATGAATGAAAAATGTGGAAGAAAATTGATGGAAAATAAAACTTCCATGAAAAAAATGTTTTTTATGGAACATGTCTTTTTTCTTTGGTCTTTTATATAGCATATCTGTTCTCCTTTACTGTAAAGCTGTTAAAGATAGAAGAGAAATGTACAAAGCCTGGGTAGTCCTAATCATCATTCAGAGCATCTAAATTTGACACCAGCTTTGACTTTGACATTGCTGTTTTGAAGTTGATCTAATACTTTGCCCTGGAAAAGAGCAGTCCTGTCTTTTCCCTCTCCATCCCACCCAGAACTGATCATTTCTGCCCACTCCCTTGCAGCAGCTACAGTGACTTGTTCAGTCTCAGAGAGATCAGGTCAATACACTAATGTTGCTTAAAACTCATGATATTTTTCCAGGGTTAACTTTAAATTGATTTACCTTGGTAATAGAAAAGAAGCAGCAGAAATGTGGTGAAAGCTAGACCATTCATCTTGGTATCAGGCTGGTTTTAGGTCAGCTTAAATTTATCATGAAACTGATCTTCAACAAGATGCCTAAAAAATATGATATGAACTGACTTTGGTTTCCTCACTTCAATAAAAAATGCTGATATGAAATTTCTCAGCCAACTCTGACTGAGGCTTTTATTCACTTTTCTTACTTGTTTAATGACAGGGAGACATAGAGAACATTTTGGACTATAGTTTCTGCTGCATCTGTTGAACACAGGTTCCAGAATCATATTTACCTTCTCTCACTTCCTCAGCTATAGTTCCTGTTTCCAATCACTCACTTTACCATGGTGCTGCTCTTTATATCAGTGATAGATATTACTGTCAAGACTTATACTGATACATATATATTCCTATTAATATCAGAACTCATAGTTCAATGCTTAATAGCAAAAGATGCTCTCAACAAAAGCTCTTACTACCTTCCCATATTCAGGCTCAGAGGTAATTCTCCATCCTTGTCCAGAATGTCTTTCTTAGACAATAAGTAGCCCCACTTCAACATCACACATGCCTCTGATATCACTCAGGCTTCTCTACAAATGTGCTGTAGAGCTGTGCTTAAACCCTCAAATGTTTCCATTATAGAATCTCTGAATATGCCACTTATTTTTACCCTGTGAGACACCTGCCACATCTCAAAACTATTCTTGTTTTTAACATTTACTAATATTTACTTCTTTTTTCCCCTCTAAGGTTGACAAAAGGAAGGCGATTCATTGGCAATTCTGCTGCAAAGGCTGGTTTTCTCTTTCTTGTCTTTGACAGACTCATCTGCTCCTGTGCATCAACATGTGACCTCCCTGTTCTTCAACCATACAGAGCAGTGTCCTGCTCCTCCCACTCAGGCTTCCTCCCGTATCATTTCTCCCACTCATCTCTTTAGATCAGGTTTAAAATCTTGCCTCCGCTTCCTGTCACATTAAGATTCTAGCATCTATCATCCACCTGTTAACATTTTGGATACGCCTTTTCGAGTTTGCTTTTCACATAGTGAGAAGGCCATGGGTTGTCCCTGTAACCTGTGCAAAGTTAGCATGTCATCTGCCTGTAAACATTTCCTTTATAGTCTCCTGGGCAACATTTTCTGCAGACCTCTTGAAAGCAGCCAGATTCTGTCAAAGGCTGTCAATCCACCATACTGATTGAACTGGCTTTACTGTTTCTTGAACTTCCCTGCTTTAACCCCTGCACTACAAGAGACTTGCTGTATGTACCCTTAAATTTAAAGGCTTTGGGGAATGGGTTATTTTTTCCTGCTTTTTCTATGGTACAGTACTAGAGAGAAATCTCATCTACGACAGAGGCGGCTGCTATGGTAAAAAAAAAAATCAGTTATTATAATAGATTAACAATTATTTATTTGTGCATATGAAAATAACATACCATAACCAAACCCTGACTTTTTTTACTGCTCCAGTATTACATTTGCAACCAGACAAATGTTAATGTTTTATCAAATAAAAAATTGCTTTATCTATTCAAATTTTTTTCTCTCTTTCAATTAAAATATTATAATAACACAAAAACATTGGTAGAGTTTCTGTACTCAAAAATTGCAAAGGATGATGAATGCACTTTGGGAGAAAAGTCACTGGATGGCACACAAAGAAGTGGCTTTTTTCACTTCTCTTGGTACAGCTTTTATTTTAGTCAAAGAAAAGGGACATGAATGGCTCTGGAAGTTGCTTCTGGTATTATCATGGTAGGAATTCTAATAACATTTTATATTTATACAAAGAAGAGATCAAATCTTCTAATTGTCTAAAAGCAAAATAGTAACTAATCGCAGATTTTAAGTGTATGTATGAATAAAAAAAACCACTGTTTTTCCAGACTGAATTCTTGTTTTCTTATTATATCTCACCCTAAACATGTTCCTTAAGATATGTATCCCTCTGTGTGCATACAGGCTGATGTTTGGCACAGAAGCCCTGTTGTTCAACACCCATCTCCTAGGATAATCCAGAAGGAGGATTGTTCCTTCATCAGGAACAGGATGTTCCTTCATCAGTGATGTCATCAGAAAGAGCTGCTGTGTGACCTCAACATTTGAGAAAAATGTCTCTATGTATCAAGTAAATGATTAAATAATTTGTGTTTTGCCTACTACAGTTCTAGTGCTTGCCTAGTTCAGGTGAGAAATGATGACAGCTCTTCACTGAAAGCAAGCAAGGTCTCGGTAAGACACAGGCACTCCTTATTTTCATTAGCCTCATTTTAGCAGATCAAAAAGATCCTGAGTATAGAGAGGAGATGAGCTGGATCCATTACCACATGTGTATTATTCATAGGGTTAGACCTGATTATGCCTTCTGGCATCAAAATCTAGTAGTAATCCATGAGGACAGCCCTCATTCAGAGTAATCTGACTTTTTAAGGGCCTTCTGCTTTTCAGTGTCCTTTCATTTGCTGCAGATGAAGACATACTGCTCCAGGGAAACCACCCTGAGCTCCCTCAGGCCTCTGGTCCCTTTGTGCTGGGGAGGTCAGGGATGGCCTATGACAGCTTGGTGATGAAGCGCTCATCACTTAGGACTTTATATATTGAAGGGAAGCATGAAGGAATGATTTAACAGATGTATTTGTGCCTGCAGAAACTTATGGGCATGTGGATACTCTGTGCCAGGACTTTTGAGCTGCTGGCAAATATCCTTGCCAAAAGTCATGGAGCTCAGATTTACACAGAGTATATTAGGGTTGGTATTCATCAAATGTAACCTCGGTATCTTGTATTACTAAATGTCTCAATGCGAGTTGTTTTAATTTTTTCCAGAGATAACCCTGGAATTATCTTTAGAGCACTCAACATTCAATCCCCCTCTCCGGCTTTGCCTTTGCTTAACTCGCAGCCCTCTGTGTTGAGTGTGATTGGTGACATTTCCAAAGAAAGGCATCATGACTGAAAGTTGCCTCACTGTCAGTGTCCACACTGTTACAGTTTGCAGGGGATGGATTTTTTTTACCTTCTGAAATACCATAAAAGTTTTGGCTTCATAGAAGATCTCACACAGCTACAATATGATGACTGCAACTTGAGGGGGTGGCCTCTACAAGCCACTGGCATATGGGTTTTATGTATTAGGGTCTGTAAAGGAGATACCACTTGCAAGGATTTACAGTGTGCCAGGACTGCATGCCAGATGGTAAAAGCCATATGAGATGCAGAGTTCTTGAAATAAGTTTTTTTTAGTTTGTTTTTGTTTATCACAGAGAATATGCTTCTGGGTTCATAAAGTTTCAGCATGTTCTGCCTACTGCGTCATGGAGAAAAATATTAACTCCATCCTGAATCCAGGCCACCAGGAGAATAAAAATAGTATTTAAAAAGGAGGTAGGCAGGCTGTTTCCTGGGACAGAAAAAAATAGTTAGTTTAAAATACATTCTTGCTATTTTAATACTAAAATGAATAGATTGTTACTGCTGTTATTCTCTGAAACGATTTATTCAGAAGATTAAGCAGAGTTCTTTGAAACAAGTATGTTTAAACACTCTGCTTATCCTGTTCACCAGGAAATGCAAAGTTTTTCTTGTTACGAAGAATTACTCACATTTGAGTTTGAGCACATGTTCGCTCAGTACCATGGAGGGGCTTCCGCTACCACACAAACAGTTGGTACAACATGGCAAGCCCCTGTAACTTGCCAGAAATGCTGACAGAAATGCTTTGAGTCACAGGCCAGGGAAGCACATATAACTCATGGGACATGGGACGTAGCACATGTAACTCATGGGACATAGCAGGCAGTTCAAGAACACCCCACACGGGAGGAAGGGCACGGTGTGCATGGGCTGTAGGGGGGATCGCCAACCCCCAACATTTAGCACAACACACGTACTCCAATAAAGAGCACGCAGCATCAAGGTATTTTACTGGACTGTCCATCTTCTTTGAAGCCAACTACTGTGCCTATGAGAATCCATCTAAACCCACCATTTCTTCCCAAGAAAGAAGACGTGCGCCTGTCAGGACAGCCGTGGAGACGCCGGGCTGCGGGGACCCTGAGGGCAGGGAGGCCTGGGCGGGCGCTGCCCTCAGGCTGCAGCAGGCGCTGGGCAGGCCCGGCTGCGACATGGCAGCTCGTCCTCCTCCGGTTCCGGGCTCGGCTTGGGGCCCGGGCCGGCGCCGGCAGGTGGCGGAGCGGGCCCGGCGGGCAGGCTGGGCGGGGCAGCGTTGCCGCTGTCGCCGCCGCGTGTTCCTGTTATTGTCCCTAAATAGCTGACCTTGGGACAGACGCGGCCCCGCTCCGAGCGAGCTCCGCGCCGCCGCCCGCGCCGCCTTATCAGCCGTTTGTTTAGCTGGGTTGGGAAGCCGAGCCCCGCCTGCACGGCCCGCCAGCAACTTCGGGGTTTTTCCACCAGCTCCGCTGGATTTTTACTGAGCTCCTCGTAGCAAAGGGTCTCGAAGCACGGGGTAATGCCCTGGTTTTAAAACTGGTGTCCCCCGGGGTGTCTTAAGGGAGCGCGGTGCGAACGCGATCAGAGCTGGCCCCGAGCTACGCCCAGAATGCCGCAAGTTTATGTGAAAATGAAGTAATCGTAGGTTCAGTGTAAATTCCTGTGTTAAACCCCCCACTTCATGCCTTGATTCTGAGTCACTTCAGCTAGACTACAGCTACCATTGACATACAGGCTATGGATGCGATCCAGGAAAACAAGATATTTTGGGACCGGTGAAGGGCATCTCAAGTTTGTATTGCTTACTGGTAAAATTATTCATTTTTGTTGAAACCTCCAATTCCTGGCTGAACCATGCTGTGATAAATAAGGGTAAAACATGGTTTGCTTGACTATTGATAGTAAGCTGCATGCTGCTTTTTGTGAGTGAGAGATCACTGCTGCTTGTGGAGGCGTCCCAGTCTAATCCCTTCCGTAGACAAAATTGACAGCACAGCCACATGGTGTATATAGCAGATGAAACTGCATGAATGCTTTATATTTATGTTATTAAATTCAAAGTGTAAATTGCTAGTGGGAATTCTGTTGTAACCACCAAAAATAACCATTCCTTGTTTCAGTTCTCCATGTTTCCTGATACATCTTGGTTTTCTCTTCCTTTTTGTCTGCTGCAAAATATAGAGGCTTTTAGTCAGTCTGTCAGCCATTTCAGGGATTTCTTTTTCTTTTTCTTTTTTTTGGCTGATTGAGATAGCACAGCCTGGTTTTCAGGCACCCGGGCCTAAGAGACTTCAGTGGACATGGACATTTATGCTCAGAATGCACTGAACACCCTCATTTTACTCTTAGTTATTTGGAATCAGTTTGCCCACTTAAATGTGCCATTGTACATACTGAAGTGATTGCTTTCTTTTTCATTTTTATCTTTGTCTCTGTAGTAGTTCAAAACATATACAACACAGGCCAAAGTATAAAATGTTGAGAAGCACCCAGTTAGACCTAAACTTGTAGCTGCTGATCCAAAGTGTTAAGCCAATTTTCGATACATCTCATATATGGAAATGATTCATCACACAGAAGCCCTTTACAACCAAACAAGGAGATGCAGCCTATATTTCCAGAAGGGAACAGATTCATAAACAGAGACAAGTTTATAGAGAATAATTCTTACCAAACAGATCAAGTTGGGCTTTTTTTTTTTTTTTTGGTAGAAAAAGACTTCAGAGCTGTTTCTCAGAAGTTTGTGCAGCTGTTAGTTTAGTTGGGTAGAAGGAGGTTTTGGCTTTCAGTATAAAGTAAATATTTTCAGGGATCAAAGAGGTGGAAAAATGGGGGTGAGGTGAGTGTGCATGTTGAGAGGTAGCTACTCAGCTCTGAGTGGGTTATTACACAAACAGGTATTATGTCTGTGTTTTTGTCTACCACATATCTAACACACTGCCAATAAACAAAAATGTATATTGACTTATGTTTTGGATAATTTGAATAAAACAAATCCAGAAAGGAGCCATGAGAAGTTCTTGTTTTTATGGTCTCTTTTCTCCCTCATGACTCCAAGAGGTATGGTGTCTGGCCTTATGTCTTGCCACACCTTTCTCTACTGACAGAAATGCTTTGAGTTTCATTTGGAGGTATTTGGGTTAACCACTAGCTAGAGGTCAAGAAATTCTCCATTCATGTGGAAATGAGCCCTCAGTCTGAGTGTTCTCCTTAATCTAGCTACTGCACCTTGAGATTTGTCTTAAAAGCAGAGTATTTTATCTGTCTTCAGTTTTGAGAAGATAATTATGGGATCTAGGCACAAATATTCATAAAGCAGACACCTTTAAAGCAACAGCTATAAGCAAGGGCCTAAGCCTGAAGGCATCTCACAAGGCAAAGAATGGAGGCCCCATGGAGGCCTCTCACAGCTCTTTCCCAATAGTTTGACCAAAGAGACACCACTGCACCAAAATGTAGCTGTCTTTAGGTATAGGCAGCCATACCCCAGAGATGGAGCAGGAGACAGATTGCAGAACCCATGAGAGCATTCAGGGCCCTTTTAGCTATCATGAACACAAGAATCAAAATAATTGCTCTGAGATTTTTACACGGTTCCTCAACATTTTCTTCTACACAGCAAAGAGGAGGAGATGTAACTTGTCCTTGTCACAGGAGAGGAAGAAAGCACAACGCTCTCATCAGGCCTGCAAAGGATGCACAGAACTCTTTCAGCCTGAACTCTGATGGCTCAGTAACAGTCAAGGTTCAAAGGACCACCTCAGCTTCCTGCCTGAACTAAGTATTTCCTCTGGCTCCTCATGCTTTTTGTCCTGACTTTCATGGGTCCTTGAGAGTTCCCTGCACAGCCACCTTCTCTCCCCACAGAGTTTGCATTTGTCAGTCTCTGGTAAACAAGTCATCGACTTCTGCTGCTCTGTGCTGCTCTGTGCTGCTCTGTGCTGCTCTGCGGTTATAGAGATCCTCCCTTGAAATTATTTGGAGAGCCATTCATACTCCACTCCTTCAGATCATCTACCTTAACATTCCTCCTAGGAAGGATGTATTTAGAAAATCAGCCAATTACACTAATGGTGGCTAGCCTGAAGGGAAGGTAGGAAGAGGAGGGGGGGTTTTAGGTATTGTAATATTTAAATGATAATTATCTATAACATGTTTCTAAAATGGTTTAAAATATAGATGCATGTTTTTCACCAATCACTCAGTTTCATAATTTTTATTAGTTTTCTTAGATATAATCTCCAGTTCATTTCGTCTTAACATAATTTTTCTTCACTAACTAAAAGAGGTGATTAAGAACATCTTAATTATGACTCTGATTCAGAAAATCAGACAGGTTAATTATGTCCTAAAGAGCTATTGTAGTGTAATTTTGGCCTATATTAATTTGTTACCTTTTTCTTAATTGTATAAGATTACTTCTCTCTGCTGGGGATATGACCAGTGAGAGTATTTGACCCATTAGTCAAAAGGGACAGTCTTTTAGCACTTTTATGGAAATTTTATTTTTCTTGTTTGCCTTAATTTAAAGATCATTTCTGATTTGTCATGAGCAAGGAAAAAGGTCATTGAGAAAAATGACAATAGCTAGTAGGTTCCATGCAGTGTTAACATGCCCAACGTGCTAGCAGTGTAATATTTCTTTTAACAAATATGCCAGAGTTCTTATGTCCAGAACTGGAAGAGTATAAGTACTCCTAAAGCATGAAGGAGAGGGCACTGAAAGAGTTCCATGGGTTAGTATGCAGAATTACTTTGAAAAAGTAGGCTTTTGAAAGAGCAGCTTCAGAAGATACACTGCTTCCTGGGAATGCAGTTTGTAACTTTAATAACTGCTGTGGATTAATCCTTCACTTTGTCACAGGACACATAAATGAGATAGATATTATCTAGATTTCACAGAGATTAATTAAAAATCAGTCATATAGGTAGCTATAGCTGGTGCTCGTCCCAGAACATAGCTTTGTGTTGACTGGCCAGAATATCAAAAACTCATGGAGTTTATTGATTGTTTCTGGATTATCTGAAGAAATTGTTTGATAACAGTCCACAACTGTTTTGAAACAATTTCAGACACATTCACTAAAGCATGTTAGAACTGCTGCTTATCTCCAAATAAGGATCAAATGGATAAACAAGGCTTTTGTACATACATTTGAAAAAGCTCTGGGGAAAATTAGGCAGAATTTTATTTGCAAATACAAACTCTATCAAAGTCCAGCATACCGGCAACTTTAATCAAAGGCTTTCTAGACTTTATAATGTGTTGCAGATAGCAGGTATTTTGCACAGGAACTGGATAAATATGGTGGAGGAAATAGAATCTATAATGTATGCCTCCCAGACATCCTGCATCCATCAGTAGGATGTGCATAAAATTACAAAGGATGAAAAAATTAGGATGAAGGTATTGTCAAGAAGGTATATTACTGGGAGCATGGCATGGCTGTTTTTGGAAAAAGGGGCATAATGAAGAAATATATTGACCAGCTGTTACGAGACAAAAAGGCTTAGGAAGAGAAAAGTGTGCTGAAATTAAAGCTGATGTCCATGCAGTTACAGGGGAGGAAAATGATTATGCTTTTTATTGGCCTGAAGGGGTTGCAAATGAAAATGTTACAGTAGGATGTGAGTCTTTTAATACAGATGAAGGGCTGAGAATGAACAAATGCCAATTCCCTCCCTAACAAACTACCTTTAGCCATAGGGCATATACAGAATAAAATTTAGCTTTCAACATGTCATGGGAACCATGTTGGGTATATGTTACACGTGGCTCTGTTATTAGTGAATCCATTACAATCAACAGTAATTAATAAATATATATACTATATATGTATGGATGATTTATAAGACTTTGAGTTATGTGTTTAAAAAAAGCCTCTATTTAAGTCACATTTAATTTAGAGCTGTGCTTAAATCCTTTCTTGATCTGGGACCTTAGGCAGATACTTTCCTTTTCTGGGCATCTTGACGTCTTGAAAGTCACATTTTGCAAGGCAGAGTCAATATGATGTGCTGCAGAAAAGTATTTTCTCATGAAGACTTTGTTATTGTTCCCATTTTCTTTCATCTCAAATAAAAATAACTCATGCTGAAAATGCAGTCTGTGTATACTGGCAATTAAAAACAAATCAGGAAATCTCTCTTCTATATTAAATCACACATGCCTAGTTATGATTTAACATGCTGGGGAATGAAACCAAATTCCACCCTGAAGTATCAAACACTACTTTTGTAAACACTAGGTTTCTCATTCAGAATAACTTTTTTCCCCATGCTTATACTATTAATGTATGCATCCCAAAATTCCTGCGGAGAATGAAATTATTGGGTTGCCTACCAGTAAATACATGTGGTTCCTGTTTAAAGCAATGTTCCAGGTAAGTGAAAATAAGAAATCTTGGAGAGCAGCCAGGTTTGCTTTTTCAAATGCAAGCAAGCAAGCTACCTTGCAATTGGCTATGCTTCTTCAGTGAACAGGCAGCAAGAGGAGACATTAAAAATAGAGAGGAAGCAAAAGAGAGAAAGAGCATGAGGAAACCTAACACAACACACTAAGTACAAATTCTACCTTTGTTTTCACTGAAGCAACCCTACTGAAATAACTACTGCAGGAAATAAACCTTGGTTTATCAAGATATTCAGTAAACAAAAAATAACTGATGTCACAGGACCTCAAAGTAGAGGAGATGTGCAAAGATTCTGATGTAGGACATTCAGCCAAGCTTCTTGGTTAGTCTCATCAAAACAAATTCTCTTGTTTTTCACAGACCTGTTTCAACTGCTGTCTCTCTCTCTAAGCAGTGAGACAGTATGCTGAATTGATGTAAAATATTTTCTGTGAATAATCACAGAGTCACGAGGCTGAAATCCAAAGCACGTGTAGGCAGTTGGTGAAATCTTTTATAGAGAATTATTATTGAAAAGTGTGATGATTACTATTGTTAATATTGACTTTTGAAGGAATATTGAAACGGGCCTAAATGCAGATAGTTTGTATGGCTGCAATACAATATGGCAGTAGAAAAACAGCATGGTAATTTGATGCTGCACACAGAGAAGCTGTACCAGAGGGGAAAAAGAGAGCTGCAGGAAAGGGCCAGTGTAAACACTACCTGGAATTCTCTTTTTAGATTGCTGGTCAGGGTGCATTGCCAGGTGACACCCAAAGAGCAGAAAATACCAGGGAAATGTGCAAGATAAGACTATAGTCTTGAGAACATTTTTTTTTTTTCTGAGAATGACTGAAGAGAAGTGTATTTTAAGTATAAGAAATGCAAGGATAACAGTTAGAGGACTTTTGGAAATTTTTGGTATTAGGGGCGCTTGGTGTGCTTGTTGACCTTGCATACTTTTTTCTCAGCCTCTCTCATTTAGACTAGCTGCTAGATACGATCTGATTGCAGTGAACTATCTCAGGACACTTGTCACCTCTGACGCTTGCAATTAGCCTCATCAAAATGTTAGAGCTCCAGGCTGTTGAGGATATGGCTGCAGGCAGAGGGGAGTCACAGCAGGCACCATCAGAGCCTGTCTCAGTCAGGAAGGCTGGCCAGGCAGCTTGTAAGCTGCTGCAGCTTAAGGTGCACCAGAGAAGGTGTAAGGGGCACCAGAGAAGACCCTTGTTCTTTGGGTGTCTCATTCAAGACAGACAGGGACAGCTTGCTGCTCAGGCAGAGTAGTTAGTAGCCAGCAGTAGCAGCAATAAGTAGCAGTAGCAGTAGTAAGTAGCCAACAGCTTTGCCTATGCCAAAGGGCACAAGGACTGTTTGTAAGGGGAGAGCTTGCTGCATAAACAGCAAATTCCTGCCTCCTTCCCCTCCTCCTCTTCTCCTCCTCCTCTGTTCTGTGGCTGAAAAAGGGGCGGGAGTTTGCCATAAGACAAGCATTACTAAATTCTTGTTTTACAGACACCTCAAAAAAGGTCCATTGCTCCATCTCACTTTTACCCTCAGACCCCAAATTCTTCCAGCCCCACCATCTGCCCCAGTGCCCATTAGCTGCCTTTTAAGTCCTTTCACTCCACTGGTGTACTGAGCCACCTTAGTCTTTGTCCACAACCAGCTTCCATACAGTACATTCCCCAAGACAAGTCAGTTTTCCCTGTATAGTAAGTTGCTTTGAGCATTTAGTCTTACCACCCAAAAGAGGGATGATTAGTCACATGATTTTTTACTGTCTCAAAGGGACATTCTATCTTGGGATAAAGAAGTTTTGATACAGTAACTTTCACAGGATGAGTGTGTGTCCCAGACTAGGTCTGCATCAGCCAGCAGAACTTTGAAGGGTGTGCAATTCTGTAGACCAAAGCAATTGGGAGTCCCTCATGTAGGTGCCTCATGCATTTTGGGAGTTTGTACTCGCCTAGATTCTTCTGATAGATTCTTCTCAGCTAGATTCTTCTGATACAGTCTGGAGTGCAAGTACACAGTAGCATTTGAAGTGTCACAGGTCTGGTTTATGCCTGCATCTTCTGATTTAGATATTTCTGGAAGAAAACCTTCTTGTGCATTCTGATACAGCTCCACACTGTAACCCAAACCACAGAAAATGGGGAAGATTTAAATTAAAACTCTGCTGTAGATGCACTCTCAAATGATTTCCACATATTCTTAAGAGCCACTTGTAGGAGATTTGGTTTTCAAAAATCCTTGCAAAGAACAAACTAATTGTATCTATCATTGTGTTAATTCTTTCTAAGAACTTTATGTTTACTATTACAGAAGCTGAATTGTTTAGTTCTTATCATTTATAGTAATCTGTGGTGCTTTTCAACTTTCTATTTAATTATGTTCTCATCTGTTTTGCTTTGCATTGAAATAAGACTATAAACAGAGTCCACAAACATACTCATAATATTGACTGTGTAAAGCATCTCTTCTCAATCTATCAAGTGAAGGGAAGCTGTTTTATGAGAGGAATTTTGAAAGATCTTTACCAGATTTTCTGCCTTTCAAATGTTTGTACCAGTTGGAACAGTGAACATGTCACTGAATAGATGGTGAGTAAAATCTTCCCATTCAATGAGACTAGGAGATCAGATACTAGATCAGACATCATGTCTGGGAGATTATCTTAGAGGCCTTTCTTGGTCTAAGTGTAATTGTCATGGCTCAGTGGGACAACAGGGAGCATAAATAGAGGAAAACAGAGGATTTCCTGTGAATATGTAAGAGGTAGTGGTGGGCATTGATAGGAGTCAATAGAAGAATGAGCCAGGGTCTGCTGCTGAGAAATGTAATGTTTGCATGTCTCTTGTATGGGCTGAAACTAAGGAGGGAGAAGGGTCCTAGGAACTGTACTGTGAGAAAAGAAAGACTAAAACTCTGAAGAAAGGACTTCTCTTGAATCTTAGGTTCACACATTCTGATCAGGTTTGCAGCTTGTTATTTTTCACCCTTTCTTTGACTCCTAGCGATCATGTTCAGGTAAACAATGCTGCTTCTCAGAAAGTTGAGGGTTCCCAGGATATCCCTTTTCAGCAGCCAGAAGCTGGCAGTGCAGGGGTCTTCTGTGTGTGCACAAATACTGCAGATCTGTGAACTCTTGCTGGGGCAGTGACTGGCCTGTCTGCCCTACTGCAGTGGGGTACCCTGACTGAAGAATGGCTCAAAGGCATCTGGAGAAATGGTAATTTCAATATAAAGGAAGTTATAATTGTGACCAGGAGAATAATAGCAGGGAAAAAATCTTGTCCTTTCCATGTAGCAGTGCCATGCAACACAACAAAGGAACACTGGCACTGAGTTAAATCTGAACTACTGAGCTCTGAGTAGATGTGCTGGAAAAGATAGCACACAATAGGCTGGAGAAAGAAACATAGTTAATTCAACAGCACCATCTTTCACATGCATTTGTCGTGGGGAGAGCTAATGAATTTTGATTTTTTTAGGTCTGATGCAGCCAAATTTTCAAAGAAATCAGGATCATTCATATTTTCTCTCTGTCAGCAGAAATGTTCATCTGATAGGATATAATCTCTATTTGTCATCTGCAATGCGTGATGGAATGCTTTTGAGTCATGTTTTAAAAAATATTAATGAAAGCAAGAAGACAACTGGAAAAATTGCAAAGAGAAAGTGCCAAAACAAATGAAGTAACTTCTTTAGAAAAATTCTGAAGCAAGGCTTCAAGTGCAATTTAGGGCATCACATAGAGGAAATAAGATACAGGACAGAAGATAAGCTTTCTTCTGGAGCTTGAAATTAAACTGTGAATCAGCAAGGTACAGAAATATAATGCAAATATTTCAGACAGGAGATGCTGCAACTAAGTCCCTGTGAATATTATATAGCTAATTACTTTTATGTTTTCTGTATCAACCTAATTTTAGGTCTTTTTAATAGATTCACAAATAATCTTCTGGTAACAGTATTAGTGGTTTAAAGATTCTTCTGTTATTAAAGTTGGGAATCAATTGCTGTTTACCAAGCAAGTTTTGGTTACAAAAAGGCATATCTTATTTTTTATAAAATTCTGTCTTAGGATTTAAGGTGATATTTTTTTTCTCAGACAAAAATGTCAGACAAGAAAAGGGAAAATATAGATTTTTTTTTTTTTTTTTTTTTGGTTTCTGAAGTAAAAGCCTTTGATTTTTATGAAAGGTACTCATGTGTGAGGATGCAGAATATCTTAGGTCAGAGAAGAGGCTGGAACTAAGATAAAATTGGGGATTGATTGAAGGGCACTGATAAAATGTAACCACTTCCATGACACAGAGTTCAAATGACTTTATGTTACTGGTTGTTTGAAACAAGAAATATACACAAACTAAGAAAGGGATAGAGAATGCAAACACAATAAGGTTTGCAAAAAAAAAAAAAAAAAAAAAAGAGCAAGCTCTCACTGAATTAGTTTATTAATTTCTCAGCCTGTGAAAAATATATCAGGCTTCATTCCAAAATACTCTATTGTCATTCTGAGAAAAACAACTCCAAACAACCTTGGAATGTCTAAAACAGTTTGAAATGAATCAGCATTCACATTTTGCAACAGTTCAAAAAAAGGGTGACAAGCACTGTATTCTTCTAACAAGTTTCAGATTTGACGGATTTGGGTCTTTACAGAGTTTTGGGGTTTTAGATTGAAACCTGTTTCTCTTTTTGCAGTTATCCAAATTGGCTGTTGCCATTGTCCGTGCAGCTGTCACATGGAAGAAGGAAGGAATGCAAACTTATTTTTGTACTCTTATAGGAAGAAGAGTACAAAATGCAAAACTGAATTGAGGAAAAATCGGACAAGGTGACTTCAGGCTGCAGAGGAGGCATCCATGACCTGATAGCCTAAGCATCGGTCTGTTGTAATAATTTGTGCATTATCAATGCTGAATAAAAAATAGTCAAAATAAGATCCATGCTGTTGTGAAAGTTTAAATAGAGCTTGCAAGAACTTGCTTTTTAGCCTGCATCCAGCTGAGGGCCTGATGGTGTGGGGTGCAGCAACTCAGGGTGTACGTGTGCGATGTTCTGGGATGCTTTTTCACCGGGTGCAGGTGGTGCATCGTGGATTGTAGGGTGCAGCATGGTTTCTCATGAAGTGGACATGTGGACAGCATCCACATCTCCCTCTGGAGGGGTCTGCAAGTATCTGGACTCCCAGGAGAGGAGAGCTTGTGATCCACACTCCACTGTATGTGTGTGTGCATTAATGTGCACTTTGTTGTGTGTACAGGCCAATAGTCCTTCTTGGGATTACTTGTAGAAGGCGATTTAGAAACTTGTGGGTATTTATGAGCATTTCATGGTATGTAATATTATGGTTTATTTGTTTTGTTCTTGATATTGGTCATGATTACCAGTTAATGATGTCATTAACAAAACACTGATTCTGATTTAGTTAAGCTATGTGCAATGAGCAGTTTTCCCTGGGACAGAAGAGAGGAGAAATCTCTTCTATTTCAGGAACAGGAGAGAATGCAGGTTTCCAAAGAAGAGTGGATAAGCAGCCCTATATAAGCAATACAAATGGGGTGGCAGAGGTGGATTCATGGGCTACACAGGAGGAAAAAATCAAACTAACAGAGATTATGTTTATGGTAGGAAAATTAAGTTGAAGAGTGAGACCTGGAGAATTTTTGGACAAGCCCTGCAGAAGCACTTTCTCACACATGATGGTGGGGGGTCTGAGTAGTGAAAGTAAAGGTGAAAAGAGAAACTATACTGGACCAGGGCAACAGTCAGTATGAGCTGCATCTGGAGGCAGTGGGAAGATACATCATGAAGAGACTGACAGTTGTTCTTGGAACAACTGAAGTTTCCAGCTGAGGTAATGAAGAGATAGAAAGAGCAAAGTCTGGGACTTAGTAAGGGAAAGGACAAAGGAGAGATGGTAAGTTATAAAAAAGAGCATAGACAGAAAGGCTTATTTCAGAAGTGGAGGTGAATCAGCTGTTGTTTTTCATGGCTTTGGAGAGAACAAACACTTCAGATGTAGACCTGAGCAGTAAGAGCTAGGTTGCTCTAAAAAGGAGCATGACTGCTCCATATCCTGTGACTATATCTGTACCACTGCTGCAGCACTTGTTTTGTGCATGCAGATGTCTGGCAACAAGACTAGAAGCTGAACCTCAAAGAATTACAAACCCTTGGTAATTTTCAGGAAAAATAGGAAATGTGTGGCATCACTAAGATCCTACCAGTAAAAAAACCCTACCACTTTTTGCCATACAATTTATAGGATTCTGTGTTTATGTGCTGTTATTGTTTATTATGCTTACATGGTAACTACTTCCTTTTCAAAATTACTCGCTTTTAATAATCTCCACAGATTTTTTGCTACATTGAAATGTTGCATTCTTGAATATTTATTTACTAATGGCAGGTAAAATCTTTTTTCAAGTTGTTGGTTTGCAATCAGGGACTAATGATGACATTTCTGACCAAAAATTAATTGGAAAATACAAGCTTTTCACAATAAAAATAATTTAAAACTATTTTAAGTGTGCTGATTTGGAAGTATGGGATGACTTACTGAGACTCTCAGTGCTATTTCTAATTATGATACTATAGATACAATTCATAATTCTCAATCATTTTCAAATCTTTCAATAACAATCAAAGCCCCTTTCCTTGCATTTTAGCTTTGATAAAGTTTAGCAGTATGAAAACGTAAGTATGAATATTGAAATTATTTTTATATTTTTTGTATATATAGCTTTAAGTCACAAGAAAATTTATGTAGAAAACTTTAGAAGGAAAATATAATATTGTGATATTTTTACACAAGGTGTATTGTGAAAGTTATGGTTAGATAGGTGAAATAACAACTGTTATTAAATGAGAGGCTCTTCCTTTCACGTGTAGTTAAAAATCTATTGTCAAGCTAACAGTAACAAAAGTATTGTTGGAAGAAGTTGGTTCAGCGTGACTTCTGGCACCTTTTGTTCCTTGTCTGATACTTTCTTGAGTTAAACACTTTTTTTCCTTTACCGGTTTGTGAAAAGTTTGTAAACTTTGATAGCTCTTCCTTTCCTATCATAAATTAAAAGGCTTAGGGAGGAGTTGCTCCCTTGAGTTACTTCTAAGTTCTGAAAGTTTTGGCACAGCCCACTTTTAATGTTCAGTAACTTTCTGAAGAATACAAGCTTTCTGGGAGACCTGCAACAGCTTCATCCCGTAACTTTGGGATTGCATTCACTGTTCCAAAGAGGAGTGGCCTTTCAATTTGGCACAGAGACAGTGTGGTCTGATCAGTGTTGTCAGGTTTTTGCTGCTCACAAGTTATTGGATTGAGGAGTCAGCCAAGAAAAGTTGCTATGGTAAAGGATTGTTTTGATTTAAAAAAAATAGGGAGGAGGGCAGCACAGACCTACCACCAAGAATGATTCTGTTGTGATGCTGTGTTATGAATCAAAATAATGTAAATGCTGTGTTAGTAAAATGACAGTTCTGAAGGCAGTGGTGATGTAGGGCTGAAAACAGAGTAAGGTGAAAAGAAGTGTAAGAAATTGCCTTGGGAGTTAATAAAGATAGGATGGAAGATTTAATTTTTTTAGATCAGACCTATAATTAATTTTCAATTGTTAGTGACTAAGCTGTGTCATATGAAGGGTAATAGTTTAAAAGGGAGACCAAACTTTAGGGGAAAACCTAATGAAACTGTGACTAATTATTACATAGGTTTTGAGCCCCCCAGAGTATTTTCTATGGCAATTTCAAGGCTTTATCCTGTGCGTTATAGAAATTATTTTTCAGGTAAACCAGATTGGCTTCATCCTAACATTGCAAATTTCTAACATTGTTAATGAAGCCATTGTCTTTGGGATGGCTGGTCCCCACTCCTTCACTCAAATTCACATAAAAATGGTCAGATATGCAAACCATCCTGTTTAATTAATTAAACCCTTTAATTCAGTGATGCTTGTGAACTTTACTGTATTGGGGAGTGCTCTTTATTTTGAAAAGCTTTTCTCATGGGGTGGGGAACCAAGTTTGACAGAGTGAGTGCTTGCTTGGAGAACTGTGCAAACCAGCATTCATCCAATTTGCTGTCAGCAGCTTATAGTCATGCACATCCTTTTATCAAATGCTGTGCTTCCAGACAAGAAAATACATTGCTGCTTTGCTATTTTTTTTCTTTTTTTTTTTTTCTTTTTTTTTTACTAAACTGTTCCAGCCCTCAACAGAGAGAGTGAGGAAGAGGTTTTTACTCTGGCTGCTGCAGTGCAGGTAGTCCAGTGGGAATCACTGCCCAGGTGACACAACAAGGAATGGATCTTGTGAGACATTATGTCACATAATGGAGTGTGGGAATGAGAAAGGAAGCACCCAAGCCAGTGGAGGTTGGGCACTGGGGTACACAGGACTTATGAAGACAGGCCCAGCTCTAGAATGGGCCAGAACTTGGGATGGATCTTCTGCCTTTTAGCTGCTGGAGACTGGGGAATTGGAAAAAGAGTTTGGGCAGTGAACCCAGGAGAAGTGCTTTAACTGCCAAGGGTGTAGTGTTTATTGTGATCGCTGCTGTAGGGGACCTTAGACCAGTATGTACACAGATGAACAAGACATAAATTACCTGTAACACCCTGCTCTTACACAATGCTCTCCACCCATAGATTTCAAAGTTCTTTCCAAAGAAGCTTGAAATTATTATTCATACTTTTCTGAGGAGGAAGCTGTGGTAGAAGACAAGGGAATGACTTCATGGTTACCCAGCAAAGCAGTGAAATAGCTGAGACAAGGGCACAGTTCTTCCAAATGCCAGTGTGCAGCTATGCACATGAGAAACCTGCCTTTCCATATGTGCTGGTGTCCTGCCCTCTATATAGGATTTTCCTGGTGCTAGGAATGCGTTTCTTAATATTTCAAGGTAAATAGTAAAAGATCCTGCTTATCTAATAGCTAGCATAGGTAGATTTTATGGTTGAACATAGAATTAAACTAACAATCTTAGCTCTTAAGAACTTGACCAAAAAGCAGAATCCATTTTGCCTTTTTATTCTGTGTATCCATGTGACTCTCTAACAACATCTGGAGGAGACCGCTGATAGCCTGTGATGTGTCCTTTTACCTCTGCAGAAAATTTACCGGTGTTTTTTTTGCCTAAATTGTTTGATGGGTGATACAGGATTGCTGTCTTCAGTAAATTATTAATGGTGATGTTGCAGGCTCAAAAGCTCAAACCCATCCTCTTTCGATGGAACAGCAAAATTTGTGGCTAACAAGTAGGTTTCAGCCTTCATTTTTCCAGTGGGCTAAAACTACATCCACAAAGACCACTCCTTCTGAATGTGAAATGATTCAAAATGCCTTTGGCTGTTTCTCCAGGCTGTAGAGAATAGTATAAGTATAGGGCCATGCACCAAGGCAACCAGAGATGAAAAAGCTATGAAAAATTTGCAGTGAAACACTCCTGGAGTCATCCTTCTAGCAGAAATTATGTGCAACAAAAGGACAATTGATGTTAATAATTCATTCAGCTTTAGAAAGGACTTACGATGTTTTCCTTGATTGAAATGATAGCTAAATGATGTCTGTCCAAGATTTTGTGTGCCCAGTGGGGAAGATGTAACCTTGATCTGCCTAGAACCTCTAGTAAATCCATTATTGCCTCAACACATCATTAACAGAACAGTTTAATACATACAGTATTAAAATGATCAGATCCTTTGAAAGTCGGCCAAACAACGCAGAAACTCATTTCCAGAACTGACTTCTACCTCTTTATAGTTGCCCTCCTTGTTCTCTCCAAAAACCATGTGGGGAGACAAAGTCCTGAATTCTTACCTTTTTGCCTGAAATCAGGAGAAAATTTCCAAGCTACTCTGCATGTCTTAATTTTAAGCTGATATAGTCTGTTCCTTTTTTCTCTAGCCTAGGTGTTTCAGCATGTTTCTGCATTTTGTCCCATGTGCAGTCCAAGCTGCGGAGAAAAATCTTCTTACACCCTTGGGCTGTGCCTTAACTGCTCTGTTTGGAGCTTTCTGTGGGCTTAGCAAACTGGGGGAGGCCTGAATGGAATATTCCCCAAGAGCCCTCAGGAACATGAGCAGGCAGGGCGCAGTCCACATTCCTGGGGCAAGGAAAAGGCACAGGTGCTGTCAGGGAGGAGTCTGGGGAGCAGCCCCACCATTTGGTGTGCCAGCAGGGTGGATGGATTATGGCTGTTTCAAGAGTGCTGATGGCCAGTGCTGGGCCAGGTCTGGTGCTTCTGGAGTCTTCTCTTCCTCAGCATCCCCGGCTCCTCCAGTCTCTTATTCAGTGTCTGTCAGCAGCTGTGCCTACATGCACAAAGCCAGGCAAGGATGGGGCTGAATGCAGCTGGTAGCAGCAGCTTGAATGGGAATAAATGATACCTGTCTGAGAAGCCTATGAGTTGCTGTCAGATCACTGGTTCTGTTTTCCCTGTCTGTCTTCATTTTGCAAAATGGTAGGTGAAGACCTGAACTGAAAGGCTTTTAAGAATCAAATTCTTTAAGGCTTTTTGGCCACACATTGAGAGAGAGAAAGAAAACTATTTACTGAGGAATTTTGTCTGAAACCTGGAAAACTGCTTGCCAGAACACAAATGAAATCAGCACTCTATGTCACAGCCTTTAGGAAACACTGCATTTAATTTTATTTTAGAAGCAGATGGTTATTGCTGGATAGTGATAAGGCAGAGGGTGGCAGTGGAGGGGTCACCCTTCCACAGAGCCATTTACCAAGGTCTGATCTAAAGGCAATCTTTAAAAATAAATGAAAAGGGGATGCAGTCTGTATGAATTCAGAGATGACCTAGCACACAGTTTAAAGATGCTTAAAAGAGGAGAATTCATTGTGTGTGTGGGATGCTGGAGAGCTGCCCTGTGTTTGGATATGCAAAATTAAGATCTGTTTTGTAAAGGAGCTGAGCACCTGGAACTTTCTTTTGGCATTAGCCTACCAGTCAGATAAAACAGAAAAATGCTAATCTAATCAATCCATTAAATAATTATTTTTCAATGAAACAGAAGCTAAAAAAATCCTAGTAACAAAGCTCTCCAATCAATACCTTTGCATAAGTAATGTGTGAGTACAGAATGCTAAATTGAGGCTACACTGATATTTGTTTATATACAGAATATACACACACACATATGCTTTCTCCCACCCATATCTATACTAGAAAAGACAGGATAGCTGATGAATGAGCCAAGAAAAACAGGTTTTTTTTGATGATACCTTTTTAGAACTGACTTCTCTGCAGAATTCAAAAAATGTGTTTGAAATTAGAGGACTGTTTACAGAGGATATAAAAAAGTAGATGGAAGAAGAAATCACTTAGAGAAATGCTAATCTCCTCCTCCACAAACTGCCCTTTGCTATGACCCTGACCTTTACTTCTGTCAGTTGAAAAGATCCTGAAATATTTGTTGTGATATTTTGGGAATAGACAGGTACAGATAGAGCTATATGCTGGTTACTCTGACTCATTCCTTCCCTACAGATGAAAGTGTAAGGAAAAATCTATCTAAACATGCATACAGACACATTATTTGTCATGCACTAAGGCATGCGCGTTTAAACTAAAACAGTCCCTCAAAGTTATTATTTTTTATTAGTGCAACACTGAGGTCTGAAACACGAAATACATAAGTAGTGATTTCAGTAATCCTCATACCTGCATATTTTCTTACTGCCTAATTACTTAACTTCTATACTGCCTGTGCTCACCCCCTTTGCTGAGCGCGTTTGCTCTGTCACAACGTGCAGTTGTCCGTGCTGTAGATATCCCGTTTGTCTACACCGAACGTGGTTTCACACACGAGAGAGACTGTGAGACGTGCAACTGTGAAAACAGCTCCTACTTTTATTAATGCTGTTACTATGCCTGCCACTGCCAATTGCTCTGCTGCAATTACAGCGAACTACTTAATATAGTGGCCAGTGGGAGAGGAGGAGACTATTTCTCTCTTAGTGGCATAGTCAAATGCAGCAGCTGTTTTAGTGATAAAAACATGCACACAGCTGGTTTCTGGGCAGTTGCTTTTGTTCACTAAAATATTCACTGTAATTACACATAAGCAAAGCATGAATTTCACATTCTTGGCATTATAGTTGAAGATCTCTTGTTGATTTTTTGGAGAGTGAGTTTCTGTCGTGCACTCCAAGTTTTTATTGTATGAACATCAAACAATGTATGTGTTGATTGTGTTCCTTAAACTCAGGTTCTGAATGACTTTGGAATCTATCCCTCTTTCCTTTGTGATAATCTCAGGATGTAACCAAAACTCTTTTGAATAAGAAGGTAACTTGGAAAGGATATATTGACCTAGTCCAATGCGTACTGGCTGCTACCCCTTTGCAAATAAGGCTCCTTTCAGTTGTGTTGCTGTTTGTACACCTGAAACTGCTGCTTATCTGGGCAAAAGTAAGCCACTCTGTTTAAACAAATGTCGGAAAACACAAAATCAGTTGGATATCCTGTACAGAACACTGGGGGATTTTTCAGTGTTATCAAGTTTATGCCATATCAGTAATTTGAAATTACTGTTGAGCCAATAGCACTTTAGCAAGAATGAACCCTGTGATTTTTTTGATGTGATTATTTGGTTTACTGTACAGCCACATTATACTTTGTCTAATGGTTTCTTTTCTTGAGTTTAGGGTTAGGTTGCAGTATTTCATACCTACTTTGCATGACCAGAAATGACACATCACACGTGTGATACATGTGACAAAGCAACCAAAAGCCAAACTCATACTTGCAATTTTTTAAACACTTAAGAAGTGATTGTAGCCTCCTCCTAATTTGTTGTGTTTCTGCAGTTAAAAATCTTACTTATCATAACTAAAAGATGGGTTTCATAAGCTAATTTAAAGCTGAAATGTGACTTGTCTTCTGTGTATCACACAGAGGAATGTACTATCTCTTAAAAGTTAATTTATCTTGCTTCTTGGAATTGCTTTGCAGCTATGTTGCAGAGATAACATAACAGTGTCAAACACGCCTTCTCTTTTCAAAAGCAAGCAAGCAAACAGCTGTGAGTGATTCCCCGAACCGTCATTCATCATGCAATGTTCAGAAAGTCACAACTAGGGATGCAAATCTCTCACTCCCATCCAGGGCTGCCCTACATATATAGGACAATTGACTTCCTTACAATAGCAATTGGAAAGCTGGAGCTTCTGCAGTTGTGTGCTTATTTGCAATCAGTGTAAAGTCAGAATCCCAGAACAAGCTGATAGCTCACAAATACAGAAAAATGTGGATTTATGATGCATATTATCAGTTTTTGTCTTTTATACACAGAAAACTCCTCCCTTTTCCTCCATCTCTATGTTATCCTCAAGCCAAGCTGATTAGAAACAGCCTGTACTAATAACTTAGAACACACACACTCTCTCAAGTGATAAGATCTTGGTCAGAAAGATTGACATTGATTAATTAGTGCTCTTGAGGTCACTACTCAAAGGAAAATTGTTGATGTTTTGAACACTTTTTTTGTAGATTCTGATGTTTTATAAATGAAACTGACAATTTAAAAATCTGAGGTTCAGCAAGATAAAATATAGCACAATGAAAAATCCACATGCTGTGATTTTACCATGAGTGAAAACATACTTTTACTCTGGAGAGTACAGAGACTTCTCACAGTTCAAATAATAGAAAAAAGAAGAGTGCTTTACTGGCATTTTTAGGTCATGTTTCAATACATACTGAAATATTCTCTTTTATTCCAGAGTTGTTCCAGATTGAATTATTTTCATATTTTTTCCAGCAAATTCTTTAATGGAGGTCTGGACTCTCATTAGAGTGATGATTTATTTTCTCCTTTCGGTTGTGTATAGCTGCTGGAGCTGTGTGGCTATATTGGGAGCTAACTGGGTGGCAGATGTAGAGAGGTATAATTAATACAAACCAAATGCACATCCACTGTAAGAATTATATTTGCACTTAATCTAATATGTATTCATAGCACGATTGTGGGAATGACTTCTTACTCTTTCACCTTCAGAGTTTAGAGTAATAAGGCTCACTATGAGGAAAAAAGACAACAGTGAATATAGAACTCAGTAATATAAATTAAGGAGAATCTGCTTTCTTTTTTGCATGTGAAATGTTGGGATTTTTTTCCAAAAAGAAAGAAGGTGGCTGGTATTACAAGTGCTGCTATGTGCGGCTGTAGCAGTTTCCCAAGTGAGTCATCAGCTGTGTTTGGATCCAGACTTTCAATTTCACTGCACAGACACCATTGACTTAAAGGAAAGTATTTCCTACATTAGCTGGCAGAAACCATAGGTTTTTATAGTCAAAGGATCATCTACTTGAGAAGAAGAACTAACACTGAGTTGCAGCTTCAGGAATTGCTTCACAGCCACGTTTGACAGAGCCTGTCCTGAGGTGCTGTGTCTGCTGGGTTCAAGGGACAAATGGATGGATTGGTTTCACCCCTCACTCTGCAAAAGATGCAGCCTCTGGCTCCCCATTTGCTCCTCAATAATAAATGCTGCAAAGTGCATGGCATCACCACAGGGAGCTGAAATACAGAATGCAGGATCCCCTGTGTCAGGTGCAGTATGAAATGCTAGCTGGTCCTGAAATACAGAGTAAAAGGATCTTACTCCTGTCCTTAGAATTGTGCATCTGGATGTCATTCAACATGTCATTAGATGCCTATCTGCATTTTCCAACACCTTTTAGTTTAAAGAAGTCTGTATTTCAACATCTTTTTTGCCTGTGAAGATAATGTAGAATTTAGAATCTAGAATCTAATGGTTAGAAGTCTAACCATTACAGAACAAATTTAGCTCTTCTATACAGATTCTGAAAGACAGGAGAATTCGGTTACAGTGTCTTTTGACAGAGATTGTAGATACTGTAAAAGATTATTCTGGTTTAGCTAAAAATATTATAAAACCTCTTTTGAAAAAGAAGCCTAGGTGGGGTTTGGCAACCCTTTTTTTTTTTTTTCTTCCATTTATACTGATTTCTCTGTACGTGATTTTCTGTATGAAAAATCAAAACTGAACAAAAGATTGACATAAATGAAGATGTCATTCTTTTAATATGAAGATGTCAGATGGCAAAAAAATCCCAAGCCACTTTCTGAACAATTTTATTGAGCTTGCAACTATTCTGTTCATCTCAGTGGAGTTTTAGTAATTTCATGTTAATTTTGTTCATTTTTTTTTTTCCCTTTAAGAAAAGGTAGGATTGAGGATCTGCACAATTTGTTGTGATTGATATCTCATTTTGGCTGTCAGTCAGCAGTGGGCTTTGTTCCTTGTGGAGGTCAGCTGGGAGAAGGCAGAATGCCCACAGGTACCCTTATCCTGGGCAGAGCTCAAACATGATTTCCAAGCCCGGGGGCTCTCGGGTGTCTCCTGAGATAACTGTAATGAAATCTGGTCCCACATATTCTGTAGATGGGCTCAAAATACACCATAGCAGCCAGGTACAATTTTTTTTGTTCGCTGGTCCTAGCTGTATTCCTTGCTGATAGCCAGAGTCAGTACATGTTCTCCTGCAATGGGCTATGCAAACAGAAAATTACACAGTTAAATAGCTAAAAGTCAGGGTGTGAAAGCAGAGTGATACCTTCACTCAAATACCATTACCCCAGAGTTTTAACCATTTCTTCATGCTTCTTAATCATAGTTGGCTCAGATGGATTAAAGGCGTGTTTCCCTTTGCATGGAAGTCTCATTGAGCTTTCTGTGACACAGGCTGATTAATCTCATTCAATTTATGCCTGTTTCCTTTGGGGACACATATCAGTGTCTGAGAGGGGAGAGTTCATCTGTGCCTATAGGGATCAATCACATGGGTGCAATTAGTCTGTGACAGTTCATAGCCTCAGATCAGTTCTGTATGAGAGTGTTTTTCCCAGCTGCCTCTGACTTGCTTGTGTGAATTCAGAGTCATACCAGTTATTAAAAATTTCCTTGCAAAGTACAAGTTTTAGCTGCTGGACAGAAATAAGTGTTCATATGTCCATTTCTGGGATATTTCTCCTAAGAGATTTTCGTGGTGACAAGAACACTTTTTCTCAGCTGCAAATGCAATCCACTTTTTAACTACAAGGCTTTTATTATCCTGGGCTAGGAAGAAATCCATCAGAAATGTAGCACTATTTTCAATTATTATAATTACCATTTTACATATTGTAACTATGTTGGTTTTTCTTTTCTTTTGAGAGGCTGAAAAAGTAGCAAAAGCCCACTCTTCACTTCTTAATAGTGTTTGAATGGATAGACACTTCAGACTTTAACTGTGCTATTATTGTCATGTATAACAGACTATTTTTATTCAAAATAAAATATTACTAAATTTTGCCATATTATCACAGCTTTAGAGGGTTATTTGATGAATTTAAAGAGACCATTTTAGGCTAGTAGATAATAATAATAAATATGTGGTCTGACACAGTTTGGTCATTTTGATGTCCATGTATAAACAACTAAGATGACTGGGGGAACAAGTCCATCCTTAACCTTAAAATACAGGCTGTTTTCATTCTCCACACCAAAAAGATCTATAGTATCAAAGCACACTGACTTACTTGCTGCATGTTCTGCTCTATGTTGTCACCATCCCGTGTACTAAGGAAATGTGTGCTGCTCCTATACATTCTTTGCATGGAGCCCACTTACACCAGGTGCTGCAATCTTGCATCTTTGCTGCCTTGCACTGCAATAGAGGTATTCCATGTAAGCTTGTTTCCTGAAAAAATTAAGCCATATGTCATACACTGATAAGACTTTTCCACATGGTTATAAATGAAATTGCTGCTCTGCTTCCCTGTCACAGAATTTAATTAACTTACACATCTGTGTCCCCAGAACCAGTTTGGCCACTCAGTTAGTTGCTAGTTTAAAACCTAGGCAGAGGCTTGCAACCCAGAGCAGGCTTGCCATAAGCCAGTATCTCTAGCATGCAGAGAGTCCAAGCTGTTTGAAGAAAATGATCTTTTTTTTTTTCAACAAAAAGATATGAGGTGAAAACTCAAAGTTATACACACCATGCAGCAACTTTATTGTAAAGAAGTTCTCAAATGAGCATCCTGTGGTCTGCATGTGCCTACAAAGGAGTATGTTAATGGAAAATGTATTAGCAATTCAAGCAAAATAGCTGCAAACAAAATTAACTCTCAATGTGAAATGCTAGGAAAATAAAAAACCAGAACACACTTAAAAAACTGAAGGTATCTCCTGTTTCTCCTTCCAAATAGCGAAATAAAATTATTAAGAGAAACACAGAAGGGGCTTTTGTTGTTAGTGTTACTTTTTCTTTATTGTCATTATTATTCATTATTACTTTTTTTTTATTAATAGACTTCAGAAAACTAATTTAAAAAGCTACTAAAAAAGAAAATACAGCTGTAGCCTTGAGTCACATGAGAGCTGCAGGAAGGCAGGCAGATGTGTGGATGTTGGTGATGATGAGAAATAAGAGAGGACAGGGCTGCTCTTGCTCCTTTGGAACCCCACTCAAGGGCTGCATGTCTGTGTGAGGGCATCTCCTTTGCAGCTGCTCACCAGGAGTGTGGAAATCATGGGGCTGAATGGTTGAGGGAGAACCTTGATCTCTTTCTGAACAGAAGTAACTTTTCTGTGGTGTTTTTGTTTAATGAATCAGTTATTTGAATTACTCATCCGTGGTCTGAAGTATCACTGCAATGGCCAAAATTGCTTTGATTGATTTTGCTTTTGGTTCTCTCTTGAACTACTTTCCTTTTTTGTCTCTAGAAGGCTGTATTGGGTTCACCATGCAAAGGATGGAGGCTGCTAAAAAAGGCTGAGAAGCATCAGTGAAAATAAATGGTGGGAAGTAAACTTTTCAGTGTATTTTGGCCCTGATCATCACTTCTGAGAGGTGAGGTCTTCCTCACTTCCAGGCTGAAGTGACTTCTTGTATTTCCTATGACTTCCACTGGTGTAAAACTGGTTACTTCTGACTGCTTATATCTCTGCACAGCTGGTGAAAGACATATCAGGTTCTGAGTATTTTACATGTCTGTAGAGAGAGGTCTTCATTCATCCATATAATAGCTACATGCTTTGTCCATATAAAGGTAGTTTAGGATTTTTTGTCATTTGACACTATTGCCATTGAGTTACACAGTTCTTAAAATTTATTACTTCCACAATTCCATAGAGCAGCAATTAGCTAAAAAGGTAAAGGAAAATAGATACCTCTGTTTAAGCATAAAGAGGAAAAAATATACCTGAAAATTTTAATATCTTAACTTCTTCTCAGAAGTTTACCAGGGATGATCTGGCCTTAAGGTTTAAAGTCCAAAACACTGGGGAAAAAAAAAAAATTACAAAATACTCTGCCTTTCCTATTGTCTCTCAGCTATGTATTTTAAACTTTTATTTTACTGAAATCTCAATTATGAAATTCATTCCACCTAACAATAGGTTTAGCAAGTAGGTCAGTCATTTTTCCACATCCTATTGCTACTGCCATATTCTAGGCAATTGTGTAGATATTTTAATATGTTCAACAGGACATAAATTGTCTTGGAGGACATTCATGGTTGTTTTGGGGTATGTACTGGAGCCAAAGCAGCATTGCTATGGAAAATCATCGAAACAGTGATGCCTCAAACTTGTAAGTCTCCATAGCAACTTAAAAAAATAATGACAGCTGTACCAAGAAATTTGCTAATAGAAGGCCTCAACACATTTGTCTAGACTCAGTCATACTTCATACTCATTATAACCTGTAGAAGGATTGTAAGAAAATGAAATGTAGAGGAAAGAATAGGGAATATCTGCTTTTCCTGGAATTTCACACTTGATTCATTTCAGTTACCTGACATTGTCTAAGGCAAATATAACTCTAACAGTAAAATTTAAAAATATGTAATGACATAGATTAATTTTATTTTAACTCATTTGATTCCAAAATATACAGCATTTAATTTATTATGTGCCATATACACAGTGGAAATTTCTCAATAATTAGCATAAAGCTAGATGTTCTGAAAACAAATAGGAAGATTCCCATGTTGATAATGTTAGAATTATTGGCTGTAAAAATATTGAGAAAATTGAATGACAAATGCAGCAGTGTGAGAGAGATTCCATTTTAAAATGGCCTCACTCAAGTTCAAATTACAGGCCATGGATAGAAAACAAGAAGGATTCTGTAGGATCAAAGCACAAGAGAATTTGCTGGCTTTGGTCTGCTAGAAATGCACAAACACACTAGAGAATAAGAAAATTGGCTGTGCAACCATTAAGCTATAATATGTAGCAAGAACAAATATTTTTATGGGTTGGCATCTGTTCCAAAGATGTGATATATGTGGCTGATTTTAAGGCAGACTTTGAATTTTTAAGATTTTATATATAACAGTTTCCTATATAAACAAAAATTGTTTCTAATGGGGCAGAACTCTATTCAAGACCTTATGAAGTGAAGAGTTAATCACAGAACTGAAAAAATAGATGAAACTGATTTTATCTTGATTACATTTTTATAGTGAGTTCTGCCAAGAATTCATAGTCTCAGGGGGTTGAAAAGGACAATTTCATAAAGCTGAAAGTAATATTGAGACAATCAACCGGAGAAAATGTAAACAGAAACATGAAAAAGATAATTGTCCATTGTTGAATAACATTTTACTAGATGCCCAAATTGCACATTTCAGAATGATGTTGTTGCAGTGACTTAAGGAGAGAACAGTATGGGTCAAAGTAAAATGAAAAACATCTCTAAATCATAGTGAAACATGGAAAAAAAAGCTGTAGCAATCATTGTAACAAGTCTCTTGTATTTTAGGAAGTAGATAGTGAAGCCAAATGTTAAAGACAAATATCTCTGGTTAGAATGGAAAGGCAGAGAAAGGAGTTCCCAGTTGTACCGGGAGTCCCAGTAATATTATTACTCCATGATTGTATGATGATAGCAGAACTGACAAGAATCCATGAAAAGCAGAATCTCAGTCACTTGGAGTCTGCATTTGGGGAAAGCCAGATGGTAGAGTCATACAACATGGTGATGCAGTCCTTTTAATTCTAACCAGTTACACAGCAGATTGTTTTAGTTAGACATTTTGAAATCTGCATGTCTAATTAACTTTCATCAGATAGATTTAAAAGAATTAGGAAAAAACCCTCATAGGCATTTTATTTTGGTGATTACAGGGTTGAAACATGGGAATTTTCAGGTTGGGAAAAATTTAAAATGTACCAATATTTAAAAATGATAATAGGACCAACTCGGGAAATTAAGGGCCTATCAAGATGAGATTGCTTAAATGCAATTAATGTCCATCAAAATTAGTTTCACAAAAATAATTTTTGTCAGACTAATTTGATCCCATCTTTTGACAAGATTACAAGTTCTTCTCAATAAGGATAGTATTGTTGATGTAATGAAGTTTTTAAAGGACATGCTCTCCTCACATCAAAAGACATTTTGTTAAGAAAATGAAGGAATAGAAAATCAACCTAACACCTATGAATTTTATTAAAAATATAAGTATATTTAAGTATAACTGCAAATAAAGAGCCATCATGGTGAGGATTTGGTCCTCATGAAGTTCATTTCCCTCACACCTTATCTTTCTTAATGAGACAAGAAAACATGACATCTTCTTCATGAAGTTTTATATACCACTAAAACTAGTGGAGGATTAAGTGATAAATCAGGCTGGTGAATGATAAAGCAATCTGACTTTCTTTAAAAAATGGAAAAAGTTATTTTTTTGGAAGCCTGTGCAGTGAGGAACAGTGTGAGCCATGCTTGTAGGATGGAAAAGACTCCATGCTGGGAAATAGGGACTGAAAGGGATTTGATTTTATAATGGATAATCAGATACACGTGGAGCTCCTGCGGCGCACCACGGCCAAAGTGCTAAAATGATCATTGGACTATAATGAGGAGAATATGAATAAAAGCAGAGAGCTTGCATTATTCAGGTGAAGATTTACTGTGAGGGAAAAGGGAAAGTGCTACACAGACTGTAGCCCCTGGGCAAGGGACTACAGGGGCTTTGTGCCTCTGCTGGAGGAGGAAGGGAGGCCCTGCACAACTGCTCCCAAGAGTCACAGCTGGGTCCAGCAGCCTGCCCCCGTGCTGCATCACTGCTCGTTCTGCCCTGTGGAAAAGGATTTTGGTCTCCTTTCTAATTTTTTTTTTTTTTAATCATTATTATTTATTTGGTTTTCTTTAGAAAGAAGGGTAAGATAGTAACTCTGGTTGAGCTTAAAGGACTGGAAAAGATGCTGAAAATGAGGGACTATGGTTCAAAGTCTTGACTTACTAAAGAATAGAAAAATGGTACAAAGGCATCAATAATTTTTCTGGAAAAGACTAGCAAGTCCATTGCCTGGAATTAGAAAAATTTAGCCTTGAAGTAATTTACCTCAGAGAAGGGAACTGACCACTGGAAAAACTTACTGTGACCTGCAGTGGGTTTTGTCTGAAGAGAAAATTTGAAGCCATGATCAGTTTCTATTCTGGCTTAGCTGCACTATTGGTCTTGATACAGAAATTTATTTAGGGGAGTCCTGTAGATGTGTGATATAAGAAGTCACATTAAATAATCAACAGAGCCCTCCTGATATTAACATATTTCAGTAAAAATTGAAATGATCATGTTATTCTGTTGATATGATCTGCAATAAGGTCTTAGTGATGTTTTTAAAAAAATGTACTTTGCAAATAATTTATGAACTTTATAACAGACATATAAGATATGAAATCTTGGAGTTCTCCATTAGGAGATAAAGTAATGATTTTTCTGATTGGCATAAAGAACAGAAATACACCTAGATAATGAAATCTGGTCTTTTGCCTCCCCATAACCATGGACAGAGACCCCCATTTCTGTCCATGCAGGAAGAGAAAAGCACTGCAGCTCTAGAAGTTAATTCTGCAAGTCAGGAGGCTCTGTCCTGCTGTGGGAATAGAGCCCAGAGCCCCAGCCTGCCCATGGGCCACCCCTGTGCCCTTGTATGGGGTCATGCAGGACATGAGCTAGGGCTGGGCTTGGGGACAAGGGGAGGAGGTGACACAGGGGCTGGAGTAAGGGCATAGATACAGACTGCTGCCACTACTGTGACGTTAGAAAATCTTCTCCATACTTTCAGATTCCTTTATTTGTATCGTTTGCAAAGTTTTGGTTATTTTATTTTTGGCCGGTTCTATTTTACATATTATCTCAAGCCATTTTGTTTCTTTCTTGTTGCACCTGCTGGCACCAGTTTCACCTCATTATACCCACTGGCATAATGTCACTGCCCTTTCAGTATTGGAGCTGATTCAGCCTCTGCCACCCTGCCCTTCCTGCCTGAAGTGATTCAGAGCTTGGCCTTCACATGTGGCCTTCACCGAGAAGTTAACAAAAAAAGGAAGAAAGCCTTTTAAAACACACCAACACACCCTGCTTCTTGTATGGTCGGTCATTTTGTCTGTGTCACAGGCATGCTGTCTGCACTATCAGTAAAATGAAAAAAACTGTGCCTTCTTGTATGTTCTTTGCTGGCAAAAATTTCCAAGATGGCCTGTACAGTTTGTGAACAGCACCTCTGCTAAAAGAAAGAAAGCCTGAAGCGACCAGGGAACAGGATGGAGTGGATTTCAGTGGGCTGGGGAGTGGTGCCAGCCCCACTCCTTGGGAGACTGCACTGCTGCAGGTTGCCCCTAGAAAGACCAACATCCCAAAAGACACAAATTCTGCTGATGTAAATGGATAAGGGCTGGGGCAGGTCTCCTGTCTTCTTCAGCCAACTGATAGCATTCATGGTAACCTGAACACCCAACGTGAACACCTTCAGAGGTTCCCTCAGAAAACATACCACATCTTTGTTTCATTCTCCAGGTTTTAATTCCCCCCCCGCCCTCCCCCCCCACCCCCAGGCTTTTTTTTCTTTTTTGAGGTTAGTACCCACTGGCCCTCTGAAATATCTGTAAACTTCTCCTGGGTTACCCTCTGCCTCAGATACTTTTCTATAAAGGTGCAGCCTCAGCATTACTTCACTTTTACGTGTGTTTGAGTGTGTGTATGTACTATCTACATCTGGAATGAGGGGCTGTATTAAAAATAAAATAATTATAAAAATAAAGTCAAGTGGCCTCACATGGAAAGCATTTGGAAAGGAAAATACCAGAGTAAAAATGGAAAAATAAGTACGTGTCAGGCCAGCCGCAGGTTAGGAGCAGCTCTCTGGGAAGCCAGTGGGATTTGCTGGTGCCCTGCATGGAAAGGCAGAGAGCAAGCAAGCTCAGCTGCCCTGCAGCACTCTGTGACCAGAACTTCACTTATGACTGCAGGAAGACTTTAACCTTGCTGGCCTCAGGAGTATTTCTCAGAAGCTAAGGATGTCAGCTTTAGCAAGACTGTGCCCATAGATAGTAATGACCAAAAGGGAAATCCCTGGGGCAGACTGCAGGAAGCTTTTGGAGGTACTTGTGCCAGCAGATATTTGGGGCATGGGCATAAGAAAGGGAAGTTCACCTAGGAGTCAAAATCATGTATTAAACCCTTCTCAATTCATTCCTGCATAGACGATAAAGAGACTCTCTGATGCAAACAAAGGCATCATACACGGAGTTATTTGTGAGCCTCTAAATTAAGAAAGGATTTTAATACCTTGCTTTGACAGATTTACTTAGGTGATTAAAGCTAGGCATAATTTTAGGAACCTCAGAAGATCAGCCACCTGATAAACTCCCTGCTTCAGGTTAAAATAAATTACATTTTAAAAGCATGTTTCTTGAAAAAAAAAACACGAGGAAGAGATATTATAGCAACAAAAAATTGTCTTAAAAATTATTAAATTGTTTGGTCTTTCAATAATTGAAAAGGCTTCATTACCATGCAAACAAAAACCAGGTTGGCTATTCACCTTTTGGAAGATGGCATTTGCATTGCTTTAATAGGCGAGAAGAACCTTAGGAAACTAATGAAGGAGCATAAAAATGCAAATTACTGCAGCTAATTGGCTGTGCCTTCTTACACCTTCTGAATTATTAATTTATGACTGAGTAAATCTGCCCCTTTTAAATAATATAATAAAGAACAACATTGTGTTCTATGCTGTTGAGTGGATAGTGTTTGTTCCCTTAATTTTATCGTGAGTTGCTCTTGTTTGCACTAGCAAGATGCTTGCAGTGCTCTGTATAACTCTGCAGGTCCAGCACTCTTCTCATGAAGACTGACACCATTTTATTTCCTTTTTCTAATTCCTGACTGGGAAAGAACAAGACAAAAGATGATGCCATTATTACAATAATGCTAATTACGTCTTTATTGCCATTGGCAGTAAAGTTTAATCATAAAGCAGGCTCAGAATTCTGCACAGACCTATTTACATGCCAATATGTGAGTAATTCCATCCACTTCAGTGTAGTAACTTAGAGATGGTTGCTGCCCAGGGGGTTGAAGAAATCAAAATAAAATATTTGATAACCGGGGTTGATATATGCACATTTTCTCCAGAATATTATTTCTTCTCCCATTAAAAATTTGGAAGACTGAGGAACTGCTTATTTTACCTGGGGTTTCCAGCTCTGTGATACAGCCCTTTGGCATACATGAGCACAATTTTGCAAGTGCCAGATATTCTACCTGGCAGACCTGTACATTCATGGTGTACACATATTCACAAGAAGGCCCTCACATTCCCTGTGCACACTCACTGGCACTGTGCAGGGCATGAGCAGTGTGTCCATTACTTTCTGAACTTGCCTTATATTGCTTGAATGCTCCACAGTTATCTGGAAAACCTTGGAATCATGTGTTAAGTAATTCTATGCAAAAAGGCCTTAAAGATTAAGCTCAGTTTGTATGATTTCCTTTTTCTTTGATGGCTTTGTGTAGTTCCCTGTAGCATACTTAAATTAACAATTAAATTAACAATTTTTCATTTAAAGAAGATATGCTACAGCACTGGGCACTTTCATGCAGGGGGTGCCTGCAAGACCAAGGCTGGAAGAATTTGGCCTGTGGGATGATCATTGCCTTAGAGGACAAAGGCAGCCACCATATGCAGCAGGTGGGAATGCCTCTCCCTTTCTCCTTCTGAGAGGCAGAATGGCTTTTATTACAAAAATCAGCCTGTTGAGATGAAGTTTCTCATTCTCCATTTTAGTCTCCAAGTGATTTCTTCTTTAAAATGCAGCCAAAACAGGTTAAAAGTTTTGTTGCATTTGATTTTATGTTGCATAGTGTGTGCTACTCCGAACGAAAAAGAAATCCACGTTTGCTCCAGCCACTGCTGGAGGTGCCTAAACCAGCTACCACAAGGAGGCAGCTCATGGAAAAAGCTTTGCCTGAGTTTAAGTGATCTGGCTAGCTCAAGGCTTCAGTTATGAAGGCAACACAAGGGAATAACAGTGAGTCCAGGGAAATTCTAGTGTGGAAGGTAGGAAAACAAAAGGCAAAGAATATTAAGTCTGATTTATTTTGTTTATCTTTTAGGACTTTTATAATTTGACTGTGCACAAGCTTTGCCTAGGTCTTCTTTTATAGCATCCAAATATCTCACTAGTATCAGTGCAATTCCCAGGTGGGAAAGGAACATTATCTTCAGTTTATAGAAGTGAAATTGAGAGATGCAGGTTGGGTAAAATAGCTCCCCAAGGCTGCCTATGAAAACTTGGGCTGGAATTTGGACTGTCATCCCAATTGCTGCAAAAACTACTGAGCCATCTTTTTTGCAGTCTGAATTTTCAGAGTATTTTCTAAATAAAAGGAAAGAATACAAAACTTGCTTTAGGATGCCAAAGAGATATTGTCTTCTTAGGCAACAGAAACTTGGTGGCTATAGCATGCCAGTTTTTGTTGAGCAAACTGCCACATATCAATCACTGAGAAACTCTCTGTAGTGGATCTGTGGAATATTGTAGTCCAGGATCAAAACCAAACCTACTGCCACTTGAAAGGGTCATATTAAGCATTAGGTTTATATTATGTGTTACCTAAAATATTAATGAAGTATGTAATAGCTGTTAAACTAAAGCCAACAGAAGCAGTGAAGAAGGAACCCTGATATATTACCCAGAAGAGCAAGGAGGAAAACACTCCAGGGAGAAGTATTTCAGTAAAATATTATAGGTGGTAATTAAAGGCACTTAGACACAAAAGAATTGCATCCTGATAGATGTATGAGGAATGTAGCATTTACCAAAAACTTGCTGATAGTGTCTCCTTCAGTCATCTCTGAACACCTGGAATCTTCTCTCAACTAGGAAGGAGAAGAGTAGCAGATGTTTTAATGCTTTAAGAGCTGTTGGAGAAACAAAAAATACCTGAAAGAGATAATAAGTGTCCATAGATTCACAGAGAGAATGAGCAGGCCTGGAGGGACTAGTTATTTTCATTTGTCAACAGGCCAGAAACTAAAGGGATTTGCCTACAGCAAATTAGATTAAATATCAAGGAAAACTATGAATTAGTCATTAAGGGAATATTTTAGAATTAACATCATTGAGACTAAGGCTAAACCTCCTAAAGCACAGCTGGAGATGGTTTAAGGTCAGTTTAAGTCTCCCATCACAAAAAGGGGAGCTTCCTAGGAACAGTGCAGCTTACTAGGAATGGGCTCCTCTCACGTTCTAGCCATGGCCTGTCTTTGGAGCCTCAGTGGGGGTTTCCTTCCTTCTGGAAAGTGACTGTCTGGTCGAGTAGCCCTCTCTCCTCTTTCATATTTTAGCCCAGTAGCTGTACACTTCTTAAAGGGCTTTCTCATCAGTGTCTGAGGTAAAGCAGACCTCTGGAAATGTGCTGTTCTCCCTGCCTTGCTGGGGAGGAGGTGGAGATGTTCATTCACCACGGCATGGCTTTTCCTGCAAGACATGTGAGTAGTCACAACCTGAGCTTCTTTAAGACCAGAGTTTTGAAGACAAAGCCAAAGCAATACTTACTACCCGATGAAAGGGTAGTAAGCAATACTTACTACCCCACGAGGAAAGAAACCCAGCACAGTGACAGAAAAGTGCTACAGTGACCATTCCTTTGGGAAGAGCCACACTGCTTCTTCCCAAGCTCTGTGCTTCACCCCTGGGGTGACTATTGTTTCTCTCTGCAGTGCCACCTGCTGAGCTCCTCACTGGCAGCAGAACACCCTGTTCCCTTTATTCTGAGCAGAGGGAGGTTGCCTTCACCCCGCGCAGTGTGTCCCGGCGGGCGGCAGTGATGGGCGCCCGGCCCGTCCGTGCCCCCGGGCATTGCGGAGGGCTGCGCTCCCTGATCCCGGAGTGCCCTCTAGCGCCCACTGCCCGCAGCGGCTCCCGCCCGCCGGGAACGGCGCCCCAACATGGCACCCACCCTTGGCATGGCCCAGCCCGCTGGAGTGGCCATGGAAGCGGGACAGCTCCTGCGGCTTCTCTCTGCCTTGCAAACTGCTTCATCCAGTACCCACCCCTCTACCAGAGGAGCCTGGACTGGCCATAAGTACCCCTACTTTTGCCACAGGAAATTCCTATTTTACCTTAATTTTCCATAAAGCAGTTCAATACAGAAGACACAAAGTGATGGGCAAGCCACACTTGCAATATTCGTGATGAATAAGCCCAAACCATTTTGATGTATGGATACAGTTTTATTTAAACTCACTAGAATCTGAAGAGCATATTCACTAAATGTGAACAGGGAAGCTTACTCTTTGCAAGGGTGATGCTGTGCTGCTCAGCAATTTGTGTACCTGGGATGTTTGACCTAAGAGAAAATGATGTACGTACATGTACATCACATGATGTACATGTGATGCAAACAGATCAAAAATGAAGAAGGAAAATATTTTTAGTTCTTGTCTACCCTCACCTCTTTTGTCTTGCATATTAACGTCCCAGCTGGTGGGAATTTTATTTTTGAAATTACAAATGTGAGGCGGCTTTATAATACTGGTTATTTCCAGGTGACTTTTGATGTCAAATCTCACATTTTCAATATCTAGGTCTCCTAATTCTTATTAGAATTAAGATGAAATTATCTACTTTGCATTAAGTCTGCTGCTGGAAAAGTATTGACAAACCAGCAAGTCCATTAGGGACTGCAGGGCAAAAACTCTATGTGACATGCCACCTGTGAAACATGCCACATCTGCTCTTAGCAAGTCACTCACTGTGGGTTTGGGTTTTCTTTTTGAAGGAGATTTTACTTCCTGTTCAGACTATTGTGGAGATGGACTTGGGCTGCAGGTGAAGATCCTGTTGTGGTTCGACGTGCAGGAAGATGGGGTTATAAATAGGCTCAAGAAGCTCAAGAAATTAAGTGACATGCCTGTCGAACCCAGATGGGTCTTCAGAGAAGAGCCTGGGTGACATCTTTTGAGAAGAGATTTATATCTCTTCTCAAAAGTTTTGCCAGCACTGAATGCACTCCTCTTTTAATGACTGAGGAAATTATTGACAACTTGTATTCAAGCACTTCTCTGGTAGGAATTTCCATTTTGTGTTATCTCCAGAGTTAGTCAATCCACATAATTCCACTTGTCACATTACTCAGTGTTTTGAGGGAGGTCTGCTTCTGCAGTAGCCATCATTTGCTACTTCAGGCAGTAACTGAGGAACCAAGAAATGTTTATTTAGCAGGGCTACATCAGAGGGAATAAATCACTTATGATTTGGCGAGGACATAATATTTACCCACCCTGAGAACTTGCTCCCATCTGTGTATTCAGTACCAAAGTCTACCTGAAACATTTTTATGGTTTTGTAAGGAAACACTTTCTGGCATTTGAACAACTATTAAAAAACCAAATAAACTGCTTTTGCTATAGTTTTCAAACGTGAAATCTCACCACATATTTAATCTCTTTAGCAGCAGAAGATAATAGTCTCAAGAAGATAAGAGCCTCTTGGGGAAGAAGGCTATCAAACTGGTAATAATAATGATGAACATGAATGTGCTATTGCTGAATTAAAATGAATACTCTTTTTCCTATGTTTGAAATAGCTCACATTAGATTGCTATCTAATCTGTTACTTGGAATAACAGAGGGAAACTACAGCTTTAGTACCTATGCATGACAGCACTTATCTTTGGTGGCGGAGCTGTAATTAACCAAGTGATTTATTAAGGGAAGGGAATTTAGAAGAATGGCTTGGATTAAGTCATGTGAAATAGTGAAGCAGCTTCTTAAGATATTTTTCTTTGGCTTACTCTGGAATTTCTTAAACAACTAAAAGTTTTTTTAAGTGCCAAGAAGTCTAGTGGCTTGTGAAACTTGTAGAAAAATGGCAGCTAGTTTGAAGTGACTCAGAAATCAGTTCAGAGATTCCTATTGAACTGAATATTTAATCTACTTAAAAATTTTTATTTGACATTGGTTATTTTAAAAACAAATCCCAAAATAGTGCTCCACTCTGACCTTTTTATTTTCATATGCCTTATGATTTTTTGGCATAGCTACTGACAATAAAGCTGAAGAAGAAAGCCAGGGAGGGCTCCAGACTAACTTGTTGTGGAAGAAGGATGCCTTTTACAATTGCTTCGCAAATGCTTCTCTTGCAACAGTCTTGTTTATGGGAGATTCTGGAAAAATAGCAAAATGACAAAGCCAGAATCTTTGTTCAAGTATTTCCCTTTATTGAATGATATCTTCATTAACTGAAGTCAAGTGCTTCTGTGGAAAGTATGTCAATCTGTACAGGCATGTAGGAAAGAAAGGCTGAGGTCACTAAATCATTTCTGTGGGCTTTGGGTATGTTCTGTTGATGGCAGTGCTGCAAAAATGTTGATAATTAATAATATTTCCAGAGGAAGAGATTTAAATTGCTCTGTTATCTTTAGCACACAGTGTCCCCAGATTTCTGCTCATAAAGTTTTGCTTATGAGCTGGCCCTAAAGCATGTACAGACCAGGCAAGCTTTCTCTAAAATTTCTAAAATGCTGCTGCATTTTGTGGATGTTATTTGCTTGTTTTGGACATCTGGAGTGCCATGTAAAGTTTGTTTTCTTTCTCCAAAATGATGTGGTTCAGAACTTTAAAAATAAGTGGTATGTAAAGTTTTACTTCCAAATATAAAGATTTAAAAATGCTGAGCAGTTTCACTCAGTTTCAGAGAGCTCAGAACTTTGGAAAAATCAAATTATTTTCAACCTAAATTTAGACACTTGCATTAAAAAGCTCTGATGAGTGTTCCAAATAAATAAATTAATAGAAATTAATTATCACACTAACATTTAGCTTTAAAGAAAAGTATTTTGAGTAATAAGAAATCTGGTAAAAAGACTCCTACAAATAAAGGTACTTTAAAATACGAAAATTATTAGAAACCAATGTGAAGACTACCTGGCATCATTTCTTGACAGAAATAAGTACAACAAAAAGCAAGATAGTAAGAGTGCACCCCAGAGGCAGTGGCAAGGCTCAAGTGGTTTTTCCTAAGCAATCAGGAGTTCTTCAAAAATTATAGACACAATGAAATAGAAGATGAAAAGATGAGAATTCAGAAATGTGGAAACCTAGGAAACACAAATAGCCAGAGATAAAGAAGACCAAATAATGCTTAAGTCTTCAATAAAGTGAAATCAGAAAACCTACATGAAAACCTGTAAGTCTGCTGAGCTGTATCTGAGGAGAATGAGTACTGCAGTATGGTGAAAGATTTGTCTCAATCTTCACCATGTGAGTTAATAGCAGATATATTTTTCTGAAACCTATTCTTTATATGGAACAAAAGTAAAGGATGTTATAAGATCAGGGTGCTGACGCATAGAGATACTGAAATAATATTCAGATATTTTTAATCCATATTGTGTTTCATGTGATAAATCATAACTTCTGTATTAAAAAAATAACACCTTGAATAAGTTAACAGAAATCTAGTAAAGAACAGGATGGCATTTAAGTTGGATTTTCCTTTCAGAAAATTCTTCGTCTCTCATTTGAGATATGACAGGATAATAGGTTTTCATGGAAGAAGAGCTGAAGTGCTGCACCATCCTGACTGAAAAACAAGAAAACCTCACTAAAGTGGGATTAAATGGTTAAATCTTAGTAAGGGCAAAGGTTAATACTAAACTGCCTCTGGCTCCCTCTCTGCATACATGTGTTTACATGTATATTTTTCTTGAAAAGTAGGTGAACACTGAGGTGAAAAATATGCAGTAGGAAAAATGATCAAGGTTAGCTTAGATGAGAGATGACTGAGGGACTTGGTGGAACAAAAGCAAGCTAAAGCATGGTAGAGAGAGAGCTGAAAAATATCCCTGAGTAATGCAAGGTAAAGAACATGGAAAGAATAATTGGAAAAAAAATAGCTTCAGCTACTCTGGAGAAAGGAAGAACAAAGTGTTATTGCTATTTTAAGTGGAGGTCAAAGTAAAAACAAATATGTTAGAAATCTTAAAAGAAAAAAAACCCAAACAAAACCAAACCCCAAACGCTAGCATAAACCAATTCAACAAATTAAAACCAACTCCCAGTCACAGTTATGAGTGATATTTTACTTCTAGAGAAGTAAGTGGAAGAAAATATCCTACTGACAATGTTAGTGTTATGAATACACTTGTTTAAATTTGTAGTTATCCTTTAATCATAAGGATATTAAAGTTGAAGACCAAGTTCATCATGCACCTGCATGAGAACTGTGGTTATGAATTTCACCCAGTGGACCACTGGTCTGGTCCAGCATTATTATTCTTCTGGGAAAGCAAGCACTTGCTAAAGCTCAATAGAAAAACAGAAAGGGCTCCTATCCAAACATGTCATGATTAGAAATGCGTAGGGAAGGTTTATGATAAATATATTGAAATGAGTGGAAAAATGTATTAATCTGTCAGTTATTTTTCATGATGGGATGACATCTTCATTCACTATTTATCTATTTTTGGACTTAAGTGCATGGGTTTAATTGCATTTACCATATCTCTATTGTTTTATAAAACTGCTGTGTTTATAAATAATTATGTAATTTAATATTTGTAAAGTGTGAGTTTTACAGAAGCAGAGCGCCCCGGTAGCTGTCACTAATATTACCTTATAAAGCAGATAATACAAAGTGCTTTAATTTATTTTTAATGTAATACCCACAAAGCTGTAGGTGTGGAGCTGAGTGCAAAGTCAGTGAGTCATTTCAGTTCCCCAGTGATTTGTATCATCTCTCTGTTCAATACTGATCCCTTGCCAGGCTGTTGGCTTTACTTCATGATATGTGGCACAGCAGAGAGCACATAACAGAGCTCTCAGTGAATCAGCTTCTACCAGGGGAAAATGTGGGCACAGTTTTGGCCTTAATCTAGCCAATATCACAGCCTTGGCAAGTAAATGTAGGCACTACCTGGCTTTCCTCTAAGGCAGCCTTCTGAACAAAAAAAAGGAGCATAGCTACCAGGGAGTTTGAGAGAGCAAAAATGTCTATTGCATTTCAGATTAAGCAAGAGAGAGCTCACATCTTCCTCTCTGTCTTGGCATTGCAAAAATAAGAGTTGCAAGTTAAAAAAGAGAAAATGTAAGCATATGTTGCCACTCTCAGACTTTGGGAAAGCTGGCAGTGCCCTCTAGAGAACCATTTCCCTTTGGTCCCTTGCATCCCTGTAGGACAGCAGCGTTGGGTGCCAGTCAGCAGGAAAATGATGCTGCTCTGCTTCTTCACCAAGTGAGAGCGCTGCTCTGGGGCAGGGGGTGAAGATCAGCAGAAGAGGAGCTTGTTTTTCCTAACATGCACTTCAGGCTGCAAGTTCACCAGCAAAGTGGCATCTGCTGGTTTGCATTCCTCTGAAGTTTGTAAGAACTCCCAGTGTGCATTTTTTGGACTGATTTCAATTAGTTGGAAGCTCACTCTGTGGGAAACCCAACTTCTCATGAAGTTGAACAACGCCACTTGCAGAAGTCATGTTTTGCAAGAGGTGTTTTGCTTCTAAAATTTTCAGTTTCTGCTTAATATAATATCTAGCACAGTACAAAGGATTTTATTCTTTTTAGGGCTTAGAGGATAGTCTGTGGGGTATAATGTACTCTTACCTACCAAAACAAACCACCTCACTGGTTCTGAGGAGAAGCTTGTAATAGCACCATTTGTTCAAATACTGAAATAAAAGCAAAGCAGTTAATCCAAGAAGTTCTGACATACAAAAAGCAGTAGCAATAAAAGCTAATTGTCTGTTAGCTCCAGGTATATTTTTATTGAGTGTCTCAATCCTAGCCTAGAAGCATATATTAAGAAAAGGCTCTGCAATTTTCACAGATCAAGCAGCAACCGGAGCAGGCTGCAGTCTCATTTCTCTCTCTACTTTCCTTCCCAGCCCATCCCTCCCTCAGCTGTCTGCTTCCATTTCAAGGAGCTTTTAATGCCTTCATGTAGCTACTTCTAAAGCCTTTCTCAGCAGCTGACAACCCACAGTAATAAGGTGATTTCCTGATATCCCCACTTATATCTGGTGAAGCACAGAGTTAAGGAGGTCACTGTAGCTCATATGAAGAAGGAAGGGGCAGCTAATTTTCACCAGGGTTTGTTTCTTTTCAGTGACAGAAAGCATATTTTTCTCAACGTCAGTAGCATAATCAAAGCTTTCATTAATTACTTAATGTGCTTTGTGTGTGGCACACTTTAGACATTTCCTTGGTAGGGAGAGGACCTGCAAATTCTCTGATATGCTTTTGTGTCTGATTTTGTTCAACACAGCCTTTCTGTCTGAGCATCAAGAAATTAGATTTTTTTAAGACAAGATGCCCCAAACCATCTATCTTCTGTGACTCCATCCAGTCTGGGTTTTTGTCAATGGAGCCTCCTCAGGTGTTCCAGTAATTTGTTTATTCACCCAACAACAACAAAAGCCACAGACTTCAGTGACTTTAAGCTCCAATCCCTATCTTGAAATAGCAGGGATTTGGTTTTTCAAGTATATTTATACTAATAATTGACAATAAATCAATTATTTACTATTGCCCTCCAGTAATGGATCATGACCAGTAAGACTGCTCACAAATGAAAAAAAAAAGTTATTTTCCTTTTTCAGCCAACCTGTAGTAGACCAAAGATGGGAAGTGAGTTTTCCCTTTAAAAGACTCTTTGTCATAACCCACATTGATCAGCACTGTTGTGAACATACTGTATTTAGTTATTTTTATCTAGCACATGGCAGCAACTTGTGCATCACTACTGAAACCATCAACTGAGCTATTAAGAAGGAAGACCCACTTAGTAATCCCTGCAGTTCTCATTGCAAGAGTCTAACAGTGACGTTGGTGTCAGTGGCACTGAATTTCACTGCTTTTTTATTACATTTGCCTTGTTTCATTAAAATTCAGCATTCTTCAGGCTTCTTACAAATTGTATACTTTGTACTTTGCAAATTCTGTTGGCTGTTGTGGATGGACTGGTGTGGCCAGAAGACCGAGTGACAGTGGTCACAGAACAGAGGGAAAAATCAATTTAACTTTAAAATGTAAGCACTTACTGAGGCTAGAGATTAAGTAATGGAGTCAGGCTCTTCTGCCTAGCATGACAGGGGGATCTGAAAGCAGAATAAGATAGAAGAAATCAGAGTAAGCAGCTGCAGTGAAATGCCATGTTTGTTAGGCAGGAAATCAATAATCTTTGATGGGCAAATCTTATAGAAACCTTTATTTTGGGGCTGCTATGTTTGGAAATTGCTACAAAAGAAACAAAAGCTTTTTACTTGGAAAAATACAACCTCTGGTTATGCATGTTTACCAGACTGAAGGAGTGCCTGGAATCATTCTTTTGCAGAAGAAAAGCAAGGGAGGAGGATTTTGCTGGTGAAGGCTGAATATATACTCCTCTGGGAACAGAAAACACATGGATTTGATCACACCTCTTTTTCCTGCTTCCAGATATCTGTGCTTGCCTGAAGAACGCTACTCTCCCTGGGTTGTTCAAAAAACCAACGTGGTCATTAACTTTTCCAAAGATAGCAATAGGGAAGCAGAAGCTCAGGCAATGCAGTGGTTCCTTATGTGGCCCTGGGGAGTCCCTGGTGCATCTCAGAGGAAGGTCATTCCAGGAGATGCAGCCTGGTGGGACCAGTGGGAAGTGGAGCCTAGGGAGCAGCTGGATTGTAGGAATATGTTTTCCAACCTGCTTGCTCAGATTATAGCACTGCCAATCCCAGATGTTCACAAATCACAAGAAAAGCCTGAGAAAGGCTTGAGGTTGGTTAAAAACTTAAAACTGAGATTTTAAAAATAAAATAAGTTAAGGGTGTGGTTTATTACCTTCAGGTTTCTTAGCCTTTAGGGTGCACTTGAGTCATGTTTTTAAGTTTCTCTTTGCTACTATGAGGTCTAGGAAACTTACTTAAAACCATAAGCCAAGATTCTCACCTAATCATTTGGCTGTGGAAGCTGAAATATACAAATTTATGAGAGGTGCAGCACTGACTGATGGGGCCATGCATATGGCAAATACTTGGGAAAGAGTATTCTCTTGGAGAGGGAGGGGAGGCATCCTGGGAAGGGAGTGCACAAAAAGGCCTGGGAATTCAGTGGGGATAAATGTTGGGAGAAAGGCAGGGGAACATGGGGTTGTGAGGAAAGTGAAGCTGAACGTACCAAATTCAAATTTGTAAAGTAGATAGGAAAGTGTTTCCTACAATGAACCCCATCAGTTAACCCCCGTGATTTCTGTTTACCAGGTGAATTTGCTTTCCCACAGAGACTATTTGGTTGATTTATAGGGACAATACGCCAGCATAAGAATGTCATCAGCTCAAGGGTGGTGATCCTTCCCCTCTGCCAGCCCTGGTGAGGCACATCTGGAGTGCTGTGTGAAATTCTGGGTTCTTCAGGACAAGAGAGACATGAAGCCCCTGGAGTGGCTCCAGTGCAGGGTAACAAAGATGATTGAGGCTCTGGAGCATCTCTCTAATGAGGAAAGGCTGAGGGAGCTGGGCCTGTTCAGCCTGGAGAGAGGCCCTGAGAGGGGACCTCATCAATGTCTGTGAGCATCTGAAGGGAGGTGCCAGGAGGATGGACCCAGGCTCTGCTCCATGGTGCCAAGCAATAGCATAGGAGGCAATGGGCAGGAACTGATGCACAGGAAGCTCCACCTGAACATGAGGAAGAACTTTACTGTGCAGGCGACAGGGGCAGACTACCCAGAGAAGTGGAATCTTCCACACTGGAGATATTCAAGAACCATCTGGACACAATCCCATGCCACACGCTCCAGGATGACCCTGCTTGAGGACTGAGGTTAGGCCAGATGACCCACTATGGTTCCTTCCGTCCTTGCCCATTCCATGTTTCTATGGTTCTGCAATTGTTACTCAGAGAAGTGGGTGCTTGGTCTGAGCTGAGGATGATGAGTGACAAGTCCAGATTAAAACTAACTGATAAGAAGGTGACCTGTGGCAGCCCTAACTTAGCTTTTCAGCATAATAATACAGTAAAAACCTATCTCTATAGAGCCTGAAGAAAGACAAAGAGCAACTGGACTGAAAAGATGATACAGTTTTAAAGTCATGAACATTTACATTTCTCAATCTTTTAAAATACCAAGTCAAGACAGAGTGCATGGGGGTGTTGAGAGGCTGTGAATTAAGCCTTAGCTGTGGGGTGCTTGCAAATGCAGTGCAGAACTGTAGACAAGGCTGCCTCGCAGTTCAAGAACAAGGTGAAGATTTCGGGAATTGCAGTCCTGCTGTCAACCCAGTCACCACCAGTACAGTGAGGATACTCTATGTGACCAGTGCCCTGGACTGTGGAGCAAAGAAATGGCACAAAACATTCCATGAGGGGTTTTCCTCACAATTCAGCCATCCCTGCCTCCCACCAGAAACTTCTCGGCTGAATGCAGAAATTGCATTTGCATTTCTGCATGCTCTGTGGGCTGTTTGCTCTACCAGTGTTAGGCATATAACTTAGCAGACTTGTCTATGACAGGTGGAAGAAATAGGTTCTTGCAAGTGGTGAATGCGAGTGCAGCCTTCTGTCTCCTCCTGCAGTGTGGTGGCACATGGGCTCTACTGGACACTTCAGACAGCCACGTCTGGGTGTGCCAACACCCTTTTTCTCTGTCCAGAAGCATCCTTGGGTGGCTCATGGCATACAAGCATGAAAGTTCTGTTCTGTCTTGCACATTGTTGAAAAAGATTACTCTTAAAAAAAAAAAAAAGAAAAAAAAGTCAAAAGGAAACAGAGCTTTTCCCCTCACCCCCCAATACCTACTGCATTGGATGATGCTTTTTTTATGCTTACAGCTGTACTGAGTAAACTCCTTGCTGCACTGAGAGCTACGTGGTACTTTGGGTTGGCTAGCTCATACTTACCCGTGTCTTCAAAGACTCTGCAGTGATGCTGCATACTGAAAAAATTGTGCAGATTAGTCACTTTTGAAAATCCCATTTGAAGGATCAGTTCAATATATTTTGTTAAAAAACTTGAAGTAAAATAGAACCATGAAATCAAAGCCAATCTGGCATTAATATTCCACGAAAGTAAAAGTGGAGCATTACAGACATCAAATCAAAATCAAGTCAACAAATTGACTGTGGCACCGGATCAGAATGAAACCAAATTGCCAACTTGATGAAAACGCACAATGTTTATGAACTCCGACGATCTATTGAAAGCAGCGTCTCTTTAGCCAGGAATTTCAAAAAGCACATTTTCCCAGAGCCAGACAGAAATGTAGCACTGAGCTGGGTTATTTTATGGTGAAACCACCATTTCAGAGCAAATTATCTAGCTTCCTTCTTCATATCTTGGTCCTCAGTAATGAGTAAATCCTACCCCCACCTCCCACGTGCCATCATATGTAGCACAGTCTCAGAAAAGGACACTCCTGACAAGCAGAAGTTTGTCAAAAGTTACTTACCAGAAATTGCAGATAACAATTTCAAGTCTTTCAGGATCAAACAGAAGCCCCAGAAAATACATTAAAGAGCAATTTTATGCAACGTTATATATAACTTTTAAGCTTCAGGAACTTTCCTTCCCACCTCTTCTCTTTTTCAGAGAAATTTGTTTACATCTGGAAATATAAAGCTACATTTTAGCACTAGGAAACGGAAGAATATAAAAAACTCTGGGTGTCTTCTACCTAACAAAATAAAGTAGATGACTAAGACAAAGGAGTGTAACTGCACCTTGAGCTCTCTTACTCCTTCACACTTGTAGAACAGTGGTGAGAACTACAGTTGAAGAGGGAAATGGAAGAAGTCACAACCCTGATTTGAAATCAGGGAAAAGACTTTTGCTTTAGGAAAAGACTTGTGAAATGCAGATGCTGCTGGCTGGTGCCATAATTCCAAATAGCCAGAGTTTTTAGAAGACCCTAAATTTCAGTCATTTTCCAGCAATACAGCTTTCTCCCCTGAAGTCAAAGCATGTTTGAATTTTCAGAGAGCGTTTTCCATCAATCACATTTGCAATACTTTCTTCCAAGGATGAGCTTTGCAATTTGGTATAACAGGGCTCAAATGCACTCTTACACATCAAGTATCATTTGAAAAAAACCTTTTTAAATCATAAGAATTTTGTGCTTTGAAAGCCACAGAAATGGATACCTTAATAGACTCAAATGCATCATATGGATACATATCACTAAATAGCAGGAACACAGCTGACTGCTTTTGAGGGAACTGCTGTTATCTTTGGTGAGGCAGAGGTTTGAAGATTGCATCATGTCATTATTCTATGGAGTGCTCTCAACTTTCAAAAGAGTTTTTTAAAAGGAGCTGTTTGGGATAAATAAACTCCAAAACAACTTGGCAATAAGTGGTGCCAATGCTGCCTGTCAGCAAAATTAAGAAATGAAAATGTAATGGGTGTCTCATCACCTCAGCTATATTTTAGAAGTTCTTGCTTTATGTCTTAGAAATTAACCAGACAGCTTCTCAGCAGGAATCTTTGTCTTCATATGCTTTATACAACAATATTTGTCAATTTGAAATTTACCATAAAATCTTACATTTTATATGCAATCTGCATATAAACTATTTTTTAAAAACTGTATTTTAATCTCATATTTTCACAGTACCATTTCTGAATTCTTATCATTCTTGATCCTCTTGATTTTTATTGCCAGGGTCACTGCTAGATGTTAAAATGCCAAAGGACCAACACATGACCAAAAGAGCAGTTTCAGGTTCCTCCCAAAACCTCCTGATTTGACATCATGTGTGCCCAATTTTTTAAATATAAAGTTATGATTTTTTTCCCATTTCTATTTGGTATGGTAAAAAACAGTTGTCAGACTGTGGAAGAAATTGTGCAGCTCAAATTCTCCCCCTTCTAGCCAGTGTGAGTGCACACACACTTGCTTCTCCCTTTGAACAAGTTGTTACACCATTGAACCATGGCTCTTGTCTGTGCAACTGGGGTGACAATAACAATTTATCTCATAAGAACAACTGATTTAATATTTGAGATTTAAGGCATTGTGCATTTCCCATTTTATTAATAGTAAAATTAATGTTTAGATTTTAACTTCATTTTTTTTCTCCCAGTGGATATATGTATGTGTGTGTATTTTTTTTTCAAAACTGTGCAGAACATGAGAGAGGAGGGTGACTGAAGGAGTGTAAAGAGAATTTATGCCCAAGCAAGAGTAGCTGAAGGAGAATAAACTTTGGGTCAGTTCATTTTAATAAAGTTCATTCAGAGTTAAGAAAGTGTGAGGTTTTCTTTATTTCTTTAAGTGAAAACTCAAGATTAAAGTGAGCCAGGAAAAGAGAAGCCCGCCTTGACAGATCTTTTGATTATGATAAGTTTTATCAAAATTTAACGTCCACACTGAACCTCTTAAGCTGAGTTTACTATTGAATTAAAGTTAGAATGCACTGGAATGTTACAAAATTTTAAATATAAAACCATCTCCAACTTAGAGATCCCACAATCTGGAATTATTTTGAGGGGAAAAGGACAAGATTCTGAGACAACATCTGAGATAATTGGAAGTTAGGATTGCCTCCAACTCCAGAACACCATTTTTATATTTTAATAAAACTTGAGTTAGTCTCTTGCTTTGTAGAGCTTAGCTGAAAAAAACCCCAAAACTAAACACAAAATAGTGCCCATATTGAGTCTTAAGGTTACAAACATGATGCTGTCATTTCTCCTGCATAATATTTTACAAAGGAAGTTGCATAAAATTCTGTGTTTAAAGTGTGTAAAATGCTTGTTCAAAACCAGTTTTCTATAAGGGAACATATTAAGCATAAATACAGAGCAGCTAGTTAAATTGGAGCTTTCACGTTAGTTTTTTTGGAATAAATTTCCACTATGGCAGAGGCAGCTGAGATGGATGTTAAAGTGACTGGGTGAAAGCTCTCTTCCCAGTTTGTGATCGCAGAGATCACAAACTAAAAAAATGGAATCACATTGCAAGCCCTCAGAGCCTTTTCCTAAATCTGCAATTATGTTCCATATTTTAATAAATGCAGAATCCCTGTAATATGTACCTCTAATGAATGCAAAAGCTAATTCCAGTGCTTTCTTCCTAACAGAAAATATTTCCTGTCTTTTTAATAGCAGGATTTCAGCAGATATTTACATCAGTCAATGCTGGTGGCTTGTTCCACACTGGCTGCAATGAGGTCTGGGACTGATTTTTTTGCTTTCAATACTTGTATTTTTATTCAGCAGAAGGCATAGAGATGAGCTTTCTTTTTGATGAGAGAGCTGTGAGTTTCTCTCAGAATTAAACCTCAGGTCTGGTTGTCTCCTGCCTCCTTGTAGCTCCATTTGTGTAGGTGTTGCTCACCTCATCCTTCTGATCAGAGAAACAACACTTGCAGGAGTTATTGAGGTTTTAAAATATTTTCTTAAGCGAGTTCTATACTGCAGATTCACAAGCATTTCTTTAGTTTGGAAGAGGGATGTCAATCAGCAGCATTGCCACTTTATCAACTGCTCCTACCAAAATCGCTTCTATTGTTACAGTCTGACAAACTACCCAAAGAGTTCGAAAAATTGCTGGCTGCAGGGGCTAATTCAGCTCCTTTTTGTGGTGTTTCATGCTTTTGCGCTGCCATGATTACTGTCCTATTTTTTTTTCCACGGTTGCTAAATCACCAGCTAATTACGTTTTATCAAAGCTGCACATAACAGTGGAGTTTGTCCTGTGGCTGATGTACATAAAAACAAGCCGGGTGAGTGAGTCACTCAGTCCGGGTACAGACGTGCCGCTCCACCTGGTGCCTGTGTTAGCACTTATTCACACCTCCCCTTTGTTCTTCCGGGCTCCTTTTGCTTTTTACTGCACAGCTAGAGTAGGTACTGACTGCTGCATTATGTGTGCTTTAATGGTTTTTTCTTATTACTGTGGGAGAACAAAAACACTCATAAAGGTGTATTTTCTTTCTGGCAAAATTTCTCAGTAATGCAGTAGCTTCTTTGTTGGGGAGCTTGAACCTTGGAGAGTGTGACAAAGATTACTAGATGCCCACTTAGTTTCCTAGCTGCTCAGGCAGTTATTTGGAAGAAATGAAAAATCCCTAAGCCTCCTTCCATGCTGGTATGAGTTCAACAGTCTGCAAATATCAACGTAGAAATTTACATGCTTATCCCTTGAGAAGTCTGTGCACATATGGTATTCTTTTTCAAATTATTTAATTAAAGCTCAAAAAGTACATGAAATCTGGAATGCTCACTTCCAAGAACACCTACCACATTAAATCAAACTCCCCAGGTTGAAATATGGAGGGATTTAAAAAAACGTAATTTACTTTTCCTTTTTGTATTCTTCCCCCCTCTCCCCCAATTCCCTTGCTTCTAGTTACAGTGAACTTTGGCAATTTATTCAATTGCACAAGTGAACCTGTGCAGAGATGAACCTTTGCAATACTGATATATGGAGATTTCTACCTTACATGTTAACTAATTTTTTTTTACATACAGAGGTAAAAGTGAAGGTTTTGTTGTCTGCAGTCTTGTTCATGCTGGTAGGCAGAAATTCTAAATTTTCAGGTCTCAATGCGACCTGACAGCATTCCTTCTATGTTTGTTTAGTACTTGGCAGTTGAGGAAATACACAGCAAAGGAAGACAGAGATTACCCACTCTGGGGCAGGAGGTTGGGAATTGCCTACCATATTCAGCTGCCACTACTTGAAAAGAGATACTGAGCTTGCCAGAGCACACTGCCTATAATTATTAAACCTGTCCATTTGATTTCTGCTTTGAACAAATAAGGAAAAAAAGAAGACAAAATCAAAGAAAAACTCCAACTCCTGGCAATGAGATCATAACTATTTTTCAGAAAAATGTGATTTCCCTTGCCAAGATGCTTACCTTGTAACCTGAGTGCATGGGGAAAAAATCCTGGATTTTCACTGGGCTGTTCTCAAAGGAGATGTCAGGTATTGCTGGCTTTGTAATGAGCACCCCCAGCCTTCTGTGGGAAGGTTGTTCTACCTGAGCCCCTCTCTCTGCATCACGGACATGGGCTGGCAGGTTACTATACAGTCTCCAGCCCTGTCTGTTGTGTGCTCTACCTGGTGGGCTACTGTAATAACCAAGCCAGCTCACAAAGAAATGGGCTCAACTTCTTCCATTTCACAGGTGGATTCAATAACCTCTGCCGTATGCTGTCTTTCACGCATGGTCAGAAAGGATCAATGTTTTTCAGCTTCAGCCTTTATAACTCAAGTGTGTTTTTAAAGAGAAAATATGGAGCCATGTAGCCACGTGTGCTTTCTTGCCAAAACTGCTCCTGATGTTCATGTGAACACTCTCAACCTGGCTTGAAACAGATGATAATGTAGCTGTGGTAGCCCACAGCCAAGGTCTTGCCGAGCCTTTGGCTCCCTGGGCAGCTGCAGAGCTTGGGTAGCTTGCTGCCATGGCTGCCTGCCCAGCAGCGCTTCAAACAGGGATCTAAAGACATCCTCCATTACGGGACATACAGGCTTTTGTCACAAGCAAGTAACAAAATCTCAAACTACATTTGTAGGGTTATATCCATAAATCCAAGAAAATGCAAGTCATCGCAATCTCGCATTTCTGCAGGATACCTCATTTGCCGTGCCTTGTTTTCCCTCTCCAAGTGTCCCTGTGGAAAATATACAGCTAATTGCTTCTTGTCAAATTACTGGGGAACTTTGGATGGCTTAGGCAATTAACAGAAGTTTCATTTTGATTACTTTGTGCAAGTTTTGTACAGAAACGATGCTCTGAAGACTCATTTTAGGGAGAACACTATTATATCAATGTAGGTGGCAATTTCTGTCTGATACAGTAACTTTTGGTTTCCGCGAGGAAAACTCCAGGACTGCCTCTTCTAGCAGTGAGATCTGATGATTCCTAAAATGGGGGACCCTTAAAACTGGGATGTGAGAGGTAAATAATTACCTTCATTTTTAAACAGTGCTAATTGTAGAAGTAAAGGAGCCATTAAAAGCTGTAACAGAGGGTTCTACCATTTCTTTTCTGATTCTGTGCTCTGTAGCCACAGACCCATATGGTTGAGGGAACCTGGCAGTGAAAAACGCTGTTCTGCAATATTCACCTGAAAGTGACAGCCCAGAGAAAAAATAGGTTTGAACTTGCATCAGCAGTCCTTGGATTATTTTCATGTGAATGGCAGAGTGAAATAATTTGTGATTGCAGATAATGCATGAAGCAATTACCAGAAATATGGTATTTTGGCCCAAGGAAATTCGTGTTCAGGCAATAATTTCAAATGTTTTAAATTCTACACTTCTGTAGTAGGTGACACAAAATCCTTTTTTGGTAATGATTATATCACTAAGTCTGTCCTTGCATGCCCTTCCTTGTTAGCTATTCAAGCATTAAAAAGATTTATTAACCTTGTCTTAGTTTCAGTAGCCTCTATTTTTCTACTTTTTTAGTTTGCAGTATTTGACATGCAAAATGTTACAGTTTTTTAAACCAAGTACTCCAAGTAATAAACTACTGCATTTAAGAATAAATAGGTGGTTTTACTCTTCTCACTTGGACCTGGAGAAGTGTGCACAATTACAGAAACCCCAATATTTCCATTCTTGGTCAGCCTAGTCCAGCTACTAACAATGAAGCTGATAATATCAGATGTCCCAGAGGTATAAGCAAGATATTTCAAGGTGAACAGTATAAAGCAATCAATTTTTTAACAATTCACTAAGAATAACGTATGGATATTTATTCTGAATTCCTTTTAAACCTATCCAATGACTTAGTGAAAATTTGACAATTTAAATTCATAAATAGACTTTCACCAAGCCTTGAAAGAAATTCTAGTCCAAAGGGGTAGCATCTTTCCTTTTTTGCACAGAAAAAAGATGTGTTGAATTACTTTCTCTAAAAATCCATTATTAGATATGCCTATTGCATATAATCTTTTGCATTTCTCTCTGTAAATCTTTGCAGTCTGTCATCTTTTGGACAGTCTTTCAGTTTCTTTATCCTTTCAAAGTATATTTTCAGAACCCTTCCTATATCTACATTTAAAAAAAATAATATGAGGAATACAACATTCCATATACAACACAGAAAGAAAATAGAATAAAAATGTCAGTATTTTTTTCTCATTCTCTGTGATGTCTGCATTTTGCATCCTTTCATAGCTTCTGGGTTACACAGGTGACTCCCAGGTTTTTTTTTCTGAATACTGCTACTTAAATTATGTGCATAATATTTGAGGAAGCTAGAATCAAAATGAAACAAGAACAGAAATTGGAATCAGAGGAAGAAATAAATGGAGCTGCAATAAATGACCAGAGAAAAAAAATAAAGAGATCAACCAACAGAACCCAGGCTTTTCTATTATTAATACCTTCTGGAATAAAAATAAATTGGCTTCCAGGAGACATGCCTCAAAACTTTTGGCTGGTGTAAATCTTTGAGCCATTGCCTCCACTGGGAGTGGGGAACCTGTGCAAGGACATGCACTGGACACAGCCATTTCAGCAGCTTTTCCAGCCTGAAGGATGACATATGTGCAGGAGAGAATAAAGCTGCAGTTTGTCAGTTTGCAGGGAGAGGGAAGTGGCCTGTTCCTGAGCCAGTTTTTACATGACTAGAGGTGGCAGCAATCTCTAGCAGTGGGAGGGAAGACGCCAGTGGGAAGCCTGGGTGGCAAGGGCTCATCTTCTCCATCACCATGGGCAGCTTTGGAACACGCCCAAATGTGGCTCAGGTACAATTGCAGGGTTTACTCTTGAAGGGAGTAAGTGAAAATTTACATGCCTGAGGCTGTGAAGGTTTAATCAGTGCCCAGAGGGTGCAGCCCCAGGCTGTGTCCCCACCACCACCATCCCAGAGGTCATAGCTGTGGGCTCCTCACCTCAGGGCACAGGTGAACCATGCCCACAGCTGTGGTGTGGTGCATGTTGGTGTGTGTCTGCACCACAGGGCACTCCTGAGGCATCTTCTCAGTGAGCCTGCGAGTGAAATCTTCAGCGTTGTCTGGAGTGCTTCCCTTCCTGGAAAGGGCGGCAACCCGACACCCTGGGGTGAGCCTGGTACCCCTACTTTGCACAGCTCCACATTGATGAACTGGGGAGCACACTGTGATCTGGAGTGTCCCGCAGCTGGCCTTCATCAGAAAAGAAACTCTGATTTGGGGTCAAAATGTGAGGTCACTTATTTCAGTTTCAGCATCAGCCTTAGAGAAATGCAGTGAGCTTGCTGAGCAGCACTCAGGGCCTGGCACTTTTCTGCTGCCCTTGAGAAGGCACTTTGGGGTGGTGGGGGAGCTCCAGCAGTGCCAGGCCTTCTTTTCTGGTACTGTTTGGGGCAAGGCTGGCATTGTGGGGTCAAGGGAAAGCCCTGGTCCCTGAGGCAGGAGGCTGCCTTCAGCCTGCAGAAAGGGAGGTACAACAGGTGCCTGCAGCGCATGGGAATAGAAATGTGGGAAATCACACACAGAATCACAGAATATCCTGAGCTGGAAGGGACACACAAAGATCATTGAGTCCAGCTCCTGGCCCTGCCCAGGACACCCCAAGAGTCACACCATGTGCCTGACAGCATTGTCCAAATTCTGTCAGGCTTGGTGCTGTGATCACACCCTGGAAGGCCTGTTCCAGTGTCCAACCACCCTCTGGGTGAAGATCCTAAACTGTTGTCATTATACCGCAAAAGTCCTATTGTCATTACATTGCAAGGGTTCCATATTGCTAGAGTTTTGTACCTCATTGATGTTCCTTGTAGGCAGCTCCTCTAGGCACTGACTCTTCCTTGTCCTCACAGTAGTCAACTGACTCCAGAGCCCTCAGCCAACCAACCCACTCTTTTATAGCACTCTTCTTATTGGCTACAGCTGTGGCCTGTTAAAATCAGGCCTGCTCCTAATCCTTAGTAATTGGCCCAGTTGCAACTCCTTAGGGGGTAAGATTACATTCTGTGTTCTATCCCCCTACACTACATCTCCCATGACACAGCTTCAGGCCATTCCCTTGGGTCCTTGCACTGGCCACCACAGAGGAGAGAGTACTGCTACTCTGTGGTGTAATTAGTGCCTGCCCTTCCCCTCATGAGGGAAGTGCAGTGAGGTTTCCCCTTAGTTTCCTCTTTTCCAAGCTGAACAAGCCGAGCGCTTGGTGCTCCTCATACAGCTTCCCCTTCACCATCTCTGGATGTTCTCTAATTACTTCATGTCTTTCTTATGTTGTGTCCCCCAAAACTGTCCCCAGCACTTGAGGTGAGGCTGCCCCAGCTCAGAGCAGAGCAGGACAATCCCCTCCCTTGCCTGGCTGGTGATGCTGTGCCTGATGCCCCCAGGACAGGGTTGGCCCTCCTGGGTGCCAGGGCACTGCTGACCCAGGTTCAACTTGCCAGTGACCAGGACTCCCAAGTCCCTTTCCATGGAGTTGCTCTCCAACTTCTTGTTCCCCAGTCTGTACCTCAAGGGTTGCCCTGTAGAACAAACACTAAGAATGCTCCTCCTGCCCCAGATGGGACTCTAGCATGAGCTATAACAACACAGGCTGTAATACAGCTGTCTGCCTCAAGCCTACATGGCATGCCTGGGTAGATGTTATTTCATGACAACCTGATGCCATCTGTAAATTTTCTATGAATAACAGGGTCGAGAAGCCATTCTCCCAGCTGTGGATGAAGAGCTGAAAATACATGCACATGTTGCTCATGTGCTATAGATGTGTAAAGTGGTTTTTTCCCTCCCAGGAATGATGTAGTGTGACAGGGTGGGGATGCAATGTTACTGTTAGTTTTGTAATAACGATCTTTTGATATTTGCTCTTTAACTCTGTCACATATTTTTATTCCGTCTTCAACAGGTGTTAATCTCTTTGCAGAAACAGCTGAGCATTTGGCTTTTCTCAGCTGTTTCTCATCAGAGCCAAAGGCAGTCCTGAAGCAATCATGGTATTTTTCTTTTTAAATTGTCTATGCATATTTAAAAAGAAATACTGCATTTCTGTGTGGCTCTGGCTAAATGTGTGTCTTCCTCTGCCTCCATAATACCTGTTTACAATAATGCAGAGCCAGCTGGAGCCCGGTTACCCAATTTTGCTCTTTCAATACACACTGAAATGTCCAGGGGACAGACACTAAGGGAAGAGCCAGCCAGTGAGCCTCCCCTTCGTTCTGATTTGCTGCAGGGACCCAGTGGTCCCTGGTGGTTGGGATGGATGTGCAAAGTCCCTGAAAGATGAGATCGTCTATACAGGGTGGTGGTGGTGTCATGCACAGAGCAGGCAACATCACTGACTTTAATAACTGGAGGTTAACATTCAGCAAAACACCTCTAATATTCTTGAAGGCTAATCACATGGAGATCAAAAGATATATTGCATGTCTGCCACAGAAACACACTCTGAATGGAGCAGCTCAGGTAATGTCTGTGCCTTGCTGAGCTGGCAGCTGACTCTGGGGGTGCCACTGCCCTTGACCATGGGTTCATCAGAGAGAACTTTCTGGGATGCCTTTTAGGCTTTGGCCACTAGAAGAAATTTCATCAGGCTGCATCATGTGTTTATTGTCAGTATGCTGAATGAGTTCTGGCCCTTGAGGTAACTAAGAATTAATGGCTTTTATAAGTCCCGTCAGAAATTCTGGTCCATCATGGGCTCACTTATGAAATTTCTGCATTTGAGGACCATGTTGTTACAACAACAGTGCCTGCTCTAGTAGAGGTGTATTTGACTATCTGTAAATCTCAGATTGCTTTACAAAGGAAATTCCAGAACATAAATCCTGGACATTCACAGTGAATGGCAAACCTGGAAGAAATCCAAACACGTACTGGTATTAAAATGTGCATACCTGAGAAACACTATTAATTTGGTTTCCAAAGCAGAGAATGCTGGTAAGCAGTTCGTTAGGCATTCCCTTCTATTGATCAGGAAGTATCCCTATAGAAAAAACCTGGAGCAAGGCTATCTCAATGAAATAGTTTGTGGTCCTGTGGCAAACCAAATCCTCACTTCTCACTCTTTCTCTCTGCAGCTGCTCTGTCCCTGCCATTTGAAATGTTTTCCTTTCTCTCTTTCTCTTTCTCTTTCTCTTTCTCTTTCTCTTTCTCTTTCTCTCTTTCTCTTTCTCTTTCTCTTTCTCTTTCTCTTTCTCTTTCTCTTTCTCTCTCTCTCTCTTTCTCTTTCTCTTTCTCTTTCTCTTTCTCTTTCTCCTTCTCTTTCTCTTTCCTTCCTTAATGTTGTAATCCAGAGCCAGTCCTGGTGCCTGCAGAGCCCTTGAGCTGTCCACAAGGAACTGGTTAGAAGGAGAAAGCACTGACCAGGGTGCAGGATGTCTGGCACTCCTGCCAGATCACTGCTGGATCACTCTGCCCTGAGGCCTGAAGGAATTTCCCTGTCATTCCCGCTTACCAGGTGTCCTACATATAAAAAAAAGCCTCCAGAAAATCACAATGGGATAAAGTGTTGTATTTATGTTACTTCCCAGTGTGACAGTAGTCCCTCAGGGTGGTGGCAGATGGAAGCACTTACTGCAGCCCTGGAAACATTCTAATGGCTACAACTATTTCTCCACATCTAGGTTCTATATTTTTAAACTTTTATTTTTACATAATTTAGAATAATTTCTGTAATCTTTGTGTTCTTTGTTACATTGTGTTACAGATCTACAGTATTGTTAAAGAAGTCTATTTTAATTTTTGTCACATTCTGTCACTCAGAGGGCTGTTTCATGTGAAGTGCAAAAAGGGGGCAGGGGGAGTATAAGATACTCTCAGAAAGCTCAGAGGGGCAACTCAGGTGTCAAGACCAAAGACCTAATAAGTCTTGCAGTTAGAGGAGCAAATTTGGTGGGCTGTGCTAGAAGGGTTGCTCAAGGGTTGGGGATTCAGTGCATTCAGTATCAGCATTGGAGGAGCCTGGGCTGATGCTGAACAAACTGGGAGTTAGCTGCAGGATGACAGGCTCTGTGTGGCAGTGTGGGAAGTACAGACCTTTGGGCAGGGCTTGTTTGCCCTTGACTGTGAAATCTGCCCTCCTCTACTCTCCATGCATCCTCATTTATTAATGAGGATCATATTTACTGAGTCATTAAGTAAGGTCTTGAAGAAACAGGGAGAGAAAGTAAGCTTTTGACAAATGCAGGAAACAAGGAACACAACTGGAAAAGCTTTAAAGAACTAAACAATATTTTCTTATTTTCTTCTTTAGGAATTAAACTGGCCAGTCTAATTATTTTGCTTTATCAGTTTGTAGATATTGAACAAATAGGCAAGAAATGAAAATGTGTCTCTCCAATCAAGGGTTTTTTAGCAGCATTAAAACGAAAGTTGCCTCTGATCAAGTGCCAAAATAAACATGTTAATTGCTGTATGCTGTCAGAAAGAGAATTTCCCAATTCTTATTTCTGCTCAGATGTTGTACTTGCACATGCTACGAAATGAAATGAAAATTGAACACTGTGGAGAACACATAGGGTTACTATTCTGCAATAGGCAGATCATTGGGCAAATCAATATTGGAATTTCTATTGGCCTTTTTCCTCCTCCCCAGATCAAATACAGCTATTAATTAGTGTTATTTGTGGTGCTGCTGCCCTTTACAAAATATACTCATTAAAAATGCTTCTTGGTTCAAATGGTTCTTCATAAATTGTTGTCAACTGAAGTTTACAAATGAGAAAGAGTCTGAAGCAAAAGTACATAATGTCCAAGAGGCAATCAGAAAATAATCAATAGAAAAAGTTTTATCTGGAGATCACATGTAGCATAGTAACATTATTATACTTCAAGCCTAAACAATAAAATGAAGAAAATCATTAAGTATCTCTTAGGATTTCCTACAGCAGCTCTAGAGAGTTGGATACCTTATTTAAAAAAGTGGCATTATAAAACCACACCAAATTCCCCACTATGGCAAATTCATTTTGGGCCTTATTGCACACACCCATCTGTGAGTTAAAAACAGGCCTTACCACACAGTCCTTTGTCCTGGAGAGTGCTGGTCATGGTCATGCAACACCTCAGAAATAGGGGTGGGGGCAAATTCCCTGAAATCTGTTTCTTTACTGCTTGAACAGCTGTCTCAGGATGGCCAGACACAGTGAAGTGCTGTACATAATTATTTTATCCATGGCTGAATGATGGCCAGCTTTGCTGGAAAGCCAGCAGCTGTTTAATGGTGTGTAGTCACATGCTGTACCAGTCTGTCGAGGGAAGGGATAAATACATCTTCCAGCTGATGTCTTAGGTCATAGTTGAATAACCCAATTTGGAAGTGAGTCAGAACAAAGAAGGCATCCTGATGGGTTCATTTTTACCATAAAGCCTTTAGTAGCACAGGCATGCCCAGGTGATGCCTTTCACCCAGGTGGCTTCTGAGAAGTGCAGTGTCAGAGCACTCTTGTGCTGAGCACTTGGCATAGGGCTGTTTAACAGCTGTGACACTCCTCTGAGTATCCTTTTGAGACTCAAACACTTCATATATAATGTCTTGCACTGTATTTGCATTCGTAGCAAGGCTCATTGCTCCATGTTTTCTCAGTAAAATATGTGTTCCCCGAATCTGGTCAGTACTATGGGGTTTATTAAACCTTTCCCTGCTGGTCTTCCCAGGAAGTCCTGGAAGGGATGTGTGTGAGTCACATCTACAGTCATCTTACAGGCTGGTCTCTGTGTGGGATGCCAGAAGGGATGGGGCTCAGCCTGTTCCCCAGCTCCTACAGGCAGGATGGAGAGGATGAGTAGGCCTGTCTGCTGACCCGTGGCTGCCATGGCTCCAAGGCTGGATGCCACCCCATTCCCTGGACAAGAGGCCAGTGGTGGGGATGGCCACCTGCATGCCCTGCAGCATAGCATGGAGTTTAGGAGCTACCTAAATGGAGGTCTGTTTTGTTCTGATAATACTATTTTTTGCCTTTCCTAAATTCAGTCTTGTATTTATTCAAATGTCAAATTCTTTTCTAATGAACTGTAGCGTGAATGACATACATGAAAAGCCACAGTCCTCTGTCCCAAGAACTTGAACTCCATATGGCAGCCAGGGTCCAGTGCTGCCATCCTCCTCCTTCCCTTCTCATGGTGTTAAAGCCAAGCATAGAAAGGCAGCCAGGTTTTGAAGCCGTTTAACAATGTCATGGACCATACTTCTAATAAAACTTTACTATGTCAGTAAAACCTAGAGGAAGGAAAAACCTCACTTTCGTCTGTCTCTTTTATTGCTACCTGTCCTGTCTCAAATTTCCTTCCAAAGTCTTGTGGTTTGGACTGTACTTCTGTCCTTCTGTCCCAGAAAGTTCTGGCTTTGAGGAAGGAAACTAATTTTGGGTACCTGTATATGTGTTTCATTTACAAGGTGCAATGAGAGGCCCTGCTATCAGTTTCTGATTCATGCTGTCAGATTGGGTCAAGTCCTTAACATGACAGATGAGTAGGGCAAAAGCAGGCTGCTTGAAGCTTATTAATTAATCTTCAACAAATGAATCTTCCTGAATAAAAAAACCTCAAGCCTACAATTCATAGAGTAAGAATCATACGCACAGAAAGTAGAGAAAAGTCACCTTCCAAAATTGCCATGGATATGTAGCACCTTGTGATACAGACTGTATTTCTCATAAATTGTTTTTTATATTGGAACTAAGAAACTTTATATTAAAGCAACTTTAAGGCTAACATAAAACCTAACCTCATCTGTTCTCAGGAATATCTTTGGAAAATATTGGTATCTTGATAATTTCCCATTTTTCTTATTATCAGCTCTCCTCCTTATATCAGAGTGCTATCAGTGTGAATAAAATGTCTTTCCTTTGAGAGAAATGGTTTAAAAATTATGATTGGTGGTTTAGCATGACAAAAATGGGAGAAGACAATCTTCAGCATTGTCATTAAAGAAAAAAAATCGCGGCATTTAAAGAATATATTATTCTCCAAGGAAAATGTTAGGACAAATAGTCCATATTTTGCAAAAGGAACATTTAAGATCTTTCAATGTTTTACACTAGTTGTCAAAAATACTTTATCCTCTTTCTTATATTTTGTAGTGTAGCTACTTCCTAGCTCTGTGCTCCAGGTCCAGGATCCTGGATGAGAGGAAATGTGAAAATACAGGTTGTGTTTATCAGTGAGCAATGCTGAGAAATTGTCACCTGAGTAATGAATTACCTAAAAAGAATCGACTAAGATGGTGTAGGACACTGCAAATGTTCATGCTGCTGTAGAGCTTCATGTCAATAGAAGGCTATAGGGCTGTTTTTAATTGGGTGCTGTATTTCTATAAGGCCCTGTGAAGGCAGATCTCGGATTGGGATTGAGCTCCTTTACATTAGCATAAAAATGGATGACTTTTGATCTCTTTCATGCAGCTTACAGAAGCATTTTCACAAAACCCAGAATCCAGTCACTGAATCACAGTAGCAAATAATTAGAAATGGAAATGCCCTGCTGGGTTATTGAGTTCTTTCCTCTTAAAACGCAAATATATTTCCTATGATACATATTTTTTCTTGTGAAGTTCACTCTTGAATCATGCTTCATGACCATTTCATCATTTTCCTGTGCATATCATCCCACAGACTCAACTATTAAGTGCCTCACTTATGTCTCATTAATCTTGGTTTTATCTCTTGACTGTATCCTTGTTATCATGTTCTCTAAGAATTAAGGAGAGCTGTGGGAAAATCTGTTTGCATGAAATGACATTTAAATTTCTCCAAAACTGCAAATGTAACATTTTTGAGGTTCAAATATGTTTTGCTAACCTTTCACGTTTCTTCATCCTTTGAATTTTTTCATTTCTGATCAGGACAAGAATTTGAAATAGCAAAATACATGAAGAAAATTATTCCTACGGTATTTTGGGAAAGAAAGAAAATTAGCATCTCATAAAGTCTCCCTTCTGTCTAGGTACTTTTTGAGAACCAGAAGGAAAATTAATTAATTTTGTGTTCTTCTGAATACCCATGAAATTATCCCAAGTACTGTTTGATTTGGTGGGGTTTTTCTCATATGGTGGACATGAAATATGACCTATTCTTCAGAGCAAGCCTGAAAAATAGAAACAAGAAATATACATATTTAATCACAGACGTTACAAGTATTCAAAATAAACTTTATTCTCTTAGTTTGGAGATCCTAATTTGACAGCATTCTTGGAGAATGATGATCTACTAATATTCCTGGATACAACTGAGAGAATAAGCTAGAAAATTACTGGTTCTTGTTAATTTAATAGCTTGTTCTGTGCAGAGTACCTGTAGCCCTAATAAGTCTGTTACCTTAATAGGGAGAATGACTGTGCCATGGCTCAGGAAAGGAAGTCCCTAGGGTGCAGACAGGCACAGGAATCACCACCTGGAACTGAGAGAAGGTTCCGACAGACCTTGCCATAGATACCTGGTCCAGTGGCATCCACAAAGACATTGTGACCCCTCACCCAGCCATGCAATTACTAAGAATCTGCATAAGCAGGGGTCTGCCCTGCAAGAGGATTGCCCATGGGGAGCAGAAGAGGACTCTTCCTGCCTGCTTCATAGCCATTATGAAAAATATGACTTTATTTAGAAATCCCAGTGGCTCTTCTGTAGGCAAAACAGCTACTTGCTTCAGGTCTGTGTAGTGACTCTGAATTCAGGTCCTGTCTCTGAATTATTCATCAGTGCTAGCTTCATTTTTCCAGCTCCCTGTGAGCATTTTGTGATCCTGGGAGTGAGTGATTTGATATGCCAAAATCCTACCTAACCCTCTGTGCAGGGGGCCACATTTCATCTCCTCTTGTCCTGAATGCAGCAGCTCACCAAGGAAGTATTGGGACACCAATTTCTGTCCCTTTGTCCAGCCACCCTTGATAGTGAATTGGATAAAATTTAATGGAGGTGATAATTGCTTTTTCCAGTCACTGTATTTTTCTTTTTAATTTCATTGTTGGCTAATGATCTGTCTATTTTTTCATCTCGCATGTCTACAGGGCTGAAGAACAGTTCCTCAAATTACTCCCAGCTGAATATATCAGCAAGTGGCTACTTCCTAGGCATTTTGTAATACTCCACAACTAATTAAATCTATTTCAGGAGATGTAAATCAGAAAGGATTTTTTTCTTGTCCAGCATTTTAAAGCTCCATATCTGAAAACTTTCTACAAACAGGAAGGAAATGCCTTTATCCCTTTGTGGCCAATGAAACTTCTTTTTTGATGATTTTTTTTGGTTTGTAGCTCAAGTGTGTGCCTCATTGACCAGACTGACATTGCTATTCTTGGCCTTGCTCACAAGGACTGTCTTTATCCATGTTTTGGACACTTCTGGCTTGTGGAAAGTCTCTGCAAGCAACAGAGATTTTCATTGGGAGCAATTGGGAGCACAGAGCTATTGCATGACACAGAAAATCTGTCAGACAGCTTGAAGTTCTGACTCAGGTGGTGCTTGACCATGACAGCTTTGCCTGTGGTCTGAGCTCTGTTCAGACATAGAAAACACATAAAGCCATAGTGTTGAAAAGTGATCTTGAAATTATACAAAAGCGACTTTTACTTGCAGCTTCAAAGATGACAAAATGTACTCCGGTCCAGTAGTGACTTTGACAGTTTTTCGTGAAGAAAACACCTTGTTAGGGGCCACTGCCTCCTTTATTCGGGGTTGTCCTGCCTGAGAGTGGAGAAATGGCAAACAGAACAGGCAGAGTTCATATCTAATATAACAAAACTATTCCTACCTTCCACATTTCCTGTCTTCCCTGTCTTCTGATGGTTGGGATGCCATGCCACTCATTAATCATTTATGGTACCTCAGTAAGTTAGCATAACCCCATGTGGATTTTATGGAATCTGGAAGGCTTATGTAAATGTCGAAAAACTTCTCCAAAATCTTGTTAGCCCACATGCCCCAGCATGTCTTCCACCAATATTTGGCATTTATGTACAGATACAGGTCCCTCTTTTGTAACTGATCACTTCAAGCTCAGGCATCTAAATGGGATGGGTGTTCTCATTGGATGATGGATGCTTTTGTGGGTTTGCAGAAACACAGTGGAGGGTTGCATTCTTTTCTTAGTCAATCATTTGAAGGTGGAGAAATGCAAATTATTACTTCCATCTTTTCCGTGTTTGGATGTCTAAAAAAACTAATTGTGGGAGAATTCACCTTGATAATGAGCTATAACCAAAATTTTCTGGTCATTAAAAAGTAAGTAAACTTAGGATATGAGAAGTAGAGAGACCAGACAATGGCAGCCTGACTAGGGAACAGAAAGTGCTGATGTTAAAGCAAGGAAAATTGCCTTTGCCCTCTAACTTAGCCAAGGAGAGCCTTTTTCATCAGTATTTGCAAGTAGTAAGTCCATTATGCAAATAGCTTATATTGGTTTACTGCTGTTTTCTTCCAGTTCTTTCCATTCTGACAAAAGCTACCTATATATAAACACAAAGTTGAAAGTTCTGCAGTTATCAAAACTATAATTTGCTTTAAACCTTTTCCTGTGGGGCAGAGACATTTTCTTTCTTCTCAGATTTATTATGTCATTTAGCATCCCCTTGGTTCTGACAGTACAAATGTGAGTGGAATTGTATTGAAAAGCGGATCAATGAGATGAGAAGTCATCAATGGCAAAAGCAGGTCAGGACTTCTCCAGTGACCCCCAAATGAGCAGGATTAATTTTGCAGAATCACCCAATGGGGTGATCCTGCTGAAACTAATGGGGAAGACAGGTTTTAATTATGGAACCATCCAGGAATACAATGAAGCAACAGATTAGGTGGAGACAACCAAAAAGAATTGGTGATTTTTCTTCACAAGGTACAAACAGCAGAAGAGAGGACCTGGGGTTAATTAAATCCTAACCAGCAGGCTGTGATTGCTAGGAAGGGAGGAAAGCATAGAGCTTCTGACTCCTGTGTAGGAAGGAGAAAAAGCAACAAAACAGAGACCACAGGTGGGCAGAAGGCTGGATTCAGCCAAATCTGAGGCCATCTTGCTCAGGGCACTCAGGAAGCAAATCTGGGTAAAAGGAGCTGAAGTGAGTTGTGTGTTGCTGACAGGAACAGTGTGAGGAGCACAGCTACAAACCCTCCCTGTGCTAGGACAGTGAGGAAGAGTAGTGAGAGACCCGCCGGCTGAATATAATCTTCTCGCTTACTCAAGCCCAAGAAACATTTGTACGGAAATTGGAAATGTGGTTGACTTAGATTAGCATGAGTATAAAAAGTTGTTACAGACGTCATAAGAGGGCTCTACTCTATGGTTTGATGGTTACAAAGATTGCTTTGAAAATGAGCAAAAATAGGATATGTAAAAACCACACACAGAAAGAAAATTATTGTACTTGCTTCACCCTGTCTCTTCATTATTTTTTTTGTTGTTCTGGAGTATTTACTGAACTTATTTTTACCTTCTAATATCCATGTCCCTTTTCAAAATAGGAACATTTCCTGTCATACTACCGTATTATTTTTGGAACAACGGGACAGACTTTGCTACAATGAAGAGGGAAAAAGAATCCAAAAATGAGAAAAACAGTGAGAAAAACACAGAATTCTTAGTTTAAAATCTCAGAGAAAATGGGGTAATTTAAATTAAAAACTACTTGCAAAAGTAGGGCTCCCTTATAATGTACCCTCTATAGGGGTGAAATGTGCAGTGTGCTCTTATAAAATTTCCAAATTCACCAGAGCAAAGAGAGCACCTGACATGCAGACATATCTGAACAGCTTAAAACTCCCTGCTGTAGCAAAAGCCTGGGGCAGACAAACCCCCTTCCCCCTTTAAATGTGCTCCTAAGGTAAATACATGAGAGAAGGGATGGGAAAAATATGCTCCAAGAGAGTTCTGTCTCAGCTGGAGTTGACCCTGAGCAAATACCAGGGTTTCTTAACCCTATTGCCCAGCCATCTGAGTGAACAGCTCCATCACCTAGGCTGTAAAGAAATTCAATTCCACCTGAGTTTAATCTTCCCTAAAAGCAGGTCTTGGGACTTCCTACCTATTATCTGTGACCTCCTTTGTAGTTTTCAACTACTCTCTGGTTATCTTACTTTTGCTTAACCCTCTACTGCATCCTTATCTCTCCAGACTTGCCTTCACCCCTTTCCTGCTGTAATGACTGTCTCTGTGCTATGCCTGCTCATTTTTTGTCTTTGAATTGCCTGGATTGGTCTCTCCTAGATGCCTCTTTTCTTAGAATTACATATTTTATTCTTTCATCCTTCACCTTAGGTACAGTTTAGTGTTCTTTCTTTCTAAGTAGGTTCTTAACAGGTAAAGTTGAGTAGCTAAAGTTCAGACCTGTGAAGAGAGGATTGATTCCTACCAGGTGTGGCTATGCAGTCAGATTTTTAGTGGGAGAACTTCTGCTGGTTCCTTACATCCTTCACTGTTCAGTAATAGGGCAGGTTCTCACTTCATGCACATGTATTTGAAGTCAGCACAGAGACTTGCATCCTAGTCACTAATGATGCTTCAAAATCTTTCCTGCTATATCCATTACCGAATCTTTTTTTTTTTTTTCAGTGTTCTGGGTGGAATGTGTATTCTATGAAATTTGCAGTCATTTCTTGGTGTCTGTGTAAAACAATCTATTCATGGTATTTGAAGAATTTGGGGACTGAGAAGATTTTAAATTATTGTCACATCAATGGCAATGAAAGTGAAGTAAAAGTGGTGATCAAGAGTCCTTATCCTGTTTTTTATTTTAACAAGAGATTTTAAAAAATGCCTGCAAGTGCAAGCTGAGTGTTGCACTTTCCTTTCTTAAATCTTCAGAGTTGCTAATTATTTCTCTCTAGTAGTATGTGTTAAAACCCTGTCATTTATTTCTTGTTCACTGTTCTACCTATGTGGGGAAGGGAAGAAAAAGCTCATCAGATGAGTCACACACCCTGAAAACATAACAGTGATTTGAATTAGGGCAAAGGCTTCTCTGAAATGCACCTTCTCCTGCTCCTTCAAACACCTCCTTGCTTGCTCATTATTAGACACCTGCAAGTATGTGAATGTATGTGATATTTGCATAAAGCACAGATGGTTGTGGAGACCTGCAGTCTGCTGCACATTCATTTACACAATTATGATGGTGGTATCCTTATAGCAGCCTTTCAATACCTGAAGAAGGGACCTACAAGAAAGTCAGAGGGGGGCATTTTACAAGGCCATATAGTTACAGGACAAAAGGGAATGACTTCAAACTGAAAAAAGGAAGGTTTAGATTAGGTGTTAGGAAGAAATTCTTTACCATGAGGGTGGTGAGGCACTGGAACAGGTAGCCCAGGGAAGCTGTGGATGCCCCATCCCTGGAAGTGTTCAAGGCCAGGTTGGATGTGGCTTTGGGCAACCTGGTCTAGTGGAAGGTGTCCCTGCCCATCGCAAGGAGATTAAAAATTTCTGATCATTAATGTCCTTTCCAACCCAAACCACTCTATTACTGTATTTGTGACGATTCTATTAATGTCATTCTTGTCTGCGGTAGTAAATCTGTCTAAAAAGAAAATTAGAGGGGGGGAAAGTGGACAAGGAGAGTGCTACCTGATGACCCACTGGTGATCTGATTATTATTGGCTCAGGTCAGAAGATGAAAGGAAAATAAGGAAACTTTTGTTTCTTTTCTCAGGGGCTATATACCAGGAGGTTATGTGACTTTAGTTCTCGCTTGTATTACAGCAACATGACTGCTCTTGAAGGACCCTTGGCACATGGTTTCTTATAACATTTGCATTTGTATATTTCTCTGGAAATGTTTATTAAAGTTATGAAACCATAAATCTAATTTAAAAATGTATATTTAAAGGAAAAATTAATATAAAACCTTAAAAAAGTCAGTTTTAATTTCAAGTATAGAGCTTTATATTTAATTTTTTTTCCTTTAAAAAATATGTTTGTATTTTGATCAGGATGCATTTACTTTTTTGTCTAAGCCTTTATCAATATTATTGAAAAAATTATCTACAAATTGCTCCTATAACAATAAGAGTAAATTTCTCCATCTTACTCAGGGCCCGAGTTGTCTTACCAGTGCTTTCCATCAGATGAAAGAACATAAGTTATATTAGTATGCTCATTAAAGTAAGACTATACTGAGTTCAGTATTTGAGCTCAATATTAAGTAATACACAATCACTTTTTAAGAAGCAATTTCTGTCTCTAGAGCAGCAAGAGGGGCAAAAAGCAGGAGGTGTGGGTGAGCAAAATAGCAGAAACTCTACATCACAAAGGATGCTCCTACCCCAAAGCCTTGGGGCTCATTTCTATGCCTCTTAGCACTCAGGATGGTGAAAACATGTCAAAATCCCTTGGTTTGATGAAAAATCACACCTTGCAGCAGTCTCACTTTTCTGCCCTACCTGGTCCTGCTCTGCTCATTAGTTGTCCTAAAACGTATCTCCAGTGTATATTGTTTCTCATCCCTGTCCAAAAATCAGATGCATTTCCTCTATACCTTACCTGGTCTATCCCATTCCACTTTTTGTGCCTGTCTCTGTTGTCTCCCCTCTGACCTCTCAGGTGCTTCTCACTTTCCTCTGTCCTGCTGCTGGCAGGACAGGGTACTTTTGGAAGCATTTCCGGGCTGACTCCTTGTGTAACACCCCACTCCCCAGTGTCTCCAACCTCCAGCACCTCTATTAACCTTTCCTGACAAGATTGGCTTCCTGTGCCCCTCCTTCATGAAATTATTCTTATGGAGGGAAGGGATGAGGAATTTATTTCCCTCTGCTGTCAGGCCTGCTACTGCCTTTGTGAGCCTTTGGGGATTGGAAGGGTAGAATCATCCCCCTCCTCTTTGGGGTGACTGGCTCCCCTTCATATTCTTTCAGTTTATCCATGATCCTTACTCCTTAGGTCCTTTAAGCATTAAAGTAATTTGCGGTGTTTCTTGGGAGATCACAGGATATTGTTCCTAGAATGGAAATACTGAAGATTTTGCACAAAACTTACTGAAAACCCCATGGGATTAATTTTATTATTTGAAAGCTCTCAAGATCCAGCCCCACATTTTCCATATATTTAGGATTAAGTTGTTTGCAATGGGATGCTGTAGCCACTGGAATGCATGTCTTCAGAAAGGTGGCCCATATTGTTTATGATAGAGTAAAAAGTCTCATTAAAGGAGCTTCATTCAGGTTTGTGTGCAAGGGGAAATGCTACTAGAGTCATTGGAAGTCAGCCTAAAGTGAAGATAATTTCAACATTTTTGTTATTTGTCTTTCTCTTTTCTATACACTTTGCTAATTTCTTACATCTGCTTTCCCTCCCCCCTAGTGGGGTGTTTGTGAGGTCCCCAGGACGAGGTGCGAGATGAAAATCTGACTCCATGTGTGACGGTGGTCACAAGGGTTTTGAGGTGAAGAGAGAGGCGAGAATGTTGATTCCATGTTCAGAAGGCTTGATTTATTATTTTATGATATATATACTACATTATAACTATACTAAAAGAAATAGAAGGAAAAGTTCTCAGAAGGCTAGCTAAGCTAAGAATAGAAAAGAATGAATAACAAAGGTCTGTGTCCCGGCAGAAAGCGAGAGCAGCTCTGCCCTGAGTGGTCAGTAAATCCAAACATCCACAGGAGACCAATCACGGATCCACCTGTTGCATTCCACAGCAGCAGATAACCATTGTTTACATTTTGTTGCTGAGGCCACAGCTTCTCAGAAGGGAGAAAAATCCCAAGAAAGGATTTTTCAAAAAAGATGTCTGTGACATTCATGTTCTCAGAAGGCTGATTTATTATTTTTTGATATTATATTATACTAAAGAATGCTCTACTAAAACTATACCAAAGAAAGAGAAAGGACACAGACAGAAGGCTTAACAAGAGTGATAACAAAAACTGTGCCTGGAGACTCAGAGTTTGACACGGCTGATGGTGATTGGTCATAGAGTAAAAACAATTCTCATGAAACCAATCAAACATGCACCTGTTGGTAAAAAATGTCCAAGCCACATTCCAAAGCAGCAAAACAGGGAGAAGCAATCAGATAATTATTGTTTTCATTTCTCTCTGAGGCTTCTCAGCTCCCCAGGAGAAGAATCCTGGGCAAAGAGGATTTTTCAGAAAATATCACGGTGACACCCCAGCATTGATAATTCCCTCAAAACTTGGTTAAATGATAATAATTCTATGGGCAATTTAACCACTTTGTTTTAGATGAAATTAGAATTTACTGTCTAGCTTAATACTGTAGTATTAGACAGAAAAAATAAATACTTGAGCATCCTGTTAGTAATGGGTGTACTAATTTCATCTCAGCTGCAGGAACATTTTGAAGAATTTCTTTTTCTTTCATGGAATGTAGAACATGGAAAATCAGGATCTAGGTTTCACTTTCTTAAAATGAGACCACTGTAATAACTCAGACACTGTCTGGTGTAATAGAGAGAAGAATCTGATCCTTGTATTTCTGCTGAATTGTGCCCTTGCAAAGGAAAATGGAAATAAATGAGAAAAACAGACTCAATTTACTAACAATCTGCATGACACAATCTCCATAAATTGTGCTAATAGAGCAATTTATAAAAATTGTGGTAGTATATTAAAGAGAGCGATTTACAAAATCCTTTTAAAATAATAAGCTAAGAATTGCTGGTAATGCATCTATATTTTCAAATATTGTTTATGTATAAAACAAATTGTCTGTCTGTTCTCATTTACTCTATGTTATGTTAATACGAAGCATAGACAAGTGCAAATAATGAAATACTCAGATTTTTTTGTTTATCTACAGATTGCATCGATGGTCAACACTTATTTTAGATGCATCACACTTTTTTTACCAGAAAAAGATTTCTCAGCTGGACCATTGCTGGGATTTTTGTTTATGAATTACTGAAAAATGTTTTTCTGAAACTGTTTATCTTGTCATTCTGACATAAAGCTCAGCATATGAAATTAATACATTAGGATTGCAGTAAGCCACTCTCAGCAAAATGAAATGCTTCAAAATCCATTTGGAGTTTAGTTGTCCCTCCCAACATAACAATGAAGATTTAACAGGAGACGCTGCAGTGAAGTTTTACATGGCTGACACTGTGTAAGGATTTAAGACAAATCCTTAACAGGCAAAACAATGGAATGACTGCAAGATGTGCTGCTTTATCTCTGATCATGGAAGGATAAATCCTGCCCTGCAGTTGCTCAGCTCCTGGAGGTGTGCTCCTCTGAAGAATGGCTGCATTGTCCAGGTAGTCCTGAAGTCCCGAAGGCAACTGAGTTTGCACCCCAAGTGCAGGGGGCTCCCCTTGGCTGAACACAGAGCCACTTGAAGAGCTGGGTCTGTCCTGCCAACCTTCTGCTGCCTCCTCCTCACTCTCTTTCTTCTCCTGTAGCACCTTGCTGCAGTGTGTGGTGCCCCTCAGCTAAGCAGAACGAGCTGAATCCTCTGCTAAAGCTGGCCAGATGGGAATGCAAAACGCTGTGCATATCCAGCTACTGGTAAAGGCAGGATGAGGTGGTGGGAACATCTCTATCTGCTACTTTCAAGACACCAGTACATGGAATGATCCCCCAGGGCTTGTGTATAGGGTTTCCCCCTTGCTGAGCTCCGGGATCCCAAAAGCTCACCCCAAGCAAGGAACCACCCCATGGCTTGCGCGAGTTAAGGTGAGTCAGGGGTTGAAGACAGGTTTGGACTTGTTTGAAGAAAAATGTGTATGCAGTTGTGGTATTTTCTTTCATGTTATCTGGCAAAGACACATGGCACTGCAGAAGAGCAAAAGTAGGAATTGAGGTGGGTCAGTGTGTGCACATATGGAGGTTATAAATATGATGACCTGCTCCAGGGGTGGGGTTGATGGTTTACTGCTTCCCGTCTGTGACACAACATAGTGGTGGAAACAAGTCTGAAGTTGCAAAAAGGCCCTCAGGCAGTGTCTTGCGCCTCCCTGCAGGGAAACGGCATGTACAAACTCTCGCTGCTTATGGGTACAGCCTAACTTGCTCTTTAACATCCCCTCCTGGAGGGGACTGCTCAGCTCTTCCCATTGTCCTCACATTCTGCTGCCACAAAGACAAATATCTTAGTTAGTGCCCTAAGGCATGGAACAGAGATTCACTGCATGATTCTTAGTTGCTTGGTGGTGACTTCCCTACCTTTAAGGAACCTTAAATCTGCTTAAAACTGTACAAGGGATTTTTTTTTAATAATAGCATACTGCTGAAATTCTATGGGAGTAGTATCTTCCTTCTCACACTATTTGAAAGACATCTATACCTAGCTCTGCCACTATTGAACACCTCAATTCTCAGCAGAAAACTTAATTTAATTCTCTTTAAAAGGTTTCGTTCAGTTTACTTTAAGAAGTGGAAGATTAGCCAACTAGTTGCTCAATATTCAGGAGAGTGAAGACGGATATATTTGCATATTCTTTTAAAGCACTGCTGAGAGTGAATGTTTCATGATAACATTTTTAATAGAAGTTCGAATAATTTGTACGCCAGTGCATATGCCTGAAAAAAATCCTAATAGGTAGTGACGAAGAAATACACAGACAGAAAATACAAAATACTTTCAATACATACTATTTGACTTTTTACTTTGTAAAACTTTGAACACTAAACACTTCCAATTTATCAATTATTTATTTCTATGCATACGAACACATGGCACTCCTACAACGTTTATTTTTGTGCCAATAAAGTGGCCATATAGTTTTAATTCCAGTCCTTGCTCTTCCACTGTCTGCAACCTTATGTTATTTTGATTCCTTTGTTCTCTTGCAGTTCAGTTGTTTAAAAGCTTTCTGGGATGTTAGCTTGCCTGCTGTCACTGCCAGCTCCTGACAATAACTGATAAATGGACATCCCTCCAGTCCCTCCTTTCTTTGTGCTGAGTGGTGCAAGATGGGGGAGCAGGAATCAGAGCACATGCACACTGCGCACACAGTGAGGTGGGCTCCAGCCACAAGGCACGACAAAGAATGTAAAGATAAGATGGTGATGGAGTGGGGTTTTCTTATTTACTAAATGTAAGATGTTATCTCAACATAACTTTGAAGAAAGCATAAATATATGGTTAAAACCAGAGTTTTCAAAAAAAAAACCCTAAGATTTGTGCTGTCTTTGACTGTTAAACAGAATAAACATTGTGTACATCACGTGTTCAGTCAGTGTATTCATTTGAGAAATATATGGTACTGATACAATGAAGAGTTTATTTTCCCCATGGTGATAGTTACAGAATAATCTATTATGGAAGTTCCTAATATCTGAACTTTTTAAACCAGTTAATCAGTGAGCTTTTTAAGCCAGTTAATGGACAAAGAACCCTAGGCATTATAAACTGGAAATGATAATTATTAATTTGTGTGTCAGATTACTGTAAAATCTGAAGTTGCCATGAAGTTCACATCAAAGTACTTATCTGAAACAAGTGGTAGCCAAGGGTTGTTGTCTTAGTTTGTCCACAGGCTGCAGAAGAAGTAACACAAGGAGAGTGCTTTCTTTCTCTCTAATTGTTTGGGGGATAGGATGGGCATAAGAATCTGAGTTTTTGGGCTTTGTGTGGAAATGGACATATTTGTTGTTGTATTTTTGCAAAGCTCCCATACCTTGTCTGTGATTTCTCATGTGCATCTCCTCACAGTACTGACTCCTACTTCTTCACAGCACCACCAACAAACCCCAACTCTCTCCTCACTAAGCTAACACACACTTTTGTAGCACTGGTCTTATTGGACGCAGCTGTGGCCTGTTAAGGGCAGGCCTGTCCCTAATCTCTGGTGATTAGTGCAGCTGCAACTCCTCAGGTGTGAGACTACCTTCTGCAGTATTCTCTTACATTTTATCCCTCCACACATATTCTGGCAAAATTCAAGAAAGAGAATACTAGCCAGGACTAAACAGATTTTAGGTCCACTGATTTGGTTCATAAAATCTGTAGGATGTTGAGGTGCTTGTGACAAATCTCTTTGTGCTTGATGGTATTTAATAGAAGCCTTCATGGAGACAGTTTTTGTACCTACAAACCAAATTCCTGATAAAGCTACATCTTTGCATGTAACCCAGAAAATGTATCAGATGGTACTGGAATATCTATTTTTGCCATTTGGCTAGACAGCAGAGTATTGAGCAAACAGGACTCAGCCAGAAGGCAAAGTTCTTATTTCCTATGGATTGCCTAAACTGAAGGAGTAGCTGTTTCTAATTTCTGGGTTGAGCACAGCTTGTTCTTTCAGTTGAGAATAGATTTTGTTATCCTCAAGTTATCCTCACAGCACTAGATGTAGAGGCAGATTCTTTCACTGGCATAGCACCACAGTAGTCAGGGCACTCACATTTTCTGGCTAGTTAGCCGGACCTCTGTGTCAGCTCAGAATCTCATACTTACTGTGAAAACATCCCAACAATTTGTTGGCTCTTTCTACATGAACTATTTACTCATGAAAGAGGCCTGGAAATCGGGCAACCACAAGATATTAACCATATCAAAACTGGATTGTTGTTTCAAGTAGCTCAGTTGTCCCCACTTTTAGTGGGACAATTGGCATTTTCTATAATCTCTTTTAAGGAAAATATTTGATTCAGCTTAATTAATTTTAATGGGTGGGATGGAGAGAACTGGTGGATGGTGTGGCAGTGAGTACTTATAGGGACAGTGAGTCATCTTGTGGAAGCCTGACCAGGTACATGAGAAATGCAACCTTCAGTCTGGGTGTTCAGAGAGCAGGATAGTGTTACAAAGGGACAAAGAGCATCAAGTGCTCTTTGCATGCCGAAGATTAGAAATCAGAGACCTTACACACATTGCCTTATAACTGCTTTCAAACACCTTTAATTTACATTTTGGAGAAGAGATAGAGGCTATGGTGAGGTAGTAACTTGCTTTAGCTAATAGTGATGTAGGCATTCTTTGGAAAAGAGATTGCAGACGGATAGGCTATTTTGTTTTCTAGAGAAAGCATGATTTATCCTGATTTTCTTCTGCTAAAATGATCATTTAATGGGTATTGTGATAATTGGTTCGGGCTCTGTTTGTAACTAGTTTAAAACCTGGGCCAAGCATTTGTAGGAATTTTTGTCTTGTTGAGAGAAATGAAGGACTGCTTTCTGTAGAGTCTGATAGAGTTGAGTGCAGGGGGTGGGGTGGGTGGCAATAAACAGAGTGGTGTGGGTGGAAGGAATATGAGCACAGTCATTAAGCATGTAGCATGGTGTTGTCAGATCAGAGAAACACCCCCCTCCACCCTGTATTTTCTTAAAAGAAGGAAACATTCACAGAGTGTGTATATCCCTAGTTTAGATATAATAAAAAAGAAAACGCAGAAAATCTGCTCTCAGCTCACAGAAACTTCCTGAAATAACTTGAGGAATGCTTTGTTCTGTAGTTCTTCAAAAATAGAGATCTGAGACAGGAAAGTGTCATGAACTTCTTATCTGATAGACTGACCAAGGGAAGAAAAATCTTCTGCCAGATCCTTCAACTCATTAGAAGAGCCAATGGCATCAGTTATATTCCTGTAAGCAGGTGCTGAAATAATGGCCGGACCAAAACGGGGTGGGATTAAAGTAGAAGAGCGCTAAATCTTTGGAGCAGGCATGCACACGCAGCTACAGATGGGGACTTTGTAACAGGTGATGAGACAGAGAAAGAAACAGAGCTGTGAAAGCTGAGGACAGAGGGTTCTGAATGAACAGGACATGCTAAAAACATAGGAGATTCAGCGAGGAAATCACTACAGGTATGCCCAAAGTCTCTCAAGGGATTGTTGGCATGTGGGACATCTCCTGGATACCTCAAATTCTTAAATCTGGTCCTTTTTCCTGAGGCTCCCTTTGAATATCCTCTTCATTTTTTTCTGGGATGGAGCTCCTGTGTACTTCCCTGAGGACTCTCCTGCTGAGCCGTGCCAGGGGCTGGTGGTGGGATTTCTTTGCCGTGCTAGTGGTGTGCTCTGTGCTGAGGAAGACAAGGTTGTCCCCAGTGCTGTGAGCTATGTGTGCAGTCCTGGGAGATGTGATCACTCATCTCAGCTATATCTGGACAGTGTTGGCTCGTGTTTCCTATTAATGCAAAGTAATAAAAATATTATTATTATGAAAGTAAGGCTCAATGACAGCCTGAAATAATGAGGGAAAATTCTTGGCTGCCTAACAAAGTCCTCTTCTGAATAGCATAAAAGTAATTTTATCTTTGTTACTGTTTTATTTTGAACACAAAATGTGCCCTGAAAGTAAAGGGAATGTATTGTTTTGCAGTGCTTCAATAACACATTAGCTCAGGAATTCTTTTTCATTTCTAGAAGAAAAATGTCAGTTCAGAATTTGAGAAAAAAAACCCAAGTGCAACAACAGCAGAAGAACGACTCTGAAATACCACAGAGTCACCGTTGGGATTCCTACAGTGCTTTTATTGAGTAGTGAGCATCTTGGATTTAATTGACAATCATCAGCCATCTCCCATCCTTTCCCTCAGCTATGCATGCTCAGTGTGATTCACTGAGAAAAGTTTTGGCCTTTTTTGTTTTTTTTTCCTTCTCTTTTCCATGCAGTAAACAAAACCAACCCCAGAATCAGAGGCTGGTGCTTCTGTGGCTGGAGGGGGAGCAGGCACTGCTAGTGGAGAGCTTCCACAGAAAGTCCTGTCTGTGCACGCTGCTGCTCAGGGTGGTCGGCTAGGGCCACATTAAATGCAGAGGAAAGCTGGATTATTGCCACCCATGGGGCTCTGGAGCTGGAATAGTTCCATTGACTTCAATCCCATTTTGGCCATGCTGCTCTGCAGAAAGAGGTACAAGGTAGAGGGTAAGCCCAGGGCATGCCCAAGATGCTCCCTCATGCCAGTGCTGGGACCAAGCCAACTTTTCTTCTTTAAGGAGGGCTTAGTCTGTCTTGACCAAAAGTCACATTTCACTTAACAATTAAAAAAACAGAAGAAAAAAAAATAGACAGAAAGGAAAGGAGGCCCAGCCTGTCTCTACTTTATTTCAGATGCGTGTAACAGGATTTTGTCAGAAACTAAATCCATCTGAAGAGGCATTCGCCTCACAATTGCACCTGAAAGTAAGTACCTGCTTCAGGGCTGTAAATGGAAACCTGAGACTGAGGCTCCTGTTCAAGTCAAGACGTCAAAACACGGACCTGTATGAATGGGAAGGGTGCAAAATTATTATTAACCAGTTCTCTCATGTGCTGAACTCAGCCAGATTTTTGAACTGACATGTTTCACCCTGGGAAAGAAGAAAAAGGAGTTAAGCAAAATATCAGAGAGTGGAGAAAAGACCGAAGCAAATTTCCCTTACTGTGGCAAATCTACCAAAGTCCCTTCCCATTAGAAGGGTCTCCAACATTCAAGCATGGAGTTACAAGTCCCAGTCTGCCTCTTTGTCCAGTATTATTCATGTAAGAAAATTGCTCAATCCTGTAGTCCAGCTACCCCACTCTTCCTCTGCCTTCTCCATGGGATTGAGGGTACATTTATCTTCTCAAGACCACTCCTTGGGAGAATGGAAAGCTGCGTAAGTTACTGAAAGAACTTAGATAATACTTTTCAAATAATTAACACAATGAAAATGAACATTAATAAGCATTGGATTGTTATGTTATTTCTGCTTGATTTTAGATGCTGAAATTTTGTGCAGAGTTCAGAATAAATCTAAGGCAATTGCCAGGAAATGAAATGAAGCCAAATCACAATATAGCTTCAATAAGTGTTGCAGGCTAAATGAATTAGTTTGTTTCCCATTTTACAGCACCAATCTGTGCCTTAGTGGTTCAGATACCATAATTCCTTCTGATCTGTCTACATGTGTCAGGTTTGACTGGAAGGCCATTACCATGCACTGGGTCAGAAATAAAGAATGATAAATCTTAGGTAGATCAATCCAACACAATGACTAAAACAATCAGAGATTATGTTCTATTTCATTTGAATTTTTTACATTTCAAAGAGACCAATTGCAAACGCATGCAGCAACAATGCCTTTATGTTCACACAAACCTGTCCTTGGGGTTCAGAGCTGACCTCTCAATGCTGTGCTGAGCTGTGTAAAGCTTTAGGTCAAGAGATGGCTTTCCCAAGTATAAAAAGAAAATACATTCATATTATCAGTGTTAAAATTCAAATCTGTTCACCAGTGTACTTGAGTAATTGATTGACAATATTACTGTCATAACAGCAATTAATCTAAGGTTTGTCATTGTGTTTCCTTAGAGAAGATTTTGTGTCTAAAACCTCTGAACAGGACTTAAAAGACTGGGAAGTTCATCTGCAGAATGGACTGGGGAGCACAGGAGGAAATATAGTAACAAGAAAAAAGAAAAAAAAAACAGAGTGAAATTTGCGCCTCAGAATTTATTTTAAATTAAAGCATAAAAGCTTGGGAATTGTACACTCAAACAAATTTGCCACAGGACCTGATTAGCATCCTCAGAAGGAATAAAAATAAATCACTTTCTTAGATAATACAGTCAACACATTATAATTAATGCATTTAAATATGTGCATTTCTCAAGGGCAGGTACTATGTTAGCAATTCCGGTTTCAGTAATTTTTGCGAAAGAAGCTGCATCTCATTATATAATCTTTTAGACCCATGTTATTCTTTCATAAAGGAGCCAGTTATCTTGTTTATGGATTCTTGAGAGAGCAGGGCTGGAAGCATTAAGTATTAATGCAAATGCCTGAAAGTACATCACTGGAAATTCAATCTCTTTCTTTTCCTTTTCATGTTATTTCCTTTTTCTAAAACTGTTTTTGTTGCATTCAGAATGTTACATCTGTCTGTGAAAAAACAAGCCAACTTTTCATTTACAGAAGCTACAGACTTGTGCTTTTTACTCAGGCAAAACTTCTGGCATAGAATCATTCTCTCATAACATGTAAATTTCAATAATTAATTTATTAAATCAAATAATTAGTACAAACCAAATTAACTCTTAAAATATTAAGGAAGAGAAAGGGTCCCTCACGTTACAGTGTTAAGTTTGTTTTTAGTGTCTCCTGGCAATTCACAGAACAAAGCAGAAGATTATTAACTCTCTTCTCAAATAATTTAATATGGTTTTTCAGTTACTTTAAGCAGAAGCAGAGTTAGAATAAAAAAGAATAGGCTTTTACCTGCCTCTTTCAGTGCCCAGACTTCGAATTATATTTGATACACTGATGACAACTTAGAACAGCATCTGAAATGTTGCAAGTAGAAAACGCAGGGGCGGTGAAAGCTGTTTATACAGAACAGACACTTTGCAAGTTTACACCAGAGCGGCTTTTATACACTCACAGTCTTTGGATGAGGTTCATGGAACGGTCATGCCCCTGAGCAATTGCTGTGTACCCTTCTTTGCCCTGTGCTGGCCACGCTCAGCCTGGCTGCTGCCCATCCGTCCAATCTGCAGACAGCACCATTGGGCAGCACTGAAAACACAGAAATGTCCACATGTAGGGACAAGCTGGATACCCCCTGGTACGGGGTTAGGGCATAACTCTGCAATTGCTTGAGATTTCCCAAAACACTGCGACAGGTGCTGGGTGAGGAGCTTGTGTGTGGGGCTTGCATGAGACTGTATAAGGTGCCTTCTGTGCAAAATGAGGTCACTGTGTTTTCTCACCTAGAGTAGGGCAATTCAGAGCTTGCATTTATTTCATTTGAATTCATGTAAATAAACACTCTGCTGTTCATCTCCAGAGACCTGTGTAACCCTGAAGATGCACACTAAGGCACTCAGGGTTTCTCAGAAAGGAACTGGAGACTCTTTTCCTTCTCCAGGATATTCTGAAGTCTTCCTCATCACAGATGCAACCGTAGAGACTAAGAATTTTCATGTCCTGATTCGCCCTTGCACCATGGCGCTACTTTGTAGGGAATCAAAAAACCAAAACCGAATACCTTTGTGAGCCAGAGGTTCCAGTTCCTCTTACCTAACTTTAGATGTTAATAAAGTCATCTGAGTCATGCTGTGATCACTTTATAATGAATGGAAAAATAGACGAGCTCCAGGAGAGAAATTTATTCCATCCTTATGTAGAAGTCAAAAACTGGTCAGATGAAACACACCCTAAAGTACCCATTTTCTTCCATTGACAATAAAGACAAAGATTTGGCTGAAGTGTAGCTATGTTTGCTTTAACTGTGCAAGGTTAAAAGAGGGTAATACCATCCCAAGTGACTTCAGTGGGCATTGGGTCAGGCCTGCTATGAGCAGTAAGGACGTGCATTTGAAGCCTGTATAATGTGTTCAGGTTTGCCCTTTGAACACAATAGCATTGTGTAGCTTTGGTGCTCATCAGCCTTTTGGAAGGAGGGCAGTAAAACTGTGGCTGCTTCACTGATGGTACTACAAAGCAGACTTGGCTTAACCTAAAGGCCAGGAGGACAGACTGTAATTCACTGGTCTCTACTTTGCTGTCTGCCAGTTCAAAGGTTTCAAGAAGGGAGGAATCGTGCATAGTGTCAATTGCAACGCCCAATGACTCTCCCAAAAATGTGGAGTCCAAATTAAAATTTTTTATAACTGCCCAAAGATTAAAAATTGTTTTACTCAAATTATTTGGTGAATCCTCATGTTCAGATCGAAGTCCTAAGGTCTTGGACTATTTAAGAGCAAGCACAAATTAGAAATGTTTAAACATCAGCAGATTTGCTTGTGGGCATGAGAGATAATGTTTGCAGGATCAGGTTTTTAATTTGAGAAAATAATACTATAACTAAGGAAAAAATAAAGCATTTATACTGATAAAATTATATTCTCTGGTTCACTGGGAAGTAAATTCCATTTTACTTACTCAACAGCTTCACAGGGCACAATGGCTTTCTGGGGTAGCCATCACAGACCAGAGCTTCTCTGGATAAATACATGAATGAGAGTTTATCTTATTTACAGTACAGCAATTTTCATCCTGTATATAATAGAATTTTCCTGTATTCTGTGCCTGTAATTGCCTTTTCTCTTTTATAGTATGTAATCAATTACTTTTTATAGTCAGGTACTTCCATTTACGTGAATTGAAGTTTTATCATTATATTGCAAGTGTTCATCAGAATTTACTTTCCTACAGGTGAAAGTAATTTCTGGCCTTCCCCAAGAGAGGCTGAAAGCTGATGCCTATTGATTTATTTAGGTGTTTCCCTGAATTTAGCCCTTCTTGCATACATCCAAATATTTTTAATCAACCTCCTCCTTTATACCCACAAGCAGTAGTCTTTCACTCTTGGCAGCTGAGTCAGCCCTGGATCCTCTGTTGTGTGGCAGCAACATGCACCTGACTTCAAACAGGATTTGTTTTAAATATAGTGCTGATAGAATTCCAGAGTTTGTTGTTGATGGATGAAAAATTTCCCTGCCAGTCTGGGACTGTATATTATGCTCTAAATGTGATCTAATAGTGCAACTGTGTGAGTGTATATACACACATATATGTACTTACTGTATTTCAGAGGGTATGGAAAAATTTCCTCTCAAAGACCAGATTGGTTGGGAGATATGTATTTATATAAATCTGTTATAGAACCTCCTATGAGGATGTATTCATTGGAAGTTCATGCTCTTTTTTGTTGTCCCACATTGCTCCAAAAATAGAGGGAAGAAGAGATGCCCTTCATCTATGACTTCTTGTCTACCTGAAGTGAAGCTTTTTCAAAGCATCTGTCGGAGCTGAGGACACAAGGAGGTATGGGCAGAATGAGGAGGAAAGGGGACTCAAAAGGGCTACAGTTCACCCACCAGCCCTCTGGCTGTGCAGATCCCCAGACACGTGTCATGGTTGTTTTTGCCCAGTCTGCTTGTTCATATTATGGCTGTGTCTTCTCAGAAATGAAATTATGCCTGTCTTACAAATTAGTATAATATTATGTGTCAAGGCTCCTGGGAGGTCTAGAGACCATCCAGTAGCCTTTGTGTAGCTCTGGTTTCTAGGACTTTGCATTTTAAGTTAGTTGTTGCAGTAAGTTAATGCTCCAAACAATTGAAAGGCTGTTTTCCTGTGATTATCTTTTAAATATTCCATGGGAATGAAGAAGTGAGAGGTTTTGTTAGTGATCTTTATAAATTTCAGGAAGTCTGTTCCTGAAAGTGAGGAGCAGTTTAGTTATAAATGGAGAGCTTATTCCCTCATCATAGAAAAATGAATAAAATCTATGTGAAGCTATAGACTGAGATGTAAACGTTGATAATCCTCTCTTGTTTTGTCAGAAAAACAAGATCCTAACCTGACATTACTGGTCAATACTGAAGAATATCTGTTTCCTCTAGAGCTGTCCCATTCCAGTCTTTCTTAAATGTTCCTTAGCATGCACAAGGAGAAATGTGACGCTTGTGTGTGATTATAACACTCACTTCTGGCCTGAGAGAGCCATGAACCCGCTGCGGTGGGACAGTCCAGCAGGGCACACCTGCTCTGCTCCCTTGGGAGTCTCCATAATGTGCTGCTCTGGGCAGGGACTGCCACAGGGCACTCTGTCTATAGCAAAGAGATCCTGCCACGTTACAGCAACCTGTACTGTCAGAGGCAGCTCACAGACACGTGACAATGCTAACAAAACATCCACAGGAAGTTCCTGCTGCGAGCACTATTGTATGAGAGGACGTAGTTCATGTTTACATTGGAAGGGAACGGATCTTGGTTATTTAAGAGTTTCCTTAATTAAATCCAACTTAAATCTTACCTACATAGTCTACTGCATCCATCTAGCTTTCTCTGAAGGGTGGGAGTTAAAGACAGATCTACTTGAAGGATTACAAACCAAGCTGAGCATGGGATCTATTTATATGGTTGAGAGAGTTACATGGTTTTGTTTTATTGGCCAAAAAAAAGAAGTTTTTGAAAAGGTAGGAGGGCCATGGACTGTTGCCAGGCTTTGAGACACACTATGTGCTTGTTGGGCGCTTCTTTTAGAAGATCCCATCTGGAATTTTTACTTCCATTCAAAGCTCAGTTGTCACCAAAATACAGAGCTGAAGACCTCTATATTTGGACAAAATAATTGTCAGTTCTGTCTGCTGTTCTTGGACTCTCATGGAGTGTCAATGACTTTCCCCAAAACTGTTAATTATTTTATATTTGTTTGCCAAATGGTTTTAAACAACTTTCTCTGGTATGTGGAAATTCATAAATTGCATGCAGTGAGTCTGAAATTTGGTAGTTTCTTTTAACCTGGCTTGTGATCTAATTCATCGGATGGAAGTTCCTTTTCCTAATCAGGTATCCAGATTCAATGAACAGGATAGCTGATTAATCAAGTAATTGCAGGTTATCCAAGCAGAGTGAAAACTGCTTGAGCTATTCAGCAAAAGAGATGGCTTGCTTAGGGAGCTGCAGATACAGATTTCCTTTGTAAATCTTTCCCTCGCTTCATTGTATATTGATATATTTTTCTTAATTCCTACAGGTTTCAGTTGTAACTGCCTGAGCTTGATTATTGTGGCCATTCCACTGATCCCAAGGGTTGCTTCCTAGTGGGAGAACCCATTGCACCGTTTGGGTCATGCTGCATTGACCTTTCTCAGTGAGGGGCATGGAGCTGGTGTGTGTGTGTGTGTGTGTGTGTGTGATAAACACCTGAGCCTAAATTTAGATATTTGAGGAATGTTAAAAATATTCACCTAAATATTGAAAAATCCACTTAAAAATACCCCTACTTTACTTGATAAAGAGAGAATTTGCAGTCCATCTTTGTGCCTACCTACCTGAGTTTATGTCCTGTTTTATTTTGTCACTATCATGCTATTGCAGTAAATAACAAACATTTACTCTGGTTATATTAGGGGATTAGATGCTCTGACATTTATTTAACATGTTCCATGTTAATATGCCAGGGGTCTGGTCACTGGAAATAGGAAACTGCTGTGTATTCTGTGTACAGTCACACACATCTGCCACATATGTGGCTTTAAGTCAACAGTCTTTAATGGCACATCCTATCAAAGCCTTTCCCTTTATTGTGCAGCTTATAAACGGTGTCTCAAGACACTGATGTGTCTTTTTCATTGATTTCATTGTAATAGAAGCAGCAGACCGTGGGTGAGCCAGCAAGACTTTTGACAGTGTTATTTTCTAGGGGGTGTATCTGAAATGTGCTTTAAAAAATGTTAGGTGGTTTATTTATGACCAATACATCAGGTAAAATTGAGAATGAATCAAATAATTATGAAAAGTAGATTTTACTTAGAAATTAAATATTTGCAAACCCTTGGAAATGCTCAGCTGCATGTAGAGCTCTGCTGCTGCCAGGTGAGACTGGTGAGAAAGGAGCTTATCCAGGAGAGATGTGGCTGGATTTCATTCCCACTTTTCCAGCAGCCAGCCCTTGGCCCTGCTTTTGCAAAACCCGTAAATTAACACAGGTGCACACTGTTGCTCCAAAGAATGTTATTAAATGTATTGTTTACTGGGATCATTAACTACTGCTGTAAACTACAGGAAAAAAAAATGCAGCCTGGTTGCAATTTATCTTGTGCCTCTTCAGAGAATGAAGAAAAACAGTGATCCTTACATTGACCCTTTCCTCAGCCTCATCAACCACAAATGGAAATGAAAACATTTTAACTGGCTCCTAACAGTGCCAGGGATTCGTCACCTGCTTCTGACTTCCCTTGTCATTCCCTCTCTGCACTCTCTGGGTGATGCTTGTGGGCAGGACCAAAGGTGTCAGGAGCAGGGCTGCATACCTGCCTGCTTTATCACCAGGTTATTGCAGGCTGTAGGCCAGACTAAAGCAGTGTCTGCTTTGTGTGGCTCACTGCCACGTTAAAGATAATCACATCTGGGATCACACAGCCCTGTGAGCTCCAGAAGCCTTTACCAATAGTTTGTCTGTGGTTGTTTAACATCTCTGTGCCTGTGCCAGTGAAACCTTCCGGGTGGGACCCCAGGCTCTTTATCAAGAGCACACGAGAGACTTTGCTATTAGGTAAGTATATACATTTGTGACCACCAAGAGACAGAATGAAATATGAAAGCACAGAAGAGAGAGCAGAAAGAGTAGACATGCAGGCAGGTTTACTGCCAGATTTGGGTGACTTATGGCTCCTCTGGTGCCTGGGAGCTTCTGGAAAAGGTCAGAAGGTTCCTCCTATGTTGAAACATGAAACCAGTGCTCAGGAAAGGGCTTCTCATAAAGACTGCTGTATGGAGAGCAAGAAAGGTTCTTCAGTGAGGATGTGGGAGATAGTGGGGATGGTTTTAGCCACCAACAGTAAAAATGTTTCATGGCGTAAAAGGGGTCAGAAACTCTTGTGTATGTCTTACTTCAAGGCAAGGACTGAGCAATGCGATTGGTGGAATACTCAGGGTGAACCCTGAAGCCAAAACACCAATCAGATGCTTCTGAAAGGCAATGTAGGCATAGAACTGAGGCGTGGGGAATTCCTCTTATGTGGATAAAAGTTGTTAAGGAAATGCAGGTACAAAACTATAGCTTTGCAACAGATTTTTTCAACTGTGTTTCTTTTTATTATTTTTTGTTTGGTGGCACCAGAAACCAGCTCTGACCTGAAGGAATTCAGATGATAGTGAAAATGTATCAATAATTTTGATTATTGCAGCAATAGGTACAAATTCTTCACACAAAACAATCTCTATTGCACGACTCAATGTACTGTGATGAAAATAAATCTGGTTTATGGGAAATTCTTCTGGATATGAGAAAATATTTTAGGTGATGTGACTGACTGCATTTCTTGCAACAGGCAAAGCTCACAGTTAACTGGGAAGAGATTTTGAGTAAGTTTTGCTATTTGCATATGATCTATTCTTTCTGAAAACACACCTGTGTAAACTTTCTACAACTGCTAGTACTATGAGATCTTGGTTTTTATAGATCAACGATGTAAACAAACTTAAACTGAAAAACCCCAAGTTTTTGGTAGGTTTTTCATCACTCCTAGTTTCAAATGTTTATTGCTTGGTTTTGCATGCCCTTATATGCATATACAGATGTTTTGAATACTCTCATAAACAACAACAAAAAAACCAACTTCCCAGGCAATCTCTTAATAAATTTCATGCAAACTCTAGGCAGAGTTTTTCATTATTTTCCTGCTATTCAAGTTCTAATTTTTTTTGTAAAGAAATGGGATTTGAGGAAGGAGGAAAAGGATCTGCTTGTATATTGCATTATCTCTATACCTGTTTAGGAAGGGACACTTTGTTTCGGGCTAGGAAGAGAGCATATAGCTGGTATTGTGATGGTATGAGAGGAAGAGAAATAATAATAACACTGCCACCACTGAAGTGGAGCCCTAGCTGTATTTGTTGCACAAAATAGCAGAACTATTTTGCCATGGAGCACGCAATCGCCAGAAACTTTTGGAAACAAAAGGGTAGACAATAATCATAGAGCTCAGGTACATCATCTCTCACATATTCAATTGCTACCTGGACTTGCAAAAAAGTTAGAGTGTAACTTTTTGCATCTACTCCTGTGGAACATTTAGCTTTAGTTAACCAAAACCTCATGAGGTTGTAGGGGACTTTTCATCATTTGCCTCATTTTAAGGGTAAATTTGACACACACACAAGTAAAAGCACTACAATACAATAATACTTTAAGTGAATCAAAGAAAGAGAAAAAAAAAAAAAGAGAAAATTAAATTACACTTTCCATATAAAAAAATAAAGGAAAAGAAAAGGTTGTAATTTAGCTCAGTTAAGCCAAAGATAGTACAACATAAAGTACTGTACTTCATACAAGTAATTCATTTAAGTAGTATAAAACCCCCCAAAATAAGAACTAACATGTAGTTGTAAAATCATGATCCTAAGAATTTAATGAACAGAAACCTTTCAGAAAGCCCTCAGAACTCTCATTTTTAAGGCCTCTTTATGGTTTGTTAGTGGGATTTGTTTAGAAATAAAAAAAATACAGGGAACAAAACTCTACTGATATTTAGAAATGTCCAACCAGTTAAGCACATACTTATCTTTCAGCACACAGGACAGACATTCATATTTGGTAAAGCACTTTGGTGTGCAGTTACTTTCACATATGTGATATATCAGCTATATTTGTCATATGGGGATACATTCTGAGCTTAAATTTAAAAAGTGCATTGAAAGTTAATCATGTGCTTAATGTTTTGCGGAAGTGAGGCCAGTTCACAAGAGAAGCTTTGTCTGCTGTAATATTAAAATGCTTTTGTTGGATACAAGAAGAAAGTAAAGATATTGGAAAAACCCTCTCACTTGCTGAGAGCTTTTGGAAAGCTTTTGAAAGGGTGGAGTGGAATAGCCACTTGCTGTTTAGATGATATAAAGTTGGGCATGGGGATACATAAATCCTGAAGATTCAAGGTACAGCAAGATATATTTCAGGAGGATTTCCTTTGCATTAAAGCCAAGAATGTTAACACTAACCTTTATTATTTGCTATCCTAAATGAAACTTCCAAATAAGTGCTTAGGTAAAATGAAAACACCATGGCTGAAAAATAACTGCCAGTGGACATAAACTACCTGAATATGCAGATACATAATTGTATTTCCAGTAAAGCCAATTATCTTTCCAAACTTAATACATTTAGTCAGAATGTTTGAATAGTTCTGTTGATTTAAAATACAACAAGGTAAGCATGTAGTACCAGAAATTCCTGCTTCAGTCTTTTAAAAATTGCCTAGAACTATATCTTCATTTAAAAGACCCAAACTTTCTAAAATCACCTTATAGTGACTACAGTTAGGTAAAATGTATATTTGTATATTCTTTTTTTGAAACACTCTTCAGGGACAGAGGATCAGTAACATCTTTTTATCTCAAGTAACTCTAACTTACTTTTTGGAAATAACTTTTCAAACTTTGCTTTTATAAATATTTCCTATAGCATTGCCTCAGTCTTTCCAAAACCACTACAACTTTTTATATGTTCCATGGTAGTTTACTAAAACAGATAATCAAATGCTTCCTCTGTGGTGCATCAAGTACTGTTATTTAATCAGTTAAATAAAAAATTAAGGAAAAAATTTCTGATTTTGCAAATCAAACTAGAAGTTTGCCTAATAATAATCATCATCATCATAATCATAGTATGTAGCATTTTTGCCTGATAACTCTAAATATGCAAGTAAGATTTACGGTGAATGCTATAATGGTTTATATCACTGGTTTAAGGAGTGTGAGACAATCTAAACCTGGTTCACCATCAGAGATTTGATCCCCTGTGGTGACAGTGTGTAGCCTGCCCTGTAATACACTATGTGTATATTCAGCCATTGTGGTTTCTAAGGCCATAACATAATAATTTGTACCTTCTTTAGGCACACTGGAGATGGCAGAAGGTTATGAAGAGAGCATACTAGAATCCTGGAGCCATTTTGGTTGGAAAAAGTCTTTAAGATCATCAAGTCTCACCACAAACCCAGCACTGCCAAGTCCGCCACAAAACCATGTCCCCAAGTGCTACATCTACATGTCTTTTAAATGCCTCCAGGGATGGTGAGTCAACCACTTCCCTGGGTAGCCTGCTCCAGTGTTTAACAACCCTTTCCATGAAGAAATATTCATAAATATCCAATCTTAACCTCCCCTGACACAATTAAAGGCAAGGCTCCCGTCTCGGGTAGTGGGGCCTGTGTGCAACTGCTCCCCTTGCGCTCTGCAGCCGTTTTAGCTCAGAGGGTTTGAGGTCTTTCAGCAGACACGCCTCAACAATACTTAATCTACATTTAGAGAGGCACACAGAGAGGATTTTCTACTTGTCTTCTGATGAACTGTGAGGACATCCGAGAGGCTGAAAAACACCAGTGTGCCTGACACAGTGTGAGCTGGCTGCATAAGGCTTTCTGCACTGCCAGACTCCAATGACTTCTCACAGAGAGTGTTGTGCTCCAAAAGCATACATTTCTCTCTAAATGGACACGGCACTCCCTTCCTGTGTTCATAAAAAGGCTTCCAAAAGACAATTAACAGATTCTTTCCTGTGCTCTGGTGTTCCCAAGAATGTTCCCAGCTACTACCCTGCTGGAATGTGTAGTCCTGCAGGAAGGTAAAGGCAGGAGTTTTCCATGCCCAGCATCACACAGCAGAGTTGTTTGCTGTGATATAAAATGTTTCAGCCCGTTTCATTTACTTAGATTTTAAAGACAGATAAGAAAATAATTTAGCTAATAACTTGCCCATTGTTTTTCTTATGTTTCTCCACAGCTACAGATTTTTTTTTCCTTTTCTAATTTTGCATGCAGGAAACCTTCATTGACAGGCTGTGAGTAGCCGCCTCTATTCAGACTATTGCCTTTCAACATAACACCTGCCTAAGTGCTCAAACCCGATCAAAGTGCTGAAATGAAGTAATATCACAAGTGGCCAAAGATGTGTGCCAGGTTTATGCAGAAGCACCTATTCTCAGGAACAGATTATGTCTTCTCAGGTCATGGTGCAAGAAGAAGGCACAGGAAATATCTTCATGATATATATGTATGTGCAAAGAAGAGCCCAGATTCCAGTTTCTAAATAGGATTGCTGTAAGTCATGCTTTGTACTTGTCTCAGTCAGACAAACTCAAGGTAAGGCAAGTGCAAAGTGTTTATCCTAGGTGACTTCTAGATCTACCGGCAAAATTGGCCTCTCCTGAAGGAAATGGTGGGTGTTGGCGGGACCGAAACGTCAACCCTTCTTTATCTGAAACATAATCCTGTTCCTGTTGCCTTGGCAGCAGATGTTGGGTGTGTGTCTGCATCCCAGAGTATCTCATCTTTTTTGTGTCTAGCATGCAAATAGGTCAGGCAAAAGGAGGGCCGTGTCTGAGGGCAGCCCTGAAATACTTTTTGGGTGGGACAGGGTGAATAAAGTGGAGGAAGATTAAAGCCTCCAGAAGATACATTCTGATATTGACATCTACCCTTCTGCAGAACACTCCATAATGAGCTGCAAGAGCTTAAATGCTTTGGTAATTTAAAATAAATTTAACATAAAAATAATGTACAGACTTTTAATTTTACATTAATTTTAGAGTGTCATGTCTATGATAAAGATGACCTAGCTGGTATTTGCTCTTTGTGGTTATTGAACTCTTCAGGATGTTGTAGATAGTTACAGTCTGAACTGTAACATTTGAAACTAAATTATACCAAATTTACCTCTATTTGGTAATAGAAAACCTGCACTGACCAAACACGGATAAGTTAGTTTCTCAGCCAAGAGCACCACTGATCAAAAGCATTTTTTAAAGTTTGCATCAAAAAGGAAAATAATAAGAAAAATACAATAGTTTTTTTCTTATACCACTTCAAATAAAAACAAAATATTTGTGCAGAGAGAAGTGGCATAAAATGATATAGGATCTCATTTACTTTGTTGAGGATTGAGTGCCATGTAATAGAAAGATTTCCAAATGATGGTTAAAAACATTGAAGTAGAGAAAGTAATTGTAAGACATTGCATTAAAAAACCAATTGATTTTACATGCCATTTGACAGCAGACTTTAAGCTTCACATACTCCCTTACATAGGGAATATGCAAATGTTATCTGTTCATTAACAGTGTTGAACTGGGAAACTAAAATTGTCAAATTACTTATAATTCAGGCAGCAAAAGAACAACATAATCGAACACAGAACAACATACCAGCTTAGCTGTTCTACACAATTTAGTGTTAAATATGCACTACTGGGCCTGATTCCATTTTTAGACATGTCTAATGGGACACAAGAGAGCATCTGAAATTTCCATGATAAAATACAGATAATAAAAAGATGAGTTGGCTAGTAGGATTAAGTAACACCTTAGCTTTTACTTAGTACTCAGAAAATAATCTCTGTTTCAGTTGAAATTAAAGTGGGCCTCATAATTTAAAAGGAAAAATCCTGCAAGGAACCTCCCCAAGAGCTGTATGTGCTGTTTTTGTTGCTAAAAGCAACAGTGGGAAGAAGTACTGCAGCAGCAGACGATTTCTTTCTTTTTCTTTGTAATAGAATGCAACGTATTTAGAGTGCAATCAGTATGTTCTGAAGAGAAGACAGTGCAATTCCCACTTTGAGAGGCATCAAATAATAATTTAAAAGAACTGTTGAAATTAAAATGCATTAATTTTAGAAATATAATCTAGGCTACCTGAGAGCAGCGAGGTGATATTACTCTGAGGACTGTGGTTTGCAGCCTGTCACAGGAGACCTCTGGGGGGTTTTTGAGGCTGGGATGCTCCTTTCCCTGATGCTCAAGCACTGGCCTGGAGGCAGAGGAAAGCTTTCCTGGGGATGAGCTCTGTGGCCTGTCAAGGACCATCCATGCCTGGATGTTCCACACCTCCATCAGCATTTCTTGTGAATCCAGTCTTGAATCTAACATACAGAAGAACCTTGCAGATAATCCTTGGAGTCCATCTTGTTCCTGGCAAAATGAAAAAATTTTGGTTTAGAATAACATAGATATTCTCCAAATAGTCAGATAAGGAAAGAAAAGGCTTTCACTTGGACTCCTGCAGAAAGTGTAAAGACAGAAGTGACTGGGAGGACAGGACAGAAATGGGAGGGATCGAGCGCATAGGTGTTCCAAACCAAACTTTGCTTAATGACTAGCTAGCCCCTGGCTTGCCTGTGAGGTGGAAGTTGACCTCAGGAGCTGTGGTTTTTGGCATCGTTCTCCCTGAGCAACAGCTAGATCAATTCAGCTCCATACAAACAATTTACTCCTAAGCTGGGGACACACTTACCAAGATTTAGCCTGATGTGAATAAAAACAGCCACATTATAAAACACTCAAATAGGCAGGTCTTAATGGGAGAGCTGAAAGACCCTATGACCATTCAGTGTGACTTCCCAGTTGGGTGCCACTCTCTTAAACAGTGAGAGAAAACAGGCCTTTGGAAAAAATCCCATCTTTATAAGAAAAGTTAATTATAAAGACACATGATGTAACGTTAAGTGCTTTTGGAACACAGAAAGTCAGATTTTCTTTTCTTTTCCGGGGTTTTAAGAAAGGCACCCAAGAGGCAGGATTGAACAAAACTCTCTGGAGGTTAAAATAAACAGCACAACTATTATACTGAGACCTAGATTATAAGCTTGCATTGCTTATGAGTTTCAGGGAAAGTAGGTTCAATTGTGTGTTATTGTGAAAAAGTTCAGTTTCTGATTGAGGAGAGTAGTGAGATATCAGTCAGCTGCAGCTTTCCAAGTAGCACACCTACAACTGAAATAAGGGTTCCTTTGTTTTACTTTACTAATTAAAATAAAAATTTATGCATTTAGTCCCTGATCAGTGACAGCCACATTTTCAGTGTAAATGCAAATGTAAATGTTCTATGGCTTTCCTGTGAAAAAAAAATTTCTATTGGGATATAAAATTTATGTAGTAAGTCTTACTGTAAAATGGTATCTGAAAAATAAAGTGTTTAAATTCTATTGCAAAAAAAATTATTTCCCAAAGTGTGAACTTCTATTGGATTATCACTGATTTAAATTGAATTTGCATTCTTCTACAATAATTAATTCAGCAACCTTATGTATAGTTTATAGTTATCTTATATGGAGCCTTATCACCAAATATTCAAAATATGAAAAGGTTTCAGCTATAAACCCTCTTTTCTTAAATTAATAAATTATTAAGAATGATTCATCTGTGCAGATCCTACTTTCTTTTTTTGGCTTCGACCCAAATGCATATTTTTGAAGGCATGAGCAAAAATCTTTTTATCTGGTTTTAATCTGGCTAAGGAGAAAATCAAATATGTCATTGTGCACCTCTGAGCAAAGACAAGAATTCCACAAAGCAACAAATAATTTTTAAACAAAATCCCTAGTCAACCACTTTGCAACAGGTAACTTGTCTGATATTATATAGATACCTCACTGTGCGTTTCTTGGAAAAATGAAATAAGCATGGCTAAAAAAGAACCTGGGTAACTGTAAATTTTGAGATACCTTGCAAGAAAAGTTCTACTAGCAAGGTACTGTCAGTTCTTTGTAGACCCTAAAGTCTTATCTGAGCACAGAAAATATAATTTTCAATGGCCTTAATGTGTAAATTAATAGATAGGAGAAAAAATACTACTAATTGTGCTCAGATATTCAAAGGTATAATAACTAACTGTTCTTCACTAAATAAACACTGAAGCTACAAGAGGCAGTATTTTATTAGACTTGATTTAGGTAAGCAGCAAGTGAAGTTGTAGAATAAATGACATTATAGAAAATAACCGTGGAACCAAGTGAACACGAACTAATCCCATTTGAGACACAAATAGGACAGCTAAGACTAATAAATTGAAAAGCTTAAGTTTGATTAAATGTGGCAGATAATTTTCATGAGACTGGACTGGAGAATATAAAGCCTCAGTGCAGAGGAGGGTCACAAAGCTGTTAATAGCATTAAGATTTTGTATCAGAAGTGACACAGAAAGATTTTTGAAAAGAAGCACTGGATGTAAACAGATAAATAACTACCTTATTGATACTGAGCCTGTGCAGTCAGAAGGAGAGCCTCTAAGAAAGAAAAATTTTGTGGTAGGTGAAGAGAGCTGTGTGTTATAAGTGAAAAATAGTAGTGCTGAGGTGAGAATTGCTAAGTCAAGCTGACTCATAACTCAGAAAGAACACTCAAAAAAAGGCATGAAGTTCTTCAGCTGCATATTTTTAAAGAAAATAGTGAAAGAGAAGGTGAAGTGGATGCTGATTCAGAATAGGCAGGTATTACTCATAACTCAAATAAATACTGCAACTTCTTTTCTGTAGTTGAAACGAGGCTGCATAAGGACATAATAACAAGACTGATAGCAGGAATACATCTGGCGATGGATGCTAAAGGCAGAAGTAAAACTGCAAGAGGTTCCTGTAGTCAATAAAGGATAAATACTTTCCCAGGATTTTGGCAGAACATTTGAATGAATTTGCTTGTCCAACTGTATATTTCTTCTAGAAAATTATAAAAATGTGTTATAAAGCTGGCTATTAGCAAATATGTGTATTTAAGAAGAGGGGAAAGGAGGAAAGGTGTTGATAAACCCATTTTTGTGTGCATGGATGAGACCTTTTGTGGCAAATATTTAATCTTGCTGATGCCTTTCAGCTCTGCTAGGTAGAGTCAGAGGTAATTCAACTTTGCTGTCTACTGAGGACATGAAAGAACTCAAGTATTCTATCTCTTTCCCATAAATACTCTACAAGATAAAATTTTAATAGTAGTTTAATAAATGTTGAGGCCTTTTGTGGCAGTCAATACTAGTTTAACAAAAACGTATTGTACAGGTGACCGAAAGAAAAGCCGCGATATCCATAGGGAATGGGAAGGAGGTTTGGCTAAATTTCTCAAAGCTAGGAGAAAATTCTGAGAAGACTCAATAAATACAGAAAGGTATTGGTCTGAAAAACAGGACTTGAATAAAAAGGTTTTCAGTTTTCCAAAGGAGATCAGAGAGGGTTAATTCCTGTGAGTTTCTTTGACGCCTCCATTTGTATGTATTTCTCATGTAGGAGTTGAATTTTACATGAATGATGAGATCATCCAAAGTAAAGCTAATAGTGGTAATAAAAGGATCCCACAAGGCCTGGAACTTTATGTTTTGGAGTAGAAGGAAATCTCTGATTTGGGAGCAAGGAAGAAGTCTTCCTGTTTGCAGACACGGGTCATTTCAAGGGGCCTCTTGCCCTGTTTCTTACAGCCCTGGCTCGCCTTGAGTAGGAGACATTGCAGTGGGAGGGTTGTGGGGTGATCTGGAGTGTCCATGAGTGTGGGTTTGCCCCTGGCTCTGCGCCTGCTCTGTGCACCCTCTGCAGGGCCACGTTTGTCACCGGGTCAGATCAAACCCAACAGGCCAGAGCAGGAGGCAAGGAAAATTTAGGTCACTCCACCCAACCTGGACTCCTCTGGTGATTTCTGGAGTAATTCTTTTATTTCTTAGTGTCTTAATGCCATCTGTACAAGAAAAGGGGCAATAATACCTCCTTTTTTTCCTGCAGATAGATTGTAAACTTTCAGACACAAGGACTTCTGTTTTTCTGTGTAAAGAGCACCTGGAAAAAAGCAATGTTGTTATCTCAGCTGGAGCCTCTTTGTGTTACTGTACTACAAATAAATCATACATGCATATTCGCCTTTAGACATCCAGGAAAAGAAGGCCTCTTTCTATGAGAGATCTCCTGCTGTTTATGCAGGAAAATTCACTAAAGTCTAGAGCTTGTTTATGCTGATTATCAGTTGCTACATCACTTTCTTTTCCTTAGAGAAACTCAGAAGGATGAGGAAAAATCACAAATACCCCAAAGGAAGGTATTTCAGTAAGACCAAAGGCTGACATTTCTGGTCTGTGGAGTAAAAATGTAATTTCCTAAATGATATCTCAACTACACAGAGGCTTTAGGTTGTACCACCAGCTAGCTTTATACAATTGTACAATTCTCAATGTAAAGTTTCCTTTTCTCCTACATTTTCCTTTTCCTGTTCAATTTTTTAAAGTGCTTTTTATCCAAACCATCACATGAACAACTCTTCCCTTCCTTTTCATGTTAAGAGTGAGAGGCACCAGGAGAAACCTCGTGAGGAACATCAAGGTGAGAACCTCAGAAGAAGTTTTCCCTAAATATTTCCCAACCTTAAGGATTCTGAGGGCCACATCCTACCACATTCTGCCTGAATAGCATCACTTTCTCCAGGTCACAGCCACAGACTGGAACTGCAGTCCAGCAGGGAGCAGTAGGGATTTAGGAACTTGCCCATATTGGGTAAAAAGGATTCTACTGTTGTGCTGTGAAGGGGAGGCTGAGGTTGATGAGAAGCTTGATGTGTAACTTGACAGTATTCATGGAGACATGAATGTTGGAATTGCACATGGAGACATTGGAAAATGCACAGCCCATCCCTTACAGTATGCAAGCAGCCACCATCACCTTCTGGGTTGCAATGAAGTTTTCAGTATCTTGTGCTTCATGGAAAACTGGTTATCTTTTAGGAAAGAAACCAAATTCCTTCCATTAGTAACAAAGAAACCTCTGTAAACAAAAACAATGAGTTCCTGCCAAACTGTTCTGTGATGCACTGATAATAATGTTAGCCAATGGTTATTTTGCACTTTGAAAACATAATTTCTTTTGCTTTTCATAATTCCAAAGAACACGACATCCTTAAGTGTTTAACACCTAACTTGATGAGATAACCTTTTTTCATTTTTATATGATATGGAGATAATTCAATATGATGTATTTGTTTCTTTATTGTAATTATTTAACAGAACCTAAATATGTTAATTTTTATACTCTACTTGAAATTTTGACTTATTGGTCATAAAAGGCTCAGTTTGACAACAAGGCTGGCACAAAAATGTCTTTTGTGAGGTTTTGCATTTTTTTTTCTTATAAAGAAATCCTGCAGCATGGCAGTAACTGAACTTGTAGAAAGGAGGAAGTTTGGTGAAAATTGTATGAAAATCTATTTGGCAAAGTTAAAATGTGCTAGCAACGTGGTCTTCCTTTAGGGAAAAGATCAGGGAGAAGAGAAATGTTAAAGAGCTTAGCTCAGTCTAAGCTTCGATGAAAGTAAAATTTCTGGGCCAACCTGACATAACCAAGCCCCCTTTCCATGTAAAACTAGGGATGACTTTAAAGAAATATTTTCTCCCAGGGAAAAAAATAATCCTTAGGATTTCTCACAGAGTCTTATGTTGAATGTGTTTCTGATTTTACCCCCTTTCCCCACAGGCCTTCGGCTCCCTCTCAGCATTTCCATTGAGCAGATTAAAATGTGAAGGGATAAGAAGGCAGGAAAAAAATAAATTCACTAAATAGTTACAAAACCCCTTGACTTTTAATAGGAAAAAGCCATAAATAAGAGAAATTTCAGTGCATGTTTCTTTCAAAATCCTCTTTCACACCTTCCTGTCAAATGAGGAGACTCACAGCCAACTACAATCTGATGCTTCGTAGATGGCCAGGCTACAGCATAAACTGTGGAGAAAACTCAGAACTGGAAGAAAACCTCCATCCTTTTGACAGAGGGCTGCCTTTAGTGGGATCAGCCTCCCCTTAGGTGGAGTCAAGCCCTAATTAGTGGCTCTCCTTTGGCCCAAAGTGCCACAGAAACTCCTAGCCTTTTGCCTGGTGGGTCTTCTCTGGATTGACAGGAACACTGACATGAACAGACACTTTACAGAAACTATCCAATCCACCAAAGCTCCACGTGCCCAGGTTTTGCACAGGGCCTCTGCCAGTGTGTGAGGTGGGTCTGGATGAGAAGGTGGGTGGGTATGCTCCTGTTGCTCAGCTGCAGAACGAGATCCAGTTGAGGCAAATTAGATGATGTGTTCATTTTCTGCATGTTTTCCTAATGCTTTCTTGGTTCTGTAAGCATTACAGATGGCACGTCCTGAGAGTTTAATTTCACTCAGATGCATTGCTCAGCAGAAGATGGCTTTTAGCGAGAAGCTGGCTGCCAGTGTTTTGTAGGAGGCCCCTCGGGAAGCCCACCTGGCTGCTTTTCAGCCCCACACACCCATTAATACTTAAGCACTTTCAGATGCCACACAGATTTCAGTATCAGTCTGCTAAAGCTGCCTTTTAGCCTAGAAGTACTTGCTGAAGAGTAAAGATGAATTGCAGCTGCTGTAGTCAGTTTTCAGTGTCTGCATCTGCATGGCCTGAAGGGTTAATAGTTGGGGGATTACAGTCATCATCGTGAGAAAAATGGTGTGAAATGAGTGAAAATACAGGTGAATTGCAGCCTTTCCCCTCCCCTTCGCTGTTATCTCTTATTGCCAGGGTCCCTACTGAATCCTCTGGACGACTTCTGTGTTTGGTGGTAGCTATTTGAGATGCCTTGGGGTATCAGCTATCTTTACATGTATTCATAGACACAGACTGATGTGTTGGTAGCTGTCTACTGCTGAAGGTATATGGGAAGGGACAGCAGGCAGTATTTTTAGAGTTTCCAAGTTTCTCTCTGGCTAAGATTAATTCACACTTTTTATCTTCCTTTCCTTCTGGCTCTGTTCAAAGTTTACCACATTTCCTTAGCACTCAGATTGTTCTTGGGCTTTCTATTTAATATTATTACAATTCTAGTTTCCAGGACTCTGGTACTCAAGGTAAAGCTAGAGTGGGCAGCTAATCATTTGATTGATAATACCACCATTAAATTAAACTTTGGTTTTTTTAATCCAATAAGTTGTTCTGAAGCTCATGACTGAACCTCTCTTAGATGGAAAATGGTCCTGTAATTTAATAGAGACATTAAAATCACGAAAAGAGTGTCAAAGAGCTAGGCAAGGGAGTCTGCTTATCTACTGAAGGAATTTAATAACTCAGAAATCTACATAACTGACATTGGTTCTAATTGTAATTAAATCACACTCCAAAACTGAGCAAATATTTCCTGTTCATGCCTCAGTTATCTCTGAAGTGGATAGGGGAATGTTCACTAAGCATTCAGATGTAAAGGCTCCAACATTTCTTGTTAGGGAGATGAAAGCTGTCCCCTGGCTGCTGGCCTCACTTTTCTGCCAGAGCTACTGACCCAGCACAGCGGCCAAAGAGCATCCCAAGGACCTGCCCTCTGCTGTGGGAGTTTGCTGTTCACTGCATTAGGTTAGAGCACTATTTAGGTTTATAATGAGTTCCACAAAATGTGTGGGAGTCTGTGGACAGTACTTTTAATTATTATTTTTTGAAATGGAAGAGTAAAAATTTTGCACAAAAAGTCAGAACAAGGTCCTGATTTTACTGACTCGAATAAGTATTGATTTGTTGGAGTCCTCAGTGGTACAGCTGAGGATTATCTATACATTGGTGCATACAGTGGCTGTGTTTGAGGTCTTTCAGCTGCCCTAGTGGAGGTCTGGAGTGACACAGGGTGCCAAAGAAAAAGTACAAGAACAGTTATGCCTCATGTATTGTTCAGCTACTTAATAAAATGACAAAGGGGTTTCCACACACTCAGAAGACAAAAAGTCTGATGAAAATTTATACCTGTGAGGACTGAAAGGAGTATATGAACTTCACCAGTGCATCAGTGGAAGTGGAAGCTGTGTTTCCTCTAAATGCCTTCAAGACAGGGTTGCTTTAAACAAGAAGTAACATTGTGTGTGACAGAGGTGAAATAATGGTCAATCAAAAGATAATGAAGCTGGAGTCTGACAACAAGAATTAAATGTAAGGATGAAAAGCTGATGTGGCAAAGCAATGTGGTGCATACATATGAACAAAATGGCACTGGATTTGTTTGGACAGGATGTTAAGAAAAAAAAATAACTGAGGGCTCTGATAGTACAGCAAGGTATTTGTTAAAAATTGAAAAAGAAAGAGTAGTGCCATGCTGCATTTACCTGGAGGTTTATTTGGAAGTTAACCTCTTAATCAACATATGAGGAGGCAAGAGATTTGCAGTCTCTCTTGACATCACTTTTGATGCAAAATTAAAGGGTGTATTAAAGATCTGCCTCTCTAAAATTCTCCTTAACACAACAGTAGTTCTCCCTGTGGAGCACACATCTCTGTCTTTGGTCCATTGCTCTAAGCAGCCCTTGACAGAGGTGTTGCCAACACCTGTGCTCTCTGTCTTACAGACAGTGGCCACAAAAAGCTTCTGCACAGTCTTATTGTGAAACTTCTTGACTGCCGCTGGTTAAAAGACATTCACTCTTTCTCCCTGAGTTTCATTCCTAGGAGAAATCACCTCATAATATGAGAGTGAATGCTGCAAGTGGTATAAGAGAGGGGAGAAGGAGAAATGTGTTCAGGAAAACATGCATTTGCATGGTGAGAAGGAACAGTGTCCCAGCCTGAGCCTTGGCTTTTACCCTGTGCTGGGCTCCTGTTGCAGAACTGTGCAAAGACATAGGAGATTTGCCCAGACACATTTTAGCTTAATAGCTGTTATTTGGGAATGAAAGAAAAGTATTTGGCTGTCAGCTGTAACTAGAAAATTATAATCAGTAATCAAATAACTACCACCTCCTTCCCCTCAAAGTTAAGCAAGCATTAATAATTAGCTGTAGTACATGGGTGTAATTCATTACAATGACTGATTATTTGTAAATGTCTGTAACATTTTGCCACAGCAATTAGTCATTCTTGTTTTACTTATCTGAATTCTTACACGACAACCATGAAATCATAAAACATAAGTATTGACAGCATTGATAGTTGGCTTAAGCTACTATGTTTTTGAAGGCAGGTTTTAGAAAGATCACTATTTATTAAGTACAATGTTAGCTTACCACCCAAGTAAAAAATAACAAGTTCACAGAAGAAAATTATAAACACAGATTTTTTTTTCCTTTCAGGAAGAAATATGAATTGTAGCCCTTCACGAAACAACAAAGCTTGTTCTTTGAAAGAAAAACAAACAGGCTGTTTTGTCTGCATGCAATTCAGACATCAACTCAACAGTGACCAAAACACCCCCTCACATGTTGAACTGATTAATTCTTTGCCAGGAGGGATCATGAGAAACCTGGATCTAAAAGGCTTTTTAAAACCTCATTTGCCTACAAAGTCTGCAGTTGGTTTGGTCGGTCAGAAACCTGATATCTATTCTCTAGTAAATACTAAAGAAGAAAAGCTGTATGTTTCATTACAATATGTGGTCCACCCTGATTTTGTTCCTCCTGCTCATGTTTCCTATCTCATGTATATTTGTTTTCAGATGGAAGACAGGTAGGAAAGAACAGGCTTCATGGTATAGAGTGGATTGGTGAAAGGGAACCTCTGGGATGTGAAAACCTGCTGAGCTGGGTACAGATCTGCTCCTTCAGGTGTCTCAGACCCTGTGCTCATCTCTCTGAGGAACTGAGGAAATGAAATAAAAACATAGTAGGAGTGCTTCAAATAAAACACATATTAAGAACTTGTTCCTTGGGACAAGTAATTCGGATTTGTAGGTATTTCTCACATAATTCCCACACTGGGCTAATTTATTCTGAGGAAAATTGCACAAGAACCTAAGCAAACCATGACTTCAACCCCAGTTTTTAAATTTGTCTTGTAATTGTACACAGATTCTGAAATGCCTAACGATAATAACATTGTTAAAAACAATTTGGCATTGCAGAAAGAACCTCACTGGAAAATGGGAACTTAATACTTTTCAATGCCACTCAATGCTCCTGAGTTTTGAAAGTTTGGTGCAAGGACACCACCAAGACCTGGAAGGAGCCGTGTGGCTGGTACCCAGGTAGCTGCCTGTGGTGGGATGGTTTGCCTTGCTGTCTACTCTGTGCTGCCACAGAGACAGGGTCCAACATCTTCTCTTGTGACATCCCACTCACCAGGGCTGGACTGGAACCTGTTGTAAGGATATTTCAGCTATCTTGAAATTGCCTCTGCCAGCTTGGACAGTGGCCCCCTGCACTCCTGCCTCACACCCATTCTCACCATCTCCCAAGTACACAGATGTCTTAGAGGGAAGATGGCCTTGTGCTTGTCTGCTATTGGGATTTTTCTGTCTGTTGCTTGTGGCATGCTATAACACTTTTCTGGGTAAATTATGGAAACTCTTGTGCATAACAAGATAGTGAATGCCTGGAATATTTTGTGGAGTAAACAGTTGCACTGAATTTCCAAGACTTGAAAGGACATTTAGAGTGCAGCCTAGGCACCTGAATGCCTCTTGAATATTGAGTATCATGAAGCTACAAATTAGGGTAGTCTATGCCTGTGGAAGGAAAATTCAAATGAATTCTGATTAGAATTTTTTATCCATCTTTAGTTACAAGACTAATAAAGCAAAAGCAGACTAAGCTAAAAGAAAAAAATGTATCCTCTCATGTCAGGATAACATCTAAGCCCCACTGCACATGCAAATAACACCTATGATTTAGTTTGGGCCTGTATTTTAGGCTTCACATTTCACTTTTAGGTCAACATTTTCTCAGCACATTGCACTCCTAATAATTGCCTAGAACATTTGCAAAAATACACAGAGTACATGCAAAAGTGAAAAATAATGAGTCTGCTCCCAGATGCCTTTTATCAGCCTGTTTTTCCTGACACTTTGGATGTGATGCTCAGCCAGCTTCTCTAAAAGTGGGCTGAGAGCTCCCACACTTGATAGGGCTTTCACAACTCCTGGGCAAAGTCCTAACATTACTAAACTCCATTCCTTGTTTATTCCCATAAAGCCACGATTTTCTCCTCCAGAATATGTTATTTCAGTTCATTAGTGAAACAAAAGTTTTCCTTGTGAAATATTCAAATTTAAGGCTCATTATAAATGAAAACTGTATTTATAGATCTTATGACTTCATTTTGATAATAAAAGTGCAGAGTCCTTACTGTTCTTTTTCTCTGTCACAATCACAAAAGGGCAAAGAGAATTTGCACTTACTTATTTCAGGCTAGATTTTGTGTAGGCTTAAGGACCTTCTAATGGGGTTGATTGTAGAAAATTACCTTGTATTGTATGAGCAGAAGTTAAGATTAATTTTAAAATAAATAGAGTCATTTCAGGGAGGCAAAGTTTGTGAAGTTTGAATGAAGTGGCTAGTAAAGTCAAGTGGACTGAAGAGTTCAGGGGTTTGATTACAGGCTTGAACTCTCCTCTAATCAAAATCAAAAAATCTAGAAAGAATTTGCCAAACAAGCAGAGCAAGAAAATTATAAGAAAATATTCCCAAAGCCATTTGAGACAACAGCTGCCTATGAATGATGGTAGGAATGAGCATATTCAGCAAACAAAAATTATTACAGAGATGTATCAGCAAAGAAGTCAGTTCCTACAGATCAGAAAGCACAGGAAAAAGTGAAAACCACCAAATATTAGGGTGAAATAAGCCTTCTAAAAATAAGTTAAAATATATTGAGAAAATTATTTAGCCTTTAAGTGATGGTCTTGAAAAAAGTAACAGAGGTGGAACGCATTCATTATGGGACAGAGGTTCAAGTTGACTAAGAGTAGCTCAAATTCAAAAGTATTTTTTTATCTAGAAAGAGAAGGAAAATGGCTCCTAGGAATCAGGAGTGGCAGCAGAAGGCATTAGAAGAGAGAGAGAAAAAAATCAGCTGGCAGTAGGAATTTTTTACATATTTCTGAAAAATCCCTGAAATAGCACATGTCCTTTAGACATGAAGGGAGCAGAGCATGTGTCCCTGAGCTCTCTGGGATGTCTTTGTTGAGCAGCTGGAAACTCAGCCTTGGAACCTTCAATCTCAGACCCTTTCCCAGACCGTGGAGCATCAAGCAGGAGCCTCCTGGGGAGCTGCTCTGTCCTTCTGTTTGCAGCAGCAGCAGAAACCCCCGGTCCTGGAAGGAGGTGGAGGGTGAGAGATGGAGCTGTGCACTCCCCAGCCCCAGGTGAGGCTGAGGCTCTCACTGTAGGGCTCTGGTTTCTGGAAATAAATTGGGGGCCAAGGGCTGAGTGAAGGGTGATGGAGCCAAAGCTGAGAGAGAGGATGCAATACAAAGACTGGGCACACACCACAGGCAAGAACAAAGAATTTGGCACAGCAGGCACTTGGAGGACAATCCTGGAGTTCCTTCTGCTCTCTCAGCATATCCCATGATTTCTCTGTGTAAGAGCAGGACCAAAAAACAAATACAGGATTTGAAATTTACCAGTAAAAGCCAATCTTTTAGTCTCACTCAGCAGAGAGAAAGAAAGTAGCACTGCTGAATTTCTTGTATTTTAACTATGTACATTTAAGGTGTAGCTTATTCAGTGTTGTGAGTACAAAATGATGGCGCCACAGATGAATAGCTAGCTTTTCAGGCTAATGGCTCATTTAGTAGCCTTCCATAAACAAAACTTAAGGAGAATTCAGTAGAGGAGGAAAGGATTTTGAAAGAAATTATAATGAAAAATAGAGGTGCATGGAACAGAGGACAGAATTCAACAAAACCTGGCAAAGAGCAGTTCACACCAGACTAATCCAATATTTAAATATTGATAGGGCTAGTGATTTTCTGGGGAAGTGAAGAACAGAACATGTGCAAGATCAAGGAGTGAGATCCAGAATGTGTACAGATAACATGATGCCTAAATATTAGACTGGGAATTGAATTAACTTTCAGGTGTCAGGCTTTGTAGCCTCCTATTGTGTGTTTGTACAGTGAAGTGGCACTATTGACATTTATGATCAATTATACAGTTGTATATCTAAGAAGAAACTGCATAGAAGCCATGATGTTCATCAGGGGAGCACAAAAAGCTAATTAGTAGAAGGTACAACAGATGTGTCCAAAACACTCTTTCTTGCCTCCTTTTGGTATAAATCCTTTGTCAAGGCTTACACACCAAAACTGTCTCTTTTGGAACCAAGCAAGGGAACAATAATTTTAGGTAGTTTTGCTTGCTGAAAGAAAACCTCTGGGTCTTGTACGGAGTGTTGCCTCTTCTCCCCCTCCTCAGCTGGCTGGAATGTTGTCTTCCTGATTGTGGCAGTTTTCTGATGCTCTGTGTTTCAAGTTTTCATACCCAGGCATAGACGACTTCTGTTCCTCTTGTTTGCATTCTTTTACTGGACAGGGAAGGGTGAGGCAACTTGTGGGCAGGAAGAATAATGTGGTCTTCTCCCATCCAGGAAGAGCTTTCTTATCCCATTTGTAGCATGCTGTGGTGCTCTCCTAACTGAGTTTTCAAATTAGGCTACTTCTTACAGCAATCTCTTCTCCCTGGAAAATTGCAGGATTCTCCTAGTCAAAATCCCAGAGGCAGTCCCTAATGGCTGGGAGAAACAACCATGCTAATTAAGATCTGCTCCTCTCTTTCAACATCTCTTGAAAACACAAAGGAGAAAGCAGCATTTACCCAGGCAGTGAAACTAGCAGAGAAACAATCTGTCCCATTGCCTTCTGAAGGCTGCTTCAGCTCCTGCTCACTGGCACTCTGCTGCACAGAGAGTATCCTGCTTTTCAATTCATGTCTGAAGACCCTCTGGCTGTTATGGTCAAAGTTCATATTTCAGTCTTTTGAATCTGTGATTGCTTAGATTAGAGAGAAGGATAGATGATAGAGAGGAGACAGGTGAGTGCAGTACGGCAAAGACTTGGATAAGCCCTTAGAAACAGGTCAGAGCTCTGACCAGCTCTTGCAGCCTGTCCCCTAGTCTTGTAAAAAAAGAGGAAAGCTCACACCAAAGGCCCTACACAGCTACAAATTTGTTAGAAATGCCAGAATATCTTGAGCTGAAAAGGCCCTGTGCAGTGCTGGGGCCACATTACTGACCAGGGTCCTTGAGGAGCAAGGAAGCTCCTCAGAGGAGTGCTGTGCTCAGAGGAGTGCTGTGCCCAGAGCAGTGCTCTGGCCCAGAGGGGTGCTGTACCCAGAGCAGGGCTATGACCCAGAGGAGTGCTGTACCCAGAGCAGGGCTATGGCCCAGAGGGGTGCTGTACCCAGAGCAGGGCTATGGCCCAGAGCAGGGCTATGGCCCAGAGGGGTGCTGTGCCCAGAGCAGGGCTATGGCCCAGAGGGGTGCTGTACCCAGAGCAGGGCTATGGCCCAGAGGGGTGCTGTGCCCAGAGCAGGGCTATGGCCCAGAGCAGGGCTATGGCCCAGAGGGGTGCTGTGCCCAGAGGAGGGCTATGGCCCAGAGGGGTGCTGTGCCCAGAGCAGGGCTATGGCCCAGAGCAGGGCTATGGCCCAGAGGGGTGCTGTGCCCAGAGGAGGGCTATGGCCCAGAGGGGTGCTGTGCCCAGAGCAGGGCTATGGCCCAGAGCAGGGCTATGGCCCAGAGGGGTGCTGTACCCAGAGGAGGGCTGTGCCCAGAGCAGTGCTCTGGCCCAGAGCAGTGCTAAGTAAGGAGCTGTGGCCTCCAGCTGTTGACCTATCCCTTCAGGACTAGGTATCTTGCATGGCTCAGCTGGTTTCCTTGCAAAGCCATCTCAGAGTCTGGGCACCAGACATGTCTGGACATCAGTTACTGTCTCTTCCTATTCCCAAGAGGTGACAATATAACAGAACCAGATGCATTGATCTTCCCAACTCTTTTGTGAGTTTAACACACACAATGGAAGCTCCTCATATGGCAAATGCTGATAGTAATTGCTTCATAAAGTCAATTTTTATTTTTTTAATTTTCTTCTCTGTGAAACCAGACTTCAATTCTGAAAAGGCTTTTAGCTGTTTTAAAACTGCATGTCTGCTGGCTAAATATTTAGCAGAAAAATGCCCTATACCATCTCTCTGTAACTGAAAGAGTGACTTCCTTCGATGATAGTGTTTCATTTGCTCTAGGTCAATGTTCTTATCAAAGCCCATCTGCCATGTTTCCTTCGCCTTCTGCTGTCCTTATCTGTAAAAATTATGCTGTTCATATCAACAAACAGAGAAGCCATCAAAAGAGGCCAAGATACAACAATTAACTGGAGGAAGCAATTTAGGCATTGGCAATATAATCATACATGTCTTTGTCAACTAACTTTGTTTCAAAAAAGGCATTTTTCAAAGTGGCTCCTAGGTGTTTTTTGCTCACCCCAGCTGCTATGGGTTTTCATTCCTTGTCAGCATCCCAGAATATGTATGTCATGAGGAGGAATTTGAAGAAGGAGATAAGAAGCATCTTTCTGGCTTGATTTAGGGAGCATGTGCAAAGGGATCAGTGAGGGAAATTTGCCTGAAGCTTTACAGATACACCAGCAAAAAAGAGAGAAATATGCATTCAAGATTGGCAAACCTGGAATGGAAGAGCCAGAAATTATGTGACAGGATACGTGATAGATGTAACTATTATGGTAATGCTGCTCTGGTCTGCTACAAGAAAATTTAAAGCTGTACATATTTTTGTAGTCCATTCACTTCACCTCAACTTTTTCAGCTATGCCTTGATATAGGGCTGGATGTTCTGCATAGTGCTACTGAGAAATTCTGTTTGCCTACAGCTTTCCAAAGCTGCTTGTAGATAATTTCTTAATCCATTACCAGGATGGATATTTGACACATTCACTTGCATTAATTAAGTAGATGTAGGCATAGAGGGGTCATTTTTCAACAACCCTTCAGGACTTGTTGAAGAATCTGATGGAACAGTTTAGTATTTTTTTCCTCAGGAAATAATAGGAAATGAATGCTGCACAGATGATTTGCATATTTAGCTAGTTGTCCATTTAAAAACATTTGCTCACAATGATTTTTCCTCTTATTCCTGCTGATCAAAACATCAGCTGTTCACTGGTAAAAAAAAATGCCCTTTTGAAGGGGGAAGTCCCTATTAAAAGCAAATACTTTTATTGTTATTTTGAAATTAAAATTACTGTACTATATTTTGCAAATGCTTTATCAAAATTATTTTCTAATATCTTGACAGAAACTTTGCATTTCCTGTAATTCATTTCTAAATAAAGAAAATGCTTTCTTTATTCAGAAAGGAAACCTTCCTTTCTTGTACATTCTGAAAACAGATTTATTATGTGGAGCACTAGTTTCCAAAGCATACAATGCGAATGATTGTCACATGTCTGTGCTATAGCCTCAAAATCATGAAAGTGTAGTACGGATCTGATGCCTGTGTTAATACGGATTTGAATACAAATGTGCTTAAGATAGCACAGCTAATTTCCTGAGGTGCTCAGGACTCCTTTGATAATGCCTTTGTTTAGAGTGCTACTTACTTCCAGGAGGGCTTCAGGATGTACAAGGCTTTCTACATGCCCTCCTTTCAGTTGTTCCCAAAGAAAACCTTTGTCTTGAAAAATACCCTCCCTCTTGTTTTTTATCAGTAACATTTTCTATTTAAAAACTGTTTATCAAACTGTGCTACAAAATGCTCCTGTGAATGCAAATAAATCTGGAGCATGACATGTTTTTCAAATGTGACGCTGGCTCTGCCTTGAGGAAGTAGAAAGTAGCTAAGCTCACAATGAACCGTGAAGAAAACAAACCTTGCTTTGCTTGTTGGACTTTCTTAGTAGTTTAATTTGAGAACACATTGAGGTTATGATAACTGGAGCAGAATTTCTGGCAGATATCTGCTACAAACACACTTATCTCTTTCTTTCTGTGCTCTAACAGATTTTTTGATGGTGTCTTTTTTTCACTATAGATGCTTTCAAAGAAAGAAAAATCCCCCTGAACTTAGGAATCACAATCATCTCTCATAGGGCAATATGTAGTAAGGGGAGATTTTTACTAGGTACAACCAGATTGTAGATTCATGCTACAGGGTACGAGCAAATTTTGATCCTCTCCAGCTTTGCAATGTTTTTCAGTTAGGCCTCTTGCTTTTATAGATAATTTATTAGCAGGGGACAGAGTATTTTTTTCAGCACTTGGATCTTTTCAGTATTTTCCAAAGGCTTGCCACCTGATTAATGAACACATTTTCAAGTCTAAAGACCTCAAAGTGTTTGTTTGAAGAAACCCGTAACTATTACTTTTCCCTATCTTTTAAATTTTTTTTTAATTATTATTAACAGAAAGGATTTGTAAACAAATTAAGTAAGCTCAGTTACTCATCTCGGCCTAATTATTTTTAGAGATTTTTCCCATATGAGAGTTGGTAAAAATCAGGCAAATATTTTGCAATTTGTTCTGTGAAGGTGAGGGGTCCTCTCCAGGGCCATGCCACGGGCTGGGATAGCTCTTTTTCCATGGAAGCACAGTAGGATATATCCACCAACCACTGCAGTAACGCTAAAGTGTGTGCTCTGCATCTTACAGCCCCCTTCTGCTTTGTCACTAGTGGACATTTTATTGGATGGGATTGGAGGCGCAGATGTAGGAGGACAGTTTGGTTCACACTGTTTGGAGCTCATTTTGGCTTTCAACAGCTGGGCTGCATTTGGGGGACCTCACAGCTGCACTGATGTAAACAGAGCCCTTGGCTGGAGGAAGGAGAGCCTCCCCCACAGCTGCAGACCGCAGGACAATCCGCGCCCTGCTCAGCAGAGAAAGCAGCAGCAGCAGCAGCTTCATTTCCCGTGTGCTGCGAGCAGATGGGCTCTGCTGGCGGGTCGGGAGAATGGAGACCCCAGCCCAGCTTCCCTGGGCATGGCTCTGGGAGCCAGCTGTGCCCGGCAGGCTCTGGGATGCTGGAGCAGCTCCGGGAGCCGTGGGAGGAGGAGAGGGCTGTGCTCCTCCTGCTCTTCAGCGGCTCCGCAGAGGAAATCTTTAATGCCTTCATCCCCGCTCCCTGCATGCTCGTGCGATGGCCAGAGACAAACAACCTAGCCATTATTGTATTACCCAATGCAGGAAAAAACCACCCCAGCTAATCTTGTTTTGTGTCAAGGGAAAATAAGGTTGTTTTTGTTTTTTTAAAAAATCCAAATGAAATCATGGTGCTTTATGGATATTTGTGTCATCCTAAGAGAATGATTCCATTAAGATTAAAACAAAGGCTTCTTTTTGCTAATAAACTTTGAAATGAAATTTGTTTTCTCAAGAGTTCTTCTTTTAAATAGGAGTCTTTCTCTTAACTCCAGGGAAGAAAAACTGGTGTTGTTTTTCATAATTAATCAAGAGAAATCTGCATTACAGTAAATATGTGGCTATGTTTCTCACAATGAGCAATGACTAATGTTACTTACCTAAGAGATACACACTTTAAAGCTAGTCAACTCTTTCTCTTTAAAAGCTTAAAAAAAGATTATTATTTAAATTTAGAATTATTATCCTAAACGCACTGGAGCTAGGTAGCGTCAATGTGTTAAATTCAATGTAATCTTTAAAATGGTAAATTATATATTTAAGATAGTGGATAAAATAATTCCTATATGCAGCAAAGGCGGTCATAGATGAAATTAAAAATCACAGCTGAAATTTTGAAATTTGCTTACTAAATAGGTTACAGCCACATAGATGCAAAGAATTTAGGAGCTGCATAGCTTTTAATCATCTTTCCTTGTGTTGTTGTCAGTGCAGATGTTTGCAGTGGGAACAACTGCTCCTTGTGTTGTGGGACTTCATACTACAGCTTACTTCCTGGAAAATTTGGCACGGGGTGGTTCAGAGAGAAGTTTGCAGATTTTGGTTTTGCACTGGCAAGTGGGAGAGAACGAGAAAACAAATTGTGTAGTAAGTGAAACAAAAACACAGAGAACTTACACATCCCTTGCCAGCTTTTAGGGGAATGAAAACACTTGAGATTTTGCAGTCTTACCAGAATAATTAGAACTACATAATATTTGGAATACTTAAGACCAAGAAAGTCTTGGGAATATTAAAAGGGTGATGTTAAATCCCCTGTCAAGGAAGGAAGAGCCAAGCCAGGCTTTGAAAGGATGCACAAAAGGGAAGATCTGTGGCCTGTGCTGGATGTGCTGTCTCACTGCTAACAAATTCACGCAGATGTGAGAAATACAGCATGAATGAAAGCTAAAAGAAGATCCATCTGGAAGAATAAAAAATAAAGTGATGCTTTTTTTTATTTTTCCAGCTTCCTACAGGTCTGGTGATGCACACTTCCCAGTTTCCACTTTTGTCAAACCAATTTTATCACCTGGAGCTGTACAGTGTCAGATAAGGACAGTGTGTTGGCATTTACAGGGGAGGTTGTTTGCAGTGTCCCACCTGTCTGGTTCTGCTGCTAAGGGGTCAGTGGCTGTTTAATGACAGGAACTCTCATTTTGAAAAGATATGACAAGTGTGATGCCAGGCCAGTTTCTGATAGCTTTGTCATGTGCTGTGGGACTGCTCACAAACTCTGCTCATGCCTTTATGTACAACACACCATGAATAGTAGCTAAACTGGACAGCAGGAAAATAGTCAGATCCATGGTGGCAACAGTGTGAGTGACCCCAGTCTTAATCCCTGAGCTCAAAGACAGGGATAGAAAGGCTGCTGGCACCGACCCACAGCTCAGGAACAAGTGCATGTAAGGAGGATTACATTCAAGATTAGACAGGCATTTTTGTTGCCTTTGATCTTGGTTTCATAGATGACAGCAGGTTGCTAAAATCTTCAAGGCTTAAGAGAACAGAGAGGATATTTCATAAAAGGTGGGAGTTACACCAGAAAAATGCAGAAGGGATGAGTGAGGTTAGCAGTGGTGGGCTTCAGCTGGCTGGCACTGACAGTGAGTCACATGTGGTGAGGGCTGTGCTCAAGCTCTGCTCAGATTTCAGCATCCCTTCTTTCTTATGACTGGATGAAACGGAATATTTTCTTCTAGAAAGTCACACTTTGAGCATGAATTAGTGATAGGTGTAGTTCCAGCAGGTTGGAGGGAAAAATCTCTGCTCCTTTCTTTCATCCAGGGTATCTGCCTTGATTTATAGAAAATCTGTCTCTCTTCTTACATCAGCTGTTGTCATCAACATTTGCACAGTAGAAGTATCAAGTAGAAGCCCATGAGATGCTGATGTCAGACTGATCTCTGTGTGTGCAGTTGTGGATCAGGCTCTCAACAAGCAGACCCGGACCATAACTGTGATCTGAGTAAGATAAAGCAAGGATAAGATATCCTGCTTGCTGTCCTCATATCACTATGGGGGCAAACACCTCTCTCTTAACTTAGAAACGTTCTTTGGACTAAAGTGTCAGTTTGTACAAATTCATATTTTCCAATAAAGGAACTAGCCAGAAAATTCCTGGCCAGTTCCACTCACAGTGTCAAGTCCTGTTTGCCAACATTTAGCTGAGACTAGAAAATGTTTACTTTAGTCCTAGCAGACTTAGCAAGGCTTAAGCAAGGCATCAGTGGTGACAGAAGAAATGCTCTGATGCCAATTACCAGCTGTCACCTTGGTTTGCAGGGAAATGGTCTTCAGGGTCCTCCTTCTTTTGATGAGGGAAACATGCCTATGTTTGACCCACCAATAATCATTTTGGCTTCTCTAAGACACATTCACACTGACTGTGTTGATCTGTTTAATGCCAAAACCTAACAGGGCCACTGGAAATATGAGCCATACCTTCCAGTTTAAACAAAGGGAGCATTAACTCCTTCTCCTAGTGTCCTAGCTTAGGCCATAAGATATGAACAATTTCCTTAGTGCCCCCACAGAAGACAGCAAACTTCATTTCTCTCCATTTCTGCTCCATTGTGTTGCTTGATGCAAACCTTTCCCATCTAACTGCCCTGCATTGCCCTGAGGACCTATTTCCTTCATCACAAAAGCTTTCCTGAGAGCTTCTGTGTTTCATTCTGACAGTGATCAGAAGTAGGAGGCATATTTTGGCTCTTGCTATCTGTTTGGGCTTGTGTGTTCCCTGCAACACATGTTGAACATGTGCTGGGTGAGCATTTTCCCTTCTAACATAAGTCACATTCCTGGTACTGCCGCATCAGCAGCATCTGGCTGGCTGGGAGCAAGGAAGGAAGCAGTGAATGCATTTGAAAAATCACTGATGGCTAGGCAGCTGAAGGACATGACATATAAACTTTTCAGAAAATGCTTTAAGGGGCAGACATTCACTTAACCCCATCCGGAGCACGTAGCAAGCCGTTTGATTCTGTTCATTCTTCTGGACACTTCCAGTGACGACAGCACCAGATACTATTTTTACGAAGAATACCACGTTGTGAGCACCTGCATGAATAATGCTCTCAGTCCACAGCATTTTGTCTTACATGCTCTTTGTAGTCTCAGTTTCTGTGCTGAGTTGCACAGTTTTTCCAGTTTGAAAATGCAGAACTGGTATTTTTTTCACAGAGTCTGCAGGATAGGTAAAACCAGCCAAAGTATATCAAAAAATCTGAGTGCTGAGAGCAAATGGATTCTTGAAAAACGTCAGATGAAAATGACTTTGATCCTGACAAATTCATTATGTTGTCCTGCAAAGGCATGGGAAAGAAGAAAGCTGTGATGAGAATAGAAAATATTTGTTGTTTGCAATGAGTGAGGTTAAAATGTGCTAATCAGTTATCAGGTACAGAGAGGATATTGTGCCAGATGCACAGATTGATGGGTTATAAAATGATTTGAAAACTGAAGGTCATATAGATGGCATACTGCAAATTAGACATTTAAGCAGATGGCATGGGTATTCACTAGTCCACCTGGCTGGAAGAGGGAATTTTCCAATGCTGTACAAAAATGTCAGCAGATAAATAATTAAAACCAGATAAGTGGGCTAAACTGTTCTAATTACTTAGTTGTCATTTTCCACATTTCTGATGTAGGTAATTTTTCACTTGTAACTGTTTTTCTATACGATAATAACCAGCCTAGTCCCACACAATACAAGATACCAAAATAATGGAGGGGGAAAATTCTGAGTGAACTTTCATGTTCAATTAGTATGGTACCTACCTTTAAAACTTTTCCTCTGGGAGTGCAAAAGTAATTAGTAAAAAGAAAAGTAAATCTAGATAGCCACTCTTGTACCTTGTCACTGTCATAAGCAGAAAAGAGGGACATGGAAAAGTGAACAGGAAGGGGGAAATAAGCCCTGTGAGAAGGTCAGGATAAGCAAGAGACAAAATAATGAGATAGAGAATGTGAGGCTCTAACTGCAAGCCCTCACAAAATTCCCTGTGTAGAGACATGATGTGGTTGATTTAGCACAAAGGCAGCATCATGCCAACTATCTGGAAAGTGGAAATAAATGTAATTTTGGTTTTGAGGCAGAGATAGGAAATTTCTGGCACCTGGTCCTGCCAACAGACCCCATGGCACCTGTTGCTTGTCCACGTCACATATGACCCTCTCACTGAGAGAAAGCCACCTTCCTTCCACTATCAGTTATTGAAGCAGATACAGCTGCAATAGAGAGGGAGGGAGGTTTCATTAGCATCACTAAGCAGTGGCCCATGCCCTTTCTGGATGGGATTCATTGGCATTAAAATTCAATGGCAAAGAGCCACACTTACACAGGAGAGATGCTGGATTGATGGGAATGGTTTATATTCTTCTGCTGTTTTGTTGTTGTTTTTTTGGGTTTGTTTTTCTTTTTTTTTTTTTTTTTTTTTTGGTATCAAATAAGAGGCTCAAGAGGAAGTGAATGCTGAAGAGAGACAGTACAATGTCAGATGACTGTGATCCTACCAAGCAACACATTACTCAGGCAAAAACAGAGCCTCTTTCTCTGCTCCTTGAATAGTCTTAGTCAAATCCTGAGAGTGGAAAGGTCAGAATAATTAGACAGAAGCACTCAGCTTCCTATTCAGTGCTGAGAGAAGGGAACTTTGAGAGTGTTGTTTTCTGCTGAGGGAGGATGCATTGCTATGTGTTCTTGTTAAAAGCAGTTCAAAATAAATCTCAGCTACAGAAGGGCATGTCATGGCCTCAAGATACCTTTTCTTTCTTGAAAGCGTATGCAGCTATGTTAGACATGAAGGCATTGCCTTGAAAATGAGAGGTCCTGCTGCAGAAAGGACATGACAGTCCACAGCACTATGCAACAGAGCTGTTTTCCACCACGCCCTTCTGCTCGAGAGAGAGGTCTCATTGCAATGTTTGCTTTTTTTTTCCCCAGCTGACATAGTATTACTTCAAGAAGCATTCTCAGAACAGCAATAGAGAAGTATTCTCAGAACACTGAGTTGGCAGTGGCCTTGTTTTGAAGATAAGCATTGACTTCCACCAGGAAACGAAAGGCTGTATTTTCAGGATCATGCTGAATATTGAAAGAAGAGTGAGACCCTAAATATTTTGTGATATTTTTTAAAAAAAAATTCATGCAAAAATGCATTGGCATTCAAGAACTTAATTGATTAAATGCTTGCCAGCTAGTATAATGACCTTGTTTCTAGTCAGCAATCTGATTGAATGCGCAGGTCCTACCTGCAGGTAGATGATGTTCATGTGATTCTGAGATGTTCATTGTTAGCTGTCAGGGTAAAATTTGTCCTCTGCCTTCCCACGGTGGTGGGATCTTAGGAGAGAAAGGAAAAAAGTTGGCTGTCCTGGGGCACGGTAACATTTTAGCTTGACCAGTGCCTTGTTTCCTGGAAGAATGACTGTGGATGCCTTGAAGAGAACATGAAGCAAGGGCCAGGCAGTACTTCCCTAGACCTCTCTCCAGCTCCCAGCAGCTTCTATTCCAGGTGCCCTAAACTAGAAATGTCCTCGCATTTAATGTCCTTATGGGTGCTCTGCACAGCACTGCATAAAAGAATGGGGAAAAATTTCCTCTCTTAGCAGCAACCTGCCTGCCGGTAAGTGGGAGAAAGCAGGAGCAGAAGGAGCATCTCCTTTCAATTACACAGCCTACAGGAAGCTGAACTTGTGCTGACACACCCCAAACCTACATGTTTTGACATCCTCCAAGGCCTGTGGGTTTCATGGGCTGCCCTGGACTCCTGGAATGGTAAAGCCAATATCCTCCTGCCTGCCTTTGAGGACACTTGTGGGGAAGGGTGGGTTCAGAAGCACATGAGGAAATGTGTCCATGCAGGACTGCCTGCCACATACCTGGCTCTGGGGGCAAGTCCTTGCCCCAGATCTCTGCAGCAAAACCCTGCGTCCACAGGTTCTGTGCTCTTCAGAAACCACTGAGTTTTTCCTCACTAAAAAATGGCATTAAATGTGTATTTGAGCTTTGTGCTTATTTTTAAAAGGAATATCTGCCACCAAGTGGAAAATGTTATCACTTCACCAATATTTATAGATTATTACCAGTAATAATCTTAGTATTAATCTTGCTTATTACTCTAAAAGAGTTCAAAACAAGCTGGCAGATGGAAAAATGTGGTACTGGAACAGAACATCAGTCATCTTGCTGGTTCCTTTTCAGCACAGATTAGAGACCTTGCTAAGGCACAGCCTGCTGTGTGCCTAAACACAGAAAAATGACAGAGGGGCTGTGTTGTGGAGACAGCCTTTCATTCTTCAGCTCTACAGCTGGGCCTTTTGACATCAGAGATAATTCTCCTGAAATACATGAACAGCAGAAATTCACACTCAAATTTGAAACTTCTGGATCATTGGTTTCTAATTCTTGTACCAAACTTCATCTGTTGCTTTGACTTAAGCAATTTTCAACTAACTTTAGCTACATCAACTATTAATGTGTTTAGTTGTAGAAATCTCAAGAGGAGCTCCCTGATGTAGCAGTGACTGATGAGAACAACTGTTTTGTTTTTTCCTTTCCCATCCATTATATTTTCTACAAGAGCTTTAGCAGGGACCAAAGAGACCTCTGAAAAAGAGACTTCTGAGAAACTTCTTCTGAAAAAGAATTTATCCCCCTGACCTGTGGATGTGTTGTCAGCAGTTCCTGGCTGGTCATGGCCAGAACCTCAAATGGCTGAAAGTCAGCTCTTACATTTCTGCTCTAGGCTTTTAACATATTTCCACACACAGCAGAGGTGACATAAGGGAAAAAAAATCCCCATGACACAATGGCAAAGAAAGGATAGCATAGAAGAAAAACTGAAAGGAAAAAAAAATCAGCAACATTTGGGTTTGACTCTTCAAAGAGGTCCAGTAGTCCCCTGTGTTTTCTGGGATGCCCAGGTACTACAGGAGATGGTCCCAGTACTCCAGCCCAAACTTAAGAACAGGCAAGAGAAGGAGAAGATGGACTTGGGGAAGGTCTGGTGCTGATGGAGACCTGAAACATTACAGAACACAAGTACTCTTTGAGCCTGTATTTAGGAAACCACACGGGGGTAACTCAGTGGGCAGCTGCTGGCATCTTGACCAGATAGACACAACCAGAATGACCAACTCCCATCATCCCAGCCTAGTGCAGAGCTCCAAAATGAAGCTGGAGTCCTCAGTATTCACCCAGTGCCTCCCATAAAGAGGTTGGACAGACTTCCTGGGAACCTCTTCCATGAGTAAGAAGTAATTTTGTCAAAGCTTCTGTGCTGAAACAAACACAGGATATTAAAACAAGTTTTATTTGCTACTGCTGAGGCAGGAAAAACAAAGATGCAGTGACATTTTCTTTTGCCACTGGCTAGACCAGCAGCTCCACAAAATGACTTCCTTCTACTTGGGAAGCCAGGCAAAATGTATAAATACTTAATGACCTTTTAAAAATGTCTAGATAAGACACATTTCATTCAGCTTTGGATATTCTAAGATAAGGTTAGAGGTCTCTGCTCATAGAAAAATGCCATAAAGAGCAGAAAAAATTACTAGGTAGTAGGGAATGTCTACAAGATGGCTTTTGTATAAAACAAGATCACTTTTTGTGTTTGCCTGTAGACAATGCAGGTTGTAATCTTATGAGCTCAAGGCTGAACAGCAAATATTTTTTGGGAGGAAGAGATGGATTTTTAAAGTAAATAGTTTTCTTTAGTTATGTTTTCTTATCTGATCAGCTCTCCAGTGTGGAGATAGAGGCTGTACAGGGATGCTGTTGATTCTGGTTCTTTTAGACATTGATGGCTTGCTCCAAGGAGCAAGTTCACATTTTCCAACTTACATGAGTATGAAGCAACCTTTAACTCATACTATAAGCTCATCCTGGAGTAGCAGTGGTGGCCCTTAGCACAAATGTTTGGGCTTTTGAATGGTAAATCCTGGACCAGGTCTCAGCTGTGCAATGGAGGAGGCAGAAAATAGGTGAAATGATAATACTGGAAATACTTTATCTCAACTGTAGAAAGAGAAATCCAGCCAAGGCTAGTGATGTTCAATTCCATATCAATTTGAAATTGGAACGCAGGAAGAATCATATGCACTGTAAATAGTTATGAATTTTGATTCTGTGTATATACTGGTTGAAATAAATTTATTCATAACTCATATATTTGAATGTCCTCATGAACTATTGAAACTGCCTGTCTCTGGGATAGGTGAAAAACATAAAGTCGTTTATGTCTCTACCTATGCAGTCACCAGAATTATTGGCACAAACACCTTGTGGTGCCCTGTGTGGACCATTTTCCATGAAAACTCAGTCCACCTTGGGCTTTCATTATGTTTACATAGTAATCTATAATGTTATCAACCATAGGGAAGGTTCTAACTAAACTACCTGTATTTTTTCTGCTCCAGCATATCATATTAGCAAACTCAATTTTACAGGCTTCAGGAGAAACAGAGTTCCTGATCTTTTACACAAAATGCTTCCACTTTCCTGCCTCGAGGGAACATGTAGCCTCCCACCTCTTCCCTATCTCCCTCCCCTCTGCTGGTCTCCAAGCAGAACCCAGACCGCTCAGTTTCTGTGCCAGGATCTCCTTTGCCGTAAGTCAGCTGGAACTGACTCCTGCCTTGTTGCTGCAAACTCTCTGTCCCTCAAATCTTGGATTCTAAGCATGTCCACCTGTGTGAAACACAGTTTTGGGAACACCTTCCCAGTGTGTCAGTCTCAACAGCGGCAATGATCTCAGTCTGCTGCTCCTTGTGGGAGGAATGGTTTGTCCACCCTGGCTACAGGTATGGCTCTGGCAGCCTGTGCAGTGCTGCTTTGCTGCTATGAAACCATCCCCAGGTGCTGCTTTTCCTTGCTCTGCCCCCTTATTTCTCTGGCCCTTCTCAGGGCTGCCCAAACATGCAGCTTTAACTTCTTTAAATGACACCCTACAGCCTGAGCACTTGCTGTGGGACAGTTTTGTTCTGGTTCACCCTTTTCCACAAGTGCCAGACACACTTAAATCAGAGTCTTAAATCTTTAAGGATATCTCTAGAATATTTAAGGATAAGAAAGACTGGAACCAAGTAAAAATGGAAAAATGGAAAAAAATGCAGTTTGACTTAGACTCAGCCAACAGGTACCTTATTATGTTGTGTACTTCATCCAGTCAAAGCATATCCTGGTTGCCAGATGCCAGTCCTGGTCTCCACTGCCCACAGTAGCAATCCCAGCCCCAGAAAACATCCCCAGACATCTGGAGTCTGCAGTGACACCCTTTTTTGGACAGTCTTACACGAGGTTTATACACATATCCTGAGGAGTGATGGCTATATATGGAATTGGACATCAATTGGATTCTTAATCATGGCAATCTCCTCCTTGCCCTGGCTAGGAGTTACCATGAGAGTTCCACTTGGATGTGTTTCTGAAGCATTAAAGATAATTTAAAAAAAAATTCATATGCTCTACTGAGTGAATGATGTAAGCTTTTGTGTCCATAATGAAGTTACAAGTAGCATTTATTAGGGTTTATACCAGTAAAAGGCTTTGCACTCAAGGAAGCCCATGGTCTCTAGTACATTGTTATCTGTGTTTGGAGAACACACATGGCATGTTACAGATCTTATTAGAAGTGATATGTGACAGTCTCATTAGAAGTTGCTTTGTTGGATATTTCTGAAGGAATAAGCTTTTCTTGAACTTGGAGGTCGCATCACAGCACTCCATCACTCTGCTGCTATCATCTCAGCTACTTCTTAGCTTCAAGATCTGGTTCCTCCACACCTTCAGGGACTTCAGCTTCTGTTGCCTTCCACAGCTGTCCTACCTCCCATTCCCTCTCTCCCTGATTACTTCAGCCTCTTTGTACCTTTCCAACAGCTACCTATTGGCTTTTAGCTATCCTCTGTCCATCCTGGATATAGGATATATCCTCCAAGGCACTACTTCCCTATCAGTCAAGCTCTTACCAGTAGCAAACAGCTGTGGTATTTATTCTACATAAATAGCTGAATAAATTTGGCTGAACAATCTCATTGCTTCAGTGATAATTTATAATCCCTTGCTTCACTTTCTTGGACCTTATAATTATGACATATTTGATGCAAAATTTCCAAGGAAGTGATTGTAGCTGATCTGCATTGGTAGCTCCCTAAAACTCTGTGGGGTGGTATACAATAAGCCTAAAAGGACCCATTAAATTGGGTCTTGAGGCTGGGAATATAGCAGTATTTTTAAATGTTCAAGAGATATATTGTCCTTATCACAAATCTCAGCATTATAAAAGTGAAAAAGTCCAGATTTCAGATTGTTAAAAGGGTATCAAAATGTGTTATCTGAGAGGATGCCTAAAACAACCATATAGATTTAACTTAGTCTGGCCATAGGAGCAACCAAAGGAATGCCATAAGGAATTACAGTGAGAAACTGGGGAGAGCTAAAGAAATAAGAAGGGAAGGAGGGAGAAGTAGAAACTGTTGAAACGGGTTCAATGTATCCAATATCTAAACTCACACATTTACTTTAGCAGCTGTAGCTAACATGAGATGGTTTAAACAGCTTATTTTAGTTTGTGAGATGACTGGGATATTATTATTTTATTCCAAGTGGTCTTATAGTAGTTTTACCTTCTTCAGGATGTTGAAGAAAATGAAGGCTTCCATTTGTCACAGAACAGATGAAAACATAAAGAGGGAGTTTTGTTGCGTATACGAGCAACATTAAAAATGAGAACAATTTGAGTGAGTAAAATACAGGGGTTGGAAGGTAGATTTATCTGCTTTAGAAAATATTTCGACATAAAAGTGAGATAAGCTGATTTCAAGGATTTGAATTCAGCTCATCAGTCATATACTTATTCAAAATATTGCAAACCAATATTTCATTATTTGCAACAAAATAATTTGATGTCTCGAAAGGCCTTTTAAAATTATCTATGACATATTTATAAGGAGTTATTAATTGAGTATATGGATAGACATTGTTTACAACATATTTCTGCCAGATTTTGTTTTCTCTAAATGTTTAAAAGCTTTAGCGAGCTCTATATTGTAGATAACAATATGTAGTGGGTAACCTTAAAAACAACACATTTTTTCTTATTGCATATATGCAGAGCTATGGGTCAGTTTATTTAAATAAATTCAGCAAATGCTTTTAAAGATTATATAATAATTCCTATGTTCTCATCAGTAACCCAGAATTGCCGTGCTACATAGTATTGGGAATGATGCAGTTCTATGGGAGAAAAGATAAGAAGGTGTTACCATGCCAACTGCATGTGATTAGTGATGGCAGCCTACTGTCAACCACTCTTAGCTATGGCCTTGCTTAATTGGAGGTAGCTGTATATGGGCATTGTCCCAAAGGCACCTCTATTCTCTCTTCCTTGTCCTTTAAAATAAAAACCTATAATTGTCTTTATGAGTATTTGTTGTATGGGGTCTCATTATTTTAACATTTATATTGAGGAGCTGAGCCCTCATTAATGTAGAAACATCCAGTACAGAGGCTGGAGAAGATGTTCCAATCATCTCTGTGTGACCCATGGGTCTATAAGGTGTTTGCCAGAGCTGGAGGTTTGAACAAGGTCTCTTATGCCAACAAAGAGTGTGAATTCTTCAGAAAACTCATCCAAGACTTGGGTTTCTTGGGGGACCTTTATGGTTGTTCCTGCTTTTGAAATCCAGCAGAGAAGATTCTAACATTGCTGGGAAAACCATAACGAGGCAGCTGGGTGATTTATTTCTCATTGTTACAGGGTGGCAGCTGGATGACCTGGAAGCCAACACAGCCTGGCTGGAGAAAAAAAGTACTGGCTTCCAGTTAATAATACAGTGATAAGGGATTTTCTCTACATTTCTACAAAATACTTCTTGCTTTCATCTTCAAAAAGGAAAAGCAAGAAATTAGAACTAGAAATTGTGTTCTGCTGTGGTTTAAAATGTGACAGTGCATGATGATCAAAATATGACTATAAATATAGATCTAAATTGCAATAAATTTGTTGTCATTGCTTTTGTAAAGCACAGCAGTAACAAAATGAAGGGATGGAAGATGACAGAGAGGAACTGCCTTTGCTTTACTGCTAATTGATTTTAATCTTGCTGCCTTCTCCTGGTGATCAATTGATGTCTGAGTTTTGTGTATCCTTCCAAATGCTAAATCTGTGCATGACAGAGATAGACAGTATTCATGTTACAGACTTTGATAGCATCTCTGTATTCTTGCCAGTGTGAATTCACATTAGTATTCAGTGCAGGAATAATTCATTTGATGTATCATTATTACTTGTAAAGAGGATTTAGATATGATTTTATGTCACTGAATTAGTATTACTTAAAGAATACCTTCTTAGGACAAATAATTTTAGAAAATTGTGTGGAAGAAGCTTTCTGTGTGTCTCATACAAAATATTTCTGTTTGCATGTGCCAGCACAATGTTTGCACTTTTTGCAACAATATGAGATTGGTAACTTACATTCAACCTTTGACTGTCTACAGGTTTCAGAGTTCCTTTCCTGAAGATTTGATGCCAAGTGAATATTTCTACAGAACATTTTTCAGTTTGCTAAGATCTTTTTGAATTCTTACCTATTTTCTAATTTACTGTGTCATATGAAGATATAGTAACCATACATTCTGCACTGTTTCCAGGCCATTAATAAAGATTAGTGTGAGCTCAGGATATATCTGTGGTGAAATTCTGATTGAACTGCCTTCCTTTTTGACTATAAACCTTCCTCTTCACATCTGAGCACCTTTCCTCTCCACATTTTAATAGTTTCACCTGGACCAAGTTTCTCTAGTTCCTTTGCTATATCAGTTGAGACAATGTCAAGAACCTTAATAAATGAAGACTTTTGACATGTTTTCCTCTGTCTACAAAGCCTGTTCCCTGTCAAAGAGGGAAATTGTACAGGTCCAGATTGATATGTGCTTGACAGACCAACCTGGCCTCCTACTTGCTTCTTTGGAGCCTTAGTTTTTACAAATAGTTTGTCTAATTTTCTGGCATTTTTTGGGAGCTGATGTTAACTGAAGTCTCCACTCTCTTGTCTACAGCTTTTGAAACAGGTGGCTTGTTTGATCTTTTTCAGTTTTCCAGACGAAACCCTTATGAAGGCAATCACTAATGAGTCTGATACCTCCTCACCAAATTTCAGCAGCTAAGGTGAATTCGGCTAGGCCAAGGAATTTGGAAAAAATAGAAAAACAGACCCCAAACTAAAGTGCTCAGTAGCTTGTCTCTCCCTTAAGTAACCTAGATTGTTTTTCCTCATGTGAGATAGCTTTTCTTTTCATGTGGATTTTAATCATATATTCCTTAATCAAAGGAATATACCAAGCATTTCAGCCTTTTAGCTTCCTCTGTCCTTTTTCCAGAACTTTCTCTCTCTCTCTCTCTCTCTCTTTCTCTCTGTTTAACCTGCTGTTTCAGACTCCTGGATTGTTTTGTCATCCCTATGACTTGTTTTGAGTCATATCTCATTTTACACACGGATCTCTCTGACTGTAGAAATTAATTCTGAGTAGTTAAACTTTATTTCCGCTTCTGGTATATCTCTTTCTTCTCTCAGACATCCTCATGGTTTATCAAGCTGCATTCCTGGTACATTTCCTGCCCATTTCCTCCTCAGCTGATGAGAATATTCCACAATTTTACTTTTATTATCTCTTCAGGGTCAACAATTCTTCACTACCTTTCCCTGTTTCCCATGGGATCTTATTTATTAGGTCTTCAAGTTCCTCTTTGCAGTCCAATGTCTTGTCTTTGCTTTTCTTCACTTGTGAAGGCTCTTTAACTCTCATTTCCTCAGCTCAGCTTTCCTCCTATTTTTCCCTTCCACTCTGACATTTTCAAATAACTTTTCCCTACAGACTACACTGAGATTCAGACCTACTTCCTTTCTGGTTGCTTGCACAGTTTTCTGCATCAAAAAAATTATCAAAATTCCTTTTTGGGAAGTTTCTGGAGAGCCTGCTCTCCTCTTTCCCAAGATAAGCTTGGAGCTTTCAAGCTTCTTACTGCGAAGCCCTGTACCTTGGGGGCTTTCTGCTAATTTTTCACAGAAGTGTCTTCCACTTGATCCTCTTGGTTTGATGGCTGACATTTGCCAGGATAACATCTTTGCTTTTTTCCTCATTATTATCAAGATGTTTCTCTATAGATCTTTTCACATTCTGCCACTCAGCAGTACCTCTTCCCTGCCTTTCCCTGGCTGAGTAAGCCGGTAAGTATTCCAGCCATGTGAGTATTCCCACCAGGTCCTATGAGTCTTGTTGACTCATAATTTTGTTCTTGTTTGAGGACATCCAGCTCTGCCAGAGAGCTTCTCATTCTTTTTGTATTATTACACAGGCATCTGAGATGTTCAGAAATGCAGTCTGTTCTCTGCCTTTTCTGTTCTTCCTATGATGTTGTTTTCCTCTGCTCTGTTACTCTTGTCCCTCATCCAAGTCAGCACTGCTTACACTTACTTCTCTCACTTGTTCCCAGCTATCAAGCTTTTGTCCCGAGATGCTGTTTTTCTTTGGAGTGAGACAGATCACTTTTCTTCTCAGACATTCTTCTGAGACCCTCTTGACAAAGTTAGCTGTGCATGAAATTATTCTGAGGATGTCTCTGTCTATGTTGCCATTTAAAAACCGAAGAAAATGTTATTAACCTTTTGATATAAAATGGAAGTTTTGGCAATGGTGCTGAAAGTATGTTTTTTTATTGTATCGCTTCCTGCTGCTGCTTACAATACCTCTTCTATTGTTATTATTTCAGATATTTCCTGGGAATGTTTTAGCATCTTGGAATGAAAACCTGGTTTGATTGCATATCTGGAAGAGAGAGATAACTACTACTGACTGTTCTTTGGAGCATATATCATCACAACACATCACTCACTCACCTGCTCACATAGCTTTTTTCCCTAGGCTTACTCTGCAATAATGCATCATGATTTTATCATCTTTATCCATTTTCTTCTCTTAATGGCTCTTTGCACTCCCACCTTGTGCCTGGGAATTTTTCTGAGACAGTTTTGATGTCTTCTATGCTGACATAATTTCATTCCTACCTAGAAAGTTAAATGTTTTGGGTTTTGTCTGCATTTTAGGTTCACCTTCCCCTTCATGGGGAAAAGATCTCTGCATTTTTGGTATGAAATGCAATATTTTTCTGTATTTCTGTACCTTTTTCTATTATCTTTTATCTTATCTGATTGCAGCATAAGTGATTCTTATCATACCTTGACATGATTAATATATTTTCAAATTTCTGGTTTTGTGGTATGAAATGCTGTTGGATCAGAAGGTTTGCTAACTTGCTCAAGGCAACTGTGTCTTATTATGACAAAGTATGCATTTATATGGCCTGAAGATTTTCTGGAGGTCTACAAAAGAAAAAATAATCTATTTAATTTTTAACTTACTGCAATCTAAAACCAATTCTGTTTGTTTGTTTATTTTCTTTTAAAACAAGAATGTCTTTCTAAAGCTGAGAATAACTCCAGGGAATGAATACTGGAGAAAGATATTCAAAAGATCACTTAAAACTCGATGTAGGTATTATACAGACCTATAGTAAGAACAATTTTACTAAAGAGGGGAAAAAAAATCCTGTTAAGGTAATGCATTATGTTGTTATGCTGCAGAAAGAAATGTGGGGTTTTTTCCTATCTAACCTAGGAGAGTATGTGAATAATCATTTAAATCAAGCACTGACATCTGCATGTGCTTTACTTGGCTTGCTTTTAATCAACAAACTGTCAGCCTATGATATTACTGTAAGTACACAGTTCAGGTGCCAAGAAATTACAGGCCATTTTAAGTCCTGGGTCTGTGTTGGTTAGTGAGTTAATACAAGTGCATCTAAGATGTATGCCTCATGCCTGAACAGATACAAAGTATGCTTATTTTGGCTGGTGGAAGTACATCCTGGAATGTGTTTTTCAACTTTGAACAGCTTGATGAAAAAAAAAAAAAAAAGGAAAAGTAAAAAAAAAAAAAACAGGAAAAAAAGACAAGAAGTTTCTAAATGCCAGTTTGTCTGGTTTAAGGGTTATTAACTCACCAAGAATTTAAAACTACAATAGTTGCCGGTCTGTGATGGGAAAATATGTATAATGAATACAGGGACAACAACCAGGGGGGAAAAAGAGCAATCAGGAGGAGAGATTTACTGCAGTGTTAGTATTTCATTATTCTATGTTTGCTCTCACTTGCCATGAGCCCACTGAAGCTGCTCTTCCTTTGATGTGACCGCAGCAGCTCCGCTGACCCTTTCAGCAGCAGCTGTGCAAGGCAAGGTCTGCTCCAGGCCCTGGGACCTGCTTCACAAAGGAAGGCAGAGGCCAGTTGGCATGGTGGAATTTTGTTCATTGACTGTAGCATGATGGAAAACATCCCCATTCACCAGAAAATTGTGAATGTGAAACCCTGCCATACCCATCCTTTTTCCTTCTTTTTCTCTCATTTTCCCCTTCTTTCTCTCCCAGAACAGGGAGTTAGCAGGGCTCCAGAGATTAACCCTCAGCACAATGCTTCTACAGTCTTCTTTAACTGGAGGAAACAAGGCCACAGAGAAAGAGAGGCTGGTGTTAGCCTCATTTGGTACTGATCATCAGAGATGCCACAGATTTCAAAGAGAGTCTGGCAGCCCTTGTGCTAGCAGTGCTCTTGGAGGAAACTCTGCTGCTAAGATCACTGTGAGCAAGGTGTCAAGTCTTCAAGGCAAAGCTGCCTTCCTTTTGTGCTAGGTCTCTTCAGACACTTGATCAGCTGGGCACAGTGAGACAAGCAGCACTGGAAGGCCAGTCTGATACCATGACCTGTAGTAACTCTTGTACCCGCAGAAGAAACTGAGGGCAGAGGGCAAATAAAAGTGCTGCTTTGCCATGCTCATCCTCCAGGTTGTAAAAAAAGTCATTCTCAGCATGAAATCATGTTCTGAGCAAAATTTGAAGATGTGAATGTAATATTATATTGATAGGTACATATATGCAAATGCCAAGTTGCAGCAAGGGAAAAAAGAGATGCAGCCACATTTCCCATTTAGAGAGGAAACACTAAAGCCTCTTAAAACCCTGCTTCCTATAATCCCAATGCATGATTGAACAGATGCATTTTCTTTCTCACTTCCCTGGCTTCTGAGATATCAGATACTATCTGTTGTTAGATGCAGGATGCTGGGTTAGGTATGGCAGGTCTTGTGTTCCCAAGGGATTGCTCCGCTGGAGTTGCCACTGTTCATCTGTATTCAAAGATGGATTTAAACTGAACTGATAAAGAAAGAAAACTTGTATAAAGCATACAGTAACTCATTCTGTTAAGGATTTGGCATGGCATTCAAGGGAAACCAATTATGATTTATGTCAATACAGCACAGATAATTTCCCATTGATTGACTGCCAGATCCTTCATAAAATAATGAGTTAGGCCTGATGCCAGTGATTCTTGAGCACCATCAGACCAGTGTTTCTATTTCATATGCCCTTGACAAGGTTTCTCTCAAAAATTTGTGAGTTAAATGTTTATAAGTTCTCTTTAAATATTCAGACTCAAACAAACATAGGCTGTGATTCCCTAATGTGTTAGTGGGGTTTTGAAATGCATGCTCTTGTCTAGGCATTTGGCTACAGGTCTAGCAAAACTGAGTTTTCATTCATTACTTAAAACAAAACAAACAATAGCATTTTCTCTGTTTACTAAGGATTCCTCTTAGAAGATTAGTGAATGCCCATATTCCAAGTAGCTCTCAGAGAAAAATAACTCATGTTCAAGCCTGAGGTTATCTGGAAGCAAGTGGTATGTCCTGAGGAGTAACTGGTGTGAGGAAAATCCTCTGTGCTTATCTGGAAGAGTCATTTACAAATTTTCTATTGCTGCAGGCCTGACCAATCCCAGTCACTGTGTGTGTGTTCATTGTTCAAGAGACACAGAACTGAATTTTCCTGCCTGAAGGATGAGGAGGTGGGGGCTGGCCATGTCTGAACTTCATCTGGTATGGAATGGGTACGTGGCTGAATCTCCCTTTTCAAAGGTGGGAGTGAAGTGAAGGCAGCAGCTGGTGCTTCTGGAGAGGGCATATACCCAGTGTCTCAGGAGAGTTTGCCATCCCAAACACAAAACTTCTCCCTTGAAAGTGTCTGCAGCTATTCTGTTTTTCTGCTCTCCTGCAATAAACCGTCAGCTCACAGACATGTGGTGAGAGCAGTGCAGTCCTTTTTGTGCTGATTTTGGCTATGGTGGAGTTAAATTTCTTCCTAGTAGCTGGTAAGGGGCTGAGTTTTGCATTTCTGCTGAAGACAGTGTCGATAACGCAGGGATGTTTTGGTTATTGCTGCACACTGTTTACACAGAGCCAAGGCCTTTCCTGCTCCTCACCCCATCCCACCAGTGAATGAGCTGGTGATGCACAAGAAGTTGGGAGGGGACACAGCCAGGACAGCTGACCCCAACTGACCCGAGGGATATCCCATAGAATGATGTCATGCTCAGTACATAAAGCTGTGGGAAGAAGGAGGGAGGCAGGGATATTCAGAGTGATGGCATTTTCCTTCCCGAGTAACCATTTCCCATGACAAAGCCTGGGTTCCCTGGGGATGGCTGAACACCTGCCTGCCCACAGGAAGTAGTGAGTGAATTCCTTGTTTTGTTTGCTTGAGTGTGCATGTTTTGCTTTACCTATTCAACTGTCTTTATCAAGCCCATGAATTTTCTCACTATTATCCTTGCAATTCTCTTCCCAGTCCAAGGCAAAGCAAGTGAGAGGCTGTGAGGTGCTTTGTTTCCATACATTTTCCTATTGCTGACAGTCTTCTGTCTTAGGATACTGCCTGTCTTGCCTATGCCCAGCAACATCCACATATGTTCCCATGAATGCTGCATATCTAACTATTTAAAGAACTCTGCAAACTTGAAGTTATTTATTTCCAGGCAGAAAATCTAGAAAACCTCTCAAAAACAGTGTTCATCTCCCCTTCTGAGAGAAGAGCAAACCAGTTTGGTGAGGTTCACCTGGAGGTTCATAGCCTCCAGGGAATTTGAGTAGGAGCACAAAAGAAATAAAACCTAGATATGATGAGGAAGAATTTTAAAGGAGAAAGCAAAAAAAATATCAGCTGGAGGAGACAAAATTTCAAGAAATGAACTGAGTCCTACCAAGCTTGGCATTTTTTAGGTGATGGGTAAAGTGAGGCAGCTGAAGTTGGAATTAATAAATATATGGAAGGTAATGGAAATGTGCAGTGTTTTAAATGTTCATGTGCATTTTTAAGTCTTTTCCTAATGGCTGTATGCTTTTTGGTCAACAAATACTGCACTCTTTTCAATGGAAAAAGTTTCTTGTGTGCACTTAAATCAAAAGTAGTCTCCCAAATGGAAACCTATTGACAATGGCAGTTATATCCATAGTTAATTACAGATGGAAGAGCAGAGGAGCTACAGACTCATATGCTATTTAATAGTAGGTGAGTTACAGATATTTTTTCTGTGAGAGGAAAACTGAAAAACTCCACTTTTAGTGCCACAAGCCTAAAAGCACTGCCCACCCTGTGACTGTGGGAGAGGTGAATGAGAACATCCATAAAATACAGACCCTTCCAGCTCTCCTTTCCTTACACACACAGAGGCCAGAGCCAAACAGGCTCCCCAGGTGTCCCATCTCCCAACCAGAGTTTCACATGATGCTTATCCCAGCTGCCCTTCCTGCCGACCCTGGCAGGAAGGGTGAGAACTGGCCATGTTAACTTCAGCAAGAACATGGCTTAGTCCTAAGGAAACTTTAATGTTTGCCAGAATTTTAGCCATTAACAGCTTGAATCCTTGTGAAACGGCCTGCTCTCTACTTCAGCTGGTATGAAAGGAGCAAGTAAATTCACACACAATTCATAGGGGCAGCAATTTCTTCTTTGCTGCATAAAGCAGTGAGAAGGGGTCAGATAGACTAGGAAATGTGGTGCAATTCACCATCTTCTGTGTACAAAGATTTCTGACAGATCACCCTTAGTCACCCTGGCAGCCTTCTGTAATTGTTCAGTGTTATTCAGGAAAACATACAAGGTGCTCCCTTTGCATGATAATTTTTCTGCTGAGCACTGAGGCATATTGATTTTTTACTTCACTGAGGTTTCCACAGAGGTTATGACATTTAATGTTCAGCTTTAGCTGCACATTGCTATGTGGGATATGAACTGACTGTGGCCCTGAAAAATTGTCTCTCTTCACGGCACTTCAGCAGATGTAAATAACAATCTGTTGCTCCAAGTTGTCCATGCATGAACAGTAAGAAATAAATGAAAATTCAGTTGCACCAGACTCGTTCCCATATGCAGACTGCGGCAATTCTCTAGAATAATACATTTTCTCTTCTGTCCCCAATCCCAAACAAGAATCCTATGGGAACATCCTGAGCAGGATGATAAGCTTTGTGCATGGCTAGCTGGCCAGCACATCTGGTTTCTGCTGGAAGAAGAGGCAGGCTGGCTTCCTTCAATGAATGGTCTTTAAACAAGGACTTGCTTTCACCAAGCTACCCCGTGCCTTAGCTGTGGAACTGCTCTTTCAGAGTTGCAGCCTGCCCCATTTGGTGCATTCTGCAAGGAGGGGGGAGGTTTCTGAAGTACCCCCAGCTTATGCCATGAACAATTCTGTGATTTAAATCCAATATTTTTGACCTGGTATCCAATGTGCGCTGTTGAAGATGTCCTTCTGTAGGAGACACAGAAAAATTCAGCAAAAAAGAGCCAGCTAATGCAGCTCTTCCTCTCTCTCTTTCTCAGGTACAGGAGAGGATCAGCCTCAGTTACTTCACTGACATAATGTGGGAAATAGGAGTTCTGGAAATTGGCATTAAAAAGCAGTGGACATATGCTGTTTTTCCATATTTAAATTTTAAATGGTTCATAGAAAAATAATTTCTGGTTTGATTTTCTTAAACGCTGTATGTTTAGCTACAGCCTAATTTTCATCAAGTGTACTGCCTAGGTGCTCTGGGAGTGCTTAGGCAGCCTAGTTTGGAAGCCAAGCATGTTGTTTGAAGGCCAGTTTTCTCCTCTTGCATTAGAATGACTGTCTAGCTCAGTTTTCCACTGCCAATTCATACAGCAAGGACTACAATTCACTAAATGAATGACCAGCCAGCTGATTAAGAAGTAGTTATTCCATATTTTTGTTCAGACTGTCAGCAAAATCCATGCAAAGGATCCAAGTGATGGCATCTCTGTAGGAAAGAACCTGTACCACCACAAACTCTTTGTTTGGATGAATTTAGGGGTATTTGAAAGTCAAGCTTTTAGATGTCTTTATTGTTTTTAAAAATTAAGTTAGGTAATATTAAAATACCTTAAAAATATATTCATTCATAGGTCCTACAGCATCAAAAATATAGCAAATTCTTTTGTCTGAATGGGAGTCGGTCCATAAGTATACTAGCTTATTTTTTCCTTCCAATAAGGTGTAATTTTAAAAATTGATCTTGATTTTTGTATCATCTGTATTAACATTGAAGAAATCATTGTCTAAGATATTCTGCTTTAGGTCAATTTCAAATGAAACATTTAATATTAACTGTGTGTGCCGCAGTAAACTGTGTTCTGTTTTTTAGTATCACCAAAATGTTTGACAATCTTACCCATTCTCTTTTGCTTGCAGTTTTATCAGTATTTGAGAGCCAAGATGCTTTTGTACTCATGAAAAACAAGCAAATATACTGCTTCATATTTTTGCACCACCTTTTTTCCTTATAGGACACACAGTACATCTGTGTTTTTGCTAATTGTTGTTTCCTCACCTCACCCTCATTGACATCTGCTTTCAATGGTTCATTTAGTTGTACCAAAACGTTTGTAAACAGCCTTTGGTTTTATTCCATGTAATTTAAGGCTAAAGAGAGTGAATATTCTAGATACCTTCTTTGCTGAAGTGTACAGGTTATGATAGTTTTAGTTCCAGCTGTAGTATTTTGCCACCCAAGCTGTTGCTAGTTGTGGATTTAACACTGGAAGTGCCTAAACTGGTGATGAAGGGGAGTGCCACTGTTCTGGATTTTTTGAGCTGCTTGAGTACACACAGAGAAGACAATCTCTGAACAAGAGGATGAGAACTGTAAATAAGAACAAATGTTAGAGGAGAAGACTGAGCAGTTCCTCTTGTCGTTGCAAGATTATTGCTTATTGTAGGTTTGCTTATATTTGTCAGAGTCTATTTTTAAGTTCCAGACAATGCAACTTCCACCTCATCCCTCGGGAAGTTATTCACCAACTAATACATCTTGCCATCTGGAAGTTTTTTCCTGATACTCTCTGTTAATTTTTCCTTTGTTAATACCTTTTCTATCATAAAAAACTTATTAAATCACTTACAAAATTACAGCTTCTCTGTGAGTTGTTTGAATCATCAGGATGAACTGAGCAATTATACCTCCTGTACCAAATTCTACATGATAAAATTAACTCCTCACCAAATTTATGGAATAAAATAAGCTGAGTTGGTAGGGATCCATCAGGATTATAGTATAGAATCATAGCATAGCACAGCATAGCAGTGAAACAGTATATCCTGATTTGGATAGAACCCACAGGGATCATCGAGTCCAACTCCTGGCCCTGCACAGGACATTCCAAAAATCCTATCATGTGCCTGACAATGTTGTCCATATGCTGCAATGTTGTTTGGTGCTGCAACCAGATCTCTGGGGAGCCTGTTCCAGTGCCCAACCACCCTCTGTATAAAGAACTTTTTCCTGCTATCCAAACTAAACCTACTGTGACTCAGCTTCATGCTGCTTTCTCAAGCCCTGTTGCTGGTTATGAGAGTGAAGAGATCAGCGTCTGCCCCTCTGCTTTCCCTTGTGACAATGCTGAAGAGCACAATGAGGTTTCCCCTCAGTCTCATCCCCTTCAGGCGGAAGGATGGTCCAAACCAAAGGACCTCAGCAGCTCCTCATAAGGTAGTTCTGTATTATATACATCACAATTGATCTGAAATACAGCTTGGGAACAAATGAAAGAAAAAAAGAGCCCAACACCCTGCTGGTGAGCTGTACAGAACTCAGTGTCCAGCCTGCTGTGCTGTGCTCTTTTTCATTGTGTGTCATACTTTATACACTATTCTATTACCTTAGGAGAAACCAAACTTTCAGCTGCTGGTTTTAGTAAGGGGAAAAAATGCTCTTTATCAAAAAACTTATCCTACGCCTTTTTCTATCTGAGGACATAGCTAATCATTCTGGGCTGTTTTAACCCTGGATAATGTAAACTACCATCATCTTTCTGCCTGAGTTTTAATGTGCTCTTCCCTTGGATTTAGAGGAGATGAGCAAGGCATACAGCTCTTCCCTGGACACACTGCTTCATGTCCCAGAGCACTAACATAAACTGAAACTGAATTACTGGACATGATCTAACTGGAATTAAAGGTGCAAGGTGTGTCTTATTGCAGGGTGAGTCCACGGAGAGCTCTGCTGCTTGCATGAGGCTGAGATCTTTGAAATATGAGGCTGGAGGGAATTATGTGATTGTCACAATTACCTTATTTATTAAATCCTTCCTGCCATTGCTCAGGGAAGATGGGATTCCAGTGTCAAAAAAATGGCTTTGCAATAGATAAACTGAAGATTGAAGGGATGTGTGCTCTGAACAAATTCAAGCATAGAAGAGTATTGCCAAACAATAGCCAACCTATATCTCTGTTTGATAAATGTCAACCTGTGGTGCTTAATAAATTATAATATACTGTCAAAAAGAAGGTGGGTAATGAAATTTGAGTTGCCATAATATGATAAATGCTTTAAGGACCTAAGATATTTAATCAACAGGTCTTAATTGGCAATCAGCAGTGCCCATTTCCAGAAAAAAAAAAAAAAGGAAGTAGACTGGTAAAAATAGAAATTATCCACAAAAAAGATGAGACTAATGTGTGAATCAAATTGTTTGAGAGTCTAAAAAAAGAGGCAAAGAAGAAAAAGATAGTTACTTTGCTTTTGATGAGAACCTAAAAAGTGGGACAAGCAGATTAGATTTGCAAAGGACCATTACAATTTACTTCCAAGACATGACAGAGGTTCAGAGTATTTAGCAAATCAGATTCCACTGCATTTTGGCAAAGTCATCTGGGCATAAATGAATGCCAAGATGTGCACATTTCCCATGCCCTTTTGGGAGCTACAGATCCTGAAGAGTGTGCTCAGAAATAGTATGGTAGGAGAGCCTGCCAGCGAGAGCATGCTGCCTTCTGACCATTTTGATGATAACCAAATTCAGGGAGAGGAACACAGTGATGAACCAGGGCTTTGAGGACAAGACAAAAGGGAGAAAAATGCCTGGGTTATTCCTCTGTTTGTTTTATTTAGGTCTGAAAGACTTTTAATGCTATTTTATCTGGTAAGTCCTGCAGACAATACTTCTGATAGGGCAAAACAATTGTTCTTTCATAAGAAACCCCTTTTTTCCCACTGATGCAGCAGCACTTTTCTGTTATTCCTCTTCAGAGAATCACAGAGACTTCTCTGCCCTTCACAGGCACAAATCAGGAGCATATCCTTTGTGTCTAGTACCCAAATTAACACCAGTGTACTTAGGACTGGAATTTGATGTGCTGTCTTGATTTGGCAATGGCCTGGAGAGACTCATGATTTAGGAGCTGTTGTACAAAATAGTTGACGAAAACAAAATTACTTGTTCCAAAAGAAGGATGGTTATTCCTGAGAGAAATAATGGTATTTTATTAAGCTAAATCAAAAACTAGAGAAATGTGTGTCAAAAATGTCCAGGCCTATGAGTAAAGTTGAAGCATATGCTTGCAAGGCTATTTGGTACATTTATCCACAAGCTTGGCTGACACTAAAAATAGTCGAAAAACCCAACACATGCAACATGATGTTTATCACAATTCAAAGTACTCAATATTCTTGTGTCAAGTTGCCACTAGAAATGTCAACATGTCTCAAAGGCTGAATCAGGAGATTTTTGACCACAATTGAGTGGTGAAGATTAGAGATGTATTATTGGAGTGTATTGAAACTTGACACATTACATCATGGATCTGCATATTATTGCAACAAAGATGTTTTCTTTGAATACTGTCTTAAAAAAGCATCTGAGATAAGTGAATCTGTAACATAAACTGTCTGGTTGGCTAGATAAATTGTGTTTCTTGTGTGTTTGATTCTGTTTGTTTTGTGCAGCTCTTTTTATAGCTTCAGGTTCACGCTTTCTCTCAGCCACTTAGCTGTTGTTGAAGGGGGAATGAACAGCTGCCTCACTGCAGCTAGAACTATCACAAGGCTGCTCTGACCTGGGCTCTGTACCCAGGTCCTCAAAAGGTAACTTCAAGAAAGGGAGAAGACTCTATAAAACCTTGCCCTTTTGACTTACAACCCAGAGAAGGGAAAGCAGGAAAAACAGGGTAAAAAGAGGAAAATTTACCTCAGCACATTTTATCCAGTATGTTTTTGGTTTTTTTCTAAAGGATTCCCTATCATTAAGGAAACTCTGGTGTCTGTGCCAGAAAGCATCAGATGTAACTCAGTTCTGCTGTACAGCTATCTAACCCAATCTAACTTAGCATCAGTAATCAAATGGTGCAAATGGCAGAAGATCCTGGGGAGAGAAGGGTGCAAAATGCTGCCTTTCAGTGTTTGTGGATATATTCAATGTCAAGAGGAACACTGAATGTGGCAACTGAACGTGTGTGAGCCAAAGGTAGAGACAACAGTTTGTCACTGCCAGAGATAGTTGGGTTCTGTTCAGTGGAGCAAATCATATTATTTTATTCTGGGAATCAGTTAGGACATGTTATGTAACAAAAACAATGTTCCCTTGAAGCTGATCATTCCATAAGTACACCCAGCTTTGTCCTTGGTATTGCCCATGCCGGGGGCTGCACTGATCACTCAATCCGCTCTTCACATTGCCTATGGTTCTGCGTCTCAAGTTATTCCCTCTGGTGTACCAGCCCTTCCTCAGCCTTTCAGCCTGTTGTTCTGGAGGCTTAATTCCTGAGAGGAGATTCTTGATCTTGAAGAATGCTGGTGGGCCTCTCCAACACAGCTCATACTCTTCACACAATGCCACTGTTACTCTCAACTAATAGCTGGTGAGTACAACCCTTGACAGGCTTTGTCTGTGCTCATATTTGGATAATTCTGTTTTTTCAGTGCCAAAAATATGCTCCACAAAGGGGAAAACATGAGCAAGTTAGGAAAAAACCAAAAAATGTCTAATGAAGAAGGATGATCCTGTTGTGCACTTCTTTTGACATTTTTCCAAAATTTAGAGACTGTAGGAGTACCCAAAAAGGAAAAATAAACTTATTCCCCAGCAAATGTCTTTCTTCACAAGGGGTTCAGAGTTGATTACAAGCATATGCACATGCATGCATACACAACTATTCCACCTGTGGAAGGAGACAATTTCCAACAAAGTCGTTGCTCAGAAGCCAAAAGTGGGAGTTTAGAGTCCAGTTGTGGTGCAGGTGGTTGCTGCCAGGAGGAAGCTGATCCTGGGGCAGTGGGCTGTCCTAGAGGTAATCCCTGTCCAGGTCCTGGGGTGGGCATTTCAACAAACAGGAATAAATGTGCAGACCAGCTTTCAGTTCAGACCCACTGGAAAAGCCCTCCTCTAGAAGATATTCATGACTTCATGACCTGAATGTGGTCTTAAAATAAGGACCTGTTGTTGAAGGTGTATTTGGGGAGCCTGGACTTTTCTTTGTCAGAAACTGGGCTATGAAGCTTGGCATCATTAGACTTTTCCCAGTTGTATTGGATGAGCCATTACAGCCCAATACATACAGCTTTTTCTTGTAAACTTGCTTATGGATCTGTTAAAACTTCTCAGAAAACACCATCCATCTCTATACGTACCATCACAAACTGGGATCCAAAAAATGTGTCAAGAGAACAATAACCACATATCATGGCCTGATAGTCAATAACATTTTGCGTGCTGTTGAAGAGGCACATAGCAGATGCTTGCTTTAGCATCACTGACAAAGGATGTGCTGAATGCAAGGGCTTTCCAGATGTGTGGGTGTTTTACGATAGAATAAAACTTACCTACATACACAAATTTTCCTTAACCCGCTAAGAAACCAGAAATTAATGCAAACAAGCAGCAAACCGCACCATCAGAATATTCTGTATCAGATTGTTTCCTTCTATCTGAAACATTTGCACAGGATTTTAGGCAAGCATTCTGCTTCGTTATGGGTTTGAAATGAAAGTGGGAAGGGGAGCTTTGCCCAGCAGAAACACTCAAATGCTTTTCAATCACTCCTTTCTTGATTAAAGCATTTTGTTTTAAACAATGGTTTCTGCTCACAGGTAAGACTTCCCAAAGTTTGGGAAGCAGATATCCTGAAATAATTTTTCCAATGCAGAGCAGGTATTTTCCTGCTCCCCAATTACACAAACTGTTAATGGGTAATTGGAGGCAGGCTAAGTGCTAAAATCCGGTTGTATTACACTGAATGGTGCTCTATAAAATAACATCTGTCTGTGTGTAACATGGCCTTAATTCCCAGCACACTGGCAATCTGTAATGAAAACAGCATGCTGTAAGCACTGAACATATATAAATATATATATATCTAAAAAGAAGTACAAGTAGAGTGCTTTTCTGATAGAATTCAAGTAGGAAAAAGGCAGGCTTATTTATTATCTTCCTGCAGTTTATAATACAATTTTATTTTGTAAAGTGCATTTATAAATTTGTCTTTTTATTCCTCTACTGCATATATATATATGTATATATATACATAAATGTATGAAAGCATAAATATTTATGTGTGTATATGCCTATATTTATAAACAAAAATATGTTTAAATGGAGTTTCATCAAAAAATAAATACTAATCAGATATTAAAGTCAGTGCAAAGATTCCAACTGGATTTACAGCTGGAGTCAAGATGAGGCTGTAACAAGCTCTAAATCTGCATACCTCTCTTTTGTAGTGCTGGCCCAGATCACAATATTATCTTTGTCTTTGCTTTGCTACACTCTCCTCCGAAGTGTTACTTGAAGGTTCTTGATGTTAGATGGGCCACAGGTAAGGTAAAAATAATTTCATGTGAGTATGCCATTACAGAGTATTTTGTTTTTACAGATAATGTCACAAAAGGCTTGCAGTTAAAGTAATCTCAGACAGGGAAATCCAGCCTCTGGAGTGTGAAACAGCAGCTTCCATAGCCAACTGAGACAGTACATTCAGAGGTGGGGGTTTTAGGTCTCAAGAGCTGAAACTAAAGAACTGATGAACCAGTGACGAAATTTTATCTTGATCAGACCATTCTCAGTGTTGAAGTTTAGCTTTGTGTCTTTCTTTTTTGTCACATTTCATTTGATGTAAGATTAACTTACTAAAAATGTTAGTACCTAGCCATGATAATAGCTATCATATTTGATTTCTATGTCAAGGACAAGAGTAATGTCTCAATATATTCCCATATGATGTATCTTCATTTTTCTAGGCTATGGCTTGATAATTAGTACAGCATTATCTTATCAATTAGTAAAACTTTGTCAAATAATGAGATCAGCTCTGACACATTCAGGTAACATTTGAATAGATATATATTTGCAATTACAATCACCTTTACCACAAAGTCATGGTTTTTGGCATGAACAAGAAATGGAAATATTGATATGTTCTCAATGTTAAGAAAATGCATTAACAATGTATAAGATTACTTGCTGCTGAGAAAAGCTCATTATGCAGAACTATTATATTAGTCCTGGAATAACAAACAAATTATAATGGAAAAACAATCCCAAAACTAAACATAACACCCCTCCATTAAAAAATAGAAGAATGAAAAAATAATGGAAAGAAAAATATGCTGTCATGACAGTTCTGTGTTTTCTGTAAAAACTGTAATTTCTTAACTTAAAATGGTTTCAAGTGGGATTTCTCCCTCCTAGTGTGTTTTGGAAAAGTCTCATTTTTCCTGGTAAGGGTGCTGAAACTTCTTATTCGGTATAATTTTATACAGAATGTTTGACACCTTCTGTATGTATCTGTTCTAGGGAAGGAAAATGTATTTTGTCAGGTAACAAGTTTTTCCTAGTTGAGTAAGTTCTATGAAAACATGAGCATTAGGTAGCAGCATTCCAGTCTCAGTGATAAAATTGTATTTTTTCTTTGTTCTCACACATATGAGTTACATGGCAGCCATTAATCCAGTGATTATATGTTATTTTTCTCCATGAGTTTCCTATTCTTCAGGACTTGGCTGCATTTCTAAAGCACATGCTAACATCAGGGCAAGGTAGCATCTCCTTCTGGCATTTTGGGTGAGGCAGGGATTTCTGCATGTGCCCTTGTTTGGATGGGAGGTTTTTGTGCATTTGTTTTTGGGAACAAGCACAGTCTTACTCCCCTCACTTTTAGATTTCCAAATTGTTTTGTAATGCAGGAGCTGGTGAAGGGAATGTTTTTGTTTTGCAGTCAGTGGCACAGCCCAGGCATTAAGTGGTCCTCCTCAAGGAAAACTTTAGCAGTCTTTATGGGAAAGGAATATGCAGGCTGTGTAAGTGACCAGAGCAGGGAATGTGAGTGTCTGTGCTCCACCACAAGCACTGCAGGTCCTATTGAGTTTTTATATCTCTGAGTCCTCAGAGACTATAAAGTCTTTGCTTGTTTATGATGGTTGGTTTGGAAGGTACCTCATGTTGCTGTGCAGACTGCTATAGGACAGCAAAGGAAAATTCTCCATCAGGTCACGTTCACCCACATATTCCAAATTGCTCTTGTAAAAAAAAGTGAACCACAATGAATCCTTCAATAATCTCTAATGTGATTCTGCTTTATCTTTGCACTGGAAAACCCTTTTTACTTCATATTTGCAATTTATAAAAATGATATTCTATAATCTATTTTCTTATATTCCTGATACACATTAGTTATTTTCCCCCATATATTACAAAGAAAAGTCCTTTGATTGAAAGCTGCATGCCCTGCTTTTCATTTTCTTTAACCTGTTATTTCTACTCTCACCATGTTTTTTAGGAAAATAAAATTAATTTTATCAGCTCCCAGATAGTCCATTAAGGGGGGGGGGGGGGGGGGGGGGAAGCAAAAGGATAGGTTGTCTGGATTTATATCCTATCACTCCTTAAGTCCTAATGCCTGAGCCTGAAGAAAGGATGGAGATAAAATTGGAAAATCCAAGCCAGACCATTGTCTAGGCTCAGCTGCTTTGAACACTTCAGATATTTGGGATTATAGGAAAAAAAGAAAAAAAGAAAAAAGGCAGTTTCACAATGACAAGGCAAACCCCAGCAAATTTAACAATATATTGGCAGGGTAGTGCCTTGTTGCTAGATGTGTTGTTAAGTAGGTGTCCAAGAACAATTTGTCTGCAACACACAAATAGGCTCGTGTGGCTCTAGCTGGTGCCAAGATTACCCTGGGGAATGATGTGCCTATTAGCTGGAGGCAGAATATCATAAATGTGAAGGCATTTCTCCCAGTGATGTGGAATGATCAGGGTGAGACCCCTGGAGACCCTGGAGCATGGACGTGGAAGGAGGAGGAGGAGGAAGAAGAAGAAGAAGAAGAACTCTGGGGAAGAATGCAGGCAGTAATAAATAAAACATATCTGTATTTATCTCCCAAGTGGGTATGTGTGTTTCTGTGTGACAAAGAGAGTAGGGAAGCCAAGATCTCTTCCTTAATGTGTTATGGAAGATGCACTGAAGTTTTGAGACACATGGGGGAATCAGAAAAGAAAGGAAAGTGTTATTAAATTACTCAGAGCTCAGTGGAAGAGCTAAATTACTCTGAGACTCAGGGACAAGTAAATGACTGAGGGCTCAGAGGATGTGCCAGTAAGCACAATACAAATGATCAGGGAGACAGAGAGGATTTCTCTGAGGTTTCAGAAACCAGGGCCTTCTCCTGCTGGCCTGTGGTGTCGAGCAGAGCCAACACCTCTCACATCCTGAGGCCTGAAGCACAGCATCAGCAGGGACCCTGCTGTGGCTGACAATCCAGGCTAACACCCACATGTCAACACCCTCATGTGGTTTTGAGCTTCAGTGGTGAAGCTCAACTGCCTGAAAGACTGTGCAGAGCAATGTGTTATAGCTTTATTAGTTAAATATTGTGTGCAGTCTTCAGGGAAAGGGTGATAGTGCCTTTCTTCACTCATTTATGTTGCATGGAGGAAAACATATACTTAAAGCATGTTTGTGCTCTACCTGTTACTCTAGAAATGCCAGAAATGTCAAGTCTGATCTTCCTTGTTTTCAGAGTAGGGAATGACTTAGTTGTGACATGTGCAGCACTTATGTTTTTAAAGTGTTGAAAGAACAGTATGTAGCAAAACTTATAGTTTCTCAAATATTAAAAAAAATCCCAACCAACCAAGGAAAATAAATCCCTACTACAAAACCAAAACCAAAGGATTTTGGAATATGCATTTCCTATCTCAATAAAATTTCACTTCTTCAGTTTCATCACTACTGTTATTCAAGTAGAAATTGAGACTTTCAGGATACACTGAGAGTGAATTTTGAAGAGGGAAAAGCAGTGAAAAAGTTTTTTGCATCTTTAAAGGGGCTAAACATTTTTGCTGGCTGTAAAGCACCACAAGTTCACATTTTTTCCCCCTTTTTTATTAGTTCATATCAAAATGAAATTCCAGAACTTCTGCCTTCCTTATAGAGTTGTCCAGATTTGACAGTCATATGTTAAGACTTTCTACATTATTTTCATAATACCTTAATTTAACTTGAGTTCTGAATTTTTAAAGCAGTCATTTTGTTGCCCGCAAGGCTGGATTTGCTTTCTTGGTCATAATACTTCAACCTAATTTTACTTAGCAGATAGTTTGTTTTCATGATGTCAAATCTGTCTTCTTCTGATTGGCTGGTTTTAAAACCATTGCTTTGAATCTTGGTAATGTGTTTCCTGGTTATTCTATGATTTTTGCTTTTTTAAAAATCAATTCCTAGCTGCAAAGTGAGAAACTTAAAGACTCTTATATTTCCCCAGCCACAGCTCCTCCTTGGAAATTGATTAGATGGAATAATGTCTACCATTAATTGGCCTACAGCAAATTGTCCCTTTAACTCTATTTAGTGGCCTATCAACAATCCCTGTTTTGGTCATTAAGCAATGGAGTGTCCTTAACTGACATGAAACCTTGTCCCTGGGATCCTGTAACAACACAGTCTTCCTGCTTGGAAGGAAAACTTCCCTTCTTCTCTTTGTCTAGCATGTAGCATGAATGGATGTGTGCATACAATGCCACAGTAGGCAAGGCAACCGCGGGGTTTGATGCACACAGGAAAAGCAGGAGATACAGAAATCCAGGGCTCATAGAGCTGCATTTAGCACAGACACCCTGGTCCGGCTGGCACAGGACCAAAGTTGCTAAGAAAGAGAACACTTCAGGTATTTTATGATCTTAAAAAGCAATTTGCTTGTTTTGAAAGAGCATAATATCTTTTTCAGGAGACCAGCTAAGCTGAGCATCCACGTGCAGGAGGTGAAGCTGATTTTGACTGGCAAAGCCCTGCATCTTGAACTCCCTTAGAACATTTCCAGGGAAAGCCTGATGTACAGTTTTATGATTGTGGACAAAGCTCAAGAATCCTCCCTCTTCTCCCTTCCTGTCTCTGTGCTGCTGTCCTTTCCCTGCAGCAGCAGCCTTCACTCCCCACAGATGGAGCTTTGCTGGTCCTTCCAGCAGGGGACACAAATGTTTCATGGAGAAGTGGTGGCTTTGGTGGGTTTTAGCAATGGCCACATCTGGAAATCTTAAAAAGCTGATGAATATTGGAGTAAACTACAATTTGCTTAGAAAACTAACTTAAATAATGTAAGGAATGGGTCAGTTAGGTGGGTTATTGTTATAAAGGGTTGAGTGTACCACATGTGTGTGACAATGACTACCGCACACTGAGTATGCAGGGCTGTCAGGAGCAACCCTGAGCAGAACATTCTGCTCTGGCCTGTAACTCACTCTGAATGAGAATAATGGGGCCCAATCCTCAGTGATGACCGAAAAGGGCATGGGTACCTGGTCTTCTGATCACCAGTGTGCTCAGGGCTGTGCTGGAGAGCACTGGCACAGTCCATGCCTGGAGCAGGTGGTGTGTGCTGGAGACTCCTGCTGGGAGTCTGCACACACTGCCATTAGCTGGGGGTCTTGCCCCATGGAACCTGAAAGGGCAACACTGCAATGCCTGCAGTGCTTCTTTGAAGTTGGATGAATTAAGTTTTAAGTCTGTTTTAGGTTGATGGAGCAGTGTAAAATGACTGTGCCATGGGCCAAGATCAAGGGCAAGGTTTTACTTCTGGCTGGGAGATGCCAGTGTAACTTGCCCAGCTTGAGAGCCTAAAAATAGTGCTTTCTTATTCACAATGCATTACTTTTCTTCTGCAAATTTCTATGCCAGGAAAGTACATTAATGGATGCTGAGTGCTCTTGTGTCAAACAATATTTTTAAGAGGTATAATTAAACAAAAAAGAAAACAAAAAAAGAGGGCAGAAGAAACTCCAGGTTTCCCATCTTCTATTATTCAAAGCTAAAACCTATCTGGGTAAAAACTTTCACCTGAATGATCCTAGCTAGTATGTTGGGATATTTCCAGATCCATGTCCATTTTCACAGCTCCAATACACTTCTGTATTTTGCTCCATTTGGGCAAAAAGGAATAGCAGGTTTTTTAGGTGTTTGCAGATCAGACCCACTATTGGTGATTAATTACCAAAAGATTATAAACTCCTTACAAGACAGCTTAGCTACTCTATTCCTTAATCCCTGTCCTCTTTGCTTGTCACTTTGTCTCTAACCTCTAGAAGGACAAGTGGCAGGAGGCTGATTTATGCTCTTAAAAGTGATTTACTCTCTTTTGCCCTGTCACACAGGTTTTATCTGATTTGTTACTTACTCTTCTAAACAAGTCCAGGCAGGGCTTTCTAAGGTAAACATGAATGGCATGCTTGTAGAAATGAGGGCCAAACACTTGCTACCAAAAATCTCCTAGTCACATAAAATACAAGATGAGGGGGAAGTTAAAACCTTGGGCAGGGCAGACTGCAAGAAAGAGCTTGCAGCCATCCTGATGAAGGAAAAGTTGCTGGTGTTCCATCTAAGAGTAAAACGCCTATGACAAATCCCACATTACACTGGATGCCACATCTCTGTCCAGACTGCTGCAAACCCCTGTTCCACCAGACTCTGAGATTACTTTGCAGGCATTTATGAAGTGAAGGATCAGCTGTGGATGGAAGGGAAGGGCTTTCTAGCATCATTGCCCGGGGACTCCTTCAAGCTCCCCAGGAATTGTGGGAAGCTTCAAGGCAGGGTAGGGCTGGGCTGCAGTGCCATTAAAAATAAGGTCCCCCAACAGAGACTGCAAGTGAGTTTGAGCAGAACAACTCATCCAGGTCATCCAACCTGGCCAACATTGGGTCAAAGTCTGGGCTCAGGCCTGAGCTGGATGGGCAGGGAGACAGAACACAGGCCCTGAGCTGTGTGGTGAGAATGGAATTGTTTCCTTCTGAGAAGAAACATGTTTGTCTACTATAACCTCAGTAGAATAAATTCTACTTTGTACTCCAACAAGAGCAAGATCTAATGTGCATGTGTTTTTCCCTGTTAGAGCTTGCAAGTGTAGAGAAAGATGACTTTGTATCCTGTTGCTCAGCAGACCTCAGGGCTGCTGCAGGAAGGTGGAGAGCAGCACATATTAGGAATTCATTGAGGTATAAAGTGCTTTATAACATTGTGTGAGATGAGAAAGAATTCAGGAACTTTGGTAATGGTTCTTCAAGAGTTAGGAAGACTTGGATATGGAGGAGACCTTGAAAACATGCAACCCATTACCTGGATATATGGAACCTTGTTTTTCAGCTCTCAGAGTGGGATTAATGGGGTATAGTGGCAGTGAAAAACAAAAACTGTCATTAAAGGAAATATAGGAGTATTACCTTTCTGCCATGGTACTATTTCACAGGCATTTAGTTATCCATTGACCTGCACAGAGAAGCAGAATCACTTAGGGCTGGCTCCAAATGAGACTGGTCTTACAGCAGAATGTCACTAGCAAAATGTGAAATGGACATCAGGTTGGCTCCCTTGGCTACCTGAATGACATGGTTTCCAGGAGCTATGGAGGGCTTTTCTGAGAATCTGAAATATCCATCTTGAGGGATGACTGTTTAAAAAAAAAATTCTGATCCCTACAGAAAGGACAGATCATAGGAACTTAAAGTTGGACAAGAAAAAATAATTATGACACGAAGCTGAAGTGCTAAGTAGGCTTGACTTTTCATTTCTATAGTGACAGTGAGATCTTCAAACATATTTCTTTAGACATTCACAGCCAATTTCCATTACATTAACCGGAATCTCCAGGGCTGTGTCTGTAGATTTTGATCTGTTAAGTTCTAAATACAATTTTTTTGAATGCTGACTAAAACACCTTGAAATATTAAATTGATTTAAGGAAATTCTACTTCTCGGAAGAATAGTAATAATAGGTGCTGAGGTTCTTTGTCTATTAAGCAGTCTTTGCCTTTGCTGCTGCATTTACCACAGTCATCTTGAGAAATTCTGCAGTACTGTCATCAGCTACTCAGAAAAAAACCTGTCCTTTAAAACATCTTCAAATGCAATTAAATGACATAGTGGTCTCTCTCACTGGAAAGACAAGATTTTTTTTTTTCCTAACATTCTTGTATTGCTGCTAGTCAAAACATAGCTCTGGAAATTAGCAGTGTTTCTAATCTTACCAGGGGTCAGTTGCTCTGCTGAACTATCCTGATCTTCCATAAGTATGACTTTGATAATATTGTGCAGATGCTGAGCTGGCTGTCAATAAACAGCAAATTATGCATTTTATTGTAGTGCTGTGTGAGCGAATCAGATTTTTGCAAAACAACTTAATTCAGACAGATTTTTCAAGGCTTGTTTTATACGTAAGTTCTCTTGCCTTGAAAAATGAAGGTAAGCAGTATTTGAACAAATCAATGGTTAACATTTTAAACTTACAATATATTTAGTAATTTTAGGGAGACAGACAAATGTAAGGCAGTGAAAACGTTGCTTTTCATTAAATTAAGCCTTTGACATACTTCAGCAGTGTCTGCTACATGGCAGAACATGAAGATTGCACAGAGGCCTTTAGTGGCATTTACTCTTTTCATCCCTGCAAACTGATTTGCATGTGTATAAGTCAGAAATATTACATAAGAAGACCTAATGAAAAGGATCCTGAATTCTAGCATTGCAGATACTTCTGGGTTTAAAATTCCCCAAGTATTTTTGTTAAAGGCTTTGACATAATCCTGTCTGGCTTTGCTGTGTGGAGAGTGGATCAAAGGTACAGACATATTAGCTTCCTCTGAATTTCAGGCCTCTTGGGGATTAGTTTCCTAGGGATGTCCTAAAATTTTCCTCTAATACAAACATAATATCTGAGGAGCTGTTCACATGGACAGAGAGTTTAAATTCTCAGTTTATACAAGCACACTTTAAAGAGTCAGTTCTTTTGAGCACAGTGTGCAGTACCTTAGGTCAAACATGTCTCCCTTGTTATCATTACCAAATGCACATTACACTAAACAAATGATCATGCTAGACAGAAAGGGTGTTTGAGTTTCTTTAAGAGATAAAATGAAGATAAATCACATTCAAACATCTGTGATGCCTCCATTCGTCCTTCAATGCACACCAAAAAGTGCTTCTATGAAATTTTGCACGGGCTGCTGGTTGTACTGTACAGATCAGCCAATACCATTGTTATGCACCAGTGGGGAAAGCAAACATGCGTAATATATGGTAAAAAATGCACAGCAGATGAAAATAATAGGAAAATTATCAGAAAATAATGCTGTGTACTTTCACAGTGAGATTTCTGCTCCAAAGGTATATTCTAATGATACCATAAAAACTGTGCAAATGGTTATGAGACAATTTCTCCTGTTTTTTTTTTTTTTTTTGTTTTTAATAACACCATGCCAAGGAACTGTACAGACAATTCACAGGCTGCACAGTAGGTTTCTGAAGTTAGGGTAGCAACACATTTTTCTGAGTGTTCTCTTGTTAGGTGTGGGTTTTTTCCCCCATGACTAGTCAATTTACACTATGCTATATGGTTTACTCTTTGTGACAGGTTTTTTCACACTCTACCGCACTTTTAGGATTTTGTTATAAGGAAGTGTTAAAGAACCTATTTCAGGTACATCAAGAGATACCTGACTCCTCCTTGAGCTGGGAGGGCTGATCCTGGGAGATGTGAGTGCCTCTAATGCTGCTGAAGCCCTTCTGCTCCTGCTGAACCTGGTAAGCAAAGAAGGGGCTCCACATATCAGGCTTTTCCAAATCACTAGGGAGATGTGGCCCAGATGTGAACATCATTTCTCCCCTTGTCACATTGACTTCATGGTGCTAGTTCTGTGAATAATTACTTGACAGGATAAATGAGGTTTTAACAGGCTATTAAGAAACTATCCTTGAAAATGTTTTTCTTAGGGAAAAAGCTTTGATTATCACACAAGCTGTCAATACAACTCAGGCAGAAGATATTTTGAGCCTGAAAAGAAGATGGTAAATCATTATTATATATATTATATCATTATATCATGATATTATGATATCATTATAGATAAAGCCTTTTGATAATTTAACTATAATTTAACTATAAAATAAACATTAGAGGTTATCTATCATATGCCATGCAGTGTGCACCCACTATTGATGTTGCAAACCTGTATAAAATCAATGTAAGCATGAAAAGAAACCAGAAATTTTTCTGGAAGTGATGAATGAAACTTGAGATAATTTGAAATGGAAATCTATACTACACTGGTATTATTTCTGTAATTCACTTCAGTTTGGTTTTTTTTTTTTTTTTTGCAAAGTATTATATGAATACTAGCTCTGTTTTCAAGCTGGTCAACAAGGTTTTTGTGATACTGTCAAGTGGGCAGTCCTTGGCTAGAGAAGCTGTTAAAAAAACTTAATACTGGCATAAGATGAGGAGATTTATCAGGAGGTGGGGGCCATCAGCACTGGGCCAAGTGATGAATGGACATTGGGAGACAGAGGTGGGAGAGCAGGGTCAGAAGGAGAGCTGTGACCTTGCCATGTCCCTGAGATATCACCACCAGCACAGGGTGCTGGGCCAAGAGGCTGGAGAACCACATGGACCCTGTCGCAGTCTGTCTCTCCACAGCAACAGGAGTGGGAGCTGGGGATTAACTCTGTCTTGGTAAAAGTTCCTTTAATTAATCTCTTCTTCTGCCTGAAGCAGATGGGAAGCCTGTTGTTGACATTATTGAGCACAAACACTTTGTCTAAAGGATGTCCTGGTAAGATTTTTCCTTATATTCCCTTTTCTGTGTCTCTGAAATGTTAGAGGGTCTCACCAATGACCAAGGTTTTGTCTTCTTAAGGAAATATAATTACCAAGGGGTTTTTGAGGTGACATTTAGGAGACTTCTTCCATATATTTCACTGCAGAGTAAATGTGTCAGAGAGTCAGAAATGTCACCAGTTTTATGTGGTGAAATACAAAGGAGAAGAAAACACTTAGGTCTGTGGCAATAATGTCTCTGTAACCACGTTTTTAGCAGAGTATATTTGTGACTCCAGTACTCAGTCCTTCATTACAGTTTAAGATCATTTGAGCTTTTCTAATTGTTTTTTTCTGCTTAAAATGCTATTGTAATTTTTCTTCTTACAGTTTGTTACAGATTCTTACAGAATCATGGATTTCATTACAGGCCAATGTAATGGTACAAATGATCTTATTTGCCACATCCTGTACTATTAAAACCTCTTTCTAAAAATGATGCAGTATTTCTCCATGTATGTCTCCATATTTGTAATTTGTCATACAACTATTTTAACACAAGTGTTTTTTTTAACATTTGCAATTTTCTTTAGTATTTGCAATTTTCCACTTTTGCCAATTTCCCCAATATTTTATTTAGTTTGATTTCATTATTAGCCTGCTTTCTCAGAAATTAATATATTTTTCTAATACATTTGATGATATTTTAATTCTTCTCCCTTGAAGATTAATACCTTGTTTGGATTCATTGGTTTGCTGAGAGCTCATACATACTGAAGTTAAAAAGAGACCGCTGATGTGCCAGAAATTTGTTATTCTTGCTAGTGCTGCTTAATATACTTTTGTTCTTCCATAATTGCCATTTGTAATTACCTAACCCTCAACTTACAGAAATTGTCAATTAACTTAATAATTTCACAGTTCAATTATTTTTAAATACAGTAGGTGGCCTATAAATCTAGTGGTATATAATTAATTCACTCAGTGCAACGTTTTCAATCCCATTCCATGCGGATTGCCAGCGGACCATAAATCAGAAGTAAATAGCAGAGCAGTGAGTGAGGTGAGTGTCTGTGTGCGTGAGGGCAGTGCATCAGCTGCTGGATGTGGCAGGACTCATTATATACAGTTGTACCCAGCAAATAAATATATGACCTGGCTGCTAGGAAGAGCAAAGGTGCCAGATAAGAAGAGCACCTTATCCCTCAGTGAGTCCCACTGCTGCCTTCCTAGTGTGTAAGCAAATATCTCCTGCAATCTATGTCTCAGGCTTACACAACAACATGAAGGTTATTGTTATCAGAGAACTACCAGGTCTATAGAATGCCTCTGAGTTATCCTGGCAAGAGGTTGGTGCACAAGGGATTGCTGGCCTATACTGCCCAGGATAACAAAGTTTTGATTAAGCACCAGTAATGAGCTAGTAGGAGATGCAGGTGCAGAGGACGCTGAATGAGCAGGTGCACAAACATATATTCCCAACTCTTGATCCTAGGCCAGCAGCGAGTGCCTTGGTTCATCTCCCAGAGGACATTGCAGGTCAAACCAGCACCAGCCAGGGAGCTCAGCACACCCACTGAGGAACTGAGGACTAGAGAGACCCAAGGCCAGTCTGTCCTGGTTGCTGAATGTGACCATTCCTTTTCTGGCAGACAAGTGGCAGTGACATGGAAATTATGGCATGAGTCTTGTAGCATGTACTGGAACGGTGCAGTGGACACACTTGCAGTGCAGGGTGCTACCCACTGTTAATTCAGATTGGTTTTTGCTTCCTTTAATCCAAGATATTGATGTTGTTGTGCTTGTTGCTGTATTATGGATCACCTGATCTTCCATCTGATAGACTTAGGTGTGTTTTGTGGCTTTTCTGGTGATGCTTGTAGGAAGCAATTCCACAGAGCCTCACTTTATCTTTCCCAGCCATCACACATGGCTATAGAACAACCCAAACTATTGTTGTGACCTAGCCAGTCAAACAAGATAAATCTTGTGTCACTCTTCATTGGCACATAATTTTTTTCTGTGAGAACCTCAGCAAGAGAAAGGTACCAAGAGGTCAAATCACAAATTACAGAGCATCCTGCAAGCCTTAGGACACTGAGTGTACAAGGTATGATCGATTGCCTCATTTCTCTGTTGTCTCTTGCTGTAAAAGAGAAAGACAAAAGGGTGGAAAATTTACACTGGTTTTTGATTGATACACATTTCTACATACATTTCTAATATATGTGCTATGTGATTTCATCTGTCACTAGGAAGTCAAGTAGGTGGGACCTTTTCAATTAGAAATGTTAATATAGTGGATTCAAGAAGTTTATCTGCCTGCTACTGTCTTCTCCAGAAACTTCATTCAACACCCAAACTTTTGAGCAGGTTCAAATGGATGTCTTTTTCCCTCTTTGTCCCAGTCTAACCTTCCACACATTTATTTCCTTTCCTGAGCAAACACCTATATTTCTCCTTAAAGATGTAGTAGTCCTAGTGCCAGAAGACCAAGCAAGAGTCCTGGAAATCTGTCAAATTCCATTTATATAAGAGTTGCATAATCTGTAGGTCTCAAGAAAAGGAAGAAGATATTTCCTATGAGGGGAAGGGGATAATATCAAAGACACTTAGTATTCACTTCTAACCCTAGAAGGGCCTGACACAGAGAGTTTTGTGGCTGTGAGACTGATATTCAAGCTGAAGTTTAGAAGCATATACACCAAAAAAGCTCTTTTATACAGCATGGCCTATTTTTATGGCTTTCAACACTGCTCTCTGTCTCCACAGATGTGCCCAAGTCATGATAAATATAGAGAGGATTGTTGTCACCCTGCTGTGGTTCCTCAGCATAAGGGATCTAGTGACAGGGGATGTGCAATCTCTGCCAGCACCTGGGGGAGGAAGAGGAGGCAGGTGTCCATCCTGTGCTCTGGAGGCAAATCAGAGCAGAAACCTGACAAGAAACCAAATTTCTCCGATGCTCTCCAGGTTGTACAAGTGGCAAACATTTGTTCTGGCTATTTGTTTTTTCAGATATATTTCTCAATATATAAGTACATTTATTTCCTTTTTTCAGTGCAGACATGTCTGTAGACACACACACATATATATATCTGCCTGTCTAAACACAGATGCATATTTATAGAGAATATACAGAAAACATGGATGCATTGCTTTTTCAGAACTCATTTGGTTGTAACAGTAATGGTCTCAAATCTTTATTTTGACAAATATGATACACCAGACTTCATGGATTATATTTATAATGGGATATAATTTTATATATATATATAAAAATTCCATTATTTCTATTAATAAATAATTCTTTATAAAAATAATTATTTAAAAATAATTCTTTTATAAAAATATTTTTTTTCTTATTAATTAAGAGTGTTAATGTTACCTCTGCAACAAAACCCAATGCCAATCTTTTAGGTCTTGTTATGTGGTGTTTAGCCTATTGTCATAGCAGTTCAGGAAGCCTTTCCTTCCTAAGTGTACCTAACTTTCAGGACATGCATTAAAGTTCATAATGCAGGGATTTTTGAGGACTGTTGTATCTGAAACACATACAATGTTTCATTTATGACAGAAATCTCTTCAGTGCAAGTGCAGTTAAGCTGCTTGCTTGTTTATATCAGAAACTAGATCAGATTGACAACTGTCAACTAGATCAGATTGACAACTGTGTTTTTCCATAGAAGCTGAACTATTAGAAAATCTTGTTTTTAAAGAAAGTCATTTATCCAAACTTAAAATGAAAAAACAAAAATCCTCAAAACTCTTCCTAAGTTTCTCCCTATGTAACGTTTTAACAAAAGGTGATCTTTAACCAAGAATGATTGTAGCAAAATATTGTAAGAAATGCCTTCTCTCTTTACATAAGAAAATAATGTTTGTTATTATTTTTCCACTTTACAAACCATTTCAAGAGGTTATACTGAAAATCAGACATAGCATTAGTGTGAACAAACCCAACACACTCAACTATGTCCAGCAGAGATCTTTTTTCAAAGCTGCATTTTGGCTAAATCACCTTGCATAGTTTGCAGCTTCATGTGTAAAGGAAGGTAGAAAGCAATCTAGTTTGGAAGGGGGAAGACCAGTAATCTACCTTGTCCAACCTTTGGCTTTTGTGCTCTATATTTATTTGTTTCTTCTCAAAATAGATTTTCTATCAGTGCTTTCAATTAAAACTGTGGTATTGACTTTTTTTCTTTCTTCTTGAGAAAGGATATGTTCTCGATAGGACATTTTTTCCCACTAGGTCTGGTGTATTTCTGGGGTCACGTGTGGGCCTTCTGGTGAGCCTGTAATGAGTCCCTATTTGGCTGATCACTACCACTCCTCTTAGAGGAGTCTAATTCAGTTTCTATTTTGCATCTTCCTAGCTCTTTTTGTACAGACAGGCAGGACATCAGCGTTATTTTTGTGTTAGTTATAACACATGAAATATGGTTATAACAGATCAGATGAGTTGTCCAGTGATCTGTGGCCACAAAGGGCCACTTTCAGACATTTCGGAGATGAGTGTAAATATTTACATTCACATGTGATGGGTGCGTGCAAGGTTCACCTGGAGCCATCTTGACCCCAACAGAGACACAGATCCTGAAATATTTCAGTGCCTTACCCAATGCTGAATATTCTTTTAGAATATGGATGAAGTGGAGAATGGTTGGAGTGAGAGCCCCATCTGGTACAAATGCACTGACATAAACACAAGTGTGTGCAGTTGTAGCAGGGGATGAGCATCCCCTATCCCCTAGGACATATTTTTTCCATCAAAGCATATGCAGGGATAAACTCAGAGTGACATGTGCTTGACTTTTTTCAATGCCCTGGGTGGCTGGGGATGGAGTCATCAAGCATCCAGGGCACATCAGGCTCGGATCACCCTTTCACCCCAGTGAGCAGTGAAGGAGAGCTCAGCCATGGCCTTTTGTGGGCAGCTCAAATTGTGGCTGCCCCTGCTTGGAAACCCCAGATACCTAGCCCTAATTTGGGAGTGAACTAGCACTCTGTAATCTATTTAATCTATTTATTCTTTTTTTTCCCTTCCGTTCCCTGTCTGTTATGTCAAGATCCTACTACAAGAAGCCAAACTCTTCCCAAAACACCTTCAATACGACCCAAAAGTTAACTGTCCCCTAAATGAGAGCCAGAAGACTCCTCCATAAACCAATTTAGTCTCTGGGAGCAGGCATCCAGAAAAACATCCACCCTTCCTTCTAGATATCACATACAAGTATATTTATCCTCCCAGACAGAGATACCCAGTTAATCTGCTCATCCATGCAGATAATAATGAAGCACTAAAAAAGATAGATATCCACAATAAATAAAGGTCCTAATCCTCCTTGTGTATAATCTGGGCTCATTCTTTTGAGATCAAGGTGGTGAAAAATTTTTATGCTAACTGAGAGACTGATCTGGAAGGACACGTAGCAATATACTTCCTGTGGGATTATGGTCAGAGAATTGCACATATATGTTAGCAGTATCTTCCCATTTGGACTTGGCTGGATTTATTATAATAAAGTATCTCTTGGGCAGTGTAAAAAAGGGAAGCAGTAGTAGTGTGCATCTATTAAACAACCATTTTCTATTATTGTTGTAATATTGTCTGAATATTGTCTGTTATGAACATGTCCACAAGCTTTTTGCTTGTTTGAAGTAGTTACTTTTATCAAAAGGCTTTATATTGGCTTTCGAAATGTATTTTTTGTGCATGTTTTTCCCCTAAGAAGTGAGATCTCCATTAAATACAGCATGAAAATTGTATTTTTGAGTTGTATAAAAGCCGTTTTCATTGGGAAGAGACATTTCCTTCTAATGACATGCCACAATCTGATTCACCATTTGCTTTTGTAGTTTCAGCAACAAAAGACTCTTCTGAGTAGTTTTTCCTTTTTTTTATGAGGTTTTCCTCCCTTTTTCTATTTCCACTTGTTAAGTATGATTTCTTAAATTGTGCCTTGTAGGTGCATAATTTTCAGAATACCTCAGTATTTTGAGTTCAGCTTTGCCTTTTGTTTCAGGTTTTGATTTTCTCTTATTATTGTTACTGCTATTATTGTCACTGAGGGTGTGTGGGATGTTCAACACCCAAGAATGAAAAAAGTTAAATATCTTACAACCTGAAGATCAGATTTTCCTGGCTTTTTCTTTAAACTGCTATATATTTCATCCCTCTTGGGAAAATGTGTTTTCAAAGTGAATGTAATATTTTACTGGCATATTTTACACGGTGTTTAGCAGGTGAGCATCATCTCTCTGTGCTCATGCTCTGGGCCAGCTGGATGCTGCTCAGCTGTGAAGGGGAAGCCATGTACTTGTGCCGAGCACAGCCCTTGGCCTAAGCTGGCCACCATCCAGCTGGGAGGTGGGATATGGGCTCCTGCCCAGCAGGCACAGCCTTGGGTGTCTGTGTGGATGTGGGCTAAGGCTCAGCACACAAAGCTGTGCTCACCTCAGCCTGGCCCTGGCCGCATGAATGTACCCACAGCCAGACTTTCCCCAGCCTGGGCAATAGGCTCAGTTCTGCTTAAATGAAAACTTTGCTTTGGCAACTGGTTTTGGAAGGCAGAGCCCCCAAGGTAATTCAAGTTGAAAGGCCAGGTCCCTATTGGCTTCTGGAGTGACCTGGAGGGATGTATGAGGCAGGAGTCCTCACTTCACTACAGAGGGCCCAGGCCTCCAGAGCACATCTTGCACTACTGTTGGTGAAGGCTGGTCAGGGAGAAGAGGAAAATGAGCTACTCTGCTTCTGAGTTGTCCTCTCCCAGCTTTTCCCTGCAATTTAAGTATGATTCATTGCATATATGAATGAGAACCAGGGATCTGGAGATTTTATGCTTTCTGTGTTTGTCAAATTATGTTGAAGACTGTTGGATTCCCAGCAAAGTAAATGCCTTAAGGCCGTAAGAGGAAAACCAGTGTCTTAAAGCACTGAAAAACACTCTGATCTTTGGGTTTTTTTTTTTAAGGTAACTACAGACTAAGCAGGTGGACTTAATTTCAACTTTTTTAACAGATTTCTACAATGAACACCATGCTAATTATACAGTAGTTATCCAGCATTAATGAAGTTATACAGACAATAAGATTTGCAACATTAACTTTTAACCTTGTTTTCTTTAATGATTTTTCTTCCCTAATGGAAACACATGCTTACCTAAGCAGGCTTTTTTGTCCATAATTTTATAATTAAACTATGAATTCCACTTGTTGTAACTCCAGCCTAAGCAGGCATTAATATATCAGGAATGAGAGGATGTATTCTTAAAGCTCTTTTAAATTTCTAACCTTGAATAATTTGTCTCTGATGCTTTTCTTAATTATAATCCATTCAGAATAAAAGAGGATGAATTTTCCCTTTGAGCAAAGCCAGGATAAATTCTAACATATCTGCTCTATATGAAGATTTCTTTTTCATTCTGCCAAAGTGAATACTGCATCCTAAACTACTTCATTGTTCATTAGTGTACAATTAGGCCCATATCTACTGGTATGTGCTGCCTGCTTTGGGTCATTCTGGTGATGCAGAGCAGCTGTAAACTCAATTTAACAGCCTGCTTAATCCAGGTTTACAGCTGTTTTGTGTTGCTGTTGAGGAGTGTTGTGTCTGGGGTGTACTGGTAAATCTGGCCTGTCGAAAAAGAAAGAACTTGCATTATTATTTTATCACTTCTCAAACTGTCTCTGTCATAAAGCAGCCTTTGCAAGTTTTCATTTGATAGGACCTTGTTCTCCACTTCACTGAATAGCTTTATCACATTTTCTAATTAAAACAGGGAAAGAAACCATCATTAAAGTAGAGTTTAAACAAGCAAGATATTAGAGAAATATATTTAGTAGAGAGCATGGGTTAGGATGTATTACTCATTAAGGCAGAGAGATTATATATGACAGAGTGACTATATTGTAACACAAAAAAAGAAGGACACCACCCTCCAACACCCCCAGGTTTCCCCACTTAGCAGTAATTTCCTTGCCAGAGAACCACAGAAAGCCTGTACTTCACCCTGGCAGCCTCAGCCCCCAGGGACTAGCTCACCTAGATGGTGCAGACCCATGGAGGTCACCAGATGGTCACTATATACCAGTCACCTTCACAGACATGGCTTGTAGTACCTCTTCTGCCAGAAAGGGGTGTCACCATAGCTCCTGAAAGGGATGGTGACTTTTCACCCAAAGTCCCCTTCCTTGTCCATTGTGAGCCCTTAAGAAGGGCCACCTTAGGAGTGGGTGAAAGAGGATTTCAGTAGCTGTCTCTATTCTTTCAGGAAATCCCACTGTGCTGGTGTCAAAAATATGAGTGTGAGAAGCTTTCCCTCTTCCATGACAACAGCAGGCAGGACAGTGGTGCACAACACAGTTTCAAAGACAATCAATGCAAACTTCTGCTGAAATCAACCAAGTTTTGTCCTTCCATGTTTTCCCTTTAATTTTTTATCCTTCTGTGCTTGATCAGTGCTTTGTCATGCTGTGCTCCTTGCGCTACTTGCCATATCATTTACAGAAATTATTCTCCTCTCACTCTTTTGTTGATTTTTTTGTTAGCAGTCAAATATGTCTGAGCAAAATATAAGTATACAAACTTAAATCCAAACCTGATTCAGAGAAAGCAATCAAAAATTTAAGAGCTTTTTCAGAATTAAATTACTGAAAATCAAAGGGAACTGGCAATATCAGCACATCTAGCTCAGCTTGAATTTGTTATCACCATGCCTTAGCTTCTTTAATGCCTATTTGTAATGTGGTTCTTGGTATTCCTTCCCTTATATTCCCATTTCGGAGTTCAGTTGAAACTCTGGGAATTCGTCAGAGCAAATCATCATCATTGCAAAACTCTGGTGCATGAGGGAGATGCAGATCAAACAAAAATCTTGGCTCATTGGGGAGAATAAGGAAGAGTATTTTCTGGTTCCAAGTGCTATCAGGAAGAGTGTTGGTCTAACTGGAAGCAGAAATTAATGTAAACATAAAGTATTTAATTTATATTATTGTGATTGTTAAATTGCATAAAAATTGATCTTTCCCTGGAGATATATTGATTTGCAGAGCCTCTGTTTTCCCAGCAGAAAATCTTTCCCTAACAGTAGTTACCATCAGCCATTTTCAGGCCTTTTACAAAGAACAAACATCTCTAAAACAAAAAGGTCTTTTATTTCACATTAAATTAAAATAGTGAACTAAACCATGAAAATATTCAATGTTTTCTCTCTCCTACTATCCCTTTGTGTCCAAGCTTATATAGCAATGGTGTGAGCTGGGATAAAATCTATGGAATTCCATGCTTTCCCCATGATGCCAGTTTTAGTGAAAAGGACACTTCAGTGGGTTATCTTAAGTGATGGAGAGCTGTAAAGTCAGATTAGACTGAAATCAGGTGCTCCTCCTGTTTCTCAGTGTGCAAACAGATGGAGAGGAAGAGAGCCACTGGCTGTAGAAGGGATCTGTCTGCACACACCAGCGGGCAAGCAGCAGAGAGGACAGCAGGCACTGAGGAAAGAGGAGCTTTGTTCCCAGCAGATCACACCAGAGCTGATGTTTGGTGAGAGATGGGGCACTGTCCCCCTGAGCACCATCCACACTGCCAGTAGCATGGGCCACTGCATTCCTGGCTTTTTCTGATTCCATCACAGCCAGGGACCATGAATGGCTAAGGGAAGTAGAGGGGAAAAGGGAGCAAAATGTCCTCATTAGTGTTTACAGGGTAAAAACCTAAAATGAATGCTTCGGTGCCTACCACCTTTTCCAGAGCTGATGGGCTGAAGGGACAAGCAAAGCATCCTGAAAAGCATCCCCACTGGAACTGATGGTCTCATGGCTGCCAAGGAGGTGATTTGGCAGCTCCTCATGCTTTTATTCCTCAGCTGCCTTTTGAGATTCACCAGCTGCAGTACTATTACCGCGTAGTTCTTCTACAGGCCAATAAAAATCATAACCATTTTCATTTCCAGAAATTACATTGCAATCAGTGTTGCTTTCAATGCGTTTTAACCTTGCCTACCCATTTTCTTTTGGTAGCAAAGGGACCATTATCTCTCTCTGTACCTCTACCAAATGCATAACTACCTCTACTATTTTCTCTATCCTGCATTTTTTCCCAATTTCCTTTTCTATTTTTTTTTAAAATTAGGTGCCATCAAAACTCTCACATCTAGGCATAAAATAAGTGACAAAAGAAAATCTTCTCTGGAGCCATATGTAAGTTTCATTGACAGCCATGTATTGGCCTAAAACAAGGTGCTCTTTAAATTCAGTTTGAAATAAATAGCCACATATTTTTTCTTACACTGAGGAACCACTTCTCTAGTAGTTCTTAAGTGTGGCTAGTTCCTATCCCTCTGTAATGCAAAGGATACATTCCTGGTGAAAAATGTTGTAAAAGAAAAGGAATTCAAGCAATGCTTTTACACTACGTAACAAGCATTTGCTTCTTATATCTAGCCGTCCTGTCCTGTTACAGACAAATCAGTCACTCACTGAAAAGCAGAGAGGAATTCTCTGTGGCCACTCCAAGCTGAGACACGTACATTTCCCCATCAAAAAATCCTACCTTCTTTCCCTTTGTTCCTGAATTCTCTGCAAAACACTATGAAAAAAAGAAAAGCATCTAGACACCTGGCTGGAAAGCCTAGGTCCTTTTTCATCTTAATTTTATTTTTTGAAGTGTTTCTTCAGATCTGATTTGAAATGGATCTGGTGGAGAAAGATGTGACTGCATCTGTCATACTACCCAATAAATAGTCTCCCCAGACAGATTGAAAGAAGGATGTTATATTTCCAATAGTACTTTTAACAGTGGGGCAGGTTTGATGCTTGGTCTCAAAAGAAGCCCACTGCTTAGCCACACCTTTCCCTCTGGAATGGAAAATGTGGTCAGCCCTGACAACATATGCTGTGTCAGTCCTTAAATGTGTGCACAAGTTCCAGTAACAGTGACAACACAGCAGATGCACACTTGCAGGCATCATACTGTCTGTCTGTCCTGACTAGGACAATTTGAGGGGTGATGTATATCCTTGGCATGGCAGTTCAGACATGTGAAACATCCTCCCCGTGCTTTCCCATATTCACAAAGGAGTGGTTATTTTCTAGACCTCATGAAGACACTTTCTTCCAGGAAGAATTTTTCATAGAGGTGTCTCATCCACCTCCTTTCCTCCTTCCTTCCTTTCCCTAACTCCAGCTACTGTCTCTTACATCATATATCTTACATCTTACCCACTCTGTATTTTGCTTCAAAGCTCATTGAGCAAGCTGAGACCCAGCCCTGTGTCTGGAGAGTGGGACAGCCTTGCCCCAGTGATGCTGGCAGGCAGACTGGTTTGTTCTCACAGAAGCAGTATAAACCATTTGCTTTCCTCCAGGCAATTATTCAAGAGAAGTGATGACAGGCCCAGGAAAAATGTTTCTGTGTCAGAAAGGTAAACATTACATGCTTCCCAGGCAGCTCCCACTGCCTTCCCCCTTGGCACATGCCAAGGCTGTGTCACAGCCTGTTAAAACACAACACATCTTTAAACGTTTTTGTCCTTCTTTTTGTTGCTCATTGCAGCCATTTCATAGGCTGGGGTGTACTCATTGTGTTTCCAAAAGACAGAAATAATCAAGGGCTTGCCTCTATCATGCAGCAGTAGATGCAGAGAGAATTGTGTTGATTTTTTGCAGCTCTGGTAGCAGTTTTGCTGATTCCTAAGGGAAAAGAAAGAGCATGCCCTGCAGAGGGAAGGATGATCTGTTGAGTTGTTTAAGGATTGACAATCAAAGGTGTTTGGTAATATTAAAAAAATGTTATATGTTAAAATAAAAGAAGGAAGTTTCCACAGTATTGTTTTCTCTCTGATGTGCTTTGTCTTGCTCTTTAAGCCTTAGTGAGGGATAAGATTTCCCAAAGTCATGATGACCAACGAGACCTTCAAAAAAGGCTTGCTTTCTTTGTTACCCAATTACAAAATTTAATTGTGTAGAGTATTAGAGACTCCAAAACCTCTGGATGCCACCATAGGAAGTACCAAGGACTGCACATGGTGGGAAGATTGGATTAGTCAATCCAATTTTCAGTCGAAAATCACATTGCAGTCAACAAGTGTGTGGTTGGTGGCATTGGGATCATGATTCTTTCCAATACAGCATGACAGGTTCTGAAGAAGGATGAAAGGCACTAATTAATTTCTAGGGGGTTCTCATAGTTTGTTTTGCTGCATTCCAGAATTTTCCATAGCTATAGAGAACAATACAATTTCTCCAAGCTAATTTATAGGGATTATAGCTGGAAACACAGGCTAAGTGAAAGTTTTCAGTAAGGAATTTCTACTTCCAAAAAGCATTAAATTTCCACCCTAAAGTTTACGTAGGGGTGGTGTTTTTCACCCCCTCTAACTATTCCTTGTATCATTAAGAAAAATGTTGTTAGACAATTTTGGCATTTACGCCCTTTTAATGTCTCATTTGGCATCATTCTCCCCCACAGCAATATCCAAGCATATCTCTATATGTTAATGTCTACTAACCCCCAGCCACATTTGTCATTCTATTCTAATTTCCTTTGTAATTATGGTTATCTTATGATATTAAGAAGCAGAAATATGTATTCATATTTCAGTGTGGAATCAGATTCTGCATTTACCTCCCAGATAACATCTACAGCTTGATGCAAAGTCCTTGTCTGTGTGCCATCACCAGTCATACACACACACCTTGCTTGGAGCCTGGCCCAAGGCCTGCTGATGTCAGTAGAAACTTTCTAATTATCCTGTTGATGACCTGTGGCATGATTCAGGAATTAGCATCTGGACATGCTACAGCCCATGGCTATTAAATGTTACCTCATGCGTGCTCAGAGCTTTGCCTTGCGTAGGGCTGCCATTTCACTTTGCAGAGGAAGTTCTTTCTCAGTGGAGATTGGCAGATGCTCTAAAGCCCTGAGCAAACAAAATCTTTCTTGTCTGTTCCTCTCTTTGCTCATACAGCCTGCTAAAGCTCCCCTGGCACTGGTACCACCCAGAGATGTTCCCTTTCTTGAGATACTGATTTTAATTCCTATTACCCGTCTCCAGATAAAATGATTAATTAATTTGAAGTTTTGCTTGGGCAAATCTAATGGTGGCGTTTTAAATTTTATTTTTTATTATTTACATTTTTGTCTGTTTTCAATATTGCTTGGGGAAAACTTTGCTTTGCCCTCACAGGAGTCCAGGCAAGTAAGAATAGCTTTTGTAATTCCTATTAATGAATTTTACCAACATGCATCCTGTAAGGGAGTAATGAAAGAAAAACATATGACATATAATCCTATCTTTAATCTAGACAGAGTAGAGAGACAACTGTGTCATAGCCAATATTTAAGACTGAAAAATATCTTTAATGATCTTGAAAACTGCCAGGCTAAACCAAATGAGCGAGACACCACTTTAGCAGAAGAAGGTGATATTATCTATTATCTTAAAGAAGGGAGAAAAAATTAATGTAAAAGGAAAAGAACAAAATTATTTCCAGAGATAATTAAATGAAATACTAAAACCGTTGTCATGGTTGAATTTTTGGAATAATTTACACTATTAAAATGTACAGCATTTGGTAGAGTCCATAAAAGAGGCAGTCTTCAGTGTTGAAGGATTTTTTTCCTCTACAGGCCACAGAGTTTTCCACAGGCACAGTGGAATGCTCGGTCTTGTGCAGGAACAGTAAGTATAGTGATCATCAATACAGTCATTACGTGAGCAATGTGTCACCCTAATGGCCCTTCTGCAGTCTGGAAAACACAAAAATGTTAAGACAGGGCCCAGGGACAGCAGGTGAAGATTTCTATTGTTCCTATAAGATTTCAGAGAGTATCATTACACATGATTTCCTTCTTGTCTTTTAGGAATTTATAAATTGTTAGTACCTACATTTATTTATGTACATATTTACAGATGTGGGTAAGGTGAGATTACTCTTTATGATAGCTGTCTGTGGGACAGAATTGCTGTGTGACCTGGTAATGTCACTTTCTCTCATGCAAAACATTTGAAGAGCAAAGTCTTCCATTATCTTTCTGTTTCACATGTATTGATCATCTTCCTACCAGTGCAGGCAAAGGACAGCTAAAAGGATGGAAGGGGAAAACACTGCCTTTGATTTTGAGATTGTTTGTTAGACGGAGTAATAATATGGGGAGCCAGATTTTGGTCATCATGCTCCGTTGTTAAAGTCTTACATAAAGCCTCAGTGTCAGTGAGAGTAATTTCATTGATGCAGCTGAAGCCTGAATCAGAGGGAGTGGGTGGGTGGCTCACACCATTTTTACATATTTGTCTAATTTTGTTCCCAGGTTCTGTATGTAAAAGGAAGTGACCCATCCATCCTTCAGCTATGGAAGTCTGCAACAGAACCAGGTGCACAGCTACATAGAGTAAATGTTGCCTTTTTCCCAGGGCAAGTGACCCTGTTCACACTGGGCATGAAAAAAATGGAGCAGGGAAGATAATGAGAGCAGAGACCAACAGAAATGCTACCTAAGGCTTTAAACATGTTTAAAAGTTTGACGTTTCTGACATGGGAAGAATGCAAAGTATCAAAGCTTACTCATTTGATGAATCTACATAAATAATTTCAACAATAATTATTTTGTAAATTCTGAGGCAGAATTTCAAATGACAGTTCCCAATCTAACACCTGCAGTTACAATCACTTGCATATGCAGGTATCTGATTACATCTGTAAATCAAATAGTTAGATGCTCAAGTAACTTCAGCTGTGCCTGAAAAATTGCAGAGGCAAAAATGCAGTCCTCGCTGAGGCCAAAGATGTTGTGTGTTGGGCCCTGCGTTTCTCTTAGATGCCTCTAGTGAGGAAAAAACCTGCTAAATGCTATAAAAACTTATAAATTCTTTCTTCCAGGACAAAGTAACATGAACTCAAAAAAGAGGTTACACGTGACAGAAAAGAACATATATTTTAATATTTTTTAGCAAATCTTTGTCATATCTAGTAGTGAGTTTCAGAGTGAAAGAGAGCATGCAGAAACTCTAAGTAGAAGGTATCATAACCTTTAGATTTTTGTATTAATTTTTATAATTATATTTTTTCTACACATCTTCATCTGGTTTGCCAACCTAGTAAAGCTTAAATTTTCACTGTCAAAGTTCAGAATTTGTTGAGCAAGTACTATTAACTTACATAATGTGTTCTGGAGAATATACTGAAATTTCAGTTTAGATTGTTTGGGGATTGTTTAGATTGCTTGGAAGGGACCTTAAAGATCAGATAATTCCAAAACTGAAAAGAATTGTTCTTAAAATACCTTTTCATATCTTACCTTATTTTATTTATTCACTTTTTTCCCCCAGAAAATGAAATTTTATTTTTCTGTTTCTTTATTTTAAATTAAAGTTTAAATTAAAGGGTTATTTTTAAATTAAAGGGTTATTATTTTAAATTAAAGGGTTTCCTTGCCAATGCAGGCATTTCCCTTATATTTCATCTTATGCTGGAATGGATTTCAAAACATAAGATGATCTTCAATAAGAAGAAACTATGACTATCAAAGTTGAAAACAAGGTTTAAGGTAAACAATTTGATGGGAAAATTTTCACTTTGAAATGCAATTATCAGCAATTAAATTCATGAGTGTTTTCATGGCAAATTGATAACTTGAGTTACACATGATTAATCTGCACAATTTGCAAGAAACTCATCAGAAATAAAAAAATGTTACAACAGCGTGAACTTTGTGTAGGTGATTCAGAGTCAAGGTAGTAAGATTCAAATTTTATGCTAATATTATAGTGTCACCAGTCATTTCTGAATGATAGGTAAGGATAGCCTCTGACTGGTATGAAAGGATATTTTCCTATGGAGCGCTAGGATAAATGAGTTTATATAACTGATATTCCTTTACCTAAGGAAACTACTGCAGAATTACTATCCTCCATGACTTCTTTAAACATCACAACAAATAATTTTTATCCATACATTGGAAAGATCTTGCTGTCAACATACTCCAGGCTTTGCACTCTGATGGAGATCTGTAATTACAGGAACCTTTCAGCATTTAATGGTGATGCATTCTTTGTTTACTTTTTATACCTTTTGTCCACAACAGCTGCTATAAAACTGTCATCTGCAGATCATTAGGAAACATATGGCAAAATGTGATTAATTTTGTCAGGAGCAATTGTGGCTAGTGACATTTTGGCTAAGAGGACAAAAAATAAGCATTAGCACCAACTGCTCCAACATGCTGGAAAGCAACAGCAATAATTTCACAGTCTTATGGGGTTCTGTGTGACTGCATTGTATAATGCCTCATCCCCCATCTTCTCTTTCCAAGATCACTGTACATCTGTAAAGTAAATATATGGGAGAATATTGCCAATCCATATGCTGTGGGACTGTATAATTATATAACATTACTGAAAGTTTAAATTAGAAATGAAAATATTGTTTGTCAATTACATATTCTTAGCTGCAGCATGGGTCTTTTTTTCACCAGGCGCATTTTGGCATAAGGCAAAATAAAAGGAACCATTTCTTTAAAATATTTGCCTTGCATTTAAATACTTGTGAAAACAAGAGTATAGTGAGGAGTAGCAGATGCAATGGCAAGTTATCTTAGCCAATGCAGTTTGGAAGAGGGAACTATACAAGGGTATTTCACAGATATTCTCTTCAGTCATTTTGGTGGAAGTTCACCTTGAAAGTGTGATCTAAGCACTTGCAGTGCAATACTCTGTTGACAAACCTACGGACAATTTGAAACATTAACTCTGCAAACCATAACCAGCTCCATCCATTCACTGGGCTGTTAAGCTTGAGGCATAAAGATGAACATCTGAATGTCATAATTATACCACCAGTGATTATCTTACCAGGGAAATCCAGCTACTTTAGATGTCCAATAAGTTTCTATGCTTTCTATGTCCTAAAATGCCAACAGTAATTTCTCCATCCTGAGAACTTGTATAACATTGTGAATTATTTGGCCTTGCCAAAATGCAGATGAATGAAACAATTATAAAGCTAGTGGTAAGAGAGAAAGAACTGCTGGATCTGCTTAGCCAGTAAGTATTCCACAGATGCTAAAATTTCACCCTGCTACTTTGTTGTTCGTTGCAGCCAGTCTGTGCTGGACTAAAGTATGTTGCTCATTACCAGGAAAAAATGCAACAATAGAAACAAAAAAGGATTCTGACAGACAAGACAGGTAGTACCAGAATGAAATTGAAGGGCCAAAGGTGGTCCCATCTCCTCCAGGCACCTGTTTTCTGCAGTGTTGTCTGCCAGGGACAGAGCAATTCCTAAAACATTGCCGTGCTTAGCTGGTTGTGTTCAGAGAGGCTGAGATCACAGGCAAAAGGCCACTGGGAAAGCAAACTCTTTGGCAGACTTCTTCATGTAACCTTCCCACATATCAGCTGTGACGTTGCTGAATAGCAGTTGTGTTTGTCTTTCAAAGGTGACATATCAGTGGCATGCAAGAAACAAGAGTATTTTCAAAGTCTGATATCTGTGGGACAAAGTATTGATTCTTGGCAGTAACAACTTTAGAGCCATCCTCCAGCCAGTTCTCTGGATCTACCAGACAATTCTTAACCCATTTAAAGACACCTTGTTGTTACCACACCTAACAGTACATATTGTGAACTCCCTATTGTTGAACACCTTATTGTAATATTCATCACATACCTAGACTTCCACAGGGTCTACAACCACACAAAGTTGCTTTAGGCACCTGTATTCACAGCTGCAGGTGTCTTTACCATGTGTGTGGAACAGAAGATGAGGACAGACTGATAGCACACAGCATTGTGATATTTTTTGTCTCATAAACTTCATGTAAATGTTATGAAAATTATATACATATGTTTATATATGTGTGTGCAGCAAGTATCTTTGCTTTCTAGGCAGAGCATTAAAGTTGTCAAAGCATGTTCATATACACTGCTATGTCATGCAATTGTTTAGTAGACAAAGCACTTGAGTCAAGAAGTTTAGAGTTTCAGGTAACTATGAAGAAAATTTTAATGCTATCCCCCTGCCCCCCTCTTTATTTCATGCAAGAATATCTTGCAAATTTGTTGACTGTAGTGCTTGAACCCTTAAGGCAATTGCTGTGTAACTCAATTATGGGCAACAACATAATGCGGCAATTTTGATTTAACTGTACTTCAGTAATGATGATGTCTGCTACTAAAAGCTACATTCTGAAAACTCACCAAATTAATAACAGTTTTTATGCATATATGGAAGATTCTTACAGTTTCTTTTTCACCTTTTCAGTGGACTTTTTGAGTAGTTAATACATATCTACTTCTACAAATGCTGTAGAAGCTGGATTTCACATTACAAGCCATTTCCAAGGGTGTGTGGCACTTCTGATCCTGGTGTAAGGGTTGGAACAAACTATGACATTGATATTGTCTTTAAAGAAACCCCAAAAAACTATGTAGGTGGAGAATATTAATTATGAAATTTATCTTCCTACCCTCACTTGCTTTACAGTTATATTTTTTTCTATCTGCTTGAAAGATCTGGCTTTTTTTTCTGTTCCCAGTATGAAGTAGCATCCTAATCTTTCAAAGCCAACAGAGTGTTGTAAGTACTTCCTCACGTTAAATGGGCTGTCTGTTCATGTGGGAGCTTCACAAACAGCACAGGCCTCTCCTTTTTCTTTTTTTTTTCTTTTCTTCTTCTTTCCTGAAAGGGTGAATTGCTTTGGGCTGACACAAATACTAAGGGACACAACTGGACCCTGCAATTCAGGACACATCAGTGCAGGTCCCTCTCCTGCCTAAGGAGCCTGAACTCACATCTTGGTACTGTGCCTGCTTACCAAGGCTCTGGCTGTTGCAGTGCAGGTTTCCCTTATTCCTTGCCCTCAAAGCTCTTCCTAGCTGCACGCTGTAGCAATTCATGAGGCCGGGGAGGGGCTGAGCAGGACCTGAGCTGGGGAGTTAAGGCGCAGTGCCAGGATGAACAGTGCCAGCTCCCACACTCTGCTCCCGTGGTGGGCTGGTTATTTTCTTGTTTATTTACCCAATGTAGAGCTGGTTCAGTAGGAAAAAACTGTGCCAGGCTGCTTGTGTGATCACACTCTTATGAGTGAGGCTAGTGTTCATTTTGGAAAAAAGACATGAGTATTATGTATTTAGGTCCTGATGTGATAATGCTAGGTTTAAATATCTGTTGTCTTTGAAAGACAGATGAGATAAAAGGCATCTGGAAGATACTAAAAAACCTTGCCAAGCAAATAATACCATTTTTATGCTGCTGAAATTACTGGACATTCACCTTGACTGCAGACTTCTCTGAAAATTATTTGTTGATGCCAAAATCCACATAGTTATTTTTAAATCCTAGTCCATGATTTCTTACAAAGGAGATAGTAGGTTTCATATTTATGTCATATATGCTTCATATTTCCTAAACTGCTGTGCATTCCTCTCTTGGAAAGGGTTCAGCTGTTATTGAACAACTGGAATAAGTTATTTGAAAGTTACAGAAGGACTATATCCTACTTCTGAGTTTACACTTCTGAGTGTAAACTCAGATCAATAATAAGAGTTGGTGCAGAAGCAACAGATAAAACGTTCAGAGCAAAGAAGGTTTAGAGCAAAAGCCTATTTGTGACATCAGTAAAGGTAAAACTTTAGGCCTTCCCTGCACAGAGCTGAATGAATTGGATTGTGCTCAGGGGAAAACTCTACAACAGGGACCTGCCTTCAGATAGCTCTGATGCTACCTGGCTGTAATAGCTTCAATCCATTCCTGTCCCAGTACAAAATCTGTTCAAAACTTGATTTGGGTGATTGCCTGAATTAAAATCCTCTCTTAGTCTACTCCACCAAATAACATTCATTTGTTAGTTATGTGAGAAGAAGGGCTGTTTATGCTACCTTTCATTAATACCCATATTCAGTGCCTCAATCAAAAGTGCAATGCCCTGAGGTTACCCTATATTCAGTGGAGTTATTCCTGAACAGATCACAGTTTACTGTGTCCAGAGCAAGAGAGATAGGAAGAGTCCACCAAAGGGCCACTAGGATATCTAACAGACTGGGACACCTCTCCTGTAATGAAAGTTCAAGAGAGTTGGGACTCCTCAGCCTGGAGATGGGAAGGCTTAGGGGGTAACTCATCCATGTATGCAAATATCTGAAGGAAGGTGTGAAGAAGACAAAGCTCGGCTGTGTTCAGTGGTGCCCACTTGCAAGAGGCAATGACACAGACTGAAACATAGGGACATCAGGACTTCAGGAAACAACTTTCCACTGTGACAGATGTTGGTTTTTTTTCACCAAAACAATGGCACAGGTTGCCCACAGAGGTGGTGGCTATTCCCTCCTTGGAGATCTTGATTCCAACCTAATGATTCTGTGTTTCTGTGATTTAAAAGTTGTGTGGATGTGGTCTTGGGCAGCCTGCTCTAAATGACCCTGATCGAGCAGGGGTTTGGATCAGATGACCTCCAGGGGCCCCTTCCAACCCCAGACAAAGTGTGAACCTATGATCCTACAATACTGTGAAAAACTGCAAATAAACATTCATCTATTATTAACGCATATGTCAGGAATATCTGCCAAGTGTCAGTTCAACTCTTTTCTTGAATTCTGATAAGCATTTGGCTTTGCTAATAGAAGAGCTAATCTCTTACAAGGGTCAACATTGGAGCAGAAGTGAAAGCCCAATGAGTTTTCCTGCTGATAAAATTCTCCCTAAATTTGGACAAATTTAATAACATTCCAGTATATTTATTAAAAATCTTTATATAAGTTATAGATGAAGTTACCCTGTGACAAGTGGGGTCCATTGGGAATTAGAAATGGAACATGATATTGGCACCTAGGAAGAAGCTACATCTAAATTATTTGTTTGACTTTTTTCTCTGTGATGTTACAGCGACCTAATCAAGGAGAAAAATTCTTATATCCCATGATACCACTGGAATGATAACCCCATATGGTATTTATCACTGCTGGGTGCAAGACCAGTTTACTACATGGAATTTACTGCAATTTAATTAGCTCAATTTTTAGGAATAGCATAAAATATTAACTTCTCTTCCCTATAGTTCTGATATACTAATGTTTTTTAAGATCTCTTACCAAGGAATATCTGATGATCAATACAGAAGTTGTAAGAAAACAAATCCTGTATCTCTCTTCAGAGAACTTTTAGACAAAAATATTTGACTTTCACAGTGGTCTCATTAAAAAAATCTGAGCACCAAAACAGCATATTGAAAAGGTTTAGCAACACTAAACTTTTACTAATGTCTGGTATTATTGAGCCAAATCATGTTGTCCAGTTACCAATGAAGAGTAGGGTCAATATACAATGGGTTATGGATATGAGTTTCATGCTCCTTCAATGTGATTAACAAATTCTTTCAACTTTTCTGCATGATTTTTTCATATGGAACAAGATCTTTGGACCCACTGAGGACTGATTGTTGGCCTAGAAAACTTTGTGACTTGTAATTCATAAGGATAAACATTTGATTTACAGGTGAATAAAATAAATATGTCTGTTGAGGACTGAACTGTTTGCCCTTTCTCAGTCTGTGCTGTTCAGAGCATCTTGGACTGCTGCCATTGCCTGTGACAGAGAAAAACCTGTCTGTGTTACTGATGTGAAGGATAAAATATTTAGAAAAATTGAATAACCAAGGTATTTTAAGATCATATCTCACAGGTAGCCTCCTGCTGAGACAACACGTCCTGGAAATAGAACAGTGGCATTGGCATAGCACTTTGTTTTTATGAGATGAAAGATGAATAAAAGAATGTTACTGCCCATTCATCCCAAAAATCTATCTTGAGAGAAGGTGAGATCCTGTGGGTCAGAAGCCATAAATTTCAAGCTCAGAACTTAGCAAAAGTGTTTCAAACTAAGAAAACTCCCATTCCAAAATAATGATGTGCGTACCATCCTTTGAGATCTTTCCAGAGTAATATTTAAACTGCCTACAATTTTCATGTTCCCTATTTTTTACTTTGTCATAAAAGAGATTAGTAAAAACCAGGATGATTTTAAAATGCATATTTTACCCTTTATTTTATTTTTATGCAAGATTAACAAAAAAAAAAAAAACAAACTATTAACATAACCCAATTACAATAGGTACAAAAATAATTAACTTTTTGTGAATTCCTATAGAAATCTTCCTCTACTTCAGGTCTGTGATTGGGATCTGATATCCACATAGCATTAATCTAGTGGTAGCTCCAATGTCCTGCTGTCACACAGCAAACTATGATTGATTTTAATGGGACCGGCGTTCTTCTCTTGCAAATCTTTCAAAGAAATCAAAGGCTAATTTTGGACAAAGTCTAGAAATGCTAATAACTTTTTTTGACATTAAAAAAAAGAATTAAAAATAAGTATTTTATAATACTGGTTATGAGAAAGCAATTGTATCACAGGGTTTGTTTGGATTTTTCTTTGCAAATCTGAATTACACAAACTGTTTTCAGCCTGTGCAAACAGAGGAAAATGTTTTTCCTTCCATGAGTTACAAGGAAGTTTCCTTTCTAGTTATGAGGAACAAGACTTAAAAAATACAAGCAAAACAAATAATTAGAAATTTTGAGGAAGTGAAATTGTAAAAACAGAGGTATTGTATCACAGCGGTATTTCCAGAAACATATATGATAAATCACATACATGATAAATACATGATCCAGCTGATATAACTAAGTACTGAGTACTTTTGTCCCTGAGAATATTGAATTGGTTGTAAAGAGTTTTAGCTCCTTGGAAAATATGTATAAGAATTATGTGACCAGAAAGCTTTTTATACAAAATAGACATTTCATACTTACAGCTAATATTTGCAGAAGTACTCAAGTTCAGAGTTGAGCGATATTCCAAGAGGTTTAAGAAAGGCCTTCTATTAGAGGACCAATAAATTATTTTTTTTTACACATACCTACAGAAAAAAATGTGCCGCTGATAAACAGAGTTGGCTACAGGCAGAGTTAATTCTACATTCTCTCCAATTCACAAATCAATATTTCTGACCTAGAGGCTACTCAAAAGACATAAAAGTGAGATTACATACACAGGCTGCCCCTTCAGAGTTTTTCTCACACATGTACACAAAGGCAGAAGTAGCTTTTTTGGACAGAGCTGTTCTGGAGGAGAAGGAAAAGCACTTACTCCATGTGCTGAATGGTAAAGCTGCAGCGTGCAGGATATGCAGCCTATTCATCCAGAGGGAGTGTGCACCTTGTTTGGAGTAGCAGCTCCTGTGCAGTTTGACTACACCCAATGCTCTGAATGTCCAAGCCACTTTTCACTTTTTATCAAGGGAGAGATCTCTCTAACTCTGTATATCAGCTTGTACTGTCTTAGAATAACTTAAACACCACTACCAGTAGACTTCCAGGAGCCACCCGCTTCACCCAGCTTCCAAAAATTCTGGCAGCATCTGTTAATAATGTATTGTATCACTTGAAACCTTGGCCACAGGTGAAACATGATGATGGGTACCTGATCACAATAAAATGGATTTTCCATCTGCATGATTCCATATTTCCCAAATTCTCCATTCTCTTGGGAGTTTGGACTGTACAGGACTATCTGAGATATTGTCCAGTCTTTGTATTTAAACTGCCAGAATATTTTCTCACTGCTGTGGGTACCTCCTTTCGGAAAAGCACCTGCTGTCTTGTTCAGTGTCACCTCACCTCGAGTTCCCACTAGTACTGTTGTTGTCACTCATGTCTAATGGCACCCCCTCATGCAATCAGTGCCTTCCTGAAAACACAGCATGGGGACTTAACTCAGCCATCTGGTACTGGCTCTGACCCCCACACAGCACAAGGTGGGGGCAGAGAATCAGACATTAAGGGAACCTGTGGAGAGCAGAGATCTCATATCATGTTATTCGTCTCCATCCCAAACTTCTGAGGTTTGGAGGATGAGTCTCCTGACCCAGGAATACTCTGCCCATCAGAGACTTCTGGATGTGACAGGAGACCATTATTACAATTTTGGAATTTGCAATCCCTTTGCCTCATTCCTCTACACGTTATTCACAATTAAAGTTTTGGAAAAGGTCAAAGTTAATAAAAATATGCAAAAATATTTTGGGGTTTAATTATTTTTTCCCTTCATTAATTTGTTTGTTCTTTGTTTATTGTTACTTAGGAAAGTCCCTCACAACATTCAGCTTAAGCCCACAATACCCCCACAAAATAAGGCAGGCAATAAACCTCCTGCCCAGTTACCAGCATCCAGTTACAGCCTCAGACTATGCTTGCAACAACCACCTGGTCACTGTTGTCTCCAATGCATTCCAGATAATTTCAAGTCTGCCATTTGTGCTGTGCCACAGAGGCTGAAGATTGTGTTACACTTTCAGTTAAGTACACACCTTTCCAAGGACTAGAATTGAACTTACATGTATTTTCTTTGGACTGAAAAATGCCTTTAGTTCCCCTGTACAAATGGCAAGGGGAATGGCAGGAGTCTGCCACAGACAGAAATTGTTATATGGTTTATGGCAATTACCATGCTTACTTGGCTCGTCTTCATGAATTAATCGCCTTGAAAGAAAATTACCTGGGAAACATTATGGGATACCAGATAATACAGTTATGCCACATGCCATAGAGACAGTATCTTTTAAAATTACTTAATTAGGCATTTGTGGAGAATCCAAGTCTTCTAAAAAAATAAATTAGGTAATTACTTTTTTCACTGATCAAATTTTTAACTGACTCAATACTGAGATTCAATGCCTTTAGTGGGACAGAGAAGTGAGACATAGGTGTGAAATAGGGAGACAAGACCAGTTGATAGGACTAAGTTGCTAAAGACCCAGAAATCAGAGTTAGGTGGAGGCAGAATAGATCACCCACTGGGTGTTTTCTCTTAGGGAGCAGTCAGAACATGTAAAACTAAAATAAGTGCAGTTTAAAAAATAACTTAACTTGCTGGGAGCTGCAGTAAGAATTCTGTAGCCCAGGAAAGTGAGAGATGGAGAGAGATCTTTTCTTGCAGAAAGTGGTGAGTAAAGCCAGTGGGTCTGGCCTGTGTGGATGCTGTGGTTTTCCCTTCTACACCAGAGTTATAGAGTGTCTTATGTCACCAGGCAAATATGAACAGGCCTGTTCTGAAAATGTCTGGTCTTTGTCGCTGAAAACACACAGCCCTGTCAGTAGTCTGAGTTCTAAGTTTGGTAAGCCTCCAGAAGAATACTTATGACTTCCTGGAAGCATTTGAAAGAAACATGGTGAGAAATCAAGGTGTGGAAGCAAGTGATAATCTTGGAGCTCCAGACTGTACTGCTTTAAAAATGCACTGTGGGTAGTATTGCCAGCAACCCAGTATTTCATCCCCCTCTCAGGGTGAGCACATAAACCTTGAAGGCACTGCATGGCCCATGGATCTGTGATGGTGCTGTCACCTCTAGCGGGAAAGATACCTGGTTTTACATTATATAAAATATCTAATTTTCTGAAGTTATACTGTGTGAAAAAAGTTTAAATTATGTAGGATTTTGAAAACTGGTTGGTAAAGCTGTCTGATGATGAAAATAGGACTGTTAATAATTTTAAGTCAAAAATATGCAGGACAATGCTGGCTACCTCCAAATTGCTTACTGCACAGCTGGAGGCTGATTGTGCATGACAGGTGACAAAACCAGGTCTAATTCAGTTGCATGCTATACTCTGGCATTTTTGACATACTCCTGCTTAAAAATTGTAATTTCTTCCACATAAACATAGGATTGCATTTCTTGACCTTATAATGCAGAGAGCAGGGACAGAAAACAGCAGAAACTTTCATAGCCAACATATTGGAATTTAAAGTAATGCAAAAGATAGCTCTGAAGGCTTCGGGGAGTACAGCTGAGATCCTGCTGAATTTTAAATTATACACTCTACACAAATAGCTTGGGGCCACACGATAATTAATAACTACTGTACTTAAGTAGTTGGGAACCCAGTTTCATTTATTATTAATTACAGCTTTGTTTAGCAAATGTTCTCCATGGAAATTGCCTGTTTATCTTGTCTATATATGATGTTAGCAGATAGCTTGGATGAACAAACTGATTAGCAGGAGTCTTAATTACATTGCAACAGTTGTCCTTATTGTAGAAGGTAATAGGAAAAAAAATCCTGTAAAAAAGATGAGAAAAGCTAAGCTGCACATTTCCAACACTGGTATCCATCACTGGGCTATCTGCTAGAGCAGTAAGGTCTTGTGAATGAGTAAGAGAAAAGAGTAAGTTTTAGAAAAAACAATCCAACAACCCATGATATACCCAGTGATCAGTGGGGACTAACTGTGATTATATAGGAGAGGCAATACTGACTTTTTGTAATGCAGTTCTAACAGTGACTCATGATCACATCTAGAAATCTAGAAGGAATTCTCTGAAAGAGAGCAAACAAAAGAAAGAGCATTGGTAAGCAATTATTTTCTGGTTTGCCATCTCTGCAAATGACTATGTCTGTACTCACAGATAAACTAATTTCTTTCTGCAGTGGCAATAATGAAAACTGGCTGTATGAGCAAACAGAAGGAATACATTAGAAGTGGTTTACAGCTAATCTGGAAAAGTAAGAATTTTTATAACCAGCTATCAAACATCCACTGCTTGGTGCAGGCTTAAAAGACTGATAAAGGGCTGCAAGAGGGTTTGGATAATGAGTAGTCCACTCTGGATCAGGTCTGCTTTTTCCTACCCAAAACCTCCCAAAAATTTATTTTCTCACTGTCCAGTATTTACTGCCTTGGGGATTTTCTTTTTCTCTGGGTGGGATGTTTCCAAAAAAACTAACATTGGCAGGAAAAATAATAATCCCAAATTTACTGTGTACCTAGTCAACTAATAACCCATAATTAGATCAAAACAGAAATAAAAATAGCACATTTACCAGAAACTGTAACACCTTATATGTGCAAAGGCTGAAATGTTGCTAAATGACAAAAATGCTCTCCCCTGGGATTCTTATAACGCAATATAGTGGTGATTGAGCTGAGAAATTGGGCTTGAGCAAAACCAGCAAGAAGACATCAGTCTGCTCCATTAATCACTAAAAGAAGTGAACTTTCTGTATTTATTATCCAAATTATTGTCCAGTCACTTTTTTTAAACATGCCCTAAGGGTGGGATTTTTTTCTTTCTTTATGCAGGTTTTTCTTTTTCAGTGTTAATAATGGCTTTGTACTTGCTTCTGAGCACTTTTGTCCTCTCCAGCTATTTGTCTTGATCCCAATTCTACAAAGAGCTTAGACAACATATACCCAAATTTAAGCACATGATGAATCTGGCTTGGGGAGGGCACTGTGCTGGGTTAGTGTAAATTTAGGCTGCAAGAATAAATGCTTTGATTGAACCAGTGCTCTGAGACCTCAGGCCACAAATGGGCAACTAATTGCTACTTTCACCACCGTATTTAGGCACCACAGAGAATCTCAAACCCCTTCTCTTATCAGCTACCTGAATTTGTGAGAAGTCATTTTCCTGGTTGCTGTGCCAAGATACTGATATCACCATTGCTAGCTAATATTTAAAACTTTGTGAGAGGCTCCAAGTTGGCATCCCTTTAGCATCAGGAGGCCCTCTGAGAGAGTGTCTGTGTGGCACAGGGGATAACAGCAATAAAATAATAGTGCTGGGGATGGCACTGCTGCATGGCCCTGCTGGCCCTTCACGTCTCATGGTGATTCATGTTATGGTTCTAGTTTGGAGCAAAGACCCACAAAAGCCAAAAGAGATTATTGCCTCAAGGGTAGTAGTCCAGATGCCTGGGCAGAAAGGGGAAGGTGACTATTTCCCTTTGAAAAGATTACACTATTCTGCAGAAAGGAACAGGAAAAGGGCAAATAAAGGTTTAAGTCTCCTGCAAAGGTGGTGAGCCACTGGTGGTAAAGAAAGGAGGGCTATGTTGTACCTGACCACAGAAGAGTTTCAACCACAGAGGAATTCCAACAAGGTGAAATCAGACAAGACGCATTTTGAAGAAGAGATAGCTGGATGGATGGGATATTGCTTTGGGGTGCAGGGGGCCAAGTTCCAGGCCTCAGTATAAACCTGAAGGGCTTTGGTGTATTCCCAGTCAGCTCTCTGGCTGAAGCATGGCACCATTGCTCTTTAAAAAACTCTGGGGAGTGTGGGGTACAAATCTTAGGGCTGCACAGCCCATTGGGGCAGGGGATGTACACTTTATGGCACCAAGCTTCCTTTGGGAAGTTTGTCCAAGTCAGAAAATGTCTGTTTTGTGACAGATGTAGCTGACTTTGAATGGGGTGAACTTTTATGTCCATAAAATTAGGATGGAGCCTTAAGCTTTCCCTGAATCTTCTTCTGAGAAGTATTTTGCACTTTAATCTTCTGCAACAAAATCCAATCCCAAGCCAAAATTAAAGCCACTGCAATGGACTGGGTTTGGATCTGGATGTTTATCTCAGAGCCTGAGGTCCAAGAAGATTTTTAGCTGAGATTTCTGATTTGGTTGATGGCAGAATAAAGATGTCTGGGTCTGCAGCTAGAGACCCAGCACAAATGTGAGTCTGAGCAGACATACAACAAAAAGTAAGATTAAGCCTTTAGTGTTGGCTGAGTGAAGCTCAGTGCAGTTTGTGCTATCAGCACTGCACCATGACTGCTCACAGTCATCCAAGTACCACAAAGCTGAACACGGTCTGTTCAAACTGAAACATGCACCAGCTAGAATGCAGTGAAAGACTTCAGAATTTGCCTTTGTCTCTTCCCTCTAATCTTGCAATCTCTTCCCTTGAGCTTTCTACAGAATAGCCATTAAAGCACTGGAATTGGAGTGAAGTGCATCGTTATGACTTGATCATCTGCCCTTGGTAGAACAGGCAGGAACACCTTGTCTGTTTCAGTAGTTTTCATGTATCTCTGAAATTAGGGACTGGATGACTGTAATTGTAAAGGAGCCTGAAATCACAAAATGGTCTTGACTGAGACTGCAAAGACCTAAGTTGATTTTCAATCACAGTTCAAGAGTGGCAGAAAAAAGAAGACAATAGCAGTTGTAGAGGTGATGTATGTACCTCGGGACATTAAGCCTCTGCATTTTACATTGCTCATTAGCATCAATTCCATGTACATTCTCCCCGAATGTCCATCGTATGTTTGCATTTAGCAACCTCACACACAATTTGTTTTGTGTAGACTTTAAAATATTGTTATTTTCTAAGCTTGTTAGGCTTTTGGTCACACTTTCATGTTAAACTTTTGTCTGACTGTTACTGGGACATTCTATTCATTTTTCAGAATCTAGAATGAACATGCTTCTGTGCAGCTGGGACCAGCCTAGTGTAAATTCCTTTGTAGTGTACTCCAGCTGTTTGAGGTATCAGCCATTTCCTATATCACTTTATTTTTTTCCTGTCAATTTTAAAGAAGAAAAATGAATCATGACACTTCTCCACTACAAGTTCAGGCACTTTCTACCTTGCCTGAGCAGAGAATCATTGCAGATGTCGCATTTATAGCTGGTGTCTCAGAAATCCTTCATACCTAGTGAATTGATCTGACACTTTTTAAATCTATCTGGTGGAAGAGCTGCCATCACCTTCCAAAAATGAGCACAGAATAAAGTGCTGGAGGAAGGTGGTGGGGAATTTTGTTCACGGAAAGCAGGAAGTGGGAGATATCCTCTGCATGACCACCGCTCTCCACTTGGCTCTTGTCATACAGAGGCTGGGCCAATTGAAGAGGTTATAAGTAGCTGGGTTAGGCAGCTCAAAGCTTTACATACTGGTGAAGCTTAAGCTGTGCAGGGAATGTGTAGGTGTTGTGGCCCTAGCTGGAAAAAGCTGCTCTGTTTCCGTATCTTGGTCACATTATTGATTCCCAGCTGCCGGAGGCCACATTTGAGGCACTGACTGAAACGCCGACGTTGATTTCTGGGACACATTTTCTCTCCATAAGTCCTTGAACAGAAAGCCAGTAGAAGCATGAAAATGAAAGTCAAGTCTTCAGCTAGAGTCAAGGAGTTTTTAATTCAAGCAATCAGCAAGAAAACACTAAGTTCCTACAGCTACTCAATTTTCATAGTAATTTCTGTTTTAGTGTTTATATTATAGTATCATCCAGAGTCTTGCCTAGAATTACAGCTCTGTTATGTTGACAATTTTCAAAGTACCATGGAGCACACTCTGATTTGGTGTATCTGCAGGATCAGAAGTAAGTTAACTAAGTGTATCCAAAAGCAAAGGCATTTAAGCAATCATCATTTACTGAGCAGTGACTGATACTCTCAGTGAAATATTGGCACTATTAAAACACAGTATGACTGAAGATCCAGATTTGAGGGACTAGTAAAATCTATTCTAAATTACTACAGAAAATAACTCTGATAAACTTGAAAATTTCATAGGTCTTGAAATGTGTAAATGGTAGGCCTTAATATTCTCTCATGGCACTGCTATTTTTTGCTTCTTTATTCCTGATTTTTACTCATAGAGAAAGTGGAGTGATATAACCATACAAGGGCTGAGTTTACTGACTTTTGTTTTAAATGAGATTTTTGGAAAAAAAAGTTATGTATGAAAAAGTAAATGTTTCAAGCAACATTAAAAAGAGCTTTTTCCAGAAATTGTATTTACAATTCCAATGTTTATTGCACCATAAAATTATACCACTTGTGAAATGATACTTCATTCTTGAAATAAAGTTCCAGGGAGACAGGCTTTGGGTAAAATAGCTGATTCCAGTAATCAAATTCTGCCTGTCAGTATGTACCACAGTTGTTACTATATTGTTAATGTGTTTGGAGAAAAGCTCATATGCCAGATTTTCTACTCTTGTAATTAGAAAATTGTGTTTTAATTACACAAAGAAAATTTGTGATTATAAATCTGGACGATATGGCTGTTTTTATTTGTCTGTAATAAAATTTAGATTCCATAATATGTGCCTTTATAGACTCAAAACCTCACCCACTTTTTACATGGCTGATTTACTGGGTTCACTGCTTCTAGCAGCAATCACTAAGAAAATCATCATTGTCCTCTAATTAAATGCGAAAGCAAAAGATGTCGTGATATGATGCAGTGAATCACAGGGCTTGGGAAACACAGATAAATATTCTAGGTGTTCAACCTGCATCCCTCCCATTGCTGTGGTTTACTGGTGCAGCAGACTCAAGGCTCACAGTGCTGACATCTTTAGCACCTCCTTGATAGCCTTGTTGTAAGGTCTAGAAAGCAGTCAGATCACAGCAGATTTTACTGAGTTGTTATTTATTGCACACAAGATGTTGATGCTCTATGACTTACGGTCCCAGAACCAGACTTGCAAATGCCTCTTGTGTTGCCCTGGATGCAATAATTTTATCTTGAAGTGGGGCTTTCTGTAAGACATCTATTCAAGTTTTGGCAGCGAGAGGCAGGATGGCTGTCAGTCTGTCTCTGCCCTAGAATGCTATTGATGTATAGCACTGGAGCTTAGGAGACTCAGTAGAGCAATGCCATTTTAAGAATATAAAAAATAAAAAATAAAAAAGAACCAACAGAACCCTCTCTTTGCAAAAATGTGTTTTCCCTTTCTTGAACAACTTCACATGCAAAGACAAAATCTGTAGTTGATTCTGTGGAGAGATATAGCTAATTTATCTATTTGTAGGAGTATGAAGAAAACAGATAAAAATAGACGTTTCTCTTAAAATGAATGGACTTAAAGGAAATAAAATTGTGAGTGCACCTGCGTGTTTCACGATTTAAAAATAAATTGTGTAATAAACCCAAATTAAGCAATTTCATGCTATCCTATAAAATGGTTTCTCTATCTGACTTCAAGTGAGGAATGCATGATGCTTTGGGGAGAGGCAGGATAGTTAAGATTCGCTAAAGTGGAAGAAATAACTGAAGGAAATTAATGACTGTATAATCACTAGGTTATTTTGTAACACCATGTATTCTGAACTGAAAAGAATTTTGCAATGCTTTCAATTATTCTGAGACACAGGCCATGTAAGACATCCCCATACAATTAGTAGGCTTAAGGTGTATTTGTTGTTGGTCGATTACAGATGTCCATGGGATCAGCAGTATGCTCATAGAAAACTCAAGTTCCATTGAAGCATTCAGGGCTGATTTGTGGCTGTGTTAAATCCCAAGATGTCAAGTTTTGTCCTCCCCATGGTGCTATACATCTAGGAGTTAGGATAACTGTTAACTCTTTCTTGGCAATCTTTCTGCTTATGTTGCATATTTGTAGCCTGTATTGCATGTTTTTACCACCTCATTCAACAAAGCACTCAAGTACTTGAATTTTTTTAGAAGCTGCTGGAATGTAGTAACCAAATCCATCAAAACAATGTGATTAAAGATACATAAGCATGTGCTTAAGTAACTTGCTGAATACATGATGAGAAGGTGGATAAATCAACTTCGGTAGAAATTGGTTTATGGAACATTCACGAGGCAAAGAATATAAGAAAATTCATGTTCATCCCTGTAATTTATCCTCAGTACCAAATTTAGGAAACATAGAGAGTGATTAGGATAGCTACACAGATTTAAGTTCTTCGTTATGGGTTCTATTTTTTTCCAAACTTCTATCATAACTTCAAAGTCATTTATCTTGCATCAGGAGTTTCTTGTCCTTACTCTTCTAGGTCATTTGAAAAAATTAAGAAAAGAAACCAAAAAACCTATCCAAACTCAAACAGACAAAAACCTCATTACCAAATCAGTGGTAAATAACAAAGACATTAAAACCACCGGGCCCATTGCTAATGTTCTAATAAAATATCTTCAAATAAAAAGAAATCATAAATGTTCAAAGATGCTTTCAGTGTTTTATGGCATAATAAATGCCTTATATGATCTCATTAATGCCATTAGGCATTTCTTTCTTCTATCTTTTTCGAGGACAAGAAGGAAAAGAAAGATGCAAACTCTGAGCATGGACTGTGTCAGAGCAAATACACAAGAAAAAGGGATGCTGAGTGAGAAGTAGCAGCAGCAAGTTTGTTGATGAAGCAATGATTTCAGGCTTTGCCTGCAGTTACCATGGTTTGGAACTATTTCCTTTTTTTCCCTGTAATTTATTTATACCTTTGAAACTTTCATAGCTTCCCTGTCTTCAGAGTCTGTAACAACCTCCATGAATCACTACAAGCCATAGTGTTTTCTGTTCCTTGCTATCCCAAGCTTCAAGACTCTTCTCATGCAACCTCACAGGGTACCAGCCATTACTGATGCCTCTTCCTAAGTAGCCCTTTTGGGAAGCAGCAACAATCTTGTTTTAAACTTCAACTTTTCAAAAGCCCAAAATACAAATTAACCAAGATCTGAAATGTCATAAAGTTTGGTATAAAAAGAAATAGATGTAATTGCAAGGATATTTTTGGTTCTTTCTATATGCCTTTTTTTTTTTTTTAGAGCGTGTGTGTGTGTTTGTGTGTGTGTGTGTTTGTGTAAGCTGCCAGGATTCTGTTTCCCAGATTTTCTTTGTAACTGCTCAGAGATGAAAAATCTATTAATTTTAAATCTAAATCAAACCTAGGAAGCTGACAGTAGTATAAGAACCATTATCTGGACTAACCTTTTTTCAGCAGTACTGATTGTGGAAAAGAGACAGGGTTAACTGATATTAAGGTAATGTCATTTCTTGTTGCTCCAGCACATGTTGTTAATTGAATGTGCAGTTTAGTTCTTCACCTGCCAGTCACAGAAATCTATGTATTGGAAACCAATACAACCAAACTTGTGTAAGACTGTGGCCACCACAACAGCAAGTGAAGTGCTTTACATATGGCGGGTTCATATATATGCCTCAATTCTTTGATAGTTAATACCTTTTCCACCTGTAAAAAATTTCTTACACTCTTTTAGAAAATAGGTATGGTATCTGAAAATATGAAATTAACGACAAAAAACCTCAGTGGAATCCCAATTTTTTTGCTTATTATTGAAGATTTTTTTGTTACAAGTAATGATAATAAAAACTGCAATACCAATACATCTACAATTCTCAAAATTCCTGGAAACTGCTTTTTTAAAGATTGAATTGTAATTTAATATTCCATTTGCATGTAGATACTTTTTAGGCCTTCAATTATGTGACCATGATAAATACTCCTGGCTCCAGATAGCCTGTACGGTGCTTGCCAAATTCCCATCTTCTCTTCCAGCCAGCTCCCTGGCCTGCTTGAAATACTTTGCAATGTACAGTGAAGCTACATAATCCTGAATTGCCTTTCCCAAAGTACTGTTTATAGAGAGACATTTGTTTGGCCTATGAATATATAGCCACATTTTTACTTTGTTCCAGGAGCAGCTTCTGTCTTTTAAACTCTATTTTTTTTAGTAGTTCCAGAAAGCTGTAGAGGTCATCTCATTGCAGAATGTTTTGCTGGCAAATGACTACCAAGAAGCACTTTTATGGAGACCTCCTGCTGCAGAGGATATACTGATTATTATTGTTTCAATTGGCTTAGTATTGGGTGATTTACTTTGACAAATATGATAGCTGCCAGTTTTGTTATCAAAATCCATGTCACTGTTTGCACTGAAGTCTAAATTTTTTGGACAGTCCAACTAATGGAAGTGCTATCAGTCCTCTGTGGGTGATCTGCATAAACAGAAGAACTGATGCATGATACTTGAGTCTTGTAGAACCTATAGAAATGATTGTAGATACACCAGGTTCCTTCCAGTAGCTCTTTATGTCAGTTCTTCAGAGCTGCTACCAGCTGAGAAACCTGTTTCCTTCAATCAAACTGTGGAGTTAGTGCTCTTTGCATTTAAAATCCTAAGTTCTACTCCTTATCATGGACTGTGCATGGTCTGTTGCACCATCTTTAGGGCGTTATCTGCTGATACTGGTTAGGTAGAAGGAACCCCAGGAAATGGCACCAGGGTGCTGAGCAGGAGCCATAAGCATGGAAGCTTTTCACTCAGCTCTTGCAATACAAAGCTTGTATGAATTGTTGCTTGAAATACTTTTTTTCATGTCTGATTGGTTACCATCCTCCATGTTTATTTCCCTCAAGTTAATAATTATATCCTCAATAATTTTTACAAGGTGTAAACTGCAGGAAGATTTAATACAGCCTGGGCAGAGAAGTTGAGAGCTTCAGTCCAAGACAAAAAATTAGGTGGATAATTTGGGAATGACAGTAAGTTCAGACATGGCTGAAAATTTCAGGAAAATCTTTTTCTCTAGGTTTTTGACTACTAGCCCCTAAACATTAAAGCTTCCTCCAGCACAGGAACATGTTTGTCACAGCTCTGATGTCCATAAAAGCAATGTATCCCAGCCAGCAGTTGTGCTCTGAAACACTTCTCTCTTTGCCAAAATAACATGGGATATTTTCTCACTTAAGCAGCAAATTCTTCATCCCTCTGATATCTACAGACCTGGACTAAGGAAACATTGAGGAGTTTGTACAAAACTTTAATATGGTCAGTAACTAAAAGCCCATAGCCAGGAGACAAAGTTACTAGAGGATTGATCCTCTTTTTAACAGTCTGTCTATAATGCAAAATGTTAAAATATTTGTCTTCTTTTTTTCCCCCCATATTTGGGAGGACAGACTCATGTCTTGTATCTTTAATTAGTAGTTGAGCACCTGACTGTCACTGATTTCTCAGTGAAATAACTGCCTCTGTCCATTTACAGTTGGAGTCAATGACCTTAATGGTCTTTTCCAACCTATATGATTCTATGATTCAGAATGAAGATTTTTTTCAAGAAACAATGTGAAATGAGAACATTCTGTAGTATTTCTCTAATAGCATCGGCCTTTCTGGTACATATCTCTTCTGAGTGGAAGTGGCAGGTACCAGAGGAAAAAATTCTTTGGAAATAATAAGGACATACACAGTAAAAAGACTAAAAAGTATTTCCCAATTCACAAATGAATGACTCTTTTCACATAGCTTTTCATCTTCTTGTGACAGATGCCCTAATTACAAGACCTAATTATTAAATTATAAAACTCTATTAATGAGCCTCCTGTTTAGGGAGTTTCAAGTACATGCTTGATATTACATATGTTTTCATGGCATGGAAGGTGATTTTTTGGAAAGAAAACCAATGAACAGACTTTTGTCTAAACAAGAAGTAGAAATATGAAATACATATCAAATTTTTTTTTCTAAAAATCAAATATTCTGAAAGCAAAAAGAAAAAAAAGGTCCTTCCTGAAGGTGAAATTCTAAGGTTTTCATCTTCCTTCTTTCCTGCTTTCCTTCTTTCCTGAAAGTTGATTACCGATCCATATTTTCTTAGATTTTTTTTAAAAGCCATAATTCTGAAATTTTTTATTTAAAGGAACCACATCAAAGCATTGAAGCTTATCAGAAATAGAACATTTATAGCAAAATAGCCCAAAGCTTGTTTTCAGAATGATATGTTTATGTATCAAACTATGATATGTTAAAAAAACAATGAAGGAAAGAAAAGGAAACAGCAGTGGAAATAGAGGCAATAGGCAAATGTAGCCATAATGACTTTTGATCCCAGCAAAATGAAAATAGAACATGAAGAACATGCTCTACCTAAGGTGAAGGTGAAGGATTCACCTTTGAATTATATTTTAATTACTTGCGCAATTTTAACAAAACATGATAATTAAATTAATCAGGTACAAATATATGTAAATTTTTAGGTAGTTGATGTTTTTTGAGTATTTTTTTTTACTTACTAATGGAAGCCATTAATAGTTGTAAAAAATTAAAATTATAGGATGCTCTTATAATGAGTTAGAAATACATATTCATTTCAGTTTTATTTTTTGGGCTTGTTTTTGCTCTTTGGATTGTGGGCTATTAATAAATTACAGACTGGCAGGCCTGAAAAAAAATAAAAGAAGAATGATAGAAGAAAACTCCAGTAGTACAACCAAAACATTTAAAAAACATCTAAAAGCTGCTAATAATTTCCTCAGTATTTTTTCCAGATCTGCCTTGGTTTGAAAGACAGGTATCTGTAAGGAAGTCAGTATTTTTCCCTCAGTACTTTTTGCAGCTCTGTCTTGGTTTGAAAGACAGGTATCTGCTAAGGAATGGAAAATGTCAACCACCTCCCTCCAAATGATTATTATGATTTTGAAATTAAGGGGCTCTCAGGCAAAGATATGAGGATAGGAATAACAGTATGCATGATAAAGCAAACAGATAACTACAGCATTAAAAATAAACAGAACCGGAGTCCAGTCCCGGCCCGCTCAGCCGCCGCACTTCCCCTGTTGGTGCAGTCCCAGTTGCAGCCAGCAGGGGCGCTGCTGGCTCCCGGCGGGCATTGCGGGTACGGTGATTCCTCCATGGCTGCAGGGGGCGGTGTGGCACAAGCTCGGGGAGCACATGGTCATGGCGCTTTGTCCCAGCCAGCAAAGGGAGGGAAGAGAGGCTTCGCTTCACAAACCGTGGGGCAGCCCATCCCAGTGCCCAGCAGGACTCTCAGAAGCAGCAAGCTGGGATGGCAGGATGCCTTGGCAGGCAGGGGGTGCGGGGCTACAGTGCAGCAAAAGCTCAGAGCAATGCCAAAGAAACGGTGGGGATGGAACAGCGGCAGCCCAGCTCCTAGCAGGACAGGGAGAGGTGAGCTCAGGATCCAGGGAACATGAGCAGATGGGGACAGGTCCCTCTTTTAGTGAGGTGGGTGTTAATAAGGTTCCAGCTCAGTGGCTGTGCTCACAAGCAAAGGCTCACCCCATGGCAGAGGAAGCAGCTCTGGGCTGGGCTCCGGCGGCGGCAGCAGCGAATTCCTTTCCCCAAACAGTCCTCCTCTGAAGCCGAGACACAGAGAGAGCTACAGCTGCCCCTAGCCCCATCTTTTATCTGCCCAATTCTTGTGGTATCTCTGCCCCTTGGAGAGAAACTCGGAAATAAGAGAAGTGTGACCAGATGCCCTCCTCCCCAAGCTAGGCCACTTCTTTTGTTTTCCTTAAGTACCCGGTTGTTAGTGTTTCCTAGCAACATTTGGGAAAAAATTATATAAGTAAAAAGGAACAAAAGGAATGAAACCTAACCCTCAAGATCATACTTGTTTATAATTATTTTCCCAAGAGGAATACTTTGTTTTATGTGTTATCATGCTTTTTTTTCCCCTGGGATTCATAAAAGAGGACAAAGTAGAGAGCAGAAATCAGGAACACAACACAGTAATTCTCATTTACAATTTGCTTCGTATTCTTCAGCAGATTTTCCGTGAGAAGGGAGGGCAGTTCAGCAGCTGTAGATCTTCTGCTGTTGCTGCATCACAAGTAGGAGAAGCTGGGGGAGATTAAGTGTGCCTAATTACTTACAAAATATTCTATCTTAGGCTAAAAGGATGATTGGGTCACAAACCTCTAAGTAATAAGTAGAGAGAGAAATAAAATAATATGACATACAGTCTTCAAAATAAAGGCATAACAACCTTCAGTGTAGGGAACTTGGAAGCAGAAAAACTGAGATCAGAATTGCTCTACCTCAGATAGAAATTAATGCCTTTGTGATGTGTCAACACTTCTGACACTTGCTCCAAGCTGGCTGATATCACACTCAGAGGGCAAATACTCTTCAACCTTCCTTTTCCTCTTCTGATAATTGCTGGCTGTCACTATGTGCACACAGTTTCTTCATAAATTGTAGTTTGACTCCTGTAAAAGTAATTTCATAGCACATAAGACACCCTTACTGTAGCAGTAAGGGAACTAATGGTCAAGTTTTCTGGCTTATGAAGTGCTAAGTGCCTTTTTGGTTTGGACATACACAGGAACAGAAGATGGAGTTTGTTTACACATAGAGGAAAATCATCAAAGTGTTGTGTTCTTCACATCATGATCCATTAGGGCACAGGAGGTTTACTACTCCGTTTACAGATTTTGCCTGCAAGTTACATTTTGAAGAGGTGGAGATCAGGAAACTGCACCAGATGTCCACCCTGCTGCCTTTTTTTCCTGTTTACTCCCACTAATTAGGGTTGCTTCTAGCAATTAAACATCCTTGGAGGGCACTAGTGTTTCAGTCCTCTCTGCGCAGGTAGATGTCCTACTTTCTGGAAACCCATTCACTCCTTTCTAAATTCAAATCATGGAGGCAAGTCTAATTGTTAAAATTTTCAGGTAGATTATTGAGCAAGGACAGAGCACAGGTGCTGCAAAATGTATTGGGTGGAGTATTAGAAAGCTGCCAGCCTACATTATCTTTCACACAGTTTACCCAAGAAGGTTAGGAGAGTATGAAAAATGGATCCCACAAGCCAGAACAGAAAACAAAGTCATTCACAGAGCCAAAATTTAAAGCACATACTGACTTCTGAAAATCACAAGGGAATTGTGATGGAAAGTTGATACCCGTTGGGAAGGATTGTTCATAACTTGGCATGAGTTTTTAGCAGGCTGTTCTCATAACACACAGTACTGAAATTCTTCTGTTAAAACGCTTGTAGGATAAGCTCTGAGCCATCAGAGATTTATAACCATTCATGTTGTAAGTACTTTAAACAAGAATAATAAACAAAAGGAATCAGAGTACTGAGTGCTTGTCAGGTAAAATATTATGGTTTCAAAATAAGAAAAAATCAAATACAAGTTTATTTTTCAGATTTATTAGAAATGTTTAGATTTATTATAATCTAAATATTAAGGTGGCATTAAAACCTAAATCTTAGCATTATTTTGATTTTAAGTTGTTTTCATAATTTCTCTTTCAAATCTAAGTAGCAGCAGAAAAATACATAAAATATATATAGATCTCACAATATACAAATAGAATTATGAATTACTTCACATAATACATTTTCAGTCAGTATTGCTGTCTTTGTTTTAAATTTACATTCTGCATATTATTTGTTACTAAGTCCTGTGGCTATATTTTTCCTTGGCTTTAACATTTAGCTGAATACAAACACAACCTACACCAAACAGTACAAGTTTTAGTGTATCAAGTCTGTGATAATATTAAGATAACAACTTTCACTGAAACACTTGAAAATGCATTATAATGTGATTTTCACTTCCCTTTAGCAATTTTTGTTGTGGACATCATTGTGCCATATTTACTACCTGCCACCATGTAGTTCCATACAATCCCACTTTGCCTTGGTGCAAAAATGGCTGAAGTAATTTCTCAAATCCTCTTTAGACTTTTATTTCTCTAAATTGCTTTTGTGTTACTTGGGGGAAAAGACCATAAGAATCTCTCCCAAAAATTGCATTCTGTAATACCCCTACACATTAATTCTTGTAAAGATACCATGGTATTACTTTCTAAAGGCATGCTACTTCTTGTAAATCAAGAAATGTGAAAAGAAAGAAATGGACCAGGGTGGTTCCCTTTATGATATCACCCCTGTCAAACTCTGGGCTCATTTTAGCTGAGCCAGCTGTTATTTGTTGTGGAAGAAAATAAATATATTTGATGAAGTCTTTACTCTGGTAAAATCAAGTTTGTGGGTCTAGACAGCTGAGAGAATTGGGAAAAAGACCTGGAAGGTTTCCCTGTTACCTTGTTAACTAAAATGGGTCCCATGGTGACAGCAGCAAAGAATTGTATCTTTGTTTCTCATATGTCTCTGAGAAGTTGATTGGTGGTCCCAGTAAAAAGTCCATGGGGATATAATGGCATAACAAAAAAAAAAATCTTCAAGCATTTGTCAGATATTTGTTCTCTCTACAAATACATTTGGGAGACAAATATAATTTTGTTCATCAGAAACTACAATTATTTCACTTCTAATGCACAGTTGAAGAGTGACTAGAGCAGTTAGGGACAGGGGTATGAGAAGCAGCATCCCATCAGCAATGAGAATGACTGTGCTAACAAAGTGATGCTGCTAACAATACAACTACATGCCAACAACTGCTTAAACCTTGGTGGCACCTGCTGTGGAGGCCAGTGAGCTTCTCAGACATCTGAGAAATGGCCAGTGTCACAGTGCTCACAGTTATGCTCCTGGTCACCCCCGGGGTCTGAGGCGTCTCTGGTGGTGCCAAAGGGGTCTGGCTGTGCTGAGCCAGGAGTTGCTCCTGGGGTGGTGAGGCTCTTGCTCCACTGCTGGCACCTGGGCAGCACCATGACCCTCACTAAGTGCAGAAATCAATGGGTGGCTCGAGGGACTCTGATAAGTGCAAAGGCTCCGTGGCTGGAGGAATGGGAAGGCAAGTCCAGAGCTGTGCATTCTGTATGTCTCCCCTAGGATAACAAAGGAAAAATTTGAGGAATTTCAAAACTGCCACTTAGAGAGAGGCTGTGCTGTTTTGTGCATTGCTGCAGTGCTGGGCTGCCTCTGCTGCTGTGCCTAGAGCAGCTGCATTCAGTGAGCACTGGGAGTCTGAGCAGACTTTTAATATGATTCTTTTCTCTAGGAGTAGTGAAACAAGGAGAAAGTGTCACCATGTTCTGTTTATTGAGGAATATGCACAAATATGAAAAGTTTTTGCTTGGTGATAAAAAAAAATGCATGTTTATATTGACTATGTTGCTTTATTTTCCCCTATGTTGCTTTATTTTCAGGGATGGAAATAAACAACTTTACAACAATAACAGACAAATCACAGCACCTGAGCTCCGAGGTGATGTTCACTGAAATCAAAGTCATCAGCTTTTCAAGGCAGGATCAGCTATACCTGTCACAGAGAAACACGAGTTCACAGGGAGCATTCCCATATAGTACACAACACAGACAATAAGAGAGGTAATGAAAAAACCTACAAGCCTTCTTGGCTCCCACAGGCCACAATGCTTTTTAAAAATATGGACCTGGGAAGAGTATGTTATAAGTGGATTTTTTCACGTTCCCTATTCATCTCTGTTCGTGTTCTGTTCTATCTCTTGTAAATTTCCAAATTAGAAAAGAACAAAACCACAAGAAGCAATCAGTCTCCTCTGTTTTAGAGAGACCTGTCTCATTGTTTGTGTAGCATGGCAGCCTATTCTGTAAGTGATTTATATGACCAGTCATCCTTTGAACAGAAAATGTTGTGAATTGCTTATTTTGGGTATCTCATTTGTCACCCATAGCTTTTGTCACAAAATTACTGGTAAGAAAAAAATTGATGAAAAAAATTACATTTTTATTCATGAAGAAGCTTTGCATGGAGAAGAAGCTCAGCTTCTTTATTCTTGGAATATAGTACTTGTCTTTAGCATTACTGTGAGCTAAATAATGCTTTGTATCTAGTTCACCTTTGTGACCTTTAGAAGTGTTTGTCTGCACAGAGAGACAGGTAATTTGATCTATTTAATTTCTAAAATTTTAACACATGCCTTCTCAACCTCACCTAAAGTCAAGACAATCTAATTGATAAGGTATCCTTTCAAGAGTCCTTAACACAATAGGGTCAGATATTCATATATTTCAAATGGCTTGAAAGTAGTATCTCCATTTTCTCAGAAAGGCAAAAATTCTCCTTCTATGTTAGAAGATAGTCATGCACACAGATGCACAGTCAAGTTAGATTTGGTTTCTACATCCTCCTTAAGGGGATAGGAACCCAAATCTAACTTGACTGAGTATCCTTCTAATCACCTCTACACTTGTATCTCAATATGGTAAAAGTGGTAATCTAGGTAATAGCTTTTATCTCTCCTGATAAATTACAGCAGCAACAGGCTCCACTAAGGCTTCATTTTATCTCTGAGAAAGTGACTTCAGACAATTTTGTGAATTAACTCAGGACTCCAATGTCCAAGTCTATCATCTCGTTAAATTTTGCTGGCTACTAATTTTCTTTAAAACCAGTTGCAGCAAAATGAAAACCAGATGACTGAATCTTCCTGAACCTTAAAATCTATAGGTTTAAGGGAAAAAAATGTGGAGGAAGGAGAGCTTTGTGAGTGAAGTTTGAAGACAGCTGACATTCAACAAAAGCAACCCACCAAAAAAATAAAATTCTGTCTTCTGCGTTACTATCTCCTGTTTCCATGGAAACCAAGGCTGGATTGGCAAAAATGGGTTAAGTGCTTTACAGTGACACAGACTAACCACTGTTATTTTATAACATTACTATTGCCACTGGAAGGGAGGGCTGTATTCTAAGAGACATAGGTTTGCAATGAGTCTTCTCCTTGCTGAAACTGTCGGACAGCAAAAATACCTGATACGAGAAATTTTGATTAAATATACAGGAAATCAATACAGACTATATGTAAGTCATAAGAACCTGAGAAATACTGTATATGAGAAATCAGTTAATCCCAAAGTCAATGACTAGCAAAATCCAACCATATAACTACTTGACTTTTCAAAACACTGAGCAAACACTAAATTAGTTGGTAAATGCAGAAAAATTATTCTTTCAGTCCTCCTTTCCAGTGTGTGCCTCATTCTCAGAGGAATTTACCTCAGAGAATTTCCAGCAACAAAAATCTTCAGCATGCTTTGTTGTCCTGAAAACAAGTTTTATTCTTTGTGGTTGAGAATCTAGACTTTTACAGGGTGGAAAAGTTCAGTACCAGTGTCAATTTTCCAGAGCTTTACTTATAGCACAAAAACACTTTTAACACTTATTTTCCTTTGAGCAAGTTAGACCAGAGGTAAAAATAAAATCTCATTTCCCTCAGAAGCATCGCTTTCTGACAACAACAACATTCTCATATTTTAGGTGGGTGTTCACAATTGCTCAGAAAAAAACAGTCACAGTATCAGAATTGGCACTCATTAAACAGAAAGCAGCAGGCTTGTGTTCTGGGAACACAACAAAATGTTAATTGTTCCAAATCCTGTTTAAAACTGCCGATGACCATGCCAGAAATGTTTTTACTTTGAGAGTCTTGTTGTGTATATCAGGCCAAGTTGAGGATACTTAAGTCATGCTTTGTCAAGCAGCCTTTAGCATCCTGGAAAACAGGCCATTTTTGTGAAATATTCCACATACAGGATGCCTGTACCTACATGACACCTTAGATTCCTAAGAACAACCCTTGAGCACCATCAGGCTCTTTTCCAGCCTGTGTGCACCTCCACAGAGGCCTGGAGGCCCTGGCCCTGAGGTTTGGCGTGCAAGCCCACCCTGAGAGGGGCTCCAAAGCCCGGAGCTGTGCTGTGCTGCTCTGGTCCTGGCTTGCCTGTGGGATTTCAGCTGGTGGGAGGGAAAACAAACAGGGCAGGATGAATGGGGCCAGGTTAAGTTCAGGCATTTCTGCTTCAGCAAAAACCCCAGGGAGTGGCTGCTTAGGCTGATGTTTAGAAGATCCCATCTGATTTATTATAGGTATCTGGAATGATGTTTTTACCTGGGTTTTCCAAAAAACGAGGCTGCAGGATACTCCATAGTGAGGCTGCCTCTTTGAAGTTTTTTGCTATGCTTAAAGTGTTCAACTGCTGCTTGGGCTGGAGTGAGAAGAGCCTTTGCATTAAGAGGAATCATTTCCATACTTGGGATCTCAGTTCCAGGTCACGGTGTCACTGGCTGGGCCTGGGAAATGACCATCCCTTCTGCCAGGCTCAAGGCAAAGGTTTCTCTAAGAATATGAGAAAATTAAACAAAACAGTGACAAATATGAAGAGTCTGTGTCTTCTGTGGGGGCTTAAGGACAAGTGAAATACATTTAACTTTTCATTCAGCCTCAAGTCTAACGATTCCAGGGGAATCTTTAGAGCTTTGCTTAAAAAAATCCCAAAGTAGAATAAATCTGCTTTTCCTCAGTGTCTATTGTCAAATCATAATCCTGGGAACCTGAATGAGTGAAGTACCCTTGTCATAATGAATAGAAAGGATATCTCAAAATGTCATTTTGCCTTATATCAGACTTATTCTGCCTCATGCACATGTTCACTGTTAATTGAATTTTATTTATACTTAAATAGAAAATGTTTTTCATCTCATAATTACTTGATTAAAATATTTTAAGAGGTGATGCAAAAAGAAAGATGTTCAGAACTGGTATTAGAACTTGTAATTTTGGTAACGCATATATGAAGGCAATATTTTTTGCATAAATGAGAAAATGGGGGTGAAAGAGGATAAAGCAAAGTTTGTAAAAGCAAGAATAATTATGTTCAATAAGAAGCATAGAGTAGGACTGCACAACTGAGTGAAAAGGGATCAAAAGTATAGCACGTCAGGAAAGATTTGAAGTGGAGAAGGGCACCTTTGAACTTATCCCCTGTTTTAGTTCAGCACAAATGCAAAAAATAGGGTGATGTAGAGCAAAGGATAGACATGATCAGGGATTTTTGGGGCAGTGAAAGCATAAGAGAAAAGGAACAGTCTAATTTCATGAAAAGCAAAGAGAAAAAAGAAAGAAAAAGAGTATCGCAACACTGAACATCGAAGAAAAATTATGAGAGACTCTGGGCTCCAAAATCACAGTTCTTGCATATGACATTTACTATGGGAATGAGCAAAAGATATCAAAGTCAAAGGAAACGAGCTGAAACAGTGATCTGGAATGCAATCTAAATAAAGAAAAAGCAGGCGATAGTTATAAAAGCAGAGAACAGCAAAATAGGTCAAAGGGAAAGCACTGAAGAAAGAGAATGGGATTTTCTTTAGAGAATTTTTAGATGGGCTCTGAGAATAGAGCTATTAGCAAAAGGATGAAATCATCACTATAAAAGAGTTGAAAAAATAGAGACCCTCTCAATTGGAACATAAAGAGGAAGGACTTTTTCACTAGTCTGTACTTGGAGTGAGGAGTCGAGCAGTAAATTATCTGAGAAAAACAGGTCAAACTGGTGAAGGATCGTGATGCCACCTGCCTGTGTGGTCCCAGACAGGTCCTGGTTTGCCTAGAGCAAGCAACCTCCAGCAGCCAGACTGTCTGGCTGTCAGCCACTGTCCCTGATCCCTCTGATGTCCCTGTGTGATGAAGAGAAGAATGTTGGTGGGGGATACACACTAAACACCATGAACCCAGAGCTGCCCCCATGAAGGCCCTGACTCAGCCATCACTGACCACCTCCTCCCAACAAAAAACCTTTCTCAGCTCACCGCCTCCACTGCATCTCTCAGGCACACAAAGGCAGCCACCCTTCATTTTTTGACTCCCAGTGGGCCTCTCCCTTTGGATTTTAAAACATCTAGTGGATTATACCAATAATTATTCCTTCCATTTCCTTTCCAGGATGCTTTCAGTCCTTGTACCTCCAGTGATCCAGCTGTTTATGCCATACTCTAACCAGTTCAGTGAGGCTGTCCTGATGTCACAAGCTATACAAGAGTGGCTTTAGTGGAAAATAAATTTTAAAAACTGCTGATGAGCTGAACATTCCTGGTTTTAGGGCAGATTTTGTACTGCCCTGCATCTGTGTAGTCCTTTATGCTGGCACAATGTGAAACCTATATGCTTTCCAATTAAGCCTGGTGTAAATGACAACACAGACTAATGGAGAATAATTGTGGCCTTTTTGTCAAGTTTTTTGTTCCTTTGTCTGTGAGAAAAACTAGCAATAAGCAAAAAAACAAAAACAAAAACAAAAACAAAAAACAAACCAACAAAGCCAAAAAACACCAAAACCAAACCAAAACTAAATACCCCAAAACAAAATAAAACCCCAAAACCTGAAGAAACCTCAATATTAACAGACACGGGAAGGACTGTAATTGATGGTATCATTTTTTGAGTCAGGATTACAAGAGCCCTTTCATCAGATGTTCTTGTAAAACTTATGTTAGGAATGTGGAATACAAGAACGAACTCCCAAGACACACCTCTAAACAGAGGACACAGCAAAGTGGCTTGAGAGGCACCTTTATTCAAGTAAAACTTCTGCAATAACTCCATGACATTCAGGTTAAGCACTTGTGGTTAACAGAACTTTTCAGGTGCTATGAAGTCAAGGTAATCCATACTGACCTTTAGATGCACTGCAGACACTGCATAAATAAATAAATACATGAAAGTTTGTATTTGGTGGAAGGCTTAGGACACCTGGCCCTGTGTCAGCTTGTTTGTTTACACACACAGAGGCCTCACTCTAGCAGAGGGAAAAAGTGGCACTGCACTCCAGATTAATACTTCCCAGGGTATCACATGGTGCCTTTCATGTGATAATGCCCAGCCACGGCACCAGAGGGGATCCTTCTTTCCTTCCTTCTGCTGCTGGCAGGGAGATCAGGGCAGCTTCCATCCATCACCAACCTCCACAGACCTATCCAACTTGGAAATGGAAATTTCACAGCTTTGTTGGGTTTTATTGTACCAAATGTGTAGATAAATTCTCTTTTAGAGATCAGGGCCCTGTAGCTCAGCCAGGACACCTCAGCTCATTGACTTCAGTAGAGCTTAGCAGATTGATGCTGGCTTTGGGACTTCCCTGTCTGGTCAGATTTCATTCTGGTTGTTTCATCTGAATGAATGCAGACTGGAGGGAAGGGCTAGGAAAAATTTTAAGTACAAGAGGTGAAATTGTTTTGTGCACATTCCTGTGTGGACCACCTTCCACACTGACTGTTTACAGCTCCCAAAATCTGTGGCTCTCCAAGAATATATCTTACTACAGTTTCTAAATAAATTTTGGAGGAGAAGTTTCCTGAAAGTAGAAAATCCAGGATCAATGTTGCATTCTTCCTTTTCTAAAATAGTTTAATGGGCATGCCAATTACACATATTTTAGACAAGAATTATTTTTTATTATAAAACAATTCTCAGTAAAACTGAACTCCCATGGTGGGAGATAACAATTACCACATCCCACTGCAATATGGAGATGTTGAATTCTAATTTCTTCTTTTTATTTTTATGGTGAATGTAGAAGATAAAGTAAATTAGTGAAGAACTGGTTGTTGCCCATAGAAACTGACTGAAGTCTTACAAATACTGTTAAAATGTTGATTGAATGGGTACCCCACGTTGAGATCAAATGAAAAGTTCTTTTGGAGCTCTGTTTCTCATTATATTCTGATTCAGGAACAATAAAGAATCTTTTTACACTTAGTTAATGTAGAAGTATTGTTTTCATGGTTAAAAAAAATAGAAAAAGCAATGGTAAATTTTCAACAATTTTAACTACTTCGATCCACTGACTTTCAAGATGCTTCAACAATTAGGAAAAGTGTAAAATGGTGGTTCTTCACCTCTTTTTTCCAACTGAATTTCTGCATCCTAAATTCAAAAGAGAGCAATGTATTTCAAAGAATTAGCTGCATCACAACAGTTAATTCTGCCATTCCCCACAAGGCAAGGTCACGTTCATGACCACCTGAGAACCCTGTTTGTACATAAATCTGTGGGGTCTGAGGAGCAGAATCCTACAGCACTGAGGGAATTGGCCGACCTAGTTGCCAAGCCTCTTGCCATGATATTTTAAAAATGGCATTTAGACAAAGTCACAGGTGTCTGGAAAAGAGGAAATATTGTACACATCTTTAAAAAGGGGAGAACGGAGGACTTTGTGAACTACCTGCCTGTCAGCCTCACATTTCCCTTCCAACCCAGGCCACTCTATGATTCTATTTTAATTATAATGCATAGAGTTTTGTTATTGTTTCATGTCTATTTTATGCTCTGTCCCTTGTGTTGACTGTTAAAAATATTGTTCATTTTTGTCTCCAATTTTTCTTTTCATGACTAAATATAATTTAGATGGTGAGTTTTTCTTGACCAGATGGGTAACATTATTTACTTTCAAAGCCACTGCATTTTTTTTTAAGGACATGAATTCTTATCTGGTGTATTGTGTAAGATTCCTAGACTTTTGAGGAAAAAGCCACACATGAATGTAAACCTTTTCCCCATTTTTTAAAATATCTGTTGAAAAAGAAACCACAATCCACTAAGCCTTCATGAATCTATGAATTTTGGTAAGGAAAGCATCCTTCCAAATAATTTTATTACCTCAGATATTTCTTCTACTACTACAGGAAAATTATTAGCATTATTCTGTATTGTTTTGGATAGAGAAGGGATTTTTGACATTTAAAAATATTAATTACAGTTTTTTCAATTATAACAAATAATTCAGATTCTAAGATAGTAATTAACTAATAATCTAAGAGAAAAAATTATCTGTTCGGGTTTTTTTGTTTGGTTTGTTTTGGGGGTTGGTTGGTTGGTTGGTTTTTATGCTTTTCCTGACATTATTCCTCTAAATGATCTGCATGGTGAGTTAAGAGATTGCACTTCTTTTGTATCTGTGCTACCAACCAGGGCAGGCTGCAGCTGTTATGATGGAGAGAAATTGCGGGCTCTTCCTCATCCAGCAGTGCAGGTGGAGGTACTGGGACCTGTGGGACTGCAGGCAACTTATGCCCCATGAGCCCTTTCCAGTAACATTTCCAGGTTTCTATCTTCACTTATTTTTTTCATGAACATTGAGCAGACTGTAAGCTAGAGTGAGTAAGCTAAAATGCAGCTTTCATTTTGCACCCCTGCAAAGAAAAGAGAAGAAAGAGGAATTCTTCCTGGGAGTGGTGTTGGTGTGAGCTGACATAAATTAATGCTGTAAACCTTCTTTTTTTTGCCTCCCTTGTTCCACAGCAATAGGAATGGAGATATGAGGGCAGATCAATACACTAAATAGGGCAGCTGAGTTAGGCAAGAAATATTGATATTTGCTGTTTGTTTGGGCCTGCAACAAATGACCAGCTCTTTCCTTGAAGCCTGAAAAAGTAAGGAGGGTCTCATGCTCTGGAGGTAAGTTGTCTCTTGGGATTTCTGCAGAAATGAGGTAGCTTATGCAGTCCTAAAGGATCGAATCCCCTGATATGTTCTGCCTGTGTCTGGTAAGGCTGTCTTTCATAAACTGCTCTGGACACCTGGAAGGATTAGCCTGGAGGCACTCTCCTGAGGGAAGTTTCTTTCTTTAAAAGGGTTTAGAGTAATTGCACTGAGAATTTCCTCACCATTCAGCATGGGTCAGGATTTAAGTATTTCCTTAGTGCAGGGTTCCTCTGTGCAAAGCAACTTCTCACATTGCTCATTCCTTCGAGTGAGGAATGGCAAACCTGACCACGGAGAGTTTGGGGCATGGCGGGAACCAGCAATAATCTTGTGAAAAGAAGGCACACCAAATATCATACAGCTGGAAACACTTTTTTTCTGGCACAAGAGTACAGGATGTTGCTGAAGAGACTAGGGAATTTAGACACCTCTGAATTAGGGGGACAATAAGGGAGTTATAAATTTGTGTACACGTGTGGTTAGGCATGCAAAAGACCCTCTCTGGATTTCACTTTGGCAGCAAACCTTCCAAAGATTTATTTCCTTCTCTAAAGAAAGGAGGGTTGGTAAATTTCTATTTCCTGTTGATTAAATTGTCCCTAAAAATAAGCATTAATTATACATTTTTTTTTTTTTTACTGTATTGACAAATAGTTCTGTGCAATTAATACAAGCATGTGAAAGGGAGACAAAGTATGAAGAGTGAAGTATAAGTAGCAGTGACAGAAATGTTTAAAATTTCTAGGTCTTAGGAGACTTATGTGGCCAAACTTTTCCTATTTTTAGAGGTTAACCCATAATTTCTGTGAATGTTAATCACCCATGATCTATATCCTGGTCCCATGAAGTCAGTGGGAGTTTTGCCACCAAGTTTAGCAGGAAGAGGACTGACCGAGCTGTGTAACTTTTATTTAATGCCACTGCATATAGGAAAACTGAACACATTTATTTTGATTGGAAACAACATTATATAATAATTCCCAAAAATTCTGAGGTTATGGCTGGTAGGAAATATAGTTCTTGGGGGAAAAAGTTGCTCCAACAGATGTCATTTGCAATATATCACAATGTCAACGTTAAGTCTAGTTAATGTGAAAGGAAAATGTCCAAAATAATTTAAGATGCAAAGAATAGCATTTGATGGAAGGAAACTTAAACATGAGATTATGATATGCCAACAGGCCTATGTAAAAAAAAGAAAAAAAAACTGGTTTGCCAGGGAGCTGTTGACATGAGGCTATATCATGCCATGGGTAATGTCTAAAATGAAGACTACATCGAAAAGTACCCAAAACACTGAGCCTTGGAGGACAGCTTGTCCTCACTGCTCACAGTAGGAGCAGGAAGTAATTTGTGGTACTTCAATTCAGTGGTAAAGCATCCTTTCATCTCACAATGCATAGGCTTTCACTCCTTTCGCCAGTGTATGATGGTGGCAGGGCAGAGTCTACCAGTTTTTCACTGGGTCTCACCCTGGCTGGTCCATTGGGATACCGTGCAGCCATTCTGGAACAGGGTCTGTGACCTCCTCACAACACCTGGAGATGCCTTTCCCTCTCCTAGTTTCCAATACAGATGCAAAATGTAAACATGTAACTTACAGCAAGCTTTTACCTTGAATATATCCTCAATGAGAGTACACATCCTTATGCACAGTATGTAAAAAAAATCCACAAAGAGAAATCAGAGACGACTCAAAAATCTGTATGAAGCAGGTATTGTTGTAAAGCAATATGCATTACATCTTTGACTAAAGTTGAAAAAATTTATTTAAAACTGGGACAACTGTGCAGTGGTACAATTGTAAAATTTCTCTTTGTGTCCAAAGATAAGAATCTGAATGAAAGCTATCAAAATTTCAAGAGTTCTCAATCACAGACATAATAATACTGTGCTTACTTGTGTGATGAAAATTGCTGTTGGGAGCCTTATAAATCTCTGTAGATGTTATCCAGGATAATAACCTTGACCGGTTTACTTCTTTCTAACATAGTGCATTCATATTTAGATGTGGTATATCCAGGATATCATTTAGACTATAATCCTTCACATGCTGGGAAATAAAAGAACAGCCTTCACAAATACTCTTTATCTTTTTAAGAACTTCATTTTTAAAACAGAACTGATTGCTACAAGCATCTAAGTAGATCTCTTTTTTCTTTCTGACTGTTTCAGGCCAATAAGGCCAGTTCCCCACCAAGGCACAGTGTGGTTTTTTGGTACATTCATGGAAGAGATATTTTGCACATACATGAACAGCTATCGTGGTACTTTTCCCAGCCTGAGGAACAGTGGTGCTCAAACAGCATGGATGCTGGGCTGGAGTTCTGACAGGAGATGGAGCCCTACATGCCCCCTTTTCTGAAACTGCAGTACCTGTCCATGTGAAACACCCCTTTTATAACACAGGGACGGGAATGCATTCAGTGCAGGTTTGCAAGCCGCAGTGTAAGCTGCAGATGGAGCCCTGGGTGACAGAAGCCCCAGGCGAGAGTGGAGGAACTGCCAACCCTTTCTTTGCACAACAAAGGGCTCAAGGACCTGTGTCACAGCCAGGTGACTGCCACTGAGAGATGCAGCAGAAACCAAGGACCCCAGGGTGGTGCAGCTGCAAAGGGGCTCCGGTGCCAGCTCAGGTCGTGTAAGTGTGACTGTCAGATTGGCTCCTGGGTGGGTGGACAGGGAAGTTTCCTTAACATATACCCTCTCTGCTGATCTGAAAGGGTTTGATTCAGAGAGGGAATAAGAAAGATGCATGTGGGGTGATTGGTGACTAAAGAATGGGCCATAGGGCAAATACCAATCAGTCTTGTCTTCCTTGCCCACACTTGAGGACAGATGCCATCACAGTTGGTGTTTATTGTGGCTGTAAGTGGGATCCTGGACAAATCCAACTTTGGGCAGAGTCCTGTCTTGCTGACAGCTGTTCAGTAAGGGCTGTCCAGGAAGCAGAAGGCTTTAAAGACTTTTTTTTTGCTTCTAAGGTGTTCTCATTCTTTCCTTTTAGGCCAGAAGGGCTTATCTTCAGTAGCCAGCAGTCTTGGCAGGAAAAATGAATACTTATATTCACATATAAATACTTTCATTTGCACATGAATATCAGTATCACTGTGAAGGGCAGGAACTCTACAATACCAATGATATCCAAAATCTCCCTGCATGAATAATAACAGGGAGATGATCAAGACAGAGAAATGATCTTGCCAAACTGAAACACAAGGCAGAACATACTGAAGCATTTGTGAGTAAATTGCTCCTTTCCTTATATAGCACAGCTGCACAGCATTTTCTGTCATGAGTTTGCTATTTATAAACTTTTGTAGAGAATTCCAGTTTGTTATACTGACTCCTATGTAGTCTGAGTAATAATTTATAACAGCATAAAGGCTGTCTGTATTTTAAGAAAGAGGCAGAGCCAGAGTAAAGGTTGAGCCTACAGCCTGACTTCTGTATTTCATGACATTTGAGAATTTGATTCATAATCCTTAATGTTTCATTAACATAAGCACCTAATTTCCTAGGAACTTGGCATCAAATTTTAGGAAAAAAAAAAAGAAATTAAGAAAGTCTGAGTGTAAAATTATTGTAAATTCTTTCCTCTGTATCTTGCATTGCTTCCACAAAGAAAACCAGATTGTGCTTTGTAGCTCTATTGTCCTATGACTTTGAAAGGCAGAAAAGATCTGTTCAGCAAAAGGCAATTGCTGCTCAGAAGAATACAATGCTTTTTCCTTGGTGCATACTGACATCTGCAAGGGATGAAGGAAGAAGCAATCCATACTCCAAGCAGTTAATCAGAGGAGGTGGACAGGCACTTAGCAGCAAGGATTTTAAGTGGAGGGTGAGGCAGGCTTCCATGCTGGAAGGTGTATGTGAACTTTCTCAGCCACACTGGTCAGACAGACTTGCTCTTAACTGTGGTGACAACTCCTTAACTGTGATGGTAACTGCATTATTTACTCTAATAACTACTATGGTTTCTAATATGGGGAAAAAGTTTACATTCAAACACAGATTCATGGATGTTTTAACCCTCTGTGATTTTGCTTGGATTTTACCACATTTCTCCTTTGGGAATAAAACAAAACACACAGGAAAAAAAACCCCAAATGTTTTATTCTGAGATTTCCTAGGTTTTGATTCTAAGTTCAAATTATCTTTTTAAAAAAATTATTTTGACTGTATTTAACTAATGATAATGATAATAGTAAGTAGTAGTAGTAGTAGTAGAAGAAGGAGAAAATCAGTTAATTATCAAACCGGTATAATTTCCTCCACAATTAATGAATCATGGAAGCATGTCTTCTGGGCTACTGATTTTCCTTTAGAAGAAACTGAACATTTTAGTCTCTCAGATAAATAGCATTGCAGGAGGTTAAACAGGCCACAGGAGGCTCCATGCTCAGATCAAGTTTCAACTGGTAAAGCTAAGAAGAAAAAACTTTGCCAACTTTTTTACAAGGTTTAATACACTTAACTGCTAGTTATTTCACAGCCACTGCTTCCTTACTTCCTGTTGATTCACTGAGTGTTTGAATTTTTCCCTCTTCTTTCCTGTGGGTGTGTTACTGAAGTTTGAATGCTCTGAAGAAAGGAAGCCATGAATTTTTGGTAAGATCAGATCCCTGACTACAGACTCTTCAAGGTAAATCTGTCTACTTTATATTTACTTTATGAAATTTGGCTTATGAAAAGCATACTTTTTTTATATGCTGGACTTCTTAATAATGGTTCAGAGGGGTACTAATGAGCCTTAATTGGTCTTATCCTAGGGCAAGCTATTACAGCTCCAGAGCTTAGCCCCCAAGGGGACTGAGTGTCAAAGGCCAGCTTGCTCAGACCAAGGCCACAGGTCAGCCCCTAGCAAGCAGGGAATATTCAGCTCTTAGTGATTAGCCAGCTCTTATGATTTCAGCTTTGCTTGCTGGGTAGCTTGCCCTGGCTTGAGGCTCCAGCAGACGGTAGAGAGAGGAGAAGGAGAAGACGCCGGCTGTTCCACGAGTATGGCTTTATTGGAGGGGTTCGTGAAGGGTCTCAGCACTTCTTCTTCCGAGTTAGTAGGGGTACAGTATGCTACTTTTATACCCTTGGCCCGGATCCAATCCTGACCAATGGCAAAGGTTAGAGGGACCATAAGTGACCAACAGCAGGGTTAGCAAGATGTTGCCTTACATGGTTATAGGGATAGGTTATAGGGCGGATGTCCCTGGAGTCAGGAAGCTTCTTTGCTGCTGTATCAGCATTTCTCTTATTCAGATTCTCCACAGGGCCCTGGCTAAACCTGTGGGTTTCACTACAGGGAACCTCATAACAGTTTAGGCTAGATACAGTCCTACAAACCAGAAAATACAAAAGCACATAGATACTGCATTTCTGTGTTTCATCCCTTTCCTTCTCTTTCAAAATATTTTTAGCCAACTCCTCTGTAGTAGTACTAGGCACTAATTATAAATATCATGATTTGCCAGTTGCAAGAAAAGCCCTCTAAAATCCTCCTGACCTCAGCAGAGGTAGACTGAGGCCAGCTAGGCAGCACTTCTGTCTGAGGCAAGCCAAGGTGGCCAAGAAGTTCTGTTGCAGTTCATTTGGTTTGGAAATTCCCGGTTTTGCTTGACATTTGTGCAACCTAAGGTCAAAATAAATATGCTGCTGTGAGCTCAAAAACCTTATTAGCCCCCAGTCGAATTTGCTGCAGTCAAGGTAGACCATCTGTAAGGGCAGAAGAGATCTGTTGCTGGCAAGAACTAGTTTAGTTTTAGGGAAATAGCATTGTTTAACCTACTGATGCTGCTTGAGCCCCCCAAGGAAGCTAACTAATAATACACACACATTTTCATTCTCGTCCAGTAGATTGACACAGCAAGTGTGTCAATACCTTTAGGAGTCTTTAAAATGCCAGAGGGACAGTGTTGCAATTACATTCCAGAATATTTCTACACTGTACATCTTTTAGTAATTGCTTCCATTATTTCTGCCAGCATTCCCCAAAATGTTTCCTACCTTCTCCACACCAACTATACAAAATTTTTCAAATTGCTTCACTAATTCTGGTGAAATATTAAATAATTTTCTTTCTGTCCACTGAGGAAGGAACAGGAAGTTTCTCACATAACACATATTCTCAACAACATGGATAACTACAGAAAATAGATGTTATTACTATTGTATAGAGTAACCCAGAGTGTTATTCTCTCATATGGTATATCATAGCTGCTTCCCCATCTATAATCACTTTACCTATTGTTTTCTTTATCAACTATACAAAATTTTTCGAATTGCTTCACTAATTCTGATGAAATATTAAATAATTTTCTTTCTGTCCACTGAGGAAGGAACAGGAAGTTTCTCACATAACACATATTCTCAACAACATGGATAACTACAGAAAATAGATGTTATTACTATTGTATAGAGTAACCCAGAATGTTATTCTCTCATTTGGTATATCATAGCTGCTTCCCCATCTATAATCAGTTTACCTATTGTTTTCTTTACCAGGCTGAGAAAATATTTCAACAGCTTCAGCAAAACATCACAGGCTGGCCCTAACTTCTGTTTTCACTGAGCACTTCTATAGGGTCTTTGTGAGGTGTATGGTGAAGGCTGCAAGAGGAAGTGATGGGTATAGAAATAGAGTTCCCAGTGCTGCAAATGCTGTGCCTGAAATAACTGAAGAATTAAAAATTATTGATGCTTCATTTTAAGTACATATTGCTTTATCGCAAAATTCTTTTCAGGAACTGAGGAGAAAAGATTTTCATAGAATGGTTACCAAGAATGCAAAGCAAGTGTAAAGGACTGACTACACTTAGTCATTAAGTCTATATAATTATTTTATACTTTGCCTGTCTTCTGCCATAGTGGCTTCTTCCTTTCAAGAATAGCTGTCAGACATTCTGCTCTATGTTAACCTGTATTTTCCCATCCATTTTATAACAAATAGGACAGAAACTTCCTCTCTGGAAGAGAGAATTAAAATTCACCATCATGGAAGTACAAAAGGCAATTCCATTATCAAGGGATTCCTATGAACTTTTGCAACCCATTTTGGGATGTGTGGCACCTCCAAGTCACCGTCTCTTAATAAAGCTAGTAGGAAACTATGACCTTCTTAAACTTCCTCTACCCTTGCATGCAGAAAAGCTATTAACTTGTACAGAAAGCAAGTATTTATATCCACAATTGAGGATTCTAATACAGGCTTATTTTTTCAGAGATGAATTAAACTACTTGATTTTGAACTGAAAGCAGCCGTATTATGCAACGCTTATTAGCCTTCAAATTTGTGTTGGAAAGGAATTAACGAGAGTTATCCCCCTTTTCCATGCTCTGACTTATTCCAGCATTGGTGTCTCTGAAATCAGCTGTAAATGTCCTTGGAAGCAATGCAAACAAAGCTTGCTGCTGCAGCCTAAATCATATGAGTTGCTGGGCACTGCTGGAGAGAGGCAGAACACCTTCTGCTGCCATTGTCTTCAGCATAAATTGACAATGACACATTACCCCTTGCATAGCTCACTGGGCTGCAGGGCTGGGTTTATAATTAATTCACAGAGTTTTTTATATGCCTTGTTCCAGACCATCAATAAGAAAAATATGCTAAAATTTGGTGAGAGGGAAAACAAAAGTGACAGCAGTATCACAGGTTAAGTCCAGAGCCTGTGTGAATCAGCACAGCACAGCTGATTCCAGTGATGCTGCATCAATCTGTCCCTGCTGAGGTTCTGCTTAAAAATTTTTAATGGCTATTAATTCAGAAGAAATACTTCAGATATACTGCTAAATAATGTCCTAGATGCCACAGCAAGAAACAATATCATGCCACTTATTACGCCATTTTAAAACAATATAAGCCATGTGTGAGAAATTAAATCTGTCACCCTGGGAAAGAGTTCAGGCTGTCAAAATGGTAATAGAAATGAAATTCAATTATCTACTTTCTATGTTGTGCATGGTAATTCCCCAGCAAATACTAAAGGAAATTGAAGAGGAGATTATCTTGTAAAGTGTTTCTATAATATAATTATTATTTTAATTATTATAAGGAAAATCCATACAATCCTGCAGAAAACCAGATGAATTTTTTAAGGATTGCAGATGTTTGTCAGGCTAAGATTAGCTGCCATTGACCATGACCATCACACTCTGAAGGCAGTCACGAGATCGCTTCTTAGATTTTCCTCATGCTCAGCCTTTCTGTGGCAATAGTCTGGGAGGGAGGAGACTGATGTTGAGCTCTCAGTATCTCTAGAAGAAGGAAGCCACCAGGGAAGTAACTGTAGTCCCTTTGTCTCATTCACCTCCGCACTCTTTCCTTGCTGGAGCTGGTTCAGCAGCACCCTAAATGTCAGCATCCCTTGAGTGGGAAACACTATTGAAGGGCCGGTGTCTCCCAGACTAGGAAGGAACTGGCCTTCCTTTTCCTGGGAGATCTCTCCAGCTGTGAAGAGTGGAACTCAGCTGTGAAGAGTGGAGTTAAGCTGTGAAGAGTGGAGCTCAGAGACTATCCTTGGCCCAATTTCACTCTGCCATGAGGAGTAGAATGAGGCAGCTGGAGGTACTCGGAGATCCCATTTCATAGTGCAGCTTGAGAGTGAGCTGTAGGCCATAGGCGAACACTGCAACCAGCAGTCATGAGGACCCAGACCTCAATGTGTTTGCTAATCATCAAGATTTGCATGAGGGAAAAGAGGAGCTCAATATAATATGCAGAATGCAGAGCCAGCCTCGATTTAGGCTCCTTTGTGGATTTAGTCCTAAAGTAATGCATACATAGTCTGTATGTAAAAGTCAAAGACAAACTGCACTGACTCGACAATGAAACTAGGATTCCTCAAGGCAGAAATTTTTAAAAGTGATGATGATGTCAAGTGTCTGTGTTATGGAAGTTTGGGGTTTTTTTTTCAGGTCAAGTTTGTACAAGAAAAAAAAGAAAACACAATCAAAAAGAAAAAATAAGATAAAAAACAGGACATAACCTGCTGATGCTCTCAAAGATTGGTGTTTCCTATCCTATCACAACTGCATAAGAGCCAACACAGAAAACTGATTATATTTTACATGTAAAGAAAATACTGAGAACAATGGATGTCTCACTAAGTGTGGGATGAAACAGTAGGGTTTGAGTTCAGGGTTATGTATTCCCAGTCTCCTTAATCCACTTCAACATCTTCTGTTACCTTCCCAGTTTCTTAAAAGGAAAAAATTGGAAGTTGTGCCAGAGATTTTAAGACTAGGTTGTGATTTGTGTGTGCAGTTCACATGGTGGAGAGGCAGCACTGCTGGGTACAGAGCAGTGCAGGGGAGACAAACGTGTGTAAACCCAGTTTGCCTTTCACTATGGACTGCACAGTGCCTGACCTCTAAGTGAGCCAGTGCTGAGATCTGTAGTGCTTGACAAGACTATTTCTGATGCTTGAGCTACACTGTTTACAGCTTCCTTGCTAATTTCTCTACTCCTCTGAAGCCTCTAGCACAGAGATGCCCTGATTATTAATGGCTTTCTTGTCAGCATCAAGAGGTCTTGGTGGTACTCAAAATAAAATGGATAGTGTTCAGGGAACCTAAGTCCTCATCAAACCTAACTGTGAATTACAGGGGGAGTTTATACCATGACATGGAGTCAGACCCATTCTGAGCAGGCCAGTCTCAGTAGCAGAAGCAGTCAAGCCACAGCACAGGTTCTTAGCAAACTAGCCTCACAGACTGGCTGTGCTTATAAGCCTGAGCATCACTCTGAAAAGGCTGATTTTGGGTTCACAGTATTTCTGTATGTGTAGATGTGCTGTTAGCCTAGGGCTAGCTTGGGGCAATAGACATGAGACTGCATTGCAGTAGGCAAGTGCTTCCACTTTCTCAGTACCTTCTGATACTTCTCTGTATCCCAGTCACTTCATGGAGGCTCTTGGAAAAGGGTTTAATTTTATCTTCTTTTGGCTCTTTCTCTAAGCACATTTTGCAGTTCCTCGTTAGGGTTAGGGTCACATTGGAACTCAGAGCACAATCACCATTTGGGGCTGAGTTAGAGTGGCCAGTCGGGATAAGGAAAGTTGCATGTCAATAACATAGCTATAAAGAAATAATTATATAGAGCTAGATCATGCCCTCAAGGGCATGCCATGTGTTTGGAAGAGTTTTCATGGTGTGAATTGAATGTACTCTTACTTGGCATGCACAGCAACATGGAAGTTGTTACAAAAGCTGATGCATCATGCCTCTGGCTAACCCTGGTTGACCACCATGACTTCCCAGAAAAGCAATTAGGTGTGGTGCTCGTGTTCCTCCGGTCACCCATGCCATGAATCCACCCAACCCATGTGCCACAGGGGAAAGCTCCTTATTCCCTCCCCTTTTGCTCTGGCTGTGGAGACAAACCAGTGCATAACTAGTCCTGCTGTGATCAAACAGTTGTGTTGTGCTGAGAAGGTCCAGAGGAAAGAACAAAGGGTAGTCATTTCCATTCCAAAAAGAGAAGAAAACTCAAGATCTTACTGATTTATATCACTTTATGTAGATTAAGCTATGGGGCTGCAACTCCCTTGTTATTTAAGCCCTCATAGCAATGAAGTATTTAAGAACAGGAGAAAAACAAGTACTGCAACAAAGTAAATCAAAGGCAAATCCTCACAGCTGTGATGTGGTCTACACAATACAGGAAACATTTAGCTTTTAGCTTGGTATTCAAAATGTCTTTGTTTGTTTGTTTGTTTGTTTTATATATTGAAAAACAATAATGGCAAGGCTCTTTGAAGAACTAGGAGGAGGTTTTAAGTGTGGCCAAGGAATTTGCTCTTTTTAAAGCAAGAGTAGGAAGTATTGAAAATTGATTCTATTCTCTTAATATAAAGTTTGTACAGCTTTGAGTGAACAAACAATGCTGAAAGGCAGTTATTTAATGGAACATCACAAAGAAACAGAAATGGAGAAATACATTAATTAGAAGTTAAATAAGTCAAAGTTCATATTCTAGTTTATATTTTAATGTTGAATTTCACATAGGAATTTCATTAATTTCATTTTGCTGCTATTCTTATGACCTTGGAAGGTCCTTGGAACTAGACAAGTTTAAATTAGATCTAAAAAAATCATTTTAGAAATTCTCCAACATTACAGATTTAAGGGATATTATTAATTGTATGTGCTTTTATAGTTATGTCTGTTTTATTTGGTTTTGGTCATGTTTACATAAGGTTTCCTATTAATGATTGTATTTCTTAGATGCCTACCCTTCAGTTACTTTTATGGGGATATTATATGATTTCTAAGATCATTTTCAAATAGAGATTTTAATTATCTCTTTTTAGATTACATAATTATAATGCCAAGACATTGCATCCTGTGTCATGCAGGCAGCCTTCTATGAATTCAGAACAATCAACTTTACATCTTACACCTGTGAATAACAAAAAGTGCCAGCAAAGCAGCATCACATTCTATCTTGATAGTATTTTCAAAGCAAGAAAATCAATAATATGTTTCCATTTTGTAAGTCCTCTCTCAGCCCACTTCTGAATGTTCTCAACGCTTCTTTCTTGTGTAGATGCAAATTTGCCATGTGATAGCACACCTATCAAAATACAGGGAAGGAAACAAAACAAGTAGCACAGCAAACTCTGTAGGAGGTTAAGGGTGTGTATTAGCATGGCCATTTTCTTTGTCAGCAATAGCACAATCCACCCTTTCATTAACACTCTTTATTCCTCTAGTTAGAGGATCTCTTCCCATCTGATTTTGTTCTTTGCAATTTCAGTGCTGCTGCATGGGTCCTTGAGCAACCTTGTCTAGTGGAAGGTTCCCCAGTCCGTGGCAGGAGTGTGTAACTAGATGATGATCTTCAAGGGCCCTTCTAACACATTCTGTGATTACTGTATTTAGTTATTCATGGAAACACATGTACACATTCAAGAGCAATTCAATAAGTGAATGCCTTCCAACATGAAAAAATTACTAAAGTAAATTCCAGAAATCTCAGCATATAAGAGACACATGGACAGAAAACACAGAAGGTGGAAACTGATAAAGAAGACTTGCAGGCAGGACATCAGGTTCAAAGACCTTAATGACGTCCTGGTGGATGGAGTAAGACAAATAGATTTTGAAGGCCAAGACCAGAGAAAATACATCAGAAGTAGTAGACAGCCATGATCAAAGACATGACTTTGGGAGTGGGAAAGTGCATCATTAGTTCTTTATGAAATCCTGTCTCAAAATAAAAGCAAGATATCCTGCTAAAATGCCATTTATACTTTTTGATAATTATTCTGCCAGTTCTTAAAAGTAAGGCTAGCACTGAAATTGCAACACACAGAATAAAAAAGGAAAGGAAGGAAAGAAATTGAAGTTAAACCTGTAAGCAAGCTTTGCCATCTGCAACCCAGCCAGACTTTCTACCCTATTGCTTGTCATTGAACAAATTTGTACAAATCCGAAGTGAAAAAGCAACTAGGGCTTTACTGATATTTATTAAAGATATTTTTGTGCTGTGTACAGGGATACAGATTTCCAAAGACTTGTCAGCATTAAAATTATCTTGCATATTACTACTAAATTAGTTGATATTTTACCACAGATATATGCTTGCAAGCAGAAATAATTAATTTGGATACCCTCATTTGTTTCAGTTTATTAATGAAAACCTGTTTATTTCTTTATTCACATTTGGAAGTAGCAGGGGAAATAACCCACAATGAGTAATTTATTTAACAAATTTTGCCAGTCTTTTCTCTGCTGCCCATGAATTGACACAAATATATGAATTCTAAAAAGCACTCATCATTTGAAACTATTAGCATATTTCAACAGAATTTATGAATAATTCTTGCAATGTGTATCAGTAAAAAAAATAGCATTACAGATTATGACTGGCATCTGTAAACAGGGGTGAATTAAAATGTATTAGATAACTTTTTTTTAGTACTTGCAAATAATTTCCTAGTGAGTATTTATATCTTGACTTTTCACTAAAGTGAAAAATATTAAATGTAATCCATCTTACCTGAAACCAGCTCAGGTACTTCTCCTGTGGATGTGACTGTCATGGAGCCAATGCCAACAAAGGCCAACAGGGCAAGTGGCCACAGAGAGGTCTGGGCAGGGTTTCTGAGCTTTATTACCTTTATTACCTTGCCCTTGGCAGTCAGGCTAGCCAGGGCATGGCTAGTTCAGATAAACAAGGGGTACCCTTTGTCTGCACCAGTTCACATAAAGTCACTCTGAGCTAAATTTGAGCTCCACCAACAAGAATGAAATGCCCTGATGTGCTCTTTCCCAGAAGGAGCCCCGGGTCAAAGACAAAGCTTGCTTTTTGTGCTAAACTTTCAATGTTCTCTTAGGAATATTGAAAATTTAGGTATTACTGAAAATCATAAGCGTTCTTAGAAAGAAATCAATAAGTGCAGGGAATATTTTTGTTGTTAAAACTATTTACTTTTGCACAGCCTGGCAAAAGCAGGGTATTGCAGCATCTGGAATATCCCTGAGGGAAGTAATCTGAAGAACCACTTTCTTGAGCATGTTTTCTACACCTCTTGTTTAACTACTTCACATACTCATTTTCCAATCATCATAGCCACATTAGTTAATAAATTAAAACACTGGCAGCATAAAAGAATACTATCAAGTTTGTACAGACAGTTATTAGCATATTTACTGTGGCCAAATTGTTTCACTTGATTTATTTCTAAGTCAGAAACAGTTTCAGCAAATACATCAGCATTCCACCTCAACAAAAAGTATTTATTTCCTCCTTAGCAAAGAATCAAGTTGATAATATTCTGAATAATATATTATCTATATCCATCCATCCATTCACCCAGAACTCAATTCTCTAAGGCTGAGCAATGTTTTAGGTTTAAATTTCTCTGTTTGCATTTCTCTAAGGGTAAAAAAGATCTTTACAAAACACCGAGTCAAAAGGGCTTATTTTCATCCAGTATTGGGAAGGGATTTCTCATTCCCTTAAGAAGGCAAATTTGTATATATTAATTTACCACTTAGATCTGTGTCCCTTAAGCTCTTGTCTTCTTGCAGTTACTCCAGCACCTATTTCAGTATTAATCCTGCCACTTGCATTTTGCCCGCTAGGCCTCCTACTGCTTTGCTTTAACAACATTTCATATTTTTCATATGCACATTCAGAATTTCTACTGCCCCTCAGTGCATTCAAGGCTTTGTGTTTCATTTCACTTATGGGCCCTTTTTGAGAAGGTGATATTATTCAATTTTTAGCCTTGTCTATTGTAGGGACATATGGCACACTATTTCTCACTCTTGTTAGTAAAATTATATGCAGTGAAGGGGCTTTTTGGTTTTTTAAAAATGAACATAGTTTACTGAGTCTCCCATTGCTTTTGAGATTGCACTTGATCTCTGAAAAGCAAATGCAGCAATCTGTGTAACAGCTGCAGCTGAAAATAAGAGCGGGGTCTAGGAAGAAAAAAACCAACAAAACCCATAGGGCAGTCAAGACCTTGAGAAAAAAATTAGTGGGCAAACAGGACAGATGAAAATAAGAGGGATAAAAGAGAGCAGCCTGAAACAAACAAAGGAAGCTGAATTGAACCTCCTTACAAGGTGAGATAGTTTCTTTACCAGAAACTATGGCTGGTCCTCTGACTACCTTCAGCATATTCTCCATTGTGCAAAGAGATTGCTCCTCCATTAGAAACACACTGAACTGCAGTTCTTGTTTAGACTGGGAATATCCCTTGTGTTTTCAGAGACTTTTTCCATGCTGGTGGAGAATAAGAGCATGAGTAATAGCTTTGAGGCCTGAATTTTGAAAGGAGCAACACTCTTTTTATATGCAGGTAACCTTGAAAACTCAGGACAGAGCTACAATCCAGCTTAGGTACCCAGAGAGAGTCAGTGCCTGAACTCCTCACATGGCTGCAAGAGGGATTCCTCTCCATTACTGAGGAAGGCCAAAGTGCAGATAACCACATGTAGGAGGCATGTGTAGAGACACAGCTATTGCTTTCTATATTTTCCTATCTTTTTCGTCATAGGAGTCTGGCTTTTCCTTGTACTTCATGTGTTTCCACTGTTCTTTGGATGGCAAAAGTGTATGTGGGTGGCAGAGAGAGCTTCAAGATGGCCTTCTCTGCCCAGACCATGTGAGGGACAGTATGTCCTGCTAAGGTGACTGTGCATGTAGCACAGGGAGGTGATGAATCTATGTGGCATTCCCATTCTCTGAACAGAGAGAGACATAATTCTCTCTCACAGGTTTTTCCTGGAGAAGCACAGAGAGAAGAAGAGAAAACAATTCTTACCTCCATTCTCTGCACCTGTTGTTTTGCACACGTGGAATGTGTTAGGAAGACTGTTTACCTGAAGGGAGTTCTTCAATGGATTCTGGTGATGGTTGTTTATATTATTTGGCCTATTGGGTCAAAGCTGTGTCCTGGCTGTCTGCAGACAGTCACAGGTTTTTCTTTAGTATTCTTTAGTATATTCTAGTATCTCTTTAATATAATATACTATAATGTAATATAATATAGTTTTAATAAAGCAATTGTTCAGCATTCTGAATCATGGAGTCAGATGCTAATCATTCCCTGCATACTATAAATCTAGGCTTGGTAACAGGCTTGGAACAGTCAGGCAGAATAGGCAAAGCCAGAAGGGTCACTGAGCTTGCCCAGTCATGGGGGAGCTGCAGATGGAGAAGAAATGTAGCTGAGATCTTCCAGATCTCCAGACTCTGTGACTCTTGGATTATCCTTCCTTACTGAAACAGGAGAAGCACCAGGATCTAAGACTCAGAGAGTGAAAGAGAGAAGGCATTCAGAAAGTCCACATTCTTAAAGTATGTGTGTATGCATAGACACATCTTTCAAAATTTACATAGGTGTGTATAAATTCCTGTGTTTTGATAAGAACATTTCCTCATAGAAGTGTGAAACATAAATTTAAAAATCTAGTTTCCTTTTGCTTTTCTGAAGCCAAATGAAAGAAAGTTAGAATGTAACCATGCTGAAAACTGTCACTGTCATATTTTCTGAAAAAATCCCTTCACTGGGATTTTTCTCCTGGGAAGCTGAGAAGCCTCAGAGAAAAATGAAAATAATAATTATCAAATTGCTTCTCCTGTGTTTTGCTGCTTTGGAATGTGCTTGGAGATTGTTTATCCAACGGGTGGTTTGATTAGTTTCATGTGAATTGTTTTGACTTAATGACCAAGCACAGTCCAGCTGTGTCAGGACTCTGGAAGCAGTCAAGAGTTTTCATCATCATTCTTTGCAACCTTCTATCTGTATCCTTTCTCTATTCTTTAGTATAGTTTTAGTATAGCATTCTTTAATATAATATCATATATTAATAAATTAGCCTTCTAAGAACATGGAGTCAGATTCTCAATTCGTCCTTCATCCTGGGGACCCTGAAAATACCACAGAAAACAAAAAATTTACATCCAAGAAATGCATTAGAAAATGAATACAGTTTCCATGTGATTGCAGTCATGAAGAACAATGTACAGTGTCCCTATTGTAGTTTATTTCTGCAGTAAATTGCAGAAGCATGTTTTCCATCTTTATTTATTTCCTGGACATTGAAGTTCCTTAATTCTTTGAGAACATTTATATATATAGTTATCAAGGTGTAAAATATATCTACATTTACCAACATATCTTTGGAAAGCTTTACTTTTCATCTTTAAACAATAAAAATCTGATCATTTATGGAAATTAATGCAAATTTAGTTCTTGTAGAATATGTGAGTCATGGTCCTGAGATGCTTATGAATAATATTGCTACTCTCTCATAGCTTTACTAAAATACTTAACTGTCTTCACTTGTGCTCAATTCTGCAAATTGCAGCCAACCTCAAATTTTATAGTTTTTCTACTTTCCCCTCTTGTGTTTATTCTATTGTGACTTTTTATTGAATCTCATTGTGCTTAATTTATCAATTACTCATCAAAATCATCTAGTTCAGAAACTACTCTTGTTGGAGCAGGGACTCTTGTTGTTAATGGTTAGATTCCCTGCACTGTTATTCATACAGTCTTTTTTGATTCTGTGAAAGAAGAGAAAGTACCTACTGACTGCAGACAGAATGGAAAAATTCTAAAATTCCATAATTTACATAAAAAACCCAACCCTAACAAAAAAGAAACCTTAAAATCTTTAAAAAAAGAAAAAAAAAGAAGAAAAAAAGAAGGCATATGCTAAATTTTAATGTGGTTATAAACCTAGTAAAAACAGCACCTTAGCAGTGCTAAATGGTCTCTCTGGACTGCTAATTGTAGCTCTGGAGGCAGTTTGAATGAACAGGACATTTCCAATGCAATGAAAAAGTATCAGTCTCCTTCCAGGTTTAAATAAAAAGGGAGAGGTTGGCATTAGCAAACGAAGTGGACTTCATCTTTATTGTTTTCAAAATAATGAACTTATTTGTATTAGCTTTCCATACCAAGACTAGTGCTTCACTTCAAACATGCCCTACTGAAATCTGAGGAACTACTGACTATAATGTATAGTTAAAGTAAAGGCAAGTAGAAAAATATTCTAAGAAAAGAGATTGATAACCCAAAACAGTTTTAAACTAAGGAAAATAAATTAATTTTCACAGGTAGAAGAATTGAAACATTAATCTATTTATCCATTCATGAATTTCTTTTGAATATCAAAACAATCACAATTAATTTATGAGGCACAAAAGGCAAAAGATTTTTTGTAAAACCTGCAAACTCTAAGCACACACCAACTTGTGTGTATGAAGCTAGAAGATCTTGTGCACTCATGCAAGTATGCAAAACAAGCACTAGCATCCTTCACTTGCCACTTCTATTAACAAATGCTCAGAAGCCGAGTCTGGGAGGTCTTTGAAGATTCAGTCTGGCCAAACAGCAAACAAGTAAGAAGTGACATTAATTTCTAAGGACATGAAAAGCTTCCCTCTGCCTCATCCCTTTTTGAGATATGAAGAAAAGACTTTCAAGGCTTTAAAATGAATGTTTAAAATGTCAGGGAGACTGGACTGTTGTATATTTTAGTCCAATAGGAGTATAGAGTTATTTATGAAAAAAAGAAATGTAATCAGAGGAGAGTCCTTTTATGTGGTTGCATGTATACATATAATGGAACTCTTAGAAACTCACTGTGTTGCACTCAGAATGGGTCAGGTTGGAAGGGACCATACTGGGCCATGTGGCCCAACCTCTCTGCTCCAGCAGGGCCATCACAGAGCACACTGATTGAGACCAGATAGATGGTTCTGGAATATCTGGAGATCCCACAGCCTCTCTGGACAATCTGTTCCAGTGTGTGGTCACCTGAAACAGTAAAGAAATTCCTCATGTTCAGGTGGAGCTTCCTGTGCATCAGTTCCTGCCCATTGCCTCGTGTGCTATTGCTTGGCACCACGGAGCAGAGCCTGGCTCCATCCTCCTGGCACCTCCCTTCAGATGCTCACAGACATTGATGAGGTCCCCTCTCAGGGCCTCTCTCCAGGCTGAACAGGCCCAGCTCCCTCAGCCTTTCCTCATTACAGAGATGCTCCAGAGCCTCAATCATCTTTGTTACCCTCACTGGAGCCACTCCAGGGGCTCCACGTCTCTCCTGTCCTGAGGAGCCAGGACTGGACTCAGCACTGCAGATGTGCCTCACCAGGGCTGGGCAGAGGGGCAGGATCAGCTCCCTTGACCTGCTGGCACTGCCCTTCCTAATGCACCCCAGAGTACCATTTTCCTTCCTAGCTCCTTTCATTTTCTCTCCTCTAGTTTCTCAGTCTTTGAAATAGCATCACATCTCAGCTGTCCTTCATGAGGTCTGTCTGCTTTTCCAAAAAAAATATATCCACAAAAGCTTTCTTTCTGCCACTTTTCAAACCTCCATCTTTTTCCCGAGGCAAAGAAGCAAGGATACAACATGTAATCCACTACATCAAACTGTACAACTGTCTTCACAAAAGCCTCTCAATAATGATAATAGTCCTTTTACTATTTAAAACTTAAAATTAAGAATATACCATTGTAAAAGGTAGAAATATATATATATAGTGTGGCTCTGTATAGAATTAGTTAAAATATTCATTTATTTCATCTTTTTTTTTGTAGACATCAGTTTTGTTTCTCCTCTGTGCTTCCCCAGACACCAAAGAGCATCCTGACTCTATTTGTACATCTACTCTCTAATACAAATAGTTGAGTAATGAGCTTGGCCTCTCTGCTAAGCCTATGGGGAGGAAGGATTGGCTGGTAAAAAGGAAGTGTAGTTTGTACCATAAGTCTTCATTTTGCTCAATAAAACATCACAGGATATGAGGCTGAAAAATGAACAGCCCCTTCTTTGTGTAGTGAGCATAAAAGGTTGTGCAAACAGGAGTCATCTGTTTCCCATTTGTCACCCTTTCACCCAGCACGGAGCTCTGACTTGTTGGATATCTTTAAAGCAAACTTGAGGAATCAAGCTGTACACATGTAAGCTCAGACACTCCAAATGCAGGGCTATTCCTCTGATGAGGAATTTCTGCTGGTCCTTTCTTTCCCCTCTCCCAGCAGAAGTCCTGTGTGAGCACGTGAATACCCACTGCTTGTGTCCCATCTCACTGCCCATCTCGGTTCCCACAGAGCACCAGCCAGGCACCCAGCCAAGGGATCACCATCCCTGCAGGCATCTCTGATTGCCTGGCTGCCACCACCAAGCATGTTTGGGAAGCTGCTTCCAGGTCCCTGCCTTCTGACAGCTGATTCTCGCCAGCTGGGTTATGTCTCAGTGCTAATCTGCTGCTTGATCCATTAATTTGTCCTTTTGCTGACTCATCTCTCTTCCCATTGTACCTTATGGATTAAATAGCTTAGCTAACTCTTTCACTGATAGGTTCTATCCATGACTTATCTGCTGAATCCATACACTGCTGTTTGCTTTTCTGTTCCTCTAGGTAGCTAACCTAGATGGTAACTGATTCCCTTCCTTTTGAACAGGCACTGCTGCTGACTCTGCTTCCTTAGCTAATAATTTCATTTAATCAGTAAGATTCCTTCTGTCACCTGCTAAACTATGCTTTTGACTCCTTGGGTCCTTCCCTGTAAACTCATGATGCTGTGCATTTGCTTTCTCATCATCTCTTTAGCAGTATTCCCCTCTACATACTCTCTTTTCTTCTTCTTGGCACTTCCTTTCTCACACTTGCTTTCATGTAATTTGTCATTCATAGTGTCCTTCCATTTTGTCCCTTTGACTGCCACATCACACTCTTGACTGCCCTTTTGACACCCAAAGCACTCCTTTCCTTCCTTTATCATTCCATTATTTGTCAGCATGATATATAAAGTTAATCTCATTACATAAATGATCCTTGTAATTACACTTCAAATATGGTTTTTTGATACTTGTAATTGTCATGAATCCACAGGCTGGAAAGTCTGCAATCTGACCAGCAGCAACTGTACAATACAGCTTAATTATTGAACCTGGAGTGGAACAGCATTTGTATGAAGCAGAAGACCTGAAGGATAATATAATAACTCAAAAAAAGTACATGAATCCCTAGTAATAATATACAGAAAAGCAAAGCAAAAGCTAATTACCAGAGCTGATGAATAGATAATTTTAAACTTGTTAAAATAGCCTGAAGCACAGGCTGCAAAACCAGCAGCTTTTCCTCTTGCAATAAAGTAGAAAATTGAAAGCAGTTATATTTTTCCTGTTGCTCTTCTTTTTAAAAATTTTGTATTTTCTTTCATTTCTCAATGTAAATAAGGGACTAATCAGGTTTATACCTCTCTTTCCAACCTCTGAATAATTTTGCAAAATGAATACAAGTTTTAAAAGTTACCCAGAGGAAAAAAAAAAAAGTTGGCAACCTTCCTACTTGGCAACTTTTCAAAAAGTGGTAGACAAGTTTCAAAGTCAGGAACCCAAGATCTGATAGATTCTGAAGAAAATAAAATTATTGGTAAATTGCTTTTACTTAAAATAAATACACCATCTTAAAAAAGAAAAAAAAAGAAAACAATGACAAAGCAATAAAAAGGTTCTTAGAAATTACTATCCCTTTTATTTTTTTAATTCTTAACTGCAATGCAGTATGGAGAAAGCTGAAGTCAGAAGTCAGATACTCTTTCAAAATATAAAAATATTGAGTAATTTACTTCTGTGCCATTTAAATTTTCATGTTGGCGATTTTAAAAGAGACAAGATTTCCTTTTTTTTCTAGTGCTAAGCCAGCTTATGAAATCTCAATAACCTTTCCACAATACATTCTTTATCCAGCTCTACTGATGCATAAGCACTGCAGGTCATCCTTTCTGCCTTCTTTTATTCCAGTACAAACTTATCTTAGCTGAAACAAAATCTCTATTTTTCTTGCAAAAATAAATGTACTTGTTGTTACTTAGCTTCCTATGCAGATTTGAAATTTTCAATTTTCTCTACTTTCTGAATTTCAATTTCTGGATTGAAAGCAAAATGAAAAGATTTGAAGATGTCCTGATTAGTATTTATTTTTAGTTTGGTTACTTCATGAACATATAAATGGGGCACTAAAGTGATGGGACTGTTAAATCACTCACTGCCTTTTGGAATTCAGTATTTTTTTACTCTCAATCCATATCCTTTTTCCTTGACAACTCTAATTTATTTTAATGATAATTTTTACTGGATGCCCCAGCTACAAACACTTTCAGGAAAAATGGTTTCGATTTTTTCTTCCTAATTATTTTCAAGACTGATAAATATGGTTGATGGCTGAGAGGAGGTGAAGTTCCAGGGAACCAATATTTTTCCACGGAATCAATAGCTTTTTAACAGAGCACAAGTATTGCTCTTTCATTTATAACATATTGGCAAGTCACAGAATAAGCTGAGCTGGAAGGCACCCAAAAGGATCACGGAGCCCAGCTCCTGCCCTGCACAGCACCATCCCCAGGATCACACCACACCTTCCAGGGAGCTAACACATCCTCCCAGACACTTTTCTGTCTGTGAAGATCAGCTTCTCTAAATATCTTGTCATTATTCTTTTGGGGTTTTTTTGCATTCTTTAAAAAGGCCCACTCTTAAATAACAAAGAAAATATGGAAACACTCTAGGAAAACACTTTCTTTTATTTCCCACTCAATTTCAGAGTGCCTAATGAGGGCCTGGGAAAACACATAAATGTCTGGTTTGGTGCTGATTTTAGCTGCGAAAGTATATTGAAGAAAAGCTGTTGTCATGTGAAGATGTCCAGCAGAGCAGCCATTAATATCGATAAGAAAGTCTATTTTTACACAAGGGAAAACAAAAAAATGTGATTGAAATATAAATAACAATATCTGAGCCATAACTAGCGAGATAAAGTTAATTCTCACAATACATTTATGGATATGTGTATTGCAACTTGGTGGAAGATGCCTCACTCCAGGATACTAAATTTTGACTCACTTATACTAGAGCCATACGAAATAAGTCTATCAAATGAACATTTCCTGATTTGTACTTGAGGAGAGAGACTGAAAACTCTCAGTCTAAACAGAGAGCCTGGGGATAACAAGCCAGTTCTACAAAGCAAGCTGAACACTTGTAGTGATGCACCAAGTCCTAGGTAAACCACAGGAGCTAACCTGGAGTCCTACTGTTTGTAATCAATAACTTATAGGGTGCAGCGCAGGGTTTTGGAAAGGATGATTCAGAAAAGAACAGGGGGTAGGGGGTGGGAGCTGAACACGGATTCATTGTGTCTCAGAGCAGTGCTCCAATGAATGGGCATGCTCAAACAGGACTGTGAGTAGAGTGGAAAAGGCACTGTCATTGTAGCAAGCAGAACATTGCACTCGGTGATATACACTGTACCCTTTGGAAAACTAGTAAATAGGAGCATGTATCGATGTTACCCAGAAGAGGCTTTACAAGTAGTTTTCTGGTTTGGAAGATGTGTCCCCCAGCTAGATGCTACGGAAGTTTTATATGTTTAGCTTAATACAGGGATGGTTAAGTGAAAAATTTGATCTAAGTCGCTCAGAACCCTTAAATCAAGATAGGATATCTTCTCAAAAAAATCATTGATTTTGTTCATCCAAATCATATGAGCTCGCTGGAAGAACTTCTTGGGGAAATTTTGTGTCCTTTGTTATAAATAACAGATATAAGAGGAAAATATAGAAGGTAACAGGCATAACTCCATTTTTGCACCATTTACTAGCATCAAATGCTATGTCTATATTTAGTATTATTGTCAAAGCAGATATACCAGCCTCCTGCATTCCTGAAGTCTCTACCACCTTGTGTACTGCCTCCTCTCTGGCTTTCTCATGCTTCTCTAGAAAAGAACCTTTACTGATGCTTTGGAATGGGATTGTCAGGGATATGAGCAGAATCTTCATGTAGAGCTGCACAGTGTCCCGGCACATCTCCTAGGCCAGGGGAGTATGGACGGACAGAGATGTGCTGTCAGGGATGTTTGGGGCTGAGCTGTAATAGCTGCTATCAGTGACTTTGAGATCTGAAGATAAATGCTTCAGAAAATCTGGAAATTATTATAGTTTTAGCTCTGTGGAGAAATGTGCATTGTCAAGCAGTGATGGTGTGATTGTAATTGGTCTGTAATTTAAACACTCGCTCCAGTGAGCACACACATCCTCCAAATGCCTGTTTCCTTCTTTCTGCAGTTTTCTGGCATGCTTGTATGTAGCTGTGTAGCAAAACCCACTTTTTTACAAGCATTGTAAATTCTCAAAATAGTTTCGGAAAAAAACCCAAGAAATAAAGTTTTATTTTTGTTACTGTCTTTAAAAGCATCTTCCTTGCTAAATTATTCTGATCTCTGAGTACACTCGTCACATTTTTCCTTCTAGTCATTACTGGAAACAGTTCATGAGCCTATTGTATTGTGTTGATTTTGGCTGGGATAGAGTTAATTTTCATCACAGTATCTGGTATGGGGATGTGTTTTGGATTTGTGCTGAAGGCAGTGTTGATAACAGGGATGTTTTAGTTACTGCTGCGTAGCACCTACACAGAACCAAGGCCTTTCCTGCTTCTCACACCATGCCAGCAGTGAATGGGCTGGGGGTGCACAAGAAATGGGAGGGGACACAGCCAGAACAGCTGATCCCAACTGTCCAAATGGACATCCCAGACAATAAGACATCATGCTCAGCATAGAAAGCTACAGAAAGAAGGAGAAAGGTAGGGACATTTGCAGTGATGGTGTTAGTCTTCCCAAGTCACTGTTATGCACAAATAGAGTCCTGCTGTCTTGGAGATGGGTGAACATCTGCCTGCAGATGGGAAGCAGTGAATGAATTCCTTGTTTCCCATTGCTTGCATGTGTAGCTTTTGCTTTATCTATCAAACGATTCCATCTCATGAGTTTTCTCACTTTTAATATTCCAATTCTTTTTCCCGTTCTGCTTGTGGGGGACTGAAAGAGTGTGGTTCTTGGTTGCTGGCTGGGGTTAAACCATGTCATGTATTTTCCTTTTGATTTTTGAGTTTTAATTAAAAAAATTATTCTCTTTTTTTACCCCCTTGAGTCTTTGCTGCCGTGTAATCCTATATGCAGTGTTACAGTTCTTGAAAGGATAGATTTTCTTATGCACCGAAAGAAAATTTTTAGGGCACAATTTTCAAAAACATCTGGCATTTACTCAAGTCTGCCTTCTCTAATGATTATATCAGAGAATACTTTTACCATTGATAAAAATAGGTAAATATTCCTCCCCTTGGATTTATTTTGAAGTGTTTGTTCAGTACCACTACCTTGCAATTTTTTTTTTTCTTTTCAGTCTACATAACCTGGAAAAAAGGAAAACACTTGGTAATGAAATAATCAAGCAGTATATTCTCATTTTTGGCATCTCTAAGTATCAAGATGTTCTGAGTATATTCAAAATCAAGTGCACTTGTTACTTGCAAAGCTGAACTCCACTAATGATTTCAGGAATGAGATGTGGTTATTTCATCCGGTATGCCATACAGACAAATGTCAGTCACATTCTACAATATCAGGCTGCTTGCACATGGCCAAAAAAAGATGATGTTTGCTTGTGAATCATCCTTCAAGGATGGTCCATACCAGAAGGTGCCACATTGACTTGCACTTTTTTCAGGACAGCCAAGATAATTGCTGGTAGCACACCCTGCTACCATATGGCAAAACCAAGGAGATACTATATCCAGTGAATATTTCACAGAGTGATGTCCAAGGCAACATACCTAAATAATTTTTACAGAGCTTCCATGTATCACAATAGCAGCCTCTGAAAGGGTATCCCTATATCACTTTGTAATAGGGTAAGGCATTCCACAAATATCCAAGAGTGTCACTGTAACCTGCTTACAGATACAGCTGCAAGCAGAGAGACTCCCAGTTGGGCCAGATACAGCACCCACTGGCAGAAAATGACACTTTTCTGCAGAGAAACACACACCTTCCCATGCCCACCTCTGATTTGATTGTTCTATGAGAACTCTTGCTCAGGTGTGACTGGCCTTTTGCAGGAGCCCCTGAGACAGATGGAGGCAGACGAGTAATGATCACAAGCTGAATACACATTGCTCTTCTTGGCTCTGGCAGGAGCTTTACCACAAACCCACTGCCACACTGCTGCACATGCAGTGAGCTGGACAAAGCCCTGACTGCAGCTGATCAGTATCTACTCAGGCCATGAGATTACCATGGGTGCTCAGAACCAGAAGGTGAGGAAGTGTGAGCATTGCTGTGGGTGAACAGATAGAGTGGATAGAAGCCTGGTGGGGTGTAAGTTTCTCTGTAGCCTTTCTGGGTCATTGTTTTTGTGGCCTGTGGGTTTGTGGCATCCCTCAGCACTAGAAAAAGCAGGGATGTGAGCAGGTCCTTCTAGGGCTGTTTTATGGGCTGGTGGTGAGAGTGCAACAGGGCATTGCAGTGTCTCAGCACAGACCTTCAAATATGCTTGAATACTTGTGTAATATATTCTTCTCAAACAGTGGTGTAATATATCAGCTGGCTTTTTGACTCTGCTAAAGCTGTGCAAAATGATTTTTACATGTGTGTAACATTTACTTGAATCCTAAATCTCACAGTGGTGATATCATGTCTCCTTCTGCAATACTACACCTGAAGTAAGCCATAAAATGGTGACAATATTGAGTGTTTAATAATCTTATGAGTAGCATTATGACCCCACACGATTTAGAAATAATCCTCAAGAAAGTGGTGTTGGGAGTCAGGGGGCACTATCACATTGATTTCTAGTAACTTGGAAATTCATTTTGTAAAACAAGAAGAAACAGTAAAGAAAAGACAAGGTACACAGGTTGCAGCTTGGAAGACTCAGTCTGGATAGAAGGAAAATCAAAGTTCAAAAAATGCCCTGCTTTGAGCCAGGTTAGCAGGGCAGCCACAGACTCTGCACAGTGGATGTTTTCACACACAGCTAGGTAAACCTTATGTGGCTTGGGCTCTTGACAGGCTAGAATTTTTGTTCAAAGGTCCAACTAGATGAGCTCCAGCGGTCTCTTACAATTCCTAGAATCTCCTGTCATTTTGAAAAGACCGTGCAAAAAGATACCATTAATTCACTTAATCTGAAATATTATTAATTAATTTACTGTTAATTTGCGGTTCATCTTTGCTGACGGTTAATGAAAAACACATAATTCTGAAAATCCCCAAAACTTTGGACTCAGTGCCTGTTGCTATAAAAGGTCTATGAAGAATCTGCAACACATATTTTATTGCAAATGCAGTCTTGTTCTTATCGCTCCATGTTTCTAGATTCCTCAAAATATTCAGCTGCATATGGCCCATCTTTTTTCTTTCCACACCTGTAATTTATTGAACAATCTGAGGAAGGATTCAGAAGAGAGATGGAAAGCACCATGTCACCTTCCCCTCTGAACAGCTTTGAATTACTTTCCTGTAATCATTACTGCAGATTAATGCCATCAAAGAGCAGTTCTGCAGGAGATAAAATGAACAGCCTCTGATAAATTTATCATTATAGCAAATCACACCAAGTAGGATTTCTTTCCTCAGCTTGAAGAATGTACAACTGATTTTTTTTTCCTTTAAATTTTAAAGGTTTTCCTAGCAGTCAAGGGCAACCTGAAAGTCAGTATGAGAGTCCTGAAGGCATGCTATTCTGGCCATGCTGGGGGAAAGGTAATGAAATATATCTGCTTAAAATTTGCAGTACTACACTGCATCATTGTGTTGAAAAGGAACTCATATAAGTTTAACCTTCTTTAATGAAAAGTTTATTGCCTAAGTGATGATACATTTGAGAGCAGAGGCCACTAGGGAATTATGTATGATTTCTAGGTTTTATTTTCCTTTATCCTAAGTCATCATCACTTGCATTAAGTAGGATTTAGCATGCTTCCTGGTTGCACTGTGAGAAAAAAACCAGAGACACAGTCAGGGTCACCAGGTTTCTCTGCAGAGCCAAATCTGCTGCGCATGCTTCTCTGTCTTTTATCTCTCACCCGTTCCTTTGGCCATTAAACATTAACAACTATTGAGTGACTCAGGAGAAGGGCAGCAGGCACTTCTGGAAGAAGTTCAAGTACTCTGTTGATGAGAGCAGTGCTAGCACCTGAACAGCACAGAAGATATGCTAAGCTGCATACTAAGTCATATTCCTCATTCTGCACAGAAAGAGGAAAAAGAATATCAATGCTGAATAAAGGAGGAGGAGTGATCATTTAGGCCGAGCTAAACGTACAATGCAATCAATGGGATTGCATTATTAAACACCATAGATCTAACATGTAGTACTGTAAAGTACTTTAAAAAAAGCAGTTATTATAGGACTGAAATCTGAATTGAAAAAGAGCACCTGAAACAATGTTTGTGCCTGCTTTTTGCAGTCTCAGTTATATGATGTGCTTGTTTGTGACTGTGGAGAAGTTGACCTGGACCCCAAGGGGCCTTCTGCAGCTCAGACTCCAGCTCTCCCACAGACAGCTACAGAAACACACGCCAGCTTCCCTTGCCACCATCTCCCTATGTTCCACCCTCTATCTTCATGACTCTTCTTTGTTTCCTGAAACGACAGACAGGCACATAGCACACAGTAAAGTTCATTAATCTGTATGGCTGCTAAGTGATAAAATTATTGTTACAACACATGTACATTGCTTTATGCTATGTTGGTGTATACTATCCTTAAAAAGACAGTAATATTCAGCATGTAACACCCTATTATAGAATCATTGTTCTGCATTTTTGTTCCAGGCTTCATTTTTCAGTTCAGCATAATTCAGAATAATTCTCTTTAGATCTGACATTGATTCAATTTCATCCCTTTCTTTGACATAATTGAATTGGATAATTCTGTCAAAAATCTCCTAGCCATTTTTGATCTATTCTCAAACATAGTTAATCAAAGCATGCTTCATTGGTTTAAGAGAAATAACCCAATAACTTCAAATTTTGTGATTAGACAGCTCAAATTCCTGTCATATTTGGAAGGTATGTTGTCTTCAAAGGGTGTATGTAGTTTTTACATGTCAGAAGATAGCTGAGTTGCAAGGAGCTGAGGGAGGGAAATATTCTGCATGCCCTCTTGTTGCTGCAGTTCTTGCACCTTCAGGAGAGGCCCTGGGAAGAAATGGGGCTGGAGAAGGGATCTTGGGGTATTGTAAGACTGAGTTCTAAATCCTGGCTTTAGCATCAACTCAGTATACAGCTGAGAGCAAATTATTTTACCCCTTGGACTTTATTCCCCCTCTGTAAAATGTGGTTAATAGTATTTACTGCCCTTGCCTGACTCTTTCACAGGAATCATGGGGATGTTAATGAAAAAATATATAGCAAGGCACCATACTGTGAACAACTAAGACGTTGTAATAGTGATATCAGGATACACCTGAAAAGAAGCACACCAGTTTCCACACCAGAGTATGTCTGCAAAGATTGCATTTTCTTATTAACTCCATTTCTATTGATGGACACTCTGAAAGTATGAGAGTAAATAGGTGAAAGCAGATAGGGAGTTTTCAGCTCCAAGACTAATTCCAGCTTGTCTCGCTTCCTCAAATCAGAATTTTAGTTTAGGTGATCACAGAAAGGTCTGAAACTTCTTTCCATCTTTCTTGTGTTTCTGTGTTGCCCAACAATGTGAGGGAAAGCAATCTGACAGATTAAAAAGGGTTTTTCAGTTACTGAGTTTGATTTAATTAATTTTCAGTTTATCTTTTCTTAGCTTATATCTTGGCATATTAATATCCTTCTCTCATGAAAGACGGCCCAAATGGGGGTGGCCTTAGAAAGTCAGGGAGGTTCAATTTTGCTTGTTACTAGTCTCCTTAAAGAATGAGAAATGTATGTTTTGAAAGTATGTGTACTCAAAGATTTGCCATGTTGTTTTTTTTTAATACAAGAAACAAAACAGTGTGAGGTCTTTATTTCTAGCTTACTCTATCCTTGCAGCTATTTACTTCAGTAGTTATACCAAGTCTCGGTGTTCTTGCTGGCTTCTGCTCTGTTTTCACGTCCCTCTGGTTTTTCTGGATTTGATTTTCCTTTCTGTCAGTGCTCTTGAAGTTTTCCTCCTTCCTCTGGCCTAGTCCTTGACATTGACACTTGTTGTATCTTAGGAGCAGCACTCCCTACTTTCGTGCCTCCACACACAAACTAGTTTCCCCTCCGCCTTCTGGCAGGAGATACAAAAGGCAGAAATTACAAATTGAGATTAAAACAATTTACTGGAAACAGCAAAGCAATAATAAAATGAGCAGTAACAGCAACAATGCTAAGAACAGCAGGGCATAGAAGAGGTGGTGTTTTACCTCTTCTATAGACAGAATGCTCGCTGAGCTGAACCTCAGCGGGTGACCCCAGAGACACTGAACCACATGGCACTTGGACCCTCCATGCCCACATTTTTCTTCCCCATGGCAATCCATGCCTGCTTCCTTCTCAGGAGTGAGAACCCTTCCCTTCTGCCTCCCAGCCATGATGTGTGGGTTACAGAACAGCAACCCAGGCATGCCCACATGGCTTCAGGCTCCACCCCACCATGGCTGCTGAGGAAAAAACTAACTCTGTCCTGGCTGAAGGTCAGGGCAACACTGAAACCCAAAAGGATCTTTGGCAGACTGTTATTCAAGTAGTTCAGGAAGTTCTGGGAGATGTGTTTGACAGCAGAAGAGTTTGCAGTGTTGAAGACTGGTGACTCAGGGAACAAATCTTGATCCAGTTGGTGTCATGAAATTTTTAAAGGGAATTTATCTTGCTCATGTACAATTTTCTCTCACAATATAATGTATCTCCTGAAATCAGGATAAGACTGCTCTCTGTGCCATACCCTGATATGCTATAGTATTTTCAATTCCAAATTGTTTTATTAATGCTTTTTTCTTCATTATTTTCCTTGTATAGAAAATTAAATGAAGGCAAGCAAAAATAGAAATTAACCATATTTTCCTGTAAAGGGGTGTATATATAGTGGACATATAAAGGTGAATATAAACCAGCTTTTGGGACACGTCACTGTATAAAGAGAACTTGCTCAGACAACTGTGTCAACATTTTGTTCAGCATGAGGTACAACTCCTAATGGGCCTGGGTCATATTTTTTGGTTATACCAAGCTTTTTAACAGGCCAGAAAAACCTAAGAAGTTTCATCTACAATGAAACACCATCCCCTTCATGATTACAGAGTGAGCTATCACAGTGACAGATCACAGTTTGAGGGTTAATAATGCAAATAGCAAAAGGAATAAGATAGGGGGAAATTTTCTGTACGTTGCTTTATACAAGAGACAATTGCGTGATGTAGGTGAAATATTAAGAATGGAGTACGGAGTTCCTAATAATGCTTTTACAGAAGTTGTTGTGGTAATAGAATGAAATGATCCTGAGTGGTCTTTATCTTATAGGGCTTCCTGAGGAAGTTAATGATTCACTGAGCACTGGAAGTTTCTCTGTTGTGGGCTGTTTAAGCATCTGCTTCTAAATGTCAGGACAGGCCAGCTGTCATATTTTATATGTGTCCTTAGACTGTAGATATGCATTAGTCATTGCAAGAAGCTGCCATTTCAAGTGTGAGAGGAACTTGAAGTTTCAGGATTGATTTGTGAGGCGTTTTTCCCATTCTCATACAAGTTTTGAGCTACTGTCTTAATGATGGTGTCTGTTCAGAAAAGCATAAGGTGAGAGTATATTTTTTGCAGGTTCAGTATGAATTATAAAGAAATAGTGCAATTGTTTTTCATCCACCCACAGGTTACCAACAAACTGTCTCAAAATCAGGTCGAGTCTCAGATGAGTTTGTGGTCATTTGTCATGCATGTCTGTACAGAACATTAGCTTCATCTCCCAATTTTAGAGTTGTTTTTATTCTCTCTGTCTCAGAAATAGAAATACTTCTATTTTCTGTTCTTAAGGGAGAATGTAGACAGAAGTTTTGGTTATTTTCCCACTAAATTGCATTCCACAGAGAGGAGGGGAAAACAAAAAGAGAAACAGAGAAATTCCTTTTCAGTTGAAGCAGTGAAATTTGCCTTTTGGTTACATGGCTCTAAACAATTTCAGACCACATGTCCATTCAGATGTGAATGGCTGTGGGTAGACCCCCAAACAGTACAGAGGGTAGCAGTTCAAGGGCAGCTGGAGGGGAAGGAGAACTTCCAGATCCTCCTTTGCTTCTGGAAGTCACTGACTTGGATGACATTTTGCTACCTTCATCTGGGAATCAGCATGTGTTTCACAGTGCTCCTGATCTCATTGGTGTGCATGTTAGTTCTTTCATATTTCTTTGAGGTTTATTCTTCTGATTATTTTTTTTTTTTTTCCTGTCAGGTTTGGCCTTTAAGCTTGTTTAAATATGAAACAATGCCAGCAAAATCTGCGCTCTGCTCCTGGATGACTCTTTTTCTGTGGCCTTACAACAAACAACTGTCTTTGCACCCTTAATGTCCCCTCCCTCCTGTCATGGTGTTGTGCAGGCACCTGGGACCAGCCACAGTGATGGAGCCCGTGTCTATCCCACTGCCCAGCCAGGGAGCACCAGGGGCAGCCCCAGCCCCGAGCACCAGGATCCTCCCTGGGATGTGGGGCCATGGGTGGGTCTGGCTCAGTGGGGCCATGGCTGAGCAGGGCAGGGCTGTGGGGAAGTCAAGGCTGGCCATGTTGTGACATTGTTGGGAGGGGGAGAGATAGAGTCCCGGGCCGAGGGCAGGCGGGGAGAGGCTGTGAGTGCTGGTGAGGCATGGAAGTGCCCTGGCACCACCCAAAAAGATGCAGCAATAATGTATAAAGGGCTTGCACAAGCTGACTGAGCTGTGACTGTGTTTATGGTCCTACAGCTCGAACAAAATGGTTCTAGTGATAGAAATTCTGCCAGGAGTCCTGGGGTTTGATCTAGCAGATCCAGAAGCTGTGCCTGGCCAGGGAAGAGGAGGAAAGGTTGTTTGGGGTGATTCCTCAGACTCTGTTCCCTGTCACCCTCTGCTGCCCATCCCAGCCTGTGGGCACAATTAGCACCATGTCTGGCCCCACTTGGGGGCTGGGGAATGAGTTAGGGGGCTTGTGCCTGCTCTCCTGAAGGTAAATCTGTTCCTCGCTCCCAGCTTCTTGTGTGAATGATGCAGCGCTGCTTACCTAATGAGAACAAATATTTTGCCAGTGAGCCGCAAAGTTGCTTCTCCAATGTTTACAGTTTCTTTTTGCAGGAGTGCTTTAGTCACAGGGCAGCTTACTGTGAACAAACAGGCTGAGTGCTGGCATGGATAATGCTGTGAGGTGCGCTCATGGATAGGGCAGAAAACACTCATTTTACTGCTAACACAAAATAGACCTGGTACCAGTAAGCATTCCTGTGTGGAAACTACTTGTATCCAAAACCAGATTTGCCTCCAGTTATTATGATTCAGACCTCCAAGACAGAAGCAGAAGTACCTAATTATAATTTTTTAATTATGAATAACAAATAGCCACTTTGGCTGCTTTAAGAACAAATCACAGCCTAAATTTTTCTTCACAATGCATTTGTAAAAAGCAAGAAAATAAAAGAAAAAAATAATGCATTCTACACTTATTCATTATTGGGAAGCAAAAAACATGCTTACTTCATGTCAAGAATGTTGTCACAATGAAAGATATGAATGGTGATCCACCTGGTTGATTTTCCTTGGGCCTGTACCACTGAAGAGACTAGGACTCTTCATTCACTATAAAGTTAAGCACAAGTGAAAGCTTTTGAAGGCTTGGAAAGAACTAATATACATGGGCACTGCATCAAAATGCATGAATAGGACACAACATAGTAGTTATTGTGGTGATGTGGTCTAGTGAGCTGGAGGGAGGAGAAAAAAAAGAAATAATTCAAGGAGGATTAATTTATTAATATTTTGTTTTTCTGCAGTTTGACACCTTGCTGGTTTCCTCAATTTTTTCCCTCTTTCTTGTTATTCTTTTTTCTTTTTGCCCTTCTGTGAATGCAATATGAAGCTTTTCACACTTCAGGAGGGGTATTGAGGAGCTGGAGTACTGTTTTGTTCATGGTTGAGGATTCTTGGTGTGGGATCCAGTCAGCACAAAATGGTTGTGCGGCCACAAGAGCTGTAGAGCAATTCCAGGACATCTTTTAGGGAGCCACCATCAGCACTGGGACACAGGTTCATGTCAGAGGGGCCCAGGTTGTTGTCCCTAATCTCTGACACTGACCAGTATCAGATGTTCCAGAATGGATTAACAAGGTCTCCATGATGAAAGGACAGCTTAACTATGGGGAATCTAACAGAACCTATAGTGACTAGTGTTGTGACCTTGATAGTTTATAATACTCCTGTTCAGTTAAACTTTTTAAAGTGTTGATGTTTTTCTATCGCCAAATCACTTCTGCCTAAGGTCCAGGAATCAGGCATGAGGAGATTTCCTGCCTGAGTCTGAACTGTGCCTCAAGCCACCGCTTTTAAATGTTATCAGGCACCCTCCTGTTCTTATAACACAGTTTTTTCTTTTCATTTTTTCTACTAAAAATATATTCAGGCAGTGTTTCATAGGCTGAAAATATTCTTTATTGTTTGAGTTTTTTTCCTACAGTTTTGATTGCTGATAATGTCTCCACAAATCATGCAAGATTGCACTATTTGGGAGAAATAATGCACAAATATTCAGCAGCAATTGTATAAATATTTTTCCTTTGAAATAACCTGAATCTATCAGACAAGGAGCAAAATACAGATGCAACATGCCTTTGATATTGGATAGTTGAACTCCTAAGAAGATGCTTGTATGGATATGTATGAAGGATAATGAGTTTATTTAGTATCAGAATCTTCTGTAAAATTCTGGAAAGGAGGCACATACAACTGACCTTGTCTTTTACTGGTAGACTACAAACATTTTATTTTTATTAGCTTGTTAGGACACCAGGACTCAGCTAAATGGTTTTAGAGTTAAATGGAGAAAGTTTAGTATATTAATATCCCACTTGTCCACACTAAATTAATGGCCTGGAGACTGTGAAAGCTTTATGATAGATCTGGGCTGTACAGGGCAATTTAAAGCTCCCTTTTCTTCAATCTTTGGTGTGGGCGCCTTGGCTTTCCAAGTGACTGAGGAGCCCAAAGTACCCAGAACACATAAACCCTGAGTGAGGAGGATTTATTGTGGTTAGGTAACATATGGCCATGCTGAAATGTGTGATTCTGAAGAACATGGGAAAAGAAGAGTGGTATTAAACCAAATTTTCCCTGTGAGACGTGCAAGTTCACACAGTCTTGCAGCCACTGAAAAAAGCTGTACCAGTACTTCCATGAAAATTCACATTTCCAGCCCACATTAATCTCGAATTTGTTTCTTCATGTTCTGCTCCCAGGCAAGTATATCAGTGTGAGCTTTGTTTTGCTTTGTTTTTTTTTGGTGTTTTTTTAAATATGTGCCCCTCAAATGAGAACTGAAACATTTAGAGGTGAGATCCTTTGAAATTAATGGGGGAGACATATAAAAATTAAATGTTAGGGAAATGGAACTGTCTTCACACAGTTTTAATATTGTTGTATTCCATCATCATTTTTCTATAGCACTGTTAGGGTCCAAACAAATTTTCATTATCGAGAGGGATGCAGCAGGGTGGCTGCCACCATGCAGCACTGTGCTGTCTGTGGGCCAGCCAGCTCCAGATCCTTTTTGTGAACAAGACTGGCTAACTGCAAATGGTGTCCTCCCTGTAGCCAAAGTCACAACATTAATTGATAAAATAACTCATTGCCCTGCAAGGTAGAATAGTACGGTCCTAAGTTTGGAGCCAGTTCCATCAGTCATGATTTCTTCATGTTCGTTTTAAGACAGTTTAAATTGAGGGTGATCTGTGCCCCCAGTGCAAAATATAATTACATCTCATTTTAACTGAGTAACTCTAGAGGAAACTGCAATGGAAAACGTAAACTGCTAAATTAAAGGAATTGAGCCATCTGTGTTGTCTGAATGTCACACCACAAAAGAGAATATGAATCTACTCCAAATATAAATTTCTTTGCTGCATTTGGTTTTTTAATCAGTCTTGAAAATTTCTGGTTACTCCATGATTTTGTGTCTGCTAAGACAGTTTTAGATGTATATAGCAGAAGATTTCGAAAATAAGAAATAGATTCTCTGACTTGAACCTCTGTTGCAAAAATTCTGGATGAGAGGTCCCATGTCAGCATTGAACAGGTGTGTTTTCATATAATTACATTCTTTTCCCTTTTCCAGTGAGGACATAGAAACAGACCTTTTTCAATCATTTTTTTGTGAATTTTTTTTCCTGTTCTGTTAATGAAGTATTACAGATATTAGCCACCTTAAAAGGAATCTTCCCTTTTTGGTGTGTTTCCTGAGAGGCAGCTAACTCTTTACATATTGATGCATACTTTTCAGTAACTTTCCCCTTATTTCTCCATAATGAGACCCACAAACCATCTCACCTTCTTTGTGATGTTGTTACCTCCTAAAAAATGCAGCTCTTTCTATTGTAAAAGTTTAAACTACAAGCTACTTAGACACACATCTGCACTCATGTACACATATAGACACAGAGCTCTTTATCTGTAGTGCAAACTCATTGAACCAATGAGTTTCTCAAAAAAAGTTCCTGTTTTGCATCATACATATTGTCATGTATAATATGATAATTTCAGATGCTTTTAAAATGAAGTTTTGATTTTTGCAGTAATTTGCATGGAATGCAGTTTGGTTTTTTTGAAAGGCCTTTTATTTCAATAGGAATGCAAATCCTGACACTTTAAACAAATTTGGACATTGTGTGTGATTGCTATTTTGACATTACAGAATATATATAAAAGTAAAAAATGCAAATTTGAAAACTATAGCACACACTTGCATTAAATTAAAATCTCTTTCAATAAAATTATGAATTCCATAGTATTGTGTGTTAACTCATCATGTTTTTATGCAGAGTTAAACACAATATTTTACAGTTCAGCTGGCTGAAAAATTTAAGAAGATATAATAAAATTAAATCTTTATTCTTGGTCTCAAAATGTTTTCCATAGGTTTTGTGACTGGATAATGGTTAACTTAGTGATTTTTTTTCTATTAGCATTTTTCTGTACATGAATCACACATTTTAAATGAGGTTTCAAAAAGTGTAATTCCAGGAAAGATCCTGGAGTAAAAATTAATTAAATATTTTAAATAATTAAGATTTTTCCCATTAAAATAGACATGTTGACTATATATTTTAGCATTAGAGGAATATGCTACTCTTTGAAATGGAATTTGAATGCTACCCTTTAGATGGAAGAAATTTCAGTATGCCCTAAGTTATACCTTTTGTGACCTAGTTTTTTAACATTGATTTATTTAATTACAGTGGTCCTATACAAGCACAATAGGTTTTCAAAATTTGCATGTTCTGAATGTTCTTGTTAGTCTTGCCTGATGAGTTATTCAGATATGCCTTCTAAATTGCTTGTCAATGCTCTCGTGTCCATTCTGCATCCCTTCTGTTTCACAGGATGAAGATGGTATGAGACGGTTTAGGTATGCAGACTGTTTGGTTTTACAGATTATTACCCTTTCCTTACTTGTTTTTTTTATTTGTGACTTTGTTACTTTGTGTGAAACACTGCTCACTCGGCTGTCTTTCTTTTCATTATGGAAATGATATTTGTACACCCTGCAGCAGAAAATTTGAAATGATGCATAAAATCAATTGGATTTTGAACACTGCACTACATTTATCAAACTAATTTTTTTGTCTTCAAAGTTATATAGGATCTTTGCCATTCATACTGGTAAAAAGCAGCCATCTAAGAATTGTATCTCACAGGACACTTTTCAAAACATTGGAATTCATAGTCCAGGCTTACAACAGAAAAAGAATAAAAACACAAAAGACTGGCTTATTGAATCTCTTCAAAATATCACACAGTCTCTCTGTGGGGATTCTTTGAGAAAAAAACCAGAATGTTATTAAAAATTTTGTTTTCAAAATTGGTTAAATTTGAGGCCATGATAGAGTCACTCTGCTCCATTGAAATACACAGGCAAGCTCAAAAAACCTAGAGTATCCTGGTCAAGTTTAAAAAATAGCTCAATCTGAACTAGTCTCATAAAACTGGAATGATTTGGTCTCAATTGTACATGAGTTTGTCTGTGACAATGTACATTCTGGAATATCCAGCAGCTTACTGTGCAGCCAGTACAGTGAACTGTACATAATACTGAGGGAACCAGGCCTTTGATAGCACTTGGGGATTGGGCTTTGTGTTTTTATAAAAATATTATCCAGCTATTAATACACATGGAGTCAGCATAGAGCCTTACATAAAGTGAATTGTCACTGCTTATAAAAGATGGAAAAATCCAGTTTGGCAGCCAAGAATTACATGGCTGCTTCAGAAACATATGTCCATGCTAGCCTCCAAAACACATTATGACTTATCTTGAGACAGGGCATGGAATTTAAACCTCCGTGTTCTTAAAAAGCTGTATGTTGATAAATAAATTTGTAAAATTTAACTGATAAAAATTGCTGTCATGTAAACAACTGGGCCCACAAGAATTCCTATCAGTTGTCAGAAGCTATTCAAAGCTGAAGAATTCTCATGGGGACTGCATCCACAAGTGCAGGACTGTCATTTATATGAATCCTGAAAAGAGTGGAGATCACTTTCCGTCCCAGGCAGAATGTAGGGAATCTGCAAAGAGCTGTGCGGTCACCAATGGGAAGTCCCACCATGCTTGCTCTGCTCTTACACTCTTTCCCAGGCCACAGCTGCTGGTGTGTGTTGGAGATGAGCTGATGAGCTGCTGGACACCTTGTCCCACCACGCTCAACCCACGTTCTGTAGTGATCCTCAAACAACTCCGCAGAGCAGGCAGGAGCACTTGGAGGCTGGAGCTGTCATTGCTGCGGAGTTCCTGCGCAGGAAGCAGCTGGGTTATGTGCACAGCGCTGGAGCATGAGCCATGACCATCAGACCATTGTTAGCCCATATCCGAGGGGCCATTGGGACTGCGGGCCCCACCGCGCCGCCTGATTGGCCCTGTTGGTTATGCTCATTGTCATTCACAGCTATTGTCAGTGCAAGATAAATTCTTCTTGCTACAGTGCCCATCATGACAGATTTTGTGGCAGACTTCAGTGCTTTCTTTCCCGGTGCCTTAAAACATTCAGAGTGAGTCTTCATTCATCTTTATGGGAAATGACGAATCCAGCAATTTTATGTCGAAACTTTGCTGCATTTCTCTTTAAACTTTCAGAAATTGTGCATAAGTGTTTTAAATGTGTCAAAAGCAAGGCAAATTCTGACTGTAAAATAGTCCTGTCCTTGCAGCATCCCAATATATTAAGACAAGATTCTGCAGCTGGATCTGGTGAATCTTGAGCTGGGCAATTAACTCAGACCGGAGAAATGAACAGACTGACCTAAAGATTTATGTAGACATCCTCTAACCAGCTTTTTAACCTCTTGTTAGTGACAGTCAACCATAATAGTGCCAGGCTTTAGAGAAATTCAATGAAACAAAGTATTTTATAGTTGTAGTTTCAATCTTCTGCTTATATCTAAAAAGAGAATGGCTGAATAATTTGGGAATAGGACAAAATAGCAGAATGCTCCTATAAGAGCTCTTCTTCAGCAGCCCTAAGAAATGAACAACACCCTATTATCTTCTTTTCCTTGCTCAAAAGTGACAGCACAATCCATATAATTCAATATTTCCTTGCTGGAAGTCTATTACAAAACAAGTAAATATATGTTTCCTTGACCTTGGATTAGCTATGTCCCCTTGCTGCCCATGTGTTTATATCTAACAACACACATCTAAACTTGTGCTTAGCAAATGAGTGATGACTGTGGTAGATCCAGGCTGCACTGTGTTAAGTCTCACTTCACTTAAGTCTCAGCCAACAGCTACCAAATACCACAGCACTAATCCCTAAGAGGCTGTGATTCAATAGAGAAGTATTTAATGAAAAAAGGATGCTTTGAGGTACTTGTTTTTTATTATACTAAGTTAGTTATGAGCTCAGAACAAAAGAATAAATTTCCTTTTTAATCTATTTTTAACTGTTCAGTATTTATGACTGATTATGTGTAACCATAGCAATCACTGGACAATTTGATGGCATTTAAAAAAACAGTAGCTTTTATCTGCATGCAACTGTTTATCTGAAAACCACAGCTATCCAGAGAAAAGTGTTCAACATATTTATTTTAACTTTTATGGATTTTTTTCTTATTTTCTGACATATTTTAAAATTGGCAGGTATATTGCTATTATGGTCTCAGACAGTTTTTCACTGATGCCCAGGTAACTGAAGCCCTGTGTGCATTATTTTGTTTATTGTATTGTTAACACTGCTTTCATCTGTCCTTCTCTATTATGCCAAATTACCATAATATATATGTAATCTGATATCAACCCAATATGAAGCTTGGATCCAGATTCTGATGATGTGAACTCTTCCTAAGGATGTAAATTCTTATAATAAAAACTAAATGAGTTATAAACAAGAAGTCACCATGACTCTCCTGTTATACCCCTAACAAATCCCACCCAGGGCTTCAGGGAAATGCTTGAGAAATCAGACCAATGTTGTGGCTTTCTCATTTTATATCTTGCTGACAAATTCTGTCCCAGTGTGTTTGCATCTCATTGCCCATTTTTCTTCACTTCAGGGCATCCCATGTGCTGTATGTGTTTCAATGAATCCAAGAATGAAATGAAGAAGGAAATACAAAAGGGCGCAAATCATATTTTCAGATGACACAAAGCAGGAAGGGATAGAAAATTCATGGGAGAATGAGAATAAAATAGTTTAGTCAACATAAAATGGAGAAATGGCATGAAATCAATTAAAGTATTCATTAAGGATACTGGCAAATTGGCTCACATAGGAAATAAGAATCAAAACAAAAAGAAAACAACATAAAAAACCCTCGACAATAGCAAAAGAGAGGTTAAATGCAAAAAGGAAAACTTTATGTTTAAAGTAATAAGAAAAAATGAAGGCTAAATCCTGAATAACATGTAGTGGTTTCTTCTGACTTCATCCAGATAGTACAAGAAAAATCAAGCAGGAGAGATTTCTGAGTAAAGTTGTGGACTCCCTAATATTGTCTAATACTGTTTAAATTTGAAAGCTGTTCTAGTTTTCACTCAGAATTTATCTTGGTGAGATGCCTGAGTACTTGCATAATGAAAAACTTCAGAGTAAACTAAAAATATGCGTGAGTCCTTTCCATTCTTCTCCCTTTTTGAATACTTTCAATAAACCCTTTTACATTGGAAGCCACATAATTAAATAGGAGCTAACTAACCCAAAATGTCTGCCTTTCATCCCAAAAGACATTTTATGACTGGGGAACACAAAGCCTAATTCTGTACAGTGTCAGCATATTACAAGTAGCATTCTTCTTTCATCAGTCACAGCCACACAGGACTCGCTGTCAGTCCTGCCTTGTAGTCCTTTCTCACTGGAATTATATCTATGCATTAATTGCATTGGAGGTCCCAATTAAGCTTTCTTTTACTACAAATACTAACTGGAGTGATATAAATAGAGGGTGCTTTATGCACACTAAAAAATGGTCATTAGAGAAATAAAAAGCATTGTAGGAGCAGATTTTGCCTCAGGGGAGAGCCAGACGGAAGGGTAATAAGGGATTTAGCTTTCCATTGCCACGTCCCTGTGTACCACAGGTCACAAAGTGGAATAAGAGCTGTGTAAATGCTGAACATCATGCTTTTCTTTTTTCTCTCATCATTTCACATTCTGGTTGATTCCCTCCCTCAACTTCTTGTGGGGCTTTGACCACTTTAAGGAATGGGGGTAAACCCAGTCCTCGAGTGCCTGTCTCTCATGATCTGTTTGGAAAACTGAACAAGAAATTCTCATAATAAAATATTGAAGATCTTAGAAATTCATTATAGTAGGTGGTTCCTTTAATTATTTATTAGATTGACTCAAATATACAGCCAGGTTGTTATGGCAGGAGTCCTTTGGCCAAATCTAGCTGGAGAAGGCTGGAAGGCATAATATAGTGCCATTTTATAGGGCTAGTTTATTTTTTTTGCATGTTATCATGTAAGTTAGTATAAGTTTGCATTAATTTCTTGTGTGAGAGCACACCACCTACTGCTCTAAGGCCAAGATTACCAGTTGTGGCATTTGGACATATACCAGGAAAAAGATCCTTACACATTCTTAAATTTTTAAGGAGCCCCCAAAGCAAGAGCAGCAGCCTTTCATTGCCTGATTGCACAATGGGTGAGCCTTTCAGAAAAGGTTTTCCTCAAGTGGGTACCAAGTTGTGGTACTGGAGAAGGAGCCAGACATCTCTGAAGTTCAGGTGCCTTTTATGTTGAAATTTTCTTTCTCAAGTTTAGAGGGAAGTGCCTCTGACTATTCAGGATCTGCTCCGAAAGCTAAGCCACATGCCTTTAACATATTGACTGAGTACATCTGGGAACATCCAGTTGACACTGCTGCCAGTTGTTGGTGAGTACACTTAGCCTGAAAGGTGCTATATAAGACTAAATTAGCTTCCTCCCTTCCTTTTCTCAATCTCTCTCTTGAGATGCGTAAGATGCCCAGGAAATAATACAATTTCTGAAGAGCAGTGATTCAAACCTGAACTTTCTATGTCAATGCACAAGAATTCTTCAGGGGACACCGTGAGGAAAGAAGTAGTGTTAAATTAAACTGAAGAGTTTAATTTAACATTAGCATTTAGGAAATACTGCTGCACTCATAACCAAAGAGTGTGGATAAATAGTGGTATTATGCTACTGAAGGTGGAATTTTGCCCAGTCATCTTGACAAGGAAACAAGAGGCAAAGGACGGGAACTGATTCATTAGGTTGCATCCACAGGTCCTACAGTCCTGCATAATGAAACTTTTGGCCCTGTGTTGGCCTTGTTTGCAAACAGAAGGTCCTACTGGCAGAAAATATGGCACTTGCTGTGTTTGGTGAAATTCCCCTCTTAGCCAATCTTCATTTGGCTTTTTATGCCCTGTTGAAACTGGCCTACCACCTTGTTAGTGGGTATTGTTCCTCCCTTAACAGATGGGAGTGACTATAGCGTGCTAGTGAACAACTCTGTATCTGTTTTTATTATAATAGCTCAATCATTTCTGTGCAGGGTGGTTAAGAGGAGAATATACCACTATTACTCTGGCAGGAGAGGAAAAATCAGCCACACATCTAGAGGTGGGGAAAGAACTGGAAGAGTCTTCCTCAAAAGGAATTTACATCCAAAGGCAATTAACTGGGTTTACTTTCTTCTTCAGGACAAAACCATCAGTCTTTTATGCAACCTACCCAAGTTCAGCTGAATGGCTAGGAAAAGTGTATAAATATGATGCACTAATTAGCATAATTGGTCATGAACTATCAATCGCCACTTCTTCCTAAGCAGAGAAATGTGGTTTCATGAGCTATCTTCTCTAGTAAGGTGGTACTAAGGGTGAATGATGCTTGTCCTTTATTGTGCTCTGAAGAAGAAGCGGGGGGGGGGGGACAAGGAATGAAGGAATCATTTTGAAAAATGAAGTTGTTTAAAGTACTCCTAGTACTGGAATGACTTTGTTTACTTTGCCTTTTTTCCAGTATAGATTTGCATTACGTATCCTGATTTGGGTTTGTTGTTTGTTGGTTTGATTTTTTTTTTAATATGCCTTACTGTGCTTGTCTTGCTTATTTCATTCTCTTTTCAAGTCTTCCTGGTGACACGTTGCTATATATTCTTTCCTTGGAAAAGCATGTTTTCCTCATGTTTTAAAGCATGGGTATTACTAAAAGAAACCAAATTACATTCAGCCTGGAGGCTGAAAGGATGAATGGGAGGAAGGGTAGTAATTTCCAAGGGAATGAGGTAGAAGAGGAAGACAGGCTGAAAAATAAGTGAAATAAAGAATAAATTATATTTAGGCAAAGCTACATGACTTTCTGTTTGGCTGGTGGGAGGATTTATGAATGGACCAATCACAGCTTGAAAATCAAACTTTAAAGCCAGCTACAAAAGTTACTACATTTTTCCCCCCTTTGGAAACATCCCCCAGAAAAGAAAATATTTTTCATCCTATCCTTTACGTTTCCTTAAGGAAAGTTTGATTTGCTTAGGGAGGAAAAACTACAGCTTTAGAGCTAAATTTTAGATCTCAGCAGGCTATCAACCCAGGTTCTGTGGGAAATCTGCCCTGAGAAGGACAAACCTGTGATGCAAATTCCCTCTCTAGTCCTCTCCCCTCCCAAAAGCAATATTAATTCACTAGTGAGCAGTGCCCATAGTCAGCTGGGATATTGCCCTTGCAGCCCATCACAACTGACTGCCCCTGGGTGCCAGAGGTGGAGGGCTTTTGTCCCTCATTCCCCAGGGAGCAGCCCTGCCAATGCCTGCCTGCATGGCAAAGATGCCCCCTGTGCCAGCCACACAGGAGCATGTTCAGTGTTTGGCAGAGATTCTCCTCCTGCCCTGCTCACTTTCTGTCCCATTTTCCCAGTCAGAAGTCAGACTTCACTAAGAGAGACAGAGTATAGTTCTAAAGGAAAGGCAAAGGTAAGCAAAGTAAGGCAAAATACAGGTTTAGCAAATTACTCTAATAAAAAGTACAGCTTCCACTAAATACCAGAAGGAAAGCAAGAGCATCCTTAAGTGTGCTGCTGTTAGAAGACATAAAAGCAATTTAGTGGAACAAATCAAGTCCCAGCAGCTACTTCCCCACCTGTAAAGGCAATAACTGAATCGGCAGCACCTGAAGGATTGCCTGTATTGTTTGAGGAATACAGCATCTCTTGTTGTGGAGCACACAGACAAAAGGAATACATTACAACAAAATACTTAAAACAAGCATGAGAGAAAAGCAAGTGTTCAGTTACCTCCAAAAACACGTCAGTCATTTCTAGCCAGGTAACTATTAAAAATACTTCTGTGGAAATGAATTTCATAAAGTTGTTATCAAAGTAACTAGACTTGTCAGCAAGTGATGGCTCTATAGACATAATACCTGAATGTGGGGGTTTGTTTGTAGAACTGTGCAATTACTGAAAATTGAAAACAACATTTAGAAGGCAGTGTCTTTATTCTCTGCTGGAAGTATGTGAGTAATGCAAACTAAAACACTGAAACAGGTACAGCAGACAGGGCTAATACTTAGGCTGCTGAAGTCTCAGTTACATAATTAAAATGAGGCAGCTTCTGTAGGATTTAGTTAAGTTTTTTCATCCCATAAACTGTTTCCATTAGGGTTTCATTGATGTAACATATTTAATACCAGGCTACAGAATAAAGGTGAAAGTTTCCAGGAAAGTTGCTAAAATCAGACAGTTTCCTTGTGCTATGAACAAACTACTTTTGCTTTGTTGAAAGTATTGTGGACCAGGTTTGCTTTCCCAGAATTCTAACACTTCTTGTTTTAACACTTCAAAGTTGTTGTGCAGTTAATCTTCAATGAGGATGAGTACATGTGACACGTTTGGAAAGGTCTGTGCTAGAAATGAGAGTGAGAGGCATGTATAAATTTGTTAACCTCTTAATCTGCAGCAGTTTACAGCAAAGGATACCATAAAATGTGCCAAGTGATCCTGAAGGTGATATTACCTGCCAGATACAGTTGTATTCTTCATAATTATCGCTCCATCTGCTGATCTCTACATCAGTTTTTACCCTCAGGCTAAAAGGGGATCTTGCACATTGTCATGCTATTTAGATACCTTCCACAGGAAAGCCTGAGCTGGGTTTTTTAATCATACTGAAGTCTGCTCCTTTTGGCATTAAAAATATGTAAATACATGCCAGGATAAATATGTGTTCCGGGAAAGCACAGTTCAATTGTCTGTTTCAGAAAATAAGTGGCTCTTAGTCTGGGAAAGATGAGCTTTGGGGCATCTACAAGATGAGGTAGGAATTTTCTGGCTATGCCTTTTTTTCCTGAAGATGTTGATTCATTGATATAATACTAGTTGATGTCAAAAGATTATTTCACTTCATTTTTGCCTAAGAAGAATAAATTGATAAATCTAATATTTTTCTACATCAGCTTAATTGAAATGTCTTTTTTTTTTTAACTAATGTGAAAATAAAAACTCAATCTACAAAGATTTTTGCCTCTGACTGATTTTCTGGGACTTGGATTTATCCTGATGTTGGAGGGAGACAGCTTTCTAAATCTGTCTTGTTCTTTCCTGTCTTCTTCCCTCCTCCAGTGGGAAACCAGTTTTTCATTCAGCTATGATTACCATATTCTGTTCTTAATTATGTGTGACATGATGAAGAGTTTATCAAATGTTAGGTTCTCAAACTGCAACGGAAGAATAGTAGGTGAAGATCATACAGATCTATGTAGCTGTCTGTAACTGTCTCTCTAACTACCTATCTCAGTTTGGAATTCAGTGCATGAGAATGGTATTTCACAGTGAGCTTCACATTAAGAAATTAAAATGGAAATTCCATATTATCTTGAAAGAGGGAGATCTTTAGGGTAAAAACCTAAATGCAAATAGTTATTAATTTACATTTTTTTATTTCCCTCCCTTATACTAACCCATTTCTGTTATTCAGCATGCTTCAGTACTTTTTTCTGAAGATACGAAAAACAGGAAGGTATTAATCTCTCTGCTACAACTGCCAACCTAACTACCATCTATGGTTCCCTATGGGTTTCTCTCCTCTCTAGTCATGCTTTCAGCACTTCAGGTGCAGTTTTCCTAGCTTTGTCCCAGTTTCCAAAGCCATGTTCTCATATTCTTCCCATAGCTCACCCCTGTTAGACCTGAGACTCCAGGCCTTGCCAGCATGGGCAGAAATAACACAGTGGGAGTAGCCACATACAACCAGGGGGCTCCAGCTGTCACGAGGTCCTGAAGTGTCCCCAGACTCCCCTCATGTTGGATGATAGAAGTGTGACCTGCCCAAGGCTTTGGCACCTCTCCGAGGTGTTGCCAAAATTGCTGGAGCCTACTGAGGACAAGCAATGGAAAGAGAGTGAAGGTGCCCCAGTGATAAAAGAGCTTGTGATTTGCTTTGATTGGCTAAACATGAATGTTACTCCTCTTTGCATTCAGTGAAGCATGTTTCAAATTTGGCAGGGAGAGAGATCCCCTCCCTAACATTTTCTGTGAGACCAGGAGAGCCTGGGCCACTTATGCAGGACTTTGTTATTTCTTTAGACTTTCCATGTTTCCTGGCCGTGCTCACACACTAGCTCACTGACAGTGGCTGCGCAGCTGGGAGGTCATGCCAGTGCTCACCCTCCCCATGGTTGTTTCCCATTATTTGACTGCTTCTGTGGACAAAAATGTCTCAGAGGTTTTGTGCATCTCCAGGGAATGCCATCTTCCTCTTGTATCCCATTGCCTGGGCGGGGCCATGGCTGAGGTGTCTGCACAAGCCCTGGCTTGCCTGCCTCCCTCGCAGCATTCCTTGGTCCAGGTCAGAGTTACACAAGTTTGCCTGCATGCAGCTGTTGGAAAAATCTGCATCTACAAGCCTTTGTCTGCAAGGCTGGGGAGCTGCAGGCATCCATCACTTCTTTTCATCAGTCAGTCCTTTACTCATTCCTGCCTTACAGAGGGTCATGTCTAGGTGGTGCTTTCCAAGTGGGTGTGAGGTGTAGAAGCTCTGTCCCACCTGCGTCTCTGGGCTTCCCCAGCCCCTCACCTTAGGGACCAGGACAGGGAGAGGAGAGTAGAGTGTGGTGCTGCTGAACATGGGATTTCAGATCATTCCTGAAATCACAGTTCAAATAGAGTGTTTGAAAATATGCACAACTCTTAGGTCATCTCATTGTCATCAATTTAGAGGGAGTTTGAAAATCGGAATGCCTTAAAACAATGTTTTTAAAATTTGCTCTCCACAAAAATTCCAGAGGCAGGTGCAACTATGACAAGCATGAGACTTTCCTCTAATTAGCAGAGTAATTAGGGATATGGGACTTATGAAAGTCATATAAAATAGAAACATACAAGATTATTAATTAATGCTAAATTAATTGAGACATTTTTGAAGGATACAAATGAGTCTTGTTGATATACCTATCAGAGATCAAGCTTTCCAATTAAAGCATATGGAACTGGTCAAAAGACATGTCTTTGGAAACGATGTGGCCATTCTGCCTTTTACACAGGTGACCCAATTTCCACAGCCCTTGGCCACAAAAGCTGTAGGTTGCTAGCACAATCTTCTACAGAATGAGGCAAATTGAACTCTGACTAGTCTAAAATTAGAGAGGACAGGAAATGTATGAATAAAACTGATAAAAACTTTTTGAGCTCAGTTCCTTAGGCTGTCCAATTCTGTTTGCTCCTTAATTTGTCACATTATTATTTTGTATTTTAATGAAAGTGCATTGTGTTAACTTACATAATGCAATATGTAGTTCTTCATGGAAATAAAATCAAACAGGAGCCAATCTGAAATAGTTTCCCTACTATTTGGGAATGCTTTATTTTCATTCCTTAAAAGTGTTGTGCATGTTTTCCTCTTGGGCATAACACTACTTTGACTGTATAACTGGTAAGTGTTTATCAGTAATAAAATAAAAAATCATATGTGATTGTATGCATTTATATTAGAGTAAGGGATAAAATTCTGCTTTTATAGGAACCAAGTTCCTGTTTTATGCCTGTTTTCTGAATTTATTCAGAATTTTCAATCTGCAATTCAACAGATGCTGTTAGTGCTATTCAACTTGTGGTAGTGAGGGCAGATTCAAGCACGCTCTCCTATCCAACCTGCTCCAGCTGCTGTTCACAATAACAAAACGGCCTGCCCCCCAGACACATTGCCTTGTTGTTCCTTGGCCCTCAAGCTTATTAAAAGTGTTCTTCAATACTTCCTCATCAAATCCCACTGACTCCAACTGGCACTTTCTGTGTATACAAAGAATTTGAGGTCATGACTCAGAGCTGCAGCATCCTAAAACACTTTTAGCAGAATAATTGCTAAGGGAACACATACCATTGGACTCTTTATAGAATGACAGCAAATTGTCATAATTGGCCCAAATCATTCATTTTTTTAATGGAAGGATGAGGACAAGACTTCTGTAGTTTAGTGATTACTGTTATATAAATAATTAGAATTGCAAAGATTCCCTCTCCATCCTTTTAAAGCACAGAGTCATTTCAACTGTGCCCCTTTTTTGTGTGTTTCTTCACTTTGAAAGAAAAGGTGACTTCATTGAAAGTCAACACTTTCTAGCCTCTTAGCACTGAAATGTGGATGTAGTTCAGAAGTTGAGAGTGCATTAGACAGTGCTGTTAGAAATCCAAGGCATATTACAAAAATAAAAATAGATACTCTTTGCAATATTTCCAGTGACCTTCTGATGTGTATAGTAATGTGAAAATCTTACACAGCTGTGGGTTTGCTCCCTGGAGAATATTTGGTCAATAGTGACTATCTGGTAGGAACTATATAAGAATGCTTGGAAAAATTATGAAGTTTTTTTTTCAGATGACATAGGATTAATTAGACTTCTTTCAATACCTGTAGTATGGGTTGGACTCAATGATCATAAATAATTTATCTTTTACAAGATAAATGATTTATTGCTCTTAGTGAATTTGCAAAATTTTGCATGGCCTGGATAATATGGAAAAACCCCACCTAAACAGGTAAAAAACTTACCTGAGACAGAAATTCTGCTTTTTGCTCATAACATATGCCAGAGAGAAATACTGAGCACAAGGTGTGACTGTCAGGTACTTCATAAGTAATCCTTGGAATCTTCATGTGTTTGCATGTGATGTACTCACTGCTGGTAGGTTTTATTCCTGAGGATATAGTAAAGACAAAGAGGGTAAGGGGAATATTCTACATGGTGAATCCTTGCTAGAAGAAATTCCCACAGCCTACAAATGTCTGTATCTGATGTAGCCATGTCACAAGACCTTGAGAAAGCAGTGTGGCACCAAACAGCTCCAACCCAAGTGGGTGCTGAGTAGCAATTCCTCTGTGTGGGTATAACAGCCAGTTCCCCCCTGTGCAGCCCCAGGTGTGACCAAAGGGAACTTGGAAGAGGTAATGGTGACTTCTCCAACACATTTGTGTTTCTGCAGGATGCTGGAAACACGGCCAGGCAATTTGGCTCTTGTGTGCCAGTCACGTGGAGTGGGTTGGTGCACACAGCTGGGCACTGGTACAGCTGTGCTCTTGGGCTGAAGCATTCCCATATTCACCGTGCCCACTGCAACATTACATTGGGGTTGTAATTCCCCAGTCACGTGGGGAATGTAGCCCAGAATCATTGTTCTGGTTCAGAGGTTTAAACTCTGGCTCTTTCTGTAGGCTTTCCCTGCAAGAAATTCAGCAGATAACTTCAGTCCAAATACTGTGTATTCAAATGTGAATGACCTAAATGTGCATGTATGTGTGTGAGTGTGTGTGCACACCCATGCATATGTGTGCAATCAAGATTATTCACAGCTTATTAAAGATAATATTTTCTTGCTTTTTAAATTGTAGGATTCATCAAACCATGGGTGTGGTTTCTGTAAGAGCTAAGCGACCAATCACATTAATGGTCTTTGGGGACACCTTCAGAGCACGGCATAGCTGGAGATGTATTTGTGCAGAGTATTCCAGCCACATCTGCAAATCAAAAACACATTTGCAAAATCTGAAGTGAGAGTAATTCACTATTTGAAAAACGAGCTAAATCTCTAAGATTATTTATTCGAAACTTGGAATTAAGTCTGCTGTAGATGGTATTCATTTAACATGGATGAAATTATTGATTTAAATATCAAGGAAAAAATAATCAAGTCAGATAAACTGCTTTGCTGCTCTGGATGAGAGGAAGGTGATTTTCTTTTTAAAGATGTGCTGTAATCTTCACTAGGTGCTCTCTTACTTTTTTTTGTGGATATTTACTTTACAGGTGGGACAACAGATGATAAGCTGTGAAACAAAATGTATCTGAGCTAGGGAGCAGCCTGCATCTGGCATGGGAAGATTTGGGGGTCCCAGGCTAAAGCCTACAGAGAAGGCACATGTCTAGAAGGGTCTCTGCAGCTGCTTTCCTTATCCATCAGCAATTTCTGTAAGTAACACCCATGACTAAAATCTTTTACAGGTCACATGGAAAGGCACTGTGGGTCACCAGTGACATGACTGCATGGCTGCCTGCTATCCAGCACATCTATTAATTCAGTCATAATTTTATTATCCCACTGAATTTCAAAGGGACTTTTCTGTTTTTGAGTGTTTGTTCTGTAGAAATTGAGACACCGTGAGCAAAGGGTAGCACGTGAAAACCATGGTCTTAAAATCAGACAGAAGGTATTGCTTCCAGCCAGTTGTGGAAATTCTCAATCCTGCTACTCTGTTTTTCTTCCAGGCACAGGTACTTACTGACCCCAAAGGCAGTGCCAGAAATCACAAGTCCATATTCCCATGTAATTGCCAAATGTTTCCCATTGTGAACTACTTTTTCATTTCAGTGAAAATTACATGACTAAATCCTGAGCTGTTGCATTTCTATCACGATATTTTCATATCTTTTAAATGTTGCCAGGTTGGCAAAATCTGTGATTGGTGGGACAAGCAAATGCCTTGAAAAGACTAAACATGTTTTTGGAGAAACAGTATGGTAAGTCAGACTTCTCTACAGTGTGTTCTGTAGTACAATTGCTCACTTCATGTTTCTGTAGGAGTTCCAGGGATTTAAAACCAAATTTAATTTTAGCTTGGCACCAATGAACTCCAGTACCAGACATCATACAAGTAGTAATCATGAAAACAAATGAAGCTCTATGCTTAAATCAAGATTGAATAATAAATTTAAGGGACATAAATTCGTACAGACTGCTATTTATATGCATTTCCTTGGGTAGGTGCCTGAGATCTATTAATGGGCAAGTGCTAGAATCAGGGAGTCTGGAAACTTTTCTGATCTTCAAAATAAAAACAACAACAAAATTGATCAGAAAAAAACCCAAAACAAACAAAAAAGGTAATTCATACATTGAGAAAGGGAAAGAAATAAGCAGTACATTGTTTGTGAAGTTCCAGTAAACAGGTCAGCTTTTCTTTCCCTCCCAGCACTCCCTTCTCCCTTTCACTTCTGAGTGACTTGAAAGGCCTGTTTACGACCACTGCATTGATTTCCTTTCTTCTGACTCATTGCAATCTGGCTCCAGCCCTCCCCATTCAAACTAATTCACCAAGGTCTCAAATGACCTCTTTCTGGCTAACACAGGAATCTCTGTGTCCTCTTTGACCTTCCTGTCTAATCTGATACCCTTGATCACTTTTTTCCTGGCCTGGCTTTTGTGGCAGTACCCCCCTTGTGGCTTTCCATCAACCTTCTTTATTGCTCTCTCAGCATCTTTTGCAGCAGCTCCTTCTCCGTTCTTCATGGGACTCTCTCAAAGCCACTACAGACTCTGTTTTCTCATTGTATGCCTTTTTCTCTTGTTTTCTGCTGTAATTCCCAGGCTGAACATTTTAACCTCTCTGTCCTGTCTGTTTCTGTTCCATTCTACCAGTTGAATTGACAGCTTAATGTATTCAGGATGATTCCCTGTCAGTTGAAGCAAAAAAAGATCACAGGTAAGTCCTCACTTTGAACCTGCCACTCTTCCTCCTCTGCTCATTGCTGTTGACAACTTCACCATTCCCCTCCAGCTCTCAAACTCAGGATTGGTTTTGTCATTCTCTTGCACGTTCCCATGTGTTTAGATGATCATGGCAAACTTGCTGCAAGACCTGTGGGAATCTGTGCCTAAACAGCCACAGATGTTTGGGCAAAGCTCTAAATATTATCTTTTCCCCTTCCATCTTTTAAAGGCCCTATCCTGCATTTTACTCCAAGATCCATACCTTGGCCACTGATGCAGCAACATCTTTTCTGGATGATGGTCTAATCTAATACTTCTCAAAAGCATGTCTCTGATAGTCTCTTATCATTTCTCTTCAGGGTTGCCCAGGGTTGTTCCCTGCCAACTGATGGACAAGTTGATCAATGGCCATAGTGACACAGACTTTGCAGCTCAAATCAGTTTCTGTTTTTTGTCATCCTTTGTAACATGAGATTCCATTTTTCTGTGCCCTTTGCCCCATCAGAAGTGTTGGGCTGGATGTCCTACTAATATCTCTCACAGGTTGGCCTTGCATCACAGAATGCCACTTGTTGTATTCCCTTCTACAAAGAAATTTCCTAAATCCCCTCTGCTCTCATCAGATGAAGAATTATCATGGAGGAATAAAGTCTCCAAAAGAATCTTCTGCTGAGGAATTCACTGTGACCCTTTGGGGCCAGACAACTTTAACTGATAATCATACAAAATAAGGATGTCTCTGAGCTCTGCTGGTCAGGTTTTAGCCTAAATGCAGACCTCAAAAACCACCCTAATTATACTTTGAAGTACCTAAAAAGACTTTCAAGACAAATGCTTCTCAGACAATTTTGGCTTGCATTTGCAGCAGTGGAGGGCAAAGTGAAGAGTCTTCCTTCAAACAGCTGGGTGCAAATAAATCACTGGATATTTAAAGAGCAGTCCTTAGGATCAATATCATTAGTGCCTTTTTTGTATGAGAATTTAGTTCATGGTGACTTTCCCCTCTTGTCAACACTCACACACTGTTTTTGCCTGTGTTTACCCACACTTTATGAATTTTTGTTTCCAAAAGGTGCCCACTGAATTCCCATGGAGAAATTAATCAGCTGCACTATGATCTCATTTCCCTTGGCATGCCACAGCACCAGACGCATCATGTTTTCATTTCTGCAACCTATTTCCCCAAAGTACAGCAGCTGAGAGATGCTGCCAGGAAAAATGTGACAGCTACAGCATAATTTACCAAAAACCAGCAGTGACACATGGGTATTGAAATATGCCACCTAGGTTAACTGATACCATATAGCCCTGTTCTAAGGAAAACTCCCTTTGATTTGAATGAATGGCAGGAGTTTGGGTTTGCTTGTTTGGTCAGTTGTTTTTTGTGGTTGTAATTTTCTCTAAGTTTTGTTACGGTTTAACCTCTTCAAGAAATCTGTATGGATACACTGGAGACAGAAGGAAAAGAAATGGATGGATGGAAATTGCTCACAGATCCTGAAATGTGTTTTCATAGATTTTCCCAAGCTGGAGACATATTTCTGTTAAAGACTTCAGAGACATACTCTGAAAGACCCAATATATCTCAGGAGTGCTTTGTTCAAACCAGAAATAATTTATTGTTTTGTGTTTGCATTAAGAAAAAACAGCAATTAACAAGTAGAAGAGCAAAAATTTAGTTCAAAAGAGGTAAACTGAAAGAAAATAACAATCTCATAACTGTACAAGACATTGGGAAAAAAATGGAACATTAAAAAATTAAGTAATGATATTGCATATATTGAAGGTTGTACTTATGACTCTGTATTATGTGTTAGTACAGCCCCAGTCTCTTAGAAATTAAATCTAGTCTAAGAAATACAAAAAAAAAAAACCAAAAAAAAAGAGATGAATCTGCAGATAGATACAGCTCTCTAGATAACAATAGGGAAAAAGCAAGAAGTAGTTTTTAATCTTCTGTCATAATTCTCAATTTTACTTCTTGCCTTCTACTTTTCTAGCATATGTAGACAGAAAATTAGATGGAATCTCTCATGAAATTTGGAATGGTATGGCGTTGACATAATCCTCTCAAACATTCTTGCAGGAGATAAGGACAGTGTGGGAGCATTTTCAGAGCTGCAGTACAAAGAGTAGCTGCTGGGATCCCAGGGACATGGCTTCCCTCTGTGGTCAGCCTGCAAGCTGAGACTTGTGATGGGCATTTTCCTGTGCTCCAGTTTAGTAGCTGCAGTCAATTCAGAGAAGGAACAAGTAGGCAAGAACAAGAAACATCTGAAAACAGCAATGGCAATTAGCTGGCACCCCATCTGCTGCCTTTTGCACACTGGACAAAAGCAGAATGGCTTCCCAGGTAATGATTTCCCGAAAGAAATAGCAGTAGGTTACTGTTGCTTCAAAAAGTGCTAACAGTGGTGAAAAGAAAAAAAGTACTAGAGTTACTCTCCTTTATGGTAGAGTGTATTGAACACATTTGTCTTTGAATCAGTAACCCAGTCTGTACCTCATGTATTCTCCACATGGGCTTCTCTAAGTTTTGCTTACACAACCACTACAGCTCTTTCGTGACAAATGAACAAAATTATTCCTGACAGCATCATAACTTTCAAGGCTGATTACTCTTAACAAATTCAGAAAAGGCAGAAAATCACCACACTGAAAAGTTTTGTCTGGGGAAGGACATTAATATCCAGCTGATCCACAGTATGGCCTCACCTCTGCTGCACTAGCTGCCTTTGAAATACCTTCTTGCACAGAAAGCTCCCACATTTATTTTCAGAGCCCTGAAGCATTCAGGGATTCCAGAAGTGCTTCCAGTGCACACAAAGGCTGGGCTGATTCTGAATGACCTTGACCTTAACCCTTCAGCCCTGGTGGCCTGTGGGAACTGCCAACCAGCAAAGGAGATGAGTATGAACTGAATGTCTCCTTTGCCTGTCATCACTCTGGAAAGAGGTAATGCTACACAGCAGCAGCTCCTGGGTGAGAACACATTATTTCAAATTATAACTTTCCCTTCTTATGTGTTCTAGGTCTCTCTGTCCTCCTTCTGTGCATTTTTATTAGCTCTTCTGGGCTGCCACAAGCTTCTAGCAAGAATGAGGAGACATACAAATGAGGTTCCTCAGAGAAGATGGTAAGTGGGAACATTTATACAGATGTTCAGGTTGGAAGATCATTGCGTTAACAGGAAGTGGCTGGAAAAAGTGGAGTCTGGTGAAAGAGATAATGAAGAGGAGAGGAAAAACAGTCCAAGGGATGACTTTTTAGAACTCTGCCTATCTTTCTCCTGAATCTTCATCCTTCACATGGGAAGAGGGTAAACTATTAGGTCTGTATGAGATGTTAAACTGAGAGTTGTTGTAAATGCAGAAATAAATTAGAAAAATGAGAAAACAGTTTTTCTCTACTGAACTTGCAACCTTTGAGCTTCTCTATGAGTTGCAGCTCAATAATAGTTACTGTGGAACAGCCTTGCATAATAAAATCCAGCAAGCAGGAGCAAAAGCATCATGATGAATTTGCCATTATTATTCATAGAGCTGTCATGAGCAGTCTGCTTACTCTACACAATTCACCTAAGAAATACTGGCTTGCCACAGATTGAAGAGTGCATTTTAAAACAGCAAAGTGCCATTCAGTGCCCTACTCTTTCAACCATGCTGTACACACACACAGAGCAGGGAACTCTCAAATTACACTGTTTTGAAAGGTAGTCAAGAGAGTGAAAGAGACCAATAGCCTAATTTTTCTCAAGAATGTACTTTTTCCTACATTAGAAAAAATCACTAGACACTCTTTGTGCCCACTGAACGTGGGATCATTACTCTGGAATCAATTTTTGCTACTGAGTCTTGTTAGGAGAAGACGTGGGGTTCCAGGCAAACCATTTTTCATAGTAAAAACATAGATTCACTGAAGCCATTTACAAGAATGGACCATGTTAGACAGATAAGACCTTTCCAGTTCCCTAGGAAAGTGTGACCATGGCAGGGTTGTATGACAGGAGTCTTCCCCAGGGGATGCACTTGCAGGGAGAATGTGAGAGTCCTGATGAAACTAAGGTGTCTTGGGAGACTAACATCCACAACATCTCCCTGCACCAGCTGTTGGGCTGCTCAGTTGAAAATATTCCTGTTCAATTCCTCCACAGCTGAGGAAACAGCTGAGTGGGATAACCCACTCTTACTCCCCTTCTGCTGCAAAAGAGATTACATTAACTCAGGAGTCAGTATTTCAGTACAACCAGACTCCCGTTGTAAATTATTCTGTCAGTCAGAAACCTGGCATGTTTGAAGTGACTTGGTTACACCACTATCTTCACTGGAAACTGGATTGGTTAGGTGTAAACAAGTGTGGAATTCATACCAAAGAATTAAGGAAATATCAAGGAAATAAGGATTGAAAACTTTTTACATTGAGGAGTTAGGTTCAATATTAGTCAGAAATCATGGAGTCAGAAATATGAACCACTGTTCGTACATAAAAAACAAAAAGGTGTTGTCCACAGGTTGTTTTCTATATGTTAATTTTGGAGAGCCTAAATACAACCATCTCTGTATCTTAAACCAACCAGCAGAGACCGAAGCCCAACCATACTAAACGCAAAGGTCAGAAATTCAAGTGATACCAGAGAAGGCTGATGAATTTCTACCTATGCATAAATATTTACATCTACTATGGAATTAATTTGAAAACTTTGCAATTTTGAAGCAATATTCATGAATAAAATCAACTTTTCTGGAGAGCCCTTCAAGAAAAACCTGCATTACTACCCTCTCATGGGTTTTGCCTCAGTGTACCAAGTTAGGCAGAAACCAGAGTTTGGATTCAGCAGCACAGTTGCTCTTGGAAGATAAATGACTACTTGGAGAAACAACTGTCTGCAGGGAAACCTGTTTATTCCCAGCTGGGTTACATGCATGGTGTTCCTGCACAGCCACAGAGCTGAAGAGTTAAGCTCCCCTGTTTCCTGTGGAGAACAGCTGTCCTGAGTATTTCCTTGAGTCAGATTTTATCTCTCCTATTTTCCATACAAATTCTCTGCTTTCTCTTCTGTACAGCAAGGTCATGTCAGTTGAACACTTGGGAATTCGCCTCTCCATTGTACAAGCATTTTTTAAATATATAATGTACTTTTTTTGTATGTGTTTGCAAGTGTTTTTTTTGTTTGTTTTGTTTTTGTTTTTGTTTTTGTTTTTGTTTTTGTTTTGCTGGCAATGCTTGTCTTTCATAACACCAGCTCCTGTACACTGCTTGCCTATAACCAAATATATTTATTATTCCACCTGTCCCACTCCCCCCAGTTTTGGTATCATTGCAAGATTATTCTGCCACCAAAACTACAGGAAGAACAAAACGCCTGCAACAACATTTTATTGTTAGAGAGTCAAGGCATTACTTTATTATCTGGTCAGGATGTACCACAAATCATATCCACACACAGCCTGGGTGTGCAGAGAGAATCATTCCATGACACATAGTTTTTACTAGATTTTCAGATCCTTTATACAGTTAAAACACATTGAAACGAATGGAGTCAGTGTTCATTGTTTCCAAGTTGCATAGTTCTTAGTATTTGATCTCCTATTGGATCCGGATTTCTTTGCTTCTGATGTTAATTAGATCTTCATTCCCTGATGTTCTTTCCAGTCTTTTCTGGAGGAGATGTCTCCAACTCTGCCAGAGTCTGGGGCAGATGTTCATAGATGGCCACTGATGCCCTTTTTCTTTTGGGCTATTCCCAGTCTGTTGAAATGGTAAGCCCATCAGGCCTCTGCTAGTGGAACAACGTTCTGAAAAGAAACTTAAAATTCCTTTTCCTGGGCAAAGGCAAACAAAACCCTTTGACTAAAGTTATACAAAAATTTATAAACTGTTATGTTTTCCAGCAATTCCAGTGAACATAATTATTTCCATGCCCTCAAGACAAGAGTCTCGTAACACTAATTAATTTACAGACACAGCATGAAATAGTTTTCAAAATCAAGATGGGAAATGCTGTGCAGAAAAAAGAATTGTTATAGCCATCTTATAGATGAGCACATCCACAGAGGGTATAGCTAGAAAAATTTTGGCAGGTTCATACCCATTTAGACTGAAATATAAATTTACCCAGAGCCAGTTGTGACGGTATTGCCTGTAGGAATCAAGCTGGACTAAAAGGTACCGCATAGCTTTTGTGTTTGTCTCCTTGGAAAACCAGCTGGTTCACTCCAAACTAGTCAGAATGGGAATCATCTGAAGATGTACAACTGACTGGGGACCCTGGAGTCATCTGTGGAGCTGCAACCATGACAATATGGCTGTAACTGGAGACCAATTAACTTGCAGAAATTTTTAATTACAAAACTCAAAGATATTTTGTGTCTGTATTCAAAACACACTTGCATGGACTTGGTAATGAATGGATCAGCTTCACTCTGCCTAAATATCCATATAAAATGTACTGGGTTACTCTCTCATTTTTGATGAATTCAAAAATTGTGCAGAATATGCTAAATTATTGAAACCCTTCCCTCTGAGAATTCATAAGGCATACTTTCTGAATCATATCAATGATACTTCGCAGTAAATATTTGTATTACTGCACACACAAAGAATATATACTCATAACTGAAAGCCAGAGCAGAACTCCAATATGAGTCGAGAAAAACAAACAATAGTAACTGAGAGACTGGAGAGAATGATAAATACTGATGTTTATGAGTATTTCCAACCAACGATGACTGGATCTGACAATGCAACTGTCCTGTAAACAGTGGAGCTAATTGCAGTATGTTTCCCAAGGTCTTTCCCAAGGGACTAGATGCCTTGGAACATGTGAAGAAAGAAATTAAATACATGGGTGAGCACAAGAAGGTGACTGGCAGCAAGCACAAGGAGCTGTATTTGCTGTGCAGTGGGTGTCAACAAAACAGTACTTGAGGTTTCAGCTGCAGTTGTGACAAAAGCTGTGGTAGAAAACTTTACTGCCTTGTGCCTGTGTTCCTGAGCAGGGTCTGGTGAGGAGGTGGTGAATAGTGCCACCTGTCTCTCTTCCAGCCACTGCACAGCAGGCAGAATGGAGAGAGGGAAGCTGAGCTGTCTGCCCTAACATCAGCCACAGACAGCAAGAGAAAAGAGAAAGGATCCTCCTGCCACACCATGCATGAAAAAGTGAGAGTGGATCTGGTTCTCATGTTTTAAACATTTTGTGGCTAAAGCTATGAAGTGATTCTCAACAGTTGTCCTTTCATTTTGCAGCTCCTCCACAGACTGATTTTTAAGGTGTTTAAATACATAATTTAGCACCTAGATACCCAGACCTCTTCCATATCTTCCATTCTTCAATTATAAAGCAAAATTGTTGATAATACTGGTAATTTACAACAATACATTTCTGCCTTTCTTATTGGTACAATTACAACACTTTGAAAAGATCCAGGCTCTTGTTAGGTGCTTAGAGAGAAAGTAATATGATGTGCTTTTTCCCAGTCTTGTCTAGGATCTACAGGCATTGTTGTGACACAAATAATAACAAACCTAAGGGGAAGTAAAACAGAACATTTACAAGAGAAGATTTTAATAGAAATAATAAAGTTCGGGAGGCTGACTCTAAAAAGCCTGACGTATAATTATGCAAAAAACATTTCAACCTGGAATATTAAAAAAAGGTAGAAAGTAGGTGGACATTGTTGGCAATATAAAATTGTTTTTCTCATAAAAGGATGGAGAAAAATGTTAGCAAACATGTAAAGCAAATAAAAATAGAAGAAGATACAATAAATGGCTGGTGTCCTACAAGGCTTTTAAAGAGAACACTATTCAAAGAATTAACACACAAGAAGAAACTTGTGCAGAAATGCATATTCAGCAGATTTGCTTTTTTATTTTATTCCCTGTTTGGTCAGTTGAAGGCCTGGAGGCGATAAATTCCTCTTGCACAGAATTCAACAGTGATAAATAGTTTGGAAATCACTGAACTAGTTGTGCTTGAGGCATTTGAATTTCAATGTTTCAAGTTTCCAGCACAGTTGATTTGCTGTGCTGGAAAGCAGGTGAGGACATCATGAGGACATTTTCTATGAAAGTAGGTGAAAGCTGTTTCCCTGAGAATTATGCAGCCATCAGTACATTAACTAATCCTTATTGCATTTCCCTCATTATCATATTTTTCAATTTATAACATCGTCTAGAAGAATATGATGTAAGACAACCTGCTAATAACTTTGCTACACATCTGTCTTCATAAAATACCTATAAAAATGTGAAAGCTTTTTTTTTGTGGGATTGATTACAAAGAGGGCTTTATGAATAAATTTCTTCTCAAAACTAGGAAGTGCTTTAAATTGAGCACATTTTTTCAGATTCAGATAGGATACTTAGAAGTTATGTACCATAGGAAATAAGTGGTATGGGTAATGCAATAAACCATAAAAAATAAAGCATAAACAAATCGAATGTTTACCACATAACTGGTAATACATCATAAGATTGCAGTTTATAGAATTTTTATATTAGCTGCTGTGCCACAGCAACAGTTACAACAAGGGATAAAACGGCACATGGTAGGCTGTTGGATACTCTGTTATGTTGTTGTCAGATTTTAAAAGTGTCTAATTTGGTAGGATTCTGTCTCCTTCAAAACAATGACTGTTGCACTAGTGGTGAACCAATAGGTGATAGCAGGGCAGGCAGCCTTGGGAATTCAGAATATGGAAATAAGTGCATAAGGGAAAGTGGAGCTGTTCCCAAGTGTACTTGGCATCTGAAGAAAGAACTAACAGTTTGGCAAGGTGCTCATCCAGCAGAAGACATACCATGAAAATGGCCCATAATAAAATCTGGTGGTGCTTGCTTTTTTGGGGGGGGACGGGGGCGGGGGGGGGGTGGTGGGGTGGCTTTTTTTTTTTTTTTTTTTTAAGCGGAAAACATTTTATTATGTTAAAAAGCCAAGTACTTATAAAGTATGAAAAGAAAATGAATGAAATTTTAAATCTTCCTATTTCTGCATATGAATTATGATCAATTCTTTAATGTGATTGGAGGAGGTAGTCAGCTGTTTTTCAGCTCACTTAACCAGGCTGAAGATTCAGGTATTATGTAAAAAAGGTTATCAGAAAGTCAGTATTAAATATAATATTCACTTAGAAATGCTGAGGAGTTGTGGGAACAGCTTCACTTTTTGTAATGAAACAAAAACTAAAAGCCAAGAAATATATAATTTAAGGACTGCAACACTTAAAGCAGTGAGAGTGTTTCAAATAATTCAAAATGAGTCAGATCAAGATATGAAAAAGAGGTACTGATCAAATGAAAAAAAATGGGGCTGTGGGGCAGTTATTATAATAAATTGAAAGGCTACAATATAGTGCTCAGGAAAGCTGTTGGTGAGACAACCTTATTGCTGGCATTTCTTACCTTTTAACTGCTTGATTTGGCATTCTTAACAGCAGTCTTTTAACATCATTTTTAATGAACTCTACCCATGCTTCTGGGCATGATGGTAGGCAGCAGTTCTCTATGGTACAAAATTATTTCATCCACAGAGCCACCGGCAGAGAACAGCAGAACAGCATATTAAAAGTGTAATTCACTTACTGAAAACTTCTCTTGGTTTGTTGTTTTGTGTTTTTTTTTTTTTTTAATTTTTTTTTTTTGCCTCATCTGGTCTCCAAATGAGCTTCTCAGCTCTGAGGCTCAAGGAAGTCTAACCTGGTAGCAGACACTTAGCTCTTGCTGTGACCCCTGCTGAACACAACCTGTGCACCCTGGGGAGGCAGTGCCTCGGCATTGTTGCCCAAAATGGCATAGAACCAATAAAAAAGTTGTTTAAGGGGCCATTTGGGAATCTCTCATGTCTCAAAGGAATCATGTCATGTTAAAAATCATTCATGTCCGGACATTATGTGGTCCCATCCCAGCTCACTGTCTGGTCCATAGCCTGGACATTCCTGTTTCCATGAGCCCTGAGTGCTTGGAAGGGAGCACTCTGGAGCTGTTTTAAAACTGGAGGAACACAAAGATATTTTAATTCTGACTACGCTCTCTGCACTTGTGCCCTCAGTTGGCCATTATAACACAAATGAGCTCAGTGTTAGTGTATGTAGTTGTTTACAACCCTGTGGAAGCACACAAAACCTACACAACTGCTCAAAATTACAGCTTGACAAATGAAAATAGGCAGAAAGCTTTGGAAAAAAAAAAAACAGAGAAAAACTGATTTAAGAGACTATGTCATAACTAGTAAGGGTGTAGATGAAAAGAGTGGGTGGTAGAAACACAGCACAGCAATGCAACAAAACAATTGAAAAATAGCTTCCATTTTCACCATATATGGAGGTTTCACCAAGAACCAAAGGAGAGGAGTGCAAGGTTTGGGAAGGCACTGGGATGCCACAGATCTTTTCTCCCTGATATAGAGGGCTTCTCAGGGAACTGCCAGAAAGGAAATGACATTGTTGACGGCTTCAACTAATCCTTGATCTGCCTGGAAGGTGAGATTTACAATAATGCCCTAGTTCCCATGTGCCATCACTTGTTTAACACCTTATTCCTTCCTTCCTCTCCTTCAATAGAATCTTCTAAAAATAAGTAACTTAATTTATAGAATTCAACTTGGTAGCTCCTACAGAGTTCATCTTTTGCTGCCTTATGACCATAAGTACTTCACTGCTCATAGTAATGTTAAAATAGCAATCTTAAAAACTGGTGCACATTTGCTGTACGCTAACATTGACCATGTGCTGTGAAAATCACCCTTAAGTGGGGCTACAACTGCTGGAAACCTGAGGGAAAAGCTTAATTTTCAATCTTGCCCTTGTATTAGGTTTGTACTTTCTGCAAAGAATCTGCTTCAGACCTTAAAGAGTCGTAAAACTTCTAGCACATGTAATGTCATAAAAATTAATATTAAAATCTTTACTATAATTTAAGAAGACTGTCAGAGTTTTGTCTTGCTAAAAGGAAAAGAAAAAGGAATATCTATAAGTTGAAATTATCCTTGTGAAGCTTCAGGTTGAAATACCAAGGACTAAACTATTTAAAGGACATTACAACAGTGACTATGACATTGTACTGAACAGGCTGCCACCTCTTTGTAGTGAAAACCCTCCACACTGCTGAATTCTTTCATGTTTGGGTGGGGAATACTAGCATTTTTGTCTGTACAGAGACTTTTGCTCCAACAAATAGAAAGAGAAAAAAAACAAACAAAATCTCTTCCCTGCAGAGGTGGGTGCAGAAGATAAAACTTGTAGAATCCTTCAAGCATGCTGCTGGGTTGACCTTTTCAGAAGATGCTCTAGTTTTGTTGTTCTCTTCACATGCCCCAAAAGAAGCTCTCCCAGAACAAGGAAGCACTAAAATCAAAGAACTTTACATCTGACAGCTGAGAGCATTGAGAGCTGGGCTGGGCAGGTGGGAGGCACAAGTCCCTGCTTCTGATAATATTATACAGGCTCAGTAGACCTGTAAGATAAAATATAAAATACAATCCCAGATCTTCCATTTGCAGTTTGGTTGGTCCAAGAGGATTTAACATCAGGATCATGAGTTTGCTTCTTGATTTTTTATAAAGGACAAGTTCAATAAAGTCTGTGTTTTGCTAAAGCTACTGAGGGACATGCGGGAGGGACCGCCTGTTCTCTGAAAATATGAACATGCCTTCAGGTTAATATTTTCCTGTATAAATAGTTTGCCTCACCTGAGAAGAATGATTTAGAAAACACCTGCTGTGAGATGTAATTAGAGCACGAATATGTGCTAAACTATGAGTCTGCCAGACCTCATGAGGAGCAGGAGGTGCTCAGTTCCTTTCCATGCCTGCAGAGGTTTAGGGTTCAAAAACATTCTCTGTGACTCAGATACTGCAGGTGATTATATTCTCTAGGACTGTAAATCATTTACCACAAAAAGTGGGTGGCAATGTGATTAGCACACACTGAGTAGGGAAAGAGACATAAATTACTTGGAATCTCTTTTTTGTCTGAGTCATGTATGCTTAAAGCTACAACTGCAGCAAGGCTGAATGTGATCAAACAGAAGTTCCATTGTAAGGGCTTTATGAAAAGCATTTAAATTATTTCTGAGAGAGAATATTCTACTTGGATACCTACCTGAAGATGTAAAAATTAGTTATTTAATAAAGAGTTTAATTTACAAGTTTTTACCTAATCTCAGTTGAGCAAAGAAAAAAAGAAATCTGTGAATATCATATTATTGCATTAGCATTTCATTAAGATGGGCCTGAAGCCTCATAAGCAGTAAACCTTGGCTTTTAGTGAACAGCAAATACATCAGTTCTTTAGTTGGAAAGGAACTTATTTTTCCAGGAAAGCTCCAAAGAGCTCAATTGTCTAGGAGTCTCCTACAAGGCAATTGTTCCTAAATGTTAAAATAATATTATTAAATTTGAGGGAGTTCCCCAGTTTTCAACAGAGTCCATGTAAAAGGTACTGTTTGAAGTAGGTTTTGAGTCAGGTGAGGATGACTCATGGTATTTTAAATTAAATTAATTTTAGCAGTAACCTATATGTTTGTAGTTCTAAATAAGCTATATTCATCTTTCAGCTGCATAATTTCTACAAGACATAAAATAAGAGATAACTGCATTATTGGAGAGATAGCAACTAAACTAAATCTTTTCTTAGATAAATGATTGTTCAACATAATCAGTGTCAGATAAAGCTGACCTGAAGGAACAGAACTAGTAGGATTTCCCTAGCACAGAGCTGCATTCAGTGCTTCATAATAAGGAACCAGATGAATGTTTGAATTTTCTAAATGAGCTGTTTAATTTTAATCAGCCATGGGGGAAAATGTTTCAAAAATTAGAGCAAGAATTGGATACTTACCCCGGCTTCAGGCACTTCACTCAGCTTGTTCAGGAGCAGCTTCCTCTTTCACACCCTTACTTTCCAGACCAGCTAATTAAGTGCAGGTTCAAGCTCAGATGCTTCTCCATCCTTTAACTATTGTAATGCATTCTAGTGGGCAGAAGCACAGTGAGCCCTTGTAGTTATCCCTGGGGCAATTGACAGAGATAAGAAACACTTAAGCTTTCAAGCTGTGCAAAACTCTTTTTTTTTCCATTTTTTTTCTTTTTGTTTTGGTAAAGATACAGTCTAGGTACTACGGTTTTCCTTCCTCATAGAGGAAGGAGACTTCCTTCTTTTCCTGTCACTCTTTTTCTGTCTTAGTCTAAACTGGTATTTTCAGAAAAGCTTTCAATTAGGACAAATCATTCCCACAGAATGCCAGATTCTTAGATGCTCTAAATCAGTGCAGCTGCAATGAGGTAACTCTGACTGCAGTGCAGATAGACCAGCTGAAGGGACAGCTTCACTCTTCTGCCCTTCAGAGATCTCAGGCAGGTTCAACATCTGGCAGAAACACTCTAATGTCTGAAATGAAGCCAGGCCTCCACAACTGTGAGGCTAGTATTTTGGTCTTCCTGCCACTGAAATTACCTCCATGTGGTATTTCACATATGACAGACTGAAAATGATTTACAAATTGCCTAATTTCTTGGCCATTTGCCATCACAGATACAGGAACTATTTAATTTCAGTTTTATTCCTTCTACTCTTATCTCTGTCTAACACCTGCTAAGAAAATATACAGTATCATTTTTTATTCCTTTGCTTTCAGGGTCTTTCACCGCTTTATCTTGTCTATTTGTTGCAAATATTTTCCTATTGGGGTCTCAAGTCTTGAAATGAAATCTGATTGTGAGACAGAGTTTCTAAAAGAATTTATCTCATATTTTCTCTCTAGTATGAAAAGAAGCCCGAAAAGAAAACAAAATGCTTCCTATAAATTCTATAAATTTTTGGTTTGTTTTTTATTTTCTTCTGCTCAGCAGGTGAATCAAGAATTTTCTCAGCAAATTAGATACGGGTTGGCTCAGGAGATACAAACATTGTGCAGCTTGCCCTTAGGAACCCTAGCTACAATGACTACTCCAGTTGGTATGGCAAAAGCACTCTCACTACTACATTAGTAGGTAGATGAAAGCATCTGAATTCTGAAACTTCCAGCACAGACATAGACTATGGAAGGGACCCATAAGGATCACTGAAATCCATCTCCTGGCCCTGTCCAGGACACCCCATGTGCCTGAGAGCATTGAATGCTTCTTGAGCTCTGTCAGGCTGTGCTGTGACCACTTCCCTGGGGAGCTGTTCCAGTGCCCAGCCACCCTCTGGGTGAAGAATCTCTTTCTAATATACAACTTAAGCCTCCCCTGACGCAACTCCAGGCCATTTTCTCAGGTCCTGTCCCTGGTCACTGCTACAAATGGATGTGAGGGTTTAGATAAGTCGTTGCCTTTTGCCCAGGCCTGTGGAAACAGGCACTAACTTTATTGAGGTGGCCAGCGCCTCAGTACCCACTCTCTTTCCCAAGTTCTTTAATAATGGCTGATTCAGTCTATTATAGAATGAATTATTTAATTAATAAACACAAAACTAACAGACATAAGATTTAACACAGACTATATACTACACAGGAATAAGGACAAAAATAAAAAGGACTACTAGTGGGTTAAGGTATCCTTTTCAGTTACAGCTAGTGAAGAAGTAGTGTAAGCTTAGGATTCAATGTATCTTACCATCCAATTGTTGGTGTAGCACATATCAAAATCCTTTCCCCCCAGTTCCCAGGAAAGTAACCAAATGCCAGGGAGAAGTTCCTCACACCTTCAGGGTGTGCATGTAGAGGCTTCTGCCTTTGTGATAATTGTGTGTGCTTTTATAGTCTGTAACAAAGTGTCTCTTAGTTGAGAATATTTCCTTTATATGTTCCCGCATCTGCTCTTCAGACTAAGATGTTGATTCTCAGCTGAAGCCTGAGCCCTTGTGGTGCCAGAGATGACCCCTTGCTGGGCCTTTCAGCCCCTCGGTTATGTCTCGGTTTTGCACCAGCTGTCTGTGGTAGAGGGGAGTGGGGGGAGAAGAAGTCCTGCCACAGTCACCAGAGATAAGAGATCAGTGCCTGCCCCTCCTGCTCCCCTCACAAGGAAGCTGTAACTGCAGTGAGGTCTGCCCTCAGTCTCCTCCAGGCTGAACAGAACAAGTGGATTCAGCTGCTCCTCATATGGCTGCTCCTCAGGATCTTCACCATCCTTGTTTCCCCTTGGACACTCTCTAATCGCTTCATATCTTTCCTCCTTGGCACCCAAAAATGTCCCCAGCACTCGAGGTGAGGCTGCCCCAGCTCAGAGCAGGGCAGGACAGTTCCCCCCCTTGTCCAGCTGTGATGCTGTTCCTTTGGCCCCCAAGGCAAGGTTGGCCCTCCTGGCTGCCAGGGCACTGCTGACTCTTGTTCAGCTCTGTCATCAGAACCCTCTTTCCATGGCACTGCTTTCCAGCATCTCATTCCCCACCTGTCTTTGTATCCTGGGTTGTCCTGTCCCAGGTGCAAAATCCAGCCCTTGTCTTTGTTAAATTTCACACATCTGGTGATTGCCCATCTCTCTAATTTGTTGAGGTCTCTCTGCAGGGTCTCTCTGCCTTAGAGAGAGTCAACAGCTCCTCCTAATTAAAAATTGTCAACAAACCTACTTTTATATATAAGAAAGTAAAAGTCAAGTCAAGTCAATATGGGAAATGAGAGGCTTTTTCTTCTTCCGCAACAACCACGTGTGTTATCTATCATAGTTTGAAATAAATAAATGCACAAATTACTGAAGGCAGTAAGACACAAATTACTGAAGGCAGTTTTACATTTACCTTGTCAATTCAGTGCTTTTTCTTTGTGATCTAAATAAATCTGCTTTTAATTGCGACTTTCTTCCCAGTTAGTCCAACACAGTTCTGGACATGACTGGACTTAAGGCAACTTCTGTGTTGCAAGGTAAAATTCTGAAATAAACCCCAACAAACCATCCTGCTGTGAGCAGTGAGGTTGCAGAAGACGGCCTACACTGTTCTTTATGACTCTGTGAGCCCAGCTTTTCAGACAATGTAACTTTTTTTTTTTTTTAATGCAGCACTGCATGTTTAACAGGCACTTCTTTAGTATTTGAACCATTGATCTGTGGTGCCTTCATGTCTTTGGAAAGCTCTTGCCGTAACCTCTCTCTTTAGAACAGGGATAAATACTGATTAGACTGACGAGAAGTAGTTTAAAAATGTGCAAAGTTCAAGTGAGAGTTTCTTTTTTATTTTTTTTTTTTTTAACATGTGAAAAAGGAAAGATTTTACCTTATGTTTTCAGCTCAGTTTGAAAAAGTTTAAATTGTCTTTTGTGCATGGTTAAAAATGAGATGCAAGGTGATATGTGGTCTGAGGTACTTCACACATCCCAAAGCCAGAGGATCAAGCTTTTGTCTGATGGACTTTGCAGATGGAAAAAACCCTCTGTGATAGTGTTAGAAAGTGTTCTATAGTGATAGACTTCTCTTTAGCTTTAAATCATTAAATATTTTTCTGGATTATGGGCTAGAGTTCTTCTTGGGATGTGTGAACCCTTAGACCATACTATGATACTTATAGCAGTATACTGCCAAATTAATGGAATTATCCTAAGAAGAGCAGTATATGAAAGAAAAATCTACTCTCTGGTGACACAAGTTTGTATATATTCTGTGAACACAAAATATGGATCAGAAAGTAAATCCCCTGCTTCTTCCTTCTCCTCCTCTCTGATTTTACCTAGTCTTCTAAATATATTTGAGTATATATATATGTACTTTTAAAGCACAGCTTTAAAGGACTATTCAAAGAATCCAATTCAAATTAATTTACTGGGCCAACACAGCATTTTTTTTACAGTGAATTAAATTGCTGAAAAGATTTTGCCGACTTTTACCTGTGGTGGTGCATGTTATCTCAGGCTTGTTCTTTGAATTTTCTGATATCCTTTGTTTACATCTGTCTATTTTAGTAGCAAGCTGAGATGTCCAAGGCCAAAAACAGGGGACGTTTATTTCCCGACGTCAATATTTATAGAATTCAAAAAGTGACTGTGGATTGGAGGACGAAATTGCCGCCTCTCCAACCACACTGGTCAAACCAACAGTCCATTAATTCTCTCCTCCTCCACAAAGGAAAGCAAAACATCATTATTTACATGAAAGTGCGTGAGAAACTCCATTACAAAAATGTAAACTTTAGAAGGCTTAGAAGAACTTTAGAAGAACAGGGCAACAGCAAGCAACATATACTTTTCCTCCAAGGTCTTTACTGTGCTCCTGGCTGAAGAGTCCCAAGGTGCCCCAGGTTCTCTTCCTTTTTAGCCCTAGCTTCTCCTTTTTCTGCAACTATTGAAGCATTGGTATTCCCATTAATATAAGGATATTCTGCATGACCTGTCAGTTGACCAAAATTTATATAGTTATATCACATATGAATCACTGATTGCAAGATCAAGTTGTTTTTTTGCAGACAGCACAGCAAAGGTGGGGCCCCTCTGAAAGAAACATATCCTTAGAATCCCTATCTTGGTTCTTAAATGCATGAGATGTTTAAGACATAAATAGATGTGTAAATGACATTGGTGTTAAAGAGAACAAAAGCAGGGTAGGTCCGGAAGTGTAGCTATTGCGAAAAGCTCCTGCCTGTAGTGATTACAAATTTTGTGCTAGCAGAATATCCTCCTGGATAACTTATAGCCCATGACAGTGAAAAATGTCTGAGTTAAAACAGCAAGTGTGTGATCCAAAAATTATTGAAGTCAGTGGGCATCTTTCCATTGGCTTCAGCAGACTTTGTCAATGATGTAAAAGTGGTTAAAGGAATTTAGCTCAAATGTTCCAATAGTTACCCTCTGGACTCTAAAGTGGGGGGAACATTTTAGCTAGAAAAAGGATTTTAAAAAAGCAGTTGAAAAAAAAGTATGAAAAAATTATCTGCAGTAGAAATTTTCATGATTGAACAGATATACCAAGAGGAGGAGAAGGTATTAGCTCTCCCAAAGAGACTCACTACAAGCTAATATGACTGTGTCAGTGAAACCCAAAGACAAATGATGAAAACCACTCATGCCTTGATTATACAAAGATCCACATGGCAGGTACAGAAGGGTCAAGGACCGATAGCTTCAAAGATGCTGGAAGTTTATGTTATTTCTTCTATTTGCTTGCTAAGATTTTAGCATATAATTCTACCCTTGGCACCTGGAGGCTACATCTTCTGCTATTGTCCTTGTGGAGTTTAAATCAGTTTCCTGAATGAATTTAGCACAATTTGGACTAGACTCTAAGTTAATTTTCCTTATGATTGTTCTTATGCGAAGAAGGTAGATTTTTGCTTTTGGACTGCCTATCACCATAAGTATTCTTTATTAATATATGTACTTTGGGAGAGTTTTAAATTTACTCTAAGGAACCAATCAATAATGAAATGGAAAATACTTCAGTGATCTCTTTGCAGGTAAAATAAAAACTGATTGATATGCCTTTCAAAAATATTAGGAGGCCTTAATTAGGATCACAAAAATATTTTCCAACGCAACACATGATATTCAGGGTTAAAGCATGGCCTTTAATGATGATTTTACCATACACACAAAAGCTATTGATTCAGCAAAATGTGTCTTAATTTGAAAGCACTTATAAAATCATTCTCTGAATTCAAACAGAAGAAAAAACTATTTTCCTCTCTTTCTTTTCTTTGTTTATTTAAATCTTGCTTTCTTTTTCTCCCTTTCTTAAAATCTTGCATTCTCTTCCTCTCTCCACCTGCCTTCCCCCATTCTGCTTTCCTCTCTCATTGCAGCTTAAGTTCCTCTCATCGTCTTTCTTTCTTTCTTTTTCTTTCTTTCTTTCTTTCTTTCTTTCTTTCTTTCTTTCTTTCTTTCTTTCTTTCTTTCTTTCTTTCTTTCTTTCTTTCTTTCTTTCTTTCTTTCTTTCTTTCTTTCTTTCTTTCCTTCTTTCCTTCCTTCCTTCCTTCCTTCCTTCCTTCCTTCCTTCCTTCCTTCCTTCCTTCCTTCCTTCCTTCCTTCTTTCCTTCTTTCTTTTTCTCCCTTCCCTTCCCTTCCCTTCCCTTCCCTTCCCTTCCCTTCCCTTCCCTTCCCTTCCCTTCCCTTCCCTTCCCTTCCCTTCCCTTCCCCACAGCTTCTAAACTTCCCTTTAGCAAATCTTTAAAATGTTCATGCAACAAAAAATATGTGTAGTGTCATATAATATTTTTAATCTCTCCTTGGATTGCTGAAAGTGATACCAATACCTCATGTCTTCATTAGTAGGGAAAAATCCCACCTTTTATGTACATTTAATGGGGGAGTGAGGGGGAAAAATCAGAACAGTAATCCAGAACAGCAAACAAAACCCCTCCTTTGAGGGAGCAGTGGGAAATGACAACATACTTTCATTTTCCTGCCTTTGGGGAAAAACTTTCAAAACAGTTCTGGGCATGATGTCCAAAAGCTACATTTGAAGTAAAAGTACATAAGCCACTACATTCAAAGAGAATTAAGCATCTGTCTTAAACTCACCAAGGTAAGGAAATTCAGAATTAAGGCTGTAACTCCATACTTAACTCACACCTTTGTAGTCACTCCATATGGAATGACAGATCACCCGCTGCTAAGAGACCACTGTGATTCCAGCTTTAATGTTGAATATCTTTGCTCTCTAAGTGCTGAACTACATCTGGAATGTTAACCTATTTGTTAGTTTTTCTTTTTTCGTTTTTTACATCAATGAGGATAAAAGCAAATAAAAACATATGAAAGCTTATGTTTTGAAATAGCTTTTATTTTAATTTTTGTAGTTTCTGGGTTTTTTTCCAATGATCAAATTTGAAGAAAAACTAATTATGGGGAAAACCATATTTTTTTACTATGATCTTTTGCCAAGTTTCAATCCAGTGCAAAATTTTACAGATATGTGAGCCCCTAAAAGGAGAGCTTTATAATGGAAGCATTGACAAACTCTTAAGCAGAGCAAGGCAAGTAGGTGTCTCTACAATATTGCTCAATAAGAACCTTGTCATTACAGGTCTCAATAGAAGGTGGGAGTACAGGGGGAGTGAAGGATTTTCTTCCATGTGATATTTCTGGCATAATTTGTGCTGAGGTTTGTTGAGACATAACCACAACTCACTTCTCCACTAACAAAATATTAATGATACAACACTTTTTCACTAGATTGTAGAAAAAAATTTTTGTTTCCTTACCAAAACTATATTTTATTGCTTACCTTTCAATTGTAGCTAAGAATAATTGTACCTTTGAAATTTCTCTAATTTGTGAAAATTGTCCTTCTCTTGTGAGACAGAAATGTGACATTTCAGCAAAAAATCACACTTCATTCCAAGGGAAAGGATTTTGAGGTCTCTTACTTTGTGAGTTCAAAATCTCCACTGTCAAGTGCTTTGAAACTACTCCTCTTTATCAAAATTTAAACAGGCATAAAAATTTTTCAGTGATTCATTCAGTCAGGTTATTCAACTGCAGCATCAACTTTAAAACTTTATGGCTGTGATCTTCCATCTGTAATTCTTTCCATGTTGCATTAAAGATCACCCTTGTCTACTTGGATGTGTCACTTTTTCTCCAACATCAACACATTGCCCCTGTAACACTCTCCAAAGAAAAATAACCACAGAAAAGGCCTTGCAAATAACTTTTCAGGATTGGACCACATGGAAGAATAGTGTAACTGTGATCTCATGTAGGATATCTCTCTCTAGGACAGCCAGGATGGAGGGAGAAGAAAAAGGAGAGATTATCTAGTAATTTCATATACAGAGAGACATGGAAATATTAGCAACAGTGTGGAAATGGACAGAAATATAAATCAAGGCATTCTGGTGCAATTAAAGACTGAGTATAAAAGGTGTAGGCTTTTGGCAAGTATTCTTGAATATAAATGTCCTTTTTTTTTTTTCATTACACACTAATGGTCACTGTTCTTGGCCCCAGCTTGGGTCACATTTCCATTAACCTGTCTTTGAGCTGTTTTTTTTCCATATAGTCTTTGATTTACAGCACATTAAATAAACTGAGATTAGCTTCCCTGAAACCAAGAGAGTTTTATGCCAGCATAAATCTGATGTAGCTGAAAAGACAGCTCAACTTTGAGGACATTAGGATTTGGCTTTGAATTACAGTGTTAAAAAATCTCAAAAAAATTGAGTGTCTTCTATCAAATCCTGCTGGAAAGACAAATAAGACCACTTAGGTCTTGTTCTCCAAGTTCGCTGTACATGTCCACTGCTAAGCCCCACTGTACTCCTTTTCCCATGCTGCTGAAAGACCAATTTCTCCTCCCATTCCTCTGTGGTGGATGAAAGGTTGGCAGTGGTGCAAAGTGAAGGCTAAATGCTTTTAATCCAATCTGACAAAAGGCCCTTAGCACAGATGCTGATGAAGACAGCATCTTCCCCTCCAGGCACAGCCCATGAAAGGCACAGCAGAAGCTGAGCAGAGTTGGCCTCTGGGCAGCATTACTGTTGCCTTCAAAACTGATAAGGTTTTACTGGACAAAAGTGTATGCCCAAGGCACCAGAAATGAGGCTGTCCCCTGATGATTTAATATCCCCTTCACCTCCCAGACTCATTGTGGAGAATATTGTGGCCTCCATCTCACAAAACAGCTGCATCACTCTCATGTCAGATGGGACTGATGGTACAGACCCAGCTCCTTTGACTGCTTTTGATAGCATTGACCTTGAGGCCAGAAATTTTCCCAGGGCTGCCTCATATTTGTTGTTACAGGATTATATGTCCTCTGAAATTGTTGCTGAACTACAACATGTATTTTACTGTCCATATGTTCATTTTATTTTTTAATTTTTTTACAATAATTTAAGAGCACATAAAAATTTATATACGAATCACACACGTGCAGGTGTATGTGGAAAGTTCCCAGCTGTATTATGCTCAAAAGACCCAAACCAACCATGCTGTCTTCCCTTGCATGGGATTAATGGCTTATCCATCTTTGTCAGTTACTATTGCACAGAGCTACATTAATTTCCATTTCTAACAGTATGTGGAATTTCTTCTTTAAAGTCAAAGGAGCTTTAGTACTCTCTGTCCTGTAGCCACAAATTGGGAAAGAAACCATGTAGCTGTGCCCCAGCATCTACTACATGTTTTAATTTGGATTCACTTAAATGTTCCAGTGAACAGCAATAGCCTGTCATAGCATCAAAAGCATTAACAGAATTAGGAAAATGGTTTTACTTCAATAAGGTACTTGATAATCCATCCACATACTCACACTCATACTTAAATTTGAAGCTTGACTCGCATTTCACTCTAGGATGGCTAATACCATTCTAGAACAGAGATTTTGGGCAGTCCCACGACAAACCAGGTTGAGTCCTGTAAGTTTAAAATGTCAGATAAAAAAGAAAATGGTTAACTCCTGAAAATGATTTAAACTCAACCAGAATATACACCCTCTACATGGTTGACCTCCATGCCACAACAGAAACGTCTATGTATTTATCACAGTGAAACAGCAAACACAATGTATATACAATTTTGTCTTGAAAAGTTTTATTGGTGATGCAGGAATAATTTTTTGGAATAATTTTTTGCATGAGGAGGATTTAAGTTTGGAAACTTAATATAAACTAATATAGTTTGGACTTAAATTTCTAAAGCTTTTATTTTTGCTGACTGTTTAAAGAAGGAAGAGAGGGATAAGACAAAGAAAATTCGTACTAGCACTGGTAAGCACATATCATGACCCTCTATCCACAGGACACAGTGGTGGCTGTTGTGCTGCATTTGGCTGGCTTGTGGGCCAAGCTCAGACTCTGGCTTTGCCTGGAAATGTAGGGCTGCTGGAGGCAGCAGCTGGCACTTGGTCTTTCAGGACGTTTGTGTAACCTTAATGTTGCATGAAGTAATAGTTGTGTTTACATAAAGCATAGATACGTATAAATGTTTCAGATTAATATTTCCCAAGAGACACTTTTTACTGTGCATAGGGTAAACAGCCTTTGATGTGCTATTTCCTTTTAGTGTGCAAGGTAATTTTGGATCTTGTTCTGTGACTGTGACAAAATCCCCATTTACTAAACTTACTCAGACCATTCCTCCCCTGACCATACTCTGTGGGACAGCACCCCATCCTCCTGAAAAACTGTCTGGTTGGTTGTGATTCTTCTGCCATATTTTGCATATTAAGATGATTGCCTTGAAAATAATTGCAAAACTCCCAACTCAGCGTACAAACCTCTTGCATTTCCATTCTGTGTTTATGGTGCTTAGGGGCATGGTTTAGTGCTGGACTTGGCAGGGCTGGGTTAGCAGTTTGTCTTGCTATTAAAGGTCTTCTCTAACTTAAATAATTCTATGATTTTATGATTTTTGGGAGGAAAAAAATAGGCAGCCAGAAGCACCTGAAAAGGCTAGTGAGTATTATATCTCTTTGCGTGAGAGATAGTATGTGCAGTTCTGTTTTTTCACATTGAGAAAGTAAAACTAGTAAAGGGAAAAGTAACAAGGATATGGACAAATGTGTAGACAAAAAAAAAAAAAAAAAAAAAAAAAGGAGAAACTTCTGCAGGAAGCAAGGAAGGAGGGAAGGAGGTTTGCAGCCTAAAAAAGAGACACAGCACATACATTATTAGTGCCCATACTGAAAGCCTAAGAAGGCATAAACAGCTCAGAGAATATGATTAAGAAAAGATTATTTATGCTATCTCCATACAACACCTGGGTAGATATCAAATAAAAGGATCACTTGTCAGAGCAAAAGCCCACAAATGGCAATATTTACTCATCCATAAGAAATCTTTGTGGAAATCATTGCAGATATTATGTAGCTCAGCACTTTTTTGTCATTGGTGAAACATTTGGAAATACAATCCAACAAAGGCTGTTAAAACAAACCTTCTATCCCTGTGTCAGAAATCACAGGCCACTTAGATATGGTGAAAAATCTTGGTGAAGTATTTATCACAGACACTTGGATGAAAGAGCCAGGGCTAATTTTCTTAAAGATTTATGAGTGATTTCTAATCTCTCTGTATATTTCTATGATTCATAAAAAGACCATTCTGACTGGCCTTAACTCAGGAGTAATGTTAGCCAAATTTGAAATTTCATCAGGAGAAGATAAAACAATACTGAACTAAAACACCTCATAGAAAAACAACACAAAAAAAAATTAATAATCCATACAACTCTGAGAATAAACCTTTGCATTTCCATCAGGAGAAGAAAGGAAGATAACTTGTAATCTCCGTTGATTTTTTTTTCTATAGAAAAGTTATAAACCATACTAAATTTAGATGATTATTGAAAGAAATAAACTGGAAAAGCCCATGGATATCCAATGCCAAAATCCACAGTAATTCCAGCTCCCTGGCCACAAGGTTTTGAATATCTCAGCAAAACACTTTATTTCCTAAAAAAACAGTAGAGGAGTCAAATCAATGAACAACCAATGATACAGAGAGGATGAAGAGTAAGAAATTTTATATCTGTAACCAAAGAAGGGACAGAGAAGAAAAACTGCCTAATATGACATCCCTCTTTCCACAGGAGGAGAATAAAGCCCCATGAGTTACCACAGCACTTTGTTGCCTCTCAGATTAATTATTGGAGCAGGAAACATCACAAGGAAATGTGAAGAGCCAGAAGCAGCAGAGCCATTCTTCAAAAAGCTGGAAATTGAATTGCATTGCAAGTTGGACTTCAACAAAATGAACTCACAGAACTTGAAGAAATGCCTAAAGATTGCTACCCAGTAATGCAAAAAGCTAATTGGAAAATAGATTTAAAGGAAAAAAGAACCTCTGGAGGAAGAGAGAGGAAATAAGAAGAGAAAAATCAGCATAATATGCAATAGAAAAAGAAAAGGATGCCAGGTGAAAGAGCTTCTACAGTCAGTGTAATTCATGGTATTATTATCATTATAGTGATATACTGAAACCTTGAAATACATGTTCCTTGCATGTGACTATAAAACATTTCTAGTCAGCTATCTAAGATGCACCTATTTTTGATTTGTTTCTAGAGCTAGGGAAGATAAATGCCATGGTCTTCAGCACCCTTAAAAATTTATGACCACTGGACTTCAGCAGCCCTGGGATTTCTTTACTTCTTACTCTTTACCTTTTGCTGGAGGAAAAAAATCCAGAAATATTAGCTGAATAGCACAGCACTAGTGTTAGTATTCTTCTGTAAGGGTCATGCATTATTTTATGATATAGAAGAGCTGAGATCTAATCTTTAGTCTTAATCAGAGGATGGATTGAATCATATTCTTCTACAGCCAGAATCTCTACCCTCACTGTTGGTATGTCTTCAAAATTGCTCAATTCCCTTTCTCATTTTGACTAGAACCAGCTTCCTGGAGATAAAAAAATGCACAATCTAAATAATTTTTTTGTAAAAGTTTTAACAAAACTAGCACAAACTCACAAAAAAAAAAAAATCCTTCCAGGAAAAGACAATGTCACACAGGAAAAACCCCCAACTTCACTGGAAAATCGTTTCTTAGACCTATAATGACATTTGTAAGACAAATAATGGAAAGATATGTAAGAGGAAACATATAGAGGGGAGCTGGAAGTCTCTAGCAAATCTGTGTGACTATTCTAATACAATTCGGCCTACCAAGTGTGGAGCCACTTGTGTCCCCAGCAATGGATTCCATGGTGCTGAGACATCAAATGGCAGCTTCATTAGCACTCCCTCTTATAATAGAAAGGGAGCTAACCATGTAGAACCTTAAATCTCACTAAAAATTGTGTGACTTGACTTTCTATGCGATGTGATAGAAATGAAGGTTGGCCCCCAGACTGGAGAAACCTGCATTGCTAATAGTGGGAGTGGGCAGATCCTGCGATCTCAGTGACGCACTGACACATTGGAAGGACACTGGCACAGCAAGTGCTTCCTGATCCACACTTTCTCCAAAGGAATCTGGTATTTACCAGTGTGAACAGCTGCTCTTCAGTCAGTGGCATGAATTTCTTGTTAGTGATGTTTTGATTAATATGTGTTTTCTGGGAGTATGCATATGTTTTCCTTCGGCTTCATGACCTCTCTTTTCCTCTCTCCAGAAAGGGTTTAATTTCTCCTACAATTAACCTCATTTTGTAGAACAAGTTTGTTTCATTAAAATTCAATGCTTTACTGAGGAGAGATGAATCACAGAATCACAGAATATTCTGTGTTTGAAGGCACCCACCAAGTGAATGGCTCGTGTGGAAGATACAACTAACCAGGATTTATATATCCTGCTATTTTTATGGGGAGATGCTTCCAGTCTCAGAGATTTCTTTAGTTCTCCAAATCAAATAAACATCAACAGTACCTCATGCTGTCTTCCAAAGCAAATCCTTAGTACTTGAAGGAGAGGTAACCCTAAAAATAGTTAGTGCTTACCTCTCAGGTCTTCTTGGGGTTCTTGTTACAGCAAAGCAGCAATGATGTGAAGAAAGAGTAAATTATAGGATGGAGGCCAGTCAAGGTAGAATTTGAAACAGAAGTAGGAATGTGAGCCATGGTAGAAGCTCTTCAGTCTGCTGGAAAGGATTTTAATTATATGTCTAAAACCCTGTGACTTTGCAGCACAAATAAAAATTTCATCTAGGCATAACATTAACATGGAAATGCCATTAGATGTTGAGTAACAGAGTCTGACCCAGCGCCTTTTACCACAGTTAGAAAGATCATACTCTATTTTGTTTTCATTTAAACCAGATAATATTTTGCCCTTTATTTCAATAGCTATCAGAAAATTCTATGTATTTAGAGGGTGGCAGTGGTTTGGGGGTTTTTTTCCCAATTTTTTTTTTCTATGTGTTGTCTATGTGCCGTTTCTTTGAAACACTGTAGTAATTACACTTAGCTTCAAATTTATAAAAGAATCTCTTTGTAGTCTCTCAACTGCTGTGAAAGCAGGTAAATAAGTGTGTGGTAATTAAGCAATTAAAAATAGAGCCTTGTTTGCTTATAGGTATTCTGGCTTTTAGGTTTGAAAAAGTACTAAGTAAAAAGTATATGAATTTAATAAGATGACTTTTCTAGCAATGGGACAAAACCTGTAACAGGTAAATTAAGGAATTGAAAAACTGTGATTTCCAAATGGACTGTAACAGCATACCTGTAATAAGAGACAAGAGAAAAATTATTTGAAAAACACTTGTGTAATGTTTGAGAATACTAATGTAGCACCTGCTTCTGAGAGCTAATTTTCTCTGACTCCTGGCAGCCATGATGGAAAGACAACATGAGAAGTCATCATCACAATTTTCCTAAAAGGAAAGAACAGGTATACTTGACATGAGGGAACAACAATGGCAGACTGGAATCTTTTAGTTAGCTGTCAGTTCATATCAGCTGAAGGATTTCACTCTTGATATTTTTGTTTTTCTGCTTAGCTATTCTTCTTCTATGTTAACATACTTAGTGTTCTCAAACAATATTCTTCCTGACACAACTGTTTTCATGTAAAATAATAAACCCATGGTGGAAGTAGCTCTCAGTGAAATGTGATATTTTCCACAACAGCGAAGTTAATTTGTTAAGGGTGGCTAAGAATGTGCTAAGTCCTCTGCTGCAGTCCCCTACCACTGCCAGGTCATGCTGGCTAGACTAAGCCATGTTATTCAATGCTCATTTACAGCCACAGTGTATTTTGCATGACTTCAGGTATCTGAATCAGTTCTCACAGCTCAGATTATTCCTTAGGTTGTGGACTTCAGCTCTCACTAGCAATCATGCCTGTGCTCGGCTGTCTAGGTAGCTGTTTGAACAAAACTGAGGTAAATACCATGCCACAATAAAGGCACTCAAGATCACACAATCACAGAATATCCTGAGTCAGAACAGACCCACAAGAATCATCAAAGTCCAACTCCTGAACAGGACCACCCTAAGAATCACCCCACGTGCCTGAGGACTTCCTCCAAATACTTCTTGAGCTCTCTCTGTCAGGTTTTGTGCTGTGACCACTTCTTTGGGGAGACTGTTCCAGTGCCCAGCCACCCTCTGGAGGAAGAATATTTTCTTAATATCCCACTCAAACCTCCCTTGAGACAGTTTCATGATGTTCCCTTGGGTTTTCTCGCTGGTCATCAGAGAGAGGAGATCAGTGTCTGTCCCTCCTCTTCCCAATGTGAGGAAGTTGTTGACTGCAATGAGGTCTCCCCTCAGCCTCCTTCAGGCTGAACAAGGCAAGTGATCTCAGCTTCTCATATGGCTTCTCCTCAAGGCCCTCCCTCTGTACACTCTCTAAGAGATTTATGTCTTTCTTGTATTGTGTCACCCAAAGCTGCCCCCAGCACTTGAGGTGAGGCTGCCCCAGCTCAGAGCAGAGCAGGACAATCCCCTCCCTTGTCCAGCTGATGATGCTGTGCCTGATGCCCCCCAGGACTGGGTTGGCCCTCCTGGCTGCCTGGGCACTGCTGATTCATTTAGATGTGTGGAGGAAAACAATGTGTTTTACAATGTGTTTCATGGGAGACTTCACTGCATAGATATCTACTATCAGTAGATGGACTGTACACTTGTCTAACATCGCCTTGCTGAGGCATTGCATTGGGTTCTCTCCACTCACATCTCTGTGGTTGATATCCACTACATTGGACAGAATTTGTAAACAAAATTCAGGATGTGACTGGAGCACCGCAACATCAGGGGATCTAACAGATCTACCAGCAGGTCTTGCCTGATTTGTGAGGGAAACCATACTTGGGAGAAGCCTCATCTACAAGACCTAGTGTAGGTAGAGAGACATTAGCACCCTGGTGCTGTGCTATCAGGTGTCTACCATTTTAAGTTTTGCATCTTTTCTTCTTTTTAATCTTCTTGACTTTCTTTCCCTTGTTTCTTAAAGCACAGGCTGCATGCAGGACTGTGCTGGTAGTAAAGTGCTTAGTGAATGTGAGACAGTAATGTGCTCTTTACTGTCTCAAACTGAGACAAAGCAAACCCTTTTATCTGCATATTCCTTTGATGTTATCTGGCATATATCCAGGGGCTGTACTGAAGCTTCCCAGTTCTTTTCTTTGCATTGCTACATCCCTACCCCATATCAATGTCCCCTGCTCTCCCCTTGATTACTGCTCCCTACGCTTTGCCTTTTTTTTTCCTATGTCCTTCCTCTACCTACAAAACCTCCAAATTATCCTCAGCTAAAATGGTGACACTGTGGGGATTAAGTATTAAATGTAAGGGAAGCACCCTTTCCACTGTTGCAGTAATTACAGAAGTGGGAAAAAAGTGTTCTGATCTTTTAATCATCGTGACGCATGATATGGTAAACCAGTCATGTCACACAACACAGATGCTTCCAGCAGAGAAAAAAATTTAAATTACTGCAAAATTCTACCTATTTTGCACATCTGTTATCTTGATCCATGAGTGTCTTCATTTTAGGAAAAAAGCTCCTAAAGATGCTTGATGCATGGATTGCATGGCAAAGCAGTTCACTTGGCACTACCCATAGAGCCCATTATTCTCCTTCAGCCTGTTCTGAGATCTGAAAACACCATTTTGGCAAATGAGATCACTACATAATTTTTCACCTGGACCAATGTCTAATATTTTCATTGATAAAGGACACACATAATGAATTTCAGTGTCTAAAGCAAGGACTATCTAATGGAGTGTCCCTGCAGTGATCAACTCCTTCCAGTAGCACTGCCTTGAGAACAAAAGGCTATATGTACCCTAAGGGAGCAATAAAGGGGTGAGAAGGGAATGAATAAAAGAGAGATGAAAAAAAAAGAAAGCAAGACAAAACCATGGTAGAGTTGGCATAGACACAGCTGAGGAAGACAACGAAAGTGTAAAGAGACTCTCTGGAAAGCATAGTGGATAATGTGACAGAACATTCTAAAACAGCCTATATAAACCTCTTCTGTTTTATTTGATTTTTAGGTTTTAACTAGCAAATGATCATCTCTGTTTAATAATACTTCTTACCGGTCACACTTGTGTGTTTAATCCTTCTCTTTTCTACTCTTCATGGAATTTAATTTGGCATCCTCATTGTTATTTATTAAAAATTCATTGAAAAGTATCTTTGCATTCATGGCTTCCAGTCTTGAGTGATTCATTAAAATGGCTGCCTTCACTAATTCATTAAACAATTCATTAAAATGCCTGCATTCACTGAACATTAGATGCTTTATTTTAATCTCCAAACGTGCAGAATTTAAAAATCTCCCAACAGAGTACGCTAAAATCCCCACATGAAGCATGATAAAAGTTTAATAACATTGTACCCACCCCTTAATGCATGTTAATCACAAAGCTTATGTGGAAAGCTATGCACATTGTTTACAGGTGGTCTGTATGGAATACATTCCTTATTTTATTCCTACCATTAAGTGTAGTATCTCAGAGTAAAGTCTTCACTGTTTTAGGGCAACTTCCCTGTCCAACCACCCAGGAGCCACTCTGGCAGTCACCCTTGCACCAGCCAGGCTGGGACTGAATCCCTTTCACAGCTACACACTCCACACTCACACAGCCAGACCAGGTTTCCTTACAGGCTTGACCCCAGGTTTCTCGTAGCAGAGCCTCAGATGTCCAGACCCTTACAATGGTTTAATCACAGTGCAATAACTAAATATCTAAATAAAAGAATAACAGCAGATCTGGGTGCCTCTGAGGAGGGATCCCTAACAGAAGAATGCCTGCACTTTTATACTCTCAGTCTAAGCATGGAAAAGTCTGCGAGTTATCAGCTCCTGCTGTGTCTCAGTGTCTGATCACCTGCCACAGGTACCTGAGACCTTTGCTTTGCAAAGGGTTGGCAGTTCCTGCCCTCTTTCTGTGGGCTTGAGCTGGGGCTCCTGCCCTCCCCGCAGAGCTCAACCTGCAGCTTGCACACTGAACTCCTTCACTGAATGTATTCCTTGACAGCTGGGCTACCAGTCCAGCCATCTGCACAATTCCATCCCTTATCTCACAAAATTAGAGCCAGTATCAGCAAAGACCTGCTGTAATAGCCTTGGTCCTCTTCCTTTCCACCTCATATGTCCTCACTTGCTAAGGTCTGAAGTTACTGCATCACTTGTTTGCAGTGCACACTAGGAAGTTGCTCACCAGGAGTTTTTGCATGCTGCCTCTGAAGGGCCAGTAGATTGGATGTGCTAAGACATGAGATATGCACTGCTTGGCCTCTGAATTGCTTTGTCTTCAGGTCAGCCTCCCAGGACATTTAATATGCAAAATGTCAGATGTAAATTCAAGATGGAAACTGCACAGTGGCAGAGCAAGAGGGCTTTGAAGGCTTTGCTGCATAAGAGAGGGCTGTTTTCAAAATGACCAGGGCTGTGTGGATGCAAAATGACTTCAAGTAACAAAATGTTAGCTCTGGCACATTGTGGCATGCACCACACATGGAACTGTTCTTGTGACTCACTCAGAGGTTTGCAAAAGCTGGGCCATGTTTCAATTATAAACATGTGCTAAGAATCGACTTGTCTTCTCCAGTTGAGTGCCTGCAAAATTTACAGTTGCTGTCTCAATGAGACTCCACTGTAATAGCTTCTATAAATATTAGTTTTTGCAAACATAGGGATTAAAAACCATCTCGTCAACTCTAAATTTCTTTGCTTAGGAGTGATAATAATGGAACACATCATCTGAAGGGCAGCGCCTCATATTAAGAAATACAGGTGTGAGGTGTGAAGACTTGGCTTTCAATGTCTGTTTCTTCTTTTGACTGCATTTGCTATCTACTGGGAGATCTTATGAAGGCTTCAAAAGGTAAAGTATGATGACCAAAATATTTGGGCCAGAAAGTTTGATTTGAAGGAATGTAAAAGGGTAGATTCACAGGAGAAACAAATAGACAGGATAAGTAAAGTCCGTGCTCTGTGAAATGACCAGAGTTAACACAGGTCTGTAGTGTGTGAAGGAACGTCTGATTTTATTTCATTCCTTAGCAGTGAAATAAGAACAGTTCTGCATTTTGGAGGAAAGAATCTTCCATGTTATCAAATAGACCTAAGTCACAGAAAAAATGAATATCCTTTGATTCAGACCACAAGAGCACAAATCTAAGTGTAAAAAAATACATTTTGTACACTTGGTGCACTTCGTACACTTTGATGTTTGTTTTGTTACTTTTTTTTTTTGAAAAATATATTAAATTTAACACTTTGTATATTTATGTACTGTTACTTTGCATGAACACTGCAGAAACCATTAGTTTGACTGGTTAATGGTCATTATTCTCATGTACCACTGAAAAATATGTGCAGTGATCTGTAATTATTTTTCAAAAATATGAAGTCTATAATTGTTTAGCAAGCCTTTCAAGGTACTATTCCTGGTGTGTGTTTCCATGGAGAATAAAATTCTTCCCAGTTGTAGTCTTAAAAACACATCAGTCTCTCAGCATTGGAAGAAAAGTGCTATATTCTGACTTCTCCAAGCTTCTCCAAGTGAGTATGAAGCCATGTCCTTTCTGGGAAGCCTGGTGACAAATTAATCCCACTGGGTGGAATTGAGAAATGTTTTTGAATAGTCAGTTCATCAGAAATGTGATTTGGAGAATACTGAAATGATTTGTGACAAATCAAGCCATAATTTCAGAATAAAAAGAAAAAAAGAAAAAAAAAACAGGCGGGAGAGAGGAAAGAAGAGCTGGAAAAGTTGAAAAATAAACCGCAAATTTTAATTCTGAGACTCATCAATAGATCAGGAAAAAAGAATTTAAAAGAAACCTCACAAGCAAGAACTAAAGAAGCCTAAATGATGCAGTTCAGCCTAATGCAATTTCTTGTTGCTCAGTCAACAAAGAGAAAATTCAGACATTCCTGTAGTCCTGCTCCCAATGGGCCTGGAAGCAAGCAGAGTCTTGAGGTAGCCTGTTCCCCTGCACAGCCAGTCTGTTCCATGTGCTGGGTAAAAATAGTAGAGCTGTAGTAACATCCTCAAACACCATCTCCTTTTTAGCTTCACCTCAGTTGCCCCAGGATTACACCTGTGACTTTTCTTTGCAGCAAAACAAACAGCAGCATTCCCACTCCTCTCTATCCCAAAAGCTGTTCCAGAGGTTGTGAAACCCTATGTCTTCAGGGTCAGAGGGCTGCTCTAATCAGTGCTACCACCTCTATGGACCTGGACCCATGGAAAATCACACACTGGACTCTGTAATCCAGACCCTGGAAATGTATTTTGTTACAGATTAAAAAAAGGATATTGCTCTATGCCACAAAGCAACTGAAACAACTCATTGTGCAAACTTGGCAAGTGAGTAGTTATTTTGGTAAATATGTGATTTTGAAGATTTCTCTACACAGTTAACTGTTGTCTATTCAGCAGTCTGGCATGTGCTTGCATAATTGACTGTAGAAACTACTTTTAACATTTTGGTGGCTCCCTTTGGTGTTTTGAAGCATGCAAGTAGACTCATTCATCCAACCCTCTTCTGTGACAGTCTTGGCAGAAACTAGTTATCACTTCCCCCATCTTTTTTGGGCAGTATCTTCTTTATGCTAAAAAAAGGTCACATTTATAATATACTTTCATTTTTATAAGGTGGCCTATTTGCAGCATGAATAATTCCCTGTTCTGCAGATTGGCAGCATTTTATGGTTTCGTATTCAGTTCCCCACAACTGCCCATGTTGAATGTGATGGTATGGGATGTCCTGGGTTCACACTCCTCTCTATTTGCAATTTGTCTATTTAATTTGACAAACCATTGTATATATTGTACTTGGCAGTACTATGAATTATTTCCTGGCAGTTGAATTTTCTTTTGACAACATTTTGGAATTCAACTAAAATTTATGCCCACCAGAAGGCTGATATAAAAAAGTATCTTGCTGATGACCACATGCTATTAAGTGTCCTTGCTTTCACAGATTATGTACTGCAGGTTATTGTTTCTTCTGTGTCTGCCTGGAAGCTTATTTGTGATAAACAGCCTGTTCAGTTTTTTTACATAAATATAAGGTTCAGGTTTACTTTAGAAAATAGTTGATTTCAGAACTAAACAGAACTAATGAGAACTAAAAAGGCCCGTAATAAATTACATTTTTACCAACATTTCAGATCCTGAATTTGAATGTGAGGCTGCTTGTGTATAGCGATAGATTGCATACTAATTTCCTCCAGATATGCCCTTAGAGGGATAATAAATCTAGTTTTTCAATCCATCCAGAACTTTACTTTAAGTGCCTGCAATTTTTCATCTTGATGGCAGAGGGTATAATCTAAAGCCCAGTGAAGTCAACAGAAGTCTTTTCATCAGCCGTTTGGAATATGGGCCAAGGATTCATGTTGTTATTTTTTTAAGGCAAGCTATTCATGTGACAGCTAAGCAAGTCCACCATGAGCATTTTGGTCAAGTTCCTAACTGAAAACCAGATTGCTGTTATGACAGCATAATGGTTAGTTTTTGTTTGAGGACGACAATACAATATATACAATGTGCCTTTGGAATGAACTCAAGGTGGCATTTCTGTAGACACAAATTTCTCCACAACCTCTTGAGTGTTTCGTGAGTGCATGAAATGGATGTCAAGGAGTAGGTGAGAAATCACACCTCTAGCTTGATTTCTGCACGCCTTGCAGTCTCACAGGCTTTTTCTGCTGTGGAAATTGTTAGTCTTTATAAAGGATATCTTCATTGCATAAACAGAAAACACGTTGAAAGGACAGGGAATATTGAGTGAAAATTTTCTTTAGAAAAATCTTCTTAAGATGTTACTGAAATACAGTGGTTCCCATAATGAGTTTTTTCGATGCTGTATAAAAGGGTTGGCCTTAATATGGTTGTCATTTGACAGAAATTCTTTGTTTATTAGTTGTCAGCTGCTCTGGGCAAAGAATATATGGTATTTCACAGATTTCCAAAGCGAAATGCTGGATGAACAGTGTCAAACTGAGACAGGACAATTACGTAAAAACTGTGGCAGAACTCCACAGAAAAAAAAATAAATTACTAATTCACCTAATCCATGTTCATAGCCTTCTCTGTAGAGACTGCTAGACATCATGCAATCTTAAGTGCCTAAAGCAACAGATTTAAAGAGCTTCTGTGGCTTCACAATATTCCTTAATTTATCAGTTTAATTTAATCCTGTTGTGTCTAGTTAATTCTTGCTGTAGCATCCAGCATCTTCTTGCTTGCCCGGCTACCTCTTTGTTCCAGCACATGCATTTGCCAGGTTTTGATCTGCAGCTGATATTTATTTAGCAAGGAAAACAGCTTTGAGATTATAACCCTTTCGACCATCCACACTCTTGTTCTCTTAACAGCTGTATTTTATCACTTGCTCCCATAATCTTTCCTTGTCTCCACCCTTGCCCTTGTCCTTTCTCTGCCTTCTCAAATTGCTTGTGGCTTGTGTTATAACTAAGCAAGAGAAGGCTGCTGTCCATGATTTGGTGCCTTCAAATCAGGATCTGCCTAAAATCAAGCACTATCCAGGTAGCACTATGTTATGCAGCCTGATTTTTAGATTTGATGCAGAAATTTCTGTGTAACTTTTTTCCTTATGTTATAAGAGAAAAGGCAGAACAATCATGGTTCCTAGGAAAAACAGCAGACTTTAGTACAAATATTAAAATTATCAACTGAGTACAGTAACTTGGGTTCTAGAAAGGCCTTCAAGAGCTTGATGCTGTTGCTACTCATGCTATCCTAAAACAAAGAACCCTGTTGCTGTTTCCAACTTCATACTGAGCTTTATTCCCTCCACAAGAGTTCAGACTCTGTCATGCAACCATTTTCATTGTCCAAATGTATTTGTCACAAGCGACCACAAGATAGAAGAGACATTATCTAGGTTTGAAAATATTTTTCTTTGACATTGTAACCACTAGGAGTTCCAGACTGAATTTTCAGAAAGGGCTGATCGTATCTCAGCTTGCCTGGCTTCCTAGCTGTCATCAGAGGGGTTTTTGTGCCAATTGGCTTCGAGACTTTTTCTAGTATAACTTAGCATGAGCACATTTGTTTTTCCACTGAGACTTGTTGATGCTGTAAAGTTTCATGAGGACAACAGCAACCACCTCTGCTTCCCTGGCAGACAACACATGCCCAGCAGGTGCCCATACCCTGAAACATATAGGATGGCTAGAGAGTAATTCAGAAACTTTCTACATGTCAGGGAAGAGTAGCACTGGGTGAGATAGCCATTTCAGTCAGATGCTTTTTAGAGGGGTCTTTACATGTTTACTGGCTTATGTGACTTTTCTTGCCAAAAGAAAATGGATTCTACATTCTTTTGTTACCTCAAAACACTTTAATTCCTTTCATCCCAAAGTATACTCTGATATGCAGAGCACTTTACATATAATGATTTATCTATAATTACATACTACTCTGTGGTTTTATTGATTTGGATTTCTGTCTGGCATCCTGCAGTACTTTTGGCTGCTGGTTTCCTTGACCTAACACTCACTGTTGCCCTTTTTATTATCAAGGACCATTGGGTTTCACTGAATTTCAGGATATTTTACAGTTACTGTTAGCTTTGTTATCCTCAGGTCATCTGTATTTTGTGGGACTTCCTCCTTTGACTGACTGCATATTTTGTTAAAGCTTTTGTGTTTCTTTAGCCTTTTGAAGGTCTTTCTGTGCATTACTTCCTGTTGTCTCTCTAGTTTACTGCTGCAGGAATTGTAACATCATTATAATCACTGAACAGTATTTATGTTTTAATCCCTTTCCTCTTTTCTATTAATTTTGAAGGCAAAAGTTAAATATTCATTTCTGCTTCGCCTTTGGCAAGGGCCACATCTTTTCAACATTGATCCTGCAGATGACATTTTGCATATTGCATATCCAGTCATCCTCTTCATGAACTGAGCCTTTATCTTTGGGATAATAGAAGAGAAGCAACCATGCCAGTCTGCTAATTAAGTTAAGGGCAAGTGTCTGTAATAGATGGTTTATGTGCCATGTTGTGCTGCATCTTATTTTGCTCGGGGGATATTCTTTATTCAGACAGTCAGAGTACGTGAATCAATAAGGACTCTACCTTTTAAAATATATACTATACAAGGAAACATTTTGTGTAGGTGTAGGTATATTAAAAAGCAGCATGATACAAACAGAGCAGAAGAGACTCTGTAGGACCTAATGTGATTTTGCAGCTACCTAACTAATCATATGAAATAAAAATTTGTCATGCACAGTTTAGGTATTTTGCCAAGTTTTCAGCCTGGTACAACATCTTTGAATGCAAGGAATGTGACATAGGATAGGGTGAGATTTTCTAGAATGCCAGGGCCTTTTCATGGTAGCAGCCAGTGTTTTTGTTTAGACCTTGTGGCAGCTTGTTCCTAGACTCAGTTTTCTGAGATATTCCAGAATACGCTGGGTAGCAGCAGAGTAGCAGCTGAGTGGCAGCTGAGAGGCAATGAGGTGCTCATTTCTAGGGTAAGATGCAAAATTCCAGCACAGCACTGTCCCCCCTTACTCCTTTTTTACAGGTTTTTCTCCAGCTTTTACCACTCCTGTTTACTCAGAGAAGCACTCTTGCTTTCCAACTGATTTGGAAAAAAGAACTACAGAGAGAGGAATGTGATTACAGTAAGTATAGCTCATCAGGATTGATGGGGTGAGAACTGACCACCCAGTAAAAAGGCCATTGCCTTTTCTTAGTTATACAATATCCTATGATAACTAGAAGTGTTTCCTGACTATCTCAAGGGTCTGAAGTATCCTGTCTTGTAGAATTATTTTTTTCATTTCTTTTCCAATTTTTCTTTCTTCCACCTCTGAGCAAAAAAAAAAAGTTAGAGAGACCTTTGCTTTTCATGGGGGTTGGAATTGGGACATATTAACATGCTTTTTACCCACTCCCAGCATTTCTTTCATTCTTTCCACAAGTCCAGCACTTTCTTTGCTTTTCAGAATCATTCAAACTGAAGCTACTTGATGGTAGATGTTTTCATACTTAAGGGCTTAAAAATAGAAGCTCCTTTAATGAATCCAATATGCTCAAAGAGCAAGCATTATATTTTCTGATGCCCTTAAGGGAATTTTACTAACTCTATGTAAGAATACCATTTGTAAATAACCACACCCTTTGCTTAGCTCAGAGTAGTTCACTTTTTAGTCAAAAAAATTTCATGTAGTTGTGAAGGGATTTCTATTCACTTTCAAAGCCCCTTTTGAAAGACTTATTGCCAGTTTATGCCTATGTCCTATTCATGTTAAAAAGTTAGTCACATAAGTCACAATAACCACATAACCAGATATAAAGAGCTGCCTGATAGGGTGTTGTGTCTGACATGTATCTGAGCCTGAAAAAACAAGGTGACCCTTAATGCTGAGAAAAGGAAACACGAAAAGGAGTTCACTGGGAGTTGTGTTTGCTGAATTAAGGGCCTTGGAAATAAAGTGCTGCTGGACATCACCATAAGCTTGAGAGTCAGAGCTCAGAAGAAGTGTAATTTAAACATTTAAGAGCTGATGTTAAACTAAATCCAGCTGTGTGTTCAAGTCAATTTAAAATTAAGGTCTAGAGATTTTCAGTTCCAAAAGTTCCAATAGGAAAGTTGATGTAGTAAAAACATTGAAACTAGATGGAAACTTCTTTAAGGCCTACTGTTCAAAATGAAAACTCTTGGTCAATGCAGGATGTGTAGAAATTATTACTGTATTTTCAATTTAACAGCAAAGTGAGGTTGTATAAATCCTTTTCAGTGTTATCTGGGATGTTTTCAAAGCATAGCAGACAGCATATTTGCCTAAAGTAAAAATATATCCTTTCCAGCAGATTACACTGAAAATCAGTTGCTTATTGCTCTTATAATAAGATTTGTGTCCCTGGCCCTGCTCAGAGAAGTGTTGACAGCAGTACTGTCTGGTGAAAATTCTTAAAGTTAGTAGCACAGAGTCTGTTTTTGTCTACAATTACCCTGATGCAGAAAACCCAAGAAAAGTCACTGTTATTTTCACATTTCCTCAAAAAGTTAGCTTAAAAATAGGAGAACCAATCAAAGGGTTTCTTCAGCAAATTAATTTAATAAACTGCTGTATAAATCAGGGAATGTACAAACAGGAAATGAGGTCAGCCAGGCTTGAAGCCTGCGTGGAGATGTTCCTGTATGTACAGGAGCCCCAAAGGGTCCTGCAAACATAAGCTATGCTTATATGCTTACCCAGGAACTTAACACTTAGCTGGATTGAAAATTACTGGGAAGATAGTTAGTTGTCCATATCATAATCAAAATAAACAAAACCAGTAGCTGGCATTGACTAGATAATTACGAAGCTAAGCTTATGTAATGTCCTATCTGATATCCTTATACCCATATCTTTCCTGTCATTTCTGAAATATGTAAATTTGAATAGGTAATAAAAACTCTCTCTTTTTTCAAAATTTGGGGGAAAAAGCCTATTTATGGTAAATTGAGCCTATTACTGTGAAAAGCTAATAACAGATAATAAAAGATAATAACAATGTGAAAATTAAACAACCATTCAATTTATAAAATAAGTATGCATTAAAACAAAACTGTCATAGTAATTAATCCTGAATATATTTATCCCAGATAAATTTTGATTATATGCTATATTCAGTATGCATGACTTTTTGAATTTGAAAGAGTATTTATATCATAAATCAAAACATAACATTAGAATCTTTCATCCAGATATAAGATGCTGCTAACAATCAATCCAAACCTGGCTTATTTAAATGCTGTAAGTTTATTAAACTAAGTGTGTTAACCCATGGGAGTACTGGGAAAGAGGTTTTTGGTTTAAAATATTTTTGATTTTTAATTTTTCATGTCTATTTGTGCCTTAGTCAGATTAATAAAACTGTATACATAGACAGCTGCAGAGTTTCAGCCAATTTCTCTGTGTGGTGAACAGTTTTCTTGTAATTAAAAAAATCCTGTGATGATACCCCACATATCTCACCCAGAGTTATACGATGCTGGACTGCAGGCATGTGAAGAAGGAATGGGTGCTCAGCTCTTTAGTCTGCGCTGATATAACCTCAGACCGAGTGTCTCCATGATCATGGGCACCACTGATACTTAGAAAACAATTAGTTTGATGATAAAGTTCCCATGATGCACTTTTCTAACTGTGAATGAAGACTACTCCCAGCCAAAGGTTGCATCCAGATGTTCATGCTTAATAGACAACTGTTAACCAACCTATTTTCTGTGAATATGTCAAATCTTCTGAGTTCCCAGTGGCACTGACTTCTTGAAAATTCATCTTACTTGAAAAGGCATTTTCTTTTGTTGGTTTTATTTTTGCTGCCTAAAAAATTTGTTGTGTAACCTCAGTGCTCAGAAAACTTCTAAATTATTCCTGTTTCCTTTCCTATCACCCTACCATGTATAAATTGCAATGACTATCTTTGTCAAGAAGTTGTTTCTTGTGAGAAAAGTTGCCCCATAGTCATCAATATTATTATCATTGTTTACTTTTCTAGCTTTACTGTCTTACATAACTGCAATCAGTGAACAAGATATGAGTACGTGACAGTGTTTTACAGTACAACTTTGATGCTTTCTGTTTTATTTTTCCATTATTTTCTATAATTTCAGATGCAGCTTTCCTTATACCTTCTCCTTTAATTTCATAGTTTTCCTGCTTTTAATTTAAATATATTACAAAATTAATATATTGGTCTCTCTCATGAGGGAGCAGCCTGTTGTTGGAATTACTGGCTAAGAGTGATTGTTGACCCAGGATGTGGCACTGGGAATAAAACAAAGTATATGGAGAAGGGAGTGGTTTGTAATCCTTACCAGAGGTGAAATACAGCTGGAACAAACCATTATTTGCAAGCAATATGTGTTAGACCAAAACAACTAACAGCCAAGAATTGGTTTTAATTATGACAAACCTAATGTTTTAAGTGCTTTATAGCAGTGAAATAAGCCCATCAAAACACTGAACTCTGATGTGCTTCATAAATTGTTTGAATAAGAATGACACATGTTCAAAAAGTCAACCAAAGCTGAAGATTTGAAGAGGTATTGATAGATCTGAGGTGGAAAATCAGTTTTTTTCTTACACTGCTAGAGGTCCCTGAAATAAAAGGTCTGATTATGTCTGTAACTGTAGTTAAACCACAAAAAGCATTTGTGGAAAATAAGGACTGTTCATTTCTTACAAAACTACTCAAAGATACTGAGAAAAGGCAAATCACTATCCAGAGTGATTCTTATGGAGTATGGATGATGATCTTGCACAGAAGTTAAAATATTTCAGTGAAAGAGCTGGTAACAGGAAGTTGGCAGCTCCAAAAGCAGCACATGAACATGTACATCCTGTAGCAAACAACACCCATCACTGTAATTGATCACTTTTGGAAGAAGATGGAAGTGTCATGGATTTTATCATGTTGCCAAGGGTTGCAAGTACCAGCAGAATATGAATAGATACCAAGGACAAAGAGGATGACTACAGAGCCATTAGCTCAGAGCTGTTCCTCACTGCAGTAGTGGCCAAGGTAGCAGCAGAAGATGAATGAACTGTCAGCCTGAAAACAAATGGGACACTTTTTAATTTTAAGTTGGACACAGGTGCTCAAGCCAAGGTGGTACCTGGAACAGTGGCATTAGCTCTGCAAAAAACCCCCAACAAAACAAAACAAAAAACCTCTTGACATCCCAAAGGCAAAATAAAAGTGGGTAAAACTTGGGCTTATGGCACTAAATAGGTATCTGCTGAGGGCACTTGAGTATTTAACACTGAGAATGATTAGAATGGTACATGGGCCACAGTAGTACCTCAGAAAAAAATACATATATTTAAATTTGTGACCTCCTGTGCTGTCAAAAGGGAGGGTGCAAATGTTTGGACAGTAAAAGATGTCTTTGCAGAGGATGGTGGACTAGATGATCTTTAAAGGCTACTTCTGATCCACTCAGTGATTCTATGATTCTGTGACTGTCAAAAGACCAATGCAACTGCATTTTATCCATCTTCCAGAAGTGAGAAAGACAAAACTAGGTTGCAAAACTCTTGTCACTCCATAGCCTTGGTGAAAGTGTCTGCCACCCCAAGTCAAATACTGAAAGATTGAAATGCACATATTTGGAATCCCCAGAGACCAAAGGAAAAAAAAAAAAAATGGAAAAAAGAATGATTGCCTACAAGATAAGATATTGAGGGGAAAATGTATTAATCATTTTTTCTACAACTGGATTCTACAACTGTTCTCATGTGGAGAAGATGACTATAGCATGGTGTGTTCATCATCAAAGTAAAGCGGTACTAACAAAAATGGATAGACTATAAAATTTGCTAGATTATCAACGCGGTAGCAGAATTGGATTAATTTCTTGTCTATTTGTCTACATTAACATGTGGGAAGGGGCTGCTATTGTCACACTGGGAAACTGGAGACACAGCTACTGCTGCCCATTAATTTATAAAGCATATGGTCAAACAGGAAAGAAATTTGATTAGTTAGTAAACAGGTCTCTGCTGCTTTTATGAAGATCAGTATTTTTGAAGCCTCAACAACCAGACTGACCCTGATGCAGTGCATGGGGGGCAGGCTGCAGAGTGCAGCTCAAAGGAAGCAGGAGATAGTCCAGGGATGCTGTCAGAGTGGTGTTTACAAAAGACTCACATATATTTACTAATAACGTTAATTCAATAATCAGCAATAAGAGTGAGTAGGCTCTGGGCAAATATCAATCTCTTGCAGATGAGTTCAATAGCAAAGACATATGTAGAAAGATCTTGCACATACAGAGTTTGTATTTGTTTTTTATCTTAAAAAAAAAGATATATGCTTCAGATGTACAAATATATTTAAATATACTTGTTTAAATATGATGCTATAACAAGACTATATGAGCATGGTGGTGGTAACATCAAAGTTGTGTGTTTAATCTCTTGTGGGCTATTCACTTAGAACGTGGACTTGATGATCCTTGTGGGTCCCTTTCAGACAGGAATATTCTGTGATTCTGAGTGTAATATATGTTTATCTGAATAACATTTATGACTTTTCTATTGCTTAACATTATTGCTAAATATTCATATATATATCCATATCTATATCTATATCCAACAATATATCCATATATATATTTGGAATTCAGCTGTAGATATTTTTGTAGATTTATAAAGGAATGAAGAAATAAAGAAATGAAAAAGTTTAGTATGGAGAAGAAACAGCTTTTGGGAAAAAGGGACATCAGTAAGATGTAAAAACTCAATTAGTATGTTCTCTGAGAGGTTAAAACCAGGCTCCCCAATTTTTTGAACTAGATCCCAACAATCTCAGAGGTTTCCTGTTGTTGCAGCAATAAGAAAAGGGGACAAAAAGACACAATATTTAAATATGCAAAAGGATACAATATTTAAATATGATTTAGGAAAAATGGTGATTTTCCAAATCTGCCAATGACATATGCTGACAGACATGTATTAAGGCATTAATTGATCTCAATCACTGTTTAAATTGTGGTAATGCCCATTTGCAGATACTTCATACTTACTTTATACACTCTAGAATAATAATTATACTTCATGCTTTCTGGTTGGATCTAGAGGTAAAGATGCATCAGGCCCTGTTTCTAGTATTTACATAAGCATGGAATCTGCCCCTCTGAAATTCTCTGCACTGCACATTCCATGTTGAGATCAGATGACTGAAGGTGATAATCAGATGAGCCCAGGTGATAATGATGAATATATAAAGAAGTTCATGGTCCCCTGTTTAGTCATTTAATGAGACACTGCTACGTGTTTCTTGATAGAGACAGAAAAATACATCATGTTGACAGATAATTATTTCCACACTTTTTTTCTTTGGCTGCTGTGCCTATTAAGATACTGCTAATATGTAGGATTATAATTCAAGTTTGCAGATTAATTCATTACCAACCATTTAATCTTTAGAATTAGCTATATGATGATTACCTAACAAATGTTGCATAGTATAAATGGATAGACTTTAAAAAAAATTGGTTATTTATTTCTTTTATTTACCAGACTAATTGCTTCCTAAAAACATAACCTGGATAAAAAGGTAGAAATTTGGGCTAAATTATGAAAGATAACGAAATAATTTCAGATGTATAGCTCCAACTGTGAAGATCACTAGATTTGCACAACTGACTGTCTTGAAAGTCACACTCTGGAGCATATAAAGGGTCAGTGTTGAGTATACAAATATGCATTATAATATACCTGGCTCAGTATGAAATTATGGAAAAGGAATCAGAAAAGTTTATATTAATTATGGCTACTTTTTGTAGCTATCAACAAAAGATATGTGGCATCCTAAGAATGGGATATTTGAATAAATTTAAAATTTCTCTCTATGTATTTTAGGATTCATAATAAGTAAATTATAGGTAAATATTTTAAAAGTACCAGCAGTCACTGAGGATGTGCAGTATTTTTTTTTTCTGAAATGGCAGTGACAAATAAAGCAGTCAGAGAAAATAAGAAAGTGCAAGAATCAGCAGAAGCTTTACAGCAGAACAGAGCAAGTCAGTGATTGCAAGTATCACATTGTTTTCTTTATCAAAATATGCTTTGTTTCATGTTATTATAATAAAATGACTCTTCACCATTGCCCTAATTCAGAGTACATGTTCATTCCCAGAATCTTGTAAGCAAGTTTGTCATTATTCTTTTTAAACCATATATGAGCAGTTTCAAAGTCAAGGAAAATAAAAACCATAACATTTCTTCACATGAAATCAAAGCATCAGCAAGATTTAACTATTGGCATTGTTCCAAACATTTTTTCATTTCAGAGAAGGAAGATACCCCTTTCTGACTATAACTTTGTAGATAGCTTATTTGTTAGAAGATTTATGCATTAGTATTGAAATGTATTTGGTCCAGTCAGTGCTATAAATCATTCTCAGACAACTTTTAAGCACATTTTCAAATGCCCATGAAAAATAAGTTTTTCCATCAATAAGAGGGCTCAGGTCTGCAGCCCTTGCTGAGAAGGGTCATTTCAGCAAAGTCACAATAAAGTGCTGAAGGACCCAGTTCAATAGACTAATTGACAGAGTCTCGATTCTCACCAGGTCTGTGAAGTAGGAGTAAATAAAATTTCTTGCAGCAGACTTGTCTGGAGACAGAAAGATAAACTCCTTTGACCTTAATGAAGAGTAACTCTGGGATCTGTGAAACTGTGTCTTCTTTTTCTTCTGCTGCTGAGAGGGAGTGCGAGGCTGGGGCACCTGGGAGCCATCACTTGACTGCTGTTCTTCCTCACTTGGTGGCAGAACGAGGCACATCTACTGCTTTTTATGCTCCATGTCTGAATTTTTTGCTTCATGAATTTTGTAAACGAGTTCCCAGATAAGATGCTTTCTGGGCCACACTTGCCAATAGTCCGGGCAGAAGCTATCTGCAGGTAGAGAGGAAGTACACACTCTGTACTGGTGTATTGTTTTCTAAGTCTCAGGAAAGTGGGGGAAAGGGTTCGTCAAAAATTATTACTTTTATTGGACTTCTAATATCTCAAAGTGCTCTTCAAGGACAGAGACCACTCTGTGCAGAGCAGGTGTAGGCAAATAAGATGGGGCAGGTTCATTGTCAGGTGTCCTGTAAGCACACTTAAATGCTGAGGCAAGGCCTGTCTTACAGCAGGGTTGCTCTATCACCATCAGAGCATGATCCATGCATTCCTGGATATGGAGCATCCCAAAAGAAGTCTCATACCACCAACAGCCTCAACGATGAGGGACACTTTTGAGTGTGAGTAAACTGCTGTCATTATTCAGTTATTATTCATAAAACAGGTAGCAGGTAATCCAGGAGCAACTGGGGAAGGAACAAAAACTAATTTAAAAGTTTAATCTTTTTAGTGTCCCATTTTACCTCAAATTACTAAAAAACTGCAGTGTGGCTACCTTTTAGCATTTAAAAGAGTTTTCCAATGAAAGCAAAAAATAAAGAAAAAGATATATTAAAAATGAAAGCTGTTATCTCATTTCAGTCTTTTTGCATGTTTTCCAAAGCTTCTTAGTAATGACACTGAAAAAATGATCAAAACTGGTCAGAATAAAATGACTGCAGACCCATATTACATTGGATTTTTTTTAATTTAGGTCTGAAAAATATAACATGTTTGTGAAACTAGATATTTTTAAAATGTGTCAGGAGTAGAAGTAAAAACTCTGACAAACCCCCTAACTACAGTGTTTTCATGAGAAAAAAAACCAAAACCAGTTGAACCTTCAATGAGATCCGGGGTTGTCAGTCCTGGTGCATGCCCAGAGTGACAGATCATAATGTACCATTGTGCTGATGCAGTCCTCAAGACACAATTAAATATATTACTGTAATCTATTAACTCTGCTAAGGCTACTGAATTGACAAATATTCCTGCCTGAAATGATGCTTTACAGGAGGCAAGGGGAAGATAAAGTAAAACCCAGTAACTGAATGTAAAGCAATGGAAGTAAAAATGCACCAGAATGTGGGAAAGCACTGCCATCAAAACACAGAAAATACATGAACAATGCAGATCTTTTAAATCAAAGATCTTTTAAAAACTTCTCAAGTAAGAGATGGAGATCAAAGTACTTAATCAAACCACAGCCTAGAAACGGATTTTGATTGAATTCCACAGGACTTCCCAACAGTGTGAAAGTAAAGGATGGCTAGATGACAATGCAATTCTTCATTTCTCAGAATAAGAATCTTCTGGAGTATGAGCTCAAGCAAAATGTGCTTTCATGAACTAAATCAACCAATTGTTTTTTTATTATAAATGGAGGAATTAATCACATTGACTGTGTTAGAGACACCCTTTGTACAGCGTTCAAATTCTGCAGCTTGCTTTGGTCTGTTCACACAGAGGTGTTCTTTTCTGTTTTTTTAGAAAACTTCAAGGGCACAGACTCTATAGGCTCCCTCCAGTGTAGACTACAATTGGTCTAAGGAAGACATCCTTCTTTCCACAACTAGAAATTTCTTCTCGTGTTAAATGTTCCCTCCAGCTTTCTGGGTCTGTAACTCATAGCTCAGAAACTACTGATGCTTGAAGCCAACAGATAGATCGCTTTTGTGCGAATTCCATAAACCTTCCAGTCCAATGGAGCCAGGATAGGAACTGTGGAAGTCTATTCAATATAATAAATGTCAGCACATGTTTCTTCTCCTCTATATCCTCAATTTAATTTGAAATTAAGTCAGACACTTCCAAGAGGTCAAGAATTTTTCCAGGTGGCCTTTTCAATAAAGCACACATTTTCTCTTTCCTTTCTCAGTGGATTCCTTCAATTCTGACTGGTCCCCCAATTAAGCCTCAGGCAGAAAAAAGTGTGTACTTGCTGTTTTACCTCACCCAAGCTTCTCATGTTTCTGAAAGATCTTCCTGCTTCATATAGTATCTCATAAATGAGATACAGGGTGTTTCTTAAACCCAGCACTAGTACCTGGTTTCTTAGTTTACACTTTCTCAGTTTTCTTCTACCTTCTTACTAGTATGGTGAAATACAAGTGAACTTGCTATCTGAAAGATAAATCTGAGGGATAAGGCATCTCAGACCTGAGGTAATTGGATTTCAATGGCAGTCATCAAAGAGTTTTCCCACTGTACTAGGTTGGGGTTACAAAAATTAATGCTGACCCTACACTGACCATACCTACAGTGATGTAAATGCAGCTTTTTGGTATTCACATAAAACAGGTGAAGATGCAAAGGTGACTGCTACTAGACTCACCCATCCCTTCTTCCTCAGTCATGTCATCATAGCAGGCTGTCAGGTTGGTCAGGCATGATTTGGCCTTTGTAAATCCATTCTAATCATGCCCAACCATTCTTGTCCTGAATATGTGTGCAAATATTTCTCTGAATTTTTTTTCTTTCACTTTCCACAGGCCTGGGTGAGGCTGACTGGCCTGTAATTCCCTGGTTCCTCAGTCTTTCTTGTTTTGAAGACACTAGTGATATTTGCTTCCTTCCAGTCCTAGGAAACATCTCCTGACTCCTAGGATCTTGCAAAGATACCCATGAGTATCCTTGCCTTGACATCCACCAACTCTGTATGTACTACCCCAGGTTCCATGGTCTGTCCAATTTAAGTGTTCTCTAATATGATTGTCCTCCGCCAAAAGTAAGTCTTGCTCCAAACTTTTCCACTGGTTTCAGGGACCTGGAATTCCTGGTGGTAGATCCTACTAGTACAGACTAAAACTCCCCAGAACCTATCCCTGCACACTCAGACAATGCCTACATATTCCCTTTAGATGACCTGATCCTGCAGGTTTGTGTGCTTTGTGTGCTTTCTTTCATGTGGCAGTTTAGCCAGGAGCTCCTTCCTCATTCATCCAGGCCTTTGACTTTTGCTCATCAGAATGGACCATCCTTGAGCTTAGAGGAGGGGATCCTTGGTAAACAATCATCTCACCTGAACCCCTTGTCTTCCAGGACTGTCTCCCACAGGAGTCTTCCAAGCAGGTCCCTGAGTGGGCTGTCTGCTTATCCTGTTAATGTTGTTTTGCTATTTGCCTTGTACTTTTCCCTCAGGATCCTGAGGATCCTTTTCCTTGTTTACAGGCATTAGGTCCAGCAGAGCACCTGCCCTGGCTGACTTGTTGATGACCTCTGTTAAGATGCTGTTACCAATGTGCTCAGAAACCTCGTGGCAGTTAATGAGGTGGCTACAGTTCCCCATGAAAATGAAGGCCCAAGAACATGAAGCCTTCAGGTGTCTGTTAAAGGCCTCATCTATTTCTTCCTGATCAGGGTTTTGTTAGGAGAAACCTCCAACAATGTCTCATGTTGTCTTCCTCCTAATTCCAACCCATGATCTAACACCAGGCTCACTGTCCATTCTTAAGCAGAGCTCCAGACAGTTCTGCTGCTCTCTCCTGCAAAGGGCAAATCTCCCTCCTGCCTTCCAATTATGTCCCTCCTAATTCTCTTAGATCAGTTCACACTGACATCTAGTCAAATCTGCTAGATAATGAGGTCACTCTGACTGCTTACACTGCTAGGAGAGGGCCAGGTATAATATAAAAATACATGTTTTGAACACAGATGTGCCTGTCTTTGGGGAAAATTGCTCACTTTTTACTGCTGAAGAAAGCTTCTAATTGCTGCTAGGGAACAATTCCAGAGACTTTCAGGAATGATGTTTAGTATTATATCAGGATTCAGATTATGTAGCATAAGGAGGCATTAAAAAGCCAAGCAAATATCTAAACATATCTGGATGAGAAAGCTCATATTGCACAAGTTAAAGAGGATAACAATGCAAATTAAAGCAATACCAAATCAATATTTCTTCACTGTGGAATTCATTACCAAGTTAAAACATATGGCTGGAATTTAAACGAAGACCTTCAAAATGTTATCAGTGATAGTAGGAGATTTTCTTGGCAAGTGTAACACTAATTATACACAGAAACCTATTTAACTGATCTTTACTATGATAATGACTAGTATATAAGCCATTTTCAAATACAAACCGTTTCCAAGATCAGGTTGTTGGCCACGATCTCTGCCATCAGTTTAGGAGATTTAGCTTTGGATTTAGTTCCTTTCCCTGCCAATTAGCTGTGTTTATGACATTGAGTAAATCACCTAGTTTCTTTTCTGCTATAATGAAAAGTCCTCATTCTTCCTCTGCTTTGGTCACAGGCTGTTGACAGTAGGGAAAATGTCTTATTAGGTGAAAAAACTCTTGCAGATCAGTGCAGTCATTATCAGATCAGAAGACTTTCACACTGCAGTAATCAAAATGCCTCTGCTATTTTGATTGTCCATCAAAATAGTGAACCCCTACTGGCTCATTGAAACAAGATTTTTTCCAAACTGGCTAAAAAAAAAATTTGTGACAAAATGGTGGTTTGCAAAAATAATTAATATTCCTAATAACAATCTGACACAATACCTTAATGAGTATTATATATAGGTTTTTATCTGTAATTTAAATAATTTGGGATATATATCTATAGCAGGTTTTGTTCATCCTTCTCCTTTTAGTGAAGTGCTCCTCACTGCAAGCTCCTCACTGAATAACATGTCTATCAGTTGTCCGATGCATGAGGAATCCTGGGTACATACAAAATCAAATTCTATAATTTATGTACACATTTATTATTAGAACTAGACAATACCTACCTTTGCTAGATGACCCTGTACCACTAAGTAAAAAGGGGAAAATTACCTATGAAAAAGTAAAGCATTTCCCTTTTGAAATGATGGTCCACTATTAATCTCTTTGTTGTCCAACCGGTATAAAGAGAGATGTTCCCAGTTACCTCCCAATACTAAAATTTTCTTCTAATTTTGTACACAAGAACTCTAAGGGGAAGCTAATCTGAATTCTGTAATACATATTTTAAATTAAAATGTGTCTGCTCAGAGCTTTAAAGAGTTTTAACTTAAATTAGCTCTAAATTCAAAGAAAATTATCCAAATTAACTAAAGCTATGAAGTCTACCTATGTGTAAAAAAAACCCTAGGTAAATTACTCTGCCAAATCCCAACAGGCCACTTCTGAATGGGCAATCTGAACACACAACAGCAAAGCCAAAGACCAAAAGAATCTCTAGCATATAAACAATCAGTATGGTATTTTGGAAGCTTAAAGAAGACTGTATCGGAGGAGAGTCCTTGATGCACAATTTCCATTGGGAGAATCTGGATTTGAGCAGAGTTGACATACTGCCTTCAGTAGGAAACAAAGGGCACTTTTCCAAGTCTATGATTATTCTGAATTAGATCTGTAAAGAGCCTAGGGAATACAGAGGGCATTTCTATTCAGATATACAGATGTGCTAATTAACATTTAAGTTCATTAAAGCCTTTAGACTTTCAAGTCCAACATTCAGATCTCAGAAACTCAGCTGCTGTATAACTTCAAAACACCTCAGGCTCCTCTTGGGATTTTTTTCTTTTGCAAAGTTAATCTAGTTCTGGGAATTCTTGGAAGTTTCTTATCCTTACTAGTGCAGAGTGGCTCCATAGCTCCTCCATGTGACTACGCTGTTTGGATCACTAGTTTAATGGGTTATTTACATGCCTTTGCCTGTTGTAGTCCAAGGCAGGACACATTCTTGGATGATATCTAATGGAGAGAGTCAACACAAAACATTGGGTGGTAGATTCCCTATCACCACCAGTGCCAGAACACCATTCTCTCAAACATTAAAGGTCCAGTTCCACCTCTTGTCATCTTCATTTGAGATGAAAAATATCAATTGACAGGGTCTGAGCCTCAGATCTCCCTGTCATTCTGGTCAAAAGTGTTAATATTGGTCAATATTACTCAGCTTCCATGCTAAGAGAGGTGTTCTCACCCCATCTTTCTTTTCACTTCCTTTCTGCTGTCTGAATGAATAATTAACTATATCAAGTAAACTGGAACAGTTTTAACATGAGGGGCTGGAAGCATGCCCTACTTACTCCTCATACCCTGAGGCCGTCTAAAGGCTCCCCACACATTGTGATGAGAGAGCTGGAAATGACCCTGCATGTCCTGGAGAGCTCCATGAGTGCTCTGCTGACAAGATGTGTGTGGTGGTTGTGAGGTCCCCAGGATGAGGTGAGAGATAAGAATCTGACTCCATGTTCTCAGAAGGCTGATTTATTATTATGTTATGTTATATATTATGTTATGTTATGTTAAATATTATGTTATGTTAAATATTATGTTATGTTATGCTATGCTGTATTATATTATATTATATTATATTATATTATATTATATTATATTATATTATAACTATACTACAGTTTTAATATAATATATTATATTAAAACTACTAAAGAAAAAGAAGCATATAGACAGAAGGCTTAGCAAGAATGAATAATAAAAACTCGTGACTGACTCCTCAGAGTCTGACACAACTGATGGTGATTGGTCATTAAGTAAAAACAATTCACATGAAGCCAATCAAACATGCACATGTTGGATAAACAATCCCCAACCACATTCCAAAGCAGCAAAACAAGAGAGGTGGATCAGATAATTATTTTTTACATTTTTCTCAGAGGCTTCTCAACTTCCCAGGAGAAGAAATCCTGGCGAAGGGATTTTTCAGAAAATATCACAGGTGACAGCTGTGCAGAAGGAGAGAGGGGAATCCCACAGCTTACTTTGTATTTTGGCATAGGCACCTGGATCCAACCAAGATTTGGGGCTGTGAATCCCCAGTAGGGATTTGAGGGGAGTGGTGTGATTGTTCACCTTTGCTATTGTCCCTCTCTGTTACAGCTTTGCTGAGGGACCTGCTGTAGCTTTGCTGAGGGCTCTGCAATGCCTGGGGACTGTAGGAGTGTTTTGCCAGGTGTCAAAGCACCTGAGAGCTAAGTGCCTGAGGGTGACGGCTGCCAGCCTTATCACAGAGTTTTACCGTGGTATAAGAGGGGCCTAAAGCATTTCCTCTTTTGACCTACACACCTCCAGGGAAATGGGCAGGCAGAACAGTCCCCAGGGATGGGGTGAGCACTCCTGTACAAGGACAGCATGTCTAATCATGTGTGAAACAGCTACATCCTGACCCCTGGCTCATTAACTCCTTTTACAGATATGTTGACATGGAATCCCTCATTCCCAGAACATCACCAGCCACTTAATGCACTGCATGCTAACCAGGCCCAGCCCTCAACATTTTCACATCAGTACAGATGGGTATTTTAATTTTCATTTGCAATCTGTTTCTCTAGTCTTATTTAAGGCAGAGAATAAAGAAGTTTGCAGACTGCCCCATGGTAGGCTTGCTGCATGTTTTGCTGAAGGTACAAGGCTAGCCTGTAATTTGCTGCTGCTTTTTGTACTAACTACACTCACATTCCTTGGATTATTTTGGTGGATACAACAAATCATCTGCAAATGCATACGTCAACAGAATGACATTCTAGGGGTAATTCAGAATGAGAACTGTAACTTATTCATTGTGTCAGGACTTGCACCATTTGGAACAACATGGATTAGATCTGTTTGTCTATGGAACAAAAGAAGGAACAAATGCAACACAGAAACAAAATATTTTTTTCTCAGCTTTTCATTTTGAATGGGCAAGATAATATCATTAAAAATGGAGGGGAGAAAAGGGGAAAAAGAAGGGATGAAAACAGAGCCCTTTTATTTTTTGTTTTCCTTCCTTGATCTTTCTTTCTTCCTAATAGGATTAAAAACTGATCTGTTTTGCAAAGAAGAACCCATCACTTGTGGAAAGCATGTGGCAGGCTTGTCTAGCATGACAGCAGGTTTTCAGTATTTTCAGTACCTGTGTAAAGCTATTAATGATTCATGGTTTAAATGATTCACTATAAAAATATGGTACAGTCTGTCAGCTTATTTTGTGATGAGTTGATACCACAGCAGAGTTGGTTTTATGAATTGGCAGTGAACTGACAACTCAATTTGAAAATAAATACCTCTGAAATTCATCCACTGCTTCATTTCAGAAAATCAGTTGGTTAGTAACTCTATGCATATCTGAACTCTGACATTACTGAATTGGAGATTAGCATCAATTTATTATTTTCTCTTCAAAACTGCACATTTATTCCCGTAAAGAAGTCACTTGCTTGGTGTGTCTATGAAAGGAAATAGTTAATTTCTACCATTACCTGCTATTTTTAGTTTTAAATAAGTTATGTGAACTTTCCAAATATCCCTTTACCTCATTCCAATGCTTCAGGCTACACAGATGGACCATTTCAGAATTCAAGAAGCAACAGCTTGCATCAATCACTTTTTCTGCCTCTCCTTGTGGGATCTCTTGAATTTACTATTACTTTGCCCGTCTCAAGCCTTTCCTCCATGTGACATGCAGCTCAGTCACAAACCTACAGGTCACTTACTACATGACCTTCACCACATTTTTGTAGATTTAAAAAAAACCCCAAACAACATAAATAACTAAATAAAATAATTTTCAGGCAATAAAAATCCCACAATATTACAATATTAGAAAGGCTGATAACAATTACTGCAGAAAGATTTAAGTATTAACTTTTAAGGACCAAGAAATGAATAAGTTTAATTATTGAAGTTTGTCTTGAAAACTTTAGAGACACACACCTCAGTTCTCTAGAAAACAACAACAAAAAAAATTATACACACATGACTACTTGCATAATGCAAGAAACTCCACTAAAATTACAGGAACAAATTTCCTGCATCAACATTTGCAATCCTGGGGCCCAGGTATGCCTGTGATCACAAAATAGGCAGAGACAATATTTAGTGGCAGGGGAATCAGCATGGCCAAATGCCAGGGCAAAAATGAAGAAAACACTTAGTAATATATAAGAGAGCTTATAATAAAATCCTCTTTACTCTCTAGTCTTTGTAAATTAATCTCTTAGTATAATTATTTTGTTAAAAATATAAGAAGTACTGTAATGACGTGAATATGCAATGGTAAAAGTGCAGTGGTCAGTGCCTTTTTTTCTGGGTGTACCGAAGGCAGAGACCTACACTTTGGATAAAGAAGTTCAGTCATCACAACAGAACATTTTCTTAACTCAGCTGATAGTTGCACAAAAGAGGTGAATCCCATATTCCCTCCAAATCAATGGGTGCTTTTTAATTGAACTCATTAAAGCTGAGATCTCGTACCAAGAGTAAAAATGTGCTGGATAGTGTTTCTTCCAAAACTGAAGACCGTGATTTTGGTTTAAGTATGACTGCTGTCTCGTGGATCCCAAACCAGGCAAACCACCTTCAAAAGTGGTAAATCAAACTGGGGAGACTTTCAGACAATAATTTGAGAGCTAGAAGTGAGCTCAGGTTTTTAAAAGTACTTCATAGATGGTATATAAAAGGAAAAAAAAAACCTGAAAAAAACTCTTCCAAATATTTGTTAGGGAACAATATTCCATTGACAGGCAAAGTCAGTAGAAAGAGTTTACTTTTCCATATCCAGATTCTAAGGGTCATGTATAATTGTTCTCTGCATTGCACCATGATAATTTACTATAAATTTGAACTGCATCAAAAGGCACAATCAATGAAGACAAATTGTTATACAGTACTGTAGTATCTGGTAAAATAACTAGAACACAAAATAACGCAATTATTAAAAAGTCTGCATTACATAAAAAGCAACTTCTACTAGGCTGTAGCTTGAATCAAAATTCTAGGCTCAATTTCCTTGTGCATTGCAAAATGCTCTGTTTACATCCTTGGACTGTTGCAAAAATGTTATCATAAAAATACTAATAAACTCCACTTTTAAACTGCTCATCACCCTGTTAAACTGAAACTATTTTTTCCTAAGAATCTATAAAGCATCTCTCATTTCCTAAATTCTATCTTCCTGCCAAACCTTAACATTTTACCACAGTTTGCTAAGGATGTGCACAAACTGGGTCAGTGCTTCTTTGGTTATGTTTATTTGTTTGCTTTTTAAATGAAGGGGGGAATAAATTTTCCTCTAAGGGTAGTCTTAAAAGTCAACATGCTAAGGCATTCATTTTAACATGGTAACTTTTTTTGTCCCCTTTGGACAAATGGACTTTCAGCTTGACAGATGAAATTTTTGGGAACTTTAAAGTGGGAGGATGCAGACAATTTTAGGTATAGCTGTTTAAAATATGTTCCTCACTTCCAAATATTTTGCATGCAATGCAAGCTATTCAAGGTTTACTGTAATTCAGATATTTTTATTTTATATTTCAGATTCTCTTGCCTGTGCATCTTGCTGAGGCAATGTGAAAACTTTGCTGTCTGGTGTTTGATGTCATGTTTTCTGTGTGGTGAGTCTTTGACATTTTGCAGCAAATAACAGTGAGATGACAGGTTTTAAAGTGAACTACAATCTCTGCTGCCAGAGTTTGGGAGGCATTGCTCCCTGTTGTGTCACATTTTTATTCTGACTTGGTGAACAAATGAACTCTGAGCTTCATATACTTGTGCTAGAAATGCTGAGTATCTAAAATCAAACATAATTTTTTGTCCTTTTTGAAAAACAAAGCCTTGAATAGGTTCCATAATTTCTGAATTGGTCTGTTCTCTCAGCTTCATGCACAATGCCCTTAATTCATGCCATTTCTGCCATGTTAGTCAGTAACTTTTAACCATAATAAGGCAACTCTTACACCCTCTCCCCACCAATTAAAAAACAGGATAACTATTTTTTTTCTCCTAAGACAATTATACCCTCCATGTTTCACATAAAAATTGGGCCATAAGTTGTACTGAAAATGCACAGGCAGAAGGCATGACTTTGGAATCACTTTGAAATAAAATGGGCAGTAATCACTTCCACTATTTGGATATTCAAGTTTTACAAGAACATTAAAATAAAGTGGGTTTTTTTTAATTAAAATTGCTTGAAGTCTAAGGAGAAGTGCCAGGAAATCGTATTCTGCTGGGTGATATATCTTTGAACACTGGGGTCCATAAACATCTACATTACAGTATTGATTATTTACTTATCAAAGTCACAATTATATAGACTGAGTGGTGTTGGTAGCATGAATTCATCAGTGTCCTAGTGTCCTCATTTATTTGTCCTCAATAAACCTGGCTGGTTGCTAGTGCAGCCTTCATGATTTCTCTGTCTTGCTCCCTCTTCTCCTTCAGAGCAGTCAGATATATATATTTTATTTTTCCTTCCATTCTGTCTGCCATGAAGTTTCTCCCTGCTTAGCCTGCCTTGTGTTTTATGTCAGTGCTGAGGGGATTGCAGCACACAGTGGCTGGGGAGGGTTTCTGCTGGTGATCTCTTTGTGCTCTCAGGGCACTTCATCGCACGCTCACCATACTGTACTGAGCTATGATAGATATATACCTCATATACACTGGGGTGTGAAAAAACCAGCAGCTCAAAACATGCAAATGTAGTCTGGTTTTCCCTCCTGTCCTGTGACATTTGAGTCTTCTCCTTGGATCTCACTGAATACTTGTTTGCACAAACTAGCACTGGCCTGAAAATGGGATTTCTGTCCAACAGAATTTCTGTCCTCCACATTAAGGTTATTAATGCCTTAATATTTCCAGGGACAGTAGCTAAACTAAGAGATTGGAAAGCAGCAGTGTGCTTGATGTTGACAACAGTAAGGCATTGTCTTATAGATGATATTTAAAATAAGACTAAAAATGGAAATTAGGATTAAATTTTAAAACTAAGATTGTAGAGTTATTTATGAAAAGATTAAATTGAGTCTTAAATTCAAAAGAAATAAAATTTTCATCTGAACATGATTTCAACATCTGAAATCAAGATATCCAAAGCATTCTCAAAACTGGAGAATTCTTTTCAGGGAAAAAATTCCAAGTATTTAACACATTTTGGTTTTGATGAAGCTGCATTCTCTGGTGCAAAAACATTGCTATCCTGATAATGGAGAGGTTAGTAATGTGACTGACACCTGGGTACAATCACAAGGTATAGGGAATGAAATTCAATCATCTCTAAGCAGGTGTTTAAGGTCTGAAGAAAATCCTAGATCCACAGGAGTCTGAGAGAGTTTTTCCACTATTTTGCCATCCTCCCAACAGTGGGAGGGTTTCACCTCTTCAGCAAAGCTTCAGCTTTCTCTCCACACTTTATGGATCAGAAATAAACAGAAAGTTTCCTCATTTATTTTTCTGGGCTTTGAACAAGACTCAGAATTTCAAAAGTCACCTAATGACTCACAGACAAGCATGATATCCCAAATGGGGGACACATACATTTTGAGGCACAATGTTGTGAATAATAAATAACTGAGTCACAATTTGGAGCAAAAATTTCATGCCTGAGTCCTTGATTCTGTATTTACAAGTAGTCACAAACCTTCTACTTGTTGCTGAAATGTCAGATATAATGATATTTTAGATGAAAGAGCAGCTCCAAAACCTTGTTATACCAAAGGAATAGAAAAGCTGTCTTCTAACCTCAAGGGAAAAAAACAAGGAGTAAAAAGAAAATGTTCATAAAGACAGATGTGAACAAGAGAAAGACAAGAGTCTTCTGTACAAAAGTCTGCTTTTCTACATTTTTTTGACCATGATTTGATGCAATGGTAACAGAGGGTTCTTCCCCTCAGCAGTGCCATAATCTCCTGGTACCTAAAGTTAATGAAAACACATTTCAAAAGACAGTCCTGAGGTCAAAATTTGTTATATGTTTTTTTTTCTCTTTAGCACTGCCAGTTTCTACACAAAGGTTTCCCAGAAGTCATTAGTATTTCAGCATTCAATTTTTACAAAACAAAATAGAGTAAAAGTTCACAGACAAATTCTGCCTGTAGCTTATGATCAGTTGAAATACAGCTTTTATTAACATGAAATTGATCAAGTTGTGTTACTAATACCTAGGGCCAGGCAAAATACTTTTGAAAATTAATTTATTAAAAAAGTATGATTAGGTTATTCAAATTCCTTACAAATCCAGTGTTTTCCTGAAAACACTGAAATATTAAAATAAAATCCCTAAATAATACGAGTAAATCTGATTGGCAAACAAGTGATAGAAGGACTTTTGATGAAAAGTGGGAGTACCTTGGATTTTATTCATGTATCAAGAAGTGAATATGACTTTGATATTGCTGCCTTGGAGATCTTCACCGTGCAAACATGGTCTTTCTTTTCTCTTGCCTCATAAATTGTGCAAGCAAATTATTCAAAGACAATAAACTCTTTTTGTACCAGGGGAATCTAAGAAAAGATGATGTTAAAATTATATTTGTATTGAATATGTGATGACCCTCCCCAAATCTTCCAACAGAAAAATTCAGAGCTCCCAAGGTAGGCAGCTGGGAACAGAACGCAGTTATATACTAAATGTATTAAAGAAAAACCCCAAATGAACAAAAAAAACCCCCTCCAAACCCATATCCTCTTTTTAATTCACAGTCTTCAGAATATGATTCCTTTTAACTGCTTAAAAGCAACTGTTATTGTAAGATCTCTTTTCAGGTTAAGGACCAGATCTCAAAAAAATGACTGTGCCTAATTTTTTGTTTTTAGACAGACGAACAAGTAATAATCAGTATTCATGTGGGTCAAGGCCATTTCACTCCCCCCTTCCTCTCACACCCTGCAAATATTTTGTTTTCACTGCTGAAGTGTTTTTCACACAATTTTTTGTTGTCTACAAAGTGTTCAGTTTGATTTGCCTTGAGAGTTAATTTACCTGAATTTGAGGAAGAAGTTCAAAGGATGAACCCTGACTAAGCAATTCAAAGCAGATAAGAATATTTATTTATGAGTCACTTCTGTTTGGAGAGAGAGAGAGATATGCAGGTCTTCAAGGAAAGCTTGTTTTAAACTCTCAATTATAGCATCTTCTGCTGGAAGTGGAAGAAGGCAATATTTGCTGCATTTTTTTCCCACTGTCTCTTCAAGTGATATTTCCAGTATTACAGAAGCATCAAGTCCATGGCCGGCTCCCAGGTAGGGTTAATGGGAGCAGCAGCACTGATCCCAAGTGGCCAAGCAAAGGTAGTGGGACACTTTCTGTGCACAGCCAGTTGAAGAACTGTTCACCGTGGGCAACACAACCATTAGCTCTGGCCTTCTACACTCTTGCCCCTCTCCCCTTTTAACCAGCACAGCCTGCTCAGCTGTTTAAATGCTGTGTGCCTTTAGAGCTCTCTGCAAAGCCACCTGAAATACCTGACCAAAGCCTGACTTGCCGAGTGAGTTCTGATTCCCAGTGGTTCCAGACACAACCTCTCCATCATCAGCTTTTTATCAGGCTCTTTTACCTGGATAAAATCTTCCAGAAACTGCACCATTTTATTAGTTGCTCATAATTTCAGGAAACAAGAAACTTAGTTTTATTTTTGTTGAAGAAATTCACTGTACTAATTTCAAGATACATCAAAAGATGTCTGTGGAATGGAAAATGCAGCGGTGGTTTTTCAAATTTTGTATTCTGGTCACCAGTTGTTGGTGATTCCATATTTCTATGACAAAGATAGTAAATATATATTGAGAAGGTTAAAGACATTTTACTTTTGAGCTTCATTCTACATAACTGTGCCAAACCCATGCCTAAAAAGGCGGATGTGGTAAATCTCAAGAACAGAGGTTTGATTCACACAGATTGAATTCAGAATTTTATATTACAGAGAGAGCAGTAAAATACAAATTTTTTTACTTGTTCCTTATTAACCTTTCTTTGTAGCAGTGTGACTGGAAAAAAATCTAACAAAGCTATTTAACTGTTTAAAACAACACCTCATATAAGAAGTGTCATTTTTCTTCTATGCATCATCACCCTTGTAACAGTGCTGAATTTTATATTTAGTTTTAACTAATAAAGTTTTAGTGTTTGGTACACAAAACTGAAATAAAGCTGTAGTATTGTACTGTATAAAAGTGTGTAATAGAATGGGGATTTATTCTTCCAGCGAAGTACAAGAGGTGGTACTTCCCAAAGCTATACCAGGAGCTGTAAATTGTAAGAGGCTATGGTCAGTTTAACGGTAGAAAAAGCTCCATTGATTGGAGTCCTTAATAATTTAGGTTAAAAGGGCCTTCTGGAGGTTGCTTCTGCCAGCTTCTCAAAGCAAGGTCAGCTGCAGAGTCAGACCAAGTTTTTCAGGGCAATAGTTAAACAATTTTTGAATGCTGAATGTTTCAGTCTTCCCTCATCTCCATTTTTGGACACAGTTGGATGCAGGTGTGGTTTGACCCAGTGCATCCGCCCTTGTGTTCTTATTCAGAGAGATGCCATTTTCTTGATGTTAATGCAGCAGTGCTTTCCTAGGAGCCAAGGAATGGTTTTGCTTGCAAACACCTTTTCCTTTTTAAAACAAGCAGAGCAAGGAGGTTGTGCAGACTGCCTGCTCTCAGGGGCAGTCCTATCTGCACGTCATCTTTACACACACACTTTGTGACAAGAAGCTAAAAAGCTGAAGCACAAGCTTGATTGTCATGGGGGAAGTGTCAGTAAGTGGGCTGAGGCAGTGAGTTGGGAAGCATGTAAGAAGCATACTCCTCTGTGCAGGCTGTAATTAATATAATTTTAGTTTAGTTTTTTAGTTCAGTGTTTGTTTTAGTTTTCAAATAATTTTGAACATGGGAAAGGAAGAGAAATAGTGTGAAAAGAAAACAAATTTAAAATCATATATTCCTACACATTTTATAGAAATAAGGTAGTTCAGACACAACAACTCAGGGTTTCAGACCCAGCATTAATTGTACATAATCAGGGGTTGCTTCTGAGACTACACAAGAAAACCTCCAAACATGGGCATACCACTACAAATCAAACAGAAATGCTTACAAGTATCAATGATAGCTCAGCAGCTGATAGACACAGGAATGTGATGTATCTGCCATGAGACCTGCTACCCCCATGAAGAGAAAGCTGGCAGACTTCTGCATCACTCATATTCAGGAGTCTGTGAATGCAAGAATTGCTTATCAGGCAGTGCATATCAAGAACACTCTGAGAAGATTGGGTAATTCTTTCTGGAAGGAAGATATAGAGACAGAGACAGCAGAGGATGACATGAGCACTAATATAAATATTGTATTGAAAGTTTTTTTAAATTCAGAATCTCATATACAGAACTCATACGCTTGAATCTCTTTCAATTCTGATTCAGCAATGAGCTGCATGAAGTAAGAAGAGGGAATGACATATTAAACTTTGATGCATAACACTGTAATTCTATCAGTCTTAAACTCATGGTTGTGCAGTATCGGTAGCTGGAGTTCCTCATCCTTGTTTGGGAATTTTCATCAGAAACTGGAATGTTAACATCCCTGCCTCTGCAGGCTTTTTATGATTGGATGAGAGTGGACCCTCCTCTATAAAAAGAAAGATATTAAAAGTTGTAGCTGGAGCAGTTTGAAAGATGTAACATTTTGATAGATGGATTTCAATGGGAGAGAAGTGCTTCCTAGTAGTTGAAGGGCACATATATGAAGAAATAAGATTTTTGTTTTTGTTTAACAGTAAAAGAGCTTCAATCTGTGCGCATTCTGAAACTGATGGAGAAAATACTAGGTTGAATGGTCTGGGAAGAATTCCTACCAAATGCGTTTTAAAGAATGTGATGTCCAGAGATTGGATCCTCAATACCTGAGTTATCTAAAGTCAAACTCAACCTCCCTCCCAAATCTGAAAACCTCTAGGAAGCAGTCGGGCAGACTTTCCACCTCTAATTGCCCTGAGATTTGTACACCTAATCTCCATCTTCCAGAGCCACAGCGCCCAAAAGCAAGCAGAGGCTCTTTCATGCTTACCTTGACTCTGCACCACACAAAAGGCCCTTTGTAAGAAGACACTGTCCAATACTATATATCCTAAGGCACCCAGGAGCTGCTAAAGCAGTAAAATGACAACTTTTAAAATTCAAGAGGAGATTTCTCTTCAGGCCATCCCTATCTCCATAGTAACAGTAATTCAGCAAAACACATTTTCATAAACTAAAGGGTACCTTGTGGCAGAATTCTTTACTTTCAAACTCTCTCTAACTGTATTTTTTTAGAGGGATCAGAATAATCAAAGTGAGTACTTTCATCGTTCCTTAAAATCACAGGCATTTCCCTCAACTGAAAGGGACGTAGGACAGGGCTAAGGGAATGATGTGTTCCTCTACTTGTTCAAGACATACTTTGTGTTTGACACATCTGTATTTATTTTAGGCAAAGATGTGGCAGTCTTGATGGCTTTTCCTCTCCTTCATCCCAGAGATAAAGGTTCTTTAACTGAAATTTTACCAGCAGAAGAAGACTGATTAAACAGACAGCATTACCAGAATCTAAACCAGAGGTCCCCATTTGAGCTGTAACCACTTAGCTAGGAACAGTTTATTTTGGATTTAGCACTGTAGAGTAAGTATTTTAGGCTTTCAGCTGACCTAGGAGATCTTTGCATGTATAAAATGACCTATAAGGGCATTGCTGAATCTGTTCTGAAAGAAACAAAATAAATTAGTTGTTTAGAAGTCAATCTGGCATAGTGTGAAAAATGAATTACATGCTGTTCAGGCTCTGTGATTTATTGTCATGACAGGATATATATTTTTTTTTAATTTCCATATTTATTTAATGGCAATTATATAGAAAAAAAAGTTCCTAGCATTGCCTTTACATCATCCTGAACATGGCATCTCTCTTTATACATGACAGCAGGAAAAAGATGCCATAGAATTCAGGTATCTTTATTTCCTACTGGAAACAGTGATGGTAAACACAATTAAACACAATTTAAAAAAAATAAAAAAGGTAAGTTTCCAAGAATATCACATCTACTTGAAAAGCAAAAAGAGGAGAAAGGACCATCTCTTTGACTAATTATTAAATTCAGCCAAAGCAGCATCTTCTGTAGCACAACTGAAGAAACTGGAAAAATCCCAGATGTATATGCAGTGTTTAATTACATGGTAACTCCAGTAGCTTCATTAACACAGCTGTGTCAATACTGGGGGGAAAGTTGGGAGAAGTGTCTTTTGGCAATGACAGTCTTTTGGAAAACTCAGAGTCTTTTAATAGTTAGATGGAAATCATATGCTAGGTTTTAAAAAGGTGAAGCAATATTTTAAAATAATTCCTCTTTAAATACACAAAACATCTTGAAAATACTACAACATCATATATCAGGGTATGAAAAGTGTTTATTTGGATTTTTGAAGAAACTGTGGCATCAATTTATCAATACTTAAAACTGTTATGGTTTAATGCCTTTTTAATTTCTGGGATTGAATTTGATATCAAAAATGGTGAAATGAGACAATATCTTAGCTTTAGAAGTATGCAAGTATGTTAATTCCTCTTAATATTAATCTGTAAAGCCATTCCTCTCTTCCCCTCCAAAATAAAATATGTGTCAGAAATGGGAGCAAACTCTGTCTGCCTGAATATTTGTCTGTGTCTGATTTAGTAACTACCTTTAGTAGCTGCCATGGACAAAGAGTAAAATGTAAATAAGAAAGTCTATCTATAAATAAAATTTATCAATGTTGTGGTTAATCCTACTTAAGAGAGCATGAACATGCATTCTGTGCTCTATGCTTTTTATATATCATATATCATATCATATATATCATATATCATAAAAGCAGGGGGAATCCATGTCAGACTGGTTTCCAATGGATGCACTGCCCAGCACAGTAGAGGCAACATCCAGGGGTTTTGACTTCTTTTCAACAAATCTCTCAGGAAATAACTGGATTGCGAGGCCAAAGCCAGAGCACTCTAGGAAGAGCCCTGCAAGTTTCCTGAGTCCTCTTCCTTCTCCATGTCAGGAGATAAAAATGTCACAGTTCTTTGAAAATATTTTCCCAAATATCCTAAGTGACTGTAAACTGCAAGTTTACAAGAGGTGCATTACATTCTTCATCCATAGGAACAATGCCATTCTTTTGGCACAGACTTTTCTCCATACTCATTTTGACTAAGTAGGTAAAGGCAGTCAGCTGCAATTACTCAGCTTTCAGAGTTCATGGTTTTTTACGATTTCCTGAGTTTCAAGTGTTTGAAAGGGCTGTACAGAATATATCTAACTTGAGAAGAACTTGTTAGATTCCAGGAAGGTCAGACTTGTTTAAAGCATCTCTTTCTTCTTTCTTTCAGGTATGAGAAAATGTAAATGATATAAATCATAGGGAAAAGAAAACACAAAAAAACCACACCAACAAAGTCCAAAGGTACAAGATTCTGAAAACCTGTGGAGGAAGGAGATTGGCTTGGACATCTGAGAGATACATCTTAATACCATTTCTACACTGTCATGGAAATTATTTTAAGGACTGTAAAGGCTAGAGATGACTCAAGGGGTAACATCTTTAAATTAAGAGATGGCAGATTTAGATTAGCTATTACGAGAAAATAATTTACTGTGGTGTTGGTAAGGCACTGGAACAGGTTGTCCAGAGAGGCTCCCCTATCCCTGCAAGTGTTCACGGTCAGGCTGGATGGACCTTGGAGCAACCTGGTCTAGCTAGAAGTTGTCTCTGACCATGGCAGGGGGTTGGAACTGGGTCATCTTTAATATACCTTCCAACCCAAACCCTTCTATCATTCTGTGATTTTGCAACTGACTTGTTATTCTTGGGGCCATGGTAACCATGTTCCATCCTGATCAAAATGAATGATCTCAGTTACCTGATGCCCAAAGAACATGTGCTCCCAATGAACATGGATGGGAAGAGCACAGGTGTGCACGCTGCAACTCAAACCACAGTCCAAACAAAGCCTGGAAGGAGCAGTGTCTATCACAACCCTACTTCCACTAGGCTGGGAATAATACAGAGTAAAAACAAAAATGCCAATTTTCAGTAAAACACAATAGATTATGAATTTGGATGGAAATGGATAAATCTGAAGAAAATCAAAGAATCCCTAGAAAAATGTGGGATTCAAAATACTTCATTTTCTGCTTTGCCCTGTTGATTAAGTGCAGCTTAATTTCCTACTACTAAGAGCTGGAAATTTCATCAGCTCTTTTTAATTTTTTCATGCACTGTACATTGAGCCCAAGCACTTGGCCATTATTACAGCATAACTCCAAGGAGAAAATGTCTAGAAGATAGGAGTTTCAGCACTGCTGCCACGCTTGCTCTCTTCCTTTTCTGTTCACAGAATTCAACCATGACAGCTTTAAGGGCTGCATGTGAAAGTCAGCATACAGTATTTAGAGAGCGGTCATTTCTACTTACAGTCTCCCACTGTCTTCACTTCTATTTATTTAAGAGCTTGCACCTGCAAACAAAACATTTCTTTGGACCTTCATTTTTTACCTTGTCCTTTCAAAGTACAGAGGAGGAATAAGTCCTCTGATTTTAGGAGTCAGTAATTGTCCAGACAGAAAAGAAACATTGAAAACTAAATGATAAAATTTAAACCTATTACAATAATTGCTCCAGATATAGACATCACTTTATTCATTTTTACTTCTGAGTTGTTTTTCATTTCCAATGCTGATCACTAGAAACACTTAGATTAGGGTTTCCAAATGCATTGGTGGCAAATAATGGCACTGCAATTAAATGCTTCCAACATATTGAATAACTATTAAAATTACTTATGTAACTATTTTATCTATTCATAGATGACAGCTAGTCATGTCATAACGTTTCCCTTAAAAGCAGAAAGCATTTTAATGCATAAGAATACTATGTTAGGAACAATAGTCATTATTTTAATTATCTTAATTACAAAAATTGAAATCTCAGAGTTATTCCTTGGAAAATTTCTCTTTGTTTATATTATGCAATGCTTTCAGAATTGGCCAGTATTTGCAGCACAAATGGTTCTTTAAAAAAATCCTAATTTTATGACATATTTCAACACTGTCACTCTTCTAACAGGAATAAAAAAAATTTCTTTGTTCAGGATCACTTGAGAAACTCATTTTAAGTGATCACCATTCATTCCCCCCTCCTAGAGTAAAAATGTAGCCCATCTCACTAGAGAATAGAGAAATTAGTGCCTAGGATAAAAAAAAGGCAACACTTAGGCATTTAATTTCCTATCTTGAAGAAATAAGGAAATATTATACTGAGAACAAGAATATTTCATTTTCCAGCAAGAAGTGTGATGTAAGCCTGAACTTTTTTTGGTGGGACAGACATTAATAACCTCTATGGAAGCAAATAGAGATTCAGGGTGTTGTTTTTAGAAGATAAAAGGGAAAGGCATTGGTTAAGAGATAACAAGGTAATTCACTAGTCATAGTTATTTACTAAAATACTTTACAGAAGCTTAAAATGCATAAAACAGGGACTCATCAGATTTAAGTAGGCTGTTTGTTTTAAAGCAATAATTAATTAGCCTTCACTAGAAAGATATTTGAAGTGCTTGTAACCCCAAATCATGCCTTGTTCAGCATGTAAACTACAAGAAGGATCCCTGATTTCAGCTGCAGCCTATTTCTCAAATGCTTGTCTCTCTTTGAAGTACCTGCAGCTGGAGATGAAGCAGCTCTCAAAAGAGAGAAACAGGATGTTTGAAAACAAATAGTCTTTATTTGCAGTTTATTTAGCATCTCAGGCAGGAGAAGTCGCCCAGTTTTAAGCATATTTAAAAGGCATTTTTTGAAACTAATAAAATTAGGCATTTGTGGTAATTTAAAGGCAAGAGGTACTCTGAGACATGTGAAAACTCCAAAGTGATTTTTACTCTTTTGTTTTCTTTTTTGGAGTCATTCTCTCTGCAAGTTTCCTAGGTGGTAGATGTTGATATACACCCTTTCCTAAAATCTATATTTGCAACCCAAATTATATTTGCCTCTTTTCAGTGGAGTATGAGAAGAGGAAACATAGCATTCTTGGGTAGAATAAGTCTTAATCAGAAATAAGAAGTCATAGGCTTAAAAATTAGAAGTGGGAAAAAACCCGCTAATCTTTTCCCAAATTACTCAAATGCTTAGGACTCAAATTTTTCACTGTATCACATTTTGTCTATAAAAATATCTGCTTGCTTTCAGTAAGACTATTAAAGAACAGATTCCTGAATACTGCGAGGAAAAGTGACAGCAGAATTGGAATGACTGCTTATTTTGCTTTGTGCGACCTTTTGTACACCTGTCCCTGTTAGCTGTAATGGGAAGTCACAGGTGGGGCAGACGTGTAATGGGATGTGGAGGGATGTCCTCACACAATGTTTCTGCAGTAACAGGAGTCAGACCTGAACACAGCCTGAGCAGTCCCTTCCCTGTGGCCAACTGTGAACACTTTTCCAGTGTTACATTGCCAGTGCACATGTGAGCAGAGCTCATCAAGCAGCATTCAGTCCACTGTTCTGAACAGTATTTAGACCAAGATGGGAGCTATCCTTCTCTCTTTCTACGTGTCCTACATATATATGACTATACCAAATACTTTTTTATTTATCCATTTGTCTCACTTTTTTTAGCAGTGGTTTAATTCCAGCACTGCTCACGTGCACAGTTGAGACAAAGTTAGACTCAGAGGTACATAACTAGCAGAGCTGCAGAGGCTACAGCACGCAAGCCACCTATGGCTTTTAAAGCTGGCCCCACTACCAGAAGAATTGAGGACCCCAGATTACACCATTATGGTGATTTTAAAGGAATATTTTCTCATTATAGAGAGCAGCCTAAAACTGGGGGGCAGCAACAAAGCATCTTGTCAGCAGCACTTAAGTGTAGCTTGCAAGGACTTCAGTTGGGAATGAACTCCATGGGAGAGCACTCAATTTTCAAAGTCATCATATTGCTAATGAAAGCAAAAGTCTTGGGGATAAGCAGAGAGGTAATAGGAGGCATAATGTGCTGACTCTTCAATATCAGAACTTGCAGTGTGACGTGCAGCTTGTTCCAAAATGCAGCTTTTAAAATCTTCAGGACAGTGCACAGAAGAGTTCTGCATAAAGAGTCCTTCTCATTTCTGAATATAAGTGATGACTTTGGGAGAGAATAAAGGCAGAAGTGATCCAAAAGAGTGTGATTTGATACATATCAGGCTAAATTGTCAATTTCAGACTAAGTGTGGAAATGATAATAAAATCTTGCAGATGGACATTGGCTGGACTAAAAATAAGCACATAACCTCACAGAAATGAGAGGCAGATAATATCTGGCTGCATGAAGTATCGCAAGTTTATTCATATACTCTTTTAGCAGACAAAGAGCTCCCCTATGCTGCACACCTTTTATTTCCAGCGCATATATATATATACAAATATATATATTTGTATTTTTGTATTATTTCCAGCACAAATATATATACAAATATATATATATATATATATTTGTACTTAAAGAAAGGGACTGGACTCTCTGTTGCATGCCATATGCGTTTGGATGGCTGCTTTGTAATCTTCCCAAGTTTCAGATCTGAAGTCAAGGTTTAAGACAGGTTGTCCATACTCATGTCCTTAGGGGACTATTTTTAAAACTAGCCTTCCAAGACCAAATCAGTTTATAGTATTCTCCTCAAACAAACCACCTCTTTGCCACACTGAGTGACACACTGGTGTAGATGGGACAAGTCCTGTGTGAACCTGTGGTCCTGACTAGCCTCTCCAGTGAAATCAGGATGCTTCTCCCAGGAACCCTCTGCCTCTTGCATGACAGTGGGGTTTGACCTGTGTCCTGGGAATGCCTGCATCCAGACTTGTTCTTCAGCTCTTGACAGGACTTTCCAGACTGACATAGGACCAGAGGTAAACCCCAGCCTTCATCTGAGGATGACCCAGCCTTTCTGCTGCAGGATGGTAGCTATCCATGAGGAAGTTTCTATGGCCTATGTTGTAGCCAGCCTAAACCCCTAGACTGGATCCCTGCTTAGGGTTGCCCCGGGGACATTCGTCAACTCCTCTGAAATTATGGTCCTTCCTCTACCACAAAAGCATCCATTCCCTAGCAAAATAAACTGGAGCAGCTGGTTGTTTTCTTCAGTGGATGTGTTGTGGCTTAAAACCAGCTGGAAATTAAGCTCCAAGCAACCACTTCTCTTCCCCCCCACCCTTTCAAAGAAGAAAGCGTGAGATTATGGCAGAGATTCAGAAAAAAAATTTACCAGCAATAAAACAAGGAAAACAAGCAATAACAGTAACAATAACAAGTATATGAAAGAGAGTGATAATATATCAAAAATACTCATGGAAGTCTGACCAACTTGATTTTACCATGGCCAGTGACATGTGTCTTCCTGAGACAAAGGAGAAAATGGTGCTGTCAGTGCTGACACTGCTCTTTGCCCTGAACCTGAGGCAATGATGGACAAACCCTCTGAGAGAGAGTGCTCTGTCCACGTGGCCTGCTCTGCACTGCACACTCCTTGCCCCATCCCTGCCACCCCACCATCTCTGTTCACCACTTTGCTACCTTGGAAAAATGAACAAAATGGCTGTGCTTCTGTGCTGAGTTCATTTTTCCTCCCCCAAAGCCACAGCTCCTAGTGCTGATGTGCATGGTACAGAATAACAAACCTGGATGCACACGCATGGCTCCAGGCTCTGCTGCCCTCACGGCAACTGTGAGAAAATGGACTCTGTCCTGGCCAAAACCAGGACAGGGTGACATTGAGTGAATCAGTCCTGGCATTGCTCACCATGCATCCACAGCTGCTCCCCAGTGCTGCAACGGGCTGTGGGGAATGTGCAGAAGCCCTTTGTTAGTAGTGAAGACAATGTCAGGAAACAATGAGGTCACTCATGAGTCTCAATAACAGCACATCACTTCTCTCACGTTGCTTTTCCCTTGCTTCTTCTCAAATAATAATTGTGCTAGCTATTTTTGAGTGTGTGTATCTAGTCTCCTAAGGTCAAGGGCCTTGGGAATGGTTGACATGAAGGCAGTAATAAATTTTTAAACAAAAACCTTAAATATTTTTGAATTACAACCAGTTTTCTGAGCTGGCTGAACAAAGTTTCCACAGCACAAGAGAATACGTGCTGTTCATCTATATTCATTTAAAATGGATTTATGGTATGTAATCCTTGTCACAATGGCTCCCATTTATAATGGCTCCCTCTGCTCATGCTACTCACCAAAATATTTATGTAGTAGATCATTGTCTTCCATTCAAGGACTTTGTATTTGAAACAGAAAATAAAAATAGTTATAAATAATTGGACTTGTGGAGATGACTTACAGCTCCACATAATGTATTGTGGAAACTCACTTTGTTTTGAGAACAAAACAATAAACATCAAGGTTTGCCTTTCAGAGACATTTGGCAGAAAATAACTCTTCATTCCCAAAACAATGGAGAGCTATGATTTTAATTTAGTTCTCTTACACTTCTGTTTCAAAGCAGATCTCCAGAAAATAGAGTATTCCTAAAATATATTGAATATTTTCAATTGAAAATCTATGCTGGAATATTGGAAAAGTCTACATCCTATATATGCAGACCAAGTTCTCACATCTGCACATCTTAGAAACTTCACCCAAGCTGAATTCCAGTTCGAGCAAAAGGGCCAAAACAAAACCTCGCTTCTGAATGTGTCCCTTAGATACCTCATACAGCATCACGCTTGCTAACCCTCCTCAAGCTCTGCTTCTTGGCTTCCCATCAGAATTATGTAATGCTCTCACAGTGTCTACTGCTTTGTCTAGTTTTAGGACAGTTTTCTTTCTGAAGTTTTTTTCTTTCTATTCTCAGCCTGTCTTTATAAAGCCAGTCCTCAAAGTAAAACTTACTTCTCATATGCTTCCTAACTCTGTCCTCATGTTCTCCTAAAGACTCTGTATAAATCAATGTCCAATGACATATCAAGATTCCCATAGCAAGCAAAATAATATCTAAACTTAGCAGTCTATGGGGTTCTGTTGTTGTTGTTTCCCTTCAATCATATTTCCCTTGGTGCTCTCTCCATGCCAAAGTGTTTGTAAGTCCTTCTTTTCTGTTTTGGCCTTCAGTGGGGATCAATTTGGGCAAGCTTTGCTGCATGTGCCTGCACTTGATGGAATATGGCCTGCCTTTTGATGGCTTTGGCTTTGGACAAGACTCTTTTCCTTTTTATTTTTTTTCTTTTTAAAGGATCCAGGCCATGCCCTCATTTCTTCCCCACCAAGTTCTGTCTTCCTCCGTGAAATTCTCCCCTGCTCTTGCAACATCAGTGAGCTTAATTTTGGCCATGTTCCTTATGCCTTCCCCACCAGGAATTGAGTTCCTTCTTGACTTTTTCCCCTGCTTTTGCAACACCTGTGAGCTTAGTTTTGGCATGTTTTGGTCCTTTGCAATGCAGCTCAATTTCTCACAACCTATTTTTTGGACATTTTGAAATTTTTTTTTTATTTATGTATGCCATGTTCCTCATATCTTCCCCACCATGTATTGACTTCCTTCTTGACTTTTTCCCCTGCTTTTGCAACATCTGTCAGCATAGTTTGGGCATGTTTTGGTCCTTTGCAAGGCAGCTCAATTTGTCACAACCTATTTTTTGGACTTTGTGAAATTTTTCTTTTTGTTTTTTTTTTATACATGCCGTGTTCCACATATCTTCCCCACCAGGAATTGACTTCCTTCTTGACTTTTTCCCCTGCTTTTGCAACATCTGTCAGCTTAGTTTTGGCATTTTTTGGTCCCTTGCAATTCAGCTGATTTCCTTACAACCCATTTTTTGGACTTTGAGAATTTTTTTTTTTTTTTTTTCAGTATCCATGCCATGTTCCTCATAATTTCCTCACCAAGTATTCACTTCCTTCTTGACTTTTTTCCCTGCTTTTGCAACATCTGAGAGGTTAGTTTTGGCATGTTTTGGTCCTTTGCAATGCAGTTCATTTCCTCACAGCCTATTTTCTGAAGTCACTAAATTTCTGATTTTCTGGGTTTTTTGAGATTTTTTTCAATTGCATTTTATTTGATCCTATCTCCTTTCCAGAGCGTTTGTAAGCCTTTCTTTTCGGGTTCACAAAATTCCTTTTCCCTTCCCGAAAGGAAATGAAATTTCCTTTCGGGAAGGGAAAAGGAATCTTGCAATTTCAATGGGGACAAATAGAGGAATATATGGTGCATGTCCCTGTCCTTGATGGCATGCCATGCCTTTTGATGGCTTTGACTTAGGGAAAGATTTTTGTCTTTTTTTTTTTTTTTTAAGTATCCATGCCATGTTCCTCATATCTTCCCCACCAGGAATTGACTTCCTTCTTGACTTTTTTCCCTGCTTTTGCAACATCTGTGAGCTTAGTTTTTGCATGTTGTGGTCCTTTGGAATGCAGCTAATTTCCTCACAGCTTATATTTTGAAGACACTAAATTTCTGATGTTCTGATTTTTTTTGAGGTTTTTTGCAATTGCATTTCATTTGATCCTATATCCTTTCCAGTGTGTTTTTTAGCCTTTCTTTTCGGGTTTGCAAGATTCCTTTTCCCTTTCTGGAAAGGAAATTAAATTTCCTTTCAAGAAAGGAAAAGGAATCTTGCGATTCAATGGGGACCAATAGAGGAATCTTTGGTGCATGTCCCTGTCCTTGATGGCATGCCATGCCTTTTGATGGCTTTGACTTTGGGATAGATTTCTTCTTTTTTTTTTTGTTTTTTTAAGTCTCCATGCCATGTCCCTCATTTCTTCCCTTCCATGTTGTGTCTTCATCCTTCATTATTTCCCATATTTTTGCAACATCTGTGAGCTTACTTTTGGCCTCTTTTGGTCCTTTGCACTGCACGTGATATCATCCCGGTCCATTTTTTTGGAGTCACTTAATTTCCGAAATTTCTTTTTTTTTTTCCTTTACTTTTATTTCCCTTGCTTCTTTCTCCATTTCAGAGTGTTTGTAAGTCCCTCTTTTCTGTTTTGGCTTTCAGAGGGGATTAGTTCAGGCAAGCTTTGGTGCATGTGCCTGCTTTTTGATGTCATGTGGCCAGCCTTTTTAAATGTGAAGACAAATGTTGCCTTCTGTTGCCAGACAAGGTACCACAGAAAACCAGTATTTGAATTTTTTTAAAACTCTGTGAGGAAAACAGACTTCACCAAAGCACAATATTGTAAATGTAATAATTACACCTCTAATACAGTCATAAAGCAAAATTTATTAATTGCTGAAAAATAGTTTTAATTTTAATAATTGCAAAACAAGCCAGAGGAGAATGGATTTACTGGTATAGTCCAAGAGCCAAGATGACATAACAGGGTCTTAGTACGGTCTCCTTGATGGTCTCTGATGTTCCTTCTGGAGAAACATCTCTCATTGAACCCTCCGGCAATTTGATCATTCTAAATTAAGTTCTGTTTGGATGCTTTAAGGTTGTTAATATGCAACCTCCTTATGCAAATAATCTCCTTACCAAGCTTCCCAGTACATTAGTTTCTTGGTTTTACCACTGAACTTCAGCTTTGCAGTTCTCTCATTCCCTTTTAGCGCCTCACCTTGCCCACTAAGACTGTAATATTGTAGATCAGATATGTGACAGCTTCTGTTCCAGCTATTTTATTATCATTTTTCTATATTTTATTGGGGTTTCTTAAAATTTATTACACAGAAACCTACTGCATCTCTGCTTCTCTATTTAAACAGCCCCATATAATGGCCATACAAAAAAAAAGGCAAAATCATGCAGAGCTCTTAGAAAATTGTTGGTCTAACCAATGGAGGTTGTACTAGTTGTCTGCTACATGGCCTAACAATGAGAATTCATTCTAACTTGAGTGGTGAGGAAAGTGTTAACAGAGGTTCTTCCTGGATGAAGCATTTTTCCTGTCTCAGTGGGACACAGTACAGCTTTAGAACAACTGCAGGTTCTCTGCCAGATTTGTGTTAATTTGCTGCACTTGTAATTTGGAGAAATATCAGGACCCTTGCAAACCAGTGTTTTGCTTACTTCTGCCAGGTGGATAGTCTGTGAATTTTAGAGTTGTGCAGAAGAACAGAATTAGGTGGCATTAAAGTGCACAGCTGTAAGCCATGAAAGGCTGCTTGCTGTGCTGGTAGGATCTGCTAAAATAGAGACAAATAGAAGCTTCAATCCTTTGGAAACCCAGGCCTTCTGTGTGTATAGTGCTGCTTCACATATTTCATACTCCACTCTTATTTAGTGTAGATGCAGCTGTTTTATTTGACAAAAAAAAATCTTATAATGTAGTCTGCCTCTATATTACTTCTAAATCGAACTTGGTACCTCATGTAGCTTTGTTATTAAAATTAATAAAGTCTTTTCTATTGCCAAAGACAAAAAGTCCTAAACATTTCCCTGAAAAGTCTGTTTTAAACTAATCAAAAAGCTCCTTTACTATTCTTTAATGGACAATAAAATGTTGTGATATATATATATATATATATATATATATATATATATATATATATAATTTTTTAAAATTATGAATTAGCATTACATTAGTCTAATGATGTCTTCTGCTAGTTAGGAAGGTGTAAGATGGGAGATGGCAGAATTAAAATTGGCTGACCGGCCTTGGTGCATGTGTTCCCAGATGCTTTGTAATTACATGCATAGCTGATAGTTTGCCCACAGTATCTCTGCCTTAGCCAGTGGTGCTAGGGGATGCAAGGTCCAATGTCAGTCTCATCCTTCCAGAAACCTTGTTTCTGCCTGTTCTCTGGTTGTTCTTAAAACTGACTGTCTCATCCTCTGCAGTTCCAGCCATCCTCCCTCCCTTCCCACCTTCATGGCAGCTTTATTTCTTTCTCCTTCCTGCATTACAGAATTAGTGCCAGGTTGTTGGCACATGTTCCTGACCCATTTCAGTCTACAGCTGTCAGAACTGCCTATTTCTTATCAGCTGCAGATGCTACAGTCAATTTAGACTTTACATTATGCATTATGAATGTGTAGATATATGAAAATCTACATCTTTCAGTACAGAAATCTTTCCAATGCTTATAATTTACTTATGATTTCCTGCTTATGAACACCAAAAGAAATAGAAAACAAATTCTGCTTCTTTGCAAAATGTAAAGGCCTTGATGAAAAGCCTCTAGAGCTATGTACTGGAACACAACAGTTATAAAATTTTGCTTGATTTTACTTAAAATTGACCAAATAAAAAGTTGTTCTTGTAATGTTATTCTCAGAAACAACTGAATAGTATTATCTGAAGTATTTCTTAAAAAGTACAATGGCTCAGTTTGAAGTGACAGGGTGAGAATTTGGCAAAATCAGGAGTACCTAACAGTAGAAAGAATAGCCTCATAATAACTTATACCAACTCTTCAACTTGTATTATATTTTCTTATAATGATATATATGCTGAGTGCACCCCAAGTGTTCTGAAAGCGTGGAAGGATAACAAAAACATCCAAACATCCAAAATTTAGCAGCAGTTGTTGAAAATCCTTAGTTGTTGAAAAATAGTAAAATATATAAAAACAATATTGGAGGCCACTCTCAGAACTGTTTAAAATTCTCTCTGCCATTCAGTTATTTATCAATGTTGGTTTTGTTATTGTTGTTATGAACATGCTGGGAAAAAATTCTGAACTAATCTTGCCATGGAGTGATTATTGCTTTATACTCATAACATTTGGAAAGCCTGTCATGTAAAGTATTGAATGCAGACGTGAATGATGATAGTTTGATGGTTTTTTTCCCCAGCATGAATGAGAGACTGTAAATCTGGTCAGTCATATATTTGTGCCATGCACATTTTTTAATTATATGAAAAATAACTGTAACTTAAATCATAAGGTAGTGTTTGTGATTCACTTCAGCTGATAGACACAGCTCTTACAACACTGCAGCAATAACAATTTGAATGCATATTGCTCTGCTCATGAGTCTGCTCCAAAAGCAGTAGGCAGTGGAAAGGAAGAACTGAATAAATGAACCCTGAGAAAAGAAACAATTTAATTTTTTACTTAACTGTAACTATGAGCTCCCCAGGCAGCATATTTGACAGTATGCACTGAGAAGTAAAAGAATTTACAACAGCTCAGACCTGAGCACCTAATCAATAAGACAAGCAAACAAGTCCAAGGTAGCTGACTGCAGTACATACCACCCACCTGTGTGTACGATATATGATCTAAATTTAGTACAGCATATTGCAGTCAGGTGGCCACCACACTCTTTTGCCCTAAATAATCACTCATCTGTTGCTGTGTGTTCTCTGTTTATTGGTATAGTCCACTTTAATTGGACTTGTTTTCAGTTTTCGTGCAAGCTGATGAGAGAAAATATTTCCAGCAGTGGAAAAGAAGAATTAGTCCCCGAGGACAGATGTGGGCTGGGGATCATCTGGGGTCCTGCAAGAAAAGTTCATCTGATTTCCTCTGGAGTTGCATGAGTGGTATAGTGGCATGAAGGAAACCCTCTAGCTTCAGATGTTCAAGATAAGGTACCTCAGGCAACTGAAGAAATACCATGTCTGTGTCTTGTAAAGAAGATATAATGAATGCATACTCCTCACTTTTTTCCATCCCAAACTTTTCTATAGATTTAAGATGCATCAATACATTCTTTTACAAGGCAGTCCTAAGTAAAGCTGAGGTGAGATGATGTGCACAATCCTGCAGCTATTAATGGTGTTAAGTGTGAGCCTAAGTGCTGCCCCAAGTTGAATAAAGATCTTGGCTCTGCTGCTGCAAAGTGACAGACAGTTGGACAGTTATACCAACTCTGTATAACCAGAGTTGGTTTCAAATATCAAAATGGTAGCATTTTTATCATCACCCAAAAAACACTGTCAATTTATCAAGATAAGGAACACCCCCTGACACTTCTGGTTCAAGTTGCAGGTCCTTGTCTGGCTTTTGTGACAGAGCCATGTCTCCCACTAAGATGCCACCACTTTCATCACCATGCTTTACTTCACCTAAACAGCAAGTCCAGTCTTCCTGCATCCACAATATTCAGCTTTTGAGCTTGTACTGCTCATCTATTGCTCCCAACCTCCCTGTTGTTTAGCTGCTGATGCAGCAGCTATTCCAAGCCCCAGTCTACTAAGTGGGCAGTTTGAATCTGGTCACAGTACCATTTCACTTTAATCTTTAGCCCTGAAAATATAAGTCAATTGCACTTCTTTGGTGCGAACAAAATCAGACCTCATTTCCTTTTTCTGAAGTCTTAATATTAGACCTGATATTTCAATGTCTTAAACCTATAGTCTTAGATTTAATGCCTTTTTAGCTAAATATTCCCAAAAGCACTTATATCCAGCTGTGTGCGGAATTAATATCCAAAGCATAAGGAACAATATAGCTGAGCCAATCTCTTAGTTACAATGGAGAAAAGTTAATCACAATAAATGAAGAAAGTATTTACAGTAAAAGGTGCATCTAAGAAAAAGAATTGAGACTGTAGGTGTTAAAAAATAATAATAATAATAAAACACAAATCAGAAGTACCACAGGAAACCAAATATATTAAATCGGCTAATTTACAGTCCCCCATTTCCACTCCAATTAAGATAAATGATCACTAAATAACTCCATAACAAATACTTTCTAAAATTAGTGTTTGGGGTGGCCAACAGAAGTTTAGATAAAGTTTATTTGTACTATTCTTAAATTTAACAGATGTAGTTGAAATAAAGGATCTCTGAACAGCAATAACATCCTTTAACTTTAGAAAGTAGCTGGTTTTTTTTTTATTAATGACTTTTAATAACCAGTTCTCAGAGCCTCTTTGACTGTGGTCTTGAAGGTATTTTTCTGTTGCATCATTTTTTTTTATAAGAAATTTAAATTACTTAAAAATATCCATTTCTAATGAGGAAAACAAAGTTATCAATTTATTTATTGATCTCCTAACTAAACAGGCATTTGTATAACCCAATCCAACACAGCTGTGAAATTATAAGTGTTTACTATTATACAGCAATTATTCAAACAAGATTAGATAGAAAAGTATTCTGTCGAAAATTATTCACTGATCCTGCCTGCAAGGCATAAAGACATGCATGTGTGCAATATGCATGGCTTTGTGCCTTACAGGCAGGATCAGTGCTGTTCAGCCTGAGCAAGAAGCTGTCACAACAGCAGGATCACCTGGAAGGGGAGAGAAAGGGTCTCTTCTGCATAGTTTTTGTCCAGATTTGGGCAGAGAAGCCTGACAGTTGTTAGGATAAAATGATTCACATGCTAGCTTGTAGATGTAAGTACTACAAATACTCATGACCTCTGACACCTTGCAGAGATTTTCTGAATAGTGGGACTGCACATGGCTTTTTGGAGGTACTGTTTAGGATTGTTATCTCAAACAGCTGCTTTGCTGCTCTTCCCCCTCTGTTGGAATCCATAAGGTTAGAGGATTTTTAAGAAATGGTTAAAAAAAGGTATGTAGGCCTTAGATTGGAGTTTTGTTAGCATTGCAGAAAAGTTTCCCATGCAAGCAGAAAAGTTTCCCAAGCAGTAGACGTGACAAATAACAATAGGCCTCTGTAGAATTGGCTTTAGGATGGCAACAAGGTTATTTAATGTATATCTTCAGAAGATTAGTATGAATAGAACTCTGTTCTTTGTCTCTTATGAACTAGTCTTTGTTTTAGCTACCATTACGTATGTTTTATAAGATTGGATCTGTGTGTGATTGGCTGAAAAAGTAGACTTAGATGATTTTATGTATTGCTGTAGGAGCTCTCCTAGAGGAGACATTTTTGGGGTGGATCAGTCAGCTATCATGTCTCCTTTTTGTATTATGAGACTGATGTGCTGGAAATAAAAGCAAAAATCTCTTCACTGGTCTGGTTACAATGTTGTCCATACTGGACATTTTGCTGCGGCCTAGTGGGTTCCTGACACAATTTGACTTATATCTACCCATCCCTCGGCACCCCTCCAAAGAGGAAACCAGGAGACTTTTCACATGGCCGCTATATTTTGAAATTGAGAGCTAAAATAGTATAAGCTTGGGGTTGAAGGCAGAAAACATCTTATTGTTGTAATCTTTTAGCAGTGTAGTCTCTCTTTCATACCTGCTCCTAAATCTTATTTCAAGACACCCATATAATTTAACATTTTGATGCAAGAAAAACAGACTCAAAAGCACTTTCTGTTACAACTTTCTGTCTTAGCCTTCTGTTAGTGAGATGGAAGAGAAATTCAAGACCTTTCATTAGCTTCTCACCCTGTTCTTTCTAGAAGTCTGATCTACAATAATTTAAATAGGATGATATTCAGATACTTGGCACAAGCTGAGCCTGTGGCCATTCATACTGCTCACCAAACAACTATGCGTATGAGAGATACCTTAGGGAGGAGATAAAGGCTTGACTGAGGAAGATGGGTTTTTTGCTAATTCCTTCTTGGTGATGCCACAACAGAGCAAAGAGACTGCGTTTGTCTCAGTACAGATTGCAAAGTCTCACTGTGTCTTGACAATACCAAGTTGGAGACAGTTGTAATGCAATATAAAAATAATGCTCTTGTGTTTGGTATTGCAAATCTCCTTAGAAATCATCTGACAAAAAAATGAGTAAAATTATGACAGCCTGAAGGGAAAAAAAGTTAATATGGTTGACATTTAGTTTAAATGAAATCAGAGAAAGAAAAGAAGTCAAGCAAAAATTCAATACATTTCTCACAAATTGAGACTCCATTTTGAGATCAACACTAAGCATGGATGATAATAAACCATCTGGCCACCTGCATTTAACAAACAATTTTAACAGCTGACACATCCATGACTTCTCTTTTCTTTACTAAAGCCCATAACAGTAACTGAGGCCACACCTCAAGATTTCTGTGCTTTCCTTACAAGGTTACAAAAGGCACCTCTATAATTCTCCTTTTAGATAAAGAATGAGTCAGAACAACTCAAATGCCTAAGCCTTATGAGGTGGGATAAAATATTAGAAAAACTTGGAGGAAAATTCTGATCTCCTGTGTAACATGTAACGAAGTCTTAACCTTTGTATTTTCTGAAGGTGCTTGAAAATAGCGTTTTATCTACCCATTCACTTATTCTCAGTTCTCTAACTTAAGACAACTGTTTATTTACTCCTCCCCAGTAAGCATCCAGTTAAAAACCATAGCTGGGGTTTGGAAATCTGAGCAGCTTCTCTATCAGGACAATGACCTAAGAACTTTCATGTTTGCTCTCTGTTTCTCGAATGGCTTCACAGAGCTCAAATGTGAGCATCAGATCTATAATTATGGGCACACTGGATGGATTTGCATAAATTATACCATACCAAAAATACTTTAAAAAATAAAAAATAGTTGTGTTAATCCTTAATATGTGTCATGATATATAATAAGTAAGATGAAAATTCCTAATGTCTACTGAAAGACAGTGTATGTAAACAGCAAAAAAAAATTACATGAGAAAATAACTTAAGAGGAAAATTCCATATTTTCTTTCTCTTTTTCTCTTTTGCACGTTTTATTGTTTTTGCATTTCTCTTTGATCTAGATTATTTTACTTCAGAATATTTTAAGGGTATTATATTTATTAAACTTGATGTTTAAAAGCAGAAAACCAGCACACATTATTGTAAATTAATGCTGAAGTATAACAGATATTATATTCCTTATATACCATTTCAATTGCAGTCACGTATTTTTTTTTAATCTAGTTATTTTATTTGACATATAAAGAGGGAGGTGTGGATGAGCTTTGATCACTGTCCCAAGCTTAAATGCAGGATGCAGAATAACACATACATGTTGCAATATGTAGTCGTTTTCTCTTTGTTGATAGCAATCCCCTTTGCTCTTTGCTGAAAGCAAATTTTTATTTTTGTAATACTACAGATAGCCTTTATACACCGGAACCTACCAAAAGAATAGGCCCTACTGTCAGTCACCCACATCAGCTTTTTCCCTCTAGGTGCCTTATTCATCTCTAACAGTTTTCATCTCCTTTGAGGAAAGTTGAGTGCTGCTGCACCAATCTGTTTTAGGCTATAAACTCCCTGGGGCAGTGATTGCTAGAATTCATGTAGCTTGGCCTAAAGAGTTTTGGCACATTGGGATCTCAACCTAGCTACAAATTTCAGGGTGATTATTGTTACCATTCAATAATTACAGTTGTATTTTTTCCTTAGTTGCTATGGAGGCATTTCCCAGCGCCACTCCTGTAGAGAAAATATTAACTTGTCTTGGCAGGTTGTTTCACTTTCTGTTTCCATGTTGCACCTCTGCAAGTTAATGGAGGTCAGAATCACTTATGGAGCCAAAGTGAAGAGGGATCCCTGCAGAGGGGTGTGGTGGTAGTTTGGGATATCAGAATGGACAGCTGGGAGATGTTTATGGCAATCACTTAAGAGTTTCTGAACACTACAAGGAATGAACAGGCAGCGGGTGAAAGGTAATACTGTGGCTCAGCTAAACTCAATCTTCTCTCCTTTCCCTTTTCAGTATAACTACTCCTAAGAGGCCTGGAAAGCTGTTCATATCCCAGTTTCTCTAGGTAAGCAGGTCTAGCTCTAGGCAAGCAATACATAACATTGCTTTATGTAATATAGCTATCTAGTACAGCTGTACTAGAATTCTTGGATCTTTGTAGTTTCGCTCAGTACAAAGAAAAAGGATTCATTTGCATGTCAGACATCCTTCAGCAGGGAAATATTTGTACTGCATCTTTAACAAATACAGACCCTTTCTGAGTGAAAATGGAAAACACAGCTGTAGCCTTCCATTTTTATTGTGTTTAAGGGTTGATTATTCCCATAAGAATTCTGTGAATCTATCTAGGCATATTTAGTAGGACAATGTTTTTGTTGAGGATTTTTATTTTTGGGACTTTCTTAAGCTAGAAAATCCTGTACTCATGTAAGCATCCATCTTTGTTAAAAAGAACAAAACAATCCAAGCCTCTCACAAGTCCTGTGGGAGGACTGAACCAAACACATTTCACTTAAAATCCAAGAGAATTTAATGAAGATTTCTAAATGCTATTGTTATTGATGACTTCAAGTTAATTTTTAAGAATTTTGAAGATCTGGCTTACATGCTTTTGAGTTGCTATTACTACCTATTTGTCAAATCTGCATCCTTGATCAATTAAAATTTCTGGGCCTTGTCCTATTACAGGCAATGGGAAGTACCCATTTTTCCTTTCTACTGTATGCCTGCATGGAAATTAGGTCACAATGCCTTGCTTATGATTAATGCTAAAAAATTAAAGGGTGATAATGGTGGGTAAGGTGAATGCCAAAAACATATTAGTGCTGGAAGTAACCCATGTCTGTCCACTGGTGCAATCTAAGAGGAGGGGTAGGCAGAGTCTTTGGAAATCTTTCAGGTGTATTTGCAAAACACTGATATCAGCAGTGGTAGAGGAGGAGGAATGTTCACAAAACCCAGTAAACCTTCATGCTAGTATCAAGAATCAAGAAATTGCTAGAATCAAAGTATCAAGAAATTCCTCTATAATATATCAGGTGCTTGAGGCTTTTGCTTAAAGCACTTGCTAGCCTCTGTTCTTGAAGGGATTGGACTTTAACAATTGCCAGTTTTACTTAAAACAAGTATTTTTATACTTGTTTGATATGGCTTACGGTCTGTTTAAAATAACTGCTTCAATTTTTTTTTTTTTACAATATTTCTTATCCTTTTCCTTCATCTATTTCAGGATCCATTCAAGATTTTATCTAGTCCCATATCCTTTGGTATTTAGCCTAGTCAAAGTCTGTACTCATATGCATTTGGAGTCACTGTATTAATAAGGGAGGCAATGAAGCACATCTGCCTGTCTGAGGGTGAGACTGAAAAACTAAACTGTTTATATTCATTCTTCAATAGACATAGAATTAAATATTTTTGTCCTTTTTTGCCCTTCACTGGTCCTTTTGTCTTTTCTGACACATGGGCCACCTTGCTGACTCATCTGCGTAGCTACCATTTACTGCAGTGTATTCTGTTCCTAATTGCCATTTCCCAAACTTCAGTAATAATGTGTAATGAGCAAAGAATAACTTCATTAATTTAGATTAACCAAAGTCCAGATCAATTAGAAGACTGTAACAAGACTGTAAGACTCTCTTGTTCTTCCATCACCCATGACTAGCATTGAACAACAGAAAAGACCACACTGCTGTTTTCAAGGCAAGGGTGGTCCTTTATGGTTTATATAACTGCTGGAATTGAGTGATCATCTTTGTGCACACTTCACAGTAACCTCACTTCACCACCCACCCTGTTACTCTTCTCTAACCCTAGCATGTTAATAATTCCCTTCTTCCTGAGAACAAATCTCTCACAACTTAACTTCAGATGCTCTCTGGGTGAATGTTACAGCAAAAACAGTGAAGGGAAGAGAAGTGTTGCTGCGTTCCAGAAAGGACCTTTATTCCCCACAATTCACATATTTTGTAAATGGCAGAAAGGATTTATGTAAATATGATGTGAAATCTCCAGGAATGGAGATAGGGAAGATGGAAAGGAAATTTAAAGAAAATCTGATGGTAGTTACTGATAAAGCAATTCTACCTGAATTTTGAACTTTGTGGCTGCACAGAGTCCGCTAGCTTATTGTATGATGCTACCTGGGAAAAACTTCTTGCTCAAAATGCAAGGCAGAGCAAGTCAGAAAAGTTTGCATGAGTGGAATCAGGAAGATCAAGCCAGGTTTAGTTGGTTGGAGGTTTTTTGGGTTTTTTTTACTTCTAACAAAAATGATACGGTTATACTGTAGCTGGAGATGTATCTGGCTGATCAGATTTCAGATACTGGCATAAACTGTGAGTCTTGCTACAACAAAGTCCAGATGTATGGCTGCCTGTCCTACTGTACCTCCTTCTCATATCTCTGAGCTGAATTCAGAACAGGAGACCTAATGATCCCTTTGAGAGATGGGTACTTTACTTTTTCAGACAATTTTATGTGCCAAATCTCCTTTTCAGCTCACAAATAATCAAGTCATGATGCATGTACTAATAAATTGAATGTTCTACATCTGTTCAGTTTTTAAATAGTATGTAAATATTGCAAATAAATTATTATTTTTAATGTAGGTAGACTTAAACAGTTTGACACAAAAAATGGTAAAGTAATATAATATATACCATTCACAACAGAGTACAAATTTAAGAGCAGAAACACTCATAAAATAGATGTGGCTGATAAAGATATTCTAATGGTTACATCTATGGAAAACACAGTAATATGATCCCATTGTTTGGGGTCTAAGCACAGTGGAAGTGGTATCCTCAGTCCAGCTCCAGGACTTGGGGAGCATTATGAATCTGATCTATGCTTTTTTAAATGCTGCAACATGAGCCTCTGCAGAACCCTGCAGTACATTGTGTCCATGAGACAATGCTGCACAAGTGCATGTTTGACTGTATTTGCAAAATTCTCCCTGCAAAGATGGCTGGCTATCATGGCACTCAGGGATGTTGCTGGCATTCCCAGCTGGGATACATCCATGCTCACACTGCACTTATCTGGGACTGTCCATTTAAAGCCTGGATGCGCAGTCCCAGAGAGAAACTACAGAAAATTAATAATTGATAAATTACATCACTACATGGGGCAGGGAACTATTTTCTTGTTCATTAAAATCTATGACTACATTTTTCAAGCTGTATTTGTAGAAATAGTGACTGTAATTTTCTAAACATTAATTTATTCTGCTCTTTATTTCCTTCTCTGTATTTTTAATATTTTCTCTCCAATCTTTCAACTTAACTGACTTGTAAAATGTATGCGGTCTTGTATGTTCCTTAATGAAAAACACTGTGTTTAAATCAATGTAGTAATGCTTCCTCCTCCACCAAAGTAAACTCACCAATTTCTTTGGCTCTAAAATTCTCATTTCATTAAGACTGCACTTTGTATCAACTGGAAAGTTTTGATCTCACTTAAAGTACCGTCATTAATTTCCTTTAACAGAAGACCATTGCTAGTAAAATCAATGTTTAATCCCTCGTAAATGTGTTACATCATAATATTTTATTGCATCACATATGCAATATTTTGTAGGATTTTTCCTAGAGGAAAGATATTAAGTATTCAGTAAGTATATGGAGTCTGAAGTTTGATAGGCAGCCCTATTCCTTGCTCTCAGTGAATATTTGAACATTGTTGCAAGCCACAAACAATTTTGGAAAGCTTGTCATAGAAGCATTACATGCTTTATCTTGACCCCAACTCGTTTACTTTTTTTACCTTCTGCAGCACTAAAAATATTTTGGACCTGTTTGTAGAAAACTAGGGAATGAATTCACTATCTGTGAACGCTGAAGGTCTGGGTGAACAAATCATAAATCAAATACTAGAGAGAAAGCTACTAGATCATAGAGCTGTAGAATGTCCTGACAAGGATCATTGAGTCCAACTCCTGGCCCTCCACAGGACACCCCAAGGATCATACCATGTGCCCAAGAGCACTGTCCAAACACGTCTCGAACTCCATCAGGCTGATGCTATGACCACTTCCCTGTTTAGCCTGTCCTAGGCCCCAGCCATTCTCTGGGTGAAAAAGCTTTCCCTAATATTCAGCCTAATTCATTCCCCTGACTCAGATTCATGCCATTCCTTGAATCCTGGTCATCACAGAGAAGACGTCAGTGCCTGCCCTCCACTTCCTCTCGTGAGGAAGCTGCAGGCTGTGATGAGATCTCCCCTCAGTCTCCTCTTCAGGCTGAACAAACCAAACTGATTTCAGACTCTCCTCACATGACCTCCTCTAGAGCTTTCACTGTCTTGGTGAAGGAATGTAGAAGTAAAGAGAGAAAAGGAATGAAATCAGATATTTTGGAATATGATAAAGTACAGTATTTTATTTCTGAATGTCGATTTAAAATTTCACAGCCAACAAAAAAAAATCCCAACAAAAGTTTATTGTTATGCTCCTTAAAAGACCTAGGACAGCTAAGGGTAAGCACATGTATAAATAGTTTGCTGAGCAATTGCAATTTGCCTTCCAAACATCTTTCCAAGGCTAATTACCAGACTGAAAAAAGGAGCTTTATTCCTTGCAATGAATGTTGGGCTTGGAGGATGGGGGGGTGCTTTTTATTTTTATTGTAATTTTTAATATTATTACTTCTACTATTGTTATTAAGCGTTATGGAAGCATCAGTATCACATCACTGAGACCAAGGCCTATATAGTTTTTCACTAGATCAACACAAAACTCAAGTGTAAAGACTGCAAAAATGTTGGCATTCAAGAGCTGGCAGCACTTTACATCCATTTTGCATGGATAGGAACAAAAAAAATAGCAATGGACATTTGATTACATGTGCATTATGAAATTTTAGCAGAAAATTCCTAAGAACAGGAATAGTTTAAGTGCAGGTTCAGAATAGGAAATAGGCATAGAAATATTTCCTGTGGGTGGCTGTGCTAGGATGACCTAAAATATTATTGTCTAAACTTTTTTGTATTCAGTAATTTGCCACTATTGTTGCCAGCAATTTACTAAGTGCATGGAGGGGGAAAAATTAAAAAAGAAGATTTAATTAAGGAATTCCTTAGAAACACAACAAGCCTCAGACACCTCATACTTAAAATGTGCAAGTTAATAGGAGACTTGCAGCTTTCAAATTCATAATTATGTCCCACAGCTAATTGTTTGGCACAATTATTCCTCCGAACAGTGTTCTGTTACCAAGAGAGATCTTGGAAAAGTCAGGAAAATCAGAAGGGCTTATTTGCCAAATAACAATTGCTCAAATCCTAAAAATAAGTAAACAAACAAACAAAACCAGTTTGAAATAACTTTCACTGCAAAAGTCCTTGTTCACTTTTCTGGCCATTTTTTTCTGGGACTGGGGGATTGCAGAAAAGAAGAGATTGATGGTGAGGAAGATTTAAACATCCCAGAAGAGGTTGGACAAGAAGGTAGCTTCTTTAAAATATTCTTGCTTTGTTTCTCAGACACTTGCAAGAAAAAATGCTATTAAAGAAATCCCCAAGAGCTGAGGCATTGCTAAAAAAAGATTTTATCCAGCCCTCTGGAAACCATTTGTTTCAACATTCAAATCTCAGGCCTTTATGTTGCTTACAGTACTTCGCATGAATATTGACACTATGAAAGTTTATCATTAAAGTAATTCTCAGAGGGATAGAGAAATCTCTCTTCTCTCACTTAACACTTTTTGATGCACAAGCCTGGCATGGTTGCACTGCTCATGCTCCAATCTCAGAACTTAGTCAATGACATTAGTAAACAAAGTGTGGTTTCAGTCAGAGATAAAGATAAAATTATATAATATGAGGTGGCCCTGCTAGGAATTTTCTCCAATGGCCATTTAGGTTCAGCCTTTTGAACTTCTAGCAGATAAATATTTTTCAGGATATGTTGAGACCTATTAAGACAACTGTTTCATGTAACTCAGTGCAACTAAACTACCTTGCCCAACAGCATGTACAGCTGTCATTGAAATAAAAAAACCATGGCTTCTCATATAATGTGTGAAGGCATTACTAAAGTCATAGTTGAAGTCTGATTGCCTTAGTTGATTAGTTGTTGAGACTTATTGAACACTGATGAAGAGATATGAAGAAAATCAGGAGAAAGAATATAGAGACCCTATATTTAGAAAATTCAAATTTCCATCCAAACACATACACAAAAAGGTGAAAAAGAAAGTTGCCTGTGGTTTACTGAAGAATTCATAGGAAAAAGTACCACAAAATTTTCAAGATAAACACGTTCATCTCAATATTTGGGATATTTCAATAAAATAAAATCAATGTTGTTGAGAAGAGCCATGTTGTGGTAATTAAACTTCCCCGGATAACAGGAAGATCATGAAGTAACTTGATGGATTAAGCTAATACTCCATCTAGTACAGGATTTGTTTTCTGAAATTGGCAGAAGCTTGACATTTTCTGTCATCCATCCTTCTCATTCCCTAGGATGTACTACCATGGAATTACAGATATTGGAGGTCACATTCCTGCTTGTTTCCTAATACATATTATTTGAAATTTTAACCTGATGAAACCATCTGCTATCCTCAACCTCCTGTGGTGATAAGTTCTCAAAGTTTACCACCCATTGTGTAAAGTATTTTTAAATATTTCAAACTGTTTTCAGTACCATCTAAAGTTCCCAGGCATCTGTATTGTGGGAATTGGTGAATCGTGGATCTGCATTCTGCTTACCATTACCTGCATGATTTGCTTGGTCATGCCTTCCCTCAGTCTTCTCTGCTCCAAACTAAGTAGTCAAACTGTTCTAATCTTTTTTTCCAACACACCTTCTGTATGCCTGGGATTATTTCCATGTTTTCTAGTACCTCTTACATCTCTCTTGAGATGCAGAGATCACAGCTGCACAGACTCACGGTGTGACTGGATGACAGAGGGGCTGCATCTTTGTTTTCCCAGCACTCTCAATCTTCTGTTTTCTATAATGGAGATATAGAATATAATTTACTGTAATTTTGCTACACAATTAGAGAAAATATTGTCGCCTTGTCTCATAAGCCACTGCTGAATTATCTTCTTAAGTACCTAAACTTCTTAATTCAAAACCAAAAATGGCATATCCAAGGAAACTCCACACATCAAATTTAGAACACTTCTCTGGGGTCTAAACTGTTTTTTCTCTTCATGCTGCTTGAATAAATAGGTTTTGTACAAAGTGTGAGAATAAAGCAGATAAAATTTTAAATAAATCTTCCATAGCCTAGAGGCAGGCTGTGGCTTAGCTTTGTAGCCAATCACAGGTTCTGCTGGCAACAACCATGCTGGAATGATGGCCAGGGGCTGTTTTACACACTCCTTACATGATGGCTTTCGTACATGAAATCACACGCTGCCGGCTCAAAACGCCTCTTACAACACATTCACCCTGAAATCAAATAAAGTCACAAGCCAACAGACAATGATACCAATCTTTTGCCTGTAGGAAGGTGTTGCAGCTATGCTTTCTCAATGAGTGAACACACAGCCAGGTAACTACCTCATTTTGAATGGAGAATAAAAGGAAAATCAGATGGAAAAAAAAAAGGAAAAAATAAAAGGGGAAAAAAAGGTGGAGACAGCGGAAGAGAGGGAGCTGAGCCTTTTATGTGATTATCACATTTTGGCAAACTTTCCTGGAAATGTGAGTGAAGAACCATTCTTCATCTCAGTACTGGCCAGGTGAAAATGCAGTTGCTGTGCTCAAGCATAGACTCGTTTCGTCACATTTCTTCAAGGCGAGCAGAAAGAGAAAAACAGACAGAATTAGGATTTATCTGACTCATTCCAGCCATGCAGGGAGAAAGCTGTGCTGTTGTTACCCTCTGATATGGAGTAACTTTGGGCTTTCCCCTCATGGATATTCTAGAGGCATTTGTGCTTCTCCAAGACCCGACATGTTCTAGGAGGGAGGGCAGAAGGAGGAATAGGGTCGCTCTGTCCCCACAGCCCCACTGCAAGACATAAACCATCTGTGAAGCATTTATCCATCTCCAAAAGTGTGGGAAAACTGAAAACATACTGGCTACTATTTTCTCATCCTTGTTATGTAGCCTAGTTAAAAGGAAGGTGTATATCTAATTGATCTTACTGGAGCAGAGATTACACAGATAAAATTGGTTGTTTCTAGGCGTGCCAACACTCCCTGTGTTTTAATCTCTAATTTTCATAAGAGAAGGATGTGCAGCATGCTGTCTCATCTCCCACAGACTCAAATCCTCTCCTACACTGATGCTCTGCCTTCATGCCCTCCCCAAAAATTAATATTTCTCTCAATACAGAATGAATCATTATTGATAAATATAGCTAACAATGTTAAATTTACAAAAGGCAGAAGCAATGAGTTTTATTTTACTGGTGACCTAAGGACCTTGCTCATCTCCCAGGGAAGAAAGATGTAAAAGTAGCGCTGAGCATAACAAAGACAAATAAAAAGGAAATTTGAGGAAATCCAAATATTAGTACGATTAGTATGTCTCATTATTTCAAAATGGGGGAAAAAAGCATATTAATTTCCCAAAATTCTCTCCTCATTTGTTGCCACATAAGATGAACTGCTGCATTGTGCTAACTACCCATATGGCTCTGGTCACAGTAAAGTTTCCTTACCAGCATCTTCAGTCCTATCAGAATGCATCTTCTGAAAAAATAATTTGATTTCAGTAATGTGTTCCATTCTATAATTATATGTTTACTTACAGTAACTTGGGTGAGTGAGGGTCATTTCTAACAAAATAATGATACTTGCATCTTTTGAATACCAATGAAATAAAAAAAAAAAGAAGCTTAGAATCCAGATAGTAATTAAAAGTCTAATTATGTGGTTGCCATTTCTCTACACTAGAAAGTTTTCTGACAGTGTATTGTCTGTGATTAATAGGGGCATAAATAAGGAAATTGGCTGATTTTTAAACCAAATATTTTCTTTATCTGTGGTGGTGCATCCTCCCCCCCACTTCTTCTTGAGCTGCAAGATGATCTCAGAAATGCTCATTAGGCCTTGGCCTTGATGAGCAGCACCTGGGCTAAGCTCCTCATGAGCTTATCAGAAACACTGTCTTCTCCCAGGAACTTGTGCTGTCTAACAAGCTCCTGCTTTTTAATGAACAACCTTGGAAACTTACTTTTCCTGCCTGCATAACAACCCAAGCAGAACAACGTTTTTGTTATTGAACTTTAAAAGAAAGTTACTGACCTAAAGTGAGGCCAGGATGGAAAACTACTGTGACTAAAAGATACTTCTTATACTGCTATTGAAATAAACACGGGCAGGAGACCTTTCTCTTTTTGAATGCCTTTATTAAAACTGATCAGCTTGGGTGGGGAGAACTGACAGGTCCACACTCATGCCACTGTTGCTCCCAGGAGTGACTTGGAAGAAGAGAAAGAGTGCAGCTTTATCCACAGGCCTGTGGGCAGAACTGGGGATTCCACCCTCACCAGAGCCCGAGGAAATCCAGAGTGCAGCTTTGTCCACAGGCCTGTGGGCAGAGCCGGGGGTTCCAACCTCACCCGAGGACCACGAAACCCTTTGTTCCTTTGGTTTGACCTTCAGGGTCCTGGCTCTAGCCAAGGTCCTCTTGGCTAGGGTGAGGGGCAAAAAGGGATCTCAGCATCTCTGCAGACTCTGGACTTTGCTCCTCATGTCCAGACATCACTTTGATCTCTTAATTCTGTGTTGGCTCGTTGTTTTTTGTGTCTTTTTGGTAAGTTTGGTGGGGTGGCTTTCCCGTGGCATGCTGGCTCTGAGGTCATTTGCATGCCCTCCGATGTCCCCTCCTTTCACTGTCCCAGAAGGGTCGAGAAGGGTCATCCACCTGGCAGCAGGCAAGGTGCTACTCACAAAAAGGGGAATTCTCAACAATAGAGAATTAAGGACTGACTCTTAACAGGTGATTACAACATGAAGTTAACAAAGAACTCTCCTCTGCCAACAAACAGCTCAATTTGTAACTCCACAACCTTTTAAAAAAATGGGTAACCTTTATTACTCATAACACCTATTGTGTTGGGTCTGCATGGCCAGGTGGACCTCTGCATTTCTGTGGTCTTCCATGGGCTGCTGGGCACAGCTGCTGCACCCCGGTCTGCACCCCAGGCTGCAGAGCAGTCCTGGCTGTAGCAACCTGTGGCTACAGTGATGAGATCATGTCCAGGGAGGCCACAGCCGATGGCAGGAGAAACAGATGAGACAAGTCTCTTCCTTGTTTAGCGCAAGAGTCCATTTTATTTCCCCCCAACACCCCGTGCTGGGGAAGGAGAGGGCAGGAGGCAGAGGCCCAGGAGCCCAAGCAGAACCCCAGAGAGCCGAGAGCAGAGGGAGGAAACAGACACCTGGGGTTTTATCAGCAGTCCCATGGGAGGAGTCTTAAACTCAGATTACAGCCTCCTCAGAAGGAAGGGTCCACACTCGCTCCGGTACCTGGGGTACCTCCTCTCCCTCCTTCTCCCCTGGCCTGGGTATCTGCAGAGTTGTTCCTCTCACACGTTATCAGCCTGCTCTACTCTAGCCACAATTACATCTGTTCTTCAACTTTATTTTTACCTTCTTAAATATGTTATCAGAGGCATTAACAGCCTTAATGACAGGCCTGGGCTTGACCAGCAGCCGTCTCTCTTGGGGCCTGCTGGCATTGGCTCTGCTGGACATGGAGGAAGTTTCCAGCAATTTCTCACAAAAGACACCCTTGTAGCCTCTCAGCTATCAAAACCTGGCCATGCAAGCCAAACACACCCATAAACAGCAGTCCTGAGTGAGACCTGTTATAAATAGGGCCAGGAGACCAGCTCCTTCAAAAAGACAGGCCTTTATTAGAGGCAGCTCTGGGTGGGGAACCCGAGGGGTCATGCACACCACCACTGCCCCCACTGGACCACGCTGAGGAGGAGGAGTACAGCTTTGTCCTTCGACAGAGCTGGGGCTGCCATCCTCACAAGAGTCCTTAAGAAGGTAATATTGGCTTCTGGTCCAGGGGTATCCTCTAAGCTGGGTATTATCCACATTATGGTGACAGGACAGGATCCGGCTCTGGTCAAAAGTGGGTGACTTAGTCTGGTTCTGGTGGGTTAAAGTCAAAGTTTATGGACTGGTTTGTTGTTTTGAGAGGGTTCATATAGTTCTCACAGCCTCTCATTTGAATTCATTCCGGGTGCAAGTCCTCCTGGGAGCAGGGGAGCAGGGGAAGTTGTTCCCGATGGGAATGGATACAAATCCGGGGTGAGACGGAAAGGGGTACAAATACAGAGTATGATCGGGAGAGATACAAATACAAGGTAAAATAGTAGCATCTAACAGCGGCAACTAAAGGCAAGTCTTAGAATTCTAACCTTCCAGGTTTAACAACAGACTAACACGGGGTACAAATACAGAGTATGATGAGGAGAGATACAAATACAGGGTAAAATAGCAACATTTGACAACGGCAACTAAAGGCAAGTCCTAGAACTCTAACATTCAATGTTTAACAACAGACCAACACTTCAAATTAAGACCTTATCAACTTCATCAAAGGCAACTCTGAAAAAGAGCTCTCATCTCCAGGATTTAATTCCTCACAGGACCCTTTGAGCTCTCCTGATCCACAGCAGGCTGCAACCAAGTATAAATATTTTCTATAGAGTCTTTTGTTAAATTGTTGCTGTTAATCGTTTAGGCCTAAACCATTGGTTGATTCTGGGACTAAGTTTGGCAAGGGGGGACTCCCCTCTGAACCTTGTGATTCTAAGGGAGGGGTTCGCTTTTTTCCTTTAGTCCTTGCCTTTACTCATTTTTACCTTTTTCCATGCTCATCATCCACATAGGTAATGTCTGACAGATTTTAGTTTCAGTTGGATTGTTCTTAGGTTTTAGATTGATTTTTTCTTTGTGTGCATTTAGTAGACTGAACCTTGCCTACCAACTTTATATTAAACCTGCTTATGCCAGTACCTTTACCAGCGACTCTTTAAGTGATCTTAAAACACTCATTTGAGACAGTGTCCAACCATATATGTTTCCAAAAAATTTCATTCAAGTGTCATTCAATGAACATCATTCAAAATGACAGGACATACAAGATAGAGATCTAAACTCTGAATTTTTATAAAATAGAACAGAAAAAAGCAAACAAAAATCACTGCTGAATATTTTTAAAACCCATATTTAATGTTTGAGAAAACTATTTCTTTAACCTGCATCTGGTATTTTTCCAGCCCCCTAGCACTAATTTGAGCTAGTCAGGATCACTGTGGGCCTCATCTCAAAACTGTCCTTTGGTTCCCTATCGTCAGGGCAGCTATCAGTTTTTCCAGAGAACTACAGGAAGGAGAACTGTGGGGTCACCTTACTTTATTAATTCTGCTTGTTATATATGCTTGCTCTTGGGCATCTTTGTTTAGCATATATGTGCTCTCTTGAGTACTTTTTTATGGGCAGAAAAGGCCATGTCACCACTTTTTCAGACCCTTAGTAAATGATTCTCTTGTGAATGAAACTGTAGAGTATTTTCATAATTTAAATATTGTGTCTAAGATTTCTATATATTCTAGACTAATTAATAATTAAATTTTCACAACAAGGAATTCTATGCAATTCCTGTGGCTACTTGCCTTGCTTTCCATGCATGGTTTATGCCTCACATTATTTCTGAAGTTCTAGAGAAACAACAGAATAGGTATCTTCAGCTTACAGATATGCTCCTTTGACCTCCTTCAAAGTTTTAACAAGATGCACTTAAATGTGTTTACAGTCAAAACTGTAATTAGGAATTAATTTTCTAACTTATTTTTCAGGTTTCATATGTCTGAATTTCTTTCCTCCGGGGAAGGGAAAAAACTCACCCAAAACCAACAAAACACCTATAATTGTATTAATTTTAAGGAATTTAATAACATAGATAAGGATAATTGCTCAGTTAGTTATTTAACACACAATTAAGATGGGGATAGATGAAGAAATACACTCACATATGCTTGTGCTCCCAAAAGATAGAAAACTTATATTATTTTAAAATTGATCTAAAAAACAATAGAAAGAATCTTTTGCCTTGGAGGATGAACTAGACAGAGCTTCTGAGGATGTAACCATACCACCAAACAAACCAACCCCCGTTAAGGTTTGTTCAAGAAACATTAAGGAACAAGGAAAGACATCAGTAACAGGAAAGCATTCATAGACTATGATGTCTGTATCTATATCTCTGAATCTTGCAAAGCTAGCTGCAGTTTGCAGATCCAGGAAATGGGACTCTTGACACAGATTGTATTATTAAGAATGCAGAAGGAGGGTTTTGGAGCATTGCAGAAATCCAGGGCAATGAAAATACACATAAAGTATTAGCACGAAAGAGTCTGAAGGCAGAAACAGAATTCAGGCACCAGGTAGGCATTCAGAGCTTGACACATTGGCAGAATGGGTCAGTAAAACAGTTCACATGAGAAGAAAACAGCAGCAGCTAATCAGCAAGACATGTTCAATGCCTTGAAGGTTAGAAGAAAAACATGGCATTTTCTGTGAAAAGGAGGTACCTGAAACACAGAAGGGAATTAAAGGGAGGGGCATTTATCAACATGACTGGTAAGAAGGAATTCAGACAAATGGGAATGTGTATGGACAGGAAAAGAATTTATGGCACAAGTTTTAGGTTCCATTAATTAATTAATGGACTATTGGATTTAGAAGCTGCTTGTGACAAACAATATATTTAAGATCAAGTGACTGAAGCACACTCAGGACAGTGATTTCAAAGGCTTTTTGGACTAAGATCTACTGAGGTGCAGTGTAGTGCAAAGAAAAACACAAACTGTGGACTGAAAAGTTCTGAAAGATTTGAATCCTCGCCATGTCTGATTCCACACTCATTTTAATCCAAGACAAATTCTTCATCCCTATTCTCACCTTCAGTTTTAAATGATTCAGCACATGCAGACTGATTTTATGGCATTTAATTGCACTCTCCAAGGGTGGGATACAACACAGAATACAAGGTTTTCTCTGCGCTCGTTGTTTTCTTGTTGCTTCTGGCCCTTAGGAAAAAATGTGGACAAAGGATCCCTAACCATAGGATCCATGCTGTAGACCAGGAGTCAAAGATCCCTCAGCAGCTTGGCAATTGTACTGTACCAGCACTCAGGGCTTGGCAAGGAAGTCTGACCCCTGATCCTGCCATTGCATCATGATATCTGCCCTCACCTGTGACACCTGTGCAGTCTACTGGCTTTGGCACAGTTTTCATTCCATTTATTGTGGTAACAGGCATCACACTGGGGTAAGAAATTCATTCAGATGCATTTGCATCCATGATTGATTCCTTAACAAAAGGTTGAACTAAAAAAGCAATTTTTACTATTAAAAAAAATTAATTAAAAAAACCCCCATACACTCCTCTTTGTTATCTGTTTCAAAATACCAGCACCATCCCTCTGTCATTTCTCAACTCAACACTGAGATGGCCCTGCAGTTGTATCCCAGCAGCACAAACAAGTTTCCCTTTGAGTGTGATCTGAGGAAGCTGCAGGCTATTCTTGCTCTAAGAAACCACAAAGACTTCCACCTTTAAATCCAGTTCACAGGAAATTTAGATGTAGACACTGAGTCAGCATTGGTGTGGTGTCTCAAAGTTGCTGTTTCAGATACAAGCACTGGCATCAGGAACTCTCTGTTTTAGAAGGAATCAAGTCTAACATATTTTTTTAGAGCAAGTTTTCTACTTTATACTCACAGACTGATAACTGAAAATAATGCCTGGACAGATGCTGAGGACTGCATTCAAACAAGACACTGAAATTTAAGGACAAGAGCAGTCATGTAAACAATTTCTCCCAGCACTCAAAGATCAGTATTAGAATACAGAAAACCATTAGCTTGCCTAATATCTCCCTTATTTCATTTAATTTACTACCATGTTTTCCCCAGGGCTCCCACTGCCTGGTTTCCTCCTACTGCTTTTAAAGAGATAGCATACATCTCTCTAGCTGCTCTTGTACAACCAGCTCTGTCACTGTTGAGGTAGTAAATTTTCAGAGGCTCCCCTCCACAGCCCTGATTTGGGAGGCATATATCTGATTTTCATTTCAGCTTTTGCAATCATTCTTTATATATTCACTTGCCCCAATTTATGTTTTGATTAAAAACTTTCTCAGCTTGAATCAGGAGCTTGGTAAATTGCACTGAATTGGCTAAGCAGGGGATAAACCCACTTAACCAGGACTGTTGTTCAGTCCCAAAACAGTCCTATTCAAAATCAATTTAGGCAGATAACTAAAAGGTTTCAATGAAGCAGAGCACAAATAAGGATACATACAAATCATGCTAATTTAAGGCTGAATTTTTAGGTGGTTTTAAATGCTTTATTTTGTCAAAGTACAGACACAAAGATTATTATATTAGCCTCCTTGAAAGAACAGAAATCTATAATTCCCTAATTAACCCTTTGCTAGTTTTCTTTTGTGCATCAGGCCAAGAAACTCTTTGCTTGCCACACATATATGATATGATCTATATCATATACATGTACTGTCTATGGAAAGGATACTGAAGAAAAAAATGGGGTTTTTGAAATTGCAGGTGACAACAGATATGGGCAGAGGTATGAGGGACATATACTGCTGAGGGAAAAAACCAAGCTTCTCAGTGGAATACTGTTTGTTATGGAGAGTGTATAACAGCAAACTGTAATCAGTAAACATAAATGGAGCAATTACAAAATTCATCTTTGGGGTAACAATTTTGTGTCATTATTGGTATCCTAATGTATCAACAGATTTCTAATTACATGTTATATGTCTCAATTTGAAGAAGAAGAAAAAGGAAGAGAAAAAGATTTCTTTGTAAAGAGGTAGATTGTGTAATGTCCCTGCCACTTAAGATTCAGGTACTAGATAGTAGACTCTCATGGTTCTCCCCATGTAATGTGAAGTAATGTGACTAAGGAAACTGGCTGATGTCATTCTGAGAAGATCTGCTTATTTCAGAACAAGAACATCTGGGTTTTTCCAGTTTGCATGATATTACCACGAACATGACATGAATATCATTTATAGCACTTACACATTTTCATATAACTGTAAAGTTACTGATTAAAGATGAGAAAATTTAGTTCTTGAGATAAAAAGGATAAATCTGATCTACTGTAAGTAACAAGACTTTTTTTTAAGAAAAAAAATAAAACATGGATATAAGTAATTCTCATAGATTTATAGTTGTTGCCTACAATCTAAAAAGAACTTGTAAGAAGAGCATTCTGCTACCCATCTATTTAAATTTGTTTCCCAAACACTGGAAGAGTGATATTTCACCATCTGCCACTGAGTAGCTCATATCAAAGTCTCGTTCATCATCCTTAGCCTGTTACATTGCAAGAATTTATAGAGCAACAGCATCAGCAGAAAACAGAATTCCTTTTAAAACGTAGGGAAAATGTCACATATCTTCAGTAAATCATACTTTTCATAGAAAGGGCTTTGATTAAATGTGACATTGCTGTTTAAGAGATGATCCAAACTTTGGGTCTGGTCAATATGGCCAGCAGATGATTTCCAGTGATTCCACTGGGTTTTCAGCAGGTGGCTGCCAGGAAACTCTCCACAGCTGAATTGTACCAGAGTACTGCATTCAACTGTCACTAAGGTTCTTTACCCACTCAATGCCCTTCAACTACTTCATGAAAAATACCTAACAGTGTCATCTGCAAATGCTAGAAATCAATAAATTAGGTGACAGACTGCCTGAAACTGTCTTTTGTGCACAAAGTGCAAGCTTGACTCCACAGCACTTTCCTTTGCTGCCAGCTGTATGGGTGCAGATAGTTTGGATGGGCTCCAAGCAATAGGCTAAAAGCTGCAACATGCTTTCAGTGACTGAGTAGGAAAACACAAGAGCCACAGGCCCATATTTGCTTTCTTTTATCAGGTATCTGCTGGTATGGCACCTTCTAAGTCCAACAACACGCTTTGCAAGGGATCTTCTGCATCATAATTTGTGTGATAATTTTTCCAGATTTTCAGGTCATATTTAAATGCAGTATATGAATCCGAAATCACTGTGAGATACATCTTTTGACAAATATAATATTGACAATACATTTTTCTTGGCAGTACACATGACACATTTAACTTATCTCTGTAGATGAGTAATAATAAACACCAAGATAATATTTTTATGATTTTGATTACCTGTTGCTTTTTTATTTTTTCCTAATATACCTGCTTACCTGAAAGCTGAGAATTTGAGGTATTGGACTTTTATGAAAAATAACAGCCTCAATCTATCACGAGCCTGATTTTTAGTTTGAAATGTGATCTGAGTGAGACTTGTGCTGATCTCCATCTTGTACCTGAGACGATCCCCACTGAACTCTGCAGAGCTGTAGTCAGTCAGTGTAGGACACAGCATTTCAGTGAACCTCTAAGAACAGGTATTGTAGCCCAGGCAAAGCAATCTTAAAGTACTGACATAGGTGTGCTTCTGGGTTGAGAGTTAGAAATGACAGAGAGATCATCTGAGAGTTCCTTGTTTAAGATGTTAAAGTGTAAAATGTTTTACTTTTATTAAAATAACCAATGAGAAAGGATAGGCGCTAAAAAGCCTTTGCAAATCTGGACCTCAGTGCCTTTTAGCAATGCTGTTTGAAATGGATGAAAAGGGGTGGAAAAGACTACAACAGGAAGCAGAGTCTCAGGTGGTTTAAATGATCAATGCTAAACTACTATCAATTCATTTACACTGAAAGAAAATCTGATTCTTTGAGCATGAACTGAATGTTTCATTAAACAGAGTAATAAAGAAAGAACCACTGAAGGGGGAATTAGAAAAACCCCCAATATATCTTGTTGACATGTAGCACACATTTCCTTTTGAAAAAAACAAATGCCATAGTATTGACTGCCCTCAAGAAATGTTTCCAAATCAAATATATATCATTTTACAAATATATATATATATGCATATATATATATATACTAAAAATCTGTAATTTTTGAGAGTATGACTCTTTATCTTTTTGTATTCTGTATAAGATGCTTAAAATTTAAAAGTACTTCTCAAAGAAACATAAAAAGGTATTTTTTATCTATGTAAAGATTCAAATAGCTTCAAAACCTAGTGAAACCAGTAAACTATTATTTGTCACTCAATCAACATGTTAAGAAAACAGTAGAAAGTATAGCAGTGATTATGTCTGTGAAAAGAAATAAAACACCAACGCAACCATCACAGAATCTGATTCCACTGTTTCCTCTTTTCTGCACAAAAATAACAGCTTCAATTCTACCACACAATTGAATATGTTTTCTGGTTTTTTCAAATGTAATGAATTTAAATAACCATTTTGTTAGCCTGAGTTAACATCTAAAAAACTATTTCAATAAGAGGCCTATGATTAAATTGTAAATGAGTGGTTGAGCAGTCCACAGCAACTGTCTGGGTAGGGGTGATCTTCAGTAATTACTTTTTTATTCCCTACAAGACTGTATATGTAGAACTCCTGGTCTGGAGGGAATGTAACATCCTGCAGACTACACCAATTTTAAAATGAGCTAAGTTATAATAGATAATTCAGCAGGCATGCTGTAGAAGTGAGATTTGCCTGCAAATTATTTTGTGAATTTTTATTTTTTTGTCATAACATTTTCATAAACAATGATGTGCTAATATCACAGAACTCTTTCATCCACCATCCCTTACACTAGCACTGCCCTGGTTTTATGAGGAAGTTGTAGATTTTGGGGGATGGTGGGGACTTGATTTAAAAGCTACTAAATTCAACAAGATTATTAACTGAGCTCACAGGATTACACCAGGAACTGAATGTCCTACTCCGAATTGGGGTAGGGACATTATGATTTTGAGATATGTTTCATGTATATATATATATATATATATATATACATATATATATATGTGTATATATATATGTATATATATACATGAAACATATCTCAAATATGTATATGTGTATATTTATACATATATATATACACACATATGCTCACATTTATATATAAAATTTTGCTAAATCACCATGTAAATAAGAAAGTTCCTAGACTGTCTTTAGCATTTATTTATCAGTCATATATCCCAATGAGCTAGATCCATAGGTGTTTTTAAAAAGGCTGAGTTCTTTGCCTTTGTTGGATTAAATGTCTCTGTAATGTCAGATGAAATTCCATCCTAATTTAACAAGAATTATGAGTTAAAACTCAGGTACAAAATTAAGTATAAATCAAGCTGATAGACAAAGTCATAGATAACTCCCACAAGAATTGCAGTTTTCTGACATAAGTAACTCTAAATTTTTGTTAGTAAACCTGAGAACTGTCCTGAAAGACATATTAGGCTCATCTTTAACTTTTATGTTGTTGACTATCACTTGTGTTCAGCTGTTTCTCTCTATCTAAAATATATATCAACTTTGAATAGGTGAGTGGAACTCACTCATAGGCATAAAAAAGAAAAAGAAGTTATTTATGTTCCTCTTGAAGTCTGCTCTAAGGGCAAGAATATTTTTTTCTTTGTGTTGCAGGCTCAGGCACAACAACCTTCTCAGCTTCACTAATTAATCTTGCCCCAGTTGCTGACTGCACAGGTGATGAGATTCTCCACTTGACACCTAAGAAATACAGTTTCTGTAATAGAGAAAGGTTTCTGTCTGTGAGAGACTTAAAACCTCTATTAAAAGGTTTAAAAAGTTCTGGAGACCTTGCCCATATAATTGAAGAATATTGTAACTTTGAAGTTCTAAAGTATAAACTACTAAAACTTCTGTTATTTGGGTTTTTATTGTTGCTTTTGTTGTTTTGGAGGTGTGTTTTAATTTTTTTTATCGAGTTTCCATTTCAAACCAAAGTAACAACAGCTACTTGATAAATAATTTTCTTACACATGCCAGACAGTCATTTACCTGCAGTATTTGGGGTTTCAGTTTGCAAACTGTCCAGCTTCCTAGAAGAAGAAAACCACATTCTTGTTAACTAATTAAAATGCTTGCATTACTAGATAATTGTTATTTTTCCCATAGCAACCAGAGGAAATGCTCTTTTTGGGGGAATACCATAAGAATTATTTGCTGCTATTATGGTGAAAAGAGAATACATGAGGATTCACACTCAGCCAGGTGAGTTGATAATGAAGGTGAAATAAGCCTTTGTGACATTTTGCCAGTATTGATAGGATGTTTTCATTTATCTTCCACCTACCCTGTTCATGAGGAATTGATTTCCAGCAGGCACTACTTGAGAGAGCAGTCTGAATTGCCCCAGTTGGAGTGAGGAGAATTGCTGTGTTTATTGCAAGCAGACCGTAAGGTCAGCATGTTTATTCCCTTGGCCGCTCGCCTTGATCAGAGACAGCAGCACGTCTGACTGAGCCCCTGAAGAGCTGTCACTGACAGGGCTGTGCTGCCTGCTGACAGCTGGCTGTGACACTGACCACAGCTGCAGCCCTCCAATGCCTGCTCCTTCCTCCCACTTCTAGCTGTGCCCCCTCCTACCTCCCATGCCCTTTTCCATGTTTGCTCCCAGTTGCTGACTCTTTGTTTCTACCACCCTGGGGCAGGGGGCTGAGAGTTCTGGAATATCACTGCTGGCTACCTGGCTTGGCTCTCTGCCTTGGCTTTCAGCTTCACCTCGACTTGGCAACTTTTTTTTGCTAGCTGGACTCATGCACACTCAGTCAGAGCCAAACCAGAAGGAAGTGGGAGCAGTTGTTCTCAGTTAGATTTTGAAAACAGATTTTTTGAGGACAATTAGGATAATGTAAGGATAATTGAGAAAACTTAGTTGGAACCAGAGGACCAAGACCAAGATTGTCAAGAGCAGCTCTGTGACTGATCTGAATGCATCTACTGTGTAGAAGACCTGAAATTTGCTTGGATGTTTTTGAAGACATCATGGTGCTGCCTATCCCAAAAGATTCAGCAGGGTATGGGCTGTTCTTGTGCCCTGAAGAAAAGGACAGAACACAGCTCCTGCAGCTGAGCTCTTTATCCTTTCCTGCCACAGCCCCAAGGACAAGGTGGCCTTGTATATTCAGCTGGCTGGGAGAAATGCCTGTGTCAGACTTGGGGGCCAGGAAATTCCTTGGCATCACCAAAACTATGGCAGAGCTCTTGTCTATGGGGTGCAGAATCAACAGTCACATATCAGACCTGAGCCTACAGTCCTGACCATATTTAGTATATTAATAGGTGTGTAGTGAGTAATTCAGGAATAGGTGCCCTGACGCAGTGACCTTGGGGTAGAGAATGGAAATTTCTTGGAATACTAAAAGTTGGAAGTGTATTCAATTTACTATTTTCTTTTACTGTTCCTCTGCCACAGGACAGGCCATACCTGAACCTGGCAAATTCACTCTCTGAAACAAGACCTTGTCATCCTCCTAAAGGGCATAGAAAGTAGAATCTCAAGCTTTTCTTCCATATCATAATTTCTAAACTCTTAACTGTTCTTGTTGCCTTCCTTGTTTAAGTGGTATAAATCCTTCTCAAGATGCAACACCAGAAATTGTCTGCAGCACTTCAGCTGAAATCTTAACAAGTCTGAGTAGAGAACAATTATTATGAGTGGATTTTATATACTACACTCCTATTTATGCATTCAAGTAGATTTCTTGCCTTTCTCACAAGTATAACAAAATTGATTCCTATTTAGCTTCCTGCTCAGTCCCTTAGATCTTTCTCTGTAGAGCTGACACCCCACCAGTTAATCCCTGATCTGTTTTTTGCCTGGCATAATATTATTTTCCAGGTAAGGGGTCTCCCTCTTGACCATATCTAGAAGTATATAGATTTTTTCAAACCAAATCAACAAGATAATTTTGAATTCTATTTATTTTTTAATCCAGAGAAGTTCTTAAAAATGCACCCAAAAAGTGGTTCTCAATGAATCATTGCTAAAATCAAGAGGTACGGAGTGTGAAACTGCATGAAAGGTTGAGTTTGTTAAATGTTTACCATCATTAACACAGATAACAAAAAGCAGCTGATCAAAGCACCACTTTTGAGCTGATCCTACCCAAATATTCATACAGAACACATTTTCTTAATTGCTTACAATGACATCACATGCTGTTCTCCTGTCCATGAGCCCTTATATTCTGCTTTCAGTTCAAATTAGATCTTTTCAATATGGTTTGTGCACTAATCCATGTTGTTTTTTATTAATTTCCCTATTCTTTCCAGTATTTCTGAATGGTCAGTTGGATGCTTATTCCAAAACTTTTGGATGCTAATAAAATTAAAATTATTTATATGCGTTATTCTCCAGCTTCTCCTTTGCTTATGCTGTTTTCAATGTGGGCAGAAAGACACCAAATAAACAATTGTATTTTCTGGCACAGAATAAGACTGATCACTTGAAATGCTCATCAAGTATAAGAATTAATTTAAATTCAATGAAAATCTAATGGGTGAATCATCTTACCCTATTCAGTTGGGATTAAACACAGACAACAGTTGAAGTAAAAACAAACAAGAAGGGTGGGATTTTCTTTGTCTTCAGAAAGTTCCCAAATATGGAACAGATATCAAAACTGTGCCTTCTGCATGTGACTGACATAGATGATTTACAAGAGAATGATGTGATGTAAACCAAAATCTATTTTGCTTTGGCAAAAACAATAATTCAAAGTATCTTGAGAAATTACCCGAATTTCATGACTTCAAATTAAGTGATGAAATAATATGAAATAAACAGTCAAATGATGCAAAAACAGGAATTAAAAATTGGGTCAGATTTTCCAAACACACAGGAGAATGCATTGAAAGTACAGGCATTTTAGAATGGACAACACTACATTTGAAAAATTACATAAAATCAAAAGCAAGCAGAAGCTATAGGAAAAGGTTCTCATCCTATTACTTTAGGAGGAGAATTAAATGTGCTGTTTAGAAGATAACAATGTTCCTAATGAAAAGCATGAGTTTAAGGTTCTATGGAGAAAATAGCAATAAACCTGACAGAATAATACCCCTCTGGCTTACAAAGTGCACCCAAAGGAACACTGACCAAGCTAACTGAAATTAAGGCAGCCATTAAATACTTTTTTCAGTCTTATGTGTTACTCCCAGATAAACAGAGCTCATATCAGTGACAGCAACTGCCAATTAAAGGTTTAGGGTTGTGTTTAATTGCATTTTTTTAAAATTCTCCTCTTGATCCCTATTTATTTTAGATTCCAGGAAAGGCAAATCCCCAGGGCTAGATGGATAGCAGATCCATTTCATTAGGGCAGTTAAAAGGTAATTGCTCTGTTTCTGACTTTAGTTTAAAAATTATATATAAAAAAACTATTAAACCCACATTACAACATTTACATATTTTATATAAAAATATCTGACCTACTGATGAGAGTTATCTGTACTATCTCTTGCAGTGACAGAAAAATATCGCAAAAGCAACATGTCCAGTTCTCCAAGAATTCCCTGGTCCTAAATTCATTATAGAAGTATTTTTAATTTGAAAACCTCAGATTAAATAAAAAAGTATTGCCTAACACAAAACAAACAAACAATAAAAAAGAATGGGAAAAGAACCATTCCAAATTAAAAAAAAACAGAACAATTCTGTATTTAAAATTAATTTTAAATTAACTTTCATTGGTGTATTTTCCCTGTGTGAGCATGACCCTGACTGCAGTGGAGAAGTGGCATCGTCTGTGGCTCACTCTGGTACCTAACCTGCTCTCTATGACTAAGCTTGAGAAGGAGTCAGGCAGCTGCTTTCAGAAACCCTGTATGTTCACCTGCTTGGCCCAGAGCTGAACCTCAAAGCAGCTCTCTCTTTTCACCTTGCAGGATTTTGAATCCTTTCACCAGGCAGCCAAGAGAAGTTTGAAATGAAGAGAACGGGAGAGTTCTTCAAACTTCTTTTTCCTTCTGACTGAAATCACTTCAGCCTTTTCAAGGCTGACATTCAGTGTTCAGTAGCTTCTTTTTCACTCATTTAAGAGGGAAGAGGAAACAACCTACCCTGTATTTTTCTGGTGGCACGTATGGCTTTGTAACACATTTCCACTAAGGGTGTCAGAGCATGAGAACAGAAGAGACCTCTATGAAAATTCCAAGGCTCAGTTTTCTGAAAGATGAAGAACCTCATTTCTGCACAGAATTTCTGCTCTCACCTGTATTAGTTTCAAGGAATAAGGACCTTGAATAAAAACCTAAGAAGAAGCAGAGAGAGTAGAAAGATGTAAGCAGGTAGTTACAAGTGTGCTGCTGACACCCATACAGGCTGGAGTAGATTTGTTAGTGAGTGGTGATGCATGGGCAACATTAATCCCAGAACCAGCACCATGTAAGAAAATTCTCTCTTGAAATACCAAGGATTGAGATTAATATTTTCAAGCTGTACCACAGTGCAGATTTTGGGTTTCTGGTAAGACCTCAGAGTACTCTGCCTTGATTTGTTTGGGTGATTTTACTCATTTTGCTTAGAAGAGAAATCACAATGCTCCTAAATCTGGTTGTTCCTCATCCAGGGGTATTGGGTCTGGCTGAGATTGAGATAATTTTCCCCTCCACAGCCTGCTCACTGCTGTGCTTTGCAGAGGCAGTTGCAAAGGTGTTGGCAACACTCCAGTGCTTTGGCCACTGCTGAGAAGTGCTTCCACAGCAGCAGCTGTCTCTGCAACATTCCACCCCTGTCAAGGGCCTGGGAGTGGGTCACAGCTAGGACAGGTGACCTGAACTGACCAAAGGGGTATTCTATACTCTATGACTCCTGCTTGGATTTGAAAGCTAAGGGAGGGAGGAGAAAGGGGTGGCGTTCATCATTTAGAATGTTTGCTTTCCACTACATGTATTGAAGACCTGTTTCCTGGGAAGTGGGCAGACATTCCTTGCTGATGGGAAATAGAGAATAAAATCTTTGGTATTTTTCCTTTACTTGTGTGTATGCAGCCTTTCACTTTTGCTTTAGTACACTGCCTAATCTCAGTTTACAAGTTGTTCTGCACCTGATTTTCTCTCCCTGTTCAGCTGAGAAGGGGGTCTAATAGAGCAGCTTTGTGGGCTTGGGGGGCTTGGCAGGCAGTTTGGTGTCCAGACAAGGTCAACCCCCCTCAGCAGGAGACAGTCCTTTTTCTCAAAAATCCATGGCTGAGAATACACCTGAAATGCACCAGATAAAAAATTTGGCAACTCTCATTTTTTTGTACCCCAAAACACCTTTCCTCCATCTCCAGGGCAAATAACAAATGAGCAGCACAGACGAGAAAGGTCAAGCTCTCTTCTTGCTACACTGCATCATGTGAATCTGACTGTAACACCAAACAAGGAGATGGAGATCACTCTTGCTGAAGCTACGTGCTTCCTAGAACTTACTGATGTTCATTGAATGAGAAGGCTAATCTGCTCAGCAGATCTCTGAATACTTCTTTATAAACTGAACTGAAGAGACAGGTTATAAAAATAGGGTCCTATGTACATTTCTGTAAGGAGAATTATTTATATATAAAGTTATTATTTTTGCACTTTGTTGGAAATGCATTTCCTGTTCTGACAATAAAATGTAAATGGACTTCTGTATATTCCTTATGGTTTAGAAATGTGTTAGTGTAATTGCTTTGGCTCATGCACTTAAAATGTTTATATAGATTGAATTGAGCTCCTGTTTCATTAAGATATTTTGTTAAAAAAATCTGCAGTGAATATTAATTTTCTAAAGCACTAAATTGCCATTTAGAAAAAGATAGTTAAAGAAGGTTAAAGAAGTGTTTTTAGCCTGCTTCAAAATCACATTCTTAATTGACTAAGAAGACAGCATTTTAAAAATGTATCAGCCGATAGCCCAAATATGATCACTGAAATTTTATGGCTGTAACTAGAGTCAGAATTTTGTCTCTCATTTCCTTGTCTTCCATGCATGTGTTTTGCATTTCTGTTAGCCTGGATAACAAGCATGGACTTCTGAGTTTCATATTCTAATTTGTTGATTTAGTCCAAAAATTTGGTGCTCACATTGCAAGACAATTTTCCTCTTAATTCTCTTTCCAATAAAATATCTAAAAGAAGAAAATACTTCTGTTGTTCTAAATTCCATTAAGGGCTAAATTTATCCAAATAGTTAACCAAAACTGACCTTATGTTTCCATTCAATGTTTAAACACGCTTTTAGAGTTGTTTATATTTATGATTCACTTGCTCTCTTAATTGTACATCTTAGACTTCTCCACGTTGTAATTCTTGCTTCAATATTGAAATTAAAAGGAAAGGTTAGCACAGCTTTATTAACTAGGGATTTCCTAAGGGAAAAAACCCAACAGACCTCACTGTATAAACACTGTTGTAATGCCTATCAGTAGCAATTTAGCATTTTAGAAATCCTATTGGAACAATCCTCAATAGAAAATCAGGGGATTTGAGCATCTTCCAGTCAGTTTTTCACAAGGGCATTAATTGCTGTCAAGAACACACACGGCTTGTTGCACTTTCATCTGACCACCTTTAAGGGTGTGTTGCCTTCATATAATCCACATCTCATTATGGGTTTGGAGCCAAAATAATTTTCTCTGAATTTGAAAAAAATCCTACCCAAAGTACCATCAACAAACCCCCCGTTTGACACCCTTCTTTCTTTTTCTTCCAGGGGAATCGTCCTCCAGGTACTTGCCTCATCCCTTTTTAAGCAATTTTGTTTCCATTTTGTGTGGTTGCCCTCATGCTCTCTTGTTTCCCCTCCCAATCCCCCCTACAGGTATTAGCTACCATTGTCTGGGGTTGGCAAGGAGCTGAGCTGGGTCCATTCACGTTGTCTTTGCAGTAAATATAAAAAGAAGCTTATCCTTTTGGCTTCCAAATTAGCCTTTATTTTCTTGTTCTTTCAAACCATTTTTTTCAAATAAGTTGCTGGCAGATTCTTTTATTTTCCATTTGGCTCTTTGTTGGCACATACTTTTTTTAGTAGATGAGTTTAGTTTTGCACTCAAAAACTGGGAATATTCAAGCTCAACCAGATCTGGTGTGGAACTCTTTTCCAAAAAAATCCTGTTGGGTTTTATTTCCCCTCCCAAAAATTTTCCTCTCATCTATCAGCAGGATAGAAGCTGGACTATGTCAGACTCAGTTGCTAGTGATGAATAGGAAGCAATGATGAGAAGACAGGAAGAGAAATAATTTTCCACAGAGATCATAATAAAGAGTTTGACTGGCTTGAAAATCTGATTGGCAGTCAAGGCAGGTGCTAAGCATATGTACCACAAATTCATGCTGGCAAAAATCAGCTTGAATTTGCTGAGACAAGGCTCCATATTGTGCACCAGCTACAACTACCCATCAGATACCAGTAACCATCACACCAGAGGCAAGTACTGATCCCTGGACTAGCTTTAAGTCAAACACTTCCAGATAATTTCTTGTGGGAAAAGGTAAATACTTGAAAACTCAAGACAAATAAATGGAATTTACTGGATCAAGAAGCATAAGAAATGTAAATGTACAGAAATGAGCAAAGAAACTGTACAGAAACTGAACAAGGTTTCCTCTTGTCCTGAAATTCCAGAATGAACTGGAATACAGCAACGAATCTCTTCACTTTTGTGTCCAGTGACAGGTCTTGAGGAAATGACTTGAAGCTGATTCAGGAGAGGTTTAGGATTGATATCAGGAAAAGGTTCTTCACCCTGAGGGCTGAGCACTGGAGCAGCTCCCCAGGGAAGTGCTCACAGCCCAGCCTGACAGAGTTCAAGAGGTGTTTGGACAACACACTCAGGTACGTGATGTGATCCTTGGGGTGCCCTGTGTGCAGCCAGGAGCTGGACTCTATGATCCATGTGGGTCCTTTCCAACAAATCATATTCTATGATTCTATGAGTTTATAACATCTCTACATTTTAGGGAGAGGTTGTAAGCAGCCATGGAGTCTGTTTTTCCTCACAAATGCCTTTGCTAGGTGTGGTTTTCACATATTTATGGTGGCACAAAGATGTTGTGATGTAACTGCTATCTCGTTATGGCAGACAAGCCTCTAAAGGACATATCCCTGCTGGAAAGGAAACTTTGCAATTTGGTCTTAAGATTCATCTAGGAATGTAATGAAACACAGTGGTCATCACTTTGGTGGCTTTTTTTTTTTTAGCTGATTAAGTTGGAACAAGCAAATGAATAGGACATTTTTGTGTGTTTTAAACTAATTAATAATACACTAAGTACAAATATCATCAAGGATATAAATTCAATAGAGAAATAAGAGAAAAGGAAACATTCTGCAGAGAAATTATTAATTTCATTCTCTTGGTACAGGACAAATAAATGAAGAATACTGGGGTATATGTTAGATTTGTACTATCCTGATTTTTCTGATTATTAAAATACTTGAATGTTCAAATGTATGAAATTTTGTTTCGCTTTTATCAGTCTGATACGTACTTGGAGCAAAGCTGTTGTGTCCCTTCAAGGAAACAAGGAGTCTTCTAAAAATAAAAATATTTATTCCATTCTCTGAGTCATTTTACTTTCGTGTGTATGTATGTGGTAAAAATTATTTTTCACTTGTCAGAAGCTTAGGCTTCGAAATATGGTATTAGAAGCATCCATATTAACTTCTCTACTAATTCTCCTATACAAGGAGAGAAAGGCCTGTCTACCAATCTCCTTTCAGACTTTTGATTTTTAATGGCGCATTAGATCAGCTTCTGTTTTACTGAAACTTCTATCATACAAGAATCAGTTGCAACTCCTTTTTGTCCAGTACAGTACAGAAATACAAGGTTTGCAAGGGAGGATTAGACACTGCAGTATTCGGCTCTGAGATATTAAAAATTTTGACCCCTGTCTGCTCTGAGGAATTTGCAGCCCCAGATTCGGCACCCCATCTGTTTCTTGGAGAGCCATGTGGGATTGTGGAAAAACACACACACAGGCTGACAAGATGGGTCAGAAGAATCAGGTGGTGCTGGTGCTTAGAAAATTGAAGAAGAGAGACTCATGGATTTTTCCTCCAAAATGTACTGTTCCTCATGTTAGACTGGATAGAAAAATACTTCTCTTACAATCACGAACTTCTTCTTGGACTGAAGTGTCTGAGCCAACCTTAATTGGTTTTTTATCCCAGAAAAAGGAGAAAGAATAGTGGCTGTTGACCTCCTTTCCTCAAGCACAAGTTTAAAGATTCATTAGTTACAGACACACTGAGAATGCTTCAAAAGCACAATGACCTGAAGGTCATATGAACATGGGATACTTAGACACACATCCCTTCCTCAGTGAACACAGAAATATATTAGCAAAAAGGAGAAACAGGAGAGATGAAACCTACCCATTCCACAACTTCTCAGCAAGGGAAACTTCCTGAGGAGTGAAGTTTCCTTGTTCAGGTCCCTGCCAGGTGCTGACTGGGCAAAGGGGAGTCCCTGAGTGACAAGCTTGGGTGTCCTTGCTCTCAGCTCTCCCCTGCTCTGCAGCGGGGTTGGTTCGATGGGCCTGGGGATCCCAGAGCTGGGCTTGGCTGCCAGGATCTGCCTTAGGTAGAGCTGCATGGAAAGTCCAAACACTTAGGGCAGGCTGAGGTGGTCAAGCCTACATATGATAAAAGCTTGAAAATGTTGCTTTGTGAAACGCGGCTATGAGATAAGCATTGCTGCCAACAGTTTGTGCTGAGTTTTTGTGTTAATTCTCAAAGGCAAAAGTGCAATTGTTGGAGAAAGTGCTGATGAAAAATGAGCCATTTATGCTTCAGTGGGCAGTAGTGTGAGGTCTAGAAACTGAGTACCTATGATACCTGATGTTGCATTTAGGGATTAAAAAAGATGTTTAGACTCTCAAACCCTGATTTTATTTAAGTTTGGAATTTTTTTAAATGAGAGTATAAATCACTTGATGTAGATTTAGAGTGAGATTTTCAAAAGTGCCCTGCACTGACTTGGAAAAAAACCAATAAATATCACATCAAGCAACACAGAGTAGAGTCATTGACTTTTCTGAAAATTCCCTGTCTTCAGCAAATTTCAGAGCACTGATTTTCTTAACACTCTTCATTTCTGTGCTAACAATCACACCTGGAAGGTAAGTAAAAATTCCTCCTTTTTTGCTATGTGAAGTATGCATATTTAAATATGCTCTTTTTTCCAGTTTTCATGTCGCTGAAGTCTGACTCAGGAAGTTCTCATCACATTAAACATTATAAATTATTACTTACCCAATGACCATTAGCATGAGAACATATATCATTAATTATGAAAATCCATCTGCCTTCAGCGTCCTGAGCTGTTACACTTATCAGTGTTGCCAAAAAAGGATGATTCTTATAGAAACAGTGGACTAGGTTTTGGAATTATAGATTAGAAAATCCAATAAAAATCAGAGAAGCTGACAACACTGGGAATATAAATTGGAGAGATTAATTCAGTTATGAGAACGCAGGTCATTATGGATCTTCTTCCAGTGAGAAATAAACAGTATTTGCTGAAGTTTTTTAATTGAGAAGGAGATCTGCAATCTTTAAGAGATTAAAAGGTAAAGACTATCATGATAAGGGGGTAGAAATTCCTTTATTTCCTCCACTCAAGTCTTTTAGGATCTTGTTTGTGGGATGAGAGGATGAAAAATAAATCAACGCATGTTTCATTATGATATTGAAATTGGTAAATAAGTTCTTCCCAAAAACAGATTGATAAACCCTGGGAATGGAGTCTGCAGGACAGAGGACATGCTGCCTGCAGCAACTCAGTGAACCATCATGGATGTTTATAAAAAAAGTGGCTAAATCAATCAATAAATAAATCAATAAATCAAATAAATAAAGTGGCTAAATCAAATCCATAAGCTGGAGCCAGATGGAGCCAGTTCAGGCTACACAAAGGGTGAGTCTAAGAAAATGCACTGACCATCACAGTCCAAACCATTCAATTTTTAAAGGCAACACATGAGAACAAGAAAACACATCACATAAAAATGGGCTGAGAATTTTTTTCATAGTCTTAGAGAGTGGAAAATTTCCAATTGTTTCTTCTGTGGTAGGACCTTCTCCTTTGCCCCTTGGGTATAGAAGTTACTTTAGCTGCTTGCCTAGGTACTACTACTCTTGTATATATTGCACTATCTATAGTATATTCTACAATTACATATTTTCATTTCATCTAGAGTTTTTTCAGCCCCTGGAAAATCTCAGATCTGAAGAGAGGTCAATTTTAACACATTATTTACCTGAGCTTAGACAACTCTGGAAAAGATTTTAGGGCCATTCGGAATAAGAAGGAGCTCCTTTTTCTAGGGTTGTGTAGAAACCAAGACTACCTAAAAAACCTAACAAACATCCTAACAAAAAGATGACTTGAGTCCCCAGCTGCAGGAGAATTTTTGCCACCAACAGTCCAGTTGACAAATTTGTTCCAGTATGGAACTTTTATTACATAAAAAGGGGATTGAAAATATTTCTTTATGGTGGCTCCAAATCATGAGTAGTTCCAACCGGTCTCACAACATCAGCTTAGAAAAATGAGCAGTCAGTGGTTTTGGGTGATCAAGTTCACAATTTTTAATTCTTGTGCTGGCAATGTTGCATTCTAGCAGTTCACCAGACAAAAAGGGTTTATACACATTTCTCCTTTCACATACACATGACAATACAATTAGGAGCTCCACCATAGCAAAGTAAGGGTTTTTTCCCCAATAGTCCTGAAGTCAGCTTAACTTGAACTGTGGAAACTCTCCAACTTGAATTCACAGTTTATTTCCATTATATTTTGTGGCCTTAGATTTTATTCAGTCGCTGGCTGAATTAGTTCCTTTTATAAAATAAATCACTCTTGGTTATTTGTTTAAATAAGTGCAGAGCCACTTGAGCACACAGAATGCATGGAAGTTATTTTTTCCCAAATCTCCCTGAAGAAGATGACTCAGGAGATAAGCAAGTGCAACAAGTCTGCATGTGTGAAGGTGCCTAGCAGGGGCCTTTGTATTAGCAGACTTAACTTCTGCACAGGACCAAAGAAAGGGTCCAAGCTGGAGGACTGGGATGTTCTATGAGATGCCCATCCACCTGCCCTGCCATGTTCCTAATTAGATTACTACTAGGTATTGCTTTCTAAAAATCTAATAATACCACCAAGGCAATTAATGAAGTTCTTAAATTACTTCTTTAAAAATAGCAAATTGCTTTTTCAGGCAGATGGAAATTATTACTTTTCTTTTAGATTCAAAGCCTGTTGAGGTGAGCTGTGCTGCAGCTGCTTTGTGATTCATTTTTTTCTGTAGGACTGCGAAGACCAAAAGCTAAGCAGGAGGTATAGTGAGGAGAGACCTAACAGCAAAGCAGCACAAAGACGAAACATAATTACAAGAGCTTGATCCTGAAGCCATGGAAATCAATTGCCTGTAGCATCTTGCCTGTCAATCTACTTCTAGTGCCAAATCTGTGCTGTGTAGGTATGTCACACACATGAAATTTCACATTTCTGAAATCAAAACCTTCAGTGTTTTATTTGTACATAAGACCCTTGTTGATCTTTCATAGCATTCCAGTGTAGGCTTTTGATTGATATTTTTAAAAGCTTTGTTTTGAAATTTTAAGAGACCTTCAAATTGGACCTCTGTAAAATGAAAGGAGTATTACTACTCTAATTCCCTGTAATGGCCAGATGACAGTTGAATATCCACTTGACAATATCACAGAATAGAACTCATTTTGTTCCTCTCTGCAATTTATTTTGTTTTCAAAGTCATTAAAATGTATCTGATAATAAAAGATGTGTTCTCTATTGTAGATGCAATCATATTGTTTGACATTAATACAAGCCTGTTTGAAAACAGCCGTTTCCATAGGAACAGTTTTTCCAAATAAATTTTACATGGGAAAGTATGTCATAAATAATTGGCTCTGCCCTGAGGGAGCTGCTAAACACCCAAAGAAAATGCATGGGTAGAGAAAGGAAAAGAAAAAGCTATGAGAAATGCATGTAATGATAGTGAATTCGGAGAAGTACGTATTTTTTTCTATCTGGAATTCTTTTCAAATTTAAAAAATAAGAATGCCCATTGGTTTTGTAATACTGCTGATGTATGGTAGGAGTTAATATTTTACCTTTTGGGATCTTAGTTGCATTCAAGTCATACTCTATGAAAATATCCCTAAGTTGTACTGCAGGTATACCTTGGGTTTAGTTTATCCATTTATATTGCACGCTGCCTCTTTAACTAAGAAGAGTTTACACATGCTTGCAGTACATTTTTAGAATCTAAATTTTAAAATGTGTAAATCATTTGTAACATCTCACAGAAAAGATAAACATTATAGCATCTTCTCAGATTACAATATCTCAGGAAACAAATGCATTTGCATGCAATAAATAACTACACTCCCTTGAGAGCACAATATAATGGATATTTTCACTGTCTAAAACTTTCCTACGGAGGGAAATACAGTTTTTTCTTTTGAAACCAAGGAGAGATCAGTGGACAATTACCAAAGCTAGAGAAATGCAGGTGTTCGGTAATACCTGCAATATAAGAGGGGCCTCCCACTCAGCAAGCAGGTGTTAGCTGCTGCTCAAAAAAAAGAAAGAGCCTCAGGCACCTGTTTCAAGTGATTCTTCAGGTGATTCTTCAAGTGATTCTTCTGTGACTTATGTTACTTAAATTATTTGTATGAATGAAGTTAGATGATATTTCTTCTCTTCAGTAACAAGCTTGTGAAGTCTTACCTGAGTCATAGTTTCCAAACTGTAAGAAGACTCTGGGCATGTGTTTAAATAATTGTTTGCTTTGAATTATATTTTAGTTCTCATTTGTTTTTTACAGTTAATTATAAGCTTAGTCTGGAAGCCTCAGAAGAGATGGCCAAGGCAAAGAGCTGCCAGCTTGACTAAAGGCTCTGGAGAGGCTCCAGATCCAGCTAACTTCTGTGGCACATGATTTAATTTCCTGAGCTCTTGTCCTCTGCCTTGACTTCGAGGGGGACAATTCAAGAGTATCTCTTTGGAAAAATGAATCTTGCAGAAAATCGTGTCTGGAGAAAAGAGCATCTCCATTAAATGCTAAAAGATTAAATTAAAGCTGAGTTTTCTGTTTCTCAGTAATGAGCTAAATTAGGTAACAAATAATTGAGAAGAAGATTAAACAGGAACCAAAAAAAACCCCCAAACATTTACCACAATATCCTTCAGGCCTCACTGACAGGGAAATGACTTATATAGTTCTACCACTTACAATAGTGGGCCAACTGGCTGTGCTGTCTGACTAGGTAAAAGAAATTGTCAGCTCAGTTAAAATATACAACTAGAGCATAAAGAGTCTTAAGTGATCTGTTACATCTTTCTGATTTATTTTTTTTAATATCAATGAGTAATAACCTAAGAAAATGACATGAATTATGAAGGATCTCCTGTACTTAATGCAACTCAGGCCTCCAATTATGTTCTTTTTCATTTGGAAAGTCAGCACATTTGGTTAGACAAAGCTCTAAAAGAGTTCTGTCCAGTATAAGGCTGAATTGTGCTATCCAGTAAAGAACTTGTCCCCAAGTTTCTCTTTCAGTGGGTTTTTGCACTGCACTTGTACAAGTCCAGATGGACTTCATTTGACTTACGGTGATTTACACCACACAAGAATTGGTTTTGCATCTGCCCAATTTGTCAACATCTTTTGGTGGAAAAATACCCAGACAAATGCCAGCACAGACTGGAGAAACAGGACACAGGATGTGTGACCATTCCCTTGGACCCTCGATGGAGCATGTAACACAATATATGTTTTGCTGAATATATGATTGCTGAATTCAGAATGGAATTTGCATCAGTTAAAACACACCTTTAATTTCTTGCAATCTCACCCCTTCCCTGTGACATTAAAAAAATAGTCAGGTCTTTTTTTTTTTTTTTTGCAGACATTGAATTTTTTGTAAGCCTACATACAAATACAAACAGAATAAAATCTTAATTAAATGCTATGGCTGGTTTTATTTGTACCAGGGACATACAACACTGTCTCCAGAGAAAACACTAGAATGCACATAAGAGTCCATGCGTGGTTTTCTGGAACTGTGCTATGATTCTATCTTACATACATTTAATTTCAAAGAGATGGATTAGTATTGAGGGGCTAATATCTGCCTATGGACATGCCATCATCATGGTAATCCTCCTTAGGATGTATGTGGGTTAAGTAGCATTTTCATAGGTAGAGATAAAACACATGGGCTACACAAAATAAGGCAGAAAGGTGGTGCTTACAGCTCTGGGTGTCCACATTTTAGTACTGTAGGATCAGATTCCCCACTAGAACCATGCTGGCCTGTGAAACAAGGAGATGTCTTGGTACCAGATAATCACAATAAACAGAAGCAGCAGCACTATCACCTGTAATCTGATATAACACAGCACAAACAGAGCACAAACTCTTACGGAGATTCTATTATAATCTTTCTGGATGATGGGTTGGGAAATTGCTATCTCATCAGCAGTTCTGGAGAAAGTGTAACAGAGATGGAATTTAAAGCAGACAATTTGGTTCTGTCCCAAAACACAGAATTGCTGATAGGAAACAATAACGGTTACTAAAAAATGCTACTTGAATGAGAACAATAACATTTCCTCTGCAGGAAATTGTCTTAGGAGTGGAAAATACCTAAGTAGTAAATGACAAAACCCAAAAGCGCGTAAAATTGTTGTTTCTGACAGGGAAACATTCAATAATCAAGATAGACAGCATTCTTATAGTTGCTAATGAACCAGTGTATTGTGTGCACACCTAATGAAGGTGCAGACCTGAATTTGCTCTTTTTGAAACAAAACGTATAAAATAAGCTTTATAGTCTTTGTTTCTATTTGCCCTTTTCTTGATTTCCTTCTTCAAAACATTCTTCTTTTTTCTCTGGACTCATAACAATTTCACATCCAGAATGGATCCTGCTACTCCCAAATATGATTAATTAATTCTGTCACTCAAACCATAACTGCAACATTCAGAAAAATCAAGATATCCTGCTTTTCCCATTTAACTGTTCCTGTCCCTAAAACCACTTAAAACCCATGAGTCACACTCTTTTCCTCCCCCAAAAATATGATGATTAAATAATAATAGTCAGGCTTTAGGATTTTCTTTTCATTTGCCTTCTGGTTCCTTGGACTCACTTCACACAAGAAACCTTTTTTCTCCATAACCACAAAAGTTAAAAACTTCAGTTAAAATTGAAAAATAGATTTACCATTAGATCCTGATTCCAGGAGCTGTGACTGTGCAAACTATTTTGAAGATGTGAAATTTCAAGAAAACCACAAGCCTGGGCAACGCTGCAATTCCTCCATGAGGATGATTTTGTTTTATGGTTAGTTTCCTCACTGTGGGGCTTAGAGTGTGGAACAGAGAATGGCAGAGAAAGCCTTCCTCCTCTCAGGGCTGGGAAACAGTAAAAGGCGCCAGGTAGATCTGAGTCCTTGCCCTCTCATTCCTGCATTCATGGATGACAAGAATTGTTCCAGGGTACCTCTTGCCCACAGGTGATGAAGGTGAAGAGTTCAAGGAGATGGAAGAGGCAGTGATGTTTTAAAATGTGAGGGGAAATGAATCTCAGGTTTCTTGTCCCTGGAGGAGAGAGGCTAGAGGAGAGGGGCAATCTAAGGTGAATGCCCTGCATCTTGACCCCAGGGACTAGCAAAAGTCCCACAGCAGCCTTGGGCTCCACAGTTAAAAAGCAGCCCTCAGACATGGTCTAGTACCAGGCTGAGAGCATACAAAGCAGGAAGGCTGAAAGCATCATTTTTGGATTTTCTATAACAATACCTTAGCTCAATTGACCAATACTAGTGCTGTATTATAGAGGTGGATATATTGTATAATAGATGAAAATATAGAGCTTCACTTACACTTTTCCTATTTCCTGATAGACTAAGTTATCGCATGATCTTGTTTGCATTCAAGGGTAAAGTTGAGCTTCTTCTCAGTGAGACAGGATAGGCTGCATGTTCTTCATAGCTATTTAAATTCTTTTTGGCTGGAAACTTCAATTATACACTATAACTTCAATAACTGTACAGAAATATTCTCTAGTTTAATTTTGCCTGCCAAACATCCCGATGTTTCTATTTAAACACCATTTAACCGGGTTTTTTTTCCATAATATTATAATTAGGCACATTCTTGAATTCCTTTTTATCACTGTGGCATGTGTAAGAAAAGGGAAAAATAGTGCACATGTTTTTGATGGTACTGTAACTTTCTAGTGATACTACAGGGAATAAACCAACTGCAGAAAGATATAAAACCAGAAACTGAAAAAAGGTAATCTGGTATCCTAATCTCTGTCTAGATTGGAGACCAGCAAATTTGAGAATGAAGAATAAATTCACCTAAATAAGTGGTTTCAGAACATTATAATTTTTTGTGAATTTGAGGAAGTTTTCACCCTTCCAGAATGGGAAGTGGAATGTGTCGGAAGAAAAGGATGAGAACATATCTTCTGTTTGGACTCCTTCTAAGAGAATAATTTTTCTTTATTTTTATTTCAAAATAATATTTAGTTTTAAAGTCAAGTACTTTAATATTATGTTTTAAGGCCTTACATGATCATGAACTGAAACAATTGGTGTTTCTGGTAAAGAGCTTTCATTTCCATATGAGTTTTTCCACACTATTTTTTCAAATTAAAATGATTAAGGTGAGATAGGTGGGGATTTGACCAACAAGTCAAAAAAGCCTGTTGCTTTCTCACATCTAGCCATAAGTCAATAAAAGTTTTTCCAATAGTATTTTTTACATATTTTATTTGTAAATTTGTTTATGATCTGTTCTAGGGGTTAAAGACATGAGGGTAGGCTATTTGCTCAAGGGTCTGTGGTCTGGTCCCAGCTGGATGGAAAGTAGGGAGGGGCTGGTTTTGCCCCACACCTGGCCCTCATTATAAGGTGAACCTTTTGCCAGACTTCTATAAAGATTCAGAGATTTGTTCCTTCCCAGGTAAACTTCTTATACTGTTCCATCTTCAGTAATTTTTAATTAAATTTTTAATTTGTCAAAATTAAGTGACAATACAGTGAATATACCAATAAAAAAATTATTTAAGGTGAGATCATACAGTAAAGGAAATCACATCAACATTTTATTTGCCTCTCTTCCCTGGGGACTGGAGACAGCTGCAGGATCTCAAATGGTTTTGACTTTCAAGGAATTGACAACTGCCCTTGATGTACTAAAAAGCAGGGGAGCAGGTGGCAATGCAATCGCCCTGGATGGTTTTACAAGGCGTGCTTGTGTGACTGGTTCACGATCCTTATTCTCTAGGTCAGCACCAAGGAGGAAAAGTGGCTTCCCTGCATCGCCGCCAGGCTGTCATCACATTATAGCCTAAGTGGTGGAAGGAGGTCAACAGCTAATAAATCTTGTGAGCAGACTCACCACTTTCAGATTGCAGTCCCTTTAGAGATCTCTGCTGTCTTTTTCCCTTTTCTTATTTTACCCCAGTGAACCTTCAAATCCTTAGAAGCATTTAGCTTTTCCTGGCCTCTGACAAATCAAAAATACTGAGCTTTGGGTAGGGAGTTTCTGCTGCTGCCAGTTAGTCTTTCAAAGAACCAGAGCAAGTATGTTGCCAGATTTTGATTTTTCATATGAGCTCTGAGATAAAGGTTCAGACTAAAGACAGAGGCGTGCAATTACATGAACTTTCTGAAGGGCATTTTTCCTCTGTAGCTTTGATTAAATTATTGAAATGTTACTACATTAAGGAAAAGATGTCATTTAGCAGTCTGTGTGCTTTAGAGCTTGTTGTAAAAGAGCTGACCTACAGACTATGTTATTGCATTGATGGATATTTTCATTTTATCAGATTCCCCAATAACTCTGCTGAGACTCAGCAGAAAAGCAGCCTGTGTCCATCACTTTATCCATTTTTCTCCTGTGCAAAAGAAATTATGAGGCAAGTGCAAATGAGAGGTTCCAATGGGATAATTAGGACAGGAGTATTTGAGTGATATGAATCCTGAGTTTTTTATGTCTTGATGTATTTCCTAGCAATGTTTTATCTTTAATAGTTGCTCAGGTCTCGTGCTATCTTGCTTGAGTGTTGCAATTTCACTTTGCTATTTGCACTGCAGAGGCAGCATGAGGCCATTTTCTGTTCCAGAGCACAGGCACAGACCCTGGGACGGCTGGACTGAGTGGAGACAGCACAAGCAACCACTGTTTTTCCCTGTAATGTGTGTAACTAAGTGACATTCATGTATTATAGGTACAGTATTGCTGCCTTTCAGAGACTAGTGATGACAGGACAGGACAGGACATTTGTGTTTCTGACACAGCCTTGCAACAAAGACATATCAGTGTCTGGAGACAAGATTGCTCATCAGCTAGGGCAATGTCATGTACTACATAAAAACATTGTGGGCTGACTTAAGAAGCCATGGTCATTACAGAAAGGAAATATATTGGATGTATATTATTCACTATAGTTTTCTTAATCCCATGCTTTCCTATATTTCTTATTATTCTTGGAGCACAGAGCCCATATTATTTGTTGTAGCTTGGTAAGGTTATACTTGCTTTCAGAACAAACATGCTTCTTAGCCAAAAATGAAAATATTTCAGACTCAACTTCTGATGGTCTCAGGCAGCAGCTGTAGTTGGCATGGGGCAGACTGTGGGGGCAGAGAGGAGGGGAGAGCACAGTGCCTGTGTCATTGATCAGCCCAGGTCAGCCCAACTGTGGAAACACTGCATTTCTCACAATGGCAGATTAACAAAGGCAGTGCAGAAGCTCTGGTAGTTTGATGTTGTGTCTATGAAAAATAAACAAAGCCAGTGAAAGTTAACATTTATTCTATTTACTACTCTAATTGAAGAAAAAACTCCATCCAATGTCGAATACTTTTTTGGCCCATTTCTTAAATGTACATAAACATTGGAAAGCATTTAAGCCAAATACTTCTGTAATATTTTTGAGGCTTCCTCCAGTTTATCATCATAGAAAAAAACATCTGTGTCTGCAAGGCCCAGTCAAAGATCTCCCACCAAGACCCTTGGAGCTGACCCCATTAGTGTTTTCCACTATATATTAAAAGGAACAGCTTTCAGGACACTGACAGAATTTCAGCTGTTAAAAGGATTGAAATGAGTCGAGTCTCTGGGTTCTGAATGTTAGAGTCTGCTCTGATTCTGTGTTTCCTGCCATCCTGGCAGAGCAATGTCTGGGCAAGCTGGTCCCTGCTGCTCAAGAAGTACAGATTTAGCTGTCTCAGGGGTCACCTCTGCCCTAGCAGACTAGTCCAGCATGACTTCAGCTGTGGAGATCATCTGATCAAAACAATAATACGTGAAAGTAAAGGCATCTTTATGAGGAATAAATGTTTCTCATCCCATTCCAGCATTTGCTTGGGAAGTGCAAATTGCTGCACTTAAGAAATCTTGAGCAGTATCAGCTGCAGTATGGGAGGTTGTGAAGCTGTGTGGCTCTTTTCTGTGAATCCTCTTTTCCCCAATTAAACATTCAGGAGGCAGAAACTTCCCAGGCTGCTTTGTCACTGGTATCTGACCCATTTACACAGAACTGTGGAGGATGCAAACGGCAAAAATGAAGGGCCCCAGGGATGCCTTCTGTATCTGTGTTGGTCACCCTCACCCTGTGGCCATCAGCTGAAAAGCGGTCAGTCTAGGAGGCAGAGAAGCTGCTTGGTCTAGAGTTTGGCAGAGGAGGTATGAAGAACATCAGAGGGCCATGGACAGGGAGGGGCAGAGTAGAATCAATGGCACCTCAGAGCATAAATTATGAAGGTAGTCTTTCACACTAATGCTATATCTGCAGGCCAGCAGGACTTGCTGGTGTTCTTGGAGATCAGTTCACCTCTCTTTTACACCAGGCTTTTTTTAAAAAAACCCTTGTTCAGAGTTACAGGATTCTTATAACTTCTGGCTGCAACAACTCTCAAGTGGGTGCTGCAAAGTCAAGGCAGAAGAGCCCTTAGAGAGGCAGGCATAGGGGAGGAGAAGCAAGGACAGAAGGAGACCAGAGTGAACAGTCTCTAACCTAACATATGCCTTGACATTTCAAGTTCCATCAGTTTGTCTGTATGCAAGGTAGTGAAGTTTATAGGTGTGCAGTGACCATTTGGTGGGTGATAGATTATGACAGTATTACCAATTGCCTTGTTGAAAAGCCATATGGGGAAAAAAGAAGTAAATGCTTTTGTTTTCCAGGTATAGATTCTCTTTCTTATGTTGTTCTTTATTGGAACTTATAATTAAATATTAGGAAATTTTATGCTAACCCTGTCTTTATATTCCGTACAGCCTGTATAATTAATTCCTTGCTAAAGTTTTTGGCAAATTCACTACTGGTTTATAAATTCCTAACTCCTGAACAAAATCTGCCTTAGCTGGTGATGAAAGAAACAAAGGCTGTAACATCAGAAGCTGTAGGCAGAGCACAGTGCAAAGACTGCCTTGGGATATTGCAGATGAAGAACAAGCAATGACAACAGCAATTGTCAATACTACCAGCCTCAGGGACTCCAAAATGAGTGTGTCTGCTGCTTAAGTAGGATTGTCATTGCCTAGGACAAGGATTAGCTGAGCTATCTAGAGACAGAAAGACTGACTTCAGATGTTTCCAACCAGTTTGGCTGTTTCAGGCCCTGTGTTCATCTCAGCCCCATTGCTTTCAGCATTCCCAGGCTGCAGCAGCAGTGTAGCTCTTCCCTGATTCAGTAAGTCTGTGCATGTGTGATGCTTGCATAAGTGCTTGTTTGAATCCCAAGTCAGGTCTATGAGAATAGACCCGGTGTAGCTCGGGACTCATGAGCATAACCCCAGATAAAGAGTTGAATGCACAAATTCAGGTGGATGACAGGTAACACTGCACTGTATGAATATGAGTCTCTCAGAAACTATTCTGGTGCTCTTGGATAGGCTGTGATTACTTGGAACTGCATATCACCAAATACTTGGAATTCTTAAAAAAATATTCTGATTAAATGACAATTGACTGCAGAGGCAACTGAAATCATCCTCAGTACCCTTTCTGTTCTGCTGCATGCATTATAAAATGCTCCCATGGCATGGTTCAGACCCTGGAGGCATGTGATGGGTATGACAAGTAGCTCCTTGTGAACAATGGTTCATGTAGAGTCAAGAGCTCTGAATCTGTTGCCATTCAGGGTCACTGAGCTGCAGGTTGTATGGAAAACACCTTGTTCATTGCACCTCTGGAATTACAATAGGAATGTACAGAGGTGGAAAAGTTATATACAAATCAAACAGATAGAGTGCCTAATTATAAAACCTCTTGCTGAACAGAAAAAAAAAGGACATCAGAGATTGGAAGTTGTTTTCACTACTAAAAGCATATGGTTCTTTGAATCACTGCTGGCAGAGGCAGCATTAGAAAACTTGTAGATAGAAAGAACAAAAAACTGCAAAAAAAAAAAAGAGGAGTCTGTATTTTCTTTGATTTATGTGCTTCATGGTCCATAGAGGACACAGCACTTTCTCCAGAACCATCAGCCATATTTCTTAATTCCCATCCCAAGTGGCAGGATAAAGAAGAGTCAGTCAAAAGCGAGCAGGGGAAAATAATAACCAGAACATATCTTTAGCCATGAACAGGACATGGTTTACCACCCAGGATCACTGGTGCCTTTATAAGGGGTATCATTCTCTGCACAGTCACTGAAAGAATGCATTTACTGGGCTGAAGCAGTGCTTAACATCAATACTGTTCAGGTAGCAGAGCAGGGCTCCAGCAGCTGTTGTTCCGCATTTTTCTGCCAGAATCATAGGACCAAGAAGGTAGTTGGCCATCTCCACTCTTGTGTCGTGAGAGGATGTCTCATCTTTTTAATTGATTAAGCTTCAGTTTGCCATGCCTAATTTTAGGCAGCTAAATAACATGCCTAACAGTCTCCATATAATTGGAGTCTCTGAGTCACTTTTTGGGGTGCCTCAAAACTGAATGACCTCCAGTAATATCTATCCTGCCCTAGTGATGACAGAGGAAGAGTTGTGTGAATATGGTCTCAATGTAAAAACTTTATTTTAGATCTCTTATGGCAAAATTCCTGCTCTGCTCTACTTTGGGACACCATCCTGTCAAAAGTTTCTGTGATAGAGAGAGAAGTTCACTCCTGCTTGCCCTTTCTTACTCTTACAAGTGTAGCTCCTCTGTCTGAAGCCCTGCACTCTCAAGGATAGTGGAAAATTTGCAATATCACTTTGAAGTTAAGAAAGATGTATTCTCCATCCAAAGTCAGAAAGATCTTTGATCATAATTATTATTATGGTCATTCAGAAAATCTCTGCTACAGCTGTCTTTTGACACACTACACAAGAAGGTTTAGAGCCTGTGCTTGCCTTGCTCTCAAGGAAAGCTGCTGAACCCAGGGTGCTGTTTCACCAAGTCAGCTGTAACACAGTAAAAGCATCTCAGTTCAGTTAAAGTAACCTCATCTCACAGGCCAAATGGCTTGAGGTACAACACAGACAATCTTTTGCAAGTATTTTTTATACAATATTATGTACAACACAAGAAAAAAAATCTTTATTGGATTTTTTTTTCTTCTAGTGTGACATATTTTCATTTGAAAAGCATTAAAATATTCCCATTGCAATATTCTGAGAGCAGGCAATGCAATTAATGTTGTAGCCTCCGAACAGGGAAGAAAAAACTTATTTTATGGAACAGTGTAAATATATATTGTGAGCAAGGTAAAATTATATCAGTATATTTTGGGGAGAACTCAATATTAATCCCATCTGGACTTGATGTTTTACTGAAATGAGATCATCAATTACTGTCTGTATTTCCTCATGAGGTAATGTTTTATTTAAATTGTGTCTGATTTCTTCTGACAGTTTAGACAAATGTAATTTTCATGAAAAGGCCTTTAACTGCTTTCAGATTTTTTCCTCAGTATATAATTTCTAATAGAATTTCGAGGCATTCTCTAGTCTCTATTGATGAGTCTCTATTTTTATCTCTATCTGATGTGGATGAATGCACAATATGGTACCTCAAATCTTTACTTTGTTAAGCTGTGATTAAACTTAGTATTAACTACCTAGATTGTAACAAATTTAGGAAGCCTTTTTAGATACTTCTATGTACCTGTGCATTTACCTCTGCCCAAATTCCCCCTTCACTTCTCTGCCGAGGAAAACAATTTACTGCTTTGTTTCCCAAGTCTAGAAGTAAAGGATGGCTCTATCAGTTATCATCGCCGAACTCCTCAAAGGTTGGCTTGTTTGTAAAGTCGAACATCCCCTTGGAGTCACCTTCACTGATACCCAAGCTTGGATAGTGCCCACAAGCCCTGTGGTACCTTCCAAAGAGCAAAGATTTCTGTGCTAGAATAAGAAAAATTATCATCATCATCAATCATCATCATCATCATCATCACAAAATTGGTTTCCTAATGAGAAAAAGTGATTGAAATGCAGGAATTTCTATGCTGAAAGCCGCATAAAGGATGACCCAGGACAAGTAAGGTTAATATTGTTTTCCTGTCAGCATCAAAATATCACTTGAACAGCAAATTTCATCTCAGTGTGAGAATAAGAAACCTATGAGTGAATGCAAGAAACTTGCAATAGCTATCTTGCAATAGCTATCTTGCAATAGCTTATGTTCCAGTAAAGGCCAGAATTCAGGACTGTTGAAGGCATATTTATCATGCACTTTGGTACACAGCTGAAACCACTATTCCAACCTACTGCAGCATAGTTGAATAAAACTTCACTGGAGAGGACTCTGGAATGAAAGGAACTAAGGAAAAACGATAGAATTATATTAATAAAAAATCTGATATCATCTATAAACTTCTCTCCTGATACAGAAGCAAAAAGACAAGAAAAAGACAAGAGCAAAAAAAATGGAAGGTACTTGAAATAAAAGCAATATAGACTGGTGATACAGATAATCTCTTTATGATCAAATGGATTCTGGCACCCATTGAATCTTTTAGTTACAATGAAAATCACTTCATGAAGCTTCAACACCCTGATTCACAGTGGGATAGACATTAATCTTTAACAATTTTCTTAGATGCTAGCTGGAATGAGGGCTGCAACATACTCTAATTACATGCCCTCTACGGTTCCCAAAATTTGCTGCCCTTTACATACTTCTGTATCACTTGTACTCAAAATTTCCCTTTCAAAAAATAGCCTTGGTGATGCAGTTGCTCTTCTGATCTGCTTCTGATCTGCATATATAGAAAAAGTCAGGAATAAAAATTACACCAATCAGTTCTTCTCAGTCTAGGAGGAAAACAGAAACACAAATTACTATGTTTGAAATTGCTAGGCAGAGACCAGTGTCACTTTTTTGACCATTTCTGTTTTTCTGCACTGGGCAGCTCTGTAATTGTAGGAGAGAAACGCTTGGTAAAGAAGCAGAATATATATTGATTTTTGCCTAGTGCTGCCTGTCCATCACTCATTCACGCAGCTACCAAATTACCAAACAGTTCTCTGCATCCTGGCTGGCCTCATGAGTTCTCCACCAGAGACTTAATCGTAACCAATATCAAAATTGATTTTTTAGTGACAAATTGAGTTACAGTGTAACAAATCACTGTCACTGAAACTGTCTTGCTCTTCTCTTACATTCTTCTTGTTTTGTCAACCAATGTTCTGTTGGTGAAGTACACATGCAAAGATTTATAAACACAATAAGTGCATTTAAATATTCACAGATGTCAGAAAACATTGAAACTAGTTCCCGTGCTGGCTCAGCAAACCAGATATGTTTAAATACCCACAGATGTCAGTATGTTACAACAAGTCCTCATGCTATATCAGCAAATAAAACTAAAAAGTGTTGCTTTGACGTGAATGTCGCCATATAATTAGTGCCTCTGTCATACTTCCAATAACTCCTCAAGCAGGAAAGCCACCACACATAAGCTCCTCTTATCAATCCACTACTGGCTTCTCTCTTAACTTGTGCACTAGGACTATATATCCTTCTCAGATGCGTTTGGACCAAAATGGATATTGACTTATTAAGGAAGTTTTCTAAATTGACTCCAAACATTCTTCCAATGATAATTGTCATTACTGTTATATGCTATTCATCTGGTGAGTTTATTCAATTTGCCAGTAGAGCAACTTACCTCAGGGACTTGAGGAGTAACCAATTATTAGTAATGCCCAATTAGTTAATTCAGATGTGGTTTTAGCAAGCTAAAATTAGGGTGAAAGAAAAACACACAGATTTACATAAAATAGGTTTATGGATGTTGAGATAGTTGTGAGAGCACATAGCCAGCATATACAAAAGAGGAAATTCCATGTCTTTCAGTACATGGATGTCTGAATGGAGCCATCAAGAAATCATGAGTGTATTTATAGTGTATGTGGACAGGGAGGGCAAAGATACAAGAAGAGCACTAGATGTTAATTGGAAGTTAAATGAATTACACCTTTTATCCCTTGAGGTATTTAAAAGATGCAAAGACATGGCCCTTAGGGACACAGTTCAGTGACGGACTTGGCAGTCCTGGATTACCAGCTGGACTTGATGATATTTAAAGTCTTTTCCAACCTAAGTTATTTTGATTTTATGAAATGTACATAGGTATGCTGATTAGCTTTTCTGTAATATAAATAAAATAAATAAATTATAAGATTGATGTTTTACACATTAATTTCAAAATATTAAAAGATGTTTTTCATCTGAGGATTATCAACATCTTGAATGAGCAAATCAAACCAATATATTCTACTACCAAGTAGAGCTTCAGTGGTTTCCTAATGAATATGTAATTTCTACATTAACATTTTTATTAGGCATAAGTCATCATTTTTTCATATCCATAAACACAGTGGACCATGCATGAAATTACTGCTTTTCAAGAGAGTAAGTTGTGTTTCCTGTTGTAGAGATTTGTAAACTATTGCTAAACTGCTGTGTGGTTTCTACTAACAAGGTTCTTTGGGATAGCTTTTTTCTTTTGTTGTTCAGAAACATATGGCATTGACAGAACCACAATTTTTTATAATTCACATGTTTAACTAACAAAATTACACTAATAGTGTAATCTAGCCTGGAGGAATTATGATGCTCCAGTTCAACAGTTTGCTTCCTTCTTAAGAAATCTTAAGAAAAAAATTGGAATATTGTCTCTTCCACAATATGTGGAAGCTTAAAATTTCTTCCTGAGGCTTTGAATACTTTACAGATCAGTTTTTCAGAATGAAATGGATGTATTTGTTTAGTTTTAGTAAAATTTTATTAATAGTTCTGAGCAATTCTTGTGCTGAAAATAAATTTACTGCATTTGAATGAGTCAAAAGAAGAAAGTATTTGTAACCACATGAACAGCTTGGTTGCAGGTTATCTCCTGTGGGTAGGTAAGAGTCCAAAGTTAGGCTAAATATTACTTCTGAGTTAAGTATTTTCATTTACTCAAGATTCAACAAATCCCCCATTAACAGGGACAGTAATTTAGCAAGGTAGATTGTCATTTGAAATGCAGATAATAAGCTCTAGGAGACTGACCATGATTGTTGAAGGCTATCTAAAGAAATCTGAAAATTATCTGTAAAAGGATACACCCACAAACTGGACCTGCAAAACCAAACTTTACTATCAGTATTTACTGAAGAGTAGCATTTTTATTATGTTGTGCCTGTAATAATCTATTACAATACTTAATTTCCAAGGATGGTGAATTGGGCCTATGAAGACTCATCAGGATAATTTCCTCTACTTGGTCTTAGACAGGTGCCTATTAGCTAATTTGGGCTTCCTTGTGAGTCATCTGATTGCTCAAGAAGGATGTGCAGAAAAGCAGTTCAAGAAATTATAGATTTTGGCAGAAAGTAAAGGAATCTAAGGGAAAAACTCAAACATTTTTGACTGGATGTTATCCTTGTAAATGCCTTATGTGACGTGCAGGCATTGTGGTGTTCTAAATGAGCCAGAGACAGGCTCCTGATGTGTAAGTAATCAGCCAATATCCACTGTCAGAGAACATTGCATTTCACAAGTGGGAAATACTCACAAATCAAAATAGCGAGAAAACCTGAAGGGGTAAAAACTGAATTCAAAATCAAAGAGGATCTCTAGAAAAGCAAATATTTGCTTGAATATTTTGCCTTTTTTTGTTTAAAACACAATTTTTTCATGATAGTAAATACATATGACTGAGAAATAGCTGTTAACTAAAACATAAAATGGCTCTCAAAATTATGGTATTGTCCAACTTCTTAGATTATACCACCACACTAAGTAAATAATGCTAAGTCTGGCTTGTGAAACCCATAGAACACAGTGAATGAATCATGGCAAATCTCAATTTTGGAATGACAATAAAAAACTTGAAAAGCCCTGACCATTTTTACATGTTTTTATTTTTAAGAATGCTGGTGCTAGAGTCACCAGTGTTCACTATTTCTACAATATGATACAACAAGACTTCTAGGTTTTGAAAAATATTTGGAGTATGAAATTTTAGTATCTTAAAAAGTGAAGTAACACGCTCATGACAGATGTTTTAAATTTTTTGTCTTTTTTTTTTTTTTTTTTTTTTACTGTGGCCAAAGTAAAGTAGTATGATCTTATCTATGTTTTATGTAGGATTTTGACCTGTAGTTCCCAGGACTCTATGCAAACATAGATTGCATAACAAGAATATTTAGCTAGAGGGTTATATTGTTATACTGCACTCCCCAGGTATTTGTAACATTTTAATATGATAATTTTATTGTATTTTGTTTGGTTAGTGCACTTTAGATTGTTAATTTTTATTTTTGCAGCTCTGTGTGTGTGTGTGTGTGTGTGTGTGTATCTGTGCTTGCAGTTATTTCTTGGTTTTAGTAACATTAAAATAGATTCTTCTTTTTCTCACCACGTTTTTGGTGGAAGGGTCAAAAGAAGTGTTTTTACTAATTTTGAAAAGTTTCCCATCAAAGATCCAAAAGCAACCAAGTGGGCTTGGAACTACACACCAACAGTTCAGAGTGCAAGGACATCTGAAAAGGTTGTCTGAAGTCCCTTCAGCCAGAAAAACTGACATAGGTCAACAACATGTGCATAGCAGTTATGATTTAAGGCTTTCCCCAAGATGCATTATTGATTTTTTGGCTGGAAGTGCTAATAAAATGCACAATGCCTGGTTTGCCTACCTTAATTCCACTGACAGTAGTGTTGTTCTCCAGAGTAATGGTTTGTGAGCACATTGGTAAGCACAGTAAATATCCATAACTGTCAGATCACTTCATGCCATCAGCAGTCACTGAAGGTAATTAATATTTAATCATTCATTAGGAACACACAGAGCCAAAAAAGACTTGCTTTAAAAGTATTGGCACAGAGCTTATGGAAAGCTGTTTGGCTCTATGGAAAACAGCTTACAAATCTAGTAAAGTTGCAGGGGTGCCATTATAGAACATTTTATATCTTTATATGTGCACATCCTGTTAGGGGCATCTCGTCTGCAGCACAAGAAGCCATCACACTAATAAAACCAAAGATCTATGGGACTGATTATGGAGCATATCCCAGAAAGGAAGCAAACCTCAATTTGAAGCTTGTACTGGCTGCTACCAGAATTTATCCTTCACTGTTTAAGTTTACAATTTCAGTCTTTATAAACTGGTGTCTACACATGGGATGTAATACACTTATAACTTCCCATTTTTATACACCAGAAGCCAAGTCCATTCAAAACACAATAAACAGAGACCTGCACATCTTGGTGGGGTGCCAGTGACTGCGTTGCTGCAAATAAGAACATTGAAGGGTAGTTTTTCCCCAAACATGCAATCCCTTTGGTGATGTTTCTGCAAGTGTCCTTGTAGAAGATCTCTGATGCTGGAAGACCACTGAGAGCATTATGAAAAATTTCCCACAACCCACACACCTGAGACTGCCAGGGTGCATTTGTGAAAATTGCATCAGTCAAGGAATTGCCATGGCAAAACAGTAAGATTCCAAGCATGGACTGCCTCTGTGGCCATGTCTTTAGGAAGGGAGCATGCAGAAAGATTCTGACCTGGACCAGTGATGTGGACTGCAGCTGTGTTGCATGCTTATGTCCCTGCAGAGTGGAAATGCAAGCTCATTTACACAACAGAGCACAAACACATGCTTACTTTGAAAACAGAGCCATTGACTATGCCTATTCCATATTTCTATCATATTTGTATTTTGAGACTGGCTTGACCTTTACTCTGTGATTGTCAATGATATTATATTTGGCTTCTCAGTGCTAGGAGCCCACTGTAGAACTGTGCCTTTGTGCTTTACTATCAGCATTGTGGTAAATCAACACTGACACTTAAAGGGCATAGGGATGCATGTATGTGGGCCAGGCTGGGAAAAGTCATACTTGGTTTTAATTTTTTGGAGTGAAGAATAAATTAAAATTTGGATTCAAAATTATTTGGGTTCCTAAAATGAGAGCAGTTGTAAGTGATGGAATTTCTGTATGGTGACTGTGCGATTACAGGTGATAAAGCATTTGTCCGCTGAAATGTTACTGTCATTGCTATTAAGAACGTCTCCATGAGCACCGTTGATCATGCCCTGTATTGCCTAGAGAATGGACCCAGTCTAAGTCTGTGCATCCATTATACTTAGTCCCAAGGCAAGTGAAATTTGAAGCCCAACACCTATTTCAGGAATGGACAAATCATCTAAGGGTTCATGCATGACTGCGTTCCACTGCAAGCTCTCCATCTCATTAAATGTAAGATGTAACAGAGTTTGAATCTTGCAGAATGGAGTATGGGCAAATCAGTCAGAGAATACCCTGATGCTTCCTTTTTGCTTTTATTTCACTGTAGCTGTTATTTTAAGTCAGTTCTTGTGACACAAATTGTGGTCAGAAATTTGACATCACACTCAGTAGACTACAGAATCCTAATGAGAAAGCTGACTCCCTACCTTGGTGTGCTGTTCTTATGGGGGGAAGAGGGAGTCACAGCAGGAAGTAATCTCAGCCTTTTTTAAAATCTTGCATTTTCTGAAGCTGTACAATGTCAAACAACTTGTTCTCTTTTTCTACTGAGTCTTGTTTGGCTTTTATCTTTGAGTTTAGAGAGTTCATCACTTTTGCTCTCTAACTGCTTTCAGGCATCATGCAATTGCACAGTCTCCAAAGTTACCTAAGCCACTTTCTCTTTGCACCTGGAAGGCTCTTAATTTCTTTTCATCTATTTGTGTATTAAAATTGAAACTGATTTACCACTTCCTTCTCAGAAATGCTTCATTCCTGTGGTCACCAAAAGCTGGTTCCCACTTGCTTCTTTTTTCTTTCTCATATCCCCCAGGTCCATTCTGTGACGTAAATAAAGTTCATTACTAAATGAATAGCAAGTAGTTGTTTAGCTACATGATTCTCACTGAGATCCTCCACCTGGAGCTTATGTCGGGGTCCAGCTGTGAAGGGTAGTCATCATACAAGAAAACTAACTGCAGAACCGGAACTACAGTCAAGCTTTCTTAGAAAAACAGAAGATTTTGAAGGCAGGAAGAGGAAAGGGGCAGGGCAGAACAAGTGTACTTCTGTTAGAAAAATATTCCCATAAAAAGCTCTGAAATTACTTTAATTCATGAGTGTTGCATATGTCACTCAAACTTGTAGGCTTTAAGGGAATAAATGCCAGCAGCTAGACACAGTACAAAGAAAATACAAAATTACTTTTTCTACTCTGAGTAAGGTTGCTTTTAATTCCTAACCTTACTTAATATTATGACAACTTGTCCTGAACCACCTATCATGTGTTTCAATTTGCTTCTGTGTAGAGATATTACTTTTAGATAGTAAATAGGAAGTACTGCAACATATGCAGTTCAACATGCTCATGATGCTCCACAATCAAATTTGACTTACACAGGGAGCATGAGAATTCCTCTTCTGGACTAAATATGGAACTAAATATGATCTACATAAAGATATGGACTAAAGCACAGCTGTTTAACAGAGCCACACCTTGTCTCACAGAGAAGTCACTCCTCCATCTGCACCTCACACCTTGCTAGTTTGGTGCTATTTAATCTGGTAAAGGGAGGTGGTGGTTTAGCTCCCACTGCCAGGCAACATGCTGACCCCTAGTTGTGCTGAATAGAAGTGCCAACACAGTAGTCTGTTGAAGGGCTCAGGAAGTCCTCGTGAACCTCAAATGAGGAGCTGAGGTTGTTTAGCCTGGAAAACAGGAGGCTGAAAGCAGACCTTATCCCTCTCCACAACTATCAGAAGGAAGGTTGTAGTCAGTGGGTGTTGGTCCCTTCTGCCAGGTACCAAGTGACAGGAAAAGAGGAAATGTACTTTAGCCACACCAGGAGAGATTTAGATTTAGTATTAGGAAAAATTTCATTATGGAAAGGATTGTGAAGCATTGGAACAATCTGCCCAGGGTAGATGTGAACTCACCATCCCTGGAAATGCTCAGAAAATGTGTGGATATGGCACTAGAGGACATGATTTAATGGTGAACATGGCGGTGGTGCTAAATTGATGGTTGGACTTAACCATCTTGAAGGACTTTTTCAACTTTAACACTTCTACAAAAACAGTTGTAATTAGTGGTCCTTTACAGGATTTCTCTACCATCCTCATTGCATTCTACTTTTGTTTCTGCTAAATTTCTCTCCATAGATTCCTTTTGCTCACCAAAAATTAGCTTTTTTTTCCCCCCATGGGAGATTATAGATTATATCTCCTTTACCAGTTTTGTACTATTTTCAATGGGTATTTTTCCTTAGGAAAGCAAATTAATCCTCCAAAATCTTAGCATTTACAGTGCAAAACATAGCCACCCAATTACTTACAAAATGGAAAGTTACCAGGGCTCTTCAGAGGATGCCAAGTAACTAAAAGTGCTCTTCACAGAGGGTCCTATGATCTTTGGGGCAGGCTACTAAAAAGCAACCACTATGCAAAGAATTCAGAGAGTGAAAGAGGAAGCTTGAGAGAAGTATTCCAATTTACAGCCAAGAAATATTTGCTCTTCAAAGTCATTTCTTAGCAATTTTTATCACATAAGCTCCAGGATCTCAAAAAGTGCACAAAACTTTTGACAAATAAAATCAACATGAAATGTATTAGTTAATCTTTTTTACTCTCTCTTTTGTAGTCAGTATAATTGGGTAAAAAAATACTTAGCAGACCTAAAATATTGTTGAAGATCATAGAGTTCACACAATTTTCTTTAAAAAAATATGTTGAACTACGTGGGTTTTTTCCAAATAGCTTACACTTAAGAGTGCATTTATGAAAAAAAGACAGTTCTACTTCATTTTCCGTATTAGTCTATTTAGAATAAGATGTTGGCAAAATTCTAATCTAAACATTCTAGTCATGTTTAGGAAAGATAACTTAGAAATAATTGTATCTATTTTTCTCTTTCTCTCCTGCAGCACACGTTAAAAAACTTATTGAGAGAGAAATATTGTCTTTAATTACTGACACCAGTATTATCTGTTCAGACAGAGGGAATTTGGTGGTTAGAGATCAAGGCACATATATTTCTTCTAATTCCCCATCAAAATATAAAAACCAAAAATATCCAGTCCTGAGATCATTACTCTTTTGTCGAAATATTCTGAATCCTGAGTGTTGTGATTAACAGTTGAGAAATCTGCAAACCCAAAAGCTACCCTGGATGGAGCCAAAAGGCATTTCACTCCCAGAAGGCAATTAATAGACGGCAAGAATGCTGTTGGTTTGTAAGGTAAGGTTTAACTGGTAGTGATGTCACAGAGCTGGGTAAATGGTAAAACTGCATTAATGGTCCCCAGCCCCCAGATCTCAACACTGATTAAACCCGAATCACAGACCAATGAAGAGGTATTTATACTTTCTGTCTGTGCCATAAATAACTATACATCATTAAAGCCAGCTTATAAGGAGTCAGAAGATGTTGCCTTACCAGTACAAACGCATTTTAGAGATATTTAGAGATTTTTTTTCTTAAATGACACATTAAAAATCACACAGACGAACTACTCAAGTCTGTTACCAGTGTTTCTTCTGGGAAGCTATCATGAACACTGCAAAGAACAAAGTTCTTCAAACACAGAAGTTTAGCAGAACATATGTTCTTTTAGTAAATGGCACACTTTTAAGTAGGTAGAAAACTCAACAGTAAACATGACCTTTGACTAAAAAGAACCTTTCTAGTTTAGCTGGGTTTATTTTATTTTTTTTTTGGCAAATTGGCAAAGAGATGATTACAGTGCACCCTATTGGACACATTATTCTTAGGTTATTCTTAGTTATAAGCCATAGATATCCTTTTCACTCATAGGAAAACAGGCTGGGTTTTAAACTATTTCCATGCAAGAATTCACCTCAAAAATTCCTGAGGTTTAGAATAGGGATTTACACTAAAAGCCCCCCACAAAACTTGCTCTACTACTGCAATATTCGCTATGGCCATGAAAAAAACAATTTTAGCAAACTCCAGAACCTACACTTAACTAGTTGCATTCACTCTACTTTTATTTATGTAAAGCTTTGAAGCTAATACTGATTCTTGGAAAAGCTTCGTTATTTATCTCAAACTATTTTTAATAAATTTAAATATTCTTAAAAACTTACAGATTCAGTGAAGAGGCACAACTATGGTTAAAAAAACACCACAGTGATTAATTAAGCAAGAATATAAATTTCATTGGTTTCTAAGTAGCCACTACATATTTTACACAAATGAATCCAAACATGAGTGCCATTATTAGAATTTTATTTGCAGCAAGGAACTCAAACCAAAAAGTTTACTTTCATGAATAATTGTGAATTTAATTCCATAATTTATTATTAATAGAATTTTTGCTTTGCCTATATGTAAATAAATATTATTTTAATATCTTTAATCTCAGAAGGGAAGACTTCTAAAACGCATCCGTACTTTTTTACTGTATTTTATATTTAGCATAATTTTTCCTAATTTAGTACTCCTAAGAAAATATCCTTCAAAGAGCCAGTCTGAACTTGTTGATATAGCAAAGAAATGTACTATCATTACTTTTAGGCAGAGGCTTATTCCTGAACAGTTTTTCCATGGAGAGTAGACCAAAACCAGTCAGACTGTATCTGTCAGACATTGTGACTCTTGTAGCAGACAGGGACACAAGAAGGAGGGTTTCCCCTGATGAAGTTGTTTATAAAATACAGGTGAGGTTGAGACTGATTATTGAGGTGGTCACTGGAGAAATCAGAAGTGTGTAATTTATGGAGAATTTTATGAGCATAAACCACAAATTGGTCAGGACAGAGAAGAGTTCCTGACATAAAATATAGCTTGAGGAGTAGCCGACACACAGTACCTTGCCTGACTGTCTTGCACACATTTAGACTGCACATCAGATTGGGAGCAGGGACAGAGCAATTACAGATTTAACATGATTTTTGCCCATCAGCCACTCTGAATAAGTTGCTTCCATCAAACTAAGTACTGCACCAGAAGTATTTATCTCCACGAGCAGTATGGATGCTTGCTGTGCTCCTCATGTGGTCAGCCTGCTCATACCCCAGGAACAAGTCTCCATGGAGCACCCACAAACCTGTCTGACAAGAAAGGAATATCTGCTTGCTGAGGACACAAATGCCTGAGTACAGAACCTGGCCCTCCTGGGTGTCGTTAGCCTTCACACCAAGCTGTTCTAAGGCGAGAAGAGTTTCCAGTATTTTTTGTCATTTGATGGGTATATGTTGACATGCCAATAATGAATGCCAAGAAGGCATTCCAAAACATGCACATCCTCCATAATTCAGAGCTGTTTACCTTAAACTCTTACAGAAGGAGCGGCTACGATTGATGAATAGGAGACCAAGTTTGCATGCTACCTGACATAAGAATTAGATGTCTGCTGGGGACAATGTCTTTAAGACAGGGAGATGAAAGTCTTCAAGTTACTTCCCTAAAAAAGGCAATTGGTATTTACATCACAAAAAGAGGAGATTATAAGGAGATATAAAATAAAGGATGAGGAAAGGACAGTTTCACAGAGTTTCAAACAGGCTTTTAAAATAAAGTCACAATAGCTTGAGGTTTTCTACTTCTAAATAAAGAGTCATGTCTTATTTATGCTGTAAAAAAAAGTTAATGTTATTAAATCTCCGTGTTTCTGTCACATAAAATTTGGTGAGAGCTTTGATATCTGACACAGATTTCTAGTTCTTTCTAGAAACTGGTCAAGAATTATTATTACAGTTCTAATAGTTGCATTCCAGCTTCCACAGTGCTTACCTATGAAATGCTATTGCTGTCAGAACTTGGTTTACACCATTAGCTAGATTGTAAAAGCATGTTGGAATTGGAAGGCTGTTTTAATAGATCACTTTACTTGACCTATCAGGTAAGAGCAAAAAACTGCCAAGGCAAGATCACAGCTGGTTTTAAATGAAAAAACCTGAAATCTAGGAAGACAATGAAACTTATTTTCACAATGTCTTCTGCCTTGGTAGCAAAGCCAGTAAATAGCCCTCTGACAAGGTGCCACCCATAGTTGTAGAAAAATGCCAAATTCTTGCTTGAGCAATGTGTCAGAGAACTGAATAGCTGAGCAGTATTTTCCCTCCCATATAAATTGGTTTCATATGTATTGAAGAGATTGGCATAGTTCTGACACCACATGTAGGGATCTGTCTCAGACCAGAAGAGATCAGGAATTCTTCTTGTAAAAGGGAAGAGCCAAAGGCAGTGCTAAATCCCAGAATTGTATGCACTGTTAGTATTAGAACATACTGTCCACTAAAGTATCCTGTAATACATTCAAAAACCAAGGATCCTTGACCAAAGAAATTTTTATCATTCATTGTTGTCCATAAGAACCTCTCAGGTGAAAAAATTCTACTCCCACTGGGTCACAATTTGCCTGCAAGAACTGAGCACTGTACTTTGCATAATATCAGTCTGCAGCTTTGTTTTATGATGAGGAAGAGCATCAGACTAACCGGAAAGGGTCATAACTAACAGCTCACCTGAGGCAGGCAGAATTATAAGGGCAAAACCATTGGACACACAAAGCAAAAACAAATAGCCAGTAATAATAATTCCCAACATTAGTAGCAATTTACTGAACACACTATTCTGGAAAGCCCTTAAGATTACTGCTACTAGTTATGCTATCACATTACCCAGCTCATTTCAATATGCACAAAGCAAGGCACATATCACTTGTCACTTGTTTTTTCTTCCCAACAGAATAAAAGGGATAACAAATCTCCTGAAGGAACAGGTGGAATTGATGATGCAAGCCACTGCTTATGAAAAAGGGTCACATTGCAAACGAGAAGGTCACAGAAAACAATTTGAAATGTGGAATGCAATTTTATGGTTACTGAATTTATATTATTTATAAATTAGCACAGCAACCTGTTACATCTGGGATGATATCCAAAAATAATTCAAACAGAAACAGGCCTTGTGGATGAAAGCAAAAAGAACAAAAACTAAGTATAAAGCAGAAAATTATTTTAAAAAGGTCAAAGTATGTGTTGGTGTGTGTATAGCAAACAATATACAAAGTCTTGTAATTTCCTTGTAAATACAAAACACTGCACATTTCATCTATATCCATACTAAATATCTGCTCATTTCATTATAATTTTGGCAGAGTTGTTGTGTTGTACTAGAAGGAAAAATCAATACATTGTGCATAGCATTTTCTTATCTGTTGGGAGCAGAAGCATGCTGCTTGTGGAGCTGTAGAATCTGCTCCTGCCAGCTTAAAATGGTACATGCTGCAAACGTAGGGTTAAGCCATTCTATAAAACCTGGCACTTCCTCCCTCTATTTGTGCTATAGAAGACAGACCACATTTAGCAAACTTTGCTGTCATTATGGACTAATCCTGGAGCTGAGATAATGGGTTGCCCTTTATTTCAAAGTTTGTGATACAGAATGACAACATTAAAATAAAAAAAAAGCTTTGGTGATGATGAACCCCACGATTTTCCAGATTGTTTTAAGTTCAGAATCAAGCTTTTCCTTTTGTGCTAAACCTGAAAGTCTGTAGGTTATTCACAGTCTCAGGTGATCAAGTTTGGTCAGTGCTGGATGGCACAGAGATAACAGATTATGTGTGACTTTCCTCTATGGAGCAAAAAAGGGCCAGATGGAGTTTTCTAGAATTTCAGCCAATCTTGCCCTATTTCCAAAAAGCACCTGACAACAGCAAATCGAATTTAACACTGGTGGTGAAATTCAGTGGACTTATTAATTGTGACTGATGTTCAATAAAAAATGTATAGACAAATGCCAACAGATTTAATTGAATAACACTGACTCCTGGACCAGAAGTGGATTTTTGCTGGTGGTTTGGTTTTTATTTCTGCTTAAAATACTGGAATATGACTGTCTTTTTTTAAACAACTGTTAACTTAAAGTTAGTGTAGAATACAATCAGATACGTTAAAAGTTTTTTATTCTAGTTTCTGATCTGGATAGAAAATGAGAATTATATTAATATTGGGGGATATGGACATATTGCAGAAAATGGTAGATAATATCAGTGCTGTTTCTGCTGACTTTTGTCTTTCATTGCTTCCCATGACAAGATACCCATGAACTCTGGTTGATAATTGCAAGGCTGGTACAGAATAGACTGAAAAGAATATGCTTGAAAATGTTTTCTGTTCTAAGAAAAAAGAAAGCTATTTTGAATTACTCACATCAACAGTTACATTTTGGTCTTGTATTTGTGTCAGCAATCTGACCAGTGACACTCAGCTGTTAATACCAATCAATGCTGTTACAGACTCACACAACCTCTTCCTTTCCTTTCCTTTCCTTTCCTTTCCTTTCCTTTCCTTTCCTTTCCTTTCCTTTCCTTTCCTTTCCTTTCCTTTCCTTTCCTTTCCTTTCCTTTCCTTTCCTTTCCTTTCCTTTCCTTTCCTTTCCTTTTCCTTTCCTTTCCTTTCCTTTCCTTTCCTTTCCTTTCCTTTCCTTTCCTTTCCTTTCCTTTCCTTTCCTTTTTTCTTTCCCAAACTAAAGCAAACCAAGAAATACCCAGCTGATTATTTACAGAAGGAAGTCAGGCTTCAGTGGGATGTATCTAGAAGACGGTGTTATGATAGGAGAGCCCTGAAAAACACAGATATTATCAGTTAGATAGCTCATAAAATGCCCATGCTTTTGGAGACCAACAGCTGCCATGCGAGGGTCCAGCTGCCTTCTGCTCACACTCTGAAGCTATTACATGAGACATTATATTTCAAAAATGTGGGTTACAATATCACAACCCACAAGCTCAAATTGGTTCCACAGAGCTTGGGAAAGGAAGTAAAAATGAGCATAAAAGTTTCCTTGCAGCCCAGCTCCCTGAGCTGTAAGCATCAGCAGAGAGATGCTGCCTGGCTGTTTTCCAGCTTCTTACAGCTCTTCCTAGCTATCAGACTTTTCTGAGATGCAAGATAAAAAAAAAACCAACCAACCAAACAAACAAACAAAAAAACCCCAAAAAACACAGCTAGAAAAAAAAAAAAACCTTCTTCTTACTCCTCCTCCTCTTTTGTTTTCCAGAAATGAGAGGAGTTACTGACCCCATTCCCCCATCAACTACAAAAGAAAGTATCACCTGTTCTCTCATATTTGAAGTGAAGCAAGTCTGGCTAGAAGAGGAAAACATCATCCTGGGGACAGAACTCTTTCACCCCTGCAAGGTGTGATCCCTGTGCTTGCAGGAAGACCTGTTGGCAGCTTCCTTCATCAACACTTGCCCGTATTTTAACACTCCTTTCATCCCTCTGCTTTTCCCAAACAACTTCATTTTGGTGAGTCTTCCCATGATTATTGGTTTCACCCAACTACAGCTTGAAGGTAAGAGAGAAGTATAAAATACAACAGGGAATTAAGGGAGACTGAATTTCCTTTTTAGCTTTGACTGATGGGGTGAGAGGTTTTCCTGAGCTAGTAGAAGAGAATAGGAAAAGAAAAAAAATGAAATTTTGCAGCACCAATATATAGAGACATAGCACACTGTAAAACACTGATTTCAAAACAAACTGGCTATCCTCAGCTAGGCAAACTAGGATGAATAACTGAAACTCCCCACACTCTTCAACTTACTGATTTTAGGCCTACTGAGCCGCAAGACTATATTTCTTTTCATTCATGTTCTCCAGCAATAATATCTGAACAATAGCATTCAGTCTTAATGAAACACTTTATCTTGTATTATAGAGCTTGTTTCCTCATTAAGGCCATTTCTTCCTGGTGCTGGTACCCACATAAACCTAACAAACTCATTTACATAAAGATGTGGTGCTGCTATTCTCTCCCATCTACTTCAATCCAGAAAAAAAAATATCCTCACTGTGATAAATTCAGAGCTGTTTAAATGCCAAAGGAGAATAATCCATAAATTAAGTCATTGTTCTTATTGTCTATTAAAAAAAGCTATCAGAAAAGGCTGCTCTTATTTTGGCTAAATAAGAGCAGCTGGAAAGCCAAATGACAGCTAGTGACACAGCTGGACAGTCTGTTTTCATTGATTCTACCTGTGTGGTCTACTGGAAAAGTCGTTACACTTGTTGGGAAAGTTGGCACAAGATATTGAGAAAAGGAGAAGGAATTTACAAAGTGCTCCTGTTTTTAGTTTGCAAGACTTCACTTTCCTACAGCAAGGAGCAATACATAGAATTGGCATTATATTGGTCTGGAAAGAAGGAGAGAGTAATTGGCTGTGACAGCTTTTGAAAGGAAAGATCCTAACTACAGTATAAATTATATTTTTTGACACTTAACTAGATCAGCATCCTGTGTCAACTATGAGACTGTTGATTCTTCTCCAAGTACACAAAAGCTTACATTGTACATTACATGTAGACAACACTGCACAGGTAAATGATGCAGGTGATACAGTCAGGGTACACACCTTCAGTAACAATCATGAGGAAGGACGGGAAGTGATATCAACAGAAGCATGGATCCCAGAGAATTTTCAGAGTCAGTAGATAGATAAATGTATCTGAAAAGAGTATAGGTTTCTCTGGATCTATTCCTTGGACCTGAATCCCAGCTTTCAAGTCATAAATCCTACATGCACATGGAAGGAACTGGATCTCTTAACAGGGCAGATGAAAAAGTCTTTGAGCTGCCTAGCAAGATCAATAGAGCTATTTAATTTTCTTTTCTGGAGCTTAATACCTGAGTCAGAGTCACTTCTGTCCCACTGGATGTCAGAGCATTCTCCTGGGAGAAGGTAGTTCTCCATTAAAAAAAAAAAAAGTGTAAGAATATTTTATTCAGAAAGGAGGTAGTAGAGGTTAATACTTTAACACTTAATGTTTTAACATTCAGCTGGCTGAGAGACTTGATCTTCCCAGCTTAACATCTTGACAGCCACTCTTTCCTATCTAGCACGCTAAAAATACAGCTGTCTAAGACTGGGCTGAGCCTTTCTCTCATCTTGTCAATGCTGAGATTCTGGACAGACATCATTGCAAGAGCCACAGGCACACAAAACAGGCAGCCTTCTGGAATGCTTTCTTCTTGTCTGTTTTCACAACACAATTTCTTTTTCTTTCTAAAACTAGGGAATGTTTCAACAGGGCAGCTGAGAGAAGCTCTTGGTAGGTACACAAGCCTGTCAGTGCTTTAGGTGAAGACTGTCCCCACTCAGATAGATCTGGGCTAGTTCTGCACTGGGTTGCAAGGTAGCATTATAGGGTCATCATTGAAATATCTGTGCAAATGTTTCCAGATTTGGACCCTGTCTGGAAAATTACCGAGTTTTTAGCTGATCTAGTGAAACAAAAGCAGAGTGCATCCATCCTATGCACACCTGGATAAGATAAACTGTTTTTCTAAACAGCTAAATTGGAGCAGTAACATGGAGAAGTAACAGGTTGGAAAGAAATATTTCTGTGGGCTGAGCCCTGTTTGATAGTGACCCACTGCTAAGTATAACCTAATTTCGCAATTTATTGATAAGTTTTATCATCATTTTTCATATAGATAAATAAGCACTATAATAATGTAAGGGATTCTAAAAGGCAAGCCCAGTTTCTAGATACAAAAAGAAAGAAGGATCATATTGATTGTATACTTAACAGACCTATCCTTGAAATTTCTGATTGATGGCTCTCTTTAACAGATATTCTGAAGAAAATATGAAATGGGAAAGTAATAGATATATAATTAAAGTTTTAGACTAGAAATTATTGACAAGAGAATTATGAGCATGTCCAAAATGCTCGTAAACACTGGTGAGTTCCTTAAACAGTTGCTTTTAGCAGTGAGATGTTGGTAATAATACATCAAGTCAAATCACATTCAAAAATTTTGACTCCAGGAAGCTTAGAGCAGAAGGCAGTTTCCATGATCTGAGTGCCCAGTAACAAAGATGTTCTCTGGAGCTGCAGATGATGCATGCAGCAGTTGACTGGACAGATATAAACTGGTTTTTGGAGCAGATAACACACTGAGCTGCTAGATAAGGAATACCAAGCACAGGGAGGCAGAGTGCCCCAAACCAGTCTGCCAGTTTCTGAGATGAGCAAGTACTTTTGCATAATCTTGAATTGCTTCAAGAAGACCTTCATGAAAGATAGGTATAATGATGCCTTTTCCCCCCTACTTAATTGGGAAAATTTATATATAAATGAAACTGAAAAATGGGCTAAAATTGGAGGAAAGGGCCAATACAGAATACAGACCATAAAGGCACTCTCCATTAGGAAGGAAGGAAAAATTTCTGAGCAGGAAAATGACATTTTAAATGTGACATAGAACTGTTTCCTAGGCAGTAAATCTATAAGACAGTCTATATTACAGTGTACTGTGTTACTCCTGACCATGGGCTCTCTGAAGATGAGGGTACAGCTTCACACACTCCAATGTTCCTCATCTCAGAGTCTGCTGTTTAAGCTGCATTTCTTCTTTTATGAAAATATCTATTGGCAGGCTGAACCTTCAGGTATTTCTTACCCGTGTTCATGTGAGCTACCTCAGCAGACCAGTCCTGCTGTCTACAATCACACTCTGTCTTCCCATGGTGTGTGTGACAGGGAGCCCTGTGACTGATGCAGCAACACTGTGGTGTTTGGAGTGGAAAATCCACCTTGGCAGGCATAGCAAAGGCCAGGTTATCTGTAGTGCAGGTATTCAAGAATCTGCTTTTATGTTTTGGTGTGTCTAAAGGTGGACAGACACTGCTTGCTTATGCTTCTGGGAGCTGTGGATGCAAAGCAGGTCTGGACTTGAGGCAGCCTCAAATTTATGTTTATAAAGCAAAGCAAATAGGGCTGGAAAAAGAGTGATTGTCCCTCTCCTGAAGTCAATGTTTCCTCATTATCACAGAGATCTAGACATGGCAGGATGTCTGACAGGTCAGACAAGGTATCTTTCTTTGATGCTAAACCTTTCAGTGAATACAAAAATTTTTAACCTCTCTTTTTGGTCTAAAGGTTTCTAATGCCCAATGATCCTGCAGTTATGATTGGTCACTAAATTATGGTCTCCAACAAAATATTGAAGTCCTGGAATTTTTTTATCACCTCATTATGGTCAATATTATTTGAAATCAGATTGATTAAGTTCCTCCATCTGTGTGCTCCAAATGATTGACTACAGTGTGAAAGTGTCAGAACTCACAAGAGAAACAAAATTGCAGAGAGGAGCTTCTCGCAGATGTCACTTCAAGAAGAGCCACCAATCTCCAAAACAATAGGAAATAGATTATTTCCTGAGCCAGTCAAATACACAACACATTGATTAAAGAGACATTATCTAGTACAACAATCCATACTCACTGTGAAATAAGTACCATATTAAAGACTAACTTCAATTTCCCTTCTGTAGAAAATTAAATCCTTAAGACTTTATATAAACAGGTGAATGGCAGACGAAAGCAACAAAACACTTCAGAGAACTGTTTAAGGTCACCTTTTTTCAAGGATTATTTGGTTTTTAGCACCGTGGTTCCCTTAGCATCACTGTTAACTCTTGCCTAAGGATCCCACTGCTTTCCCTGTAGAGCTTTCTGTGCCAATCCAGCCATTCACTCTTGGCTGGCTGGGATCATGTTTTCCATGTTATTTCTGTTCCTTTTTTTCCCATGTTATTTCATGTGTTATTTCTGTTCCTTTTTTTTTTCTCTGGTACCTTCATTCTAGTTGACTTTTATTAAGGATTACTTAAGACTAATATGCCACTTTAACTAACACACTGGCCTAGTAATTTCTTAGTCTCTCAGATGCTTAATTGTTGGATTTTAGGTTTAATTTATGATTAAATTTTTTTTTTAAGACAGAAAATGATTAGGGGAAATACCATAACAGCTACCACTACAAACACAAACTGTTAGCACAAGTGTTTTTGCACTTTGGTTAGCCTTCTGTTTCAAATAATTCCTCAGAAAAACAAAGGATCATGGAGATGAAGAATCAGACTATGCAGAATAAGTTTTTAGGATAAGCAGAGTTGAGAAGTATCAGGTATATGTGCTGAGCAGGGGCAATTTTGCTTTAAGGTGTTTGAAGTTTGTTTCCATGTCTAACCATCCTTATTTAACCTGAAAAGGAAACACTATAGGCACTAAAGTCATCAGGACTTTTGCATGTGTCACTGCTGAGACCCAGAAAAAAAAAAAAAAAGAACATCTTTAAATTTTATGCTGTTTTGTAAATAGTTAGAGGGCAAATCCAACCATGTGTAGATGATCTAAGTGCGTTACATGGCAGCACAGATGTGAAGAACCTTGCTAGAACTCTTCATTGATTTAACTTCTGTTAGTTCATTCAAAATATGAAATGTTTTCATATTTAAAACAACACTAAAGGACACATACAGACACATACACACAAATGTGTATCTATGTGTATGACACAGATTGGCAGTTGTTTGGAGCAACAGACTGCCACGGGCATAAGGATATGCATAACTCCTGCCAGAGCACTGGAAGCCAAGGTCTGGCTGCTGCTGCTGGAGCCAAAGGCAAAGCAGGGGCATGTGGGACACTGCCTGCTGCTGCAGGACTGTCTGCCTATAGCCAAGTCCATTCTGACTTCCCTCAGCTTGCATCTGGTCCCCTGTGCTACACCCCTCCTGTAGCAGGAGGCAGAGCCAGGGACCCCAGTAAAGCCTGGTGCGCTCCTTGGCACAGCTCCATGTGTCCTTGAGGATCTGGCAGCTCCGTCAGAGTCTGTTACCTCAGTGCCTGTAGCTCCTGGATTGCCTTGCAGATTCAGCTGGACTGTCACAGCCCTAAAATCCCTCCACAATTTTATTTCTCTGGTGAGCTGTGACCCTTTCAAATTATAGTCAGTCATTTGGAGCACACAGATGGAAGGAAATTTAACCAAATTTACTTTCAGGAATACAGACCATAAAGGCACTCTCCATCAGGAAGGAAGTTTCAGAGTGTCACGCTCTCATTTTGTAATAAGTGGCACCACAACCCAGTGACAAGCCATTGCAAATAGTATCTCAGATCTCATTCCTTCCTGACTCTCTTCTTCCTAAGGCAGGATTTACCCAGTCACAGTCCAAACAAGAAGCTTCATTTCAAGGAGATGAAAAACTCAATTTCCCTACATTTCTGAGAAGTCTTGCATCATCACTGGATTCCAATGGTCCCAACATACATTTTAGTATTAAAGGCAAATGATGGCCAGGGAAAAAACTGATTGCATTTTCTGAATAAGCCATCCCAAAATCAAAACATGGAGCAGAAGAAACATCTGTGTTTTATTTCTATTAGAAGTCCGTGTGTTTAAAACGTGAGCTCTGTTTGATGAAACATGTCCTATACAAATAGTTTGGGAATTATATTTTAGAGGATTTAACTTCTTGGAAATAAATTTTCTGAATGAGCATAAGAAATTCAAATCAGGAAACATCTCAATTTCACAGTAAGACCAGCTTTCTCATGCTTGATAGATTTCTGTGACTCCAGCTATACTGTTGTGTTTTGCAGTTTCCCTTGGCATCCTTTCTTGTCCAGAGTAAAACCTTGTCCTTTCAGCACAAATCACCTGCTACAGTGTGGGGGGAGCCTCGGGAGAGCCTGGCCACTGTAGTGCTCTACAGGACACTTGGCCCTTTCCTGAAGATGCAAAGCAAGACAGGGAAGGAAGAAGAAGCAGACAGATAGAAGAGCTGAGTTAAAAAACTTGACAGAAAGCACTGCAGGTGCTGCCATGGGTTTTAGAAGAGTGTTTTCCTATTCTCTGGTACATTTCCATGCACCAGCAGTTGCACTGACTGTGGTATTGCTCTCTATAAGCAACATGAAGAAAGCAAACAGGAAACCAAACTCAGAGATGTTACTGGGGAGGGTGAACAGAGGTTTTGCCCAAAGCCAGGAAAGGCAGAGTGAGGATTATATCTGGACTGGCTGGAATAAGGAGCCATGAGGTATTTACAGGGGGGGGTACAGTACAGCAACCTGGGTGTCAGATCCCCAGTTTAGGCTACCCATGCAGCCCCTAAAAAGTAGGGTGAGCCTTCCTTGGGGGAGGAGCTGCTAGGAGGAAAAGTGAGAAAAATTAAGGTTTTCCATCTAGATGGTGTTGGAAGCAAGAGGATACCTCAGAGGAAGGTTGGGGAGCTCACAGGAACAATCAAATACATACTTACAGACTTTATACCCAGAAAAAAAGAAGTTTTTAATGTTTGGTTTGTCCAGGTGCTCAAAGAGCAGCTCCTTACTTCTCCTCCCTTTGTTCCCTCTACTCCCTATAGCCCTGTGGTTTGCTGTCCCTCTAGGCACTGACTAAGCCTCAAAGGCAGACAATCTCATGCAAAAAAAGAAAGTAAATTAAAAGAACAACAGATAAAGGCCAAAGGCTTTTAAATGAGTTATTTTTCATGATGTTTTTCTGTCATGTGTAATAAAGTCAGCTGCATTCCTTGTCACCTGGATACATTCCAGGGAAATGGAAATTGTCACTACAAATAGAATAACTGGGCAAGAAAATATTCTTTTCAGGCCTCTTCCTCTTGGGATGTTTCATTCAGTTATTTCTTGATGTGTTCACTTTCAGGTAGGTGTATAAAAGTTCACCTTGCTCATCCCAGTATGTTATAAAGAATTGAGATGACACGGGAGAACCACTTGGAAACTGTGCTAGCTTCTAAAACACAATCAGGTATTTTATTATAGCTGATGGGTTTTAGCTCAGAAGAAGCTGAGGGATGGCATTTGTTGGGCTGGGACACAGAGCAGGCTTGGCCCTTCCAGGTAAGACAATACACCCAGGTCAAATTTCTGACTCTGGTCCATCCTTGCATGTGATTCTGAGCAAGGCACTGCTCTTCTTCTACGAGCACTCTTTTCATAATCCCAGCTTTTGGGAGCAGACACAAGCTGAGAGATAATCTACCTGCAGCCACATACAGGACTTAGGTCTGTGGGTCCTCAGATATATTGGGGCCCTCTTAACATGGTCATAGCACAAGATATTAAATCACATGGAGCAGATAACAATAATTAATCTAACAACTGAACAAGCTGGCATTGCACCTATTAGGCAAAGCTCTGACTTTATGAACTTGAATTGAAAATGTGCTTTCTTGTGCAGCTGAGAAGCTGGATTCTTGATTCATTTGTCCATGCTTCAGATGAAAACTTTTGTTCTGGCTGTGATTACTCTGCATTTTGCTGTGACCACTTATTGCTGTTTTCTGAGGCATTTCTGAGGTTTTCTGTACTTTGTACCAGCCCCAGTCATGTAAAATCATGCTTATTGAGTGTCTATAACCACAGAACAGCAGAACAAAAGAGGACAGCTGTCATTACAAAGCTTACAGCTTAAGAGCACAGAGGGATAGAGGCACCATCTAGGGCAGTCCAGTATGGGTCATCAAGGTAGGCAATGACCTCTATTCATCTCATTTCTGGGAAAGACAAGGTCTCTGACAGCATCCACTTCAAAATGAGTTGCTGGTGTCAAAGGATGGATGCCAAGACCAGACTCTTTAGCTACCCTCCCTTGCCTAGAAACTTACCCCTTCAAGAAGCCAGGAAGAAGATTTTTTTGAGGAGTTTTCTTCTGTGCTCTCTATTTTATTTAAAATGCTCTCATGTTCCACACAGCGTCAACTAAAGCATGTGTTCTTGCAAAGGTTAGCAAGATCACTGTTTCATAGCACAGCCCCTTTACTACTTTTGCCATTCTAGATTTAATCTCTTGTGAAACCAAGAAAGCCAGAAACCCTCAAGGCACAGCGGACAAATGCTTGAAGATACAAATGCTTGTGAGTGACTTGAGTGAGTTGCTGGGTTGACTTTCATGAGGGAGCCTTGACATTTTCACAAATCAGGTGTGAGAATGGGGAGAGGTGTGTGCCTGCTATGAAAGCAGAGGCCAAGGGCTCTATGTTTTAGCATGAAATATATTAAGCTAATAGCAGCAACAGTGTTTCCTCTCTACAATTTCCTCTTTCAACCTGCACCACACAAAACACAGAAGCTAATATAATCATCCCTGCCCCACTTTAACCCCTTATTTAATGCTCATGGGAAGAACAGCAGTGAGGTTACAGACAGTCTAGACCCTCTGCCAAGCTACAAGGATAATTCAGGTCAGATTCACTGAAGAATCATCTTAGGAATGAACAAGGAAACAAAGACCACACCATTTTTAATCAGCTGTACAAGGAAGCCACTGTATTGGAATTTATAAGCTACAAAACTAGCTATTTTCTGGAACTTAATGACATTGAGATATGCAACTTGTACAAAGAAGTCTGACAGGTTTTAGAGTAATAGCACCAGAAAAATGAGAGGATTGCAGATCATGAAATGTTTTGGTAAATTTTGGTTTATGTGATAAACAAAATAAGCCTTTGATGTCATAGGCTATGATGAAGACAGCAATCAAACATGAGAGAGAAAAATGAATATGTATAAATGTGGTAGACAAAAATTAAATACAAATGAAGAAAAAATATCAGAATTGGTTTGGTATTTGAAAGGCCAATTATCCTGACAATCAATTGTTTTCCCCATTATTTAAAGTTTAATCTCACCAAGGTCAACTTTCAACCATAAGCTGTTGAATTTTGCTATTGGATAAAATACAGTTCGGGGTTTTTTTTCTGGTTGTTTTGAATAACAGTATTGGATGAAAGCCTCTGTCAGAGAATTACCTGAGATGCAGACTTCCCTGACAGAGTGACAGAGATGTTATTAAAAGCAAGGATCTTCATTTCAAGCTTGACATAAATGATTTTGTAAACTGTCAGGAAAGACAACTAATAACTCTGAAAGGTCCTTCAGAAGGGCAGCAGTGATGAAATCAAACCCTGTGGAAACCTTGTTGAGAAGAACAAGCTCCTATGGCTCTAGACAGGGGGTTAATTATGCTTCAGACCTGATCCTGCTGCACATCCTCCTCAGCAGGAGCCAGTGCCCTGGATGCAGCCAGAGACAGCAGACTCTCACTAGCTGGCTGTCAGGCTGAAGTCCCTGAAGCTCCTGTGATATGGACACTGTCCCTGTGCTTTGTCTGTGTGGTTGTTATGGGACAGCCTAAGCTCTAGGGGAGCTCAGGCACATCAAGGCAAGCATCAGTTCAGAGCTGGAGACAGGCCAGTAGGAGGCCAGTCGGGAGACATTTGGTGGTTGTTCATCTTTGAATGTATATAAAATATGGAGACTTTGAAGTCTCAGATGAAAAAAATAGGCCATCGATGCCATCAACAGTTCACCATGACTTGTGGTCTTGTTTTGTTTCAATTTCCTGGAGACAAATGTACATTACTTCCTTCAGCAAGGCTTAAGAGAAAGGCATTTCCCAAGGGAAGTAAAAGGAGAAGAGAAAAAAAGGTTGATATTCCATATCTGCCATTATTTGTCATTTACTCATGCCAAGATGAACAGGTTAATCCTCACAGGGTGAATAGCACCTGATGGGAGAGGATTGGAGGTGGATCATCTCTCACAGGCTCAGGCTGGGCTCCAGTGCCAGCACTCCACAACAGGTTCAGGCTATAACTGCACCCCAGAGAGCAAAGTGAATCACATTTTGCTCCATCTTGAGTGTGTTACTGATCTTTGTCCATCCCCTTCTGTTCCCAGGTTGTTGCTGAATTAATTAATGTATGTAAAAATGATATTAAGCAATAAACACATCTGAAGTGATAGCCTAAGGAGACACCCTGTACACTCCTGTGTATCCTCTGCTTCCACCATCTATTAAAATGGAAAATATCTCTGCCTTCCAGCAAGTATAATACTGAATAATCATGGTTCCAACTGAATGGGGACCAACATTTTTCTATAATGGATCATAAAGAAGATATGGATGGAATTTACAACTAGAATGTGACTCATCCTTCATTTTTGTCAAAAGATCTGTGCAGCAGAAAATGTATTTTCCTAATTTATTTTAAATCCATGATTAACAGCAAGTCTGAGGCACAATGACAAATAGGGTTTCAATTGCTTAACTACTACATTCACAGAAAATGCCATTTATGTGCAGGACCGGTGGTGCAGCTGTCGAACTCTGAGAGTCACTTAAATGCAAATGGCACTTGTGCTTCAAAGCCTGAACATCCATTTGGCATTTGCTGCTCCATAAAGTAGTTCAGCACACCTTAGATAGCTGCTCTCAAGGTATACTAAGGTATCATTTCTCAGACCATTAATATCTTGTGGACCTGGAAGAATACTATTTTAAGTCTTTTCAAGGTTTACATAAGGATTACTTTATGTTTTAGTTTAGTTAAACTCAGCTTACTAGTTCAGTTTAGTTTAACAGTTACTCCCTATTCTTCTACACAGAAAAATCATCATTATTTCCTTTCCATCCTCTCACTCTGAATCTCAAGTCCAATAGCCAAGCAATAATAAAGACTTTCTGAAGTAGTCAGTGATAAATCTGCATAACAGAAATACATGATATAGGAAATAGATGCTGTTTCTCTAATTTGGAGTGTTTAATATTGGATACTGCAGAAGATAAAGCTCAGAGTATGGCTCAGAACATAAAGTCATGAAGTCTTAATGCTCTTAGTCTTGTTAAGATTAATTAATTTGTGTCAGACTGTTTTTATTACCATCGTGGCTCAGGAATGGCACTCCCCAATTCAGTGCCTCCACTGAGATTTTCCCCTTTCTGCCCTTCCCACTCTGGCAGGATGGAGTTGAGAACTGGAGGCACAAAAGGTGAAAATCATGGAGTGAGATAAAAACAATGTATTGGGAACAGCAGTGAGACAAGAAAATGAACAGTAACAGGAAAAAAATTAATAACAAAAGGTATAAGGCAAAGGAACAATTTATGGAAAGTCAAATACTGACTGGGTCTCCCACATGGTGCTTTCTCCCCCTTCCTTCTGGAACTGAGAGGTGATATCAAATAACACCTGGCCCTTAGCCACACCTCACCTGCTCAGAACAGGTTAGAGTCATGTCTTGTAAGTAAAGTGATAAATTCCTCAAGAGTGTGAAAACTAAATTCACTACTCTATTCACTAACTAAATTCACAAAATTAATTCACTGAAGATTCTTGTTGCATTTTTTTATGTCTGTGTGATTTCCCAGAATTTGTAAATGAGAGCAGAAATTATACAAAATTTTCAAACCTAAAACTACAAAAAAAACCCAAAAACCCTCATATACTTAGAAAATGTGGGTTATGAACCGATTCCCACTAGTAAAAGCACCAAAGCCGTAAAATCTGACTACAGCTAGGGTCAAAGTTTGGATTCACTGTGCTACAGTGAAGAAAGTTAAAATTAAATCATTAAGATGTCAAATATTTCAGAAAAAAAAAGAGCAATTGAAGTATCACCACCCTTAAACTAACCCAAACAGAGACTAATTTCTGTGCTCTTTTAAGGCCAGCTATATTTTAGATACTGTTTTAGATTGTTCGGGGAAGAGGATTTTTTAATTGGTGTTAATCTGATACCTGCACAAGTTACAAGAAATACTTACCATTTAGGAATACAGTATATAATTTATAGTAGCCCTTGTAGATCATATATCATATCATATCATATCATATCATATCATATCATATCATATCATATCTTACATTCATTCCATAAAGTCTCCTGAGCTTCTAAGCATCCTAAACCAAGGTTTCTAAGTTTGATCTTAACATGCCAGGGAATTAGGACTCATCTGATAAGTTGCCACTAATTTGCCCATTTGCTTTTAGTTTTGAGCTAAGGCTCCAAGCAATTAATTAGTTATGAAGCAAAATCAGCACCAGTGTAGATTTGCAAAAGTATTCCAGAGAAAATAGACATCTGAAATGACAGCATTGAAAATGCTAGGATTTTATTAGGTGTCTGTGGGAAAACAAAACAAAACAACCCAACAAAAATGAGGAAAAAAAAGAGTACATGAATTAAAAATATAGGTAAAAGGTACAGGCCACTGATGGCAAGGATATAGGTGAGAAGACTGATGCAATGAAAAGGGAGGAGAGCGGGTCTGTTGTGCAATATTCCTCTCTGTGCAAGCTTAGAGAAATTATGTTTTCAAAATTAATTCAATAAACATGGGCAGCGTGATTTCAATCAGCAGTGTTTCTAAGTGAATATATTTATGTAATTGTATGAAAGCAAGAAATAGAAAGCAGAAAGCCTAGGAATCAAAAAAAGTAACAGTTACAGTGTGATTGAAGTGCAACAGAAAATGACAGTAGCAACAGAAATGTGTTGTTTCATTTTCTACTTTAGTGAAAACACAAAAATATGTTGAAAGAAAGAAAAGCTTTTATAGACAGATGTGACATCTTGTAATATGCTATGTATTAATTAATACTTTGATATATGACAATGGGTACACTATATGAGCAAAGAAATTATAGTTCCATTACTTTAATATTCATATTAAATAAAATTATGGAGACTATATGAAAGCAAAAGAATGTTCTGTAATGATGACAAAGATCTCTTATCAATAGGCCATGTAAATTATGCTGAAAATTATAGTTGTAGATAATAAATTAAAGATTTATGCAAAGTGGCAGATACCACCACTTCAAGCGAACTTGAAGAATGTGAGAATGAACCCCCTAAGAATGTGAGAATGACCATTTTTATCCCTTCATACTTTTTTCACCATATAAATTAAGATTGTGGAAAATCATTTTGTTTATAACTTCTGTGCTAATCAAGATAGACTACAGAGATTTCAATCAAGTTGTAGTTCAACATTTCTCTTCTAAAGTGATGCATTTCTGTTTAATTTCTATCATAACTTACCATGAGAATGTCCTGTCACCTTTCTATTTTAGAAAAGATGAAGCGATCATTTTCACCTTTTGGCATTTACACAGAATCACAGAATGGTTGAGGCTGGAAGGTGCTTCTGGAGGTCGTTTTATCTAAATCCCTCTCATCTCAGACAGGGCCATCCAGAGCCATGTGCCCAGGGTCAGATATTAAGATGGCTTGTGACTCCACAACCTCCCTGGTCAGCCTGTGCCAGGACACCCTCACCCTCACAGTGAAAAATCTGTCCTGATATTTGAGGGGAACCTCCTGTATTTCAGTGTGTGCCCATTGCCTCTTTTCCTATGGAGGGCACAGTTTGAAATTGCCTGGTTCCATCTGCTTTACACCTCCCCATCACATAATGATAAGATCCCTCTGAGCCTTTTCTTCTCCTGGTTGGAGCTTTTTTCCATTGGAAGGATGATGCAGTCCCTTAAACACTATAGTGGCCTTTTGCTGGAGTCTCTCCAGTAACTCCTTCTGTTCTAGGGAACTCAGAGCTGAGGATTTCCATGTGCCATGTGTCACTGACTATGTTTGGTGCCCTAATCTTGGCCTACCCAGCTGCTCACTCACTCCCCTCCCCAGGAGCACAGGAAGGGGAAATAGGATGAGAATCTTGTGAGTTGAAATAAAGTCGGGGGCGCTGCTTATCAGCCACTGTCAGGAGGAAAACAGGCTCAAGATGGAGAAAAAAAATAAAGCAATTAACAATTGAAATGGATTTGGGTAGTGAGAAACAATAAGACAAACATTTTAAAAACAGATTTCCTCTATCCATCGTTTTAAGTCCTTCTTTAATGTTTTCCCAGAGGCACCACTGGCTTGGCTGATGGGCTCAGCGTTACCTGTGTTGGCTGTCACGGCTGTGTCCTGCATGGGACCTCTTCCCTCAGAGCACACCCTGCTTTAGACACTTTAGCCCAGCCATGCTGTACAGCTGCCATGGCCTTGTGCGTGTCTTATGTCTGTATCCATGTTCTCTTCTCAACTCTTCTGCCCTGGTGCCTGGTGTGTAACAGGGATGTCTGCTGCTGACTTCCAGAGGCTGGGGCACCCAGCCAGAGATAGAAAGGCTCCTCTGCACACTTTCTGGCTGCCATTCCCAGCAACTGAAGGGTAGTTCTTAAATATTTTCTTGGGTCTAGGTCATTTATGGAAGCTTAACCCTTACCAAGAAATTACAGATTACACCCTCTAATGAGCTTTGGTTCAGTCAGGCCTAGGGAGCTCTCACTTTCATTGTAACAGGGATTTTCCCATTCCCAGCCTCAGGATATGATCCTGCACTTCTGGTCTTCATTCAAAATTCCCTGTGGAATGTCTTTATTTTATTAACTCTAGCAAAGGAGTTTTTGGTCCCTCTGTTGATAAACTGAGAGGACAATCTTGGGAAGTGCCTTTCATTTACTTACCATTTCAGCTGAAGAGAAGAGTGCAGACTTGGATGACTCAGGCTAACATTAGATTAAACACTTTTTATTTTCTTTGCTTCATTTTTTTTCTTTATTTTTTGCATTCAAATAGTAATAAGTGAAACATAACCAATCAGAAAACTCCATCCATTCCTGAATCTGATAGAAAAAGGATTGGATAAAAAAGGGAAAATACAATCAGAATTATTTGAAATGTCATGGACTTAAAAAACCCTGGGATAATTCCCACTCTGGATCAAAAGTCAAAACAAACTAGCTTTTTAGTGGATCTCACTGTGATACTTTGACTGCTCTTTGTGGGACTGAAAGGTATAGCAAAGAACTATTTCATATCAGCTCTGTTATGTATAATCCTCTTTTTCTTTTCCTTTTTCTTTTTTTTCATTCTTCTTCCTTTGATTGATTCTACAGCACCAAGGCTAAGAGTCATGACTCAAAGACCTTGAAATTCTAAGTGTTGGAGAGTCCTTCCTGTTGGATGAGCACAATAACTAAAGAGCTCACAGTATGGCAGTGGAGCATAAGAGCCAGAAGTATGTGGTGATAAAAGCAGCTACAGTCTAGGGTGCTGTGGCATCAAAGAGACAAATCAAGGGCCCTGAATTAGATGCCTGTAGCCTTGTGATTAAAGCAGGCTTACAGAGCACAGCAAGCATGGAGCTTAATATCTTGTATTGGTTGGGGCAATTTAACCCGGGTTTCCCACCAGCTGAGAGAACATTTTATTTTTTTTTCCTAGGCTCAGTTCTGTGAAGGAAGTGTTCCAGTCTTCTGGATATATAGAGGCACCTGCAGGATGCCCTGAGAGAGATGTCAAATTCTAGGGATAAGAGTGGAAAAGGAGGCTATGAGGCCTGCTTTCCATGAAGAATTTTTTACTTTGTTTTCTAATTCTAGGTGGCTGCCTGCTAATCTTGGAATTTAAAGATTTTTAGTATGACACACCTGCCTCCTCCATTGCATTGCATTGGGGTCTGTGTCTCCAGAATCTGCACAGGCAACTTGAAGGCAGAGGGCAAAAGTGGGAGGAGAAGAAAAAGGCAAGCAGGAATTTAAAAGCTGTCTGATGCAACTCAGATCTTCCATGCATGTCTGTCCTTGCCACTACGTCTAGTTCTTAGCCCTATTCTTTCAAAACTGAAAGAGAAGATCAGCTTTATGATTAAAAACCAGCCAAAGAAAGGGATCTAAATGTGCCCTGGGAGACTGCCAGCACTGCATAGGCTGTACTCCATTCACAAAGGAGGATTTGCTTATCTCCCTCTTGTTGGCTCTGTCCCACGTTTCCTAAAAAGTTCACCACAAAGACAACAGCGAGCAAAATGAGTGATGTCCAGAAACTGCAGGGATTGGTTCCATAATCATACTCTTCTTTTATCCAGTTACAGTTTCATGTGAAATGCACTTCCATTTTCAGGAAACAGAGTTTGGGCTATATTTCAGTCAATTTCAAAAATATTGGTCTCTCTTTTCAAGCACAGCTTTAAATTTTATCACTTTGTCCTGAAATCACTGCTAACCACAAATGTTTAGTGTCATCCAATCTGCTCTTCTATCACACATACTTTGCCAGCTTTTTTTGCATTAACCACTGTCAAAATGTAGGTTTTTTTTCCTTAGAAGGAAATGAAAATTTACACTCACACCCCCCTCCTCTTCCATCAGCCTCTCCCTTGTAATTAGCTTTTTTGCTTGGAAAATTTGCTGGGAAATGGAAGACGTATTTAAAGCATCTCTGAAATCTTGAGATAAATCCTCTAATCATAAATTCACAACCCAAAGTGGTGATGCTACCACCTCCTCCAGGCGCTGCTGATGGACAGAGCTGTGTCTGTCTGTGTACTGGGTTTGTGTGGCAGCAGCCTACCTGGGTGTTTGCTCTGAGAAGCTGCTAGAAGCTTCCCCTGTGTCCAGCAGAGCCAATGCCAGCCAGCTCAAGGTGGACCTGCTGATGGCCAAGGCACAGCTCATCATCAGCACTGGAAGCACCTCTGGGAAAACAGAGATAAGAACGGAGATGAAAACCCCTGCACAATAGCAGCCAGAGAATATATGGATGAGAATATCCAATAGAAACAGTCCTGCAGACACTGAGGTCAGTGAAAAGGGAGGGAGAGGAGATGCTTCAGGCACTGGAACAGAGATTCCCCTGCAGGCCAAGGTGAGGCAGAGTGCCCCTCTGCAGCCCATAGGGGTCCACTGTAGAACAGATATCCAGTGGCAGCCCACGGAGGACCTCCACTGGAACATGTGGATGCCCAAAGAAGACTCTGACCCTGTGGAAATCCTGTGCTGGAGCAGGCTCCTGGCTGGACCTGAGGACCTCTGGAGAGTGGAGCCCGTGGTGGAGCAGGTGTTCTGGCAGGACTTGTGACTCCATTGGGGAAATCAGACTGGAGCAGTTAGAAATTAAACCAAGTCCCCCAAGTCAAGTCTGTTTTGCCCATGATGGTAGTTGGTGAGTGATCTCTCACTGTCCTTCTCTCAAGGCACAACCCCTTTCATTATATTTCCTCTCCCCCATCCCTCTGAGGAGGGGAGTGGGCACATGGCATCCAGCCAAGATCAACACACCACAGCCTACCAGAGCAGAGCCTAAGCTGATAAATTTTTTAAGATTTTGAAGGCTGAAGTTTTGGATTTAAGCATATAGATATCACTAAAGTCCTACCTAAAGCAGCTTAATCTTTTGGGATCTCAAACAGAGGGCACTAAATAGGCAAACCATGTACCTGACATTTGCCTTGGGAGTAAGGGCAGAGAAAAGCATAAGAGAAAGGAAGCTTGAAATAATGCCAGCTATCTGCTTTGAACATTAAGATAAAGGAAATGCATATGTCACTTTTTGAGCTTTTATATTTTATTTAAAAGTTTTTAAATTATTGGAGTAAAAAAAAATAAAGGTAGGAGTTAAAAAAAAGGGGGGGAAAGTAAATGTATATGTATGCCCAGAATCTAAATGAGAAGTGCCTATTAACTGCTGTCTACAGCTTGTAGAGTTACTACGTTTAAAAGACAGCTAGATGCACAACTGCACTGAATTAAATATGCTTGTAGAGATGTAAATATAGAGGCATTTGTCAGGATTTGCACCTTCTTAACAATTCACCAGTTACTTCAATTACTTTTGATTGTTGCTTGTTTAGATACAGGACAGGACTGTTTGCTCTAAGTGTTTTATCACCTGTCAGCCACTATCATTATGGAGCTCTGAGTGATGAAAGAGTCCATGGAATACTATAAAGGAAAAGTAATAATGAATATGGAAGGTCAGAATAAGCTGTTCAGCTTCCCAGGAGCTTCCCAGCAGTTGAGAACCCACATGTTCATTAAGCCTCTGGGTCATAAGTTCCCTGTTTGTTCAAAGCAAACACAATAATTACCAAGAACATATTTCTGCCCCAGTCATGCCTCAGCCAAAGCTAGCAGGTAAGGCTGGAGGGAGCTCATTCACTTCACAGAGTCTGTTTCTGGACCCCCCCAGAGAATATCCTCCCAGTTCACTGCAGTGGTCACCACAGGACCAGCCTTTTAGGTAAAAACCATTTAGACAGCATATAGCCAGCAGAAATCAAGAACTGGGGAAAGCCAGCATACTGCCACAGTGAACAGGTGTTTGATAAAAAAATGTCAGTTACACCAAAATAAAATCAGGGCCAAAGAGGGAAACGTGGATAAAGGTAATGGAGTAGAAAGGAATACCACAGTTATAATAGTGCTTTTGTACTCAGGTGGAATATTGGGTCCACTTTTGGACTATAATAGCATGACAGGTTCATGGGCAGGAAAATGGAATGCTGAGAAAAAGATTTCTGTATGAGAAGTAAGTAATTTTAGAAAATAGTCATTTTAGGTAAGAGTTGAATTACATGGGCACATTGCAAGTAGGACTGAACAGCTTGTTTTTCTTTACCCCACCTGGAGAACAGCTCTGGAATTTTCTGCATTGTCTGAAGGCTCTGTGCTGAGAGGAAATACTTGCTTTCACACAATGCTTAAATTAACTCCTCATTAAAAATGGCATCATGCCCAAGAGGTTTATAAGCCTCAAAGTACCTGTTGATATGGCTAATGAGAAACACCATTGTTGCTGAACATAGTTTCACCAAAAAAACCCAAACGAACCCCTTCACTTCATGCTCCAGGGAAGAAAACAGGGAGGACTAACAAGCAGAAGCCAGAGAGAAACTCCCTTAACCATGTATAGACAAAAACTAGAATTCAATTTTTACAGTTCTGAGGGAGAGTTTACTAACCTGTATAGAACAGTGCTCTAAGTTCCTACATAAAGATGATCTGTGTTGTAAAGGGCTTTCTATTTAAAGAAAGTACATCAGCAGACAACGAGCCTTCAAGATACCAGAATACCCCTTAAACTCCCAGATCTAATGTACAATTAGGGTGCAGCAGTGCTTGAGGAATGGCCTTACCCTGCTAACAAGATGGAAAAAGCTCTGGTTCTGGAATGAGGAAATTATGTTCTGATCAGTTCCTTTTGCATTACCAGTGTTTGCACTGGCTTCAGGTCAATAGTATTTGCAGAACTACATTTATCTAAAAGGGATTTAGAGAAAGCTGTAGTTGTTTGGGTTTTTTTAAAATATTGCTGTTGTGTTTTGTCAGATCTGCCAAGTCTCAGCTAGGGGAATTAACCAGGCAATTTGGCACAAGGAAGCAAGTGGACCAAGATGTTCCTAAAATTTGTCTCCCAAAAGTTGCCAAACCAGCATTGCAAATGCTAATGGTTTTTTTTGCAGATGCTCAATAGTCGCAAAAGGCATAAAAGAAAATGACATCTGGTCATTTTTCAAAAGGCACATTTCTTATAAATAAAAAATTATAATATCTCTTTTTTATTATTTTTTTATTTTTCAATTGTTTTCTTACAATGCCATGTGTCAAAGATTTTTGATTATGATTAGTTTGTAATAAAAGAGCCAAGTTACTTTTCTGAGCACATAAAAACTAACAAACTCTTTAGCAACAGCTTAAGCTTAAAACTGAAGTAATTTTAGAGGTGTAATACATGTTCTGTTTTATGTTCAGAAAAAAAACTTTCAGCACACAGTAATATTCCACATTCCAGAGATCAAAGTACTTCAAGACATTTTTTAAGCTAGACATTTCATTGCTAGGGACTGCAATCTCTTCATTGTTCATTGCTCTTTGAAATTCTGAGCAAAGTAATTCCTAAAAGATCACAGAATTATAGAATGGTTTTTTTTTGGAAGGCACCAAAAATGGTCATCTTGTCCAGCCAAGTGAAAGTACTATCCCTTCATACAGTCCTGGAGTATTCCTTAATGACACCTCTGACTTCATTCCCACAAGAGTGCTGATTCTCCCCAGGGCAATGTTCTGGGTAGTCCCAAAGTCACATATTTAGATATGTCTATGGCAGGATTTGCTCTTTTCTACATACAGACTCATTTGCTACTGTGGAGACTAGGATTCTGTACGTATTCCCATGGTTTTGGAGTGAACTTCTCAACAGTTTTCTCCTGAAAAGAGACAGTGAGCAACTCTTACACAAAAAGAACATCTTTTTAAAAGAATAGGTCTTTGGAGAAACTAAAAATTAATAATTAGCATGTTAAAAGTACTGATGCTTTCTCTTTTATTTCTTCTGCTCCCCTCTGCTCAGTTTTTATTATCTTTGTGAAGAAATGTGTTAGTTATGAAATTGTCACTTTTGAAACCTTAGGGGTTTCTTTTGCTATGTAAAATTTTTATGACTCAATAACTCCTTGAACTTCCTTTCTAGTTACCTTCAAAGATTTTTTACCAGGAATAAGCTGAATATAAGGTTTGGAACACGCCAGTATTTTCTGTGTTTCTGCATGAAGGATGATATTCTAAAGCAATTCAATTTGTCGTCATTTGCTAATTACATGCTCTGCCCTGTTGTATCTTTCCTCAATTCTCTGTGTGAGAAATGTGTGCTTTTTTTACTATCACTCTGTGTTTGGAGGGTTTTTTTTCCTTTTCATCTTTTAAAAATAGATTGGCCAAATTAATTTTCTTCAATGTTTTCTCAGCATGTGGATGAGACTAAAACTCTAAATTGTTTTTCATTTATATTAAGATCTTCTTTTCTCTCTCAGTGAGTGAGCTTCAGTCTCCAATGAGTGCGCTTCAGTCTCCAAAACTAATCTCCTGTATTTTCATTTACTTTGTATTTCATTCCATACGCTGTTCTGGTAGCCTCTCCATTGTTTCAGATTAAGTCAAAAGTTTTCTCACAGCAGTATAAATCACATAAAGACTTCCATTGCTCGATGAAGGGTGATTATCAGAGCTCAGTAATCTGCATGTCAGGCTCTTAAGACTTTTATTTTCTCATTGAAATGTTATGGTAAACCAGAAATTTCTCTAGAAGCTTTATAAATGGCAGATACATTCTTTAAATGATCCATTTATCTTCCAATAAGAATATAAGGTTATACAGAATGTCTCTTGTGAGCTGGGCACTGATTTTTCTTAGTTATGTTTATGTTTTGTTATGATTTGGCAATGAGATGAGGCTTATTTCTCCTACTTTCCTTGAAAGTGGGAAACATATTTTTTCTCTTCATAGTCCCCATCATTTAATGTTATCATTTTAACAATTGAGTGAATGCATTCACTTTTATAGCTAATCACATTTTTACATCAGTACACTATGTAAGGTTGAACAGTGAAGTGTATTTCAGGAATTTGGGAAGGTAGAATAGAAGCTGGTTGGGCTAAATTGTTCTTTCAATCCCACATCCTGCTTCTCACAGCACACAGATTTTAAGGAATCTTCCTTAAGGAACTAAATTGCAAGAATATTCACAGTGGACAACTGTTAAAAATCTTGCCCACAGTGAGAAGTCTGCCTTCATTAGTGAATTCTAGTCTGTGACTAGAGACACAATGATTTTATAAATTACTATATTTACTGCAGAAGGAGTAGCAAAGATATTTGAGGCCACTCTGCAATCTGAGAGACATCTGAACCATCACAGAAATGAGTATCTTTTTTAATTCATTTCTTTCCCAAGCGAGACAATCTCAGTTTTGGCAATCTGTCATCACAGAAATTGTGTCATGCTCTTAGTAATTTTCATCATCTGTTTCTACATCTTCTTTATCTCTTTTTCAAAGAGATTGACCAAGATTGAGCACATATTGTAGCTGAGGACACATCATTGGCATTAATAAGACTTTCAGAAAGACAATCTGTCCCATCCTTTTACATTGTAATATCTTATTTGTTGCTTTGTCAGTTTTTTTTGAACACTGCTGTACAGAACTTAATTCCACAACATTTACCATAAATTAGGAAGGCAGAATCCATTTGATCTGTTCAAGTAGGCGCTTTGGATCTGTAGATAGACAATACAGTATTTAATCTGTCAGGATGTTGCTCATTTGACTCTCTGGTATTCCCTGCCCCTTTCACTTACTTTAGGATTTATCTTTTTTTAGAAATTGTTATTTGCTTGTTCTCCTCCATTTCAGAAGCCTGCTCCATATCATTAATACTAAAACTACTCTATTTCCAGACTGCATGTTAAAGGAAATAGTCAACATGAACAGAGTTGCCTAAGAAATTTCTGTTTCAACATTGCCCATAATAAATTTATTTTGAGTTTAATTTGTGTGGTGCAGTGTGAAAACCTGATGCTCTCCAGACATCTAGCAGTGCGCCAGACCATGTCAAACTGGTAAAGCACTTGCACACCCAGAGGGAGAGCCCTGGAGCTAGGCAAAGACACAGGTGACAGTGCCAGCTAAAGTGTCTGCTTTTTGTGTCACTGTGAAAAGGTATTCCTGACTCACTGAAAGGTATTCCTGACTCAGACAAGAACATAGGTTGTTTTTTTTTCCTTTTCAGTGTCTGTTATGGTGTATCTTATACGATTCATGTGCTGCAAAATTTCAGAGCTGCAGTCAGAATGGTTCTTTCTCCTCAAACAGTTTTTGCGTTGTCCTTGCTTTTTTGAAAGCAATTCATTTTTTTAAAAAATTATTCTCATTAGAAAACAAAATAAAAAGAAACAAAATGTCTCCTTTTGCTTCTGAAAAGAAAAAATAGTGTGTGTGTATGAATAGATGATAGTGTGCATGGATAGAATATTTGCCTTATTCCTATTGATTTTTGTTTAAATGAAGGAACTACCTTTTTTTTGGTAGGGAAAATTGATGCTAAAGTTTTTTACTATACACCATGGAATGCTGTTAACAAAACCTGACAATATTCAGAGATTCTAGAAAATGCATTGTTGTCATTCTTGGGTGTCTGAGGTTAGATTATTTCTACATACTGTTAACTACCCATCCTCAGGGTTGTTCTGTTGTTGGCTTTGACATCTCACTCCTGCAACTGCAATTCTGAATCAACATCTTACCCCTTTTGGGGGCTGGTTTTACATATAGGATGTTTTCTGCAGCCCAACCCAGAAGTTAGTCTTCAGACATGTGTGTTCTTGGTTGCTATAAATTAACATCTGATTTTGACACCCATATTTGCAAAAGGAAAAAAAGTCTGTAAATAGCTCATGGAACAAATTCTCCCTTTGCACTGAGGAGATTTTATTAAACATAATGTTAGTCATGCAGTAAATTTACAATTCCAAATTCCGTAAAGGGAGTAGTAAATTTTGTATAGCAGATTGAATTAAATAAGAATGAGGTCTACACTGATAAATAATCCTAATTACCTTTCTATTTCCATCTTCAAACAAGGTTAAAAATAGAATTCTAGAAATGGTCTAGACTCTGTAAGCATTTTCTGCACTTTAATTCCCAAGACACACGTTGAATTTTCTGAGGCTGAGGTTAGTGTAGAACATCCAGTCTTGCATTCTTGTACATATTCTCTGACATGCTCATAGAACCTTGATTCACCCTACAAAGCTGTAAGCTGTACAAAAAAATGTACAGGTTCTTAGAGAGCTTCCAAGATCTAGATTTCCTTTATTTTCTCTGACAAGGTTTCATGATCAAAATAAAACCAGCCTTTAAAATGAACAAGTAATGGTGACAAGAAATATGTCTTAAATTGAAAGCTGTCATTTAGAAGAGAAAAGTCAGGGTTTGCTTTCACTTTTGGTTAAATAATTTAAATTTTTTTAATTTATTTTTTTCATTGTCTTTCCTTTTAAGAACTACTGAAAAAACAACAAAATTCTCATCCCCAAGACGGGAGAAGAATGATTGATAGATACCAGAACTCCTAATCTCTTCTTTGTTAGTTTTAAGAGCTGAGGAAGAGAAGGGAAATCTTAGACTTGTACTTTTGTGATGACGTTTCAGAACCAGCTCCATGGGTGCTTCTCAGTTTCATTTTGCCACAAGTTCTACCAGCACTCAGAGCAGCCTTGCTGATGCTCCAAGCTATCAGATGCTAGGGATATCACATAATAAGTATCCTTTTGTTGACAATGTTAATTAAATATAGCTATAGCCCAGATATGAAGAATACAAGCTCTTTTTATCTCAGTTTTAAGGATAATCAAGTGTTAAATGTGAAAACTCATCTGATTTTTTTCAGTCAGAATTAAAATTCAAGTGAAAAAATTAACCTATCTGCCTCTACACTCCACAGGGATTTTTATTATTCAGATTTATTCATTAGAAGGCTTGCTATTCATGTTTGTTGTATTTGCTTTCATTAAATGTTTGGCATTATATATCTTCCTATTGCATTGCTAGCTAAAAAATAAAATATCTTAGTGTTGTGATATAAAATTCATATATCCTGACCAATGTAAATGGTATATTCGTTCAATAGAAAATAAAGGGAGTAAACAATAGCAGGCAAATATAAATTTTAAAAAGAAAAAATACTGAAGATTTTTCTGGTCACTGAAGTGTAAATTTCTTCTTATGATAAGACATATGCTGTTCCTGCATCATGATTTGTATTTTGAAATACTAAAATTATTTTCTTTTTCATTCATTAAACACATTGGCAAAACTCACAGTTGATTCAAAGAGATATAAATGTATTCTTCTTGTTTCACAGGCAACAGAATAAATGCAGTTCCCACTATGATGCAACACACATCTACTCAATGCTTCTATGGAACCATTAAGAAATAATGGAAAACAGTTGTTAGTGAAAAAAAGTCCTCCAGCTGTTGTTCCTTCACCATGAAACTTGTTCTTAAAGAATCACTTGAAGTGTTGGTGTTCTTTTCATTTGGCTTAATTTCTGCCTGGCAGGGTGATTCTGCTGCACCAGGGTCACAGCCTTCTCCTGGGCTGGCTGCAGTGCTCTGTCAATCCATGTGCTCTGGTGACCCCTCTTTTGGCTGGGTTAATCCTTAACTAAATACCTGGGCTCCAACCTTGCAGGTTTTGGGTCTGGCTGCTGTATAGCATACATTGGGCTCCACATCTCTTTTCCAGCCAGCTCTGCATCTCCATTCCTGCAGTCTGAATGCTGGTCTGAGTAAGTGATGGGTGTCCCTCTGCAAAGCCTTGGATAACTGAATTTTCAAATCTCTTTTAATTGCCCTATGTGCTCTCTCCAGTACTTTGTGCTCAGCACAGCCACCCTCATCAAGAGTCCCATTTTTTCCTTCAGCAAGGGAAGGCAAGATTTGCTGGAAGCAATACAGACACAAAGCTCCAGTTCCCAGGAGCTATCAGCCATTTCTCGGGTCACTTGGTATCAGTCACAGCTGCAGCCTCTGTCTTATCAAGTCTCATCCTGGACTTCAAGGACCAGAGACACTGACACGAAGCAATAAATTATAATAATCTAATTTATGTGGTGATACCTGGTGATACTCTGGTGATACTCTGGTGATACCTGACTCACTCAGCCCGGGATGTTCAGCAATTTCTGTAGATATCTAACCCTGCATCATCCCATCCTTCTCCTTTCAGATTTTATCCTACCCTCCACAGCCTCAGTGTCATGCTGTCAGTGTAACTACATCTCCCCAGTAAATCATAGATGAGGCTTGAACTCCAGTCAGTGCACTTAAATAACAGCTCCTGGTCAGCAAATACAAATGGGGCCGAGTTTTAAAGTGCTGCTCAGGAAGAAGAGCTGTATCAGGGTGAAGGTGCTTACTCCTCATTAACTTCTCAGCAATCTAGGAGTTTGTGGTCATAAAGCTTAGGTCAAACCCTTTCTAAAGTGCTTGTTAAAACCACAGTCATGTGAGGCGCAGCCAGCTCTCAGGTGTAGCCCTGACAGCCCTGCAGCTGGGCCACTGCCTGGCCAGGCAGGACAGGCTGAGTTAGTGCTTACCCTGGGGTCCAAACAGCTCTAAATTGGGTGTGAGTCTGTCTTTGGTAATCATAATTTCCTAACCCTTTGCTCTGTGCTTTCTTTATGACTGCTTCCTCACTGGTGAGAGGTATGTAAGGGCAGGGCTGTGCATAGACTTTAAACTGCTTTTCCAAGATAGTGGTGGCAGTAATGAATCAAGCAGCATTAATTTAGAGTAGTGAAGTGGCACTCAGCCACCTCCCCCACCCAGCCCAGAGCAGTCATTAATGATAACAGGACTCTGTGCCCCTCTCCTCCACACACAGAGAGCTCATGTCACAGGAAGCATCAGACACGGCACTCTGCTCAGCTTCAGTCCTTCTGACATGGACCCAGCAGATCAAAGGTCAGAGCAAATTCAAATCTCTGTCAGTTACTCCCTAAGCAAATACTCACAGCAGTCATTGTCACCTATTTTGGTTCAGTAACATGAGAGCAGCAAGGCCAGCTAAAATGAGGACCTTCCTTTAAAAAGTTTAAAAAAAAAAAGAACAAAATAATTTTAAATTCAATAATGATAACTGTTTGTCTCCTCAAAATGAAACTTTTAGTGCATTTATATGGTTAAGTGAAAAGAAACAACCCCTGTATTCTCTGGAAATTTTTGTAAGAGTGGTCAGATATTTAGGAAAATTCATTCAGGTTATTTTCTCAATCTTTTTTCCCCTACTTTTACAGGCCTGAGGGAAGCTCTCATACTAATGATTACAGCAATTGCAGTCTGCTATGCAAGAGACATTTATTCTAGTCACAGACTGAGCTATTTTTTTCTAGAAAATTTTACAAATGAAAATATGAGGTTGCTTAAATTCCAGGACAACCTAATTTACTGTTCATTTGAATTATTTGAATTATTGCCAGCTTTTGAACAAAGAACGAAAGTCCTGCCTGAGGAAGAAACTCACACACAGGCCATGGCCATTTTGCTCTGGAGCTGCTGCAAATCAGGGCCCAAGATATTTCCTGAGAGGAAGGGAACAAATTCCATCATAGAGTATCCAATGGCATTGAGGTGTCTCAGACCTGGAGGCAGGAGAAAGTTTTGCTGCTGGATCATGAGCATTAATTCCTGAAGAGCACAAATATTTCATTTGAATTTATTGATCAGGTGTCACCAGAGAGCATGATGTAGGTCTCAAAGGCTTGTATTGTAGCTCAAATTGAGTCAGTTATACTGGCATTTCTGACAAAGTGTGCAATTATTGATATTTATCTGTACTTTATAAAACAAACTACCTAATGTTCAGAAAATCACAGCAGTTTGTAAAAATATATTCATTAGTATAGTCCAAATTTGAATGACAGACCATATCTGTAAACTTGATACTTCCCTACTAATCAAAATGTTTCTTCAAATATCATCTAAAGTTTTATATGAGGGAAGAGGGTTATTATATGCCAGCAGGGAGGATATACTGGACCTGCCAAAACACTCACAGAGCATCTCTATATATTAATACTGCATGTATGCTTGGTCTGTGCTTTTTACCAGAGATAATCAGGAAGAAGGTGGTGAGGTGAATAAGAATAAGGCTCCCAGAGGGCCAGGAAGGAGCAAGGAGAGAGGACCCCTGGCAGTCAGTGCAAAATGCAAATTGCTACTAGAAAAGACAAAGTCTAAGCAAAGAAAGGGGAAATTAGATACCAATGTCTGATGTGAAAAAAAAAAAGAAGGTGCCTTAGGGGCTTCCATTCAGCATAACAGAAACACAAGAAAAAGTGGTAACACAGAAGCATACAGGAGGACAGGCACCCAAGCACAGGAGCCTAAGAGGAGAGGATGGAAGGCAAAATAAAAAATTGAACAGGAAATTGAAAGCAAAAAAATACCAACAAAAAAACCACCACCACAAAAAAAACCCAAAAAAACCCCAAAAAAACAAAAAAAACCCCAAAAAAAACCCAAGAAAAACCCCCGCAAACTCCCAGAAGTGTGTGAGTCACAGGGGAGAGGGAAGAAAGTAAAAATAATGGAGACAAATGGCCAATCAGTAGCAGCAGAATCATGAATCACCAGAACTGTAAACCACTGCAGTACCAAATCTGTCAGGTGATTGCACAGTGAGTGGGCATCTCAATAAAAGCACTGTCAGGAGATCAGTATGCCAAAGGAGCCAGGTTCATCTTTTACATAACTACAGTGAACTTGCTGGATTTGTGCTGGGGTTGAAATGTGCCCCAGGAGATGAATTGCTCAGGAGACTTCTGATCAATAAGCAAAAGGGTGGATAATTGATATGGCAGTTCATAAATGGGAATTTTATGGTAATAACAATGATCTCTAGCTAATTAAATCATCTGTATGGCTGCAAATCAAGAGCAGCAGATGACTGTAGCAAACCACAATGGATTGTCTCAGAATGAAATATAAGAAAATTATATTCCTTTCAAATTCTATTAGCCACAAACAATTAAAATGACCCCAGATAGAAAATGGACACAGATGTTTAAAACAAATTAAATGGCAAAGTAATTAAAAGCAAGTGGAAGCAGCAGTAGTCAGGTTATCAAAAGTGACAGACAGAACAAATGATCTAATATGAAATTTGAACGGCTCACAAGAAAGGAGAAGTGGGAAGGGCAAGGGGTGTGGGTCAGCCCATCCCAGCAGATGCATCCCAGGCCCTACTGGCTCCCCTGCCAAGAGCTGTGGCAATCATAGCTTTGTTACCACAGCCGCCACCTGTGGTGGGTGCCAGAGGTACCCAGGTGAGTGTGCCCAGTGCCTTTGGGGATTCCCTGGCCGAATTTGCAGTATTTGGCACAGAAGGATTGCCAGGGCAGGTGGTGGGGCTGGCAAGGGTCTGGGGTCATTTTGCAGCTCCCTCTGCAATGCTGCCATCCAGCCTGGGTGCTGGGTGCCACACAGGGCCACCACTGGTGACCTAAAATTATTTCTGGAAGGCTGGGGAGGGAGGTCTCCTCCCTCCCCACTTCACTGAATAAAGCTGCAATTAGGGCAGCTTTAACTGTTCCCAGTTAGTGCTTTTACTAAGAAAATTTTCTAAGGTACTCCACTCTCCCAGATCAGTGAACAGTGAACATATATGGATAAATTCTTATGTAAATCATGTGTGTCCCCAGTGCAGTTCCCATGGTACCAGTTTCCAGGCTCTGAGGGCAGTGGATGCTCAAACATTACCCCAGCATCACCATGTTCACCACTAAATCATATCCTCAACTGACACATCCGCTGCTTAAAGAACAACTTAAGAGGATTTTTCCCATTGTTAAGTGTTTCATACCCACAGTAATAAAAGTGTGCCATTTCTGGCTCCCTGTAAATGTGCCAAGCCACCAGCTTACTGACAAGTGTGACAGAAACTTTCATTGCTCTAGTTAGTACCACTCCTGTGTGAGATGGAAAGCCATTCCTAACTCTCTTCATCCCACTGATTGCAGAAGGATATCAAAAGGCTGTCAGCAGCACATGCCAGTGTTAAAATACCTCAAGGTAAAGACACTAATGAGGTTTGGAAGTTTAAAATTACCTTTGCCTCACTCAGAGCAGAGGTTTGCTGAAAGTTTTACTCTCACTTCAATCAGGACAGTAGCCTCCCCATATATGACAGTGTGGTTATCAAACTTATATTTTTATCATTCTCAGAGAAATTCAAATCACGAAAGGACTGGGTGACAGAGGGAGAGCTATTCCTTTTCTTCTGACGGATATGTGAACTGAATTGTAACAGATTCATAAAATGAAATAAATTATTGAAAACTACCTGCAATGTTTTATACTGAATTAAATAGTCATATCAATCCTTTTTGAGATGACAGAGAGAGCAGGGTTGAGGCTTGGGTGGGACAAGGAGGGTAGAGGAGAAAAAAAACATAAATATATACTGTTGGTTTGATTCAATGAGTTTTGGATCCAAGCAAACTGAAACATTTCTTTGCATTTTCCTCTGTGTTTTTCTTCCACAACACAGCTTGAAATTGACAACCCCATGGATAAAATGTATAGTAATATTTTTTTATAAAGTGGAGGGCCTAGAATTTTTTCATGAAAATCAGAAATGTCTTTAACGTTGGAAATTTTTCTGAGGCAAATCTTTTTTTGAGAGGAAAAATTGTTGATTCACATTTTTTGTTTCTATCTACTACTTCCCAGTGAACACTTTTTTATTTCTTTCAGCTTTTTTCATCATCTGAATGCAGAAATAAGCTCCTAGCAGCTGAGGAAGCACAGACTATCTCAGTGGCAGGTTGCAGTGCTTTCTGCATTCAGTGTGCCCCTGTTGGACTCTGCCTCTGCTTTTGTGTTTGCCATGTGTGTGCTCTGCTCCCAGCCCTGGCATTTTTGGCTGCAGAGAGTCAGATATTGTGGTGCAGAGCCACATACCTCCAGAGATGCACACAGGGACTAAAAACCAGAAAAAGAGTACAGTAAGATGGTGGATGCCAAGCAGTGACAGTCTTGCTTATGAAATTTTAAAGGAAGTCCTGCAGAGTTCCTTATCTACTGGAGATTCTTTTGGTTGTTTCTAAATTGGGTCCTTGAGCCCTGTGTCTGAGAGCTGGCTGACATTTCCTGGTTTAGGGAGCCTTGACACAGGCTGTGAGTAATAGAACATATTCATATAGATAATTTTTTAAATGGTTGTCTCCACAGCCCCTGCATTTCAGCTTTTCCTGCTAACCATTCATGCAATCCATTCCTACCATGGACAGGTCTCAGCGATGCTCATTCCCTCACTGTCTGCTCCACAGGAAACCTTCCCTTCCCCCCAGTTTAGAGAGCTGCTTTGATGGAAGGCAATATACAAGCTGCGCTACCTGGAAGAAATAAAGGCAAATAAACTTCTCACAGCAGCAATGAAGGAACCTTTTACTAAAATCTGAAGAAAGCTCCAGCAAAGACACATTAAAGGATGGGTCTGTCCTTGCTGTAATGGCACACTCTATTTCACAAAGACAGCAAAGAAACAAAGCTGACAAGCTAAATATTTCTCCGGTATCTTTAGGAGCTCCAAGGCTGATGGCACATTTTGATTTCAGATCCCTAGAAAGTATGCGGACTTGCTGCCAGTTGATTTCGGAATGATAAAGGGAGAAGAATCATGCAGTGCATGTCCTTGCAATTAATTGAATATCAGACCTGCTAGGACAAAAATCAGAAGCATCAGGGTGGGACACTCTAAAAAGTTAATTTTGAAAGTCAAACTGAAAAAACCTATTTTTGAAACTTTTAACCTTCAGGTGTAGCCTTCAAATTTCCCCAGTGGTAGCTGGACATTGCTCCCATTGAAGTGAGTAGAAATAATCTTGTTGTATAATGCAGTTCTGAAAAATTGCAGCCCCAGAGCTGCTTTTGTAGTAAATACAAGCAAATTTAAAGTAATTTTTAAAATTTGATCCCTTTTAATTTAGTAGGAAATTATGACCCATTTGGAAACAACCTAAAGAATCTCCAGTAGATAAACAATTCTACAGGGCTTCCTTTAAAATTTCATAAGACTGTCATAGCTTTTATTTAATTAAATCCTACCATACTCTTTTACACTGCCATAATGCACTACCAGAATCTCCAGACTCCAGCTGAGAATAATTTAATTTCTTCAGATAAACTCTGACTTTTCCAGATTTCCCTTGAAAGTTTAAGAAACACAGACATCATTAACACTTACAGAAGGCTATCAACACTCTTAGAAAGGGATTCACACAAATCCCTTGTGTTAAGCACAGTCATAAGGGTCTCCAAATCATACAGCATTTCCTTCCTAATGTGACAGACACCATGCAGCAGCTATTAATGAAAAAGAACTATGAAAAACCTTTTTTTATTCTTTGTTATGAAATCCCTTCTTGTAACACCCATTGAATTTACAAGTATTTGAATATTGCATAATGAATAATCCTCATAGTTTCAACTCTATTTTTTTCAATTAGTGTTCTGTTTGTAGGACTGATGGGTACAACAAAGAAAGGAATAAAACTAATTATTAATAAATAGGCCCTCATTATTTGGTCTACTGGAATCTGTTTGGCTGGTTATTTTTAAAATGCCAAATTCAATTTTTCCATGTGAAGTGATTAAAGGACAATTTCACAAACTCAATATCAGAAGAAAAATAGAAACGTCAAACTAGAAATATCCTGAAAACTACAGGATTTTCTTATGATTTGTATTACACTTTTACCTGGTGGATTCAGCCAAGTTCAAGTTCCCAGCGTATGCTGTTCCAAAGCAAGAACACCAGCTCAAACTCATCTGGTCTTAGTGGAAATGATGATTGAAGACAGGTCTTGCAAATCAAGCGCAGAAATTTGACCAAGTGTGTCAATCACAGCAGATTACCTTTGCTGTGAAAAACACACATGGATTTATGAGTTTGGATTCAAGGTATTCCCAGACTACTTGATTTCCATTTTTGCTTTAATGACCCTCTTTGGTGTTGGTAACTCCTCCCCCTGCCCTTTCCTCTGCTCTTCAGTCTCAAATTATGTCTTTGCTTTTTTTTCTCATGTGCTTTCCTGCTTCTGCCTCCTATGCTGTCACAGCCTTTGACACCTATGTTTCAAGGGTGAGTGGCTTTCACTCATCAGTGACACAGAAGGTTTCTCTTTGGATGCCATTTTTAAGCAGGAATCTTTAGCTTAAATATAACAACTTCCTAAAGTATAAGTGCATTGATAGCAAGTTCCTCAACAGAAACCTGAAGACATGAATGCAGCAGCTGACAGACATAAAGGGTTTAAAACCAACTCCCAGCAAGTTCCAGTAAGCTGTGCACACACACACACACACACACTCTCTCACACACACACACACACACACACTCACACACACACACACACACACACACACTAGTAAAAATAACAGTAATAACAATAACAACCACAAAAACAGCTTGGCTGAACATACAATTTTCTCATTTAGGATTTAGAGCTCAGTCACTGAATTAATGGTGCAGATATAAAAAATGAAATTTCAGAGGAAGGATCTTGATAGGACTTATAGCCATGCTTACAGGTTGTGTATTCATGAAACATCAGGGGATTTAAATATAAATATTGAAATTATTTATGAGGCTAAGATCTTATTATAAAAGTTCATGATTATTGAGATATTTATAGATGTCAAAATTCAGAGTTTAGTAATTTTGATATACTACTTCTGTTAGTAATAAAGAATTAAGATTGGTTTTGGAAAGCTACTTAAGTCTTAATGTGATTTTAATTCCTTGGGAAAACATTGAAATACCACATGCTATTCCTTGTTGAATTCAAGCTGGTTCTCAATCTCCAGTCTGCTGGTGGGACTATTCCAGGATGAAGTTGCAGGCCATCTCTCTTTTATGAAAAATTAAGCTCAAAGTGCTCCACTTTCAGAGAATCACTGTAGAAAACTCCTTACTGATTAACCATTCACATTACTAGATCCTACTATATGGAAGCTTTTAAGTACAGACTGGTTTTCTATAGGACTTCAATATATGCTGGAAGCTGACTGTATGGTTATGTCATTTCTAATATAAGGAAGTTTTCTTGTATAAGAATTTATAAAAGGACAAAAGTAATGCAGATGCAACTTTCTTAATGGTGGTTTTCTTATTTTGTCAATAGTATAAATATGTCCTCATTGGACTGGTGATTAGTTGGCCAGTGTTGCAAAAGTAGAATGTGAGCAAACCAGCTTTACTGTTTGAAAGGGTATGCTCATCTTTCTGTAGATAGTTTATATAATTTTTGTGTGAAATGTGGCCACCAAACCAGTGAAAATGTTAAGTACCTCTTTGGTATTTGCAGAAGCCAAGTATGGGCTATTGATGGCAGTTGACATTATGCAGCAGAGCTGTCCATACATATTGCTGCGTGTTTAATGTCACCCTTTAGATGTGCATGGATTTGCCTGCATCAGCAGCAATTATCTTTGCACATTTGTCACCTGTGGGGAAGATCTCAGAAAACTGAAAGGGGAAAAAGAAGAAGCCTATAATCTTTCAACACAAACTCAAAAGCTAGGTAAAAATACTAGAACAAGCAAATAAAAGCCATTTTGAAGCATCTGCAATGTAATAAAGTGGAGAAAAAATGGTTACTGTGAATTTTTGAAGATGAATTGAAGTACAAGAAGACACAGTCATTTTGGCATAGTAGCTGTCCTGTGTGAAAGCTGAGAAGGGAGAAGGCATATGTGACACACCTGAACTTAGTAAGGCTTTTGACATAACCTGCATGACAACCTTGGGATTGAATTGATCAGATATTATCCAGATGCATCACATGTGTTAACGTGTAGTTGAACCACTCTGCTTATTAAATAGGGAGCTATGTCTCTGTCAAAGCGCCAGGACATTTCTCTTGGGAGTCCACAACTGATGTATGCTGTTTTGGCATGCTTCTTTTCTTAGTCTGAGTAATATTTTTATGTGACATTAGACTACAGTGGGGGAAGAAATATAATGTTCCTTTTGGGGAATTGAGTCTGACTTTAAAACTGTCTTTATAAAGTAAAGATATTTTTTCAAACCAACAAGGCAAAAAGACAAAATGCTTCATGTAGGAAATAGAAACATGTAGAAATACCCAACAAGGAAATATGGCATGGCAGCACAACTTCGCAAAAGACTGTGGCTGTGCTATTGAGGTTTCAAAGGGGAATAATTAAGGAATATAAAACTGTCACAGAAGAAACCAGATCTTGTTCTTGCATATATTAATGTTCAGTGTCTTACAGCAAAAAGAAGAAGGCATTATTTTATGTTACAGCTTAAGGTATAGTCTGATGTCTAGTTCTGAATATTACACGTTGTGCAAGAGGCAGCTGAATCAAAGATACTCTAGAGGAGAGACACAGGCATTACATAAGGCTTCATAATTTCAAGGAAAAACAGAATAAGGTGGATTAGTTTATTTAAAAAAGAAGAAGGATCAAAGCAGACAATCAGGTAAGGGATCAATCACAAAAAAAAAAAAAATTAGCTTTTTTTTTTTTTTTTTCATTTTGTGTACTAGATAAAGTCCTAATTTCCAGTAGAGATATCTTTTCTGTCTCTCCTGGAGGGCAAGGAAAGGGCTGCACCAAAACAGGAATTGTGGAATCACCTGAACTGGATATTTTCCTGAGTTTAAACCACTGATCAAGAACAGCACATATTTACTTAATTTTTTGTGAGAGGGATGGACAGGCTGACTTTTCACAGTTCATTACAATTATAGTTTACAATTACATATTTCAAATTCAAGAATTTTAACCCTGACTCATCTCCTTTTTTTCCCCCTCTACTCTTTAGTCTTATTTCCTAGTGAAATGAGGTTCATAAGACCATGCTCCCTGTTTGACACCTACCTGTCTTTGATAGCATCCATTCTCAATGACTCCTTGAACTCTCTTCACCACTTCAAGACTTGGAAAGTGGAGAAGAAATCAGTACCTGGACAGAAGACAGAGATGAGAGCCAGGCAGAACTCAGCTGCTGGTTGCTTCACAGGACAATAACATGGCTAACCAGTTTTTGTGCTTGCCACTCAACCAGTTACCATGAGTGTGGTCCCTGGGCACCTCTAGCATGGCCCTCTTGGCCTGGTGATGGCATCACAGAGGGCAGGGAGAAGGAGAAGAGCCAGAGGACCCAGGCCATTGCAGGATGAAATTGCAGCAGGTCATGTCCAAGCAGCCAAGTTTTAGGGTTTCATACCATTCTTCCCACCCAAAACACACAGATTTTCTGATATGGGCCAAGAGGCTGGTGTTGGGCTCCCTGCCTGCTGGAGAGCAGATGCTCAGGGCAATGAGCATGGAAAGGCTGAAACACTGCAGTCCACAAAGTGGTAAAGATTTCCATTCTCTGGCCCATTTTAGCAAATGGCTACTTCAGCTGGCAAGAAATGCATTTGTGATTACAAAGTAGGATCTTTACGGAAAATCACAAATTCTTTTTCTCAGAATTCAAACGTATTAGCAGAGCTGGATTCCTGGTTTTGTGACAATTATGAGAATATTGCATCTGTGCTACAGGAGACCACACAGCTAAACTGAACAACAGAATGGCACAGGAAAGCAACTGCATGCATAGAAACAGGGCAATTATTACAGCAGAAAATTGTTTAGAGAAACACTGTCTCAGCAGCTTAAACAATCACTTGGGAACAAGTAGCTTTGCTCAATGTGAGATGTAATTCTTCTCAGTCCAAAATGACACAGACATTGATTTGAAAAGCAATTACAGCTGGAATCAACAGTTTGCTTGAATTTGGGGGCAGAAAATTACAGCATAAGCCAAATTAGTGATTGTGATTCTACTCCTGAACACAAAGAAGAAAAAAGGAAGGTAAATAATTGTGACAGAAAAAGGCCCCAAAACAGCATTAAACTATATTCTTGAGACTGTTGGAATTGCATAACCAGAAAAGTCTGGGTTTGGGAAGCGTGAATATCCAGTTTCTTGAGTAAAAACATAGAAAAAGCTGAAAAATATTAAAATATTTTCAGAAAGCCTGGAAAAACTAGTCACTGTCTTGAAACCTGGCTAAATCAATTCTGAAATAGAGACTAGGAAGGGACACAGAGTGTCAACAGCAATAAAGGATAAGAGAAATACAGGAAAAGTGGGAAGGATTTTGTAAACAGACAGAAAGCGATAAAGAAATTACAAAATAATTTAATGTAGGAAACATAGATAGCCTGAGGAGAGCAGGTGAATCCCAGGAAGCAGTTAAGAATAACAGATGCATTTAGAGAGGATGAGGGCATAGAAAAAAAGAAAATTAATTGTTTTAAGTACAAATTTTTGCCTCAAATTATGTGGAGAATTGACTTAACTCCTTTTCTTAGGAATGACCTCCAAGTCTTATTACAGTTTGAGGCGCCAACTGAAAAGATGCCATAACAAACTAATCTAGAAAAAAACACGTCACGACACCTTATTCTATTTGAATCTTCTGTATTATTTTATTTGAAGCAAATTAATGTATATCATTTGTATTTGGGTCTTCACAGAAACTAGTATAATGTGTGAAATTTTATGAACTAAAATCTTTACATTCCATCCCATATTTTGTAAAAAATAGAAATTTACTGTTTTAATTGCTCTAAGTACAGTGAAATATGTTGCCAGCGTTCCTCAGGAAGAAAAAAAATTCCCTGAGAAACACTTTGAAGAAAAAGTGTTACTATGTGGAATTTTATTGTTTGCATTTTATTGTTTGTATTGCAAACAATTTTATCGTTTGCATCTTCAAGAGTTTGCCTACATAACTTGGTGGGGAGAATTTTTTTAACATAAATACAAAGTTTTCAACATTCTATTTAAGTCCACCTCTTAACACCCCTTAATAATCTTGTATTCTGACAAATATCAACTTCTAATCTAAAAAGAAAATAAACCAAAAAAACAACCACCAACCACCATTACACATATCTACTGCATTTGCTATTTTCTTTTTAGGACAAAATAACTGAAACTTATTTAAACACATTATATAATTCAGTAAACATAAAAAGTTACATGAGTGTTTAACATGAATATCAGCTCATAGAACTCCTTTACAGCCAAATTAAATTAGTGAAAGTACTCTAATAGATCTTAATTCACTTTGAAATATGTCTTATTAATAGATGTTAAATATATATTCTATTTTAAATTTTTATTCCCATGATAGGCCTAAAAGCTTGATTCTGCATTTCCTGATTGAGGACTCTTATGCATAAACTTGAGTACTAAAAATGTCTGGGCTGGGATGCTCTGGAGAAAAATTTAACCACACAAAGTTGCTATCAAAGACAGAATGAGTATAAAAACATCAAAGAACAAAAAACCCAACAAACAGATTAAAGGCTAGAGGGCACATTGCCCAACAAAGTATCAAGATATTTTAAAGTGTACAATTCATAGCAGCCTTGTTTTCAGAAATTACGAAAGACATCAGTGTTCCCAATTTTTTTTTTTTTTTGTTATAGCCTGTGTGCTTGAGACTAGATCTTTTTACTAGCTGTTATTTCTATGATTCTCAAGAAATTCAAACAATGTAATTACATTATCATAATTTTGGCAGTTTTCCTTTACCAGAGGGCTTCCATGAGGGATTTCCTACATCATAAAATATATATAAGTAGCATTAAATAAAACCGATTCCTGTGTTAAATCTCTAAAAAAAGCACTAAATCACTATATTAAGCTGATGCTTCTAATTGAAAGGTATAAATAGCACCAAAATTAGATTTAGCAGAAAACTAGCTATTATAGTAAGAAAATGCTTCATGTGACAGCAGAACTATCAATTTTCTTAAAAAACACTTAGATCTTTATAGATAGATCTTTAGATCACTATGCATCAAAGTGTTCTTTCAGTTTTGTTTCCAAAAATGTATTATCACAGTGGAATGAAAATATTTCAACTTTCTTACCAACCCAAACATTTGAAGAAAATTGTTTTAGACTAAATAAAACATGCTTTGAAACTCAAAAATAGAAGTCTCAGTTTAAGACATCTGTTTACAGTATGAATAGAAATCTAGGCAAATTTAGTCTTAAAATATGAAATGAAAAATCATAATGTTTCACTTTTTAAATGTAGAAACAAATAGTTCCATTCTAGTTCATACAAACATTTATTTACATCTGTTTGACTTAAAATGCACTGTCAGGAGAGCAAACCATTGAAATAAAAAAAAAATCACCTAGAATTCCCATTGTGGGAATGAATACTTTTACATAGACAAGCTTTTAAGTTTTAAGTATTCATGAATCTCTTTAAGGGCTTCCAGATAATGGCTAATGGTTGACATACTTGGATATTTTCTCAACTCAGTGACTTTTTTTCTGCTCAAAAGTCCCTACTTATTTTGAAACAACTGAAGTATAATTTCACTGAACAAGCCTCATGCAAATATTTGTGAGCAATGTTTTCAAACAAATCGAGTGTAATGTCTATAATTAAATTCAATGCAGAGTAAATTGGAGATAAAAATCGATAAGCGACTCTGAAGCCTCATCACTTATTGATTCATGAGTCATTTATCTCCTTCTGCAATCCACATCAAAAGCAATTAACAGTTAATGAAATCACACAGATGCAAATCAGAAATAGGAAAAATTATTAACTGTGCCCCAAATCTCCACAAATTAACTTAGTCAGAAAAAAAATATGATCTTGTTGTGACTAGCTCTGGTTAGGAATTGTTTGATTAGATATTTCATGGTTGTTTTTCCTGTAAAACAAAAACAAAACCCCCAAAACAAAAACAAAACCAACAACCAAAGTTTCCTGCCTCTACCCGATCAGTGATTTTCTGTCCAATGCAGTAGAGGTGCACAACTCACAAAATGCATCCAGGCACAGCTGCTGGATGGAGCTGCTCCGTTACCTCTGCGCTTCTCCCTGTGAGAGTGCAGGTAAAGGTGGAGCAGAGGCAGGAGGCAGGTCAGCAGGCTGCAACCTGAACCTCCCTTTGCTGTCTTTGTGTGGAATTGGAGCATTTTCTGAGGGCTTGACCCTGGTTAGAAACCCCTAATGTAGTCACTGGTGGGAGGTGCAGGTGACAGTCCTTGGCACCCCTGGTGGCCGCAGGACCCGAGCCAATTCGTGTCAGGGCTGGTTCAGGCTGCAGAAATGCAGCTGCAAGCTGCTCTTTGAAGTTTGCTCATCGAGTGTGAGCCACTGGGCTAAGCCTCTTGCTGTCGGAGACAGAATTGAAAGAGACTGAATGATAGGTGATAAAATGTCATCTGAAATATAAATGCAGTGTGTCTGGGGGAAAAAAATAAAAATTTAAACCATTTTTTTCCCAGGAGGAATGTAATGACTTTTCCATTTCTATACATGTGATGTGGCCCTGAGAGCATTAGTGGAAAGTAAAGACATTTGTGGTCCCAGCCAGAATTCCTGACATGCAATGAGAGGTGTATGCTTTTTGCTGCTCTTGTGGTGGGTTGCAGACTCCTCACACAGTACTTCCCTTCCATGGCTGAGCTCTTGAGGTTAGGTCTGGCCTGGGAAATAGCTGAGAATGTCCACCCAGTGCTTGCTGCCCTTCTTGGTCGGGATAGCAGCTCTGTAGGCTCAGCACAGCATCCAAAGCCATTTGTTGTTGTGACTTAACCCCAGCCAGTCACCAAGTACCACACAGTCACTCACTCTCCCATTCCCCACTCACTGGAATTGGGGACTGAACAGGAAGAGTAAAATAAAACTTGTGTATTGGTGCAAATACAGTTTAATAGGGAAAGCAAAAGCCCTGCACACAAACAAAACAAACCAAGGGATTCTTTCACTGCTTCCCGTGGGCAGGCAGGTGTTCAGCCATCCCCAGGAGAGCAGGGCCCCATTACATGACATGTCATGGTGGCTTGGAAAGACAAACTTGGACCATCACTCCAAATATCCATCCCTTCCTCCTTCTTCTCCCTACTTTATATCCTGAGCATGATGTCACTCAGTCTGGAATGTCCCTTTGATCAGTTTGGGTCACCTGTCCCAGCTGCATCTCCTCTCAGCCTCCTCACCAGTGTGCCTGTAGGAAAAGCAGAAAACACCTTGGGAATAACAAAAACCCATCTGTCTATCATCAACATTGTATTCAGGACAAACCTGAGGCACAGCCCCATACTAGCCACTGGGACAAAAATTAACTCTACCCTGAACCAAAACCAGCACATAGGTGTACTTATATAGGTGTATATACTATGTACAGTGTATAAGTACCATAAAATGTACAGGGTGTTCCACTTCAGGTCAATATTATTTAGCTAGTAATGACTGTGCTTCAAAACTTGTGTCTTTTGCAGATAGAATCACATCAAGGCAAGCAACCAAATGCATGTTCAAAAATAATTATTTTAGTCAAAGTATTTACACGTATTTTCAAAGCTTTGGGGCATATAATATTGAGTTATTACTGCAAATGTAAAAATACCCCAGCAAACCTTCAACATGATGAAACTTTTAAGTGTTTTTAAGCTTGGAAATAAAATTTTTTTGTGTGTCGTTGCATGCCTTCTGAACCAGAAAGAGGAAACCTAACCCTGACATTTAAAACATAGCCTTTGGATATTCCAACTATATGCATGACAAGAATAGCAAAGAAATAAAAAGCTCGTAAAAATCTGGATCTTCCTCCTACTTCACTATCTTGTCTAAACTCATACAATTCATGGGCTCTTTTTTCTTTCACATTCAAATCCCACATGACTACTTTTTTCTAAAATACAAATCAAAACACACCATGTAACTAATCAGTTTTAACTACTGCCTGTTATACGATAGCATGAGTTATTATTAGTAGTACAGATTAAGAAACATTAGCCTAAACTGCAATCCTTTTGAAAATCACTGCTTCAAAATTAAAATTTGAGTTATGGTTGCATAAGCCACGTGAAGACAGTAACATAGATTTAACTTGCATCAAAAGCTAATTTGCGCTTTCCTGGCAGGTGTGTATGGCAAATATATTGTGGTGAAGAAAACAAGCAAGGAAAAGAGAAGCTTTAGGTGGGAGACAGAAATTGGAGGGCTTATGTTAGCAATGACCCTGAAGTATAAATAGAGCTGGACTAGTTTAAAGAAAAAAATTAGTTCTGCAAACACCTCCACACAGGTAACACTTCTGAAAAATAGACACATCTTGTATAGTTATCCACTCTGTACATCCAGCCTGAGGTGCATTGCTCAGACATTGCCTTCCCAGCTGTTTGCAGCACAGGGCAGCAGCAGCATACAGAAAAGGGAGCCTTCAGGGCACTCAGAATGGAAATGTTAATGAAAATGTATCCACACTTTAAACATTTGAAAATGCTTTTAGAGATTGGAGCATAGCATTCCAAGGCCATCTACATTAGGGAGGTCCCAGGTGCTTCTGAAGCATTTTATGACACTGTGCCTTGAATGGAGGATTGTGTTTATAGAAGACAGCCAAGGGTGCCATAGGTACCAAAGCATGAACAAAGTACATCCTCATGATGGAGAAATACAGCTCTCATTTACAGAGATTTTGTTTCTGTATGACCCCTTCATAGATTAAGTGCTTGTATACACCAGCTTTTAAACAATACAAAAATCCAGTTGATGGACAGAGGGTCTATTTTGTGCCTGAGAGCAGAGAGGTGTGAGTGTATATCCACAGGACAATTTCATGGCATTTTCAGTGGCAGCTTGCTACAGTTAAATGAAGGAAAATGGCAAATTATGTAGATGAGCTTCAGAATCAGCTCCAGGATAAACCTGGTTAATCTATCCTGGCTACAGGATCCTTAGCCCTAAGTCAAGGCAATAATGCAAATAGTACTTGAGAGGATTCAACACATCACCCAGGGTGCAGATAAGCGAGGAGTGAAATTGTTGCATTTGTGTTAATCTGGACTAACTCCAGTGGAACTGACAGAAAATCAGCCAAATATTTAATGCCTTATGCATCTAAATTAGGCCAGGTACTGTGTGTGATTGCATTTCTGCATGTGGCATTTTCAGAACACAGAGATTACTATTATCATCTGGGCCTCAAGACAAAGAGGTTGTGTGTCCAAAACAAAATAACAAATATGGGAAATCAATGAGGTTTTTGTTCAACTATTTTTTCTTTTCTCTTTTTTTCCTTTTTATTTAAATCTGAAAAATTATTTTTTATTCAGACTTGAAGAGGTTTCTGCCAGGTTTTGCCTACTCTGCTCCTATCGACAAACACTTTACTGTCAACCATGACAAAAGGATGTCTTTGAGAGGTATACTCTGATCTAGTTTAGAAAAAGTCCTAAAACATTTACTCATTTTTCCAGGCATGGAATGCTGTTGTCACTAACAGGCCTCAGGGGACTGCAAAACGTGTCATTATTACAGTATTGAAACTGTCTGACCTGACTATGTGCTGAAGTGACAGACTCAAGCATTTCTGAAACCCCTAAGCCCCCTGACATTACAGAACAGGGACGTTCCCCGTTCCTCCTACCCCCATTCCTGACAGAAACTTTTGGTTTTTAAATTTTAAAGCTGGAATTTAATAAATAAGAATATAAGAGGAAGTAAATCAAGCTCTTTTTCCACCCTGTATTATACTTTGGCAGTTTAAAATACAGTAAAAATTCTGGAATATGAAAGTTTTTCATATATTCACACGAGAAATACTTGCTTCATTTTTGAGCTCGTAATAATAATAATAATAATATCTAAGTAAGTCCTCCTTGACTTCAACAATATTAATAAAATATATATTAGACATCTGTGGCTGTCCATCATACAGATTTGGTCAGGCACATTGCTGATCTGCCCCTATTACTGTTCTATCTTTTTGATATAAACTGACTGGTGAGGATTTCACAATATTTGGTTTCCAAGGCAAAATGTATCTCTGGACAAGGAAGCAGCTGCCCTTCTCCTAGGTTCCTTTTTCCTCTTCCACCCACTCTGAGCCAACAGCTCCTTCAGAAAGAGAGGTGTTAGCTTTAACTGACAATCCATCAGGGACAGCAGCATATTTCTTGTGCAAGTCAGCAGTTTTTGCTCAGTTTCTGACACGTTTTGCATCCTTCTCTGTATGCATCAGTATCTAATGTAAGTTCACTTTTCCCATCCATGTGCTGCAAATTGTGACAAGTACAAATTGTTCTGTCTCTTTATGCCTTTATGCACATTTTTCATTTAAAAATAAACCTTTCTGAGCTTACATTTGATTACAGAATCCCAGAAATAATTTGAAGGAATGTTGCTCACTTTATTAATTCTAAGAAACATTCTGTTCCAATCTTTAAAAATATGATTCTAGAAAAACACTCTGAAATGAACACTTTAGAATGGAGAGTTAATTGATGCATGAGGTAGGATCCCTATTACCTAATGTTGGTAAAACCTAATCCAGGCTACTCATCCAGCTTTCTCTCTAAACACCCATCACTTTTTATTGACTGAAGAAGCAGCCTAGAAAATCATGTTAGATCAAGCTAATTCTTGGATTGTAAGATTAAAGGAAGATGAATTGCACTAAAAGGGACATGCATGCATGCATAACATTATGTCTGTCACAAAACAGAGACCCATGGGAATAATCCTGTGTCATTGTTAATTGCACAAACAAGGTTTCTCAGCAGAGTCCACTGGGCTGAATGCTCAACACGCCTGTGAGTTCGATGAAACTCTGATGATTTGCCTTGGATGTGTTGCACTTAAATCTGATTCATCAAAAGACTTAGACCTGGGACTGAGCTATGTTTTGAAAGTAGCTTAGGGCAAGGTGCTGGAGTCTCTGAAGTCAGGTGTATGTTTAGGTACTGCACCGAACTGGGGCCGTATGCAGACTTGAAACAGTTTGACTTGACTACGAAACTGTTTGTCTCTACCTACTGTAGTGTCTTAAAATTGGAGATCAACAAGACAAGCAGGTTCAGTGATCAAATAATTGATTAAAATGTTTTAAACCTTGAAATAGTAAGTATGCCATAACTCCTAAAAGAAAAAGCAGGGATTTTCTCCAGATGAGAAGTTGAGATTTATTACTCTTCCTGAAAAAACCCCAAAACCCACCATGAAAAAAACCTCCAAAAAGCCCAAACTCAAAAACTCAAGTAAACCCTAGTTTAATGAAATGGCTGAATTGCATTAACTAAGGATGAGGCAATCAAGATACCACAGGTAAGGAGACATGAAAATCAACCCCAGCAGAAATATGGAGATGGACCAGGGAGAATGGCCTATAGACACCAGCAATCTAAAGGTCTTTACAGGAACATTAAAAGCATTTAAGAGGAAGAATTGGAAAGAGAGATGATAAATTGCTGACTGTTTCAAATTCATTGCCTGGCAAGTTATTGTGTGCCAAGGCATTTCTCTCACAAATTATGACACTGTATTGAGAAAAGAGATGGAGTTAAACATGGGAGTGTGCTTCAAATACATGACTAATTGCTTAGATTGCCTCTAGGCTCAGTGTTTTCAGATGGAGTGAGTGCAGAATCTGCCATTTTGTCAATATATTATTTTAATTTTTCAAAAGACAAGATGAATATTTAATTCTTTCAAAAGTTACCACTTACAAAAATAGTTACATACATGTTCATAACCCACCACATAACACTGCAAACAGCCAGAAACTGGCAACCTGCCACTCTGATCATTAACACAAGAATCAAATTAATAGTTGTACCAGAGCATCCAGCAATTATCTTTTCCTTTTCTTCTGTTAATGGGTTTTTATCCCTTTTATATTTGCTGTGGGTGGGTAGCTTTAGATTCATTCAGCTATCCAGAGTCCTTTCCTCTCTAATTCCTTGAAAACCTTGAAAAATTAAACCAAACTAAATATGCGAGTCCACAGAGATTTTTAAAATTGAAAATAGTGAGTTTTGCATTATTTTTTTTTAGAATAGATTTCAAGCAAGCTAATTATTTTCTCCACTTAGCAGTATTAAAAAAACCAGAAAATAAAATGACAGGTTTACAATTAAAAAAATGTGGAGCTTCTTCTCTCTTCCTCTTCCTCTTTCTCTTCCTCTTTCTTTCTCGTTTCCCCTCTCCTCCTTTACCTCCCCTCCTCTCCTCCCCTCTCCTCTCTTCACATACTGTAGGGGACAGGAAATAGAAGGAATTGTAATTTCATTGGTTCTCTTTGTCTGTTACAGACATTTTCTGTGCAATTAAGCTTCAAGTAAATCTGATTTTAATCCTACACAAACAAGATATAACCCTAACCAAAACTCTGAATCAAAACAACTCCAGGTGTTGTGAAAGATAGAAAATTTTCACATTTGACCTCTTGTGTTTTTTAATGAGATTCAACCAAATTCCTCAAGCACATGAAAAGTACTGAATGTGGATGAAGTTTTTGGGGTTTTTACCCAGCCTCTTCTATAATTACGAGCACCACAAAGCTAGTAAAAGTACTGTCATCTATGAAGTAAAATACCTGCTCTTTTAGAGGCCTGCCTACTCATTTTTCTCTTGGTATGATATGCTACTATTAGATAAAATATTATAAATAAAAAAATGAAAAAATAACATTTTGTAGCACTGAATTCTTTTCTTCTATAATCAACTTTCCTCAGAATGAAATTCCAGTTACAGAGTGGCAGCGAAACAGAAAATATAAAAATTGAAGAAAAAAATCCCTAAAATATAATTTGATTAATCTTGAGGTAGACTTTATTTTTTTCTCTATTCTTAACTAAAAGCAAGCTCTTTAGTAACAGAAGCCCTTTTAAAAAGGCATTCTAAGATTGTCATATGAGAATGAATTTAATGTTCAAAAATAATTAGAACAACTTAATTACCTGTAGCATATCAGCTGTCAGAACTGCTGTTGGTACGCATAACCCTAATTAACAATGAATTATGATTGATTAATGAAAACCCATAGAGGTTTACACACAGGCTATGTAAAGTGTATTAAAAAAAGAAAATAAGGCGCCTGTACTTTTACAGACTAGCTAACCTCTCAGAGATGAAGATTTCATTCTGATGTCTTCAGAGGTCAAAGGACATCCCAGCTGATTTTCCAGTGGAGATTTTCATTTAGACAACCAACAAGAAAAAAAGAGTAGGGAAAATTTACTAGAATCTGGTAGTTAATAAACCTTGCATGAATATATTCTCATTAGATTGAAAATTAATTTATTTCCAAATCACCTTGTCAAAATTAACCTCAGATAGCATTTCAAATTATTTTAGGCTTTGGAGTTTTGGGGGTTTTTTCCTGTTTTTTTCTTTGGAGGTAAATTTTTGAGACGTGCATTTTTTTTATAGGTTCAGAAGTATAAATTACATGGTCCTTAAGTCGGACATCAAGCCACTGACATGAGTAAACTGTGCTGTACAGCCATTTGACCCAGTCTGGCAGTTTTCATTCTTCAAGGCCAGAAACGGATTCAGGAGGACAGGGTTTGAGGGGGTCAGTCTATCTCAAAATGAAGGTGGCAGCACCAAAAGAGGGGATAAAGTAGGCAGCAGAAATGAACAGAGGCACTATTACAGATCTGTTTATACTGAAAATACCAATGTTTTTCAACAAGATACCAACAGCCTGGTGGAGTCAATGAAACAGTCTGCTAGACTCAGTTTGAGGATTAACAGAAAATTTTGAATGTTTTTTCACTTGTAAGTCTAGGAGCCTGTACTTTTGACTGATCTAAAGAGTGAATAAACAAAACAGGGATCTTATCATTTCCTGTAGGCAGAAGAGCTATACACGTAAGCTAGAAGAGATGGCAGGATACTTAGAATTTAACATCATTTTCCCTAAGGTCATAGTCTTACTGGCTCAGGACATCTTTTATTGCTTTACATTATTACTAACTCTTGGTGGCAAACAGATCATCAAACCAATTTTAAAATCATCATGTAAATGAAGGAAGATAAGCCCCAGCATTGCACAAGTTAGCATCCTTGAGGTAATAAGATTTGCACTATAACATAAAACTTATTGTAACTGCAGTACAAGTAAAAAGTCAGATCAGTGAAAACATGACTCATTACTCTGAGTATTCATGACTTCATGCTTCTTATAAGTCTATCTGCATAAAAGTCTTGGCAAGAAAAGTCTATGTGAAAAGTAATGTTAAAACAATGAGGAGTCAAGTCCATACAACTATGTATCGGTCCAATTTACTCATCCATCAGCATTTTCATTATCCCATCACATAGGATAACAAAGAATTCATTATCTCCCTATGGTATCACAATTCTTTTCTTGGTTCTCTGAAACTGGGTGATTTTCATCTTTCATCAGTGATTCGATATTGCCACACAATTTTGCTTACAATTGCTTCCATAGGCAGCTTCCATGGGAACCATAAATATGAGGTACTGTGATTAGCATTTTTTCCTTCATATAGGAATATTTTTAAATGCCTTGGTGGTGGAAAAATATTAATTTCCTGATGTCAATGTATTTTAATATATAAATCCAAGACTAAATAGAAAATTGCAAAAGGTGTCTATGAGTGTCATCATTCACACTGTTACTGCTGAGGTCTTCCTCATTTGTATTAGTGCTTTGTCAAAGCTATTTTCTTCATAATTTTTGACTGTTGATGGATTATTAATGACAATATATTTTATCACTATAATTCTCTGAGTTCTTTTAGAGTGTTTTAGGCTTTGAGAATGCCATCCATTAGAACCTGAGATTGACTATTTTCATATTTTCCAGTGACTTAGGCAAGTTTGCAAAACTGATTTTGACCAATAGTTTAAGAAATTTTTGGCAGCACAGTTCATAAATACACAAAGCTGCTGTAATACACCTAGTGTCAGAAGAGAAATTTTGAAGTACAAGGATATTTTTTTATACTTTACTGTGGTTGTAAAAGAAATTTCTACAATTTTAATATATCCATCATAGCACAAAGTAAACAAAGCAAGATTATTTCTTTAATGAGAAAATCAGGGTGCATAAGAGGATATTACATTGATATATAGCTGTTAAAATGCAGAGAGGAAACCATGGACACATATCATCAATCAATCAATAAATCTTAAGTTAGACATATTCTAAGGGCCTGATTTTTTAAAAAAATAAATTAAGTAGGATTTCAAAAAAAGAAGAACAGCCATTGCCTGTTGCTTTTTATTTGGCTACAAAGTGGTCACATTTACACAACACACAGCAAGGATGGGCACTAACTTTTTGTAGCATGAGAGAGACAAGTCTTTGTTTGGCTCATTTCTTACAGAAAAGCTTAATAAACTCCAGCTTCTGTCCCTCAAAACTGACATTTATTCATTTTTAAGATGAAGAGTAAAAATGAGGCTAAACAACAACTTCTTTTTTTTGTTTGCCATGTATCTAAATTAGCATTTTTGCCATGCAAAAGCTATGAATGCAAATATTATGCATAACACATACAGTGTTTACAGGCTAAAACTGTGGACATATGTGGAAAATAAATACAGCCAAATTTTGACCCCAGTTAATCTCATACAGTACCATTAAATTTAATAGTCCTCTGTGGGTATAAGTGATGGCAGGGTCTATATTGTTAGCAGAATTCTTGTCAGAGCTCCTCCTCCGGTGGGGAGTGAATTAGAGAATGTCTTGAGGTTAGTTTCCTGCTCTTGGTGAAAACTCCATGGAACAATTCTATTTAATAACACCTGTCTGGAAAAACAGATCCTACAGATAATTTTTAATCTTTTAATAATTTTTAATATTTTAATCTTCTTAATGACTTTAAATTAAAGTACCTTGCATGTATTTAAGCACCTCATGTCGCTGTGTCCTCAGCCCTGCAGATTGGAGGAGGAGTGTCCTGGGACCATTGGCAGTTCCACATTGGGGCTCAGGCATAGTCACTATTCAAGGATCATGTTAAAATTACATTTTAAAAAACAGTTGTTTCTCTTTGTTAGAGCAGTTTCCACTGAGAGAACTATATCTCAATAAAGCACATAAAATTATCGATACCCTGTGAGATTTGGAAGTGTTTCTCAAGCCTAAGGCCTGGAGAGTCAAATACTTCAGTGTGGGAGGAGATATGGATATTTATGGCACCTAGCACCACTCCCTCATCTACATGGGCAGGAGTTCACATGTGTGAGCCACAGCAATACTCCAGCAATCCTCTACAAGCAGAGGCAAGACAAAGCAGGGCTGGCCAACAGATGAGGCATAGACTGTGCTGAATTGTTGTCACAAAATATTTGCGCATGATTCGTGTTAAGAGCTCTAGGTTGAAAATTTTTGTAATTAGCCTCTGTAATTGACTTTAGCAGTGCAGATATTATGGTGTATAGTTGCACAGGCAGAAAGCTATACCTCCCCACCTTTGCATTCAGCAATTACAGTCATGTACATTTGGGTGCAGCAGGTTTGCCTAATGTTCCCTTCATAACTTTATTGGTGAAGTCTGGGCAGCTGCATCGGTTCTGGTTTCTGGTTGGCAATTCTGGGTGACATCTGATCCAGATGGAGTCAGTCCTCCCTGTCAGCTTGAAAAATGATAAGAGAGAGTGGAGACTCCCTACTGTCATTCAAGGAAATACATGGCATCTGCTCTTGTTCATGCTTCCATTTCTGTTTGGTATTTGTATGCCCATCAGTTTCTGCAAAATGTCAATGTTTTGTCTTCCGGAACAATTTGGTGCTGATGCCCCATTTTACACATCTGACCTCTTAATCTGCATGTTTACCATTCATGGTTATGCATTTGGCACACATGGTGTGCTGTACCGTCAATGCCCCACGCAAGGGCAGAGGGGTGTTGAGGTGAGTAGTGTAGTTATTATAGTTTATCAGTTGCAGCTTATCAGTTATAATTTAACTGATCCTTTCAGATGACTGAAGTTCATGACTCAGTTCTCTCTCTCCAGGCTGAATTAAAGAAAAACTGAAAATGTAGCGTCCTGTATAAAATATGAAAATACCTGACATTTGACATCTGCTCCAAAACCCATTGATTTTCAAACTCTAGTCTCTCAGAAGCTTGGAGGGTTAAATCTCCCTGACATATTTTGAGTAGAGCAACCATCAATTTAAACCACTGTTTACTCAGAAACTTGTGTGTCTTTATTTTTTGCTGCTCTAATATATATACACTTCTTCTCATATTCTGTCATTCAGTTTTTATTTTATTTTTGTCTTTTCAAGACCAAAATATTCAAACATACTTGACATGTCAACAAGAAGAAAAGCAGTTTCTCTGAAACTTGCTGCCATTCCAGAATTCTCTGTGGACAATTTTTCTAACTTGGTATGCCTCTCAATTTCTCAGTTCTGTGCATGTAAATAGGGCTTAAGCATCTTTCCTTCTTCACACTGTACCTTGCTTATTTAAAATCTCAGGGTCAATGGGTACATTTTAGGGATTTGTACAGTCCATGGCGCAAGAGGATACAGCATAGGCTGTGACCTCTAGGTAGTCTTATGATACAGGACTAAGTAATAAATAAAATTTATACTGTTTGTTATAAACTATTCTAGATTTTCGTTACTGCAAAGCTCAGGAGGCCCATACAAAACTGGAGAGTGCTGCAAAGCAATATGCCAGAGGAAAAAGAATGTTATGGCAAAGCTGCTACACCTTTGAGAGAGGAGCCTCCGAGCATGTGAGTTTTTCCATTTTGAGAGGGGAGACACATTTCAGCTGTGCTGTCATTGTTATGATTCCCATTCGAGGCCAAGGAATACTGGAATGACTAATTAAAAATATATATGCATATTCTTGAACAAATTTAATGACAATTAATTTTTTTTGCGTTAATCCCAAGTCCCTTTGGGATGTAAGGTTCTTGTAGAGAGACAATCCAGTGGTTGAATCAGGCTACAGATATTGGTACTTTTTTCAAGGAAGTCCAATCACCACCATGAATGGATTTCACTCATTTTTAAAAAACTATTTTTATTTTTATTACTTTTTTTTTTTTTTTTCAGCAGGGAAGAGCAATTTATGCATGTATGTGACAAATTGCATGCTGTACTGAAAAGCAGCCCACTGAGAGATTTGGTATCACAATGGAAAAAGCAGAGAAGAGAGATCTATGACACGGAGACTGAAAGGCTGTGTAATTGAAAGTAAGATGAAAAATGAAAAGAAAGGCAAATAATGTATATTTGGAATATAGCCATAAAGCTCATCTGGAAGTGGGGAGAGAAACAGAAAATCAAGGGATAAGATATAGTTGAGCCTTAAGAGTTCAAGTATGCTTAGATCCTGGGGATCCTGAGCACCAAAAAAGAAGCAAGAGTGCAAGGGAGGAAAGTATTCAGTAACTGTTTACTTCTCTAGGTGTCTTAGGAGCCGGTATGTCAATGTGAAATGTGGCAGAGGCACAGAGAGCCCTGCTCCTCTACCCCTTTCCAAAAACTGTGGGATGGATTCTGCAGCTGCAGGGGCAGGAGTCAGCAGAGCAGCACGGGCTCACTCTTCTCCAGCAAAACAAAGTGATATAAAGCAATGCAAAGGGGGAAATAAAACTGCTATTTACAACTATCTAACAAACTGCTCCCCAAATGATATTTCTCTCGTACAGATGTAAATAGAACGCTGACTTATTTTATGCTGCGCTGAAGAAGGCAATGCAAACAATCCCATGTAATAGCTAACTCTAAGTTGAAACACTCTGTACCATAAATTCTGTCTGTTTTTACTGCAGTTATTGGTGTGCTGATGCTGACCACAACATTTTCCAGGGTTCTGTTTGTATTAAGGATCCCCCCTGGATTTCACTGAATTATGTGGCTAACACAGCTTTGAGAGCACCATTACTTGAATGCTTGGAGGCATCAGTTAATTTTTGAAGTCTGTCATAAGGGTAAAATAGAACACTAAATAATCACAGTAATATTCTGTTTGATTTTGAGAAGGTAATTTTTCCCTTCTCTGATACAATCTGTATTCCTCTTTTTTCCTTACCAAATAAATGACTTATCTGAGGATAAGTCTCATAAAATTGCTTTAATATTCACAGTAAAATCTCTGATGGCATATCACCTCCCTTTTCAACATTTCCATGGGTACCAGTGCTGAGAAAACTTTGCCCATCAGTACCAGGACATGGTCTTGAAAGGCTGAATCTGAGGAGCTCTGAGCATCCTCAGCCCCTGGGAGCACCCATAGGCTTCACAGGAGATTTTGTTGTGTTTATGCTTTTGGATTCAAGATCTTCCTCTGCGCACAGAATTCCATTGAAGTCAGTGTGAGCTATTCCCTGGCACTGAAAGCCCAACTCTTCACTTACCTGGCAGTAAAGTGTAGGTACCACCCTGAAGTCTGTGAGTTACATGAGCTTGGGTGGAGAGTAGTAGAAATGAAATGTGTGTAGAAGTGCCATTCCCAGGACCATTAGCAATGTGCAGTAATAATTCTTCCTAAAAGCAGACTTCCAGTGTTTGCGTACTTGTGCAAGGTCAGATGCACAATAGCGAAGGAAAAATAAGTTTTGCTACTATGGACAAGCTACTCTAAAGTGCTGTAACTTCTTCAATATGTGTGATAAGGGTTCTGGTGGTTTGCTTCCAGCACTGCTTGCGCTTAGATTAAGGCATGTCTCTCATTTGGCAGCGGTGTGTGAAATTGTTCATGATAACTTCTGCAGGGAGTTCTTAACTACTGCAGCTTACAGGATCCTATTGAGTTCCCAGGGAAATTTACTGCCTTCAAAGAAGTTTTGCTGAGGTGTTCATCTGATAAAGGATGCATCTTTTACACTCCCACCCCTATGTGAACATCTTTGTCACTATAACAATGGAATATAAAAGTGACTGTACAATCTGTAATCAGTGTAATTTATTTATGTGACAAAAACCAGTGCTGATTTATAGCTGTTGAGTATCTGAAATTTTTCTTTTGTACAAATATTATAGAGTTTCAATTAACTGTAATAACTCTACCGTTGCTTCCCCTCTTTCATATCCTTTGGCATCTGTCCTCTTCCTTCTCCCCTGTGGAAAGCAAATATACATATCAAGAAATAAAAATGGTAGTTTTTAGACATGGGGCAGAGACTTCAATGTCACAGAGCTCTGACACTTACAGTAAAAGTTCTCCTGTAGGTGTTTACATCCTAGATGTTCCCTTTGAAAGAAAACATAAACGGGATTTTTTTCTGTGTCTGTGTGTGTGTGTGTGTGTGTGTGAACATAGAACAGTATTTACATTAAAATAAGAGAAAAAGTAAAAGAATAAAGAACATCACAGGCTTATAGCAGACAAGCGTGCAACTATCAGTATTTCCCAAAGAGTAAAAGTTTGAGGTAATCAGATAAACAACATTTTCATATTTTCTGGAAGTGCAACATAAGCAAATACTTCTGTATGAATACCCACCAACTCTCCTCACCCCACAGGGTTTCTGTGATAATGAAACACAAAGATTATTTTTTAAAGGCTCTTCCCAAGCACAGATATTGTGACTCTGTACTTTGGTGTTTTACCATCTTGTGTTTGTTCAGAAGTGAAGCAGATTATGATGTAGTTCTGTGACACCTTACTATCTTTTATAGAGACTGAACTTGATCTGCAGGTGTGATATCCCTCACATACATGACTCCTTGAAAGACCAAACAGGAAATTGCTAATAGAAAGTTTAAGGACAGCAGTGCATATATAAATGAAATTACTATTTTTACTGGACAATTAAGGCTGAATAAATACATTGAACTTCTTTTGGAAAAAAATAGGTAAAGAAATATTTATATAACAAATACTACCATACCTTATATGCAGAAATACAAGACAATTTGGCTTTAAACACACATATTTATATATTAACACAAAGCTAATAGTACTTTCATGTTTTTGACAAAGTCTTTCAGGGGTGATAAAATCCACATTTCACCACAATTTCATCTTTTTGTCATTTGATCCTAAGCCCTGTCTAGATAGTTTGAGCTTTTAGTCATGTTCAGGTTCTGCTTGGTGGCTGAAGGGGTGAGCAAGAGGCAGTGTCCCTGCAGGCTGCAGACTGGGTGCACACCTGAAGACACCTCCAAAAATGCTTTTGAGGCAGTGGTAGGAAGCAAAGCATGATGAAGTGATGGCAGATTATCTTACAAATACAGGCAGGGGCTGTCTATCCAAGGGCCTATATGCTTGCAAGGGAAAGTTCAAGAGTGAGTTAACAGATTTTGCTCTAATGACATTGTTCTCCTTGCTTTCAATTTTTTCCTGAAAATCTTTGCTTGTCACAATTTTCTCATTAAACATTTAATTTCAACGATATTAATATAAGTTTGATTTATCAATGGTTTTGTATTGCTAAAGAATTTCCAAGTGTTCTATTTCTTTGCTGAGGAAGAGTTTTTCTTTTGAAAATTTATTTTCTTTGGTTTTGAAATAACATTGGAAACAGTGTATTTATAATATTCAAAGTGTATCATTTAATCAGATTTATAAATTTTTATTATATTTAGGCATACATGAGATTCTTAGTTGCATATAATGAAATGTTTTTCTCCCTTGGGTTAGAAAAAAACCTGGATTGCATAAAAAATTAATTTGACCAGAAAATAGGAACAATGAAACAATTCCAAGAGATGTGGGTAAATAATTGAACTACATAGTGGGAATGATTTTCTTTCTATGAGGAAAATGTAGATATAATAATCTCGATGGAGAAAATTAATTGTGTTTCATTTAATTGATTTTAATATTAATAGAAAGATCTCATTGAAAAGCTTCAAAAGAAAAAAAGCCAGCTGTAGGAAGATTGTGTAGAAAGAAAAGAAAGTGTTTCAACAAACATAAAACTTTCCTTTTAAAAGACTATTAAAACCAACAACAATTGTATGCTCTTCATATTTTGGTTAAATCTCTTTTCAAGGAGCTTAAAAATCTAAAAAATTGCTCTAAAAATGAAGAATAATTTCATTTATTCAGGAACTTCATTCTATTCAGCTTGGTTTTGCAGAATTTTTTTCTTTTGTATGTATGAAAGTACTATGAAGATGATGTAAAAAAATGATCAAATCAAAAGAGAAAACAGAAAAATGGTTCTTTTAGGTATATTGGATTGTAACAAATGCCTATAAAAGATGCATATCACTACAGGAAAGAGAGTATTGTTTATTATGCCTGCCAGTTTTGCATCATCAGAGGGCCTATGCCCCTTAAATTGTATTATCTGCAACATTTGCACATTGATCAGTCATGTCCAGAAATTGCTTTGGTATACAAGTTGGAAAGATAATTTTCTACTGCTTTTTATTAATCCTTGAATGATATCTTATTACTTGTTATCATTCCATCAGAACAGATCCCTCATCTATTATTGATGCCAATATAATTTCTACCCTTTGTACATTTCTTTAGAATTTGAAAGAATATGTGCCTAGCTTGCAACACCCCTAAATTGTCAGATAATGACTAGGGAATAAGAGTGCTGCCAGAATGCTGCAATAATGCTCTGGTTGAGGACACAGGAATAAGGACTGTGGCACGTGGCTTCGGACAGTTACAAATCTGAAAAGTAAATTTACTGCTACCAGATATTCGTGCTAATCCATCTGAAAGTCCCTTCATGTGTTGGAGTTTTAAATGTATTCCTTCATCTATTTTTACTGGAGTGCTTGAAGTAAGCCAGTGATTTCTTTTGGGCACTATTTTCTAAACTTGGCCAGAAAGACAGGCAGATATTAACCATAATTTTTGTAGGGAACAAAATAATAAAATAATAAAATTACTTTTACCAAAAACGTCTAATTGATTACACAATGTTTTCTGTCTTAGCATTACTTATCTACTGCCTTTTGTTTAAAACCACATGAAACAATATTTTGTTTAATTTTTTGGAGGGGAAATGTTAGACTAACACATATGAAATCAAATACTTCAAAAAACTGCTATGTCTAAAAAACACGTTTCTGAGAAAGATACAGCACAGCTAGAATAACTTTGCGGCAATAACAGTGCTCACTTAACAGTGAGACTCAGTGGTCTTAAAGGTCTTTTTCCACCTAAATTATTCTATGACTCTACATCTTGACCAGGTCAAATATTCGAATGATAATTCTGACATAAAGAATGCCTGGTGCCACTGTGGATTGTTTCATTATCAAAAAAAAAAAATGTAGGGAGCATTTTTGTCTGCGGCAAGGCAGTTTACTTTATTCTCTGCATAATTTTACAAGGATATGGATCTCTCATCACTAAGAATTCCTCCTTACAGGTGATTTAACTGCATACTTAAATCTACCCTCTGTGCAAAGAAAGTGGAAGTACTTCTCCATATCACAGAACAAATACTTAAATTCATCAGTCAGCTTTTGTTCAGCTCCTGCTCAGGCATATTTTGGTTTTAAATAGATTTTGTTAAATAAGTGACTAGAATTGACTACACAATTCAAGATAGCTCTATCCCAGAGTGAATTTCAGGTTGGAATGCTCGTAAATTAATGCAAAACTGGTTAAGTGACATCACAGGCTATGGGATTTTCATATCATTTGTGCAAAATAAAAGAAAGTATGCACCGATATGAGAGGATGGCTGTAAAATAAAATTCTGTTTCACGTGTCTGTGTTAGATGAAAATGCACTTTTTTTCCCCAAAGTGCAAGTAGTTTATCCAAAGAAAAACATAAACCATAAACAACAATAAAAAAAAAAATAATGCTATATTTGTCTGCTGCTACTGAGTGAATGTCAACACCCAAAGAACCTGTTGCTTCTTTTACATTTCCATGCTTAACATAATGACAAGTGAAGGATAAGATTAAATATATTTCATCATCTGATGAGAAAAGATACTGGAATTTTTGCCAAAATGAAAGAGAAAATAAAATAAAAAATGAATATATAAACCCAAACCAAACTATGATCTTTATTTTAGAGATGCTCTGTGATCTGTGGTGATGTCATAAAGGCATTATGCAGCCTGTAACATGATGTGCTGGAATCTTAACCTCTGACACCACCCACTTTGTAGAGGATTCTCGGATGGAGAATGAATGGACAAAATTAATCACAAAATAATAGCCTTAATAGTCTCACATTAAAAGACTTGATCCGCAAGACAACTGGTCTGGTATTCTCTTCCTAATTTACCACTTCAGCTACTATTCAACCTCCAAACAATTTAAGACAGTGATATTTGAACAGAGTTTGAGCTGCTCCTACAAATATGGCTGCAAAGAAAATCTAGTGACAATACCTAAAGCAAGTAGCATGAATATGGCTTGAAAACTTGATATTCAGAGAAGGAAATAATATAGTGCATTTTGTCAAATTAAAACACTGGAAATATAGCATTTACAGTAGGACTTTGAGATAGAACTGATACTTCAGAAGTTTCTAGCCAGATCAAAGTTTTCTAAACCAAGCAGGATTTAATTATCTTTAATCAACTGGAGAATGACTGCACTTGCTTTTTACGAGTGGGTTTCTTACGTTATTACCCTGCAGGGAGGGGTGGGTTAAAAGTTGAAGACTTGCAAGTAGGATTGTAAATATGCTCAAGTGACCTTGTAGCTGGCAATAACCCTTGATAAACAGATATGGCCAGCAGGCTGGTGAACCTCTAGCAGGAATTGAGTTTTTGGTGCCTGCATTTTCAAGTCTAGCATGGTGCATCTTTGGGGATCCCATGGTTAGCACGATAATGACAATAGATTCACTCTCTGTGAAGAGATTGCCTGTCTGTGCTGACTTGCATACACCCCTGACGTAGTTTTATGCCTTTATTTACATAAAGCACTAGCATAAATACAGTAGATTACAGAAGGACATTGAAATTTAGGGGTTTTTAAACACAAAAATTCCATTTTTTTGGAAAAGATGTTTTTTTGCTGGGGGAAGCTATGACCTATGACTTTATTTGATTAGAATAGACTGTGTCAGCTTATACATAATTTCCAACACTGGTCTATCTAAAGTGCTGGATTTAGACTGAGATGCAGATGGTGCATTTTGCAAGAGATAGATCTACTCACTTTAGGTGTAATTGTAAATGTTTTATCTCTTAGGAATCTGAGATGTGCAGCCTTTGCTTTAGCCCACAGCACAAATGCAAAAGAAATATGTTTAGCTCTGCATAATGCCCAGTTAACCCGTACTGACCTGGAAAATGTAATGTTTCAAAGCAAACATTCCTGTTTAGACTAGCTGTATATGTGCAGTGGTAACATTGGTAGCGATAGAAAGAATCTTACTCCAAGAAAATATCTTGAAATTGGAGAGATTTCACCTTGATGTATTTAGTAACATAAAACATAATTGTCAGGATTCTCTTATAAAAGCCCAATCTGCTCTGTTTCTGTACCTTCAAGGAACAGATGAGAATGAATCCAACATTCTGCTACACAGTATTTAGAAAGTACTCAGGGAAGTCAAAATTGATTCAATCAGGTGTAATAGAAGAGAAGAATTGCAGAAAATTAAATGATTGGCCAAACAATCAAGTCCGCTTAGCCAATTTTCATGATGTAGACTGAATAAAAAAAAATTCATTCTACACTGGAAAGGGACAAAATCTTAAAATGGTATGCCACTGAACTAAATCTGGGGTGTACTGTTGCATTATCATGAGCTGTAGCTGCCAGAAATCTACCAGATTACATTGCAAGAATGTATGCATGGACATGTATGTAAAAATGTTTATTTGCCATTTCTGTATTGTGCAGCATTAAATAGGCAATGTTTTATTAGTCTACAGCAATGTTTAATTAAATAGTCTATTCAGTTGCTCCATTTGAAAGGTTAAATAACAATTGAAACAAATGTTCTTTATTCATTTTAACATCTGTTTGCTGTTTCAAAGAGAATAAAAATAGACAAGGAAAAATGCTTTTATATATAGAGTTCTGTTATGAATATGACTGCTGAAATAATACCATAACGGTGTTAATATTACACCTATTACAACTCAAAACACTACTTGTGCTTTGGAAGAATTTCCTGCTTCTGAATATGTTGGAAAAAGCTAAACAAAACTGAAAGGTTTAATGGAGGCTTGTCAGGGATACACTAATTTTTATTTGGGTTTTAGAGGTTTTTGGAGGGGAATAAGAAGAAAAAAAAAGAAAAGAAAAATCCATCAGGGTTTTATTGAACTGAACAGAAATATTCTTCATTGGATTCAAGCTGGACTGTATACTTCAATCTCTACAGGTTATCTAAGGCAGACTTGGCCCATGACTCCTGTTTGATGGAAGACTAGGAAGCAATTCAGAATTTACCACTGAACTAAATAAAGAAGTTATGCATTATGCATCTAGGACCCAAAAAGGGAGCAAGAAGATGTTAGACATCAAAGGGGAAAAAGAATCCAGTCATCTAATCATCTAAAAGATGAATCTGTCTTGCATGTCAAGCATGTTAGAGAGATGTCACTAAAGTAGCTCAGAAGTGCATTTTTGCTTTATTCTCATGTGACATTGCCTAAAATATTACTGAAGTGTGAAATATTAATAAAGTTACCTTCAGGATGTCCATTTTAGACAAGATTGCAAGGGAAGGATAGAAAGCATTATCCTAGTGTTTCTAATCAGGAATTTAGGAGTGGCTATTTTACATTTCACATGTTCCTTTAGCCTGGCATAATGTCCTGCCTGGGTTTTTCAGGTTTTGGACTTGAGAAGAGTCCCCAGTGAACTGTTCTGCACAAAAACAGTCTGGGCCCAGAATGTGAGTGTGTACACTGCAAAGCTGAAGAAAGGCTCCTTCCCTTTCCTCCATACAGAGCTGTGCCAGACGGGATTTCTTTGCAGCAAGGGCATCTCTGTGGCCCCTGCCTCTGCCTGTGCTGAAATTTGTGGCTGGGAGATGTTTAAGATAGGGACATGGGGTCAGGCTAACCACAAATGACTGAGGACAGAAGGACTGCAGGCTTTACCCTCTTTCAAGCTAATTTTCTGGCCCTGTATCTTGGAGACCTTAAAAACTCTATCTTTTAAGACTCTATACTGAGCCTGAAACAAGGCTGCTGAAGAAAAGTGTTTTCCCAGGGTTTCAAGATTAATTTTGTTAAGCTTAATTAAAGTTCTAAAACATCAAAGTAAACCTGGCATCTGGACCCCTGCAGAGCAAGCAGAAATACCAGACTAATAATACTCTTCTGATCACTTTTAGTACTTCCAGAACATTTCTGGGTTTTTTTAATCTACTTCTACCCCACACTCAGTGAGAAATCACCTAAAATGCCTTTAGATAAGTCTTCTGAATTAAGAGGATGTTGTTTACCTCTGTTCTTCAAGTATTTCTCAGACATTACAATGGTATCACTCTAATTATCATTCCCTCTAAACAGTTTTCCAAAGCACCATTTCATATGTGGTAAATTGAAGGAACAAGTAGATTTTCATGTGTTCCAGCCAAAAACTTTACCATACCTGGATGGGAATTTTCTATGAATCTAAATATTTCACTCTAGTCCTGAGGAATGTACCTCTCTTTCCTTTAATTGGTGCAGTTCTCTGAATGATTTCTGTACACAATATTATAAAAATTCATTAAATTTCAGGTTTGTGGCTTACAGATAGAGAAAGTAAGGCTAACAAAGAGTGAAGCCAAGAAAAAAAGTCCCATAGGGTAGCAATTTGGAAAAATTGCTAAATGGCATCATTATCTGCTATAGCTGTAGCTACCCAGACAATTGGATGCAGCTTCCATGATGGCTTAAAACCAGGAGAAAAGAGTTGGCTGGTAATGGGGATGGAGATTTTGCACACCAATTTCAGGCCTATAGAAATAGGAATGCTGTTGGTCATCAGAAGGGAGCTTGTAGCATCCAGAAAGGAAAAAGTGTTCCAAACACAGGGAAAAGTGAGCCAAGGCATCAATTTCTTCTAAGGGAGAGGTGGGTACAATAGTCCAGAGAGGGAAGAAGCCCAGCCTAAAGCCAGCCACTGGCCCACCCAATGGGGAATTAGAGTTGCTACCTTTGAGAACAGCCAGCTGCAGGAAAAGACAGGAAAAGCTTCACTAAAAGCACCATTTCACCAAAAGGCTCATTCAAGGGTCAGAGAGGAGCAAGAACCTGTCTGAGCCCCTTTGTCAGAGTAATTATCAGGACAGATTCCTCCTGAAGGACTTTGTCTCAGGTGTGGAGAAAGAATCCCTGGCAGTGCTGAGCCATGAAGATGGAGGAGGTCTGCATTAATATGTCTCATGCCCTTCAGCAATCTGTCTTCAGATTTTTGTCTCTGATTTCAGGACATCTGTAGCTTGAGACAATATCACCTGTTCTGCACAAGACAGATCCTATTTTCACTCTCACAGGGACAATTTTAAGAGCTTGGAACAATGATTTCTGCCTAACTTTTAACTCCCAGTGGTTTTTTTAAATTTGCAGGTTTTTTCATTCTTTCTTTACTATCCAGGTCTATTTAGTAAGAAGAGCTACTGCCAACAGATGGATCACAAAAGCTTATGTGCCTTCTAATGAAACCAATCCTTCTAATTTACTTTTCCCTGCAGAATGCTTTTATGTTTTCCTCATTTCTTTAGAGGGCAACTCTCAAAATCATCTGTTTGACCAGGTTCCCAGGGTGGTATTTATGATATAATAAAACATAAACATAAAGAAAGATAGCTATGCTTAGTTTAAAAGTCAGACAGGTTTCACAGGTGCTGCTGAAGAGCCTTCAATTATGCAGAACTGACGCAACAGCATCACAATTACTCTTACCTTAGATGAATATTCATGAATGAATTAGATTTGTAATAGTATTGAGTGAAGTTCAAAAGGTCTAGAGTTAAGTTTTGATGCAGAGAAGTATTCAAATGTTTGGATGCTTATCTGCAGCAAATAACTTTTATTGAGGCATGAATATGAAAGGTCTGAAATCAGTGCAAGTTTGACCTCTGGCACAGAGAGCTAGGTTTAAGTCACTGACTAATTAAAAAATTAGCTGTAAAACATAGGAAAATAAATTCTTTAAAGAAATCCCTGTGAAGCACACTACACCAGTTTTCAGGCCTTCATGGTGCTGTTGTTCAAAGCTCTGTTTGCACATTTCAAGCATAATGAAAACCAACCTTTACCTACACCAGACTAACTTTAAATTATTTAATTTATTCAGTAAAGCATGGTGACTGAACATTAGCCAAAGGTTTTTAACTTCAGCTGTTGATATCAGATATTCCTTTGATTTTGCCCAGAATTTTTCCAGAAGATCTTGAACCTTCTTTATTTACCCTGGATTTTAAAGTGGCACAAACATTTTCTATTTTTTTAAAATAAAATAATTTATTTTGTCTGACAGGAATTGATTCTTCTTCAAAAAGCTGTGGAACAATTAAAAACCCACTAATTATCTCAGTTCTGCAGCTTAGGAAAGAAGGACGTTTAGAATTATCTCCTACCTTTAAGTGAGTAACATTTAAAAAATTTATATCTTCAGTCACAAGGTTACCATCTGAAATCTCTTCTCTGGTGGCTTTATGTCAGATTAGACATGTAAAGGGGAATTCACTGCTAAAAGGAGTGCATTAAACTTACCAAACATACAGTGAATGAAAGGGAAACTGGTTAGGGCTTTTTTGAATTGTCAGTACTAAAGTGCGCTCACTCTTGTGTGAATAAGATTTTTCAGTCCTTTAATCCATTGAAAAATAAAAATACCAACTCAACTCAAAATATAAGGCTTTTGTTCATGCACAGAGGGACAAATAAAAATTTGTGCAAATTGCTGGGGATAGAATCTGAATTTTCTTCCAGTACAGGAATGTCACAGTTGTTTCACCTCAGTCAAATGAACAGCTCTGAACTGACATACAAGAAAAGCAAGATGAGGATCTCACCCATGAAGAAAGATGCATTTTCAGCCTGGGGAGCTGCCATAGGAAGTCGCAGCAATTTTCTCAGACAAAACCAGATAAACTCATTGAACTTTCTGTCAAGGCTCCCCTGTTTCAGCATTTGCACGTATAATTTTGTTATTCATTGGAAAAATATGAGATGTCCTAAAATGAAAAAAATGGCATCTCCCCAAAGAAAATTAAATATACTATACACATGATCATACACAGGAGAAAAATTATCAGAGTGTTTTTTGCTGTTTTGATGAGGTACTAGGCTGACACAAAATTTCTGGAGCCTGTGCATCTCAAGTCCAGTGAGGAAATTGAACACTATGTCCACTGAAGATCCTGTGCTGCTTGTAGAAATCCTTCAGTTAAGGAGAGGAAGCATTTGTGCCACCCTTATGAATCTCAACCTAAAGAAATTTCCTTATGATTTCCAGCCTGCGTAACATTCTTTCTGCTGAGTGTCCCTTCAAACAAGAACCATGACCTTTTCATGCCATGTCTTGACTTTATAGCTATATATTTCATCTGAAAAATTTATTTTAGTTTCTTGGATACAGCAACTGTGATTGCTACACTTACAGTATCATGCTTTTTAATTTTTTTAACACTAGGAATAAGAACTTCTCTGCTATCCCACTTTTCCATGCCAGCGTCTCTTAAGCATAGCCACTCTTTCCCACTGTTCTTTACTTGTCACCATAATTGCACACCCTGTCTTGAGAATTGCATGTGTTCTGGGAGAGCCTAGTAAATTCTGAGATTCTCCTGAGGGATGTGAAAGGGCTGCTCTCCTCCAGGGCTGAGGGAGAAATTTCACAGCTTGCATTTCTCTGATGCAGTCACTGGAGTCACCGTGACTGGGCTCAGTTGGAAAGTGACTGACTTTTCACAAGGTATCAGAATCTCACTGCACCCTATCAGAGAAGACAGCAGAGGAGTGACACCTGAGGACTAACTTCTTTTTTTCTTACGTGCATTGAAGAGGGGTGCAGAAAATATTTGTGATGTACAGACCATTCCAGGCAAGCAGTTAGAAGCAATGAAAGAAAGGGGTAGAGGAATTAGAGACTTAATTATTTCAGTTGAGAGGGAAACAAATGAAAACTAAAACTGATGTTTAGCTTAGATGTTTAGACTTTCAGTCAGAAAGGAAGACAGAAAGCACTTTGTGTGTAACCTTAAAGAGTGGAGATCCAATGTTTGTTTTCAATCATGCTTTTCATTTATAAACCATTTTCTTTGTCCCCAGAAAGATCATGAGATATTTTTAATAAAAAAATTTACAAAAAGAAGCCCAAGTCAATGAGCTTAAATTTACTGTTTAGGAGCCTACAGTTTTACTGGAACTTTCATTTTTATTTTTTGGATGCAAACCAAAGATTAAAAGCCACTGGCTCAGTGATATTTTTTAGAGTCGAAACTATGGTCATATGGAGGCTTAGGACTGCAGCATTACCTTGAGAAGAAGCTGAGTAAATTTCTCCATTTCAGTTGTATCATATGGCCTTACATCTCAGGTTCTGCACCCTGAACACTGCATTTCATAGGGAAGAGTGCTGGTGAAGAGTTCCTTGGGCCTTCAACCAGAAGATATAGAAATGTGTGTTCTTTCAGAGAAGATGAAAATCAAGGGAGAAGTCAGTGTTGTAGGATTTTGTGGGGTTATTTTGTTTTTCCTGAACAATTTATGAGGTAGGTGAAGATAATCTTTGGCTGAATTCTCTGAATAAGGAGTAAAAATTGCCAAAAAGTGATTTGAGAGGTTTTTGATGGTTTGGGGGTGTTTTTTGTTTGTTTTTGGTTTTGGTTTGGTTTTGGTTTTGGTTTTGTTTTTTGTTTGTTTGTTTGGGGGTTATTTTTGGGTTTTTGGGGGTTTCTTAGGGGTTTTTTCATTTGTTTGTTTTTGGTTTTTTTTTTTTTGTCATGAGTTTTGTTTGTTAAGAAGGAAAAGGAATCGAGGCTATATAAATGAAAATATTTTCTAAATTGAAGTATACATAAGTGGGTGAACTCACAAAGGAAATCTCGAATTCTGTATCTGTATTTCTAATTTCATCTGTCTTGGATCCCTTCTGATATTTGTGCCCCTGGAGATTCCTGTGATAGAGCAAAATGGAACAGTCTTTCAGCCCTGTGGTCCTGAATATTTATCACAAGTTAAAATTCCAGTGTATTTTTCAGTAACAACACTTTATACATTCTACACATAGGCTTGTTTTTCTATTGAAAGAGAAGTCACACTTCTTTTTTTCTGAAGAAAATATCTGAATATATGACATTTATTCATTAATATTATGTACACAATGCCTGTTGATATTTAAAGCAATCAGGTCTTCAGGGAAAAGTCTCTCCTATCTGTTGGTGCAACTACACCTAAGAGAGCCATACATATTGCTTCTTTTGCAGGCAGAATTCTGATAAAAATCCCAGTTTTGACAAAGCAGTGAGGAATATGGGGGGTTTCTAGAGCTCAGCTCCAAGCTGAAATACCCTCTGAATATCAACAAGACTGGTCTTCTTTGTCTTACTGCAAGATACTTTTAAGAAAGGCAGGGAAGTAGGAAGAGGGTGGTTTCATGTTGCACAAGCTTTGCTTTCTTTCCCATTCAAAGTAAAATGGAGACCTTAAAAACCAGGAAACCAATACCAAACTAACTCCAAGACCAAGATATTACAGCTGGAAGGTAGCCAATGACTTCTAGGACAGAGAATATGAATATGGGTCTCCTATATTTTGTTATTTCCAAGTTATAGGTAAGAATGCACTTCCTGTCTCCTCTCACTGCAGAAAATCTGCTGGGATCTCAGGAACTCAAGGAAACTTCTATTGAAAAAAATTAGTTTCAGTGTCACATAAAAATATTTAATTGAAGTGAAAAATAAAAGCTTATTTCTTTCAAATTAGTCTCAAGAGACCCTCAACATGTTAAAAAAACAAACCAAAACAAAACAGAACCCTAAAAAACAACTAAACTACAAGAAACCACATAACCTAAGAACACAGGTAATAGTAGGAAACTACTTGGAAATACTGTGTTTGATGCAGACTCACAATAAAGGGTGTTGCAGAAGGCTATTTGTCTCGGTGCAGGGAAGGCTCGAGACCTTCAATATGAGTGTTCAGCAAGTTCTGTTTATTGAAGAGAGCATCAGACACTTATACAGCAAGTAATAAGCTTATGAATATTGTGTAATTTACACCGTCCATTGGCTACACGACAACATCAGCTGTTCTTCATTCTTTAGGGGTTACATCTCTCTTTTCTCATATTTCTTTCACTATTTGTTATCATACTACAGCTAGGCCCAAGGACACGCTATCTTGCAGGTGCAGGACTTGGAATTAGCCATGGCCTTGTACTTTTCTAATTCTTAGCTACTCTCCCAACATAAGGGGACACTATTTCTAGAGTACTTGTTTGTTTAGGTTTCTAAGTTCTCACCACATCTCTTCATATTCAGCAGAGAACACCAAATATGGTACAGCTGTACATACACAAATCCAGCTTCTGGACCCTAACAAAAAGGAAGGGATCCAACACCAAGGGCATGGAGTGACTCTAAAAAGAAGTCAAGGCAATTCTCTTTTCACTTCAGGGAGCATCTTGTCAGAGCACAGCTCTGGGGTGAGCTCATAGCACCACCCACCACCCTGCACTTCATCCTGCTGGACTCTAACAAGGGACTGAAGGGCAAATTTTTCAGAGGACCTAGATTACTGAGATCTCAAAGTGCTTTTGAAAAGCAATGGCAGAGAGACTTTTGAGTTACTTAACTCTTTTATAAATCCCAGCTCTGCACCTGATGCTCTTTAAACACATGAACACAATGCCTTATACACACATAGATGTGTCCCAATATATATTTTAATGTAGAGCAATGAAAAAAAGGAATTTAAAGTAATAGCAAGCCTCCAACCTAGAGGTTAATTATTCATTTTTGTTCAAGAGAGAAAAAAACCAATAATGAGCTTTCATATTTGAATATTTTGCTCTGTATCCTTAGCCTGACACTGCTAGGAAATGCTTATGCAAGTACATTAAATTTTAATGGTAATTGAACACTATTTTTACTTGGTTACATGTTTTAAATTAATATGTAATTTCACTGGAGGCTAGGCAAAAATATCTCTTCATTTACCTTGGTGCACTCAGGCTAAGAGGTAGGGCACTCCAAACAGTAGATAGGACAAATTTTCAGGAGTGGAGTCTAGTGTCTTAAACAGAGCCCACTACAGGTGCAATAAAAGATATTTCTTAGAGATAAATACAACTTTCAACACATGATTTTGATTCTAAAAATCATGAGAAGAAGATTTTGAGAATATCATGTATGTTTTCTTTATTTTTTAAGGTTTTCATTTCCAAACACAGTAATATGCTTTCACAGCTGTTATTTCTGTCTTAGGAAGTAGAAACATCATTAAAAACTTCTGAAACAGTAATGCCAGATTAGCCCTTGGGATCACTTCCACCTAGATGAAGATCCTGAACACAACCTCATTAAAACTCCATGTGTACTTTGTGTGTTTGCACGCCATAGCCACACAAGATACATATCAAAACACGATTGTTTTGGTACTTTAACAGGACACGACTGCAAGGAAGAAATGGGGAAAGACTAGGACAATTTTGGTAAATAAACCCCTGGTAACTTTTTGCAGAGGGGTTCTTTGCTCTTTTCCTCATTAACAAAGTCATGGATGGCCAGCACTTCACATCCCCTCCCCTACAAACCCTGCCATTGTAACTGATAGAAGAATTCAGTCAATTGCTTTTTGAGCATTAAACAAAATGAACTGTGTTTTCATGCTTTGGATGAGAGGTTTTTTCTTTTTGTTGACACTTAATATCCATGGATGTTAGTGAATAGAGCTAGGATAATCTCTTGGGCAATTTACTCTGTCTACCTGCACTACTAAAATTTGGTTTTCATAATTTCCTATACAATCCCAAACAATTTACTCATTAGATTACATTCAAGGATACTGATTCTGTACCTTCCTTCATGTGACTTAATTATGATGTATTATTTAAAATGCTGCTTCATGATCTGTGGCATGGTACAATCCCAGCAGGAGCACAGCACAGCCACAGAAAGCCCTAACAAACCCAGCAGGTATCGACGCTGACTCAGCACAGGAGGGGAAATGGGGGGTGCCCACATGCTGTGCTGGTTTGGACCTACTCCTGCCCCAGGCTGTGAAATTTTTCTGCACACAGAAATTTTTCTGTGTGCAGAAAAATTTCACAGCCTGGGGCAGGAGTAGGTTGTCAGTAGGTTGTAGCTTCAGACACCAGCTTGATCAGCTAGCCCTGACTTTATTTCATTTGGGTTTTTTCCACATCTGCGTTATTTTCATTATCCAATTGTCTCTTGTAATCCTGGGTTAAACCACAGGGCATGGACCAAAACCAACACCTACTGATAGGCCACACTCCCGGTGCACACAAATCAGAGGAATGTGTCAAGACGTGCAGTGATAGACATTCCCCTGATCAGTGGCTGGGAATTCTCCATTGGATCCAAAATTGTCTCCACAGAGGTGTTCTGAAGTCCATCCTGCCTCCTTCCTCAGATTTTGGGTATCAGCCTGTAGCTGGCTTTTATTTGGCCTAGGTGCTTCTCCAGACCTGGGATCCCTTTTTTGACACCAAGCCCCATGTCATGCTCATGGTAAAGCGCCAAGACAAAATGTATGGTTTTTATAGCTATGTTTTAGACTCGATTGATTCCTAGGTGATAAGAGTAAAACTCAGGGAATTCTTCTCTTAACAAATTATCTGAATTCCCCTGCATATATGTCACTATTAAATTTTCCCACCTATTGTGCCTCTGAAAGTAAGGTTAAAATTCCTTTCTTTAGCTCTTTACAGGGCAGTAAAAGTCCTATCACAGGGAAAATATGATGAACTGCTGGCAAGGCTAGATGCCTTTTTAACTTTTGAGACTATCTACTCAGGAATCAGTTTGAGAGATGTGTGGAGGCTTGTTGAAGATCTAAGTCATCTGTTTCAAACTCAAGCAGCCCTAAGGTAGGCTTAAGATTGTCTGTTGTGGAGAGCAAAGACAGAAAAACAACAAAATGTAACAGCAGATAGGAAGGAGGCAGGGAATACACAAAACCATACTTGGTTCCAGATCTAGGAATAGCTTTATCACTGAGGACCGATTTCAGATTGAGGTCTCCGTTCTACAGAGGAGTTACTTTTGCCAACTGCATCTAAGAATTTGTGCTTTCAGGCAATGATTTGCATGAGTTGTGTACCACTAATGAAGCCAGTGTTGATACACTAAAACTGTCTAAAAACTTCATAGCCATTATGACACTTGTCTGTTTACATCAGCATAAACTTGTTCCTGATTACCTTTCAGAATTTCTTATTACATTACAGAATCAACAATCTCAAATGTGACTTTAATTACCTTTTCCTCATGTTTTTAACTAAGGGAATATATAAGTAATAAGATTAGATGATGATTCCTTGTTTCTGACACTTCCCTCTGGCATTTCTTACCTTTTTATAAGTGTTTTCCAGGTTTAACTAGTAATTATTCTAAATGCTAAGAGTTTTGAAATGCCTGGGCTCAGCATTCCCTCAATTTCTTTGCTCATCCAGACCTCACAAATTGTATAGTTTATAAGCATTTAAATAATTAAAGTTTGAACCTGCGGGGCTTTTCTTGCTGATTTTTGAAAAGAAGGATAATTTACTGAGAAATCAACTTTAATTGTGTTATCTTAAATTGAAAAATGATTTGTCAATGTGCATTACCAGATTTTATTTGGCAACAAAAATTCTTTCAGTGAAAAGATTGTGTTGACTGATTTAACTATGCACACTGCAACAAAGATTAATAACTTCAGAAGCAGATAAAGTAATCATCTAACATTATTGACACAAGAGCTTTCATGCTTTGTTGATACTAAAGGGGCAAATGTAAACTCAACAACCTCAGCTATCATTATTTTGTGATATTTTTGTCAGACGGAATTGCGCTATTATTTTGGCGTCACCTACATCAACCTAGAAACGCAGGTAATTAGACTTCAAATATGTTTCCCTGAAGTCTTATCTGAAAATCTAATCCTGTGGGATTCTGTGAACACCCATTACATTTTTTAACTTTATTTCTGTGTTTAGCTAACATCATCATGCCTATGGTAAACCATAAACTGAGGCCTCTCATTTTACAAAATGCAGTTTATGGTCCACCCTATTGCTGAAAGCGAACAATTGGATAATAATCATACGTCTTAGTACACATCAACTCCTGGAAAATTAATAGCAAAAGGGGTTTTCCTGGTACTCTGTCACTTCAGTGGAGAAGAGATCAAGTATTGTCTTATCATATTTTAAGAAGATATAAAACCAGAAAAATATGCACTTGCCTATGCTGTGGATTAGAGGGGAACATTAAAAAAAAGCCACCTTCCCCTCAAAAAAGCCTCAAAAACTAAATAAAACCCCCACAAACTGGTAACAGACCAAAGTTGGAAGAAACAAAGAGAATATTAAGGTAAATTGGTTTAAACAGACATGCACAATCGTGTGCTTCTTTATGTATGCCATATGCAGGAAATTGCCACAAGCTACTCCCATTCTTATTCTGAGATGTCTAACTGCAAAAAAAATAACCCAAGCTACACTGGTGTCATTGTTTACACTCTAATTCATGTTAGCCAAGAGCATGGCCATCTTTATAGCTCTTAACCATTTGTTATCCCACTGGTTTGAAGTATTTTATTGTCTTTCATCCAGTGTAAGTATATGGAATATCATAGAGTGGAATCACAGAATCATAGAATATGTAGACTTGGAAGGATCCTTAAAGATTGTTTAGTTCCCAATCCTCTGCCATGGGCATGAACACCTTTCACTAGGTGAGGTTATTCAGAGCCCCATGCAGCCTGCTCTTGAGCACTTTCAGGGGCAATGAGTTCACAGCCTGCCTGGGCAACCTGTTCCAGTGCCTTGCCAGGAGCAAGTAAAGAATTTCACAGTAAAGAATTTCTTCCTAATACCTAATCTAAATCTACCTTCTTTCAGCTTAATGCCATTGCACCTTCTCCTGCCACTACATGATGTTCTACAAAGTCCCTTTCCAGCTCTCATGAAGGTCCCCTCTAGGTACTGGGAGGCTGCAATTAGACCTCCCTGGATCCCTGTTGTTCTTCTCCAGGCTGAACAATCCCTGCTTTCTCAGTCTGCCACATACAAGAGGTGCTCCAGTCCTCTGATCAGCTTAATGGTGCTTCTCTGGACCTGTTCCAACAGGTCAAAGTCTTTCTTGTGTATCTTTAACACTAGTGTAAGCTTCAAATAACCCAAATATTTAGAGTATAACTGGCAAGTTCAGTTCTATAAAGAATATATTTTCCCACTTTAAAAACTCAGTTTCAGTCCTAATGATGCCAGGATGGGTTTTACACTAACCCAGGAGAAGCCAAAATGTCATATTTAAATTAGCAGGGATCATCATGTCAATCTAGCATCTCCCTTTTTTTCTTTCTTCCTTTAGTCTTCCAAAGATATTAAAAAGAAAGAGGAAATTTATGAAGATAAAAGCCAAGAAATATGTGGATTTAAATAGTAAGCTCCCAGAAGAGTACTTTTGTATCATAGTGGGATTGCAGTTAGGAAAAACACTATCTTTTCTCACTAATGTTCTGAACTTCTACTTCAGGAGTAAATCACTTTTGCCTCCAGAGAATATGTTTTTAACTGCATACAAATTATTCCCTTAAGTGCTTATGCTAGAAGATAATTCTTCTTAAGCTTGAAAAATGCCTGAAAGTTATATTATGAAGTGGGTTTTGTTGACATAGACAGTTGGAAATTGTGTAGCTGTAGAATATACTGACAGATGTGATTGTGTGCAAACAGTTCATATGAAATCACATCTGGCACAAATCATATCTCAATCACATCAGGGCACTCATGTCCTGTCAGTGATACAAACATAAGAGTACTATAAGTTGTCTTGCCAGTACTTTTGAAAATGTTGCAAACATAAACATTACATGAGGGGACTTATATACTATCATTAAAGTGCTAACATGCAGTTGTGGAGGTACTTTTATCAAAATCTTATTAAGTTGGTTTTATTTAATAAAAAATTTTTGTCACTGGAATAGAAAAGCTTAGGAAAGAGTCAAGAGATCTGATTATTTTTTCATTTCAAATGCATTTGGAGAAAAAAATTAGAAAAAGTGACTAACAAAATTCAAATGTGGCACATTTTGTTATGTCCAAGAGAGTAATGCAGGAAGCTGACTTGCTAATGTTGCATAAATCCTAATGCCTGAAATATGGCATGAGACTTTTCTAGAAACCCACATGCAGAGTCAATTGTACTCTGCCCATGACACACAGGCCCTACATTCAAGCCAAGATTTGGTGTTTTGTGTAGGCCAGGCAACCCTCTGTCTAAATCCTAGAGTGATCATTGAGTGATTTGGGTTGGAAGGAACTTCAAAGAGCATCTAGCTGTGTGACCGTGTTCACAGGGGTCTGAGGATGAGGGAAGAGATGAGGATCTGACTCCATGTTTCAGAAGGCTTGATTTATTGTTTTATGATATATATTATATTAAAACTATACTAAAAGAATAGAAGAAAGGATTTAATCAGAAAGCTAGCTAAGAATAGAAAAAGAAAGAATGATAACAAAGGCTTGTGTCTCAGACCCTCTGTCCGAGCCAGCTGGGCTCTGATTGGCGATTAATTAGAAACAACTAACATGGGTCAATCAAAGATCTACTTGTTGCATTCCACAGCAGCAGGTAACCATTGTTTACATTTTGTTCTTGAGGCCTCTCAGTTTCTCAGGAGGAAAAATCCTAAGGAAAGGATTTTTCATAAAAGATGTCTGTGACATAGCTCTAACCCCCTTTCTGTGGACAGGAACACCTGTATACCAGGCTACCCTGAGCCCCATCCAGCCTTGTCTTTCCAGGGATGGGGTATCCACAATTTATCTAGAGAACTTGTTTCACCATCTCATCACCCTCATAAAAATTTCTTCCTAATATCTAACTTAAATTTACCCTTCTTCAACTCTAGCCCATTCCCTCTTGTCCTGTCACCACATGTCCTTGCCCAAAGTCCCCTTCCAGCTCTCTTATAGGGTCCCTTTAGGTATTGGAAGGCAGCAGCAGGGTCTTCTGGGAGCCTTCTCTTCTCAAGGCTGAACAACTCCAATTCTCCCAGCCTGTCTCCATAGGAGAGGGGCTCATGCTGGGTCCACTGCTTTGTCTGTTTATGCACAAAGTGACACAGTGGTGATTTCATACTCTCTCATGTGCTTGCAAGCAAAAGACTGATACTAGATGGCAGTCTGCTCAGTGCAAACTTTCGGATTACCTTTCAGGACAATCCTGCTCTATCTGCTAAATTCATTGGGAGCTGAACTGATCAGCTCTGGCACTCAGACTAGCCCACTGAGACCAGGTGTCTGTATTTTAGACTTTGTTGCACCTAGAGAACCATGTCTGAAACATTGGTTGACATTAAAAAATTGCATGAAAAGTTAGAATGAATTCATCTTCTTAAACTGATGTTAATTTACAGTTCTAAACCCTGTCATTTTTTTGTCCAATCTGTATTATATTTTTAAGATTGAAAAAGTAAAGATATCTTACTTGCTAGTGCAGCTCAGGAAATAAACTGCAGAGGTAGATTTTTAGTGCAACATATTTTCACTGTCTCCCTCACATTTGTGTATGCATTAGGAATAACCAGGCCTTACTGAGAGCCCATTTCTCAGTGCTTTTAGTGCTCTTGTTTATGATGGGGGAAAATCCCAGTTCAATATATTATACTGGATGTGTCACTTATTTAAATCAGTATCTCCTGCACTCCGCACAAAACATAGCACTGTTCCCTAAAACCTGAAGGTGCTAAACAGCTCAAAATATGAAACTCATGATAAAAAGAAAAAAGGTCAAACTACATAATTCACTTCAGCTATTCAGTTCCTTTGGCCATGGGTAGTGTTCCAAACTTTTATTTGGGTTTCAGGCAAATACTCAAGAACCTCTGTTTTTCCTAAAGGTTTGAGCAGCTAGCCCAGGACAAGAACTTATACTGCCTGATACAAATCTCATTAAATAAATTCCAGAATTATTATTTTTAATTTCAAGGAAAGGAAAATGATATGACTTTAATGATGTTTACTATCCCACTGGCTAGATGCAGCTGATCATGAATTTCAGTCCTCCACTAGTTCATTTAAACATATAGCTTTGATTCAGCCTGTACAAGAGCCCTGAAACAATTTCATATTCAGTATAAATTGCCAACTGCCAAAACTTGGAGCAATACAGGGTTTATAGAAGAAGACAATCTGAAAAAAGGCACAGTATATGAGCAGCTTAAACCATAACCTCTGGCTCATTTGCCAAACTACATAATTTTAATCTTCATCACAGAGTTTTCCACTGCCTTTATGCAGTATATCCTATATCCTTCAGAATATAGGTAGTAATGAGGAAGACATAGGAATTTTATAATTTCAGGGATTTCAGGTGGCATGTTTTCTAGAAATATTTCTGTGTTGAGAAAATTTCCATTTCAGGAACTCATAAAAACTTCTGCTTTCTTCCCAGATCTCTCTGGGGAGTGAAAGTAAAAAAATCCAGATGAACTGGTATGAATTCCTGTTTCCTTTCCCTATCAAATGCATTGTTATCTTATACCAATTTTTAATACTTTTAGGGGAATAAAACAATAATTTATGTAGGTTTACAATATAAGCAAAGAGGACAGAATTATCCTTATATCAAAATTGTAACAAAAACCATGACTTTTCTTTCTGCATGTTACTTTGTCCGCCATGGGCACAAGAGCATTTGATGTGGAAATACAAAGGAAAAAGGAGTCTCTTGAAAAAAAGACCTTGCATGCACCTCTTCCAGCTGCCTCACCTTCTTTGAAGCAGAATTAGAGATTCTGCATAGGAGCATGTGGGCTTGAGAAGCTCATGCTGACATTTCATGCTACCAGCCATGTCTGGCTCTTAGCTATGCCCAGTTGAAATCTGTGGAGGCTAACAAAGTGCTGTTTGCTTCAGACGTAAATACTGATCTCAGAGCAGCAGTGGAGGTAACAAAGCACTTGAAATAACTCTGCAGTTGAGCAATGACAGGCAAAGAACAGGTGATGAACATTATCTTGACAACTCTGCCAATACTATAGCCAAGATCTTTCTGACAGTACCTCTTTACGAGACTCCTCCTGCATTTTGAAGAACAAGCCTTATTGTCATTTACACCTCTGCAGCTGCCTCGAAGCCACAAACCTGAAACTGTGTTTGCTCAATATTTAATCTCAGCCTCACAGCAGTGCCAGGGGTTGTACTCTCCTTGGTTGCAAATGACCTGGTCTGCTGAGGAGTCACAGGAGCAGAAGCACTTTGTAGCAGCACCTCGCCACCCCCTCATATGAGGCTAAACAAGTCATCAGCTTTTCCCCCACGGACTTCTTTTCAAGGCCAAAATCTGTCCTCCTGTATACCTCTTCATCCAGTGAAGGCAAGTAGAACAGAATTAAGTCCTCAATATACATAGCAACTGACTCAAAAAGAAGTTGTCAACTCTGTTTTACCAGATGGAGTTAAAACTGTTCAGCCAGCAGAGTCATCAGCTGGCTCAGCTAATAAGGAAGGGTGATGGGCTCTGAGTGCTAATGAAGTCATTCAGAGCACATTGGGAAATGGCAGGAAGCTAGGCTGGTACTGTTGAGGATGAACCATGGGCCCCAGGCATCACATTTTCCAACTGGAGACAGAAGCAATAAGTATTAAATTGCTACAACAGAATTATAATGTAGTTAAGACACACAGTTATCATTAAAGTAGTCCTTTTGTCTTTTGCCTTTAGAAAAATACTAAGAAAAGGTGTCTAATAGAAGGTCTCTAATCAGTGTTAAGGGCTCAGTCTTGTACTTCATGGTTCAAAACACTTCAAGTGAAATCAGCTCTATTCTGGTACGAGTGGAGATGCACAGATAGAAGGAGGAGTTTACATTTTTGAGTACCACATTTTAAACTAAACTATTGTCAACTGGTTCCTGTATCTAATGTAATAGTCAGTCCCCTGAGTTTTGTGATTAATTTTTTCAGAATTTATCCTACAGATTTAAAGTGGCTGAATTTAATTTTTACACTACCATGGGAGACACTATCTTTCTGAACAAATACTAGTGACAACACTCACTTTTCAAATTAAATTATATAAGTAAGTAGAGCTTGAAACAAGAAACAAACACAGTCTTGTCAATGTAAGAACATAATTAGACAAAAAAATTATTGGTGTATATCATGTCCTGGACTTTTTTACTTTCTCAAATTTATATACTGCTGTAATAGGTTTAATATTCAAAGTTAATAACTTCACTTTTAACAATCAATCAGGGAGGTAATTAAATATCACATAAGGTACAACATACCTGAACTAGGGTGTTTGAGAAATTAAATTTAATTAACTTTAAATTTTTAATTGTTTTTTTCTTCTCTATTTTCCTACAGTGGTTTCATTTAAAAAAAAACCATGAACAGAGAGAGAGAGTCAATCAAAAAATAAAAGGCCTTTTTTGGCAGAGAAATAACTGACAAAATATTTGAATTTCAAGTCCTAATATCAGAACCTTTTGTCCAAATGATTCTCTTGGTTTTCATTGGGCTTTGTTTCTTTGTTTGTCTGTAATTTTTGAAAGTAGATTTTGAATAGAGTCAAAGATCAGATTATTTCTAATTATAGAAATGGAATATTTTAAATTACTTTGCAGCACCAGTTCTGTGAACTCTCCTGATTAATAGCAAAGCACAAAATCACATCAATGATTCTTTAAAGAACCATCAATAAATGGGGCAAAAGTGTAAAGCCTGTTTACCAAGGCAGACTTTCCAAAATATTTCTGAAAGACTTTATCTGTGGTGCAAATCATACCAAATGCTCAGAGACACTGTATCTCACTGAATCCCCAGAAACACTGAACAGAAGAGTTTGCATAGCACATTTTCTTAGAAAGGAACAGCCCTTACTCCTGGGGAAAAGTCAATGGCTTTGTTTTCTTTTGCTCAGAAGCTTGTCTAACTTAGAAAGTTGTTGCTTGAAAGTGTGGTTTGGCAATTATTTACAAGATTTGTTTTAGCCTGTGTTTTTTGAGTAGCCCAGGAACTCCACAGCTTCAGGTATGAAAAAATTTCCTGTCTCTAATCAAAATGGGACTGACAGAGGTAAAAACTTTAGAAAGCCAAGCAGTACAAGAAACAAAAACAGCAGAGGATGTAAGGAGAGAAGTGAAAAAAGGTAAGTTGAAATAATTGTGTTATTTTGTTACCAAAATTAAGGATGAGAGGAGATAGTAGGAAAAATCAAGGGGACAGGAGTAATTTAAGCTTAAAGCTACTGTTCAACAAATGGCCACCAAAGGCCTGTGAATACAGTGAGTCTGGGAACTTTCTGAATATTGGAACAGTCCTGCCTGAACCCAGCTGCTTTCAAGTAGCTTTTCTGTGTGCATGGGGGACAAGACAGTAGCTTTGCAATTTTAAGATAACACTTGAGCAGATTGTGAAAGAAATTATTTAGTTCAGTTGCATGCAGCAGCAAGATGTTGGTCTGGATGGTAGAGCATCCCTTAAGCTGCAAGTTTGTAATGAGATGCCCAATATATCTGTATATTTTATACACACATGTAAATCAGAGATTTTAAGAGACATGCAGCTTAATTTATTTATGATATTCCTTCATGGCCATATCTATTCTCTTTTACTGGGGATTATAAAAATAGCGTATTTCTCTTTTTATGTCTAAATTATGCCTACCCATCCTCTGGCTAATGGTGCTGAAGCCATCCTCAGCTTTTTCTCTTGAACTCTGCTAATGCTGTTCACATGTGACCTGATGAGTGTATTGCAACCCACTAGTGACCATTTGTCCCTTCCACCTGAAAGGAGGATTTAATTTTAAATGAGTAGTCCATCCCATTCAAAGACAATGAATTAATCACATTCTTAATGCATTTCATTCCTTCTCCACATAACCAGGCTACCCAAAAAATGCTTGCACTTGCACATAACTCACAACAGGATTTGTAGTCAGGTGCTGAAAATATCCTACACTTGTAATTAAAGTGCTGTTAATTACTCTGTCATTTTCACATGTTCCGTTTTGCTCCCCCAGAAGAGGCTGGCAGGTTTTTCTGTGTTGCACAACCCAGCACAATCACCTTGCTCATTAAGTGTGACATTAATGTAAGAGTGATCAGAGTGATCCAGTGGCTGGTCCCAGTTATAATGAAGAGCAGCTCCTCCAGATTCATTCTGACTTATTAAAGCTAGGAACAAAATCTGGCTTTTTTGCTGCACACTGGGATGGTCCTATGCCTTACCTTCTCTTCAGCACAAGTAGCTTAATTTAAAAACATGCACTGTAACAGCAATCAGTTCCATTCCCTCAGAGGGGATTACAGGCTAATCTTCTGCAAATGTTCACTGAAATTCTACCCTTCACTCTCAGGGGACAAAATTATGGCACGATTAATGCAAGAGGGAATTTTGCCATAGAGTTCAGTGGAGCAGGGCTTTCTAACTCCGTTTTAACTACTCACAGTACGTCTCTAAAGTCTCATCAGTAATTTTAGAAATGGATCGCACTGAGCTGTGAGGATAACTGGCACAATCTGACTTTTTAGGGCATGAGTTTTATATTGGAAAGATCTAAAAGCAGACACATTTTGCAAGCAAACCTAAGAGAGAAATTCAAAGCTCCATGAATAGAAAAAATTACAGAGACCATTGGGATTTCCTGGTAGTTGTTGATACTGTGACTGCACAAATATTTAGGATAACAGAATAGATTTCCCAGAGATGTAGCTTCTACTTTGCGCCTTTCCTTACACAGACCTTTCCATAAACTCATGAACAGTTCTAGGATCTCACTACTATATCAAATATAGAAGCTTCAAACTTTGTTTGGGATTTTCTGTTTTTGTTTTTGTATTTACTTTTTTGGGTTTTTTCTGTCCATCTCAATTTCAAGTCCACACACATAGAAAAACTTACCAGGTATGATCCTTGGGAAACCAAGTTGCAGAACTCTTGTAAAACATTTATTTTAATTCTAATTATCTAGTTAAAACTCTGGAACTTCAGAAAACCATTCAGACAAGAAAGGTAAACCATATATTCTAATTAATAAAAAAGAAATGCATTTCAAAATGCATGAAAGGAAAAACAAGATGGAATTATTTCACTACAGGTTAGAAAACAGAAAATATTGTGAACTGTATCTGAGCACTTTTAATCATTTTAGAATTGTGCAAATGGGCAAGGAAACAACAGAGATCAAAATCTATTACAGGCCTAGGTGATAATCAATTTTAAAATTCTTTTTGCCACTGTAAATTCAATTCAGACAATAAACTGCCCTGTCCCCAAGGGAATCAACAACTCCACTGAAATATAAAGTATGCTTCAGTCAGAGAAGTCCAGCTTCTTTTCTCAGTCACATGAATAAAACAAAGCAGCTCCATTTTTGAGGGGATAAGGATTCACTGGGAAGTAGATTTTTACTGATGAAACAGAATAGAAAGTGATTCTCAACTTTGAAAAAAAGTGAATCAGTAAAGTGTTTGTTTTGCTGGCTGTCTTTCCGTTTTTCTTTGTTACCTTAAGGTTGCGTTTTCTGGATACAATCAATAGCAAGGCTGGTGTATTGCCTGGAGATACAATGAGGGGTATAATCCCTCTGAGGCTTCTGAGATATGCAGAGATTGTGCACGTTAACAGCTCCACAGCTTCATGGCCTCACCTCTTCCTGACCACAAAGGAACACACAGAATGCATGGGCTGCGGTTATGTATATATTCTTTGCAAAGAATAAAGCTCACTGTCTCCTCCATTCCAAGCTACACACCAGTTTAAAAACTGAGGAGGAAAAGGCCCTTTGTTAAAAGAAATACCATGGTCGAATCTTCTGGAGCAGAACTTGGGATGAGTACAGAAATTCCTTCTCAATTGGAACACTGTCATTAAGTCCTGGGTACCTGAAGCTTTAGAATTGACCCCAAATATTAATTCCTGTGACCTTGATACACATGTTGCATTTAAGGCTCACCTATAGTATTAGGCTTGATAGTAGCATCATTGAAGCTGGATAGTAGCATCCAGATTGAAGCTGGATAAAATGTTTTGGTTTAAGAAAATTGGGGATCTTGGGAAAAAAAGCTCCTCCCATATAGAAAAGTTCAGTGGAAAAAATGTCAAATACCACTCTTTCATTACTTACTATACCCTCACTTGATAAGGAAAGCTACGTTGCTTTTTTTCAAGAAAGCAAAATTACTTCTTAAAATGGGTTTAAATGCCTCAAGAATCTTCACAAGACCAGAGACACTGCAGATGCACCTCCTGTATGCAACTGTTGCCAAGCTTGACAAGTGAGCTTTCCCAGCTCTATGGCTCCCTGCGCCATTTCATCCCCTGCTGCTTCCCAAAGGTGGCAGGGATGTGCTGTTATGAGTAGGGACAATGACAAATGGGTCCTTTGTTTTATTTTACTGTCATTCTTGAAGTTCTCAGGTCTGACAAAAATGAAAAGTAGAGAGAGCAATGAGACCTAATGCCAGTGCTCTTCAAAAGACAATGCATTTCTACAAAATCCATAGTGTGTCTGGCTAAGCAGATAGAGAGCTCTTTCTTCTAAATTCTTTATAAATTCCCCCTTTTTTTTTTTTTTTTTTGTTAGTAACCGTATATGTTTTAACACTTTCTTGCTCATCGCTTATAAATCTTCGAAAATATTTGTTCAAAAGAAATGTCCTTGTGGCTCCTAAGTGGATATAGCATCCCAGAGGATGAGAGAGACCAAAGACAACTAACGAAAATGAAGAAAAAAATTCCACAGAAGAACATGGAAAAATGCATTCCAATGTACCACTGGGTCTGATTCTCCCAAAGAGTTAATGACTCCACTACTTCACAAAGCTATGTCCAGAGGTGCTTCAGGATTTCGAAATGCAAACACCAATATGGGAGGATATACTGCAGTTCTAATAATCTGAAAAGTAACTGAGTACTAGTTATTTAAGTATTTGAAAAGCTGGATCATATTGCTTGGGTTTGGAATAATAAAATATAATATCAGAGAAATTTTGTTTTCCACAATGTATGCTTAAGAGAAAAGGAGAGAGAATACAGGAAAATAAAGAAGTTAGAGGTTTTTTTCTAACCTGCAAATACATTCCAGTCTGGGGAAATAATTCATTTGTAAGTATTAGATCAAAAATAGCACATAAGCAAAGAAATGGAAAGAATATTTGCTGAAAGAATAAATCATAGACCATTAAATATAATTTTTGTTAGCAGATGGGAAGAGAGGTTTTTGTTTGTTATTTGTTATTCTTTCTTAAAGACAAGAAAATTTTAAACTAAGGGAATATTTTAGAACAGTATCCCATTCCTCTGGGGTAAATACAGTACATTGCTTAGCAACCTTTTATGATTGAAAGACCAAAATATCTTAATGTATAAAATACTACTGTGAGAAATGGTCAGCCAACAGCCAAATGGCTGGATGACTTGTATGATTCATTAGATTAAGATTTATTAAGAGGCTTTCTCTTTGCAACTCCAACTGCAAAATCAGTAATGGAGCACAGCAATCATATAGGGATCATAGAGGCAAATAGGCAATGATAGTTTTCCCTGAAAAGAGGAGGAATCAGCACTACTGTGCTCAAGGGCTTTATGTACATTAGATCAGAAGAAATTGCTGTGTAGCTATTATGTGATGGGGTTACTAACTGCAGCTGAAGCAGCCCTGGCAGGAATTATTGATGGAGATGGAGTACAAGGGAGCTCTCTCTCCTTCACTCTCACTTTCACCTGTAAGGACTAGATCCATCTCAAGGCTGCACAGGGCCGGGCTTGGATGTGATCAGCTTCACTGGCTATTGAAAACAGAGCCTTTCTATTTTCATTAACAGACAGTGTCCAGAAGAACAAAGGAAGTGGAAAAAGGAAAGGGAAATTAAATTGTGGACTTCTTGCCTGCTGGATGGATACGGAGAAACCTGACAGGTATAGACCAGGAAGAAATCTTGTTTCCCTTGCAAGGTATTCTGGGCTAAGACTAGACTTAACACTTGCATAGATGGATGATTTTTCACCAGGACAAGCTAGGTACTTGCACATGTAAAATTATATTTTTCTTTATACTTTGAAACATACTCTTGTTTGAATGTTGAATTCTGTATTTGAGCTATTTTGCTCTGTACAACAGACATTCATGTTTTTTGCCTTTCTGAAAGACAGTGACCAAAGCCCTGGAGCCTGAGTGTTAAAGATATGAGTGAATACACAAATCTAAGCACTAAACAATGTGTTAAAACAGTACCAGACAAAGGAGAGTTCTACCACACACCAAATAACACAAACATGCTCTCAGCAGCCACTGTGAGACACTTACTGCAGAAGTAGATCTGGCATTTCATATTTTTCTTCCTCTGGAAATTGCCACCCACAAAGTTAGGCTGGCTGTGTGGCCTTATCTCCCCGACCTCCAGGAACTTTCTGAAGTTACTTGCTCTCCTCTCTGGAGTAGGGAGTAGTTATGAGTAGAGAAAGATTCACCTGTAAAACATTCATACCTTTTAATAGTACTTTGGTTGGATTTTTTGGTAATGGAAAAATTCTACTTAGAGCTCATTAATTTCTCGCAAGCCCAATGATCATGCAGCCATTGGAAATTCCCCTTCGCAACATTTCTGCCTGACCAAGCTGGACATTTCCTTGAGAATTTGCTAGATTAATTATATTCTGTATAATTGCCTAAGGACAGAAATGATGTTTCCACATTTGTGTTTAGGGCTGAAGGATGCTAATCGTGGCATAGATGTGAACAGTACAGTACAAAGACTGAAAACACAGTTAGGGGTTTAATTTACTTTCACAATAGCCTCCGCTGAGAACATCACTTCTCCATCCATGCTAACCTCCCCAGGGAAGTCACTGCAGGCAGCAGAAGCAAAACTAAGGATTAAAGCAATCATTCATCTTCTTTATTTTCCTTCTGAGACAGTTGAAAAGGCAGAATCTGATGTTGAATTATAAAGGCTGTTTAAGAGTAGATAGAGCAGATGAGATGCAAGACACTTTTGAGTTTGGTGAGATTTTTAATTAATTTTTGGTATATGTTTCTAGAGGTTTTGCTAATGTCAATGAGAGGCAATCTTGCCATAGCACAGGATGAGCTTCCAGGGAGGCACCAAGTTTGAAGGAAGAAGCAGAGTGTTTCACTCCTTGTTTTTGACTGTGAGCCCACATCATCTTGAGTTCAGCTCAAGTGCAGATCCTATTCTTTATGTATTCACAGGATGCAGAATTATATTGTAGAGCAAGCATCCATTACCTGAAATGTGTCCATTGGTACCTATTCTCCCTGATCCACTGGGGTGCAGGTTCTTTGCTCCTGTGGATTTTAAATACTTTAAAATCCAACAAGAAGATACTTTTTCAGTCCTTCACATCTTCCTCTGCATCTACCCTCACATTATGCTTTCTTTAAGAAAAGTCTTAAGAACAAACACAGAAGAAAATATATTGAAGAAAATAATATCTAAATTGTTTGCTGCATATGAACTTCATGTTTTCAAAACCAAAATGTATCAGACACAATTAGCATCCCATATTGAAAGGTTTTCTAAATTACCTTATTATTATTACTCTTACTTTATTACTCCCTAAATTACTAGAAAATTTAGCTTACTGTCTGTGTCGAGAAATCAGCAGGACTTTCTCTTGATTTTAATGTGTCTTCTGGAAAGTTTCAGTTTAACAGTAGACCTATCCTTTTTTCCCCTGGTATTTTTCTTAAATTCATTTTAATTTTTGACATCAAAAGCAAGTGCCCAGAGTTGTGAAATGAAAAGTGACACTACTCCTGAACTAAAGGGAGTATAGCAACAAAACTAATACAACTAATAACTTTTGGACTAACATTTGATGTAAACCTAGATCAAAGATGATTTTGGTGCTTTGAAATACATTGGATACACCTTGAAAAATATAGCATACTTATTAAAGACTCTCTGGCACTATTTCACTTTCAAATAGAATTTGCAGAGTAGGAAGGCCTTATCACAGAATATAAAGACACTCATTAAATCTCTAACAGTGAGTGAAGAAGGAGATAGAAGAGAGACATCACACATCAGCTTCTTTGCAGACATAGAGCCAGGTCAAGATGGTAACATGGTAAATCCTGATTTGCTCTGCTGATGGTCAGGTGTCTCTGAGAAAGGTGACAATCTTCCTCTCCCTCTCCTCTTTTTCCAAGCCGAAAAGAATTCGTCATTGGTCAAATGGTTTTGAAATATAGCACCTAATTTTCTGCATACATTTCCACATTTGTTTCATAAGATAGCCAGGAAGGTATTGCTGCATAAAGATGGAGGGGTGACACCTTAGTAGAAAAATAAACATTAAATGAAGGATCTTCATAAGAGAGGTTCTAAGTGGTAGAGATGGCAGAGCTGAGCTTGCCAGTGAGAGTGCCAGAGGACCTTATTCACAGGGGAACTGTAAAAATCTCCTAATAAATGGTCCTTTAAATATGTGCATGTGCATAGATTATACAGATATAGATATCTATATGTGTATAATATAAGCAATTTACTGGGGAAATGTTTCTGTCTTTATTTTCCTGCTTCTAATTTCATTTTTCGTGTTCTTTATCTATTAAATGAGTGCAGGAGTCATGACATATAGAGCAAGAAGAGAGAATTCACAGACCCGTTGTCTTGCTCAGAGACACCTACAAGTCACAATAGGTTCTCAGAAGAATGAACTCCAAATTCTTATCTCAACTGTCATTTTGCTGTGTGAAACCTGTGACCCTCCCGTCAGTCTCCACAAATGAAATCCTATATAATGAAAAATAATATAATAAAATCTGCTCTGAAAAGGTAAATATCAAGTGTGAGAAAATAGCTGACTGTGTTTAATCATGTAGGACACAGTCACAATTCCTCTGTTCTCCCAAATGCTTTTATATGTCTGTAAACATATGAAGCACATGAATCAGAGTATTCATATATGGTGTTCCATTTAATTAAAAAATGGCACCGGTTGGCCTTGCACTATTCCACATATGCATGCCTTCTTATGGCCTTTTGCTTTCATATTGAATAATTTACAAATGATGCAAGTTGAACAGTGTTCATTCTAAGAACTACATGCTTTTGATTTGAACATAGGTGCATGGTGTAGATGATTGCATCTGAAATTTTCAGCAGATTCAACATATTTACCTTCCTTTTTTGTTTTGTTTTGCTTAAAGAAAACTGAGTCAGAAAACAGCAGCCTGAGCAAAAAAAAAGCGAGCAAAAAACAGCAAACAAAAATGTTAAAAAATCTATACTTCCTCATTCTTGCTCATTTACCAATTCTCCTTCACACTGCTGATTCCCCATGGGTTTAACAATATTTCTGGGGCTTTGACCTCTGAAGTCAAATGGGAAGACTTCTGCTTCCTTAGTGATGCCTTAATTAGGTTTTGTAAGAGACGTATTAATGCAACCAGAATTCCCTTGCATAATTTATATTGCTAGTTATAACCAGAAAGTAAAATCAACATGAAAAAAGAAATTTGACAGCAAAATATTGGCTTGGATTTCTCAAGGATCACACCTTTAAAGACATTATCTATTATAATATATTATAATAGATATAATAAATATATAATTATAATATATAATTAAGTTATAAATTTATAAATTTATAAATTTATATAAATATAAATTATAATTATAATATATAATTATAATTATATTAATATATATAATGATATATATTAATATATATAAGATATAATAAATATATAATTATATCTGTTAAAGACATTATCTTTCATTATCTATTTACCAAATTTGAATACAATATTTTGAAGAAAACGTTATTTGTTACAGATTAGAAAAAAACCCAACAAATCAAATAACTTTCTAAATCCAGCGTGAAACAGAAGGTAAAAAGTTTTAAATGGTCAAGTTTGACAAACAAGTTGTCTTACAACTTTGAAGATAAATGTACACAGCAAGCAGTACAAAGAAAACTTGAAGGACTTGTATTATAGCAAGTCCACAAATGTAGATGAGAACACCCTCTAAGGCTAGAAGCCTATAGGTTATTACAACAAGCACTGTGCCAAAAAAAAAAAATCAAAATCACAGGGAGCTAAGGAAAAGCAGGAAAAATACAATTATTTCACATGCATTATGAACACCTGAGTAGTAGGTGTTCATTTTTTCTTTTTTTTTTTTTTTAATACCTTGATGGGATTAAGATTGAATGCCTAAAAAAACAATATTTAAACCAAGTATGTCTCCTTCCTGCATTTCATGATGAGACATTGAAGGGCATCATGAAATTTGTAAACACACGCTGTCAGTGCAGGAGAGGGATTTTCTGTTTTTAAAGCATAGATTTTTATTTACATAAAACAACAGAAGAAATGTGAGAATACTTGAATAGCCTTAAGAAAAAAAGAACCCAGTAGGCAGTTTTTAGAGTTAGGGAGCAGATTCACAAGTGTTCACAGGTCAGCTTTTTTCCATCTTTAATGTAACTACCTTAATTTTTCTAATTTCCATCTAGATGAGACATGTCTTGTGGACTTAACTGAGGTCAAACCATGGTGTTAAACATGGATCATTTCCAACAGGAATCTTTACACTGGCATCCCCTTCATAAATCTGGCCCTGGTTAAACACAGCTACTCCCTTCATCTAAACACTCTAGACCAAGCAATTTTCCTCTCCCTCCTCAGACTCTTTGACTACCAAAAGGAACTTAAAAATAAATATTCACCTGGTTTTCATGATAAAGGATCAAGTCAGATGATTAGCTGGCCTAAAGAGTGCATTCAGCTGTGTTGAGTGGTAACTCTACCATGAAAAACAACTAATAAATATTAAATTAGTTTCAACTAAAAGCTAAGCTCAGGGTACAAAGTTATGTACTGTATTCGCTGGACTTTTAGCAAAGTGGAAAAGGCTGCAGGTTAACTTTTAATGTGTACATAAAATGAAAATTTTCTTGGCCTTTGTGCTGCTTTTATTACACCCACATGGCAAATCAAGTTATGCTGATGCACTCACTAACTAACATTTAACTTCTCATAAAAATAACAATCTCCCCTACAGACATGAAAAGAGAACAGTTAGCAAAAAATTGTGCAAGACTTGTATCTGATTACTAAGTGTTCATTCCTAGGTGTTCAAAATAGAAGAGTTTAGCAGTAGCTTAAATCATTTGAGTAAATGGCTTTGAAAGTTGGTCTTGAAGTCTGTCAAATTACACAACCACAGCATGAAGCTCAAAGTTTTAAATCTACATGGAAACTTAAAAATGAGGACAAGCATCAGCAGAGACAGGAAGATAGATGAAAAAAGGGATCAGAATTTTAAGCCCGTACTGTGCCATCTTAACTGAATACACAGCTGTGTATTCAGCTTAATTTAAATTGCCTAGAAGTGCTTTCCATATACAAGTGCATCTTTTCTCAAATTTTAATAATACATGAATATATTAATTAGTAACGCTCCATGCTGCAAAAATGAGATGTAAGCAGACAAAGAACTACTAGTAAAGCATAAAAGTTCTTTCCTACTACTTGAAGGAGCAATTTTCCATCACTGGTAATTATACATTTTTTCAAAGGACCAAACTAGGCTTGATATTCCTTCAAATCTTACTGCTTTGGTGCTGTGCTGGGTCTCTGTGCACACTGTGACTTCTTTAGCATTTCCAAGACCTTGACTTTGAGAAGGTAAGGTACCATTGGCCACATTTAGACTAGGTGATCTTTGCCGGTCCCTTCTGACTGAAAAAAATTAAACTATTCTGTTCTATTCTATTCAGCACCTCCAGTATCCATTTGGAAAGCTTTGTCTGAGACTGCTCATGGGGGAGAGGGAGCTGCACTGTCCCTCAGGCTACATTCATTTTAGCAACAGCTTAAGCTGTAGAATAGCCAATTCACAGCCCAGCAAGGAGAACTACCCCAGGGAGTAGGCTGCAAAGAGCTTATTAGGCAGGCATGTCACATGAGTGACATTCACCAGTCCCGGGATAGCTTATTCCCCACTGATACCCAGCCAAGAGAACCGAATCTGACCGCAGGCTCTGCAGAGGCCACTGCATGATGGCAAATGTCACTTCACAGAATTGAGACATGGTGTTTTTCTAGTCCATTAGACAGTGAAATCCTCTGTACTTATTTTCATTAGCAAATCCTGATAAATCTGTGCATCAAAGGGAAATGTGTAGAAAGTGAAAGCCCTAAGAAGGGAAGGTGAAATGCTTGTTTCGCTATCTGTTCTAGGAACAAAGCATTCAGATAAAAAATCAGTAGAATCATAGAAATGTCTTTGTTAAGTTTCCTGGTTTTCAGTATAAGATAGTAAATATGCTCAACACCATTTTAATCAAATAGAAACAGGTTTTTTTCCTTTCCTTTCAGCAATTAATCATATTTTAACTGAAGAGAAATTGACCCCAAAAAGGCAGTGTAAAAAACTCCCCACCACTCTGTAGAAATCATGTTTAAGGAAGAAAACCGAGTTTTCAGAATCATAAGCTTCTTTGTTTAGGTTTGTTTTGCCTTGGTGAAATCTGGAGAAACATATTTTTTCCCTCTAAATAAAAAATAATTCCTTTGCATGTCCTGATTTCATTATAATGTGATCCTTATCACCATCACCAGGGATTAAAAAACAACAAAGCCCACTTGGAAAAAATATCAGACAATAAAGATGAGAGTAAGCTCTGTAAGCAATTCTAAATTTCTCCACTATCTGAAGTGGCAGATCAAGACTTTTCTGTAGGTGAAACTTTTTTATACTGAAAGTGAAATATTGCCCTTCCAGCCCATTCAGATCCCAGCTTAGCCTTCAGGAAAATTCAGTTTTCAACATCTCTTAATATTTTATATTCTTGTTATCTTTATTAAGACTTCTGTCAAGAGTTTTGAAGAGTCACAATTGAAACTATTATTTTCTCTCATTACAGTAAATATCAAAATATTTTCATATCCAGCTGCAAAAATAAGGGTTCCTCTGCATTTCTCAATGAGAAACCTGCTGGGTGTGCTTATCCTAATGCAGCCAGAGCTGGGTTTGTTTGCTTGTCTGTTTGAAGCATGGTAATATGGAAGTCAGAAAGACACTGTGGGGCTTTAAAGGAGATGGTCTGTTATAAAGAACTGAGATGGGAAATCCAACCTGATGTAAACCCCTCTGCTGCAGCAGCGCTGAGTTGTATTCACCAGCACAGAATAAAAAGGCTTTCTACTTTTTAAAAGTCCAAGGTGAGAAGTTACCCAAGAATTAAGGCAAGTGAAAATTCTATGCAAAGCAAAATTCTGCATAGAAGATTAAGTTTAATGCTAATTTTCTCTTCCTGGGGTAAAATAAACAGTGATTAGTATGAGATGTGATTTCCATACCGGTGTGTTAATACACTGGACATTAAAGAGTAAAGCCATGGAATTCACGCTGCTTGAGGCATTCATGGGTTACCTAAAGCAAGATATTTAGTGCATGACAGACATGATTTACCACTCAAGTACCTTTGCATTTCTGTCCATGTATTATAGCAAAGTTGTACACAGTAGAAAAGTGAAATGGCCGTAAGTTAGTACTTAAGGGAATTATACTGTGGGACAGAACAGAAAAACTTTAAATAGCATAATTGTGAGAGATGAATAGCTAAGAGAAATGCTCTGGCTAAAATGTGTAATGATGTGAGGCAGTGGAGAAAAGGTTATGTGTCTGCGCACACACCTACTTAATACATCCTATAGAACATTCACTCCCATTTGAATCAGTTAGCTATGTTGGAGAGACAGCTTTGATTTAGAATATAGACTAGGGGGGTCTAAATACATTTGAGAACAAGCCTAAAGCTCTACCCATCTATGCTCTGAAGAGGAAGATTGTGGCTCTGCACTCCTGTGCCGGCATGCTGTTGGCATAACTGCACCGAGGGGAATAGCCAGTGCTGCAACGCTGATGTAGCGCAGAGCTGCACCAACCCAATGAACTACAGCCATAAACGTGCTAAATGCTTTTTAATTGCTCCTAATGATGGCTGAAATGGCTATGCTTTTAATTTCCATTTATGAAAATGTTTTAAAGGATTCAGGTCATGGGGAAAGAATACAATGTCATTTTTTAATGCCAAATCTATTCAAGAGGTTTTGCCTGAAGGCAAAGCTTATGATATTCACATCTACAAAAGCTTCAACCACCACAAAAAAACATGCACTTCTGCACTTGTAAATGTATCAGGATGGCCTCTGAAAACAAAATTTCATGTCCATATATACCACTGACCGAGCATTATAGAAAAGTTATCTTTTATGAAGACTTTTCTTTTACAATGTCATGCTTTATACGCTTAGAACAAGGCACAAAGACTTTCATTCATTCTCCACTTCCCCTAGCTATAAAACTCATCCATGTGGTGGCCCACCCTTAAGGGGTAGGGAGTCCCATAGTTTTCAAATTGCAGTTTGTCTGCTGTTTTTGTATTCAGAAGTACTCTTTGTTTGACTGGAAATGGACAAAAGATAATAAGTTGTGTCATTATGGATGCAATACATTTACAAGTTCCCTGCCTTTTTTCAGTGCCTCATGCATCTTACATAAAGCACTCATTAAACACACCCAGACCAAAGGTAATTTATTTATTGATATTAGGTAGTCCAAAAGTTGCCAAATTGGAGGAAGCTAAGTTATTAAAGGTTAAATCTTACAGAAGTATCTCAATAGAAATTTAAACAGATAGCTTTAGAGTTGAAGGCTGGGCTTTTCAGCATTTTGGTTTTTAGGGTTTTTTTTCCCCCCAATATGGCTGAAAAAACCTGTGCACAGAAACTCTTTCTTGGAAACAAATGCAAAAATCACTTCATTACATGAAGAAAAAAGGCCTGCTACATACTTGAAAGGCACCCACTTTGAGCCTGACTTGACTCTCGTTATATTAAAAAATGTACGTTTTGTCTTTTTCTGTTTAATGGCCCTTCTTTTGAAGGATGCCCAGCAAGATGATAGCATTATTCTCAGAATACTATTTAAGAGTAAGTATGATGCTTGTATTTCTTACAGATATATTCTCTACTCCAGACTATTTACCTGATTCCCAGATATTCCCTGGTATCATGGCATGCTGTAGCTAATGTCCCATCTAGCGGTATCTAATCTGTAATCTTATAAAATAACACAAAACCCATTTGTTTTCCACACAAAATGTTCAACTTCCAAGAACAAACTACTGACCTAGGTATTCCTCTGCTCTGCCCCAAACACTGGAATTTCTTCCAGTATTAGGGAAGTCTGTAAGGAACATTGAGAATTTAGTCTGGTCTGATCTAGTGGATGGTATCCTGCCCATGGCAGGTGGGTTGGAACTAGATGATCTTTAAGTTCATTTTCAACCCAAACCAATAAATATTCTATGATTTAGGAGCATCCTTTTTATAATCCCCACTCCTACAGTTAATACTTGAATAATTCAGTAAACATAATGAGTTAAGCCCTTTTAGAACTAAGTTTATCTTTTAGAACTAAGTTTATCTTATCTTTATCAGCTAAGTATTCATGCCATATTTGAAACACCAGGGTGGATATGCATACTCTGTTCCTGTCTTTGCTGGAACTTCCTCTGCATGTATACTCTCTGCTTTTTCTCTAAATAGTGGTAACAGCACAATGATTTGTGGTGCTTGCCCTCCTACACTGTGCCAGTCTGCCAGTAGCTGACCTCAGCCAGGGGCAAGTGGGCTTTCATAGAAGTCTTAGAATCACAAAAAATTGTGAACAATCACATCCAAGGTGGAAAGGGGAACCCACTATAACCATGTGGCTCTGTGTAAGCAACAGATTTGGTGTTCAGAAATAACCATCTGTACTTGAAACATAAGTGGTCATGCACAGATTACACATCAAAATTGTTGAAAAGGGTGCAGAAATGAATGAATTCTGCTTAGGATAATCTTATTCATAAAATCACATGTAATTTAAACAACATTAAAGAGAAGGTTGGGGAGGGGGTCTCCTGGGGGAGGTTCTCAGAGCTGGCCACAGCGAGTTTTGTGCCATTCTCCTTGCCCAGGAGGACAGTCAGGGGTATACAGGATGTCAAGCCCAAAAGCCTTTGGTAAATTACAATTAAAGAAAACAAAGCATGGGTTTGAATGAATGGCTTCCGAGAAAAAACTCATTTTTACCCTGGAGTTTATAACCTACACTACTCTCTGGTTTTGGAGTTGTTTTTTCCTTTCCTCTATCAACACACTTCCTGGAGTCTAAATTGACTTTTTTTTTTCTTTTGTGTATCTGTATTTTAAACCAAAGCAATTACATTACATGATCCTTTGAACAGATCTTCTTTGCTGTCAGCTGGTAAAATGTAAGCCCCCTACAAGAGATAACACAGTAATGTCTTCCTCATCACAACAGGCTACAGGCAAAATACAGACAAGCAGTTCTCCTGCTGTCTTAGATATACCAGGCTTACCAGAATCACCAAGTAACTAAATAATAAGTAAAAAATATGCTGTAGCACTCTTTATCTGTGCATGTGCGTATAATAAAATCAATAGTGCCTGGAAGAAAAGTCTTTCTTGTTGGAAGAACAATGATTGTTTATATACAGCACAGAAGAAGATGACTTCCAGTTAAGATAATAATATTGATGCATATAATATCTAGTTTGCTTAGTCTAAAATTAGAGGAAAAGAAAGTAAGGGGGGGGGGGGGTCCCATTTAATTGCCCAATGAAGTCCCTGAAAGTATATAAGTAATAGAGATTGGACTATCTAATTGATTTAAAATTAATCTGTTTTATTAAGAGATTATTTACTCTTTGCTTCTTGTGCCTCCTTCAGGACAACCACTGTGATGAAAAGATCTTGTCTGTGCTGAGGTATGTCTTTTTGAGCCTCATCTTTGTATCCCTCAATTCCAATGACTTGCCAGGCTGCTGGTCAGACATTTTCAATTTAGAGTGAGATGAAATGCACTGCAGCACTGAAGCATCTATTTCATAAAGAACAAAAAGTTAAAAAAAAAAAAACTGAGGAAAAGGAAAAAGAAAAAGGAAAAGGAAACTTTTCCCTGTTAAAGTCCACGGTGGTTTCTATATATATACAAATATGCTATATTTTTTTAAAAATCTAAAATAAGTTAATAAATTCTTAATAGATGAGTGCCATCCTGAAACAGATCGTAGAATTCTGTGTTATTATGACAAGAATTCTGATTACTTTAGTCACATGACTAGTGAAAGCCATAATCTTCAGATTTAGAAACTACTTTGTAACACAAATTATTAGGAATTTTTTTATCTCAGTTTTTCCCACAGATTGTTGAGAAGTATAAGGATGTATCTGATAAGTGGCCCAGACACAAGGATCAGAAATGTAATCTGGAAAGAATATCTCTGGCAAAGTACTGACCCACAGCAGAGGGAGGGAAGCAGGTAGTGGAAAAGGTAACTTCATTCGTAAGAAATGACTAGAATGTTTTTCTTTCAAGGTAGAGTTTGAAAAAGATTGAAATTATTTGCAGAAGACATAGAAAACTGCTTTGACCAATATGAAAGATATTACGAGCTGACTACTGAAATGTTGAAATCTACTGAAAGGAAAGAAAAAGCGTTTGAGCTAAGGTATCACCATCTCAAAACTGTGTGAGAAAAATTAAATCCCACAGTGTTAAATTAAATCCCATGGCTAAGAAAGAGTGAGAAAAGATGCAAGGAACTCTTCAAGCAGTATTTCAGAGAGATTTACTTGAGGACTTGCCTGAGTTTAGTTGTGTCTCCCCAGGTGTACGGCACAGGGAGCCAGCAGAGAAGTTACCTCTGTTCATGCCCTCTTGACTCAGTCCAACAAGATGCTGCTGAGGGACACATGTGACTTAGAGAAGTGAAAATGGCTTTATCAAACACCTTGTGATGATTAACTTTCAGCTTTCTGCATTTGAGCAGTTGCTTCCTAAAGCAGCCTGAGCAGGACAGCAGGGAGTGGTGCAGGGTCTTGGGGACCCTGGGAGGTCCAGAGGCCAAGTTATCCCCAGGTCAAAGAGGCCAAGTTATCATGGGCCAAACAACCCCACCTGCTGCTGCTGCTGTGTTGTTTGGGGCACTGAGTGCTCGGCAGTCTCAGGCATCCTTCAGTGTGTGCCCACATGTGCAGAGCAGCCTGCAACTGGTCAAACCACTCCATTGAGTGGCAGAGAACACAAGAAAAAAAAATCCATCTCTGAGCGAGCTGTACCTGAGAGCAGAATATTGCTTCTTGTCAGTGCCTGAAAGGCACTGATGAACCCTCCTCTCAGCAATGACACTGTGGCCTTTTTGAAGATGTCCTGTACCTTTGGAGGAGGAACAATTTATTTTACAGGTGCAGTTTTCCAATGAAAATATGCACTTTATAGACCTGATACAAGACAATTATGTAATCAGCTAGGAATAAGTGATCTCAATTTAATATTTATTTGCATATAAAAAAAACTCTACACATTTTTTTCAAATGTATCAAGCTGAAAAACTATTAATGAGGTATTCCCAAGAGGGACATCCACCATGAGCTGTCTCTACAGTCTTTTGCTTTATGTATTCACAGCAGTAGAAATCAAAGCAGAAATTCATACCAGTATGCCAAATCCAAACTACTATCTGTTATTTGCATTCTGCATGTAATGTGGATGAGTCACTACACAAGGTATTACATCACTACATTTGCAGTATGTCAGCTTTGTGTTTGCATGGAACTGTTTATTCTGATAGCAGGTTAATAATCTGAACTGTTTAATCTGAGAGCAGGCAATTCATTTTTCTTCAGATTGACCCTTTTTTGCAATTACAGAAGAAGCCCAGAAATCACAGAAGTGAATTTCAGACTCATTTACCCACTGAATTTCAATTTTCACGTGTTTCCCACCTACCTGTGCACCCACCTTCCCCAGCACAGAATGTCATTAAGGGCCACCCCTGAGATCTCATTTTTCACATCTATTTTTCCCTGTCTGGATGAGTGAACATCATTCCTTCCATTCACAGAGCTCTGTATGGGACAAGTCACTTCAGGCTTTTTGTCACTTAACTTCATCCACTGCCCGAGCTTCAAAATTTCTTACACAGCCTAATTGGGCTGACAGTGTGCTCTCAGGGGCTTTTCCAACCAGAGCACAGTTTCAGTCTCATCTGTCTTGCAGGACTCCTTGAAGAGCTGAAAAACAGCTATAGTAATAAAAATCCTGAAGTCTAATGAAATTTCCTTTCTTTTTTTTTTTTTTCAGGGAAGATATTTCTTGAGAGTAAGATTTGTTGAAAACATGACAGGTTTTTTGCTTAAAGCTACTGGGGTTTGCCTCGTGCTTGTGCCTGCACCTGCACTAAGTTGTTCATAGGTGGATCTGTTCAACAAAAGTCAGACACCTTTATTTTTCAGCACAGCAGCAATCCTACAGAGTTGAATAACCAACACAGGGATGAATTTCCTGGATACTGCTTACCTTTTTCAAAGTAATATATGAATGCATATGTCTGAAACATTTTCTAACTTTCTAAACCTTCTGGGAGTTGGAAGAGCCTCAGTCTGCTTCTTGGGCCTTGAAATGCTCTACAAAGCAGTTGCCTGAGTTTTTATCACAATTTCTTTTCACTTGCATCTTGCATCTTTCTTTTCACTTGGAGCATCAGTCCTTTGTAGTGTTTGGATGTCACTACTCTTTTCTTCTTGAAACATTTGTCTCATATCTCAAAAGCTGCAGGCTCTCCTTGCTTTGCACAGCCCCTGCCTGCTGGACAAGAAAAAAGACACTTCTGACCCCAGCACAAAATTTTTTTTAAAGGACTTGGACACAGATTCTGTACAGCAGGGCAGATAGCTATCCTGGCAACCATGAGACATCAAAGCTCTGTTGCCACTTACCAAAGATGTGTCTTTATTGCTGACCCAGTTCCAGGATACATCAAATTAACTGTGCATTTGCTGTAATTGAGCAGTGATGGTGAAATGCTATGTGGGCTGGTGAAGCAAGTTTGGTGACACCTTACCTGTTTTTGAAGGGGATCTTGGTGCTGGCACTGTTCCTTGGTGGAACGGTCTCTGCTCCCTCCTCTCCCCTGCTCTCTCCCTGACTCCCCTCTACAGGCTCAGTTGAACTTTACAAACCCTCACTCAGCCCAGCCAGGGGCTTCAGACTTCCCTCACCTCCCACAACCTCCTGCTTTCTACAGAACAAGAATGAGGATCTACTTCACTCCAGTTTGTGTTACCACTCACCTCAATGCTTATCACACATCTTTCATTAGAACCACCGTCTTCACATTTCTTCGGCTGCCATCTTATCAGAATTTGTTTTGTAAGTCTAGGATGAAAATGGAGATAGTTCATATTTTCAATTTTATCCTATATTTCTCATCAAAACATTGATATTCTCAATATATATTAATGAAGATTTTAAATTATTTTCACTATAGCAATATAGTTTTGTTCTATAACAGTATTCATCTTTTCAGTTATTATATTTTTTCAGTAAAATTGTCACAGCTGTTTGAGGTGAAAATATTAATTAAAGAGATTATCTACAGAAAAGATCCAAAGTTTTCCTCTATGAACTTCTGCTTGAAGAAAACTAAGTTTTAGCTCACAGTTAGTTCCAAAATAGCTGTTGCAATTAACAGTTTATCTTTTTAACATTATTCTGTCTTATGTCACCACTTTCCCTCAAGTTTACATGTTTTAACATTGGGAATAAACACAGCACTTACAAGGGACAATATGTATGTATCTTGTACAGTCATCAAGGATTTAAAGCACCAGAAGGAAAGCTGAGTTGATTGCTTTCCAGGAAATTCTTTATCTGCAATGAATAAATAAATGTTTGATCAACAAGATCTTCCTTCCTATTTTCTGTTTCTGTCACAGAAAGATATAACTTGCCATCCAGACACCCAGCTGATTGGTTTAATAAGAGTGTTTCCAATTTTAGCATTAGGATATGAAGCTGTAAGTTGCATCCCCTATCTGATTTAAGTGAAAATAAAAAGTTCAGCCTCTTTCCATTGAAGGAGATCAACCTCCCTACATAACAGTGCTAATTAGAGCCAGATGTATTCTTTTAGATAAACAAACTTTTGAAATGCATTTAATGTGCACTTACTTCTGATTGATTTTTTTTTCTTGTGATATGGTAAGAGTTTAAATTGTTTCAAAATTCTTTACCCCTATGAATGTATTTCTAGATAACTGTTCATGGAATAGTCCTCAATCTTTTAAAGTATCTGGCTATGCCTTTCTCTTTTGCAAAATTCATATGTGTAGGGGACAGATAAATTTGTCTCCAGATACCTATTTTTCTCCCACTGGCTATTCTTTCTTTTTAAAGAAAAATAAATGAAAATTTTGTGTTCAGAATCATGAAGCATATAGTAAATTAAATTATAATTTTTAACTGAATGGAATTTTAATGTCATTGTGAATAGCATAACTATTTGCTCTTAATTTTAAATAATATATTTACATATATATGTTCATAAAATGCTTCCAGGCCACAGATCAAAATGAATTAAAAATAGGAAGGTTTCTGCTCCTACTGGAAAATAAACCCAGAATCAATATTGTAGCAAAACCAAATGTGCCCTAGAATTTTACTCTGGCATGATTCTGTGTAAAGCTTTTAGATGCATCATCTTGCATTACTTTGTAGCCTGCTTTTGTTATGGGTAGAAACTTGCTCTCATGAAAATATTTACAGGAAGGTGGGAGCACAATCAGAAGCATTAAGTAAGCAACCTTGACAAAATATGTAATCTTGTCTTTGAAAGACCATGGCATGTGAGAAGGATAACAGCAGGTATTTCAAATCTAGCCAGTAAGGTACCAGCCCACATCCTTCTGCCATCCTACTGCTCTGATGTCTGGTCTCTGCCCCTTCTGCCTTTGCTCCCTGGGCACTGTGTCCCACGCTGGAAATCATGTGTTTTGGTCCAGAGAGGGAATGAGGAATTCACATACAAAAGAAGTCAAAGAGGGAAACTCTCAAAATGCCTTTTTGTTCACTGAAAAAATAACAAAAAACCAAAAAAACACCAAAAGAGTCTAGTTGAAGAGGCCTCAATATCTTTCTTTGTTACTGGAAAGAGTAGACAGTAGATGAGTTTCCAAGAGAGCAGATACAAGCCTTTCTGGCTGTCATTTCCAAGCTCTAGGAAATGTGGAGCTGACTTGAACAATTGTATATGTTGGATATCTGGATAAATTCAATCCAGCTTTGACAAAGCTGACAATATCTCACTAGAGGCAGCCTCTGTTGCAGTGCTGTGACTCCCTCATGAGATGGATGAAGAGCCCAGAGTTTTCAGCTCACGCCTCTATGAGAAAACGCCTAAAAATTCACAATCCCCTTTTCCCCCTTCATCCCTTCTTCCTCTGCTGCCCTGACTCCCAGCATCTTGTTCCCACAGGATGGCCCTAGCAACCTGGTGCACCCCAAATCCAAGAAGGCAGCACAAAGGGGTTGCTTTACATCTCCATGGCCATTAGAGTCCCATATTTGTAGGCAACAACTGACTGTCCAAGAGGGAAGGGGAGCGGTTCAATGGAAACGATACAAGACCTAAAACCTTGTTTTCTTGGAAGATTCATCAAAACTGATAGAGATGGTTTTTTACAACTGGGCCCCTCAAAATTAAATTTTCCAAGGTGATTTTTTTTCTTTAATTTTTTCTACTTTGTGGCACTGTTTTTGAAAGATAAGTCAGCTGGAAAACCTCAAAAAAAATTGCTTCCCAAAGAGAGCCTGGTTGACCTAACTCCTTGCAACTTAGATGCAACTGAGTGAATTCAGCCAGAAAGGTGTTCTCTAAGTATCGCAATAATATGCAATACAAATACAGACAAGTGGAAAACTGTCATCACTGTTGATGTGCTTGATGGATATTCTGGGGGAAAAAAAGGGTGCTTTTTAAAGGTTTTCTGTATATTCAGCATTGTACTTACTGATCATTTGTGAAAAGAGCAAACTACTGTTGACATTCATCCACATAGAAAAGTTTAAATTTTATACACTACTGCACCCATTATAGCTCAAGCAAAGTTCATGCTCTCAAGGTCACTCTTCTTTGTAATTCAGTCACCAAAATTTACTTTTTGTCTTGCTCTTCTGTCTTTGGGGATTTTTTTGAACAGAGCTCAAAAATTGTGTGGTGAATGTGGTTCGTTACAGAAATGAATTAAGATAGCAACTTGCTCTTTCCCTTGCTCGAGAAAAAAAGATGCAGAGATGGGAAAGATTAAATGAAAGAGCTAAAGTAGATGAATCTGACAAAATAATAATGAAAAATAGATATTTGCAATACTATCTCTTTTCTCTTACCATGAACCCCAACTTAAAACTCTTAACACCTTTAGCACCAACTACACTGCTATATCATTTAGAGGTCTACTGATTATAAAATAATAGATACATTTTCAAAAGGAACCAGTAACTGTTATGTTGCCTTTTAAATGTAGACCCTGATTTTCAAAAAGCAACACACAAATGCTACAAAAATTTTGTCAATTAGAAGGCATTTTCTATAGTAGGATTTTTCTCTATGGTATTTTTTGGTCAGTTGTATTCTTATTATTTTTGCTAGTGCATAAGTTATGTCTACCAGAAGAATTATAATATGAAGGTTCACCCTCCCGTAAATAAAGGTGATTTATGAGGGAAAATTAAGGCACGAAGTAGGCAGACTTGCTTAAAGAAATTTGTAGTAGCTGACAAATGCAAAACTACTGGAAAAGCAAAGAAAACATAACAATTGCTCAGGATGTTACCGCAAGCTGCACAATGAAATCCAGTAAATTATCATTTAAAACTAGATTTTTTGAAATCTAGTTTACTAAAGTATATTGATTAGACTGAGTAATAGTGTCTTAGCTGAAAAAAAGCACAGCCATGATAAAGCATTGGGGAACTTACTGCAGAGAAAAGTCCTGCTTAGTGACATTCAAAGTTCACCAGTAGCTATCTTTTTTCATATCCACAGCTTTTGTGATACTGCCTCCTGTGAGCCTTTGATGTGTTAATTGGTGTTTTGTACCAAATGTGATTTAAAAGGATTTTAACGTTTCATCATCCTGCATTTAACATCCTCACAGAGGTTTTCCATCTGACCAATTACATCTCCAGCAGACTTTCTGATCAAAAGGCACTGAGCTGGAGTTTGCTTTCTCGACCTGCAGACACACTTGCACCTGGGGAGGGACTCTCAGGAGCATCCCTGAGACTTTAACTCTTGATCCAGAATACATGGAGTAGTAGTCCTAGGGGCCACTAAGAGGCAGTGCTATAAATCAGCACATCTTCCAGTTATATCACTTCATGTTATGGGATTTCAGGAGTGTGAATAGGAAAAATAGTGCCATACTGAATGTTTCAATTTTTCCCTAGAAAATTCAAAACAGAATTCAAAGCAGAATTTCTGGGAAGTGCTTTTTTGACACAGCCTGACAGGGCCCTTCAGTACTTACCATGATTTTCCCAGGTGAACACAAAAACCCGCCATGAATTTCAAGTCTTCTTAGCAAAGAGAGATTTCAAGCTAGTTAAAGAAACTACCTGGAAATGACAGCTATATAACTCAAGTGAACAGTATAAATAAAAGAAGTTTTCATGGTTGTTCACATGTAATATCTAATTTGCAATATATCAGCACTGACTGCAGAGAGCAAAAGAATAAGGTAGAAAATATGTTCCTAGAAGGAAAAGAAAAGGGGAAAAATACATATTTAATAATATAGGATTGAATAGAGCACAAAAAGAGAAAGTTTCAACAGAATTAATAAAACAGGTTTAACCACATATTTTCTCCTCACAGAAATCAAAAACTGAGGGCATTAATAAAATTATAGTAGGACCAAAATATTTTTGTTTGAACAAATATTGTACTAGTCTTTTATAGAATCAAATAAGAATAGAGATATTGTGGTCATATATCTTTGTCTCCTTGGTTAATCTTTCCATCAACTTCTCTATTTCAGAAAACCTTTAATACCTGAATATACACAAAATTCTTTTAAAAGCAAAACATCTCTTAAAATCTCTTCTTAAAAACAGTTGTTTTGTGATTACCAATTGTTGAAGAGTTATGCTGATTCTGACTTTTTCTTACTGTAAAAGTGTCTCCAACTGGACTTTCATTAAGGGCTTAATTTTGGAATACTCTGACATTATACCTGGGATTTAAAAAAACCAACTTCGATTAGAGATTTCTAACTTCAGTAAAATTATCCTGTAATGTTTTCAGAACTAAAAATATGCAAAAATATATTTTTCCTCTTTTTTATTGAATTCTTAATTTTGACAGTTGGAAAGCAGTAACTGAATGGAATTTCTCTTGCCTCACATATGAGATTTCTTGTTATTAATTTTTTTAATGTTAAGAACAGAATTACTGGATCCTTTTGAAGTTACTTCACCCAAGGTGAAAATGGAAAAAAATAGAAAAGGCTGAATCTCTTCTTCTCTAAGAAAAGGGAGATCACAACAGACCAAAACAAACCTAAAAGACAATTTTTTTAACAGTAAAAATAAAAGAAAAAATGAGCTTGGATCCTCTTTGGTAATTTGACAAGCTAAAATACTAAAGCTTTAAAAGATTTCTCACTCCACATGCAAAGCTTCTTTTGAAAGGGATAAGATTCAAAGCTGATTTTGAGAACCAAAACTCAAAATATTTTCAATCTCTTGCTAATACCTTGTGCCTAGGACAACATTTACGCTGCAGAAACAGTCCCCAGAGCCCCAAGGAACTGTCAGCCCTGGGCAGCCCAGCAGGAATGGGAAGCACAGGGAGAAGTCTCCCTTTCAGGCATCTCATGATGCTGGTCTCACCCTCACTTCTTTGTATCCTGCACTGACTATAGAATTTGATTTGGGCTCTTTGTACTGGGGTTAGCCCAGGAACAGAGGGCAGCAGGGCATTCCTCCTTGTTTGTACAGATGAGAAACAAAAGTGGAATCTCAGTGGTCTTTGGCTTGCAAGAGCCCAGATCAGAGCAAGGCTACTCCAGCAGTTTTGCCGACATTGACCCAGCTACACCATCAACCTCCTTGTTTTGTTCCATCTTCCAAATCCCACTCAGTGTCTGATTACCGGGGAGAAAAATATAGACTGATTCAATTGAGTCATCTACTTGCAAGTAAGCACAGACCCTTTTTGACATTTGCTTATTGTTTCTTTCTTGAGACCTTTATATCATCTTTGAAGTGCACTTTGGGTCTCTGCCTTCAATCCTGCATGCACTGATTTAAATCTTGAAGACGTGAGTGCTGGCATCTATTGCAGGAGCTGCTCAACACTTTCTGCTTCCTATGACGCTATTTTCTGCTGCTCAGACTTCATAAACATTATGATTTTATGCTGAACTTTCCATTCCTGGTATGTGTCTTATGCTGTGTTTTTGTTTTGCTTTCTTTTTAAATTATTTTAGCCAAAATTGAGTTTTTGTTTCTAAGAGTATATTTAAGGAAAAAACACACATTATTCTGTCCATACAGAATGAAAAAAAAAAAAAAAAAAAACACGAAATCCTAAGCAAAACATTCAAAACAGCAACAATATACCAAAATAAAACAGGAAATAAAACAGGCACCTGATGCACCTGAAGGCTGTGCTGACATTCAGCGAGACCTGGATAGACTGGAGAGGGGAGTGCAAACAAATGTGATGTGGTCCAACAAAGGCAAGCGCAGGGTCCTGCACATGGGGAGGAACCCCCAGTGCCAGCACAGACTGGGGACTGACCTACTGGAGAGAGCTCTGTGGAGAAGGACCTGGGGTTCCTGTGGATGACAAGCTGTCCATGAGCCAGCAGTGCCCTTGTGGCCAGGAGGGCCAATGGTGTCCTGGGGAGCATCAGAAAGAGTGGCCAGCAGGTAAAGGGAGATGATTCAGCCCTGGTGAGGCCACCTCTGGAATGCTGTGTCCAGTTCTGGGCTCCTCAGCACAAGAAAGACAATGAGATATTGGAGAGGGTCCAGTGGATGCCAAAAAGAGGATGAGGAGTCTGGAGCATCTCCTGTGAGGAGAGACTGCAGGAGCTGGGCCTGTTCAGTCTGGAGAAGATTCAGAGGGGGTCTCATTAATGCATTTAAACCTCTCAAAGGAGGGTGCCAAGAGGATGGTGCCAGACTCTTCTCCGTGCTGCCCAGTGACAGGAGAAGGAGCAATGTCCATAACTAAAACACAAGAAGATTTGCCACCACCTCTGAGGGTGGCAGAGCACTGGAACAGGCTGCCCAGATCATGGAGTCTCCTTCTCTGGAGACTTCTAAGCCCACTGGGGCATCTTCCTTTGTAACCTCCTCTATGTTACCATGCCTTGGCAGGGAAGTTAGACTTGGAAAACCAGGCAAATGCCCCAAGATGTGAGGCAGGAGGCTGCTTGGTAGGTGAAGAGGTTAAGCCAGACCAGGCAGGTCCATCCCCTCTGCTTCCCTGCCTGAGGCTGGTGCAGTGAGCTCTGTGTTTCCTGCCAGAGTGGTGCCTAGGAAGAAGTCAGGTCAGTGCTTCAGGTCTCTTGCTGGATTTAAGGATTACATGGGCAAGGAGAAGTATACTGGCCTACAAGCTGTATGTGGGGTGGTAGGAATGGAGTAAAGGTGAAAATTTTCTCTAGCAGAAACCATTTGTCCTGGACAGAGGCTCACTTCTCCCAGCTGGGAGCCCCTGCACATCAAAAAGCTTCCAGCTTGTGCAGAGCAGGAGGAGAAGCAGCACCTTCTCACACACATTTTGGCAGGACCTGAGTTTGCCTGCCTTGGAATGTGGCACAGACAAGCCTTTCAACATGCAGGAGTGCTGAGCACCGCTACCCTGGGGAAGGCCTATCAGGGGAGTATGCTCCTCCTAAAAGTAGAGGTGTGGTTTTATTGGAATTGAGGGGAATTTTTTTTAAGGAATGCAACGCTGAAATTACATATGGTTGGTCTGACTGGGACTTTATCATGCATAAATAAAAACTAAGAAGATAAAAATTTGGGATTGCAAAGGCAAATTCTGAAAATTTAGAAGCAATCCTAGCAAAGGCAGCCTGTACATTCTTAATGCAGCTGCTTAAAGTGCACGAGTTCTTTGATCTAGGCAGCATCACACCCAGCCACAGCAATGTGATAAAGTCCATCAGTTCTCTCAGGGCAAGAATACCAACCCCAGGATCTCTTAGGAAAGGATAGTACTGAAGTACAGTGAATTCCCCACTTGAACATAGAGAACACAATTTATCATTTTGCAGTGGATTCAACTGGCAGGATGAAAAATCCTACTGTGCATGCCTTAAAGAAGCAGTTACTAACAGAGAGAGAAGATGCCACTGCTTCCCCAGAAAGCAAGAAAATTGCAGTCTCTGTTCCCTTCTCCCCAGCCAGGAACAGTAGGGCACTCTGGCTCCATGGTGCTAATTAAAGATCAGATGTATTTTCAGACTTTGGGGATTCCTTCAGTACCTGGATCAGTCATTCACTGTGATCTTTGTTGGAATTTCTTTTTTTTTTTTTGGTTCTTTGATTCAAATATTTGACTGGTGTAAATTGGTACCTCTCCCTAGGGACTTAGTTCTTAAAGATAAAAGAAAAACACCTTTTAAAAATACTGCTTTGTCAGTCTGATGGTGAAAAGATGATTAGGAATGTCTGCTGCTTGCAGTACACAACTGGTTGCCCTAGTAATACAGTCAAAACTGAGTTGAAGGAACCCTGTATAGGGCAAGTATTATCACTAGAGAAGTGGAAAGATAACCCTGGCACAAAGGTTTATGGCAACAGGATTGAAAATGGACATTGAAAAAACAATTCATGTGCTCTTTTCCTGCTCTTCAATTATGATTGAACACAACTCTGGCATTTTACAGTGGGCTTGCTGAGCAAACTTACTTTACTCGTAGCAAGAGTTATATGATCAGATAAAGCTACTGTCAGCATAGAAGGGAGTGCAGCATGGATGGGTTAATCTCAGTACCTATAGCAGCCTAAAGTGGAATCCCTTTTCCTTGTCGTGATGCAGCTGCAGTTGTTACCAGTTCTGTAACAGCATGTTTCCCTCTGTTACTCAGGAAAACACACTCTGAATAATTTTAAAAAAAGGAAAAACTTTTATGGCACTATTTCCATTAAAATCTGTTTTTAGCTATGTTATTTGAGGGCACAGTCAGTGATATATTTTTCTTCTGGTGTAAGCTTTGTCATTTGCTATATATCTTCTACATGTGCTAGGTAGTCAGGACTACAAGTTTTAGATGTAAAAATTCATGTACAAATCCAGAGAGGATAGGTAAACCAGCATATTGAGACTTAGAAGACTGAAAACACTACTTTCTATGACCGATGGTGATTGAAGATTTACCAGATTTTCCTGAAAACTTCTAGGAAATGGTCATTCAATGGAAAATGCATAGTCTAAATGGCTATCCTAAGATTTAATTTATCAATTTATGATATGCCAAACTTTTTCTTTGTCTTCACATTTCACTGTTCATAGACTCGTCCTACCTGACTCTCATGTGCCTTTTACTCGTTCTTCAAAGGCTCCCAAACCTCCTTGATTTGTTTTGCGGGGTTTATTTTTATTGGTTGGTTGGTTTGGTTTGTTCATCTTTTTAAATTGAAAAGTTTCTATCTCCACTTGAAGTTCCTGACCTAAAGCAGGTCTCCTTGTGTGCTCTGGCACTGTGTCCATCAGGGGTTTTCCCTGCTCCCTTTGCAGTCCAAGTCTCTCCCCTGGAGTGTTTCGCACAGAGCCAAGCAGTCAGCTCTTTCAGCAGCAGAGTTATGTATATATACATCCAAGAGCTTTTGGAGAAAGAAAGTTTCCTCTGATCCATTCCAGTGATGGGAAAAAGAGGAACATCGTCAAAAGTTGTGTTAAGGTCCAAATACTGAGCAAAGAATTCAAACGAAGAATTAACTGGGGGCAGGGTGCAGGAAAGAGGTGTGAGTGTGTGGGGTTGTGTGCGTGTGTATAGAGGTACTATGACTTTATTAACAGTATTAATGTTCTCAAGTGGTGGAGTGCTGCAGACTAACAGCTTTCTCAGCACTTCCATGAAATGCATTTTTTCTTACCTTAGGTCAAAGAAAGCCCCCGTTTCCAACTGGTGCCTGATACACCTTGTGCTAGAGCAAACTAAAGGATATTATATAACCTATTTCAAAAATGAAACAAAATTTTGCTAATGTCATCTGAAGTTTGTTTTCCTTTTCCTTTAGTGTCTTGAGGGAATTGAAACTAGTGAAAAAGAACAATTACATACAAATAGTGAAGACAGAGCTCCAAACACACAATACATTAGTATTCCAAGGGTACCAGTGGAGAGTTTTTCCTGGTTTAGAGATGCTCAAGAAAGGGGTTAAACCAAAGCAGCACTGAGGTCCTTTTTATAATACCAGTCATATGTTGTATCAATTGTTCTGTTGAAATCAATGCTTTAATACATAATATTTATGCATTAAGCTGACAATGATGTCCTAATTTTCCTAGTCACAGGTAGTAGAGTCCTAGAGTTCCAGCTGCTGTTTCTGTGTGTCTTCTACAGTTGCCCTTCATCTTCCTTGCTCTCCCCTCAGTTTTGTGATGTTTATCTTTCTCGGCCCTGACAGAGCATGGAAGGAGAATGTTGTCCTTTTTGGCAGTGCCATAGCTGGGCAAGCACAGAGGACCTGGAGAAGTGGGTTTGAGCCGTACAAGTGCCTTCATATCCTAAGCATGTGTGCTCACAATTTTATTAAAAGAAAGCTGTGAACTTATTTTTCTTTTGAAAAAGACTGAAAATCAAACCTTGCTTTGAAGAACACAAGTTGTAGATTTTGGGCTGTCTTGTGCCTTGGATGATGGCATACCCTTACTATGTCACACACTTGCTGTTAGAACCCCTGACTAGAAGCAGTGGTTTCTTCACCAGACAGATCCAAACTGAAGTACATGTTCACTTAATACCTAAATTCCCTTCTGTCCTGTGCAGAATGAATCAACACATTCCCACATGTCTTCCTAATAGAGAAGCTTACATTAGGAACCAATAATAAAGTACATCTGGGAAGATTTAGCCACCACATGCCTTGGCATAATTTGAATAAATATCAATGAACTGTGTGCATGCTGGAATTAATGAAAACTGTGCTTTCATTAAATAAAATCATTACTTCCCAGTTATCCTATTTAAATAATAAAATCCCATCTAGCCATAAAGTTTATTTCATAAAAGATCTATTTAAGTAGGTAAAATTGTTGTGCTTATATTGTTAGTTAACCATTTTCAACATATAAAATGAAGGATGTAATTCACATGCAGTGCCTGAAATACATTATTACAGACTCGTTCAGAAAAGAAAAACTCACTTTCTCTATAGAAATATTTCCAAAAACAAATTCAAGTAAAAATTACCAAAGAAAACCTTCTTTAACCTACTTTTACCTTGGCTTTATTTGGAAAGATTAACTCCTACACATTCCATTTTATTGTAGTATAGTTACACACAGGAAAATGTATCACCTATTTTAACTTTAGTTATCATGAAATTTTTGCTCTAAGGAGCAGGTAACAGTCTTAAAATGTCTTGTTTTAAATTATGTTCACTTTCTGCTATTATCCCAGAAATAATATAATATCAAACCTCTTTTTCAAGTATCCATTAGAGTAAGAATGTCAAGTGAGTCATTCTTTCAACATAATTGCAAGATATGGTTATTTTTATTTGTTGAAATTGTAATTATTTGCATATACAACCCTACACTACTAGCTCAAGAAAAATTACTTAAGATGTGATGATGATATTAGACTGCTTAAATACAGCAATATTTTAGAATCATAGATTAGTTTTGTTTAGAAGGAACCTTAAAGATCCTCTAGTTCCAACACCCCTGCCATGGGCTGAGATACCTTCCGCCAGACCACCAAAGTCTCATCCAGCATGGTGTTGGACACTTCCAGGAATGAAGCATCCAGAGTTTCTCTGGGCAAACAATTCCAGTTGTCTCACCATCCCCATAGTAAAGAATTTATTCCTAATATCTAATATAAGCCTACTCTCTTCTGGTTTAAAGACATTCCCCCTTGTCCTATTACTATCTATTCTTGTCAGAATTCCCTCTGCAGCTCTCTAGCTGGCTCCTTTTAGTGCTGCAAGGCTGCCATGGGGTCTCCCCAAAGCCTTCTCTTCTCCAGAATGAGCAACCCCAACTCTCTCAGTCTGTCTCCACATAGAAGTTGTTCAGCCTTCTGATGATTTTCTTGGCTCTCCTCTACACTTGTTCCAGCAAATCCAGGACCTTCCTACAGTGAGAGCCGAAGAACTAAACATGTTACTGCTGCTGGGGACTGAAAGAGCAGAGCAGAGAGGCAGAATCACCTCCTTTGGTCTGCTGGCCATGCTGCTTTTGATGCAGCCCAGGATATGGTTGGCTTTCTGTGCTGTAAGTGCACATTGTCCAGTGATGCTGAGGTTCTTGTCTGCCAAGACCCTCAAGTTCTTCTGGACAAGGCTGCTCACAGCCCCTTGTCTTCCAAGCCTGTGTTTGTGCATGGGATTGCCCCAGCCCAAATGCAGGGACCTTATGCTTGGCCTTGTTGAACTTCATGAGTTTTGCACAGGCCCTCTTCTCAAGCCTGCCAAGTACCCTGGAAGTGTTAAAAAACACTTGTGGATGTGACACTTGAGGACATGGTTTAGTGGTGAACAGGATGGTGGTGTTGGGTTGATTGTTGAACTTGATGATCCTAAAGATCTTTTCCAACTTTATTGATTCTGCGATTCTATGTCATAAGAACACTGTGGGACAGTGTCAGATGCCTTGCACAAGTCCAAAGAGAGCTATTAGAGCCATCCAGTAAGTCAGAAAAATGTACTGTAGGGGATGAAACTCTTGTTCTAATTATGTAGTAATTGTGACCCTAAAAATAAATTATATTGCTCATGACACTGTACACAGCAATTTTGGTTTACAGATGGTTCCATTTTATGAGTGAGGTGATGGCTTCTCAAAGGACCCAATGGACACCTTGAGAGCCACCAGTGAAAATCGTTTCTATTTTTTCTCAGTTCTTCTAAAAATTGCTAATTAATTAATAATTCAGAGGTAAGATTATATTTGTCCCTTAAAGTGATAACAATACTGTAGCTGCTGACAGTCATAAAAGCAGAACAGAAAAATCACTCTCCCAAATCATTAAATTCATGTCTTAGCTGAGTGTACTACTAGTAAGTGATCTAATAAATAACTGCATGATAGAGACTCATTTTCCAATGTTTTAATTGAAGTAAAAAATACTAACATAAATTTTAATTATACCAAACATTCTTAGTAATTTTTTCATGGAGTGGTAGGGCATAGTGCATGCAAACACACATCCTCCAGGATTTGTTCTGTCTCCTTCTTTTTAGAAAACTTTTCTTCTTTATAGAAATAAAAGGCACAAAACCTCCTTGACACGAATTTGTTTGTGCGTTTTGATACCTGTAGTCTACTTGAAAAAGAAAACTGACAGCAGTCATTTTCCTGCATTGTAGGTAGCATGTCAAGCATGGCACATCGATTCCCCCTCCAGTGTTTCTCATTCTATTTGGGAATTAGTGGAGAAGAGTAGCTAAGTGCCACCTAGGAACTGATACATTATTAGATATGTATGCGAGATAGGCTGCAGTTTCTTAATCAGCAGTTGTAGTCAAGATTTTAGTGCAGAATATAAGAATATCATTGGGATAGTTTAGAAAAAGAAGACAGATATATTAAAAGCATGTCCCTCAGATACAAAAAATTACTTTGTTTTACAATACATAATTTCAGCAAACTTTATGTAAATGTAGTAAAATGCCCTGTCATATTAAAAAAAAAAGGGGACAAAAAGAGATTAATTTACTCTTGCGCTCTTTTATTTATTTATTTATTTATTAGACTGTCAATCCCTGCCTTGCTTCCCAGTGTTCATACAAAGGGAGCTGACTTTTCTCTTCTTGACTATTTTTCTTCTGCCTTGAAGAAGTGCTGTGCAAGGGAATTCACTGGTGGCATCATTAGCACAATAGCATCATGCAGCAGCTGCTTTCACCTCCAAAGCACTTTGCAAGCATTAGTTTAATTGATCTTTTGCATGTATCAAGATAAAAGAGTATTTTATCAGCATTGTCTGAACACAACCAAGACTTCCTTTTTTTGATAAGCTATTACTGAATATTTCTGAGATTTTTCTGCTCACAAAGCCTTTCCTATATTGCATATGTAAGGATAGCTTTCAAAGACTTACTCAGAATATTAAAATCTTAACTATTGATTATGATCTGCATTGATTTTAATGGATATGTTCCCAACAGTGTGGTTTTCATAGCTTTGGCAATTATTCTCTTTATTTCTTTATATTCAAGGCTTTATTCTTTGTATAGCTGAGGTAGCATTGCAAATTGTTTTTGAAGGTTTTGCTGTAAGTGGTCATGTCCTAGTGTCAGTTAAGAGCATACAATCTAGCCTAAAGTTTCTGGAACTGCTGAGGTATCAAATTCACTTTAGTGTGTGTATTGCCCAGGTGAATACATATATAAGCATCAGTGACTCAGGGGGGGACACTTGTTAATCTTTCTGAGCTCCACATGAAGCACCATGGCATCTGTTCCCAGCTTTATGAACCCCCAGTAAAAATGATGCCTTTACAAATGGAGGGCAGAAACACCCATAATTAAACAAAAAACAAAACGAATAAACCCCCACATATTACCATAATGAGGATTAAAAAGCAGTTGATATCCACAAAATGTGTTTTGAGATTTCTTTCTTATTTCCTAATCAAGGAGATACATTGTCTTACTTCCTCTTTCAAGGAAAATAATGGTTCCTATGACACTGCCATTACTGTTTGTGTTACTGTAGAATCTCAGGATTGAGATTTCAGACTACAAAGCTTCACCATGTAAAAATACAATGAAGTAAATCTCCCTATCTGAAATAATTTACCATATTCGAAAAACCAGGCAGATGAACCAAACAGATAGAGGCATAACAAGGTAGGAAATTTTAGCACACCACTCTAAACAATGGTCACACATATGTCATATTTTCAAAGAATCATTAGCTCTAGAAATTGATGTGATTAATGGGGGTCAGAGCAATATCATTCTCTCCATTCATTTGCTCTTTCATATTCTCATTAAATTCCTATTTATCAATTAACTGAATATTTAGTTCTCCATTCAGTCCTCTGGGGTCTAAGGAAATGAACTGCTGAGGAATTTTACTGAGATGTATCAGCATGCATTTCCAATACTGACTTAATTTCTGATATTGAACTTCTTACTTCTCTAAATTGCAGATACAGATGGGAAATGACTGCATGGGACCTACAGGAAAATTCCAGTGTATTAAAAACGAGGCATCCCAAATATGAATATAAAAGAAATATATGGATGAAAAATAAAAATTACTGGCACCACTGCCTAAAATTCATTGTTACTTCTGAACATCAGCAGATTACCTACCTACTTGAATGCTATTGCCTAGTTAATGGAGACATTAAGTTCTACTAGATCATTTTTCCTATTTTCAAGTTTAACTTTTTTTTATAGTCTATTTAACAGACACAATCAAAATCAAGATTGGTGAGCTGATTTCATATGCCATCAATTGCATTTTATTATGTGATCTCTTTAAAAGTGATATAAAGAAACAGTGCACAATCTCTGATTGAGGCTCTGAAATGTACTATTATTTCGATTGAGCTTTTTGTTATGTAAAATGCATGCTACTGCATTTCAAGATGAGAAGTAGTCGTGGACACTGAAATGAAGAGGAAAGAAATGAAAAATGGACAGCAAAGGAATTTTATTTATTTGACTGAAGGCTGAAATTGCACAAAAGCGGATAGGTACAAGGATAGGACAAGCCTGCCATCTCAGATAAACACAGACTGATATTAAGAAAATATAAAAATAAAACAAGTAGCGACATTTAACATTGTGATCAAATAACATATTCAAGAGTTTGGCACCTTTTTTCCTTTTTTTTTTAATCAGACAAATCTTTCTTGTTTTAGCTAATGAGACAGTGATAGGAAGCTTCTTCAGGTTTCCTTCATTATTTCAACTGGTTCTGACCCATTTGCTCACTATAATGTCATCTAAGACTTAATAACTTGGTAATTGCTGACTTTCTTGATTGCCTAAGAACAAATTGCTACTTTAATTTGAACAGTATTCATTTATACTCATAAATAATGACCAGTATTGCTGAATTAGTATTCTAATTGTTCTATTTACATAGAATGTAATAGTCCTCAGCCTCGAAAAAACCCCACTTTTATAGTGTTTTACTAGCTTTCCTTGTCTCCTCATCCCAGGTGTGTGTGAGAAATCCAGTGTGAAATGCCAAGTCCTTCTGGTCTTTGGTAGGATATTCAGTGGAACATTGGACACCACACTGTTCCACATGAGAGATGTGCATGGAGAAAATTACAGATAAAAGCAAAATAGGAATCTTTCAGCTTGAGGCCTGGTGGCCATTTTCCTGAGCTGTTCCTGCTAGAAAGCTTACCTTTTAAATATTTACAGTGCAATAATGATTATCTCTTTCCTGCCAGTGCAGGTGAAATCTGTCAAGCTGTTTGTTCTGTTAACACTACAGGCCCTACAGCTCTTGTCATACACAGCCTATGGAGAAAACTCAGTTCCCTCAATGGCACAAAATTAACATAAACTTTTTTTTTCCTGTGTATTCAAGTCTGCTAAGTCTGCTTCTTGCAAGCGTAACATGTATGTTGATATTCTTTGCAAGGGAAACACCATCAGGCCCGAATAATTGATCTTAAGTTACTAGTTCTCACTTTTGTCCTCAATGCTCACTTCAAATCCCATTACTCTAGACAGCGCCAGCTGGCATGTAGGAATGCAGTAGGGCAAGTAGACCCACTTTTTCCACTGTAAAATCTTCACTGTTTCTCCATGAGATTTCAAGCCACCCCAAATGGAGTTGCAGCCTTGTGGAACTGCAAGGAACAAGTGGAACAAGCTGGTTTACTGGAGTAATCGCTGCCTTTACATTACCATACTCTCAGAGATAACTATTGCAGGAGGTAATCTGGTAGGAAAGCTCCCTAGAAAATTTGACCTAATTACAATATGCAATACTGGCATATTTGTGTGGATATATATTGAAATGAACTTCATTTACAGAACAAGACTAGGAGACCTAGAAACCATTCTGGGCCTAAAAGGTCTGAATTAATGGCTTTAGTGAGGGCATGATGCACAGACAATCTTGACAAAATAAAATGACATGTAACTGATTTGTACTTCTTCTACAGCTTTTTACACCACCAAAAAATTCAGAAAGTAGGATGTACCTCATTGTCCAGACCTCTTCTGTAATGTGTAGCCCTCTCGAACTTTCCAGATGCACACCTTACCCTGCACTATGTTGTTACTAGTTTCCTGAAAGAATTTGCCTTGTTGATGAACTGCTGACATAGACCTGTGTTTTCATATAAAGCCAGCTCTCTTCACATGTCTAGAATTTTGTGACATTTTCTCAATTGAATATTGACTGCACCTTCTGTTTGCCTTTTGCTTTCACCTTCTTTCACCTTCCACTGAAAGATGACACCTTTCAGCAAAGTTACTTCCTGAAGTGAATATAAGCTTTACCACAATCCAGCAAAAATATTAAATTCAATTTTACTGTGTTTTTCTAAGACTATGAAGCATGACATCTAAGTGAACATCTGTTGTGCAAGTACAACAAACACAACTTCACAGGAAAAAAGCCTATAAAATTCTAAGTAAATTCAGTCCTGAAAGAAAACAAACAAAAAAACCCCAACAATTTTATACTCCTTCCTGCAGAGAGTCAGCTGCCCAGAAATAATTGTCATAGTGTAGTTGCTTTATAAGTCTTAGCAGTCAGTGTGAGCATAATGCAATTGAAATCAGTGGAGCTCTGCTCAGCTGCATCAGCTAAGGATGTAACTATAAACTGGAATATTAAAATTCACAAACACTTTCTGTTACTGAGTATGACACTCTGCAGTTTTGCTAAAACATTGTAGAGAGATGGGAAAATATGTAAATAAATTTTAAATAATGCAGCCTTAGTTTTAAGTGTATGGAAATAAAATTAGAAACATTCTAGCATAAAATCTCTGCACTTAAAAACAACAACAGCAAAAGAGGAAGCATTTCTTCATTGACAATTAAATATTTCTGATAGGATTTTACTATCCTGAGTAAGTTAGCATGTGATAGTGTGCAGGCAACATTTCAACATGACTATACATATATACTTGAAGTTTAAAAATTATTATTCAGACAGCAGGTTTCTAAATTTAGTAGAATTGTTCTGGTTTTGTTCTTATGTCATATTGCTCACTGGAATACACGAGTGTTTCTCAACTGCACATAGAGCAACATAACTGGCCTCAGTACTGTGCTGTCTGTATCCACATACTCTCTCCAAGGGGTGACCAGTGTGCATTAAAGCATCTTCTCTTGGTTTCTTATCAAATGCTGATGCTTTCTGAGATATTTGCTGAAGTATTATGAAGCTCAAACATATATTCAACCTCACAGCACTGGAAGCTGCTGGGTGAGACATTTAAGGGCTTTGGTATCCAAGCTGGTCCCTCTCTAGAAAGCACCTGGCTGAAGTAAGAAATGGCCTCATTTCATTCATAGATGGTATATCTAAGCCTCTAGACCATATCAAAAAGCACTAGTTATTTATTGTAAATTGAAAGGCTCATTTCCTTCCTGATTCCCTCCACAGTTTTCTTTCAGATTGATGAAACAGTCCCAGGTGAGGTATTCTCACTTGCATTTATGATGATGGTTTGCAACTCAGCCAGTACACTTTGGAGATATCAGAACTGAAGCATCCAAGAATATCTTCAAAGAAGTATGAAATATCAGGTTTATTACAGGATCAAGGTATATAATATTAAATTAAAGCTTTTTTTAAGCTGAAACTTCTTTCTTTCAGGAACAATTAACTTACATTTCCTGCCTTCATTCCCTGTCTAGCATGGCAACTGTCACACATTTCTGAAATCTTTAGTAGTTATTGCAGGTAGAAATTTTCCATTTTTCTAGCACCATGACTGACCTTGTTACACTCACGGCCTCTGAGCAAGCCTTTCTACCACTCCACTGTTCATTAAGCCTAATGCAGAAGTATACAATGTAGCATTTAGTGTAGGTGTAAAAATTCTGCCTAATCCAAATAACACTCCTCATTTGTTGAGTTTATCTCCCATATTTCTTGCAGCTCTGACAGCCCTTAGCCTTTACTCTGATATTTTATGGGTTTGAAACTTATACCCTTTTGTTCTTTACTCATTTTCATGTGCATTTTTAAAATTTGTGTCTCAGGAGAAATTAGTAGTAATGATTAATGGCTGGGTTATTTTGAAAAATTCTGCTACCTGCAAGTAATCAGATGTGAGATTTCAATAGGGCACTCATTAGGCCAACATGAGTCAATTTAATAAAAAATAAGAAATTTTAGATATGTATTGAGAGAAATTGTCAGATCTAAGTGCTCCCTGGACAGAAGGAAATACTTTTTTCTGTGTGTTCTTATGCACTAACAATGAAATTAAATCTGATGGGTTTGAAAGTCTTAGAATGCGGTACAGTAATGAATAGAGAAAAACTGTAATAGGAACTTATTTGTAGTCATCTGCAAAGTTTGACAGAATTTTGAGGTTTGATCATCAAATACATGTAAAATGAGGCCTGTGTTTAATGAGAGACGAACTGAATTTTGTCTACCTGTGGTATGCTCGTGGCCAGGAATTTTTTCTGATGGATAGCTAGAAACCTTTTGGCTTTTACTTTTGTAAAAGTACATAGGTGAACACTCACAGACTCATTATTAGAAAAAATGTTTCTCCTCCATTTAAAATGCACATAGAGGTAAAATAGTGTCTCCCTGCACCCCAGATTTCTTTAGCTTACATGTGATCAGAAAGATGGTGTTACCAAAAAGCTATTTTGAACATAGTAAGTAAACTTTACACTCACTGTAGTTTTCCTGAGATAAGTATTTGCCCTTAAGTTTTTATGTTTCCATAATAGACTTCTTTAGAATGGTTCAAAGCTCTATTTAAAATATGCATAAAAAGGAGAATCAAAGGCAAGTTATACTATATTATCTACTATGTGAGAGGGAAAAAATAATAAAATTATTAATGGGCCTTAAGTGCATATACTGCAAGCATAAGCTTCAGCATTTTTATCTTCTATTTTGTTTTTCCTTGCAGTACCTCAAAAACATATGTATGACCTATGTTCATAGTCATAGTTCTAAATGCCTTGAATGATAAAATAGTCACTACTCAAAATTAACGGTCACTGGAGTTTTGTTTTGTTGGGGTTATTTAATGATATACATTTCCAAGTCTCTATTTAAAACAAGAAAAAAAAAAAACCAAAAACAAAAACACCAAAAAAACCTCAACACTCCCCCTAAAAGACCCCAAAACCCAAAACCAACAAACAACAAAACCAAACCCCAAACAAACAAACCTCTGATGTTTATCAGAGTAAAAAACATGGCTTTTTTTTTTTTTTTTTTGTAAAATAGCTCTATTCAATACAAGAATTACTGTTCCATAGTAAAACTAAGAACAAAGTTAGAAAGGTTAGAATTGCTTCTAGACTCCCAAACCATAAGGAGCTCTGGCCTTGCTGAGCCAGACTCCTGCCTCTGCCTGAGGAGACCAAGATCTAAGCCTCTCTGAGATGCCTGGCACTGGATCTCCCTCTGCAGTACCCGGGATATCGGGACACAGGGGCTGTCCTTTCTCAAACAGCACTACCAGAGACTGGCAGTGCTTCAACCTGGGCAAGATGGCTCAGAAATTTCAAGGAGAGTTAGATAATTAAAGCCCTAAAGGCTCCTTTCCCCTGGAGAAGAGTAAGGAAATAAAAGATGGTTATTTCTACCCTATGTATTAAAAAATAAAAGCTCAATGGTTACTTAACACACTGTGACATTTGGAACAAATTGATTGTGCTTCTAAAACACCATACACACATATCTACAAAGTGTATTTCCAGAGGATAGAGAACTATCTCAGACCTTGGTAGATTATCTTCAGAACAATAGAGAAAGAAAAAGATATCAGTGTACAAAAGATACTTTGAGATTTGGTTTTTTTAGGAAGCACATACATCTGAAGGGTCACAGACTTCACTCGTTCACCTTGTCATCAGGGATCAGCAGTGGGGCTGCTCTGCACCCTGGAGAGGGCACTGAGAGGGGTCCCAGCTGCCTGGTGGGCACCAGCAGATGACGCCTACCCCGTTTTTATGACCTCGGGCCCATCCACAGCTGGCTGAGCTGGCTGAGCTGGATGACTTGGCTGACTTGGCCAGGAGAAAACACCCCCCTTCCCCAGGGTTATACGTGGGTGTCACTAAGGAACCTGTTTCAGCTGGCATGTGCTACCCCTTCAATGATGTTTTGGTCGCACTTCCAAGCTCTTGCATGCAAACAGCAATTCCAGGAATTCATTTTAATGAGAATTTCACTCCTGGGTGAAGCAAATATTGCAAGGAATTTGAGACCCTAGGCATAGGCTTATAGCTCTTCTAATGCAGTGCTGCCCTGCATACACTGTAGATGCATTAGCAATGTACATTTTACCAAACTTTGCCTGAGGTTCTCAATGAGATCCAAGAACATATAAATTGGATTAATCTAAACTCATATTTATTTGAACTTCGGGGCACATAAGTCCATAATATGGGCAAAGCAAAGAAGAAAAAGGGAAAAAAAAGAATCTAAATAAACTAACTACTGCTTCTAATGGGGGAAAAATATCTGTGAACACTTTAATATGAACTTGAAAGGATTTATATAATTGCAAAGGAGCAGAGTTGTGCTTGTGTCTTCAACCCTAGCAGAACTAAGCCTCATACTATTAATAACTGAAATATAACTTTATCTGCTTTTTCAGGGGGTTATTTAAAGTGAGAATGCCCCAACAAAGAGCAGAGGCCAAACAGCTTTGGTATTAACTCAGTTTTAATGGGGATTGTTATGTAGCATTATTCTCTGTGCACATCAATGTTCCTGTTTCTCTCCACTCCCTTCCGTAGTGTGAAAGCTGTCTCTTCTCACTAATTAAATTTCATTACCTCCCACTGAAGAGAACTGAGAGATTACTGGCTGACTGCCTTTGACACAGTTAATCAATCCCTAGAGGACAAATAATGACCCTATTTTTGTTTCTTTTTTAACTTGCAACCTTTTTTTTCTATCCTAAGACACAATTTCCCCCGTAATTTGAATGTATGTCCATCTTCAGTTTCAAGACCCTAATGATAAGTAATTCTGTAGTCATGTAAGTAATCAAAAAGAGGATAGTTATTCATCTCATCTTTAGTAAAAATATTAAACTTGCAATGTCATTTTGCCTATAAAGCCCTCTTTAGTATTATTCATGGAAAACACTGGAATCTTGCTATCTGGGAACACCACCAGCACTGTATTGACCCAGTTTTATCTACAAAGTTATTTACATAGAAGCTGGACACCAGTTACAGGGTTTTCATTACTTGTACCTCATGTTTTTAATTATAAGAATTTTAATCCATTTACAGTGGAGCTGTAGTGACACCACACATGAATTCTACTGTAATTTTCAATTTATGAAAAACATAACTGGGTGTTAAGGACACTTGTTATCAAGTAATAAATCTGACCAATTCAGAAAGACCAATTGAAAGAAGTAAGTAAACCTGAAAAAAGCAGCCTCTTCAACTTTTTATATGTGTGTATGTGCAATTGTAGGGCACACATACATTGCTTTTTTTTCTCATTCAGCTAAAGAACAACTTCAGCCTTCAGACAAGGGATGGTGAGGTTAAATTTCTTCTTAACTAAGTTGTATTTCAGGTGCTGTACTGTAAACTGTGGTACCCCTCACTCAGTGAATCAAGATGACAACTTTAAAGCATCAATATACAGAACATTTGCATATGTGCAAACAGGTGTGGGTCAGTTTTAGCATCTAACATAATTTCTTTTTGTCCCTATCAATTTCCAAACTGAAAAGTTTAAAAAACTTTTGTTTTTCTGAAATTGACTGCATGAGACCACATCCCTGTGGTGAAGCTTTGTGAAACTCAATTATATTAATGTGAGTTCTTAGCATATGTAAGTATTTAACAACCCACTGTCATAAACTACCTGAGTGTCTAAGTCCCTGGAGTATACACTTTGTCATGATAGCACTGAGGGAATGGTCTGTGTGTCTTTCTTGATTTGGAAACCCACTGTTGTACCACTCTTTCAGACTTGCCTCTTTTTTAGAGCAGCTCTTCCTCTCTGGTCCCCTTTCTTGGCTGGGATATATATACTTTGTACATAAGCTATCAGCTCTGTTGCAGTGGGAATCAGTGTGTTGAAATTGATGGACTCTTTATTATTTTAATGATTGCTTAATGGATTAAATACCTACCTGCTGGTTTATGGAAGTCTCAGTTTTGCAGATCTCTCCATGGTTTAATGAGGAAAGTATCAGCATATTTTTATTTCTAGAGCTGTCTAAATCCTCTTCTTACCATGACAGGTGTTACCCACACAGTATGAGCCACTCTCCAATTAACTGTAAAACAGCTATGTAACCTAATAATTAGAAGTGGCAAATATTAATTTAGAGGGTTTCAGATGAAGAAACACTCACTTTCAAAACTAGGCAAATTTCCTAAAATAAGAAGCAAAACCTAAGATTCAAGCAAATCCATGACAAAAGGGTATATGAAAAAAGTTATCTTTACTTTTCATAAACTGATATGAAGAGGTTAATGAAATGAGCTGTGCATATTGCTCCTGCTATTTCAAATACCACCTTGCTTATATTATGGGAAGAGTTAGAAGGAAGATGTGAATACATTATTTCATATCTACGATTATCCAGAACACAAGGTTGTCCAGAAGTAAGGTTTTGGGTTTAAGACTCTTTCACAGACATTCTGAATGAATATAGACAAGTTTCATAGTTTGTGTCTTTAGCTCTTTTATCTTTGTCATCTGAACATAGATATTAGAAAACAAAACAAGCTTCCCTATCTCACAGGATATTGAAATCATAAAAGACATTTTAGTTTTAAAGACCTTAGCTAAGAGTTACACAGGTAATGCCTGTCTGAAATAGGTCTGAGTATTCTTTCTTCCAAGAAAATGATAGGGTTGTGGATTTTTTGTCCTCTTAAATGATAGGGTTGTGGATTTTTTGTCCTCTTAAATGAAACCTCCCAATAAAACCCTATAAAAAATTAATGTGATCTGTCAATACAGAGAACTATCCTAAAGCAGATGGTAACCTTATACAAAATGAGAACACACGATACTTTCAGGAAAAAATATTTCAAATTCTTTGGAAAGTCCAATTAATTCCAACTTAAATAGAAAAACCCTCAGAATCTTTTTATAAATGTTGCTTTCTTAATGTCTGAAGTAAAAATGTGAAACAACCCTCCACTTCTCTGCTTAGGTCAGTAACAAAACTCTGATGAATTTCTGCAGGTCAGAGCTTTTGCTTTAGTTTTTTGCTCATTATTACCATTATCATATCTACCATTACTGTGCTACACCATTACTTCTTTCAGACCAGTTGCCATAGTTTCATTTAATATTCCTGTGAAATTGCTACTGATATTCTTACACATAGATTGGAAAAGGAAGGATCCATTTTATACCATGACTAAATGATACAAGTTATTCAAGTAAATCTGAGTAAAACTGGACTGTTTATGTCCTCTTGCTGCTGTCAGTCATATTTGCAGGTGGAAAAAATGATCCATTCTTTCCTTGCCTAGAGCAGGATATGAGCAATTCATGGCCACTGTAATCAAAATTGCTGTTTAATGATGCTTGAAAGATCATTGTATTTTGTTTTAAAGTCTCTGTTCTAGCATCATGAACCTGGTTTTCACTTTTGTGAGATTTCTGGGATATGAAGGAAATATAGTAATATGTAATATATAGCACATATGTCTGTATGTAATATACAGCTCATAAGTTCCAGAAAAAGCAAGAAATCATACGAAAAATTAAAAATAAAAATTTAAATCCATAACAATACCATTTAAGTTCATATTTGAAGGAATTGCAGAATTTAGGGTTTCTGGGGTCTGCTTTATTTTTAAAAGAATGGTACTATAAAATAACTGGTGCAAATCTCTTTGAGTTTGTCACTTATTACACGCAAAGGATAAAACCCTGAGGCAGACAAAAATACAGCACAGTTCCATGATCTCTGCCCAGAAAAAAGATCCATTGAATTCATAAGAGCTGTTTGCCTGGAGAGGAGCTGGGAAAGCACTACCCTGGCCTATGATAGCTCCTGTTTTCAAACTAAAATGACGTCACATCTGCAGAAGATAAAGGAAACCCTGCAGAGCTGATGGCTACAGGTATCTTAGAGTTACCTACTTTCTGCTTTAGGCTTGTGTAATTCAGTGCATTACAGTTTGTGTATATAGACTTGAATCCTCTCAGAACGCAAGGAAGGGACTCAGTTGACCTTACTTCAAATGTCTAAATGTGGATGTCAGCATCAGAGCTTGTTGTCTAGACTCTGGAATTTTGGCAGAAAATGTAGACAATTTTAAGATACAAATCAACTTCAGGTAGAACCTGAATTAGATAACATCTATCACACATAATATGTTTTTTTATTATCAGTCATCATAAAATAGTGGAGACCCCTGTTTCAGAGACAGACTAGGCATTATAGTTTGGTCAGTTAAATCTGCTCCTCCAGGGGCAGATTTTTTTATAAGAGCAGGTCACAATTTAAAACTGAAAACCCTCAGAAAAAGAAGGTAAAAACCTATTTAGCCTATTGAACAGTAAACACTGGGGTTGCTGATTCTTCTTACTGCCTTTCTCAAGCTACAGAGGGCAAGGATTCATCTAAAGACTACAGTGTTAGGCTTCATAAGCCCTGTATGTGACAGCAGTGAGTACTAGAAGTGTCAGCACTAATTATAGCTGGTTTACTGTGTTGTAGTGGGGACTCAAACATGGCACTGAGCTCCTGGGGCTGCTGTGCAAGCATTTGCCTAGAGAGCAGCTACCTCACAGCACCTGCATAGCAGCTGGGCTGGGAATCCCTCTGCTCCACATAGTCAACAGCTCATGGTGTATGTGCAAGGCAGCATCAGCTGTGCTGAGCAGAGCTGGAATTACTTGTTTTTGATTCCCACTTTTAACAGGAAAAATCCCACTCTTTCCCCCATACTAGGGGTGACACCCCTATAGGTGTCATTTATTTCAGCTTACAAATTCACTGCTCTTAGTGTGTGCAGACTTCTTTGCAATTAGAAAAAAAAATACTAGCCTTAAATTACTTGAAACAGATTTTTCTATACAAAATCATACATGTGTTAAACATGGAATCACAAGAGGTTATCTCAGGCCTATCACATCAAATCATGTTATGTCAGCAGTGATGTAATATTTTTGAGCTATTATCAAGAATGATTTGATAAGATATGGCGCACATCATGTCTGAACAATAATATTGGAAAGGAAATGTTTCGAAATCGAGCTATAGCTGTTTTAGCAAATGACTGGTTGACATCAATTTGTATCATGCAAGTACTGAAGGCTGTATATAAACTTTTTCTGATTTTCCTCTCTCTTGCTTTAAAAGGTGACTGCTACTTGCCCATACACTGCTTGTCTACAAATTTTTGTCAAAATCATCTGTAAGTGTTGAAATGCATCTCTCAAATTGCCACTGGGCAAGTAATCTCTATTTATGATTGTTTGTAGTCAAATCTTTTTTCCTGCTGAAAGAGAGCAGCATAATCCATTTGGCTCCAAGATGCTATCTAGTAAACTGTTCTGTTACAGTTTTTTTCTGCACAAATTATATCTAAGAGATTAATGGTCTGCTCCTTTAGTCTAGATCACATTTCTGTTTCTTAGTTAATCCCAAAGAGAAGACTAAGAAATGGCAAATTCAGCATGGATGCAGTCCGTGCAAGAATTTGAGACTTTGTTCCCAGGAAGTCTGGCTTCCAGTTATTCAGACTGGTGTTTCACCTTGTCTAAAGCTATAATTTTAATTAAGACAGTTTTTAACAGGCTAAAATAATATCACCATATATTATGTTCAAATATGTGCCCCAAAGCTAGCAGTTGGCCCAAAAAGTTTACATTCTTTTCTGTATCACAAATGTGTCTCAAAGAAAAAAAAAGTGCAACTTCCAGAAACCATGGTAACAGCAAAAAATTTCCCTAAGTAGATGTTCAAGTAGCACAAGCCATTGTAGCCATCATCAGTGCAGCAATGGCTTTGACACAAGCCAGCAGAGGCCCCAGTCCCTGTTATTGCAGAGGTTAATGCAGGATTGCAGCAGCACCCTCTGCTATAATGGCAGCCTTTCACATTCTCACAGTATATGACCTCAGCTTCACATAAAGACAGATGAGAGGAAGAAAGACTAAAATGATAAGGAGCCATAATACATTACATACCTTCGAAGATTTCCAGCATTAAGAAATCTAATTTGACATTATCTATGATTTTGAAGCTCTTCGAAAATAGAAGAGCTGTGCAGTTAACTCTCTGGGGGTCCTGTGGAAATCCACCCACTAAGTAGTTACCCTAGTTTCAGTTTAGCAACATGCTATAACATCTTTTTTCACTGAGAGGTATTTTTCAGCATAAATAAAGGTAATGATATGGAATCCACAGCCTCTCACATTCAAATGCACCATACATATACAGACTGCACTTTAATCCTTACCAGAGCCCTAGAGCCAACAACAACTTCTGTGAGCACAGGGAAGCACAGTGTCCCAGGTGGCCATACCCTGAGGGCTTTTCTGTTCCTTGTCAAAGAATTAGACTCAGAAACACTGCAAAATTCCAAGGCAGTGCAATGTATAGTGTCAGAGAGTTGACTGTCTCAGGGGCTTGATTTGAGGTAGCTACTCCAGGTCTCAGGTAAAGATTTCAAATTTATTATGGATAGATAAGTGAAGAAAGTCCACAAATAAAATAGCTTCTGTCTCTCCCCAGCTGCAGTTCCATTCCATGATAAAACAAAGGTCGTGAAAGGAACAGTCCCTTTCCATCTTTTCTGAAGCATGGGATATTTTTGACCAAGTTTAATATAGGTTACTATGAAAAGTACTGTTCTATCTGTGCCTGTCTAAAGCACGGAAGGTTTTAATGTTAAAAGATTCAACATTTTTATTATAAGAACAACTAATGTGGAAAATGCACAATATGTCCAAGGGTCACCACCAGTGTGTGAAGGGAAATTGAGGCTTTTTTATTTCTAGTTGTATCAATTATCTTATAGGAATTATTACATTCGTTACAAAATTGGATGTGCTTAAAACTGATTTGGAATGCCTGTGCACAGGTAGATCTCTTCCTGTGCAGTAAAATATTTTAAAATTCAAGGAGAAAACCTTCCCAGGACTTTGTAGCAGGATATCTGTCAACAATTGTGCTGCCTGTCAACAGCCTCTGCTATGGGAGTTATTTAATGTAACTCCTTTATCTACTGAAATGAACAGCTTCAACATGGGACCAGCCCCTTCTTTATGCCTTGTGTGAGGCCCATTCGGTGACTGGAAAATATTTACTGGATGTGTACCTAGCAATGAGATTCATGTAGAAATTGTTTAGTTGGACGTTTCTGGAAGTTTGGAGCACCTGCTCAGTACCTTCATGCAGGCATAACTACATTGTGTGGTTATGTAATGACTGCAGGTTTCTGAGCCTTACAGGGTGGAGAATCAGGCAGGTAAGTAATTCAGGATTACACAGCAGGGGAAGGGGAATTTAAAGAGCTTAAATATGAATCTAGATCCCAAGTAGGTCCTGGGAAGCTCTCCCTTTACCACCTCTGCCTTCAGCAGAGAGGCCCATGGCCAGTAGGAGGCAACAGAAGGGAAAGTAAACGACTGCAATAACATTTTATATGTTTCTTGCAGGTCTTTGCAAAAACAAAGTTATAGTTGTACTGTGAAGGCAAACTGTTATACCAGCCTATAAAAACTGGGATTTTTTTGGTAGTGGGATGAAGAATGTGGCAAAAGTTTTCTCATCATCTCTGAGAACAGGGAACAAATGGTAAAAACATAGCACTCATCCAGTGTCATTATGAATGTCTAATAAATAAAAGCTTGTAAAATGAATGCTAACACATTATAAACTCTATAAAACATACTATAGTAGGAACAATGATGGTTACAGTCAAAAATAAAATGGTTCAACAACAAAAGTGAAGCTTCATACCAAAGTTTCTAACAATTATACTAAAAGAATTTTTGTTCCCTTCAGAACTTCAACCAGGGACTTTTTTTTTCATGTTGTTTTGAAAGATTATACCTTTTGTAGTCCCTATACCTGACATCTGATAATTTTTTTTTGTATGGTTATGATTTCGAAGTTAATGCTCAAGTGAGAAATTCTTTGAATTGTGATTTTATAGAAGTTCATTTTGAACAAGTTCTCTATGTGCTATGTATGTTTAGAGCAGCAACAGAAGTGATTATTTAAAAACACAAACTTTATTTATTCTTAAATATGTAGAGGGCTAATGTCTATGATCACAGATGAATCATGTGATCAGTATCATGAGACAGGATTGATCTAATTTATGTTACTTTTAACTTTTAAATCATATTGTGCCACGAGTGTATTTATTATGAAATTTTCTGCAGCACTTGCACTGTCTTCTCATGTACATGCTTACAGTTTGCCAGTCTGGGAACTAAAAATCTTCCAAATCTGAGATGAATTACGCTTTTTAAAACCTGATATCTGGGGGGCAAGAATGTTGCTGTTATGCTAGACTGAGTTTACTTCTTTAAGGGTAGATAAGAGAATGAACAAGTTTAATCGCCTGAAGCACCTAATCTTGGGGTAGAAAACATTAACTGGTTTCAAAGTCAGTCATATCCTACATGATCAGAAGGAGCTAGCAACAGGAAATCTATCTGCAGATCTTAGCTTCCAGACTAATCCCCATTACTAATAAATAGAGCTGATTCTATTTTTAGACATTTAAAGCTGTTGTGTTAACACATATAATCAAATTAGTGATTAAAAACTCTTAAAAAATTGTGGCTGCCCACGGTCAACAGTGTGTTTTTTAAATTTGAGATATATGGTAGGATATAAACTTCAAGAAACAATGGTACAGTTCCTTATAAATGACAATTTAATGACAGAAATATGAAGACTCTTCAATTTGAACTAGGTTGGGCTTCAATCCTGTAAGACACTTACAAAAGTAAGAAATCTCATTGAATCTGCATTTCAGAGTAAGCCCATGTGGTAAAAACTATCCATCGAGATAATTATATTCCTTTCGTCCTGAACCTTTCAACTGCATTTGTCAAAAATGAATAATTGAAAAAAAAATTTTTTGCTAAGTTGCCATTTGACTGATACAGCATTTCCATAATGGCGGAAGCATGAGAAAACATTTTTATCTAATAGAAAAGGAATTGAAAGCCATAATGAAAATTTTGGTGGATTAATTCACATACAAAGGATGATCTCAATAAAGTGCATTAATAAATTACACTATCATCCCAAAGGGCCTGCTATGGTATTTTTAACTTTATTCTGGAAGGATAGAAAACATGCCTACTTTCAAATAATATCATAAAATTGCAAAACAACGTTTCTTATTTGTGTTAAGCACAAGCTATTACTTGCTGTAAAAATGGAAATATTTCTTTGTGAAAGATTTTGGGTTTAATTTACACATTAATCCAGTCAGATAAATAAATGTCCCATTATGTTTCAGCAAATAAATTTTTTGCAAACATAGTTTCAGAAATTCTCTTATAGTTGTCTCTGTCCACCTTATAGCCTGTTGCTATACATATATTTTGAAATTTTTAAGCTTCATATACTCCCTAATAAATAAAGGAAACAGACGGTGATTTTGTAAGCTGTGACAAGAGAAAGTTTATTTCCTGTTTGTTTTGCTCTAACCTTCATTAATCTTTACATGAATCTTTACATTTGTTTCAGACATAGGATGCTCTGTGAAAATGCAGTTCAGAATGTTTGAATATCAATGACTGGAAAAAACATGATGGTCTAACTTTTGCATATAAAGCTATTGCGGTGTATTTATTACGGTGTAGCTTTAGCTTCTGGGAGATTATCCAGTTAGCTAAATCCCTGCTAAATATTTATTTTTTATGCAAATCTTCTTTATATTTGCAAATCCTGACTACACAAAATTTATTATATGGCATCTCTGCAGTGTTTGGGCCACAAAAATCTCTGTGTGGAAGTCCTCTGTTTCATGACCCCACAGCTGCTGTTCCCTGCAGGCTGACACCATGGGAGGTGCACTTTGGTTTGCCAAGAGCCATCAGCAGCCTTGGGGAGAAGAACTGCACACACTCTTGTCCCAGAAAGGACCTGAAGTGCCTATCAGAAATGCCCTTGGCATGGAAATGCCCTCTCATTTATTTCCTCTCAGATGAATGCTCCTGCAGGTGAAGCTCCCAGACCTCCTTCAGCGCCCAGCTTGGCACCTCGAGCCTGTGCTGAGTACCCCGGTATGGATCCTGATCTTCTGGGCATTGAAAGCTTCGGGATGCAAAGACTGTCACTGGTATGCTGCTCTGTAAAGCAAAACTGAAGATTGCCATGGGAAAGAGAATGCCATGACAGAGCTTCAGTGAGCTTGCAAGGCATGAGATCTTTTGTGCTACTTAAGAGTACGGTAATTTCTGTAATGTGAGGAGGAAAAATCAAGCTGGGACTCTCAAAAAGGTTTTTTTTAAATGTCCCTTGGCTTTTTCAACTTCGTCCTTGAATTCCAGCTGAGAAGAATAAAAATTTTAAAATTGTCAAACACTACACCAAGCTGTTACAACTAATAGGCATAGCAGAAAACTTTTTCATAATAATACTTTAAATAAAACCTTAGTGGCAGAAAGCAAGCAATCGGTATGATTTGAGAACCTTCCATGAGAAAGATTTTCCGATGAAATAATGCTCTTACAAACAAGCAAGTTTCCCAAGGAAACGTTTTGTTTTGAAAAAATAAAAAAGCATGATTATCATTTAGAAAAATGGAAATATCTGCACCCAAGCGTGTATGTAGCTCTTCTAGTATCCTATGACACTGTATATCATTGGCAGAAAACTTAACAAGTGTAAAATTACATGCCATTGTTGTTTACATTAGGCTTTTTCTGTGTAGGATTTTTTTTTTGTTTTGGGGTGTTTGGTATTTTGATTTTTTTGGCAGTTTTTTTTTTGCTTTTTTTTTTTTTGTTGGGGGTTTATACAAGTTGTGACTAAAAATGGTAAATTTCATGATCATTATTTTTAATGGAAAATTTTTATTGTCTATTTTAATTTTTTTATGGTTTAATACAATCTATTAAAATTATGTCAACATTCTATATTCATTTTACTATCTTTTTTTGTTTCCATTTTGCCCTTGCCCAAAAAATAAAACCAAGGAGAGGGGAATGAAATGTCTTATTTCATGAAAAACAAATTACAGACAAACCCTTAAACATGTTTTCCAAAAAGTGAATAAAAATATGAAAATTATAGAATTATAGTAACACCTTTGCTTTTTGATGATTATGGGGTATTGCAAAAAACCTACTACTTTCAACAAGGATGATGGAGAAGTGAGGAAAAAATTATTATGTCCATCTTTTGTTGTTTTACCAGGTCCACCATGATTAGGAGTAAAATTCTAATGCCTTTTAAGACAATGTCAGCTACACTGACAATTACATTCCTGTGTTCTAAAATGTCTAAGAACTACTTTCCTACCCCAGAGTTATTTCCAAAATGACAGACCATCCATTGGCTCGTGTGGGGTCACGTGCCTCCCACACAGGTTTGCCAGCACACCTTCATTCTCCACAAGGAAATACCTGAAATACCTCAACAACATCACAGTGAGGCTACTTTATAAAATTCAGTGAAAACCTCAGCCTTTCACCATTTCCAAAGGATTGCTTTGCTACTATTCAGCAAACATTTTAAGAATAGGCAAAAATCCTGCCTTTAGCACAAGCTCTACTGAAGAAATTAGTATCTCAACAAATATGATAGTGTGAGGGCAGTTTGAATTTTGTCGTCTGGAGTAAGTAACAAATGTGAATTTAGCAGTTGCCATCTGGTTAATTCAACTACAATCAATAATGAAATGATGAGTGAAAGCATGAAGAGGAAGAAACCTGTGAGCATCTCGCCTAATGAAAGTCTGAACACAAATTACATCAGCCATGACCATAGTTAAGTTGCAACATTTGCAGACTCGATAAAGAGGATGTAATAAGGCTGGGTAACAGTCAACAAGAAAAACTATTTTTAAAAAGAAAGCATAATAATCTAATTTCATTGCTTTTCTCAATAGAAATGAAACTTGGAGGAGAAAAATACCTGCACACTTTAGATGAATTTTGGCAAATAATATAGGATCTCATTAAATATTCTTTGGAAGATTTATTAAAGTTTTTTTGGACACAAATGCCCAAGACAAAATAAAAATACCATTTCCACACATGGACATTATGTGCTTTGTACTTCAATAGAAAATTTGTTGCTTGGGTGTTGACAGAACATTTTTAAATTCAAGGTCTACCTAGAGTGGTGCGTGCTGTGGCCTCAATAATGTATTTGAAATAGATCTTTGTTACACTCTTTAGGGTACTCTGGTCCAAATACATGCAACTGCTAAGATGATGGTGACACTTTAATTGTTGTTTATAGTAACTGCTCTGTTTTCCTGCTTTGAACTAAGCATCACCATCTTTCCTCTCTTAAATTCCTATATTTTCTGTCAATAGTGAGCAGGAAAGTATTGTACTGACTACAAGGGTAGCAAATTGATTATGAATTGGTCAAGGCACTAAACACAGAACAGTAATGAGCAGCCTGAGCTGTCTGTGAATGCTCCATTTTGTTTATAAAGATGTTAAACAGAACTGACTGCCCTTGCAGCATCGCCCATGGGAGCAGCACTGTGAAGAGTGCTAGATCTGATCTGAGGGTTTCTGCTAATTATCACACAGAGCTCTTTAAATGTACAGGTGACAGCAAAGGAAAACCTCACCGGATCTGAAGAAAGAGCAGTAATAGTTGCAGTCACACTTACCTGCTTCCTCCACCCCCTTCTCTCTGCCCAAACCTGCATGGAGTGAACACAGATTCCCACCCTCATGCAGTGCCTGGGGGCACAACAGGGGCCAGACACTGCTTGCACCAAGGTCACGGTGACCCTGGGACACATCCAGCTGGGGCGGCAGCCCTGTCGAGGCTTCTGCAGCTCTGCACCACCGAGGCACCTCCAGGCAAGGTCAGGCACAGCCACCCCCACACATTGTGTACACACCTGGCAGAAGGACTGTGATAATATTTGAAAAGGGGATGGAATACAGCTGAGCTCCTGCCTCACACTCTGGCTTTCCACTGTGTGTTAATCTGTGGGCATCCTTTGGCAATCCCTAGAATGTGGTTTCAGAGAAGAAGCCAGCATAAGCCACTGCCGTGTCATTAACTGTAAGCCCACAATATTTTGACATTGCCTGTTAAACTATTTATTAAGAGCTCATTAATTTACCTTTTTTTCTCTAGCAAGAATGGCTTAATTCTTTATGCTTTTGAACTGCAGCCTGGCACAACAACAAGGCCTGAAATTCTGTTTTATTATCTCTGTTAACAAACAAAATGAGCACAGTTTTCTAAAAGGCTTTTTCAGCTTGGAAATTGAAATTGGCTGCTGGCTGAATTTGGTCTGAGAATATTTGGCATTTCTGCAAAGCTTCAATACTCCCAACCTGAATTTTTGCACTTTTATGAATTGTGTGTTGTTATGTCTGCCGGTTCAGATAACAGTTCATTCCAGTATTAAAATTATTTTCTTTCCTTTTATTTGTCCCCTGACTATTATAGTCTTTGCATCCTTTTCACTTGAGAACTTCTACATAAAAGGAGGACTTTCAGTTGGATTAGTGATCAAATACTTTTAGACTTACCCTTTCTTACAATATGAACTTAGGCACAAAATCTATTCTTGATGATGACACTCTCAAACTGTCATCTCTGTGCAAAAGTCTAAATCTAGACTCCAGGTGGACAGCAGTGATCTAGGCAACTAAGAGTGTCTCTGCATCTACACAGAATAACATAGATTAAATGTTTAAATGTGTTTAGCAATACTGCCAGTATCTATTGTGGTCAAAGGTCAAAATATTTACCCACCAGTGAAACAACACAATCTTTGGAAAATATTTATGCAAATTTCATCTGCAATGTAGAGAGCATATTGAAGATTTTTCCTGGAGTAAATCAACATCTCCTTTGATTTTGTCAAAACCTCACTGATGGTTCTGAGCCCCTTCATTCACACACCCAAACACACACACACACACACGCACACCCCTTTGGTTAGAAGCACAGTATATCAAAATTGGTTTAATCCTACATGAGCAGAACTATGGACCTTCTGCATGTCAGGTAAAATTTCCAAAATGGTTGTGCTTTGGGTGCATAAATATATCTTGAATTCCTTGTTGTAGATTCAAAGTTCTTCCGCAGACCTCTCAGTGGAATAGCCACGCTCCCCAAGACCTTCCAGCCCATCCCTAAACCTACTCGTTGTAAATCCATGGACGCTGCTCCACTTCTGTGCGTGTGTAGTCACTCAGGCCATTTCTCTGAGAAAGCCCTCAATGAGGTGCACAACAAAAAAGGAATAATTTGGACCCTCCCCGTGCAACAGAGGAGTTCAGCAGGGAACACAGTCCAGATTTGGGTCTTGGTAGTAATGCAGGAAATGCAATAATGCTTGATCAAGGCAGATCAAATGGAGAGGGACTTGCTTTAAATTCCTTCTCAGTTTAGTAATCTTTCAGTAGCTCTGCATCAAAAAAAAAAGAAAAAAAGAAAAAAAAGGAAAAAAAAGTGTTTCACCCTCAGGCTAGAAATCTTAGTGCACAACAAATACTATTTTAGAAAGACTTGTCTTGCTGGCAGTTCACCCAGGAGAAAGCTAAATTGAAATACACTTTAGAACTCAATTCATAGCAGTTTGGTCACTTAATAAATAATTTCTTAGATATTGTAGATGTTTTTCACTGGTGCAATATTTTATATACAGCCCGTTTGAGAAGACCAAAAGTCACAGAAACTTGACTAAACAATTATCACCATGCATCTCCTTGCCTTTATCTGGTTGTGATAAATATGAGGCCACATCTTCATCACCAAGACTGCAGGGATCTCATTGACACCAACAGGCAGAGCACAACAGGTCTGCTGAGGCCACTGAGATCCCCCCAGATGTCAATAGCAGCAGGCCCAGCTCCAACCCTTTAGTTTGCATTGCCTCAGGGCAAGACCCTCCCAAACACCAATAAGGGAAGAAAATGAGATCCAACCACCATGGAGAACCATAAATTTTATGGAAACGTTTCCCTCCTGCTTGTCGCTTTCAATAATTCCTGTTCAAGAAATTGAAAGACACCACTAAAATTCAAGACAACATGTAACTGGTGATACCCACGCACTGAATTGAGAAGCTGTATGATAAAATTAACTAATCTTTGACCACAACTCCACCTAACCCACCTCTCCATGGCTTGTCTTGATGTTCCAAATCTCAGAGCAGCTTTGCACAGCTGCAGCATCATAATATATTAAATAATGAAAAATAAAAATTTTGAAAACCAGCCTGCAAAGACATTTTAATTTTTTCTTCCCAGGTGCAACAGGTGCTCGCCTGAAATTATGCAGCCCAGATATCTGGAATGGACAGCATGCTGGAGATAGTTCTGTCTCTGACATTTTTACAGCCTATGAAGGAAAGAGAAGGTTATGCTTAGCAAAAAAAAAAATGAAAAACTACTCTTATCACAGTTCCCTATCAGATAGTGAATTAACTACAAGAAAAAGTGTGAAATATTTGTGTATCTAAATATATGCGCACATATAAATACACATGCACACATACAGTGACCCCTGCTCAGGAATGTGCTGCTCTTTTGCAGGACACTGGGCACACTTCTGGGATATCTGCCAGAGCACACTTTGTTTAAATATTTTCCCAAGGGAAAGGCTTGACCTGTGGCTGCAGGCTGGAAGCTGAGGAGCTTCCCTGCACTGCTGTCTGCCAGGGCACTGGTGGCAGAGGCTGAGGGCCCAGGCATTGTGCCACAAACAAATGCATCCCTTCCCACAGACTGTGTGAAGCAGCACAGTTTCAGTCTTTGTGGGTCTGTGAGCAGCTCCTGCACATGCAGGGGCTGCTGCTGAGGGCTGCCTGTGAGCACCTTTTTGTAACCCATGGTGCTCATATGTGTACCCTGCTCGCCCAAATTGATTTTAGGCTCTTTATTTTGGTGATTTGAGGAGAGTGTGTGCTGTTGTTTCTCTCAGATAGTCAGCTGTGGGACTTTGCAGGGCTCATGCCTTCAGTCTGGTGCAGCGTAACCCCATGGAAGGGGAGGGACCCTGCTACCATTCCTGCATAAGCAACAGATGGTTATCATTAGGAAAAAAATCTATTTGCAGCATTGCCAAATGCATACCCATGACACTACCCTTACAGCCTGAATTTAAAAATCTGTTTGTTATTTGGAGTAATTGAATGAAGATTCATTGGAAGCCTGTTTCAAACTATGAGACACTTGCAAACACTCCCTTCCAATTCCTGCTTGCAGTTTTTCCTTTGTAGCTGCTATGTTCTTCATGTTGAGCTATCCATCACTACAGTCATACAAGATTGTTTTCATTTCTGTGTGGATGGGCACTGGACCACAAACAGCTTTGAAGATAGTTGTGTGAACATTCTCAGAGGGATTCTGCATCAAAAAATACCTTTATTTCTGCAGTGTATACATTGCCATCCCTTCAGAGAAAAGTCCCAAAGAAAAAATTTTCCTCCAGGAACATGTGGAAGGTGCAAATAAAAGGGGTCAGAAAGACTACTAGAGTGTATTTTATGTTCAACATTTGAATTAGGTAATTATTTGCAGTGTTACCTTAGTTTCAATATTTGAATCATCATGAAAACTTTTCTCAGATTTTAAACAGTCCTTTTTTTCAAACACCTCTTCACTGAAAGCCATACCAAATCAAGCCTTCCAGCATATCATTTTTTGTTCTTCAAAGTGTCTATCTTAGGCTGCCCGGCCAAACTCTGAGTCTTATCTGAAATAGTATTTCTGTGAAGATAAGAATTCTGTGATTCCATGGGTTTTTCCAAAGAAACTATTCCACAAAGCTACCACAAATTTCATAATAGGAACTTTTTTCACATTTTCATTTGTTCTGCAGAGCTTTTAAATCTCTAAATAGATAGATTTTTTTCTGTCCCCTCTCTATCCTCCCCTTAAATTGACAAATTAAAGCATAAGTTGCTCTTCAATGATTCAGCCTCTGCAGAGGTTGAATTCTGTGGTCTGTGAATGAAGAGAATATTGTATTATACCTGTTAATTCTTTTTCTGCACTCAGTTTCTGGGAACCTGCATTCAATCAGCCTTTTTCCAGAGGGACATGTAGTGGTGACTAATTTTACATTATTTCCTACTGCAGTGTGTATCTGCTGTTTCATTTCCTTCTTTCTAATGCCTGCAAATACGGCTCTCTTTATCTGCAGCTCTCTGGGAATGCTTGTGAAATTCAGCTTCTGAAAAGGATTTGTGGCATAATATCTCAGCTGGAGATATTGTAAGATAATACTTTTTCTATAGCAACAGGGAAGAAATTAGCTCATATATCCTGTGGGATATTGTGAAAGCAGTTGAGAGGGACAAACTAATTACACTATCTCCTCTGCAGAAAACAGACAGATTAAGAGAGCTACATCAGTTAAAAATTGTCTAGAAATCTTATGCATGATTTTATCCATCTTGTAAATACAATGTCTTCTGTTACACTGATAAACCTAAAATCAGCATGTTTAGACTATAAATTAGGAGAGGAAAGGGATATATTAATAATTTGGCCACAATAAATATTTATTGTGTTTGGAAATCATTTATAGTCTTCTTGGAAATTTCTAACCTAAATCATAAGCACTTCTACCCAGGCTGTAATATTCAGTACACTGAATTTGAGAGTCTTCCATTCTGATGTATTCCCAATCACTAGATGTTAGCAAGTGCTTGACAGAATTATTTAAAAGGCAAGTACTGGAAGCCTACTGTGGAGTAAGTATTGGCACATGTTGGATTTTAGATTTATTTTCACCGTATATAGCTGCTTTTTACTCTCTCTGTAAATATATGTTTGCATAGATAGACAGATACAGATGTTAGGAACATATTAAACTTATGTACATATAAATTTCAAGTGTCTCTCTGTTGCTTACCCAGAAGATTTACTTACTAGAGAAGCTTTTAGCTTCTTGAAATGAGTCATTGCATGGTCTTGTAAACTCATTGGTTTTTTCTTGGTTGAACTCATGCAAATCATTTTTTAAATAAAAACATCTAATCAGAAGGAATAGACATGTTTTCATTACTGTCTACATGCCTGGTGTTACTTTCAAAATACTGCTATAAAATTCAGCAGAATTAACATGTAGGAAACCCAAAATATCAGTGGCAAAATTTGGGGTGTTCCAAGATATTTCATGAGCTTCTTGTCCAGATTTCTTCCAGGATCTCAGAGTAATTTAGCTTCTGAGAGATGCAGAGAGGTCAGTTAGCTGACTTTCAAGTTAGAGCCAACTCAGAGCAGCTCTCACAGGTTCTCTGGGCCATGGGTAGACAAAAAGGCTTTACCCAGTCAAGATCTATTCAGGCTACCTTCACAGTTCTCATTATTAAAACAGGAGTACTTTGGTATCTTCTCTTTAGCTTGAATAAACGCTCTTAAGCATTAAAAGTGAATTATAAGTTAAAGAATCAACTTTTCCAAGATAACACAAGAAGCTTCAAGACAATATAGTCAAACTGAAACAAATCTTAGTAATTTAGATATGTTACTTCACTTTAAATGCTTTAAAGAGATGAAACTCCTTAAAGATAGACCATACTTATGTTTAATTACTCAGTAGTGAATCAGAAAGCTTGATGTCTGTACTCCTCATTTTCAGGCTGTGGTGTTACTGTTCCCTGCAGTTCCTCAGGCTAGTCCTCTCTTGTACCTGCAATTTTTCCTCTTATCTGTCTTGGAAAAATCAATGTCCTTTTCTGTGTTAATAGTCTCTTCCAACAGTTTATTCCTATGGACATGAACTTCAGGGATCTTTATATGGAAAAGAAAAATAGTCTTCTTCAAAGGGAAGACAACAAGCAATGACACAAAAGTTGTCACCATAAGCCACAGTGGCATTGGCATACTAGCACCACTTGCCAATGGTGTCTTGTGGCAGTGGGAGATCTGGCGAGACAGATCTGCCCAGGTGCAAGAAAGGTACTCACATTTGCTGGGAAAATTCAGAAATGGTGGAAGGTGTTAGTGTCACAAACTGTGTTAAGCAAAGATCAGTCCAGCAAAAGGAGTAAGAAGTAAAGGAAGGCATTATGCAGGGTATTAAAAGTGAGGCCAAGCACTACAGAAATTAGGAACAGAGACATGGTGAGATCAGGGCAATACAGTGGTAAAATTACCTTTCAAGCTTGCCACAAGATATGATGTTTTCCTTTATATTATTTTTTTCTTTATTCTGTTCACTTTCCTTCCATTCTTTTCCACTATTTGCTTTAAAATTAAATGTGTTTAAAAAAATTATTGATACAACAATCAAAAATTGCAGAAAATCAACCCAATTATTTATCCAGTATATGGTTCTTACCATATATACCATATATATACCATATACCATATATACCATCCAGTATATGGTACTTCTTTCCCAGAACAGAAAAATTATTCCTCCTCCTCAATATCTCTTATGGGCTTAATCCGCCCTAAAGTAGAAATAGCAGTTTCTATTTCTTCCTTTTGTTCCAGGAAAAGACTGGACCTTCAAATCAGTAGGTTACTTCCTGATAACAGGAACTGTGTCAACAGTCCAAGACAGCTGGGACAAATTGAAACTGTTTTAGGGAAGCAATTATCAACTAACAGCAGATGCTGTATTTAGGGCCAGAAGCAGAATAGTCTGCAGTTGGCTTGTGGATTTCAGGTCACGTTAAAATATACTCACCTTGGGTAGCTTCTGTAACAGTTTGAAATTTTTTGTTGCGCTTCAGTTGTCTGGTTCATGAGATACAGTGAAAAAGAGCACAAGACCAAGTTCACAGTGGCCATTTCTTGACTATCTTGCAATAGCATCCCTGGCAGGATTGTTAATGTCAAATTCTACTGGGCACTCTGAGCTTGCCCCAGTGACAGAACCTGAGGAAAAAGCTCACAGTACCTGGGCTTCAGAGAGCCCCCCAATGTCACCATCAGTCATCAGCTGAGCCAGCTTTGATAGAGCTATCACAGAGTTGTGGAATGCTTTGGGCTGGAAGGGACTTAAAGTTGGCTAGTTCCAACCCCCTTGGCCATGGAGAGATGGCTTCCACAGGACCAGATTGCTCAGAGTCCCATCCAGCTGTTCTTCAACCTCTTCCAGTGCCTCACCACCTCACAGTAAAGAATTTCTTCTTACATTGGCCTTTGGGGAGCATTTCTGGTCTGCTCATAAAATAGCCCAGAAATCCATATTTTTCACCTGTGCCAACACTGCTTGGGGCATTTTTCTGCCAAAGATGAAACTTTATTGGTGTAGCCCATGTGCATGAAGAGCTAGTGCAGGAATAGCAGCAGACATGAGGAGTGTGCACACACTTTTCAACACAGCCACTGCAGGCTCCACCTCAGGCTGAAGCCCATTCTCCCAGCAAAATATCCTTTTTGTAGTTTGTAGTTCACAACATGGTAATCCCAGAATGTGGCCTTTCCACAGATATGAATTACATGAGAATGATTTCTCAACTTGCTAAAAGCTCCCAGACAAACAGGCAATAGGAAATGGGAAAATATGAGAAGTCCTGTGCCAGAAGGAACGGCAATGATCCCTGTTCACTGGAAGTATGGATTATTTTGAAAATATTGAGAAAAGATGCTTTATGTCAGAGAAAAGGCAGCTGCCAAGTGCTCCTTGCTATGCAGTGGCAGTCTTTGTTCAGGTGTCCTCTCAGCTCACTCTCAGCTGAGCAGCTGAATGCTGCATCTGCTCCCAGCTCAGTGCACTGGCACAGCCCATCTTTCCCTATGACCCAGCTCCTGCATACCTGAGGGAAAGATGTTGGCTGGCAGGGTGGATAGTGTTTGTGTGCAGCCCTCTGGGACTGGGAAGGGGCTGTGATGTGGTGCCTTGAGCACGTTAAAGCCTGGCATGGCTGCAAGGGAGTATGGTGCAGGAACCAAAGGTCTGCATCCTGTTCAGTTGGTCTGAGACTTGGCAGACTTGGGCAAGCAGGGGTGAGCTTTTGGCAGTGGGGTGGATGGTCCTCACTGTCCTGTAAATCAGAAAATGCCAGGAGGGCAAGAATCCTTCTCAAAACATTTCTGCTACCTACAAGGGATCTAGCCCAGAGGTACTGGGTAGCTGAAGTGTCCTTCCTGAACAGTGGAAAATTATCTATCTCACTTCATTGATTGAGTCTCCAAATATTCCAGATTCTTAATAACTGACTAATGAGGTTAAAACTGCAGAAATGCTTGATTTCTTTACATTTAAGCAGCTCCTGCTGAGAAAATATTCCCTTTGGCACACAGGCACCAGCTGCTCTGACAAGAAACAGCCATGGGAGAATCTGGTTCTGAGGATACCAGTTTGTTAGATTAATTTCCCCCTCTGTGGCACTCAACATGCCTCAAAATACTGCTGGAAGAAGGGCATTTTATTCAAGTGTCTGCTTTGGAATATTTACTTTTCTTCCTCAGTGCTTCTTGCATAGCTGCTGCTGTCCAATTAACTCTGAGCATTCCTGCAGTCCCTGCACTGCCTGTCCCACATCACCATGTGGATGTGCACCATGTCCACCATGTTGCAAGGAGTTTTCAGATACAGAAGAGGCAGAAAGCTGTTTTCTGCTTCTGGCCTTTACCCCTGACTACTTGAATGCATCCATCCCTTCTGACCCCTCTGTACTGTAAGCCTTTACTCTCCTGGGGCTGTCCTGGCACAGGAACCTTGTGTATCCCTGCCCTGAAGCAAGACTCCTTTGGCAGGGCCTGCAATGCTGCTTTTCCCTGGGCACCGCCTTAAAACACAGCTGTGCGATGAGGGGTAAGAGAAAAGGGAGCAGCATATGCAGCACTCTGTCTAATGTAGGCATCAATAATACAGTGAGTTCCCAAACTGCAGAGAAAAAGCCAATTTTTACCAAGAAAGCAGTGAGTGTCAGGCTTTTGGCAATTGTTTTGGGGATTTTTTTGCTGGAACCAACTGCACTTTCTCCTGTATACCCTATGGAAAACTGTCACAAGTAAGGCTATCATCTTCTCTGAACAAGGATCACACCAAGTTTAAAAAAGAGATAGTTAATTGCTTCGCTTGAAACAATGGGCACATTGCAAAATTACTTATGAAAGGGAAATATTGCGAGAGTCAGGTAGGTGCTCAAAATTGTTATGTTCTGTTACTCTCCTAATTAATAAAAAGTGGCATAAAAATATGGACACATTTATGCGATCATCTTTCTCTGTCAACTACTTTTAATAATTATTTGCAAAGCAAAAGAGAAATAAAAAGAGAAAACCATCTCCTAGAACATATTTTGTCATAATTTGAGATTGCTATTTAAACTGAGCAACAGATGAGTGTCTTTAGACAATGCATAATTATTCAAAGTTAACCAACCTGAAATCCAATACACAGCTAGAGTAAAACAAAGTATTTGCACAAAAATTGGAGGGCAAATATCAGGGATGCTGATTTAAATTTGCACATTATGGTGTCCTAAGGGGAAAACTCTGCCTGGATACCCCAGAATATAGAAGTAGAGAGTGGCCTTTTCCTCTGCATTACCACTGATATTTTTCTTGACCCAACACTGGACTTCAACATCTTTCTTTTCTCACCAAAAAGTATAGGAATGGGACATCTGAACAAGATGTTCTATAGGATTTAGCCATGGCCTGACACTGTTCCTTAGCATAAGCATAATAAAAATTGCTTGTTCTGTTTGGATAAATTCCAAAGCCATTCATGTCATTAAGTCTTTTAAGCCAATTATTCTTTGAAGTTCAATTAGCTATATTCTGACCTCTCCACAAATATAATTTGGTTAGGAAAAAGATGTACAGCACCTTGATTGAATGAATGATCAAAAATTTCCCAGTGTTTTGTAGTGACAATAAAAAAACTAAAAACAAAAATAAGTACTTAGAGGACTACTTGTCTACAGATTTGCAGAGAGGAAATTAAAAAACCAAATACCTATTTATTATACTGCATTGTATTATAGTTATTGTATTATACTTTTTGTATTATATTATTGTATTACAATTTTTGTGTAATATGTATACCTATTGTATTATACTTTTATGTTCATGCCATCCAGTCTGGCAGCACAAAGATCAATTTCCATGCCATATTCATAGTTTCCACTCTGGAATCCTTCAGTAATAATCAGCTCTTAGGGCACTGTTCTTGAGACTATCAATCAGTGTGAAAATTTAGATATGCAGCCACTTTCTTATAGGCCTTCTCCTCCCTTTCTGTATCTGTTGTGATGTGAAATTGCCTCCATGCAGATGAAAACCCAAGCTACCAGATCTAATGCTCTTGTGTGAGCACCACCATGTATGATTAGAAGCTCTGAAAATCCGTGGAGATTCCAAGGTCAAAGCCACAGAAGTTACTGAGTTCCATATAAATCTGTAGAAAAAAATACCATATCAAGGAATTTATTCTATGTTGCTACTTTAAGCTTTCTCTTTTTATCTCCTGTTTTGTTGTCCTATCAGCCTTCATTCCTTACAGCACTGCTCTGCCTAAATTTTATACAAGTTTGGAGTTGTGCCATGTGTTTCACTGGATTTACCTACCAAAAAGATGCATTTATTCATGTCTGGTCCCACTTACAGCTGCATTACTCTCTTCTAAAATGAAGCTTCAAATAGGGCCATATTCATTACCAAAATTCACCAAAACCTCCTGGGAGTTGTTACCATACATTTTTTGCTGGATTTTTATGGATATATATATATATATATATATATATATATATATATATATATATATATATATATATCCCAAGTACGGCATTTTTCTACTTTGCTTGGGTTAATGTAGGGTGATGTGAAAAATCAAATGTTGTCATTTAATGTTTACAAAGACAAAAGAAAAAAAAATAAAATGCTGTGGCACAACTCATCAGCAAACTGAAAGCAATTTGGCATTTTCCCATATGATTATGCTAATCACCTGATTTTCTTTTCTTTCATATTTTTTCTCATTTTTCTCATCCTCATAAATATCCCCTCCCTCTCATTCCACATTCTGAAGAGTAAAAGTATCTTAAGCCAAAAAGCCAAACTTTTCATGTGAAAGCTGGTACCAAGCAATCAAATGAAAAGTACTTAATTTTGCTAAACTTTCTACTGATTAATAACTCTATGTCTTAGCTGGATTTTGACACCTGAAGCCATTTCTCCATATGGCAGACCAGTTTTCAGCTTTCTCTTCTTTAAAAAGGGGATTTCCCAGCATCATTCTTGCTATCTATCTTTCCAGCTCATTTTTGTTAACATCTGCTTAGCCATTCTGCTATATTTTTTCTATACTTGTTTTTCCTATGCAATTAGCTGCAATGCAAAGAAATATTTAATAAATATAAATACATATACAAAGAGTGATAAACATATCTCTTAAGCGATTTTGAAACCATGTCAACAAAAAAAAATCCAATAACAGAGCTCTAAGAAATACTGATATCCTATTAACATGGTCACAAGAATATCAGCAGTTCAAGAACACTATATATTTTGCAGTTTCATCAGTGCAATTATGGAGTTTTTTTGTATTTATGGTTTGCATTTACAAGATATAAATATGTAGTTTCTTTTCTTCTCCAACATTATCTGCCTTTTCAAACCAAGTAAGTGTTTTCAGTATTGATAAAAGAATCTCCAGCTAAACAAATATAGTAGGTCTTTGTGTGTAGAGCTATCACAGAAATTTTATTTACACTTGTTCCATCATGATAGGATAGGTGAAAAAATACCTCTGTCATGTCACAAGAAAGTTTAGAGACTAGGTATGAGCAAGAATTCCAATAAAGTTGCCCCAGAAGCAAAATTTTTCTTTCACATCTAAAGAAATAATAATTAGAGTGTGGTTTCTAAATGGAAATGTCTTTTCTTTCCTAGATGACATTACAACTGGCTTGTATCACTACTGAACAGTACCTTCATCTATAATATAAGTGTAATCTTCCCCATTACTCCCTGAATATTACAGCTTTGCTCATTTCTGTATGCAGCAGCATTCATTATCTTCTTCTTTTATGCGTTATCCAATTTCCCAATTGATCCTAATAGCTATAAAATTTGTCCTCACAATTTGGTCCTGATATAATTAAAATGTATAAAACTTTTAGATATACAGTTTCATTTTATTGCTAAATTGGGTCCATTCTGGGTTTTTTTATGCCCAGAGTTAACATATATATTTAAAGCTCTATTTTCTTGTTTCTTGGTGTAGTGCATCTCAGATTTTGAATTGTTCTGAGTAACAGATGAACCTCGCTTTTTCAAACTCAGTTAAACTGGAATGCTTTACTTAGAAAACATGCTTATCTTTGGGGCTCACTTGTGTTTTGTGTGAAGAAAAGAGTAAATATCTTCAAAACCAGGATAGGCTGCGAGAAAAGCATTCAGTTCTAATACACTGTGATATGCTTTTGCACAGCAGTTTAGAAGAGACAGGGTACCTTTCTCATTACCCCCAGGCAGGACTGAGAGGTCCACAACCCTCATCTGAAAAGAGCAAAATAACACCCCTTTGTATTGTGTTAAAGAATTATTAAAGAATTATTATAATATTAAAGAATACTAAACTATACTATATTAAAGAATACAGAAAGGATACTTACAGAATGCTAAAAAGATAATAATGAAAACTCGTGACTCTCTCCAGAGTCCCAAGACAGCTTGGCCCTGATTGGCCAATGAGTGAAAACACTCACACCAGAAACCAATGAAAAAAACACCTGTTGGATAAACAATCTCCAAACATGTTCCACATGAGCACAACAGAGGAGAAGCAAATGAGATAATTATTGTTTTCCTTTTCCTCCGAGGCTTCTTAGCTTCCCAAGAGAAAAATCCTGGGTGAAGGGATTTTTCAGAAAATGTGAATGTGACACCTTTGTTTATTTGTCTGGGAGAGGAGGGAGCCGAGTGTGGCAGCCATAGTTGCATAGTTGTTCTGGGGCATGAGAGCAGGCCTGGCTTTGGTCGCTGTAAGGGCAAGAGTTTGCTTCCAAATGTTTGGTTACCTTGATGTGACATCTTGGAGACAGACTTTCTTCCTCATGATCATTCCTGGGTCAATGCCACCATTGTCTTTGTGCCAGGCCAGCAAGGAAAACAAGATTAAGTCCTTCCAGAGAAGGAAATCAAAGCATTTACAAACATCCTTTGCTGGGTGACTATAAAAACAACTGGATGGAAGGGAAACTAAATTTTAGGCAAATCAATTATTCAGGGAAATCCTAAGTTTTCATCAGGAAAATGTCACTGATAAGCTTGAGAGGATAAGGTTAGCTATGCCTTGTGCTTCCAGATGAGAAAGCCATCTGTCTGCATCCACAGGGCCACCAGTGAGGAATACAAAGGAGCCTCACTTCAGGAAAGATGAAACTTCTTCCTACACTTCATGCATTTTAAAAGTGGCACTGCAATGTAAAAGTAGATTTTAAAATTATTATAATCCAGTAATTTTTGGGCAGAACTGCAGGGCATCTCTGTCAGATGTCAGGAGCTCTTTATTAGGAACCAGCAGCTCTTTATTAGGGCTCTTTACCTTGGCTCCTGTTCCACCCTTGCTTGATGGCCACTTGGGGAAAGGCATAACCCTCCAAGGGTAGGTATGGTCCTTTCCAGCAGCAGAGAAAAGATCAGAGAACTTCAGTCAGGCAAAATGGTAGCTTGAAAATAAACCAACCCACAGGCCCAGACAAAACCAGACCTTGTTTACTACATAATTACCTTTCATTTTCCTGCTCCTCAGAACTCTCTTGTGTGTTATCAGCTCTAACAATTCCACACTAGCCATGCTCAGGCTTGTTTGAATAATGGCTTCTATTCTACTCAAATTCCCCATCTGCACATAAAGCTAAGAAACTCAGTTCAGCTATGCAGGAGGCAGGGAGAGAAAGGGAAATAAAGCAGCAGAACTCATCTAGCCTTAGAAAATCTTGGCTATCTCAGTTTTAGTGACTTGTAACTGAGAGAACCCTAAAGAGATTATTTTAAAAAATTATATTTTCAAGGCCACTTTATTTTTCAGGGAGCCTGAGACCTGACATCTGAACAATAGCAATGAACCAGTGCCCCCAGGCACACACTGGTGTTTAAAATTGCATCCGTGTGTCTGACTATTTACTTCAGATTTCCCAATCTGTTGTGGCAGGAAACTGGAAGAGGTGTGGGGCATAGGTGTGTGGCAAAGGCCCCGATTAGAAATAGATGGTGACAGGCAGAAAGCTTAAAGCAGAGTGGAATACATTCTTTCCTGAAACCACCATGTAATTACTTATTTCTGCTGACACTGAGAATTTTCTGTAATGAAGATATCAAGTACCTGAGGAAAAAATGGTCAGCTTTAAGTCTACAGTAAATGACCGATATCTTTTGCCAAGGGAAATAATTTCTTATTTTAAAATGTAGCCTTTAGCATGTCCCTAGTTTTTCCTCCACTTCATCATAATGTGTATGCTTACTCTTGCCATTGTCCAGTCCTCTAATGTAGTGTCAGATCCTACCCCAAATATTGATGTTTCTGCCATCTCATATTTCTTATAAGACACCAAAATGATATTACTGTCTAGGGGAAATATAGCTTAGTGTCTGGCAAGTATCTGTTGGAGGAACACACAATGCAGGTATGTGTATATATTCTCACTTGCAGAGCTTCATCCAAAGCTGGCAAAGATGGGAGGGAGTGGAGGACATTGGTGTTGTCTGTGTTGCTGTGTGTGCTCTGTCTGCCTGTGTCAATCTGTGTGTGAGTGTGTGTGTGTGTGTTGCACACCTGCACCAGAGTGCTTGCTCCTACTGGGTCAGTCTTGCCACTGGCTGGACCTCAGCCATGGACCTGCAGCAACCTCACCTCTGTCAGAAGACTGTCAGATTCAGCCCTGCTTGCCTCAACTAACTCTTTTTATGCTTACAAATTGCAAACATTTGAATGAAAACTTTCACATATTACTGAATCAACTGAGTAACATTATTAACAATATAAATATTTGCATGAAAAGATCTTTGTGCTTGTGTTTAATGAAGTACGATCAAAATCAATATTATTTTTACCAAGTCACTTTATATTTTAAAACATAGTCATGGAGAAGAGGCTCACAAAGCAGTGAAACAGAGCCAGTGATCCAAATTGGTAAGAGGCAGAATTTGAGTTTAAAAGAGCAATCAAGTGTGACTGAACACATGGTTGGATATTTAAGAAAGCAAACAGACTCTGCATAACATTGTGGATTTTATATAATTAATATAAAAAGATTCCCGACACTATGAGGATCATTGGACAAGAATTAGTTCCTACAACAGGTCAGCCAAAAAAAGATATATTAAATACTCTGCTGGGGCTCATCAGAGTAAATATAAAAAATAATACAGTGTGTGCTCTAGAACACTTTGTGTGGCATTATGGTAATGCCTTAAAACACTCCCTCTGTGCTATTCTGGTACTTTATCTTTTGAGAAAAAAAAATGACATAATTGCTTTCTGGTTTTCCACAATATGACCACTAATTTTCTTCATTCAACTTTCTTCCAGTCCTCACCAGATGTCTGTGAGATAATGGAGGTCACATCCTCATCTTGTGGAAAATTATGCCACTTCACTATTGTCTGTGCTAACACCCCACAAGTGTGACTGGAGTCTCTGTGTACTCTTAGCTCCATTCTGCACCCAGATGAACTTGCTTCTTCCTAAAAGATTTCTTCATACTTGGTGTGGTTTCTAATCAGATGGTCTAGAGTAGAAGAGGGACTGACACAGTTTTATCTTGATCCCATTAAAAATTTTTCCATACTCTTTGCTCACATACTTACAGTTCAAACACCCACTGATGGGTGACAGCCTTCCCTCTGTCACTTTAGCTAAATCCTTTCTACCTTCAATTGCTTCTGTTTTTCTTACTGTGACTTCCACTGTTTCCAGCAGCTGCTTGACTAATGCATTTTTGTCCAACATCTTCATTTGGACATAAACAGTGCTTCTCTTCTTTTCAAGACAAATATTATCAGGTGAGCTGCTTCTCTGGGGAAGAAATCCTCCAAGAGCTTTAATGCTCTCCTTCACCACCTACTGTGCATGCAGTGCTTGTGAGTGCGCACATGTCAAGCAATGCCCTCCGTCTTCACCCGTGTGTCTCTTCCCAAGTGCTTCGAGTGTCCCGACTGTACCACTCCCCTCACCACTTCCTGCAGGCTCCAGCACTGACCTGTGTGCCTTCCTCCCCCAAGTCTCCCTCTGCAGTGTTCTGCATTCTGTGTCATCCTGTCTGCCTATCTTCAGTGTCCATCCCTCTGCTCAGAAGATGCTACTGGCTTAATTCCAGAGCTCCAAGTGCTGAACCCATGGGATTATGCCCCTCACAATTTAGGGGCACTCTTACCTTCTTTTTGGAGACTTTGTTGCTGTTTCTCCCCGTATCAGAAAGACTGCAATTCTCCTTCTGACAGCAAAATTAAAGTTTTCCTAGGATTTCATTTTTCACAATTTGCCTAGTAATGAATTGTAAGTACACACATCCTCTGCAAACATTGCTGTGTTTCTCAGACTGCGTTGTTGCAGGTTCATAGTTTGCCTGCTCTTCCAGAGTTAATTGAAAGCTGTCATGTCCTTTAGTGCTAGCCATTTTCAGGAATAAGGACACTGAATTTTCTCCACTCCACTGGCAGCCACAGCTTGCAGATACAGTATGAAGCTCTGATTAAGCCACATTTCTGCTGTTTAAGCACTGCTGATTGTTTCAGTTGTTCCATCTTTTTGCTCGAGCTATTTCCATAGTTTGTTTTATGGCTAGTACCAGGTGTAATTCAGTAACCATTAGGAAAGGAGGGCTGACAGCGTTCTGCCTCATTAGGTGCCTGGAGCAGCGGCAGTCCCTGGCAGGCCTGCCCATGCCAGCTGCAGGAGCCCAGGGAGCCCCACGCTGCTCCTTCCACAGTGCCAGCACAGCAGCTCATGCAGACACACAATTACCTGGACTGGGGAACAGACCTAGTTGAGAAGCAACCTTGCCAGGGAAATTAGTTAATTTCCAGCTGAATTAGTACCCTGCACTTATTTGGTTTTTTGGGTGTTTTTTTTTTTTTAATTTGAACTTTTTTGGAGTTTTTTTCTCTCCATAGCCCTCTAACATCTGTGCTACCCAAGTGCCAGTACAGCAAAGTGATGAGGAACCATGGGAGAGACCTGCTTTAAAAAAGACTTCCTCCAAAGAAATTCTCATAGGACTGCAACCTGAGGGCTGGATTCTTCCTGGCCTGAGCCACAATAAAGTGCTAGAGACAGCTGCCATTGTACTGCTTTCTGCTACAGCCACAGTGGGTGCTCTGATGGACCATGACTTAAATATTGCCTTGAATCTGAGAGGGAGGCAGAACTGTGGGCATCCACTGGAGCACACCTGCCAAGATTTTTGTGGCTGCAGTACAGCTTGCTAGCAGATCCTTAGGACCACACAATTTAAAGGTCTTGTTCCCAGCATGGGGCATGTAGCTCTTACCTAGTGTCTTGGAAACCTTAGGGAAATTGTTTTGGTAAATTCACCTATTTCATGGGACTTCTATATGGAACAGCATGACCAGGGTTTGTATTCATTGTGAAAGGCCAGGTGCAGTATTTTACAAATAGGTATTCAAACACAAAGCTATTTCATGTTTTTATCTGTGAATACGGTGTATTTTAACTTTCAGAAACTTTAACTGAGAAAGGTACAGTTATTGAAAAAGAAATTAATCACTCTGGCTGAACTTTAACACCCATTCAACATCTAATTAGTTGAATTAGAGCCACTTTGCAAGAGAGTCAATCAATTCTCTAGCTTTAGCTGCCCCAATGGTTCTGAAATTTGATGATGTTATCATTACTTCAGAGGAGACACTCAGTTAGCATTTTAATAAGTACATTTTTCCCTGGCACTTTACCTCTGTACCAGGAACTATAATAAGTTAAAATATTATCAGCAAAATGCAGACTCTCCTGGGCCAGAACTGTGTCCACATCAGAAAACTTTCCTGGTAGAAAAATTCTTATTACTTTCACATGGATCAAGAGAATTATCATCAACCAAATATCACGATGTGAAGACTGAGAAGGTAATTAAGAGGACAGACTCTGAACTGCAGTAATACCTTTGCAGGAAAAGCTCAAAATGAATTATTAAAATTGTCTATTCACATATGAATACATGGTGAGATGAAAGTGCCTCCAGAAGTTTTAAACTAGCCTTTAAATACAAACCAGATGAATACTTTGCTACCAACCTACTCCAAGTCAAGCAAATACGTTTGATGTTTCACAGGAGCACTGTCAAGTGAAAGCTGAAGATTTTGGTTGAAATGTAAAGCATACCAGATAAAAGGATATCTATACATATGGAAAGTCTAGATTGGCCCAAATTCTGGACTTTTCACACTATTTCTTTTAGGAAGAGAATAAGGGGCTCTTGTAGCTCTAAAATTGCTTGGTCTGACTTCTAGTCTTTTTGTTTTGCTGAAGAAGTTATGTGTGCTACTGAACCCTTCCTTCTGCTTTAGGGCATTAAGAAAATGTTCAGGAGGTAACATCCTTCAAGTACCTGTATGGGTTTGTGTTTGAAGAATAGCTCACAAGGCAGGCCAGTTCTAGCAGAAACCCAGACAAAGGGTAATGTCTCTCTCACCTCTGATTAGCCAAACTGCCAAACTTCCCAAACAAGGAGGGGAAGATGTGTCTCCTAAGGTAGCTTGTGGAAAAGCAGTAGGGTGGGCGGAGGGAATGGTAAATCTGCCTCCCAGAACCTGTCTGTCCAGTCCTTCTTATGTATATCAGTGGCCTGCCAGCATGAGTTCACTTTGTGTTTTTCTCTTTAAAAATATTACCCTGTCTTTTTGTGCTTTCTGGACTATATAATCCTGCATATATGGCATGAACCAAAATCTCTTGATAGCTTCTCCACAATATTTTTAAATCCTCCTAGCTCACAGCCACCATGGACAAATCCATTTTTAAAAAGGAAAGATTCATGAAAACAGAATGAATAAAACAAAGGTTTAGAATAAAATTTTTACATGTACCATGCGCCAACTATGATGTCAGCTTTCATTCCTGTTGTAGAAACCTAGCTGTTGTGCCAGACCAACTTCATTTGTAGAGTGCTGCAGTGCTCCACCTTCTTTTTTGCGCTTAGTTTCAATTCTTTTCTTATGTGATAGCTTTGCATAAATGATCCCACCACGTTTGTTTCAAACATATCCTCTCTCTGAAACTTCTTTTTCCAGATAGATGTCACTAACATACTGAGCTCTTGGAGAACAAAAACAAGCCAGCATTTCTGAAACATGGTAAATTATCAGAGATCAGCAACTCTTTTACCTCTACAACATCCCCATATGCTTTAACAGTTGCTGTTTTTAAGTGTTTAGGTAGATGTAACAAGAGAAGGGTGAGGATAAATGAGGGAAATGGAAATGTGCTGAGCCACCTCTGAAACATCACAGTGGCGGGGGAGGGCACCAGTTTTGATCTCAGCCATTGCCTGCAAAGGAACAAATCTGGGCTCATGTTGATGCGCAGACATCAACAGTTGCTCTCAGCAGAATTGCTGCAGGATTCCTTCTCTGGGTTACAAAACCAGGAACCTCAAGAGAATGAAATACAGTGGAAAATGAGCTCGAAGATTCACATGGAAATTTGCTAAAAGATTTGAGTGAGAGGAAAAAGAAAAATTAGGTCATGAAGCCAGCAGGGAGAACAGAGGGGCCAAAGAAGGACAGAGATTGTAGCTTTTATCACTTTTCAGAAAGTAATGGCATTCTGGTATTCTCAGAATTACTACATCATTAGCATTTACCTGCTTAATTAAGGTACTAACTTATTTATATCTTTGCTTATAGATCTTGGAAGATCTACTATTTCCTCAGATGTAAGGACCAAATATAAGGACCAAATCTTATACAGAGCCCATTGCCACTTCCATTCATGGAAATTACGGACCATGCCTTTGATATAGTTAGCCTTATAATATCCCTATGCTTGAGACATGAAAGTACTATTTCTCTTGTCATTTTTAAAATACAATATAGCAAAATTTCCTGTTGAGTTTTCAGGTGTTTTAGGTCTACAACTAGTGATTTAGGCCTGCAATGATGCCAGCAACCTCTTGCAGAGCAGATGTTTGAATCCAGGACCCTGAATTTTTAAGTAAATCCCCTAACTGCTGAGCCATGATGGATTTTTATACTGCTAATGCAAAAGCTCACAAATTCCAGTAAGGTATGACATGGTTGGCTTTTAACATTCCTTATGCTGATCAGCTGCACTCACCTCTTCTTTCTATGTCTCCTCTCAGTACCACAATATACCAGATATTTCTTATCAAATAAGCCAGCCCTCTGAGAATCCCAAGAGACAAACATTAAGAAAAGGAGATGAGGCCATGAAAAGGAGAGACATCTCTCACTACACAATCAGCTCTTCAGTCAGAGCTCCATGCAAAACTGTGCATTTAGATCTAATCCTCTGCATGGACCTTTTGCTTCCTCTCCCTGGAAATGCTCTGGTGTCAGGACAGTGACCCTGTACATGCAAAAGTAAAGTCCTGGCTTATATGGCTTGAAACCTCTTGCTAAAAATGATCTCTGGACAGGAACAAGGACAACAAGCCATAGACATGGTTCAGCAGAAAATCTAATTCTCCATGTTAAGCATCTTTAAGAGTTGTGCCTCACTCAGCTTAATGGATTTGTCCTTCACATTCATGGATGCAGGTTTTTAAAAGAAAAATGGAAATGAATTAAAAAAGAATATGCAGGGTTCTGGAACAGCTAATCTGTTTTCTCTCTCAGTGTATGTATGAGACTTAGAAGAAAACATGACTTGACATGAGTTAATTTCCTTTCCATTCTCTTCCTGTTTAAGATTGCAAAATAGTGAATTATAGAGCAGCATATTCATAGCAGATAAAAAAATTTCATGCAGAGAATAATAAGTGTGCTGAATAGTTTACTATTTTAAAAGATTTAGATATAACCCTGGAGGTAATATTTGTACTTGAAGGTATGAGCAAAAGCAATTAAGGTAACTCCTTTTTTACATTCCAGCCCTTTAGGATATTTGTATGCCATGGCAACCAGGCAGAAGTCAATGGACCAGATCTAAAGTTTGGGAAAATCAATGGGGAAGTTAATAGGACCAACTCACGTAAAACTTGCTGGGCACCTGACCCAGGATCTGCAATAAAAGTGCCATATTTTCTTTCCTTTGTTTATTTGCAAGCATTTTAGCTTTGCTTTCTGCAGTTGTCCTGTTATCCTTAGCTGGTCCAGGTCTCCTTCTGGGAGGAGATGGTGGGGAGTGTGGCCCAGGGGCTTGTTGAATGCAGCCCACTCCAAAGCTGAGGCTGGCAGCTGCAGCATAGTGCCCTAGGGAGGAGCCTGCACCCTCCAGGACAGGCTATATTATTTGCATGATCTTTAAATGCAGTTTTCCCAAGGGAGAGGTGTGGCCTGAGCCTCCCTGAAAGTGGATGGATTGCTCAGTTCCCCAGCTAGGCTGCAGAATGGGGACTTGCTCAGCTTTTTTTTTCTTTTTATTATTTTTTTTTTCTAAATATAACATTTTAAGCTGCCTGGATAGGCTGAAAAACCTCATTCCGGAGACATTCCCCAGATCACCCCCTCTCCATACCCCAAATCGCAGACAATTGCACTTTTCTCTTGTTTAAAACTGTTTCAGATCCCTCTGCCAGGCACTTGGCACCCTCCTTAAGATCTCAAAGACCTTGTAGCCCCCTCCCAAACTTTGCAACTGATTGCCTATGTAAGCACAGGTCTGAATGGACTTCATTCTGTAATGTGCAAGCCCAAACATACCTAGAGCAATACATTGCAACAGAGCCCGCAGAGAAAGAGGAAGCTTTATTTCATCAGTGTGACTTTTGGAGACCCACAGACACCAGAAATTAGTGTTATAAACTTGTCAGCAGGTGATGTGTGGCTGCAGAATTATCCCAGCATTACCCCCTGTGTCCTTTGTATGAGACATTAAAGAAGAATGGAAGTTAACTATGCATGAGATGCACTAAAACTATATGCTTAAATAACACCCATCCACTCATTTTTCCTATTACATTTCAGGTCACTATTTTCTTCCTAAGTAGTTTATTTAAATGCTTGCACTGCGAGTCTTCTGAGCAGCTTTTTAAATGCTTGTAACTGGACCAAAACATGGAAAGGGCAGCTATTTTAAGATTACATGAAAGATCACCAGTTCCAAAATATGCCAAGTAGCAGAGAGCATTTCCCTTCTTGGCTTGGTTCAAATCTCCTAGCAGGGGGATTCCATAATGATCTCCCTTCTCATGTCCCCCACAATAAGTCCATGACCTTACACTGTTTTACCCTGGAGTGGCTGAGCCACATGCTCAATTCACTGGGACAAATGGAAAGCTGCTCTTTTTTTAGAGCATACAGGAAGAAATTTAGGTGAGCACATATCAAGGGATAGATTAAATACTTCTGCCCAATTTTTATTGCTTATTGCATTTCCACACAAAATAAACATATAGTTTTATCCACTGAAAAAATCTATTTAATTGAGTAAAGATTAATAATTGTATTGATTTAGCTGGAATGTGCAGCAAAATGAAAACTAATGCAGGTTCCTGGGTTTGAGATATTTTCCCTTTAGAAATATTAAATATGGTTTCGATGTTTTCATGTTTTCAACTTTCATTAAAATTATTGTTAAGAAGATATCATTATAAAAATAAACAAAAAAAGCAGATCAAACCAGATAGGATATCTTCTCAATTTGAGGAGACATTTGAAAATATATAGATCTTCAGTGAAAAAATTAACCTTAGGAAAAAAAAAATAAAGCAGTGAATGCAATTGTATTAATAATCTTTATAATTTTGTGTTGTCAATATCAGGTCCAATATTGTCTGAAATCAGGCACTTCTCTGAAGCTTCTCTGAAAATCTGCAGTTTCCAGGTAGGAGGGAAAATTATCTTCAAATTAACATGTATAGTCTCTACAGCTTATAAGGCTTGGATCTGATGCTTTGTGGCACAAATCTTTTCAGAATTTTCTGTGACTAATTTCCTTCTCAATAGCAGTGCAAAACTATACCACAGTACATATTTTCTGCAACTTAATAGGATTTAATGTAAAAATCAGAATTAAGCAAAGCTTTAAAGGTCAATTAAAGCTGATGACTGTCTCATATTTCTTTCTAGAGCAAACTTAAACACATAAATGATATTTAGAGTCATGCTGAATGCCCTGGTCCTTTAGGTTGAGCGTGAAAGGCAAATTTTCCTTGCCAGCGCAGGATCAAGAGATTTTTAGTGTAAATGAGCATCCATTTAAAAACCTTTCTCAGCTGGACAACCACATATCTGATTGTCAGTCAAGAGAATCTGTCAAGAACCTTTCCATAAGGACTGATAGCCACACACTAAAGATACAGTACAAAACTGATAACAATGGGTAGATCAGTCCTGGACCACTTTTGGAGCTATGTGTGGGTCAAGTGTTACTCTGAAAAGGATAAAATATGGCATGGAAAAATAAGGATGGTAGTAGCTTGGTTTTTAGCAGAAGTACTGATCTGGTCTGATCTGAAATTAGTACAGAAAATCCATTTTTCAGTTTTCTGCTTTATTGAAAGTCTTTCAAAAATTTCATCTTGCAGCTGGAGGTAAGGGGGAAATTGCTTCTGCAGCTATGCTGCCTTTTGTGCCCAGGGGCAGAATTTTCATATCTCCGTAACACCCATACATCATGGGAGAGATTCTTACCTGGTGTAATTGACATAAATCTATAATGTTCCCCTGAGGATGAGCACAGCAGCTCTTTCTCTGCACATTACTGCTTCCTGTGCTATTACAGATCACTGTAGCCAATGTTATTTGACTGACTTTGATTCAATCTGCACAGTACCAGTATTAATTACAATACACATTGAAACACCCTTATAAACATTTTCCAATGTTTGTCTCCAGAAATAAAATGTTGGTTGGTCTCATATTAATTAGACATTATCCCCAAGAATGTTAGATGGATTAAAACAGCTTTCAAACTTCGTAATGCAACCTATCAAATGCAAACACAAGTTTGCTTCTCTATAAACAAACTGCCATCCTGTTTTATGATGATACCTACATGCACTGCGGGAACAAATGACAACAACATAAGTTGCATTGCTATCTCCTCACAGCTGTCAGGAGCTCATTTCTGAAGGGATCCAAGTGCCAACTGAGCAGATTTGCTGGAAATAGTAGAAAAGCACAACAAAGGAAAAAAGGAATTCACTCAGAGTTTGGCTACTGGGAAGAAAACCCTACTTATCATTAGTATGATTTTTTCCTCCATTTTTATTCTATCCAAGAAAGTGTCAAATTTTCCCATAGGAAATTTGACTCCATTTTCCTTAAACAGGGCCTGTTGTCATTTACAAATTAATATAAAATACTGCCAGCAGAGTCTACCTTTAATTATATAGATTATTAATATTATAGAGCATGCATTCAAAAAAAATTATGATTTATGGAAGATGTCAAAAGGATTTTGCTATATTCACAACTATCAAAGCCAACAGTTTTTTATCAATATTTTCTTACCCTTTGTGTCTCTCAACATTTAATGGTGGAAAATTTTTCCAAAAAATCTTGGAGGGATGTGTGCTGTGTGTGTGTCTGTGGACATTTTATGTATCCACAGGTGTTAGGAGATGTTTATTTGGGAAGGACTGCAGATTGGGTTATTTGAATAGAAGTTAAGCTATCTGAAGCAAATTGTGGAGTTTTTGTAGTTCGGAAGCAGAAGCTCAAGAAGCTACAATAAATGCCCACAGAAAAGAAAATAGGACTGTAGGTAGAAATATATGTATTAAAAAAATTAATTCTTTTTTATCTTTTACAATTCTGGGGCATAACACTTTCATTCTGCTATGATTTTGATATCACAAAAATTCTGTTCTAAGTCGTAGTCCTGTAAGTAATAGGGCAAGTTGCTGTTTGGTGATGTAATACTGAATAGTTCTGTATTGTTCTCTCAGAAACTGACAAGCAGATTTTTAAACCTGAGTTCTGAAAAATAAAGCCAAACATCTTTGACATGCCTCTAGATATCACTGTATTTTGTTGAAGTCATCAGTCTGAATTCACCCTCAGAATAAGTCAGCTCAACTCAGCAGCACTGTAAGAGAATGAGCTTAGCTTAATGGAGTTGAGGTCAGGATAATGTTTAGCTCTTGTTCTATGTGGTACAGCATAAAACTACAATTTTTCAAATATGTTTTATTCCTAGTTTGCAAATACCTTTACTGTTTTAGAAGTGGGTCCTAATATGTCATAAACCTTTACATTTTTGGACCAATTAAATGAAATTCTGCTTATCTGTTTAAGTTATGCACCTGTTACTTGACTGATTAGAAAGAGTTACATCCCAAGATATATTTGGCTTAGAAGTTTATATGTAGAAGAAATATTCAAGAAAGTGGTGATACAAAATAGGAGATACTGAATTTTTCTAATTTAGTTGGTTGCAAAATAACCTCAGGATTCCCCCTGAACAGCAGATCTGCAGGCTTCTCATTGGTGTATCGCCACTGGTGCTTTAGTTCAGAAAGGGTGCACATCTCCCAGAATTCTCACAGCTAACACATTTTCATTTGAGTAATTTCAGAGGGTGGACCTGGATTCCATTTGGGTGATCTAAGCCAGAAAACCTGTTCTGGGAGAGCACCTCAGTAGCACTGAAGGAATGAGCTTCAGTCCAGGAGCTCAAAATAAAATGTGCATATTAACATAATGTGCAAATTCCAAGTCTTTGTAGTGTGGAAATCATGAGAATAGCTTCTGATCACATTAATAATGTAATAAAACTAACTATCTAGGCAAGGAAATCACCATACCAAATATTTGATGATTTTTTTATATTTCCATGTGCAACAATACTTTGAAGAATAGTTTCCTGAGGTTCATCATCCCTAGAAATATCAGTAGAGAGAGAGCATGAAGAATTTTTTTGATGTATGCCAACAGAATAATGAAAAACTTCTCATAATGCAGTGCAGGTATGAGATATTGTCTGATTTCAGGGCTAGAAATATCCAGCTTCAGAAGATGAAACACGTTTTTTACATTTGCCAGATTGCCCCAACACCCATGGGAAACACAGGTTCTGTCTGTCAAAGGAAGCATTCCAATGGCAGTACAGCCTGCCGTGAATTCGGCTGGCAGAAATTGCCCTTTTCAGTACAGTCAGGCCTAAGCAACGTGGAGCAATGCTCCTGTGCTACTGCCCTTGACAACAACCTCAGCTCTCCTTCAAGACTCCTGTGGCAGCGTGAATTGTTTCCCTGGAGTTTTCCATAGGACCCCAATGACCAATCTCACATTCCAGCTAGTGGACATCGAGTACCATTCAGCCTTCCTGACCACTCTCAGCAGCACCTCCTCCAGCCTTGGTGGCACCCTCTCTCACAGCACATGGAAAGGCTGGCCACTCTCCAGGTGACAGAGGTTACACACAGCCCTAAACCACAGTGTGTCACAGACACATTTCATGAAAAATCCTTTCCTTAGAATTTTTTCTCCTGAGAAGCTGAGAGGCCTCATGAACAAAATGTAAACAATGGTTATCTGCTGCTGTGAAATGCAACAGTGCATCTGTGATTGGTCTCATGTGGTTGTTTCTAATTAATGGCCAATCACAGTCAGCTGGCTCGGACTCTGTCCCAGACAAAAGCTTTTGTTATCTTCCTTTCTTTTTCTATTCTTAGCTAGCCTTCTGATGAAATCCTTTCTTCTATTCTTTTAGTATAGTCTTAATATAATATATACCATAAAATAATAAATCAAGCCTTCTGAAACATGGAGTAAGATCCTTGTCTCTTCCCTCATCCTAAGCCCCCTGTGAACACCATCACAATAGTGGAGGCTGCGGCAACAGAACTACCAGTTGTGCCAGGTGAATGATGACAGGAAGGTTTTCCTCAAGTGTCTTTGTGACTAAGGTGCCTCTGCTGCTGAAAAGTTACTAGAGCTTAGATAGCTAAGAAACATCATTTTGAAACAGGTCATTGTGCTAGCTGCCTTGACGTGGAATTGCAGGAATTGGATGGACTCTTGCACCCAGAAGTATTCATACCCAGGACCTTGTTTTAATCTAGAAAAAAACTCTGCTACTAAAATTCTGGTTGAATTTGCCCCTATCTCTCACTAATGCTCAGCTAACACATGAAATTTACAAAGCAGTTGCAGTATTTTGAATAAGCAATTCAACGAGAGTAAGAAATTATTGCAAAATACAGCTGCTGCCTTTCCTTTCCAGAGATAGAGTATGCTAATGTGTTTAATCTGAAAGTCTGACAAGGAAATGGGGAAGGAAGAGGATGTAGTAGCCTGTTGAAATGTAAATTTTAATAATGAATGCTCTTTCAGTGAAGCAAACCCAATAGAAATTTTCATTCATTTTTTCAAATAATTAAAAATACTGCGTTTCTACAGCCTGATTGCTAACTTTTCTTAAATGGTTCCTTAACACTTCATTAAGAATATTCCATTGTTTAACACTTCATTGTATGTAATGGGCTTCAGCCATCACTCTGTATTTCTTTCCACAAGCCAACTTAACTTTTGGGCCCAAAGCACAGATTTCAGGGGCTGTTTGAGAAGATACTATCCAATCCTAACCAGTTTTTAAAATGAGAACAAATAGGTTTTTGAAATTCTGTATCAGCTCTAAAAATAAAGAACATATTCACAGAATACAGCTAACACAAGGACAAAGTAGTAGACTCAATGTCTGAAATAATATAAACTAATTTTAAGCAAAACCAGTTAGTAAATCTTATTCCTTATTAAGGTCTCTGTGCTGTTCTTTTCTTAAAGATTTTTAAACAAGCGACTCCAATTTAACACATTTCTGACTTAAATAATGATATAGACAACTATTCCCTGAGTTCTTTCTAACAAACTGTTTATGAAACTTAATTTTGTGCATTATGTAGTTCATCTCACTTGTTATTTGGGAAATTCCAGAGAAATGGCGAGGAAAGGCATGAAGTAGAAGTTCATTATGAGATTTCTGTACCTTAATTTGAGCTATCTAGAATCTAGTGGCATATCCTACATAAAGGAATGAAGCAGAAAAGTGAGATTCAGAGATTCATTGAACTTGTTCTGTAGTTATTTCAACCCTGATATTCTGGTATTTCAGGCTCAAAACTGTTCTTTACTTCATCTTATTTCAAAATTAGGATTATGTAATAATAAACTAAAATTCAACATTCTGTGACAAGAATTAAAAGTGAGGTAAGTACTGTTTAATTTTTTTTAAAGCCATTTAAGGATAAAATTATCAAGAAATCCAGGCCAAGTGTTTTTATTTTTTCTAAGTTGAATGGTCTTTCACCATGTGAATAAATTCACTGACTCCATAATTTGCAGCAATATATCAAATCTCTCTTCATGCACACACTGTGGACTCTTCAACCTCACAAAGCAATGCATTTAGTAAATGAAAGGATCTCCGATGGCTGTAAACGAAAGGATCCCTGACTTTGACAGCTTGAGAAGAGAACACCCCTTCTAGTCCTCTAGGTGAGTTGACATTTTCATCTGCCCTCAAACTGCAAGAAAAATATTCTTCAAATCATGTACCTGTGCAAACACTGTCATTTACTTGATAAGACAGCAGTTAAACATTTTTTTGTAGAGTTCTAACCCCAGAAGTTGATCAACCTTCATGCAGGGTTGCAAACCTATCACCTGGTGTACTGTCACCTACCATTAATAAAAGTTTTGTTTTCTGATCAAGGAGTATTAGCACTGGATTTCTGTTACCTGAAGAAAAATAGAATTCCACAGAAAACTGTTATTTTCTGATTCCAGGTTTTGCTACTGATAATGTCTCAATTGCCATTATACTGACAAAAGGTGATGCAAATGCATAATTACAAGGAGTTTGGAAATTTTAGTAGTGAGGTTTAGAAGTAAAAGTATCACTGTTTCAGGAGCTTCTAAAATAGTTTAGCTGACATAAAATATTGACCTTATTTTTGCAGTTCCTTGTCAAATTCAGGGATATATTGGTTTAATATAGCTTTGTCAATTCAATTCTCTCTCTAGTAGGATGTAAAAAAGTATTTTTATTTAATTTGGATAGATGTTGAGCCATAATATCAAGTAACATTTATTTGCTACATTAGCCGAAATGTTTTGCTCAAGAGTATCTTGGCATAGCAACCTCAAGAAAGTCAAATCTCCATGGCAGAAGGAGACAATTTTTTAGGTTTATCATGAACTGATTTTCAGAGAGTTATAACCATGTGCGAAAGTTAAAACCATAAACCAGTTAAAGACAGGTCTTAAAACCTTAATTTGATGATCCTTAACGTAAGCAAAAGAGAAATAATATTTCTAATACAAGTTCACAATACTTACCTATCTGGGAATCTAATTTCATCAATTTTTTTGAAACAGCTTTAATACACCAAGATAAAAAGAAATAAGAAAATTCTGACTGTAAACAATGTGTGTATGCACTTATAAAATCCCTTCCTTTAAGGTTTTTCACCTTTTTCCACCTGTCTGCCTGTTCATAAGTCTTTGTCTGTGGGAATTTCACAGAAAATCAAATGCCCTTTCTCAGACACTTGGAAGAAGTCTCATATGCTTGCTTTGGGAAACAATGAGAGAAAAAAAAATCACATAATAAAACCAGAGGATAAATAGAGCCTTTCTGAATACAGGTAATCACTACTAACAAAATGAGGCCTCTACACCTAGTTTTTTGCTGTCTCCACCTGATCTGTACTGCAAGCAGAATTCAGAGCATTTGTCCCTGGTAGGATGATGCCACAAGGCAGCAACCACTGCCAAAGGCACTCAGCATAGGGGTCATTGGGTATTTTAAAATAGTACATGGGACATTCAGGTCCAGAAGACAAAGGGTTCAGATGGATCTGGTTTCTGGATAGGTGGGCCAAAGGAAAAAGCAGAAGCTGTCAAAGGGTCTGAGAGGGGTGGAGGATGCCAGCTGTTGTACAGTAGACGACAGCTTCGGGTGCCTAAGTGACAAATGGATGTAGTCTTTAATTCTGCCATGATCTCAAGAGCAGAGGATGCTTTACTAAACCACAGTGGTTACAGGGCAAGTTCTGCAAATTAAGTGACAACAGGTTTTGTTTTGGCCATGAGAGATACTGCATCTCCCATTCTCTGAGAAGGATTGCTGCTGCTTATGATATGAACTCCTGACATCTACAGGAAATCTCAAAACTCAGTTTCTTGACAAAAATGACCTTATTCTTGCAGTTGAACCAAAAGAAGTAAACAAACATGAAAACTGTTTTTACTTGAGACATCTCATCCCTTATGTTGTCTGAAATGGTAAAAATTAGAAAGTACCCAGCATGTAATAACGAAGATTGGCTTAGAAGGGTACAGAAATGAGGAGAATTAAGATGCATATCCTTGGTGCTCTCTGACCAGCTTTGCTCTGGGATTCTGCTGATGTTTTGTCTTGACTGAACTTTGAGTGTTGCCTTAGTGGGCAAGCATGTGCTCTGCCTCATTTCAGGCAGAAAATAATACATTTAAAGGTTTTATCCCTGAGATGTTCCCTTACTTTATCAAAATGACACTGTGGTTTTACTGCAACCCATTTTTACAAAGGTAAAACAGCCTCTTGATCTCTCATCTTTGTCTTCATATTGGCTGCTTTTATTAGTATTGGGTTTTTGCCTTGGAATCAAGGAAAATAAAACAGCAATTGACATTGGAGAATGACCTTTGAGCTACCTACATCCTACAGCAGCAAAACAATGTAACTGTGTGCCTCTTAAACGTCCTGAGAATCCTTTATTGCCATTATTGTCTGGTGCACTTCCCATGTCATTTATTATTTGATTTTATATTCATAAGATTAATTTGTTTGAGTTAGTTATTGCAGAAGCCCCAGATTTTAAATGCAATGTTTTCCTGGTCACCTGCTCTGTGACCATTTATGCTTGTTCTCCATGAAGACTGAAATTACTTCTGTTTCCATTAATTTCATCTCACATCCTTCTGCTACAGTTCATTGTTTCTACTAAACAATGTGTTTCTAACATATTTCCTTTTAGCATTGCTGTAAGACATGTCAAGAAAATTCTTTGTTACATTTGACTCCTTGGCTCCTATTCCATTTTGCCTTTCAACAGTGCTTGTGTCCTGAAAATAAAAGAAAGTCTTTTCCATTGGTACCACATAAACCTTTTCCCTGTTGCCTCCAAGGTGTGAAGTGTGCCTTCTCATTCCATTTTCTTTTCTTTTGCTCTCTGCACATTCAGAGTCCTGCTCTTCCCATCCCTATATCTGCATTTCACAAGTTCTGGGGGAGAAACAACTTTAAAGTATATCCTAAATATATAAGTATAAACATTTGTATATGTCTTAAATAAAAACGAGACGGCTTTATGGTGGAACAGCTTTCAGAAAAATTTAGCATGTCAAAGGCCTTGTCCTATTGTTTTTAATGTGTTCAAGAGTTTTGTAAGGGACTAGTAGGACCTTCAAATCAGAGCATGTTGCCTGGTGTAAGAAAAGACCCAAAGCCACCAGTGCCTAAGAAAACCCATACACTGTCCATACCAGAGAGAGTCTGCCCAGACTGCCAGAGTCTGTCTGGAAACACCAATACTCAATGAAGCAGACAACATGGGAGATCCTCTGAGGTCCAGAGGGGACATCCCATTAACCATGCTCCAACATCCTGCTATCTGAATGACCCTAGGCTGCCCATTTCACTAAATTGCCTAGTTTTCCAACTCATTTTTCCAATCTTTTCTCAAAACAATTAGAGTTCAGGATTCTTGTGAGACAGTTTCACGGTGACTGACCTGGGTATCTCGCAATTTAAATGGCAATTTCACACAGAGTGACAGCCAGGGTAAGATCTCCAGCTTTTTCCCCTGCCTGGCTCGCACATGGGTTTTTCTCTGCCAGCCTGCTGGCCCAGCAGGTGCTACTGCTGCCAAGCACTGGCCCTGCCAGAGATTGGCCAAATGTAAGGAAGGCACATGCCAGACTGACATGCATGGTCTGTCCCACTCTCATTGGGATGTATGGCTCCTGCTGTATCAATAAAAACTGATTTATACAATTGCAGATGGTTCTGCTCAGTAATCATCCAGTCAACCACAGAGAGAATGGGAGAAACTCACCAAAAGTAATTGAGCTTTTACTCTTAAGCCTTTCACATCCATCTGCAAGTCCTACTCTCTATCTTTCTAAAGAAACTGCTGAACACATAAAGCCTGCTAATGCTGTGCTAATATGGGCATATAACTGAGGTCCTCCTGATAAGCCTAGTAATGATCAGGCTGTCTGAGGTGTACCAGCTCTCTACTACTTAAATGCTGAATGTATTCTAGGAAACCAGGGAAGCAATTTAACCTCTCATTATAGATGTCCAACTCATTTTAGCAGTAACAGCTGCTTTAGTTTAGAAATTAAATTGTTAACTTCTAAATGCCTTTGCAAATTTGTGAGTTTATCAGAAGAACAGGTTTTAAATTTACTTCTGCTTCCTTACACAATAAAGTGTTAGCTGCATGCTAAGATTTCACATGATCTGAAGAGGAAAATAAACTGAGTGAACATTCCCTGCTGGCTCTATCCCAGTTTTGCTCATCTGTATGATTTTGACAAGCTAGAGACTTGTCACAAATATAGTCTAGTTCCCACAAGAACACAGGAAAACAGGTATCTTCCTGGGCTGTTATGGTAAACTGTCACAAAACTCACATTCAACCTGAAGACACTCAAAATTCTGGAGTTAAAATATTTGCCATAGTCCTTTTTACATGCAGTTATCACTAAGGATGCAAGTGAAGAATGTCTCCTCTTGAACCATGGATGGACATGTTAGATAAAGGAGCACAGCCACAACACTGCAGCACCTTCTCTCTCTTTCAGACCTGGATTTAACAAGACATTAAGATGACTCTAACTTATCACAAAAACCATGTGGGCACTCACAGCTGTTTGGGTCATGCCCATCCATATCTACTCCTTTCCATCCTTCTATCTTTAAAGTCTTTGTAGTCTTTAAAGACTTTAAAGTCTAAATAAGCCATCTGCCTCCTCACCTTATAACTTTGAATAACTTTCTCATTTTTGAGTCTCCCTTTGCTTTATCTCCAGTTGTTCTGATGGCTCTTCCCCAAGTACTGTCCAATACTGTGTTGCTTCTGTGGGGATTGGCCTGAACTCCCTATTGATGTTCCTGTTTGTCATGCTATTAACACTCATTGAAGAACTCTTCCAAGGCATCAGAAATACCTCCTGATCAGCTTTTGAGTCTCCATGCACATGCATTTCAATGTAATGTTTATCAAGTATTTAATTTGTTTTAACCTGCTTTGTTGTTCATTTCACTTGGTTTTCCCCAGCATAAACTAAAATCAGCAAAACAAGAGTGAACAGGACTGAGCAGGGATGTTTCTCATGCCACTGGCCCTTGCTTCTCATGAGAACCCACACAACAACATTGTTGAAGCCTGCAGGTGTGGGGGCATGAGACCAATAGTACCAGCATTAAAGTAAAGGAATGCGAGTGAAAACTGCCTGTGTGGCTCCAGGCAGCTCAAGTGAAAGGTTGTAGAGATGCAAATATTGACCTGCAATATTACACATACACATACAATATTACACATTACACTGAAGCACTAAGGCAACTCAAGCACCATACAACTTCATTTTCTGTTTACCTACTTCACCCCACATGTGATTTCACAGTCATCTTCCATACCATCCCTGTACCTCTTTTCAGTCAGAGAAGTCTCATTAGTCCATCTGCATGCAAAGTCTGTCTGGTGTCTGTGACCATCCTCATCATTCTTCTCAATGCTATCTTTGATTCTACTACAGCCTTCTGAGAGCCTTGCATTAGAATTATAGTCAATTTTCAAGACATGCTGTGTGAAAGTATTATAGAGTGGCCTGGTGATGTTTTCTGTTTCATTTTTCCTTAGCTAAATAATTCCTACTATTGAATTTGTTTTTTCACTGAAACAGAGTAATGCAATCACCTCCTTGTTTTTATAACCCCTGAAACTTGTTCACAGTGAGCAGATTCAGCCAAATAGTTGTAATATACTTTTGAATCTTTATGCTTTTAATCTTTTCTAATAAATTATGCTGACTGAAGTTGAATTAACACAGAGCCATGAGCCCTCTGAAGGTCAAAAATCTATATGTATGCAGACATGCAAAAAGTATATTCATACAAATTATATTCAAAGAATATTCATACAAATTATTTTGGTAAAGGACATTTTACATAGGTTGAGAGATGTACCCACAGATCTGCAGTCATTTGATCTGTTAGGGGAAAGGACTTGTGATGTTTTCAAATTCCTAACACTCAATTTTCTTTAATAAGGTTCCTAAGACATAGGCTTCTCTGCCAAAATACCTAGAAGTGTTGTCACATTTCATACAACCAATCTTACATGCAATTCACTTAGACACTGTGGGATCTCAGTCTCTCAGAACTGGGGTGCAGGGTGAACCAGACTACCCCTGGGGGGCTCGGGAGTCCTGGAATGCTGCCAGAGATGTCTGGTGGCTGGACTTTGATCCCACATGGGAGATGACATCAGTATGAGGACGGGAGGATTTCACTGGGGTGAATGGTGAAGGGACAAGTTAATTGGAGTGTGAGATACAGGGTTTAAGATCCCTGTACAGGGGGGTCTAGAGAGGCAAGATGGAGGGATTGGGGTGTGCCCTTCTCCTTCTTCTTCTTCCTCTAGGCCTCCATCTTCTGTGGTGGAGTTGGCACTCCGGGATTGGACCTTACTAGGGGAACACTGGTTAATATGGGTAGAGGGTATTGGAGAAAAATGATAAATATTGTATACGTAACCCCGGGTATAAAGATAGGTGACCGCCCCAGGGGCTTTCAGTGTGTGCCCATGGCTGACTGCTGAGCAGAACTCTGTCAGGCCAAGAGAAAATCTTTTAGATAAGCAATTAATAAACACCGAGACCGAGAACAAATCTGAAGCTTCCTCTCGTCCTTTCGAACCCGGGGGCCCAAGGCCATCTTTGGGCTTTTTCCCAGACCATCTAAACAGCCCAGAAATCCAACAACTGGCGTCCGCTGTGCGGGCTATCTCCCACCAAACCTTTCGGGGGGGGGGAAAGCCCTGAAGAGCTGAAGAGCCAAGAGAACAGCACTGATAACTCCTGAGGAGGGAAGCCTGAAGAAAGAAAGAAGAAAAAGAAAAAACCGGCCGGGAGAAGCTGCAAAAATCAGCAGTCACTGAGAAATCCCATCTCTCAGCTTCTGCTGAAGACAGCTCGTAGCAGAGCGGCCTGGACTGGGACCAGAAATCTGATCCATCTCTTGTAATCTGCTGGACGGAGAACAGGGGCCTCCAGACCACTCTGACGACAGATTCGGTAAGAAGGCCAAAATAAAATCATGGGGGCAACACTCTCCCAAGAACAACGGGAAATCTTATCCACCTTACAAAGTGTAGCAGAATTATATACAGAAGGGATCCCAAAGAAAGAATTAAAACAGCTGTTATTATGGGCAAGGCTCAATTATCCACTTGCAGAGACATATCTGCTGTTCGAAGTGGGGTTTTGGCAAGAAATTAATAGGCATTTATATATTTTAGCAACAAAAAAAGATGAGACAGCGTTAAAGCTACTCTCGCCGGCAAGAATCATGTTACAAGGTATTTCAGTGCAGTCTAAAAGACTGGAAAAGCAGCGAGAAGCTGCGGTACCCTCAGAGAAGGGGGCAGAGCGGCAGAGCTCCGGGAAAAAAATTACTCTGGCTTTGAAAGGCCAGGGGGAAAGGGCTCTCGAAAAAAGAGAGCGGGAAAAAATATTAAAACCCCCGATGAAAAAATGCAACAAACCCCAAGGGCGTCCTGAAACTCCAGAGAGTGTGGAGGAGTCAGGAGCAGAAGGGGGGGAGCAGGAAGATAAGGGATCGGGGGGGGGGGCCTGCTCGCGGCGAAAGCGGCGACGCGGCGGCGGCGGCAAACGCGAGCAGCGCGGGTGAGGATGAGGAGACGCGCGCGGAGGGCGAAACTCGCAAAAACCAGGGTGTAGACTCACACGCGGGCGCGAAAGCGGCGAACGCGGAAGGCGGGCTGAGGGAAAATGTGCAGGCTCAAAGGGCCGCCGCGGCGGGACGCAGGAGGCGCGCGGTTGTGACGTCAAACCCGGTGCGACGGTCAGCTCGAATCGCGGGTAGAGCCGGGGTGCCGGCGGGAGAGGCGAACACAACGTCAGAGGAGGAGGGGTCGGATTCTGGGACAGACCGAGGGGCTGGAACCTCGGAGGTGAAACAGGGGGGAGACGATGACGTCACCTTGGGGGACACCGGAAGTAGCTCGGAGAGCACGCAGGCGCAGAAAGTAAGACGCGGGCGCGCCCGAGCCCGGTCCCCTGTGACGTCGCGGGTGAGGAGGGGCCGTGTTAGGGATTCTACGTCCCGGGGCTCCACACCGTCTCCAGATCTGGCGCCTTTGGTCCAGAGCCTCGGAGTCCCAGTCCCTTCCCTTCACGGGGGACGCTGAGCCGGAAGAGGAAGTGGGGCAGTCGAGATTGCATCGTCATCCGAGCCAGGGAGGCCGGTGACAGCGCCACCTAGTGGCAGGAGGGCAGAAGTGCACGACATGCCGAGTCGGCTCGGCGGAGCCACAGCGCCATCTCGTGGCGAGACTGCAACAATGCAGCAATTTTTTCCAACAATATATAAAAAGAAAAGCACCTCGAAGAAAACAATGTTAACACGACAAAGGGATTATCCATCCACTTCGGGATTTCATGAAGATGATGAAAGCTCAGATGAAGAACAGCTACAAGGGGAAGATGTCATAAGGATCACAGCATCGGAAGGTGTCCCAACATGGATGCTATCAGCAGCAGAAGCAGCAAAAAGCTTCTTGCATTCATTCGATACAGTAAAGAAGAAATATCAACAGGATCCTCGAGTTTCCTTTTCGGATTTGGGAGCAAGGCCAAAAACCTCAAGGCGAAAAATGAGACACTATGAATCACCGATGACATCTACAACACCATTATTCATGCAAATCCCAATGGAGTCTGATGAAGAGGGGTTTCAAGAGCCGGTGAAGACAATGGATTGGAGGCAAATCAGAGAAGCATTGGAAAAGGAAAAGCATTTATTCCCGGGATCAGGGGATTTGACAATGCCAGTGACATATGATGCCCAGGGACAGAATCCAAGGTGGGAAAGGATGGGTCATGAGACACTCAAAGACTTAGGGAAGGCAGCTCAGACTTTTGGGCTGAACTCACAATACTTCAAACAGCTATTAAGAGGGACATTCTCTATGTATGATCTCACACCATATGACATTCGAAGTATTGTGGCAATGATCCTCACTGACACACAGAGTCTTGTCTGGGAAAAAAGGTGGAGAAAATATCTTGCTGAGTTGCGGAACAGATACCAAGGTGGGCCGAATGCGAACCTCACAGAAGGGCAATTAGCAGGGGATCCTCCAGATGACAATCCAGGGGAACAAGCAGCGCGGCTTCCACGAAGAGTGTTAAGCGACATCAAAGAAGCAGCACGATTGGCAATCATGCAAATTACGCCGACAGGAGCTCCGGATGTCCCGTTCTCTTGCATCAGGCAAGGTCCCACAGAGCCATTCATGTCATTCATCGACCGACTCACGCAAGCCGTGGATCGACAGGTGACAACAGAAGAAGTAAAGAGGCCTCTCTTGGAGAATTTAGCTTTCGGCAATGCCAACCCGGATTGTCAACGGGTGATTAGCACCATGCCAGGACGGCCATCCTTGGCAGAGATGGTGGAGGCATGCAGCAAGGTGGGGACGCCTCAGCACGTCGCAGCGATTGTAAAGGATGAATTAAAAGAGGAATGGGAGAAACAGCTAAAGGAACGCTCAGAAGGGCAATCAGAGGACAAGACATTGGAGAAGATGTTCGAGAAATTACTCCATCAACAGGACGAAAATATCAACAAAGTTCTTGCGGCAATGCAGAAAAGGAACAGACCCCAAGGAGGACAGTGCTACGGATGTGGGGAATCTGGGCACATGAAAAGGAATTGCCCACGGACACATATACCAACGCCAGCCCAGAGAGCGGAAAGACCAATTTGCGCACGGTGCGGAAGAGGAAGACACTCTGTGAAAGAATGTTATTCCCGGACAGATGTGGAAGGAAATCCGTTGCCGCATCCGGGAAACGGGAAATTGAGCGCGGGAAATCCCCAGCGCGCTCCGACACAAGTACTGGCGGTGTCACAAGAACAGACAGGGCAGTCATCAGTGAGCGACAAGCAGATGCCCTCAGCAAAACCCTCAGTCGATTCCACAGTGACCCAGACCTCCTCCCACCAGGGGCACAGTGTGCATTGGCAGCTTCAAAACTAGTATGCTTTCTAGATGAAAGTCATGCGGAGATACCCACAGGTATCCGTGGGGACTCATACAAGAAACAAGATTTCTTGATAGTTGGACAAGATAAGTGCAGTATTCTTGGGCTCATTGTCTATCCAACAGTTGTCTCAGCAGACAAAAATACAGAGCTAACAGTTTTGGCAAGAGCGCTTCGTCCACCATTGACTGTGCCGGAAAATACTGTGGTTGCGAGAGCCTTCGCATTGCCACCACACGCAGTTGGAGAGGTCATGTCAATCTTCGATGAAGAAGGTCTCCCTATGAAAGAGCATGTTGAAGTACATACAACATGGGTGAAGCACATAGGTCGAGACCGACCCACGCTCACGTGCCAATTGACGTGTGGGGACAGGACAATATCGATCAGAGGTATGCTCGACACAGGGGCGGATGTAACAGTAATATCGTACATCTTTTGGCCATGCAATTGGAGCTTGGTCGCGCCATTGGGCTCTCTCTCAGGCATCGGGGGAGCATCTCTGTGTCTGCAAAGTGAGAATTCCGTCGTTGTCACGGGACCAGGAGATAAGACGGCGATCATTCGTCCTTTTGTCGTTCAAAAGCCGATCACAGTCTGGGGTCGGGACCTTTTGGCACAATGGGGCGCGAAGATCGAAATGGATTTTTAATAGGGGTCACTGCAGCACTCGCCACACTGAAGCTGACATGGAAAACAGATGATCCAGTTTGGGTGGATCAGTGGCCCCTTGAGCGGAAAAAATTGAGTGCTTTGAAAGACCTGGTCCAAGAACAATTGCAGAAGGGACACATCAAGCCAACAGACAGCCCTTGGAATTCTCCGGTGTTTGTCATCAAGAAAAAGCTGTCGGGCAAGTGGAGGTTGTTACACGACCTCAGGAAGATCAACGAAGTCATAGAAGACATGGGGCCACTTCAGTTGGGACTTCCATCTGTCTCAATGATTCCCAGAGATTGGCAGCTTGTGGTCATTGACCTCAAGGATTGCTTTTTCAGTATCCCACTCCATCCAGATGATGCTCCGAGATTTGCCTTTTCAGTCCCGAGTATCAACAGGGAAACGCCTCTGCAGCGGTACCATTGGGTCTGCCTTCCACAAGGCCTGAAAAATTCTCCGACGATCTGTCAATGGTACGTGGCGCGAGCTTTGGCACCAGCACGAAAGAAATTTCCGAAGGCGAAGATCATTCATTACATGGATGATTTGCTCATCGCAGCATCAACACGACAGGAGCTGCAAGAAGCTCGTGACTGTGTGATCGCAGAGGTGCAAAAGGCAGGTCTGGAAATCAGCATTTCAAAGATTCAAGAGGTTGCACCTTGGAAATATCTAGGGTGGAAAATCTCAGAGAAAACAATAAAGCCTCAAAAGGTGGAGATCAGCACGAAGGTCAACAATTTGCATGATTTGCAACAGCTTTTGGGAGAAATCAACTGGATGAGACCAGTTTTGGGAATCACAAATAGTGACATTCCAGCACTGCTTGATCTCTTGAGAGGAGACACAGACATTCGTTCTCCCAGGACACTCACACCAGAAGCAAGAAAAGAATTGGAGAAAATCTCGGACGTGATACAGAAAAGGCAGGCACATCGATTTGTTCCATCGTTGCCTTTTCAGTTGGCAGTGCTGGGGAAGAAAACGCAGTTCCATGGTTTGATCTTCCAATGGGATGAATCGCAAAAGGACTCTTTGATAATCATAGAGTGGATTTTCCTACCGCACAGGCCCGCGAAAACGATTCTCACAGATCTGGAGATGGCAGCACAAATCATCATAAAGGCGAGAACAAGGCTGCTGACAATGGCAGGAAGAGAATTCTCAGTCATCAGGTTACCTCTGAAACGAGACTACTTCGATTGGGCAATGCAACAATCGAAAGACCTATTAATCGCATTGTTAGCGTTCCCAGGAACTTGCACAATCCACTTTCCCCAACACAGAATACTGCAATCGCAAATATGCTATAGAGCAAAACCACAGATAAGTGAAGAACCTTTGGACGGGATCACCGTGTTCACGGATGGCTCGGGGAAGACGCACAAGTCAGTGATCACGTGGAGAGACTCAACGACAGGGGATTGGGAATCAGACGTGAGGATGGTTCAGGGCTCTCCACAAATTGTGGAGTTGGCAGCCGTTGTCCGAGCATTTCAGTTGTTCAAACAGCCTCTCAATCTGGTGACAGATTCCGCATATGTTGCGGGTGTGGTCAAGAGATTGGAGGGTTCACTCTTGAAAGAAGTCAGTAATGAGGTTTTATACTCATACCTGACAAGCTTGAAAACACTGCTAGAGAGCAGGGAAAGAGAGTATTTTATCACACACATTAGAGCGCACACAACACTTCCAGGGTTTTTAGCGGAAGGGAATGCTCGGGTGGACAGGTTGACAATGCCCATTTTGCAAACGCTGCCGGACATTTTTGAGCAGGCAAGGTTAAGTCATGCGTTCTTTCATCAGAATGCGCAAGCACTGATGGAGTCCTTTCGTCTCACAAAGAGTCAGGCGAGGGAGATCATTAGTGCTTGTCCAGACTGTCAGCTTGTGCAGCCACCTTCTTCTACCGGGGCCATCAATCCGCGGGGGCTGCAAAGTCTTCAGTTGTGGCAAGCTGATGTCACAAAATACCCATCTTTTGGGAAGCTCAAAAATGTTCATGTTTCTGTAGATACATTCTCAGGTGCAGTCTTTGCTTCAGCACATGCTGGGGAAACAGCAGACCATGCTTGCCGACACTTTCTGCAGGCATTTGCAGCATTAGGTGTGCCTCAGGAGATAAAAACAGATGATGGTCCAACATACACAGGCAGGGTGCTTGACAGATTCCTGAAAAGATGGGGTGTCAGACACACGTTTGGTATTCCGCATTCACCCACAGGTCAGGCAATCATTGAGAGAACACATCACACCCTAAAATCCCTTCTGGACAGACAGAGAAGGGGTGAGCCAGAGGCAACACCTCACATGAAATTAAATAAGGCACTGTATGTGCTGAATTTCCTAAATAGCTCATCCTCGGAACCTGATCCACCGATCGTGAGACATTTTCTAAACAACACACAGGCAAAGCTAAGGGAAAATCCTTTAGTTTTGATCAGGAACCCAGAGACCGGACAAATAGAGGGTCCTTTCAGACTAATCACTTGGGGAAAGGGTTTCGCTTGTATCTCCACAGATCGAGGTCTGAAGTGGGTGTCGGCACGGCACGTGAAGCCATTCCGAACGCGAGAACACGAGAATGCTGATCCAAGAAACAAAGAGACGAGTACTCAGACAGAAGTCGAGACTCAGGCTGCGAAAAACGACCCAGAAGAGAAATGAAAAGAAACTATGGACTTTGGGGGGTTTTCACATAAAAGCAAAAAAAGGTCTTTTGGTGCAAACAGAAGGGGGAGATGTGGGATCTCAGTCTCTCAGAACTGGGGTGCAGGGTGAACCAGACTACCCCTGGGGGGCTCGGGAGTCCTGGAATGCTGCCAGAAATGTCTGGTGGCTGGACTTTGATCCCACATGGGAGATGACATCAGTATGAGGACGGGAGGATTTCACTGGGGTGAATGGTGAAGGGACAAGTTAATTGGAGTGTGAGATACAGGGTTTAAGATCCCTGTACAGGGGGGGTCTAGAGAGGCAAGATGGAGGGATTGGGGCGTGCCCTTCTCCTTCTTCTTCTTCCTCTAGGCCTCCATCTTCTGTGGTGGAGTTGGCACTCCGGGATTGGACCTTACTAGGGGAACACTGGTTAATATGGGTAGAGGGTATTGGAGAAAAATGATAAATATTGTATACGTAACCCCGGGTATAAAGATAGGTGACCGCCCCAGGGGCTTTCAGTGTGTGCCCATGGCTGACTGCTGAGCAGAACTCTGTCAGGCCAAGAGAAAATCTTTTAGATAAGCAATTAATAAACACCGAGACCGAGAACAAATCTGAAGCTTCCTCTCGTCCTTTCGAACCCGGGGGCCCAAGGCCATCTTTGGGCTTTTTCCCAGACCATCTAAACAGCCCAGAAATCCAACAGACACAATCATTAAAAACATTTTTAAGTGAATATTCATTTACTGAAACATTTTTTTTGCATCACTGAAGAACTAAGTAGAGGAAGTGGAACGATGTTGCCGTTTGTACATAAAGTGAATAAACACAGTCCATTTGTGACATGTGAGCACTGTTGGTTCTCTTGGGCTACCGTTTTTGATATGGAAGCTAGAGAACTATGGAAAAAATTAATCCATTCCTCCTTGGATGTGGAGAATCACAGCATTAGCAACATCAACCCAGTACTAAGGAACTTCACTTACCAAAAGCTATTGGGTACCTGACCCTAAGGCCTGGCTCCAAGGCACTTCAGGGATTTGTATCTGTTTCTCAATGCAGTGTGAAACTCATTTGCATATAAATTCCCATTGTAGCAAAATGTTTTATGCCTCCCATGCAGCTGAGATGGAGCAAAATGGGTCACTAAGAAGAAAGAAAAATATTTAAATCCTTTGGAGACTTTGGGGTGACCCCTATCACCTACTCCCTTGTCTCACTCACACCAGTGTCTTGGAGGCCAATGTGCCCCTTAGCCTGAGGGTCGGTTTCTCATGGCAAGCTGCGGCACAGTGAGTGGGAATGGAGCACCTTTTGTTTAGCATGCCAGCTGTTTACTTGCTTAAATATAATCTGCCTAAATAATTACCTGCTTTTCTCAAATTTGAGCTTAAATTTATTTTAAACTTCTTTGCAATGTAAAACCCAGACAGGTAATTCAGTTCCTCAGACTTGTAAAAAACTCATCTCTAATTATATAAAATTAATGCAGGCAGGGCAGAAACCTTAAACCTCTAATTTGTTGAAAAATGCAATTCATTGAATATGTGAATTCAGGCAAACGTAATGAATGTTTTTTTTGTCAGTAGAAAAACAGCTGTTCCTCAAGTTGGAATGCTTTGTCTAGACTTATTTTAATAACATGTTTCATCTTTTTTTTTGTTGTTTGTTTCCAACTTTTCAGAGCCTGGGTGGGCAAAACCACTTTCTAGAGATGCTATTCTTTTCCAATAACTATGTGAGATGGGCTCACTGGAATTCTCTGCTTAGATGACTCCCTCAGGTGGCTTATACTAGTTGGCATGAAAATGACTATGCCTGTTCTTCAGAGACAAAACTGAAAAAAAATCACAAAGTCCTTTGGAAAAAAAAAAAAGCAAAAATCAGTCAAGTTAATTTGCAGCAAATGGGAATTATCCAGAGGATCTCACAGAATATATGAGACAGAACCTCTGTATTCACAATGAAAAAATCCCAGCCTAGTTTAGCTCTTAAAGGAACTGATTGCTGAAAAAAACCACAGAGAAGTTGTTGAATTTCCATCCCTGGAGCTATTAAACCCTCAAATAAATTAATGCCCACTCAACCAGACCCAAGGCTGAAGACAGCTGTGTTGTGAGTCCAGGGCAGGACGAAATGACTGCCCGAGATCCCAAACCCAAACCAACCACAGCTATTCCCTGAACGTGCTTCTCGGAATCGGTCTACACTACTGTAGAAATGAGAAGGAACAATTTGTACAGAAGAAAACTCTCTTCCTTCTCATAGTCAGGTCTTTTAAGATACACTTGTGCAAAGTTACCTTCATCAGTAAGCACTATTTCAGGTCAGGATTAAATTGTGCTTGATGTTTTAAATGGCATACCAAGGAAGAACATCAGCTCTGAGACTGGCTCTGACTGAGAAACATCTGTCCTTTTCCTAAGCAAAGCATTGTCCCTCTTCTTCCTTGTCACTGTCAAACAACTTTCTCTTGAACACAGAGGGGGAAACTGCATTAAAAAAAAGAGAGAATTCCAATTTGAAAGTACTGAGGAACCTTCAAAAACCAGGGAAAAGTCCAGAAGACTGAGCAATATGCCTGTTTGCTTGGTCACTTTCACCATGTGATACAAAGTTAATGGAGATTTCAAGCCTGATTTTTATGAGGGTAACCAAGTTTAAATGCAGAAACGCTAGCAGGAGAAGAGAAATAAGCAATTAGACTTGCAGTGATCATAATGTGTTTTTCACTGATTTGAGCTATGAATATCCATACATATGGATGTGTATCAGAGATGGAGAGTTGGGATGAATGTGTGCATTCCATACAACTTCTGTTACTGGAAAGTTAAGGCTGAAATCTCAATTCAACCTCTTCCTGATATTTACACATTAATCTTCAATATACATGACAATATACTGTTTCCTGAGGAATCATGCCTCATTCAAAGCGCCACATGCCACCCTCTCCTAGGAAATATTTGCTGCCTTTTATGAAGTGCTGTAAAATGAATGTATATAGTACAAAATGTAAAGTATAAAAATATAAAATCATGTTGGGAAAGATAACGGACCCAACAGCTTTTCAGTCCAGTACTTAACATAGTCATAAACAAGCAATTAATTCACAGATGCTATGACTGTACACATGTGAAAAACTGTCCCCAAGAGAAAGTGTGAACAATGACCATAGGGTATTTTCAAATCCAGCCATAAAGACTTGATAGCCATGATGCAGCTTTAAACTGTCCCAACAGAGAAGAGAGTTACACCTGGGTTTTCAGCAGACTGAAGTTCTGATATATGTCATAAAAACATATAAAACGTCTCTAAAATCTAGGCTTTCTGGTCTTGTAAAGGTAGCATTACATTTTGGATTCAACATGCTTGATTTGGCTCAAGATAAAAATGCCTCATGTCTCTTTATATCAGGCTAGAAATTTTACTTTTTATCTTTGCTCAGTTATAAATTGTGGATTAAATTCTCATCTTACACATAAAAGTAGAAATGCATATCCAAGAGCAGAATTTGTCCATTTAATGTCAAAGTAATGTGCACTTCTGGTGGAGCACTATTTTAGATTCTGACATGGAAACATACATTAACAATTTGCAGCAAAATTTAAAGGAAGCAAAATTGACTCTTCTCCATTTTTTCAAAATGAGACCTAAGCACTGAATCTAATCAAAATATACCAATTTAGAAGAACACTGACTTGTAAGCAAAATGTTTATTTCATGTCAGTCATTCCTGATTTGGATTCAGTGTGAATTCTTGTTATAATTATGTACCTTTTTTAAATGCAATTCATGCTGCAGAGAAGCAATGTAAATAGACCAAGGATTCAGTGTTAATAAATAGCAAAATTTATTTAGAATATCTCTTTCCTATTGTAAAAGCCCAGAAGAAAAAGCACTATACTGTATGTGTCTGACACTGATAGCCAGATAGCCAGAGTCAATGATTGTTGGCAAGAACATACTGTGAGAAAGAACAGGATGCACCTGGAAAAGGAGCCATACAGATGTAGAGCAACACTTTTCTGGGACAAATGTTCTTGTTCTAGCTCCTGGAGATAAGCACAACACAGCAAAAGCACATGAATGAGGCTGAGAAGTGGGCATGGACTTCTGACCAAGGGCTGACTCAGTAGCATGGTGGATCAATATTTCCATAGACCCTGAAGCCTTCCGACTCTTCCTGAAAGGTTGACAAGAACAAACTGAACATGATTAATAATTTGCATAGGAAGCATGAAACAGCTCCAGCAGGGGAAACTTATCTACGAAAAGGCGCCCTCAGGAAGCTTGGACAGTGCCTCAAGCACCCTAAAAACAACAGTAGGATCAACACCGGAACTAGAACTCGTGATCTCTATCTTTCATTCTTCCTTTCTTTGTCTCTACCTCTCTTTACTCTCTCTCTCTCTCTTCTCTTTCTCTCTACCCCCCTTAAGCAAAATCCATCCAAGTGTGTTTATACTAAAAAATGAGGAACTAACTTATATCAATTTCCATGTCAAGGGTGTAATTCACTAATAAAATAATTCTAAGTTTTTGAGGATGTTCTGACTGTTGACAATGGACATCTACCACTCTTGGGTGCTCCCTTCCCCTTAGGATGGGACATCACCAACAAAACAATTTTTAATGCAAACAGCAAAAGTCTCCTAAAGCTTAGAAATCAATAAAATATAGTGATTTTGAAGCATGCTTTCTCCAGATGCCAAGTGTATTTCAGTCTGTTCTGCATCTGAGTTCCTTTAACAATTCAAGAAGGTTTTGATGCCTAGGGCCACCAAAGGAAATTGTTGACCACCACCCTGTTAGACAACATAATTTCTTACTCTTCTATACCTTTTGGCTTTCTAAAATCAAATACCTGACTTGAAAATTAGATAAATGCAGTTTTTTGTCCTTCATCCAATCAACTGCACGTGAAAACAGAAATTTTAGGAAAATAAAATTATTAAAGCCTGTAATAAGCCCTGCCAGTGAGGAAAGCCATGCAACAGCTTTCATTTCTGTATCACATCTGCCTTTGCTAAGATTTTACTATTCAGAAGTTCCTTCTGCTGTTTTTCTATTGTTATCTGATGCCATCAATGTATTCATCATCAAAATTCAAATTAGTTCATCAAATCAAATTTGATTTATTAATCTAAAATTTCCAGGACTGATCATCACCCTCAGAGAGAATCTCATAAAGACATTTACACATGCATTTAAACAAAGGTATGGCATGTATGTTTTAGATTTGGTAAGGAGGCATGATTGGTGCTAACCCAGCTTTATCCACAGGGGAAGATGTATCTCCAGCAGCCTCCTTGGGGCTCTCAGACGCCACCGCTCCCAGGCACAGGAATAATTGCCCTATGGAAGTTCCCCTTGGGGTGAATGACAGAGCTGACCTGCAGATCACATTCATTTGGAGCTACTCTGCTTTACTGAAGCCTTTTTCAGGAGCAAGCAGCTGCAGCCAGGGTATGTCTGAATGAGAGAATCATCTAATTCAAACCACATAGTCCACTAAGGAGACTCACGTTGTTATGCAAAATGCTACAGAAAGCCAGGGTATTCTGCATTTCACAGGCTCAGAGGAGAAAAAAAATCAGATGGATCTTTCTAAAAAAAAAAGTAAAATTCTACTTTTATTAACATACATTCTGACTGAGAAAGCAGTCATATCCAGCACAGCATGTATGCTCTATCCTAAATGTATCTTAAACTCAGTGAGGCTGATGGGGCCTGAGCACTCAAAAGCAAAAGCCATTGCTTAAAAATTTTTCTTTAAAAAATCTGGATGGTAGAAATCTGTTACAAATGCAGTAGCAGGGGCACACACCTGGACCAGATGGAACATCAAATATTCACTCAAAGGTCGCTGTGGACATCCATTTTGGAACAAAACATTCATAGTATCTTGGAAATTACTGGATGTGACAGATGTTCGGTTGCCATAGAAAATCAAATCCTCTTTACTAAGGTGATTAAATACATCTGTGGGTGGCTGGTTTTATTGAAAATGTCTGCCTTAAAATCAATGAAGCTTATTTTTCTATATTCTTTGTTTGGTGTGACCAAATTATTCATGCTTGTTTATGTAAAATAGTCTTACAATTTTCCTGGCAGAACATGGCTTCCTGAAAATAACCTGTTCAAGTCCTATCAAAATACTGAGAAAAAATTTTTCAATATTGACTAGAGACCCAAATTTAGAAACTACTTGTAAAGATTCTGATAACATTTTCATTATATATATTGCAATATCATACCTTTTCCTGTCTTGGTAGCAGCTGGATCAGGACCCTGATGCTCACAAAAGCACATAGGTATTCAAAAAAGTACTGAAAAAAACCACCTGAATTGTTGAATCAAGCATACAAGACATAACTTACTGGAATTACCATCTGCATAACATTGGAAATGTGATTATTCTTTGTGTTGTGTTGTTCTAATCCTTACACAAAAACTCTCAAATTAATGCCAAAGACTCATTTTCCAACAGAGTTTCTAACATAGTGTGTTAGGCGTAACCACATGAAAAGCAAAATTCTGCTCCATATAGAGAATATAAGTTCATAAAGAAAAGTTACTTTTAATTTGCTTTTGTGAAGCACATCAAGATCTGTACATTACTGATAACTAATTCTAACATTGCTCAGACTGTGTGCCTGTGATGCTGGGATCAGAGCAATCCTTATCCCAAACCTGTATCAGAGGGTTGCCACAAAATCTATAGATTTGGGACATAAGGTAATGGCAAACCGAGGGGTGACAGAGTTTGCAGTTTGTGAACTATGTGAAATGTTCTTAGCCTGTAAAATGTGAAAATATATCAACATCTCTGTATCCTGGAGAATAATTCATTCTTTGGTAACTAAATTAACTGAACTAAAACCAGTTTGTTCTCCATGGCAGAGATCAGAGACCAAAGAGCAGAGGAACAGATGAGAAACCAGAGGGCACACAGCACTTCCTACTGGAAGAATTTCCTTGGAAATGCTCCTGACTGTTGTAAGATGCCCCCACATGTTTTAGCAAGAGAGATACACATACCTTTTATGAATATCCTTTTTTTTAGAACATTATAGGATAAATTGCTATACAAGTGTAGGTTTTGCTTCCATTTCTGGGTAAATTTCCTTATTGCTTAGTTGTGAAACCTAAACAGAATCTACTTTGGTTAATGACTCTCATATTTTCATCTCTTCCTGTTATCTTTACTGCTGTTCATCTGGGAAAATGAACAACAGACATGTCAGTAAGCAGCCTAAGACACTTTAGCCAAGCCTTGAGGTTTCCAAGAACTCTATTTTCTTTAAGTCTCATCTCAACAATACTCAGTAAAGCTCCTTAAAAACTTCCTCATGTAGGGCTATCTCATTTTCTCACATTTCTACTTTACAAAGAAAACCATCTTACATTTAAGCAGTTCTCAAAGGGTGTCTGTGATTCAGGCAATCAAGTCACACTTTGAAAGAAACTGTCTCTCTGAGTGCCTTTAGTCATGTCTGAAAGGAAGATTTAGATTTCTAACTCACTTAAGCTTTTCTAAAAAATATGTCTGTCATCCATCTGAAATTCATTTACTCTGTGCTTTCTAACTCTCTAGGCATTCGTTCCAAGATGTCATCACTCTGTTGGTAGTTTTAAAATAGCTACATGTACAAATTTTCTGAGCAGTTCCAGTTTTGCAATGAGTGATTTGTCAGTGCTTCTTTTCAGTATTTCCCTTTCCATGGCTAAAACATCAACAAGACTAGAAAAAAATCAGTTTGTTTGGTTTTTCCAGTTTTTTAAACATGCATTTACTCCACTAAAATATTTTGTACTGTGTGCTTTATTTCCTTTACTTTCATGCCTAATAATAAAGTGGAAGATGCTGAGGTTCAAGGACCACCTTGCAGTTTTTCTTCAGGAGCAGGGATAGGGGGGAAGCTCCATGGAAGCCCTTTCTGTATGTGTCCCAGGATCAGTGCAAAGTCTAATACTGCCAACAGAAGCAACAACATCATTAGCCCTCCCCTTGTGGGTGATGATGGAAAAGAAAAACATGCCACAGTCCACTCAACACCAGTGTCTTTATTTTGAAACCTATTGGCACTTCTTTAGAATGCAGGGAGCAGGATGTGCTGCTGGGGTGTGCAGGCTCATTCCTGGCAGGAGTTTGGCACAGCTCACTGGCAGGCATTGGTGAGACATTTCACTCTGCTTTTCAACTTCCATCAGTGGCAAATAGGCCCTAGCACGGCCTCAGCTGGGACCTTTCTCCTTTTATTGACAAAATTATTCTCTTCCATGCATTCACATTAATTTACCACTGTAAAGCAATGGTTTAAAGGGACTCCCCATTTTAGGCTTTACCATGTAGACCTGACTAGCTTCAGGACCAGCTGTGTCTTTCCCAACAAGAAGTAAGGCCATTGGGAGCCAGGTCTTTGTTCTCCCTCCAAAACAGGCTGTCGTTACTAAAGATGCAACAAGTACAGAAATAGCTGACTTGCCATCTTAAGGTTACCTGAAATATTTCTCCAGTAAATAGCAGTTCTCTCATGAATACTGTGACCATGAAGATGCTGTTCAAAACATTTGAAAGCTGATGCAAAACATCAAATTGTATGCAGTTATCCATATTTTGGAAAATTTCTGTACTGCTCAGTTGTTTAATCTTGTGGCAGTCTCACTTCACTTGCATTTTGAAAAGCCACATTTAAGAGTCCAAAACTGACTCATGCAAAGCTCCATTTCTTTTAAAGAAACAAAGAAAAATTACTTCATATGTATCTTGGATATTCTGTAAATAGGAGTGTCACAGTTTTTTCATTCTTATCACCCAGTACACAGATGCTCTTCTACTTTTCATCTCCATCTTATCTCAGAAAGCACCTGAGGACATGGCGAAGAGCTGTCTGTCCACCAGAAGGATTTCTGTGGTTTGTAGAGATGATAGAATATAAAGGTTTGGGAATGAGAGAAAGAAAGCTCTCTCCTCATCACCAGCTCATTCAAATCTGAACAGATAACTCCTTTTAGCAAAAAGTTTTTGAGACTGTCATACAAGCAATTCTGTCATTGTATTTTTTAGACAAAGATGGGAAATGAGACAAAATGGGGATTACCTATAATGTTTCACTCTATGATACACTAACAGGTTTTCAATTCTCATTAAACTTCTCTGTATTTAGATTGCAAATATATAATAACTTTTACCATTAAAATTATGATATAATTTAAATTTAATTAGCTTCCACACTCCACATACAAACATGCACATAAACTTCTTTAGAAAATATTTCATAGAATTAATAATAAGCCTTCTGCTTAGACTCTGAAGTAGGTAGTTTTGAATTAGATGTGACAGACTGAGAGACAAAGACACAGAAAGGGAATTCCTTGAAAAAAATGCATTATCCACTTCTGACAGGCCTTTTGTCATCAGCTAAAAACCCATATGCCATACAGATGTCGCCACTGCCAGAGTGACAACGTAACTGAAAATTGAGTATAAAAAGCAAGTGGTCTGAGGGCAGCACTGGAGGGAGTGGGAGATCTCCTCAGACCACAGTGATGTCTCACCCCACTGGTGCCAGCAGGCCTTTCCTTCTTGTGACAGATCGCATTCACAAACGGAAGGAACTCAGCTGGGCCTGACTCATTCATGTACTTTTGCCTTTTACTATATCAGCTTAGGTTGGAAGGATTGAGGTCCAAGGAGTGCCTGGAAGAACGCAAGGATTCTGCTGTTGTGTCTGATTCATGGGGATGCTGGGTCCTTACCCCAAATGTGTTGGCCCCCCTTATCACCCACCCCTGCAGGAGCACAGGCAGTTTCCTTGCATCTTTTTTCAGTGCCTGCTCAAACTTACTTTGAATTTTTTCACACTTTCTTGTTCTCTGAATCACTTAGCTTATTCTCACTTTAGTTTCCTTCAGCATCTTTGTGAATCTTCTCCAAATTCTTTCCATCCTTTCTTAGCTGATTTGCATTTCTATGTCTCTTTCTTTCCTCTTTTCTTGTCATCCAACAATTCTTCCTTGTTGCCTTTCCCGTTTTCCTGTTTCCTGCTCCCCTTACCTTTGAAGGCACGCTTCCCTGCTGATATAAACCATTCTGTTATAGTGAGCTCTCCATTACTTGTCATCTTCAGCTGTTAAAGTCATTCCTGCTCCACTGGCAGCACAATGACTCTCTTTTCCAAATGCTGTCAGTTATATTTTACATCATGGAAGCTTTGCGCACAACCAGCCGGAGCTGTGTGACCACAGCACCGCACTGCAGACCACAGGCATGCCCTGAGCCTCCCTCCAAATGCTCCCCAAGTCCTTGGCTGGCCAAGGTGAGCCTGCAAGAGCAGAGCTGCAGACCTGGCATCCCCGGTGTCCCTACCCACGGCTCAGGGGCCTCCTCCTCTGAAACACCCCCACTCCTGAGTGCACCTCTCCCAAACTCAGGAGCACGGAGTTAATGTTGCTCACTGCTCTCAGCGGCAGAATGTGCTGAGGGTGACTGCTGAGATCAGATATGCAGAAAAGTAAGGTCAAAAAAACAAACTGCACATTTAAGCTTCTTTCCATGCCTTTGAAAATAGAAATGATTGTCCTGGGCATCAACTAATCCCTGCAGGCCACAGCAGGAGAATGGCCAGGTTACTGCACCAAGGAAAGGAGGACTGCAAAGGTTGCAATAGCTTAAATAAGCCTGAAAAAAATATAATGAGAAATTTTGCTGTTGCAGGGAAAATACTTGTAATAATAATAGTTACAAATGGGAGTCTGAAAGAATTCTGAGAATACCCTCATGATAACTTATGGGAAGAAAAAAAATCATCCTATAAAAAACTGATGGAGAAACCTTGGAATGAAAATATATGAGCTGGGGATTTATGGAAGTACTCTGCCTAATTTAAATTTATTTTTTTCTTTTTATTTTGGCGTTCCAGTCATGTGTTTTCTGTCTGAACAACCAATTCTTAAGATCTACCAATGATAGTGTTCCTAAGCCATCCTAGAAACTAGGTAATAAACAAACAGATTTCAATAAATATTAATATCTTACTCTTCACTTCAAAGCTAATGTAATTCCACTTATTCTGGTAATAAGCTTTTTTTCCCTTACTATCTCAAATGTCAAAAAATAATTCATTGACCATGGACTACTATGGCACTGAAGATTAATTATTAAGTTCAGGGGTCACAGGTTTTATCTATACACCAGAAAACTAGGGACAGTTTATAATTTATTTTAACATTTTAAAATGCAGTATTTTTCTGAACATGCTGCAGCTCTCATCAATCTTTGATAGAGTCTTCAAAGAATCAGAGGAGGATGTATAGAATGTTTCAGTACTGCAAAAGCAAGTAAGTTTTCTCAGATCATGAGATCCTTGAAACTCCCTGAAAGATTAATATGGTACTTTAACATAAGTTAGCTCTAAACGAAGTCTTCCACCTCCATTATGTGCCAAGCCTGGCAGCTGTGCCAGACTTTGTGTTTTAAACCCAGCTGTCTCTGTCTTAATGTAAGTTCTGCTCAAAGAGATATTAATCAGACTGGCTAGACTGTTGGGACTTAATGTTTCACTACCTACTTTTTTATGTAGGCTTATAAACTTTATATTGAGATATAAATTAAGACTATTTGCTTCTTCGACTCCTTGCCTGAGGGTACCTTTTATTCTAAGCTATCTGATGAGCTATACAAATGATGCATGCAAGAATTCCATCAGCTTTGATATGATGTTTATTTCTTCCTGTTAATGAAAGGATTTCCATTTTTTATGCATATTTCTTCTGGTTTAAGAAAATGCCATCTCTGTATTGCTTTAAAATTCACTATGATGGAAAGACTTTTTATTAAAACAATATTTTTCTCCAGTTTCAAGATTGGCACTTGCATCCTCTCACTCTGACAGTTTACATTATTTTTCTGCATAATAGGATTGAAGCAGTGGAAGATTAACAGGAGGCATTCTAATTTAATGGTTGCAATTATAGTTGATGAAGAAATGTGTTAATCAGGAAAAATATAACTCTGATGACTTCCTATGTGGGAAGAAAAAAAACAAAAAAGAAGGAAAAAAATGTAGATGAGAAATCTGTGCTGGGTGAGCCTTCTCATCTGCATATCCACTTTTGTTCTAGAATCATATTTTAATATAGATATTCTTGCATAAAATTGCATTCTGTAGTACATAGGCTGTGTCAACCCAATGGCTCAGCCAGCAGAAAATGTTGAGGAGTTACTCCAATGTCTTCACCAACACCTGAATAGGTACTGATGGAAAAATACCAAATACTTTCCTTACTAAATCATCCATGTAGGCAGGACTCCTGCCTGCACAACAGAAATGAACTGTGGGACTGCTCCTCCATTTTAGCTGCTTTTTAATCCTACAAGTGTGTGTAAGTACATAACAACTTGAGAAACCTGCTGGGGTATTGTTGACCACTACAAACCACAATCTGCCTGATGCTCTGAAATGTAAAGTAGCATGCAACTGGGTGTTGCAACCTCACAGATCAGCCACTCAAAAAGGGTTCAGGGAACTCCTGACTCTCTTATTTCCTTAGGATTGGTTGATGCATTTTCATAGAAAATACACATGGCATTATTTAGTTATTATCAACATGACATGGCAAAAATTACAGAAATACAGCAATTTAATAAAACTGGATTTTACACACAGGGAATGCACTTCCTCCTTCTTGTGTCGTATTTCAGGAAACGAGAGAGAAGGGACTGATCCAAAGGGTGACCCTTCCTTCCTAGATATCCTGAGTATCCCCAGCCATAAGCATCGTGCATTCAAACACCCAACACAGTGGGCCTGGTACTGATTCTGCACCCCCTATCATGGGGTATTGTAGTGTGTTGTAATAGTATTGGGATTCATATTCCAATAATGGGGCAGAAAAGGTCTCAATTCCTGCAGCATTCCTGCTCAGTGAACCTCTGCCTGCTGAACCATGCAGGACAGCACCCTTCTTCTCACAGGGCTGTGAATATGAGGTGATTCTCAACTATAAAGCAAAATCCACTACTTCAGATCAGACTTCCCCCACCCCAGGCCCTCCCACTCCCCTCAAAAAAAAAAAACAAACAAACAAACAAAAAAACCCCCAAAGAAACCAAAACAAAAAAATAAGCAAACAAAAAACTCCAACCCAAACCTCCATTCTGCATTCAGACATTTTTGTACAAATTCCTCCTGGAAAAAAAAATTCATCCCTGTCTCAGGGGAAATTTCAGTGAGTGACATTAAGAAGCAGAGAAACATAAACAGTACACAAAATGAACGCTGAGCACTTTACATAAATATTTGCAGTAGAACTGCATATTTTTGAGGATTGATTTTACGACTATAAAAAACATATTCTCCATGTGTTATGTCTAGCCTGATGATTACCTTCAGTGATGAATATCTCTACCAAGTTCTCCCACCAGCTAAAGGTTCTCAACATTTGCAAGCAGGAAGAGCATCCCTTCCCAGCATCAATCCCAGTTTCAGGAGCAATGTAATGCCCTGTGGGTCTCCTCCTGTTGTCATCCTGTGGACTACAGGGTTAAGCAGGGACATGCAGTGAGCATGAAAGCATTGCTGGAATGGTCTCCTCCCTCTGCCAGCCATGTGGAATGGTGAGCCCCTAGGGTTGGAGCCCGTAGGAGAAAGGTGTCAGAAGAAGGACAAAATGGGCCCAAGCCATTGTTCCTGTGAAGAAATTAATCCACTTTACCTTTCTTTAACATTGTAGCTTAGAAATAACAAATAACATTGCCCCTCAGCAGCAGAGGCCTGAGGACCACAGTTAACATCTACCAGCACTTTGTGCTGAGACTATATACCTTTTTGGCAAAACACAAGAAGCATATTATCATTGTTACTATCATCATCATCATCATCATCATCATCATCATCATCATCTTTTGAGGGACGTGGAATTAATGGACTTAATGCTATGAACAGTAAATAACTACTGATTTTAAACATGCAGAGTACCTTCTAAGGCAGAACTTTGGTTCTTTATTACTTGCATTACAACAGAAATATTTCAGTCATCTGAAGAAGGTGAACAAGGACTTATGTTTCAAGTGACCAACCACATATTACAAACAGACAGTCTGCAGCGAAACATTCACGGATATAAGATTTATATTCAGTGATTTAGTCATTATTTTGTGAACAGTTCTGAATAGCAAATATCTTTGTATGCTTCATGGTCCATTCACAAACAAGTTAAATACAGTGGATAATCTATTCATAGCAGATAACTCCTGGAACTCTCATGCTACATGGTTTTAAACCTGATCATCCAACTGTTTCCCAGGAGGGAAATCCTTGTGCATAAACAAGTAAGACTTTAAGAGGTGTGATCTTGCATTATCAGCACAATGCAGGATTTTTGTCCGATTTAAAGCACTTCAGCTTTAAACTCATTTCAGCTCATTACTTTTAGCATAAGGTTATTTTCATGACCTAGAAATAAACAATACTACTTAATTCCTAAACTTTGGCATTGATATACATAACAAAGTAGATTCTGAGGAAAGCTTTGCTCTGGCCTTTGGGTTTTCAGACAAGTACAACCATTAGCCTATTCTGGCAGATGCAACAGGCACATATGATTTATTATCACTCATGGGCAATCCATCATGCTCCTATCTGTCCTCCTCCCTTGACATCCTCTCATTTTGAAATGTTCTCCCAGCACTCCCTCTTCTGTGCTTGACTCAGCCTTCTGCCTTTGCTTAACATTTTTTATGAGCTAAATCCTAATTGTTAAAATTGACTCTTAGAGCAGTTAATGCCATGAGTCTTTAGTGTTTGAAACATTTGTTGTGCCTTCAGGATATCTCATGGAAAAGTAGACTGCAAACCAACTGTAATATAGCTGCCATTTTCCCCTGTTCTCCTAGGAAAGTTATAATTGTCCTTTCCAATTGGTCTGGAAATGAAACCTGAATACTAATTTATTAGAGTTGCAGATCTATATTCATTCAGGATGCACCATAAATAGCAAAAGAATTCATTCAAAAAATGCTTTTGACGTCAAGCTGAGTTAGGAAACTGACATTTAAGAAAATATGGGCTGTACACACCTCATATTTCATCTATGGATGATGTTGGGTTAAAACTTTAATATAGAAAAATAAGTCAACAGACTTGCTTTTCTAAGCAACTTTATGTTTGGGAATTCTTTATTTTTTTAGTAAAAAAAAAAAAAAAGGAGAGAAAATACTCTATTTTGAAGAAGGAAAAAAAAAGGTAACAAATTGGTTACAGAAATCAAGGTACACCTCTTACATCTTCCAGATCCATAGAGTAAAAAAAACCTTGGATGGAGATTGCAAATTGAAAGATAGTGGCAATCATTATATGAATAATGACATACAAAAAAAAAAAAGAAAGAAAGAAATGGAAATGAAAGAAATGAATAGAGAATATAAATGTAAGAAGTGACTTGGAACTTCAAAATGAGCTCACTGGAAACAGAAATGGAAAAACCATTGGACTGGAACATTGAATGACAGGGATGGAAGAGGAAAGCATGGAGGAAACCTTGGTGTGCACACAACTGAAGTGCTTTCAGAAATGCTTAAACAGGAGGATATTAGCTGGCTCAATTCAGGAATTATTTTGAGTTACTAAAGAGAACAGAAGGGCTGATTATAAAAAGGTTCAGTTTCGTGGATAATATTTAAATGTTTTCCAGTACTGCAATACACAGCAGGAAAATCTATTGCTATTGTGTTAGACACTGCGTAATAATATGAAACTTTTCAAGGAAACTTTTCCACAGCTAATGTCTCTGGCAAGGGAAGGGGATTGGGGCAGGGAAAAAACCTGTTCAAGAAGAGAAAGAACTGGGTATTTTACCAAGATGTGAGTTGTGAAATTAGAAGTGATCAAAAACCAATAGTTTGCAGTTGCAATTTTCAGGGATGTGACAGAGACAGAGAGTGAACAAAATCTGGTTTTTTAGTTTGTTTTTTCAATAGAACCAAGTCCAAATCACCTCCTCACAGCTTGTTGGAGAATTAGAACCAAACCTGCTGTTTCCAGAAGACTCTGACAGTGCTCCTTTTGATTTCTGTGTCTTCCCAATTGGAGCATGGCCTAAACAGCAGCAGGATATTTCCAACTTGGCTTCCTCTTCCTCTGATCCCGCCCTCTTTTTTCAGCTATTTCTCTGGTCTCCTGAAATACAAGGACTCATGGATCTAGGCCATGATCTGGGGTCAGATGAGAACCAGCAAACAAAAATAAGTAGCAAATAACATCGGTTGAACAAAATCCAGTTACATCATTTTAAGATTTTTTTCTGTTCATCTAAAGAGGAAGATGCAGCAATGAGCCAGAAAGAGAAAGGAGTTATTGTGTTTGGATATTATTTCCCTGGCAGAAATTCACAGAGTGGGATTAATAAAGATATCAAAATAAAGACATTTTATGCCATATTTGCTGTTACAGATTTAATCTATTTAATTTATAATCCATTTAAATTTCCTATTCATTGGCATATTGTAAAATTTCTAGGCACTATGTAAAGGAGTGCTGCCTCATAATGGAGCGATCCAAGGAAGAGGGGCCGAAAGTCTTTTATCCATCTATTTATTCTGACCACAGGAGTTGTGCTTTGGTGAGCATTCAAGGACACTGAAACTTTCCCTCAAGGCTACCTCAGTTATTTTGCACAGGGCTCCAGGGTGTAATATGGATCCGTCCCATGCAAGCTCCTTTTTGTGTAAATCCAGAAAACACATGATTGTCACAATTTATATCCCCGAAATACTGATTTTTGGAAAAGCCATTGGAAGAATGGCCTGACACGCTGCCTGGGTATGGTAATCAAAGAAATGTGGGTTTGGCCTGGTGTGGCAAAGAAAAAAGCAGCTATCTGGAAAAGTCATTCTGTCTAGGAAGGGAGAATAAACGTTTTAATTGACAATTTAATTGACATCAGGGAGGTCCATGCCCTGCTTTTGAGTGATTGAAAACATTTTGACATTTTTTCCATTCTAAAAAAACAAAAAAAAACCCCACCAAAAAATACCCCAACCAACCAAACGACCAAAAAATCACTCTCTTCCTGACAGATTTCCTAGAGGGATTTTTTTAATCACTTTATGAAAAAATTTTGATACCCCTGGGGGAAGAACTGAGGAGTGAGGAAAGATGTATTGCTTCATTGCACTTCTGGGTATCTGCAGGAGACATCTCTAAAATTACCTTATCTTATGAGTAGTGCCTTTAAATGTTGTGTTAGTAGCATTCACTTCACCAGAGATCAGGAGCAATTTCATTCCCACACCCTATTACACATGATCAGCGCAGAAAAGTCTGAATCCCAGAAAAGAGAAGAAAAGAGAAAATGTACTGTCAGCGCCCAAACATCAAGCAGCATCATTCTGGTTCAGACAGCAGCATTAATCCTCTGTACCCTTCCAACAGAAGATTGGCCTCACTTTACTTCTTAACACCTTCCTTTTTCCTTGCTGGCCCTGTGACATCTTTTTTCTTTTTCTTTCTTTTTGTCCGTTTTCTCTTTTTTTTTTTTTTTTTTTTTTGTGGTGTTTTTTGGTGATGATTTTTGTTTTGCTTTAGCTTTGGTTCAGGGCTTTGTAGTAGTGTTGTGAAATGTTGAAATGCTATTATTGACCATTGTTATATACTCAGACTGTTTCCAATTTTATTTTTGTTCATTGGGTCATTCCTTTTTTTTTTTTAATTTGAAAACTCCTTGCAATCTGTTTATTTGTCCTTAAAATAAAAATACAGGGAGCTGTCCAGATGAGTAAGTACAATAACCCATTGGTGTGGACATTGTACATGAAATGGCCATGCCATAAAACTTCAGAAATTTTTATCTTTCTGTTTGCTCTCCTGGCTAATTTACTGTGTATATTTTCTGTTTTACTTCATGGAGTTTATTTTCAGGGCTTGGCTGAAATTGTCATCATGGGCATTTTAAAAACTCAAGTACTAATTAACTTATTAGCAAAGCTGAAGTGGCAAAGCCCTTGGATAATCTCTGTTAAACAATTTTTAACACTTAAAAGCCTTTACAATCTGTAGTAATATGTATGTAAAGAAAAATTAGCTTAAATTTTGTAGGCATATTTCACAGCTCTTGGTTCTAATAAATTATAAATATTTCTTTTCCTGGTTTTGTTTCTATGTTTTGGGGTTTTTTCAATCAAGGACACTCAGGTCAGTCTAAAATTTTGTTTGGTTCTATTACTCTGAGCTCTGCCTTAATTTTAATGTCCATCCTAAAAAGGCTTTAGTCAGGGACTATCTTTGTGATATGAAATATTTTTTGACATTATATGATATGTTTGTTATTATGTGGTATATAAGAGCTATATGTTAACAAAATATTATAGTATATGTTAATAAAATATTATATAGTATAGTATTATTAATACAGAAATTTCAGTATTTCTGCTATGCTTTCTGATTTGATACGACTTGATAACATTATATGAAATAGTGAAGAAATAAACAAAAAAAGCTTAAGAGAACAATTTCATAACCTAAAGTGGGTGTTGTTTTTATTTAATTTTGAGCAAACTCAACTTGCTAATTGTTTAAATTATCGTAATTATCCAGCCCAAAAGGGTGAAATGGGAAAATCTGAATTGCCCTTTCTTTAAATTAAGGTTTTCACTGAAAATGTGCTGTGTGTTTGCACTGATGATGCATAAATGTTGCCTCTAATACATCAAACTACAGGAGATGTTTAAAAGCACTCAGTGTGGGCCTAACTAGTGAACACAGTGAAAGAATTTTCCAATAACTTCAATGCCTGCTGACCTGGGTCACTGCCAAGTGCTTTAGAAAACCTTGCTTTCAGACTTTTTCCTACTAATAATTAATGTTTATTACATCAGTTCTTATACCTCACCAGAAAAACCATCACTTCTGCTGCCTTTTCAACAAAATGCCTTATGCAAATACATTTAAATTCATAATTTATTAGAATATCTTTTCAGGATGCTACATCTTAGGAGCTTATTGGATTTATTTTCCATATAAGCCATTGAATTCCATGACACCCCCAGACTTGAAAACATGCTTCTGTCTCTTAAATCTGATTAAATGCTACCACCACTAGGCATGATTTCTGTCACGTACAATCTGGAGCAATGGACTCAGCTCCTCCCTCAGTCTCCCACACCTGAAATGTCTTTTGTAGTAATACCTGAGTTTCAGTGTTCTTGTTTATAGAACTTTCAAAACTAGAAACTTCTGTTTATTTCAAAGTCGAAGCAAATTACTCTTGTTTAAAAAGAATTTAAAACATATTTCCCAAATAATAAATGCTTCATATTTCCTTTAAAAACTGAAAATCAAAATCAAGTTGTCTGTATGTTGCTGCTGTAAAACATTACATTTTTTCCATTAAAAAAATTTTCCACAATAAGAATTTTTTTCTTTAATCTTCCATGGAAACAACAAAGTTTACTTACTGACCAGCTGTCTACTGAATTCTTCCCACAGTTTGAAACAGTGGGATGGTGTACAGCAAGTGGGATCCAGAGAGAAGAGCAGAGAGAATTTCCTGCAATGAGAAGTACATCTGTGTCCTCCCACGTCATACCCAGCATTTACCCTCCTACCAGGGGCCTTGCTACCTCCCATAATCTCACATCTGATGAGGTACCACCAGTTCCAAAAATTCAGGGCAAAATAGAGCTAATTCTTCAAGAAAAGTCACAGAGCTTTCCAAATATTTTTAGTGCACATGTGTCAGGAGGAGGTACAAATACGTGCAGATTGCATTGAACAGTAAAAGAAAGAGCTGGAATGTTGGTTTTTTTTTCCAGAAATATTCATGCAGTGGGTCTTTACAGAATTTTTGGATAGTTTAAGGAAAAAAAGGAGCAAACAAATGAGTTTGCTGAGTGAGAATTAAAATATCATCTAACAGCTATCATAATAAAGCAGTTATTTAGCTGATGTACTGCTTTATTAGCAAAGCAGTTTATTACTAACTAAAGTTTATTACTTTGTTACTAACCTTGTTCAACCACTTGAAAAATATAATTACCATTTGCTCATCTATTAATAACTTGTTTTTTCACAATAATATTCTGGACCTGGAAAAAAATCTCTTTTTTTTTTCCTGTTTTTAATGATCTTATAACTGATGATTTTTTCCAAATTAGACATATTATTCTAATTTGTGGAATCACATCTACAAATAAAAGAGAAGCATGTTTTTTTTCAGGCAGAGGCCAAGGTTTTTAAAAAGCCAACAAGTCAAGAAAATGTGGTAGCAGTTTCTCCATTACAAAGGACTAGAGCTGTCACAGATCCCTGTGTCAGTCCTGTCAAGGTGAAGCACAATCAACTGTGCTGCAGTTGGTGTTGCTTTAACAACCCCAGGTGGAGAGAATTCCTGCCCACCTGATACTCCCAGGAGAAGCTGAGAATTGAAATGTCAGCCTCCCCAGCAAGAAGCACCTCCTGTAAATTCTTATCAAGGTTTGGCAACACAAGCTGAGATTTAGCTTGAAGGCAGTGAGGACATCCTTCTTTCTTCCACACACGCTAAATTCAAGGGTTCATCCTCAAGCAGCCCCTGGAGCCGCACGGTGCTGTGGAGACCATGCTCAGTAGTGCACTTTAGGGCACTGAGTTTGCCTCAAAGGCCATCTGAACCTTCACCAGAGCAGGCTGCTGGAGCCCTTACTGGAGTCATTGAAACGCTCTGCTAATATGAATTTAGTTGAATTTTGTTCTGAAAATAAAAAATAAAAATAAAAAATAAAAAAAGAAAAAGAAAAAAGAAAAAAAAAACCAAAAATGAAGCAAACTCAAAACAATCATCACAAAATATTTTAATGTGATATTTTTAAAATTCTCTCTATTCTAAGGCTCAGCCGCCATTAGATTCTTAATTCTTCAAATCACTGGAGTTTGAAAAGTCTGGTGCTGTCTTGGGGTCTTTCAGGTGTGAAACAAAATTATTTAGCCTCCCTTGAGAGCTAGAACCCAAAACCCAGCTGCCTGTCCCTGGGATCCAGCTCTCCCAGTCATGGTGCTGTGTGGTTTACTACCTGAAGAGACAATTACCAAATGTGTCATTGATAGCCTGTAAAAAGAAATAATTTAATATAGTTTTAAAGCACAGCACTCACTCAAAGCAATGCTTCTCTACCTTCTTTTCCATGCTATGGAAATTTATAATTTGCCAGCATTTCCTAAAAGTTTCTTCCTCAATTCTCCCTAGTAAGTCACCCTGGGAGATGCTCTTTATACCTGGCATATCTTATTCTGTCTCTGGTGATCTTCCATTCTTTTTTTTCTTCCATTCTTACAAAAGGCAGGAAAAGATCATAGGGGAAAATTCTCACAAACCTTTGGAAGGCTATGTGTGCATGTGTGTGTATGCAAAGTTTCATCCTATATATTCCAAAGGTATCTTGCAAATCTTTGCGAGACACCTCTCTTTCTTCTCTTGATTATTTTTTTCAGATATTACAGGTTATAATAGACCTGTTTACCAGAACAACTGAATAAGTAAAGCTTTTTTTGTGCAACTAAACAGGACACCTATGGGACAGAATGCACCTCTTGTTTAGTACATCAAATATTTCCTGTGTTAGTGACAAGGAAGATGATTAATTGCCCGCAAAAAGTGTCATCTAGTCTTAAAGTAATAACTAATATATTTAACATATTGCAATAACTGAAAATTCTAGGAAGATGTTTATAATCCAGGAAAAAGATCTTTAAAAGGCTCTAATCTGATACATCTAGTTCCTCCTCCCAATTTGTGCTTGACTGCCATTCAAGTTATATGCAAACTGAAAAAGAAGATTATCCTGAAAAGGATTTTTTTATTAAGTCTTCCAAAGTTCCATAAGTTTCATGATTTTTCTTATTCAAATTGTGAAAAATGCCTAAATCATTTTCATGTTCTTCTTTAAAATTGTTCTTCATAAATTGAAAGCCTCAATTCCTCCTGTAAATTCCTTCCTCCCCCTTCTTTGAGACTGCAGGTCTTTAAGTAAAATATTGTTTTTACTTAAAGTGAAATTCTGCTTAGGATTAGCATTAGAAGGCATCTGTGAATTTGTGAAATGCCATTTTTAGAAGAGACAGAGAAAGAAACTTTTGCACTGGAGGAGCATAGAGGCTACAAAAACCAGCCATTGTTGGAAAAGCGATGTTTAGTCTTAGGTAAGGGAAGAAAGAAAAAAAATTGTTGCTAAGAAGGATATATAGAATACAGAAAAATTAAACTTGATAGGTGGAAAAACTTCTAATAAGTCCAGAGCATTGAAATTACTTTTCAAGGACTTTAGGAAAGTTAGAAAAACAGGCAAGGGGAAAAATGGATCTGCCTGGGTGGGAAATCTTCAGTGTCCCTTCCCACATGATTTATGATGTTTATTTGACATAGTAAATCTAATTTAATCTCACAAACCTTACTATACCTCTTTCATTCTCTGGTATTTGTCACTTTTTGCCTTCTTCCACATCTCAAAATTCTCAGCTATTCCAGTGAGCTGTTGTCTGTTCAGAGGTTCATAATTCACAAAATCTCTTTCTTCCCACCTTCCAGTGTGACAAAAAATATTTAGAATCTTCTTTTTATGTGTTAGCCTAGCCCATTTTATCTTAGAACCTGCCTCATATATTTGTCTTGGCTGTGCCTGTATTCCACACAAGACTTCCCTTCATTTATGCTGTGGAAAATCACGTGCATGAAAAACAAAATGCAGCATAACTGAATCACAGGAACTGAGGAAACATATTGTTTGTTGGAAATGACAAAAAAAATTTTTGTTTTATTTAAAAAGAACACTGTTTAAACCATCCATCTATGGGTCTTTGAGCAGCTCTCTAGGCTACTTATAAGGGGTCTGTTAAAGATGATAAAAACAAATACACCTACTCATTGACAGTAGACAGAACATCCATGTACAGGGATGCACAAGGAATGTTTCAGAGGATTTGAAAATTAAAAGTCTTTACATGAGAGTATTACACCTCCAGCTTTCATTTTTGTTTGTAAATATTAGGGCATAACTTCCAATAGATTTTTAACCGTGACAGCCCCTCATGATTCAGCAGGACAGGTACAGTTATGAAGCACCTGCTGCCTGGGGGAACTGGATGAGACCAATCTGGGTCTTGCATCACAAACACAAACCTGTGGGTTTCTGCTCCCACTCCTACCAATGAGAGAGGACAAGGATGGCTTGTACCTGGAAGTGCTCTCATACCCACTCACTTCCTGGTGAGACAGGCTGCTGCTTCTCTTGGCTCTCCTAGACAAGACCCCTGATCTTTATATAACTGAAGGTAGCTGAGATGGAGGCAAAAAGAAGATCTGAAAAACAATGCCAGAAACAGCACCACAAGTCTCTGTGCATGGCTCCAGTCACAGACATAAATGTGCATTTCTGACTGTGTATGGACACACTAGGACAACCAGAAGACTGAGGTTTTCTGTCCTATTCTCAAGGCTGCTATTAATGGAAAACAAGAACATGAGTTCTGTCCTGAAACCTGGCTATGAAACATTCAAGAATACACAAAGAAGAAAGATTTTTACACCGGCTGAGTTAAACATTAGTAATTTATATCTTCTGGGACAACAGAACATTTTAATTTCCAAAAACCTAAGTTTGAAGTTGAACTGCGAAAGTTTTGATGGGGTTTTCAAAGACATAAATAACCATTGTAAGGATTCTTGAAGAAAAGAAATTCTTTCTTTGAAACCATATCTTTAAAATAAACTGCCGTCTCCTAGTCACAATTAAGCTTTTTAAGTATGCCAATTAGACTGTATCTTGTTCTTAAGAGATTTTGATTGCACTTCTGAGAAAAGTGATTTGGGAATCAAGTCAATTCTCAGAAGAGGCTCAAGAAGCTTTTAAAATAATTTTTATGATGCATGAAAGCGCAATCTAAATGGATCTGTGTTTTCACATAAGGTCTTTTTCCTTAATGTGTGATGTATTAAGCAATACTACTCATAGTTATAGTTCAAATAATTTTAAGAGGCACCAAGAAGTTTATTTAAAAGGTGGTAGGAAAAATGCATCCACTTGAATTCTTCCTATAGAGCAAACATCACTGTAAAACTTTTTTTTCACCTTTCAGATGACAGCTTTTAACCGCTGGTATTTTTGCTCTGCATTGCAAACAAGCTTAAGAGCATGTGAATATATTTGCACTGTAAAGGTGAAGATTTTCAAGGGTTATTACCATATAAAACTTTGCTCTAAGACGGCAGAGACGATCAAGATGGAAAAGAAGGATTCAAGACATCAAGAGCTCAACCTGCCAAGCTGCAAGAGAGCCTGGAGGTTCACAGGTATGAAGACCTCTCACTCCAGACTGTGCTCCACCAAAAGGCAGCTTGGGAGGCAGCACATCATAGGACTACCATTTCCTGGCTGCCAGGACTTCAGGGAACTCTCTGATTTCGTTTTTCACTCAAAAAAACCCCTGTTTTCTCTGTGTGGAAACTGTTTTTGTTTTTTTTTATATGCAGCTTACATAAAATGTGTAGGGAACTTCACATGAAAAAGGTGTTTTTAATCTGCCTACATTTGTTATATTTTAAACAGCTGGGAGCACATGGCTTTTTCTTTCTAGGTTCTGTGAATAAAATTCACCAAAGTGAATGAAATGCCTGAAAGTGAGTGCATAATTGTAGTGCAATACAAATGTCATGAGTGTCAAAAAGATATAAGAAATATCATGGTGACATTGTAATATGTGGTTGTTATAAAGTCCTTCTGCAGCTATTGCCCTTTGAACTACTGAAGGTCTCAGAGTAATACAACACACACACACACACACAAACCTTCCCCCATTATAAACTTGGTCTAAAAAACACCTTAATTTTGAATGATCCTTGCTAATAGTGAACAAAGTCCACATGACTCAGCAGTCCCACTGGCAGTGTGAGCTCACAGGACCCTCAGCTCTCACCATCTCCATCTTGTTGCCTTCTCATACTCCTGCAACCCCTTCAGCCCTACAGCCTACACTGGTGCATAGGAGTGGTGTTATTTGGCCTGCATCTCCATTTTCATCAACTCTTATCCCATCTCTCATAATTTTTTTTATAATTAGTATCAAAATCAATGCAAAAAGTAGTTAGAAAGTGTTCTGCATGTCAACCTTTCCAATGCCAAAGTTTCTAACATAACACAATAGCCCTGAAAATTTAATATTTTATCCTCTGTAGGAGCATTAAGGCACCCCCCGGTAATACCTAGCTGGCAATTTGGCTGTAATGGAGTCCTGAAGGATTATAGAAGTAGCTGTATTATGCTGCACAAATACTCAATTGCTATTTGCATGAATTTTTTAATTAAACTGTCATTAAGAATTACAAACAAATTTGAATGTATTACTGTGATCCTACATGGAAGAGAGAGAGAAGATGGGAAATAAAAACTGTCTTGTGCTGAGGATAAATTTCTGAAATAAAACATCAAATATCTCAGCCCAAAATAATAAAAAAGGAACAGCCCAAACATGTGCTCTTATTCAAATCTAGGTTATGTTGGTTCAGTGCAAAAATCTATTAAAAAATTAAAGAGACAGGAGAAACCCATGTGAAACACACACAAAGTATGGGGAAAAAGGTCACAAAATGACTGTGATGTCTTAGAAAATATTTATATGGAAGCCTTCCCTCTTTTTCATATATTTCCCAATATGTGTTTTGCACAAATTGATTAGTACAGATTAGTACAGATTTGAAATAATTAAATAAAGTTGAAATAAATATTGGAACAAAATACAGGCATGGCTTTAAAACAATCTTAATTAGTTAGTTGATGCCATGGTAAGACATGCACTACTAAGACTCTTAATACATAGTTTCCCATCTGTGTTTTATTTAAGCTATAATTTCTTTCTTGTTCCAGGAAAGATCTACTCTTTTTCCATCATGAATGTGTTGTTCCAATTAAAAAAACACTGTGCTTATATTTATCTTTGTTACAGGCAATGGGTTGATACTTCAATTCTCTCATCAACTTTCAAATTATCTTTATTAGGAGTATCAATTTTTTTTACTTTATTTCTGAGACCACATTGTCTACATTTAATTACAGATGTAATTTTACATCATTATTTTGAAACCTGGGCTTTTGGAGACAGCTTTCCCTTTTTCAAGGTATTTTTATATTATTATAATTCACTTATTTTCCACAGCTCTGACCAACAGCATTTTCTTTGAGGTCAATAAAACCCCAGTATCCGTACAAAGGAGCTAGATATCTACATGCAAACATGGGCAGCATCCCACCACTTCACAACAGAAAAAGAATCAGTACCTCTGTTAACCTCTTTTCTCAGTTTATTCAAGTAGCATTTCAATTATTTTGCTTTATTCAGTTAACTCTTGGTTGGGGTAACAGATTTGTCCCCAGTAAGGTTAATGTGGGTGAGTGGCAATGTGGAGGGATGATGTGAGGTGCGCGCAGTATTTATTTCAGCATTGAAGGAAAATTCAGTTTAAAAAATGTGGCTTGTATGAAGTGTTTGTAATGGCAGAAGACAGGACTATTTTTTGACCTCCTATGAGTTCCACTGTTGTGTGCCAGTTTCTGGGAATTTCATCTCCTTAGGCTTGAATTTCCTTCTAGACCCTTGGTTTTGGAGTTCTGGTGGAACATAACAGTGCCAGGAGCCTACTGAACAGGTTGTGCCAGCCTGGGGGGCTGCAGGAAACATCAGGGCTGGGGCTGGACCCTGCATGGACAGACAGACCTGGCTGTGGGGTTGGGCATCCTGGGCATGGGAGGGACAGGGGACATGAGATTTAATCCTAAAAAGTGAATGGCAGCAACTTCAATTATTGCAGTGACCTTTTGGAAACCACAAATGTCAGAAGGAGAGGTGTATTTTGTGGGTGAAGTCAGGGCTATTTCAGAGCTGGAAGAGAAGTATCTGCCTATTTTACATATTCTTAATGTTATAATACCCTCTGTTTGGGCAAAAGAGCACACCACCATCTGCTACCCTCTTTAAAATTACAGCATCTGCTTTCCAGATGTGTTGCCAGTGCATCTGGCAGCAAGGTGAAGCTCGCCCAGGCCCCTCAACCAGGAGCAGGGGCTGCCAGAAGCTGTAGTGAGGCCTCAGAGACATGGCAGGGAGAGCAAAGCACCAACACCTCCCTCCTGTGACTGACAGGAACTAAAAGCTCTTCCTGACAGAGAAACATTTCTTTTGTGATCCATGCTACATGACAGAACACAGTGAGAATTTATTTCATTTGATATTCTATAATATATAATATATCAAAAATATATTCTATATTTGATATTGCTACAATTTTAAGCTGATTAGAAGCTGTGAATAACATCATTTTCTCCTAAGATAACTAAGTAAATGATCATTTTTACCCTTTTATTTACAGCATTTCAAAAAAGCCCTCAGCTTTACCTGCATGAGCAGTTGCGCTAAAATTCTCCAGGCAGTTTGCAGGCATAAGGATTGGTACCTGCATGGCCTCATACTCAGTGTTTGCAGAACCCCTTTAACAGCAAGGAGGGAGACCAAAGGGATAGGAGTTAATTTTTTACATGAATTCATATAAATCAGTGTCCTGGGTTGACTATATGATGCTTTTATCCCCAATCATCTCATTCTGTTTATGTTGAATAATAGGTTTTGCACCTTTAAGAGTGTTCCAGAGAGTGAAGGGGGGAGAGAAGAAGCACGCAGTTTTGTTTTCCGACACTGCACTCCACTCCCCCACATTCCTGCTCCTGGACTGTTGTCTGTGGATGAACAGACAGTGGGACAGAGCTCTCCTTTGCTTTTAGTTAGTTTAGCTAGCTGAGGCAGAGAAGTTCCCTGGACTGTTTTTTTTTCCCTTTTTCTTTGGACCTCTTGAAACTGCTCTGGACTGAACACCCAGGGGAGCACCGGCAGCTGCAGCTGTGGCCCACCAGGCCGGGCCTGGCCTGCGACAATTCCAGCACTGGAGGGACTGATCAGAGACTGAGCTGAGCTACAACCCGGGTATTCATCCGGGTTGTAGCTCAGTTTGTCATCTCTTTTAGAGTGGCAAGGGGTCTCATTGTTTGATATTGTTTTGGTTTTATAGTTTAATAAACATGTTTTTTCCACCTTTCTCCAAGGAGGCATTTTTTCCCTCCCAGACCAGTTGGGGGGAGGAGCTGATTGGATCTGCTTTTCCCACCGGAGATCCTTTGGGGGATTCTTCCCCAAATTTGCTCTAAACCTGGACAATCAGGCAGTTTATTTTGCTGCATTTTGAAGCATGTCAGAGAGTCATACAATCATTAAGGTTGGAAAAGATCTTTAAGATCATCAGGACCAGCCATCAACCCCTGCAGCACCACCACGTTCACCATTAAACCATATCCTCAAGTACCAAACCCACAAGGTTTTTTTGAGCATTTCCAGGATGGTGACTCCATCATTTCCCTGGGCAACCTGCTCTAATGCTTTACAACATTTTACATAAGGAATTTTTTCCTAATATCTAATAGAAAAAATACCCTGATTCAACTTGATTACATTTCCTCTTGTGCTGTCATCTAAATCCTGTTTTCATTTGACAACAGAATAATTAAGATGCAGAAGTACCATTATGCAACAATTTTTATTATAAGTCGGCTTTTGTTGTTGCTGCTTTTGGAAAAAAACCAAAACATATTCACACATTTTGTATTAGCAAAAATAGCTCTGGTATGGCATGACCTTTGAATACTGTGAAACAATAATTATGAGAGAAAAAAAAAACCCACAATGATTTAATCAGCTGCAGTTTTCTGTATTTCCTTAAATCACACATATGTTTTCACTCTAAATATGAATAAAGATGAGGTGAGTGCTCATTTTATGCACATCATTTCAGCCTTTCTTAATGAGCAGGCTTATTTTCAGTGCAATTTATGATTTCTTTTTCTTTTGAAGTTTTTACAGGTAAAAAACAGAACAAAAAGCATCACTTTCCAAAAGTGCTGTGGCACGTTTTAATTGAACAGCTGTATAGCAAACTTGCTGCACATGTTCAGGCAACAGCAACATGTTAATAAATCCCATTAATTCCCTTCCCCTGAGGTCTTTGCTCACTGGTTGACTGATAAAGTTCAAATTTTATTAGTTATGACAGATCAGACTTTGATTTTCCTCTCTCTGGGGAAATGCCATCCTGTTATTTTAAGGTGAATTGTTCAGTTCAATTTAAAAAACTGCCTTAAGTTCTCATGACTGTTAATGCAGGGCAGCTGTTTAAGTCAAACAGTTCCTCACTTTCCCTGACAGGAGGGTTATATTGATTATGAAAAAATGAAGATAGTAGATGGGATGGACAGGGATCTTCCAAGGGATCCAGTCCACAACACCTGGAACATCCTGCTTCCCTGGGCTTCAAAAACATGCACCACAGAAAGATGAGAAAATAACTTTCTCTTTTCCCTTCTCCTTTAACTTGTTTGGATTTTGTTATTTTTAGTATGATTCCTCCGCTAATGCTTAGATGTCCAGCCACTACTGTGCAGTTGGGTGCAGCTGGGAAGTCCCAGTTTGTGATGCCCTGGCTTTACTTCTCTTCTGTCATACATGTGTACCTACAGGTTCACCCAAAAAGCTGAGCCAGAATGTGAAGTGGGAGAATAAAAATCCAACCTTATGTAATCACAGCTTTCTGAAAACCCATTTCTCAAAATAAAGGAGTATAGATTGTTCTTGAAATCCCCAAACTGTGGATTACCAAAAGCTGCTCTGGGACAAATAAGAGAAATGAGACTATCATTGTATGTGACCATGGGCAGACATCAACAGTGAATCAAAGCTGGAAAATTCTGTTCTCTTCATTTTTAAGATCTGATGAGTTTCAGTCATCAGTTGCACTGATTGGTGGAAATAATTTTGTGTCCCAGGAAACTTTCAGAATTTTTCTTTTCAGCCCCACTACTGCTTTGCTTCATACTTGTAATACTTAATGTAATAGGTTTATAGCATTTTTCCATTAGTAAAATTGATAATTAAACAATTGATCCTATAGAGCACCTTGTAACACCTTATGTTAAAAAAAATGGACTGTGCTCATATCTTTTCACAGCTGAGCTGTTTGAAAGGAATTGAGGCTGCACTTCACACCATGGGATCACTTCATAGTTTTAAAATGAACTTTATTATTGGCTTTTTAAAAAATATTCACAATTTATATTGACCTTTTTCCCACAGACTGCCATTACTTTTATATGCTCAAAAAATTGCAATAGGTTAGAGGCAGATAGTTTTCTTTTAAAGAAAAATTGCTGCTGTATCTCTGAATTACCTCGAATCTCTGCAAATTGAATAATTTTGTTTTTAAAGATCAATTTTATTGCTAAGATAAGTCTTAATTTTCTGCAGTTCTCTGAGGCATCAGCTCTGATTTTTCAAAGCATATATATAATGTTTTCTAACTTCTTGATCTTCAGTAAGCAGAATGATATTAGTATTATATTCATCATGAAAAGTAGCATTATAGTTTATTTATGGGGTAACTGAAATAAGAATGACAACCAGTCTAACGACAAGAATTTGAAATTCAGTTTGGGACCACCACACAGCTCTGTTTCACTGGTGAGTGGTGAGAAATTCCCTTCCACTGAGTCATTAGTGGCTCATACATGCCTGAATTATTTCAGAAGTTCACTAAAATGTTAATTATGTTTTTAAAAAACTCTATCTGTGTTATGAATGTTAAGGGTCTTTCAAAGTGATACACATTCTCGGAGAAGTACAATCAAAGCCAGAAATAATAAAAATGCTGTCCAAGCCCCATGAATCCTCAAAATTACTCACTTGTCTTCAAAATCAATTCCAAACATGAAAATCCACTATTAGAAAGCTCTTGGAAAAATCACAAGAGACTCGTGCCAGAATTAAACCAAACTGATACCTGTCCTGTGCTGATCTGCTCCTGTCAATCTTCTTTGTCAGTTTTTCCTACCCCTAGATATGCTATCAGGAGTGTCAAAAAGCTTGCACAAAAATGCCTATATTTTTCCAGTCAATGCAAGAAAAAGAATCACAGAAGCATTAAGGTTCAAAAAGACCTCTAGGATCTTCAAGTCCAACCTAACATTGCAAGGTTCACAACTGAACCAAGTTCCCTTGGAAGGTATAAATTAAATTTCAGATAAGTAGGGCACATGTAGGTGGTCAGGGCAAGTTTCACTCATCCAGCCTGTCCAGGTCAGCATTCCTTGCTAGCCATCAGGGCGGGCAGAGTTCAGGGCAGAACTTTTGTTCACAAATAAATGCTGCAAGGGGCAGGACCTACAATTTCTGTGTTTTCCATGGACACAGCACATATTGTGCCTGGCACTCTCTCAGAAGAGGGACCTTGCAAAGAGGTACCACACAACTGAGTACCAGGAGCATGCTCATGACCTGAATCCTCTGGTGACCTGTTCCACTCTCACTGCCCACAAGTGATGGAAAAATATTAGCTTTCATCCCTATTCTGAGTGCTGCTATGAGTACTTAATCATCTCTTAGATTGATATTTTGTGTCAGATCTCACATGGGGTTTGCCCCATTTAAAAGAAGGAGACTTACAGAGAATTAGTAAATGGGAGTGGAAAGGTAGTACACCACGTCAGGACTTGTAGAGCTCAGATTGTGGTATGCCTGAGTGCAGAAAAACCCCATTCTTGCATGACTGAGGAAAATATAATCAGCAAAGGTACTGGAGAAAACCTTGCCTAATTATGTATTTACACAATAGAGAGAAATGGCATTGGAGTTTTTCCAGGTTTTTGGTTATATAATACATATTTAACAAAACTCTCTGATTATAACTGCACATATTTACTCAAGAGATGTAAAAGGCTTCAAAGAAGATATTTCATGCTCCAGGAAAGATTTAAAAAATATTTTAATGATTTGCTGTTGCTTAAAAATCTGTTGCCTTTCAGTTTATAAATATATTAATGGAATATTATTTAATATATAAATATTATATAATATTTATCATATTAAATAATTTTCAGTTCATATATTTTATATAATATTAATATTCTATAATAATGCTCTTTGAGTCTCTTTATTATTGCTTTCAGCCAATAATAGCTTGGAACTGAAGCCTGAGTGAGATATTCCTTCTAGAACAGACAAAAATAGACCACAAGGGCTTCAAAATTTTCCTTTCTCTAGGATAATTATCCAGGATAACTGCAGGATGCAGCCCTATGTCCTCTAGAACCAAAATATCTTCATGTATTAATACACAAGGGATGTGATGACTTCTTGGATGACAAAGGCTGTTGTAATGAGAGGTCGCCAAAATAAAAACAAAACCCAAACATAAAGAGTTAACACTGGAGCAGCAGAGTTAAATAGGACAAGTCCACCCTGCTGAAAAACAGAATGACTCATGCTTTTTCAGCTTCCCTTCTAAGTATTGGCAAAAAGGCAAAATCCTGAAATGGACCGATTTTCAAACAGATGTTATTATGGAAATATGGAAACGACCTTAAAGGACAGGTTTCTGGAATAATTTGCTTTTTTTCTTTTAGCTAAATATAATCTTTGCCTCTGTCCATCCCATGGGCTTCCTGCTTCATGCCTCACACTCTGGACTCTCCATTGCATGGAGCAAAGGACCAGCAGCCTCTCCCTGCATCTCATATTTCAGCTTCTTTTCTGCTCCTTCCCTGCTTGTGTCACAGCACACAAGCAACCCAGCAGCCTCCCACCCCTTTCTGCTGGCAACCACAGTGCCCTGGAGCCTCACGGCCATTGCTCTTCCGCCTGTCCCTTTCTCCTTCCCCAGTGACTGCTCCTGGGCTCAGCCATCAGGATGGAGAAGCCAGCATGTTCTCCTTGATCCTGGCACGCTGGGAAAGCTGCACCCCAGCTTTGAGGTCAGGAGACCTCCATCCCAGGAGGAAAGGGGGGTGTCAGGTAAGACAGAAGCGTCATCACCGCCTGGGGTGTCAGAAAGGTTCAGGAAGAGGCAGGCATCCTGCCCTTTGGCCTGATTCCTACAGGAACCAACCAATCTCCACAGGTTGTCTCATTTCTGGAGCCAGTACTTTCTGATGGAAGAATTGCTCTATCAAAGATTCCTCTTTTTTTCAACCATCTCTAGTCCTGAGATAAATTTGATGAGGTTTTGTAGAAGCATCATGTCCTCACCACATCAACCACGGACACAAAGCTGCCCCACTGAATCATCTGATGCAATGCAAAATAACTCAGCACAGCAGGGCTTTAGAAGAAGCTCAAGGAACAAGTGACTCAACTGCTTGTACCTTCTGTCATGATGAACTCCCAGCTGAACAGCAACTTCATTTTGTTAGTACAAAAGCACTCTTTAGTCAACAGGACTTGCACACAATTGACAGGGCTACAAATTAAATCAAAATTTTTCTTCTCCTTGAGCATGTACAATAAAGTAGTGTCTTCACAGTAAGTAATGATAACAATGGTACAAAGGCTTGAGATGATGGGTCTGTATGTCCTCACCAGAGACCAGAGATAAATTATACTCAAGACAGAAGAAAACTCTCTTTTGCAGAAGCCATTAGCAAATCCATTTCTTGTTTTAATAGATGCACCTCCCTCCCACTTTTTTGCATTCCCTTTAAATATATTAAATATCCAAATACATTATCAGGCAGCGAAGGATATTAGTCGAATGCTGGTTTTTAATCTGTGACAAATACATTATGTATAATAGATTCCTCTTAATATTTCATAATAATCTTCATTGAATAATTGATCTGAGTCTAATTTGTAATGCTCATTACTCATATGAATTGAGAATGTTTTTCATCTCGCACTATAGATCCAGCACAGGCAAAGACAGGAGCTGCGACTGCTGCTCTCGTTGTGTTAATCAGGAGCCAGAGCCTGGAGAGAAGCACAGGTGCAGGGTGAGAAGCATGTCCCTTCCCTGGGAATGCTCAAGGACAGAAATTGCTTTCCTGAGTGCGCTCTGACGTATGCTGAGTGCATGTCAGCAGAGTGAAGGGCATGTCTCATGCTATCTGTTCAATTGCGCTGTCACCGCCAGCTCAGGCATGTCTTTCCCTGTGTTGACATGCATGACAAATTGCAGAAAAAGCTCTGACTGCTAATACTTTCTTCCTTCATCCCAGCTTTCAGTGCCGGTGAAATGCAGTTAAGCCTCATGAAAGGGCTGTGCTCATAAATTCTTGTTAGATATGTAATATTTTGCTACGTGAGCTGAGATGATCTGTCACAGAATAACTCTGCTCTTATTTTGGAATCTTGCGTGTTCAATCTATTGTGACAATCACCACTTAAAAAATCAAAGGATTTTTTTCTTACGTTGTAATATTACAACATGCCAACAAATTATTAGTACCTGTGAGGATCTGTTGACTGAACCATAGTTTAATATAGGTAAATTTTCTTGCTGCAATATGTTTCTGTAGCACAAAATATACCACAGTGTGTGAACCATCAGAGCAGTGTTTGGACACAGCAGGTGAATTATCCAGCCTATTAACAGATAGGCTAACCCAAGGAAACCAGCAATTAGCCATGTAACAAGCAAATATTGGTGGAGGTATTTTAATTTGTAGAAACTATGAAGCAAAAAATGTGGGAAACTTGTTTCAACAGCTGTGAAGTTGTGCTCTTACAGGAGAACTGTGGACCTTTTCAAGCCTCAGGTTGTTTAAACAGATGTCTTGCACTCTACATTACTCAAGCAGTAACAGGTCACAATAAGCATGAAAGAAAACCCAGGGTGAGAGGATGTAGTAAAGCTCTTGCTGTAGCAGACAGACAGACAGACAGACAGGAGCAGCTAGACACAGCTTGCTGCACCTACGCCCAGCACTGGATGGGACTTCCTCCCTTTTCTACATCTCTGAAATGTCTCAGACCTCACCTAGAGATAGTTAAGGTGAAGACTTCCATGAACATAATAGGGTTTACATCAACAAATTTTATGTGAATCTTTGCAAACTTCTTTTTAATTATATTCTATTTTGTGTAAGAGGGATTCTTTTTGTCCAAATAGAGTATTTTATTTATTTCCTCTTCTGCTAGAAGTTCTTTGCAGTAGGAATTATTTCTTCATACGTGAAGGTGAGACACGCAGGCATTGAGTTCCGGAATTTTGAGGGAGGCTAACTGTATTATCAATACAATACAACTGTATTATCAATACAAACATTTTCAAGCATAGAAACCTATCTGTCCTAGAGTATATAAAACAAGTACTTTGGTACTCTCCATCCTTCTTTCCAGGGAAAAGACTCTTGAGAAATGAAGAGGAAAGACAGATTTGTTGAAACAGAAAACTCTGGTCTACCTTGCTCCTCCTCCTCCTCTTGTGTCAGAATTGACACAGGAGACCAAAGCCCTTCTGAGCAAACCTGTAGTATTACCCACTCTTTTGCTGTATGTATGATAATATGCATGATTTTTTTCTGGCACCAAAAATTATCAAACAAGACAAACTGTGCTTGACCCAAGCACTCCTGGCAGTGCTTGCATATCTTAAGATCCCGAGTCACGTTCCCCTCTCAGGGTTTTCATTTTTTTGTGCTGATCACCTGCTTTAACTCAATCCTAGTAATTCTGTATGTGTTTCATATAAAACACACCAAAAAATCTTGCTGTATTTTGGATTGTCTGACACCATAATCAGCACTGGCCTCAGCTGGGCATGTGACCAGCTCATGACTTTGCCATCATCTCTGACCTGGGCACTTGTATTAGGTCTCCCAAATAGATAGATCTGAAAATGGGGTTAGGTGTTCACTGGAAGTTAAATGTCAGAGAGGATAGGGATGCTTCACAGGATTTTTGAATGCCCTACCTCTAAAAGCCTTACACTGATTAGTCTTTTGCTTAAGCTCGTTCTCAACACAGGTTATTTGTGTTGCTAATGTAAAAGTTAGAGAGTGAAAACCTCTAATGCTGAATATGCACAGATGAATCCCACTGTTTCTGTGTGCAGTGCAGAGCATTTCCAGATGGTTTTTGATGCATATTAAATGTTTATTATGTTTTCTAAAATTATTTGATTGAGTTTAACAAATTATAGCTGAGTATCTGAAAGGAGAGAAAAAACAAACAGATACACAACTATAACGTTTCAAAATGCTAAGTAATTGTTTGTAATTGCTATTCAGAGATATTTGTTTTCACGTGTGGTAAAATATTTTTGTTGTGTGCTCTCCAACAAGTACTTTGGAAAACAGCTTCCAGAACAAGGTGTTCCTAGTGTTCCTACTCACTGTTTGAACTCCTGGCAAAAAGAGAATAGGGATGAGGAAGCCCTTAAAAATAAAGCAGGCAAATAAGGATCACCAACCTGCCAGGATAAATGCATTCAAACTGGTTTGTTAAATCTGATCATTTCCCAGTAAGATTGCCTTTGTTTTTTTCCTTTTTTGTATTTATTTTGGTGCATAGTAAAATATTTCCAAAGCACCAAAGTGCTCTATTCAGAATGTTAGCTGTTCAAGTTAGCTGCTATGGCTTCTTCTTGACTTCAGAGAGAGCCCCAAGAAGTAGAAGGTCCCAGGTTTTTTTTTCATTCCTGCACACAGTGACATGCCTTTGTATTGCAGATGCTCCATTGAAGGAAAACTTGCAGAAGATGGCATGAATATTGGGTTAAATCCCTTGGGAGCTTGACCTTCATTACAACTCACCATGAATTATGTTCATGATGCTTACCACCCAAGCTAGTCAGACATCTAACTCTGGTGAATTCTGGTCAAAGCTAGTCACAAAAGTCTTTTTGCTTGGCTGGATCTGAAGTCTTGCAACATCTACAAATTTGTGCTTAAGTATCCAAGTCACCCAAGAAAAAACTAAATTTTAGTCCCTCTACTCCTAATCTCCAAATGTTGTGATAACCAGTGAAGCCACTGAAAGTGTAGTGAAAGAACAACAGACAAAAGAAATTAAAATTTAACATGAAGTAAAATTCAGCTTGCTTCCAGCTCACCAAAACAATTTTCACATAATCATCAAGATTTAATTAAAATTTCTCTTGCACCTCTTAAACTGCCTAAACTGATGTTTGAGGTTATTTTCCCCTTTTCACCTCTTGAATAATTTTTTCCCATTTATAGGTGAAATGGAGAAAAACCACCTGAAACATCAAGCACACTTTGAAATGACATTCATTGCTTTTCCCATAAGGCTTCCAGGATCTTAGTAAATGGTAGGTTTCTCAAGGGTCAGATCAGCACACCTCACATTCATGATCACATACTGGAAAAGGTGGTTTTGTAACATACCTGGGGAAACCTCTCCCATGACTTCTGAATTTAAAGACAGGCTATGCAATCTCTTGAAGTCACAGTCTTGAGCATTTTCAGAAACCAGTGTTGGATTTTCCTCAATGATAAAAAAGCTATGATCAGATTCAAAGCCCTAGAAAGGAGTCTTTGAAAATCATCAGTGAAGTGCAGGTAAATATAGACAGGGTAAGAGTGCTGAGGTAACAAACAAGGGAATATTAGGCTGTGTCAGAAGATCCCTTTGGAAAGCTCACAGTCAGCACTGCTAGAGAAGTCTTCAGAAATTTACCAGACAGCATTTCACATGGCCAGGAAGAAAAGATAGGTATAAGAGGTGAATTAAAGCTGGTCCATCTGAGCTGTGCTGGGCTTTCAAGACCTGCCAATCTCAGCCTCTGTGTTTAGGTGATGTTACTAATTATTTCTTCTTAACTTCACCTGCACACACATGAATATTTTCATAAGTTCCCAAACTAAGAAAATATTTGTTTGTATTTCTCCCCATGGCAAATATTCTCTGCTGCTAATTCTCTTATAGATGGAAAGTACTATATTATTTCGACTCTACAAGATGCATTTTCCTTTCTGCTATGTAGCACTCAGGACTGTGCATAGACAGGGGCAGAAGTTGAGGTATTTTTGCTGTCCAATATGAGAATGGCAGGTTACAGCTGGCAACTCCTTATGACTGCACTGCTGAAACCTAATTTTCCCAACCCCTCAGTCATCCTGGGTATATCCACTGCATTGAAAACACCAACCAACAAACCAACCAAAAAACAACCAGAACGTGAAAGAAAATGAAGGTGGAAAAGACAGTGAAAGGCAGACTTCTTTTAACAGAATGAAAAGCTAAATTTTCTATTTCTCCAGAATTTTCAGTGAAACAAATGCAGGTGGACGTATCAGTGGAAGAACAGTTTTCCCATTTGTTCTTTTCCTGTACAGGGATTTAGATCCCAGCAAGTCCAAGAACTGAAATATGTTTTAATGTCTTCCTTAAATACTATAAAGGTCTTCCATTTTGAATCATTATTTACACCAAAGCAAAATAAAGCAGAGTAAATAACATTTCCCAATTATCAGTTATTCCATATACCTCCTGCTGCACAAAGATTTCCTTCTCATATTTTTTTCTCTCTTAATAGGTTGCAATTTAGGAATGTCTTTCAAATGTGAAAATTATCCTGTATGCTTAAATTCTGTAATTACTGAGTATTTTGGAGAATAAATCAATATCTAAAGAAAAGGAGTCTGCTTGAGCTCCATGTTCAAAATTAAGTCCACTGTAGTGTTTTACTGAATTAAATGCACATTTGACCCATACCTCTGTCCTAAAGCCATTGGGAAGTAAACACTCACATTACTTAAGTTTTTTGAAATCTCTTACATGAGAATCCTGACTTAATGTCTCCTAGACAATTTTGTTTATATGTTTATCTTTTCACGCTTTCTTTAATATTTCCAATGCCATGAAATCAAAAGATCATGCTTTATTTCACACAATGACTCATCAGAGCTATGAAAGTTACCCTATTTCTTCCGAGCTTCTACATGGAATCCTGAATATCTGTCGTGTGTTTTGGTTATTTTTATCATCTTCAGATGTTCCCTGGTTCTTTCAGGAAATCCACCTTCAAATTTTTGATGGCATTTTTTCTTCCTTGGTATTTTAAACAAAATGTATGTCATGTTCCTGCATTGTACTATTCTGACCTCTTTAAGTCTCCTTGCAGTTTAACTTCCTTCTATTTGCTGATACACTTAATTTGATGTAGCTGTCAAATTTGACCAATGACAAATGTAACAGCCCTTTTAAAATAATCACAAGATCTTAAACACTAATGGTTATAGTACTGCTCAATGCATTAACCTCAGCTCTCTGTATGACAGAGTTTCTAATCTATTATGTGATACTGGATGCTTTGATTCCAGCATAAATCAATAATGTAGCACTATAGTACATGCATTATGGAATTTCACATGTAAGGAAATACTTGTTTGTTTGGTTGGGGTTTTTTTATCTATATGACAATAGGTTATACTTGTCATGCAGTAAAAACATATTTTTTACTATTTCAGAGTGATAGTCCTATTATAAATATTCATACAGGAATCATTTCAGGCCTTATCAAATGCAATACAATAGATAATTAAACAGGATTGATATTAGTATAATGTTTGGGGTTTTTTGTGTGGTCAAACCCTTATGAGGTGAACCTTGCACGCGCCCATGCAGAATATTATATGCAAGTATAAGTTTGCATTTCTTCAAGCCAGCTCACCAACCAAAAGTAGGTACATCAGTGCAGTTCCTGAGTTTGGATAGCTCAGCTGGAGCAGAACATCAGAAGATCAGAAGGTTCTAGAAGGTTCTGGCATACAAGTCCTCTGAGAGGAATTAGTTCAACTATCTCTGCAATGCACAAAGCTAAATGTCTGTACCTACTGCAATAAATACTTCCATGGATTCCCATCTTTTGCAACTAGTCAGGTGTGTATTGCCAGTAGACCCCATACAGAGATTCATACCTTTTCAAAATAAAGGGGAAGAGGACCAAAAAGAAGACAGATTTCCAAAACTGTCCAGATTTCAGTACTTCTAACAAAATTCAAACACTTCCCTTTGGCCTAGAAGAGCTTTTTCACAATGTTACTCTCAACAAATACTTATTTTTGTTAAAATCAAAATGATCAAGCAATGAAAAGGAGCAGACTTTTTTTAAGACACCTTATCTACACTTCCAAAGAACAAGAACAGAGAAGCACAGCAATTGGCAGTTCAGGCCAACTATCAGAAAAGCTGACTGCATGTAAGTCTCAATGAAAAAGATCAGTTATTTTTTCATTTAGACTACAATAATTTCTCTTCAGCATTCAGAGGGCTCTGCCACCTCCTTCTACTCTCCAGCTGTAAAAATGCTTCACAAAGTACTGAAGTAAATAATGAGCTAATGCAATTTATTGCAAAGTATTTACTATTTTTGTTAGCCCTAGAGAAAGTGCTGACAGATTATTGTGTCCATTTCTCTGTGCCGTACCATCAAATTTGTGTCTAATAAATCAGTTAATTTCAGTATAATTATACTTGGAGAAAGACTGGATCATGATGGCCATTGTTAGTCATTTAGAGGTTTCTTGTTTTCTCAGTCAATAGTTCTCCTTATTGAAAACTTGAATAAAAAATTATATCATATTTTTATTTTTTACAATTCTTCATTGAGTGAGCAATGTCCTTGGGAGGGTTACTTTTAATTTGCTCTCCCTTCTCATGTACATCAGCAGTTCCTTATTCAACATAGAAGAATTTGTATTTGATGTTCCAAAGCTCATAATCTGGGGTGCAGAACTTCCACAAATAGATTCCCAGAAATAGAATGAGCAGAACTAAGAGAAAGGAGTGAAAAGATCTACCTTCCCCTGCTCTCAAGGTTACCAGAAGTCCTAAGGCCTTATCTCTAATGTTTCATACATATCTCAGCCCCTAGGAACGGAGTTGAAAGGATGATTGATGGAGTTGAAATGATTTGGATGTTAGAAGAACACTAATGAGTTGAGTCTCCGAGCTCTGCCTGTCTGAGTCCATTGACTTTGCACCCTTGCTCATTATCATCATAGCAGTTCTACCTTACACAGTGTCTGCCACTCCTCACTTGAACTGATAACTTACACAGCAATTGCTCAGAAGAGAATAATTGTGAAAACTCAGCATTTCGTCAGTGTGAGGTGGAAGTCAGACACAGCAAGGTCTGGAGTGCAGTAAGACTTTTTACAGCAACTATGTTGTTTTCAATTCATGAGGTACAGGGGTGCAAGGGTGGGGGGACAGGAGGACAGGACAGAACTCACTGTACCCTCTGCTCAGCTTGTAGGTGAAAGCAATCTCTACAGTGGGGAGAGAAGGGACTGAAAGCCACACCGCCAACTCCACTGACAACAGGGAAAAGGAGATCATAGAGAAATGTGGGAAAGTTTGAACAATTTTTCTTATCTACAATAAAATGCATGCTCTAGCAAAGTCTATCTCCATTTCCCCAACAAAAGCTAAGAAAATGAATAGACAGTGTCTTTAAGACACCATGGTTATAATCTCTCTCTGCACTACTCAGGAATATGGTGGGAGGTAGCAATATTTGACTGTATCCCAGTTAACCTCTTGAAACTGCAGTGAGAGATGGCAATGAAGAGTAACTGCAGTAAGAGTATTCACTACAAAAATTCCAGAGCATTCTTTGGTCTGCTTCACACTGTCGAGCTAGCTGAAGGAACTCTTTGGAATCTGGTGAAGCAGCTGTCTCTTAGCACGCCAATGAAGACATGACACTGCATTTCCTTTGCTGTTTTGGGGCCTGTATGTGAATTGGCAAGATGGCATTCTACTAAGAAATGAGTCTTAGAAATGTGCAGTGATGGAGCTCTCAGCCTGCATGAGTATGCCAAGCCAGACAGAGCAATAGGTCCTCTCGCTGTGCTGGCAGGGCACGAGAAATGCCACACTGTATTTTTCAAGAATCATAGAGATGTCTCCTGCTGGGCAGTTTAGCTCCATGTCCAGCCTGAAGGAAAGATTTGTAATCTAGCAATCTTTCCTGGGAGAGGATGAGAGGCTGTCAGGCAGCAGGTGTCCAGGGCTCTCTAAGGGAATTACCTCACAATTTTCTACTTGCAATTTGTATTTTATACAGCAACAATAAAAGAAAGATATGACAAAGAAATCTCCTTAAGAACCTGGGGAGAAAGGACTTGGTTGATTCATAGTCCCAATTCAGCCTCCAATATGGAAATGAAGTTCTAACAGGAAGATGATTTGAGCAGGAGGAAAAGCTGAATTTCATTTCTTCAGTTACCTTGAGAACAATTCACAGGTACTAGACTAACAAAGCTAAAAACTAGTAAAATCATGTGCCTGATAATCTGTTCTTCTTCTGTGCCAAAGCAATGAATTTTGTCTCATCAACCAGTTGTCTCTTGGATGTTCTGTTTTGAAGCAATTACAGAAAGTTTTAGATACAACTTCACATTATAAAAATTTTATGGGATGTGTAAATTGAAAGGCTGTTCTCTGTTGAACTATAAAAATATGAGTAAGCATAAAAGAAAAAATTCAATAAATGAGATATATATACATTGGATATTGGAAAGGCAAATTAAGGCTAAGCAGAATAATAAGGGCTGGAATTGAACCAAAGGACAAAAATAAATAATTATTAGTCAGGCTAGAAGTAAATTGCCTGTCTTCCAAAGAAGGCACTTGAGCCCAGCAGCAGAAAATGGAAAATGCACCCCAACCACATTTATGGATTATTTTTCAGTCACAAAACAAAAGTTATCTTATGCAGTTGCCAGTATGTCCTGTGAACCAAAAGTAGTACTAAAGAAGAGTTTAGAATACAACAAAATTTATCTGAGAAGAAGGAAACTGAAGTTCATACAACTTAACCTTATTTGAAAATGAAGGACATTTTGATTTCACTGTGGAATTATGATACATGAGGGAAGATGCAGCTTGACTAGGAGCAAGAGAACCTGAGCAATATAGTTCAGACTACTAGAACCACTAAGAAATATTTCCTGACCAAAATATTTCAGAGTTTTGACTAACACAAACCACTAAAATTTTAAAGGTTTCCACAGAAATTAAGAAACAGGTTTTGACCTCTAGAACATTAAAGGATTAAAGGGAATTCTTTCTCCTGTATGTCTGAATTCATGAAGTACTAAAATATGCTTTTTCTTCATATTTTGGGATATTCAGTATACAGTCAGTAGAGTCTCAGGAAGGATTGCAGACATCCTTCCTTCATGTTCCATATTTCAGAAACTGCTCCTTAAAATCTCCCATCATAACCATAAATGAACTTCAAATGGTTATGCAGCAAAACTTGTCTTTCATTTAACGTTAGATATTATGTATTGTATTGCTAATAATAATGAATCTTTAAGTTCTCCTCAGACACAGAAGAAAGATAAATCTTACAGAATAGCAAGTTTCATGCCCTTAGATAGGAAGATACTGTATGGGTAAAAAGAATCAATGGTTTGCTTAAGTTATTTCAAAGCTGCATCTAAGTCAGTAAAAACCACTAAAATCAGATCTCACTTGCAGGAAGCTTTTAAGGATAGAGCTTGGAGTTTGTAAAATATATGCAGGAATGATTATGTGATGATGATTTATTTAAAATATCCCTTAAGCACCTTTCCCTTTGCTGTCACATAAGTTAATCTCATGAAGATTCAGTTGTAAATTTTGAGTAATTTCTCAAAAAATATCTACATGTTTGACAGCTTCATCAAGTCACTGCAAGATTCATAAATTCAATCAAAGATACAGTGTATTTCCTGGCTCTGATACACTCTTTGTTTAATTCAAGAGAAAGCTTCTCAGGCCTCTTGGGGCAGTGAACCATGGTCTGCAGAACTTCAAGGTGCCCCTAAGACAATGCAGGTTGCAATGAAAGCCAGTGAAGCAAGCAAAATTTGTCAAATAAGCCACACAATTTAAGCTTAGCTATTTAAAAATCTAAGTTTTCTTGTACTTTACTGTATGACATCTCTACCCTTTTAGCAAGAACTAGCAGGTAAAAATCCAATATTGGCAAGTTTTGGCATATTAATAAATTAAATAAATACTAATAAATTAAAATTCAGGTGCAGATAATGTTGTAAATGTATATTCACAAAAACAATATAAAATTGAATGGGCTTTTAGGATACTTGATAAACCAAAGTTTGGATGTCTGGGGTCCTTTTTAATTTTAACGGTTATAACTAAGTTTCTCAAGTGTAAATTATCAGTTTCCAGTCCCCATGTACAATCCAGGCTTCCTCACACAGCTCCTACTCTAAGGCATCATCATGAGTCCACAATCCTGCAGTTTTCTTCAATATTAGGGAAGCAAAGTTAAAAAGGAAAATAGTTATTAATACAGCTTACAGCTGTAAAGTTTTGGCCAGCAAATGGCCAAACATCACAGCATAATCTCTTGAAACTATGTCACACAACAAGTATTAACCACCTCTACATCCCTCTTCCCATTTTATGCCTTTACAGAGAAAACATGCAATTCGTTGTGAAATAAACCTGTGTCCAGCATTCATCCTGGCATTGAGTAAAATGGCTCAAACCTCTGTGATGCCTTGATATATGATTTAGACCCTGTATTGTAAGGAGGCTGATTGAGGGTGGATATAAGAGTCAAATCTTAGGTCAATTTAGGAAGCTGAAGGCTGAATTTCCTGACTTCAGTTGCTTTGAAGATAATTATTAGCCTCTTGCAGTTATTATAAATATTTTCATAATATTCACATTTCCTGATTCCACCCTGAAAGAAAGCAGGAAATGCCAACAATTGGGAGAATTGACATTTGCTAATGGAGCAAATGGCTTGCCTTTGTGTACAGTACATATGAGCTGGATAAGTGAAGTTTTAAATGCTGATCCAAAACAAATGCAAACCCTGAATTTTCTGAGATTTCCTCTTTATTGGAACTTCTCACATATTTCAGCTGTAAACTTTCTTGCCAACTCAAAACAGCCCTTTTGAAGTGATAGCCCTGTAGTGAAAGGAGAAAGTGTATGGCTTATGGTATCATCTTGTAGGGTGAGAGGGTAAAAAGATCAGGAGTGCTGTGTATCAGACTGGAGCTACAGGGAGGAAAAGTGAACATGTGCTTGTCAGAAACAAGAATTTTGTAATATGAACGTATGACATGCAATATATACCTAAAGAAAATTCCAGGTTTTCAATGAAACTTCTTTCAGTTCAAAGAGAGCCCTCAGGTTTAACAATCTGTCAGAGCTAATATTATATATCTGACCTTAAATATTCATTGAGTTTGTAGAGATTTCATCTCCTTTTGCATTTATCAAGAATTATTCATAATATGGGAGTTTCTGTCATAATTCAGACACTTTAGGCCAAAAAATGTAGAAAGAAAACTAAAGCCCGAAAGAGAAAATGACAGCTACAGTGATGGAATGGGGATAAGTGATAGTTTTAAAGAAACTCACTGTACATCTATAATTTTCCCTTTTAACACCTTATCTTTAAGCTATACTTCATTTAAGATGTCGACACAGCTTGATGTGAAGTGCATAATTTATTGAATGCTGACTTTCTTGTATGATTTATTTTGTTGTTTTGCAAGTCAAGTACAATCTTGCAACTCTGTCTTACGCATAAAATACTAAAAAACCCCTTTGTGTTTACTGAAGCAGTGATCAAAACATGAACATTGTATGCCACATCTAGTTTAAAGCACAAATATGAGTGCCAAATTTGCCTAAAATCAAATCACTCATCCAGAATGCACAGCATCAAAGAGTTTTGATTCGATTTGACAAGGCAGTACAAGGCACTTAATGGAACATTCAACACACCAATACAGATTTGCTTTGCCTGTTGCATCACTCTCTACTTCCTGCTCCTTACTTTATGAGGTGATAGAGTCGACAAAAAGGAGATTAGAGACATCTAGATGGAAATCTGTACTTTGAAACTTGGCTTTTAAAATATTATTTATCATTTGTATTACATCAAGATGGAGAAAGATACATATTCCTTATTTTCAGAATACAGTGCCTGTATCTCTCTTCAAAACCAAAGACTAGAAATTAGCTTTTATAAGTAAAGTGATGAAGAAGTACATAAAAAGGATGAGTCACATGACAAAGAAAATTCAGTGATAAACCTTAAAAATAAGTTCAGAAATTGTTTGCAATATTGGGCATACAATTCATACCAAAGATCTAGGCACATGAAATTCTTTTCTAGGCTTATTATTACCGAATTCAGGCTTTATAATTGCAAAATGTAGTCCTAGCATTTGAAGACATTGCTTTTTTACCCACAAGTGTATCCATAGTAAAATAAGCCTCATCAAATCCTTTTATGCAGAGGTAATATGGAGGACAGGCAAAACCTTTTCTAGAAAACAGCGTTATTATTACTAGGGAATATGTCCTATACCTAGAAGTATATTCACATATTTCTCTCTGTTCATCTCTCTCTTTCAGATGCCCACGGGTACCCATCTACAAGGACACCTACACACCACATCTGGCTCAGTTGAAGGACCTATGTCTTACACTTCTCTCTTCTAACAGTATCAAATGTCTGCTCTTCATGCAGCTCCCATGAGCTATTTGGTACTCTCTGATTGTGTCCTTTTTTATGGCATCACAAGGAGTTTGCCCTTATGGAAAGAAATTAGGAATTATAAAATTATTTTGAAGAAAAAAAAATAGATATCAGATAATCTGTTGGAAAGATATTAATGGAAAGGTTCATGATACACTAAAAAATAAAATAAAAAGAAAAACAAAACAAGAAAAAAAATCTGCATCATAGTCATTCAATGCAAATTCACACAGGAATAGGTTTGTCACATTTTTGTTTTCCCCCTCCAAGAGCCCTCTCTGTACCAGTTTCCAGGTCTCCCCCATCACAAGCCCACCCTCTGCATCCTGGCACTCCCCAGCCCAGAGCAGGACTGCACCCTCTTGTCCCCATACCACTGCCCCAGGCAGCACCTTTCTCCTTTTCCCCTTTCAACACACAAAGGCAACATGAAATAAAAGGTTGGGCTCTTCAGAATATTTTTCTCCCACAACTTTCAACAACTACAGTGCAATTAAAAGAGTGAGCACTTCTGATTAATCAAACTGATAGTTTTACCTCCTCTTTAGAAGAACTGGTTTTCCACCAGCAGACTCCAATAGAGATGGACAGACAGACATTATTTATAATTAAATGCAGGAAAAATAAACTATAGAAAACACGTAAAAAATTTTACCCAAAATAAAAACCCCTTTGTATCATCTGTCAGTTCTTGCCAGTGGGAAACATCACTGGAATTCAAGTATATATGTTTTATAAGATAAAAACTAAAGTTTAAAAAAAGGGAAATGTGCTCTTCTGTGTTTTGAAAGGTAATTATTCTATGCCCTTATGTGATTGTGTGAAGTATGAAATAAGAAAATATTCAGACTCCTCTAATTTAAGCCTGACAAAAAAAGTAGAAGAAAATGTGTTAGCTGCTGTCTTCCTGGTAAAGGCTTCTGGTCTAGTTCAGACCCAGAAATCAATGTGACATTATTACCAGGGCCATAACAAGAAGCAGCTTGGACCATGAAAAAGCTCTCTGGTTTTTCAAAACAAATCAGTCTTTTTTGGATGTGTGCACAGCTTGCTGCTCTTTAAATCTTCAGAGCACTGAAAACACGGCATTTAACTCCCAAAATCCAGGCAAGTTTGTCCTGAGAAATAGAAGTACTGCTACATAGATGAGATTGGGTTGTCTGTGATTGAGTTTCTTCGTTCAGGCTGAGCAATTGTTGGGTATTCTCGAAGGCTTCACAGAGACACGGACTGCATTTGGCATGCCTGCATTGAGTTGACACAATCATTCGTCCTCTTTGCACAGTCTAGAAGAAAAGAAACCACAATAGGTATTGGGATTAAAGAATTCAACTTTGCTGGCCTATTTACACCAAACAAATAGAGTACCTGGAGTATCTGGAATCAGCACATTTCTACCTTAAAAATAAGGAATCCAAAGAGCCTCCAGTGCCACCTTGGCAAGTGTTTCTCCCACTAGGAACTTGAAGAGACAAACTAGATTGAGGTTCAAGGCAAGGTTTGGGCTTCAATCCAGCTGACTGTAGCATCCTTCAAAAGCCAACAGAGTTGCACAGCTCACCCTCTGCCTGATTCTCCCTCCAACAAAAAAGAAAAGGATGACAACATGCAGGTCCTTACCTCTGAGAAGTAATAATCCATGCAAATCAGCCAGATAATGCAAAATAACATTGTGGGAAAAAGAGCAAAGCAAGAAAGAACAGTCAGCCATTAATTTCACTGTACATCAAGGATTATTGACACATAAAATATCAGAAACTAAAACATTCCCCGTTTGAATTGAGCAACATCCTGGCCCAGCACCACACTCATTTCAAGAACTCTTTCCTTATAACATGTGATTATATGAAGCATAATTTTATTTATATCTAAATTCAGGATCTTAGAGGTTCCTGAATTTCCAAATGACCCTATGTATCTTTTCTCACAAAACCTTTTGTTGTTAAGGAACATTGTGTCAGTCAGTCAGAACTCTGTTTGTTAAAGCACTATGATTAGTTCCAAATTTTGGCTCTAATACTAAACAATAAGCATTTTCATAGATACACCAAGGATTCTGAATAGTTTCAGTTATTCTAAACTTTTGTGAAAAACTGTGGTTCTTAGAGACATTAATACTTTATTATAATACCTCAATTATTAGCTTTACTCTTAATGCAAATAATATAAAGCAGGGTATGTGTTTATAACACAATATATTTGTCAAATAATACAGCACAAGCTATGCACCATTCTGTCAAACATTCTGCCAAAATGGCAGGTGAGAAGAGAATGTGGAAGCAACGTGATGAAAATGTCCAAGTCAGTCAGTACCAAAGAATAAGTTCTTTATTTTGTCCTATCTTGCTTTTAACCACAGATCATACTTTCCTAGAGGCATAATGTATATATATATACATTATATATAATATTATATACATGTATATATATATACATTATATATAATTCTACATAATACAATCTAAGTCTGATCAGTTTCATCTGAACATTTCAAATATTGTATTTTAAATATTGATATCTCATTACTAGCTAGCAAATACTGTTAGGAACAAAACTCAGAACTTTTATTTTCTATAGGAGGAAATGATCCCCCAACTAACCTCATGTTCTACTCCAATTCATTAATTAAGATATATTTAATGAAATTTTTATCATTCCTCAGAATGGAGAAAACAATCTCTAACAATGGTCTACTGAGCTGTAGCCATTAATCTTAGGTCATAGGCCATGAAGATACGACCTTAAAAGGTACTTTAATTAACACCAAGTATTTGTTACAAGTGATAATCATGATCGTTTTAGTATGCGCCAAACAGAAGATAAGACTGATGAATCTCTTGTGGTTAGAGTATTGATTTGTAATATATATGAGAGAAAGATATTTAAACAGAAGGGGAAAGGTATCAAACATTCAGATCAGAAGTTATAGTATCTTACAGGTCTCTGAGGACTTTGTTTTTCTTTTGAAGAACATGTTTCTCATCTAAGTTATTATTATGTACCCCACAAAATATAAAAATATTGAGCTTTACGATATGGCAGCCATATTTGTATACAATATGTTGACTTGTTGACTGTCACTCAAAATAAATACTTACAAAGTCCTAAATCTAAGCATTTGAGCACTTGTCTTCAGCCCTTTTATGATTTTGCAGATCAAATTTTCAAAATATCAGCATTTGTGAAAATCAAACTCAGAGTTCCTGTTCAACGGTGGGTATCCAAGGTGAGTGGATAAAAAACTTTAAGACTTGTACTCTGTACACCTTCAGAAGTGTCACACAGCAAGGTGCTAAGATAAAGGAAAGAGATACTACAAGTTGGCAGGTGACAATTCCCCAGATTTTTTGTAAGATCTGTGCTCTAAAGCTACAGATCTAAATATAATCTAAATTACCATAAGAGATACACCTGTCTCAACTTCCTGCAATGCTTGAGAATTGCCTTCTCCAAAACACAGACCTTCTGCATCTGAGCTATTGCAGTTTATTGCTATTAAAAAAAAAAAAAAAAGACAAAAAAAAAACTTTCCCTGCACCAAGAATCTCTTTTCCTTGAATTTTAAGAGGCATTCAATTACTTTTTCTGCCAGTTTCCTATCTCTTCAGCCAATTGAAATGTTTTCTCTTTTATGGTGTCATGTTGCACAGAACATTTTGGAGAATCTATGTTGCCTTTCAGCATATGAAGGAACAGCAAAAATCCTGCATTTAATCATCCAAGAAAACCACAGAAGAACTAGTAATAAGTGAGCTACACAAGAGATTCTCTCCACAGCTGTTTCTAGAGTACACCAAGTGAAGTTTTCATGGAGTGGAAGTACTGTTTTGCAGTACAAGCTTCCACAAAGCTGGTCTAGTACAGAGAAGCTGGGAAACATACAGCCAGTTTTACTTCTGTTACTTTGCACTGGACTGTTTCATTTCTCAATAGAATCAAAGGAATTATATGCATAAGAAAATTTTACTCTGTGGAAGGAGAAAAAATGAGCTGAAAGTCTGAAAATTGGCATTTTAGCAACTAATCTAAGAATATTTAAATTATTCCATCAAGCTCTTTTGTTTTGACAGGTGCTTCAAAAATTATTTGATAGTTCACATTTTTCTAATGTCATTCAGTGTAATGTTGTACAAAGTATATGTGAATTATCCGATGGGCCCAATGTACTGAGCAGAGGGAGTAAATCCAGCTGTCTCTGGGGACATTAGTTTGTTTTAGCATATGCCAGTTCATATTGAACTTGAAACTGATGTTGCTCCCCATTGTGCTGTTGCATCACTTATGGACCCTTGTAATGCTTCCACAAGTGAAGAAAGAATATTAATTAGAATAAAAGCTGTGAGCATTTCAAGGGGTGATTCTGTAACAATGAGAATTTCCCTGTGGCAAAAAAAAAAAAAAAAAAAGAAGAAAAAAAAAAAAAAAGAAGAAAAAGAAGCAGTGATAGAGTCAATATCTTAATGAGCCTTACATGGCTAAACAAGGCAATGAAATTAAAGATTTATGCTTTCTCTGTTTGGTATTAGGGCTAAGAAACTTGCGGAATTTTGCTACTCATGAACATCAGGCAATGACATGTATTTATGCTCACCTATGAAATTCCAAGGACATTAAAATATGATCATGCTAACAGCTCCTGGTTTGGATTTCAATGAGAGCTCCCAGAGCTCCAACTCCTTAGCACTGCAGAAAACACAACCACTTTTATCCAGCCATCCAAATTTTGTCCAACTGCCAACATTTCAGTGTGAGATTTTTGCCCCTCATTCATGGTCCCATTTGGGATATGATCTTTTCAACATATTTGCTGTGCTCAAAATAGGTGAGTTCCATCAGGAGCATGGAGAAACAGATAGAGCACTGGAGGGCACCTCTGTACAGGAAAGCAAGGATGGAATGTGGTGGGCACTTTCCGGGTGCACAGAATAATAGGAGGAAATAAGACCTGCCAAAGAAAAGGGTCAGGCAGAAAAAAAGCTTGGCTCTTTTGGCTGCATAAGGATAGCTGTTAGCAGCCAGAAAATTATCAAAGAGGGAACTGAGCACCTAGAGCTAGTCCTAAGTCAATGCTCTCTTTGCAAGCAGCCTCAGGAAGCTGCCACCATTATGGTCCAGTGGGACAGGCACAGAGTGTGGCATGCTGTACTTGTGTGCAACTGCCCTCCTACAGTGTACTTTGAATAGCTTTCCACCACAGTGCTCTTTCAAATAGCTTATCAGCAGCAGGAAATATTTCCCAAGATGGAGAAGAAACTGCAAAGGAGGTGAGAGAAGGTGATCTGACAGTACCTGCTTCCTCAGAAATGGTGACCAGCAGCAGACAGACTTGTCCCCCATCTACATGTCTGAGTCTGCTCTTGTGTTTAGGCTTACATTCTATAAGGGGAATCCATTTTCTCCACTATTCTGGAAGAATAGAAGACAAATATCCATACATTCTCCTCCAAGGCTGTTTTCCCACCTGTGATGTCAGCTGACTTACTCTAGATTTAAGCTTTAGAGAGCCAAAAATCAAACTAAGTGGGTGAAACGAGGTAACATCAGAAGCTCATGCCCCAAGCTTACACATCAGGGCAGATTCTGCTTTTAGTTTTTGACAGGCTGTGGGGATGGTTTAAGTGGATGAGGAGAGCTGCAGCAGCAATTTCAGGAGGAGCTCATCAGAGCTGTATTTTTCTGCTAAATCCAGAATCAAAGCACAGAAGAAATATGCTCAGGCTGAAAAAGAGTATTTGGCAAGGAGAATAAAGTGGAGAGCTCAGTTTGCAATTGCACAGATCCAAAATACTCCATCTAGTCTGCAAACAAGCAGCAAATGTAGGGTGTCATTGATGAACATTGAGGTATAAATCACCACTCTGATATATGTGCCTACTGATTAAATTTATGAGATTCACTACTAAGATGCAACACATTCCAGGGAAGAAGTTGATTGTTCACCATGTTTGTAACATACTTACAAAGCCTCCTGGATTGGAAATATCATAATCAGAAAATGTGCATGCACACATTTAGAACTAATTACATAAGAAAGCATATCATATCTTACCACACTTACACCCTATTTTGGAGAAAACTTTATACTCCTCATCTTCCACCTTAGAGCTGAGAACTGCATACTAGGTAAGACGTTTTCTGTACTAAGATGACAACATTTTCATGCTGAAATGTGTGAAATACCTCTTGTGCTTTAATTAAGAAGACACTTTTTCAAAAACAAGAAACCTCCTTGCCCTGAAACAAAATTTCAACCATCACAAATCCTCAGTACTGGTTTCTTCATATATGTTTGAACAGCTCTATGTGAGATGTTTTAACAATGTGGCAACACTTGGGGGAGTGACGCTGCAACCTGCCTCATGAGGAGCGATATCTGGGAAAAGCTTCTGGCAATTCCAATGTCAGCAGCACCAGCAGCAACTCCTGTATGCAACTCAGAGCTGTGCTTGCCTTTTCTTTCCATGCATACAGGGTAATCCTCAGAGCATTACCAAAAATGTCACTGCCTTGTGTCAGTTTAAGCAGCCAAGTCAATGTGATTTGTGCATGGGCATGATGATTATATCTTAACATTTTCCATTTAGTTACTGAAGTCATGCTTACTGGGGAGAAAAAATGGTATGGATTATTCTGCTCCAGTATGTGAAAACCATGTGAAAGCCATGATTGATGACACGGCTCCGAGGAATAAGCCTCAATGACATCCGCAGCACAGCTATGAGGTTACTAATAACCACAACCCGTGAATTGAGAAAGAAGCCCTTAAAAATGATTGCTGACAAACACAATGAAAGAGATTTATGGATTGCCTACATCAAGAGTGCCCAATTCTTGTGAAGTGGATGGTTTGTCTCGTTCATTATGCTACTGTGACATGAAAATGATATTCTGCTCCTTTCCCTTTTTTTTTTTTCCATTTCCACTGAGTGAATATCAGAGACTCCCTTCCAGGGAAAATAAACATGACTTATGTAGCCACGGAACTTTCAGTGATTTGAGCCCTTCATTCCCTTAACGGTTGAGGAAAACAGGATGTCTTTAGCTCCAAACAAAAGAGATATCACCTTATCAACAGTAGATTTTAGCAAGTCTATTTTATGGCTGTAAAGTCAAAGCCACTTTTAAATCCAATTATCTGCATTCTTACTGCCTTTATTCCTGAAAAGTGCTTATACTAAATCATCGAAGGTTGACATCTCTAGTGTTAAATATACTCAAACATTGCCAAGTTCACAGTGGTCAGAGTCCTTTCTCAAGTGCATTGTTATAAAATACAGTCAGGAAGGATCTAGAAGACTCTCAGCCACACACAGACAAGGACACAAGGGTTGTTTCTATATCACGTGGTAAAAATATATATATTAAAGATAGAAAAGAGACAGTGGGTCAAAGAGTTAAAGATGAAGAAGCCTCATTCACAGGCAAAGGTTATTCTCAGAACTACTTGTAACCTGTAGTGTCAGAGCACCTTGCAGTGAGCACTAGTTCTGACACTGGGATCTCCTGTTTTAGTCTGGTGGAAAACCATGCAGCTGTGAAAGCTGAATTGGAAACATATATTCTTCTTACACCAGTCAAGCTTTCTTTGAGAGTGTGTCTTACTACCCAGAGAAGAAAAAAGGAAGATAATGTCTGAATCTGCATATACAGCAATTCCTGAGATCCACAACTGACACAAAATGAAAAGGACCCTGTGCTTTTTGAAGGATTTTTGTGACTTAAGGTCTCGAGCTGAAACAGAAGCTGTATGGAGGGAACAACAGGCAATGCAAAACAGCTGTGCTGCTAATTTATGTCAAATGAGCAACCTTAAAACTACAGATTGCTCCTGGGTCACAGGAGTTGTCAAGGCACTCTTTTTAGTCTCTGTTAATATGGGGTTCTGTCAGGTCAATCAAGCTCTCTATCTGCTTGGGGATTTTACACGGCCACCCATTTGTGCAGTGGGATGCTCCTGCCCTGCTCCACAGCACACTGTGTTACACTGCTGGAGGGTTTGCTTACAGTTCCAGTGAGACAGGAACAGAGCATGGCATGTAGAGCCATGTAGAGCCCACGTGCTGGGTCAAAATATGAGAAGGGAACACCTCGATACACATATCTAACCTACAGAACTTTACATGGATTACATCTACAAGTACTGGTACCTCTTTCTTTTCTAACATTTAAACATGAGCATTTTCCCTCTAAAGAGATCATTTGGGAGTAAGATATACAGCCTAGTTAGTTGTTAATCATCATCAAAGAGATATCAAAGGGTTACAGAGAAATTTCAAATACTTATCTAACCTAGTCACCGAAAAAGAAATATAAGGCTACAAATAAGTCAAAAGAGAATGAAATAATTTAATTCCAACACATATCCTAATGAGAAAGATTGTGTATGGGAAACGTGACAAAAGGTATAAAATGAACAGGCAAGCAGCAGGATGATGATGGACTGCATTGTGGAAATATGAGGAAATTAGTGTATCTTGTGGATCATGTGGAAAGATGAGGCAATTACTGTATGGGGTGTGTCATGTGAAAACATAAGTTGCCCCCTAGGCTTCATTATCAGAGCCTTCTTGTTGATATAGGCTGGTTTTGCTGCAGAATCCTGCAAGGATGGAGGTCACACAACATCCCCTGGCAGCATATTCCTGTCCTTGGTTGATCTCAGGATGAAAAAGCTTATCTCTTTGAATTTCTGTTCCAACTTTACACCCATTATATTTTGTCCTCTCCCCAGGCACCTCTGTGAACCATCTGGCACCATCATACCCTACTGGTAGAGATAAGGAGGCTGCTAAAATCTTCTCTTCTCCAGGGTAATACGAACCCATATTACCAGGCCTCTGCTCTCAGGGCAAGCAATCTGGATCCCACCACCTTGGTGAGCCTCTGCAGAGCACACCCCAGTCTGCCAATGTCTCCCTTGTACAAGGGGGCCCCTCAGTGGCCTCACATCCCTCACCCTTCTGGGGGGACTCCTCCTAGCCCATCTCAGTGTGTGCTTGTCTGCCTCTGCTGCAGGTGCGGCTTTGCCCACAGGGTTTTCTCGAGCACACTGCCGGGATGGATATCCACACTAGCTCCAAACCAGCCTGCTCTGCTGAAAAGCAGACCACCATGTGGACTCAACTTGCTTGCCAAGGAAGTTACTAGGAAGCAGGAGAAATTAACCTGAGTGGATCTTCATGGTGCTGCAATCAGATGACTTCTGGTACCTGCAATAACCTGCTTAGAGGTAATTACACAATGCAGCATGGCACAAGGGGTACTGTGGTCATCTCCTCTCACAAGGAGAGAGAACAAGATGTGACTGTTATCGCTGTAGCTGTGACAGTCTGAAGACATTTAACTGCAGGCTTAGAACAACTAACAACTAACTTTGTGTTATAAATGTGAAAGTTCTAGAAGTCAAACTTTATCACCTACTCAGCTTCTTGAATGCTTGTGCTCTCAGCAACAGTGACCTTGAACAAACTCAGAGCTTTATTTTCCATAATGCAAGGACACCCTCACACCCAATATATACTAGCCAGCACCAAATACATCCTAGACAGAGGCAGATGTAAATGTTGGCTGCTTCCTGATACCATAACTGTGAGTTACAAGCTTCTGATAGTAGTAACTGTCTCTTTGTCCTCACTAAACATTTTATTTAGCCTGGATTATAAATGTCTCCTTTTTTTCTCTCAAAAAACATATGCAAAATCCTATAAGGGATATAAAGTAAAAACTGTGCATGTGTCATGCTGAAATGAAAAATGAGAAGCCAGGCAGTCAATTGTGTAAGACTACTTTATTAAAGTAAATATTACAATATTGAAAAATGGTTCCTTATCAAGTCAGCTTTAGAGTGGGTAGAGAGGAGGACAAGGGAAAGAAGAGTATATGCTACAGATCTATGAAACAGTTAGATGAACCAGAAAGACTATCTTGCCAATAAATATGCAGAGCAGATTCTCAAACACCTTCCTGAGATGTATTGCATTTTGTTTGAAAGAATATATGAGACACTGTCTGTGTCGTTATCTGAAAGGCATATTCATTAGTATGGTACATTAATGTCAAGTCGTTTAGTCTATGCTTGCTTGGAGACAGGGCAATTTTGAATTTAGCATTGTACAATCAGCCAGGACTTATGGAGCCCTTCTTTGAAGTTTCTGAAAAATTTTAACTGTTCACATACCTCACAAATTCTCAGCCAGGGCCAGAGAAGTCAGTTTGGGCTGATACCCTCCTTTTCAACATGTCTGCTGGTAGAGAGTTAGGTGGAAATTATGAGTCACAGAGATTCTTTCCTGGAAACATCCTGTGACCATTTTTGCAGAGATTTAGAGCCCTTTAGAGCTGGATACTGTCTCCAGGCCACCATCTCCGATTACAACAGAGTTCTATTCCTAAACCTAGATAAACCATACAATCACAGGGAAAAAAAATAGGGTTTTTTTCTCTCTTGGGCTATCTGCCTTATACAGTGCATTACAAACTTTCCAAACTTTATACAGTGTATAATAATAAAGAAGCAAATAATTGAATGAATGAGTTAAAACATGCCCTTGTTTTCTGGGAAAACTAGAACAGCAAAAAGCTGCAGCACTAAATCTTTTCCATACATAGCAACTGTGCAGGAATCTCATCTCTCACACTCTGCCTAGGGTAGCACCTGCCCATTCCTCCAGACCTTGCCTTTGGCAGCAGAAATTGATGCTAAATAGTTAATGCAGCAGATGTGAAGAGTACTAGTTTTTTGAAAGATTCAAAGCTGCCTTTCTTTTCTTTGGAATCCTGTCAAAATTGTTTTGGCCAACTTCAGAGGTTCTCCACCCAGCTCTGTATAAATTTGAGTCTGATAATTTTTCAGCAAATAAAGTCATTAATCATCCCATTGGGTCACTTAGGACAGCAAGGTCTAAGATGATGAGCAGCAAGTCACCCAGGCTGCTGCTCTCTGAGAACAATGGGGAGTTGGACAGAGCTGCACAGGCCTCCTGCTCTTTCTGACTCTGCCTTGTACAGTTCACAAATAAGGACGTAACCTTGAAATGTGGAATGGTGGGCAGAACTCATCTCTTTTCGGTCATACTTCGAGTCAACAAATTCTGAGTGGCCACATAATCATAAGCAGGGCACAGCAAACTGGGTGATACTACATGGCATATAGGACCTGCCCAGGATCAGAAGGGAAGTCTCCTGGAAATCAGAAAGCCGATAAAAATGTCACTCAGGGTTTCACGCCAGAGCTATCCCAGTGACACCCACAGCCCAAAGTAGGTCTCTCAGCCATATCTCACTTTCTAGAGAGGGATCAGCCACCCCAAGTGCTTGGGCAAACTGGGTGTCTTCCCTGGGTATATTTTGAGATCTTGAACATACTGTGTCATGGGAAATCTACAGCCATTGAATCTGTACATCCTGGACACAGGAGCTGAGAAGATGCTGATGAGGATCTGCATGGGAAGTGCAAGGAAAGAGAAGGCAATGATGGCCACTCCTGACTGGCTCAACCAAGCATAGAAGTGATCACCCCATTTCAGGGAACAAAGAAAAACCATACTTACCTTTCTTTGCTCAACAGTTCATCCACCAGAGAACATATTCTCAGGAGTTGGCACAAATCAGGGCCTTAACACTGTACTTTCTGTGCACTAACCCACAGGCCTCCCAATGAAGTTATTAATTCCCAAAAGCTTGGTATCCAATCTCTCACCAACCCTGTTCTCCCTTGTCTGGGTTTCACCTTCTGACTGACACTCATTCATAGAAGGGTGTACTGAAATCAATTCCACTTCATGTGTCAGACTGGACAGGTTTGTTCTGCTGCAAAGACAGTCTCCAGCATTCACCATCCACTCTGTATGCTCCTCTTCCTCTCCTACTCACTTGCACACACCAGGTGACATACCTGGCACCTTTCCCAACAGTTTGAAAGTTGTGGATTATTGATCTGGCTCTGGCTGAGGCTTGTAATCCACCTTTCCAACAACATTCGTATTATCTCTGTGTCAGTGTGCACATTTTTTGGCAAACTCAAGCTTATCGTGGCAAGTCTTGTCCCTAAATATGAGAGTCCTTTCTCCCAAAAATTCCCTCAAGAAATTCTCTGATTTCCTGTCCCCACCACCAGCTCTCTTGCTTATTGCTTAGAGCCACAGTTTACTTAGACAGTATCATAGATCACCCCAGCTATGAAACTATAAATATGCAAATACATATGTATATATATATATATATATACAAAAAATACTGTACATAAATATATAAACATCCCAATAATCAAATTAAGGAAGACTGACAATGGTTGAATTCTTGGCAAGTCCTTCTTGATGGACATTTATGCATATTGGCCTCCTTCAACTACACAGCAGCAACTGCTCCTGGGTTGCTTTTCATGAAAATATGGGGTCATAGTTTAACTAACAATCAACAATGATTCATTATAGTTATCCCTTACAGCAGTCAAGGAGTATATTGGTCATACTGGTCACATTATTTTGACTATCATGAGGGGAGGGGGAAGACTAGTCTCGTACACCATTTTTCCCAAAAAAGACATGAAGCCTGTGTAAATGTTACCTTTGCTTTTATAATTACTTAAACATGGTTCAAACAGCAAAGGAAGGAAAGGGCTTTACCCTTTTTTTTTGTTATTGTCTTTTCAACCAAAAGTTTGAAACAGTTTGTTGTGAGGCATCCCTTGAGCCCAGGTACACTGGCTAGCACAGCAGAACATCTGAGATGCTCCATTTATAAAGTGATTTATCATCTGTGCTGTGGTGTAGCAGTGAACAAGGGATCTACCACTAGAAGCAGCACATTTCTTGAATGCCTCAAGGAACAAAAAGTGTCCAATCCCCATGAAGGTTGACGAGATTTGTTTTATTAGAAATTATTTCACTGTGGTCTGTCATCAGAGAATGGCTTCCACAGCTACAGCAAGCAGCGCATACCTAATGCAGAAGGAGTGAATGATCTGTATTATCATTCATGCTATCATTGTCATACAGAAGACACATTTTTCTCCATTAACAGTGCTGTAACTTGCAAAACATCCAGGGCTACATTTTGATTCCTTTTATCTGTTGATAAAATGCAAACCATTTTTCTTTCCTGTGCATGCACCCATGGCTATTTATTACTGCTTCCTGTGCCCATCAGCAACAAAATTCTTGCTGTTTCATCAGTAAGAAAGTCTAAAACAATTTATAGAGCATAACTTCCTCTATGAGAAATGTGAATTATGTGGCCAACAGAGCCTTCAGCTACTTGCATGAGTATTTTTTTCCCAACCAGTCTCTGAGATAGTTATCTACACTTTCATTACCCCAAGATGACATTAATGCCTTTCGGTGCTGACTGGTCTGCTGATAAAGCTAAGCATAAACTCAGGCTGATGCAGAATGTGACTGACAGTTTTCATAAGAAAAGCAAAAGCCAGGAGCACATATCACCTCCCTAGAAAGAACTGCATTTGGCTGCCAGTTAAATATATGAATTTTAAAAACGTTACATTTGATATGCTGTATTAAATTTTACATGATCTCATTATAGTCTATATCACTTTCTCCTCATGTTCCTGAATGTCTTTGACAGTCATCTGTCAAATCACAGGAGCTGATGTCCATTTGCAGAGTAAAACCTTTTTAGATTGGCAATGAGTAGGAAGCAACATTTCCAGGGAAAGCACCTTCATAAGGAAGTGGAGGGAGAAGGGTAGGGCAGAGAATCAGGATCTTGCTTTAAATCTGGGATGCAGGGTAGTGCCTAAAAGCTGCTGTCCCACAACACACCTTGCCTCTTAATATGCAGAATTCTGAAGCAAAAAATGCTTTTTCATATTGTAGAGCATGTGGCAAACACAAGTCTAAGCAGTGGATTTATTTGGAAGGTAAGAAGAATACAGAAAACTGAATACAATACCAATACAGTCATCATAGGAGCTGCTGGCTTATTTTGATTAATTCAATTCTCTCAACTTTAATTTGTTCCTACTTATTTTTACTATAGTTGTGCCACAGATTTGTGTATTGACAGACTCAGTCACATCCTAGTCATTGTAATGAAAATTGAGGCTTCAGAGGCTAGGTATAGCTTAGACTTCTGACACCAAATTTGGCTGAGATATTTCCAGTGAATACACAAACAACCAACACATTTTGAAGCCAGATTATGATCCAAATCAGGAACAACTGCTGCCCAGGACAACTGAAAGAAGCAATGTTTTCTGAAACAGGAGGAAAGCTGTTCATTGGTAAAAAATTTTTGCTTCAAAATTGTCATTACCTTTTGACATTTTAAAACATAAAATAGTGATCTCTTGAAATAGCATTGCTGCTCTCTGTAACTGTATGTTGACATACAGTTTTTGGGAAAAAATGTTTAGAAATATCAAAAATTATTCAAAACAAAATGAAATATTTTCTGTTCAATTCCAAATGCATTATTTGAATTTTTTTTATTTTATTTGCTTAAATTTCTGATAATCCTAAATGTCTTGCCTTGTTCTCTCACCCTCTTCTTGAGTCAGCAAATTTGTCATCAAGTTCATTACTTGCCCAGCTTAACTTGACACCACAAAGACATTCAAGGTAATAGAATACTGGCCTAAACTTTTGGTGATAATAAAAGTGAAATGACTATGAAATGCTGGCATTATCTTCAATTTGTCACAGGAGATGAAGGGTCATTCACTCAGAACCACTGTCATAAGCTGTCTGCCAATTCAAGCTATTGTATTGTATGGTCTGTACTCCTCCCCCATACTATTTGTTCACTTAATTTGAAATCCTGTGATCCTCTGCAATTTCATTTCTGCTTTCAATTACTTGACTTGTTCATTTTCCTGAGTAGCCACCTGAAATTGCACAGAGCCTACCTATATACATTTAAAACTTTTTTGCTTTTACATTCTTTTTTCTTTTTATGCATTTTTTTGCTCTGGTTTCATCTGAACTTCTTTGTTTCCTTCAAGTGTTTCCTTAATCCTAACCTGTTCTCATCTGGTTGTCTATTTCTGTACCACAAGGAAAGGGAAAGGGAAAGGGAAAGGGAAAGGGAAAGGGAAAGGGAAAGCACATTTGCTGGTCCTGGGCCCTGTTCTCTTAAATGGCAGATAATTCTCTTACCTTCTTTGCACCATCTGTTGCTTCCTATTTCCAAGCAAAACTGTAGTACACTGGCTGCATCATCGTGAACAGATCGCTGAAGACATCTGCTCAGTGAGCAGAGGTGGTCAGAAGAGCAAATGAGACATGAGGCTGCAGTGGGGAGGGACTACAAAATAGCATTGTTTTGATTTCTGGATAAGCTGAGAATTTTTTGATCACACTGGACCTGTTAATGCAGAGAGGAGCTTTGGAAACCAGCCAGCTGCTGGAACACTTTCCAGGAGAATATGGGCTCCAGATGCACCCAGGCCTGTGTGGGCTGAGGGAGGATGTAGGGAGCCCCAGGAGGTAAGAAAGGTCCTACCTCAGGTGTCCTGTCCCTTGTGTGCAGGCTGTGCACAGACTGCTTCAGGTGGCTGTTTTGGCAGCTGACACAATCATAAGCAAAGCAGTGACAGAGAAATGTCCATAACAGGATGAGGAAAAAAGTTATTGTTCCTGCAGAGGCTAAGGGGACACTGCTTGGCCAGGGGAAAGAAATTTTTGCTGGCCTTGACCTTCCTTCTGACCTTCCTTCTGGAGGTCTCCCACCATCATGAGAGTTGTCATTTTTTCCATAATGGCACTACATATATTCTGGCTAACTAGAAACAGTTTTGCAGCCACTCATAGCTCAGTCATCTTCCAGGTTCAGTTCTCCCATACTCCAGTTTTTCTGTCTCCCTGCCTGGACTCCGGAAGCTTTCAATGCCTGCTGTCAGCAAATTTCAAGAGGCACTAACATGAAATAAGACAAACTTCTCTTAGCATTTAATTCACCTGGCTGGCATGTGCCAAGGGAGGCATGTCATGTTTACATATCAGTTTTTATTATAAAGTATTACCTGTCATGTGGGATAGTCATAAGTCACCTCCTAGTTTAAAAAGAGACTGAAGTGAGGTAAAACCATTCTCAATTTTCCAGAACAGCACAATGGCAATATTCCCACAATGAAAAAGAGAAGAATCTGGACTTTAAAAGGTATTGGTTTTATATCAGCCAGCTTAATAGAAGCAAATATTCCATTTCTTAAGATAACACGTGCAATAAAAAGACATACTCACACCATGCAACATTGGCCCCAAAGCCTTGTCAATCATACTAAAGACAAATTGGCTTGCTTAAATTTGTTCTGTTGGAGTTTTTTGTCATTGTAAGAACTGCAGTAATTTCAATATTGCAAACATCTTTTTACATAAAATAATTTTTTAAGTTTCTTAATTAAGTTGTTGGGAGCAGAATATAAGGCTTGAACCAGTGACAGCAGTGGCTCTGAAAGGAAGGTGCTGCTTTGGGTGTCACTCTGAGCTGAGCCTCAATCAGAAACACACGCATTCCCAAACTGCCCTGCAGACAGCCCTTAAATCACTTTCTGTAGGAATGCCGGAGCAAATTGGCACTAACAGCCAGATTCCTTCCTAGAGCAGATAGTGAGGAAGGGCAGGCTGAGGGTTACTACTCTCAGCCAGGACTGAGCAAGCTGACATTCTTGAGATTTCAATTATCAGTTAATTACTGCCCACTTGTGGCAAAATGACAGGGGCTTGGTTGGAAACAACCTGCAGAGAGACAGCAAATACCCAGCTGCAACTGCAACGGGTCTCTGAAATTTGATGACAACATGATGCTTTCCCTTGTCTTCCTCTATCAGGGAAGATGTACTCAGCAAAGGTAGAAGAAAGGTGGATAGCTGGAAGACACCATGCTATATAAAACATGCTTCTGCTGCAGAGATTGAAACAGTTAAATGTTTTGTGCTGTGCCAGCACATAACAAGGTAAATACAATCCTGCAAAATAGGGAAGCTTACAGCAAAGAATCTCCACAAAATATTACTGTGAAAATCCCAATACAAAAAGTATTTTTGTCTCTTATTTACAATGTAAGATTGAATTCAGATCCTAAATTGAATAAGTTAATTGTGGGCTAATAGATAATCTGCTAACAAATATTGTTTCACAAATGGTGGATTGATATTTCTTCCAGTCAGCACATAGGCATGAATGATCTATTTTTTTATATATGACTAAAGCTAAAGCAATTTTATCAGTCTAATATTACACAAGTGCTTTAGGATAGTAATACTAGCTTCTCCCTGCAAATCAGGAACTTGAAAGCTCTAAAAGCAAGCCTTGTGAAATATAAAAATATTTACAGCCTGAAACATTTAACAGTTTTATGAAATGAGCAGCCATTGCAGACTGATTTGTTGTTTTAAAACCTGCTTCCTGAGATCCTGCTATTTGCAGCAGAGTACATCAAGGACCTTTCAATTCAGAGGCTTGAAGAGGCTACAGCCTGGAAAGCTCCAAGGGCAAGGGCAAGATCAGGGAAGGGAGGAGTATGGCATTATATCATTCTTAGAATATTGCATCTATTATATGTAGCTCAGCTCAGCAAGAGCAGCTTTTCCAGAGTAATTGCTATGACTTTTCACAGAGTCAGAGGATATCCTGAGTTGGAAAGGACCCACAAGGATCATTGAATCCAACTCCTGGCCTTGCACAGACCCCTCCCCAAGACTCACTCTGTGACCAGGAGCATTGACCAAATACTTCCTGAACTCTGTCAGGCTTGGCCTGACACTTCCCTAGGGAACCTCTTCCAGCACTCTTTACAAGCCATGAATTAGATCTTGTTTTCTTCCTCATCTTACAATAGGGAAATTAGAGCATGAAAAAATTAGCAAGCCTATTTTCAAAGGTGTTGAACACACCTGCTCCAGATAAAGTGAATGGGATCTCTACAAACCAGACCATAAATGTTTAAGTCTGAAGTCATAGTTGCCTGCTGTATTGACAACAGGAAGAGAATCCATATCTCCTATCCCCAAATTTTTTGCTTTAACCAGCAGTTCTCACACTTGTAATGATAGTTCTTTTTATTTTCCTTGAAAAATGGGAATATTTGGCTTGTGACACTACTTTAATAAAAGATGTGGGTCCTCTTTGATCACATGCCTAGTCCTCCTTTGGCTGAAAAAGGGAAACCTTCTTCCCAACAGTTCTTGAATGAGAGAGTACACATTTATTAGGGACCATTCCTAAATTATTAAGCCAGATAACATTACGTTGTGCCCCCATTATATCTGCCTCATCTACTTTTTTGTCTTGTCTGTCAGCAGTTAACAGCTAAGCCAAGTGTATTTTCTCCAATTCAGTTCAGAGTAAAATAGGTCTTTAAAAATCTACAGAGGGAGCATGCAAGGTGTTCATGTACTACAGCTGCAAAGCAGTCTTCCAATTAATTTACGCTACACTGCAATAAGTGTAGCGTAAATTAATTGGAAGACTGCTTTGCAGCTGTGAGGGTAGTCCTAGTCCTTACCTCTGACATGAACTCTGCTTTCTGAGAAGTTTGACCAGAAAAGTGAGGATTTGCAAAGTCTCTGTAGCATGAGCTACCCTTGTGGAACCTCTATTGATTTTCATGTGCTAGAACAGCAAGGGAGAGCTAGCTGCTGGAGTGTAAGGCAACAGTCAGTCACAAAGAACTGTTGTTTAGGGAAAATATAAATTAGAGAACTCTAAATAAAAATAATGATGAAAAATAAGGGAATAGAATATTGGATAGTCAATATTCTCTAGGAATCACTGGAGCAGGAGCATTCACATGACCTAGTATTTTATGATAAGACAAGGTAAAATATCTGAAAATAATGAGCCATAATAATTGATCCCAGCTGTAATGAAAATATTACTTGCTGTCCTATTCCAGTCCTATTTGGTATTGGCCATGATTTGGGAGTGATAAAAAGAAGATGTTGATATTAAATAGAAATTGTTGGAGAAATTAAGATCTATAGGCAATGCAGCATCCCTGGTTTCTGAATCTGAATTTGCTCTGATTTTATTTTCAAATCTCATTGCTGTAGGAGAGATCACATTCAATGAGCCCATGAGACTGAAACTTGAGGGCTTGAATCTGGACTTGAGGATGAAATGGATCCCAGAGGGAGAGGGAAAGAATCCTGTTCATGCCAATGAGAAAAGCTATTGCCAGATTTCAGCTGCAAGAGAACAAGGATGATCACGCCAGAATGAGGACGGTGCAGAGCCACAGCTAATCTTCAGTGGAATATTTCTGATCTGCTAAAGGAAAGTTATGGACTCTAGTACACACTTCACAGGATTGAACTGCTTTATGGATGAAAATCTCTGCGATAGAATTTAAGAAATAAAGTATCAATCTTTTCTTTTTTGTGAGAATCTAACTTTCCAGATATAGAGACAGAAATTATAGTAATTTGGGTGCAAATGTGCCTGGAGATAAGATAAGATATTTTTCCTACCAGGTACTAGCTGAAAAGAAATAAAAATTTAGTTACCTAAAGTAATGAGGCCGCTGTAGGAAAAATGGCTATAGAAAATTAAGTCAATGATGAATTGACTTAATTCAGTCAGAATGATCTGTGATTAACTTGATCTAAACAAAATGAAACAATAAGGGTATATCTTTAGGGCAACAGAGAAAACTTTAATTAAAGAAGAGGAATGTAAAGTTAACTGTATCAAGAAACTATTGAGAGGGCACCTAGAATTTTATTAGGATAGATACTTTTTAAAAAAAGCTATGCAAAATCTGAATCTTGAACAAAAAGAGGCAAAACAGTTTCAGGCCTGCAGACATCAAAATAATGTCAATGAGAACACAAAGAATAAACTTACTGGAAAATGATAAACAGGAAGACTCTATTTTAAAAAGCTGTTTCTAGTATATGTGTGGATGTGATGGAAATATTTTGTTAGATGTTGATAAAGCCTTACCCAGAATTTTGCACAAAACTACAGTTCCTACCACAAACCATTTTCTAACCAGGTAAGCGAAGATAAACTTGGTAGATGATCTTTTGAGGAGAGGCCGGGAAAGCTCAATTTGTTTAGCAAATCAAAGACTGAGTGAGGATCCATTTTGCAAGATTGTATGAGAGCAAACCAGAATTTAAAAAAAAACAAACCCAAACAAATAAACAACTTTTCAAAGGGAAAAACATTGTCAATAAATAAATTTACATTAGAAATGTGAAGCCAGTTTCTACCCACAAGCATAAAAGTGAGAGTAGCTTCCCTGTGTGAGTTGAGGCATAAAATTTGAAGTTTATGACAGTGATTATATGATTTCAGTATCAAAATGGGGAAATCTTTGGATAATATGAAGAAATGTCCTCTAGCTTGTCTATTCCTGAGTTTCCTGATGTTCCTAATATTGTATAGCTTTCCCTGTGACTACTTTGCACTGAACTTTATCACTTACTCATCCAGCATGGGACAAACTGAGAAAAAAACCTGCCACTTTAACATACTTCATAACTAGCCTATAAATATATTTCTTTGACAAAGAAAGGCCAAGAATTTCTCAAGGGTCAGAACAATAGACATTTCTGAAGATAATGAGCACAGTCAGTGCTGCTGTAGAGAAACAAAGTAGTGGGAAAAGCAATATGAAAAAAAAGGTGTTGAAAAAAATATGATTGAATACCAACCTTGCTGCTTAGTTTCACAAGCCAGCTACTAATTGGTCATTATAACAAGATAGTTCATCGTTATCTTGTGTTTCTTACATCTTCTTCAGAAGCACCTAGCCTTACTCACTTTCTAGCAAAAGGGTAGCAGTTTTAGATGATTCTTTGAAGTAACTAGTTAGAGCACATTTTATATAGTTTCTCCATCATCTTTTTTAAGAAGGACAAGAGATGAGACTCTTCTGCATATTAGTTGGAAAATTACAGGATGTTAAGGGGTTCTGGTACCAGAAGTCAATGGAGAAATAGTGAAAAACAAATCAGGCTGAAACTTGATGTTTCTGGGGATTTATTGTGGGGTTTTTCTGTTTTAATTTTTTTTTCCATCATTTTTACCTGTCACTCTCTTGCTCTGGTGCAAAAGCTTAAGTTCCCATGGTGCACAGGTGTAATTATTAGTAGTTATGCAAAACATAAAGAAGTGGAGAATGAGGGTGAAATATAAGAAAAAAAGAGAAAAAGATTTAAAAATCAACAATGAACATCATTTCCCCTCCACATGCCCCTGGGATTGCAACAGGAGTATGAGACAAAGTCAATTACTCACCAAACTAAACAATAAAAGGGTAACCTTAACTCAACACCTATGAATAAGAAGTTCATAAATAATGGACAAAGTAATTCAGAACAGAGGGAGTATTAAAAAAGTTGAAATCATTTCAGTATATGTAGCTTCCACAATAGTCAATACTTCTTTGTATTTTTAACATCTTAGAGTTCCAGATGGGCTTCTGCCTTAGTTTTGATACATTTTTCTCCACTTAAATTCAAAGCACAAGTTTTCCCTGGACTTGATGATATACTCAAGAAAGATATCATATGCTTAACTGAGATACTGAGAACCTATATTTCTTCTTAAAAATAAAGCACAAATCTCAGAATTTAAATTCCAATTTTCCAGAAACAGTTCATTAAGACCAGATTGAAAAAGAAACCAAAACAAAAACCAAGCAAACAGAAGAAAACCAAAAAACCCCACAAAACAAAGCAAAACAAAAAAAAAACCAAAACCAAAAACAAACAAACAAACAAAAACCAAACAACAAAACCAAACAAAAACCAAACAAAAAACCCCCAACCCTATCAACCAAATAAACACAGAAAACCAAAACTGCTGACAGCATGGTCTAAGACAGATTTAAATAAAATACTGTATGTTGAAAAATACTAAAAATAAGTTAGAACTAGAAACTGTTGCAGTAAGATATGGGCTCATTTTCTGCTGTGTGAAAAATAGATAAAGCACAGTCTGGAGATGATAACTAACTCTAAATTATGTCCTTTTTATGTGTGCAATGAAACAATTCATTATTCATATTAAATGGTGGGAGAAAACCTGTCACTCATGCTGTCTGTGTGACAGCAAAATATCTTCTCACAAATAATAGAAAGTATTATGATTAACAATTCACACAGAATCTTAGAGAAAGCTAAATCTGAAACACCTGTGAGCATGATTTCAAAGGGCTTTATTTTTGACGCACCAGAGTGTACTGGAAGGTATTCAGGTGGATGCATGTCTTTCTATTTGGATTCCAAAAATGTTAAGCATTTCCAAAGAGGTTTTGTTTGTTGTATTTTTTTTAATGAGGGAACTGTCATATGCCTCACCCTCCCCAGTGTCTCTCATAGCTTAGACTAATCTGTGACTTGAGAAAAGGCTTTAATGCATTTTCATTGTCTTTAATGATAAAAGAATTCTTTGTGGCACTTTTTTCTCTTTCTATAAATATCTGCATTCATTTTTTTCAAAACTTACCAAGCCAGGAAAAAGTTAGGATATTAGTCCTGTTTGTTTCTCTTCTTCCCTTTAAGTGATATGTTGCTGGTGACTCATTGAACCTCAGCCCCACTGATGACCCTTGTCTCTAAGATATCCAGTTGCTTCTTTCTTTCCTGAGAGTGCTACTTTTTTAAATATAAAACAGAAGACAATCATGTGGTGACTGTAGTGGACTATAAAAAATATGCTACAAAGACTCTTCTGAGAGCTGCTTGAGAGCCATTGTCTTAAATTATTACTTTTACACACCATTGACAGTAGTGTTTACATTGAAAGAAAGTTCAAAGCTCTTAGTTGTTCTGAACGGAAAAAAAATTAAAATATGCACCTAAAAATACTATAATAAAATGTCCTGGCTCATTTGGGAATGGTATTATTTGAGGGATACATTTTTCTGCAAACTTTGGCAAACTCACAACAGATTTGATTTTTCCTTTTGTCAAAAAAATTCTCCTAAAAATTTCTTAAGCCAATAGCTATTGCAAGGAGAATTAAAGATGCAGGCAGTATTTTTCAGATTCACAAAAGCAATTGGCTAGAGCAAAAAGAAATCTTAATTATAACTATTAGATAAAAAATAGGAGTGTTGATGAAATTTCTGTTACAATGAATGAGATAAAGTGGGATCATAATTTTCTATTTTGAGGTTAAAATGCAAGAGAGCAAGAACCTAAAGAAACAAATCTTAACCAAAAGAAGCAAAGCTTAACCAAAAGAATTGTAACATAAATTTCCCATGGATATAACACAGCTTCTATGGGATTCCACTGGGAGTTGAACACAGTAAAGCAAAGGTTACAATCATAACTCAAATGGCAGCTTCTACTGATTAAAGAGGAAAGGCTTGGCTGGTGTTCAATAACCTTGACAAGGACATTTTAGAAGAGGTTGACCCCACTGAATTTTTTGGTATGTTTTTCTGTGAAGAATTTACACAGTTGGCACTGCTCTAGAAAATGAAGCTGCACGAAGGCAAGGGACTCAGCCATGGACACGCTCAGTGCAGTGATGTCACTGAATCATACACATGTACGAAAGATGAACAGCATCCTAACTCCAACCCCAGCTGTTGCATGAGCCCTACACAAGGCCCCCAAGCCTTTGCACAGCCAAAACATTTCACAATAGTTCTCACTGCAGTTTTATTCCTGCAGCCACGTTCCAGCCCCACTCCACCTGCAGCCCTCGGCTCCCCTTTGTAGCACATGAAATGCAAATTGCCATTAGTAGTGGTAATAGACTGCAGGACTGATGTTGACTTGTCTTGAGCTGGGTTTAGCTTGTTTAAACTGCGATAGCAATTGTCTGGCAACTATGTAACTGTTCCCTAAATTGGTTTTGATTTCATTTAATCTTGTGCAACGATGTGGTTAATGGTTATTGTTAATAACAATACCCAGTAGCTGCGTTCTGTGGCAGAAATTCTGGAATAAAACGAGCTGTGGAAGAGCACCAACACTGGTAGATATCAGAGCTCCCCTACAGCAAACACAAATCACAGTGGCTGCCACTGCTCACAGCAGTAGTGCAGCCTTGTGAATCAGGGACAACAAAGACACCTGACACAGAATTGACAAGCAAGGAAAGGAGAGAGCATATAGATACATATATGTCGTGTCAGGAAACAAGACATTAATAACCCTTAGGAGACTGCAGCACCAAGAAAGAAGGTGTCACTGTGACCAGTATCAAACCCGTTCTGGGCAATGCCTCCAGGGTACCAATGACTCTTGATATCCTCATCCCCTTCTGAAAGAACTTTGAAGCAGTGACATGGTGACTCAGAGAATGAGTAACCATAACATCAGTGAAACAACCAGGTAGGTGAAAGGAAATTTGGCCTTTGCAGGTTTTTAGGGTTTTGCAATTAAATATTTTAATAAGGTGTTGTTAATAAGTTGTTAATAAGGTGGGTTTCTTTGGGTTTTTCCTGTGTTCCTTTGCACTATGACTGTTCCTCTTATTATTGTGTCTAATAATAAGAGGAACAGTCACAGGCTGTTAAGGGCTAATAATAACTATTTGTTTTATGTATCAAGAATTTAATGAGACTAGCAATAAATTATTCTGTCTTATGTCAGTTGTGTTCCCTGTTTGCCCATAACTGGATTTTAAGAGCGGTATGAATAGGTGTATAGATCAGTTTTGTGATACAATGAAATCTTACTGTGGAATTAATCTTTTTTAAATGGCAGTGTAGGGATCTGCAACAAGGCTGATGTCCTTAGAGTAAGAGCATGATTCATTCAGAAAACACAGACATTGACTTTAGGATAAGATGGATTGCATTAGATACATTACTGACTATATAAACTAGATAAACTCCATTGAGTATTGAGTGACAAGAGTAGCTGTAAGTCCTGTACTGCAGATGCTCACATTTAGTCACAAGGACAGAACCCCTGAGATCCCAGTGATCCGTGTCCAGGAGCCGGCATGGGACACTTCATCTGGCTGGTGGAGGGAAAAGAATCAGCAATAGCTGCATGCATGAGATCAAGCAATGAGTGATGAAGTTTGCCTGAAGACTTTTGCTATTGGGACATTCCTGGATTGCCCCAGTAGCAATAAGTTGAGGTGCTGTTAACCCCTATATTAGTTACTATTAAATGAAGACACAAAATTTTCCATAGGCAGGACCATGTGTATCTATGGCAAATTTTAAGCTCAGCCATTTCTCGCTTCTGAACAAAACAAAATTCAAGAGTGAAGTCTGGAAATTATTTGTGGAAAGAAATTTTAGGAAGACAAAAATATACATCATGTTTGAACACTAACTTTTTAGTCAGCCCTCCTGAAAACTGTAGGAGAATTTCTTTGACGTTGTTTATTAAAACAGAACATTTTGTTCACAAGCATAGTAGAAATGCATGTGGAATAACAAACCATTTAACTCTTCTTTCATTAAACTTCTGGACACTACCCACAAGCTGAAAGTGAACCCTGCTATGATTAAAGACTTGTGACTCTGTGTGGATTGCTAATATAGCACCTAATGAATTGGTGTCTCTCCCAGTAGCATGGCCCTAACAGAGTCCTCACAGAAAATCACTAATTGTATTAAAGAAGGGGCAGGACATCTTTCTGAGCATGGTAAGAGGGATGACGGCTTTTTTCAAATCCACATTTACAGTATGTGATACTGGATGCTCTTAAATCCTGCCAACATGATAAGATTTGGGTACCTGTCTCAGAATTACATCTATTTTCTCCTTTAGAGAAAGAGGTCTCTGGACACAAATTTTATCAAACAGGAAACAGACTCTGGAAACACACAGAAGATGCACTGGAGTTTATGATTCTGGTTTTTAACCTTGTATTTCCTGACTGTGGGACCATACCAAGCCATCTGATTTCATTTCACAAAGTGCAACTTCAAAATTTATCAGCATTGTCCTGCCACTCTCTCTTGTCTCATTACTGTTCCATAGATGAGTTGGCAACACTAATTAATGGAGGTTTTTTAAAAACAGCAACTTTAACAGGTTCTAAGTTGTGCAGCTTTTATTTTTTCTAATTTTCGGGAGGCAGGGAGGAGGGAATTTGTGGAGGAGGACTGCTAGGCCTTCCTGCATTGTTTTATATTTCATTCAGGATGGCATTTAGTGCAACAAGCCAACACTTCTCTTTTTCTCCCTCTAAGGTTATTTTACCCTGAGTGTTTGACTGCAAATATTTGATAGTACTTTTCTTAGTTAATAATCCACATTAGTTGTTTTTTGGTTTGGTTTTTTTTTCACTTTTGACACCTAGATTCCACTGTAGTGAGCACAGAGGGTATCCATCCTCCTGCTTATCTCTGGTTTGAATATCTCTCACTCCTTCACTGCATGTTTCCTCAACAGTCCTTGATTCTTATCAGTTTCCAGCAGCTCATTTGTCTCTGATTTCAGTGATCATGTCCCAACTCTTCCCTGCTGCCACTTTCTGAACACATCTTCATGGGTATCTTATTCAGTGAGTACTGTGATGGACTAGTTCTTATTCATTTGCCAAGACGCCTTCTGCTGTCTTTGTGTGCAAGCAGAGATAAATTTAAATCATACACAATAACACAGTCAGTGAAAACACAGGAAAGAATCCAATAGAACAAAATGCTAAATAAGGAATCCATAAAAAGATAGGGTTTGTAACAAGTTTTCATACCTAGGCATGCTTATCAAAATAACAGTTATGCAAGATGTTGACTGAATGGGTATGAAAGACTTTTTTCTATCAGAAAAAAAGCCAGAAAAGTATAAAACACAAGAAATCAAAATAATTTCAGTGAGGTTTTCCTTCACCAAAAGATTTTTTAACAAATCAAATACTAGAAAATAATTGCTTTCTTCCCTGCCCCAAAGTTTATTAGTTGCAAATTTCCTATTATTGACCTATGAAAATTCCATTTCAGGAGTTTTGGAATTGTTTCAGAAGAAATTTGATATCTCCAAAAAAGAATAAATAAAAGAAAAATAATCTAATAATTTAAAGTGCTTTCTCACTTTTTTCGATTTCCAGTCCAACAAACTCTGATAACATTCTCCAGGATAAAACCCTGGTTTCAAAGAACCATGCCTAATAGAGAACATATTCTAATGAGGTAAAATTAATTTGGAAACAGACTAAAGTTTAACCATTTATTACTCTGTACATATTTCTACCTGCATGGTGGTATCCAGGTGGGCACAAGGTACCAAGGCTACAATACCAGTCTCTATACTTATTTTTTGTCTGTCCTGTGCCTTATGAAAATTAGCCATTTGTTTTGTGAGAAGGAGTTCAAAGGCAAACACTTATCTCTACAAGTTAGAGATGAGCCTTGTCTTCTTGCGTAAATTTCATTTTCCCAGTGACATAGGGTTGTCTTTAGTGGTTACACACCCAAACAGTCCTCTAGCCAGCTGACTAAAGGCTTCTAGGTGCACTAGTCCTTCTGCAGAATACCAGCACCAAAAGAGAGAACTTGTCACACCATGATGCAGTCCTCAAAGCCTCAAACTTTTCCTCTGCTTTGAGCTTCAGACAATTGCCTAGTAGCAAGACCATATCACCAGGGAATCAGCAGGAGAGTGTCAGTTTTGTTAAATTACTCTTATAGAGTAAAGCCTAAGATTGCTGTTACCATCCTATATTTTTAAGGTAAATGATGATTCTGTTCATATTTTTTTCTGAAAGTCTGTCTCAAGGGAGAAAGTATTTTTTTTAACAAAAGTGAGATAAAACATCCATTAAAATATTTCAGCTTTGATGCTATTTTTCTTTTTCTTCATTGTCTTTCTTTTGATTGAAAGTTTCAGTGTTTTCAAAAAACAATAAAGTTTCCAGTTTTCACTGCAAATAAGATTTTAAAAAGTGAAATGAGGGGGCAAAGGATATTATTTCTAAGAAAAAGTGTTTCTCTAGCAGAGTCCAACAAGGAGCTGTTCATTCTGCAGAAAAGCACACACAATGCCTGCGCTTAACAGAATGGAGTCCTGTTTTTCCTCAGAGAATTGCATTGTGTTGAGTTCTGTCTCTACTCAGTGGTGGCTCCATGCAGCAGCCAGACACCAACCACTGCACTCAAAGGGAGAAAATCAAGGTCATTTTCACTATTATGCTTTCCACCTTGAAGATTGCTCTACAATGGAAAGAGTCCACTGTAGCTAACCCACTGCAAATTATCTTTTAAGAATAAGAGTTTAATTAAAGCACTTAGGAGAACTATCTGAGTTAACCTCTAAATATAGAGTCAAAACCTTGAAATGGCATTACTCAGTCCTTAATAGAGGTCACTCTCATCACAGAATGCAAAATAACTAACAATACACCAGTGAGGTGCTAAGTGCTTCCTTCAATAGGGATTTTGAAAGTAATTGGCCTGTTCAGGGTGTGACCCTTTCCCCATAACACATTACACTTGCAGCCTGGGCATTGTGGTGGTTGGCTTGATAATGGCTGCAGAAAGGGAAAAGCAGGTAATTCAACTTGCAAATCCAGAGGTTAATCAGGACAAATTTAAAACACAGAGCTATAGGCCCCTGTTTTGAAAATAATCCTGCAACTGGTCCATGATTTGAGGTACCAGACCCAATCTCCATGAGTCAGGCAGTGACTCTGCATATGGGTAATTATTCCCATGATCCAGGCATGCAGAGATGCCCACAATAGCCTGGATATTACCCTGCTCTATCTGCATACTGCTGGTCTGCCTAACCCAGAACTCATGGAAGTCAATAAATTCTAATAGAGGTAATCTGCTTTTTCAGTTCACGTTTTCTTCAGAGGTCCTGTAAATGCATTAACTAGATGCAGTAATGGCAGAGATAGCCAAGCAAACGCTTTGCGGGCTGTGATGTACATCCAAATCTGCTCACATGCTCACTCTCCATCCCTTGTGGCTTCATGTGGACACAAGCTCCAGAGTCAGATGCAGCAAAAGACTTTTGAATTAAGTCTAAATCTGTCTATAGTGATTAGATAGCAAAGAATGGGCTCTGAATTTTCAGTGGGGCATTTCGGTGGCACTAGTTATCTTTACACATAATTTTCTAAACCTATGTTTACTCTCAGTGAGTAAACTTCCAAATGATGTTTTACATCACAAACAACCATAATCTAATTCTTTGTTGCAGAATAAGCAGCTGAAAATCAATTAATTGTGAGGATAGACAATAAACATTTTCTAACAAATAGGCATTGCAACAACATCTGGAATTCACAGACCTTTCCATGAAGAACCAGAGACCATCAGCAGTTTGTTGTGCAATCATGTGCCTGATTACATGAGTCAAACTATTAACTCTTTTGAGTTGTAATTAATTTTGATTTTATTTATTGCTGTTTACAGCAATTAATGATCAGAGCTGAAGAAAAAGAAACCTCTTACAAGCTGGTTTATTAAAGTCAGCAATTAAACTTACAAAAGATCAACGGAGTTGTGGCAGAGACCTGTAAAAGTCATCATAATTCACTTCAGTGCCTCTAGGAGGGCTGTAAGTTTTAATCTTACAAATGCAACTTTTCACCCTAAAGCCTGAGACACCCATCTAACATGTCAAAAAGGATTTCTCATCTTTCTCAGAATCCTAAGTTCAATGCAGACTCTCACTTCTTATGGAATGAGTTACTGCAGTCTCACTAGCATGCTTTCAGGCACACTAGTGGCTCTGCTGTCGTTCCTGTGCTCTGACACTGCCTTGTCACTCCTGCACACAATGGGTTTTGTATTCTCTCAGATTCAAAACTTGCAGGCTGTTCCTTTCTTATTTGTTAATTGTGTCTCTTCTAATGACAATACTGTAGGCTGTTTTTTGGTATTTCATAATGTCTGCAACAAAAGCACTCTATGCACATTAAAGAGAGAAATAACACCTCATTAAAAGGATAAGAAAATCATATTGAGAATTATTATTAAAGCACCAGACAGTAGCAGTACCGGATGATAACACAGTTCTGTCCCATGGGGCTCATTACTTGAAGGTACAGCATGAAAAGAGATATTACCTGTACAGAGGCACAGATTCCCCAGCGTTGCTAGTTTGTCCTAGTCTTATACATGTAATCCTGCTCCTGAATGTTCTCAATGCCAGCCTGAGCAAAGCAGTGCTCTGCAGCTCACACAGCCCCTCAGTCCCAAGGCACCAGCAGGACACCATCGCTGCTGGAAAACACAGCTTGAAAACTTTGGTTTTTCTACCTTTCCTATTCAAACTAAGGTCAAATGGGAGTTGACACCATTTTTCAGTGAAGGAAGCATTTTCTAGGAAGAATAAACTTTCCCAAAGGACTAAAATTACTTACAAGTTCTGCTCAAATGTAGTCTGTTGCCCTATAGCAAAGAGAGGGAAGAACATGGAAATATTCAAGTGTTTGGATTTCTGTTGCTTTTAAGAGCCTAATATTTAAACATGTTAACTAACACAAATGTGCATTAAAACTGAGGTAGAATATAAGTTAGATACGTTATCTAGATAACATTTATTTTGCTTTTCCTCCAGATCCTATTTTTGTCTACTGGAAAATAAAAGAAGAGTAAAAATTTTGTTTCTAATGGTGTGGACAACAAAATATTTAAGTAGACAATTCACTAATCACATGATCAAGAGCTGTTTCAGGCATCTTTTCCAGTGACCTGTGTGAAACACCACAGAAACATGAAAGCCTGTGAACCAAGTGAAAAAATGACATGCTAAGTTTGTAGCAGTGCTCTGGCAGTGAACTTTTAAGGTGCCAAATAGGAAAAAGGGCAATGTGACAGAGTGAGTGAGGTGGAAGAGGAACAGTGTTACATTCTCGAGTCACACGGACAAACTCAGTCCTCCGAGACTTTGGTCACCTCTTACAAAGGGCTGCACTTCTGCCTGACTGGAGCTCCCATTTAGCTCAAGGACTGTTTTCAAGCAGCCAGCACATCACTGCAACAAATCATCAGTGCCCATGCTCCTCCCTGTGCTTGGGAGTCTGCTTGGACTTGGCCAAGGGGAGCTGTCCCTGCAGCTCCTTGCAGCGCTGGCATTGCCAGGGGCTGTTCATCCTGCTGCTGCTGTGAGTCTCACCCAAAGCATTTCACTGCCTATGTCCCCATCTCTCAGAGATGAGGATGTTTCCTGTATCTGGTATCAGTATGACAACAAGAAACATGAGTATTTTATCAATGAGTCAGAAATATTTTCTGTCCACCATTCTTCTGAAAAACACATTTGCACAGCCCAATGCAGAGCTAAAAGGATGTGCACACCTGGTTAGGGATAACTTGCATTCAATGAACAGGACATTTATATAGCATTTAAATACTAACATAAATGCTGTAGCCATATATCAATAAGGACTCAACTTTGTAATCATACTTGTTGCTGAAAACAGCTGATAATTTGGAGATGGGATACATAAAAAGTCAGGAATTAATGGTGTGTGGTTTTATGTGGTCTTGTGTGGGGAGGAGAGGAGTGAAAGAGCTGAAGTGTTTACAGAAGAGAAGATATTAACCTTTGTACAGGAGTCATAGTAGTGAGAATGTCCAGAGTTATGCCTATGAAAACAAACAATCAAAACATTATTAATAAAAAGGGGTGTCAGGAGTCCAGGAGAAGGTTTCATAATAGGCGAAGGATAAAGAAAAACAATAAGGAAGAAACTGGTGGAATGAATGGATGTCAAAATAGTAGGTGTATCCATATTATTAAAATACTAATAAAAATCCTTTTCTTCTATTAAGATTAATTTTATTTATAGATAGAAATGATTGCTTACAAGTTTTTAGTAATATTGAAATGAATTTTTCTCTGTCCACAAAATTCAGACAGATTCTCTGTGTAAGACAGATTTTAGATCACTGTGATATACAATTTTTTTTAATCCCAAGGACCTGTTGTACAAATGTGCTTATTAGAGCTTTGTTATAGGAAATGCTACAACCCCTATATTGGTGGAATCAGAATTCACTCTTTGCAAGTCTCACTGAAGGTGGCAGGATTATGTATGTTACTAAGTACACCACACTTCCGTGTTTTGCAGTATGATAAACTAAAACATGTCCACAGCTAATCCTGGATTTTTTGTTGGCTTATACCTGATTTTCAAGTGCAAAACTGGATTGCTTTCTTTTTGTTTAGTTTCATGATTCAGAATGGCATTTTGAAGCTAAATTCCTTTCCATACAGTCATGTAAAATGATAATCACAAAAATCTCACCTTGGCAATGCTATACCAACGTTTATACCAACATTTTCAATTGCAAAGGAGCCTAAGAATAAACTTTGCAAGCTCCCTTATGAAGCTGATACTAAATAATAATTTTAAATAAATTTGTTTAGAAAACAAAAAAAAAACCTAAAAGTGTGTTGTGTTTCCAGAAGACTTTAACTAAATGTATATAATGGTCAGATATGTAAGAAGATGGGTGCCATTCACCACCTATGAGATCCATTGATGGAAAAATAGATTAGATTTTTTTTTAAATGCAGAGAATCACAACAATTTAACTCCTAACCCTCCAATCTGTGTTGAAAAACAGAGCAGTCTCTGATACTTGCTTATAACAGGAATGAGAGGTCAATCTGGAAAAATCTGCCATCTGGATGCCACCAGTACAGCCAAGCCAGGCAAGGAGCAGGAGTGGGAACATCCATCCAGCACTTGGGCTGGATGGGCCTTCCTGCCTTCTTGCACATCCTGAGCCTTCCTGGTGCTTTATACACAGTGGGCTGCCTTGCCCTGGGTGGTGCAGGCAGGATGAAGAGGTGACCTGCGGCTCACATCAGGGCCAAGGTGCATCTGAGAATGAGGAAGCCAAAAATCAGCTTCAGAGACACAAAAAAGTAACAAAATGTTGTGAAAGCAAGTGAGATGAGCCAATTATTTATATGGCACCTTCAAAATGTCACTGACGGCTTTCAGAGGACTGAATAGCATATTAAAAAAGTAAAGTTTGTGAATATTGGAGGATTGGGAAAAATATTGCTTGTGTAAACTATAACTGTGTAATTAAAACAAGATTCAGTTCAGTGAGGATTTATCAACAGGTTGTGCTTAAAACTGAGAGAGCAGTGTAATTAGTTTGTCCTGTTAAGTCAATCTAAGAAGTGATTTATACTTTTGAAACCAGAGGGGATTTAGTAGAGCCATTAGATATGTCACTATAGTTAAGGGATGTTTCTCCTATAGGCTAATTTTTTAAAAAATATGAAAAATTTTCCAATCCCTATTCCCCATAAAGGATAAAAATATCTTTCTTGTATTAAGGTTCCATGACTCCAAACTGAGTTTCAGTACATTTGATAACCTCACTAGTGCTCTATATTTTAGTGGTAACATATTTAATGCATCCCTTGATGTCATGAAGGTGTAAGTCTAAGCTGAAGGTTATAGTTTTAAATTGCCATACAGAGTCTCTTTATTAAAAAGATATTTTTCTGGTGATGACACATGCACATAATTAGGTGGTTCTTTCTTTCCTGCCCACCTTCCTTCAAGGATGCACAAGTATGTCTGTTCCACAAATGTTAGATCATTCTCCAAGAAAGGGGGAAAAGAGCAGTAGGCAAGGACAGCTATTTTTTCTCATGCTGAGAACTGTACATCCCAGTGTTAACATTCAAAAAATGGGAGTGTGCCAGCAAAAATTAATAACCAACTCATTTCTTTATAGTGTTTAAAAGGACTTAGGTACATTTCTGACATATCAGTTTATTAGAAGGCCTCTTGCAAGAAAATGTTTACATCTTAGGTATTTTGCCCTGCAGGTAAGTAACTTCTAACAGATTAAGTTTATCATTGATGGGGTCATTTTATATCAGGATAGCAGGATGTGTTTTTCCTGTTCAGTACTAGCAGAACTTATCATAAACTGTTATTGTGCAGTGCAAAATGTTGTTTTTGTGAAACACAAAGATCTAAAGGAGCTGTAATCATAACATGCCACATAAGGAGGTATCTGCTCTTCCAGAACTGAGCGGTTTTTGTTCTGGATTTGTTGGGGTTGTTTGTTGGTTTGGTTTGGTTTTGGAGTTTTTTTGTTTGTTTATTTGTTTGTTTTGTTTTTATGTTTTTGTGGGTGTTTTTTGTTTTTTGTTGGGGTGTGTATTGAGGGAAGTACTAGTTGATCACTGAAAGACTGAGACCAATTGGGCCACTGGGATTTGTGAGGATGAGGAGCTAACGAAAGGAGTCCTTTAGCTCTACACATGCTAAAACCTGTAGACTGGGACAGAAGAAAAATGAGCCCCAACAAAAAACCTGGCTTCAGATTGGAACATCAAATGAGCTTCTTTCTGCATGGCAGGCTGAGCCAAAGCCCACACAGCCATGGAAAAACATTTCCTACTTTTTCGTTTTCATTCTACTGAGAATAATGAGCATGGGAGAGACCTGGCTTCCTGTAGACCAGTCTAGGACTACCAAACTGTAGCATTACCACCACCTAAAGATTTTTTACTAACAGTACAATAAAAATATTTCTGACCTGAGGCTCATTATGACCAATATTTTGTCTCACTATTTTTTTGGTAATGTCCAAAACTGCTTCGGCAGATCAAACCCTGTCACTTGCTAGACTAATTGTTGGTTGTTAAAATAAGGACTGCAATTTACCACTTACTATTGAATTCTTAATTTGGCAGTTTATGAAATTTAAGATCGCATGAAAGCATATCACAAATGAAAGGATGTATGTTTAATTGCTTAACAGATTTGCTGCTGTGCAAAGACTGCAGAGCTGCTGTCCAAGAGTGATCTCTTGGGCTTCTTCCCTCTCGCTTCCAGAAGTGAGAGCTATCGTTACAACACAGCATTCTCCTTCCAGGAGTTTTCCAGACTGGTTTGGGTAAGTGTGGAAATTCATACTTATGAGGCAGATCTAAGAACAAATCAAAGTACGCTTGGAGAGCCTGGCATTCCTGGCTGTGAAATGAATGGCTAATCTTCCACTGACTTTAAAGTCAGCTGGAGCAGCTTCAAATAAAAAGACAAAAATGCAATACTTTAATTCTTCAGGAGAGAGATTTTTTACTGCCATACAGCAGGTATGCATTACATGGGCTCTCCAGCTGATGCTTAACCTGACCTCAGAGATACAGAGACTGTCAGCTGGCAGTTTGTATGACAAAACATTACATACGTTTGTGAAAAGTCACACTGAAGACTAAACCTTCTTCTGTTTTCATAAGCACAGTCTAATTGGATATGATAAAGAGCATAAATGTAACTGTCTTCATATTTCTGCAGATAATAAAGTCAAATTCTCATTTGGTATTGTCCTACTTCTAAAATTTTAATGAAGCATTATGATAAGAACCAATTTTCTCTGTTTAATCTAATCTGAACATAACAGACTCAGAACAGCACAATTACTGTGCTATGGCATATATAGAAAATTACTCATTATTACTGAGCTCCAAAATAGAGAAAGAGAATATTTCCAAAGGCACAAAATGTCTAGGGCTATAATTCCTGTTTGGACTAATAAGAAACTCTCACAGTACCATTAGCAAAGTAATCAGCTTTTCAATATTTTAAGGTCACAAAAATAACATTATAGAAATAAGAAAATAATTTTACATTGTATTTTATTTTTTGTTGTTTACTTATTCTTATTTTCAGATGAATATCTTTATATTTAAGATTTCATATTTAGGATCAAGGGCTGCATCAATCTTGTCAAAGTGACTTTAGTCTGAGAAACAGCGATAACAAAGCATATATATTCACACATTGATGTTATTGATGGATTCCTGCTCTTTGCCAAATTAATTACCAAGCAGTATTTGATCTTTTGTGAGTTGATAAATGTACTGGATCAAACATTTATAGACTAAAAGATTCAAGATGAAATGTTGGATATCAAGGCTAACAGTTTTGCTGCACACCTTAATGCCTCAGCCCACAGGTGCAGCATCCTGCCCAGGTCTCACCCAAACTTAATGATCCCACTGTCTGTTCTGCTCCATCATTTTTGATCCTCAGTGCCATCTATTTTTATTATGATTGTGGTAAGAAAGGTTTCTGGCATGTCACTGTTTATTCCAAAAAGGTCTTAAGGCAAGGAAGAAACCAGCAGAGAAAACAAACAGCATCCTCACTGAAAAGGAGGGCCTGCAGAGCACATTCCCAGATCTGATGGCAATCGCAGTGAGACCCACTGCCAGCAGCTCATATGCTGTGATAATGACTTCTCCATTACCAGGCAATCTCAGCCTCATGACTCTGCTTAATTCCTCCATGAATCGTGTCAAGGAGTCAGTACCTCAGTACCCCCCTCCAGCAGGGAACAAAAACCTGCTATCCACATATTCCAAGATTTGAACACTCTCAAGAAAAAAGATCTCCCTTTTCACACTGCACAGTGTTTCTGTAGGTTCTCTCTCTAGTGCTTTGTGTCCAAGTAACAAAATCTTAAGATAATGAAAAGAAGCCTAGAATAAACCATAAATTCTCATAAACACAAACTTTTCAGACACTGAAATAAAGGCAAATAGAAGAGAGACTTTACAGGGGTGCCATCTGAAAGCTTGGCATTTTGCAGCCTCTCAAGATCATGAGAGAACAAAGAAAGCTTTAGTCGTTGTTTGTTGAGAGGTATATCCCCACAGGTAAGAGTTGGAGGAAAAACATGATTAATGGTCACTATGCAATCTTGCAAATAAAACCATATTTTCTGGGGAGATATAAAATAACAGTTTTCCTTCTGTTCACAGTGAAAATATGCTCTGGTAATTTTAAACATCCTTAAACACCTAGCTGCTTTCTTACTCTGCTCCTGGTGTGGTCTCTGTTGTGAATAGTACAGAGAGCCAATATACACATGGCTACAGGATTTTATGCATCTGGGAGATTGATTCTGGCATCAGCAGTATCCTCTCTCACCCTCTCAAGCATGTAACACCAGGGATATTGCACCAAGGATTACGGTAAGGGGGGAGGCAATGAGAACAACTAAAGGATGTAGCAACAAAGTGAACACTAGGAGAGAAAACAGAAGGAATAAGGGAGAAAAATTCGCTCCTGGAATGTTACTCCTCCATTTCAATATCTTTGCAGTGGGAACAATTCTACATTGGCCAGAAGAGATGTTCAACTTAATTCCTCCTTTCGTGCTACCTCATCCGACAACCATCTGAGAGACACCTGCAATCAAACCCTGGCCTGAAGCTGTACAACCAGGACTGTCTACTGTGGGCTCTAAGCAGCTGGGGCAGAGCTAAAAGCAGCCCAGTCAGACACATCCCACCCCCCAAAACTCCAGGGCAGCAATAAAGGCAAGAGAGATGTAGTACTGCAGGTTAATAAATGTGTGAGAAAAAGCCACCTCTCCTCACCCCCTCAATTGTCAAGCCACTGTTTTCTTGTTTGCAGCAAAAGTTGACATGGCAGTCCTATGGTATCACTGACATATTTCCTGGCCAAGGGCAGTGGAACCATTGCCTCATCCTGTGACAATGCACCACCAGTTGGCTGCTCTCAGATACACTGAGACTTCAGTGATGCCACCACCTACGTGTAAGGAAAACCTTTCATAACTGCACCTTGTGTGCCCTTAGCATCTCACTGAACTTTTGGGACCTAGCTGCTCAACCCTTCGTTTGCCATTCTGGGCACAGTCTGGAGCAGATTCCTTGGAAAACTTTACACACGGAGATGCAGTTATCTGTGAAATTAAGGAGCACCTAAAGCAAGCAAGAAGTAATAAGCCACTATGGGAACACACAGACAGCAGGTACACAGGTGGTCTCTGAAGTCACCTTGCTTGGATTCCACATGGGACTAAGGCTTGCAAACAGACAGTCCAAGAGAATATATACTGGGGGGAAATTTCATTCAGCTCTCCATCTTTAAATTCAGTGGTTATCTTTACTATGACAATATCCCAAGGAGGCTTTAAATATGCTAGTCAACTAAAAATTTTACATAAAGAAGGGGAGAATAATCTATACTCAGGAATTTCCACCACTTTTCTCAGCTCATTTTCACATTTGCTTTCCTTCTCACATTTGCTCATACAGAAAATCTTGCTTTTCTCACACAGAAAATCCACTGCTTCTTTATTCTTCGCATTCCTCAAAGGATTCTGCTTTTTCTACAATGTTTGGAATAAACAAAAATCACATGGAAATGTGCCATGTAGTCTTGTTACTATATTTCAACAGATGGTATGCAGTGTTGTTCTGAATGCCTGCACAACAAGAAGCTGTGTCAATATCCTTGCAGGGTTTTTTTCCTGAGGTCCTGGGAGATGCAGTAAAGCAGCACTTGATGTAATTTTCTTCTATTGTAGTTCTGCTGTACACATGTAAAACTAAACAAACAAGATTCTCATTTTGAATGTGTTAATCACGCCCACAGTTTGAGAACAATGAAGAATTAGATTAACTTGTATCTGTAGGTGTGCGCGTTAGTCTGCACAAACCACACACACACACACACACACATACACGTTGTACAGATGTGGGAAAGCCAGGTACCCTTTCTTTCTCTCACTGTGTGCTGCGACTATCTCCAGTGGAAGCTGGTGCAATGAGGGTCACATATCATGATTGTCAGATACAACATAGTAGCAATTACCCAGGCCAGCAGCAATTGTAACCACTCTCTGCACAAGGGAACAATTTCTAGAAGTGGCTCATAAGCTGACAAGATTAAGAGTGACCAAAGCTGATGATTAAAAGTTTTGACTAAATCTGCTATCAGCAGTGTTACAGAACTGTAAAGCTGAGGAGGGAGGTGTCTGCAGTTGAACATTCAGACTGAAATGCAGGGCCCTTTCCAGTTTTACCTGCAGCACAGCACCAGCCATTTTCAGTGAACACTGGTCTGCAGAACACTTCTGTAGTCAAAAGTAGTTGAGAAAATTAAATTTGTCACAAAACCCTACCCAGCCACAGAAGTATTTGTTTGGGAAATGGTCAGTCATTTCTTTTAAAGTGCTTGGATGGTCTATGAGCCATCTAGCTAGGAAACAACAGCAACAACAAAATACCTATTATATATCATATATGACATATATATGTGTGTGTGTGTGTGTGTGTGTGTGTGTGTATGGGTGTCACTGTATATCATTTGTCATTAACTACAGATTAGCAGGAATAATAAGTATGATATGAAAAGTTCTTAGTCTCAAATATGCCAGCAGCACTGAATAACTTTGAATGAAATATTTTAGGGACATAACTTAAGGATAGTTCTTAAACATGAAAAGCAGCTACATTGATTTTGATATTCCATGCTGTATAGAAATAATCAAATTCTTCTTCTGAGGAACATGAAAAGCCCTGCAGGTCATTGGTGCTAGATGAGAGGGTGAGGAACACATTCAGTGCAGGCAGCACAGTGTGCAAGCTGCAGATTGAGCTCTGGGTGGCAGGAGCCCCAGGCAAGAGGCCATGAACTGGACCCTTTGCACAAAAAAAAAAGGGCACAGAGGCCTGTGGGGAAGTCAGGTAACCGAACTGAGAGAGACACAGCAGAAGCTGAGGACTCAGCAGGAAGAGCCCAGACTTTCATGTGCACAGACTACGAAGGCATTAAACCCAGGGGTTACTTTATTTGGTATCCCTTCCTGGAGGCACTCAGCTTGAGCTGTTCTTGTATTACTGCATCATTAATAAATTGCTTTAAGGATGCAAGAGAAACCCAGCCAACAATAAAATCTGATGTGACTGTGTGGCTGTGGTGGGTGTATGCAGGGAACCAAGCAGGGCATCCATCCATGGGCTCACCAGAGCCACCCACTGAGATGGGGCTTCAGTCCCAGCAGTGCAGTCCCTGGTGGTGGGAGTGTGGCTACCAGAGTGCCCTCTGAACATCAGACAGGAGACTTTCCTTACACATGAGACATTATAAGATAAGATAGTATAACAGATGTACCACACAGCCTTGAAAAATGCTGAGGGTCACAAGGGCTAGCCCAAGCAATCTGTCCTGCCCTTACACTCTGTGACACTTGGTGCACTTTTTATCTCAGTGTGGCTTGAAAGGAAAAACACATCACCAAGAGGCAGGAAGAAGAATTTGGAAGGAGAAAAGAATGAAAATTCTGTCTTTCCCCATTTATTTATTATTCCAAGGTTGGTATGAGACCTGACTGAAGTCCTATCTGGGTGTGTATCTTAGTTAATGTGTGAACAGGCATTTGGAATAGCAACTCTCTCCATTCAACCTGCTCAATCTGACTGAAAGAATTCAGTGTACTTTGAATAAAAGCAAGACTGCCTATAACAAAATGATTGCAAAGATGGAAGGAGTGGATGAGTGCTTTGAGCAACTGAGTCCAGTTTCAGTCATTGATGCTGACATTATTGTATGATGAATCTTAAAATGAGATTTTTTTTTCCTCTCCTTACTTTTCCTTCTAGAATATGGGTCCATACTCTTCACCTTCAGAAATATTTACTTTTTGCAGCTGCAACTGAATAATGGCTGATTAATCCCAAACAGTTTTATCATAAGTACCCCATTTGGGTTAACTAGTTCTTCAGTTTCCAGCAGTGTCCTCTGGGACATGCATATGGGAGAGAACCACCCTCTCCAGCCCCATTCAAGACATCATTTTACATTCCTAACTAAGCTAAATTCTTTTGACTTCTTAAAGTTAAAAATGTTTTCCCAAATGTCCTTTCCCACCACTGAGATCTTAGCACAGACTCATGCTATTAGCCCCAAGATGTGTGTCTTTGGGCTGTGTCCTGCTGTACCCATTTCTACCCTTGCTGCCCTCAAGATCACACCATGTCAGTATACAAGATTCTGATATTGCCATACGCCACAGATGATTCCTATAATTGTCAGTCAATTTAATTTTCATGCTCCTGTCTTTTATGCCAAGGTCTTTATTAGAAATAGTAAACAAACTTTGTCCAGAGAGTCCTTGAGAAAATTGTCTAGTAACCTCTTTGAGCTTGATCATTTGCCTCACAGCATGACTCATTGTCATCTCTCATTTAGAGAGCTCCTTACCACATCTCAGTTCCTATAATAATCTCCATCCTCACCATTTTAGCTGATAATTTCCCATGTGACACTGCATCAGTTGCTTTGCTCAAGGTCAGACAGATTTGATCTACTGCTTTTGTCTACAGAATCACAGCTTTCTTTTTTTAGAAACATGAATGGAGATTCTTATCAATCTTTGATTAGACAGGCATCAGGATAGCCTGACACAATGTGCCTCTGACCAAGCCTTACTACATTTTATCCCCCTTTCCTTTTATCTGCAGAGTTTTAATTAGTGTTTCTTTCAAAGTTTCCTACATAATCCCTGCATGCAAGTGAGGTCAGTAAAGTTCAAAAGCTATAAAGAGATATTTTAAGTCTCCCAGAAGATAATGTGATAGTTAAGACAAAGTGATATTATGCTTGATGCAGCTGTGGATGGCAGGGGGAGGCAGAAGGTCCAAGTAACTTAACCTCTAACCTCTAACCAAAGTTATGCATATTATCCCTGTGTTTCCTCTATAAAATCAGGGAATGACATTATCCAGTAAAATGTGGAAAAGCAAGAACAAGTAGAATTAAATTCATAATCCTTACCTGTACCAGCTCAAATCAGCAGTCCCTCTCCTGCAGGGCTGTCTCCATCAGGGTGCCATAGCAGGTACCTAGGGAAGAGGACAGAAACAAGAAAAGCTCACTGTTCTGCTTTCCTGCTATCCCAGCTCCACAGTTTTGTGGTTAATAGATCATTCAGGAAAAGGCATCATCTATCTGTCAAATAGCTCTTACTGTACTGCATTGCTTTCCACAAATCAATGTAAGCTTCTAGCATTCACAATATCTATGAAAGCCTTGTTGACTTTGAGTTCATTACCTGCTGATTCTTCTGGATGCCCTGTGGTTCTTTCACCAGGAGAAACACCGAACTATCACACCTCATCACCTTCACCACTCCACAATACAATTCCTCTGGTTTGCCCCTTAACTCTGCTTTCTGGAGCTGAGCAGCCGTACCCATGGAGGTATTCCCTGGGCACAAGCCATTGAACACCTTCAAGCAACTTTGCTCCCCTCCTCTGGGCTTTGTCTTGGCTTTTCTCTGCCTCCTCAATGTCCTTCCTGCTTTTGCCCAAAGCAGTTGGGCCATCCCCAGAAGGGGAAGAAAGTTTAAGATCTTTCAGGATGGAGCCAGATCCATACAGAGATTACTCTGGGAGATACTGAATAGCACCTGGAAGACAGTGCATTCGTTGGTCACAGCCAGCATGTCCCACTTTGCTCTGCACTGGTGCTGGCCTCACCTCAAGTCCTGTGTGCAGTTTTGGGCACACAATATAAGAAAGATATAAAAGCTATTAGAGAGTGTCCAAAGCAGAGCTGTAAGATGGTGAAGGGCCTTGAGGAGAAGCTGTATGAGAACAGCTGAGGTCACTTGGTCTGTTCAGCCTGGAGAAGAGGAGACTGAGGGTCTCCTCTTGGAGAACTTGTTAGTTCCTCATGAGGGGAAGAGGAGGGGCAGGCACTGATCACTTCTCTGTGGTTCCCAGTGACAGGACCTGAGGGAATGGCATGAAGTTGTGTCAGGAAGGTTTAGGTTGGATATTAGGAAAAGGTTCTTCACCCAGAGGGTGGCTGGAACAGCTCCCCAGGGAAGTGGTCTCAGCATCAACCTGACAGAGCTCAAGAAGTGTTTGGAGAACACTCTCGGGCACACAATGTGTGTGCAGGGCCAGGAGTTAGACTTGATGAATCTTGTGGATCCCTTCCAACTCAGCTTATTCTGTACTTCTGTGAATTTCCATACTCCTGGTCTTGACCCTTCAGAAAAATCTAACCCTTTAAAACTTTGTGAACCCCATTTTTAGGTGTCTGCTTCTGGTTCAGCAGGCAACAAACCAAAACCAGCAAATTAGCACTTGGCACTACCATGTTTAAATCATGTTTGAGAGATACCGCCCTCACACCTGCCTGAGGCCATTCATAATTTCTTTCTGATTTACCTTTAATTTCTGCACAAGATGTTTGTTCACTGAACAGATCTAATTACCCAGTTACAGACAAATTGCCCCTCACATCCTGCATAAAAAAGGTCAGATAGACATTAACAGCCCAGACAGCGGAGCTGTACCAGAGTGGGCCTGCCCAGAAGGGCTGCCCACTGCCTGGGGCCTCAGCTCTGCCCAGGCACATGAACCTTCCCAGGGCTCCAACAAGCTCCAGCACAGCCCTGAGCAGGCAGCCAACAGTGCAGTCTTATTTTATTTGGAGGGAAGGGAGAAGCTGATAGATCACTGTAGAAATGGCGCAAGGGAAAAGCGGGCATGCTTGTTTTAATACTCTTATTAAAGAAAAGCATAGCATTACTGACTCTTTAACTTTTCATTCAATGACACTTATGCTTATTAATTTATTAGAACTTTAATTTTTACCAAGTGACTGCACAAGCAATTACTTTCCATTTCAGCTGAAGAAGGACTTGTGATCTTTTTACTGTGAACTCAAAGAAGAAAGTGAACATAAATTTGTCATACCATGTTCATCCAGAGCACAGATGTGATTGAAATTTTCAGCTTCCCCTGACACTGCATGTCTGCTGACATTGCACATGTGAGCTAATATAAAAATTGATACAGTACCTGTATGTCTTGCAAAGTTTTAGAACTGATAGTCTTTCTTACACACAATGACATAAACTTCCACAGTTTTTCAAACTGTGTTCTTTTTTAAAAGGAGTTTTTGCTGGTGATGCAGATTTCTTCAGGTTTGTGGTTTTCTACCACAACCAACATAACAAGAAAACATTGCCCTCTGGTGTCACAAGCTTTGTGCTTGGCAGAGCTTGCCACCTGCACTTTCTTACCCCTTTTCTTCCTTCTCTTTATTCACTGTACTGAGAGCCAGGCTGTGGTTCAAAGGCATAAATCAGCAGAAGGTATGGAAAAGGTTGTTTCCTTTTCAATGGGGAATTTTTTGCAGTCATGTAACAATTGCAATGGGTGTGAAAACAATCTGTCTAAAGTACTGAAAGCCAGAATTAGCTTCCTTCAGGTTGGATGATGCTGTTAAATCTTAGCTGATTCTATTTTTTTGACCAGCTTATCAATTTATTTATTCATCCTCTTGAATAGGTTTTTTTTTGGATTTTAAAGTGAATATTAGAATCAAAGCTATCAGAAGACTGAAGCTAAATTTGGTAGCTTATGCTACCAACTGCTTTACTAACACCAGTGTTTTTCTGATCATAACTGAGTTCTCCAGCTCTGCACTTGGAGACATCTGAGTTCTGCCTAATTGCTCAAAGGTTTGTCCACAAGCACACTCCAGTATATTAGGACAAAGGAGTGGCAGAAAACAGCCAAATCAAATGCAAAGAAGCCAAATTATTACTTGCTGTTGGATGACAGTACCAACAGAGAGAGAAGAAGCATCATTGTTTAAGTAGTTGGGAAAGGGACAGGAGGGGGTGCAGTGGGAGTAGCACAAAGTTTAAATTTATCTTCCTAGCCTTGCAGGCTCTGCTGTCAGATGGTTTGCACAAAGCAGAATAGTAAGGTAAAGTGCCAGATTTTTTTTACAACTCTTAAAGCCAAAGATCATTTTTCCACTTAAATATTCCAAGTGTTTTGTAAATGCCAGTTTCAAAGAGATGGTTGCCACAATGAATAGATCTTCTTGCAAGCTAATTAGTCCATACAAAATGTATAGATAGTTATTTTTGCTAAGGAGACAGTGATGATTCCAACAGATGATCCATTAATTCCATCAGCTACTTGCAGCCACTCTGAAAACCACAAGGGACAGAGGTTTAAGGTACAGCCTTAAAACATAAGGTAGAGACTGACTTCAGGGGTGGCCAGATGGTGCTGCTTGTAACTGGCTGCCTGTTAGACAACTCCCTGGACATCATCTAATCACTTACCTTTTGCTCAGTGGGATCCTACATCTAGCTTGAGCCTGATAATAGGTGATGTTCTAGGCTCAACTCTATGTAGGCCCCCTCACAGACCATGGAAACATATCCAGGGATTATTTTTTCTCCTCTTTCCCTAGATATTGGAGGGACATGCTCCTCTTAGTGCATTAACCAGAGATAAATAGATAATAAGATGAGAGCAGGCACCACTATATGTGGCTTTTTATCTGTCCTCTGGACTTTTTCCCAGATGCACCAGACCAGTTTTTGACCCAGGCTCTCCACTAGCTTCCAACCACTGAATTAAATCCTTAATGATAAAATGAACACAGATTTTCTTCCCAGCCATTTACAGGACTGCTCACTTTGAATTATTAACCAAAAAACCCCTCATTTTTCTGCTCTTACAAGAAAATATAAATTGCCCTCTTGAAGAATTGAGGGCTGACATTATTTTTGTGCATCTCCTCATTTGCAGATGGCTTTTACACAGGCCTTTGCTAACAAAAGGATTGAAAGAGGGGAAGTAGGAGGCTGAGGTCAGATATGATGTTTAATTTAGAATTAGAGAAAAAAGAAAGCCTGTAAAACTGAAAATTGAGAGGAACTTCAAGATAGATGTCACCAAAAAATTTACAGGGGAAAAAAAACCCAAAAAAACATTTTATCTTCTAAAAAGAAAATTACATGTAGATAAACAAGCTCTGAAAAATCTCTTGAAGTACTGAAGAGGGAAGTAGGGAGATAACTGTATAAGAAAAATCGGTGCTGTAACCAAAATGCAGTCTGCAAGCACTGTTCTATAAAGCTATTAAAAAAACCAAACTGTAGTAATAAACATGTGGTAAATATGTATTTTGTTCTGCTTTTAATGTCTTTGACAACATCTGTCTACACTTCCCTTATTTAGAGCCAGCAAAGTTTTTTGGTGGATCTATACCAGACCAAATTAAGGCATTGATCAGCCTCAATTTTACTTCTGCTTGCTATGTTACTTCTTGGCTTGTTCCTTCTATATTACTTCTTGGCTTCTTGACAGTTTAGAGGATTTGGCAGCAATGACGCTAAAGCTTGTGTCAGGCTACAGTGCTTCAATCTGGGTGTGAAATTCAATGATCATTTGAAATTCAGATTCTGCAGAGTCATGACATAAACAAATGTAGCATTGAGAGACATTCTCCATAGGAAGCTGTTTAGCAGACAGAGAGCAGACTGAAAAAGGTGGAGTGACCTCACCAAAATTGATTGCAAGAATACCACACCAGGGGCCAGGCATCAATTTTGCCCTAAGATTTATTTGTAAATCATGTCATGAATGCTCTCTGTGGCTGGTAGATCCCATTTATCTGGTTTTGCGAAACAAAGATTTAAAAAGAAAAAGCAATTTACACATTACCTGCCAGGTGTGGTAGCCAACAAGCCTCTGAAAGGTGTTGATTTGTCCTATATGCCAGAGGGCCAATATTTTCCTAGGCATCAGTTTGTCTTGCCATCTGCTTCTAGACTTATTTTTTAGGATCTTAAATAAATCCATGGAGATTTTTACTTGTCACTCCCAAAAATCTGCTGAACTGCCTTTTTGATTTTGGTGCCATGAGTTCAGAACTATTGCTGCACCTCTGCTGGTAGAGTAGCAGCCTTCAGCAAGTGATTTAAATTCTTGACATATTGCTTTCAAAGGATGCTGTTAGAAAACATGACTGAGACCACACTTACTGGAAAGGTTTCTCCTTAGCTCCTGCATAGCTGTCTCCAGAAGCTGCTTAGTCAGCCTTTGCAAACTCCTGAATTTGCAAGTTACTGTCGGCTGAAGAAGGCACTGGAGCCACTGGAAACTGAGGCAGATTGCAGACAAGCTGACTTTCCCTTCCCTCTCTTCACTTATTTACCAGATTATAAATTTGCATACAAGGCTGCCTGGGAATAGGCACAATTGGGAAGAAGGCCTGCAGAAGAGAGCAGTATGCTTCAGGGGCAGTAGCACAATGAGGCTGATCCAGACCTCTGGCCCTGGAGGTGAAGTGGAGGATCAGCTCCCTAGACATGTGTCTCAGCTGTCATCCATCTGCTTTTGGACTTCACTCACAGCTGTGGCAAGGCTCTTAGAGGCACACTCTGTCTCTTACACATTGCTCTAGCACCTGGCACAGCAGAGTGCCATCACTTTAAAGGCTTTAAGCAGCACTGCTACAATAGTGATTGGAAGAAAAAGTCAGATAATTAATTACTTTCCAGTATACTTTTCACTAGTATAATGTTCAATACAAGTATTGACTGGATTAATTTAATTTCAGAGTTGCAGAAGCAGCTTTATGGTATTTTTTATTTTAGAGTTGATTTTTTGTTTATCAACACTTTATACTGGACTAGGACTATCTTTGGGGTGCTTGGAAGTGAACTTTAACGTTTTATTTGCATTCAGACCCAGTACGGCTACCCTAACCCAATCCAGCCATGGTATCTCTGGGTGTTGTGTGGTTGTGGCTGTTTGCCCTGGGTGTGACAGCTAGCGCTGTCTCTGCTCCTTTTGGAGCTTCTCCTACACAGTTGTACTGAGCAGATAAACTCTGTCACTCCCCATGTAAATCCCATTTCCCAAGACCTCTCCTGCCTTTCTGTCACCAGCTGAAAGAAGAAAAGATGACTCCCAAGCTACTTTTAATTCTCAGTGGTCTACTGAAAGCAGTAGATGCAAATCTCATCATAAACTGATACAACACCATTATTTTCAGTGGAACTATGCCCATGAACACAAGTTTCAGATCCAATGCTTTCCAAAATCATTGAGACCACTACCCTTTGGCTGTGTCTGTTTAATGGTTTCTGTTGTAAGTTACTGTTACCAACACAGACTATTCTTCAGCCTAAAGCTCCTGATTGAACTGGGGCAGCCTCCTACACCCTTAACCAGAGCAGTGATTCCAAGTGTAAGTCTATAAACAGAAATGCTGGGACTTGACAGCAGCCTGCCTTTTGGGAAAATCTGGTTTATGTCTCTTGTCTTTAGAACAATCACTCATTTTTAATGAGTTTGGATTTTTTTTAAAAAGTGCTGCAGTATTATTTAAGGTTATTATTTTACTGGGAAAAAGACCCAACATGTAATGAAACATTAGATATATTCATCTTAATATTCAATGCCTATTCCAACTATATTTTGGTCTCCTGGTAACATTACTAATGACTTGTCATCATGAAAGAGAGAAAGAGTGAAGTTAGTTCACTGGATTCTGAAACAGCATGAAATCAAGTGTGTGTTACACCGATTTTGCAAAAACACACTGCTGGTAGCAATTCTCCCTGTGTTCAGCAAACCATGAAATAACACTATATCAGATTTCTGGTTCTTGAAAACAGGGAAGCATTCCAAAGACAGTGGCTTTTTGGCAATGTCTAGCAGAAAGGTGGAAGTGCTGAAATACAGAACTTCCTTTCTTCCCCCTCTCCCCATGCTCAGATGTTCACAAAGAATCAGTGTAACAATCCTCCAGAGCATAGCTCGATGGAAACATGGAAATTAATTGTTGCAGTCACCTCATTACTCGGCTGTCAGTGTTAATACATATTTAGCACTGCATTAAGAGCGCCGGTGGTGTTTGATTTTATCACTGCAGATAAGAGCTTTTAGAGTAAAGGCTCACCACGAGCAGCTGAGCCAGGTGCTGAGCACTGGCAATACAGCTTGGGATGCCCCTGCCCTGCAGCTGGGAAGAGAGAGAGGGATCAGAGCTGCACAGCTCCCTGCTGCTGGGTCATATGAGCAGCTTAATCATGGAAAACTTGTCTCGAATGAACAGAGCAGGGCAATCACAGGGAGCCCTAAGGTGTGTATGCCATAGCACAAAAGTGATACAACATTGAGAAGGATCTACGATTTGCAATTTCTTCTAAATTTCCAGAGGACTAATACAAATACAAATAAAGTATCATCACCACTCTGTGGCATCAGCAAGCACAAAGACAACCCTGCACCTGCAGAGCTGTTTGAAGGCAGTGCTTCTGAAGAACAGGTCAATTGAGCTGGAAACACCTGCCTCACTACTCCTCTTTCAAAAGCCCAGCATCAAGCATTGCAATACAGAAAGAGGTTTTTTCTTTATGCATCATGCTGAAGTACCTTTCTTTATGCATCATGGTGAAGCATCCTTTCAAAACATTGGTAGCTCCATCCTCAGACTTCTCAACTGTGCCTACTTTGGAAATAGACTAAGCTAAAAAACTCAAAAAGTCTGTGTGAATCCAGTCCTGAACAGAGTATCTATCTCAACAAGGTTGAGGATATGGCCATAGCTGATCAGAGGCCAGATGTCCTGGAAATTCCAGTGAAAGCTAGGAAAGGTTTCCTCAGAGTCCTTTCTTCATGTGGAAGTATAACCCTGGGGAATAAAGACGGATGTGCCCAGAAAGTTCCATCTAATTCTCCTAATTAAGCAAGATAGTTCAAACCCTGACAAGACGAAAGATTAGGCTGTTATTTTTAGTATTCTTTTCTTTTTCTATGGGAGAATGTGCATAGTGAAAATGATCTCGCAAGACAAGACATTACATTTGCTGCTCATTCTTTTTACTTTCCAAAAGTTGAGTAATGCTTCAGAAGCAGAAGCCAGGTTTAGTTAACAGCAAATAATTGTTATAAACTCACTGCCACCAGAGTTTGTCCATACTAAATGAAATATTTTTCTGACCTTCGTTAAAGTGACCTTGATTTAATGGGTGTTAAATTGTCATTCACACATGAAAAGTCTTTGATTTGGGCTTTCCAGTGCTGAAGCTCTGTTTGCCCAAGCTAGTTTCTTTGGGCTGTTTCTACAGATTTTGTTCTGCAGATCTCACTTTCTCCTTCTGTGCTTGCAGTGCTTGAAACATCAGTCGAAAAGGAATTTTGAGTGTCTGTAATTCACTGCAGAAACTTTTCAGGCTGCAAAGGAGACAGATGAGACACTGACACTGACAATATCAATGAAATAAATCCTTCAGCAACAATAAATTGTATCTGTGCTTGTTTATTGAGTTTGAGGTTTTTTTCACCTGTCCAAAGTGATGGAAACTCATCAAGACAATGCTACACAGGTTTGGCAGTATACTTACTAGCTGACAAATTTGTAAAGCCACACAAATCTTGAAGCTTGGTATAAGAAAGTAACCAAGGCATTGGCTCTTGCTTCCCTATGTCAGTGTGGCAGCCCAGAAGATAAGGAGCTCATGTCTCAAACACTGATACCTGAACATCTGTGGAGCCAACCAGGGATTGTTGGTAACAGCAGACAAGGAATGCTGCCAGTAAGACATGGTAGGAAAAAATGAGATGTGGCTGGAAAAGGGGGCCATGCAGAAGCAGGGCAGCACTCTTCCAGGACAAACTTCCTTGTTCTAATTCATGGAGATAAGCACAACACAACTCAGTGCACGTGCAGGAATGAGGCCGAGAAGTGGACATGGACTGCAGGGAGGATCCAGACCCACCCAAGACCCCTGAAGCCCTTCTGACCCATTTCTAGAAAGGTCTGAAAGAAAAGACTATGCATAGTAACAATTTCCCTAGAAAGGTAAACACATCTTCCAAGGGGGAAAACCTGTCTGTAAAGAGGTATCCCAACCAAGCCTGGACAGAGCCCCCAAGACCATGGACATCCCATCAACTGGGTCGATGCTGAAACCAGAACTGGAGCTTATTTGCTTCCTTCCTTCTTTTTATTCTTTCTCTTTCTTTTCTTTCCCTTTTTTTCCCCTCTCTCTTTCTCTGTCCCCTTTAATTAATATCTTTCTTTTTCTCTGCCCTTTGCTTATATAGTAGGCCAGCAACTGATATACCACTTTCAATGTCAAGTAATTTACTAAAAACACTTTGTGAGTTTTTGTGAACCCCCTGAGTTTTGTCGCTCCTTTTGACCACGAGCATTTAGGAACCTTGGATGCTCTTTTCCCACACAACAGGAACAAACAACCTTTGCTCTTGAATTATATGCCTCATTTCTAATGGTCTCAGATCAGTGTCCGTGCACCTATACATTCCTCAGTTATGGTCTGTGCTCTTCATCTCAGTTACCACCCCAGCAGGTAAAGAAGGCTTTTAAAGGCTCAATTCTTTCAAAGTAGCCATGATCAGAAAGGCTACCAGGAGGTTGCAGTGATGTAGATGGGATCTTGGGCTGATACACTTGCAGCAAGTAAAAATTCCAGAAATATTCATATGAGAGGAGAAAGACATGATTGTTACTGCAATCTACTGTGAACTACCTAGACTATTTTCTTCACCCTGAACCAGGCTTATTTCTGCACAGGAACATCCTCTTGAACAAAGAACACCCTTTCTCTTGGGCTATATGTAGTGTCTTAAGCCTAGATATTAGATACGTTTTTGGTGAAGATGGTGAGACCATGAATTCACTACTTTATTGTTGAGCCTTGCCTCTTCTTGAAAGTGAATTCAGAAAGCTGTCAGCATTTTATTTCTCTGTGGAAAAGAGAGATGGCACAATGCCTGTAGCGTTTGATGAATGTCAGCAATGTAAAACCCCTTAGTATCTCATCTTTAGATAGTCTTTAGAGGATTCATTTGCAGATTTTTGTCCTTTGGTAAATGCAGCCAGGATTCTGCTATAGGTAAAGTTTCACATGACTCAGCTCTACCTCCTGTGGTAAAACATATTCTGACTGGCAGCAGTTCTGCTGTTGGACAACAGAGGAAGAGAGACAGAAAATGCACTTGACGCTAGAATGTGTGACATCGTAATCTACCAAAAATCTTGCTTTTCTACTTCAGTCTTGGGCATTGAAATTTGTCTCTAGTGTCAAATATGCTGTATCATTCAAAATGGAAAAAATGTTACATTAGAAATCACTGGTTAAAAAGTGGAAAAAATTAAGTACAACCATATTCTGCCATGTGAACAGTCAGCAGAGACTGCTGACTTTTGACATGTCAAAGCCCAAAAGATAGATGTGTCTTTCAGAGAAGGCAAGGTGTAGGACAATGAGGATTACTGAGAAGCAACTGGGACAAATTTGCTCCTTGCCCAGCATCGACAAGAAAGGAGTAATTTATTCTATGCTTACCACAAAACATGAGTACTGTGGGGAGCAGAGCTCATGTTAAATATTACCTCTGAAACTGGGTCCCCACAGTGCTTTGCTTCTTTGATATAAGGAGTCCCTACAGCATATGCCCTCCACCTGCAAACAGAGAAGTAAAATTCTGTGGATCACAAGCTGCAGAAGTGGAGCAAAGAAATTAAGGCATAGCAGCAGTGAATTTGGGGAGATAGGAGGAGATCTGACTTATCAATCACCTTTCTGGCTGCTATTAGTTTATACAACGTGATATCATGTCAATCATATGTCAAGGATGCCTGCAATGGACAGAGAGTTTCCTCTTCAGCATCTCTTTAAGTGCAAATAAAAAAAAAAAAGATTACAGCACTGACAGTTGGGGAAGATGTGCTTACCAGAATCTGTTTTAAAATTCAGATTTGCTTTTCAATTCCCTCCTCCTTTATTCTTTGGATTTATTTTTACATCCTTACATCTAAATGCACTTTTCCTGATTCACAGGATCCATGGATATTTTTCATAATTTCTTGTAAAGAATTAAATTTCAAATATGATATTTTGGTTAGAGAGGGTTTTTTGCTTATCAGTCTGAGGGGGAGTTGAGGTTTTTTATGCTATTAGTGACCCCTTAGACATTTTGATGCTTTTACTCTCCTTGAAAAGAATTTCTCTTTCTGAGTATTTCTAAGTACAGCGTATTCCATTTTCACTACATAAAAATTGGTGGTTATTAGCATTCCAGAGGCAACATGTCTACCAAGCTGACTGCAACAAAGATAAATTATCTGGTTTATGCTGCATGAATTCTTCCTTTATATAAATACACGCATCTATGGGACTATCTAACTTCATCATCCTAGCATCAGATAGCTACATAATCAACTTCCTGAAATTAAAAATTCATTGAAAAAAACATCCTTTATTTCCTTAGCTGTGTCTTGTCTGAATTCAAATAAACTATAATTACAAAAAATTTCTGTATATAAATTTTCCTAGGTGGTAATTTTCAGTGAACTACACAGCAACATTTCCATTTCATTTCAAAGATGAACAGTTTTGATGAATACTGTTGGTTTTGTAAACACAAACCAGACACTAATAACAAGGGCCTAATAGGCAAAAAAATGAACCTCTAAGGATAGGAACCTTCAAGCAAGGTTATGAAATTACATTACCAGTGAATTTACAGTAAACACTTACTAACTCACCCCAATATTTGTATTTCAGTGAAGCTGTTAGGTTTAACAAAAGTTCTAGCCCTGCTTTATGTGACTCCACGAGACTGAGGATGAGGATGGTGCTGTCAGCGCTGTGCTCCATCATTCCCCAGTGGGCACCACGGCTCTCCCCTCAGGGGCTGCTGTCTGTCTGAGGGACTCAGGGCAGGAGGGCCCTGCTGGGCATGCTGCCCAGACCAGCAATGCTCTCTGCATGGGAAACACAGACAAGAGGGTACTTAAAACACAGAAGGGTCACTTTTACAGATGGGACAACATGTAGACTTGCACTCTGCACCTGCACAAAGTTTCTTAATATGCTGTCTTAAAGATGTCACATTAAAGCTGGGCTGTGGTAATTAATCAATTAAACTTGTTCATTGATTTTTTTTTTAAATTCACCAGCTCTGGGGTGTTGTCACTGCGTGTAACACAGAGCTACCTGATACACAGTTATAAAGATGTAAACATGTACGCATAGCATGCAAATACCTCCATATGCTGGGGAGTCACAGCTTTGTTCCTATTCCTATATGTGTCCGGACCTTCGGTCTTGAGCAACCTGAGGTTTTGATGTGGCTGGGCTTGTGTATACTCAGTGCATTTCTGAACAGAAAACAGGAATTCAGAAATCATTGCAAGCATAATTCCTGTCTGTGCTCTGGAGGAGGCTGGGAAGAAAGGAAAAAGCTTAGGCTGTCATTTTATGTTTCCACAAGGATAAAGCATAGTTTCAAAACTAGACAAGGATTTCTTATCACTTAAAAATACATTTCTGGACACAATGCCAATAAAAATAATAAGAAGAAACAACACAACTTCCTAAACAAACAGAAGATAATATGAAGTTTCTGACATTTCTGGCAGAATTTTCCAGTGTTGTAAGCCATGACAGAATTGAGCTGAACTTTGTGATACAGATCTAATCTGGTCCTCAGAGTGATGTTCCAACATGCCAGCACTAAAACAGAGATACAAATTTGTGTCAGGAAGGACAGGCAGAGACAACTATCTGCACACACCAAAAGAAATGCCACTTCTGCAGATCTACTCCCTGCAAAAAGGGTTATGTTTATATTCATGAAACTGGTCTCCTGCGACCTATTTGGTTCCTTCTTGATTGCACTATTACATTTATTTAAATATTGTTTAAATTCATATCTCATCATCCAAACATAACAAAGCCTACAAGGGAGTTTAAGATGATATAGAGCAAGCTAAAATGATCTTAAATTTTTAATCCCTCTCTTTCCATACTAAACAAAAAGGATGAACATGTCTTCAGCAAGTGAAACATTGCTGTGGCATGATAAATTTCCAGATGGTGCTAGGAATAACTAAATGAGTTCATATCTCTGATGTAACTCCCATGAAATTAATGGCACTATACCAGGAATTAATTTGCCCTAGATCTGTGCAAGTCAAACACAGACAACTGTAGTAACATCAGTTTTCTGCATTCTATTCATAAAATATATAAAACACAGAAATTTCTTAATTTACACAAATTCTTTTGTAAGTCACTTCATTAGCATATAATAAATTTCATTTATGCATTTTATATAATTTAACAGCAGCATAAAATTATATAAAATAATTTCCCTGGAACATAGCATGTTATCTTACTTATTATCATATGAACCAAGCTAAGTAGTATTTCAATTTATAAGATGGAAAACTAGCCACTGTGGATATTAAGGGATCTGTGGCAGTCCTTTAGTGACTGATCACTACAGAGAAATAGCATTAGAAGTAGAAAAATAATTTAGAGCGTAGTTAAAATATCTAATGATAGAGCTGTAGAATGGTTTGGGTTGGAAGGGACTTAAAGATTATCCAGTTCCATAGGCAGGGACACTTTTGACTAGATCATATTGCTCAAAACCCCACCCAACCTGGCATTTAACACTTCCAGGGGTGGAGCATCCACAGCTTCTCTGGGCAGCCTGTTCCAGTGCCTCACTACCCTCACAGCAAATTATTTCTTTCTTATTTCTAATCTAAGCCTACTCGCTGCCAGTTTAGGGCCATTTCTCCTTGTCCTGTCTCTACATGCCCTCATAAAAAATTCCTCTCCAGCTCTTCTGTAACGCCCTTTCAGGTACCAAAAGGCTTCCATTAGGTCATGTTATCTTCCCTGAATTTCTTATCAATGACAAAGATTCCGAAATAAACCGTAAAATAAGAGATAATGAAAGTGAAACATAAACTGGAAGTTATGACCACGAAACAAATTAGGCCCAGGTTGCAAGAAGAAACAGAAACAGCATGGAAATTACACCCTAAAAATGCTAGCAAAGACAATACCTTTGGTATAGTAATTGGGAAAGGAGAAATCGCTGTTCTAGGTAATGCTTCTAAAACTGTTTTTCTTGACAATTCCATGCAGGGTATCTTATTGCTCTGAGCAGCTAACAATACTGGAGAAGGCTTAAGCCTGTGTTTGGTATGACAACATGGTTTATTTTCCCACCCCTAGAAAACCTCACCAGGAAGAACTTAGAGGAGATTTAGGAAACAAGAAGTAAGCAGATGGGGTTGAAAAACCACCTCTGCAGTCTCCAGGAAAACCCAGCAGATGTGCAGCATGAGCATCATTAATTATGTTTTTAGCAAAGTTCAGTCCCTGTCTAACCCTGTTTTCATATGAATAATTTAAAATTTCATACCTTTGTTTAAACATTTTTGAAACTTATGGCTGGAGTTTTTGTAAGGAGCTATTTAGGAGGGGCAAGAGAGACATCCCTTGTAAGATTCAAGATTTTGAGTCTGCTTGCTGACTGATGCTCCTTCCACAAGCACAATGAAGGATATGGCATTTCTGTGGTAAAGATAATACAGATTGTGTTCATCAGACATACCAGCTACCTGAAAGTTGGGCTCCAGTCTCAGCCCAGTGTCAGCAGGATGACCATACAGACTCCATGAGGAGAAGCTGAGGCTTCCATGACAGTTACTTGAAAGAAAGATGCAATTTTAGAAGCAATTCATTTCAACCTGTCTAAGGTACATGCGTTATTCTCTAAAGTTTCTCCTCTATCTCAACTTTTCTCAGCTGTACAGGAAGTCTAAATTACTTTCTTACACCAGACACTTATTACAGAGTCTAAATTGGGCAAGAGGAATTGGACCTTTATCTAGTACAATCGTACTAGTTGGCGGGGAGTTTTCAGTGAAGGAAAATATTTGCACATAATTATTCTCTTCTCACACTGAATGTAGTTTTTAATAGGATAATAATTGGGCAATACAACCTTGAAGTATCTCCAGTTTTCAGACCTAAAAAATTTTGGGTTTTTAAGCCCTCTTTCATTTGAGATTTCACAATACAGATGTTATTGCTTGTCTTAACAGGTACCTAGAGGAAAGATTCGCAGTGTGCCTGGCTCAATTCACATGTGTTAACGAATTCCCAATTCTCAAGACTTTGAATGAAAATTACAGTAACAAGCAACACTTGAAGGTAAACACCAGTCAGCAAAAAGGCAAGGAATACAAAATACTTGGGAAATTCTATTTGTTATTATAACACCTTAGCCATTATTTGATCTGGAGAAGCACCATGCACTGTTTTTTTGAGTCAGTCCAGCAGGTGCCCCCAGATGTAGACACTGACAGAAAACACCAGGGAACTCAAAGGAAAGCTAGTGTTGCACCTGATTCATCCACAGGGCAGATTTGGAGGGTTTATTCATTTTGGCAATATCTCAGTGCAGTTAAGAGAACAGAAGAACCAGATCGTTTCCTTATCCTTCTGAATAATAACATTTCCTGCAGGACAGAAAAAAAAACACCCCACACACATATTATGATCCTGTTTTCCATTTTCATTCAGTTTGCTGTGTTTTGGGGGTCTTTTTCATTTTCAGGTTGACCTAAGTCTTGAAGATACAATATTAAAATACTGTGAGATAGATTGGGATGGATGGATGGATGGATGGATGGATGGATGGATGGATGGATGGATGGATGGATGAACATAGAGGCACACAATCTATCTGGAAAGAAAGAAATCTGGGACATATTGTCAATATCTGTTTTAGGGTAGGTTGCAGGCATTTTTGTGCAGTTCTGAGTTCTTAACTCAAACTTGACCTCTAAATCTTTCTAGGTATGGCCAGTACCAAGATTTAGAAAGCTGGCAGTCAAACACTGTCTGTTATAATACAGGTTTTTCAGTCATAACTGAAGGCATTTTTTACTATGCTTAAATATACACTCTCAGGATTGCAAGTGAGGCACTTATTAAAATTAATGGACTTGATATTTGTACACTGGAAAAAATAATTGCTTACTTCATGAAGTGCTACAAATGATGAGTGACCTGAATATTATGTTAGTGAACATTCATAACACAGTGGATAATTTTGCAATTACAGATTCCTATGACATTATTAAAGCTAGGTCACTTGTTGCACTAATCTCTTCTCTTTTGTCTCCTGGCATAATTACAATAGTTACTAAGTAGAGTGCCAGTGTTACTGGCTGACATTAAATATTTCAACCTTACTTACAATGAGATTTACAAACTGCCTTTAGTACTACAGAAAGATTTGATCAACAATGAATCACAGAATTGAAGACATAAGTTACAACTTCAATTTTTTTTCAAGCATTCTTTGTATATTGTGAAGGTTAACAAAATAATTATTTGAAAACAAAACAATCTGTTTTTCAAGGTAGATGCAATTATACACATGCAAAAATAGGTATGAGGGAAGAGCAATGGATCATCTAATTCTTCCTGTATATGAGACAAATTGCTCCTGTGTGAGCACATTTCTTTGCAAGAAGAACTACTGTTGTGGGTAAAAGAGTCAGTAAACATAATGTGCTGTGTTTGGAAGTTCAAATATAAGGTATAGCAAAAAGGCCCCTGCAAGACATTTTTAAGAAAAAATGAATACACAAGAAGAAAGGTTCGATCAGATATCAAAATTAGATAAAACAACAGAAAAATAGAGACTGAAGAATCATATACCCTTTGCAATAACATGAAGTGGATGCAGTGTTTCTTTATAGATATATGAGTTGTAGTGTGTGAAGTAGAAATTCTAGGCAAAAGGAGACACCAATGAATTAAAAACCTACAAAGAAACAAGAGAGGAAAACATTGCTGTTAAAGTTAATAAAAACTCATGCAGGGTAATGATTCACTCCAGATGTATTGGATGGAACTGGGAGACCTCTGTATCACCGCAAAATGACTGTTAATGTTAATAAGCACATAATTTGAAGCAATCTATGTTTCTCAAGTTTTATGAACTCTAAGCTAGCAAGATCTCTTTGGAGGGAAAGATCAATGAGTTTGTCTACTGAGGTTATAGCAGGAATTAAATAAAATTGCATAGATTCATTCAAGTGGGAAGAAGAAGGGTGAATTATTGTAAGGGTTGCAAGCCTTGTATGTTAAGTACTCCTAGATATAAATTAAAGGTTTCCAAGAACTTTTTCAAGGATTTTTAAAGATTTTCAACATCATAAAGTTAAGCTTGAGGCTTTGCAGGACAGACTACAAAAACACATATTGATGTAGCTTTTGGCAACCCTTTCTGGATGAACAGAAAACTCACAATTGTTATTTGAGTATTTTTCACACATATTCTGGTCAAAGATTCCTAAAGCAGCCTTCACTTGTCAAACAAATGTGTGGACCTACTTCCTACAGATGCAGATTTCTACTGTAATAAGCAGAGCTGAACTCTTCTGTGGCATTATATCCCCTCTCTCCTAGTACATGCTGACCAATTTCCATGGTGTCTTCATTTTAAATGTGTATGAAGAGCTATAGAGGTATATGCTGCTTTGTGAGGGGAAATTCTTTGAAGTCACATAGGGAAAAAGTGATATTATGGACTATAAAACAAACCCTGACAATCTGTCCAAAGCAGGGAAGCAATGATTCCATTCAAAGCTAGAAAACTACAATAACATAAAACTGCTGTTACCCCAAAAGGGTCAGCTCCTCTGAGGCAAGAAAACGGGAATGTTTATTAAGAAACACATTTCCCCGATGAGACCAGATACAGAAATTAAACCAACATTTTGTACAGCATTTAAAGAGAAAATGTAAAACATTAATGAACACAGCCTTTGTCCTTTCTTTCTTTAAAAACAAAAGAAAACCAAAAACAGTTTTAAAAATCCTAAATTCAGTCTCACAGAAAACCACAGGCACTGTTGTAAAAATCTGTGAAATTTGCCATCCGCCTTTTAAAAGACACTAACATGATGTACAATACCAAAATGTATTAGATGTAACTATTTTCCCCTATTTTCTCCTATGTTTACAGAGTGGAGAAGCATTTGAATTGATTCTCTTCTTAAAACCTCAGGAGATAGAAAAGCTTTTAAGGAGGCTTTTTGCACACTTTCTAATATTTGTTTTCATGTCTCCCTGTGCACCAGCTACTGTATATCTGCATTATCTTTTTAGCAGGTTTTTTTACCTGACAGCCAACTCAAGACTACTTAGATAATAAGGTTAAGAAAAATGATTACAAGGATCTAACTTGCTCCCCTATCTCTCTTCATATATGTCCAATGTCTTTTCATGTGCATTTGATATTGAGACAAATACAAATTTTGTGTGCATCCTAAGACCTTTCTTAATCCTTCTATATGGCAAGCCCTTCAAAGAAAAAAGGCCTAACAATCTCTAGAGTTATTTGTTTTAATCCTTGGCATCCCATTCCAGGAAACTTTAATACCAGCAGATTTACGGCAGCCCACAATGATCAATGATTCTTCAATTTAGGGACTGCCGTTTTGGTTTTTGGGTTTTTTTGGGTTTTTGGGGTTTTTTTTGTCTTGTACTTTTATTACAGATAGCTTTGGCAGCTATATTTAAGTGTTTCTATTATTTGTCTTAGCACACGGAACATAAGAGATCAAGATAATTTCCACCACTTTCTGTTTACTCACTGCCTACATCCAGGCATCTAGCCAAAGTCACATGTACTGTCAGAATTGAAGACTCACACCAAATTGCTTCTGAACTATGAATTCATCAAGAAAATTGATGCTGTTTTCATAGCATTGAGCTTCCAGTGGTGTAGGTTTCTTTCCCTGCTTAAAGCAGCACTTTCCAAAGAAGTAATTTTCATAAATTATTAGGGGAATATTTGGGAATACTTTTAAACATCTTCAATGAATTTGATATAGCCTGCCAAGGGGACAGTGTAATAATACACATCCATATTGATTACTACTCTACAATCCTGACTGTGTTTTCCTGGTCTTCAGAGTAAAGAGACATTTTCACTGTTTTAGTCAGGTAAAGAGACAAAGGATGTTCAGAAAAGTAGTCCAAATTAATAGCTTATTCGTGGCATGAAACCATAAATTCATTCATCACAAGGCCAGAAGAGATTCGAGTGATCTTGCTGTACTGTACAGCAGTACAATTCAGGACTTGCTGAATTAGTTACTGTTTGAGGCAGAACACATGATGTAAAAAAGTACTGAACCTATATTCACACACTTTTGGTAAATATAACTGTTTTAACCTGGATGGGACCAGGAGTCAGGATAAAAAGAAAAAAAAAAAAATCTTATTTAGGTTTAACTATTGCAACAGAGTTTTGGGTTCATTTTAGAAGTATGGAGGTTTTTCACATATTTGCGGTCTTTAGACAACATTCCTGCATTTCAGGGCCAGAACTCAATGAAAAAAAGCCAAAACAGTGTTTTCCTCTAAAAAAATGTACTTTCCTGCTATTGTTAGGGTCTTTATCACCTCCTGAAGCCCTGAAGAACTTCTGGTCTCAGCTGACTTCTAAGTAACTAAGTATGAAAAACTTCAAGACTAGCACGAGAAAAAAAAATCCTACATTTAAATTCCCTTGGTGTTATGAGAGGATTAAAGTGTGACAGAAGACTTGATCTGCATACCATATGACAATGCTTTCCTTTTCCTCCAGAAAATGTCCATAACTAATGCTCTCAGCCTACAGGGTTCACTCTGGGGTAGGAAGAGCCCTTCCTGTGTGATGACATTTCATACCCCATCAGAGCAATGCTGGAGGCACAGTGAGAAGTTTGATTCATGCAGACTAAGGCATGCTTCAATTCTTGCTGGTGGCAACCAGGAATCAAAGCTTTGTCACCTCTCTTATCCCATTTCTCACCACATAGCTGCTCTTTTCTGGGTGGCTTAGATTCAAGCAGTTTGGATAGGAACTGGGTTTGGGGCCAAGACACATTATCAGAAGGCAGAACATGTGTACTCTCTGTTACTGGGGTGGAGGAATTAGCTGTGTCAATAAGTCAATATTTAGACACATTTAAAGCAATGACTGTTGATGGACCTAAAAAGTCCGACTTCTAAATTTTAATTTTGAGTGATGGGTTTTGGTAAATTAACATAAAATTAAGGATTTGTAGTCCTGGTGTAGTTAAAGGAAAGTCTTAACATTAATGATGTCTGGTGAATTCCTCCAAGCAATTGATATGAATTACCCTCTGACCTTGGAGGAACCACAACTTGGCTCCTCACATAGTAACAAGCTTCAACATTTTGCATTAATATATCTTTTAGAAATGTAATCCATACTTGCTTCTGCTAACCCTGTTCAACCTAATGTATTGAAGCAGGTTTTAAAATGCCATTAATGTAATACTGAGTTCTTGAAGACATTAGTATGTACTGACAGCACATACTGTCAGCAGGATTTTGCAATTGATATTTTAATAGAGACAGGTTATCATGCAAGAAAATTCCACCCTTTTCTGAACTCAGCTCAGGTAAGCATGCAAAGGTAAGCTAAGTCAGAAGAGGAATATTCTTCTTCTAGGAACATGGTTTTACATGAACAATTTATTACCATTTTGTTCCTAATTCAGGATTCAACCTGACAGTGTTTTCAGAGTTGGCTCAGTCCTTCAATTTACTCAGACCTTACAAAGATGCTTTGGCATCGAAATACAGCTTAGCCTTCAGTAAAACAATGATATTGGCTTCTAATAGTCTTCAAAATAAAGGCACACAAAACATTTGAGGAAGTGGGAGTTCTAGCTCTGGGGTGCTCAGGACCTTGGTCGGCATAAAACCAGACAGCTACAGGAAAGAGAAGTAAAAAAAATTGAATCCTTTGTCCCTTAAGTGCTGACAGTTCCTCTCTCTCCCATCCTGAAGTACATCTTCTCACTGAGCAAGCCCACCATCCTAAAATATTAATTCCATGTTTAAAAATAAGACAATTTTCCACACTGGTATTTGTTTCTGTGTCGCTTAGCAAGTAGTAAGACACAAAGGCCAAATGATCTTTCAGATAAGCAATCAGCAATTTAATTTCTGGCAAAATTTGTTTATTCAGTTAGCAGTTTAGGCTAGACGTCTCCTGCCAGCTGGAATGAAGGCACAGTTTTCAGGATTTTCTGATGCATAAGCAAAGTTTCTGGCAGACTAGAGCAAACTTTTTACTATTTCTTTATATATCCTATAACTAATTCAACAAAAATTGTTATCAAATGAAAAGCTCTGAAAGCCACTTACCATATCAGCCTTTGGGCACTGTATAATGGTTTTCCATTATGGGCTGAAATTAAGCATTTACAAAAAAGCAGTAATTTCACAGTTAGTCACCCAGAAATTTGGCCATGTTAAAACAGCATTTTAGAAAATTACAGGTAATATTATTCCTGAATGCAAATTGCTGTAACTTCTGTTTGCCTCATGGGATAGGAAAGCTCAAAGAATTTTGCAGGAGGAAATAGCCACTAAGAGCCATCATGATTAGTCTGAATGTCAGAAACTGAGTTGTGAAATGAAATAAAAGTACAAGTAATTCAATACAAGAATATATGCACTCATAAATAAGAAATAAATGGCTGTTGTGACATTCCAGTATGACCCTATGGTTTCTGGAATGAGAAGATGAAATACATGGATTTATACAGTACTCAAAACCTATCCAAACAGCACTGAAGCCTCAAGAGTCTTCTGAAAGTCATGCCCCAGAAATGAATCCACATTAAATAATGCAGCACTCACATACTCCTTTCTATTTTTTCCATTTATCCATGATGGCTTAAATTTAATACACTCACTTATTGAAAAGAATTTGATTTGATTCACTTTTGCACCTGAAGTGACCAAGGAATAAGAAAGAGTCAGTGACTTGGAAAGAGCTGCACAATTAAGTAGAGAAGATGCTTGTTCTATGTCCTCTTCTCTGAACAATGATACTCATAGCAGTAACACTCTTCCTACAGAAAAACTCTAGCCACCCAGCCAATAAATCAACATCAGCAACAATAAAACTACATTACTAACATTTTTAGAATAAACATCCAGTGCCCATGACCTCAAGAGCTTCATTCCTGAAAGGAAAATGTTAAATGTGAGCCTTCAGGCCTGCCATCAGCTGGGTGAAGAAGGTGAGCAGGTACTGCAATAGTGAACACTGGCACAGAATCATAAGATGCTCCCTTTGATGATTAATTCACAATATCAACCTTCTCTCAGCCATCTATTAGCAAAACATTTTGCATGAACTGACTTTCAAGTACATATTTACAACACAGTGAAGTCAATCTGAAGATGAACCTGAAATCCTTCCCAAACTGTGGCCATAGTTTCATTGCATTTATCAAAGAAACAACAAAAACAATTCAAAAGGAATTAAATGTAATTTTTAATTTTATACTGAAGTATACAAGCATTTAGTGAATTTATCTATCTTTCTAAAATACTAATGGAAGCCTTAAGCAGCGTACTGAAAACAGAATAAAAGTTTTGGTTAAGCTGAAATAGTGTTACCCTCCATGACTATAAACATGATCACAGTTTAATATGCAATAGTAATTTGATTTTATTTATGAGTGGCTATATTTTGAAAAAGATACTTTTGAAATACTGCTAATTTTAAACATCTTCAGGCACTTTTTCATTTAGATTTAGAAGTTTATAAAGACTTAGATCTTATACAGCACATTACCTGACAGGGAAATACACTTGTTTTCAGCTTTTATTTCTGACAACCTTATACCGTTCCACATTTTCAAAGTACTTTGCATTTTTTAAGCCCAAGATTCATTTCTTGCCAGTGGAGAGCATTTCAATTAGCATCTTTAACTAATTGTTTAGTGTTGGCCTGTCCACAACCAATACTCTGAAATGGCCTTTCTGGCTCTGAAACAGCCAGAAAATTCTGGAATTTTCTGGCTCACCATTCAGCTGACAAAAGACAGCCATATTACAATACAGAGCCTTGCTGATAAAGCAGTACAAACCTTTAAAATACCAACTAACATTTAGAGCCTTGTATGTTGCCAGCCATCCACAATAAGCATTAAGGAGTCATGTGTCCTCTTACAGCCACAGTGCTCATCTGTAGAGGAAATAGAAAATCCACACAGACTTTTAAGTGAGATTTTCTGACTGCAAGGGAGTAGATGAAAAATTAATTTGGACTATTTCTGCCTCTTTCTACTTTCCTTTGAACAAAACTCGATGCCCTGCTATATAATTTTGAAAAATAAAATATTCACTTTTTTAATGAACTGGAGAGGTGTATTCAAAAGTAAAGCATCAGTAGGTGAGAAACTTTAAAACATTTTTCTCTTCTGCAATGACATGTAAAAATGCAGCATTTCAGCTTTGTTAGTGCACCTTTTAAAGATACTTTGAGAAATCCATAGTACATGGTATATCTTTTAATACAAATGCTTTTTTATCAGATGGTACTACGTTTTCAGATTTCATAGTAGTAATTAATGAGAACCTTATAAAAACAGATAAAAAACAGATGAGCAAAACATCACAGCATGCAAAACATCAAGTTAAATAGGGAAAAATGAAGGGCTGACAAGGAATGAAGGAAAAACACTGATCAGCAAAGACAGACCTAAGATTGCACAGACAATAGTATGAAAGGGTACAAAATTTAGACTGACATGCACATTACAAATTAGATTTTAAAAATATAAATAAAAAACTTGTCAGCCATACAGAAAAGAAGAAGGGAGGGGAAGAGGAAGAAAAGGCTTGGCAGCTGTGGAGCAAAGATATGGAGAGACCCAAACCAATATAACACAGAAAGACTGCCTAGCAGTAACAACAAAATAAAATGAGATTTCTGCATCCAAGATGGAAGGAAAACTCAGAGGCTAAATCTTTCATATGGAGGAGGTTCATCATTATGAGGGTTCTGAAAAGGATAACAAATGAAACAATATGTTGCCTAGTTTGACTTGATGTATACAAAAAGCTGGCATCAGTAGTAGAGAGCCATCATATAGAAACCCCTACAGTTACAGGGGATAGTTAAAAGATGCACAAGGACAGATTTGTTATGCTTACTTCAGTGGTGCAGAAAGGAAGCCATACAGATTTCAGAGGAAAGATTAACTTTGAAAAGAAAAGGCAGAAAATCAAAATGCAGAAGGCAGAGTATTACGTAGATTTACCAAATAGATCTGGTAAGACTATCCTGACACTTTCACTTAATAAAATAACTGCTTTCCTACACAAGGGGAAAGAAGCTTGTCAGTCTGTTTGGATTACAGCAAAGTACAGCACCACATGGGAAATTATCACTTATATGGAAGAAAATGTAGCTCTTGTACAAAAACTGTAATGCTGTTAGAAAGAACATATTAAGAAAAAAAAAACAAAACAAAGAACAAAAACCAGACAACCAGACTATGTGCTCATTCTAGATGTATTTTAATGCAGCAGAGTTTTTTGATTGTTTGTCCTGGTTTGATCTTATTTAATATTTTTCTTAGTCATCTCAATGTAAAGGCAGGGAGTGTGCTAATACAGTTTCTAGTCATACAAAATTTGGACGCATAAAAGGATCTGTATATAATTCAGTAAGCTAAGGATATTAAGAAATTATCTGAAATAATGGCAAAAAGTGAATAAGAGGGGTCAGATGAAGACACCTAACACTAAGAGGAAGGATATTCTTTTAGGAACAGTAAAAAGACATTGCTATTAATTGGTCAGCAATGGCTACCTGAAACCCATGTGAATTCTGCATCTCCCAAATCGATTCAGATCTGGGAAACATTATTTCTAACTGACATCTATTAAAAACAAAAATTCTTCTGAGATCTCCTACAGTCAAGATGGCACATTCTCCTTGGATAATGTACTACAGAACCTTTTTTTTTTACTGTCAAATCTCTGCTTAATATGTGTACTTCTTCTTCCATCATTCAAGTCCTAAGAAAAATGCTGAATACTATCTGACACAGACAGACTATCTGAAGTCCTCCTCCAATCCGAAGTCATACCTGTGTGCATAAAATATAGATTTGGGCTGAAAAGGACAAAAAGTACATGGAGAGTCTATCACATGGAGGGGGGAAAAAAAGGTGCAAAAAGAGATTTACACTGAAGCAGACTTCATATATAACAAAAAAAAAAAAAGCGGGGGGGAGGGGAGGAGGGAGAGGAATAAACCAGCTATGAATCTAAGTAAGGTTGGTAGAAAAAGGAGATTTTTACCCATAAGAGGTACTTGCTGCAAATAGCAGCATCAGAGACCCAAAAAATCCTGGTTTTAAGTTGTTTTTAAGATCATTAATAATGGTTTGTAAAGGAACTTATATGAATGTGTTACCTAAAATAACTGGAGCAAAACTCACTGACAAGAAGAGGACACTTCCAGACCTCTGTTCCTGGAAAGGGGTCTTTGGCAACTCACAGAAAATATCTCTAGGATCTGATTCAGGTTCAGCCAGGTGCAGTAGAGAAAATGTGACAAGAGGATACCCAAAGTACAAAGTGGTTTGGCTGCAAGGTTCTAGCAAGTCTCTACATAACATGTGCAAATTGCAAATTTGAGACTTACATGGTTCAGCTGAAGTCCATGCTCTCTTGCACAACAAAGCCCTTTGCATCTCTAGCTTCTAAGTTCTTCTCCAAAGGCTAGGTGAACTAGAGCAACTCAAGGCAAAATGCACAGGAGGATTTTTTAACATGAGCAAAATAATATAGTTTTCCTAGTTTTGCTCTTGCACACAGCTTGAAAATCTCCCCTGAAGTCTCTCAAGAAAGTTCTAGCTTGTGACAGACACAGAAAGTTATAGCATAAGGGATATGAGCCAAAAAACTACACAGACAACTAAAAAGAGGCTTTTCTATGAATTGTGTAGTCACCTGGGGGCTATGTGCTGGGGAAGGACAATGACAGGTATCACTGTCATCTTTCCTGTGATGCCAAAAGTACAGGCCTTAGGACAAAAGTCTTACAGTGTTAACAGATGGTAAAAAAAAAGTGAAATGGCTGCAACTAATGCGTTTTTGAGTAGACACAGGAGATACCAGACAATGTTGAATGTATTGCATTTAAAGTAAATAACAAGGAGTCCAAATGGGCATTTAGTTCCTTGATAATTAGCAAGCCAGCAGGTATCAAACCAGGCATGGTGCCGATAAGCCCTTCCTGATCACATCTGACCCTGTGGGAATTTTTAATCTCTGAATGCAAAACTCCATACAGAAGTGTTAAAGACTTTGCTGCTGTTTCTTTGGGAAGATAAGATTCCAAAGAACAGGCTAGCACTGATGTGGAGCTATGCATACAGGAATCTGACCCATAAGCATTTGCTTTTTGGGGATGTTGCCAATTCATCCCTGGGCAATTTTACATTAAGCACTCTTTTGTTGCGGCTGTGGAAGAAAATTAGTTGTTCAGTTATTCACAGTGGTAACACAATGCTCTTGTCACGGCTCTCATCAGCTTGGCTGCAGATCTCCAGATTAGCTCAGTGGTATTAGTTTAGTCTCCATCCTACCAGGGTCAGAACCTATCAACTTCAGATGCTTCGTGCTCAGTCTGTCACATAAGAGCCGAAGGGAAAGGGTGCACATGAATAAAGTAAGGGCTTTACCTCTGACTTTCAAAGTGAAAAGCTCTCAGCTAATGACGTTTCTCAGTAGTGTTAAGAGGCTAAGAGTGCTCCACATCTTTTTGAGACAAGTGATGATTTGTTGGCTAGCCCTTTCTATTGGAGTAATGGTTTAGCATATTCAAGGCTTTAAAATGATTAAGATCTATTTTTGTCATACAGAGAAACTTATTGGTAATCATATGGTCAGACTTTATATTCAGACATGGAATTTTCATTTCTTCTCATTGAGTTTCAATGCAGAATCTTCTGTAGTCTGATCTGCATATGTTAAATAGTGTAATTATAAACCGACCCTTTATCCAGCGAGTTCAAATGCAAATATTGGCTCTTTCCTCAGTGCAGGAATTGGTTTGTGCAAGTGAATTACCATTTAACTGAAGCTACTATGCCCTATTTTACTTAAATTAATGTAATTATTACCTGGCTAATTATCTTGTTGAATTACTTGTTCTGTGAGTCATTAACTGGGAAATTTCTTTCTGGATATAGAAGAATATCTGAACATCCACCTATTTGTATCACAAAATACTGATTAGGAATAAATCGTGTTACCCAGTGAGGTAGACATTTCATTTAGAAATGTCTTTTATAAGAAAACTCTTGAGTCAGTAGAAATGAGTCTATTGTAAGGACTGAGAATTACTTCTCACCCTTGGAAAAAGCAGTTAGTTTTATAGTAGGAGCAGAAGACAGATACAAGGGAGCCTTCACAGCTGGTATCTGGTGCTGTCCCCTTTCCATAAACCAGTCTTTTGCTGTCTAGCACAGCCCTCTGTTTTACGGCCTCTAATGGTGTTACATATTCAAGCAAGGAAGCAGTGGGGGAAGAATATTTTCACAATTACGAAACACATTCCCAAACACTGATATAAAATCTATTCCCAGCATGAAATTACACAAATAAGTCAATAAACTTTAAATCATCTTGTGCAGAAGCGACATGAGAAGAAAGTCCAGAGCATCCTTGTTGCAGTAAAGAAGGAGAATTGCAGTGGCTGTTTTATAAGGGTTGTAGCTAATTGAGGAGATGATATATAAAAACACATCCAGTTACTTTTGTTTTCCAAAGTTTCTTTTGCCATTCCTATTATGTTTTGCTATAAATTAAATAGTTGCTGCTGCAAAGTCTCAGTATAAATAAGCATGGAGGCAAGCCTGATAAATGCTCGACAATCTGTGCAGAGCTAAAGGAAACCTTATATTTTTCACTGCCTGTAAACAAAATCCTTTTCATGTAAGAGCATTTTTTATTTCTTTGTAATCAAGCATTCTGATTTTATAACCTTACAGACTCCTATGCATTGGGCAGCTCCTGTCAATTTGGAGTTCAATACTAATCCTCAAATGAATATCCAAGAAAGAGACTGTATTTTTAACAGGAATTCTCAGGTCCCAAAATACCACTAAATGATGTAAAGCTTCCTGGAATCCTATCTTTTTTCACATTTGCATTTATGTCTTCTAGACCTTGCTAAAGCTTCCCAGTAAGTTGGATTTAGAATTCAAAGACATTATCTACAAACTATTGTTCAAAGAAGTTTCAGAAAGAGGGGACACATTTCAGGTAGGGAAAAAATGACATTCACAGGATGACACATGGACAAAGTATGAATAAAATAAAAAAATTTGAGAAGGTAATCCTATTAATGTCTCTACCATTGAAATCACTTCTTAGGAAGCTGGCAGAACAGGTTGTTTCTTTACTGGAACAATGTAGGAACAACCACACACTATGAAAAACATCCTGAAGCCGAGCCTATGGCTTAATGTCTGAGATCTGTAGTATTCTCAACATGAGGTAACTATCCATTTTTTTTTTGTCTGTGCAGAACTAAATTGAAAAGCTATTGTTGGCCAGTCAATAAGGAATCAATAATTCAATCAATATTTTTTCAAGATGGTCATTGAGCAAGTGCCAGTGATTATTCTTTATTCTTGCATTTCTTCATATTCTTCATATTCTTCTGGCATTTACATCCATTTGTAAATCAAGCAGAAGTCCACAAGATTAGTAAAAATTATCCAAACCTTTCTTTTTCCAAGCCTTGACTCAAAGGATTGCTTGACTATTCAACCCAGACCCAGCCATGTTCAAGATTACTTACTAAATTACCATTAACCAGATTATCTTGTTAAAGCAAAATATCTCTGTGTAGCTGTGAGGTACCAAAGTAAGCAAAGAAACAATTACAAATGGGATCTCCAAGAGCTGCACACAGAATATTGACCAAGTTATGTTTGAACACCCACTGATCAAATTAAATGCAATAATCTGGAGAAGAGATATTCACAACTATAATTCAACTGGAAGGTCACAGTCTTCCTTTGAAAGCATGTTGTCAACATTAATAAAGTTTTCAATATCTTCATCTGTCCACTTTAGCAGATAAAAAAGCAGTGATTCAAGGGGATGAGATGCCATAGGACCACACACTTAAAGTTTTGTGGTTAAGGCATGTGACCAGAACTCAAAATCCCTGAAATTTCTCCAGCCATAGACTGACTTTGAGACTGATATAAAAGACCTGGTCTCAAAGGCTGAGATTTTCCTCAACGGAATGGTATTTCTCCACTCAGCAGATGTATTGTGCATCTTACCTTCAATGATACTGTCAAATCCCAATATCCAAAAATCATGACCTATTTCTAACTCTTCCACTCACCAAGTGATGACAACTGGGGGAGTCTTTGCCATTGTATTTTGAATGTAGACTGTCATATTTACCAGGTCTTCTCTGAAACAGGGAGAATTAAGTCATATTTTTCAACGGCAGCTTTTTCTCAGATTCCTGGGGATCTGAAAAAATACAGCAAGCTTCTCACAAATTCACATATCCCCAAAACCTCCCCAGCAATGATTAACTTTCTGTTACCAGATAGATCAATAAGTAGCAAGCTGTGTTTGTACACTCAACCAGCACAGTTTGTGTTGGTGCACAATATCTAATGCATTCATCCTGCCAGGAAAGCAGCTGGGCCCTAAGTTTTTCTCTTTGTCTACATTCCTTCTTAACCATTGGCATCCCTAAAGTAGAAAGAGTCTCCCTTGGAAGCACAGGCAGATTACACCTCTGAAGCTTCCATTGTTCCATCCAGCACACATCTACAAAATCTGGTTTTCCACACAAATCTCAATGTATTACTGCATAGAAAAATTGATCATTTTATTAGAAAATACCTCAAGAGTCTGCTAGCCACAGATTCAAGGTAAATCTCCAAGTTAATGTTCTTATTTGAAGATAGACTCAGCTTCATTAAAAGATTGTATTACCACTCATTTAAGAATATTGCCAGGAGCAGTAAAGACAGTGATATGTTACAAAGCACTTAAAGTATTTATATTAAAGTAACTGACAGACCAATCCTTCATATATGGAAACCTCCCACAACTTCAGAATCAACATGCTGGTTTATGTCCTAAGTTAGCTTCATATTGAAAGCAGAAACACTGCAAGGAAAAGGCAGTTAGATTCTCTCCAAAATGGCAGTGCAGACATTGAGGCTGTTACCAGGAACAAGTAGACTATATCAGACAGAGCTGTCCACTGCCAGGTATTTGCATCTACCTTTACAAACACTACACAGCTATTTCAGAAGCTATTACTCTGATATTCATTTTAGTTCATTTATGCCTCTGGATCCTTCTAGAAATCAGGCATATTTGACATATTCCCAAATATAATAGCATGTGCATTTTGCTTAGAATATGTTTAAGATCCTTAGAGAAGGAAAAAATTCATCTCCATTCCTGGACTTCCTTCCTTTCCTTTACACTTTTCATGGTATTTGAAAACAAAAGGTTTCATTCACAGACCACAGTAAAAACTGAAGTAATTTTAAACCAGCTAATTTATCCAGTTTGCAATTTTTTTCTTGCTTTAATTTTGTCCTGCAGGTGCTCAGTTCATTATTCCATGATCATTTGCATTTGTATGAGCAGAATATTTTAGAGTCTTTTCTTTTACATCTTGTGATCTTTCTTGCAGGCTTCTGGTCTTCTTTCATCTCCTGTCACTCTCTTATCCAAAGTGCTAATCTCAGCTGTAACTGTCTCAAACCTTTCCTTTCGCCCAGAAAGACCACTGAAGTCTGTAATTTATCACTTCCCTATTGTAACTGCGAGAACGGCTCCAAGCAGAACAAGCCTTATCTCACTGATAGCTACTTTGTCACCTTGTGGCTGCAGAGCATTCAGGAATGGCATTTGGTACATTAGCTGCAGATGGCATCAAGGGGATTCTGAAGAAACACATTTTTCTGGTTTGTTTACCGTTATTCTTGATACTAAAATGCCCAAACAACTTTGCAGTGATTGCACTACATTTTTAAAATATGGAGACATCTTCTGCGTCAGGTTTCAAATGTTCTTGGGCAGATTTTTATGGGTTTGGAGCTAATCCAAAACCAGCTTCTCCAATGAACATGTCTTGCCCCATTAAGCCTCAGTATTAACACCACTCCCCCTTCACAACTATTGTTTCTCCTATATGTGGCTGTGGGAAAGTTAGACTTCTCACTAATGCCATCAGAGTTTGAGGCTTCTAGGTAGCTATTTTACTGCAATCCATGTCTAATCACAGTATACCCAAGAAGCTTAGTGCTGCGTTGTAGCAGACTACAAATTAGCTTGCTTTTCCATTAAAATACTCCTAGTTTATTCTTTTCTGTGTGGTTATAAAATTGACTGGCTGAACACTTGGGCACTTGTGTGTTTTGTTTGTCTAAATGATTGATATTTAAATGGCCTAATTGCATTCATTCCACATTTTTATGGTTGAGCAAATGTTTATTGCATATTTTTTTAAGATGCAAAGAGAGCAAATTCATTTGGAACTCAGGGAAGAATTTTATTAATATGTGCCAGAGTGGTTTGAATTTCATAATGGATCTTATTTCTTGAATATGTATTGTGACAACATAAGGTTTTAAGATCTTCATAGCCCTGCAAAAGTGCCAAAAGTCCAGCTGGTTTAGCTCTGTAGCTAGCATTGAGGCTATAAAGGTAAACCCTGTGTTGATGCTGAAGAAGTACAGAGGCATAGGCAGGAAATAGGGATTATAATATTTAAAGGAACAACCAAAAAGAGGAGGGGGAGGGAGAGAGAGAGGGGGGCTTAGTGCCTTAGTGCTCTTCCGAAAACGATTAACAGCCTACAGGCAATGTTAGAATCAAACTGGTTTTCTCCAGTGACTCAACAAGATGCAGGCATTTAAAAATCCTTTCTCCATGACTGCAAAGAGGAATTGGAGGGACTTTGACTTGATAACTATAAGTAGAAAAGTACCAATCAATACATATGAATGTACATATTAATACTACTCCTGATGAATTTAATCCTCATGTTACTGTGAAGAGTAGATCATGAGAAGATCATGAGAATCCTCATAATCTACTGTGAAGAGATCCTAACTTTCTACAAATATATATGACTTGTAAGAAATGGCTGAAAAATCGGAAAATAATATTTCTGTTCTGTACAGCAATAAGGCCTTGGCCAGGCCCTGTTTAATATTTGTGATATATAGCTCCTTATGTCATAAGGTGTTTTCTTAGAATTTTAAATTAGCATTTTTCCTTTCCAAGTGAATATTCAGCACATTGTTAACAGGAAAATCATGATTAATAATAGCATTTTCATTTCAGCCTCGCAATTCCTCACAATATAAGTCCTAAAAATGTTTATGTTCACTTCCATATATCTCTTGCAAAATGCTCAACAGGTTTGTTCTTACGTAGAAAAAAACCCCAGTTCCGAATTAGATTTAGCTTCAGATTCAAAACATCAGAGTAATATGTAAAGAGTCAGTAGATACCTTTTCAGACTAAAACGATCTGAATTACCCACCTATGGAATACTTGTCCTCCTATAGTTGAAGATGTTTAGTATCATGGATGTTAAATATCACAGAATTACACCATCAGGGACTACATCTGGTCCCACCTCCCTGCTCTAACAGGGTCATTCCAGAGCACATGGCTTGGGATGGTGTCCTGACACTTCTTGAATATCTCCAGTGAGGGCTCTGCAATCTCTCTGAACAAAATGTGGTCACCTGCACAGGAAAAAAGTTCTTCCTAACAAGTTCTTCCTGAATCCTTACTAAAATAGCTTTCTTTTGTCTCTTCTGTGACAGCAAGAATACAGAAAATACAAAGAAACAAACCCAGGGAGTGGTTTACAGCTGTTGAAGATTCATCTAACTTGATTTAAAATAACAACTTTATTCTGCAAACAAGAATCAGACTGAAGTTCTTCTACTGCATTTAATATTTCACAAAGGTCTGTCCTTCCTCTAGGCTATGTGATCCATTGGTTTATGTAGTGACCAAACAAACACCTAGTTACTGCTACTATGTTGAGCTTACTGTCCTCTCATGTTTTCCTTCTCTCTTCTTCACTGCTATATCTTTAGTAATTTCTTTTCAACATGAGCTTATTAATTATTTTCACCTGTACAAATAAAAGGGGAGGAGAGTAGCATTGACTATTTGGTGCTTAAAATATCTCAAAATTAGTAGTATGAGATGGAAGAAAGACATTTTTTTCAACTTAGCTTGCAGACCTTGCCTGTTCAAGCTGCATGTCATACCAAATCATAGAGATAAGGGGAAAAAACTAAAGCAAAAGGCAAAATTACAATAGTGGTAATGAGGAGGCAAACTGTGCATGCAGTTGAGAAAACTGATTTCAGGAAAGCTGAAGAACAATTTGCAGGTAAAGCAATTTCTTTGCACTTTACAATCAGTTACAGGCCTGCCTTGTAATCTAAGTCAGTGTCATCCTTGACAGCTAAGACCAAAATTATGAAGAAACACTGAATTCTTGTACTACCTTGCCTATGCACATCACGTAGGGGTACCCAGCTGACCTTAGTGTGTGTCTGCATGCTTTCTCCAGTTGTACTGAAACTGGACTTGAACACTTTGTTTTCCTTGCAAGACAAATATATCAGTTCAGTATTATGTACTCTGCCATAATTCACAAAGGACTTGTCATTGTACAAACCAAACCCACAAAGCTACTTTGATAAATATCCTTGACCTTCATTTCACATATAATTGCAAGCTTTTTTCACACATCCCCTATATAAGCAAGATGGGTAGTTTTATTTTCAGTAGTCATATTAGCACCAAATTGCTTTAAATACCTATTTGCAAACTATTACTCTTAAAATCCAGTACACAATACAATGTTTAGGAAGAGCAACAATACAGGGGCCAAAGAAAGGCAGTGATGCAAAACAGAACTAATATGTAAGGCAATTAAAATTAAGACAGAATTTTTAGCAGATGACATGTCTGCAGTCGAAGAATTTTTTGACTTCTAAATTTCTGGCTACAGAGTGTGTTCCCCCAGTCTGAACGCTCCTGGATTATCACTACACCAAGTGAATGTGATCCAGCAGAAGTGAAGTGATCCATGTCTCACTCACCCTGCAATCAGCCACTCTCTCTCTATGGAGGTGAGCCTCAGCAATGCTAGTATCAGTGACCCAAAGGCCGTGCACTCTGGGGGGACCAGAAGGTCCATGCCATGCTGTGCACCTTCTAATCCTGGGAAATCTGCATAACTATTCAATCAAAAGATGCAGGTGAAATTATCTTAATTGGAAAGTGATGCCCTAAAAATATGAACCATTATTAGGTCATATTTGCTCTAACACTGAATTGAAGGCAAGAAATATGTATAAGAAATATATATTATATTCTGAAAGAAAGAGGATTTTGACCAAAAATAACTTTTTATCAGACTGTAACAAGAAACCATTTGTAGTCAACACTGAGTCAGGCAGAGGGATTGAGGCAGAAGCATCCATGGCAGTACCTGCCTGTCACAGACATCTTTTATGAAAAATCCTTTCCTTAGGATTTTTGCTCCTGAGAAGCTGAGAGGCCTCAGGAGAAAAATATAAACAATGGTTATCTGCTGCTGTGGAATGCAACAGGTGCATCTGTGATTGGTCTCATGTGGTTGTTTCTAATTAATGGCCAATCACAGTCAGCTGGCTCGGACTCTGTCCAAGACACAAGCCTTTGTTATTCATTCTTTCTTTTTCTATTCTTAGCTAGCCTTCTGATGAAATCTTTTCTTCTATTCTTTTAGTATAGTTTTAATATAATATATATATCATAAAATAATAAATCAGGCCTTCTGAAACATAGAGTCAGATCCTCATCTCTTCCCTCATCCTTGCACCCCTGTGAGCACTGTCACATCTTCCAGTTCAGTTGCAAGCTGCTGCTGCGCTGTCATTATTTGTTTCTGGTCTTCCTCCAGCTGGTCTGGTCCCTGGACAGCATGGCAGCTCTCCACCTGGGTCCCTGGGGACAGGCACATTTCCCAACAAAAAACTCAGGCCTCACAGTTCTGTTCTTAGGATATAAGGAAAAGGCACACAGAAATACATTCGTGCCTAACAAGACACAGAAATGAGGATAGTCAGCTCCTGCTGAAGTCAACCTTCCAGCACCCCAAATGCCTTTTAAATCTAGCATGAATCAACATTGCTCCATTCCAGTTTGCACCAGAAAGCAGAGCTATTACTCTCTAGCTCCCTTTGCAACAATGGGTAAAAGGTTCTATATCAATTTCTCTGGGAGTGTGTTCAAGGCTTTCAGAAGCCTGCAGCAAGTTCTTCAGCAGTTTGGACCTAAATTTAACTTATCATTTAAATAAAAATCCTGTAAATATTGTTCCCTTCTTTTTTTTCTTTTTCCTCATATGAAGCCAGATAACTTCAAGACTGTATGAGTAGAAGCTAATGAACGGAGTTCATTTCTTTTTTTTCCATTTTTCTTTAAATGGAACACAAATTTCAGCTAAGTGACAAATAGACTTGAATGAATTATTGTTTTGCAGTCAGGCCTGGTTTGCCTGGCATGCTTGCCTTACAGCTGCTTCCAATAGCTTGAAAAAACTGTCAATATTAAGCAGCATTGTTGCGCAAACAGAAACCCTTCCCTTGCTTCATTCACCAGACATTTACATGTGGTGAAAGAATTAATGCACAAGCAAATGGACTGATACAAGCACTGCAGTAGATTTAGCTGATTTTGCAGCTGTCTTTGTTTTGGATATCAGATTAGGAATTCAACCCAAGCACTGACACACGACAGTGAAGTTTGGCTCACATTCCCAAATCCACTCCTTTTTATCATGTGCACATTGTCCAGGAGCAATCGTGGCTACCTATCCAGTGCACTACCTCACTGTACAGAACACTTACCTGGGTTTGTTTCAGACTGGGAGTAATGCAGACTCTTCAGCTCAAGTATCCTGAGATAATCAGCCACATTATGAAAAAAGACTCATTAGCCAAAGTGCAACCACCTCACAGAGCTGCCTTTACTCCTCTGAGACATAAACTATTTCTAAATCTATGATGGAACAGAAGGGGTGATAGCCCACAGACCTGTTCAATTACCAAAATATAACACAGCTGGCATGCAACCTCTATATTTTCCTCCTTTATTAGCATTATGATTGTAGAGCTGAGGTTAAAGATTTTCTATACTTAAAGATGTCTAAAATCTGATTGGATAAAGCCAGGAGAAACCTGCTGTATCTTTGATGGTAGCCTGGGCTTGAGCCCGAGGTTGGTACCTTCTGAGATCCCTCTCAACCTAAGTTTTTTTATGGTACTGTAATTCCTGTCACTTAACCCCACTCCTTTACCACAGCGATTTCCTAATCCTTCACACAAGGAAAATGCAACTGGGGCTCTAAATCGTATCAGATGATATGTCATCTAGCTTAAAAAGCCCCCCAAGGATGCAGACCATCCCTAAAAACAGCTAGGCTAGCATATATTTACAATGATCCAGGAGATATAGGAGGGGCGAAGAGGCAGGACATTGGAAAATCAATTGTGTAGAAAATCTTAAAGCTGATATTTTTGCCAGAGACAAGATATTATCAAACCTCAGCTGATACTCTCCTAGGAGCTATCTTTATGGCTTTAACTCAATCTAAAGTTGAATTGTCAGTAAAGTAGGGCACATAGAAAAGTCACAGTTCATTTTTTTTTAACTCAAAAAATGCTTTTCAAAAAGTAGTACCAATGGTGCACAAAGCTTTTTCAATCTTTAAACCAAAGATTTTAATATGGAGTAAAGAGAGCAGTCAAATACAAACTGAGATTTCCAGTTACAGGGGAACAAACCATTCTTCTCTTATGCAGTGAGGTCCCACTCATGACTGAGGCTATCAAGTGTCACAGCAACAAGAACAGGTAACGCCAAAACTGTGCTAACAACAATAATAATTTTTATGATTTCTGTGTTCATTTGCAAGTATTCCCAGAACAAAATTACCCAAAGCCAGACCGACTCCCTTAAAAACTGCTCTTCTCTCTGTCTTGCTGGCATTTTGTGCTCCTATTCCGTGACCCCACACAGGAATGGGATGCTGTGCTCCACCAAAGCCCCTGTAGCATGAAGGTGAATAAGCACAGCATGGCTCCACTCCTGCTCTCAGGTAAGGAAAAATGGCATGTTTCCAGGCATTCATCACTTCTGTAAACAAGGGTAGGAGGCATGAAAGGGATCATATCCTCAAAGAATCAGTACCAGAAGGTTCCTAGTGGCAAAAATGGAAACTGGTCATTTTCCTCCAATTTGCTTTAAATTAAAGGCAAACACATAGAGGCCTCTGGTAATACCCTGCACATAACCAGCACACTTTTCAAACAAAGATGGAGTTAAACACGATTGCATGCACACAGCCTCTCTCATGAGGCAGAGTGGAGGGTGGGAAACTGGAGACCAGGGCCAAGAGACATGATTTTTTATAATGGACCCAGTAATAGAAACACATTTTGGTACCAAAATGGTAATTCAGATCAGAATCACCATTTTTCATTTTCAAATAAGCATCTATTCATTTAAGTCTTTTTTTTCTCCAGCAGAGATTTAAAAGCTTTTCTTTAAAATTAAAGATAAAAAGTTTTCTTTGGGGCTGAGTGGTCTGAAATAAATTTTTAGAAATACTTACATAGCCTTGAGTGAGTTTATAAAGGAATAGCAATTACAGAAAATGCCATCTATGCTTTACTGCCACACAAAATCCTGCCTTCTCAGAGAGATGGACTTTTGATTTCTCTTCTTCTGTCCTCTGCTCTAGATTAGGGCACAGAGGGGCTGGACTCTAGCATACAGGATGATGGAAGGGCATGCACCTCCAGTGGCATCCTATCAGCTCAAGGACACCCAAGTGCCCTTTACAGATGTTGGTGGTACTGTGGGTGCTTGCCAGAGGAGTGACTCTGTCTCTTACTACGTGTAATTGCCACTACCATTTCCAGACTTGACACTAATTTAGCTTTCAGCATCCTGAACGGCCTTTTAATAACTGCAGCCTTGCTCACAGACCTTTGAAGGCTCAGCAGAGGGCACAACTGGATCTACAGCCATTAACAAGGTAACAGGGAGGGAATTAGGAGGTGGCTTCAGCCATTTCCACTAATCACATGGGAAGAGGAAGAATCTTGGACAGCAGCACACAGCAGATCTGAAGGAAGTCAGATGGAAGACAACAGCCATGATATCTACAGGCAATCCTTTACACATCAAAACATGAAGACTCTAAAGCCCGTTGCTGCCTCAGGAGCTCATTCCAAGTGCCCACATTCCCCTTTCATCCCTGAGTGTGCACCTCCTAGCACTGTCAGCTGCACCATCACTCAAGCCATAGACACAAAAGCAGAAGGAACTCAAGGTGTGGCATAACTGCGAAAGCTGGAGATGCCCAAGAGCTGGTGGGTAGTGAGGAAGCTCAGAGCCAAGGAAGTTGAAAAGATGAAGACTTTTTGCACTGGCAAACTTTTAAAGGAATTGGAGGCAGGCCTGAAGAATAAAACACCAAAGGGCACAAAATTAGGATGTTTGGGCAGAAAAGCTGACACGGCAAGAGAGAAGGGGAGAAAGCAGCACCACAAGCACCTCTTCCATTGATGGGATAGGGAGAGAGGGCTAGAAAGAGATGAGGGGCTTAAAACTGAGAGCAGAGGGTATTTTTCTCTGTACAACACCAAAAGGTCTTTCTAGGACCGAACTGGGAGGGCCAATGAGCTCTGGTTCCTTGTGTGATAGTGGTCAGGGATGCTGGAGGTGAAGTTCTTAAGCTTCCGCCAGGTGTGTAATTCCTGATGCCCTCCTAAGATACAAATGCACTAAATTTGTCCTGTGTGCATACCTACATGTGCTGAATAAAAATATCTGTCCACACTTTGGGAACAGATACGATTGTGTTCAGTTTTAATAAGAAGAAATCAAAACTTCAAAACAACAAACAGAAATTCAGTAATGCAGTCACCTCTGAAAAACAGGAAATATTTTCTTGGATTTTGGTGCTGAAAATATAATAGAATTAGATTTTCCTATTGAGAAGATACATTTCAGTTTTGATGTTTGGGGTCTTTTTTTTTCAACCAGGATTTAGTATTGACAAAGCCTACATGAGGGCTGATATTTTCTCAGGGTCTAAGAATTGGCATTCTAGCTGAAAACTGACTGAGAATTTGGTAATTAACATTTTAATTATTTTGGTAACAAATACATTTAGTAACTGATGAACTAATTGCTGAACTATATATAATACCATAATAAATGAATATTTAAATGCATTACATTTTAAAATTATTGCTTCTTAACTAAAATGTTATTTCCATATGGATCCTTTAAGTTTTGAATATTCAGTGTTTCAGATAGCAAACTTTGCACTGAAAATAGTTAATCTGATTAATTTTTACAGGCTTCCCACATCAGAAAGGGCACACAGAAGTTGAGGTAAAGGGACTCTCTTTTTTTTTGCATCTGTCACTGTGGGAGTATAGACATTCAGAAGGAAATGGAGCTGAAGCTGTTTTACACCTGTCCACACTTACACCTTGCAAGTATTCCAGCTCTGTACCTGATATTCCTTATCTCAGAAGTCAACATGGAAAGATTAGCTATTTTTATTGTTTTTTCAACAGCATTTGAAATGAAATAAAATTAAATACACTACAGTTTTTACACAATCTCTTCTGCAGTATCTTTAACTGTGTTTCCAGGCAAAGGTATTTTAAACCTTATTGGATTTCAGATTTAGCAGTTTAGAGACGGTACAAATGTATTTATTGTGAACATTGAACAAATATTTCTACCATATTTTCCTCAGAACAGTATCTTTTGAGGTTTTAAACTTTCTTTTGGAGAATATCATATGCAGAGAGCTCTCACTTAAGTCTACCTGCTTTACCATTTATTCTGCAACAACATCAAAATTTCATTACCAGAATAAATGAGATATTTTTCTCTTAAATTTTAACTCAGAGACCATGTAGATAGGAAGAAAAAACTTTCTTTGTCCTGCAGATTCAAGGAGATTTGAAGGAACTATTATCACCGCTGAGCTATTTTCAGTTCAGAGTGAAAACAATGAATATTGAGATCTTGAACATAGTCTTTGTTGTTTAACAAAAAACTAAAGCAAAACAACAAAAGCCTTTGATAAGAAGAAGTTAAAGAAATAATAGGAGTAGCTGCTTTCTTTTTATCAAAGGAACATTTTTCATCACTTCAAATGACAGCAATTTTTTTTTTTTTCCTGAGTGTAAATGAGAGGCATTCATTTAAATGCTCACATGTCTTACCCAGATCCTAAGCCTCTTCCACAGAGACTTCCCTGGTGATTCAAAAGCCAGGTTTTATTTTGTAATGAACTGCACCAAAGATTTTTGGCTAATCATGTCAACCCCTGCAGGAAAAACTCAAATTAACCAGAGTCCTAACTTCAAAGGTAAGATGTACTTACTTTCTCTCATCTCTGCACACAAATGGGAGTATGAAAGTCCTTATTCAATGAGGACCTGATTCCTTTCAAAGACTGAAGCAGATAGGTCCAAATCATGTCCTTATGTAAGATTCTTCTAATTCTAACACAAGACCTGCCAGAGAAGATGCTCATAGAGACATAAGTTTTGGGGAGCTGTGTGATACACACCTAGAGAAGTAGCTGGTGAAATAAATCTCAGTCTTTATAAGTCAGCAAGATTGAGGTATAAACAAAAGGCAAAGGTAATATCCATTCTTTGAGGATGGATAACAGCTGTGACTATCTAAAAAATCTGATTCAACAAAATTGTCTCCAGAAAAAGAGTCCCTACAAAAGACTCAGATTTTGCAGGACTTGATCAGAGGTTCTGAGGGAAAATAGATAAGCTTTTGTTACATTTTAATATAAATTACTATTGTTACTTTAATATCATGGTCTCAGAGCTGTAGGGTAATGAAAAAATAATATGAATTTTCAAAAATTAATAACATTTCACAAATCTACAGGGGCCCCATGAGACACTGGAAATGTACCAACTGCAGTGGAAAAATTTACTGCTACAATTGCCCTTCTTCCTTTTCTAAATATAGCTAATACAACAAATACTGCAGGAAAGATGTCAGTTCTGTTTAAGGTCTTGACCTAAAGGAATTTTCTGCCACAATCTTGCACTTCACAATCTCCACCCCCAAGGCAAAGGCCAACATTACTGTTAGTGGATCTTTATGGACCACTAATTTGAGAGAAATATGTGAGAGGGAGTGATGAAAGAACTACTCTGAAATATTAATTGTATGGCAAGCACTTTGTATTGGGTTTGCATGGCAAGGTTTTGGTGGCAGAGGGGGCTGCAGTAGTGGCTTTTCTGAGAAGCTGCTGGAAAATTCCCCCATGCCCAAAGGATCCAATGCCAGCTGGCTCCAAGATGGACCTGTCCCTGACTAAGTCTTAGCCCATCAGCAATGGTGGCAGTTCCTTTGGGATAACAGATTTAAGAAGGGAAAATATGTTTTGTGCAGAAGCAAATGGTGGCCAGAGAAGAGAGGAGAGAGAATGCATGAGAGGAACAGCTCTGCAGACACCAAGGTCAGTGCAGAAGGGGGGACAGGATGTGTGTCTGGCACCACAGCAAAGATTCCCCTGTGGCTCATGGTGCAGACCAAGGTGAGGCAGGATGATCCCCTGCAGCCCATGGAGGTGCACAGATGTACCTGCAGCTCATGGAGAACTCCACACGGGAGCAGATGGATCCCCAAGGAGGCTGTGACTCCATGGGAAGCCCATGCTGGAGCAGACTCCTGGCAGCAGACCTGTGAAGAGAGGAGCCCATTCCAGAGCAGGTTTGCTGGCTCCGTGCTGGGGCAGTTTGTTCCTGAAGACCTGCACCTCTGGGAAGGACTCGCTTTGGAGAAGTTTCTGGAGACCTGTCTTTCATGTTAGCAACTCCATACTGAACAAGGGAAGAGTGTGAGGAGTTTTCCCCATGAGGAGGAAGAAGCAGCAGAAACAACGGTGATGAAGTGATTGCAACCCCCACTCCTTGTCACACTGCACTGCTCAGGGAAAGAAGGTGGGGAATCAGGAAGAGAGATAAACCCAGAAAGGAGGGAGGGGTGGGGGGGAAAGGTGTTTTTAAGATTTTGGTTTACCTCTCATTTTCCTAATCTGATTTAATTGTTAATGAATTCAATTACTTTCCCCAAGATGAGTCTGTTTTGCTCATGATGGTATTCGGTGGGTGATCTCTCCCTGCTCTTATCTGGACCCAAGAGCCTTTTGTGATATTTTCTCTCCCTTGTCCACCTATAAAGAGCAGTGATAAAGCAGCATTAGTGGGCACCAGGCACTGAGCCAATAGCCAACCACCACACAACTTACATGAGCCCACCACCACTGAAATCCTAACTAATCACCGTAAAGATAGTGTCTGGGGATTTATGAGTCGACTATAAATTCTGAATGGAAAAGTGTCGCAGACATCTTTTGTGAAAATCCTTTTCTTAGGATTTTTCCTGCTGAGAAGCTGAGAAGCTACAGCAACAAAATGTAAACAATGGTTATCTGCTGCTGTGGAATGCAACAGGTGTGCCTGTGATTGGGCCATCTTGAATGTTTACAATTAATGGCCAACCACAGACCAGATAGCTTGGACTCTCTGTCTGAGCCACAGACCTTTGTTATTCATTCCTTTCTATTCTTAGCTAGCCTTCTGAAAGGAAACCTTTTCCTTCTATTCTTTTTAGTTAGTTATAATGTAAAATATATATATATATATCATAAAATAATAAATCAAGCCTTCTGAACATGCAGTCAACATTCTCATCTCTTCCCTCATCCAAGAACCCCTGTGAACACTGTCACAGAAAAAAATGGTAATTCTGTCCTCCTTCTATATTTATATATCATTCCATTTAGATTTATGTAATTTATGGAAGCTGGCAGTCATAACACTTTACGTGTAGCCCCAGAGATCTCCTGCACATTTCAGGAACATGCAGCAATACTCTACATATTCTACAGGTTCCTGTTCTGGCAGAAATTTTCCATGAGGAACAGAATTAAAAGCCAGTAACACACAACTCTCTTCTTTGCTTAATGCATTATAAAGGGCTACATCTTCCACCTTCCTAAGGGTAAATCCAAAACAATTAAAATGGGTAGACTTCTGTGCCTGCTGTCTATTCAATACAGCCCATGGAATTTTTATATGGACTTTTGCTCCTGAAAATATTTGTTACAATCATCTATTAAGTGTCAGACCATTCTTCCCCCAAATACTCCATTAAGCAATATCAACTTGTGAAAACCTATGCAGCTTGTATTTTTAAAGTCCAAAGACCATCTAAAAAGATGAATGGAATATAACTGTAACTCATGATACATATTGGCACCATACCTATCAGAATGGGTGCAGAAGAAAAAAATAATTCTAACAGAAAGCAAGAGGTCCTTATGTAGCAAAATCCAATAGCAAAGAGCAATCAGCCTTCTACTAAATGCAAACCCAAACAGAGAGAGACATGTCTACCCTCACCTAGCTAGACTTAAGAGACACATCCAGAATATGAAATACTCAGAGCTAGAACAATCCCACTGGAGAAGAGCCTGGAGGAAAGTTGCTGTATCTTGTTGTTACAGATTCCATTTGATCTATTTTTTCTGTGGCTTTGAATTTCCTGCCTGCTTCTGGCTAACTACACATTCATTGAAACAGAGTAAAAAATGTATTATATTATTTGGTAATTCATAGTGTGAATAGTAATTTGCATAATAGGCCCCTAAAATCCTAAATGTCCTTGTAATGGAAATTATATAGATCAAAATATATCTCTAAAACCTATGTTGGGCTATGCTTATTTTTGTATAATACTAGGTTTAGCATAAGTACACACTGCAGCCACAGAGGTGATGGCTGCATAGCATAAAATTTGGCTCCTGTGGTATTCCAGGCATCACTGGCTACCTCACCTCAGACCCATGACTGGATTGTGGGAACCCTGAACTACTGACTTTCTAGACTTTTCCCTCAAGGAAGCTTTACTCCAATCAAAGTCAGGTAGATATCAACAGAAAACAGCATTTTAGATAACTGAAGTTTTCCATTTAAAAATTACTTCTTTCAGAATTAGTTTTCTTTTCCCCCCCTCAAAAATATTTCAGACTACACGTATTCCCATGCTGAGTGATGGGAGTTGCACCAGACAACATTCATTCTGCACTGCCACTTAGCTTGCCTACCTCTGCCAGAGGCATGGCACCTTCCTGTTCAGTGAAGTGAGAGGGTACATCTTGGTACTCCCTTGGTCACTGGGCCAACAGCAGATGAAATACAGCTCTGGACTACTGACGACAAGAAGAGCATGAAAGCAAAGAAAATCACATGATTCAGTGGCATTAGATGCTCCAGATATTTCCACTGGATATTCTAGTTTTGACCCTCAAATTCCTTTGGTTTTTTGCTATGTCATTAAAAAAAATGTGCTTATTCAAAGGTCCATCTTGTACTCCAAAGCTGCTTCAAAGTGAATGGTTTTGCCAACACCTTGTAATGACTGACACAACTAAAGACCCTGCACTGGGCAAGACACTGCCCCTAGAAGTGAAACAGTCAACTGCCTTTCACATCCAGTATGCCACAATATTATTTTAAAAACTCAGTAATCCTAAATTCTAGGACAACCCTGGGAATTTAACCTATCATAATTTCACTGCTTAAAACCTCACAAGTAGATAAATCTTGCAGACCACAACAGACATTGTTACTGTTGTGAAATTGCTGCTTGTGTCTTCTTTGCTGTTGAGTCTTCTTTGCTTTCCTACCTTGAACTATGTCAGAATATTTAATGTATCCTTATTTATGCCAGTCATGATACACTGACTGTTTTTTGGACAATTTAGGGGATGAGCACTCTGCATTATACACCATCAACACTGTAATCTTTATATTAATTCCACAAGAGATTATGCTGTGTGGATATATATTTATATATACACATATACACACAAAATACCTGCCAGAACAAAAATATTCTGATACCATCATTGTGAGTAAGTCAAGTTAATGCTGGATCTGACAGGCTGATAAGTAAATATGACCTCTGGTTTTCCAGTTTATGGTATGAAACACAGTAAAAAGCTTTAGTTTAATCAGGTCAGCTTAAGCAGATGGCTAATTAGGTTCTTATCGTGTTATGATATTAATTCACTTAGTTTGCATGTTTAATTTATGTTTTTTACTCATTTTAATTTTGCTAACAAAATATACAAAATAGAAAACCTGCATATTCAAACTTTTCTACGTTCATAACATGAGTTTATGTTTAAAGGGTCACATGGAAGGTGGAAGCTCAAATTTGTATATTGTTTAATGTAGTCCCTATAATACAATCCCTGTTCCCCACAACACACTTTCAGCTCCAGATATAGCCAGAAAGCCATCTGACCATTCCTCACAACTTTTGAGAGGTGACTTTAACTAAGTACATCTGCACAAAAGCCTGCCTTTCTCATGGTTTGGTCTCCTCTCAAAGCAGAACTGAGCCAGCTGCCTCAGGTGCTCCTCTCCAATTCATCTTTGTTTGAGCTCATCATGAGCAATTTCCTGCCAACTCCACATAATGTCTTCATCCCAGAGCTACCTATCTCCAGGATCTGCACTTTCAGGCTTTCAAGCCTTATTCAGAAAACCACAGTAACCAGCAAGAGCTCCTCAGTGGTCCCTTTATTTTTGGCATTTCCAGCATTTTGCCACCTCACCTACATGGCTATTGAGAGATGACTCACCTGAAACTATTGCCTTGCTTTCTGCTTGTCTGTTGTGGTTTTTTTCTCCCTAGTAGCCCATATTTGATTCAGTATGTGTTTAAACAAGATAGCAGAGATATACAGTGAATGTCATGGCTTATAAATAAAATTATTACATGGAGCAAGCCTGCACCCATGAGAGCTTCTAAAAAGCTACCACCAGAGCTGGAGACTTAATGAATAAAAAGCTGCTATCCTGTGACCCTCCTTTGGTTTGATTAGTTCCTTTCCATACTAGAGATGACACAGGAGCTGCTACAAGTCTGACGCCACCACTCTATTCCTTCACTCCTTTTGTCCCATGGTGATAAGAGCAAAGTAGAGGGGATGAATCCAAGAGTTTGCCACTGCTGCAATTCCTCCCCACAGGAGACCTCCATTTCACGTCAGAAAATATAAAAGTACAAGATGAGGGCAAGATACTGTGAGTGTTGTTTTTTAAAACTCGGATAATTAGGCACGTCTTTTCATCCTAAAAAGAAAATAGCCAGGTTAAAAATTGTGTAAATAAAGCTGAGATTCAGATAACAGTCATGAACCACATAAAGACAGCCTACTATATAGTTTAATTGTTGGCAAGTTTCAGCTTCCTGCTAACAGGACTTTACCCACTGAGGGTCTCTGAATCGGTACAGAAAGGAGGCGGGACACTTACAAAAAGGAGGCAGAAAGCGTTCCTTCATATCCTTCACTGGTTTCAATGTCAGGTCTCAGGGAGGGGACCCCTCCAGTCATTCAATTCCTTCATCAAACACTGAGGATTTGTATGAAATAATTTAATGATTAGACTTCTGGTTAAATTTTTCAGTGATTATATTAATTACTTCTGGAAGTTAATTTCCCTGCATAATTAATGTCCCATTGAAATCCATAACGCAGCTGTTTAAGAAGTGTTGGACTATATCCACCAAAATCTTCCAAACTCATGTTCAGTTTCTTGCTTTCTAATCTAATAGAGTTTTAATTAGGTCTCAGTGAATATGTGTAATAGAAATAGGGAAAATTAATGCAAAGTTAGTCTTTTTTCTTTTTCAGTGTTGTAAATTATGAATGGGTGCTCATCACAAATTCAGCCACTCAGTCAGCTTGCAAGCAATTACAAACAATTCTCACCATGTAGCATGATAGCATAGAACTGTATCAAATAAATTATTTAAAAATCTGAAAGTTTTTTATTGTCAGTGGGAGTGAAGAAAGATATCTTCTGATATCAGCACCTCAGAAACAGAATTATTAGAATTTCTCACTGGATGCTTCCTATACTTTTGCTGAAATCCAATGGAATTACTTTTTATTAAAATTTGACTTTTGATAAGAAAAAACGCCCATAAATGGTGTTTTGGTAAATATGTCATGCGTATGAAGCAGCAAGAAGGCTGGTGAAGTAAATTGAATACATGTCCTCTGACAGAATTCTTCATTGCTGGGATTTGAGAATTTAAATCAGAAATTCATGTCCTGATGGCTTTAATAGATATACATGTTATAATGACCTTATAATGGAAAATGCATGGCTGCTTTCTCCTCTTGGTGAGTGGGGAAATGACACAAATGTCATTACAGCCTCAGGCATTCCCAGAGTGCAGCAGAGCCCGTGTCACAGAGATTTCCCATCTCACATTCATTACAGAGATAACCTGAAGAAGACTCGGCGCTATCACAATACAAAATCAGGTCAGCCAAGACTTGATGTAGCTGACTTCTGAAATCCTCCACCACCCCCTACTTGTGTTAAAGGTTTTTTTATGGCCCAGTCATTGAAGCTTTAAATCCCTCTCTGTGGATTGCTTTTGTGTAATCTGCTACGACTGAGAAAAGTTTAGCTTTGCCATCTCTGGCTTTGAGAGAGATGCAGGCTATCACAGAACTTCTTAGCTTCCGTTTCTTCACAGGCAGCTCCCTTTGGTCTCCTCAGAGGTCATGAGCTTGAGGTCCCTGACATTCTGGTCCCTCTCTGGATAACCTATCCAGAACCTGTCACCTATCTCAACACCTCTTTTTAATTGGAAATCCAGATTTGGACCGTCTTCAAGTACAGCCTCAACAGTACTAGAGAAAAGCAAACAGTAAATTCTCTGGGTCTCCTGGCCATGCTTCTCCTTACACAGACCAGCATGTTTTGTTTCATTTGCATTGAGAAAGCACTGCTGACTTACAAAAGAGTTAGACCCTTCTGAATCAGCAGTGACTGTGAAAGATTTTGGCGAAAATCTTGTTTGGTGGAAATCATAAAATTTAATTATTTTGGACTTCTGAGTACTGGGTTGGAGAGCTCTGGTTCTCAGTAATTTATACCCCTGTTTCATCAAATATTTATCAGTATGATTTTATACTACTGCCCAGAGTTATTTCTTTTTTGTCTCAGGATTAACTTTATTCAATCTTGAAAATACTGCTGACTACCAGCAGAAATTTAGGAAGAGTTTGCTATCTATTGATACTGTTTGGTTTTGGTTTTTTTTTTTTCATTGCTCTGATTCTTTAAATTCAAGATGACAACTTCTGCTCCATTACACCAGGCAGAGCCATTACCTTATGTCACAGAGAAGACATAAGCATTACTTCCACACAGTTTTTAAACTGGATCTTTGTTCATTTCTTTCCCCATCTCTCTCCTTTACAATTTTCTAAACTGAGCATCATTTTGTCCAAAAACACCTTATCGCAGTGTAGGCAGAGAAATAAGACAGCTGTTTCTGAGCTCACACCTGCAGCTGTTTCTATAGAATAGAGTCATTAGACAAACTTGGATGGGTGCATTTGAAGAAAAAACATTTAAATGTTGCCAGTTACACACCATTTTCCTTCACCTCTAAAACATATTTTGCTCCCTTTCTTACAGAAAATTTATTGTACTTTTTATTGTTTAAAGGAGTATCTTCTCACATTCCTTCCCATAATCTGTTATAACAAAAATATTTCTGCATTTTTCTGCCCAGCATTGACTGACTGCTAAGTTCACAGCCTGATCAATGGCACTTCCTACTCTTTAGAGGGATATAAGGAGAGCACAGGCTCATTACAGATATTAAAACATCCAGCTGTTTTAATGTGACTGAACAGACCTCTTTTTTATTTCCATTTTAAAAAGCAGGTTTTTGTGGTCCCCATAACCGAAATTTGGGTGGAGGAATATTCATCACGCTTTCAATATAAACTCTCCACCATGACCTTTGATATCTCACAAGAACCTCTGCTCCAGAGGCTGAATATCTGCACAGCTACAGGCCAGAGATTAATGCAGCCCCTCCCAGTACAGGTATATCCATGTGCTCATAAACAAGCAAGCAAAGACCCTTTGTGTGGGGCACAGCATATATGAGCATCTGCACATCACTGATACTTCTGTTGCTTGCATGGTAGAAAATTATACACCTAGAGTAGAGCTCATTTTCTACTTCCATAAGCAGTACAACAGATCACCCTATTATTCTGCCACAAATTGAGTATAGTTTTCACTGTGATGCCTCAGAATGCAGACAGCCTCTTTCACTCACAAATGAAACAGCACACAATGCCTGCCAGAGCCAATACTCCCACGTACCAGCGTAATGCTTCAGTAAGTTGAAGAAAGAAGCTTGCCAGCCTTTCACGGTTGTCATTAAGCTAAATGAAAAGTACAGAGATACTTGCTTAGCAGGCTGTTGATCTTTGAATACCAAATGTTTCTCCTTTCTAAAAATCTCCTTTTGTCTCACAGAAGCACAGGTGGACATTTGGCAGCTTCTCCTTCGGATGTGCTGCATTTCAAGTTTCTGCTCACTCTGCCTCCATTGTCCCATGACACAGAAAAGCAGAAGCTTGGAAAACAACTTCCTCAGCCACGCTGAGCCACCCCTGTGTTGTATCCCTACTGGGAAGTCCAATAGAGTTTATGAGCAGGCTAAAGCAAGGCTACCTGGCTGTTATGCAGCTTTTAGTGCTGGGATACTGCATGTGCTGGAGGCAGAGCTACAGCAGCATGCTGGAAATAACCAGCTGGCTGGTGCCCACACAGCATGCACAGCTAGCTCTAGATGCTCGATTGTCAGGATCCCAGCATACTTCAAATTACGTCAAATGTTGAACTGGCATTCATCTGGCTTCCAGAGTAGGAAGGTGAAAATGGCTTCTCCGCTCCACATATTCACATACAGCACGGCAGAAAACATGATCCTGGTTTTGGGTTGCTTTCTAATGTCATCCCTCCTGATCCAGCAACCTCTGGCTCCTACATCCAGCTTGAAGTACCCTGTTAGTCGTAACTGCCCTCTGCTTTCAGTCCTTGAAAGAGATGACTGCACATCATCTGAAAACCCCTCTTTGTGGGAAGATTTCAAGGCTATCCTGTGCAGTAGGAAGAGATGGGTATGAGCCAGGCAGCACAGCAACAATTGGCAGCTGCAGGAAACCAGTCCCTAGTCCTCTGAGAAGAGGGAGAAGAAAGGGGAGGCCATATTTTAGTGCTGTGCATTATGTCTAAGGGGAAGGTGGAGGGCAGACAGCCCTGTCCATTGCCTCAGAAGAGTGCCTTGACAGGAGCTGTGGAGGACAGCCCCAGGAGTGATGGCATTGTGCATCTTTCCCATAGAAAACTTTTTAGTACCATCTCCCCAGCAGCAGTGCTGTGATCCTTTCCCAGTTCCTGCCTGCCCAGCTCACTGCCCCCATCCCACCCCAATGCCTCAGTTCTGTACTTGCTGGCTGCATCTTAATAATCAAATAGCACAATTGCAAGTCCTTGGCATGCACTAGCTGCTTCTCTAAGCCAAAATTTGTAATTGTATTTGCAAGTTTAATTGCAAACAATCCAGATGCAATTTCTGATGAGAAGAAGGAAATTTCATCCTATTGCCAGCTATGCGGCTAGAATGTTTACAGTCTTACTTTCAAATGCATAAAAAAAATATATCCAGCCTTTCAAGGGCCAAGTCAGACTGCAAGAAATCTTGTTTTGAAGTAGAATTATTTCAGTGGGTTAGGTGAGCAGAACTCAGATCCCAGAGGTTAATGTTTTAGAAATGGCTACCCATGGCAAATTGCCTGTGTCCTGGACAAAATAATACAACATAAAATAGCGTGACTAGCATCTAGGGGTGACCAGCTTTATTCTACCCACTCCAATTTCTTCTTGTTTATCTACCCCTCAGATATTCCCTTCCAAGGCTTTTCCACTTCCTTTTTGAAATATTGCCATTGCAAAAAATGTGGTCATATTTTTTCTTCTAATTCAATAAAAAGTATATGGAACATCAAAGCCTTACTTTTGTTGCAATCACATTTCCGTATGTAGAGCAACACATATGGCTTTATAGACAGGTACAGACAGAAAGATAGATGCCTCACTCTCTCCCTCTCCTCATATTCAATTCTCATTCATGTATGCTCAATGGAATACAGCACATGGCGTTGTAATATAGCTCTTCTATCTCTTTATAGTAGCACATTTTTTCTATTTGGTATTATTACCTCTAGAGGCTGTAAATAAAATACATCATGTATAAGTCAATAAAAGACAACAAAGTGAAAATATGTAAATAAATCAGGAAAATATGTAAATAAAAAGGACTATTTATTTACTGCCAGAACTTGCCAGCTGTTGAAAATAACCTGCTGCCCCTTCAAGCTGGCTGACTTGACAGTAATCTAGAAAAGAAATTCAAGTGCCAAGCGGTTCGCTGTATGATTGAATATTTATTACAATGGGCATATTATCACCTAGGCAAATGAAAAATGCCTCTGGCATGTGGCAGCAAGAAGCAGCCAGGCCAGCTAAGAAAGTCTTTCATTTAGAACTAAGGACTCCTAGATAGATTTTAAATGGACTTCAATTAAGGTACTCCAACCAGGAAGGTCCATTGTAAGTGGGTTTTTATTAATCCTGATGGCATGAGTAGTTCAGTATTTCACTCTGGGTTGCACAAATGTTATGTAAAGAAATTATTGATTACAACTCCTAAAAGTCACCTAACATAATTATCTTAGTGTCTCCTTTCAGGATGCCTCAGATCTCATCAAAGATTCCTTATTAAAAATGGATAATATGTGACAGGATTTCTTATCTCTACTTTTTCTCCATGTGGAATTTTTCAAGATTCTTTTACATTCATGTCACCTTCTGCCCTCTGAGTCCATTGCTCTGTAGCTGTATCTTGAGCACTCACCCTTCACGTCTCATATTCTTGTTCCTTGATATATTTCAGACTGATCTGACTCTGGCTGTGCTGCAGCACACCACAGGCACCAGACACATTTCCTGAGCCTACTGAGGCAACCACAGAACTTCTAAGCATGGCCACTCACAACCTATGGTGGAGAGAGAGGAAACCAGCGCCTACAAGAAGCTATCTGTTCACACAAGATTCCTTCTCCTTAGTCTTGAGTTTCTCCCTGAGCATTTTTGACTCCTTTGGCTATGACAATCTTTGATTAACATGTAAAGTTCTTCAGATCATTTTGATTTAATTATCTATGGTTCTTGTTTTTTCTTATATTATTACTACCTCAAGAAGACTCACATGCAGGCAATGCTGCATAACATGGCTTTGCTAAGTGAAGACCTTGGAAGTTCTTAAGCACTTTGGTAAGCTAATACCAGTGTTCTGTGTACAACCACTTTAATTCCCTACTTTAGGGTGGCATTGCTGAGCACTCAGTATTTCTGGAGCTACAGAATTGCCATTGAAGTATTCCTAAAGTGATCAAGGAGCCTGATTATAAGAGCTGTTTTCCTTGCTCATGCTTATTCTCCTTCTTATACTCTTTCTAATTTTTTCCCATTTCACTCCACATAGACATATAGGGCACATATCTGCTGAGTTCTCCTAAGAGCTAGGCATTTACATAAATTCCCATTTCAAAATGATGTGAACTTGCAGAAACAACTCACTGTCTAGGTCAATACTGAGTGAAGATGGCTCAGCATGCTACAAATTACACTTCCCATTGCTAGCACAGCTCCCTTCTGCTGCAGGGGAAATAATTTCCTAGGAAAGCAGGAGGTGTACCAGCACTGCCTTCCCTGAGGGTGATGCACAAGAAACAAACACTGCTGGCTGCTTCTCTGAGCTCTACATGCTCTCTAGGGGTTATAGCTGCTGTGGGAAAATACAGGCTTCTGAACTGCAGTTTAATAGGAACTAACAGCATCTGAAATAAAAACAAAATAATAATCAGTAGTAATAATAACAATGATTAGACAAAGAACTTATTGGGCTGCTGTGGCCTAAAATTTGGTCCAAATTCCCAGCTGTGCTCATATCAAGTTGGGAAAAACACAGGTCCAAGAACAGGATACAATAAGTAATCTCAGCCCCTGAAAACTGATGGTTCAGGATATAAATTAGGGTGTTCTCAAATAGAAACAAGTATCGCTTTTCTTGGTACCAGTCCTCAGAGGCTTGGACCCTAAGTTGCTATGGGAATATTTCCTAGTCTCCTTTCTTGTCTCTGCCTATATAACCAACCTCCAAATTTATCAGTAGATTAAGCACTCAAAAAGGCAATGCAGCTGGTTTTGTGGCTAATTTACAGGAGTTAGAGAGATTTCCTTCTGCTCAGGCTTTCTGCTTAACCTGACCCAGCATTTGCATGCAGTCTTGTCTTCACCTGGTTAGTTTAATTTAAAGTAAGAACACACGTTTTTCTTGCCCTGTAAAGCATCACCTCTGCAGTTGCTTCACTGTCTTCTCTGCAGTTTGAAGTCTGCAATTACAGTATGACAGCTGTGTGACCGAGGTTAAAGAAAAGCCAGCAAGTCCGATTCTTTGGTGGAAATTTAGAGCCTCCTGAAACTAATAAGCAGAGTAGAGGGAACTGGTGTAATTTAAGTGAGAGCTCTGGGACTTTCTGTTCCCCTCTTAAAAGGAGGTAGAGTGGGAGGTCAGGCAGAAGAATGAATTTTAAGATGCCTGGATAAGATTATTTGATAGATGATTTGCTACTGTGCTCTAACTGCAATGGTTCTGCTGCCTTTAGCATTCGGGAAATAGGGATCATGAGGCTGAAAGATAAAAGGCTTAGTGTTCAATGGGAGAAATGACAAAGAATGGGGCAAAAAAAAAGATGAAAAAACAGAAATTAGTTTTTTGGTTCACATTATTTACTTTACCTCACAAAGTTTATTTATTTCTGTTATATGTTCTAGCACCTTTCTGGTTAATACATTGCTTAGAGAATGGTTATTTCTTTACAATTGTATTGGAACCATAGCTTATGAATCTAGTACTAATTCACAATTATTCAAATTGTGCCTTAAGAAACTGGTGCTAAAGTTTTCCTTTTCCACCAAAATGGTTCTACTTCCCTCACAGAGAAGAATGAAAAGCAAAGAGCATTCAAATGGGTTGGAAAGGGCACATTCTCTTCAGCAGAGCCCACTGCATGTAGACTTTATGAGACAATGATGCTGGCTGTTAAGCACTCTGCCATCAAATCTGTAATTATATCATTATCCAGTAGCTAAACAATGTGGATTTTGAGCGCTTTTATTACTTTCTGCCTACTCTTATCTGAACTTGCTTCCTGCCAGATAAAATATCTAAACATGTTAGGGAGCTGCCTGTTGAATTTTGTGAGGTTTTGACTTTCATTAAACACATTTAAACAACAGCTCCTCAAATCCAAGTCTTATAAGCAGCAAATGTAAATAAGATCGATCCAGTGTGAACCAAACCTAACACAACACCCCAGTGTTCCTTGCACCTGGAAAACCCTTCTCTTTGGCCAGTCATTGTACTGAAGTCTTTATGAAATTGTCTCACCTTTTCTTTCCACTCTCCTTTCTGAACAATGCAAAAGGCCAATTCCTTTAGGTGCTGCGTTACCATTATCTCTCCATTAGTGAAAAGTGGTGCTTGTCACAGAAATTCTCAGCTCCCAGCTGGCCACAGAAAGAAACAAATTGCACATCAACTCTGAGCATTGCCTATGGCATCCTCGCAGCTTGAGCAGGGAATAAAACTGCCCTTGGGGACAGCATCTAACTTTTGTCACTTGTTCCCTGTAAGGCTTGACCATAATATCTGTGGCTGCAGACCAAAGGGGCCCTGAAAGACAGTTAATGGCCTTTTCTTAATTACCAGGTAAAACTGTAATTTATTTTCTTTCAGTCACTCAGCACGTCACTGAACAAGAATTGATGTGGCTAAATTGTGTTTAATACCAAGCTGAAAAGATTATTTTTGTGAAAATTACTGTTATCCGTATCTAATGGCAAACAGATCCATGCTTTGACAAAAGCAGCAGTATGACTTCAAAAAGACTTTTCCTTTTTTACAAATTCAAAAAAATTTCCTTTCTCACTAGACTTCATAGAGTACTAAACACTCAACAGAGAGCATTTCACTAAATGCTGTCATCATTTCAGTTATTTGCTTCTCAGCTGCACCTTATATTACCTAATTTAAAAAGAAAATAGGTTTTCTTTTTCTGTGGGGCCCCTGGCTATATTACATCCTGGGAGATATATATAGATGGCACATGTGTAGATAGAGGTGACAGCAGTGGCAATGTACAGGTAAATTGTAGTAAGAACACCAGGGGATGGCAATATTGAAATGGCCAGTTAGTCTACTCTGTCTCCAGAATTATCCTATTCTAAATTTCCACTATTGTAGATCTCTTGATAAGAAATTCACAGACCTTGCAAGGTCTACTGAGCAGAAACAACAGGAGGAAGAAATGTGAAATCTGCTTCAGAACATATGTGTTGGTTGAAGATATGTCTCTGGTTTTCATTTTAAGGCTGCCACAACACAAGAAGATGCTGATATTTTGTTCTCATCTGCATGACACAGCTCCAAAGATAGGTTACTACAGCAGTCTGTATATATACTCTTAATGCAAGTAATTACTCTTAAATGGTAAAATCTCTGTTCTTTCACTACACCTTCAAAAATGCCCATTAAATTATACTTAATAGAAATGTAATTACTTATATCCTTTGTCACTTAAAACAAGCTAACCAGATGGCATGAAACAATCTCAGAAAGAGCCTGTCAATAAGATATTTAGATTTAATTAATATATAGTAAGTCGCTTATTAAGTTAAATGCTTCTTTGAGACTAATAGTAACCTCTTTTTTACTATAGTTTCCATTTGCTGTAGCTGGCAGAGCAATAAACTACAGTTATGAAAAACAGCAAACAAAATGTTTTACATGTTCCAGTTTCAACTGGGAAGAGCTAATTTTCTTCCTAGTACCTGATATAGTGCTGTGTTTTGGAATTAGGATGAGAATAACATTGATAAAAAAGGGATGGTTTAGTTACCTGTGAGCAGCCCTTCCAGAGCCAGGACCTTTCCTGCTCCTCACACCATGCCACCAGTGAGTGGGCTGGGGATGCACAAGATGTTGGGAGGGGACACAGCCAGGATAACTGACCCACAACTGACCCAAGGGATATTCCATATGTCAAGATGCTCAGTATATAAAGTAGAAAAACGCTGGTCACTTCTTCAAAACTGGTTGGGCATAGTTTGGCAGGTAGTGAGTGATTGCTTTGTGCAACACTTATTTTGTATGTCCTAATTCTTTTATCATTATTATTATTATTATTAACCTTTCCCTTTTTTTGCACAATTAAACTGGCTTTATTTCAATCCATGATTGTTACTAGGTTTTTTTCTTCCATTGCCCTCTCCATCCCATTGAGGGTGGGATGGTGACTTAGCAGCAGTGTGCTGTTCAGCTGTCTGCCAGGTTAAACCATAACAAATGTTTATCATCTCTGATCACCTCTGTGGTGAAGATGAGAGTAATTGTGTGATATTTCTGCAAAGTAGCATAGTAAGAAAATTATTTAAACAAGAAGAAACCTAATGTCAGGATAGGTAGTATGGGAAGTAGCCAACCCCTGCAACAGGAAATCTCATGATCTGAAGAGTATCCCAGCAGGTTACTCACAAGGAAATGAGTTTGGACTCTAAAGCAGCTTCCAAGTCCCATACAAGAGAAATATGGCAGGGAGAAGGAATCCAATGCAAGACATTGAGAGACTGAAATATCAAGAGGAGAACCAGGAGGTCAAACTTGTCAGTCTTTCACAATTCTACTGATTTCCTTGCCAGCCACTTGAGAAGCACAAACCTAAGGCTCATGTATATGTACTCAATTTCCTTTTGAGCTGTCAGTAAAACACTGAATGCCTCATGGGTATGTGGAAGGTGAATCAGGTCTGTGCAAAGAGATCCTTTTAAAAATACAAAAATTCATATGGTAACTGTTAATTACATCTGCACATGACACAATATCTTTAGCAGCATGTTAGATCCCAAGTATGGGGTGGGAAAAATATGTCTCACTGCCAAAAGAAAGGCATCAAGACACTATATTATTGAAATATTTAATTTAATATGCTTGGATAGTATTCACAGTGTTGGTAACCCCCTAACTTACTTTCTTTTATTCAAGACTTCAATATTTTAATATGGTCTTACAATCTTTTTAAATTATTAAATCTGAATTAAATCTATGTAATTCTATCTAGAATCTATTTTTAACCTTTTTAAAATATAGCATAAAAATGCTTCAGGTTTTCTCTCAAAAGCCATTAAGAAACCCAACAACTCAAAACTACTTTCTAAACATTGTAATGATGTTCATCTAAAGCAATTACAGCTTCAATTAACTGCATTTTGAGAAATGTTCATGCTTGGAAAAAAAAAAAATTCCTTCTATTTAAAAAATCCCAAACATTCAAGTACCTTACAAACAAAACTAAGCACTTGTGATTATCCACTTGAATGCTGGTAATGGAATAATTGAAATTTGACCCTTCCTCTACTACACAGCAATGTTAATATAATGTAGGTCAGACCTGTACCTTGTTTTCTTATAAGAGTCGAAATAAATAGGATCTTTAAGATAAGTTTCCCATTCTCCATTAGGCTGACAGCATGGAGTCTGAAGATGAATTAATGGAAACGAGTGTGTTATGCAGCCAAGAAATGCATTTAGCATGCCCAAAGCAAAATAATTATCATCAGAAGAGACCTCTGCAATGTGAACTTAAAGGCCACCAGGTTGTGAAGAATGAAAGCAACTTGTAATGATGAGAATATAATCTACCACTTGTTCCTCTGCACATAGCCCACCTGCCAGGCAAACAAGTTAACCTATCTCAGCTATGAGCATCTTCACAATTAAGCTTTATTATTAATTGACTGCTGTTTCTGTTGAGCGCCTTTGAAGTGTCCATCATACTTTTTTTAATCCAGTGATGGGGCAAAAAGCAGTATCTCAAATCTTTTATATTTTCCTAAGTAATACCCCTAATTCACCATGAGCCTTGTCTCAGGCTTAAAGGTTTTCCAAATTATGTCTTCTCCAATGAATGAGGAGAAGCTTTTATACTCCCAGATCAGATATGTTTCAATTATTATGGCAAAGGCCATTGCTACATGCACTCAGCAAGGCAAGAAATATCATGTTGGAGTAGCCCTGTATCTTGTCATTGTCGGTGACAGGCACTTGTAGTTCAGCGGAACAGGAAATATTTTACTGTTAAGATAAAATATGAGAACAGTACACCAAGAAATATATTTTCTCCTTTTGCCAGTCCAACCCTTATAGAAAGATTGGATCAATCAGGCAGGTCTTTTACTGGACTTCTGTTTGAAAATTAATCAAGAATAGTTCCTGATGTAAGCCTAGTGGCTAACACTTTGACATTCACACAAGCATGGCAAATGACAAAGCACTTTGATAGGTACATATCTCTTTTTTTCACATATTCACTCAGATTTAGGTCCTACATATTTTCTGCTAAATCTCTGTTCTGCAGGACTGATTCATATCTAGTGTAAATCAATATGGCTTGAATTAGGTCAGTGTAGCTGTGCTAATTTACACTGGTCTTCAATCTGGAGCATTGATTTTCAACTAATATATTACATTTCTATACTAAAGAAATACAGTTTTCATCTTGACATAGCACTGTATTTTGCATCTCTTCAAGGAACAAGATTAACATGTGGTTCATACTTTTTGAGTGATTTTCATATCAAGCTCCTATAAGCATTTATCATTTGCACAGGGATTCCTGAAGATCTTCAAAAGCACCAACAGCATCAGAGTATCATCCAACAAGACAGTAGACTAGAATCATCTGTAGAGAGTCTGACACTGTGTATTCATAAATCTTGTTGCTTATTTAAAAAACAACAAAATAACCCTAAGATTTTCAAAACAAATAAACTACTATAAGATTTCCCACAGAATAAAAGTGTTGTTCTTCCTTTCCCCCATAATCATAGGCATCTTTGGGGTCAGCCAGCTCCCCTGCCTTCTATTGACTGAATCCAGGCATCCTATTCACAAGCTTCAACAGCAGATGGAAACCCCAGCTCCTACCAACAGGAAAACTCATGAGCCAGGCCAGCCCCATCACAGTCACTCTGAGGATGGAGGAGCCAGCCTGATTAAAAAGACAGGGCCTGGCTCAAAAGCCTGAAGGACTGGGGCAATGAAACAGCCTGTCTAATGAGCCATTTGGTCATAAGGACATCCCAAGGAACAAAGTCCAGATTATGGACACAGTAAGCCAGAAAGATTGGATATAGTTGCCCAATGCCCCTGCCAGGCAATGAGCAAAGATGGCTACAGAAAGAGCAGGAAAATGGAAAATAAAACAACGAAAACCCTAGGAAGCATCATTATTGACAGCATCTCCTCTGAGTCTTGAAGGAAATGACAGGTCCTTGCAAAACATCAAAACACCATTTTTGACAAAATAATGTTCTGTGAGAAAATTGTCTTTGAGTTCAAAACTTTATATTTGTGTTACAAATAGCAGAAAGTTACATTCATACTTTGTTCTTAATGCAGTGCTGAAGAACCTTCTTGGTAGATATAAATGTATTTATCAGCATATGTCTAAAAACAGATAAAAGGAAAAAGAGGCCCAAATATTCTTCATGGTTTGATTGAAGATCAGGTAGCTCAAAAAGAAATTTGGGAGGTTCACAAATCAGTGGGAAAATCAGTTCAAATTCCTCCCACCCATTTCAGTGTGCACCTCCTTGCAATGAGCATGTACTTCACAGTTGATAATTTACGTAGTCATGAAAAGCTGTGAAACTGCAGAGACCCGATACCAGAGACAGGGAATCACAATCAATTCATGCCGTAAGAAGCACAGAGAAAAAAATAAAATCAATATAGAATTTCACAGCAAGGAAGGGTTGGGACTGAGTAGCACTGATATGTATGAGTAGCTAAATTTATGCTATTAGTTCTTGCCTAGAGAAAGAAGAATCACAGATGAGCTGCACTTTGGACTTGATATAATAAGAGAAGATATAAAAAAGCACGAGAAGATATAAAAAAGCACAAGGTCCTAACCAGTTAGTAGAACAGACATGCTCAAGTTTCCCTTGTGCCCCTGAGCTATGTCTAAAGGAGTTTCATGCTAAGGCACCTTTTTTGGAGTATTTTCTATCTGAAAAAGTAGACTCTGAGTACAACACAATAAATCAGGTTAAAATCTCAGTAGATCTATAACCAAATTGCAGTCCATATACTCCTGTAACCCTAAGGTTTCAAATTGTCTGAGAGGTCAAACAACTTGTGGCCCAAATTTTCAGAAATAACCAAGGTTTGCTTCTGGATTTGCACTTGAAAGAGTTCAATAGGGCCTGATGTAGGATTTACTATAATTCAAGTTTGGAGTTCCTCAAGAATGAAAACTCAGAGAACCTGGATATGCAAAATCTACTAATTAATTATGCAAGAAACACACCTAAAGAATTCAAAAACAAGAATTAATATCTTTGTCCCACACTTACTAGCTAAGGACCAGATTTTCAGCATAGCTTCCATTCATTCAGTGTCTTTGTCTCAGTGGAAAGCATCCCAGGCTTTCAGACAGCTATGGCTGAGGCTGTACAGTCCATGCAGCTAATAGTAAAATGGAATGCACCTGTATTCCCAGAACAGCAGATTTTAACACCTCAAGACTCTTGCCCACCCAAGCACTTCAGTCTCCCAATTAATCTCTTAATGGAACAATTAATTTCCAAAATGTTTTCACTTAAGGACTTACCCAATGAAATCCTTTTAGTAAACTGACCTTATGCTGTAATTGTCACTTGAAACAGAATACTGTTAGTGTGGTACAGCATTCACAACCACAAGAATAGATATGATCAACAATTTAGTATTTGGCTTGCAGCTTTGGCCATTGGGGATATTATTTTCCCTGACAATATCTTTAAAGATATGTTTTCAAAGTGAATAATTTTAGTCGTACTTTCTCTGAAGTCTTACTGATGACCTAGATTACATTAATACTTTAATCACATATATATACATATAATTATATAAAAATAAGATGTATAAATACCTCACAGATTTCTCTTACCTTTTTCTGAGGATCCATCTCCCGCTGGGACAACTGGGTATATTAATGAACTTAGGAGTGGTGAGGCTCAACAGATTCAGTGACCAGACTGCAAAGGTGGCCCAAGGGATTTGCTTGCTCAACTCTCATCCTGGTGCAACAGCTTCCTTCAGGAATGTTATTCTCATGTTAGAGTAGTACAAGGACCTCCTTACTTTCTAAAGGACAATAACAGACATAAAAGGCCAACAGTAAAACCAAGAAATAACAGCCCTAACCTTCCCTACATTATTCCCTGCCTTGTCTATCACCAACAGAGAGGGAAGATCTGGAGAAACATTCCCTCCAGGCTGTTCAGGTGACATTCAAGGACATTTAAGGTGATGGTAAAAAATAACTCTGCACTGAGGACTTCTTCCAGAGATCTGATTGGCATAAGCACTTATTTTTCACTTCTTTTTCTTTACATCAGTTTTGTCTGTGGTTCTCATTCACTGTGAACTGACACATATAAATGCTAGTGGGACTACTCTAGTCCATACATCCTGAAAATTCTGTGTGGGTTGGGCTTGTCTTTTTATTTGCAAAGCCTGTAAAATAGAGGTCTCCTCTATGGCCAAGGTATCAGGATGTTAAATTAATCATTACTGTGTGTCCACAAAAATTTGAAGATTTCATTCAAACCCAGTCTATTATACAAAAATTAGTCAATGAACTGAGATAGTAGATCCAAATATCAAAAACAATAGTTATGATGTCATCTTTTCCCCTGCAGCTTTACAGGCTGTAAAATTTCAGTCCTGCATCAGCCAATAACAGTCTTTTGTAACAGGCTTCACACTGAGAACACTGAATCCTGCCATAATTATTAAGATATAAAAAGATCATCTTTAGTCACTTTTCAGACTGGACCAAATACTTGTGGGATTTCTTGTTGTCTATGCTCAGAAATAGCCTCTAAGATGACAGACCCTTTTAAATCTTCTAATTTTTACTGTCTCATAGCTTTGTCAAGGCCTAGAACAATGAACTGCAATTGAAGAACACTGAAACATAGAGAGATTCATGCTAAGCTGAAGGAATTGGCTTGGAATTAAAGACTCATGAACCCTGGCATATTTGGGCACGACATAGGAAAAATCTCTCCTGAGAGTATGTGAACCACAGTGGCTTAAACTGTGACTTGCTCCTGCAGAAATCTATGTAGCCATAGTAATAGAGACTTCATATATAAATAGAATAAACAAATAAGAAGTAATGCCAAGTTAACCCACAATATGTCCACAGCTGGGAACCAGACAAATCTGTGATTGAACCTCAAAAGACATACGACCACAGTCTTCAAGAAAGCAGTTACCAAGTTTGAAGTGAACAACCTGTGCAAAGCCACTAAATTTTTTTTAAACAGGGCCATAGTATTCCTCACATGCAGATTACACATCACTTTTTAGTCTCTTAATTGACTGTGATTATCATATTTACATTCCTGAGGGGTTTACTCAGATGGTACCTCAGGTATATTTTGAAGACAATAGATCTGCACATATAAAACCAAAGGAAATTCAATTCACTGAAGAAAAACAAAGGCCAGTGACAGCTTTAATTGCCGATGTGATCAACCAAAACAGAAAAAAAATTCATCTGAAACACAACAGGAGAAAAAACACAGGCAAAAACAAAACATAAGGGAAGATGAAATGAGAATGACACAATTATCATAGCCTGTTAAATCTTGGCTATAATAAACACCATACCTATGTTACCTCAGAAGTTCTTCAAGAAAGAATTCCAAGATGTTGTAACACCACCCCAGGCACTGACAGTCAGTAGAGGTGTGTGAAGTGGTACACACCCCTTCCATTCTGCCCAGCACAGGCTTTGCTCTGACCTCAGGAAATCATGGACCCGGAAAATACAATTTCTTTCCAGGATATTTAAAAGCATTTAGGAGATGATGGATGGCCTAGATGAGGCGAAATGTGATTTAACCTGGAATTTTACCCATAATAGCTACAAGAAAAAGATGAAGTTATGCAGAAAGATACTTTAGCACCAAGCTCATCAAAAATTACTATTTTATACCAGCCTAATGTCTAAATGCCATTGAGGATAATGCTAACCAATTGCTTGGGGTTTAAGTGATTGCTTTTAAGGACATCTGTTAACTGTCTATATCTAAACCATGGTACACCTAACTCTATTATTAATATTATTGTTGTTATTTCTGATCTTTTACAGACAATCTTTCTTGTTGTATTATTATTTTTTTAAAGACTATTTTCCTGAGCTGTTTCTCTTCTCCTGACCATGAGACAAGTGGCCAACTTTGTCATTCAGCAAGAAGAAATGCATCATTACAACTCAAATAAAAATGATAAAGATAAACTGTTTCATAAGCAACAGTCATTACTTGGATTGCTGCAGCAATCTGAAGAGTTTGGACGCCTAATTAAAGTAATCCAGACTCAAATATCTATGTATGGTACAAATGTGTGGTAAAAAGTTATTTCTTCAAACAGATTTATGAATGAAATTTGCAGAGTATCTGTGAACTACATCCATTAGTTAGGTAAAGTATCATAATTTTTGAAAGATGAAAGGCTTTTTCTACTTTTTCTGATAAAGTTTTCACACTTGTTATAAAACAATTAAAGATGAGGGAATGAGAAGGAGAAAAGGATTGCATAAGTGAGGTTCAGGCCTCAGACTCCCAGGAGACTCAAAAAGCCAAAGAATCCTCTCTTTTCTCATACTCAGAGAATATTTAATCCTGTTGTGGGAAGTGCAAGGACTTCATATGATAACCTGACTTCAGAGACTCTCTTGAGAAGTGGTCCCCCTCAAACAACAGAAAACCTAGAGTTGATACTTAAAAATACTGAATAAGGGCCCTAACATGTTGTTAAAGGAAAAGAACAGGAGAAAGTGGTCATCCCTCAAGTTATAGAGAAAATTGCTGGAGACACCTGCCTCCCTTGGCAGGATTTGGGGCAGGAATTTGAGTAGCTGGAGAATGGCATTTAGGACATATTCTGGTCCTCAGTATATCACTCTCGGAAGGAGAAGGTACTTTCCTGCTCAAACATCTCATATGGATGAGATCCCAGCTATACATGCTGGTGGTATTCAAAGGCTTTTAGCTTTCTGTATGCCCCTGCAGACCCCCCTGCCAGGTACCCCAGGTTCTGCAGCTCTGTGACTGAAGACTGCTCTCTGACATTCATCATTGATGCATTTAAGCCCTTAAGGGCTTCTTCTTCAGATCTCAGCTTCAGAGTTTAAATCACAGTTCTCAAGCAAATTTGGCACTATAAAGTTATTCCTAACTGAAAGAAGCTTTTCAGAAAAGGACCTGGTAGTCCTGGCAGACAACAAGCTGACCACGTGCCAGTGATGTGTCCTTGCAGCAAAGGAGGATGGCTGCATCCTAGACTGCACTGCCATGACAATTGCCAGCAAGCTGAGGGAGGTGGTCTTTCCTTCAAGGGAGGTGGTCTTTTGTCTTTATTCATGCCTGCTGAGAAAAACTTGGAGTTATGAGTCTGGTTTTGTACTTCCCACCATCTAAAAGGGCCTGTCTAGGGCCTGTCTAGCAATAGTTATCTGTTTTAAAACAAGCTCCACTTTGCCAACAGGTAATCAAATGTCCCGTTCCTTGGCTGTTCTAATGGCCTGGAAAGGCTCGGGATGGCCTTGGGGCAGCCCGCGCTCCAAAGGACGAAAGGAGTCTTCAGGCTTTTCGGTCTTCAGTGTTGTTTATTAATTCTTATCTACAATATTTTCTCCCGGCCCGACAGAGGTCCGCACAGCACGTCAGCCATGAGCACACTGACTGCCCTCGGAGCGGTCACTTATCTTTATACCAAAAACTACGTATAAGATATTTACCTTTTCTCCCCAATACCTTTCACCCTTATTGACAAGTGCACATTCAGTAAGAACCAATCTCAAAGTGCCACCATCACCACCGAAGATGGATGACAAGAAGAAAAAGAAGAAGGACAGGACACGCCCTAATTCCTCCATCTTGTCCCCTTAGAACCCCCCTGTACCGAGATTCTAAAACCTGTGTTTCACTCTATAATTAATCTATCCCTTCACCATTTATCCCCGTGTGATCCTCCCATCCTCATACAGGTGTTTTTTCCCGTGCAGGATCAAAGTCCAACCACCAAACACTTCTGGCAACGTTCCAGGACCTCCGAGCCCCCCAAGGGTGGTCTCAGTGACTCTGCACATCAGGACTGCTGTGCTGAGTTCCCACAATCAAACCTAAGTTTTTCAATTCTAGATAAAAAATGTTAAAGAAGCATGAAAAAATGGATTATGCTGTTCTGCAAACAGAAGTATGCTTTTCTCTGAGGCTAGATTTAACAACATTATGGAAAAAAATGCTTTGCTCAAAAAAGATGTAGATACAACCAAAGCACTAAAAACATATCTCCTAAGGCAGAAAAAGCTGCATTCATTCATGCATTGGCTAAGAAATCTGAAAAAAATGCTCTATCACGGCAAAGGACACAGCTTTCATATAGATTGGCTGCAGTTCCAATCTATATGAAATCTATCAGATAAAGTAAATCCTCGACTGGTTCAAATTTATTTTATATAAGTTCAAAAGCATTGAGACATAAGTAGAAAGTCAAATCTGAAGTACCCTGAAGGGAAGTTACTATTATGCATTTCTCTTGACTCTGGTTACTAGTTCACATTTTACTGCATCTTGAGTCCAATATTTATATATCTGATACCTTTATATACTATTAGATGTTACAGATATTTTCTTAGAGGCAAATTATTTGATTACAAGGCATACTGTGAGATTTTAAGAAAGTGTACTACTACTGACATAAGTCACTCAGGCACAAATGTTTGTAAGTTTAAAAAATATTTTGCATTTTATCTTCTGCCTCTTTTTCATCTCCCTTGCCTAAGATGAATGCTCCAAGTCTGTGCAGGAGTGAGCAATATCCTCAAAATCTAATTATCATTTCATAGGTCAAGTCAAATGTCTACTGAAACATCAAGTTTGTTATTCCTTGACTCAACTGATAAAGCACAAGCAATGACATTACTTCCTTACAAGCAATGTTTAGGAAGATCTAAGAGACAGGGCTTGCCTTCTGAAATTTTGAATGTAGTAGTCTAAACTGATTTCAATAGATCATTCACCTGATTGAACCAGATCCAAACATCCAGGATGCTTTAGGGCTGCCTCTAAATAGGAAATCTGTTTGTCATTAAAAGTAGCAAAACAGAAGTAATAGCAACAATCTTTTTGAGTTACTTCCATTAGAAGAGTCAGTTGCTGGACTTTGGGATGCCTAAAAGCTTATACAAAAAGACTGAAAACCATTTTAGTGTAAATTTTTGGCAAATGGCAAAAAGCTGTATCTGAGACATAGAATACAAAGTAATTTCTATTCATGTGACAGTCTTACATAAAAAAATAACAGACACAAATAATCTTTTTGCTGATGACCATATAAATGTTTCTTTCTAATTAGCAAGCAGTATCCAAAGTTGTTTATAAATAACAAGCTGTTTAAACATCAAGAAGTGTGAAGTGGTCGCATGGCATTTCAATACTATTGTAATAGTACTCTACAGAAACTATTAAATTCATGTATTTTAAAATATCTGCAAGGGTTATGAAATACTCTTTTACATAATAATAATTTACACAATATTTACAAGATATAAAATGCTGCCATTGCTATATGTATGTATGTGCCCCCTTCTTATACATACATACATACATATATATACACACACACACACACATATATATATAAAGGGGAAAGCTCAGTCTGTCTGAAAAATAAAGAAGCCAAATGTGGAGATTTGCCTAAATAAATCTCAGTGCCCACTTCTTTCAAGCGCTCAAGTCATTAGGAATGTCAGCACAGGTCCCTGAGTAAAGTGACAGAGGTCACAGATGCAGCAGACACTGCAAGTTTGCTTTATTTTCCTTCCTCTCTCATCATTTCATGGACAAAAAGGGCACCATCAGAATGCCACAACCAGCAGTAGCAGCAGTTTCTTTTGTATTTGGCAGGTATAAAGTGACCATAGAGAGTGAAACAGTCAGGCTTTTAACCCACACTTACCTTTCTGTCTTAAAATCTCTTCAAGCATTTCACACCCAGTTCAAATAAATAACACTTGCTCTACAACCTAGGCCGATGTTCTGAGGACTTATTTAGCAGCAAAGCATCCAAATAAAGTTCCACTGGACATGATTAATAGGGGTGTATGTATTACTGTGCATATTATGCATTTCAAGGCATACTTAGGCATACTCATATAAGCACTTACAGATGTCTAATATTCTTATGACAACACGTGTAAAGCACTGAATGCACCAATTGCATACAGCTTCCTCACTGAAGAACCTTTGAGCTATGCCACTGACAACACTTCAGGATATCTGAAGTGGCTGTTTTGCTCTGAGTCCATCCCACTCTGCTCCCACTGAAGCCCTCAGAACAGTATGAATTAATAACAAAATAATAATATAAATAGTAAAAATTAGCACCACTGACTTAATTGCAAACTACCAAAACTTGTTATCAAAAGTCAGATGACTCGAGTAGTTTACCTAGAAGCCAAAATTACCAGAATAAGTTATTTTAAAGCTTCAGGATACCAAGGCATTCTGTGTTTCCCAGTACAAGTGAGACATGGACATGCTGGGGAGCCCAGTGAAAGACCATGGAAATTATTAAGGGTCTGGGGCAGCTCTCCTGTGAGGAAAGCTTGAGAGCTGCAACTGAATGTTCAGCCTGTAGAAGGGAAGGCTCAGGGGGATCTCATCACTGTTACAAATAACTGAAAAAAGGGCATAAAGACAGAGTCAGGTACTTCCCAGTGGTTCCCAGAGACGTGATCAGAGGCAGTGGACACAAACAGAAACACAGAAAGCTCCATCAGAACATCAGGAAACTTTTTTTATGTTTAGGATGACTGAGGACTCCATTGCTGGACATGGTCAGAGCAACTAACTTTGTCTACCTGGACTTATGCAAAGTGCCTGACACTGGCCCACATGACATCCTTGTTTCTAAATTGGGGAGACATTAATTCAATAAATAGACCACTCAGTGGAAAAAGAACTGGCTGGATAGCAGCACACAAGGAGTTGTTGTCAATGGCTCATTATCCACATGGAGACCAGTGACAAGGGGTGTCCTTCAGGGATCAGTACTGGGGCCAACTCTGTTCAGTATCTTTACTGGTGACAGAGACAGTAGGATTGAGTGCAGCCTTAGCAAGTTTGCTGGTGGCACCAGGCTGCGTGGGACAGTCAACACATTGGAGGGAGGGGACACCATCCAGAGGGACTTTGACAGGCTTGACAGGTGGGCTGATACAAACCTGATGGAGTTCAACCTAGTGAAGCACAAGGCCCCACACCTGGATAGTGGCAATGCCAGACACCTCTATGGGCTGGGTGGAGAAGTGATTGAGAGCAGCCCTGTGGAGAGACTCCTGGCAGTGATGGTTGCTGAATAACTCAAGACAGGCCAGCAGTGTGTGCTCCCAGCCCAGAAAGGAAAAGGAACCCTGGGCTGCACCCAAAGCAGCGTGGCCAGCAGATAATCCTGCCCCTCTGCTCTGCTCTTGTGAGACCTCACACGGGAATGCTGCTCCCAGCTCTGGCGTCCTCAATATAGGAAGGACATGGGACTGTAGCAGCAACTCCTGAGGAGGGACCCTGTGAAGATGGGCTGAGAGAGTTGGGGCTGTTCATCCTGGAGAAGAAAAGGTTGCATAGAGATCTCACAGCAACTTTCCAGTATCCAAAGGGGGCCTACAGGGAAACAGGATGGGGACTCTTCATCAGGAATTGTGGTGATAGGACAAGGAGTACCAGGCACAAATTGAAAGAGGGAAAATTTAGGTCAGATATTAGGAAGAAATTTTTCACTGCGAAAGTGGTGAGACCCTGGAACAGATTGCCCAGGCAGGCTGTGGATGCCCCAGTCCTGGCAGTGTTCAAGGCCAGGTTGGGTAAGAACTTTAGCTACTTGGCCTAGTGTGAGGTATCCCTGCCCATGGCAGGAGGAGTTGGAACTAGATGACCTTTAAAATCTATTCCAAACTCCTAACATTCTATAGTTCTATGATTTGATGGTATTATGATTAAAACTACTTAGCTCTTGATCTGCTCATCTCTGGGGTCAAAGTTGATGTTGCATATGGTCATTTGAGAAATGATAGGACTGATAACTTTGAAGCCCCTGCTTTCATCTGTGGTCAAAGGACTATTCATGGACTGCAAAGACAAAAGGGATCTTTACAGTTCTTTCACAACAGCCACCCAGAGAAATGCAGAGCAAAGTCCGGCAAACCAGTCTAATACCAGCAATGAGTCCATGAAAACAAAGTCCTCTGGGGGCCTGTTCTGGGGGGGAGAAGATATGAGGAATGTCTCAAAAGATGCTGGCATAAATGAGAAATGCTCCCCTGTATTTATTTAGTGGAACTCCTTGTTGTGCCACTCCCTGTCTGCAACATATTCATTTCCTCTTCTGCTTTTGTTACTAGCATTCAGTACCACCCCCCACTGGGTCCAGGGATAATGAGAAGGCAAAATAACAGGTTTCTTCAGGAGAATAAATGGTGGAGGTCCGAACAAGAGAGAAATGGGAATCCAAATATTTCTTTTAATAATTTTTATCAATCCTAACAAGTCAAAAGAAAACCTCTAATCCAGTCTTCCCAATCAGAATCTCATTGATCTTTATGCTGTCAGTCAGCATAAACCTAATACTGGAACATATCTGCTGAGACAGAGATACTAGTTTATAAAGTAGTGACCTCACCTCCTCTTATAATCACTGGAGTGAAACAAGCACTTTTGGATTCCATTTCATCTTGAAAAGAATGTCCAAAATAAGTCAGATTAATCTTATCCTAAAAGTATCTATTTCTTTCCACAATGCTTGAAGAGAGCTGATGGCAGCCAATGCAGGCAGACACTTACATGAAGACAAACATCAGACGGTGATGCTGATTTATTTACAAAGACAGCGCTGCTCTGACCTGATACAAAGGTTGCAGATGAAGGAGATTTTCATTACCATTTGAAATTCTTCTGTTGTTTACAGGCCTCTATGCCAACATAACTAAGAATCAGGCATCTCAGCAGGAACATGCCCTCTCAAGTGGGCATCCATAGGGGGCAGAATGGAAAAATAAATAGTGACAGCTGCCCCTACCTTGTTTAGTCTGCTAGAGGACATTTTAGGTCTGTTAGAAAGGGATGCCACTAGTTTTTAGCATTGTGGCACTTTCAGTCATGAGGAGCCACTGCAATGACAGACTCAGAAGATCCCTTGCTCAACCCTGTGTTTCCAGCAGATACTATGATCAATCATCTTTCTTCAACAGCTGCCTCACCCCTCGAGAAGATTTTCAGGAATTGGTGGGACAGTACTGGGCGCTCCTAATTCTGTTGTCCAGTAGGACCACAGACCACAATGGGAGAAAAGTATTACTGAAAATCATGTGGATAAAGGTTCAGGACCTGGACATTCACATGCCACGGTAATTTACAGAGTTGCTATAAAACTGGTCATAAAACAGCCCCTGTTGTGCAGCAAGCTCTGTTTACTCCAAAATGTAAATTTTCTTCTTGACTATAATTTCCACAGGAATAAGGGTCAGAAGACATGAGTTTGAGTATCTGTGTGAAATACATCTATTTGCAGATGCTTTCTTCCTCCCCTTACATGGCTTTTCAGCATTTCTGGGTACTAAAATTCTCAGAGAAAAAAACCAGAATGTTGGCTCAGAAGAGCTATTTCAGTGCTCTCCAGTATCCAGTAGCCTTCACCACACCCCAAAGATGCACAGGCCTTATGAGCATAGAGTGGATCAATCTGAATTTTTACTGAAAAGAAGTCTGCTGACTCCGGCTGAAAAGAAAAAAATGTAGACTGGTCACCAGAATCAAATCACTCTTCTGGAAGTGCAGTGAAAAAAAGAAATAGCAAAGCAGAAAACACAGAATCAACCCTTTCAGGTCAACCTACAGGCCCCTGCTAAGTAAATAGATTTTTACAAGTATATCATCACATATTCAACATAAACACGCTGAGATATCTTTATTTTTTCTCGTCTATTCAGAACTACTCCCTACTAAGGATATAATGTCTGTGGTGCTTCAAAAGTCACAGATTTATCTAATTATCTTCAATTCATATGTTTGGTAGAGGCTCACAAAAATCTGTGACACTGAAAGACATTATGGAAAGACACCATTTCAATAATTGGAAGGATTGTAGGAACAGTATTATAGTAATTTCAAAGGAACAGAGCACAAAATAATGGTGTTGGGATATGGAGGCGGGTAGTTTTTCATTCACCCTTACTCTTTACACTGCAATAACCAGCATAAGATCAAAAATATAAAATCTTTCCCTCCTCTACACACCAGTAACACATGTCTCATGAATCATTTTTGCAATGTCTGCTGGTCATGTTTAGTTCTGTAATCACTTCCATTTTATTTTACTTTTTCAAAGCAGGAAACATCTGCTTGTTTCATACATTGGAGTCTGCATTAAGTTCCCAGGAAAATAAAATTCTAAGCCCCTCCAAAGTAAACAGGAAAAAATGTACTGATTTCTCTGAAGGCCAGAACTTCATCTCAAATCTTTCAGTTTCAGCTAAATTTTCAAGGTTGAAAGCCTTCCCTGCATTTGGGAAAACGTAAAACCATAGTCTCCATCATCCTTGGCCATTACCTTTCATATGATTTATGCTAAAAGAGGTCACAGCTGCCTCAATTCAGTCTTCAAGTATTTAAGTTCATGCAGGTAAATGCAACATGAAGCTGGAACCAAAGCTGAATCTCTTTTCAGTACTAGTTACTGCTTTTCATCATTTTTAAAGCACCAATAAGCATATATACTCTCTATCCAAAATAATAAATATCAGATAATGGCATGCAGAAAGAGATCAGTTCTAGGCAAGAGATTTTGTTTGGTGCTAAGTCTTGGAGTTACAACATTATGTCTCTGTTGTTTGATGTACTGCTTCACCTTTTACCTTTGCTCAACCTATCCCTATGTGTTGCCTCCTCCCTTTCCTTCCTCTCCTTTATACAGGTGTAGAAAAGCTATCCAGTCCTAATGATATGAAATATGCTGGTTTATGCCAGCAAGCCTGTGTGGCTTCATTTTCCCTCCAAATAAAGGCAAGCCACCTCTTTATATGTACACTCTTTTTATAAAAGTGGTAATTCTGAAAAACAAAACATACATTATTGCTTTGAGTTAAACATGTCACAGTATGTATTAAAAGCCCATTTACACTGGAAGGTGCTTTCCTATGGCATGTAGAAGGAAAATGATTTAGATTTATTTAAGAAATCATTTACACATTTGCCCTTATTTTATATGTTGCTTTTAGTGTGCAACGATTTCTTTACTCGGGAGAGTTCTTAATGCTCCCAAATGGCCAGGAAATAAAATTAAATGTTCAAAGATTTTGCCATCTGGTGGTTGCAGATATCACACTTTTGATGCTGAATTTTGGTTGCCAGACTCAAATGTGCAGAAAGCAATTAAAATTCTTTACTTTGGTCATGCAGGAAGTGAGAAAACAAGGCTCAGTGTGCAATGTGACAGATGTGAGCTCTTGGAAACACATGAACTTCAAAGCCTATTATGCAGGGAGATATGGTAAGCACTGTGGACTTGTGGAATATTCAGAAAATCTTTTAGATCAGTGCTACAAACATTATGTGCAGAGCAAACCTCACTTTCCTGAGAAAATTAGTTTATACCAGCTTACTCCAGTACCAACCAAGGAGGCAAAGGATGAAATAAACATCTCTCCTCAAAGCATGTACACAAAGCTAAAAAATAGAAATCTGAGAAACGTGGACCTGCAATTTCCCAGATTCTGCAGAACCAAAGCCTTACTAACCTAGAAAGTAGAACAATTATTTCCAGGGTTTTTTTCTTTTCAATTGTTATTATGTAGTGCTGTGTTCTAGAGGATGAATAGGCCAGCCTTTGAAATCCAGTTTGAAAGTCCCTATTTCACTCACTTCTTGCCCCAAAAGGGCACGTAGAACTAAAGCCAATGCTGCATTTGGGAGTGTCCCATTCCCCTTGGTTAGCCTACTAGCTTTCTCTATCAGACCTCTCTAATTCTCATGAAATCTGGGAATTCTCCATGATTATCCTTTAATCACATGAAATTCCCAGCCTCTGATGTGTTTGTCATAGCAATATGATTAATCTTTGCATAAAGCACATTAGACTATTATCAATGGAACATCTTTTTTTTTTTGGAAAGAGAATCATCAGCCTCCCCATCAGCTTTCTTACAAAGATTTTTTTTTTACACAAACATCTTTTTTGGCACTTTATTGTTCTCAGGAAAGAGCAGAATGAACTCAGTGGATGATATTTAAGTGGCATTTACTCCAATGTTCTCTATGGTGGGCTTTACATTTTCACATTACAGTTGCTGTCTGCATAAGTATTTTAATTGCACCAATATTTACATAAGAATACAAGAAACAACAGTATCCCTCCTTCCTAGCTCATGGAGAGCACATGACTGACACCACATAGCAAATATTACTTTATGCTGAGCCTGTTGATGTGCCTCTCCTCAAGCCCTTAGCATTCCTGTACAACTACAAACCACAGACTATAGTGAAAAGGCAAACATCATCCAGAATTTCTCACAGACACTTAGCAAACTGGAAACATTATTTGCTCCTGCTAGAGTGGGAAATCACAGGCACTTGGTGCTAAGGAACTGAAAGCAAGTACAGTGACAAACAAAGCAAACAGGGCATGCAGAAAGAGGTCTGTGTCTCCATTTCAGATCTGGAGTCTGCTGCTCTCAGTAGCAACTCCTATGCTGCATATGCATCAACACATTTCTGAAACTATAAGCCAAAATTAACCGAAAGGAATGACTTTAAACAATGCCACAGGCAGCTTCTGACTGCTAACAAGCCTTCACCAGGCTCACCGATACTAGTCCCCTGCAAGACTTTTTTTCAGATAGCCATTATGCTGCACTGGTAGGAAATTCCAGGTTAATATTGCTCTGAGACACATGGTCCTTTCAGCCAACTCACTCTGAGCTTCTGTACCAAATATTCATGGGGACTGGCTAGTGGAGAGGCCAGGTCTGCTGTGTCCATTCCACAGAGGTGCTTAAGGATCTTTCATGACTCCCCAGAATGAGAGGCTTGGAGACTGTACAAGTTTAGGATATTTGCTATCAACAAGGATCCTAAGACCTTTCAAAAGTGATGTAAACTCTGAAGCCTTTGTTGGCAGTTAGAGATTTCTGGGCACTGTGGTTCATACATCTGCTTCCAGGGGTAAGCCAGGCATGCTGAGATCATCTTCTTACCTTAACACACAAGGAGAACTTGTACACTGCGGAATGCAAACCTGCTTTGAGCTCAAACAACTTCAGGCTATCAATGCAGCTCCTACTGCTTCATCTTTCTACAATCTTCCCTGGTTAGTTTGACCATCTGTAATTTTTATTGAAAAACCCCATTAAAGCTACTTTATTAAACATACTTATTTAAAAAATCCTTTTTTTCCCTTCTACTCTACCGCCTAATTTTCTCTGTTGGTCCAACTTTGAAGTGCTAGTCCTTCAGCTGGCAGCTTTTTATTATAGTTACATAGACACCATAATTTGAAAGGCCGGGAAATCCCTCTTATTCTCAGTATAATGTTTGCTGTCATGGAACTATGCATTATTAATTTCATAAGATCAGGCAAACACGACACTGTAGGAAAATTGGCACAGCATCAGTTAAAATACACTGTAAAGGTTGTCCTTTACAGAACGTTTAGGCTGGTAAAGGGGGCTGGCAGAGTTGAGCTGCCAGACAAGAGCCTGAGGGCTTATTGACTTTCAGTCCAGAATAGTCAAGAACTAAGTCCCATTCTCTAGTTCCACCAATCTCCTCAGAAGATGTTGTGACTGTCCAGTGGTTATCACTTACTCTATCCTTTAGCCACTCCTAAAAATAATGTTTAAACTATAACTGAGGAGGATCATCTTTTTCCCAGCCAATCCATAACCTTCCCTCTTCATCATTTCCATCAGAGTTTACATGCTTCCTTTTCTGCTGCTTCTGTTATTTCTGGAGTATTCCTACTATGTTTTGCCAGTCTCTGACATTGCCATGAAAGAAACCCAGCAATGAAACAAATATATACAAGTACTTCAAATAATTAAGACTATTCTACTCTGTTCTAAATAAAAATATAAATAAAAAATATTTGCACTTGGATAAACCCAGGAAATTCTATAAAAATCACAAAATTCAGATAACTGCAAGAGTGGATCACAGAAAAAGAGGAAATTAGACCAGAAAGGCTTTGTCTGATCTCTATGCCTAAGTAAGCAATTCCCTCAGGATGCCCTGAAGTGTATTTTATACACTTCATAAATGTCTGCCTGTCAATATTTGTGTGTGTTGCAATTAAGGCTTGTAGAACTGTAATGTCACTCTTCCACAGAAAATAAATAGACTACAACAAAACTCTGATGAACAATGTACAATATGTTGTTAATCAACATACATTTATATGTAGATAATATGTGTAGAATTATAAATATGAAATGTGCAAATAATTGTTCTTGCGAGAACTGCATGCATGAATCCCTCCCTTTCTTTGTTTCACCCAAACTCAAAATCCTGATTCAGGAGTGTTTGAGTGTGTTTAACTTCAATGTCCTGAAAATCTCTGTAAAGTAAGTGCTGACTTGAGGATCTTGGCAGGGGCCCAAATGACAAGGGAAGTTGATCTTTCTAGGAGAATGTATTTTGAAATGGCTTCTGTCTTGTTTGTCCAGCACCTTCTAAGCCATGATATCACAATGCAGTATTATGTAAGTGCTGGAAGCAAAGATTTCTTGTTAAAGTAAGCCTGCACACCACTGATTATAAAGGGATTTTAACTCAACTATTTTTTCTAGAACTACTGGGTTATGACAAAAATGATAATGCTGCTAATGGCAGAGAGGACAGTGACGATGTGACAGTTTCCATTGACCTTTACAGATAATGTAAACCTACAAAAGAGCATTGTAAATGTTATGCCTTCAACATCTTTATCTACAGCTGAAACCAGGCTAAAGAAATCAAATGTTTCTTATATAATTATGCAAATACTAAAGTATTTCTATCAACACATAGATAGAAAAACTGATTTCATTATCGCTTGATGATGCCAGTTTGGTAATTTGGGGTTAACCAAGGTGGTAAGTTTCTTATAACAATGCAAATTTTAATTGCAAACTGAATAACTACAAAACCCTCACTAGCAAAAATGAGAAATAGGCTTCTTAGCAAAAGTCCCTCCGTTTTGCAGTTCATTTATGCACAGTTTTTTACTAGTTAATTGGTTTACTATTTAGATGGTTGGGTGAAATTTTCTTGTTGAATTCAAACACATAGTAATAATTTTAAGGATTTTTCCCAAATGAGAAGATAAACTTAAAAATAAAAGTAATTTATTTTATTTTTATGTGATTCTTCCAGAAATCTAATCAGAAAATTATTAATTCCCACGGAAGACCTTCAAAATTCTAATGATAGCGGCTCTTAAGCAACATATGGATAAGTATGTTTTCAAGGAGATCAAGAGAGGGGAAAGAGTTATAATTCATAGAACTAGGATGGGTTATTCATATTTGAAGGGAATAAATTTTGCAGAGAAAAACAGAATGTGAGACAAAATGACTTTGCAGGAAGATCAACTACTACAGACAGAGTAGACATGAAATTCATCCATCATTTCTTCCTTGAGGAGGGTAATTCAGCTGGAAGCACCCAGTCCCCTACAGTCATGCCTATCAGATGAATCAGTTTAAAAATTAAGTGGATGGATAAAAAGGAATGGCATCTATATCAATTACATAAAGAAATCCCTTTGACAAAGGAATGAGAAAACAACAGCTTTTTTCCACTGAACTGAGAGAAAGGTTAAGGTGATTATTTTTCGGCAAACTGTCCCAAAAGTTCTGCAACACAGGATGGCTTGACTGAAATATTTAATCTGCAATGAGGATATTTTGTAGTTAAAAGGATGGTACGGACCCAAAATGTCACTTTTGGACATGAAATATAGATGAATAAACATTTCATCCTGCATACCATTTTTGTGGGCTCACATGCTACTGCTGTGAATATCTTTTTCATTCAGGAATACGATACATCCACATTTAGTTGCAAACCACACGGTTCGAATCTGTGTGACCGGCTAAATTTCACTATATTAACAGAAGCGTATGCTATGTAGACTTAGAAACACTTAAGCTGCTTGACAATTATTTAAACTAAATGAGAGATTAATTTTTAGATCAGCAAATGATTGCTAGGTAAGAGTTTGCGATGATACAGTATTACCCTGATTTTTCATTATAAGACTTGTTGTCAAAGCTAAATATTTGAGATGCTTCTAAAATTTTTCCACTCCTGCAGGAATTTGTTATACCATTATAAATAAATCCTCTGATCATGAATAGAAATAAGAAGCTGCTACTCACATTGACAGAGCAAAAATATGTATTGCCACAAATTACCGTCTTACCTAATTTGAGATGGAAAGATTCCTGGGAATTCCAGGGAAGCATGACATTAGCACAGATGAAGCTGCTGGACAAAACTTCAAAGGGTAGGAGAAGATACTCTAAAGAGATATTAAACAAATTAGACAGAAAAGCAGAAAAATTTCTTTCAGAAGACAAATTTCAAAGCAGTTCTAAAAGTACACTGATTAAAGTGCTGCAAGGTGGTTATACAATATTGATACAAGTTTTAGTTTTAAAACCAAAGAAGTGATATTTTTGACTGCATAATGTCTAATCTAAATCTTGAGCCCATACAACTGCAGATTTTAAATATTTTTAGTCACCAAAATAATAGAAATGCTAAGAATAGAAACAAGAAAATTATTGTTCTTGGCCATGGTAACTCTTTAAAGTTCTCCAGATTCCTTTATTTATTGTTTTTTAGGTGAGATTTGGGGTCCAACAACAAGAATTCAGTAATGTTTTGGAGCATTTCCCCAAAATAAATCTCAGAGCTAATGAGCACTAGATATTACTGTCTTACAGGACCTAGACAGACATAACAACATTAAGTATTTTGCTACTCCTCTGGTCTCAAGATTAACACTAGGCAGGTCCTCACCATGCCTAAAATGAAAGGACCCCACTAAGATGTCATCTGAAAGTCTGTTCTACATAATTCTTTTGCTCCACAATCTGCCTGAAAAAAAAAGACTTGAATGAGAATGACTTGTTATGGATACCTTCAATTAATACTAGAATCATTTGCAGAGGGTACAGATATATCAATATTAGGTTATATATTATAAGGTTATTTCATATAATTAAAAGAAATGCCTTTGCCACTTCCAAAGCAGGCTATTTCAGTCCAGTCACGTGCAAAGATAGAGGAGCATTTCCTTCCTTAGACCACTACTTTTAGACTCTTCACAAGCAGAGGATTTTAGTGTCTGCTCCATTAAAGCCTCTGCATCTTTTTTTGTTGTTGTTGTTCCTTTCCCTTTTTAAGCTCTCTGAGCTCATTTCTCAGGATTTGACCTTGAAGAGGCACCAGAAGATCTACCTCTACCCTGTCTGCAAACTTGAACACCAGATTCAGAGTGAATTTTGTTAAGCCAGCAAGCCCATTTCCTGGTATGTGCCTCACCAGCCGGGAGGCTGGTCCTAGGTGGATGCCCTCTGCTGCTAAGTTAAGCAACTGGCTAGAAGCTACACAACAATTTCTCGTTATTTGGAGGATAATACAGTAATAATGTTGCCAACAGCAAGAAAATTATATTAATAATTACATGTTTCCTTGGGTTTGGAGTTCAGTGAAAAAATAGAAATTTCTTAGAGGGTTTCTATAATAGGTCATGATACCACTACCACCACATTAGTGCAATTTTAAGTAATTTCTTGACACACTTTGTGAACTACAAAGTTTTCTTTTTGAATTCAGTAACTCTACAAAAAGTCTTTTTAACTACAGACCCGGTAGTTTATTTCCTTTTCTAGCTTTTATCCATTTAATTTCATTAATGCTCCATACAGGGCAAAAGTAAGGATTCACGAGTCTCATTTCCAAAAGCAAAACTACTGACCAACTTTTTTAGATGGCATTAATCATGTCATCTTAAGCCCTTAAATTTTAATACAAATGCTCTTATTTTACTGAAATAGACAAATGCTTGAATTAAGGTGTCAAGTTTTTGATAAGGATTAAAAAATTGCCTTCTAATATTTTAATAATATTTCCACAAATTATATCCACTTGCAAAACCATACTACCAAGAAAAAAAACAATTATTCACAGAGGAAAGTATTTGCCATATTAAGGAAAATTTTTGAAGTTAGGAATAAATAAATAGGTATTTTTCTGCTATGTTGGTAACATTAAGCACTGCTGTAAGTAGCATTGGTGATGTTGGAAGAACATTTATAAAAAATAAAAGGAATTAGATCCTTAGTACCTATAAATGGAGTTAATATCACTCATTTCTTCAAGATCTAAGGATGTCTTGAAGTGTAAGCTTTCTCAGAACAAAGAGAAAGTGCACTGACTAGACACTCTATCATAGGCTTTACTAAAAAACTAGTGAATATGAATATTTTGAATCAAAGAAAGGTGCTTCCAAGGTGAAAAGTTTCTCTTTGAAGATAGTTGAAATCTGGAAAATGAGTCTGCAAGACTTATGCTGTTCCCCAAAAACACATGGAATTTTTTATTCCCAAGTGTTTTCACCATTTCTTTTTGTTTTCTCACTACTTTCTTCATGCCTCTGTTTCTGAATGTGGTGTACCACCAATTTTCACATTATATTTTAATAATTAATGACAGTGGGACATCTCTGGCTATCCACAGGCCTTACACCACGTAGCTTCACATATCTCAAAATGCATGGCAAATTGAAGCACGTCTTTATCAAATCTGGGGTGCTCAGAGATTTGCAAGTGTTGTCTAAGGTCTCAGAAGGACCCATTGCTGAGTTATGAGCAAAATCTCTGGTCCTTCATTCTCAGCCTCCTGTTGATGCGTCAGGCCTCTGTTGTTTCTGTCATCGCACAAACTGCTGCAGCCTGATCCAAAAGAATCCTGGGATTCCTTTTCTAATTCTCGTAGCAAAAAGAACATGGAAGTAGTCCTCCAAGGCTTACATTATAGCCTGGTATAATGGGTATTCAAGTATGCAGCCCCATTGGTATTAATAAAACTGCTATGACTGAAAATCTGCACTTAACTCCACAATTTCACTGGATTCCATTTTTCAGCATTTATTCACCCAGTAGGCAGGACACTACTGACATCAAAATAGTGCAGCAGTAACAAAGAGGAAAAGCTGACATAGTCACACCCCTCTTGATGAGTATTGTTTGATGATATGGAAGTGACCATGTACAATGTCATCCTACTGAAAAGCAGTTTATTTGCAGCCTGAACATTGAGCACCTTATTGCTCCACAGCACCAGGCTGATCAGTTGCTGTTAGTCATCAGCCAGAACCTGATTCTTTTGAAATCAAAGGTAGCTTTAATATTGAATTTAATGGGACAGTTGGGGTGAGTTAATGGAAAAGGTGAACACAGAAGAGATAGAGCAAAATTTTTAAAAAAAGCATCTCACAAAAATGCTCTTCTGCATGTGTCAGTGACTGAATGCTGCAGAGTTCACTGGCAGACTACACATCACACAGGGATTTGAAAAGAGCCTGCAGAAAACAGCTTTAATTCCTACTCTCTGAACACAGAAGAGCTGCAGAGAGACATAGGAAAGTATGTTAAAAAAACTTCTTGGGGAAATTATAGATTTTTCTGGTTTTTTGGGAATAAAGAATAAAATTAACTGTGAGGCAAAAATCAAGGTATTTGGAACTGCAGGTGAGTGGGCTAGAAAATACATATTATTTACGTGATAAAAGGTAAATCTTTCATTTCAAGATTTTTTTTTAAATTTATAATTTCATCCATTTGAAATGTTTCTGAATCTTTTAAAACATGAGTTAAATGTCAAAAAATGAAAACTCGTTTTAGTAAGAAAAACATTCACTGTATATTGAGGAAATAAAAAGAAGGGGAATGTACTGTTTGTTTATTTGGGTTTTTCAGAGATCATTTCAGTAGGAAAGTACAGTGTTTCTTGATATAACATCTGGTGTATTTGGAAACGTTGAGCCTTTATTGGCACAAAATCCCTCCACCAGGTTTTAGATTTTTTGGGGAAAGGGGACCAGATTTTTACTGTTCTGAAAGAGCTGTTCAAAAACAGGAATTTCAAACACACTCCAATGTCAAAAAAGCTAAATTTTTCAAATTAGATGGATTTTCTCACCATTCTGTATTAAATAGCAGATTTTTTACTTCCAGTTCCTTTCCTTTTTCCTTGTTCTTTATAATGAAAAAAGGCAGTTATTGTACAAACTGACCCCCTATATTTAAAACATATGCAAGATGTCTTAGATGGCCGTTTTGTGGTGTATAAAATACCTATTCCTGTGTAGAGCATACTACAGCCTTGAGATCAGAAGACAATAAAAGAAACCCCACTGAGACCCTCTTCTACCACATACATGCAGTACCTCGCACTGTGGCCGAGTCCAGGAACCTCATTTGCAGTATCAGACAGAAGGAAACACCTTCAAGATTATCTTCCTGCCACATGTTAATCTAGTTTCCACCTGCTAGCAAGGGATGATGAGAATTCACTGACCTGAAAGAGTGAGTAGTTACAAGGTAAAAACATAAAACGCATAGTCGCTGCTTCATCTCAAATATATTTCTTCTTATGCATTTCATTGCTCATTTTAAACCACTTTTTTCTGGGCTAATATAACAAATATTCTTGGCTTTCCACATGGGGTATAATGTACTCTGAGTTAACAATACATATAATCTTTTCCTCTCCCCAGTATAGTTTCGGAATAATTTCATGCCATGAGGAACTTCTTGAATGCTAATTTCTGAGCAGTTGCCTTGACAGGTTGGGATAGAAAATCTTCTGTATTTATTTATTCTGTACTACACAGAGAGTTGATGGACTACAGAAATGCTTGACTAGGTGCAGCCACATATCTTGCCTACAATGGACCTAATTTAAATTTCTCTTACATTGATTTAACTGCACTGGAATCAATAGAATTCCTCTTGATTTTCATTAGTGTAGTGTAAGAGACAGGGATTAGGCTTAGTATGTTGAATGCAGAAACTTTTGTTGTTGATTAAAAGAACTGCAAGTGAAGCCCAGTGAAAAGAATGTAATTAGTGTCATTCCAGGCTGACATTCTCTTTTGTTCAGTTCTCCATTTTTTTTTTGTTTCAGACCAGCCTATAGATGAGGGTTATGGATCAGATTGTTTTGTAGTACTAAAAAGCCAAGGAGAGGAAAGCAAGAAAAACTGACTGCAAAAGAACCCTGCAACTCCACTGAAATTAACTGAGCTGAACAGATGTGAGGAACGTTAGAACTTACTTTCAAGAGGTTGGAAAATTACAGGGATATAAAGTTTTCAGCTTCATGAAGACAAAAAAAATGAAATTGTTGTAGAGAGGCAATCCAAATGTTTTAGATTTCTCCCTACCTCTGATTAAAGTTTATGTCTCATACTAAAATCAGATGTAACCAATACCTGGGAAGGATCATAAGAATTACGACCTCAGAGCTCAGGCTGGAGGTAGTCTACAGGTGGAGATTAAAGATGCCAATTTATTAGGAAAGGCTACACCCTGTCTAAGGCAGAAGGAATAAATGAATAAAGATCAACTGTACCTATTAATGTTGATTGTTGAATAGACAAACTTTTTTCTAAGTCCCTGGAAATTTTTGAGGGCAGAATATTCTAAATTAGGCTACAGGGAGAAAAAAAAAAAAAAAAAAAAAAAAAAAACCAAGCAAATAAACACACACAAAAAAACCCCTCCAACCTAGAAATACATCCAGAAAATATCCTCCAATTTCTTACTCATTGCTATTTGGCATCCCTTTGATCCTTGACTGGGATATGAAATCAGCACATTTCAGTATATTTGCCAGTCTGTACTCAATGCACGATGAGTGTCTTTTCTGCTTCTGCTAAACTGGCAGACACATTTTGAAAATATCCCCAAGACTCTTGTTCAGCTGCAGTTTCCCTTAGAATACACCTTGCATTAACCAGGACGAAATCCCAGCCGAGCACTATTCCAACACTGCTCTTTTTGGCTTTGTATCTTCGCACTCTCTTGTTGCCTTCATGCAACACCCAGAGGCATGCAGCATGATTTCAGGTTCTTGCTCTAAAAACACCGTTCTGAAAGGCTGCTACATAATCCCCACACTATTTCAAATCCTTTAAACTGAAAAGAAACACAAACAAAATAACAATTTTACCCTCTATCCACTTGGGGCCCAGTGGAGGCAGAAGGTCAAGTGCCTCAGAGTTTGGATGCAGCTTGTGACATTTGCCCTGACAGCCAAGAAATGGTCCCTGGCCTAATGCTACTTAGTAGTCCAGATGTAGCCAGTGGGACCAGAATTTTTTTTCCAATTAATGGTGATCAGAGATAGAAAAAGAAAGAAAGGCATTTTTGAGACCATCAAAAAAACTTATCAAATACCTGCTTTAGCTGCTATGGTAGGGTAAAGAGGGAAGACAGGAGGTGTGTGGCAAGGTATTAGATAACATTTATTGCCTAGCTGCAAAGAGAACAACACATTATTTGAATAAATATGCAACATGTTTTCCTGGCAGTGCAAAGCACGTACACCAGAGAGGTACAAAGCAGAGCTGTTCAGTAAATAAAGGATGTGTTCTGTTTGGTGAAGCAGGTCCAAAGGAGTCAAAGTTTTTCTGGTCAGGGATCAAAATCTGTTTTAAAATCCTTTACCAAAACACTATTCCAAACAAAAACAGAAGAAAGAAACATAAGGATTTTGAAAAATGTGGCAGGGGGAAATTCTGGTACTTTATGGTCTGAAAAAGAAGGTTTTTAAAGAACAAACCCTTTTCATAAGGGTTTGGCTGCATCTGATACTTTGTCTGCAGTAAATCTAACGTGACTCTTCAAGATAAAAACAATTGAGATAAACAGGGCATGCTGAATAATCGTCACCTATAGACTAACCAGTAGAAACTCAACAAAGATAAAACTTACAATTAAGATTTTTTTTTTTTTTTTTACCTTTGAGGCAATGCTGTGCTGTGCAAAGCTGTGGACCAGCTCCTGCACATTGTAAGTCTGGGATGCACACAGAAACGTCTGTGCAGGAGAAAACTGCTTTTGCAAAGACGGAAAAGCCCTTAGTGACCTCTTCCAGGTACTCGGGGTCAGAACAAGGTTTGGAGGCAAGTCAACTCTTCTGGGCAGTTTAGATGTATCTCAAACACCATCAATTCAATCGGGCTAATAAAGAATTATTTTGAGGTGCAAAGCTATTTCACCTCAGAGAGAGCACCAGGAGTCATTCAGTTTCCTCTATGCCAAAGGCTCTGCAAATCTAGGACCTGACCAAAAAAAATAAAAACTCCTAAAGCCCATTCAGGGCTCAATTTTTTAAAGATTTTGACATTGTCAACACTTATGCACTGAAAGGGAGTTGAGAAACCTCTGAAAGTAAAGACTGCAGGAACATAATAGGATGAAGGAGACAGTCTTTCTTTTGAAATCTGTTTTGAAACTCTTAATGTGTACAACTGAAAAACTTTAATTTGAAGCTTATCTTCAACAAAATCAATACTTAGAAAGCTTGGCAGACTGTACCGTGTTTAGAAAAGGAAGAAATTTTTCACAGTGCCCATTACAAGGTAAGAAAGGACTTAATAAATTTTGTGAGTTTTAAAAGGACTGTAAGAACTAAGATTTGAAGAGAGACCATTAGACTAGTTCTACTTCTGAAGCAAGTGCAGACTCTGTCCTGAGTGTCTTAGTAAACAATAATTCTTACCAAAGAGCACCATATCCAACTTGTTGATCATTGAAAACGCTTGCACAATTTTCTGAAAAGTCAACATTTTTCAAGGGAAGTGTCTGAATCAAGTGAAGCTAATCTTCTTCAGTAAAGCAAAATCAGGAGGTCAAGACATTGAAGCTTATGTATACCACTGAGAAACATAATTGCACCTTTTCTGTGTTTTCAATATATCTTTTTAGTTAGTTAAGGATTAAATTTTATGGATTTTTCATCATTTTTTTATTGAAACTGACCCTTCAATTAATATAAATTTCAGTTCATATAAAATCAGACTGTTTTAATTTCAAGTCTGTACCACAAAGCATATTATGAAAGATATATAACTAGTCTTCAGACACTGAAAATGACTCTCCATCATCCCTACCTTTATCATCTTCCAAGAACTTAAAAATTACCTCCAGCAAGTTTTCATGCAATCTATAAATATCACAGATCATGGAAAATCCAAAGCTGTAACTTTTTTCCCGGCTAGTACAGTTTACAAGATATTTGTGAAAAGGTATGAAACTTCAGAACTACTAGGATACATTATTTTACTTCATGGTAAATCTTGGAACAAATTACTATTCAATTTGCTGATTCAATCAAGTGATCTCTCCCACTGACTACACCTGATAAAGTCCAGTTTTCTAATTCAGCCTGCATATTTACTGCATTGTTGATGTTCCTGCAAAAGTCACTTTGTCATTTCCTGTATTGGGGCATGTTTTATTGACCAAAGTGCTTCAAGAGTTTTGTTCTTAAGAGCTGAGCTAGAATTATTTTTACACATTGACTTCCATCTGACAGTCCAATGTAAACAATTGAAAAACCTATGCATAAATTACTTAAACCCTATGGCAACTGTTTCTACCTTTACTGGCCCATGTAAAATCATTTTTCTACTCCTGACAGAAAATGCAAAGCTTTTCTTCTCTTGAAGGCATGTACCTAACTTGTTCATAGAATGTGACCATCACAGTCACTGTCATGCTCCTAGTTCCTGCAGGGATGTAATCTGAGACTCTAAGACATTAATAGTTGGACTCCAGACCATAATAACTCTGTTTCACAGCCTCTGTGCTAGCCAATAAATTCTAGATATTGAACAGAACACTATCAATGTGTAGCCAACTATAAATTTACAGGGTATTATCATCATTAAATACACAGATCATTAAGTTTATATGGCAGCACTTGCTACAATTTTTTTAGATACAGAAAAGCTGCACTGAAAATACACTTCAGATACAGATTAGGGTTTTTTTAAGTGGTATATCATTCTACATGCAGTTTTCAAATAAATGTAGGGTCCTTTGCTTTAGAAGACACTGCAAAAGTGTATCACACTTATTTGTGCACAGCACACAATTTTGGACAGAAAGTTGATCAAAAACTTACATAGTTTTCTGTAAAGGTATTTCCAACTTCATTTCTCAGAAGTCTCTCCTTGGGAGGTGAATGCAGTCAAGAATGCCCCCAGTATTTTTCTTTAAGCTGTGCTTTTCTGTCTGCATGCACTGGTGTAGGGATCTTTTTCAGTAAGACAGATGAAATCCTCACCTTCTGTTTCCTTGTTTTTAGATGTCATTTCACAACATAACTTCTCTGAAACCCTCACCCAGCCCTTTTAATAACCTAACTGAAAACCTATCTTACTCCTTCTATGACCATCACACATGTCTAGCCTACCCTACCCTCCTACCATCTGCTCAGCAGTCAAGAGCTCGTGGCACACCAGGTCCACCTCTCCACCAACATTCCCCACTATTCCTAGATTCTTGATGCAATTTCCAGAGAGTGTTTAAGTCATCTCAGAACCAATGTCCCAGTCCAGCCAGGAGGAGCTGGCTTCCTACCATGCTTTCAGCCATACTATGGGGACAGTACTCACTCAGCCTTTGCAAGAAAAATACTTAGTGCCTATGTACTGGAAGCATTTTTAACCCAAAAGAGCATAGATTTAGAAGGGACATAAGGAAGAAGTTTTTACAATGACTGTGGTGAGACACTGGAATAGGTTGCCCAAAGAAGAGATGAATGCTCCATCCCTGGAAAGGTTCCAGGTCAGGCTGGATAAGGCTTTGAGCAATCTGGTCCAGTGGAAAGTGTTGCTGCCTGTGGCAGGGTGGCTGGGATTATGTGATCTTTAAAACTCCCTTTCAACATTCCATTATTCTTTGATTTGCTGTTGAAATAAGAGACCTTTCAAACTCTTCTTCAAGTGCCATTTCCTCACCTGTGTTAAAAGTATAAACAGCAGAAATGTGGCATAACATCAGGTTTCAACAAGCGTAGGCATAACCTTGCAGACACAGACACAACTTCTGTTTCACGTGTGATGTGTAGTGCAGGGGGTTACTTGTCTTTCCTCAGCTTTGTGACTAAGTGTCCCCAGCCTGAATTCTGATGCTACCTTAATCAGCAGTAGCATTTCTTTGCAGTGCTCTACAAAGGTCCTAATTGAGCTTTCCAATTATTCATGTGAACAAAATAAATGAAAGATAGGAAGAGCAGTCTGCTAAAATAATGCATATGGTATAGATTCTGCTCAAAGCCTTTGGGCACTAAATGAAGGAATGCTGGATTTGCTTAAAAAATATTTAGAAGGAAGGATGACAGCCTTTTCTCCCCATCCTCTCCTTGTGCACACATTACAATATACATGTCTATCATAACTCCTGGCAAGGAGATGAGACATGTCTCCGAGGGATGACACTATGGCCATCTCCTCTCCCCTACATCTAGAAAAGCATTCTGAACAGGACCTCAGTAGGTATAATGGGAAGAACATGAAGGATATATGGAAAAGGGAACAGCATGGTTGTTCTCAGCTCTTTGTGCTGTTGACAGGCATTTGTGCATCCAAAGAGTGAAGAAATCATGCAGTGGGAAGGACAGCAATTACAGGGGATGGACCTGGGGCTTCAGACCCCATTCCCTGAGATTTGCATACATTTAACCTGAGTCCATTACTGAGCTAAAATTAAAACACAGAAATCGAAACTTTGGGTTACTTTCCTCCCAGGAAAGCACACTAATCATTAAGCTACATTCAGTTTGCCTCACATCATCGTCCTCCCTTGTCTGGATTTGACAGTGTCCTCAAGCTTCAAAAAGACCCAAAAAGTGCTGTCCCTGTGTCTGGAGCCTGCATTACCCTGTTAGATACACAGAGGCTTGCTGGCACAGGGCAGGCTTCCAGGCAGACTTTGGTCTCTCCTTTCTCTCCATGGCAGCAGCATCAAAGAACAGTAGAGAAAATTGGAGGGGGGACAGCACATTATCTGCTCTCACTTGCAGACATCCAGCACACTCCGCAATGAGAAACCTGTAGGAAGCACCTTTTAGTGCCTAGTGAACATTTTTTTTCAGTTTTAAGAAAACTGGTTACACAAACTGAGAAATGACTATACAATTTTCAAGTTATGCACACAATAAAGAGATGAAGGTCTTAAATCTAAGGAAAATTAAGACTGTGGAAAAATATCAGAGTAGCCAATGGTGATAGCTAGATTCCAAGAAAGGCTGATTATTGCCTTGTGCCACATGTGCCCTGTACTTGACATCTAAAAATATACCTATTAAGAGCTGGAAGCACTTACTCCTTTCTGTGTGTACAGACATTTTCATGACCAGACTCGGGCTTGTATCAGGTTCCTGGAGAGAGGACAAACCTCACAAGTGGCCATGGACACATCCTGTCTAGCACAGAGCATCAGCTGACATATAGGCTATATCTCTGCAAAAAGCAAGGAATTGGAGAATGGACCCTCGTTGCAGCTAAAATTAATGAGAGTAATGGAAAGAGCAGAATTGTAGTAATTCTGCTATGAAATCTAAAAGACTGGAGAAAATCTAAAAGACCCAGAAACAATGGTGAAGCCAGTCTGGATTTACTGGGTGTTTTTCCAGGTTAGACAATTTTCTCTTTTAGATTTTAAAAGAGAATACTTGAAAGTTATATTGCTTTTCAGAAATTAAGGAAGGTTTAATGATAAAGATAGACACACAGAAAAATGTTTTATGGTTCTTATCTTCACAAGTCAACAGTTATTAATAAACACACTGCAGTGCCCTGATTAGAAAGGTTGGAAGAAACGAAGTTTCCTGTTTTCAGTTTATTCTTCAAAGGCCCTTGTTGACAGTGTTTTGCTTGCTGTGAGCACAGGAGGAAGACAAGAACAAAGTGAGGTTGTGTAAAAATTTCAAAGTATTGCCTGATGAATGATTGATTATGCTTGATTGATAATACCTCAAGGTGATTCTGCAAACCAGAAAATCCTGTGCTGGTCCCACACTGAGGTGCATGAGGTAGACAAATTGCTCACTTCTGTTAACAGACTAATAGTAGAAACCCACCTTTCCAATAAAAACGTCAAAGAGTGGAAAAACAAACACACGCCCCAGTAAAGTATATTGCTAAGGTTTGTATTCCGCAATTGAAATTTATGGTTTTGTGTAAGACTAAATATTAAATTGAGCACAAAATGTTTACAATATATTTATGATCTTTAATATGGTTTAGGTAAAAGTTATTACTTATTTATTTTCTTCTGTTATTGGTAGAGGTGGTGTTACCGCTGTTTTGGTTTTATTGTTATTGCTCCTCTGGAACTTCTTTTCTCCTTGGGTCAAAAGAATTTTGTATCTGAGTCACTGACTCAGTTATTAAATCCTATAAAATTCATTCATTTGTTCTAGTCAAACATGATCTATTCTCATTTAAAAAAAATTAAAAGGGACATAATCTGAGGAGAACCCTTAGAAAAGGCTTTTTGCTTCTGGTTATCTTATGTCTAAAATTCTCCTGAAAAACTTTTCTTTAAATATAAAGATTTTTCACACCCCAAAAGATTGCTAGAGCAGTAGATTATCCCATTGTTATGCTCCAGGGACTGCTGTGTGCACAGTGACCTCTGTGCAGAGGGCGGGTGTCTCAAAATGTGCATTGACCAGCACTGAAAAAACCTGCACTGAAGTCTGGCAGGACACTGAGGTCAGCACAATACTCTAGGCAAGCCCAGCCCGCTGGATGCAGACTGACCTTTGCCTCACCACCACTCAAAAGGCCAGGCACTCAATTCCTCCTGACAGAGCCAGTTCTGAAGCTACAGAGCTCTATCACCACTGGGAAGCAGCAGGAGGGAATTTGATGACTTGATGTACATAGAAAACTTCACCAAGGTGAATTCTAGGGGTGCCTTGAAAATCACCAGAGGCTCAGCTCTCAAGACTTCTAAACACCTCAAACTCCTTGCAGAATGAGAGCCAATAAAGCAAGACCAAAAGTAGCTTTCACAGCATGAATAGATTCTTGCTAGAAAAATCAATTCCATTGCACTATCTTTACAAAATTGGTTAGTAAATATGATGATGAAGCACATCTAGCAGGAAGATATGAAAAAATCAGATTTAATTAAGATATAGTAGTCCCACAGTCCATTTAATTGTCTGGCACAAAGATCCAAACATGGCTCTCAAACACCAACATGAAAGAAAGTTACCTTGAAAGAAACAGTTAAAGATGTGCGAAGCTCAGTAAGTTTGAACCAACCGAGAGATGGCTTCAGTTTGAAGAAATAATACCCTGGGAGTTGTTCTCTTTGTTTCCCTCTGGGAAACCTAAAATTTGGATGAACATGCTGTTTGAAAAAATCCCAACTTATAGTAAACACACTGCCTCAGTCCATAGCATCACCAGTGCAAGCATAGGTTGTCACTTGAAGGCAACATAAGGATAGCTGGGGTAGCCTGAACTGAAACCTTTTTCATCCTAACAACAAGATGGTAACAATAATCTCTAATTGTTTTACAGTTATAATTAGATGCTATTATTTTCATCTCACAGTCAATCTTTAAAAGCCCATATGAGCATTATATGAGACTTCACTTACCAGAGGCTGATTTCTTGGTCCACTGGATTGTCACTTGAGAATTAAGCCTGCTGAAAATCGAGTACTCTGGCATAACTATTGCACAACAATATCCAATCCTGGGCATTTTGTTGATTCTTTGAAACAGCAAATTCCACTATTGTGTTTCCAAATAGCTGTTAGTTTCCCTTTTCTTATCTTTCTTCTTCCCTCTTACAACATAAATTGAAGGAAGGCGAACTTAGATAATAACAAAACTTTTTATGTATCTCTTGGAACAAAAACAAACCATCTGTTTGAAGGAAGCTTTACTATTACTTTTCTGGTTTCCACCAGTGATTTTATTTACTTACTTTCATTACATTACAGTTTGTCTTATCATATGAAAAGAATACAGCTTATTCTCTTTCTTCTTATATATTCCTTTCCTTCGCTCCCTGAAAAGTATTTTTTCATACATGCTACATTTCTCTTCCAGATGCATCTTTTGCCACTGTGAACAGACAACTTTTAAGGGTAAAAATCCCCTTTGAATGTCAGAAAAAGCAGCCTGCTCGGCCCTAAACCATGTTCCTAAGGGTTGATAGAAGCAGTAGGATAAAGAAATGAAGGCAGAGACCTGGAATGCCTGTGGCATTAATAATGAAATATGGTGGTTTTCACCTCTGGATTACTGATTCAAAATGAAAGTTGCTACCCTGTGATCCTTATTCAGTGACCCATATGAAATGTGTGGATGACCTCCACCTAGTTCCCAGTAGATATTTGTCTGTCTTGCAAAAGCAAACATAAAGGTTAGTGCTCCAGTTAGTAGTTTCAAAAGAGGTTGACACCTGTTCTTGCCACTGCTATTGTAAATTTTTGGTCTGTGTAGTTTCACTTTCTGGCTTTGCTGGTCTGGAGCTTTGTTGGAGCCTGAGACTGATTTCAAAAACAACAAAAGGTTGTGAAACCACATGCTAACTTGGATGGCATAAGGAAATCTTCTTCTGTGGAAGCAGAGCTTCTGTGATATGATTTTATTCGCCTTGGTCTGATGTTCTTATCCCTCACAACACCTGTTTCAGTAACTCTGAAAGACTTCAGAAGCTTCTCATTACACAGTCAACAGCTCAACGGGGATTAGCACTTCAGTTCCTTTGATATAATCACTAAATTGCAGTATGCAGACCATGATAGAACTACCAATATTTGTGAAAACTGGAGGAACAAAACCCTGAGACCTCATGAATTTTACACATTTGGCTGAGTAAAGAACCTAAAACCACATCCAAGATTCTCCAGTATAGAGCCTGAAGGAAATTTCTGTCAGACTATCTTCAGAGAATGGATATCCATGAGTGCCTACATTACACTCAAAAGCACATAGAAAAATGTGTTCAAAATACCACTGAAGTCTTCAGGAAACCTCCCATCAGATTCAATGGACTTCAAGGCAGACTGAGAGATGCAGCACTGGGACCCCTCTAAGTCCCTTCTGCATGAGGGGTCCACATGGCCCCAGCTGGATGAGACACTTGCAATGGCACAGGAGAGAGCCAGTCTGCTGGACCAGCCACTTACACATGGCATATTAATTAATTATTTTTGTTCCTGTGATGCAAGGATACTTTTTTGTTCTCTTCTTAGAAAACAGCCCAGTAAACCTCCACACAAAAAAAAGGGTTTGGTGATCAAAGGATGGATTGTTTCTTTCTTTTTCTGGCTGAAAGAAAAAGATCAGTGATGGGTCTACAGGTCTGATCAAATATTATATTCATTTTTCCTAAGAAAAGCAGGGTCATCCCGCTACAGAAATATTCATATCAGCTTACTGCTGCTAACACACTTGGACACACCACATTAACCCAAGACTGTACCAGTGCTTCTTTCCTTGACATTCATCTCAACTACAATCACAGGCAATTTGCATCTCCATTAGAATGCAAATTCTTAAACCCACACTTAGACCTCTCTCCCATTTAGTCTCAAGACACTTACCCAGAAGCTGAACAGTAGGTTATAATGACATCAAAAGGAACAAATCCAGCAGTTCCAAGAGCAAAACCTTAACAGGATTTTATAGAAGATTTCAGAGAGTAAGAAGTAGATAAGAAACAAGAACTGCAAGTGATATGTTTTGGAAACAAAGTATTCAAAAAACAAATTTAATAAATAATTAAATCTTACAGACTTGTGGCATCTGGTAAGAGTGACTTTTATGGTAAGAGATGATTTCTCAAATATCAGCAAGATTATAGGGCTTTTACCCTTTCATTTGAGGAACAATTCTTCAGTCTATTTCATGTCAGAATGTATTAAACAGTTGTGATTTTGATTAATTTTGATTGCAAGTGGGCACAGTCTCTGGATGAATTAATATTTAATTAGGATGATTTCAGCAAGAGGGAAGATGAATTTATGAATTTCCTCCTTCTCCTCACAAAAAAAAAAAAAAAAAAAAAAAAGGACATCCAGCAAAAGGTGCAACCAAAATACCAAAATTAAATTTGATTCAGGCTAAGCATTACAGTTAGAGAGTGAATGTATTCTGCTATTACCACCTTCTCCTACAAGCATGTTTTGAAAGACAAGGATTGCAAGAAGGATTTAAAACACTGTACATTTTAGGTCAATTCTTCTTTAAAAATTATTGAAGAAGCTCAATAGGAAGGGTCACACAGGGTCAGTGACATTAAAAAATTGATGTGGGATGCCTGTTCTGCTGAGCAGAGGACTCCAATACTCCCAGGGATGTAATGGTAGAATGGTTAAAGATGGTTAAAGATTTTCTATTTCCTCATTTCTCATACTACAAATTATGAATGTTTTGTCAAGACTGCAGACATGTCCACATTTACAGAAATAGGTTATATTTCTTCTTTTCTGAGCTGGCTGAAGAAATATAACTCCATGAAGGAAAACTGAAGGAAATATCCACTATGGCTGCAGAGCAAAATAATAAACGCAATCCTGGCAAGCTGTTCAATTTATGTATTATCATGATTAACAGACATTTTATTTGCAGCCATTTGTCCTTTTCCCAGGAAAGGTAATCCAGCCCTGGAAAAGAGAGATAATACATTTCGTTGAACTACTAATTCATTTCAGATAATCATGGTAATTGATGTGTTCCAAAATGTTATCTTGAAAATGGGATTGAGTACATTCCATTACAAAAAATTAAGCAAGACATTCTGAGTAGAAAATACCATACAGAAAATTATATTCTAAACACGGTGTAATATCCTAATTGTATCTACAAGACTTTTTCCTTCTTTCCTCAATGTTTCACCAAACCTTCATTCCCTAGTCTAAAGGCAAAATACTTTTGCATCATTAAAGGTCCATCATGATATTTGCTCAACCAAAATTCAAAAGCAACATTTGCTTTGCATCTTGCCTTAAATATCGCAGAAAAGTACCATTATTACTTCAGTTACCCATGTGTAGGAGACTGGAATGCTAATGGACAATGACTCAAACAATCAGCCACTCGTAAAAGCAGTCATTATAGCATTACACCCATGCTGCATTATTGATGTGCTTTGCTGATCACCTACAAGATCATGGCCCAGGTGAGGAGGCTGTGAGCACCAGAGGAGGACCACCACATATCAACCTGAGTTCAGCAAGAAGCTGGATTTTGATCCAGATAAGCGAAAAAATAGTCTACAATATTTCCAACTGTCTGTTTTTCTGTCTGAATATTTTCTCAAATAATCGACCACTACCAAAGTTATGCAATAGTTTTCCAGCTACTCTTTTATACAGCTGGCAAATCTACTTCTCCAAAAGTGATGCGCAACCCTTTTGGCTCCCATGAATTTGAAAAATAGAATTTCTGAAATTTCAGACAACTTCTCCTTCACTATTTTCATATTCTCTATGCATATTGTATGAATCTGCATATTTATTGTTTGTTTTGTAACATTCTCAGCAAACATCACTTTGTTTACTCTATGCTCTTTCTCATTTAATTCTTGTTGCTAGTTATTTGCTTGCAGCACAAATCCTCTGATTTAATTTCTATGCCCTCATTAGACATCTTTATTGAAAATGAACACATGCAGCTGATTGGGACTACTTCTGCCATTTGGAATTTTCAATTTCTTTCTCCTTGTCACTTTTCTTTCTCATTTTAGACTGCATGTATTCCTTCTATTAGCTTGAATTTTTTCTGCAAGCATCTACAGAGCACACATACCACCTTCTTAATTTTTTTTCTTTCCTCTATTTTAAATACTTGATAGCTAAAATTTTCATCTCAAATGTCTTCTAAACCCACAACAGCAGAAGATTCGGCTTCTTCTATTAAGCTTTCTTTGAACTGTGTGGTTTTTAAACAATGTCCTGGTAATTTTAGTTTCCTTCTGTATCTCCAAAGCTTTATCACAGGGTTCATATCCGAGAAATCCTACTTGAAAAAATAATGAACGTTCCTAAAATATTCCTAAAATATTAATCTATTCTATTTCTAAAATCCTTCTCTTTTCCTTAACTCTGCATATAATACCAACCAGACTGTGTAATTCACTAAAAATAAAGGGACTCTATCTGTCTACATCTTGTATTTAACTCAGTATAAGCCTCTGGAACCAGAAGTTAACAACCAGAACTTCCCTGGACTTCATCTTGAGCAACCTGTTCATGTTTGATTTGAGTGAGGAGTTGAAACAAATGTCCTCTTAAGGACCCTTCCCACCTAAATTGTTCTGTGACACCATGAATCTCTGGATGCACCACATATATCATCCCAATACTTCATCCTCCATAATATTTTAGAGGGTTTTCTACAAATCTAAAGTAAATCTGATTTGATGCAAATTTTTTTCTGTCATTAATTAGCAATGCAGAAAACCCTTCAGCTTCCATAGTGAAATATTGTCTTATATAGTTAAATTTCTAGATTTTTCTTTATAAATTTTGTATCATTTTTATGGTCTGTTATGCTGTTTATCTGCCTCTTCCCTAAAAAGGCATGTCCCATTGTCCCACACTAATTAAAGTGGGGAAATTTTGATCCATGTTGTGCATCCTCTTTACCACGTTTAAATCTAGACCATAATACTTTATAATGCTTATGAGAGTGTCAAAAAAGCAGTACTAAAATACAGATATTTTTTTTCCCTGTTCTAGATATTATGCTGGTTACCTTTTCAAGGAAGGAAATTAAATTGTTTTGACAGAATCATTTTTTTAAAAACCTACAACAGCACTTTTTACCATTTAATTATCTCCTGATTTTTTAAAATGCAAATTGATTAGTTATTTGTTTCTAAATTGTCTCTGGGGCCCCAGTTTTTGAGTGTTAGCCCTTTCCTATTTTTAAAGATAGCATATTGTCTTCACTCATCTGTCAGAGAATTCACAGGTTCAAAGGATTCTTGAGTTCCCACACGCTTCAGAAATCCCAGGTATTTCTCCTAATGGCAGTGCACTCTCTAAAGCTGCCTTGCAAGCCTCTGAAAAGTGGCCATAAGCACATTGAGGATATAATGCAGTCAGAACAGCACCCTGCATTCCAAACTATGATTTCTTAATGAGCTGAGTGCTGCTGTACTTGCCACAGGATTCATGCATAATTAATTCCAATTCATTTTACCAATTAACCACCTTCCTAATGTTTGCGTAGAGTTACTGGAAACAGTCTTGCTTTCTTCCACCATGAATTCTTTCTTAGATGCTTGTTTTAGCCCCATTGCTTACTACATCATTTCATGTTAGATAAATACATTATGTTTGTTCTAGGTTATGAGTCATTATAGCCTTACACCCATGCTGCATTATTGATGTGCACAAAACTGCAATATAATGCTGTATTGAACAGAAATGAAAGTGCAGTCATCCTATGTTTGAGGAAAAGGGTAGCCTTGGCTGTTAATATTTTCAAGGTGGTGAAAATATTTTAGATCACCAGAGTTCTAAATATAAGTGTTATTTTCATTGGGCATACATGTGTTTAAGCACCAATTTTTTAATATGCTCAACTCCTTCTTTGACCATCCAGTAATTTGGGACTAATCTTGATTGCTTTTTAATTTCTCTATTATTTATAAGCCCTTGAGGCTTAACCTAGAAAACTATACATTTAATTTCAAGAATATCATTGATCCCATCAGTATTTCCTATTTTAGGAAAAAAAAAAGTCTTTTTTTAGCCTGAGACAAGCCTAAAATGATGTGGATTTTAGCCATTGTTGCCAGAAATGGTATTCTTCGACATTTGGTACTTTGAATTGTGTTCTAGTGCTGTGGGCTTGGGTATATAAGTCATGAAGTTTTACTTCAATTTGTTGAATGAATGACAAAACTGTGGGCTTGCATAGCAATGAATGGGGCCATTTTCAATTTCATTCAGTCTCACCTGAGGAATGTTATGAAAACTGGCCTCCAAAAAATGATAAAACTCCCACAGGCTTCACTGTAGTTAGGGTTTTATCTCCAATTCCCCAAACAGACTCAATTCCTCAAAAAGTTTTTAAAATAACTTTAAAAAATTTTTCAAATGGGAAAACCAGTGAAATTATTTGGGAAGTGAAGAAAATGTAACAAATCAAGTTTTCCCTTTTGAATGGAGATATTATGAACTCCTTATCAAGGACTCATAAGGAGTAAAAATTGCTATTCTGGGTTTCATTTCTTGGGAGAATGTCTCTGTTTAACACAGAAATTAAGCAGTTGAGTGTGGGTTTGTAGCAGAAAATAATTCTAGTGGAAACTAAAAATATTTTCAGCATTTTCTGTTTCTTAATTGGTGACTTTAAACTAAGTTGCAACAAAACTGGAACCTTTAATATATCCATCCTGTAAGGAGGAAAAAATAACAACCAGAAACCTCTGACCTGAATGCTAATTGACAAGAATACTGTTTGCCTATTGATGTTTTATTTAATAAACTGGTGTGCTAGACACATGTTTTTAAAGTTCAGGTTTAATTAAAAGATAAGACTAAGCAGCAGCTTGGCAAGAGGATAAGGGAAAGTGTTGAATTCTTTGTTTCTGTTGACAAAGCAGCTGCTATTTTTTCTTTTTAACTAATCTTAATGTCACATCAAGAAACTGCTTTCATAATTTTGGTGCATTTAATGAGTTACTCAAGTTCGTACTCAGGCAATTATCCTTCCTCACCTGATACTTTTATGAAGTGAAATATTGCAGGTCCCAGTATGCTTGGATTTGTAAAAAGCTGCTTTCCCTATATATATTATAGTAGAAAAACCTTATCTTCCAGACTTAAAATATCTTCATCAGTCAGAAAGCAGAGGTTAAAAGCTGAAGTGTAGGAAGCTCAGCAAGTGATTAGCTGCTTAGAGGGCAACATTTGGAAACATCTTTCTACAGCAAGGCTTAGAACGCAGGAAAATGCTTCCAAATATATTAGTTCAGAGGGCAAAACCATTTATGGCATGCCATGAGATTGTAAAAGTGGACATAACTCTCCCAGTGGCAATAAAGTTCTATATTTTTATCTGAAGAACAGCTGGCTCTGGTTACTTCTTGTGAATGCCCTTTGTAAAACAAGTGTCAAGGGTAAAGAGAACAGATTCTCTTTACTTTTCAAACGCAGTAGCATGTGAAAATTCAATGAAAGATGAAAATCCCATTGTTACTGGCCCTGGAAAATTGACTGAGAAGATATTCTTGTGGAAGGGAGCTGAAACAACTGGATGTGAACTTACACTTAAAAGATAAGTGAGGAAACAGACATGAGGCTGCACTGGTGAACACAGGAATGAAAACACATCAAAGCTGGTGTCGTGCTATGTTAATAACTACGTTATTAACGTAGTTATTAAAAAATCAGAGGATTCATTCAGGTGTCAGAACTTATGAAACCAATAACCTGGTTTTTCACATAGCATAAGCTGATATCAGCTCCTTTCCAGCTTTGCTAATCTCTTACCAAATGTCATGTCGACAGCTGTCATTCCAGATGCTCAGAAAGCAAGACATTTTATAAAAATGAGAAGAGCAGAAGTAGACAGATAAGTCAACAAGTCAGCCTGTTGCAGGGTGTGTGTCTAGAGTCAGTGTGAATTGCAAAATGCATTTTCTTTTGAGAAAAGTATCAGCTTTTCCAGTAAAGTCTGAGACCTCCCTACTAGTTGAAAGACACGTAGGCAACATTCCCCATCCAATAAAAGCACTGAGCTGAACTTTGATTATCTGTATCTCAAATAGTGACTGGAGACACGAAGTCATTTTATACTTTTCTATTCACATATGTGATCAGAAATTTCTCTTGGACAGGGAAGCATCTTGTAACAAAGACATTCTCAAAAATTATGCTGTTTTCTTAAATTAAAAAAAAAAAAAGAAGAAGAAAAAGAGAAAGAAAAAATATTTTCAGTATTTCAAACTAGCTCAAAGTGAGACTTGCTGCACAGACCACATTTTTTGAGAACAACTGATACCAGCAAGGTGAGCACAGGTACATGTTTTGGGGATTGTTTCCTACAGTGTTGCACTGGAATAGGAGAACCACACAGATGTTAAAGTTTTATTCTTCTCTTTCCTTTTCTTATTACAGAGCCTTGTCTTTACATCAGGCTTCTGATGCAGCTGTGCATGAATGAGGTCGTGCGCACCAGTTTCCTCTGAAGATACAGGACTTAGTTCCCTTTCTCTAATTCATCACACTTGAAAAGTAACTTCTGCTATCTGCACAAACCAGGGACTTGGGCAGAAGCAACTTTGCCTTAGATGCCCCACTACTCACTTGTGATAGGCAAAGCCAAAGAGTGGAAAGATAAATTATTCCAGTAGAAGCAGTAGATGCCTTAAAACTCTAAGAAGACAAATTCAGTTTAAGCATTTCTCCAACAGCAGTTGGTTACAAGCAGATGCCTTGGAAAGAGGACAAACAGGAAATTTGTGCTAAATTGCTTTCCTTGAATGCATTCTTGGGTTCCAACTATTTTCACTTCAGGGACTTACTGATCTAGAATTAAGCAAATAACTTCAGTGAAATTTCTTCCATATCTGACCTTCACTGGGAAATACATGCCCTTTTTACTAGGAAGCCACAGTAACCAGGAAGTGAATATTAAAGTTACATCTGATTCTGAAGTTGACCAAAATATTAAGGGCTATCTTAATCTTTACAAGCTGCAATATAAAAAGCAGTAATGTGTTTGCTAAAGCTGCTTGCCAACTCTACCAATATGTAGATGCTCACACAAGCCATTCTACTGAGGATAACAGAAACATCTTCAGTCTTCCAATTGTTGTCTGGAAGTTTCCACAAGTAGAAGAATCCTCGTTGATTTACTATCAACTCTAATGCACAAAACACCAAAAACTATCTCCAGATTGGAAGTGTCTAAAAGGATGAAAGGCCTTAGACACATTAAAGTGAAAGCTTTCTTTCAAAGTCAGCCAAGCAGTGCTAATGCACCCCCTTGAGTACCTGTCCTAAAATGCCAAGTGTCATGAGCTACCTCTCTATGGACTCTTGTCCCTCCTCTTTGGTGTTCCATTACTGCTGAAGATGTACCAGCTGCTCTGCAAGAGGGACAGCTGTCAGACTAAATTCTCCTCCTTCTTCTCAACTGATGCCATTCTGGCAGAAAGACCACGTTCATGGGGAAACCATGAACGAGAAGAAGCTGGTAATTAAAGCACTCAGCAAAAAGAGCAAGAGTGCAACAATCAGAACACATTTCCTGTAACTTTTATCAAGCAGGCAACTTAGTAGCCCTGGGCCATATTATGACAAACCTTGTTCAAGAGATGTCCCCACCGACTTCAAATGTAGTTGTTTTGAAAAACTGACAGCAAGACAGATCCCCTGATATATTTGTGCTAAGTTTTAATGTGGAAACTTTTTTTAAAAGTTGAAAGAAACACCCAATCACACTGCAGCATCTCCAGGAACTCACTCTGCAGGGAAGGCAATAAATAGAGAAGCAACTTTTTAAATACCAGCAAAAAGCTATACTAGGAAAAAAAACTTTTAGCCTTGAAGTCTATTTACCACTACTTTGTCACATGCTTACATATTACAAAACTCTATTATTATAGCTTTGTATTTGACTTATTTCATTACTTGTTTCCTGACTTATTTTATGAAGTCTTTGGCCATACGAAAGAAAACTCTGCAACTATGTTAACTTAATGACATTTACTCACAAGCTGATGGAGCATTCAGATGTTTCATAAGTGTCACTGTCAAAAAGAAGCAAAGATTAAGGGAAGTAATCACAATTGCTTTTGCTTTTATGAAGGTATAGTTTTTTTCACAGTAGCTATAAATATCCCCTTATCATGATGATCAAAAAGGTAAAATTGCTGAATTTTACCTACTGCTAAACTTCCTTGCTGCTGCTACTTGGCTTGGTTAGAAAAAGCTCCTGTCTTTTCTGTTATGCCTTGCACAGCACCTCTAACACACATACTACAATCTCTCCTTATTCCTTCAATTTCCAAGGTTGCGAGAAGGAATCAGAACCCATGGCACATTGCCTTTGCAGTCCTCATCACCCCCTCCTCTCCCTGTGCAAGAGTTACCAGAGCTGCAGCTCCTGTAAATTCCTTCACCAGCTGGACTCCTGCCCTGCTCTGCCTTGTATCCTTGGGGACAAACACTGCTCTTCTCCAGCACAAACCTGTGTCCCACCAGCCTTTCTGCCAGCACCAACACATCCAGCCTACATCAACCTGAGCTTCTGTGTGGATGCAGACAAATTATAAATTATGAAAGCGTACATTCACAAAAGAATTTTTTTTTAAAAACCAAAACAAAACAAAACAGCAAAACTCATGTAAATACTGCATTCCTTATTCCTCTCATCCTGCAAGCAAGATGACATTTATTTAAATCTTACATATTCATGACTTTTGTATCTAGCTAGAATATTCTAGAGCTGTTAAACTTCATCTTTCTGAGCAGCTGGAGTCCTGTCACTGCCTTTAATGGTGCAGAAGGGACACATTCAGTGAAAAGGATCTGTGAGAAGCCCCAGTAAAGATCAGGCCAGCAAGAGAAAGCCTACCATGATCCTGTGTTGATGGTGTCAGCAGGACCACTGAAGTGAGAAGCACAAAATTTTTCTTTGATGACAAGCACCATTAAAATTTTCCCTCACAGGCCTCCCCAGGCTCTGACACATAAGGGGCTGTGACAGCTCCATCAATCAGCTCCTGCAGATCCTGAGGAAACCAGCCATCCCCACACAATATCCAACATGATACCAGCCTCAGGGGTTGTATCAGACAGCTAATATTGCACTTCTTGATGCATAAGGCCCAACATACGAAGCTTTTCTCAGATTTCTACTCCCAGATGCCAAAATTACCCAGCAAAACCTCTGATTCCATTTTTACCCTCTCAGCTGTTTCCAGGGCAAATTGTTAATCTTCTGTCAAACTTAACTCCTGTTCCTAAGTTTATCTCAGCAGCTGATCCCTTGCCTGGCCCTGTTGCACTCAAGTTGTGTGCTCTTTTAGCCATGCCCTGTCCGTGGACTGGCAGAGAAAGTCCAGAGCTGCATTCCACCCATTTTGCCTTCAAACAGTGCCCACTGTGGCCAGATGCTCCAGGACAAAAGATGTGGAGAGCCTCAACTAACACAGATGTGACAACATGGGTGCTGGGTCTGACACACCAGCGAGCAGGAAGTCCAGATTTTCCTTTTCCAGGTAATGCTTTTAGACAGATGCAGGGAACATAATTTTGCCTTTAAAAATAAAATGCTGCTTGCTTGACCTCAGGTAACTGCTCTCCTGCATAGAATGGTCCTGCAATAGCACCAAAATATGGTAAAAATCAATTTATCAAGGCAAAGGAATTTGTTGTACTGATTGACACAGCAGTGCCTGTGCAAGGCTCAGAGAATACTTGTATGAGCATATATTACTGTAAAATTAAGTCAAAACTTATATTAATATGCTCTCATTTGTCAGGGAAAGCAAAAATCTTTTGCTTTTGTCAATATTTTAAAGTTTTCATTTCTAGCTCTACTGTCTGTGTATAAACAATGAATATACTCTCATACTTGGTGCCACAGGATCAAAACTCATTATCTTTATAGGCAAATCCAATAACATTTTTTAAATCTCTAAAGCACTGCTCACAGAAACAAGAAAATCTATAAAAGGACATATTTTTTTACATGTTACAATACTAATCTTGGAAAAGCATTGCCACAAGACATCATTATGTCAGCAAGTCTAGGAGAGATATATAAAGCATTCAACCTGCATAATAAAACTACTATCTCCATGTTTATTTAGAAAAAATATTGACAGTTTTGGCCTAGAGACAAGTGATAGAAAAGCTGAATAAACTATTTTCATGGTTCAAACGAAAATAGTAGCTAGAAGCAGAAGTTTAGGGGGTTTAATTGGTTTTTTTCAAGGTTTAGGGAAATTTTTCATCCAAATAACTTAGCCATACAGCACACAAAGCTTACCTGATCTGACCTGAGCCATTGATATAAACAGATATTCACAAATTCAAGTTTACATGGGTGAAATATAGTTGTAAAAAAATCGCATTTTTAAAAGGTTAAACATTTTAATCTCACATTTTCAAAATGCCCCTTTGTTTGAAAGTGAAAAAAACCCACAATCTTTTATCTGAATTTGATCTGGTTTTGGAGCTAAACTGAAAAATTAATAGTATTTTTTCAGATTTTTAAGGCAATCTAAAATCTGTTACTTAAGCACAGTTAACTTTGATATTATTTCACTTTGAAGAAGTGGTATTGATCTGGTCATTATTGCACTAATCACATTTAATGTGGCAATTCCCACATTCCTCCAGAAATTAGGGCACTTGAGTAATTCTCTTTGCTAGTCATCCCAATCATAACTGTTACAAGACATGACACATGAGTGAGTGCAATCACCTCCTCACATCTATGTTCCATTTCATTGGAACTCCAAAGAGAACGGGGCACACCACTGTTCGCCACTGCACTGGTGCATGAATACAGTCATGTTTGTACATAGGTGCAAACAAAAATTTCTTGTTCTGGTTTGTTTTTGCAGAGGTGTGACAATGACCTCTAACAGACTCGGGGCAGGGCAGGGAGCAGCAGCATCACTCAGAGTAAGAGCAGAGCTGCTGGGAAGTGCTGATGTAGCATCAGCATTCCTGGTATCTGTGGCTCCCAGAGAGCCCTGTAATTCACCCACCTTCCTCAGCTGCACCATCCGAGCACTCAGAGAGCTTACGTCTGGGGGATATCTGTGTTTGTTCAATGATCACGTGTTTGCCAAGTGATAGGCAATGGTATCTCCAGCAGCCCTGCTGCCTTTCACTGTCTATTTCTAGACTGGAGAATAACATGGACGGGAAACTCAGCATCCTTAGCAGATTGCCACTTAAAATTATTTGTGTATCAGCCTTCCTTCAATAGCAAAGGGAATTTGATGACTTTATGCTTCTGAACTCCAGGCTTTCATGGTGTTCAAGTATTTCATACAAAATATACAAGTATTTTATACATAATAAGCACCAGTTTTCCACTAACAAAATCCTGGTGGTTTTAGTTCTATTCTGTTTGGGATATATCTTATCACATCATTTCATGAAAGTGAGCATGGACATATCTCGTTCTGCTTGGATTTTCAATAAACTTAGAGAAGGGACAGTGAATTTCCTTCTTAATGCCATTTCTAACTTGTATTCAAACACGCACCCCTCTCAAATAAATATATTTTGTATAGCCATCCACTGTTTATCCTTGTAAATCATACTCTCTCTGTAAAGAGATTCAGAGGAAAAAGTGCTCCTGCGACAACAAAAAATAAGTGGAAAATTGTTTGGTTTTCTTCTTCATTACTTATTCAGCAACAAAATTCCATGTGTTGGCAGGTTACAATAAAGATAACCACCTTCTGCAGCCTGGCATGGGGAGGAGAATCATGCTCCCCAGTGTTGAAAGGCATTTTCTGTCCACTGGTCCAATTCTGTATGACAAGGCATGTGTCTTTACATATACCTAGGAATATGCTGGAATATGTGCCCCAATGTGATTCAGTCACAAAAATCTACTAATCCAAAAATATTTTGCTAAGATCTCGGTTCCTCAAGGTGAACCAGGCAGCCTAGAATTTAACAATTATCTTTTAAAATATCAGTCTGGGGAGGAAATTTAACAGTAAATTAATAAAATTAAGAAAAAAGATTTACTAATTTCTGCAACTAACGTGCCCCATCAGTGACTGCTTAATGAGGGCAGAGGTGTTCAGCTCAGCACTAAAATAATGGGACAGGCTTACAATATTATACAGAGCCCTGGCACAGGCAGAGGCACACATTTCCCTCTTCTCCAGATCACAGTAAATCCTGGCTGCCCTCAGCCAAGCAATTCCATTTCTCTGCTGTCCCTTTCTCTGGACCATTGCCCATGATTTCTTTAGCCTGGCAAATCCCTGGGACAAGGGTTGTCTATTATGACATATTTGGATGGTAGCAATTCCAGTGGGCCTGAAAGGGATCTCTACACACTAACAAGTACAAATGAATAACAACGGAACAAGAATGCTGTCTTTTCTTAAAGCATCTTAAATCCCTTTAGCTGTTCCTAGACACTTTGCAGTGCTTAATGAGCATGTGAGAAAAAGCCACAAAGGGACATTGCTTTGAAAGCAAATGCTTGCTTGCAATTTTGTATGGGTAAGTGAATATTTTTTCATGTTCAAGTTCAGTAAGTAAAGACTTCGCTACTTCATATTTGAAAGAAAATCTTTCTGAACATGCACAAAGCCTGTCAGTCTGAAAAATTGCAACAAACTGGCCAAAGGAAAACAAAAAGCCCACAGACAATTGTTGAAGGAGACTAGTAGAGGGCATATGCAAAAAGCTTCAACAAATGTGTTGGGATCAAGGACTGGGGAATACAGATACCATCAGACAGGTTAAGAATGTGCATGGCAGAAATGCAACCAAATAATATTCTCATAAAACACTGCAAGGTTTATAAAGCTGTGCTAACTGACATAATAGGACCTCTTCTTTTTAGTCTGTGATATCAATTCAGCTTCTCTGGCACTTCTGTTCTCTCTCTAGAATAGATCTACCGAGACTAAAAGCAGACCTGAGTGCTTTGCCTCTTGTGCTGATATGCTGCTGCAATGCCCATGAAAAGCTGATATCAACTCCATCATACAGGAGGGAGAAAACCACAGTCAAAATGAGCAGTGCCTGTATCACCTGCTGATTTAGATCTAGCATCCCAAGGGAGCAGAAACCCAGCTCACTAAAAAAGGAGATGGATGGTTTTGCGATGTGGGACACGCTTCACTAGATCTGATGCTCATCTGGAGGCTCTCTCTCTCTCTCTGTGTAAATCAAACCTGATGCCAGCTCTTGCTTCCTTTTCTATTAAGATGTAAACAATGTAAAGAAAAAACAAGTTTTCTAGTTAATATGGAGGCAAATAGAAACCAATGTTAACAGAGAAAAGTAAACGTTTCTATTGCCTGGTTTCAATGTCTAACATTGATCCCTGCCCAAAAAATACAGTTTTGAATCAATTCCATACTTATGAGCATGATGCTGAATTGCAAGAGGATAATTTAGTGCACAGCTTCTTATTAGGATTTAGCATAATATAGACTCCTCCAATTCTGTACTCTCCTAATTAGACAGTCCACAGTCGGCCTATATACATGGCATATGCAATTCCTCCTGCAGCCAGATAGAGGAAAGTACCTATAGACTGATCCTTATCTTTTAAGCAGAAGTTTTTGGGCATCATTCTGACTTTTATATCACACTGCAAAAATGCAAAAGTCAGGAGCCCAGAAAATAGTTTGTACTTTTTTATTACCCTACTCATGCTATCTACATTCTTTACACACGGTCACGCTTGGTGGGAGTTATAGAGCTAGCTTCTCTTTGGTCCTTTGAATATTTCCCCAGAGCTGACAGCCAAAAGCTTCATTTTCAACATCTGGAACAGTAAAAGCAAAAACAGCAGCAGCAGCACCAAATTCTGTGTATCAGCGGTGAATGCTTTCTTTCTCTCAGCAGCATTTTGTGCTGTGCAGCACTAAATGCTTCAGCCTCAGCTGAAGTATTACAGTCGTGTGAGTGTGTTGACATGCCCTCTGTGCAAGTTCCCAGAAGCACCATCTACCAAAATTTATACTTGAAGCAGAAAGTGTCTCTAAGCTTTGTGCCTACCTACCTAATCAAACTAGAAATACCAGATCATTGAGAAGAAAGCTTTTGTCAATGTTCTATTTCTTCTAATTAGCTATCATTATTATAACTACCAACAACATTTCAGAGGAAAGATATTAAAAGTTACAGCAATATCCTAGGGACCTTATAATCCAAATTACAGAAGGCACATTAGCAGATGGCAGGCACACAAAGATGTGGAAAATGGGAAAAGACTGTTAAGCCTTGTGCATGAGAGCATGAGCTCCTTACAGTGTGTTTGGCATTCAAAGGAATTTGTTTCAAACACAGCAGGTAGCATGTCTTCCTGCACTTGTGGTTTCAGGCCAGGCAAGGTTTATGAAATAATTGCACATTTTAAAGCCAACAAATCCACCTAAGGAGGTGCTCAAAGATGAGCTGGGGACTGCCACACCAGTCCATGGGAGGGTTTCTAAAGGTGACAAACATGGCAAGGGGCTTAGAGCAGAAGCCAGCACTACCCAGTATTTCAGTTTTGCTTTGAAGGACACAAGAGAGCAGCCCCTGAGCCTCCTCTCAGATTGGCAGAGCCAAGCCAGTTGCACACCCCACGTGAGCCAGGCTTTGACTCCTTCAGGCACACACACACACACACACACACACACAGAATGGAGCCAGGCATGAACATTCCTGTTCACTTTCCAGGATGGACAGCCAGGAGCCAGCTCAGACCTGCAAACTCTGCCAAAGCAGCAGTAGATAAACGCTTGGGCACAGCATCTCACAAATGGAGCTCCACAACTTCCAGAGCAGAGCTGGCTGGATTTTGGCTGGCTCACAGAGTGGACAGGGAAGCTTACAGCTGTCCGTGCCCATCTGTTTAGACATGCCTTAAAAGCCCAGCAGAAGCTTGGGCCATCAACACCAGCTGAAAAGCGTGTCCTAAATTTAGGGCATTATAAGAATTTGGCAGAACAAATACAACTATTAGGCACCAACACAGATTCTGCACCAAAATTGGGGAGGCACCTCCAGTTTATGACATGTTAAATTATAGGCTAACTTGTCAAATTAGTTTTAAACTCTGAGGGGAAAAAATTCTGACAAGAAAAATAAAGAGAAAAACAGTTTGACAGAATTAAAGAAACCTTCAGCACGAAGCATTAAATAGTAATGGGAAAACTGTTACTATGACTACTGACAGCCAAGTAATAATATCTCACCCTCAAAACAACAGTGAACATCACCTATGTTTCTACTTAGACTATTCAGGAGTAAGGGGAAAACACCAGAACAACCTCAGGTTCCCCTGCTTCCTGTGCTCTAAGACATGAAATGCAACAGGGGAACAAGATGTAATCTGTGTCAAAAATGTCCTTCTAGATGAAATGCTCACTGAAATCAAATGTCTACCCATTCCATTTCCCCCCCCCCCTTTTTTTTTTTTTGCCTCCCTCCCACTGTATAAGTAACCTGAACAAGTAACCAGAATATCTTTAATAGAAGTGGTTTTATGGCTTCCCCCTTTGTCCTGCTACTGAGCTGCACTCACAGGGAAGGTCTGGAAGGAGGAAGGAGAAGTGAGTGTTGTGCTGTGTGGGAGCTTGTGTCGTGGAATGCTGGGCATTTAGAGGAGAAGCCAGGCTACCTGCTGCCCAGTGGATGCTGAACAGCACAGCTCCAGGCACACACACACAACCAGCCAAGATACAGGCCTTAGCAGAGACTTGGCAAGATTTGTGACAGCTGAATGACAGCTGAAGTAAAACCAGATTGCCTGTTAACAGCACAGAAAACCATATGGAGGACTGGACATGCAAATATTATTCATGTGCATGCTACAGTAAGTCAGCAGAACTAATGCAGGGAAAAAAATACGCTGTGGTAACTTCAGGCTCAAAACTAAGGATTCTGCATTTCTTCCTTCTAGCTTCAGCATTCCTCTTTCACTATCCCTGCTTAGGAACTGAAGGCTGCTTCTGTAGCTCAAGAGACAGTCACTATAATCCACAGTAAATTAATTTATCTATACCTAAAGATGTAATGCACACCCTCTGTATTTTGGCATCACATAGATGTTGCAAGTACAGTAGGATTAAATCAGTTAAATCAGTATTTCAATAGCTTGAACAAGAAATCAATAGGGAAAAGAAAATAACAGAAGAAAACAAATCCCTCTGAATCTCTAAGATTGTTACATGGATCAGCAGTTGTCATGTTAACTAAAATTCCTCCCACATTCCTTTGACCTTGTCCTAACTTCCACAAAGCTTCCAATGTTAAATGCCTGGCTTTGAACCTTCCTCACCCCTTGGGAAAAACTAAGACTGAATCAGTTTTGAGGCAATTTACATACTTCTATACTACTTCCATTTTATTTCCAAAGTGAATTTTTAACAGTTTAAACTTGTCCAGTGATCAACAGAGGTAAGAATTGTGTGGCCCAAGTACCTTGAGGGAGGCCCAGCTCCAAGACAAGGGTGACAGCCAGGTGCCACACGAGGGGTTGTGTCAGTGGCCACCTCTTGGCTGGATTGTTCCCACTCCACAGGATCACAGCAGGCAAACACTTCTAGAGCCTAGTCTCTGTCCCTCCAGTGACTGCAGAGAGACTCCCATCATGAGAGGGCCGCTAATCTAATCACTTTAATTCACTGAATACTCCAACAAAGCCAGCTAGGCAATATGAATACAGGCCCAGGCCTGCTTTTAGAATTACACATTTCTGAGCAAAACACACTAGTCTCAGGCACTCTTCCATGTGGTTAGTAACAGAGCATGAACTACCTCTATATTTAATATTTGAGGAAGAACTTGTGTCAAAAACTTATGCTTTTTAACCCCCAGAGAAATAATTTATTTCTGAGTCATAAGGAGGAAAAATGAGAAGCAGGGGGAATTAAAGCAAAGGTAGTCAGACTCAATCTTCTGTCCTGGAGTTCAACTAAAATCTGGATTCCCCAGTGGCAGGAAACTCGCACAACTGCCACTTAAATTAATCTCTACAAAATGTGCAGAAATAAATGGAAACATGCAAAGTTCTCTGTCCTATTGAGGATCTGCAAGCAAAGCTTTCTGAGAGTACAATGGTGATCCAGGTGAATTGATATACTGTTAGAACTATACATGGGAGATGATGCAGCAACTGAGAAAGTTAAAGCAAAGGATGGCAGTTTTATTTATGCAACACTACTTGCACTTATCAAGTTCATTTTTCTATCCAAAAATAAGTTAATACCTTCAACTTTTTCTTTTGCTGGGCCTTCAATTTACCATCAGCAATAGAATTATTTTTTCTATATGTGCCCTTAATGATTTGAATCTTTCCCATAGAAAAATTCTCAGAGAAGTTCTATGAATGAAAGAATTTCAGAAGCAGAACCAAAACTTTTTAAACCATCTCTATGTAATAATTTGAAGTCTTGCAAAATGTATTTAATAGCAGGCTGAAAAAATATAGAGTCTGAAAAAAAATCACACTCTTTTAATTAAAGAGCAAATATTTGTGAAGTTAATGTCCACTACCATTTCAAATCAGGCAGTGGACTGTGTGCAAATACCAACAAATTGTTAATAAATGTGTACTAACAACTTAGCTGATGGCTAGTGTGCCTTTACAAGCACTCTTGTTTCACAAATTATTTTAACTTTAAAAAAATGCAGATTTAATAAAATTGAACTTCTTGTGAAAAGGGGAAGATGAGAGAAGTAGAAGTAGTGACAACAGGAGGACAACAAAATTAGAATTTTTCAAATCATTTGCTTATCATTTATCAAATCAATTCATTCAGCATTTCAACATCTAGCAATTCAATGGATTTGCATTTATTTTGGTTAGAAATGCTAATAATTGAAACAAATGCATGATCAAAAAATAAATAGCCTCAACATAAAACTAAAGCATTTTGAAATTTTAAAAATCAAAGGTGTTGTGATGAAATATTCATTTCTTGGTGATCCACCACAGTAGATGCTTTATCAAAGTGCAACATGCTATAGAAGGTCCAGGAGGAAATTTAGGCTGTGTTTCAAAGGTATGTGAAACAAGTGAGTTTTGATTCCCTTAAGTTCATAGTGCTGTGCATTCAAACTGTAATATTTCTCTCCCTGGTTAAAAACTAGGAGTTGTCTGTTCAGGAATTTTAAGAATATGTGTCATCTAGAGACTTCTAAAATCCAATTTCTGAAATGATAATTCTTTTCATAAAAATAAATTGCTTGAGCCCCTATTCTTCCAAAGCAAGTTACATGAAAGCCTGCTGAGCTGGGAAAGCACGGATCTCAAAGGTGCTATGCTTTATGCACATGGGCTAATATACACACTAAAAATACATTTACATAAAATACATAAATTATGCCCTTAACACATTTTTGTTCTCTTGAAGAACTGATGGACATCTTGAATATGATATTCTGTGAAATGTAGCAAATAAAAACAATCTAAAGCACCAGTTTAGAATAGTAGATAATTCTTTGGTTAAAATTTCTAGCTAATTGTCACCTGCATAAACACTGATTCTGTTCACTCACATCACACATTAAACTATGACCTCCTCTTTTTTCCATTTGGGAACCAGTCAACTCCTACTCAGAAATGTTTCTTTCTGGCACAAGAAAAAATGAATAAAGTATTGCATATATCATCAAACTCCTAAGTAGTTAATATTTCATTAAATCTGTTTTCACTCCAGAATTTTTAGATATAAGACGATCATAATAAATTTTGAATACTTCTATTTAAGGGACACTTTTCCTCACAGGTAGCATAAGTACACTAATATTCACAGCATATATAAATGTAACAGCTGAATCTGAGTTCATTGACAACACATTGTTTCAGGTAAGAAACAGACTTTCCCTACACAATCCCCCACTGAACAAAAAAAACCACCTCCCTAGGGGATCCAGGTTATTACAGTTTTTTCACTGACATGAAAATCTGTGACTCTTTTACATTCAAAGCTTATAAATCAAGGATTCTTCAGATTTTTAAAAATTCAGTAATGGTTTAAAGAAACCCAAACATTTTGTTTTACACTGTACCAGTAATGGGGGCTACAAGAACAATATCAAACTCCTCATCACATTTATACAAGCTGGTTCATTACACAAGAAAATATCATTCTATCATTTGCATTTATTATGTTTTTTCACTTGATTTGACTGAATAAAAGCACTTCAAGTACATCTGTGATTCAAAAGAAGACTAAAACAGACAGAAAATACTTTAAATTTGTGAACTTGCCTTTGTGAAGAAACCCTTACTTTTTATTTTAGCTAGCTTGCTGTACCATAAATGCTAAACTGGATGTGACTCCCAGTGTTTTGCTGCCAGGGTAGTGTCTACTCAGTTAAAAAAAGACAACAATTAAACTTGGACAGTTTCCATTGAACTGGAAGAATATTATGATACTAGATTTTCCTGAAACCATGAGAAACAAGTGTAGACATGTTTTTCTGTAAGGCTCAGGGATGAAGTATGCTGGCTTTCTTTCCTAGTCCATATGCTACCAGTTTTATCCTTTTCCACAGATGAGAGCAGCCCAGCACATCTGAGCCTCAGCCAGGTACATATTTACAACTTTTGCCAAGGAAATCCTCCCTTCTTTCACAGGTCTCCACCCACAGCAAAGGAATATTTCTTTGAGATGGTGCTGAAGATGCCTCTTGGCAATAGCAGCAGTTAAAGGTCTGTTACACACAATGAGCCTCTAAAATCACAAAACATCCTATAATTTGGAATGACTGGTGGCATCAGCTTTCAAGTGACTTGAGTATGAGGCGTGGGTAAGATCAGAGTGAGATTTGTATGAGGGAAGGGAACGCCAGAGCTGCTTCCCCTCCTGTTCCTCGACTTAACCACCACAGTACCTCAGCCACCAACATAAGCACCAGCATATCCCACCTTGACACGATTCTTTTTTACCCCACCACTACCAAAATCAACCCATTGCTTGACAGTTCAGCAGTCTTAGGAAGAATTAACTCACCTTTTTTACACCCTTGAACATCTACTCACCCTTCTTGTTTAATCTTACAGTGTTATTTTTTTCCTCACAGCTGTGGTAAAACCCACAGAAGGAAAACATAGACACAAAATATGGAAGACTTTCAAGCATAAGATTTCATTCTTACATAAATGTAGGGGCTAATGCATACAATTATATGAAGATTAACACCTTTACTGATACCAGATCAGTGTTGTCCTTAGTATTACATATGTTACAGTTGTGTTATTTAAAGCTCTATTACACAGCTTCAGTATTTGCATTAGACTTCCTGAAAATGCTTAGGTTCTTTATTTACAATTCAGTGCTCTCTGCTTACTCTTGCCTGAACTATCTTTTTTGTCTAAGTCACCACATTTCTTATCAGCTTCCAGGCTCCTTCCTCTTTTATTAGAATTTAGCACTGTGTTGATGCTTACAGGTTCTTCTGTAAATTTACCAGTGGCTTTTAAAGTTATAGCTGAAAAACTTCTTTATCAACTGGAATATAAAACATTTTAATATGTTGCAATAAACAACAATATTGAAATATTTCAGGAGGTTACTGATGTTTAATGCGATACTCTCAAGAACAGTAGAAATACAGGGTTGGTGGCATTGCTAGTAGACTTTGCTTTAAATTTTTGGCTAAAAGTGTACAGATTTATTTAGAGGGGCTTCTGATTCATTATCCTTTTCTGTACACCCAGACAGTCAGTTCTGAGTGTTTAGGGACTATGTGGGGATACATAATAAAGGAAACAGTGAGAGCATGCATAGAGGACTTCAAGCTTGAAGCTGTTGGGGGTTTTAACTTAAAAAAGCTCTGGGCCATACCCAGAGAGGGCACTGTTCTTGCTTTTTTCTTCCCTGTGTTCACTGGGACCAGAATAAGCATCCTTGAGAGGCATGGGGAAAAGTGTGAAAGGAGAGGAAAGAACACACATTGAAAGAAAGGTGACACTTAAGAGTAGACACTGGGATAAATTCAGAATTCAAAATAAATGGAAAACGACCCAATAAACTTCTCCCATGTGGTTCTGGAAAAATACTCCCAGACTGCCTTCTGGAAATATCAAAAGTATCTCTGTCAGCAGAATCAGCAGTAAATCTTTGGGCTAGACAACAAAAAAAATAATCCACACCTGAGCCACAACAGCTGCATGTGCACCAAGGATGAGGATGACTCTCTCTATCTATAGGTAGCATATGTGCCTCCTTTCCACAGGTAGTTGAATCTGGTTTTCAAGAGCTTCCATTCTACGAAAAGATTGAGAATTATTCAAGAGGCTTTCCTCTGTGAATATGTGACTGTACAAATTCTGGAAAGCAGGCAGACATTCAGCACCCATCTCAAGACATGATCACAACATTTGTCTCGGAACTTAATAGTTCCTTTCATTTTTGATTGATATCTCGTTGCTTTGAAGTTCTATGTGAAGACTTCAAAACACTTTTCATGCATTCATTTTATGACTACCACACACACAGAAAAATCCCAAACACTTTTTAAAATTATCTACCTTACTGGTTCTAAATTTAATCTGTCCTGCAGGAAAAAATACCTTTGTTTATTAACTTGAGAATTGACTAATATATGTTTTGACATTTATTGATGTTTTCAAAACCAGATGTCTGCATCCCTTCTCCTGCTGCATCCTCCACTGCCAGAATGTGCTTTCTAGTTTTGCTATTGCTCCTTAAACCAATAAGAAAGTTATTTTTGAAAACTTCCCAAATACATGGCCAGGTTAATTGTTCATTTAAAATGTACATGTGCACCCACAGAAACAGGGAGAAGAGGGGAAAAAAAGGATGGGAAAACTATTGCTTTTTAGGAAATGTATCAGAAATATTTCTCCAGAGCACTTAAGGGCACTAAAATAAAGATTTCTATGTAAATATTGTATACCAATGAAATAGTGCCTTGACCCACCCCACAGAGCATGCTGCAATTAACCAAGCCAGTTAGTAAAAAAATGAAATTAAAACACCATAACTGAGTGTTCCAGTAATGATGTTCTTAGCAGCTCTGGGGAGATTCTAAGATACTTAGTCCCTTGCAAATAATAGCACATACAGCAATGGATTAATATTTTATTTGTACTGAAATAAATTATAGCCTATGCTTTCTCAGACACATCTTCCAAAACCAAGTTAAACATTAAAAAAATAATATTCAATTATTCACTGTTCAAAGTCCAACAGATACATTCAGATCAAAGAACCTGTGAGACTTATTGGGCTAAAATTTACATAAAACGCTCACTGAAATGGCTAAAAGCACAAGAGCCGCACTTAATGCAGTAGCTTCATAAAATTGCCATTCAGAGCATTATACCTTTTGTTTGAAAATTCAGTAATTTAACAGGAAACTTCTGCCCTTCCTGACAAGGTCATGATATTTCGCATGCTCCATTAGCTCATTAAGGTTGTTACCTATCACTTATTATCCATGTGGTTGTACACCAGGTTAAATCCATGCCTTTGCTGCAGAGTGCAGAACAGCAAGGAAAAGTGAAGGCCAAGAGATAGTAAACAATACATCTTGTAGTTCCACTATAATGTCCAGTACACAAGGGCTCTGCTAGGATCCTATGGCCTCAGTGTGACTACTGTGTAATGACCACAGCTTGTTGCCATGAAGCTGGTTTTTTGGCTCAGTTCACCACCTTAAATTCTCTTACTGAACTCTGCCATGTCATTCTCTTGGGGAAGCCTCCAAGTGCTGTGGCAGCATCTGAGAGGGAAGTGGCTCCCTGGCAGCGCCTCTTCACCCTGGGAGCCACAGAGCAAGTGTTGCTATGTATCACAGAGCTGCTGTGCAAACACCTGCTCCCCTCCAATCTTCTGTGTCTTTTAAACCCCTCTTCATTTGTGTTTGATCTAAAAAAGATGTGCTAGAACTGGGAGAGGTGTAGGCACAATCATTTAATAAACACCCTTCTGGTTGAAAGCAAATTGGAATGGACACTTGCAAAAACTGTTTGTGATCAACAAGGTAAGCAAGGGACAGGAACAGTATTAAATCAAATTGCAGCCACATGCAGCAGGTGTCAGATGTCCCTTCAGTAGCTGCTACTGTGAAAACAAGACAGAACTCATTTGTTGAAGGTCGTGTTAAGGTGATGCAGGGTTTTTCTTCAGGTCTTGTCATCTCATATGAAGCGCTTATCAAGTATGTATGAGCTTTTATAGCCTCTGTGAAATGAGCAACCTCTGACAAGCTCCTGAGGGACAGCTCTCTGTTTTGCAACAGCTTCTGACACAAATGGCCCAAGTGTTGGTGCTGTGACAGGCACCTAGAAGAATTGACTACAGTGATCTGCTGCATGATGCCACCAAGGAGAGGCAGAAAGCCATCGAGAGGGTGGAGTTAAGGACATCTGGCAGCTGATCACCATCCTGCTCTGCATTACACAGAAGAGCACCCAAGTGACAGACTGTGCTGGAGCAACATCTGCCACACCACGTGGGGAGTTAAAAACACCACAAGAGTCTGATGCTACCAGTGACAGAGGATGACTGTGCAATGTAAATATGAGATGATTTGATTAAGCCCTTCCCAATACACAGCCCAGATGTAAACAATCTGCTTATGTATTTCTCAGTGTCTTAGAGCACATTTTTGCATGCAACACTTGTGCTTAGTGCCTGATTTCATTTGCATCACTCAGAGGAATGACAAAAATATTGGGTTTGTTTCTCTCCAAGGACCACTGTAAATTCTGACACACATTTATGTTGCCTTTAGATCCTATTAAAGCTCTACTTATTCCCTACAACACAATTAACAATGGAGTGATGAACAAGGGTGACAAAAATAACCATTCTCAGTCTCATTCATCTTTTGATTCCTTTTCAGCTAAATAATTAATAATGCAAAATCCAGACACAAGCCACAGGGTGTCTTCAGAGTAACTGATCAACTTTCATAGAATATTTATCTTCATTAGAAAATTTATTATACCAGTAGGTCTTGGGCTTATATTTGGCTTATATTATGCACTTCTTTACTGCACTCATTTCATAACTATTAACGCTAGATACATTAGTATCAGCCTGAACGTTAGATTAATTCTTGAAGTTTTACTTGAATAGTATTTCTTTTTTAGTATGCAGATCTAGGAACTGTTAGCACCAATCTCCCCCTGAACTGAAAATGTGGTTGGAATAAATGCAGTCAGAAGCATCTCCACTATATGACAGCAGTTATAGCCAAGTCCAATCCCATTTCCCATCTCAAAACTGAGTGAACTGAGTCCCATTACTTTTAGCATTTCTGTGACATTATAAAAGAATATTTCTGACTCAAGTCTGTACACTAAACATGACCTGTATTTGAAATTAATCCCTTGCAAGATTCATACAACAGGAGCACCTTTCTTAGTTGCTATGAAACTGTTGAAGCCAAGGAAAGGGAAAAGCTTTGTGTCTTGGGAACACTATCTCTATGGAGCCCATTATTCAGGTTCTAGAAGACACATAGGATCACACTTGTTATAACAGAACACTGGTTAACATTGTTATGCACATAGCAGCTACATGAAAATAGTGTATGCTCCTTCTGTTCTATATGTGGAGCAGGATTTTTACCCCTTGGTAATGCAGCTAGACCACTTGCCAAAAGTTACATGTTGCACCACAACATTCACTGCCCTTTTTCAATTTATGTGCATGTCTTGATATACTTGTCACACACAGATCCATATATTCTCTCAGACCTGATGACAGACAAAGGGTCTCAAGTATCCAGAAGTTTGTCTGGTTTTGTTTGTTGCTTTCCCAGAGATGACACTTAAACCACTTCAAATCTGTAGCAGCAGCAAGCTTTCATAGAAATTATAGGAAAGCCAGAACTTGTCAAAATGCCATGTCACTTGAGCACTTCAGAAATGTGATACCCTAGTCATCTGAGCAATCCTAACCATTCAGAGCAATGTGAAATTTTCAGGAGACAAGTGCCTAAAAACCTTTCAATATCTGTGACAGCAGTGCCTTTGTAGTCGTGATGGTCAAAGGCTATGAAGAAAGCAGGGGGTTTGTGCAGGTAATGCCTTCTATTATTCCAAAGCAGAAGGAGGTTGTTCCAGCAGTTTCTTTTTACTTTTCAGACAGGGTGACCATGGTCTAGGAAAATTGCCTTATCTAAGTACATAAGGTCTTTACTTCAGTAAGAAGGTGGAACAGCAACTTCAGTGCAACTTCAGACCTTCTCTCCCCCATTCAACCAGCACAGCCAGTCCTGCATCCCTCCAGCAGATCAGTTCCTGCATCTCTTCTGATGCACGGTATTATGCATTGTGTAATTAGCTAAATTACTGACGTGGAGCTTCAATGAAATCTAAATGACAGCATATTTCCTTTTTTGTGTTGTCTTCTCCACATATTCAAATAAAAATGATAGTTTCAAAAATTTACCAAGCTTTAAGTGGTATGAAGGTGCTAAAACATACTTTGGTGTCTTTAGGCTTGAAGCAGTGAAAATAGGTGCTTTGGTCAGCTTTTAAAATTCTGCTAAGAATAATACACAATCTGAGGACACAGAATAGCACATGCACCTTAAGACCTTCCTTAAATAAATCAAACTAAAATAAAAACAGAAAGAAATATATCTGATTTTGAATGCTATGGAGTAAAAGTAAGCCAAATAAGTGGTGTTACTTCAGAGGAAATGAGTGTGAGAGAAAAAAAACCAAAACTATTTTCCAGTTGCTCAATAGTAGGTAGCAACTGCTTTCCCATCATCATTGCATACAGTAACACCTGGTATTGAATTGAAGCAACAGAAGACCAGATACATTAAACTTTCTATAATTGCTTTGAAATCTTATTTTCTCCTACATGAAAGTAGCAGTCTTGTGCTCACTGTTTTAATTCCTAAATGAGATTTATAAACATTTCATATTATTCTAATCTGTCCCTGCAGTGTTGCAGGAATAGCAAGCACACAGAGAAATCTTAATGAAGCACTCACTACAAACTGTAAACACAGAGGATGCCAAGGTGTCATGTACAGTACTGATAGAGGTTAATACCTTCCACAGTCATTAGGTTTGGATTTGGGGATGTTTGCACAGTAGTCAATGCAGATAAAATTCAATTGTATGCTAGCAGCCTGTGAAAACCTCATGCATCATTGAATCTCTCAGTTACATCTGGGTCTTAATGGGATAAAATTCATCTCTGGGTACAAGATCCTTATGTGCTGTTCACAATACCGTGGCTTGCTTGAGGACACAGGATGGTGTATATTCCTGCACAAAATCGCTGCAGACGGAATTATCAACTCTCTTAACACATATTAAGAAAAAGCACACTTGAAGTGCTGAAGTAGAAGAAAGTTGAGGGCACATCTGTACTTCAGGGATACCCAATGATTACGGTATAAGCAAGGCTGGGAGTGGGGCTGTTGTGGCAACAAAGCCCATCCGCAACAGACACACCAACACACGCACTCAGAGTTGCAAGAACCACACTAGAACCAGGTAAACCAGGCAAGATCTTAGCTACAAAATGAAATTAGAACTTTTTGAAAGAAAATTTGTGCACTATATATTTTAAAAGAAAAAAAAAAAAGGATGTAGAATCAGTGAGATGTTTTCAGGTCATGGTGATGAAACATGCAAAAAGTATTGAGATGAGGACCCTCTAGTGTCAATGTCAAATTCCCATGCAGTAGCAGCTTTTCTTATTACCAAAGTTCCTAGATGTTACGACTGCACTGTGACAGTTAATATAATATCTAATTATATTCCTTTCTTTGTGTCATCTGGCATACCAGCTCACTGTACATTCCCATAGGATAAATGGCATATGTTCCTCTCTTAACAAGTGCTAAACTAGTCATAGTTTTACAGTCTTTACTTAGAATTGTACCACCAGGTGGAATACAAAAATTACATTCACTAATCTGAAAAACAGCACTCAAAATAAGACTACCTGCAAGTTTTAGGGGGTTTTTTTGTTATTCTTACTAATATTTTTAAAATAAGAGCTGTCCATTTTTTGGGCTATTTGCACAGCTCCTGCCTGCAAAATTGTCAATTGTTCCAAGAAGGACAGATTATAGCTTGTCAAACAGCCTGAAATTGAGCCAGTGACAGCCTGAAACCTATTCCAGATTCCAAAAACATATTGCAACGCCTCTACATTTTTCTATGGCAGCTGGTTACTAAAATCTTAGCAGCAGTACAGGTATGAAAATGATTGAGATGGAATTAGAAAGATGTTCAGAGGAAGTATTCATTCCACAAGACTGGATGTCTGACTGAGGGAGAAGGCTTTTGTTTTATCCTTAGGACAGCATTGGTTTCCTATGCAGACAGATGAGTTTTATATTCACATATATATTTATATTCTCTTCATTCCACTCCTCTCCTCTCCCTCTGTCTCCTGCAGGTAGCAATCATGCCTCTTTGATAGTTAAAGTAAATGGCTAAAAGGTTGAATGGGTTTCTGTAAGCCAACTGCATACTGAAACCAGCTGGGCTCTTACAAAGATAAAATCAGATCAATGCTGAAAATGGCAATAATGTTCACAGAGGATAAAATTTAGTAAGGAGTTAACTGTATATATTATTTGGCCCAGAGACTCCTCCAAAGTGACACAATGTGCATGAAAGGACTTAAGAAATAAGTGCTTAGGATACTTTCCAAGGATACTTCCAGGAGATTGAAGCCTGAATTTGAGCACCTTTTGTTCTTGCCCTGCACCCTACATGCAGTCTTGCCATGTAAATACCCAGGGCCCAGTTTAACAAAGGCATGCCTTGCACAGTCTTTAACACACACAGCAAACTGGCTCCTGCCCTGAGCTGAGAGTCTCCTGTGTGCACCTTGCTGTCCAGATGTGACTGCAAACGGCAGAAAGCCCTGACTTCACAGGCCCTGAATATTAAACAAAGCCATTGATGTTCCACAATTCCCAAATCTGCAATGTATCCCAGTATGGCTATATTGTTTTCTCCTTCTGCCTCTACAAGCTCCTATTTACAGCACAATCACCTGCTCCATTTGAGTGCAGCACAAGTCCTTGCCTTAGTGCCTCGAAAATACAGTCCTTTCATGATGAGCTACACTTTTACACAGCTTTACAGGCTATCTCCTCTGTCTCTCTGGCCTCAGACAATCAGTCACGGTGCCAAAATTTGAAACAAGTTTATGGGGTGGCCTCTAAAACTTTACGATGGCTCACTTCATTTGCAGCAGTTTCCAATAGGCACAAGCCATCCTTCCCAAAGCTAACAGGTGGCACAGGTTTCTCCCATTTTTCTGATCACAAGGCAAGAGGTGAACCTATTAGGTTAAAGGGTGGAGAGGATTGAATTTTTTTAGATGGGTTTATAGAGGGGCAAGTTAATTTAAACAGCTGGCAAAAAGCCTACTGCAGTTTTAGCCATGATGAATTCTGAGATTATTATGGGACCAGATGGGCTTTGTCCTGTAAGTAATTGTATATTCTCTGGAGTGGACAGGGGGCCATTGAACCATCTGTTTCGTTGTTGCTCCAAAGAGTGCCTTATTGCTGTCTGTGTCTGCTGTTTCCCTCCTTGACTCCCCTAGGCCTACTTTACATCAACTTGCATAGACATGAGATGTCCTCTTGTTTTAAGCAAGAAAGAGAATTGTATTTGCCATCCCAGCCTGCCATGCTATGCCAGTAGTTTTCCTGTCTTTGCAGTTTGCTGCTTTTTCTTGCTTTTTTTAGCTTCTGAAATGTATTGGAGTGGACAATAGATTTACAGGTCTTTTAACATTCTGGTGGTATCACTCAATGCTGCCCAGAGTTAAATTTGTAAATAATAACACCTTGCTCTCATAAGGCATTTTTCAACAGAAGAACACAAAGCTTTTCACATAGACGTAAGCATCACTAGTCCTACCCCACAGCTGATGAAATTCAGGGATACAAGAGAGAATCATAGCCTAAAACCAGGAAATTCAGAGATACTCAGAATAGGATCAAATGAGACCGTATGGATAAGGCATGCACAAATCTATGTAGGTATTCCCTATAATACCATGCATGAATGAAAGAAATACAGGAAATCAACAGGACCTAGAATTTTTTGCATGTGGCCAAAACTGGGATTTAGCTGCTGTACAAGACAGTCAGTGTTATAATTCATGTGTCTGACCTCGCTGTGTAGTGTCCAAATGCCCCAGTCTATCACCAAAGCCTTTTAACACTGAATCAGTACAAAGTTATCTAACGGCGTCTCTCTCAGTGTCGTATGAGTATTATATTCCACAGGATCCCCTCATATCATTTAGGAATTTCCTAAAATATATGTAAATAATTGCAAACAGGACCTAATCCAGAAGAAAAACTGTAACCGTGACTTTATAAATGATCCTGTATCATCCTCAGGAGTATAGCACCTATTCTAAAGGATCAAATAAAAAATCAGCCACTCAGTTTACAATGAGATGCTCCAATTGGGAGAAAGATCCAATATGATCCAGTGGGATCTGTTTATATTTAGCCTATGCTCTTACTCTTGAATGGGTATGCAAAACATTTCTGAAGCTAGTTATTCTTCATCCTGAAAAAATATTGTGGATGTTTTGGACCTCCTCAGTTAATCAAAGATGAAGAGCTTTTTCATTATCTGGAGAATTATACCCTTCATTGCACTCATCATTGTTGAGATACTCCACTACAGATCTCCATATCATTATGAATAAGCTACATATTTCTGAAAGAAATGCAGAGTCAATTTTTTGTTATTTAAATCTGTGAAATTAACTAATTTAAATTCCTCATGGGCCACTGATTCAGATAACATGAATAGAGGGTTTTTAAAATATTTAAATACCTTTGTTGAACATCAGCTCAATTAAAAACAAGTTCTATGTTAAAAGTATCTTTCTAAAGTATATGGGGCTTGAATTTTTCATGTCTTTTTGAAACTAACTTGAGACATTAAACCCTTTAATAGAAATCTTAGGAAGACAGTGGTATTTCTCAGCTTTTCCTTATGCCTTAGTGTTTTTAGATCACTATGTGTGCAAATATTCAATGTTAGCCTAGATTCTATACATTTTCCCCAGAAAAAATAAAATCAAGCAGCCAGTTGGCTCACAGCACTCACCACAATGTCCCCAGAACAGCCGAGGTGCATCCATTGTTAGCGTTCAAAAACACATAATCACGGGGGATTATATGTGGTGCTTTTTATTAAGAGCTCTGGGAATCGGGGTATATTCAACCCAAATCTGACTCCGACCATACATCCGAAATGATCATGTTTTATACTCTATCGTTACATAACTTTCATGTTAATTATTAAACTTATGTTGTTCTATTGTATATATAAATTTAGCCCCTCTCTGAATTTCCAACATAGCTTCTCACTATTCTTCTTATGGTTATATAATAATTACATTTAATTACTAAACAATCATCACATCTAACAATTATATAATTTATCATACTGCTTACGCAGGTGCAGTTGATCTGGGAAAGCACAAAGCCTAACATTTTAGATTCTATCTTTAACTTTTTCCAGGGTTCCACTATCACCATGACAGCAGACGAGGACCTAAGCTGGGTGTCAGAGCTGTACTTAAGTCCCAGGCCACAACAGACATGAGCCTTCTATTCACTATGATTTCATCTATAATCATTTGGCATGCAATTTACAATCCTGTTCATTACCGTCTCAATGTATGGGGAGCAGGAGTCATTAGTACATATCTCAAAGGTTCAAATTTTAAATTAAATCTCAGCACCTTTTAGGGAAACCGCTTTTAATTTCGTGACTGAAAACTCTTGTAATTCCTTTTTCCCAAGTACTCTCAAGAGGCTTTTCTCACACACTAACAGTAATCAACTTGTCAGAACTTAGAAACTTCACTGGTACCTTATGAAATTCTAAATTGCTCTAAGGTCATCTTTTCATTTCACTACCCTTATGAAAAGTTGCATCTCTCTTCTTTCCTCATATATCAAGTATGTTTATATTGCTAGTGGCTTACACTTTATTCAGGTACAGCATGTTTCAGCTTTTCAAATATTACAGAATAATTTGATAGACTAAAAGCATGAAGGAAAGAGCTAAACACAAAAAAAAACCCCATCAAAATTCACACTTATCTTTCTGGTACAATGCTGGAATACTCTACTTTTTTCAGCTGCATTAGACATATGCTAATGTAAATACACTGCAGAAAATTATTCAAACCACCTTTTTCTTAAAATTACACTTGTTTTAAGATTGCTAGGTTTTTAATTATAGCCATCTTACTCAGTTCACTTTTCTTTCCAGCTATTCTTAAGACAACAGAAAACACTTCAAGACTGCCACCTTCCTGAATATATGCAACAGACAGTAGATTGCGATGGACTGAAAAACTGATTTTACACAAGTATGGAAAATATTAGGTGCAAGTCCCATTGGGAATTGAGTTTACTGATGCATGGCAAAACGGCAACAAATTCTTCAAAGATACGATTGCTAGGAGACGTGATAAGAAATAAGTCTAGTAGGAGACAGTCAAGTGAAGCTCAATAAACCAGTGGATAACACTTCCTTTGTGGCAGATGAGCCAAAGCAAGAGGAAAGGAAAACCTTACAGCACAGTTCTCAACAGCATGGTGCATCCCTTAATATTGACCAGAAGAGGAATGAACACACACCTCAATACATGGCACTCATCCAGCCACTGACCAGAAACACTTGAGGCCAGAGGTGACTCAAACTCCCCATGGCTGCAGAGACAGGTCTGGAAGCAAAGGTGGAGTGTGGGTGCTCTCCAAGGCAGCTGAGCAGGTTGTTAGCAGCAGTGGGACCTCCACAGAGGCCACCAGACCTGGCACTATCACACACACAGTTTTACCTCATAACACATTCTCAGGAAAAGGAGAACCAAGGGGAAACTGCACACACATTTCTCACCTACAGTATGAGAATGTCTCCCAAGAAAGGAAGCAAAAACAGACCTAGCCCAGAAGCAGTAGCACATCTTGCCTATGTCTGAGGCAAAGGGCTACCTCAGGATACACTGACACAGCAGGTATCATTGCCTCAATATTATCTGCTGCAGCCATGTCAGTTTGAGCACAGCACTAGACTCAAACCAACAGCATCTCAAGAAACAGGAAAGGTGTTACACCATCACGGTTCTGAAGATTGAGCGCCGTGGTGTTAGTTTCTGGCAGTAATGTTTCATATATTCCTTACATCTTATGCTGTAAAGAGGTAAATGCAGGTAAAACCTAAGCAAGGGAAAAAAATTATCCCTGGAGAGAGTAAAAATCAGGTTGGACAGAGGTCTGAGTGACCTGATCTAATTAAAAATGTTTCTGTTTATTGCAGGGTGGTTAGACTATATGGCCTTTAAAGGTCCCTTCCAACCCAAATTATTCTGTTACTCCCAGTATGTTTACAAATCCTATCACATATCCCCATAGGTTGAGGCAACTGACACATTGAGACATCCCTCCATCATCACAGATACAGGGTGTGACATCTGGGGAAACCCTAGTTTCTCTATTTCTTGCATTTCTCTATTGCTTGCATCTCCAGCATAACCTACTCTGTGACTGACAAGAAGCCAAAAACTTCAGAGTTCTCAAATCTACGCATCTACACAATACAAATGCACATGTAGACTGTTTTCTTAAAAAGGTGAGTAATCCTTTACTAAGGTTTTGCAGAGGTACCACAGAATTTGTTTTTACCTCTCAAATTATGAACAGAAAAAAAAAAAAGTACTTACATTCTGAAAACTGAACATGGTTTGCACTGTATTTTTCATACACTAATAGTAACTATATGTTTTTTTGTCTGAATTACTATTATTTATAGGAAACAGAAATAATATGTGTTTCTGTTTATGCGCACAAGTAGGCAGAACAGCAAAAGCGAATAAAAGAAAGCATGCTGACAATAACAGTGATGAATTGCATACAGAAAGCATTATAAATGGTAGCTCATGAAGTGAGTGTGGGACATGCATAGTTAACAAATTTCCTAAATATTTTCCAAGTGTGAGAACTGTTCTAACACCCATCAGCTTTCATTTCCTATCTGTTTAATGCCAGATAACACACATTTTTTTCCCCTCTCATGTTAACTTATAATGCCCATTAATTTATTGCCATCTCTAATTCAAACTGACATCAGTAGACATCTTAGCAGTTTTAGAAAATAAACTACTTGTCAATATGGAGAGAACCTTTAATAAACTTTTTGTCATGCACTTAAAAAACTTTCTTTGTTAATTTTATACCACTATGCCAATACGAATCTCTTCATCAGTTAAACAACCATCCAAAGATTATATTCTGAGGGAACAGAAGAAAAATCGGTGGTAAAAAGGCTAACCATGATTTCAATACAAACTAAAATGGCTTGAGGGCTACACAATATAATAAGCAGACATTCAAAACATAAATTAACAAGAATAGCATGGATTGGGAAAGAGTTATTTACTTGTAAAGTCTTCTGGTTTATACAATAATACAACACATAGTAGATAAAAGGGGAAAAGATATTTGGAGGTCATTTTATTTTACAATAAAAATAACTCAGATTATACAAGTAATTTGACTGAATTTTGGATTTGTGCATGTTTGATTGTTTCCGTTCTGGGCTTTTGATTTAATTAAAACTAGTGGCAGATGGAATATTTTCTCTGAATCTCTCTGCCAATTTTTTGTAGTTATGTAATAACATTTTCCAAATTTAAATAATCCTTTCCCTTGTCTGGTTTCAAAACATCCACTTCAAAAACAAAGAATTCACTACAGAGAAGCAACCAAAAAGTCCAAGATAAATTAAAGGCTGGCAAAGTTAAACACAGAAAAGAAAAATTTCCCCTGGTTCTTACTTAGAAGTTTTAGTGGTTACTTGAAGTAAAAGTAAGTAGAGTGCTATCTAAAATTATGCATTTTAAGTGTCTTTAAGAAAACATTCAATTACTGGAGATCTGTTTCAATCTTGTATGCTGTTTACTGTGTATCTTACTACTAACAAGGTTTCAATCATCAACAAGATACTGAGGATATGGGTATATTTTCTATTTTATGCTGTTGGCAAAAAAAATCTTGTTGATGGAAGACACTCTGAGCAGTTACAGCTAGAGCTCAACACACAACTGACTCCATGAAATCCCATGGTCTGTATTAGGCAGAGTCCAGTTATGCTACTTGGTTATCTCTTCTTGCCTTAAACCTAACTCCCTAAAGCACTTCTCTCACCTCCAGCACCTCCCAGCACATCTGAGTTTTGAAAGTGACCTAAAAGATAATAAAATAACTCAAAATCAGGTGTTATTCACAAAAGAGTGAATACATTGGTTTATAAAAGATGGCAGCCACCAGAGCATTCCTTGCCTGTGCAGCTGCCTTGGGAAACATCCCAAGCAAACTTTCTTCTTGACCTCTCAAGCACCTAACTTCTAAATATGAATGACAAAACATCAAGAAATATTTAACAAACAGACTATTTAATGAAAATATTTGCAACACTAAATGCAATTCATCTTCTTTTAATTGATTAAGAAATTTTTATCTGCATGCTAACATCCCTTTAGTCTGCCACATCACCTCTAGCTATCTTGACTTACATTGCATTCTTTCCTTTCCAACATGTATTCCAGACCTCATCCATTCAAAACTTTGATGAGATCTGAACTTCCACTAATATCTTGTAGTTCATAAACTGAAGCAGTTTGACAACAAAAGTGTCAAAAAATTTTAAATTTGAAGAGTGGCTCAGAGATATTATTTTTCTGAGGTAGCCATCTCTCTGAATTTTGGTTGTCAAGAGGCTAGATAACTGTGGCAAAATCTGTCGCTCTCACTGCACAGTCAGTGAAGAGAATGAGGTGCCTCCAGAGGACAACCAGCCCCTCTGTTGGTGATGGTGAATCTCTCTCAGCTGTCTTGAGTGCAACCTGTGGCCACTGCACTGACTTGTGCATGTTGCAGCTTTCAGACACCTTGACTGGGACAGACAAACCTTCTAAATATGTGATACTTCAAAGAAAACTATATCATTTGAAGAAGATGGTAGCTGAAACTTTCCTGGGTTACTTAGAAAGTGACAAGGCTGTTTTGAAGGTTTGATTTCACCAGTGAATCATCACTATACTTCATTTTACTAACACACTCTGCTTCTGACAACGTCTCAACCTGATCTGATGTGTTAACACAGGGACTTCCAACTGAGATTTCATCTCATCCCCAAATTCCAAGATCTTTTGCTGCTGATGATACTACTGTCTTTAACCCAGTTTAAAGAGCTCATTTCAGTACCTTTATTGCAAGATCTGTCACTTACATGCCACACAGCCTTGGATAAAGACATAACTACACAATGACTCAGTTTCACCAGCCATAATGCAGGGATTAGAATAATACTTGCACTATGAAGAGAACAGGATGCATAGATGAAAAGCATTTTTATAGGTGCAAACTGTCATGCTGTCAGTAATGAAAATAATATTACTCTCTCCAGAGTAAAAGTAAGATATCCACCCTATTTCTTGTTCTTATCTTCTTTTGAAAATACTCATTTAATAAAGGCATATGAAGGAAAAGGCAAAGATTAGCCTATGTAATAGATTGTTTAGGTTTTTTAGCCACCAAGTTCTGTATAGCCCACACACAATACAGACAAAACAGTATGCTGACTTCAGCTCCAAAAAAAACTGTAAATTGCAATCGTACAAGACGAAATGCAATAAACCATACAAACCTCATTACCTTTGTTGTTTTCTTCCTCAATAATCTTTAAAAGCTCTCAGTTGGTATTTTATGGCCCCCATCTCTACATAATTTTTAATCCACTTCAAGTACCAGCTATATTCATTTCTAATCCATAGATAAAATGTTTAGTGCTATTTTGCATATGATTTAAACTATGATTGCCATGTTATTCAGACCAAGCTGTCATTTTCTTGAACAATACTAAACAGTGTCAGCTCCATACCAGCCTCCTTCACCTTTCAAGAGTGACACAATGATGTCACCAAAGTTTCCTGGTATTTTTCCTGAAACTGCTCACAGCAGCATGCTCACAATTGGACCCATCTGAACCTGGGCCACACTGCTTTGGGCAAGCAGGTGAGGAGCAGTAAACTCATTTTCTACCTGTGAATTTCAGGCCATATATTCAAATTATTCCATGCTTCTCTCAAGATTAGAGACTTACTTTTTTTCCCCATTCTTCATTTGGAAAGTAAGTATGGCTGTGAAGCACATTACTACCCCAGTATAGTTCAAAGTCTGGCTGAAAGATTATCCCAATCCCAAAATGCTAACAAGTCATGTCTTTAAGCACCTGAGAATAAGACTGTCTACATAGAGATGAGCAGCATATGGTAGTTACTGTGCTGGACAGAAGCAATCCCCACAGAAATCCTATTGCTCCCCCAAAAGTTTTATCGGACTTTGTGTCCCTACACAGCATCCCTCAGTCTCTTCCTTCTCTTGAAATCAGTAATGCTGCAGTTAGACTTTTCACAGGGTGACAAACAGACATTACAGAATGACTGTGATACAGCTTTTACACTAGCAAAATGCCTCAACAACTTTGACCAAAAAAAAATGTAGTTTAAGTGTAACAATATCTATCAGGCTGACAAATTTCAACTAATAACTTGATTAAGTGATCTTTCATTCTCATATAAAAAAAGAAAAGTTTTGCAGTGGTTTGGAGCAGTGACACAGTATCCCTGTCTCTGCAGCAGAACTGCACACAGCTCTCCTTGAAATAATTATCAAAAAATCAATAACTGTGGAACATTTTTTCCTGGAAAGCAAAAGTATTTTAGAACACTTTCTGGTTTGTCATAATAGATGAATTAGACGCGGTGCTTCCCTTTGCCTCTAATCTGTACCCTTTGAAATATTTATCTGAACATTATTCATCAAAATATATCTATTTTAAGTTGCTTACCACTGCTGAAGCATAAATAATTAAAATAATTCTAAAAAAAATCTGCATCTATCCACAGGAGTAGTAAACAATAATAATAGTAAACAAGCCACCAAATCACTGACTTTGAAAGCATTTGTTGGTGTAAGATACTTTTAACTTTACATGGATATTAGATACAGGCTTTTTTCTGTTTATCTGTCTATTGTGTATCTCTTTGACATGACTGTAACTGTCTTTTACTGATCTTTATCCTTTCTAATCATTGGCACAATTTCACAGCTGTGAGCTGGTCTGAAGGCTGTGGAAGACGTTTGCTCCCAAAGAGCAATCAGTCCACAATGGGGTCTTCCCAGTGAGTTGAAAACCTTGCATCCTGATTAATGATCATGCTCACTGCCAAAAAATATAAGCCATGATCTCATAATTGTGTTCTAAATTAAACAACCCAAGCCTGAAAAGCATTCCTGCCATTATTCATGCAAACAGGCCTAAGCAAATAGGTATGGATTTGCAGGATTGGTCTTCTGCCTTTGACCAGGGATAAGCCACTCTCAGGGGACACTGTGGGAAGACTGACTAGAAACAAGACCTTCCAATTTCAACTTAGGTATGATCCAGCCATGGGGAGAGAGCTGGATCTTGAACCCCTGCCATATCTGGGTGGGGGAGCCCAAAATTCTCAGAGGGAAGCCATGGGATCCCATCCCCAGAAGTTTAGTGACCTCTAAGTAATCTGAAGAGTGAGGTGTACCCCAAGCCCCTCAATCTTACACACCTACTTCATTCAAACCTGCCCTGTCTCCACATCAGGTGCTTAACTGTATAATGAAGAAAGCTGAAATACTGATGCATGAAACAGCAGAGGAGGAAATCTAAAGAAGGGAATCCAGTAATTTTTGATGCATATTTCCACTGTATAATGCATGAGACAAAGCTTATAAGGAATGTGGAATCCAGACTTCAGCCAGAAAAGAAAAAAAAAGAGCAAATCAACATTGACATATAGCAGAACAAACTTATTTAATTGATAAGAAACTCATAAAATATAGTAGCACTTCAAGGCTTCTGACCTGCCTGATTGCTCCATCTTTAATATTTTGGCTGAATCATTTAATAAAAAATGGATGTTATTCATTAACTGAGGGGCACAGTTGAGTCAAGTCTGCTATTCATCATGATTTTTATCAAACTGCTCCATTATGGCTAGCACAAGATTTCTCTTGCAGAATTATTGCTGAGATAAGTTTTAACAGTGTTGGCAGTGAGAAGATACTCAGGGAAAAAAACCTTCCCAACTCAGTAAAAAAAAAAGATTAGTTTTGATAGATTTGTATTCAAAACATTAACTAAATCCCTTAGACAATTTCTGCAATATTACTCTGAGACATTTATTGATGCTAGTACATCATTTACCTGTTAGAATTGCCTGGTGCCTTATTTTTTCCTCCTCGTTTTTCTAGAATTACAAGTACTGTCCTTTCTTCCAATTGCTGTGCTTATTTTATCCTATGTTTATTTCCACAGCATAGCTCAGTCAACTAAATGTTGTACCTGGCTTTGCAAGATTGCTACCCAATCCCATGTTTTCCATTCCCTGAAGATTTTTGATGCTTATTTCTGACTTTATTCATTGCACTACTGAAATCTGTTTCAAAAAACAGATCTTTGTGGCACAAAGCTTGTTTTTGTACTGCTTGTTTATTTCCATTCACTGTTAAATGCATCATATGCTGCAGTCTCCTTTAGGGTTGAAATTTGATCTACAATTAGGTTAGCTGATAACTGGAGGAGCTCTCCAGTGTAAGCTAATCATGTGTGGTAGTTCAGAGCTTATGTTTACACCTTACGCCCAAACCAGCTCTAAACAAGACTAGACAAATACCTGGAGCACTGTCATCACACTTTGGATACCTGGATTATGCCTCAGTGTATTTCCATACTCCTCTTCAGTGACTTCAGCAGCGTCCATCTCACCCCTTCATGAACACAATGAAGCAAGAAGCAGAAGCAAGGGACAACCAACAAGAGGAAGGCTGGGTGCACTGCTATAGCCACTTGCCATATCTTGGCTCTTGCTGGTAGCATTAACAGCAGCCTTCAGACTGATGCCAACAAATTAAGTGGTACCGGCAGTTCAAGGGCCGCTCTATAGCGACACAAGAGATATAAGACCTGTCTACTCGCTATTTCTTCAGTATTTTAATTGAAAAGTATTTTTCTCCCCTTTTATGGGAGATTATATCAAATAATGTGGGATCATATCAAATAATGACCACTGAGAGCAAAAGAGTAAAATAGAAGAAAAATGTCTGAATCTGCCTAGTAAACCAAACAACCCAGAAGCCAGCATGATCTATGATTCCTGGTTACAAACCAAACCCACCACCTCAAAGGCAGCAAACACTTATAGGCAGAAACATCCTAATGTTTTTGCAATGTCTTCACCTTCCTTATATTTTTCATACACATGCATGTTCTGCAATATAAGTGGGTTTTACAGTCAATATTCACAGCAGTGTCATTTCTCCTGCACAATTATTTGCTCTGTATACATCTTTAAAAACATCACTGCATGTTAGCTTTCCATTGGCTAAGTTGTTTCAAAGCAGTACCCTCAAGAGATTAAGATATAGAACAAAAACATACCATAAGTTGAATATTAAATGAAACTCTGTTTCTGCAGAAAAAGTTGTCAGGAACAAGTATCCTTTCAAAGAACATATGTATATAAAAGAAAAGCAGACTATTTGATGGTTAAAGAACTGCAGCAGATTCCTATTTTTGCAGCTTAATTAATAACAGGCATTGGGTTTTCCGAAGGAATACAAGGAATTGCAGTCATACTCTGTGGAAGTCACCTGTGTAATTATTTCTGGCATCTATTACATTTTCCATTATAACTTTCATATTCTCTCAAACAGTTTTTCTATGCTATAGGCATCTTTCCTTTTCTAACTGGCTGCAATTTCACAGCAGGATGCATTTAGCAGATGAGACTAATTTTATACTCCCTAAATTGTCGTGTTTATTTGGAGCACCACAAAGTGACTGCTAGATACCTGGAACCTCATTCTCAATTACAGTGTGTCCTACATGGATTTAAAAATCTATTCCAGTAAAGATGGCAGCTAAATGACAACCCAAATTAGCTGATACGTTTCAAATTGTGTAAGACACATGAAGAAAATAGGTCCAAATTTGAGAATGTCAATCATTTCATTACAAATAGATATTATTGTAATAAAATATATCATAGGTTTTGTGATCAAAGCCACAGTATAAATCACAGCAAATTAGTTCCCTAGTTCACTGTCATTCACAGGAAGCAGATTTTTTTAATACCTGTTGAAGACATTGGAGAGCCACAAGTCATTTACATCACTGTTTGATTGCATACTGTTTAGATTGTTAAATACTTTTCCAGAATTTTGGTTTTGTTCATTTGGGGTACTATGTCCTGTGATGGCTAATCACAGAATCATAGAAGAGCCTGGGTTGGAATGCACCTTAAATATCATCCAGTTCCAACTCCCTCTGCCATAACCAGGGACACCTTCCACTAGACCACATTGCTCAAAGCCCCATCCAACACGGTCCTGAATATTTCCAGGGATGGGGCAAGCACAACTACTTTGGGCAGCATATTCCTGTGCCTCACCATCCTCACAATAAAGAACTTCTTTTTTTATATCTAATCTAAACCTACTCTCTGCCAGTTTAGAACCATTGCCCCTTGTCCTGTCATTACATGCCCTTCTAAATTGTCCCTCTCCAGCTCCCTTGCCGGCTCTCCTTAGATACTGGAAAATACTATGATACCCCAGAGCCCTCTTTTATCCAGGCTGAATAATCCAAACTCTCTCAGCTTGTGCTCATAGGAGTGATGCTCCAGACCTCTGATCAGCTTTGTGACACTCTTCTGGACTCAATCCTAGGTTGTGGACCCCAGAGCTGGGTGCAGCCCTGCAGATAGGGTTTCAGCAGAGCAGAGGGGCAGAATCCCCTCCCTCACCCTGCTGCCCACGCTGCTTTGGATCAGGATGCAAGTGGCATTCTGGGCTGTGTGCGCGCATTGACACTGACAGGTCACGTCATGTCCAGCCTCTCATCCACCAAAACACCCTCAAGCCCTTCTCCCCTCAAGGCTGCTCTCAACCATTTACAATCACATTCACTGTACATATTTTGAGACAAATTATGCTTCTAGGTTACCACTCTAGACAGCAAGTTTTTTGAGAGACTACAAAACAAAGCAAAAAGAATTTCATCATTCTATTTTACCTTATTTTTCAAGTGAATAGACATCAATGGTTCTTAATGGGTTTATGGGTACACTGCGTGTGTGTATTTATGGAAGCTATGATTTAAACAGCTTCTCAAAAGTAAAAATCAGCCAATAATGGAAGAAGTCAATAGGTACTTCAGGCGTAAAATCTTGCATTATTGTGTTACTGTTGCTATTATGTATAATTTAACCTATACCTCTATTGAAGGGCTTTTTCCCATATTAGGAAGGGAGAGAATAAAATCAAGCATAACAATGACCAAGGGGATTGTTATTTAAAATGGAAATGGAAATAGGGTAGCATTATAAGCACTACTGGAAATGCTTGAAGAAAAACAAGGCGACTGTACTGATTGCTGTGGAAGAGGAGAACAAATGCTCAGGTCCTTGAACAATTACATTTGAGGTACAGCTGTACCTTTTACCATCCAGGTCAATGCGGACACATAGCACTGACTAGATTAATACTCTTGAAAAGGGATCAGTCCTCCACTTGAAATTGTCCATGAGAAAACCACTACCAACCTTTCAATTTGGAATTATTCTGTGATTTCAAGATTCAAGAACTACAGATTATTGATTTAATTTTGCTGTGACCTTGACTTTAATGTAGTGTTTTTCTTTAATTAGCTGGGTAAAATTGTAGGATAGCATACAATAATGAATTGCTTAGATGTGTATTTACTTGTTCATCTTCTCAACAAATTCATGTAGAACTTATAGTTTAACTGATTAAATTGTACCAGACAGCACTAAGAGTACCTAGCCACAGGTAAGAAATTTGCTGGCCACATGGCTATTTGCAAATCATGACGTGTTCCTCACATTCCCTGGATTGCTCAAGAAGTGGGTTATGCTTATTGCATAACAACATACTGGCAGAGAACATTCTATTTTTTAATTTAATTTAGAACTTTTTATTGTACAATGGGTGTGTACCTATTATTCTTAGCATTCTGTTAGTGAAGTTTCTTGTTGAACACTGAGGAGTTTTAATTACTTATGCAGTGCTGTAGCTTTCACTGTGCCCATCTCCACGAACAGAAGGAATATCACACACTCGCAGTGGGACAATTCCCTGCAGTTGTGATTATATGAAGCAGAACTGAAGAACATGCCAGCCAGGCCTTACAAGAAAAATTAATGCAAATTACTTCTCTAGAAATTTAGTTCCACAGATAACTCCTGTCCTTCCATCTTTCTGCATTTGGCCCCCTCTGTGCGTGCTTCTTGCCATCAGTAAAGAACTGGCAGACTTTGGTGTCTTTTTTTGGTGACAAGCCCTCACTGGGGTGGTACTGAGTGCTCACTGTCAATTGTGCAGAGCTATGGCTTAAGGCCATTGGTCAGCACTCAGTTAAGAAGGATGCAAGTCATGATATATTGATTTAGCAATATCCCATTACAGCACTTTCAGAGTAAATCTTCCTGGAAATTGGTAGAGAAAATGCCAACTCATTGAACTAGGAGACCCCATTCAAAGCACCTCAGGCACAGCAAACCAGGAAAAAAAATTAAAAATATGTTTTATCAGATGAGAAGAACTTTTTTGTCCCTCATTTTATGTGTATGACTTGTCTGAAAGTAAATGTCATCATTTCCTAGTAAAGAATGCTTTCCAAATAAGAATGGAGGGAGTCAGTTCTTCAATTATTAAACTTTTATCACACTGCAAAGCAGGAATGAAGTAAGAGGCAAGACAAAAAATCAGATATCATGCACCTTAAGAAAAGGCCATTTCCAAAGCATCAGTAAAAATGTTGCACCGTATCTACCAGAGAATGCTTAGAAAAGTATAGGACTCATAAGAGAATATTGTGATGCTTTAGGAATTGTGAGCAGATTAAGCAGCAGAACTTCCTTGATTTATAAGTGTGCATCCCATTAAATAGAAGATCAACTACACAACAAAATTGAAATCCATAAATCCATACAATAAATTTTAATAGCAGCACCAAACACTATGATTGTTCTCCAAGAAGTACCAAAAGAGATTAAAGGAACAACACCATTTTTGGTTTTTTGGTAAGATGTTTTCTAAGATGTCTTTCTGATGGTTCTAGACACACTTCAAAAGTATTACATATCACTAAGATCCATGCTTCAAATAAGTTTTGTAACAGTGAGAGTTTATGCTCATCCATATGAACAATTGAATTATATGGGTCAGCAACATGAATTCATCCCTACACATACCAGGAGTACGTCCATGTTTTCCTGAGCTGGTTTGTTAGTGAGAGGCCAAGCAGTGCATTTTTAAATTCATCCAGCTTTCACTTGCCACCAGGAAGCAACTAGCTTGCCAATTCATGCCCTTCACATGACTATAGTGATTGCTTCAAATTATAATTAAATGTCTCAGGGAAAACTGAGCCTTGCATGTCTCTAGAATCTACCAAAGGGCAGAAGGATTTGAGCTGTGGCACTGGGGCACATGTATACCACAAACAAATACTCAGGGAAGTAAACCATCTGTTCTCCACAGGCATGTGCTGCAAGATAGAAAATATATCCTGAAGCAAAAGGAAAATAAATTATAAAAAAAAAAAAAGACTAAAGAGGCACTTGAAAAACAAGCAGGTTATCTAAAAAATTGGATTTAGGGAAAATAGTCATACAAGCTGCTGTATATTAAAGATAAGGGAAAAATTGCACAGCTGATGGATTTCCGAAGGAATAAATGTGGAAGGTCTAGCTGTCAGGAATATAAACATTAAAAAGAGTGGGCAAAAGACTTCTAACTTAGAAGACAGCAAAAAAAAGTGCAAGCTTTGGGGGATATGAGGCTTATGAGGAAAGGACATAGGGACTGAGAGATTTAAAGGAGTGAACCTATTTCTGATCTTACCACATCTATTCTCACACAAGTGTTATAAACATGAAAGAGATTAAAGAATATTTCAGAATCTTACAGAACATCTGGTCCTATCTGGGAAATTCACTAAATCCTCCAACCAAGTAGATAAGAAAAAAAGAGGAAAATTATTACAATAGCATTTTTACTTATCTCTGAATAAATTAGTTGACTGAAATCATGTGGTAAATTTTATTCATATTGTAAAATACTTTTAATAGAAATAATCCGTATTTTCCACCATGCATGCTTTGCTGCCATTTTACCAGCTCCGACTCTAAACTTCACAATATTTTTTGGGTATCCTAAACCTTGCCTTTTCTGCCTCCTATACAGCAGACCATCAGAAAAATTGGAAATAATTCATACTGTTAAAAACTCTACATAAAGCAAGTAAAGACAAGAAAAATACAATACAATTTCAAGACCAGCCATAGAGAAGAAAATACACATTTCGGTTTATTCACACAGTATTAACAAGGCAATACCAGGAGGTGAATGATACTGAAGTGGTCCTTTCTGCACAAATCTTACCACATATCCATTGTCCAATTTCTTCTGTACTGTTTTTCTTTTTGTTTAGGTATGATTTGCTAAGCAAAGGCCTCAGACAGTTCCCCAGTTCTACCTATGAAGAGAGCACAAAGAACTTTTGTGCACGTGGTGAAAATCCATCAGTGCCAATGGAGATGCTGAACCAGCTGACACTTCGTGAGAGGTGGATCTGGGAAACCAAAGTCATTACCCTGACCTGTAAAACTACTGGAGGGAGGAATCACAGTCTGTACTTACATAGCTCCATATGTGGTCCCAAGGGGGTTGCCTATAAGCACTGCACATCCAAGGCAGGACTTGTGTTCTGGATGTAAACACTGATCACACAATCCACGACTGGCGAGGCCCATGACCTCAAGAAACTTCAAGCACACTGTCCAACCATACCAGTTTTCATTGGGCTTTGGGTTTGTTTTTTCATTGCACCCAAGAAACACTCCAAATTCAGCAGCTATTCATGCAAATCCAGCATGCTGTGTTGCCATGAAAGATGTCCTAGCTCAGGGAAAGAAATCTCATATTCACTGAGCCGATGTAACGGAGTGTCTCATCTAAGATACACCAACCTCACCAACTACAGTTAAACTGTGCATCCTCATGTTGACAGTGATGGAAAATAATTATAACCACTGCCATTTTTTTTCAGTTACTGGATCTTGAGGGATGAGGAGGATAAAACATAGGTGCAAACATAGATAATCATGAAATGATTCTAAGTTTTTACTGTCTTTGATAACCATGCCAGGAAGACAAAAGGCACATTTCCAAAAAAAACCAAAATGTATTTTTTACAACGGTATGTAGTAAAGAGAAGGAAGTAATAGCCCTTCATGCAGAAAAGTATTTCATCCACCCTGTTCAATAGCCATGGAGTTTTGAAAGCATTATACCAAGTTTTCCTTTAAAATAATTTTTAACAATCAAGAGGATAAAACGCTGGAGTGAATTGTCTTCAAAGATGGAACAATTCCCATCCGAAACATTTTTAAAAACTGGTTGAACCAATAAAATACATTAGGAATAGTATAAATGTGTTTCATCCTGTCTTTGGGGAAGGGAAGAAGCATGTGATTTCTTCACATCTTTTTCAGCACAATGGATCTATAATAGACGTGAAAATATAGTTATGCAGCAGGAAAATGCACAGTTGCTCCTACAACAGTGAATGAACAGAAAAGCAACTCAAATCATGTTTCACTGCCCATAACTTCCAGATTGTTAAATCATTTTAAATGATAACGTACAAATATACATTATCTCTGGCAATGCAAGAGTATGCTTCCTTCCTCCCCTGGCGCATGTGTCACAGGGGAGGAGTTTCCAAGAGTGATCTCACTACTCAAGAACTATCAACCATGAGCATGGTCTGGGTTCATCAGTTCCTGAAGCATTCACGAAAACACCTTTTTCTGTGCTAATTATTTCAGTGCTTCTCAAAGGCCTGATCATCTTCAAAAAAGTTCAAATTAAATATATTAGCTTGTGAAATCACGTCCAACAACAGCAAGAACATACCACAGGAGTACATAAAGACCAAATTTATGCTGTTCTGACTCCAATGAGTGGGGAAAAAAAAAAAAAGAAAACAAACCAAAACAAAACAAAAAAAAAATAACAGCACCAGCTTTTTGACTGCAACATCAAACCTGTTTAAATCTTGGGAAGAAAATTTTGATACTTCCCTAATCACACTAGCAAATGCCAGAGCACAGCCACTGGGGGTCAAAACCAGGCATCATATTGAATCTTAGAAAACGCAGAAATAAAATACAGCCTTCTTTTAGTAATGGTAACATATTTTGGGATCTACTTCCCCAAGGACATGCTGGGTTTTTCATCACAAAGCCTTTGAATCAAGGCTGGATGTCATACTAAACTGTAAACAATAGCTCAGATGGAATTAGTGGCACAATTCAAGTAAAATTGGGCTGCCACACTGATATACAAGAGGTCAAACTAGCCACTCATAATGGTCTATCTGGTTTTTATATTAACAGACTGGCAACCATAGAAAGCTCTACAAAGCTGACAAAGGATTCCATTTCCAATTCCTCAGTACCAGAGCAAAGGAAGCAGAAGGTGATGAACAATGTTGGTAAATGAGGCATTTAGACAATGGCTCAAAGGGAAAATCTCTGCCTTGAAAGGAGTTATGGTAGTGCAGTTCCTCCCCTCTAACTGCCTACCTCCAAGTGTTACCTTCTGAAATGTCGTTATCATTCTTTAAAAATAGGAAGGTTTTGTGGCTATCCAGAGCACTTCTAAGATTTCAGCTGAAACTACCACAGGTTTTAATGTGGAAAGATGAGGATTATCTGTGCTGGCTTCAAGGAATACAACTGGCAAAATATTCCTCACAAAGGAAAACACACTCATAAGTGAAAACTTTGGAAATTAATTGCTTGCCAACTAAATGTTTGCCTTAAAAATGTGTTACAAAATTTGATACTTCCCTTGTACCTAGAAATTCTGATTATTGTGTCTTTGAAATGCAGTTTGGCAAATATGCCTAAAAGGTTATGCAAGATTACTACAAAAAGCAAAGTCAGATATTTTTTAAATCGTAGATGTCACCACAAAATAAATAACTCCATATATTTTTTTCACAACTCCACATTTTTTATCAAGTAAAACCCTTTTGTTTCTTTTTTATTTTTAAATAATGCAAGATGAAAGACTATGTGCATGATCCCAGAAGAGGCTGCAGTAGTTTGTGCTGACCCAAAAATGATAGGGCCCAAATTTAAGTTACACAACTGATATGAAATGCACTATTACTACTAAATATGAGGGTTGAGCAAACCTGCAGGCTTATGCCCAGTGTTATAAATACCTATCCTTAGCTTCAGGTGGGGATATTGGGAGTTATATCTCTTCTGCACAAATTATAAAGTGAAAAGAAATTGTAATGAATAGTGCTGCTTTTGAACACTGACAGTAAGGGCAGAGTTAATTGAATCAGGTACAGCTTTATAAGTTTTACGGTTGCATTTTTTCCCTTTTTCATTAACTGTTCATGGGTATAAAAAAGCACATATTTGTAATTTATATTATGTGGTTTTTATTTAATAACTGGGAGAGAACATTGTCTGGATTGTAAATAATTACTTTAGTTTTTTCATTCTGTTCTTTACTTTTTTGGAAAATCTATTCTTCATTATACTATACATAATGTGCCTTGCAGCCCAGGCACATCATCTAAGATAGTACCTGCTGAAACTGAATCTATCAAGCTCTTAACCTTGCCTTATAAATATAAAAATTGGTCAGAAAGCCTCTACTCTCAACATCTCAGTGACTTTTAAAAGTCATTCACACAGAAAATTGGCAATCTGACAGCTCAGGAAGGCTGGTTTCAGTTCCATAAAGGAAATAAATTGGTGTCTTGGTTACGTCTATTAGCTAGTGAAAGATCCTCCCTGTGAAAAGCCTGAATAAAGGGGGGAAAATGTTGGCCTAGATCAGGACATTTAGAGTTGATATGCATATCAACTGCTGCTACTTGAAACACATATGACCTCAGGGGAGGGTCAGCACAGCTGAAACCAGAGTTACAGGGAATGCAGATAGGGCACAGAATTCACAAACCAGACCCAGGCCACTAAAAGGGAGGAGTGGGAGAGATCTCTAAAATCCATAATATGCTTGTCAGCAACAAGTAACACCATTAAGTGAAGAACAGTAAGAGAATAAAAGGAGTTCCTGACTTCTGAAAATTAATTTGATTATTCAGTCCTGACTCACCGTCTAAGTCAGATGCTGACTTACTGTTGATTTAAATAGGCTTTGGCTTAATGCTTATGCTGAAGAACACCACTATGTAAGCCTTGTTTCTATGAAAACCATATCAGAGCATAATGATAAAATCATATCCCCATCCCTAGGAATATCACCTGAGTTAAAAGTAAAAAAAAAATTTCTACAGCTAATCCCCACAAATCCAATTATTTTAGCATTCGTCAGAACCCACTCCAGCAGAAATGGAAGAAATTGCAGAGAACATACAAGAACAGAAACTTCTGTGTCTCATCTAAACCACTAGTCAGAGAGAAGTACCAGTATGAAACTACTTTTCTGTCTGTATGAAAAATACTCATCCATTTAACAGTTTGTGAGGCACAAAAGGCTCAATGGAGGCAGGGAGCAGTCCCTCGTCAGTTAGGTACTAGCCGCTAAGTCATATAAAGAAGAGTACACCTTATCTACCAGTGGAACATTTCAATCTAGAAAAAAAAAGGAAATCCAAAATTCCACAGAATTTTCAAAATAATTCTCTGAGTAAGAAGGACAATATGCTCCAGAGGAGAGAAAATGAGCAAGAAATACACAATCATGGAGCTTGTAGACAAGCTGAGAGAAGAACTGGCAATGAAAGCTAAGGCTTTCATTCGAAGACAACCCACCAGGCCATGCCCTACTTGTGCAAATACCCCCAAAACTAGTACATCCCAATGCAAACAGGTGGGGATGAATTGCCAGACTAAATCCAGCAAAACCTGCAGATCTCTACCTCCACCTTCTAAGGCTCCAAGTCTTTACTACATTTATGCCATCTTAGCCAGGTCTTAAAGTCCTCCAACCTCCTGTCCTTTACTGGAAGAATTCACCCAAGTGCAACAATCCTTTTCTGTGAAGACAAGCAGGTCCAAGGCAGAGGCACATCCCAAAACATCATAGGACTGCAACCTGTGGGAGAGGTAAACCCTAAAGCTTAAGAACTGGAGTACACTGGAGGTATCCAACTACACGTGTTTTAAGAATTCTGTAGGGACAGCATTGCCCTTAAATCTACATCAGAGAGCTTTTCAGGAATTTGGAGATGTAATTTCTTCTAGGAAACTGCAATAGCCAAGAAGAATCTCTAGTATGCACTTCAGAGAGAAACTGAGTCTTAGGATGAAAACTCCTGAGGCAAAGTTTTTGCTCCATAAGCAAATCATCCATGAGTAACTTTGACACAAAATCTAAAGCAAAAATCACATCTTGGATATTCCTAATTTTCTTTCCATAATTTTTTATATAACCTTATTTTACAATTATATGTAGTATGATATTATTACTTTATAATGTTACATAATACCATTTATTTTATTTGTATTCTATTGAGTTTTTTAGAACGCATGTCTAAAGGGAGTACAGACTGGAAAGGGATGTGATCGCTCAAGATGGAAAAGGTACCAGTGAAGTGACAGCAACCTGCACAGTCATTAAAGGATGAATGTGAATCTCTTGACAGACTGGTCAGATATTAAAGGAAAATGCTACTAGGGCAATATAAGTAAACTAGTATCAAGGGCTATATTAAAGACAAGAACAGCAAATTTACTTTAAATTTACTTACAGATATTAGCAACAAACAACCCACCAAAAAACCCCTAGCAGCCTGGTAATGCTCAGGAACTGACTGTGGAAAATTCAATCCAGGTAAGAAAAGCCCAGCTGGAAACCAAAGCTCACAGCAATGCAAGGATCCATAAATCAGAGTCATATCCTGCAGGGCTGTCTGAAGTCACAGCATTATCAGAGAGGTTACAGGGCAAATCAGAATAGTATCAAGAGCCATCCCCAGTGACCTAAAACAGGTTCTTATTTCATGAGAGATTTTATTAGAAATATAGCTTTATCAATAGCTGTTCTACCCAGAGGCAAGCCCAGCCTTTACTGGGTGAAGGTAAATTCATAAACCCTCTCCCTCCTTGTTAACTCCTATTAAAGTGGAGCTTAGGGTATCACAACATAAGAAAAATTACTGCAGCACATTAAAACTCAAAAATATAGGAAATGAGGGATTGTTGAGACAAATGTCTCCTGCTGCTGAGTTTCACTTCAGGTGAATTCGTAAGCTGACAAACAGAAATATTCACACAATTTAGTTTTAGAGTAGTACCTCTGATACTGTGAGAACACACCACAAAAAGAATTTATCAGTAAACAGAAGGAGATACAGAAGTCATAAATGACAACCTGTCCTTGGAGATAGACAAAAGGAAATTAACTCTAAGGATTTTTATCTAAGGACTATGCTGAGCACAGTATCTGACAAACCTCAAGAAGGCAGAATACATTAAAAAACTGCTTTTGCCTCTTTTTCATAGTGAATAGTACCAAGAAGTAAGGATAGCTGGGGAAAGAAAAAGTCTGGGTCTCACTTTTATTTTCCTACAAATTATTCAGTAATTTTTTTATGAAAGGAAAGCTAAGCACTTGCATTTCAGTACAGCACCACTAACAATTAACATTCAAAGAAAAATATGGTGAAAGACCTCCATTCCTAAAAATTAACAATCCGACAGCAAGCACCAAAAGTCCAAGGAAGAACCCAATAAACAGAACACAGGAGTAGCAAAACCATTCTCAAAAATTATCTCCAGTACCAGTAGACAAATCATTTTGAAAGTGTTATATTTCTCCCATCTCACCCTCATGCTGCTAACCCTCAGTAGGTGACAGAAATGTCAGAAGCAGAGCAACAAGGGATCAATTCCTTTAGTTTTGATTTTTAAGCTGTTTACAGCCTCTGCCAAATAAGAGTCAGTCAAGGAAAAATTAACATTCTGCTGTACAGGTGGAATTGTACCAGGGATGAAATACCTGCACAGCAAGAACAAATTCAAAAATTAAAATGCAACACCTTTCTGCTGCCAACCTTCCCCAACATCATCACAAACATCTCTGTTCCTGAATTGTGTGAGCAGCTGTCTACCTGTGGGAGGTGTAATGACTTAAAGATCACAGTTGCCTGTCTCAAACACTGTTAAGGCCACAGAAGGACTTTGTCATGAGATAGGCACAGAATGGAGCAACAGGATGGTGCCAACTCCAAGCCTGGCAGAAGCCAGGTCCGGCTATCACATCCTGAGTACTGCATCCAGACAAAAATTCCCACTGTGGCAAACTACATAAAGAAGTAACTGCTCATACACATATCAACAGTCAAACAAAGATCACCCCAAATTATGGGACAGACAGCACCGGTGCCTAGAAACTATGACTGAAGCCCCATCCCTGAATATGTTTCTGTGGATACCTGGAACTGGGACTGTAAATTAAGCCACCATGAAGGGAACTTGAGATAAGATAAAGGTGATACTATTGTCTGAATGTTTTCTCAGGTCTAGGGGGAGGTTAACAACACTGCAGGAGTGAATGTACCACTGATAATGGACATAAAGAATGCAGCAACAAGGAAAGCCAACTCAGCAATCAGCTGAGTTGAAATGCTGAATGCTGAAATAAGCTTGGACTGAGTAAAAGGCAATTTTAGCAGGGGGAGATTATAATCACCAATTCACAAACCACAAGCCACTGACTCAAGAGAAAGACCAAGCACGCAGACTAATTAGCCTTAGAGGAGAGAGAATCATTTAACCAACAGCATAAGAGAACTGTGTAGCCAATGAGCATTAATTCCCTTGTTTTCTAAAATATATAAACAATAAAAAGTTTAGAACAATCTGAGACCATCCAGCCAAGGGTAAAGAAGGGCCAATGGGACACTCCTGGAGCCACTGGTGGTGGCTACCCTATACATTCTGTCTCTTTGCCTTTTTCTCTCTTTCCCTCTCCTCTCTTTTACATTTCTTTCTCTCTACTTCACATTTCATTGCTAGATAAAATCTATACTATTGACTTTAGCATATGGTCTCATTTGCACCTTAATTCAGGCAGAGGCATCTCTCAATAGTTTTTAACAGGATGAGCAGAGGAATGCAGGGAGTGAAGAGAATGTATCTTGAGACAGAGCAGAATACAGAATGAAGGTAAGAACACAGGGAATTGGGGTTTTTCTTTGTTTTCTGGTAAAAAAGTTCTAAGAAATCAACTTTAAAATAGAGAGTGTTACAGAATCACTTCTGTTAGTGATGTTGGCAGCCATAACTGGCTAAATATGTTATGTCTTGACAGAATGGGAGCCACTCAATAAAAGGGGAAAGAAAAAAACCAGAGCCCTGCAGAAATCAGTGCTGAGAGACCCTACCAAACCAAAACCTCAGCATGATGTTAAAGAGATATTGTATTGCAAGAGGCACCATCTGTTGTGTTTAGATCTGAGAAGCTTGAGGGCTAGAGGCAAAACTTGCTCCAGCAACAGCCTTTATTCCTCAGTCCTGAAAGCTAACCCCTTCTTGAGCTGAGCAGATCAGGCTGGACCCATATCTCCAAACCATACTCAGCAACACATGTTTCGTGTGCTCTGAGAGAATGCATGTATGCCTTGGTGGAACCAGCTTTTAAATCAGGTCACTGCTGATTTCAAAACCAGCAGCTATTCACATATTGTCTAACAACTGGGGGGCTGGTTAATCGCTCCATGTGCAATACAAAGCATCATTTTCTTGCCTATGGCATAACAGAAATGTCCAGAAGCTTTGCATTGCATCAGGATTCCATGCTGTCCTGCTCGCACGGTTTGGATGGCTTAGCAGAAAACTGTGGACACTGAGATCCATCCCAAGGAGACACACCCTTCATAACAGTTCCAATACAGCCTCAAAAAATGAGGAAAAACGGCTGAGTTTTGCTATAGGCCAAAAACCCTGTGTCCCCATATTGTGAAATGCTGATTAACCTGACTTAGCTAGAGTAAAAATTATCTGTGCTGCTAAAAAAGAACTGTGCTAACAGTTCTCTACTAACTGAACTAATGATACACTAAAGGGAGGCAGAGGGAGAATTTTTCATCTTCTGAATTATTCCTTCTAGTCTTTCACTAATATAAAGTGTAATCATGCAAACAAAATCTATCCAAAGGGGTTCGACCATTTACTACTTGATTATAATCATTATATTTGACAAATAAAAAATAATTAAAAATAAAAAAAACCACAAACACAAAATAATACCAAACAGAAAAACCCCCTCTTTATATGGAAAATATCAAAATTTATCATTCCCAGTGTGGGGGAAACTTTCCTTACACAACTTGGAATATGTCAGAGAAAATAAGACTTTCTCCTGAACTTAACCTTCTTTTTCTAACCTCCAGTCAAAATTTTTCCCCTTGTATAATAATTTTCTGCATTTAAAATTCAGCTACTTGCCAAGCAAATAGCATCTGTTTAAACAAAAGGAAGAGATTAGTGGCGTCTACTGCCTGTGATAGGAAAACAGCCAAGCTTTGATAAAACTACGTTTCAAGTTCGCCTTTACTGTTTTCAAAAACTGCAGCTGTTCCCTCCAACTTTTCTAAGCCTTGAGCTCTCTCGCATGACCTTGAAGATTTAAGAAGCTGAAAAATTGCTCTAGACACTTGCAAACTTTCTAAAGTAATGCATTTCAAATTGTTCCCTGTGACTTCCTTTTTATGAACAGGCTCATTTAATGTCTGTTAGTTAAGTTGAAAGGCACTCATTTGAGAGGTTTCTTTTAGAGGTAATATCGTATACTTGCATGAAAAAAAGTAGACATTATAAGGGTTAGCTAATTAACCCATCCAGAAATTATGACCATTAGGATGAAATCAAAGAGAGAAATCTATTGCTAACTCCTAAATGCAGCAAAACATCATCCCTTTAAAATTCAGATTTACTGTCCTACAATAAAAAAGTGAAATATAAAAGGTTTCCTTAAAAAAAGTAAACTTGTTTTTTTTTAATCTCTATGAGATTTCTTTATAAGAAGACAGAAGAAGGTTAATTACGTAAATTTAAAACTGATTATGCTTTTCCCACATTTTCTTTTCAATGGGTGCAAGCAGTTCTTTTGTTCTTTAGCCTGAATGAGGAGTGATGAAGAGAAAAAAGATCTTTCTAGAGGGGGGTAGAAAAAGTAGTTTTTCTTACTGAGGTCAAAACAGCCCTAAGAACAAAATTTTAGTCCTAATACTCAAAAATACTCTGGGGATATCCTAATACTGCAAGATGCTTTTTTCTATTTAACAATGCAATGAAGTCTTGAATTTTCCTTCCCTTATTCTTACTACTCATGATATTAATTAAAATTTCCCACTCAGTGAACTCTATTGATCATGTAAATGCCTAACCTTGGAGACAGACAGAGAATAAGATTGCATTACTGTGGTATGGTCTGACACAAATTTAAAGGCACCATCAGTCATTCAGATCATAAGATGGATAGATTTTATAGGATGATTAATTCTTTAGTTTTCTTGTCAATATGCTCTTTACCAGGGGTATTCAGAACTAGGGAAGCATAGGTTTCAAGGCAGATCTGTCTAAAGCCTAAAATGGTTATGCAAGGCTTATAATTTCACTTAATGTTGTGCACTATCAGACCAACAAAAATTGTCAGCGTTCAACCTTTCCCAATCTCCTAAACTTGTGCACCAACAGAACTATTTGTGTTTCAAGCCGAGGATGAGAAGCATAACTGGCAATTACCAACATCCAAGAATCGTTAGGCAAACGAAAAAGCCCACAAGAATTACTTCAGAATTCGACAATTAAAATTACGTTTTCAGTTGTTTTCTGCCTTTTGAGATTGGACTCCACAGGCACTACATCTTTTAGGCTTTCATCTAGACCAAGAAGGATGAAAAACTGATTTGATTAAAAAAAAAAAAAAAAAAAAAAAAGAAGAGATCATGAGCTCTCTGCAGGTTCACGAAAGGGGATTACAGAGTAATACTCGATACAGAGTGCTGAATATGGTAGGGGTCATGCCCACCCCGAGACATCAGCATGGCTAAGGCAGTCAGTTGAATTTTTAGCTTCATGGGATGGTCCCAGAGAGCCCCGCACAGCTACTGGATTTCAAATTAAAAATCGGATGAAAATAATTACATAAAAAGCTGATGTGGGTATGACAAGAAGAGACAGAATATCTGGGTGTCATTGCAGCACTAATTAACACATAACAGACTATAGTGTCGCTGACAGAAAAAGGCAATCAATTAGTAATGAAATACATGACTTTTTAAGAACAGCTGAAAGATCTAGGGGAAATAAAGGGAAGGAACCAATGAAGACTACATAAGATGTGTTAAAGTTTGAAAATAAAAAAAGATAAAGGCAGCAAAACAGAATGAGTAATTGCTAGCTACAGAGGCTGAAGGTGAGAAGTCTTTATCAATTATTGAAAAGAAAACAAAACAGAGCAAAAGCTGGAAGACCAGCCCTGCACATAGGCAAGTGAGTGACCCTTTTAGAGCATTAGCAACACAATTTTGCCTCAGCACTCTAACCTCCTAACAGTAAAGGTCTCTTGGCCTCTAAAAACTCCCATGGAAAAGAGACCTATTTGTTTCAGGTAATTAAAAAAATGTAGAGGGAGAACTCTGGAAAATATATGACAGCAAAAAAAAAAAAAAAACTTGAATCACCAAAGGACAGATATCTTATTTTCTCCATCTCTCATTCTTATTCAGCATGATTTCTGTTCTCAGGCTTATCAGTAGACTGTTGCTCACTGACAATTTTTGTTGAAAATACAAAAGTTGCAGTATCTGCAGGGAGAAAAGATCAGTGATCAGTCTCAGCCAGACAAAACAATGCTGATTTACACCGCCTAAACATATGCATGTTATCAACCGAAATATCATTATCCATAACAATATCAAGTCAGATTTATAGCTTGTGTCTTTCCTGAAATGTTCAGGAAAGAAATAATTTTTTCAGGGTTTACTAATGTAACCTGTTACCTTTACACCTTATGTAGTCCATGTAAGAGGCATTCAAATTGCAGTCTCTACATTTGGGGAGTCATTATTATCCTGTCAGTGCTCTTCTGGATGGACAATAATAGCAGATGAATATTTGGGCAGGAGGAAAGGCTGCTGACCACCAGACAAAGCAGCATGAGAAGAAAGAGCAGGGGAGTCTCTCTGCCTAGTGGTTACACCAAAGCATCCATAACCAGAGACTTATCAATAAGCACAAGAACTTTACAGGCAAGGACAGCTGGGTGTTATCTCTAGCCTGACATATTTGCAAGGACTGAAATGCAAGGGGGACTTATCTGCTGTCTATTAAACCTTGCCTTGATATCTAATTAAATGGCCCATGGTTCTAGTTCAAATCACATCATTCCTCCTCTGTTCTCAGCAATGAATGGAAACAATAGGCAACAACTCTGAAATCTCTATGAATTCATAGACATCTTAAATTTCCACTCTCTAGCCTGAAGACACTTGTTTGTCTAGACTCTTTCCTCTATGCCAGTTACAACATCTAACCCTTCAGTCTCCCTCTTTTTTATACCAGAATCACTCAATGGGTAAGACTGGTCAGGATGACATGAGGTCATCTGATCCAACCTCCTTGCTCAAGCAAGGTCATTCCAGAGCAAATTGCAGAGGATGGTGCCTGGATGGTTCTCAAATATCTCTGGAGAGGGAAACTGGACAGTCTGTTCCAGTGCTCAGTTACCTGCCCAGTAAAGAAATTCTTCCTCATGTTCAGGTGGAGCTTCCTGTGCATCAGTTCCGGCCCATTGCCTCCTGTGCTATTGCTTGGCACCACGGAGCAGAGCCTGGCTCCATCCTCCTGGCACCTCCCTTCAGATGCTCACAGACATTGATGAGGTCCCCTCTCAGGGCCTCTCTCCAGGCTGAACAGGCCCAGCTCCCTCAGCCTTTCCTCATTAGAGAGATGCTCCAGAGCCTCAATCATCTTTGTTACCCTCACTGGAGCCACTCCAGGGGCTCCATGTCTCTCCTGTCCTGAGGAGCCAGGACTGGACTCAGCACTGCAGATGTGCCTCACCAGACTGGGCAGAGGGGCAGGATCAGCTCCCTTGACCTGCTGGCACTGCCCTTCCTAATGCACCCCAGGATTCCATCGGCCCTCTTGGCCACAAGGGCTCATGGCTGGCTCACGGATGGCTTGTTGTCCACCAGGACCCCCAGGTCCTTTTCCACAGAGCTGCTTTCCAGCAGATCAGCCTGTGCTGGTGCAGGGGGCTCTTCCTCCCCCAGTGCAGAACCCTGCACTTCCCTCGATTTGAATTTCAGAAGGTTCCTCCCAGCCCATCTCTCCAGCCTGTCCAGGTCCTTCTCAAGGGCTCTGGGGTATCAGCCACTCCTCCCAGCTTTGTGTCATCAGTGAACCTGCTGAGGAGTCATCTGCCCCTTCATCAAAGTCATTGGTGAACTGGTGAAACACTACTGGGCTCAGTATTGACCTTAGGGGACACTATTAGGGACAGGCCTCACCCTGTGCCACTGACTACAATCCTCTGGGATCTGCTGTTTAGCCAGGTCTCAATCCATCTCAATCCACTTATCCAGTCCACACTTCCTGAGTTTGCCTATGAGTATATTGTGAGAGACAGTGTCGAAAGCCTTGGTGACATTGAGGTAGACAATATCTACTGCTCTCTCCTCATTCATGTGGGTCAGGTTTTTTGTCATAGGAGGCAATCAGGTCTGTCAAGCATGATTTAGCAATGATTTCTTTAAAAAACAGGCTTCCAAAAATCAATATTTCTGTTAAGCATTCAGCACACAAACCAGTATATTGTTGCCAAGTAAAGAACAATCACTTTTTTTTTTCAAAACCGTACCATAATTATATTTGCTTAATCTGAATCCCATGTATCAACCACTATCTCTGCTAGTGATTCCTCCACTGCTGGAAGAATATTCCATATTCAGTTTTCTCCTGCATATTCTTATATTTTCTCCCAATTTGTCCATTCATTTTTCTGACCTACGACCACAGCTGCACTGCAGAAGAAGAGAGCCTAAACTGACCAAGGAATGATCCTCTCACTCCAGGCTAGATCCAATCCAATATCTTAAGTTAAATCCAATATCTTAAGTATGTGAGAAACCCAAAAGGCTCACTCGGAGCAAGAGCTACATACCATATGTGCACAGCACATTTCCTGGTCTCCACTCAACCTTCTTGATCCCACAGGCCAAAATAGGCATCTGTGCAACCTTCCACATACCAAGAAGCTGTTCCTGGCTGAAGCATCTGAGATCAGTAGAAAACCACCAGGCTTTTTTACAGAGAGTAGCAGGACATATCATAGCCCACTGCACTCCATACAAGGATCTCCCCCTGAGAGCATAGCACCCCGTGGGCACTCTCTGACCCCTGCTCTTCACCTGCTTTCTCTGCCACACACACAAAGCAAAGGCAAATGAAAGATACAGCAAAGGGAATTCTCCATCAGTAGAAAATAAGTGCAGTCATGTTGCACATGGTATCTCTCACACCTTGTTAACACACATATGCATGCTAATAATGAGAATTGGCCTGCTTAAGGCGCTGAGGCATACAGGAAAATCTGCATCTCAGTCTTTCAATTTTGTAGGCACAGCACTCACCAGTTGTGCCTTATGCGGACACACCACAGTATTTATGAACACCAGGAGGAGCAGACGAACAATACTAAATAGCTCCAATTGTTCCAGCTACAAGAACTCTGTAGGAAGCCTGGGAATTAGAAAAATTTATTGAACAAATGCTATAACTCAGCACTTGCTGACATAGCAGAGTCCTTCTCTATATTATTATGTTCGCAGATCATGGACCACAAAAACTCACAGCAAACTAATTTTAATTTAAAGACTGGTAAAAATGCAGATACTTTCAACATTTTATGTTGAATTTACAGTACTAAGAACAGGTGTTCCAAGAATGATATCTGACTGAAATATATTACTACGAATTTTTTCAGGAAATACACATATTAACAGACACGATCTTTAAACAGATAGCAGCTATGGCATGCATGTGTATATATTTCTGTGTGTAAATAAAATTTGCAAGTATTGGTTATACACACACTTTATTTTTGCTATTTCTGCTAATATTAGCAGAGGGTGTCTCAGAATATTGCTTGCATATTTTCTGAATACGTGAATTCAGAATTCTGATTTTCTGAATTCATGTATCATATTTGACCAGCCACGGAATAATATAGCATGCTGATATATAATTACAAAGTTGAAGTTGCATTTTGCAGCTCAGTGAAAGACAACTCACATTCACTAATAATTTTAAAAGTAACATTTTTTTAATGAAAATGTCTCATTACCCTCAAGATGTGAAGTAAGTTTTCCATAACATCACTATCATTCTTAAAATTATGTTGGTATTTTAAAGACTTTTACATTGCTTTCAAAATTTCAGTCAACTCCTGTAGACCAACACAGATCAACATCTTTATACCATTTAAGCCTTACCTGAGTCCTCAAGGTAATTTATGGACAAAATGTAATCCCTTCTGCAGTCTCTATGAATTTCCCTTTTCCAGTTATCACAACTAGATTCTAGGGAAGCTCTCTTCCCAGGCTGAGAATCATCAGGTCCAGAGCACTGTGCTAGACCAGCTACCACATCCTTGTGATCAGAGTTTTGTAGGGTGCCTCTGGACTGCACAGAACCATGCAATTCAGACCCACTCTCAAACCACCTGCACCTCTGCTGTGTCACCAGCCCTGCTCTTAGGAAGATTTTCTGCCACAGGAGGGTGAATGCTGTGGAACAATGGATTGCTGGGTTTGTAGCCACAATCAAAGGAATAAAAGAGAACCAGCAATGAGCAAAATAGAGTTGGTTATATAAATTTCACATGGTTGTCATATCTATATAGGTAATCAGGTCTCTTTCACCAACCTCAACATGTAGGAAGTGCTAGCATTCCCCAGAAGCCTCTTTTCAACCTACCTAAAAATTATTTTAGGATGGGAGGCACTAGGAGTAGGAAATGCAATCGTTGTATGCATTCCGTTTCCAGGAACTTCTCTATATTTTTCATTAAGCTGTGAATGCTTAATTCAGCACAAATCACACTTTACGACAGATTTGCAGATTGAACAGGCCTTTCAAAATTACATAGATGATTTTCAAAGTGCACGTTTTCACACCTGAATTCTTCAGATCTTGACAAATGTACTAATTTTAGTATAAGCTTAGCTCAAATTTGAGGCATGTGTGGTTTAATGTCTGGTATCAGAATGACTGGCAGTTATCTAATTGCAGCTTGAAAGGTAACAAACAGAATGGATAACATTGTCTTCTTAGTTCCTCTGATAAATTTCATTATCTCATTGAACTCCTTGAAAGTAAAAATGAAAGAGTATTTCTTGTTACTTCTTTGTCTAGCCCAAACGTTTCCAAAGTGGTGCAATACATATTATACTCAGTGATTCACACCCATGTACCAGTATTTTTGTAATACTCGGGCTCTGTTGAGCTATTTGGGTTTCACGGCCAGTGGGCTCTTCTAAACTGATATTATTTGCATTTATGTGGTTGGAGAGGTTTGTTTTGCTGATTCAGGCTTTTTGAAACTCAAAAGGTCAAAGAAAACCTTTGTGCTGCATCCAATGAACCAATAATCTAGGGACTCAAGGTATTTGGTAATAATATGTTCCAGAAGGAAATACAAATGTCTTCCCTTTCTTTCCTTGCTGTAGATTTCAAGTTACTTTTCTGACATGACAGTAAATCTGCAGATAGAAAAAGCACTGAAAATACATCACTCCGTGAAATGGAATTATTTTACTTTCAGTCACATGCAATACTTTGAAGGTGAACTCTATTTCATTTTCTGATGGTACTCTTTTCTTTCTATTTTTGAAAGCTTTGTGCATGACAGAACAAAGGGAAAGGATTTATTCTCTTCAGATGTAGTTAGAAAAAGGAAAATACAATGCAATAAATGCCAAACTGATCTAACTAAATAGGTATTGTTGTACAAGAAAAGAAGACATTCAAATCTCCTGAAAGCAATATGACACTAACAAATTTTGCAAAGAAACCTCGTTAGCAGAGCCTAGTCTTAATGCACTATTTAGGACATGTAATTCTGTATTATTCTTTTAGTCATGTATTGGTGTGAAGAACTTGTAAAGAAAAAGTACAGATTATACTATATATAAAAGAAAATACACAGATTATAGGCTTGACAAGGAACTCTAAAAGATAAAAGATCATTCCTCTGCTATTTTGTGCAGCCAAGTTATTTGAGTAATATCATGGAAAGCTCTTAAAATAATTGTATACTGGCTGCCACTGTGGTACTGTTGGGAAACTGGTCCAGAATGACTTTTTTCTGAGAACAAAAAAGCTTTTAATTAATTTCCATCTTAAATACATTCACAGTTAGTAAATGACTTATTTCTCTCTACACTTGTCTCTTTTTTTATTTCTTGCATTAAGTAATTATTTTGCAGTTCAACTGGCTAATTACAACTTGTATTTTATGGATTATAAATGGTTATAATGGCATGAAGGATGAATTATAAATGGTTACAATTGCATAAAAGATTGCATTTAAATTTAATGGGAGATTGTGAGAGATATTAATGTTTAATGGTTCAAATATTGCAAAGCTCAATGAAGGACTTTTCCCGCTACAGAAAACTCTATAAAGAAGGAACTGCTCACCCGCAACAACTGAACCACCAGCCCCAAAACATGCCTCCTGGATTCCAGGAATTTGGGCTGTGAGTTAAGCCACCTGACAGGAACTTAAGAAAAAATAAAGGTAGTAGTATTGTTCAGTTATCTCAGGTCTAAGTAAACAGGGCTGGGGTGGAAGGAATGAATCCACACGGAAAGTGAACTTGAACTCAGCAGCCCTCCTGAAAATCAGCTCTGGCTGGGTCTGGCAAGCCATAGCCCACTGCCTCATTCCTGAGACCTTCTGCCTGAAAACTTCACATGATCCAGTGTTGCAAAATAGCCACAGTTTAGCAAAAGACAGGGCAAAACTCCCCCCCACAAGGGAGGTGCTTGGCACCCCCACGAGTACCTGAATGTATATTAACCCATGGGAGCCTTTGTTTCGTAGGACTCCACCACCAAGAGGAGTAGAGTGAAGAAGGACCAATGGAATGCTGCTGGATTCACAGGGGTGGTGACTATCTCCCTAATTAATCCAGGGCTCTGCTCCAGCACCCTCTCCCTCCTCCTTTTTTTATTTTTTTCTATCCCTATCCCACATTTGCTGTTGAATAAAATCCATACTATTGACTTCTGCATATGGTCTCATTTGCACCTGAGTTTGGGCAGAGGCATCTCTCTAGTAGTCAAAATAATCAGATCCTAACAGAGAGCCTTGTGTCTTCGGTTACTAGGTAACACCGAAAAATATTTTAAACCAAATATTAATATTTGCACCTGAGTTGCAAGGACTGTGTGGGATCTCAGCCTCTCAGGACTGGGGTGCAGGGTGACCAATACCACCCCTGGGGGGCTCGGGAGTCCTGGAATGTTGCCAGAAATGTCTGGTGGCTGGACTTTGATCCCACATGGGAGACGACATCAGTATGAGGATAGGAGGATTTCACCGGGGTGAATGGTGAAGGGATAAGTTAATTGGAGTGTGAGATACAGGGTTTAAGATTTCTGTACAGGGGGGTCTAAAGAAGTAAGATGGAGGAATTGGGGCATGCCCTTCTCCTTCTTCTTCTTGGCCTCCATCTTCTGTGGTGATGTTGGCACTTTGGGATTGGTCCTTACCAAAAGTGCACTGGTTAATAAGGGTAGAGGGTATTGGAGAAAAATGATAAATATTGTATACGTAACTCCGAGTATAAAGATAAGTGGCCGCCCCGGGGGCTTTCAGTGTGTGCCCATGGCTGACTGCTGAGCAGACCTCTGTCAGGCCAAGAGAAAATCTTTTAGATAAGCAATTAATAAACACCGAGACCGAGAAAAGATCTGAAGTCCCTTCTCGTCCTTTGGAGCGGGGGCTGCCCAAGGCCACCTCGGGCCTTTCCAGACCATCTAAACAGCCGAAAATCTGACAGGACTGGATTTCACAAAGTGCAATATTTGGTTCAGCAAACCTAACTACCAGCTACCCAGGGAGAAATTCCTTCCTTTATCCATAGGCGATGTATCCATTAATTCCTACTGTATCCTTCAAAATTGGGATTAAATTGCGGTCAGAAATCAGTGTCCCTTTGTCCAAGGACATATTCTGCTTGATTGAGTGAATTGATCTTAAGAATTCAGTGCTTTCCTATTCTGCACCTCCTTGGTTACTTTGTACTTTAACATTATTATTGTGGCTAGATAAATGGTAATAAATACAAATGTTTAAGACTCCCAGCCCCAGGCTTCAGCATTTCCTGGGCTATAATAAAGAGCCAGAACTCCTGATGTTTCCTAGGAGTATAGAAGAGGCAGTTATTAAAGTCTGCCAAAAAGGAAATATTATAAACCCCATAAGCACAAAATATTATCAATTCTAGCAGAGATTTAACAATTCACCACAGGAACTTGCTCTTAAAGATTTCTGTGACCATCTGTGTCAACAATCAAGTGATGCAGGCATTTGCAAAACTTCTCATCTTACCCTGGGGACATGTCAGCGCCTAATTTTACTCCTGTCAAGTCTTAGACCTTACTTTTTCTCTGCTTGCCTTGTCTTGCAACCCTGTTAGAATTGGCAACAAATTGTTCAACTTCTGCTTCAGAAAGTTATATTCTCTTTTCACCCAATAATCAAAAGGTCAGAATACTTGCCTATTTTGAAAAATGTTGATTCTCTACTTTTCCTGGGAGTGTTGAACTCATGTTCTCCATGCTAGCACAGCCTAAAGAATGCTTCAGAATTGCATAATGAAAGAAGAGGTGTGGGAATGCCTCAGAACATGCATTAATTTGAAGCATGAGAGGAGTTGAAAATCCTAAAGAGGAGAAACTATGAGCTTATTTCCAATATTCTAGGAGAAATATCCCTGTGAAATGGAGCATGTTGTGGGGGAGAGTGCAAACAAAAATACCTGCTAAGGCTCTTTGATGTCAAGGTCCTCAAGCCAGCAGAGTAAAACTATTCCAGATCTAAGTATGCCACTCACAGCACCAGTTTTCAAGCATACTTCACATGACCTCTCCTCCAGACATTACAGGACTCCCAAAGTCCTGCAGAGATGGGGCCTCTGATCCTGGAGCCCTACAGCCTTGAGACAAAGCCAAACTCACTACCTTAATCAGTCTCTGTCCTTGATGACAATTAGAAAATGCTTGAGCCTCTTCTTCCACCAGAAAAGCCAACAGAGAAGCACGAACAAGTAGGAAGAGGAACATTCTCCAAAGGGAGCAGCTGTTTGCCCAGTTCACTGTAACAATGACGTTGGTGGCAAGGAAAACACCAGGCCACAAGCCCTTTGCAAAAGAACAGCTCTGGAAAGGGCCAGGCCTCACCTATTTTGTGTGCAGCATTTCCAGCAGTTTAAGTCAGTATACTAGATCCAGAAAAAATCATGCTTTTTTTGGTATTAAATTTTTGACACAGACCGCATAGAAAAGTAAAGCACCTACTCTGAAGGTTTGATTTCCACTATGCTGTACTTGGTCAGTCAGGTCACGAGCTTGTGTCTGCTTAGGCTCCATAGGAAACCTCAATAAGAAAAAGACAGCCTTGCCTTTGCAACATTTTCTTTTTACTTTCCTCCAGGAGATTCCTTAAACTCAGGTGTCCCAGGAACATCACCCCTCATTGTTGTCATCTTATTGCAAAAGTTCTGTACCTTCTCAGTGATTTCTCATGGACACCTCCTCACAGCACTGACTCCTCCTTCACAGCACAACCAACAAACTCCAGCACTCTTCAACCAGCTAACTCACTATTTCGTGCCACTCATCTTCTTATTGGACACAGCTGTGGCCTATTAAGGGCAGGCCTGTTCCTAATCTTTGGTGATTAGTACAGCTGCAACTCCTCAGGTGTGAGACTACCCTCCACACTATCTTTATTTTCTTACATTCTAACCCTGTACTGCCTCCATGGCAACCACAGACAGGAGAGGAAACATGGTGATACAGGAAGAGTTTCCCTCCTGGAACAAAAGGGTTCTTCCTCATCTCTCACACACCATTGTGCAGCACTTGCAGGGACTTGATAGGACTCCCAAGACCTGCAATACCTGTCCTGATCATACAGAAAATGCAATGGGACATCAAAGAGGTGGCTACATCATGAGATGGTATAGGATCTTCTCTAAAACGAATATTTTCTGATTCAGTGAACTATCTCATAAACAACCTCAAACTCTGCAACAAACATTTACTTATCCACAAACACCTCTAAATCTGAGCATGGATTTTATTTACCCAAGCCTACCTGAATCCACACTCAAACATAATAAGCCTAACTCTACAACTGATCAAAAGAAATTTTAATCTACATATAAAACATAGCAGTTAATCTTTTTCTCTGAATATTTTCCTGAGTGTTTGCCCTACTTCATAGAAAAAAAACCTGAGACTTCTGAATACCAATGTCTTATGCACATTTGAAAATAACGGCAAGAGCATTCAGGTATAACCTCTCCATCCTCCAGAGTTACCTTGAGCTTTTCATGACCAAGATGTTAAAAAAATTCCACAAGTACATGATTCATTCTGGGTCCAAGAACTGGCTTTTTTCAGTTCACTACATGATGTGAGCTTATTTCTCACAGTGACGTACTTCTTTTGCCAGCGCTGATCACCACTGATTTTGACCCTGGTTCATCTCAATTAAATAAAAATATGGCCTTGCTGAGAGACCATTTTTAATATCCATTAACTTCTCATGCAGAAGATCATTGCTTTCTGTATGGAGCAGATGCACAGAATGAGAGACACCTCACTGCATGGTTTTCGAAGGTCCTTTATACTTTTCTCTGAATAAATCACTCAAGAGTCCTGTGAAGTAAAACAAACTTGTTTTCTTAACAAGGTCTTAAGTTAGCTACTGATATAGAGAATTAATCAAACATTTCTGTAAACCAATCATCCAAAGCAAATCAAAAAAATTCCAATCTTTTAGAATCATGTTAACCTTCAAAAAAGAAGCAAAAGCTTACAGAAATTAAGTAATTGAATTCTGACTCGCAGCAACAATAAGTGGTACAATGACTGCTATTAAAATATTATCTTCTAACCTGTCACATAAACAATTCTATAGTAACGTAACTCCATTCTCTAGAGAATTTTCAGTCTTCAGCAGGTTTGTCTAGGTTTCACTTAGACTTTAATTTGAGAGTTCACTGAATGCATATTTCTAAATTTAGCCCTCTCTGCAGGTTGTTCTCACTCAAACAGAGCTTATGCCTGACATTTTTCTCACTATTGCCTGTAATGTTAGAAACAATTTTTTAAAGAATGCACTCATGGAAGAGATAATACATGGTTAGATCATTGTTTCAGTATTGATTTCTTGAATATTTTTAGAATATGGCATTTTTAGAATATGGCATTTATTATCTCCTTTAACAGTAGCCCAATGTTTATTAAATGTTGCAGATCTTATTAGCAGTGAACAAATGACTATTTTATCCTACATAGTTCTGATTGAGCTTTAAATCTTTTTGCTAATATAGAGTATAGTGTGTATAAGCTCTTCTGCTTTTCTTTCCTTTTCTTTCACACTTACTTTTTTGGAAGTAGGTTCACGTTTTGTAGTATCTGATGGCTCTTTTACAATTTTCCTTGACAAGATATTTACAAGGAATTATGGCTCCTCTTCTCACCCTCATGGAATTTTTCAGTATGAGACTTCTGACTTACTACTAATAGCACCAAGAACTAAAGTCAGCTTTGAGAACCGGTAATCAAGGTTTGATATACAACATTTTTTAAGACATTCTACTTGCCAGAAGAGGAATTCTGTGAATACTATCGCTAGTCACTGGGAAGCAGGATTACACATACTATGCAGTTAATACTTTGCTTTGCAGCTGTTTAACACCTAAATTTTGCCAGTTCTGTCATTGGTAGCTCAGTTATATTCTTTCCCTGCATTGCACTGATTTAAAGACAAGAAAATTGACACTTTGAATAGAATTTTGCAGATTTAATTCACAGTAAGTGTGGTTTATAGCACAACCTTTCTGCCAACAGGACTGTGATACAGATGTTTATATGCCTGAATGGTGCATTAATATTTAAAATTATATTCTCAAGTGGGCAGATATTGAATACACCAGATATTGCCAATGAAAATGAGTGGTTTATGAATTGCTTTATCCATCTATTTCATGGAGAAGTAACATTGACCAATTAGCTCAAAGCTGGCAAGGCCTCTGAAGTTCATAATAAACACTTCTCACAGTGTAATTTAATGATTTAAAATATATTTTATTTATCTTGTGGGCTTTTCTTTTCTTAGATTTCATACCATTCAAGAAAAGTTTATATTTCAAATCCATGTCAGCAATTTTGGTTTATGCTTATTATTCACAAGAAAGAATGCCCAGAATGCTACTGTTTTGGAGAGGCATATTTATGAACTTCATATATTTGGAAGGTAAATCTTCTTTTATACCAACACAATAGACTAATTTGTGGGAATAAGGTTATTCTCCCTGAGGTCAGTGAGATATTTTTCCTGCATGAAAAGCATAACAGCAAAGTGTTAAACACTGAATAGGTTTTCTACCAATGGTTTAGTTGGCTCTTTTGTATTTAGCTTCAGCACATATCTGTTAAAAAGGTTGTATTTCTTGTAGCACCAAACATTGAAGGACTCATATCATAATCCATCATTCTGAAAATACAAACGAATAAAGCAAGGTCTGTAAGTCCTTTTGCAAAAGTATAAAGTACTAACCATTTATCAGTGATAAGACAGGTAATACTAGGACATTAAAAGCTGAAATTTTTCAGAAACCTTTTAAAATAACATTTCTCCCTACAGCTGAGATTACCTGAGATTCCCATCTTCCCCTCATTACTCTTTGAAGCAGAATCCATTGTGTCATAATATGGCTATATATTGTAGCCCACAAATCAGTCCAATTCTGATTTTGGTCTCTAGAGTCTATCAAACACTAGAATTATTTTTTTTTTATTGAGAAATATATACTTCCTTGTCCAACAGAAATTGTACCATGTACACAGCTCATTGAAAATTTGACTACAGGAAAAAATATTGCACTAAGTTCCTGAAGGGTCCTCCATAAATATAGCTCAGAAATAAGATTACTTTTGAAGCAAAGTTCTTTGTGCTTTTTCCGAGCTCTGTGTCAGCATCAGACCTGGTCACAAAATCATCTTCCATATGAAATAGTAGCCAGATAAGATAATAATGCAAAGCAATAATTACCATGAGTGCTTCAGATGAAAGCAGCTAAAATGTTTCAAGCTGTACTCCTGTTTACTGAACTATATTTTTTCATTTTTTCAAGAGCCCTGGTGCTCATAGGCAAGTAAAACACAGGTATAAGACTTCTATAATCTCTATAATGGAAAGACACTGGAGATTCCACTTCACATATCAAAAGAATGGATGTATCTAATCCTTGTACAGAACAACTCACTGTGGGGAGAAAACACCTGGACATGTACTGACATTGCAATTTACAATCTGTGGAGACAAACTCAAACCATAACAAAAATTTCTCAGTTCTGACTTTTTCCTCAATGTTTGGCTCTAAGGTTTGGAGCAACATACTCCTTTCTTGGGTATAACCAGGTATTCTGCACTAAGATATTCATTTTAATTTTTTCGATGGGACCAAACTGTACAGTAAGATCAGAAGTGACTTCATCTTGCATATTGTGAGGTTTTTCCATGTTTTGATTTTTTTTCTTAACAAGAACAGAACAATGTTTCACTAAACTTTCTCACACATCTTCCAACTAAATTTCAGAATAGGCTGAGCAGAACTACAGGAACAATTCAAGAGCTATTCATACAATAGATCTCTGCTCTTAGCAACTAGAATGAAAAATGATTGCTAGAAGTGTGACACAATAGATGCAACAGTAGATTTTGCTACAGAAAACAAGTTCCCTTTTCATTTGGAAAATAGTAATAAAAAATGAGATCACTAGCTCCCTATGGATAAATAAATCCATTCCATCTATCATAAAGTGAGCACAGGCAACATATTGGAAAGCTCCCAGCAAATACGGGTGCTGCTGCTTCTGGTTCAAAGATGTGAGGTGCTCTCCAAGGCATCTGCTGCACCTGATGCCCCAGGTCCAGTGGCTGAGTAGCCTCTGGGCTATGATCTGTCATTCAGAATTTTTATTAAGATTGCCAACAACACCTTCAGCAGAATCTGCAGATGGAATAGCCTTGCAAAATATGCAACACTGACACAGCGTGATGTTATTTCATTCTGCAATAAGCAGAAAGGTTTTAAAAAGGATCTTTATCTAAGTCTCAAACCAGAAATTTAACCCTATCAGAAAGCAGAGTGTGCTGGAGATACTGTTAAGCAAAGGGGGCACACACTTGAAATGGCATCCAGGGGCTCACTGTCAGAAGCTGGTCTGCTTGCACACATCAGACGGGGACAGTGCATATCAGAGCTCAGCAGAACCACCAGGTAACAGCAAGCAGTGTGACACCTGTGACATGACAATGGGCATCCACTTAAACAGGTGGGAAGACAAGATAGGGACCAGAAGTAAAAATTCATTTGAAAGACACTAACAAGTGCTGGCAAGAGACACTCCACTGAGAAACCTGTATGGAATATGACACTACAGAAGCAATGATAGGATAACAGCCTGAGTACAAATGAAAAGAATGGTGTCAAGTGGGGAACCCTTGTGGTTACACTTACAGCATCACACAGGTCTTGGAGATCCTTAACTTCCTTCATGGATATCGTGCTACACATGTGATATAAATGGCTGAATTTGAACATTGTCTAGAGAATGAAAGGAAAAAGCAAGATTCAAAGCAAGAAGTTTGTCCACTACACAGTACCCCAATTTATTGCATTTGTTACTTGAGGCACATCTGTATTTTGCATTCACAACTAACATTTTTAACAAAGCAAAGGCAATATTATTCTCAACAAGCCATGGGATGCTCACACTCATACTAATGGTCATGCTGCTGCTTCCTCTCACTGTGTTTGTCATCTGTCACCCCCTATGAGAAAGCAGGTGAAATAAAATTAAAGGGATTCAGTTCCTTCAAAGCAATGACATTCAGGAGCTGTCAGGGCCCGAACACCCAGGTGCTGCAGCAGAAATACACTGAAAGAGAGAAAACAGAGCAGAACTGTACTGAAAATTTGGAGAGGAAAACAAGATACAGCAAGAAAAACAAAAGCAAAATGACTGTGCAAGATAAGGTGTCTGAGTTTTTGAATGCCAGTGTCTAATGCTAAGTGCTGAGCCTCTAGTTTTCACCCACAAGAATTTGCTTGATTTTATAAATTCCTTTACAGCACTCTAGGCAAGAAGTTTTCAGTATGATAAGAAATAAGGCTTGTATGTACCCTGCATTAAAGTTCCAGACCTGTACCACTCAAATAGGAAAACAGGTCTCTATTCCATAAAATGTAAAATGTGCATGCAGCCTTTACTCACAAGTCTGGGTCCTCACTATACGTTCATTTCAGAAAAAATGTTCATGATCAGGTTCATACTTTTGCAAACTGGTAAGGAAAAAAGGAAAACTAAACTGCTTATTTATATCACTAATTTATTATTTAAACCAAATTAAGTCTTAATTTTTCTGGTTAAGGGGCTAGGAGCCAGGATGAAGATATCTACCAACAACCACACAAACTTCAAAACTTGCAGCCAAATATTTAGGAGCAGGGGAAAAGAAAGAGGAAATTTTTGGTACAAAATACTTCTCACATGTAAATTTTTCAGACCACATTTACTAAAAATCAAAAGTTTAAAAAAATAATGAACTGAAATTTTAAAAGTATGAAAATTTGTCTCCCATCCCCTGGTTAATATAGATGCAATCTCAAACTGTGATCTGAATGTGATGCACTAAATGTGATGCATCAGAAACTATCTGTGAAATTCTGGTGTAATGCTTATCAACAAGAACACAAAGAATTTACACCAGCAGATCTAACAACAGAATCTGATTGTCTATAGCAGAGCATATGAGAGAAGGTTCTCAGCCAGGCACAAGAAGTAGGACAGATTATGTGGATGATTATGACTTGTTTCATTGCTAATACATAAACACTGCCAATGCAGTATCTAAGCAACAACGATGATCTATTACAATGGATTCTAGCATAATCAGGCTGTGGTACGTCATGTTCTGTTATGAGCTTCAGCAAGGCCCCCTTGAATTCTAAACTTCTCTGGTAAGTCTAGGTGCCACTAAGTCCACTTAGCCTTGGATTCAGTCAACACAGTCTGTGTCAAAATAGTATAAGCAAGTTTGCCTAGAAATATACATGCTTGCAGTCTTTGGCCTTGCAGAACTTACAATCACAAAGCAACAAAACACCCATGTAACCATTTTTGGATTTTATCTTTACATTTGACCACATCTTAGTGCTTTTTGTCCACCGATGCAAAAGTTCCCAGTCGGTACCAGTGCCGGGTGTTGTTCCTCCCAAGGTGCAGGAGGTTCCTTGGGAGGAACATTCCTTTCGGGAATTTAAGGTAGTTCTTCTCTGAGAGAAGCAGAGCTTCTCTTTGTGCAACTTTTTTCACAGGCACCACGGTCATGGTACAGCTGGAAAGGTTGTACAAATTTTCAAACATTCTGTATTCTTCAAACTATGGGACACCATACACATTCCAGGTAACTGAAGCCTCACTATGATGCTTCTGACTCTTTTTATTAATCATTATCAATGATATGCACATTGCAGGGATTTATAATTCTGTAATTTCCATAATTCAAAAAATTAATCATAATAGTTCATGATTCAATAAATCATCAGGAAATGAAGAATTTTTGCTCCATATTCACTAGTTGTGCAGAATACTGGGTGCTGTTGGCAGCAAAATTTGGGAGGAGTAGACGGACTAGAAGACATTAAACAATTACAAGATAATAATCAAATTAGATAAAAATAAATGAAAACACATTGGATCTGGCTAGCTGAACTCAGTCAAACACAGAATTTCTACATAATAACACACAAAACAGATGGCTCTCCTGTCTCTCCACAAGATTGGAAAGAGTTTTAGGAATTGGAGTAAATGAGCATCTACTCTGATGAAACCAGTCTACAGGCTTTACTGTATAAACAAGGTAGGACAAAAAAAGAAATAGCATATTTTTACCTTTGTCCATGTATTTTGTAGGCTGGTTTTAAAGCTGGGTAAAATTTTGTTTTCCATACTTTTCAAATAATGTTGACAGAATGAAGTAAGGTACAGAAAAGTATCCACCCATACACTTCAGGATTATAGAAAATATCTTACAAAGACAGTCTTAAAAAACTCATAATTGTTTAGCTTATCAAAACTGAAAGAAATGTTTGTTTTGACTATTATATAAATCTTCACTGGGAAAAAATACAGAGTAATACAAGTCTTTATAATCTATAAAGAAAAAAGTCAGATGAATAAGAAGACATATTCTTGATTATGGTGAAGATGCCTCTGTGGAGACTGATGATGGAATTGCCTAAAGTGCCCAATTTTAACACTGAGACTGTCACCCCTTCTTGGGATAATAAGCTTTGGCAGAGCACCTATCAAATGTCAGAATTCAAAGGAGTGAAGGTGAAATTCAGTGAGGACATCAGGGATCAGACCAGATGACCTGGTGAGCAGTCACTTCTACAGCAGGTCCAGTGACCTCAGGACCTTTAAAGGGTCAAGGGGATTGGGAAGGTAGTTGTGAATTGTTTTGCTGTAGACTCTGATCACATGGTGCGTGAAAGAGGGATGCATCAGAGGAATCTCATTGGAACAATTACTTCAGCTTTCCCAAGTGAACTTTCACCAGTTTTCAGTTTTAATCTGAGGCAAAACCAGGAAAAATCTGATTGCCTGAAAGAGTGTTATTTTTTATCTCCCTTAGCTATGCACTTCAAACCAGTTCTGTAGGACCAGGCTCGGAAGAAAATGAATGGTCTGATTATAGAGCATTGCAGCGTCTCAGGTAACAAACGTGTGACAGCTCCTTAACCAATACCGGGGAAGCCAACCGGCAAGGGTGGCATTAATGATTTTGCAGAAAGTTAACTAAGTACATCTATCACTTTGTCATGTAGGGTAAAAGAAAGCATCAGTCAAAGAAAGATGGAGCACTCTATGCTTCCTTTTTTAGGTTCTGCTGAAATCTGTTCTAAGAATCAATACAGCTGGAGCTGTGAACAGCACTCGGGCTGATTAAATGTAACAGGGATAGAAAGGGGACAAGCAAGGCCAGAAGATGATCTGAAACTAAACAGAAGAAGCATATTATGGGTCAGCAAAACACTAGGGGTTTACTAAAGGGCTCTCCAATGTCCATGCCCTAAAATTTGTCTCCAGGGTCTTAGCCATTCCAGTTATCTTCAAACACATGTTTCACCTTGGCCAGTGACAAACACTGAAAATGCTCCTGTTCACACACAGATTGCACTCTCAGTCAGATATTTCCAATACTTTCCTAAGAAATACCATGCTGAAGTTATTCCTCCTTGGGGCAGATTCACAGCTGGAGTGAATACGAACTGTATTCAACTGTAATCTCAGTTTACAAGAGCTGGGGTTTCAGCCAGCTGATTTTCGCAGCTCCTAACAGCATCAAGCAAGTGTGTACAATTCCTCTCTTCTCCTTCCTCCCTTGAAGAAGAGGCATTGTATACACCTCTCCATCTCTTTTCCACTTGCTAAGCCTAACACAGCTCCCACACTGGAGCTTCTACTGCCTGGAACAGTTCTTTTGATCCTTTTTATTTTTAAGAAAACCTGTTCATTGATAAAGCCTATCATTCCAATGTGGTCTGCAGAGCATATTTAGTCTGAATTGCAACTGGAGCTGGTTGAAATATTCCTGTCTGGAACTGTGTTTTAAAATTATTTTCTGAAGTTATTTTTCTGATTTTTGACAAATATGTTTCTACAGGTTTTAGATTCTTTTTTTCAAAAAAATTTTCTTTGTGGAAAGGAGGAAAAGCAGAAGAGAGGAAAAAAAGTACAGAATAATAAGAAAAAGGGCAATACTAAAAATCCATCATATGGCACCTAGAAGATTCTAAGTTAAAAATTAGTTTTCCCAGGAATACTTGACCAATCAAGCCAGTAAAAAAATCCAAAAAAACTTAAAATCTTATGAAAACATCTAATCTTTCATTTAAAAAATCACTATTGTAATCCATATTAATTTTAATTGCATTAGTAGGATAAACACTGAAATCTGTTTCAAAAGAACAGCCTTTAAAGATCATCTACACTTAGTTTTTAATTATTGTGAAAAAAATCTATCATTTTGTTTATCCAGATGTGAAAATAGAAGAAAGAAATATATCTCCATATCTCCACTATGCCTTCCTAGAGCCCAAGTAATCTTTTTTCGTTATTATTGTTAGCAGTTTCCACCTCCACTTTTAGAGTACCATATACCTCTTTAACTTGACAAACTCATTACTTTATAATGATTTAATTACTAGGGAAACAGCTTGTCAGTTTGAGTGGCAGACAGGAACAGGCTGCTCTTGTACCAGAGGGCAGACATAGCACCTGACTGCAGCCTGATTAAGTTAATAGGCTGCCAGTTCCACCCTTGAAAACTCTTGGGGTGAGCACTGCTGCCACCACTGCCTGAATGAGCTGTGCTCCCTATCAAGTCATTAGCAAGCACTCTGGTTTTTGTCACTCACCATCAGGAAAATCAGTTCCTGAGGGTCATATGGGAGTTCACACAGTACAGAAGGGAACTCGTTGTATTAATGGCCACTACCATTAATACCTTTGATATGGAAATAAATAGGTAAGAGAAAAAATTCTAAAAGCTTCATGGTGTCCCTACATCAGTGGGTTTTGCACTAGTTACTCAACCACTAGCAATTCGATTAAAATACCAAAAATTAAGGAGTGCTGCAAGAATTAGCATGTCCTTTGGGCTGTTCAGGGCCCAAGCACCACTTAAGTTGTTAGTCCTGAGTGCAAGGCCTGCTCAGGACATTCCAAACAGCCAGCTTCAAGCTCAGGTCCCTCTCCAGTAAAGCATTTGAGCACAGCACCCGTGAGTGACTCCAGCGGGATTATTTGCTTCCTTATAGTTAAATGGACACTTGGACATTGTGCTAAATTACTCCAAGACAGTGATGCAATCCTTGCTGCTCGGGGCACTCCGAAAAGGAAAGGAGTAATGGTGTTTCACTCTGCTCAGTCAGCAAGTGCTGACTTTCTGCTCCCAGAGGAGGAGAGAGCAAGGGGCAATGACTGTCCCACATTACTGCAGCAGGCCACCCTGTACCCCAAGAGCAATGGAAAGTTCCAGTGTTTATTCCAGCTCTGTACATCTTCCCTATTGCTACACTCTCAGTAATGGGAAATGCAGGCTGTTCTGCTGTAGCAGCATTAAATGGGACTTGAGGAAATCTTTCCACAGGACTTTCCTTAAGCTTTCAGCTGCTGTTGTTTTTTTCCCAACCATATGGCATGCAAGACACCACAAAGATGCTTTTAAGAGCTGCTAAGATAAGCAGGCTGAATTATTTTCTCTAAAAACTCCAGGAATCCAAAATCTGTTGTCTTAACACTCAGATAGTTTAACAGGATCTCCCATCACATTTTGATAATGTCAGTAATAATAAATTAGAATCACAGAATCATTAAGGTTGGAAAAGAGCTCCAAGATCCTTGAGTCCAACCTTTGAACACCTTGTCAACCAAACATTAAGTGCCACTTAAGGGACATTTGGAGAGATATTTCTGCAAAATTCAAGCACCCATTACCTACATTCTTCTTTGGTCCTGATTAAAAACAGAAAAAAAAGGCAAAAGGTTGATTAAGAGACAATTGAATGAGGAAAAGACTTACTGTGATACTGTTGTAATCTAATTTACTTTTTACCTTCCCACACACAGGAAGCAATTGCTTCAATAATTCACTAGCTTCCTTCACACTGTATAGACTCAGGCTTACCTACATCACACATTTGCTGTGTGAAGCAAAATTATTAAGAACTGAGAAGCGCTGATGTACTAAATTGGGAGAAGATTTATAACTGGCTTAGATAAGACTAAATGAGGAAAGTATTAGCTTACACTGAAGAAAACCAGAGTTGTTTTTAACCTAGAAATGTCAGGTCCTCAGCAGCATCCCAAAGGCTCCAGCCTGTGCTCACCAGACCTGTGCCTCTTAGACATCCTCCCTCCTCTTTCATTTCAAAACTTGACATTGTATGAATGTTCCCCCAGCTACCAATAAAACAAAAGCTGTACCACTGGCTGTGAAATTTCTATAACTTTGATTACCTCCAAACACTTCTTTCCTTTGATGGGAAAAGGTAACACAGGAATGCTAAAGTCCTAAGTAAATTTAGCCTCTACTAAGCATGCAACTTCAGGTTGCATGTCCTTGGAGAAATCAGCCCCTCCCTGGGAGTAGGTAGGGACAGGAAAGTGCAACTTTCTCCTCTGCTCTGGCATGTAAGAGCCCAAACATGAAAGAAAATCAACCCAGTGATATTTCTCTACCAGATTAAGGAAACAAAAGAGAAGAAAAAAGTAACACTAGCACACCTCATCAGACTTGCACAGACAAGCAGAAAACCTATGGACATTCAGATGTTCTGCCATATTTCCATTCTGAGGAAAAATCTACTTAAAACAGATCCTCCTACCTTTCTTCACAGATTTCCAGATATTTCAATGGGGAAAAAAGACATTTTCATCAGTGTGTCTTTCATCTCTTTCATCTTTGCCTTTAAAAATTATATACTTCTTGTTCATTATATGCACTGAATATTTTGAGACCTAATACATGCATCTGTAAGGTATCTGAGATTTCTCATGTAATCCCAACGGGAAAATATACTGATCCAATCACTTTGGTACTGCAACAGAGGGCAATGAAGAGAAAAGTCAATAAAAGCATCAGAGCACAAAAAGGCAAGCTGTAATCAATATATGATCTTGATATGGGCTGTCTGGTAAAGAAAAATCATTTAGGATTTAAATTTATTTCCTTGTGCAAACTGCTTAGAAAATGAAAAAAAATTGATGGGCTAAACCTTGTTTATTCCTCTATCCTGACTTCTTTTTATTTTTTTCCTTTTCTTTATCCAAGAAAGCAAACAAATATTTTGATACTGGGTAAATTAACCAGGCAGAATCTGGCAAGAGAACAGTAGTCTGGCTTCCATCCTTTGCCAGGCAAATGCTATAATGCCCAAGCTGCCCACCTGCCAGTTATTCAATGTCAGAAAAAGTCACCACAAGGGAAAATTATCTTGTTCTTTGATAAAGGGAAAAAACTCTCAAACTAGCACATTTTAGCAATTCCATCCTGGTGACAAAGGAAATATTTTAAAGTAGCTACAGGACTGTAAAAAATAAAAACGAGTAACACATTACTTCTACAGGTGCTTTGGCCAAAGCTGGGCCCTGCCAGCATCCCTGCAGCTAATACTCATTCCCACCCACTCTACCACCAAGTCCAGAGAACTCGGAAGATTGATAGCAAATTGTATCAGTAAAAAAAAACACCAATAGGGCCTTTTTCATGTCCATCAGAACTTGCCATGCTACCCTCAATGATGTTACTTGACCACTCGGTAAATATGAAAATATATACATATTTTCAGAAAAACAATACCAAACATATAGAAAATGTTAAAACTAATTTTCCCAGTGCTTTATGTTCATATTTTAAAATGCATTTCTGTCCTACTGTCCTCTTTCCTCATAGGGTTCCTTGGTCCTTCTTTGAGCTGAAAAAATCTAATTGCCAAATTCTGCTTATTCACCTAAAACTTAAAATCTAATCAGAAAGGAACTACATTCACTAAAATGAATTTTCATTGCCAGGAAACAAAACCTGACCTTAAAAGTACGTTAAGTTCCCAAAAAATAAATTGGCAAAAGTTAATAAATGCCAGAATTACAAGACACCTCTGAAGTCTTGTCTCAATTCCCCTGTGCATTATCAATGGTCTTTCAATTTTGTTGATTGTATATTATTTTTTCCCATGAGATCTTGTAATTTCTACTGACTCTCCTTAACCACGAAACAAAAATTGCCTTTTCTACACCAGTCTTTACACCACATATGTGGGACTTTATATCCAACTCAAGTACATTGTTGTCATCTTATTGCAAAAGTTCCCATACATTCTCAGTGATTTCTCATGGTCATCTCCTTGCAGCACTGACTCTTTCTTCTTCACAGCATGGCCAACAAACTGCAGCTCCCTCCACAGCTCAACTAACAAACCCCAGCTCCCTCCTCACCCAGCCAACCCACAATTTTGTGGCACTCATCTTCTTATTGGACACAGCTGTGTCCTATTAAGGGCAGGCCTGTCCCTAATCTTTGGTGATTAGTACAGCTGCAACTCCTCAGGTGTGAGACTACCTTCTGCACTATCTTTATTTTCTTACATTCTATCCCTCCACAGTACATCACCACTGTTCCCTTAACTTCTGAGTTAGGGTAACACCAGCAGCAGAGACTACAGCCCACAAACCATTATCAAGTTCCTTTATGCTATTAACTGCAACATACCATAGTCTGACCTCATGTTCCAAAATGTTCATTAATCTGACCTCATCATCCAAAATGTTCCCTCTTTCTACTTCATCATTGGAGTTGCTCAGCTGTAAAACCTAGCACAATAACAAATCATTACCACAGGACAGGGTCTCTTACCTCTCTGCTCCATGGCACAACGTCCATATTTCTGCCCTGAACTGACACTTAGGTGTCTGAGCATCAGAGCAGCACATGTTAAGACCAAACTGACAGCCTCAGACTGAGAACAACCTACACCATCATCTTTGTGTCTTACAGTGGCTAAACGTGCACTGCTAGGAAAGAATGTAAGGGTAGTGCTGCTTCCTCACCATGGTCTCACACCTCCTGGCCATCTCTAGCTCAGCTGTGGAGTTTCTCTGATGGAGGCAGTATCCCTGCATGTAATTGCCCATGAAGAGCATCCCTCATCCATGAATTTGTTCCATTAGTTTTTGAAGTCATCCCAAGATCTGGAATCCACAGTATTTTGCAATAATGTATTCCACAGTTAAGTCACACATTTGGTGAAAAACCATCTTCCTATCATTCATGTTTTGAACTAATACCCAATTAACTATTCTTTTAATGCTTTGGGGGGTCTGTTTGTTTTAAGGAAAAACTGAACTGCAACCCATTTTCATCTTGTCTTTGCTACTTTTAAGTACAGGTCTCTATCACTCCTCAATAATCTCAGTGAGTAATGTCAGTCTATGTGGTCCTTTCCTATATAAAATACCATACCATTGATCATGCTGTCTTCTCTGTACATTTTTTGCAGCCCTAGTTCATAGGACTCAAGGTATGAGTCCTCCACAGGTTTATAAAATGCCATCATTATTGCTTTCTTTTTTACTCTTTTAGTAATTCCTCACATTCAGTTTGCCCTTTTGTCTGCTATTGAAACCACAGCTTGACACTTTTCATAGAACCATCACCATTATTAGACCTCATCATTGTTCATTCTACAGTTAATACAGTTGATACATTCTACAGTTAATAATTTTTGCACATCTTCACAGTCAGTTTATTACCCAGACTGACTCTCCCTTTTCCACATTTCTATGGCACAGATTGTCCAATGTCTCCAGCAGAGACAGGTCTCTACTGAGAAAAGCAACCTTTACTTGTTTCCTATTCAACATTTGCATTAGTTGCCATAATAACAGAGTTCCACATTGGTGTCCCCAGGGTGCCCTAAGTACAGTCTTGTACCAGCACATTGAGCACTGTAGTAACTGAACATTTACCCTTTCTCATGGGTTGGCAGATGCTTATTCCCATTCCACATGATGGAAAGGTGTAAAGATATATTTTCTGTAGCCTCATGAAATGCCTATGGATCTAATACAAAGCCCATTCCTCTCTATTATTTCTACAGTTCCAGGAAAATAACTTCTGTAAACTCATTATATTGATTTCACAGGGATTATGCCTTATATGACATTTGTGCCACTGTCTTACCAAGCAAAAGGTACCATTAAAATATATATCCTTTATGTTAAATGTTAAGTGCATGGCCCTTTAGGCTTAAATCAAGTAAAATAAAATTTTTATGTACATTACTACCAGATTTCTTCTCTACCAGATTACCATTAGCAACCTTTCCCTGGCACAAATATTAGAAGGATACTTATCTATCCTACTGCATACTTATAACATCACAAAATCAACTGCCATTCACAATATACATTTTGCATCACAATGACAATATCACTGCAGAAAAATAGTTTTGATATGCTAAAAAAATATCAGCCTTTCAAGGCCAAAGCTAGAAATCTTAATATCAGTGGATCTCATCCAGCCCTCTACCAGAAGCAAGGCTCTGAACCAGATACCCTGCCTAGACTTTTAACTGTCATGCAGTCATGAGGAAGGGGTGGGGGGGGAGGGGGTGGTGTTAAAAACTTCTTCTGTAAATATCTGTATGAATGGCACAAGCTAAAAACTTCAAAAGCACTTATGTGACCTGAAAGACCAGTTTTTACTATAAAGATGAGTCATGCAAATATCTATCACTGACTTAATAGCAGAGTTTCAAAGGCATTTAAGTATGGTAACCTTTTGAAAAGGAGTTACATGGTTATAAATGTCTTCCAAATCCTTCAAAAAAATGGCAAATCATGCATATTATCACCCTATTCTCATGTCTTCATGCATGAAGGCATCGTTGGGGAAATAAAGTTGTCAAAACCAGTGCATTAACCATGGCAAATAAAGCTTTGCAGCACTGGTTCTGTGTCATACTGCATAATTGCACAGTGTTAACACTCACTCTGTGTGCAGGCAAAGTCCTGGAGGCAGAGGTCTTTACCAGATTTCTAGTAAACTTTCTCTCTGTATTAGAAAAAAAAGTAAATTCAGGAAAACTGATGTTGAAATTCTTCTAGAATTTTTTGGTGAAAAATTTTAACTTCAGACAATAAAAACATTATATTGTTATAGCCTCAAGCTGATATCTTTAGGAACAAGACCTGAAATTATAAACTTCTTGGCTTGTACCACTCCTCACTGACTCGCTTTGTCGAGAAGGAGTGGAGGTATAAATCATGCCATGGAAAATAATTCCTAAATCTTTTAACTATCTCATTATAATAGATTGAAAGAAAATGTTTGGTCATTACACAGTTGAGATGGATTCATTTTAAACTTGAGAAATAAAAGAGGAGGATAAAATTTAGGAAAGGAAAACCAAAGAAATAAACCCTCTTCTCCGCACAAACAATATTAATAATATATCCTATATACCTTGGATATAACGATCACCATATACCAAAGAGCTGCAGCTGTTCAACTTTTCAAAAGGAAAATTGCCATAGAAATTACATCAGAAGCCAGAGGGTAAAAATTAATCTTATATTTTAGAATGTCATTTTAGTATTGGCTGTTCTCTGTTAAAAGATGTGAACTTAACTAATTCTTTAGATTCTTTAGTAGATTTGTTTACATAAATATCAGTATATGGATTTACCCATGAAGACATATGAATCATAGTGCACTTAAATATACACAGCATTCAGATTTCTTTTTCTTAAAAAATTTGGTTTATGAATTGAGCCCAAGAGTATAATGAGTGTCTAACCACCAACATATCATTTTCCTGACATATTTCTCTAGCCTTTAAAACTGTATCTTATAGCAGTTGGCAACAGTACTGCAATGTTCATATCTAAAGCCAGAACTTGCATCAGCACTACATTGATAAAGTTAATGAAGCTTAAAATGATTAAGTATATGTTTCAATGATGTTTCAATAGTTGGTTCTTAATATTGAAATGAAAATTGAATCCACTATGGTTACAAGTTCTAAAAAAATTGTATATGCAATTCTACATCTAAAATAGTAGTAGAAGCTATTTATCATTTATTAACTCCAGAAAATTTCAGTGTGCTGTTTACAGATGGCCTAAGCAACAATATTTAAATAATTTTGCATGCAAGACTTCTTTTAAAAGGAAACTCAATGTTACAATATCTTGGGGTGTTGATAAGTTGCAACACAGAAAACCCAGCACTAAGACTTTGCAACAGAGAACAAGACAGATTTGAGCTTCTAGGATCTTTGTGAAAATCAATATCATTCATCAAAGGACACTTGTTTGCCAGCTATTATGGCACCTATGACAAATTTTCTTTCGTTTATAGGAGAGAGGTTTCTATCTACTCATTTTTCTTGAATCAAGCATGTCTTAGACTCCTGACACCATGAAGAGAACAAAAAAAAACTCTTCGAAGCTTTACCTGGTGGAAAACTGTACAGTGTACACAAGTTAGAAGAAAGATGCCAAAAAGGTACAGATCTACTCCATTGTACAAGACTGCTGACAGGAGAGTGTCTGTTGGCACCTCAGCATCCAGATTTGTACCATCCCAAGAGAGACAGCTGGTAGGGATTTCTTGTGTTCTCTTTTATCATCTCTTACTGAAAGAAGAGGTAGAATGAAGGAGTGCTCATGTTGCTGAGGAAGAAGAGAAACAAATCGCTGCATTGGCACACACAAAAAGTAAATATGAGGGTACAGACGCAGTAATTGGAGCCCTCTGCTTACTCATTCCTACACACAATCTAACAAGCACTTCTACAGCAGATCTACAGGGTCTTGTGCTCCTGCATCAGCTATGCCACTAAACCTCATCTTCTCTTTTATGGGATCAGGCAAAGACTGATATTCCTTCACAAGAGTCTGCTTTCTATTCCACTGAATAACTGAACAAAATACCCTCTAGAGGAGGGGCACGGTTGTGCCTCTGCACTTTCACTGTGCTGTGAAGTTCATAATGCTGGCATCCTTTCTGATGGCCTCTGAGCTCTGCCTGCAAAAGTGTTTTGTAAAACTGGAGGACAAAGAGGGAGAGCCTTCCAAGTTGTCTATGTAATTTCAATCAGTAATGCCAAACAGGACAGCCTATAAAAAACGGTAAGAAACAGCAAGACCATTGCCCCCTTGTGCCTCCCATGTTGCAGCAGAAATAATGACTTTGCTGTCTGTTGGCAGAACCCCAAACTGTATTAGAGCAGTTTTCAAACATTTTTTTTCCAGTTTGACAAACAGGCAGTAAATATAAATTATCATTTATTAGACTCAGAAATAATGCCTGTGGGCATATGGAAGATATTACACAAACCACTGGCAGTATCTGTCAGTTCTGAACTGTCTCCCCTTGTTGATATTTGGCAAGATAAGAATCGCAGCATATATTGGTATAGTACTAGAACTAATAACCAGTTCAAGTTGAGGTAGGTAGGTAGTAGGTAGGTAGTAGGTTGGTAGAAAGAAAGAACAGCAGTTTCTTGCAAGCTACAAAAAATCTTCAACTATAACCCTAGAAAACTTCATATTCAAAAGCTAAGCTGTCTGTATAACACACTTTTTAGAAAACATCAGGTATACCCTGTAATTATGGAACAATGGACAAGTAAAATCTGAATGTAATTCCCTGTGAAAAGTTGTGGGTTACCAGTGGTGGCTTAAAAACTTTGGGGAATCTCTCTAAGAATATTTGGACAAATGCAAGCTATTCAGTTCACTGATGACTGTGACCTGTGTTTGGCGCTTGTGAACATGCTGACAGTGAAGTTTTACTCACAGTAACATTTAGGAGAAGCTTATATTATTGCCAGTGTGTACACTTGCACATAATCCTGAATGCTAACATGAAAATGTATTTGCAAGACAATCTGTTACAGTTTTCTCAGAGAGAAAACAGAAGCAATAAAAAGTAATTTCAACAACCAAGCATACAGCTTGAAGAAAATGCAAGAAATACCTACCATTTGTGCACAAACAACCCCCAGCAGAAAATATTAGCTCTCAGAAGCTTAAAGACACAGTGCTGTCCAGTAAAAAACCCTGGGGCCTCATTTGCAATAGTCAGCCAATGCAATGACAGAGCAAGGCAGCCACAACTAAGGGGGAGAGAATACAGACTGTCAAATAATCACCTGCGAAGGAAAAGGAACAGTTTTGAAGCATGTAAGATCTGAAAAGAAACATCAAATGCAATTCTGGATCTGCGGTAGAAGAGCTGCAACACTGCCAGCCTCTGCATTTAAACACCTAACTTTCTATTGACTAGACAAAAGACCACCTCTTCTCTCTAGGATGCAGTTTCAGTTCCTTTCTTTGTCTGTGACCCTACTGGAAGATCTGAAAAAAAATCACAAAAGTAATGCATATCTGTCATAAGTGTATTATTACAATTTCCATCAAGTTAGCCAAGCAGACACCTTGGGCAAGTCATTTGGGATGCAGTTCTGCATTGCCTGCCACTATTCATATTCACTGGAGGATGCAAGCAATGTCCCATCACATTGAGGTTTGTGGTTGGGCCCTTGATAAGAAAAAACATTCTTTTTGTGATGTGAACCACTGCTTCAGAAAACTTTGGACTGTCTTTGCACTATGGCGATGTTCTTCATATTTCAACATGGTAAAGACATTAGAAACGCATCCTACTATGACCTGGGTAGCTTTGCAAGTTGCAATGCTCACAAGTCCACACCTAAGTCTCACAACAATCCTTCCTGTGGTAATACAGCCATACTTGGAAGTGATTTGTTTCATGTTCAGCACAGGCTAACTACAGCAATGTAGCCTGTAAACAGATGGGATACACACACATTTCATCATTTTGCTAGATATTCTGTCATTATGTCAACATTCCCACAGGAGCAATGACTGCCATTCCCTTTGCAACATCTCTAACCTGAGAAAAGATATTCACTGCAAATGCAGGACTCTTTAGCACTAAAGGAAACATTGCAGAATAAAAAATATTCATTACTTCACCAGTGATCCTCAGAGAACTGTTATTGATAGATGCTGACCACTGTGAGGCCCCAAGCTCCTACTCCCTACCTGGCTGATCTTAAACTTTTGTGTCTTATTTCCTATCCACCAGCAGAAATGCCTCAGCCTCATTTTAGCAAAATTTTCACACAGAAAATTGCATAACTAATTAGGGATTAGACCTGTATAGTACCTGAAAACTGAGCCTCCCCTATGAACAGAAAACAATCCTTTGTTCCTGCAGTCTTTGCCTTTCCTGTAACTTCAGCTCAGATCCCGTCTTGTTTTGCATTATCAAAGTCACTACGGTATCCAGGGAGATACACTTGCTGTTATTAGTGGCATCGTGTCTTGAGTTCCCAAACAAAACACTCCATCCTCATTATCACACCTTGTGAAGTGCTCCAGGCCCTACTGGGTGAGGGTACTGAGCTGGGAAAATGTGATTGTCATATTCATAGGTGGGGTGTTCTGGCTCTGGATTCTGCCTCTGGCAACTCAGCAGACTGATGGGCGGCAGCTTGCTGTAGTTCAATGGGCATGAGCTGAGATTTAAGTATTGAGACTGGTGAAAAAGAAAGATTAAAGTCCAACAAGCATTCAAATCAAAGAGAGATTGCCTTGGTCTTATGTAAGGATGGCTGCATCTGGAATAAATCCAGACACTAGAGCACTGAGCTTTGAAATGAGAACTATGAAAATATTGGCAATAAACTTCATGATTTTCTTGTACAATATCCAGTCTACAAAAGGAACAGGAATATTCTGCCTGATGTAGCCAGAAACTTTCAGAATTAATGGCCCTCTTCAGAATCTGCTGAACACCATGAGTTGGTATTTTCTTCTTTTGCTTCCAGATTTTCCAATCTGATATGAAACAGACTTAGGCTTGGACCAGACTGCTGCAGGAGTCAGTGTAATGAGCATAGATGCAAAATCAGTGAGCAGAGGAACACCTCAGCACAGAGGGTATCCAGGATCTTTTGTATGTCTGAAAGACCACACAGTTGCTGCAAAAAAGTTCTGGCATCCCAAACTAAGCCAAAGAAAGGTTTGTGCAATTTGGCTAGAGATTAGGAAAGAAAGGATTTCTATCCCTGTAACAATACTCATGTGGAGTTGTTCATAAGCAATACAAAAGAAATCATCTGCCACCACAGTGTGGGAAGAAATCATTGAATCTGATGGTAGAAGGAATACATGACTGGAATAATCATCATGCCTGTGATGAGACCTTCCTCACACAAAATGGAGTTTTTGCCCAGGCAAGATGACTGAGTGGGACATCATCTTGCTTGCTGAAACCCAGCAAGTTTGGGAGATTGTAGAGTGAATCTAGCAACTAACACAGAATATTTATGATTTTCAAACACTTTGTGATACTTCTTTCTCTTAACTTTTTAGTCATGACAGCATCTCCTTCTAATTCAAAGGAGACCATCGACAAAATTTTCTAAAAGGCTTCAAACTTAAAAATAAAGCAGTGCCATATTTTTAATGCATTTAGAACTATAGCACATCTGACAAGTTTTATTTTCCTTTACATATAAACCATTCTTACTTGTATCTCTTATATTCAAAGCCTTCTATTTATCTCCTTTTCTTTATAGTTTTAAGCAATTTACTGTGTGCTAAAGGAAGATGAGGTCACGGTCTGTAAATCCTAAAATCATCACAAGTGCCTTTTTAAAACATAAGCCTGATATTTGCTATTCATCAGTACTAATATAATAGCTACTTCTATAAGGACACTTAATTCATGCCAAACAGAAAAATAATACAAAGGAAATTTTAGCAGACGTTCTTTGGTATTCAAATGTAGTTACTCTTCCACTTAATCTTAGGAGTAGGTAATGTATTTATGATGAGATTTCTTTTTTTTTACCCAGCTACCAATATATTTTAATAAATTCTATATAAATATCTTCAAGGCCAGGCACCTTGAACACTCCTGCTTTGACAGTCATATTTGTGACCTCGTTCATTCTTTCTTTTCCATGTAAGTGGACTGGTTAAAGTTGACTAAAAGTTTAAATGTCTTAGTTTAATTTAAACAACACATGCTTTATTTTAGGGATAGAAAAAAAATCTCTAAAAGATAGTCTGATACAAGCAGGCTGCAAACTGTATGCTTACTGCATTTTACTCTGAATTCCCTCACCCAATACACAATGGCTCTTTGTTTGCTTTTCTCTTTGTTGTACGTGTGCTGCCTTTAACATTTTTTTTCCTGTATGTTCTTCATCACTTGGCCAGTTTGTAAAGTACAGTGAATTATCTATACTCTGGCACTTTGCAAATTTTATGTATTTTCCTGCAGAATCAACAATACTGATAGAACTCTCGCTGATACAATAACATGTGTTGCCAACCTCATTTATTTTTTGTTACCAAATTTCAGCAGAATCTGCAGATACACAGAGGACTCTAATATAATTTTGTTCCTTCAGGCTTCTTGGAAATAAGCAAAGGAATAGAGTAAAGTGTCCTGAAAGAAGACACCAGCTTAGTGCAAAGCTCAGGTGCTGCTGTACCTTGGACATTTACCTGTGAGACAAAGTGAAGTTTCTGAAGAAGTTTCACAGACCTCTCACCCATGGGACAGAAATTGTGGCAAGCTTATGGTTGCAGAAGTGTTTGTTATTATCTCACAAATACTGGCATCACCCTCCAGCATAAAGGACATTAACATTATAACACAGACAATTTTAAGCAGGTATTAGTTTGCTTATCTTAATTTTATGATCAAATTTCTGAACCATCAGGAAAAGCTCTGGTCACCTTGACTTTTCTGACAATTCAGAGAAAAAGAAATCCCACAAAACAGTGGTAAAGAAAAGAGAGCTTAAACTTTATTCTAAGTGTAGGGTCTATTACACAGCAGTATGGCATACCTGCAGTTAGGCTGTTATGAGAATCCTGCATATCTTTACACTTATTTAAGGGATAATCTTTATTTCTTATGGCTTTGCTACACAATGCCATAAACAGCTGCTGGTATTAATAACAGAAGTTAAATCAACTTCCAGAGCTGTATATAGAGAGCGTATAACAGGGCCACTGAGGGAACCTAAGCGTATTTTAAAGTAAACCACACATAATAGGAGACAGCAATATTTTTCTCCTCTTGGAAGGGGCTGTGCAGATCTGTACTCTTCTTAAACTTTCTGATAACATACAGTATGCACTATAAGGATATGGAAGATCTGAAGTCTGCACTGATTAGGAGACACAGGGAATGGAAAGACTAATTAAAGACTGCTGCAAAGTGCAAGCACATTAGCTAAAGCTCATTAGGCTCCTGTGTGGGTACTTTGCTTCTGAATGAGAGGGTCCACGCTGAGCTGACTGCACTTCAGCTAACGTGATTTTACATCACACTCTAACTTATTATATCTTGAGTGGACATGTGCCTTAAAATTCTAAATGTTTCTACAGCAAGGTAAAAATCTCCAAACAAATGAAGAAGGGGCTCCAAGTGCTAGATGTCAAGAGGCAATGACATCTTTTAAGTGACAGTTAAAACTCCAAAGGCCAATGACCTCCCAACACCATCATGCTCAGCAGTGGCTGGCAGAGGTGACTGCAGCCAGCTGTGTGTGCCACCCTGTCATCCGCAGAGGCTGCACAAGAGGCAAGATCCACTCACTGCAATTCACACCATCTCCTCCTCACCCACAGAGCTCCTGCTGAACATCAAGAGCCCTTCAGGAGCAGCAGACATGCAGTTGATGACAGTGACTCTTAGAGTAGAGGACACTGAGACAATTCATCAGTCCTAAACTACAAAACATCTCCCAGCAATCCCTGCAGGACTCTATGGGGACAGGAAACCATTCCTCAGCACCATCATGGAATATCAAACATTGCTGCCCCCAGAAATCAAAATCTGCTGGTCACTTTTTCCTAAGGGTTAGAGTTATTTTTCTCAGTCAAAAAAAGAGGAAATGTTTATGTCTAATCCAGTCAAATTATGGGAATTCATAATAAGCACCAGTCGCAAAAGCAACATCACAGATGATGCAATGAATGCTTCTAGATCAAATGGATCTTCTTCACTTAAAGCGGAAACATATCTTCCTCTACTTCAGCTTCTCTTTTATATGGAAATTTGTGACTCAAGACACACTGGAGTCCAGAGAGGTTTACTAGTGGAGAAGGTGGAGAATGAACTAAAGACAATTTAAGCTTGATTTCTTTTACTATATGGTCTAAGGAGAACAAAAATATGTGCTAATTTTGACTACACTACTTTAACTTTTAATGTAACTAATTAAAATTTATGTCACTCACACTTCTTAAATATGAGTTATTTAAACTTGTTAAACATAATTTTAATGCTTATTTGTTCTGAATATTGCTATTTTTAAGTAGCATGATGAACAAAATTTAATGAAAAGAGGATTAGTGGAATCTTGTATTTGCAAATTTTCAAAGCTATAAGTCTTTGCACACCTATGAAATCTAAGAGACACATTGTTAAGTGATTTATTTTGGATAATCATTAAAAAATATTTCTAAAGAGAGTTGACTGTTTCGAGCAAACTCTAAAATGTCAGGAAAATAAATTAAGTTTAGTTATAGTAAAAAAAAAAATTTTGTTAATTAGAAATATATTTTATTAAAACACAATCTTGCTATGGATGTCTTATACCAAAAAATTGATGATTACATTTTCAGAATTATTTTTCTTTACAAGTCAGCCACTTCTACTGAAATAAATCAAGAAATATCATGAGAGGGGCACATGTAACATTCTTCTATGTATGTGGCTAGGCATAGTTATAGAAACTTTTCTAATAAAAAGTATTCGTTTTCTAATAATTTTCTAAATCCAGAAATCAAGTCCCAAAAGGATTAGGAACAGCAATGGTTTAGTTTCATTGGCTCCATCCACTCATTTCACCTGCACTCATTAACAGAAAGTAAAACTCAGTTGGAAATTTAAAAACTGCATTTCTGTCTTTGATTGAAATTGCAAAATAGCACTTCCTCTCCAAATCAAAGACAATGTGCTTCTTTCAGGCTTAGTGACTGCACTGTAAGCTTGCTGAAACTACCAAACAGCAAAGCTCTCTCAGCACTAATAAGACGTAATTTTACAACAATATTACCTGTTAATTTTTTTACATCTTCCTTACCCAGTGCTTGATATTTTTGCTTTGTTTATTTTATAAGAGCTACTTACTTAAATAAATGATAGTACAAATGTAGGTTGTGGGCTTTTTAGTGAGAATAATGTGTTGTTTTCCCATGTTTTCTCTATTTTCTATGTAGGAATAGATCAGTGTGGTGTCATTACCCTACCCCTCCTTATCTCTAGGTGCTGTCATTACACGTACCTATTATCAGAGATGTGTATCATACTGGTAAGCACCTCACCATAGAAATATCAGCTTTTTCCTTTGATGCTGGAGCATGCAGCACTGATTTTTACATATGTACAGCATTACCATAGAGACTCAGCAAAAGATAGCTACTACCTCACAGAAAGAGCCCTGAGGTCGTGTGGAGATTAAGCTAGAAACACTGGGGATGCCAACAGCACCTTCCTCAGGAAAACATCAAAGAGGATTTACTCAGCCTACCAATCTTGCCCCAAAGAAACACTTGCAAATTGTTTGAGGAAAGCATGTTTAATGCTAAATAGACTGGCATAAATAATTAACCAGATTAAAGGGCATGTAATTTATCAGAAGCTTCATAGGGCAAACAATGATCTAATGCCTAATTCCCAGATAACAGGCAGCTGTTGGTGTCATAGTAAATGACAGCAGGAGCATAAAGAAGTGTTGCTCCTTGCTTATACCAGGATTCCTCACACATTTAACGTTTCGTTTATCTCTGTCTACTCTCACACTAGCTTAGCTTTGCTGCACTGAGGTTTGAGAATTGTGACTCCTGTCTTACCTCAGCTGTTTTTATGTCCCTAGTCAATTTGATTCCAGTTTGAGCATGGCATATTAGAGGAGCAATGTGGCAAAGCCTTCCTGCCCAGATACATGATGAAGATCATAAAACCACACACATTCAGAGATGTGCAGAAAAAAATAAAAAGACAGCTAATTTTTTTTTAAGCCTTTTCATTACAATTTAACAAATATTTCTAACAACAAAAAATTTGATTAAATTCAAAATTGAAAAACTTCCAACTGGAGAACTTGGAAACCAAACTCTCATAAGGTTTTTGTCTTGTCAAGTGTGCAGCTTCCAACAAGAACTGAGTACACTTTCAAGCTGCTGATCAGCTCTGCTGTCCTGTGCTATAGGGAGACGGAGTTATAATGCAATTCTCTTCAGGGTAAAACAGCAAAGTAGAAGAATTGAGGAAGTGGCAACTGTCACATTAAACAGACTTACCTTGCACTGCACACTGGAAGAATACAGAAAATAAGGTTCCAATATAATATCTGCTTCAGCATCTGCCTTCCTCACAATGACAAGAAGAAATAGAGTGTGTTATCTACAGGAGAAATGCAGAAGTTTCAATAATTCCATAAGGACTGCCTGGCTGGCACTGTGCAAAGTGCATTTCTAGGAGTGTGCTGGCAGTGCAGGCTGCTGCCATGTGCATTCCCCTCATATCACACCTGCTGGCACAGTAGCTCTCTAACACAGATTTTGTCCTCTGACTTCCCTCATTCTGTTTACAAGTAACACGTTAACATTGTTAAAACTGAAAATACACAATTTCTGTTAGTGCATGGTATTACTGTTCCCAGTGGTGCATGTGCTGACCAAATTACTTGCCAAACTTCATTCAAAAGACAGAAGGACTTTCATTTGTCTTTGTGATGCCACCTGAAGGATATGTTACAAAGTACCAGTGCTTTGCCCCTCTCCTGGGCATTTTTAATTCACTTTTTTCTCTTCTTTCATTGACTTTCCATTCCTCCACTTACAAGCTAGAGTTTTAAAACAAAGATTTGCAGAAGAATTTGGAAGGCAAAAAATTAGATGTGTATTTTTTAAAAACTCCTCCAACCTTGACACTATTGGCACTATAATTTTCTCCTGACTTGCTAAAAGCATTTTCTCAAATATTAAAGCATACAGTTATATTACCTTTTTCTTCAGGACATTTAATCCAGGGAGAACTAACTATGCTTCATTTGTTTAGAACTTGCCTAAATACACCTTCAGATCATTTAATCATACCATATAGTCACACCTTTAATTTGCACAGCCTCTGCAAGATTTCAAAGTATTTTTTCGCTCCTTTGATCTCATAGTAAAAATCAGTCTCATCATTGATACCACATTGGGTTTGCTGACTTTCTCTTTGAATACAGGTAGCCCACAACATTGCTGAACTGCCACTTCTGTCAGCAGAGCCTCATCAAAGGAGCATCTGTTCCCAGAAACTGGATTTACTTTGGAGTCAAGGGCAAAACACCCATATGCTTCTTCATGACTCATACAGAATTTTATGTGAGTCAGTGATGATGGTCACTAAACTCCAAATCTGGGTATTTTAAGAAGTTCCTGCATGTATTCACAAACTCCAGTAAAAACTCAAAAAATGCAAAACATTAATAATCTGTTGAAATATTTGTCATCCCTTCCTTCTGTCTGTCATCCATTAATGCGCACAAAATAAAACGCAACAAAATAATTGAAGTAGGAACTGTTGGAATATAAATTTTCTTAATAACATCCCACATTGCTTTGCATTTGTCTAGATCAAAGAGGTGAGGAAATATTTTCACACTAATGCTTCCTGTTTCAATAGCAGAGTTTAGACCACTTCCCTATGCTGTCCATGTTCTAGTGACCTGCATGAAGCTACTTACCGAAAGGGAGACAAACATGAATGCACCATTCCCTATTACACAATTCATTGTTATAATGGAACGGAACTAAGAGTTTTCTGCTGACAGAAGATTTTATTTTTCCTCTCTTAACAATCCTTTTGTGTTCTTCTTTTGCACACTTCCCTGATGACTCAGAAAAGCTTTCAGAGACCACTGTCACACTGGTATTAAAATATACTCCTTTTCTTCCTTTCTTCAAATACTTTTTGCAAATTGACAAGTTCTAAACATGTAATTAGATACTGCTAAAACCGAGAAAAATGACACATGGCACAGTCTAAAGAAAGAAGAAGAAAATTAGTCATCAGCACCAACAGTCTATTGATTTTGATTAAATTCTAATAGAAATCCACAGCCTTACAGATCCTGGAGTCTTCAGCAGAGATTCGCAATCTGCCATGGTCACTGACCTGCCTTACATATTCCTGATAGCCCTTGCTCCCCAAAGTTTACACTCTAAACAGACACAGCAAACAGCCAGAAGGAAGACAAGGTACTCAGAACCCATCCAACATTTCAGAGCCAAGAGCAGGACTGACTTCTTTAATCTCAGATAAGCACACAAGTCTAAATGCAATGTGATCTGTAACTTTCAAGGCCTTCTCGTGTGAGTTTTCACATTTCTGGTGTTCTGGTGGTTTCTTGGTCTGATTTTACTTCATGAGCCTGCAGATTTTTTACTCAAGGTCTAAAATGATATATAAACAAGATTAAGTGCCAAATACCAGTTTGTATCAGCACTTTTACAGTTCCACTATCCTGAATAGAGAAGTATTAGCAAAAAGATGCATCACAACAGAATAAGTCCCAACTAAAAGGAATTCCAGATGTTCATAAAATTAAATGTTGTTATGACTATATTTTGTTAGCACACTAAGGTATAAGTAGGCAAGCAGCTTGGTTCATAAAAACCTAAACCCAAAAGATAATCCTCAGTCATGGATCAGCCCGCTAGGAGTCCATACACAGTATAATAAACTCAGGCACACAAAAATAAGTAATGCTAGACAGACTTCCTCTATCATTCTCTCTTCATGAGTCTTCAATCAAGAAAAGTGGAATATTTAATCTTGAAACATAAAAATGCTATAAATCCTCTAATATAAGGTATGTGCATGGCCATTGTTAAGAATGGAATTTCACAACACAAAAGCTGTTCTCTTCTTACAAAAGCTTGTCTGTAACAGGACACTGGAAATTGAAAAGCACAGAACCCACTGGATATGTCTCAAACTAAAACAAAAGAGGAAAAAAACCAACAAGGTGATTCTGTCCCCAATACTTGGAGACACTAGTATCACCTTCAGGGGAGTACTCCTAGACAAATGTGCTAGAAGAATGATTGCATCACGGCTGAGCTCCTTGCTTGATGAAGATCTAGTTAATTAAGCAGGTTTACTGGCTGAAGGTCCAATTAGAAGCTCAGCCTGAAATTTTTATCACATATAAGTATCCTTGCCATACTCTGAAGAGGGAAAGCTTATATCTATTTTGCCTTATTTGAGAAACAAGTTCACTTCCTTGTTTTTTCCCTGTGCCCAGAACTAAATGTGTGCAGCAGCTCCACAGTGACCACAAACCCAGCTGATCAGCCCCCACAGAGCACAGCAGCAACCAGCCCACTGAGGCCTCAGCAATAATCATGGTACCTAAACCCACTCTGATGCTGCCTCCACCATCCTGCTGCCATACTTGTCACACAGGCGTGGGCAGTCACCAGCGACAGCCCCAACCCCTGAGACCACAGCCTATGGTACATCTGAGTCTGCAGCAACTTTACAGGGACCTGTCTAAACCCAAACCTACTCAAGCCTCTGAAACCATAACCCTGGTGCTGGAGCCAGCAGCTCCCATCACAACAGAACTGAGCATACCTAGATGCCCCTTCTGGAAACGATCCAAAAAAACTTAAATTTGTTCAAAATGAACAATCCATGTACATATTCGTGCCATATGACAACTTAAACTTCATCCAGCCTAGAACCAGACCAATGACATCTTCCCAAATGAACTTTGCATAACAGAAATTTCTAATACCACCACTTACAACACAGTGCATTATAAAATTTGTTATCTGAAAATGCCAGTACCAATTGATAATTAAGTCTGGAAACCCTATAAAAACTTGTTGTAATTAACAAAGTAAACAAAATTTAATGTTACATCTCTATACCAAACTAAATTGTCTATCCAGACTTTTTTATGGTTTTAGTTTTAGAAACAAACCTGAAAGCCCTGAAATTTGGAAGTCAGAATCTGCCCTAAATTCTTTACTGTTTTGAACCAACTCATCAGCCTTTTCTAGCTCCCAGAAAACATTATATTTGTGTTTTCAAAAAATATTAAACTACCCTGGGAAGATGAAAATGTGAAATCTGAAAGGTCCATCGTCAAAAATATTGGCTTTCTGGCACACAAACAGCAAGAAACAGCAAAAGATGTATAACATTTTCAGAATAGCATCTTTGCCCCCTGTCTTAAACCCCTGCTTTTAAACAATAGAATAACTTCCTTGATGAGCATATGTGGAATAGAAATTGAAAATCAATAAGCATGCTTTCCTCTATATTACAGCTTTTGAGATCAGTGTAATTCTACTAATGTATTAACAATTTTTATAACACCTTTCAGCTTATTAGTTCCTAGATGAGCACAAAAAAGATATAAACCCTTTCAACATTTTAAATAGAAAAAAAAATCCACTCCACAGGAATAAAAGTATAGCCATAGAGTAAGTCTGAGGTAGAAAATGCAGTTATTTCCTTTTTCTACAACATATTTGTGTGTACTTCTATGTAATAACCTGCATGCAGGTATTATATCTGCTTATACTCTTCCTCTGTTGAAGGGAATAAAAGTGTAGATTTTCCCCCTAATTGGATTAATAGGTTCACATTAGTAAATTTGCTGTCAGCAATGCATTACTATCACAGAACAGTAATTTCAGAGACCTATGAAAACCTGTTATAAATAAGTGTATTTTTTTTTCCATTTAGAAACACAAAGAAATCCATTTTATCAATGTTAGATGAAAGCAAAATTCTGCACTACAGTCCCCCTCAAAGTTTTTTTTGCGGTGTGTTTGACAAGAATAAATAATCACAGAGAATATTTTATTCAGGCATTTATCTATTTGCTTTTTGTAAATCCCATATCAACAAACTGCAATTACAGTTCACACCACTGTATCTTCAATGAAGAGTTGCAAGAAGACTTTTGCAACCAATTAGGAGGATAGTTCATGTGACACATGAAGTCCTGGGACACATAATTTCAATCATATGCTGTTGTTCCTGACTACTGACTAGATGGCTTCACTTCACAACACTGTTTTAATTCATTGTAATTATTTCATTAAAAATAAAATTTTATTTCTTGCTCCAGAAAATCTCATACAAGAAGCTGCAATAGACAGGGTCTGTGTATATTAGACAATTTTGCACTTGTCTGGGTACTCATGATCTGTGAATACCAGAGATGCACAAATACTCTGAGTCTTACTTTCAGCTCAGCAAACAGTTCATGGCAGATTTTTATGCTGCCAATCAGCCATATTTCTACATTTATTTTCATGGGTTTTGTTCTTTAAGGAGCTGGGTGTACTGACAACATTTCAAAGCAGCATTCTGTTTCAGATCAGTAAGAAAAATCCAAAGAACAGAATCATGAAATTGCCAAAATTTCATTCTGCAACCAAATTTCTTTATCTTTCAAAAATTAACCTGATGAATTTTGATTCAATACCCTAGGGATGGGTGCAGATCAGTGACAATTCTTTTCAATGTGCTCACTGCAAAGCTGTGTCCCTTTTTACCCCACTCCTCTGCCTGGGATGGGAAATCCTTCTCTCCATAGTATTGGAGTAGTCGACTCCATCCACACTGTGTACGCAGGCATGTGAAACCCACAATTGAAACCCACGTCAGAAGAATCATGAAAGAAGGCACAGCCCATCAGGGAACCCATAAGATCAGGATGTCCAAGAAAATTTCAACTGATAGACAGCTGTGCTTCACCTATTAAAAAACATTCAACTCAATTGCACAGTTAAATTTGGATCAAATAAAGTGAAAACACTGCATTATAATTCTATTGACTAAAATTGAAACTGAGGAATAGTATTTTACATTTCAGAAATCATCACAGAAAAAAAATTCTTGCCAAAGATCTCTCTTTATGTTTCAACTATTCTACATACTGCTCTGCTTACACTCCACTGTGGGATTTTCGTTTCCTCTGAACCTGTCCCGGTGCTCTTAGTTCCAAGAATTTTAATAGTTTTATAATGACATAGTTTTCAAAATTAGTTGCTTAATGACTAAATATCATTATCTGAGATTTGGGGTTGCACTTTAGAAATATTGCCTGGCATTTCTGTCATAAGAAATTTTGCATTTTCCTACTGTACTTGCTTGAGAATAATGGGCTTTTATTTCACCAATGCTACCAATAATTGAAGCCAAGGTTGCTTTTGTTGTTCCCACGTATGCTCTTCACTTTCCCTCATTTTCAGTTTATATAATGTTGATGTGAATTTAATCCTGAGGTTGCTGGTATTAGCACTACAAAATACTCTGTATTTCACAAACGTTATCTACATAGACGATGAAGACCAAAGAAAAAGAAAGTCTGAAGAAACCAAATAGGATATTCCGCATTTTCCACTTACTTCTTTTCTTCCTCATAGTCCTATATTTTGAAAAATATTTTTAGCATTTTTTACTGAAGCTTTTTGAGATGCTGGATGGGGAGTGGAAACACTGGAATTTATTGTCCCTCTTCCACATAATAAAAAACTCTAAAAAACATCCTGCCACATTTAACTGTTTTAATTATATGTTTATTGCTCAATTCTCAAATCCTCTGGGGCATGAAATTAGAAAATTTTGTAGTATCTATGTCTTTGTAATGTCTTGGGAGACATCATAGAAGACCCTCATGAAACCATTCAATTCTGCTGTTATCTGCAGCAAAAGTAGAGTGAAATCATTGTAGGGCAAGAACAACAAATAACAGTAAAAAGGAAAAAGCAATGTGAAAAGCAGCTACTTGCACTGTCCCAAAGTGCATTTCACTGGATCCAAAGCACAGAGCCAGTTTAGAGAACACCTTCTGCTTCTTCTACCCAAATCTTAGTTTCTGGAAACAGAAAGAAATGGAAAGCTGAGTTTCTCTAATACCATTTTCAGTTGAAACAGGGAGGATAAAGTTGCTCAGAAGCAGTACAGAAATGAACTGGAGGGAGGAATAAGCTGGTGATGTAGTTGTGAGGAGAGAAACATGATCCATTTAATGGAAGCCTCAAATTCCACCTTAAATCCCACAAAGACTTGTTTGCAGTAGCTAGAGCTTTGGATACTGCTTGTCACTATAGTACCAACTTAACATCAGAGTCTTATTCCTCCACAGATTTTTATTCTCTAAAATCTGTCCCCTGGCTGCTTTCTTGGCTACTGTCATTAGAAAACCAAGAGTATAACATCAAAAATAAATGCTCACCATATTACCTGCTTCAATGCAACAGCCTGGAGCCACGTACTTTACTGCTAATAGAATAATACCACATTGTGTGATTTTGAAGGGGGCAAACACTATTTGAAGTGAATAAACACTAATTGCAAGCATGGGACAGATTCAGTTCATTAAAAAAATCATAGCTTTTCAGGATGAGTGAGTCAGAGGAATGTATGTACTCACACCACCACGACCAAGGTCACAGTATTTCCAGAAGTTTTCTCACCATCTCTTACAGCACAATATTCCATTTGCAGATATGCCTGGTCTGCAGGCAATTGTTTTCACTTTTTCCACAAGTTTCTCTTTCTGAAACCCATTGAAAAGTTTCTTAGATAAATACCTGACTAATCCTAACAAACCAGATGTTAGATCCTAAGGGCAGCCAAAGACAATACAGCAGAGCTGCCTGAAAAGTTACTAGATACTATAATCTGCACAGTTGGGTGGCTGAAACCTGCAGATCATGCAAATTAAAGGGGAAATGGGAAAAGGTTAAAAACAGTCTATCTCTAAATAAACCTACTACTAACAAATGCTTAGTTTCAACATACTAGGTTTTTCTAACTAAAGAGAAGCTAAGTTAAAATAAATAAGAAAAAAAAATTGTGCAACATTTTTATATCAAATGGATGTAATTCTTCCAATTACATGTAAAGGATTTTTTGTTGTGGTTTCTCAATGCTATATTTAACTTTAAATAAAATGCCAGGCAATGCTTAAGGGGACAGACTAGAGTCTGTCCAACAGCCCAGTCTTATTTTGAGGATTTTAAATCAACGCTTAGGGTCCCTTCTAGCTCTCCTTACAAATAAGAGTTTCACCAACAGCAAATGCAGCAGTGGTGTCAAGAGTGACTACTACACCTGCAGGGGGTGGAAGTCACAAAACATTGTGATTACTCTCCTCTCGGTCTAATTAATGCGTTTCCATTTCTCATTATTGTTTTCCTCACATTGTTATGAAAAAGAAAGCAAAAGACTCTCCCAGTGCTGAGCATAGAATCTCAGGATCTTCTTTCTTTGCTTTTTTTTTTGATGTAGGTACCTGGGAAGCTCTCATTCTCAGACCCTTGGTAAAGAAAAACCTTGCATCCTCCCCACAAATGAATGGAAAATATGCAGAATTGCACAGCAATCTCATTAAACCCATACCTCAGCCTATTCCATTAAAATTTAGCTCAGATGAACCTCTCATTTATTAAGTCAGGAACAACATATATAAGCATTTGGATGCTTGGTTCAATTTGAGGGTACCCAGCACAAAGAGACATGTAGAAACTGGGGAAAATTCAGCAGAAGGTCACTGGGATGGTCAGGAAAAATATTTGACCTATGAACAGAAGCTGAGGAATCTGGGTTTAATCAGCCCAGAGAAGGGAAGGGTTGGCAATGTCATAAAAGCAGCCCCCAGTAACTATGAGGAGGGCATAAAGATGACAGATCAGGGCAATTCTATGAACTTATCATCTTAAAATTCAGTCATTGCATTCCAACCTTTCACTGTTTCTTTCTGCTGGCCACATTTCCTTTTTCATTACAGAAAGTAGCCATTACTTTAAAAGTACAATTCTATGTACTCTTATGAACATTTATCCTCTTCTGAGTTTATTTAAGATTATAGAAAATCAGGTCACTACAGAAATGCAGTAGTAAAGTATTTGGAAGATTATACAAGAAAAGTCTTATCCAAAATAACACCAGTTGGAGAAGAACCCTGAGAGTACTGCATCTTGCAAGAAATTTGATAATTCTAGTCACCTTTTCTGTTGTAAACAGATATGTTAACACTCAAAATGACTTTGAAGTCATTGTAAATTAAAGCAGAATGATAGCTGAGGGCATTGCCTATTACGATCCAGAAATTTGGATGAAAAAACCCAAAGCAAAACAACCAAACACAATAACCAAATTATATTTTTTCAAACAACAAACAAATTCCAGCTATAACAACCTCCTTTAGGGAAATGCAACTTTCAGTAGAACACTACCTCAAGGAAAACTGTCATTATTGCCCTTTCTTGGCTACTAACCAGTAATTTGCCGCTGGGAAGGTACAACCCATTAACTCAAGCCAGTAATTTGTCACAAAACATCACAGACATTCTTTCTAGCTATCAGCATGTAGTCCATTGATTTTATTACTTACAGGATGGAGCCCCCACCAGGAGAAGGAAAACTCAGGAAAAATTCCACATTGGTCATTACCCAGGACTGAGCAATTTCTTATAATGCCATCTTGAAGTAAACCCAGGTTTTCTTGCTCTCAGAAATTAGAAAGTGGCGCTTTCCTCCAAATTATTCATGACCCTCTGAAGACAATAGTGGATTCTAAGGACATGTTATTATGAGGTCATTCATCAGTGGATGGTATCTGATAGAAAACCATCCCGTGAGCCAGTCTTTTCTCACCTTCAACTCCCCAAAAAATTCTATTCATGGCATCACCAGAAATGGTCTGTATGGTAGAACAAATAACAATGAACTACAGGGATGAAGATTTCCTGTTTCACTTTTTCCAAAATGCATATCATTCTACCCTTCTCTGTGGTAATCCTTTTGAATCACAAAAGACCAGGTCATCCCGCATTATTCAGGGTTGAAAGTGAAAGGAAAAGATTAAATCTTTGCAAGAATGGGAATATTAAAAGTAAAATCCTTACCAAAACATACACAAATGCACAAAAAAAAAAAAAAAACCCTACAACAAAAAAACCCAGACAATTGCCCTTATTAAAGTTTAGTCTAATCATTTATGTGATTATGCACATAAGGCTAAGCACCCCTATATCTTTTCAGATTGGGGTAATAATGAGGAAGCTTGCATTAAAATAGTATTCTGTTGAATGCAATTATCTTACAAAATACAACAAACCCAGGAATGAAACATAATTATGACATTCATCTTCCCCAATTACATCCAAACAAAGATCCTTAAGAATAAAATATAATTGTTGCACTCATCTCACTTTTAAATACTCCTTCCATCTGTATTGGCAAATTAAGCCTGAATGGAAATACAAATTTATGTAACATCATTATTTTCCAAGTATTTTGCTTGTATGCATAATGATTCTTTTCACATGCAAAATTTTGAAATAAAATCTTCAATTCTTAGATTGCCTCTTTATAATTTTCATAGCTCACATACTGAAATGTGTGGTAAATACATTAATTAAACATTTGAGCCACTAGGTGTGCTACTAGAATCTAATGAATGTTATCTATACGTGGCATCAATATGCGAAATATAAAGCTTTATAATTTATTAGTAAAAGCACATGCTCTGGATCATGATAGCATTCAATTTTCTTCTCTTTGACTACATGATCATTCAAAACTGATCTTCTTTTGTTCAGTGTAAGGCCACTCACAATCTAAATATTGAGCCTGATTATGTACAATACCATTGCTTTAATGCACTGCAGAATGAGATTGAACAGTCCACTGGCAGTGCAGTGCATTCAACCTGTCACTGAAGCCAAAGTAAATTAGACAAAGTCTAAAATATCAGTACTTATACGAGGGGTTTACTATCTTGATTTTGTCCCCTGCAACTTCCTGCTCTCTTTATGCTAAAAGTTACATCTCCTGCATTTTACATGAATCCTGAGTTGTTCTTGCAAATGCTAAAATAGAGGAGAAAAACCTGAAACTCCCAAAGTATCATTAGCTCAGCTGTCATTCATAGCAAGGAACTATGCTGGGTTTGCCTGACCACCTGATAAACACTGACCAGTTCCAATCAGCAGTGATTCAAACATGCCAGAATGAATAATAGAGGCCACTTTTTTTAAGCAATCTTAGTACCAGCAAATACTGTTTCCACTGACCTTCACTGCTCAGCTGTGACCTGAGCAAGGTCTGTTCTGCAGAAGGTATTACTGAAGCTCTAAAAGGAGCTGCATCTAGTTAAGGCCAACTTAAAGTCCATGCAAAGTGCCACATCTTAAAGGAAAGGTCTTTCAGGATACCCAAGTCCTTCACGTATCCCATTAGCTCCATTTAGAGTCACTGTGTACACTTTTCCACTTGCCATACCTGCATGCAGTACACAGTAAATTTTGGTTTTGAGTGACAATTCTATGCAAAGGTGGGGACGGGGGCTATCAGCCTTAGATGTTCTCTCCAGAAGTGAGCAGCACAAATCTTTCTCAGATCAAGCATGAAAAAGCTGATAAAAGGAGCCTCCATAAGCCCACATGAGGGGATGAAGAAAGGCCATCAGCCCACAAAGCCTCCTTAGCAGTCAGATCAGCAGCAGTCTGAGATCATAAAGCACAGAGCACATCTTCAATGGATGCTAAATGTGGGCCAATTTTACTTTCTGAAACAAAGCATCTGGCTTTTTAGAGTCTGATTAAAGGAAGACATACAATAATAATTTTTCAAAAGCTAAAGTGCTGAAGTTCACAAAACTTTTTGATTACACAAACAAAACATACTTTTTATTTCCCCAGAAAGTTGAAGATTTAAGACAGTATTTTACAGGTCTGAAGTGAGAGATTTTTGGGATTTTCACTCTGAACTCCAGCCTTGGGACACAAAGATGCTTCTTTTTTTAATATTTAATTAACTGGATTTGAGTGATTTTCAAACAGAACAAGTAAAATCACATTAGGTGAGATCAATATGTGATGTGTTAAATCAGTGGTTAGTTTGCAACATAAAGCATTTTTACACCTAAATGAAGTTTCTGTTTAATAGAGTAAATGAAGAGAGATCCACTTAAATCCCAAACATATTTAATTAAAATAAGGTAATTATTGTAGAGCTATATTTGAACAGACAATACAGTTGCAGCAATTATCTCTAATTATGCAGCTCCAATCACAGTATAATAGAGGTTTCAATGTCACTAAGCACTATAAGGATAATTACTCTTTCCATTATTCTGATGGGCACATAATTAGCAACTTTAGAGAAAAAAAAAATCACAGGGACACAATAGCCACAGTTTAACTACAGGCCGATTGAGAATGATCAAGGTATTCATTGCAAAAAGTAGCACCCTCAGTTGATTCCAACTGAATAGTCATGTATTTCCCTAAAAGATAGCATTTGTTCCATACTCACAATCATGTTTTATTAAAATACTATGCTTACTGAACAAGACCTTAAAATAGTAGTATTTCATAACACAGCTGAAAAAGTCGTAGATAAAAACCTCTCCTCTAACAGAGGATAACTGAGGTCCAAAACACAAGTGCAATCACGGATCCATCTGAACCTTTAACTGGTTCTTAAGTATTATATTCTTGATCTGAGAAAGGAAATATTTGAGCCAAAGCCTAGAATTTCTTCAAATATGTAACTGAAAATCAGATGGACAAGAGGGCAGAATCTCTGGTGACAGTACTAACACACTGTACTCTGGAGATTTGTCTCACACATTTCTGTATACACTGTCTCCAGACTGTCAGTTTTCTGTGGTTCACCTTCAGTGCCACACAGAAACTGTGACCTTACAAATAGTGATGGAACTGAGAGCTAGGCACCCCCTCATGCTTCAGTCCATTCCTCAATCCGCAGCACTGGATGTGACCTGTTTTACAGCAGACTGAACCAGTCTTAACTTCTGCTGGCAAGGAGGCTTGGCAAGGCCACACCAAAAAGAACAGACGCATTCAGCCAGCTGACATGGCCACAGGGCACCTGAGAGCTGCCAAGCAGGCCCAAGAGTCCAGCACCCACCCCCTGTACCGGCATCACCAAACACTGACGGGAATGCCCATGAGATCAGCACTCCTCATACCCTTCCCAGTCACCTGTGACCACTGTGAGGCCCCAGCTAATGCTTTAGGCATGTTGCTGGCTCACCTGAGCTAGAGAACAAAGCCTAGTTTTCTGCTTAGTCAAACAGGAAAAGGGAGGTATCTCTGGGTGAGGTCTGAAGGCTTGAATTACCCCTTGGAAGGTTCTGCACCACTTCTGCAGCTAAAGGGCCAGAAGTTAACTCAGCTGCATGCCTGAAGCTAGATTGGATGGCTCCAGACCTAAGAGGAGATCAATCTTCTTTTGTGCTCATCCCTAGCAAGGGTGGCACAGCAAAAAAGAAAATGGGCTGTCCAGTCAGGGTTGCCATGGCATCACACTGTTCCTCACTTAGCATATAGATCAAAGCTCCAGAAAGATTAACAGCTGCTGTTCCCAAAAGCTAGCTGGAAAATTTCCCCCTCTGTGCTGATGTCTGTGTGTGGGACACAAAGGACACCCCATGGACACCCCCTTATTCCTGGGCCAAGTCCCAGGGAAAATACACTGTTCTCACTGACAAGGAGATAGAAGATATTCTGTCCATACAAAAGTTGGCAGCTACAATCACTGAAATTATGTTCAGGGAAAGTAATATGTTTTTAAAGGGATTTAATTGGATTTTTAAGTGACAGTCAGCTCTAGACAAGGACCTGATAAGCTCCCATATTTTCCCTTTTATGAGTGGTATAATCTTTTCTGTTCATTTGCAGAACCAGAAGCCCGTCTAAGATTCCAAACAGAGGCTTTCAAGTACAAACATTTTGGAGTGGGAACTGGAATCAAAAATACTAAAAATATTTTTTTTAGATTTTTTTTTTCCCCAACTCACAGAGAAAGGATATGTAACACAGGATATGAAAATATAATTGTTGGGGGAGAAAAGGTACCATTCTTACATAGTTGCAATTATGAGACCTGAAAAAGATTAATGCTTCATTTTGTAGGGTGGAAAGACGTAAAGGTGTTAGAAGCCTCTTCATGTTTTCCCTCAGTGCTTAGATATAAAAGAAAATTGAGGAAGCATAGTGCTTTTAAGAGAGACCATTGAGACTTTCTGCTAGACTAACAAACAGCCTTGCCAAGACAACATGTATTTGTATTTCAAACCTGACAGACCCTGCACGCTGATTGCAAGGTTCAAAACACAGACTCACCCCACACAGGGTCCTCTGCCCACAGGCTGTTCAAGACATACCTGCAGCCCAGTGCCACAGCCTCTCTCGCCCAGTCTGGGATGCCAGCAGCCAGGTACAGCAGGTCAGCTTGAGCTGCCTCCTGATGGCCAGAAAGCGGCCAGGTACCCCCAAATGACACAAGGAATGGGTTCCAGCTGTCCACTTAGTAAAGCCCTACAGAAATGCACAAACCCTGCCGGCAGCTCTCTTAACATATTTCAGCCATTTTCAACTAAAATGTACAAACAAAATAAAATTCCATCATGCACTTGCCTCTCACAACTCAATTCATCACCTCTTTGCCAACAGTAAAAAAAGGAGTTCTGCAGTTTTCCCATTAGGCCAATACTTTATTGGCAAGGCAAGATGAAGTGAAGAACACTTTCTACATTTGAGTGGGGCCCTCCCAGTCAATGCTTGATTGTTGTGCCACCAAAAAGGGGCTGCAGCTAAATCAAGACTTCTGACTCCCATGGTGATTAGACAGCATGAGGAAGACCAAAGCTTCCCAAAGAGAGACACAGGGAAAAAATGTTCTCAATATGTTCACAACCAAAATTGCAATGAGATCTGCACATTATTGGTCAGGAATATATTTTATATAGAAAAAAAATGTCTTCTTTATTCAGGCCTTGTGAACACTAACCACTGCTTGAGTGGACTGAAAATACGTCCCCTGGAACTGGATACCAAATGCTGTTTCTTAGATTGTAGCATTTCAATACTATTGCACTATTCTTCAGAGAAGTGAACAATTAAGATAGAAATTTCCAATGTTGTCTGCAACAAATATAATATATTTTTATATATCTTTGCTCTACACATTTTCCAATTCCATGCTAACTATATTTGTGCAGGTTGTGCACTGCAGGCACAGGCACCAAAGCTTGCCCAATTAAACCTCATTGAAGTTGCAAGATTTTGTTTCCTTTCCCGAAAGGAAATTTAATATCCTTTCGGGAAAGGGAAACCAAATCTTGCGTAACAGAAAAGAAAGGCTTAAAAAAATTCTGGAAAAGAGAAAGGATCAAAAAAAAAATGCAAGTGAAAAAAATTCAAAAAAACCCGGAAAATTGGGAGATTTAGTGACTACAAAAACATGGTCTGGGAGGATATCAGGTGAAGTGAAAAGGACCAAAAGAGGCCAAAACTAACTTCACGACTCATGCAAAAGCAGGGGAAGAAGTCAAGGAGGAAGACACAACTTGGAGTGAAGATATCAGATATTAGAAAACAAACAAACAAACAAAAACAAAATAAAGGTTATAACAAAGCGAAAGACATCAAAAGGCATGGAATTCCATTGACTGCAGGAACATGCACCAAAGCTTCCCAAGTGATCCCCATTGAAATTGCAAGATCCTGTTTCACTTCCCAAAAGGAAATTTCATTTCCTTTCAGAAAAGACAAACTGAATCTTGCAAAACAGAAAAGAAAGGCTTACAAACACTCTGGAAAGAAAACACGATCCAATGAAATGCAATTGAAAACAACCCAAAAAAACCCCAGAAAATAAGGAGATTTAGTGACTACTAATGTTCTGGGATTATATAAGGTGAAGTGCAAAACACCAAAACATGCCAAAAGTAACCCCACAGCAGTTGCAAAAGCAGGGGAAAAAGTCAAGGAGGAAGGCACAACTTGGAGGGGAAGATATGAGGGACATGGCATGGAGACACAAAAAAAAATCTTCACCAAATGAAAGCCATTTCATCTAAGATGACTGAATTTTTTTGCTTCCTAGTTATGTTTCCTTTGTATGTTTTTTTGGGGGAAAAGGGAGTTGTTGTCAGAATAATTCTGTTGATACTCATTCTTCACTTGCATGTTAGCACTTATCTTTTATTTTTTTTTCCTCATAGGCTATTGCATTACCCTGGTTTCTTTCTTTTTACTTTCTATGAGTTTTTTATTAAATTTATTTCTGAACTTCTACCAGTTTCCATTTTGCAGTAGATTCTATTTCGTTCTTTTTTTTGTAGGATTTTTCATAGTGTTTACTTATAAAAGTTAGCGTTCATATCTATTCTGCTGCATTACAGAGACAAGTTTTCAAAGTCAGCACTCTCTTCATCTCTCCCCGAGCTTCTGGGCATGTACAGTACAAACCATTTGTGGTACAAAAAAAAAAAAAAAAAAAAAAAAACACAACAAACCAAAACCAATCAGGAAAAAGGCAACACAAACCACCCCAACAACAACAAAACACCAACACATTTGTACCATTTTATTGCCCTTCTCTGAAAGCAGCACAAAACCCTGTCAGAGAAAAATGCAGCAACAGAGAGCTCTAGAGGCCCTGTCCTGCATTGCAGCAATTCCCACACACACACACAGACATATATATACACACACACACTTTTACATAAGCAGAATGCATGCCTCATCACTTCTGTACACATGATGCACAAAAAGCTTACAAAACACTTCAGCCATTAGCTGCAATTACATGACATTCATCACTCTGTTCAGTTACACGATGAAGGTTCATTTAGTTCTTTGAAATGAAGGGGGTAGGGGAGTATTTTGCTTGAGTCTTTCTTTAAAAAAGAAGATAGCGCTTATTGATGATAAACAATAGACCCTGGTCTATGCCTATAAAGTAAAAAAAGTGCCATTATAGTAAATTCTGGACCAGTTCTGTAGTCATCTACTTTTCCTAAATTTTTTTTTAAAAATCACAAAACCCACAATGCTTTTTCCATTTCAGATGAGGAGCATGACTGTTCTTATCAAAATCCCTTTGAGGTAAGCTTTAAGTGGTTAGTAGAAAGAAAATTTTTAAGAAATCCCAAACTCACACATGATGCAGGCTTCATCAGGTAGCACTGAAGTGAATCTTTCCAAAGCACTGTGGAGCCAGCTGGCAGAAGATAGGTGAAGAATTGAGTGCAGGAGCCTGTACCCACCCTGTGCTCTAAGGGTGAGAAGCATGTCACCGTGTGCCTTACCATCAACTCTGACTCTTCCACAGAGCACTTGCACAGCAAGTGCTAAGATACTGATACTACTACTACCCAAGAACACAGTCTGAGCTTGCCATGCCTCAAATACAGGTCTGTCTCACAGGGCCTATTTTATCTCAGGTCCAAAGTTTTATCATTACTTCTGAACCAGAATTTGCCTTTCTAATTGGAAAAATTCCCCACTCAGATGTATCACAGCTCAGTGACTGCCCCAGGGCACCTCTCTAGTATCACCCCAGTGTCTCTGGGGTGGTCTCTTGCCCTGTTGCTCCTGAAAGGCAAACCTGCCAGTTCCCAAAGCAGCATTTCATCTTAGAGAGAGTCAAGATGCCTCAGACACTTCATGCAACAAGCTAAGCCAGAGGACAAGAGCTTAATTACAGAGCACCAATTTGTTCAATGCCCAGAATGTTTAAATGCATTCCTGCCTGAAAACTCTCCTCCAGGCTGCTCAACTCATGTCCTTCCACACAAAAAAAAAAAAAAAAAAGAAAAAAACAACCAAACAAAAAACCCAAAAACATAGATAGAAGCCACACAGAAATCTTTTAGAAATACTTTGATTTCAGTTTTCCTTCCTACATAGTAGGGGCATGTTCCTTAACATCTGTCAATTTTAACACTTTAAATTCCATGGTAAAACAAAACTGCATTCACAGCCCTCAGGAGAAATTAAATCATAAGGATCTCACAAGCAGGCTTCAACATAAGCAATAACGTTCATAATTTCTTAACACACTTATAAATATGGATGGTGTGTGTTGAAAAAAAACCAAACAACCACATTCTGGTCACCCCCAAATCTATACTGGATGTGGGACTGCAGCAATATAAATTTCCAGATTCTCTTTCTGTTTAACTCACATCTGTACATATTACATTACCTTGTGACCTGAATAACCTCCTTAGCTACATTCTACTTTAAATACAACACATTAGTATGGCATGGAACATCTTGTAAATCAGCAGGAGGATTCTGCAGTAAGAATTATTTAACTGTTATTGTTTACATCAAACCACACACCGATGCAGAAAATCACAAAAAACTGTTCAGATCTATATTCACCTCAACTAACCTGACTACACAAAACATCCTAACCCTGCAACAGCCCCATTGCTTGCAGCAACTGAGAAAGGAATGCTTCTCTTTAAATAAGCTCTCCTCAACCCTCAGCTGTCAGGGTCAACATAGTTTTGCTGAGTTTCTCCTCCTTTGCCAGCCACCTTCCACTCTGAGGTCCTAAGAGGTAGATGGATTTTTCCCTCCCCAGCTGTAGCCATCCCTTTTCTGAAAAGCTGCTCTCTCTTTCACTTTTTCCCCTCCAGAGCAGCTACTGGCAGTCTCCTTCAGAGAACAAATCTTCCTCTAAAAACTTGTACTGCATTTCTTTCTGTTGACCACTCTCAGATTGTCAGTCCCAAAATCCACAAATGATGGGTCAGACTAAAATTCCATGGAGCACCAACTATACAAAGCTTAAAGATAATGGCTGCAGTTTGGGGATGTTTCCTGCTTGCTCTGAACACATGTGCGTGGGTGCTTGTGGCACTGCAACTGCCACATGTGTTACTGAGTACAGACAGATTTTGGCTACTGATGAGGTACCCTCAGCAGAAGCCTCCATGGAAAATCAGGCCCCCCTGGGATTGATCACAGACTCATACAATAACCCAAGTTGGAAGGGATTTTAAACTTCATCTAGCTCCGAGCCTCCTACCTATGGGCAGGGATGCCTTCCATGAGATCAGATTGGTCAAAGCTCCATCCAACCTGGCCTTGAACACTGATGGGCATGAGACAGCCACAGTTTCTCTAAGGCAACCTATTGCAGTGCCTCACCACCCTCACAGTAAAGCATTTCTTTCTAATATCTAATCTAAACCTACCCTCTTTCAGTGTGAACACATTCCCCTTGTCCTGTCACTGCATGTCCTTGTGAATAGCTTCTTTCAATCTTTCTTGTAGGTTTCCTTTAAGTACTGGAAGTCACAATCAGCTACCTGTAAGTCTTCTCTTTTCCAAGCTGAATAATCCCAATTCTCTCAGCCTTTCCTCATTGGAATGGTGCTACTAATCATCTTTGCAAACCTCCTCTGGTCTTGCTCCAACAGCTCCAAGTCCATCCTGTGCTGGCACCCCAGAGCTGGGTGCAGGGTTCCAGGTGGGCTCTCACCAGAGGGGCAGAATCCCCTCCCTCCCTGCTGCCCACGCTGCTTTGATGCAGCCCAGGCCACGTTTGGCTCTTTGGGCTGGGAGTGCCCATGGCTGGGTCATGTCCAGCCTCTCACCCAGCAGCGCCCCAGTTCTGGGCAGGGCTGCTCTCCATCTGTTCATCCCCAGCCTGTGCTGACACCAGGGGTGCCCCAACCCAGGGGCAGCACCTTGCACTTGCTCTTATTAAACCACGAGAAATTCCCATGGGCCCACTTGTCAAGCTTGTCCAGATCCCTCTGGATCGCATTCCATCCTTCAGGAGTGTCAGCCACACCACTCAGCTGGATCTGCAAACCTGTTGGGGGTGCACTTAGTCCCTTCCTCTAAGTCATAAATGAAGATAGCACACAGGCACAGTAGGAGTCCCCAGGCCACAGAGTCACCTTCAGGGCTGGCCCATTGCTAGACCAAAATGGCTTTGAACTGGACAAAACTCAAGCTGGCAATCTGTCCGTGGAAGCTTCCACAGCTTACTCAGCTGGGAGCTAAAACAGAGCACTGCAACTGAAATTCCCATGACCTGCTGTCCTCTGCCAGGCCTCACAGGACAGAGGGGGAGCAGCTTGTCTGGCAGCACATGCAAATTTTCACAGCTTTCCAAGGCCTCCCTGCAATTGTCAACACTAAACTTCACAAGCTTTCCCAGTCATTCCTGCAGAGGAAGAGAGGACTCTCCTGATCCAAAGGGCAATGCTGCCAGCCAATGCTCAATTACATTTCCGGATGAAGAAGCCACCTAACTGATCTATTATGCATTTTGCCATGTGAAAAAGGTTGCATGACACCATGTCCATATGAGAAAACAAGGTGTGCAGGATGTGGGTTGGTTAAATAGTCCTAAATAGTCAATGTGGGGGGAAAAAAAAGCCCACACTCCAGCAAATGAGCTTGAAAAAAGGTCAGTAATGGTCAGCTTGAAAGTTTAAAGGAGTGTCTAAAAATAGAATGAAGAACTGTAGATGCTGTCTCAACGTATAAGCACCAGAAAATTACTCATATGAGTCTAATTACATGTGAAACAGCTCCTATTTATCTAGTTCAAAATAAAGAAGCCCAAAGGAAATTCAGACAAGAGCAAGCCTTAATTCAGTCTGATGTATTCCTGCATTTGGGAAAATACTCCTCACAAAATATTAGACTTCTTAGTCCTAACAAAAATTAATGCAGAGAAATGGCTGTATGTGTATGCATATATACACACATATATATGATTCTCTTAAGTGAAAGTAACTTATTTGAAATAACTGGGCTTACTTTTCATTCTGAAATAAAGGGAAAATCCAACTATAGATTGTTTGATAAACACAATAAGCAGTGTCATGGTCAAACAAAAAAAGGACAGGGGTTTTTTTTTTTTCTGAAAATGCACCAAGAGGAAATAAACAGCTTTCTGTAAAAGTAACAATCAACAGCAAAGTGCAATGCCATTAAGCTTTTCAAAGGACAGAGTGGAATGTGTGGGAAGATTAGAACAAAAAAATAAAGAAAGCTATTTAAAAAACCCCCGATGTCTGACAGAAAAAATAAGAAAAAGACAAGTCAGTGTTCTGCAAAAATGATTTAAATTAATTTATATTTTGGAAATAGGAAAAGGAAACAGAAAAGAAGCAATAGAATCCATATATTTTTCTTTGGCATTTCATTTGATAGCAATAATATCTAAGGTCATCTCTCACATAGACTTACCCTAAATAGAAATATTTTGTTTCTCTTTACATTGAGATTGGACAGTAAAGTCATTATAGTTTGTTCATGCGATGGTGTTCTTTATCTTGTATGGTTCTTCACAAAGTAATCTATTTTATAGTTGTGGGGGGGGACCACCCCTATTTGTATATTTGTATAATACGAATGAGCATTAGACATAGCAAAGACACTTTTGCTGGCTCATAAAAATTGAAACAGGAAGATGGCCACAAAAACACTCGAAGTTTGCCAATGTGTTCATATTATTATAAACAATACAAAATTCTTAGGATACTAACTTCAAATCCTCATTACTACCTCCTACTATGCCATACCTTTGGCACAGCTTATGAACAACATTTCCAGCTGTCAAAACTGTTTGGTCCCCACAAGACACTGCCAGCCAAGTTTGCTGAAAGAAGCAAGCCTTTACAAATTCAAATATTTTTCAAAATTTTCCTTTAGTCTTCAAATAAAAAAAAAAACAACACATCATAGGGAGCTTCAGAGTGTGTAAAGGACGTTCCCACAGGAGTCTTTACAAACATATAAAATACTCACAAAATTAGTTTGAGAGATGTTTTTTTCCTGATAAGAAAGGCAAAACACACTAGAATTTTCTGAGGGGTGGGTGCTATACCGTTTGGAATTTACAGTACTGAGTTCCAAAAAATGTTAACATTAGAAAGACTTTTGAGTAATCCCTCAAAAATCTTGGTTGTAATTATAAAATACTATATCTCTACACCTTCTTATGCTGTTCTTTGACTGCTTTTTCACTGTACATTGAGGATGACATTTCAAATACCAATTATATTCAGTCTCATACAATATATGTTTGTCATGTTCTGTATTATGTTAACAATGAAGGCACTGATCTCTTGAAAAAAAAGTTCTTTTGGTCAAAATTCAGATCAATGTGTTAGTACTTACTGCAAAATACCACCATTAGAATAAGAACAAGTCTAGGTAATTGCTGTGACAATAAGTAGGCTGAGACCGTATTTAATGTCACCCTTCATTACAAATCCGTTTGGCATCCATTCTAATTGCTAGCCTATTCTCCAAAAAAATTATTTGATGCGTTGGTGGATGTCATGTGTGCCTTGTACATTTATAGCACTCCTATTGTAATTCAACATTAATTATATTTCACATTATGTCTTGCATAATGCAGCACTATGAAATGCTCATATTTTGTAAATGAGAAAATTAAGCTCTACTTTTGTCCATTCTAATCCCATTTTACCCCTATTACGCTTTGGTATCAGAACTCTCACATTTTATTACCAAATCCATGAGCACACAAAAACAAAAACCTAATTTTCATCAATTCCATATCACTTTAATATATTTTCCTGCTTTTGAATTCTTACTAGGATCATAAAATAGAAGTTGGGAGGAAAAAAAGGAGCACTAGAGTCCAATCTTCATCAAGTATGGAAAGAATAACATCCATGAAAGCAGACCACAGGTCAATGATTTTAAGAAATGTGTCACTTCATGTATACCCTGACCTCTTCTCAGTCAGCTGGACATTTGCTCAGAGATGACTAGTGTTTATTTCCCAATAGCTGTGTTTATCACAAGAACAAAGGATAAAAGGAAAAAAAAGGCAGTTAGAGGGTTTTATTGAGTCATAGAGAGCTATCCCTGCTAAAGTGAAAGTGATTACTAGTATAGAACAAGGAAGGTAAAAAAAGGACCAGTACAATGGGAGATATATAGATATTTGTGGAAAAAATATTTTTAAACATCAGGACACTATTTATCCTTTTTCTAATGCCTCATCATTGACAAAATTTATAGAGGGGACTTCCTTCTGTAGGAAGTTCTGGTTGCCTTCACTTCACCTGTACACCAGGTGACCTTTCTAGGGACTCTGCATGTGTAAAGCCTTTAGGTGCTTAGTGTGGACAGAAAGATTGAAAACAGGATTATATTCTTCACACAGTTTACTAAGCTGTCCTTCTGCCAAATATTTATATCAAATTTGGTATTTCTCAAACTAAAGCAAAAAACACCCATGAAGAAATGGGGCCTGTGGGAGGGGGAAGGGAAAATAAGAAAGCATAAACAAGACATGAACTTTATCCCCACCCAAGACATTTTTGTCCTCCTTTGCTGACTCTTGGACCTAGACACTCCAGAGACTTTCTAGCAAATAAGACAGAAAAGTTAATATCACCTGTTTGCTGACATACTCCCAGAATAAACATTTGGTTGAAGGGGACTGTACAAGTCTTTTGTTCAAGAAAAGCTTCGGGAATATCAGTCCAAGTGTTTCTGTACCTGTGAGCAGATGTTGCTGCATCTGGCTTGCTACGGTTTCAGTAGAATCTTATGAGCTGTTACTTGACTCTTTGGGGAGTTGTCCATACCAGACCAGAGGAGCAGATCTCATCTTCATCAGGGCAAGTGGGAAAATCAACCTTCCCAAATGCACTTGGTTATCTTCGCTTGCTAGTTTTTGTGTCCACACCAAGAAATCAAAGGATATGATAATTCATGGGAGATCCCAGCTACAACCTCCCTAAGGCCACTCACGCAGACAGTACCTACATGGAAATTCTGCAGTCTTCCCTCAAAAACTCAGCTGGTTTTCCTTCAGCAGAAACAGAGCCTTTCTGCATTGTGCCTCAATATTTATAAAAGCAACCAAAGCCTTCATCCAGTTTCTGTGGCACTTGGAACCACATGAGTATGTGCTGGGATCATACAGTGTGGGAGGGGAGGTCTTGATTTTCTAAGTTCAAGCACTTGAGAGCCTTTAAGATATATCCCACTTACCAGCTAAACACACAGACAAAAAATTCTGCCTCACTTTTGAGCTTCTAAAGGGAAAAAAAACTATGCAAAACAATATGTTAGAGGAAACTAGAAAATAAAATTACAGTTGACCAGTGGAAAAAGAAGGGTGGAAGGGGAGCGAACAGTCTGAAGCTTAAGACATTTTTTACGTATCTCATTCTTTTTTGCTTTTCAACCAAGACAAGATGTCCACGCAGCAAGCTCCTGAAGAGTTAGACATGGACAGCTATGTCCTGAATTCAAAAACCACAGCTGCCTAGGCCATAACAATGCCTTTATAAGCCATGTTTTCATTAATTAGTACTTAAGCCATGCTGTTTTCCAGCTAGAAGAAAACAGTAGCTTTTTATAGAAACACACACTCCACAACAGTGTAAAATATGCTGAAAGTGTCAAGTGCCAAGAAGCGCCACAAAAATCAGGAACAAATCAGGGATATCTTTAGGGGAAAGAGCCAGAAGAGATACTGCATGCATAACAGCTGCTTAAAAGAAGTTTCCTGAAGGTATTCCAACTATAATAGGTTGAGCATTGCTTAAAAATCTTATTGAATACTAAAAAGTCAACTCTTGAGGCTCCCATTAAAAACAAACAAAAAACCCATGTAGGTAGGTGCTTGAATTTTCCAGGCCACTTTCTCAAAGAGCCTCAGCAAAGTAAAAATTTACTGCATCTAGGAATCATTATAAATAAAATTAATTATTCTTAATATTATAGATAGCTTTCAAAAAATCTCCTAATATTGCTGCTACAGTTAGTTGTGGCATTCCTGTACAAGTTCATGTTGTCATATACTTAAGATATAGGGCTTCAGTAGAAGAGTCTTGTTTCTAAAACTTTGTCATACACCTATAAAATTTTCATGCTGAATAATTGGAATTTTAATGTTATTATTTTATGTCCATTACATACTTACAGCAGCACTACAGGGCTTCAGAATGAGGGCAGTGCTGGGATTCTCTGTCCAGCACTTCAGGATTAGTCAGCTAATCTTCAGCCAAGTATCTCTGCACATAGGAACACTGCAGTCCTGAGGCTGACTAGAGATACATCTACAGCCTGTATTCAAAGGACTATATCAGTGTGCCATGCACACAGCAAAAACTTGTTATGCACGGATCAGTCCCTGAATCCAAAAAGATTTATTTAATATTCTCCCTTTACAGTCAGAATTTCTTATGCATTTTTAGAAGCCATGACCATGTCCTGGATCTGTACCAAGCTTCTCAAGCACAGCAGCCTCCCCTAAACTTTGTAGGTGTAATCTCCAGAGTATCCTGTGAATCTCCTCTTAATTGGTCACTCTGCCAAAAATCAGATGCTGGAGTAGCAAACCTTTTTACTGCAGCCAAAGGTCACATGCAAATTAATAACAAAAAAGGCCAATAATCCACGGAGACAGTATTTTGCAAGTAGGTTTGAGCAGGACTGGGATATTGCAAAAGGGGTGCAATGCCATCTTATTAGCTCATTTGAAACCTATCCAACTCTTCAGTTTGATGTAACATAGATACAATTGCTAAGTTAGCTAAAACTGAAAAATAACCTATACAATACAAATCGCACAAGTCTTCTCCTATGGTAGCTTGCTTATGCTTATTAGTCTCTTAGTATGTAATCAAACTAGTCTTGACAGAATTTTTCACTGAATGTTTGCAATAAAGCTTCCAGTTATGCTAACCTTTGTCCTCTATTATCCTTAATAGCCTTTTCAGAGGTGCTGCCCTAGAAAGGTTCACAAGTCCTGACATTTAAAAAAAAAAAAAAATCTGTCATTTGATATTTGGAATTACTTAGAAGTACCTTAACAGCAGCTCAGAGTAAAGGTGGTGTGGGTGTGAATGCATGCACAAGTGCACCGCCATTCTTCAACACACCTCTATCTTTCTTACCTTTTTTTCTGGACCTCAATATTTTTGGTACTTGAAGTTCTGTAATAGCAAAGTCACACTCAAGATTTAACCTAGGTCAATGAAAGAAGGCTACTGAGATGCTGACTGCATCCAAGTTACACTATGTGCTGGCTGTTCAACTTAGCTTGCTACACATGCTTATATCTGAAAGCCCAGACTGCAAAACATCCACTGCAACATCTCTGGGACCTTGCAAAGCCTGTTTGGACACAGCAATAATTCACCAGAAACTGGTCAGTTCTGGACTTTTGCTCTTTGTAGTATAAATCAAAGATAGCATTTTAATAAAGTTCAAGCACTTCAGTAATTTACAAAATAGAAAAACAGAGTCATGCCCATTGTACAGATCAAATATTCAAACCTCAGATACACATGAATTGTACAATAACACCAAGTAGATCAATACCAGTATGGGAAGAGGACTTTCTCTCTTTATTCTAAACAGTGAGATATTCTATGAATTATCCTGCCACTTCTGAGTTGCTTCAAGATTTACAATTGTCACTTCTTAGTATCCCAGTTTAAAACACATATTTTAAATGCATTTCATGAGAGAGTAATGTTAACATGAAATTGAAAATAGAAGTGTTTGTTGTTTTGTGGGGGATTTATAACAGAAAGAGCAATAGACTAATTATTACTTATCATTGCTTTCCAGGCTGAAGGCAGAGAGAGATATGTCTAGCTTCATATTTAGATTTCTCTTGGAAACTGGAAGTTTGCCAATTAAGATTTCCTTCCATTACTCTAAGGTTCTTTTAAGAGACAACAAAATTAGCACAAGGTCTCCAAATGGGATTACAATTTATGCTGGCAGTTAAATAATGAGTTATTCTTGTTTCCCAGCTTTAAAAATTTGGGAGGAACTGGAATGTCAATGATAATTTCATACTGCATGAAATAAAGTGAATTATTATGCTCCCATTAGCTCTTCAGAGCACAGACCATAACATGCCTTGTTTGGAAGCCTGAGTCATTTTAGATCAATTCCAGGCTGTTGCCTGATATTGCCACATTTTGGCATCAAACATTGCCATCACATTTTTCTCTCTTTACTGTGCTTTGAAAGCCAAAGCAATCACAGAAAGGAAGTTCACAGGTAGTACCCAACTTCAGAAGAGGGCATAAATCATCCCATGAAGAGCTGTTGGATGCTCCTGCTGGGCTACTTTTGGTGCCCAGATCAGACAAGTCAAAGCTCTCTGGTTTGCTCTGCAGTCACCATGCTGGGCTGCAGACACACCCAAGCCCTCTTTCTTTGCTTAGCCTCAGGCCCTGCTTAGTTGCAGGATGGTGGCCATAGTAGAATACACAAAAGTACAGTTGTTTTGAAAGAAATTACAATGGCAGACCCTTTATTAGACTACAGAAGAACTCAGGACAGAAATACAGTTGTAACCCAGCTGGTCCTTATAGAAATGCAGGTCAAGATTCAATGGATTAATTTTTAACCAGAGAAAAATAATCACTGTTGTATGCTTTATTGGTTATTTTAATAACTACTCCCACTGATTATTCCCTGTGGTTGGGCTTCTTTCTCATTATTCCAGTAAGCAGAGAAAAAAATAAAGCCTTCAGAAAAATACAATGGGGCAACTCTACAGGGAATACAGACTTTTCCAAAAGAACAAAAAGATAAGACCCAAAAAGAACCTTATCCCTGTCCCTACTGTTAGCTGATTTATCAAGCCCTATATGGCAAGAAACACTCAAAGAAAAATGAAAAACAATTTTAAAGGACTATTGTTGTAATCCCAGTTGAAGTAAAAATGGTATCATTAAACATTCCAAAAGGAAAAGTTTCCAGCTGCAATCATACACCTTTTCAGCAATCTGAAAAGCTATTTAGAAGAAAGAGAACAGCTGACACTTCCCCATTGCTGTCCCTTGATTCATGTGTCTAGATGACTCATGATAAATAAATCCACTTATTTGAAATGGTCTTTTTTTATAAGACTATGAACAAACTATATTACCATAGCATAGAAATTTCAGAATTCCAGATAGATCAAAAATTTATTTCCAGTGTCCCATCTATTTTGCAAATCACTGCACCAAAATTTTTCAGCATCCCTCAAAATCCTACAGTTCTCCTTTTTCTGCTGTGCTTGAGTGAACATTTCACCAGCTGCAGCTTTCTGCATCAGAATAAAATGAATATAGACACACCTTTGAAATCACCAAAACACAAACATAATTAATCAATCTTTTTCACCTTCATTTTTCTTTACATTCACTCTCTCAGGTGCTTGTAGAGACCATGATATCATCATCTGGCTACAGTAGTTCAGAGCAATGATGAAGCCACACTCAGTGTAGGAGGAAGTGCTCGAGCTGCCTCCTTCAGATTCAACATTTTCCTCACCACATCCTTGTGCCCTCTCCGCAGACTACACATATTTAACAGACTCCTCTTCATTAAAAAAAGAAAAGAAAATTCTGCGTGTTTTGTACTAGAATGTTTTGAAACTTTAATATTCCAAAACTCTGGTTTTTGTTTCTTTCCAAGAACGACAAAGCAGGATCTGTCCAGAGTAGAGAATAGTGGTTAGCAGCTAGCAGCTAATCAAGAGTCTGGGGTTGATTGCATGGTTTTTATTAAGCCAGGAAATGCACCAAGTTCCCATAGGACTGAAAAAATAAAATTAGGAAGATATTAAACAGCTAGTCACACTTCTTAAGTTCATTCTGGTCAGAAAGAAACTGCTCCAAAAGAGCCAAGCTGGATGTCCTTGGAGAAAACTCTTGCTGCAGTCACACAACAGCAGAAGCTTTACACACACCACTCACCACAGGAAAGAGTCCTGCACAAGAACAGGCACTAAGGAAGGAGGCACAACTAATGAAAGTTTAAACAGATAATACTTTGCCAAGGGCAGAAAAGACCAAATGTAGCAGGTAGCCTGAGCACAGCACTCCAGGACTGTCTTTGCAGCCAGAGAATAAAAAGAGTGTGAAAATATTCAGAATAAAATCTAGATGCCTTTTCTTAATCAGATCCCTTGTTGGCAGCTTTGTCCAACCACTTAGTAAAAGAGTCTAGTAATTAGAAACCAATTTCTGTCTAGCCTCTTCTAAAGTGTATTATTCTTTCTTCTCATGATCTTTCCCTACATCTTCCTTTTCCACATTTATTTAAACCGATTTTATCTTTGCTAACTCTTCAAGGCACTCTACATTTATGTTTGCACTTAAAATTGCCCATGAAACCAGTAGGGTGCCAGTACATCCCCCTAAAAGCAGGCAGCACAGTGAAATAACACCACCAGCTGATGACACACACATTAAGAGCAAGTGGTGCTGCATGCAGTCCTTACCGCTTGGCTTTATCCATGAAGAATAGCAGTAACTGGCAAATTTTGTTGGTGTCACTAAGCTGAGCCTAGAGAATTATCCAAGCTATAGATACTACACAGTAGTATATAATTAGTGCTTCCCTCAGGGAAATATCTTAATTTGATTAGTGTTAAACCCCCATTATTTTCATTAGCTATTACTAGCCATGAGGGAAAAGGGCCTGCTGTGCACAGGTGGCTGAGACATCTCTTCATGCATCCAGGACCTCTGTTTATGCCAGTAGGACAAGGGCATAAACTATTAGAGGCAGGGAAGTGATTCAAATTAATTTTCTCTAGGCTAGCAAAGCCATTTAATTTAGTCCTGTGAGATACAACAAGAACTTGTAGCAACAAAAAAATCTGAGGCTGCTGAAGCTGGGCGAAGGAGTTCAGGGCTCTTTAACAAGATTGCACTTAGAAGAGTTCTGCTGGCTTGGATTTATCATCCCAGTGTGAGAGAAAAAAAGCTGTGGTTTATTTACACACAAGCTCTCTTCCTCTGTCCCTACTTCCAATGGGTCCTCACCACCACCATCCCATTTCCAGCCTTTAGGTCGGAAGCCAACTTTTTCCAGAACCTTTTTTCCCAGCCATATCAGTACAGTCAACTCACATCATAATTCTGCTACAAACATAGTAGAAAATACCATGAAAATTAAGAAGTGTATGTCTGAAGTTATATTTCTGCTAATTTTTTTTTTCTCTGAATTTCAAAATTAAGGTTTTCAAGGCAGAAATCATCAAAGCTAGCCTGTCTGCCATCACATTTCCAAAGAGTAGCAGCTAAAATCTGACCTCAAGCTATGGTTCACATGTATTTTCAATCCAAATATGGAACTGGTTTCAAATCTACAAAATCACAATGTACCCCAGCTCTATCCAGGCCTATGTTCAAGCTTCCAAACATGTTCTCCATCTCCCACAAGTTTCATACTTTTAGAAATAACTCTGAAAATTTACTCTAATTCGAAATCTGGTATCTTACACTACTCATAGTTTTTGTAATCACCTCAAGCTCAAATTCTCCTTTACCTCTGGATGGATTGCATCATTTCAACTGCTAGTGAGAGGATCCATGTTATAGAAGAGAACTGCAGTTGAAGCCACTTACAAACCCAGATGGGAGCTCAGTCCTTAAGGATGAAGCCAGACAAGTAAACTTCAGTGTCTAAAGATACTGCACCACTATCACAGACATCTTTTGTGAAAAATCCTTCCTTTAGAATTTTTCCCCCTTCTGAGAAGCTGTGGCCTCAGCAACAAAGTGTAAACAATGGCTGTCTGCTGCTGTGGAATGTAACAGGTTCATCTGTGATTGGCCCATGTTGGATGCGTACAATTAATGGCCAATCAAAGACCGAGCTCTCTCTGGGACAGAATCAGAGAGAGCTCCTTTGTTGTTAATTCCTTTTCTTTTCTTAGCTTAGCTAGCTTCTGAGAACTTTCCTTCTATTATTTTAGTATAGTTATAATGTAGTATATATATCATAAAATAATAAATCAAGCCTTCTGAACATGAGGTCAACATTCTCGTCTCTCTCTTCACCCTGAAGACCCTTGCAAGCCCTGTAACACACCACAACATCCATGCTGGTATTCTTTAGTGTTGTAATATTTCCACCTTATGTTGCTTTAAATATATATATATGTATTAAATAAGGTGTCTCCAAACACAGCAATGACTTTTCACGCAAAACAATACAGAAAAAAAAATTAACTGAAAAAACACTTGTTCATGGAGAGAAACAATTTGGATAAAGATACAGAGCAGCCTTGCCTCATGTCCTGCTGCAGGAGAACCCAAGGGGCCAAGAAAGCAGCCAGCTCTTACACAAGAGAATGAATCAGCTGTGTCTCTCTGACCACAGCTTTCACTCTTCTCCCCACTCATTCCTCTTTCCTGCACTCACTTGTCTGCAGGAAGGGAGCACTGCAGGAAAAAAAAAGGCTCTGACTCCCTGCAGTAGTTCCCCAGAAGAGGATTTAAAACCTCTGTAAGAGGAAGAGCAAACCACAGTGACTTACAGGACGGAGCCGGGCACCACACACAAGGGAAAACAGCACAGGCATATTTAGGCTGCCCTGAGCAGGATACCTCTTCTGTTTTGCACCAGTCCAGGCAGCCTTTAGTGCTGTTTATACCACAAGCAGTGGCACAGAGCCCAGATACTCATTTCCACTGCAGTTGCTCCTTAAGAGATTTCCTTGCTTCAAAAATAGGTTTATACAATTCATTCAATAATTTCTGCTATCAAATACTCATTTATTAGGAAATCCTAAGCTAAACAAACGAGGAAGTCATCCAGTATGCAGAAAAATAAGCTCTTTCACAAAACTGAAACCTCTTAATACTGCTCTTCAGCATTAACCTTTTTGCCTATCCCATTTTGTGTTAGGGCTCCAGTCCATTCTTCTATGCCACTGAGGCTTCATGTACTCCACTGAGGGTAAATGAGGGCCATGAAGGCTTATCACTTTGTAAAATATGGCCTTGAACTGTGTGGCTATGATGTTGGGAAAGAGCACTGGCGTGTATTTTAGTGTCTTCTGTGTTCTGGTCCATCTGTGACAGAACTGGAAACCAAGCAGAGATACTCTCCGTGGAACATTACAGTACTTTAAGGTAAATACACTGGCAGATACCTGAATCCTGACCTCCTTTAGTACAAGGTTCTCCACTCCTCTTTTTAACTCATTAAGATATTTTTACAATGACATGTAAAGGGAAAACTTTTCACACAATATTATTTTGAAAACTCACCTTTTTCCTATTACTATATAGTTGCCATAACAACTTGATGCAACATCTTAATAATCATTCTCTGCATCCTTTTTAGCATTGTAATTGTCATGACAACAACATGGATTTTATTTCAGACCTACCTCCCAACATTCTTAGATGTGTTTTTGTTGCTTTGAATGAAATCAGACTCAGTCTCCACTAAAAAGACTAAAAGAAAAATCTGATGAAGTGCCTATGAAAAAAAGCATCTTTATGGAAAAATGTTCTAAAGCTCTTGTATACAACACTTAACTATGTCTTTTCCTGATGCATGCATGTTTATTTTGACAAAAAGCTCAATGCAAATACTACGTTTGAGAATTGAATGCACAGAATAGAGCTTATAAATGTCCCAACATTCTGTCTAGAAATAAGCAATAGTTGTTTAGCTTGTTTTTTTTTAAAGACTAGAATTTTTTAAACTATTGTAGGTAAAAATAGCTAACTAGTCTAGAATAATTCTAAGCTTCAGTGGGAAAAAAAGCCCAAACCAAACAATGTTGTGGCAATCTGATATTGCTCTATATTTTATGCAGTAGTGGAGATTGACACTTTTTTCTGTTATGACATGGCTGTCATGAAATAGGGAGATAATGTAAGAAAAGCTTCCTAGTCAGTGCCCCTTTTGCTGCTGAATGTCAGAAGAGAGTCTAAAATTATAAACTGAGATTTGTAATTTACAGTATCATGAGTAGTAAATTCACATAGCTGATACAGAATAGACAAATCATGAAGTAGATCTTCAAGAGAGATGTCAGGCCAGACTGAACAAGTTCTTGTCTCTTTTCCATGGACAGCAATACAGACTCTGTTGCCTGGAACCTACCCTCCTCATGGAAGGAGTGTTACTGCTCTAACACCTGAAGTGCTCAACTTGTTGCAGCTGTCTGAATTGTTAAATTCAGAGCAATATATATGTAATAATTACAAGCTGTGAAAACTTAAGATCAGCCTACAAAGATTTCCAACCACTTCCTATTACACATCAGAATGTGCTTTATGCATTTGCAGCCCTTACAAACATTTTCTCAGCCACAGGTAATGTTTTAGCTTTCCCTTAATATTTCAAGCTTCTTTTCCCACACTGTGAAATTCAGAGTAATCCAAAGTGCTCCATGGGGTTTCTAGGCTGCAGTAGCTATAATGGTGGTAATGGTGAAGCACATGATTAGGGAGACAGAAATTAGGAATTTTGGAGACATGAATATTAATTTCCATTTTATTGCATCTGTGAATTGGTATCTTGTGTGCTGTACGCACATTCGGCTTGAGTTTCTCTATTACCTTCAGTTCTAATAAATCCTATTGTCTGGGCACCTTACTCTGGAACTGCTGCTTCTCCCTAAACATCCAGCTTCAAAAGTACACAGCAGAAGCAAAAACATTAATAAAAAGGGGATTGTCTTATTTTTAGAAATATGGAGAAATAATTTATTTGCAAGAAAAATGCAGAAATGACTGGAACACAGAGTAAAAGAAGAAGGCATGAAAAGTGAAAAACAGACTGTTAAATTCCTTAATCCTTTTCTTAGCACAAGAGCTAAGCAAAAGCCACCAAAAGTTGAAACACAGAATGCTTTCACACTTATCATTGATGGCCTCCTTAGACTAAAATTTATCAACTGGGACAAAGAAACGGTGACATTTACCTAAAGAAGAGGCAATAAAATAATTATAAGCCCTCATCCTCAATTGTTAACTGCAAAACATGTGAGATTGGAAATTTCCAACTGATAGAAGTTCCTATAGATATTTACCAGCTTACAGACAGAGAGACACAAAAAAAGCTTGGCAATAGACAACCATAGAAAACATTCCACAACAGGCATTTGAGAGAATCTAGAGAAACTAAGTTAAGACCTAATTGTTTGGAATGGAGTGAGATAAAGGGAATGTGAAAGTGAGTTAATGTAAAAATATTTCTAGAGAAGAGAAATCTGGTTATTTACATCTTGGTGCTTGCAATTATAAAGTTACTACATGCAAAATCTGTGCTGATTTATTTATCTCCAACTTACTCTTGACTCTAAAAATGGTCTTAACTGTTACCATTTGTGTCAAAACACTAAAAAACAGCTTGCATTTTATGTCTTTTGTGTGAATTAAGAATTCATTTAGAAAAGAGATCAACACGATTGCTTCTTACTAAGAAATACTGTTTCTCTAATTTTGTCTTACAGGAAACATAAATGTTCAAATTCTTCTGAGCCTTATGTTGGGATAAAAGGGATAAGAACCCATACCAATAAAAATACACTGCTGTTCTACTCTAACACATTTTCATGACCTTATTTTTCATATATCAGGACTCGAAGCAATGAAATTCCAGTTTCTATGAGTTACCATTTTAGTGAGATTATAATGTTTCCCAAAGTCAGTTTCTATTCAAAGAATCTGTATCTGCTCAGACTTCCATTCAGTATTTCAAATAGGAATTACTACCTTTTCAATTTATAAGGGTACAGATCTTCTTCAATCACTTCTGCAAATGAATTCAAGTCATAGAATAATGGAGAACATATCTCTTACATTTTGAACATTTAAATTTCAAATATGAAATTTTTGCATGAATAGTTTTCATCCATTGCCATACTAGATCAGGTTAACTGATTTAATCAGTCAAAAAACCACCACCACCCAAAAAAGGAGGAAAAAAACAGAAGAAAGAAAAGCCTTTCCTAGTTTCTAAGTGCTAGCCTTCACAAAACTTCCTTATGAAATAAAGCTGAAATACAAGTTGCAGCTACCAATCTTGCATACTTTGAGAGCATTTAGAAATTAGAATAAAATCTGCAATACCTCCTAACATTCTCAACCCAGAATTATTAGAAACCTGCTTCAAACGGGCTTGCAGAACCCATCCTCTTAGAGTAGCCAGCTCTGATATTAACTTTTAAAAGCACCTGCCAATATCTGACTCTATGTTCAAGACGTTATGGTCTTCCATACCACTGTAGAATCTTCCTCTCAAACTTCCATGTTTGGACATAACAGCACAGATCAGGTAAGAAGGGGTGAAGAAAAAAGGGAAGTAAAAAAAAGGGCAAGAAAAGAGGCTGTACAAGGAGAGGCACTAACTGGAAGTTACCTGCTTAGACAATCTCACTGGCAGCTTTTTGCTGCTGTAGCAGCATACAACCAATCCAGGAGGTGCCAGAGACTCACTTAAGGTAGTTCCTAGGTAAACCTGCTTGATAAATGCTCAGCAAAACTGCTGGAGATGTGAAAGCACGCAGTTCTATTCCCACTCAACCAGAACCAAACCAAATCAATGATCTCAAAGGCCCCTAGGTTCCAGTGATGGCCAGACATGCTTTTGATAAATGGAGGAAGGCATTAGCATGTGCTGTGGATAAGGGGAAAGAAGAAGGACACTTTATGCCTGAGGAGTACCTCTAAAGAAAAGGTGGCACATGTGGGACAGAGTCCATGTCATTAACCCCTGTAAATGACTCCCAAAAATGAAAACAGAAACTGGAAATACAGAAAAGCAGTAATAAGGGACTGTTCTTCCTGAGTCCTGACCCAGCAATCCTGAGTAATGGAGTCTAGGGAACCCTAGTTGAGCAGGAAGCTTGGACTACATGACCTCCAGAAGCCCCTTCAACCTTGGCCATTCTGTGATCTGCTTCTCTGTGTGTTATGCAGCAAAACCCTGTCATTTCCAGGCAATGTCCACAGCAGTACTTCTGTCAATCATAATGAATCTCAAAAAAACCTCCTGGTCACATCTTTTCCCAGACAGCTAGGAAGATAAATTGCTTTCTTAGAGTGACAGAAGCCTTTCTGGGGTAATTTGCTTGCATTATTTGTAATAATGCAGAACACCACTGCATCCCGTTACCCCTATTTCCATTGAAAACAATGGTGTTTGCTCACAGTGAGCAGAGTCTACATTATTATTATCATTCAGAATCAGATTCTATGTCATGGAAACTGGGAACTTAATATCACAGTGCTGCTTATTTTTTTTTTCTACGAACTGATTGACTGCTTTGATAGCAGTGTTAATTATATAATTGGCAGAACTATAATTAAATTAACATGATCGCAATTTACCATTGACCAATATCAAGCAATTTACTACAGACAACTCCCAATTAGTTAGTTATCAAAAAAATGCCCCCCCCAGAGACACAATTTGCAAGTTCAATTGTTAATCTAATTGAAGAGCAAACAGTACTGTGATTATTTATCAAAACATGAGGTCCAGCAGGACACTGTTGCCCTTTGGGCATCTTGGAGCCTTCACTGTTTAGCTCTGAGAGATAGGAGGGGAAAGGCTAGAGAGAGTACTATTAGTAACATCTCCTCTGGAAAAGCAAAACCTTCCCCACTCATGCAAGCCCCTGGCATGTTTTACTGTAAAATACTGCCTGAGTTATGAGAAAATGAGTATAACTCAGCTGATCAAAGGCCATAGAGGAATTCACAGGAAGCATTCTGTTCAGTATTTATTTTAACCCTAAGTCAAATTGAAAGGATGCTGAAATTTTATCAGACTTACATATTTATTTGTGTGCAGAATTTTTTCAAAAGCTGGGGGAAAAAGCTATCTCAGAATTATTTTTTCAGTGTTTTACTGATTTCTGCTGGGAGTTTAGTTATTTGGGTCCTATTTCTTTATTTTTGGAATTTGTTCATTTATATGATCTTTGGGGAAATTCCAGAGCCATCCTGTTTGTAATATACCTAGAAACAATCAATATGTGGATGTATACTTTCTGTTTAGAAAGGAGTTTTCTTCCATACTTACCTAAGCCCTTTATATTTTAACCTGTAAAAATCATTACTCTTTTCTTTTTCTAAACCCAAAGCAAATAAATGTGAAGTACAAAAATAGAAAAAAAAATCTATTCCTTGCAGTGAACTGACATGATCATAGCAGTGGCAGAAATTCTGCTAAGTGAGAGAGCAGCTCAGTGTCCTGGGTCAAGCAGATAGACCCTTGTAAATGCTCGTCCATACCTCAGCCAAAAATTGTCTTGCATTTATTTAAACATACAAGGCAACACTGCAAGCAGAATAAACAAGTTACACCTAATCCATAAGGACTGGAAAAATTAAGACCTGATTTGTGATCTCTGGGGAAAAGAGGAAGTTAAAAAATGGAAGTTTTTTTACCCAATAAATATTTGCTGGTAAGTAAGCTGGTTCAGAGCTAGTCAACTCAAAAAACCTAATCCACAGTCCAGCCCTTTAATATCTTTTTCTGTGCAATTTTCAAATATTTACACAACTCCTTCAGTTTCTTTCTCCTATTGATTAATACCGCAGCACAGTAAGGGACATTAGAGATATAAATACAGAATCGTATCTGTTGTAGATGGTTACATTATACAAGCATTAGTCTAAAATTTAGCACAGAGAGTAGGACTGGTTCTCATACAGTGTAAGAATTGTTTAGAGAAGTTAATTATGGTCCTTTTTTTACTTTTCTTTGAAATTTTCTGGAACAAAACAAAAACCACCTACAATAACAAAAAACCCAAGTAGAAGACAGAGTGGCAAGGCGCCTTGCAAGTTTACTAAATACATTTCTACTCTTTAATTTAAAAAATCTATTTTGACTGATACATTTTAGATGTGAAGCAAAGAGTACGACACCGCTAGGTTGACCTAGGCAACAAAAGGGAGCATAAGCACATGAGGTCTGATTATTCGTGCCAATGGATTCCTGTTTACAAGACCAGTTGAGCTTTTGCATTTCACTCATCCTAGAAGAAGGACAAGCCAAATGTGTTCAATAATGTTCTTCACCTATTTAGTAGGGTCAGTCTGAGAGCACAGACTCTTCTGTCTCAGGTGAACAATTTAAAGACTCCAGTATAAGCTCTGGAGAAATGATGGACAGTCCATAAACTGCTCATTTCTCACTTACTATCTTTTACTATCAAATATTAATGACAGAATAAAAATATTATTATACCAGTTCACAGGAATTGTCAAGCTACATTGAGGAGAGGAGGACAAAACACATTACTATTTGAATGCAATGGATACTATTCAGTCATGGCTAGTAAGTGATGCTGTAACTTGATATTAGTACTGGCAGCACTTAAGCAGTAAAAATTAATTTCAAAAGAAGTTGGCTATTTTTCCATCCCCAGCAATTTTGTTTAGGACACTGCACAAAAGTTCCATCCACAGTGAAAGCCCTGGGAGCATGGGCAGACTAACCATAAAGATAGGTACAACAAAACCCCTACTCCATGATCCACAGGAATCTATTTCGTATCTGCAGCATTCATAATGCTATGAAAGTACTGACTTGCACTTTGAGCAGCTTTGCAGCTGACCTTTGGATGAAAAAGATCAAAAGGAATTACTCACTTGAAATTGGATGCTCTAACAGCTGATACTTCAAAGTATAACTTGGTGGGAAGTCCTGTTCAGGCTGTGTCTGCTGAAACAAAGAGAACAGAGTGATTTGGTCTTGGGTACTTGCAGACATGAATTGACAGCCTGTTCTGCTAAGTGGTGCCACTGAAGTGAACTCTGAAAAGTAAAAGGTTGATATAAAACCTTCTGGCTCTTCCCTGGAATTCTTTCCACTGGCAATAAGAGACAGTTCAGGACACAGGCTCATGCTATTATATTAATATAATGGATCAGGACCAAACTTGGATCCAAAATATGTCAGTACAGGCAGAAACAACTGTTACCTCAAGAATATTCAACTCTCTGTTAGCTGAATATTAGCTGTATTCCTGCTGTGAGTTTTGTAAATGTTTATTTAGTTGTCATTTTTATTTTCTTTCAGCATTAACCAGGGTTCCTTTTAGCTTTCATCAAGCACACTGGCATGAAAAAAAACAAACACATGTCCAAGCCTCCAAAAAATTCTTCATTTTCCTTTAAAACAGAAACCTGCTTACAAATTAAGTGTTTATTTTCATGACTGCCACCTAAGCTAGGACTGGCAAAATTATTTTCCGAAATAAATCAGCACTATGAGACAGGTAATAGGGGCTTTGGTGTTTCTTGGTTGGTTTTTTTTTTCTGTTTGCCTTCTTCAGCTCTCATAACCTATTTATTTGTTGCACCTATTCTTGGGCTATGTGTGACTGTTAAGCTACTTGTTAACAATATATGATGTATGATGCATTCTTCCTTGGCTTTGTCTGGTCACACAGGGGTACCATAATATCTCTTTGCTCTACCATACAGATACTTTTATAGCAAGGAAAACCTGCAGGGGCTAACAAATGACACGTGTTTGTAATTCCCCAATCACCACTGTAAAGACAAAGCAGTTTCCAAAAACATTCAGGAATAGCCTAGCTAATTGATCAGCTCTTTAAAAAATGTGTTCAAAAACACTTCTTATACCTATTTATGATCTTGCACATCAAAAAAACACAGAAAAAAAAAAAGGCAGAGGCCTCAGCTGAAAACACAGCTGAGATGTACTGTAACAGAGACTTATAATGACCTCTTCTGCTCTCTACATGTTATACTGCAAAATGGTTAGAAGTACAGAAAAAAGGGAGTAAGTAATCTGAAAGCTCATTTAGGTCTTTTCAAAGGATGCTGACTCACAATCTCATCCATCCTTTTGACTGCCACAAAGGATAATAGTGTAAGAAAAGAATCAAGGGAAAGAGCGGGGGGGGGGGGGGGGGGGGGGGGGGGGTGAGCCTGTATTTTTTAGTTCATAATTATCATCTCCTCCAGCTCTTCACTCTGCCCAGCACAGATTTGCATGCTCCCCCAAGAGCTTGTCATTTATCTAAAAAAAGGTGATATTCTTGCAATGGCAATGGAGCTGACCGGGGCTGTGCCCCATAAGTAGTTTCCCTAAAGTGTGTGGCTGCTTGTACAGCAAGATAGAGCCCACCAAGAGTTGAGGCAGATAATATCCAGCCTTTGGTCCAAAAATTCCTCAGTCAACTCAGCTCACTGGGATCTGAGTGTATTCTTGGTCTGAAAGTTTTCTTCCAAAGAACTGGGAGTTGTCGGGTTGCTGTGGGTTGGGGGTTTTGGTTGTTTTTAAATCCCTTGAAAGGGGCAAATTCTGTAAGATTTGGTGGGTTTACCTAAAGTGCATACAATCATTCAAGGATGCATTCTGCTCAAAGGTGAAATTGCCAACAGTGAATACAAAAGGTATACGATGCCTGGGGGGCTCATTTGACAACAGCAATACATTGACACTGGTCAGTAAAATCCATCCTTTCAATTAACATATTATCTACTGAAGGCTTATTTAAGTTACGCCAAACAAATTAAAAATCTAAGCTCAGTGATGTGTCAGATAACACATGCTCTGTTATTTGCAAGCTGTTAAAAATCACTTGTTTCCTTCCATTTTTGCCATAAATGTGAAGCAAAGTTACTGCAGCCAGGAGAATCAGCCCACTTCTGCAGTGCTGAAATTGGGATGAGGATTCCACTCATTTTTTGACATTAGCCAAGAGGTACAGGAGGACCCATGCTTTTTCAAAATAATAAACAGTAATGAGCTGTGAGGTGTTCCATAACACATCTACTTTTATTTTAAATGGTTTAGCCACAGCTGAAGAGCTTGAAGGAAATTAAGCTAGATCAAAAATCCTATTCATGCTTTCCAAAGTGGAATGGATAGTCTGTCATTTTACTTATGCAGCTCTTTGAATTCCGTGCTTATGGAACAGTGGTTTTGTGATTTGTTTCTTCCACTGTGGGCAACTGATTGTGTGCCGTACTTTAAAAAGCCTCTTCATCTTGAAGAAAACTTATTACTAATACATTGTGGGATGCCAGAGCTACTGTTGAGTGCCCAGTAACTTTAGAAGTTCATTAGACTGAAACTAGGAACACACAGTGGGTGGGACATCTGCCCGGAAAGCTACAATAGCATCAAAGACACACACAAATTATAACAGTGACTCATTATAAACTCTTTGTGCCTCTAGAAGAACACAAGTATCACAGCCTCCCATCTTGTTATCATTAAGAATGTGAAAATGCTGCTTGAAAGTGGGCGCAACATATATTCATGTAAATAGCCATATTTATAGGAAAGGAAGAAAGGGGTAGTTAAACGGTATCAAAGTAAAACACAACACTTATGAAAGCAAAAAACCTCTTAACTATCCACACAGATATTTCAAAAAAGAAAAAAAATCCAAAAGCAGCTCTATTTTTAGACCAAATATGTAGACAATATTTGGGGTCTGTAGGAAAACTAAGTCATTTTTTAGACTATATACTCTTTCTTTTTGTATTATTAGAACTGTGAATCCCTGGAAGAGTTTGAGGCCAGAATGGATAGGTCTCCAAGCAACCTGGTCTAGTGTAAAATGGCCTTGCCCATGGCTGGAGGGCTGGAACTTGGTGACCTTTAAGCTCCCTTCCCAAACCATTCTTTGCTTCTTTCATTTTTGCTTTCTCTAGATCATCATATCTGCGGTTCAGGATCCTCCTAATGTTATATTAAGGTATAAATTTAAGTCCATGTAACCTGTTTGCATTCACAGGGGTTTTGTCTTTGCCATATTTGGATTATACCATGGTAAGAGTTTGCAAAAGTGAAGTGACCCCAAGCCCACAACTACCAGCATTTACAACCAGGATTTAGATAATTTGTATTAGAGAAATTAGGATTAATGATGAAATAACAATTTTGAGAAACATTTCAATGGAAGGAGGTTTAATACCTAATAAAAAGGGGTAAGAAAGCTTTATTGACTGGAGGTCAGAGAAAAAATTCTGCCTTACATATTCCTAGTACTCTACTCCCACACTGAAATAAATCCAGAAATGCAGGACAATGGAGTCAAAACCATTTCAGAAAGAATTTGGCAAATATATACCCCATCCTTTGCCAGGTCCTTCCACTCTCAAGATGGAGAGAGTTAAATTCTGTGAGAACAATTTCTGGAGGTTTATCCAATATGTATACTTTGCTGAGGACTGCAGCTTTTCAAGGCATTGATTTCTCAAACATACTGAACAAAAGAAAATGCTGAAAGCAAAAAAAAATTATTAAACTGAAATTTTCTTCTTTGAAGCAGCTTATACAAAGCACCCAGGTTTGGGAGTGAATTGCTAGCCTTCAAGGCACCAATTACAAAACAAAGTTGTAGCAGCAGTCTACCATCTCTGACTGTCCTATAGCCATCAAACTGTCTCCATCTCTGCTGCTGCTGCTATTGTGTTAGCAACAGAAACATTTACAGGAGTGGAGCAGCATCACTAACTGACAGTGAAGACAACTCACTCTCAAAATAATCCTTTCACATCATATTGTAGTACTTCCTTGAAAAGGAACCAAAACATCCAGTTACAAATTTAAACAGACGAATAGTGACAGGTGCCAGGACATCCCAACAGTCCCATCAAGTTCTCCAGAACAGAGTGAATATGAAGATGTTGAAATTACTGCCAGCTGCACTAGTGTGTATGAATCCCCTGGGACACAGGTAGTCACAGGATATTACAGGAATGAAACAGCATAAATGCATAAATGCTTTTTTTTTCTTTTTAATAGGTGATGACTACTGGGCTTTCCCCCAGCTAGCATCATGGAAACACTATTCCACATCTTAGTCGAGGCCATTTGCCAGTGTTCAGTATGAACCACTGCTTATCACTTCCACAGCTACTTTGTGCTGGCTAAGTGCCTCTCCCCAGCTGTCTGCATGCTATCATGAGCACAGTCAGCACAGCAAATCACAGTGCACACAATGGTGAACCCACTATCACCTCAAGGGCAACTTTTTGGCAAATATTCCCTTTTATATTAATCCAACTTTTCCTTCACACAGTTGTGATCTGTTTGTTCACTGGCTTTTCCCATCTAAATTCCTCTGAATAAACTGTGCAACAAATAAGAGCTGACAACGAGCAGACATGAAAAGGGATTTAGGTCTCTGGACCGCTTAACTTCTGAGGGGCAGGCACAGAAAAGGACACACATGGATTCCCTGTGCAGAAAGGTTTGAGGTTTATAAGAAAGAGTCTCATGGCAGTGAACTTCACAAAATTTTAGAAGAGGTTCTAAAAGAGAGAGGAAGAGAGAAGGGCAAAAAGGTGAGCCCTGGTGCTTTCTTAGGAGGGGAGGAGAACATACAGACAGAAAGAACGGGAATGAATACTTTAATACCAGGCAACAAAGAGGTACCAAAAAAGGAAACCAATCAAAAAAATAAAGGCATAAATTTGGAGATGGCTGGACCCTGAAAACCAGAAGGAGAGCAGGCAGTAAATTATTTACCCAGTATATTTCTTCACCAAATTGATGAAGGAGGCTAACAGCACCAAGGACCATCTACCAACCACCAGACACCACTGAGACCTCCTCTTCTCATTCTGGAGTGCTGCCATGGCAGTACAGAGCCTGCTAGCTCCCCACAGCCACAGCGCTGCAGACAAGACTGGCCTTCACTCTCCCAGCAAAACGTGGGACAGCCAGGGAGCACCAGGGCACCCCCAGAACCAGACAGCAGGCTGGTCACCTTACACAGCCTGGCAGGTCACCTCGCAGGTCACCTTGCACAACCCAGTGGCTTCACCGGGGTCCACTTTGCAGCACCCGAGGCCATGTCTGCCTTCAGAGCTGCATGATAAACCTCTCCTACCATGTGTCCTGTCCAGGCTCTGGGATCCCCTGAGACCCACTTGGCAGCTGGTGCCCACAGGGACTGTCCTGGCACACAGCCTGCAGCCAAGCTTCCCCCAGAGGCACCCGGCTTGTTCCGTGCCTGCCAACGTGAGCACAGCACCAAGGCAGCACAGGCAGGGCTGGCAGGAGGCTCACTGCTCTCAACCCACACTCAGATATAGCTACAGCCTCCTCAAAGAAAACATGATTCAAGCCTGCAGAATTCACTAGGAGTTGTGGGCACCAAAGAGCACTGAATCCAGCCCTTGGACACGAGGTGTATAAAACTCCTTTCAGGCACTACCCCATCACAGTGACATACACCCCTTCCCCATAACTCAGAGGTAGTTGAAAATCTTGTATCCTTTCGGTTAATTTCTTTCTCTGGAAGTCAGAATAAAACCCAGGCACCTAGAATAATTATATTTTTATTTATGGAAAATTATTTTCTGATTTATTCAGCAAAGCTCAATCTTTTCTCTCTTCCAAAAAGCACCTGGCTTTTTAACCCAGCACTCCACGATATCTACACATATAGAGGATCTAATTCAGACAGAAGAAATTGATTTTTCACCTTAATCTCACCGCAGTTAATAGAAGGAGATAGTGTGGGTTTTTACTGGCAGCTTGACTGACCACTGCTTCAAGCAAGACTGACCAATGGGATCCTGAGGTCACAAAGCTAGCAGTAACTCATCACAGGTTGCATATAACCTGAGCTGCAGTATTTTTCTTATCCATCTTGCTGCTATCAGGTGGCCTAATGCTCTGCTACAGGGAACAATTACTGTTACTCAAAGTAATCCTACTTCTTGGGGGAAACACAAACTTAACTGAAACATAAAAATATGCTTTGCTCTTACGCAAAGAAGCCTGGCAAAAAGATAAGGAAAGACAACAAAAATAATGGTAAGAAATTGGCAAAATCATAAGTGTGAGACGTTCTCCATGACACATCTGCTGTTCTTTAAATGACACAATCTGTTCATTGCAGGAGCTGCTTCCTGAAATCCAAGTTTTCTAATACCAAGCACTTTCAGCATTACTAAAGCCTCATATGTTTCTTTTCTTCTGGCCCTTCTTATCCTGTTTTTATGAGAGGCATTTTTATAGCCTAGAACAAGAAAGCACTTAAAACTTTGAAAAGTTTGGTGCCAGTTTCTATAAAGCATTAAAATAAACTTTTGCGATAACAGCAATAGTCAGTGTAGTAACAATCAAAATGATATTCAGTAAAGAGTATAATTTCACAGCCCCATAAAACCAGATACAAATGTGAATTCCCTCAAGTGAGACTTATTCTTCACATTCTTTTTTCTTACCTTTCATTGTGTTTCCAGGTATCATCCTTCCTGATGGCTTCCAGCAGCTCTCAACAATAATGTAAAATTACTGTGCTGTTGCCATGCATTAACAAAGGCAGTCCAAATCACCTTATCCTGAGAAGCTGAGCTCAGAAGTATTCTCTTGTGTGATAGCAAAGTATTAATTGTTACTGTCCCAAAGAGTTAGTTAACCAGGTTCCTTATTGATAGAAAAGAACATCCAGAGAGAAGGCAAGCAATTTTCTGAGGACATCACCTGCATACTTTCACATAACCTACACAGGCTATTCCTATCTTGTCATAATTTTATTTCCTTGTGGGAACATTTTCTTTTTTCTTATAGAAAATTATGCATTTTAATATCTTTACTTTTTGTCATTAACAGGAGAACAGTTATAGTTTGAGGATATTTTCAAAAATACAGCTTTTAAATAATATTAAGGGAAAAAAATTAAATGTCTCAAGGTATTGTAAATACATGTCTTGGACTAGGTAATCCTTTTCTCTCTTACTAGCCCAGTCTCATCAGTCAAGTTTCTTTCAATTAAGAGTGCTATTACGGGGATTCCTCTTACCTGTAAAGTCAATATGAGAAATTCAGGGGAGTAGTAATACATTTCATTAACTTGACAGTTTTTACAATTAAATAAATATGCAACACCATTTTTAATTAATTTCCAAGTAGAATTTTCAAACATTCATTTCATTCATTATCTTCTGTAGCAAAACTCAGACTCTCTTCTAGGAACAAAAAAGGTCAGCCTTTCAGAAGAGAAGAAATATCTCAGATGCACGTGCAATACCTCCTCCTATTAGAGGAGGAACTTGGACCCACAGCACACTGCACAAACAGGAACCCTACCTGGAGCAGAGAGTTGCTCTATTCCCTCTTTTTCATTAAGCATATTACACAATGCTAAGCAGCTCCCAACAGTAAATCCTCAGGAAAAATTCATTCTATTTGTATCAGACAAGGACTTGAAAGACAAGAGAATTCACATAAATTATTATCAAACTGCTACTGCTCTCATTTTAATTTTAATACTTCATACTTGAGAGTCACAGAGAGTGGGCAGTAAGAATGGCTTTTTCTTTATGGTTAGGACATTTACATAATAGGAAAGCACATCAACATGCACATTTTCAGCAAATACTTGTCTAAACAAAGCAGAAAACACAATAGAAGAAACAAGAAAAAAAATCATCCCAAAACATACTCTGACATTCTTCTTAATATGGTCTTCTTGAAGACAAGTTTAGGTGCAATTTAAAACAGAAAATATTTTGTCTTTACATTGATATACTGAGTGCTTTAATCTATAATTACTGGATCTTCTAGCAGCCTTCTAGGTCACAGGATGTTCCTAGTTTCCTTCAAAAGGGGTTTTGAAGCAGATCTTCCAAGTATATCCCTTCCTACTGTGCTGTGCTTCACATTTTACAGAGATTTCAGAGCACATTAGCAAGGAAAGCTTTGGGGGAAAAAATGAAACACCAAGCCATTCAAAGACATTCTCCAGGGCCTCATGTGATGCCTTCCAGTGACCAAGGGACATTCAATCCATGTATCAGTCTAGGATTAGACCAACAAAAAACCTGCTGAAACATCCAGTGCAGATGTCAAATCCTCACAATCAGTCTGCTTTCCAGTTCTGCTTCAACTGTGTCACTTTTTTTTTTTCTAGCATGGATGCAAGATGAATTTATTCTTCTGGGCAAATTTAAACCAATTTGCAATGTTATGAACAACTTTGGAAGAGTAAAGCCTCCACATTTGCATTAATCTTCATGCTTGCCTGAGAAGGTTCACTTTTCTAGATTGTCTCAGTGGGATTACCAGAGCTAGCTGCACAAACAAATACTAGCACAAAACCAGCACCCAGCAAACTTGCAGTAGTCACATAAGATTTACAGTGACCCAAAGTGGCTAGATCAATTTGGAGTGGGTAGCTGCTTTAAGAGCCCTTAACAGGCTTGGTAGCTTAGCTAATTTGAAAAGGGATGGGAAAAGGCAAGTTAGTCTAAAACAAAAATTAGTTGATCACGGTACATGCCAGTTGGCAAACACATCACTAAATACAATTAGAGGAAGCAAGGTTTAGTGCTCCAAGCCAAACAGAGCACCATATCTACTGAATTTTGCTCCTACACAGTTTTCCTGTTTAGTGAGTAAAAAGACATAGCGGCAGTACATCTACTGTCCCAGCAGAGCTGCTTATGTCTCAAACATTAAGAGTCATAAACAGTTGAAAGTGCAGCAGAGAACATTGTTGTTTCTTCAGGTGGTAACCAAGGAATCAAAAAGACACGTTTTTCTTAGTGGATTTATGGACAACACAGATTGCAAGGTCATTCTTTGTGTTTGCTTAACCCAGGCGTGTTACGATCTGACTAGTGAGAGATGCCTCTGCCCCAATTTGGTGCAAACGCGACCATATGCCAAAGTTAATAATACAGTAAATGTGAGGTAGAGAGAGAGAAAGAAACAGAAAAGCAGGGGAAAGGCAAAGAGAGAGAAAGGTTAAGCAGAAGATAGTCACCACCCCTGGATCCAGTGACATCCCACTGGTCCTTCTTCAGCTTTCCCTCAAAGGCTTACGTGAAGTGGCACATCCGTTTACTAGTGAAGAGCTTCATTATATCATTTACAGCTTCACATAACTATGTTTAAATACCATCTTTTCCCTCCTTTAAAACATGGAAGTTGTCTAGGATTTGGAAAAAAATCCCATAATCATAACTTCCTAATGAATCATGTATCACTTAAGCAAAAATGTTAGGGTTTCTTTTTTAATCATAATTTTCCAGAGCCAAATACAGACCATGTTCTGTTAACATTCTTGTTTAATATTATTGGTAAAAATACTTGCTAGTTAATATTATACCATATTTTTCTAAAATAATTGTCCTGAGAACAAGAGCTTCTGAGCCATTTTTATGGTTGGTTTTACATTATTCTTACATAATTTTGTCTCTCTTACAGAATATATTCTTCCCCTTTTTGCATGGTATTCTTTTCACTTAAGTCTAGTTGCTAGATGTAAGCAGATGCCTAAAAGTCAGCCTTCCTTTATAGGCTGTAGGAAAAAAATACAAAAGACCCCTAAGGTTTTTTCAGCATACTGGAGCACCCACTTAATGCAGAGGATGATTCATGTCTTCTATATCTCTGCCCCTGACTAGCAGAGCTGCTTTGAAGAAGCTGGTCAGACAAGACGAGACCTATTGCTAATGCCTTGCAGATATATCTGCATCACCAGCTAGCACAGTGCAGCAGGAGTGCATTGGTAGAGCAAAATCCTTGGTGCTGAGAAGCACACTTCCACACTAGGTACACTTCAGGGAGAGAGGAAAAGCATGTTTCAAACTTGCTGTAGCCTGTGCCCCCTGGCCGAAAGCCCACTAGCAGTTGGAGCACACTTAGGAGTGCTCCAGCACACAGGAGCTTAGGCCTGGCTGTTAAATCAGCACTCTCCACAGACCAGGGCTGTTCCACAGTGAGAACCCAAAGCAGTAAGTGGGAAAACCCAGGAGGTTCAAGTTAAAAGCGCGTCCTTTGTCCAACCTAAACTGCTAATATAGATATGTCAAGAGTCACTATTTGTGCCCTTTGAAAGGAACTTTGGGCTTTTTTTTTTTTTGGCACATTCAGTCAGTGTCCTGGATCCAGGCAATTATCCCATTTGTAAACTGCCCATTCTCGGTATCAATGCTGCGTTTTGACCCTCATTACTTATACTGGTGTGCCTTTCATTAACAGGAACATTTTGAATTTATGCCCAGCACCAGCTATGCCACCAGCTCTGCTACCCCTGTTGATAATATCTTATCAACCACTTCTGCGGTTGCATCTGACTCCTTCATGGTTTTATATATAAATTCATCTAACCTCCCTCTCTTGTGCCACAGATGACTGATTTAGGAGAAGAACAGCAAAGAGAGAACAATATTGTTGACAGTGAAGTGGAAAGCTGTTAGCAGGAGTTGAAGAGTGAAAAATTCCAGTGCTTCCATTTTCTCAAACACTTTCTTTTCACCTTTGACCTTAATGAGGTTTTTTTCTCACTATTCAGGTTTTTAAAGCCTCTGATGAATCTAAGGGCAAAATATTTTCGTTTTCAATAAGAAATCAAGCTAAACAGAGTACGAGATAAACTAAATTGAAAAGTACTCCCTGGGAAAAAAGTAAAGACTAATAATGGACACACTGAATCATCTGATGGTGAGTCTCACTACAAACGTCACTGCTAAATCAAGCATTCCTTGTTACCACAGGGAAATGATTGCATGGAAAATTTAAATCTCACAAAGGGAATCATTGATTTTAGAAGATAAAGATGTACTAATAATGAACCCAGCAACAATATAACTTCACAGATATTTAGCAGTATAAGCTGCATGTCTTGTATCCTTCGGGAATGCACAGCCAGCCAAAGGTCATTCTGTTTTGTTATTCTTATCATCATATTTCACTTAAGAGGCTCTTCTATCACTCACCAGAAATAAATATATTTGTAGAAATCAGTATTTTGCACATGAAGCTCAGTCACTAACATGTGCCTTCATTTCAGGAATGCTATACATTTAAAATTTCCAACCCAATTTCAGTTGGAAGCAGTTGAGTGATTCAGGAGAGATAAAGCAGTAATTCACAATATCTTCTATCCGGAGCAAAGACAGAATTGGTATTTATCTCTCCTCCTGCTCCCATATCACAAAAGTCTAATCTTTTCATCACCAGAAATAAAAGTTTATCTGTTCCCATATCCTAAGCCTGCACTGTCACTTCCTCCATGGCTGTTTCAGAACCTCCCTTTGACCACCTCCACAGATGAGGAGAGCATGGTTACAAATTATTCCTGGCCCCTGAACTAAGGGAAATGAATTTACCAAGCCAAGAAAGCACATGGAGAAGGCCAGCCACTGAGCATCCTTAGCTTCAAATCCCAGCAGCTCCCTCCTTCTCTTTCTAGATCATCCCTTCCACCAGCAAGTCAGAAGTCCAAGGTAGAAGTACCCTCCTCTTTACATACAAATGCCTGTGTTTGCCTGACAGCTCTTTGCCTCCTAGGGGCTCCTCAGCCCTCAGAAGAAGCAGATCAGACACAGAGATAACAAAAACCATGTAAATTACATGCTTGCATCCATGTGATGCTCAAACCACCTCTGCAGTACAGTCCATGCCTTGAACTTAGGTCAGGTTAGCCTGAGCTAACTCCAGCAGCAAGCTCAGCCTGAGGCTGAAACACTTTTCCTGGAAGTTTAGGAAATTATTGGTGAGTACCTCACACTCCTGCACTCTTGGCCAAGCCAGCTAATTTAAAGTTAACTTTGGGTACACCCTGATGCACAGCAGCAGCTGTCCAAGAGTAGAAAAACCCAATATAATTTGTCTTTCCTGGTCCAATACCTTACTGCTTTGTATTTTGTTACTACATAACTGATGAAAAATGAATAAAAATATTCCAGTACTATCCAAAAGCATTTCATACACAATACACATCTGCACAATTCATGTGAAACAAAGCTTTAAGTACCTATTATAAAGATTCAAGGGAAGCTGGAATTAAATGCAAAAGTTCCAATACAGATCTCTGAGAGGCTTTATATCAGTTTTCCATTGATATTAATGTGTTACTCCCAATTTACATCAGTGTAAGGAAGAGCATACACACCCAAAGATTATGCAAACACCAAGACCATAAAAAGCAGGAAAAGAAAGAGCAAATTATATTAACAGAGGAATCCATTAAGCTGCATATATAATTCTTGAATTTGCAGCACCCCCCATCATAAAATGCTGCACTTATTTTTATTGCAAAACACTTTTTAACCAACAAAAATTTGCTTATTAAACTAAACTAGAAGCTTTATTAAAATCTGTCAAATTAGTCCTGAAAGTTCTTCAGAGTTCGCATTTCACAAGTGATTTGAGATTTACCCTTGATAGTCTTTAGTACTGTGGCTTTTACTGAACTGTACCCTAAATTCTAAACTCAGAGCTTTATAAATTTTACAGGTTTTTAGTCTATTTAGTGTTGTTGTCAGCTCTGTTGGACTACCACAGTCCTATCTTCATATACAAAACAGAAAATCTAGCAGTTGTCTCACATACAATAAAATGCAGTGAATTACTACAGACAGTAAGTATATTGAAAAAGGAGCAATATGATTCATGTCAATTTTGTCCAAAATTGCACAGAAAGGCACTTTCCATCATCATTAGAACATCATGCTAAAGTTTTTGGAATGTTACTTAGTGCTCTTTCTACTGTCTACCATAATGTGTAGCACAACCCTTTTTTGCCTCATACCAAAGCAAAAATGAAACAGAGAAAATGACACGTTCAATGCTGTCATCCCATTTCATGCTTTCCAGAAACACACTAAATTGGCTTCAGTGAGTGGTAGAAGTTTCAGTCAATAACTCAGCTGAGAATTGTAATTTATCTGGACTAAAAGCAAAAAGATATTATGTCTTGGTACTTAGTGAATTTTTAATCCATTCCCTGTAGCTGTTACTTCCAGCATCTTTAGTTTTGCTTACTAAGAACATTAATTGACATTCTACACAACGAATGTTTCCACATAGTAAACATTTGGCTTAACATTTTAAATATGGGGAACTTATTTCAAATAACAAATATGTATATGACAAGAACAAAAACTGTTCATAAGCATTCTTCTAATCGTAGGCAAGAGCAGTTGTCTCATGCTATGTACTATGAATTTTTCTCATGTAATACATATAGAGATATTGCTGAAAGTTTGTCCCAACTGGAAACCTAGGCCTGAATTTGCAATGCAAGATTCATCTCTCAACAGACTAAGGCTGAATAGCAAATATAGAGCTTAAACTTAAGGAAAAAAATATATCTCTAGGCTCTAGTCTGGAACACACATCTTATTACAGAAACACAAAAAGTATGCCGAGACCAAGATTTTAATCTGAAATTCAATATGGCCTGAGAAGACATACTTCACATTTGGGGGCTCAAATTAAATTGTAGATAGGAGAAAACCTTTAACAGATACTCCCCTACAATCAATCTAAGGGCTGAAACATCTACCTGTGAACCAAGTCAAGTGGCAGTAACAACACAATATATTCTGTGGGTTTTGTTTCTGGTTGATATACATCTGTATTTTGCATCCAAATCAGACATTGTGTGCAGAAGTATTTTGATACTGAAACTCAACCCCAATGCACACTAGTCAGTAATACTTTACCTCTTCTCAAAAGCTTCCAACCTCATGTTAATTTTGATCTATGTAATGAATAATTTGACTTATGCAATCCCAATATTTTGCTGTGTATATGATGTGTGTCGTGCTAGTTATCCTACCCTATGGCTTCAATCTGCAGGTATTCCATGTAATGTCAGATACTTCTGAAAGTGATAATGCTGCCAAAACACATGGGACTACTTACCTAAGAAATGCAGCGCTTGAAAGTAGTGAGATACATTAGGCTCAGAGAGATGAACAGGGCATACATAAAACATACTAAAATAATATGAACAGGCTTTGCAAAGATGAAGTAAAGAACAGGAGCAGCACACTGCTCCAGGAGACACAGCTCCCACACGCACAGAAAGGGGAAGGGGGAGCACCTTGGCCTCTGCACCACCTTCTATTCCCGAAATCTCCCCAGCCTGACACCCTGCAGTGGCAACATGTTCCTCTGCACTCCCAGAGGGATCAGCAATATCATCCCCTAGTCTAGAAACTGTTCAGCTAAATACCTAGCACATGAGGTAAACAAAATATTTGCTTTCACATTTGCTTCTATATAACAGCTTTCGCTTTTCCAAGCTGTTAAATATCTCCCAGGGGACATTCACATCGCAAAACCTTGAGAGCAAAACAGAAGGTGTGCTTAGGTCTGAAGCTAGGTCTATCTGTGCAGCAGATCATTACCACCCATGCAGTTTCTCTTAGAGTATTTACTCTTCGGAAAAAAAAAAGATAAAGAAAAAAAGACTCTGTAGTCCCTGTTCTCACCTTGCAGTAACCTTGTAACACAGTCTTATGCCCTGCACTTCTGGATCACAAAGAGCCATCTGGACTTGTGTTTTCTCTGAGCTCTGTCCCTGTCCTGGGCCACCTCACAGTTGTTAATTAGTGGCACTGTCTACAGGCAAAGTACTCTGCACATCATCATTTATATTATAAATGCCTTTTCCCCCCTGACTCTCTGCTATGCTCCCGCTGCTAAATGTCCTTAATTTCAAATTCTTCATGCTCGGCTTTGCCTTTAATAATACTTGAATGAAAAGCAATTTTAAAGTAATCCATACTGTCAGTGGTCCCCTCAAGCAAATGTGATTTCTCTTAGCTTTGCTTTCATGTCTAGGTTAAGAAGTTTAAGGTAAGCAATTAAAAAAGAAAAAAAGGCAAAACAAAAAATGTTTAAGGTCAATCATTGAACAACTCACAGTTTTTAAACATTTTCTCAACAGCTGCCCACATGCTTGTGAGCTCTTGCAGACCATCACCTTCCACTCCAGCCTATGTCAATCATTACAATCTTTAACTTGCAGGAAAAACTAATGTAACACATTACAAAGAGGAAGTTTTAGCAATGGGAAACAGCTGAAGTGAGTTAGTAATGAAAGCAACAGCTGACTGTCAACACCTACTGCTCTGATGATATTATATCAGCATGGTGGCATCAAGGTAAATGAGCCTTTTTGAACTGAGGAATTAGGCAACCTTGAGAAATCAGCCAAATAAATCAAAAGCTCTTGCAGTCATAATCAAGAAAAACATTGAGAATGCATACTCTTACAGACAAAATCCTAGACTTGGATCCAGAAAAGCAAGTTTTAGGGTTCCTGAGGTTCTTAAGTATCTATGGTATGCTCCTCAAATCAGTTGCTTTGGTAATGTCAGGTTCTTGTGATCCATACTATCATCACCTCTTTCCTGTTTAATGGTGGGCCGATTTTAAAGGGCCTTCTAGCTTCCAGTGCTTCTGTAAAGCTCACTTGCTGGGCTAGCACTACAACATGCAGAACACAGAGGGATCCCAGTGTCTCCAGAGGGATGCCAACTTCTCCTCCTGACATTTTTGGAAGTCCTACTACTTGCCACCAGAATGCATATGGGACAGTAGCAGCTCCTGCGCAGAGGATGAGGGAACAGCCTTTCCTAAAGCGAAGTTCACTTATTCCCTCATATCCCTGATGCAAAGAAGTGGGTTGAACAAGCCTCATCCTACAGGCATCTCATTTTGAGTGCCCACACAAACAGTGGCCTTTCCCACTACCTCTTTCCCCTAGAGCATGTACAGCCTGGGTACCTCCTGCTGGGGTAAACAAATTCAGTGCCAGCAGCAGCACTGAGAAAGCTGGAATGTGTCACCCTGGTTTTTTAAGATTTTCTAAGCCTTCTGATGTTGACATTCTTGTAGTGAACTTTCTCACACATTTTCTGTAAAAAACTCATTGTTTTTCATTCCTTTATGGAGGAGGAGAGAGTTGATGGACTGTTGGTTTGACCTGTGTCATTGCAGAGGTGTCACTGCCACCTTCCAATCCGCTGTCACATTTGTAAAACTATAAATATTGGAGTCAGAGAATAAAACTTCCCTTTTTTCCCTTCACCTTGAGAGCGGTGGTGTGCTTGTGTTCTTTCGTGTCGTTCAGCGACAAGAATGTGTTACAGAACATGTTCCAGCCCTGCTTCCAGACCTAGGAATTGGCTCCACAGATGGTGCTCCTCAGTAGAAGCAGGATGTGCTCATGTGTTCTTGAGCTTAGTGCTGCACGTGTCAGAGCCCTGGAGCAGAATCTCTGCTGGGACCTGACCTCACCTTCCTCTCAGACGTGAGACTGCTTTCCTGGGGAAGATTGCAAATCCTGTTTTGTTTTGAAAGAAATTTTGTTTTTATACACAGAACTTAGCATCCCTCTGGAGACATAAGGAGCGTCCGTATTCTCTGCATGGTGTAATGACAACCCAATGGGTAAGCATTAGAGAAACACTAGAAACCAAAACACTCTATGAAATTGGTCCACCATTAACCAGGAAAGAGAAGATAATAAGGATAGGAGAGTCTAAATTTTGAATGCTTTCAGAAGAAAATTTATACTTTTATTTATGGAGTCCCAAGGCAAAAAATCCAAGCATTGCCAACACACTAACCCCACATATCCTGAGTCAGGGGATAACAGCATGCCCACATTAACTCTTACAGCAAAATAATTAATGAAGACATGCAAGAAAAGAGCTCTGCTGAAGTTTAAATTCCTTTCTCTTGGGCACAGACAAGTGTAATGATACAGCACTGCAAACTAAATATTCTAATGCAAATCAGGCCCATTTCTGAATGTCACAGTGACCTGAGCAGCCACTCAGAATAAAATATCACCGTAGTTCCCCAAACCAAAGGAGAAGTCTAATGGTGTTCACAGCACATAGAACTGTAGAAATAGATTTTCTCCATCTCATATACAAATGCACAGGTCTTGTAATTAATTCCTCTGAAGGAAATGAGATGGCTAGCAGTTACGCAAGAAACTAATGGGAATTTTAATAAGGTACCAAAAAAAAAAAAAAAGCTTAAAAGCTTGTGATGGACACAGTTATATGATATCTCTTAGACTTCATTCTGAATTTTAAATAATTAATTTTAAAAACCAAACAAACAGTAATTGGGTTTTAATAATTGAGAGAACACAAGATAAGGAAACAATAGCCAATGAAGAGAAGAGGAAATTAAGTAATGGAAATAATCTTAGAAGATCCAGATCACTTGAAATCATAGTTCAATGTATTTAATTTTTTCCTCCTGGGACTTGATACATCCTCATGTTCTTGCTTAGTTTCTTCTTATGCAAGGCTTCAAGATTTTTGTGTGCTGCAGCAATATTATAGCAAGCTCTATGATCTTCAGTAGTTAACACTGCAATAGGATGTGTTTGTACTTATTAAGAAGCAGCTCTGTAAGATGTACAAGTGAATTGAAAAATGCACTCCTGCAGATTAAACCTGTGACAGCTCTTTAAACAGCAAGTCACCTATCAGTGCCAACTAAGCTTTTGATGGGTAGAAGAGAGTACCTGTATGCAAGCAACAAGCAGTTGTAGGCAAGCTGTTTGTCAGCACTGCTTCTCTGTTATACAGCTGTGCTTGACATGCATAGGCACTGATCAGTGCAATGTTCACTGACGTACAAGAATTAGCTTTCCTCTGTCTTCCAAGCTATTTAAGGATTTATGTTGCTTTCTATGTAAGGGCCATGAGATAAAAGTCAGTCTACTGTCAGCTTTTTCTAGCACGTGGAGGTCTGAGGTCTGAAAGGGTGCTGTGGATTACAAAATTTGAAAGCTTGAGTATTTCTAAACACAAAGAAATTTCACAAGAGCCTTGTATGGAGAACTCACAAGAGACCTAAAGCAATGTCTGGATTCTCTTAGAAAGAATAAAGAAATGCTTCAGCTTATGCCAAAGCCTTTGAAAAAAACAATGCAGTGTTTTTTCTATCTCTCATTCTCCTATGCATTTGCTCATTTAGGCAAATCTAATATGACATTCTCAGCTATGTGGTATGTCTCTGATATGACTAAGCCAGGGCCAACTGGTTTAACACAGAAATCTCTATGAATGTATCTGAAGCTCCATCTGGGCAATAAGCTCATTGATGGAGCCTTCAAGCTGCTCCCTGGGAAGGATTCCTCTCCAGAGCACTCCCACTGATGACCAAAAGGGCTACACGGCTGTAAGTTTCCCAACTCTGTCTGCAGCACAATTCAAACTCCAACAATTTACTCCTGCTTAGCAAAGCTTTAAAAAATTACAGCCATATTTTGTTTCTGCTTCATTGTAAAACAAAGTTAACCAAGAGCACTCCTCTCAGTCAAGGGGGAATGGATGGTCTGCTGTGCTGAAAGCCAGCAGGATTATTGTGGCTGTTGGACTAAGCCAAGAAGCACATACAGGGATTCAGGTGCCATAGAACTAACAGGGGCAGATATCCAAATATATCCTATCTCCTTCCTATAAACCACTGCATAATTTTTATTCTTGGAGCAGTTGCACCTCACAAAGGGGCGTATATCTTGTCTCAAGATACAGCTACAGCTCTGAGCATCAGTAGTTGAGACCTGTCAGGAAGCAAATGAGAGTCAACTCAGTTAAACTGCTTCACCAGCTGACCTTCGTTCTTTTCTCACACCAATGCAAATCAATTAACTGAGATTATTTCTAACTTGTTATCGCTGTATTTGAGAAAATAATCTGTGTTGTTCTTCTCAGGGCATGCCCTAAGCTAGCTTCTAGCGTGCTCAGCATACCTCTGCAACCCAAAACGAGTCCTCCACTGTGCACAGGGACTTCATATCCTCTTTTCCTACCAAAAGAGAAGATGAGAGTTCTACTATTTCCTAGTACCATACACAGCAGTGAATAATCTAAAGTTGTGTAGTATTGAATCATAGTCCTTGGAAAAGCTAAAAAAACTCAAATTCACTTATGTCTTCAACAGCACATACTGTTGAATATTTACAAGGATCCTTTCCCTGTGATTTATCTCCTTAAATATAGTTTTCAGGTTTTTAGTATAATGCTTATCACTGGTCACCTAACACCTGGCTATCCCAGGCAGTGTTATCTGAGAAGATAAGCAATTAAACCTTTAAGAAACTGAGTCTTGAATGTCCTTTGACCCTTGCTGAGAATCACTCTTCCCTTTTAATGAGTGCTATTTTTGAAAGATCAATCAAGAGAAAAAAGTAAATGTCAGCCTGCTCCTCTCCTACAAAGTGAGAGATACTGCTCCCCTCTGCACTACAAGAGTAGCACAATAATTCAGGTGATGAAGAGAAGCCTCTCAGCTTCTGCAGGAGGAAGTAGGGCTGTTTAACTCTCCCACCTCTCATTCTGGTTGGAACAGAGTGCGCAAGCAGAGCTTCTGATGGGACATCAGCATTGGCAACTCTCCTTTTCCTGTGTTTACTTGTGTGGGTCTCAGGCAACCAGGGGGATCACCAAAAGCAGAAGCCATGAGACCTAAATACTTGGACGACCTTTTTATGCCTGCTTAGGAAAACCTGGCAGCTGTCCTCCTTCCTTCACCACTGCTGCCAAGTCCAGACTTACACCCCACTAAAACAGGAGGAAAAGCAGTTCCCACAACCACTTTGCAAGCTGTCCAGAGCCCTGCAGAGCTGGATCATCACCCTCACAGAGGATCTCTACCGCTCTTCACTCCATGGGGAGGATGCTTCAAAAACCTTTCTGAACTGCCCTTTTCAGGTTCTTATCCTGCCAACACAGCCATTGGGAGCCCCAAGAGATCACTCACAACCCCAGCAAGGCCCAGGGTTTATTCTCATTTCTGGGCATGGGTCTCCTAGGTCCCTCTTGTTTTGCTTCAACCCTATTGCTATTTTCTACCCAGCATACACATTATAAAGCACACAGATACAAATAAGACAAGTAATAATTCTGCTTTCTTGACAAGATCTGCTTCTTAAAGTCTCTCCTGGCAATAAGCAGAAACAGCTACTGCTGGAAAGCACTTGGAGAGAAATATCAGCAGCACAATGTAAATAATTAACGAAACCTTAAGATTGCATTATGCAAAGAAGAATAAATCATCAGACAAGCATTAAATATTTCATGGAAGTTATTGTAAAGTTGAAGAATCAAGTGTCCTTCTCTATCATTTTGGAGCATGGAAATGTCATCAATACATTTAAGAACTGCCTCTCATCCCCTCTGCAGCACTGAAGGAAATGGATTCCCTGGAATACTGTATGCACAGTTTTCTACATCCAGATTTCTAGAAAGTTTGTAAAAAGAATTTCTTTGGTGGGGGAAGGAGAAAAAAACAAAAAGGAAAAAACACCATCACAAAAAACATCACAAAGAAAAACAAAACCACAAGCCACCCCCTACAGAGGCCTCAATAGGGCCTCTCAAATTGGGTAGTCAGAGATTGAGGCATACAAAATTGTAAGTAATTTCTGAAAACACTGATTCACTGAGCTATTAATGAGCAGTTGCATTGCTGAGTGACTATTGAAACAAAAGACATAATTCACCTCCCTCAGTGATAGTTATTAGCAATAAATCTATCCTCTATAGAAAGAAACAAGGCAAAACCCAACCCAGCTCCCTATTTGTAGTCTTGCTAAATGAACATTTAATGTGGTATCATCAGAATTAATAAATAGAAACTCATGGAGCTCATCCAGACATATAACTTGCTCTCCAAATGAGTAGTTTTTCAGGAACCATGGATCTAGTAAGTGTCTTGTGATTTTTGTTATATTTTCCCTTAACATGCTGATAAATTCTCAGTACTACCATTGACTTTCCCAAACAGAAAAGAACTCTTGCAAGAGAGATCATCTAGAACTCAAGTATAATAATTTCGCTATTTATCCAGTTTACATTTATCCATTTTGAAATGCATCTTTGTCAGGTTTCCTTTTGTCATTCATGCTCATTACCGATAGCAAGGCTGCTGGAGCTCCAGCATTTCTTGTGAAGCTTTTCTCTCCCTGCCAACCTTTAGCTGCTGCTTTTCATCCTACACTGAAATTCCAGATCCTCCTCAGGCCTGATGAAACCAAGGCATTGCAGTGTCTGGACAACAAGGCAGCATGGATTAGAGCACCATGATTGTCTGCTTTGCAGCACTAGGCATAGGAGGCCCAAAGTAACTACTAATCTGAATTGAGATTGCTATTTGCACAGGGCCTGGACAACTTCAGTTCTAATACCTAGCCTACATTGAACAAAGTCAGTGGAAAAAAGAGTTAGAGCTCTGAAAACACAAGAATTTTTTTTTTTTTTTTTTTTTTTGCTGGCAGAGTCTCCACATGAAGACAAGATGTGACCAGCACATTGTATTTGTAAGCTTCTGGCATTGTTTTAACTTATATAACACATGCTAGAGCCATTATTATGGTATTTTTACTTCCCTAGTAGATCAAAATGAAGCAGGCTGTGAAGGTTCTCACAGGAATAAAAGTGATTTTAGAAAAGAAGAGCAAATTCTGACCTCAAACTAAATGCCTTACCTTCACGTATTTCTAGAGAATTTTTGATGGCAGGAGAACTTGTGAAATTGTGCAATATGCAGAATAATAAACTCAGCACAAGTACATGTGGGAAGCAGAGATTGTTGAGGAAAATTAGTTTAAAACACAATGGCAGTATGTATGCTTTCATACAACAACCATACAGACTCACAGTCTAAAGCCTAGCACACAGACAAAGCTTTATTGATGCAACTCCTCCTTAAAAGCATGAAAAGGGGATATGCCACAGTTTCTCAAAAACTTCTGCAGCTGCATGGAGTCAGAGCACTTCAGAGGTGGCACCAAAGAATAGGCTCTGGGTCTGGAACCAAGCAGAAATAAATGCAGCAAACATTTCTTTAAGCCCAGGTGTCACAAAAATTATGAGAAAAAACTGCAGTCTCCTAATAATGAGCGAACATTTGAGTATAAATTCTGTTAGTTCAGCAATTACTGCTCCCATAGACATCTTCATGGCTGGATTGGGCAGATCATGGGTTCTGAGTGAGCAAGTGCTACTGATTCACCCTCATCCTAGAAAGGTGTTTGACTGTACCATGTTTCCAGTTTCTTGTCAGATTCATCAATTTCCAAAGCAAGATACTGATACTAGGAGTTTTTACGTAGAAAATCACTCACAATAAGGTCATGGTCAATGGGCAAAGCCTTACTCCAAAGTGCTTGGTTGTTTCTTGCCTTTCTCCTAACTCAATCAGCCTATTGCTTTCTTCCACCTGGTCTTGCCCCCTACTCTTGGACAGCCTTGGCAATCATGGAAAATCAACAAAATATTACATCTGTTGTTCAGATTTACATTGTAAAGCCTCATTGTGCCAGTTCTACTAGGAGGGAATAGGTCTGGTTTTCTTCCCTCCCCAATTTAGACACAAATAGGCAACCAGGCACAGCCCAGGCCAGACTACACAACATCATATTTTACCTGAGCTAATGGGCTATAGCTAGTGCCACATGTGTTTTGTAGTAGGGCCAGATGCATTCAAACAAAACACATTTTGGTCTCTGGTGCTGCTTGTTTAATCAGAGTTGTTATTCTTACTTCTCCTAAAACAAATTAGTCAAAACATATTTTATCCAGTATCTAGTCAACCTATGCTATGCTGTAATCAAAATATACCAAATCAATACCTTTGAAATTTTCATTTTCTTTGTTTAGCCTATAAGAGGCTCATCAAGCTCCCCTATATCAAATCCAGTAGCCTGATTAACAAATTCATCATCACGCAACATCCAGCATAGCACAACACCATTATCCTGCTTTCTTTTAGTGAGCAAAACAGAAATCCACATGAGCACATAATGAAGCACAAGTGAGGTACAAAGCACTGATCATATCATTTGATATTATTCTGCAGAGAGCATGTGTGTTCAGTCATCTTCCAACCAATGAAGTGGGGTTTTTGTTCTCACTTGTTACACTATAACACAGCATAATTCTAACAGGAAGCTTGAGATTAAAACAGGCAAGCAAGGAACTGGACCATTTCCCAGAATGTTCTCTGAAGGCAATCTATTCTTCTTAGCAACTAGTTAGCAACCAAGAGATTATTGCTGTGGACTAAAGAATTAGCTAATAAAGCAAAAGTCTAATCAGAAACACTACTGCCAGCATTTTACCGACACAAGATCCATTTGAATAAATTTTTTTAACCTCTAATATTATTTTCATTTAGTTACAAATTTAATAGAATAAGAAGGAATAGAAAAAGAAAAGCATGACAAAGATGGAAGAAATAGAAAGTACTAAAAATCTTTCAAGGAACAAAAAGGAAAGATCAATGTTTTTTACCAGATTATTGGCTTGGCTGAATTTAAACTAGTCAATGCCTTCTGCATTTGTGGGCACTGTAACAACTCACCCATAGAGAAGAACTGGGATAAATTCAGACCCAGTTCAAGCAAGCATAATTCTCCTTGGGTTAGAACATTCTTATTCACTTCTTACAAGGACAAAGCCAGACTGTTGGCCACACAAAAGCCAGAAAAGGTGAGTTAGTGATTACATTTTGAACCCTTAGATCTTACATTCTACTCCAGCTTTTTAGACAAGTGGCAGTGCCATCACAGGAAAATGTTAGTTGAGCTGTGTAATCCAGGGCAGAAGACCAAAGGAATCACCACAGGAATAAAATACTTTTATGCAGATGCTATAATACCTCTACTACCCTCCATTATTGCCCTCCATACACTGGAGCAGCACTAATGGAGGGTAGTAGAGGTATTATAGGTATTGAGGATGGCAGCCCAGAAACCCTGACCTGGGTTCAAACGTGACAAATACTTGACATTTCTAGGTAGACCAAATATTAATCTCTGATACAAGGAAAATTTCAAAGCAGTTTCAAGTACTGGTGACAAAATTCGAGTGCCTAATCAAATAATCTTAGGTCTAAAGAATGTCAGGTACCCTCTAATTTTTTTTTTTTTCTAGCATGCCAGCATCCCAAGAAGTACCAGAAACTACATTTGAAGATTTCCTTCACTGTTTCTTCCTCTCATGTGAAAAATAGAAAATTAATTACTGACAAATAAGACTACGTGATCAAACCCACAGAGTTCAGGGAGTTCCAGATTTTAGGCTACCCAAATTTTCACCGAACCCCTGTATGTGTGCTTTCCCACAGTTCATAATGTACAGTGACCACAAACTGATAGATCAATCTGCATTAGATTTCAGGGGGTTATGCAAGCTTGGAGATTTTCAAGTAACTCTACCACACGTTTATTTAGTTTTAATAGGTGGTTGAATAACAGTCATTACAAACGCAACATTTCTCTTTTGGTCTTTCAAAATATTGCTATTTTAACTACTTCCTCTCAGCTTCATCTTGAAAGGGATGATTAGTTTAGACTGGTACATACACAATCTGACATATCAGCTATTTGAATCCCTTTGGATACTGTAATTAAAAATGCATAATTACTTCTGTCTTATTTCCCCTAAGAACAAACATGAGGCTTCTAGTATGCTATTCTTTTTCTAGATTCACTAAGATATCAGCTAGTGTTTATTAACAGCCCCAAAATAACCAGGTAGGATGTCAATAGCTACATATTTCATTCATCTTCCAAAAATCTTCAAAAAATTGTACATTGATTGACAAACAGCTTAAAATGGCAAAACATGGCATTCACTGCTATAGCAATGTAGGACATGAGTTCATTGGTCTGCTGACAAACTGTACTAAGTTCTAGCTAAGGTAACACGACATAAAGAAATATCACAAAGGAAATATTTTTTCAGAAAGATGAATCCCTTTCCCAAGGTCAAGAGAGACTTAGTGAAGAGTTTATGGGATTTAGTTTAAAAAAAAATAGAAAAATACCAACAATAAAATAAATGAAAAATTTAAAAAACCTTTCAGCTTGAAACTCTATCCAAAGTTGATAATCACAAGCTTAGGTCTTCACATTTTAAGTCTAATCTTAAGTCTAAGAAACTTAACACCAAATTATTTTAAGGATTTCATCTTCAGTTAGGATTAACATGTTAAACCCTTGTTCTAAGCTACTACAGATTTGTGATCACTGTTAATGCTTTTAAACTAAAGCACCAGAAAATTTATGTTCTCCAGCACCAAGGAAGCACCATTAGATCAGGAAGATAATATATATGCACAGATAGGCCACTTATTTTTATCATATAAAAAATTAGATTCCCGATTATTTTTGCAGCAAATATGTTACCTATACTAATTTTTCCAAAGTAAATCTGCAAAAATTGTTTGATATTTTGTTTCTTTCTCATCTTTCAAAGCTCTGTTGGTACCTCAGGATCTTTCCCATATTAGCTCATGCATTTTCAAAGGCTTCTGCAATTAGCATCATCTACATATTTACTAACACGTTGTTTACTTGACTTCTTTTATCACTAATAAATATGTTAAGGAAAATGCACTTAGCATTTCTTTCCAGAGGATTATTGGACATCTCTCCACCTTCCACTGCTTCTTCATTTATTGATTTTAAAGGATCTCTTTTTTGTACAAAACAATTTGGAGCTGGCATCCTCATGAAAACCCAAATTTTCATTTGGAATTCACTGCTCTGACTACAACCTGTTTCATTTGGGTTACATAATTCATCATTGTAGAGACTAGATTAAATGTTGATTCAACTGCTCTTGACAAAATTTACTCCTAATTACTTCTGGAGCTGGCCAGGGCACTCAGTTTTTCAAGATTACTTTCATGAATTCAAAGTTGATTAAGATCTGTGAAGTTTAAAGTTTTGCAAGTTGGGAGGAGAAGAGGAAGGGAAACACCAGTATCACTCATTTACCTGTAAAATACAATTGAACAAGCATGGATTTGGCAAAAAAAGCATTTGCACTTCTTCTAGAGTATAGAAACAATGAGAACATAAGAGTGAGTAAGCATGTAAGAGGTATTGTGATGGCTTTTATTGCACAGAAAAAAACTAGTGTGAAAACACAAGCAGACCAGGTAAAGATATGAAGGTAAAATCTAAACTGATGTACTACCAGGTTGGGGGCATCATATGTTAGGAAACTTCAAGTCTGCTCAGAGCCAAATCCATCAGACAGCAGAAACACTGCTCTGAAACCCAAAAAATCTCATTCTGGGGATATTTCCTATGGTCCTGATATATTACAGTGCTGCATTTCCAATTTAAATAATGAAGACTAATGATTTACAGACACCTGACAGCTAGGAAAGAATAACTGATTTTAACACCTACACTATTACATTGACTCCTGTCAGTTGTGTGCCACATGCGCACACACCAGCCTTACTGAAAACAATCTGACATAACACAAAGAAAGGAATTTTACACCTAGGTGCCAGATCCTTTATTGTAAAATTCTGTGACTTTTAATTAATAGAAAATATTTGCCAAGTTTCAGAAGGCTAAATAACCAGAGTCACATTTAAATCACAGCCTTTAAAAATTGATCCATTATGGACTGACCTGGCTCTGAATGTTCTTTTCCATGTACTAATTAAAATAACTTGAGTGTTTATACTGAGCAAGGCACTGGAAAAGCACTAAAAACTGCTAATCTCTCAATCCCTACAAAAAGTTGGCAAATTATCTTAATTGACTGCAGCCCCAAAGCTATGGTGGTATTTAAAATTATAGTACAAATGGTATTTCAACACTGTTTAGCAGAACCACATGCCACTGGCATCATCCTGAATAATTTGAGATCAATCACACTTTGAGATGATTCAGAGAAGTAGAAGATGTAGCTCCTCAAGTCAAATCTCACACCTAAACATCATTGCAAGGCAAATAAAGACACAAACTGGCCTTTTATGCACCCCACTTTTCTCTCCACTATGACACTAACCTCACACAGAGATCCACAGCAACAGCTGAAGGATAATCATGCCAAGATGATAAAAAACAACAGTTCATACTAGAAGCAGCCAAGCTATTTCAGCCAGAGGCCCCTCCATGGGGATAACACTCAGCCCTACAGCTTCCATGAAGCCAGTACACCTCTAGCAGTGAAAGCATCCCAGAGCACCTATAGAAGCCTTACACCAGGGAGATTACAGCACAAGCAATTGCACTCACATGCACCTCATTCCACTGGCCAAAGGGGAAGAACAAGCAGCCTGTCAACTTGTCTTTCAAACAGGTTGCAATTAGCCATTACCCAGACCCTAGAGGGCCTTCATGCTTTTCACTGCCTCCTCTCCATTGTGCCAGCAGAGAAAGAAGGATGAAGGCTCCCATCTCCCTTGCTGAGCCAAGCCTAGAAAATACCCCAGAACTCTCTTCCCAGCAGCCATACAAGAGCAAGCGTTCAAGAATAAAGGCTTTGTTGTGACAAATCTGTCACAGAACTGAACTGTTAATTCTTTTTTGTATCAAAAGTAGTAAATTTCAGAACAACGGTCTCAGACAGGACACCTGCCGGAAAATTACTGCATTTAACAACATACAAGACAATGCATTACAGCTTTCAACTATTACCCAAGAATCTCAAAGAGCACAGTGCAATTGAGATGACAATGGAGCTATGGCAATGACAAAGTCTCTGCCCCAAGGACTCCATTTCTCATGGCCATAGGTAATCCAGAAGTTTAATCTTGCACATGCAGCAGGTAGGTTTCACATGTACCCCTCCAACTGAGTAGAAATACTAAAACTTATTAGCTTCCTTCCTCTGCACACAGAGATAAATTAGTAGAACTTTCTGAGATTGTAGGTGGATATATTTAGAATCAATATCCTTCTGAATTGCAGAAAGAGAAATAAAAACAAGAGTGATGGCTCCCTTGGGGCAGCCTCTTACCCATCACATCAAAATGGGTTTTGCAAAAAAACAATCAACTCTGTCATAATGTAATGGCACAGGACAAGGTCAGGGGCTTTTGTCGCTACTTAAGAGAGCCTTAAGCTGCATAAGAGATTCTCAGCAATGGAAAAATAGGGTAAAAACACTCTTTCCTTGCTCAGAGAGACTCTGCCACTGGAAATCATTACAAACAAAACAAGAAAGTAAATGCAATTACTTGAAGTTGTCCTTACCTGACAGAACATCGGAAAAAATAACCCAGTGACAATCAAGAAGGAGGTGTCAGAATTTGATAATAACAAACCTTTACCTGGCGCAAACCTTTTGAGGAAGAGAAAATTGTATATCCAACCTATCTGACACATCTGAAATAGTGCCACACGAGATCAGCTAAAATATAGCAAAGAGGAATTAGAGTGGTGAAGCAGGCACTGACTGCGAGGAGTTGGGCTGAAAAGCAGAAGGCCTGGAAGTGGAGCAGCAATGGACTTTGACTCTTTAGGGCTGCCAGTGAATACAGTGAGCGTTATCAGTTCCAGTGCTGGGCCTGAGCAATCTTGCCACAACCCACACACTATTGTTTCTCAAGCAAGTGCTTGAATAAAATCTTTCATGTGGGCCCCAAAACTCAGCAATATTTCCCTCCAGAACACCGAAAAAGAGAGCAATACTAAATATTATATGTTCCTGTCACTATCTACAAATCTATCACTTATTTTGCTTCTTTTGGAAAGCAGACACTTTAGAGAGAAGTCATAAGTTAACACATAACATAGCTAAAATATTTATATAGGACAGAGGAAATCACAAATTCTGAACTACCTAAAGTCCTCAAGATCAGGCCTAACTGAAAATTAACAGCTAAATTAAAGCTCAAAGTATTTAGAAATACAACTGAAAGGTTTTAAAAGTCTTTAAAGTTCAACACACTTCCACAAGTTTGAAAAAGTACTTGTGATAACTTTGAAATGAAGTGCAAATGTTACTGAAAAACTTTCTTACCTGAAAACAAAGGTCTACCACCAAAATATCAACAGAACGTTAACTGAACAATCCTAATCTCTGCAGTGATAAAAAGAAAATTCACCAACTCTCATGAAATTTCACAGGAAAAGTTTCCAAATACATATATGTTGTTTTCACACTTAGAGGCACAGAGCATTACAGATAAAAATGGAGATAGAATTGTATCTGATATCAAGGGTGCCAAAACAAGCTATTTAAAGCTTGTTGGAGCAGCTTGAAGTGTTCTGCAGCACAGGAGCTCTGCAAAGAAAAAAAATTGCAGGCTTAATTAAGTGATTTAATTATTTTCTTATATGTCCAGGGAACAAAGGAAAGCGAGTTATTAATTCCCCAGTATATTCTTATTTTTCCATATTGTTCAAAACTATACCTGCCAACCTCACAGGTAAACCTGATTCATTTATTTATGACCAGTAAAAAAGTTGTTGCAAAGAACCAATATACCAGTTATACAAGCAAAATCGATTTAGTATGAAAGACACAGAGAGTAGGAATAATAGATAAGCAAGAAGTTGTTAAACTCAAAGTTTCACCTGTTTTCCAGACACTACTTTAAAGAAAAAGTTTTTACATAGTTTTACTGACAAATCCTGTGTTAAAGACAATTATCTATTTTTCATCCTCAGTATTTACTTGTAACTTTTAAGCTGACTTGAACTTTTCCTTTTCCCACAGAATAAATGAAACACATTTTTCCTATCACTTAGCAAAATAGTTAAGTAATCAGAAACTCAGTAGTGTGCTTCTTCTGGCAAAAGTGGCTGTTGACACACGGAGCTAAGTTATCCTAAGTGCATGGACCAAGCATTGAGACATGTTCTCACATCTCAGACCCAGGACTCTGCAAGAAGAGTTCTTAACATACCCATCCTGATGGGTATACTCTGCTTAAGACCACGAGTTCCAGAAAAATTAATCCATATACTTGTATGATGACGTTATAGATTTACACTGATCCTGATGCAGTTAGGACATGCCGTTGCTTTTTCAGTGAGCAAGCCGAAATATTTTTATTTTACTCCAAGAGCTGAAAATACAGACTCACTCAAGTTCAAGTGATGCACATAGACAACATCTAATCCAGAAATCCTGGTAGATATTTCAGACTTATCCATTCAAATTTTTGAATAGTTGAATTGGCAGTTAATGACATAATTTAATGACGTAAGTGCTTTTCATTATGCAGCTCCACAGTTTTGACCCTTAATAGATACCTTAAGAGAAGATACCCTTAATCCAGACTTAGTGTATCTGGGAAAGACAGTGTTAGGACCATATCCAAAAGAATTTAAAATTAGCTTGGGCAAGTCCAACTTTGGCTAAAAACCCTGCAACAACAATTTTCTCCTTCAAACTTGCTTTTTCTTTTCTATGCTAGATAGACCCTCAGGAAGTTGGAACGAAATTTTCCGTCAGTGCAAGAAACATCAAAGTTCTTCCTCAAAACCTAGATCTCCTACCCATTCAGCCAGCAGCTCAACTGTCCAGTTGTGTAGATTCTGTTTGCCCAAAAATCTTCTACAAACACCATGGCTTCACATATTTCACAACATATCTCAAAAAAACTGGGTCTGAAGCCTTTCTGACTTTTGCGCAAAATCCGTGTTTCAGAGCATCCCCCAGATTTGAGTCCTACCAATGCTGCATGTATGACAACCAGCTAACACCATGTGCAGCGCCTTTGGGATATGAGAGAACTGAAGTACTAGGAGCACAAAACAGAAACTGTTCAAAGCTGATCAATTAAGAATTCCCATTGCTCTGGGAAGGCTCCTGCACCAGACTGGGAAAGCCATTTTTGCCATTCTGTCCTACAAGACTGGAGGAGAATAAAAGTGAGAGCTCTTGAGCACATGTGTGCCAGTGATGCACCATCATGAGATGTCTAGGGATGTTTGTCTGACTTGAGTTGCACCAAAAGATTTTTCCATTGAAAACTTAGCAATTTGTCTTTTATTTTCAAACTCAGAAATTTCCAGTGCAAAGGAGTTCTCAAGGTTTAGTGATATTCCAGATTATGCATCTCAAATTTCCTTATATATAATTAACCACTATTTTCTGCTAGTTAAAAATAAATTGGCCATGTATTCCACTTAGAGTAGTTCAGTAGCTGTGCAATTTACATAATTTTAAATTGTACAACCAATAACATACTAATTATTGTACTTTTCCGTTATATTTGAATTTGTAATACAAAGGCCAAAGGCTTTAATTAGTATAAAATCAAGTCTTTCAACTGCTGGTTTAGAACATGGTATAATTATGATAAAATCAAACTACATAGTACTTTCAAAAGGTGGTTAGGTTACATTAGATTAGATCTTTTCAAAGCTATGCTGATTTAATTGCAAGCGAACAAAACTTGATTAATATGAATGTAATAAGAACCCATGTACTGTCTGGAGGGAGAAATAGATTTTATGGTTTAATACAAACTTGTGGCTACAGTACCTCAAACAGCATGGTTTTAAAATAAATTCATTTGGCACAGGAAAATCTTCGCTGTCTCAGAGATTAACATCGCGTTTTTCAGATCCTGAATAATCCAGAGCAGAATCCAGAGCTGATACAAGCAGCTGGTCTTGTTGTATAATATATATACCTGGCATCTCTTCTTAAAGCTGTCTCAGGGACAGGCATAGCTCAGCAAATGATTTTCATAACAATTATGGAGTCAACAATTCAGTACTCCCTCCCTCTCACTCCTAGTTTCCATCTATGTTGATATAATTCTTAAAAAAACAAAAAAAAAATTTAAAAAACAGTATACCAGTGCATGCTCTGCAGTATTGGATGGCTCAATGGACCCATGAGAGAAGCACAGCCAAGGTCACCCTCTCAGGCAGCTGTACCTGCCAGCCCACTTTGCACAAGCAGAGAGCACAAATGAATGACACAGGACAGGACCCCCAGAGAAAAGGGCTCCCATGAGTTGAGCAAACATGGTTCTATATGTTGAACAGAGGGTTTATTATATTATTTCTGTTGTTATTATTATATCCTGATTTTTTATTTCTGAATTTATACAAGCTTAAGACTATGCCATTTATACTTTAAATGTTTGCATTACCCAGATTTCCAGCCAGCTGATTACTCCTAATTTTTCTATTTTACCATTTCTTTGAAATCCTTATATTTATGCATCAAAACATGCATAATAGTTGTGCCTCTCTCTCTCTCTGTACATAAACTCCACTACATTTGGATGGAAAGATGTTTTTCTCTGCAAGAAGAGCCAAAATTGTTTTTCCTAAAAGTGTTGAAGCCAACTACCCCCAACAGGTTTAAAAGCTCAGAGACAAGGCAGGAAGGTTTTTTACATAGCAGCAATCTAACAGTTGAGTTCCTTTTAATTATTTATGTTTAAGTGAGTGGGATTTATTAGTGCTGAAACAGGTACTTTTCTTCATTTCTAAGCCACTTCTCAGCAGCAGCAATTAAAGCTGTGAAGTACTGAAATGGTTTCTAAAAAATTTTAACAAATTTTTCTAGCAAAATTTGGAACAGCTCTACCAAAACAAACAGACAAATAGCAATCTTGTCAGACAAGTCTTAAATATTTGTTGCCTCGCTCTGAAGTAGTCTTACAAGCCACTTGGCAACATTTATATAGCGGGAATAAACACAGATTGCAGCGCCGTTTACAGCTCTATAACCATAATGATGTAATTCTAATTTAGAAAGAGATATTAATCTGCAAAGTTAATTGCTTTTCTTGTTAGAAAGCCTTATTCTAGTCCAATGACTGTTATAAAATGGTAGTACATGCTGAAGTTATGCCCCATCATCAACTGCAGACTCGTTTAGCTAGGCGAAATGTGCAGCCAGGAATGAGGAATTTCCTTCTGCAGCACTGAAGGGAGCACAGTGTTCATCTGCTGTGCATGTAAGCCTCCCAATGGCCACAAACACACAACCTCCTAAGGAGAACTTGGCTCTCAGTAAAAGACTAAAACTACTGATATTGTGAACCATGGCACAAGACTAAAAAAACCACACCATTAGTGTCCCTAGTCCAGCTCCATGCAACAGCAAACAATTTATTAGGTGAATATCATAGCTGTCCCAAGTGTCATCAATACAGCTCCTTACAGCAGTTTTAATTCAGCTTAAGACTTCCAGAGCTCAAGGTACAAAACCAGGTCATATTCAAACTGATCAAAACAGCAATAATCTAACTTGTTTTTTAATTTCACAAACTTCCTGATGTCATACATAAAAAATAGGCGTGCAGGTGACAGGAGACCACACAGCTTGACAATTGTTAACATGATGTTGTTTGTTGCAATGTAGAAAGTAAAGAACTAAGCATCATCTTTGGAGATAATGCCTTACAAGAAATTTCATATGTGACTTTTCTGAGCAATCCTGCTGTGCCCCTGAGGATTAAGGAGATATGTTACAAATTAGGAGGGCTACATATTATCTTCATAGGGGCCAAACATGTGCATACTGAATGATACTGTGTCAGACTGATGCCCACATAATTAGCCTCCTAGAAACAAAAGCTCTTTTTAGCTCTGGACTGCACTTCATATTTTCTTCTTCAAGAGGTATGAATAAAGTTTAATCACCCTAACAGTGAAAATAAAGATTTTCCAAACACTGGAGAGATACCACAGAGATGGCTAATCTTTTCAGGGTGAAGGAGGACTTCTTCAATAATACAGCACAATTAATACTTGCCATTCTTAACCTCAGTAATCTGACAAAGCAAAGTAACACCTTTTAGCCTCATGACTTCTTTTTTTAATCATCTGTCCTAAAGCATTTGAGCTCTTTACTGCAAAATAATGCCAGCATCTCATCCAAGCTACAAAGAAATAGTTTCTAAGACTGAGAGACAAAATAAATTTTCTTTGGATTGCCAAGACCACAAAAGCCCACAAAAGGGAGGGTGGCCATGGGGGTATAAAGAGAAAGAAATCTTCATGGCAGACACCCACTGGTCACCAGGAATCATCTTTTTTAAAAAGAATTTGGGTACTGAAATCTGTTTTTCTACAAGTTGCAGACATACCTCCCTAACTACCAAAGTAGGCATTTTCACTGAACACATCTGAAAGCTCCAAAGAGCACTTGCCCCAAAATAATGCACAGAACACATTTGCTTGAGAAAGAGGGAATGTAGCAGTAATCAAGGTCACATGTGATTTTTCTTTTCCAAAGCTGCCCAGTCTAAGGGATGGGTAGTACCACTGAGAACATCTTCAGTCTCCCAACTATTTGGGCAGAGAAGTGCAGAAGCATGAATCACAACCTCCATGAATTTTTAAAGGTCCTTTTAAGAGGAACACAGAAAATATTATCCTCTCTTTTTTTTCCACAGCTGACCTTAGAGCTAAGCAAGTCCTTTGCAAGAAGGCCTCTTCTCTGACCTGCACTAATGCATTCAATAGCATTCTGGGAATTTAACATTAATCCTTGGTCAGCAGACACAGAAGATGCCCTACCCACAAAATCACAATGAGAAAACAAGCTTTGTGACAGAGCAGCAACCTGGGTCTCATTAAAACCAATGGGAAATTCTGTTTTATTAATTTGAGAGGCTAACTATTTAGGTGGTATGTGAGACTATGAAGATATGCAGTAATCACTTCCTTTCTCTCCACATCAACTTGTCACTCTGGCTTACTAGTTCAATATAATCAACAGACTGCTTTCCCAAGGGTTTCTAAATAAACAAAGCTACTGCGTTTCACACGTCTTACACTGACTTGTAACTTGCATGCCTCAACAGTCCTGATTAAATTCTCACCTGCCCTTCTCAAATCCAATTTTAGTCTGTATCAGGGCTATCCATACATATGGCTATGTAACAGACATAAGAGGTTCAGCTCAGTTCCACAGAATTATCCATATGTAAAAAAGCATTTAAGGAGAAAAGCAAAACTAAGAACACAAGAACATTTGATGAAGAAAAATCATTGAGAAGTCAGGACCCGAAAAAGCACACCAGGTGCTCTCTGGAAACAAGTGTTCACACTGTTGTTATGCTGTTCAGAATTACATCCTTCTGCCATTCAGTCATTTGTGCAGAAGTACACATTTTTAGTCTAAAATCAAAATTACAGTACACAACAAAAATGTATTTTTTTTCTGTTAAGACCAGAAATACTTTCAACCTCTCACACTTTACCTCCCTTAAGGTTATCTGAGCTTTGGACTATATTTCCTCAAAGCTTCACATACTTTTTTACCAAGTGGAGTATGATATTGCTAATTTGTGTCTTTATTAATCCAATTTGTCCTTCTCTTCCTATTTTCAGCAATTCATGTGATTCATTTCAATTAGATATTATTTCTTAATGCCATTACTGTGTGCTCACACCCACTCCGAGGTAATTAGCAAAGATAACTTACTGAAAACATTAAGACATGAGGAACACAAATAAAACATTCACATCAGTGGTTGAGGGAGAAAGAGTCCAAGTCTGCTTCAAGGCCAGGTTTCATCACAATAATTATTATTGGGACCATTACATGATCTCTACTCATCCTCATAATAAAGTTATATAAAAACAGAACTAACCTTATGCATTTTAAGGCTTAACTGTAGAGAAATCACTATTTACTTTTATTTCCAGTCTCTGAGGAATTTTGGTCTGATATTCAAAGTCCATAAGACATCCACCCAAATTCAAATTACAAAAGCAGCTATCACCTTATGAATCAGTATATCCAGTGCTGCACTTAAAAGGCTAATATTTTAATAGCTACAATGCTCCAATTCAATGTTCCAATTCAATTTGCCTTCCCTTCAGTTTCTGTTATCACAGCTTTAACCAGGAGTATAGCCTAGCTTGCCTGCCAATACTGGGTATTTTTATAAAGAGACACTGATTGTCACTAATAGCACCATTATCTTCTGTAACAGACTTCTTTATGAAATGGCCTGAAGTTAGAGAAATGGTGCATGTCACTGTCAGGGTAAGCAGCCCAAGGATGGGATTTGTACTTAGGTATAGAATATGACCTCTGGAGGCCCAGCACCTCATTCAAATGGCCAGTGAGATAAAGTCACTCAGTGCTGACAACAAAAGTATAAAAATTTCTGAGAATGAAGGCCCCACAATTTCTTTGGACCCTTGTTTCAGTGTTTTAACCACTCCCTTGGTAATAAAAAAAAAAATCCTAAGGCAACAAACACCTTCTACTACCCAAGTGGGATTTCCTGTGATATAAGTTAAGTCTGTTCCTTCTTGTCTTAAAGCTACATATCCACAATAAGCTTCTGGTTCTGTCTGCTCACTGTTTCTGTCTGTGAGCACAGACAAGGAAAGAAATCAGGCCATTTATTAACCCATTGCAGACTGCAGTTTCAAGAGACTAATAGAGTCAATTACTAGTAGGTCAGAGTAACTACAAGACATATGATTCATGCATCCATTCAGTGTTTCAGAGGGGCTACAAAGAAGTAAACAGCTAGAGTGAAAATAGTTTCTCTCTTACCCTGGAAAGGGTCCTGTTTTTATTAAAAAGAACTATTAGCATTAAAAAGGACTTTTGCTACAATTTTTCCAAATTGTAGTTGCTCAGTGTATAGACTCCTACTCAATGTCTTCTAAAACTCAAAAAAAAATTTCCCAAATTCCCAAATTTTTACTTACAATTCATGCTTTTCTAAAGTCCTTCAAATCACAAGTGAGCAGACAACCAGGCAACCTACCCACCATCAGATTCTCCAGGATCCTCTTTCTCATCCTGTTAACATTTCCTGAGTTCCCACTGTTACTTACATCCATCCAAATTCTTACCCATTCTTCCCAACTCCTCTCCCCTTCCACTATGGGAAAACTGTGCTAAGCAGCCACAACAGTTCCCAACTGAAAATTACACACATTTTCCCTTAGGCCTTTACCCACTTTTAGATACATAAGACAACTATTCCCAAAGTTATGCTGAGCAAACCTTTATCAAGCAACATATGGCATTAATGGGAATACAATGATTTAGGCCAATCACAAATTTCCCATGATACATTTGCACTGTATTAATCACTTTTTCAAGAATTTTTGCATTCAGTCATAATACATGTGGTTTTAGGTGTTTTATCTCTGATGTTTAATTAGTTCTAGTTTGTATATTGAGAGACAAAGACAGTTGTCATGGTCAAACTGATAAATGTGTTGGTCCCACATGCAAGCCAATGGTATTGACTACATTCTTTTTTTAAAAAAATAGGTGAAGTTGCCCTTTTAAGAGGATATCTGCATCAAAAATAGTATTGTACAATGAAAGTGTTTTCCATTCCAAATTCTCACTTCAAGATTTCCATTATGGGAGTAGAACCACTCCTTATTTGACACTGTTGTTTCCATTGTCTGATGGAATACTCCCACTTCAAGTGTAGTGCACATTTAGTGCAGCTAACTGGACTCCATTTTTTCTGTCTCACATAACAGCAGTAAAAATTTCTATTATATTTCCCTTTATATTTTCCTTACTCCTCAATGAGGTTACCAATATTTATAAATATGTGCCTGAAAGTATTATCAACTTACATCCAATACAGGGGTTTTTTTAAAATTTTTCTTCACTTTCCTAATTTTTTGTATTAACTATGCAAGTTCTTCTGGTCAGGCAAATTATGCTTACTTGCTTCTCTTCAACATCTACCACAGATTTCTGTCAGGCGCCTATTACATTAAAACAAATTTCCTACCACAAGATCCACACATCTATTTTTGTAGTTAAAATATAATTTTCCAAAATATTTCAGTTATGAGCACTTTTCAAAAATTATATCCACTACCAGTATATTAAAAGGCCATTTTGTGCAATACAACAAGCACATACAACAAATGGTGTGTAGTGAAAAGGAAGTAAAAACATCTCATTTTCTGTTGAAATTACAATAAACTCAACTCAAATATTGTGCTTTTCTACTTATCTGCACTCAATTAAAAAAAAAAATCATCTCAATACCCAGACTCTCTCTGCAACTCCTGTTGTACAGAGAAGCTTCTTAATCACATTTAGCCGACATTCCAACCTCTATCCATTTCTTTTTGCAAAAGGAAAGCAGCCATTTCTCAGTCTTTTTTAATTTAAAACACAGTTGAAATTCATTGGATGATCCTTGTAGATTGACCAAACACAGAAATGCTTCAAAAGCAGGCAGACCCTGCTGTTCTTCACAGCCTGCAGGGCCCCTGAATCCTTTAGAGCAAGAGCCCCCGCCACGCTGGGCAGGCAGGCTGCAGGAAACGTGCAGGTGATGCACCCTGCACACAACACCAAGCAATTTCTAGGGGTCACAAACACAGAAGCAAAAACTGAGCTATACACAAAAACAGCTAATGGTATTCTAGCAAGAGTGGCAGGTTTTGGCAAAGGTCTCCAGCTCTACTACACCACTGATTTTTATTTTTGTTTTCTGATCTGAGCAGGCCCCTCAATAGTCAATAGTTTGACTTCCATAAAACTTCTGATTTTGTACAGTTTCAGCTTCTAACACCTTTACCAATGCCTTTTGTAGCTTTCAGATGGGCTGTTTTTTCACCCCCTTAAAAAATGTTGATGCTCAACTTCAAGAATGTAAAAGAGCCAATTTTTGCTCCATTTACTTTATTGAAAGATTACTCTTCAAATCAAGTGGGCATTTTGTTTTAATCAGCACAGACACTTCAAGAGCAAGTGTCAAGCTGATGGAATTGCCTGTAGCACTAGGTGAGTTATAGGAGGAAGGCACCACTCCAGATTACAGTTCCACTATAAATTCCTACCTGGGCTGGTGTCCTCTCTAAAATAGTATTAGAGGACAGAGACAGCAAAGACTGTAACTTCAGCTCCTTCCATCTTCATTACAAAGGTCTCTCATAATACTTTTTTTTTTACATCGTGATAAGCTTCACTCTGCTCCCCTGGATGTTTCACACTTCATTATATTTTAGGTGTAACGCCTTCTGGTCACAGCCTAGTTATTTGAAGGATTGCGTTGCTCTTTTTGATCCTGGAAGGCAAACTTGAACTAATGATGCACTGCCCCTCCAATCAGCAAAAGCATCAGATGAAGACATTTGTCAGCATAAATCTTATACATTGCATTATATAGCTGACAGAAAAGATCATTCAGTCTTTTATTCACTTAAACCTAACAAGTCTGTGCCTTTTTTTTCCCCTCTTTGCACCATTAGCTGGAAAATCCAAAGAGCAAACTCACAATAAGTCAGACCAAGAGCTTCAAAATGTTAACATGCTCTTTTTCATGGCAGGATTTCTTGTCTGTTTTGCAGGTGAAAGATTACAACACTCAATAAGAAATGAGGGGATGAGTAAGAAGATTAAAGACAACAGTGTTGCAGACTCCTGGTCTTCCTTGATCTGCTCTAAACATGAATCTTGGAACCACAGACCTCATGACTCAGCTAAGGGACTGGGTAGCAAACAAAATATAATCTCAAGCAACCTCCCTCAAGCGGAAATCTTAATTCCAAGGGTAGATTACATGAAGTAGAAAATTACTGGAAAGACTAATCCTAGCTCTGAGCACCAGTGTTAGAGAAAGCCCAGTGAAACAGAATATAGCTTAAAAAGGCAATTACCAGGCAACTTTCAGCATCACTGGCTTTCTGTGAGTGTTTTCCCTACTGGCCAACGTTTAAAAACAGGCACCTTAAGCAGAAGCCCCACACCAAGATTAGGTCTCCTAACTTTTTTGCAGACTCAGCTAACTGCCTGGAAACTAGCACTGAAATGCTGGAGCTGCATAAGCTTGCTGTTGGATATGTATTTTTTATACATTACATTTGAGAGCAAAGCGTAAGGTGCAGACTAAGAAAGAAATGCAAACCTGGACCCAAATGCAAATCTTAATTTGATTTGATTGACTGAGAAATTCAGCACAGCAGAAAAAAGTAGTAGATGGAGGCAGTCAGTGCTATGACCCCTCTTCAGGGCTTATTTGAGGGCTCCACGGGCACTTGAGCCCAGGCACTAATTCAGCACCTAGCTCTGAGCACAGGGGATTATATGGGGTATCTCAGAGGGAACACTGGCATGGCTGCCTTAACCAGCAAGCACCAAAACCACTCTGCAAATCAAACTGACAGGCAGGGAACATAGAGAAAAACAGATTAGTTTAAGAAACAAACAAAAACCTGAAGAATTTGCAAAAGCTGAAGGGTTACAGCATACCTAGTGTCAAGTTACTGGATTGAAAGCTCGGCCATTCCCACTGGCACCTAAGAAGTATGAATTCTGAAATTACTGCAATTTTTTTTAAAAGCAGTAGATGACTTTAACTTCATTTCCTTAAATGTTTCCTCTTCCTCAGATGAATTCTCATGAGAAAGACTGCTCTTTCCAGAATAGTTGTCAGATGCAGGACACAAGTTCATGCATTAAAACTTTATGTGCAGCTGACACAAGCCCCTCCTGTGTCCTCTCCATAACTTACTCAATAATGCTGAAGCAAAGACCCAGTCAGATGTAACGGAAATTAATTGCATTAAATCATTTGGATTTTTTTCCCCTTTGGAGATTTAGAGTAACGTAAAAAGTATCATTGCAGTGGATAGCTTACAGACACCTTTTAATTTTGAAACTCTAACCCTGCAGAAATGTTTGAACTCACTTTACAATATCTGCACTATGTGAGGATAATTTCTTGGTGCAATACTTTTTACGGCAGACAGCTGCCTATCACCACAGACTTTAAATGGGACCGAAACATTTAAGTTCCTTTGAAGCTTAAAAAAACCCCTACTTTTGAAAGCCGTATGGTTAAACTTCCTAGAAGATATTCGCTTCTATCAGAATCCTATTATCCTCACCTAAGTTGCTTAGTAGTGCACAAATCTAATGTTAAAAAGTCAGATTTGGTTTAAAGACAATTCTGGACAGAGATGCGTAGGAATTAATAGAACTTATGTTCACTAGGCTTTTCTTGGTCCTTAACCTCACTTTCCAATTCCTCTATCCAACAATCATGCAGTGGTTTTAGACCAGCCTCCACAGACTGCTGTGGAGCAGCATGACAATGTCTATGCACGATTTTAGGCAATTGAAGTCTGTTGATCAAGTATGGCAAATCTATGCCCAAATCTTCCAGTGTCATGTGCAGCAGTCCCATTCAGGCATTAGGTGACAGGCTATTGCTCAAAAATCACTTTCTTCCCTTACCTCCACAGTAAGCTGGTAACCAGCTTTCCTAGCTGTCCCTCAACAATGGTATAAGGATAAATTACCTTTTAAATTCAAACCCTCAAAAAACACTAACCTGCAACTCTCTTGGAAAAAGCAAGTTATGAACATAGTTTCACTCCCTACAGGTTCTGTCCTCAAATTCTGAAACAGGAGGAATAAGGCGTCTTTGTTGCCCAGAGAAGGGCAACAAAGCTGGTGAAGGGTCTGGAACACAAGTTTGATGAGGAACAATTGAGGTGATTGGAGATGTTTAGCCTGAAGAAAAGGAGGCTCAGGAGGGATCTTATTGCTCTCCACCACTTCCAGAAAGGAGGTTGTGGCCAGTCTTGTCTTTGAGGAAATATGTGACGGAACCAGAGGAAACGGCCTCAACCTGTGTCAAAGGGTGTTTAGCTTGGATATTAGAAATGATCTCTTCACTGAAAGATTGCCAGGCATTGGAACACACTCTCCAGTAAGTGGTGGAATCACCGCCCCTGGAAGTGTTGAAAATGTTCTGGATGTTGCATTTGGAAACATGGTGATCATGGTGGTGGCTGTTTATTTATGGTTTTAATTATGGTTCAACTCAAATCTTCAAGGTCGTTTCCAACCATAATGATTCAACGACAGTCATTGTGTCTTTAGCCAGCTTTCTTTGCATGAAAGTGTGATTAGGACATAGGATTCCCTGGCTGCTCTTTGTTTTCTATGTTCACAAGACATGTCAGGTTCTCTACAGCACAGAAACTAGTCAGTGATCCAAAGAGGTTGGGGCTCAAACACTGGTTCCAAAGCTGGAATGACATACAGTTTTAAGAAGGTTTAAACCACATACTTTAGGGTAAGCATAGCAAGTAGCTAAAGTAGAATGCAATGTCTGCCAGGGACCAAGCCCTGAGCCCACTTTATGTTCGATCCTGGCTGTAAAGCTTTACTTTTCTGACATCTGCTTTGGATGGACCAGCTCTGCCTACCCTTTAACTGTTCACTTTTACTCTCTAGTATTATCTGAGTTTTTCAACAAGGCAGACATGCACACCATCTTATCTTCCAGCTGCCAATCGCCGCCGCTTTTTGCTAGGTTATCTACATCAATGTCTTTTCCAGCATCCAACTTATTTTATCTCATCTTTAGTGTGACTTGTCTTCTACTTGTCACAACCTTTCTCAGGACCCAGACAGATGTCCACATCCATCACATCCACTTCCTTAAATCCCCATTAAATTCAGCTCCCCTTCTGGAAGATACACACTGAGTTTAATCACTGTAAAGTCATGCAGCTACAAAATTGAACATCATAAATATTAACTGCATACTAAAACAATGGCAAAGCAATGAAAACAATCAACCACCACTGAAATGTATTTACATTCTAGGGAATCCATTTAACTGGCAGCTTGGAAAACAGCATGACAGTTTTCCTGTGGTTCTTTCCTTCAGAAACAACTCAATGTTACATGTTCAGGTACCCTACAGATGGGGTTACTGATGTGCAACTGCTTCTGGCTGCTACTATCTGTCAAATTACTCACAGAGGTTGTAAGACAGAAATTTCTTTCAGACTAAGTTTCCCACTAGTGTACAAGTCCATGCTTTCCATGCCGCTTTCCCACTCTCTTTTGGAAATAAATAGGCAACATTTATTTTTTAGGTTCTGTAGGTGTTTTAAAACTACAGCTAAGTGGCTAAGCTCTTGTGAAGATGAACTCACATCAGACTTACACGGTTCTAGCAAGGTGGCAATTGAGACAGTGCTCTTGTAATAACATTTTGAAAAGGTCAGTCTTGCTACTTTATGCACAAAATTCCCACAAATAAAACATTCTAGACTCTTTAGTCATCTGTGAAACATGAAAAAAATGGAACTGCAAAACCTTTGCTTATAGTCTTTTCATATGAAGATAGTGTTGAGAAGAGTTCACCAATCCCATAAGCTTTTAAAGTTTAGAAAATAACCTATTTTGCAGACTACACTATTTCCTTTTCTTAGTCATAGTCAAACTTCTGCTGTGAGGCATTCATAAATACTTTTTTTTAATTTTATACTCACAACCGATGAAACAGAAACTTAGAACTTGATCTAGAAAGGCTAGCTGCAGTCAAGGCTAGATCAGATTCTTAATAAAACCAGACTTTAGCACATACAGGAGATCTTTGTTGACAAGAATACCTATTTGTATTAATGAACTAAAGCTGAAGGGATTCCTTTTTCTGATCATATAAGCTTCTATAAAAGGTACCTTTCATCAATTTGAATGAACTCCATATATATAATTTTATATCCTGGGACCGTTTGACTAACAACAGCTTTTTAAATATTTTTTGCATGTTATATTCACTCAGGAGGTATCAGAAAGCCTCCTGTAGACCTATTAAGGTGTATTAAGAGAAGAGCTAATAGAAGACTTGAAGAGACAGGGGAAAAAAACTTATACAATATCTGAAGTTAAGGAAAAAGACTCAAGATCATCACCACCACCATCTGCAAACTCCTAGGCAATTATTTCAGCTGTGATTACAGAGATCAAAGAAATTATATTCAGCTCTTTGCACTGTTTAAGCATAAGTCTGAGGGTAGGAGTGGTGTGGACAAGCCACAGTCAGGGCAGGCCAGAAGATAGAATGCCACAGGGACAGCCTTGAGAAACACAATTCCATTTTTTTTCTTGTCCCACCAGGCTATGTAGCAATGTAAGCAGTGTACAGCTCATGTTCTCCTGTGTCCCTATGCTCCAATCCAAGTAGTGGCATAATGGCAGCCCAGAGGAAGACCTTTATGTTTGCTTGACTCATTCCTGCTCCCAATCCATCTTTCTGTTATCACACAGCTTTGAAAAAACTCTGAAGATTCTTTAATACTAAAGATGCTTAGTTATATTTTTCTCATGAGAGCTCAGTTCTGACAAGACCCTCATGGATTTGATATTTGCCAACCAACAATACAAATAACACAGAACCACTGCCTTGTTGACTAGGTATTGCACTGTATTAAAATTCAGGTACATTTTATTTTTTGGAATATGCAGTCTCACTTGGAGAACCAATCTTTGCCTTTGTTCAAATGAAAAGTAGAGTCTCTAAGTATTTGTGGATTCTAAGTCTTCTGAATTAAAGAGTATGAATGAATGATAACGCAGAAACATGGTGATGGAAGCAATGAGGCAGCAAAGCAACTGCCTTTGCCAGATTTTTGTTAAAATGTATTTATTTCCAGCACACTCATTGTGGCATGCACATCTAAGTGTTCAAAGCAATTCTTCTGAATGATTAAACAAAGTGAACATATCCCCACAATTACTAAGCCAAAAGGTGACTTGATGTTAGGTTTCCCCTTATTTCTCTGTAATGCTGGTTGAAAGAGATGGTACACGACTTCATGAGCTGGCATGCTGGAGAAAGGGCCCTTCAGAGCAGGAGCGAAGGGGAAGTAACAAGGCAGCTGAAGAGTAACCTGGCCAGAGGCATGTGCTGTGCTTTAAACAGTGCAGCCAAGCAGCTCCACCACCATGCAGTTTGTTTGCAGCTAAGCAAGGGTTTTGGTGAGGTGCCTGAAGCTATGAAACAGTGTCTTGAAATCCTTACATCTCCAGAGACCGTAAGCACACACTGAGCTCACCAGCCATTGTGAGCACTTCTCATGGCCAAAAACCACGGGTGTGTATGGCCTTCTCTTAACTCTTCCCTCTCAGGGATCTGCCTTCTCCTTCTTTTCTTAATTTAAGAATAACATAATTTAGAGCCCAAATTTGATGGCTGTCCTTTGCATATCTTGTAGACCCTCTTTGTGTATGTGAAAACATAAGGCCACAAGCTGGCATGAACCTAGAATTTTATAAATGTATTTTATAAAAATCTATTTATTAATCCTTCCTGTAAACCTAGAATTTAACTCCTCATCACATGCCTCACTGCTCAGCTGACAATAAATACAACCTCAGGAAGCAAAGTAGTGATGGGCATGTTTAAAAAGGGAAATTTACTTCCACCATCTAACCCATCCAATGCAAAGCATCATTTTGAATATAACTGGTCTTACCCTCTCCCAGGGAGGCTACTCCTGCCATCCCACCATTACCAAAGCCTTGTTACATATGCTCCAATACAGGGTTCCAAAGTGTTCTAAGAGCAAATGACACCTAATATTTAAAATGTCCTGTGGTGATTCATTTCCCAGGGAAACTTTTCACTATATTTGCTAATAAGTTCATTAAAAAGGGCACAGAAATCCAATGAATGTGAAAGAAGAAAGATTCAGATGAAAAAACAACCAAAAATATCAGAACCTGCATATAGTACTGATTTGAAATGATAAAGTTGAAAATAAACTAACCTAAAAAACAAAGGTTCGTGGAAATCACCACCATGCCCAAAAAACAACCATGTCAAGACACACATTATGTTCTGTTGATCTTTCATCTTGCCTGACAAGCAAACATCAAGACCACAAGTTTAACACTTTTAAGAAGAACTCGGCTGTATGCCACACAAAGGAAAAACAGAAGGAAAAAAAAAAACGTGAAAGCTTGAAAAACAAACAGAAAAATGCAGCTATTTTTAAGACCAAATTTTTATCACAATCTCATCTAGAAGTTTTTGACTGTTCTTTCTCTCTAGAAATATGTATTGTCTTGTCCATATGAAACTGAATGTCATCATTTAACCCCAGCCAGCAACTAAGAGTCACACAACCACTTCCTCTCTCCCCACCCTGACAGTGAGAGCAAGAGTCAGAAAAAGGTAAACTTGATGGGTTTAGATAAGAACAGTTTATTAATTGAAACAAAATATAATACTACTAATAACATTTGTAATGAAAATGAGAGAAAGCAGTAAAACATAAAGAAAGCAAGTGATGCACAGTTCCTGCACAGTTCCAATTAGCTTCCTCCCAACCAACTCTCTACAGGCTGTATACTGATTATGTTCTTTTGCGCAGAACATCCCTTCAGCCAGTTCAAGCCAGCTGCTTTGGCCATGCTCCCTCACAGCTTCTTGTGAATCTGCTCACTGGCAGGCATGGGAAAATGAGGAGTCTTTAATTTAGAATAAGCACTACTTATCAACAAATGAGTAGTTATTTAGTGTTATCCACATTGTTCTCACACTAAATCCAAAACACAGCACTGTATCAGCTACTAGGAGGGAGATTCCTGCCCTCAGCTGAAACCAGACTACTCAAAGGAGGAAGAAGTCAAGGTAAGACTGCCACTATAAGGAGCTCTAGTTCCCAAAATATTCTTTGCTAACTTGGGTAGAGCAGCCCTAGGAAATCCTTCCAAACACCTCCCACAGTGCTGGTTGCACTCAGCCTCTCAGGGATGGAATGCTGTTCCAAGGTGCAACGCAGCTGTGTATAACAGGGCAGCTGGGACAGGCTGGGTCCCATAGCTGGATTAAGACTCACAATCCCCTTCTCTGTGGCTCAGAAAACCAAATGTATCCTGGATTACATTAAAGTGTGACCAGCCAGCCAAAGGACAGTCTTCTGCCTCTCCACTCTGCCCTCCTCAGACCCCATTTCCAATGCTGCATCCAGCTCTGGAGTCCCCAGCACGAAAAAGACATGGACCTGTTGGAACAAGTTCAGAGGAGGTTCTTTAGGATCCTCAGAGAGCTAAAGCACCTTTCCTTTGGACAAAGGCTGAGAGAGTTGGTGTAGTTCAGCCCAGAGAAGGCTCTGGGGAGACCTTTCAGCAATTCCTAAGGGACTCCCACATGAGAGGTGGAGAGGGACTTTTTACAATAGCATGTAGAGAAGGGACAAGGAGGAGAGGCCTCAAACTAAAAACAGTAGGTTTAGATTAAATACTATGAAAAAATTCTTCACTGTGACTGTGGTGAAACACTGGCACAAGTTACCCAGAGAAACTGTGGATGCCTCACCCCTTCAAGTGTTGAAGGTCATATTGGATGGGACTTTAAGCAACCTGGTCTAGTGAAAAGTGTCCCTGTTGATGAAGGGGGGCTGAAATTGAATGGTCTTTAAGGTTCCTTCCAACCCAAACCATTCTACAACTCCTCCATTGTAGTTTCCTATTGATAGAAACCAATTGAAACCTCTGAAATCTTCTGACTATCCATACTCATGAAAGACTAATTTGATTATTAAAATAATAGTAAAACAGTAAAAAAATAAAACAGACTATTTCAGTTGGAAGAAAACTAAAGCAACCATCTAGTCCAACTGCCAGAGCAATCCAGGCTGATCACAATTTAAAGATTTTTTTTTAAGGTCATTTCCCAAATGCCTCACACACTGATAGGCTTGGGGCATTGATCACCTCTCTGGGAAGCCTGTACCTGGGTCTGACCACCCTCTCCCTAAAGAAGCACATCTAATGCCAAGTCTAAACCTCCTCTGGCACAGCTTTGAACCATTTCCATGTATCCTGTCAGTGGATACCAGGGAGAAGAGCTCAGCACCTCCCTCTCCCCTTCCCCTCCTCAGGAAGCTGTGGAGAGCAGTGAGGTCACTCCTCAGCCTCCTTTGCTCCAAACAAGCCCAAAATCCTCAGCTACTCCCCTCAAAACAATGCTCAGAGCCCTTTCACAGGCTTTGTTGCCCTCTTCTGGACACATGCAAGAAAGTCCATGGGATTGACATGTAGAAAGACAGTGATCTCAAACACACCCATACACCCTTTAACAATTTTTCTTAATCTGACAAAGCTCTGGAATGGAGCAACTACTAGCTTCTAGACTCTTACCCTCAAAAGCATAAATCAAAAACTTACTCTGGAATTATATCAATCTAGGTTACACTGAATTTATCAGAACTGCACAATTAGAACAGTACAGTTTACTGTTCTGTCCTCTCAGAGCTCTGGTTCTACTTGAAAGCTCATTTTGTATTCAGCTTGAGGTTTTTTTGGTTTGTTTTACATCTCTCCTCTGGCTATGCTAAATCTTCCCTTCAAGGTCAATTTGCTTTCTCAACAATAATTAATTTAGCATCACAATGCCACAGTGAGCTATGCAAAAATTATCTTCTCTATACTTCAGATTAGGATTCAGAATCACAAAGAAAGTTTCCCATGTTCACACAGGGAGTCATCAGGAACACAAACCGTACATCTTCAGCCCCACTAACTGCAAGACCACACCATCTATTTTAGAGTCAAGAATACTTCTGCATTTATTTCACTCATAAAACACATTAAATTCTTATGTTATTTTTAATAATCTGATTCTCCTTCTTGATCTCTATCACTTAATTTCTAATCCTCTTACTTTTAAGTAGAATTATTTTTAGTTAAGCATGTTCCATAATCAAGGTATTTTTATTGATTTGATATTCTATTGTATAAAAGGTCCCAAGTACCTCTCCAGACTTATGTTCATATTTGAACATTACAATATTGTATTCCCTATTCTTTACATCCAGTAGTATAATGAATGCTGTGGCCTTTCTTCCAAGAGATAGACTAATAGAACAAATGTATTTATCTGGTTTTTGTGAAGCTCGTGGCAGCTTTGTGTTTTATGTTTCAAAATTTGAGAGGGCTCAAGGGTTCAAAAGTTCCTAGGTGGGGTTCATATCCATATCCCTACAAAGAGCACAGTCATAAACCCCTTTGCTCTATAAAGTCTGGGGGGGAAAAAAAGTGTTTTCAATGAAGTTACTCCTCTCCCCACAACAGAATCTTCTCTGGTACTGAGACCAGCATTCAATCATTTTTATAAACACACAAAGTCAAAGTTCCAAAATGCCCTTTCCACTCTTCTTAAAGTAAGGCAATGTCTCCTCTTCTGCAATTCTTGTTTTAACTATCCTAAGTAGACTTTTATCCTTACAAAGAGGTTTGTTTAATCCTCTTAAGAAACAGTTGATCATTTCTTGTTTAGGCCTTCCATACCTAATACTAGGAGGCCATAGAAGCAACATCATTGTTTCATTTATTATTTGAAAGTACGTAAATGGGGAGGGAGCCACACAACATAATCCATCTACTGGAGGAAAAAAAAAAAAAAAAAAAAAAGAGTTATTCCCTTAAAATTACAACAACTCAGTGCCCACTTCTCTGGAACTACATTAGGATGGATAATGACTCGTGTGTAACTATTATTAATTGAAGGTTGCTGCCCAAAAGGAATAATAATTAGCCCAAAAAAAATCCTTTCTTTGTACCCTTAATTCATTTCTTTACATCACAAAAAGAAACAGTTCCATGTTCCTGGGGACTTTAGGAGAAAAAATAGTGATGGAGAAACTACTGGCTTGTGCAATGCCCTTGTGATTTTGACATTGTGAGAGTAACTGTTTTCTCAAAATAGAATTTAACAGTGATGGGGGGAAGAGGAGGAGAACATTCATATGACCATGAGATGAAGAAAGGCAAGGAGAGAAAAACATACAGGAAAAAAATGGTGACTTAGAAGGACAAGCAGGTATAAAGATTGAACTGTTCAAGAAAAATGCTGGCTTGTCACCTACAAATTACCCAATATCATGTGCAGAACTGGCTTTTGTGTATTAGGTGAGGAGCACTAACTTGCACTACTCTAACATAACTGCACGAGACTATCAGAGCCCACTGTGATAATGGCAAAATGCTATTTATCATCTCCTCATGGTAAAACTCCACCAAAGTTATTTAAATATTTTAATAAAATATAATTAAAATAATAATTTGACATTAATATTACCTATTGACATCCATTTCCTTTTTTTCTTTCTAATTTATGGAACCAGTGTACTCTCCTCTAAAACCTTTTTACCCTTATCCCTCAATGAAAACTCCTTTCCATCTGGCTGTATACTAATGTGTGAATATGTATGTAAAATAATAGGTTTACATGGCCACATTTTTATTATTTAAAGAGTTGTCACATTGAAATGGTGCTTTAAATCAAAAGATGGTGTATTTCTGACAACCCTTGGCTGACATATATCATCCTTTATCACATTACAGTGGACAAGAACATAGCAGGACATGATTTATTGCTGCCAGGATTGGCATTTTGAAGAATGGCTCCATGAAAACTTTCAAAAACATCACTATGTTAATTACATTTGCTTCCAGTTTTGAGGGTTTTTAAGGGCTCATTTTCCTCTCACAATCTGAAGGAAGCTAAGTATCAAGAAAACAGAGCCTCTACCAGTAAATCAACTGTCACAAATATCCACAGCTTCAGCTGTACCTAAAATTCCCAAGGGCATGCTCAATAAGAAAGTCTATTGAGATGTAGGAGTGTTTCACACCAGAAGAAGTGCTATTAAACATTTTCATTTTCAAGAAGCTGTATCAAATATAGAGACACACATCACTTATACCTCACAAGAATAAGTGGCCAATAAAATTTTTTACATGTGTGGCCTTATTTTGCACACACACAGACAAACACCCTTCTCCTTCCAGGCATAGAATGAATTACAAAAGAGATAAACTGAAGCACTGTCATCTTCTAGAAAGACAAAAAGATGATGAAAATAAATCAACCATTCCACAGGGTTCCAGTGAGAATGAAAACCCACTGAATTTGGCAAGTTCTGCCACTGTAGCTGTAAAGCACTGATTCCAGCTAAAGCAAACCAAAACGCTCTTTTTGTAGCCTTTGAATTATACAAGGTTCACAGGCTCACTTAAACACAAGACTGGAATCTGACATATTCCTTTTTCCTATGGTATCTTGTGGGAGAAATTCTTGGCATTAAGAGCCAACAAAATTTGCTAACCTGGGTATTCTCACTCAGACATTTACTTCTGCTGGGTAGAATCAATTCTCCATCTTTGGAATTGTATGAAAAAGCAAGCACAGAATGACTATTAGCTACATGTCAATTGCTGAACTGATGTTTGCCAAAACACACGTAACACAGTACTTTGACCACGTACAATAGGTGTGCAGAGGGCACTCTAAGAATTGGATAAGCATACAAAGATACTTGCCTGGATAACCACTTGATTCAAGAGGGTAGAAGAACTTGAAACTTTAGAACAACTTTCTAAATCATAGAAGCAATAAAACTCCATTTTTAAGTGTGTCATCGTGGATTTTCTTATATTCATGTAACGTATTGACCTTTTAACCCATGTCGAGATTTAGGATCAACAATAAACTCTACAACACTTTGTGGCAAGTAGTTCCTCATGGTATCTTAAATCTGACTTGCTGTTTTAATCTGTTTCTCATTCTTATAAAGGAATGAGTAGACAGGATTACTTCCTCCATGTCTCCCATTAAAAGATTAGATGGAAACAACAGAGATTAAATAGACTTCTTTCTCAAGGCAGGAGAAACTCTCCTCCATTTAACCATTCCTTTAGCAAAGCTATTCCACAAAAATCTGAGCATCTGTAATGAGCTGGATATCTGTTTATGGGAAAAGCCAGTGCCTGTGAGACCTTTTCATCCCTGCTTTGTTGCAGGACAGTTTCCATTTTCTCCTGGTCATGCTTGAACTCGGGGCAGGAGTCTGAAAAGGAACAGGTCATCTTGCACAAGGCATCTCTGTGTTTCAGGGCTGATGGGTTAATGCCGGCCTCAACTTCCATTGCTTTAGCAGTGACTCCCCAACACCTACAAACATGCTGAAAGCAGTTTCTCAGAGGATAGATACAGTAAAACATTGTTCCCTTCCTTCCAGTAAGCTGTGGTCCATTTAAGCAAATTAGATAATTAGATTTTACTTTCAGTCCCTACCCAGGAAATATCTGATGGCATGTTATGGCCCAACAAAGAGAACTGAAAGGAAAATACTTAGCAAACTATTAAAACTGCCCCACAAAAGTGTCAACACATTACACTTCCTTTTTTTACCTAAGGAATTTGCCTAATTTGTGAAGAACAAACATTCGCTTGCTTTTATTTTTTTACACTCATTTATATGTTCTGGGGATAGTTTGTGAACAGGTACAATAATTCTCATTGGTTCAGATCATATTTCCAAGTACACATTTGTTATATGTTTTCAAAGCCATTTTGGTCCATCAATGTCCAAATATATTTCATAAGTGAGAAATCTCACACCTCCAAAATGTACTTGCCTATTTCCTGAACTGCTGAGAAATACCCAACATTGAGAACGCATACTTGTGAATTGAGTCTGCCAGGATGCAGAATCTGCTATTTCAGTGAATTCCATTAATTGAGTCAAAGCACACTAGAAATTTCAAATTCTCTGAATCCTTTTGTAATAAATTGTTTCTGCAAAAAACCACTCAAGGACCTAAAGCTGTCTCCCACAGAGAAGGGCAGAAGCCAGTAGGCTAATCCAGCAAGGATGATCATGCACAGATTGTTAGCCTTTCCTCTGCTCTAAGAGAACTCAACGAGGACAGAAGGAAACACCACAACTAGACAAAAATCAAATTTCATCCCACGTAAAATCTTGAAATCTTTTAATTTCATTTAAACAAGATTCAAACTGTGAACGTCCTCTAAGAAGATTCAAAACTTTCTGTGCAAAGATGCAGAATTAGTGTTTCAATTAAGTAGGCACAAGGGAACATAAACAGGTTCTGAAGAATGCTTCAAGCAGTGGGAGAATCTTATCTATACACAGAAATAACTGATGGGAGGGAATGAAGAAGAACGAGACAGACTCTTATCAGTGATGGCCTCTGAGAAAGGAGACAGTGAGCACAGACTGAAACACAAAGTTGAATAGAATACGAATAAATTCTGAATAGAGCAAAGCCCTTTTGGGACCATTTGAGTGGTCAAACAAAAGTTGCCCACAGAGACTGAGAGGTCTCCATCTGCAAATATACTCCAAAGTCAATTGGGCAATGTTCTGGGCAACCTGTGGTAGCTGGTCCTGCTTCAACAATAAGCTTGGAACAAACAACTCCAGAGGTCACTTTCTGTCTCAACTATTCTGTAGTGAAGAGACAGGAGGACAAAGATGCCCCTGCTGTCAGAGCCATTGTAAACTGCACAGGCAGCGTGTAGCCAAGACCTCAGTGTTGGAACAAACCCAGCACTCCACTTTGATTTGATAACCCTTGTGGCCAAGCAGGACCATTCTAAGCAGGGCTCAATGTCACATTGGCATGAGCACACAGCCTTAAGTTAGCAGATGCTTGATGGAGATCACCTGCATCTGTCTATAAAAAATAATGGAAATATATCTCAAAAGAAAGTCAGCTAGGAGAAAAAAAAAAAATCATTTCCTGCCTCCCCTTTGTGTTTGTTTTTGTTGGTGGTGGTTTTTTGCACTGGGGGTGGTTGTTTCTGTTGTTTTGTTTTAATTCATCTGTCAATAGAACCAACAAGCCCAGTGCATTCCCCTGGGAGTTTCACTGGGAAGGTGCTTCTAGTTCAGGACTTCTCAGTCCTGAGGCTATCTTGTCCAGCTGGCTGTGGCCTCCTCCTCCTCCTCAGCAGCTTCTGCCACTGCACAGCTTTACTGCATTTTTTCTGTTCTTCTGCAATTTGCTGAAGAGAATCAGCAACACAATCAATGACTTAAAATAAGAATGAGCTAGAGCTAGTATGTTTCATTCCTTCCCAAAGAGACATGAAATGGAGAAAAGCATTTTGTAATACCACTTAATTTCTTAGTATCTCAGACAAAAAAGGAGACTCTTTTTTTTATGGTCTGAAAATGTATTCCTTCCAAGGAGAAAGGAGTAACTTGAAATAAAAGTATTCCATTGATCTTTTTAATGCAACTATTTCAAGCACACATCTTTACCTATTTAGATATATTATTTTCTTCTGTACTTGAGGGTTCACTCTCTGTTACTCGGGAACCAGCCTCTAAACAGTTTTTTGACCTAAAATAAAGCTCCAAGTCCCTCACAGGTCCTCTTTTAATATATACAGCAAGTATAGTCCCCACTCAGAGAAAATCTTAGATATAAAATATTTGAGGTCCACATGTAGTTGTTCCATTGTGCTTATAATGTTTCCCAGCACAAATATATTTTATTTAAAATGTATATAAATACATTTTAAATAAATGTATTTAAATACATTTATTGTATGCATTTATAAATATAAAATATAAATAATATTTGCATTAATATTATTGCAAATATAAGTTTGCAATATAAAATAAAATTTGCATGTGATTATTAGAAGAAAGTAAACAAAAAAAAGAAAGAAAAAAAGAAAAATCAGCAGTACACAGACACAGATTGCCACTGCTGTACTTTCTGGGTGACTTCAAAGCAGGAATGTTTTTGGTTTTTACCTTCAAAATGTATATTTAAACACCTAGATTCACAAATTATCACAGCATGACTAAGACAGCCTGCTTAATACAGGCAACATAGAGATTTCACTCTGGGATTCCACACCTGGCTCTACAGCCACTGACCTCTGTTTTAAGCCTGCCATGCCTCAGAAAATTCTATTTGGTCTCTCTACAAGGAAAAGGGGACAAAAAAGACCTCTCAAGTTTCCACCCTAAGCTGCCATCCACCCAGTCTTATTAAAGTGTTACTGCTATTGTGATGCCCATATGGCAAAAGCAACACTGGTTTTAAGTTGGCTAAATCTTGGTCTCCAATAAATGACATGTTACTCCTTAAAAACTTTGAAGAAATTTTGATCTATTTCCTTAAAATTTCCCTTAACCTTCTGCTGCTTCCCAGAAAATAAGAGATGATTGTCCTTTACAGCTGTTTACATTTATCTGCATCACATTTATTATTGCCTGTACTAAATGCATACCCTAAGGATGCTGACACACTCCACCACATCACACACGCACAGATACAGTTTGGCAACCAGGGAAGGGTAAACAGGATTAACCCTCCTCTGAAGCACTGGTAACTGGCCAAGATTAAAAATATGAGAGGCAAGGTGTGGTAATCCTGTCAGAGGCATTGAAGCCTGTCAATTATTAAAATAATTATAAGCTTGTGGATCAAGAATGGGAGAGTTTGAGGCAGAGCAACTAAATAACCACTGAGCTCCAAGTGAAAGCAATAGCCAAAAACCTTGGTGAGCAGTTGAAGGTGGAGGAGACACAAGGAACACAGGACTATGCAGCTTTTGTAAACCTAGCAGAAACCAGAAAAGGTAATGGGAGATGAAGAATGCTTTCAATGAATAATAAATGATGAGTCAAAGACAATTCTGGAGCTCACACTGCCCAAGTGCAAGTCAGTTCCCTCAACTGTGTTAAAGCTCTGGCATTATAAGATCAGTTTTTCCACTTTCTGGCATGCTATTTTACCATAAATGGTCTCTGGACTTGAAAGGCAACAAACCTTTCTCCAAGTTGCCCTACAACTGACCAGGAGTGAAGAGGCTGAGTGCCTGTGCCATTCCAGGCAGAATAGGCTTAGTTGCACCTATTACAGAAACCAAGTGTGCAAGTTCCAATGCACACTAAGTATGTAACCTGCATAAACACAGTGCCTTCAGATGTTTGGCTGTTTCCTATGACATGAAGACCTTAATTACAATAAATAGGGCGTTTTAGTAGGAAAGGGACAGGCACTGGGTGATACAGCTTCTAGAATCAAGACTGCATCACAAATTCAGGTTTCATGTAAAAAAAAAGTAGCAAATCTGGACAGGTATTCCTTATTTTGTAGAATTTTTATGTCTTAATCAATGTAAAAAGAGTTCAGAAGGTTCCCTACCAATTTTCCACATGCTGGGTGCCAGCACTCTGTCTTATAATTTACACTGTTCTAAAGCTCCATGCCATAAGTGAGCTCTGCAATTTTAAAAAGTCACCTACCAAAACCTTTATATTATATGTATTGCCACAAGGGTCTCCCCCCTAGTGAAGGTGCTTTTCTGTAATCAGGTGCACACATACTTAAACATATCTATACATACTGGTTCAGAACAGTTGTATGCTTTTTATTCTGTATGCTTCTCCTTGAAAGGCTGAGTCAAGCATGATGGATTGGAGTTGCAGTTAAAACACAAAGTCATTCAATGACAGTCTGACAGAGGGCATTCGCCTAAAAAAGTACTCCGTGAGCTGGCATTTTAGGCCAAATAAATCAGCAAAAGCATTTTCTCTAGTTTTTCCCAATGATATTTTGTTAAAACTTCTACATACCATCTTAAAAATCATCTTGATTAAATGCTGTACCTGATGCCTGAAACAGAGCAATAGTTGAGAAAAAGCAGCAGAGTGCAATGTATATCATGGGCAAACTCTTGAATGCTATTTCTCCTAGTTATCTATAAGCCCAGTACCACCACTGCCTTCTTTATATGCTTTGCTGATAGAAGTAGCACACAAAAAACCCAGACCAAGACAGCTGTTAGCACTATAAAACTCCCTGCTTTAAACTACCAAGACAAAGGCTTGTGGAGGCAAGCTGAACTGCCAGACAGAAATTACACCTCTATCTGATATGGCTTTTGGTGATTATCTGTCTGCATTGCTTTCAGCTGTTTCCAAGAATACAGAAGAGCTCTTTCATTTGCATAGATGTTCTTTTCCATTCTCTTTCAGACAAATAGCTACTAACAGTTACTCGCTGCTTTTGGAATCCGGTCCTCAGATGTGAAGCAGCCCTTCAGCAAGGCTGACTCTGATAAGAACTACTCAAAATATTTTTTTAGCTGAAACACAATGTACCTTTTGCAATCCACAATGGTATGCCAACATGTACTGTAATTATTGTCATTTACAGAAAGCCATAATTTGTCTGATTTTCAAGTGTATTATAGAGAGGAGGAAAATAATCCCACAAGGCAGCAGTAATACAATGTATAAAAGAATAGCACAGGATTCCATTCTCTTTTTCAGAAGCCTACTGCCTTGCCATTATTCATTCTGAATTTTGGTTAGTTTCCTAAAAGTATGTTTTTTAAATCACTGTTCCTCCAAAACCAGTATGGGCCATGCTTATGAAATCGTGAAATCTTCTTAAGAGTCTAACTTTTCACCCATCAATTACAGTTGAGCTACACAAAGAGAACATCACTATAGTCAAACTATTCAATAAGGGCTTGATTTCAGAAAATTTAATTAAAATATCAGGAATATCCACACTATTAAAAAATATAATATAGGGCAAAGGCAGCTGTTCTCTTGATCACTCAAAGATAGCCACATATAACTTGTAGTGGGAGTAGAGTTAAGGGGATAGAGAATTCTTTAGTCTAGGATCCCCTCTATTCCACAAAAAAAAAAAAAAAAAAAAAATGGAGAAGCAACCAATATTCATAAAGCAATCCTGCATTACCAAATCTTTTGTGGTTAAAAAAAGGTTCTCAATAAATAAAATCCATTGAGCCCCAAGTATTTTAATTTGAAACTATGTTTCTTGCAAGTATACTAGCCCTACTAGTATACTTGAAAGCATACTTTAAGGGTAAATATATTGGCATCAGGAAGGCTCTAGGAATATGGGATTTGCAGTGACCCATTTGTTTTCATGGTATGTCATCTCCTAGGGAAAAGAAAAACAAAAGAAAGAACCACAAACAAACACTCCACAAAGAGTCCCAGGAATCTAACAACAGTTCTCAGCATGGTCCTCTTTTCCAACCCCAAGTCAAATGTTTCCCTTTCTTGAAAAGGATGTGGGCAATTGCTAACCACTGAATAATGAAGAGTGGCTTGAAAATGCATAAGCAAATTCAGTAATTTGAGGTGAGATTAATGTCATCATTTAAAATACACTTTACTAAACACGTTTTAAAAACATCTTGCTCCAATTTTTGAGGTCACCAAGGTAAAGACTGCAATTCAGTGATGCACAGATAGAGCTCCCGATTTGATTTCCAGGAAACCCAAGTGCCAGGCTTCATAGGGTTTAATAGCCTTCACTGACAGCAGCTTAGTCACTGAGATGCTTGTGGCAACAGAGAGTTTTTTAAGCACCTCTTGCAGAGAATTCAGCTCCACATATTCAGTGCATGAAATACAAATACCCACTGTGATGAAGAAACACTTGGAGCAATTCAAGGAAAATGTTCTTTCACTTTAATGACATCAATTGCCTAAACAGGGAACCTTCCTCCCTCCATGAACAATTACTGGCCATCTGACAAAGCCTCCAAGATGAATAAACTTGCCTACAATTAGCTAAAAAAAAATACCTTGATATTCTTAAAGACTAAAAGGTGAGAAAGTGAGGGGCAGCCAGGTCAGTGGATCTTAAACCTCTGCTAGGAAGACAAGATCACCACGTGATTAGCAGTGCTATGAGAATCACCAGCATTCATCACAAATCCCAGCTACCTCTTGGATGTTGAAAAAACACAGAAAAAACTGCATGATTGATGATAACTGCCCTGATATCTTGAATAGAATAAGTAATGAACAAGTATCAATTGAATCTGACACCTGAAGAAGCCATGTGAGACCAACAGCTCCTCCAGCTCCAAATATATGTGTGATTGCAGATCACATTCTGGCCACACTTGTTTGGGCAGATATTAGATGTTTCATTCTGCCATTAGAGATCACATTCTGGCCACACTTATTTGGACAGAGGTTACAGAAGCTCTTAAACCTTTAGCAAAGGTATTATTAGAGTAGTGAGCAGTGCTACATCATCCCTTCAACAAGGGCAATGGATAAATGCTTCACACTTTTCCCCTGAGAATAGCAGGAAGACATCCTTGCTACTTTTCACTGATTTATTGTTTTAATATGAGAGATTTTTAGGTCTAACCATCCCTAAAGGCCTAGAATCAGGTCTTCAGGGCAGGTGAGCAGAACTCACAGTAACAGAAGGGGCAAAATTCTGATGTTCTTTGCTCAGCCAGTGCCTGAAAATTTGGCTTTGACTCTCCCAGGGCTCACATGAAAGTTTTTTTTTTCTGCCTTCTTTGTCTCAGCTCAGCCACAAGGTAACAGAAAAACTGCTGAAATCAGGTTTCTTACTGGCATCATGCAACCCTTCCATTTTCCTCTCTCTGGAGAATGAGAGTACAGCATCTATCTGTTGGTCAGTCTTTGGGTGGCCACAGACAAGTCAGCCTTGTATGCAGTTCAAGAAGTGTCAAATGGCCACAGGTTGAAATAAATCAGTGCCTGATAGTCTCACAAGTTTGGAGCAAGGCTGCCAATACAAATGGGAATTGTCACAGTATCTCTCAGGTTTGACCAGGGATCATTAAATACATTTCAGCTACTTAAAGCAGGATGTCCAGTCAGCATTGCATTACAAGGTGCCAATATCATGGAAGCACTCTGTATTTAATCAGCTGTCAGCAATTTGGAGTTTTCCAGAGAAAACTAGCCCTCAATTCCAAATTACCTTTCATACTGCACTCAGGGAAGATGTCCAGATCAAATGTTGTACTTTGTGTCTCGTAACGATGTATAAGAGCTTGAAGCAGGATGCAATTTAGGGGTTGTATTTCTTTTTCCTCTAACTAGAAAATGTTTTAGTTTCCACTTTATACTAATGCAAATGTCATTACTACAGGCCCAGGAAATTTTGCTGTGGAGTATGGGCAAATGTAATGGGCTGAAACAAAGTATTCTGGAAAAACTATGCAAATCACCATGTACCATAACTCAAGCTAATAGGCAGACTTCATCTTTCTTCCACAAAGGTCAAACATATCCTGCAGTCAGGAAGGAAGGAAAGAAAAAAAAATTAAAAAGGAAGAAATAAAAAAGACACTATTTCCCAGTAAGGAAATTTAATGGCAATCCATTCACAGAACGTAAGTACAAAGACACAAAATAGTGGTGGCAGATTTGTCTTTGCAGATGGCATAAGTAAAAGTCTTACAAAAAGCTCCCTTTGACACTATTATATGCACCTAGTCTGCCCATTTCTGGTGTCTCCACTTTGGGATTGAGACAAAAAGTAGAATTTACAGAAGGGAAAAAACAGAATCACGAAAACAGACAAAAAAGTTCAATGCAAAGTATGTACTAAAAAGCAGACCAAAAGGTGACTCAATCGAGATCTGCCAGTACGTACACCACGAACTAACTTCTGACAATAGATGGCCCTTTACCACACACAATAAAAATACAGCAAAACACCATGTCTGGGAGCTGAAGTCAGACTGATTCAGAAGAGAAATACATTTTCCCTGAAGAAGACCAAACATATGTTGTACCCTTTGAATTGCTTTAACTCAAAAAAAACCCCAAAAATACAAAAAAACCTTACCAAGAAGGCATGTTACATCTGATTTAGACACCAAAGACTACCTTTTTAAATTACCAAATGAAATTCAAGATAGATCTCCACAGTTGGTAGTACTAAACTATTACCCACTATCTTGTAGTTACGGAATAAAGGACTCCTCATTTTCCATGCTTTGCACAAGTTAAGCATCACTTCTAAAGCACACAAGAGAATATTTTTCTTAGAGTATGATTCTTTCCACATTTGTCTAGACTAAAGCTGTAACCTATTTTTTGCCTTCAATACTAGAAATCCCCATCCAGAGTCCAGCTTTCTCTGTAGCTGCACAGCACAAATTCATAGGTGTCCTGTTCCTTGAGCTCCCCCAAGCAAACATTCACATACAGGCTTGCACAGAGTATAACCAGACTGCTGTCTCTGGATGTTAGTCCTGGAATGAATTGCTCTGATCCTCTCTATGTTGCCATGGGCATCATCCCTTTTATGTACTTTACAGAGAAATACTCTTTTATTTAGGTCAGGTTTCTCTCCTTCTTTAGCCATGGCCCATCAGCTGCCATCAAAGAGGGGAGTCTTCCGCATGCTCACAACTCCAAATCTCCTGAACTCAATGTCTACGTAAAAAAAAAATAAAACGTCTAGAATAGATTATAATCGACCTGGACAGAGTGTGTGGGTTTAGTTTTCTAACAGCTTGGCCATCTGCCCTGCTGCATTCACATCTGCTTAGCCTATAGTCAAATATCACTTCAATGTTTAGGGTAAAATAATAGTATAACCTTCTTTTATTTTAAAATCCTGGCATATACAGACTTCATCTACTGAAATCCCAAAGAAGCTGAGAGGTCATTGGGTGCAGATACCAAAATATACCAGATTTTTTTATTTTATACTAGCACTTTCAGTCATTCATAAAGGGTAAATGGTAGAAATATTCTATAACTTTTTATTCCAAAAGAATCATAGCAATATGAGTGTCACTAGGTTGGGCTAATTAAAGACAGTTTTGAAAGGCAGGAATTTTCTTCCATTTTCACTGAAGCCAGTGGGAGTCAAGGAGAAAAAGCCACACATCAGGACCAGATTATGCATGAATTCTCCTCTTACCTCTGTTCATGCTGTCTGACAAAAGCAAACATGATTAAGTGCTATTGTTCAGTGATCAATTTTCAAATTAAGGCATTACAGAAATCTATCCCTTCCATTTCTAAGCACCAGCTGTAACAATGCTACCATCAAATACATCTGCTTCTGCATAATTCTTTATAAAGCTGGCATTGCTTAGGCTTTGCCTTCTGAGACAGCAGGTTTTCACCTTGAGTAATACCATCGTTCAGTTATCTTGTGCTTCCTTTTGGCACTGTTATTTTTTTTCTCGTCTCTTCATCCCCTAGATGAAGAACTTTCAAGCAAGGGCTAAACTTTGCTCTGTGTAGCACAGCTCACAGATTAGCATGGTCCAACATTTCCTCCAAAAATCAATGTAATTTCTCAGACATGCTTCTCCTACTTTTTTCCCCTCTGAATAATTGCAACAATGCGGAAGGAATATACTGTCCATAGTGGAATGAAAAGGAAAATGCTATTCCCTGTTGTCTCAATTTTGGAGTCTGTACATAATAAAAATCTAAAATAAATTATATTTTATAGACAGTTTTATGAGCAATTAGACTCTGAGAAATAATTTAAGTCCTAATAAGAGGAAAAAACACATCTCATTATAAAACACTTTCATTAACTCTAGTATTCTAAAAGCTGTACAAAGGATAAGATTCCAGTCACTGTTTCCCACAGAAATTTGGAAAGGCTATAGATTGCTCCTTATCTTTATTATGGGGAAGCAGACACAGCAGATTAGTAGAAGATGAGAATTAAGTCTAAGTACATCTGTGGTTCAGAAGGAAAGTGTGCTTTAGTAAGCTTACTAAAGGACAGGTGTTTAACAACATTCAATATTGATTTTATTTTCATGGTCCTATGGAAGTCAGTAGAATTTTATTTCTTTTTACACATTAAAACTTAACACTAAATGCTTCTAAAATTGTCTTTAAATATGCATGAAGAATTTCAAAAGGTTATTGGGAGATTCAGATGCATTAGGGTAAAGAATACAGCAGTACTGAAGCCTCATTCTGCAAAACATTTTCAGATTTTGTATGGAATACTGTGTCATCCTTTTGTTCATTTCTTTTTTTCTTTTAAAATAAAGCTTTCTGGGCTGAACTACTGGGCAAGCACCACACTGCCCGATATCAACTCTCTTGGCTGGTGCTCCTTTTTCCCCAATTAAATTATATTCTTAATTCTCAGAGCTGCCATAAAGTGTCCTAGGGGCAGTTACAGCAGAGTGTAAACTACACCAGTCCTTGGAGACATGGCAGCGTCACACCACACCTAGTCTGCACAGACAAAGCCTCAAAGAGTTTAAACAGGAGACAGGCTGCAATGCATCCCATCCACAGCCGAAAACTCAAAGATGTCTGTAAATACCACTTTCACCTATCACATCTACTCATAAAAATATACATGTGCATCAGTTCTGCTCTTCCTGCTCAAATATGTTTAAGTACAGGTGTAGCCTTAATTTAATAACACACCAGGTTGTAAAAGCGTGCTCAACTGAACCTATCCCTTACAGGTTTGCAAACATACATAGGTCAGTGGGGGGCACCTACCACAGGCTGGATATTGAACTTCTAATCTATTGTAAAAAGCCAAGGCTTTTGCTTTACCTATTAAACTGTCTTTATCTCAACCCATGAGTTCTCACTATTAACCTTCTGATTCTCTTCCCATCCCACCAAGGGGGGAAGGAATGAACAGCTGTGCTTAGTTGTCGGCCAGGGTTAAACCATGATACTGAGAAATTATAAATACCTAAGTTAACACATCACTATATTCACTGAGGACACACTGAGGAAGATAAAGAGTTTGGTTCCACGGGACTGCAAAGCACAAGCTATCGAGCAACACTGAAAAATTACTTTATTTACCAAGAATCAATCTTGAGCTAAAATATAATTCCCACTTGGAACCACGAGGTCAGTAGTATATATTTATAGAATTGTAGCCTAATTAACTACTGGTAATTAAATCTATAAATAAATGGAAGAAGAATAGATCACATTTTGTTTAATTGCCTTAATTAAAAGCTGGAAGCTAGCAAGTCAGACATATTGCCTGCTTTCACTGAGTGAACATTGATAAAGCTTGCTATGAAGTTAATATTCTTGATTCTGGCACATTACCAGGCTGTTGTTATTCATGAGGAAGAGCCTCCCTTCAGCCAGCTATCATGACATTATTCATAACACATTAATCATCTTCTAGGTGCTTAACAGAAATTGCCAATTCAGCAGTTTGTTTAGGTAATCTGGAACAGAGCTGGGAGGGGGAAAGAAAATCTTAGCATTTCGGTTTCAGAGATTTTAACGCTGCAACTTTTGCCTTTAATATACTCCTTTCAGCTAAATTCCAAATGTTTAGATGTGAGACAACAAAAGTTTGAAGACACATACTTGCATTCTTGACCAGTAACCTCAAAATATAAATTATGTCCAAGCCAATTTCTAATGTCTTGGACAACCATCATTCAGTCAGTCTTAAAGAAAAACAAAGAAACTTCCAATTAACCTGAAGTTTCTGGTGTTACAACTTGAAGTTGGTTTTTTTGTTTGTTTTAAATTGAAAAGCTGTGCTGGATAAGGTTAGATATTACAGCAGAGCTTCTGCACATCACAGCCTTTTCAGACATGCACAAAAGTATTGTTTTTATGACTTAATGTTCAAGCTGCAATGAGGCCCCAGAGACACCCAGCTGTCATGAAAACTCTGCATTTCATTATGAGAAGAGTGAAAAGCATATGAACCAGTCATTTGAAGGGTAGATACAGTGGGAAATGACTGAACACCCATTAAACAAAGGAAGAGAAAGGATCTAATGAGGCTTTGGTAGTAACAGCCACTGCAGAAGTTCATGAGAGTGAGGAGAGGAAACAACAGGTCAAGAAAAAACGGGAGGGCAATTTATTCAGCTGGCAAGCTCTGAGGGGCAACAGCTGCAAGACAGCAGCTAGAGAGGCTGTGTGTGTCTCTGCTTTCCTGGCAAAATGAAAACATCTGAATCAGGGTACAGATGAAAATAAAAGCAACCCACCTGTCGATCATAAAGCACAGCTAATAATTGTGCGTGGCACGTGCATAGTCAGGAGCCAAAGGAATATGCTGTTTTCCATGACTCATCAGCAGTGAGCACAGAGACTCTTGTAAACATCATCCAGCAGAATTTTATTCATTCTGAACTATACTTTAGGGAGTTTAGTGGACACTGTTAAAATTCTTCAAGCAGCAGTGTGGAAAATCATGCTAACAAATAACCTACCTTTGTAATAATCATCTGTGCATTGAACGTAACAGTAAGCCACAACAGGCTGTGCATCAATAGGCTATTGGCACACGCTTTTGAAGGCATTCTGAGGACCAAAACAGAAGGCTGAGTGCCTCCATCCATCAAAGAGCCGCACCAGCAGCCTACTAATGCACACCCTGGCCTAGCTAATTCTTATAGGAAGAAGGTTCAATTGTTAGAGGAGCAAATCTCTAATTTTTGGTTCTCAAAAGTAGTTCTCAAAACATCTAGAGGTAACACTCATCTCTCTCTAAAGACAGTGGCTAAAAGAGAAAAATAGGTGCCTTTTAAAGATATGATTTCTCTTGAGGGATGATTTTCAAAAGGTAGTATTAGTTTAGGTACTGTTATTAGAGGAAATGCTTCAGAGCCTATGCACTTACAGCCTGAGACTGAAAAGGGCCTCTCTTGAGGCAGGAGTTTTATTTGGTCGGTTATTTTCACCTCTGATAGGGAACAAAACCCAAAGAGCTGAGCTGACTTACCCAAGGTCACGGAATAACCCAGCAACAGGACAGAGATGAACCTGATTCTCCACATAACCAGTGGAAAATATGATGGAGGTAGGTCAGCCTGAGTTTCCTAAACCTTTTGTAACTCTTGTGTCTTCCTCATAAAACTAGTTTCCTACTGAAACTGAACACTGAAAAAAGTTCTGGTGACGAAACAGGGACGGCTTAGTGAGCAGGGGGTACTGCTGGCAGGTTTCTGCATTCACTGCAAAAACCATTAATTTTCATAATCCTTAAATTCTGACTAAAAGATTACATTACCATTAGGCATAAAGAGCTCCTTCTTCCTGCATCTAAGCAACACAATGCAAGTATAAGATTAAAGACAGAGGATTACAGAAAATGCAAGAGATCAAGTTATTTGCTTCAAAGACATTCATTTCAAGAAAAAACCAGCATCCAGTTATCATTGTAACAGAGCAAGTTAGTGCACATATAGACTGATGAGGTACATTTGAAACTGTAAATTTTCTGAACCCTGAGTAATTCTCCATTTTCTTACAACAGGCTGCAATAGAAAAAAACCTCTATCACATACAGGCTTGGCCCAGAGTTGATAGCTTTTAACCCATCTCACCTTCTAACTGAAGACCTGAATCTGCTGGGTATCTTTTCTCCAGAGGAAAGGTTTTCCACTGAAAATAATCTCTAAAAGCAAATTTACTTAGAGGAAGGTGGGTGATTTCAAGAAAGGGATGCATCTCAGGGGCCTTTATATTCCAGGGGGGTTTTAAAGGGAAGGCTTATGCAAAAAACTGACCTGACATTTGTCAAATAAAATCATCTATGTTAATAAGATAATAGTCTTTCCTGGATATTGCATTCAAAAGAAATGAGGGAAATGTTACTGGATGAAAAATACAATTAGCCAAAGAAAAGCTTAATAACAAACAAAAATAAGCACATATCAGATGATGTTTAAAGAATATTAAAGCAACTTCAGCTATCAACCACAAGACTTGAAAAAGAAACAGACCTTAAAAGCACTAAGAAAAGTTGAGTTTAAGTATTGGGAACTTACCACCACAACAGCAAACAGACAATAAGACAAGCTGCTAAGGAAAATTTTGGAATTGGTTATGAGCAACAGACCGGACATTTGTTCTTAAACAGCTTTAGAGAAAATAATTCTGCTTCGCCACAACCACAGAGCTAACCACATATCCTCTATCTCAACAACACCGTGGGCATTCACATTTTCTGGAAAAATCCCTTTGTCCAGGAGTTTTCTCCTGGGAAGCCGCGAAGCCTCAGAGAAAAAGGAAAACAATAATTATCTGATTTGCTTCTCGTGTGTTTTGCTCCTTTGGAATGTGTTTGGAGATTGTTTACCAACAGGTGTTCATTTCATTGGTTTCTGCTGTGAGTTGTTTAGACTCAATGGCCGATTGAGGCCAAGCTGTGTCAAGACTAGAAAGTCACAAGTTTTCATGATTATCTTTTTAGCCTTCTGTAAGTATCCTTTCTATACTCTTTAGTATAGTTTAGTACAGCATTCTTTAATGTAATATATTATATTAAAATAATAAATTAGCCTTTTGAGAAGATGGAGTCAGATTCATCATTCCTTCCTGCCACAAGGGTCCCAGCAAATATAATATAGCACTACATAAAATTGCCTTTCCCAGAGCTCATCTACTCAAAGTATTTTATAAAACACTGGCTTCCTCTGTACTTAAGAAAAAAAAAAAAGGCAACCCAAGAAAAACCTAATGCACACAAAAAAAGTTGCACAGTGCCACCACCTGCACAGAAGTTTGCATTCACTCAGACCCTTCAAGCCAAAAGACCAAGCACTATAATTATGCTGTTTGCTTTGAACTACACTAAGAAAGTGTTCTCCTGAGTCAAGGAACACTTTGAAAGACAAGTGAAAAGCAGTCACCAGTAGGCAATACTGCTGTGTTTGTTATCTCCCTTCCATGTTTCAGGCAATCTCTCCCACCACACAAGAGCACTCCCATGCATGAAGCAGCCCAGTGGTACAATTACAGCAGATTATATTCATTCAGCTCTCATTCTGAGAGCAGCACAGTGCGACTGGTGAGTCTCTGCTGCCCACAGGAGTTCTCATGCAGCTGCTAAGATGGAGGTGGTGGGATAGACTAAAGAGATGCCAAATATTCACCAGAAGATAGAACTATGTTTCTGCATCACAGCCTAATATCTTCCAGATTTCCTTCAAACAACACTCCACCAGTCTGCTATTTGCTCATCCAACCATGCACATTCTTCATTTAGTTTTCTGGCTGGCTACATTTTAGGGCTTTGCCCTCATTTGACTCTGTGACAAAATACATTTTCTCTTTAAGCAGTGTATCAAGTAAGATCTGTGAAAAACTGTCCACAAAACCAGTTGCAGAAATAAAATCCATTCTGTTCCTCTCACTGGACTAATTGGACCATTACTGCAATTCACAGAACCTGATCAGATGTTCCACTCCATTGTCAATTGCATATTTCATTGCTAGCACAAGCTCAGCCCTACATCAAGCAAACTGGTGAGGTGGCAAACTCCTCCTGACCTTGTCCAGTTTACCAGAGTCACTCCAGGGGTGAGCCAGCTGACCGCATGTACTAGAAAGAGAAAACCTCAAGGTAGATGGGAACCACTTCCATTGCTCAGTATCACTCACAAACTTGACATAGGTAACAGAAAAGGAATAAGACAAGTAGGATCTCTCATCTTGTCTTTACATTTCTTATTTTCCTTGCAGTTATTTCTCATTTTGGTTTGTGCTTAAACAGCAAACTAAAGCTACAGTGAAAGCTTTAGCTGTATCTATCTATATGCTACTGAAAAAAAATACAAAACAACAAAAATCCCTGAAAAGACCCTGGTATCTTTTACTTGCAGTAGAAAGTTTTTCCAGCATAAAATAAAAATCCGTTTCTGAGGAGGGCAAGAGGAATGCTTTTCTCCTATGAGTCAACAGATTCACAGGCAGGGTGGGGAGGGATAGAAAATGGGTCAGGTACAAATAGTCTTAGTAAGAATAGATACTGCCTCTAATTCTGCTACAAGCTTCATTCAGTATGACATGAGGGAGGAGGCATTTGGTGGGAGAGAGATTGATCCTCCCCCTGGGCATGAAACCACCCAGACCCTTTGCTGGGAGAACGCAAGATCAAGGAGTGGACTTGCATTGTTTCACAACACACAGAGAATTGGGAATCAGGTAGCAATAGCATCTTGGAGTGGACCTATTGTAGATTACCATCCTTCAGAGTTTTTCTTATACACCTGATAATTCTCTTTTGGATAAAAGGAAAAAATAAGCACTTTTGAAAATACTACCAGTAAAGTGCCCCAAATTAGCCACTTCTGAGAACGAACATAGAAAGAACATCTTCCAAGAAAAAACTTTCCCTAACATACAGTGCAAATCTTTCTCCCCAGTGTAGAAGGGTTCATGATGAAAAAATAAATCAGCCCTGTAGTGAAGAGATTATGATGATTTAATCCCAGGCAGCTGCTGCAACTCTGAAATTATAGAAGCACACTTCTGGAATGATTACCTCACTTCTTCGTCGGGCAGCACATGGAGGTTTAATTCAAACCTGTTAAATGGCTCCAGGCCTACCAGTACATCCCAAAATGACATTTCCTCATCTCTAGAGTTTAAAAACCCTACAGCTTCTTTCTCTCCTGAGAGCCTGAGGCAGGTGTAATGCAGTCCTAATTCTGCTTTAAGGCAGCATCATTCTATTCTTTGTCACTGAACACCAGCATTCATTATTCATTCACCCACTAGATATGAAAGGACATGGAATTACTGCCTGTGAACCTTAAGGGTATCAGGGAGAAATACAAATTTAATTCTCATTAAGCTATGAGTGCCAAAAGAAATTCCGACTTTTTCCACTGACTCACCTTCTCTCCACAAAGCCTGCACACAAATTTGCGCATCTTATTTTGACTGTGTCCTGGAAAGGAAGAAAGATCTGGTTTGAAAGACCCGATCCTCCTGAATTGAGGGCAGAAGGTCTTCATACAATATCTCTGCTCATTCTACTGAACTAGCTGCCTTCAGAAAAATAGCAAGGATGCTGACTTCTAGGCTTAATGACAGTATTTAAAATCTTCATTTGCTGCAAGTTGATCTGTCTGAACACTCTTGCTGCAATTGTCCTGCTCATCAGGAATCCATTGTTTCATGAAATAGAAATAGTCCTTGACCATTCCTCCCTACTTATGTTGTATATGATAAAAATCAAGTTGAGGTCCATGCTGATGAGTCATGTATACAAATAAGTTCTGCAGTCACACATCACAGGAGACAACAAGCTGGCAGAGGGGCACAAGGGACAGGGAAAGTACCCAGAATCAGCCTGTGCTACTACCAAGCAAAGTCATGCACAAGCTGTAGCTTGTACAGTTCTCCCCGCAGCAGTCCCATGTGGGTAAATGGTGTGAAGCACACAAACAACCTTCTCAGACAAGCCTGCACAACTCCACTGCCCCCTTGTTGCCATTTTAAACGTTTCCTCATGATTATTCCAGCACAAACCCTTTATTCACAGGAGATGATCGTCTTTATGGATGCAATGCTACAAAGCTCTGAAAAAGTGACTTTACAGACTGAGTGTGTGGTGAAGCACACAGATAAGTCGCAAGCATTGACAAGAACAACACCTCACAAAGCTACCAAGTTCCATCACAGTTACTAAAACAGGGATTGACAAGCATTTCACCTGTGTAATACTGACACATCACTAGCAAGGAAGTATGTTCCTGCAATTTTGCTGGCACCTCACTTAAGGAAAGAGGGGACAGGAAATTTTTTATCAAGTTAAACAACTGTCACGCCACTTCCTCCACAAGCCTTTTCTTTGAGGTGCTCCAGGTGGGCACTTCAATAGGTTTGTTCTTATACAATCTATTTTTCTGACCATAAGCATCATCCTGACAGACTTGGACCTCGCATGCAACCCAAATGCCAGGTTGGCAACTTCTGAGGCCACTTCAGTAGCTCCTAGTAAGCTCCTGAGGAAATAGGCACCAGCCTTTTGTCTCTCTTTTCCCATATACTGTGCTGCAACCAACTTATTTTTGTCAGGGAGTTCAGACATACTCAGAGACACCTTTTCCAAGTAAACTTCTAAATGGGCAATGCTCTGATCTGCAGTTTAATCCTAGAAAGGGAGGTTATTATTCTCAGTAATTCAACTTTAAAAGTTTTGCCCTTGCCAAAGAACTGAATGGCAGATTCTTTCTTTCATGCCAAAGGCCAATTACAGCAAGATTTTACTTATACAATGTAAGCCTCCTTTATGTTTTCCATGCTGGGAATATCATTTGTTTTGATAGTTTTGTATTATGCAGTTTTTCACGGCTGGAGATTTCAAACACTGTGATTGTCCTGCCAGGAATCACACAGGGGGCTTTCCTTTAGAAATTCAGCCTCTGTGATTGCCCTGCCAGGACTCATATAGCTCTGTCCTGATGTGGAATGCCCAATAATTTTACTGAGCTAAGAATTTAACTCATGTTTACTTTGAGAGGAATATGCGAACACAAGCAGCAAACTATTTCACTCTGCCTTGTCCAAGTTCCAGGATGTGATTTCACCTCATTTTGTAGGGTTGGTACCAATTAGCATGTACTGAGGGACCTCTTTCTGAATAGGAACAGAACAGCTCAGAGGGGACTCAGTTTAGTTTGCTAAGTCAGTTTTTATGTGAAATTCTCTTACAGTCCCTCAAGCTGTAGCTCCCTTCTCAGAGCAGTCTGAATAAAGATCCTGTGATTATGGCTAAAATTCCTTTCTTCTGTTACCCTGACTGTGGGTGCCACCCCATCCTGGGATGTAAGGAGCACATCCCAAACAAAGTGGGGTGGAGAAAAGACTACCTGCATTGAGAGCCCTCTTGCAGCAGCACATCAACAGGCTCAACCCTACTCTCTCCTGCCAGTGCAGAGCAGCATTTCACTGAAAAGCTGCAATTTCTAGAGCTGGATGAAGTGCCTTTGCCATGGGGGATGAAGAGAAGTAGAAACCAGGGAAACAGCAGCTATTGTTGCAATATACACCGGCTTCTGATTACTAGGGAAATGGAAACATTTTCCTGTATGCAAGCAGACAGACTGTTAGGAGATTTACCTTTCAATCCCTTGCATTTTGGGAGCAAGACAAACATCTCATGTGGACAGCTCCTGCCACCAAAAAGCAATTCAAAAGGTTTCATATGTGCTTTCATTCTAGAAACTTACATTGTAAAAAGAGACTGCAATGACTCTGCCTGTATTCACACCACGGGATGCCTCTGTACCATCTGCTCTTTGAAGACAGAGTGCTGATTTGAGCCAGCTAGAGGGACTTCCCACCTAGAAAAAAAGACATCTGCCCACCAGTTCAGACCTTTTCACAGTCTGCTTCACACAGACTGGACACATCTGCTTTTTTTCTGATGCAGTGCATCCATGGGAGCAGAAAACCCTGAGACTTTCCATTTCAAATGAACTCACTAAGTCTGTATAGCAAAAAGCATGCTTGGCAGCAAAACAGCAAACACTTATTCTGCAGGACAAAAATTACATTTGCTGCTGCAAGTTGCAGTTAAACAAAAGATCACATGTAAAAAGTTAATCACAACCTAAGTTAGACTTATCAGGAGGAATTCTTCCCACCTTTGGGTGCCTTTCTTCTTGTTCTTCCAGAACAAAAGCTCAAACCACCACATCCCACCACAGTACACACTCAGCTTCCCTCTAAGACCCTGAGGAAGACTGAAGGGTTAGATTTCACATTTAAATTCAAATGTCCAAGGCAACCTTCTGAAATCAAACAAGCACCAGAGATACCTCAAGCTGACTTCTTAGGCCCAGCCCAGCCCCTGGGTACTAGAAGGGTCAGCCATTGATGGCTCTTTTGGAAATCAGTCAACTGACAGGTCAGGAGGATTTTCTTCCTGCTCCTCAGTATCCCACCAGCAGCTGCCTCTGTTACCCACACAGATATTCACAGGGAGATTCATAGAGGATTGCAGCTACCAACACATTCATACAAAATTTTGTACAAAACACATACAAGTATATTGTTGACCTCATGATTTCTGAGGGGCTGGTTGATTTTTAGACATAGTACATACAACACCTCAACTGGCACAGAGACTCAAGCTGCTTTGCCAGAGGCAGTTCCCCACTTCCTTATCTTCCTACAAAATTCAAAATTGTGAGCTTGGCTACCACTTCTACTATAAGCATATCAACCTTATTCTTCATCTCCTGCATCTCCTTGCTTTTTTACATAGATCTTCCTGACAGACAGCTGCTTGCTCTGCCTGAAGGCCTCCAAGTGCTGCACTGCACAGTCAGCTGGGAGTGTAGAACCTCAGGAGGAGTTTGTCTATGTGAGATAAAGCATAGCAAGAAAGAGGACTTAAACCATTAAAATTTTTACAATCATTAAAGACACCATGCTTTTCGTACCTTTTACAGCATGAAAATACTGTAAAGCTTTTTACAGCAACTCTGTTTTTCTTTATCCCAAAGATTTCTTCTTCCCTTCTCAGAAAAGGTCATAATTTATGAAACGGACTTAAAACCAAATCTCTGTCAACTTTCATAGCTAGTTCAAAGTAGCAACAAATTTGCTGAATGCAACCAGCAGCTCAGCATACATTTTCATTATTGACTATAGGTGTTTAGAAACCTTGCCTGTTATGGCAGTATCATCAATTTATTGATAGCATAAATGCACAACAGGACATTTCAGTAGGGAATAAGATAATTAAAGATATTATTTATAGTCCTTTTAAATGCAGGGTGAATTTTTGTTTCCCTTCCAACATACATGAACAAGTGATAACAGTCTCCTGTTCAATCAGCAGTATTTTCAAAATTCTTTCAGTAGCAGTATCTTATGCAGGGTTTCTCATCTAGCAGGCTCATGCAGATCCTGCCATCCTCAAGAGTTTTCCAGTTCTGAGTGAGGTAGTGTATTCTTTTATGCTGGTCTATATCAATAAAAACTTTTGCTTTCAAGACACACTTCAGTGTTTCCAGCACAGGAAGCTTAAGGTTTCCTGTAGAAATCTTTAAATATGGAACCTCAGAGAAAAACATTTTGGCTAAGAAGCTTCATATCTCTCACGTACATAATTTCATTTACATTTTATTCAAAAACTCCAATTAAATGCCATCCAGGTTGCTTTGATATATTTTACAATCCATTAGAAATTGGAAGCAGATAATGTAATCTTTAGTAGTGGTATGCACATCATAAAATGCCTCCTAGCTGCTCCTCAACCCAGGGTCATTTTATCCAACAATGAAACAATATCTGACAGCAATCCAGAAATGCCACTTCAGTCCCAATTAATCAAGCCTTGCTCTAGAGCACTGTATGTCATTCAGAGGGGCACAGCCCCCAGAAAACCAGGAGGTGGAGAGGGAGAATCCTGCAGGGCAGCAAAAGGGGCTCCTGCTGGGTAACATCGGGGACCGACATCCTTTAGGGTTGCACCCGATGCCGCTGCCCTGCCTCAACCCCTGGCCATGGCAACCTCCACAAGCACACAGCCCACGGTGCTGCTGCTGGTGCACACATTACAAGGTTATGTGACTCAGGTCAGGCTGCGCAGAGACCTTCCATATCCAGATTATACATCAGCAGGTCCAGGATGTGCCTGCTATTATCTGTAATAGGAGCACGCATGCTGGCCTGCAGCGCTGAACATGCACCTCTTTCAATTATTTGTCAAATTACAAGAACATAGCTCATCACTAAGCTTAATGATTGAAAGGGACAATTTGTGCTGCTTTTCATGTAGGATATTTCCCAGCATCATGCTGCCCAGCTTCTTCTACACAGGTATCAGTAGTAATCTCTCCTACTTCACAGACGTGTGTTGCATTGCATATTCATTTCTGATCCCGAAGGGACTCTATATGTACAATTGTGAGCACAGGTTTATTTAGACCCCAAACAAAATTAAGCTTTTTACAAAACCTTTACTGAAGTTCCAGCCATTCTTCATTGAAGACTTACATTTGAACTTCCCAGCTTTCAATTTCCTCTCATCTATGCTGTGTCTTTTAGATTTTATGGGAAACACCTTCAAGAGTTTTTGCACCTAAATCACCTTGCTCAACACTGGCTCCCCACACCTCCCAACATCTCTGAGCTATCACTAAACTACAGCAGGGAAGCAATGAAACAGCAAATAAACACACTCACTGCTGCAAATCTTACTTTGCAACAGACCCAAGCAACACAGGGTACATGGTCTGCCCGTAGGCCAAGAAGAAAAACTAGAAAAAATATACATAATTATTTCTAAGTTTATAGTCAATAAGATAATTAAGCAGCATAACAGCCAAACAACCCCATGAGTATATACTCTGCCAGAATTATCAGCAAGTATTAGGATTTTCAAATAAGGCTATTTATCTCAAAAGGTCTTTATATCAGGATTAGCTCATCTCATGGAAAATACTGTGTATATACTTCAGAAATTATAACTTTGGTATACTGCTGACATCTAATAACAAACAGAAGTACTTCAGTAATATTGTAAATGCATAAATGCCAGCACTTTTGAGAAAGAGGGTTAAAAACACACATAACCTTCTGTCTGAGTCAGCTCTCTTATTTTCAGAGGAAGTTTTCTTAACATTAGTCCTATGAGAAGTCAAATTCACTGCCTTCATAACACAGACAGAGCAAATCTCCTCTTTTTATCTGCCTGAAGGCACAAGAACTTTCCTAGGGGCATAAATTATGGGACAGCTGGGTTCTTTCATCGACCATCTTTCATCACAGTGCCATCAGTTGAAAACTTCACCATTAGCCTTTTATGCTCCAACTCTTCTTCAGTTCCCTTCTTTTCACAAGGCAAAGTGCATGACTTCTTTTAAACCTCATAATGGCTAAAGACTTTTTTCTGCTGCTATAATTGCAACCTCTTGCATATCTTCCAGTCTGTTCTTTATCCATAAGAAGAAAAGAGGAGAGTATGTTTTACATAGTCACTTGCTGAAGATCAACATTGCCACTTCAATCTCAGACCTGTCAGTCTTTTCTAAGGCATTGTTTCATTTCATGCTGTGTTGGGGGAAAATTCACTGCTCATTTTTCTATCTGCTCTAGTGCCTTGTGCTCTTCCCTCAGTGCTGACATCACTATTTCTAGCACAGGGAGCTGTGCCCCAATTAACAGGAATTAACATAGGTCCAGATTAATTGCATTCAGGCTGGCAGTTTGTTCATCACCTTTATCAGAGCGACAGATGAGAGTGCAGAAATGCTCTGGCACCGAGAACATCATCTGCTTTGTCCTTGCTATACACCCTGGCCTAGTGCTCAGAAACCATGACAATGTGATAGCATTTAATGTGGTTTTCAATCCTGTTGGGTTGCCTGGTCTTTTTTGCCACAACACACACTATTGAGGTTTCTGCTGTTTCTCTTTTCTGCCTTTAGACCCTTACCCTACTCTATTTGGAATTCTCTGCAATTCACATTTTACAAAAAGAAAACTGTTTCCAGTGTATACTAATTTACTCTTCTGCTTAGTTAATAACAATGGTAACCACTAGTTCTTGCTCTAGCTGATTTGAGTAGGTGGTCCCAAAACACTGCCAGGATCTAATTTCTTTCCATGCCTTAGGTAACTCAGGTAGTCTTCAATACAGACAGATTTGGTTCAATTTGCATAATCAGCCAACTAAAACAACCTCCTTCATTTGAAAAGGCTTGTAATATGATATTAATGCTATTTTTTCACAGCAAGTAGCATCAGGCCCAGGGGACTGAAGGTTCTCTGACTTCTGAGATAAGGAGGCAAGAAGGATTTTTACTGCAAAATTCAAATGTCAGTATAAGCTTTCAGCAAGCTTCTAAATGTAGAATTTCTCTGCCTTAAACCTAAAGTTTTACAGCTCTCCAAAACTATTTTATTCTCTCCAGATACTGGCAAAACTTATGTCCCTGTTTAGTAGATTTTCTAGAACAATTAAGGCTTTGTAATTAAACTCACTGGGCCATGATTCCCATGTCCCCTTTTTCTTTCTTGCAAGTATATTTGTCCTTTTGAAACCTCACCTGTCCTCTCTGAGTTCTCCAAATTAACTGAAAATGGATCCAATTAACCAGTTCACTGAGCACACCATGTTAAATTCATCTGTCTGCTGATTTGAATATGCTCAGATTCTCCAGAAATTCTTTAACAAGCATTGTCCTGATCTGTGACTTTCCCTTTTTTCCTGTCAGCTTTATCAGAGCTCCTGCTGTGCTCATTACTAAAGTGAACATTGAGGCAAAAATAACAGTTAAGCTCTGCAACCCTCAGAAGCTTCTCCCAGAGGACAAACTGGACATGCACTTTCATCAGCCCTAAAATTGATGCATTCATTCTGCACTAACCTCCACAAACAGTAGACGAGGAATAAACACAACTGTTCTGTACAACCCATCAGTTTGGGTTTAGTTGAATTACCAGCTTTCAAAGTCTGCTTTGCCACTGTAGTGACCCTTCAGTGAAATAGGAAGCACCTCATAAGGCTGCTACTGGTGAGCTGACACATAGGCCTGCTCACTGTATGAAGTCCTCAGATGGTTTCTTGGAGCTATTAATGTGATTAATTCTGGACCAGTGCTTACATATAGTTGAGATCTCTATCTTTTTCAGTTTCCTTTTTATGTACTATTTCCCATTTTATACCTTTTCTTAGTCCAAAGGACTGATGGACCATGATTATGTTTAAATGTAAAAAATACCATCAATTTACCAAAATGCTTCACTTTTGTGATCTTATCAGCATTTTCTCACTTAAGAATGTCTTACAAACTTATTTCAAAGATAAATATATCAGAATACAAGCACAGCCATAATCTCAGAAAGCACTGTATATCAAAAGAATAGCACTATCCTGTCAAACAAGCAATCTCATCAAAATTCTGTCAAACCATTTTGATAAAGGAGAAAAAAGTACATGAAGTATATCAAAGTGTGAGTACATTTGTATTTCAAATGGCAGCACATGTCCTGAACAGTATAAACAGGAGTACTGCGGTAAGCAATATGTCTGTTATGCTTATAAAAAAACCTACTCCTACTGCTTGCTAAAAGCTGGACATCACAGAAACCAAGAGCCCTGTGTCTGAAATTGCTTCTCCCATAACAGAAAAAATTTGCCACTAGCTTATGGAGAATTCAAATATATTTACACTCATGTAATCACAAATAGATAGTCCAAAACTGATGGCTATTAAATTAACAAGATACTGCTGCAGTAAATGGAGGAACAACTAAATGTCATAAGCACCAGCAAAGTATTTGAGCCATACAACCCTTACTCTGAAAAGCTTAATCCTTGCAGACAAGTGAACAGGAATAGAAATGCTAACAAAAAAAAGTCACATGAAATACTGACAAAATTTTGGCTTGAGTAGTTTTAGAAATGTCTGGGAAACCATATAAATTGTACTTCTCTAACGTTTTTTTTTCCTTTCAGAATACCTACATTGCACCACCATCTTTTCCCTGTTTTTGGTAGTCACAGCTACATGGAAAGCAAGAGCTAAAGATTACTAAACTAACCAAAGGTAAACTCTCATATTTGAATTTAGAAACTAAGAAGAAAATACTTCCCCACATTGTTCCTCTAGAGCACACACTTCAGCACAAACTACTGGTTTTGCAGATGTTCACCTCATGACACAATAGATGCATCCACTCAGTTTGCATTTCAGTGCTACAATGTTGAGATTGGTCTCCTCGGAAGAAATCCTAGAAATAGGAAACCCCTACCAACTGTAGTAGAGAAGAGTTTATTTCTTGTTGTTCAGACGTGTCAACTTCTCTATAATGCCAGATTCCATTTTCATGCAACACATTTTTCCAGCTTCGCAATTTATTAACAACTAAGTACTCAAATTCCCATTTCTCCAACTAACAGCCAAGTTAGAGAACACAGTTACATTTCATTAATATGGCACAATATTTAATAAAAAAATATTTTCACATCAATATTTATTCTTACTCTGCATGGATGTTCTTATATCTTTTCTAGCCCAGGATTATATTAAATTTGGAGGTGCAGAAGGAGGAAGGAGGTATGTTATGGTGTTCAATGAAAAATAATAAATATCTATGAAATTAATCCTCTACTTTATATGCATATTTAGAAACAACTGTTTAAAACTCTAGTTAGATTGTCATTACTCTTAACGGCCTTTGCTTATGCTTATTATCTCCTGCATATTAGCCCCCACAGTTTATCATTATCAATACACCATTTTACTATATTAATAAGGGACGTGAAATTCCCCTTCCTCATAACACAGAGCTCTATTTTCCCCTTCGTGTATCAGTTAACTAAACACTCTGTAAACCAGCTGCTAATCTCCTGTGACAGCATGGCAGTGTCCCACGAGCTGGGTAGGTGTGCATACAGGATGGCTAATTACACCACAGTGCTAATGTGATGGAGGGACAGCAAGCACACTTCAGGGGCTGAGCCCCCTCTGAGGCTGATGTGCTGTGGTTCCTGGAGCCCTGCTGTGCAGAACACCAAGTGCACAGGGCATCAGGCAGACATCAGGCAATCTCCTTGGCCATACAGACACTTTTATGAATTTATGATGGGGAAATTGTGATTGCTGCAGTCAGAGCTGCAGCAGTCACACACAGAAATTGCAGACAGCTACAGTGATTTGCATATTGTCAGAGATCATCTTTCTAAACTCTCTGGATAGCTTTCCTAGGTCAAGAGTTTCATTACAAAGGACAACTGTGCCAGCTCTCAGTGGCACTGCCTCTGAATGAGCATAGATAAATGCTCTCGGGAAAAGGGTGAGTTGTTTATAATCTCCCATTATTCATGGGTGCTTTACCAGCTGGCAGCAATGGATTAACATGTATGCACTGCAAACCCAGATCTTTAGTATGCACTGAGGTGAAAACAAAGGAATCAGCCATGGATTTCTGACTCCCTGCATCTAAAAGTTAAATATATTTAATAGCAGCTGTGCTAACATACTGAGAGCAGCCACAGCTTCCCTCACTGCACATGATCGTGATCAGTCCTTCAGATGCAATAACTGAGAGGTTCAATTGTTAAGAGCAATGGCTAACAAAGGGCTTTAGGTTGTGGCTTGGTTTATCTGTACAACAGATAAAGGTGAAAGCGCATGGGAGAAGTAACAAGTAGATCTCTGTATTTTCATACTAAAATCTATTGTTAGAAATGACAGCCACTCTCCACCAGCCCTGACACAGGCCCTGAAACACTGGAAGGAGAGTTACATTTCTTCTTAAACTCTGCCTTGGGCTCAGTGGAGGGAAAAAAAAAAATCCATCGCATCACATCTAAACATGCCATTACAGAAAATCAATATTCAAATCCCCACAGGACAGATTCAGACTCAACACAGTTCAGTCACATCCAGGGTGGGGGACTCCGATTACTGGGGAAAAATCTAAGAAAAAAGACACAGATTTGATAAGGCAGATCTTTTTGCAACACTTGACAGAAAAAAAACTTACAGCAAAGGAATCAATCTTTACATAGTACATAAATTAGCCTGTTTTCAAGAAAGAAAACAGTAAGCTTTATTCTTCAATTATGTTCTTTGACAAGGCCAATCTCCAAGGGACATTTAGACATGGATCTCTGGTAGAAAGACATCATACCGTAGGGGAAGTAAATTAATTAGGATTTTCATTGCTAAATTGCTAATTGACACAGGATAAGAATGGGAGTTGTAATATACTTGACCATAAAGCAGTCTTGCAAAACAACCTCAGAATGTTTTTAATTACTAGTTAATTTAGAATAGGGTTTTATAAATTTACAATAAAGGAAACTACTACTTTATGTTATTTACATATGAGAGCCTGACCACTAACCCACAGAAAATGGAACTACACCAAAAATCACAGCATAAACTAAGATAATTTGTCAGGCGCTCACAAAATTATAAGTCGACCCCAAAATAACAACTACATTAGCTTCAACCTCCTGAGACTTTTCACCTTGCACAACTTGGGATGCTTTTCATGGTGTGATAACACAGAAAGACTTAGAGGCCGAGTTTTTAAGTTTTCACTATGAGAAATACTGTTGATGAAAGAAGTCTCAGATCTCCCAGCCTTCACCATTAGTTTTTTGCACTGCCCTCATGGGACAAGACTCTGGCCTTGCAGTTACATTCGAGCTCCTGTAAGGATGATCAAATTTGCATCCCCAGTGGCCATTTCTCTGGCTTCTATTTTGACACTTTCAAAGAGCTGACCAGGCAGAGGACTGCCAAGTGCCATTAACCCTGCTGGGCTTCATCAGCAGTCACACAGCACTGTGAGCACTTACCCAGCACAGCCCCAGGCATTGCTCCTGCAGTTGGTCACAGCTCTGCCATGAGCTACAGTGACAGCAGAGTCCTGCTCCCACCTCCCAGCTTCTCAGCAGAATCCTTCTTTCCACAGGCAAAATGCAGACATTCATGCTCAGCAGCCTTCATCCCTATCTCAGGCCCTCCAGAGGTACCTCAGCAAGGCCAAAGCTTCAGCTCTCTGCAGTCCATGCATCTGCTGAGGAGCACAATCTCCTAGGCCCCAGCACTGGCAAGGTCATTTCAAACCTTTTTCAAAGGCAGCCTTGTTTAAGCTGAATGCAGGGAAACGAGGAACAACAGGGCACTGGTTATCACTCACACCTGTTTTACCTAATGCTCAACCAGGCTCAGCTGATAGAAACACCTGGAGAAGGCAGGTTGACTTGCCACTGAGCCCCTTTGCTAACAGCATTTCAACATAAATGCAATAAAACAAGCCAATGAATGCAGAAAATTCCTAAAATGATACATGAATCACCTACTTTGTCCTCATTTGCTATATATCATCATCATCTATGGAAAAAATAAGCATTGAGTAAGTGCATGGAAGATTGAAGCACAACAGGGAGCACTGAGCAGCAGAGGGAATGAAAACACTTTCATTTCATCTCATGTCAAAGAATTTTTTAACAAAACAATATGAAGATCAGTATTCCACAGTTCATAAGAGTTCCCTTAGCAAAATCTTCATAAATAATAGCATTAACATAATTGCAAACTATTGACAAGAAGAAATTAAGGATTGATCTGGAATGGATAAGGAAGCACATCTAATATTCACAGTTTGCAATTCCATCAGGCCACACTCCCTAAAATATTAATTGGAACATATGATATAAAGGACAAAAGAACATTTCTCCTCCTCTCTACTGTCCATGCAAAATTACTTTCCACATCATATTCTCTGTGGTTTTCAATTAATCTGGCAGTGGCGCCCAGAGCTTCACAGCCTTCACTGATAAAAAGAAAAATAAAGGAAGTGGACTTAAATTTGCCTTTGTTCAATCTCATCTCCTAGTATCAGCCTTTCCATATCTATGAGTTATCAAGAAGACAGAGCCAAGACTCCTTCCAGAGATGTATTGCAGGAGGATGGCAGGCCAAGGACATAGTGAAAGAAAAAAGGGCCAAAGTACAGATAAGGCTGTGTACTCTGCATCCTTGGGGACAGGTGAACACCCTGGTCTGACTCTGCCTTGAGTGGGGTGAAGGGGACTGGAGACCTTCCTCAGTTTCCTCCCAGCTAAATTATCCTATGGTCTCATTACATCTTGTTCCATTTATGGACAGTCTGAAGAAATTCTGTCTACATTATTTTCTCTTGCATTTGTTAAGTATCCTGTAGGCAGTGACAGGGAGAGAGATCTGCATAAATTGGCAAAGTTCAGATGGGAGTACACATCTGAATGACCCATTCCATTTGTCCACCAGCCTGATTTCTAGTTTCCCCACAGACAGCTTTGCAGTAAGGCTGACTGCTCATCCTGGCAGTCCTCTGTGGCTGAAATGAGCCCTTGTAAGGAATGACTAAGACACGTTCACTGTTCCCAACTCTCACAGCATATTTGAAGCCTGAGCCCCTAAAGGCACTGGAAATTCTTAATGTCTATTCTTTTTTTCCACAGAGCACATATGTAAGTCCAGAAAGCTCTAACTTGTTCCAGATATAAAATATCAGCTCAGACCCCTTAACACACATTCAGCAAACACTGGTTTCATTTGGCATCTTAGGACTTTGGTATCTGGCTCATAAATACCTAGAGTTTGCAGTAGTGACATTTGCCATACATTTTGGGCTAGGAGACCCACCTAGCATAATATTTACAGGTAGAAATGTGAAGGGGAACAGACAGAAGGGAAAGAAACCCAGGCAATAAGAACTATGCACAACTACAGATAGACAAGGGAGGTATAATTCATATGCAAAATGTAACATTATAGCAACTTAATTTGGCTTTGAGTTTATAAGGTAATAAACAAGCCCTAAAAAACTCTTCTGAGAAGCATCACCACTCCCTTGGGGTGAGGTCCTGCCATTTATTTGCCACAGGACATTATTGTGTCATAAAGCAAAAGCCCAGTGAAGCACAAGCAAAGTATTTCTTGCTCTGTAAAATGGTAATATCACACACAGTTATTTACTGCATGGTAGCCCCATTATTTTTTGTGTCCTCCCAGTGTTAGATGTTGGCATTTGAGGAAAAGAGCATTGCTGTCCCAATTAAAGAGAAACTGCCTCCTTTTCTTTACAAAAAAGAATTTTCCATTAGGAGCCTCTGACTGCTGCAGAATTTTAACACTTGGCCACCCCATTTAGGTGCTTCCTGAGTGGAGAATAGAGAAGAAAACATTACCAGTTTTCAAACTTCGATATTATTAGAAAACAAGCACATTTAATACAATAGATTAATTCAACAGCATGATCAAGTTAAGGAACTGAAGTGCTCTATCTGGGTAGAAAAACCATTTATTAAGTCAAAATCACAGTCTCAGGCAAAGATACTAGGTTATGAAGATTACATAATCAGAACAAAATTTAATTGACTGACTATAGGGCAGGACATGCTCAGCACACAAGCTTGTATAAGGATTTGGGGTTTTTTACAAGAGCACCACTGGGTTCATATTTTTATTAGTGTATTAGAACTGGTGTATTAATAAATGCTTTTTATATTCTAGAATACATAATGTGGGATCCATCAGCCCTCCATAAGAGGGCTGTCATTTAGCTTTAATAATGAAAAATTTCCCAAGTAAGGAACTATGATTTTAGTTCCATCTTCCTTTCGTGCTGTGCTTGTGTGTATGCACACCTTAGAGGGAGGGACAGATAACTGTTCTGTCAACATGCAGCACAAGTTCTCATTTCAAGAAAATCTCAGATTTTGGAGGCTATACTACGGAAAGAAAAGGCAGGAATCAATGTGAAATTAAAGCAGAAACACAGCAAATAAGGGAAATCTGAAGGAGAAATGACTGAAAGAACACAGATGATAAAGACTCCGTCAAAGGAACAAACACCACCACTAGGGAAGCCTGTGTTCCAGGCAACAGGCCTTGCTGGAGCCAGGCTGGTTTCCCATATGTGCAGAATCCATGAATGACATTTCTGTTCCAAAATAGTTCAACTGAAGCAGTCTGCTGGACCTTTGTTCCCATAACAACAGCAATTCACTTCCCTAAATTCTATGGGCTTGGCACTGTGATGAGAAATATTCTATTCTTTCATTAAAATACTGGGTGAAGCACAGTAAGATACTAAAAACCATCCGATCAATTTACTGTACTTCAGAAATAGCCACTTTCATTTTTCTTTGAGAAATAAAGAGCCTGTCTTGATCGATACCAGTGAATTCTCCTTGGTGCTATTAGAAATTCACACAAACAAATCTGTGTAACATGGACTATAGAAGTTCATTCTTACTAATAGGCTCTGGACAGGAGATACTAACAAATAAAGGAAAGAAGGCAGTGTTGTTACCTCCATTTCACAGACAGAAAGCCTCTCCTGAGAGAAGAGTTCCCAAGTTTTCAGTTGTGAGTCCTGAGTTTTTATCTCCCCTGAAAAGTTTGCATTTGGCTTGAGCATTTCAGCTTCCACAGCCATCCTAAATACAGAATATTAATTTTGAAACTCCAGCTTAACATCTGGTCCTAGCTATACAAATCTTTTCCCTTGCAGTATCCCTGTGCCAGTAGTCTCTCAATAATTTATTCCTTTAGTTCATATCCCATCAACAAAGCCTCTGGCATATTAACTGAGAAACTGTACACCTTTTTTCAATAGGTACATAAATAACTTTTTCATGTGCAGCCATAGCAAAAAGTACATACCCTGTGCTTTATGAGCACAGAACAACCGTAAAATAAAATGGAGAAAATTTTAGTCTCATTGATGCCAATGCCAAAACTTCTTACTGATTTCAATATGGCCAGGATTTGATCTAGGTTCTCAAATTTTCACAGGAGAATGCTTGCAGATGAGGGCTTCCAGGCTGTGTTCCCTAACCCACAGAGCCAGTCTGTGGAGAGGACATGAAGGGAATGTTCTTATTTTGAAAAACTGCTTGAAATTCTTACACTTTCCTCTTGTCTTCTTCTTTCAGAAAAAGAGTGAATGACCTTCCTGTCTATACAATGCCATCTACTTTCCTGGGCAGCCTATGCCAGCAAGTCTAAAGGAGCAACTTGCCTCAGGAAAGCACAGATTTTATGACTCTTCACAAATGAGATTTTTGCTCTTCATGTTTTGAGAATAAATAGATCTGCATCTATGTTTCTCTAGTTTTTTCCCCAAAACCACTCCAAGTTATCAGATTAACCTTTACTTGTGTCAGCAATATGCAGTTTAAAGAGTCAGGGTGTTCTGTGTTTTTGCACTTTGGTATTCAGGACTAGAGAGGGAAGGAGAGAAAGGAATAGAAATAAAAATAAAATAATTCTAGATTTTAACAAGACCTAAAAAATGTAAGTGAAAATAACTTTTATCTGCAAACGTGGATTTTGAAATAGCACTTCATTATAGTAAGTCAAACTTGGAGTTGTTAATTTTAGTTGTCAAAAGTTGGAGTAGTTATAATGGCAGGTAAATGGGACCAGATCAGATTCCTCCCCCTTTTACTCCCAGCAGTTGCTTATGAACATGAGCAAAGAATTAGGCAAAGAGACTTTCCTGTATGAGGCTGTGGAGAGTATTAAAAAATCTTAATCTAAAAAGAGAAAATGCAGAGTAACCTGCTTTTTGAGGTGGCAAGTACAGAATGATTCACACAGAGGACAATTAAGTTCTCACAGAAATAGAACACTCAAAAGGACCTCCAGAGTTTCTGAGCCTCATTTCCTGCCATTGTATATCTTCTACTCGTGAATTTATTAAGATCCATCACAAAGTGTTTTCCATTTTTGCTCCACCACACAGTAGGAAATTCACCATTTGGAAGGTTTGAAATCATTCTCTTTCTTCTAGCACCAACAGGGTCCTTGAGGTTAAACCAGGGCAGAGGGAGAAGTGTAATTTCTGCTAATGTAGTAATGAATTGTTACCACACCACCTCACAGCTTGCATTTTCTAGGCAAGCCAAGATCTTGCAGCCTCTGTTTATAAAGCTATACTCCACTTCTCCAACCATCTCAAGATCTGTTCATACAGATGGATATGGATGGCCAGCTCCCCAGGAATGGGAAAACATCACTGGTGCCTAAAATCTATTGCAAATCTGGTGTAAACTTATTGCAGCTCCTCCTGAGCTGAGTATACCAGAAATGTGTCCTGGCCTCCCTATTAAGACCAAACTGTTGTCTCAGAAAACAAAAAGATGAGTGTGAAGACAGAAAACCCAGTCCTGAATTTGAACTCTGTAAAGAAGCTGAATACATAACAGGCTCACAATACTTGATACTACCTTTTAATATTTGTATTATGAAAGATTCAAGTGATGCCTCCCAACATCACTGCACTTTTACTAAGAGTTGGTCATAGAAATCTTCAGCAAAACAAATACATTTACTGGTGTCCAGGCAGATAGACACTGAGCTAGATCATGCACAAAAAAACAAATTCCACATCACAGTTTTTACCAACGAGGAAGGACAAAAGTCACTTGGAGTCTTGATAACAGTGCATAAATAAGTAGGACACACTACAAAAGCAAAGCACATTTTCATGACTAAAATCTCTTGCAAGACTGATTTGTATAGTTATGGCAGTAGAAGTACATAAGCAAGGCTAATGCAGAACAGAGGTTGCATCTTCTTTAGACAACTAATACAGTGAAAATGAATAAACCATCAGGCGCCCTTTTTGGGGTCTGAAAACACAATTTACTAACTAAATAAAAGCCATATAACTTTTATAAGTGGGAAAAAATATGTAAAGACAATCAAACCTACCAATCTTGGTACTACCTCTTCAAAAGTGCAAGTAGTATCAGAAAGCAAATTCCAAACAAGCATCTGTTTGCTATGCAATCTTCTGTAAAGGTTTTCCTCAACAGATCCATGCTGACCATGGAATTCAAAAAGAAATATAGGAACCTGACAGGCAGCCAAATTTATTTTGTTTCTGGGACAAGGGAAAAAAAGAATGGAAAACAAACACCCTTAGATTTGGACTAGATATAAGGAAGAATCGTTATAATCTTATTGCAGGGGTTCCATACTGTTGTCTCCTCATTGCAAAAGTTCCATACCTTCCTTGGTGTTTCTCATGAGCATCTCCTCAGAGCACTGACTGTTTCTTCTTCACAAAGCAGCCAACTGACTCCAGTTCCTTCTCACCCAGCCACCCCACTGTTTTGTAGCACTCGTCTTCTCGCTGGTCACAGCTGTGGCCTGGTAAAATCAGGCTTGTTCCTCATCTTTGATAATTGGCCCAGCTGCAACTCCTTAGGGGTTAGATTACTCTCTACACTATCTCTATTTCTTATACTCTATCCCCATACGAAGAAGTGTTTACAATGATAGTGGTGAAACACTGGAACAAGTTGCCCAGAGAAGTCATGGATGCCCCATCCTTGCAACTTTTCAGAGGCTGGATGGGACTCTGAGCCACCTCACCTACTCTAAGATGTCCCTGCTCGTTGCAGGAGGAGTTGGGATATGTAACTTTAAAGTTACACCTTTAGATCTATTAAAATCTTTGGTACTATTTTAACCTGAATAAACAACTACCTTAATAGTGCTGGCATCAAAAGCATATTCATCCCATTATACTACACACAGATGTAATACAAGCACATCACAAACTGCCCTGGGAGAGAAGAAAACAAAGCAGAATAAAACATGGCTGAGTTGATGGATGGATTTTGGACTGGAGTGTGTATCAGTGATAAGAATTATGATTTTACTGATGTATAAATATTGCAATATGCACTATCAATTAACAATTTCCAATATTTTCTCAGAGAGCTGATAAAAAATATTAAGCTTCAGGCTCATTTCAGCAATGTTTAAATGAAGGTGGAAACCTACAGCATGAATCAATCTACTGGCATAGTCACCTAGGATTTAGGAATATAACTCAAGAAATTTTTTTCTTATGTTACAGAGAGCACTGCAGAAGGTATTTCAATTTATTGCGGATAACAATCTATCAAAATAAACCTGCTCTGGACATACCCTGAATACAAATGAGGCAGCAAGCAAAATAGAAGTGAAATATGAATTTTTAATTAACCCTGTGATGGCTCCCAGATTTTGAAGCTCAGTCTGAAAACAAAGATCTTCTGAAGTTTTTACTCAATTTATGTGCTTCCATAACATAAAATGTAAGACCTATTAAAACACACCATAGTCTGTTTGTAGATTGGGAAAGCACAGAGATGAAACTGTACTGGTACCGTGGAGAGCAACAAATTCCTGGATCCATAACACCAGTTTGGACCAGGTATTGCATCCCAGTCCCTCAAGTCACCAATCAAGGTACAACTCCAGCTGCCCCTCTACACATCAGGTTTAAATATCCCACTCTGAACCTTAATATCCTGTCATGAAGTATCTTGGTTTGTGGCCACAGGCTACTTAGTGCTTTACTTTCAGATCCACAATTCATCTGCTAAAGTGAGACCACCAGCTCTCACAACCTAGAGTGGCAGAGACAGCCTTTCCCCCTTGCAGCCATCAGTTTTCACATGCAAAATGCCGAAGCCTATGACCAGAGGTCAAGGAAATCAAGAATTTCTCAGTGTCTGTGCTCTGATGAAAGATTTCCGTGAGTCAACCAAATGGATTTGTAAAAGCAGGACAGCAGGACAGGGGCTTAAGGTGCAAGCAGAAGGCACAAAAAAAGGCTGCCACAAAGTAACTCCCTGCAGAGGGGTACCCTACAGAGCCTTAGAACTACAGGTACAGCCATCATGAATGCACTGCCTCTGTTCTTTATTTCCAAACAGAAACATTTTGGGAAGGGGCCTGGAATCACTCCCCTTCTGGAAGCTTGGCTGCCTGTGCTCAGGGCCAGCCTGGAGACAGGACTGCCCCTTCCTCCTGCTGCCTCTGGAGGGGCTCCAGGGAGTGCTGCAGGAAGATCTCATTCCTTCAGGAGCTGGTTTAATTGTGCCTGCCATGGGCACCATGGGGCTAGACAGGGACCCCCAGCTCTAGCTCAGTGAAAATAACAGTGTTATGCTAGTGTAATAACAACCCTTGGAAGGAAACGTAATTTTTCACAAGACTTGGTCTGAGGCCACAGTCTTCCCATCCATGCTGGGCCTGAGCCCAGCAGCACTGCCAGGCAGGTGTCCTGAATCCCTGACTGCCCTGCTCCTGCTGGGACCATGGCACAGTGCTGACTTGGCTGCCCAGCCTGGCCCTGACACAGCCCCCAGAGCATCTGGTGCCCCAGCACCCAATCCAGGGATTGGGTCCTGCAGGATCCTGACACTGAGTATTTTGCAAAGACTGGCAGAGAAAGCTCTTCAGAAAACACCAGGTATTTTGCTCTTTTTGTGTGCATTAGCAACAGTAATCCCCTGAAGAATGAAAGGCTTTTAAACAGTAAATTAATTAGCTGGTAAAGAGGTGGTTACAAACTATTATTTCTCACTGAAATTAAGGTAGCAGTAGTGTTTTGATAAATTCTAATAGGAAAAACATGGAAGCTTCTTCATGGTATTAAATATAAGGAAAATTAAAAGGCTGGCATTTTTATGGGGCTCTAATTAATGAGAATCTAAAGTGGAATTCTCATACAAACACAGCACATATTGTGTGACAACCCTATTAATAACAGAGAAGCTAATTATGATAAGTGCTATTACACTGAGTACTAAATGAATTAGCAATAATGAGGCACTCCTAATACTATCATCACATTTGTGCATACATTTTAATGGATAGGTTTCACCCTGATTAGAGGTGATAAGTTATTAGCAGCAAACAAAATTATCTCTTCCATTTATCACTTTTTCTTTGCCCTGTATTCAGAAATCAAAGCTCATTCCTGAGAAAGAAGTGTTGCTCATGAATATCCAATGTTTTTCCAGCCTTCATCAAATTGTTCTCACAACAACTCATCAAAAGAAACTTCAATCATATGACACTATTTCTAGTCCTAAACATTCTAACCAGGGAAAGTCAACTTCTTTGAGCTTCTTTACTGGGGTGCCAGGTATCTGGAGCCTCCCTCTAAGTCACTGGGCAAAAGATAAACACATTGCCATCACTTAGGAACCTGAATTGGGAAAAGTAAACCCAAATTTACTGGAAAACTTGAAAGATGAAAGGGTCAGCTTCAGACTGTGATGAGCAACCAAGTCCCAGATTAAGTCACCACAGCAGTCAGAACAGACCATGGCTGGACCTGAACACTTCAGTCTCTAGTCCCCAGCCAGAAGTGGGTACACACACAATGCAGACTCTGAGCACAGCAAACCCAACACTGCCAGGGCGTTTCTAGTACAGAATACATCCTGTATTTGTGCAGTAAATCCAGTGTGTAAGGAGTAGGGAAAGGGGAAGTGAACAGAAGCAGGATTTCCTGTGCAGGTACAAGCACCTGGGCAGCAGGTACATGGCAAGTGCAGCACTTCCTGCACATCCTCAGCACACCAACCCATCTGTGCACAATCCTGTGAGCTCTGAGTGGCTGGTCTGAACAACACACACACTCCGGTCACTTCTGTAAACTCAGCATGTACCAGGAGCAGTACCAGGCTTGGCCAAGCTAGAAGACATTCTCAAGTCTTATACCAGTATAAAATGTCCTCACAATCCACTTGTGCACCACTTCAACTAGAAGATGAGATGCACCCCGGAAAGCCCTGTCAATTGCTATCCTTTGATGAAGGAGTTGACTGATGCCATTTCTCACTTTGTCTCAGTTGATTCCTCTACTGATGCCAACTGATGTAGTTCCCCCTTCTAAGAACCGATTCTGATGCAGACACACACAAAAAAAAAAAAAAAAGCAAGGGAAAAAATTACTTATAGACAGGTAGGAAGGTCTGGTGGGGAAAAAAAAATCAGGGAACTGTCAGAAGTAGAAGTCTGTACACAAAAGAAGAATAAATCTGAGCATGAGTGGACTGTTTTTATAATGGCAGTTGGATGAAAAGTACTTCCTAGAGATGACAGCTTTTGTCTGATTTATATTACTTCCTGATGTTCATCTTTACTTACCTGCAATTATTTATCTTATCCCTGCTTGCAGTATGTTGTTGCAATTGCTATCACAAAGTCAGCTAGTTTCATGTGATCATGGGATATCCTTTGGATTCTCTCACTTCTGTGCTGCTCTCAGAAACTCAATAGCTAGAGTACAACTAAGTGCTTCCTTAAAATCAGTTCACAATCAATATAACCAAGTCTTTTGTGATAATTTAGTGCATTGGTTTAAGGAAGAAAAAAAAATTGTTTCTTGTGGTGAGCATTTGAAATCTATCCCCTAATGCTCTGGAGCTATAAGGCCTCTTTGAGAAGAAGTTCTCTGTCTTCCAAATGCTTTTACAGCATGGCAGTTAGAAAAGCAGTATTTGCATAGCAGTACCCAATACATATAAGTTCAGAAAATTCATGCAGAGTAGTTTTGTTGGGTTTTGGTGTGGGTTTGGTTTTGGGTTTTATTTATACAGAAGGGTTGGGTAGTTTTATTTCACTGTTTATGTTTCTGATTTATATTGACAAAGGTTATCAGGACACAGAGTTTGCTGTTCACTATGAAATATTGCTCTTGCTGACTTCCAATTTCAGGCATATTCATGCCTTACAAGATAGTGGAATACAATCTAATTAAAACTTGCAGTGTTTTCATTTGGGAAGGTGTTAAAGGCAATAAATTTTAAAGTGTAATCAGGAAGAAGCAGAGCTGGTTTTCACCTCACTTTTACTGGTAGCTCAGTGAAAATAATAGTGTTATGCTAGTGTAATAACAAGCCTTGGAAGAAAATCTAATTTTTCAGAAGACTTGGTCTGATGTCACAATCTTCAAGTAGTGCCTTTCTTCCTGAATAAACCTGAGCATTTCACTGGCCTTCCCAGTAAAAAAAATAATAAAAAAAATTTAAAAAAACCCACTAAAACACAAAAAAAAAAACCCTAAAAAAAAAAAAAACCAACCACCCACCAAATAAAAACCCACCAAAAAACTCTTACCGTTACATGAATACAGCTATCATAGCCTTTAAAACCTATGTTCTGCATTTAACATGTACCAACCTCTTTCACTATAATGCCCACTTTTAACAGACAGCCAGTTCTGGTTTGAAACACTGGCAAATCATTAAAGAAACCAGTAAGAATTTGTTCAACAGCTCATCAGTTCATGTTGCAGTTATGGTCACTAATTTAGCATCAAACCTAGCAGCATAGGTTCAGGTAAAACTTGGGGTGTTTCTTGCCTGGGTTCATGACCTACTCAGCAACCAGACATAGCTTAAGATTAATGCATGATTTTGAAGACAGTAGCCAACAGAAGAAATAAATTAGTATGTCTTTTTGCAGCACACTTTCAGAGGGGAAGAACAACTGTTACCCTGGAACAAATCTACAGATTTCTGTTTGTCTACAACAGCACCTAACATTAAATACCTGTGAAAACCCCTTCCACAGCACACCCAGCTACTTAAATGCCTGCTAGTGCACAATTCCTGTGAGGGATTGATCTGCTTCTCTGCAGGCTGATGTCTGAGGTTCAGCCTTTCTTCAACACCCCTGACACTGTTTCTAGTCTTTTTTCTTCACCTTGTTTCCTGCTAAGTTAAACAGCAATTTGCAAGTACCTCCTACAGTTATTCATTGTTCCTCAACGCCTTCCCAAAGGAATTACCTTTGATAAAGAAAAGCAGAAGCACAGGTAGCTAGAGGTGTGGGAGAAGCTAAGTAACTTAGATGCACAACTTTTTTAAAGTGTTGATTTTTTTTTTTACTAAACACTGGAAAGATTTAATGTTTCTGCATGGAGAACTCCAGCAACAAAAGATATTATCAATTGATAAGATCAAGATATTATCATTGACCAATAATGAAGACATGCAGACCACAGAGAAAAAATCATGTGCAGTTCAGTCTCTTAAGATGTCTGATTCTTAAGCCTAACCATTTATTAAGTCAATTACAGCATTACTCTTGCTGGTTCAAACAAGTCCGTAACATTGAGACATTTTGTTCAGTCTGGATTTCCAATTTTTAAGGGAGAGGTTGAAAAAAAGTTTCAGACTCTGGCAAGACACAAAAGAATTACTCAAAGACTGAAAAATCTTATTTGAAAATTGAACAACTGGCAGCAACTTTGAATGTTTCATTTTTCTCTGAGAAATTTAGAAGCATGATGAGATCAGAGCCTTGGGTGAAGATACAATATTTGGATAGAGTGAAGTTTAGAGCTGTTAAGAGGGCTTGCTTGAATCTTTTAAAAAAAGGCATTGCAGAATGTAGACAGAGGTAACAAATTACTTTAACAGATTGTTAACAAAGCAATCTGACCTATTTTAGAGGTCATTTCAATCTTGTATATCAAGGTTCAATGCCTTTCCAAAATATGCTGTTGACAATAGGGATGAAACAACATGCTCCGCTCTATACAGGAAATACATTTCCCAAAGGTTCCTTCCAACCTTCAAAACTAATAGTAAAGTTAATGATTCAGTGGAAACAAGAAAAGCCTCCTCAATAATGAAAAATATTATAAAGTCCCAATCCAGCACATCAAATAAATATGCACTTATACAGCAGAATTTCAATTATCTCAGTCAAAATACCATCAAGATGTTCCTCCAGCAGCTCAGTATCAACACACTGGACAATCATATTGTAAGAAAGCAAGAGTTTAGAATTGAAGGAGAGGGGAAAAAAACAGAAAAAGGATTGGAAAAATGAAGCATAAACCCATGTCACACATCAGGGGGCCCAGAGGGACATGGAAGTCAGAGAGGGACCATGCAGGAAACTAATAATGAGCTGCTGGTGAAACAGAGCTCCTAAGACATTCCTATTCCTATCACAGTGTCTTTTCCCATTGCACACCTGGTAACTACTGGAGAGAATCCTTAGTGCACACACTGGCAGGGTGGTAATACCCTTGGAGGGAAGAGATTAGTTTAAGCAACACACCTCTCCAAGGATGTTTTATATTCTGAACTTCTTTAGAGAGAGCAAACATTATGGAGGAGAGAAAAAAAAAACACTACTGGAGTCATCACAGGGAGTTCCTGTTTCTTATTCAAAATTCACTGATAGTAGTTTGTGCTGGAGACTAACAGTTAGAAGAGGTTTGTTTCACCTAAAAAGATAAGACAAATCAAAACATAACGATTTGCATGTGGAAGGTGATAGAGAGTCACCTTTTCTGAAGAACAGAGTGCACAGTACTCATCTAAATCTCTCGAGACAAAACTCTCTAGCTAGTAGGCTCCAGTTCTGAATAATAAGTACAGAGTATTTGAGCAGACAGCAATATAATATCCCCTTCTCCAGTCACATACAGGATATAGTCTAACACACCCATAAAGGCCTGAGTCCTTTGTTCTGCAAGAGGTTCCTTTACATGTACACCTGGTACCAGACACAATACACAACTTTAATTGCACATCACCCAAGCTTCAGCTCACAATTAGATCATGCTAAGTTTTATTACAACAGACTGTTTCCTACAATGATGATGTCTTAAACCACAGTAATAAGATTAATTTTCATCACAGAGTGAATCTAAGTCAGTATTGCCTTCCAGCTCTGCATTTATAAAGGTGTGAATCCCAAAACAATGTTGAGGTACCTATTAGACTATACCAGGAAGTGGCAGCTGCTAGAAAAGCATATTTAGATTTATTTAGCCTACACAAATTTTCAACATGTCACAATTTTAGTGCATATAAAATGTACATTAAGACATTAGGGCTCATGGGGGAAAAAACCAAACCTAATGGCCAGTTATATGTACACTCGTTCATCTGTAAAGACAGCACAAGTGCTTGCAGTTAGTTCAGTCCTTGTTCAGGTGCTTCTTACAAACAGATTGACTTGCAGATTCCCTGCACACCTTTGCTTCCCAAGGAAAGCAGGATGATTCGTGTCATGCCAAGGGCTACACAGTTCAAGCTGTACGAACCTTTCCTGTTTCCTGAGATGACCAACATAAGCACAGAGACACCAAGAGTATATTGACTATTCAATACAGAACTTGCATCTTATGCAGTCTTAGAGATGTAAATGTCCAAGAATATTCTTTTCTTAAGGATCAACAGACCATCAGTACTCTTCCCAAGTTTATGGATGCTTTCCAAAACTGACGCTCATAATGGGACAACTTATCAATTTGTTCACCAGCCTTAACTGACAGATATTAACACATCTCTCACTCATATTCTGCCCAAGCTGCATAGAAGACATTGCTCAGGAAGTATCATAACAATTCTCCAGCACTCCAGTGCCCTCAGTTTTAAGATACTTCTTATCCAGGAACTTTTCCTGTGGCAATAAGGAGACACTGTGCAGCTGATCTTCTAGCTGAAGATTTAAATCCCCTCCTTCATTAAGAGCTAAACACTTCTAGTAGGCTTTAATGGTAGATCAGATTGCCATTCCACTAAAGCTGTGGATAAATCCCAGTGCTGAAATAAGTCCTGTAAGGCATCTATCAATTCTTTTTCTCCTAATATATCTGAAGTATTTTATTTGCAAATATATCAAGACATTGATAAAGTTTTTTAATTAAAAAAAAACTTGCTGGAGACTATAAAAATTAATTATTTTTGTACATAAAAATGCATTAGATTTTATAATAATTGATCTATATTTAAAGATAATTTTTTATTTTTTCCCATAGCATGTATTAATATCTTGGTAAAAGTATTTATTCACTGTTGTGCCTTTCTGCAGCAGCATCAGTATAATCTCATCCCCATATTTAAAATCAAAGTTCAGGCAATTTCCCTTTTAGCCTTTCAGTAACTTATGATATCACATCTGTCTCTGTTGATAATGAGACCCCTTTTAACATATGAAATGCAATAAATATGCATTTCACTGTTCTGCATTTAAAATCAAGCACATGAAGGTAATTCTGTCTTATTTCAACTTTTGACTTTTATAAAGAACTAGTTCTTTACAGACTCTTAAATTCATTAAAATTTTACCATTAGAAATCCAATACCAAAATTCATTAGAAGAGTTTCTCATTTTATCCTAATACTATTCATCCAGATTTCTAATTTCATTTTAATAATTCCTCTTTTAAAGACTGCAAGAGCTATGTCGTACATATCTATTACATTAACATTTTAAAAAACCTGAAATCAAAGAGGGTTAGGGGGTTTTTTTGTTCTATAAATACACTGGAAGAAAAATACTCTCCTTTTAGTTTAATAAATTCTCCACACTAAACAAGGAATTTTTCTTCCAAACACTTGTTCATTAGTCAGTCTTAGATTGAGATGACTAAAAAGAATCAGAATATATTATTTGCCTGCACTGTATATACACTTCAAAATGTATAATTTGGGAAATTAAAACTTCCTTTCTTTACAGAAAAGAAAAAAAAAGGCAAGATAGGACATTGTTGCACATCTTTTTTTGTAGGTATTTAATGAAAAACAAGCTGTGACTTTGGAAACACCACTTTAGTGAAGCAACGTAGTTATAACTGACTATTTCAAGGGCTGTGCCCTTTAAACATATGTCAATTAAAAATTAAATCCACAATTTCTCTTCACAAAAAAGCTATTTTAACCCACTGACTTTGTTTTGTTGCTGTTGTCCTATCACAATACTGTCATCACAAGCACACAAAATCTTCACAGATATAGTTAGAACTATATTATACTGCAACTTTTCTATGCCAATCCTGAAATCAAGTGATTCTTCCAAGTGTCTGGGAACACATCTCACTGAACAATGTCAAGCAGTGCCAGTTGTTAGAGAATTGTTTCTTGGAATATGTGAATTACACCAAACAACAAAATACTGTATTGCTATGGAAGATGCAGCACTTCACACAGCAAAATTTCCTTGCATGACCACCTCTGAGTGAGAAGTAAAGGACCAGTGAATAAAACTTTAGCTGCACCAGGATCTTGTGATCCTACTGAATTGGTCCAATGATAAGACAGGCTCAGCTCACAGACAACACCACATACACCATGACACACATTATTAAACTGCAGAAACAGATCTTTCCTGTCAGAGACTCAGAATCAGATTTTTTGGAATCAGGTTTGTTGCAATTGCTGGATTATGATGCATGATATGTTACATAAGACTTGAAAAAATTATACATGAATAAGGAAAAACTTTAAACTGTAATATTAACAGACCAGCAGCATGCTTCTTGTTCCTATCACAACTTCATGGTTATAACACTATAGATTCCTATAAATCATTAATGAAAGCTGTCATTATTATTTTTCATTTTCTAGTAGTACTACCATGTGGGCAATAATATTACACATTGCTAGCTGCATTTTCCACCTCAGAATTGCTTACCTGGTTTTAGTGGAATACGATAAAGCAATGGACACAGCTGTGTTTGAGTAAGTGCATTTGAAACCTCTCAAGTTAAAAAGCAAGCTAACTGACTTGATACATTAAAAACAAAGAGTTCCTCTATTTTTTATTTGCAGACTGTTGAAGTAGCATTTTTTACTGCAGTTCAGCTTTAAGCATTTTTGATTTTATTTTATAGAACACAGATTTCTAAAATTGAGTTTGAAGCACAACATGGCCTCAATAGTAGATGACTGTTTTCAGTAGTGCATTGTAAAATCATAGCAAAGAAATGGTAGGATAGCACAGATACACGTATGAGAATTATGTAGTAATGGATTAATAAGCTTCAGCACTGTTTAATTGCTTAGTTCTGCTCAAGGACAGAGTAAAATGAAGTAGCTGGGGGAATAGATAGATCTAGCTTCTAATAGAAGTTGGATAATTACTAGAAAAAGACTGTGACAATACAGCATCTCCCACAAAAACATAAAAACTGAGAAAACATTGCAAATTCTCAGACTTCAACTATTCTGCAGCTGATGTTGAGTAACAGATTCAGATGGTCCCTCTGAACACTGTACACCCTCATCAAAACCACTCTCTCTAAAAGGACAAATTAAGCACCAATCAGAGGGAGTAACAGAATCTTTCCAGATTACTTCTGTCAATAAATGCTCTGCAGATTCTTCCATCCTTATGTTTAATGCATCCATTACTACAAAAATATGGTAAGAAAGCCCATAGCGAAGTGTGCTCTGGGGTCTGCAGCCACAGAAGACCAAAACCTTAGCAGCAGCAGATCTGAGTAAGAAAGTGCTTGCTGTCACAATACCCCAAATTCAACTCAGAGGAAATTGCTCCTTAGAAAATGTTCCTTATCTCTCTGAGACCTTAACTACTGCTGAGCACATTTTTTAAACCCACTGACATATTAAAAAAAATTAACCATCTTTGGTTGGTGGGTTTTCCTCAATGATCTTAATAAACCAATATCTAGAGGTTTTTTGGTCATAATTAGTCTTCAGATTTAAACATCACTGCAGTTCATTTTATTATGCTTTCCATTTTTTTAATATTACAATATTGTTCTTCAAAGCAATGCAAAAATTCCCTGGAGATAATTTCCATCTGAAGTGCTGAGGAATGGTAATGTGGTAATGAAGAAGTAGTAAAAAATAAATCTAATCAATTCTTACCATTTCATCTACTTCTAAACTTTGACAGTTTGCTCTCTCTGATCACAGTATTTTCTCTTGAGTCCTTGCATAGCAACATACATGAAAACATCAGAAATGGTTCAAAGGAGAATCACTTGTCAGGTAACTCTAAATGGTCAAAGTTCCATCAATTCTGTGACAGCCAATATCAGTCTAACCGTAAGTCTTTTGGATTAGGCACTCAGGTGACACAAGCCAGGGTTAACCCCATCACATTCCTCAGGCACTTCATACAAATTAAATTGCTGTTAATTGAGCAAGGGGGGCTCCTGATTTGGCTATTATCATTTAATTGGTTTCAGTAGAGTGAGCACTGTTATTTTCAAAGACACAAATAAGATCAGAACAAAACATTACTGATTACATAACTTCCCTACCTTGCTTTATTAAGGCATTCCAAATTAATTGTTAGTTAATGAGATTCTAAAATAAACTATTAATGGTAATTGTTTCCACTTTTCTCAAACACTTTTCCAGATTAACCACATTTAGCATTTCTGCTGCTGCTTTTTTACAATCCACTCATCTACTTTTCACAGCTTTTTGGCAAAACTCTGCTATCAATTAACATAAATACTAAGCTTTTTCAGTGTTGATTTGACAAATTAGTGAAAGAGAGAGAGAGAAAATCTGTTTTCAATGAAGTCACAACAAAAAGCTTCATAGATTTCAACTGGAGTAGGAACAGTTTCTCCAAAGATGAGATCTTCTGGCCTGAAATTGTTGGGTAGGTATTTAGCTGGTTAACAAAGGGAGGCTTGAGCTCTTCACTACAAATTCTGCACAGATCTCAGTAAGCAGTTCTGACTGAATTTTTTCCAGTCCTCGTATTCCAAAGCATTGCACTGCTGTAGCACAAGAGCTTTCTTTTTTGATAAGGCTTATTTATGAAAAGGAAACCAATTTCACCAAGGTCAGATACTCACCTGACGTACGCACAGAGAGCATCCAGAGTCTGACAAAGGAGTCAGTAACCACTGGTCTGGCTTTTTCAACTGGAAATCAGCCTGTCCACACTGACATTCAGGACATTGCCCCTTTCTGTTCTGTCTCCAGCCCTTTACCTGCTTCTGAACAAGTCTTCATGGTAGGAAGTCTTGGATTTCATTCATGCTCTGTATACTACAGGCAGAAAAGTCCAAATGGTAGTTTCCTCCCTTAATTATTATTGGGACTTCTTCTGCTTGCACTGAAAACTGGATTATGGGCAGCAGGATCCATGAGATAGTTACTTTTGACTGAGAATGCATGACCTCAGTCTGCATTATTGGAAAATAGGAACTGACTTTGTATTAGCTGAGGTAGAAAATATAAAGCCATGATGACCAGATTTATAGGCAGAAAAATTGTTCAGAGTTATGAGATTTTTATTTGTTCTTTACCTGAGGTTAAATTGCAATGGTAACAATGTAACCATGATAAAGCAGTTACTGCAGATGTGATATAAAGTGAGTCAAAGTTTAATCCACAGAATAGCCTACCCAGTGCAATATGAAACAAGCCACTAGGTATGGTTTATAGGAATATTTAAACTGTATGGCTTACTTTAAAAAATGGCATGGTCAGTGGAGCTGCTTTCTAAGTTTTTTCTATGTGCATTGTCCTATTCAGGTATTAAAAGGAGGTCAAATTTGTCAATGATACCAAATTGCTGGTAGACTTTGCTTGTTTAAGGTGTTTATTTTGATGTTGGGAACAAGTGTACAGCAGTGTTTTGTTTGGCTTCTGGTCAGAATCCCCAAACACACAGGCACTGGAACAAGGCTGATCCATCCCTACCTTTCTAGGATATCTGGTCCTACAGCCAGTTTGGAACTGTCAGGTTTAAACACTGTGGGAAAAAGATTTCAGCCAGATCAAAAGTATCGTGGTGTGGTGGCTTGACCTGGGCTGGACACCCAGGTGCCCACTGAAGCTGCTCCATCAGTGCCCTCCTCAGCAGGTCAGGGGAGAAAAAACATAACAAAAAGCTCACAAGATGAGATAAGGGCAGGGAGAGATCACTCACCAATTTCCCTCACAGGCAAAACATACTTGAGTTAAGAGAAATTAGTTGAATTTGTTACCAATCAAAATCAGAGCAGACTAATGAGCCATAAAACAAATCTTAAAAACTCATTCGCCACACCCTTTTCTTCTATAGATTAAAAGCATAAAGAATCATGATCAATACAGTTCCTCAACCCAGAAAATTTGTTTGCCTTCAGAATGGATTTATAGCATTCTTTTGTCTTCAAATCTCAGTAAATTAACAATGATTATAAGAAAGCACATTCAGGTGAAACATTCATAAGAATCTCCCTTGGCATATACTCTGTAAGGGAAAGGTAGCCTTCATCTCCATGAAATGAAAGGCTACTCACAAAACTGTGCTGGACTCATTAATGCATTTGTGAAACCTTTTAGATGCAAGTTGACAAGTATCTTTGATAAAGTAACTTTGGAAGTGTTTTTTCCAAAACTAAAAGCCTATTGATCATGTGGAAATCATATTAATTTTAATATCAACATATCTATCTGCATTAGTTTCTTCTGTCCCCCTCACTCTGATTTTAGAGATCAGTGTAAAATGTTGTCAATGCGGTTTATTTCCAACAGTGAACTTTCAGTCTAATTTTGTCTTGAAGCAGGGACAAGCAATCTCAGAACAGTACTATAGGTAATTCCAATTATTATGGGATACTTCAGACCTGGTGAAGCATTAAGAGATAGTGCTCAGATGTCAGAAGAGATTCAGAAATTGAGTTTTGTAGACTAATCTCTTTGTGTGTGGCTCTGGACTACCTGGCTTTTCTCTGTCCATCCACTTCTCTGGATCATTTCTGCAAATTCAGAGAACCTGCAATTTCACTCTACTCTCAGAGCTGGAATCTTGAAAAGCAATGTAATTGAAATGAATGGCTGTCATCTTTCTGAGGAAGTAAAACACTCTCTAACATGCTTTAAACTCTTGAACTTTTGAAGCCAAAGCTCAGTACATGCTGTGCATATTTCCTCCTGCTGATGATGCATACACACAACATGCATGCACATGATGCCTACGTTACATTTAAGGACATTTCATTTGCAGGGAAAATATTATAGCTGGGTACAATGAGTTATATCAGCAAAGGAATAAAGTAAATTCCTTTGCTGATGTATAAATAAAATAAAGTGAGTAAATTAGCAAAACTAGGCTGTTGCATTGCTAACATCACTTTCACATACAAGCTTGAAAGCATGAAAGATTAAATGCATCAAAATCTAGCTTCAAATTACAAATTGTATTGAAAACTGCTTAGTCATGGCAGTCTAAAATCATTGGTGTCAGATTGAGTCAGCAATAGCAAAAGAGTGATAAGTTATGGGATGTGAGGCATTGCTCAAACTAGGCAGCCAGAGAGGAGATGGGGTAAAGAACTCTATGGAAAATTACAACAGTGCAAAAATCAAACGATGGGTTCTGCAAACTGCAGCATTGCAAGGAAAATCAGTTTGCTGGTCTAGTCTGCACAGCACATTGGATATGTCCCTGGAGATAAAGCAAAGAAATTTGGATATAAACGCAGCAGAAAAATTTAACATTTTGCTGAGTATGGTATGCTGTTTCCTGTAAAAACAGCTAAATAATGTTACTGCTCCTGTCAAGTTGATGCATAAATATTCCAATGTACATTGTGTTGGGAACTTGTAGTTATGCTACATCAGAAGGACAGATACAGGTGATTAATTAATGTCAAACAGCAGTTTTATGGTCTCTGCATCATCTGAATTCACTTACTTGCAATGCTTTTGAGGTTTGTCACTTGCTGACCCTCCATTATATGCAGTGAGTGTCCTGGGGGACCAATTGCTGTGCTTGGTTGGCACAAGCATATCATTTTTTCCCAGATAGTGCACTTGCTGTATTTCATATTATGCATAGTTATGGGAAACATGGAAATATCTACTTGCTGTAATATTCTAGCAGCACTTTATGCTACTGTAACAGGCTAATATCAGTAACTGCACTGGAGAAAACATTGCCATGTAAAGGGTTTGTTCACAGAAACAAAATGCAATCTTCTCTGTGATTCATACAATAGAAATATTTACATTTTAAAGAAAAATCAGAAGTCATATTTGCAAACTGCACAAAAACGACATTTAGCCTGGAATACCATGTACTGCTACATACTGTGGTGCAAGAACAGACAATTCTACACAGGAGTTAGCTCACTTGGTAGATTTCTCCACTTCAAATGGTATGCTACAGATTTAATTCCATGCCCAAAGCTTTTTAAAGAATGGCAGCTATGTTTTCCAATAATCAGTCTAAAGTTTGACATCAAAATAATGGCATTTAACTGGGAAAGGATTCTTAGGCCCTGCAGTACAACCTTACCTTTGCCTTTGTGCTGCAGTATAGCACCTTCACAAGGTGAGGTGGAAACTGAGCTTTCAGTTGCCACCTTATGTTTGCAGAATTCTCTGGTTTTGTGCTTATTGTCTCCAATAAGAGTAAAATGCAGAATGAACAAATACAATTACATAAGTTTCATCCCCACCACGATTACAAAGATGTTCTGGCTTAAATTGTACAACGTGGTGTATTTTTCCTTAACTGCACATCTGCTGCACAATTGTTTAGAGGAAAACTTTGTGGAACTGCAAAGACTGGAGGTAGTGAAATGCTGATTTGCAAACAGCCAGGTATTTATGTTTATATTACTGCACGCTATTGTGACTGCCACTGCCTCCATCTATGAATGTGGGCTCCTGCAAAACTTGCAAAAAACTTCAGGACACTGAAAAGACCATTACATTTAAACCCAGACCACTTGAAGAAACTGAGAAGAGCATTCCATTTTGGACAGAGAAAAGTACATACTTTAGGGTTACAGATTTATGGCTTAGTGCTGTAATTTATAGAGCCATTGAGTATTCCTAGTTTAATAAGGCCAGTCCTACAAAAATGACACAGCATCTTGCCCACAAGGTCTGCTAGTTCCAAACCCCTCTATCCACTTCTACCTAGCTACTGTTCCAGCTATTCTGTAACCCTTCCCCACAGAAAGCAATGGTTCAAGTTGTTCAGTGATCTGTTATTCTAGAGAATTTACAAATATACAGTGATAATTTCTCCATCTGGATTACAATTCATGTCCAGGGATTCTCAGAACAAAAGAGCAACTCTAGGACCCCCGTCATCAGTCTCCTGGCAAAGCAGCAGAGCCCTGGCATCACCAGTGCAGCCTATCCCTTCATGTGATTCATTGTGGGGAAGGTTTGCTACTGATATCAAAGACCTATTTGTTCATGCACCATTGACTTCTGCTTTGCCATCATGCTGAGAGATTGCTTCAATAAATGGCCAGAAACAGCATTTACGTCACAAGGAACACTTGCTACTGTAATTACTTTCCTGTCCACCCTTTCCCACAGAGTGGAGCCCAGAAGAATTAGTATCCAATAATGGATCACAATTCACACTCATAGAGGCTGAAACTTTTCTGGGGAGGCAAAGCTTCATATACAGAAGATCAAATACTTTAATTAAACTTTGGAAGAAAGGTGTACTGATTGCTGGGCAGAAGACTTCTTACAAACTTACACAGCATGTACTTTCAAAAGCATAACACAGAAGATGCTTCCCAAATGACTATATATGAAAGAAGTGAAAAGCTAAATGCTACTGTATTATAGATAAGCTACTCTGAAACAGAAGCATAACTGGATATAAAATAAAACAGCCCAATAGATGAAGTAAAAGCACAAAACAGACTGAAATGATCCTCATGGTGCTAAGAATCTGCAAGCATCTTGCTTGTGAGAATATAAAATCTTTGACTCTTTTAAGTAGGAGAATCAAAGTCCATGTTGCCTCTCAAGACCATCAGAAAAGGAAAAAGCAAAAAGAAAAAAAACTTGCACCTCTGAACAACCCAACAAGACAGGTCAAAATGCCCCCTTGACTAACGCAGGAAACACAGCTTATCTGCTGACAGCAGGGCATACATAACAGTTTCTGAGCAAAAAACACAGAAGGAAAGGAAGATTATTTAACACTCTGCCAAATCCTGATTAACCACCTCCAGGCACTGTAGACCATTAGCTAAATAAGCATTAAAGCTTAGCTTTTAATTTTAATAACCTTGTCACAAATCAGTTTGCCTATTTGCTCCCTGATCATATGACTCCTTAGTAAATGGCTATGTGGCTGCTGAGACAGTAGATAATAAAGGCACTATTTCATTATCATGTGTATGCGACACCTTTCACAACAGGCACACATAGTCTTGCAGTAGAGGCTTGGGAGGTGCTGCTTACAAGTTTGGCAGGCTGCCCTCTCTCTGCAGATGCCCAAAACAGGAAACTTTCTGGCTTGCTGCTGCCACTGCTACTGCTATGACACATTAAAATATACATCCTTTTACTGAGGAAAAATAGACAAACCCACAAACAAAGAAATAAAAACTCAGATAAACATTTACATTATTCTCTGTGAAAGAGAAGATACAGAAACCAGAGAGACATGGGGTGAAACATCACAAAAATGCAGTCTTATATGTCTTAGACATTTGTTAGATTTTTGCCTAGTGTCTTCCCCATGATATTTTTCAAATATGTTTGAGATCAACAAAAACATATCAAAGATTTATAAACTCCTGCAAGTCTATGAAAAGTGGTAAGTGGGCATAGAAGGGACTGAATGTTCAGAAGGAAAAGAAATGGGTAATTAGGTAGCATTTTTAAATTATGCTCCAACAAATCAACACATGAGAAATCCCATATACAACCATTCAAACACAGCTTATAATCAGGTGAAAGGTTCAAATCCAGAGAAATTCCAGTTTCAGCTTCTTATAATACATTATTACTGAAAAGAAGAAAAGTATTGCAAAAAGTACATTGCACACTTCTCAAGTATTGCAGTCATCTCTGAAAAGTCAGTGTTCCAGGAGGATTTGAAAACCTGCATTTGTCACTTTAAAAAAAGAACAGGCAATGCCTTGATAGCCTAACCCCCATGGAACTGTGAACAAACACTGATATTAATGGTCTCAGCACAGCTGTTAATATTGGTATCAGAAAACCACAGCCACTCTCTTGGCTGCAATGCATTGTCTTCTGCCATTCCTCATTATCTATCATTCAAAGTGGCATTAAAACATCAGAAAGCAGAGGTGAGTAATGCTATAATATCCTGACTAGCAGCAATCATTTTTTGTTATGATGTTCAGTTTATTTTGTCAAACTATGTTAGCAATCAGTGATTTGAAATATCCATTAGGCTTATAGGGGACACACATCTACAAAGAGATAAAGACAACGATTTTGTGCCAGGCATTGATAAGCTATTTACTGCACCACAAATCAAAGGAAATATTTTCACTGAAGAACAGATATACCATTACAGCAAATCACCAAACATCTGCCTCAACCAGATCAGAGAGGCATGCAGACACTCAAATGACTTGAATGATCAATTGTCTGAGCACAAAATACAAGTTTTAAGAAAAAAAACTACTGTGTCAACTACTGTGTTCTTCTGGGATAAGAACTTTCAAAACATAGATTACTTCACCATACTTTCAATAGCTCATCTGAAATTAAGCAGAAATTGTAGCCTGTTCAGTTCATACAGATCTCATCTCCCACCTCTTTTGGTTGGAAACCATATTTATAAATATAGAGGGGGTGGGGGCAGAAGGAGAAGGAGAGGAGTTGGGTTAGAAATTAGGCTTTGGTCATCATTTTTTGACCCAAATCATAGCCTGTCTGACTTTTCATCCTCTTAGGACTTGATTGCCCATCCATTTCTGAGGGTTGCAGTCCTAAAACATTAATTTCATTCTTCGCATTGACAAGACATGCCACAGCACTGTGAACAAATACCAAAGTGAACACTTATCAATATAAATTACACTTCAGTCATATTTGCAAGGACAAATTTCTTTCACAAGTTTTCATTTTGAGTCTTTGCTGGTTTATCCACTTGACCAAAATGACTCTTTACTTGAATCAAGCAAAATACTCCATAGTTTCTCTAAATCTGAAATTCCTGCAGAAGTGATGTAATTAGTAAAAAGGCACCCCTGGGAGGTCTCAGCTGAGCATATCTTCTGATGGTGATGGGGCTCTAAGGAGATGGGGTTTTTTCCCCTCCTCCTCCTACAGAGGCACACCACTGAGGAGAGTGACAAAAAATTTCCATCTATTTAGATTATTGTGTCCTGTCCTTTATTTGAGCACAGTTACCATTTGCCAGAAATGTCAAATCTCATCCAGCAATGCACTAAATTCTATCTTGTGAGAACAGGTGTTTCTTAGTGTCAAGGAGAAGCTTTCCCCACAGTTTTTAACCTTTCAGCCTGTGCAACAAAAGCTGTGCTAGCATTCTGAAAGTTAAGGTTACATGCTGTGAGATTCAGACATCTTTTCTTAAAATATATTACAGCAGCTTTAATATCACCTCTCTCTCTTGCACAGCATGACAGGGACTTTAACTATGAGCTTAATTAACTGTTAATTAAAACTAAAAAGCTAGATTTTGAAGTACAATTCTTCCATGCTTTCAGGTTTTACGACTTGAGTTTTGATTTAAGCCTGCCCATTTATTGAATACGGTCAATGTTCCCTTCATTTCAGTGTTGGCAGAAACTGCCTTTATCTTAATTATATGGAAAAGGGGGGAAAAAAATGAGTCTTGGCTTTCTTTCCTTTGCTTTTGTACTGGGCACTTTTGAAAGCTTTCTTTAAAAATAAAATTGCAGTTTCTTAAACATTGGTTGAGGTATGGTTTTATGTCATTAAAATAGGTCAACTTCCTCACTGGGAGATTAGCATTTTACCAGCCAGTCAAGTGAGTCTGCCTTTTTTTTTTTTTTCTTTTTCTTTTTATGTTGTGATATATAGGGCTGTAAAGCACAGAATACAAATTTCCCTGTCCCTGGCCATGCACACTCTGGCCTCCCTCCCAACAACTGAGTTTTCTGAGAGTGATTCTAGTCTCAGCTTTCTTGTAATACATCTGCAATTTAGTTATAAGTTAGAAAGGGAATTAATTGTGGTATCTCCAAGCCACAGCTTTTCTTCTCTGGCAGACTGGCAGCTGGTCCTTTTATAGAGTTTCTCATAGGTGCCATTGAGAGAGGAGGCCCAGAAGTCCCTTATGCATGTTTCTGGTTTTATTGCAGTAGCAAAGTTCAGACATCTGTCAGGTATTACCAGTGAAGAGATGTTCAGTGGTCTGTTCAACACAAGTGGATCAGGGACACACAGTCCTTAAATGCACTAAGCAGTAAAACACTTGGAGAACCATTTATCTGGAATACAATCTGGACACTGCCCTCAGTCATGGATCAGGGACAGACTCCAGGAGATTTCTTTCCTGCAAGGTCTCTCCCATTCAACAGGGCCCACCAGCATTGTGGTCTGCTAGGCTACCTGCACCTCAACTCACTTTCAAAAACAAGCTAGAAAATTTCTGCCCTCCCAAAATAGTTGCACTACATCACAATTTTTCCTCATTCTTGCCAAATGCCCCTCCAAAAAGAAAGATCTCAAGCAAGGAAAAAAAAGTCTCCATTTTATGCATCATCATAAGACAAATGAGGAGAAATGCCCCCAAGCAATATGCTCAGTCAATATCCCATACATCTAGCGAGGCTGAAGCATTTCTCAGAGCTGTAAGAAGCAGAGGCTGTAACCAGAAGTGTTTGTGATTATGATACAAAAACCAGCACTGCAGCTGTTCTCTCTCTCTGCCTCTCAGAAGGAGAGGGAAATGGTGATAAGCTGGATCTAAACACACCCTCACTGGGCATTTTTGTTACTGCCTGTTGCCTGCTCAGCTTCAAGCTCTTTATCCCTCCCAGCTGTCCTGACTCTCAGCTACTCTCTGTTCAAGTTCTCCCCTCACCCAGTTCTGAGTCCTCTACACAAACCCTCACAGGGTTCCCAAACTCTCTCTTTGGTCACTTCTCCTCCCTGTTCTCAAGAGATCCAGGAGCATTGACTCTATTTTCCAAAACTACTCTAGCAAGCCTTTTTTCTATCATTTCATGTAAGAAGCCATGCGGGTTTAATCATCAAGTTCAAGCTCCTGAAATTATAGTTTGGTCAATATTTTCTTCAGGGTACTCTGAGATGAACCACCAGAAATTAGAAAATTGTGAAAATTAATCTCACACTAAGACAGGAGCATAAGGGAGAAAAAAACACGGTACCAGAGCTCAAAAAGAGCAGTGAGCTTAATTGCCATCTAACCAGCCCAATGTGATCCAACAGAAAGACTTTAGAACTAGGAATCTTAATATGTGCTGAAAGATAACTGAGCAAAATTCCCTTTGACATGACTGGAAATAATTAGGGTTTCAGTCCTAGGAAAGGAAATCTCACTGGTTCCTGAGAAAGGGATTTTTTTATTACATCCATAGACAGTAAAAAAGCATCACAAGACCACTGTTAGCTAGAAAATAGGAAGCTCAACCCTGTAAAATTGAAATGACAAATTTATCACCTAAGCATAGTAAAATAGATATTTTAAGCTAACAAGTAAAGTAAGAACAGTTCCTAAGAGGCATTAAGAGGCTTTTACAGGCATTAATTCACACATCTTGCTATGCACCACTAGTAAACTTCAGTATTGTACCAGTGGGAACTGATGGCTTGACAGGGTGATCACAGTCATTCCCATGGGCCTACACAAGTACCAGCACCTAGCACATCAGGAAAGGCTCTTGTTCCACATTTATGCAGGAGCAAGAGCAGAAAATTTTGCCCTTCTGTTTAATGATATATCATAATTTTTTCCACTTTCCATCAGGGGAAAAATAATTGTTCAAATTTCAGAAAAACTGTACCATAAAGTCAAGAAATCCCATTCTTTCAGTACCACTGAAAGAAAATTTAAAAAAAAAAAAAAAAAGGGTTCACCCAAGCAGTCATGTTTACATTTCCATTAAATTTTTATCTTCTGATTTTCCACTCAGGTACCTCCCAATACCATGCCCTTAAACTAGTCCTTATGTAACAAATAATTCCTTGACACTAGTGGCATAGATGGATTATAAACAATTTGTACTTGAAACAGAGGCACTAATACCATCAACAAACCCATTTGGGTTTTTTTTTGCCTTTCCACTACTTCTGCAAAGCATTTACAACAAAACACCTTGTTGTCAATTCTGACCTCTGAGAAATGCAGTGATGGAGTGCTGGGATCATTTAATTGAAAAAGCAGCATCAATATATCTAAAAATGCAGTGACTCTCATAAGGAGGCAAGGTACGAAGTCACTTAGCAGAAAATAACAATGCAAAACAAACCAGCCTCTTTCTCAAGAGGATGTTTTAATGGTGGCTGTGTGACTTGGCTTGTTCTAAAAGACCTTCTAATTTTTTTCCAGAGGAATGAAAAATACTGTTGCTTGGAATATCAGCAGATAGTAGGACTAATTTCCCATACTGTTAATACAGTTTTGTTTATCTGAGACTGCAAAATCAGGACAGGTTGACCTATAAAACCCAAGCACTGATCCCAGTATGATCTGCATGAGCTGATTCATCTCTCCTAATCTGTTAATTTAACAAAACAAAGCTCTAACCCTCAGAGGTGTTAAAAACTAGCAATAACTATGAGACTGCCAATAAAATGCAATCCAATTCTTAATTATCTAATATGTAATGAACACTAGGTGCTTTTCAGTTTGGAATCTGAAATGTAAACAGCCTATCCCAAGCAGAACTCCAAAGCTCCATATTTCATCATTACCTTTTACCAGAAGAACACAGCTCTGGACTTAAAAGTTGGGATGCAAATGCCTCACCATAATCTCAGGACTGACATCCAAATATTTGTTACTGTTTGTACCACTCCAGTGATCAAAGGCACACCGATACATTTGCACTCCGGGCTTTTTTTACTGTGGATAGCATTAGTTCTGATCAGTGAATTATTTAATTTATTTCCATAGTCAACAAATTCCTCATTCTCTATATCCAGAGAACAATTAATTCCTGTAGTCATTCTTTACGAATAAAATATAAAGGAATCACGATTTTGTTTCTGACAACTTTTTTAAGATTATTAACCAGGTGACTTCCAAGTGGTTTCTCTGTGCCATTCAGTCTCCCTCTCTTGTTTTTCACTTCTGCTCCTGACAGTTTTACAGAACAGCAATTATCAGCAGATCCACAGTAGCAGCATTGTGACGATTAAAAATGCTACAGTTCAGAGCAACATTTTTAATTACTCACCAGAGCAAGGCTTAAACTGGGCATACCACTCAGGTATTCTTACCAACATTTCATTTCAAATGTTTAATTAGATCTTCTAGTCACAGTTCCTACATATTTTGCATCTTGAAATAAAAGGCATTTTCTTTCTATCTCCTCTATGTGCTGATTAGTTATTCAAATCTAAACAGTCCTAATCTGTATTCTCTGTTTATAATACTCAGTAATATCTGCAGTTGCTCCTTGCATTCATCAGAGCACATGAGTACATGAAATCTATCTCTTCATGGCTGCTAAAATCTTTCTGGAGGGGTTGCACCACTGGCTAATGTGATTCTCTGCAAAGTAGCTCCTTCCTTCATGACTACAGATTATCTTGGGTTTGGACAAAAAAACAAATTAAACAGTAAATACTAGGACTGTGTTGTCCATTTGGAAACTTTGACCAAACTCCCACTAATCTCAAGCTAAAGCATGGCAATTTAAAAATTTGTAATTAACACTAACTCACTGAGCACAGTTGGGCATGTTTTCAAGTCTAAGGTCAATGACTAACATCTAAAACCTGTGAATCTCTAAACCTTTTTTATGTACATTTCTCTATCTGAAGTGGAAGTCCAGCTCTGTTTTGAGACAAAGTTTGGGCTGGTTAAAAGTAGCAATACAATACTAACTGGATCTAATAAGAAACTTTCTGTTTGAGCAGTGAGCTAAAGATATAGAACTTTCTTCATGTTTGTAGCTGTGTCTCTTGGGCACTTTGAGCATGCATTTCAAATGTTCCAGTGGTGAGGGCGGATGAGCAGGAATGATGGATGGTCAACTATCTGATAGATAATGCCGCTCTTTTCCATCTGAAAAACTGAATCCAACATAATTAAAGTTTCTTTTCAATATTCTTTTTTTTCCTCTCTGATGCTCACTGCCTTCCATTTCCCTCACTCTCAAGAATTTTCCTAATATACAATGGGCACTATTTATCAAAAATGACATTCTTAGACAAAAGCATCTCCAGAAGGTAAGTGCATAGCCTGTAGAGATCACTTCTACTGCCTTGGCCAGGATTTCTATGTAAACAGTGATTCCCCGTCACTTTTTGAGTCTTTTCCACTGTTGTGTTTCTGTTGCTGAAAATTGATTACCATGAAATATTAAACAAATGCAGCTTTGTCCTGAAAGTTTGTGAAGCAGTTAATGGAAAGGGAATAGGACAGAAATTTTCAGCTCCACATCTGGTTACTTTTATCCTTTCTTTGTTTTCTTTATCTTACCCATTTGAATGTATAAAATATATCACTCAAATGTATGAGGGCTTTTTCCCCAGAATGGTGGGGGGAACAGTCCCATCGAGGCATTTTATCTATGGCTCTATGGGATTATTATTTCAGAATAGAATAGTATTGACTGAGAAGCAAATAAAATTATCATGAGCAATGCTCCCACTAAATGAAGTGTTTTCCTTGCAGACAACTCAGCTTTTTACATTTCTCACCCTCATTAAGTATTGAGTATAAGAGAACTGAATACTTGATGGTGCACTAAGGGGAAGGGGTAAGCATCCTGTGTCACACATACACACATTATACTTATGAAAGATTTAATAGATATTCCCTTAAAACACGTGTGATCCCCTGGCACCACAAATAGCTCTAAATCTAGCAGTTGGCTCCCAGATGCCTTCCCACATTCTCCAAATAACTTCAAACACTGATGCTCTCAAGCATATTAAGGGTAGTTCTGATGAATAAATATGCAGCAATCACAACTCTTAGCAGTGATGCCTGTAAATAACTACAGGATTTTCAAATTTTACGCAGTGGTCTTAATTTTCTGAATGCGATTCTTCAAAATTCCTGAAATCTAGAATTCTTAAAGGGGAATGCAGGTGATTCAATGTCCATTTTATGCATCTAGTATCCAATCCTGTAAAATATTGAAAACACTGAGATGACCTCACAATTTCCAACTCTCAAAGCCACTTGAAAACCTTGAGAGATTGTGCCTTTGGAAAACAGACATCCTGATAAAATGATGGCAGTGTGACAACCTAGAAGAAAATATTGGCTCTTAACAAAACCTTTCTGAAATGTAGGGAGAAAATAGCCTCCTCAAGAGTCATTTTAGAAACTCCTAATCATTCATTATCCTCCTTACAGGCTTACTTTGCCATCTTGTTCAGACATTCAGACAGACTACTTTGCATGACTGTTGTCTGTCTTTTGAGTTCATCTCACTGGAGGTTAGTTAGGATGATAATTGCACATTCACAAAGGGGAGAATCCTCAATTGCTAAGTGTAGGTGGTGAGTTATTATCACTGCCTTAGACTGCTCTCCATTTGATTAAATATACAAGATCTGCAGTTTTCTAGCCAGAAGGTGAGTTATTTCTATAACTCTGCAATTGGGATAAAGCACAAACTTCAACAAGTAGGAACTGGTATGAGCAAACATAATGAGGAGCCATGGGAAAAGTTCAGACACAAGAAAAAGAGGAAACTTTGAGGTAAAAAACAAAACGGTCTAGAATTGTCTGGTCTTTTCCAACCTAGATGATTCTATATTCTATAACGGGGCAGGATTTTTTTAAAGCAGCATGGTTTTCCATGAATATATTTGTTTTGGTTAGACAAGTATTAGGCAGAATCTACAAGAATTTGCACCTGATGAGAGCTGGGCCCAAGACTTCCAAGACTTCAGAAAACAGGAACACATCATCATCAGCCAAAGCTCTCACTCCTATGAAGGAAATGGAGGCTAAAGTATGTGCTCGATTTCAACAGGCTGAAACTTGGCCCAGAAAATGCCTTTCATCATTGAAACTTCAACAACAAAAAGGGCAGAAACATTATTTCCAGTAAAATCCTCCATGCAGAAGCTCAACTTACTATCAAAAATCAAAACTACTTTTTTTTCCAGCAAAAATTTGCAGAACCTAATCACTTTGCCTCAGGCCACCTGAGAGGATGAATGAGAAGTGAGTCTCAAAATTAGAACAGTGAAGATTTTGTTATTTCTGATGGAAAGCACTTCAGACAGAACTGTCCTTTAAATGTAAATTAGACCATTCGATATAAACCCAATCTTGTTTTAAGAAGGTATTTTCTTCCTTTATCAGCCAATCTAGTGCTATAGCAGATACAAGTATCATACTGTGGACAAGAAGATTATTTCCTGCCTTGCTAGTTTTAAAGCAGCTTTTAGATACACAGCACGAAACTATCTTCATTAGATTGTTTATCTAGAGAAGAAATACAAGCCTATTCACCTGAGTTTTCTACAGACCTCCCTCCACTTTTCAGAAATTTCAGGGCTCTTAAATCCAAGCCTACCAACAACACTTGTTTGCTTGTTCTCTTGTCTAAACTATAAAAATTAATAAATTGTAGAGGGCAGGCCTTTTTGGCATAGCTTCCTGTAGTTTTCTACTATACTGACTCTTGGTGGCTAGAGAAGGAACAATTCCTAAAATGTTCCTAAGCACATGTGTGCCAAAACATGCCTCAAACACAAGTCAAGCAGTGACATTCCAGCAACTAGGAAAGCAGAGCAGACAGCTAAGAGGGTGAAGATTTGCTCCTCAGACAATTAGATATCATGTAAGAAGCAGCCAGTAGCCACAGCTGGAAAATAAAATTTAAAAAAAAAAAAGCCAAATATGATGCCTCCACATTCAAGAACCTCAGTTTATTCACATACAAATGGGGCCAGGAAGGGAGAGTGGGGGGTTGCATTAAAATTTCTTTTCCTGCTTTTCTTGTGCAGTGTGGGTTGCTTATTCCAACTGTAAATTCTAAGGACAGGTATCCTGGCTGAACTACAGCCTCAGTCCCCACACACTTTTCTGTTCTCATAATCTCTTTTTAATCATGTTTCTGTGTGTTTGCAATACTTTCCATTCCTTCTCTACCAGTCCTCATTTCTCTTTTCCATCCAAGTCCTGACATTTCTGCCTGCTTATTGTGGAGCCTTCTGCAACTTTTTCTTAACAGTCTGTTTCAGCCATCCGTTCTTACACAGTCAATTTCTCCGGGGATTACTGCATGTTCAGACCAAAGAAAACCAAATATGATCATAGGATTGGCTGCACAAACAGGTTCTGAAAGCTTGCAGTTTCTGCTAGATTCAATAAGAAGTAAGCCTGTTCAATGACACAGGGTTTCAGTTCATCATTACTGTAAAAATTATCCTTATCAGCAGAATCCTTCACGCATACCTAGCAGAGTGTGATCTTTTAAAATCTGAGTATTCTCAGATTGGATATAATTCTTAATATGAAAACATCAACAAAAAGGTAGTAGTTTTTTAAAAGCCAATAATCTCAGAATGCTATGTTAAAATTCATCACCAACACTGGTTTCTGTTTTGTGATTCTTAAGGCATGCACATCTCCAAGTGCTGTTTCTGTTTACTGTGCCTCACTTCATTCATTGTTCATCAAGTGCTTACACCTCAGATGCTTACACCTGGTGAATTTGTTGTAACCCTGTGCTATTGACTATCTAAGCTGTGCTCTCTGCTTCCACAGATTTTCAAGTATTCTTTTCTTCAAATATAAAAATTTTGATCATAAAAAGGTCTCAATAGTGTGTTTCTGAGATGAAATGTTTACTTTTATATTAATTAAGCAAGGACACACTGGCAGCTGATTGGAAGAAATGGAAATCACACACTGGACCTTTCTAAATGGGAACGCCTTCCTTCTGCAAAACAAATAGCCAAAAGGAAACTGCAGGGCAGCTTCCCTGAGGGAAAAGCATAGAAGAATTTACTTAAGTGTGAGACAGTCCCACAGTTTTCAAAGGTCAAAAATTACTGCATTCCTGCATGATTTTTCCTATATATAGAGAGAGACTGAAAATCTTTTAAGCATAACAGCAGTGGGACCAGTGTCCTGGCTTTGTAGGTACCCTTGTCCCTGATTCTTACCTACTCTTTCAAGTTTATCTTGTCATAGTTTCCAAATTCTTTCCACAAAAGGAGAGGTAAGGCATATTTTCATTTCATTTCAAATATCCAGCAGGGTCCTGAGGTTTTAAGCTAATTTATCATGCTTACCATTCATCCATCTTCTATCCACTGTGTTTGTTTGAAAAGTAAAATCATTAGAGCAGAACCCAGCTGCTTCTTGTGTTCATAAAAAGAAAGTTTCACTGTTTGGTAATGGGATCAAAACTCCAACGAGGACAGAAGTGTAGAATGCATGTGTACAAAATATATTTCAGTATGTCTGACCACCCTTTAAACTCTCTTTTTTCTAACCTAAAATTATACATTTACACTCTATTTCAATCAGCCCTGGACCTGCAAAATTTTTGTATACACTTATTTTTAAGCACTGTTAGTAGCTTCAGGGTTACTGAAATAAGTCAGTCCGCAGTTTTATCAACAAGTAAAACTTCACAGAACCAGGGCCTAAACCTTGAATAATACATGGTTTCCTTCCTTAATGCTTCTATTCTTCCAAATTGTTCTTTAATTCCTCTGTTTTTCATCTCTCATCAGTATCCTCAGATGACCAGTACAGGGCTGATTAGCACATGAAGAAACATCATTAAAGTCTAGCTTTATGTTCTGCATCTAATCTAAATTCTGCATCTTATAAACCTATGTGTAACTTTTCATCAGATCAATTGTTCTCATTTTAGAGTTCAACAGTTTTATCCCTCCAGAACTAATAACAGGAAATATTATCTCTACAAAGCAAACAATAGGTGTAAGCAGGGTCATTATTGTACCTCTTGGCACTTTTGGGGAATTTAACAGTTCTGCTGTGTGCAGATATATACTTTGCACTTAAATTCCTTCTCTGGTGTGAAGTGGGCATTAGACATTGCATTCATGCATACTGCTACTTTGTGCAGGGTAATTGTGGGTTGTTTAATAGCCACAGTGTTTCATTTTGGAGGTGGCTGCACTTCGGGTATGCCACAGGGCATGTCTGTATGTTGAGCTTTGCTGTTTTGCACAAGAAAAGAGATTACAAATGCTACACAGCAATGTATTTGAAGAGAATTATAAATACAATATAATAATTTTTATTTCAAATGGATTTACAAAATTAAAAGCTAGTTAGAGAGATAAGATCATAAGCTCAGATACAATCATAGGCTAAAACGGGAAGAAAGGAGGTGAGAGAGAAAAGATTGAGATGAGGTGGAAACAGATGAGCTAGACTTATGGAAAGGCAGCACTCAGTAAATGAAGTTCCAAACAAGAGACAAATTCTTGTTGCTGCACCACTGAGATCATGTGATAATGACACAGTGTGTTAAAGTGCAGAGGAATCCAGAGTCATTTGTACTGGCAATGCGTGCAACAAAAGGAAAGCAACAAAACCAACCAATACCTTCGAAGGTGAAATCATGAGCACAGAAAGTACCATCAATAAAAAAACAAGTATGTAGAACACCAGATAGGAATCAGAAAAATTACAGCTCTCCAGAACATGAATAGGAGATAACAAGAGAGTGAAGACATTCAGGAATTAAAAAAAAAAAAATTACAAGTGAAAAGCACGACTATTGGAAGCTTTTTTTTTTTTTTGAAGCAAACTAGGGGGAAAATCAAAATCAGAGAAACTGGAAAGGAACCTGAAAGACTTCAGAAGAAAGATGTATAGCAGAGGCTCAGAGATGAATAGCACATAGGCAGCAGTTCCGTACACACAACACTACACTTTATGTATATGTATGTAACATTTCTGGGTAGGTAATGTTGCCTTCCTAACACATTCAGAGGGTGGGCCAGCAGGCAAGCAGATCACGATGTACAGACAACAAGGAAGACTCTGCAGGTAAAAGAAATGAGTCTGTAGAGAAATTAATTAGAGAATTATGACAGTGGTAGGAAAAATCACAGCTGAAGGGCCTTTTCGATGCAATAAACCAATACTTATCCAAGGGGAATACAGGTAACAGAGATTTGGGGATGCTGAGAAATTTAGATTTTTATCAAAAGAAGAGAAGAGGCATTCTTCTCTATTCATATTTACATGAATAAAAGGGATCTGGGAAATAAGCATCCTAAGAAAAAATGATGTTCATGTCTCACATTCTACAAAGAAGTAAATGAATACTAGAACATACAGAAAAGAAAACCAGACAATGAGGCAGAGCAGGGACAGGAAACATGCAGCAACAAAACCCAGTAGTTAAGTGAAAGCACATGAATGCTTTGCTAAACAACAATCAGGAAGAATATTCAGACAGATAAATTACTCTAATGTGTTGACAGAAATTCTCATCTGTAATTACAGAAGTTCCACCAAGCAGGAATACATGCTGGGAGGAAACTATGCCAGCAAGAGAATTGTTTTCAGTATAGCTAGTTAAATGTTTCTGTGTCTGAGAGAAGCCGGTCGTGATTCTGCTTTAATCAGCATCTGCTCTATCAGATCAATCTGAGTTTTAAAAGGTATCTATTGCCTTTCAACCTCATAAAAATGACAGATTATTTTATTCACCCATAATATTTTTTGCCTGGGCACTAAGTAGCCCCATATCTAATCCTTACCAATGGTTTGCACTTCCCAGTGACAAGTGGAGCAACCATCTCTGAAGCTCAATTCTTTTTCTGTACATTATCTGGAGTTTGGCTGAAAATACATTTCCTCCTGCTCCATGTTTCTGACTCCTGTTTATGGAAATTTGGGGAGTTTTCTCTCTGCAATACTTTATGGTCTTGTTCATATCACTGACCATTTGCTAGGCTTCTGTGTTATTCTCATGAACCATTTTTTCTGGGTTTTAATGAGTTACCAGAGATAGATTGCTGTAATTTTCGATACTATCACCACAAAGTTAGTGAAGATAAAGCATCCCAAAAACATGACAACAGCTTTTCCATGCCAACATGCCTTCAGATGAGAGGTCAAGCTCAGACACAATTTATATGTTTGAAGAGATATTTCTTCTCACTTTCAGGTGCAAGCTTCAAACAGTCCTGTCTTTCAGGGAGAAAACAGGCAGAGCATTTCAGGAGTGCTAGGCAGGTGTATCCTGCCAACAAAGGGTTCATCCAGGGAATAAAACATTGTTTACACTGACACTTTGTGAGAGTACATCAAAAGGAAAGTACCCCAATGTGCCCAGCCTGGTTTCTCACTCTGCACGATATGCCATATTCACTGCTGATTCAGTTTGGTGTCGATGTCATCTCCTGTCTCCTCACCCATATGTTCCTCCTCAAAATGGGGCAAAAACCCAGGCATAACTTCTCCTTTGTACTTTCCTCTTCCCCTAAACCAATTCCTTCACTTCACACTGTGCTTTTTCCATTTTTTACTGTAGTGCCATCTCTCTTCCTCCAAGTGCCAAAAGGAGGCCCAGTTGCCATTTTTATGGAAGGAAGCTTAAAGATCACCTGGGTTGGAAGGAAGCTTAAAGATCACCTTGTTCCAGCTGCCCTGCCAAGGGCAGGGACACCTTTCACTAGATCAGGTCGCACAGAGCCCCATTCTGCCTGACCTTGGACACTTTCATGGATGGGGCATCCACAGTTTCCCTGGGCAGCCTGCTCTAGTGCCTCAACACCCTCACAGAGAAGAATTTCTTCCTAAAACTTTTCTCTTCCCTTCACATAAAAGAAGCCTCAATTCAAACTTTGTAGAGAAGCTCAGGCTGTGTGTTTTGAAGGCTCATCTCCACAAACACAAACAAGAACAGCAGTACAATGCCAAGCATGGGAACACCAATAACTCGAGAAGAGAAAAGGGAGACCCTTGCCCTGCCTCCTCTCAAGAGGAGTGATCAGTGCTGCTGCCCAGGTGTTAAACCATCACTTTGAGTCAACAGGTGCAGCTCCTCAGCTTAAAAACTGATGGGGTGGGAGTTACTGTCTAAAGGGGTATGGGATTCCTTATGGGACACAGGGGAATAGTACTGGAGGGACAAACCAGTCCAAGCAAATTACTGAAGAGAAAAAGAGCTCTGGACTCAACTGAGACAATCGTTTGCATGCTAATCCATATAAAAAGCCTACTATTTTGATATCAAGCATAAAAGTTGTTTAAGGTTCTTCCTGGTATTGTTCATTTCTTGTATTTACTGAAGAACTTGTAAGGTCAAAAATCAAATGTGTATGTGCTTTCTGGTCATTTTTTCCAGCAGGTTTAAGAGGTGATTTGAAGACTTGTCATGCAAACTGAGATTGTTTAATGGTTTCTAGTGAAAATGACTTAGCCACAACTCCCTTTCATTTCCCATTTTCCAGCTTCAGCAAAATTCCTTCACTCCAAATCTCTCTATGTATCTAAAATTTAGAAACCTTGCTGGCCATTATCCTTTACACTTCCATAGGGCCACATTGTGATCTGAACCAGAAAATAGAAGAAACTTTTTTCAACAGAAGGGCCATTGCAGAAGAGCTCACAATGGTGTGTGATATTGTTTGAAGTTGCCTGCTGAACTCACACATTTCCAGTGCTTCAGACACAGGGGTTAGGCAGGCTTTAAAAAAACAAAGAAACACTACTGTTCAGAAGCTTTCTTTAGCTATGATGACAACTCCTCTGAAATTGCTTATTTTTCAGATCAGTGGAGAGTGATACAGAAGGTCTTGGATCATTACAGAACATGAAGATCCTTACACATCTGAGCATATTGCAAGTGACAGCAGAACATAGAGCGAGCCCCCAACAACACTGTCAGCAGCCAGAGTTAAGAAAATAACATTCACTGAAGTTTCCCTTACTTAGAGATGTTTTCTGACTTTTTCATTGACCCAACACTGTTGTATGTTTAAAGCAGTCAGAGATGTGTTACAGCAGCCCAAGTGCCTGGTGCAGAAACACCAGGAAAAGATCGTCCAAGGAACCTCACTGATGACCAGGTCAGCAAATCAAACTGCCTACAAATGTATATGCCACCCATCTTAACTGCAGCAGCTTTCCAATCCCTTCATCCAGGAGAAGCCTTCTGAAGGTGTCTGTAGACAAGGAAAAGATGGGAAACAGAAAGAAAGTGTATGTTGCAGTCCTCCCACAGCAATAGGATTGGTTCAAGCTCAAGGCTGCAAGCAGAGCCACGCTGTAAGGAGAAAGCTGGAATGCTGGAGCCAGCTCAGAGGCACTGCTCTCACGGGTTTGCTGCTCCCATGCTCCACAGGATGGCTGAGCAGCAGCAAATTCACCTGCTAAAGATCTACCACAGCCAGCACAATGATCCTCATGCTATTTATCTCTCCTTTTTAAGCCCAGGTTCTGACATCCACAGGCTTACATGTGAATTATTTGCTCTTCTTTTATTCAAAGTTTCTGAAAATTACCACCAAAAAGTCTGAAATTTAAGCTATCAAAGGGATAAGAAATTTTAATTTTTTCTCTTAAAGGTAGTGCTTTAAATATAATATCTTAATTTTTGTGACATTTAGCACATGATTTCTGACTGCAGAATTCACATGCTACTGAAGTTTCCATGCGAAGCAGTTTTGTAGGGTGCCTGCCCAAAATGCTTTTGTTGTGTGAGGAGGTGAACTGCCTCACTGGCAGGCAGTGACCTCAGGACACCAATTAGCAGAGGAGCAGCTCAGCTGTCACTAACACTGACCCACTGCACACCCAAGCAAGTGAAGGCACGTTGCTGTAGTCACATCATCCACTCCAGAGTGCAAGTCCACTTATTGTACCTTCCCAAATCTTTAAGCAGAAGTTTGCTGTTTCACCCTTGAAATGTCAAGGTGACAAGTTCACCATAGGCTACATGTAAAATAAGGCCACCCATAGCACACAGCACTGTTTCTCCCCCAGTGTGTCCTCTGAGCAGAGCACAGAGCACACAGCCTGCAGAAGGGCAGACAGGTGTCACATCTGAGGCTCCTTAATTTGTGCAGGCACCTTGAAAGCTCTGACCCTCAGCAGGCAGCTGTGACCTGTGAGCAGAGGGGACCCCATACCTGAATGACACGAAACTGCAGTGAGGATGCTGCAGAGCACTATAAAACCAGAGGGTGAAAGGCATGGAGTCACTCAGGATACCTTAGTTATGTGTATCAACGGAGCCATTCCTGGCAATATGAACACAGTTGGGTGCAATAAAAGAACTTAATTGAATTATTATTGTGATCATCATCTGACCCGACCTCAAGGTGTCATCTTATATTTTGGTTTAACAGCACCCTCCCATTTTGCTTCTTTCCCTCTAATGGCTTTGTTTCAACTTGAGTTAAACTCACAGGTTACAGAATGGGCCATTTACACGCCATTATCCTTCCAATTTATTCAAATAACTGGAAAGATTTTAGTAAAGTCTAGACCACACTTTAGCCTCTGGTTTCTCTTTTCCAGAAAAAAGATTGTTGCTGACCCATTTAATCCGCCTTTAACAAAGGGGAGGGACATTTGGAGTTGTTCTCTTTATACTTGTAATCTTTCCCTCCTCAAATTGCTTTCTGGGAAGATGATCAACAGACAAGAGAGAACTGTGTCACCTTGTGATTGATTACAGCTTTTCTCCAAGTCACTCTCCTCATCTATTTCATATGACATTTACAAAAGCTAGCATGATGTTATATTCATCAGTTTCTAGAGGAAGAAAATGTCTAGCAATAAGAGATCCATTTGTTTCATCACAAATAATTCTATTTCTTCTCTATCTTGGGAAACATAATGAATACTTTAAAACACTTTCCAAAATATTTCTCAGGCATATTTCTTACATCATGTAAGAAATATTTAGTTCTGCTTAGTTATCAGCTAGTACTGTTTCTGAGCTTTTATAAGTCTGTTTTTTCCAAAATCTCTCTTTAACTCACTCCACAGACACCTGCATAGTGCACATACACATTTCCATTTACTGCACAAAGCCACAGAAAAGCTGACCAAAACAACAGTTTATATTTAGGGCTGTGTTGCATCCTTAACAAAAGGGAGTGCCGTTCTGAGCTGCTCCAGAGGCACCACAGGAGGGAATTGCACTGCAGGCTGCTGGTTATTTACTGTAAGCATAGAAGTAAGCTAGCAGTAAACAACCACTCTGCTGCTCAAGTCCAGCAAGCATCAATTGTTCTGGCTCCTACTCCAGCAAAAAGCACAAAGTTAAAGAATTATGCTGTATCTGGCTTCTCCCATCCCTGCAGGGAAAGAAAGAGTGAGCACATGCTCATTTAACTTCTCCAGTGTCCTGGGAAAGCATGGAAGGATGCACATAGCAGGAAGCCCCTGCCTTGGAATGAAGCCTTCCTTCATGTCCAGCTCCTGGAGAGTACCTGGGGCTTCAATGAACCAGGCATGGGCAGTGCCTGTACCAAAGCCAGGCACAACACCCTGCCCAAAAGCCCCACCTATCCCCTCATGCACCATCTCAGAACCACTGTAGAATTATAAACATTAGCAGTAAAATATCCTCTCTGCTCTTGCTCTGATCTGTGAATCAGAAAGAGCAATAAAGCATTAATACAAATAGCAAGCATGCATTTGAGTGCCCTGTGCATAGACAGACATTGGCTTTTTGTCTGTAAAATACTGTCCTAGTTACCATAAAAACAGTCTCTACATTCTACAACAGATCAACAGCCTAGGTCATGAATCTGGTCTCATGTCCCTCCTGAAGGTCACACAATAATATTGTGTAGGAATGGCCATTGGGCCTAGTGCAGAGCCCCTTTAACTCACCAGGAAAGGTCCTTATTAATTTAATTCTCCTTTTTGCTAGTACAAAGACTTAGAAACTGGACATTAACAGAGAAACCTGTTCATTAACAGAGTAATATTTAATTCCTATTAAACATTTCAACAAAATGGGCTCTGTTGTGTCAAAGCACACTATTTCAGCTCAGTGTCTGAAAGGAATACTCACTCTTAAGAACATGAACTGGCAAGCACAAGGCAGGGCCATATCTGGCAGCAGCATGTACCAGTAAAAAGCAAACTGGCTAATATCAAGGGCTTGAGAGGCAGATGTGTTTTGCTTGCTTTCCACTGCAAAGTGCTATCTAATTAACATTTCAGTCCTCCCTGAAGGAATGAACAGAGGGGCTGTACATAGTCCCAGTCCCCTCCGCAGCCAGAGCCTCCCACCAGGGCAGGAAAACCCTGCAGATCCCAGACAGACCAGTTCAGATACAAAGGTATGCTGGGTGGCAGATGAAAAACATCCACTCTTCAGCTAAAACCATGGGAAATATACGAAGAGAAGTCTGAAGAAGAGATGAAGTCCAAACAGAAGACGTTCAAAAATGGATGCCTGCTCCTGGCCTTTATTATCCATCTTGCAAGTAACTTCATACACACATGTGATTTCCAGCCAAACCTTATTACTTTCCCTCTTCCTGCTATAATTGTTTTATTTGCCAATTCACCCACTTTGGGGGTCCCCTCACTTGTGCCCTCTATTTCCATGTTGGTAGCATGGAATGCTTTCCAAAGGCTTTTTTTGTTTTCGTTGGCAAGCATCCTTTTTTCCACTAGGTACCTTCCTCTCAGCTTCCCTGCAGTCAGTCACACCTGCAGCTCTGCTCGAGAGCAGGAACACAGACATGGCTTTGTTATGAGGGCTGCCAGCATCTGCTTCTGAATGAACGATACACAGGCAAGCTCCCAGCAACTGCACCTCACAGATCCAGCCATAGTTTTCCAGGATGAAGGACTGACTGTCAGGCTGGTAAGAGAAGATTCAAGCACAAACACAGCTCTGAGGAGCCTCTCACAGCAGCTGGGCTCCAGCAGCCATGACCAAGCAGACTAACTGCAGCAGTTCTGCTGGGGGTCAGAGCACCAACATTGGAGGGACAGTGAGAGCGGGTCAGTCAAGCATATTTCAGGGGGAAAAAAATCCAACTAAAAGAAAAGCATGTGTGTGTTCCTGGTACCTGGCAGCTCACAAAAATCACTCCGTATCACCCACACTGCAGTGCTAGCCCAGTGCTGCAAGCTTAGAAAAAGCTGTGATTCTGGCAGATCCATGCCAGGCACAAAGACTAGGCAATCAGGCATCCCTGCTGAGCACCTAAACAGCCCCCAGCCATGCTGTAGCACCTGCTGGGCCAGTATGGGTCAGCACAAAACACAGCAAACATAATAAAACAAACTGGCCACAGGCTTCAGCCACATGAGAACGATGGTTGACATGAGCACAGCAGCAGGCTGGCCTCAGCAAGCCATGACTTGCAGTTATCAGATGTTACCCAAGTGCATCTGAATGATGTTAAAACATGGGACCTCGCCTTGATGTCCTCTTTCGGGATGCCATTTTTACCCAAGAGTTTAGAAGCTAAACACAAAATTCTGCTACTCACTCTGTGACAACCCAGCACAGATTCAAATCCAGGTTGAGCATTCCACATAAACATCTGCATCTCACTTTAATAGAAAGTGGTTAAAAGGAACATGCTGCTATTTAATTTCCAATAGGCACAAGCTCTTTCTTTTAGTACAAGGAGAAAAGAACAGATGAACATACACTTTGCTCTGTTCTTTTTCTGGATCCATGCCCAGAAATTAGAAGTGGCAATACACACCAGTTTGAATGATTTACAGGAAAAATATAAATTCACATTTTCCAACTGCACAGCTCCCTGTGTCTCCAACACATTCAGCTATCAAACCTTTCAGGTGCAGGCTGTGGTAAATTGGTGCTCCCAGACTGCATCCCTGGAGTTAACAGAAAGCAGAGTACAGCACAGCACACTGCTGGACTGACTCCAAAGCTGGGGGAGGTCAAGGAAAAGATTCTCCCTGACTTTGGTGAGATTCAAAGAGGCTCTGGAAGGCTGTGTGTGAAAATAAATGGTAACGCAAAAAATGAGCTAAGCCTCAGCAACAGAGAAAGAAAAAGAAACCTTGCAAAAGCATTATGCAGCACACTGAACACTCTTTCTCTGTTTGGAGACTGCAGAGCAAGTTGCAGGCAACACCCAGATTGCAATATACTCAGCAGAGAGCACCAGTCTCAAAAACCACCAGTCAAATCCATATAAGCTGTTTTTTCAGTCGTTAGTTGATGCATCACCCTGAACATCTGGGAGAAGCACTGGAAAAACTCACTGGTAACAATTGGTACCCATCCTGCACTGGAGTGAAAGGCCAGCAAAGTGTCTGGGCTCTACAAAACCTGCTCATCTTTTGCACTTTGTACAGTGGCCACCAGAGCTGCTGCAGCTCACTGCTCCTGTGAGCAGTCATGGTGCTGCTTGGAGCAGAGACCCTGATCCGCTGTGGCCCAGAGGAGGGGCTGTACTACACCTGACACCAGAACATCAGCACTGCCTGGCATAACTTGTATTCAGCAGGAGCCATAGTTAGAGATGATCAGGGACCAAATAAGCATGGCATTCTTAATTTTGCTCCAATCTCCTGTTGGTTTAGCTGAGGGATATGAGCTGCTGTATTTTCTGTGTAGTTAGCAGCCTCCAACACCAACTTTCTCTTATCTCATTTCCATAAAACTAACAAAGTGTTCACAACACCCTTAACAAAAAATTCCATGCCCAATACCCTCTGCGTGAAGATGCATTTTTTTTAAAGCTTTTTTCCCATTAACTTCATTTGATGCTCAGCAGTTCTTGAATTGGAACACACAGAGAATATTCAACCCTTCATGTGTCTCTTTATCAGAGACTACTCAGCTGTCTCTTTCCAAACTGAGTCCCAGTTCAGTAATAGCCTCCTACAAAAGACTTCTTGTGCCTTTGATCACACTTTCTGTCCTTCTCCAAACCTTTCCAGTTATATTACATCATTTTTAAATACAGAGATCAAACTTTCACACATTATTCAGAGGCATGAAAACCACATATTTACACACAATGTCATGTTTTGTTCTGTATTCCTTTCCCTATAAAGATGAACATTTGATTTGCATTTTTAACCACAAGTGAGTAAATGGACATTTTCACAGACTTATCCACTAAAGCCCCAGGTTCTCACTCCAGATACCCCAATTCTCAGTGTGAGCTCAGCTCACTACTCATCTTTATGCAAACTGGATTGTTTGTTCCCCACATGGATCAATTTATCACTACCTAAACTGAGTTTTATCTAACATGTTCTTAGCCAGTCAGTCTTATGAGGTCCTCCAGACAGACTTCACATTTGCCACCCTTGCTATGATGGCATGGTACCTCCAGAAGTTTCTCTTCAAGCCCTGTGTGAGCAGAGCCAAGAGCGCACACACTTCTCTGTGATCTCCTCAGTCCAAGGACTGACCACTGACCTTGTCTTCCAAATTTTGGCCAAATTATCTATCCACACCACAACTGTTCTTTGGATGTCATAACTGCTTAGCTTTCCTAAAATTCTCTACCCAGGAAGCTGGGTTTCACTAAGGTCTCTGACAAAGGAGACCATACCACACATCACTTCTATCAACAAGCTTGTTGACTCCTACAGAGAACAGCAACACATCTGCAAGGCAGATGCACAACTTGACTCTTACCAAGTATGCAATATCTATCCATATATCCTCTAATTCTTCATTTTGTTACAGTTTCTATGCTGTATCAAGTATTTCTGTCAAACTTCCTGATCATGTGTATCACCTGGTGCAAAGGCATCTCCAAGCCAGCAGTCACACAGTGCCGTAAGCTGCAGCTCCTCTGAAGCTTTTGGATGAGCACAGTCTAGTTGTGGTGATTTGTTACTGTTCATTTTGACTATTTCATCTATAATATAACCTTTTACAGTCACTGCAGTTTCAGAAAGACTTTCTCAATGGTACCCCACAGAAAGGTTTGTGGCATGGGAAATTTCCCCAGGTTATTCCATAGAGAACAATTTAAAGAATTGATGAAATTTCCTTCCATTTGCCTTAAGAAGTTGGAGTCTCCCTGTTACACCTTGTTTCACCTTGATCTCCTATTACTCCTACACATATTCAAGCAGGTTTCATGCTCCTGATGCATTTAAAGAAACATGTGATAGTTACTATAAAAGTTAGGATCTCTTTCGGCAGTTGATAGGTAAAACTGAAAAATTTGAGTACATTTCTGGGCTTTATATATAGCCCACAAGAGTAGGGATTTTTTTCTCTTCAAACATAATTTCAGCTTCTTGGCAGATTCTTCTTACTTCTGATAATCTCTGTTTTGGGCAAAAGAAATCATCATGACTTCCTGCAAATTCTCCTAATAAGTGCAGGGTCCTTAAATAGTCTTCATGACAGCTTATTAATAACACTTCCTCAATTTTACACAATTATCCTTCTCCCCACTGGGGACAGCTGTGATGATTTTTTTGGTTTCCCTTGTTCTAACAAAAATACTGAACCAAAGTATATTAATAGTCCTTGTAACACAGTTTGTAGGATTCAGGTCCTACACATCACTCGGCACAAAGCCACCCATCCCCTTGCAGGCCTGCTGATCAACTGCTCCATGAACCAGACACCTGCAAGTTCATCAACACTCGGTTTCTTCATCACATCTTATCCCCTTCAACAAGAAGGAAATCAGAGATTCCCATTACTCTTGTTTTCCTTGTCCCTCACAGGCTTTATATTTTCCAAATGCACTGTGCTGGCTGCTATGTCCTTCACTACAGTTTCCACCCCAGATAAAACTTTTTCCTTGGAGCATTAGCAGCCACAGCACATTTCTTCTTAGAAGCTGACTGGTTCCCTAGACAATTTATTGTGCTGCTGCATGTCATGATGGACAATGTGGTGATGGACATCTATTCACACTGTAAACAGAAACAAAGGTAATGGCACACTATGGTAACAGTGAAAAGGCTGCTAACCAAAATGAAGGCTTTGGAGTGGGAGACATGGCTATAATACCAGCCAAAGTGGATAAAATTAGTAAAGAGGACATGGAAAAAGAATAAAGTGGGTGAAACTAATCTAGGACCAGATTTGTCCTATTATCCTATTGCTTCATATAGTCTGCCTGTGCTCACAATTCCAGTCACTGGAGAGATGATAATAGCATTAGGCAGAAAAACCCAGGAATTTATATGCATAGTTCTGAACAAAGGTCAGAGAGAATCCACTCCCTACAGTCTATTTTGCTGTACAGAGCAACAACAAAAAACCCCACAGAGGCTTATTGATAGGAAAAGACCACACACCACGAAGATCTGATGCAATGGGACACCAGCAAGTTCCAGCCCAGCAGGGTTGCTTCTCCCTCTCTCTTAAGACCTTCCTAGCTTTTTCTTTTGAAGGACCAGAGCTATAGAGAAGGCTTCATTAGGACATTACCATACCAGGAAAAATAGACCTGCCTGGAATATATAAAGAAGATACTGTAAGGTTGTTTCATGTGCTGCCTAATCTGCATATCATTTCTGGTTTGTATGGTTCCAGGCTGTTTGAACCTGCTGCTTGTTCTTCCACAGCTGTAGCAGTGCAACATCACTTCTCAAATGGAGCAAAATTCAGCTTCAAGTCACCGGGAATAGGATTGTCTCCAATATTCATAATTTTTAGCAAGACCACTCAAAAATATCAAGTTGTTGTATTGAATAATACAATGCGACAAAGTTCTAATTCTTTTTCCCAATGCACTGGAAAGCGTTGTATAAAAGTACTGCTTTTTGTACCTTGAAAGCAAGAACTACTTTCAAGTAGTTTATCTACATTTAGGATGAATTGTAGGAATAAACACATCTGATGACTCCTCTCTTTCAACCATGCTGTACAAATTCTTCCAGGGAAGGGTATAAGCTTCACAGGAGGCAAATATGAGACAAGGAATGCCTTGCACTTCTAAAGTCATAAAAGCGAACTATGCCACCCACTTCTCTATGATATGCTTCAAAATTTTTTCCCATTAGAGAAGTAGTTTTCATCAACATAAATCAGTTCAGAAAGGTTATGAGTTAATACAGCTGTACATGCATTCATTTACTCTTTAAAGATTTCTAAAAATTCTTTTTTGACTTATTTATTCATGTGTTTCTTGACAGTTCTTCATCTACAGTCTATTGCAAGAGAGCTGCAGAAAAAGCAAATTTTCTTTTATGTAAGTCCCTATTGAAGACAAGTTTGGATGCATTTGCTTTGTTTTACTGCTTTTTGAGCTCTGTTGAACAGTTCACCTTCCATGTATCCAAGAAGCACAACATCCCTAACAGACACACTACAATAATTTCACACAGCCATATGGTCAGAGAAAAACAGAAGGAAAGGAAAACTATCTCTGCAGGTAATCTTTAAATAATATTCCTTAGATGCCCTATCACTTGATAATGCAAAACTTCCTCTAGAAGAGGAAAAAACACCTGACTGCCAAGTGACCAGGACTAAGGCGTGCTGCATTTCCCCACCATCTTCACAAGAATACAGGGCAGTTTTTCCAGCTCGGTCTAAAACAGCCTTCATTGTATTCCAACAACATTCTCGCTAGAACAGACATGAATAAAAGACTGATATTACCCTATAAAATGCCTGTCCCCGAGTCAAAGGACATACACTGCTTCAGAGCATGTTTCTTTTATTACCCAAAAGAATTGTTGGTACCCAACAGGTCTTGAGTTAGACCAGCTTGGCTGACCAGGTTTAAGTCACTTTACAGCAGAAAATGCAGCATAAACAAAAACATATCCCCCAACAATTACAATACCAATTTCAGGACCATTTTGCAGAGTTTCCATTTATCTCTTTTAGACTGCACTGTCCAATTTTACTTACAAAAAAAAATAGATTAGACTTAGAGAGATCAAAGAGAACCTTGTTTCTGGACAGATGTAGGCTAATTGGCAATGCCTTGACCCTCACAGGGGTCTGCAGTCAGTGCAGTACATAAAGAGCTATTACAGTTAATGGGTTAGTTCTAATTGCACCTTCCTTCCCTGAACACCACACTAAAAATGTACCCCACAGAGACAGAATGTGCTGCTTGGTCATTCAGACAAGACTCAGGAAAACTTACAGAGTGCTTACAGTAGGGACTAAAGCACACAACTGTGACATGATTTGTTAAAACTGAGAGACAGAAAACATAGCGAAGTAAGTACACTACAAAGGAGCTGACTTAGCTTCTTCTTATAAAGTTTAGACTTCACAGATGCCACATTTCTGGATGAAATGTGCCTCCATAGACACAGTCACTTTTCTGTCCTCTCTTTACTACGTTTACTAATGCTCCTATAGAATATTAATTTATAGAAACACTGCATTAACAAAGTCACCAATTCACAGGAAGATTTGAAATCCCAACATCCCCACTTGCTGAAGTCAATCAAAACACAGAGGATTAATTAACCACTAACCACATGGGACACATAAACCAGTGTCCTCCCCATAACAGCCATCACTCTAAGTAGCTCAAAACTTTCTCTGGATCATAAAACACTGATCAGTAGCAGAAACTGGATTTCATGGGATGAACCACTAGATTCCCCTTGACTCCTTTACTCCTTATAAATGGAGATGAAGCACCACAAGAGTGGAATGGAAAGTCCAGATTTCACACTAATGTAGCATCAAAGTTATAATGCCACATCTCACACAATTTTCAGCCTGATCAGTCTCCTTGCAGATTGCAGAGAAGACTTATTTCTGCTGTGACTTTCTCTTGTGCAACTTTATTTTGAACTAGCAAGATCATTGACCATATTTCTGCCATTTCTTAACTAAGACTCAGAAACCAGAGGGTAGAATGCTGTCAAACAATAGGGAATTATCAATTTGGAGTTAGGAACAAGATTTAACCTTAAAAGTGAAAATTTTAAGGTTATTGGTGAGATAGAAAAGCACTTTGCACAGATTGCAGGTGCTGTAGGTGTTTTCTATGGCAATAAAGCAAGATAAGCACATTTTTTAAAAATGAAAATACCTAGAAACACAAAAAAAATTCCCTCTACCAAGTGTATATTTTCACCTTTAGAGGATGCATACAAACTACTCAATTAGCAGAGCTGAGAGGGAGGTATTGAGATTCAAACAGATTAGCTTCTCCAGTTTGCACTAAAATACACAGGATAGAGTAGAAAGGCTTGGAGCTTGCTTCTAATCTGCTGAAGACAAAACACCACAGAACACAGATTCCCCTGAAAATCTGTTGACCTTCAGACTGTACTGAGAGTCCTGATGTTTGGATACCCTGCAACTGGATTTTTCCATTGACTTGCTAAGCAATGAAAAGAACACATCTACTTCAGACACCTTCTCATACACTTTTAGGAGCAAAAATGTCATATTTCCCTACAACCACAATTTTGAACTTCAAGCTAAAACCTGTTGTAAACAGCTCAAACCCAGAGGCAAAAATTCATACTAAACTTGGAATCCTCATAGGTAAGCTCTTGCCATGGGCCCATCATCTTTCATGATCAAGAGATATTTTCTACCAATTTCTCTGTGGGTGTCTCTGAGACAGTATAAGATAGGGACAAAACACACTATTTTTTTTCCTCAGGCTTATTTCTGCCATGATTTCAAAAGTGAAAAACAATCAACCTGCAGGACTCTTCTTTAGAGGAAAGCTGACATTTATGTCACACTGCAAATGTTACTGGGCTTTCCCTACCGTCTATGATGAAAATAAGAAGAATCCCTTGAAATTCTATAATCTGACTTTAGAACTTTTTCTCCCCATAGCAATTTTAAATCACTAGACTGCCTTTAATGAAAGAAAGGAATTATTTATGCACATGTTCCTCTGCCATTTAACACCTACAGGCACACTGCACACCATGGGAAGGCCAGGTTCAAAATTCAGGGCTGTTGAGTGTCTGGGAAAAAAAGTGACAACAAACTGATGCTTAAAGATGCTACCTAGAACAGAGACTAGACAGTGTTAAAGGAATTAAAGGAGTTATCTATTAAAAAGGTCTTCAAAGGATACACCTTGGGCAGTACAAGAATCCAGCTGTGGCTATACAAAAGATGGACTCCCGTTCAAGAGTTTTCACACTTTTGTAAGTTTTGGTCCATTTACGTATTGGGGTTATTTGTCTAATTACAGCTGCAGTTTATTAAGTCCCATGCTCCCAGATTGCTCCCCTCAATTCATTGTTATTTACACTTTTTGGGCCTGAAGCTGCAACGGTGTCCTTGGTTCTCAGGCTGGAAAAGGATTGCTTTGTCTGACTAAACTGTGAAGAGAACTTGCTAACACTTTATATGAAGTTCAGAGTTATATACTAATGCAGTACAGAATCTGGAAAATAAGAAAACTAAAACTTAAGGCACCAAAACCATTCAGGGAAGTCCCTTTGAATTTAGATGCTGTTTGCTCTCTAAGAATCATCCCTTGTTACAGTGATACCACAGCCCCAGGACTCTCAGAAAACCAAACCACTGTTTACTGCCCTAAACAGTGACAACCCCCATGGTGTTTCTCCAGCACTTCTGGGAGAGCCAGGACTAATTCCAAAAACCAAGCACCACTCTTGTGTACAGCACATACCAATGTTTCATTAGTGCCAGGCTGCCTGTGGAAAGGCAGGTCACTTCCTTCAGCATTTCAATAAATTAAGGTTTAAAAAATTAGCAGTCCTCTGTAACTTTGTAACTCCAGAACCAGCTTAACAGGTAGGAAATATTTTGTATTAAAAAAAGGTCATGCATTTAGCCTGACAACCTGGATATTAAGCTTCATCACTGTGGGATTTCAAATGACTGAATATAAATCTCCCAAATCAGGCTACACAGAAGCTGATGGGGCCCATCACTGACAGGCATTAGTAGCTCCAATCCTTGCTGGAGAATAAGGGCACTGAAAGACGGCATGTTTATTGAACAATCCATTTTCTTACTCAGCATGCAAGGCTTTTCTTAACAGGTAAAAAATGAAGCAGAAAGAACTTAATCAGCACAGCATCTTGTCTTCTAAAATATGTGAAATTATAATAGCACTTGAAGACCAGAGTGTGGCAAATCCTCATGCAAAGCCATTCATTGAACTTTGGTCCTAGGCAGCCTTGCCAACTGATCTGTTTAATACAAACTGTAGTTCTTTTCAAGAATGTTCTATTTTGTTTACATATTTAAATCATTAATCAGACAAAGAGTGACTGAAGTGAGGGTGTCTCAGTAGAAAACATTTTGGCATCTTGCTCCAGTTTCTCTCCCATCTGCCTCCTTAGAATAAAAAAACTCCTGAAAGTAACATGTGTTTTTCTTATATATCAACTGTAATTAGTCAAGAGGATGTTCAGGGAGCTTGACATAAGACAGCCAAAAAAGTTACCTCTTTTTATTTATTTTCTGCTTGTGATTCCTGGGTAAGAGCCATGCATAACAAACATATGAACTGCTGACCTCCTGGATGGATTTTACCAACATGAAATATCCAGGGTTTTAAATTATTTTCTGGTGCCAAACCATCCTTACAGCTGAGCACATTTAGTGAATGTTTATTGCCTATTTAGATAAGACTACATGCAAAAAAAAAAAAAAACCCATACACAGGTAATACAGATACACACAGGATCATGCTAACTGGGAACAAAATTCCAGAATAGTAACATCAATGCTAAATTTAGTCTCAGAGCCTTGACATGCAGTGCTGAATCTTTCTTTCACTAGTAGTTCATTCAAACACTCCAAAGCTTTCTCTTACTGCCGGTATTCAGGGTTCTAAAACTCAGTCCTGAATAAGTCGTGTGAGTGGAGAAAAGTGATCAATAGAAGCAAAATGTTGATCTTGTCTTCAGAACTACTTGTAGGGGGAATAGGTTGTTGCTGGCCATGCAGGTATTTCACTAAGCTGAAGAAATCCTCTGTGAGTGTCTGACTTAACAACCTTTTTCACCTTGCAGTTTCAAAGGAACTAATTTGGCACACCATAAAATGTTAATTTCCCAGGTGTTTCCTTAGAGGAAAGACATGACTTCTCTTCATTAAAAAAAAAAAATTCTCAGGCTCCAAATTGTAACCTTTCTTTTTTTAATTTAAAAGCAAGCTGGGGAAGTGGGGTGTCTCTTACAGTTAGGTAGCAAAGCCAAAGTCACAGATGGGTGACCTTCACTACACCAAAACCCTAACTCTCACACCAAGCAATAAATGAGAGGGGCCTTATGAACTCAGGACAGGGAAATCAAACTGAAACACAAAACCACTTTTGTCTCATAGCACCAAGGGTTACAGCACTTCCTTCCAAGCACACAGCAGCTGCAGGTTGGCAGGGGTGAGCTGGCTGTAGGACAGCCTGACCCCAGCCCCCTGTCCCCTCTCCCTTCCCAAATGGAAAAAAAGCACATCTTCCAAAATCCCTTTGAAATAAACACAGAGGTTTCAAACAAACCTCTCCCAAGCGTAATTCAGTTGCCAAAATCTCACATCCCACTTAACATGCTTCATGTCAAATGCCCCCCAAGGCAGAAGTAGCCTGTACCCTCAAAAACTGGAGCTGGGACTTTGAGCAGTGTGTCCTTGGCACGTGTAATTCAGTAAGGTTCCTTTGTGTCTGCACCACTTGCCTCAGTAAACAATAAGTTATATCCAATTTCTACTGTCAGTCCTTCTCTCTAAAGAAATAATCCCCCCTCGAAAAGCTGCTCTTTAGACTTCAAGGCTGACAGGGCAGGAAGATGCATGCAAAAACATTCAGTTGGAGAAAAGACAGAGAAATATGCAGGAGGGAGGGAAGACAAGTGAAAAAACATAAGAATCACTGCTTGATTAAGCCTCTAGAGAAACTGCCCTAGTAAGCACAACAACTCAATGTTACCTATTTGTATCACATCCATGTCAGCATTGCCTAATTTATTGTATACTTTAATAGCCATATTTGTATTAGTTTCTGCTCCACACTGTCAACATTGCTTGCAAAATGCAGACAACAGCATTTCCCCCGTACATCAGCACCACCAATAGCCAGAAAACAGAAAACAAATTTTGGGTTTGGAGCACACAGTAGGGCTAACAATTTATATACACCAGAACAAAGGCAGCTGGAGTTCATTTTTATTAACTCTCAAGACAAAACTGCAGATCTGGCTTTGTTATTCTTGTGGACAAGACGGCAGGGACGGCACTAAGGAAACATGACAAGAACGCTGCAAGGTGCTATCTTAGCCTGTTGATTTTTCCAGAGGGAAACAAAATGAATTGTACTTGCAAAGAGCACAAGCACTTGAAATTGCTCAAAAAGTCTCAGATCCAGAGGAGCTGGTCCCCTGCTCTCTGTGCTCATGGCTGGCAGGTGCTACACGTGCTATGGCAAAGCAGAATCAAGCCTTGAAAGTAATCTCAGCACTGGTGAGAGACCAGGGGAAAGGGCAGTGAAGAAGGAAGCTAAATTCATTGCCACATGAGGCATTCAGGTATTAAAGCACAGCACAAATACCATGCCATCATCACTGCTCAGCTGCTGCACACCACAGAAGAGGATGGGGGGGATCCTTGCTCTCACAAGGTCACAGTGCCCCAGCAAAAACCTCCACAACAGAAACTCCTTATTCATCCTTAAAAGAGCTAGAGTAGTCTCTGAGTAATTTCTTTTCTGTTTCATTTATTTACTAAACAGAGATCTCTGAATCGCTAATTCAGTGTTTAATCTTAATGGTTCATTTTAAATGCTTCAATTATTGATGTCAACCATTCCCTCAGTTTGTGCACAGGAACAGTGTCTGGTTTTATACAGCACTGTCAGAACAAGGATCCAAGATGCACTTAACAAATACCAGCATGGCTTTTGTGACAGGAAAGGTTGCAAGTGGAGACCTGTTTCAGCAGGTTTTGATCAACTTGAGAGAGAATTAAATTTTGTAACCTTTAGCAAGGCTGTGCTAAGAGGAAACAGGAATGTCCTTTTCTGTAAATTTGAGAAACACAAAGTAGGCTACTTCCTCACTCAGAGGCCAGCCATTTCTGTAAACTTTTGATGCAAAAATAAGTCTCCTTCCTTCCTTCCTCTCAAAGCCGTACAGATGTTCCTGCACTCTGTTCTTGGGCTTCCAAGCACTGTTCTCTTCTGGGTGTGCAAAGGTGGAGAGCCTTCCAAACCAGCTCTGCATTTCTTAGACATTCCAAAGTCTCCATAACCCTGAGCCACCAGCTCCCAAGTCCAATCTCTCTTGAAGAACAGGAAGGGATGCGGTTTTTTTCTACTACACTGAAAAATCTGTTTAGAATAATCCCCCTCCAGAGGCTCACTTGCTGGTGGTCATTATCAGCTTTTAACATCGAGCCTCCTGATGTCCCCAGGCAGCTGCAGAGGCACATTAGCTTAATTCTGTAGATACAGAGCAGAGGCAAAGATGCTTAGCCTAACACAAGCAGGGAGTCCAGCTGGAACAGCCAAGCCACAACACAAATCTCTTGGCACATAGCCTCACACTGCTCCTTTCCATGACCACAACCTAATCCCTCTTCATCACAGAGCCATGGAGGAAACAAAATGTCACAATATATTTAAGCTTCCATAGAGGCAAAGGACAAAGACCCGTGCGGCTCACATTGCAATATCAATCAGCGCCACTTTCCACAGTCCACTTGCAAGAAAACACTTCTGCAACTAATGTAATGCCTCAAATTTGCCTCTGCATTTAATCAATCACAGAAGCCCCAGATCATGCTGGGACCATCAGAGAATGTTATCAATTTCACTGCTAATGAGCATGGAGGAGCAGAACAGTTTTCAGTGAGTACAAATGAAAGTGTTAGGTGCTGTTTGCACTCACTTAACAGAGAGCAGTTGCATCAGTTGCAGAGAATTTCCCTCAGAGGCAGATACCTGTGCCCAGAAATGACAACAGGTATCAGCAGGTCTTCTGAATGTTATGATTTCTTGGAGCTGGCTCAGCTGTCCCTCTAAACCAGGAGAAGTACCACTGTTAGCAGGGAAGGCACACTGATGGAAAAACTACATAGGCAAGATCCAAATGTGGTACTAGAGCTGCCCCAGAATAAAAATTCTGTGAGGTGAGATGACAATTAGGTTTGTAAGTGAAGTCAACTACCTTGGGGCATTTGATTCAGCAATGTGCAACAGCAAGATAAAAGTAAGAATTTAAGAACACGTTGGTATCCTGCTTTTGAAGTGTATTTGTGCATTCAGCTAGCAAAGGTATTGGTAGGTGATTTTAGAAGGTTGCACTTAAATTCCTACTCACGTTTCAAAGGCAATTCATTATAAAAAAAAAATTTAACATGCTCTAAATGCTTGTTCCTAGTCCTGTTGAAGTCTGGGGAGATTTTGCTAACTGTGCCACAAGAATAGATGAACTGGAGAGGAGAAGGTACGAAGTTACATGTCTGAAATCCTGCCACCTTCCCATGCATTACTGCCCAGGGAAGCCCACATGGCAACAGGACAGAGTGCCACAATATTCCCCTCACAAGGAAGGGGGCTGCATCCAACAGCCAGCAGCAGAGAGCCTCAAAGCCATCACTGATCTCTTTCACTAGTAGTTTTGTGGCTATAAACTAAACATAATCCCCAACTAGAAAATTGAAAAAAGGTTAAAACATCCTGGAAAATCATCTTAGACAGCCCCTAAGTAACCACACCCTCTCATGTGAGACAGTATCTGAGACCTTACCAGAGAAAGGAATCATCAACAGGAAGCAAGGAGAGCTGTGCTCCTTCTAGAGAGACCTTGACAGGCTTGAGAAGTGGACCTGTGAAAACCTCACGAAGTTCAACAAGAGCAAGTGGAAGGTCCTGCACCTGGGTCAAGGGAATCCAAGCACAAATCCAGGCTGGGTGGTGAAGGGGTTGAGTGCAGCTCTGAGGAGAAGGACAAGAAGCTGGCATGAGCCATTGCAGCCCAGAAAGCCAAGGGAATCCTGGGCTGCAGCCAAAGCAGTGTGGCCAGCAGGTCCAGGGGAGCGATTCTGCCCTTCTGCTCCACTCTGGTGTGCTCCACAGGGAGTGATGCACCCAGTTCTGGGGCCCCCAACACAAGGAGGACTGGACCTGCTGGAGTGAGTCCAAAGGCCATGAAGATGATCAGAGGGCTGAAACGCCTCTCCTGAAGACAAGCTGAGACAGTTGGGGCTGTTTGCCTTGGAGAAGGCTCTGGGAAGACCTTACAGCATCTTCCAGTTCCTAAAGGGACCCTACAAGAAAACTGGTGATGGAAATTGTAAAAGGGCATGCAGTGATAGAACAAGAGGGAATTGCTTTGAAGTGAAAGAGAGCAGGTTTAGATTAGGTTTTAGGGAAAAAATCTTTACTGTAAGTGTGGTGAGGGACTGGAACAGGATACCTAGAGGAGTGGACACCCAATCCCTGGAAGTGTTCATGGCCACGTTGGATGGGGCTTTGGGCAACCTGAACTAATGGAAGGTGTTCCTGCCCATGGCAGCAAGGTTGGAGCTAGACAATCTTTAAGGTCCTTTCCAACCCAAACCATTCTGTGATTCTCCCAAAGGAAAACAAAGATACAGAGATTAAAAAATCCATCCACTCACACAGCAAGCCTATGGAAGATTGCAAAGCTGAAAATGCATTTATTTTGCTCCTCCTAATACCTTAACTTAAAAGAAGCTGAGTGGCAGCTTTCAGGAAGGAAGGGATAAAGAGAAAAAACCAGACCTGATGTCCCTGTCTATTAATGCCCATTACTCTTGTTTCTGAAGCTACCAGAAGGAAGATCTTGCTTGTAAGAATCTATACTGTCCCCATCCTTCCCAGTGTAAAAGGCTACGTGCTTTCTTGCTCTAAATATGAAAACTTTCTCTATCCTTATATGATCCCACAGACTGAAGGGAAATGCACCATTTGATGTAAATCATCAGAAGGAAACAAATGGTCCCTGTGGAGAGATAACCCCTTCTTCTATCTGCATCTGTCAAGTTCGGCTCATGACAGAATTATGACCCCAAAATAACATTTTAATAAGTGTTTACATGCTACCACTCCCCAAAGGCTACGCTGATAAAATTCTGCCTCAGAACTAATTATGCTTCAAGACAAGGCTACCCTCAGTGGATGCGGCAATAAAAAACGGGACAGGAACAGGTCTGTCCTTGGCAAGCTCCGGGCTCCTCCTTGTGGATGCCTTTGAAAACTGCGTGCTGTGCACATATTCCCGTGAAAGGAAGGAAGAAAGCAGCTCCGTTCATGCTGCAACATGTCTGGAATTTCCAGTGCCTATGTTAGTCATATTAAAAATATGTGAATATACATTAGCATGTGTCCCCTTCTCCTTCCACCCTCCATCCCGATGGGACAAGAAGGGACAGATAGCTGGCTGTTTATCTTGCAACCTCTCCATGATGCTGTGTTCAGGATCAGAGCACTGGAAAGGTAACACCACAGCAGCCATTTGACAGACCCCTTCCAGCCCTACCGATTCGGTGATTATCACCTTGTGCTACACAGATTGTGAAGTGGACAAGACCAGACATGATCACTGCAGGTGTACAGGTGAGAAAACACACAGCAACGCACACCTGAAGACCTGAGGGAGATATGACATCTTGGTGTTGCACATTCCCTCCCATACATTTCAGATCAGTTTCTGTCTGCCCTAGACCATGGGAGCAGCAAGGAAACAGAACAAAAGTGAATGAAGACTTAAAATCTTCCCTTTTTCATCTTAATGCCCAGAAAAAAATAAAAGGGGGGGGGGGGGGGCAGGGAGGCTTCTACCGCTAACAAAAGATCTTCAGCTCAGCAGAGGTAAAAGGACAAATTAAGTCCATTCCAATACCAGCAGAGGAGCAGATCAGCTTTTGAAATCCCTATATCGAAACTCAGACTGCTGGTACAAGTAAATATTTCCACAGTAGCCCTTGAAACAGGCAGGGCTTAGAGGCACAGTATAGTCCACTGCTGCATGATTATTCACTGGGGCATCAAACATTTCAGTGATGTGTGTGTTCAAGGAATGAAAAGAGCTGAGAAGACGAGTCGTCCCACAGTCAACCAAGACACATAATTCATTCAAAAAAAGCATCATCTGGGTTTATCTTACCCACATTAGACATCCCTGTTCTGACGGCAAGGCATATTTTTCAACTAGAACAGATAGCTAATGTACATTCACTTGCTATTTTGCTACAATGGTCCTTTTGCTTTTTCCTCCCCTTCTTCCCTTGTATTGTCACCCCCAAACAGCTTCTCAACCTTCACTTTGCTTCAAATAAGAAAAGCTGTTGAAGTCTCTTCTTGTACTTTATGGCTGAAGAGACCTGGGGCTGGGGGTCTATTCACCTATCCTACTCCAAGTTTATTTTCCTTGAACATAATGCGACCAGAACTATCAGATATATAATATCTGATAGTTATACATATATATATATAAGAGAGAGGGGGGCGGGGGGGGGAGAAGATACAGAGATATCTCAGGATCAGAGATTAACTTCTCCAGAGCACCAATTCTGCCCTGGCTTCAGTGGGAATACCTTAACAGAAACATCCTATGCTTATTTTTGATACTAGGATGCTATGGCTGCACACATGCTGACATATACATGTAGTCTTTCCCCAGACTGCAATTTCCAATAGGCAAAAGAAATAAAATGGTGAATCTGGAGTCTCTGTCCTCAAGGAAGCTATTTTAGAATATTCATCTGCTACTGTATCAGCAGAAAGTTGCTTCTCTTCTGCAATGAAGTTTGTTATTCTGATTAACCTTCAATGTTCATATTGTATTTAAAGAAAAATATTTCCTTAACCCAAAAGTGATGAATATCATTTTGATCTGTTTTAATTAAGAAATAGTATTTCCTGACTTCACTAAGGATTTCTGAACTCCAGCTCTCTAATAGCATATCTGTGCACTCCAGAGATATTCTATATCTGCATCTCTGGAAACAGCTTTGGTAGGAGCTGAAGAAATTTTAGGGACAGACTTTTGGCCCTTTTTGTACAGCCCATGATGTGCACCAGTACCTCTGACCAAAAGGACCCAGAACTTCACCACAAAGAGATGCCAGTGCATACCTGGCCTCTCACCTCCCCATCTCACAACTTTCAGGAAAGCCTTTGCCTTGCCTGCTCTCAGCACAAGCCCTGTGCTGTGAGATGTTTACTCATTCTGGCACACGCACTGTATCACATTATCAGGTCAGAGTTTCAGTATCAGCCTGAGGTGCATGCTGCTCGTGCCTTTTTTTTTTACCTGTACAGAACCTAGACCACACTTGGCTCTAAAACAGTCATGTGAAAAACCACCTATCAACCACAGAAAAGACAAAACTGCAGCAGTGCAAAAGGTCAAATCCTTCCGTTTGGGCTTTTCTTCTTTAAAGATTTTTATCCAAAATTCAAGCCTCTACACCAAGGAACAGTAAGTACAGAGATAGATTAACAAGAGGTTTAAAAATAGTTATTTATTTTCTGAGATGGCCGTGCAATGATAACTTATTTCCTCATCCTACAGGCTCATGAGACCCTCTACCTTGGCTATATAATCTGAATGAAAAGGACGGTTTCATCCAGTGATGACAAGAAATAAATTAAAAGCTTTCTACAGGCAGACGAGAGGGCCCTTGGGCTGTGTCACGTTGCCATCTAGTGATCATCTCCAGATGTTACACACGAGCCATCCCACCCGGCTGTGCCTAAATCGCCTGGCCTTATCCCAAATCACCAGGGAATCTCATATCAGACACTCCATCCCGGCCAGAAAAAGTCAGTTAAACTGATTTGTAACAGTTTTATAGAGCCACCTTTTCTATATTTATTATAAAATAATAGAATAGTTTGGATTGGAAAGACCATTAAAGGCCATTAGGTCCAATGCCCCTGCAATGAGCAAGAGTATCTTCAACTAGATGAGATTGCTCAGAGCCCCATGTAACTTGACCTTGAATGTTTCCAGGCATGGATGAGGCATTTACCGCCTCTCTGGGAAAATCTGTTCCAGTGTTTCACTAAATCAACCTTCTTTTAGTTCAAAACCATTGCTCCTTCTCCTATTTCAACAGACCCTGCAAAAACTTTGTCCCTACATATATATATATACACACACACACACACATATGTCTTCAGGGTAAATAGATACAAACCAAATGTTGTCTCCTAATTCACTGACCAAAACATATTTTGTTTACCCTACTTAAGGCTCTAACTTAATGGTGACCTATAGAGAGAGGGGTAATAGAAGAAATTGCCTGGAAGTCAACCGTGAGGCTAACTACTGGAAAAGAGCAAACTTGCACCAATGCTTATTCCATATTCAGATTTGAAAATTCACTATGACTAACCTTGGCTAGGGAGCAGTTTTCCCACAACAGGAATAATACAGATACCCAAGACATTAAAAAGGGGGATAGGGGAGAGCAGTCGCCAACAATAAAAAAAAACACCAAGTGAAGAAATACAACCCAGAAAAAACCTTTAAGGATGAAAGCACACCCAAATCCATTCAACATGGAGAGCTGTGAAATACCTGGCAGTGTCTGCAGCAGGCAGTCTGAGAGGCAATATTTGTGTGTACTGGCTGTGCACCAGCATCACAGGATATTTTAAAAGGTAGATTCTCACAATGATTTTACCCTCAGGTCTTCCTATGTCTGGCTCAGGTGGTGGTCAATGGGAAAGATCAATGGAGTTAAGGAGGCTCAAGACAGGCCACTCAAAAAATTTACAGTCCATCTAAAACTCTTCTGTGCCTGTGCAAACAGCAGATCTGAATAGCTTCACAGGGAGAAAACAAAAGGAATCACCAACTTGCCACCCTCAGGCACTGCCCAATGCCAAACCCTGAGTTATTGGAACCATTGTGTTCCCCTTCAATAAAAATACTAATAATAAAAAACAGGGGAAAAAATAAAGTGAAGTGAAATAAAGCAGCAAGGTTTTACTTCTTTTCTTAAGATGTGGTTCAAAACATGCTGGAAGGAGTCAGAATTAGAAAGGTCAGATTCTCAAAAAAAAAAAAAAAACAACCAAATTAGTTGCAAGTCCAAATCATCAAAATAAAAATTACTCAAGACAGAAAGTCATTAAGTGTACACAACAGTACAATGATATAGAGAAAACAATGAAAAGCTGTTCACCTGACATCTCGTTCTTCTTGACTATTTGACAAGGCAATTACTGTCACATTTAGCACCTTTCTGTGTATTTCAGGAGACAAGGTCTAATTCTTGATCCTTTTGAGGAAGTCTCACACCAAAATGTCATGTATAACTAATGAGCTTTTTGTAAACACTCAGCAGAAAATCCATTTATAGGGTCAGTTGTGTGTGCATACAGGTCCTTCTATGAGGCTCCTAATTCACCATCCTCCCCCCTCTCATAATTTGAGCACTTACACTGAGAGCACAAGAATTCTTAAGAAATAAATCAATACAATTCAAGAGCAAAATCAACTGTGCCCAAAAAATTCATTGTCTATCTGCCTTTTTAACAAAGATGTACTGAAGAGATCTGTAATTATCACCTGAGACAATGCACACTGCCCACAGAAGCCAAGTACTCTGACGAAGACAGCACAGCAACAGCTGCAGATATTTATGTGTTTTTCTCTCCATTTTAAGTACATATCTGCCATGAAAAAATTTATCCAAACATGGATCATGAGCTGATGATTGTCCACTTTCTTGAGCTGGGGAAATACTTTTATTTAGTGCAGACTTAATGCATTAGCCTCACTTCACACATTTTTATGCTTCTCTGATTGAATACTGTTGTGTTGATAGCATTTTTAGTTCAACTTTGATGCAGTAAGAGAAAGATTCAGAAAACTAGTAAGTGCCATCGGCTGAGGGACTAATTCAAACATACACCAGAGATTGACTACAATATTTCTTACAGCTTTCTGCTCCTGAACACAGAACTTCATAGAACTGCTTTTCAATTGCTGTTTTTCATCTGCATTTTAATAATTATTTACTCCCATCTTTATTCTTACAGCTGAGTGAGTTCTTTCTTTCAAGCTGATTTTTCAGACAAACCAAGTCCATATTTTGGATTCAACACTCACCAAAACACAACCAGAAAATAAAGACCGGAACTGAAGCCTGCCTCCTCCCAGCTACACATCTTAACCACCAAACCCCAAGCACAGATGCTCCAGGCAGAACTTTAAAGCTTACATACCACATTAAGCAGCAAAATTACCCCTTCTCTAAGTGTAATTAAAAAGAAATCAGTCACACAAAACTCTGTTTTGTAGGGTATCTCCTACCATAGACCAATTCCATGACCACTTGCAGAATCAAGCAGCCCACAAGCCAGAGGCAGAAGAGGACTTTCATTCCTGTGCCTGCAGAGTTCAGACATCATTTAATACCTGAGGTGCTTCACTTGCCAAGAAAATGATAATTCCTGATATGTGCAGAGTGAAGACACTCCGGGAACTTGAGTCAAGCAAAGATGCCCCTGCATAAATTAGAAACCTGTAGGGTCTAAATACTATCTAAACAAAACTCTTTGGGTCAGTCATAATTTACAAATCAAGGTCCTGAATTTATCCTAAATCCAATGCCAAGCATATAAATTCCAACTTGCACTTGGTCTTGCTCCTACCATCTTTCCATGCAATGAGCCATGAGCTGCAAGGGAGGCTCCTAAACTCTGTGGGACCACTAACACAGTAACCATGGTCAGAAGTTTCAGAAGGAACACACATGGAGAGATGAAACTGGATCAGCCCTGCAGAACAAAAATAAAACCATTCACGTGCATCAGGTATTAATCTACAGCCACATCTGCAAAGATGCATGCCTCAAAATTGCTTCTCTTGCACTAACAAGCCTGCTATGGAGATAAACTGACAGAAAACTTGAAAGCCATCTTATTCTGTGTCTGTTGCTGTGCTTGGCAGGTTTTATGGCCATCCAGCTCCTTTCTTTCTGTAATTGGCTGTGCTCAATACTTCACAACCATTTTTATTCTCTGTCTCTCTGGAAAGTTAAAAGGATTTAGACTTTCACTCAGGAGAGAAATTAAACCTCTAATTAGACCAGGTGTGCCTAGAACTGCATTCCCCAGGAAACCTAAACAATTCTGCTTTCATTTTACAAATTCATAAATCATTAGAATGCAAAACATGTAAACAGGAATTAGTCAGGAGCTTAAAACTGCACTGAAACACCAGGAATACCGTATGCTTCCCACGCTAAAAACACCCCACGAAGCATTTAATTCCTGCTCCAAAGCTCACTGGAATTAGTGAAAAGAGACTCATAGGGGTTTGGATCAAACCTGAACTCTGCAGGTTTACAGTGCTTAACCAGCTGGAGCTGCCCTGGCTTGACAGAAACAGCTCAGGAGCTGCAGGTTAGCTCACCCAATGAGCTACATGAGCTTCCCAAGGCCCATGTAGAGGCTTTCCATGAAGGATGAAGGCACAAGTAAAGCTGGACCTGTGGTGCTAAGTGCCTCTGAACAAGAAACAATCTGCCTGTGGCTCAGAGAAAATTAAAGTGCAAAAGAAGAAACAATTTGCTTAAAGCCACACAGGAGAATCAGAATTTCCATACACGTCATCTGAATCCCATTCTTGTGGCTCATTCCCTCACTCTGAGCTCTGCTTGCTCCATTGGAAGGCTGCACTGGATATCCAGCCCCCCTGGAAAACACATTGGTGCTGGGAAAAGCAGGTCTTCCTGAGTTAAACAGACATCAAAGTCACCCTCAGCAAGGAAGAAAAGGTTACACTGATAGCTCTGAGCAGACAGATCTGTGGAAGAAAAGGTTATCCTGATAGCTCTCCTGAGCAAATGGATCTGTGGAGAAAGGTTACCCACACGTGTGCCAAAAAGTGCTCAAAGGGCAGGGCCACTCACATCTCAATGGGCATTTCTTTGCTATTTATTGGATTGCTTGACTGTCCAAGAAAAAAAAAGTGTGGAAACCAAATAAATTACATCCATGTGAATCTAAAAGGATGAACTCAGATTGGTCAGTTAGGCATCCACTGATTTTCTCAATTATGGAACAAGTGCTGGCACATCAGTAATTAAAAAAACCAAAAACAAACAAAAAAACCAGCAAAAAACTCACACAAAAACACCTAAATTTGTCTTCCAAAAGGAAGCTAACTTTTCTAGCATTGGTTCTGGGCATATACTGTTTTCCTTAAGACCTCTCTCTCCTCAACTCATTTGTAAATCTTCCCCATGGAAAATTAGACATGATAGCTACCAGGCATGGCAAAATACCAAAGCAAAAAAAAGAAAAAAAATTTTTAAAAAAAAGTGACTTCAAGAATCACATGACAACTAAACTAAGGTCAAAATAAGTATGACTTAACCAAGAAAATACAGTTAATTAAAATTACACTTGGATCCTAGTATTTTGCACAGACTTTGACATGTACATGAAAGAAAATATTGTTAAAAAGCAGTTTTCAAAGTCACCCATATTTTACTACTAATTCAAACAAACAGGAAAACAAATCTCTAATTGAAAACAGATTCCATATTTCAAGTCTGCAGCAGCCCTTAGCTCTTCTTCTTGCAGTGATGATACCACATTTGCTCAATTTACCCAGTTTTTATTAAATGGTGCACGGCATCCAAGGCTGTAGCCATGACGCAATTCTAAAATTTCTTTCTTAGAAAAGTGTAATGACTGGAAAGAGATGAAGGGTTGTTAATCCAGTTCAATTTTAAAAACAACTCAAAGCAGATATTTTCCTTACTATCCATCATCTTCTGTATTAGCCACTGAGATTAGTGCAGATGAAGTATAGCCTCTAGCCTTTCTAGCTTATTACTCACAGGAGTGATCCTATCTATGTGGAAAATAATGAATTTTTAAACTCTTCATAAGATAAGAGACTGGTCTAGTTGTATCTAATGATTTTTCACTCTCCAAATTACAAGATAAGATTCTGCAATTCAATTCTATCAAGCAGATGGTGGAGGTGTATTCTATAACACCACAGAAGTCTTTGTATGATCCTGATTTTCATGTGTAAAAGATTTCACAGAGAGGAGGTTTCAAGATACTTTTTAAAAATACATTGATACATGCATATATGTATGAAGATTTTGCTTTCTAGCAAGAATATGGTTAGAATGTTCCACTGCAATTACAGATACACACGTTTGGAAAGTTGAGCTAAGTCTTGGGCTGCCTGGCCCCCTGAGCAAAAGGACCATGACTGTGGGAACTGTGACTTTCCATTTGTGGACAGTGAGACTGGAAGGGACCAGCTGTATCAGCTGAATGTTCTCAGGTCCTTGGGGCCTGATGGAATTCACCCCAGAGTGCTGAGGAGCTCGTGCAGCTATGGCAGGACGTCTCTTGATCAGGTACCAAAGGTCTTGGGAGTCTGGGGCGGTCCCTGCTGACTGGAGCAGGCCAGTGTTATTCCACGCCCTCCTACAAAGAACAACGTGAGGGAAGACCCAGTGAACTACAGACTTGTTTGTCAAACCTCAGCACCTGCAACCATTCTGGAGTACCAGAGTCTGCTGGGTACCTATTGAAAGGCATTTGAAGAATAATGCACTCATCAGGCACAGCTAACAAGGGAAAGTCTTGTTTAACCCATTTGACTCCCTCCTGCAATAAGGTCACCTGCCCAGCAGATGAAGGGAAAATGGTGGATGCAATTTTTCTGGATTCTAGGAAGGCTTTTGATACTGCCCCTCACAGCATCTTTCTGGAAAAGCTGTGCAGCTGTGGGATGAGCAGGTTCAGGGTGTGCTGGGTGGAGAACTGGCTGAAGGGCAGAGCTCAGAGGGCTGATTTGGGCTACACCTGGCTGGCCACTGCTCACCTGGGGCTGCTGCTGGCAGCAGCTCAGTGTGAGCCAGCAGGGTGTGCCCTGGCAGCCAGGAGGGCAAACTGCACCCTGGGGTGCCTCAAACAGCACCATCAGCTGGGCAAGAAAGCTGATTGTCCACTGAATTCAGCGTGGTGCAGCCTCACCTTAAACACCTGGGCAGTTCTGGGCCCCACAATTTAAGAAGGATGTGAAGGTCCCAGAGTGCATCCAGAGGACAGCAACAAAACCAGTGAAAGGACCAGAAGGAATGTCCCATGAGGAGCAACTGAGGGCTTCGGGCTTGTCCTGTTTGGAGCAAAGGAGGCTGAGGAGTGACCTCACTGCTCTCCACAGCTTCCTGAGGAGGGGAAGGGGAGAGGGAGGTGCTGAGCTCTTCTCCCTGGTATCCACTGACAGGATGTGTGCGACTGTTTCAAAGCCGTGCCAGGAGAGGTTCAGACTAGATATTAGAAAGCATTTCTTTACCAAGAGAGTAGTCAAACTCTGCAAAAGGCTTCCCAGAGAGATGGTCAATGCCCCAAGTCTGTCAGTGTTTACAAGGCATTTGGAAAATGCCCTTTATAACATGCTTTAGCTTGGCCAACCCTGAATTGCTCAGGCACCTGGACTAGATAATCACTGTAGGTACCTTCCAGTACCTAGTCTATTCTAAGATGGTTGCAACACAGACATATTATTTTTATTTACAAAATCTATTGATTAGGATCTCTGTGCAAGCCTGATGTTGCCTGAGGTTATGTGGTGTAGGGTTATGGAACTGGCCCTTTACCTGTTGAGCTACATCCCAGCAGCCTCCTGAAGTTCCAGTGCTGGAAATTATCACCAAAAACCTGGTGTGATCTCAACTGAAAGCGTTTCCAATACTAGTGTTACTAAAGGTTTCTAAACAAAATCATGTAGCTATAAAAAGAAATAGATAAGGGGAAAGGAGAGAAGGTCTTTACTGCTTTTTCTGTTGAAGGCATCTTACAGCGTTATTATTGAAACCCAGACCTATTTGAAGGTTTCCATAAACATTTAAGATCGCATTCCATAACCGGCAGCTTCAAAGCCACAATAAAACTGTGCTGGCACAAAGAAAACTCCTTCAAGAACTGACTGGGCATGACTTACAGCTACTCGTGCAGTACGTGTGCTGTGCTTCCACACCACACAAAGCCTCTGAGGAGTGCTGCAAACACAGCACAGCAGGGAAATGCCCAGAGGCTGCCTGGCTGTGCAACTCTTCAGTGCTACCCAAGAACGTTTTGTTTCAGCACGAAACACGCTGCCTATTTCCTCTGCTGTAACCCATAAGCAGTGATGCACTCTCGCTTGGAGAAGCCCCATGGCACAGATGTAAGCACAACTGAGAAGGGCAGTCCCTGGTTTTAGACCTCTGGCAGCATCCAATAAGGTGGCTTGTCCACAGAAGGCTGCCAGAAAGGAAATGTATCCTCAAGATATGTTCAAGAAAACAGACAGAAAAAAGTGCTGCCAATTACTTGGATCAGGAACACAGCTTAACAAAGTCACAGGGCCTACAAGTTTACAAGGGCCCACTGTGGGTTCTGTGGCCCTTCATCTCAGGGCAAGTTTCAAAAATCTTAATAAGTGTCATTGTGAACTACCTGGAAATGTTAGACTTTAATACGAATCCCTAAACCCTGACTATCATTTAAGAAGAAAAATAGTCCAAATTTGACCTCCTACACCATTTCACTGTACCATAAATAAAGGTGTTACTCATTTTTGTTGAGTCAGACATCTCTGAGAGCTCAGTCACATAATGCACTGATATAGAAGATACCCCACCTACTGCATCTTGCTCAGCATTGTACATACAGAGAAACAACTCTGAAAGCCCTTCATTGTCTTCAAATTACAGTCCACACTAGAGATAAACAGAGAGGAGAAAGTCAAGGACTGACCCTGCAATCAAAATTAAGCTTGCAGCCTGGCATTAGCACTGAGAGTTCATCATAACCCACAGAATCCATTTAAATGTATATTCATAGGTTTCCCATTTTTAAATGCATAATCAAAACACCTTCCAGTACTCAATACTTCACCTCATGCCAGAAGGCAGGAGTACTTCACAAAGCAATTTGTGGCATTTTGGAAGGGGTTTTTGTGCAGATCAATAAACCCTGGAGTTCAGTTACACATACTTTCAAAAGGTCAGCAAGCCTTTTATATTTTTTTCAGAAAATCAACTGTTCTTAGGATCTTTATCTTGTTCAAAAAAAAAGTACCTCACTCCATGCCTGTGACAAAACAAGTTTTTAGTAATCCTTGACATTTGGCAGTACACATGAAAGCTATGTCAAAACTACATTTGAACCCCAAGAAACAGCTGAGCCTTTTAACCACAGGAACAGCAAATAGTTTTACAAACTTACAAAGCAATTGCATAAGCAATCTGAAGGGAAGAACCACCCATCCTTGACTCAAGGAAGAATAATTGGAATTATATCAACTACAGAAAGAAATATAACTATATCCAAATTTTTCAGTACCATATATCTGATCTTAAGCTCAATAAACTGTTAGGGGTAAGGCTGAAACTTTTATCTGGATGAATGTTCTCCCATGAGTCTTGTAAATTCCCCAAAATCTGGAGTAACCTGATGCCAGGTGTTACCACATAGGGGCAATTCCTATAGTTTCTAAAGACAACAAAAAATATCTTCTGAAGATAAACCATGGAAATAGAAGTTTCTGCCACCATAAATATTAAGTCCCATACATTATTAGAGTACAAGGAACAGAAAGAAAATTTTAAGTACTTTTAAAAAGCTATGCAAGGTCTTCAGTAAAAAGATGAGTAGAAGTCAAACTTATTTGATGAGTAGCTAATCCAGGGATGACTGAACATAGGGCATACATTTTTGCTTTCTACTGTGGATATGCACGTAAGTATGAAAATCCTCACAGAACGTGAAGAATTTTTACACAGCAGACTGAAGGAAAATGTTTTAGAATAATCCATTTGAGGAAGGAGAAGAGAATGAACTCTTTCCTCCTTTTTAGTAACATTTTAGTTTCACCTGAAGGTCTGAGAAGAAGCCCATGGCTGCTGTGCCAAGCACTCTGCCATTGTGGATTTGCCTCACCCTGTGGAACTGGGTTCTTTACCCTCCATTCACCCTCATTAACATTCTGCAACGCTTCACATAAAGGATGCCTGCACTAAAATATGTATTATTTTATTAAATGTCTCCATGTTTGCCAGGTAAGAGAAGTTCTCAGCACTGGCAGAGCAGCTCTCAATCAACTAGTGCCTGAAGCTGTATCCAAACTCCAAGCACGCTTTTTTTTTTTTTAAGTGAGCATGGTTTAAACTCTGCATCTGCATTTCTCAGATGGTCACATTATTGAAAACAGGACAAACCAACCCCAGATATAAGGGTATATAAAGCACTGAGCATTTGTATATTTCCTAATTAAGGATGGAGAGGATTATATTTCAGGTAACATGTAGTGGTCAGTTCCATCCTGAACCTACCAGAACAGCCACAGCCCAAAAAGACTAAACAGCCCAGAGCAAAGGTGAGAAGGAGAAAAGGCAGTCTCAAGCTTCCAAGGGGCAGTCTGTGCAACAATCTCCTGAAGGACTTTGGGGCTCACCCACCTTAGAACAGTCATTTGTCTGGAGGGAATATTTTACCACCATTAGAGATCAAGGAGATTGGTGGATGAAGGATGAGGGGACCACAACAAATGGACCTAACCCAAACAATGTCATAATAGAAACATTCTTATGCTGCAGGGAGAACACCCATCAGGCCTACAGAGGAGCTGCAACTAAGCCTGTTCTCACATGTTTTTCAGAATAGGGATTGATTTAAACAAGTGTTTTCCTTAAAGCAGGAGCTTAAGCAGTAGAAAAATCAATAGAAGCATTTATCAGGAAAAGACAAAAATCAGTTACTTTTGATTCAAAATTAACACCATAGGGAAAACTAGGTTCAGAGTACATCCTTCTGTTCAAGCAGAACTAGAATTTTTAGTGGAAAGTCATGTAATATAATTGGCTAACTCTTAGCATGTCTTTCAACATCAACCTAAAATCTCCCTACAAGTAAAATGCTATCAAATTTTATTAGCAGCTACACACAACAACAACAAAAAAAAATCAGTAAACTCTGTGTTGGAGATAAATGGTATTTAGCTAATCAATAAACAGTAACTACAGCAGTTTCAGCTTTGTTTGGAGATTAATACAACTGATAACGAGACATCTACAAGAGTGCGAGAATTGGTTTTTAACATATGTTGGTGTAAAAATAATAGCAACTATATTAGTACATTATTAGCCTTGAATACGCATACAGCCTTGGAACAACATGCAACTTACAGTGAGAGGAAGTCCTCTGTAGTGGGAGCAGAACGGTGTAAAAATGTAGATAATCCAAACTTTTTTTGACTACATTTTTAACTCACTGATAAGTCTCATTCCTTTTATCTTGCCTGCTATCTCCTTTTCCTCATCTCCAACCTGCTAATCCCTTCAGTTATCCCTCCTGAAGTAACTGGCCTGAGGTGATTAACAAATCTTCATCACCTGCAGGTAGCAGGTGTTGAAGATTTGTTAATCACCTCAGGCCAGTTGGGCTCACCTGTTCAGCAAGCCTTCCCTAGAGGATCACAGGCGAGCAGCGTTTGTGCTGTTGAATAGATTCTCTGGGGGAAAAAAAAAAAAAAAAAAAACAGTGGGAAAAAAATGGCACTTCAGAAACTTAGAAATTACAGATGCTCCCAGATTTCTATGTAATGCTGACAAATCTTGGAGTAATTTTATCTCTTCTGTCCTGAAGAGTTGCAGAGACAGCAGAGACTAGAGATGACACTGCAAACTAGAGAATAACCCACCCATTCTCCCTCTGGGCACCAGTGGCAAAGTGCCATCAAAAGCAAACAAACAACTTCTTGTCCACAAGAAGGAGATTGACCTGTTAGATGAGTCCAGAGGAGAGCCACCAAGTTCAGATCAGAGGATAAAGCACTTTCCCTATAAGGAAAGGCTGAGAGAATTTGGATTGTTTATCCTGGAGTAGAGAAGGCCTCAGAGTAACCTAACTGTAGCTTTCCAGTCCCTGAAGGGAACTTCCAGGAAAGATGGGGCATGACTATTTACAAGAGCATGAACTGACAGGACAAGGGGGAATGGGTCCAAATTGAAAGAGAGTAGGTTTAGATTATATATTAGGGGAAAATTATTTACTGTGAGGGTAATGAGGCACTGGAACAGGTTGCCCAGTGAAGTTGTGGATGCACCATCCCTGGCACCATTCAAGGTCCAATTGGATGGAGCTATGAACAGCCTGGTCATGATGGAAGTGTCCCCAGCCCATGGCAGGGGGTTTGGAACTAGATGATCTTCAAGGTCCTTTCCAACCCAAACATTCCACAGTTCTATGATTCCATGATTTTCCTATATTCTCTGTGCTGCTTTGGGTGTGTCCACACTGGCACAGGTGCAGAGAGCAGGTGGCACAAGGTGGTCATAAAAGCCATGCTGGGCTTTCTTGCACATACCAGAATGGATATATTCAGACATGGATTAGGATACAACAGAGGTTAAAAGCGACAGGACAGCTGGGCAAAGAAGTCCTACCAGAACTGTACAACTGGATTGTACAGATTTTTTTAGCAATCCTCAGAAACCTTTTACCACCATTCATCTGTCAGAAATCGCTTTTTTTTTCAAATTTCTCCAGCCTCCTTCTTTACATTTACTTCCCAGCAGTCCTGTTCCTTTTACTCAGATACATGGAAATGATGGAGATGGGGCACTGCTCTAATACCCAGCAAGTGTAAGACAAACAGGCAAAGGAGTCTGCCCAGATGAATGCTACTCTGTGAGCAGAAATTTCCATTTGACCTGAGAATCATATTGTTTTCATGCCCATATGTCCATATATTTTCATTTCTCATGCCAGAATAAGCAGAAGGACATTTTCCAGTCTCCCTGAGGACCTCTGACCTCACATGCCTGCCTGACATGCACCCATAGGATTGCTGCCCACACCAGGCACAGCAGCAGCAGCCCCTTCCACTCGAGAAATACAGCACAGTGCAGAGCTCAGTGATTAATGAATGCACTGCTGCAGAGTGCCAGGGACCAGCTAGCTCCTTCCCTCCTCCTCAGGTGCAGTCCCTCAGCTCCCATCTCCCAGCAGCATGTATGTTGGTCCAGCCAGCCACAGTCACTCTGTCTTGCCTGACTAATTCTTATTGCGCAACAGTTTCCACAGGAGATGGAAATATACCACAGGAGATGAAAATATACCACAGGAGTGGTATATTCCTCTTTCTACCACAGGAGTCCACAACTTCTGTCTTATTCTGTCTTGGGAGACACAGGTTTGATTCGTCCCTCTGCAGAAGGAATTAAAGTTAGGAGTAAGATCTCACTATAAGGTCATTCCATAAACACAAGAAGGGGACACTGGACTCATCACTTTGGTTAAACAAAGAGAGAGGACCAGTCCCTGCTGATTTTTTGTTTTATGGGGTGGGGAAGAGCAAAAAAGGGGATGCATCAGTGTCTGACCTCAGGGCATTGAGATGCTGAAATCCCCTGAAGGAACCTGAGTTTGTATTTTAAGGAAAGCAGTGTAAAGAACAAAACCAAAAGTCCAGTATGTTCCTCATATCCTGTAACCACTGCCAGTACCTAGATGTTGTGGTTTCATTCTCAGGACCATTGCCTTGAGAGTAGAAGTAATGAAATTATGTCCAACTAGAGAGACTTTTCTGTCCCTCAGGATTCTCTCCATAATTTAACATCTCTCTCCTGTAATGCTGCAAAAATACAATGGGCTTTTTTATCTGCACAGAGAAATGGGCTGTCACAATACAAATAGTAATCTGACATTTGCAGGGCAGGATCATGCCATGTTTTGCTGAATGGCATTTTCATGGGTCTTTTCATGTACTACTCTTGACCAAACCTGATAATCAAACAGAGGGAACAAAATGAGCACTTACTGACTAAACCAGTGCTGGCCCTCAGCAACCCAACTGTGTTTGCATGGCACAAAAAAACAGCACAACATTAACTCCCTCCTGTTCCCCTCAATAGGGAGAGACTTGGAGCATTTTCCAGCATACAGGGGAGAGCACTTAAGAGGTCAAACTCATCCCCAACAGACTGATGCCAGTGCCACAGCAGCCGCTGATTCTAAGGAGAGTATTTACCTGAGAACAGAATGTGGCACTGTTCTCTTCTTCTATTTAATTTCAGGTAACATTTATGGTCCACAGAAAGAAAAAATAAGGGGTTTTTTTGCTGTAACAATCCCCAACATCCAGCTATGTTTTCTAAAGATAAACCTAGGTCCAAACTTCCTCCCCCACTTCAAATCAGTTCCTAAATAGAGCATTAATTGTATGCCACTCTAATGCAAAAATAGGGAAAAAATAGCCCCAAAGATACCAAGCACACATCCCTGTAAGAAGGTTCACTCATATTTAAGGGGCCAAAACCAAAAACCAATTTTACTGACTACATGGACAATTATTCACAGCATCAGAATTAACATAATTAATATTATAATGGATTTCTTCAAAAGGGAACTTAGTATAATAATTACACAAGGCATTCTAAATGGGAAACAAAGCAAACTACAAATTTCAGAGGTTATTTTATGCAAATACTGTAGCTGCAGCATTCTGAGAATTCCATTGTAAGCTGAATTGTACACTTCTGATACTATGAGTAATTGCCTACCCATTTATTTCTAATAACCTATTATTTATGTGCAATTTCTTTTATCCTTTTAAACGCTATAAACCCATTTAGAGAAACCACCTACATGACAACTTACCAATTATCCTTATAAAATGTTGCATTACTTTGGATTAGCTACGCATATAATTAAATGCCAACTAACTGTTGTGTTCATGTAAGTTAGCAGAAGTCCATGAACCCCAGCAATATAACATTGTATTTAATTCTAAACAACTATTTCTAAAAGAAGGTAATTTATATTTAATCACCCCAGAACATAATAAAATTGCACTCAGTTTGGCATTAAAAAGATTAGTGAGTGCAGGTATCAATATTAACATGCAAATAACAAGTGCCATTTTCCACACCATCCCCAAACAAATTCATTCACTGTTCCACTCTTCCAGTGCATCAATATTGCAGCCACTCTCCCATGCACACCCATGAGCAGCTCCATGGGCCATGCATTTACTCACCCTGCTCACCTCAGCTGACACTGACATTTCACAAATTGGCTTAGAGTGGGCAAATTGTTGGATTACTCACACTGATTGCATCCATGCTGTGGGACTCTGCTTTCCTCTGGGTCACACTGCTGAGCACCAGTGTTGTTCAGAGAGGCTGGCCCTTGCTGATGTGGGCCCTCAGAACTGCAGTAACCACGACTCCCAGAATGGAGCTGGACTCCTCTCTGCCCATGTCCATGTGCAAACCACAGAGCAAACATTCAGTGTGTTTCTTTTCAAGCTCCTTTTGTCTCTTTGAGCTCACCGTAAAACTGCTGTAGCATCCCAGCAGCTCCTGTGCCCGAGACACTGTGCCTGGCACTGCCTTGGGGACAGCAGGGCAGCTGTGGGGTGCAGAGGGACCTGCCAGAGGAGGGATATGCTGCCATAAGTGGGGTACACAGGGAGCAAGCCGGATTCAGCCCTGGAAGCCTCCACACCTTCCGACAGCTGTACCTCAGCTATAGATTGTCTTTTCCTCCAATCCTCAATGATTTCATGCTGGATTGGAACAGTTTTCCTTATGAAGCAAACTCAGGCTAATTCTGTTATCATTTTTCTGGAGGGTCTGCCATGTCAGCAAACATTTATATCTACAACATTTAATAATGATACTTATTCTACTCATTACATAGTCTTCTTTCTATATTCATGCATTTTTCTTCTCTTTCTGTGTCCTTGGGCTTCCAGAAAACAGTTCATTTGTGGACAAAGCACTTGTATGGCCCTCAAATCATAAACCATTCAAAACATGGACAATGAAAAAGGCAACAGAGGCAAGAGAGACCTGGAGGGCCAGAAACTATGAACTCACCCATGTATAAAATACACTGTCTGTCTCTGGTGCTTCAGATTGCTGAGTTAAAATGGCAAGTCAAGGCACGGGGGCTGGAGAGGCATAAACTGGCCTGCAAAAGCAATTAAGTGCCACAGAGACATTTGGACTTGATAAGAACAGAAGATTGTTTACAGCTCTGTTTACTGCTGACCATGAATACTGTGCTTTGTGTACAACAAGGACCTGAGCAAGCCCCAGCACTCTGACACATTTGCTGCTCTGCTGAGACTCTGGAGGGCACAGACACCTCCCACTGGCACCACTGTGCAGGTGGCTTTCCTGAGGCTTTCTGCTCCAAATTACGATCTCCAGCCATATGGGGAACACACTCAGCAAACACATACAGTCTTCAAAGCCCATCTCCCTCTGAGCCCTCTTGTTTTTATGTGGTCCTGTTCTCCCACATGCCCCCACGCTATGTTTTTCCTCTCTCTGGTAAGAACACAGTCAGGCTTTACTGCTAGAAAAACCCTTAGGAGTCTGGGATTCAGACAGAATGGGGAACCTATTGAGATTTCACCACCAAGAGAGCATTGCTCACCCCAGGCAGGCTGGCACCCTCGGTCACCAGGAGGGGAACAGACTCCCAGCTGTGCTTGCCCCAGCTCCAAGAGCTAAGCTGCATCTTTCCAACATGGAGAACAACTTCTCTCGCCTTTAAAAGCCAGGCATGTAGCACCAGACAGCCCAAGAGAGAAAGCTCCTGCAGCAGGAGAGCCCCAAGGCAGTGGGCTGCGGCAGCCATGGAGTTTTCCCACTGCTCCCAAGGCAAGGGGAGAGGGGGTTTCCCACTGCAGTCCCCTCTCAGCGTGGCGAGGGCCCTGGGTTCACACCTGGCATGACAGCGCCCACCTGGTGCTGCAGGGATGGAGGTGCACGGAAACCCAGCCTCCACGAGGTCTCACCACATCTGCAGAAGTTGTTCCAAGAGCTGTCTGTGAGAAATAAATGACAAAGAAGATTATAAGTGTTCTATTTTTGGTTGCTTGCTGTTTTGGGGGGTTTTTTTAACATTTATTGGGATGTATGCCTAATGCCTAAGATTAGTATTTCCTTTTTTCCCCTGAATATAAATACATTGCCTATGGATATTTCAGAAATACACAATAATGCAACTATGAGTTATTTTCCTGCTGGGGCAATGCTAATGAATATTCTAGCAATGAAAATGGCTTTGCTGGCTTGTAAAATATAAAACAGCAGGGAACTCACTAGAGACCCCACAAGCATATGTCAATAAACTTAAATTATTCACAAGTACACAAGACTCCCAAGATACCAGCTTCCCAGCCCCCTCTCATTTCGTGACTGTTCCTGACTGCCTCACATTTTGAGCAAAGTCAAAGACTAATTTTCTGTCTTCCTCAAGCCCATAAATTTTTTTTGCAGAAGCCAAAAAATCATATTAAAAACATTTAGTTCAGATACAAACTAAATATTTTATTGGCTAATACTTCATATAGCCATTTGACATGCATTGCAAAGTGCCATAGCAATACAGGACAATTGTACAGACCATAAATACCTGGATACAAATGACATTTTACAGAGTGCTCTAGCAATGAGTTCAGACACAGCACTGATACAGTGTGCTCTCATTCAGAATGATGCTGTTCTTTCTTTCTCTCCTCTGCATCAATCCTGACAATATTAACATCTGTAGCAATCACTAACCACTCTCATTGTGACACAGTGTCAAAGTTCCAAGCTCTGCAAGGTGTTACAATAAAACAGAAGGTCCTAATCCCCACCAAAAGTCCTTTAGCCAAAATTCAAATCAATGTTTGGACTTCAACAACAACAACCAACAACTAAAAACCAACACATTAGAATATAAGTCCAGGCATCTGATGTCATAAAATTATTGTGATTGTTATAGTTCGTCCCTTTTCATTATAAATCCATTTGGCACACTTTATAACAGCCTAGCCTCAGAAATAATTATTTGATGTTGCTGTAGATGTCATATGTGCCCTGTGCTTTTACAGCACTTCTACTGTAATTCAACATTAATTATCTTTCCAATTTATGTACTGCATAAAGCTGCAATACGAAATGCTCACATTTTACAAATGAGAAAATTGAGCTCAGCTCTGTCTGCTTTAATCCCATTTTACTTTTATTATAATTCAATACCAGAATTCTTCTCCTTCTTGGGTGAGTTATTGACACTCTGAACACACACAAGGGAACTATCTTCTGCACAGAAAAGATACATTTATTATTTTCTTTTCCAAGAGAAGACCTCCAATTTCTTTTTCAATACCATTTAGATATACTTTCCTGCATGATGATCATTACTGAATAGCTCGTGAGGAAAACTGAGGTGACAGAAATACTAATAGAACAGCATTTACCAGTTACCATAAATGTAGACACCATAAATATCTACAACTGATGGAAAATGGTAAGTGTGAAGCAGATTACAAATACAGCAAGAAGGTGATACCAAAACTGTGGTCAAAGAATGGAAAATATCCTCTTATTCAGAAGGTGAATGATCCACCCTATTCCTTAAATGTTGTGTGTCAAAAATACCATTCAAAGCTTTACTGCTGAGTTCCATAATAAAAAAAAAAAACATAAAAGCTAAAATATATAGAGAGCATAATGTATATAAATGGAAAATACATATACAAATTGCTTCTTGCATTTATAATGGAAAGAATATATGGTGAGTTTCTACAATGAGGAACTTTATTGCTTGTTTGGTTTAGCTGTTTTCAATAGCTGCAATCTTTGTGAGCTACTGGATTTGACCTGGTGGATAATGCCACCATCTCAAAGCACCTCACAGTTCTTTTTGATCTTCAATGTGCTAAAGTGCTTGAGGAAGGTACAAATTCTTCCTTTCTCCAGTGACATTAGGTCCAGCTTTCTTCCCTGGTACCCCAGCACATAATTTTCAACAGAATCAAACCTGTAACACACAGAGAGCTGCAGAAAACAAATCAGCTGACCCTCACACTCATGATTCTTATATTCATTCTTTAATGCCCATCACTAGCTGGCAAAGACTGAGTATGTGACTATGCCCTGGGAAGAATGTGCAGATGAGACAAAAGAAATTTCACAAGATCATCTATAAAATATTCCCTCAGATAGCTAAACAGCCTCGTTCTAAATAACATTGCTGGTCTATTTTTCAGAACATGCTTAAGAGCAGCCTATTTAGCATCTTGAGACAGGATTTCCTCTTGACCTGTTTTGGAATAGTTCACTGAACTTAAAGTGCACAGGCTGGCTGTTACTGATCTATTAGTAATTCAGACAATCTGTTTTTAACAGGAAGTAGTGTTCCTGCTTCAGCACCATCCTTGACCAAAGCCTTTTGAACTGTGTGGCTTTTAACTGCAACAGCTTTGTTTGTTGCAATCAGACACTGCTCTAAGTTGCAGTCTACCTTTCATCTAGACTTTGGAGAGCTCACAATTAGGGATTGTCTGAGGTTCTAGCCTGATCCATGGCTAAAAACCACAGATCAATCTGTGGAGCATCTGGATTCTGAGTTGACTGTAGTCCATAGGCAATCCCAAGGGTTATTTAGAAAACCCAAGATCTGTGGAGGCATTCAATCTACTGGCCATCCCCAGTAGTCACAGAAGCCAAGATAAATAAAACTCTTCTTTGTTTTAGTTGGTGCTTAGTACAGAGGTATGGTACTGGTCCTTGGGGTGAAATCAATCGAGATTCCTGAAGCACAACTGGTGTTTCCTAAACAACACCCAGCCTTGAAAATTACACATAAATATTAACCACCTATTGATCCAAATTCCTGTCTCCAAAGACAAAGAGCTACCATTCACCATTCTGGCAAAATACAAACAGATTAACCTTCATGGAAAAGAATCGAGCCAACAGCACCATGAGTCTCCTGAGCTTTAACACTGCCCAGCTGGAAAGTGTGCCTTCCTGCAATGGCCTGGATCTGCTCAGCTGTTGGTGAGAATCCAAACAGTGCAGCTATCTGCTTTACACTCGCACTCAGGTTCTGAAAGCAGTACAGTGAAAGCGAGATGTGCAATATGCTTCCTCTAAAAAAGGGAGTCACCCACTTGGGATGTGCATTGCCATGATCTACTCATTTCATTCACTGTTTTCTGTGTTGCATTTCTCTTTTGTGGAGCTTTGCTTCTGTATAGCCAGACTGAACTTGTCACTAAAATCAACTGGATTTTGCTTTTTCAGAAACCTGCGCCATTTCCTCTTAATTTCAGCAGATTTCAAGGAATGGGCTCAGATGTGTTTTGGCTGTCAGTAAAGAGCATCTGCTGCACCCCTTTTCAGGTCTTCATATATTATGACCATAATATTCTTATCTTCAATGTGCTTGTTCCAGATGACTGCAGGATCAAAACGGGATCCCCAGCTGACTGTAAAGAGAAAAAAAAACATTGGTGTGATCTTTCTTTCTAACTGGGTGCGCTTTTTCTGTACAACCGAAGAATTGCCTTCTGTTGCCTGTTAGTTACATCAATGCAGACAAAAAGAACAGCCTGTCCTTTCCGTGGTACTGTCTGTACAGGAGAATGACAGAAGCTTCCTCTGTAGGTAAACAGTTTGCACACATAAACATTAATCTCACCATGTCCTTCCCTTCTAGGACTATACTGTCCTTGTAAACATCTTTTAACAGACAAAGCCTGACATCTAAAATATGGGTTGCTAATGATGTATTTGGTCTAATGTGGAGAAACACTAAAGAAACAAACTGCCATTTTATTCACACTTTGAACCTGCAGCATTTCCTCCAACACTAAGTGGCAGAATGTTCACCCAATGCCATTGTCCAGCTGCCATGCAATTCCCTCACCCTTTGCTGGAAGAACAAATACCCAGAAGCAAAGCATCTTTTGGACATTCTCCCCTTCTGGCATTCAGCAGCTCCCTTACTGTGACATATGGCCATCAGGAAATTAACTATGGCACAGCTGTTTTCCCACTGGCCCTATTCAGTTGTTTGTAAAATATTTTTTCTGTTGCTTTTTCAGATACAATCAGTATCTGTAAAAATACAGATCTATCATGAATCCTGAGAAGAACTCATCCCTGGAGCTGTAACTGGGGACACATTGTTATGGAAATGGAGAACTGAAACAGCTGTATCTTAAGGGTTTTAAAACAACACTATTATGTGGAAGGAGAGAAAGAGGCCACAATTTTAGATCACTCATCTACCCTGGCAACCAAAGTGAGAGAATAACCAAACATTTTGCAAACAATACCATAGTGGGAGTACAAAATATTTTATTAATAAAGGCATGTAGAACAAAATTATAACATAATCATAATAAAGATCTTATCACCACTTCTAAGATTTGTTTATGTCACGAAGCAACTGTACAGAGATGTAACTGAGAGACTGTAATAGTCATTGAATACTATCCCATAACTACTTGGGAAATATTAAGGAACCATTTGTCAACCTCCTGTCAGGAAAATCTCCTTTATAAAACCACAGCTGTTACAATCATCTCCCATTTTTCAATAATTTTCTTGAAATCCTTAAGAGACTGTAATCCTCAGAGAAGCATAAACATTGCTGAAAACACATTATACACATTAAACATTTTTGCCAGATATATTTTATTTTTTCCTGCCTCACAAAGGAAAAAAATTACAATAATACATGGAAAAAATCTCCATCCCTTAACTAATTATTTGTTTACTCTATGGTGCATCTTGGAAGTGCTAAGTATCTGCCACTGCTCAGTGACCAAGTACCAGAAACACTCAAGTTTCAACATCATGAGTCTTTGCAAGGGGACAGCCAATGTCCCAGAGACACTGCTGCCACATTCATTCCCATCATGACTGTGACAGAAAAGAGTTGCATAAAAAAAGAAATCCTGACACTCCAGCAATTTCAGAGCACTGCAACAGCTCTATCTATGTCTCTGCTTATGTCAACTCCAGCACCCCTGAGGCTCCTGTAAATTGTAGGGGGTGCTAAGAGAGCCCAAGTTTCATGAGCCTCCCACTGTCTCCAAGTTGTTTTCCCTCAGGGCCCCCTGCTTGGGTGCAAAAAAAGGATATGGCCCCAGAATTAGTCTTGCACACTGACACTGTCAGAGAGATGAGGCTTGTTCTTGGAAAAATAAAAAACCCACTATAACTTTGTCCTTGAAAATAGACTTGGGGAGGTGATTATAATTAAGATGTGTTGTCAAAATCCTTAGAAGTGGCATCTATTTTATCCTTTTCAGAATTAAACAGAAACAGAAGAGAGAATATGTTTTTTACACAGGTGCAGCAATGATTTGTGATAGTTTCCTGTGTGAAAGATCAGAAGTCATTAGTCATCCAAATTATCTTCTTTCCTATTTTAGGAGAAATAGCCTTACTTGTTACATGACTTCACTTTAATAACTTCTGTGCAGGAGTGCAGGAGAGAGAAAAAAACAATTTTAAATGGAAAATTTATTTTCACTAAAATTATATTTACCTGGATCTTCACATTTAATAAAATTAGTTCTGTGCTTACATGTATTCTCTGGACAGTTGTAAATATCAAATAATTTAGACAAGCCATTTCATACCTGCACTAAGAAACCCAGAGAACAAAATAAAACATGTCTGAGGCTTAAATAAGATGTCAGAGCCTTCTCATTACAAAGCTTAATTCAGTATAATAGTCATCAAATGCCAACACCAAAGCACTCAAATGTTTATAAACAAAGTAATGTTTTCCATTAATGAGATCCTCAACAGCTTTGTAACTGTGACCTTCCTGAATCACTTCTGGAGGCAAAACTGATTGAACAATGCATTTACTATTTTTTAATATATTCATAACATAGGCAGTGGTGAAAATGACAAGAGCTTTTCTGCCTTTTACAGAGAGACACATAAGAAGATTCTGGGCAGGAGAAGGAAGGAATTAGCAAGAAACTCCACTCATTCTGCTGAGGGAAGTGTCTGCCTCTCACTGCGGCCCTGGGTGAAGGGCAAAGCAGAGTCACCTGTTCACTGTCACTGCCAGTGCATGTCCCCAGCTGTGCCTGTAGCTGTGTCCGTGAAGAACGTGCCAGAACAAGTGCTAGAAGAGCTGCTCCCCCAGACACCTGCGTCCCTCCCCATCCCTGGCCCTCTGGAAGGCATCTTGCAGTAAAGCCTCTCCCATGCTGCATGCTCCCCCACGCTGCATCCCATTCCAGCATGAGCCTGTGGCCGGTTCTACGGCGGAGCTGTGCCGCCTAGCCAGCTTCCCCACGGCTTCCGTGAGTCCCGTTTGCCCAAACGCTGCTCTGCCGACTGCTGGCAGGACAGGGCAAGGGCACAGGGTGTTCCCCTTGACCCACAGCCCCCTCCCCGTGTCCTTGTCGGGAAGCGCCCCCCACAATGGAGCTGCGGAGCTGACACTTCTATTTCTGCCTGGTGGCACTATGGCTTGGTGGGTCCGAGTGTCACATCACGGGGCTAGAGGGAGCCCGGCAATTTCTAGTTTCAGACTGGGGCAGGTAATCTTTCCTTTTCATTCTTTTTTCTCTAGTCTTGCCTTTTTTCACCTGGCATAAAGGCTTTCCCAACAGAGTGCCCACTAGCTAACAATGTGCTGCATTCCTCAGCACACCATGGAGAGCTGTGTGCCTGCTTTCCTACTGAACAACTGGCCGTGGTCTTTAGCAAAATATTCTCCTGCTGAGCTACCACAAACTGCCCGATCTTAACAGTGTGAGATCCCTTTTTTTCTGTTACTCATCCTTTGGCCTGAGCAGGAGAGGTTTACTGAGTTACTAAATGTCAGAGACAACCCGTATCATGTCTCCGCACCTGAACTCTTCCAAACTCTCTGAGAAATAAAAGCTAGCGCCAAGATATGATAAACAACCTCTGTGTAGGGTCCAGCAGGAGTCTGGACCCAAACCCAAAGGGATTGTGGGCTCCTTAAAACAAAAATGCATATTTTACATTTTGTGCCTGCTCCTTTTTTATTTGGCCTCTTACAGTTCAGGGCTCTGTCTCACAGCTGCTATAAATTCACCCCAAACACTACAGGCATACTTTTTAAGCCCCTAAATACACTACAGTTTCTTTCCACATCAGAACTTGCCAAACAATGCAAATTCTATATGCTAAATGAGAACCTGACCCAGAACCCTCTCTGGTTAGAGCCACAACTGCTACAATGATAACACAGTGAATTCCTTTATTTAATCCATGTTTTCTCCAACAACCCCAAGCTTCTGCTGCTTGGGTTGATCCTGTTCATTTAAAACCCTCAGAGCAGGAATTACTTTACTAAGAAATCCCTCTAAGTACAAGCAATACTTGCAAACTCAGCCACCAGGGAAAAGAGAACTGGAAAATTAATCACCTTGTAAGAATGAGCAGCAAAAATATTATATCTAATCTTACAAAACACTAGCAGAGGGAGGGAAAAGCATCTTACAAAGAAAATTAAGCCCCTCTTAAGGAAAATCTGAAGAGCTTTTATTTTGGCAATAAAGTCAGTCCCATAATATGAGTTAATAGCAATATGAATAATAGAAGACAATGAAAATGCAAGGAATAAGATGACTGTGTCTTTACAAATAGACCATGTGAACCTGCTTGTAGATGGGGCTAAGAACTTATAGACAGCAACAGAAAAAACTTATAGAAGCAACAGAAGAAACTCTTGGTTCTAGAAGATGTTACTACCAACACAGACTTTGCTCAGCCAAGGCCAGGTTAAATTCCTGATCCTAGAGAAAAAGAACAAAGAATTAATAGAATTATGAACAGATTTCTCTTTCTTTTATATAATGAAAGGGGGGTGCATACTGGAGAGGAGCATAGAGCAGGCGATTCAGGAAGTCTGTGCCTTTCAAGTACCTCAGCCAGTGGGGAAAAGGAAGAGGGAGATGCAGTCAGGAAGTTAGGGTAAAAAACGGGGCTGTATCCCTCAACAATTTGAGAGACCTCATGGGAAATGCCCATGGCCTTTATTTGAATGAAGTTACAGGGCTCCTCTGTCTCCTTTTTGGACATAAACCTCTGGCATAATTTATTAATTTTTCTGACACTTGGGAGACACACTGATTATTCATTTCAGAGTTGCACAAACTCGAGTGCTCCAAGGTATTCCACAAACCAAGCACACCAACCATCAGAAGTTCTTACTATTTATACAATTTAGCAAACTAAGGAATTAGTGTTCATTGGCTGCAAATGACATAGTTCCCTTATTAATTAGTCTTCTATCTTCTGTTAGATAATGATTGGCTCGCTTCTCATGCTCATCAGTCAACATGCTGTCTTCCTCTTCTTGTGGGTGGGTGGTTTTCTCAGATCTGTGGCCATGAGTCGGTGGTCACAATCTGCCCCTGCCAGAAATTACCTTTTACCCAGTCAAGCTGAGTTTGCTTTGTCAGTGTCTTCCTAATCATGAGGGTTCTGCTGGATGTCTTTGTGCCCACTATCAGCAGTCCATTCTTCTCGCCTGGCTTTATTAAACTCTCCCTACATCTGAGATTACTGAAGCACATGGCGCCCAAAACCTTAACAAGGCAATTCTACCGACAAGTCACTTGTATTTCTAATACCTGGCCATCACTTAGCGCTCGCCTGTTACCCGCTACCTGCCGCACGGATTAATGTCTTTTCTCGCTGATTAGGCCGGATATAGAACAAAGCCCGCCCTTTCCTGCGAAGATTTTTACACAGCTCACATTTTGCACCGCTTGCCGCCGGGCGGCCCGAGTGGGGCCGCGGCCATGACGGGCCCGTGAGGCGGCGGAGCGGCGGCGCCTGCGCAGCGCTGCGGGCGGCGGAAGGCGCCGAGCCCCGGCCATGGCGCGGCGCGTCCTGAAGGGGCTGCTGCTGCTGGAGGCGGCGGGGCTGCTCGGCGCCCTCCTGCTCTACCGCGCCATGGACCGCAACCAAGGTGCGGTGGGGCGGGCGGGGGCCGCGCCCCGACGGGGACGGGGGGCGGGCAGGGGAGGCTCCTCCGCGCGGGGCCGCTGGCGGTGCCCGCGGAGCACGGCGCACCGCCCGGGCTGTGTAAGGAAATGCCGCCGTGTGGGGTCAGGAGTTGGGCTGGCGTGAGTGCAGGCGCACAGGGCTGGCTCGCTGGCACTAGGATTTACCTCTGAAGAACGAGCTGCTGGTGTAGCTTTACAAACGCAAGCCCGCGAGCAACCAGTCCTTCGGGCGGCAGCACGCCACCACACCCGGAACAAAAAGGAATCCTGCCCGGTGTTATAGTAGCAGCACTGGGCCGGATGAGGATTTGAAAGGGAGAGAGGCTGCCCGCAAATGAGGCAGGAATTGATCAGTCCTATTCCAGGCACCTGGCGTTGAGCCCCTGAAGGGATGACCTGGCTGTGTCTGGGTCTCGTAGCCTTTACAATTTGACATTTCCCAGGCTGAGGACAGAGCCGGCTGGCAGGAGGCAGCCCCCATTGTCACCCAGATTATTTAACTTCAGTCTCTTAGACTCAGGATTCCGTGCCCCGGTAAGACACAATAAGCAAAGCCCCAGTTTGGTTACTACAAGGAGGCTTGCTCTGCAGAGCAGCAGCCTTACTTTGCATGCAGGGCTCTGCAGGGTGCAGCACTGGTTAGATAGACCTGTGTCCCTTCGGGAAAGGAGCTGTCCTGCCTGCAGGGTCAGGGCGAGCCAAAAGGCAGCTGCTGCTTTGGCTGGGAGGGCAAAAATCCACCCATTTCAGCAGTGGTGTGGTCTTCATGCCGAGTGCAAGCTGAGCTTTACCTTGGCATCAGTTTGCTTTTGTTTTCCAGGATCCAGATGGTGTCAGGCTCTTAAATTTCAGCCATCTTTGCATTTTGATTAGAAAATACATGTAACAAAAATATGGAAAACAGATGTTTTCAGCCTATTGTAACTCGATGCTGGGCGTTCATCTTTGGGATTTTTTCTCCTCTTTTGCAATTCTTATATGCATTTGCATATTCTCTATAATTGCAGTTCCATAAAGTGCAGTGGGCTAATCTAACAGCTCAGTGAACTCAGAGGCTTTTACTGCGTTTTTTGTGTTAGTACTAGAATGGGTAACATCCTTTTACAAGCTGCTGTAAATAATTAAAATAGCATAAACCTGTTGTGATTTTCTACTGGGTTGTCAAGAGCAGCCTGCGGAATGATTCAGGAAACAAAAAACCAAAAAATCTGCACAAGGAAACAAAATTTCCCTGGTTTTATCTGCATGTCAGTCTACGAGAGGCATGCAGCTTCCTGTGAGTTGTAGGACTTGATTATCACAATTGTGAGGAAGCTCAGAAAACACTGCAATGATGGGACTGCATGTATGAGTAACCTGAATAAAGTCTCTGAAATTATTTTTTAAAAATAAATTCCTATCACATTATTTAATGGTGGCTGTAACTAGCAAAATTTAAACAAATTTTGATGAAACAACTCTAGTTAGAAAAATAGTGCCTTTAATTATTCATCTTAATATATGCTGGAATAGTAATTGTGATTTATCTTTCTTGTCAGATTTCAGATACACAATGCAGAAGAGGTTTCCATCAATTCTGGAAGGTGAGTTTGTAGTCATTGGCATCAGGATGGCTGAAGCTTCTGCTGCATCTCAATATATACAACAATATCTTAGGATGGCTTAAAACTTTCCCCAGGAGACTGCAGAAGTTTTTATTGTTAAGGCATGGCTGGAATGTCAGACTGTTGGACAGAGACCTCAGAGCTGGAGGGTTATACACTGAATAAAACCAGCCACAAAGGGGCTGCTCATCAGATATGTCTAACTTAGGGCTGACATGGATTTTCCTATTTTTCAGTTTATTACAAATCCAATGAGCGGTCTGGAATTCATGGCATAAGGGAGAATGACCAGATGACATGGTTAAGCAGCAAGAACTGAAGTAAGAAAGATTAAATAAAAAACTATTTAAGAATCATTATTTTTTAAATGTCCACATCAAGTTCATCGTCTTGATTTCTTGCCTTTGAACTTGTTTTTCAGCCCTCTGTGCCTGAACTGTTTCTTCTTTCTGATGATGCTTTTCACATCCCTGTTGTGAAGCCACTTGTCCCGCTCTATTTCCCACTGGATCTGTTTGACATCTGGAGAAGGAAAGATGAGAATTTAGGAGCCGGTGGATACCTCTGACCATGATGTGGCATGCAGATCAATCATGTCCAAATTAAAACTTGACTACTGTATTTATAAAAGTTAATAAAGTGCAAACTGCCTTTTTTTCTGAGAAAGCTGCAGGTTTTTTTTGTTTCACAAAACAAACCTACCATCTCAGAGTTTTAGACACTGCTTTGTATTTTACTAATGCTAGACACGTTTGCGTTAGGAGCAGTGTTTATTCAAGCAGCATATACACATATAATTCATTAGAATTACTTTGGGAAAACTGCTTTGTGCTTCACTGACACTGCAAGGAGACAGTCCAGTAGGTAAGTAAAGACAGCAGTACCTTATGCTTTCCCTTCCCAAGGAATCACAGACACTTTACCTTGCAGAATTCACACAAATGCTTGACAAAGAGCATCCTGCCTGTCCCTGTTCAGAGTGAAAGGGCCAAGGACAGCCTCTCCCTCTTTTCTGAAGCCTTATTACTCCACTACTCCCACTTAATATTTAGCACTGGGCATCTCTTGTCACCGGAGGAAACTGTCTGTCACATTTTCCTGATGCTGAGCTACTGTCCCTGCTGTGTGTGGTTTCTGACCCTGTGTTCCAGTTAAAGGTGGTTCATCTATTCATGTACAGAATCTGAAGGGAAAGAAGTGAATTTCAGCATTACGGCTGCCTGCTACTTGCAGCATGTACTTACTCGCGTTATCTCTGTTGGCCATGGCGTTCATTCCGATATTGTCGAACTTAGAGCCAGCATTTTCATCCAGCAGATAGCCAAACTTTAAAGAAAGAAAGTTTAGTATTCTGTTACAAAGCAGCAGGTGAAATGCCTGATCACTTTTTGTTAAGTACTGATCAAACTCACCTCTTCTGCAGATGCCAGTATACCAGCATCTTGGAGTTTTCTCTTCTTTCCTCGCCTGGATCCTTCAAACAAAAGAGTATTGCTCTTATGAGACACAACTTCAAGTTCCCAAAGACACCAAAACAAGTTTTACCGCGTTGTAAATGTTTAGAACTTTTTATTAATGAGATTGTCTGCATTAGCTATGTTGGAAATCTTTGTTCCTCCCACCCTCTAAAAAAAGTGTTTCCAACCAAGAATTAAATAGCACAAATGGGTGCATCAGGTGTAACATATGCACAAAGCACCAGTACAACTTCATCCTCCTTCAAAATTCCTCCTTCAATTCTCATCTCTTCAACAGTAGATTGTTACTGTGAATTATGCTGGCTGGAGATAACCTCCTTTTATGGTTTATTCAAATCTGAACCTAGATACAAAATGTGATAATCTGCTGTAGTAAATCCCTCTATTTGCTGTAGTAAATCCTTCTACTCCAAAGGCTTTTGAACTATTTTATTTCTATTGCAGTGTTTTCTTACCTTCTAGTGATCCCGCAAAATTCATATCTTTCTTTTTCTTTCCCTTTTTACTGACAGATTTCAGTTGCTTGTCATTGTTTGAGTCTGATAGGAAAAAAACCCAAATACATCAGTCTCCAATTTTCACACCATGTACATGTATTTAAAGTGCAGCAGAGACTAAAATTCCTTTCTAGGCATACTTGTCATAATGGTCCAAGTCTCTAAAAGGCAGTGCACACAAGCAAATCTAGTATTTCCTCAAGCTGGACCATTAAAAATTGGTCTTTGGTGTGCTGTTCCCTGTGTTGTTTTCACAGCACCAGAAGGGAATGATACTATGATACACAGAATACAAAAGCTAAAAGCAGGCATTAGGTAAACCTTGAATGTTTGCGTGTTAAGTTTGGTGAAATAATAATAAAAGATTGTTTTAACAACTGTATGAACAGTGTACCTCCTCTACCCTCAGTCAACTTCCTGTGACCTTTAGTTATTCACTGAAATACTCCATTAATCTCTGCTTTTCCAGCCACATGCACTGTATTCTGTGTAAACTGTGCTTTTCAGGTGAAAAAATAAAATCATGCAGATAAAAGAATCAGTTACTACTCCAGTGGTAATAAAAAATTGAGTGCATAGCTCTATTACAAGAGTAAGCTGTTAGTTGTGAGACTGCCATTTCAATAAAAGTTACTTCATCTAAAAAAAATCAGCATTAATTATGTCTAAAGAAATACAAAAAATTATCAATTACCAAATTTTTTTTTCTCCTTGAGCTCTTTTAATATTTCTACCTACTGAAGCCAGTTATTCATGTATAAATTTACAGAATTAAAGAAACATGTCTCATTTGGAAGTTTTTGATGCCTAATTCCTACCCTCATCTAAGAGATTGTGCCTGGAAATGCTTCTCTTAAAGATTTCATTGTACAGAGAAGGACTTATCATTTCTTTGGTTAAAAGCCAAACTTCCCACCTAGATAACTAAACTGGAATTTGCATATGTAGTTACATATTATATAACCTACTTTTAAAGCTTTTTCTTCTTGTTTTTCAGTAACAAATGGCACTTTACCTAGGTCATCATCATCTTCAGACACATCCATAAATACACCTCCCTCTTCATCCATATCCTCTTCAAAGTCTTCATCCATACTTCCTAAGGAGACCTCCTCATCATCCAGATCGCTGAAGTCATCTTCATCATCAGAATCCTCCCAGTCAGCACCAGATCCCTCACCTTTCTTGCGGCCCTTGGGATTTTTTTTTATATTACTAAAAGAAGATGTAACAAGCTTAGCACTTCATCTGGAAAAATACTGTTTGCATCTAGATGACATCTATCTACTGGCAAACACTATATTAGGAAAGTTCAGCATCATTGCAAAGTACTGCAAATGTAGGCTGTGACCTAAAATATACGTATTATACACTCAGATATGTTTTCAACATTGGTATAGGCAGTTGTGTTATAAAAGTAAACTATTTTAAGAAGTTCTGGAGAGAATCCTACTCTGAAATTAGCAGAAATGACAGCTTGAGTATTTTATCTCCTCTGGGTGTTTGCTCCTTTCCAGAAAGTCTTTTCTGTAAAACACAAACTGCTCTATTAAACACCAGTCAAGATCACAAAAATGTTTCAAGTTTCACTAGGAGTTCAGACTTTAATTTTGCTGTTGCCTCAAGGGAAAAAGTCTCTGTGCAAATTCAAATGCTGCATTATAGATACTTTGAGTAAAATAGAAGCTGCTTAATCATTTACAATGGGACTCAATGAACCTAAAGGTTCTTTCCCATCTAAATGATTATTAATGGACAGCAGGAGAACAGAGCTCTGTGACTCTGGATCTCACAAAGTTTATTAACTGTGTTAGGTCCAGTTACAGCCAGTACTTATGGCAGCAGTGCCATTATGCCTCATTCTGCTTCGTTTTGTACTTGGTAATTCTCAAATAGAAACCTGAGGCAATGAAAAACAAGATTTTACACTGCTTACTGGGTCACTCCATTGTATAAAATAAACAATTAATTAATTAAGATAATCCAATACTACAAGTCTCATTTAAGGACTATAAGCATCCCAAAGTCATCACTATGGGACTATTATGGGACATGCAGAAAACCTGCATTACTCAATGTAAATCTGATATTGCCTTTTTTGCAAGGTGGTATTCTAAATCATTCTGAAAAAAGTCTATCTCCTTCCACAGAGGAAACTCTATACAGATACTAAGACAAGAGGAGTAAGAACTAATCTGAAGTCTTACCCAGCAAAATCAAGGTCATCCTGGTCAACAACAGCATTATCAGCAGCTTCAAAAGAATCTAGGGAGAAAGAAAAATGTAATTACTACAAAGAAATATGCAGGTCATTGCATCCAGCAGGTACCTTCCAGTACCTAAAGGATGCCACAAGAGAGCTGGAGAGGGACTTTCTCCAAGGGCATGTAGTGACAGGATGAGGGGGAATGGCTACACACTGAAAAGAGTTTAGATTAGGTATTAAGAAAAAATTATTTACTGTGAGGGTAGTAAGGCACTAGAACAGGCTGCCCAGAGAAGCTGTGGATGCCCCATCCCTGAAAGTGTTCAAGGCCAGGCTGGATGGAGCTCTGAGCAACCTGTGTTGTGGAAGGTGTCCCTCCCCACGGCAGGAGGGACAGAATGAGGTGATCTTTAAGGTTCCTTCCAACCCAAGCTATTCTAGGATTCTAGCATTGCAAAATATCTAATTTTCAGATATAGGGCCATTATTTGAAGCTTCTGAATTTATGAAGCAAATTCTCATGGGAGATACTACTAATAAAAGACAAATGCAATTAGTAACAAATTCTTGTTGTAACTAAGGCCCTATTAATTGAGTCACTAAGAACCCTAATAAAAGAATGTAGAATTCTCTGAAAATACTGTACAAAACAGTTATGGAGATTTAACTGGATTTTTTTTTTTAATACATATAAGTAAAATTTGAAATAATAAAATAATGGACATTTTCTGGTACACTATTTAACAAATTTAAATTCTGGAACAAATCCCACACTAATTCCAAAGTAAAGTACATGCTACAGGAAGAGCTAAGGCTACTGCAGAAGTTTGCCAATGACCATCCTGAACTCATAATCTCATGAAAGATGTTAGAAACTATGAGAGAAACTGTAAGCAAGACTGAAAAAGCCCAAGCAGTAAAGAAAAAATAGAAGCAAATGTTACATGCTGTTAGAACAGGTTACTCAGACTTAGGAAGAGAACAAAAGGGCATGCCACTCATGAGTGTAGGTTCAAAATCAGACAATTCCCAGCCACTCAAACAAGCTGACTACTGCAGGGAAGGGAGCAAGGCCTCTTTTCCAAACAGCCACCCAGGCAGCTCACACAAATCATAGCAGGAACTGCTGTCAGCAGTAGCACAAAGAGCAACTGGAAAGCCAGTTTTCTCCCACTGCCATATTCCTCTATCTGGCTCCTTTACACAATATGAACTATAAAAAGGATAAATTAGTAATTTGAAAAATCTAGGAATACTGGGATAGTTACTGCAAGGAAGAACACAGCCTTACCCAATGCTCTTTCAAATTCATCATCATCCACATCTTCCACACTTTCTTCATCATCCAGACGCTTTTGTTTCTCTCTCTTCTTATCAAACTTTGAATAAAATCTGAAACAACAGACACAAAATTACAGGGGATGATGTTTGACTTTTTTATTAAAGAATCTGCAAATTGTTTCCCATGTATGTTGCCAGTGGAAAACTCTAAGTGATGGTTTCAAACACATCAAAAATCAAGAGACTTGTACTTCCTTTGTTTATCAAAAAATCAGTCACTACTGTAATACTTAAAACAATGAAATTTCACTGGCCAAATGTGGCAGAAGTTATTTTCAACGTAATGAATTTATAAAAAACCACAACAAAGATGTAAAAATCTGCCTTAGACTGAGAAGGAAGAAAGGATCAAAATCAACTTGAATATAATTGGGAAAAAATAAAGAAGACATTCACACATCAAGTTTTATTACATTTTCTCACATAGCCCTCTTCTTTTGGGTCTTAGTTTTATCTTCTGTCAGCCATTTTCACCTTCATTTCATGTTAAAGAACCACCAAACACAGAAGGCAATTCTGACCATGTACAAAAGAGTACTTTGTACAGAAGACTTCAAATGTGTAATCTCAGTTTCAGCCATCTCCAATGTAACAATACTGCTAACTTTTCAGACAGGGGCAAACTTTCAAGATGCTTTTCTTTAATCTTGAAACTAATACCACTATTTTATTTATTTATTAGCAGTATATTCCTCAATATTGTAGTATCAATTCATTTATAATAAATGAAGTTAATTCAAATAATAATTTGCTAAGGAGACAGAGGTAATCTGTATTTTGATCTAATAAAAACAAATCTTTGCCAAATGCATATCACTTCAATTTTAGTACTACAACTGCATTTTTATATCATAATCTCAAAGGAAATTCAAAGAAACAGAAAGAACTATGAGTAATAAAAATCTAAATACTCTGAAAAGCAGCTCCTCTTTTTTTTGCCTTGTTCCATTCTAAAAAGCTTTGATGTTAATAACATAAACAAGCTATATTCCAGCTGTTATTATATATACCTCTAATGTGTAAGGATTACAACCCACAAGATATTCATCATTACCCACTACTTAAGGCTTCTCTATTATAATGTCAGCTAACTTAATTTACTTAAACTACAAACCCCAATTGCCTTTGTTCATAGGTGATATTCTTTCCTAAGCACTTTTGACAAATGTTAAAATTATGTCCAAGAAAAGCACTAAGTCATTCAAATGAATCAAAATTTGCAAATCCTTGAAATACCAGAGAGTACTTACAAAATGCAATGGGTTTTAATGGCACTGCATTAAAAAAACAACACTTAAAATGAACATTCCCAAGTGTTCCTTTACCTGTGAAAGAACACTTCATCCACTGGGATTTTGCTTTCATCTTTGGCCCGGAATTCCTTACTGTTGACTGCAAAAAGAAAAAATGAACTGATTCAATCCAAGTTGAAATGCTGGTTATTCTTTCCAGAGTTTAAGCAGCACACACAGATAGAAGCAGACACATGGTGTCATCCATTCAATAATGGGCAGCTTATCTGAAAACCTCTTCAGACCAACACAGAAAGCAATTTTGACCATATACAAAAGCGTAATTTTCACAGAAGACTTCAAATGTGTAATCTCATTTTCAGCCATCTCCAATGTAACAATACTGTAAACTTTTCAGACAGCAGCAGGTTTTTAAGATGCTTTTCTTTAATCTTGAAACTAACATCACTATTTTATTTATTTATTAGTAGTATATTCCTCAGGACAGAATTGCTCCTAAATTGCTCCTTCAACTCTGAATAAACTAAAAAATGTGACAAAGTGTATAGGCTAAAATTTCTACTTTCAGCTTTAACAGCTGTAAAACCAGCCATAAAAGTACACCAGTACTTACTAATCTGCATAACTAAAACCTCTGCAACACAACAGACTCAAAGCTGGTGGAAAAGCACATCCCTGGGAATGCTACAGAGACATTGCCACAGAAGATGGTACCTCTTCTGTCCTCAAGCAGCATGTTTTACTGATAGCTTGCTCTGTTTTTTTATCTGCTGGTTTTTAAACTAAATCCAACTCTTGATTGGTAGAAACAGTGGGACTGGACAAAAGCCAGCTTATTTCTGGAGGCAGGAAGACTCAGCAAAATAACAGTGCCAAAGATACCTTACAGTCATCCTAATAACAACTGCAGCTGTGGCATTGTATGGAGCAATCCATATCATTTGAAATCCATAATGAAAGAACTTAATGGGATTTAAATAATTATACAGATCCATTTTCTGGTATTTAAGCCATTTTTTAATCATAATAAACAGAATAAAAATGGCTATAGAATAACTGACTTTCTCTACATAATTTTTTCTTGAAATGATTCAACAGATCCAAAGTTCCATCTGTGAAGGTTCCATACATCCTTACAAGAAGATGAGGTCTGATCCTGAACAGGAGGCATGACCATTGCACTCCTGATGGATGGCACTTTCTTTTATTGCTAAAACAAACAGTATAGACAGTGCAGATAACACATCAACATCAACCAACCAAGGATTTTTTAGTCCTCATAATCTTAACTGATTTAAGGGGCAGACTTACCTGCAAGATTCTGCATATCCTTCATAAACTGCTTCTTCTTCGGCTGCATTACCACACTGCTGGTGTTTTCTGTACCAGAATATAAATCAGAGAGAATTTTTATTTTATGACTATTGATACAGAACTGTTAGGAGCAGCTGACAGACCAGTGGGTTGTGCTGCCATCCAAAATGACCTCAAGAGGCTGGAGAAATGGGCTGACAGAAACCTCTTGCAGTTTAACAAGGGGAAGAGCAAAGTCCTGCACTGAAGGAGGAACAACCCCAGGTACCAGTATACACTGGGGGCTGCCCAGCTGGAAAGCAGCTTGGCTAAGAACACCCTAGTAGTCCTGGTGGACACCCAGTTGGCTGTGAGCCAACACTGTCCCTGCAGCAAAGAAGGCTGATGGTTTTCCTGCCATTTGTCAGACCACACTTGGAGCCCCGTGTCCAGGTCTGGGCTCTCCAGTATAAGGCAGACATGGGCACACTGCAGAAATCAAGGGATGGGTCATTAAACTGATGAAGAAGACTCCACCTGAACACCTGGAAACACTTTTTCACTGTGAGCACAACTGTGCACTGCCACAGGTTGCACAGACAGGCAGTGGAGTCTCCACTCTTGGAGACATTCAAAAGCCATCTGGAGAGTCTGCTCTAGGTGTCTCTGCTTGAGCCCACGATTCAGAGATCACTTCTAGCCTCAACCATTCTGTAGTGTTCACATCTCCCTATCCCTTGCTGATTCCTGCAAAGGGAGCAGTTCTGCCCTGCAGGTGTGAGGGCCAGCAGGATGTGGCTGTCAGCTGGTTCTGGGTTGCAGACATCTCTCCCACAGCCCTGAAGACTGATCCCACTCCTCTCTTCCACCACTTGCACCCCAAATACTCAACAAGGCCAATCTGAGAGAATGACAATTCAGAGAGCACCTACAACCAGGATCACAGGTACAGAGAGGTGCCTACCTTTGCCTTTGCTGAGCTTGGGATTTCTGTACACAAAGCGATCCAAGAACCTCATTAAGGTGAAATCCTGCAAAGGGTCACCGGAGTACTGAATGTGATTTCCCTGAAAGAAGGAAAAAGCAAAAAAAAAATTAAGGTCTCCATTTTAGAAAGACACCATCTAAACACAGAGGACTCAATCAGTTCAAGAACAACATTAAAACATACTTTAAAAAGATTAAGATTTGGGGATACTATACCACATAACCCTGATCAGATCCTTCTTTTTGCAATTTCACTATTTGCTTAACTAAACCACAACTCCTTTGCTTTGTTTCAGTGATAAACTGCCTTGCAAAGTACCGTGCTAACAGCAGTTAATATTCAACATCATTTCAGTACCATATATTCAAATGAAAAATAAGTATTTTAAATACACATCTGTGAAAGTTGGAGTGGTTTTTGCATACAACAGTATTTAAAAAAGAATTTGTTCCTGTAGTAGGGTTTCCCATATTTAAAAAAAAATTAAATAAAAGGATATTAAAAAACCTCTAATAAAGCTTTAAGCATTATATAATACCTACATTTCTACAAAACTAAAACTTTTGTAAGCAGTATCCTTTACATATAACATTGTCATTCCATGGAAAGCTTGGCATTTTAGAGTATGATAAGAGCTCTGCAGAGCTGTTAGTTACCCACAAATTGCAAGGAGACTTTATAATGTATTTTTTCAAATGGCAAAAGATACCTGACATAAAATATCAAACTTCAAAGCAACAAGCTAGCAAAAGCACTTACTTCTAGAATTGTTTTTGCAAACAGGGCCACAGACGGATGAAAATGTTCAGAAAGCTGAAAAACATGAGTCATTAATTTATTTCTAATTAAAAAATACATTGTAAGACCTCTCTGTGACTTACGAAATAACAGACATACACATAGCCATGCACGGCTGATGAAACACTTTAACAACTGAAGAACTTCAAGTTCTAATCTTTTATTTGCATTAAATACATTTTTATTTACCATTTTATTTAAGTCAACACTAAAAAGCTTTAGTGATCAAAGCTAAGTTCCAACAGTCAAAAAATATTATTATTGTCCAAATCCCCATTTAAAAAATTTCTATTCCCCACTCAAGAATATCAATATTGTATGGAACATATACAAGCTTAAAGTTAAACAACGTGTCAGCTTTATCCTTTCTGTTGTTACTCAAGCAGCTACTTCAAGAATAACCAAGTTCTTTTTCCTCTCTTCATACAAGGGCCTCACTTTTAAACTCAACAACAGCAATTCAAGAATGTCCTACCTTCTTCAGTTCCCAAAGGCTTGTACTTTCAGCACCACAGTACAAAGGACTTCTGTGCAGAGGATCATAGGAAGCTTCACCCTTCCTGCCTGTGGGGTGGAGGGGAGCAAAACAAATTTTCTCAGGCAACTTTACCAGAGTATTATTCTTATTTCCCCATAACAGTAATGCTGCCCATCACTCCCAGCTGGACAGGCCAGGGTTCATCTGGCAGCAGGACAAGGCTGTATTCAGCTGCCCTTGAAATACACTAGTCAAGAGTCTCATCACTGCTGAGGTAACAGATAAATTGCTCTGAGTGGTTGCTTTCAACTAAACTTCAATTTAAAAACTAAAATAATGTTTCAATCACTGAATCTTACAACAACTCTTAACCAGCATGTCCCTGTTATGGACTCTTAGCTGTTAAATTATCTATTTTCTTGCTGATTTACCTCCCATATTCAGATGATGAACCCACGAGGCTGATGAATTTGAATTGTTTGTTTTAGCAGAATTTTCCACTGTGCTTTTCTTTTCATCTCCTACTTCTTTGTCAGCATCCACAAATTTTTCCTCATCCTCTTCAGCCTCTTCTTGATCCTTAAAGCACTCTTCATCATCTGATCCCTAAAAAACAAACACCATTAGCAAACAGCTTTTCCTTTCCATATTTACTCTGATTTTTTAGAAAAACACACATAAAGTTCTTGAGTTACTAATAAAAATTTAAACAAATGGTGGTTGATGTTTAAGAAATACAGAGTTTTGTCCTTGATATAGCACTTAAAATAGAACTTTACTGCTTAGAACACACAACTACAATGGTCCCTCCCCATCTCAAGAAACATGTTAGCAAATAGTTACTAAAAGACAGGTTAGGAAAAAGTGTTTATGAAAACAGCTCTTATTGAAAAAGCAGAGAGATAAAGAAACCATCTTATACCATGTGATCCTGTAACTGGGCCCTTAACTCTGGTTTTACTTTCAGAAGCTCAGACAGAAGGTACAGGGTTCCACAAATGAAGGGAGGCATTTGTCCACAAGTGACTTGGAGCAGCCTCTTCACAAAGGCCTTCACACGCCGCAACACAACATCTGCCTTCAGAGACTTGTAGACAAGATTTAGAAACATGGATGGCTTGGAGCACGTTGCTAAAGCAGGATCTAGAAGCTTCCTGTAGGACACACAGGAGAAATTCTGCTGATTGTCACAATGCACACAGGAGAATAACTGCTATTAACAACAATTACCTACATTTTTCAGAGTGCCATCTAAAAAACAGGTTGCTCCTCAGTACTTCATACTATTAATTTCAATACTGAACTGTCAAGAGTTGTGCAATATTTCTGGATATATATGAGACACTGAAGATTAATACAAAAAAAAACCAAACTGCCTTGGTAAACAAAATATTGCAAGAAAATAAAAAGAAACTGAGTTCAACTGAAAACAGTTTCAAAATTTGAGTTATTCAGTGTTAAGAAGCTAATCTGATTTGTTCATTTAAAAAAAGAAAGCAAATGGTTAAAAATCAGCACACTTCACAATCAGATCAGACACTTGTACTGGCAAGTTCATTTTGTACTCCAATTTTTTTCCAAGCTGCCAAGCACAATAAGACCCTTAAAGACAGTGCACATTCTCAGGGAACCTGAATTCCCTTTTTAAAAAAAATCAGTAACTTCCCCTTAGTCATCTAAACAGAAGCCTGTAAGGATCCTATAAAGAATCTAAACAATCAGCGGGGACAAGAAAAAAAAGCAGTATTTTTATAACACAAGGCTTTCCAGCTACACAAATTAAATAATCTAAAAAATTTAAGATAATATTCCTCCTCCTCAAAATAAGGAAAAAAAAAAGGAAACTATTTTAGGCTATTTACAGGCCAAACTTACAGGCCTAATTACTTTACAGGCTAGTACCTGTAAAAGTGATTTCAGAAGGAACAGTTATCAATTAGTTTCAAATAAGATCTGGAAGTAAAGCAAGCCACCAGAAAAGTGGCAAAGGATGAAATGCACATGTGCTCTCAGGATCTATCACTGTCTTTTGTTTTTATCCTTATGTCAAATCAAAGAAATCATAAGCAGCTTCCAGCTTCTACAAAACATCAGGAATTTTAGCCAAAGAAACACGAAACTAGGAAGATCTTAAAAGCAAAGTGTTTCTACAACTTTAAATCAATGGTGACTACCATTAAAATGAAATTTAAATTAAAATGAAATTAATATAAAAATGCAAACCTGCCACTTACTTGTACAGCGCTGCATAGTACCTGTCTGACACAGTCTGCTGAGAGTCCATCACTTGGAACAGCAGCATCAGGGCCTGGACACTGGTACTGAAGTTCACAAGATGCAGAACTTTGAACAAGGTGTTCATTTGCTCTTTCACTTTCTCATCACCAGTCTCAGCGTAAGGGTAAGCTCTGTTTACCCCACAAAGAAGAGCACTGAGCATTTTGGATTCAACATCCTTTTTCTTTATGCAGTTCCGGAAAAAGCAGAAGTACAGAGTTATCAGCTTGTTAGCCAGTGCACTTTCCTCATGACTGAGGACTATCTGATTCAGAAAGCAGATAGCATAATATTGAGTTTTCACGTTGATGTTTGAGCGGTACAGCAGCCTCTCCACCTCACTGCACACCACTCCCTTCATGTTTGGATGCCTGTGAAGCAACGTCTCCAAGAGATAGGAGGCTTTGGTGGCGATCTTGTTCTGAGGGTCACCCAGTTTGTTCACCAGCAGAACCAGCAGAGCTTTCTCCTGCTCGGGCTTGTTACAGAGCAGCTCGTGGGACACTGCCAGCGCCCGGGATTTCGTGGCTGTCAGGCAATCATGGCTCAGTGTTTCCAAGGCCTGCACGAACTCTGCTATCTGCAGCTTCAGGTGATGCTCAAAGTACCAGAGGATCAACCTCCTGTCTCGTGAGTCCTTGTTGCCACTCGACATCTGCACGATGCTGTTAAGGGGTCGCTGGGAGAACAACCGCAGTTTCCGATTGTCTGGTAAGATATCTGTAATGAGAAGCTCCTTGAAAGTATCCAAAGCCATAAGGCTCTGCTGCCTGCTGCCCTTTTTCTTTATGAGGTTTATCAAGTTCTCAACGAATTGGAGACTGTGGACAGCACTGTCCTGGATGAGAAGGGTCATTGCTGCCATCCTGTCAGCCAAGGTACCTGAGGACACAACAGTTTTAATCCATGCAGCAGAGGCCCCCTTCTGATACTCTGTCTTATTCTTAAACAGGTCTGTCTCATGTTCATACAGCTTCTGAGCCAGGGCCTTGTACTTGGACAAAAGTGTCTGATTCTGTGGTTCTGGAGAGAACTCGTTGGTGTATTCCATATCATACCACTTGCCCCCCGGTTTGATCAGGATTGCTTGCCTAGCATGAAATTCAAAATCTTCTTCCAGCCTTTCTTTCTTTGTGGAAGGCTGCGGGCCCTGATCACCACCAGCCTGCTTTTTCTTGCTGTCTTTCACACTGCTTGCTTTTTCCTTTCCTTTTTTTTCTTTTTTCCCCTCTAGTGAAGGACAATTTGTTTCCTTTTTGCTTTTCTCTTTCTTTGGAGGCTTCTCTTTCTCCTTACTGCCGCCATCATCATCATCCTCATCCCCCTCCACCACCAGGCAACTCTTTGCATACTTGTTGAGCCCCAGGGAGCTGACGAACGCCTCCAGCTCCCCTTCCTTCAGGTCATCGATCGTGTCCTTCTTGCCGCCGTCCACCATCTCGCTCTCCTCGTCCACAGCACACAGCATGAGGTAATCTTGCTGCAGAGACAGGGCACATCTGTCACGAGCAAGGTTTGCCAAGACTCCCAAGGCTTCCCCACAGAATCCCTGAATGATTTGGGTTGAGAGGGACCTTAAAACCATCTAGTTCCAACCTGCCTGCCATGGGCAGGGACACCTTCCCCTAGACCGGGTGGCTCAGAGTCCCACGCAGCCTGGCCTTGGGCACCTCCAGGAATGGGGCACCCACAAGTTCTCTGTCCCGGTGCCTCACCAGCCCCTGAGCACAGAACTTGTTCCCAACACCTGCGTGTGCCCCGCATCCCTCGGGCCCCGCAAGGGCCCGTCCGGGATGGGGGTCCCGGCCGCCACGTGCTCCCGCTCCTCCCGCGCTCCCTTACCTTGGTGCCGCCGAGGCGCAGCACCTCTTCCAGCGTGAACTCTCCCGCATCCCCGTCTCCTGCTTCTTCGTCACCATCGTCGTCCTCCTCGCCGCTGTCGCCGCCCGCCTTCCTCCGCTCCCCCAGGCCGAAATCCCAGAGCGCGGCCGCCATCTCTGCCCGCCGGAAGCGCTGCCGCGCACAGGCCCGACGCGCGTCCGGCCGGCACCGGGCGGGGAGGAGGAGGAAGAGAAGGAGAAGGAGGAGGAGGAGGAGGAGGAGGAGGAGCAGGAGCGGCGGGAGAAGCGGGAGCCGCTGCCATGGTGCTGCCGCTCGCTCGCCGCGCGCTCCTGGCGGGCCGCCGGCGGCTGCCCCGTCCTAACACCGCTCCCCGCGGTGAGCGCCGCCTGTCCCCGCTTTCCCTCCCGCCCTTCGCGGGGCCACCTCGCTGAGCCCTCCTTTCCCCTTCTCTCTCCTTCTCTCCCCACAGCTCCGGCGGCGGCGGCGCGGCTCTGCTCGGGCGCGGAGGGCGAGGCGGCGGCGGCCGACGGGGCCGGGGCGATGCTGCGGCACCTGACGCGCAAGCTGCGGGCCAGCGGGCCGGTCACGGTGGCCGAGTACATGCGGGAGGCGCTCACCAACCCCGGGCAGGTGCGGCGGGGCCGGGCCGGGCAGGGGGGACCGTGCCTCGGGCCCCGCTCACCGCGGCCCCTGGGCCGCTTCCCCCTCGCAGGGTTACTACACGCGGCGCGGCGGCGTCGGCGAGAGCGGAGACTTCATCACCTCGCCCGAAATAAGCCAAGTGTTCGGAGAGGTAACGCTGCTCCTCGCGTCCTTAGTTACTTGTTGTACTTTAACCACGCGGGCCTGGCTGGAATCCTGGTGGACAACAAGCCATCCATGAGCCAGCAGTGAGCCCTTGTGGCCAAGAAGGCCGATGGAATCCTGGGGTGCATTAGGAAGGGCAGTGCCAGCAGGTCAAGGGAGCTGATCCTGCCCCTCTGCCCAGCCCTGGTGAGGCACATCTGCAGTGCTGAGTCCAGTCCTGGCTCCTCAGGACAGGAGAGACGTGGAGCCCCTGGAGTGGCTCCAGTGAGGGTAACAAAGATGATTGAGGCTCTGGAGCATCTCTCTAATGAGGAAAGGCTGAGGGAGCTGGGCCTGTTCAGCCTGGAGAGAGGCCCTGAGAGGGGACCTCATCAATGTCTGTGAGCATCTGAAGGGAGGTGCCAGGAGGATGGAGCCAGGCTCTGCTCCATGGTGCCAAGCAATAGCACAGGAGGCAATGGGCAGGAACTGATGCACAGGAAGCTCCACCTGAACACGAGGAAGAACTTTACTGTGCACTGGCACTCAGATTGCCCAGAGAGATTGTGGAGTTTCCTTCACTGGAGACATTCAGGAACCATCTGCACACAATCCTGTGCCATGTGCTCTAGGATGACTTACTTGAACAGGTCCAGGTGGCCCAATGTGATCCCTTCCAGTTTCCATCGCAACTGATTTCCAAGCCAGTGTTTACATACCTTATCAATGTCAAAACACTGGAGTAGCAATGATAAGGTTCAAGTTATTTCCCAAGAGAGAAATTGGTTTTGAGGGAAGAAAGGGAGTTTTGTTTTTCTGAAAGTCCTTTGTCTGAAACACCATCTGTGCTTAGTAACACTTCACTTTCATACAGAACTTGCTTATAAATAAAAAGAGTTATGATGATTTTCCAGTGTGAAAACTCTCCTCAAAAATAATCTCCAGAGTTTGGTCTGGCTCAATCTGGTTTGTGTATCGTTTCCAGAAGTGAAGATTGGCTAAATCCTGTTCTCAGTGATGCTTTGGTAAATGCATTGTCAGAAAAAACACTTGTCCAAAGGCACCTGGGCAGTGACCTGCACTTAGGTGAAAGTAGCTCTAGCCAGAACAGACTTCTCACATTTACTGATGGGCTGACATTCTGTTGGGCTGACAGCAATCAATGACCAATGTGACCAATGTTAGTACTTAAAGACAAGAATGTGATGTTATGTACCATAATTCTTCTTAACTTTGAAATACTGAGACAGAATATTGCCATGTTATTTAAGTTATTATCAGACAAAAGGCAGGCATGATTTCCCCAAGTGCTGAAGTTGTTACTGTAGCCCTGTGTGCTGTTTCTCACTGGCAGCTAATAGGAATATGGTACATCAGTGAATGGATGGCCATGGGCAAACCGAGCACCCTGCAGCTGGTGGAGCTGGGCCCCGGGCGGGGCACCCTCACCGAGGACATACTGCGGGTAGGTGAGAACATCCTGTTCTTTCCTTCTGCCTGTATTCCACAGTGAAACCTGAAGGGAGGATGTTTTGCTGCCAGGGTTTACCCTTCCCTGGTAGCCAGATCACCTCAGTCAGGGTGGCAGCTCAGGCTCTGATTAGAGTGGAGGAGTTTCTGGGACCAGGGCTCTCAGGGGGAAGCAGACTGGGGGCCAGTGTGTGCACACTGCACAGACACATCTGTGACCTTCCAAACACCACTGGATAGAAGGGCAGGGCAGGAATATTCCACTGTAAATTATTTCTGTGTAGGGAAACATTATCCAAACTGAGAACCATCTAGGAAGGTGTTGCTGTTGTGTAAATGAGATGGAGACCTTAGTGTAAGGAAGAGAATGGGGGAGTGCAATAACACAGAATGAAACTGTGTTAATTCCTTTGGGCATTTCAGGGCCTTATTTCTTTTGAGTTGATGCTTTGTATTCAGTCATGCCTGCATGGCTGTCTTAATGAAAATGCTGCTGGTTCATAAACAGATTGCTAATGGGACTTAGCACCACATAAGAACTTTTATTCTATTTATATATGTTAATAAAAATAGTGAAATGTGGGATATCAAACACTTCTTCAAGGTGGCAGGGAAAACTGAACCATTTCTCTTCTAATGCTAGATCTTCTACAGGTCTTAGAGGAGCTGATACTAGTCTTCCAAATTAGCTTTTCATGTTGTTGTCCTTTATTAAGACTTATGAAGAAACTCACACTTCCTACTGGAGGAGCAAAATGCAGTCTCTCTCTAACTGAGAGATTTTGTTAGTGAAAGCCAACTAAAACCTTTACCTTGAATAGTAAATAGTGAATAGTAAATAGTGAGAAGGAAGGTTAATACTTACACCTTTGATGTACACAGCACAAGACTGCACCTAATAGAATTCATCTGCCTTTATAGGTCTTCAAGCAGCTCTCCTCTGTCCTTAGTAAATGTGATGTCTCTGTTCACCTGGTAGAAGTGAGCCCCAAACTCAGCGAGATCCAAGCAGTGCTGCTGACAGGAGGGAAGGTGCAGCCAAGCCCTGAGGATGAGTCTGCTTACATGAAAGGCATTAGCAAGACTGGAATTCCCATCTTTTGGTACAGAGACATTCAAGATGTGCCTCCAGGTAAGGAGCTTGAATGCCTCATTAAAGGGAGGGTGCCCTTCCTTCTCTGACAGCTTTTGATAGCAGAGGGCATCTCTACTAGCCTTCACACTAGACAGAAAAGTAGTTATATACATACTTGTTCTTACTTGTATGAGTCTGAGGCAGGATCTTGGTTCATTTTCATCACTGCTACCTATTCTGTCTACCTTCATTTGGGCATAGCTACTCAATTTCCTATATTCTGACTTTTTCTTTTCATGGGGGAGAAAAAAAAACACTTTACTGGCTTTGCCTGAATCTTCTTTCACAAGATAGTGATCTGAAATTCATGGATTGGCAGCTAGAGCTAGCTGTAGAAATGGTATCTTTAATGTGTGCAAGCTGGAAGTAATTATAATTTTTTCACAACCACATTAACTAGCTTAATTCATTAAAAATCATAAAAATATTTTAAACTGGAAGCTGCTCTGGAAGTATTAATAATTTAATACATTCTTTTTTTACCTTCCCACAGGTTACAGCTTTTATCTAGCACATGAGTTCTTTGATGCCCTGCCAATACATAAGTTTCAGGTATAGCAAGATTATTATTTTAATTGTGACCATCTGCTTAAACACTTTTTCTCTTTGAGGAAGAGCAGAATCAAAGTGCCAAACAAGTCACATGCCCTGTCTCTGGTGATGAAATAATTCTAACTGAGTTGGACAAATAAGGCTTAATTCAGCTGAAAACTGTAAAATTAGTAATTATTTTTGAATGGAAAAACTTGAGGAAAGCTAAGGATTTCTTTCTCCTGAGATAACTCTCAAGGTTTTGGGGTTTTTTATTCCTTATGCTACATTAATGCAGCTTTTAATTTCCACATGATTTTTTGCAATACTACTAACAAAAGACTGAAGGGCTTTCACTTGAATAGTAATGAGAGCAGCAAAATAGAGGCTAGATACGATTCAGAAGTAATTTATGAAAATCACCAGTAGAATGGAATCTTTTATTTTGATAAGTTAAATGTTGCACTCTCAATAGAAGAGGCAGCATGTTTCTTAAGAGCATCATTCATTCCTTTTAAGTGTAATTAAACCTGTATTTGTTGGCTCTGCACATGAGACTCCACCACAAGCTTTTTCTAAGACAGCTACTGGAATTAAAGAAGAATGAGTAATAGTTGTTAACAATGTATTTGGGAAAAGGCTTGACATATTATTTCGATGAAATGAACAAGATACTGTGGTACTGTTGAGTGTAACCTGAGTGCTTCGGGCTCGTTGAACAGCGCACGGAGAAGGGCTGGCGTGAGGTGTTGGTTGATATTGACCCACAAGTTCCTGACCAGCTGCGGTTTGTCCTGTCACCATCCAGGACCCCTGCAACACTAAACTTCATTCAGGTGAGGTTATGCCTCCCAGAGCTCATCCTTACACCTCTATTGACTCTTTCAAGTACATTTAGTGCTTCTCAGTTACTCTGACAGCAAGAAGAGGGCTCTCAGTCTATAAATTAATAGAGTTTAAAAGTTTCTGCAAGCATTTAGCTTTGTATGCTGTGAAACTGCAGCACAAAAATTACCACATGTATCAAACTTCACAAAATAGGAGCTTGAACACAGAAAATGCTTCAGAGAGCAAACTGAGGCAGCAAGTGACAGGCAGAGTTTTCCACTGTGTGTGGCATCACCATCTCAAGAGTGGCCCTGCCCCAGCCAAGCTCTCAGCCTGCTGCAGGGTACTCAGGGCAGCTGCCTGGCCTTTAATGGAGAGTCACTGTGGTTTCTTCCTGAAGTGCACTGGATACTCAGAGCCACTAAATTAGGTACTGGAGATTAAACAGAGCTACAGAGTCTCACACAGGAAGGCCTCTCAGAAGGGTGTGCACAGCTGAAGCACTATTTTCCTTAAGTACCACAGTAAGGAAGTTTCACCTGATACAGATATTCTTGATAGAAAAATTTGCATTTCACTACAGGTTATTGAAGAGAGTACTGAAATCCAGCACTCAGAAAATACTAAATGAGAATGAGTGATAGTATAAACTAGCTCAAGCCAGTGTAGGTAGCCTAGAATGCACCTCCTGTACCTGCATGTCCCTGCAGAGCCACAGCCCCAAGACACCAGGTGTGAGGGATACTTGCCTTGTGCTTGTCTGCTAATACAGGTGTTCTGGTCTTTGAACTGTGCACTAGCCAGAAGAAACAAGAGACCACGTGGAAGTGTGTCCTGAGGCTGGTGTCATTGTGCAGAGGCTGGCCTCTCGGATAGAGAAGGATGGTGGGGCCGCTCTGGTCGCAGATTACGGCCACGACGGAACCAAAACTGACACGTTCCGGGTAAGGCATTTACCTACAGCAATAAGCCAAAAGATTCTGTTATCTTTGATCATTAGGTTCTTGTAAGATAAACTTCCTAGTGGGCATAATAGCAAAAACTGCATAGAACTGAGTAATTCCTGTTTAATCAGTACCCAGAAGGGTTTCTATCAGATGGAAAGGCTAATCTGAGCTCTTGCTACATTTATCTCTAATTTTCCACGTGTAATTTGCTATTGTCACCACTCAAAGGCACAGCTTAATTTTGCTGTCTCCAGCTATGATGGTTGGACTACAGCTGGGTGTAATCTTCCAATTTCATTTTCAGGGTTTCCGGAATCACCAACTTCACGATGTGCTGAGTGCTCCAGGTACAGCAGACCTGACAGCAGATGTTGATTTCAGCTACCTTCGAAAGATGGCCCAGGGAAAAACAGCTACCTTAGGCCCCATAAAACAGAGGGAGTTTTTAAAGAACATGGGCATTGACCTCCGACTGCAGGTACGAGAGTGTTCACAGCTGCAGAGCTCTCCCAATCCACAGGCAATACTCTTAAGCAACACAAGAGCTCTAGTAAAAATCTTCGGTTTTAAAATTAAGTTGTTCAAAATAGCACGTAGGTGTGAGATCAGCACATTGTTTCTGCTAGATGTAAGTTACTCCAGATCGCTGAAAGTAAACTGATCATATTATATTTAGGAGCACTTAATGCAAAACTTGCATCAGTGTATGGGCTGTGGGTCACCACTGGTGATCTCACCAGTTCTACCAACCATCACAGCACTGTTCAGTGAAAAGGATGCAAGAAGGGATTGCAAGTATGCAGGAATTCATAGGAATGCAGGAGGGGCTCTAACCTGCTTTTTTTTTCCAGGTGCTCTTGCAGAATTCAGGTGACACAGCAACTCGTGAGCAGTTACTTCACAGCTATGACATGCTGATGAATCCCGAGAAGATGGGGGACTGTTTTAATTTCTTTGCCCTGCTGCCTCACCACAGACTTGTACATGCTGACAAGAAAGATAAGCCAGAATCAAAGCCTCCCCTACCACCAGTTGCTGGATTTAATGAACTGTTACTAAAGTAATTTCAAATACTATCACAAAATGCATGATGGCTGTTTCAGAATAATTGTGGTGCAGCCCACCAAACCTCTGGACTGACCTACTCAAAGCAGTACGAGTGGAAATAAGACTGCACACACAGAAACCAGAACACTGAGAATGAACAGTGGTTTGGGGGTCTAATGAAAGAACAGAGTGAAATGTTTGCTAGTGGAATCAAAACTTGTCAGTAACAAACATGCACTAAGGATACTTTAAATGTATTCAAATGTATACTTTGGTACTTGAATAAAATCTAGATGCCTTGACGTCTCTGAAGATATTTTTATAAAGAGAATAGTGACAGGATGCATGTAAAAGGAGTTCCTGCTGGCTGAATTTCCACAGCAGGACATATTTAATAAAACCACAAACAAGAAAATAGAGAACCATTTACTCCTAAGAACATTTGATAGAAGAGATAATTCACGTAAATAAAAAAGAACGAGTCTGATAGGGAAATAAATTTTATTTTCAAGCTTACCAGAGGATATTTACAAACAATGGGGTGTATAAAAATATAAAAGTACTTGACAGTGTCATTTTGAGGCTATAAATTTTACATGAGCTTTTTTCTAGCATCACCATAGCACTATTGCTTGAATGAATGCAACTTAATTCATCTAGGGGTAAGGGTATTAAACACTGTAACCTACTGTTGTCAAAGTCTGCAGTAAAGGTAGAAAAACGGGAATAAAAAACTCAGCTATTTTTACTACTCTAGGAATTTTACTCATGATGTAAGCCTGATTTTTTTTGGTTTCCTGACTGCTACCTGCTTGTGGCTTCTCTTGTCTGGCTCCATAAGTCTGCATATGATCAGGCAATCTCCTCCAAAGGCCAACAGAATTATTTTTATTTTAATACAACTTGAAGAATAAATAGTTCATATAATATTTTAAAGCAGAGCAGACTTCATGGGGAGAGACAAAAGCCATGCCTTCTACTTCATTATTGTCCCCTCCTTCCTCTATTGCTGTTGTGCTTTTTCAAGTGACTGAGCTGCTTTATTTCCTCCCTTACAACAACACAAGAAACAAACCCATAGGTAACCTGAAGTAACAGCTCAAGTAAAAAATCTGAAGTTTAAAACCAAACTGTATCTACATATTACAGTTAGGATGGAATATAGCAATAGCTTCACTGAAATTTGGTCACTTGAGCACTGCAAGTTTTTCAACAGCATTGCTTTCCTTGCCAAGAGCAGGCAAATACCAAACTACCAATGTCAGCGGTGATTGCTCTGCTTGCAGAGGAAAAGCAGTGCCTCTGTGAACAATCAGTCCTGAAACCCTCTCTAAACAGGGTTAAGAATGCAGAGCTCAGCCTTTGCCAACACAGACACCTACAAAATGCAGTGGCACATAGATAAAGGGCAATGGGAAAGCAAGAGTGAGTTACAGACCCAGACCTGCCTGTGGGCACATCCTTCTGCAGCTGCCACTGACCACTGCCAGGTCACTGCTACTGCAAGCAGCTGCCAGCTCTGAGCTAACCATGTAACATTTTAGGTACATCTAACAACTTAGAAATCTGCTCACCTGTTTCCTTACCTGAATAAAAACAGTAGAAAAAAATACTTATCTACACACAAACAAAAAAAGAAATATCTTTGTAGGAGAGAGGAGATACCCCAAAGCCTCTCACTGCCTTTGCAGTTCAAGCCTGTATCAGTATTTTAGAAATATTTCCAACTAAGCTCCAGTTAAGCAGCTTGGCACATCAGGGATGCATACAGCCATCTAGCACCGTCCAGGAGCACAACACTGTTACCCACAAAAAAAAAGAAAGATTTCACCCTTTTCATTTTTTAAAATAAGACCAATAAACCTCTTCCATTTGCATTTAGCATTACAGCCTCAAACTTCTTTGAAATACCATTAACTTGAACTGTCCAAGGGAATCATTTCCAAATACTGCTGCTTCCCCTCTGCTGTGCCACAAGTCCAATCAGCGATTGGGAATCCTTCAGTTGAGGCACGAGCACAGAAAAAACTGAGTTAGGAGTTGCTTTTGGACTCTTCATTCAGCTCAAACAGTTCTGAGCACAGTACAGAGGATGGGAGGGGCTGCAGGTTAAGGTGGGAAGGCAAAGTCCTTTCTCCTACAATCCAGCTGCCCTGGCAGAAGCAACAGCTGATGTGCTATCCACTGTTACTTCTAGGTTTTGAGCAGAGTTAACATAACAAGCTAGCAGGCTACAAACTACTCCTGATCTAAGTCCAGGGAACCTTAAAAAATTAGAAAAATATTAGAAGAATTTAAAAATTTTATTACTCAAAATGACAGAAGAAAGCTGCATGTATTTTTCCCTATTTTTCCACATCCTTCTGCTAGAAGCTGGTCTTCCAGAGTGAAAGGATATGCTACATCAAGTCTTGTGTGCTCTCTGCATTATTTGTGTAGTTTTAAGGCAAAATGCCTTTGGTGTGTATCAATGACGTGCCAGCCTTGCACAGCAGCGCTCTGTTGTGGCTTATTGCTTTTGTTAACAGACCAAATAAAAGCCTAGCACAGCTTTGGTTGTCGTCTCTTTAGAATGTCAGCGAGCATTTCAAGAGGAATGTAAGAAGTTATGGGGTTATCCTTTTTTTTTTTTTGGTTGCTTTCTGTAAGAAGTTCAATTAGGGCCAAGACACACATATTTAACTGTCTAAACAGCAGCAAATTATTCCTTCATGTATGAAGCTGTATTCAACTAAACCACCACGTTTTGCTTTAGCCAAGGTATTCTGTGCTGATTTCTTTATGGAGTCTCTTCACCATCCACAGTCTGAGAAACGGGAGATGTATCTAAGTAACAGAAAACAGTCCTCTATGGCCTAGTAAATAGGGATTAGAAAACTATTACAAAACTTACTGCATAGGCTATGAGAAAACAAAAACCCTTGAAAAACACAAACCATTCAGTCTGTACACACTACACCTCTGTAATGGCTTTGTAGCCACCCAGCTGGGTGAAATGCTACCCAACTGGGCTCTGTATTCCACTGGTTCAGTAACTTCTCCAAGTAAAAGTCAGGGATGGAGAAAAGTTTGCAGACAGCAGTCTATTCCCATGGCAATGGAGGATCCTCTGGGGCTTCACACACCAAACTACGTGTACGGCATTTGGAAAGAGCAATAGCTGTTCCACTTTCTTCAGTTTCTGCCTGGAGCATCCTTCTTTGCTGCAATTTAGCACAATAAACAAATCAAGGGTCTTCTTCCATGTCATCTGGATTGGGAGCCATAATGAAGTGCTGGGGGTACTCGAGGTTGTGCTCGTAAGCGTGTTCTTTCCAGCGTGCATCGTCGCTCTCATGGGTAATGTAGCGCTCTCCAATGCGGGTTTCAAATTCTCTGAGGTCAAGCCAGGTCTGATAATCCTAAGGAGTAAAAGAGATTGAAGGAAGCAGTTTTAAGAAACAGCAGCACTACATTCCCACAGATAAGTTCTGCAGTTTGTGTCCATTTTTAGTGTAAATAGCCACGAGATACAACCAACAAGATCTGTTTAAAAAAAAGTAAAAAGCCCCAACATTATCCACAAAGAATAGTTCAGAATTAAATAGGCTAGTATCTAAGGTTGTCAAAGCAGCAGATAAAGTCCATGCCAAACAAATCTTTTCTAAAGGGACTACAAGTTGTGGCACACACCAGGCTGTGTGTCCATTTCAGCACTGAACAAATAATGTTTGCCTCCATGCTGACATCACAGGGCTTCATGCACTCATCATTGCCCACAGTCAGGGGGGAAGCCAGGAGAATAAACCCATGTTGTTGTCAGACAGAAAGGAAAAGGTGGCAGAAACAGTAAGACAAATTTCCCTTGAGGAAAAAAGGCATTCATAGATGGTCAGAACCCTGGAGCACATCAAATGTAAAGCTAAAACCAGAAATGTTCAAGCATTCATGAATGCTTGTTAACAGAATGTGACACTTGCAGTTTTCAAAGGCCTCTGAAGGATTTCAGCCAAAAAAACTATTCACCCATTATAAACATAGTGAAAAAGTCAGATGGGCTTACCTGTAACCATGGGTGACTGAGGGATTTGTCAACACTGAAACGTTTTCTCATCTTCACTTGAAGTAAATTGTTTATTAAATCAATGGCTGGCAAAGAAGAACAAAAATTATATTGTTAAAACACAAATCACCTCTACCATCATTCACATACTGCAGTAGAAATTATTTTTTTATGTGTGAATTGTGTTTGAATTCCTTTGCATTTAATCAAGCTCTTGAATTTTCTATTTAGCTTTGTTTATGTTAAATGTGGCTACAAAATAGGTATGGAGTAAGTTCCCCCTACTTTTGATGGAAACACTAAAAGCTTTACTGTGTTATTCGTTAATCTTTTTCCCTACTGCTTTTAGTGATTTTCAGATATGCTAAGAAGCTTGAGCATAATCCAGTGTTCCACAATAATAGAGGTACTTCCACTATTGTATACTTTTGTATAGGTCCTTCCACATCTGCCCGTGTATTAATCATGTATTAAACAAACATGGTAACAACACAACCAAAGCTGGCACTGGAGAGCTCTAGAGAACAGCTTTGTAAACTTCTAGGTTGACACTTAAATCTGTACTTCCTAATGTACAAGCTAAAATTCCAGATTCAACTTTGAACCATTTCTGTGATTATAGTTCAGATAAAATATACCAGCATTCAGCAAATACCCACACATGAAGTAACTTTCCTTTGGGACTTTTGGCAAGTGTCAGATTACTCATCCCATTCATCATGCATGAAATTTGTATTTCTTGCTAAATCTCCCCTCTCCCCTGCCCTGAAAATTATCTAAAGCAAATGTATTCCACAATTTATCTTTCACAAATATATTTATCTCATAGTTATCTACTTTGGCATAGTCTACTAAACTCAAACTATCAATATTTTTCACACTCCTTCCTAAATGAACCTTGAAGTTTAAGCATTTGAAAGCATTACCCACATACACAAACATTCTAACAGAGAAAATTAATTTCTTTACCTTCACTAGAAATTTCCTTCCAAGGATTTGGTGGGTACATAAAAGCTGCATTTTGGATCTGATCGTTGATATCCTCATCTTCATTAAAGGGGAATGTGCCACTGAGGCTGACGTAGACGATCACCCCCACTGACCACATGTCCAGGGAGCGGTTGTAGCCCTTGCTCCGGAGCACTTCGGGGGCCAGGTACGCAGGAGTGCCCACCACAGAGCGCCGGAAGGACTTCTCACCAATGATGCGCGCAAAGCCAAAGTCACACAGCTTCACCTGCAGCAGCAGCACATTTCAGACTCGGAAATCCCTGCCTCACTTCACACCCTTTCTGCCATCACTTTAACATTGTATGCAAACAGAACAAAGCCCCATGGAAACCAGTCCATTAAGGTTTTAGGTTGCTGGGTTTGCAGCACACAGATCAGCCGCGCATCGGATCAAGAGCTGAACTGGCTCTGCACAGACTCAGGTCTGAGGCAGTTTGTGTATTACACGACCACAAGTGTGCAAATAAGGATGAAGTATCTTGATTCCAAACCCAGCTCATTTTCAGAAGTGAATCCTCACTCTCAAAAGGCACAGAAGCAAAGTTTAAAACACACATGAATCCCAGCCAAATCACATTCCTCTTAATCATATTCCTGAAGTTTCGGCTACACAGAAATCAAACAATGAGTTTTAGCTCGAACTCAGAGCCAGCAAGCTCTTGACAGAACATCCCAGTAAAAAGCATTAACATCTGGCACATGCAATGATGCTCAAATCTTCATGATCCTATAACAGTTCCTCAACTTGAACACAGCAGGCACTCGTGGAGATGAAACAATCCAGACCAAGTTCAACATGTAACCCCAAGTCAATAAGCCCTCCTCAGAGTATAAGGAATAGCAATGCACTAAAGGCACTTAGTGAGACAAGGGGGAAAAAAAAAGAGACAACTACAATACATGCAGTTCAAGTAATTCTAGAAGTCAGCTGAAAATTCCACAAGAGGTTGCTTTTTAAGCAGCAATGCCAATATTGCTTTAAAAAAAACCCAATGAATAGTAATGAGAAGTATTGTTTAATCTTCACTCACTTGAGGGAATGGTTCTGCTGATGCTAGTAGTACATTTTCTGGTTTTAAATCACAGTGCACAATATTCTTGAAGTGTAAATTCCTCAAAGCAACAAGTATCTACAAAACAAAAGAACGCTTTCAGAGTATATTCAAGTAATATATTCAGAAGTGTCAAAAGACACACAGACTAACCAATACAGCAATTTCTATCAACAGAGTCCTCAAGAACTAACTCATATATACTGTGCAAGTACTGTTTTTCTAGCTTACCAATACTTGAAAACAAGGGGATTTATTTTCCTCAACCCTTTCCCCCCCCGCTCTGATTTTTGAATGCTTACTCTTTTGACATTCATTTTTAGATGTCCATAATGTTATGTCTTGGGAAAGAAGGGCCAAAAAAATTAACATAAGAAACATTCAAAGTCCTTTTCTTGTTTATTCAGCTTTCTTTAGATGTGTAGCTCTCTCTGCTCTCTTCTGAATAACAATACAGAAAACTCCTTCTCCAAATTCTCATCTTATAATTACAAAACCCAAATCTAGCCTTTCCCCTCAAAGCAGAGGAACTGACTGCTCACCTGAGTGACCATGAACTTAGTTATTCGTTCTGGAAGTCGGCTTTTCTCACTGGAAAGAATCATCTCTAGCATATCCCCATGCAGCTTTTCCATCACAACAAAGACTCGTTCTGGGGTTTCAAACATACATTCCAGGTTCACAATCCCAGGGTGGTGCAAATTCTAAAACAAAGTAGCATAGGTACATTACTAAAATAAAACAATATGAAATAACCTGAATTACACAGAAATGCTGACCACAAATAAAAAAAAAACAGTTAAAGAGATGCAGGTGAAAAAAATACCTGAGGAAAGAAACGAGCTTGAAACAAGTGTCAACCCATGAAACACACCAGCTACTAAGGATAACTAGTTTAATACAACTTAGCTCAAATGATTAATTTTACAGTTGATGCATGTTCTGTATTCAAGTTATTGAGTATAAGAATAATACTCAAAGATTGAGGAGCCAGCAGTGGAAAACAGCAGAAAATAATACTGAGGGAGTCAACATGGAGCCAAAGTTCATGGCTTTAGTGGGACACCCTACAGTGGGGTAGATATCACCCCCAAGTTATCAACTCCACCAAGTACTCAGGAGTTCCTGCTTTTATAAGATTCCCTCTTCCAAAAGTACTCAGAAATCACAGATGTAAATTTAACAATCAATTCAGAAAACTTAGACACAATACAAAATCTCATTAATGGTCTATTTAAGACAAAACTCCAACACAATTCCAAAACGCTTTTATACCTGGAGAATGGCTACTTCATTACGAAGCTGACTTTCCTGTTTAGTTGGAAACCTCATCTTGTCAATGACTTTGATAGCCACATCTCTTCCAGTCTTCCTATGTTTTCCTAAACAGAAAGTCAGTGTCAGCCACCAAGAGGTAGAAGCAATTTATAGCTACTAAATATTGCAGCAGAAATTCCTTTTTGGGGAAACCAGTATATTCTGTCAGGTGTGCAATATCACCATATTTATATTTAGCATTGCAAATGGTATATGAGTAAAAGAAGCGATCAACCTCCACAGGAATTCTGTAGTTTAAACTTAACCCAGTTACCACTCTGCTGTCAGGTACACATACACTGACATTAGATGTACTGGGTGAAGTTTTTGCTTGTGCAAGGGACTTGCACATGAGCAAGTAATAACTGCTCCACAGAATATTGCCTCTCCTGCAAAACCAACAACAATTCAAGGCCAAAGTGAAAACAGATCTACACAACCACTGTAGTGGTTTCATACTTTCATGGGCTCCATGTGCACAGGAAATTACACACCTAATACTCTTTGGGAAACATGAGAGCAATTAGGTACCCCAAAGAACAGCAACACATTTAACACCCGAGGCAGTCTGCTGTGATCAAAAAGCCCTAAAAGGTTGTGGTAAGAAAGAAAATGTGGTAAGAAAAACACCATTCTGACAGCACCACATATTATTCCTTGCTGCAACCTGCATCAGCTCCATGAGAAGCATTCTGCAATACACAGCGAGGTTGTGTCCAGGGCTAAGTGAGGAGCTGTGACTGCTTCCCCAGCGTCTTCACAGCTGCACAACTGGTTCCTTTCAGTCACATCAGAGAGGTTAATGGGATCACACACTGCAAGGCCTTGGCAATCTGAGACACTTAGTACTAAACTATGAGAGAACAGTAAGTCTGCACCAAAGAAAAGTGTCGTTGTCCACTCAGTGAAGGGTTTGGAAGCCATTTTAGGAGAAGGGGTGACACACAGAGCTACAGTGCAAGTGGCACAGAAGGTTCTGCCAGCACTGCTGTGGGAGCCCAGCCACACCTCAGCAGCCAGCCAGCCTCTCCTGCTGCCCCCTGGTCAGCACTGGGGCCAGGGCTTAGGCAGGGCACAGGAACTGCTCCACAGTTGCTCTCTCTGCCAAGCAACTACTGCACCTGCCTTTAACATCATCATGAATAAAGGGCTTAACTCCACCAGACAAAGGAAATTATATTGAAATGTAGCACAAATACAATCAATTACAAACTAGATGCAAAACACAGAGGGCAAATGCTAGATTGCTAAAGAATGTAAAGCAAACCAATCCATCTAACAAAGCACCTAACTATATAAGCTGGACTACAGCTAAAACTTGCCCATGAAGAGTAACAGACAAGCAGCTTGAAAATTCCTTTTGTTAAACAAAACACAGCCAGCCAGTTTCCAGTGCAAGTTTTACATCAGTAAGAAAATGTCAAGAGTAGTTTTTTCTGTCTCCCTTTTTTCAGATCTTTCAAACTAATTAAAGTTTGAAAGGAAAAGCAGAGGGAAACTGTTCTCACTGATACAGGAAGTTGGATATCTATATCCTATAACTTTTGATTTGCAATTTTGAAAACGTTTGTCAAGAATAGGGGACACAAAAAATGCAACAAAAAATAAAAACCCAATCCAAACCCCACAACAATGAAAGCAACTTAATGTTTCCATTAATTGTTACCATTATTTCAGTATGACTACACAGGTGCAGATAAGCCAATATCCAAAGCTACCAGGTCTAGCCTCTCCAAACACCAGCAACAATTAAGCAGTGTGTAGAGCCAGAAAAACCATAGTCTTTTATACTGTCCTCTCATACTCTTTCAGCTTGTGATTATTTTAAGCCTTTATTCAGTAAAAAAAAAAAAAAAAAAAAAAAAAAAAAAAAATCAATGAAAGCTTTTTGTAAGTGTTTACTACACTTACAAGCACTTGTAAGTATTGAATCATGCAAAACATCAAGCTGAGATTTATCTACAAGGCAATTTAGGAAAAATGAAACCCAGTCATTAAAATAACTGTCTGCATTTGTTAATTTCTATTCATAAGAGAGGGAGGATATTTTGATTCACACTATGCTTTAAGAAATGCAGAGGGGGCAAAAAACCTGATCTCTTTCAAGAGTGATGTAAAACCAGACCAAACTGTATTTCCACCAAGCAGTTTAGAAGTAATAAAGTAGCTAACTACACAATTGGCAAACAGAAAAATCAAAGCCACAACACTTCCTGATTAGAAAGAAAATGTGACAGAAGCAGAAAGATTACCACTTGTAAATCATTACTTATGACTTTTTCTCTTTCCAGATTTATGGTCTGTGGTTTTCTCAACACTTGAGATACAACATGAGATTAAAAAAAAAAAAAAAAAAAAGATAGAAACAGAGTTCATATGCATTTCTAGTATTTCTCTTTTTTGTGATGACATATTAAAAACAAGTTATATGCTGCAACAGAAGGTTTTAAAAACTAGGTGATAATACTAGACTTGAAACCTAGGGCTAACATGCTTGGCAAAGAATACCTCTTTCTACTTTGCCCTGCTGACAGAAATTTGTTTGCATCAAATAAGTCAATAACATGTTTGCATCCATATTTCAAACCATAAACTATGTGTTTTTCTAATTGCTTTTGGCCACATCTCTCAGGTGTAATTCAAAACAGGTATAACTGACAGCAAATATATGACTTCTAATACTGTAAAGCACAGTGTTAGAATTTGCAATTTAAAAAAATCATAAAGCATGGTCAAATTGGATTGCTTTGTATTTTACTGTGGCCAAAACAAAAATGCATATTCTAAACTGATAAGGATGCCAATGCAAAACTGTAAATGCAAGAATTTATTTGTAAGAAATACTGTACACAGAATTGCAGAACCACGCAGCAAAGTAATCCAAACACAACTTTTAACATGATTAACTTTACCTAGACATTCTAGATACAGCTAAGTAAGTATGAAAAAGATAATATTATCAAGCAGACATTCTACCTTAATATATGCATAATGGAACATAATGCAATTTACCTCCATATACAATACCAAACTGACCAGAACCCAGCACTTCATCAGCAAATATTTGGTACACAGAGCTGATATCCTAATGCATAAAAAAAAAGAAATCACAAATATCAGGAGTCATTAAAATGTTCAGGACCACATTAGGTATTACTGGCTAGGCTGTAATTATATCTGGCATTAATCAAAACCTGTAAAAGGTACCATAATTACACTGAGGAGTGAGAAAACACAACAAACTTTTCCTGAAGAGGATCCACTGAGCTGCACCAAAAGCAGGGACACACATTCATAAAAACTAACAGCCATGGCAGGTGAGTAGGTAACTTCCTGCACATAACATGGACTTCTTTACCTAAGTGCTCTGGGGCTGCTTTCTCATCCAGACACTGCTACTACCAATTACTTTGTAATACTCAGTCAATAAACATCACTGTAATACAATGCACATGACTCACCACATTCTCCTGGACCTGGCAATTTGAAACAGAGATGCTTAGAGACAATTCTTCTGCAATAAAGAAGATAAAGCCAAGTTAGTAAATAAAAAGGGCAGACTTTTTCTAAAAAGAGTGGAAAAAAGAGAATCAACCAAAAACCCTTTACTGACTTCTAAACCAGAATCGGTGAAATGATTTTTAGTTGCAGAAACTTCATACTCTGGAACTCATTAGATAAATAACCCTGGAAGTTTTGCTGGGATTATTTGTCTTTTTTTGTCTTATTCCTGATTACAAAAACAGTAGAGCAATACAAGTGTGTACACAATAGACAGCTGGAGAACCAAAAGCAACAGTAATTGTATCATAGTTCATTAAGTGAATAATGATTTCTGGTAGCAATAAAGAAAAACACAGGCAAGAGGAGCAGGCAGACCCCTCATAATCAAATGAATGTAGCTTCTTATCTTCTGTGGCACCAAGATATACAGAATTAATGCATAAGAAAAGGAAACAAATCAAAGAAACCAAATAACAGAATAACTCATAATTAAAAAGGCAATAAAGCCCATAAGATTAAAAAAAATTCCTTGTTTCATGGATAAACTATCTAAGCAAATCAATCCTTGGAACATAAGGGCACATTCAGGAAGTGTAATTTCCAAGTAAACATATCAGATAAAGAATTCTCCAGTCTGCAGCAGACACTGACGTGGATTTTTCATCGCAGGAATAACATTGATGAACAGGCAAGAGGTGAACCAAGGAAGGCAGGAAATACCCTTCTCTTTTGACTTCCAAGGTAAAAGTAAAGCATCTCAGAGTAGCAGACATCTACCACTTGGAGTCTGTCTCTGAAGGCATTCCAGACCCAACTGGATGTGTTCGTGTGTAACCTGGACCCTGACTTGTCAGTGGGGTTGGACTGGATGATCTCCAGAGGTCCTTCCAACCCTAACAATTCTGTGATATTATGTTAACTTAAAGAACAAAAAGAAGTAACTCACCTACAATGTAGCTAGAAAACACACTATAAACTTATTAGCAGTTCAAAAAGAGCCTTTATCATCCTAAAGAGAATTTAGAGAAAAAAAGATGTCTGATTTTTGCCACCTCTGCTTTATCTCAAAGAACTTTACCGAGAGAAGACAGGGACAATTACTAATTCTCAAAGACACCCTGAAGTCTGCATCTGAAATATGAACTCTGAGTCAGTACTTAAGTAACCATACAGAACACAAGGGAAAACAAAGAAGTTAGACAAAAAAATTCCTAAGGTCAAAAAACTGCTTCAAGGTAACTAGAAAATAAAGATACAGTTTTTGAAAGTGTTTAGCAGAACACACTGAACTCTTGTCCACAGATGGCTACAGAATAAGAAATAACTCAGAGGTAAAGAGTGAGTTATTCCTTCCAAATAAATCCATTTTTCTAGTGTCTGAAATGTGCAAGAATAAGGGCTAAAAAGCAGTCACTTCTAAAGAAATTAGTAATGCCACAATTCCACACAACTTCTACAGCAGGTAGGTTCTCTCTACAGTAGGCAGGTTTCTTTCTCATTTCAGCTCAGAATCGCTCCACAAAGAAACAGCCAACCCCAAACATCAGATAAAAAGGATGGTGGTTACAAAGGATTCTTTGCCATGGGTGATACTAGAAGAACATCCTCATTTCTAACTACCTCTGGCCATAATGGGGTATATAAGAATTAGATGATGCCTTGTGGACACTTTGACACTACAAATTCCCTGCTGCTGCAAGTATTTCAAGCACTAGCAATGTCTCCCTCCTACTTTTGGTCTTTTCATTTAAAGGCATGTATTTGAGACTTTTCTAAAATTAAAATCTAAGGGCCCTTGAGATACAGTTCATGTTTCACAAAGTGTAGGAAGAAGAGGGATGAAGAGACATTTTGTGGCCTTCTGAGAGTTTAAAAACCAACCTGAGTTGCCTAAAAATATGTAAATACCACTCCCTGACTCACTACAGTTTCTTATACTCCTACAATACTAAACATATTAAAATACTTCCTCTCAGTATCTACCACTGCAGTTCTATTCCCTACCAATGTCAATGGAATGTTATTATTTATACCTGAAAAACAATTTGTTTTGGAAAAATCAAGTGTCTTTCAAGTCTGTCAGCAACAGTAACCCTTAGATGCTAGACAGCAAAGAGAATTTTGGTGTATCTACATAGAGATATACACGTTCATATATATATGAAACCAAAAATTCCATATCAAAAGTGGCATTTTATGTGTGCATAAAGCCAGGTATGAGGTACCAGCTCCCAGGTATGTTTCTTCACTGTAATTACATACCAAAGCCAGTACTGGCATTTCAAATTTTACTATTTTAGACCATTGCTGCATTTGCAGGAAGTGCCTTTACCTGAGAGTAGCATTTACATGCTCTTAACTGCTGCTGATGCAGAGTAGCCAGATATCAGAAACAGAGAAACTGATCTCAGAATCTACTGCAAAAGAAAATTTTTCTGCAAGGAGATTAAAGAGTAGCTGGAATTTGGAATGAAACTGAAAAGTAAATGCATAAATCTCAGTACAGAATGAGAATGAATGTTGTTGCAAGGAGCAAGGAGATGTCTTAAAAGAAGGAAAACAATATAAAAGTTTAGTGGAGCCTTGATAATGAATATAATCCTATGCCAGATGAAAAAAAGGAGGGAAGGTGCATAAAAATAAGAATAGGGTACTTTTTATAACTACCCACAGCTTCACAAAAGTTTTTTACATCACTGATGGTATTAACATAGCAACACTAACTCCTTTCTTCTCCTTAGCTACTGACATCTCATAGAATTTTAAAAACATAAACATATATAGGTACTAACATAAAAAAACCCAAATTTGTTTCTTTCAAAGTGTATGCATGTAATCTGAATATATTTATTTAGTTATGCATATTAGAAATATGTAATCTGTATTCCCTTTTTACATCTGCATTTGTTCTTAGTGGTCCCACAATAAAACTCTGCACTCCGCATTCATACTGTAAATCTGATTCTTTACTACTTTCTGCTACAAAGGATTAAAGGATTTGCCCACCCTCCACAAACCTGAGTCATTTTTAGAGACTCATGGCAAATGACAAACCCAATTCAGCAGATAACCAACAGACAGTACTTCACTCTAAATAAGCCCTGTTCCCAAAGGAATCACTACCACCAGCAGCTTCAGCACATGAACAAGAGCACCTCACTGCTTACTGTGATCTTTCCCTTGTCCTGCAGCAGTGCAAACGCTAGGCTGAGGGGTGACTGGCATCAAGGCCTGGCGGATGGCTTTCTCCCAGCTCTGAGCTATGTCAAGTCCCACTCCAGAGGCAGCAAGGACTGGACTGTGATGAGCGCTGCCGTTGTTCTCGCCAACAAAGTACACCATCGTGTCAGTGATGATCTCAAAACAGTAGGGGTTGCTGCCCTGCACCACGTGTGAAAAATCTCGAGGCTGAGTCACCTGGAGAATTTCTGAAAGTGGAATCTCCTGAAGAAAGATATTAGAAATTAAAAAATGAAAATGCACATAATATTTTAATATGCTAACACCCATAACTGCAAGCGTTGCAAAGAAACCAAATTAAGTAAATAAAAAAACAAAACTGAAACACCAAGCTTCATAAATAAAATTGAACTGTGCATGACCATTGAACACCCAGTGTTCTGAATATCTATATGCAAGCCTAGACAGACTTTCTGGCCCACCACAGTTCCCTCCATACAACTACTATTTTCTACTCAAACTACATTAATGTTCATCATGAGACACACCTCCACTGCATGGGTAAGTGATGCACAAATAGAGAATGATCATTTTCCCCTTGCAGTTTATACAGCTTAGGCAGAGAAGAGCAGGTGGGAGAGAAAGTGAAACAGTAACATTAAGGAGAGGATGCAGCTAATCAATAAGCACTGCTTTGTGCATCAGAATCATTTTGGGTAAACAGACATTAGCATAATACAGACATTAGCAGATATTATCTGCATACAGATATTATCCTCTACCTGGTCAGTTTAAGACCATGGTACAAGAGTATTACAGAACAGATCTCATGGAAGAAATGGTTTCACGTTCACGCTAGGTGGAGGAGGACATTCCACATCCATGGGAAGGTGCAGGTGCATGTCACTTGCAAGAGCAGTGAACAGGCAGATGAACACCAAGCAGGCATTAGGAGGATAAGAGACAGCAGCTGATTGAGATGAAGAGCAAATAAATGTAAAGGCAAAAACTGTGAATTACTTTAACAGCAAAGACAAACAATTAGATCTAAGCAGTTAAAACAAGGGGTGCAAAGGGGCAAGTGAAAGGACTAAAAGCAGTGACGTAATGGAGCAACAAGCAAGGAACATATTTTACCAGCTGTGTTTTGAATGCACAGGGCAATACAAGTATCAGAGAGGTCTGAGAAGAGACTGCATTGGTCAAGATAGGGATGAAAAGGATCTGGGCAAGTTTATCTGGGTGTACAGAGAAAAGGCTTGATCTTAGAGATGTTATAAAGGAAGAAGCTGCAAGATTTGGACCCCCACCTAAAGGCATAAGACAAGAAAGGGAAAAGTCCTGTTTACACATTTAAATGCATTTTCTGAATATTCCACCACCAAACACAATCCTACATTGACAATACACTATGCTTAAATTATATAAACATAACGCTATACAGTAAATTTTCCTATAAAGCTTGCTTGAAACTTTCAGTTGTACGGTAGGGAGTAATTGAATTTGAGGAACGTTGAAATAAAACACATAAGCATGCAAACTTTCAGTCACTACTCAGAGAACACAAAAATTCAAGCCTTCATTCAAATGGCGGCCAAAGAAACTCTCTGGTAATTGTGAGGAAAGCTTAATATGCCAGGTGCTTAATTCAGGAGAACAGTACATGCAAAAATGTAAGGAGAGACATACTCAAGGGAATTAGAGCAGGAGCGGCAAGCAACTTCTCAGAGTTAGTCTTGATCCTTCTCACTTACAGGCTTTGGGCAACAATTAACCTGGTCACAGTTTTGATTCAAAAAAGAGATGGGAAAATGGAGATAATACGTAAACTGCTCACAGTAGACTTCATCTCTATAAAGCATTGCATAAATCAAGTGAAACAAAATTATTACTCATCATTAATTACCTTGTAATATTTTGTTCCAGATTCATTTTGAAATAGTGTGAGGCATTTGCTGTCCAGTCTCCAGTAATGTCTTTTTCTCTACAAAATGCACAGTACAATTACATAAGGAATAAACGTTTCATATGGCTTTTGCTATCTCATTATTTAAATTAAAAATGCTTTAAATTACTGTGATATCCAATCAAAATTAATCTACAATAACCTTAGACTACAGAAATGAAAAAATAAGCTTTGGGAAAAAATACTTTGTCTTAATTGAAGAAGAAGCTCAAAAATTATTTCCAAAAACTAGCAAATATCACTTACCTTCCAGCAAAAGCAGTGACAACAGGAGTTACCTCATATAGGAAAAAAGAGTTACTAGACAGGCTTTACTCCAGGTGCATATTCTCACAAAATCTGAGCCATTCAAATTTAGTGACAATTGTGAGAGTCATGATTTCTCCCTTCATGCCCTCATACCAACATTGCAAGGTTCAAGCACTGAGCAAGCCTAACAAGTCCTTAATTCTTCCATCAATATAGAGGCAAAACAGGCACATTATGAGATTCAAATGAAAAAAAAACAATTTAGGGGAAAAAAAAACCAAGACAGACTACATAGCCATTTGTTGGAAGTATCCACCAAAAAGAAATCTCCCTGACCAAAAAGTAACGTGGATTAACCGTTGTATATAACTGTCTTATAATTTAAGCAGAAGAATATTCTTCAAAACAAAGAAGCTTTTAGAAAGCTACTATGGTTGTATGAATCAAAGTATCTGTAAGATACTTTCCTTGCACCACGCTCATATAGTTAGAAAACCACTTCCATTTTTCTGGGGCAAAAACCAACACCCTTAACCCTAACTTAGGATGACAAAGTTTCAATTCAATTACATTTCTATTTTATAAACTTTGTCATATTAAAAGCAAAGCTGCTTTTTTTTTTTCCATATTTAAGCAGAGCTTAAATCACTTTACTCAGGGAGAAGCTAAGTCAACCTATAGGAGTTAGACAGAGAAAACTAGATCAAAAAATTGATTTAACTAAAAGGAGTTCCCAGAGAGCACCAGGACAATGGGTGAAACAAAAGGTGTAAACCCCTCATTTCAACATATATGCTCTTTATTAAATTGTGAATCAGGAAAGACTTTGGAGAGAGAAGTTAAGGAAAAGGCTGGTAACTTACTCAGGGGTTCAAAATCTGCCCCATCCCCTACTCTGAGAAAGGATGGGACCAAGGTTAGAAAAAGAGTAAAGATGATGACACAGAAACTTCTCATTTTGAAGAATGAAACATCTTGTTATCGGGGAGCACAAGAAGCACACAGATCGTGCTGTTAAAATGAACCTGTCTGGAACTGATAGGAAGCCCAGTTGTTTCAGGAATAGGAAACAGTCTGACACTGCTGAGAACGGAACGGCCAAGGGAAATAGCCGATGCTGTAATGCCCAATACGGAAGTCTCCTCCCATTAGGAAGCTCTGTGAGATCTTGTTTGGCTGACTGTCCTTTGGGTCAGGATACTTCATCTGACTGGCCTTTTCAGCTGATGTCATCGAGGTAGCAGCCAGACTGACAGATGAAGAAAATCAAACTAAACTGAGTTGTTTCATCAGATCACTGCTCTAAGGGGAGGCTCAAAACAAAAAAAAGTCCATGGGAAAACCTAGTGGTTGCACTGAAAGTTTAAATCAGAGTTGAATACCAGGTCTGCCCTGAACAGTTCTGCTAGAACTATTCACCTCTGTCTGCTACCTTAGTTTTTCCAGAGCCAGCTGATGGTAATTGTGACTTTTACATAGACTTGGCTGTAACTGTATCTAAAATACACTAGATACTTATTTTGGATTGTGATAAATACATTTAGGTACTAAAAAATTGTACCTTAAAGAAACGGTGTTTAAGGTAGTTTCACAAAGACCACTTACAGCAGTCAGTTTAGCTGACAATCACAAAAAGAGAAAACATTACATTATAGAGCTGCCTATTATCACCTTTCAAATTGATTTCTTCAGAACTTAAATAACTTTGCTTTTTTAAATTCTCTAGGCCTCCTCCAATCAGTTGCCACAGAGATAAAGAATGCAAAAGTATTTCTGCTGCCTTTCATGAACAGTCTCAGTATGCTATAATGAGATCTGGGAACTTCTTAAATTCCTCCTTTTTATTCATCGATCGAAAAACAAGAGGACTGATTCACTTCCTCCCATCAGACAATACTAAGGAACCCTGTTATTTTGCCTTGTCCTCCTCCTCAATACACAAAAATCAAGTAGCTTGCCTACTCAATTAAGGTAGCATTATTAGTAGCACTGGTAACAAACACCACAGTCTTTTTGGGGGATGCTTGCTTACCCAAGGACATACAGTCAAGACACAACTCTTAGAGTGAATTGCTAGAGGAATTAAGGGTTCCCATATCTACACATAACTATTTACACACACCTAGATCATTAGAATAATACTCTCAACCATTTCAGTACACAAAATATTCCTATGAATTCCACCTTTTCACATAGTAGAACACAAAAAGAGACAAGTATTTAGTTCAACTATTAAAGAGAAAGATGACACAAACAAATTATTCTAAGTTACTTTCTCAGGAAAGCTGAGATACTGCATATACAATTCATTTCAGGCAATGTAGAGATGCTTTTCCTTCTTAAAGGGGAGAAGGAAAAGTACTGTTTGATCACCACATGAAGAATTTTGAATAAATTACACTTTTTGCCCGGAACCAGATTTCTTTATAATGAACATCACAGCTAAATTCTTTCAAATTATACTCTAATCAGAAATAAAACACACTAGTTTAGAGAAATAACTTAATTTAGGAAGAAACTGAAGTAACTAACCAGGTTGTCTCTACTAGTATAGTGGACCATCCATCCTTCTTTCACCATTGTACTGCTCTTCCTCTTGGTGTGTTTGATTGACTGTACAACTCGCATGAGAGGAATGTTATTGCTTGTTGAAGGACTAAAAGAAGATACAACAGTTTAATATGGAACAAGTTAAAACACAACAGTACTGCAATTATACTTGTTTTACGTATTTAGTCCACAATTTTCAGGAACAGGCAACTTTTATGCATTTAGTCCATCATTTTCAGGAACAGACACTGTGGTTACAGTCCATAATTTTCAGGAACAGACACCTTTTCTCCCCATGCAGATTTAGTTGATGGATGAATTTGATAAGGCATCTGAGCTCCCACTAGGTCTCCTAGGGCAAATATTGCAGTATTTAAGGAACAGAGAAGAAACACACTGGATTGAGGACACCTACAGAAATTATTCTCTTTCAAAACAATCTGCTGAGACTGCTGGTCTTTCATGCCATTTTACACCACAGTAATATAATTAGCATCAGCATAACTATAATTTCTTATTGTCTATGTAAATTGATTATGCTGCTTCATAATATTGTGGTTAATGAAGGTCCCTATCAAAGCAAACTTTCAACTTAAGAAAACATAAACCAGGGTGTGTTAAATCACAGCTGTACTAGAAAATTCTGTCAATGCTAAGATATATTAACTCTCCTGCAGACAAAGGTTTGATAATCTCTAATATTCTGTGAGAGAGCCATTCATTAAACATACAGGTTTTAATAGCACTGAAAATGAAGCTAAACACCAAGGTGCCTGCCTACACCAGAGCTCTATATGTGGCACTAACAGACACATCTGTAAACACACATTTTAAGGTAGTTTCAAAACAAAATGGCAAGGATGCCTTAACATGGCCTGCTACACTATAGGATGTATAACTGGCTACAGGATGCTGTCATGCCAAAAACCTGAATTGCTTCAAATCCAATCAGAAATAAATGGAAAAATCCTACTTGGAGGTAGATGTTGCTTCCCCATCAGGAGATCCTTGGGCTATGAATCACTGGGAGTTGGAAGGTATCATTATATGCTCTCCCTCACAAATTTGCTATTAAGTCTTGAGCTACAGTGATGTTTAGTTTGACCAAATACAACTGCACTTATCTTATTAAGAATGACTAAGAAAATCAGGATGACACTACTCAGAATAATAGAGAAATAAAAAGATCAAATTTGATTTAAGGAACTATGTTAACAGTTATTGGATAAAAGACTTCAGAAACATCACTTTTAAGATAAATAAAGCAAATTATTGCATAACATGCATAGACTACGATGCCAATATTAAAATAGCCTAACTAATGCTGTTTAAATCCACATGTATTAAATTAAGCTCAAGTCACAGAGACCTTAACCATGTATTAGCTTTGTTAAGCTCTAAGTTTTATTCTGCTTGTATTTCTTCAATAACTGCCATAGCATAACTATTTTTCCAATTAGAAGAGGCTATATTCTTTTAGTCTATTTATGTCTCAGATTTTCTTGAGATAGGAGAATTTTACAAAGTGTTTTCAAGCTAAAAAAAAATCCACACAAAGGGAAAATACACTTTCAGCAATAAAGCTGGGCTAATTGGAAACGTTTTGCTCACAATATTGAGCAACACATATCCTGAGCAAAGAAATCCATCCTGGAACTTACCTGATTGTTTTGACAGCTTCCTCATCTTTGTCTGCATCAAGGTCAGATGGATCCATAAAAAAGATTTTGTCCTCTGGAGGAGAGGGCTCTTCAGCATCATCTAGAACTCTACTACCATCACTGTTCATTTCACTGCTATCAACTTCCATCGGCATATCCAAGTCCTGCCCTGGGCTAGCAGGTTCTGGAAACAACGCAAGTCAGACATTGTTTCACACACACAACTAAAAAAAAATAAATAAAATCCTCCAAAACTCAACTTTGTTTTTTTCATTAACACTTATGGAAATAAAAAATTACAATCACAATATACAAAAGCTTCACACACTTGCTGTAAGATGCAGAGTATGCTAATGAACATTATCAATTTGATTTTGCTAAATGCCAAGGCAAGAGAGACCCAACTAAACACAAACCATTCTGAAAGAAACAGAGTGAAAAGCTTAAAGTCTACACCTAAATCCCATTAAGTAATTCTGTTCCACAAGTAATCAGGACAAAGTAACCTTTCAATGGCTAGAGATGACCCAGAGAATTATTCCTGTGCAAATGAAATTCTCCATTAACAGCAACCCAGCTCTGCTCTCCCTGGTCTTGTTGTCCATAATAAGAAAAGTAAGAAAGAAAAGGGGAGCTGTGGAATTGCAGGAAAAGAGAAAAGCAGAACAGATCTTATTCACCTGTGATTTTTTGTAGGCAGAAATTTAGTGTTTTCAAAAGCTGTACAACTTGTATTGCGGAAAACTAAGAACTAAGACATAAAAATATGTCTTGCAATATGTCTATAGCCTTTTTATGGTTGTTTTTTTTGTTTGTTTGTTGGTTTGTGGGTTTTGAGTTTGCTTTTTACCTGGGGTGAGTTCAATTAAGAATGGAAGAAAGAACAAAAAAAAAATTGCTCTTTATGTCTTCAGAAGAATTACATGAAACCATAGTTCACAAACTCTGTGGCCTTTAGCACCTTAGCATCACAAGGGCAGTAAAACCAGGCTGCATCAACATCACGTTGCACATTGCTGTTCACAGCCACCAACCTCAAGATCCAGGAAAGAGCCTGGGAGCTGGAGAAGGTTAGCATGAATGGATGGGATCTATTGTGCAATGGCAACAGACCCTAGCACAGCTGCTGCCCAAGCCTCTGAATCAAGTTGTCCTGTTTGATGCGATCTGCTCCACGTCACCAATTTTGTTTCACTAAAAACTGTGACAAGGCAACAGAGCCACAGAATGGAGGAGATTTTTGAAGGTCACCTGGTCCAACAACTCCCTGAGTTCATTTCTCCCATCTGTTGAAGTCCTCAGGATAGCAGCAGAAACCCTCTGTCATATCAGCCAGTCCTCCCAGTCACCTGCAAAGCTGCTGAGGGTCCACTGCCCTATCAAGATCATTAATGAACATGTTGAGCAGAACTGGACCCTTTGCTGGCCTCTGGGGTACACCAGGAGTTATTTGCCATTGATAATCGCTCTCGAGGCCCCCCATTCAATCAGTTTTTAATCCCTATCTGCTCATCTACCTCATATTTCATCAGTTTTACACTGGTTTAAAACTTACAAAAATACTCTAAACATTCTTCCACAAAGTGTTCTGCACATTCCTCTTTCAATTCTGCAAGGACTATGCAGAAAGCAGTCCTACTTCATTGAAGTTTCCAGAAATTAGGGTGCAGTTCTTTCTTTTGGTTTGGCTTGGGGTTTTTCTCCTTTCTCTTTTATCTCAAACACCTCAGCTAACTCTGGCCAGTAAGCTATGAGAAAGTCATACAAAAATTCCATGTCTTCAGATATTAACATGTTAAAGAATGTATTTCATGGTGAAAAATGAGCAGACCAATCACAACAGATCTTCAAATTTTGTACATTGGGGTGGCTTCCAGATTTTTCATTTCCATTACGCAATCCCAACAAAAGCATAGTGAACTTGTCAAGACTGACTGAAGTAAAATTTAAGTCACCAGAGCGTAAGTTTCACAGTGAATCTTTTTCATTTTAACTCAAAAAACTGGCAAGATAAATAAAAATACATCAAATATTCAGAAATGAGGGAACGAAATACTAAGGCATTTAGTTTTCAGCCACAAAAGATCTCTCACTATTTGAAAGTATGTTTCTCATCTTACCTCCATTGAAAACAACCTCTCCAAGACAGTCTCGAGGTACTTTAGGTGCACAGCGTTTGTGACAGTTGAATCTGCAATCTAAAACAGCAGATAAATAAGCCCATGATATCAGAACCTGACTCCCACCCAGGCACTAACATTTATCATTCACTCCTTCCAACTCTAACTTCAGTTCAGATTCATATATTTGCATGTAGCTGAAGACAGCACCAATGAGGTCACCTCCAGGAGGAAATTAGCAATCTTGTCCTTATGTCACATGTTGATTTGTCCCACCACTATTTATCATGTCAGTACTTCCCTTCCAGTACAAAAGGTTTGCTACTTCTGTAGTTTCTTCTGCAGCTATTTTTTCCCTCATGATGTAACTTCTCCCATTCTTTCATTTGTTCCACATCCTTTTTTCCATTGCTATATGATTTAACTGTCTCATCTCTAACAATTTTCCCCACCAGCTAACTAAGACTTGCAGCCATCAGAGTCTGATCACACGACATCTATGATCACACAACTACATCAGAGCAAATATGTTCTGCAGTAAATCCTGAAGTCCAGTTCCCCTCTCATTCAGGTTACAGATTTGCCTGAACTCCTCAGGCTCCATTTCTTGCTGACACAAGGCAGACAGAATAACATTATGCCCAGATTTGGCCTGACACAGGATGGAATCTCAGCTGGATGTGTGCCATTGGTGCACCCGAGGTATCAATGCAGCCCACTGAACCAAGTTCAGCCCACAACATTACTGGTATGAACAGGAATTTCCTTTATTAGTCACATCCCTGTGATTTTAAACTCCATCAATACCATGAATTTCAAAACTCCCTACTGCCCCCACAATTGTTTTCATATTGGTAGTTTAACCTCTTTTTGCTATTCAAAACAAGCTCAATGTGTTTTTCTTTTAAGCCCAGACAAGAGAAAAACCATTATCTCTCCATTTTTAGTGGCAGAGGAGCCAAATTTTGGAGCAGAATACAATATTACTCAGCTTCTTAGTGCCTAAAAAGATGCTTCCTAGGAGACCCATTAACAGTATTTTACAGCCATGGCTTCAGTCCATATTATGAAATACAATTACTTCACTACTTTAAAGAAGGCTGGAAGAAACAGAGACATTTCAAATCCTGTCATGAAACTAGAAGACTGAATCTATCCTAAAAAATTAAACTATATTCAGAAACATTCCTGGGTACTGCCATGCAATTCTCTAGTCTAGTAAATAGCTACAAACATCCCCTAGCAAGCTTTTGGCCCACAGCATTAGCATAATCTCAAACAGTTCCAAGGTCTAGCTCATAAACCAGAGCATCCTATGAAATTGCTCCAGGCAGTCTGCACAGAGCCACCCAGGCTGGGATGCTAAGAAAATTTGTTCATGAACACGGGTCATTCTGTCCCAGCTGACCTCAGTGTCCGGGAATGTTTCTGGGCACATTTAATTTATTACCACAAACACAGCCTTAGCATCTCAAACATCATCCTCAGAGCCCAAATAGCAATGAATTAAATCAAGAAATCCAGGGCTCTTCCAGGTAATCAGAAACATAAAACTACTAGAAGACCCCCAAGCTTTGTGAATGTGCACAAGGAAGTTGGTGGGAAACCTTAAGAATCTGTAAGAAAAGTCAGTATGAAAAAATTTGAACTGCTTGATATCAGTTCCTGACATATTAAAAATAAGTATAGGATCTTACTGCATAAATGGAGGCCTATAAAGACACTTATTTCTGTCCTGCACATATACATGGCATTTCTCTAGGCTTGTTTTCCATGCATAAATGCTTACAACATGCATACAAATAATATTTTTATCCAGTGCCATTCAATTCCCTGAAACTGATGTGGTAGCCCCATTTGTTCAGCTGGATACAGTCATATGCTGTATATGACCAGCAGCATCTGTATGTTAAAACCACAAGGCATCTTTTTCAGGCTTCATTATTTTTGTATCATGTGTATCCAAGAGACACACTGACTGGAAAAAATATCAAAACCAGTTCAGGATGCAGACTTCAAACAGACTACAAAGACTGCAAATAACAACAGAAATGAAAAATAAAACTACTTCCTTACTCACATGCAACAGCACTATTACTTGTCAAAAAAAAAAAGTTAACACAGCTGTAAGCTTACAATATTTTCTCTCCTCTAATAAAGCAAACTGAAAATGTATTAAGTGACCTCTCTCAAAAAGCTGACCTTCAAAGTCCCGTTTGACAAACTCACATGAGAGAAATGGAAACTCCTTTCCATATTAATGTTTATGATTCATTACTAGACTTTTGTTTCCTGCAAAGCCAACAGATCTGCACTAACTAGTAATAAAATGCCAGAAGGAGATCACGTTAGTTACACCCTAGGAACCACATGGAAGAGCCTAAGAACTGAAGCCATGCATGTTAACATTTGCTACATAAAAACCATGCAAGTTCAGCACAGGCACCTATCTCCAAAAGGTAATAATCAGTATCCCATACTAAAATACAATGAAAACTCACAGATTTCTCAGTGATCAGTCTAGACTACAGATATTGAACAAAAGGAAGCATTTCCCATTTTTATTAATTCATAATTATCCTTCTAGAATTACAGTGTTTTCAAACTACACAATTATATCTTATTTTTCAGAAAAATGTACAATGCACAGCTTACTACAATGAAAATGAGGGCTGCTGTGATCTTCTGAAAATTATTCAATTTTTCAAAACTTACATGTTTGCAGTATACAGTCATCAAACAGTTTTAAATACAAGACCTTTACTGAAATGTACTGCTGCAGCAGCAAATGAAAGGTTTACCTTTACACTGCATTCCTTGGCGGAACAGGCCCTTCAGCAGCCGTTTGCAGTACTGGCAGATGGTGGGACGGGTGTAAGAGTGAACAGCAAAGGTGTGTGGGACCTTCACTCTGCACAGCACCATCTTATCCATCCAGATGGGGCGGCCACTCCAAGAGGGAATCCTCTTACTTGGCTCTGGGCAGCAACGCTGCAATAAAGAAGGAATACATCATTTGCACCAGAACAGTTCTACTGCCATGACTGCCTTGAAAAGTCAGAGCAGTCAGGTGAACTGGAAAAAAGCAAAAACTGCACCCATTTTTAAAAAGGGCAGAACAGACAACCCTGGGAACCACTGACCTTTCAGGCTCCCCTCTGTATCTGGGAAGATCACAGAGATCTTACTAGAAGCTATGCTAAAGCACATGAAGGGAGGAAGTGATTTGGGACAGTCAGCAGCCTTCCATGATGGAGTGACTCCATCTCAGTGGACAAAAAAAGGGCTAGAGGTGTCATTTATCTGGAATTCTGTAAAGCCTTTGACACGGTCACCACAACATCCTTCACTCTAAAGCGGAGAGATGGATTCAATGGGCAGACCTTTAGAAGAATAAGGAATTGACTAAATGGTCACATCCAGAGGGGAGTGGTCAATGTCTCAGTGTCCTGACAGACATCAGTGACAAGTGGTGTCCCTCAGGGCTGACACTGGGCCAGAGCTATTAAATGTCTTTATCAAGGACAGACAGTGGGAGTGAGTGCACCCTCAGCATGTTTGTGGATGTCACCCAGCTGGCACACTGCAGGGATGTGATGCCATCCAGCAGGACCTGGGTAAGCTTGAGAAGTGGGTCCATGTGAAACTTCTGCGGCTCAACAAGGCCAAGTGCTGGCACTGCACCTGGGTTGGGTCACCCCCTGTATCAACACAGGCTGGGGACTGGTGTCAGCCCTGTTGGGAAGCACTTGGGGGTCCTGGTGGATGAAAAAAATGTCAGTGGGGCTGTAAGGGAGGTGTTGGCTGCAAAAGTGACCAGACAAGAAAGCAACCTGGCCAAAAGCTTTAAGAGGACATTCTGGTATTGTAAAACAAAACCATGAAAATACCAGATGGAAAAGCCTTACAGAAAGCAGGAAGTTATGTATGAACCTTTATTTCCACAGAAGATAAAATGCTAGAAATTCACTCACAACATTCATTTTTTGAGCAACCTGACAAGGTGCAGACAGCACATACAAGCCTCCATATAGAAGGTAAAACAGAAAGCACTGGAGGCAGGCAGACCAAATTGCAATCACTACCTCAAACTATTAGTTTTTAGAAGCAAGGTATAGCATGCTGGATAGCTTACTAAATTAGGCAAAACTGTTTAGAAAATTAAAAAATTATTTAGAAAATAAACCCCCTCAAAAAAAAATTTTTGAAATTAAGTTAAAAGAAAAACTTCAATTAAAACAGAAGAAGCATTGAGTAAAATTAAGAGGTATCAAAAAAGTACTAAACATGCACACAGATATCATAAAGTTAAATTATGTGATAAATGCTTACAATTCTATGTTCACTGAATGACTCTTACAAGTAGACATAAACATCAAAATAAATATTTTTCATTACTCAAGACTAAGCTTTTATAGCCTCTAGCTAAAAAAAATAATGTTCTTGAAGTAGACTATATGATTTGTAATTTAAATTGTGGCAAGAATAGTTATAGTGTAAAGTAACAGATTACTAGAAAAGCCTAAGGCACAAACAAATGGATCTAATCCTTGCCTCTCATAATCCCAATATAGTTGGGATATACTTGATAGTTGATATTTGTTATGTAATTGATAACCTCTCAGCAATCATCACAACAAGGAACTACTATGAATGTCTGTTTTTACTGTAAGCCTTTCATCTCATACACCCTCCTAGATAGTGTTTGGGGTTTTTTGGATTAACTCTGTGAAAAGCTTAACAGCAGATTGGGAACACTCTTCCCCAGTATAAAAGCTTACAATTTGTATTGCATTGGCCAAGTAACTAATCTATGCTGATACAATAATTACAGAACTAATCTGTATTACTAGAAGGCAAGATGTTTTATTATTCTGAAGCCAAAGTTCTCAGGATTTCATATAACCATGAGTGAAAGGCCAATAACAAATTTATATATAAAACTTATAATTTATTTCCTGTTGCATCTCTCACAGTAGTAATAAGCACTAAGTGTCCAAGTCTAAGAATCACTGTATTTTAAAATTCACTAAAACTGATCATAATGGTTAAGTTTGACTCCCACATACTCATCATGAGCCACTTAAAACACTATCTAGTTCTTCAGAGGTTAAAGAATTTAAACCAGAAATTGTTTCTTCTTTCACATTACATACTTCTTCAGAGGCAGAGGATGTGTGTTCAGCTTGTGCTGGCCTTGGAACTGAAAGCCCTGCTCCTGGCAAAGACACGTTAGACAGGCGCCTCTTCCTCACTCCACTGCAGTTGTTTGGAATCTTGAAGGCACATCGCTTATGGTAGTTTAACCCACAACCTGGAAGAGGAGTTTGTTTATTCAAAAAACCTCCCAACATTCAAAGAAAAAAACCCACAGTACTAATATTTTGATAAAGGAGTTTTAAAAAGATGACCCAGGACAATGGCAAAGGCAGAAATAGACTGTTATGTCAAATTCTCAGATTTTAGTGTTCTTGATGTGATTCACAAAAACAGCTTTTTCTCCAGTGAGCCCAGTTCTAGTAACAAGGTCTAACACTTAGAAGCAGCTGATCTCCCAGCACCAGGAGGCTTTCATCACTTCCTCACTTTGGAGCACAAGAAGCAAGAAGAATTCAGTGAGAAGGCAGTGTTAGTACCTGACAGCAGGCTGCAGAGTGCTCCACAGCCAGCTGGATGAAAGCCATAAGCAAAGGGATTCCCCTTTGGGAGTATCTCCAAACTACATGTTCCTTGTGCAAAGAACACAAGGTTGTAAGCTAGCGATTTTTTTCAGAGTGGGAAACAACAACATTTCTTAAGTCATTAGCCCAAGGTCATGCATTAGCCCAAGTTTGCATTAATGTCAAGATCAGAACTTCGGTTTTCCAATGCACAAACCCTTCCAGGTAGGAAATACTGTATTTATCACTTGGTAACATACCAAACACAATACAACTACTTCTTCCTCATCTCATATAGATATACACACACACAAACACACTAAATGTCACAGACTGGCTTACCCTCACATTTTAATCCTTGTCGTACCAAACCCCAAAGCATCTCTCCGCAGTAGTCACAAAAAGTAGGAGCCTTGTAGGAATGCACATAAAGTGCATGAGGACGGATCTGGAAATCTTCAACTGTAGCCAAAGCTTTAAAAAAATTGCAGTAAGTTATAACTCTTGCCACAGGATCAACAAGGATTTATGGAAAGAACATGTTTTAAAAATGGCTAATTTAAAGAACGCTTACAAGATATTTAGAAATCAGCATTTTACTGTATGTCATTTAAATATACACTCAGGAGACTACATAGTTCTCAATAAACATTTTTATTGAGGAAAAATATCCACTGAACTCTGTAGGCTAATGTTCCCAACTAATCAACAGCATGAATCACTCTGTTGAAAACCTCACTAAGTTGAAGGCAGGTACAACAAGCTTTGCTAAAAACAACAGTAAATGTTTTAAAGAACAACTTAATTTTCCAAGCTGTTCTGTAACCTACAAAATTTTCAAAAAAAGATAGTTCTAAAAATAGATTTTTATCTTCTTAAGTACTTCTGCAGTAAAAGCTTATTAGATTCAACTCAGTGTATCAAAAAAGAACTGTGGATAAAGTTTCCACAGAACACTGAAATATTATTTTCCCTAAATAAGTGTAGATATATTTCAATTTCTTTTGTTTTGTATCTTTGAGGGAAAGAAACAACAAAAAAGGTATTTTACATCAAGATTGCCTTGTCCTGATGGCTAATGGTTTTTTATCATATACATACTAACACTCCCTATTCAGATCTTATTTTTAAAATCCTACTGAAAGAGATTTACATGTCTTCAAAATGCCTGTTTCGGGTGTTCTGTCTGTCTGTAAGGAAACTGTCAGAGACTGCCAAGAGTCACACAACAAATCTTCCAAATATGCTATTCATCAGAAGCAATGAAAAGTTGAAAATAAGATGATCAATTACTGAACATTTTAGACATGCCCTGAAATGTGGCCAAGGACACAGCCTTACTTACAGCTATCAAATTCATACTTTATTGACCAAGCTTACAAATCTAAGCTCATGACAGTCAAGAAGTCTCTCCTTCTAATATATAGTCTCAGTTTGTCATTTTTTCCTCAAAGACTTGAAAAACTGCTCAACACTAGTCCAGCTTTTACTTGTAGTTTAACTGCAGCTGACTTTTGATTGAATTTGATGAAGTATTGATCAAACACATACAATGACAACCAGGGCTGGGGTTATTTTGTCCTCGTTATTGGTTAATGACCACCACTCTAAGGACTACATTGTTCAAAGAAACTTTTTTTAAGAACTACAATAACTGTAAGAGCCTGTTTTTATAGGTATGATTCAGCAACAACATTTATATGAAGTCTTATGACAGCATAAGCCATCAATAGCAAAAACTACAGCACAAAAAGACAGATATAAACAAAAGAAAACCCACAACTTGGAAGAACAAATTCTGAATCCTACCTGCATTTCACCTTAAACCATCACAAAAATGAAAAACTGGTATTATTATACTTATAAATTCTCATTTGTATAATTCAGATTTATTTTTAATAATAAACCTGAAGAAGATTAAAACAGAACAATGAAAAAATAACAAAACTGAGTGCTAAAGCATCAGTGACACTTGGACTTTCTCAGAAACCTCTACCCCAAAGTATATTGCCCAAAGTGAAAAAGCTCAAGGCAGACATGAAAATAATGCTCCATGAAGTCCTAATTTCTTTTAATCTACTGACCAAAGAGTTGTTCCACTGCTACAGTAATACCTACCAGAGAGTACAACCTCAACAAGATCTCCCTCATGTATCTCTTCTGCTGATGTAATTCGTTGCAAAATATTATCTGAGTTCAGGTCATGGCGGAACAGGAGAATTTTGTCATACATGCCAAAGAAACCACACTCTGGGAACTGCAATAGAAATCAAACTATAATTAATACATGCTCTTTGATAATCCTATACATCAATGTTTTTAATAACAGCTACAGAACTCAAGAGTTGTAAATGTTTCATGACAACAAAATAAATCTGCCTATTATTGAGGAAACAAAGCATTTTCTGAAAACTTCTAATTTTTTTTCTTTTTTAACCTGAAAAAAAGAAGTGTTAAAGTTTTTGTTTATTTGGGTTTTTAATCTCTCAGACCAGCATAATCAGTCTGGCACATAAAAGCCAATGCAGACTTTTAACTTGGATACCACCACCTATAATCCTTATTTCACAGGTATTCTGGTCAGGCAGGTATTTAGCTCAAGACACTCCAGCAGCACCTGCTGCACTCTTCTTGAGCAGCAAGCCAGTTAAGAAGCTCCATACCATTGTTCTACAACAGTTTAGATCAACAGATATGAGTAATCCTGAGTAATATGCTCCAGAGGACACTGCTTCAGCAGGCAAGTTGGACTCTATGACCTCCAGTGATCCCTTCCAACATTACCCATTTTCGGTGATTCTGTGAAAAGAAAAACTCAAATCCTCACAAGCACAGGAAAAAAAAATCCATACAGGAAACAGATACACTAAATAACATGCCACTTTTCCATGATACATCACTGAAAAAAGCTCTCATTCTGTATTTTCCCTACTCATTGAAAGCTTTCTCATTTTTTGTTTTCCTTATCTTCAAAACACTGTCAAGTATGAGTAAAACTTCTTAAAATGAAAACTTGTTAAAATGAAAAGCTTAAAAGTAAACAGTTCATGGGGGAAAAGAGCAGGTACAGACCCTGGAGAGGAATGAGCAGCATTCAAGCAGCTCCTTTGACCTTTTGGTTTAAACCAGAATTCAAACTTAAGGTGGAAACACACACGCAGATCAAAACAGGAAAAGTGTGGGGAAAAAATACGGAAAAGCTCAGAAGAAACTTTTAATTAATAAGGTAACAAGTTAGTAATTTACATGTTGCATAGTCAATTTTATCTAAACTGCATGAAGCTTGCAGTGTATTAATTGCAATTAACTAAGATTTGTTCTACCAAATCAAACACATAATGAAGGTATCATATCTATTGTGCCCATTGTTTCCACACTTTCTTCTCATTCAGAGAAAAAAATAATGTCTTCTATACAGCAGCAATTTTATCTGAAATACCAAGTTAGTCTCTCTGTTTTGGTGTGTATGCACTACATAATTACATGACACATAACACTGAAGAAGTCCTTGCTCCAGAAAGCATGCTATCTACCTTGGACAGTCACTAAGAGAGACAGAATTTTTACAATTTAACCCCTGCAAAAGCAAAAGCCAGAGCTGACAAATTTATTCTAACACAGAGGTATTCAGTCCACAACAAGAAGAAACTGATTTACTGGGCCGATGCCAAAGCACCCAGCTGCTTCCTCTGTCTCTCAACTCACCTTCAGGCTTCCTATGTAAAAAAAGCAAATATCCAAGAATATACTAAAAATTGCATTTTTCCAATTGCCTAAAGATCATTTATAATAGGAAAGAAAATACAAAGCAAGAATTAGCTGTGCTGCCCAAATATGTATATCAGTATCTCTGCAAGTACGCACAGGACTTGACTTTATATTCTGAACACACAAAGATACAGTCACTAGTAATTCTTCCAAGGAAACTGACATTTCTCCATAACTTAAACCACACCATAAACTTACTTTAAGCTCTAACCCAAAATCCCACTGTGCCTTGATTGACAGAAAACAAGATATATTAACATTATTAAAATAAGTGCTGTGAGGTCTATTCCTTGGTACACTGTTAACTTCTGTTAATTGCATTATACTGCTGAAGAACTTAATTCTAACAAAAGGGATATAAAATCAATATTACAACAGTATGTATCTGCCTGCAGATACACATGACACGTTTTAATAACACCAATAATAATTTCAGCTGCCAGGAGGGACAACTCATGACTCAGGGAATCACGTGAACTATTGTCTCTTCATATTAAGTTCACAGAACCACCTACAAACCACAGATTTTAAGGAAGCCTCCAAGATATTTTACAGGTTTAAGTCTCCTTCTTTTGATAAAGATATGTCTTTCTCTTAATTTTTTTTCACTCTTTAAGACCATAACCCTGTTATGCAGCTGCCAGAACATCCCTACACATAATCCTCCACCTCAGTAACCAGAGGTCACATAATCATCTGCCAAGCAGCACTTATCTTAATTGCTATGACAAAATATATTCTGCCTGTGTGCCATTTACCCATTCTCATGTACAAATCTTAGATTTATTAAAATGTTTTAAACATACTACACTAATTTTCATTACTGAAAAGCATTAGCTGGCAAAATAAACTAAAGTTACAGATGAACACTGAAGTCCTCTTTGTGACAGCAAGTTTAATCATTAAAAATATGAGATATTACATCCCTTAGAAAGCAGCACCATCATTAATCCAAAGTTTGCAAATAACATTATAATACCTATAACTAAGATTTTGCCTTTCAAATAAATTCCAAAGGCAAAATTAATTTCTATGGAGTAGAAATATTAGGAAAAAAAGCAAAATCATCCATTACAGATTGTCAGAACTGTTGATATCAACATCCTCATTTGGTTTTCCATTAATTAAATTGACCTTTTAAGCTGTGTATCATGAATGCTTTTCTTATTTACATCATATGCTTTACTGCCCTTTTCTTCCAAAACCAATACACATAGACATAAAAGTGACTGTGAAAAATTGTCTGGTTTTGTAACTCTAACATTTAACCTCCTTAAAAGGTATTTCTTCCACTTCCAAACTTGAGCTTTTTCAGTGGCTTCTAGACTATGATGCAGAATCACAAGCTCACAACCATCAAGGGAATAATCTATACTAGAATGGAGTACAAGAGTTCTCTCACTAAACACAGCCTCTGCACAGAGTTTCTATAGCATGTGACAAGACTACACCAGGACACATTTTTCTAGGCATTGTGCCTGATCTCCATTTCTGAAATAATAATTCCAAAAGCTAAAAGGATGAGAAGAGACCCAGCCTGTTCATTAGCATGGAGCTTCAGTTGCTAGGAGGTTTTCCTGAATCTTTAAGAGGGACAGGCAGTAGCTGAGGAACCTCAGCAGCTCCTTTACCTGTCCTGCTTGTGAGGCACTTGTCTGCACATCCACAAAGCAGCACAGAGGAAAAATGCAGGTGGGGGCCACCAACACCCTGCCCAGGACCTCCCAGGCCCTTCACAGGAGCCATCAGGCCCATCTCCACAAGGCAGGGGAGCACAGAGAAAGAAGGGCAGGTAGGAACCCAAATAAAGAACTCCAGGGAAAAGATACCCTGGCCTTCACAGGACATCCTTAGACCCGGTTTCCACACATACACTGATCAGGTAAGTCAACACCAGAACACCTTTTGGCCTGACAGTGGTTGCAGTCCAATGGTATGGCACAGATGGTAAAATTCTGGGAAATTAGGATTGTACAATACCTACGGAATGTTTACAGAAGGCAGCAAAGGCAAGGAAAGAGGTGATTCAGGGAGGAATAAACGTGGGAAAAAACTGAGGGATAAGAAGATAAAAGAGGCTGGTCATCTGTAAACAGGGGTTGGTCAGAACAATTGTCTGATCATGCCCTGTGCATCATCAGCACCACCCGTCCTCTATTCTCATTAAATTCAATTTCTAGCTATTTTCCTGAATGATTTCCTCTCATTCTGAGCCCATGTGTGTGTATGGGGGGTCTGACTGCCAGCAATCAGAGCAAGAGGACCTTGCAATCTCAGTGACTGCAGAGATCAGAGTAAGTGAAATCAAGAGCTTGAATATCCAGGTGTCAGCAACTGAAAAGACCAAGATCCAGCAGCTACTGAAGTAGCAGAGAGTGCTTGAAGCCAGCTGCTGGAGACACCCATCTTTGTTTGCTGCTATTTTTTTACTGGTTGGTGAGGGAGTACGTGTCTGTACATTTTTCGCCACTACCAGACCTCCATCCTGAACCACCAGAGACTGATACAGCATAGGACCACTGGTGCTGTTTGTGCTCATGTGAGGGCTCACAGACACAAACACTGTTGATCTGTTTGGATCTGTGCATACACATGTATGTGCTGCACACCCGTATCCAAATGCCAGCGTCTATCAGGAATAGGTGGTCAGTCTTGTTGTCTGTAGCTGGCACATAGGGACAGAGCTGCAGCAGCCTCCAAATTCAATCATACCTAACAAAATGTTTCAAGTTCAATGAACTAATCCTGCTCTTTCCTTGCACACCTCCCCCCCACCCCCACCAAAAAAAAAAATTCCCACTTACAAAAGAACAGACCCTACAGGGAAGATGCCTACCTCCCAACTCCCTTCCACACATTGTGGCTAAGATTCCTCTCCTCTGCCCCCACTGCAGCCCCGTGCACCCAAGCCATGGAAGCGCTGGCTGGCTGCCCTGCCCGTGGCCGGCTCTGATGAGCTGCAGGTGGCCCAGCAGAGCCCTGTGTACGGCACTTGGCCGGGCCTGGAAGCAGGGAGCAATCAGCTCCGACCAAGCAGCTTGGCTCCTTCCCGGCATGCGGCGCCTGCTCTCTCTTCCGCTCCCCAGTCCACTCGGGAATGCAGCATTCCTTGCTAGCACCTTGGCCAGAAGGCTCTGTGCACACTGCTGGCCAAGAATAACCTCATCGATTAACAGGGGTTTCATTTCAAGTGGGATCTTCTAACAGAATTTTTACGCAAAGCTTAAACTATGTTCAATAGTTGAACTACATTCAAGTTGTACACTACCAAATTCTTCTCTCTTGTACTGCAGCAAAGTACAGCTTTTATAGCTTTCTTTATGCTCAGTTACACGAAGCTGTTAAGGAAGAACGTTACCCAGTTCCTTTGAAGTGTTAAGAGCTCATAATGTAAACTTGAAAACAAAACTCAAAGCAGAATTTTTTAAAGGCTGTTTTATCTTATGGGATTATACAGCCATTACTTTCCTGCATAAAAGCCTAATGTATCTGCACAGTTACTCAGAACATACAAACTGCTAATCCCAGTATTACTTAGTTTCCTAAAAGCAAAAGCATGACTGTTCCCAGTTTTAACAGTTCCAAAAGATCATCTAGTGACAGGAAATCACTTGTGGGAAGTCTACATATGCACTAGACTGTGCCAAAATTAATCTCTGTACAACAATATCATCAACTTTTATCAAGAATATATGTCATTATTATTACTTGGTGATACTAGCACAAATAACACAACTAGTGCAATATTACAATTACACTGAGGAAAAATCATTGGTGTTATCTAGCATGCTCATACTGTAAGTATTACAGCATAGCTAGCTTTAATTGAGAGTGCACTACATTGTCTTTTTTTATTCAGAAGAACTCAACCAACATACAGCAGTCAGTACTCTGAGTGAAATACAACTGAGGCTTCTTTCTATCTTGGCAGTAACTGAAAAATCCCTTTACTTCAAGTTCCAGGAGTTACTTTGCAAAGTTCTGGACTAGTCGCCAAAAATTCTCACTAGGGAAAAGTGTAGGCGGATATTGTTTCAAGGTCCAATATCTCATGACCCGTCATAACTCAAAACAAATGCTTCAAACCACTGAAAGTTAATTCCAAAGTCTAATGGTCCAAAACACCATTGGAAAGTCTCTCCGTTCACTGAAGTCATCCATTCTATTATCCTGCATCCCTACCCAGCTATTCACTCCCACTCTTTAGAATCATGTGCCAAATGACATTATCACACAGATGATTAGCTTCAAACATGTTGCAGAAGATCCTTCCCTCACCAGATGCCTCAGTACAGACATACTTGGACTACTGCTTGGCTAGGTTTTCAGGCATGCAAACTATCACCATGCTGGAAATGCTAATCTGCCCCCCATGTAACACCTCTGTGCCACCAGTAATTCCCCAGCTCCCACCTTCTCAAAAAGCATGTTTGCTTCTCATGCCTCAACTCTTGCTAATTCTCTGCATTCTTTAGCTCATATGAAGAAAAGAGTTGACAAGTCAAGAAGGCAGAGCAGTAGGAGGAAAGCAGATCTGAGCACATCTGAACAGAAGAGATGATTTGCATTCATTTTAGAGCCTTTCAAAAACAAACACCATGAACTATCACAAGCTTAACCTGGAGAAAAACCCAGAACACTGGCTGCAATTCTGTTATTTATTACGCTCAAGTTGTTACTGCAAGAGCTGTAGAAATCCATCTGTAATATGGATGGATTGCAATATGATCCTTGTGATGTAATGAAAATACAGAAGCAGAATCTAATCAGCAAGACATAAGAAACACCACTTTGATTTTGCTAAATGGTGACTTTGGATGGGTTCAATAAAAAAACTGTTCTAGAAAGACTAGGCAGGAAGAGTAAGAAACAGATTACATAGGTAAAGTATCAGTACTCGATCAAAAAGAATGCAACAGTCAAAGGATCATGAGAATTTCAGGGAAACATTCTAAGGTAGGGGAGCAGTTGGTCTGTTTCAGAGCAAAATATAACAAAGCCATCAGAGGAAATATATACAGAGAAGGAGAATGCCGAGTATGACTGAAAGTGAAAACGATGAAGGACAGGTCTGTGGACCTAAAAAGATAGAGAAGTTGCAGAAACATGAAAATAAAGACTCATAAATTTACTGAAAAAGTTACAACAAATCTTGCAGGTATTGATACTATACAAGTAATAACTCAAGTTACACTTTTAGCTGCAGTTATCAAATGTTTTTCATTTATAGCTCAAACCAGAATAAAATTAGGTGAACTAGAATACAGCACTTAGAGCATGCTGTCCAACATAACTCTCAGTCTGCAGGCAGTGGAACATCACCACATGTAAGTTTCTAGTTTTAAGTCTGTAATTCCTTTGTTCTACTTCATGTGAGGAATGAAGAGACAGCATTCAAACACAGAACAGGATTAAGAACTTGCCTCTGCAGTATCTGACTTCTGTGCAAGGACACACACTGTCTACCTGCTACAAGTTTTTCTGCTTCTAAACACTGTCCCTCTGCTCCAGCAGCCATATGTGTCCAGCTTATGCTCCTCTTCAGACTGCCCCTGAGAACTGTATGTCTGATCCTTTAATACAGAGCACCCTAGATAAGGAATGAACAGAGAAGACCATGAATGTACTGGAGACCATAAACAAGAATTTTTTTAAGCATCCCTATAAAGTCGAAAGTTTGGATTTTCTGAGGAGTTCTATTAACCATTCCAGTACAAAACAACTCTAACACAGTAACCCCCAAACTTAACTTTATACTTGAAAAAAATTGAAGAAAATCACTTAAAAAGAAAAAAAATCTCCTGATGTTCAGAACATCTGTATGAGAGCTAAGAGACACACCAAATATTTGCATTACTCATCTCACTCTCTTTGCAGACACATCTCTTTAGTTTCAGTTCTGCTGATGCTGCTTCTAATTACCCTTCAGCAAAACCTGAACAAGCTACACTGAACACCAGTGTCTGAAGCAGGAAACACAGAAAAGCAGAGCCCTAACCAACATTTTTGATACTGCAATTGTAGCCTCAAATTCAGTAAGGCAGGTGGTTTAAGCTCCCAAGTAAGCAAAGAAGGACTCCTCAGTTTTTTTGTTCCAGATTATGTACAGGAATACAAACCTGAAATGTGACTGTTAAGTAAGGAAACATCTGTTTAACTCTAGTAACAATAACAGTCAAATAAGAAGAAAAGCTATCAATTACTATTCCAAGTAAAAAAAAGAAAAGGTATTTCTCCTAATTCATTAAAGAAATGTCACAGTAAGTAGATACTGTTAAGTACAGAACTATCACAACAACAAACCACACAGTACCCTGCAGTCAGGACAAAACACTTTAAGCAAGCTGTGGAATACCAGAGGAAAGGGACACTGTTGAATCTCAACAGCATACCCAGCAGGTTCAAAGCTTTTAATTGGAAAAAAGCAGCAACCATTCGCACAATTACCGACAAGAATACAGTTTGCAATTCTCACATCTGGTATCCACTAATCCAAGAACACTGAACAGCCACCAGATCTAAGGGAAAAAAAGTCAAGGCAGGACATACTGCTGTCAAATAGAGTACAGGGAGAATACTGCCACTCATGCACTAGCTGCAAAACTACTTATGAAAGATGAATCCACCACACATGAGGTTGTTTCCTGATCAGTTTGCTGCCTGTGCTTTCACTGAGCAGTCACTTTCTGGTAGTATCAGCTGCAGGAGAGCAGAAACTGCAGCAAAACCAGACAAAAAGGAAAACTGATTGTGAAATCCTCATCAGTTTTGCAGTAGATTAGGCTTAGCATGTAAGAACTTTGAGCTATAAGAAGATCTCATGTTAAAATTTTAGCTGAGCCTGCTGAAAAAACAGAAAGGAAAAAAAGAAAACTAAGTGTGAATGTACTTGTTTTCATCTTACTTTAAGATAAAAGACAGGAAATATGCAGATGTAAAGAGAAGGATATAGAAAGAAAAAGCAGCCCCTAAAATGGCTGCATAAAGGTACACCTAACATGCATGGTACAGGAAAAAAAAGTTGACCCAAATAACTCAACTCTTCAGAAAGGAACTAAGATGCTGAATTATATTTTGGAAATTATTATGAAATTGGCTTGTTTGACAACTAGTTTGTAAAAATACAAAAGATATTAAATACATTATATGAAAAATATGCAGTAAGTTATGAGATGGGGAAAAAAGATACACAGGCATATAAAAATAACATATAAAGTGCTTATGTTTTTTCAGGCTATTAGGTGAAAAAGAATTATATAATAAAACTAACCAATGATAAATATCACCACTATCACAACAATCGAAGACATGAAAATAATTCCCTGACCTTGATGGAAAACAGCAATTATTTCTTACTTTATGAAATATTGTTAACTTCCATTCAGGTTGCTTCCTAGGATCTAACCTTCCTAACCTAAAGATAAAGAAAAAATTTGGACGCAAAACCAGCATGATCAGTGTTACTTCCTTCCTAAATAGACAGCATTTGCAACAGGTAGCCAAGACACAATGGAAAAGTGTGCCAAGGTTCTTTTATTTCTCCTCATCCCTCTCCTAACAGAAATATATTGACATATAGGAGTAACACATGTATTCAGTATACAGAAAAACAATAATAGAACATTATTAGCTGCTTGGTGGGATATTTAGTTATTAACTAGAAACAAAAAGAAGAGCAAGTATCAAGTCTGTAGCCACAACTGGTCCTGCCACAGTAGCTGGCTATACAGATCCAAGAATACTCTTCAACAGTAGTAAGCATAAGCTAGTAAAAACCTAAGGTATCAGTGGCAATTGTTAAAAGGAAAAAACTGCCCATACTGTGAAAAGTCATTCATGTAGGAAATATAGAACTACATGTTCTTTTATTAGATTTCACAAGTGAGAAAGTAAGAGGAGGGTTTACTCCTATTGAATTAAAAGCTTCTCCCTTGAGAACCACCAAAATTTCTTTCTGCATAATTGCAAATACCTAGCGTAGATCTTTGTCACCATACCAAACTCTTGGCATATCTCAGTTGCTATTACTAAACAGCCTGCTAGCAAACAGCTGTTGCCATCAGCACAACACAGGAGCATTATACCATACCTTCTGGTAAACTATTGAGCACACGAGGTCTTTAACAGCAGAGAGGGACAGGTCCTGAGCTTCAATGGTGACAGTCTCCCGAGTGAGACCAATCTGCAGAAGGAAGGAGATGCCATGCATGGAGCCTCGGGAGTTGGTGAGGCTCTGGGTACTGAAACTGCCATTGGAGAGCCGGCTGGAGAGCCCCGACTGGGGACTTGAGGACAAAGATGGGGTCTGTGGCGCAGCAGCATGACACGTAGGTGGGGAAAACTTCTGTAAGGATGGGGGAGAAGAGTCGTTTGCTGACATCTGACTTGTTTTACTCTGCCGAGATCTCCCTAGCAGTCAAATTCTAAGTGGAATATGTTATCGGTTCTTGGTTTGAAATGAAAACAAGGATAATGTAAGTTTCCCTTTCTTAGTTCAGTAAAATGCTCCTGACCAGTAAAATTTAAATTTCCCTTTCATTCGGTGCAAGCCAAAGAGTAAAATAATTACAGCTGCAAGTTACTTTAAATTAAAGGTTCTCTTTCTGCAGTTACAATCAGCTGATCAAAAGCAGATTGCTTGTCCTTTAGCACCACATCCAGACACAGAGGATTACATAAAGGCCTCACAGAAACACATCAGCTCTTCTGTTTTATACTTGTCCTTCATTTTTTATTAAAAAACAAAAGCTGGAGAAGCAGATTGAAATAGAGGTTGATAATTCATTAAGAGGATCCTTGTTCACCTAGTTACACAGATCATATCTCAAATGAAGACTCATCTTCATGCAGATAGCCTTTCACAATGAAAATAAAAGTGTATCCTTGAGCAACAACAGAAGTCCACATATGTGATCAATCTATTCCTCCTTCAGAAAGTCTTCTCTGAATTCACAGGACACGGTGAACTTGAAGATCAATGAAGATATCCAATTTCATTTTTATAAAATATTTTAGCTCATGAAATGGAGCAGCAGAATGTCTGAAGATACAATCATATTAAATGTAATCTGTAGCATCACCCAGATAATCTCCAGCATTTTGAAACATTGTACTCTGCCTGTAGGGGAAAAGATAAAGTTGTTATTTCACATGAAATGCATGAAGTCACATACCCATGTCACAACCACGCTACTTTTACGCAGCAGGACACCAACTCCTTTTACTCAAAGAAGTTAATAATAAAGAGTGTTTAATAACACTAAATGTGTTACATTAGAAGCATTTTGTACTTCTAAATTAAACTTTACTGCTTTCCCACTGTATGATACACAAGAAAAATCACATCTACAACTGACCAATTTGTTACTACAACTTCTAATTAACAACAGTTTAACAGAGCAAAGCCCTTAGCACTTAGGAGGAAAACAACAAAAACGTGGGGGAGGAGCAGTAGAACACAGCTCTGCTCTGCACATCTATATTGGGAAGCTGGTGGGTAGGGAAGGAAATTCATTAAATGCATAGAAATGTCAAAAAAAATACAAGATGAAAACTCAAACTCTATGTGGCAGCATGTACTCAGGGTATCATTTTAATAGTGTTATTCAAGCAAACTGAAGAATGAGTTGCACAAACTCTAACTACAGGAAGATATGCAGAGTCTACAATTGAGCATCGGTTGGTTCCTTTGGAAAAAAAAATCATTTAATAATGATTAAAAAAGCAAGTCAGCTACAACCTTTGAAAATAAATAATTTCATGAGCATGGGCTTGAGATACTTGTCACAAGATGCTATGCTACCTGGTTCAGTATTTCAAGCATTTCATGAGCAGCTGAAATGCTTGAAAAGAATAATTTCAAGATTCCCCATGCAACTTCTGCCACAGGAAAAGTTTTCCATGGATGCAAAAGTGGTCCAAATACATAGGTACTACATATTGCTAACAGTTTTTAAGGAGCATTGATCCATACAAGATAACAAAACCAGTAAGCTCACATATTTTTTCCTTCCCTTATGTCGTTTAAAAAAAAAAAAAACACTCAGAAAGTGTATTACTCTTGCAATGAAATTTCAGAAGAGAAATGCCACATCTTATTGCACACAGTGGCAGCTGTCCTTCCCAGATATAAGGCTGAGACTAGCTAAAACAGTCCAATTAATACACTATGCACTCCTGGTATTTACCAGTCAAACAGGTGAAAACCCCACTGTCACTGCATTCTAAAAGGTAGATAAGGAAAGAGAGAGAAACAATTTGCAGTACTGGGAGGAAAATAAGCTCTCAGTACAGTGACAAAAATTCCTAACAGGGGCTCTGTAAGAGAGAACAAATTGATACATTTGGATTTTAAGCACAGTTATCTAGAAACTCTTGCCTTCAAATACAGAAGACTCGTTGGACCTGTAGCAACGACATCTGAAAAGAAACTTCGGCCTTAAAGAACACGCTAAACACGATATAGATGAAAGCAATAAATAGGGAGAGCAAGGACAGCAACAGTAACATTTAAAGACCTTTCTCAAGAAAGCAGCTTCACAGTGCCTTCAAGTTTGCTTGCAGATGACTTGTTCTTGTTTTCTACCTACTGTTTTCCTCTCCCTCACCTCTCACAGATACCAGAGACAGCAAATATGAAGCCTTAGGGGTGGATTTGAATTACAAAAAACAATGCCTAACCAACATAATAGAGAACAGAAAAGCCTTATGATGTGAAAGAATTAATGAGTCTGCTAGGCAAGTTTAATTAAGACAGTGAAAGCACCCTGTGAAAGCTCACCTACAACTGACTAATTAGAACGTTAATTATGTTTGTCAAAGGCACGATGCATTTGCATTGACAAAGCCTTTTGATACCATATGTATTTGCACACAAGCCTTTGAAAAAGTTTATTTTTGTTGCTTAATAGGAAAGAATGGATCTTTCTATGAAAGGAAAGCCACAGAAACTGTTCACTTCGTAGTGAGGATAGAGTTCTTCCGAACATCAAATCAAATAAGCATATGCTGAAACTGACGTGCAATCTACAATACCGCATTTTGTTTACGCAAAGAAATCCCTGTACCTCACAAAGCAGAGAGGAGCAGGGGCAATGAAGGAGTCCCTCTGCCTCCTTCTCCCGCAGCCCGGCTCGCAGCCTGCGCCCGCCCAGAAGCGCTGTCCCTGCCGTTCCCGCTGTCCCCAAACCAAGGCAGCTTCTCCAACACCTGGCCCTCCACCCGCCCTGCCGTCCCGACCCGAGGCGAGGCGCGGACGCCGAGTCCCGCTCCAGGCGGCTCCACTCGCGGTTCTTACCCAGCAGGGCCGTTCGCACCGGGAGGGACGGCACTCCCCGCCACGGCTGCCGGGCGGGACCGGCGGGACGCGTCCTGCCTGCCGCGGGTCACGCAGCCCCGTCCGGGCTGGCGCTGGCAGCCGCCCGCCCGTCCCTCCCTCCCAGGTTTAAATCCCCGCTGCGCGACCCGCCCCCGCCGGCACCATCTCCGGAGATGATGTGGCCTCGGCCCGTCACCCCCACCCCGGGGCACCCAGGGCGGAGCAGCCGCTGCGGCGCTTTCCCCCCGCGGGGCCGGCGGGCGCTCCCCCGGGGCACGGCCCGTGCCGGGCTCGGCGCCGCTCCCGCCGCCGCGGCAGGAACTTTTCGAGTCCGCCCCCGCCCTTCCCCGGCGCGGTGGCGGCAGCGGCCCCCACCCCCGTACACACACACACCCACATCCCCACACACCGCGACCCCCCGGCGGTTCCCGCCCACAGCGGCGGCGGCGGCGGCTCCGCTCCCGCCGCGCTTACCTGCGGCGCCGCTGCCCCGGGCCGGAGCGGCCACTCGCGCATCTCCAGCGCCGCGGCTCCCCGCACACACACCAGAGCCGCCCGGGACGGGACGGGACCGCGCCACGGGGGCTGCCGGGAGCTGTAGTCCCACCACCGCGTCCTGCCGCTGGCCGCCCGGCCTGTGCGAACCACGAACCCCGGCGTGCCCCGCGCGGGCAGGGGGCTCAGCGCGCGCGACGGCGCACGCGCAGGACTCCCTGAAAGAGTTTCCGTTAGTTTTCCTCGGCCGTGGCGGGCGCTGCCCCGAGCCGCTACTGCGGGACAGGACGGGACGGAATAGGACGGAATAGGATGGCCGCGGCTGCGGGGCCCTGCTCTCCCAGCTGCAGCTGCCGCCGCCGCCTCGCCGCCGCCCTTGCCTCGCCTCGCCTCGCCGCCCCAGCCCTGCCAAAGCCCGTGTCCGCGCCAGCTCGCACCCGCCGGTTGCGGTGCCAGCGGCGGCCGCGGGTGCGGGCAGCCCCCGCCCTGCCCGCCTCACCTGGGGGTACCGCGGCTCCTTCCCCCGCTCCGTCCCGGCCGGCCGGGCAGCCACAGCCCATGTGTCGGTCCGCGCCGCTCCCGGTTCACCTTGCCGGGACGGGGATGTCCCCTGGGCCGGGCAGGCCCTCCATCGCTGCGCAGGAAATACTTGACCTAGTGTGTCACAGCCCCGCGCTGGTCTTGGCCGTGGCCCCCCTGACCTGGAGCTGGAAGTGGTTGTCAGCGTGTCCCGCTGGCCCCCACGGATGTGCGTGCCAGGACTCAGAAGTTCTCCAGGCCCTTTTCACTGCCCGTCTCCTACTGCGTTTCAGCCCCCCCTTCTAATACTGATTCACCCAAATCACATTTTCTGCCCTGCGTTAATGATGCCACTCTTGGCATCAGCAGCAGATTTCTGCAGGCAAGATACTTGGGAGAAAGAGTGAGCTGAAGTACCAAATAAAACTGGTGCGAGGCAAAACTGCCTCTGTGACCTCCCTTCAGCCCGACAGCTCCCTGTTGAGAGACAACCTGTAATCTTCCTTCTTGAATTGGTCTCAATTTCTGTGTACAAGTCTTAAAATAATATCCACTACCATAGGGAGTTGCTGAATTTAAGTTATATACCAGACCAAAAATGCCTTGAAAAGGCAAACTGTCAAATTCAAAGGCTTCTAATGCTCAGCTCAGCGAGACACAGATGGAGAGGCAGATTAGTGCCTTGTCATTTATAGCTCTGCTTGTAACGCGCGTTTCTCATTTCCTTTACCTTGTGCTCCTGAGGCCTGGCCCAAAACCCACTGAAGCTGAGGGGAGCCTTTCCGCTTTGTGCACCCTATTTTGCATCAGACCTTTACACAGTGCAGCTGACAGAGAGTGTGACCAGCTCTCTGCGCTGACTGGCGCCATTTTATTTGATAAATAATATGCCTGCAGCTTCTTGTCAAAATCTGGAAGTACTTTAAACTAAAAACGTAGCAGTTAATGGTTGATTCTGCCTTTAACTGGTTTTGAATGCCAAAAACCACTCTGGGACTTTTTAATGAAGGCTATTCCATGAATAGAGGATGTTCTTGCCAAAGCTCTGCAGCAGATAGCTGAGCAATCTTCGTTTCCTTTTTCCTCTGAAGTGGGACTCCCACACGCCACCACTGTAAACACAGAGCTTGCTTCCATAAACACGATTTCTGATGCTTAGCACAGCAAAGAGACACACTCTGCTGTATTTAAAGTGCAGCAAGCTTCTCACATTTTGAGTAGCAGCCCTAAAAATATCTGTTTAGGGACAGCACCAGATGGATATTAGGTATTACCACAGCCACTGGGCAACGATTATATTTCTTTATAAAGAAGCTCAGCTTTATACCATCCAATAGGGTTGGTGCCATTTAATTTGCTGCCCTAAGCTGCAATAGCTGCTTTTTCATAAATCAGAAGATGGATTAGTTCAAATCAATTTATTACAGAATACAGGGCAGCATCAGCCAAAATAAACCAAAGTGCTGTAAGTACTTCTTTGGTGTTACTTTCTATTAAACAAATATTGCTGAAGCACCCAAACCCTGTTCTGTTTGTAGAGATCTCTGTTGTAAAGATGTGTAAAACACATCTGAAAGCAGCTCTGCATTCAGTATCTGTGTTTGGAGCAGCACACCCATCTGTGCACATGCACAGCTGACTCTGTGATTGCAGCATCATGACAGCATTAGCCCTGGCTGCAGTAATTGACAGGGCAAGCCTTCTGGTTTGTTTTTTTTTATGACTACCATAATTAGTGATTTCCTGTGGATTTCATCAGTGTTCTTATTTTTTTTTCTGAGCCCACATCATTCCCTCAGATGGTTAGCTTGCTTTCACAGCTCAGCTTTCCCTGCTGAAGCCAGCTGTGCTTTACAAATCACTCTCTTACATTTACAAGATACTAGGAAATGGGTGACTTTCATTGTATTTATTTGCTTTTATAAACAAAAAACTGGTTTTCTGTATGGACCACAAGGGCTATATAAACAAACTGCATTTGGAACTGTTTTATAACTCTAAAAATGCATGAAGTTTTTCCAGTTTGAAAATAATACCTCTAGCATTTGGTTATTTCATATCTGAAAGTGGATACATCATGTATTCATTTCTATTCACCAAGCTAATGTTTTGAATATTTTCATATTCAAGGCAATGTCCTGGGAGAGTTTACTGGTGCATTTACCTGAGAAATTCCATGAGCACATGCTGCCATGATTATTTTTCACTGCTTTTGACCTGATGTTGCATAGCAAAGGCATTCATTTAGGATCTGCAAGATCTGCAACAAATGTCCAAATGTCTGCAAAAAGAGGAAGTAATATCTCTATAGGCAGAATATAGAAATTCTTTTCCTTTTCCTTTTTTTTTTTCTTTTTCCTTTTTTCTGTTCATTGTCTCTTTTCTCTCTCACTCTCTCAACTCACCCTCTCCCATAAGGGAACTGAAAAAAAGCTAGGAGTTCAGGTTTGGTTTGGATAAAATCCTGAAATGTGGGTATGTCTATGAATTACCTCATCGTCTTGGTTTGAGCCCTTAGCTGAACTTTGTCCCAAAATCTACCTCCCAACAAACCAGTGAAAAGTTTCATATAGACTTAAAAAACATAGAATCAAAATTTACCTTGGTATAAACATACATTTTTGACATATTTTTTTATTAAACAAAATGCATATTTGTATTCAAAATTCTAGGTAATTGAGTTTTGGAATTCACTTAACCCCCCCCTAGTTTAAGGAATGATCTCATGGATCCTTTAATCTATGGGTAGCTTCATTCATATCATATATAGAATTCAACTGTATCGGCTCCAAAATAAAGTTATTTTCCTAAATAAGGCTTTGGAAAACACATTTCACACTTTCCACTTATTAAAGCTTTGTCTGAGAAGGCATCAGCCCATGGAAACAGGCTCTCTGTAACCTGAACCACCAAGCAGGTTGCTTGCACAGCCTGATAAAGGAGAGGAGCAGTGGATGAGCTAACCGGGATGAGCAGCAGCAGCTGAAGCCCACAGGATGCACACGAGCAGCGGGCACCTGCAGGCCCCTGTGCTCCCCTGTGACCATCACTCCACCTCCCTTCCCTCTGGCTGGCAGAGCTGTCTGTGCATTTCTGAGGCTGCAGCAGCCCAGCCTGCTGAGCTCTGGAAATCTCAGGCTGCTTCTGCTGCCTCACTGCTGCTGGCAAATCAGCCGCAGCTGAGGCTCAAAATTATAGAATCAGGAGTGGCTTGGGTTGCAAGGGACCTTAAAAACCATCTGGTTCCACCCTCCCTGCTGTGGGCAGGGACACCTTCCACTGGACTGGGTTGTTTGGAGCCCCATCCAGCCTTTTGGATTGGAAATGACCTTTTATTATGTGGATTCAAACGGCAGCAAACCACACTTCCTCTGCTCTCCCTGCCACGGGGGAGGCAGGCATTCAAACGGTATTTGTGACGGTGGAAGGAGCGGGAGTTCCCCCTCGGGAGAGAACTGCGTGCATTAAACCGCATTGAACCGCGTTAGACCGCATTGAACACGCAGCAGCGCCGGGCAGTGCATCTCTGCAGGGCTGCTAGCCACGGCAATGACAGAGCCCGCGGCCTCAGCTGCCTTCCCAGGGCGGTTTGGCTGAAATGCTGGCGTGCTGGAGGGTGAGCAGAAGGAAAAGGCTTTGCCAGAGGTGCCTGCATCCACTGTCCATCGGGACTTCAGTAGATGGCACTGTCACACCAGCTGTCGCTTCCTGGGCACAGGAAGGGACGATGTACAGATCGTACTGTCACACATTGCCTGTGCTTTCTTCAATTAAAGTACCCTTTTTTCCCCCCTCTACATGGTATCTGATTACATCTATTTGATTTTTCATAGTAATAACACAACTATTTAAAATGTATGTAATAGAACAGCTGGCCACTGAGAAATTTGTTGACACATTTCCTATTAGGTGGTACGGAGCAGGATTAAACAACACATTTTTTTCCTTCATAAATCCCTGGAAAAACAAAATGTCCATCACTTCTGATTTTTATTTTAAAGTTTGCATATTTAAATACTTATGTAATTCTGTTTTCAGCTGTGAAGTGTTCTGATTTCTGTTGCATGGTCTTTTTTGCTGTTGTTGTTCTGTCAGTCTTCTTTGTAGACACAGAACTTTATGGGGTGGTTATAAGAGGGGACTTCTCCAGTCCAAATTTTGAAAGTAATGCCCTTAAAAAAAATCCTGTTTGATCTCTCTAGATCACATCTGGTCCAGCACTTACATTTTTATGTGTGTTTCCCATGTAGGTGATATTAACACTGCCTTAATCTGACTTTACACTAGCCAAATTTGTAATCTATCAAATAATTGTAACCCTCAGAGCAACCACAATCCCTTAGGGAAAAGCAGTGTTAGCTAGTCCTGACTCATATTCTTGTCAGATTTCTCCTGTAGCTATAGTATTTATTTTCTTTTCTGCTAAATTGTATGAGAACCCTGGCACATCACCCAGAAATTCTGTCCAGCATCTGGATTGTATAGCCAACCACAGGAAGTCTCATGGAGGGGCAACAGATTTTTGTTCTGTAGTGTAGTTCTGCTGGGATCGCCATCATCTTGGTAGTGGGATTTAGACTAATTGCCCGTGACTTGATCTCTGACATGCTGGGGCTTTTGTCTAAAAATCTGTCAACCATGCTGATTTTTCTTGGTAATCAAAAGATTGCCCATTTCTTTCTGTTAACCAGTGATTCAGCTGTGAATTTGGAACAATTTCCTAACAAAGCACTGTGTGGACTTTCATGACTGAAAAAAAAAAAAAAAAAAGGCAGCAATTTAAATTAACTCTTTGTTTTCCCATATATGAAAAAAAGGCCACATTCTGAGTATCAGCTAGAAGGATCTGTAGTAAAGCTATCACCACCAGAGATGTCATCTGTACGCTGGGTGGCAGATCCACCAGCTTTTCTAGGAACCCTGTGAAATCTGGGTCAGCAATCTGCAAATCACAAATCACTCCATTTCTCCAACATCACTGTTACTTGCAAAGCTATAGTTACTAGGATAGGCTTTCCAGCACAAGGCTGACAAGCAGCAAAATGATTACTCCTGCTGCTTCCCTCCTTCATCTCTTCTTTTTCTTCTTTTATTTTGTTTTGAGATTGAGCCTGAACTTTAAGAAATATGTCAAAGTCGGAGACTTTAAATAGAGTATCTGTGATGCAGAATAGACAGATGTTTTCTACAACATTCTAGAGCAAGAACGGTGATGTCAAATCACCTAAAGAAGAGGACAAAAACTCAGAAACTTGTATCTTTGGTTAATTAATTTAAATGGGTGTACTGCAAAATACCGCCTCACCACAGATTTTGCTTTGTTCTTGGTTGATAATAAAAGTACATAAATTAAATCGCCTGAAGAGTGGGTTTTCATTTTAGCAAGTATTGTTGTTTTAGGCCTAAAAAAGATCATAAGAAGAACTTGTAAATTAATTAATTAAACCCCTTCGCATTTCTGTGGTCTCTGCTGTCCCACCCTTCATAAGGAATACCAGCTCCGAGCTTCCATCAGCCGCGGGCGCTGCTCCCGGCGGGCTCCCAGCGGGAGAGCGCGGCCCTCCCTCATGGCAGCGCCCGCAGCTCCCACCGCTGCCCGGGGGCCGAGGGATCACGAGCTGCCCCTCGGAACACAGAACCGGCTTTCAGGGCAAAGCCGCAGGCTCCGGCTTTTCCCACGGCGGGAATCACGAGTGCCTGCCCGCCCTGGCTGCCCGGCGGCCGGGGCAGGAGGGAGCGGAGGGGGCCGGGGCGCAGGCAGCCCCTGGCGCTGGTGACGGGCCGGGCTCTGGGGAACGCGGGCTGCCCGAGAGGCTGGTACGGCTGCGGCTCCCGCGGCCAGCGCCGCTCCTGCAGCTGCCTCCTCCCGCCGTGCCTCCTTCCCTCCCTCTCTCCGTGCCTCCCTCCCTCCGTACCTCCTTCCCTCCGTACCTCCCTCCCTCCCCCTGTGCCTCCTTCCCTCCGTACCTCCCTCTCTCCGTGCCTCCCTCCCTCCGTGCCTCCTTCCCTCAGCGCCGCCTCCGCTGGCACAGCCGCCGCTCTCTCCTTCGCTCCCCCGGCACTCGGCGAGGCGGAGGGAAGGGATGGCGGGGGTCGCCGCCCGGCTGCTCGGGGCGCTGTGCCTGGCCGCCTGCCTGCCCCCGGCGCTCGGCAGGGACGCCGGAGCGCAGTGGACCCAGGAGAAGGTGGGTCGCGTTCGCCTTTCCCGGGCGCTTCTCGCCTCTCCCTTGGTGCGGGGCAGCGCCTTCCCGGCGGGCAGGGGTGAGCGGCTGGGCGCGGGGACGGCCCCATCCCTCCTGCCCTGGCCTCCACCGTGAATCCGGGCTGGGCTCACCCTTGGCGCGGTCCCGCAGGTGAGGGTGGGTACCATGGCTTCCCTCCTAAGCCTTGTGAGCAGATCTTCCTCACACGTTTGGCTTTGTCATCTCCCACCGCCCGGGACCGGGCATCAAGAGCGATAAGCTTTGTCACGGTCTGAAATGTTACTGAATTTAAGGGGAAACCCAAAATCTGAAATTGTATTCCTTATAACATTCTACTATACTCCAACTTTCATTGTGACTATGGTGAGCCAGAGGACAGTGACTTAGTTTGAGAAGCCAGACAGCTCTGTCAGCAGCAATGCACATGTATCTAGGAAAAACAAGTAGGCATGGTGCTGATAGCCGGTACAAAATTGTTTTGAAAAGATATAATGCTCTAATACGTTGTAGACTCATATTGTGTCTAATTTAGACTGCTGTGTGAACTAGTGAAAAAAGGAATCTTGAGATAAGGTTTAATTAAACAGTGGTAAGCTTTAAACCATAGATTTCTCAATGTAGCAGGTCTTAGTGTTTCATTATGAAACATTAACATAGTTTTCTTCATAAAGAATTAAACCACGTGAAACGTAGGAGAGCATAAAACTGCAAACCACATTCAACTAAACACTTCAGGAATTTCCAAACAGAAAATATACTTTTAGGGCCCTTCCCCAAGTGTTTGTAGAAGAGCTGAAGTCAAAGTTCAGCAAGAAGCAACTGAATTCCACACGACAAGTGGTAAAATGAAGCTTCCCTCACACCCTTCCATGCTTCTCCTTAGTGACTCCCTTTCTCCTTGTTTTAACTCATCCCCCCCTCCCATTCAAGGAAATGTTGGCTTGTTTCTTTGTTTGATAATGAGATACTGTTTCATTCTATTCTATTAATTGTACCTTACACTACATACATATATATGTGTATAGCTCATATAGTATATATATAGCTCATGTATAGACTGTATATCTGTATTTATGCACAATTCATGTATATGTACATATATAGTATATACGTGCAGGGGTGAATCTTTAGTCACGCTGGTCAATGAACAATCACACAGCCCCAGTGCTCCTTTTTCCAGCCCCCTTGAGCCCCATCCCCTCATTCTTTAGCTGGCTCCATTCTGACCAGCCAGTCTCCCCAGCAGTGCTGTCAGTAGTGCCACAGAGCCATCACACCTCAGCTCCTCCGCCTGTGCACACACTGAGCAAGAACACCTCCTCTTTCTCATCAAATTCTTGTCCTTCAACAACTTCTGTTCTTTGTCCCTGGAGGGACATGTGAGCCAGAAATTCAAAGTTCTACAGGTAAGCCTGGGCTACTTGTAGAACTCGAAGTTTTGCAGTTTTGTACAGCTTAGTAGAACAGGATTAGTGACAACCCTGTCATGAAGATACTGTTCTGCCTGCCTGTTGTGGCAAAGTAGGGATTGACCAACACTGTAAAGAATGAGTCACTTACAAATCTTATTTTGCTTCTCTTTTATTTCATAACCACTTTTGTAACTCCTCTCACTTCCCAAATTTGATGGTATCTCCATCATTAGAAATGGGAATTGATTCCTCTCTTCTGAAGTACTTTCATGCATTTGTACTTTAATAATGTTTCTTTGCCAAGAGATTTGATGACCCCAGTTACCAGGCATGCTCTTCGCTTGTTCAACTGCAGATTTTCTGAACTTCCTTAATTAAATTGTCCTCCTACACTCTTCCAAAGTACATAGCTTTAGTTTTTCACTCTCCCCTTACAGCCCGCTCCTCCTAAACTGAACAGCTCCCTGACATTTTCTCTTCTCTGTGCCTCTTCTACACTGGTCTAAGTTCCACCTCATTATACTTCTAGTATTTCAAAAGACGGTTTTACAACTTCCATGGTATAATTTCCAAACTTTCAAAAGTTCATCTTCATATCAGATGAAATAATTTTTCTTTTTTCTTTAATCTATGTCTAAATTTGCTAGCCTTAAAAATGTTAACTGCCCATCTTAAATTTTGGTGTCCTTACAGTCTTAAAATTCAGCTTTAAACACTGTATTAAAATTGGCGCAACTAGATTCAGTGTCTTTGTGCCAGCCCTCTGCTTAATTTCACTGCTAAACCTAAGTGGAAATAGAGGAAAGGTTCACACAGAAATAAACACCTAGGAAACAAGAGAAGGGTAGAATTAAATGTTTGCAGTGAAGGCTAAAAAATACTTGTGCTCATACTTGCTTGTACAAACACAAACAAAGTAGAAAAAAGTCAAATAGTGAGGCAACCCCTGTTTTTAAACAATATTCATCACCTAGGGTAATAAGGTAATTGGTAATAAGATACCTGACTTTCGAGGTCAGTTCACATTCTGGCCAGGTAATGGGTTTTAGGTGTTGTGTCAGACACATGGGAAATGACACACATGAGTAGAAAAGGAGTGAATTATTCCTTGCTAACACATACAATGATAGGCTTAGACTACAGATATGTATGAAAATGTCATTTTGATGCAGGAGCAGCCCAAAAGCAAGTCAGCTGTTAAACAGTTTGAAGAAAACTGTTGAAGAAAGAATAAACTAAAAATACCATTGTCCTACAGTATAAACTATGAGGGGCTCATGTTCCATTTTCTCTCCTTTTGCTCATCTCAGAAAGGATGGCATAGACAAGGTACATGGAAGCACAGCAAGTCTGATCAGTCATGTAAGGCAGTTCTGATCAAAGAAGAAATAAAGCAGTATTTTTCATTAGGAGAAAGACAGGAGTAGAGGTGATATAAATGAGGAATGAAATGATAGTGCCTGAAACAGGAATCTGTAAAAACTGTAGTGGCACAGGAAGTTTCTGAGGAGACAACTGCTAGAGATTGGATAGGTTCAAACCTGGTGTCTAAGGGGGCATTTGAGATGTCCTTGGGAATCCCACCTGGCATTCAGCTACCACTGCAGAGCTCTATGGAGCTCTTGCACATCTAAGATGTGCCTTTGCCAGCTACATAAGGATGTCTCAAGCATTTTGAGTCACCTGGTACAGCCCCAAAGGCCTGTGCTTGGGCAACAGAAAGGAAGTCACTTGGGAGGTGGGTCACATACTAGGGGCTGCCACAGGAGACGAGCTGTCGGATCTGAGGTTAACCCATGTGTCACCAAGCTGACAAATGCCCCAGCTAGCCCCAGAGGAGCCACAGCATTCTGTGCAGTCACACTCATTCTGCCACTGTGGGCAGAGACCACAATGACACAGCTAGCTCCCTCTGGGAGTGACCTACCTTAGGCATTTCTTCACAGCACACAGCATAAAGCTAAATACTACTACTGGAAAGAAAGCTTCTGGTGTTTGTCTCAATAGAAACCTTGGTTGAAGCTGGCGTGGTTGTAGACATGACATGTATAATTTAGATATTAGGAAACAGAGAACCCATTCATCAGTTCAGGTTTTACAGCTAGCTGGTAGATAAAACTTTCTCCCATACTTTAAATACTAGCAAATTTTGTATGGAAATGAAAGACAGAGAAGCCAGTAATTTCTGAGTGAAAAGGGTTTAATAATTACATTTTGTTGGGAATAAATCAAAGTAGCACAATATACCATTTTTATCATAATTATGAAGAAAACTGGTTTAAAAGATCCAGTAACAGTTATAGCACTCTTCTTCTCTCTACCTTCTGCAGTATTCTCACCAACCAAGAATTTTAAGTTCTGATGCTATTCAAAAAGTTGTGGCCAACACAGATATTTCTGAAATGTGGGAGAATGACTTGCGCCCTATCCTGATAGAAAGATACCCGGGATCACAAGGAAGTTACATCGTGCGACAGGTAAGACAATGCTTCCTGACAATCTCTAACATCTTTACTATATATTATTATAGTAATTATTATTTTTTATATACTGGTAACATCTTTGGTGACCCCTACCAAAGAGACAGTGCCACAGAAATTCCTTTAATTCAGTAGGGTGAACTCTATCATTGTTCAAGTCTAGACCGCATAGTGCCGACATGACACAGCTTGCACATCAGCTGACATTATTGCCCAGGGCTGCATACCATGATGGGAAATAAGTCTTTTTTTTTTTAATCATGTTTTAAATTAACAAGTTTGCCCCAGGTTTGGTACCCAAAGTACAACACAGTGGTTGTCCTTTCCCTCACATGAGCAGGTTTTTGGTCACTGGTTCAAACCCGAGACCATGCATGGGATGAAATAAATGACACTTTTTCTGGAGAGGCCCTGTCCTGTGCTGTTACAGTGCCCTGGAGAGTTGCCTCAGATGTGTATATCAACAGAAAAGGGGATCAGAGGGGCCCAAAGGGGCAGGCAGATAAAATGGTCAGCACAACAAAGCGCAGCCCTGGTCCACGAACCACAGCAGCTCCACTGGCCCAAGCACAGCAGTGTCCTGGTGCTGGACCAACAAACCAGGCTGCAGCTGGCCCCAAGGCAGTAAAGACTCCAGCACGTTGTCTTTGAGCCACAAGAAGCTATCACACAATGGGGTTGCTGCTCTGCCAGCCCCTCTGCTCTGCACTCACAGTGTGGGCATATTCAGGACAGTGTCCATGCTGGCTCTGGACCCCATCAGCCAAGCAGGAGAAGACAATGGTACAGCTGAGTTTACTAAAGAAATTCAGAGCATCCCACTAGCCTTCATCTACCCTTTGGGCACTGACTCAACAGCTCTAAGACAGCCCCAGCTACAATAAATTTATTTGCTACTCAGGAATTGGTAGATTGGTAAAATGCAGCCTTTTTATGCTTTGTGTGTGTGTGTTTGTGTGTGTGTGTGTGTGTGTGCACACATCTCTGTAGATTTAGCTTTGTGGTTTCTTTAGCAGTACTCTGGAAGGCAGCCAAGTGAAAGGGAGAAAAGGAAGAAAAGCAAAAAAACAGCTGAGCCTAGGCTAGAAAACCACAGATTATGTTCAAAATAGAATGGATCATCCTGTTACAAGGTAACAGCATGTATTAAATTAAAAAAAATTAAGAGTCCTCTATTGTCAAAACACAGCAATGGAGTTTGAAATGGATTATACTTCTTTGTTGACACAAAATCATCAGACTAGGGAAAAAGGCTACTGGGAGCTCCATCCAGGCTTATATAGTGCCCTCAATCCTTAACAGACATCCTTCATTCTGCCTACTGATAGCTGATAGACCATACCATGTTGTAAAAGCTTTCAGTGGGTGACCACAAACAAAATGGAAGCTTGTTCTAGCACTAAAATCTATGGCAATATTGTTGTTTTGTATCATTCCTACTGACTTCCCTAAGAGCAGAACAAGTCTTCAAAGTCTATTTTCCCCTCAGAGGCTTTTCCTAATGTTTACTTAAAGAGAGAGGAATCTGCCTTGAAGAAGCTCTCTAGGGACCCACAAAAATAAGTTGCTCAACAGAGAAGCAGAGATGTCCCTCTAATATGAGTTAGCCAGAACTCTGGTTGAACTATAGCTGGGGTCGTTAGAGGTATTCTCTTCAGGCAGAAAGATAGCTAAAATTAATGATTTGCCTTATAGATTGTCTCAATTCTTATCTTTATATGAGCTACACTTATAGAATTTAATTTTTGAAACGCTCTTCTGAAATGTTTCATTCTTTCTTTAATTAAAATAATCTACCTATCTGTTATGGCCTTGTAAACAATTTATGTCACTTGAAAGGCAGATTTTTCACAGAAGCTTAGAAGTCCAGCCACCTCACACCAACCAACCAACCAACCAACCCAAAGAGCTTTTTTTTTTTTTTCCCCTTATACTTCTGTGGCATCTTTATGTGGTAATTGTCTAAACAGCCACAACAAGGTCTCCGCAGCCAATTCTGACTTTTAATTTAAGGGCACATCTGAGTTAAGCTTTGAAGATGTTAACATTAAATCTGCTCTAGTTACACCTGAAAAAGACACTGGCCTGAAAACTTTAGAGATCAAGACTTTAATGTGTCATAGTAACCGGCAATAATTCAAAACATCTTCACACTCACAAAGAGAAAGGTCAAAGGGAAAAAATAAAAAGCAAATGAGGCAGTCAGAGGCTCAGGTAGCAAAGTTATACAGTGATATTACATTTTTTGCTATAAAGTTTATCCTTTTGAAACACCATGAACTTACAGAAATAAGCTTAGGAGCCACTATTAATTAGCTAATAACAATTTGTCTGCAACATCTTTCTGAAGCAAAGCAATTAACCTGATTGTTTTTTATAATTGCAGCATATCAAGGACCGTCTTCAAGCATTAAAGGCTGGTTGGGAAATTGAAGAAGATACATTTCAGAGATACACACCATACGGCTATAAAACCTTTTCAAATGTTATTGGCACTCTGGAGCCCTCTGCAAAACGCCATCTCGTGCTTGCTTGCCACTACGACTCAAAATTCTTTGGACAACAGTGGCAGGGCAGAGTGTTTGTGGGAGCCACTGATTCAGCTGTGCCTTGTGCCATGATGTTGGAGCTGGCACGGGCCCTGGATAACGAGCTGCAGTTAATCAAGGTAGTTCTTTTGTTTCATTTTCATTTGCCTTGCCAACAGCAACAGGCCTCAAGGCATTTCCACATTCTTTTCCATAGCCTGCATGCTGGGTTCTCTGATTGCTGTGCTTGTAATAAATCTCCCATTGACTCCAAGAACAAACAGAGATCAGTATCTACTACTCTAAATTATATTGTCACATTAAAATTTCTTATAAAAAGGGTGGATATCTAAAAGTTATCTGTATAAACATATACCATATAAAAAGAACAAATGATACATGAATAATAGATGTTTCATAGACTTGGAAAGGTGTAATGCTACTTTCTATCTAAAAGGCGCAGAACTTGACTCAGAAGTTCCTATCATATCCAGTAACATCTAGGGCCATTGAAAAGCTTTGCTGCATTCTGAATCCTGCAGAAATCTCTCAGTTGTATTCTGCTTTGAGACACAAATGAACTAATTGTTGTGCAGAAGAGTCACACTCAGGTCCCCTTGTCCCACAAAGATTTTCTTCTTAATTTTTTTTTTACAAATTTGAATGGTTTATTTATGAAAGGAGTATAATGTCATCAGTCTTTGTTACCTAGGCTATGAAAATCTGTTTCAAAGGGCTGCAGTTGCTAGGCACAAAATCTGTTGAGCCTACAAACTCTTAAAGCTTGTAGGATTGCAAATTTGTAGGATTATGGATTCATGAGTGCCATCTACTGGTTCAGTATTCAGTATTTACAGAAAAATAATTCTCATAAGTTTGCAGAGGTGTTACAGGAAAAGGTCTCTCAAATGTGAGAGACACTCTACAAAGTGCCAGGAGTACACTTAGCTCAGGTTTTAGAATTACTTGTCAACAGGAGTTTCCAGAAACTGATTTGGTGCCTTCCGATATGTGAATATTTAAGAATGAGAAGATTGAGAATATGCCAATATTTTTAATCACAAGACAAAAAAAAAGTCCTGTAATACATAGGCTTTCATTTATAATAAATTTGCCCAGTGAGTATTTATGAAACAACTTGCACACTGACTTTAAAGACTGACATTTTTCACTATGAATACACTATTTTACAGTGAAAATTATTTTTTATCATCTAAGATGACAGCATTTGACAAAAAGGCAACTAATGACTTTTCACAGGCTATCACTTGTACAGTCTGTTAACAAAATATACTTTGGGATCCATCTGCTTAATACATTAGTTATGATGTTTTTGCTCTTCTTATGGTAGCACAACAGACTTTGCTATGTTTTCAGCCAAATCTATTTATACTTTGACTTGAAGCTGTGATTTTTATCTTGATGCTTCTCCAGTTATAACTTACTTCTCCAGAGTTAAAATTATTGGGCAAAGACTCTCTTCATTATTAAAATGTGTTAAGCAGTAATAGTAATAATAACACAAGTACTACTTTCTAAAACTCAAATAGCACTGATACAGTTTCCTGCAGAATGTAGTGCAAAATGACTGCTGCCCACAGAGCTCCGTCATGTGCAAAGGACAAAGGGCAGCAAGCCATTGCCATTAGAGAAATCAATATACACTGTGAGCACAATCAATACCATCTTGCCTGCATGACTGACATTTTATAGAAGCTTCTGTTCAGATTGCATCAGCTCCAGCTATTTGGGAGTTGTAGCCCATACAGGACATGACTGCTGCCAGTGACCCCACCTGTTTAACCACATCATGCAATTTTACTTGAAGCAGTGTTAATTCACAGAGGGCTTAAAATATTTATAGCGACTGTCAAGACTACAATTCTCAAACTGTTCATTTATTGGAACCAGACTGGGATTTTCTGGGCTATGGATTATTAGGAAATTCTGACAATTCAAATGAGGCTTCAGATAGTAGACTCCCTCTACACTAGGAAGAAATTTCATACAAATGTCTTTTTTGTGACATTAAACACATTTATCATATATATTCTCAGGTTTTAGTGCTGTTATATTTTGGTTATTGAAAGGAAAAGACATATCTGACATATCCACTCTCTTTGCTCTGGTTTAGCACAAAATTACCTCAGTGACTGCAAGTTGCCCTGAATGAAGAGGCTGAAAGAACCATCAACTTGTCAAATACATAATTCACCTCCACTGATGCACAGCTGTAGCAATTACATTAATCCTTGTGATGCAATCAAATGATGATATTTGCACTCCCATCAGGTGTTGTTACTGACATGTCCCCTCATTATTTGAGATAATGTTGCTGCTACCTGGTTTTGCAGGTCTCAACGCTCAGGTCACATCCTCCTAAGTCAGAAATGAAACTTTTATCCAGAACCAAAATTGTATGAGACTGGAGAATGTGTCACTATGTTAGATAAATAACAATTACCTTGACTGATGACTACCACTATTACACCATAATAACATCCAAAGGAAGGTCTGCATAGGGAACCTTGAAAATACATCCTTATTTGTGTTACTTACATGACTACAGTATTTGCCCTTTATTTAATGTTCTGGCCAGAATCAGCTAGTTTTACTTTTAACTTCCTCCAACAGGCCAGCTCAACATCAAGGCCAGACCTTTCCCTTCAGCTGATCTTTTTTGATGGTGAAGAAGCCTTTGTTCGGTGGTCCCCTTCCGATTCTCTCTATGGATCTCAACACTTAGCTCAAAAAATGGCATCGACCCCACACCCACCTGGTTCAACAACCACAAACCAGCTGCAGGGCATAGTAAGTGGCTCTTCCCTTCCTAAGGACTTTCCTCCTTAAGGAACAATAGTAAATGGCATTTGTAACAATATTTAATTAATAGGTAACTGGCCAAATTCCCAAGAAAACCACAACCCCACTGAAGTTAAAGGAAGAAGCAGGCTTCTGGAAACATTATGAAATATGCTAGAGAATTGGGAAGAGCTTTTCATGGGATTAGACCTGCTGCATGCAAGTATGAGGAGGAGCCATAGAAATATCAAAATACACAGTTTATTAGAATATAAACTAGGATACCCACCTTCTTCAGGAAAAGATAATTCAAAGTGATAAGGAAAGAGCACAAACAGCACTGGCCTATGAACAAATCTCCCCTAGCTCAGTACTAAGCTACAGCAACCTCTGTATCCCTCTGATTCCTACTAACATTCTGGGTGTCTGTTCGCTTCTACTTTCCCTGTTTACTGCTGAGGCACTTCTGTCACTGCTTCTTGTGACTCATAAAATGTCTTTCCCTTGACAGACTTTGTTGTTCTCAGGGGAAAAAGCAATTTCCTCTTCTTTCTCCCCACCTACCGCTGTTTTTCTTTTAAAGATATAACACGCAAATTGCAGGCTAGGCTATGCAGTCTGCTTCAGCTCGAGGAACAGAGGAATAGCCCAGCCTTGCCCTCCTTGGGAAGACAGCAAAATGTATCAGATTGGAATCAGGTTCTGCTAGTGAATTCTCCTCAGGCAGCGCCACGCTAGAAAGGCAGATCTTTGGCCAGGGCCAGCAAAGACCTGCTCATGAGCTATACAGGAAACCAAGAGTTTCATTGCTGCTGCTGATGTTATATGAAAGAGTTCTGCACTAAAGATTCTTTCTTGTCTAGGACCTGTTTGTACTACTGGATTTAATTGGTGCACGAAACCCGGTCTTTCCCAATTATTTTCCAAACACTCTTCGATGGTTTCAGAGGCTTCAAGCAATTGGTAAGCAGAAGGATATGGGTTTTGAATGAATTTCAAAACCTAGTGAGTAGTTTTTAAATATATTAAGCTCTGTAAATCAGATTTTTAGATTAATTTTCTGGTTTACAGTAAGAATCTTTGATAATGTAAATGTGAAATATTAAACCTATATGAAGATTTTCATACTTAGTTAATAAAACAACTGAGGAAGACTCTCAGACATTTGGAAGCAACCAAACAAATTCTGTCACTGATTGTCACTCTGTGATACTTGGCAACTGCTTCACTTCTGTGTTTTTGTTCTCACTTCTGTAAAATTATGGTAACAGCACCAGTTCTGAGGTCTTCCAAATATTAAACAAATGCAAAACACAGTCACTATTGTGCCATGGAAAATGCTTCCATGTGTGAGGAAAAATAATTCAAACATGCTAACGTTCCTCATTGTTCAAAAATTGTAATAATCACTTTCATTGTGCATTACAGAGCAAAAGCTACACAACATGAATCTGCTGAAGAATCACCCTGTTCCAAGTCAGTATTTCCGCAGTAATTTACATCGAGGCTTGGTTGAAGATGATCATGTTCCATTTTTGTTAAGAGGTACCAGAAATTCTTATAATTTGTATATATTCAGTAAGAAATGCTTAATTTAATAAATGATCAAGTGCATATGCTCCTGTTTTTCAAGCTTATTTGTCCCAACTTGAGGCTTCTGAATCCAACTTTAGAGCTTTGATGTATTACCTAATGAAAAAAATTAATTCCTTAGTGGTGTGCAGCTGAAAAATCAGAGAGAAAAAGAAGGGAAACAGGAAAGAGGCTGAGAAAAAAATGCTCCTCCCCAAAAGCAACTGGGAAGCAGAAGACTGATTTCATTCCTCTTTTACCTACAAGCTGCAGTACATATAGGTGGCTTAATATGTGTGTATGTATATATATACATACATGCAGTGATACAGTTCCTTTAACTGAGGGCAACACTGTCTCTATTTTACAGAGTAAAAATAAGAAACCCTATTTTACCATTTATGTAGAGAACTAGAAAAATGCTTCAAAAATATTCAGTCTTAACAGTATCACAAAAACATGGTAATCAGTTTTCATTTTGAGGAGTTGCAGTGATTTCTCTGTCCTTCTGTAGCTCCTAAACACAAAACCTAAAGAATCTTGGAAAAAAAAAAAAGCCCAAAACCCCCAATAAGTAGCTACAGATTATCTTAAAAAGAAAAAAGTAGGAGGAGGGAAAAGTACTCAAAGGAAAGGAAGGTGGCAGCTTTACACAATACACTCTTTAATGATGGGATGCAGTCACAAGCATCAAAACAAGAGAAGGAAAAAGGAAGCTGCAGGGACACACCATATAAAGCAAGCTTATTGAGTAGTTACCCGACTCTGTTGCTAAAGGGTGAAGTATCAGTTGGCTTAACAGAACTTCTAAAATATTTCTTGCCCAAATTTCACTTTCCTTTTTATAGGGGTTCCAGTCCTGCATCTGATTCCATCCCCTTTTCCTGCAGTATGGCATACCATGAAGGACACAGAAGAAAACCTTGACAAAGCCACTATTGACAATCTCAACAAAATCCTGCAAGTGTTTGTACTGGAATATCTCAACCTCTGAAAGACAAAACATCACAAATTGTACTCCATTCACACTACTGTTTGCCCACCTTCACACTTGCTATTTAATTGCATTGGAGAGTATCAAGGTGAAGAAAAATGTGATAGCTCTTGCTAGACTGATTATTGATTGAGCTGCTCATGGCCCATTGATCCAGTAGCCAAATAAGATACCACTAAATAAGACCTAGCTCAGCCTGGAAAAAATTTGATCTTTCCATGTTTTGTGTCTAAATAAAAAACCTCTACAATCTTTCCAAATTGTTATCACTGTTTTTTGTCACATATTGTGATCCCAGGAGGGAATGCCTCATGACTTAATTGTATGATACATTTTTAAAAGGTGGGACCAACTTTTGCAGTGTTCAGCTACGGAAATTTACACCACGTTATCAAAAGAGGCAAAAATCACACCATAGCAGACTTCTACTTTGGGCTGAACAAAACCACCTCATGCTGAAATGAGTTGCTAGAACTCCTGACACACAGGTGTGATTTTTAATCCTCTCTGGTCCCTCTCCTCCTTCCCCTAAAAGGTGGCTGCAAGGGTTTATCTCTGCAGACAGCTGTCCCAGAAAACAGAACAATAACCCAAATTCAGCCTTGCCCCTGTAATTTGTTGGATACTTGTTGATGGAGAAGGGTGGTGGGGGGTGATGCTAACAGGTATGTGGGGGTTTCCCTGGGCTCTGACTGCAACCCCGGAGATATAAACAAAAGATCAGGTGGTGTGTGGGAGCAATGACCCAGTCACACCATTCAGTCACGTGAGAATCATTCACAATTTGACCCCAAAAACCTCCAAACCACCACCCACCTGCTGTTTTTAATACAGACCACAACAAAAATACTCATTTCAGGAAAGTGATCACTTTAGAAACTATAGTTTATCTAAATACAATTTTAAAGACTAAGTGCTATCAAAAATAAAATGTTATTAAAAGCAAGACAACAGTTTAGGCACCAAAAAGATACCAATTTAACAACTCTGTGCTTTTACATTCCTTACTGGAATTATTCAATAGATTTAGTGTAACACTGGCAAAAAGAAAGCCTGGAACGAGATCAATGAAAGACAGAAGAACCATATTCAAAAGCTACTGACAGAATTGTGGTTTCCACTGGTGAGAAAAGGATGAGAGCATTTTACAGGGGAAAAAAAATCAAGCTGATAGGAGATGAACTGAAGGAAAAAAGTCAATATTTTACTGCTCCAAACTTATTCCCGGCAAAGTTTTACCCTGAGTAAAGAGAATTAAAAAGGAGGCAAGCAATGGAGTTTTAGGCATGTCAGATTTGACCTGTATTTTATCATTTTCCTAAAGCAAATATTTTGGAGCCTAAGACTATATTTATATCCATATTATAAAGTCGTTACAGAAACAGGTATTTACAGCAGTAAAAATTTGTAACATTTTTCTATTACAGGATAGCCTGAAAATTAAATTGGATCTGATTTTAAATTTAATTCTGATTTGGTGGCTCAAAGATGAAACAAAAGCATTTTGTGTCTTCCTATCACTTTAACATTGGTGAGAAACATTTATCTTACCTGCAACTTCTGAAATAGAACACTATGAAAATTCTAAAAATCAGACAGATGTCTTTCAGGTGTTACTGTACATCTGTGTAAATATATCAAAGTTTCTTGAACTCTTCATAATCATATTCTCTTCTACTTCAGCCCATGAGAAAATAGTCTAGAAAATGACATTAAATCTTCTGAAGTTTGAATACTTTGAGCAGTAATAAGGCACCTTCATACCCTCCTAAGTGGTGAAGAAAGGTAACAGAATGGCTAAATATAGAAATATTAAACATAAATTCGTGTGGCTGATTTGTTTTGGCAAACTCTTGTGGTACTTCATATTTTGCAGGACCTCTGAAAAATGCAGTACATGTTTGCAGTGTGGACTGCTTCAAATTCTCAAATCCTCTTTGAGAATTTGAAAGTTAACTTAAAACATGCTTCATTGTGAAATACTGGTTCAGAGGGTTGTTATAACTGGGAAAAGCCTGGGTTTTTTAACTCTCTATGAAGACTTAGCTGAAGCCATAATTTAACCATGTGGTACTCCAAATCACGTCAATTTTGTCACTAAATTTTTACTGCCTGAGCATGCAGTAAAAGTTATGTTTATCTTGAGTTGTTTACTCAGTCCGAGGCAATGAGACACAGGTTGCTGTAAAATGATTCAATATTTCTCAAAATATGAAGAAAACATGAAAAGGTCTAGGGTTTTTTTCTTCCCTTCCTGGGTTTCATGTTCAGGTTTTTTTTGGTACAGGAAAAAAAGGCCATCTCCTAACTGGATGCTAGCCCTGGAAAAGTTTACTTACAGAGGGATGGGTCATCATCTTAGCAATTTCTATGATCCATCATTCATTTAAAAAATAATTGCTGGAAGGAAAACTTACATCAACCCGGTGACCATGTGAATCCAAGAACCTAAGTTCTTAAAAGCACAAGGAGTAGTCAGCAAGGCAGACATGGCACAAGGTTGGTTTTCATTGCTACCAAGGCAGTGGAGAACAAGCAGGTAGGGCAAAGTCAAAGTTATTTCATAAAATGCCCAGAAAACAAAAAACACAAGCAAAGAGACCAAGACTGGTACCTCTTCTACTCTCAGTTTCAACACTGAGTATGATTAAATCCAGATCCATTGGGTCTGGACAAGCAAAGGACAGATAATCAGTCCAGAATTCAGAGAGAGGCTTTGTGTTGAAAAACCTATGGCTGGATAGTTTTTCCTTCCCTGTTGGATGGTGGCAACAAGGGTTAGAAATCAGTAGAGGACTTCAGTTACTCTAATCAGAGGAATTGCTGCACAGGTTCTCACCTTGAAAAGGATTTGTCAGATCTCAGTCAAGGGGAAGGGAATAAAAATCAGTTTACCAGCCACAAAAGGCTGTCCCTGGCTTTGTGTGCCAAAGGTGTCTGTGGTTATCACCAGGGTTAAGGGAATGCAGAACAGAAGGAACTCAAGAGCCATCACTCAACATGTAAAGCTGAAAAACCCCCATATTATGGTAGTGATTTGTCTTGTGATAGGAGCTCTGGCTCTTTCTGTATCAGGACAAGGCAGTTTCTCACAAGGCTCTGAAGCCAAATAATGGCGCATACCCCTCAAACTCTCTAAAGCTGGATGCATTTACCTACAAGTGATGTGGTCCTGTGCAATCACAGCTGGAACAACTTAAGGGAGTAACAATGCCACATCCTCTGGCAGACAGAAATGACAGCAAGAACCAGCCTTCTTTTCTCTCTAGCTGAGACTGCATTCCTAGCATTAGGAATGAAGATGATATAAAGTATCAATTCTTATTCACTACGTATCAAATAAATATTAAGATTTTGATCACCTAACAGCATAACACAGAAAAGGCAAAATGTACAAAAAACCACTTTCTACAGAATTATTCCAAGGACCCAGTCTGTGCTGGTAGTAGACCCAGCAAAACAGATCTGAAGTTTGACATACCTGCTCATTGAGACTGAAGTATCACCCGAGAGCATCACTTAAACAAATACAGAGAAAGGTAACTGTAAAATCTTGTACACAAATTACCACTTTTCCCTTGTCATTTACGAATTACACTGATTTTATTTTCCTCATATAAAAGGAGACATTTTACTCTGTGCTGATTTAACAAATGTTCTAATAGATTCATAACAATAAAGCAGCTAAAAAGCTGTTCTAATATCTAAAAGAATCTTTATCATCTGCACATATGATATATACTGTAAACGATCACTCAAAAAATATTTTTGTTCAAGTGATTATATTGCACTCAGAATTCTGGGATTCTCACCCTCCCTTCTCATTTTAAATCAGAGATCAGCTTCATTTTTTAATAAAATGGAGATTTAATTTTCTACTGAAAACAAATAAGCATGCATTCAATATAATACAATGTATTGAAAATATCAGAAAAAGTGATATCAAGTGATTATGAAACTGGAGTAAGGAACAATTGTTAACCAGGCCACACAAGAGTGGTGTATTGTAAACATTCTGCTGGCTCTAAGGTGTTGCAGATGCTGTGGAAAGTGCAGTCTAATTCACCACCCCAGAGGTACAGAGAATCTGTTCAAGTGTTCTGTACTTCAGTGAATTTCCATGCAGCAATGGCACATGTAATAGACTCACAGAAAGACAGGATAATGGACCACAGGTGATTACTGAGTTAATACTGACCTCACAGAAACAGAGCCAATCATTGTAACTTCATTGCAATCTTTAAATGGAAGTTTGCCAGGTCATTACATTTCCTAACAGAGCAATGAAATTTTCACTCTCGCTGCAAATGAAGTACAGAACTCGATTCCCCACTTGTACTTACATGGACAGCATCCCTGTGGCAGCCTGGGCACCACCCTCAGCCTGAAACATCCCCAAAAGATATATCTCCATCATGCAGAATGTCACCTTGCTTTTGCAAGAATGACTCCCTCCTCCAAGCACTAGCTCAAGAAACATAGGTCATGGAGAGGGGGGAAAAATAGAAATATTCTTACACAGAAAAAGAAAAATAAGTCCTCAGCCAGTGAAGAGGCCACACATCTTTAAAATTAAAATGAATGTTCTTTTCTCCACTCAGATCTACATAAGAAAGATTTCTTCATCAAAGCAATTATCTTCAGGTAACATAGTATCTTTGGAATCCCTGAGATACTACAGCTCCATGTAACCACCTCACAGAAGTGGAGTGACTGACTTAGCACACAGATGAACAAGGTGGAAGCCAATACATAGCACCCTGAGTTGCAAGTGGAACAACAGGAATGAACAACCCATTCCTAGACAGCCAAGAAATGCAGAAGAATGTGCAGAGGGGCAATTGTAATGTAGATACTGCACAGGGGAACAGAAAAAAACCCCTGAAGTATTTCTAAAAGGCCTTTCCCTGTTCTCAGAGCAGAGAAGGAAAAGACAGCAATGAGAGGGAGGGAAGAGCTCTCTGAGAAAGGCCCTGCAGAAATGCAGACAGCTCAATGTACAGTAGAACAGTAATGCAAAAGCACAAGTGGTCTTGTTCCAAATGTGCCCCAAAGGTTAAGCACTCCAGCAGTGACTATGAACTCTCAGTGATCACTGACCTGTACTCTGGATTTAAACCAGGAATATAAATAAATTACTTTTCCCCTGGAACTATTAAAAAATACAAAGAGGAAAATACAAAGTCACAATCAAATCATAGAATACTCCCCATAGTCAAAAATGAAATACTGGTTTCAGAAACAACAGTCATCTGTTCTGTATCCTTAATAGGGTAAAAAAGAGGTGCTTGTAAAATCTTAAGTTTTAAGTATTTTATTTCCCAGTATATTGCTAAATAATTTTGCAGTTAAACCAAAAAGTAAGAAATATCAGAGATGAGTATGGAATACTTACAACTAGAAAATGGTTGCTGAACCATCTGAATTTCTATAAAAGCATCAATAAAAATGTAAAAACACGGTATCGCAAAATCAATTACAATCTGAAATGCCAGATTGCCTTCACAATGGCCACAACATGAATATTGATGGATTTTTGCAACCAAGAACTAATTGTGATTTGGCCCAAACATGGCTTAATACAGCAATCAAACATGTCTGAAAATTGGGACTTGTATTTCTGCCATTTCCTACACTCTGCTATTCAGCATCTGGTAATTTTCATTAGGAAAAAAAAATGCTACCTGGTCACAATTTTATTCTCTTATGGAGTTGTGCTGCATCTCAATACATTCTTGGATAAATGAAGAAAAGTGGATAAAAAAGATGAGTAGAAATAGACACCCTATAAAAACTACTTGTAAAGTATTGTAAATCTGCAAAATATCTGTAGCATTACACAGGCTACTGCTGATGCGAAGGAAAAAACTGCTTTTTAACCACTTCATGAATATGAACAATGCACTTGTTCCCAGCCATTCAGAATGATGTGACATTCCAAATGTTCATAAAAATTGGGTAATAAAAGAATTAAGTCAATACCCTTAAGTATAATAAATAATGGTGTTTATTATGGTCGGGGCTGACCACGAGCGTTTGTTCCATATCTGCCTGGGACATTTGCAAAACCAGTTCTGAATCCTTGAGCTGCTCCAATTCCTGGTATTCCAAGTCCTTGACTGAGTACGCTGCTGTAGGGTGCAGATCCATGATTAAAGCCCAATCCATAGGGCTTTGTCTGAGTGTTTAGAAGGATGACTGGACTCACATTTTTGCCTGGTGTGTTAAAAGAAAATTCTGGTGGTGGGCTGCTGGGCTTAGCTGGAGTGGAGGTAACAGGGCTCAAATTGTCAGCAGCTTTCAAAGACGGCATTGGAATAACGTGATGATCCGAAAGGTTCAGAATGTTGTTTGCAATAGGCACAGATGATAAGGTAGGTCTGATCCAGTCATCTTTGAAAATCTGAACAGTCAAGGTAGAGACCAATGTGTATAATCTGTTAGTGACATGGGCAAGGACCATTTGCTCATTTGCATCTCTCCGAATTCGGACATGGACCGATCCAGCCTAGAAAGTGATAAAAACAAGTTGGCTGTTAATTATGACTCCAACAAAGATTCCCCACATGCTTTCAAGAAAAGGCAAATCATCCTGCAGAGAATTACACAAAGACCTTTAGCAGTGGAAACTACTGACTAAATTAAGAAACTTATTACAGGATACATTCTGATCTTTCCTAATGTGCTGCTCTCCTATGAACATAGCAAGATCATCACTCAGGAGAAGCGAGTCTTAGAACCAAACTATACACTGCAACATGTGTTGGCAGGAAAGGCAAAAACTGGGGGAGAAAAATGGCTCAAAAGAACAGAATGCAAATGTAGACATAAGTGGCAGAACAGTAAACTGAAAGCTGTTTTTACATCAGAAATGGAGAACTTTAGAAGATGCCTTTTTTGTTGTTTTAAGAAGGGCAGCATACTGGAAGAAACCAGTGAAGAGATATTCTAAGAGTCTTAATTTTCCAGCTGTCACAAAATACCTGCATCAGCTTAGGAATAACCAAGTTCTCAATGATCATTCTGTATCACAAAAAACACCCCTTCATTTCTTTAAGCTTACAGAATTATTGGTACACAACTGTAATTATTTTGCTCTACCTTCTCCCCTAGAAATGCTGAAAACATATGATTTTACTGTCTACTGTACAGCTTTGGTGCTTGAAGGGTTACAGTTCTTTCTCTCTTCCTAGACAATTTACACTAACAAACCACTTCAAAAAATGTTTTTTCCATTGTTTGTCATTTTCTTCACTCCAAAATATGAAAGAAATTATACAGTTGCAAAAATGTATGCGTTAAGCCAGAAGTGCAGTATACATTAATAACATTAACCAACAACAAAGCTTTAAAAAATGTAAAGGACAGAGGAAGAGAAGTTTTGCAATAAAGCAAACAGTATTGACTCCATCAAATTTTTTTACAGTTAGTATTTCAGAAGAAATATCTTTATGTAAATTAAAAAATTTAAGTAGTATCTAACAACAAAGGCTAGGAAGATAATAAAGGCATAACTTACCAAAGTGCCAAAACCTAATGTCCAGAAGTGCTCATTTCGAACTTCCAACACACCATCCAAAGTTGAAACCTAATTTTACACAAACATTCACAAATATGAAAAGAAATTAGAAGCTTCAAATCCCTTTAGAAATGTATTTTTATACATAACTGAATAACAAATAATTTTCAGTAGTGAAATAAAAGCTCCATACAGAGAACAAATGACGTCTGTCAATGTCACTAATGCTTATCTATCACACTTTTGCTACCCTTAAACATCAAAATCCATCAAAAAAGTTATAAGGAACATATTTCAAGTAACTCTTGCTGCCAAACTGAAGTATGTTCTCAACTTGATATGCTGTAATTCAACAGCTGCCTGTACTCCTTTTCCTCCTTCAACTCACATTTGTCAACCACTTCAAATAGTAGCTAAAATTTAAATAAAAACAGCCTGCACTACTTAGACAGATTCGTTCCAGATACCTAAAAGACACTTTTCATCTTGGAAAACAAGATTCCTACTTTCTACATGCAGCTAAAAAAATATAAAAAAATATTTTTAGCAAACTTCTTGGACTAGTCAGAAGAATTCTTCACATTCCTGAATGCTCATTAGCTGTACACACTGTGCTGTGTATTATACTGACTTACCTCTCTAAGAAGTTTATCTAACTGGCCAATCACATGAGGTGGGGTTGTCTTCAAAAAGAAGAAGAAAAGAAAGTACAAGTTAAATAAAGATTAACTGGCCCTGTTCAAGTTAGAGAGCCTTTAAGTCTAGTCTACCCACACAATGGCATTTTCATCAAATTCTCATGACTTTGTGATGCATATTTGCACAACCTTTAATATTCCTGTAGCACATCACAAATTCCCATGGGAACACTTCCTATCAACAAGCTTAAAACAGATTTCAAGGGTTTTATTTAATTTTTTTTAAATGAGGTCATTTAACAAAACCAAAACCAGAAAATCTGTTGATTTGTGAGGCTGCCTTACCTGGAGTAGAACCTTCCCACTGTAGACACTCATGGGATACATGGTACCAAATGTCATCAAAGCAATTGCTATAGCAGAGGCTGTGTCCACAGCAAAATAATTGCTAGGGAGAAAGAGCAATTTTAAAGAAACGCTGGTATTTATGTTTTTGAGAGGCAGAACAACTTACTTATGATTCTTTTTTCATTCTTTTAAATTATATACACTTACAAAATTTTACATATGCTAATCTCATTTCAACTCTCATTCATCTTGGACAGCAGACAGATGCATTCACAGAGTTGCAATGCCATTCACACAAAATGCAGCTCTACATCAGATCATTCCTCTCATGCAAAAAATGTATTTTCCCACAGACTGGATACAAAAAGAGCTACTGTTTTAAAACAACAACTGCACATACTTGATTTCAATGAGCATGTATGTAATGCAAAGAGCCAGAGCTCCAGCAATATCAATCAAGACAAAAGGGTTCATCCGTGGCAGAAAGATGCTACTCAATCCTGGGATGATTCCACAAATACTGCAACAAAACAGAAAAGGCAGCTGTCAGCCAGCTCTTCATCACTACTTTGAAATTCCAAAAGTACACCCATCATTTAGCATTTAACTTCTAACACACCTTGCTGTCATAGCACATGATGAGCACTGAAAAGGCCCCACTAAATTAGCTCAAAGGCTGCTCTCAGCAGAAATTAATCAAGTGGTTTTTTGTGAGAACACAACTCTATGATATAGCTGTATCAGCAGTCTGCAACACAAGTGCTTCATGGGTTCAATACTGGTATTACAGAGATGTACACAGTGAGAGGTTTGAGTATCACCTGTCTTCAATCCATCTGCCACCTTGGTGTGCCAAAGTGTCCTAAAGTCAAAGCTAACTAATTCATGGAGTCTGAAAAGAGGAAGAAGACCAGCTAGTTGAATAAGAGGAGACCAAAAAAATGCATGAGAGAATGCTGGGAAAATTACTTATTTATAGCTATTTCCTGTCAACAGGAGTATGAAGAGAGAAATGAGTTTCTGTACTTCCCAGTGAATGTAAGTGCATGTCACGTCCTGGAAAATTTCAAGGCAAAGACAACATGAAATATTTTGTTGCTATGGTTAAAGCCAACTTATGTTTAGACATCATGTGCTGGCCTGCTTCTGTAAGAATTTTAATTAACATAATTATATACAGGTGCAGATATTTTTAAATCAGCACTGCTTCACATAGCACATCTGAAATAGCTGTATACATACTAATTCAATGGGGTTTCACTCATATCGGCTTAACTCTATACAGGTTATCTCAAAACCCAGTAGAAATAATACTACTCTTGATCTGGGACTCCTTCAAGTTATCCATCAGTGTCCTTCCCCTTAAAACTGTGTTTCTACACTGATAAAAGGGAAGGTGTGGAACTATCTTTTTTTTAATAAAACTTGGAAACCTAATTATTAGTCTTCCAAAACTATTTCACAGATTTTGGTTCTGATGATGTAACATCTTACACCCATATAAAATCAATTCTTCTGTTACCAAGTCAGCATTCTCTGCTCTCCTTAACTGTGAAAAAGATCACAAGATGCAGAAACAGATGGGTTTTGAAGCATACTTAACACGTTTCATGACTTGGTTTAACATTTTTCTTTTGATACTGACAGATAGTTGGAAAAAACAAGTATGGATTAAAATAAACTTCCCTGACATCTGACAAAACTATTTGCAAACAATGTTATCTTGCATTCAGATATCCAATACAAACCAGACAGTTAACAGACAAGATGAATGAACAACACTGCTTATATCCCTGGAAGACACAGACTTTCCAGGTTCCTGTTGGACAGGCGAGGAGTTTCCATAGCTATGGTTCAGTGAGTAACCTGTTTCATATATCACATTTAAACTCAACCATCTGAAACATCTGTTCAGCCCACAAAGTAAATAAACATAAATTATTACAAAATATATTACCTGATAATGCATGTTGTGAAATGCAGTTCAAGTATGTACAGGACAATGCTAGTTTTCCTATTCTCACCCAAAGAGAATCACATACAATGTACTGAACATACATATTCAAAAGAAAAGATACCCAGAAATATGTTTTTCTGTTAGATTGATGTATCTGGGAAATATGGGAGACAATGTTTGCTCCAGAGTTCATACATGAGACCTGCAGTAGGTAAAGCTATTTTAAAAGCTCTAATACAAGTTTATGCCTCAATATCCCTCCAAAACTTTATTATACAAACAAAACCAACACTGCCTTCCAGAAGCTAATGATTTTGAAAACAATATAAAGCTAATGATTTTGAAAACAATATAAAGCTTCACCTTCTACTAAGATCTGCAACATGTTCCTGAAGCCAACTTGTGCTGGCAGCTGCAAAAGAAAGAAGGTAATGAAGTTACCACAATTTTAAGTACCACTTTAAAGTTACTACATTTTAAAGTACACACAAGTTTTATTTTAAGGGAAGAATTCAATAAATACAGTGTGAATGAGGAAATATATCTCAACAGATACCCTGGCACTTGAAAAAAGACCCAAATCTGTCTTTTCCAGGCAGCAAGTACAAAATCCATCTTTCATAATAATCTGAACTGATTAAATACAAACATAATTGCAGGCTATAACGATTATCTTTTATATAATATAGTGTAAAATAGATATTTATAACTATGGACAATTTACAGGACAATTACAACAAAACAATTTACAATTGCAGGAATGACTGCAAACCTACTTCACAATGAAAAAGGTAAAAGAGCTTTTCATTTACCAATGAAAAGGAAAAAAGAACTATTGCATTAACTTATATTTTAATACATTAATACATCACTAAAATGTGTTGAAAGTTCTGGTATCTGCCACATGACCTTCACTGGTTGCATTCAAAAATTTGAAAATAAAGGATACTGCAGCATTAAAATAATATCATATTAATTACCTCAGACTATTCAGAGCCTTATAAGCAAAGTGGAGTTGAAAATCAGATGGCAATTCTACTACACAAAGTTACATTAACAGAGGTAACAGTAATATACAACCACTAGTTAAGGAAGTTACCAGACAAGTTATACCTTGACAAAAATAGGAACATTAGCATTTTTTTCTCAATTCTTTTTACAGTCTAATTTATCACATACCTTCAGACACATAAGCAAAAGGCTTATTCTTAATGGAAAGCATTGTAAATAAGTTGAAAAAGAGAGCCACGAAAGTACCAACCAGCAGTCGTCCCCTAGAGAGGGGAAAAAAGGTGTCTTAATTTCCCATCATCACAGAACATCATCAAGCTGTAATTACCAATAACACTATCAAAATATTTTGCTTGGTGTTCACTGAGGCTGAAAACCAGCAGGATAAACTAGTGTAACACTTAATAACCAGCAGTGTATAATCATTGTAAGGGTTATACCAGATCACTGAACTTCGTACTTTATTGTTATCACACAAGGCTCATAATGTTGAGTAACAGCTCTTAATCAATTGCATATTTGCATATTTTCACACACACACACACACACACACATATATATATTTGCCCTCTGAAGATACAAACACATTGTCTCCTCAGCAGCACAGCTGAGAAGCTTAGATTTCTATGGAATTATGCCATATACCCCCAGCCTTCTTCTAGAACTACTTCATCATACATCCCACATCCCCTTCCTTTGCCCCTTAACACTTTCTTTTCCTCTCCCTGTGGTCTTCATAGTCTGAACCCTCTTTGCAAAACCTTCAGTTCCCTGTTGACCACAGCATCCTTCCCCCCCACATACCAGGCCTTCCAAGAGGCCACAAGAAAAAAAAGGAACTGAACTAGGAAAAGCAGCAATGTGTAGTTAGATCACTATTTGATATAACATGAGCATTAAATTTCAATTGTACCTTGAAAAGAACTGTTTGCAGTATAGCCTGCACATGGTTTGAAACATGCCAAGGCACCAAAAGCAATTTGGTACTGAAAGTACTTGCATAAACAATATATGCTAGAAATTAATCAGAAACACAAAAGGACAACAACACATGTTACGTGCCAAAATAATTTCTTACGTGTGTATCTCAGGCTGCTCCAGAAACCGCTCCGCACTACAAGAATAATTGAAAACCTGAGTTATACTCATCCAGTAAAGCCTTGACACCTGAAGCATGTTTTTACAGTTCCTTAGCATTAGCTGCCATTCATAAACAAAAACTGATAAAGTACTGCAAAAAATGGATTGCTAAAATAAACACAGCAACTCTTATAAGCAATGAAAGCATTTAACACTGAATCAAAGCAGATGTGATTTAGACTTCCCAAATATTTCCAAACTGTGCCAGCTACCATGAATGCTGCCTATATGATAAAAATATGCTTGTCAATGAACATGCAAAAAAATGTTGCTACTGGCACCACCACCAGTGTTGGTGACCACAACAAACTAAGTCTGAAATTCCTGACTTACAGCCTCACACTAAGCAAGGTCAAATCAAGTAGGCATTGGATACTAGGATGGAGATATAGATCTTTTTTCACCCATCAGTGAGTTAACAAATGAGCTTCAGCTGTAACAGAAAAACCTGCTAAGTTTGTGGAATTTCCTAAAATTGATATTGGAAAACTTGGAAGTTTTGACAGAGGGTGATTCATTCCAGTGGACTGTCACTTCAATACCTTGATCTCACAGTAGAAAGTTGCTAAGTTGTTAATAGAGCCCTTTACACAGAAAATAGGGCACTTGAATAAAATAACCAAAGGTATATTGTTGCAGTTTTAAATTCCAGATGTTAACAAAAGCCTCTTCATCTTTAAAAACAAGAATAATGTTTTAGGCTAACCTCCTGAAATAGAAATGCTCCCAAGCATACATGGTATGGCAAATTAATACTTGAGCAAACTTGGAGGGAGTGAAGAAGTTGATGCTTCAAACATTCAGTTCCTTGATATATTATGAAGCTGCTTTGACTTCAAAAAGCAACAGAAGTAAAACCAAAAAAATTTTATTTGTTCATGAGCTTACGAAAGTCAAGATGCATACGGAAATGCATTAAAGTAATGACACAACCTTTGGAAAAAGCATTCTTAAAACCATTCAATCTTTCCCTAGAAAAACTTTTTAAAAACATTAATCAATTCCCATCTTTACATCTTAAGCCTACATGTAGTGTAGTAAATGTAAAGCAAGCAGTAAGGTTTAGCAATATTTTTTTAATATCTTTGAAGTTTTTTCTGAAGTATCTCTTTAAATACAGCACTCATAGAATACACGTGCTTTTAGCTGATCTGGACTATATCTTCATATGTTATAAAATGAAAGAAAACATACATAACCCTACCTTTCTTTCAGTATAAAAAGAGCACCAAGCTGTGCCAGAACTGTAGATGCAAATACAGCTAGAACTTCAAACCTTTCAAACCTGAAATTTGAGAATTAAGTTTAGAAACACTGAACATTGAACAATGCATCCAATAGAATCTTTTCTGTGCAAGAACCAGCAGGACACACCTACTTTTTCCAATTCATTCAACAGCAGACAGACGGGAAGAAACTGAAAGTCTTATGGAATAGTCATTATTTTCAGTTTCTTTTAACACTCCACTCATCAGAGACATCTTAAAATTCAGCATGTCTTAATTCTTCTTCCTGTCCATCCCCCACTCTGTAATTGTTCTTTACAGTAAGCCTTGGCCCTCCTCACTTTTAGGCTCTTTCACACACAGAGTATTACTGATGGCAGTTCAGGGATCCAGGCAATGACAGTGAGCAATGTATGAAATGCTGTATTATCAAACACTGTATCTTGTTATTAGTACTTACCCAAATGAATAGATTGGGCTGGGTTTCTTCATCATTACCCAATAGCTTATTAGACATGTTATCAAACTGAAAAAAAGGGGAGAATTACACTGTGATAAATAACAGCAGCCTTTACAAACTGCAAAATCTACAAATACACACTTGAGCCACTAGAACTCAACATACAAACACAGCCACCTCTTGTCATGAACTCAACCTCCATCACTGTTACAGTGATGTTCTAAATGCTCCTCATGTGCTTTCTGAACTTGCCTAGAAATGCTGTAACCTGAGAAATGCTGCTTACATGAAAAGTGATAAGCAAGACAGAAGAGTGAAAGAAAATGCAAAGAAATCTCTTAATTAGTCTTCTTTTACAATTGGTACATGAATTAGATTTGGTACTCCAGAGTAAATCTCAGGCCTCACCAAGTATTGCCTTTCTTTTCCACAGTGTAATTTCTCTATGTGATTTGTCCACAACCAAAACAGATGAACTTTCTTTGGCTGCATTCACCTACACGAGCTCTAATCTAGCTGGCCATTCACTGACAGCCGCAGGTCTCTCTTGATATCTTCTGTCCAAATTTTTCTCTCATACTGAACATCTAGAATTCCAATTATTTTGGAATCTCCATGGTAGTAGTCAGAATGTTTCAGAGATGAGTACAGTTTCCTCTGCCTATTTTTCCTCTATTGAACAATTTTTTCTCTACAGAATAATTTTTTCAACTGGAATCCACATAGATTCAGTGCCATCTGTGCTTTCATGCAGTCCTTTTGTAATTAATAACAATGTTAAATCAGACTGGATCAAGAATTCATGCCTACAACTGATGAACAATCACATCCTCACAACTTGATTCTTATACAAAGCCATAAACCCATATTCTCAGTGAGACTATTATATGCAACCAGGCAATGACAAAAAGAAAAGAAGCAGAAAATTATTTTTGCAGCAGAATTACAGAACATTGTTCTCCCTTACAGAAAATCAAAATTCTTGAAAGAGATTGCTGTGAGTTAGAATAATCCTCTAGTCCAACCCCTAATTAACCAAAGACAGGAGTGCCTGGGGTTGTTCCACCTTCTTCTAAAACGAAAAGAAAAAAGAATTCCATACAAATGGGAAGTACAATATCAACACTTTCTCCAATTTCCCCAATGTGAAACAGGTATTTTGAGCAAGATGACAAAAATTCAGTAGATACAGAATTCTCAAAGACAAAATTCATTAGAGTTAAACTTAATGCCAATGCAGTCACAGATCATTTTTTTTTGTGCCTATCCCAACAAGTCATTTTTGTTTCTGCATGTTTGCTGATGTAATTTATGAATGTTTTACTGGAAGTCAGATAAGTTATATTAGATAATGGATATATGTATGACTCAGAAATGGATATATGTATGACTCTTTTATGAGATAATGAGAATAGCAGGGAAGGTAATGTAGGCTAGTATTTTTAAAATATCTACATTTTATTCCCCAACCACCGCTACCATTCTGTATCTTAGAACTGAATATATTTCATGTCTGTATTATCAATATTAGCAAAAGTGTTCAGAACTATCATACTAAAATTTTCTTAGAATACAAGAAAAACACTGTAAATATCTAATGACCTTATGTGCAGAATACTTGGTATCTAGCTTGCGAAACATTTTTGAAATAGAATGACATGCGTCTTGTTTCCTGATGTTAAAACTGAGGGTTGCTTCACAATCAGTGACCATGGCACCAGGAAAATGTTCTGAGAGAACAACCAGACAACAGTTTTGTGCCATACTGTTTTATGTTGTCACACATCTGAACAGAGAAATCTATGACTGAACTGATCAGTTACTAGTCATTCTCAATATAGCTATGGTCATTCTCAATACATCTAATAAACAGATAAATATAATCTATTTATTGTGTGCAATTTTATACTCATTTAAGCTACATTTAAACCAATGACTGTTTCTATACTGATGAATAAGTTACATGTCTTTGAACCTGTAAGTAAATTTTAAATGAATAGAAATATACAAACAAAATGAACAGTATGACAAAATGGGAAAAAACTCACCTGAAAAGGTCAAAGATTGTCAAATATGTGTAAGCAGTTAAAGCTGTAAAAAAAAAAGTAAATATTAAAATTTAATACTTAATTTTTCAATGCAAAAAACACTTGTATTCCAAGTCCCTTTTGTGCAGCTCTTTCCAGTCTTCTACCTACATAAACTGCCCCTACTGACAGAGCAAGTCTCTGTTATTCTAAAGACATCAATATATTTAATGTCATAAGCAGCCTCATTATGGCAATCCTAATTCAACTAAAGCACCCAGACACAACAGTTATCACATTTGTGACTAAGTTGTGACAAGGAATTTAGGTACTGGAAAGTCAGGAGATCTTCCAGAAACACATCACTTTACCAAAGTAAGAGATCTCTTATGTGTGTTACTGCAGTGATAAGTAGGTTGAACTGAACATTTTACTTGTTTTGCATCTCTAACCTATCTTGAAACTGCAAGAAAACCTGCACCAAAAATTAAAAACTAAACCAGCACTCTATTCCCAGTGCAGGTGATGGGAAGCACATTGAAGCCCCTGTCCAAAAGCAGAAGGCACACAGAACTGCACTGGATCTGGCTGATCTGGAGCTCATTTCCCCAGCAGCCCTCACAGTGCTGTGCTTTGCAGCAGCAGCTACAGAGGTGCTGGAAACACTCCAGTGTTTCGGCTACTGCTGAGCATTCCTTGGAAGCAAAGAAGTCTTAAGCCTTTTCCACACTACAACCATCCTCATTCAACTGCAAGTGAGGGTCTCTGCACATCACTGGTGCTACTGATACACAGAACAGGTCTGAGGACTAGTCACTCAAAAGCCTACTTGTTTTCAGTCTTAAAGATGAAGAAGCTACTGCAGGAAGCAAATGACCAGCAGGACTGAAAAACTGCAAACTTTGAAGGACTTCCACCCATCCAAACTTGTCTGTGAAAATTGCTGATTTTCTAAGCTGACTGTGGCAAATCAAAAGCAAGCACCTTCTGAACCTGGCTGTGCAAACCCCTAACTCCATTAAGTACTGGGTTTGGCTTTTCAGTCAGCTGGAACTGCCCAAGCTAAGAAACACACAGTAGTTGGTTGTAGTTTCAGTACGTGAGAGCCACCTACCTATGCTGTTTGTAGAGCTGCACCACATGAGCAGGAAGCCAATACATATTAAATTTATAGCACCAAACAGTAAAATCTTCCAGGACTGTTGATGAGAATAAATATGTATTTACACCTTCCAAAATTTAGAAGACAGAAATATATCAATATGGTCTTAAAAAACAATATTGCTGTACTTGGTCATGCAAACAGAACTGGCTTCTCCTCCCTCCCAAAAATTCACCACTCATTTCAGAACAGCAAGCCCTTTGTCTTTTAAACTTTACAGATTATTTTAAAACTCATTTATGAATGCCACCATACTAAAAATACCTTTTTAGTCTAAAAAAACCCCACCCATCTATAATATTTGCATTTCATTACAGCACACAGCATCTGTGTGCTGTAATGACTTTTGAATACCAACTCATGCAACTTGATATTAGTGGGTTCCTTCATTTGTGCTGAAATTTTGGTCCCAAAAACATTGAACACACTCAGTTTACAGTTCCACTGAACCCATCAGATATAAATATGTAAGTTCTGGAGAATACTAATTCAGAGGGACAATGCACAGAAGCAATACAACTTCAAAGCTTATTTTTTAAGCACAGCTAGAAAAATTCAAAGAAAAAATTTCAAAATATACTTAATAGTGTATTTTAACTTACTACAGCTAATGTATTTTTATTATAATTATGATTGTTTTAAGCAATACTTACCCTTCTGTCTGCTGCAACCAACCTAAATTCATGTGTTAACTTTCCAACCAATGATCTCTGTGATTTGCGGAACAGGTGTATTGTCCCCTGAAAAAAACCCCAACAGTTTAATTAAAAACTCTACTTACAGCATAATTTAAATTAGCAAAACGGAAATCTTCATTTATGAACTATTTTCACAATTATATCAAAGACTTAGGTGAACTTTTTGTTGATCAAAAATATCACAAACTTTAAACTCAATATTTTGGTAACCATTTCACATGGTTTATTATATTAGAAAATGACATAATCCAGAACTCAGTTTTACTGGAAGAGACACTAAAGTATCACTTAAAGAGGGGGTTTTAACTTTTATTTACATGAAACTACTGCACGACAGTTTTAAAACACAAATATTTTTCTTCATCAAAGCACACATTCCCACAAAGGCAATGGATTTATTAAACAGGAAAATATTGTTTATAAATCTATAAATGAGAACCCACCACAGAAGTAAAAACAATGCTGGTGATGTGGTGAACACAAAGCCAGTAACAAAATGAAACATACCAACAATCCTGGCTGTGACTTAACCTAAAACTACATGGCTCTCCTACAAGCATGACAGGGAGCAGACCACCAGAGAAATTCATCTGCCATGACACTTGTCTCCCTTTCCTCAGAGGGTCCAAGCTTCTGGTTGTCCTCTGTTCTGCTCTGCCCACACAGAAGTAAGCTTTCCACGTGAAAAACCCTTCTGATTTGCAATAGAAATTTGTGGACTTGTAATGACAGGACATTGTCATCTGCACCAATTTGGGGCCAGATTAAATAAGGCATGATTTTAAGCTATCACACCTTAGCTCCCAGCAGAAGGCAAAAGAACATACTAATGGGCTCTTCACCAGAATAAATTCAATTAATTTTCAGACTTTGTCAACACAGCTGTATTTCATATTATCTAAGAAATACAAGTGTGCCATGAATTCAACTTTAAGCACTACTACATATCCCAAGTTTAGCTCATGTGTGACAAAACATGGGCACTTACTCTTTTCTTTATTAGCAAATCATTACATGATAATTTTAATTCTTAGCAGACACATGCAGGAAGCAACAACACCTCAGAAAGCTTTTCTAACAGGCAGTGGACAGCCCGCTTATGAAAGCTGCTGTGGTACAGAATCACAAAGAATCACAGAATATCCTGAGTTGGAAGGGACCCACAAAGATCACAGAAGTCCAACTCCCAAGAGTCCCACCATGTACCCGAGAGCATTGTTCAAACACTTCTTGAGCTCTGTCAGGCTGTGCTGTGACCACTTCCCTGGGGAGCTGTTCCAGTGCCCAACCACCCTCTGGGTGAAGAAACTTTTCCTGATACCCAACCTAAACTTCCCTGACACAACTCCAAGTCATTCTCTCATGTCACTGGTGACCACAGAGCAGAGACCAGTGCCTGTCCCTCCCATCCCCGCCGTGAGGAAGGTGTAACTGCACTGAGGGCTCCCTCAGTCTCCTGAGGCCGAACAGCCCAAGTCACCTCAGCCACTCCTCACGCAGCTTCCCCTCCCGAGCCTTCACATCCCCGTAGCCCTCCCTGTCACCTTCGCACTCACTGCTTTCCCACACTGGCACTGTGTGCGCTGCCCAGTCACACGGTGCCACACCTCCCTGTTTACAAAGGATGCCGCGCCTCAGAGCTGTGCACGCTGTGCACTCTGTGCCTCAGGGGACCTGTGCAAACTCAGGCGGGCCCCAGCCCACCCGGGACAAGCTCCGGCTCAGCAGGTGTTGTACCTCGGCATGAAGGCATCCCTGGATCCCACAGCTCTGCCCAGAGCTTACACACAGAGCCTCTGCCCCACACCTCAGCCAGCCCCTGAGGTGCCAGAAGAGCTGCACAAGGCGTGTTCCTGCAGCCAGCGGCGCTGTCTGCCCCAACAGGTGACAGCACCTGTCATGGATATCCATGTCACTCCAGTCACTCCAGCGGGGCTCAGCACGACAAGGGAACATTTCGCCACCCAGATGAACGCGCACACGCGGCGGTCGTGCCCAAAAGATCGGGTTTTCGTCTTAGGGAAGCGAGCCACAGAGTGACAGCCCTGACACCTGGAGCAAGCGCACTATAACCTGTTTGTCCTGCGGCGAGTCCCAGCTCCCTGACCGACGTGCCCTGAAGGAGAACTCCGAGGCTCACACCGCAGCCCGGTGTTCCAGAGGCAGCTCCGGCACAGCAGCCCCCACGGCCCTGGCTCCCGGCCGGGCCCTGCCCGCGGTGCCGGCGCCCGAGGGGCGGGCGGAGAGCCCCGGGGAGCGAGCACCGCACGGGCAGCGACACCCGCGCTGCCCCCGGGCCCGCTCCGGGCCGCGCCTGCCCGGGTGCCCCGCGGCGCCGCCGCCCCATGAGGGAGCGGGTGCTTCCAGCAGCCTCTGCACGCCGTGTTCCACGCACGACTTTGCTTCCCCTTCCCTCCTTGCCCCCAGCAGGGGCCACTCACCATATTACTCCCCGCAGCGGAAGAGACGGCGCCATGCGAGGCCGGAAGGGGCGGGAGAGGTTCCCGTCGCCGCGGCAACCAGCGGGCCCGGCGGGACACGTGGCGGAAGCGGCGCCCGCCGGGAGCCGGCTGCGGCTCCGTCCCAATCGCAATCCCGATCCCGCGGGATGTGGGGCCCGGGCCTTCCTTCCCTCGCTCCTCCCCGGCGGGCTGAGGTGGAGGCCCGCCTTGGGACATGAAGGTCTTGTCTGCCGCCTCCCCGCACTTGTGCCGTTCATCTGCCCACTGCCCGCGAGAGCCCAAGGAAAGCGTTCCCACGGATGGTGCCATCACAGACCTATGATCATCACAGTCCAGCCTGTGATCAAACACCACCATGTCAACTAGACCATAGCCCTGGGTGCCACGTCCAGTCTTTCTTTTAAACACCTCCTGGGATGGTGACTCCACCACTTCCCGGGCAGCCATTCCAGTATCTAACCACCCTTTCTGTGAAGAAATTCTTCCTAGTTATTCAACCTAAACCTCCCATGGCACATCTTTAGGGTGTTGTAGTCCTAGGCCTGTCATATTCTGTCACGATACTCCACGACAGCAATTCCACAAGGATGGGTTTGCGTCCCCACCGCCAGCCGCGGTAGCCGGCGTTAAGGGCCCTCAGGACACAGCCTGCAAAAGGCATTTCTTTTCCACAGCAAAACCCCCAAAGGACAGCAGCTCTCCAAACTACAGGAGTTATGTTGAAAATTTAGTCACTTTGTTGTGTGCTGAGATCCTCAGACGTGCTCTCGTTTCTGTGAATATGATGAACACTGAAAGCGCGGCAGCGCAGAGCAGGGATCCGCACGCAGCCCATCCCATCCCAGAGCCAGCAGCTATCCAAAGCGGTCTGTGAGAGAGGATTCTGCCACTGTTCCGCTACCGAGGCTCTGGAACGCCGGGACACAAGGGGACAGCCATCCCCCGGGCTGGGTGGCCAGCAGATGGCGGCACTGCGCCCAGAAGTTCCTGTCAGAAGGGATGCGTACGGCAGGAACGCTTTGCACGGAAAGTACAACGAAATCCAGAACAGAAGTCATCGTGGAAGTTCGGATAGCTCTTAGGAAAAATTGTGTTGCAAAGCACCTGCATGGGATTGAATGTACTTAAAGATTTATTCACAAAACAGCTTGTTTATTATTTATTATTATTTGCAAAGTAAGTGAGAAAGAGAGGAATAAAAATTGAACTGAGATATTTTATTAAGACAGATTATTGTGCCTAGGAAGGAACTTGAAACAACCTGCCTAATTTTTGTTCTTTTAAAGAGTCCATTCAGTTCTCCAGAACCCACAGTTAAAAATGTTATTTGCATCTCACCTGTTCTGTAAAACCTACCAAAATACTTACCTGACTGTGGGTGAGAGATAGGCCTGTACATCAAATTAAACCAGGAACGAGCCAGTCTTTAATCTGCTTCACAGTTAGAAGTGCTTCACAATTGTGTGTATTGTCTCCAGAATATGTGGTTTTATTAATGAGAAAAAAAGATAAAATCATTTTTACTTTCTAGATTTTGAGTATATGTGGTCCTTAGAGGTATCATTAATTAAGAAAAACTATCAGACTTATCAGGTAGTTGTACTCCTTAAGATATATTTAATATCTCAGACCTCATTCTAAACTCTTGGCTGTAATCAGTAAGCTTTTTTTCCAGTGTATGGAAGAAGTTTTAGAAACTATTTGCAGAAAATAGATTTGTGCTTTATAGAATCTGGATGACAGGCAAGAAATTCAAACTGCAGCTGCTGCCTCCATTCAAATTTAATGAGGAAATCAGAACTCTGATGAACCACTGTATAATTTGCTCCACAAAGTTGTTTGGTTCCTTCATTATTGACATAGTATTGAGCTTTTTGATTTATTTGATGTCACAGGGTATTTCTTCCCAGAAGAGGCCAATTGTTAGTTATTAGAAACTCCACTTGAGGAAGTGTCTTCACAGAAGAAAAGTTCTACAATAGCACAGCTGATAGTAGCATTCTGCATATAACAAAACTAAGAGTCTTCAAGAATGTCTTACTGAGGCAAGTTGTATGCCTTTTAGAAATTACTAAAATGAGATTTGAAAATAACAGAATTTACAGACTTAGAACATATTGTTCTTACAGTATACACTTCCCAAAAAAGTGGAATTTTCAAAACTGTGTGGTAAAAAACGCCACACTTTGCTCAGTAGGTTCCTTGTAGGCTGATATTCTGAAAAACGTGGGTTTTTTTAATATAGCTGCAACACAGCACCTAGAATAATCCCACCAGTGTTGAGAGATGGATTTTAGTTAAATTGTATTTTTCTGCCTTCACCAGTACATGTATCTTCTGTTTTATCATGATACATAGAATAAAAATTAACTTAGGGAATGTTGCATAACTGTCTTCTCCAGAGCCATATGAACCCTTGCAGGAAACAGGCTGGATTTCACAAGTTCACAATATATTTGGAAATTTGCAGAAAGATGGCATGATGAGGGGAAAAAAAAAACCCAACAGCAAAAACCCCCCAACAAAATGAACTCCACCCAAACAAACAAACTAGCAAAAAAAAAAAAAAAAACCCAAAACAAAAAAACAACAACAAAAAAATCCCAAACAAAACCAAAAAACCCCCCAAAAACAACAACAAAAAACCAAAACAAAAACAAAACAAAAAACCCCCACCACCTAACAATTTTTAAAGTTTTAACTTACTTTTTTTCTCACTTTTCTCTAGCAAACTTGGAGCACTCAAATACAGAAATAAACATCTGAGATACACCAGCATCTAACGTTAGGCATGCAGCCTTGTCTCTCCTCCTTGGCTGGAATGGGAACAATTTGTGGAGTCCAAGATAAACTTCAGTCCAGGGTATGCTGCCAAAAACAAAATCTCTGAATATTTCAAAATAGGAAATGGTGGGATATGTTTTTTCATGCTCTTCTTTCTTCACTGATTTTAATTTATCTGTTTATCTCCTCTACAACAATAAAATATTTGAATGTCTGTAAACTATATGCAAAATTACCAATAGAAATCATTTTAGTGGTTCAAAATCTACCTCCAAGCAGTAGTATTTCAGCCAAAGAGAGATACCTTGGATAGACACCAGTGATGTCTTTCTGCCCTAAGGAATTATTCCTTGACAGAGGCAGGAATAGCTCACATGCCTCTGTCCAAAACACTGGGGTTTTTTCCCTCCTTCCTGTATTGATTTTTATTTGGTTGGTTTGTTTTAGCAGTGATGATGATGATGTGTGGGAGGCAGTGGTCATGGTTGTTTTTTCGAGACCCCTAATGCTGCCAGATATGTAATATTAAAATGAATCTTAAAAAAATAAAGTTTGATTAATTTTATCTTCAGGATGTAACTGTAATAACAGAAATAGCTGTAAGCAGTCCAGATGCAGCCTCAAGACAGAGAATTACAAAGGGTAAGGCAATGGGGATAAGTAAAGAAATTATATTATTAACTCAGAATTAACAGCAGCAATCTCCCCCAGGCAAAAGAAAAAAAAGAAAAGCCATTTTGAGGCCAAGCAAATTTGCTCCAAAATTGTCAGGACTTCTCCATGACCACCAGAATTAGTTATGTCAAAACTCCTGGTTTTCACCATGATCTAGCAAGACTAGGATAAGCACACACTTTCAGTTTAAGCACATTTATTTAGGAAGTAGCACTTCTGTTTACATTAGTTTTAAGAACTTGAGTTATGTTCTTTAGAAACTGATTTATTTACATATTTATTGTTCCATCATCTGGTATACAACACCTGATGTTTTTAAATGTTTTTTTAAAACCAGCAGCAATTTAATAGGCTTCAAGTTTAATGAAAAGGCTTTTAGTTTTGGACAATTTATCTGATAAACAGACAAGAAAACAGTAATAACAGGACAAACAAAACATTTTATTGTAAGCTAAAGCTATGTGACTGCTTGTCATGCTTTTTTACATTGCTATTAGTAAAATGGTGTTTAACATTTCAAAAAACATTCTTAAAAGAACAATGAAACAAAAGTGCTTCTAAACAACAAAATACAAAAATGAATCCCATCCCAGACTGGAGTTGTCCAATATATTTTACAGGGGTGGGGTATGGTGTTTAGTCTCCACCTTTGGTTTTCATCACTTTAATACAAATTTCTGAAAAATACTGACTAGCCCTTCAGATGACTAAAAGTGGGAATCATGTGACAAGACCAGCTTCTGTGTTTGCAGTCCCTTTGACAGGTGTGTGACTATTAGGCAAAATGCTTTCTTCCCCACTTCTAATGGGAGAGAACCTGCACAAGTGAGAGCCACACCCCGGCACCTTTGAGCACCACACCTGCGTTAACCAGCTACAAAGAGCACCGACCTTTAATCCTCAAAGCCACTTCTCTGAAGAAAGGGTTTTTAAAGAAGTGTGTCTTATGAAGGCAAGGAAAGTCTTACAGCAAAACCAGGTTCATCACCACAGTTTGCCGAAGTAATGTCAAGCATTTTGAAATCAAACCATCAGACTCTGAAGAATCTGCAGTGTTGAGCCAGTATGTTGTATCCACCGGAGGAGTGTGTACCTTGCCAATTATTGCTGAACTCAGGAGGTAGTTATTGACAAGGTAAGAAGTTCCCACTCTAAGACAGTTAATGATTTACACAAGAAGCAGGAAAAACAGAATGCACATTTCCCCATATTTTACAAGATGATTTTGTATTTGCAGGAAGTGACAGCTTAACTTCCTCATCCTGTGGAATTATAATTACCGTAATTAAAAGAAAAGATACTGAAAGTTATAATTAAATAAGAAATTCTAAAAGAAAATAGCTGATCAATTGGTCATCTCTTAGGAGGTCTGCAGATCATCCTAAGCATGGAAATTCACATAGGTCAGTAAAACAACATTCTTCAACACTAAACAGCAGCTCAAGAGAAACTAATAGTAAAACTGCCTCTAATTAGCACAATGACTGAGATAACTAGTTGCATTGACTACTTGCTTGCTACTCTTCATTCCATTTTTGATATCTGGTAGAAACCCCAACAACTTAAAGCATCACAAAAGCTTAAGGGCACCACAGAAAAAGAATGGAAACCTTTTCAGGTACAGTAGCACTGGCCCCCTCCCAAAGCTGCCACATGCAGAAGCATCACTAAAGCACTGGAGAAGCACATCCTAGGCACAGCTATGCATCATCCATGTCTTGGGCAGGAAAGCACTATGGAAATCTAGGGCACCAAGTCTCACCACAGGTGATGAAGGAAACCCTAAGGAGAATGCTGCTTTCCAGTTCAGAACAGATGTCTCAGTTCCATTTGCCAGCATATGTGACTTCAGTATTCCCAGTACAAAGTACTTAAATTTCACAAGAGGGACATGACAGCAGTGCAAAGCAGTGCTAAGCCCCACTTGTCTAGAATAGAAAAAATACTATTTATCCTACACCAGAAGGTAAGGTTGAGTTATATGTATAAAAACGGTCATTTTAAAAACACTTGAGAGAAAGGAACAGAAAAACCAGCAATAGTCTCTAATTAGTGCAGTGACAACACACCTTCTCAGTTCAGAGATCCCATTCTTACTCTTATTTTAAAGTGTTATTTTCACATTTGTTACCTACATAAAGTTGCAGGGCCATATTCAACAGAACTGTACCTAGCAACTGGCTTTGAGTCAGCAATACATCTCAGGGGCACAGTGCCTATTTCTGATACTCTAAAAGCTGAGAAGTCTAAGAAACTAACAGGACAGATTTATTTATGCATAAATATCCTAGTTTAAGGCTTATCTTTAGTATTCTGTGTTGATTTTGTCTTTGCATATGCAGAGAATCTGTAAAGGTTTGCTGTAGTCCACAGAAAAGTCAACATTAGCAAAGGGAGCATCATAACACAGAAAATATTCTCTTTTTAAGGAGAAAGAGCAATCTACATACTATTCTTCCAGTATGTTGAAAGACAAAAGATGGGGCTCCTGCTTAATAAAAGCAGAAAGATATATGAAGAAGGTTGTTAGAAAAACACAAGGGGTTTGAGTTGATTTTATTTTCTCCCTCCAGTAACTGCTACACTTGAAAGTCAGTAAAACACACTGGCAGAGAGCCAGACAAGCTGCTTACTAATCATGTCAAAAAAGTGGGTCAAGTTGCTCATTCACTAGCAGTGGGCAGATTCACAGAAAATAAAAGGGGAAAAAAAAAAGAAAAAAAGAAAGGAAAAAAATCAGTCCAGAGAGCTAATGGACTCGTAGTTTTCACAAAAGTTAAAAGCACCCAAGCTGCTGTCCTGTTTATCCTGATTTGAGACATTTTATTAGAACATAACCTGATTTTATGGAAAATACAGCTGGTAAAGTTCTGTCTAAGTACTACAGCCTTGGGAAATACAGGTAATTTGTGGTTATTTGGGGTGGGGTTTTGGTGGTTTTTTTTGGGGGGGGGTGGAAGGTTTGGTGGTTTCTTTCTCTTGTTGTGGTTGTTTTTCCCCAGATCTGCTCTTATACACAGTTAATCCAACATATAGATGAAATCACTGAGCTGGGACTTAGTACATTTAAAATGAGGAGTAAGATGCAAGATAATGCCTTAAGCAGAACAGAATTACTCTTAAAAGACACTATTCAGAAAATAGCATAAGACAAGACATTTAAAGGAGATTTATGAACCAAACAGCACCTGGCCATGGGCTAAGAGTCCAGCAGCTGTGGAGCAAAGTGATGTTGAAGAACAAAATTTTCTTATTTTTACTGTGTCCAGCATTAATTTATAGGGCTGTAGTTCATCCACTTAGCAGAAAACAATCAGGCATAATGAAAGACCAAAAAGTAGCTGTACCAGTCACACAGATTCCCTTGAGCTGAACTGGTTGTACAAACTAGTGAAAGAGCTAGTCTCTCTATGTAGCAGCTGGTGATTCTGACTCCTTGTGCTGCATACTGGTGCTACTTCAGCAGATGAGGAGCTCTAGCTCAACATTTCAGGTACCTATCCCATGCCAGTGAGTATGCATTTGAAATAAATAACCAGTATTTTCCTCAAAATTAAGTGGACAAAACCAACAGTTTTGTAACAATCATTTAGGAACACTCAAAACCAGAAGCATTATCTCCAAAGTTCTCATTTGCAAAGATCTCAAGGAATGTCTACCAGAGCTTTATGAATAAAACCAAGGCCCTTTCTTAGCTGTAGCTATTTGGCAGATGCTAATACAACAGTAATATTCATGCTTAGCAATATGAAGAATATTACAAATATGGATCAAGTCAGACAGGAATCTCCAACAACCAAGATGGTCTACTGAAGGCAGAGCTAAGGCAAAGCAAGACATGAGACTTAAGAATCTGAAATCTTTTAGCATTTCTCCAGAAAAGTGAATCAGAGGAACCAAAGTCACGTTTCATTTACATAAGACATAGAAATTTGAGAGTCCTATCCTTAGAAGGCTAGAAGTGGTTTGGTTAGACTATTTCAAAAGGCATAGTAGTGGAACACAATCTTCTCCTATTTGATTGCTTTTAATCTTAAGATGAGTTAAAAGCATCTCTGGTTGGAAAAAAAAAACAAACAAAAAAATCCCAAACATATTGCATATGTGCATCTCAAAGGTATGACAGAGTTTCTGCTACTTAGTACTCAATACCACACAGTGAGCACAGTCCTCTCAGAGTATTACTATACCTACAACTGCATCTCTCAGCTAGGGTTGTTTTTTTTCATATATACATATAATATATTATTTATAATCAACTTTCAGGTAAGTAGTTCAAAAAATAAGTTAAATGAAAAATTAAAACAAATTTTCTGTTAAGACCAAAAGCAAACAACACATTTTCATTAAAACAACAATAAACAATATGCATTTTTGCAGTAGCGCTAAGTTGGGAGAGGTGTAAAAAAAAAAACCAAACCAACCAAAAAAACAAAGAACCCAACAACCCACAAACCTGCTTTAACAAGGAACTAGTGTTCTGCCTTGCAAACATCTGTGTTTAATCTGTGTAGAATTTGTAAACAAGATGTTGGGCCTTTAGAAGTAAAGGCAAAAATGCAAAAATGCTTTCCTTTATTATGGTATTTAAAGGCTATCATTTAAGAGTTTGTTTTTTTTAATAGCTTGTCATTTATATAATAAAAACAAGTATTTGTACAAAGATGCAGTTTCTTTTTAAAAAAGCAGATCAGTTGAGTGTTTCATACTTTAATATATAAACTGAAACATATGAAAGCTATAAAAACATTAATGTGTGCCATGTATTAAACATGTAGCCTCATATTTAAATGCTTACATGTGGAGATTAAAAAAATTATCACAATGGAAATTTTACTTTCAATTATCATAAACAGACCAAAATACAGAGTAGAAACACGTCATTTCTGAAACTCAACAATTAGCATCACCTACTCTCTCAAACATCAGCTGGGCTCAAGTTGTACACTGTAAGCATAAGCTAACATTCTACCAATGGAAGTGTTACAAAATGCATTAAGAGAAAATACTGCCACTAATGAGTATCTCAGTCTATTCTTTTATTTAGTAGTTTTTCTTTTAAAAGGCAGTTTGAATTGGTTTTATAAGGTTGGGGTTTTTTGCTGTTCTGCTATCAAAGGTCTTCTTTAAACCTATCCTGTGAACAACTCAGTCACATTACAACAAAACAAAAAGACAAATAATAACAGACCAGCTACTTTTAACATTTTAATAATCATAAGTCCCCAATGCTATTCTTCCACTCTGCACAGGGAAATTGTTTTATTTGGCACATTAAGGATAAAAAAGTCAAAAAAATGAACTGCAGTTTACAAACCTCAAATTGAACATCATTGTTCCAAGTCCATTGTTCATCAATGTCATGGCAAAATTAAAAACAAAAACAAAACCACACACACAACATAGGGAAAGGTTCTCCAATGATCAATATCATCAGAGCCTTGTAGCAGAAACAATATACATATATTAATGTTCAAACCAGGATCAGATTGCTAGGAATCTTACTTCTCTCAAGTCCTGTTGTGCTCTTACTTACAGTGTGTAAATCCTCACTAAATGGCAAGGAGGCTTTGATGAACACATTTCACATTGTATAATTTTCTCTCAATCTCAAGTTTTAATGTAGATACTTAAATATCTGTAAAGTCCTGTAAACTCTGGCTGCTTCCCAGTTGTCTGCACCAACTGCTCCCCAGGCAGGAGTGTTTCACTTCAAGCAGTGTCTCACACTGTGGTATCTCCAAAGTCCTTGTTCCAGCGGATGTACGCCTCCAGGGTCTGAGGGCTCAAACTGCGCTTGATCTTCTTCAGAGACTCCGTGAAATCTGACAGCTTGATGTTTCTCATCTAAACAGAAAATGAAAGACATCAGGGTCACAAGTGGTTTATGTACTTTGGTTTATTCAGGAAGTACTTGAGTATTCACTTTTAACAAAACATATTCTATGAGTGCTGCATCTTGATGTAAGAATGAATTTTTTTTGCAGAGTAGACATTCACTGCAACAACCCCCCAAGAATGTGGTAGAGTCTCCATTCCTGGAGGTTTTGAAGGTATGAGTGGGCAGGGTGCTAAATAATCTCATTTAAGTTCCCTTTCCCACAAAAGGATGGACCAGGTGATCTTTCAAGGTCCCTTCCAAACCAGGGTATTCTATTATTCTATGACCTGATGCAAGTATCTTGTAATTAAAGACTACCAGTAGGTACCATTTTAATAAAGTAACACTTGGCAATAGTAAGATCTGCCTTGTTACTTAACAGCTCATTAGACTGTGTCATTTCTTCCTGTTTCAGTAGGTGGTGTGAGCTGGTGCCTATGAGGACATCACAACAAATTATCACAGATGCTGTTATCCTCCTTCCAGCTTATAGCTTTGGCCATGACCTCAAGCTAAACACAAAAAGCAACTGAAAAATGAAGCTTTGCTTCATTTTCTCCTGTGTAACCATGGTTTGCACACACCTGAACAGAAACTTCTGAACCTCTGTACACACAACCGATCGCTTCCTTTTTTTTTTTTCATATTTACAGTACAGCTGCAGTGTGTGGTCAGGAGCTTAATCTTTCTCTTCATGATGGTACATGTCAATGAATGCAAGTATTATACATATACATGCACAAATCTGTTTTAGGTTCTCCCCAAGTTAACCTCCTTTGTGTAAAGATGGGGTGGAGGAGGTAGAAGTAATTTCACATAATACTTCTGGGAATGTTCTTGGGAAGTAACACTGAGTAAATAATAGCCAGGCCTCTGACATCATCAGCTAGGTAACAAATACTGCAGTTCAGTGTGAAGGAAAAGACAGGACAGTCAGATGAAATTAAGAACAACAGACTTACTAACAGAAAAAGAAGTGCTCTGAAGCCTGAAAGCCAACAAACTACCCATGAACCCCTGACATCTGAGGACAGATCTCAATCTCTATTTCTACAGAATTTTCTTTAAGGATGCAGCAATTAAAAAGGATAATACCCCCCCAAAATTATCCTATTTTGTATGATACTACACACAAAAAGGGACCTTAATAGTTTCTAATGAGAAAACCTTCTATTGAAAGGGGAATATGCAGCTGATAAAACAGCTTACCTCACTGGCAGACATGTTCTTCACCTGTTCTGGTTTTAATTCTGTAAAAATAAAAGTAGATGGGTGAGTTTCATAAGAAAACTTTCATCACTTCTGACAAATAAAACATTTTAAAAGCACTTATATTCTGGATAAAACTCCTGCAGCTAAAAATTATACCTTCCTGCCTCAACACAGTCTCCTATAAAGAATGGTACATGGTGGTTTTGCCTCCTCCTTCCCCATTTATCATCTCCTCAACCAGGCTGCTCCCACACTCAGTTACTGCAGGTGCAGCACAAAGTGATAGCAGAATTACTCCTTCTTCCTAAAGTATGGAAAACAACAGAGCTACCTCCCCCATATTAATTGTGGTAGCCACAGCCTCCCTACTGCATTTCAGGAAACAGAAGGTACAGGCACCCAAGAACACTGAAATAAAATCAGGCAGGGCACATCAGAGTGCTTCTTGCCCTATGCTGCACTCATGGGATCTGAACATTCTTGCATCATTCACCAATTCTTTTTTTTCTTTGGAACTTGCAATAATCTCATGATATCAACACGTAACAGCAAACATTTTGCTAGGAGAGTACAAGAAAAAACCTAGACAGGATTGGCAAGGATAATAATATCACAAAACATTTTCCAAAATGTACTGTTTTATATGGAAAACAAGTGAAGGAGCAAGTGAAAGAAATGTGTTGCACAATGTTACAGGGTCTCTTCTTGAAATGGACTTGCGTGTGAAGTGAGCTGTCAGCAAAGTAAAGCCTGCATACCTAAATGCATACATTATTAATTCCACCACTCTAAATAAATATATTCAATGCTTAGGAGACATGATGTCTCTTATGAGAGCCATTTAATGCAGTTCTGTTTCCCAGTTATTATGCAGGATTGTGAAAGATGTGCTTTACAAATTCAGCAGCTGAAAGAAAATGTGTAAAAACATTACATTCCAACAGCTGCTTCAAAAGAGAGAGTGCACTGGCAAAAATGCATGCTACAGGATTTAAAAAAAATAATAAACACACCCACAAAACATGAACAGACCTCTCCTCCCCATAAATAATTTAAGACAGTTGCAACAATTTTTATTTACACATAATAGGCTGATATTACAGAACACTTCTGCTCTGCCTGCCTTTAGTACCTTTCTGTAAAGTAGGACAATACGTCTACAAACAGAAAACTAACACCAAACCTTCACAATCTTTTCTACACAAATATCCTGCTACTGATCTCCACTAAACCAGATCAGTTCCCTCAGATGTGGCTACTGGACACACAATTAGCTAGTTAAAGAGAACAATGAGAAGAGGTGTTGGAAAAAAGTATTCACATTAAAACTGTGGTTTTTTCCTAGCTGGACATGTCAGAGAAAGAACAAATATAAGTAAAACTCTAGATCATTCACACTTGTCATCTGGATCACAATTCACCATTAAGAGTTAAAAATATAAAAAGCTATGCCATTTAAACTGTATCTAGAAAAATCCCATAAAATAGCTTGTTTCAGTTTTCTTTCCCTTAGACTTCAAAGACATTTGACTCTTTTATAAAGGCAAGTAATGCAAGTAGCAATTGCTATTCAAGTAGTAATTTAGCTACAACAGAACTGACACCAGTCTCAGAAAGACACTAGTTAAAAACCCTACAAATCAGCAAGAAACACTTCACACTGCTTGTCTCCTATGACACAAAAACTTTGTTTTACATGCTGAGATGCTGAAGGGTTTTGTCTAAGTAAATCTTATAAAGATGCTATTATGACGAACAGACTAAAATCCAATGAAAGAAGTTAAATTTCAGAGGTTTGAGAATTATAAAGATGCAAGAAAATGTAAATCTAATGTCAAAACCTCAATAAAAATCTCTGCAGCTTACCTCGAATGGGGCCAAGTGCTGCATCCTTTGCTAATGCAGTGAGGTCACTTCCAGAGTATCCATCTGTCATTCTTTGGCAAAGGAAAAAGTGGGGTCAAGGAGGAAGCAAAAAAACCAAAAACCTGCTTCAAATCAATTTAATTGCAGATAATCAAAGTGTTAGTTAATCAGAAGTATTACTTTGATGTTATTTTTCAAGTTTAAAAAATCAGAAGTGTGTTCAGTATAAGTGATCTTCCACAGATTAAATTTAAAGTACAGATATTCAAGTCCTAAAGAACATTTTAGAAAAAAAAAAAAAGGCAGCACCTAGGATTTGTAGATGAAAACTGATTCCAATCATATTTACTATTTCTGCAGGAGAATTCTGTACCAGTAGCTTATCAACATTTGTCAATTACCATAAAACCAAAACTTCAATTGTCCTGTACACTCTGTCAGAGCTGTTCCAGAATTAGACTTAATATCCAAGTTAACCACTGAAACACTCTGGAGAATAAAGGCCTCCACTGAACCAGGAAGCCAATAATACCAAATGCCAGCATAAGTGAAAATGAGTACTTCACGTTACCTAAAGGAAAACTTAAAACCAGCACCCTTGTAAGAACAGTGGCTAGCTGCAGCAACATGAGCTTAGTCTTCTGGAGATCATAAAGTCTGTTATAGCTTTTAGAAAAAGTTGCAGAGGGGCAAAGGAACACAAAATCATAATGGAAGTTATATACTTCTCTCTTTCAAAACAAAGAAAGATGGAAAAAGAAGCAGGCAGGATGCTCAACTTTTACATTTCCTCTAAACCCTTTAAAAAAGGTTGCTCAAGTTGCATTTGTAATTTGGTTCTTACATTTGCAGTTAGAATACAGGACACTGACTGTGTTTTTCCTCCAGTTAGCTATTACTGCAGCCTAAACATGGCCTGAGCTAGCAACCTTCAAGGACAGAGGGAATATATTCAGTTGGATGACACATCAACTTCTGCAACATTACTAAGAGCCTGACAAATGCTACATCCAAGACTGTACTAACCTCTGCTGTCCTACCACAACGAGAAACAGACTGAAGTACATCCACCTGCCTATCTCTGCTGTCTCACAGAATGTCTTCACGCCTTCCTGCCCTACCTGCTTTATAGTCTAATCTCCTTCATATAAATTATTACATTTAGCAGTACTGTGTCAATCTCAAAGATGAAGAACATAAAACAACTCTATTTCATAGGAGGAGGGAAAAATTAACCCACATTTTCCCAATCAAATTTGAAAGTGAAAAGAACCTAAAATTATCCAGTGCTAGCAAGGCACCAGCAAAGAGAACTTGCCTTTTATGTGAAATGAATGCCAAGTGCAAAACTGGTGCTATCTTTTTGCATCAGGGAGGAGAGCTGGACTCCTTGAGGGACGGGTGGAAAGAAGCATCCTCCTCCCTCCTCCTCAAAAGAAAAAGCTGATGAACATGTTTCAACAACAGAAACCTGACTGGGTGTATCTTATATATGCATATATAAAACCACTTTCATACAGCCTGACAGGGAACCATCTTCCCCAAATACATGATTTCATGTTGTTGCTGTTGGATGATTTACATGAGTTACATTTTGAATGAATGAGCAGTCTGAATGAATGCAGTAGAGGAATATATTTATTTAGTATGGTTACAAAATACTTACCTAGCTAGTTGAGCCAACTCTTTTTGGGTTAATGGACTTCCTTGCTTGCTTAGAAGATTTTTAAGCAAAATCAATCTTGTCTGAAAAGAAGATAAAATTATCAGATGCAAAACTCATTTTCACGGAACACTTAAAATTGTGTTGCAAGAACAGAACTAGCTTTTGTCAGTTTTGCTTTTGTGCTTCACCAGTTTAAACTTGCCCATAGTGCTTGTGCAATTAGACTGTGCAGTATCATCCCTTCAGGAGCAGAGATAAGGACTAGGTAAAATCAAGACCAAGAGCCTGACTATTAGCATCAAGAAGAATTAGAATCTTCATCAAAATTCCTGATCTCCTGTTGAACTGACAAACATTAGGAAAATTATTTCTGTCTTTTGCAATAAAACACTCCTTCAGCCAAACAAACATGCTCCTCTAAGTCCTACTTTAAACTTGCCCACGTCTGCCAGTCTGTCAGCAACACCTCAGTAGTCAAGAAGTACTGAGCGGCTACCACAGATTTGCTACTAGCATGAGTGAAAAAACCCCACAAATCTTAAAATACTTCTCAGAATTAATGCACAGTGTATATGGTCAAGGTGAGCCAGAAATTAGTTCACAGAACTGTAATCATCCACAAGGGCAAGTTAAGAATTGCCTGTAAGTGTCTTAAAAATGTGAGTGGAATACAATACTTACCTCCTCATTTGGTAAAGACACATATACCCGTTTGGTGAAGCGTCTGAAAAAAACCCAAACATGTATACGTTGTTCACTCTATTATGTAACTATTTATCCCATACAAATCTAGCATTTGGTTTGGTTAAGTGACAAAATTTCACTTTCAGCATCAAATTCTAGGAAGAACTGGAGATTTTGAAAAAACCAAAAACAACCAAATAAAAAATATGTAGAAACTACTGGTACCACTTTACTCTTATCTGAATTTATAAGACTCCTCCCAGAGGGGAAACACTCTAAAGGCAGAAATACCACTGACTACCAGCAATGAAATGAAGCCTCTCTTAATTTTCACACAAAAAAGTCTTTGGAATAATTTCTTCAGGGCAATGCTGACATATCTATTTCCCTCAATCAAGAATGAAAAGAGAATAAAGTATGAGTACCTTTAACAAAAAAAGTCCTAAGGCAAATCTACAGCAAGATCTGTAATTGCATGGGATGTCAGAAGACAATATTCACAGAGAAGAAATACTAGATTTCTGGTCAATCTGGAACACTGATCAAATTTTCTCCTTTATTTTGCCATTAAGATCCAAATAACAAAAAAGTAAAATATTAAATTAATTTCAAAACCACTGACGTGACCTCAACAGGTACTACTGTTTCAGACTATTCCAAGACCACCATGATTGTGCAGATGCATCTCAAAAGAAAAGAGCCCCTCTTTGAGAGGTTAAATAATTTAGCCTTGCTGAACAGCTTTTACATATTACAAAACTTCACTGAGACACTAGGCAAAACCTGTTCTTCATAATGAGTATCACCTTAGTGTATATTCAGAAAAAGATGTTTTGATACCTGAGAACAGCATCATCAAGCTCCTGAGGCCTGTTTGTTGCTCCCATCACAAGTATTCTGTCCTCTCCAGAAGACTGCACCTATATAATGTGGGAAGGCAAGCTAGCTCAGTTTACACACTCTACATTAAGCAGAAATACAACAAAACCAGTTAGAGATTTGTCATGGATTCAGCACACTGGTGGGATCTTTATATATATATATACATATGTATGTATGTATGTCTATGTTTTGGGTTTTTTTCCCATTAAGGTAGGTTTAAAATATTCCTCGGATAATTGTAAAGTCAAACCAGGAAAAGGTAAAAAAAAAACCAAAAAAACAACAAAAGCAAAATCAAAAAAGGCTTTCTGGAAAAATCTGAGACTATAAAACTATAAAAGGCACTCATAAGTTTAGTTACCAGGAGATAATTATGTTGAAAAAAAAGCAGAGACATTCTGCTGTTCTGGGGTTTTTAAACATTGCTTTGAAGCCAATAGAGTAAGAATCAAAACTTTAAACTTAAGTATAGCCAGAATCACAAAATCAGAACAGAGATCCATCTAACACAGGTCTCCCACAAATCCAGTAATCAAAACAGGCTATAAAATAACCATAATAGCAGAAAGGCACAGCAATTTCCTTCCCAATTCACTCATTTTATACCCCAGAATATGGAGACTTACACCTTCCAAACTTCAGAGGAAACTCTGGGCTATCAGAGACATTATTTGCTTAGTGTTCAATTCTTTATAGATTTATGTTCACTGCTACCGTACCATGTTCAAAGGTTCACCAAAAATACTCTATGACATAGATACACTTCAAATATTAGTTCAGCAGACTTTACATTATGCTTATTTTTCCCTTTTCATTTTAAGGGAAAACTGTGCATGTGTGTGTAAATAATCTCTGCATATCGCTGTCATATTGCATTATTTGTCCTGATTCATCCATTTTGGAGTTTTTCCCAGCCTTGCTGCCTCTCCATGTTGTTACCTGCTCCTCATTACTTACCTGCTCCTCCTGTACCTCATTACTATTGCTTCACCACTGTAGCAATATTCCATTGTGCTAATGGAACACAAACTAAAATTATTCACTACAAGAATAGTGCTGTAACAGAAAAATACTCTGATATCATTTGTGTCTGTGTCCCACTATGAAATCCAGTTCCTCTTCCTGGGTATTACATTCATGCCATTAAATACTTCTTACTGAATTCTGCCTTCTCTAGCTTATGATACCAAGAAAAAAGTTATATAAAGTTGTAACAAAAGGTGTACTAACACAGAAATTAATCCTTCTGATGTGTCAGAACTGTGTATACATGAGATACATATGTATATATATATGTGTGTGTTTTTATATATGCGTATATATGTTTATATACATATAATACCTGAACTAGTCTGTTGGAAATCATAGATCAAGTCTCACCCCTTGACAGTGCATGTTTGTGACACATATTCCTTTGAAACCAAAAACTATTTAAATGGCTTTTAATCTTGTTTTGCTTTGCCAGAATAAAGAGAAGTGACTCATGAAGCCATGCAATTGCAAACATGGATTCAGCTCTCTGTGACCCTCAAATGTCCCTCCTGCCCTGTAAGAACAGCTGTCCTCACAGCTCCTTGACTACTGCCATCTGTTATCCTTTCTTCTCTGTCCATAATCTTCCAAGACATTATTACAGCTCATCTCCAGATCACTACCTTTCAGTCCATCAGTGCATCTTCCAGAATATCACAGTAAGCAGGTAGAAAATTAAAAACAACCAAAAAAAGCTGTTTGCCAATTATGGTGGGGTGGGAGGGAGGCTGAGCTAAGCCTCAGCAGCAAAACCCTTTGTAATTCACCTATAGGTTTTACTGGCACCCATCACAATTACCCAATTTAGCTAAATCAAACAGTACCAAGATTAAATACTTACACCATCAAATTCTATTAAAAACTCTGTTTTTAGACGCCTGCTAGCATCATGTTCACCTTCTCGTCTTTCACACAAAAGGCTATCAACTTCATCTAAAAAACAAAGAAATACATCTTAACTAAGCATACAACACCAAAGTTTCTGTATTTGCCCAAGTTCCTTTGCTAATATAAAGCTCCTTTAAGGAAGACCAGATCTTCATTCTTTAGGAGACAGACAGATCTCAGGAAAGTTTAAAAACCTGCGTGATGTGTTGGCCTTTGAATAGGTAATGCCAAGCACAAATGAGAGGGGGAAAAAAATTAAAACATCTTTCTCATGATAAACTGCTACTCAGGACAAGCAAAATATATTTTCATGTTTGAAGTTTAATGGACTCACTCTGTAAAGGCAGTACAGTATTTTCCTTTTAGAGAGCACCTCTTCCCACTATTACCACCAACTAAATAACATAACAGCAATCTAGCATGCTTTATATGAACCACTGATTGCCCAGCAAGTCATATCTGAGACAGTTGTCCTGAGCTGCAGAATTACCCAAAAGAAGTTTACCCAACTATTCCAACAGTTAAATACTTAGTAATCTTTGGTAAGTAAGATTATTTAAGAAAGGAAATAAAAGTTAAAATTTAAGGTCTTACCAATAAAAATTATAGAAGGTTGAAGTTCTCTGGCTACTGCAAATAGAGCACGCACCAGTTTCTCCCCTTCACCCACCTAAAATAACAATAAACTGATTTTTAGGGAGTTAAAAATTTTTACTACAAGACAGCTAACAGAAGGACCTACAGAAAATCTTGCTAGTAACCTACCACACTCAGTCCATTTAAACATATTCAGATTATCACTGATTCAGTACATACAATGGAACTGCTTACATCTTAAAAGAAACGCTACACCTTCTCTTATGATCACAGCTGAGTTAACTGTCAAGATATTTTGGTGCCTAAATTACCAGAGTGAAAAAGAGCTGGGACCAAAGTAATTCACGTTTTAAGGTTGGAAAATCCCACAACCACTCATCTGCATTACTGCCATTGCCAAGCTGAAAAAACCTTTGACAGTGCTTTATCATAAGCACAAACCAAAATGTTTTTTTACTTCACTAGTCACTTTTTAAAAACTATGTTCATTATAGGCTAACAGTTCACCAAGGACTCATCAGAAGTCTCTGGCTTTCTTAAGCTCCAATTAAAGCATGGGTGTTTTCAAATCAATGTATTTTACAGCCACTACTTACATATTTTGAAGTCAGACTCGCTGCACTGATGTTAAAGAAAGTAGCATTTGATTCTGCAGCAACTGCTTTGGCCTAGGAAAGGAGGGAAAACCAAAAGTACTTTTAAAAGCTATCATATTGAAGATAGTTCTCTGCATCTGCAGTGACCACTCATGTCCTGATGGACAGTTTGAAAACCACTATTTCTTCAAAGGGAGCACCTTGTGTTCCTTGTAAATGGAACACAAAACTTCTGTCCAGGTCACTTATAAATGAGAATGGCTAGGCAGTCAAACCAGCAGAGAAATTTCCAGACTCCCATAGACTTTTCCAATCCCCTTAGCTCCATAGCCAACTACAACTTGCTATGGCAGAATAAAAGCCTCCAGTTCCTTTCAATTTATCCTGAATAGAGATCTAAGCCAGTTTTTACTAATTTAGGGTGGTAATTTAAGGCATTGGCTGTATCAAATCACATTAAAAAATATGGTGTTTTTTCCCCTTCTTTATCTATGCAAAAGCTGTTTTCAGAGGAAAGCTAGGGAAAATAATCAGCTGGAATGCTCATTCTCCTTTAACAGTTTCACCATATTCAAGAAATTATTATTCCCTGCTTATGGAATCTAATTTTAGTGATTAGCAATTATGTTCCAGTATGTCAAACATAACAGATGAGCCTACACGAGCTGCTCTACATTCACACTCCTGCACTTGAGAGCTGCTCCAGCTCCAGTGTCAGCAGGAGTGCAGCTGCAGCCACACCATGTGATCAGGACGATGTGCCCGGCTCAGCCGCGTCAGGACACTCGATGCTCCCTGCCTGGTGCACAGCCATGGAGCTCCAGCTCCCTGCAGCTAGCACACCAGGCTGAGGAAAAAAGCTCTGGCTAGGCAGTTCCACAGCTGCCTTTCTCACTTGCACTCTTTGCACAGCAGTGTGCAAGTGAGAAAATCCCTTTTTTTGCTACAGTGCTCCCTCCTCATTTCCAAAATGTACTTCTAGTACGTTTCAGTGGAGAGCAGATAATTTCTGATCAATCACTGCTATACACAACAATGAACCCACTTCCTTTTGCTCTCTCTGAAAATGAAACCTGGACTTGCTGGTTTAAAACATTACTTGTCATAATGAAAATAATTAAAGAGAGAACAGTTTAGCAATTCCCTCTGTAAAATCCACGGTTAAGAACAATTTTGCCCTTTTATGTACGAAATGACACCATAATATATATTCTGTAAGAATGTACAGTTTACTAGTCCAAGCCTCAAACTGAAAGCCATCCCTTGTGGTTACATTTTAAGCCCACCAACTCATGCAAGAAGTGATTTTCTCACCAACATTGTCTTCCCATTTCCTGGTGGGCCAAACAGCAATAAACCCCGTGCAGGAGCTCTCAGACCTGTAAATAACTAAAAAGGACATCATCATAAGTTGTCATCAAAGACTTGAATATAATGTTATTTTACCTTTGCAAGAAAATGGTTTAAGACTGAGGACACTGGCTAGTACTGATAGTAACAGTAGCAGTGAGTGCCACAACAGTGCAGGCTTTGAGAGAATCACACTCTGCTACTAACTTGACCTACTGCACACCACTATTGTTTCCCACGCAGCAGCTAAATTATGTTGTAATTGTTCTGTGCCTGGATGCACTGTGCAAGCAGTTTAAAACACTTTCCACAAGACAGACTAGCCTATCAAGTTTAAAGCATCAATTCCAGTTAAAAAGGGAGTAATGAAGGTGTACAGTAGGAGAGTTAAAGTAGTGTTCTTACTAATTCCATATGGAAGATCTCCTTAATCTTTCCTTATTAAATGAAACTTGAGCAGACAAGTTTCAACAAAATTACTTAAAATATTACTTAACAACCACCTACTCTCTCTATGCTACTGACAGTCATCTCTCTCACTTTGCACTAGATTCATCTTCCCTACTCTATAAAATTGCTCCCACCACACCTAGTGCAAGCAAGTCTACAAATTCTCACAGAATATATAACTTTCAGTTATTACTCTTGCCTATTTTCTCTAGCACTTCATCTTTACCCCTTCCCTCAAAAGTTTCAGAGTTTCTCTTTTGGTCTCATACTCACCCCTCCCTTCCAGCTCCAATAATTCCAATAAACTAGCAAAAGCAATAGGAGGGTATCTCATATACATCCCATGTGTAAACAGCACTGTCTGCAGGCATTTCTTTCCACAATATCCATGACTACAAATAGCTCCATTTCCAGTGTTATATTTCTGATCTGACTGACCAACATGTGTTTTATCATTTTATCATCCACAGCATTTTGTTTGTGCTTGACTCTGACCCCTAAAAGTAGTTACCCAGCTATTCACTAAGTGAACACTCCATGGCTTACCACCATGTGCATTTTTTGTCTGACTTCTTTTGTTTGAAATAATTCTTGGGGAGTTCAACCATTTTCACACAGCCCAGATCAAATCTCTAACTCTTTCTCACCTTGATCATCACCTACAGTTCAGCTGCACTGACATTTATTACTGAGCTACACAAAGCTTTTCAAGTTTTTGTTAACAAGGTAATTATACTTAACATGGTCTGAACTCCTAGCATTTCATTAGCATCTTGAACTGAAATGATTTCAACCAATGTTTCCTGCTTATGTACCCCAACATTTGCTCTCCTACAAAAATACCACTGGCTTGTTAAATACGAATTTGAGTTCAAAATTCATTAGGATCAAAACTGAACTAGTGTTAATTTACTAAGTATCCCTCTACAGTTGCCACATCTACTGTGCTCATTTATAAGGAATAAAACCAACCCCCTCTACTTCCAAGGAAAGTTTAAAAATTCATGGGATTCTCTGTTCTGATTACATCTCAACCTACACCAAGGTCAGGCCCATTGTAATATGAGACAACCTTACTGAAAATTCCATGTTACTGGAAAAGCTACTCCAAGCCTCTCATCTCCAAGTCCTTCCCACCCAGCTCACAGTGTTGGTGTCACTGAACAACACATTTGACATGCTATTGCACTGTAGTAACAGAGATGCTGTAATGACATCTTCCTTCTGCATAACAACATCTGAGCACACACATTTGTTGCCAAAGCTTTTTTCTCCTTACAGCTCATATTTCTGTGATGCTATGCCAGGTTTAAAGTTTCTTCCCAGTAGCTGCATTAAGGGGAAAACTACAGGGCAACTCCAGTCATCTGTCCCTTTAACAAATGACACACACAAGCAAACAAAAAGTACAAACAGCATTTTTTCTTCAATAATCAGAGAATCATAAAGTGGGACTGGGTTGGAAAGAACTTTGAAGATCATCTACTTCCAGCTTCCCTGTCATGGACAGGAACATTTTCCACTAAAGCACACTGCTCAAAGCCCCTTCCAATCTGGCTTTGGACAACTCCAGGATGGGGCATCCACAACTTCTCTGGGCAACCTGTTCTAGTGTCTCATCATCCTCACAGTGAATAATTTCTTCATAATATCCAAATCTAATCCTACTCTCAGTTTGAAGCCATTTTCCCTTGTTCTGTCACTACCTGCCCTTGTAAACAGCTCCTCACCGCTTTTCTTTTAGGTCTCCTTCAAGTACTGAAATAATGCAATAAGGTCAGCCTGGAGCCCTTCTCTTCTCCACACTTAACAACCCCAATTCTCAGCCTTTCCTTACAGGAGAGGTGCTCCAGTCCCCTGATCACCTAGCTGTTCCTCCTCTGGACTTGCTCCAACAGGTCCATTCCCATTCCTGTGCTGGGGTGCCCAGACCTGACACAGCAATCCAGGTGGGGTCTCATGAGAGCACTGCAGGAAATCATTGCATGCAATTTCCTCAAAAGTACTGCAACTTTTAGTAAGTTCAGCTTTAGAAAATGACCAATTTTTTTTCCTTAAAAGTAGCTCAGAATATTCCAGTAGTATGCAGACTAGGCCTGAATTTAAACAGTCACAGTAGTTGAGGTACCATCTATGATAAATAAAAATCTAAATTATCAACTTCCATACAGCCAAGTAAAGAGGAAATCTGCCCTCAAATGTTATATATCTCAGCGTATTTGGTTGTTCACTACACTCCTTTGCATCCCTTCCATCTGTGAATAAAATATTCAGTGTTTGACCAACATCCTCACAATGAGGATGACCACAATAAGAGTAACATATTTCCAAGCAGAGTGTCACAAGCTAATTTCCCTATACAAACCTCTCCCATTTCACCCTTCCAGTTTGGGGCTTTGTCCCTTACATGGCCATGCAGGGTTGGAGACACAGCTATAGCAATCTGGAACAGTCAGCCTGACAAACAGTGAGAATTTTTGTTTGTTTGCTTTTGCTGTTTGTTTATTTTATGGGGTTGTGGGGGTGTTGTGGTTTTGGTTTCTTTTAGGGGTTTGTGGTTTGCTGAGTTGATTTGGGCTTGGGTTTTTGGGGGGTTTCTTTTTTTTTTTTTTCTTGCTCCAGTCACCTTCTGCAACATCAATTAATCAGAAGACAAGGAATTTCATGGCAGTATTTTACACATAAATCCTATATTCCCCTTTTTCAAGATGGCTAGGACCCTACAGCTACTCATAGCTGCATAATCAGTAAAAACAGGATTCAAGAATCATCATTTCATTTGTGAAGCACAGCACATTTCTTTCATCCTGTCACAGATTGACAACAATACCCAGTTGCTTACCTCAGGTCTAAGGGAAGGAAGGATAACAATTTCTTGCAAAGCTTGTTTAGCCAGTTCCTGCCCTGCGATATCATCAAATTTGACAGCTGGCCCACTAACAAAGAAATGGAATACTGATTAGTCTAACAATGAGATACTCTTTTTCAGCTGCAGCTGACTAATTTAATGCATTTGACTATTTACACAGAACCCTTTTGAGAAAATCTACAACTTATATTAAGTATTTTACAACATTCTTTTGCCAAAGTGACAATAATAAAAACCCAACCAAAAAATCCCCAAGAAAACCCAACAAAGTAGAAGTACTAATTTCATTCCAATTGGACCAAGATTGTACTGAATGCAAAACTGATTTACTGGATTGAAAAGCCTACTTTTCTTCATACTTACCTATCAACAACTTCATTTAGGATAAGATTAGCCAGATTGCTGTCCACATTTCTAAATATCTTAGTGTCTTTCTTTTTTCGAGGAGCAGTGGTAGGAGTAGAAGGCTTATTTGCTCTGCTATTTTTAGGAGCAGCCTGGAGAGGGGGGAAGAAAAAAAAAACCAAAACCCCCAGATTAATACTTTGAAAGTGTAGTGTTAAACAAAATAAAATCTACATTTCATTTGCTACAGTAAAAAGCATGTTCACAAATATCCAATATTCTACTGCTGTATTTTGCTACAAATCATACTATCATATTAGTCAGCCATAAGTAGGCTATCTTAGAGTCCAGTGGTGAAGTATCTTTGGTTTGAGGTTTTTTTTGTTTGATAATTCATTTATTTAACTACAGTATTTTCCCCCAGCATACTCTGGAAATAAGCATCACAAAGCATTTCAGGATTTCAAGACCTATATGCACGAATTCCTACTACTGTTGTACTTTGTAACAGGCCACTTAAAAGTCTTCATATTAGAGCAGCAATAATGCTTTAGCAGAACAGTTAGGTTCATTCCATTCTGCTCCTTATTCCACTTTACTGGGTAATAAGGATGGAAGGGAAAAAGATAGGTCAAAAGAAATGCTGTAATTTTCTGTATTTTTACTGTAGGACTTCTGTGCTTCAGTCCCAGCCAAAGCATAATTTGCTTTTCAATGTGGTTGCAAAACAACCTGCGTGTGCATGCATGCATGCTTTGGAAGAGAAGAACATGTAGGGGGAAAAATCTTGTAGTTCTGGAATAAGAGGTTTCCCCCTCTATCTTTTACATACTAGAAGTAAGATTTATTTTTCTTCTAGGTAACTTTCACTCACTTCCCACGCAATTTAAAAAACAAGTAGTATTTATTACCGTGATTATACTTAAAATCCTTTTCCCATTCACCCACCGGATGCCCTCCAATTTCTAAAATCCACTCCGCAGCATACCTCAAGAGGCCTAGCTAAAAATTTGGAGTTTCAGTTTTTTCAAAAACTTTCTGCTGCTACAATACTGCAATTAAGGCATTAAATCCAAAGCTGCTTCTGGAATTTACACTTGATTTTTCAAGTGCATACTTGCATATTTATCCTCACTATACCTTGTGAGTTGAAGGTGTAGGATTAGGTGTTGGTCTAGACACAGATGATGATACCCCACTGTAGCTGGGCGTTCTGTGGTGACCTGAAAGGCCTGTGGATCCAGTTTTTGCAACAGTCTTTGACCGAGGAAGGGAATTACTCGTGTGGGTTAGGGGGTCCTTCTTTTTTGGAACTGCTCCACTTTCTATAAAGAAAACCAGTGTTGTAAGAACATTTGCAGCAGTCATACTTTACCACCAACTGCAAGTAGAAGATAGAATTGTTGAAACATGTAATACTGCATTATAGAAGAACAACACACATTTCTGAAGAGATTTAGTGTTTTTAAGGGGATATTGACTGCTGTTCTCACCTACAGATAGAATTCTAATTTTTAGCTCTCAAAATTAACCCTAGTTAGCCATCTTAGAAAAGCCAGAGATAACTTAGTCCCATTATCAAGGGAAGAACACCATCTACTCCTTATGATGCAAAGTCTTCTGCTGTCTTCTTTCCCAAGAACTCTTAAAAATAATCATCACACTATCCCCCAAATTTCAAGCCTTTAGATTCTGAGTATTGATTCTTTAAATGATGTTAGCAGGCTAGTTAATTGGATGCCAGTTAACATTATCTAGCACCTTCCACAGAGAAGCTTCACCAAGGCATTTTAATCTGGAAAAATTACAGTAGTAGTTATACTTGCAAGTGACTGTCAGGTGTTTTTTCTTTCAACTTGCTTCCTCCACTTTAGCAATCTTGAGGTGTAAGTAAACTCTGAATGGACCAGTCTGAAGCAGGTTACCTTCCTACATTAAAAATTAAGTCTTAAACTACATTTAAACATCACCAGACATTCCACTCACACTACTTATTCACCTCCATGATGAAGCAGAAAAGTCTCAAATTAGGTGACAGATAAACTTGAAATATTGGCCACAGGCCACCCAACTACAAAAAGTCATTCTGGTTCAGAGCAAACAAAATAGCACTTGATGTCTACACTCTCCATATGGGATACATGGTAAAATAAAGTTCCTTGGCACAGAAATGACAAGTGTAAAACATCAAATCAGAGATTAAGAGGTAAGAAGGTGATACAGCAAGCAGGCAGGTTGGTCAGGCTGGTTAACGACTAGAGCATAGCTTGAGATTAGGGTACTTTTTGTGGTGGGAATACTCTCCTGGAAACCGTCTAGTACAGTACTGTTGTTTGCAATGGAAACTAAAAACACTGTCTTATTTCATATCCTTTTAAAGGATTAAGGAGTCTTTTGATTAGGTAAGAGAAATAAGGCATCAGAGGTAAGGAAGCTCAAAATAGATTGTAGAAATTTGCAACTCAATTTGACCTGCTAGTCTTAAGGAACAGGCCAAAGAACTCTTATTTTTAAGGAAATTAGTGACTCTAAGAAGAATTTTTAACTTAAAACATTGCACTTCAATGAAAAATACTGTAAATAATAAACCTCATAATTTTAAATGTTGTGTTTAAAAACCTCAAAGAATACTTCAGTCAAACAGTATTATGGAAGGATCAACTAACTACTGCTATGTTCTCAGCCTCTTTAAATGTACTACAGGACCTAATCTCTACACAGCCTGCAGGTAGCCTTAACAATTCAGTGAAAAAGTTTCTAAAGCCCTTCTTTAGCCACAAATCTATCCCTTTTTAGAGTTACAGAAACTCTGCTGGGGTCACAATAAACAGTGCAGATGTATCAATATGCAAGAAACAAGGCAACTTGACTAATATAATTAATATACCTGTAATATGTTTCTTCTTAAAAACAAATGAACAAACAATAAACAAGAAAAACCACCAAAACTGGCTACTGTGACTAAACCACACACAGCTCCAGAGCTGGATCCATTTATTTAGTCATTCCTGCACAGGAATTTCCAAGTCAAAAACTCTTTAAAATGAGGCATACTTACTAACTTCCAAGTTCAAAAAGCAGTATATGAATCTGCTAACACATCTAGCTACTCAGCACTTTGACTGGTCCAATTTAATCAAAAGGTGGCATTCAGTTTGGTTGGGTTTTTTTTAGCCCACCTCAACCTGATTTGCACAGCTGGCTTGAAGCCAACATGGGAAGGCTTCAAAAACCAAAATTGGTTTTTCTCCATGTCCTTCACCCTAACATGCTGCTCAATTACCCCACTCTCCCAGAACCACTCCCACACATTGAGAACAATACACAGATTGTTACCCTGCAATTTGGAAGGTCATAAAATTGCACAGGTAAGGAGTATTTCAGGAATCTGGAAACAGATGGGAGGAAAGAAGGGAGAAGAGACAAGGTTGAATTCAAATTATTATTTACTCTAACTGCACCTCCAGGACCCAAGACCTGTAGGTTTACATGTTTTGTTGTCAGTCCTCATGGGTAGCACATAAAGAAACACTGATGAACAACTCCTGAACAGAGCTGTTTGCTGAATGTCAATTCCAGAGGGAAGCTTCATTTTATATACAAGTTTTCATTGAAGTAACAAATAAAAATGTTATCAAATCGTTCAGAATTACAGTTTCTATAAAGCTTATCTATTTCTAAAGCATCACACATCAGACAGCTCCTACTGTTCCACTATGCAAGACACATATTTTGCTGAAAAAACCCCCCAAACGCATTTCTTACCCATTTTTATTTGTTATCTATTGCAAGTCTGGAAATACACAGCAAGTGACTTTAATGCCTTCATAATATCTCCAGTAGCATTTTGCCAAATGTTTCACTGTTCTGCATAAAACAATAAGGAAGTACCTAAAATATGTTCTAATCATAAAGAGACACCATGGAATTTCTTCAAGCGTATTTGAAACACTGAACAGTTCAACTGTCTACTTCACACATACTTATAGAACGGTAATAGATGCTTAAACAGTTTGATTTTACTCTCTAATTCAGGACAGAATAATTTACTTCATAGCTCCAGGCTAACACCACTGGATTACACAGACATAATAGCTGTCTGGTCCTGAAAGCATCCCTGCAATTTTCATCTGCCATCCAAATACACACACAACACAAATTACAAACAAGCAAGTAGAAAAATTTTGTCTGAAGTTTTCTATTGGCTAAATTGTGATAAGATGCAGACACAGGTGCCCAATTTCAGACTCCCTTACGGAAAGAAATGTTATAAGTTATTATATAATATAGATACATATTGTGTTAAACTGGCTTTAAAGATAAAGTACAAACATGTTTGAAAAAAATCTAAGAGAAGCTTGATTATATTAAATACCTGGAAATGCAAAAACAATCTTAAAATTATTCAACTGTAGCTCATTTATCTAATATAACAACATCCTTTATATTTCCAAAAAAGCAAACCCGTTGGGTTTTTTTCTGCACTTAAAGCAAATTAAAGCACATGTCAATAAACAAGTTTCTACTAGTCTCTAATTTCTTAAGCATCCAAAATAAAAGTTTAAATTCAAATTAAGAGCAGCAATTCCAGCACCGCAGAACAATTTCCAGCCTTCAGTTGTGACATCTTAAAAATCATCAGGGAATATTCCTCAGAAATTCCCTACATATGCCTATTGAGAAGTAAGATAAAGGGACTAAGACAAGTAATTGTACATGGTCTATGGACACTAAGTTGGAAGAAAAAATCTACCAGTCTAAAATTATCTGTAACTTTATGTATGTCATTTCATTTAAAAAAACAACAAAACCAAAAAACTTTAAATTGCTGCTTTAAACTTGCAGCAATTGCAAGACTGATTGTTATTCAGGATCAGCATTCACAACGGCCCCCAAAATCGCAATTCTTCAAAAATTCAATTCAGATTTTTCAAATAGGTAGATGCAAGTAATAAAAGCCATTTAACAGAAAGCTCCAGGAACTAAGAAGGACATGCTGCATGTTTTCAGTGGTAGCACAGCTACACAAGCCAGGAGTTACAGCTGCTTTCCTTTCTGAACTGACAGATCCAAATTAGTCAAAGATCTGCTTTTGTCAAATTATGCTGTCAAAAACAATATTATCACTACTTGCTCTTCCACTCAGGGAACTCCTTTGAAAACTTCAGTATTAAAAATAGAACTTCTGCACCATGACAAACACTGCCAGTATATGCCTACTATTAAAGACATGCCAGCAACTCCTTCCATGTGAAAAATGAGATAAAATACTAGCTAGCTGCACAGTATTCATGTTGAGGTAATAGAAATGTAATGCTATGTCTGGCCATCCCTCATGCTGGCATTTACACATAAAATGGTATACACTGGAATTACTGTAACACTAAGTGTTGTATGACAAGTAAATGAGTTCATAAAACTCAAACTCTGCCTTTGGCAAGACTGGCATAATCTCCTTCCCTAGCTTGTTTAAAAAAAAGAAAACAACAATCCACAACGAAAAGGAAAACAACTACATTTGAGGGGAGAAAATACAGGTAAATTGTTTTACATCTAATTTCAAACTGCTATGAGAGGAAGGATGAATAATAAATTAATATTATTTCCAAGTACAGGTTGGGTTCAAGGCTACTTGTTATTGCTCTTTAGACAAGTTACTGCATTGCCCTCTGCAACTGAAGGGGAGGTGATACTACTGCCATGAGGTCTTGAAAAACCTCAGCATAAAACTGGAAGATAAACTTCCAAGAAAAATCTCTGCCTATTCATGTAAGTTTGGAAACCACAAATGCTGAAGACAGGGGTGGGCAATCATTTGTGTTAGAATCAAGTAAATTGGGCAGGAAGGCTGACACAAATAGTATCTTGAGAGAAGGAAGAATCTCAAATCAGTAACACTTTCGAAATAGAAAAAATGTGCAACATAGCTGTGAGAATAGTACTTTACTCAAAATTATGAAGCAAAAACATCTGTAAAGACTTTGGCCTTTAAAGGCAAATAAATTAAAGCAATGTAATTTTAGACCAAATGACAAAAAGGTACTTTGTTCATGTTAAAACTAAGAATGACCATGTATCATACTTCATAAAATCCTGAACTTTTAAAAAGCCCAACCTGATTAGGCAACAGGGCAGGTTAACACTTGCCACAGACAGAAAACTAAGCTTATGCCAGAGCCCTGTGGCTCAATACCTCAGAAGTACCTCTACCTTCTCAGATAGAGACAACAGCCCTCTTATCTCAAGTAGCCTGCAAACTGATTTTGTAGTTTTCTAAGAAACCCTGTCATCTACTTTGTGTTTTTAAATTATTAGAGGTGTCCATATGAAAATATTGTTTTATATGTAAAAAGGAAAAACAACAACAAGATGATTAGCAGATTAAAGCATAACCACCTATTTACATTGCTTTTAAGAAAAAAAGTGTATTACTTACAAAAATCACTCCCTCACCCCACACCCCAAAAAGACAGAAAAAGCAAACACAAGAGCATAGGCACCAACCATTTAAGAAATCCAGATGCCTGCTAATAACCAGGCTTTTATGGTACTATATCAGGGATCCCACAGCTGCAAACATTCCATACTTTGGGTGGGTAACCCTTGGACTTGCACAACTTTACACCTTGTTTATGGACACAAAAAGTTCATTTCTGCTCTATTAGTAAGTTTGGTTCAGTCTTCTGGGAAATGATTAAAACAACGTTCTTTGACAAAATGCAAGAGCTGCTGTCATTCTCCCCTCATTTCAATTGCATCTCACTTTCTTGATGTAAAAACCCCAAAATTTTTAAGTTGCTCAATGCATATTCACAATATCTTAAAGGAAGAGCTAATTAATGTAGGCACAACATATAACCTATATATCCAACACTGACACTTTCTAAAACAGGTTTAATGTTGAAGAATATTACATGCAAAATATTTTCTAAAATCTTGACTTAGTAAATGGATTTGAATTCTAGGACAGTCATTTAAGAGAAAACGGAATACTACAAAATAAAACAGTGTTGTCAAAGCTATGGAAAGGATGGAATGTATTTTACACAATGCCTTTAAAAACAGAAATATAAATAATTTTATTTTAAAGCTGGTGGGGCCAGAATACAGCATTGCATTATTTTGCCTTGTAACACACCAGGAACTGAGAGACATCCCCTCAAGAGGTGCTGGTAAAACCAAACCCACCTGACTGGAGATGTCCATTGCGGCATGCCAGGTTAGTACTGTCATTATAGACCTCCATTTGCGGCTTGGAAATTTGCAAAACTGCCTGCAGCTTCTCTACATAGTAGAACAGAGGGGGAGGGAGGAAAAAGGACAAAATAAACAAACAAAAACCAAAAATGAACCAACAAAATTTTATGTATGTTGAACACAGAAATGTCAAGTTTGGCTTTGTTATAGTTAAAGATAAAAGGAATATTTCTATCTATTCTACACATTCAGCAAATGTGTAAGAAAACTCTGTTAGTATGAGCATGGCTGAAAACAGCTTTAAAACCCACCCTTTATAGCTGAGTTAATTACAATCTTTCCAGTCTAGTGATTGCAGTTACTGTTAAACACAATGTTCAGGATTAACTCAATTTAATTTAATAAATATTCATGTTGATAACATATTTCTGAATGTCCCTCTCAAGGTGCTACTTTTGACCAGGTGCAAGGAGTCCTCACTTCTCTGCATAATAAATGTTCCACTTCAGTAGTAACAGCTAGTCAACATTTTACAGAAACCTTCAAACTTCAAGCAGGACACCATATACACATTACAACAATGCCATTTGACACCTCTATTTAGATATTTAATTGCCTTGAAATTAAGTCAATAAAATTGTCATGCAAATAGTGTTCTTTAGGAAGATTAACAGAAACATCTGAATACAGTATTTATAAAGCCAAAGATTAAGGAGAAAGTAACGAGAGAAGTAATGACAAACAGCCAGACCACAAGTCAAAGAGGTGTAAGGCTGCAAACACCAAAGAAAAGTTAAGGACACTCATTCTCTGCAGTCCAGCTCCACTCCTGCTTTTCCCACTACAGTTAAAAACCTCTAGGCCATACCTTTGGGTACCTCTCCCATCTTTATTCCCCACACACCCCTCTTGTTTTAAAAACCAACCATGGTCTGCAAGGATGCAATGCATACACTGTCAAACTCTCTTGTTCCCTCCTGCTTTTTTTCCCTTCTGCTCCCCACACAAGACATAACACTACAAAGCAACTGCAAGAAAAGAGATGCCAAGTAGAAAAGCAAAAGCAATGTTCTCTGGTACTATGAAAGCATATATTGCAAAAGCAGACAAATTCTACTGAAAACGTACACAATTAAGGTCATAAATAACCTGGCTGGAGGAAGAAGTGCCATTCAGAGCCTGCAGATGGTACAACCAACAAGCATGAACATCTCCTTCCTTAGGCTTCTTTACCTGTTACAGATCTCTCCTTAATCTTTCTGTTTTGTTCCTTTCTTCTTCCTGCTCTTCATCACTCACTGCTTAGCTTTCTTGAACAGTATCCTTACACTTCATAGTTAAAGTGATGGCTTAATAACATTTAAGTTCAACAAGATGTAGTTTGGAATGAAAACTTTTTAGTTACAGGCATTTATGAAAAGCTGAAGCTCAAGATTAGAATGCGTACACAAAGTTTACTTCATTTTAAATTGAAGGCTTTGAAGAGACAGAGTAAAACAAAAAAATGTCAGTCACACAAGAACAGCCTACAAACAACCACAAACCCTGCAACTTCCAAGAAGTTACCCTCACAAGCCTTCCTCTCCAGACAGGCAAGGAAAATCCCTTTGGCAGGACTGACTGCAGACAGTGCACTACTTTAGTGAACACAGCAGTACCAAAGGAGGAGCAGAATTGTCTCCTCCCTGCCCAGTGCATGCAAAGAACATTCAGGAAGCTTAGGAAACAAAATTAGTATTCATAGACTTTGAAGATATTAGATAATCAGCTGAGTTTTGGAAAACATTTCTGAGCTTAACAAAAAAAAAAAAACTTTCTAGTGAGCAACCATAATAACATCAATTGGCTGGTGCAGGAGTTCAGGAAATACTACTTGCTTCAATGCTACAATCTGACACCAGGGTTCTACTACAACTATCAATGCTTAGCTAGTTCCATATATTCAAGAACTCCAGCCAAAGAAAAAATGTAATCCAAATGTTGCCCAGCTTCAATTCAGAGTTCTCTCATCACATTACCTATCAACATTTCATTTTAGTATTCACCTTTCTTTAGGGACAGTATAGCTGTAGGCTCCTCTGGGATATCAAAAATAAATTGAGCTTTTAAATATTATTCCAGGGAATTACAGGATACCATCATCTTCCATTTAAATATTTTCTCCCTATTTTTCCAGACACTGACAGAAAGTTTACAGATTCTCATTCATTATTTCACTTTCATGATACAACACTGACATAAACCTACCAAACAAACAGCACTGCAGCCACCGCCTTATTTAGACAACACTAGAGCTTGAGTTCAAGGAAACTAATTTCTACTAAAAAAATGCTACCCTGTGACATAAGCCTGAAGCAAAAAGCACCATCTCCTCCAAGAAGTTAAATATTCCAAAAGGTGTCCATTGAAGACTGTACCTACACAGGCAGAATAGAGGAATATCAATACCCTCCAAAGAGGATAATGATGACAGATATTTGAATTATGTGTCACATAACACACTTCAACCAAAATACTGAAGCTACACTAAACACACAGGAAGGCACTTGTGACAGAAATCTGTGCCCCTACAGAAAGTCTCTCTGAAATGAGGCAACACAGATTGGTAAAAAACATAAATAGCATTAGAATGGAATAGTGCTGCACTGGCCATTACAGCCATCTATCTTTAGGAACAACAAGCTGCCAAGCTCTGTGTATCAACTGCAGAAAACAAATATCCTCCTGTCATTCTAAATACATCAAATTTAATGACTCTAACGTGGGTGATCAGTCATCCAGTAGAGACCAGGTGTGTGAAGACCATCAAAGCAAGATTTAACCACACAACTGACACACCCTAAACCATCTCAAAAACGGGGAACCACCACTAAATCAAATGGAAGAAATTACAAGTCCCCTGACAGTCAGCACAACCCAATACTGCCAATGGACTGCCAAAGCCATCAAGTCCCCTTGGGTTGACCTGAAACATACCAGCAGTCACTTTAGCTTTCAGACTGTGTTACAGGACAGCTTCCAACAGAGTAAGAGACATAATTTAGACCCAGGATGAAAACAAGGCTCAAAGTAGAAAACCCATCATCCACAGTGGGTAGCTCCACCCTCTTCCAACATTGGAAGGCATCAGGGGTGTGATGACAGAGTGGTAACTCATGGGTGTGATCAGACATCACACTCTCACCAGCAGTGTCCAACACCCCCATCAGTGGGGTCATGCAAATTAAAAGGTATGTGTGATGTAACACAAGTGATGTACCAACAGCTCAAAAAAAACAAACCCTAAAAAACCAACAGCTCTGAGCACTTTCAAGGGACAGCTGTAATCAGCATGATTTAATTTTTGCTTTCTATGTACTATCAATGTAACCTGCTTGACTGGATGGCATTTGAGTTAGGTAATCTGCAATCTCACCTCCCTCTAGCAAGCAGGATGAAATATTTGGCATTATTGTCTGGTTTGCTTTATCCTTTCAGCTAATGTAATAAAGGACTTGCCTATTCTGACTTAAGGAAGGGAGAAATTCCACAAAGCAGACAACACTTATGAGTTCAATTCATAGAAAAAAATTACTTCATTAAACTATAATAGCTTCAAGAGCCTCACGCTTAATTCAACTACAAAAGGATCTTTACATCACTCAAAAACTTCCAAATATCTGTTACTATAAGTAACAGGCTAAAAGTGTGTTTACAATGGCACAGGGAATTCAACTCTATTACCTTAAATTTCTACAAAATCCATGAAAAATGACAGACAAAAAAAATAAAAAATATGCTGTCAATACTTCAAAGTTGGTTAGATGGCATAGAATATTACTCAAATAGAACCCTAATGATCAAACTTGTAGGGATTTAAAACCATTGAAATATCCCTCCAAACCACATCTTTTGTCTTCTTAAAGGGCACATGACTTCACTTGCTCCTTTTTATCCAAATTTCGCTTTTAGATACATTGTATGAAGCACATCCTCAGTAAAAATTAACTAGAACCTAGGCAAACCAAATTGTTAAACTGATAATTTAAAAATAAAAATAAAACATGATTTTACATCAACTAACATAATAAACACTATTCTGTTTACCTTACCATCTGCACTCTGAACTAAGCAAACAAATAGCATGTGATCACACATTCTGGTAGTGAAGATGAATATACTTCAACTTCAGGGTTTTTTGTGAGTTTTACCCTTTGCTTCTTTCCAATCAGATCACAGCAAACAAGCAACTTATCACCACTGCAAGCACTATTAAAGTAATACAAGCAAGGATGAAGCACTACCCACAAAACACAAACACTGTTGCTTCAAGCCACACCTTACCAAAGATTGTTACATGTAATCCCTTTCACTCCATTGCTCCCTAGCTCGTATTACCTCTAGAATTCAGCCTTTAACCCTAGTAAGTGGAAAATATTTTTTCCCCATATACTAAAACTGCATGAGGATACTAAAGCATAGAAGACAGATATCTCTTTCACCTCCTGTCCCCTTAATTTTTTTTTCAAAAAATATTAAAGACATTAGGAACTCAAGGGGAACAAAAGGGGCTCACTTCCTTGGGGCTGTCACAACTTCCCTGTCAATCACCAGCTAGGACCACAGAACTATGAAGTGTAAGAGGAGAACAAAGCCCAAGTTTTCCCATCTGTGTTATACGCTCCTAGAAGAATGAGTTAGTAGGACTGAACACAGGAGAGTATAAGATTAAAGCTGAGATATGCAAGTTAAAATCAAGTTTGTAAAATCAATCACATTTGTTAGTGTATGCTTGAGGAACAATTTAAAAAATATCCCTTATTTTACTTTTACTGACTGAACTGAAAGCATTTTCAAAGTTTTAAATTTAGAAGATGCACTACACAGAGCAATGGGTCTGTTGTTTGATGGGACGATTTTTACTCTGCTAAGAACTTCTATACAACATTTTAATAAAGCTAAAGCTATACAACAGTATGTTTCTGAAAAATATGACTGTACCTTCTAATTTTAAAATAGAAGGCTAGAAAATAATCAAGAAAATTAGAATTTCACAACCTTATGGTCTACATGATATTAAAGAATTATTATTATCATAATAATTATTATTATTTACCAATAATAAGGAAAATTTTTAATATAAGTGACAGCAAAATCAACAGAATATGAAGTAGTTACACTTACAAGAAGCACACTTGGCACTCATGATCAGCAATATATCATAAATTTCACTACAGTACTAACAGAAAAATCCTGAACAACCTCCATTAGGAGTTAATCAAGATTTCCTCATTTTATGAGTCAAGTGTGCTATGATATAAAGACTTCTCAGTTACTTTTATACCTGAAAGTGGGTCATGAAATTCCATTTTCAAAATCCATCAACAGCACTTACTCCCAACTGAAAATTAAACTAAAGAGACCCTACAAACATAATGACTCCTTCACTTTAAAAATCAAAGTAATATTTTAGAAGAACACATTAAATGAAGTTGTGCAAATAATTACAAACTTTCCAAAGTCATGAATTGTAACTGGTACCTAAAAGCTGCAACCGATCCTTGGCCATTGCCAAATTTGTCATCATTTTAGATTGGAGACGTCGAGCCCGTTCACACTGATCACCTTACAAAGAAAAATCCATGTTAAAACACAATCTGGTAAATTAAGTGCTAAAATACTGATATTCAGCCTTCCCTCCTCCTCCTTCTCCCGCCCCTTATCTATTCCCTCCACTATGGAACTTCATTACAAAACTAATAAAAAAAGTCTAAAGCTTCCATTTACTCAAGAATTTAAAGTTAGTTGACACTCTGTGCTTTACAACAGTGCTTACAGAGTGACAGGAACCCAAACACTGCTTTGCATATTGTCTAACATTTCATGCTGACCTAAAAAGCCCCTTGTCTCTGCATTTCTCTGAACAGAAATCAAATAAAAGATTTTTGAAAAGCTTGAAAAGTGACTGAGAGGCAAGTACAATTTGAAAGAATTCATTTTGGCAAAATTAACAGATTTAAATTCAGTTGACTGTGTCCCTTTATATTTCAAAACACGTGGAATTAGACATTAACACCACTTTCCAAGAAATATTGTCTGTTCAAGTCAAGGTTTTTTTTTTACACTGTGCAATTTATACAGGTTATACCAAAATGCCACTGGTATTGCCCCCTAAGTAAGATCACCACATAATTTTTAACACAGATGAAAGAATAAATAAAAGCCTGCAAAACCACTTAGAGGTTTAGGTTTGGGGCAGGTGATTTGGGTTGTTATTATTACAATATTATTTTGAGGACAGAAATTTTCAGCCAGTCCTTCACTACACCTGTATTTCTAAAGTACATACCTGCTTCTACACTAAAGGTTAAAATGTTTCCAAATAGAGAGATGGCTTTCTTCCTTTGTTGGAAATGTTCAGTTATTTTGGCCTAAGTTACTCACAAAAACCATGTCAGGCCATTCCAAATTGGGGGTTTCTTTTTAAATTATACTGAAGGGAATAAAAAATTCTGCCTAAGTGAGAACATGAACTGTCAACTTCAGCAAATCAAATCCAAACTCAGTATTTTGGCACTCCCATTATATAAGAAATCACATGTTTTACTTAACAGTGTTCATGAACTCCTTATGATTTTGCAGAGTCTGAAAATATTTGGAGCAAGATTTGCATGTGATATAGACCAGAATATTAAGGTGGAACAGACAAAAGGACCAGTGTTCACCTACAGCTAAAACAGGAATAAGAAAGATCCTTATGAAATAATTCATACATCAGGCTGCTCCTAGCCCCTACCACATTTAGTAATATTGATTTCTCACTTTAAAGAAGCCATAAACCAAAATCAGTTCCACAAAACTCAAAACTGGCTTACCTTGACCAATTACTAAGACAGCTATTCCTTTTTCCAGTTCTTCAATTCCTTTCTTATACCATTCAACAGCTTGTTCCTTTTGTCCTGCTTAAAAAGGAAGTGAGCCCATTATTTTCTTGAATGAATTAAAGCTTAAGAATGGTTCTAAATAATGCTGCATAAAACAAGTAAGAGAGAGGAAGAGATATTTGAACAAAATCCTGTGATTTAAAGGAAGTCTTAAAGGGACACTGTCAACTTTATAGCTATTTAAATATCAAATAAGCTTTCCTATTAAAAACAGGTACTACACCAGCCTCAAATCACTTTTGCCTGTTTCAAGAATAACTCTTCATCTGCCTTAAAGAAATAAATCCACCCTCCCCTCCCGCCCCCCAAAAAAGACATGAAAGCTCACCTACACATATTCACTGCCAACATAAATAGTGAAATTAACAGTTTTTACTTCTGGAACATCAACTAGAGACATGCCTCTTGATCCTCCAGTGACAGCCAATAATAACACTAATAATACCCAAAATAACACTAGAAGCACAGGAACTCAAGAAGAAAAGCAACAAGCCTAAGACACTACATGAGAGAGATGAGAGACACTTCTCCTCTGGTTACCTTTTGTGCAGTGCAGCCCATTTGTCATGAGGGCATTTCTTTGTTCATGCTATTATGAAACTGCTGTATTACAGATGTGTTCCAGCCTTCACATGAAGCAGAACACAAGCAGAGTGAGAGCTCACCTCTGTCCCAACCATGTCCTGAGTGGATATTACAGCAAACACAGCCCTGACCATGCCTGTGCCTGCCCTAAGCCGTGTGACACCATGCCTGCAAGTCAACCACTGAACACCCATTAATATCTACTTCATAGTGCTCTCTTTCCATAAATATTCTGCATTAAAAATTAATATGCCTGCATACTGAAAAATAATTTTGCAACATAATTATATCACACTAAGCATGCATTTCCACAGAGGAATATAACAAATTAGGTACTAGAACATAAAACCTGATCAGCATTAACAAGCTACTAGTGGTAGGAAAAACTAAAAATGCCTACAATGAAACTTCAGATATGATTACCCTATTTTCAGATGACAATGTTTCACAAAAGTATTCCTAAGTACCAGTTACTAGTGGTTGTGTGCTTCTACACTCAAATCTTTTGAATCTTTTGAAAACTTCAGTACCAAACCTATTTTTTAGCAAATTTCAGTGTTACTAAAAATATTTCAATGTATTTTTAGAATACTCTTCGGGGTTTTCTCTTGCTCCTCTTCAGACTAAAAAAAAAAAAAAATCCCTTAATAATAACATTTGGCAAGTTCCCCTGCGCAGGTAATTTCATGCTTTGTTCCTCTTACCACCACAAACCACAGACCACCTGCCTATAGTCATGAACACCACACACTTTGGGAGTTAAATTATTACTGCCTTTTCTTCACCAGCCTCATATGTCCTGACTGTTGAGGACAAAGCTAGATAAATTAAATCACCCAAGGTGAGTGACTTCAATCCTCTCTTTAGACTTTTTCTTTAAGCTTCTTCTCTCTACCACCCACAGAAACAGTTTCAACTGCAGTGTAAATCATAAATCTAATACTGATTATAGCTAAATAAAAATCTGATTTGAGATGATTCCAGCCACCTGTGCTAACAAAGCCTGAAAAGCTTTGTTATTCTTACGGGCACTGCAAACATGCCAAGGTCATCATTAAAATTTCACTTCCAGCTTTTAACTGGAGAAAGTTTCCAAAGCACAATACCACACCAAACTGTTTGCAAAGGTTGTGCTCCAGCTCCACACAGAATGGTTGACTAGTTCTCAGTGATTATGACATTAAAAACAAAATAAATGTCATGGTCCTTGGAAGTTGCTGACTTGCTCTAATGGCTCTGGCAGAATGGAGCTCATTTTCCTCAAACAGCCCCCATGGTACTGTGCTTTGGATTTGTGACTAAAACAGTTGATAACACAGAAATGTTTTGGGTACTGCTGGATAGCAAAACCTCAAGGTTTTCTTTTTCCCATCTAGATCCCCAGTGAGTAGGCTGAGGGAGCACAGAAAGCTGGGAGAGGACACTAGCAGGATGACTGACCCAAACTGGCCAATGGAATATTCTGCACCATACAATATAATGCTCATCAATAAAAACCTGGCTGGATGAATAACTGAATGGGGGTGGTCTTCCAAGACAATCATTGCTTGGAAAGATTTCTCATCTTTTTTTTTCCCTCACTTTTGCTCTTCCTATGCTCTCCCCTGTCCCACTGAGAAGAGTAAACAAGCAGCTGTGTGGATGCTGAACTGCTTGCAGAGGTCAACACACCACATGTGCCCTCTCAGGAAGAGATATTAAGCTTAATTGTGAAAATACCAAAACAAGAATAACTGCCCCACTAATTCAGAAACATAAAAAATTACCAGAAGTGCTATCAAAATTACTGAAGCATGCAGAGCTCCCACAACAGCAAAAAAATGCCACACAACTAACAGGCCATTAGACAATTCAGAAATTCCAACCATTTCACATACTATGTCTAACATACAGTTTTCTCTTTGAAGATATAAAAAGCTTGTTTACAGATCAAAAAAATTCAAAGTATTCTGGAAAAATCAGATAAGCAAATAACAAATCTATGTATTAAAGGGAGTTCTTTCTTAGGGGAATGTATATTGCAGTTGCAGGGCTGTAACAGTTGTGTAACTGCTCACATTAGCAGCAAAGATCATCTTACTAAATGTATGGCCTGTGCAGCTAATTAATGTATCATCACCCTAAAGACACCTACAGAGCAAATTTCATTATTAATATTTATATTTAAGGGCTTACCCTCCGAACCACCAACAGTTAGAGGTCACAGCAGCAGAACAGGTCCCTGATAAGGTAAGATTTTGCCACTCACGGAGCAATCACCAACAACACCGAAGCTTTCAGCTACCTCACCTTCTTTCATGCTTTGTTCCTGTGACCCTCAGTGCTCCCTCGCTGTACATCTGTGCTGAACTAACCCTGCTGCACATGGTGCAGGGTTTTTTTCTCTCCCAGAGCACACCACTGCCACTCCCAAACTGTCAAGGCAAAGGAGGACACATCCCATGCTTTTATGGTGCTGTCAGCACGCAGCTTCTGTTGAAGGCCTGCTCCTGTATGCTTAATCTCCTCCTCTAGGATAGCAGTTTCATTAGAGCACAACTGAAAGTTTAGAATAAAGCATTCTGACTTTTCCAGAGAATTTTAAACACCAGCACAGCATGCCCCCAAAGCCTACCTTTTGCATGCTGACACAATCATGCTGCTGCATTTAGAATAAATTTAATTCAGTATCAAGTATTTTGTAAAAAATCCTCACTCCTCTGTTTTATTTCATTGAAACCTAAATGCTCTCCTAAAGGTCTTCTCATCACACAGTGGTAGGTTTTTAGGCTTTTAAGAGTATGCATGTCAAACAGTTTAAGAAAAACACTTTTTAAGAAACTGCCTAAATACTTAAAAGAAGTATTTATTTCCTTAAAAGTCACACCACTCCAAATGGGCATTCTGAGGGCCAAGTAACCTGCAGCCTCGCTAGAGCACTCACATCATTTACCCGGCAGTACACTGTAGGACGCATCCTTATTATTGTCCTTGCTGCTTTTGTTGTCCAGCTGGCTTGGTGAAGGCTAGTTACAGTCACACACCGGCCCGCAATTTTTAACCACCTCACCCAGACCCCCGCGGCAAAAACTGAGTTTTTGGGGAGAAACACAAGCACTTGTCTTGCGAGGGGAACGAGCCCGGGCCGCAGCTTTGCGATCCGACCCGCACCTGCGGGCTGCGGCAGGGACGGACCGGGCCGGGGACCAAAGCACCGCCACCGCCTGCGGGCGCATCCCGGCTCACCCACGGGCACAGCGTCCGCAGCCACCCGGACACAGCCCGGCTCACCCCCCGCACTTCTCCCACGAGCGGGTTTTGTTTGCTCTCAGCTACAAGCGGTTCCACGGCCCAGGGCCTAGCCGGCCTCCCCCCGCGCCCCGGGCGCTCCCTCCCTACCTGTCTCGTCCTCGTCGATGCGCAGAGCCATGGAGATGCACTCGAAGGCCCGCTTGTGGCACGCCCGCACCGTCTCGGGCGCCCCGCCGGGCTCGGGCGCCTCGCCGGCCCCGGCCCTGCTGCCCTTGGCGGCCATGAGGGCGCCGCGGGAGAGGCGCTCGCAGAGCCAGGCGAAGAGCAGCCCGAGCTGGAAGGCGACGAAGCGGAGCAGGGCGAAGGCGGCGAAGAGCGGGTACGAGAAGTAGTACAGGTTCCGCTTGTGCGGGGACGCCGCCGCCGCCGCCCCCGCCGGCGGCACGGGGGGCGCCGGCCCGGGCGGCGAGGAGGGAGAGGCGCCGGCGGTCGGAGGCGCGGAACTGGAGCCGGCTGAGCCCTTCTTCTTCCCTCGGCCGCCCGGAGAATTCATTCACCGCCGTCGCCATAACCCGCTGCCAGGGACTGACAACAACCGGCCATGGCGATGGCGGCGGCGGCGACGCCCCTTTCGGCCGGCCCAGGGGGAGGGACGGGCGGCGGGATGCGGGCGGCGGGATGCGGGCGGCCCCGGCCGGGGCGGGGAGAGGCGGCCCCGCCCCTGCCACCATGGGAGGCGAGGGTACGGCCCCTACAGCGCTCGGCCTGCCCGCTCCCACGGCCCCAGGGGAGGGCTCTCAGGGGCGCTCAGCGCTGGGCCTGGAAAGCACCGAATGACAGAATCGGTGTGGTCGGAAAAGGCCTGTGAGATCAGCGAGTCTAGCCTTTGACCGATGTGAAACTGGACGGTAGCACTAAATACCGCGTCTGGACGGGTCTTGAACATGATCAGGGACGGTGACTGTACCACCTCCTCGGGCAGTTCATTCCCTTGTTAAACAACCCTTTCTGTGAAGAAATTCCTCCTAGTGTCCACCCTGGACCGCCGCTGGCACAGCCTGGGGAAATGTCCCCTTGTCCTTTCGCTGGTCGCCGGGAGAAGAGGCCGCCCCCCAGCTGGCCCAGCCTCCTTTCGGGGATTTGCAGGAGCGCAGCCCGACAGCGGCAGCTCCAGCCCCGGCCGAGGCCGCCCCGTGCCGGCCCATGGCCTCACCGAGCGGACGGCCGATGAATAATTTACCAGGATTAGTTATTCTGGCCAGGATTGTGAGCCGCCCCGCAGGCACAATGCAGCGCGGGCTCCTGGCGCCGCTCCCGCCTGGAGCCGCTGCTGGTGGCACAGAGCAGAGCCCGGGGAATTCCCTCGCTCGGAGAGGGGTGGAGCAGCCAGTCCCCGACGGTGTCCCTGCCCCCGGGAGCGTGCTGCGCTGCTTTGTCTGCTCCGCAGCTCTGTAATGGCAATGACAGGCTGGCTCCTCACATGCAGGGAGCTAATGGAATTCACTATACATTATAGATACAGCGCTCTGGAAGAAAAAAAAAAAGAATCTTAACTCTACTCCACTCTCCTTACAAGTGAACATGGAGTTGTCGAAGCCCTTGTCAATTATTTGCCCAGCCATAATATTTATTTGTGTTTCACCAAAGAGATAGATCCTCCACCTCCCTACTCCTTTGGTTACTGCAAACCTTAAAAGCGCTTTGGTACCTTTGGTCTAGCAATCTAGGAGAGGGAGGCATCCATACACCAGCACTTCTGTGCCTGCCGCCATGAGCGAGTGCCTCCCTTTCTGCTCCAACCTTCCCACCTTTGTGGGTGCGTTGTCTGATCTTTTTCATCGTTGTTTTGCTTTGTCACACACACTCTGTTCTACAAATGAAATACTGAGTGATACTAGATTATGATAGATCATCTCTGTGCTGCACCCCTGAACTGCACACTGTCGCCCTGATTTGTAAATAATTTATTGTTTTGCATTCTTTTATGGAGAAGGAGAAAATTGATAGACTTGGTTTGTCCAGTGTCATTGGTGAGGTGGCACTTTCACCCTCCAATCCACTGTCACTTTTGGAAATCTATAAATGTTGAAGTCAGAAAATAAACTTCCCTTTTTTCACCTTGAGAACAATAGTGTGAGCGTGTCGTGTTGTTTCATCTCCTACAGTGACAGCACACAGGAGCTGAGACAGTCCCCAAACTGCAGATAGGTAATACAGTGCAAAGCAAGTTTCCCCCAGCTTATAGCAAGGAAGGGCAGTTGGTGGGGCATGTTAATTAAAAGGATACACCAAACTAAAATCACTACTGTCTGCAGTATCTTGTTCATTCTTCCAAAATTACTATAAAACTACTGGGGTTTTTTTCTTGTTTGTTTATGCCTCATGAAGTTACTTCCAGTTGCCCCGGTGATGTGTATTTATTTTCTTAAACGACAGAGTGGAGCAGTTTTCTTTTAATGACAGAACAGCACACAATTTTCTTACTGTATGAAATACAGAATGTTATCACATATAAAATAACATACAAACATATAGCAACTATTCATGACCTAGACCATTATTAGACAGACAGTGAAGCTATTAGTACTGAAAAAATGTAGTGATGTACATCAAGTACTTCTTTTCTGTGTTTTGTAAGAATGATTATGAAAATATTATCAAGTGTGAAAAACGCCAATCACTTTTTTTTTTGAATTTTAAAAGTTCAATAGTAATAAAATGGTTATAAAAATAGTAATATAATTAGAGTAATAATAATTTGGACAGTTTGGATTAGGACAATATGAGACAATAAAAACAAAGAGTTATGGACGTCCGGGTACCTTTTTCTGGGCAACATAAGCCTGAAAAGGGGCACACGTTAACAGAGGATTAACCCTTAAAAGCAATAGCCTGTTGCATATTCATACACCTCATACATGATGCATAAATTCCATTCAAACACAGGATTCTGTCTGGTCAGTGTCAACTTCTTCCTCTAAATCCTGATGGTGTCTTCAGGGATGAGCGAGGCGGGAAGAAGTTAATTTCTTCTGATAATGAAGCAATAAATTGTTTTTCTCTGAAAGATTTAGGTGTCCTGTGGCTGCTATCTGCTTACTTTCTTAAAAAAAGTATCTTACAATGCATAGTTTCTATTTTAACATTATGTTATAACCTAAAACTATATTTGACACACTACTTAAGAAAATTATACAGCATAACTTTCTAACATAACACATATAAAATTAATTTTAAAATTTGGGAAAAGCCAATCATAAAATACGCATTTTTCACATCAAGTATGTTTCAGTCCAATCATGAGAGAATTTTCTTTTAGTATATATAACTGTCCTTTAAAAAATCTCTTATTTACTGATATAAAGTTTTAACAGATTTTATAATACCAAAGAACTTCCAGAAGCTTCAAGCAGTGTTAACACTAACTTACTTCACTAACAAAACCCCACTTTCAGACCCAAATCAGCTTCAGCAACGTTATTTTCCGTGAACACCACAGTGAGCTCCTCAGACAGCAAGCCGCACTGATGTACGAGCATATTTCCGTAGGCAAACCCCCGGGCTGATTTGGAAGCGAGCACACCGCGCGAGTTTTATCCCGACCGGAGACAGAACTCTCCGGCACACGAGCGCACACCGAACCTGTTCCCGGCCCCGCCCCGCGGGCCGCGGGTGGCGCCCGCGCAGGCGCACTGCGCCCGGGGCCGGCCGCGCGGCCGCTTCACTGACGTCAAAACACTCCGCGACGGCGGCTGCGGTTGCTGCGGAGCGGCTCCCGGTGTGCGTCCCGCCGATCCCGCTGTCCCTCCGATCCCGCTGTCCCTCCCGTCCCGGACCCACCGGCGGTGAGAGCCCTGCGGCGGGGCCGCCCTTCCCCCGCGGGGTGCCCGGGGCACGGCGGGGGGCGGCGCCCGCACGTGGCCGCGGTTGCGGCGCGGCCCCAGCCCGGCCCTGCCGGCGGCGGCTCTCGGGGCGCCGTGGCGGGCACGGGAGGGAAGGAAGGAAGCGGGGAAAGGGATGTCTCCGGCGTCCCGGGGGGATGAGTGCTGTATTTTCTAATCGCAGTACTGCTGTCCTCAGCGGACGTAACTTCAAGGCACTTCTCGGTTCTGTGTGCGGGAGAAACCAGTTCAAGTTTGGCGCGGGGGGAGCACGGAGCAACTCCCTGTGCTTTCTAGTAAATGTACCTTGGTAACCATTAGTAACCAAGTGATGCAATATCGCGCAGCTCACATGGGCTTCATCTCAGCCTGCTGACCAGATTTTTTATTGCTTTCCTAGATCTTCTTGGACGTCAATCAAATTTCACTTCTTGAATCATGGAGGGAGAACAGATTATGGAGGGACAGCCACAGGTAGTACAAGAAATGTTTTATGTGCTTTTTGTTACATGAGTAAAAGGAGAATTTTAGCTTTGCTAACCATGTGTTATTTTACAGGTTCCGGAAAATCCTCATTCCGAATACGGCCTCACTGAAAATGTAGAGGTAACAAAGATTTTGTTGCAGTGGAAGTCACATTTGGGGAAAGAAGTTGACTCCTGAGTCTAACTTCAGAAAATGTAATATTCTCAGTGGAGCTAAGCAATACCTGTCCCTAGTGGAAATAGCTGTAAATATATTTTCTGTTGTGCTACTTCCATTGTTCTAAATGGTACTGAAGTAGATAATGAGCCTTTTAATGAGTTGGGTTTTTTTTTTTGAAGTATCTTATGATTATTATCTGTTCTGTTACTGTCTGTGAGAGATACAGATATATATTATGGCACAAAAAAAGCCACCCACATTAGGCTCAACCTATGGTGAGTAGACCGGGAGAATCACTTCCTAACTCTATGACATTTATTTACTCTTCTTATCAAAGAAAAGCTTTCAGCCTCCCTTTATTGTAAGTTCCTACTCTGTGCTAAGCTTTTGCAGAAACTACTTTAAAACATTTTCTGGGACTCATCTCTCTGGTAACTGCTTGTGTCTATGCCTCAGCTTCCATGGTTCCTACAGGCCCATAACACACCGGTCCCTTGCCAGGAGATTCATTGCACTGAATACTTTTGGTTTACTGGCAGTGGGAGGGTATCACTCTTCAGCTACAGTTAATGGTGTAAGGTGATGCAGCACTTTTTGATCAAAAAGTATCTAGAAGCATTTTGCATATGTTTTCTTTAAAGTGTCCATCTATACTTGGGTAGAGCACAGTCACAAAGTACTTGACTTTAGCCAAGTCTCCTTTGTCGGGCTTCACCTGAATTCCTTGTGCTTTTACCATTTTGTGTTAGAAGCACATGTGTACAGGAACCATCTAACTGAGACTCTCATTGGTAGTCATTCTTGTCTTAGTGGTGTAGAGTTCAAATCAGTGAATTTGAACTGAAATTAAAAAAAGCAGAAATAAAAATTCCTGGGATTGGAGGTCTTCTCTTGTAGAAAACTTACAACTTCTTAATGTTGTTTCCCCAAAACATAGGAATTTAACAAAAAGTTCCTCTGGATTAGGTTTTTTTGCAAGGAAAAATATGCACTTAATATTCTTAAAAGATGTAAAGAAATTATTGCCATCAAATTGCAGAGATGGGTACTTTGCACACACACTTCAAAGTAGATGTGGCTGCTATTACCAATGTTCATTCATGTTTTTGTTTTTGTTTTTTTTTTTTACTTCAGAGGATAGTAGAAAATGAGAAACTAAATGCCGAGAAAACATCAAAGCAGAAGGTGGATCTTCAGTCATTACCCACACGTGCCTACTTGGATCAGACAGTTGTACCTATCTTGCTACAGGGACTTGCTGTTCTTGCAAAAGAGAGGTAAGATGCTTCTGTGTTCCTTCTGTTCCTAGGAAAATGCAGGTATCAAACTCGGGCAGTGCAGCACCTTTCAGGCCTCCCACACCAAATATGGTATTGCTCTTTGTAAGGTCCTCATTATAACAGGTTTATGAACCCATGAATTGCTGTGATTGACCATGCAGGGTGGCTTCCTCACTTAGGCACACATGGCGTGACAGGAGTCACTTATTGAAGTCATGATCTCCCAGTAAGGTACACTACTGTGAAGGTTTTAGAGGGAAAAATGGGAGAGGTTTTGTTATTAATTTTATCATGTAATTCACCTTAGAGAAGCAAGACAAGATGGTGTTCTACTTCTGAAGATTTTTGTTGTGTGGAATTATAAACAGTTCTGCTTGACATTTAAGAGAAGGAAAGACAAATCAGGCATGACATGCATCTTTGTCAGAGATTAAGATACTTCCTAAAGGGTGTGGCTGAGCCTGCACTGTAAACACAGTCTGCTTATTACAGAAGCAGACTGATGGTTTATCCTCTGAATAAAGATGATGCTGCTGAGGTGCCCCAGCTCTCTTTACCAGTCAGTATAGACAGATATCCTTCAATAACAGCAAACATTTGTTCATCTTAACAAAACTAACTTCTAGCCTCTTGGTTTCTCCTCACTAGTGGCAAATCATACTTTGTGAGCCATCTCTCAAACTGAAATAATACAATCAAAAGCTGATATAGATGACCATAATTGCATCATGGCACCTACACTCAAAAGAACCATCAAGAGTGTATGAACTTCAGAAGGAGTTGAGAATTTAAACTGCAGTGTACAGACAGCTAATTAAGCAAAATTAGGCACCTAGGAAGGTCCACCCATGTGCACATCTGAGGGGTGTGCAGATCTTCAGCTGATATCTGTGGGAGTTCTGCTGCAGACTCAATGTAAAACACAGCCCAAGGTTAATACTCCACCCTTATACTCTGAATACTTGTATGACAGGCAAACTTTTTCCTCCCTTTCTTTTTCCCTTCCCTTTGCCTTGCCTTGTCTTGCCTTGCTTTTTTTCTATCTTCTTTATAAGGGGTCATCACAGCAGTGAAATTGGATCATTGATAGGAGGGGTTAGGAAACATACAGGTAGTATGAACCTACCAGGGCAAACTGTCTGTTCAGCTGAGCATAGTAAACCCTCAGGAGTGAGAAAGCTGAACTCTCAGCTCTGCTGTATAATCTACTGCTTAAAATTGAACAGGAAAATAACTAGTGGATGCTAAGTTATTTTTCAAAGGAATATAGAAATGTTCAGGGAACAGCCCAGTACATCTGATAATCATGCCTGGAATTCAGTAGAAATTACCGTCCAGGATAGTGAGCATAGGGATAAATGACATAGCTGGGAGGAGGTCAACACAATTTTTGTAAGGTCTTTTGAGTGTATTGGAGTTTATTGAAGGAGTCAGTAAGCACACATAAAGAGGAATGCAGATGATGCAGTCTGTTTAAATTTCCAAAAAGATTTTGAACATTGTTGTTCACTAACAGCTTTTAAAATTAGTTAGTTGCTGTTGGGATTAAAGGAAATGCCTTTATATGGATGAGGAACTGATAGGAAGATATGAGATAAAGGGTAGAAATAAATGTTGAATTTTCACAGTGAAATGAGCTCAACACTAGAACATTGGAGAAGATCACTTAAAACAATTTGAAGAAGTGGCGGACAGAAGTTGTTAATGAGACTGAGTTTTACAGAATAGATTTTAAGTTGATTAATTGTAAATAATTGCACAGGAACTTCATAAAACTGTGAAGACTGGCATGAAAAATTTAAACTGACAGAAAGTGACATTGAATCCAAATAAACATAAAGTTTTTGGACCTCAGAGGGTAGTGAAAAACTCCACTGACAAAATGTTAGATTCTGAGCTGAAAATTACCCTTGTGGAAAAAAGATGTTAAACTGTTACATATATATGTCAATGCACTGCTTTAATCAAAAATAAATTCTGAATGGTAGCACTTAGAAATTGAAGGGGTAAAACCAACCTAAAATTAAAGGGGTAAAAAACAAGCATAATGTCACTATTTAAATTAAAAAGTGATGTTCTTATATTTTTAATGTTATGTATAATTTCCCTGTATTCTGGTAGAATGTGAAAAAGTGAGAGTTACAAGGTGGTCATAAGTATGGAATGCCATCTCTATATGGAATGACTGACTAGATGATATCTAGAGAAGAGGCTTCTGTGGATGAACATACTGGGAGCCTGTTAAATCACAACAGCACAGAGATGACTCATTAGGATGGACTGTTTATTATCTCTTCTGATTCAGTAATCAAATTAAATGAAGCAGGTAGCAAATTCATAACGAACAAAGGGCTGATCCTTCACAGGTCACATAATTAAGCTATTTTTTTGCTTTCAGTTGAGGACATTAACATTTTATTTGTGCTCAAGAGGCAACTGGTCAAAGCTGTAGAGGAATCCACCCCAGACTATTAATGGTACTAGCTCAGGAATTGGTACATGCTTGGATGCCAAAAGGATGGTCCTGAGAACGGTCTCTGCATATTTTTGTTGTTGTTGTTGTTTTTGTGCTCTTTATAGGCAGACTTGCTCACTGCCAGACCTTTGGTTTGACCTGCTGTGGAATAAGTATGTAATTTATTCTGTGGACAGAATCCAGATTAGCAGGATTCACATGGTATAGCTGGAAGAGTTCTTTTTAAAAAACCTACAGACTAAGGCCAGTGATCAGAAGTGTTTATTATTGACTACTTGCAAGTTACAGCACTTCTCAAACTTGAAGATTTGTTGTGTTTGTTTCAGTTGCCAGAAACCATGAAAACAACTCTTAATGCACTAAGCTACAAAATAACCACTTGAAAAAAAAAGAAAAAAGAAAAAAAGCAGAGATTCAGTTTAAATAACATGAGTAAAGAAAGAGGCAAATGCATGTCATATCCAATGATGTACATACAGTATTTATGCTTACAGACTGTGGTTTTAGGTATGTAAGTTCTGTTCTAGCATTTTAGTAACATTGAACCCACAGTGACTAAGACCCTTTTTTAAAAACTTTCTCATTAGACATAAACTGGAAATTTACAGAGTCACTCTAGGTAGTTGGTCATCCCTAAATCAATGCTTAGAAGTGTTTGGGAGGAGCTGTGTTGCTTTTAAGGGAAGGTGATGGGTTCTTCAGCTACCTAATTCCATATAATAACAAATAATTACTTTTGATTTACTTTTTTTCTTTGCAGACCACCCAATCCCATTGAATTTCTAGCAGCATATCTTTTAAAAAACAAGTCACAATTTGAGGACCGAAATTAACTCCATAAAAATGAGGACAGTTGGGCTGCTAGACTGAAATGCTCATTTGCCGCAATTTGTTTTCTGCTGTAAAAATCCTTTAGCCACGTTGTTGTCTTTCTTAACTGCACAATTTGCTTTATCTTTTGAGTTTATTTAATAAAGAACACTTTACATTTAATTGTTCTCTTGTTTTAAACTAGCTATTAAGAGATTTTGAAAATAAAATACTGAAACTCCACTACTGGATGAAAGTCTGAATAATTCCATCACATGGCTGATAATTTATATAACTTAGTTGGGTTTTATATAGCACCCTCCAGTGCAACATGCCTAAACAGAAAGCAAACAAGTGCAGAACAATTAAAATTTATTTATTAAGTAGAGAGGAGAGAACTTGCTTCAGAACACCAGGAAATGGGCTTAGTTAAAACAAACAATGAGATCCAGTAGCTGAACAGATCACCTAGAGACAGCATCCAGTGTCTCACATAGGTACATTAATGAGGTGTGCTGTTCAGCATTTGTCATTCTCTCCTAGGACTGGATTCAGCTGAAACAATGAATTTGGAAGTGACATATAAGAGTTCTGTAATTCAGGTCTCTGTACTGCTACCCTTAGTTGAATTGTCTAAGAACTTGCAGGGACTGAGGTCTTGCTGTTAGTCTTAGTAGGAAGGTTCTCACTATTTTACATACATCTTATTTTCTTTAAACAGAAACAGTGAATTAGTGCAGTCTAAGAACAGTAAGAGGGGGGAACAAAAATTGAAAGAAGCCTGCATACCCCAAATCAAGTGTAAAAGCTGTCTTTTGGAAAATGTACCAAAATTTGGAAGGAGATTACTAATTCTACTGCATTGTGGTGAACACAGTCTCCATCAAACAGTGACACTAAAAAGATACTGAAAGGATTTTAACAACAGTGTTTTGACTTTCTGGAATGACTAATAACATTTAAGTGAAGACAAGGAAGCACCATAAGGACTTGGTACTGCTATTTTTATTGCTAAAATGGTATTCCAACATTTCATAAGAAACAACTTTGCAAGACTGTAAAAACTGTTAAATGCAAAGGGAATCTATGCTGCTCCCCAGCTTCTCTGTTAAGAATTTGTGTAAGACCAAACGAAAAGAAGCAGTTTCACTTTTAATCCTCCCCAGACAGAGCAATTTTCTTAGATTTTTGTACCTGAATTCAGAATACAATCAGATTTCTTACCTGACAGAAATATCTGTCAAGTAGCTGCACAGAACTTGAAACACTCTGGCTTTCTGCACAGCTCTTGCATCAACCTGGAATCTCAAAGCATCAGAAGCTGTCCCTGCCAGCAGTGTGCCATCCACTCAGCTGCTGGTGTCACTGGTACATGGTGTCATCTGCTATTATTTTCCCATCTAGGCTAGAGATTTAATTCAAGAGAATGAAAAAGCCATGTTCACATAGTGAGGGTGTTAGAAGATTTACTACGGCAGCTTTTCTGAGCAGCCTCTTCTAAGAAATAAATTGTAATGTGACTAGCAGCAGTGAACTTACCACTCTAAAAATTAAATCTTAGTGATTCCTGTGAAGGTATGACAAGTCAATAAGATAAACACAACCATTTTCCTTTACTTGTTAAATTGACTTCACCCATTGAGAGCTTCTGTACAGAAGATACTCTGTAACAGGAATAATTAGCAAGTTAATACCTGTATTATCTAGTTCTCAGTTACAAAAGTAATGATAAAGTCCAAATTTTAAAAGCATTTACTTGTTTTAAACTCTTCACTACAAAACAATGAAAATTCTGTGAAGAGACGTGACAGATGCTTGCTATCCCAATTTAATCTAGAAAGTGGTGCTGTTTTTCCACAGGAAATAACAGTTCTGAAAGCTTCAAGATAAATTGTATTAAATTTTGAAATACAAATACATTTAGAGTAAAAGCTTGAAGAAGTACTTAAAAATAGCAGCTTTAGATGTATGACAGGCCACTGCTAAGTATCTGAAAGCCATTATATCTTTTTTTTTAAATTATTTTTTAGTGTTAACTACCCCAGGTAACTGAGTATATGCTCCAAATGGCAGTAAAATTGAGTAGAAAATAAAATGGAATACCTAGTTTACTTGGCAATATGCCTTTCAACATTACTATTTTAGATCTCCAGTATCCAGAAGTCACTATTCAGTAACTGTGAAAGTATTATATATGTGTCATATGTAGTATTTTGAAGTGTGCCTTTTTAACTGCTTCTACTGAGAACATTGTCATTTACCTGGAGGAGAACAATGACAGAAGAAAGGATTTCCCACTAAAAGCAATTCTGATCAAAGGATTCTACATCCTTCTATTCTGAAGCCAGTTACCACCTAAAATTACAGTTTGACTTGCCAAATCCTTTTTTTTTTGGTTTTTTTTGCTCCTCTGATTTATCAAGGACTTTCTCCAAAATCAGTACATGTCTTTGAGCAATCCATTTTATTTTCTGAGGCACTGTTACTATTGTAAAAGCAGTTTGATCAAAGGAACTTTTCTCTCCCCATCAGATTTTCTAGAAATAAAAGACCTGCTTTCAAACATATGAAAAATCTGAAAAATTCTGAAAGATACAAGCAGTTGAAACCTGTAGGTTGGAAAGGAAACATGAGAAAAATTCCTATGCCTACCACGCTTCATAGAGTGGAGGTTTTGATATATTCTTATCATTGTACTAATTACATAACAAATTATTCTTAGCCAAGCCTTAGCTTGTGTTCCCTATGCCATTTCATAGTCAGGATTCATTTTAAGAGTGACTACATAGCCTAGATCACAGAAATACAGAATGCCAGCTGTTATAGAAAGAGACATTTTACCATGATGAAAAGTCTATCAGCACCATTTCTGCCAGTGTTCCCATTCAAATACAGTTTTATGCAAGGATTTCAAATGTAAATGTACCATGAATAATTTTGGGGCAGTTTACATCAGTGCTAGTGCAGCACTGACTAGGAAAATGTCACATTCCCATTCCAAATGTGCTTTCAGCTCTCTTCTAGAAGTTTGCTTTGCAAGAGTGTGTAACAGACCCCTTTTCCAAAAGGAGCATAAATTGATGAAAGACTGCTGGGTGGTTGAGAAGTATTTACAAGATGGGTAATTACCCACTGATATAATTTCAGATGCTCTTATGTTGCACAGGAAGTGGAGAGATTTCCCTTGTAAGGACTGTGAAGCTGGGGCTGAGGCGGGGGTGTCTGCTTTTAACAGCAGAAGGAAGGACTGGTAGGAACAGCAGGTTCCTCAGATGCAGAACAACAGTTTGTAAATAGAAAAACCTCAAGTAACAGTGAACAGCTTCCTGAGAAGGGAGGGGACAGGAAGAGGGCATTGTGAAAAACACCATAGGAAAGAATCACGTGCAAGAGGACAATGGGAGCAAAAACCAAGAGAGCAACAGACCATGAAAGCTGGGCCAGCTGAAATCCTCCCATCCCAGCTGCTCACAGGGTGTCACTGGAGGAAAACCCTGCATGCTAAGGACACTTGCCAGTGCCTTCACCCCATTTTCCAGGTAAGGAAGAACCTGCCAACAGACACACATGTGCAGCAGAGGTCTGTGCTTTAAGGGTGTGCAAACCTGGGGGATTGTCCATGCATCGTGTCAGAGAAAAATGATTGGAATAACAGCTTGGAACCGTTAAGTTACTGTTCCAATACAGCTTGGAATGTTAAGTCCTGTTACTGTTCCCCATACAAACAGTGCTTGGAAGAACTGTAGATGAAGAAGGACCATCTCCCAAACTAACCCATTTCCACTGAAAGCTCAGCCTAGTTTCTCAGTTTTTGGCTAGAACATTTTGATACTTTGTGTCCTGAGCACCAGGAAGGCCAGCACTGCCACCGGTGGGATGGACAGTTCCCTGTGGAAGGGGACCCACAAGGATAAAGTCCAACTCCTGGCCCTGCACAGGACACCCAAGACTCACACCATGTGCCTGACAGTGTTTTCCAAACAGTTCTTGAAGAGCTGAGTGCTTTTGTGTTTCTGCCTCTTCCATGTACAGGTGGTGCAGAGGGAGCACATCACCAGTCCTTACACAAAGAGCTGATGATCAGGAGAGCACAGTTACCAACAGGAACCCACAAATCACTAAACACTGCTCAATGGTATGAGGACCACTTATGATAGGGTACAAATTAATACCCAAATGTCACCCTTAGCAGTGGAACTGGCAGAAGTTGCTTTTGTAGTGTTCTAGCTGACAAGCTTTGTCAGGAGCAAGCAAAAACTGGAGGATGTTCTTCAGCTTCCGTGGGCTCTGGACTGACAGTGCCAATTGATAACAGAGAAGGGCAGAGAATCACCTGGCTGTCACAGTGTCTGTGGCACACACCACAGGTTAAGGATTAGCAAAAAGAAAGCCTGTGCTTTCTGTGACCTCCAACACTGAGCTGTAGTGTTCCTCTGCATCTATTGGGATGCTGTGTCCATGCTACACCCAGCAAAAACTTCATCCTAATCTAGGAGACGTAAAACTACACACAAGGAGAGAAAGGGCAATGAAGAAAGCAAGGGAGAAGGAAGCTTAAAAAAGAGGCATAAGGAGAAAAGGAATGCAGCCTGTTACATACCGACAAGAAAAAATATATTTAAGAAATTTTAAAAGGCAAGCTGAAGAGGAAAAAAACACTAATAAAGAAAGGTAGTATACCCAGAAGAAAATACTTGTAAAATATTTTTACTTACTAAACCACCTGGTTTACTACGCAGAAGTTCTTATATTTTAATTTAATTGAAAGGAAATGCTTAGAGAAAATGAAAGCTTTTCCTCTAAGTGATAGAAAATAATAGCAGATAATTTAAAATTATGTTTTATAATAAAACTGGTCCTCCTAGCAGCCTCTTCTAACTGTTGGTGATGGACTGTGGGACAATGGTGTATCAAAAAACTTGAATATACCCTGATGTGACCCATTTTTAAAGTATATAATCACAACATGTACTTTTCTCCATGCAGTAAACTTTATCCTCTGCTGCATTTGTTAACTTTATTGAAGGATTAGTTTATTGAAGGATCACTCCAGAAACCAGTCTTACTACTGAAGTTTACGTAAATGATTTCAGAGGTACAAATGGGTATCAATATGGTTAATGGTCAATATAACTACCAGTATGGTTTTATGTTAAAACAGTCGGGCAGGGTATTTTTTCCGGTCTATGCAGCAGTTATAATCTGCATTAACCTTTTTGAAGCCACCGCTTGTAAAATAACAATAGAATAATGTAAGGCTTTGTAGAGCAGTGAAGGCTTCATAAAACATTAGACATTTGCTGGGATAATCGGGGCCCATTTCCTCATGGCCACCTATTAGAAATATTTAGAAATATTATTAATGGGAGACCCCAGTCCTTACTGCCCCTCAGCTGCACTGGCAAGGCAGCGTCATGGGTGCAGAGGAGGATCCTCACTGATAGAATGCCTTTGTCCCCACACTTCCTTCGTTTTACTGTAAAAAAATCAGAACCAAGCTAACAAAACCAAAACAATCCCCCAAACCTCCGTATTTCGCAAGCATTAATAACCGCCTGGAGGTTTTTTCGAAGAACTAGATGACAAAGGGGGAGGAGGAGAGCGTGTTTGCTGGCCGGGCCCACCCGTGCTCCCCCTCACAAAGGCCCAGTCTGCCTTCAAGGCCTCAATGGCCGCAGCCCCTCATCTCCGCTGTGGTTTCCCCTCTGCATCTCTCGCGTCAGCGGCTCAAATTGCCTTTTCCCTTCCCCCTTTGTACCGGCCCTTCTCCCCTTTTCAGTTCTGCCTCGTTAGCTATTTTGAGCCACGCTTGATGTCTCCATGGCAGCGGTCCATTCACCAGATAATAAAAAAAATTAAAATTGAAGGGGTGGGGAAGTATTAAGCTGAGAAGAAGCGGAGACTTCCACACAGCTACACTCCCACGGCCCTCGCTCCGTGCCACGCTGCCGCGGGCGTCACGGCACGGGCAGGGAGGCGCAGGGAAGGCTCCTAGTTCGGAAACACGGAGGCCCAGCGCAGCAAAATCCACGCTTCCAAAGATGCCTTTGGGAACCGGCGCTCCGTTCCTGGAGCCCTCGGCATCCCAGCTGCTGCCGGGGCCGTGCGAGGCGCGGGGGGCGGCGGGGGCGGCGGGGGCAGCGCGGACCGGGGCGCTCCCGGGGGTCTCCCGGCCCCCCCGCCCCGCTCCCCTCACCTGACCCGCGCCCGGAATCTGCCCCGCCACCACGGAGACACGGCCCGGCCAATCAGCGCGCACGGCACCCATCACCACGGCAACGCGCCGGCCAATCCGCGGCGGGCTCCCCAGCCTGGCCCCGCCCCTTACCCCTTCCCCCGCGGGGCGGTGCTACACTTGTCAAAGGAGTGGGCGGGGCCGGCGGAGAGCGAGCGGCCAATCACGATGAGGCTTTTGCTTTGGTGCCCAATGGGGGCGCGGCGCCCGCGCGGTCCTTAGTCCACGGGAGCCGAGTGGGGCCAAACCCAGCTGCGGCCGCGGCCTCCTTCTCTCCGTGCCCCCCCACCCGCCGGCGCGGAGTTGGCGGCGGCGGCTTCGAGCTCTGTCCCCGCGTCCCCCTCCCGCGACCCCGCCCGGCCCCGCGCCCCCGGCCCGCGCCGCCCCGGCAGCGCCGCCTCCGCCCGCGGGGCCCGGGCCGTGCCGGGGGAGGAGGAGGGGGAGCAGCAGCGCCGCCGCCGCCGCCGCCGCCGCGGGCGGGCCCGTCCCCCAGCGCCCCCCCCGAACACCATAGGCGGCTCCGGCTCCAAGATGTCCAACCGGGTGCTCTGCCGGGAGGCCAGCCACGCCGGCAGCTGGTACACGGCCTCAGGTACCGCCGCGGGGAGCGGGCGGCGGGGGCTGAATCAGCACTTTGGGGCCGCCGGGGCCGGTACCGGGCGCGGGGAGGGGCCGCCGGCTCCGCCCCCGCCGGCACATGGCGGGCGGGGGTTGGGGGTGCCGGGCCCGGCGGTGAGCGGGCAGGGCTGGGCACGGCGTGCCGCCGAGCCCCGAACGCACCTGCCCGCCGCCGCTGCCCCTCTCGTGCCGCCCCGGTGCCTGCAGCGGCGCCGCTCGGCGGAACCCGGCGTTTGGCCGTCGCCGGGGATGGATCGGGGCCCCCGGCTGCGCCTCGTGTGCCCGCCCTGCCCGGCAGCCGCGCCTCGCCGCTGCTCCGCCGGTGTCACGGCAGCGCGGCTGGAGCCTGCCCGGGGCTGTGCTTCGCACCGAGTGCTGCTCTTCGTCACAGCACACGGGCGGATTTCAGTGTTCCCAGCTGCTCCTGGGGTTTATTGGTTTTGTTTTGTTAATTCTGTGAGAAAATACCGCCCGTCTGGGGTTAGAAGGCAGGGGGGAAGGTGTGAAAATAGGGAGTTTTATTGTACTTCTTGTCGAGGTATGAAAATAGGGAGATCTGTTTCTCTTTTTGCAGTCCAAGGAAACCTTCTATTTTTCCTTCCCTAGCGCTTTCTTTAGAAGGAGTGAAAAGTTACTAAGCAATAGCGCAGAGTGGCTCTGTCCATTTAAACATGTGGCACTTGCAGAAGAAGAATAGAAGAAGAACGTGGTGCATTGGAGGGCGAGCTACCGCTCCCCTCGCCCACGCCAAAAAAAGGGCAGAAACACGTAATAAGGGCTTGATAGCACGTGTGTTTGGAGATAAGTTTTGTTCGGTTTTGGGGCAGAAGCGCTTTTGTGAAAAGGATGCACGTTTGTCTTTTCAGAGCTGTTAATAAGATTTGTAAGGGATGTTCTTTTACTGGCCCCGGGAGTAAAGATGATTACAGAACTGCAGGTGAACGAGCTTAAATGAACAAGAGGCTGTCGTAATGAGCAGATCAGAGGGATGGGGGGGTACAATTGAAAATAAACCAAACCAAACAATGAAATATTGCATTCAGGATCCTAAATTAACATCTAAGAAGAATTGGATGTGAAAAGCCATACACTTCTCTTGGCTAAAATAGATGTGGTTTCCCATCTCCTCCATAAATTGATGAACGAGGTATGAGGCAATAAAATGAAGGGGAAGAAAGAAATACAGAGAAGAGGGAAACACAGGAAGAGGTGGATTGTGTGATAAGTAGCTGGGCTTCAAATGGTCGGGTAGGCATTTTCGAGACAACAATAGAGGATGATTGTTTTCCTTCTGAGCTTAATATTCTAAACCTAATTCTTGTGTCCATGACAAAACTGGCCTCAAATCTTTGTGTAGCTTGCAACTACGTTTGTTTCCAATGATCTAGAAAGGTAGGTAGTACTCCATTTACAGAAAATATGCAAAATCGTGTCATAGGTATAGATTTAACCAAAGACATCAAAACATCAGAGCTTTGTGGTAATCACCTTTGTCCTGCAATTTATATTTTCATTTATGAGTAAGGCAGAAAACTGATCTGCGATATGGAATGGCTACATAACCTTACACACAAATTTTGTCATTTGCTTGGCATTGGACTTCCTGTCAAGTTATTACTGGATACCAGGAAATAAGAATTTTAATTTTTTAAAAATAATTTAAGAGGCATGTATACTGTGTTTGACTGTTTTCTTCTCAGTGAAAATGCAGTACATAATTTAGTTAGACTATGCTGTGGTAAGTGTGTGTGACTAGTTTGGCCAGTACTAGTTGTTTGTAGTAGGACATCCAAAAGCATGTTACTCCCATTGCTTTTGGGCAGCCCTCTGGCAGTTGCTTATGAGGAGATGTGGGATGGTTGCCCAGACACACTGCATGAAAAAAAACCCCCAAACTGAATCATGTTGTAATAATGAATTATGACAGCTGTGCTTGTGACAAGTTAAATTGTTACAGTGTGTATGGTGGGGGTAAGTGGTTGATGTTGCATAATCTGGGGATTTTGGAAATGTTTTTCCTTAAATGAGCAAGGAGTATTTTGTGTCTTGCTATAGAACTCTTTTCTGCTGTTTGCACTGGGTGTGTGAGAACAGGAATTGTGCCTGTTCAGCAAGACAAGGACTACCTATTATTTATTGCTTGAAAGCAATAAATTATAAATAAATAATTTTGTGTGCTATTTAGGAAGGTCCATCAAAACTCGAGAGAAAACAAATGGGGACCAAGAGGCTGTGCATTCATTGTAGGTTTAACTTAAAATCTTCCTGTATTTCAGGCCAGACTCACATGTCAGCTGCTACCTCAAACTTGTAACGTAGTCTCCTCAATAGTACTACTTGAAGAAAGTGGATTTGACTGTGTGTTTTCAGCCTGCATAGCTTCAAGGCTGGAGCTGAGGCAGGGATTAGTTTGAATTGTGATAGTTCTTCAGTGTGTTCCCATGGTTCTCTGGGGATTGTCTTTTCAAGTCCTCCTCCCTCCTCTGTTCTTGGTGCTCCTGTCTCGGCCCAGAAACGATTTGTTGTGTTTTGTATAAACTGGTTAGCGTTTGAGCTTCCCCTTTCCTCCAAACTCCTCTCCTTCCACAGAGCTGAGTTTGACTACACAGGGTGAGTGGGTGCCCTGCCCCTCATCGTGCTCTGTAGTTAAGATGATCCATTTGAAAGGGTAATGAGAAATGTGATTTTTTTTCCAGATATGTTCAAAATCTTTTCTGAAAGCATTTTTAAAAGGGTTGAGTGAGGATAAGGTTTTTAAGTGGTAGTTTATCCTGAGGTGCCTGGTACCTAGGGCTAAAATGTCAACACACCATCCACGATGATGCATGGCATCCTGTGCTTGGGAGGGGGTTTACTGCAAAAGTGAAGCACCCATTGATATTAAAAATAAAAAATCTCTAAAATCTGGCTGTAGAAGTCAGCTCTGGGAAAGAAAGACCAAAGCCAGCTGAGAGGGAAGACAAAGAATGGATACAGAATGCAGTCCATTTTTTTTTTTTTTTTTGGGGGGGGGGGGCGGGGGGAGGTCAGAGGATATTCTTAAACTGGCTTAGCTGTCTCCTGCGCTCCAGGAATGGCAGCAATATCACAGGTGAAGCCACAACCACGAGGGAGCTGCTACTCTTCGTGGATGATCAATGCTACGTGTGTAAGAGGGTTTGGAAGAAGTGCCACTTCTTGTCTTTAGAGCTGCTCATTTCCATGGGGCAGCAATTGTTTCAGCTGAAAATAGACCATTGCTCCATCATTTTCTCCAGCCATGGGATGTGCACTGCTTAGGTTCTGCCTTGGAAAATATAAACATGCCCTCCATTCTAGTATGAATACACCACCTACTTGTATGATGCTAATGAATGCTGTAGAGCAGGTGGGACTGGCTGGGCAATTATGCACATCCAGGTATGTTCACATGTTAGAATGTTTCATCTTAGTAAACAACTTTGTGTTGGAGGGAAAGTTAGGTCCCAGGGAGAAAGCTCACTGCTTCCTACTCAGTAAAGCTGAGAAGGGGGCAAGAAGTGGAAGATGAACTTCACCATGATGTAGCATTTCACTTCCCATGTGTTCTTCATTGTGTGCTGTTGTGACAACAAAAAAATCTAAAAATTAAGGTCTTTAAGGAGTTTCAGTAGGTGAGTTCAGTATGACAGTTCAAACCAAAATGTTTGTCATCTCTTTCCCCACACCAAGAATTCTAGAGGAAAGATAATGTTCATTCCACATCAGTCAATGCAGGACCTTAATGAACTTGAGGTGCATATCTCTGGAGCATTTGATTGGCAGCAAACAGAACAATGAAGTCTGGTCAGTTGTTCCTCCTCCTACTTAGCAGCTCCACTGAGCATGGAAAGCTTTACAAACTGAGCTTCCAGACTGAAACTGTGCTGTGCCCATTGCTGATAGCAGGTCACTGGTCTAAACAACCTTGTTCTTTACTTGCAGAGCTTGATCTGCATATCTCCTATTAAATAAAGTAATGGTATATGACATGCCATTGCTTTTGTGGACTAGCAGCTTGGTGTATGCTGGCCACTGAAAACATTTGCAAAATTTAGGTAAAAGCATACAATGTAAATAAAAACAACACACAGCACTGCTGTCATGGAGATTGTTTTAAAAAAAGAAATATCACTCTTGTGTGGTGAAAAATAGTACACTCACATTTATTTTCGGAAGGAAGTCCCAGTCCTGCTGTGTTAATTCAACCACCTAGTACCCAGACGTCTTGAGAAATTGATTTTTAACCAGCAGGTGGAAGAGGAAGATTAAGGACAACTTGAAACAAAAATGGCATAATTTTCAGTGGCTTTGAATGCTGCCAGACACATTCCTAGATAAAAAAGAGCAGATGAAATGCAATGGAAATGACATGCTATCCTGAGCATGGCCCTGGGCAGTTATTGCTATGGGAAATCAATCCCTACACTTCTGAAATGGAAATAAACATCAACTATGTGTGTCTTTTTGTTTCCTCTGCTGCTTGTCATGACAAGTGGGATATCACATTATGGTGCTGAACATGGCTTATGGGCTCACAGCTGGCCTCCCTTGTCTGGCCCCTGGAAGTGCTGACTGAATACTGTGCTGCTCCTTATTAACGTGTGTGATAAAAGTTCTTGTTTCAGCTTTTCCCCAGTCAGTGGCATGGTGATACAGGTAAAACATGAAGGGTTTTAGTAGGCTCTTCCAGGTCACAGGAGTAAGAATCAAATGGAGAGTGTATGAGAATAACAATACTCCATGATGTGAAACTTGCCCTGCAAAACAAGTTTGTTGTTGAATTAGTTAGGGCTTATTTTTCTGCTTTCCCTGACCAAACCATAGTGGCCAGAAGTGTGCTGTTAGCCTGTGCCAACTTGTTTGAACTAGGAGAACCTTAATTTCCATAAGCTTATTAATGCAAATGTCAGTTGGCAGAGCAATTGCTGTGTCGACTTGAAACACCATTGCACTCATTGTCTTGAATGCTCTTTTTTTATGATGAGCCAAGTAAATGGCTGGTAAATATTTGAGGAGACTTTAAGCTTAATGGTGCACTTGTGTTTCTGCTGCCCTAGCTTGTCAGCAAAAGAACCCCAAAGGAGGCAGGCACTGACATCTTGTTGCTACTGTTTGTAAGGATTAAGCTTCTAACTTGTTTGGACAAGAAATGCCAGAACTCTCTAATAACTGGCTGTTGTACTGCCAGCAATGTTTCAACCTCGTCTTTTGGGCAGAAGTCTGCATGGTGGTGTATAGATCAGCAGGAAAGTATAATGCTTTGAAGAACTTCAGCAGACCAGAAAATAAATGAAAAGGCAGTTGTGTGCCATGAATGATGTTTTCAGAAGTTGCATTTCCCTCAAAGTTGGCCACTATTTTCTCACATTTGCAACCCCTTCTATTCCTTTGTAATCCCCAGTAAGACCAGAATTAAGGCTTTTTAACTGCCTTTTTACTAAATACTGCTTTTTCTGGTGTCAAAACCCACTTACTCTATGAGGTAGGCAACTTCAAGGTGCAATAGCAGTGTGATTCTGAGATAGCAAAACTGTTCTCATTTGTGCCTTCTGGGGCTTGGGGGCCCTGAGGAGTGATGTGAGGATGACTCTTCATTTTAACAAACAGTGCTGTAATCCAGCATTTGTATGCTTGTTGGCACGAGCTGAAACTTCTCATCAGCATTAGAGAAAGTGTGTACATGAGTTACAGCTGTTCCTGCTTTGCTGTGGTGTTGCTGAGTGTGTGTAATCCATTCCCCAGGCCTGCTGCCCACAGTCTGTGAGGGCAGATGCTGCTGCTGGGTTCACTGACCCTGAATGGCTGCATCCACCTTAACTTAGGGCAGAATCTCTTCTCTGTACTGTGCTGGATATGGGTCTCTGCAGCAGCTGAAGTGGTCAGAAGGGAATCACATGTGACTCTGTGTGGTTCAGACTAGGAATGCAGACGAGGGATTGAGAAAGATGTTCTCTATGCCATAGAAGAGTCTATAAAAGTGGTTTACTGTGGCGTGCCAAGAACCCTGGCATACTCCCCAAAATTGGAATAACTCATCACAGTTCGTTCATAAATGTAATGTAGAGGTAGTGAATCATCATGTTGTTTGTAGATGGTCATAGACAAATGGATCCAGGAAAACATGGAAAAAGCGTGTGGGGGTCACTGAAATGAGATGTGGTTTAGTGGTGAGCTTGACAGTGTTAGGCTTGAACTCTATGATCGCAAAGGTCTTTTCCAGCTTGAATAATTCTATGATCTCTTGTAGTGAAGGGAGCTTTCTGCAGTAGCAGGATAATTAATGTACTGATCATGAAATCTTAATGTTGTGACATTAGCTGAAGCATTACAAATACAGCTGTTAAATTAAGTTCTTACCTTGCAATCTGTGAACAACTAATCATAGTGTCTTACGAATTCATTAAGTGTTTGCTTTGCAATGTTAAATACCAAATGTAATATCTCTCTCCCTTTGGTCGTTTATCTTTTTTTAGGCTTTTTAGGGGGAAACTGGATGTGTCATTACTGACTCTTATGAATTAAACATGGAACTCAGCATTAATATGCAGACTGTATTATTTAGCATTGTATACTGAAAAAGCGTACTGGAATAATTTGAAATACAATTTCTAGGCTATTATTTCTAGCTGAATCACTTAAATACTGTCAAAATCAACATACTTCAAAAGAAAGAATGTAGATTCAACTTTCACTGTACAGTTGGAATTGAGAAAGAGTTTTATATTTGGTGTAGTTCTGGTATCATTAAAATAGGCCTGCAAGTATCACTTAGTGCACACTTTCACAGATCTCATTTACATTTAGTGTGTGTTAGAGCTAAAATAATTTAAAGAGGTTTGGAATAGAATGTCATTTGTTTGGATCTCTGAATGACCTGGGTACTGAGGTTTTTTAAGGAAGCTAGGTAGGTACATGTTGGTTGATATTCTTAATGAGTGGCGTTATAGTTTGATTTTTTTTTTTTAATTTCTGCCAACTTTCAGTAAAGGAAAATCAGTAACTAGTTGAGTACTGGAGAACTGGGGCATACAAATAAGAACTGCCACCAAAGCAGATTTTGATATCTGTTTCAGTGTTTCTGTTGTGGCTTCAGTTTTATTTTCCCCCATTCAAGCACTACTTGCAGTTTTAGTTCCATCTTACAATGTATATAAATAGGAATTAAGGTGGCATTGGTGTAATCTCTATTTGTGTCCTAATTTTCCCCCAGGGTCTTGTTTGCATTAGTAAATTTCTGTGTTGCCTGTAGTCTGATTTCGCCTTTTTATCAATATTGGATGGGAGTATATGCTAGCAGTGGAGAATGTGCCCATTAACATGAGTTGTTGGAGATCACCTTCTATTCCTGACAAATCCTAGTCTTTGCATAGCTAAAACTTATTCTTTAGTCGAGGATATGGCTTTTGTTGCATTGAGAAACAGGTTTGTTGTTTTGGTTTTTTTTTCCCCAAGTGCAGTCTGTGTTTTTTGAAAAATCTTTACACTTTTTGCAATTTTAACTGTTAGTCCTCTGTCACGTTTCAGATTTCAGTTTGCCTAACAATTTAATTGGTGTTTCAGATTCACCTTCAGAATTGTGAAGAAAGGAGTTCCCTTAGTTCCAGTTACTAACCTAATTGTCTGCCAGCCCCCAGGGTTTCACTATTACTTTGATTTTTCTAACACTCTACAGGAGTAAAAGCTTACTCACTTCTTACCACACATGTTGTAATATTTATTAGAAGCATTTTTAAGGTGTAGACTTTTCTCATCAATGGGAAAAGGTAGTTAAAAAGTGAAAGACTCAAAGAAGGGGGTGGTGGCTCCTATAGGTAGGAGGCATTCTTGGACAGGTAAAGGCTGTCAATGCTGGGACTGCTGTGTTACTGTCACTGTGCTCCAGCATTACTTGCCTTGCTGCGAGTGCTGTACACCTGCAGCCAAGGGGGACCTGAGCACTTTTCCCTGGCACTGCTCTAAATTTTGATTGAGGTTTATGCTCTTCAGTAAAAAAAAGTGTTCACTGAGACTGAGGATTCAGAGCAAACTCTGAGTCTTCCCTGCCAGTCTGAAGAAGTATGTTTTGTGTGTGTAATGTTGGCTGCAGGAAAAGGAGCAAAAATGCAATTACATTGTGTTGACACTTGGCATATAAGCACTTCAGCCTTGCCGACAAGGTGAGGTTGGCTGTGGAAAGAATGTGCTGGTTTGGCTTAACCTATAGAGTCTGGACCATCACAGCTGTAAATTGGGTTGATGAACTTATCTGAGTCACTACCAGATGTCTTTGTGTTACTATTCCCTGGGTGACAATGGCATGCGAGCAATGTGGAAGGATTCTTTTGTACTTACTCTAGAGCTTTGTGATGGGATAATGTTTATTGTTAAAATAAGCTGTCCTTTTAGGCAAGATAATTGAATAAATGCTGCCCTGTTTCCCTAAATTTGCCTAGTGGAGACTTGGTCTGTGCTTGCAATTATTTTGAACCTTGGCATAACTTCTACTGGTTTTCAAAACAAAACAGGATGTGAAATATCCACGGATAATGTCAGAAATCTTTAGTTACACACCTATGTTTATACCTGACTTCACAGGATTGAAATGCAGATCCTAATGTTGCGTACTTCAGTGAAGCTCATATTTTGCTGCTTAACCTTGTTTTGATCAATGAAAGGTCTGATCTTACACTACTAATGCTAAAGTATACTGATTGTTGCGTCCAGAAATTGCATCCCTAAGGTTTTCTGCCCTTCTGTCTGGGTTAGCCTTAAAATCCCTGTTGCTCTCATCCTGCCAGCTTTCTCAAGATGAGCTTTCCACCTGAGGTTCAAGGAGCCAGGACCTATTTTACTTCCAACCACAACAGCAAGGGGATACATGAGTGGCAGTGCTGTTCACTGCCTGTGCTGGTCAGCTACACATTCACTGGATTGTCTTGATGACTGTTGTTTCAGTTAAGCTTCATTTAAATATGAACAAAACTTCTTTATGAGGAAGTTACTCATGTACTATAATACAATTCCATATGGCAGAGCACGGCTACTGTGATAGTGTGGGTTTATTTATATTTTGTATAACAAATTCAAGTATTTTGTCTTTAGCTTTAAGCATCCTCATGTTTGAGAAATTGGGAGAAAAACTTCTCTGAACAGTTCAAGAAAAAGTTGGTGCTAATTTGGTAACAAGAAAATTACAGTTCTAGGGTATCCCCCTTAAAGTATTTGTAAGCATAAGTAGCTGCAGGTAGGCTATACTTTTCTGAATTCACCCGAGTGCTGTTTCATTTTTTTCCCCCCTTTTTTCTTTCTTTTCTTTAGCTAAAGGTCATGGATATGTTGTACTCTCCATTCTCTCTCTGTTAGTCCTCTGGAGAGAGAAATTTGATTGCATATTTTTTTAAAATAGTGCAGATAAGTATAAGTTGAAATGAAAGCTTGCATTAGGTCAAAATTAATTATTTAAACAGGCACCTTATACTTGGCACCTTATACTTTATTAGAGGGAAAAAATCTGAAAGCAGATGTGTTACTTGGTCCTTAAGTAAACACTTAACAAAGTTTCATCCCTTGGGTCTTACAGATCTGTCATTTTACTGCCTCTAGGAAGAAAATGTTATTTTGTTAGAGTGTGTGTCTGTAGTAGCAGACTAAGCAAACCTGGGCATCTTACTCCACTTCCACACTGTAAGATTGGAAATTTTAGTCAGATTCGACTAATCATGAAATTTTAGGATATTGCCAGGTGTTCTGACCTTTGTCTTTAAACTGTCCAGCAGGTTACCTGATTTATCTCAACCGAGGGCAAATTGCCTTCACCACATCCTTAAAAAAAAAACTCTTGCTAAAGAAGGGATGGAGGAGGGCTGAGCACAGTGTCTTGCAGGGGAAGAGTTCCCCTTGGCTTAAATTCTGTCACTTTTGCAGTTTTGTTGCCTATGGATCCTCTTCTTTGAGGAGAACAGGTCAGGTGGGGCAAAGTAATATTTAAGTCTGGGTAGTCAGTGTTGGGAAAAAAGTGTCCTCCTAAAGAGCTTAATTTAAAAAGTATTTTATCATTTTGGGAGAATTAGGAAGTAAAAACATTTTTAGGTGATTTGTTTCTTCACTGAAGTATGTAACAAATAAAAGTGGTAGTACTGTAAAAGTGTACTGTTTTGTTAATGTCCTATTATCTTAGAAGGAGGGTGAAAATAGAGACCCTCTATTTTCACCCTCCTTCTAATATTTGTACTTAGCTTCCCCAATAGCCTCCATTTTCTAACATGTCATTATGCTTATCTCTATTGTCAGCTGCTTGTAATTTCTCCAAACAACACGAGCAGCAGAACAAAATTGGTATGTGGTGGAATTTTTATAACAATTTCATCATTTCACAAAGTCACTGCATTATGTGAGTGACAGCAGCTACTCTGTCACTCTTTCACCTTTTTAGAGTTCCAGACAGTAACTAAGGCTTTCAGGGTGTAATAGAAGATTTAGGAAAATTGTGCTGCACTTGTTCTCTTCCTTCATCTAAGAAGGTAGGGCTCTTCACAACTACAGAAGTTGTCCTTTTTCAAGGAGACATGCATTTAAGTTCTATATAAAAACTAATGGCTTCAACACCTCCACCCTTGACGTCTGCATTTTCTAGGGAAAGTTTTTTGACTATCCCTGGTCAGGGACTGATTGGATTCTGCAAAAGTTGACACCTTTTCTCTCGTTCTCTGTGGTTCTTGTCAGCCCTTTGGAGAGCTGTCAGCCCTTGTCAGGGCTGTTTGGAATGTATCTGTGGAATGGCTTCAGATAGTTTAATTTGGTTTTGACTTCCACTGGCAGTTGGCAGTTCAACACCTGCATGGGGAAGATACAAAGATCTACAACGCGCATGGAAGAAGAAAAGCAGCTTGCTGCGCCATACTTTACAGATAAACTCTGCTGGCATAGAGTTCTGTCAAAAGCATAGTATCAGCTGAAAAAAGTGCATCTATTTTCTTTGTTAATCCTATGTTACTTGTAACAATAGCAGCTGAATGAATTTTTCTTAAAAGTTTGTTTAGTGTTCTTTAATAAGAAAGAATGTTGTACTGTATTTGCCAGACTCGCTTCCTGAAGGATAGCTTAACATCAGAAAGCTTTCTTGTGATGGGAAATAATCAAAATGTGGTTGGTTTGGTTTGTTTTTTTTAATGTTGCATTTCTAGAAGGCTTTTTTTTCATGTGTCAGGTGATTGAATTAAGAATATTTGCTACTTGTTGAGGTACAGAACTTAGTTTAAAAAAATTAAATTCTGGATTGGCCAGTTATCAAAGTTAATGTCAACTAAGTGACTATGTACTTGTAATATATGTTGAATGACCAGAAGTTGTTAAGGTGTTAGGATAAGCATAATGTCTTCTAATTTTTAGCTTTTTCCTTGCATTTGCACATTTTCAAGGTTACAATGTTTTGTATTATGTTCATGAACGTGCTTAATAAAGGATTTATTACCATAGTCATTTGCTACCATGCAAGTGTCAGGCCTTTGTATTCTGTCATCTTCTCATATTGGGCTCTCTAATGATCAAGATTTAACTTTTTACTTCTCAATTCTGCAAATCCAGTTATGAGAGGAAACAATCATCTGTCAGTGATTCTTTTGAAATTCTCTCAAATGGTGAAGTGGTGTGTTCAGTAGTCCTCACAGAGCAGGAAACAAAAAGTGTGTGTTTGAATGTGCAGTAAATGAACTTCCCAGACCAGGAGGCTGAAACTTTCCTATGGTAACGTTCAGCGTTACAGGGTTGGGGTTTATTTTTGTTGTTGCATTGGGTATTTTGGGGAAATGTTTTGTTTCTGTTTGTTCGTTTTTTGGATTTAAACCCAGCTTTGAATGTTTAAGATAACTTCTAAATCTGCCGGACTTTCAAGCTTTATTTGTAAATTTTTGAGATGTATTACGTTCTTTTATGGCTTCAATATTTCCATGTCTCTTCACAGGACCCCAGCTGAATGCACAGCTAGAAGGTTGGCTTTCTCAAGTACAGTCCACAAAAAGACCTGCAAGAGCCATTATTGCACCGTAAGTTTGAAACAGAAGTTTAGTATATCTAATACTTGTTTAAATGCTCTTTCTTTTTCTGGTGATTTTGAAAACTACTTAAAGCTAGTATTTAGCTGAAAGAAGGGCTGTATGGTTTCTAAATAAGTGTTTTGGATATAGCATAGAATGACAGAAATCTGTGCACCTTTGGGTGTATGATTAGCTTGCCTTTGCTGATGGCCTGGACGCATAATATTTGTTTGTGACACAGTAAGATGGGTCAGAGTTATATTAATGAGAAAAACAAAACCCCTCCAATAAAAGAAAAAAAACCCACCTCAGAACAAAATAAGCAAAACTGGTGCATCCCTCACACCTCCTAAATAAAATTTAACAGAGCTTAAAAGCAAAAAGCAATTAAACACTATTCAACTCTCCAAAATGGTTTATTTTTTTAATTTTAGTTTGGTTTTGTTTGAGCTGTTTGTCCACAGGTAAAATAGGGATCATCTGAACTATTTAGGGAGAATTCAATTTCTTGAAGATAGCTGAGACGTGTAATGACAAAAGTATGTTGGTCATTCCAAATAATTATGAGGTGGAAGGAAACACTGGGAAAAGCACCTTAAATATGATGTTTGTCCTGTGCTAACATAGCATTGTCCTAATGTTTGAAGTATTGCATAATAGTATTGAGTGTGCAGAAGAAATGTCCCACATCTGCCTTAGTCTTTCTTGCAGGAATGTCAAGAGACCTTTCAGCTGCAGATTATGTAGTTTGGTTCTTTTTCCAGAGTTGCTGGGGGTCTTCCTGTGATCTCACCACATTTTTATGTTAACTGTGCCCTTTTTTTACCACCTGTGAAATGGGATATGCTTAATATTTTTGTGGAAGCTGGAAGAAGCCTGTAGCAGAGGGAGCGTTTCAGCAGACTCTTTTGACATTGTCTGATAACATAGCTTGCCCATTTGTGAGGTTTTGGTCTTGTGTTTCCCCCCTTAGCATGTATGTTAGTACCTTTCTGAGCTCTTTAGAATCAGTGGGACAAGTGATGAAGTGAAATCCCAGGGTCATTTTGAAGGTAACTTGCTCCAGGTATCAGTCTGTGGATGAATATAAATGTATCTGAGCATACATACATATAAATACGTGTAAAATCCTTCAGTGCTGTCAATGGGAACTTGTATCTTCAAGCATCCTGTAAATCTCAGGGCTTGCACAATGCATCATTGTGTCATTGTGCAAAGCTGTGCTGTGGGCATAGTGCTGAGTGACCAGGAGCCATTTTCTGCCCCTTTACCTGGGATTGTAGGAATGAATGTTCTGTGAAATTTATGCTTTTAGCAGTGTAATGTGAATTTTCACTCATTTTAATGGGCTTGAAGAGAATAGTTTTTCAGATTTGAAGACAATATTTAAAACAACTAGTCAAAATAATTATAAATTGTTTTGGACCACACACAGGAGCAGAGGTTGAGGAAGGACCATGCCAGACTGATAGGAAATGGTGAAGCATGTAGCTTATTCCCTGCAGTAAAAGATAGCATGCTGCCTTCCACTCCTTTCCATGTGCTCGTTCATTCTGTTGCTAAGTTATTCTTCAATGACAGAGCATTTTTATTCTCTCTTTATCTGCTGTGACATGTAGTTCTCTCTTTGCCAAGACCCCTCTACTGTCATTATGTTCAGTTACTGGAGTGTGGTTAGAAGAGCTTTCTCCAGTAGTTTGCCACTTTGCCACTCCCTTGTTCACTGGCTGCACTGTTAGCGTTATCATGAGCTTCTGATAACAGGCAGTTGTACAGTGTGCATGTATCCTTCACAGGTAAGGGAAGGTCCTTTCATCTGGGGGTTTCCTGACTGTTCAGTGGTCACTGAGTTTTTTAACTGGTCAGTAAATGGTCACGGCCAGTTCTTCAACAAATACATGTCTTGTGTGATCAATACTGCAGCAGCACTTTCCTGCTCTTTCAGGAGTTTTGGATCACTCTTACAATTTCTAGTTCACTTGGGACAAAAAAAAAATCCTGGGAGATTAACACTGAATATCAACATATTTAAGATGTTAAGCAATATGTAAACCCTATCATTTTGTGTATTTTGGTTTGCAGCCATGCAGGATATACCTACTGTGGATCTTGTGCAGCCCATGCTTACAAACAAGTGGATCCCAATATCACGTGAGTGTTGCAGCTTTCTTTATAGAGCCTAAGATCCGAGGTTGCAATTCTTGGACAAGTGGAATGTTCTTGTTACATTCTTACATCTTGAAGTACTTACATTTTAATTTTGTATTCTTTCTAGCCTTCTATGCATCACTTCTGTTTTAACATCATAAATGTTCAAATTGGATGTTACAAAAGGGGGAAAAAAGGAATATTGTTAAAATAATTGGTAACTAACTATTTACAAGGGAGGGATTAAAGACTTTTCAGTTTATTACTGATTTTCCACTGCTTGTATAAAAGCCCAAGCTGGTTTTGTTGGGTTTTTTTGGCTTTTGTTTTGGTTTTTTGTTGTTGTTTTTGTTGGGAGGTTTTGTTTGTTTTATTAAGTCGATTAAAATACTTCACCATAATTCTGCTTTGGTTTTTTAGTGCAGGATTATGGGCTGAATACTGCCAGGATCATCCTCTGCTGTGGAGGAAGTGACCAGTGTATTTATGAAAGTTAATTGGGCCAATAATTTAAAATGGACTTCTGTTTCTAACAAGTTTAAAAAAGGGAGAAAGTAAAAAAAAAACCAACCAACCAACATGCTGTTGTAGTCTGTGTCTGCCTCTGAAAATTTGAATCCAGTTATTTTTGGGTAAAGGAATACAATTTTTATGTTCTGCTAACTGCAACATTTTTTAATTACAAAAATTTAAAATGTCTCCAGTATTTACTCAAAGTATGCATTTTGCAATCCTAAATAAAAACTGGCTAGGCTTACCAGTTGTTCATAAGATAACATGCTGTAATACTCTTCAAAGACAATGGTTTTAGTTCTTTCTAAGCTATTGCAAATGATGTGAAAATAGCTCATGGTATGACAGATAACTAGTTCTTGTAAAATTTCTGGAACAAGCTGTTCCCTGATAAGGAGTTGGTTGAACTTGCTGGATCATTTGTTTTTTACTGCATGGGATATTTAGAATTCATCTTTGAGCTGAACTGCTAAATTGCATATTTGAGTATGTTTTTTTATTAGCTTTGCAGGAAGTTTGCGTTTTAGTGTACCTTGTTATAGCACTCCCTGTGTAAGGGATTAAAAAAACAAACCCTCAGAACTTTACATATCTCCCACCCCTTTAATTCAGTGCCAGAAACAAGACTATATAATCCTGGATATGAAAAGCTGAATTGCCTATATTTTTTTTTCCCTTTTTCTTTTAAGACCTGTGGCAGGAGACGCTTAATATCTAACCAAGAGCCAGGAACTGAGGACCTGATGAAATAATGATGTCATGATGACATGTAAAAGGTTGCAGTATCAGCTAAAGCTATGAATGTTCTGGTCCAAGTCTCTTGTTGTTGATGCAACAGCAAAAAAACCATAACATGTAAGAACATAAACCCAGCATTTGAGAAGGACTTAAAATTTAATTTAGTGAAACCCAAGTAAGGCTAATCAAGTAAATAAGTGGAAAAACTCTGAGTAGATGATACACTCATAATTGTTATTTGATCCTGTATTTATTGAAGGTGGTGAGTAGCTGAAGGTTGTGTTGATTCAAGGAGAGAGTTCAAAAATCCATTCTAAGTGGCTGTAACACATCATTCAGCCTCCAAATGAATGAAGTCCAACAAATTTCTAGCTGATGAGTGCCCACTGATATTATAACCTGCTTAAGATATTTAAGGGTAGAGCATAATTGAACTGATCTCATGATAATGCCTGACATACCAAGCAAGATTGGGTCATGGATTGATGTGGGGTCTTCCTGACAACGCAGTAAAACTGTTGTAGCCATGAGAAAGTACTACTTCGTATGCTTCCATTAAACTTGTTACTCTGAGCGGAGTTGCTGTACAATTACAGTTGCCTAAATTGCGGCCTTCTGTTAATTGTTGCAGCCGAAAAATTTTCATTCTTGGGCCTTCCCATCATGTGCCCCTCTCCCGATGTGCACTTTCCAGTGTGGACATTTACAGAACACCTCTGTATGACCTTCGAATTGACCAAAAGAGTAAGTGCATGACAGAGCTTGGACTTCTCTGGGGCTTGGGTATGATAGACTGTGGTACTGCAGTGCTGGGGACTTTCTTCTTGTTGGGCACTTCCTTGCTCTGAGTGGCATACAAGTGCAAATCTGGGTTTAGTGCAACAAAAAATGAGCTTCTGAATGAGCCTGGTTGTTTCAGACATGGTCACGTCATAACTGTAGAGTTTCTCTTCCTTCTGGCAAGAATTCAAAATTTTTGCTTATCTTTTCAATTTTGAGTGCGTGCTTCAGGGTTTTAAAACTACAAAAGTATTACATCAAATAATAACTCACTGAACATCTTTTCCATTCTCCTGTTAAGTGTTCTGGCTGGAAATAAAGGTTCTTTAGTTGATTTGAGTTTGATTCCTGATAAATGAATAACAGCGAAACAAAAAATTGCTTTTATTTGGATTGCATGCGACTTTCTCACTTGCAAACTTAAAAACTGTGAGTCCATGAAATGCCAGTCTTTTGAACTAAGTGCAATGAAGTTTAATTTGATATTTTGGGTTTTATGTATTTTGAGGTGTACCTAAGTGATACAGTATCTTTTTTCAGAAAGGCTAATTAGCACAGATGTGCTGTGTTTCATTGTAACTGTGATTCAGAAAGGTAATTCAGGCTTTCTATATAGTGCCTGCAGAATTTCCTTAGGTAAGAAATGTTTTGCTTTCTGTAGAGCTCCTTTATGGAGTTGAGAAGGAGGCACAGCCCTACATCAAATTCATCATCCAGTGGAGAATTTTCAGAATTCTGAGATGACTCTGTATCTCTGTAGAGGTGACTCTGTATACTCTCAAGTACATTTGAGAGTAGAAAAGATAACTTTAAAATATGGATTACTTAATCAGTTGTGGCTGTCTCTACGTTTCATGATTCAGTCAATAATAAATTCAATTAAATAGTAACAAATCAAGCAATAGCTCATCTGATTATTTTTTTTTTAACATCTAATGGGCAGTTTATGAAAATAAAAATTCAGTGACTGGGCAAATGCATGTATGTTTCAAATGTTTTATTTGTGAATTAAATTTTGTATCATATCAAAATCTTTTTCAATATACTAACACATTTTGTAAACTGAATCAATTATGTTTATATTTTAATGCCTTGAACATAATTTTATTTCTGAATGTATTTAGAAACAAGTGGTTTATGATGACAGCCCTTGGAGGCAAGTAATTTTTTATAGTGGCTATGTTCTAATGAAGGTACACTATAGCTTGCTTTTTGCACTTGAAATAGTTTTCAAAAATAAGCAAAAAAAGTACTAAAACCTGCTGTTTAATTCATTTCAGTTTATGCAGAATTGTGGAAGACTGGAATGTTTGAGCGCATGTCCCTACAGACAGACGAAGATGAGCACAGTATTGAAATGCATTTGCCTTACACTGCTAAAGCCATGGAAAGGTACTGGGGCTAATTACTTCTGCAACAATGAACATTATGTGCATTAAATGTTGGAGCTGCTGTGAAGTGCAGTAGGAAATAATGATACATTTTATGGCATAGAAGACCTTATAGTGTATATAGTGCTCATACTTCCCTGTCCCCTGATAAAAATTTTTGTAAGGAGAGGGTCAAAGACTAGGATAAGTTGCTGTAATTGAAACTGTGAGCAAAACAAACGCCTAAACAATGAAGTTATAGCACCTCTTATAAACAGGTTTATTTAATAGAATTAATATTAGATATGCTTTCATGAACTTTTTTCAGTAGCTGATTTTTTCCCCCCACTTTTCAAGGCATCTCTGAAAGAAGTTCAAATAGATTTCTGTGGGATTTTAAGTTTGTTTGGAGCCTTAATACTAATTTTGAAATCAGGCGTATGTTTATAGCTGCTGTTTCAGATGTTTTCTTTAAATAAAAATTTTCAATCTGTGTTGGGGTTTCTTCCCTAAGATGTGCCCCATCCCTTTTTGTTTGGTTTAAATTTCCATTGTGTTTTGAATTTTACCTAGAGTGTCAGTATATACCTGGGTACTGTGTTGAGCATTTTTATATAAGTTTCATTTACTTTGGAGAATTCCCAACATGCAGCATCTATACAGGGAAAATTGAATTCTTACTTCATTGCTGATTTCACTGTCTTTTCTTTTGTTTGTCTGGTATTTTTACTTTGCAGCAGAGAGAAATACTGGTTTTGGGGGTGTATGTTTTCTGAAATTGAAGTACTTTGAAGTTCTAAAACAACATCCTAGTATGATCTTTGCAAAATGTTATCTTCAAATAATAGCAACCTTTTAAACCATTCTGCAGTTTCAGTTAGCAAGCCCTGAAAAATCTTCAGATGTTACTTGAATTACAACCTTTTTTCTTTTGCTTATAAGCCATAAGGATGAGTTTACTATTATTCCTGTGTTGGTCGGAGCACTGAGTGAGTCAAAAGAGCAGGAATTTGGAAAACTCTTCAGTAAATACCTAGCTGATCCTAGTAATCTCTTTGTGGTTTCTTCTGACTTTTGCCATTGGGGTAAGTTCCATATCTCATTATAAGAGTATATTGAATATTTTGTAGCTATTTTCAAATAATGTATTTTATTAAACATTGAACATTTGAAGTTCTGATAAATTCATTTTTGCAACTTAAATGCCTTCATAAAGTTAAAAAAGTCTTTAAAATCTGGAATAATAGGTAAAAAATATTAATGTGGTAATGTGTTTTCAGTGTAGTGGAGGAAATAAATGGTGATTTATATATGTCTCTCTACTGTTGCAATGAAATAATTGTCTGAAGTTGCTTGCTCTTTTTACTCTTCTTTTAAGCACCTCAAAACAACTTTCAAAACTAATTAGCTAAAAATTCACTGGGCATGGCCACATTCTCTGACAGAAATAAGTTTTGTATGTTTTGCTGCTGGGTGAGATAGCAGATGGATTATTTATTCCAATTCACCAGTGCTACCCCAGTTCATCTTGGTGACAGAGCTACAAAGACTCCAGAAGCCTTGACTTCTGCCCTGCTTTATAATTTTATTTTTCTTTGAAGTGTAATAGTAGCTGGAAAAGGGGCTGCTTCAGAAGGATATGTGACACAACAGACCTTCTTCCTTTTTTTCCATTGTCATCTTTGCTCAGCTTAATTAAGTGCATGTTTCATTCATCTTTGAAGTGGAGTAGGTGGAAGGTGTATGTAAGAATGACCTGGTCCTGTTGTGGCTAATGACCCATCTAGAACTGCTCATTGAATTATGAATTTTTTCTTTTAACTGTGGGTATTGTTGTGCAAGCAGAAGTAGCCTGAATCCATGGCTGACTTTGTCAAGAGGGACAGCAAAATGAAATGTTGCTTTACTTCTTAATTTACATAATCAGATTCTAAGGCAATAAGAGGCAATAGTGAGTGATACTTCAGTGTCAGTTCTGCATAGTAGATTTCTCTTTAGGAATATAGCCACCCATCATGTATCTTTTTTACTTTACTTCTGGGCTGCTACTTTATGATTGCCCTAGAATTTCCTCAATGGAGCTAAAAAGTATAAAATAAATGAAGATTACTACTTTATAAGTATTATACTTTCAAATATTTAGTAGGTATTAGGGAGTGGTTTAGCTACAATTTTTCCCTTTTTTATTTTATACGTGATTTTTGTTTCAAGGTCAGAGGTTCCGTTACAGTTACTATGATGAATCCCAAGGAGAAATTTATAGATCCATTGAGCACCTAGATAAAATGGTAAGTTTTCAGATTTGGTGGAACTAACTAACAAATTTCTCCTGTACATTCCATTTCTTTGAACACTTGAGAAATTTTTCTCACAAGATATTATAGATTAGCTATTTTATTGAATGTATAATTTTCCTTTGTTTACCACAATAAGAATTTAGCTCTTGGTTTTAGCTGGTATCCTTAATTTTGCTGACTGCACACAATTATATTGTGGGTATAAATTAGTTAGCATAATTAATGAAGAAAAAAAAGCATGTTCACCTACCTAAAATGCCCTGATGTAATGTAATTTCTGTCTACATACCCTCTTCTGTTTTTGAAAAGCAATAAGAATTATGCATGGGAAATTGTGGTACTTCCAGCTTGATTGCTGTGATACCTGCATATGGGAACATCATTGTGATTATGCAAAGGTTTCAGCAACATCCATTTGGAAGAGGAGAGGCTGGAGGGCTTTGTACTGGTCAGGGAAATGAAAGCCCCTGTTTCCTTGGGAGTAGCCTTCCCCCTGCCCCTTTCTCTGTAGTAGGTGGTGGGGAAAAGCAATACACCAGGCTTCATTTGGGGTTTGGCCAAAGGCTGAAAGGAATGTTAAATCCATAAGGGTCCAATGCCAGTTATGTTGCATTTTCTTTGCAGTCACAGGAGCCAAGGATTTTTTTAATATAAGAAAACCCCAACAACTTAATGTTCAAGTCTATACTTAAGGCCCAGATTAAAAGTAATTCTTCTGGAAATACATAACCATAAAATTTGTTTTACAACTGTTTGCATCATTTATGTAACTTCTGTAGAATCTGTTAGAACAGAGAGCTGTTCTTATTCATGGTATGTTAATTTTTTCCTTATCTTGAAGGAATAAATCCTATCTGTTGCAGACATCTCTAGACTTTCTTGCCTTGTGTATACAAATTAACCTCTTTGTTTTGCTACTATTCATCACTGGAATAGAAATAATAACAGTAAATAATTTGCCTTCATTCTGTTTATCCCATTTTTAATAATTCTTGTAGTCAGTTGAGAGGCTTCTCTATCAAGAAAAGTGTTTTTCTGCAGAATCCCAGCATCAGTAGCTTTGAGTGTTTTTGCAGGAGAGCAGATTATGGTGCATTAGCAAACATTAGTTTCCCCTTGTTAATTTCTGTAGTGAAAGCTTGAAGAAAGACTGGACTTTGGCATTTAATTACTCTTAGGGAATACATTGCTGCCCCAGCTCTTCCTTTTAGTTGTTATTCAGCTAAATGGAAGTGACGTTTTTTGTAGCATGGAAAATCATGTCTACTGTTTAATAACTATGAAAATACTTTTTCAATCTGAAGTTTAACTGGAAAACTAAACATGCTGCTGTATAGCAGCCATACTATGGTTATTTTTTCTTGTTTGTATCATGCTATATCTGACCACAAGACTCCATATTCAGATGCTGTATGGAGGAGGTTTTGTTTTGGGTGATTTTCAGAGATGTCTTATTAGCAATATCACAATGATCTCCCTGTCACATTTTTCCAGTTTTTGGAAGTTTGTTCAATTTTATGTCTCACTTGGCTACTTCTTATTTCCTTAGAGATAAGTATTGGATATTTTCATGGGATTTGACGTACTAAACAGACTTGTACTGTTGTAAGCAGTAGGCCTCTACACAGACAAAACAGCATTAAGATAGAGACAAAACTGTGCTAAAACTGGCTTCATTTTATTGGTCCTAACTAGGAAAGCAGTCAGCTGAGCACATTGTAGGCAGGAAGGTGTTCTGGGGCAAGATGAAATCAATTTTCCTTAGAAATGCCTTTGTGAGAGGAGGATGACCTCTTCCTTAATTGGACTGGACCTTACATGTAGGTGCACTTTCTCACCTAGTACATAAAAACTGCTGAATACTTTGGACATTGAAGTTTAGAGCCATTAGGCTCCAGCATAAAACAAATACAGAGTAGTAAATATTGCTGGGCAGACATCAGTTTCTCCATGGTAATTGTTGTTCTGACCACTGTCACCACAGCCTACTTTGTGATGTAATGGCAAAAGGAGGTAAATAGCCTTGTGGTTAGAAGGGTACCTTAGGGGATAATCCTCAAATTTGGAGCTGTAACTGAGCAGCTGATGTGCAATCGTTTGTATATCATAACTTGAAACACACCATCTTTTTACATATAAGTGGGGGAAGTATTTTGTAAGACATTGTTGAAGAGTAATTATTTTTGATTGACTAGACAGAAAATGCTGACTTTAATCTTCACTGCTACATTGCTCATTTTATAGAAGCATAAATTTGGTATGGGATACTTTATGCCTCGGTTGAGTCAATGTGAGGATTGTGGTGCCCTGAATGCTGATGGGGGAAAATGCAGGCACTGACAAGTGCTGTGCAAGAATAGCCAGTACTTGGTCCAGGAAAATGCTCAGCACCCATGGCTTCTCAGGCACCTCTAATGACCTGCTGAATTCTGGTGCCTTCTGCAGTGCTGCTGCAGTGAGCCAGGACCTTCCACAGTGCTCCAGCCTGGGAAGGCTTCTTAGGCTGGGCATAATGTGGGATTGAGTCTCTGCCTGGATGCCCAAGTCCCTGTTCTCTTCTCTGTGCCTCGGCAGTGATTTTCCTGGTGGTTATTTGTCATGTAGGCTGAGTGACTCACACATGCAAAGATAGTTGGGCTGGGTAGTACTAAGACCAACTTTGTTTCCACTTCCATCAGAGTGCTATTAGTTTAGATATTGAAGTGTGAAGAAACAGCTGAAATAACTGATAACAGACTTTACATGACCAGCCAAACAAAGCATTATTGGCATATAGTATAAAAGGAGCCTATTGGTTGTTGGATTGAGTTTTTGTTTATTTTGGGATATGTGTGTGGGGTTATTATTTTTTAAAGTTTTTTGTAGGCTTGTAGATACTTGATCCTATTAAGGGATATTATTTGAAAATGTAACTTTGTAATCATGTTAAGTGCACTGTGCTGGGATATTGTAGATGCCATTAACAGTATGTGGGTAACTGAGGTATGCAATTTCTACCTGATGCCATAATGACCATGTGATAAACTGTGAAACTATGCTTACACTTGTACCATGTGGGCTTTGTGTTTTACCTCTGTTCTAAGCCATGCCTAGCTGAGTTGTTTCAAATACTGAAAATTATTATCTTCATATACCTCTGCTTTTTGTAAAACACAACCTGGCAAAAATGTTTCCTTTGTTCCTCCACGCCATATTAGACTGAGAAACAAGGTTGATAGTCTTTGTTCCTCTGCCACAATGATTTTTAAATCCAAAAGATTGAAGAGTTCAGTACAACCTAATGCTTATAGGACATCTGTTCGTACCAATTCCCTATAGATTTTCTCCAGTCTCTGATGTGTAGAACTCTGTTAGCATTTTCTGAGATGAGCTGCATAGCTGTAAATGTTTTGCAGTGCTGAACTGAGCATTGAAATAAGCTTACTTGGCATTCTCATAAATCCATGTCCATTCATTTGAGACAAAAGCTCAAATGCCTCTGCCCAGTATGTTCCAGTGATTTACAGCTGTAAAGCGAGTCTCTCAATGGAGCAGCCATTTTCATGTTTTTAGAAAGTCATGAAAGGGTTTTACAAACAGGTAAAATATATTCTCATGAGCTGTTCAGTATTTAAATAAGTGCCTTCTGCATCTTTAGTTTCACTTGAGTATTTAGTCAAGTTTAGTTCTGCTCTCTTTAGCTGTGTATTGACATGTACAATCTGCAAGGAAATGGATGGTTGAGAGATATTCTTTGGAAACTTTGGAAATGCAATGGTGTCTATGAAATCACTGTTAGTTAGAGAATAGCTACCATTATTTTTTTGGCACTTATTTAGGCTCTGTAGATCTGGAATGATTAACAGCTGAAATTACTGGCCAGGGCTCCAAACACTCTCTCCATGACTCCAGAAAAACTGAGTTCTTACCACCAATTGGCCAACTTAGCTTGGTTTTGTTTTTCCACAAAACGTGTTTCTTTATGAATTCATCGTATGTCTGTTTCTGTTTAAAAGTACACAAGGGTAGTGGTTATTGTTGCTGTTTGTAATTCTCCCAGCTCTCCTGGGAATCTTCTGCTCCTCCATTGTAAGATGGGATCCAGCCTGAATAATTAGCTGATATGTGCCAGATCAGCCAACACCCTTGCAGAGTGTTGTGGAAAATTCACTCTTGAGGTGGAGACTTCAGACTGACTCCTTCCTGCATTGTGGCTTCTCCTTTTATCACCCAAAAGTAGGGGAAAGAGCTGGGACAAATGCAGGAATCTTAGAAGAAATTGTCTCCTTTTCTGGTATCAACCTTGAGTTATTCCCATGCAAAGTATATTTTTTTTTCCTAGTCTCTAAGAAAGAACTTAGTGTTTCACCAACAGGAGCAGCATAACTGTATTTTATTGAGTTAGTGAGTGTCTGGAGCTCATTTCCCTGGTGGTGGGAATAATTTTCAGAGAAAGGAGAAAAAGATGAGGATGGAGTCTAATAGAGGCAAAAGAGCAAACCCATTATAAAACTGAGACAATAAGTGATTTAGACTTGTTTCTATACTAGTTTCATGGTATTTAATCTGCTTTATGGGATGGGATAAGAGTAGACTGTATCTGGAGTTGTAGGATTCTTTTTGCTTTTAAGAATGCAAATGTTTGTATATGTGTAAGATTTTGTTTTCCACATGTGTGCTGGTATTCTTAGCATGACTCCATGAGATCATGGGTCTCGCTCTCCTTGGAGGAAAGGATGTATACATGTGACTGTCTCCTGGAAAGTGAAGCACCATCTCCTGGTTCTTACATTTTTGTTGTGCACCAACTTGATAGTGCTTTAGAGATTTCCTAGATCTGGTTTTTATGCTCTGAGCAAATAGCCAAGCCATGCCCAGATCAACTGCCTTGCATGCCTGGTGTGTCCAGGATATATCACACTTGTTAAGCACGTGAATTGCACATGGATAGTGTTTGTTTTGTCTAGGGTTTTTGGATATCTGGAAGTCCCAGACAAGTGCTTGGCCCTGAACTTTGTTACCAGGGAGAACAGATGGAGGCACAGCTTCTTCCTGCTTTGCCCTTATAGTAAATTTGTCTGGTTATAGCTGTACCAAATCTTATGGAAGTAAAGCAGTCTTGGATGGTGGGGATCAACTAGTCTTCAGAGCTTTTTTAATGTGAACTTCACAGATCTGTGGATTAATGACAACTCTGGAACAGCTCCTGCACTTCTAGTTTGGCAAGGAATGGAAGCAAGATGACTACAAGCTAGAGCTCACATGCTGAGATTCCTTTGATATCCTTGGTACAAAGTAGAGGGATTTTCCTCCTGCTCTGTTGTAACAAATGGATGATGTATAAACACCTTCTTGCGAATGTGTAATGTAATTATTGCTATCAATTCTTTTTCAGGGTATGAGCATTATAGAGCAGCTAGATCCTGTATCTTTTAGCAATTACTTGAAGAAATACCATAATACAATATGTGGAAGACATCCTATTGGAGTGCTATTAAATGTAAGTAACTGTTGATTTATTGAAGAATGCAACTTCTGGGAAAATGCTTGCATTTGTAAAACACAATACTGCTGCAGTATTCCTTAGTTCTAACATGTCAAGGCTTGAATTAATTTATTTTTTTAAGTGTTCTCAGTTTGGTTTCTGATTTTCGTGTCTTGCGTGTAGAGAAATGTAAGCTCTTGAAAGGGCTGAGGGTTTTCAGTTCCCTAAGGGAGATGAGATATCACATTCCTTTTGAATTTCAATGAAATGCAATCATCCATTTTCTCTTGGCCCTCAACAAATGAACAAATAAATCCATCTCCCTGAAGAAGTATGTACTTTTTTGAATTAGTACTTATGAACATGTATTTATTTTCTCTATATTGCTATTAGCTAGCTATTGTGAGTGCCTTGTGATGTCTGGCAGTGGTTTTGAGTTTTGAAAATATGGTGAGAGATATACTTACAGAGGCTTAATGCAGAGCACCATTAACTCACAAATTAACAGCAGTTAGAATTCAGATTACTTTCTGGTTACCATATTCTGCTTTGCTGATGCAGTGCAAACATAAACCTGGCTTAATTTAGTTATCTAAATTTGGTTGCAGCTGCTTTACAGTACTGGTGGAGTGCTGCAGATTTGTCATATTGCTTGAGTGAATCTCACTGTATTTTTACTGTAATTCAATGAAACAGGAAGCATGTTATTTTTTTTAATAGGGAAAACTTAATTCACTGGGAATGTAGTCTGAATGGAGAGTGTAGAAAGGAACCTTTTAAAGTGGAGTCCATAAAAGTTTGTATGAGCATTATCAATACTAGTGATGCATGTAGCAAAGTTCAGTACTATGACAACTCTGCAAATATACCGTTTTGCAGTGAATCACAGCTAAGTTCTGTTCATTCACTTTTGCCAATCGTCATGCTGTAATAAATTATCTTTGTACCTCCTTTCTCCTTGATGGAAGAAATAGAATCTGGAAAGTGTTAGACTTTTTTCTGTTGCATCTGTGTTTCTGTGTGAATTCCCTATGGTACTGAAAGCATTGTTTCTAAAAGAGGTATCATGGAAGGTTCGGTGTTGCTTTAGAGAACTGCACGGATGTACACAGTGCAGTGGGGAAGCGTCAGTGAATGAAACAGCACAGAAATAGGCTACATTCACTAGCTACTGGGAGGTGCTTAGATAATGGGCTTGTGAGAGATGGTGCAAGCACCTAGGAAATGTAATTTCACTGATGCCTTTTTTTAAACAGCTCTTTTTCTCTCCTCAGGCTATCAACGAGCTCCAGAAGAACGGAATGAATATGAGCTTTTCATTTTTGAATTACGCTCAGTCGAGCCAGTGTCGAAACTGGCAAGACAGCTCCGTGAGTTATGCAGCTGGAGCACTTATGGTCCACTGAACTGCTGAATGCTCAGGGATGGCACCTGCACACACTCTGTATTCGGGGTCCCAGCCTAGCCCTTACAAAGATACAGCCCCTGGTCTTTGGGTATACTGAAACCTCAAACTAATAGAACTCTGTTCTTTTCTAGTAGGTGTAGTCCTTCCTTAGTTTCAACTCATTTAAAAATGCTTTCTTGTTTAGGACAATGGAAGGAAGACTGGTATCTGAGCTTTTTGTGAGAGTTGTTTTTTTTCTTTGGAAAAGATAATGGCTATGAAGGCATGGTGGTAGACTGTCCTTAAAAATACAACATGTAAAGCATTTATCATATCCTAAATTTGCACTCTTTGCAGACCTGTGCACATATACTCAGCTTTCAGAATAGTTTTGCAAGTTGTAAACGGAAAAAGGGGGGAAAAGGGGGTGGAAGCTTTTTAATAAAAGAAAAAAAAAAGGAAAACAACGCATTTATAAATGATTCTGTATTAGAATATAATAAAACTCCAGTATAGTCAGTTACTACCCGTGATGTACAACAGATATCTTCTATTTTAGTTGCTAATAAAGGGCTACACAAACCAAAATAGTCTGATTTAAACTTATTGCTTTGTGTTCTGTATGTGGCTGCTTGTCATTAACATTCTTTATCCTCAGTTCTTATGCTTGATAATTCAGCCATTCTGTAAAATATTTCAGAATGTATTTTGTATTCAACATCTTTTGACTACATCATTTACGGATTTTTTTTTTAAATTTTAAACCTGCACTATGAGTTCAGCTGTGCAAAAGAATTTGGAAAACTTTTTGTATAGTCTAATCTTTTTTGTTTCATAAACAATCTATGAAATAGTATCTTTTAGTATGTGATACAAAATAGTATCAGCAATACACTTTTAATGATTTTTATGCTAGTTTGATTATTCAAGTGAAATAGACAAAGTACTTTTGTTTGAAGTTACTAAAAATTGAAAACAAGCAGTAGCTTGACAATGATAATTTTTAGGGTATCTGTCCAGCATTTATAGGCCACAGAAGCCATACAGTGCTAATCTCAAGCAATTATTCCTCAGAGGTGATTTGGAAGGGGAAGGTAAGGCTCTCTCTTTTTTCCCCATTTGTATTTTTTATACTTTGACTGTGGGTAGAATTGTTTTTTAAACATCCCATGTTAAAAGTTCTTGAACTTTCTTGCAGCCAAAATAATGATGTAATTATTTCAGTTGTCATTCCCAAAGACTTCCTTTTGTTCTAATAAGAAATGCAAAGTAGGATGCAGTATTGGCTCATTATCTAAATGGAGATTTCATTCCTTGGTATTTCACCTGCTATCAAGAAACCTCCTGGTACATTCAGCTTTTCTAAGTGGCAGAGGGGAATTTTGGAATTAAATTTAAATTATCTCTGAAAATTGTGGGAATTGCTGCATGCAAAGTCTTAGCTGAAAGCATACCTGACATCTTGTTAATTTCTATTGAAATACCCTCTGCTTGCATCACTTCTATTTATCTTATCACAGTTGGGCACCATTTCAATAATAGCAAGTGAATGCTCCATTTATAAAATGAACTACTTTGCGGATGTTCAAAATCCATCCCAAATGCCAAACTCCTGTGCATGCCTGTTCTTTAAGTTGCCTTACTGCTCTGCCTTGTTCTTGGAAAGTCTCAGCAGCAGACAGGGAAAACAACTTTCAGATTACTGTTGACAGACCAGCAAGAGGGCTGTGCAGGTAAAACGGAATTGGTAGCCAGTCTTTGTAAATACTTGTCTGACTGTGCCTTATGAACAAAGAAGTTTGATCATGAAGGTTGTTTAAAAAATCCTTGGTGAATACAAGTTTAATTAGGGCTTGGGTTTCTTTCAGTCTTATGCCAAATGCTTAACATCATTATTGAAACATACAGTTAATTGGAACATTTAAGTATATACTTTCTCCCTAAGGTAAACATAGTAATTAGCTTCTGAATACAAATGCCTAAGTTGCATCTTAGTTCTGTAAGATAGTTGTAATGAAAAAAGCCCATAACTGGAAGTGCTTTGAGGAAATTGGTCAGCCATTTTGCTCAGCATAATGTTATTAAATATCTTATCTTGAAAACACTTCACATGTAAATTGTACAATGTATTTCAAAATAAAGTTTCTAATTAAAATGGGAATTTCTGTGCCTACTAGTAATAACCAGCAATGACAGTTCAGAAATCCACTCAGAGAATTTAAAGCTTTGTGATACATGTTGTAACTCAAAAAGCCCTTGTAAAAGCATTTTTTTTTTTTTTTTTTAAGCAAGAAATACCTGATTTCAAAAGAACTCAGATTTTTTTTCCCTTTTGGTGGGCTTGGAAGGAGTTGGTTTTCAGTGCTCTGTTTCCTGGTGTGTTTAAGATGTGTCAGGAGGAAAAGCAGAATCTTCTGAAAAATCTTCACTCAAGACTGTTAATTCATTATTTTAGCTTTACCACACACATGTTCTAATTTAAATATACATTTGTATATAGCATGTTGGGACAAAAAGTTCTGATTTAGACTATATTAAGTCCTATTCACTTTTCTGGAGATTTCTTCTATGCATAGGATGCCTGAGCTTTCACCACTCTTTTGGTGCAGGAAATCCAGCCAGGGACATGATTCTCATTTTAAAATTCTGGCATTTTAGAGAAGTGTTCACTGTGTGAAATAGTTGATTAAAATACTCTTCTGTTTTTCTGTTCTCATGTTCACAAAGGAGCTTTATGTATTTTGTTCCCCTGAAATACCACCTAAAATTTTTTTTTCAATACTGTCTACTGAGTTTACAGTTCTTCAGTTCAATGTTTTTCACACTGAAGTGGCACAGTAGGTCTGCCACTGCTTTGTGTTTAGATGGGCAGAAGTAGGAGGAAGCAGAGGCAGAAGCAGCATCATTCTGTGGGGCAGTGAATGCCTCTGGGGACATGGGGAGCACCTCCTGCTTTGAAACCCTCATGGCATGGGCTGAGTTGGGTGTAGCTGCTCCAATTCTCAGCCTTTGTCAAGTCGTAGTGACAGTTTGGATGGATTTATTTTAAAGGTCACTACTTGAGTGGCTTTGATCCAGTGTTCTCATTTAAGCTGGACTTCTGCTCCAGTGCAGTTCTCTTTTCTTGGTGCCCCCAGAAATGTTGAATTTGCCCTCAATTTTTTAGACAGCTCTTGCTCACTGCTTCCCAGTCAGGGGCTTGTTGCTGTGTCTGAAGAGTCTTGCATATTCCTTTAGGCTTTACTTGGGAATTTTGGATTGACATGACAAGTAGTGAAATAGGGGAAGGGAGAGGAGGTGTTTGACACCTGCACACAGTCTCACAGTACTTCAGCTTGTTGTTTCTGTACCTCTAGGGTTTTTCCATTTCCTGTTTATAATTTTCCCTTTATTCCCTCAGGAAAAATCTAAACTGCATCAAAGGAAGCTTGGCTCTGAAATGGTCACCATGATTTGCAGTTGCTATCTCCTCAGGCTGAGTTGTGCTAAGTAACATCTGATCCACTCTCAAAAAATTGCCAGAACTATTGTGTTTCTGGAGAAATGTTTAAAATCCCTTTGCCTTCCTACATCAGTGGCAAAACTTCCTGTAAGTTAGCCTTGAAAAGATCTTTAGTGTGACCAAGTATGAATTTGGGGATCCAGTGCATGTCAAAGCTGAGATGTTTTGGGTTAGGATCCACAGTGTAGCCAGATGGCCTTTTCAATAGCTGGTTGCAAAACATGACTTGGAATTAGTCTCTAGGGGTGAAATTACTTTATTCTCTCAGTAATCCACAATCTATTGTCTCTAAAGTTTGTTTTATTTCATTTTTTTTTCCTTATTTGATTTTGCCTAATTCTGAAAACAATTTCTCCCTACAGGCAACTTCCAGATACTTGATGTCATTTGGGGGTTATCTTATGCCAGGATTAGCTGAAAACTCAATGTTTGTTTCTTCATGTCTTTTCTGGTGCCTCTTCAGTATGTGCATTCCCTACTGCTGGGGTCTGAGGCATCTCTCCCATTGCTTATGCCCCAGGAATGACATGCTGTGGTACTGATATGTCCAAATTAAGAAAGCAATTATGTCAGTTTGTTTTCTTGCAGGTTGCAGGAGGGTGTGTTGGTTGGATCTCTTTGGAAGGGGCAGGGAAATGAGGAGAAGAAAATGGTTGCTTTTCAAGTTTGATGTCAGCAGCTGTTCTGCTACCCTGTTTGGGAGCTGACATGCTGCCAAGCGCTGTCCAGGGCAGCTGTCAGTCAGGTGCACTGGTGGGCAGCCTGGTACTGCTACATCAAAGAGAAGACATGCTGGAGGTGTCTTGTCAAGTGGAGTTCAGTTTGTTGAAATTCAGGGGTGAGAATCCTATGCTGAAATGTTTAAGTTAAAAAGGTAAATAGAGGCACATCTGCCTTTTCACAAAGGTGACAGATGGACCTCCTTACCCCCAGGTTTCTAAGGTGATGTGTTTGGTTCTTGGTGGATTTAAGAGAAGATAATTTAAATAATTTTCTCAATCCTGTCATTTTGATTGATATAAAAATGTATTCTCTATAAACACTTTGAGATACCTTTTTCAAAGCTTGTGGAGCCCAAGTTATTTTATTATAAACGTCAAACAAAAATATATTGTAATTCTTGTAGTTGTGTTTAAATCTCATAGAAGAATTAGCCAGGGCCTCAAATTCTGCAGTGAGTGAAGCCAGTAATGAAACTTTAGACTTGAGTGATCTAATATCTGCTCTGTATATGACAAAGACCTAAATGACAGAAAGAATAAAACATTGTGTTAAACATCAAACTAAGAACTCTACAAACCTAAACTTCTCAGATTTCTTTTTTCCTCAAGTGAGTTTTTAAAAAGGGAGAAATTACTTTCCTGGGCCTGTGACTGTAACTTCACACAACTGAAAACTGCAGTGCTATGAAGTCCCTTTTTTGGTAAAAGGTGTTTATTTTTCTCTTGAACTCTTGCAGCAGAAAGTGGAGTTTTGGCATCTTAGTGCCTGAGCCACAGAGGCTTGTCTGGGCTCCTGATCTGTGTGGGCAGGGAAAACTATCCCCTGGGATTTGTTGGCTGAGACTTCAACTACTTTTTATTTGTCTCCAGAACTGTTATAAGATTTTGAAGAGTGAGCCCTTTAGCTCTGCTATGATGAATAAGTATTGAACTCATGCATATTTTCGACTGGTAAAATTTATTTTTCTTTATGATCACAGTCCAAAGAGCTGGTGTTTCAAAGAATCTGTCAGTAAGATATCTGCTGTTAATGGGTGGTCTGGAAATGCAGTCTAGCCTCACAACTGCTTTCAGGGAGAAAGCACATTTCTGCATTGTAGGGAATGGTTTGCTGTTTGCAGAGCTGCTATGTAACCAAATGCTGCTTTCAAGCTGTTCTGAAATGAACTGACTTGGTTGTTGTCTGTAAGCACATAGCTCTGGAATGGACGCACGGTTCTGTCCATCAGACAGGCAGCAGGGCAGTGGGATGCATTATTTCCAAGTCAACTGCAAAGCACTGGGCTGATGGGGGGGAAGATAATTCCACTGAAGTGGAAAGCAGGTATGTTGTGGCAGGTGTAAATCTACTTTATGGAGACTACACGAGCAGTCTCATGTTCATTTAAAGAAAAAACGAATCCAAACTGCAGGAACCCAAAGAGCTGCCCAAGACTTAGAGAAAGCCATCCCGAGTGTGAGTGCGAGGAGCCGGAGCCGGGCAGGGCAGGGCAGGGCTGGCTGGCGCTAGGTGTCAGTGTGGGAGCGCGGCCGCGCCACCGACCGCAGCAGCAGCAGCTGCTGTGATGCGAGAACCATCACACGCAGCCCTGCCTTTTCTAGCTGGTCCCGAGCTGCTTGCCCAAATCCAAAAGCCCCTTTTCCAACGGCCTCTGTGTTTTAAATGCAAATCGTTATTTGTAAGCCAGTTTGGAGCTCACCTATCGCTGGCCAGGGGCTGTGGACAAATTATGAACGGGATGGAACTGCTAGGAACATGCCTTGAGCTGTTTTATTTTCCAGCATCAGTCTCAGTACATGGTTGTAACAATGGGAAGATGCCATCAGCTCATATCTCAAGCAGCAGACTGAGAACTTAATGTTACAACTTACTTTATAAGTTTTTTGACCAATCACGGCTGCCTTTTGCAGCTCTCCCAAAACCCTTTTGTCGCAGACATCTTTTCATTAAAATCCTTTCGTTAGGATTTTTCCTGCTGAAGCTGAGAAGTTTCAGCAACAAAGTGTAAACAATGGTTGTCTGCTGCTGTGGAATGCAACAGGTAGATCCGTGATTGGTCTCCTGTGGATGTTTAATTTTACTGACCAGTCACAGCAGAGCTGGCTCTCGCTCTCAGTCTGAGCCAGCTACCTTTGTTATCATTCTTTTCTATTCTTAGCTTAGCTAGCCTTCTGAAAACTTTTCTATTTCTTTTTAGTATAGTCATAATGTAATATATATATCATAAAATAATAAATCAAGCCTTCTGATCATGAAATCAACATTCTCGCCTCTCTCTTCACCTGCAAACCCTTGTGACCACGGTCACACCCTTTAATTTTATGGATTCCCACAGTCACTTACTGAGTTATCTCTGTCACAAACTACAGGCAAAATGGTAACAGCATCTGTTATGTACAAATGTTTCAGTTGACAAAGCTCATAACCAAACACTCCAGGAGAAGCAATGGCACAGCTCCCACTGTGCCTCTGCCAGGTTTTGTGAGTCCTGCACAAATTGCTGCCCTTGGTCTGTGGAGTGTTTCAGGAAGGCTTTTCTTCAGTTCAGGACAACATGGCAGCCTGGATTCCAAGCTGTGTGAGGGAAGGATTCCTCCCAAGCTCTGCTGTAAGTGGCACTGCAGTTGGAAAGTGTTGAACACGTGCTCCTGCTGCTGTATAAGGCGGTGGCTGAGGTCTGATGGGTTTTGGCATCGTGGGCTCATGGGGCAGCTGGAGCTGTTGTCCTGCCCGAGCTGGGGACCGCAGGAGCGATGTGAGCATCCTCTGCCATCTCCCACCCTTGCACCCAAGGCCTGGCCTGTGTGTTTGGTGTAGCCTGGCAAGTGGAGGGTTCCCCCATGGAGATGAGGGATGCCCACTGAGCCGTGTATCTTTGAGCATCCTACCTCTGCACAGATATTTATTTTTTCAAAGCTTGCAAAAATACCTCTGCATGTGACCGAGCTCTCACTGAAGTCAATGGGAGATGGATCAAACTTCACATTCTTAAAGAGACTTGGAACTGCTCAAGAAAGTGGTGAGGGAGGCAGGCCTCAGCTATTGTAACCTGGGGAGAGACTGTGGGAGGAGGGTGCTGGCAGCCCGTGCAGTGGAACAAAAGCAGAGATGAAGAAGATGCACTCAAATTGTATCTGGAGATAAATGTCCATGCTGTGTAGCCCTAAGCAGAAGTTTTGTTTATCTGATCTTCAGTTAAATTTATAAGATTATTCTGTTCACTAAAAAAAGGAATAGGAGTCAAGTTGGGTTTTTAAAATTTTTTTTAAAAACATATCTTAATTTTCTTGACATATGAGTTTTTCCATTACTAGAGTTTTTTAGCTAACCTCATCTTTATCTGAGAGAGAAATCTCAGGCCAGATGCAGCTTAATTTATACTTAAGCGGCATTTCAAAATGAAGTCAGAAGGTGAGGGTCTTAAATAGTCACGCTGGAAAAGACAAAAATAGAAAAGAAAAAAGAGAACATCCACTTCTTTTTCCCCCAACTGTCTCTAACTGGAACAGTGAAGAAATTTTGAAATGTATATATTTTTTATATTTATATTTTTTTATAACCTTTCCATGCTGGGTTGTTTTTATCACTGGAGAGCATCTGGGCCCTGGCAGCTCCTGATGTGCCAGTGTGCCATCTCTAGTCCTTACCAAGGAATGCAGACCTAGCCCTGCTGTTGCTGTCTGTCCAGGAGCAGGAAGGTGTGTGCTGAAAATGGGCACTGTAGCTACAGTGTCTGTGTTTATGGTTTTTTTGCAAGGGTGTAGCTGACAGGATGCTAAAGATGCCCTTTTGATGCTGGCTATTGCTAGTGCAGAGCTGTACCTCATAGGAGGAGAGGTAAAACAGGGGTAAGAGACAGTGTGCCTTGGGCTCTCCAGCATCTTGCTATACTGAGAGAAACAAAAACTCAGGTGGGGGGAAAGCCCAGCTTGACCAGAGCCAGAAAGTGTGGTTGGACCTGTGTGAGTGGGAAGCAGGGCCTTAGGTGATATCTAGGGCATTGCCAAACAAAGCCCTGCATGTTCCATCTAGGGAAGCAGCAGCCTGTCCCAGCCTTTGGCTGCTCTCACAGGAGAAGTTTGTTTTGTGCCTGGAGACAAAATTTGCCCTGAAATGACTGAACTGCCCGACACAGTAAATCCTGGTGAAGAGAATGCCTTCATCATCTCTCAGTATCTAACACTGGCAGGCAGGAATGGAATCCCCCTGAGCCCTCACTTCACCAGGCTGAAAGAACCCAATCCCTTCAGCCTTTCTTCATGTGTCAAGGTCCCCAATCCTATAACCATCTTGGGGCACTTACCCTCCCCACCCCCAAACCTGCTGGGCTGCTCCCAGTTTTTTAATATCATTCTTGACTGTGGGAGTAATACTGGGCACAGTGTCCAGGTGTAATGTGGGATAGCTGTAACCCTTGATGTGCTGGGTTCAGTGCCACTGATACAGCACAGTCAGGTGCTGGTGCTGGTACAGCCACTGCCATGGGATATTTTTCATCATGAGCTTTCAAAATGCTTTGTCAGGATGTTTTAGGAGTGACTCTCTGTTTTGGCCCTCCTGAGATTTTTCAGGGTATATGAAAGCTTCTTCAGGCCTCCCATCTATAGATCAGCAGAATTAGGTTTTATTTTAGCTGCCCTGTTCCCTTGGGCGTGGCAGACAAATACCTCACCTTCTGCAGTGCGTAACTCCAGGATGAAATGTACCTCTAGGAAAAAGACCCCCTTAAAGAGTAAAAGGGGGACATCAATTTTACATGTAAATGAAAGACTATGAAATCTTCCAAGTTTCCCTTATGTCTATGCCTCATGAAAGGAATTAAACCTTTTATAATCTGTTCTATAAACAAAACTCCATGTTTTTCTTGAATATTTTTCTGAGCAACATGACATTGGCACAAAAATAAGCCCTGATGGATCATTTTATCCAAAGCTGGGCAATTGCTCTGCCAGATCCCTGGTGATGGGGTTGCATGTTCTGTATGAGAGTTCACTGGCCTTCTTGCCCAGCTCTGTGCTTGACCAAATGTTGAACTTTCATCCAAGCAAGGATCTATGCCTGATATTCCTCATCTTTATAGCAGAAACCATGCTACTTGACTTCCTTTTGATAGCAGAAAGACCTTAGTGACCTCTACTCTATCTGTCTGGGTCTTTACAGAGCTAACCACAGAATTAATTAGGTTGGAAAAGATCTTTGAGATCATCAAGTCCAACCTATGACCTAACACCACCTTGTCAACTAAACCATGGCACTGAATGCCACATACAGTCTTTTTTTTAAACATCTCCAGGGACGGGGACTCCACCACCTCCCTGGGCAGCCCATTCCAGTGCCCGGTCTCTCTTTCAGTGAAGAATTTTTTCTGATGTCCAGAGTGAACTTCCCCTGGTGCAGTTTGAGACTGTGTCCTCTCATTCTGTCTCTGGCTGCCTGGGAGAAGGGACTGGCCCCACCTGACTGCAGCCTCTTGTCAGGCAGCTCTGCAGATTGATAATGTACCCCCTGAACCTCCTTTTTTCCAGGTTAAACAACCCTAGCTCCCCCAGCTGTTCTTCACAGGACTCGTGTTCCAGGCTCTTCCCCAGCCCTGCTGCCCTTGCAGGCATTTGGAGAGATAGCAGTGTTACACCATGTGACGTTTGGGAGGTCCACCACCCATCTCTCGTTCAGGTTGCCCAGGATTAAATTGCTTGTGGCAGATGATTCCCCGCTGTGTTTGTGGAAAACCTTTGGTGTGGTGATCCCCAGCCCCCCAGTGTGGTCCTGCCAGGGCTTTGCTCCCATTTCTGGGAGGCATTTGGGTCCAGCTCTCTTCTCTGCAATTTAATCCAATTTGCTTTCCTATCCCAGCAGACTTGCTAAACTCTTCCACCTCCTTTCCAGCTGCTGGTTTTAATTGTGAAACCTTATTGTATCTATTCTCATTTTTCTCTTCCCTGTCAGGAACAGCCCCAATTCTCTCCATCCTTTTCTACACCATGACGAGTTGCTCTTGCTGCTTTCCTCCAGGCTGCTGGTCAACACTTGCTCAAACTGGAGCATCCAAAATGAGTCATTTGTGCTGAGACCAGACTGGTGCCAAGTGTGGGGGAGTATAACTTCATATTTTCACATATGTCACCGCTGCACGGTGTGACCCAGGATGATGCTCCACCTTCCTTAGCAACAAGTCACTGTGACACACACTGACACCTAAATTCAACAGAACAACTGCATAGCCAGTGCTGCCTTGTTAAATGTCTGCTCTTCTAGAAGCCTGTGTCAGCTTTGCACTTTTTCTTGTCCTTATCAAACTGCCTTCTGTTTTCCAGATACTCTCTCCAGTTTGGCTAGATCATTTTGAATTCCTAGGCTGTTTCCTGTATACTAGAGGTCCTTCTACCCTGTCCATCATCTTCAAATTTATCAATAACATTTCAGGAGCTCAGTATCTGTTAATGAAGATAGAGTGTAGTACCATAGACTGGCTTCAGTGAAATCCATACTTAATGCACCCTTCTAGTTTAACAAGAAATTTAGTGGCAATGACTTTTAGAAGCAAGTTTTCTAACCAGCTCTGAACTGTCCTTATAATGGTGTCATGTAGACTCCCCCTATAACACCTCATGTAATAAAATGCTAAAGCTTTACTGTAGTCAAAGCACATCTATTGCTTATGTAGAATGACAGTTTCCATTTTTATCCTCTCACAGAAGGAACCTGCAGAGGTTTGAAATGTTAGTTCCTCCTAATCTCTATTTGACATCACTCATCTGATTGGCACCTTTTGTGTATTTGCAAGTTGCCTGGTTTGTTCTTACAGTGTTTTTATGGGTACTAAAGTTCAGCCAACTGGTCTGCAGTTGTCTGGCCTCTCTGTCCCTCCTTTATTGAACTCATGTCTCCTTTTGCCCTTGGTCAGTTTTGTCACTTGGTCACCCCACATTCTCAGGTAACCCCAGCCAGCTCTCAGGTAGTTTCTACCAGTGGTGGAAATACCTAAGGGGAATTGCATTTATTGAAATAGTCTTTTAAAATAAGTTTAGATAGCTTTCTCTTTTTTTAGCACCCTGAAATCTCAGTCTTTTAATGGCAGTTTTCTGTCAGTTGTCCAATCACTGTTTGACCCTTCCAGTGAAAAAAAAATTAGACAAATTTGACATTGATGGATTTAGGTGGTAGAAATGTGGGAAGGAAAGGACAGCCTGGTTCAGCAAGTCCCATCTCCAGTGCAGTGTAACTTTAAGTTACACTTTAAGTGTAACACCATGCAGAGACTGCACAAGTCCCTGCACCTAACAAGCCAAACCTGCTTTAGCACGCTGGTGCCAGGAGATCTTGCCCTGGGCTGCTCACACTGAAAAGGCAGGCTGAGCTTTTGGAAAGCTGGGGTTTTCCTTTTGCCTTTTGCCTTTCTCTTTCACAGAGGATAACTTTCCCAGTTATCTGGGAAAGCCACCCCTGTGGCTGCTGCCTTGCTGGGTGGGCACCTCTGCAGGGTCTAGGCACCTCTGCAGGGCTCCAGGCACCTCTGCAGGCTCCAGGCACCTCTGCAGGGCTCCAGGCACCTCTGCAGGCTCCAGGCACCTCTGCAGGGCTCCAGGCACCTCTGCAGGCTCCAGGCACCTCAGCAGGGCTGGTAAGATGCAAGGGGAGCCCTGGGGGAGCAGCGCCACAGGAGGAGGGGCTGCACGACCCAAAGAGAGTGGCCCAGAGTGGGCTGTGACAGCCAAAAAGCCTCTGCCTCAGCCCTGCGTCCAAGGGGGATCAGTGCAAGGCTTGGACTTGTGGTGCCTTGGTGCAAAGCTCTGGCTGGTGGTGGAGCAAGGAGAAAAATACAGACAAGAACTCCAGGAGAGAGCCTGGGGTTGGCAATGCTCATCATTTAAACAATGCTTTTGCTAACTTTTATCCAGGTTCTTCTTCTCAGTTCAAAGGAAAAGAACACTTTTTTAAGGGCTTCAGTCTTTCCTGCAGCAATCCATGACTTGCCTATGGCTTTATGATGGCTGTATGGTTTCTAGTTCTTCAATTTCTTTATGCAGCATCACCCCAGATCAGACGCCCTCAGAAATGTCCCCAAGCTGTTGGGTTAATCATCCAGCAATCTCTTGTTTCAAATTCAGTAAAGTATTATATAAGTATTCACAAATGATGATCTTTAAAAGTAAGAGCAGCTTTACATGCAGTTATTTGTTCAACCAATGTACAAAGCAAAAATTTTTTTGAATGTTACATTATTGTTATTTTTTTAATACTAGCTGTCCTTCAGTGAGTGTTAATTTCTGACAGATGGCTCTGTCCATCTGGCACTACTGTAGAGTGTAAAAATCTAATTTATGTGGAAAATTTATTTAAAATTGTATATTAATTGGAAACAACTAAAACAACTGATCTTTTCATCCTGGGAGAGCATGATGGTGCCAAAGCACCACTTATAAATTCCACTGCCAAGAAGGGGGAGAGAGTTTGCAGACAGAGCTCATGGCATGAATACTTTTTCTCCTTTCTTAGTTGTGAAATATTTCTGAGGACAAAACATGCTGTGAACGAAGTGCAGTGTCCCTCACAGACAAACTCACCCAGGCTCTGGCTGGTGCTGGGGAAGGTGTGATATCAGCCTGTCCTCACTCTCTAGTGTGAGGAGGGGCATCCCTCGTGGAAAGGCAGACTTGGACATTGTGGATCCGAGTGTGCCTGGCTCAGTGCAGCTCCTGAAGGGATGTTGATGGACAACATCTCTGCTTCTGCACCAGACTGGCAACTTTATCCTCACCCTGCTTGCTGCAAAGCCTGCAGCTCCTGCCGGCTGCCCCAGCGGTTTGGGGCGCTGAGGGCATTGCCAGGAGGAGGCAGTGGGGGAGAGCTGAGCACAAAGCCTGCAGCATGGGAGAAGAGAGGAGGAGGAGGAGGAGGAGATGGGGGCCCTCTAGAAAGTCTGCAGCATGGCTCAAGTGAGAAGGTGGATCCACGTGGAACCAGGCTTTATCAGTCCGGCTGATCGTGGAGCAGCGTTGCTTGGGCAGGCAACAGCTTCAGGAAAAAAAGCAAGACAGGCCTTGCAATTGACAGTTGCACAGAAATTTGTGGTAAAACATAGATTTTACCATCTTCACAGCATGATCCCAGTCCCATGGTGACGTGTTTGGTGAATACACTTGAATTTTTGGGACCTTGACTGGCTTGCTGCATTGCTCAGGGAATCTGAAAAGTTATTTGGATGTGATGTCATTCTCAGAGAATAAAGCACACTCCGGTTATGACAGGATAATCATTCATCTGTTATATTTTCTTCTTTTAACATCATCAAGTACTCAATCTAAAGATAAACATGATTCTTAAATTTTCCTGAAATAAAAAAAACCCCATTTTTCTAATGTTGGTTTAGAAAAGTTCTTTCTGTCTGCAGTGGGCAAGATGATTGTCCTATCTTGGACCATAAAAGGGTTGAGTATTGTTTTGTGCTGAAGTAAAACTATAATTTCATCCTGAAGATCAGAACAGATTACTCAGTATTCCTCCAGAAAGCAGATTTATATTTAGAATGACAATACATAAGGTTTTCTTAGTGATGGTACTTTTTTTTTCCCTACAAGAACAGTGTTCTGAAAGTAAGTCTTTAGAAAAGACTGCTTTGCATTAAAACATGCTTTCTCTTTCATGACTGCCAGGTGAGGTTAGCCTCTTCAATCTGTGTGGAAAATTCTTAGGTGATTTATTTAAAAGGAAACTAATCCAAATTTTGCTATGCAATAGCAATCTATTAAAATGCATAATTTCATAAAACATGCATTTTTCTGGTGGTGTTATAATCATGAAGTATCTGACACCAGAAGCATAATCTCTATTAAATTTCAACTGCATAATTTTGAAGGCTGTAAATCACTCTTTATTTCCTTTTAAATGCTCTATTATGATCCTCTAGCAGCAAGAGGGAATATTTCCAAAGTTCAAAGCCAAGCTTTAGTCTGCATTGGATGCCATGGGGAAGCCATCAGGGGGCTGCTCTGTGAAGCTGAGAAGCTGAAAGTGGATCCTTGAATGGTCCACCACAGAACCTGGGAAGCTGAAAGTGGATCCTTGAATGGTCCACCACACATCTTGAGAAGCTGCAAGTGGATCCTTGGCCCACCATACATCCTGAGAAGCTGAAAGTGGATCCTTGAATGGTCCACCACACATCCTGAGAAGCTGCAAGTGGATCCTTGTCCCACCACAGCCTGCCTGCAGCACTGTCTCTGAAGTCCTGAGTGTGCTGTGGGACTGCAAGGCTGCAGCAGCCACTCAGGGCTACTGACATGGAAACCAGAACCTGAAGCTCATGCTTTTTATACAGGAGAGAGATCAGGTTTGTCACCCTTTAAAGAGGATTGGAAACCAGGCATATTATGGGTTAGAGTGCCTCTACAATTTGCCTTCAAGAGACATATTGAGGAAGGTCAAGACCTAGTCCCTTCCTCCAGACTGTGGTCACCCAAACCTGGGTCCTCTTTTGGGGCTTAGTGCTAATGTGTTGCCTTTCAGAACCAAAAAAGTTCTTCGCATCCTTCAAAAGCAAGAAAAAAATAAAAGGGCATTGGTAGTAATGCTTAAATTTTACATTAGTGGTTTGAACACGTGTTCAGGAAATGTGACACATGCCTTTTAAGCTTTTCTCAGCTGGAGGATGTTCAAACCCACATCAGAGAATATCAGCAAGAAAGAGCCTGTAGCTGAGGGATGAGAGTGCTTTCAGGGCAGAGGGCAGGTCTGCTTACACATTGCAGTCCAGTCTTTGGATGAAAAGCAAGAATAATTCTGGGAACACAGACTGGAGCTCTGCTGGCCTTCTGAGTTATACTTCCTCTATCCTGGTCTCTTTTTCTGTGCTCTGAGAGCTGCATTTGCACTGCCTCTGCCCAAGGGTCCTGACCATGTGAAAGATACTTAAAATTATTACCTTGGAATAAAACTGCCCTGATAGAAACCTCAGAGAGGCAGGGCACAGGTGCTTTGTAACTGAGTGCTGGTTTTTGGGGGTGGCCACATGCTCACGGCCTACATTTTGCCCTTATCAGCTTTATGGTAAAAATTATCAGCTCTTCACCTCCACTGAAACCCATGTCCTGAGCTCAGTGTCTCGAAGCAAAAACACACATGGTGGTCACAGCATTGGCAGGCTTTCATTCCCCACAAAGTGAATTAAAAGCTGACTTGCAGCTCTTGCCTCTGCAAATGCCAGCTCAAAAGTGTCCCAAAGCACCCAGATGCTTTAAAAGAGAGTGGCCCTGTCAGAAAGGGCCCTGTGTGAAAGCTGCACTGTCAGCTTTCTGCACCTTCCCAAGAGTAAAGACAACAGAAATGTTGTGTTGTGGTGGGGCCAAACCCCTCTCAGGGTTTCCCATGGCCCTTGCTGGTCAGGCTGAAAGCCAGACTATCTGTGCTGGTGGGAGAGGCTTGAGCCATCCCTGGAGAGGCGCACATTGCCTGAATGTAAATAACTGAAGCAGAAAAGAATTAAATCCAACAGCTATTTAGAAAGAAATTCACAAACAGATCTGCCCTTCCACTGCCAAGGGTGTGCTCCATGGAACCAAGGCATTTTATTGTAATTATCATGCTACCAGAGGGTCTCTTAGAGCCTGACTCCCACAGCCCAGCAAACACAGGACAATCCCAGAACTGATTAAAGTAGTGATTCAGATTCTAACTGTCATGAACTGGAGAGTAGCTTGAAATTGTTACTTGTTTTTTATTCAAGGGTTCAAACAAGCAAAAAGCCATGGGTATTTTTTAAATGTAATTATTTTAAAACAAACACCTTCATATAAAGAAAGAGCCTGATGTGTGACTTTTGTACAGGGCAGCTGGCAATTCTGTGAGCAGGACTGCCCTGCATTTAACAGATCACTTTGCATGTGCTCCACAATATGCACATGCTATAAATTAGGACCCTGAAGTCCATTTGGAAGCAAATACAGATACCTGGCTGTTTGGATCTGTTCTGGAGGTGATGCCTGACATTAGCCAGTATTTGTATTGCAGCATCTGGTGCTGTCTGTGGTGTCCCTGCAGAAAGGACACTTTTCCAGAGGTAGCATTGGGCTTGTCACCAGGGGCTTGACACCCACAGCACCACAGGGTAGCTTTGAGCTCTGTTCTTTCCTGCAGCTGAAGCCTTTTGAAATCTTTGGAAGATCCTCCCAGAAGAGAGTACAGGTAAAGAAGGGCTGCCCAAGAAACCGCTGAACTTCTTCTTTAATTGTTCTGCTATGACAGGTGCTATTTCATATATTCTGAGATAAGTAGCGCCACATGGAAACAACGCTTCTCCCATGACAGTGGGATTTTTGTGCTATCACTCAGCTGTGCAAGACTTGATGAACAAACATGGGAAAGCAGTGGAAACCCACAGAGCAACCAGGGCCCTCCATCTATAACATGCTAGTTTTTCCTACCCCTAATCATAAAAGTAGTAGGCAGGACTTGTTTTCCCCTTCCTCCCCATTTCTTCCTTTTTGCAGAGAAAGCAAGTTAACTGAGCCAGTCTGATCAGGGAGCAGCTGAAAAAAAAAAGAAAAAGAAAACAAAAATGGGAAAGTTTATAAAAACTGAATGCATGCTTCTTTCCTGAAAGAAAAGAAATGGATTTTGAGAAGATAACCAGCTCTTGACATGGGAAGCTCATTCCCCAAAGCCAGTACCCAAGCCAAGAGGTCAGGTCTTGTATCTTGCTGTTTGCTATTATGTTTGCATGTTACTAGGCTGGAAGGTTTGTGGTTTGTGCCGTGACTATGAGGGAGTACAAGCTTTCAGCCACACAAACAAATCCTGAGATTTCAGCACAAGCCCAGTTTGTCAGTACAAAGTAACATTTAATTAACCTAGAAACTGTTACCCACGAGCTTGTCTGAGCAACAAATGATCAAAGAAGATGTCTCTCCCCCATTTCATTGGTCTGCTTTGACTCCCTACAAAGGGATGTTTTGCACTCTGAGCATGGAGGGGGGATGTTCTTCTTTGAAGTTGTTTTCAAGTGCTCTTGGCAAAGGTGGCAAGAAGCGTGATGTTTTTAATCTCCTTCTCTTTGCAAAAATATTACCAGCTGCAGAGGCCAAAACCCTTCCCTGGAACTGCAGGAGAGTGCAAAAGGCTGCTCCTCCAACAGGTGGTGAACTTCTTCCTGGAAATCCTCCTCTACTTTTGTGCTGGCTTTCTCAGGAGCCAAGTGAGGGCCTCTTGCTCAAGCATGGCAGGGGAGGAATCAAAGGACACGCTGCCCAGTGGGGCTGCAGTAAGCTGGGACAAGAAACTGGATGAGAGCTGAGCGCAAGACAAATTGTTGAAGTTTTACTCTTGGCGGCACTTTCAGCCCCAGCCAAACCTGAAAGGAAGCTGGGCTGGAGCTTTGCTCAGCTGAGCTCCCTGCTTTACACGCTGTTCCCAAAGCGAAAGGCAGCAGGCTTCAAATGGGACTTTGAAGTGTCACACAGTTTTATTGAGTTCTGTTTCCTGATCCAGAGGGGAAGGAGCAGCAGCAGGGAGAAGAGGGGAGGCCATCCTCTTCAGTGGTGTCACAAACTAATTAAAGTGATTAAAGTCAGGCTGTATGCATGACCTTAGAGGACCTGCAGCAAAGACACAGCAGGGCATGTGGCTCAGTGTGTGACTATTTACATAGAACCCCACACAAGGGCTCATAATGTATTAAATCCAGCCTTCTGGCAGGAACAAAAAAGACAAACACATACACAAATCCCACAAAATTTGACTTATTTTGTATTTTTAGAAGAGATTAATGAAAAAATGAAGATGCTGTTTGATAAGGAATTAAAAAGGAACTGGGGATAATATGCTTATTGGAATCCAGAGGTTCTTTAAGGACACTATTTTAGAAATTGAGAGTAAATGCATCTCTTGAATGAATAAAAACTCTGAAAGACCCCTGATAAGGCAAACAAGTCAGTTTGGTTAACCAGCAGAAGTTAACAGAGAGCAAGTCACCAGAGGCAAAAGCTAGTATTAAATGTTTTTAAGCACATCAGAAGGAGGAAATGGTTAGGTTGTGTAATGAAGACTCATTTGCCCACCCAGAGAGGAGCACAGAGGGTAGGGGATGTACAACACCCTGCCCAGGTCCTCCCAGGCCAGTCACAGGGACCATCAGAGCACCAAAGGTCCATCTCCAGAAGCCTGAGGATCACAGAGGCCCGAGGGCAAGTGGAATCCAAACCAAGGAATGAGGGAGGAACTTCTCCAGGCTCCTCCTGGGGCTGTGCCCAGAGGACTTCAGCCCCCGTGTCCAGATTTAAACCCATCACAGAGCGTCACTGGGAGCAGCTCTCCACACCTCCTGATCTGCAGGGATCCCTGTCCTGAGCTCCAGGACACACTATGGGAAAAGCAGTTTGGAATTATTCATGCCTTGTGACAAGATGCCCAGAGGAGGAACCAGAGGAGGGCAAAGGGAGGGATTTCAGTGACTTGGAGTGCTCTGTCTGCCCCTGCCTACTGGGAATGCATTTCCAGCCTCACTGCTGGCTTGACCCAAGGTATGGAGCTGTGTCAGACTCTCCAGACTCTCTGGAGCTGTCAGACCCAGCAGGATGTGTTTTACCCTAAGAAACCAGCCAGCAGTCTGGGGGAGAAACATGCCATTGAGGTGTAAGAAACATGACATTGATGTAAGACAGGCAGTAGGCCCTGGCAATAAGGTCAGCAGGAAAGTTTTGGTGTTCATTATGTTGGACTTTAGCCTGCCTTCATGGCAAAATCTTCCTAAAACTGAAGAATGAGTAAATGAGACTTCAGAAGTGCTGATAGGAATAATGTCTGGTTAGCAAGGCCAGAAGCTGTTCAGACCAGGTTTCTGAATATAGCTGTAACTCAGCTATTGAGTCATGAAGCTACTGCTTGGATATATAATCCACCTAGGGATAATGCCTCAGCTGTGATGCCACAGGAATGGAAGATGATAGATGTGACTAATTTTTAATCCAGGAAACAGATCAGCAACCCTGACTTCCACTCAGGGTCATGGCACAGACTAAGACTAGCAGTCACAGAGATGAATGTGGTATGCTGGGGAAGGTCTCACACTGTGCACAGAAAAGTCACTGTGTGTGTTGGATTCCTTTGAAGCTTTTCAAAAAGAATTAAATTGCCAAGGGGTTAGAAGGACGATAATTTGTGTATCAATAATGGGTTGAATAATGGAAAACAAGATTTTCTCATTGGAGAAAGGACTTGAGTGGAATCCCTAGGGAATCAGTGGTGGAGTCTGTGCTTTTCAGCATGCCCACAAACAATCAGATGTGTGTGAGCAGTGGGGCAAAAAGTTTTTTTGACTAAAAAATCTACTCAGATGTACTATGCTTATTCAAGTTCAGTCAAGTTTTCAAGTCATGTGAGGATTTACAAGCAGATCTGTAATGGTAAAAATGGACAAACTAAGGACATAACTGAAATTTAACCCATGTGCAAATAAAATAGCAGCTACAATCTGGATTTATAATCTCATCTATGTAGTTTTTAAGCAAAATAGTACTACAAATCAGTATTATAAAAAACTACTCATTGTAAATTATGCTGTCTCTTTAACTGGAGATACCTGGCCAAAAGGTCTGGCTGGAATCTGCTATCAGATATTATCTTAGCTATCTTTACAGGCTGCTAGAACTAAAGCCTGTAAAGAAACTTCTGAGACCAGTCAATCCATTGATGTCCAGTCAATTGGATTGACCAGTCAATCCATCACCTGTATGATGTGTATTTTATCCTTTCCTGACACATTCATGTTTCAAACACTTGCAGCCTTAGGGAAACCAAAAGCTCCACCTTGCAACCCTTAATATTGTAATGTTTTCCTTAATGTTTATGTTCAGTGTCCTTTGCAGTAAATTAAGCCTACTATTTTTCATTGTGAATATGGGAAATAGCTTATTTATTTCCTTTGTAGAGCAACATTATACATATTTAAGGACATAAAAGAACTTCTTTACTTTTAAAATATTCTTTTCCTTCAGTCTGAGAACCCAGTTCCTTCACTCTTCCTTCACAAGTTGTATTTCTAGATCACTAGTCATTTGTGCTGCTTTTTCCTTGCCTTTCTCCATCTGCAGGGATGAAAGCCGGACCACCACAAGGAATATTCCAGATGAGCTGTTGCCAAGCACTGAGTAGAGCAGAATGGTCATTTCTTATGTCTTGGAGTCTGCAGTCTTGCTTTTATATAAAAGAATGGTATTTGCTTTATTGCCACCAGACAAACAGTGTTGATATGAGTTCAACTTCTTCAGTTAGTTTATCGATTCCCCTTGGATCATTGCCAGCTATGATTTATGACTCCAGGGCCTCTGAGCTTTTACCTAGAGACAGAGCAGGCTGAGATGAGGTTCTGTAGAAACGTCCTCTGTATGTTTTGCATTGAGCAGTGGCCACCAGGGGCTACTCTGTGGTCATGTGTGCCACCAGTTTTGTAGTTTTGTGTGAACCAGTGATTGGGAAAGCGTTGTCTTTAGGATGTGCTACCTCTAAGGGGTTTCTGAAATGCAGCAAAGAGAAGTAGGCATATTTTCAGTAAGCAGAATTTACTATGGAGCACTGTGAGCTTGGTTCTACATTAGAGAAGACAGAGAACCAGCCATCCAAAATTCCTGCGCTTCCCTAAATTGTAGTAGCAAATGAAATAGTGCTGAGGAAGGCCTGGCTAGACACATGGGATGTGGAAAGTCTTGCTTTTGCCCTTTCTACAAGATGTGTTATTCCTGTTGCAGAAGGAAAGCAAACCAGTTTAACATTATTTATACTTGACAAACTTATCTTGACTAATACTCACCTTCTTTGTCTTCCATGGATAGTTTGTTCATTTTTTTCCCACTAATACCTTTCCAATGGAAATTTCCTTTAATAAATTGGTAGCTTCCTGTCTCCATTCTATACCTTTTAAAATTATCCCTTTTGGTTTTGATTTTGCCATCTTCAGGCCACCTTGTCTGCCCTTTGTGGGTTTGCTGAGATTGCATCATTCCAAGGTTACTCTCACCCAGTCTTCAGGATGTCAGGCTGAGGTTTTCTTGTTCTAGTCCCCTTGGAAATTTCTAAATTATCTGAATTATTTCTATGTCAGGCTTTGCATATTTTTGAGTGAAAACTTTAATTTGCATCTGATTCCAATTTTTTCAGATACCTGCTTCAAACACTTTTGCTCACTCAGATGCAGCCAAGAACAAGGAAAATGGAAAAACCACAAAGGCAATTTCACAATATTCTTTACTAAGCCTCAGTTAAAAAGAGACTCAGTGAGGGCCAAGCCCTCATTTTCTAAGTAATTTAGAATAACTAAACACAGGAGAAAAATGCAGATATTACTCCAAAAACACCTGGAATGCAGACCGAGAACGCTTGATGCTCATAATCAAAAGACATCCACCATCCACAGAAATCAAACTGGGGGAAGAACCTCATGTGTTTTAGGCAAAATTTGAATGCTCCAGAGACAAAATCCTACTGAGAACAAAGGAGGAATGATGAGGATTCACAGCCAAACCACACAGTTTGCAGTCTCAGAGTCTTGGCCTAAAGATGACAGCCAAAGAATAGACAAAACTCTGCACTGCCTCATTCCCTGGAGGTTTGTCTAACTCTCCTCAAGCCTCAGGGTAAAGGCCTGGTGATAACTAAGTGGCAAAACTTCTCCCCAGTGTCTTTCACATGGCCCGAATAAAGAGGCTAGCTAACAGAGCCTGTGAATCTCAAGAGGCAAACCATTAGTGCGGGGTGCCACCCTGGGAACTGGGAGCTGCCTGAGTCACGGGTCAGTGCGGAGAGAGGCAGCTCCACTCCAGCCCGTGCATGTCCAAAGCCGAGATACTGCCAGCATCCTGGTGAGATCTGATGAGTCAACACTGGACACATGTTCTGCAAAATGTAGGTGTTGGGAAGATAAGGTCAAAACTGGAAGATTTAGTGAGGACAGAATGGTTTTACTTGAAGTTGAGAATTGGAACCTTGCAGCTGGGAATGCTAAGGAAGTAGGTGTGGGAAAACTCCATTTATTATGCCTAGTGTCGTTCATCCTCTGCCTACTTTCAGAAGTAGAATTCCTGTGTAGAGATAACACTCTAATAGACATGTTTCAACCTCCTGCTGGGAGAGAGAGAGATCATAAAATCACAGCCTTATGGTGAACTGCGTGTGCAAGAAGCCTTTTAGGATGAACTGAGCCTAGCCCAGCCTGTGTTCCTGTGTGCCTTTGGTCTCTAGGATGATGAACTGAGCCTAGCCCAGCCTGTGTTCCTGTGTGCCTTTGGTCTCTAGGATGATGAACTGAGCCTAGCTCAGCCTGTGTTCCTGTGTGTCTCGGCTGCCTGGTGTTGTTAGTGAGATAATGCAATAAATCCACTCTTCCCATTTCAGCTGCATTTTGGTGGTTGCCATGGTTTCCTCTGTGTGTCAGTTCACATGGTGGGTCAAAGAAGAGCTGGTCCTCCCAGGCTCCTGACACTGCCACTTGCCTTCTGTGTCCCACACTTTAGCCTTGGGAAAAGCAGAAGGAAGCTGGTGCAAAAATCTGGGACCTCAAGCCCAGATCACTTACCCCAAACTTTGTCATACCACACCTCCCATAAGGCTGATTTTGCTATTTTGTACTCTTACTAGTTCCTAAGGTTCATCAAAAGACTGATAGTGTTAGTTCTGTGGATCCCAAAACTTCCATGTGCTGCTTACAGAAAATTATTATTCACTTTCCTACTTCCCAGCACTGCCCAAATGGAGAAGAAGCCATCCCTCAAAAGAAATCCATCTCTTTAGGAGAAATTCCAACAGTACCTCAATTACATGCTTTATACAGGGTGAGTCATAGAAAGTCATGGGAGGAAAATGTCTGAAATAAAACATGAGCTATGAAGCATCAGTTCAAATTCTTATCTACAGCTTTGTTAGAGACAATAAAGATGGAAAATAAATTATCTAGCATTGCAATAAAACCTGTCAAATGGGCCACAAAGAGCATGGCACCAAAACACCATAAGTTATACTGCCTTTCCTTGGAAAGGAGATGTTACCAAACATCAGCCAAGGCTAAATTAGTGATCAGAGAGGATGCAGTTCCAAATGTTTTCCATGTAGCATCTATCTAAGAGTGTTTCAAATCACTCCCCCAGAGTAAAAGGTCAGGCATTAAACAATTTGCCAAAAGAAGAGATAATGTCTATGGAAGAAACATAAAAATTAAAGAAGAGATAACATTGATCAAAAGGGGCTCTCAAAACACCAATAAACAACCTGGAATTACTTCCTGAACAGAAATACAATCAAGACAGAGCTGCAAGTTCTAAAACACAACTCAGGAAAATTTCCCTTCCTTACTTAGTAAAACAGTCAGTGTAACTGTGTCTACCCAAGTGCACCTCTGGCAATACACAAATCTGTCAGCTCTTGGAACATGCACTATACAAAGGAAAGACCCACACCTTGAATAGCTCACAAAACACTTTTTACAGGAACTGAAAAGGAGCCAATTGCTGAGCCTCAGACAAACTACAGAATCTGAAATTGTTGATAGTTACTAATCCCCAGCACCATCCCCAGTACAACACACACAGCAGTTTTCATTCTTTAGCCTGTACCATTTCCAGTTGCCAGGCTTTGGGTATAGAGATGTGCACCTCAATACATTGATCAGGTACATAAAACAAGGCAAAATCCAGAAAAAATCACTCTATACTACCTTCAGATCATCCGTAAAACCAACTGAGCATATCCTTCTCAGGGTGTGGTGAGAGCAAACCCATCCCTGATTCCCTGCTCCCAAGCTCAGAGCTGTAACCCTCTGCCAATGTAATTGTCACTCAGACCAAAAACTCACAACTCATACACAAGGCAGACACATACAAAGAACACTTCATTAACATTAATCACAAGAGAAGTTAAAGCAGCATCCTTAGGCTTTGACATTAAAATCAGGCTTCTCACAACTCATTTCAAGAGAAGCCCCATGTGGATGGCAGGAGTGCCAATTGCAGGTTTCTCTGATGCACCCAGAACCAAATGCTCTTGAGGGACTCTGAAATTCTTTTATGTAGCAATTCTTTCCCTCCTAAATAACATGCTGGAAATTTGCCTTGGAGATTGAGATAAGACATGGCACCAGCTTTTGGCTAAAACATAACGCTGACACGTTGGTACAAAGATGTGCTTGAGCAAATTAATTTTAAACCTTGTCTTTTCATCATCAAGCAAATTTATAGCATCTAAACACATGCTTAGTGCAACTGGTTTTCTGAAATAGGCTTGAGAATAACCACATACATTGAGATAGGCACTCAGAAACACTGAGGTGAGTTGGAAAGAGAGAAATGCAAGTTGTGCCACCAAATGCCATCCTTTGTTCCAGCCACGACCTCTGTTGTTTGGATGCTGACCCTTGGCAGACAAATTGTGAAGTGGAATGTTTTGATCACACACAGGCAGGGAGAATATTGATGAGCACCTGATCTGGTGCACAAGGAGACCATTGTCACTGATGCTGTGAAAGGGTGACAGATGGCATGTGGCTGGAGTTTGGTGCAGATGGATTAAAGCCAAGTGCAATAGACAGGAGGTTAGAGGAGGAGGGACATATAAATATGGTGTGTAAAATGGCAGTACTCACCTGTATTTAGTCACCTGTCTCCTTCCCTGTAATTCCTGGGTTCCTCTAACTGCAAAGGTATCCTGACTTGAAGAGAAGGCAAAGGACTGTGAAATATTAACAGTGGTGTTACTCCACCTCTGGGCATGGGTGGCCCTCCCAGCAACCCAGTGTCACTCTGGCAGCCAGTCTCACCCAGTCTCACTCACTGTGGCAGCCCCTAATGCATTTTCATCAGTGTTTATGGCAGCTGCCTTATTTAAGGCTGCAGCTGTCAGGACAGCTAACAAGGTGCATCTCACAGCGCTGCTTTCATGAGACTTTACAAGGTGTTGTTAAGACTTGTTTGCTCTCACATAGCACAGCGTCTGAACAAGACGTAAACTCCTCTGTGGAAACCCAGCACAAACTGCTGAGACCCTGGGATGCCAGTAAAACCTGTTGTCAGGACACAATCAGACCCTGAGGGTGCTAGTGGGCACCCCAGAACTGTGTTTGCTTTCCAGTGAGGTGAGCATATCCTCAGGGCACATCAGGGCAGCACAGCCTCCATCACAGCTCTTGCTGTGTCTGCTGCCTCAGACTCACAGACAGGGATGAGACTGGCTGTGTGCACAGCACAGATCAGGGTCCTTTTGTATATAATTTCCCAGGAAATTAAATGGCCTTGCATTCTTTTTTACTCGTTTTTTCCTGGAGGAAATAAGTGATGAGGTGAGATTTCCCAAGCATAAGAGGAGCTCCAAGAAGTGAGACAAGCCAAGAAGGGCACTGAGTGGCCTGTGCCACTGGTTTCAGTACCTGGAAGAGCTTGAATATGGGAGTTTGCCTCCTAAGGAAAGGCTGGCAGAAAACATCCTAGATCTGAAATCAGTGACCTGCACTTCATCTGCCTAGAGGCAAGTGAGGTCCCAGTAAAATTCCTCAGAATGGGGCAGATGGGTACTACCCAGATTCGGACAGCCTGGGATGGAGATTGTGCATCTGTCTGCAGATAAACTGTAGTCACCTCTCTGGAATCTGATGTGAGATGCAAGACCTGTTACTGAGATGATTCAGCTGTGATCAGATTCTGAGCTGGGGAAAAAATAAATTAAATCCCAAGGCAAATTCTTACATTTTGAGTCTTGTAGACATAGAAACAGCAACACAGACATAGACAGGCGTAGACAGCAACATTTCTGACATTAAAAAATTGCAATGTAACAGTGAAGGGGAAATGGGAAGGATGAAAATAAACTGAGGGAGTTGGACTGCAATCTCCCATTTTCATTTTAAGTCATTCAAAGATTATTATTTTGAATTTTTCCTTTAGAATTGATACAAATGAATGAAATTTCAGGGAAATTGATTTTCCATCTCTTTTTTAAAATAGTGGAGGAAATCAACCTTTAGTTGGTAGTAAGTAATAACAGAGTCCTTACTAATCTTCAAACTTGCATTTAAAAAAATGTTTCATGGAGGAAAGAAACTCTTTGGGAGGAACTGATTTGCATTGAGTAAATTCCTGTTCATGCCAGCTGAAGCCATAATTTGGGTCAGATGTCTCAGCAATTCACAGCTTGTAATAGATGAAGAATTGTTGTGATTCACTTTGAAACACACGATGGGGTAAATTTCAATTGTCAAAATTCTTGTAAAGTTGAAGCAGGGTAGGTTCCTGCTGACCAGGGATACTAATGAAAAATAGCTAGCAGCAAAAGAATGGAAAAAATGAGTGGCAAAACGCAAACCAGGGAAAACAGCAAAAGCTTGAACAGGAAGCCCAATCCTTGGGAAACATTTTGACACCCAGAGTAGGAACCTATCTTCAGTGGGATCTGTTGTCCCCATATTTGAGGCCAAAGGTGCTTTCAGAGCAGCAAGGGTTTTACATTGCAATGTACCAGGAACGTGTCGTCACTCCTTGAAGCCGCGCTGTTCCCATGCCCAAAAGAGACAGTCTGGAGCCTGCAAATGAGAGACAGCCTCTGCTGGAACGTGTAAGGACAGCTGAGAGCTGCTCGATTTCATAAGTGTCTGGGATTTCCCAAGGCACCTCGGGTGCTTAGGTACCCATTTCTCACTGGCATCCATTGGAGCTGTGGCGCGCAGCCTTCCCGCATTCCTGACAACGCCTTCAGTAGTGACGGCTGGAAAGAGGCCTTTTATTTTTGGGGGGTAACATGCTTGTTTCTCATATGGGAAGGAACATCAGCTTAAAAATATTCTCATCAAGGAAGGACAAAGCCACATGGGCCTAGGAGAGCTCAGGTGCCAGGGAGCCCCAGATCCATGAATGCCCAGAGTCCATTGGTTAGCATGAGTGTCTGTGGCATTATCCCACATGTGGCCCTGCACCTCAGGTCTGAGCATCCCCTTGGCAAGGCCATCCACGGAGATGCTCACAGGAAGGGAGTCAGCAGGGTTTCCATGGGAGCCAGCATGTTGGAGGTACACGTACCTCGTGAGTCACTGCTCCAAGCAAGAGGAACACAAAGCTGAAGTACTCCAAGGCCTCCTCCCACACAGGTATCCCTGCTGGATACAAGTCAGGCTTCTTAGACTTCCCTAAGAATCCAAAAGAAAATACTTCTAAAAGCACTGTAATTTCAGAAACTAAAATTGCAAAGTCATCCGGTGCTTAAGATCTGCTGGAACTGGGAAATCTTCTCCAACCTTACCTCAGCATCCTGCCATTTAGAAAAAACACACCAATTAGAAAAATTAAGCTTCTCTGTGGTGGCAAAGTTTGCTTAACATTTGACTTGTAACAGTGACTGCTAGATGCTCTCAACAAATGAGTTTCTTTGATGCTTTTCAACTGAGCAAAGAGCATGGAAAAATACAAAAGGAAACCTATTCAGTCCAAACTGGCAGTGCTGTGGTGAAGGAAAAGCCTTTACAAACTCAAAGAAAACTCAAGTTGATGTCCCCAAAGTAAATCTCACTATTTTATTTGCTAGCCACAGTTGCAAAGAGCAAAGAAATGTTGCCCTGAAACTGCAGTTAAATTTAAAACACATTTTAAATTTAAAATAAAACCAAGTTAGATTACTTTTTTGGTACAATGATAGTCTTGGTTTTCATCCAGCACCTATCTTGTGAATCTTTCTGCTACAACATTCCTTCACTGCCAAATCTGTTTTACTTTCTTCCACAAAGAAAAATGCAAGAACGTGGTGATGTTTTGATCACTTGTACAACAGACAGAAGTGGAAGTTCAGGGACACCATGACTGAATGTATTTGTAGTTGTCCTTTAGGAAATGAAGACAAGTCTTTGAATGTAATTATGCTAACCAACAAATGTTAAATAAATGCTTAGGTCTAATACAATTTGTTCTTACTAAGTTTTGCATAGAGGAAGATGAAAAGGCAATTGGCCAACTGATCCACATTTCTAAATTAATAGATCAGTGGCAATATATTTGTCTCTAATATGTTTAGTGTACTTCTGTCACCCTCCAAAGTTTGTAACACAAAATTAAAAGCCCATACTGGCTGAAGTTATACACCACAATAACTTATTACAGAATAGGCTGCTGTGCTCTTAAAATTTGGTTTTGGTAATGTAGAATTAATTTTCAATGCCAGCTTTTATGCTGCTTTTTACCCCAATTCTCGGTTGGGAACTGTTGTTAAAGAACTTAGCTGAGAACGTTATCTCTGCTGTCCAAGCAAACAAACTGGCACATTTATATAAAATCTCTTCTTCTCATCACCTTTTACTACTAGATTCAGAGTAACTAAAAAAAAAGGGTTCTTTTAATCTAAAAGGAATGGTGTAGAATGAGATAGAGATAGTAAGATAAAGTGTAAGTGTAAAAAAGGAATTAAAACTGAAAGAGAACAAGAAATGCTGTAGAGCAGGCAACTTCAGGTAGAGATAAACAAATAATTAGTGAGTGGCTTTTTTTTCAACAAAATAGAAACTATGTAAAATAGGATATTTCAAAAATTTGAATGATATATTAATTTATGCTTCACAGATTTAAACAGCTTCAGCATTTTTTCACATTTTAAATTAAAACACCCTTTTGAAATGCATTATTGACTTATACTGACTAATTTTTTCTCTTTATTTGCTTCTCCTCTGTTGAAATATTGAAATGAATCTGGAAACACATTTCCATATTTCTGTCCCTGAATTGGCTACATGGCTACATAGTCTACAAAGTAGTGGAATAGCTTCTCATGCCAAGATGTTTCAAAGGTCATTTTCCACAGCCTCACATTGCAGACATTAAATGGTCTACTGTTATTTTGATTTGATTTGCTTTCAGGGTGACAGGCTTCTCAGTGAGTGGAGATCTAAGAAAGATCTCTTCTGAGCTTCAGACCCATTTTTGAATAATATGGATGAAGTCTGGAAGAGAGAAAGAAAAATGGAAACATGTCAAGACATGGCTTGAAGCATTTGAGAAATTTCTGCCTTGTGTTACCAATGCATATTGTGTTTTAGAATCTTCTAAAGGCAAATGCCTACTCGGTGGGTGGTGGGACAGCAGAAAGCTCTTCTTAGCAGAGCACAGAAGGAGAGAAGGAGAGAAGGAGAGGTGACTGCTCAGTGCTTCTCTCAGCTGGACAAGTGTGTGGAGGCACCTCTCTCTTCAAAACCAGGGTGCAGAGGCATCAGGAGTGACCCAGCACTTCTTCATGCACTGATTCACAAGAAACCCCCAACCCTTTTAGTGAGCTCATTGTGGCACACTGTCGATGTTGAAGCTGCTGTGCATATGTTGTCAGCATGCTTTGGTATTTGCAATTGAGTACGACCTTCTGTGACACTGAAAATCTGCCTGTCCATCCCAAAAGACATCCACATGTTTTAGGAAGGACAAGTGTGCTTCAACAAAACTTTTAATCAAGAACATATGCTCAAGAAACAAGAAAGCTTTTATTGATTTCATAAATAGCAAGACAATGTCAACCCTGGGCCAAGCAAACCATTGCACAGTTCACTGAGGTCTGTGGTACGTGTGTAATGGAGAATGGTAGCTGTGTGCCAGAGGGACCATTAATGGTCTCCTTGTCTCGGGCTTGGGACCAGTGAGACAACTGTCTCTTCCTTCAGCTCCCTGCAGGGTTGCCATGGGCTCCCTGCACTCCAGCAGCAGCTCTGGAGGACAGCAGGAGCAAAGGGTACTGTGATCATGTTCCGCATCCCTCCCTCATGCCCATTTCCTCACACTGTGTCTCTAGAGTTAATCTCTTGACTGCTTGTTAAACAGCCCCCAGTTCTTTTGGTTTTCATCCTGTAACATGTGTCTTGTATTCCAGCCTTTTAGTCATGTTTGCCATCTCCTGGGAATGACTCATGAGATCAACACAGATTTCTCTGCAGGCCATGCTCAGGCAGGGGTTACCAGAACAGAGAAACCACACAGCTACATGGCATAAAAGTGTTAGCCAACTGCCAGCAGCACTGCCAGATTAAATGGGTTTTTTCCCACAATCTCTTTTTCAGTTTTTGAATTTAATTTCTTTTTGCTCTTGCCATTGTGGGGAGTGCCTGAAAATGGAAAGGCATTTTTCCAGTTAAATCTCCTGGCAAATTTCTGGTACCATTGTTATGTGTCCTAACGTAACACTCCTTTGTCAGATGAGTTCCACTGGAGATGTTTTGATGATTATGAATAGATGATATTATCCTTACTTTTTTTTGTACAGTCCTAAAGCAGTTCACTGGTTTTGTCACAATACAAGGAGCATTTCAGGAGTGGCTGTTTTCCCACCACTCTTGATATATTTTAGCATTCTGTGATTGCTGGGAAGAAGGCAGTGGGAAAACATGTCTCCATGGCAAGACCCCTCAAGGCTGTTAGGATAGAGTGTTTGATCCTCCATCAGGCATTCCACAAGCTCTTTGGCATATGTTAATAACTTTCAGAGAAAAGTGGGACATTCAGCCCAGGCTGTGAACAGAACAATGTATCTACATCAGCAGGGCATTTTTACATATTTTACTTTCAAATCCTAACAAAGGAGCAAAATTCTTTCCAATTATTTTGAGAGAAAAAAAAAGTGTTAAATTGGAAAAAAAACCTCCCAATATCAGTAAAAGTCTTTTTCCCCCCATTTAAAAAAAAATCCTCAGTTATGACTGTGTTCCTTTGTAGTTGCCTCTAATATTTCAGTAGCATAACTTTTCTGTTCAAATGATCATATTATAACATAGATGAAGAAAATTAAATTGCCTAAGTAAAATAAAAAAACATAATTAAAAAGGTCATAATAGACCCAGCTTGTTTTATTATTCCAGAAGATATTACAAGTACTAACAATAAACATGCCTCTGCCTAATATTACTGGCACTTACTTGTAGAAACACATATTTACAATTTCATATGTGCTGAATTGCCTAGGTATTTGTAAAAATACATGCTGCTTTGATATGTGATACATCAATTCAAATGTTTCCTAAGAGGCCCCAAAATTTATTTTGAATTGTTCTTAGGTATGCACTAATTTAAATGCTCATTCTGGTTTTAGAAATTTAATTTAAGCCCATTTGAAATCATATTCCACTTGCTATCACAATTAGACATTTTTAGAAATTCTATAAAGTTAAAAGCAGACATTTGCTACGTTTTAAAAGTGTATGAGTTCTGTATGCTTGCCAATATGTGGAACTTCTTAAGTTATGGGATTTGGCATATGGTTTAATGCAGGCAAAGTTGTTTCTCTCCTGCCATTGGTGCCAAGTCAAAATGTTCTCAGTTTGTTCCTTTTCTTTATGTAGGTCGGCACTTAGCTAGAATTGTCCTCTAATTCTGCCAAAATCATGTTGATCTTACTCTAATCCTCTTAATACAAGCCATAAATTTTAATTTTAGCTCTAGATAATGATTACAATACTTCTAACTTGAACAAACGTACGTGAGTCTTCAAGAGACTGGCAAATGCCACATTTCTGAAACAGAGCCTAGATTCCAGTACTCTCAACAACCATGGAGGAGGCAAAACCTAGAGAAAATGTCAGAATATCCCCACAAGAGGTTATTCCCCTACTCTTCCCCCAGCCCATGCCAAGTCTCAGCACGCTGTTGAGCTGTGTTGGCTTCGGAGCAGTACTGTAAGCTCCCTGTGAGCGGAGAGCGCAGCTGATAGTGAGATGGTCGAGGAAAGCCACGTCTTCTGCCACTGGGACCCGAGAGGGGACTTGGCAGGAAGGGCCTCTCTGCTCTGCTCAAGGGCTCAAGCTGAGCCAAGGCTTTGGAGAGGGCTGCTGGCAGCCCTGCTCCACATGGAAGGACATCTGCTTACAGGGGACAGCATGACTTTAGAGCTACCACTCCAGAGACGCAGTTTTTGGTTCACATTCCTTTCCACTCACTCCCCTTTGCTCCAGCTCCTCAGATGTTCCCAAATGGACAGCGGGATGGATGGTGTCGCTGGACACCCTCAAGAGACACAAAAGGAGCACAATAAACTAAAAGAGCAATCTAAACCAGTCAGTGTAAACTTGATACATCTCTTAGCACAGCCAATCCCTCAGGAAGACAGGCTCAGCAGCTCCAGAAAGGAAGCAATCAAAAGCCTGAAGTACTGAACATGGAGATTTTGACTTCCTGTAGGATGGTCAGAGCAGCCTGGCAAAACAGAAATAAAGATTATTATAGCCTCTCCCTCATCACTAGTGGCATACCAGGCTTGCAAGTGCACAAAAAAGGAAACAGAAGAACAACCAAAGATGCTTGTAACTTGGGTAAGAGGAATGACAAACTATTCCTTCAAGAATACTGCCACGAGTTACATGAAAGAAGCTTGTTTCAGCAGCAGAGTCCCAAAGGCAGCATGGCCGTGGTGTTTAGGGTCATGCAGGAGTGTGGCAGCCCCCCAGGCTGTGCAGCCAGCCGTGCTCCATCAGGGCACAGCTCGCCTGGTCCCAGCGCGCGCGGGCTCTGCGCGAGGGCTGCTGCCAGCAAAGCTCTCCAGGGCTGGTGAGGCACGCTCCCCTCCCTCACTGGGGCTCCTTGGGGCTATTTTAAGCTTGCAGCTCGCAGTGCTGAGGCTGAGGGAAGTGACAGTCCCCAACACAGCAGCCTGCTTGCCAGCCAGGGAATCGTGACTGCGTGCAGGGCTATAATTGCCATTTGACTAAACAGGCACACTGGGAGACACTGACTGATCAGCTCGCTCAAAACTACCTGGGGAGCTTCTGGCAGCTCTCAGAAGTGAGCATAGATCTCCTGAGCACTGGGTAAAATATTGAAACAGTCTCTCTCCTGCTAAACTTCTGTTCTCTCCTCAGGCACATACTTTAGAGCAGCAAAATCGGAAGAAATAATATAAAAAAGTACAGATCCCCAGGATTTCCTCTTCTATGATACTGATGAAATCTGACACAAAATGGTAGCCTATTAATATTCTCTTGAAATCTAAGAAAAGGTTACATTCAACTTTTCTGAAGTCAAGAGGAGTCTTTTCAAGTAATCTCAATGCATTTATGATGAATTTAGAGGGTGGGGAGAAGGCATGTAACAAACAGAAAATAAGTGCATGCTAATCAGATGCTATGCTGGTTAAACTATGAAAACCACCAATGTGTACATAAAAAACCCCACAAGTCATAGCATTTGGTGTTAGCTTGGAGTTTAGAGAACAGTCTTTTTTGCTGCACCTTTTCACCTCATAACTGCACTGAGCATATCATGCTTGAGGTACTTCAAACATTCTGCTTGAATCCACAAACATATTTAATCATGTGTTCAGTACACATGCTCTGCCCCACATCGCACACCTGTCCCTCCTCACATTTACCCCTTGCAGATTCAGCAGCCACCAGTCTCTGCTCAATTCATGACCAACCCTCCTTGTGTCTCCTCTCCAATTCCTGCAGGCACTTCAGGTGCTGGATTTCAGATCTTTAGCTGTAATGACAAATATAAATTCTGTGTGCCTTTCATTATCCAGATGGCATTTCCCTGATTCTTACTGTAACTGCCAGACACAACTGATTCTCATTCTGTACAATACTTTCATAAGGGTCCATCCACTGCTTATTATATTGTTAGAAGTGGAAGTTAGTAGGCATTGGCAAATAGTGATTATGCAGCCAGGCTTCCAGCAGTTACAACACAGCAACGTGGGGTTCACTGTGGTTCACTGTTACTAATTCGGTGCCAGAGAATAACCGAGCCAAAAAATTAAAACAAACTGTGAAGATAAAAAATACACTAAGAACTAGCTGGAGATACAATCAAGAATATGAACTTTTAGCAGACCAAGTCTAAGTAGACTGGTTTTCCAACTTCTACATTGTGCAATCTTTACTGTCACCATTTCCCTATTTAAGATAAACACATTGAATGACTTACAAGAAGGTGTATAAACATTAGCAACAAATTGAACAATCCACCTCACTACCTAATCACATAAAATTTCTTCATTTATACAATATCATAATTATTGTACTGTTGCTGCAAATCTGATTGAACCATTCAATGCAGTATGTGAAAAGCTGAACTCTGAAGGCTGGGCTGGTGAGTCTGTGTGTTGGTAGCTGTGTTGGTGGCTTTGTGCTTCTGTTTATTTTCTCTGGCTTCTGTTGGTGAAGCTCACCCATGCTCCTCCACATGACAGGTGGAAGTGGCTGGGTTATCCTGTCACAGTGTTCTGGAGAGCTCTTTATTTCTAGAAAGAAAGTGAAATACACAAAGAAGTGAAGAGTATTTCTGGTATAAGCAGTACAGCTTCATAACCTCATGCTTATAACCTGAATAGGAGTGGATTTAATAGATCCAGTAGTGATTTCCTCTTGCTTCTCAAAGACTTGCACTTTTCAGGGCCAGGAAGAACCTAATTCATCTTCTCTAAGTGCCTAACAGAGGCCACTTCATTTTATCCAGCTACTCATGTATTGCATTCAGTAATTATACTCACCTGAAGTGCACCCCCTGGAAATGCAGACAGTCTTACTTGGAAATCACATTAAGCAACAGAGAATCAGCTACTTCTCTTTGAAAGTTTATTCTATGATAGTCATTTCCAGCTTTAAAAATCACGATTTTTCATTAGCATTGTCTGTTTTTTAATTCCAGATATTGATTTTTGTTACATTTTTCTGATAAGCTAGAGAGTCAGTTATCATCAAGTATTTTACCCCATGAAGGTATTTTCCCATGTATAAAGTCACCTCTCAATTTTTATAAGCAAGTAATCTTAATTATTGTTTAATTGGTTTTTTTTTTCAGTCCTAGATTATTTTATAGCTCATTTCAGAACTTTTGGAAACATTTTTTATAATATTAATGGCAAATTTGGAAACTTTTGGAAACATTCTTTATAATATTAATGGCAAATTTGGAAACAGCATAACCCTTGTAAGTGGCAATGTAACTTGTATGGATTCAGAAGAACCTGAAGTAACAGGGGAAAGAGGAGACAACAGAGAAGGGGAAAACACAACTCTGCCCAGTTTCATGTGAGGTAAGAAAGTGTAGGCCCTCATCTTACAAGGCACCCCATTAAGTCCCATCTAAGTATATTTATTTGAGACAGTTGTGTGTATGGGCTTTAGAGACATAAATGAAGGGCTGATCTCTTGTAGCTTGTGAAGACCAAACTTGTACAAGATGATGAGTCAAAAATAAGCAGGGAGCTGTCCTGTCAGGAGGGAGGATATCCAGGTTCCAGGAGTCAGTTTTACAGATGCACCTCAGTGTCTCTGCAGATACTGAGACTGGAGTGACAGACACCCATAATTACTCCTCTTGCTCAGATGTATGGTTCAAGGAAAAACTTCTCTTTCACTATTTGCACTCTGCTGATTGGCTTACAAAATTACCATTTGTACTGCCACTTTAAAAATATAACAAAAATAGTGTTGATTTGTGACTGCGGAATTTATTTTAGAAGCTGGCTCCAGACAGATGTAGTGGAACGAAATAAAATTAAAAATAAATAAATTCTGACAAACTCTGGCTGCATCTACACTGCTGACTTGGATGATGCCCATGAATGGCACTTGAGGGTAACTGTTAAATTGCTAGAATGATCCTTGGCACAGTTTTGGCCAAAACCAAATAACCTTCTGTTGGGATTATAGTGCGTGCTTTGGCAGCTACTGTTGGCAAGGAGCTGTTCCCTGTAAACATCTTACATGCGCAATGTCTCCAGGAGTGTACAGACTGCCTGGAGTACCCTCACTGAAAATACAACTTGTTCTGCTCCTCTCACCAGGACAGGTCACAGCCCAAGGCCTGGCATGTCAATTGCTTACACTTGCAATTGACATGCCAGTTATTCTCAGCCGTGTCACCAATGCTTGTTTCAGTCCTGGATCAGATGAGGATTATGCACTTGCCCAAACTAAAGTACTATCCATGATACAGCATCATCATTTTAATACTATTGCTACTTTCAGAACTGTTGAGTTTTGTCATAAAACCCTAGATATGGGGATCAAGAGTTTACACGAAGACAATAAATCCATTCAGTTCTTGTAATTCTGGAGGAGTAAACAACTGGAAATGAAAAACAGAGTACCACAAAGGACTAGCAATCTTAAATATAAATGTGATTATTATATGTGATGATAACCACTAAAACTGTGATAAAATCAAAATGCACTAAAAGCACAAACAAATACATCCAGTTACTGAAAGAAATGTGTTACTAGCATTCAAATGGTTCATTTGGTAACTTCCCTCCCCCAATTTAAAAGGAGCTGCCACAGAATTTAACAGAATCACAGAACAGCTGAGGTTGGAAGGAACTCGTGGAGGTCACCTGGTTCAACATGCATGTTCAAGCAGGGTCACTCAGGGCAGGCTGCCCAGGATCATGTCCAGACAGCTTTTGGATATCTATCTTCAAGGACACATCTCTCCACAACCTTTCTGGACAGCCTGTGCCAGTGCTCAGTCACCGTAACTGTGAAAAAGTCCTTATTGGCATTCTGAGGGAGCCTCCTGTGCTTCAGTGTGTACCCACTGCCTGTTCCTGTCGCTGGGCACCACTGGAATGTTCCTGGCTCCATTCTCCTTTCACTCTCCCTTCAGATATTTGTGAGCACCGATGAGATGTGCCCTAAGCCCTCTCTGCTCAGGGCTGAGCAGTGCAGCCTCTCAGTGACAGGGACAGGCTGAGAGCCAGACTGGCCCTGCTGGGCTCTCTCCAGGAGCACCATCTCCCTATCCCAGCTGGAGAGCACAGCCTGCCACCCAGTGCTGCTGGCAGGGCTCCTCCCAAAGCAGCTGGCACAGCTCTGGCACTGGAAGGTGCTATAGAACACAACACAGGTGGTTGTACAGAATTAGTCATGACAATGGGTCCCACTGAATTACCCCAAACATCCCTCCCTCCCTTCCTCCCTTCTTCCCTTCCCTTCCCTTCCCTTCCCTTCCCTTCCCTTCCCTTCCCTTCCCCTTCCCCTTCCCCTTCCCCTTCCCCTTCCCTCTTTTTTCATAAGGGTTTGGGCTCCCCTGCTTTGCTGCAGGACACCTACAGTTTTCTGGCATCTGGGGATTGCTGCAGGTCAGGCCCCACCTGTGGAACCTCCCTTTAGGAGATGATTTGGGCACTGGAGTGCTTAGAGGAGCCCAAGTGAGGAGCCGGGTGCCTCAGGGCAGAGCAAAAGGCAGAACAAAGCAGCACAGCCAGCCAGGAAGGTGCGTGCTTCTGGTTGAGAAAACTTTCCACACCTCCCTGTTACAGAAAACAATTGCTAGAAGTTTAGCAAACCACAGACCTAAAGTATTCAACAAATTTCCTGTTTCTGAACTTGCTAACCACCACAAGAGCTCAGAGGCAATAGGCTCTTTGATTTACATGGTTGGAAACAGATCCCACACAGGCAAATGAGGTACAAAAATGTGCCTGCAGAACCTGGACACTCAGAAGTTACTACCCAGTCAACTCTGTATAAGAACACCAGACCTAATCTGTCCATGTCCTGCCCTCTTCTGGGACTCTCCATTGGAGAGAACCAGTTGGAAGTTGTGGCTCAGCTCCAGGCAGGTCTCTGATTTTACCTGGAAAGAGCTGAGGTTCTCCAGGGAAGGCTTCTGGCCTGCAATCCAGCACAGCCAGAGCTTCCCCAGGGCGCAGGCACTGCTGGCTCAGAGCACAGTGCCACCAACCAGGCTGGGCAGGAACTGTGGCAAATCCTGCTGCTGGGCTTCAGGCAGGGAAACATGGCACCAGAGGGGCTGCTCTACCTCATTTGTTACTTCCACACATGGCAGTTAAGGGAAAAAAATACCAAAAATCATTATGGATGCCTGGCACTTCCCATAGTTAGGCTCTGTCTTGTGTTGTTTTTAAATTTTCCAGCTCTAGCCATACAGTCTGCCATTTTCCAAGCTTGGTGCCTGCTCAAAGTTTTTGGAAAAGGTCAGCCAACAATTCAACTGTTTCTGAAAAGAAAATAACTAACCAAGCTAAAAAAAAAAATAGTGGCATTTTCTTTGAGCTGCTCTAGCACCCCCAAGCTTTGGAGCATTCACATGAAATCTGTCAGGAGGTGGTCTCCCCATCTGGGACATGCCAAGGAAGTAGTCTTTGAAACTGTGTGGTTTGTAATGATCAGGAGAAATATATTACAGCTTATAACTAATTTCCCCAGAGAAACTGTCTGCAAGGACAATGTCCCAGCTTCTGGCGAGCACAGAAACTGCAGTTCTGAGCTGTGTGGGCTCAGTGCTTTACACCAGACACCAGATGAGCAAAATTCTCTTGTGCTCCTCAAGCTCCCCCTGCTTTTCATTCTGTGATTCTCTGGCTCGGCTTCAGTGAGCTCAGACAGCCAACCTGAGTGTGTTTCCTCATCTTCTTGTAATATGGAGTGTGTAGGATGTTTTATTGCTAACAAACTGGAATAGGTGGGGCAGTGTGGGTGTGAAGGTACTGTCCTCTGTTGAAAGAATGGTGCAGAGATCAGAATGCAAAAACCATATATCATAACAAGAGTGTCACCAGATAAAAGAAGATTAATTAAAGGAGAGAACTGGGTGTCAGATTCTGATCTCATGGCTTTTCTATATAGATAGTGTTCAAGAAAATCTGAAGTAAATGGAAAGCCTTTAAAAGCTTTAAGATATTAACCCTCCACCTATTCTTTGTGGTCTTTTGTTTGTCATAGGTTTTCTATTTTTATATTCATTCCAGTAATGATGTGGACACACTATTAAAAATAACTTGCTGCGAACATCTGTGTGCACTAGGTTAAAGATAATTCTGTAAAAGATTTATTCCTCCTTCTTCACACACACTGAACTAATCTGCCCTGTCTTCCTCAAAACCTATTCTCCCACTTTCATCAGTGTTAGGAGTACAAGTAACAGTTGCCTATTAAATTCCACAAAGGAAGTTAATGCCCACTTCCCCTGTTTTATTTGCTTCTTTACAGTTGCTTGCATAACTCAAAGGAGAGGCCTTTAAAAGAGAGTTATACTAACCACATGTTGTTTGGTTCCTGTTCTTCCTATGCACAAACATCTTCAACTGAAGGAAAATGAAAATAATTTTCTCTTTTCATCTGCTTCACAAAGTGAAGTCATGCAGCTTCTAATGCCAGTGGATAAAAATTCCTGCTAAGTAGTAAAAGACTATTTGTGACTGAGAGGGAAATATCTATAGTGGATTATTAACTCTGTGCTCTTGTGGAATAAAAACATTTATGAGAATAGCACAATAGCAAATGGACAAAGAGGAAATGGAGAGTTCCTTATTCAGCATGGGATATATATGATGGAAATCAAACAGTGATATGTATGATGGAAACAGTGATATATATGCTATATATGATGCAAACCAAACAGTGCATGGCAGTTGATGGCTCCCAGTGTTTCCTGAATTCAGTCTAGTTCATGTCAGCACTGGAAAGAGATTTGTTCAAAATTGCACCAGTGCACAGGGAGGTCTGAGGAACTACCTTACATAACTGTTCTTCTTATTGAGCATTCTCATTCAGAACTTAATCCTGAGTCCTTCCTAAAGATGATACCTGTGCAGGTGCATTGTGCTTTAACCCCAGCCGGCAACCAAGTCCCATGCAGCCACTCACTCATGGAGTGACACCCTGGTGGTTGGTTCTCCCTACACTCCAGGTCCTTTTGGTGAAAGGGACAGAGCACTTCCCTTCCCCGAGCTCTGATCCCCATTTAGAGGAGCTCTCCCAGGGTTTCCCGGGCCCAGGAGGGCGCTCACACAGAGCCAGCCTGTGCCTGCTCCCACCCGGAGCTGCAGGGCACAGACACACCGTGGGGACCAAATTGGCACAGGGGTGTCACAGGGTGACAGGCTGGGCACGGGGACTGCTGCACCCCAGCCATTCTGGGACTCTACAGCAGGCCACAAGGATTCCTGGCTACCTCCTGAACTGAGGGAAAGAGACCCACAGTAGCACAAAATTACCTTGATTTTCATCTGTAATTTTCTTCTGAAAAACCTCTATAGATCTCCAGGTGTATAAATGACCCATAGATGACTCATTTGTATAAATATATACCTATGACAAATGTAATTTTGTACCTCCAATACATTTTGAACGATTCAATTCTTCAGAAGAGTTGGACTTTTCTTTTTAAATATAAAACAAGCCAAGAGTTCAGAAGTCCTATCAGATATGCAAACAGGATATTGCCTGTACATTCTCCTCCTCTCCCTTCAAATTCAGCAGGCCTAAAAACACTTTATTGTTGAAGTACGTTTTTAACAAATACTCCCACTGAATTATTCGCTGTTGAGACATAAAAAGCATTCAGAATATCTTGAATTTACTGGAGAGGAAAAGGTCTGAATTAAATGGTCTGTGTTTTGTAGCTTGATCATACAGACTTGAGATTCTTTCAGGGTGGGATTTATTACTACCTTATCTTCCTTTGGGCTGGTAAAACAAATGCCCAAATATGCTTCCATGGAAAAATAAAGCTTGGTTTAAAATAAATATTTTTGGTAATTCTATGTAAACCACTTTTTTTCAACACTGGACCTTGCCACTTTTTCCAAACCCCTGATGAATACAAAGATTTTGTAGCACTGCTTTTACCTTTCTCATCACAATCCCTCACCTGGTACTTAGGCAAGAAGGAGGAATTCTAAGGAGAAGATTTGTGCAATGGTTAAATATGATGAATAATCATGCAGTGTTTGTTTCCAACAATGAACATAAATTCCATGGTACTTAGAGAAGTGTTTCTTCTGAACCTTAATTTACAGAGCAAGAGTGGGATTTAGTTCTCCTGACACAGTTCTCTAGACATCTTTTGGAGCCAGTGGAGAGAAACGAACTTTTCTACATTACAATTAATCAATCATACCTGTCATTTATTACCTCTTTGGATGAGATGAATCTCACCTTAAAGAGGTGAGATTGGACTTGTCTCCATGGACTGGAAACAGTTTCTATGTCAGTAGCTCACTGCTTCACCACCAGAAGCATCTCTGTTCATTTGCCCTGCAAACAAGTTCAGCTAGACTCCTCCAGCTTGAATCCAGCCACCCAGGATGATGAGCAGAGGACTGCCTGAAGCTACCAGTGCTGTTTGAGAGCACACCCCTCTCAAGTTCCTATGCTGTGCCTCTTTTAGGGTTTTACTTTGAGTACCAAGCATTCTTTTGAAGTCATCCCCAACTAACTACTGAGCTTTGATATGCTTTGTGAAAGTCTGAGTCCACCACTGGTTCTCTTTCAGAGGGCACTGTGGCAGAAGATGCACTCCATAAATGCCCCTAGTGTGCTCCTATTGCTAATGTGTCCTCAATTCACAGGATCAGGCCAGAGGCAGTTCCAAGTAATTCCCCTTGAAACTCGCATATTACGGTTGACAAATTCTCCTATTCAACTGTTTTGCTACTCAACCATTTGTTTTGGATTCCACTTGGTAATTAAGATACAGATGGAGGATTCTAAAATCTGTCCTACAAGCACCTTCCTCCACTGATGGTTCACAGCCAGGAGCTCTTGCTTGGGCACAGGTGCCAGTGCTGCTGGCCTGTGACCATCTGTACTGCTTTGTGGCAGCATGGCTGGCACAGTTCTGGTCCTGCCCTCTTTCATACACAGCTGGGAGACAGCATGTACCAGAGACTGGGAGCAGCAGGCAGCTTGCAAGCACCCTGGCATCTTCTGTAGGGGAAGAGTGCTCTGGCATGTGGCTGACAGCCCTAACATGTCACACATCTTGGAGGCCAAAAAAAACTTGACCTGTTTTACTCACTGCAACAAACATGACCTTAGCAACTAGAGCACTCTATGGGGATAAGGGAATTGTCTATGACTGAGAGAGTTCTGCTCCCCTAAGGAGCTGCCCCAAACAGGCAGCATAACACAACAAGTGCCTCCCCTGAACTACAGGACAGACTACAGCTGGTGGTTTGGTCTCCTTCTGCAAAAAGGGAATCCCCTAAAGCAGAATTCAACTGAACCCAGGTCTCCCACATACTAAATCAGTGCACTCACCACTCAGACCTTGAATAAAAATCAATTACCACCTCTGCTGCAGAAGAGCAGTTTTGTGCGGCATCCAATCCTTCGCAGAGCTGCATCCAACTTCTTTCTCAGTGAAGCTGCAAAATAACATGGATGACACTGTAATTTATGGCCTTGAGCTGATATGCTGTAACAGCCAGAAAAATACAGAGTTTAATATTCTACTAGCCCTCCTGCTGTAATTCAGCATCCTGTTAATCCTTATCAAATAGAGATCCCAGAGGAAACAGGCAAAGAAAAGGACTATAGTTTTAGGCAAACTTGTCAAAACTACTTCTTGTGGTTCAGACTGAAGGGTTCCTGAGCACACTCCAAATCTAGCACCTACGTTAGGACCACCTTCATTAAAACTTGGAGCACTTAAAAACTTTCACCATGCTTGGGTTATGCCAAACATGATCTGGACTCGTCAGACTCATGGGTCTTGGACTGTGTTTTCCTAGTCCTACCGCGAGCATCAACATTTGCTCATTTCCATCCGACCTTTGGCATCCTTCTGCCTCTGCTCTCCACCTGCGCTCAGCGGAGCGGCGCTGCCTGGCACCAGGCGGGGCTCGGCCTGGCAGCACAGATGGCCGGGCAGCCGCGGGGCGCGGTGACACACCGGGGCACAGCAAGGGAACTCCGCCGCTCGCTCCCGCCTCGCCGGCAGCGATTGCAGCGATCGCCTCCTGCGGGAGTCACCCCCGCTCGGAGCCGGCCGTGCCGCCCCCGGCCCTGCCTCCCTCCCTTCGCCCGCCGCCCTCGCTCCCGGCATGGATCGCACCGGCGGCGGGAGGGGCGGGCGCGGAACCCGGCACTGCGGGGGACGGGAGGGAAGGGGCGAGAGACAGAGGGAGGGACGGGGGACTGCTACCCTCCGGGTGGGATGGGTGGCGGGGATGGAGGGGGACAGCTCCTCTCCGGGCGGGATGGGTGGCGGGGATGGAGGGGGATAGCTCCTCTCTAGATGGGGCGGGAGGGAGGGATGGATGGAGAGGGACCGCTCCCCTCTAGGTGTGTGGGGGAGGGACAGAGAGGGTCAGCTCCCCTCCGGGCGGGTCGGGGCGCCTCGCCCGCTCCGGCCCGGGGGGCTGCGCCCTGTGACGAGCCCGGGCGCTGGGAGGCAGCGCGGCGGGGCGGGGTGACGGCCGCGGCTCTAATAAGGCCGGGGCTGGCGCTGGCCGAGGGCTGCTTGCCCCCGCCCGCCCCCGAGCATGCAGTGCTTCCCCGGGCTGGTGCTGGCGCTGAGCTCGCTGCTGGGCGCCCTGGCGCTGCTGCAGCTCTCGCTGCACCTGCGGGTGCCGTCCCGCTACGGGAAGCACGAGGAGCGGCTGTGCCGGCCGCGGGGCCGGCTGCCGGCGCGCTGCGCCTGGTTCCTGCAGGAGCTGCCCTCCTTCCTGGTGCCCGCGCTGCTGCTGGCGCTTCGCAGCCCGCCCCGCCTCGAGCCGCTCGGCTGCCGCCTCCTCTGCTGCCTCTTCTGCTGGCACTACTTCTACAGGTACCGCCGCCGGGCACGGCTCCCGGCCGCCGCGCCCCGGGAAACCCAGCCGAGGGAAGCTGCGGGAGCAGCGGAGCCGGGCGGGCGGCGCGGCCGGGGCAGGTCCTGGCTGCAGCATCGCTCCCGCCCGAGTCCGGCTGGCCATCCGCGCCCCGGGCTCCGCTCCGAGAGTGGGGACCGGCCGGGTGGGCATCTCTGCCCCGGGGGAAGGAGCACCCGGTGGTGCTCGGGTGCTTGAAGCAGGGGAGAGGATGGATGCTTTGAATTGTTCCCTTAGGGGGAGGAAATAAAAAAGGAAGAAAGAAAGAAAAAAGAAATAAAAGAAGGTTTCTCTGAGTTGAAGGAAAGGTTAGGATAAAACTCATCCAGACATTATGTAAAGGTACATAGGAAGCGCTTGTTGCGGGCAGGAGAAGCGCCGCGTGTGCGGCGCCGGGAGCAGCAGCGGCCGCCGAACGCAGCCGTGGGAATACGCGTGAGGGTGGCCGAGGGCAAAGCCACGGAGCGCCGGGAGCGCACGGCTCTCTCTGCCCATGGAGCGCCGGGAGCGCACGGCTCTCTCTGCCCGCACACCGGGAGCGCATGGGTCCACCCGAGCGCCGGGAGCGGGAGCGTACGGCTCTGCCGATGGAGCACCGGGAGCGCACGGCTGGGAGCGCAAGGCTCTGCCGACGGAGCACCGGGAGCGCACGGCTCTGCCCGAGCGCAGGGCGAGCACAGGCGCCGCTGGCGTGCGGTGCCACGGCACCAAAGTTGGTTCTTTATGCTCAATTCGTCATTCCAGCTCCACTACCGAAGTACCAATTTGTGTTGGGTTTTTTTTCTTTTCATATCTTTTCTTTTTAGAAACCTGGTCTTTTCAGAGTCAACGAATGCTGTAGCTCTAATTAATTCTGTATTTGCTAATCAGGAGTAAATAAATAGTAGAGTTTTTATCCGGTGTTGGTGATAACTTTGAAGAGACATAGCTCTACAATCGCCACCCAGTTCTGCAGAGAATATCACCAGAATCCATCCTCTCCACTTCCATTTTCTGTGGAACTCTGTCGTGAGAAAACTGAATTTGGTTTATGGAATAAAATGGCTTTTATTCACAAGTGGCAAGTGCACGTGAAAATGTTATGCCATTATGTAGTAAAGAGCAATGTAACTTCTGTGGCAAAACCTTGATTTGATTTGACATTTTCCACCACCATTCCCATATCTGTTGGTTTTAGTTTGCTTCATAGAAATAGAAAACATTCTTGTAATATTTGATCAGAAATAATTATTTGCTCCTCAACCAAAATCAATATATTGAAAATCCAGTTGCAGTATCTCTAGACATAGTTTAGAGATAGAAACTCAAGGCTGTTCTGGAGATATTTCAGAGAACGGCTTATGTTGCTAACACTATTTTAGGCATGTATTTGTTATCACTCCCATTGTCTTTACTGCAGGAGTCAACTCGAGGACACATCCATAACATATTTGGCTTCCAGAAAGCTGGATGTATTGATTATATGTAGTTATACAGAATTTAGTTTAATGCGTTCTACTATCAAGAATTTCTGATTGTTTGAGAAACACAACTATCCATGAACACCACTGGACTAATGAAATAAGTGTAACCCTACCAGTGTGCACACATCTATTGACTCTGTGGCTTCTTTCCCAAATTTACTGCTGGACTGAGGCAAAAGCTCTGTGTTTTCATACGTTTTCTTTCCCACACAGCTCGGGGATCTTCTCATCTCTCTCTGGAATATTCTTCTTCACTTCCTCACTTCAACCAAGTCTGTATAAAACTTTTCTTGCTAATACAGGGTGTTACTCCAATATCAATCTCACAGGCTGCAGCCCCTTCTCACACAAGCCATACTGGCATTCTGCTGAATCAATTAATATTTGAAATGTTGTATTAAATATTAATACTCTGCTGTTATGTAAAAGAGCAGCAAAATCACAAAATAGAAGTTTTTCTGGGTTTTGCCTGCCAATACTATAGGACAGGCAGGTTCTTGGAGGGATCCTTGGTAGGATGACCTGTGGCCACATGGTTGTGTTTATGATTAGAGCCTTCTTGATAACATGAAAGTTTTAACTATCAGCACAGATAATTGTTATCTACAATTTCTGGCAGGTAGGATAATTTATTGTTACAGAGGAATTTTTTAGCCTGTAGCATATCTTACAGTTAAACAGAATTTCTGCAACTTTCTTCTTTTCCGAACTTTTTTGCTACCTAGAGTCTTTTAGTCCTTGGACCCTCTAAAGATTGGGTCAAATTCTTAGCAATCAGTAAGTGGCACAATAACTGTAATCTGGATTCAGCCTTTAATTAAAAGAATGGGATTTACTCAGTCCTTGGAGGAAGATGAAAACAATGGAGGAGACATCCCTGACCACTGGGCATTCACAGATTTTGCCATCCAGAATCAGCTCCAGTCTAAGCCCACCTGCAGCTCCTGGGTTTTCTAGGGAGCACCTCATGGGAATTTAGGCTTCCCTGTTCCATGCTGAGAGCCACCACATCCTGGTGACAGTGCTGGTGGGCAAGCTGTCTTATTGCACAGCTGAAAAACAAGTGTACTTACATATTATGTGCACTTGCATATTATGGCTGTTTACCTATAAAATTATGCTGAACAAATCATATACCAAGTCACCATATACTGTTGACACTGCATTAGAAAGTTCCATTGCCATACAGTGTTTGAAAAGAGGTTCAGTAATTTGACATAACAGCCAGGATGTAGTTTGACTTTTAGGGTTTTGTTTTGTTTTCATTTTATAATCTTTACTTGGAAGAATCTAACAACAGTTTTAAATACTTCCATGATTAAACTTGATTGCAAGGATAATAAGTGTTATATCAATCAATAATAAAATTGCATTTACCTAATGGGTGTAGCCTACTTCATTTTCTGACTTTAAGATGTTGAAATGAATAAAAGTGTTCCACTCTTAATCATAAAGGTATTTTGTTAATCCACTCCTACTTTCACTACTGATCATCTGGTATCTGTACTTAAACATTCCTCTGTGTTTGTATGACACATTTTCTTTGTATATTGTTGCATAATTTAGTGACTTCTTTCTCTCCACAGGGGAGATTTTATAATTCCTAATCTTGTCTCATCTACTATAGCAAACATTCATGAGGAAGGGAAGTTTTCATCAGAGGTGTGCTCAGAAGGACATTACAGTCCATAATGGAGAAACACAGACTTCCAAAAGACTGCTGTGCTTAGCAATTCTGCCTTTCTTTGTGTTCTAGCCAGCTGTGTTGCCCCAGTAGCTCCTTTTAGACTGAAGCACATATTTCAGAGCAACTTCAATCTTGACCTGAAGACCCCTGAAAATGAAAAATCCATCATTTTTTAATGTGTTTTTATTTTTTTTAAAAATCCAGTGTTTTCTTTGGTAGTGTCAATCTTCTAAATTCTTTTACCCTTACTTAAACATGTTTAAAATGTCTTGCTTAAATTTGAATAGTCTTGATTTTTGTGCCAGTGGGCCTTGCTCCTTCTATCCACCCTGTGCTAATTTAAAGCACTCCCTAGTGTCCTTCAGTATTCTCTTACCATGATATCACTTACATGGTACTGGATCCCGTTTTAATTTGCTTGTTACAGAGCTGTCAAGCCCTCTGTCAGCATCAGTTTGATGCAGATAATATAGGAGCACATGATCATGTTTCTGGGGCATTAATTACCACACATGATGTCATATTTATGCTGAATTGATGGGTTTGTGGTGGATGCAAGCCAGATATAGGGGGACAGACATTACCTGATCTGACAGAGAGTTAGAGTAGTGCAGACACATGATACTTCATCCAGCATGAAGTTGGTCAGGATAAAATTACCTTTTCATAAATTTAGGAACAGCCTTAAGCCACCATAATTAACTTGTCCTGCTTTCAGACATGTTGTCAAATAGCCACAATAATTTTTTTTCATTTGAACTGAGGTATTGTAAACTAGATTTATAATATCACTGAACCACAGCAGACCCTCAATGACAGAGTTTTTTCCCCCCTCTCAGTCCTCAGATAATTTCTGTGGCTTTTTTCCCCTCTCTTTTTTTTTTCTGTATCCATTCTAAAATGAATACATCAGTGTGTGATGAATGATGCAGTGCCAGAGCTGTAGTAGCATGCCTAGAGAGAACATTACTTTCCTGTTCCGCCATCCTACTCTGATGTTTACAGATTAGGAGAGCACTTTTCTGTTTGGAGTCATAGAGGGACATCCTATGTTTCCAGGCTACTTAGAACACACTGGAGCTGGTGTAACCTGGATTGTAACCAAGGTTACAATCTATCACTCCTTAGGAGTTGGTTTTTGTTTATATCACTGTATTTCCTTCATTTTAAAATAACTTTTTTATATGGGCACACTGCTTAGAAGTGCTGTCCAGCCTACCTTCACATTCACTGCTTGTCTAGAATTTGTGCCATGGACCAGTTAAACAGTGGTGATTTTGTATTTATTGTCAGGCTCTTGAGGAGTATGCTGGAGTGTTGAAGGCACCACCCTAATACTGTTCTGGAAACTGGGTTAACGCTGATGGTGCCTCATTGACAAGGACATTGATGATCCTCATTTAGAGGACATCTTTGCTTGCCTGCAGGAGTCCTGTGAGCCATTTCTGGCAGAGAAAGGAGATGGTCGCCTGGGAGGTGACTGCTGGCCAGGGAGCCCTCCTCTAGTGCTGCCCAGAGCACAGACTTTCTGTCTGGGAGGATTCCAGAGGGAGGGATGGAGCCAGGAGACCTCCCCTCCATCCCGCCTTGTCCAGTGGCCCGTAGTGAACCGTGACAGCAGAACAACAGAACAGCTTTCTGCCTTTGTCTGCCACCGCTAGGCAGCAGCCTCTCTCTTTGTGCCTTTCGGGAAGGGATGAAGGCAGCCTGCTGCTGCTGCTGCTGCTGCTTCTGCTGCTGCTGAGGGGAGGAGAAGGAAGGGAGGGATCCCAGCCCCAGACTCTTTGGCTGCTCTCCTTAGCTAGCCAGCTCTTTGTGTCTCAACGAGCACTTTATCAGCACAGCCTGGCATGAGTTTCATCGAATTCAAATGCTCTCTGGTGCTAAATATAACATTCTTATAACTGGAATAATTTGGAATCTGAAAAAAAAAATCAAAATCTGAGTTTCCACGTCTGTTTTCAGTAAGCTCATAGCACCTTCACTTTCACAGGGTAGGTTCTGTGGTTGCAGGGGCCTCCAAAAGTGGTGGGGTAGGAAGGTAGAGAAAAGGAAGAAAGTGAGAAAAGAAATGACTGCCAAGTCTGCCATCTGTATATGCAATCTCTGTGGAAAGCTGGTCGTGAGCTGAAAATGATGGTGGTGTAAGATGTACGTATAGGAACACTTCTTGTGCTGAATTACTTACAAAGTGTTTTACTTTGAAATGTAGTTTGTAATACAGCCTTTCCTGCTGGAGGGGCTGTGCTGGGAATGCAGCAGAAGGCCTCAGGTGGCGAGGAGAAACCCGTTTGCTGCCTTTCCATTTTGCAGTCCAGCTTTAAAAACCAAAGGTGGGAAACATACCATGTGGCAATGAGAGGAAACCTTTGCAATCCAATCCCATATAAATCTTCATGCTGCATTTCTCTTACCAGTGAGGAAGACAGAGTGGTGAGGGAGCAGAGGTGATGCCATTGTGCACAACAGCAGCAGGGAAGGCCCTGTCCCATTGACTTGTGAAGATAATCCTGAAGACAGAGGTGTAAAAGACAGGGTGCTGCATGTACCCCTTCTGTGCTGCCCTTAATAGCTGGGGCACAAGCAATTTAAAGAGACCACCTATTACATTTACTTATTTATTTTTCTCTCTTGCAACTTTGTTTTCAATCAAGTCAAATCTTTGTTTTCTATTTTATTCAGTTAATATATGAACAAACCAAACTGCTATCTTAATTTCTGAAGTGAATCTGAGAGACATTAGGTAAAGCTTCTCTTTGAGGTGCAGCTGGATCCCCAGACTCCCCTGATTGAAGGTGACCCATTTGGTGCACCTGTAGCTGGTTTTCTAAAAATTGACATATTTCTAAACAGATCAGGAAATGCAGAAATTTGTGGCAAGAGAATGAGCAATGAGGAGCATATTTGAAAACTGCATCCTCACATAAGTTTTAACACTTCTTTTGGCCAGCTTCCCTCTCTCTGGAACTAAGCTGGGGGGAGAAAGGAAAGGGCTCTTGCTCTCCCCTGCTCTGCAGAATGCAGTACCTGCCTGAGCTGACTGGCTGGTCAGGCAGGTGCTGTGTTTACCTGGACTGGTCCTTTTTTTCAAGTAGGAATACCTACTTGTGATCAGTAAGAAAAGCAGCTCAAGACTCCAGAGAAATGCTGAAGGACGGAGGCTCCAAATGAGTGAAGTTTTTATCAATTAACTTGCTTATAATTTTTAGAGGTGTTCTGTATTAGTTCATACAGAGTTTTAGTTATGTTTTCTGAAACACGAAGTGCATAAACAGAAATTAGATTAAGATTGAAGGATATTGACATATTTAAGTGGTACTCTCCTTGCTAGTAGTGAATATAACCAGACCAGAAAACAACCACTAGGTCCAATAGATCCAATCTAGAGATTAATTTTTCCCACAGAAATATTTATTTTATCCTTTGGTCGTAGAAAGTTACCACTATTAAGAGTCAATAACTACAGACATTTCTCTTGTTGGCCTCTTATAACCTTTATAATTAATCTCCCAATACAAAATCTACAGGTATTTGACAAGTAACAAATCCTGTTCTCTTTTCCTTCCCCTTGATGCTTTGGAATAGATCCTGACCAGATTCCTTTTGGCTTTCACCAGCCACACAGTAGCACATTTGCATCCTCTCTCCTGCTGTTTGGCCTTGGCAGTAATTCTAGATCTGTCAGCAATATCCCTAACAGAGGCTGGCCATTTGCTGTGCCTCTTCTGGGTATTCCTTGCTCCCCAGGCATCCCAGTGCATTACACTAATGCTAATATATAATTTCTTCTCTTCTGTGAAAATAGTAGATTCATTGCTATTTTTATCCAGGTTCCTCAGATTAATGTATTGATAGCCAAGAAAAGCATCTCTTCATATGCTTTGCCTCAGAATTGTAAAATGCTCATGTACCCAGTGCTAGTGTGGAGTTTGCTTCCTTGCAGTCTTGTCTAGCATTATGAACTGCTTCCTAATTCTGCTCTCAAAATAGAATACTATCTGATTGCCTTCCTAACAATTAGCACAAATAATCCTATCTATATACTCCTTTCCCAATAGGAAGTGGGCTAACATTACAGAAATCTCTCATTTTTGCCCAGCCCAAATTGTACCCATGTGATTTTTCCTTTTGTCTCTTGGTCTGGAAGATTTTCTGCAGACATAACTTAAGACTTTTATCTTTTTTTGCTTCCTTTCAAGACATCATGCCTCTCAGGAGTATCTTTATATCTGATGCTAATTCACCTGTGCTGTTTTGTTATTACCAGGCATCTTTAAATGCACTAAAGGAGTATTCATGCCTGCTCTGGGACCTCACTGTTGCTATTAATGACAAAATGACTTGGTGGGTGTCAGTCCAGCTGTTCTGCAGTGAACTGTCCAAACTGCAGTTCCAGGACAGAGTCAGCCACCAGGACATCACCAAGGCACAAGAAGGTTGCTCTGATCTCCCCTGTGTGAGGTCTGAGCCCACCCAGGAACTGGAAGCACTTGCTATCCTGTGAGCTTAAATCCTTTAGGACAACAACATCCTGAGCTCCAAACCCCACTGGGCTTTGGTAAGACTGGCAAGGATCTGGGAAAGATCTGGATTTGCATCACCACATTCTTGGTGTTGATATCAGAAAAGCAGAGTTATAAAGGTTTATACAAAGAAAAGAAAAATATATATATACAGGAGTTTCTGTAAATGTTTTTACTTGAAAATAGTAATGTTTTTACCAAAGAAGAAAATTATTTGTTTTAATCATGAGATGTCTGTAGTATTCCCTTATTTGGGCTACTCTTTTAAGCAGGAAAATAAAAACCAAGAGAAAAGTGTTAAGGTCCACTCCATATGCCCAGTGGGAAATTTGTGATGGATCTTGCTCCTTCAAGATCCACAAATATGACTTTTTTGATTTCTTATCATAATAGAGACAGCCATTAAGGAGGAAACATTGGCTTTCATACTAAGCCAATAAATATTGTTTGACAAAAGGACACACTTTAATAGTCCCTTTGTGTACTCAAGAGCCTGTATAATTAGGTAGTTTGCCAGTTTTATGGAGATCCGTTAAGAAAAATAAAATTGTGAAATACCCTCCTAGTAGTATGATTATAAATCAGTGTCCATCCCAGACATTGCGTATTTCCTTTGGTGTAAGTTATATTCTTGGTATCTCCTGCAAAATTTGGTCAAGAATGTTTATGATAAAGAAATACTTTAAAACTTAATTTAAGAGACAATTCTTAATTTATACATCTTGCAAGTGGTTCTTCTCTGTCCAGAAATTGGTTTAAATGGGGCAGGTGAATTGATCAGTAGGGTGATCTTTACTGAATTTGGTCAAGTAATTAAATTCATGTACATCTACACCCATTTAAATGTAAGACCTGAGCACTCAGCTGACATTCCAATTATGTTTGCAACATCTCTTTGCCACAACAGTAGCAATGGGATTACTTTGTTATAAAACCCAACAAAACAAACAAACAAACAAACAATTAAAATATTAGTTAAAATGTTCCGTGTCGGGAAATGGGAAAAGGCAATTCATAAGAAGAAAAAACTGTAAATTTTTTTACAGGTCCAAATTTGTTTTAAGAACCAGCTCAATTCTACCTAGCTGTGAACTTTTGAAGCACCAGTTACTACTGTATTGATACCTAAGGATGGGCAGAAAATTTCTGCCCATTACCATTTCTACCCCCTACCATTCCTAGGAAGGGGTATCCAAATGTGACCTTCAACAGCAATGAAAAAAGGTCCTGTTTGAAGGAAGCTGGGTTTGACCTCCTCCTTCCTTACTACCCTTTATAAACATGGAGTAGCAACACCCACAGTCAGCTTTAGCCAGGTATGAGATACCATTTTCCTTACAACAGGGCTAGAGTTCACCAACTTAATCCAACACCTGCCATGCTGGGAGACTGCCTCCCAGAAACGGCTCTGGGAAATGTCACCTTGTCAAGGCTGTCTTCAAAGAGATGTGCTGACTGCTAGAGAAAGAGGGTTTGCTTAGGGGAGATGCTAAGGAACAGATCAGTTCCCAGGAAGGACTTTGCTGAAGCAGATCCTAAGGCAGGTGATGACCTGCAGCTCTTTGACGTCCTGGTAAAGATGGGCTGGGTGACTTTCCTGCAAAGCCAAGGCTCCTTCATCTCGGTAGTCATGCCAGCATTCAGGCTGGGCAGGAAGGCTACAGAGAGCTCTGAGTAAGTTAGCTGGGCTACCCAAAGAAGTATAGTCACATTAGCATGGTCTCCTGCTGGAGAGGCACATGCAAATACTTCCAGACAGTGTGGTCCTGAGCAAACCTTCCAGTGACTCCTGTCACACATCTGGGGTAGGACAATGCATGGACCTCTATTAAACTTCTGCTGCTCCTGAGAACAGGAGAGGAAGAAATGTTGAGAAATGACAGAATGGAAGAAAAGTACTTACATGACGGTGTTGAGGGGTTTTTTTGCCTGCTTGCTTCTCTTTAGAACCTTAAAAAAAAAAAAAAGAATCATTAAAGCATTCACATTTTAAAACTTGGCCCAGAATAAGGTTACTAAAGTGAGACAGGTCTCTGACTCTTCCTAGGGAAAGCAATTTAAACTTGGCGGAGCTGTCTGAGAAGTGCGTTTGTATCTGCTCAAACAGAAAGGTCGTCAGCTAACATTTTTAGAGTCTGTTCCTCTGGTTCAGCTGAGGCTAAAATGCAAGCCTGCAATCCAGCCAAGTATGCTCTAGGCTGGCACTGTAGGGACAGAGCAAGGTTTTCTGGCTGCTAGGATAATCAACAGAGAAGAAGTAGTCTCCTAGCTGAAGTTCTGGCAACACGGATTAGGAAAAATACAACATGTCTTGAATGCAGAGAAATAAATCAACTGTGAGCTTTACAGGGCTGCAAGGTGGGAAGAGACAGAAATGTCAGCTGAAAGAGCACAGGAGGGACAAGTAGGAGAGTTGTTAACAACAGCTAGGGCAGTAGTGGGGCAGGAGTGAGAAGAAATGGGAAGGAAAAGGTCATGATGTGAGAGGGCAATGCCCAGGTATCAAGAGACGATACAGACACTGTGCTGAGTGATTCATCCAGCAGCTCTCAGTGTCAGGAAATCTTTTGACACATTTTGCAAGGAAACAGAGATGACTGTGACTCAGAATAAGCCCATGGCAGCTTTTCCTTAGGAAAAAGAAAAGGCTTCGAAGTCCTCTGATTATTTTAATGTAAGCACAAACTCAGGATCTGACCTGGCCACTTCAAATTTTGTTCCTCTCTATGTGGATATACTGCCTTGAGTGCCATGAGATCATAGAGGATCAGTATGCTGGCTGAATATAATCTGACCAAGATTTAATGTTGAATAAGGATAGATTACCAATTGTCTGTCGTCCTTTGGTCATTTCTCAGGCCCACAGGAGCAATTTATGGAAAATAATGACACTTGATCTGATAAGTGCAGTTGTGAGAGCACAGATCTGTGCATCCTTGGATTTTGTGCCAGTTTTTCTGTAGACGCATCCTCCTGTTCTGCTCATGATCTCAACCTCTGTGAACTCTCAAAACTCTGCTCCAGTGGAACAGGGAACTTTTGAAGTGCACAGCATAGTGTCTGATTAAGTTACTCTGGCATGTCTTTCACACTTTTGGCAGACTCCCACAGTTTAGCAATAGGAACAAAGTGATCTGTTTTCATAAATACCAAGTGATTATTTCTGAAGAAGAAAAGAGGGAGATACCTTTGGCTGGCTAAGGCTTTGGCACACTATTGCTTAGATAAAACAACAAATATTCTCATAACCTCTAAGTGCTGTTGCCCTTTAGATACTATCAAATAGTAGAGGTAATCATGAAGCACTGTGAGATCTGCACATTTGTCATCAACACAATCTATCTAGTCAAGTTGAACTTTAATCCCCAAACGAGTCGTCCTGTCCCCTAATCCGCATGAAAGCACAAATCTGGACCAAGTTTAATTAGGGTTTCCACTGTGATAGCTGGCCTGGTGCTGAGTCCATCAGAGACTCTCTCTGACTAAAATAGCACCATGTTCCCATTCCCAGGCAGTTCCTGGCCACATACAGTCCTCAAATTTTCTTCTCTTTCCTGATGGACATTTATCTAGCCTGTCCTTAACAATTACTGCTTATTGAGATTCCTAGAATATTGCAATGCCTCACTGTCTTTCCCTAGTATCTAAGCTGCATTTTCTATACACCTGTTCAGGCCTGTTGCTTCTTACTGTGTTCCCAGTAGACAAGAGAATGCTTGACTCCTTTCTTTGCAGGAGCTTTTTATACAGTTGCAGTTTGTTATGATGTCTTCCACCGGTTTTCTCTTAGTTATTTTAAAGACCCCTGAGTCCTTCAGTCTTTCCTCACATCACATTTCCTAGACCACAGCTGTTTATCTTTGAGTTGCTTCCACTTTGTCTTTTATAGAGAGCTGGACAGAGCATCATTTAAGCTCCTACTAGCTCCTTGCAAAGGGGAAAGATTACCTCAAGTGTCTCCAACAACACATTTTAACATTTGCCTTTTTCACAAAAGCCTGACACCACTGGCTCAGTTTGCCACCTACCCCCATTTCCTCTCCTATCCAGCCCTTTTTTCAGCCTGTCTTTTACATTTGGTCTTAATTAAGTGTAGTATTTTCCCATTGTCTTTATGGAATTAAATCAACTGTTTTAAAACTATCAAACAAGTATTTCAAGACTATTCTAAACTCTGGTCTTCATTCTTGGTGTGCTCAGCATCTCTCAAAGCCACATCAGCCACAAACCTTGCAAATATTTTTTTCCCCAGAGGCATGATATTAATGAAAAAACTCCTGAGTAGTAGCCGAAGAGTCTTTTGCAGAATCTCCCTCAAAAGATCTTTTTAGTTTGATAGTAAACAATTGTGAACCATTCCTTGATATAATTTTTCAGTTTTGCAGCCACTTAACATCCTCTAAACCAAGTGACTTAAAAGGTTGACATGTGAGACAGTAAAAAATCTAAGGTCAAGACATAGGACATTGTCTGCTCCTACCATCCCTCTCTTATGATATGTCCAATTTATGTCAATTCCTCCACTCAACAAACCTACCTCATGAAAATAGGGCTGCATATGGAAATGAGTCCTGTGCCCTGCTGTAACAGACCCACAGGACTGTGAGTCAAAGAGGCTGTGACAGGTATTGCTGCTCAGACAGGAGGCTGATCAGGCTGCACATTCTGCACTCCCCTGACCTGCCTGTGTAGTGTCTGAGGACAAACTGTGAGTTTGCAGGGGATGGTACTGATTTCAGCAGGGATCTGTACAGGGAACATATTCCCTTTACTCTGTTAGCTCCACTTAACCTTTTTTGGCTATGAAAAAGTACTTTTTAAAAAAATCTCCATCTTTCTGATGAATATGCCAAATTTGACAAGGGATGGTAAGAAAGATATTATATCTTGTTCATCTGGCTCCTGTTTCAGTTGTCTTTGCTTAAGGGCAGTCAATCAATTCTTCCCTTTGTTTAGTTCAGCTCTCATTCTGATCTCCTCTCCACAATACAAATAAAAAAGAAAAAGTGACTGGGTGATAGCAAATGAAAATAAAATAATATTTTAAATTAAGAATATTTCAAACCTATTTGGTTTATACCAAAATAGAAACATTTAAGAAACAAATATGCTGATATAAATGTGTACTGAGTGTAATTTGCTGATGGATTGTGACTTGCTGAGGCAGCTTGATAGTGCACCAAACCCAGCAGTTCTGTTTTTGGTGTCCCTTTAGAAAATGTATAATAATTAAAGTACAGTGTTTTGGTCCTGTATCTGCAAAACCAGTATGATGCTTTTCAATTTTTAATGCCTTTTTACCAGAAGAATTCTCCTTTGTTGGTTCTGTCTGGATGCTGGAAGTCACTGGGAGATACCAGATTTTCTAGTGACATTTTCAAAAATAATAGAAGAAAACCAAGAGGAGTAATGAAGTAATTTATAAACAAAATTCCAAAACACTTTTGAAACCTGGCCACTGTTGCAGTGAGTTTGGAAGGGGAAAAAGTTTTGCCTTGGAGTCAAGCCTACACAATTATTTTCTACTAATTAAAACCAAATACCCATTTTATACCCATTTTAAGGTCTTATTCCTTTCCTTTTTCCAAATTTGTTTTCCAACCACTTATATTTTATTAAATATAGCACATCTAATAATACCTGTATGCAATGTGAAGAGGACTAAGCTTTATCCATAAAGTGTATTTACCCTTCTTACTTTGCTAAATGCACAGCATGCTAGCAATTTATATCAATCAATGAGGCATTACTGACTAGTTTAGCTGGTCACAATGACTAGTTCAGGCACTTATAATGATGGAACTGAGTATTACATAGCTCAGATTCCTTAAATTTATCCAAGGTTAAATGCATCATATTTTTTTTTCCTTCAATGATTGATAGTGATACAGAAGCACCATTTTTTAGCCTTTCCCATGAGATACACATGCTTTGGAAAATATTTTTTTCCTATAACCCCCCCTTCATTCAAAGGCAGTTGTAAGGAACTGTGCTCTTCTGACCCGTCTCCAAGGTTTCAACCTGAAATCTGTTTTTAGCTCTGTGGCCACAAGTCAAGTGCAGTTGCTGATTCCTTTGACTGTTCTGCAAGTGCTGTCATCCATGGTGTCAGCCTTCCTGGCACAGCAAGAACCACGCTGGAGCTCTACTCATAAATGCTGGTGTTAAGCAACTGCTAATCTATTCTAAGGAGTTTATCATCTTTGAGATGTTCAGTTTGTAAAAAATGTTAGATGAGTCATGAGACATTATGAAACCCTGAAGGTATCACGCCAGATTAGAGCAGAGGCCCTTTACAGTCAGCACTCTGTCTTGGCAGAAGCCAGAGTCAGATAATTCAAAACAAAATGCAGTAAATGGTGGGCAGTTGTCCTCAGCAGCTTCTACCTTCTGCCTCTCTTCACTGGAATATAATTTATCCCCTGAAATATAAGAATTACTTATTAATTCCAAATCTCTGTGTTCTCTTTGTTGAAGAATCTGCCTTTGTCTGTCATTTCTGATAATCCTCCCTCTCTCAGTCCTACTCAGCTCTTTACTTCAGTGTTTTTTTCTATATTACATTTAATAGAAATCTCATTGCATTCAAACTAACTTCCCTTCAGTATCAGGACAACTGTTGGTCACAGCTATTCAGCTCTCCCAAATAAATTATTTACTAGTATTGTGTGTTATTTCTCATCTGAAATAAGTTTATTCTTATTAATCTTCAGTACAAGTTCAGCAGTCCCCATGGTTCAGTATGGCAGTCACAAGTCTCTTCGCATTTTCCCACTGATCCTACTGCATTTCTGATGTCTTTGCATTAAATCAGTGCTGCCCAGACTTTCTTTTCCCCACTGCCTTGCTTCTCAAGAACTCCTTGAAACCCAGTGATGGTGCCATGTATCTCAGGGTTTCCTCAGTCCTTCTCCTATCCGTTGGTCAGATGTGTGCCTCTACCTCTTGCCCGAGAAAAATGAGTGCTCCTGCCAGAAGTCTTCATCAGCCCTGGACCTGACACTAAGAGACCACAAAGAAAGACTGTCCCTAAATAACAGGCTTCAGGTTGGATTTATCTTGGAAATGAACCACAAACGTCCCAAGGACAGTAGATTGACCCAATTTTTTTTTAGATAGATGCCTCAGAAATTAACCAGATATGGCAGGTTTAGTATTGTTTTATACAGCTGAATCAAAAGATTTAAAATCATATATCTATCTTTCTTATTCCTTAAATTAGACCCATCAAAATCTGTCCAAAGATCTTTGGAGGAACATGGAAGTAGGGTATTTTGCATGTGGAAAAAATATTTCTGGCTTTGAAAAGAGAGTTCATTCCAACTTTGTTTTTGTCATCGCTAGATAGATAAATCTACATGATCAAAATAAAACGATTGTTCTCTTGCTCCCCTCACTGACTCTATTCAATTATTTAAGCTGTGTTAAGATGAGCTTACAAACTGGGCCACAGTCCAGGAACTGATTACAGCTACCTGTAGATAGCATGATGAAGGAGGGTTAAAATGCCTAATTTCACTTTTGGAAGTATTTTTGAGTATTTTCTTTTATTTTCCCTTTAAACTGATAGCAAATTAGCCTGCTGCTTGGAACTGAAAATTTACCCATCACGTTTGTTTTAACCCAGTCTGGGATAACTGAAAATTTTTAATTGGCCACAGGAAAATTAGGTGCCAGATTGAGTCCTGGTGTGGACTTGACAGTTTTCTCCTATAAATATCCAATGAGAATTATTGTAACACAACTCAAAACCAGTAAAAGTTTTAAAATTACCTCAGAGTGCATTTAACCTACAAATAAACTACAGAATGGGGCTCAGAAAGTATGTGCAGACTAATCAGCAGCAGACGTCTTTGGGACATCTGATTTGGCATCCATAACTCTCCAGAATAATCAGAAGCTTTGTGTAAGGCACCACAGCCACCCCAAACAGAAGTCCATCCTGTTTGTGAACAACTTGAGCCTTTGTCCAAGTGGCCAGGTATGCCAAGGGTGCCAGCAGCTCCCTAGTAATGTGATTCCAATGAAACCTATGGTATCAATTGTTGGTGCAAAGAGAACACTTCTGTGTAAATCTCCCCAGGTCTGGACACCAATGTTGTCAATCTGTGCACAAGAAAGATTGAAAGTAATTCCATGGTTTGATGGCAGGCCAATCCTTTCATGTCTGACTGGTCTGTAGTTAGTGTAACACAAATCACAAGGTTTTTCTTATCACCTGAGGTACAGGTATTTGTACAAATAAGAAAATGAAAACAGCCCCATAAGGAAGGAGGTGCAGTAGAGTTTAGAGAGCTGTCCTCTACTTAGAGAGGTCTTTGTTTGAGAAGGTATCAGCAGAGTGGTGAGAACTGCAGACGTCAGCAAGGAGTTTTCAGGGAGTGAGAAAAGGGGCTGCAACACGGGCCTTCGATGGAGCAGGGCCCATCATTAACTCACCTACTGCATGAGCCCTGCAGCAGCTGCACAACTCCGCCTGTCTGTGTTTTCCAGGGTCAGCTCAGTGCACACATGAGCTGGGAGCTCCCTGAGGGCATCACCCTCATGGGAGGGCCTGGCTGCCCGCCCTGACCTGAGCCACCAGCCCTCCCCACCCTTTGTACCTCTGGGTGGGACAAGCAAGGAGCCAGGGTACGTGGAGCCCAGGCCACGGGCAGTGGCTCTCAGGCATCGTTTTTGGCATCTTGGTTCATCCTCACTAGGCAGTCAGGGCAGGCCCTGGCACCCACGGTCCAAGGAGAACCAAAATGTCCCTGCAAGGACTCAGAGCATTCCTGGTCAGCAGAAGTCCATAAGGCTCTCCTGGAAGCTGGCCAGGGTCACAGGGGATGGGCCAAGGCATTCAGACAGTGCCCCAGGATGAGTAGGACAAGACTGGGTTAAGGCCAGCACCTGCTTTCAAGGAGAAAGGCACCACATCAGCCCTGCCCACCTTGCCATCCTCCTGCTTCCTAGCCCTTTGTTCATCCTGGTTTGACCCAGAAGGAGGCCTGGTGGCAGAGGCATGGATGGGCAGGCTCAGCAGGAGGCTGGTGGCCCACAGGACTGGAGGGAACCAGGTGTCCTCCATTCTGGGCACCCTTGGCCCAGCTGCCCCAGGTGTGAAACACCTTGAGCTTCCAGATGCATAAATGAGCTGTTACTGTCTGAAACACTGCAACTAGGGCCTGGAGAGGAGAAGACACAGCAGGAGCATAAACATCTCTGACTGACAATCTGTTGGAGGACTGACAATCTACTCTTAGTGGATTATGGTAACATTTGTGAAAAGATTTCCACCTTCTGTGGAAATAACAGAAAACCTGTACTTTGCCTGGGTTTAGGTGAGAGTCTCCAGAATTTTCAAGAAGCTGGACTAATACATCTAAGATGAAATTTGATGCAATGTCAAATGATTTTCTCTTCAAAACTTGGGGGTTTTTTGAAAATAAATGATGGGGAAGAAAATGAATAATGCATTATTCATTCATTTAAAAAGAAGCTGCTGGCAATGGTTTAGTCAGATGCAGTGCCTTTGGCTGGTAAAGATAATAAAGGAGTAATGAATTAGTCATCAATACTGCACCGAAAGTAAAAGGTCAAATTTGTCATTGGACTAAAACCAAAAGGCCAGATTTGTTCTGTTATTCTAAAATGGTGGTCTTCAGGCCCCCTTTGATTTCCACACTGCAAAATAGTTCCAGCAGAGCTGCAGACTCTTCCATGGAATATTTAAAACTATTAAATGCCCCTGCTTTATCTCTGTTGCTTTTTCAAATCTCATCAGGAATAGTTTGTGCACCCTCAACTAGCCATGTAGTACAATCTCATACAGAGAATTGAATCTGGCCTCTGGTTTAACAGACCCACAGAGATTTCCTTGGAGAATTTGTTCCACAACAAAGATTCTTGGATGAAATCCTGACTTGGATTGTCCAAACTGCTACAAGGCAGGATTACAGTGATGCCAGGATTTTACCACCGCAACAACTAAACAAAGCTGGTGCCTCCTGGCTTCCCTGCCATCGTACTTTTACTCTGCATGTAGATTCTTTCTGTCCTGTGTGCACTCCATGGCACAGAGTTTTGTGGCCTCCTGTTACTGCAGGATAAATCACCTTTCAAGGGCCTATGACCTCTACAGCAATAGCAGCACCAGGAAGCAGCACAGAAACAATCAGTTTGTCTGGGACCTGAGAACCTTCTGTTTGCATTCAGCTGTAAAAACTCAGAGACTCTTAAACCTGACTGGTTTTGGCAAAGGACAAAGCGCTGCCAGTCCTACTTGAATCTACTGTATAAATTCACGTCCTAAATAATTTTGTGTGGTTTGCATCATTCCCTCCCTGATACAACTTGCTGTCTTCAAGCCTGCATTTGAAATTTTCATGCTTTTTCTCGTAACTGTTCAGGTCAAATTTGTCTTGTCAATATGACTTCAGCAGCAGATCAGAATGCTAAAGCTGGCCTTGCTTACTCATAATTCTAGCATCACATTCCCAAAGGGCAAGATTAGTAATTATTGGTAACATTACTCCAAAAAGCATTCCTTCCCATTCTGTAACAAATATGAGAAATGTGATATCACTATCTTAAGAACATTTCCATACCTCTTACGTTTCTCATTCTTTAAAAGTATTTAGCACTTCTGCATCACAGCTGCCTTAATTGCTGGAAATCTGTCTTGCCTTGCTTTGGAAAGCAGTGAATTAACATGCTGCTGCTTGTACTCTGCTTACTCACTTCCAGACATGGAATTTTTTAATCTAGATTTATAATATTGTGAGATTTTATGCCTCAGCTTGCTTTAGTTGACACTTGCAACATGGGATGTGAATTACTTATCAGCAATGCTTATATGCCAGTATGATGAGCACCATCCAAAGCCCAAGAGGGCAAAAGAACGAATTCTGAGTGTAGATTTTTCCACTTACAGCACTTAAGTGGCCAGGTAAGAAAACACTTACTAAAAATTAATGTAACTTCTTTGTTTCACTCTCCCAGGGATGATATGGATTGCCCGAAGTGTCAAGGGGGGTACTCCCACCTGAAGCAAACATACATATAAATTAAAACTATACAAGCACCAATTATTTGCTGACACAGATGTTAATGCTACTGTGAGCACAGCTGTCGTCTAAGAAAGCCCTAGGTGCTGTAGCTCCATGGAAATCTTGGTGTTTAGCATATTAAACTTATGGATGTAGCTCTTCTTATTTTAAACAAAAGCTTGCAAGCATGGAGGGGAGGCAGGGACTGGAGGTAAAGCAGCTCCTGAGGCAGGGAAAAACAGTGCTCTGCCCCTACACTGAAGTGTCCAAGCAGAGCAGGACAGAGCTGAGGTGTGTCAGAGATGCATGGGAGTCTCTTTCCGAGTGAAGTGAGAGAGGCTGGGACAGGAGATTACTTCTTGGGCTATATACTGCAGGGGGTGAGAGAGCCAGAGGGTCTCAATACTGCCTTCAAGCCCATCTGCCACCATGAGTTAAAGCCCTCAGGGATCAGGAATGTCTTCTCCATAACAAAGCTCCTCCCGATGCTGCTCGATGCTCGTGGCATAGTAATTGTTGTTCGGAGAATCAGTATTGCAGTGGGTGCTGCCCTTCACAAACATCAGTGATGTCTGAACATCATGTCCCCGTGTCCCTCTGCAGCAATCAATCTTCCCTTGGCCCACTGGAGCATTAAATCAAGTCTGGAAATGAAAATGCAGTTTGTGGGCATGAATTCCTCATTTTCACCAACAAGCGTAGAGAAAGATACAGAGACATTCTGAAAGCATCAGTGAATCTGGATGAGCTTTCTAACTTCCCACCTTGGGTGCAGTCCTGCAGGACCAGAAAAAGATGTGTATCTGTAGGATTTCATGTTCCAAATAAATTACTGATCTTATATTGTTGCAGTTCTTTTCAAATTTTTTGTCTTTATTGACCTATTTTCTACTTTGTGCTTTGTTCAAGTATTTTTCCCTACAGCAGAGAAATTGCAAATACAATGTTATCGTGAGCAATGTGCTGACTTTTTTTTCTTATCTATCTTAGGACATTTATTTACCCTTTCTTCACTAGAGGCAGACCTTTCCCACTGCAATTGCTTTTCTTTGGCATGTTATTCTGTATCTATAATGGCTTCCTCCAGGGGTACTACCTGATTTACTGCGCTGAATACCCAAACGATTGGTGCACCGACATCCGATTTACATCAGGTAATTACAGCTGCAGGATTCCCAAGATCTAATCTCCAAGCAATTTGTAAACATTTTGAATTATGTCCTAATCTTCAGTGAACATGTGAGTCAAACCTGTAGTGATGGAAATCAGCATAAGACCTGCTTGCTGGCCCAGATAAAACAAATGTGCAGTAACTTTTTTTTCCTGTTAGGCAGCCACCTTTGAAGGTATATCATGTTGTGTGTTAGTCTCAAATCATGAGCCTTGTTTTACTGACAGCACTCCAGAGCCTCCTGCTGATGTGGGCCACGGAGATGCAATCTCAGGCCCCAGGTGCAGGGGGCTGTGCCCTTGCTCAGCCAGAAGCGTGCACCCAGCAGTGGCTGTGTGCGAGCACAAACTGGGGCTTTCCTCTTCCCTGCCAGGGAGCTTTGCACTCCATGCAGCTATCCTGAGTGAGAGAGAAAAGCAGGGCAAAACCCCAGCATGAATGAGGCTTTGGGGACAAAGAGCTCTTTTTTCTCATGTAAGGCACAGGGGAAGATTAGAGATCACGCACAGTCTGGTTGTATGCTAATACGATTCCTTTCTATTCTGTAACTTAATAGCCTAGCTGAATTTCACCCCGCAAAATCCCCCAGAGAATAACTGAACAAGAGCAGTTAGATGGCATTACAGATTTGGTACTGCACAGAGAGTGGTTTTATATGTAAACATAGAAATGAGGATTAACATGGATGTCTGAGGAAACATTTCAGATACAATAAGTACAAACTAACTAAGGTACTCTCTATACCCTGTTTCAGACCATGGATGCAAGTCTGGTCCTTTCAGACAGCATCACATACTAAAAATTCTGGAAATTGTTTTATAAGACCTCACATAACCAACAAAGAAAACACCATATAACTTCATTTTCATGATAAGTTATATATATATATTTTTATATATATATATTTAATGTTAAAAAAAAAAGAAAAAGAAAAAAGAAAATGAGCATTAGCAGTACTTGAAATATTAAGGAAAAAACAAACAGTATATTCTTCCCCTACAGCTCTTACCAACTTTCTGTTGCTACTGGAAGTGTTGAGGTTTTATCAGCATTTAGTCTTTTATCTATACATTGCAGTGCACGCACTACTTCTTTTCTTGCTTTCCCATCATTGTCAGAGCTGGTTTTCTCAGTGTCCAACATGTCACAAAATGAAGGGCTTATCATCTGCAGACTTTCTCAATCAAATGCCTCTGGTTTTTCAGTTAAATGGAATCTGGTCAATGGATCGCTCTGGCCAGATAATGTCAGCATCCTTCAGCAAGTACCTGCTTTCCATCCATGCTCAAAGCTCTGTCCAGGCAGCCTCACTGCCAGTGGACTGGGAGGTGCTGAGATGTAGGTTCCTTTCCCAGCTCCAGTGATGTGCTGCATAACTCTGTGTCTCTGTGCTCCCCTTTCCTCAGCAGTAAAAGGAGGATGTTGGCACTTGTCTCCAGCTCAGTGCTTACTTTGTGCTCAGCTGTGGCTGGCTGTCTTCAGCTGTGGTGGCCATGGGTACTTTGTGTCCCCCCATCAGTGTCCAATAAATGGGGACTATGGTCACCTGGAAGTTCAGCGGAAAGTGCTCTGGTGTCACCAGTCACCTGTGCTTCTCCTGTTCAGCAGCCTTCTTGGCAGCAATGCACCTTTTGACTTGAAAAAGAATCCACCCACCTCACATTATGACCCCTATCTGTCTGCTGCAAAGACAAACCTCACACATGAGCTTGAGCAGGGGTATCTGGACAGAGCTGTCTTTGTAATTCATTTCTTGTTGATTTCTTAGGCCTCCTCTTATTTCTGCTGGGAATGGGAATCAACATTCACAGTGATCTCCTGCTGCGCCAGCTGAGGAAACCCGGGGAAGTCACATACAAGATTCCTCAAGGTACATTCTTATCCCCCCTTCCCTGAAGGAAGTAGGGCAGCAGAATAAACAATGTTTTCTGGCTGAATTCACAGGAGAGTGACAGTAATGGCAGAGAAGCTGGTCTCGCACAGGTACTTGGTTCAGGTGCCCCCCAGGCTGCAGGGACTCGTGTGAGCTGGCTGCAGGCAGTCCAAGGAAAGCAGCAAGAGTATCTGGAAAACACAGACTTAGTGGAGAGATTTAGGAAATTGGCTGGTCATTCTCAGAAGATTGAAGTGGACACAGGAAGAGGATTTTAACTTTGCAAAAGGCAGCTGCAAAGAAGGAAATAGTCTTCTACATGCCCAGAAAGAAGTAGTAGTTGATTGCTTACCATGCAAAAGGTGGATTCAAAGTGTAAACTTTAGGGGAAAATAACAACACCAAGGATGCAATTGCTGAATTGCCTTTCCAGGAAATGTCTAGCTCTGTAGAGCAATGTGGATAGGAATCCAAGAATTTCTTGGGCTTGGTATTGACTCCTTCTGCTGCCTTGTTATGGATGGTGATATGTCTCTCCCAGAGTTTCTCACCTCAAATATTTACCGGTCTCTTGTCAATGTTGCATAAAACTGAGATCCAGATTGTGCATTCCCCACAGGCAGTGAAGTTGCAAAATATTTTTAGGACATGAAAAGCATTGACTAATACTAATTCTTATAATTTAAATCTAATAATGGTCTTTCTTAAGTTATTTTCCAAATGAAAATAAATGGTTGTGAAAGTGCTGGAAACATCTGAGTCAGAATCCCCGCTGATTCTTGTATTTACACATGAACTTCAAACAAGATCCCCCTTTGGCATGGCTCCACTGGCTTCAGGGAAGTGCATTTAGGTTACTGCTATGGGCTGAATAAGAAAGGGTACATATTCTGCTGCTGACTTTATGTGAAAGAACCTTCCATGTGCAGGAGATGACTGTAAAAATTAAATATTTTGTCTGTTGCTGCAGGAGGACTGTTCACCTACGTTTCTGGAGCCAACTACTTTGGAGAAATTGTGGAATGGTTTGGTTTTGCCATTGCAACCTGGTCCCTACCAGCCTTTGCCTTTGCCTTTTTCACTCTCTGCTGCATTGGTCCACGTGCTTATCACCATCACAGGTATCAAACTGTTCCTTGCCATATGCAGCTACTTCCCCTTGGAATGCAGTTTGCAAAATGCCAGGGAGGACCAGAGCCAGGATTTGGGATAAAAGCGAAATCTGAAGCCACATACAGGAGGTGTATTGGCTTATTTGTGTAAGGCAGGCAGGCAGCTGGTGCCCCTGGCCTGACAGTCATTTATTGTGACCTGAGCTGCATTACTGCTTCCAGCCTGCTAAAGCCTCTCTTTACTGAGCCCCATAAATGTGAGCCTTTCCTTGCAACCTCTGCAGTCCTTTGGAACAGATATGCTCTGAATTCCTAAAATTTCTACTTTAGTCCTGTTAGAACCTTAACAGTATTATCAGTTAATTAAACAACCAGGTGTAAATAGTTTTGGAGCTGCTTTTTTGCAGAGTAACAAGGAAAGGCAGCTTGGAGCAGTTTTAAGGTTGCTCAGCTGATCTGTATTGGAACTGTGCAGTTTCCCTCCATGTATGCAGGTTCACTGTCTTGCTTATTTTCTTTCAGGTACTACCTCAAGACATTTACGGACTATCCAAAATCAAGGAAAGCCTTGATTCCTTTTGTTTTTTAATGACTGAAATATGGACACTCTGTTTTGTTTTCATAGGATTTTTTTTTTTCCAATTCCTAGTTTTAATGCTAGGTCTGACTATAATTAATTGTATAGATGATATCCCAGGATTGTAACAGACTAGAAGGTAATTTGGAATGGAAGTTCTTGTTTTAATTTGAGGGGAAATTGCAGATAGCTGTGGGCAAAAGGACTCCCCAACAAACATATTTGCTTCTCTGTGCAGCTCTATCTGTGGGAACAAGTATGTACCTGCATTGACATCAGAGAAAACACATTGGCTAAATATTGTTGCAGAAAAGTAAAAAGTAAGCCCATTACTTTGGAGAATCCAATTTACAGCACTTCTGCAACTGCCCCTGCTGCCCCCACACTGCAGCACTGGTGCCCTCGCTCTGCTGGCAGTGCCCTGGGTGTTGCCACACTTTAAACCACACAGGGGGGTCTCATTTGCCCCAAAAAATTACTCAGCCCATTATTTTTCATCTAAAAGGCATCTAAACTCCCAGAAACACAATGTAACAGGAGGGAGCTTGTGCTGGCACAAGGCTGGGAGCAGTGTGCCATGGCACAGAGGTGAGGCACACAGAGATGGAAGCTGGCACTCACAAGCACAATGTCTGTGTTGCTTCCTTAAGCATTACTTCCCTCACTGTCAGATGATTAATCTTCAGCCATCAGGGTTTGTTTTTTAAATGTACTTTGTTATAGCAATTGCAGCTCCATTAGCATTTCTTTTCTCTTGCAAATCCAGATCTTTTTTTCATAATAAAAATTTTTCCACTCGGTTGTTGTTCATAAAAAAAATTTGAAACGGTGATGTATGACAAAAATCACAACAAATAAAAAGCTCTGTGTTGAAGAAAATGTTCTCTGACACTGGCAGTACATTTTGTCTATGGAGAATATTTTCAGATACTCTTATTAGGAAATGATGCAGGGATATTATTGAATTTTTACAATCAGACAGAATGCCTCTTCCTAATTTCAGGATAGTTAGGAATTTTCCAAAAAATGTCATTAACCCCAACAGGAGGAGATGTCCCCTTGGATGCTGATAGTTTTGGTTACCCTTTAGAGCATAAAATCCTGCTAAGAATTATGCTGAACAGCTGGCAAGAAAAATACCAGACTGCACACATGAAACATACTACCTACTGTTGGAGTGACCTGATTGATTATATGCAATTTCCTCCAAAACACAATAAAATTTATGTGAAACACAGAGCTGTGTTAGCCTATAATTTACTGTTTGCAGAAACAAATTTCTGTGACGTTGCTTACCAAGTTCTGCTCACAGCAGCTTCCTCCTTCTGGACAAACCCTCCCTTCTTTGCTCATGTTATAAATCTTCTTCACTGCCAGAGTGGAGCAGCCAGCTGGGGCTGGCTCCCATTGTGCAGTCCCTCTACAGCCCAGAGGAGAGCCATGTGTGGGCAAAGGTAATAGAGGGAGACAATAAGATGCAAGCAAAATTGTTGTTGCATGGGATGAGAATTTCTACATTAGCACCACAAAAGTGTTTTCCTTTGGTTACCATATTTAAAGCAAGGCTGGAGGCAGTGAGGATACCAGGTTGGAGATTTGACCCCTTCCTCAGGGAGTGGATGCTGAGTATGAGCAGCAGCCGTGCTCCCCAGAGCTCCTTCCCTCAGCTTATCCTCCTTGATGATCCCTCCTTGCAATTTTCCCCTCCAAAGCCTCACAAGTGGTGAGAGAGCAAACAGCCCATGAGTGCCAGTGTTCCTAGCTGCTGTCTCCTCCATCCATTTCTGAGCTGGGGAGAGCAGGGACCATGCTCTGCCTCACCCTTTTGACCAGAACAGGACTTATGCAGACTTCTCTGTCCCTCCTACCCACTCCCCACTGTGGTATTTTTGGAGTCCCCAGGAAGAAGGAGGAATTGAGAATCTGACTCCATGTTCTTAGAAGGCTAATTTATTGTTCTATTTATATTATATTATATTATATTATATTATATTATATTATATTATATTATATTATATTGTATTGTATTGTATTATATTATATTCTATTATGTAAAAGAATACTATGCTAAAACTATACTAAAGAATAGAGAAAGAATACAGACAAAAGGTTACAAAGAATGATGATGAAAACTCATGACTGCTTCCAGAGTCCTGACACAGCTGGATGGTGATTGGTCATTAAGTCAAAACAATTCACATGAAACCAATGAAACAACCACCTGTTGGATAAAAAATCCCTAACCACATTCCAAAGCAGCAAAACAAGAGAAGCGGATGAGATAATTATTGTTTTCATTTTTCTCTGATGCTTCTCAACTTCCCAGGAGAAGAAATCCTGGCGAAGGGATTTTTCAGAAAATATGACAGTGACATCTCATATCCAAACACCTCATATCCTGCATTTATTTTGTCTTACTTAATATGTGCCCCAGGTAGCCTGTTATTGCCACAGTCAGTCCCAGATACCAGTGCATGGAGCTCGGAGAACTGGTGCTGGTCCAAGGAAGGAGATGCCTGCCCGCAGGCTGGAGGGCCCCCCAGCCTGGCACAATGCACTTGCTGGGCACAGGGTGCCTCCAGGTGATGGACATCTTGCAGGAATATCTCCATCCTCGCTGTCATGGGCCTTGGACATGTTGGTTGCAGGCAGGAAAGGAGCACGTTTTCCTTCTGCCCCATCCCATGGCATTTTTGGACAGCAGGAGCAAGACACATAGGCTTTAAACCCCCTACAAGCAATGATTGCAGTTAATTGTCATGGAGGGGTGGCACAGGCTCTCCCCATATGGAGATCCTCCGTGGGAGTGTACCAGGGCAGCATAACTCCTGAGAAATTTCTTTCATCATCCCTTACTTTTATAAGGAAAAATATATCCCCACATCTGTGGGAGAAAAAATGCAGCAGACATTTCCATATCCTTCTGCTCAAACCTCTGGATGTTATGAACACATATGATTTCAGAGCTGACTGTAGAATATTTTGCAAAGCAGCACTTCCCTGACTTTCTTTGCAATGTCCTTTTGTTCTGCCAAAACCCAACAGATGTGTCCTCTGCTGGTGAGCATTTTAAAGAATAGCTCGTTCCTTTTTTCCCCCTTTTTCCAATACTGCTTTTCTGTTTGGTTTCCTTCCATCATTCACATCATAGCCTTCATTAATCTTCAAGGAACATTTAAGTTTGGGTGCTGTTCACCAGGAAAGAGCCTCTCTCAGAACAGCCCTTAGTGCTGCTGCTCTGACAGAAAGAGCTCCCTTACACAGAGCTGATACCCAGCCTTCATCCGTGCCATCAATCTGCTGGAAAAAATAATCCTTTCTTCCCAGGACTCTTGTTAATTTAATTATTTTTGTACTGTTCAAGTGGTTTTCTTCAAAAGTTGACTTCCTGCAAACATGTACTATACTGCTGTGGAAATACACAAATGGTTTAGTCATGCATCTGACAGTTTCTGCTGCACGACATGTTTTCTGCACCTAAGAGATCAGCCAGACCACTTATGAACTCCAGAATTTAGATATCTAATCTCTTCTGACAACCAAACCCAGAATTAAATGCTGTTCACTGGGAGGCAAAGTGGAGAACAATGGCACTTGCCAGCCCTCATTCCCATCTCAGTGTGCCACACACCCTTCAGCTTTTGCCTGGCTTTAATCCATGCTTTAGACAAGAGGTCACTCAAGACAACAGAATTTGCTTCCAGGCAATGTAGGGCACTCAGTTGTTGTTTTGAAGTACATATTTTGTTGCAGTTGTTGTTTTGGAGAACATGTTTTATGTAATATATTTACGTAGAAGGCAAAGACCCCCAGTTTTGGCCCCTGAGTGACTTTCTTTCAGACAAGCACTCATTTGAGAGCTGCACTCCTGCTCCCATTGCTCTCCTGGAACAGAGCTTCTTATGCTTGGACAGAAGCTCTGAATGTCTGTAGAAATATCAAACCATGGTGTATCCTGCTATCACAACTACTGAGGAACTCTCCCTAGGTAGGCAGAATGCTCTAATAGCTTAGGCTCAAGAATGTTAGCTTTGTACTGTTGTCTGTGTCACTGATTGACTGACAAATTGCACCCAGTGACTCACCACTTCTGGGGCCTTTCCCTTTCCCTTTCCCTTTCCCTTTCCCTTTCCCTTTCCCTCCCCCTTATGAACCCACTGAACACTATGATCAGCAGAGGGTTTGTCTGCGTGTATTTGATTTACTTGTCCAATTAACAAAATCCTTTTTAATGCAGATCACCACAGAGTCTCCTTTAAGTCCAAGCATAGTTCTGGAAGCCTCATGTCCTCTCATCAGCCACCTCTGGGCTCTCCTGAAGCAGTCTAGTTTCTCAGAGTAGGCATTGCTAGAGCTGTCTCCTGTCAGACTCAGACACTGCTGTCCCTGTGTGAGTAACGTGATCCAGGAAACACAAACATCCAATATCACTCCAGAGCCAGGGCCTGCCAGCTCCTCACGAGTAGCACCGTGCTCTGTGAGTGAAGCACTGACAGCCTCTGACCGCTTGGGAACATGCCATTATTCACCTCAAAAAGAGGTTGCAAGTTTGATCTCTGCAGGATCAGAGGTGGGTCAGACATCAAGAAGTGTCTAATAGCAACATCTGCAAATGTAAAGGAAGATAGGTGGATCTGGTTCTGGTCTGTTATCACAAATTACTGCTGCCTTTTCAACAAACCTACCTTCAGTGCCCTGAGTCTAAAAGGTTAAAGAAAAAGACACAATTTTCAGAAGTTCATTATCACAGAATCACAGAATTACAGAATGGTTTGGGTTGGAAGAGACCTAAAAGTCATACAGTTCCAACCCCCTGGCCATGGGCAGGGACACCTTCTACTGGACCAGGTTGTTCCTGGTCTAACTTAATAGGCAAAGTTAGTTCCTTTGCATATTAAGAGAGGAGACTGATCTTAACTGATTCAGTATTTGGAATAATCCCACCAGCATGCTTTTTCAGGTAGGTGTCGAGGTCTTCCTCTCCAGCAGTCAGTGAGACATTAGCTCCTCCAGGCAGTAATTTACAACACCCAGGTTGGAAGGCTACAATCCCAAATAGGAGATAAGGATGCTAGAATTACATCCCAGTAACCCCACATCCATCTATTCATTTAATGGCACGTGCATGTGCCATATAATCAGGTAGGAAACAGCTGTGTCTGGGTCCTCTGACCAGCAGTGTTATTCCCAGAACTTGAGTTATCCTGTTTGAACACCTCAGCTCCAGCATCACAGGCATCTGACAGGTTGCATTCCAGTTCACTTGCCTACTTTTGCCATATGAGATTACATGTAATATTGTCTTGGCCACTCTTCCCTACCACACCAAATACACTGTGTCTGTTCAGGCTGAATATCCCCCTGCCCTGCAGAGTTACTGCCATGAGGAAAGGCCCTTCACTGTGCGTATGTTGCATTTTTATGCTATGTGGTAAAAGAGGAGGTGGCTGTTGAGGGGTTCATTTCAATGAGTTCACAGCAGTCTTGCCTGGGCCTGAAATCTGTGTGGGGTGTGTTTGTTCTGCCTGAGTGATGAGAGGGGAAACAGCTCCATGAGCCCCCTGTGCCCCCATTCTGTGCCCACCAGACCTTGGGAGCTGGCCATGGGCTCCCTGTGTCCACAGGGCACTGGGTATCACACCTGTGAAGGGGAATTCAGCTTTCTGAAAACCTTGGGAGAGTTCTCCTTAGCATCCCCATCCTCATTTTTCTCATCCTCAGTCCTCCCTAGCAGGGGGCTGCCACACCTGGGGATGTTACAGCAGAGCAAAGCCCTCCTCACCCAGCACAGTCAGGCACATATGTGCAGCCCTGAGTGAATCTGTTTTCTGTCATGGAAACTCCTTAACTCCTCCATCTCCCCGGCAAGAGAGCAGCTCACAGATGATTTGGAAATCACTCTCTGCCAAAATAGGATCTCTGCCATTTGACCAGAAAATCTGTGTTTCAGATCTCTGCAGGAACAGAAACCCTGTCCTTTCACCAATTAGAAACTTGGAAGGTATTCAAGTAGAGGAAACCAAGAAAATTACGTTCACAGTGGATGTTCTAGAGATGGGGAAAGCTGGCTCTGTCAGGCCTACAGGCAATTTTAAAATACCAGCAAATATCACTCTTGGGATAAAAAGCTGGAATTAAAATGCATTTACATCAATGGAGTCCCCTGATCTAAATAATCTCTTTTTTCTGCTGGTAATTTATAACTGGTAGTAAATAGGAAAATGTGGATTTCAGCATTCATGTATTCATCCTGCCTTCTGCACAGTGGGGTGAACGTTACCCTTGCACATCCTGGCAGGCTTGTTTGCTGACAAGTATTTCTGGGGATGGGAACTGAGCTATGCCAGGCAGTCCTCTTACATGTGATACAACTTTGGCTTCACAGGCAGCAAGCCAGAGCCTGAGCCCAAAGGGTTACAAGTATATCTGCAGATAAAGTCATAAAGGGAAAAATGGGGGCTCACAAAGCTGAGCTGGACACCCTAAAGCTGTGCTGATAACACTGGGCTGAACTCAGGCTTGGCAACCAGCACTTTGAAGCATGTCGAACAGTGAAAATCTCCCTGACTTCAGCAAGGATCTGGTTTCACATGTGTTTTCTCTGCTCAGATGTACCAATGGCCTGTAGCCAGTGATTTTCAGCTCTGTTTCTACCCAGCATGTCTTAACCCTGGCAACTCAGGCAAGAATTTTTTCATAAAACAATATTGTTGTTTCCCTCATTTCTGCCAAGATGCTTTTTCACAGGCATTTCAGAATTTCTTCTCTCCCTAGGTCTTGGGCTCTTAAACATTTCTTACAAGGAGGAGTAGGATAGACTATTTGTATACCTCTGCCTTCCCCTTCTTTTCCAGTCTGGTTTAGCCACCAGCTTGAGTAGAGACTGCCATTCCTGCAGCCCAGCTGAGAGCATGTATCCTTGTGGCAGGATAGAGGCCAACTCCCTTAGTGTCCCATGATGGCAAAACCTTGCACCATTTCATAAATTTATTGTCTGCTTTGTTTTTTTTGGTTTTTTGTTTTGCTTTAGGTTTTTTTTTTAATGTGCCATGAAGAACCTCCTTGAAAACTTTCCTCTCCTTCAGTCCTCTGCAGGGTTTCAGAAGTGTTCTGAGTTGTGTGGCATTCTGTTTGGGTCTGTGTCAGCAAGTTCAGACTCCACCTGAACTGGCAGTCCCTGAGCCATGTCTTGGCTCTGCAGGGTTTATGCTCTTCCATCTCTCACTCTTCCTCTCATCCATCTCCTAGGCTTTTCCTCCTCTCTTTTTAAAATGGATCTAAGCATTTGAGGCTCTGGGCTCTATCTGATGTTGCAGTTGGGATTTTGTCCCCCTGGGAGATGCAAACCTGTACCCTGCATACTTTCACTATGGACCTACTCAGCATGAAGCCCAAACTCTCAGGCGGCAAAGAGAAGCCAGTAGAGGAAATAAAATGGAGTTTTCTGCCCTAAAAGCAAATGAAGTTGGAAGAAACTAGAAGAATGCTGAATTTCCACCCTTCAGCAGGTCATGGAGGAGGTGAACACAAAGGCAATTCCTTGTTCTCCCTGGGAGGGAAAAAAGGGTCATGTCTGGGACCAGGGCAGGGAGTCCATGGCAGGACTGGCTTGCTTAGGAGGTCAGCCCAGGTCAGATAAGGAGCTCCATAGAAGGTTCAACAACAGTAAGAAATGGGAAAGCTGTTGGCTGGGAATGTCACTGGGAACTTTGGGGGTAGAGTTCAGGATGGTGTAAAGGCATCAGTGGGGTCAATGCACTCTTCCCAGACAAGTCATTCACAGTCTTAGCACTACAGGCTAAGGATGAAGGAGCATCTCTAACATCAGCTCTGATGAGTATCAGTGGACTGGTCTGCATGTTCAGGGTGCCATCTTTGCTCTGAGCATGGTATCATTTTCTCTGAAGTGGGCTCATGCTAGTGGTTGGTGCTGGGCCGTGAGTCCCCTGGGACTCTCTGTTGACCAGGGCTCTGTTTAGACCCAGTCTATCTCTGATTTATCCAGACTAGATGAATGGGTCCTGGCTAGAAAGGCTACTAATAAATTCACTAATTGGGCTTCCTTTATCAGAAAGGTGGATTCTAATGCTGGCTCAAATGTACCCATTTGTGCAATGTTGTCTGGATGATGTCTAGATGACATCATCTCATTATATCCAAATAATTGTTTCCATTAATTTGAAACCACTGTTCAGAGAAACTGACCCACAATTTCTGGTTGAGCCCTCACTTTGCAGGGCAGCTGGTGTCATAGCACCATCTCCTCAGTTTTTCTTGATCTCATTTGAGGTCTACTGACACTGTGCTGCTTTTGCTGGTTAGAGGACATGATGAGCTCTTGCCAGCCTCAGCCATCCCTGCTCCCCTGGTTGAAGCAGTGACTGAGAAGTGAGTGAACTGGAATTTGAGTAAATGAAAGCAAAGGGCTTGATTATGCCAGATGTCCTGGGCAATTAGAGTGTTACAGAGAGGAAAGGATCTTAACCACAGCAGTCTGCCTGGGCATCCCTCAGGAGGTCAGGGAGTGCGTGATGGCTTCTGATGAGAAGACCATGCTTCCTTCACCTAACACACTTTTGTTTGGGCTTTGCTATTGTGTTTTAGCTGAGAGAGGAGGAACAGCCAAGGAGGGATGACTCACAGCCGTGCTGGAGGCAAGGCAATGACTCAGAGGTGGAGCTGGCTTGCAGTCCAGCTGCAGCCTTACATCACACAGCAGTGGTGGGGCTGGAGGGGCTCCCAGTGTGCTCTCCTTATTAATAACCCTGACAAAAGATGCAGTGACTTGGTTTTGGCATCTTTTAGCACATTCCCTGCCAAAAATTGCCCCATGTGTTCACCTGCTTCCATCTGACTCAATAATCTCTGAACACAAGTGACCGGCTCAGTCCTGGGATGGCAGGCAAGGCCTGTCTCTGCCTTTACATGATAGCAATAAAGCCTACTGCAAATGCCTGGCCTGACATATCTGACAACAACATTTACCTTGATTTATGTCTGTATCACACTGGGGACTCATCATAGTCCTGGGGTTGATTAATGCACCACAGAGCCCAGCCATGACACCTCCTCAAAGGATCTCTGTGTGACTTGGAAGGACCTCCTAGGGAGGCTTCATCAAGCCTGGAGAGCTGCTCAGCTCTTGCTGAGCAAGAAGCAGCTCGTTAGCAGTGCCCAGCCAGATCTGTTGAGCCCAGGGAAGCTGCTGAGAGAGGCTGGTGCATGCTCACTTTTGGGAGGTGGAGGCCATGCTCTCCCCATCCTGCCGTCTGAGAAAGTCCTCCAGTATGAAAACACATTGCCCAGCTGCCATCAGGGGAAATGGCAGAACGGGCTAAGAAAGGCATGCAACAGAGCTCAAAGAATAAAGCAGACTCCTTCCCCAGGAAAAATATGTACACATCCAAGATGGGACACAGATTTATTCCCCCAACTTCCTTGAGTTGATGAAGGTGACAGAAGCCCTGATACATGATCTCACGTGGAAATGGTGAAAACAAAGGTGCTTTGGGCCTGCTTGCCTTCAAGGAGTGAAGAAGGCAGGTGCCTGGAGGAGCGGTTCACCCATAACACTGCCTGAGCTGGGCTGCGCACTGCATGTCACCTGCTCCTGATGTCAGGCCCAAAACCCTTCGGTTTTTTGTCTTTTATTTCTCCTCACTGGAAGGATTTCTCAATCACAGCAAAGTGTGTTTTGATGATATTTTTGTTCCTTGGTCTGAGGATATGTTGACAATCTCACTTCCTACCAACTGCAACACTGCAATTGCTTAATGCAGAGTGTTGTCACATCACTAGTTTATCAGACAGAGCATTTCAAGTTTTTAACCTCTCATTCAAATGTTTTGATGAAAATGCCACAATAGTTTTCTTGCTATAGCCATAAACATCAGATACTGTGCAAGTTTCAGTCCAAACAGCCTAAAACCCCATTTATTTCAATAAAATTACCATTGGTAATTTGTACCTTTTCATTTGAGAATGTGTTCACACATGAAGGAAATTAACTGTTTTCAGATAAAATTACTTATTGCCAGCAAATTACCATTATTTTGACTTGCACTAACAGTTGCTAATAATGCAAGATGGGGAGGGAGAGGAACATGTGTCTGTACCAGCCGTTGTCTCACTCTTATCCAAAAAGCATGAAGAAGTTGCTGGCAGTAATCACAAAAAGATTTTCTTTCTTTCTTTCTCTTCAAGCATAAGTTTAACAGCTGTTGCCTCTAGCAAGTGTAATGTTTGCCCTATTGATGTTTATCCCACACTGAGTTTTGTAACAGACCAAAGAAAAATAACTCCCCAAAATGGGAACAGTTGTGCAATGAATCAAACTTGTTTCCTATGGTTGGCACTCAAATAAGAAAAAACACCCCAAAACAAACTGGCCACATGAAGCTGTAATGACCCAATGCCCAGACCTGTCCTGTGTGAAGAACGGCAATAGCAGCAGAAATTATCACCCTGGTCTCCTGGTGGGGCACAGCCTCAAATTTTCCCACAAGTCCTTTTCTGTTGTTATATCAACAACTGCACTCCTTGTCCCTCTGGGCAGCAAGTCTCCTTCTTGACAGAAACTTTGTGTTCTTGCTCCACACTGGGCCTTGTGACAAGGAAGCGGCACAGCCGGGCTGCCCTGGGCAAGGCTGCCCCGCTCTGCTCTCTGCTGCCCGTGGACACTTGCAAGCTGTGTCTGCTCCAGCAGCATAATATCTCCTTACCTGAGCTGATGAAGTAGATGAAAGCACATCATTTTGGGGGTGAACACTGTTCTTATAATTGTGTAGTGCCATGGCCCCAGTTTTCACAGGGGAGTCTCTGCCAAGGCACCCTAGGTCCTACAACAACCAGCAACCCATACAGTGCTAGCTCTGCAGCACAGCTCAACTTTTGCTGGGCAAACCCAGTCCCTATTAATATATATCAAAGAAAGAAAAAATCATCTTCTCAGTACAGGTAACTCCTGGGTTCTGAATTTTTTCCTTTTTATTTTTGGCAGACAAGCTGCTCACTTACTGTCATCAGCATCATCTCTGATTTCCCTCCATTAGCTGTGAGATTTTAACACTGCACACAGCCTGCACAATTCCTTGTTTCTCTCCCTTTCATTCTGAGTCCTCACCTTTGTCCCCATATCTGTCTCACTAGTACTGTATTCTGGTACTGCCCAAAAAAGTTTCAGTCTGAGGTGAAATAACATGGGTCAACTCACTGAAAAATGCCCTTAAAAGAGCTGCACTGGTATAGAGAACTTGGAATATCCTCTTTAAAATCCAGCAGGTTAACCACAAGACAACATACATAACTCTAAGTGCATGCTCAGGAATCCAGTGTATCAATAACCAGGGTAATGTTTCTTCAGTTACAGCAGTACTTCTTTTTCTGGCAGACCTCATGGGCAACATGGTCAAAAGCAAATTCTAGATCTAATACTCCTTCACAGGCTTTTGACTAATAAATCAAAAAGTGGAGAGCAGCTAAAATCTCTAACATATGCAAGGAGCTAAAATAATTTGTGATACTTTGGGACAAACCTCATTCATTCACAAGGGAGTGGGCTGGAGAGGAGGATACTCACTCTTGAGAATTCATTTCTGCTGAAGTGAGAGGTGCTCAGCTAGCATGCAAACTGCAGCAGCATCATTTGTCATTCGACCAGAAGTCATGATTTGGATGTGGAAATGATGAAGTAAAATCCAGTGATTTGTTCTCATGCAGAAAAGAGATTAGAATATTGAATCTGCTTCTTAAAGCTTGAAAAATCTGTGCATTTTTATTCTCCAAAGCCAGGGCTAAGTTGCAGCAATTATTTTGGTGTTATCTGATGCGCTCAAGGGCACATGTGGACTAGAAGTCAATGGTGCCATTTGGCCCTTCAGTAGGTCCTTGTCTGTTGTTAGCTTTACAAAATTCAGGGAATGTGATGTTCATCATCCAGCATGAGCAGCTGCTGCTGGAGCTGTTCCTTGGCTGGAGTGCTGGTCAGCTGGTCAGCCAGCAGTTCCTCCAAAGTATATTTAATTTTGCAGTGTAAATTTTGGAGCATATTTCTTAAGAGGCAGTATATGAATAAATACACAGATCCACCTGCTAGCCAGTTTGAAGCAGGTCTACTCAGATGCCAGGAACTGGGAGAGCTGGTCAACATTTCTGGCTCAACTTTTGATCTGTTGCATGAATTTTGGCAATTTTGGCAAGGCATTTCTCACTGTAGCTGCTTCCCTTTCAGTTTGTCAAGGTGCAAGCACTTTTTGTGACAGGAATAAATGTAGTCTTGTCTTTATATGAAGCCTAATGAGATGGGACTCTGATCTCAGCCAGTGCCCCTAGACCAAAGCTGTGGAATTTAGATTTTTTTAGTTAGGTACCTTTGGAAAAAAAAAAATACTCAGGGACTGTTTGTCAGCAGCAGCAGATCCAGGGGCCACAGTGAGAGTGGAAGGAAATCTGAGCTCTCCTCTTACAGGATGAGTCACAAAGCAAAGCCAGGCAAAAGTTGCTCTCAGTGAGATCCCCAACCAGAGTCCTGTCACTCACTGGCATTGTAACATCAATGATAGGAAGTGAATTCAGCTTGCTGAAAACAATCAGTTTTGGATCACACAGCTGGTGAGGCATCTGACAGACCATGTGCACAGGCTTCTTTCCTCTGGAAACCCCTGGCAGCTTTTAAATGTCAAACCTTTTCCAATCCTATGCAATTCTAGATGTAAAGAATCCTTCATGGGAAGAAGCTGGACACCATGCAGTTTCCTGGTACCAGTGTGCCAGCCATGGTGCTGCAGCATCAGTGGTGGCACCCAGGAGGAGGAGCTGGCTCTGTGGGAGGCACTGGTGGCAGGGAGGAGGCCCCTTGCCCTGTGTCCTTATTCAGCTGTTGAAATAATTTCTACATTCATCCACAGTTTGAGGCTCAGCATCAAGAAAAGATATTGTTTCTTTGTCAGCATTTTTTCAGGGAACGCCCATGGGAGTTCCTTGAAAAACTCCCATGTTTTTCCCATGGGCTGATGTTGGACACCATACAACCTGCAGCAGAAATGTTTGCTAGCAGAAGGGAGAAAATAGTAAATATACCTCCCTCATTAAAAGGAAATGTTTTCCTACAAGCATCAAGCACCACAAGTTGGCAAACATACTCATCTTAAATGCTCGTTGTAGGGCATCACCATCCATTTATTTCCTGAAAGCTGCAGTGTCTTGTGTAACTAACACCATACAAGATACTGGTGTAGTTTCTAGTGGAGGTGGGGAAACAATCCAGTTGATCCTTGCCTAGGGTGATGTGTTTCAACAGAGTTGGTGCTACACAGAAGCTGGGTCTCTCCGGAAGGAAAAAGACCTCTGCCCAGAAAGCCCCTTGGAACCTTGGAGCCCCGAGCAAAGAAGCCAAGTCCCATTCTGGGAGCTGTCCCAGCCATGCCAGGGACATGAGCCCAACACAAACCATCCCAGGCATTCCAGGCAGGGGCTGTTAGGCAGGAGGGAAATTCAAGGGGTCTACCCTCCACAGGCTCCCTTAAAGCCTGGCTAGGCACTGCCCCATGCCTGAGGCTGCCAGGCAGAACCTCAAGCTGGTGCCACTCAGTTAATTTCCATTATGCCACTTCCAGAAAAATATTTTTTAGCTTTCAAGTGGTGGAGAAGGGGAAGCAAAAAGAACTACTTATTCACAGTAATTCTTTGTTCCAGCAGTTAATGAGCAGATTCAGCAGACTGAGTAATGTTGCCTCTAAATTGCTCAAACCAGAGGTCACAATGGCTCTTTCAAGGGCACTGGCTTTATGTTACCTGTCTCTGTTTGCAGAGGATGGATCACCTCAATTTTTCAGTACAGGTGGGTCACAAACCCAACAAGGCTCTGATCACTTTCTGCAAGGCACCAAGCACGCACTGACAAATGAGATGTCTTAGCACTTCTCAGGAGGTGATCAGCATCTGGCAAAACAAAAGGCTGCGGGGCTAAGCGATCCAGACAGCCTACACAACAATAAATTACACATTGAAGCTGCTGTGCTGGCAAATGTATTAGTCACCCACACTCAGCAGTGCTTCTTGCACAGCTGGGCACATTGACATTAAATCTTACCTGCACTGGGAAATGACTCTTTCTCTCAAACATTTTCAAGAGCCAGTCTGTTGCAGATGGTTTGAGGAAACACAGATATCCTGAGCTCTCCTGCACAAGGCCATGTCTATAATTTGCTTTCTCTGCTTATAAAGGAATGGCTGAGTACTGTGTTTTGCTTTGCAAAAATCTGTCCTTGATGGTAATTTCAACATATATGACCACATTTCTAATGAAAAAAAGCCGGTCTGATTATTTTTCAGGTTCCATTTTCCAGCATTTAGGGTTTTGCTACCTAATTTTGGATTTGATTGCCTCCAAGTTTTCTTGTTAACACCTATTGGTACTTTGCCCTGAGGTCGCACATGTAGAGGTTAATCACCAAAGAAAATGCCTAATACCAATAATGTCATCGTGGTCCCCAGCTCAGCTTGTATTGAATTAGGGCATTCCAAATTTGAGCATGATACAAACCACCTTACACATGCAGTATTTGCACAGTGATAATGAACTGTAGTCAGCAGAGTGGTTTTGGTGCAAGTGGAACTGGAGTGTTTTTATTTTAGAGCTCAGAAAGCATCTGCAGGCTAGTTTGCAGCACCTCAGCATGGCAACCCATTTCCTCAGTTCAGTGCACTGTTGCCATTGCACTGCATCAACTGAGTTCAAAACCTCCCTGAAACAGAAATCACAGGGAAACTGTATTTCCAATTTAGATTTTAAGACCTTATTCTTTAGGATTAATTTGTTACTTTCCAAATGTGCAAGTGAATTATTCCTTTATTTCAATATGAAGCACAATGGGGATTTGTCAGAGCTGGAAGAAAGGCCAGAAAAGCAATGAATAAATTATCTTTTTTGTTTTGTGGGAAAAGCTTGATTTGGATTACTGATCATTGGGATTTATCTACAAAACCATAGCCATAAAAACCATTGTGCTCAAATAGTACAATTAATTTAGTCAGATTACACATGTGCTATGCAGGAAATTCTACTCCTTTCCTGTGTAAAGAAGTGTTGTTTGTTTATGCCATCGGGCATATGTCTTAGGTTGGAAATGGGGGTGTGTATTCTATTCCTATCTGTTAGAGGTGGGGCAGTTTTCTTTATCTCTTCTACAACCAATCCTCCCTCCAGGGAGACATCTTCTGTTGATGGGCTATTGAGTGTCACTGCATGGCTGAAAAAATTACATCATCCCATTGTGAGAGGCTCGGCCCAGGGGGAGGAGCCAAGCATTCCTACCTGGATATAATCTGAGATTTGGAACACCACAGGCAGCCTTTTCCCACTGGATTCCCAGAGAAGCAGCTGCTTTTTCCACTGGATTCCCAGAGGAAGACCAGGCCCATCTACACCACCACGGGACCTTCAGAGGAAAACGACACTGTTCTACAGGATGACTGCTCCAACAGAACCACATCTGTCACTGCAGGAGGACAGCAGCCACCATTTAATCAGACTGCTACCAACACACTGACCCACAGGGTGTCAGGTCGTATTCTGACTCTTTCAGTGGTTTGTTTTCTTTTTTGTACTATTGCATTTGTGTTTTTAATTTTCCTAGTAAAGAACTGGTATTTCTATTTCCAAATCTTTGCCTGAGAGCCCTTAATTTCAAAACTATAATAATTTGGAGGGAGGGGTTTTACATTTTCCATTTCAGGGGAGGTTTTTTGCCTTCCTTAGCAGACATCTGTCTTTTCAAACCAAGACAGACATAAACTCCATGTTTCTCAAGACATGCAGCTCAGGTGCTCTAGAACATGAAGGTCCTTCTGTGTTGCCTGGTGGGTAGTCTCATTGTGTGACCTTCATGCTGCACAAGGAGGAATGTCAGTTATCACAAAGGCTAGGCAAGTGAAATACTGCTGGTGAACTTGAGAATTTCTTGTGTGATCAGCTAACAAAACAATTGAGAAGAAAGAAACATCCTGCTTTGAATTGACTGATGTAAGGCATAGCCACATCACCTCTGCTTACCCTCAGTTTGCTCTGATATCTTGATTATTTTAAATACATTGAAGCAACCATCTACCTTTACCTGCACAAACCTAAAAATAAACATAAAAGGAGGGATAAGCAAACACAGGCCATGGACTTCCCTATAAAGAACTGCAGTATAGTGACTCCTGTGTCTGGGGAGTTATTTTGCCTTTAATTTCATGATCAGCATGGATAATTGGAAGGTTTTAGAGCAGTCTAACAAGCACAAGTTATGGGAGAAGCTCGTTTTACGGGGATTTAATTGGCTATGCACTAAACAAGGTTTGTAACCACAGCCACTTCCCAACTCCTGGTGAACAGAGCCATAGGTAGCTACCTAAAAGGGAAGCAACCTTTCCCTGCCACTTGTCTAGGTTCCCCCTAATGTTAGAGGGAGAACCAGGCACCCCAGAGGGTCTGACCTATCCAGATGTCTCTCCCACAAAGGACAAACAAGGTCTGTTGAAGTGTGCACTATTTCCTCCAGAAAAAGGAGAAAAGGGAGCCAAGATGGTTTCTTTAATTTATTGGCAGTGGTGCTGTAAGTGGGACAGGGTAAGGAACAGGGTGCTGCAAGGCTGTAAGCAAGGGAAATCTGACTTAGAGATCAGTCAGCACAGTTGAAGATAAACAATCTATGGGAGCACTTAAAGTCAATACTCGCCTTTTATACAGCCGAAGTCAGATGAGATAATCCTATCATAATGACCAGCTTGTTTCTAGAAGAAATAATCTCCCTTGAGAATACACCTCCATTCCTTCTCAGCCTTGCTATTGACAGAACCATATTAATTTTGGGTTAACATGAAGGTTATTTTATTATGAAGAAATGCATTGACTTTTGGGGGTGGGGGAAAGGCTTATGTGGGCATAAGCCATACATATGTAAAATTTTTGAAATCCCTTATTTCCTCACTTTTGACTGCTATGTGCAGATTTTAATAAATAACATGATGCCCATAAATTATGAAATGAAAAGCCTGAATGGCATCAGCCAAGCTACTAATATTACTCAGAGGTTCCCACCTGCCTGAAGCCAGACCTTGCAGTGTTTGTCTTCTCTCTGCTGCTCGTTTAGGAACAGATATATGCAAACTAATTGTTTGAGCAAGGACAGGTCCTCCCAGTGTCACAGCTCACACCAAACCCACCAGCCACAGAACTTCCCCAATTGCTACACACGGCAGCAGGATGACAGAGGACCAGAACAAGAGAACTCTTCCCTGTCTCAATCTTATCTAGGGGAAGAAAAGCCATGTTTTCAGTCTGCAAGAGGAACACATCTACGCTTCAGATTACAATGGAAAGAAACGCAACAACAACAATAAAACATAAGAAAAAACAATTCCCAATCGTAGTAATATGTAATGCTGTAATGTATAAAATTCAGCTGGGAATAGCTCTGACAATCAAGCTGTAACATTTTCTACAGGAAAAATTGAGATGTGATGATACTCAATATGCTGCTCGGGAATGCATTTTCAAGGTCTCCTAAGGTCCCTCTTTTTCTTTTTAAACTGAAATGCATACATTTCTCTCCCTCCTTCCTTTTGTGACTTCATGACACTTCTGCAACTGCAGTTTCAACCCAACCACCACTTAACATTTTCTTTCTCTGGGAAATTCTAGAGTGTCTTTCTTCATATTAAATTATTGCTGCTCTAGTGGAGAATAGAAGAGATCCCGTTATATTATGTTCGGTCCATTAAGTCTCTAATTACTTTGATTTTGATATTGAAAAGCTCTAATTAATTCTTTTAATGTGTAATATTGTTAAAGCCCTACAATTGATTTAATACAATTTTAAAGGAAAAAAACAGAAAATATTTATTTCCAATGAAATATATAGTAGAATGAAAGGATGAGAATACTTAAATATTACTTAAGTGTAAGAAATGTATAGAACTAATTGCTAGTATATCATAACCAGGCATTCTGAGTCCAAAAAATTAAATTAAGATCAGACTCTTGAATCTTACAAAAATCTCAGCTGAAACTATTATATCAGCTGAAACAATTCACAGTGAAACATCTCAAAAAGCCCAAACACCTGCCTTTTGTGTCTGAGTCTTTTTAATATTTGGCTTTAAAAATTGTCAAAATGGATTCCTTCTGTGTAATTACTGAAATGCAGTATTTAATTTCTTGTTTTCGAACTTGCACCCTTGTAATTTGGATAAGTATAACCACATTGCTAAGCATCCTGTCTCTTTAAACAATCCTGTGCTTGAAAATAATCACTACACCACTGCAGCATCTTCTTCATTGTTTCACCTTTACACCCCTGATACATGCCAACAGTATGACCTTCATTTTAACACAGAGCTTTCTTCATCTCAGTATTTGCTTACTTTTGGTATAGCTTACTGAAACTGCCAGACCACAAGGACCAAGAAGTGCTTGTAGAGGATGCTACTGCATGATCCTCACAATGATTTGAAAAAAATATTATCAAGCATGCAACACCTTCCATTTTAATTTCTTGAGGCAGAATCACAGATACTCAAATGCAAGACAAAGGCAAAGGTGGATGCCAACTGGATGCACCAAAGCAGCAGCCACAGCCCAGGGCTGGGGCAGCACAAAGCAGCAGAGTGCTCGTGGGTCTCACCCATAATCAGATATTGACTTATTGACCGGGATAAGTCTGCAGGATGCTCCCAGGGAGCCCAAACCCACCTCCAGCTGCCTGTCATTCAAAAACTGCTTTTGGGGTCTTCTCCCAGCTTTCCAGAGCAGACAGTCTGACTCAGCGCTGGAGCCCTTCCTTGCACCCAGCACTGTGTTCCAGGCATCCCAATTCCCTGGGGAGGGGAATTGCCAGGGCCAGGTACCCCTGTGGGTGCATCAGGACCCAGTGTCCAGACACCCACAGCTGTACAGCAGCCAAACTGGTGCCTGGGTCTGGGGAGCTCCACCTCAGAGGTGCTGTGCTGCTGCAGCTGTGACTCCACTGGCTCCCAACCCAGCCATAACAATTAGACTTGGCAATCATTAACTTAGCTGAGTAACAACATAAGCTTTCTAATACAGCTCGTCCGCCAGGTTTTCAACAATCCTAACTGCCTGAAACCTGAGGACATCTGGTACACCAAGCAGCCTAATTTTTCCAGCTCAGCTGAACATTTTCCATTTGCATGCACTTTGCATACATTTTCAGCTGCAGCATCTTCCCTCTTCCCTGCATCTTCCTTCCTGCTTCCTTCTCTATTTGCACAACATCTCACTGCTCTCTTCCTGTGTTTTGACTTTGCAATCCCTGCATCTCAAGCCTACTTCCACTTATCTCACTCCCAGTCTTTGCTGGTGCCACAGGCACAGAGCTCTCTTCTTTGGTTTTGCCATCCTGCTCCTTTTCTCGCCGTTGGTTCCACTTTCTCTCATCCCCTTAATTGCCTCATGCTCATTTTACCTTGTTAATTGCTCACTCTTGTCTGGCTCTTTCTCATTTCAATAGATGCAAGTATTAATACTCTTATTGTTTACAAGCCACCAACTCCTCCATCATTCCCCTCCCCAGCTGGACAGGGGAGAGAAAATATAATGAAAGCTCATGGGTTGAGATAAAGAGAGGGAGAGATCACTCACCAGCCATTGTCATGGGCAAAACAGATTTGTTTCAGTGAAAAGGAATTTAATTTCTTTAAAATTATATCAGAGTGAGACAATGAGAAACAGAAGCTAAATATTAAAACACCTTGCCCCTACCCCTCCCATCTTCTGGGTTCAGCTTCATTCCTGAGTTTCTCTACCTCCTCCCCTTCCTGCAGCACAGAGGGATGGGGAATGGGGGTTGCAGCTAGTTAAACATGCATTGACTCTGCTGCTCCTTCCTCCTCAAGGACAGGACACTTCACTTTTCCCCCACCCCCGTGTGGATTCCCTCCCAGAGGAGACAGTCCTCCAAAAGCTTCTCCAATGTGAATCCTTCCCATGGGCTGCAGTGCTGCATGAACTGCTCCAGTGTGGGTCCCTTTCCAAGGGGTGCAGTCCTTCAGGAACAGGCTGCTCCAGCATGGATTCCCTGCGGGATCACAAGTCCTGCCAGCAAACCTGCTCCAGTGTGGGTTCTTCTCTCCATGGCGTCCTCAGGTCCTGCCAGGAGCCTACTCCAGTGTGGGTTTCCCACAGGGTCACAGCCTGCTTTTGGGCATCCCCCTGCTCCAGCATGGACCACAGGGCACTGCAGGGGGACAGCTGCCTCATCGTGGTCTTTACCACGGGCTGCAGGGGAATCTCTTCTCTAGTGACAGAAGCATCTCCTCCCCCTCCTTCTGCACTGACCTTGGCGTCTGCAGAGCTGTTCCCCTGACATATTCTCAGTCCTCTCTCTGGTTGGAATTGTGCCTTTTCTTACTTTCTTAAATCTGTTACCCCATAGGAGCTACCACCATTGCTATGAACTGGCCTTAGCAGGCAGAAGGCCTGTCCTGGAGCTTCCAGGCATTGGCTCTGTCAGACACAGGGGAAGCTTCTGGCAGATTCTCACAGAAGCCACCCTTGAGGCTCCTCCACTACTAAAACCTGTACAAACATCCTTCTCTATTCTCTTTGCTTTGTAAGCTCAGTGAAAGGCTGGACTCCTCCTCATGAAACTCCTCCTCCCTCATCGGGCCCCTGCCCCCACATTCAGACAGCACTGTTTTTGAGGAAGCCTCAAAATGACCTCCTCTTAGGCAGCTCCACCTCTCCCCTCCATCTCCCATCACCTGTCAGGCACTTGCCACAAGTCAGCTCCCTCTGAGAGGTTATTCTCTCTCATTTGAAGCTCTGCCCTTCCCTTTCCCTTCTCTCACTTGACCACCATGCCTTTTGGAGACTCCTCTTTATCTTGCTCTTCAGACTCTAGAATAGGTGTTATAAAATTGTGTTCTCATCCTCTTTCTCTTCTATCTCCATGTAATCCCTACCACAAACATAAACTCTCCTGCCAAGCAGCTTAAAAACCCAGTGCTCTATTCAGATTGAGCTCTAAAAGAGAGATCAACCCAACCAAAAGTTAAAAGGTACAGCATAGTTGTCTCTATCTACAATGGCTCCATCTAGGCTTCCATTACAGCTAATCCTGTAGGAGGTATCTAAAGCCAGCCAGGACAGGCACTCAGGAAAAAGCTGTTTCCTTTCCCCACCTAAAAAGGGAGTCCAGCTGAATGAATTGATGACTGCACTGTAGACATTTAAAACTGGGCAAGATGACTCATAGACCCTTTTTTCCAAACACATCCTTGCTCAGCTCCCTGATGCCTGCTCAGATAAGCCTTGCTGTCAGTTGAAGCTCAAGCTTGGCTAAGCCAGCCAAGTTCATCCCACAGCCCCTCAGCTGCTGTTTAGGCCAATGTTCACTTATGCCTCTGACAGGGGGGACAACTTTGGTCCAGACTTCTTCTCATGTCCTTATCCAGATCATACCCAAACCTTGAAAGCACTGTTCCACAAATAATTCCTGACATGAAGCCCTTCTGTCTCCATGTGTGGAGCTAAGGCTCTCACCCCTGCTGAATTGCCACTTTGAATTGTGCTTACTGCCAAAGCACTTGTCCTTCCCTCAATAAACGCAGCCCTGTCCTGCACACAATCACTCTACATGTCTTTGCAAAGGATGTGGGTCTGGCTGGTCCTCCCATGCTGCCATGCCTATCTTTTCACTTCTCCCTTAGCTCCCTGCTCCCTGTCACATCAGATGAGAGCTGACTGTCCTCGCTTTCGAGCCCACCCCAGATCTGTCTCTGTCATGCACAGCCTCCCATGTGTGACAGCCAGCTCTGCCATCACCCATCAGCTGGTGACCAGGGCCAGGCTTCCTTCTCTGCAGGCAAATTCTGTCTCACTGACACCCTGGGACTGTGCACAGCCCCCCCTAAGGTCAGGGACTGGGCTGGCCTGTGCAATCCTCATGGTGGGCTCCTTCTCCGTGACCTGTGCTCTTCTATGATGCCAATTAATAGATCTAAAATGGCAACAGCAGCCACCAAGTCACAAAAATGATTTGCATAATAGTATAAAGAATGGCAACTCAACATTAAGAGTGTGAAAAGTGCATATTACATGGCTCTATGCAGATATTTACTATATGTATTACGTTGTGTTGATTAGTAGTGCTGTATTAACATTTCAATAGTATGGTAAATGTAGTTTTGTAGCTTAAATGTAACTTTTGTAGTTAAAATTGAAACTATGAATGTGAGAATTATTTTTAAGAAAGGAATGAGGTACTTGCACTGAGATAGCAGCCACAGGACACCTAAATCTTTCAGAGAAAAAGAATTTATTGCTCCATTAGCAGAAGAAATTAACTTCTTCCCACCTTGCTCAGCCCTGAAGATGCTGTCAGGATTCAGAGGAAGAAGTTGACACTGACCAGACAGAATCCTGTGTTTGAATGGAATTTATGCATCATGTATGAGGTGTATGAATATGCAACAGGCTATTGCTTTTAAGGGTTAATCCTCTGTTAACGTGTGTCCTTTTTCGGGCTTATTCTGCCCAGAAAAAGGTACCCAGACCATCAATAAGTCTTTATTTTTATTGTCTAATATTGTCCTAATCCAAATTGTTCAAATTTTTATTACTCTAATTATATTACTATTTTTATAACCATTTTATTACTATTAAACTTTTAAAATTCTAAAAACAAGTGATTGGCATTTTTCACAAGAGGCATACCTGTAATTTAGGGATAATGTATGCTGGAAGAAATTAAATGCCTTTGCCACCCCTTTGATGATGCTGCCACTTAGAAGCATTACACATTTCATAGAGTCATAGAATGGCTCGGGTTGGAAGGGACTTTAAAGATCATCTTGTTCCAACACCCCTGCCATGGGCAGGGATGCCTTCCACTATACTGTTTGTTTATCAATACCTGAAAATATAAGTCAAAGAATGTTTTGACCACATTAAAATACATACACTGAAAGGAGTAGCATTAGACTTGCACTTTTGACTTCATACTTACTTTTTCTCCTTTCAGTGACTAACAGTGTAACATTATTTTATATTAATTTCTTGGCGTTTTACATACAATTTCTTATTAAAATTAAGAGGAAAACTGCAGCTAAATAGCCTACCCCTTTAAATCCTTTTAAGTGGGTGACCTAATGACTGGCCTTTCAGAACCTGAAGGAAACATACAAGAAAGATGGACAGGGACTTTTTACAAGAGCATGACAGGAGAAGGGGGAATGGATCCAAACAAAGAGTGTAGGTTTAGATTAGATCGTAGGAAGAAATCTTTTACTGTGAGTGCGATGAGGCCCTGAAACAGGTTGTCCAGAGAAGCTGCGGATGCTCCATTCCTGGAACTGTTCAAGGCCAGGCTGAAAAGGGCTTTGAGCAACCTGGTCCAGCGGGAGGTGTCCCCGCCCGTGGCAGGGGGGCCGTAACTCGATGATTTTTAGAGTCCCTTCCAACCCAAACCATTCTGCGATTCAATGAACTCCAGACAGACCGCGGGGGAAGGGGGAGGAGTGGGTGAGCGGCTCCTGCCATGAGACGGACACAGGCAGGCAGGGCCAGCTTTGCCTTCCCCTGCCGGCGGTTCACTTACGGCGGAGCAGGAGAGCAGAGCCGGCCCCACGGACGGGCTCCGCAGGGCGCCGGTCCTGGCGGCCCAGGAACTACAGCTCCCAGTGTGCCCCGCGACAGGCAGCAGCCACCGGGGCAGGGGCAGGGGCGGGAGCGGAAGCGGCGGCCGCACAGCACGCCGGGATCCGTAGTCCAGAGGCCGCCGTCGCCAGCGCCTGGGGCCGTGTCCCGCGCATTTGAAAATTCCCGCGGAGGTTCGCTGCGGATCTCGCGAGAACTCGGCCCGTGCCCCCCCGCCCGTCCCGCCCCCCGCGCGGCGGGTGAGCGAGCGAGGTGGGTGCGCGGGCGCGCGGGGCCGGGCCGTGTCGTGTCGTGTCGTTGTCGCCGCTGCGGGAGGGACATGCCACCGGCACCGGCACGTACCGGGAGCGCGGGCTCGGCTGGGCTGGGGGCCGCGGCGCGCACAGGAGGAGGCGGCGGAGGTGGCGGCAACGGCGACCCCCGCCCGCCCGTCTGCCTTCGTTCCTCCCTTTCTTCCTTCCCCCCCGTACCAGCGCGTACCGGGCGCTCCCGAGCCGCATAGGCCGGCACCGGCGCTGGCGCAGCGCGGGCCCGCGGGGGCCTCGGGCGGGCCCGGCCGCCCGTCCCTTATGTAAGTGACCCCCGGGCTGCGGCGCCGTGTCCGCCACACGTGCCTCGGCCCCCGGCGGCGGGGGAGGCCCGGGCGGCGCGGCCTGGGCAGCGCACATGGGAGGCTCCGCCAGCCCGGGGGGCGTGGGAGATGCGGCGGCTGCCGCCAGGAGCTTTCCCTCCTGCCCGGCCAACCGCGCACGCCCTCTGTTCTCGCCCCTTGGGCCGCGTTCTTGGAGGTTTTTCTTTACTTCTCTCTAATTCCGCCTCCCCCTCCCCCGCCGGGCTTCGGGGTTTTATTCCATGAGGAGGCGGGAAATGCGCTCTGTGCCTAGAGCGGCGAGTGCGGGACGGGGGGTGCGTGCGGTGGCGAGGCCACAGCTCTGGAACAATCCAGAGCGATTTGTGGGGGTCTCTGGGTCTCTGCAGGAAGCAAAACACCGCGAAGCAGAGTTGCTGCTGGCTCAAACAAAAGTGCTCGGTGCCTTCCTTAATAAACTGTGAGCCCATGTCTGGAGCTTCTGCCGATGGAATGCTTGGTGTCAGTGTTTCAGGTCTAGTGATTGCTTCCTCATCGTGGCTGGGGAAATTGGAGGAAACGGAGGGACGTGTTTGTGTCGGGATGGCTGCACCCCGTCGGGGGTACCGGGCTGAGCGTGGCCGTGCCGGTGCCTTTGCAGGGCCCGTCGGTGTGGCTGGTTGTGCCAGCCTTGGCTGGCAGCTGTCCCCTGCGCTTGGGCACACGGCTCTGTGTCCTGGCGAGGACAGCTCCTCATTCACGTGCTGCCTCAGCTCTCCTTCCTGCATCGATTTGCCTGGGATTGGCTTTTTCAAGCCTGATGAAGCTTCTGTGAATTTTATGTCTTCTGCCTAGTAAGGTGTCGGACAGTTTTTGAGAAGCAGTGGTAACATGCCTTTCCTGGTGTGATGCTGGTTTGGTGGAGAGAATAGAACTCTTAAATTGGCAAGAGGGAGTCACCCTGTTGCATGGGTTGCACGTGCTTCTGTAGTTGGTCTTGTCAGGTTACTGGTTGTAAAAACCTGTTGGAGAATTAAATGTTCCAAATCCATCTGGATACAGCCTTGGGCAGCCTGCTCTAGGTGGTGGCTCGAGCATGGTGTTTAGAAGAAGTGACTGTGTGTGATTCTGGCAGATCTTTCTGTTTGATGTGAATCTGGAATTTGTGCTGGGCAGGGCCAGCAATGGGATGGCATACCAGTGTGGTATGCTGGAAATGTCTTCCAAAATACAGTAGTAGAACAAAGGAGCAAATACGGAGATGAGAGTTGGCAGCAAGGTCTCTCCTTTGGTGTCATTGAAGTCAACATGTCCTGTGAAATCTTGTCTTCAGCTGTGACTGACCATATTTTTAGCTTTTTCTTCTGTGAGCCCATGATGTTGTTGGCCTTTTAAACTCATTTTTGTGGAATATCATCAGTCAAAATTGTCATCTCAGAACTCTGACTTGGCTGTATGTAATTCTGCATGAACACACAATTTCTCTTTCTCTTTTTTTTCCCTCCTTCCCTCTCCCCCCCCCCCAAGCTTTTTAATCCAAAAATTTATGACATTTCTGTCTTTGGAAATAGTTCATGGTGCTTGGAAGTTATAAGTTCCTGGGGTGAAAAATAATGGTCATTTTGGCAACTTGCACACAGGCTGCAGGATACAGCTGGGAGGTTGAACTCTGGTTTATTCCTGAAAATGGAGTAAGCATGCGACATTTTACCCTAATCTGATTTCTAACACAAGTAAGAATGTGATTGTAGTTACTGTTTCAAAGAGAGCTGAAATGCAGTTGCTGTTGTATATATCTCTTAAGATTGATAGGCTTTGTGCCTTTAATGTAGATCTGAGTATTTCCCCTCTGATTTGATTTCCTAGCAGTTCTTGGTTTAACTTGGCAACATGATGCAAGGAAAGCATCCTTATAGAGAGGTCAGTATATGTTGTTCATAATTTGTTATGAAGTTTCTCAACCTTGTTTCATGCCTGATTTCTAAAAACAAAAAGAGATGTTTAACATGGTCATTGCCTTACTGGAGCAAAACTGAGCATGCCTGATGCTCTAGTATTTTCATTTTCTACAAAAATGGTTTAGCTTTTGGAGCTCTACTTATTTGATGGTGCTTGCTGGTGTTCCTGGATGGATTTTTTTAATATTGTGGGCAGGAGTACGCTGTGTTAACATATGAGCATTCCATCAGGGAAGAATTCTTTTTGGGATGGTGAGGAGTTAGTTTTTTAAACTCAAATTTCCCCAGTAGAGGATGTTTGAATTTGATTTCCAGTTGAGCCCCACAAGGTTCTGTGCTCTTGGCACAGCAGGCAGGCAGTGTCTCCGGCGGGATGGCTCAGGGTGACTCAAGGAGAGCACACAGTTGAGCAGTTTCCTTGCATGCCCTTACCTGCCCTACTGCAAGATATTTGCTCCCTCTTTTCTTAAAATCATCTTGCTATTATTGTGGTGTATGGTATTAATAATCATATACTTACTACTCAGACATCTCCATTCTTATTTACAAAACAAAAGAAAAAAAAATTATTCGCTACAATAATTCTGGAATTTTGTGCTCTTTTCTAAAATTCCTTAGTATATGTTGTCAGACTCAGTGATTTGTCAGGTTGGAGAAATGGGCTGGTGTAGTTAAACAAGGGAAAGTGCCAAGTCCTGCACTGGGGAGGAACCACCAGGCACCCGTGTGTGGGGGGGCTTGCCCAGCTGGAAAGCAGCTTGGCAGAAATGTCCCTGGGACACCCAGCTGGCCATGAGCCATCCCTGTGCCCCTGCAGCAGAGAAGGCTGATGGTATCCTGGGCTCATGAGGAAGAACCTTTGCCAGCAGGTGAAGGGAGGTGATCCTTCCTCTGGTACTGCACTGGTGAGGCCTCAGCTGGAATGCTGGGTCAGGTCTAGGCTCAGCAGCCTCTCAAGATGAGAGATGAAGGTGCTGGAGGGAGTGCAGTGAGGGAGCACAAAGATGGTTAGAGGAGATTGGAGCAGCTCTTCTCTGGGAAAAGGCTGGGAGACTGAGACTGTTCAGCCTGGAGAAGAGAAAGCTCTGGGCTTCTCATCAATGCACATAAATACCTGAAGGGAGGGAGTAAAGCAGATGGAGCCAGGAACATTCCAGTGGTGCCCAGTGACAGGAACATGAGCACACACTGAAACATTTCAAAGATGCTATTCATCAACCAGATGTGTCTGAATTAGTATTTGATATTATGGATTACTCCTAAAATATATCCACTAAATTGCAATTAAACTAAGCAAGAGTGCTGGTCAAATTGTGAGGCCTTCTACTCTCTGGAGCCCCTGGATACAGTGCAGAAGTTTGTCACTTGAAACTGATGGCAGGTACCAAAAGAGAAACTCAGCAAAACTACTGCAAGTGAGTTGTCCCACTTGGAACCTGATCTGTGCTAGTAGTGAATGCTGGCAGAGTGGTCAGGCTGGCTGGCTGCAGTAGTGGCTTTGCCATCAGCAGCATTTTTGTCAAAATGTTGACTTGTGCTTAGTGCAGGACCCTGATTTACCCTTCCTGTGCTTCATGTGCTTGCTGTCCTGCTGGCAGCAGATTGGGGAGCACAACCCAGCACTAGTGACCTGTGTATAATACCTTGAGATGTCATGAAGAGGGCAGTACTGTTTGAACCTGACAGTTGAATTTGCCTTGTCTGTCAGAGGCCTTTTCTATAAGCCAGATGACTTGCAAAACATAGATACTTAAGTAATTTGTATTTCCATGCATATGGATTATCTCATATTTAGCCACCTGTTTAATCCTGTAAATTAGTTCGGCTCTTCAGTTTCTCCAGGAAAAAAAAAAAATCTGTCTTGACATACTGAAATGTGAACTCTTGTGGAGCACATGTAGGAGCATGAAACTGTCTGAAGTCAAGAAATTTTTTCTCTAATACTGCAGAGATGTGATAAGGAAAGGCAATAGGAAGGAAGGGACTGGAATAAGAAATACAAAGATTTCAGCAGAGAAAAAGAACAATATTTTGAAGTGTTGTGTTATATTGACCTCTTAAATGTATGGAAAAGCACTTCCAATTGATCAGCTATGAAAGTCAGTATTACTTGAAAGTTTTAGCAGTATGTTTTCTGGAAAAATTTCAGGATGAATTTGGTCAAGAACTTTGTATTCCTGAATGCCAAAAATAAGCATGCAAAAAGTAAACAAGATATGGCTGATCTGTGACATCTACTAGAAGACAACTGGCAAAAATAATACTGTATTAAATCAAGGGAAAGGGCAGAGAGTTATACCTCTTACCAATAACCTTTTTGAAATACGATTTTTCTGAGACCACATCTTGCTAACCTGCATGAGTAAGCTTGAACTTGGTGTGTTGTTCTCTTCCCTGTTAACTTGTTTATCCCTCTGTGTCACTTTTTGTTGGTGATCCCTTAGGCATTGGAAAAGCTCGAGATTCTCCTTTTGCTCTGCTGTGAGATGAAAAACTGTCCCAAGTGCCATTTCATTTGAGCAAAAAAGAGCTACAAATGATGCATGGAAGATTTGTCACTGCATACTGATGAAGCTTGGGTCAGTTTCAAAGATATTTATGGCTGACATGAGTCTCTTTGCCTTTTTTCCTTTATCTTCAGTGAAGAATGCGAGACCTAACAGCTCAGGTAACGAGCAGTCTGCTGCAGTTTCCAGAGGTGACTGTTGAGGCACTTGGGGAGGATGAGATCACCCTAGACTCTGTGCTGTGTGGGAAGTTTTCTGGAGGTGAGTGTTTTCCTTTACATTTGGATTTGGTGTGAAGTTGTTATTGTCTGAAGCCCAGGGTCATGGCATCGGGTTGGTTCTGTTAAGTAAAGTGGATCAGGTGTTCTGACAGTGCTAACAGGAGATTTTAACAATTAGAAGCATTGAAAGTGCAACAGCCTGCTCCAGTCCTGTGCTATTTAAATAGTATAGCTGACCATGGCCTCCTCAGTTCTGAATGAAATGGAAGGCAGTTTTCAAGGAAGAAATAGTGTTGTTTTGGGACAAATTTCTTTTTACCAGCTCATATATTTCCAAGGTATTTACTAGGATGCAGATTGAGGACCCAGTGAGAGTTGCTGAGAACAGCTAAGCAGATTAGGCAGTTGACTTTCTAGGTGATCTGAAGGTAGAGCTGGATGCCTGTCAGGATGCCTGGGCTTCTGTGAAGACCAGGTAGAATCTTATCTACCTGACTGTAGTTGCAGTAATGGAGCTCATCCTTCCTTTGAGCTTGAAGTTCCTCAGTAGAGGAGCAAGAGTTAAACTCTTTGGTGAAACAGCACTTGTTAAATTCTTTCTGGGATCAGCTCATGTAAAAGTTGGAATTACATATGCAGTGCCCATTTTAAGATAATTTCCTGTCCAAATCCCTGCCCAGAGTAGTCATGTGTCAAGCAAAATTCTTAAACTGGAGCTGAATTGGTTTAGATGGGCTGCATTTGAAGTATGGTTTGAGACTTGTATTCCTGTACATATTTAGGTGTTCTTTAGCAAAACCAGGCCAAGTATGGTGATCAGACTAGAGCCCAGTCTATTGTAATCTTCATCCCAAAGAGTGAATGGTCTTGAGTGCAGGTCTGACAAGTAGAAATGCAAAAGAATGGGGTTATTAATTTCAAAAGTATTGGTTGAGGATTGCAGTGGGTGATTTAAAATGACTGTCCGGGTGTGGTAGGTTGGCCTTTCCCTCTGTTGCATTTGAGGGAAGGGCGCAGTGCCCTGGCTGTTGCTGCAGCTGCGCTGCTGGCACTTGGTGAGCGCTGCTGCCGTTGCCTTGCAGGCAGAAGTGGCCTGGCGTGGCTGGCGTGTGGCCCCCAGCTGGAGGTGGTGAGCTCGGTGACAGGAGAGCGGCTCTCTGCCTATCGCTTCAGCGGGGTCAGCGAGCAGCCTCCCTCCGTCCGCGTGGTGAAGGAGTTCTCCTGGCAGAAGAGGACTGGGCTCCTGGTTGGCTTGGAGGAAGCAGAGGGAAGTGTTCTCTGCCTGTACGACCTTGGGATCTCAAGAGTGGTTAAAGCAGTTGTTCTTCCAGGAAGGGTATGTATCTTCTTGGGGGAATGAAGGTTTTGTGTTGTTTGGTGCTGCATAATCCTGTTTCAGGAAAAGCTCTTGTGCATCTCTTTGTATGACTTATCCTTTTTATATTGCTTTAACATATTGTCAGTTCAGATTATCCAGTCAAGAGAGCCTTGATGTAAAATCTTGGACTTGGCAGTTGCATTATCCTTTGAGCTTACTGATAGTAAAAAAAAACATTGTAGAGCATATAATCACAAAATTCTCCTCTTTAAAAAAAAAAGGCATTGAAAACCTTTATTTTTTTTCAGAGCAAAAAGGAATGCTCAACTTAAATTGTCTGTAATATTCCTTTTCTAAATGGCTAATTTCTGTCTGGAATACTGTCCTTAAAGTATCTCAGACTCCCAGCATTCTGCTGTTAATGACTTTGATACATTCCCATCAATTTCAGACTAGGAAGCAGGTAATGTGGGAACAGAACAGATTTTTCTGTTAACTTAGGATTGGAAAAAAGATTTTAGTGAGTTATCTGTCAGATAGTTGGCAGTTTTACTTTCAGTCTGCAGTCCTTGAGTCTCTGCTTGTTGAATATTGTGTTTGTGTAGATGGGACTCAGTGGTGTAATGTCGATAATTTTTTCTGCCTTCTGTAACCCTTGAATTCAAATGATACTGTGTCCCTGGGCCTCATTAATGTAATGGAAATGAGAATCAGATTAAGTTATCAGAACATCAAGATTTACTGCGTTTTTATCATCTTAGAATCTGCAGCTAATAAATACTTATTTACTACTCAGTTTTCCCTGACATTATTTGGTTTGACTTACTAGAGTACAGGTCAAAGTCTTGTTAGTAGTAGTAAGCATTTGTGTTAAGTTCTAAAGATACAAGTAATGTCAGTGTTCCAGTGTGTTGTTTTGCTATCTGCTCAAGTTGTAGATGGAAAAGCAGGCTGTGTGCTAGCATGAACTTAAAATAAGTGAATTATGTTTTGGTAAGTGGTGTTGATGTGTTAGGTTTTACTTCTTCTATCTAAGTAAGCTAGGAAAAAGCAAAGGTTAAGAGGTAAGAACTATGTTGCACATTGAATCCATAGCTGTGGAAGTGTTTTGAAATAGAAGTTAGTTCCAACAATCAGTTATGTTAGAGAGTTGTTCTATACCACAAAAACTGATTCAGGAGCAGAGATGAAGCCCTGTAAGAAAGAGTTGGTTGTTGGATGATGAGGGGTAGGAATTTTGAAATAAAGCCAAAGCTGCTCTGAAGGTTTTGCTCTTATGCCCTGAAAGCTCATAATTACAAGTATGTTTGGTCTGTTGCTTATGTTTTTCTTCCTATGTCTTTGGTATTGTGTTAGTTCATAATCAGGACACAGGTATTGCTAATTGGAGTCTTAACTTTCAGGCTACGAGTGGGAGTAAGGGTAAGCAAAAACAAGAAGATAAAACGTGCGCTTGGCTGCTGTCCATATGTTTTGAATTCTTTCAGAAACTCCTGTTTGCATATTATGTAATGTATTATTTGGGGAGGGATTGATTTGTATGAATGTTTCTCTGATTTTCAGATTGATTATTTTTAAAGGTAAAATGTGGTTCTTTTCTTAACATCACTTTCTGCAGTTCTGTCTCTAATCTTTTAAACCTTTAATGAGCACTGTGTTTTTGGGACTATTTTCTCAACAGGTATAAGTTCTGTTTACAGCTAAGTTGTACAGTTTAATTTAGAGCAACTGCTCCAAGGCGTCAAGTTGTTAGTGTATTAACACAGGATGTTTATTGTGACTGTGTGAATGCTTTTTAGTGTAAGAATGGATGTTGAATCATTCAGAGAATAAATAAATCAGTTAAAAAACCCAGACTCAGGAGCTTAGAAAGAATTTTGGCATAATGTCTTTGCATGTGTCTGTGAGTGTCTCTCTATGCCCTCTTGATGTGTGTATGAGATGCAGCAGGAGACTGAAAATGTTGACGAGTATGATTTGCATTGGATTCTGAATTAAAAACATGAAGTACATCAAATTGGTTTCTAACAGTTGCATGTTTCAGAACTGTTGCATGGTATTTTCCCAAATTTTCCTGGTTCATATGAGGCAGAAGGGCAGCATTCAGATTCAGTGAGCTGAGAAAAGTTTTCTTTGTTCTTTCCCAGAATGAGTTGGCAAAGCTCTAGGAGAATAGGAAAAAGCAGTGCATAGCATAGTGGAAAAATATGTCATTTCAGGAGCTTCTACATGGAAAATTGGAGTAATCAGGGAACATTTTTGGAAGCCTATGCAAAACTAGTAAAGATTCATTTGGAGCCAGTTGTACAGTGAAGAAAATAACTTGAAAAGAACTCACAAGCAACACTTCAACTTTGGCTAATTGCACAGCAAGATTTGTTCTGTGTTTCCTCTTTGGTCACCAATGCTTGGAACACACGAATCTGAGTAATCAAAATACTTTCATTAGTCCTCGGAGCAGCAGAGAGGATTAAAGATTTAATTTGAATCATAAGAAATCTGAAAGAAAACCAAGTTTACTAAATAGCTAAAGATACTTCTAAGGTTGGAGTTCTTGTGTTCAAGGTGAAAGGTGGATTGTATAGCAGGTGGCCAGGCAAATGCAGTCATAAGCAAGTGCTTGATACAGGATAGAAGAAAACCTCAGAGACCCTACAAGTTTGGATATTTTTCCCATTTCTGGGGTAAATAAGCTACATAACAAGATGGACTGCCTTGTGACGCTCACGTCTTTGTTTCAGACAAACCTGTGTGGCTGATGTAAAGCTGTCTGCTTTCATGGTGCTGCATTTGTAAGAGGCCAGAAGATAGCCCCTGTTCCTGTGTTGTCCTGCTCCTTGAGTGCAGGAGCCCCGGTGTGCCTGTGTCTCTGCTGGAGCAGTCACTCTTGTCCTGGGTGTGCTGTGGGTGCTGCAGGGTCTGTTCACTTTGTGCTGAAGTCGTGGGCAGTGCTTGGCCTGTCATGGAGCAGAGAGAGCTCCTGCCTCAGGCTGGGCAAGTTCTTGTTTGGTCTCTTGCTGTTGGTTTAGGCTGCCTTTTACAATTTGCCTTGCCATCTGTAAGAGTGCTGGTGTGCATTTAGAATTTTTGTTGGATATTATCAGTCAAAGTGAGAGCCAGGGTAGATTTTAGTTATTCAGCATCTCCCTCCAGCCCTTTCTAGGAATGTTTCATTCCCATGGAAATGGTGTATCTGGTGTACCCCACAGCCAATGCCTTGTATCGTTGCAGCTCTGATTTAGCTTACAAAATGCAGGGTAAAGAAGGCCTGGACTGTATCACAGTGCTGATTGATTGACATTGAGTAGTGGAAGAACTAGATCTAGCTTTGCCTTTATTATTTAAGTCCTTTACACATGGTAAACCTTCTAGCATGTAATTGATTTCATGTCTCTTCTTAGATGCGATTATTTCTAAGTAGGAAATGGAAAGTGGTAAGCTGTAAAGACGGAATATGCCATATAAGTGGAGGGAGCTTTCTTTCTATTAATTTCCTTTCTGCTTGATACAATAGGGAGCAATAATTTGGTTTTAAGTCTTATGAACCTGTATTTCCTGTCCTGTTTCTGATGTGTTGGTGCTGGCTTCCCTTCTGAGGTTGCTCCTGGGGCTGTCACAGGCTCTGACATTAGCGTGCCGTTCCCTGCAGGTGACTGCCATCGAGCCCATCAGCAATGACGGCGGAGCCAGCGTGAGCACGCGGCACCTGCACCAGAGTCTGCGATGGCTCTTTGGGGTGGCAGCAGTGGCCACAGATGTTGGCCATGTCCTTCTGGTTGACCTTTGTTTGGATGATTTGTCTTGCAGTCAGAATGAAGTAGAAGCATCAGGTAAGCTGCAGTTTTTAAACTTGAGTTTTGAAGTAAGAAAATGTGTTTCCTTTCAAAACCCAGCTTGTATCCCAGTGAAGATCCCAGCGTGCTGACTGACTGCTGGCATTTTTTTGACACTGCCCACTGCTGACTTTAGACAGCAGTTTGACATGGTGTGGTTCTGAACTGATCCAGAAATGGAGTGGCTTAATGCTCCTGCTGATGTTCAGAAGGGCTCTTGCTGCCCACATCCCTTTGTCCCTGTGATTCTTGCCAGTGGGAGGTAGGAATTTTTCCATTTGAGTCAGTGCAGCTGTGTGATAGGAAGTTGTGTCAGAGGTACCAGATTCCTTGGGAGTGTTCTCCTGTTTCCATCAATGGCTTGGGGCAGGCTTTAGGCTTGTGTTTTAAAATAAATCTGGCTTATCAAAAGTCCTTCATTTGGGTGAATGAATCCTGTAGTTTATGTTTTCAGATTGCAGACACTGCTTTGGGTGTTGTCAGAGTTCATATCCCTTCAAGTAGCTTCCTCATGAGGTCCAAGAAAGGAATTTGTCTACAATGGTTACATTTGTACCCAGTTTTGAAATAGGAGAGAGAATACCTGTCCCATTGGAGAGTCCTCCTGTTCTCTGAATGGGTGCAGAAACAGGAGTAGCCAAAAAAGATGCTGCACAAGTGGGCGTTCCATTTGCAGCATTAGATTATACAGGTTGTATAATCACATCAGTTTAAAGTGCAACTGAAGTGGCATAATGCATTCATTTCTCACATGCTTTTATGTGTTCAGATCTAGAAGTTGTCACTAGAATTCCTGCTGAAGTTCCACAAAGAAGAGAAGCTGTGACCAGGGAAGGGAGGCATCTCTGTTTTCAGTTGCGAAGTCCTTCAGGAACAGCAGTGTCAACCCTGTGCTACATAAGCAGAAGCAACCAGCTCGTTGTGGGATTTTCTGATGGCTACTTGTCACTATGGAATATGAAAACTTTGAAGAGGGAGTAAGTAGTCACTTCCACTTAGTTGCATTTGGAGGTGCAGAGGTCTCAATTTTTTGCTTCAGGAAGTCATCCAGTAGGGATGTGATAGAGCTGACTTTTATAAGTCTGTTCTGTCCAGTCATATTTTGTGGACCCAGGCAATGTGTGTGTTTCCCTGAGAGATTTGGAATGATTCACAACCAGTTACTGCAATTAGGGCATCCATTGAAACGTTTCACTGTATGAATAATGTGATTTTGGTGATCATATTTTTTAAAGTGTCCATGATGGATCTAGTTAGACATGATAATTCAACAGTTGATCTGTGCCTGAAAACACATTGTTTCCTACATTTCAGCCTTGATGGAAATTGGTGGTCGACTCATTCCCGGACCAGGAATATGTGAATGAAAGTTTGTTTAAAAGATTTGGAGATCAGAATAAGGGATATATATACATTTTAAGCAGTAGTGAAATTTAGAGGTGATTTGAAATCTGCCACTTGAAATATATGACCACATTCAGATAGGCCTTACTTAAGGAAATCTACAGTGCCTCACTAGAAACCATGTATGTGTTGTGGATGCATTATGGATGCATAAATAGACAGTGGACACATAATTATATGCAAAAAAAAAATATTTTGAAGATGCAATTGAAGTTCAGAAGTTGGGAAGACAAATACTTAAGAAGTAGTGGCTTGTCAGTCATCAGTTGTTTTAAATGGAAGTATGACCATCTGTACTTTGAGGATAAGTATGCAAACTGCTCTTTTTTCCCAGAAGATGCTTCTACCCTTCTACAAACAGCCAGAGCTAGCAGGCTCTCCTTTATTCTATATTTTTCTTTTAAACCTGTAGGCACCACTCCCAGCTTGAAGGAGGAAGGATTCCTGTCTATGCAGTTACTTTTCAAGAGCCTGAGAATGATCCCCGCAATTGTTGCTACTTGTGGGCTGTTCAGTCTACACAACAAAGGTGAATAAAATCCTACCATAAGTCACTGCTTTTTTAATATTTGTTCACATTCGGTTGTTATCTGTGTATTCATTTTGTTTCTTTAACAGTACAGGAGATGAAAAGTGTTAGGCTTACAGTGCAATTTTTTCACGATATTACATTTGCAAAAAGGGGCTTGACTCTTTACTACCTTGTAGAAGAAGGTGAAGGAAACAGTGGCTATGTTTTTGTGCTTGCAGTCTCAAATTATTTCCCTCGTTTCTTGATGACTGCTTCAAGATTTGTTTGCTATTCCCACCATGATATTCAGTACCATTTAAAGTGGTTTAGGCTGCAGATGCAGAGCAGTAAACATCATCAGCAAGCTACTTAATCAGCACAGCTGTTCATAGACTGACAGTGTTCTTAAGTTCAACTTAAAAGCAGTTTTCATGGAGAATGCTTTATTGTTGTGAGCTGTTTCCAGCAATTCAGCGATTTTTTCGTCCATGTTGCATATTAAAGCTTTCCAAAGAAAGGCATAGTTAGCATTTGCCCCTGAAGCTGTTCACGTCAAAATTTCCTCCTTTCTGTTTTAATGGCTAAATGTGACCAGTTGTCATGTTTTGGGAAGCAGTGTTTTTCTTTTCAGCAAGAGCATGCTCTTAAGTCAGTTTCAGTCTGGATCCAATAAAATGATAATGAGATTTGTAAAGCAGCTTTGTAACCAAGTTTTCTCATTTATGCCTTTTTCAGTGAAGGTGATGTTGTGAGTTTACATCTGTTGCAGTTAGCATTTGGTGACAGGAAACGCCTGACATCTGGACAAGTCATGTATGAGGTAAGACAGGCCAGTATGTGAGAAGATGAAAATAGTAATTTGTCTAAGTAAGGATCAGTTAAGTTGACCAGATTAATATTTACCATGAAAGATCAGTGAGACTTAAGAGAAGTCCTTTGATGAGTCTTTTTAGGCATTCTTTTGTCCATACTTTTCAGAACAAGTCATAGAATCATGGAATGGTTTTGGTTGGAAGACCTCAAATATCATGTATTCCAATCACCTGCCATGACTATGGATGCCACCCACTAGATAAGTTCTTTCAGGTCCCCATCCACTCTGGCCTTGAACACTTCCAGGGATGGGACATCTATAGCATCTCTGGGCAGCCTGACCTCCAGAACCACACCACTCTCACAGTAAAAAAATTCTTCCTAACATCTAATCTAAATCTCTCCTGTTTTGCTTGAAAACCCCTTCTCCTTTGTCCTATCACTATCTGCCCTTTTAAAATGTCAAAGCCTCCCTCTTTTTTATAAACTCCATTTATGTGCTGAAAGGCTGCCCTGAGGTCTCCCAGGATGAAGTTGGACTTCTGGACTATGAGTGCATATTGCTTGCTGTCCACCAGAACCCCCACCAGAATCCTTCTTGGCAGGGCTGTTCTCAGTCACTTTTCCCAGTGTGTAGTCATGTCTGGGATTGCCCCATTCCAGGTGCAGCACCTTGCACCTGGACTTGCTGACCTTCATGTCCTGAGATTCCCATTGGCCCATCTCTCAGGCTTCTCCAGATCCTTCTGGATGACATCCTGGCCTTCTGTTTTGTCAGCTGCACCTTTCAGCCTTATGTCATCTACAAACTTGGTTAAGGTGCACTTGATCTCACTGTTTGTGCCATTGATGAAGATATTGAAGAGCACTGATCCCCACACAGGTTTCTGAGGGATACACTCAACATCAGTCCATGCCTGGAGATTATAGATAGACTGTTTGCCACAACTCTCTGGCTTGGTCCTTCCAACCAGTTCCTTATCCACTGAGTAGTCCACCCCTTCAGATCTGCATGTCTTCAATGTAGGGATGGTGATGGCATGAGGGATTGCAGAGAGACCTTGTAGAAGTCTGGGTAGATGACACTGGTCTGTTTTCCCTCGTCAAGTGTTTCAGTCACTCCATGGTAGAAGATGGCCACATTGGTCAGACACAATCTGTCCATGCTGAAGCCATACAATTTTATACTTCAGTGTCATGAGTTCCACCTAGATTCATCTGCAAGGAGCCCTTGCACATCTGATTCCTGAAGAGGAAATGGCTGTTACAAATGAAATTACTCTTAATTTAAACATCACATGAATGGCATGTAGGAAGAGAAGACAAGGCTTTGAATAGTTTTGTGTTACCAAACTGTAGGTTTGAGTAAGCTTCTGTCTATCTCCCTTTCTTTCAATATGGTCATATATTTCTCTTTATACATTTCTGATCTCTATTTTATAATCTTGTTTTTCTTTTAAACTCTGTCAGCTGACTTCAAATACACCTACAGAAATACTTACAATGTCTCTTCAGCCTTGATTCTGAAACTCAGTAGCTGTAAAGATGACTCTTGTTTTGAGTTTTGAATGAGTTGTCTCTGAAACCTACTCTTTAAGCCGGCAAAAGATGTACAATGGTATGATTTGGTCAGAAAAGTCTCAGTAAATTTTTAGAACTAATTGCAGAAATGCTGTGGCATAGAATAGATAAAATATAGAAGGAGTATCATTAGGTCTCAGATGATCTAACAGAGGCAAGAAGCACCTCTATAATGTTTTATAATGTTTAATTCTATTCAGCATTTCTGTTTGTACGAAATTCTACCAAGATCTTTTTGATGGGAACGTAATCTTTAATTCACAGCAAGTCATTCCTCCTGTTTGACACTTGTCCTTGTATGTTCTCAGTAGTACAAAATGAAATTGAGGTAATCCTTGGATTGTGGTTCAAATATATTTTTTTTTAATAAGGACTTTGAGTTTTGAATTTTTTGAATGAATTTGAATTTTATGCTTTTTTCCTTTTGTCTGTAGGTGAGGGCCTTCCTGATTTGGAAGTGTTGCTTTTGAACAGAAAAAGTTGGGTGTTGGGAGGAGGTGGTGTTTCTTTAAAATACATCATCTGTCGTGGTGATGAAGTAGAAATACCTTCAAGTGGTTCAACACGTCTGAATATGCATGTCATATCTTCATGTGCAGTTTTTAAGTGACAAAAATATACAGTGCTCTAGAGGAACAGAACACCTTGTTTACTGGGAGGTTTTCTGTGTTTGGATTTGGGTTTTTTTTAAGGGTTTTTGTTGCAGTTCACTCCTGCATCTTGTAGTGCTCTAAGCACTTTGGCAGGTTGATAGGAGAAAGTTTCTTTAACCTTCTCAAGCTTTGCTTTTGAATTTCAGTTTTGTTTTATCCTCTTAAAAGAAAATTTTAAGCTAAGTCTTAGCAGTGACAAGGGCAGTACCTTTTACTGTGTACTGCACTGGGGAAAAAGCAATTGTCTCTATTTCCCTCATGGCTGCTACTTTTTTCCATCTGAACAATTTAATGTTAAAATGTGAGACCTTTAATTATTTGGCAGTTATTTGTCTTGGTTGTCTTTTCTGAACAAGATGTGACAAATGTCAGTTTATACCTCAGAGATTTGAAATGTTTCATCAGTCTTTAAAAATGGATTTACTAGAAATTCCACTTGACACTCTTAGAAAAAAAGCACACAAAGTGATAAAAAATGTTACTGTGTTTGTGACCTGAAAAACCTGTGGTGTAGTTAAGGTAAGAGTTGGATCCCTCTGCAGACTGTACCACCAGTAGTACATTCACAGGCATGTGTAGAAAGATTATAACAGGAACCAATCTTAGAAGGCTGTTGAAGAGAGCTGAACATCTGCACCCTCTGAGGAGGAAAAACAGGTTCTTCAGCTGGCTTACAGATAAACCACTTAATAGTGTACTTTCATGCTGAGACCTGATAGCATCTACTTCCAAAAAATCCCCACAAAACAATTCTTAATCCATTCCCAAGGGATGCATCACGATAGGATCTGTCCTCACCAGTGGACACTTAAGTGTTGGAATTCTTATTGTGGTCACAGATTGGTCAGTATGACATGATGGCTCTCTTCTCGTTGGTCTTCAGGGACATAAAATTTAAGAATTTGCCAGGCCAAGCTTGAGTAAACAAGGAGCAATTAATTTACTGCTGCTCCTTGTTCACTGAGTATGTCATAGGAGCTTAAAACATTTGTCTGCTTACATCACTGCTGTACATCCCAGGAATCAGACCTGAGGCTATGAAACCATGCATTTTTGACTTCATATCATGGTAGAAATCACAAATGGACCTTTTGGAACATGTGGCACTGTATTTTTATAGATGTGTCAGACTTGAGTCTCTGTTGCCTTCAAGGCTGGTTTAAATCTGCTCAAGTAAGAAAACGGAAAGATACTCTTAAATTAGACTTGCAAAGAGCTCTTTTAGATCATCTCAGCAACTGCTGTATCTTGCAGATCAGTTCATGGTCCTGGAGCATATCTTTACCGTTGTTCTGCACAAGGCTTGAGTACAGTCTCTGTGTTTGTGTCAGTGTCTGACCAGTGCAACTCCTTTGAACACTGTCCTGTTTAACTGATCTGGAATGTCATTTCTCAATATCTTCTATGCACTGGAGTTCCTTAACTTAGATTTGCTTACCCCAGTGTGGAGAACCTAAAATATGCAGCTTTGGTTAGAAGTTGTCTTTGGCAGGAACTATTTGGTATTACTTTCTCCTTCCCCTCTGCACTGAAAGGTGGAATGGCTCTACATATATGAATGAAAGCAGAAATTTCTAGTCATGAAAATTAATGCAGGACAGGTTTATGGAATTTTAGTGCTTTATCTTCTGGAACTGTATTTTGGAATGGTGAATTTCTTGTTCAGGACATCATCTCTGTTAAAATTGGTTTTAGTGATTAGTTATCCTACAGTGAAGATGAGGTTCTTTGCTTCTTCTTTGCTTAGGCTTCATATTAGTTTTTCAAAGAGATGGTTTCGGTTTTTCTTATCTGCCTTGCATACATCTGTTACTTCCAAAATTCCTTAATAAAATAGTGTGAACTGTGCATGCTTCAGAGCAAAGTTTTGCTAAGGAAATTCTAATATTTGAAAATGTGCAAAGCCTTTTCAGCCAATATCTGTTAAAATTTGACACTTAATTCTTTTGAATGTCAGATTTTTCTTATTTGCTATCAGAAATAAGTTCATTAGCAATAAACAGTACAATATGCATGTTATGTTAGATATATACATTCTTTCTTAGTGGATCTAATGAAAATTAGTTTTGTTTTTTTTTTTTTCTCCCCACACAGGGTTTGGAATACTGTGATGAAAGGTACAGTTTAGACCTCACTGGTGGAATCTTTCCCTTGAGAGGGCAGACCAGCAATACTAAATTACTCAGCTGTCAGACCATAGAGAAATTTCGCAACCATGCTGACAGAGAGGATAGCGTTAATGAAGGTTTGTTCTGATGTTCCTGCTTGGTTATTCTGAACTGCATGGTTTGGAAGTCTAAGCAGTAAATGCTGTTCTGCACCCACAGTCTTAAAGTCTTAAATATTCATCTAGCTGACCTTGCTGGGCTTATTTTAAATGCAAAATTGTTTGCTGAAGTTATGTGGGACTTTTTTATCCCTCTGAACATCATCTTTTAAGGGAAAAAGTAGGCTTTATTTTATGTTTGCTGGGATGCTGGAGCAGTGTATGGGGTCATCTGTGTAAGGGTGGTCAGTCAGTTTGTTCTGCCAGTTGTCTTCATTGAACAGTAAGATCCTTCTGTCTCTTGCTTAGGAATGTTACCTGAATATTTTTCATCCTGCTCAAGCCTCTGGCTGCATCCATTTAGCACCTGGTCACTACTGGTGTTGCCTAGGGCTCAGTATTGGAGCCAGTTCTATTTGATATCTTTTTTTGATGATCTGGATGAACAACTTGATGAGCTAATAATTGTGTATTTGGTTTGTTTTGGAACAGATACAATTTGAAAGAGAGGCAGTATGATTAAAACCTATCACATTGACATTTGCTACTCTGTATATTGTTTTTATCATTCTTAATAAAGTCTTGTGTTTCTTGAGTGCAATAATAGAATTAAGCCAAAATAGAAAGTGGTACTTTAAAACCACCAAATATCTCATAAATTCTACAGTAAGAAACAATGTCTTGTCTTTGACAGTAATCTCTCCTGACACCAGTGTATCAATCTTCAGTTGGCAAGTGAATACCTATGGTCAGGGAAAACCATCTACTTATTTGGGAGTGTTTGACATCAATCGCTGGTATCATGCCCAAATGCCAGACTCGCTGAGGTAGGTCTTAATTAAGAGGTTTCAACATCTCTACAAAAGGTTAATTTGAAAATTGCTATTGAGCTAATGCACTTGTTTTCTTTAAGGCCAGAAGAATTCCTTCATGATTGCCCCTATTTTGCCCTGTGGTCACTGGATCCTGTAATAAGCATGACTTCTCCAAACCTCATTTTGGATATTCTGGTACACGAGCGTAGTCTGAGTCGGGGGGTTCCTCCTTCTTATCCACCACCTGAACAGTTCTTTAATCCAAGCACCTATAATTTTGGTAGGTATTTCACTGCTTTTCTTTTGAATAGTGGCAAGCTTTGGTGGAGGTGAAAAGCCACTTGAGTGGTTCTCTTTCTTGTTCTTTGTTTGTCACATGAAAACCAAACCAAAAAAAGCCCCACAAACCTTCTCCAACCTGGTTACTGTGTCCTGACAAGGCACGTAGTCTTGTGAAACATATCTGACAGGCAGCTGAGTTTTGGGTTTTGGGGCTTCTGTAACGTGGCCTGGGAAGGGGTGATGGTGCCAAAATGAAAAGCCTTTGAGCTGAGGCCCAAAGCACAGCACTAGATAGCTCTCAAGTTTCTAGAGACAGAGAGTAACTCCTTTTTATGGGATGTGTGTAAGTGATGTGAGGAAGGAAAGTGGTGCTGGAGGTTTGTCTTTGCAGACAGCAGTATTTATAAAGCATGAACTGGTGAGGAGGTGCCAGGGTCTGTCAAATGTTCCTTGTTTCTGCAGATGTGACGTGCTTGCTCAGCTCGGGAGTTGTTCACATGACTTGCACCGGCTTCCAGAAGGAGGTGACTTTTTTTACTGTATTGAAAGTGTCAAGAGATGAACCTTTGGTAACTTTTCTCTTGCAGTGCTTTGAGTGTCAGAGACCACTTGATGCTCCCACTGCCCATCCACATGCATAGCTGCAGTCGTATCGTGCCAGTTTCATGCAGATGGCACTGTTGTAGGGAGGCATGAGCAGGGGTTGAATGGCTGGAAAGGACGGGTGTGGTGGAAGCTGGGGAAATGTTTGCTTCTTTGTATGGTGTGGAGTTGGGGTCTTGATCCCTGATGAACCTGAGAAAGGAGGACAGCATGGAGAGAGGGAGAAGTGATTTAACTGTTGAGGAAGAAATGCATGTTTTTTTCTGTCAGCGTTGACCAAATTCTAATTTCTGAGCCACTGCACAGCTTTTGAAAAATGCTTTCAAATTAAGTTCTAGGCCACTAAATATACCCATATAAATCATCTCCCTCACCAATGAGCATAGAGTCTTTCAAAGAGTGATTTGTAGTTGTATTAGTTTTAACTTCTACAGAATGTAATTTGTGTCAATGTTGAGGGAAAAGCAAGGCCTATGTATTGACAGATAGGCTGGAAAATACTTTCTTGCCTTCAGCATTACAAGGGTTTTTTAAGAAACTCAAACTGTTAGTGTCTACATAGCAATGCTTACCAAAATTGCTAACCTAAAGCCTGCTGCTACTAATGCAGCTTTCTGACTCTCTAAGTGATCTTAGTGATTGAATGCTGTCTTAAGCTGTGTGTTTTGATTGATGTTTCAGACCCTGAAGTTTTTGAAGAAATCTGGTCCTTTACTAAGTGAAGCCATCCGTGACAGCTACTCTCGATGTCTTGTAGCTGGCTTGCTGTCTCCAAGACTGGTTGATGTCCAGCCATCCAGTCTGAGTCAGGTGGGTGTATGCTGGAAAATCCAGAGAGAAATATATGCATCTTGTCTGAAGGCTGTAGAGGCTACTAGACCATGATTTTTGATTGCACACTGCTCTGAGAAGCAGGTTTTGACATACAGTTAGCAGAAGTAATAATGTTCTTCTGACTGTGAGCAGCCCTGAGAGGTTTGTCTTCAGTGTCTGTAAATTCCATGCCAGGTCTGCATGGGGAAGCATTCAGTCAGTGCTGGGCACGTGCATCAGTAGGCAGCTCTCCCTGGGAACAGCCTTCATCCTCTTCATGCCCCCAGTGTCTCAGAGCCTTGGGTACAGGGCAGTAGGTTGCCCCAGTGGTGCCTCCCCCTCAGATGTGCACTATTGCAAACACCAGCTTGCTGCACTAGACATTATTTCCTTCCAAGGAAGTGCTAACCAGTTATAATGGTGCTCTCTACCTGACAACTGCATCACCACTTCCTCTCATTATCCCTTCTTCAGGGAATTTCCCTTCCCTGCACCCTCTCAAACTGATCTTTACCTCAGTAGCCTTTGCTTTGAGCTGTGGTAGCTCGATTTCCTCCTCTTAGACTGCCCTCTTGCTGCAGCACCTGCCTCACCTGTATCTCTCAACACTGCTGCATTCTGTCACCACAGTGGCTTCACACCCCTCTCTCGTGCGTTTTCCATTTTCCGTGCAGCAAACTTTGTTTTTCATTTGAAGGGTTTCATGAAAGAAGGAGCCTTTGTGATGAACAGCCAGGCAGGGTCAAAGCTGAAGAGTTCAATGGTCATCATGGAGTGGAGAACAAGCACTAGGAAGGGGAGAGCAGTCTTCCCCCTGCCTTCATCTTCCTGTCTGTGGGATTCTTCAGCAGACTGTGGAAATGTGTCAGGAAAAAAAGCACTTCTGCATAGTGTGGCAGCTAAAACAAATTTGGCAAGCAGACCCAGCCCATAGAATGCTTATTTTGCAAGCCTGATGTAGGCTTTTACATTCTGATTAGATGTTCTGATGTCAACTCTGGTGTGAAATTACTTGGGATAGCAAGAAATTTTATGATGACCTTTGCTGAATTGTGACTATATTGTTCAGACACTGCATTAAATAGGGATTGCTTTTGAACACTAGAAAGAAAAAATTCAGAATTAGGATCAAATAACTTGGAATTTTGTTTGGTGCCCTGAGTAGTATTTGGCATGTTTCCTTGTCTGAAACCAGATTTCAGAAAAAGGTGGAAATATCCTGTATGTCGTCTAATATGTAGAAATTGCTCTTAAATGTCATGATTTTCTTAGAATGCAAACTTTTAAAATTTGTTTTTAAAAAATAGAGGAAAGAAAAAAAGAAAAATTTGTTGCAGGATCATTTCACCTGAAATAAATGTCTGAGCTTGAATAAGCTGCTACATTATTTCCATGTGTGTGCATGCCTGTGCATTATCCTTCTCAAGGACTGCCATGGCATTAGAATACGGTAATTGAACAGCCTGAAATTCCAGCCCATTAGAACTGAAATGTTTCATATCTTTATGGTGCTTTAACAAATTGAAACTTAATGTTTTGGCTGTCAGAGCTGCTTCCTGTCTTACTGGTCTCAGGAGCTGCTTGGCCTCAGCTTCACAGTCTCCATGCAAACACAGTGGTGTTTGCTCTGTCCCCTTCACGTGCTCCTGATGGCAAAGGGGTGTGCCCACAGTGCATAATGGGTGTTAGCAGAGGATGTTACTGGAAATAGTTAACTGGGACTCAGTGAATGAAGAGTGAAACCCTGAGGCAAAGAAATAGAGATTGAAACTAGCCTGCATGAAGTTGAAATGTCAGAGGAAAACGTTCCTGTGTTCCTCAAACCAACAAGCAGTCCAGCCTGGGGGTAGGATGAGGAAAGAGCCAAGAATATGGACCTAGCTGCATTTGCAGCTGATGTCTGAGTGGGTAACCAGTCAGCAGCAAACACTTCTGTCAGTGGCTCAGGTAGTGTCTGATTCAGAGCTACTACATGGGTCACCAAAAGAAACTGCAGTGTTTATCAAGGTGAGACTGAGAGGAAAAGTCTGTGAGGTTGTGATTTGCTTTTGTCTGTTCTGTGCAGGAGGAGCAGTTAGAGGCAGTGTTGTCAGCTGCTGTGCAGACAGGCTCTTTAGAACTTCTGACGGGATGCATTAAACACTGGACTTCTGAAGGTAATGCTGCTTCCACTGTTTTTATGTTTGTGTTTTGGTTAGAAATCGTGGCTTCATGTCCTTTTTGTTTTCTGTTTTTAAAGAGCAGCCAAGTTCTGCTGTAAATTTACGGTTTGTTCTTGAGTGGACGTGGAACAAAGTGATCTGTACAAAAGATGAACTGGACCAAATATGTGAGTAGTGGTGTGGTGGTTTTTAAAACCTGGAGTCATTCTATGTAAAGGATCTTCTGCCAGTGTCTGCTGCTGGTTCTTTAAGTGGTTCTTTAAGTCTCTTGTGGTTGTTGAAGTGTTGAAGTTTGGAAGTGTGCAGTTGCTGTGCTGAGTGATGATTCAATATTTCTCCTTGACAAGGTGTTCCGCTGTTTGACGGCTCCTGCAACTTCATTGACCCGCAGACATTACAGTCCCTCCAGCACTGCCAGCTGCTGCTGAGCAACCTCAGCACAGTCCTGAACTGCTTCCTAGCAGAAGCCCGAGAGCTTACAGAGAAAGGTTGGTGAGAGCCCTGCTGGGCCTTTGGTCTGATTGTTAACATTTGGAAGGATGCTTGGCTTGTAACTGTGGAGACAGGAGCTGCTGTTGTTTTGGATGGCTGGGAGAGAGGTTGAGCTGGGAGGAGGGGTTTAAATCTGATCAGTTGGGACTTTGATTTAAGCCACTTTGAGTTCAGGGGAGCAGCTTGTTGTGGAGTTCATGAGGCTGGGTAGGAAAGGCTACACTGGTTCAGCACTGAGCTGAGTAATCACCCGGGCAGCAATTGCAGCAACTGAGTGTGGTAATGCTGAGAAGTGTTTGTAATTGTTAGCTTGCAATTGATAGTTGTGTGCAAATTGCTGGGAAATACAATAGAAACTGAAATGTGTAATGTATAAAGGAAGTTCCTTTTGGCTTCTGATTTTATCAATTGTTGTTGGCATCTTGAGGGAAAAAGAGGACTATAATCTCTTTTACTAAAATAAAAATCTCTGCTACATGGAAAACATAGTCTTCTTCCTTCCTTATCTTGCAGATAAGACTATAATTTTTCATTTTAATCTTTAGTGATTCTATTTCTTTGTACTGTTTCGTTTTTGTTCTGAGGGTGAACAGTGGTTTTTTTTTCCTTCAAATTCATAATTGATCCAGAGGGGCAACTACGTGTAAGAAGAGTCCCACCATGGTGTTTTATACTTTGTGTTTGTTCTGCTGAGGGGAGCTTTGTGAAAATGAGAGGAATATCCAAAACATCTTATGCCTTTTTTTCAGGTTTTACAGACTTGACAAATAAGCAGATGGTAACCAGCCTCATTTCTTTGTATGCACAAGTGGTGATCTGGTTCTGTCGATCCAGTCTCCTTCCTGAGGGTTTAGGTAAGCAGAACCTGTAGTACCAAAGCACTTGAGGTTGTGTGGTTTCTGTCTGTCTGGACCAAAATTTTAGTTGAAAAATGTGGTCTTACTTCTTTAACTTGCTTTTTATTTATCACCTGTAGATGATCACATGCATTTGTCCAGACCTTTCTACAATTACCCTCTGATACAGAGCTACTATACGGGTCACCGAGAGAAACTCGAGCGCTTATCAAGGTAAGACTTAGAGGAATTCTCTAGAAAGCTGCCACTGTTAGACTGTGTGAGAGTGGTTATTTTTGCAGTTAAAACCCTTTGTCTGCTCTCCTTGGCATTACACATAACAGAGCATGAAAGCAAACCTGGAACCCAAAAGGTCATTGCAACTCTTCTTGGGTTTGTGCTTTGGACTCCTTGATGAAAAAGTTCATTGTGAGCTAAGGACCATCTTTGCTCTGACTCTGAAATCTGTGACATTGAGAGGCTGGAATGAGTGTTTTACTCTGTGCAAGCCCTTGGTCCCTTTTGTTGCAGAGGCAAATGGGATTCTGATTGCTTGATGATTGATGGAATGGTTTCCCAGCTGGGAGAGGAAGTGGAGAAGTTGTGGCGGAGAGATGAAGGCGGCACTGGGAAATACCCACCTGTTAGTTTACATGTGAGTGTTGTGTTCACTGCAAACCCCAGCAGCAGCAGCAGCAGCAGCAGTCCCCTAAAGCCAATGATGGTGAAAGACAGGAGCATTAGAAAACCTTTTCATCTTTCATTTCAGGCACTGCTGGATCTCTATTTGCTAGAAAGCATTGAAGAAAGCGACAAACATGCAATTGTATCCTTTCCAGATTCTGTTATTACTTCTTCAGTGTGTGCACATAAAAGTTTTTCATACTTGTCACCTGTGTGTGGTTAACAACACTTTCAAATTTATGCCTCAAACACAGTGTGAGTGAACACATTTATAATAGAATTAAGTCATTGACAGAAGCATTTTTTAATTTCTTTCTAGATTGGAAGTTTACTGATTTCTTTCTTAAATGTTTTGTTGCAAAGTCTCTTCTCCTATGAGAAAACACGTTCTCTAAGTTAAATTCAAGATAAAAACCTCGCTTAGTTCTTCTCAAATTTTAATGCAGTTACTAATTTTTTAAGACACCTCTATATGTAGCATATGACTGCTTGTGAGTATGGTGCCCTAAAATGTACTGTTTCAGAGTAAAAGATTTGTAACAGTGGCTTTCCAGTTGCTGATTTTTGCCAAAATCATTTGTTTCCCAGCCTTACTAACAGTGTTTGGTTTTGGGTATTTTTTGTGTGAAAAGTGCAGGCACACTGAATATTCATTGGGCAGAAGCCTAATTTTTGGCTGCTGGAACATGCAGAATTACCTTTGTTGGCTAAACCAAGAGTGGAGCCTGGAGAGTAAAGGGGTTAAAAATGGTTGTAGTCCCAAGCTGCCTTATTCAGACACGTTCCTAACATGGGAGGTCAGAAAGGGAAGAAAGATGACACTTTTGAGTGAGGGATCCACATGCAGTTTTAAAAACACTTTCAAGCAGTCAGTGCTAAGTTGCATTGTAGGGGCATCATAATTTGTGTTGGTTGTGTGAAGACAGGAAATGAGAATAAAACAGGTGTAGAACTTGTTTTCTTTAATAATTAGGCATTGGATGTTGAAGTGTGTTGAGTGTCCAGCTGGTAGCTTCACTGACAGAAGCAGAAGCCTGGGTTTGTAAGAGCAGTATCTAAACACCCAATATCTGCCTTTTTGATTGCCTTACAGAAATCCACCAAGTGTTTCTTTCTGGAAGTATATTCAGAATACAGTTTTGAGATTAAGACCGGCCTATTAATATAAAGGGTTTTAATAGCTTAAAATGGCAAGATCAATACATTAGGATTTGCTGCTTCCTGTGATGATAATATTACTATGTTTTGCTAACTGTAAAGTGATACAAGTTTTTGGTCTTAGTGATTTATTCACCTTAATTAGATACTCTCAGACAATTTACTTGCTGCTGGATATTATGCATTCCTTTCCAAATAAAACAGAAACTTCAATTGACTCCTTTCCAACTGCCTTTGCTATCCCTTGGGGTCTTGTTAAGCTGATTCAAGGGTTTTGGCTTCTAGATCACAATGATTATGAAGTAAGTATGAGACAGTTGAATTAGACACACATTGCACTGCAGAGCTGTAACCAATAACAATTTTTTTTAAATTGGTACTTAGGTATAAGGAACTATTGAAGCATTGGAAGCTTTTTTTTTAACACTGGTCTGACATCTTCAGCAACAAGTTGTGATTTGAAATTTTGTTTTAACTACTTTAACAGGAAATTGATTGAAACAAAGGAGTAATGAACTTAATGCTTAATATTTGAATTTTCAAAGCTGTCCATGGTTAGGTTTACAGCAGACTGATTGGGCACTGTTTCTAGAAGAGTGTTTTGGGTACTTGAAGCATGGAAACTGTGTTGATAACAGGAACATTTGAGACAAAAGACTGCAGGAGTGACTTTTCAACCTAATAGTTATTCTTCCTGATACTGAATGTTGTTCTTGTCACTGTGCTAATATGACCAATTTTTTATAGTGTAAGTTACCAAGTAATGTATTTATTAAAAGCGATGTCTAAACACGAGGTTTTGTGAACTTAAAAAAATCTGATTTATTCCTCTTAAAGCATTCACTTTGTTCTGGGTGGCTGATTTTTTTTTCCCTGCAAATACCTGAAGAATTTCTACTGATGTGTCCTGGATCAAGTATTTTCTTATTTAGACCTCTGAGTTGGTCTAACCCACGTCCAGCCTTGCTGCAGAAAGTTTTGACTCTTTGTTGCCTGGCTGTGTGTATCTATGTTAATGAAGCTGCTCTCAACTTGTGCAGAATTCCCTGGCCCTGCTCTTCCATCCAGCTACACTCAAGACAGTGTCATGGCAGCACATGAGGATAATCCAGTCCCTGATGTGCCAGGGGGAGCACAGGCGAGCCCTCAGGTACATGCAGATGATGAAGCCGTCCATGTCCAGCAGCAGTGAGGTGCGGCTGTTCCTCACCGTGCTCTTGTCCAACAGGTAAGGAACCTCCCCTCTTTTGGCATTCACATCTTGGGAAACGTGGAGAAGTGATGGCACAAATGGGGCTCCCCTCCATTTCCTTTGAGCTTTGAATGGATACCATCACTGTGGGGCATCTTTTGGCCTCAGTGTTCTCTTTCCTTTCCATGTCCTGAACCTTAACTGCAGGTGCATGGTGGAGGCTTGGGGTCTGTTGCAGCACCACACCACGAAGTTAAACATAGAAGAGCTGCTAAAGCACATGTATGAAATCTGTCAGGAGATGGGGCTGATGGAGGATTTGCTGAAGCTGCCCTTCACAGACACAGAAAAAGTGAGTTTGGAGAGGAAACAAAAAAAGCCTTGTCTCTTTGGCAAGAGAAGAGGCAGAATGGTAATGATGTTTGAAATGTGTCATTTCTCACAGGAGTGTTTGGAGAAGTTTTTACAGACCAAATCTGGTGTTCAGAACCATGAATTCCTCTTAGTCCACCACCTGCAGCGTGCCAACTACATCCCAGCACTCCAGCTGAATCAGTCCATGAAGGCCCATCTATTGGTAAGGGTAGCAGTCCTGCTGTGTGAAATTATGAATTAAAACTTACAGACCACTATGGACTCCAGTTAAAAGAGTTTGTTTGCATCTGAGGAATAAATATGTGTCTTGTCTTTTCATTCAGTTCCTCAGATCCCTCTGTTGTGTATGGTTTAGGTTATGGAAGTTGTTTGTCTTCCTTGTTTCTGTGAAATGAAGAGTACGTTGTATGTCATGTCTTGTGTCTGGCTTTTACCTGAGAGCAGTCTAGATGCTCCACAGGTAAAATTTGCCTTATGATTTTTAGTTGTGAGTTTTGGAGTTGTTTGGAGTTTTTATGGTTTTGGTTTTTTTTACTAGTCTTCCTTGCACTTACCCGAAACTACCAGGTGAAATTGATGCGTGCTCCTGGGTGGAATCTAGAATTTGCTGTGGTTCTGTGCAGTGGATTTGTTCTCCTTTGTCTGTAGAGCAAATTTAAACCTTAGTTGGAAAGAGCAGAGATAGTCCTGTGCAATGAACTTCTGGTAAATTTTTAACTTCTTGCTTTGCACATTTCCTTTGTCAGAATGATCGTGATCCTCGTTTGAGAGAGAGAGCAGTAGCCAGAAATTCTCTTTTAGACCAGTATGGCAAGATCCTTCCCACAGTCCAAAGGAAGCTGGCAGTAGAGAGAGCCAAGCCGTACCGTTTACCTTCATCGGTGTTAAGAGAAGGTAATTTGAGAGAAGGGAATGAGGATGTGCAGCTGGCCATCACTTTGAATGCACAAGGCTGATACTGCTCCCTCTTGCTTTACAGTGCCAAGGCCAAAGCCATTATCAACAGCAACAAGGCAGGCTAATGCAGGAAATGTGCATACAAGAGCAACTTTCATCAGTAAAGTTTTGTCCAAAATTGGAGAAGTATGGCTAGGAAATGAGGAGAAAACAAACACCTCACGATACCGTAGGTAAGCAGCCTTTTATAAAAGTTACTCTTAAGCTGCATGTTTGGAGAGGGAGGTGGAGAGAGAGTGAGTTGTAGGAGAAGAGAAAGAGATTTCAGTTTGAATTGTGTTAGTTTTTTGGTGGGAAGGTGGACATAAATAAGCTTTGTTTCGCCTTTCTGCACATATATAACAGCTAACAATCAATTCCTCATGTGTAGTGTTTGGAGAGTTTTTCTGCTATGATAATCTTCTCTATACACATGCACATATTTACATTATGGCAAATGTGTTTACAGTGTTTAAGAAGCTGAAACTCAACCTGTTTGTCACTACCATGAAGCTCTTGGTATACCAACTTTTATAGACTCATTTGTGTGATCCTCACAGTAATCTTTTACCAGTTCCTGCTTGGTTATTTAAAAATAAGCAGAATTAGGGAGAGTGGAGAAGAGGCTTAGAATTGTCATGTGATTGTCCTATATGGGATGTAGTTAGATAAACTTGAATTCTGATATGGCTGGGCTTTGAGGGAATAAAAATCGATTATGTTTTCATTTTCCTTCTAGTCCTAGAACTACGGAGCCAGCAGTCAGTACGCATCCTCTCCCTGGTGCAGAGTTGCCTGATGCATTTCTTGGGACACCTATTACAAAACTTTCTCAAAGGTGTTCAAGGTATAGTAGATCTACAGACTTTATAGTTCAAAATTGTATTGTTTATCATGTATATACGTGTGCATGTGTGTATGCTTTTTTTGATTTGCCAAGGATTGTGTTGGATTTAGTGTTGCATCTCAAAGAAAAAGTCAACTTAGGGACAAAATTAGGTACACAATTTGAAATGGTCCCTGCATTGAAATGTAGATGAGTTTTCTCCGCTACTGAGAATTAGGTCACTTGTGCAACATAAAATTGGGTATTCTTATGTCAGAGGCAGGGATTTAGGAAATTAGGTATGAAATGTAAAGAAATAATGAAAAAATGCTCTGAAGTGCCTGTCACTTGTTTGTGGGACTGATTGATCAACCCCTGCAGTGAGATTGTATTTCTTGTTTGTCCAGTGTTTTTGTTCTGCATCATCTGAGATAATCACAGCATGCTTTTTTCATTTATTAATTGATGTTCCAGTTTGAAATGTGTATTTTAACAGGTTGCTGGATTTGGTGGTTCGTCCTGTTCCTTCCCGCTCTGTGGCACAGGAGGAGAGCTGGCAGTCCCCGTGCAGAGCTTCCACTTCTTTTGTGGCATCCAGCCCCCTGAGAACAAATACACAGCGCTCCAGCTCCCAAAACAACCTGCCAAGAGCATCAGAGTTGAATTTACTGGAAACTCCTCGTGTGGTCAAGGTTTGTATTTTAAAAACTCAGTAGCAACCAACCAAATGAAAAACTTGTGAGGTTTGTTTTAAGTGAAATCACCGAAGTATTTAGTAGAAGTGCTTCTGGATTGAAATTTTTAGTATGCACGTGGTTATTACATACACAGCCCTTTTGGAAGCACTAAGTTGGGAACAGTCTTTAAGCAGGAAGCTTTAATTCTCAGTTGAGACAGCTTGTCCCATGGCTTTGTGAACTAAATTTATTTTTATTGTATGGAACAATTCCATCTTTTCACCTTCTTGTGAAGTACCATCCATACTAATGAACTAACTTCATCCTCCTCTTTTGAAAACCCTTTCAATACTGTAAAATAATCTGAGATAAGAACCGCTGAATGCTTCTCCATGAAGATGTGTAGGTATTTCTGCAGCAGTGTCACTTCCTCTTGTGTGTGGCTGATTAATTAAGGAAAAAGCTGTGTCTGTTTCTCTGCAGAATGGCTGTCAGATACAGCAATTGAAAACGCTACTGTGCCGAGTAAAGTTGTGTGCCTTTTATAAGAGCAGTATAGGAATTGCAAAAATTAGTGGATAGGAGGTAACATTGCAGAAAACAAGATGTCATATCCTTGTTTCCTGAAGAAGTAATTTTGAAAAGTAGCGTTTATTTTGCTGGCATTACAAAGACAAACGAAGAGAAATAGAAAAAGCATGCATTTTTATCTTTAAAATGTCAGTATTTTTGGAAGAACAGTGCACTGCAAAACTTTCTGCTGCTATAAACCCAGTTCACAGTTTAGGGTAATTATATTTTTGTAATTTAAGCACAGTCTTCTGTTTTGATGATTTAACTGCTTCTAAATTAAGTGTTTTTATTTCTTTTCCTAGAGAGCTAAAGTTTTGGCCACATCTTCTGGTTTTCCTGGGTTTACTCCTCAGTCTATTCTCAGGTCCAGCCTTCGCACTACACCCCTAGCAACTCCCTCTGCATCCCCAGGACGATCAGTTACTCCTCCTCTACGGGCAAAGGAACCTAGAATATCTTTCAGGGAAGAGAGCTCCCATGCAAAGTGGACTGTTGGGGTAAGCTGGCCTGCAGTTAGTGAGTTTTCAGATGATGCTGTGATTTAATTTAGATTTATCTATATTCCTTACAGTGAGAATCTGGATTGTGAATCAGAATGGCAGAATTTGGTTTTAAAAAAAAGATTGTGTTGTGCTAGACATTTTGTAACATGGTGTTCTTGCAGGAACCTACTCATAATAAACATCAGGGACCATGGTGGGTTTTACTCAGATGTTGAGATTGTTAGTTCACCTTTCAGCTGTACCTTTTCAAATGGTAGTGTTGCAGGAAGGTAAGGAATATAGATGGAGCCACTTGTTTGGGTTTGTTAAATTTTGTAAGTTGAATATCTGGGAAAGTAACAAAAGTCATAAAGATGCATTGACTCTCAACCTGTCGTTTTGCAACGTTGGATTTACTTAAATGATGGTGAAAAGAGACTCCTGATTAAGAGAACTGTAGTGTTTTGTTCTCTCAGGCCTAAAGTTCGCGGGTTAGCTTCTTGCCTTGCACAGGAGTAGTATCCATGTAGTTTTCAAATGCAGTGGGTCCATCTTGACCAGCTGTGGTCCCTTCTGCTCCTGCAGCTGGATTCTGTGGTTCAGCCCATCAGCCAGTTGCCAGCATTATGTGCCCAAATGGGGGCACAAGAGGGGCATGTGCTGCTATTCCATGTGTGAGCAGCTCGTGTATGTTACAAGGAGCTGCTCAATTGTAACAAGATGTACTCTCTCCTGAAATTCTTACTAATAGTGTCACTGTGGCCAAATTAATTTGCTTGTTCCGTGCCACAGGCATAGCTGAACACCAGCATGTTTTAGTCGTGCATATGTGTGTGTTGAAAGGGCAACCATAAAACAGAGAAATCTTGAGCTAGGGTTTTACTAGGCAAAGCTTTGTCTTCCTGAAAACACACTAGTAAACCCAGTGAAGAGCCTTCAGATGGCATTGTGAGCAAGACTGATTTAATCTTAATCCTTCAATGTCATGGAAACTCAATAAGCAATCTAAAGTGCAATAATTTTTATACTCAGCCTTAAATCTAAGATAATGCTAGAATGAGAATTAATTTTGCATTGGTTCACTAAGGGGACATGTGGCACTTAAAAATATCAGTATTTATTGGGTTTTTTTTTTGTTTTGCTTTGACAACAAGCAGACTCATGTTGCCGATCTGAACTTTTATTTTAGGTGACAGAAGATGATAAAGCACTATTTGGAACTTCATCTGAGCAGCATCAAGGCTTGGTAGAGGATGCTTGGTCTGAAAGCAGAACTAAACCAACTCTGTTTACTCTGAGCAGTCCTGGGGAAGATCGTGCTGAATTGCAGGAGTCTTTAGAAAGCATGGCTGGAGATGATTTGGAGAAGATGGATGTCAGCAAGGAAAATAGTAACTTCTCTGTCAGATCAGACCAGACTACTTTGGAGTATCATGATGCACAGTCACCTGGTGATTTTGAAGATGATGTCATCTTTATATCTGCTAAACCAGCTAATTCTTCCTCTGAAGCAACTGTTGATGTTCAAGAATTGGAGAAGGAGGAAGAAAATGAAATGGTTGAAGATAAACCTTTCCAGACAGAACAACCAGATCCTTCAGGGCAAAGAAAAGAAGCAGGTATGTTTCATCATGTCATAACCTAAGTTTCTGAATTTTTTAAATGTCTTCAAAATATTGAATTACTGAAGAGTGCAGCAATTAATGATGAGTTTTCAAGTGCTCTAGGCTTTTAAAATTACCTCTGTATTTTAAGTTCTTGTTTTGGTGTCCTGGACCTTATGAATGTATACTTTCCTTGGGTGACTTTTTTTTTTGTGCAGTTGCAGCTGAAAGGCAACAGTGTGGGAGTTTTGAAAAGTATACACATTTAAAACTTTGGCTTCTGGTTAGGTGTTAGGAGTACTTCTATAATTTGCAGGAATTTTTATGTTGTTTGACTGAAGTTATTCATCAGGCTTCTTGTTCTACTGGAAAGAGCAGAGGCCATCTTTGCACTTGAAGTCTTGGTAGCATTATTTTGTTAAGTCCCTACCCTAGATGACATGCATAAAGGATCACTTTAAACTCATATGAGCAGTTAAAAAGAAGTGATGTTGAGTGCAACAGGAAGTCATCTGTCTCTTCATTTTGTAGGATTTGTGGAAGAATCAAATGCTGAATATCAGACCCTTCCTGAGTATAAGCCAGTGTTTAAAGCTGCTGAGGCTGCAACTTCTGGGGCTGGAAATGAAGGGTGAGCTTATGAAGTAGATACATCTTTTGGTTCACACAACATATAGCTGCTGGTTTTTCTGTGTTTGAAAACTGATTTTGACCTGGGATTAGTTCTTCCTGTGTTCTTATATGTAAGGGCTTGTCTATTCCATCTGTCTGTGACCAAAAGTAATCTGACATGAATGTCATGCATATTGACTAGCTGTCAGTTTCAGCCTTTTTTCTCAAATCATTGCAGACCACAAAGTATGATGATAAAGACTTCATTCAACAGTCCCATACAGACCTTGTGAGAGTTACTAAGCAGATGCTGTGAACATAAGCCCTGGAATTTTTTTTCTGAAAATTGTGTAGTTAAAAATGAATCCTGAGATTCCTGTAACTCCAGTCGGTTTATTTTGGAGTTTGAATGCTTTCTGACAGTATTTTTACCTAATTTTTGTTTTCTGTGTGTGCTCAACTAGCATCTATTTGTTTATGGAAAGGGAAGCCATTTTCTCATCAGGTACTTTAAAAGCTGCAACTGCTGAGTGATAAAGAATGTCAGCAATGAGAGAACCTTTAATTTCAAATGGTAACTTTCACCTCTACAGACTTATGTTCAGTTGGTTCTGAACCTCTTATTGTAGTTGCCTTCTTTCTGTAGAAGACAAATAATACATTATTCTGTAATACACTTCTGTTACATTATTATCTAGTGTTGGATCACTGGAAAGAATGTTAAGTACTTGATTGATGGCATAAAATGAGTTGCAAAGTGAATTACGAATTGAGTCACAAATTGATTTATGTTGGTAGAGGAATTCCTAATTTTTCTTGTATCTTTTTGTGATTTGAAACTTGAAGATTTTACAGTGAGAAAGTAACTTGTAAAGCTCTTAAAGGTGTGTTTTCAAGCTTTATGATGAATTTCTCTCTTTTCATGAAGTGCAACAACCTACCAGGAGTCTGAAATGACCTCTTCATCAGAAGAAAAAGCCATACTGGTTGCAACAAACCCACAGCTCGCTGAATCCCCGGAGGCAGACAGTGAATGTATGTTGGAAATGTTCTGTGTGGTAGGGTAGCAGAGCTCCTCAAGTGAAATGTGTAGTTTGCCATACCACTGTAGGTGTCTCAGATAGAAGTTGTAGTAGCATGTTACTGCTAACTTTCATTAAACTGTAGAGAGAACACCTTCCTTAAAGGAAGTCCTTGGAGAAAGTGCATAGTGAATCTTTTCATTCTTGATCAAAATATTGAGATGCTGGTAGAACTTAAAGTATTATCAGGAGAGATCAGTATTTATTTTAATGTTGTACACCACTACCAATTTATGTGCCATGGGATATGCTGCTTGATTTACTATTTTAAAAGATTATGCATCCTCAGTATGCAGACTGAAGGAACTGTCTTCCAGCCACATTTTCCTCTTTTTTTCCCCTCCATGGGCTTGACAACTGATTTTCTCCTCTTTCTTCCTTGCCGTGGGGCTGCATCCTTTACCTGACCTGTAGTTGTCACAGTTTAGACCCAGTCGACAACTAAGCCCCACACAGCCACTCACTCATTTCCCCTGGGTGAAAGGGGAGGAGAATCAGAGAGCTAAAGCTGAACAAACTCCTGGGTTGAGATAAAGACACCTTAATAACGAAAGCACAAGTCTTGCATGCAAGTCAGGCAAAACAAGGAATTCATTCACCGCTTCCGATTGTTGGGCAGGTGTTCAACTGTCTCCAGGAAAGCAGGAAAATGGGTCATGGGAAGGAAGACAAACACCATAACTTCTAATGTCTCCTGCTTCTTCCTTCTTTCACCTGTCTTTTATGCTGAACATGATGCCATATTTCATGGGATGTCAGCTGGGGCCAGCTGTTCTGGCTGTGTCCCCTCCCATTTCTTGTGCACCCCCAGCCCATTCACTGCTGGCATGGTGTGAGAAGCAGGAAAAGCCTTGGCTCTGCATAGGTGCTGCTCAGCAGTAACTAAAACATCCCTGTTATCAACACTGCCTTCAGCACAAATTCAGAATAGAGCAGTACCAGCTACTATGAAGAAAATTACTATCCCAGCCAAAACCAGCACAATAGTTTTAGCTTTTGGAGAAAGCCCAATATATGTGGCAGGATGGAGAACCATATTATTTGCTCTTGCTAGCTCTGTTACTTCTTTTTGCTTAAAATTAGATCATTTATATAAAGGTTAAGATAAAATTCCATAAATCTCTTCTAGCTGTGATAAGTATCCTTGACAGTGAGGACATGGTCAGTGCTCCGTCTCAAAATCGCCTTGAGGGCAAGGGTGTGCATGTACCTGAAGAATGTAACCCTGAAGCAGCTGAAGCCGAAGAAGTCCCTGTTTCTAGCAATCCTCCAAAAACTGAGGAAATTAATGTAAGTAAACTATTTTCCCATTTTCTACACAATAGAACAGTTTGCAAATTGAGGCCTGTTCTGTTGACAGTTTGGAGGCACTCAAAAATGTGTCTGTTTCTTGAGCTGCTTCACACAAGTTAAAAATCTCAGTGTTGTAAGGGCAGATATGTTTTTCTCTTCTGCATTCTCTGTTCCTATAACATGAATGGGACCTGTCAAGACTTAGGCCTTTGAGAGCAAATTGCAAACAAAACCAAAATAAAAGCCTAAACTATTTTTGAAACCAGCTAGGCATTCATTTGATTTACTTGAATTCAAACTTTATTTTACTTAAAAAATAGTTTTAATGTTAAAGACAGTAAGAAGGTTACAGGAGTGCAGCTGCTTTGTACTGGTAACCAGTTACCAAAGGACAAAGAGATGTGGGAACCAAACTCAGAATTTAGGTGCTTAGGTCATTTGTTCCTTCTTAACACACAGAATTCCCAGTAATGAGCACATTTTGGTGGAGGTATTTAGTAACTGTGTGTTATCTCATGCAATCCAAATGACGCCTCGAAGTGCAGTGTTGAGTTGTTGGATGTGATACCTGGCCAGTGTAAGTGCTACTGTCAGAACTATCATGACTGAATCTTTAAGCATTGGGTACCCAATTGTATTTTACCCTGTCAGAGGCAGTGGGTCACTCTGCACTGCTCCACAGCCAGAGGGCACTGCAATGCAATGGGCACCCCTGGCTGTGTACACACCTTCTGTTGGAAAACTGCTCCTGGTTGTGGGCAGTGGCAAATGGTCAGTTCTGAAGAGAAATATCAGAAACAGAGCATGTGAATTGCACACAGGAACTGCTCTGATCCTTGTGCCTCAAATACATAAACTCTCAGCTGGAGTACAAATGCACATTGTTTCACATTCAGGGATGGTCTTAAGGGAACTGTCCTCAGTTTCATCTAGCTCAGTGTGAAATTGTTCTGTTTGGTATTGAATAAAGTATTAACAGACATTTTTTAACTTTAGGTTATAGAAGATACCTCAGAACCAGCACCTGAAACATCGCCATATAGTGAGCTAGATCCATCAAATGTTCTTCATTATAGCTATGAAAATATAGAGCAACAGTTTGCATGTGATTTGCCTGATAACAAAGATAGTGAATGTGATGCAGCTGAGGGAGATGGTGACCTTTTTCTATCTCAGAATAATTTTACCTTAGTTTTGGAAGGAGAAGAAGGGGAAGCAGAAATGGGAGACCCTACATCAGCAGATGCTTCTAAACCAGATGACACAACAAAAGAAGAAAAGCCTGTGTCCAATTTAGGGAATACTGAAAGCCAGGAACATGTTACAAACTCAGTGTCCACTGTAACTGGTGATGAGGAATCTCAAAATATTGCAGAGTCACTCCCATATGTGCCTGAACCTATTAAGGTTGCCATTGCTGAGAACTTATTGGATGTAATCAAGGACACGAGAAGTAAAGAATTTACATCTGAAGTTGTAGAACAATCAATCCATGAAACCATAGGTAAAAAGGTAACTAGATTCCAGAAGGCAAAAGCTCCTTTAACACCTGTGCTAGAAGCGGTGGGAGAGGAAACCAGCAGACATCATTATGGCACTGCTCCAAGAACACGCACAAGAGGACGGCTGGGTAGAAGTCTGGGTGTTCTGTCAGCAGACACTCAGCAGCTGCTGAAGACAGAGAGCCCTGCTCTGCTTGGCCTGTCTCCTCGGAGAAGTACCAGGCGAACAAAAGAAGCACCTGAGACTCCCAGGCTCCAAACAGAGGAAAATGCTCAAGAGGAGCAAACACCTGTGACACCTGTTACTCCTAGGAGAGGTAGGAAACCTAAACTGTCCAATTTAGAAAAAACAGAGAGCAGCCATTCTGATGGACAAACCTTGTCTGACAGTACACGGCCTGCTACTCCCAGGAGAGGATTAAGGAGAGCAAAGGAAGCTGCATCTGAACTCCAAGAACAGCCTAATGAGGAAACGCCTCTTGCTGAAGGCAGCATTACTGCTTCTTTCACTTCCAGAAGGACTAAAGGAGGAAAAAGTTTGGGTGGAAGTCCAGAAACTGGCAAGAGTGATACTGATCAGCAAGTAAAATCAGCAGTCAGTCCCAGTAGAAGTGCAAGAAAAATGAAAAGCTTTAGTTTACAGTTTACTGAAGATACTGTCAAGGATCAACAGGTGCAGCTTAGTGACCAACTCCTTTTACCAGTGCCAAGTAAAAGAGGCAGAAGAAGAAAGATTAGTTCATCAGAAGTTTCAGAAAATTCTGATCTTGATGTGTCTAAATCATCTATTCCTCAAACAGAATTTAAACTTCCTGTCACACCTAGAAGAAGTGCTAGGAAGGCAGCACAAAACCTCGTGGCAGACCAAGAGTCTGCCTCTTCTCAGGAAGACATACATTCAGGTGTGAAGGTAGAAGCCCTTGATACTCCTAAGAGAAAAACTAGAAGAGTGCCACAAGAGAACCCAGAAAAAGTGGATACTCATGAACAAACTCCTGCAGAGCCAAGTGAGGAGCCAGCCACACCCAGGACTACAGTGAGGACAGGGCGTCGGGGTAGGAAGAGGAGATCAGTGTCTGAGGAGACCTCCCAGGGACCTGGGGGCAGTCCTTTGCTGCTGGAAGACATAAATCCCTTAGGACAAGATCCAACATCCAGAGCTCTGACAGATCGGGTTACAAGGACCAGATCCCGCAGGACTGCCATCCATCAGAAACTGGCTGTTGAGGAAAATGAGGCTTTCCTTTTCTCTCCTCCTCTCACAAAGCTGACAAAGAAATTTGAAGGTAGGTGCACTATGTTTATATGCAAAAGAGGGCATAGCCTCTTCTTTAAACCACTGAAAACAAACTGTGAGGATGGCTTTAAGTATTGTAAAGAATGGAAGCATGCGAAAGAAAAAATTTGACAAGAGGCAGTTCAACTTTTGGCTGAAGTCTGTGTGACTGCCTGCTTAGTTCTGGTAGAAATAGATTATGAAGCTGATCTAAGCCATGAAATTAAATTTAAGCTATATTTTTGTAAGGAATTTAATTTCTGTCACATTTGGAAAACCAGAGATTATTTGTGAATATGTGATTGCCACCCCTTCCCCCCCAACAGAGATATAAAGGATGTGTGTTTTCAAATTCTGTTCAGTTTCCAAGTTCAGATGAGCTTCATCTTCCAACAAACTGTACAGTTGTTTAATTATGTGATTCTTTTTCATGTGTGTTGTATACTTTGTCAGTGAAATTACTGTACATAGGAATCTTTTAAGTAGAGTACATGATAATTTTTTTTTAAATGTGTAAGGACCATTGATGCCTCTGTGGAGTATAATGTCTTTGATTGTGTAGGTGCAGGTAAAATCACTGCATCGGCTTAGTTTTGTTTCACTATTTTTATGGTAAAAGAATGAATCCCAAGAGGCAGTTACTGGGGGGAAAATGCCTTTGCATGGAGTGTTTATAAAGCTGATTGAACCGTTATTTTGGGAAGCTATTGTGCTCTTATTTGTCAGCTGTAATGTAATATTACTGTCCCTCATGTATAATGTATGTGCATGCTAACACAATGCATTGTCATTTTAGCTGGAAAAACAGACCATCCTGTGCAGTTCCAGGATTTGGATCCGGATTTGTCTTCTCAATTTGTCTTTTCACCCCCTCTTTTGAGGTCAAAGAGAAAAACTGTAGCTAGCATTTCCCGAATTGTGAAAGAAGCAGTAAGTAAAAAGTCCAGTTGTCCCATGTTCTTGATTTAATTCTGTACCATTTTTTGAGATCATGCTTTGCCCTTTTCATTGGAAGCATATCTAAAAAGAGCTTTAAATGAATCAGCTAAAAATTTTATTGTTTTTCTTCATGAAAACTAGCTACGAAAGTCAGTTTTGAATCTATGTAAATCAAGAATTGATAAATACTGTTTTGCTTTTAGCAAAAGGCACAGTGGCTTTCTTTAAACTTGCTTCGTATGTTATCTGTTAATTTCAGAATTTTAACTTTTAGGATGGTAAAATAATTTGATGTGGAAGGTTTGTTTTTGCAAACAAAGGGGACTTTTGGAAATAACTTTGGCATGATTTTGTAATGAAAAAAAATTATTATTCCATAGACGTCTAAGAACTTGTTCATGAGTAACATTTTTGTTGTTTTGTTGCATAGGAGCTTCCAGCTAAAGAGGAAGAGGATACCAAATCCATAGAGGCCGGTGTAAAGCAAAAATTGAAGAGAGGTAGAACTCCAAAATCAAAAATGAAGAAAGGAAGCAAGTATGAAATAAGTTTTGAACAGTTATTTGCATTTCTTAATGTGATGGTGACTCAGCTGTTAAGTGCCTAACTACTTCTTCCTCACTTGGCTGTGCAGGTCTTCTCTCACTCCATCAGCCTGTCCAGCTCAGCCTGCTGGTCTAATAGGCACCTTTCCCCATTCATGGGTATCGTTTGCTAATGGAAATGGAAGAGGGAGGGAATAGAAAAGGGCAGGTGGATACTAATTGCAGTGATGACGTTGCAATGCTCTTTCATTGTCTTATTCCACCTCATGAGCTCAAACTCTTCCAGTTCAGCTTCTCATACAAGGTGGGAGATGGCCAGACAAGGAATAAAGGGAATGTGGAAGCCAAACAAACCTGATTTATGTACCTTTTTTACCTTAATTCTATCTACAAAGAGAAGACCATGCATTTATTTTTTTAATTGATTTTGGAATTCCGTGTCATTTTTTTCCTCGATTAAATACTGTTAGTACTGAATAATTGATTTGATGCGTGTCCTTCTTTTCAGAACCACAAAAGATTCTTGGTCACCTCCACCAGTTGAAATAAAATTCATCTCTCCTTTTGGAAGTCCAGTGGATGGAACAAAAACCAAGCAGAAAGAAACTACAGATGCAGCAGGGAAGACCCTAAGAAAGAACAAAAAAAGACTGTCTAATTTTCCAAAGCCAGTTGTGCGCCGGAAGATGCTGTAACTGTTTTTTTTTAAGTTTATAATGTACACCACTGTTTGTAAAGTCATCAAAATTGTGTGAATTAGTAAAAAGAAGAAAAATCATCTAATTTGGAAGAGATAATTTATATAAATTATTGTAAAATTTCATAAAAAATGGTCTTCAGTAAGTAACTCCATATGGAGTGTGATTTCCTCAGTCAATGCAGTTTTCTATTTTATATTAAGACTTCATACATTTATATAATATGTAAATACAGCTTATTTTAGGAATGTTAAATAAAAATGTATACTTCACAATGTGCTTACTGTCTGATAGCTTTTTGAGGGAATATTGGGTTGAATGACCTGTATTGCTCAGAACTTTTAATGTTGGTTTGTGGGAGTTACAGACTCCCAAGAGTGATTCCAAAAGCTTTTAAAAAGTTTTTTTAGAATTCCTGTAACACGTAAACATTTTAAATATACTAGTTTTAATTTTAAAATTACATTTGACCTTCTGGAACAAATAATTGGACTTACAATACAAACTGGTAATTCCTTACATTCACGGTTAAGTTGTACTGTATTGAAGTCAGAATGTAAACAATTGTGTTTTAAGCTGTGCAATATATTTTTTTTTTGTATTTGTCTTAAACTTTGGGAAAGCTGCTCTTTAGTTCATAAAACCAGATCACACCTCAGATGTGTCATTATTTCTTAAAATCTGTTGTCAACAAAAAGTTAACTGTACAGATGGTGTGATGCTTACAATAGCATATCAGATTTAAAGGGATACTACCCAGATACTTTGAAATTTGAGCCAAAATTATTTTCGTAATATGACTGCTACTATAATTGAAATGCTTACTGTCTGTAAACATGCTTTGCAGTATTTGAAACCTGCATATCACAGCACTGAAAATCTGATGGTAAAGCCTATATAATAGTCTGAAAAAGGTACAAAAATGTACAGAAATCTTAGTTACAAACCGTATTTTTGAATAATTATTTCATTAACAGTGTTGGGTTAAGGAGTATATGTCCCTATGAAGTTTCAATTTGTATAAATAAAGTCACAAACCTATTCTTTTAAAAGCAGACATGGAAGTACTATTTTGATGTGCAGTCTTTTAGACAATGGATTATTTTTCTGTATGTTAATTTATATATGGATGCAACTTTGAAGACTACAGAATGGTGGAACCTGATATTAAACTTTTCAATTAGTAAAAACTACTACAGTTATTCAAGACATAAGTTATTTATTAACTAATAGCTTGTACATAGTGAATGAATGTATTAATAACAGACTAAGCTTGTGAAAGAAGATTGTTCTGGGGCTGTGATTTTTCTGTCTCAGAACAGATCATTCTAGAGCTGCAATTGCGTGCACTTGAATATTTTTCTCATTGGGGAAGTATTCATGACTGAATGAAAGCTTAAAAAAAAGTCAAAAGTTAAAAATGTGAAAGTGGCAGTAAATTGAGATCTTTGAGTCAAGTTAGTAATTATTTTTTCTGTTTATTTTGTACATGAGTGGCTATAAATATGGTCAAAGAGGAAAGGAGAGGGAAGTTTAGCAATTTTCATATTCACATTTCTCAGAAGTGCAGTCAGTAGCTCAAAATGGGGTAAAAGGTCAAATTTTCAATATTGGAATAGAATAGAGATGACAAATCTGACTTCTTTTTGTAGCGTGCAAGAGTATTTATAAAATACTCTGATTATTGTCAAATTGAATTGACTGATGAAATGCTAGTAAAGATTGCTTAATAGGGTTTTGATGAATTTCTGTAATTTATACTTATAAATGTATATTTTTTGTATGAAAATTACTTAGAAAAAAATGAAAATATAGCATTAGCTGATTTTATTAGTTTTTAGCGTCTATTTTATTTACACCTCAGCTAAAATATTTGTCTGTGCAATTGGCAGTAGATTTAATAACTTCCTAAAGGTTTGCATTTTTCTAGTAATTTTTTACTTCAAAGGAGTTTTAATTATGTGTTGAAATGTTTTACTGTTTTTTCTCTTTTGTTGTAACTTGGATTTGGTGCAGAGTTCTCCAATGCAGACCAGTTTCCCCAAGGAGCAGTTTGAAAAGGAGCCTCAGCATAATGTGTAACAAGGAGTGGGCACAGAAATTTGAGGGACATAGAAGGAAATGGAAGCAAAACCATACACTGTGACTGTTGAGAGGCTGAGAAAAGGAAGAAGCTGGGGAACAGTGTTAAGGCACCAGCTCAAGGATGGGTTTATAACGGAGTGGAGAAAATAGACTTTATGTGGGTGCTTTCTGTGTAGGCTTGCTACATGTGTGAAGGCTGAGTGGAAAAGATTTGCAGCTGTTTGCACGTGGATCTGAGAGGGAGAGAGCAGTAGTGCCAGAGAAGGGCAGGAGGGACCTGTGAGGAGGTGGGATGCATTGTGGTGGCGGATGGATGCAGAAGGCTGTGGGGACACAGAAATCAGATTTTCCAGCAAACAAGGTGGGAATTTCACAGGAGCTACAGCTCATTGCTAAATAGAATATTCTGAAAGTTTTCTATAGAAAGGGAAGTAATTCCTTGATTCCCTAATGTTTTTATCCCCTAAAAAGTGCTGGATGGCTAAAAGCTGAAGCCAGATTGTGCATCTGTACCTTTGGGGTGTAACCCCAAAGAAAACTCCACTAGAAGGTTGACCACCTTGGGACAGCAGAATCTTAACTTTCAGGAAGAATAAAATGAAGTGCAATGGCAGATTTTATTTCCAGGAAGCACAGAGCAGGAGATATTAGTGACAGGAGTATGAATAACATTTAGGGCTGTTGGAAGGTATTTTGTAAGAAAAGAAATGTTACAGTGGAAATTATTCTTTTGAGTTACCTCACAAACTTCCTTTTCTTCGAATATTTATAAGCTAAGGCTGGTGAAAGTATTTGTTCTATGTTATAGCATGAAGGAGAGTTAAATCTATTTTACTTTCAATAGGCACTCAGTGCTTGAAGTACTAATTGATTCATGTTGACTTTGTTTATTTGCCTTAATATTTGCACATGTCCAGTGTGCAAATAAGGGCACAGATAACTATTTATTCCCCCATCAGAACTTCTTCTCATCGAAGGCTACTCTCAGGGTTGTCAGTGCAATAAATTTGTTTGCTGCAATTTCATTACTTCCCATGTAACTAATACATAGCAAAGTTGTTGATTTCTGGTGGGGGGGAAAAGAAAGCTATAGCAGAAAACAACCTACAGGTTCTCATGAGTAGTTAGGGAATGCTTGCAACCAATTAGTCTAGGCCAATCTGAAAATACTGAAATAATAGAATTTTAGGTAATAGGACAATGCTTGTTTCTTCCTACTTTTGTCTTCTGTGCAAGATTCAGGGTTTCCATTCCAGGAATGCTGTTTCACCAAAGTGAAAAGATAAGTAGTCAAGATAATGATAAGATAATGAGTCCCTTTGATATGCTTAAAGATAAATGTTCTGTAGTTCCTGTGGAATTAAAGTTGTTCCTAAAATAAAATGCATTTTCCAGCACTGGGCTGTGTGGATGACCAATATGTAAGGTAGAGTGAAAAATGCAAGTTACGGTTACTGATGTGACTGTTCAGGTCAGTTCCTCCCTGGCTGTGTCATGACTCACAGCAGGCATTGATGTGCTGTGCATTGCTGCAGAACTTGGTTTAAACCTGAATTGAAACATGAATTATTAGCGAATGACTGCTTGCTTGTGTTTTGATACTGCAACTGGGATTTTAAAAACAGGATGCAAGAGGTGGGTGTGTGATTTCTGTGAAAAGCAATAGCACAAGCATATATGATCCCAGGAGTCCAGGGCACTGAAAAACCTTTGCTTTTGACCTGACCTGTTCTGGCTTCTGACCCTGGTGTCTCCCGTAAAGGACAAGAACAGTGTGCTCATCTCAGCAGGACCCAACACTTACATGGGCCAGGTAAGATCTTACTCAAAGAAACAACTAAAATCAGTTTTCACTAATTCGCTGTTGTAGACTGGTCTGTTTTTTTATCTCTCCTTATTAACATTCACCTAAGCATAATGCACGTGTCAAGTGTTCATAGGTTTGAAGTGTTATGTAGTGTTACCTACATTTCTGTCATCCTGGAACTGAACTCCAAAATGTAGCACCTGCTCTCACCCAGAACCAAAGAATAAACTGAGTTGGAAGGGACCCACAAAGATCATTGAAGTCCAGCTTCTGGCCCTAAACCTGCCATGTGCCTCAGAGCATTGGCCAGCATTTCTTGAATTTTGTCAGGCTGTGCTGTGACCACTTCCTTGGGGAGCTGTTCCAGTGCCCAGCCACTCTGGGTGAAGAACCTTTTCCTAATACCCAGCCTAAACCTCCCTGACACAACTTCAGGCCATTCTCTCAGTTCCCGTCACTGGGCACCACAGAGAGGGGATCAGTGCCTGCCCCTCCTCTTCCCTCACAAGGAAGGTGTAACTGCAATGAGATCTCCCTCAGTCTCCTGAGACTGAACAGACCACGAAACCTCAGCCACTCCTCGTACAGTTTCCCCTTAATCCCATCTTCCTTGCCCTCCTCTGGATGCTCTCCCAGAGTTCAGTACCCCTTTCCGTGGTGGCTCCCGGGTCGAGGGTGCCCCGGTGCCGGGGATGGATGGATGGATACGTTGTTTCTGGGAGCAGCCGGCCCCAGCCGCCCGGGCAGGCCCTGTCGGTGGAGGCGGGGCGTGCGCCCGGCGCGGCCCTGACAACGGCATGGCCGCGGGTTAGCCGGGCTGCGGCGCTCCTGCAGGCGGCCCTGCTGCTGGCAATCAAGGACTGCCTGGCTGGCTGCTCTGGGAGTTAAGGTGTCCGATGTAGTTTTGGACAAACAGTGGTGACAGGCCTTTCCTGGTGTGGCGCTGGTTTGCTGGTGTGGTGGAGAGAACAGAATCCTTAAACTGGCAGGAGAGAGTCAGCAAACACCAGGCCCTGTTGCATGGGTTGCAGGTGTTGCTGCAGTTGTTCTTGTCAGGTTGCTGATTGTAAAAACCTGTTGGAGAATTAAATGTTCCAATTCCACCTGGATACAGCCTTGGGCAGCCTGTTCTAGGTGGTGGCTTGAGCAGCAGGGCTTGGACAAGCAGCTCAAGTTGGATGAGATGGCTGCCAGTGGGTCCAGAAGGCCATTCTAGAATTCTGTTGTAAAGCCAAGATTGTAGAATTTGTGCTGGGAGGGACAAGCAGTGAAATACCTCACTGCTGTGTTCTGTACTGAGCCCCTTGGCACCTATGTCTGTCTGTCCAGGTAAAGGAAGCAATGTAGAGACAAGCATTGACTCAGCACAGACTTTAGGAACTATTGCTTGCTGAGCCATGTTAGACAGGCTGCAACTCGTGAATGAAACCAGAGTTGTGTCAGACAAGAGCCACAGCAGATAGCTGGGTAAATTTACCCTAATGTCCAATTCTGATTTGTGCTGGTTTTGTTTCCTCACTTAAAGGAAAGTCAAACCTTTGGTCTGCATCTAATACAGAATCTTAGCTGTTGGGAGCTATTGGGATAGAGTGCTGAAACCTTTCTTATCTTCTGCTATAGGTTTATGCTTCCTGGCAATCATAAACTTTTTAAAATATTATTTTTCTGAGATCAAATCTTGCTAAAATGTATGAGTGGACTTGAAATCGGTGTGTTGTTCTATTCCCTGTTATTTATCTTGTTCATCCCTCTGTGTACTTTTTCTTGATCTCATAGGTATCAGAAAAGCTCAAGATTCTCCTTGTGCTCTGCTGTGAAATGAAAAACTGTCCCAAGTGCCATTTCTTTGTAGCAAAAAAGAGCTACAAACGATGTCTGGGAGATTTGTCACTGCATACTGATGAGGCTTGGGTCAGTTTCAAAGATATTTATGGCTGACATGAGTCTCTTTGCCTTTTTTCCTTTATCTGCAGTGAAGAATGCGAGACCTAACAGCTCAGGTAACGAGCAGTCTGCTGCAGTTTCCAGAGGTGACTGTTGAGGCACTTGGGGAGGATGAGATCACCCTAGACTCTGTGCTGTGTGGGAAGTTTTCTGGAAGTGAGTGTTTTCCTTTACATTTGGATTTGGTGTGAAGTTGTTATTGTCTGAAGCCCAGGGTCATGGCATCGGGTTGGTTCTGTTAAGTAAAGTGGATCAGGTGTTCTGACAGTGCTAACAGGAGATTTTAACAATTAGAAGCATTGAAAGTGCAACAGCCTGCTCCAGTCCTGTGCTATTTAAATAGTATAGCTGACCATGGCCTCCTCAGTTCTGAATGAAATGGAAGGCAGTTTTCAAGGAAGAAATAGTGTTGTTTTGGGACAAATTTCTTTTTACCAGCTCATATATTTCCAAGGTATTTACTAGGATGCAGATTGAGGACCCAGTGAGAGTTGCTGAGAACAGCTAAGCAGATTAGGCAGTTGACTTTCTAGGTGATCTGAAGGTAGAGCTGGATGCCTGTCAGGATGCCTGGGCTTCTGTGAAGACCAGGTAGAATCTTATCTACCTGACTGTACTTGTAGTAATGGAGCTCATCCTTCCTTTGAGCTTGAAGTTCCTCAGTAGAGGAGCAAGAGTTAAACTCTTTGGTGAAACAGCACTTGTTAAATTCTTTCTGGGATCAGCTCATGTAAAAGTTGGAATTACATATGCAGTGCCCATTTTAAGATAATTTCCTGTCCAAATCCCTGCCCAGAGTAGTCATGTGTCAAGCAAAATTCTTAAACTGGAGCTGAATTGGTTTAGATGGGCTGCATTTGAAGTATGGTTTGAGGCTTGTATTCCTGTACATATTTAGGTGTTCTTTAGCAAAACCAGGCCAAGTATGGTGATCAGACTAGAGCCCAGTCTATTGTAATCTTCATCCCAAAGAGTGAATGGTCTTGAGTGCAGGTCTGACAAGTAGAAATGCAAAAGAATGGGGTTATTAATTTCAAAAGTATTGGTTGAGGATTGCAGTGGGTGATTTAAAATGACTGTCTGGGTGTGGTAGGTTGGCCTTTCCCTCTGTTGCATTTGAGGGAAGGGCGCAGTGCCCTGGCTATTGCTGCAGCTGCACTGCTGGCACTTGGTGAGCGCTGCTGCCGTTGCCTTGCAGGCAGAAGTGGCCTGGCGTGGCTGGCGTGTGGCCCCCAGCTGGAGGTGGTGAGCTCGGTGACAGGAGAGCGGCTCTCTGCCTATCGCTTCAGCGGGGTCAGCGAGCAGCCTCCCGCCGTCCGCGTGGTGAAGGAGTTCTCCTGGCAGAAGAGGACTGGGCTCCTGGTTGGCTTGGAGGAAGCAGAGGGAAGTGTTCTCTGCCTGTACGACCTTGGGACCTCAAAAGTGGTTAAAGCAATTGCTTTTACAGGAAGGGTATGTATCTTCTTGGGGAAATGAAGGTTTTGTGTTGTTTGGTGCTGCATAATCCTGTTTCAGGAAAAGCTTTGGAGCCTCTCTTTGAAGGTTGTGTGTTTTCTGAATTGTATTAACATATTGTCAGTTCAGAGTACCTGACAAGAGAGCCTTTTTCTCAACACACCTTTCTGCATTTTTGTCATTTTTGTTTTAAGGCCCTAAGGAGCACCATGTTTCTGGTATTATTTTCCTTGTGGGTTTATAGTGATTGCATCTTTCAGGACTTCCACGTGGTATTTTCCCAAATTTTCCTGGTTTGTATGAGGCAGAAGGGCAGCATTCAGGTACAATAGGGAGCAATAATTTGGTTTTAAGTCTTATGAACCTGTATTTCCTGTCCTGTTTCTGATGTGTTGGTGCTGGCTTCCCTTCTGAGGTTGCACCTGAGGCTGTCACAGGCTCTGACATTAGCGTGCCGTTCCCTGCAGGTGACTGCCATCGAGCCCATCAGCAATGACGGCGGAGCCAGCGTGAGCACGCGGCACCTGCACCAGAGTCTGCGATGGCTCTTTGGGGTGGCAGCAGTGGCCACAGATGTTGGCCATGTCCTTCTGGTTGACCTTTGTTTGGATGATTTGTCTTGCAGTCAGAATGAAGTAGAAGCATCAGGTAAGCTGCAGTTTTTAAACTTGAGTTTTGAAGTAAGAAAATGTGTTTCCTTTCAAAACCCAGCTTGTATCCCAGTGAAGATCCCAGCGTGCTGACTGACTGCTGGCATTTTTTTGACACTGCCCACTGCTGACTTTAGACAGCAGTTTGACATGGTGTGGTTCTGAACTGATCCAGAAATGGAGTGGCTTAATGCTCCTGCTGATGTTCAGAAGGGCTCTTGCTGCCCACATCCCTTTGTCCCTGTGATTCTTGCCAGTGGGAGGTAGGAATTTTTCCATTTGAGTCAGTGCAGCTGTGTGATAGGAAGTTGTGTCAGAGGTACCAGATTCCTTGGGAGTGTTCTCCTGTTTCCATCAATGGCTTGGGGCAGGCTTTAGGCTTGTGTTTTAAAATAAATCTGGCTTATCAAAAGTCCTTCATTTGGGTGAATGAATCCTGTAGTTTATGTTTTCAGATTGCAGACACTGCTTTGGGTGTTGTCAGAGTGGCTTCAGGAGTTCATATCCCTTCAAGTAGCTTCCTCATGAGGTCCAAGAAAGGAATTTGTCTACAATGGTTACATTTGTACCCAGTTTTGAAATAGGAGAGAGAATACCTGTCCCATTGGAGAGTCCTCCTGTTCTCTGAATGGGTGCAGAAACAGGAGTAGCCAAAAAAGATGCTGCACAAGTGGGCGTTCCATTTGCAGCATTAGATTATACAGGTTGTATAATCACATCAGTTTAAAGTGCAACTGAAGTGGCATAATGCATTCATTTCTCACATGCTTTTATGTGTTCAGATCTAGAAGTTGTCACTAGAATTCCTGCTGAAGTTCCACAAAGAAGAGAAGCTGTGACCAGGGAAGGGAGGCATCTCTGTTTTCAGTTGCGAAGTCCTTCAGGAACAGCAGTGTCAACCCTGTGCTACATAAGCAGAAGCAACCAGCTCGTTGTGGGATTTTCTGATGGCTACTTGTCACTGGGGAGCATGAAAACCTTGAAGAAGGCGTAAGTAGTCACTTCCAGTTGGCATGCTTGGTGGTGCAGGAGTCCCAGTTTTTTGCTTCAGGAAATATATTAATTTCATGAGCCCTTTTTCTTGAGTGAGTGGGAGGTTGGGTATAACCTTGGAGTGTTCAGAAATCCTCTTCTGAAGTATTAACTCATACATGGATTAAGTACAGTGCCTTCTCTGCCGTGGACTGCAATTGATTCCTTACTGTTCCTGTTCATAGAGATCTTGTGGAATGTACTGGGTCATGTCAGACAGCAGGGATGTGAGAGATCTTATTTTTCTAAGTCAGTTTGTTCTGTCCAGTCATATTTAGGGAAACAAGGCAATGTGTGTTTTTCCATGAGACAGGTTTCAGAAATTATTTTTTTAGAACCAGTTATTGCAATGAGAGCATGCACTGAAAGGCTTCAGTATCTGAATAATGTGATTTTGGTGATTATACATATTTTAAGGGACCAGGATGAAACTAGTGAGACATGATAATTCAATAGCTGATCTGTGCCTGAAAGCATATTCTTTCCTACATTTCAGCCTTGATGCAAGTAGGGGGTTGACCTATTCCAAGGCATTGATGTACATGGACCAATTTTTCCTTGGAAGCCTTGGAGATGAGAATAAGAAGCATATATATTTATAAACACTAGTAAAATTAAGAAATTATTTAAAATTAAGAAATTATTTAAAACAATAGTAAAATTTTAAAATTATTTAAAATCTGAAAAGCAATGTAACTTTCAATACGTGGCAAAATTTAGATAGGGGTTTACTTTAGCAAATCTGCAGTTACTCACCATAATTACTGATACATAAATAGATAGTGGAGGCATAATTAGGGGTCAGGAAAAGATTGTGAAGGTACAACTAAGGTTCAGAAGTCTGAAATAAAATGTTTGTTACAATGCCCAATAAAGAAATGAGAAACTCCTTCTCTTTGGTGTTTTTTAAAATATGTTCAGATTTACTGCATTATAAGTTCAATGTGTTGAAGTACGCTTCAACAATAGGAACAGTGTTTTCCCTAGCAGCTGAACTAATCATTTCTGTTCCTCCTCCTCAGGCAGAGGAGGACATAAACAGAGGTTATTGCTTTGATGGACAGAAATCTCCTCACCTTGACTGCTGCATACAAGGTAGTCACTTGCTTGCCTCCATTATTTGTCTTTTGTATTTTTTTTTCAAACCTGTAGGCACTACACTCAGGTTGGAGGAGAAAGGATTCCTGTCTGTGCTCTTACTTTTCAAGAGCCTGAGAATGATCTTCAAAATTGTTGCTACTTATGGGCTGTTCAGTCTACACAACAAAGGTGAATAAAAATTACAATAAGCCACTGATTTTGCTTTTTTTTTTTTACTATTAGTTCACATAGAGTTGTCCCTAAAAGAGGACAATGACAGTATTGCTGGTTGCTTCATGAGAGCTTCAGAATTCTTTGGAGTCCTTGTGTGCTAGTTCAGCTTCCCTGGCAGAAAAGGAGCAGTGTTCAGCAAACAAATCAATGGCTTCCAGCTGGAATAAGGAATAAGAGAGTGTAGAAGGGTGCACTGCATGCAAGAGAGGGACTGGAACTTAGGTGGGAAGAGGAAAAACATACCTCTCAGCATCAGCAAACTACTTAGCCCAGCTGTTCATAAACTGGCAGTCTTCTTGAGCTTGACTTCAAAGCAGTCTTCATGGAGAATGGTTTACTGTGTAAAGCTATTTCCAACAATTTTAGGTCCATACTGCATATTAAAGCTTTCCAAACAAAAAGTTAGCATTTTCCCCTGAAGCTGTTTGTGTAAAAATTTCCTCCTCTATGTTTTACTGGCTAAGTGTGACCAGTTATCATGTTTTGGGAAGCAGTGTTTTTCTTTTCAGCAAGAGCATGCTCTTAAGTCACTTTCAGCCTAGATCTAATAAAATGATAATTGTAATAAAATGAAGATTGTAAAGCAGCTTTGTAATCAAATCTCCTCATTTATACCTTTTTCAGTGAAGGGAATGCTGTGAATTTACATCTCTTGAAGTTAGCATTTGGTGGCAGGAAATGTCTGGCATCAGGAGAAGTCATGTATGAGGTAAGACAGGCCTGTATGTGAGAGATTGAAAGATAAAGTTTCCCTGGGTATCAGTTAAGTTGGCTCCTTGTATATGAATGACAGCTGAAATTTCGAGTCATTAAAATGAATGCATGATGAGTTTTTGGAATTATAGTTCTTTATCTTATGGAACTGTCCCTTGGTATAGTGGGCATCTTGTTCTGGTCTGCATTTTTGATTAAAATTGATTTTATCATTAGTCATTTTATAAGATTCTTTGAAAGTTTTGGAAACTCATTTTTTGCTTGGAAGTGGTTTTGCTGTTTTTTTTTTAGTTTGGTGTTTTGTTGGACTTTTTTATTGTAGAGCTGCTATTTGTCCACAGTACACACATATTCACATATTTTATGGTAGACAGGTTAAATGAAGGCTGTACTGGAAAGACAGTATTTCACTTAATGCCTCCTTAGAAAAGGTGGTAGCAGAGGTTCAGGGCCATCCTTTCTGTATATCTATTTCTGAGTGTCTCAAAGCAATTTCTTGCTCTGTAGTAATTTGGAATCTTAAACACATTGTCCATGTTCATCCCATGTCCTCACCATAAGGAATTGAGGGATATTTCCCTGATAAGAGCTCATGGAGTTTGAAAGAAGGTTTTAAATCTCTAGGAAGTTCTCATTGTTAATAGAGAGATGAGTGTTCACTCTACTGATGTGCCTATCAATAACATCTCGGGACAGACCTTTAGCTGCTCTAATGTCAGGTTCTGTAATCAAAACACGGAGCAAAGGCTTTGTGTGAAGATGTGTTGCATTGTTTTAGATGTCTCTTTGCAAGTATATGTTCAGGTTTGTAAAGACACTTTGATGATGCAAGGAATTCTACAAAACGTGTTTAGATGTAGACTAATGTTAGGGAAATGCTAAATTTTGAAAATGTGCAAAAGCCTTTCGAGTAAAACTTGCCTGTTGTGACTTGATGCTTAATTCTCTTGCATGTCAGATGTAATTCCTGTTGATGGGAAACATACTGTAAAATAATCATATTATGCCAGATATTTGCATTAGTTCATACTTGGGTATAATGTGTATTGTTATTTCAGAATTGCCTTTCCTCTCTTCTTAATTTTTTCCCCCCAGGATTTTACATGTTGTGTCAAGCTCTTCAGTTTAGATCTCTCTGGTGGAATCTTTCCCTGGAGAGGGCAGACCAGCAATACTAAATTCCTCAGCTGTCAGACCATAGAGAAATTTTGCAACCATGCTGACAGAGAGGATAACGTTAATGAAGGTTTGTTCTGATGTCCCTGCTTGGTTATTCTGAACTGCATGGTTTGGAAATCTGAGCAATGAATGATGTTCTGTACCCACAGTCCTAAAGTCTTAAATATTCATCTAGCTGACCTTGTTGGGCTTACTGAAAAACCTGTATGCTTAAGTTATGTGAAACTTCTTATCCCTTTTAAGAGACTTCTTTTAATCTTTTAAGGGAAAAAGTAGGCTTTGTTTTATGTTTGCTGGGATGGTAGAGCAGTGTATGGGGTCATCTGTGTAAGGGTGGTCAGTCAGTTTGTTCTGCCAGTTGTCTTCATTGAACAGTAAGATCATTCTATTGCTTATGAGTGTTACCTGAATTGTTTTTTATCCTGCTCAAGCCTCTGGCTGCATCCAGTGTGCATCCAGTGAATCTAGTTCCCCAGGGCTGAGAACTGGAGCCAGTCCTGTGAAATATCTTCATCAATAATCTGAATGAGGGGATCGAGTGCCCCCTCAGTAAATTTGGGACAACATCATCATGAACAAGAATGTTGATCTGTTGGAGGTTAGGAAGGCTTTGCAGAGGGATCTGCACAGGCTGGATTGATGGACCAAGGCCAGTTGTAGGACTTTCAAACACCTTTTGCAATGCTACAGGCTTGGAAAAAATTGCTGGAAAACTACCAAGGTATCCTGCATGACAGCTGGCTGAATACAAACCACCTCACCACATTAAAAAACCCTAAACCCCCCAAATAATTATTCATTCAGCATGCAAAACTTAATTAATAATTGTGTATTTGATTTTGCTTAAAACAAATATAATTTGAATAAGAAAAAGAGGCACTGAAACCTATTGCAGAGATGGTTGATGGTTGCTATTTCATAAATTTTTTTATCATTCCTAAGTGCTGTGTTTCATGAATGAAGTAACAGCAAATATCTCATATTTTCTACAGTAAGAAACAATGTCTTGTCTTTGACAGTAATCTCTCCTGATACCAGTGTATCAATCTTCAGTTGGCAAGTGAATACCTATGGTCAAGAAAAACCATCTGTTCATTTGGGAGTGTTTGACATCAATCGCTGGTATCATGCCCAAATGCCAGAATCACCAGGGTAGGTTTTAATTAAGAGGTTTCAATATCCCTGCAAAAGGTTAATTTGAAAATTGCTATTGAGCTAATGCACTTGTTTTCTTTAAGGCCAGAAGAATTCCTTCATGATTGCCCCTATTTTGCCCTGTGGTCACTGGATCCTGTAATAAGCATGACTTCTCCAAACCTCATTTTGGATATTCTGGTACACGAGCGTAGTCTGAGTCGGGGGGTTCCTCCTTCTTATCCACCACCTGAACAGTTCTTTAATCCAAGCACCTATAATTTTGGTAGGTATTTCACTGCTTTTCTTTTGAATAGTGGCAAGCTTTGGTGGAGGTGAAAAGCCACTTGAGTGGTTCTCTTTCTTGTTCTTTGTTTGTCACATGAAAACCAAACCAAAAAAAGCCCCACAAACCTTCTCCAACCTGGTTACTGTGTCCTGACAAGGCACGTAGTCTTGTGAAACATATCTGACAGGCAGCTGAGTTTTGGGGCTTCTGTAACATGGCCTGGGAAGGGGTGATGGTGCCAAAATGAAAAGCCTTTGAGCTGAGGCCCAAAGCACAGCACTAGATAGCTCTCAAGTTTCTAGAGACAGAGAGTAACTCCTTTTTATGGGATGTGTGTAAGTGATGTGAGGAAGGAAAGTGGTGCTGGAGGTTTGTCTTTGCAGACAGCAGTATTTATAAAGCATGAACTGGTGAGGAGGTGCCAGGGTCTGTCAAATGCTCCTTGTTTCTGCAGATGTGACGTGCTTGCTCAGCTCGGGAGTTGTTCACATGACTTGCACCGGCTTCCAGAAGGAGGTGACTTTTTTTACTGTATTGAAAGTGTCAAGAGATGAACCTTTGGTAACTTTTCTCTTGCAGTGCTTTGAGTGTCAGAGACCACTTGATGTTCCCACTGCCCATCCACATGCATAGCTGCAGTCGTATCGTGCCAGTTTCATGCAGATGGCACTGTTGTAGGGAGGCATGAGCAGGGGTTGAATGGCTGGAAAGGACGGGTGTGGTGGAAGCTGGGGAAATGTTTGCTTCTTTGTATGGTGTGGAGTTGGGGTCTTGATCCCTGATGAACCTGAGAAAGGAGGACAGCATGGAGAGAGGGAGAAGTGATTTAACTGTTGAGGAAGAAATGCATGTTTTTTTCTGTCAGCCTTGACCAAATTCTGATTTCTGAGCCACTGCACAGCTTTTGACAAACCCTTTCAAATTAAGTTCTAGCTCACTAAATATTTCAGCTTTGGCACAAACAAGCATAGATGTGTGATTTAAAGCTGTGTGTTAGGTTTAACTTTTACAAAATGTAATTTGTGCCAGGGAAAATACCAGTCCTGTGTATTGATAGAGAGGCTAGAAAATGCTTCCTTTAGCATTGCAAGGGTTGGTATTTTCTTCTACAGGGTATTTTTTTAAAAAGTGAAACTATTAGTTTGGCTGTTGTTTTTAAGGCAGAACCTTTGTGATTGAATGCTGTCTTAAGCTGTGTGTTTTGATTGATGTTTCAGACCCTGAAGTTTTTGAAGAAATCTGGTCCTTTACTAAGTGAAGCCATCCGTGACAGCTACTCTCGATGTCTTGTAGCTGGCTTGCTGTCTCCAAGACTGGTTGATGTCCAGCCATCCAGTCTGAGTCAGGTGGGTGTATGCTGGAAAATCCAGAGAGAAATATATGCATCTTGTCTGAAGGCTGTAGAGGCTACAAGACATGACCATCTGAGTTTTACTTGCAAGTTGCTCAAAGAGGCAGGTGTTGACATTATTTAGCAGAAATAATAATATTCTTAGATCCAGACTCTAAATTTGACTTGGAAGAACCCTCTGTGCAAGCTGACCCAGCCCACATCGTGCTTATTTTGCAAGCCTGATGTAGGCTCTTATATTCTGATTAGATGTTCTGATGTCAGCTCTTGTTGGGAAGTAACTTGGAAAAGCAAGAAGTTTTATGATGACATTTCCTGAATTATGACTACATTGTTCAGGGAATTGTTATGCATTTGAGGAGGGATTGCTTTTGGATGCTAGAAAGAGAAATTGACGTAATTTCAGAATTATGTCAAGAAGCTTGGGTTTGAATTTCTTTGGCCACTCTAAGCAATATTGGGCATGTTTCCTTGTCTGAAACCAGGTTTCAGAAAAAGATGGAAGTATCACACATGCTTTCAAATGACAGAATGTGTAGAAATATCTTTGAATGTAATAATTTAACTTAGAAGGAAAACATATGTTTTAGAAAAAAGAGAGACAAGGAAAAAAAAGAAAAATGTCAATTTCTATGCAGGATCATTTCACCTGAAATAAATGTCTGAACACCAGCTGGAATTAGCTGCTACATTATTTCCATGTGTGTGCATGCCTGTGCATTATCCTTCTCAAGGACTGCCATGGCATTTAGAATACAGTAATTGAACAGCCTGAAATTCCAGACCGTTAGAACTGAAATGTTTACCATTTTTTATTGTACTTTAACAAATTGAAACTTAATGTTTTGGCTGTCAGAGCTGCTTCCTGTCTTGCTGGTCTCAGGAGCTGCTTGGCCTCAGCTTCACAGTCTCCATGCAAACACAGTGGTGTTTGCTCTGTCCCCTTCACGTGCTCCTGATGGCAAAGGGGTGTGCCCACAGTGCATAATGGGTGTTAGCAGAGGATGTTACTGGAAATAGTTAACTGGGACTCAGTGAATGAAGAGTGGAACCCTGAGGCAAAGAAATAGAGATTGAAACTAGCTTGCATGAAGTTGAAATGTCAGAGGAAAACGTTCCTGTGTTCCTCAAACCAACAAGCAGTCCAGCCTGGGGGTAGGATGAGGAAAGAGCCAAGAATATGGACCTAGCTGCATTTGCAGCTGATGTCTGAGTGGGTAACCAGTCAGCAGCAAACACTTCTGTCAGTGGCTCAGGTAGTGTCTGATTCAGAGCTACTACATGGGTCACCAAAAGAAACTGCAGTGTTTATCAAGGTGAGACTGAGAGGAAAAGTCTGTGAGGTTGTGATTTGCTTTTGTCTGTTTTGTGCAGGAGGAGCAGTTAGAGGCAGTGTTGTCAGCTGCTGTGCAGACAGGCTCTTTAGAACTTCTGACGGGATGCATTAAACACTGGACTTCTGAAGGTAATGCTGCTTCCACTGTTTTTATGTTTGTGTTTTGGTTAGAAATCGTGGCTTCATGTCCTTTTTGTTTTCTGTTTTTAAAGAGCAGCCAAGTTCTGCTGTAAATTTACGGTTTGTTCTTGAGTGGACGTGGAACAAAGTGATCTGTACAAAAGATGAACTGGACCAAATATGTGAGTAGTGGTGTGGTGGTTTTTAAAACCTGGAGTCATTCTATGTAAAGGATCTTCTGCCAGTGTCTGCTGCTGGTTCTTTAAGTGGTTCTTTAAGTCTCTTGTGGTTGTTGAAGTGTTGAAGTTTGGAAGTGTGCAGTTGCTGTGCTGAGTGATGATTCAATATTTCTCCTTGACAAGGTGTTCCGCTGTTTGACGGCTCCTGCAACTTCATTGACCCGCAGACATTACAGTCCCTCCAGCACTGCCAGCTGCTGCTGAGCAACCTCAGCACAGTCCTGAACTGCTTCCTAGCAGAAGCCCGAGAGCTTACAGAGAAAGGTTGGTGAGAGCCCTGCTGGGCCTTTGGTCTGATTGTTAACATTTGGAAGGATGCTTGGCTTGTAACTGTGGAGACAGGAGCTGCTGTTGTTTTGGATGGCTGGGAGAGAGGTTGAGCTGGGAGGAGGGGTTTAAATCTGATCAGTTAGGACTTTGATTTAAGCCACTTTGAGTTCAGGGGAGCAGCTTGTTGTGGAGTTCATGAGGCTGGGTAGGAAAGGCTACACTGGTTCAGCACTGAGCTGAGTAATCACCCGGGCAGCAATTGCAGCAACTGAGTGTGGTAATGCTGAGAAGTGTTTGTAATTGTTAGCTTGCAATTGATAGTTGTGTGCAAATTTCTGGGAAATAGAAAGGAAACCAAAATGAGTAAAGCAATTTCCTTGAGGTTTTTTGGCTTCTGATTTTAAAAATTGTTGTTCGCATGTCAAGGGAAAAAGAGGACAATAATATCTTTTGCTAAAGTAAAAATCTCTGCTATATGGAAAACAAATGTTGTCTTCTTGAGTATATCTTATAGTTTGGGCTTTATTTTTCAATTTCAATCCTTAGTGATTCTGTTTCTTTGTAGTGACTGGGGTTTTTTTTGTGGGGGTTGGAATGGTGCTTTTTCCTTCAAATTCATAAGTGATCCAGAGGGACAGCTACAAAGACAGGTTTCCACTGTGTTTGTTCATATTTTCTGTTTGTTCTGCAAAGGGGGTTTTGTAAAATGAAAGGAATTGCAAAACTCAAATCATGTTTTGCCTTTCTTTCAGGTTTTTCAGACTTGATAAATAAGCAGATGGTAACCAGCCTCATTTTTTTGTATGCACAAGTGGTGATCTGGTTCTGTCGATCCAGTCTCCTTCCCGAAGGTTTAGGTAAGCAGAACCTGTAGTAGCAGCACACTCATTTTGATAGTAAAAGCAGTACCTGCATGTTTTGAACCTTTGATTTATTGCTTGAGGTGAAAGTGCACCTTGGAAATGCTCTTAATTGAGACACCTTATAAATTCCATTTTCAGCTTTAATCATTTTACAGATGCTCACATGTTCAAAAGGTCCTTCCCTTTGAGAGTGGTTTATTTAGGAGTAGCCTTGAGCTTACCCTACGTGCTCTGAATGCAGCATCAACAGCAAATTTGAAACTGATCTTGAGAGAAGATGTAGTTGTAGTTCTGCAGTTTGCAGCAGTAGTAGTTTTGTCTTAGCTCTCCTTTAGCAAAGGCAGAAACAGGATCGGATTCTTTGAGTGTTGGAGGCTTCTTGAGGTTGTGTGATTTCTGTCTGTCTAGACCAAAATTTTAGTTGAAAAATGTGGTCTTACTTCTTTAACTTGCTTTTTATTTATCACCTGTAGATGATCAAGATGATCACATTCATTTGTCCAGACCTTTCTACGATTACTCTTTGATTCAGAGCTACTATACGGGTCACCGAGAGAAACTCGAGCGCTTATCAAGGTAAGACTTAGAGGAATTCTCTAGAAAGCTGCCACTGTTAGACTGTGTGAGAGTGGTTATTTTTGCAGTTAAAACCCTTTGTCTGCTCTCCTTGACATTACACATAACAGAGCATGAAAGCAAACCTGGAACCCAAAAGGTCATTGCAACTCTTCTTGGGTTTGTGCTTTGGACTCCTTGATGAAAAAGTTCATTGTGAGCTAAGGACCATCTTTGCTCTGACTCTGAAATCTGTGACATTGAGAGGCTGGAATGAGTGTTTTACTCTGTGCAAGCCCTTGGTCCCTTTTGTTGCAGAGGCAAATGGGATTCTGATTGCTTGATGATTGATGGAATGGTTTCCCAGCTGGGAGAGGAAGTGGAGAAGTTGTGGCGGAGAGATGAAGGCGGCACTGGGAAATACCCACCTGTTAGTTTACATGTGAGTGTTGTGTTCACTGCAAACCCCAGCAGCAGCAGCAGCAGCAGCAGTCCCCTAAAGCCAATGATGGTGAAAGACAGGAGCATTAGAAAACCTTTTCATCTTTCATTTCAGGCACTGCTGGATCTCTATTTGCTGGAGAGCATTGAAGAAAGCAACAAACATGCAATTGTATCCTTTCCAGATTCTGTTATTTCTCCTTCAGTAATAACAGCATAAATGTTCTTACATGTTTGTCACTTATGCGTTTTTTGCAAATTCTTTTCTGATACAAGCAAATAGGTTCCCTAAAATATTCAAGATAAAAACCTTGCTTAGTTTCTTTCAAAATGTAACAGTTTTTAATTTTTTAAAGCGCTCCTTTCTGTAGCAAAGGACTGTGTATTAGAACAGTGCCTGAAATATGCTGCTTCAGAACAGAAGGGTTTGTAACAGCAGTGGTTTTCCAGTTGCTGATTTGTTTCCCAGCCCAGCTAACAGTGTTTGCTTTTTTTTGTGTAAAAAGTACAAGCACACAGAATAATAAAGAGGGGGTTGAGAACAGTCATTGGGCTGAAGCCTAATTTTTAAGCTGCTGGAACATGCAGACTTTCCTTTGTTGTTCGTTGGCTAAATGAAGAAGAGAGGCTGGAAAGCAAAGGGTTAAAAATGGTTGTGGTCCCAAGCTGCCTTATTCAGACACGATCCACATGCAGTTTTAAACACAGTTTCAAGCAGTCAGTGCTAAGTTGCATTGTAAGGGCACCATAATTTGTGTTGGTTGTGTGAAGACAGGAAATGGGGAGAATAAACAGCTGTAGAACTTGTTTTCTTTAATAATTAGGCATTGGATGTTGAAGTGTGTTGAGTGTCCAGCTGGTAGCTTCACTGACAGAAGCAGAAGCCTGGGTTTGTAAGAGCAGTATCTAAACACCCAATATCTGCCTTTTTGATTGCCTTACAGGAATCCACAAGTGTTTCTTTCTGGAAGATTATTCAGAATACAGTTTTTAGATCAGCACCTGCCGATTGATATAATGGGTTTTTATAGCTTAAAATGGCAAGATCAATACCTTGGGATGTTCTGCTTTCTACGATTTTCATATTCTTATTTCATTCTTTTGCTAAATGTAATGTGATACAAGTTTGTGGTCTTAGCGATTTATTCGCCTTGATTAGATACTGTCAGACAATTTACTTGCTGCTGGATATCATCCATTTCTTTCCAAATAAAACAGAAACTTTACTTGTTTCCTTTCTAACTGCCTTTGCTATCCCTTGGGGTCTTGTTAAACTGATTCGAGGGTTTTGGCTTCTAGATCACAATGATTATGAAGTAAGTATGAGACAGTTGAATTAGACACACATTGCACTGCAGAGCAGTAACCACTAAAATATTTTTAACAAATGCTACTTAGGTGTTACAACCACCTAAGAGCATAAGAAGTTTTTTTTTAACACTGGTCTGATATCTTCAGCAACAAGTTATGATTTGAAATTTTGTTTTAACTACTTTGACAGAAATTGATTGAAACAAAGGCATAATCAGCATAAATAATGCTTAATATTTGAATTTTTAAAGCCATCTCTGTTTTAGGAGGTTTTCAGCTGACTGGTTGGGCACCGATTCTAAGAGTGTTTTTGGTACTTGAAGCATGGAAACTGATGGTAGCAGGAACATTTGAGACAAAAGACTGCAGGAGTGATGTGTCAGCCTGATCTTCCCAATGCTTTTGGTTGTTTTTTACCTGTCACTATGTGAACAGAACCAATTTGATTATCAAGTAACTTATTATTTAGTAATGTATTTATAAAAAGAGATGTTTGTACACAGAATTTCATGAACTTACAAAAATCTGAATAGTTAGTTTTAAGACATTCACAATTGTATTGCTGATTTTTTTTCCCTGCAAATACCTGAAGAATTTCTACTGATGTGTCCTGGATCAAGTATTTTCTTATTTAGACCTCTGAGTTGGTCTAACCCACGTCCAGCCTTGCTGCAGAAAGTTTTGACTCTTTGTTGCCTGGCTGTGTGTATCTATGTTAATGAAGCTGCTCTCAACTTGTGCAGAATTCCCTGGCCCTGCTCTTCCATCCAGCTACACTCAAGACAGTGTCATGGCAGCACATGAGGATAATCCAGTCCCTGATGTGCCAGGGGGAGCACAGGCGAGCCCTCAGGTACATGCAGATGATGAAGCCGTCCATGTCCAGCAGCAGTGAGGTGCGGCTGTTCCTCACCGTGCTCTTGTCCAACAGGTAAGGAACCTCCCCTCTTTTGGCATTCACATCTTGGGAAACGTGGAGAAGTGATGGCACAAATGGGGCTCCCCTCCATTTCCTTTGAGCTTTGAATGGATACCATCACTGTGGGGCATCTTTTGGCCTCAGTGTTCCCTTTCCTTTCCATGTCCTAAACCTTAACTGCAGGTGCATGGTGGAGGCTTGGGGTCTGTTGCAGCACCACACCACGAAGTTAAACATAGAAGAGCTGCTAAAGCACATGTATGAAATCTGTCAGGAGATGGGGCTGATGGAGGATTTGTTGAAGCTGCCCTTCACAGACACAGAAAAAGTGAGTTTGGAGAAGAAACAAAAAAAGCCTTGTCTCTTTGGCAAGAGAAGAGGCAGAATGGTAATGATGTTTGAAATGTGTCATTTCTCACAGGAGTGTTTGGAGAAGTTTTTACAGACCAAATCTGGTGTTCAGAACCATGAATTCCTCTTAGTCCACCACCTGCAGCGTGCCAACTACATCCCAGCACTCCAGCTGAATCAGTCCATGAAGGCCCATCTGTTGGTAAGGGTAGCAGTCCTGCTGCGTGTGCAAGTTTCTGTCAGTGTGACTGATCACTTTTGATAGTCCTCAAGAAAAGTCTTGATTTCTCTTTTATACCATTATTTGAAAGACTAGGAATAACTTCCTACATGTCAAGTTACAGATGAACCTAAAAGGTGGCTGAAATAATTTTACTACTGCGAACTGCCCTGTGAAGTTATAAATTAAATGTTCAGTGGTTGACTCCACTGAAAGTTTGTTTGTATCTGACAAAAAAAAAGGTATCTTTTCTACCATCTCATATGTTCATTCAGTTCCTCAGATCCTGCTGTTATATATGGTTTAGCTAGGGAAGTTATTTTTGTAAGTTTTTTCTGTGGAATAAAGAGTATGTTGTCTCACATCTTGTATCTTGCCTGACAGCAGTCTAGATAGTCAACAGGTCAAATATGTGTAGTGGGGTTTAGTTGTGGTTTTGGGTTTTTTATTTTCTTAAATTATAGTACAAGCTCTCTGATTCCAGTAGTTTCATGCTACCAATTTTATTACATAAATTCTAACCTATGTTTCTCAAAATATCCAGATCAAATTTTGCATTATGTGAACTTCTCTTAGGGATATCTGATGCATGTGTTGTTTTTTTAAAGTGTATTTTTTCAGTAAGTCAAACTTAAAAAGTAGTCTTGGAAAGTTTAAGTGTGTGAAAACTGTGTGTGAAAACTGTGTTCCAGACAGGTGTGTGTAAGTAGATTTTCTTAATTTTCCCATCATTTTGTCCAATGTAATTTGCAGTTGCCCTGTGTATTCAGTAATCTCAGATATCTTTATTTCATTATAGCCAGAGGAAAGCCTGCTCTTCCATAAGTCATTTGAAAATTGCAGGTGTTAAGAATTATGTAAGAATAAGGCTCTGCAAAGTGCCAGAGTCCTTTTAACTAGGAGTTTTATGTTCTACTTTTATTCCAATCTTCTTTGCACTTATCCAAAACTACTAGGTGAAATTGGTGTGTGCTTCTGGGTGGAACCTGCTGTGGTTCTGTGCAGTGGATTTATTCTCCTTTGTCTGTAGAGCAAATTTAGGCCTTAGTTGGAAAGAGCAGAGACAGTCCTGTGCAATGAACTTCTGGTGAATTGTTAACTTCTTGCTTTGCACATTTCCTTTGTCAGAATGATCGTGATCCTCGTTTGAGAGAGAGAGCAGTAGCCAGAAATTCTTTGTTAGACCAATATATCAAGGTCCTTCCCACAGTCCAAAGGAAGCTGGCAGTAGAGAGAGCCAAGCCGTACCGTTTGCCTTCATCGGTGTTAAGAGAAGGTAATTTGAGAGAAGGGAATGCGGATGTGCAGCTGGCCATCACTTTGAATGCACAAGGCTGATACTGCTCCCTCTTGCTTTACAGTGCCAAGGCCAAAGCCATTATCAACAGCAACAAGGCAGGCTAATGCAGGAAATGTGCACACAAGAACAAGTTTAATCACTAAAGTACTGTCCAGATTTAAAGAAGCATGGCTAGGAAACAAGACAACCAGTTTCTCAGAATATAAGAAGTAAGCAGCCTGTTCACAAGGTTTAGCCTTGTTCTATGGGTTTGAGGGGAGACAGAAAAAGGAGAGAAATATCTTTGAATTATGTTAGTGTCTTGGTGGGAGGGTACATGTGAAAATAGCTTTGTTTTGCTTTTTTGCACATAAAAAATACGTTTGAGACACAATTCATCATTAGTACTATTTGGAGAAATATGCTTTTCTGCTATGATAATCTTAGTTAGGCAAATACATGTGTTTACATTATGAGAAATGTGCTTGCAGCGTTTAAGACAGCTGAAACTAAAGCTTTGATCACCACCAAACTCTTGGTGTACAGACCTTGACAGACAAACAAAGAGAAGTGCCTGTCACTTCCATGTGGGCCTATTGTATCACCCCAGCAGTGAGGGTTTACCTGTATTTCTTGTTCACTGAGTGTTTGTGTTGTCAGCATCACAGCATCACATTTTTTTTTTCATTTATTTCTTGATTTTCCTAGTTTAAAATGAGTATTTTAACAGGTTGCTGGATTTGGTGGTTCGTCCTGGTCCTTCCCGCTCTGTGGCACAGGCTGAGACCCAGCAGCAGTCCCCGTGCAGAGCTTCCACTTCTTTTGTGGCATCCAGCTCCCCGAGAGCAAACACACATCACTCCAGCTCCCAAAACAATCTGCCAGGAGCATCAGAACTGAATGTACTGGAAACTCCTCTTGTGGTCAAGGTTTGTATTTTAAAAAGTCAGTAGCAACCAACCAAACCAGAAGCTTGTGAGCTTTGCTTAAAGTGAAACCCCTGGATTCAAATGGTGAGGTATTTTTTGCATGTAGTTATTGTATACACAGTCTTTTCCAGCAGTAAAACGGGCAGAGAGGGAAAGTTTAGTTTTCAGTTAATTGCAGCGGTGACCTTGTCCCACAGCTTTGAGAAATACAGTTGCTTTTATTGCATGGAACAAAGTTCAACCTGGACTTTTCAGTCTATACTTAGCTGCCTAAAGATGCAATTTGTGGCTTAACCATGTCGTTATTTAAGTGCCAAGTAGCTTTATGTATTTTGATGTGCATTTCTACAATCAAGAACTGTGCTTCAAACTCTTAATCCAGTGTCATGAATGACAACTGAGCAATGTCAGTGATGTCAGTCTCTGTCAGATTCAGTGATGACTCTCTGCAGCAGTTTTGCTTATCAGGTGTTTGTGTTAAACTGTATTTCCAGTCATTGCCATCAAACTGTTACCGTGCAAGGCAGTAACACCTGACACGGCCCCTTGGTTCTGATCTTTTTGCCTTTGCCTACCTGAATGAAATCATTGCCATCTCCCTAAATTATAACCTTTTTCTTGTTAGGAAATATCATCTATACTATTGAACTAGCTTCATCCTTCTCCTTTCTAACTCTTTCAATACTGTAAAACATTTCCAAGCCAGGAAAACCTGAACACTGCTCCATGAGGATATGTAGGTATTTTTACAGCACTATCCCTTAATCTTGTGTGCAGATTGATTAAGTAGTGCAGAAATAAGCTGTGGCTGTTGCTCTGTTGACTGGCATCTGGAATACAGCAATTGAAAACACTGCCTTGTGGAATAAGGGTTGTGTGCCTTTTAAAAGAGCAGCGTAGAAACCGCAAAAATTACTGGGATAGGAGAGAACATTGTAGGCAACAAGATGCTATATTCTTGTTTCTTTAGGAATTTTGAAAAATAACCTGTTATAACTGAATCTTTAAGCATTGGGTACCCAATTGTATTTTACCCTGTCAGAGGCAGTGGGTCACTCTGCACTGCTCCACAGCCAGAGGGCACTGCAATGCAATGGGCACCCCTGGCCGTGTACACACCTTGTGTTGGAAAACTGCTCCTGGTCATGGGCAGTGGCAAATGGTCAGTTCAGAAACAGAGCATGTGAATTGCACACAGGGACTGCTCTGATCCCTGTGCCTCAAATACATAAACTCTCAGCTGTGAGGTGGTACATATATTTCACATTCAGGGGTGGTCTTAAGGGAAAAGCAGCTTTTCTGTGTATTTAATTTCTTCTAGCTCGGTGTGAAATTAGTCTGCTTGCTACTGAATAAAGCATTAACAGACATTTTTTAACTTTAGGTTACTGAAGACAGTGCAGTGACAGCATAAACTTAAGAAGCAGCACCTAAAAACCCCACCATATAGTGATCTACATCCATAAGGCAATCTTCGACACAACTATGAGACTACAAAGCATCAATCTGTATGTGATTTGCCTCAGAAAAATAAAGGTCAGTGTGATACAGCTGAGGGACACAGAGACTTTTGTGACCTTAAGTATCTCAGAGTAACTTTCATAGTTTTTACAAGTTCTACTGATAAAACAAAAAAAGCCTCTACACGGAAACAGAATTTAATGTGTTCACACTCCTGAAAAGCATGAAGGCTACCTTTCAAATATTCCTGTGACTCAAAGCTTCCATTGCCCACAAATACCAACCCAGAAATCAGACAAAAGGACAAGACACTCATAATTCTTAGGCTAACAACAAAAAGCAGGCTCATCAACCACAGTATCAAGCAGTGTGAAACAGGTCAGTGCACCCAGAACCTGGATCACATCAGGTCAGACTCCAAAAACAATCAACAGAACAAGCCTCCTTCTTTACAGAAGCAAAAGCACAATACAGTTCATGACTACTTACCTAACTACAGAGACTACACATAGATGTGCACTAACAACAATTCTTAAATAAAGGAAAGATTAATTGAAGATGTTAATAAAGACAAATACCAAACACACATTAGAAATAACTAGTAGCTTATCTGCTAAGGCACTTCTGTTTCCAGGCTGCCTGCTTTATATAGTTGCAGAATGGGGCAAAGCAAGGCAGCTATGCTTACTTGTGAAGCAGATGGTGTAGAGTGGGTCCATGAAGTAGGAACCTGAACTTAGATGATGAGATTAAGATTCCAGAATTAGTACCCAAGAAGTTACCAATTTAATAGGTCTGTGAATTAACACTTAATACCCACCCTTTAGGGGTTTGCTCACTATAGCAAATACTATTATAGCTTTTAACTTGGATTTTCTTCTGTTTCTGCTGCAAACAATAGCATAGTGAAACTGTTTTATGATTAGGCTTTTGCAGCCAAATGGGTTTTATTAGAGTTATACCCAGGAAAGGTGTTAGTTCATACAGTTATGTTCTCACTTCAGACTTCAGGCTTGCTAATAACAGAGAACTCAACACCACGCTTGTTGAGGCGATCAATCAGTTTTGTTTTCGAGAAGGCAGCTCCTGGAGAATACACACCACCCCTGTAAGTGAAAATCAAAATGGAGAAACATTAGTGGCATAGTGATTGAGGGACACCTTTTGTTAAGCTAGAGATGTGCTTCCCTGACTAAGAAAGAAAAAAGCCACTTAGTCTGAGAAGAGAGTGGGTGAGGAATTTGGCAGGGTGGTTATATTCATAGGTTCATTTCTGCATCCAGCAAACTCTATAGAAACCACTCCATTAACTGAACATAAAGACATTGAGGCCAAGGCCTGACTAAAAGCCTGTGACTACTGATTGGCTAGTGAAGAGCAAGTGGCTTTAAATCAGCTTGCAGTGAAGCATCTCCCTTGCACAGCCAGTTGGGTGAAGTAACACAAATCCACAGGGCTGATTAAGTGTATTTTCAAAGAGAAACATTTGCACACAGTAGCTTCAAGGAGAGCAAGCTGCTTAGCATGGGAAGGTACTTACCGTTTAGGCAGAGAAGCTGAATCTTCCAGAAGAGATAGAGCTGCTTGAACCATTGCAATTGGTGTAGCAACATATCCAGGCTCTGACAAAAAAAACAAACCAAACCAAAATCCCCCAATGAAATACAGTGCCTTGAAATGCAGAATGTAATCTTGCTCTTCCCCATAGCATTCTGGAGAATAATGTCTTTAGCAATGAAACAGCCTTTCCCATTTAAGAACAGCTTTTTTTTACCTAGTAAACAGACCAAGTAGCTGGTGAAATCCTTAAGATCTAATCCAGACAAATACTGCTTCACATAATGGTCTCTAACCACACAACTGTGAGGGACCACACCATGGTGACAGAAGGCTTTGTGACACAGCAAGAGCTTTCCCCATCCTGTATTCAGTTCAGAATTTTACTATGCAACACTTGCATTCTGCCACATCTCTAGTTATTCAAAGCTATGCTCCAGTAACTCATTTCTGAATGTGCATTCTTGCTCTCTCTAAACTTCAGGTGTCATCTCCCCTCAAGGAATAACCTGAACAAAACTATGTATTAGTCAGAAATTATACCACACCAGACCTGTTGAAGTTCACTCTCTGGGAACTGGAAATAAACAAAGTACTAAGTCGAGGCTGTAACAGCTAAAAACTATTCTTAAAGCCCTCTTCCTTCAAAAGGTCTGCTCTGCAAAAATGAAAATCAGACCAGGGAAAGTCAGAGGGAAGAGATTCACAAGAATGCAAGTGAACTGGCTATTTCAAAACCCAGGTCACAATGAATTCTAGTATCCAAGTTAACACACTGTAAAGGCAGTTGGCTTTGTTCCTGTTGCAGATGCTTCTCAAGGGTGAAAGGGACAGCAGTGCAATCAGAACTGTATTTCAGAGCAGGGAATGCTAGGCAAAATACATACCTGGTCCTTTCACCTCAGTGCAGATCTTCACATTTGGTTTGGCATTTTGGGGATCTTGTCCCTCACTGTAACCCTCACCAAAAAAAGTCATTGTAAAAGAGGTTCCATCCATCTGTAGTGGACAAGACAAGCATGGTCACCAAAAGAGAAACTGGTTGCTACCAGAAAAGCACAAGTAGTAAATAAAAGTATCCAAATTCTATATATAGAATCCTCCCAAAGACTATAATCCATTTAAACATGAAAGGAGTTATTTTGAATTACTGCTAAAAAGGTTAATTTGAGTTTTTAACTGCTTCCACTTTGTTGCACTGGCCTTGTACTAAAGTCTGTCTGTTCTCTCAGTACTTCCAGTCCTGGGTTTTTTGCTAATCAGTCTCCCTTGGTCATCACCTTTGATAGAGTGCTCTGAGCCATCCATGGAAATACATGAGGCCCAGCAACATTATCCATTTATTCCTCATAGGAGTTACACACACTTTGATGTCTAAAAGCAGAAGGTGTGGATATTTAAATATCCAGTAACTATCTAAACAGGCACACACAACATGCATTTGGACCTAGGGAGGAAGTTGTATGAGTGGAGGCTGAGGCTTCTTGGTCTGATCAGCCTGGAGAAAAGGAGACTGAGGGGAGACCTCACTGCAGTTACACCTCCCTTGTGAGAGGAAGAGGAGGGGCAAGCACTGATCTCTGTGGTGCCCAGACAGGACCCAAGGGAATGGCCTGAAGTTGTGTCTGGGAGGTTCAGGCTGGATATCAGGAAAAGGTTCTTCACCCACAGGGTGGCTGGGCACTGGAACAGCTCCCCAGGGAAGTGGTCACAGCACCAGCCTGACAAGAAGTGCTTGGACAGCACTCTCAGGCACATGGTGTGACTCTTGGGTGTCCTGTGCAGGGCCAGGAGTTGGACTTTGATGATCCTTGTGGATCTCTTCTAACTCAGAATATTCTGTGATTCATCTAGAAATTATTTCTTTGAGGCTAAGCAGTTGACTCTAAATTTCTATTCCACCATTACTACAACAAATGTATTCTAAAACTGTGGTAGGAAACAGTCAGTTACCTGCTTCTGGGTTGGTCCTTTCTTTGAGAAGCGTCCAGCAGAGAAAAATTCTGGGTACTGTATGAATAGAAGAGAGAAAAAAAAAAAAAGGAAGAAAAAGACAAAAAAAGACCAATAGTAAATAAGATGGAGAATAAAAGGTACCTCCAACATCTCCAAACACTAAATTATTTTGTGTTTTGAAAACTTACTTTTGTCAGGAGTTTTCTTCCAAAGTTAAACTTCACCAGAAGAAGAAATAACATGCCCAGAAACATCAGCTTGATGACAGAGCCAAGACCACCTACGGTCACATAAGCACCATACTGGACCTGAAGCAAGAATGTATTTTCAGTGATAGGATTTACATTAATTTCTTCCATCAATTGATTTTTATAAATCAATCTACCCTGTAAGTAAGATGCAGTTATTTGGTACAACATACATTGGTTTAAACAGGGCCTTAAACAATTGTCTTAGCTCCAAGGAACTGTTTTGAAGAATGCTTCACTTTATCATTCATTCTGGGAAGACAATGTAACTACAGAGTGAAGAGGGAGCAGACATGGTACACAAGAACAGAAGACTTTACAGAAAGATGTGTTCTGGCATCCAATTTCAGCCTTCTTTCCTAGATCTTACTTTTCTCCTCCTTGTGCTTTTTTTAAAGAGAAACTGAAATAGAATGGCAAGCCTTTCTTATTTGTAGCTTCCAAGTGCATTTTTAAAGCACCATCTCACCCTCATTGCTGAACTGATGCCTGTGATTCTGCACAGCAGTTATACAGATTGTTGGTGCTCATCTCCTCTCAGGAAATCATGGAAAACAAAAATTAATAATCTTTTTCACCACCATTACTTCACACTGCCTTTACTCTGCACACTGGAAACCCAAGCATCAAAGAAATCTTAAGATACAAATGAGCAGCATATGAATTATGTATCAGAACATTTACTACACTATACTGAGCTGGCTATGGCTACCATTGACTACAATTATGATGCTTTTAGAAGCTCTGCTGATACAACAAGAAAAGTCTCTACACAGAAGCAGAATTTAATATATTTATCATGAAGGCTACCTTTCAAGTATTCCTGTGACTCAAGGTTTCCATTCCCTACAAATACATACCAAGAAATCAGACAGCAGGAGAACTTGACATGACAATCTCATAACTATCATGTTAGCAAAGGCAGGCTCATGAGCCACAGTCTCAAGTAGCATGAAACAGTGCACAAATAACAGTAACTTACAGGTGTTTCCTGCAACTCTGTGTGCAAATAACGCTGAGTCCTTTTCACAACAGAACCATCAGATCCCATAAATGTAAGACAGTACTCCTTGAATTCTGGACTGTAAAACATAAATCCTCTGCAAATGAAAAAAAAAATTAAGTCAGAAAAAAAACCGTTCTAATCTTCACACAAACTGAAAGAAACTGACCATAATGGCCTTACCATTACCACTTTTCTCTCAAGAATTTTTGTGACATTATCTCTTTTCACTGAAAGCAAGCAATTCCAAATATATCCCTGGCTCACTCAAAATTCACTACATATAATTCACTATATGCACTATATCAAGGATGAATTTGATAATCGATATAATAGTCTTTTCATTTTTCCCTCCATTCTACTAATTGCTTCTGAAATAAAAAGCTGTCACTAGAAGTCCTTTAGAATGCATTAATTTTGAGACCCAGTAAATGATGGCACGTGCTCTCTTTTCAGTAAGATATGAACAAGTCAGTAAAACTGAACTTATCTAGAAAACTGAACAATTCTACTAGATGAGCATCTCTGTGTTCATACTATACTAAAGTCCTAACTGCATCTTTTCAGTATTTAATACTGTAGCAATCTGTATCATAAATACTGGAACTGTTAGGAGACTGTGTATTCCATATCTTATGCTTATACCTTTTTTTAAGCTTTGCACCAACTACTGGAACAGGGGCATATCCTATCTGTTTTCGAAGCTTCTTCAGGCTGGCTTCATCTGCAAGGCCATAGACAGCTGATTTCCAGGTCCCATCATGTACACCAAGACCCTTGTGACATACCATGAAACAATAATTAGTTCAGTATTTAAAGGTTTCATGGATTATTTTAATAATATTAGAATCACTACATGTATTACAATTATTACATATAAATGTTATGATGGTAGTGTATTGAAATGGTGTGGGTTGACCTTGGCTGGATGTCAGGTGCTTACCAAGACACTCCATAACTCTCCTCCTAGCTAAGATAGGAGGAGGAGAAAATAAGATGGAAAAATCCCTTGTGTGTAAAGATAAAGGTGAGTTAATAAAGCAAAAGCTGCATATGGAAGCAAAGGTGTGGTAGTAACAAATGCCTCCCCCCTACCCTTCTCCTCCTTTCCCTTAGCCTTTATTGTGAGCAGAACTCACACAGCATGGTGAGTTTGGGGCAGTTTGGGACAGCTGTCTGGGCTGTGTCCCCTCCCAGCATCCTGCCCACCCCAGCCCATGAGGTGAGAGGGGAATGCTGCACAGACAGCCTGAGTGCTGTGCCAGCACTGCTCAGCAGTGGCCACAACACTGCTGTGTTACTGACACCTCTGCAGCTGCCACACACAGCTCAGCACTGTGAGGGCTGCTGTGGGAAATGAACTCCACATCAGCCACACACGACACAATCTCCACCCCTCTTTCCACATGACCTGCAACATACTCAGGACCCACAGAATTTAATACATATCTGTAGCTCTTCATAACGACATCTCAGTGTAGTTAATTCTCATTATTGAAATCCATTTCTTACCAACACTTTGAACTTATCCTATATATTTAAATATATGTCCTCATATCCAACATATAGATTTATACATTCCCAGGAACTCCTGTCCCCTGCTGCTTAACAGATACTATGCTCCCATTCAATGGGCTTCCTCCACTCCTCCAGATGTTTTTTAAGAACAAAAATGGTTTATAAGGCAAGATGGATGCTCATGCCAGGAGCAGTAGTGTTTGGCTGCTGGGCATCAAGACTGACTTGGATCATTGTTGCATTGTTTTAACAACAGCATTACAATTATTACATATATTACACATTATTACAACTACTATCCACAGGTATTATCATTACATGCAATAAAGTACATTGAAACGACCTTCCCCCCACCAACAAACAAAAACCCCAAACAGCCTAACACTAGCATTACTGGCAATACACTCTGGACCTGTTACAGTTTCACTTGTGTAAGAATCCTTCCCACATGTCTGCAAAGGCAAAATAGTTCTTGGAGCAGCTTACCAGGGCAAAGTGTGGGTAGACAGCTCTGCAAACAGACCTTACAAAAGGGTGTTTGCTTAGGATACTTTTAGTAGCTCCTAAAGAATAAAGTTCTTAGACTTATCAAAGACCTGCCAGCTTGCTCCTTGCTCTGACTTAATATAGAAACATTTATTCTGATGGGCTGTGGTGATGTTATCACAAATACTCCCGAGTTTCAGGAAGGAAGAAACCAACTAACCTCAGGCCCAGATTTCACCGACAGGAAACTTTCAACAGCAGTTAAGGTACCTGTAAGGGAGGGGAAAATATTACATATTTTCAATATTGCATACTGGCACATGCAGTCATAAGTCTGCAAAGCCAGAGAATGCTCTGGTAAACTCAAAACAGCAGGCCACTGACATTATCAGCAGAGTTACATCTTTATCTCAAAGCAAAGTAATGTAACATTAAGATGCACAGCTATTTGAGTCAGCAAGTATTCGATTTCTTGTGTAAATTACTTCAATACAGGTCATACTAGTATTACCTCTATTCATTAATTTTTTTCATTTATCTAATGAATGAGATAATGTAAAAAAAATCATTGAAAAAAGGAAAGTAATATTGAGAGCCACATTTAGTTTTCCTCCAAGTTTCAAAATAAAAGATGATGTAGGCTGAAAGCAAACTTGAACTTAAAAATTGTTACACCCAAACTACAAAAAATCCACCACCAAAACAAAACAACCCATGACCGCCCCCCAAACCCAAACCACAGAAAATATTTAATTTTAGCATAGTTTAAAACAGTGTTCTGCAAAGAATGCTTAGTTTGATGAACAGCAGAACAACACAACGCCTCCAAATTCTGATTTGTTTTGCTTTGCTTAGTTCCTTCTGAGATTGGAAAACTGTATTTGTATGGATAAATTTCAATATAGCAAGCAACTGGATAGACTGAGGTAATGCCATAAAGTCAAAATAGGAAGAGTTAAAAGACATCTATTCAAAATAGGTATCAAACATCAAATTACAACCTCATGAACATCCAGATACTCATTTCCATACCTTGTTTCTCCTCCAAAGTCTGAGGTTTCTTCAACTGAATGCTGACTCCTATGTAAACTGATCCCATTTAGCAGCCTTTTTAATAGCCCATGAAAGCAAAACATTTGGATACTCTTATGGGCCCTCCCAACTGAAAGTCAGACCTGATGAACAGAGTATCCTCATCTGGGATCAGGATCAAGCACTATTTACATAGAATTAAACCCTCTCACATATTTTCTTAAATGCATTTGTCTTTCAGTTACCCTCTAGCTGCTATAAAAGTCAAAGGCACTGCTACTTACACTCACAAAACAGCTTCTCAGAGCTTGCAGTTGAAAAAGGAAACTTGGGAAACCTGATTACCCCTCAGTCTGTGGACCCCTTCCCACTGTGTCTTCCCAACCAGATTCTCACTGCACAAGTGGCAATTGTGCTGAGGCTGCCTAGGGACATCCAGACATTGGCTGAGCAGCCTGCTGCTCCCAGCTGAACATTCTGTCCTCTCAGATTCACAGAATATTCTGAGCTGGAGGAGACCCATGAGCACCATAGAGGGAATGCCCTCGTGGGGATGGAAGCCACAAGCTCAGTGTTATTAGCAGCCTGCTCTGAACAGCTGGGCTCATCACAGGGCCCTCTCGGTGAGCAACGGGACCATGACTCCTCCCCTAGCCAATGACCCATCCAATGAGACACTCAATTTCTCCCTACCACATTTGGTTGAAACTGGTCACCTGGTAAGGGCAGGCAAAAAGAGACACTGAAAAGAGTTTCCACAGGACCGCTGCTGCTTTAGGAAACTAGATGAGAGCATAATCTGCATTCTTTTTCCACCATAAAAATATTCTAGTCACCTTTCAGCTTGTCTCTGGTGTACAGTACTCCCATATCCGCCGGTATGGAGTCAAACCCACAGCTTCCAATGACATATACACCCTTTTCTGCAGCTTTCTCATTGTATTTCAGGTACATTCCTTCCAGAAACTGAAACACAGCCAGAACAAGTATTTTAAGCTGAAATTCATTCTTGGCCATACCCAATATCAGCCATCAGCACTTCACTGTCACATCATAGGCTTCAAGTATTTTTGACAGATATATACGATTCCTGATCTGTAGAATGAAAGTTTCACAGCAATGAAAAGTACAAAATTCCTATGTAGTATCATAACAGAGGTTTGAAACATATTCAGTAATTTGCAACTTCTACAGAGACCCAAAGAGGCTGTCTTAAAAGCAAGAAAACTACACAACCAAGTATAGTGTACTTTAAAATAATTACTGCATCTTGAAATGGTAGATCGGGAGGCAGAAATTGTCATCATGTTCAGATACAAGCAGAAACATGAAACAAACACTTCTTTTTCAGAGCCTTGATATAAAGTAATGTTTTTTACCATCACATACCTGGGGTTCTCCACTAATGTCAATGCAGCTTGCACCATTTTCAACGCAAGCTTCCACCACAGGTTCTCCAAAGAACCTATACTATAGAAGGAAAGAACACCAGATGTAACAAAAGAAAACCCACATACCACAACTCATCCGGTGTGCTTTACCTAAAGTATATCTCTGCAATAAAAGTGATATCGATTTTTCTAAGGGGGGGGCTAAAATGCAAGAGCACTTCTGTTTCCTGGGAGTGTGGGGAGAAGAAAACATAAACTTCACTGCTGCCAATGGAGCTTGCTGCAGACTACTGCACCTGATTTCTCTCATGAAATCAGATCAGATCACCAACACCAATTGAATACTGCCACTAATTTCACTTTACACTTCCTGCACTCTATTATCAGCATATTCTCTACTTAAACACTGAATTTCAAAGAGATGGTCATGACCCAACTTCCACCTCACACTCTGATGCTCTCTGAATGCACTGGAAATGCTGCCACTCTGAGTTTTAAAAGGGCCAAGCGCTTCTGGCAGCGAGCCTGTGGGCCCCTTTTCCAGCTCCGTGCTTAACCCTAACAACAATGACATTCTGGCCCAACACAAAAACTTTACCATCTGAATCTTAGGCTGCCTATGAGACTGAACACCATCTCGGCAGTATTTCACAGCGGACACCTATCCGTGACCCGCACCACTGCGACGGCGGTGGGAAACCCTTCGGCCACTGCAGTGCACGGCGGTACTGGGAACTCCGGGGTCGAGTTCCACCAGCTACGCCGTCCCTGCGCGGCCGCGGCCGCTCCCGCTGCCCCGGTGCGGCGCAGGCAGCCCGGCCGCCCGCAGCCCCGGGGGCGGACTGGCCGTGGGCACCGCCCCGCCCGCATCCCGCACTCACCGGGCCCACGCAGTTCAGCACCACCCGGGTCTGCTTCGCCATGGCGGCCAGCGAGCCCGCGTCGCTCACATCGCAGAGCAGCACGCCGACCTCCTCGCCGGGCGCCGCCTTCCCTGCGCACCGGAGACCGCGGTCACCGACACCGCTCCGCCCGGGACGAGCCCCCTCCTCCCCGCCGCAGCGCCTGGGCTCGCCCCGCTTCGCTCCTCAGCCCTTGCCCGCACACCCGACCCGTCGGGCCTCCCCGGGCAGCGGCGCTGCGCCCCCGCCCCGGCCGCGGCCCGTACCCAGCCGCTCGGCCGCCCGATCCAGCACCGCCCGCAGCTTCTCGCGGCTCCGCCCGGCCACGGCCCAGCGCAGGCGGCCGCTGCACAGCTGCCCCTCGCCGGCGGCCGTCGCCGCCGCCGCCCGCGCCACCTCCTCCACCACGAACTGGCCGGTGAAGCCCGAAGCGCCGAACACCACGATGTCGTAGACCCGTCCGGCCGCCATGGTGCTGCCGCGAGTCGCCATGGGGCCAGCAGCCTTCGTACTGGCGGCGGCGCCGGGCAGCGCTGGCATGACGGTCCCGCTCCGCCCCGCCCCGCCCCGCCGGGCCCGGCCCGCCCCGCGCCGCCTCGGGCTGCGCCGGTGCCCGCCCGCCCGAGCGCGGCCTTGGCTCGGCTTGGGCGGCGAGGGCAGCGCCGCAGCCTCCCGGGGCGTTTAACGGAACAGGAGAGGAGAAATGTGCCAGGGTACGGCCGAGGGGGCCTGGAGCCCAGCGGCGTGAGCCACCTTTATAGGGAGAGGCCCTATGGAGTCATAAAATGGTTTGGGTTGAAAGGGACTTAAAGATCAGCCCCCCTGCCATGGCATGGGCATGCCATGCATTGCCATGGGCAAGGGCACTTTTTACTCGACCAGGTTGCTCAAAGCCTCATCCAACCTTGCCTTGAATGCCTCAGGGATGTGGCATCCACAATCCCTCTGAGCAACCTGTTCCAGAGCCCCACTTCTCTTACAGAAAAGGGTTTTCCCCCAATATGTAATCTAAACCTGCTCTCTTTCCATTTGCACCCATTTCCTCTTTTCCTGTCACTACATGGCCTTGTAAATAGCCCCAGGCTGCAATTAGGTCATGCTGAAGTCTTCAGTATTCCAGGCTGAACAAACCCAATCCTCTCAGCCTTTCCTCATAGGAGAGGTGCTCCATCCCTCTGATCAACTTGCTGCTCCTCCTCTGGGTCACCATTGTTTGGTCCCAAAGCAGACATCCTCTCTCATGATGACCATGGTTCTGTGGGGATTTCAGCATAAGTAATACAGGTGGTCGGAAGACTGTTACTAATAAAAAAGAGAAATTTAATGGCCTGGATGTAAAATGAAACACTCTTGCCCCACAATTGCAGCAAATATTTATGTTGTGCTCAACAACAGAAGCAAAACAACACAACATGTCAAGTTCCTGTTGCAGCAGGGAGAACTGGCGGCCCTGCGGACGACCTTCAGGATGGAGCATCCCTGACTGCACAGAGTGGTGAGGCCACGTTCTCTGTGTTTTCATGGCCAGGCTGCTCACCTGAATTCCAGAAGCTTGCAGCAAGTCATGCAAAGGGAAGCAGCCTCGTGAATCCTGCTCACTGGCCCATTTTCCCAGGGAGCAGCTACCATGTTTAATTGTTCCCAACAGAAGCTTGCCTAACCTGTTTAAAATCCTCCAGTGATAGATGCTTTCACACTGTTCCTCAGGCAGTCTCCTCCTGCATTTGTTATAAATATGGATGGAGACAAGAAGCTAGACCTTCAGATCTTGTAGTTTTAGCCCCATACTATTTATCCTGTTTCTTGAGGACATTGGCAAAAGATTTAATCCCTGAGGAGTGTATAAAAAGATGCTGCAGAGCTGGAAGCTGCCATGCATTTTCTTAGTCTTTATTTAAAAGATTCCTTTGATTTTTTTCCTTGCAGGTAATTTTGAGCATAGATTTCTCTTGTTCTCTTCTGAACTATCTTCAGCGGGTTTACATTGTTTTGGTAACATAATGTCCAGTACTAGACTCCACATTTGCCCTGTCAGTGTGAAACTGATTGAGAAGGTTTTGTGATATGATGGAATTTGCATCTGTTTCTGCATGACTCAAACACTTGCCTGCTTTTTTTCTTTTGCAAGTGTCACATTGTTGCTGCACCTGCAGGTCATGATCTGTTCCACCTCAGAGGGTTTTTTAAATTTTTGTTGCCTAGCCAGTCTTTTCCCATCTCAGATTTGTACTGAAGAGTAATGACCTTTCTGAATATATGCTAAACATCTCATCTCCAAGGCAGCAGATCCTCTCTTCCAAGCTTCAGTATCAACTCCTTGAGTAGTGCTGAAGCAGTTGTTTGCAGGCATACACCATCAGCTGTGTCAGTGAAACAACTCAGTCTAACAAAAAACAAAGAGTGGGGGAGGGAAGGACAAAGACTTTTTGTGCTCCTTTTTAATTCAGATAATTTTGTTGATCTGATTTACAGAGCAACCCTGCAAAACCAGTTCCTTGTGTTTGAGGTCACTGAACATCACCAGTCAAGCTGTCTCTACTACCTTCTTCTCCTTCCTACACACCAGGATAATTTCCATCTGTGCTTACAATACTGTGGAACTCCTCTGAGCTACTGTGCTCTTATGCTCAATTTTTCTCTTCTGCCGCCAATTGTCAGAGCAAAGTCTTCTTTGAGGCTACTGGGTTTGGTCTTCCATTCTGTTTCTTCTCTTGCAAAAGTTTTGAAAAAGCATTTAAACCATAAACATTAGATATTTTCCCCCTAATTTGAAGTAAACAAAAAAATATTTTTTCCAGACTTCTAAAATTATTCAGTGACAGGAGGCTGTAATAAGTCTGCAGATTTGCAGAGGTATCCTTACATAGCTTGCAGGGCTGGCTGGGATCCTCAGCCTGCTTTCTTTATCCCTGTGCTTCAGATGTTTCTCTCTCTTGCCCACTCTCCCTCTCCATGTTATCTCCCAGAAAACAAGGCAGTTTATAAACCTATGGTTCTGACTCAACCATTTGTTAAGAATCAGGGCTGCACAAGCCTCCTTGGACCATATGTGTTTGATAAGACCTTCATTGTGTAGTTATGCAGAGGCTTGGCAAGTACAAGCTTTCATGCAGTGCTGAGTGCCCTGTCTCCTCTTGATGACTGAAACATTACACCAAGTTGGGCAGACCTACCCTATTTATCAATCCACAACTCTCAAGATTTCACCTGCTCTTTCAATGTCAGCTGTGCTTCTTTAAAACACACTGCTGGAGCAAGATTACTCATGTAAATTGCAGCTTACACAAGAGAGAAATCAGGATTTAAGAATTACAGAAGAAGAAGAAATAAGCAGAGGCTATCAAATGTGGCAAACCTAGGTTGTTTTTTTTTTCCTTTTTGTTTGCATTAAATATCACTATGGTAGCTTCAAGTAATTTTTTTCTTGGGAGAGCTCTGTTTGACAAGTTGAAGAATTCTGTATGCAGTTTTTCTCCAGCTCTCTGCGTACAAAGAGAACAAAATTCCAAGTCTCTAAGCCAGTTTCCATTCCTGCCTTTGAACTAACAAGTAGGTGGATAGGTTTCAAAACAGCAAACATCAAGGTGATGTCAAGGCTCTGATTTTAAATGGGAGACTTACAGCAAGCTTGACTAAAGGCAAAGGTTAACCCATCTCTCTAGTTAGTATCGACAATGCAGGATTGCAAAAAATACTCTGTGGGAAAGCAGTGGGATGATTTACAGTTTTTCCTTGTCCAATAGGAAGACAAGAAATGCCAGATCTGCTGCCAAGTGCAGTTCTGCAAAGGAGGTTCCAACCTGAATCAGCTTCAGAAACTCACCAAATAAAAAGATACTGCTGATTCTTTTAAAATGTTGTTTCTCAGATTTGAAGGCAGGGTTTTTTCCACGTGTATCTGCATACAGATAATTCAGGATTTCAGTACTTTAAAGCCTCCTCTAGACTTTAGATTCAGCCTCCTTTAGATTCAGTCTAAAACAACTTTATCTACTATAGGTCCCTGCTGTTTTCTTTGGGATAGAAAAGCATGCAAGTGAAACACACAACACTCCTATGTGTGCTTTGCTGTATCTTTTCAAATTCCTGGAATTAAGTGGGCTTGCCTCCCTTTGCTAGCTTTTCCTGTTCCATCTGGAGCACCTGACAGGATCTGAGGAATCTGTGCAAGCATTTTTAGAAGCACCCATATGCCCCTTCATTTCATGCAGCAGTTGTTCCAATGAACTCCTTTATATCAATATTCATATATTTCTTGGACACCAATATTTGTGGTAAAGTTTTTTATACTCATTTATAACTTTAGGGCACTTTTTGTTTACTGAAGTGGAAATGCAGATGTTCTATTACTGCTGTTTTTAATTAAAGTAATACCAAGGTAGCAGAAAGAGCACAATATGATGTCATTTACACAATGCTGTATGAAGGCAATTTTATAAAACACAATTGTCACGTACCTCCAAGGATGAAACAAGATAGTTGACTTGCATAATTGCAAAAGTTACTATGGAATATAAGAGTAGGCAGAGGTGTTGGGAAATAAGGTTGATTAACAATGCATGGATAAATCACTGCAGGGAATGAAGAGTAATGTGGGTGAGTATAAAAGGGATTTAGAAAAAGCAAAAAGGGAGGCATCTCTGTACCTGCTATAGTTGCTACAGTTACTCACCATTTAAGAATGTGAGAACAAGAGTTTCTGCAACAAAGCCCACAGGTTTTAGTGCCATCTTACCCTTCACTTGTGCAGATTATTACTTTATAACCAAGAGGCAATTGGCTCCAAAATGCCAACCCATACAGAACTTTAAGCTTGTAATAAACGGAACCATCTAGACTGGGACAAGAAAGAGGAGATCAAACTAAAAAAGTGCTGACAAGCCAACAGGCTTGCCACATGTGGCAGTTCAGTAATGTGTTATTTATTTTACTTTAATTTTATTTTAAAATTAAAATGTCATCTAACCTTAAAAAAACTAACCCAAATCTTGAATCATAAAATCATTTAGGTTGGAGAAGACTTTGAAGTTCACCGAGTCCAAATGCAAGTCTAACATTGCCAAATCCATCACTAAGCCGTGTCCCTAAGCACCACACCTACACTTTTTAAAATATCTCCAGGGATAGTGACTCCACCACTTGCCCCTGTATCCTGTTCTGTTGCAGTGTGTTGTAAACTAATATTGGGATTCTTATTCCAATACTGTTCCAATGCTTGGCCAGTATTTCCATGAAGGAATTTTTCCTAATATCCAGGGTAAACCTCCCCTTGTGCGACTTGAAGCCATTTCCTTTCATCCTGTCGCTTGTTCCCTGGGAGGAGCAGCCAATCCCCACCTGGCTCCAGCCTCCTTTCAGGGAGGTGCAGAGAGTGACAAGAGCCTGGGCCTTCTTTTCTGCAGGCTAAACACCCCCAGCTCCCTCAGCTGCCCATCCTCAGACTTGTGCTCCACTCCCTTCATCAGCTCCACTGCCCTTCTCTGCACCCTCTCCAGCACCTCAATGCCCTTCTTGCAGGGAGGGCTCAGAACTGGACACAGCACTCGAGGGGTGGCCTCACCAGTGCAGGGGGACAATCCCTGCCCTGGCCCTGCTGGCCACACCATTGCTGATACAGACCAGGACGCCATCGGCCTCCTTGGTCCCCTGGGCACAGCTGGCTCATGTTCAGGTCCTTTTCCATTGGGCAGCTTTCCAGACACTCTCCCCCAGCCTGGTATGCTGGATGGAGTTGTTGTGACACAAGTGTGGGACCATCTTAATCTGTATGTATGCACACATACAGATTGATGTGTATATTGTATACATATGATATGTAATATGTATATTATATACATATATATATATATATAGTCAGCCAAATATATATTTAGGCAAGTAATAAAAATGCATTAACAAAGTTACTTCTACCTATTTTGCTTATTTCTGAAGTGGAGATTACAAAGCAACAGGTGGCAGCATTTAATACTTGTAGATCCCATCCGTTTATTTTTTAATAAGCCCTGTGCACATTTCCATTCATACACAGCTCTAAACAATCTCTTGAGGAAAGGAAATGAAGGCACCATTGACACCCAGAAGTACAGCCAAGGTCAAAGCTTTTGATTTTCACTGGAGTCCAGGCTCTTCCTTCTGTATTTACTGCAGTTACCACTTCTCACACTGAACTTGAAACACAGGTCTGAAAAGACCAATAAATGTGTAGTTTTGTCAGTTCAGGGAGACCAAACAAGCCAATATAGAGGAAGAGCACATTTTCTCTGGTGACACTAAGTAATAACCAGTGCTGAGTTAGAATGCTCTACAATAAAAGTGGGCACCCAGAAAATTAAGACTTTAGGAGTTAAATGTCAGAGTTCTCTTGCTGAGGGCTCTGCAGTACCCCACAGCTCAGTATTCATTTTGAAGACAACAATTAAAGATTTGAAACTTTCTTTGATAGCTGCAAAAAAAAAAAAAAAAAAAAAAAAAAAAAAAATTTAAAGGCTGGTAAGGATTTAAAAGTGAAAATATCCAGAAAATGCAAGCTGATCTCTACTAGAGAAGTTAAAACCTGGAATGCAGCTATGCTAAAAGAAATATGGATTAATGTTTTGCCCAGAGGATGATAAATGTGGGAGACATTAGCAATGTTGAGCATCAGATTGCATAGAAAGAAATAAAAACCCGTCTCCATTTGAAGCTGTCATTTAAAACACTGCATTCCAGTTCAGCCACTTTGTTACAAATTGAAGACAGATACATGAAAATCACCCAGGAAATAATGAATTATCCAGGAACAGGAATGGAGACATATTACAGGAAAATAATTCCCAAATTCAAGGTGTATAGTATTAAGATAAAAATAGCTACAGAGGCATGATATCTCTTTGGAAATGTCTGAGGATGTAACTTTTACGGAGGGAAGGTGAAGGACTTGGAGCACAAGAAGAGGTGCCACCTGAGCAATGTGGCTGGCAGGGTGACCAGCACAACCCATTCCTCACAGCAAGGGAGGTGTCTATAGAACAATGCTGTGGTTTGCCAGGTGCCAATGGACAGGACATCTGAAACTGACTGTGTAATTCTGTAACAAAGCACCAAAATATTAACTGTGAGGAAGCCTTATGCTGCAACAAGGGGAAGTGGTTGGGTGGACAGATCCGCTGTTCTTTTCTGTCTGCAGTCTTCAGTGTTATACTGAATTCTAAAATTCTCTAGCCATCTTTCCCTCAAGTAGGTTGTGAATGTAAAATCAGAGTCTAATAATCCTTTAAATACTCCTTGCCTTTTACTTAAGCAAGATCATTATAAAGGGAAAATATCCATATGCTCTAATTAGCTGAAACTGCTCTCAGGCAAAAGCGTTCAGTTCCTTGATGTTATTCTCTACTCTACTGACTTTAGCTGCCTACAGAACCCCTTGGGGGCCAGTTCAATGCCTGGTCCCACACCCAGGTGCTTCTGTGCAGCGCATTTGAATGATCTGTCAGTGCTCATGCAGGGTATCCACAAGTGCTTTTCTTCTCTCAGCTTAAATACTGTCTGTTCACAGATAAAGAAGGACTATCAGATTATCCAGTTTACACGTTGGCAAAACCATAACTGCTCATTTTTTGTTACATTTACAAATCACAGCTGAACTACACACATATAACTGTTCATAGAAGCCTTGTAGCTGTCTTTGCAGAGGTAATATATTCCATCTTTTAACCACCAAAGACTTATTTTTTCGCAGTACTATCTTGAACTACTCTCATGGGAGGCCACCTATCCACAGCACCTGTGTCCTTTTGGTTAGGGGTTAGGAAGGATGGTCCTTCATAAAACTCTGATCTTCATCCCAGAAACTACAGCATCTCAGTGCAAATCTCCATCACTCATTCTGCAAGCAGAATGCAAGCAGAATGAGTTCTCCATAAGAAAAAAATAACATAGAAAGAAATAACATTTCTCTAAGACAATAACAGTTATTTCTTCTGTTCCTATAAGAGTTTTACAACCTTTGTGCCATCATAACTTCCCTGGAACCCACACTCTCTCTCTAAAGTTTGTTGCAAATGAGTGGTCTGGGCTGCTTATGGAATTACTGGCAAAGGTATGAGCAAAAGCAAGATAAATATATATCTTATAACTGTGAATGTATCATATAAATTTGCAAAAGCACAATGAAGTTTGATGGTAAGGTTCACTCTACCACTGTTATTCAGGTAAAGCATACAAAGGAAAATCATATTAGAACCAATCTAGAATGATTTATTTGTAGACTGGGGATCCAAAAGTGTAAAGCTGGAGAAGGGCAAGGGTGCCAAAGGACAAAGGAGCCCCTTTTTGTTGTTGCAGGAGGTTCAGAGCAGACCCCCTTGCCAAACTTAGTGTCATACTTGATCAATGGTTTATATCCAAGGAATGTAGCACAACCTAATCATTGACTAATTTAACATTTACAGAATGATCCAATAGGATTTGCTGTAAGCACAACAATAACTTAATTGCAAATCTAATCTAATTATGAATGTGGGACAGGAACTCTCCTCGTATGTTTGCTGTACCACATGCCAATCGATTCACACGTGCACACACAGATACAGAGAAGGATGTACAAAGAAAAATTCAGGATGTCCCTGTGAAAAATTCCCCAGGAGTTCAGTGAAGTACTCACAGCAGATGCCTCTGCATCTCTCAGCAGCTGAGCCTTGAGGAGAGGGGGTATCAGCCCAGGCTCTGTCATCAATGGCCCTCTGAGTTGCTGAGCTCCAGAGATGTCCCACTCGGAGGGGGCTGTGCTGCAGCCCAGGGGATGCCAGCAGGTCTCACTTAATGCCACTCTTTACAGGGTTGCAAGATGATTGACTCAGGTCATCTGTAAATTTCCACTGTGGCCACAGTCCAGGCCAGTAGTTACTGGAATTTTACTTGAGAAGTCCAATAATAATATTATTCCACTTAGGCTGTTACTCAGACAAAAATAAGTTTTCAAGGTTATTTGTTAGAAAACAGGAGCTCATTAGGCAACAGAAGTTCCTGGGAGCAGACAGTTTTTCTGATAAGCTCAGGGAGAGCTGACTGCCCATGAGCCAATAATCAAGGCTGAGGCCTAAGGAGTGTCCCTGAGATCATGGAGAAGCCAGAGGGGGCTAAGGGGCCAAATCTTGCATCACCACCATGCTACATCCTCAGGAATTATCAGAGATTGAAGGGCAAGGAGCTCCTGATAAGGTGAAAGGAAATGGTGCAGTGGTGGAGCTTTTTTTTCTCCCTCCTGTTCCTGTGAAGAGAGTGGGATAAAAGTGTTCAAAACTGAACATCATTCAGTTTTGTGCAGGTGTCTTTGTTTTGTGTGGATATTTTGTGCAGCAGAATTTCTGCAGAGTTTTGGGGGTGAGAGCAGTTTCAAATGGTGCTCTCAACCACTGTACCCTGACAAGGTATTCCTGTGCTGAAATAAGGAGGATGAGCAACATTTCCAAGCTGATCCCCCTGTGTCTCCCATGTATTCAACAGTCCCTAGCTGACCTTGGCACAGCCCAGCTGCAATTGAATTTAGATCTATCTGTAGCATGGACAAAGGGAAGGTGTCTTCCATCTCCACATAGCAAAGATCCTAACAGATCCCAGTTGTCTGTTATCTGAATGGGGCACATTTTTCAAAATCTTCTGCTCACAAATGCATCTCATCAAGGAGGTTTTCTGAGAATTGCCACAAGATTAACCAACTATTAAATTTTGCTCATTCTGCAGAAAGCAGAAGTGTAACTTTCAGACCACTGCCTTGCCTCACTACTGAGTTTAGTCCTAAACTGAGCAGACAGTGCATGGAGCATTTACTGCGAGGATGGAAAGAACAAAACCACAGGATGTAATGCAGAGACAGCAAATTCCCCTTGTTTTGTAAAACTGGCTGCTCAGCAGCATGAAGGGCCAGTAACTGAAATCTGAGAAATCCCAAAGAACTACATGGTCCTACAAAGTGAGGAATATCTGCAGTGCAGCACTTTTTTACCATGCTCTTGAGAGACCTGCAACACACCAGGCCTCTGTAGAGCCCTGCATTGGTTTGTGCCAGCACAGTCTTGCTTACCAACAGAGAGAAAATTCTCTCCCTCTTTTGTGAATTTCCAAGGTGTTTAGCCAAGGTGAGAGCCAGTTATTTAATGCTTTACTTAAATAATAACGCCTTATTTGTCATCTCTGAAGCTGGCTCAACTCGTATGAAGTAAGGAATTTAACTTATTAACTATTTGCTCTACAACCTGCACTATGTGTGGGGTGATAAGGGTAAAAGTCCACTGTCTGATCTTGGCCAGCCTCCTCCTGTTGCACCTCCCCTCTAGCAGAGTGCCTAAGACTGTCCTAAGGGTTTTGGATGATTTTTCTAACTCACATCAGTATTTTAGTCTTCTCCAGCAAAAAGGGCTCTGAGGTGTGCCAGAAAAACTTTTTTACAGATGCTCTTAAAATAAAAATCCAGCTAACACAGCACATCAGCAGATCCCAAGTCTGCCGTGTGCCGACTCTTGCCTGAACAAGAGCCTCCACGTGAGCAGCAGCCCCATGGCATGGGCAGGACAGCCTGATGGCAGATAATACCTGACCACATTGTTAAAGCTCTTTACTCCTTAATCACTTCTGGGACAGCAGATAAACACTTTCCCAACAGCAGCTACAGTGAGCCAACAGAACCTTGGTGCTGCGCAGAGTGCAGCCAACTGCTCCGAGCGGTGCCCAAACCTGCACTTGCAGCTCACAGGGGCAAGGAGAGATAAGGGCAAAACGAGATAAAGCACATTGGTGACACCTGCTGTGCTGTGGGTGGGTGAGGGGTTAGGTCGGGGGCAGAGGCCAAAGGTTGGGCTCTGAGGCTGCTGCTGTGCCAGGGGGGTGGCTGAGGCAGGTGCGCTGGTTTGCAGGAGCAGAAGGTGTCAGTACTCGGATCTCAGGCTCTAGGGAGGGGGAAGGAAAGAACTAGCAGGGAATAGGCAGGCAGGAAGTGAAACAAAAATTCTACTGACCCATTTTTATGGTTTCCGAAAAGGTATTCTGGTAATAATTACCAGTGCTAACAAACAGAATTTGAGATTTCCCTGCCCAGTTCATTATTGATTTGCAAATTATTTGCAATTGAAATCTCAGTGTACATAGCCTGCATAATGCAGGCTATGTAGCTGCCCACACTGTAAATTAATCAGCTGGGGAGATTTACCAATAAAGCACACGGCGAGTAATAACAGGGTGAGGTGTAATAGCTCCTTGCTAAGCCCAGAAATTGTGTCTGGGCTCCCTCTAGTGAGATGTGTTGGTTTTCTACGCTCAGAGACAGCTACTGGCTGCCGTGTACCTATTGATTGAAAGGCTAAATTCAGACACAAATGCTTCAAAACAAATAAACAGGCAAGGATCTTTGTACCTGTATGGTAACAGCTCACACCACTTCTCTTCACAAAACTAAGTTCTTCTTTTCAGAAGTTTCTAGAAAAGTTCAAAAGGCCAAATGCAGTTTTAGTGGTGATAAAGACAGATTGAAATGAAACTGTTTCCAAACCACTTGCAAAACAAAATCAGCAGAGTTGTATGAATTCCTACTGCAGGTAAGATAAATATTTTCCAAAACGTGGAAAGGAGTGAGGTAGAGGGTTTTGCGACAATGAATACAAAACAGCTGTCAGAAATAAGGCTGGCATACAAATCAGTTCGCTTGAGAGCTTATGGAATAAGCAAATGGGTGCATCACTAACTGCACTGCTTAATTTTCTTTATGACATATGAAATGTAAGACATGGCTACTAATGTAAACCTAAAGAGGAGATTTTGCAATTCATTAAATCCCCACCCCGCCCCAGGATTTGGCATCCCATTTGTAAAGTTTGGAAAATATTTGAATTTGTTCAAATTTTACAGCAATTAAAAAAAACCCCAAAAAACAAAACAAAAAAACCCAAAAAACAAAACAAAACAAAAAAACCCCCAAACCCTAAAATACTTAAAATAGAAAACAAAATCTCATGGAGCATGCAGCCACTACTGGCTGCTACAGCAAACTGTGGGCACCAGCAATGCTGTTCCCAGCTGCTGATATTCTCTGTCTTGTTACCATTTTTGCTATGCTCATGAGGCTGCATTTTACTGCATCATTCAGCCACAACTACAAATTAGCTTCTGTTATATATATTCTTCCTTTTTCAAAGTTCCTGTTTCACCAAAATATTCTTGTCTCCTAGATATGGCACCAACTTGGCACTATAGTTGGCACCAACCAACTTTTACAGCCCTACCCTCTTCTGGGTGCAGCAGAGAAGTTGTTCCCTCACAGTTCCTGGCTTCACACCTCCCTGCCTCACCGAGAGCTCATTTCTGGAGTTCTCAAATCCAGATACACATTTAGGAGTGGGCAAGAGAGCAGCCATCAAGTTAATCAGAGCAGAATGAGAAGTGCTACCCCACCAGGACGAGTGAAAGCTGTAAAGTTACTTTGCCCAAGTGAGGAAGAGGATGAAGAACTGGAGTTTACATTTGGCATTTCCAGGCATTTCCCTGCCCATCACATCAGGCTCATCACAGGCTCACCAGCAGGAGTTTTCTTTGCTTGTTTTTGCAAAAGATGTCAGAAGGGGAAACACCTAAATGCTGTGGTAGTAGAAACCACTGCACTGTATCCACACACCTCCCAGGCCAGTTCATGATTTAATCACACACTCAACATTGAAATGGAATTTTTCAAAGCAATTGCTCTTGCAATTGCTCTTGCAACCCTGTCCTACAAATCCAGAGGCAGCTGAGGCTTCCCAAGAGAGTAAGAGCCTCATTGACAGCTGTGCTTGGTCACCAGCTCTACCTGCTGCTTAATTGCAAAATGCAAAATTCCCTAGGTTTAGTTTAAGCTGAAATGAATAAGGCTGAATGCACTACAAAATACATAGCACGTGGATTGAAGGTAATTTGCAGTACCATGATCAGCTTTCATATTAGAGGAAGAATATAATGCTGAAACCATCTGGCCTGCGGCTATGAAAACACCAAAGAGACATAAAACCGAGCTCATGGCAGCATGCCAAGGCCTTGTTAAAAAACAACACATCACTAAAACAAAGCAAGTGCTGATGTAGCACCAGCAAAGGCTCATTAACAGGCCTGGAGACAGAGTGCTCTTATATTTCATTATGTGCTTAACAGCCATACCTGCCTCTGCAGAGGAAAGGTAATTTCTAATGAACACTTTCTCATGTCCTGTAATGATTCTATACCAGTGATAAATACTAAGAGCTCAGGTTATCCAGCTTACTCTGTATTTTTTTTTACACAACACCCTGGAATTTTATTTATTTATTTTTTAAATTACTAATCTTCTTTAGAGGAATAAATAATAAGATGCATCGGTTGAAACTGAAACTAGGACATTTTAGCTTAAGAATAACTACAGGCTATGGATACTAAAGTACTGTGTTCTGGGTGCTGGTATATATACACATAAAGTTATTAGAGAGCATCTAAAGGAGGGCTGTGAAGATGATGATGGGCTCAGAGGGGAAGCCGTGAAAGAAGTGGCTGAGGTCTCGGTCTGATCAGCCTGGGGGAGACTGAGGGGGACTCTCAGTGCAGTTGCATCTTTCTTGTCAGGGGAACAGGCACTGATCCCCTCTCTGTGGTGCCCAGTGACAGGACCCATGGGAATGGCCTGGAGTTCTGTCAGGGGAGGTTTAGGGTGGACATAAGGAAAATGTTCTTCACCCGGAGGATGGCTGGGCACTGGAACAGCTCCCCAGGGAAGGGGTCACAGCCTGACAGAGCTCAAGAAGTGTCGGGATAGTGGCCTCAGGCACATGGTGTGACTCTTGGGGTGTCCTGTGCAGGGCCAGGAGCTGGGCTCGATGGCCCTTTTGGGTACCTCCAGCTCGGGACACCCCGCGGTTCCGTGCCGAGGCGGTGCAGGCCGCAGCCGAGGGGACCCCGCCGGGACCAGCAGGTGGCACCGCCCGCTCTGCTCCGCCTCCAGCGCCAGAGCGCGGGGAGCGGGGATCCATTTCATGTGGGCAGGGAGGGATGGGAAATGCCCAAACAAGGGCTAAGTGGGTAAAAGGTTCTATTTTTGAAACAGCAGCCTGCAAAGTGCTTCCTGAACAGAGGTTAACATTTGTTTCCAAATAAAAATCTGGATGCTTGTTTGGGTTTGAGCTTTCTGCTTATCAGCATTCCCAGAGACTGTGACTACTTTTCTTTTTGTGAGAATTCTCAATAATCTCTTCTCTCAGATCATCAGGCCACACTCCTTGTTTTCTCTCTCTTGCAGGGACCGTGAAGAAGAGTGAAGGGATGAAAGTGAAAATAATAATTTCTGCCAAAAGTATGGCTGGGGATGTACACCCAGCTAGACTAAATACAGTGAGGGGCACTGTTGTATCTGGCCTCTTACTTGAACAAGATTGTCTCTAGATTTCCCTCTGTCCTTCCTTCCAGTTTTTGGAAGCCATCAGGCTGTGCCCAGAGCTCGCTCCTGTCTCCATCCTCCAGTTGTGTTCTCTTCCAATTTATGTCCTCTTTGTGTTATCTCTGATGCCTCTGAAAGTGCCAAATGTGCAGGCAGAGCACAGACCTCATGACCTCACACTTACCTGCATTTCACTGACAGGCAAAAAGGGAGAGGACATCTCCTCAGTTTGATGAGACAACATGCCCCCAAGAACTCATTTTGATTCTGCACAAATGCCTTTCAAAAATTGGAAGAATAGTTTCTTGTGTGTAAACAACTGAGAAGTCCTTCTTCATTAATGGCATCCATCTTCCTCACATCCTCCAGGTGGAGGATCTTTCAAGGACTTTGGGGTTAGAGTTGGTTGCAAAACATCTTAATAATCTCTTAATTTTTGCAGTATCTGTTTTGCTGGATATGAGATTGATTTAACACTGGTCTATGGATATAGAAAAGTAGTGTCCTGGTACACTGTGATGGACAATAAATATTGACCCTGAAGTATTTGAATACAGCCTAGTGAAATTAAAGTTTTTTATATTTAAGTTATAGTTTCTAAGGCTTCAATCTTCTTAAAATATTTGTCTCTCCATATTCACAAGGGACAAGAGTTTTAAATTAAAAAATTCAGATTCTAGTAAGAATACACACTAATTAGCTGAGACTACAAAACCCCTGTTGTACCTGGGCTACACACAAAGGCTTGAAAACACAACACACAGAGGAAGCCTTTACCTCTGATCATCAGTCTCCTAGAAACAACTGATTGCATAAAATGTCTGAAATCTCAGTTAACATGTTGTGTAATCACCTAGCATCAGGTAAGGATTCTAGACTGCATAGAGGATACCCCTAAACAAACCTTACAAATAAGGCCCATGAGGAGTCTCTGTCTCATCCAAATCCAAAAACTGTGGCTGTAATGTTTTCCATTTTATTCCCTCCCATTCCCCTGGGCCCTTTTGCTTTTTCCCAGGCTGAGCTAGCATCACCATTCCATGCAGCTGCACTTCTCCCTCACCCACATAATTCCCCGTGGCAGCTGGGAACTGAAGGGCAAAGGACTCTGGTGGCTATGGAGGGCACAGAGGTCTCCATGCACTGTTTCTACATCCATACTTAGAAGGGAGAACAGCAGAGACATTAATAGTGAGCATGTTGTTACAGACTTCAGCTTTAATCACGGAGCAGCTCCAGGAATGTTGCTTGGCGGATCCTGCCACCTTAAAAACCTGCTGGAGGCACTTTGGGAATTCGTCCAGGATTCCACCAAACTCCTGGCCAAGCAGCAATACCTTGGATCTGCATGCAAATCTAAAGCATAGTTAAAAAAAAAAAGAAGCTGAACTTACCTTAAACCCACTGGAAGTTATAATTACTAACAACTGCATTTTCCTTACGGACACCAGAGATTTATGTTGACTTACATGTCCAGGAAATGAGTCATCCACTGGTTGAACTGGGACAAATTCCCATTCTAGGTGGAACCAAAAAAAGTCATAGCCATGACACTCACAGCTGCAACCTCTTGTCCAAGGTCAGTTGGATGCAGCTCCTCCCCAAAACCTGTTAGAAGTGAGGCAAAGTGCCAGAAAGCTTTGAGGGAACTGATTGCTCCTCCCAGGGCTACCAAAGTGAGAGCAAGCAAGGAAGAATCAATCACCTAGAGGGGATGGCAAGGATCACTCAGATAACCTGCTTTTTAACCTGCTTTCCTGTCTTTCCAGGGTCACTCATTCTGTGCAGTGCAGCAGAACCAATTACACAACGTGGGTTTCAAACCTCCAATTACTGTGGCTGCTTCTGCCTCCATTCTGCTGGAGGGAGACATCCCTGCCATGGAGCTCTGGTGCCCGTGACAGCCACAGCACGTGCCATGCTGCTCAAATCCTGGCCCATGACTAAATTTCAGTGTCACCCTTCCTGGCAGTAATTACACCTCACTGTTAAAAAGGAATCATCATCAAGGCTGCTACGAAGAAACTGTTTTCATGTGAAGCAAGGGACTCAAGAAAAATATTGTAACATAAAATAACTGAAAGCATATATTTTTTAGAAGTCTCAAAGGATGAAGCTTTTGTGATAATGAATAGTCTAATTTTCCTAACTGAAACTAGGTCAACAACAAATTAAATTACCCAACCAGCATGAAAAAGATGAATTGGAGGAAAATAAAAACCTGCCATTAAAATAGATTTCCAGCCTCTCTTGTTAACCTGGAAGGAAAAAACCCAGTAATTTCAAGATGTCAGTGTCATGAAAAGGAATTAGGCATTGTCATGCTGCTTTCCTCCTTATGAAGTGCAGTGTTACAAGAACCAAAGAAATAAAATTTGTACCAGGATAGTAACATATAGAAACAACAGAAAAGGGATAGCACCTGGTTGTGGTGTTCTTTCAGTATGTCCTTTATTGAAAAAATATGAGATTAACAGCTTGAAATTAAATCATGGTGCCAAATCATAACCATGAGATATTTTTCTCTTCTTTAGCATTAAAACAAAAAAAGTCGAGCGTCTCAAAGCATTTTACTAGTTTTAGGTATGTGTCAAATGTATTTGAAGTTGAATTTCTCTCTGGGGCTGACTGCAGTGATGAGAGGGCAACTGAGCACTCTTGCACCCCAGCCATGGTGTGGGGCAGATGTGCTGCTGCTGCTGCAGCCTGGGCAGCTGGGCTGCCCTTGCCCTGCTCTGCCCTGCGGGGCAGCACCAATCTCTGGGGAGATGAACAGGGCACAGCAAGGCCTGACTGTGTCCCTGTGGCTCTGTCTGGGGAGATGCAGGCCTGCACCAGAAGTGAAGCAGGACCTGTGCACTGCCAGGCACTATGACACATAATGAGCTTTAAATGCTAATTTTAATAGCAATAAAATACCTGTCTCCAAGACTGAAAGGTCAGTGACAAACCTACCCCAGAATACCTGTGTAAGAAGGGTTGTGAGCTATAAAATTCTGCTGCAGGGCTATCACGGCTTTTTCCATTTCACTGTAATTTTGTTTTGGAAGGAAATAGCCTAGAAGTGTTCAGAAGTAACTCAGTAGTGTTCTGCTTTTGATTGAGCTGAATATTTTGAAGCAATGCAGCTCAGTTGCTGCTTCTCTAAAGAGCACTGTCTATTAAGATTGCAAAGCCAATGCCTCCAATCCCAGAAATGAGACTGCTTGAACTTGGTGATTTGGGCTTTTGGTACCTATGTGTTATGGTGCTGTCTTTAATTACATGGACATATCCTGTTGTTTCAAGGATTCCTCTTCATGTAGTCACTGGGAAGCTGCTCAGAATTCTTTTTGCCTTCCTTACCCAATGAGTGGTTTCAGGTCTTAGTTAACATGCCTCCTCCACATCAGCTTCTGCTTATGGAACTATTCACTTAAGTGATGGATTAGCACTCATTTAACTACAGTGTTTGCAGGCTTTCTTGTAAATATTGAATTATTTAAATATTGAGGCCTTAAAAAGACAGAAGACTCGATCTCTGCCAACCTTTTTGCATAATTTGAGAGAAGGCTGCTCGACAATGCCCATTAAACCAGTGCAAGCTCAGCCAAGTACAGAGACCATGCATGGCTCATATGCTGGTTTGAAGTGAATTTGAAATTCAAAAGTAGTTACACTTGAAATTTGCAGTACAACTAAATGAAATTGTTCTTCTAAAGGAGGAAAACTCAGAAGGAAGCAAAAATCTTATGATAATATGCATTGCTGGTGACATGTCCAGCATAGTCTATCAGTAATTTACTTTCAGAAAGCAGCACTCCTCACAGTAAGAGAAACAGCAGCAGCAGGAGTCTGAATTTTGTTTTGGAGAACGAGATATTTGAGGTCAAGAAACAATGAGGAACAAGAAATAGACTGAAGAAAGGACAATACAGTTACATCCCTTGCTCCTCTGTCTCTCTCCAATTGGAATAGATTGGCAATGAGTATTCCATCACAAGGAAAATCCCATTCCTATGAGCTATTTTCATCTAATTACATGATCTGCCCTTTCCCTCCCCCTCCTAAAGGTTTTTTTACCATTTACTCAAATGTGCCCTGGAAATCATGGAGTGCTGAAAAGCAGCACCTCAGTGAGATGTGCTGAGAACTTCAGCTCACAGAGATCGAACAGTGAATTTTAATAGAGGCTGATAGGATTATTTATCTAACATCCATTTCTGCTTTTCCTGTGTAATATAGGGATAGACAGCATTAAATAGTGCCTTCTCTGTATTTAGTACTCCCAGCATCAACTGAAAAGAATAGGATATGCATGGGTCTGAAAAATGAGTCCCAGAAATGTAACAACAGCACCAAAAAATGGGTGCTCCCTGCTGTGACCATAATCTTTTTCTATTTCAGTAAGAGATTATGATACCATCACTCTTCTCTGCCACCACCTGGGTACATATTTGGAAGAAAAATGGGCAAAACCTCTACCTTCTGCACAAAAACCTACAAGAAAGTGACTGACAAAAAGGGGAAAAACCACAGAGCCAACAAAATGCCTGAATTTCTCTGCAGTCAAGGGCAGTTTCCACAGGTAATACCTGTGACAGAAGGTTGCTTCTGGAGGCAGCTGCATTAGGGAATTTCTAGATTGTGTTTGAACTGGAAGGTGTAACTTAATTTGGCTCATTTCTTCCTTTATATCAGCCTCCCACATTATTTTCAAGATTTCCAGTGAATAGCTTATGATGGGCAATTTCTCTGTGAACCTGAGAATCTAAATCACTAAATATATCTAAATCATTAAATCCAAACTAATCCTGTCACTACAGTGAGTCACAGGTAGAAAAAAGCTTAATTGGTATAAATGTGGAAAGGACTGGGGACAGACTTCCACATTCTCTTTCAAGGCTTTTAGCATTGACACTTTAAAACACAACCTGGTTGTATTTTCCAAAGTTTATTTCTGCCAGCTCCCCCTCTCCTTTCCCCACCCTTTGCAGAGACCACCAGCAACACGAAGCCCATTAAAAGCTCTGCCCCTCTGCAGGTGGTATAAGGGGGAAGGACCAACAAGTCTGTGCACTGCAGATACCAGAGACTGAAATCCATCAGGTAACTGGCTTTACCCCTCACTCCCACAGGGAAATGCAGAGAGGCAAAAGCAGTTTTTATTTCTACAGCTTTTTATTTTCTGCAGGTATCTCAAAATAGCTGTAAAATGTCACAGTATAGTCATTATGATGCTAAAACAACTCACAAAAAAACCCCCAAACTGAATGCAATTTATTCACCTGATGGCACAGCACAATAGCTGGCAGAAATATTAAAGTATATCTCCTTATTTTTCCATACTTCTTTCCTATAGCCCCTCTGAAACAGCTCTCATATTCAGAGAAAACTCAAAAAAGAAAGTGAATAACAAGAAGAGTTTTCTTCCCTTCTTTTCTCAGATGCAGGGTTCATTGCAATTACTTGTGACAATGCAGGGTAACCATCTCAGCCGAAGCGTGACTAGCAAGTTGCTGATGTTGCTTGAAATGTGTTACTTCTGAAATTACCATGACTCCACTCACTCTCAGGACCATTAGAATGAGAACTGCCACAGGGAGCCTCAGAGAATTGTCCCTGTCACCTTTGCAGTGTACTGAAACACAGGAGAATTAAGTGATGTGCTTGAGAACACACAGGAAATTTGTGGAAGAGCAGACAATTAAAGTAAACCCTCCCAAGTTTCAGGTTTGTGTTCTAATCACTTCATCAACTTCTTCAAATGGTGTCACAGCACAGCCTTTTCCAGCCACAGCCATTTCCTCCTCTGGCCATATAAAAAATAAAAATTATCAAACAAATTAGTTAATAAGGATTTTGTCCAGAGGCAGGGATGAAGATTTGAGGAAAATAAAACGGAAAAGAATATAAGGACTAGGAAAAAACCCCACCACCACCACTACCAAAACTCGCCCCAAAATCTGGAAAGAAAGTAGTTTTCTATTTAACAGTGCAGTTCAGAACAATAACCAGAAAATAAAATTAAATTTGCCCTGTCTGTGATCTAGTGACCTGTTAAACCATATTTAAACTCATGACTGTGATAAATGCTCTGTGATGTAAATGCCACAGAGTGCAGCCTTTTCAACTTACAAAATTTGTTCCTATTTGAATGATAGTGAAATCATGAGGCAGTCTCAGCAGCACTGCTTCCACTTAAAACTTTCTATAAGTCTTTTTAGGGTTTCCATGATGCTTTTGCTCAGGGATCCCAAAGTCTTTGATCCCTCATGCTACACATATCTACTTAATGAATATCAGCAAGTTTAGCACCACAGGACAGCTGTGCAGGCTCTTCCGTGCTGGACTGCAGGCAAAACAATGTCAGGCTCAGTCCTAAAGGACACTGATGATCTCCTGGGAGCAGAACATTTGAGTCACAGTTTTGGGGTTTCGTTGCTGAAGCTGCAGGTGTCTTTAAAGACAACTCTTGGCTGTAAAGCTTTGAGAGACCTGGTCATCCCTGTGGTGAAAGGAGAAAAGCGAAGAACACTCCCCTCCTTGGCTGCTCTGTACTGAGAAATTTTAGCCCTGAAAGATCCCAGCACAAATTGCACCAAAGTGCCAGACTGAGCTGGCAGTGTGGGTGGGCTGTGCAAGGCTTGTTACACATTGCAAAATTCAGCTTATTCACTGAAAATATTGTTTCATCATCCTCCTGCATGACTTGATAGGGATGGTTCCTTTTAATGGGGCTGTTTTATAATACATGAGTCACTTATTGCTAATGGCCATCTACTTTGCCTTTGTAGGTAAATCATGGGCTATTACCCAGTGAATTGACTCAGAAAAGTAATTCCCTATTTATAGAAAAATGCAAGAGACAGTACACATCAAAAAAACCCTCAAAAAACATTGCATAATTTTCTTTGCCTTCAACCAAGGGAAAGCTTTCAGTAACACAAAAATTGAAATGAAAATAGGGTTATTAAAGACATTTTTTAGGGATGCCAAGAGCATTTGAAATTATTTGCATCTTTCACATTTGCAGACAGTGATGACAACATCCACTTTATGGTCAAAACATTTCTGTGCCTCACAAGAACTTCATTTCTGCCGGGAGGCAGAATCTGGTGACTGCGGCTTCTTCCCACATCACTTTGTTTCCTCCCTCTTGGCACAGGCGCAGGTATTGTGTGAAGCCCAGCAGAGCTGGGAGATTGTGCCTTGATTAGGATTCTCAGCAGGGCCCCTTCTGCTGAGAATTGTTATTTTCCTGGTACTTAACAGAGCATGAGTTAGATGGTGAAACACAGAGTAACTGCAGACAGCCTGAGCCTTATTTTCTGATGATAGAAATTGCCATTATACTTTGTGTTCCCACAAGTTTGTGGTCTGTTGATACCATTTGTTTTAATACATGTAAATAGCAACCAGCTACCATGGCTATGATGATATCAAGTACTAAAAATACGCCAAAAAGGCATTTGCAGTTTGTCCTGCATACTAGAAAGGAAATTCATCCCTTGAATAAAACTGATTCCTTAAGATCACCACAAAATTTATAAGAATATGAAAATATCTTTAAAGAAAGTCTTCAAAGCTGCGTGAAATCAAAGAGACTATGAACAAAAGGCTACTCATTTATCTTCCTTAATATGTGTTGTCCTAGTGGGAACTGGAAACAGACAGAAGAAGATCATAAAATAGGATTTACAAGCTCTGATCTTGCTATTCTTCTTCCTGCTACATGACCTTGTAAAACCACTTGCTCCTAAGGAATCTACAAAGAATTTAACAATATTTTAATCCTCAGTCCCTTTTCCTCCCTGATGTCATTAAACTATTGTGTGTCAGTTTTCTGTTTCTGTAAAAGCTGATGAAAAAACCCCATCACTGATAGATACCTTTATTGGAAATATTTCTTTATTCTTTCCAGTAAAAAATTACCATAGCTGATCTAAGGTCTTTGCTGCATTATTTCTGAAGCCCTTTCGCCCATAAGATACTTTGTTTTTACCTTTGTGTAACACTGAGAAGTTGTTCCCCCTTATTTATCAGTTTCTACATAAATCTTTAAATCTTTGAAAAGTCACTAGAAACATCAGAATTTTTTTTTTTGCTTTAGAGCTCTTTTCAAACATACTCTTTTCCATTATTTATGGTGGGTCTTTTGAAGCAACCTCGCTGGTTTCTGTGATGGTAGATACTGACATTTTGTCTTGCTGAAATTGACTGTGTGGATCTTTAGTGATTCAAATGTTCCACTCCCTTTTTTTCTGCAAGTCCCTTCCACAGTGCACTGAATTCAGCTGGCTCAGGAAAAATAGTGTGAAAATGTTCTTGCTACTCTGATAGCCTCAGAGACAATCTATCCATTTCATTAGACATTCTGGCAGGAAAGCTGTACAAGCACGAAGATTCCCAGCATCAAGTGGCAAGATGCATGTTCTCTCTGGCAAAAAGCATTAATTCCTATTTCTGGAAAAGAAACAGAGGAATTAATGCTTAATGCTGTATTTCTCTAATAAAAAGATAAGAAAGGAAACTGATTAATGGTTCCTAGATGAAAGTTTAAAAAGAAAAGAAAAAAGCTTCTAGTTTTAGGTGTATGGTTTATGTGGAAGAAGCACCTCACATCTCACATTGCTCAACTTCTAGTGCACGTATGCTGTCATCATTTCTGATGCAACCACTCCCTTCTCATGCAAGGCTGCTGGCTCAGGAGAACAGGATGAATCCTGGCCAGCTTAAGGGGGGCACTGTTGGGAACACAGCAGGGGCACTGCTTCCCTGCACTGCAAACAGCAACTGTGGCGTCTGGACATGTTATGGCAAAGCCAGTCAAGCTTTCTCATTGCACTATTTGGCACATGGTGCTTTCTGAAAAACATTTAGCTCTCACTCTGAGAGCTGTTTTGGTAACAGCTTTAAAGCTGATCAGTCTATGAAAGCACAATAGTGGGGCCTAAACTCATTTTCAGTGCCAGGCAATGAAAGGGGACACGATCATTAACTGGCACTTGACAGAAGTGTTACTGGAACCTTCCCAGCAGCCTCACAAATGAGTGCTGCATCAGGGGCCCAGTCGGCTAAAAGATGAAACTTTGCTAGACAGCTCCTTGGCAAAAAGCAGAGGGAGAGAGCTGACGGATCTGATGTCATGTGAAGATGGATTCAAACTTGTTTTCAAGAAGAGCAGCTTAAAATTTTAGATTAATGGAGGACTTTGGTCTAGTATTGAGCATATCTTAGAAATTTTAGTTGTGCTTCAGTGCTGTCTCTATATTTTCTATTTTAGCCTGTTTGCCATATTAAAAAAATAAAAAAATCCGGATGAACCCAAGTGTAGGACTTTGGCTGAAATTCACTGGTATCAATTCAGTAACTTCTGTCACAGAGCAACCGTAAAACAGCATGCACCTACTCCCCACCATCATTTTCTTCAAGAGATGACCACAATATTTGGACATTACTGAAATCAGTAAACCCTAGGCTCATGAATTACCACGACTTTGAATTAAAAGTAATACAAATCACAAACGATATAAAGGAGCCTTAAATTCTAAAGGAGCCAAATTCTAAAAAAAATAATTTTTAAGAAAGGAATTTATAGTTAAATATTTTAGGCATCCTTGGGTAGCTATTTTAGAGAAAAATATTTCAAATATTTCATTAAGACACATGGACATCAGCATGCAGTCCTTTAAACACCAGCTGTTTAAGAGCAGTACAAGAATCAGTAAGTTCTGCCATCACTGCTATACAGTGGTGAGCCATCAAGAATTTTTACTGCAAGAGTAGCTGTAATTGCTATTTCAGTTTTGCCTGTGGCCTCATTGCTGATTTCTAAATCTAACTATTGAATTTCAGAGTGTGAGGTGGAATGGGAAAGGGATGCAGGATCCCTATTTTAATAGAAGAATTCTGGATCCCTGTCAGGAAAGAAGATACTGTGGACAAGAAAGGGAGACGAATCAGGAGGACAGTGGTAGAAAATAGTGTATAGCCTGGAGAAGAGATGATCACTCTGAGGAGGTTACTAAGAAATGCCCTCACAGCAGTATTGGGAGCATGAGAGACAACAAATGGAAAGAGAGACTACACAGGGTATAAAGAAAAACCTTTTCACCCTGAGCACAGCCAGGCAGAGGAATGTGCCCAGGGAAGTTGTGCAGTCTTCATCCTTGGAGGGTTTCGAGACCCAACTGGATAAAGCCCTGAGCAATTTGGTCTGATCTCAGCTGACCCTGCCTTGAGCAGAAAGTTCGACTAGAGACTTTCTGAGGTCCCTTCCTAACTCAATTCCCTTATGGTCCTGTGAATGATAGAAAATGTGCTATTTCATACTGGGAAAGAAGTGGTAAAGAGGAAAGGAGCCAGAAGGAATAAAAATGGGTGGGAAAGTGTTGCAGAATGTAGCATTAACATATTTCTATTCAGATCAGAGGCTACTAGGTTGGATTGACTTGCAGCTGTTTGTGGTTTTATTTCTTTCATTGAGTTCAGAGAGCAGAATACCTTGTGACCATTATCCAGGTCACCCACCAATTACTAGGAATTCTGAAACTCACCATCTGTCAATTTTCTTTCACAATGATACAGTAAGGCAATGTTTTAGTTCCTGAATCCCACCTGTCTGGCAGCACCAGGCTCTGTGAGGAAACTGGGTTTTTGTTAAACTGTTGAAACAAAGGCAATCAGGAAAACTACACCAAACCTTACACATTTTATCCTCACTTTCCATTCTGATTTGGGTTTAGTAATGAAATTCATATTGGAGGTACTGTTCATTTACTTGAATTTCACAGAAAATCTCAGTCTTTTCAGACATTTAGAAATCACAGTATCCAAAAAGGTTAATGTATTTTCTTTGGGACAGTTTTTATTATATTTTTTTTTTTGCTACAGTATGTAAATTACAAGCTTGGGTGACTTTCAAAGACAGTTATTTACTCCTTTTGCTAAAGGAAGCTTAAGATAAATTTGTTACAAATAACTTTGATTCCCCTCAGATGTTCTTGGTTTTACATTACAGTACAAAGTAGGCAAACATGTTTCCTCAGGAGGGTCATCCCTTCAGGTTATTGAGTGGAACAGCACCCAGTCACACAGGAATCTGGACTTCCAATGTACTCTGTTTACCTGATAGTTCAAACTTGCCCTTTACTACCAAGAACCCTAAACCAGAGTTTCCCTTTTTGTTTCAAAACTTCCTCTACTGCTTGTCACCAGGGCTACTATGCATTTTCCAGGTATGAAACCAAGGATAATGGAAAAAAAAAAATAAAATACAGCCCGAGTCTAGATCACAAACTTCTGCTGGCATACCTGAGTTGTGGAATGTTTGCTTCCTTATGCTGTCTTGAGAAGAAGCCTGTAGTCTAGCGTGGCTACACTGCAGCACAGTGCCTTTCTTGGTCTAGTCTGGGCTGTTGGGGGTGAGGGTGTTAATTATGTGGTCAGACCTTTTGTCAGCATAATGCTGAATCTACATAAAAAGCCTTGTTGGATTTTTCTTTATCACAAGAATCTCTTTGAAATAATTATGCTCAAAGAATAAACAGGAAGGTGGGGGTTTCTAGCAGAGTGCTGCAGGTGATTAAGTGGCACAACTTCTCTGAAGGTACACTAGCAGCCTGAAATCCAGCCATATTTTATGGAAAGTTTTTTAAACTACTGTCAAGTATGGAACCATTTCCTGAATGTTTCTACCAATTACAAATGTTTCAAACTCAGCACAGTATGGTCTCTCTATTGCCAAACAAAACAGCCATAAAGACAGTGGCAGGGAAGGAAACAATGAATAAAAAGTTATATACAAAAGGCTTTAAAATGCAGCAAGTGTGTGTGTGAAGGGGAAGCCTTTTCCCACTGCTTTCTTCCTCCTGAAACAATCTTAGCTGTTGCTTGGTATTATTTTACCTCAAACACTCAGACGAGTAATAACTGTTCAAATCCACTATTTCTTTTTGCTTTGATTTACCTGTCTGTAAGGTCCTAAGCCCTCAGGTCACCCAGCTGGAAGCAATGTCACCAGTATTCCAAAGAGAACAGAACACACAGGAGGGCCAACACCAGGCCTGCCTGCACACTCTTTGGAGCTCCAATGCAAAGCAAATTTTGTTCTGTTGATAGCTGCAGGTTTGGTAATCCTACAGACCATTTGCACTGACAGAATTGTCACACAAAGCAAGAATTTGCACCATCAGCTTTTCATAAAGGAATGCCAACAGAAATTGGATCCAGATCTGAGCCCTTGGTTGCCACTGAGGAGTGAGCAGCTCAGCTCAGGAGCCGGACAGCCTGTGCTCATGTGCCTGTTCTGCTCTCCCAGATCCTGGGGGCCTTGGCAGGGCTGCTGCCCTGGCACAGCTGGGGGAGGCTGAAGAGATGCCCAGGCCCCAAGGGAAGGGGTCTGGGTCACACAGAATTCTGGCTGCTCACTTGTCAGTGGGCGCACGTTGGTGACGTGCTGCACAACCCTCTCATCATCTCGTAGGCAGTTCTGCTGATACTCCTGAGTCTTTGCACCAGCAACACAGCACAAAGAGAAAACACCAGGATTTGAAATTGAAATAGTTATTAAAAATTGCTTTGATTTTAAATAGCTTTATAGTTTTAAATAAAATAATTGCTTTAAAATAGTTTTAATTAAATGAACCTAAAAGCTGTGGATCTTTGACATCCATGTCTGATATACTTTTAAATAAATAGATCTATAAATACCTCTTGATCTTTTTGGTGATGAAGTGCACAAAAAGTTAAAAATATTTTTTTTAAGGTGAAATGAACAGTTGTCTCTTTAGGAATAAACTTAATATCCAGAAACACTCAATGCAAAGTTACAGAGACTCAAAATATATTCTAACTACATAGTCACTATAAATACATACTTTAACTGAAAGCATGCTTTTTAATTATTCTGTGAGTAAATTGCCAAAATAGAAAATTAAGCTTCTCTTTAAAAGAAAAACGAAATAAATAAACAAACAAACCCAGAATTCAAATAATAAACTGAACCAGCCAGTAACACTTTAAAACACAGAAGTGTCTTTCTCTTTCTCCTTTAGAATGGCCCATCATGATACTCTTGAGGACAACAAACAAACAAACAACCCCCAAACTACCATTCTCAAGTTCCTTTCTAAAAGCAAAAGTTTTCATTAATTTGGGCATTTGAAATTTACTAGTTTAGTATAAAGCTGCACATGAGGCTCCCTAGGGTATAAATAAACCAAGCCTCCACAGTGAAAACCAAAAGAGAAATCATACATGCAGTTTATTCTAGAAAAAAACATGATTTTAACTTTCACTTTAAAAACCCGTTAAGTGTAACAGTGCATTAGGAACAACCAAGCTCACTAGAGGGACAATTTGCTTGCAAATGTCAGAAAGCATGATCTTTAATGTTATAATTCTGAGCAGTATCTCAAAGATTTCACTTTATAGCATTTTACAAAATAATGTCCTAAACCTGAACACGCTGCACCATACAAGGTTAGTAAGCAAGAAATCACAGAGTGGAGTGAAGTGGGCCCCTCAAAAATGCAGTTTCCTGAGGTGTAAAGGAATCCTTTCACACTCACCTTGTCAGCAGGGCTGCACACTGGGCTCTGGGCAAGAACAGCTGCCAGCCCTCGAGCAGAGCCTGCCCCAGAGGCCTCTGTATCCAACTCTCACCTTCGCTGCGCTGCCAGTGCTTCTCTCACACCGCACAGGGAGGGCTGGGCACCAAGTGATAGAAATACCCATTTCAAATTACTCTTTGCACTCATCTAAATTTGTTTGTAAAGCTGAGAAAGAACAGATTTTACAATCCAGGTCTCGGAACTGCAGGGCAAAGAAATGCAAATGTGCTTTATCAGCTGGAACAAGTGCCCTGGAACACTGACAGGCTGTGGATCTGCAGCGAGCCTCTGAACCTCTTCTGCTGGATCAGTCCCCCTTTACATAACCCAGAGGCTGCAGCCACACAGTTCTGTGAGCTGTGCACTCATTTGGGATGAATCAGACATGAGCCCTAATTCCAATAAATATTCATAGACAAAGGCAAGGATCATCATTCCCCATTTATGGAGGAGAAACTGAGGCACAAAGTGATTACTCCAAGTCAGTGATGTAGCTGGAGGAAAACCCAGTTAGTCCCACACCTGCTCCCAGGTGCTTTAAAATGAGCCAAAGCCACTTGATTATTTAATATGAATAATTTAGTAAACATCTTTTGTTTCTGTGTTTAGTGAGACCAGTGATTTCTTTTTTAACCTTCAATTTCTAAAACAACCCACATGATACTGAGAGTAAAGGCTCAAGAAATTTAGTGAAATCTGCCAGCAGATTTATCCCATTCATGATTTTCACTGCAAGCTGTAAGATACAGGGTCAGCCTGGTAGTTACCAAATGAGGGCTCTGTGAATGCCACTGCACTCTTCTCACTCCACCCAAATAATTACATGGCTCGCCAGGAGAAATAAAATGGATAAAAACATTAAGACTTAGAAAAAAAATAATGTTTCCATAAAACAGAGACTTATTGCATGATAGCTGGAGGCAACACCTTTGCACAAACAGCTGTAAATTAAAGCTGTCCTTTTACTAAGCTTCCAGAGATTGCTTACACAATGTGTGGCAATGGGAGAGAATACAGAAGACAGTTAATTTTCTTCCTCCTTCTTCACTTGCTCAAGTGGATGAAAAGCTACTTGCCTACTTTCAAAAGGATGAAGAAGAAAATGACTTTTTATGCTCCCATACCACGCGCTGCTACAGTTGTGAACAGATGTGAACGTTGTGCCATCTGATTGCTAAACTAAAATTTTCTTGATTTCTAAGTAAATGTGAAAGTATATAATCAAATACACATCACCTGCAGGTGGCAAGTGTTAAAGAACTTGAAATCACAATTTTGTTCTACTCTCTCCAGTAACCACAGGTGAGCTCTCAGCGTGCTGTGTCCACTCCCTTCAGCTATGAGAAGGCTATCCAGTGTTTAAGTTCTTCCACACGCTGCAGTATCTGTGTATAATAGAAGTCCATGTTGGCTGCAAACTCAGTACACACAGGGGATTCCATGTCACCAAAGGTGCAGTACAGTGCAGTTCCTCCAATGCTAAGGAAAACAGTTGCTATGCACAGCAGGACCAGCAAAATACAGGAGCCACCAGACACTTCATCTGCAAATAAGAGCAGAAAAGGTGAAAAAAGATGCTATACAAAGCAATACAAATGCATGTGAGAAAACTTGAGACAGGTTTTTGTCATGAATGGGTCAGGAGGTAAACACATTTAATAATGCTCTCCATGTCAAAGTGACCACAATAGACATGGGGAATTATATGTTTCTCAGTCTCTTCAGAAACCTAAATAATTTTCTTGCTTCATTTCTGCAGTCTGTGTGCCTGTCCCTGCTGGGATCCCTGGTGGAGCCATTCCATGCTGAAGCACAACAAGCTCACCTGGGAGAAGGCCCCACAGCCAAAGGCATCCTCCATGGAACAGCTCAAATGGAACCAAGGCTTTGAAAGGAAACCCAATGGAAACACTCTTGCTTCATTTCTGGTGACACTGACTGCACTACAATGAATTGCTTGTGATTACTCTCATATTTGGACTGCAGACACAAAACCTTCAGTGTAGGCTAATGTGAGGGGTTATTTTACATCTCAGTTATCCTCTGCTAATTCTTTGCATGATTGTTTATTCCAGAGTAGGAGCAATGCAGAGGTTGAAGAGGTGCTGCTACATCCCCACAACCTCACTTGTCCTTGCCAATCTGTACACATGAACAACATCTGTGCCTTCTGTCAGACTGACAGGGTTCTAAGGAAGTTTCTGTGCTCCCTTCAACTCTACACAGGGAGAAGAAATGGGGTAAAAAGAAACATTCAAGTGATTTTTTTTTTTTTTGGGTGTGTGTTTGAAATCAAACTTGAAGTAATAATAACAATATAAAACAATTTTCCTTTTGAATCACTAAATCCTGGGTGAAAATCAAAGAAATAACTCTAACTGGAATTATAAATAAAACATAAATACTTTTAAAATAATTTCAAGAAAAAGATGGGATAGGGTTTCTTCAGGCTGTGAATGTTTGAGACATGCTAACACACTTTTAAGAACTAGTTTATACCATTTAGTGGCTGACATACACAATAGATAGAACTTTCTATATCATTAGCAATCAAAAGTAACTTTCTTAGTATCTTTTCAGTTTGAATAATAGAGACCCTAAATTAAAAAAAAAAAGAAAGCATAACATGAGAAAAATACTGTGTTTCTCATGACGCTATTTAGCCCATCAAAAGGTGTCAAGCCAGATTTAATGACAGCTAGCAAATATGTATGGATGTTAAATTATAAAGCAAGGTTAAAATCTGACACCCTCCAATTGCATGGAAACCACTAGAAAGGGTTGGAAATGTGCCCACGGACAAAGCACAACAGACTTGTTTCTCTTGCATCCCTCTACCTACACAGTAAATGGATTTAGGGAGAAAGCTTACACCTCCCACCTCTAAGCAATGAACATTAATGAAGGGACTTCAATTATTTGTCACTTGTATATCATTCAGCCAGAGGAAAAAACCAGTGACTTAATTCTCAACCAAGCTTTAAATCAGAAGTGTGCTCACTGTATCCTTCTGTAGTCTTGTTACCCAAACCTGGCACAGATTAACAATCTTTGATCGTTCACCTTTACTTACTAAGTTTTAAAAAAACAAGAGAGTATGTTGAATAAATGCCTGCTTTGCTGTTGTGAACAAAAAGATTGACAATATTTGCACCCCAAGAGCACAACCCATGAATTAACAAATTTAAACTACCTTGATCCAATGTGTCTTCCATTTCTTGGAATCTCACTCTTCTCTTTGTTTGCCTTTGCTGGACTTGAGCAATTGTTTTTCCATCTCTGTCATCTCTCTTCTTTAGTATAGACACCAATCCTTCCACTGGGGTAATCTATCAGGAAAGTCAGTGAGTGGCACAAGAGATGGTAAATAGAGCTCATGCTTTGATTGCTCACAATGACTCAGGGAGGATCCAAGCTAAACAGTTAATAAATGGTTTCTAGTCTACTTTTCTTAAACATTGCAGCACTTGTGAAACCTCCTTCTTGGAGACATCAAGTCCTGAACAGACAGGACAGCTGCAGTATCATTCTGCTGCTGACTGACACTGCTTGCCTTTAGTTGCTACACAAGTGAAATGCAAACACATTTTCTGCTTGGAGTGTACTTTGTGTTCCTTTGTAAGCTGGCATGGGCAGGGGCAGTGGTGAGGCGGATTTGTGACAAAATCACTGTCATCAGAGGGCAGGAAGAAGTCAATGACACACTGCTGCTGCCTCTCCAAAGATATAATCCTGCAGAGACCATCAGGTACTTATGGAGAGATTAATTTTCCAGCACTGCAATTGGTTCCCCAGGGGGGACAAGCAGCTACAGTGGGGCTACAAAACTGAAGGGAGGAACACCAGGGAAAAAGAAAGAAAGAAAGCTTCAGTGCTCTGGAGAGATTCCAGCTCCACATTGTAATAAGCTCTCTGCATACAGCAGCAGCTCAAAAATCCCTCCCTACAGGCTGGTCACCCAAACAGCTTGTACAAACAGCAATATGGCCAACAAGTCAATAAACCACACCTTCTCTTTTCTTTGCTATAGCATTTCCATTAGCTCCAAGAATATATGGTAAGCCATAATGGGTTGGTTGAGCAGTCTGTAACTTCCTAGTTACTAATGAAATGAAAGTAGGTGAAGTACCAACAGAAAAATGCTTTCCTAAGCAAGTAGTTCCTGGTGTGCTAGAAATAAATAGAAATTAAAGTAGAAAGTATGTTCAGAATTGCCCTTTTTTTTTACCTTGTGGGCATCCTTGCCTCAAAAAACGTAATAATTATTTCTTCCTAGACCTTAGTAGGACTTCAATTCTGTAGATCAGAAGTTACATTTGTTGAATTGAAAAGTAGTATGTATACATTTGTGCCACAGATAAAACATATCACATTTATAACTGAATTTGCCACTCTTCTATTAAATAACCCCAAAGGCCTCTAATTTCCACAAAAACTCAAACCACCCCAAACTTTCCATGTAATACTGTAGTTGCAGACAATGGCTATCTATAAAATAAGTTAGAGGACTACCCATAAAAACTTGTCTGCATTGCATTTCAAGAGCTGTAGAGAAACAGAAAACAACCAACTTCATAATTTCTGTCCTTAAGGTTGCCTGATGCTGAGAGCTTACATAAAGCATCGATTATGGGCAGAGGGATGGAGCCCTGCACACAGGGAGACACAGCACAATCCAATAGCACTGGAGCAGCTTTGGCCTTTGCAACATGAACTGATAAATGTGGCAATTACGCTTGCAGGTCTCTGCTCTGGCAGTGTTTTATAGCCCTCAAATGGGCAAATAACGCTACCCAGAACAACTCAGAGGATAGAATTGATCTCTGCACACTTTTGATAATCACTTTCCCTTTTGTTTATTTGCTTGATAAGAGCTTGAATGGATTATTTAATGAAACAATGCAAGGAAGTACTTGGAAAAGAGTGGAAATGTGGAGGCAGAGGAAATAAATTAAGTCAACATGCAGAGGACCAGTAGCTGACACAAATGACCCAGAAATAATAGTCTGCAAGTGTCTCATCACAAGAAATAGTGTACTGAGGTGCAGCTTCTACTGGTAATGTTAAATTAGCCTTGCAGAACTGCCACAGAAATTTAACAGGCCAGCAGAAAAATCAACACTTATGTTTCTTTGTTGTGACAAGGAAGGGGGATTATGTAGGAGTGCTTTAATTTGACTTATTTGTTTGGAAGGGTGGAGATGAAATGATATCCTTTAGTAGAGTAGATTATTTTAAGCTTCTGCTTACAGCATTGCTTTCATAAAGAGGATCAATTGCTCCTCCCACACAGCAGGCTGGCTGTTGCCTGGCATGATTATTCTCAAGGGGCTTGGACTGCACAAGGTGGCAATGTCACCCAGAGATGAAGGGCATTCCTCCCAGTCTGCCCTAAGATTAGAAGTGGTGGTCTGTTCTGCAAGTCATCACTGCAACCTGAGGCACTTCCTTTTGTCTGGTGGCTCTTGGTAGTTTCTGAATGACAGTGTCACAAACTTCTCCAAGCTTAAAACCAGAGGGCTATCCTTGACAGGATTATGTGGAAATGTGTTGCAGTAATTACAGTTACATAAAAGGCTTTCTGGAGCAAAGACTTGCAACAATGAGGTTCATTTACTTTCCCTGTCAGCCTACATGGATACATTTTAGGATTTACTTTAAATGTATAAAGAACGAATGTGACACAGCACGGGTTTCTCTATTCTGAACATCTTTTGCTTAAAAAGAGGGAGCAAATGCTTTTGATTTTGCAAGAGAAATCAGTGTGGCTAGTGTTACTTCCCTATCTCAACAAAAGCCATAAACCGTATTTTGAAAAATGGCCCTTTTACATGATTAGTCCCTAGAATAAAATCATGGAATACGTTGAGCTGGAACAGACTCACAAGGATCATCAAGCCCAACTCTGAGTCCTGCACAGGGCACCCCAAGAGTCACACCATGTACCCAAGAGCATTTTCCAAACACTTCTTGAGCTCTGTCAGGCTGTGCTGTGACCCCTTCCCTGGGGAGCTGTTCCAGTGCCCAACCACCCTCTGGGTGAAGAAACTTTTCCTGATATCCACCCTTAATCTCTTCTGACTCAGCTCCATGGCATGACTATACTTCATATAGCAATATGAGTTATACACTTAAGGTCTTTTGTCTTTGTCTACAATACACCAAGTGATTATATTAGATCCATCTCCCACTAATTGAACATCCAAGGAGGAGGACTTAGCTGCCACACAAGACGAAGTTCTACATTCCACTCTTTAGGAGGCAGGGGGAATTAAAAAAGGCAGAATATACTATTTAAATTGGAAGTTAATGAGGGAACTGTGGTTAATGCAGTTGACCACAAGTCAAGCAGAGGCTTGACTTGAACCACAGGCAGAAAAATGCAGGCTTGCACCAGACTGCCCTGCAAACAGCTCCTACATGAGAGAGCTGCATAAAGGACCCTATTGAAACATCAGATATTTTCTTAATTCTAAGCTGGATAATTAACAGAAGATGGTCTTGAAATATCTATGTAACTGAGTTTACTCAGCTCTGCTGGCTTTCACAAAATCTTTTGACAGGATTTTTTACAGTCACTGTACAGGAACTGAAAGTGGCATGTAAGTATGTGATGGCATTTTCACCAACAGGCAAAAAGGAAAGCAGCAATGAGTGTTGGTTACTTGAAACTCTGTTAAATAAAGCTTTTCTCTTTTCTCTACCATTAATAGAAAGTGAATTTGCTTCAATCAAAAGTTTCACACTTTTCAGATAAATTTTAATAACCAGGTTGCAAAATTAGAAAAAATAAACTAATTAAACTACCTGTCTCCTCTCTGTTTAAAACAGAATTTGGTAATAAAATAAAAAGCTTCTTACACTGTGCTTATTTTCAACAAATATGATGTGTGTATACTTATAAACATACTGGACAAAACTAAGAAAATAGGCCTTGTAATTCAAGTATATGGACATAAATAAAAACTCCAAAATGGAGGCACTACAAACTAGGAACTAGGAAGAAAAGCTCATTGTATGAAGCAGTTTGGTCTGAATGCAGAAAACTCCTCAAGAAGGTTTGTGTATTCTTCTGTGGGCCTTCAGTTACGTGGCAAAGGACTGTAGCTTTATTACAGGCAGTACCAGATTTTTTTAAAGCAGTAATCCCCAAAATGACAAAACTCAGACTGCCCTGTGATACAGTAAAACCAGCAGAAAAACCCCTTTGCTAGTAAAATACATTAGATAAGTAATTTGAGTTTGAAAGAGAGCTGACTTAGCAGGTTCAGTATTCACACCCCAGCTACTGAGGGTAACTATATTTCCTGCTGAGACACTTGCCCTGCACGTACCTGAGCTCCTTTATACAGCAACAAATACCTGGCACCATGTAAGCACTTCACCTGGGAGCACAGCTCTTACAAACTCAAAGCCACAGAACCCAAGCCATACAAGAGAATGGAGGATCCAAAACATTGCCTCCAAACCTAGTGGAGACTTCATTTCTTGGTATACAAACTGCCATCCAAAAGCTTTCTGTTCTGCTAGACAGTCTCACTAGCTTTGCTTTCTAAAAAGAATTTCCCAATTATAATTTTCTAATAAGGAAAAACTTTAAGATTTTACTCACTTCCCTAACTGTCTCTCACATAGAAAGTTTATAGCACAACCTTTTATTTTATATATCAAAATGCAACTTTATTGAGGTTACAATTTGTTTTGCCACTGGTGTGTCATTTCATTCTCAGAGAAATGATAGCAAAGATATTTAAGAAGAGCTTTATACTTCTAATATCTGTTGTTGCCAGCTTCTGACTGTGCTTCAAAGTTCTTTGTTAGCTGTATGAATCTTGTTTCTATAAAATGCCTGTGGTTTTCCATCATTTGCATGTTGTTGTACATGGTTTATACTAGTGAAGAAATACTCAGTAAAAGGGCCTGTACAATATGAAAACTACTATTTCAGTTTTGCAGCTATTTAAATCCAGAGTCAGATTTTGGTGAATTTTCACTCTTGTAATTAGTTATTGTAAATGATAAACTAAAAGCAAGTGACAAAGTATCTAAGTTAGAAAACTGCATGAGATGATTGGATGGAGCCAAGCAAAACCTCCTCACTCTAAATACCTATACAAGTATTTACCTTTCTCCATCTGCAATAAATTATTATTACATGTCAGTTGAAGAACATTAATGAAATTTTATCCTCCCATATGGGTTGTCTATTTCAAAATTTTATCCTCCCATATGGGTTGTCTATTTCAAAATTATCTTTACTTCCACCTTCCATTCTAATTTGTTTGTAGCAGTTTTGGAAACACTTACTTCATGACAAGTTTTATCACAGTCAAATTGATTATTTTTTCCTTTCTTACTGCCACATTGGTACATTTCATGTGATTCATTTAATTTCACTCATGTGGCTACCACTGCAATTTCTAGATACTCATTAACAACCAGCATATGAACACACTATTATCTTCTTAGGTTGCCATGGCCTGAACAATGCAATTTCAAAGCCTTCAAGAGGACAAGAGAGGAAGAAGTGCTACAGCTGGGTACAAAGATTCCATCTGCTTGTCAAAACTTCAGTGCAATCTCATTTTGGCACTGAAACACAATCAATGAACACAAGTTAACAATGCTGCTTTCTCAGGGGTGCCAAACTCTTTCAAATGTGTCTTCCAAGAAAGCTGTGGGTGCTCATCACTTCTGAAAAACAACCCCTAGGCTACTGATGGGTGGTAAGATTAACTGGAAAAGCATCCTATAAGTGTATAATGAAACAATAGAAGCTGATGTGCTGTCCTTACCTCACCCTGTGGCACCTAGAAATCCCAAGTATTGCAAAACAACCCCAGATGCTGCATATGACAAATTTTAATTGCTACTGATGTTAATCCTTCTGCCCTTCTTCCATTTAAGCCCCTGCCTCACACAGACTTGGGCCTCTTGCTAAGACTGATCCAAGGGGACTCTCACCAATGCAGCCAACAGGATGCCTTACATGGCCAGGAAAAGTACTATGGAAAAAGGTACTTCTTCCTCTGCAGAGACTCAACTCTGCCATCAGAGTACTGGCAGTCCCAGCAGCAGGAGAGCAAACTGGAATTGAAATTGGATGCCCTGTAAAGCATCATCATCAGTCACAGGGACAATCAATACAAGCATAATTTTTCTAACAGTATCAATATGCTGCTTCCTACCCCATCCTCTGAAACACAAATGGCACAAACATAGCTATTTAAAAATAGATGCTATTGGATTAATTTAGGCTATATCTATGTGAAAAAGAACAGTACTCCTCTGCTAAAATGCAGCACTTTCAGTGGGCTCAAAAGAAATTTAATGCTGAGGGATGATACCTAAATTACTCTTTTGTTATTCAGGCTAAGCACAGACTGTCAACAAAATGCTCTTTTTCAAAATCACCCTCTAAGTGAAGACAAGCCAATGGATTTATGAAAATTTGGGAAACATGTATTAACATGTATGTGGGTTTCCACATTTGTTTGCGTACAGCTTTGTGCACATGGCTGTCAGTCCTGGTATGTGGCATAATTCCTGAGAACTCACAAAAGGACAAGAGGCATGATCTTGGAAAGGATGCAAGAAACTCTTTAAGTGGGGAGAAAAACCAAAATGCTCTCTTTTCAGCTCTGGAGACTTTACCAAACATGTAATGACATCAGCATTGATCTCCAGTATTTAGTTCTCTGCTTGGCCACTGTCCTTGAGCAATTGTGAGGGTTCTTGGTCTCTGTGCATTAGCTTTATCTACAGAGAAGTACTCTAACTTTATTGCCAAGGGGATAGTCTATTGTTAAAGATCTTAAAAATGGAAATGAACTAAGAAGATACCTTCTTACAAGCCTTCCCCCTCCAGCATCTGAAATAACATCATTTCACAATACACTCTTTTTTAATTTTAAAAAAAAAGCTCTTAAGGATGCAAATGCAGCAAAACCAGAAAAGAAATAAAGCAAAGATGTTGCCATTACACTCTCCAAAAAAGTCCCAAAGCAATAAATCTTCTCTATTTTGAGAAGAGCAATTTAGCTTATGAAGCACTCACCCTTGTTACAGGCCTATCAGGTGGGTTCAGGGTTAGAAGCTCTTTCTTAGCTTGGGTTGAACAACAAATCTGCCTAACTTGACAAAATCAGAAACCCATTCATTCATATACAGAATTTATATACATGTAGTTCTCACCTCTATGGAATAAGCACAAAAAAGCAAACTTTGTTCTGTGCATAGAAATGAATGATGGTACATCATAGGCATTCTCTGTCAGAATAAAAGAAAAATTAAACTCCCCCTGGTATCACACTCATAAGATCAATCTTATTTCTGAAACAGTGCACTGCTGGTCAAAAAGGAGACAGAGAGGCAAAACAAAACTTTTTTCTGAGTAACTCAGAACAACTAAATATGTATAGATTTCAGATTTGAAAAAGCGATACATAAAGGAATATTTAACACATTTTGAAGCTGGCAATATATAAAATATTTTAACTGAGATAAACATGAAAGACTTTATAGGATTTACAATATTTACCTCAGTAATCTCTATCCTTCTTGTAAGTTCATCAAGAGAAGAAAAGCTGTCATCTAGTGATAAAGCTTCCAGGGAGTGATAAGATGCTCGTTCAGGTGAAATATCTGGAACAGTGTCAAAGTCCTCTTGGTTTGCAAAGTCTGCAGATTCTTCAGTGTCTATTATGTTTCCATTCAAAAATCTCAGAAATAAATCTTCTTGTTCATTATGGACCTTCTCCTGCTGTCCTATTTCCTTGCACACCCGTGAATGGGCAGCACTCTCATACTCAGACCCTTCATTACACCCAGAGCATTCACCTGAGGCAGTTCTGTCCCATGAAGACTGTTCATCATCATCATCATCATCAGGCTGTATCTGTTGCTGCTTTAAATCACTATTTCCAAGCTGGCCACTAGGAATTTCTGAAGAGCCAGCAGCATGTTTTGATCTGAGCAGACTTCTATCACCTGGCACATCTTTATCAGAAGGAACCAAATCAGCAGGCATATAACCATCATCTGTTAAAGCCAAAGCATCTACCATTGGCTCAAGAGGGAGTTTCACTCCAGGCTCCCCAGCCCCTTCTATTTCCACTGCATCCTTGGAGAGCTGTCTTTCCCTCAGCTGCAGGCTGTTATCTCTACCAGCATCCCCAGATGACAAACAGCCCGAGGAAGGCCTGCCCCCTGTCCCTAAGGACTGGGTGTGTGGCTCCAGTGTGGATTCAGCACTGCAGAGCTGCTCCTCCATGTGGTCCTTTCCTGCAGCTACCCGGACACTTGCTGCCTCTGTCTGTCCCTCAGTTTTGTTTTCACCTGGGCAAACAGTGCTCAGCTGTTTATCTTCTTTCTTTGGTGCAATGCCAGGACAAGTTTCAGTACCTAAGTGCAATAGGAAAAACAGTTCCAGAGTTTTTAAATGATTCAAAGCATCAGCCCAGGGGGGAAAGAGTATACTGTGATTTGATAACATTGTAACCTAATGCTTCAAAATGATCTCCCATAAAGGGCAGGTATTTTATGCTCCAGTCAGGATAACTTTTGTTAGTAGTCTCTGACTCCTGGTTCAGGAAAAAAAATGTATTTGCACACATTCTTGCAGGTGAAGCACACAATTCAGTGTCCTTCTGCAAAAAGCTACTCCCAATATGTAAGCAAGTATCTTTCTGAGCAGTCACTTTTCCTCTAATGGATATTTTACATGAGTCATCTCATGGAGGCCTGGAGTTCAGACAAATGCACTTAATTAGAGAAAACTCTACCTTGATGCCAGTGTATCTATCACCTAGAGAGATGTCTGCATTTCCTTTAAAGAAGTTGCAATTATACTAATTTAATAAATTTTAAATTTGCAGATCAATAGCTCGTTTAGTTAACACTAAACTAAATAGAAATTACATTTCCCATAAATGGACAGCATTAAAAGATGGTGCTTTTTGGATCACTTAGCTGGCACATTAAAAATGCAATTTGATGCAACTTATTTCTGTATTCATATTTACAATACATATGAAATTTTTTTTCTTATCTGAAATTTCAGAGACAGACAAAGAGTTCTACATAGCTTGTGAATTCACCTACTCTTGGCATGATCTGCTGATGAAGGAGTAGATGCTTAGATCAAATTACCTATGAAATTATTAGGTATTCATCAATACAAGAAAGCCAAACCTCTGTTTTTAGGCTTAAAAAGAGAGGAAGGGGCTGTTAAGAATTAAAATATCAAAGTAAGCTAGCTAGGACAGAAACTGCCTTTTATTCCATACATTAATAACAACTATGTTAAGACTATGTTATAGTAGGACAGCAATACCCTCAATCAACAAATTAATAACTTTAGAAAACACTTATTTGCATTTTTTGGTCATAGTGAAGAGCAGAAAGATTTTATGAATAGATTAATAAAGATATCAAACAATGCCCTTCTTAACTGAGTTCTCCATGCCAATTTTATTCTTTCCCCACCTGTTAAAATCTCTCTTAAAATGTGAGCAATTTCCTGGACTTGTTACACAAAATAGTCACATTCATTAAAGGTTTGCATTAATTCATTGTACTGAACAATTTTATTAAATTCCAAACTCTACCCCTTTTAATGGATAATGAAATGCAAGGCAGCACAGAAAAGACAGACTTGAAAATTGAAAAAGAGAATATCCAAGCCAGTCAAAATGTGGAAAAAACATCAGAATGACATTAACTGAAAGAAAGAGTACAAGGAACCCAACTTCTGTAAAACACTGAAAGAATAGGTGTGAGACAGGGACTTTTTAAAAATTAGACACAGATGAGTAGATAGCTCAAGGGATTTGTAATGGGATACTGAGCCCTTCACATACAGGTCATGAGTTCAAACACAGCTTGGATTATTGGTACAAGATTTTGTTACCATCTGTCAATTTTTCCTAGTGGATACATCCACATTACAACAGGCATCTTTGCTGGCAGCCCCAACTGCAACAAAGATTAAATGGAATCGGAAATTAAATCAGATCCTTTACAGTGAAAGGTGTCCCTTGAGCTCAGGGCACTGTTCCTAAGGAAGTAATAAATGATCCCACGCTGTTATCTAACCACAGATGTACAAGAACTGGGATGCAATGATCATTCACATCAAGTTTTCAGCAGTGTTCAATATTTACAACTACTTCAGGCAACCCATACCCACTACAGACTGAGGGCAAGTTAAGACAAACACTTGGAAGACTTAATTAGAAAAGATGCCTTTGCCAACACTAAATTAGCAGAAGCCATACCCACCAGGGGCAGTAATTTTTGCCTGACTGACAGAGGTACAACAAAGTGTCTACAGAAAATTTTTTAGCAACAAAAGCACCTATGGTAATTTAAAAAATGGTTTCTCTTCCCTCTGACAGAGTTGCATTACAATCAACCTTGGTTTGCTCATCACAGGAACCTGTAGGCACCACTTTGTCCTGTTAATGCAGGACAGCCTAGCAGACAGAGTACTGATCTGCAGTAATCTACCAATGGAGAATTCACTTCTCCATCTTTGTCCTTCTTCCCAATTAAAAGCAAATCCCATAGAACCTGAAAGAAAACGGGGTATAAAGACTTCTTCCCCATCCTGGAAATGAGTCTAAACTATATGTACACACTGCAAACTTATGCTAAGGGTTTTGTTAAATTCAGTATTTCACTAGGAAGGTTTTCATAAAACACATTAACTTATCTTTAGTTAACACTAAAAGCTATTAAATTTCTGCTTTCAGTCAGAAGCTGAAGAAATTCATGGGAAAAGGATGTATCAAATCTCATCTTTTAATATTCACACACAGTATTAAGGGCCAAATTCTCTCTGTTGGTAGATTCAGAGTGAAAATCTGCCAGACAGTAAAATGTAATAGAACAGACCATTCACAACCCTTGCTCAGAGGGCAGAAATCCAATTAGGTACTGCCCCAGGAATCCTAACTGGATGATTTCTTATAAAGCTTTGTGTCACTCGCTGTAGCCTCAGGAGAGAGGAATTGTGAATTCTTAGGATCAACTGCCTACAGAGGCTCAAATTATGTTCCCATATACCTCAGCAGATCAGTGGAGTAATTTTTCCTTCAGATTACCAGGCAAGTTTGATTTTACTTCAAAGATGCTACTATAGTGCAATGCAACAATCTCTACAATGTAATATAGATATTGCTACAATGCATTTTATATATTCTTACTGATAATTGCTACATAAATTCTTATTATATATGGATCCATATGAAGGCTAGTTCTCAAAACATATGAGAGTTTCCTTTTCCTGTCTTACTGTAAGCCAGACTTCTACTGCAAGCAGCTAAATGAGATGAGTAGTTCTTCCTGTGGTTTGATGGATAAATGTATAAGAAAAGTAAAACTTGACATGTTTAGTTCTCATTTTTCTTTTTTGTTTTTCGTAAAGAAAAAACCACCTAAAATGCAGAAGTCAAGCATTCTAAGTTTTCAGTGAGAAGGTCCATGCATTTGGGCTACTGCTGAAAAGGTTAAATATTAGGAACTGTATGTTTACTATAATAAAGGATTCTGCTGGGGTTCAGGCAAAATCAAGAACCAGTCCCAAGTGGTCATATTGCTTCCAGTCCTGAGCTGGATCACTCAGGCACAGCTTGTTACATGAACAATATTTCAGACTATGAATCACGTTTGTCAAATTTCTGTACTGGTTCACACTGCTGCCTTCCCTACCCAAATCCTTCTGTCTGTAACCAAACCCATTCATCCCCATGCTAGTGATGCACTGACACTGAAGGGCAGCAGCAGCCAATGCCCACATGCTGCCTCAGCAGCTGCTCACACTCGCCAGGGAGAGAATTCACTGCTTCCTCAAGAAAGCACCAATCTTGTGAAAAGCATCTTTTGCAAATTTCAATCACTGAATCTTGAGATAGGGTGGAACTATTCCTATCTTTGTGTTGGAAGTACTTAGTACTGCTGAAAATTTCTCAGCCGAACTTTTTATTGGATGACATAGCTTTATCAATTTACCAACATTCCACAGGAACCCAAAGATTTGGATGATATTTTGACAAGGTTTACATTAAGAGAAAGGCATGAAAATATCCATTACAACATTACGTTAAGATGTTGTACTAGAGTTTTTCAACATTGAAACAAATGCTCCTGAATTCAGAACATTCAAATGTTCAGAAATTCTGCTCTCCAGAAAGGTTGTTTCCACTTGGAATAAAATCAGAGGAAAAATTGTAATTGACTATTTTTTTTTCCATGGGAATTTCCAACCATCCAAAAATAAAAAGCACCTGCGTTCTTTTGATCTGCTTTCTGAGCTGTAGAACACGTTTGTTTCATCATTCTAATGCTTTATGTTTAGCTGGGTTACAAAACAGAAGTGGAGAAAAGGCAGTAGAGGGGTCATGGTAAGAGAGCATGGAGATAAGGAGGATCCACATATGTAGGGAATTGTGACTCTGTATCTTCATTAATTTCTGATTCTCCTGGACATCCTGGCTGATACACACTTGTAGGACAGTTTAGGTTGAAAGGGACCTCTTAGGATCACTTAGGCCAGTTCTCATCTTCTGAAGAATTCTAGCTGGTTTTGAGGGAAGGTACTGAGCTTAAGCCAATTTTGGCAACTGGAATATGGCAAAATTACAGAAACTTTTTGCTCAGAGAGAGAGAGATAAAGCACAGCCTGGTTGTCTACTAATATTTTTTCTCACTCTGTCTCCATTTTAACAATTCATTAATTTGTAAATGTTTCATAAGAACCCAAAGATTCAAACAAAGCAGCCACTGCCCCAAGGCAAAAAAAGGAAAATGAGGCTGAAAATGACATAAAAGTATGTACTGAAAACAATTAACTGAATATTTTTCTCTTCAAGACCCCCCAAAGGCTTCATCATTTTCTGTGTTGCTTCAGAAAAATGCATCTCCAAATCAGCACACTGCATGTAACTTACCATAGTTACTAATATTATTAACTACACTCCATTGCCACACCTCAGAAGGTCTGTCATCAGGTTGATTACCTAGTATATATTTGTATAGATACAAATTATGCATCTTATCTCTAGTTTTATACAATTTTGCCGCTTACATAAGCTACTAGAAATGCATGCACATTTAAGACTTTTTTTTGATGGAGGCTAGAATTACTTTACAATTATGAATATGAATGACTAATTAAAATTGTATTATTTATCCACTGTGCTGAGAAAAAAAAAAATCATCCATTTGTGCCTCTGTTGAGATCCAACAAATGCTGCAGCTTCAAATGAAATAGCGTAATTATATTTATAGGAATATACCATTACAGTGTAATATTTAAAACAAATGTATGCCCATGTACATACATACACACATACCTGATTTAAAAGCAGTAGCTTCTCTTTCCTTTAAAGTTCTGCATTCCATTATCTGAGGTAAACAACTGCTTTCCCATGTATTTTCTGCAGCTACTAGCTGTAAAATATGATAGTATTACCTGTAATTTTTGGAATTAAACAGGAATGCTGTGGCTTTTTGAGACATTCAAACTTCAAAAAGCTTCTAAACTTGAAAGATTTTATCTAATATTTAAAATATATTTCTTACCTATTTTTGACAAAGCAGAATTCAATAAACAGCTGCTTACCTTACTTTTGGATGTCTGTGGCCTGCAGCAATAAAGAAAAAAAGAATAAATTAAATAACCTAGTAGCAACATTCTTCATGATAAATATAAGTGAAGTCTTAGAAACCTTTGCTCTGCTCTAAAATTAGCACAGAACATTTCCTCCATTGAAAGTGTCAGCCTGCTAGCATACTTTCAAGCACAGATCTGTACTTGCATGAATATCATCAGAAGGCCAATTAGCCCTAACATTGTTCCACCTAACAGAGAGAGCAGTCAGAGGAAATTTACTGCAACATATCAAGCAATGTACATTCCTGTAAAAGGTTATGCTCAGAAGAAACTCTACCAACTTTAAAAATCATATAAGAACTTGATGTCTACTACTATTTAAAATAGGGATCACTACAAAAGAGATGGAAGAATGAAATGCCCTCCCCAAAAACCTATTTCCCTCTCCACAGACTGGGACATTTTCTGGGTTGTGTAAGGTACAGCAGCTCCCACTGACTCCATTCAGATTCACAGGTGAATCAACGCTGCTCACAGTCAGTGTGGACTCTGCCAGCTGGATACAGATTCATGCACAATGTGATTTATCACACACAATCTGTCTTGCAGTCTTTCATACAGCAATGAAGACAAAATGTGGAGCATTTTATTTAAAGCTACTGAAAAAAATCTGGAGAGACAAGGGAAGAGTACTGATGTTTCTATTCTGTAACAAAAACTTCAAAAAGTTACATTGCCTTTTAAATTTTACCATTTAAAATTCAAATAAAGGACACTCAAAACTATCTTTAAAGAGCAAACATGTCCAGTCTGTAGAAAAATTTACATTACTTTCAATTAAAAAAGCAGAATGCTCACATTTTCCAAGACCTGCATGCTATTCATTAAAAATTAAAGTGTTATTTCAATTAAAAAGTAAAATGAGTTTAAAGCTTAGAAAAAAAACCCTATATGAAACAATAAAAGCAAATAGGCTTTTGCCTTGAGAGTTTGAAAGAGTAATAGTATTACACCCAGAGCACTGATCATGGCAAATGAACACAATAATTTTTATCAGACTGCAGGGTTTCTCAGAATGAGGAATGACATTTCAAAACTGAAATGAAGGAGAAAGCAGAGTTATTCTCAACTAGGTGACAATCCAGGTGACACCAGGGAGGTGCTGCTCGCTGCAGCACATAAATCCCAGCAGACCTGAGTCTCAGCCCCTCTGTGAGCTGCCAGGTCATGTGCAGGTGATGAAAGCTCAGTGCAGCCTCCAGCAGCAGCACTGCGGCTGCAAACTTGCAGCTCCAGGGCCACCCTGCCCCTCTTCCTGTGGGGATGCAGGGATGCCTTCCCAGGGCCTCCCTCCCAAAGGCGTTCAGAGTACACCTGAAAAATCCCTGCATGGATTCTGGCAATCAGCCGGGGTGTTTTCAAGCTTTGGTACCATCACCCAGAAGAAAAAAAATTGATAACCAAATCAATACTCTTTATGAGCAACAGGAGCATTTTGGCTTTTGTTATATCCAGATTGACTAAGCCAATGCAAAAGTACTAGAGAAAGTTCTCTCTCCCCCTCTCATTGAGAGCATCTCGCCTGTCACAGCCTTTGAATGTAGTTGGTTTCCTTACTGCTGTTGGCTGATCATTTATCAGTGGCAGCTTGTATGATTTTTTCCATCTGTGCATTAAAATCAATGTCTGGACAGTAGGACATTCATCCATGAAGGAACAGATCTCCTCCTCCTACCTGATGGGTACAATCCCATATGTGTTACTACCCAGAAAAGCACCCTAGGCACAAGTTTGTTGTTCTGTGATACACTGATTCAGGAGGCTGATGGATCAGGCAAAGCAGCTACCAACTGAGATTTCACTGTTCAGAGCACTGTCATGCTGGGAAAGTACAGAATCATTGCTTCATGTAAATGCAATAGATATGAAATGATTAGGAGGTGACAAGAACTACTTTAAGCACTAAGGAATTGTCCTAAAATGTGGAAACTTGGGAAAGAAATCCTATAGGGTAGGCATGGGGGCTGAAGTGTGAGATGCTGGACACGTGCATTTTGAAACAATGATTAAACCAATAGGTATTAAACATGAATACCATTATTAGTTCTACAGTCTCTCTCTTCCTAAATTAACACTATTCAGTTTTTCCTTTGGTTGAAATAGTAAAATCAAAACTCCAGTTCTGGAAAACTGATGATTTGCTAAAACAAGTTCAGATTCAGTCTTAAGGCATTCCTCAAACTATATTAAAACAATGTGAAAACTGGTGGTAAAAATATTTTAGTTACGTATCAGTAGGAACCACCATTTTATAACCAAATTCAAGTCAGTGATGCAACTTTTATTTTTACACTGATTATTTTAGAACACCCATAATGGCAAGGAGACAACACCTGCAGTAACATATTAGTTTGAGGAGTAATACTTTCTTATACTTACTGTTGATGTGAAGAGCAAACTCTAGTAAGCTTCTCCAGTTCTTGGCCACTCAGCTCTTTATCTGAATTCCTCAGTGTTGTAACTGGACTGGGAACTGCTGTCTTCCATTTTCTTTCTACATTAGATCAAAATAATTTTTACTCAAGATAATATAAAAGTAGCTTAACATAAAACAAATAGGTGAAACTAATTAATGGAGAAATATTGACAGCTTTTCCATGGATGTTCTACAGTCTCATTTCAGACTATGTAGAACACCATCCTATTCTTTCAGAAGACACTTTACTTTCATCACATCACACTCACCAATCCTAACCCAAAAATGAGGGTTGAAATAACTGTGGATCAAAATCTTGATTAACAGAATAAAGAATTACAAAAAATTTCCACATTTATAATTAAATGTGTGCAAAAAAATTCCAAAGCATGAATACTCTTCTTGTAACAAGCTCAGAGAAATTCTGATATGAATGCTGCTTTTGCTATAAATGTAACTTTTTTATCCTGGAAATGTATTATTTAGAAATACAAACTGAAGTCTTTCTTCTACCATATTAGTTTATCTGGTACTCACCCCACTGTTCCTGTATGGAAGAAAGATTTGCAAGCAGCTGCTCATGATAAAGTCGTTCAAGCTGAATGAACTTCATGGCCTTCTCATCTGAATGGGAGGTTAAAGGCAAATGCACACATATGTGGACATGGTATGACTTACTCATAATTGGCATCATGTTCGAAAGGGAAGTAATTACACACTTGAAATTTGAAATAAGTGAATCAAAATGAATAATGGCTAGCATCCTGATTTCTGTGCAAGAAAGAAAAAATAGCAGACATGAAAACAGCAGGCAAGAAGTAAAATAAGTTGAAAAACATTCAAAAATTAAAATCCTATTCTTTTCAGCAGATACCTCTTCTCATGTGCCTGAAGCACAACAGAAGATTTTTCTTGAAAAGAAATTACTGAAATGTTATTATGCTGATAACTTTACCAAAAAAAAGAAATCTCTGGGAAATGAAAAGCAAAACAATGACACAAATACTAGCACGTACCTCGCAAGAAATACAAATATATGCCAATAACCATGACTAACTGAAAATATTACTCCTTTCTGCTGACTAGCTGGAGACAGTATTAAAACAGTGATCCAACTTCAACTTTTGAAAAATACCTGCCCCCATTTTCAACCATTATACAACACTGTTGGACTGCTGAGTTTACCTTTTGTTTTCCTGAAGATTCTGCTCACTTTTGTTTTATATGAAGAATCCTTTCCCCATGCTTAAGGTTATCAATATATCCACAAAGGTATACTGAAGTCACATATTTTACAATAGTCAGGATAATGCTAGCTCCACTAAGCCTGAGTTGCTAGTTGTGGTGCTTGAAGCTGTTTTACCAGCTATTTGAAATGTAATTCTACAATACAATGAGGATAAAAGTGAATGAGGTTCTTAGCAATACAGAAAACCCACTTTCCATTATTCATGCTAATTAAAACACTGGAGTAATTATTACAAAAACACAACCAGTAGTTGTTATTCTGGTTAGCCTCATGCAATACCATGGCTTATGAACAACAATATTAATGGAAAGAATATTCCCTGTCTTCAGGAAATCTGTTATTAGAAACAGAATTACAGATCACAGAGAGAGCCTTAGAGGATCACAGCAACAAACCCTGAATTATTTTTAATATGAGATTCCACACTGGATGAATTAAAATGTCATGGATAATTAATACAGTGCAACATGATCAAGTAAGTTCTTTATTAACCTCAGGAAACCGATGGCTGGAGGTACAGTGGAGATATCCTTCATAAATATGTATTATATAGTGGTGTTGAATTCCACACATCAGGTGTACATTGCATTAAAAAATATTTCCTTTGATCAGCTTTAAATAGAATGCCTTTCAATTAAAGCAACTCCAATGAAAGAGGAACTGTTTCTACCATGCCATTTGTATTTTAAATTTACTGTATCCCCCCTGCATCATAATGTAATACAGAATTTTTCCATGCCTTTAATTTGTGCTGTGCAATTCACATTTTCTGATGGACACTTTTGAATTAGGAGGACCAAAATAAAAATACAGTCCTCTAAAACCGTGATGGATATTTTATTTTATATGTTGCTTTTATAACATTGCAACAGTTAGCTCTCTGGTTTTATCTACAGGCTAACATAATTTATCTAGGTTTCTTATGCCTTGTTACTTAGCCTGCTAAACAATTGCCTATTGCTGCATTTTGTTTGTACAAATCACATAATAAAGAAATTATCTGTATGCAAAAATTCTGTAATAGATTATGCATCTTAGTGAATCCCATATACCTTAAGGGCTTACCACTGCATCTTCTTTTTATAATCTGATCGCTTTCCCTTTGAAGCAAAGAGGAAATCCCAGTCCACCTTTTATAAAATTCTGACTTAACTTTGAGGCTTAATATTATTACTCTATCACACAATTACTCAAGTATATCAGAATAATTATCAGCAGTTCAACTATTACAATTTTTTGACCAAACTTACTTGCATTATCTAGGAACAAATCAAAATAAACTGGACTATTAAACTGTTCCCAGAAGCAAGTACCCATATTTTCCTACAACTGTTTTTCAAACTACCTTGATATGATTTTGACTGATTAGCATTTGTCAAACACCATTTTGCTATTGTTTGCAGGTTGCTGATCTCAGCTCCAGGTGTTTGCTATTTTTATTCCAATCTAGACACGTTCTAATCAACTCTTGTGACAATTTTATCATTACTGTAAGTACCCTATTTGATATAATACATACCCTATCTCTAAAATGGACATTTTCCCAGTTACTAATATTTAGAATAGAAGTAATCTTATAAAAACAAAAATTATTTGAAAATGTTCTCTTACTTCCTTGCTCATGTCCAACTACGAATGATTGCATGAGCTGCTGGAAGTGAATTTATCCCTTAACTCACATCCCAGTTGATTAAGGAGAGTTTGCTAGCATATTGTGTATTCACTCATGGGTGAATTATGGTTGTTCACTTCTTTCTAACCCTGACCCACAAGATGTGAGTTAACAACAAAGCATTGGACTTTTATGTTTTATCATATCACATTATTTTAATACTGTGCAATGATTTCTGCAAGTAAAAGGATACATTCTTCCTCTTGAAAATAGGTCTCAGCTATCTGCAAAAGTGAAAAAAAAAATCTGTAAATCTCATGACAGTGGCAAGGATGTAATATAAACTTTTTATCATAAATTTAAACATGTAGTTTGCAGGCTCCTGTTTAGTTTGGGTAATATATGAATGTTCTGACAAAATACATGTATTCCTTGTTCTAGGAAAAAGGTTTTAAAAGAGTATCAAAGACCACAGAAATATTAAGTCATCTCACATAAAACAGATTTAATCTTGTGTAATTTACAGAATTCCACAAAACCGAAAAACATTAGTAGGGTTTTATGTTCCTACAACTATAAAATTATTTCAGAAACATTTTTACTTATCAGAAAGCTTTAAAATGACCTACAATAGAAGTACTATTTTTACTGATACCAGTTCAAAAGTTTGAATTCTGTGCCAGGCCAATGTTTGATCAAATTAAGATCATCATTGTGCTCTCCTGAGCATTACATTGCAATGGTTTAAAACACAAATAGAGGTTTCCTGACTGATGAGAAAAGAAGAGTCTTTTGTCTTCCTGTAAACAAAAAATATTTGAGAATTGCAACAATAACTTATTTGTGCTTGTTACAAAACTGTGCAGGCTTTCCTAAAAATCTGAGGAATACTGACATCTTTGTTTGTAAATGTGATGAAATACAAAAAATATAAACCTCAGAAGTATTCCACAGGGCTCTACACTAGCAGTGACCTTTATAAGCAGCAACTAATCACTCCTTGGGGACAGCAAATTTTGGCAGCCTTCCTATGTGCCATGCATGGTGAGGCAAGGGCAGAGCTTGCAAAATGTGTCCAGGACTGCAGGATGCTGATACCAGGACATGCAGGCTGAGGCACCTCACAGATGATTCCCCAATGACTTCTGTGGGAGCACTCAAAAATTCTCAAGGTCTTTGGGACATATCAATTTAAGTAGTCATGATATGGAGGGCTTAAATAAGCATTTTTGTAGAAGTCTGAAGATGATAGCTCAAGAAAGACAGCAGCTTGAAGAGGAGTCTGGATTACAAATTGTATTTCCTGACTCTCAGCCTTACTGCTAACCACTAGACCATTCTGAGTCCAGTACCTTCAAAAGAGAATGGGTCAGTGACTTTTAATGTTCTTTATCTGCATATTTTGTCTGCTGTCCACAACAGCTTCCTAAGAATTTTTGGAGCTGTAAAAGCTCTACCCATGTTTTACATAAAAATACCTCTTAGATTCTTTAAAAAGTCCTAAACAAATCAAATTAATCCCATTCAACACAGGAAAAAAAATTACATCCTATTTTAATCAGAAGGTGACTCTTAGAACAACCCCTATTATCCAATAGTCTTCAAATATTCAACACAAACACCATGGACTATTAATACTCCAGAACATCTGACACAGCTCTTAATTTTACAATGAATTTTGTCATAGAGAATAGAAAAATAATGTTGTAGCAGACTATTTGATAGACTTGGTTTAATGCTACTGTCAGGCTGTATTAGAAATCTGGAAAAAAAAAGTCTGAAGATGACAGGTTAATTCACTAGAAAGGGAAAAATTTCTCAACAGACTCACTTTACAGGAATGCTAAACTTAAAATCTTCCCCCCTCCCATCCTCTATTAAAAAAACAGGTTAGGAGCCTTGTGAGTTCCTTCAGCTTTCTTTCAAACACTCCATTTAAAATGCTTGAGAATTTTCAGGAAAGAAGAGATAGTGTTTGAATACATATTTCAATCTGAACATGCAGATTTTGTTCTCAGTTCTGTCACAGATCCTGTATGACTTTCAAAAGGTTCTTGCCCTTAGGGTTTGGCTTCCTCATCTAAAAAGCAACAGATTTTTGTGCAATTGATTCCCCTGATGTTTGTAAAGCATTTTAAGTTTTTGCCCTACCTTGTTTTCCAAATATGACCTTTGTACTGACTCATGAAAAACCACCAAATTTGATGAGGCTAAAAGCAAATTGTTAATCCTCAAGCAAAGCTTCCCATAAGTTAAGGACCAGTATCAAGTATCTTCGCTCAAGCATGGATGAGGAAAAATAACTTAAAATTCTATGTCAAATGTGGATTATCTATAGTGCGCAATCATAAAGAGAAACGCCTTTCGCCCATATAATTGCTTTTTTGTATAAAAGAAGAAGAATGCAGGAATGTCATTGCAGTTTAGAAATTCAAAATGTCTTCCAAAATAAAGACAACGCAGCTAAGTCAAATCAGACAGGTATAATATGGCCCATATTAGACATCACAGCCAAGCAAAAGGTCTTCTAGCCTGCTCTTAGTCTGACACAGCTAAACGACAACTGTACACTAACACTGCATCAAGTTCTATCCACATATTAGTTCTGCATTATAACCTACAGAAAAAAACCCCAACACATTGGCCAGTTTGTAAGAAAGATTGCTTTTCAAACCACAGTTTTCCCTTTGGTCTTGCAGGTGTGGCAACTGTGCTAATATAAAGGTATACACTAAGAAAACCTTGAATCTTAATATTCATGCTTAAAATTCATGCTAGAAATATGTCTACAGCAGTAAAAACAATTCCAGACATAAATTTTTATTTAGGTAGCTGCTGTCCTGTAACTATTCCAGTGTCTTATAAACCTTATTCAAGGTAGATTAGAGTGATTTATGCTAAATCTTTCTGCCAAACTAATTTCATCATTTGGGGATTTAGAAACCCATCCTTAGGAGTTTCCTTTAACTACAGAATATACTAACAAGGCAATTTATAATTTAAGAAATATTAGAAGATCTTAGAAGAGATATTTGCCTTGACCATCTGTTATGCATCAAAGTATCCTGTCTAGATATGAGTATTGGTATAAATTGCATTTATGCATATTTTTCCCTAATGAAAAAAGGTCTCAAATAAAAGTAAAATTGGGTGCAGCACCCCAAAATCATAGAAAGTACCTGATGGAGACACAGGGGCAGTATCTTTGAATCCATCTGCTCAACCTCTTCACGGAGCAAAGAGAAAAGAGACTGCAATGTTTGCTTTTGGTCTTTTGGATGAAAGTTTTCCTTTGCTTCAACAGCACTTTCAGCCTGCACAAAATCTGTATCTGTATTCAGAGCACTTTCCTCCTGGATCGTTGTGGCTCCCACTGTAGAAATGCCTTAAAAAAGGACAAGTACTTAGGTTAGGATTCAAAAAAAGTACATCGAGTTGCTTTTTTAGGAAATTTCACTATGAATGTTATGAATAAAAACCTAGTATGTTAAACAACATTGCTGATAAACTAAATGCTGGCCTTGTAAAAATCAATTGTGACAGGTCTGGCTCACTGTCAGCTCACCTACCCCACACAACACAGTAACATAGATCAGATTCATTTGTACACTCCTAAATGGGACCCTCCTTTCACTTATGGGAAAAAAATAATCAAAACACTTAGAAAGTGTTATACAGAATTACTAATAAGAGACCAGGATGACCTAGAAGTGCTTAGAATGCAGTTTTGCTCAAAAAGGGCAAATAGCAGGTAGGTGAGGGCAGCACGACTGAGGTTTTCAGTTTGTCTCTTTGCTCCTGCCAAGGACCTCAGACAAGGAGGTGTCCTGAGGATGGACAGACAAGGGAGGAAGGACAATCCAATGGATTCCTGTATTTTAGATGGTGAAAGAGTGGCTCCTCACAGTGACTGCAGGATCTTAAAGGATAGAAAGAAGCAGGTGATGCCAGGGTGGGATTCTACTGTAGGGGAGAGATGTCCAAGGGGATTTTCCTGCTGAGTGAAAAGGAAGAACCCCCTATAGAGCTGGATAGTTCTTTGAGTGTCCAGGGAAAGAGGCAGTAGTGCTGATCTATGTTGGCAACAATGACACAAGGATGTGTAAACTGAATTTAGATCCCAGAATTTCTTGCTAGACAGAAAACTAGGTTCTCCATGGTACATTTCCTGGCAGCTCACTGTTGCCTGTCTCCACATTTACAGAAGTCAAAAAAAGTCAGGCATTCAGGTGGAGATGTGAAAAATAATGTAAAGTATAACACTAAAATATTACAGGAAAAAAAATCTTTCTGGATGCAAATCCCACATTTTATTGTTAGAAATGCAAAACATATGTATTTTGATCATGAATATGATAGTTATGATAAAATGTTAAATGAGATTAAGAAAGAAGTATAGAGTAGTAGTAGTGACAGCAGCAGTGAGAGAAATCAACTACCCATATACTAAATTAATCAGTGTCTCACAAAGATCAGAGAGCAATAAATTACAGCTTCCTATAAAACACAGTCTTAGGAGCAACCAGAAAACTACAGCTGATTCCAACAGCTAATAAACTACTTTTTATTTCTCCATAAAACATTGAATTTCACATGCTTGCATAAGACTGAACTTAAAAAGATTCCCACAATTGGGAATTTAACTTCCCAAATTTAAAATAATTTAGAGAATTTGGCCACAGAAATGTGCACAATAAACTTTTGATAAACTCAAATTATAATGAGTAATGTTCCCCAATCAGCATTTTCTGAAATCATGTTATCATTTGAAAGATGGACAGCTGAGGGCATTATTTCAAGTATCTTTGTGTCCTCAGCTTGGGCACTCTGTTTCAGACCCCTTTGCTTTCATTGCCTCTGAAACCCAATAACAATGATTCAGGTTTAAGATTTAGGACCTAAGAAAGGCATTAGCTTGTCCATGGAATAATTCACCATTTTATTTTTGATTATTTTAAACTCTTTATTTAGTAAACTATCCAAGTGAGGACTACTAATAATCTCTGTGGGTGGTTATTTTCACAGGGCTTACTGCCAGAAAAAATATGGGTGTAACTTGACATTGCTTTTTCAAAATTAATGCACATGTCTGTTCTTCCGGTATTTATTTGGGTTTCCTGTGGGCCAAAAGCAACAAGAGACACAACTGGATGCAAGATAGAAGCCAGGAAACACTTCTAGAGACGGAATTAAGGCTGTCTTTAAAAATACAGCTTCCTGTTTAGCACATTATCATGAAACCAGAAAAGAGGGTCCTCGTGTTCTAGCAAACCTTTTCTCTCAGAAAAACAAACAAAGAAACCAAACTTCAAGCTGCACTTTACTAGCAGTTAATAATCACCTGTCATATCAGAACATGAACATTGACTGCAACATGCTCAACAGCAACTCTCATGAAAAACCTTAACTTCATTGTTTTCATGATACTGTTGCTAACACAGTTCATAAACTGCATTATTATTTGTACATATGGTTGAGCTGTCACTCAAATCTTGCCCTAAAATTTCTTCCCTGATTTTGAAAGTGAGGCTTTACAGTTATGTGGGCTAATTCTAACTTGTTTGATTTTCAACACAAGACAATATTTGTGCCTTAGTAGCACTACAACAGAGATTTTTTGTTCTAACACTTAGTAATGCTATTTCACCATAAAGATGTGATGGGCTAGGATCACTATTTATTTTTCCCCCATGCTTGAAAACAGCACTCTACTTTTTCCAGGAATCAACCAATCTTACTGCCCAAAGCAGATAGATACAGCTATGTTACATATATTTCTGGTTTTTTAATATGGAAGGATTAATTTTTTTCACTTTATAAAGCACTGATATTTACTCCACCCCAGAACGGAACCAAATCCTTTATGAAAATGTGTGCAAAAAGACAGAGAAGACATCAGTCAGTGGCCAGAGCACTCAGCAGGTCAGTGGCAAAGAGCCAGGTTCAAGTTTTTGCTCTGCCAGACTCACAAATGTTTCAATGACCCCTTCTGCGCCCAGTTGGGTGTGCCAGTGTTTCCTAAGACATGGAGAGAAGCAAACTTGCTCTCAATTTCCCCAACAGCTCACAGAAGCAGCCCCATGTTTCCCTAAAAAAGATCAAATGCTGACACACTTTCTGAATAAAACCCCTCATTTTTCAGTATGTCTCTGGTTTTTCTCTTTTTCAGTACTGCAAGTATATGAAATTAAGATGCTCTTTGTTACCCACCTGAGGATGAATCCAAGGTGCAGGTATGAGCGATTTGCTATCAAAATAAAATTACGGATGCTGCCTTCTGGTTTTTTTATATAAATTTGAATTTTAATATTCAGTAGCACTAGCTTAAGTCACCAGTAACAGAAGTTTCTAGTACAGAAAACATATGGCAATTTCTTTTTTTAAACATTCTTTGGTACCCAATACAGAAAGCTGTTTCAGACAGATTCATTCAAGAACTACTGAGGAAAAAAGAAAAAAGACCAGCAAGTATTTAAAAACTATTCATTTTTAAGAGGAGAAATTTTGAGGTAAAATTTTGGTGGTAAAGATACAACTTCAACTGAGCAAGCTCAAAATCTTGTTTAGTTTGGTTTGGTACACAACCCTAAATTAAATAACATTACTTGAATTATCATGTAATTTGACTATCTTATATTAATATAGTTTATTTCCCTCAACACCAATTCCATCCCAAACACTTCCTTCCTTCCTCCATGTTCAAGCTGCTATAAAAAATAAGTGGAATAATTTACAGAAAAAGCATATGTTGCAGAATTTAACTTGGGGAAAAAAGACTGAGTGCAGGTTACCATGTTAAGGAATCATATAATGATTTGACAATATTAAGTTATGCCAGGATTGACCTTTTGAAAAAAATGAACTTATTTTTAGAAAATATGGATAATCTGAAGTCCATTTTTGCAAAAATATATCAGAACAGATTAAACTTGATGAATCACTATCTCTACCACACTAAAGTTAGTACAACTCTTTACAAGGAATAACATTATGAATAATCACCAAAGTTTAAATACTTCAGTTAAAATGTACATGTATTCTTTGGTCACCAGTCCTCCCTAACCAGATATAATCATAGTACATTCAAAACTATGATGCGAATGCAAAAAGAATGTGAGAAAAAATTGGGATCTACAAGCTACAGACTTGTCCATCCCCTCTCAGTTTCCTACAGCACCAAGAGGGCTAAAAGGAGGTGCTTCTTCAAACAATAAATAGATTAAATCCTGGAACTGCTACTCCAGAACACTGACATGGATGCAAAAAGCAACTGTAAGTCAGGTGATAAATTCACTCTGAAGTATTAGTCTGTCAATTTCCACCTGGGGGAAGTCCTGACATTGCTGCAGATGGGGAGCAGAACATGCAAACAAATCACTACACGTTCACCTTGTCCTCGTACCCTCACCTACAAATGCTCTGTTGGCCCCTGTCAGGGGGGAATATTGAACCAGAAGGATCTTCAGGCAGGTACAGTGACTGCTAAACTTGCATTCCAGTCTACTGAGAGGAGAAGTTAGGAAAATTTTAGCTTCAGCAGATCCCAAGCATATACAAACATATAATAATCCAACTTATGACTCTTTACTCTTCTCAAACAACTATTTAGAGGATTTCAGACACATTGCAAGTACGAGTACTTGTTCTTTCTTTTAAAGTATAAACATGTTGAGAGAGATAGACTGGCTTCTTTAATGATCACCAATATCCTCCTGAGGCAAGTCACAGGTAGACAGAGATGACTAAAATGTAATTTTCTACATAAATTGCTTTAGTTTTAGTCACTAACAAGAACAGGAATACGAACAATGTGCTTTTGAAGTCAAATGTCATCTTTTTCAGAATGGCAACATTTAACAGCAATCATAACAGGTGTGCTTATAGAGAAAAAGATTCATAAATCTCTTCCTTAGCTATGAGTCAAAGTAACTCATCCATAATTTCTCAACAGTTGAAAATATTTTTTTATAAAAATTGCAACAATACATGCCATGAGAGTATTTAGTTTGATATTGCAGCTTGCTTGCGTGGTGCTCCCACTGTCACCCACTCAGGAATCTTCCCATCTATTTGATTATTCTCTCCTTTAACTCTGAGTTGGTATAAGGGGGAGAAAGCTAGTTTGGACTTTTATGTAGAGGGTGTAATGAGATATTTAAAATAATAATTTAAATAATTTAAAATAGCTGGTGCTGGAAATTAAATGGAAAATTGCCACTAAAATAAAGACACTTGCAACATCAAGAAATTGACACAGTCAACTGCATTTTGTGAAAACAGAAGAAACATCATGTGAGAGTATAGAAAAAATTACTAGATGTATATTAGGCCATAAACAATGGGAGATATAATTTAATTTCATATTTTGATCTTCCTCTCTAACAATCAGGGTTCTTTACTAATAAAGTAACAAGAGTTTATTCCTAAGAATTCAACAAAGAGTTTTTCAGACAGGATGTTCTCTTGTATGGTTTTCTACATTGCCAGGTTTATCCATGAAATCCTCTATATTTTCAGGATTCTAAATTTTGTCTTAAAGCTTCAATCTACTAATTTTCCAGTATTTCTGCATGAGTTCATTCAACAGGAATACAAAGTAATGGAGAAAGAATATGAGCCAAGTTTAACTTCCAGCGTTTAGGTGAGTTTTTTCCTTTTCTTTCTCTGATTGTGCTTCAGATACCTATGTCAACATGTATGTATAACTTTTCATCAACTTGGTTTTTGTTATTCCCATCATACAGATGACTGGTTCTCCATTACTTCTGCCAATCTCATTTTAATTATTTTATTCTGTTAATAAAACTTAAATCTACAGTTGAAATAAACCTACTTAATAAGAGCTGAAGAAAGTTATTGAGAAATCACTCTCCCTGTAGTAACAGATTTCAGAATGCTCTTTTCTCTACTAAAAAATATAATTTTTCTTTTCAGATTTTGCCTATTTGTACAAGATATGGAATGCAAGGCGTCCTTCCTTTCCTGTCTTTAACTAGTCTATAACCCTTAAAACAATAATCAGTTTTCCAATTAGGTCACAAAATACTTGCCATTTAGGAGAAAAACTATATTTGAAAATTATTTCATTTAAAATGCATGGAAAAAAGCATACATGAATCAGCTGTTCTTTCAAAGAAACCTGTGGATGAAATATACTGATTTTAATTAATATATACAGCACTATGACACATAAGCTTTAGAATGTATGGCAAAAACCTAACATAACACATTCTGTTACACTAAATCCCACTCCTTCAAAAAGGGAAGAAGGATTTCAAATAAGAAATAAGAACATGAAATAAACATTACATTTGCCTTATCCAATTCACACCCAAAATATCTAAAGAAAAATCAAAAATTGGTAGGAACACATTTTTAAACAGTTTGCTACCCAAAACACACAACCTAGGCCTATCTGGTAAGCTTTGAAAAATGTATGTAAATTTTACAACAGTAGGGGAAGATCAAACTATTTGGTTCTCATAGCCAGATTTCAAATGTTGACATGGGATCAGGACACCAAAATGTTGCACTCAACCATGATGTTCAAATGAGCAAAACCGTAATGCCAGAATTTCTGTCCATTCTGATTTGGACACCAGCCCAGTTTCCATACTGACACTGTGTACCTCCCTCTACTCCTGTTTACTTGGTGTGTCACATTTGCTACACAGCCACTGTTTAAAATACAGAAGGTAGAAGGTAAAAACATGTAGAGTTGAATCTGATTGAAGACTAGTAGGAGTTCTGGGGAAAAAAAAGGTAAAACAAACCAAAACCCACCAAACCTTTAGTGAAATGCTAAAAATAATAAGTACAACACCTAAAATATATTTCTTATTAGCTCACAAATTTAAACTACAGTGTTACTTCTGAAATAAACAGAACAAAAGAATTTTTAGTTAAGTACCTTTAGATTTTTTATTGGAGCTTCTTTTGCTTCTTGGACTTCTTTTTCCACCTGGCTGTTTTTCTGTGACAGGCTTTTCCTCCAGCTGAGGGTCCATATGGACATTTACAGATCTTCTCTCAGTCTCACTTTCCTTGCAGCTTGGGATCCAGTCTCCACTGTCCATATTCTCATTATTATTGATGTTATCCTGTTCACCTTTATCCTGTCGTCCCATAGCAATGCTGGTCAGAACTTCATTCCCATCACTGTCAAGTTGATTTTCATTTTCATCAGCTGAAGGAATCAAATGAGACGCCAAACTTTCCACCCTGTAGTTAGCAGGAAGACTGTCCTTTGAGTCTATTTGCAGATCATTTGGTGGAAAGTCTCTGTCATCCATTAGAGCGTTACTTCTTGAACCACTTAATCTCCCCCTAGATATTTTTACACCTAAAATATAAAATATAATAATTTACAATAGGTATAGTATAACAGATAAATAATGTCAGCCAGTGCCAGCCAATAAAGACTCACATTAGCCAAGTGATACAGCTTAAAAATAAGGGGAATTTCTTTCATTCACTGACTCAAAGTCTTTGCATGGGAGATATTTACAAACAAAAAACCCCTATAAAGTTGTATTTTTATCCAATTATAACTGTTCTTGTTACCTGAGCAAAACCACAGCTGATCTTTACAACAGTGCTCCTGTTGTTACAGCTGAGGTAATGAGAAAAACAAAAAGATAAACAGAAGCCACCTCACGTCCCCCTCCCCCTCCTTTAAATCCATGGCTAAAACAAAAGCATTCTTGTCATGTAAGATCATAGTTTGCCTGAAATAAAAATAAACCAGGGAGGAATAAAAGTAGAACGACTTTTAATTCTGTCAGTGATGGTATCAGATCAAACTTGCAGATAGATTAAGCGTGTTATCAGAATTAGATGGAAGTAGGACTTGTTTATTGCCTCAATTGTCACATTATTTTCAAGAAAACATTCAACATGTGTTCAGTATACACAGAAGCAGATGGTTTGTTGATAAAAAACCAAAACCCCCACCTACTCTCAGCAGGAGTCAATTTTCCCTTTTTGTGAAGGTGCAACTCCAATCAATCCTGCAATTAGACACATTCACAGGGAACAAAAAAAGAGTAACTTAGCAGAAGACCTATGTGTTACAGGAGCATTGTTGTATCAGTTCCTATCTTTAGCCTTTAGCAGCATGGCAATACTGCTCTTTAATTTAGCAACCATACACCCGAATTACAGCTCCATTATGTACATCTCACTAGATTTAGCTCACGTTTTTAATAGTGAAGCCAAGAACCAGCAAGCACTCTTCTACAACAGAAGAGCTCAGGTAAGCCTCCTACAGCAGCTTCCTATACTTTGCTTTAAATGAAAGGACATTCTGGGATACCTGTTTTCACCAGGCCTTCTTAACTCATGGTATACACAAGTTGAGTATATGAAATACTCACTTGGTAAATTTGGAAGATACTCTTTCATTTTACTTGATAGAAGAATTAAGTTGCAGAAAAATGGAAAAAAATTCCAAAGAATAAGTAAGCTTTCCTTCAAACACAGAAACATATTTCTGACAAAGATTAATAAAGTGATTTTCCCCAAATTATTCCTTCATAAACTTTATTGTTGCTAAAAGGACTGAGAAAAAAAAAGAAAAGATAAAGAAAACAACACTGCTATCTTAGGCACAAGAAGAAGGATTCAGGGAGCTACAGGCTGCTCTGCCTCACCTCAATCCTTGGAAGATATTACAGCAAGTTAGCCCAGAAAGCATTTTCAAACATCTGAAGGATAAGGTGGTCATGAGGCGCAGCCAGCATGGATTTATGATGGGTAAGTTGTGCTTCTACAAAACACTGACTTGCTTGGCAGAAGAAGGTGGAATAATGGATGTGATTTACTGTGACTGGCTTTTGACACTGTCTCCAACAACATGCTCACAAACAAGCACACAGAGTACAGGTCTGGTTAAATAGAGGGTGAGGAGTTCCAGAGAAGCACAGAGAGAGCAACAAGCCGCCAGCAGCTGGGCAACACAAAAGCAAAAGCCAGCACCACCCAGGACAATTCCATCTCTGCCTCCAACCTGAAGAGCTGGCTAACCACTTCCAGCCATACCAGTCTAACAATAAGGACTGCCTCTACCCTAAAACATAAGCAGCACCAGGGAAGGTCAGACTGGACATCAGGAAGAATTTCTTTACTAAGGGTGTGGTCAAACACTGGAACAGGCTTCCTAGAGAGGTGGGCAATGCCCCAGCATCTAAGAGGCATTTGGACAATGCTCTTTGCAACACACTTTAACGTTTGGTCAGCCCTCAGCTGCTCAGGCAGTTGGACAAAGTGATAAAAGTGGGTCCCTTCCCATGGAAATATTCTATCCTAGTCTAGAAGAATTATGAATTGTACATAGAGATGAAAGTTGCATTTTCCTTTGGCAGCCACATTAGGTGATAATTGGTTTTCCATGAGCACCAGAAAGACAAAAGGAACTCTAAGAAGATACCGAGGACTTATCTGGAAAACACATCTGTTCACTAGAAGGATGCTCCTTAATCAAGCAATTTTCTCTCAAAGAGAATTAAACAAAAAAATTACAGGTTAAGAGGAGGACAGAATTTTAATCAGAGGAGAAAGAATCAGAACTAGATATTATTAGACACCCATACTAGTTATGCTGATTTATTGATACCTGTTCTAAAGCACTAAAAAAATAATCCCAAACAGTATTATCTTTGAAAGGTTCACATTTTAGTCTTTCAGCCACATGAAATAATAATAACTATTGCTGCTTTCCCCAGCCCATAGATCAAATGATGTATCAAAAGAGGCTGAAGTAAATTGCCCAAACCCAATGAGGAATTAGTTTTAACAGCAATAATTAAAAAATTAGAATGTCCTACCACCACTGTCTTGCCTCTATCCGTAGAAAACCATTTATCCTTTCAACAGCCAGCAAAGAGAAATACAAATGCATTTGAACAAAGCGTTTCCTATTTGATCATGAAAAATGAGAAAAGATGCTTTTGACAAGTGATATTTGCTGTAGAGGAAGCAGACATTCTGATGGAAAATGTTAACTCACTTCCTCTGAACATTTGGCTGAAGCGATAGTCCCTCTGTAGCTGAGAAGCTGGAAAGCACAACATTTCTTGGTTATTGCTTGAAACTCAGTATTTCTCCAAATAAAAGTAGCCCTGAAAATCTATTCCTTTCTACAACCCTTAGGACTCCTTAGAGAATGAAAACCCAAAAAGAGCTAGTTCAAGGAATTTAGAACACTCCTGCCCTTGATCTTTTAAAAGTATTTCCCAGTTGAAATTTTTTACCTTCTTGATTTTCAATGCTGCTATTTGCAATTCCTTTTGAGTTTACCAAGGCACTAGGCAGGTATCAAAGTGAATCTAAATCCTGTGAGAATGAACTTCAGCTCTGTCTAAAAACAAAAGCAGGAACACTTATTTAGAAATAAAAATTAAATTAAAGTTCCTTGTGATTTAAACTACATTTAAAAGACCATTAACATGCTGGTCCTGTATTTACTGTTTTGCAACTGAAATGAATTGTAAACACAAACAACATGTTAATAAAAAATGTTTGTTTCTTCATAGGCCTATTTTTCCTCCCTTCACTGGTTGCCCAAAATGGAAATAAAAGCTAACGCTGAGTAGAACTGCACTGACCTTTGTTAAAGGTGTTTGTTATTTGTTATTTGATGAATAAAAGTGCTTCAGTTGCTACACAGATTCATACAATTGGCACATGTAATCATGGTGATTATAGCACAAATAAAAAATAAAATGGAAAATATTTGTCAAGTGGCTAAAAGTCTGTATTGAAGAAATTACTTGTATGTTTGTTTGCTTTAGTACAAACAGTATATACATTTGAAAAATTGCTTCAGTTTTACAAGGCCCATGCTCATCAGTGTTCCCTTTCATATATTTCATACAACTTAATATAATTTTGATAACGTTTTCAGTTGCTCGCTTTTTTCCATCTATCCTTACTATGGAAACATAACCTTAAATATAGCTGTTTGGGGGAGAAAAATAAAAGGTAGTAGGAAGTGGGATCACTCCTGACCTGTCATGGTTAAAATTTGAAGAGGGCATTAAAACCAAAACAAAATCACAAACACCACCAGGCCCCTTAACCTTTCATGCTAACAGCTCCTTTATCCTGAACAGCTGGTGGGCTCAGTGAATGTTTACTGAACAATCCAGATCACAACGCTGTTTCTTCTAACATTTGAAAAGTTTACATCAAACTGGATTTTTATTCCAGTTTTATTTTTATTATTTTTATTTGATTGGCTTCATATAGCTCTTCTGCCAAAGTCACTATTTTCTCTTTCTCATGCCATTTATTGTTCTGTGTTAATTAAAGAGATTTAATATTTTAATTCTTTGAAAATCAGCTTCCCCACTATATTACCACCACTGCTCTATTCAAAATGAATGAGCATTTCAGATTGGCTCCCAGTGTTGCTTCTATGCAATATTTTCATTAACTTTGATGATAAATGACAACAGCAGTATAGTCTGCAGTTAGAAGCAGTTATAAGCATTTTTGAGGATTTAATTCAAAATTAATTGTAGCAATTAGTGCTCCAAAAGGAATAACATGAAATTCACTAACACAAACAGAATATCCCCAAACTTTTGAAATAAATAAGCAAATCTATCTGAAATAGGGAATAACTAGTCATTTTATTATGATGAAAATCATCTCAAAGAGATACCAGACAGAAAACTGACTATGAGTCCAAGCTATCTTTTTCTCCTGAGATATAATACAGCAAGTGTTACATGCACAAGAGAATTCATTATGGTCTACCAGGCACTATTCAATTACAATCATGGAGAGTTTTTTGTGCACCATATACACAGAACAAGATGTACACAAGAGAACCTGGATCCCAGCAAGAGGAGAGTTTTAGAAAGGAAGGGTCAGCACTACATCTTTTAATAGCGATTCAGCAAAAAAAGGTCTCTATGTAAACAACCAAATAGGCTGTCTAGAGATGTTGTGGAATCCCCATCATTTTAAAGGAGAAATCCAGCAAGTCTCAGGTTTAAGGACAGGTGAAAAATAGGCACTAACTAGTATTCAAGGAATTTGGTTTTCTTTATTGTTGCAGGGGTTTTAGTATCTTCACACACGCACTTTTTTACTTAAATACAAGCAGCTTTACAAGTGCTAGAGAAAAAAAAACTCAAACAAAATTGATTCCATGAAAGTGAAACAAATAGTTTTAAAAAATCATTATGTTTACAGAGTTGATGCTTCTATCATTAGAAACACTAAAATTTAAAGAATAGCTAAACGTAATCCAGATATTTCTTGAAAATTAATCTGTTGATCTTTCTGATAGCTGGTGGAAAGATACTATCATTTAAGTATTATCTTGTGATGTATCTCTTTTCATATTGATAAATAATCTTCTATGAATTAATAAAAACCAATGTGAAAACTATCATGACCATACACAATCAAAACATACACTAGAAATTATTCTTACTGCCCATTAACATCTACATAGAAAGAAAAAGGTTAATCCCATTCTATGAACATTTATATTTAATACCAAAATGAAGATTCAGTGACGGGGGGGGAAACTCTAATGACCCACTATCTACATGACACTATGTAAAAACTACCTACAACATAGCACTACGATTTCATTAGCTTGTAAGAAAAAGGACCATGTCTACTATGCTGTTACAGGAGCTAGTAAACAAAGAGCACATATGTTCTTTAGAGAAGTGCAAATGCAACTTCTCTACAACTGTTTGCTTCTTCATGTGGAAGCCAAGATACAACTACAGAAGCCTTGAATATTATCACCAGAGTGCCCTTGCCTCACCACAGCAAGGAAAGTACAAGTTGCTGAAGATGTGCTTGACCAGCACAGAATTTGCTACAGTAAGAAATAGCAGCAGACAAAAGTGATAGGCAATTCATGTTCCTGTGATCATCTCACAAAGCCAGACCAATTCCAGCTAACAGAATTCTGCTCTGCATTGTGCTTTATGTGAAATATAATAGTTGGAACGCTGCTGTTTCTAAAGGAAGGGAAATAAAGATATTCATATGTATGCTTCCATTATCCAACCTGACACCTCTGCAGAAAAACACACCCCATGCTGTTGTGCTGTCTTATTGCATGGACTCACTGCAAGTTTATCACTTCAAAAGACAGACTGATGCACAACCCTTCTACTGGGCAGCCTCACATGAGAGAATCGCATTAATGTCCTCCTGTTCAGTTTCCCTGCTTGGCTTTGGAAAAAAACGTACTAGGGGTAAAAATACCTTTCTATGTGCTTTCTTCTTCTGTGTCAGATACAGAGATTAACAGGTCTGTTTTTTCAAATGCATTAAGTCTGCTTTCCTTCAAGAAGTATTCAGATACCAGGGTGGTTTATCTAATTTAATTGAATTTACAAAAATGTCTGAGCACGAACACTTCGGTGGTTTTGTACTTTCTGACACTGAAGTGACATTTCTCAAGTGGCAGTGGCATTTAAAGGCACAACGATCCTCACATCTATAAACAGCAGGAATAGTGAGGTTTAAAAAGGAAGTTTCACATGCTATTTTCAACTTCTAAGCTTCCTAGTCATACTGCTTATTCACAGTTTCAATAAACAACGATAAACATACTGCCAGCCATAATCTACTATTCCACATTTAACATTACTTTAAAAATATGTTTCACTCATGTAGCCAAATACAAGAGGTTTGTATGGAAACAAATAGTAGCTTTTAGTAGAACATATGACAGATCTCTCAAAAATTTCACACGAACAGCCTCTTTGTCAGCACTCAAAATACACAATGATGAGTCCCCCAAGTGTCTAAAAAGTTTTGGGTTTCAAGCTCCACTAGAACAAATTTGACTGAATGATACAAGAACAAAAAGTAACCTTACCATTCCATGTGTTCAGGTTTTTTTTCTTGTCTGCAACAAAACACCAGAACATGTCTTGGGTAGAGATATGGTAGAAAAGGCAGTAGACCAGACTGCTTTAGGAGAATGGAGAACTGTCATCATTGCAGCTCTTTTATAAACAGTCTAGACAAATGTTGTTCAGGAATAACCTATGAGTAACTGGTCTTGCCTTGGGATGCATGAACCTCCTTTTAAGTCTTCTGAAAAGTAGTAATTTGCCTTTTTTGATTTTCAAATTTTCTTTCTAATTGAAGAACTCTCCGATTTTTGTTACACTTCAGAACAGGTGCACAAGTTTGATTAGAAAGCATAACAAAAATGAAAAGCTTCCTACTAGACAAATTTATGCATTTTTTCTAGGATAGGTACTTTTTCCTTACAGGAAAAAAAAAAAAGAAAAAAAAAGTCCTGCAAATCCACAGACTATATTTATGAGAATTAACCAGCTCAACTCACTCTTATCCAAATCTTTACATTCCAAATACCTGAGAAAGGTGTTGGGTCCTACCATCTCATAAGAGGTTGCTAAAAAACATATGCTATAAAATCTCTCATGATCTCAGGTAACAATTTTCAACATATATGAAAAAGCAGAAATAACAGAAAAGATCCCTTGAAATCCAAAGAAGAATGAGGCAATTATCTAAAAGTTACCCAACTGAAGAAAGAAGAATGTTCAAGACTTTCTGAGAATTACATTTCATAGTAAGACTGAAGTCCATAATTTTTTATATTGATGAGGGACAAGCAAGTTTTATAGCCCTCATCAACACACAGAAAGTTAGTACTAAAAAATATTCAGTAAGGTCCTAAATCATATCAAGTCCAGAAGCAACCACAAGTAGAATGGAAAGCTGTCCATAAAGGTTATGAAACAATTCTTGTCCATAAGTATTATACACTTGCAGTTCCTCTGTTATCAAGCCTTCAGGTCCAACCAGAAGGTTAATTAAGAATAGAGCTAATTGTTAGAGCTTTAATAATTGTCATCATTAGAAAATCAGAATACTCAGCAGCTCTACTAAAATCTTGCATCTATTTGCCTTACATTTCCAAAAGGAAGGATGGTCTAGTTTCTACATTATTCAGTGTCAGATACAAATGAATGAGATCAAATCCCTTCTGTGCTCTGAACCTCCTCCATGAAGTCACATTGCACTTCTTATCCACAAAGTACTGATATATATTTCACAGGGATGTAGCAAAGATTAATACAATGAGAGATTATGAAATAAATATTTCATACAAGGACTGTAACGAGGTACAATACATTTAATCTGGTCTTTTTTTCTTCTTTCTTCTTTTGGCCCTTAAATGCATGAGCAAGAACTTAATCATGTATGAGCTGTAAGAGACCTGTGTTAAGCAAATCAGAGCCCCCAAAAAATTAATCACTGGTGTAACTGGATTGAAGTTAATGAAGCTGCAACTACTTAACCCCAGTGGTGAATTTAGCCTTGAGTGCTGTCTCAACTCTCCCCCTTTCAACAGGAAGTTATTATGGTAAATTCATTTCAACTCTAATTGTGTAAACAGATATTGGCTATATGAGCTGTCTCCAACAATTTACACATACTTTCGACTAATAGATCTTAGGGAGGTTTTCTGAAGAACACAGTTTCCAGTTTCTCCTTGCAGAATTTGAATGCTTGCAATACCTGAGCCCGTAAACAGAGATCTAATTTGTTTCAGATCAGCTTTTCAAAAAACTATGATCAAGGTCACTTTAAGTAATTCCTATTTTAAAAAGAGCTTTCCATTAGAAAATCCCCACTACCACAAACATTAACAAAAACTCAGTACTGTAAAGTGGTAAAAACTAATTTCACTTAAAACCCAAAGTGAGATTGTTTCAATGATTCCATGACAGAAGAACTCTAACAGCCCATGGAGAAACTGAATGACTATTATTTCTCCATGTGTTAATGACATTATATTTCAGTGCTAACATAGCAGACTTCAACAGTCTTCCAGGAGAAAAAGAGAAATCCAGGTAAGAAACTAAGCAGCTCCCAAAACAACATTGGATAAAGAGTAATTTTATATGCCAACTCTTGCTAAGATGCAATCTTCCCAGGATCAAATGTGTAAGCTCTGCCTGGTGTACCTCACTTTATAAAATAAAGACATGAGTTGGTGAAAATGCCAAAATATTACTGAACAACTGACAAATGTGTAATTTCAGGACAAGATGCAATGAGATTTGTTTATTTTGCCAAACTGGGTCAACTGTAGAACTGTAAAAACAGAATGAACAACACTTGAACTGTAACCCAGGTCCAGATGAAATGCTGGTCTGAAGTGATAAGATCATCATGCCCTCACTCAGAGGCTAAAAGCACACAAAATTCCAAGTTATAACCATTAAGAAAGAACCTCCAAAATGTACATTATGAATTTCCATAATACTTCAGTAACATATTCATCAAGTGAACTTAAAAGTTTTCCTAACATGCTCATTTTACGAAAATAAAATAAATACCACGATTATTTTTAGGTTCTTTCTTTTTTTAAAGATATTCTGAATTAATCTATCTGAACTTGCCTTCCAGTGTACCATTAATGTTCCAAACAAAAATCCCAAGAAAATCATTGGCATGGACAGAGAAAAGCAGTGCAAAAGCTCACATTCTAAGGCCACACATTAGCAATTCACTTGGGACAGGTGGAGCAGCGTAATGGAACAACAGTGGAAAAAACTTCACACTCATGCTAAGCAGCTCTGTTCCTAAAAAGCAAGCACACAACACAGCAAAATTTGTCTACAGGAATCTCTGGCACTAGCAGCATTTCACTTTCCTTATCAGTTAGCCAGACAGTTTCAAAGACACCACAGTTATATTGTAAGTAGATTAATAAGAAAAAGACAACTAAAAAATCTTTGGTGCGACAGGCTCTTGAGCAAGGCAACATTTCAAAAGCCTTCTGGATAAAGACTTATGATGAGATAGACACACAAACACATACTGAGTGAATTTAAGTCAGCAGAACATGCTCACCAGAATTCAACGAAGAGAAATTCTGAGAGAAATAAACAGAAAAAGCATCTATTGAGTGTTTTCGCTCCTCCCCACAAAGGTTTAATAGAGCTTTTCTTTTTTGCATGCACACAAAAAATATTTGCAGTAAATTTAGTGCTGATGAAAGATGCCAGATTGATAGCCCTAGGGACTGAGATTCTCTGTACACACAGACAAAGTACAGAGTGAGAAATTTGTAACCCTGCCAAAACGCCTTATAATACACAGCTTACGCAACCATCTTCACACCACAAAACCCTTCACCCCTCCACTGAAAATGTCAAAAATATTGCTTAGTGCTCATTAAAAGGGAAATAAAATGTGGACACTGTTGTTAGCATCAACAGGGACAGAATTCAAGGCACCAGATAATTTCAAAAATGTTTACTTTTGTTCTGAATGGTTCTTTTGTCAGCTGTGAACTTTGCTGCAGTGTTTGTAAGGCTGCAAAGTCAATCTGCACCTGGTATGAAAAAGCTTTCCTATTAAACAGCATGGTATTACACAAGAGAAATAGCAAAGGAGTGGTTTAACTTTTTTATTCAAATAACCTTATTCTAGCATACATGACTTCACACCTAGTGCTTAGAAACTATCTCAAAGGAGAACTGACTTGATAGTTTTTCACTTAATTGGTACCTAGGCAGTCACCCTCCAGTGATCTGCACAATTGATCTAACAGACTTTTAATGGACAGCAACTTCCTATTAATCAGGTTTTCAGCGCTGGGCTGGAATCTACATTGTCACATGGAGCAGGCGAGCGTCCAAGGAACCTTGGATTCTAATTTCCCTTGCTACTAATAGCTTGGCCAAACTGCAAAACTGCCCCCACTCCCTAGCCACTGTCCCCCATCCAAATGTCAAGCCATTTTTAATTGTCAACAGAGGACATGTAGGAAAGCAGTAAGTTAAGGTTTATAGACCGTAACAGCTCTAAATACAAATCTGCCTGACCTCCTTATAAAGGCAGATTTCACTTCAAAGGAAGATGTCCAACACAACCCACAGGCTGCAAACTCACTGGATCTCAAACCAGATTGTGGCATTGGCTTAAATGCTACTTCAGTTCTCGGGAGATTTCCTTTGTGCATATATGGGCTTGGAGCGGGGGACAGCAATGGCAAGAAAATATGAAAAAGAATGAGGCTACTCTCTGATAGGTTTTTAAAAAGTAATTCTTCCTAGAGACTCTTTCCCTGAGTGTGCAGTGCTTAGAGCACTTTTGAAAAAATCTCTTACCACTCCTTCTACTATTTTCCTTGGTCACCAACCAAGCATTACAACAAAATTATTCAAGTATGCTTAACAAAATAAATGAATTCTGCAGCATCCTGCATCTCAGCAAAGCAGAGACATTTCTGTCAACTCAGGCATGTAGCAGATTATTTTATTTTCACATTACTGAAGCAAATAGGCTTAAGTGATTCTTTCAGCTCTATTGTAAGAGTTTCTTTCATTTCTGTTGAAAGCTTTTTCTAAAAGTCACATTAGAGGTGGTATTTGGTAACATGTAAACCTTTCAAACTTAATCTGTATTCTGAGTCCTTAGAGGACACTAAGTATCCACTAGGAGGACAAGGAAAAAATACCATCATGCAAACTTCCATTGACATACTCATTAGGTTGTTTTTGTGGAAGATAGAAATTCTGCCAAATTTGCACATAAAATGAAGCATGGGCATAAGAGTTTGAAAAATTGAGATCAAGATCCAGGTACTTCTGCAATTTTCACCCTTACTTAGAAACGACTGCCAATATTTACTATGGCTAAGTGGTTACAACATAGCAAAATAACACTAAGAAAAATAAGCTTTAAATTGAGCCAAATAAAGGTAAATGCAAAAGATATTTAGAACCATTGAAAAAAAAAATCAGATCTCTTCACTATCCTTTTGACCCATACAAATAATGAGCGCTTTTGGTTCGAGCATAGACTGGAATCCAATAGAACAGGTAACCCTCTTGATTCCCTCTGATTTATTTCAGGAAACAATAATTAGAAGGAAACAATTCCAGAGCACTCAACAATGCACATAAATTACAAAGGCATAAGGCTGTATGAGGTAAGACTGTAAATTCAAATATTTGCATGCGGTGATAGCTGGGTTAAACTAGAAAACATGTATCTCAATCAACCATAATGTAAAAATAACTGTTCAAGTCTTCCTGTGATACACTTCAATATATTAAACAATTTTCTACATTGTAATTTCTAAATAAATTTAAAAAATGTTTAAAACTTACCATTTTCCTATGGTTTCATCAGTTTGTCAAAGATAATGAGCAGGTCATAAAGAGGTAGTCCTTTATGCATGAAAGATTCAGCATATATCTAGCAGTTCTAGCAGGAGGGGAAAAAAATCAAACCATGAGTTTAGCCCACAGAGACATGTGGTTCATCCAGGCAAGTACTAAGCTAAAATAAATAAAGTTGTGAAGAAAAGTGTATAATTTGTAGTGTATGAAGACTTGTCAGGGCATTTGGCTTTTATTAGCAAACACTCCTTTGAATAATCTCAGTTGCTCTGAACAGCCCATTCAAAGATGACCCTAGCACTCCTGAGTCCTCCAACTGACAACAAAAACTTCCAAAATTCATTAATTAAGCTTAAAACTACAGCTAACTTTTCTGTGGCCATAGCTGTCAATAAATTTTGACAAGGAATGCTGAATTAGGACATTACTAGACACTTGCTCTAAGACAACCAAGTTCTGATTGATGTTCTAAAAGTCCTACAAATTACTGAATTATCAGACTAATTAGTAAGAGAGGGAAAAAGCTATTAAAACATAAAGTCCAGTTTAAAAATGGATTGAGGTCTATCCCATCATCCAGCAGAACAATCTGTCCATTTCCCTTAAGGCACAGGGAAAACTATTACAGCACTCAGTATAAAAAAGCTGAGTATTTAAAAATAAATTGCAGAGTTGAAGGACTGCTGCATTTGCTAAGGCATTTTTCTAAATTCAGCCCAGCCGCTCTTCATGCCACGTGTAGGTCCCCCCAAAACACAACAACAAAGGCACAATTTTCTATCCCAATTTCTGTTTTTGAGTGATATACCAAACAAAACGACTTTGTTTAGTAAGTAGGGAAGTGTCAATTTCTCTATTCACAAGCAGAGAAACAAGATACATGAAATTAACCAATTTGCAGGAAATCATGCAGAAAGTCTGCTTCTGAGCCATTAATTTGAAGACCAGGCGTACGCTGTGGTTGCCAGATCTCTCTTGCCTTCTGCACAAACGAGACAGGGAGCAGGGAAACACGTTTGGAAGGATTCTCTCTCCCCTTCCCCCATCACACTGCGGCCACTCTCCTGCCACTGACAGCATCCCTGAAGAATGAACTCCAGTTTGGCAAAACTTGACAACGTCTTGAAGATGATCCTAAAGTTATTTCTCGTTCAGGCATTGGGGACGTTGCCGAAAGGACAACGTCACTGCTATCGAAAATGACAGGGTAATTGCAACAAGGTATGGAGCAGAGGGAACCCGGCAAGGAGCGATGCCGGAGATCGGCCGGAGCAGGATCCTGCACCTGCTGAGAGCGGCAGGGCGACACAAACAACCGAGTCCCGAAGTGACTATTTAGCTGCAGACGCGGAGATCAAAGACTCCCGCGAAACACCCAGGCAAACCTCAAACTAAATACGTAGCTCCTGGGACTCCACCGACACACGGAGCGCACACATCGCTGCACGGGCGCCCGGCACAGCGCTGCCGCCGGCCCGACCCCCTCCCGAGCCCAGCCCTGCCCAGCTCCGCTCGGGGGGCACCGCGCCGGGCCCGGGAACCGCGGCACCGCCGCCTGCCCGCCCCGGCCCAGCCCGCCCGGCACCGGCTCCTTCCCGCCGCCCGCCCGGCGGCCCCAGCCCGCCCCAGAGCGCCCGGCGGCGGCCGACACAAGCAGAAGGCGGCGGCGGCGCGCGGCACCGGGGAGGCATCGTATCTTCCCTTCCTCCTCCCCCTGCGGAGAAGCTGCTGTCAGCTCACCTCAGCTCCGCGGCGGCTCGGGCGGCCGGGACCCGCCAGCCGGCATGGCGTGGAGGCGCGGGGGCTGGTGCTGCCGCAGGCTGCCGGCGGTGCGGGGCGGGCACCATAGAGAGGGCGGGCGGCGGGCGGAGAGCGCTCCGCCGGCGGAGCGGAAGCGCGCTGGAAGGCCGGGCACAGGAGGAAGTGACGCCCCGGTTGCCGCGGCGATCACGCACCCGGAGCGGGGAGCGCGGCGCGGGCGGCGCGGCGATGCTGGCGGGCCGGGCCCCGCTGGGCGCCGCGGGCTGCGGCCGCCTCCTGGCAGCGGGGCTGCTGCGGCCGCTGCTCTGCGGGCTGCCGCCGTGCTGGGTGACGGCGGGGCGGCACTACCCGTCCCTGCGGGTAACGGAGCCGGCGAAGGAGAAGCGGCCGGTGCGTAAGGAGCAGCGGAGCAGCCTCGTGGTCCGCCGCTTCATCGCCTGCCCGCAGCTGGCGCGCACCGTGCGGCGCTGCCTGCAGGGCGGAGCCAGCCCCGGCCCCCAGCCCCTGCTGCTCGAGTTCGCGCCCGGTGAGCTGCCCCGGGCTCCGGCGCGCCCCAGTGACCTTGGGGGGTCAGTGCGAGCTGCCGCCCTCGGCACCGGCCCTGCCGCCAGCCCGGCCCCGCTGAGGGAACCGGCTGGGGCCGTGCTGTCCCGGGATCTCGGGCGGGGGTGGCAGCTGCGGTCCGGGATGTTCCGGCTGGAATCCCGGGCGGGGAATGTCCCGGACCCGCGGCCGGCACCTTCCCGGGACATGTGGGTGCGGGCCCCGGGGTGTGCCTGGGGGTGCATTTATGCAGGGCTTGGGGGATTAGTGAGGGTGCAGTCTGGAGGCCTGAATCACTTGTGTTAAAACTTTGCTGTAGAGTGACCAGAGATGGCATTTTCTGTCAGGTAATGCTGTGGTCTTGTAGGCGAATTTTATTAGTAAAAGCACACCCAGGATTATGGGCTATGGCAGATCCTTTGCAGTTACCTAATGGTTTGGGGTTTTTTTTTGTTTATGTTTCTGCAGAATGTTTTTTAAAGATAATATGAGTAAGGTTTCACAGTATATTTCAGTTGGCAGAAGAAAAAGTAATTGAAATATTCAAAACGTTATCTCCAGTTATAATATCTAATTGTAACACTATGCTCAGTGTAATAGAAATATCGAGCAGGCTGCCTGTAAATAATTTCTCTAACTCTTGTTTTGAGGTGTGTTTAACAAACAAAAGCTATCTCCTGTTGAAGGTGATATGTCCCAAGTGTTGTCTTGGGAAAATCACTAAAGGTATTCACTTAGAATCAAAAACACGATCCTAATTTTTTTTTTTAATATATTTTCTTTATTTTCCTACTTCAGGTCCTGGGATTTTGACTCAATCTCTGATTGATGCTGGTTTTAGAGTGGTAGCTCTGGAAAGTAACTCAGATTTCCTTACAGACTTACAGGTATATTTTTGATTCAGGTGCATGTTTCTAAAACAAAATTAAAGGGAAAGTGAGAGCTTAAGTTGTTGTGTAATTGTTGGATCAAAAAGGAATTGGACAGTGGTTGTTACTTGCAACATCTGACAAAATGCCTAATAACGAACAGTATATAGTTTGGCATTGTACATCACAAATGCAGAATGTTTTTAAATTAATTTGGCATTTTGTGCATGTAGGAATTTAAGTTCATACGTAGTTTTTCTATGCATAAATGAACTTTCATGCATAAATTTGAAATTGATTGGAGTCATTGTAGATGTTTATGTTTAAGCAAGACTTCTGTATGAAGCTGTTAAAAGTCTGTAAAAATATGCTTAGTTATTCTGATTATCACACAGTTTTATTTAATCTGTTTTCCTACAATTGACACGTGTTGTCCTCTGCTGCTCACCTGGGCTCTGCATGGATTCAGAGGGGGTCAGACACAGAGCTGCAGAAGTTGCTCTAGAAGATTTGCAGTACAGTGCTGGTTTGGAATCCCTGACTCTCACCTGATTTTAAATGTATATAAAAGGTATCCTCTCCACAGATATGAAGAATTCAAGTTTCAAATTGTTAAAAGGAGCAGTTTCCTTCGTTTAATAGTTTGTGTGGTTTTTTAAAAACATTGCAACACATCTTACAAATTTACGAATGTGGTTTAAAGCTCAAGTTGAACAGCACAAAAAATGTCAAAATGCCTTTCCCAGTGAAGGGGGCAATTATTTTTATCAGCTGAAAAAAAGAAGCAGTTCTTTTTGTCATCTGTAAGAAGCAGCTCTGAGGTTTGACTCTTGTTGACTGGGTAACAATTTTAGGTAGGGCTTGAATGCATTTTTTGTTTGGGTTGGGTGTTTTGCAAGACCAGTTACCGTATCCAGATTTCTTCGACTAAAGTTGTTTTTATTCAGTCCCTAGAGAGTGGCCTGGATGGGCGGTTAAAGGTGATTCATGGTGACTTCTTCAGAATGGATCCTATGGCGAAGGGAGCTTTGAAACCACCTGCTGTGTCTTCTGAAAAACTTTTTGAAACCCTGGGTGTAGCAGCAGTTCCTTGGAGGGCAGGTATATGTTTATGATCCCACATGTTACAAACAAGTGTGTTTAAGGGGTGCATAGGCAGTTTGGCAAAAACTTTGGGATTTGCTTGAGATATATGTTCTCTTTAATACACATTCTGGATTATTAAATGCTGTTTTCTACATTTCAGCTTTGCTTAAGAATCATGATAGCTTCAGAGCCACCCCTCCCCCTCCCACCCCATGGCAATATCAGATAATTACGTATTTTATTGTAATTTAAAGTTTTTCTCTAATGCAAACTGGGCTTAGCTTTGACTAAGCTTTTGACTAAGGCTTGAACTGTATTCATTCTTGAACAACATGAACTCATAGGTGTTCTTCTCTTAGTTTTCATAGTTTAGACATTAGAATTAATGAGATTGTCTAATACATACTGCAGAATTTTAAAGATACTTTTGCTATTGTGGGAAACAGATGTTCCTTTGAAAGTTTTTGGAATCGTGCCACAGCAGTTGGAAAGAAACAGACTTTGGAGACTTCTTTTCGCCATGTATGAATGCAGTTCCATATACAGATACGGGAGAGTGGAACTCAACCTCTTCATAAGTGAAAAAGAGTATACGGTATGTGCAAGGCATTTTACAGGTAATGAAGGTGTGGTGCTTCACAGAACACAAACCCATTTATATTGTGTACTGAATGTTTTTGCTAGTGAATTTTTTTTCTACCAGAATTTTTAAGTATTGTCAGTCTCCTCCTTGTTTGCTTTATGCTGTGATAGCACTATTAAGAAACATTCTGTTGTCATTCAACTGCAGATCTTAAAACTGTGGAGACTGGTCCTTGAGAAGTATATGCAGCAGCAGCATAGCTGCTTTCCATTGTAAATTGTGAGGTGATTAAATTCTGTGCCATGCTTTCGCAAAAAGTTTGTTTACTAGTTGCAGGCAGTAGTTAACGAAGACTGAATTCAAAACACAAAAACACAAATGAAGTCACTAAATACCAATACAGTGAGATGCACTTTTCCTCTTGAGTTGCTTTGTATGCAGTACTGAAAGTAATATAGGCAATATATAATGATTTACACTCCTTTTTATTAATGCTCTGTCAACTAAGCTGTAGAACCTTTTCTGGATTGCATATTCCTAATTAATGCTGTGCAAAGGCTCTAGAACTGTACTTATACTTCAAGGATGACATCTTTTTCTCTCCTCCCCCCCCCGCCACCATGAGACTGGGAGATTTCTACAGAGTCATAAACCTTTAATTACTTGAAGTAGACAAGGACTTCCAGGTCCTTGTCCTTCTGCAACCAGTGTTGTATCTAACGCCCCATTGAAAAAAATTAAATGTCTTAAGTATATTCTGTGAAATGACAGTTTGGGCACCACTGAAATACCCACTTGTATGGTATGTTTTAATGGTCAGATGTTTTACTAAATGCAGGGCAGCCTATTCATTTAAGGTAGTCCCTGTTTCTCTTTTTTTTTTTAATTAACTTTTCTGGTTATAATGTGATCTCTTTTTTTTTTAATTAACTTTTCTGGTTATAATGTGAACTCTGTTACATAAGAGGTGTGTAGTAAAAGCTATTGGAACCTTCTTTAACTGGACATTGTTTACTCCTTTTTGCTGGTTGTTCTTGCTTTTTATTATATGACAAGGCTGTGTTATTCTACTACACAAAGTTAAATCTCCCTGCTACAATTTATTTCTTTCCTTGCCCTTTTTGAGAATAATCACAAGCTTTTTTTTTCCTTGCCCTAAGAGTTGTTTGATTTGTAACATTGATCAGGATGATGACTCTGCAAGTTGCTTAATGTTCAGTGTGGTCGCCTGATGTTTCACTTACTCTGCTTTGTGTGTCTTCTTGGGAATTTTATCTTATCAGTGCAAACTGATAACTCTGCCAAAGTTACAGTTTTTATATGACATCTTATCCTTATTTCTCTTCTGTGTGAAACTTCTCTGCCTTAAAAGGAACCAGAAAGATTATGCTGGAGAGTCATACATAGTTCAGTTATCCAAATAACTGCTGTGAAAAAATACTTCAAATATTCCATCTTCTAGCCCTGTCTTCTGACAAGATATATTAAAATAGCACAAAGCCCGTATTAGAGGCCTAATGTAACTTCACCTTGGAATTTTAGACTTAACTGAATTTCTTACTGTTTTATATATGTATGTGGATTTTGCTTAGATAAGACACAGTCTTCGTTCTTGCAATAAAAATGCTTGTTCTTGGCCATTTTTTTAGGTATTAACAGCAAAGCCTGGGAAGTCGAAGATTTATCAAGCACTTACTGTACTTGCACAACTAGGGTATGAAATTGAACTACTGCATAAGGTAAGAGTTTTGTACCAGCTGATAAGGCCTAAAGCTATGTATGGACATGCATTTACAAAAGGGTTTATAGTGGTTTACGATTGCAAACTAATTGGAAGCTAATTTGATGTTTAAATCAGTTGGAGAACTGTTGAAAATTTTTGTAAAAAGCTAAACCAGTCATGTTTTGTGTAAAACTCTTTCAATTAAGCAACATTGTCATTCCCTATGATGTCAGTGTTTTCACTGCAAGCCATTGTATTCAAAAACATTTATTCTCAGATTCTAGTAGATAAAAAAGATGTTTACACACCAGATAAACCTTTTCCATTTTGCTAATGGTTGTGTGAAACTAGAATTGTGTTTTTCCAATTTGTCATAGTCTGGTCTTTGTTATATCCTCCGAATTTTGCCATCATTTATGCTTTTGACTTCCTAAGCTGTGTTCAGTTGAAATTTGTTTGAGTCTTGGTGCCTTAATGTTCCTAGCAAACCTGCTTCTCCTACTAGTCAGTGCCTTTTTACCTTGTGAAACATGCTGTGGTTGAGTTTTAAAAGTATTTTTTATGTTGTCCTCCCATTTCCCCATGCACACACGGCCATCAACTTTCAGTTAGTTTATGCTTCTCAGATTTATCTTTGTGCTCCATTTTTCTAGGAACCTACTGTCCTAGTTTAAATGTTTTGCTAATCTAAAATGGATTTCACTGCCCATTGTCCTCCAAATACCTTATACTGCAAGGTATACATTAAGGTAAATATTAAGAAGTTGAAGAATAGTACTTTTTGAAGGAGGTCACCTGACTAACAGGGATAAGGTAGAAGTGGAGGCATTTGATGTCTCTTTTTCGTCAGTCTTTAATAATACTGACAAGTCTTGGGCTGCCTGGCCCCCTGAGCAAAAGGACCATGAGTATGGGAACTGTGACTTTCCATTTGTGGACAGTGAGACTGGAAGGGACCAGCTGTATCAGCTGAATGTTCTCAGGTCCTTGGGGCCTGATGGAATTCACCCCAGAGTGCTGAGGAGCTCGTGCAGCTATGGCAGGACCTCTCTTGATCAGGTACCAAAGGTCTTGGGAGTCTGGGGCGGTCCCTGCTGACTGGAGCAGGCCAGTGTTATTCCACGTCCTCCTACAAAGAACAACGTGAGGGAAGACCCAGTGAACTACAGACTTGTTTGTCAAACCTCAGCACCTGCAACCATTCTGGAGTACCAGAGTCTGCTGGGTACTATTGAAAGGCATTTGAAGAATAATGCACTCATCAGGCACAGCTAACAAGGGAAAGTCTTGTTTAACCCATTTGACTCCCTCCTGTGATAAGGTCACCTGCCCAGCAGATGAAGGGAAAATGGTGGATGCAATTTTTCTGGATTCTAGGAAGGCTTTTGATACTGCCCCTCACAGCATCTTTCTGGAAAAGCTGTGCAGCTGTGGGATGAGCAGGTTCAGGGTGTGCTGGGTGGAGAACTGGCTGAAGGGCAGAGCTCAGAGGGCTGATTTGGGCTACACCTGGCTGGCCACTGCTCACCTGGGGCTGCTGCTGGCAGCAGCTCAGTGTGAGCCAGCAGGGTGTGCCCTGGCAGCCAGGAGGGCAAACTGCACCCTGGGGTGCCTCAAACAGCACCATCAGCTGGGCAAGAAAGCTGATTGTCCACTGAATTCAGCGTGGTGCAGCCTCACCTTAAACACCTGGGCAGTTCTGGGCCCCACAATTTAAGAAGGATGTGAAGGTCCCAGAGTGCATCCAGAGGACAGCAACAAAACCAGTGAAAGGACCAGAAGGAATGTCCCATGAGGAGCAACTGAGGGCTTCGGGCTTGTCCTGTTTGGAGCAAAGGAGGCTGAGGAGTGACCTCACTGCTCTCCACAGCTTCCTGAGGAGGGGAAGGGGAGAGGGAGGTGCTGAGCTCTTCTCCCTGGTATCCACTGACAGGATACATGGAAATGGTTCAAAGCTGTGCCAGAGGAGGTTTAGACTTGGCATTAGATGTGCTTCTTTAGGGAGAGGGTGGTCAAACACCATAACAGGCTTCCTAGAGCTGCCCCAAGCCTGTCAGCATTTAAGAGAACATTTGGACAATGCCCTTTATAAAATGCTTTAGCTTGGCCAGCCTTGAATTGCTCAGACAACTGGAGTAGATAATCACTGTAGGTACCTTCCAACTGAAATAGTCTATTCCAGTCTAACAAAACACTTTAATTCCATAGTACATAATACATTTGCTTCCTCCCATAGGAACCTTGGTCTTCATTTGCAACCAATTTGAAAAATGGGGGACTAGCAGTACCAAAAGCTGGGGTAAGATTGTTGTATATGTTTTTCTAAACTAGTTTTAATGAAAGGTTAAAGTAACTTTATAGCAGCATTTACAGATGCATTTTTTAAGAACTGTTCTAATTAAAATTTAGGGCAGCATAGAGATTCATCAAAAGTGGAGTGAAGAATTGCTGTTTTCTTGGAAACTGAAATAAACTAGTATCTTTATTGTCTGAGATAGAAAAAATATAGTAAGTAAACAGCATAAAGGAATATGAATAGGTAAAGTATTTTTCAGAGAAAGTTACTGATGGTCACATCTACCTGCTTGAACAAAACAAGTTACCACAGTCAATAACACAATCAGTATGCTGCTGGTTTTGGTTAAAATAGTCATTCACATGTCTATTATAGATTTCATGTGCAAGTTAATTGTAGAAAAGCACCAGTCTCCAAACTTAAATTTGAGAAGTGCAAAAATACCTTGTGTAAAGTTACTTACTGCTCTCCTTTGGAAAAGTAATGATGTTCCTTTGTATTATAAAGGAATATTCCTATTTAATTCTGATAATATAAAAGCATATTTACTTTATATTTTTGAGTTTCTAGCTCCCCAGAAAACTGCTGTGGTGCTGTATTGAGTATAGTTTGCAATACTTCTGTAATATATTAAGTGACTGGGTGTGCCTTCTATGCTTAGTTGTGTTGCTGAATAGTCATGTGGAGAGGCCCTTAAGGTGGGCTATACAAGATGTACCAGGACAACTTCAGAAGTACAGGTGTCAGATCTAATATATCCATTGCTGCCAATACAGAAGTACATTTATTTCCTTTGAAGACTCCACTTCATCCCAGTTTTATAAAATCCTCTTTTTGCAATAGTGTCTTAGTGTTGCACTCGCGTGATTCTGTCCTTATACATACAAGGCAGGTCTGATAACTTGCATAGTATAGGAACACAATAGCCTGTATAATATCTTGAAAACTCACACCAAGCCTGTTTCTATTTCAACTAAGAAAGTCTAGCTTAAAAATACAGAAATTAACCCCAAGTGATAGTATGTTTCTTTTGTTTTCTATTTCCTTTTCTCTTTGAGGCACAGGGAGGTGAAGCCTCATCTTCCGATGAAGTCATCTTGTTAAGACTTTTAATAAGAAATGTTACTGGTGGCAAAGATGAAGCTCTTGGCTTAAGATAGATACTGTCTAAAAAAGTGATTTTTTCAGTGACTTGCTCTGTTTTTCTTGCAGCGGCTGCCAAATGACCATTTCTGTTTGGTACGACTGACTCCTCAGCAAAATCTATTTACAGGAGGCTTGAAGCCCTCAAATGCATCTACCTTTATTTTCATGGTGAAACAGTCCTTTGCTAAACCTAAGTCTAAACTTACTGATAGATTAAAGTAAGTAAGAAAGAATTACAATTTTTATACTTCAAAGAAATATATGAAAATATTAAAATATATTCCCAAAGCAGTGTTTATTTGCAGATGAAATACTGCCTTATAAAAAACCCTCAGTAATTAATTTTTAATTATCAACATGTAGAATAGAAGATTTTATTATGCAACCTGCTATACAGCATTTCGGGGACTGTCAGGAAGGTTGGAAAGTATTTAGAATATATATGTGCAGTAATTCCTGTACCTCCAATGGAACTTAGGTCATGTATCTGTAAGAGGTTTTCACTTACTTTACAGATACAATAATGCAGCCACCAAGAGTTTTGCAGGTACAGAAATTAAAACCTGAAAGAGATTCAGCTTACAACAGACATCAAAGTTACATTAATGAAAACAGCTGAAGGTTATAGAAGGTGGAATGGGGATGTCCTCAAATGGCTGTTACCTAATTAAAAAATTAGGTTTTAGACTTTACCAATTATGCAAGCTATTCAGGTTTCTTTATGATCAGTAGGTTTCTGTTTCCCAGAAATGGAAGGTGTTCACAGTCTGGAAAGCATTGACTTCTTGCTGATGAAAATAATGAATATACTTCTCATTTGCTGATAGTAGGTTATGGAAGTTAATTTCCAGAAAGGGGGAAAAAATAAGCTACTAAATTCCAGTAACTGTCTTAGAAAGACAAGTGGAAAGAGCCTTAATGGATTTCTTTCTTAAAGCTCAGTGATATACCTCATCTCCACTTGATCCTTCAGCCAGGAAGTTGAAGGCTTCTAATATGCATCTTCTGTGTATTTATACATTTTTTTTTTCTGTCTGGGAAATGGTTAATGTATGTGCACCTTTATAAAAGTATAGCTTTCATAGCAAAGATGTAGATGGGAGGGAGGGTGGATACATCTGTTTAAGTGTAGAAGAAAATACCTGGGAGGTGTAAGCCACTGGTACATGCTACACTGAGTCATCCTTGGCTTTAATTTCTCCAGCATGGAAACACCCTTTTTAGGCTGTAATGCCTGTTACTGACTTATGAATTTAGGGTGGATGAGGGAGAGAGAGCGCCCATCCTGTAATGAGGAGGTTTGTGTGGTCTGGTATTGTCTGTGTGTGCTAGGAGCTTTATTTGCTATTGATGTGTTTTAATAGCAGAGGTTTCTTCCTGTTTGCAGCATGGATTGAAAGTGTGTTGCAAGAAGAGGTTAGCTTCTTCTAGAGGCTATGAAAGAGTCAAGTGGGCCTTCAGATAATATTTCTTGCTTTTTAATTTTTCACAGAAAGAAATGCTCCATTATGATTTTGTGTGTTTGTTTCAGTTCCTGGAGCTTGGACAATAGTGACAGATTACTGAAAGCACTAGAAATTCCCAGAAATGCTTCAATGTATAACTTGTATCCAGAAGACTATAAGCGTCTTTTTGAGGCTTTGCAAAACTCTGATTTGTTTGCTGAGACCTTCTTCCATGATGAAGTCTTGACAAGTACAAGGACCATGAACTTATAAATCTAAAGCTTTTGGAAGATCACCTTTGCTTCTGGAAGATTACTTCGATAAAAAGTGATTTAAATAAAATCGAAGATACTGTTAGCTAGATGACTTCCTGTCCAAACAGGAAAAATTTAGCAATTAACAAGAGCCCTTCTACTTAGGATGAAAGTAATGAATTCACAGTTATCTTTCACAGTCCTGTCAGGAATGGACAAGCCTGCACACAATCCTATCTGCAATGGACAAGCTTTGCAACTTTTGCAGGAGCTTATTAGCTCGTGCTACTTTTGGATGTACCACTTAAATGCAATGTTTTGTTACACTGTTGCTGTGTATTTACAACATTTGAAAAAAATTACCAGACCAAATTATTATTTGTTTGGTTTTTATTTTAGTGCTTAACAATTTGGATGCCCTTTTGACAGATTCACAAAATACAAAGGTCTTTACAACCACTGAGCCTGCAACATTGTCTACTTTTCTGAATTTGCAGCCTAAAGTCAATAAATGCTAATAAATGAATAGTGGTATGTTAATAGAAGACAAGGTAATGACAGAGTGATAAAATATTAACTGAGAGTTGCTTAAAATAAAGATTGTGATATCCCTGGGGAAAAGTTGTAACAGTTATTTCTTTTAAAAATAAGAGGGGCAACACATACTAGTCTGTAATACAATACACAAACACCTACATGTGTATAGGGATTATTTTACGTCTGAAAGTCATCAGAATATTCAGTGCCGTATAAATGATTTTTATTAATAATAAAAAATAATCTTATTTGAAACCTTTGCCAATATTTTTAACGCGTAATACACATACCAAAAAATTACTCAAAACCATATGCTATTAAAATTCTGGTTTTAGCTATAGTACTCTGTAAGGCAACCTGTTCCCAATTTCTCTGTCTTGCCATGTAACTGTTCTGTTGTTGTTCAGCAAAGCTGAGAGGTTGTACTGATTCTGTGTTGTACCCTCTGGAAAGAGCTGTGGCAAAAAATACACTTCTTTAGCAAAGCACTAGTTTATAAAATGCCATCTTGGTGAAGGCTGAGCTATTTTCAGGCTGTGGATAAAAGTAGTGCCCCAAACAATGCAAAGAGAATTGTATTTATTAAGGTCAGTGTGAGGTATAGATGTAATAAGCATTCATCTCTGTCTTCCTCCTGCAGTTCTGGCTGCAGCTGACAAAGTGACTTTGAGCAGCCTCAGTTCACTCTGCTAGCTAGGCTGCAGCTTCCTCTTGAAGCTGCTGCTGAGCTTTTGTAGTATTATGATGAAACTCCTGGAAAGGCTGAGGCTTAATTTGCAGTCTGTCTCAGAGCCTTGCTGGTGTTCTGGTGCAGGTTGTCAAGATTTGAGGCTTCCTTTCTGCTTACATCTCTGACTATTTCAGAGATAGTCATTGTTAATTGTCAGTGAATGGCAACCTTGCATTAACAGAAGCAATTCCACCTTTTCCAGGCTCATCAGATGGTAACTGTCTTATCTACTGGTCTACAAGACTGCTGTGTCTCTTGGGCTGATTCCCCCTCCCCACCTTGAATCAAAACACCTTGCTCTTGTTGCAGCAAGATGTCTTACACCTCCAACATACCAGGAGAAGTATTCTATACATGAAATGTAAGACCACCACTGTCTAAATAAATTTCTTCAACTGTGTACTGATAACATTTCAGACACGAACTGAGAAAAAGAAATTTGTTTTGTTTTGATGCTGTTGCAAAGCAGCACTTAATGATCCAATGCAGAGACTAACAGCAGGAGTCTGTAAGAGGAAGGAATATTGCATAACTGGGGACTTGAAATGAGATTTACTACTCAACAGAAATGCACCATTAAGGCTAAGTGTAAGGAATGTTTAGTCCTGATCACAAATGTGAAATGGAGAGAGAAATGCCTGCCATTATAAAAGTGATTTTAGTATTAATGGAAAAAATTGAAAATGTGAAAATGACTATTGTATATGAATAAATACACAGGGAGTGAAAATTAAATAAGTCTATATATTTGATTAATTTATGCTTTCCACTCAGTAATTCCTACGGTTGCAGGATTTTAGCTCTTGTAGGATAATGTTGAACTTTCACTTCACTTTCAAAATTTAAACTGTACATAAAGACTTGTCATACATTTCTGTTACCATTTTTTGTAGGGGCGTAGAATATAAGAAAACAAAGATAGTGTACAAAGTAATCTTACCCCTAAGGAGTTGCAGCTGGGCCAATTATCAAAGATTAGGAACAAGCCTGACTTTACCAGGCCATAGCTGTAAGCAATGAGAAGAAGAGTGCTACAAAAGAGTGGGGTGGCTGGGTGAGAAGGAACTGGAGTCAGTTGGCTGCTTTGTGAAGAAGAAAAGCAGTGCTTGGAGGAGCAGCTCAAGAGAAAATACTAAGAAGGTATGAAACTTGTGATGAGGAGACAACAGTATGGAACCCCTGTAATCAGATGACAACAGTTTTCAACCAATGCTGTGCTATTTGTATTTGTTTCCTTTGCATAACTGGTTTTTTTTTTCTTCAAGACTGATTTAATACATGAACCTCTGAAAGATGAACCACATGTGATGCATTATCTAGTAGAACACTTAAGTGTTGCTCTCAGTTTTCCAATTTTTTTGAGGAGCTGCCCAAAAAATGGTGTTTGGCATTCCCTATTAAAGTTACAATCAATATATCATAGCTGATATATTGATTGTAACTTTGGAGATGCCAAGTCTTTTCTAGCGGCCCTCATCACTTGTGCCATATGTCTGGGAAATAAAACTATGACTGTGCTAGGAATTGCCTAAGCTCTTCCTACTTACCTGTATTCAAATCATAACAAACGCAAATAGAGACAGAAACCAACTTGGTCCAGTTAATGAGAAATTTTGCACTTGGAAATAGGTCAGTTAAGTTGAACTCCATAGTCAGTTCACTTTTGATCTAGAAGAAGCATTTGTGACCTTGCAGTAATTAATCCAGTAGATGCTGTGATAAGGGGTTGTTAAGGTGGAATGTGTCTGTACTGGCTGTAAACCTGTTCAGCATTGCACATTTTAATAATTATAGCTTAGCCTTGCAGGCTAATGATAATGTTGATGGAAATACCAGCATAAAACTTGAGAAATAGATTGTGTGGTATAGTTTAGGATGTGCAAATGTGATAGGAAGAAACTGAGGCTTCCTGAGATGCATGTTGAATTGTTTTGTCAGACTGAACACAATCTGTGGGGCTGCAGATTGAAAACTCTGACCTGAACTTTGTAAGACATTAATTAGCAAAGACATACCTTTCTTCTGTAGATGTTGAGAAAAAGGAAATAACAAGTAACTTTTCCGGAAAGGACAAGTCAGTGGGAGATGTTGATTTGCTCACGTTATATCCTTGTTTAACAGCTATTGCATCTTTCCTTGTGTGGGCTGTTTAACTTGTCACTGCTAAAAATAGGCACACTGACTGTCCCTAGCAGAGAGAACACAACATACAGGAAGCCCAAGGGAAATCAGGAGTAGTTGAGATACATTATGAGTCATCGGCTGTTTCATTTGGTGTAAGTCTTTAGGCACTGATGTGGTTGATCCTATTGATACCACTCCAAATAAACAGCTCAGAACTTCCTGATCTTGCTTCTGTCATTTGAAGGAAATTGACATGTTTGGGGCAGGGAAGATACAAATAAAGTAGAATGGTTTGGTAAATTTCCCAGTGAAAAAAATCAACGGATGAAATCTATGTGAAATTTATTAAGAATTTGTGCTTAAAATGCTTCTGCAGTGATTTTTAATTTAACAATCTAGAATCAATTTTTCACCAGCACACCAACACTGAAAGTGAAGAGACCTCTTCAAGAGATACATGTTCATAAAAATTTGTCTGTCCTTACAAGCTTTCAACTAATTAATTGATAGCTATTCTATGCTGTTAGTGACACAGGTTTTGTACAATCCAAAATTTAACATTTTGTGTTTCGAGGCATATTTTGCTCCCAGAAAAAAAAAAAAATCCATTTTGTGCTGTGTTGTTTGGAATGGCTATTGCACATTTATGAGCAGGGAGCAGAATTTGCATTATTTCATTACTGCAGCTGTTCCTCTAAATTCATGTTCTAAAACACGCTGTCCTGAAATAGAAGAGCTGAAGCTCCATGCTGGTGTCTCCTCGCAGTAAGAATGTATGACTAATTCAGCAGCATCAGCCACAATTAAGGGATATTTCCTTCAAAACTGCCCTCATTACACTCCTTGACAGCTTCTTCCGTCCAGAATGTGTCATGCACTTCAGACAGCTGCTGAGAAGTCTGACCTGTTTAGGTCTGTGTATGACTTGGTCATACAAAAATACCATGTTGATAACAGGCATTAAATTCAACTAAATATATTCTTGGGCTAAATAAGCACTTACTGGATATACAGCCCTACTATCATTATGCTTTCGAGAAAATTCAGACTGATGATTCCAAAACATTCAAGGTGGGCATTCTATTGATCACCATTGCTCAAAGATTGTTGAATGGCCCTCCTAGGCAGATTTAGGCAGTCACTAACCTATAGACATAGATATCCAGAATCAGTTCTTCAGGCCCTTCACACAGAAGTCCAAATATCCAACACTGCATTAAGATGTTCAATGCTGTGTTTGAAAGCTTATCTACACAGAAAATCTCTATTACTGCAATTATGTTTTCATATCACTTGAAATGCAATGTCAACTAAAAGCTGTTTTCAAGTTTCTGTGGCTTATTTCCTGTACAGCTTATGCCAAGCTGATGGAAGTCCCTTTCTTCAGGTATCTGTACTTCAGATCTTCCTAGAGTAGCTGGGCTCTTCAAGGTTGTGATTTTCATTTTGTTTGTGTCAGTGAGACAGAAGACTGGCATTCCCTCAGATGTGTTTTTTGTACTTTGCAAGGTTTTTTTGTGTTACTGGACATATAAGTGAGAAAACCTGCCAAGAAAAAAAAAGAGAAAATAATGAAAATTACATCTGGTATTGTATATTTATATTAGCTCTTCAGTGAGTGCACTTTTTGCAGTTCATGGGTAGGCCTTTAGGTTCATGCTTTTTGTTTGACCATTCTTAAATTTATCCACTAATAGAGGCAGATGTTAACTTCTCTTATTACTGGGCTTATTTTTGGTACAGGTTTTGGGTGATGCGTGCTTAGGAATTACAACGGTATAGACAGGAAAATGCAGAACATTTAATAAGTGAAGATGTACAGGCCAAATATAGACCTAATTGCCTAATATTTTAATAACTGCTAAGGTTAATTCTAGAGAAACTCACAATATCACTGTAATTTAACACATTTCAAAAATTTGCTAGAAGAGCTAAAGATAAGCATAGTAACATGCATAATGATTTCACTAGCAGCTAGATTGCTGTCAGTTCTTTTGGTAATGAATTACATCATTGCAGCATTAAGCAAATGTGAAAGATCTACTTTTTGTGAGAATCCTCTGGCTTTAGGTGCCTTGGTTCTTCCTAATAGCAGTGTTTTAGATATGCATATTGCCATTCCTCTTTACCTTGTTGCAACTTGGATGAAAACAAAAGCAGACTGAAATAATAGTTACTGAGACCAAAACAGAGTGGTTTTAGCATAGCTGCTTGGCAGAACTCTTTGGTTTATGTCTCAGTGTTGACAGCACGAACCAAGACTCCTTTCCAAAACACAAGCCCTACCTCCCTCTACAGGCGTGATAAGGAAAACCAGACAAAGTCGATCTGCAGTTTAGCACATTTAGCCTGCATCATGAGTGTAATCTCGTAAATGAATGAAAGTTATGCAGACTCATACAGAAAGCATTTATTTCACAGGCTTTGTGCACCAACATTTCAGATTAATATTCTTATTTAATTCTGCAAGTTTTGCTTTTTCTGTTGTCATTTATCTGGTCTCTTTAACTCATGGTTCTGACAAAAAGAAATCTGGTGCATGGGGCGCATTCTCAGTGAGACACACCAGAGCACAGGTGCAGCTACTGGCCCAATCTGTATTCACATCACAGTGAGATCCAGAAATACATCCAGATGCCAGCTCACAAATATAATGTCCTTTTTGGGAATGTTTTTTGACTGAATCATTATCATATCCCTTTCTTTGTAAACCAAACTGTTTAATATTTTGGGTGTAAATATCTAAAGTGAGGGTGCCTGGAGGATGGAGCTGGGTTGTGCTCAGTGGGGCCAAGCAATAGGACAGGAAGCAAGGGGCAGAAACTGATGCACAGAAGTTCCACCCGAACATGAAGAAAAGCTCCATGTGCAGGTGACTGAGCAGTGGAGCAGACAGTTCAGAGAGACTGTAGAGTTCCCCTGATTGGAAATAGACAAGATCCCTCTGGACGCATTCCTGTGCAAGGCGCTCTGGGATGGAACTGCTCAAGCAGGGAGGTTCCGCCAGATGACGCACTGTAGACCCTAGCCCACCCTGCGATTCTGTGATAAGCATTACTAGCTGCCCCTTCAGGCAAAGGGCTGCCCTGCGCCTGTCGGTGCGCCTGTGCTGGCCCACACGGGTATGCCGCAATACCGGCTCCTGCCCACCGCGGGGCCGCCCTTGCCCTGATTTAAGATGGCGCCGGCCGCGCCCGGTCACGTGCCGGCGGGCGGGGCGGCCGCGCTCTCCTCTCCGGTGGCGGCGCGCGTGGCAGGATGGAGCCGGCGGCGCTGGAGAGGTTCCACAGCCCGGGCAAGGGCAGCGGCCTCCGCTCCCGCCGCAGCGTGCGGCCCGGAGAGCTGCTCTACCGCGACGTGCCCTTCGCCTACGTGCTCAGCAAGCAGCAGCTGGGCAGCGTGTGCGAGCGCTGCCTGCGCAGGTACCGGCGAGAACGCGCCGCTCGCAGCCAGCGCCGCCCCTTCCGCCGGGGCGGGGCCGCGCCGTGCTGTGCTGTGCCCGCGGGCCGGGAGTGCGCGCCCGCAGAACAGCCGGCTGTGCCTGGCGGGGCGGGATGGGAAGGGAAGGGGTGTGTGCTCCAGAGAGGAGCCGGCTCTGCCTGGCGGGGCGGGAAGGAAGGGGTGCGTGCTCCGGAGCGAGGAGCCGCCTCTGTCGAGTCTCGCGGCTATTTGCTGCCAGGGCTGAGGTGCGGGGCTTGCCGCTGTTTTTAACTGGGGGATTTTTTTTTTTTTAAAGCGGCTTTTTTGAGGATGTCGCCTCCTCCCGGGCGCTGCTGTTCTGGGGAGGTTTCCCGGGCTGTCGGTGCGGTGCCGCCGCTCCATGCTGTGTTCCCGCTGGGCCGGCGGTGCCGGGAGGGTCCGGGCTCCGCTCGGGGCCGAGGGGAGCTGGGCCCGCAGAGCTGAGGCGGCCCCGGCCCCCCTGAGCTCCGTGTCCCCGGGGCTGGTGTATCCCGATAAAGGGCACGTGGCTTGGAGACGTGCCGTAAATAAATGGCTGCCTTCCTCCCGCTTGTCAGTTTCCGCAAGTGGAAACTGACAAACACATGGTAACTTTCTGTGTTTGTTTAGAAGGAAACGAACAGAAGAGAATTTTAAACTAGAGCGGTTTCCCAGCAAGCTGGGTTGTGGCAGAGCTGTTAAAGGAATATCTGTGTATTAGTACCTGAAATATACTGCTAGATGAACCAAACCCCTGTGTAATTGCTTGCCAAGACATGAGGAGGAGAGACGGTAAAATCCGATACTGCTAACTTTTCTTTTTTAGGTTTTTGCTTTCATTCGATTTTTTTTCTTTTTTTGACCGGGGGAAGAGGGTTATTTTGAAAATATTTGAAGTTTTGTTTGTAGAAACAGTCCAGGTGATTGGCTTCATGTCCTTTACAGGCATGAGAATATGGGTCTCACTTAATCAAAGGAAAAAATTGACAATCTTCTCCAGGTGATGCTTGTATCTTGCATCTTCAGCATATTGGAAAAAAAAACCCCAACCAAACCAAAAACCCAACAAAAACCTGTTCAAAAAAAAAGCCCCAAAACACCAAGCTCAAAAGATTTTTAGCTATTATGTTTGTGAAGTCTGACTTGTGACATCAGAGCCCTTCGGGGTGGTGATTAAACATTTTCTGCTTGAAGTTGAGAGGCTGCAGACTTCAGAGGGCAGGCTGAGTGCAGCAACAGGTGGAATAAAAGTGAATCTGAGGTGTTGGAATGTAGATGTGTAACCAGCCATGTTTTGTTGGGAGAAATAATGGTATTACTAGCTTGTATCACAAGAGGTTATTAATTTGTGGCTTTGGTTTTTTTTTCCCCCTATATTAATGATAGCAGTTATATTAAAAAAGGTAAATCAGGAAGTAAAAAATATATTTCCACCACTCTGTCTTCATTTGCAAAATGTGCTGTGGCTAGACAGAGTTTATAGATCAAGACTGTCCAAGCTGACATTTGTTTAATTAAAGGATATCTATACATAAATACAGAGAATTTTTTTTTCTGAATGTGTAGAAATTAGGCAATTTGTAAAGTACTGCTGAACTGTGATGTGAAATACAACTGTTTCATCAGTCTGGTTTTGATCTGGTTGAATCTGGTGTGGTCTTTTTTCAAAGTGAGATATCAGAAAAACCTTACTGTTCTCTTCCAGGAATATAGATAAAAGTCACGTTGTCCACTACTGTTCCTGTTTTTCACTGATCTTTAGGTGGCAGTACAGGAACATGAATTAAAAAAAAGTCCAGTTCTTAACGTTGATTTAGTGTTTTTAGCAATCCTTTTATAGATGCAATTAATGTTTGAGGCTTTACACTGATGTGTAATTCTGTACTTTTGTCTCTGTTTGTAGTAGTGATTATTGTTTGATGCAGTTTTAGGCTGTATGAGAAGTGCTGGATGAGCCAGAAGATAAGTAGGGAAGTGCAGAGTATTTTCCTTCTGGGCTGCCTGCTGTGAGGCAGCGTGGTCTTGCCAGGATTTGGGGTCACAGGCTTGTGACAGTGCTGACTTACTCTGTGACCTGGGCCAAGTTCCTACAGCAAGGGTCTGATGTACCAAAGCAGGGTAAGGTTGGCTGTTGGGGGCAGTTTGCTGCTCTGTTGTAGAAAGGAAAGCTCAGATAGTGCAGTAGTTCTGCTTAGTCTTGCCTCAATTAAAGTGAATGTTATTGTGGATTTAAAGTGCTGAAGTATTTATATCCAAGAACATACATATATATACACACACACACGTATACACATATATATATATATATATACTTAGTGCATCTAATAGTAATCTAATAGTAGAAAGATTGAGCCCTTCCTTGTTTTACTGGGCTGTTAGTACTGTTTTTATAGTGACAATAAATTTTTTAGTCATTGTTTTTAGGTCTGTCGTATGTAGTGCAGATGGCAGATTTTTGTCACTGTGTCCCCTTTTGTGATTTCTTACTTCAAATGGAACCGTGTGTTTTCTAATGAAGAGGTTCATGTTGGTTTTCTTTATACAAGGCTGGGCTGAAATGCTCTGCTGTAGATGATTTAATATGCTAGTGTAGCTGTTTGAACAGTATTCTGTTAGAAATTATAAAAAATACTGCCCTGAAATAAGATACATAATAAAGATTTGCTCTGAAATACAAGTTTTGATAGAGTGGTGGCAGTGTGTATTTCTATGGAACCAGTGTCTTAGTAAAACATGATGTTTTGCATGATGGTACATCTTTTGGAAGAGTATTTGTAGTGTGACAAAATTTGAATGGCCAGCATATTTTTCCAGCAATTTCCTGGGGAATGCAACAGAAAAGATTTTTTTTTTTCCTCTTACTAATTAAAAGTTTTCTTTATTGGTTCTTCCATGCTTTAAAACCTCTTTAATGTTGGTCTGACTCTCAGATTTTGAATTGAAGATATGCCCAGCTTTTTATAGATGGGGTATCAAAATTAAGTGAAAGTCAGTGATATCTTTAGTGTTTGTTTGCTTTTCACAAAACATTTCTGTGATGCCTTGTAGTTAGATGAATCCACTGCAAGAATATTGAATTCTTAGTTGATACTTAGGAGCAAGCAAACAAACTTTATAGAACCTGAGTCTCAGAAAAAGTAGGGGAAAAGAGCACCACCCTATTTCAAAGTGCTTTAACATTTATACCTTCGAGGGAAATGAATATATGAAAATAAGTAATGAGTAACATTATGTATAGACTATGAAATAAAAGGCATTAGTGTTTCTTGTTTGGGTAAGGTCAGAGGTTCAGACTCTGGAAGTGGGTTAAGGGGAAGTATGAATGTGTTTTTGAATGACTATAAGTTTTTTAAACGTACTTAAAAAGGGGGAAAAAAAAAGCTAGGGGTGGTGATAAGCTAGATGAGACTGCAAACATTATTGCAGAATGAGAAATATAACCAAGCTGAATAGTAAAGTGATTACAGTACACTAAACACAGGACAGCAATTGTCTGCTCCTTCCTTGATTTCACCTGATTTAAAAAAAGCCAAATGGAAACACCTCTACATTCAGTCCTTGTCTTCAGCATTGACACACTCTTAATTTGGCTGCTTTGTTATTATTATTCCTACTAATACAGTCACTGCTACTATGACAACATTGAGTTATTTCATCACCATGAAAATTGGCATACCATTGTTGAAGTGTGGAGTGTCAAAGTTATTGGCAGCCTGAAGGTACAAAAGTACCATTAAGTTTTAACCATGGTATGGAACTCTTTAAGTGGAGAGAAGCAGGATTTGACTCAGAGAGTGACCGGGGGGTGGTTGTGATTGTGTGATCCATCCTCCCACTGTGTGGCTTAGACTTGTGTGGTTCTGCCTGAGAGCTGATTGTTAGCTGTTCAAGTGTACCCCTTTCACACTGCAGCAGGGAGATCAAGAGAGGAGAGGAGCTCATTATTTTGGCTTTCCAGCAATGGTAGTTTCTCCATGAAGGTTCTCTCATTCACCAATAGCTAAGATGCTTCCTTAAGCCCCAAACAGGGAGTCTCTTTCAGCACAGCCCCTGAGTTCTGCTGCTTCCAGCTTTGCTGGGTGATTAGGTGCAAGCTGATGGATGCTCTTTTTTATGTGATGTTTAGCATATGTGTGACTTTGAGTAATGCACAAGGCTGTAAAAGCTACACTGCCTCTGTGTTTATACCTGAAAATTACTTCTGTTGCTGGTTAATACAGAAATAGATTTGAATTAGCCTAAACTTCTTGAAAACACCCTGTTTTGTTGCTCTAGGTGTTCTTGTATACATATATTTTGTTCTACAGGGATTCTAGAGTGTGGAAAATGAATACTTGATGATGCATTCTTTGACTTTTAACTTTTTATCAGTTGTCATCAAATGAAGATAGTAAAGTGTTATAGTTCTTTAAATATAAAACAATATCCAAATGTCGATGTTTTACAGTTTGCTTGTATAAAAAGATGTTTTGGGTTTTTCCTTCCTGTAGAATATTGTATTTCCATGGTTGTTTATAGAATGGAACAATGTTTTAAAATTCCTTAAAGATATGTAAGAATATAATTCTTAGACTTATTATATAAATGAATAAAGTTGGTCAGCATGGCTTGGTGCCAAGTCAATAAGGTTTTTAAAATGTGAGATATATGATGTATTTGGTGTCTCTTCAGTGCCAGTCAAAATTCTAGACAGAGTTCCAGTAGTTTTCACGGTGCATAACTTCTTATGGAGTAGAGGAATATAAAAAAATATTATTAATCACATTGTAAGTATTAGGAGCCATTATGTTTTTGTGCTTCCAGGATAGGATAATCCTGGGAATAATGTGGTATAATTTGATGGAGCACCCTGACAGTTAGGGGTGAAATTGCAGCGCTGACTCTTGAAATACCTGAAATGTGAACTAAGAGCAAAGCATGTGAAACAAATTATATGTGAGACAGAAGCTATACAAAGTATCATAATTTCAGGTTCTGTGTGCATTTGTGAGAATGTTTCCCAAGACCTGAGAAATTGAACACCACCACCAGTAACATTTCTCTCTGTAGCTGGATGATTGCCTGAAAAAAGGCAGCATTTTCCTTAGAAGACATTCTCCCTTCCCCATCTCAACTTAGTCCCGTATTGTTGAAGCAACTTTATGAAGAGCAGTATAGAAATGTTTTTTGTTCTGCCCTCATGCCAGCTGGAGCCATAGAAGTGGCTTTCAGGCTGCTGTCCTGTGCTGCCAGAAAGTCTTCTGTGAGAGAAAGTGAAGACATGGACTGTGCTTTCCTTCAGTGTCCTGTCCAGAGAAGGTCTGGAGCAGAAATTATGTCCATCTCCCATTCCTTCTCTTTGGAGTCAGGTTGTAGTAGGGGGAAGATGGAAGCTCTGGCATTCAGGATAGCAATCCTAAGTTGTTGTCCTGGCCCGCCTGTTGGTTTGGTTTACTTCCCTCACAGCACTCCTTCTAGTGTGTCAGGAGTTTTAGTGGACCAGGAGTTTGGTGTGTTACTGTTAGCAATATCCCTTGGTAGGTGCTTTTGGCCGACTGTTTATTTATCCTGGAGGCTTGTTTTGAGAATGTAATTCAGGTTCTGTTAGCTGTAAACCCTTCTTTTCATTGCATAGTATTTTGGCCTTCAATTGGTACCTCCCCCCTCTGGGGTTGCTGTAGGTAATACATGGGTCACTGCTAATCTCCTTCCCTTCCTCCCCTGCCTTGTGGTCTTGAGACTGTTGTTCATGTCTGCTGCTGCCAACCTGGCTCTGCTCCTGTTAATAACAGGAGAAACAGAAAAGGGAGAGGCATTGTTAAAAATAAATTCTCCCAGGTCAAGAGTTTTTATTGCCATGCCTGTCATTCATGGAAAATGAAAATTTTAGACATGCTTTAAAGGGCCCTAAAGCTATTACTGTGTTGGGATCTTATGTATACAATTTTCATACTTATACTGCTGTTTAATTTGAAAAGTATGGTATCAAAATTGTTGTCCTGTCAAGCTGTGACTGACCATTTAAGTTGTAGCATTCTTGTGGATTTTACTCAATTTAGGTTTTGCTGTGTATCTGCAATGCACACCTGATACTGTATTTCTGTTCTGCATGGTGCAGTCCCTAATATTAAAGTTTTAAAATATTAATATGCTCTGCATAAATACTCTTTGCTTGTGGTTATTGATAAAATGATGAAAATAAGTTCGTGGATTGGATTGTCTTTAGTATGCATTTCCTTAGGTTGAACTCTAATTGTGCAAGTACAAAATTATAATCAGCACTAGAAGGGAAAACATGAGTGATTAAAATATGGTAATCTCTAGGTAATGTAACAACACAATTTCTTCCAGATATTTCCCAAAGTTTTTAATTATGTGAAAATTGCTCAAAGTTTTGTACTGCATTAGGAATTTATTGTTTAAATTCTTTAAGAACTGTTACTGATATCTTGCACGTAAGTATTGGAATTCATGAATTGTTAGTGGTTGCTTCCACTAAGTGTCCTCAAAAGCCACTCTGTGCTTTTGCCTGTATGGTGTATGGAATGATGCTGTTTTCCCTTGAGGAATCTTGTCTTCAGAAACAGTTGCGACATCTGTTTTGAGTTTTCCTAAATTAGATGGGTGAGGCTGATAGAATTTTCTGCATGTCTCTCCGCCCCAGCCGTTCATGGTTTGAAGTGGGTTATGGATCTGCTTGACAACTTACCTGATGTGCTGGCTAGGAGCTGCTGGAAAGGCTCCCCCGAGTCCTTGCTCTCCTTCCTGCTTGCCCCTTCTGCTTCTCATTTGGCACTTTGCTGCTCATGTGGCCTATGATACACTGGTGCAGAGAAATGAACTGGCAGAAAACATACTCTACCGAAATAGAAAAGTGTTAGTGCCCTTGAATCAGCTTATTGCTGAGGAAATAGAGCTGAAGTGGCGGTTGAACAGGGGACAAGGTCTGATGGTCAGGGCTGTGCAGGCTGGTAGCAGCTGGCCTTCAGTCTGCTGTAGCTAAAGATGAAACTCCAAGAAGGACGGTTAGAAGAATTTCTCAGCTCTTATGGATGTCTTTAGGACAAGTAGGGCTTTCAGATGTGCAGGATTGACTGGCTTGTTAGTGTTGAGGGCAATGTTTTCTGCCTTGTAATCCAGCCTAGTCCTGGACCGTGATACCCCACCCTCATTTCTTTACCAAGGCATGTTTCAATCATGTAGTCAGTCTGTGTATTTCTTATAAGGTAGGAAACATAATTTTGGCTTCACTCAGGGCAGGCTTGCCCTGGCTGTTCATGTAGTGTTTGTGTGCTGCCTGTGTCATCTGGTTTAAGCATTCAAAGCAAAAAAGCCAGCAAGTGTGTTGATCACTACTTACGAGGGTGTGATTAGGAGTGGTTATGATCTCAGAATCACAGAAGATGTAGAAGTGCAGAAAAGGAGTAAAAGATCATCACTAAATAAAAAGAGGAAGTAAAATCAGTCTTACAAACTGTAAACCTCTTCTTACAATTCACCCAAATATGACTCTTTTATACAATCTAATTCAAATGTCCAATTGAACTGCTTGGAGTGTGCACTGGTGACCTGAAAAGACAACCTCTTTGGTGATGACATTCTTGGTAATGGGAAGGAGCATGATAGAATAGGGAGAAAGAAGTTGAGATGTTTAGTGAAGAATGGTCCTCAGGGAGGAGGGATTTGTCTCAGGAAATACTGAGTGTGAAATAAACTGTCTGTGTTTCTCAGGGTAAAATACTTATTCAGTGTATTTTGTGCTTCTTGTGCAGAAACTTCTTTTTAGTTATTGGTCAAGAGCTTGAAAGCAGCTCACTTTAACATAAAGGTTCAAACTGGAGTGCTGTCTTGGTGGAGGATTTATTGTTTGTTTGTGTTTTTGTGGCGTTTGTTTTTATTTTCCCTTTCATTCCCTGTTAAGTACTCCTCCCTGGTAAGATAAACTATGACCCTTTTCTTCTTTTTGTGGGTTGATGGCTGTTTTCCATCACAGAAGTAGAGCCTGCTACTCCTTCTGAGATAAGTGGCGTACCAAGGAAGACTTGCTGTGTATAAAAGTATGTCTCAAATTTTATCTCCTCCATTTCTATGTACCTTGTGTGTGAGAAATAAATTCCACCTTGCAGATCATTGTGTTTGAAATCTTTATTGAATATTGGATGGGATGAGAAAGTTTATGCCAGGCTAGTACACTACACTTTAATTTCATTTGCAAAAAAGTTAAGATTTTTTTTGATCAAACTCTGGATACACATATTTTAAGAATTGAGTGAATGTTGCTGTGGGTTTGTACTTTGTGTAGCTAGCTTTGATTGCTGTGGTATATTGACTCCAAGTCCTCCAGCTGTTGAAAGTATCTTAGTCCAGATTTCTGAAAAAGCAAAAACAGATTGAAAGATTTAAAAGAAAAAAGGAAGTGGGAGAGAAAACCACTTCAGAGATTTATGGTCATAAGCATCTATGTTGGTTTAGCAAATGAGACTGGCTATTCAGCTATTTATGAATTTTATCCACTTGTCATATTAAAACAGTCATAGTAGTTGATATTCCTGCACAACAGATGGAATAGCTATGGAAACAATTTCTTGAAACACTATGAAACTCAGTATGTGATGATTGATTTATCTGAAGCCTTTGCCCCAGGAGAAAGAGGCTATGCAGTAATCCACACAAGATATGTATAGTATCAGGTGTAAAACAGATACAGCAATGAAATGTATTTTATCACCAGTAAGATCCTTTACAGTATTATGTTGGCTCTTCTGTTTGTTTGTTTGTTTTAATTTTGGTTTTCTTCCACAAAATAAGCACATCATACTTAGGTAAGTATTTCGTACTATAGAATATCCTTTTCTGTGGCTAAGAAAGTAGATGAATTGTGCTGATGAGCACTAAAAAAAGAGGGACAGGTATAAAAATAGCAGAAAAGTTATAGAGGTTCTTAGTTAGCAACCCAGTGCCGAAAGAAGTTAATCTTGCCACTTCCAGTGGATATCTAGTATTTTATTAGACATGTAGTCAGTCTGTGTACTTCTTATATGTGGGTTTTGCTGCCAATTAATACCCTTTGCTGCTTTGGCAGTAATTTTGATTGAATCGCACTGACTGTTTTATGTGATTACTGCTTTATTCTGTGTTCTCATATGTCAAAACTACTTAAATTCAGTTTTAAATGAAATTCTGTAAGGGGTACAAACTTGCTGAGCATTGTATGCAAAATAATAAGACCCATCTAAAGACTTTGTGAAAATTTGACATGGGGCTGTTTTACTGGGTTCATGTTTCTATTGAAAAGTGTACTGACAGGAGAATCCTGTTACATGTATATAAAATATGACACAGGTTGGAGTCATTAGTGCTGAGTTAATGCCCCTTATGGAATTTAGGATAAAAAATAAGCGAATGTGTGGAATTTGGTATGTGTGTGCCAAATTATATATTCAACTAATTTTTCATTGATTAGGAAGCTACTGGAGTTTTCAAGATTTTATTTTGGTGGTGTTTGTGGTTTTTTTTGGTATTTCAGGAAGCATTTATCATTCTCTGGTGCTGTTCACTGCATTTTTAGAAATTCCCTTTGCAATAATACATGTCACATTACTTGTCACAACCCACTTGCAAGGACTGGTTGTCATTTTTCTCCTTTCTTCTACATGGACATTGGATACAGCTTAGGAGAGGAGAGTCAATAAAATAAAAAAATGGCTGTGCTCACCTCTTTTGTTAAATGTCTTGCTCATGTATAAAACTAAAGATACTGTCAGCTGATGTGTATATTTTAATGCATGTATGAGGAGCGCAACATATGAAGGATAACCTTGCAGTTCAGATACAGAATTGGAGGATTAGAGACTTTCTTTTGTTGGTTAAATTTAAGATCTTTCCTAGATTACCTGTTTGAGAGAGGTTTGAGGTTTATTGCAGTCACCACTGTATTTAGAAGTTGTTGATAGAGTGTCAAATAAAATTATTTAAATTATATGTTTCTATATCACCTTAACGACAATATTTGGCCTTAACCCACTTGAAGAATCTTAAAAGTGATTATAGGCAGCTGAAAGCATATCTGCTATAAATTTAATAGTGCCACTAGGAAACAGTCCAACACCAACAGGTTTATGTGTATACTTGGAATTAACATGGCTTTTTAAAATTGGTAAAATACATCCTAATTGTGCCAGAGCTGAAAGCTTTGCCATGCAAAACTTTATGGCCCGTGCAATTTGCTGGATGTTATGATTGTTCCTTTCAGTTTCAAAAGCTGTGAAACTTGCTTGTCCTTGGCAAAAAGAAAGTTTTTGTGTGGAAAAAAAAAATGCTGCTTAACTGATACCATAGATGGAACAGTAGAGGCCAGTGGAATGTGAATTACAACAGACTAAAGAAAATGTCAGTGTGAGAAATTGTTTACTTGAAATGGACTCAGGAGACATAACCTGGAGAGCTGCTCATAGCAGAAGAGATATTAACTATTTCTGGGGAAAACTGATCATAAGGGAAGAACACAACAGTTTTTTAAAGTAGTTGTCTGCTATGAATGATATTCTAGTATAAATCAATTACTGCAACAGAGAAAAAAATTAGCAGATGGAAGCTGAAGTTAATCTATTTATGGCATGAAAAGCTTAACAATCTATTTATGGCATGAAAAATGCTTTTTGATTTTTATGTAAAAATCTCAGAGATTTAGAAAGGTGAGACCTGAAGTCCTAGTTTTCCCTGGAAAGTTACATGGATATGACTCTTTGTGTGACTCATGGGAACATTTTTTTAAATGACAAGGAAAATACAGGACTGGGAAGAGGTTGATAATTTCTGTACAAGATCTCAATTTCCAAAAGTTGAAAAACATCTTATGGAGAGGGTAAAAATGGTTTAAATAGACATTTTTTTTTTAATTTAAAAGATCTCTATGAACTTGGCAAACTGGTGTGGAGGGAGCTGGATTTAGAGCTAGGCAGTAGAAGGTTGTCCTTTATTTGGTCAGGAGGGCTGTGAGATGAAAGCCTCAGTGCAAGGCATGTGGCTGGAGAGCCTGGGGCTGTTTTCATCCTGCCATTGGGGTGGTTATGCTGCCTGGTGGCAGAAAAGCACATCAGGTCTATCATGGTCTGTACCAATTAATGTGGATGTTACCTGCAGTTCTGAATATCCTGTTTCAAAGTTGGTGTTAGCCTCTTATCTCGTCTTGAGTCTCAGGGGGAGTTGAATTATTAAAGGACGTATTTTGTCTTTGAACAAGTAGCTCTCAGCAATGTCAGTGTTTGGTGTGCACAGAATACAGTGATGTTTGGCTTTTTTTGTGGGGAGCTGACACAGGGCTCTGGTCACTGCTGCAGCTTTCCTTCCCCTAATCTGCTTTGAGGCAGATGAAATAATTTACAGAACACCCAAGCGCGTTAGAAATTACTGTGGAGCCAAAGATCTTGTCCTTAGAGATTGCCTTGGAAGTTGTGACTTTGGGAATACGTGTGTTCAGAACCACTGCGCTGTAGACTTATTAATTTTTAATTTTCATATCTTCTTTTTAACCTCCCCCCATGGAGTCTTGCAGGCTGTATCTGTCTGTACCCATACTATTTTATGACCCTTGTAGTTAGGGTTACTTGTGAAGCACGTATTTGGTACTTGTTCATATAGGCCTTAATATTAAAATTAATTTCCCCTAGAAAGTACTTTACTAATAGCTGTTTGATATTAATTGAAAGACTATACTTACTTTTCTGCTTATAACACATAAGGATTCAGAATCAGTTTTATAAATGCATTTGTTGGAACATCTCCATGTCGATCCATTCTACCGCTTGAAGGTAACGGCATTTTTAAATATTCATTTTATTTTCCCAGTACAAAGTCACCTGCACTGTGTGTTTGCCTCCCTTTTGTTGTAAATTCTTTGAGGCATGAAATAGCTTGCCAGTTGTCTCCTATGCTCAGAAGTTAATGAATGGTTATCAGTTTATTGCAGATAATAACTTAGCTACAAACTGTAATGCATGCTTAAGCGCATTGTTTAGAATTTTTGCCTTAAGACAATGTTTAATCAGTGGTTGTAGGTTTAAGAATGTCATTCCAGGCTGTGCATTCTCCCAGGACTACACAGCAGAAACCTTCTCCTCCCCTGCCATCCTGCCCCATTCTGCAAGCAAAAGTTCTCTCAGCTTTGAAATGCCTCCAATTTTACCACAAACTTGTAGCAAAACAGGTGTTTTGTATTTACCTCGTGGTGAGTCCTTAGTATTCATTCTTACGGGTGAAAATTAATGTCCTCCAGTTTTTCCTAGGCTTGTACCTACAAAATAAAGTCTGCCCTTGACATGTGTATCTCCTGTTTACTGCTGTTGGGGATGTGAGCTCACAATAAGGAAGAATAAAATCTCTGTGGGCTCACCCCTGCAGTTATCTTCTATTAGAATAAAGACAGAAAAAATGTTTAAATTTTGTTCAGCTTTTTGACTCCTAGAATTGGTAATTTCCAAAAGTGCTTTTTTTTGTTTGGGTGTGTTTTCTTTTTATGCATATGTATCATTCTTAAGCAATAAAAAAAAATCTGAATTACTTTTAATTAGGAGAATTATGTTCTCCTAAACCCACCTCATAGTGGAAATAAATAAAAAATTATGTTTGAACAGTCTTAAAAAAATTTAGGTTTTAATTTGGCGAAGTTATTTTCCAACAAATTTTAGATTAAATTAATTTCAAAAATCCATTCATTTCTTCTTCTTGATTTTTATTTTAAAGTTACTGATGTTATATTTAGCAAATAAATATGGTGTGCGTTTGAGGAAATAAATTTCTACTAAAGCAGTGCAGTTACTGCTGGCACTCTGTGCAAGGTGATGTGGTGGTAGGCCATCAAATTGACCTGTTATTTAATGAAATTTACCACAAAGCTTTGTACAGTGTTGGCTTCAATATCAGGCTTTTGGGTGAACCCGTCAAATACAAGTTACATCTGTTTCTATTTTTAAGATGTCATGGCAGTTACTGGAAAAATATTAAAAACATTTGGACTCTCTTCTTGCTTTGTACTAGTTTTTCATCTTTTGCATAATTGTGTTGACAGAGCCTCATTGACAGAAAATCGACCCTGAAATGTGCACAGCATAAACACTGTGTGTTGATGTGGCTGTAGTTCCTGTAGAACTGTCCATGAGGAGGGATGCTTTGCCATTATTCAGTCTTGTTCCTTGGCCTGTTTCAGCAGTGACTTGGAAGCAAATGTCCCTTCTCCTTGCACTGAAAGACGAAACTGCTGAATTATGCCGGGGGACGTCAGTGCAGCTGCTGCCCTTGTGCATTGCTTTAAACGCCCCAAGTGATATTTAGGTTGTGTGTGATGGTGCTGCTGGGTGTGGGGTTTGGGTGCTCCACGTTGCTTTTACATTACCTGCTCCAAGCAGAGCCCTGTCTTCAGGAGCTGTGCTTTCCGTTCACCCCTTGAATTCAGCTGTTGGGGTTTCACCCATGACCAAGGCCCTCTGTGCCTTGTTTTTTTTTTTTGGGGCCTCCACAGCCAAAATGTTTCCAAAGGGAGGGCAAATGTGTCCTGGTTTGTTGTGTAAACTAAGTTGTATCACAATAAGATGAAGAATTTTTCCAGGATGTTGTGCAGAGAAGCCATTTCTGGTGAACACAGGTAGCAGCAGCCCAGGGAATGAACCTTCAAGAGGATTAATACAGTTTGAAGAAGTGAATAGATATGTTTGGGACTTTTAAAATATGCCTGGAGAAAGTCTAATTTACAATAACCTTAATTGTAGGAAAAAACCTTAAGCCTAAACCAACAAATATCCAGAATTATATTGCTTTTCTGTGTTGTGCAAAAGCACTATTCTGTTTTGCTTTTTTTTGACCTAATTGACAATTTTAAGTTGCATTTGACTAACATTGTTCCTAAACTCACTTTAAATACTTAACACTAAAAAAGCTAATTTGTCTAAAAAGTCTTAGTAGTGTGATTAGGTTTTTTAATTGCATGCTCAGTTTCACTGAAAAGATGATCATTAAAAAAATTGTTGCCAGACACAGAAACAGTGTTTAACTAGGCTGTAAGACTTAGGCAACTCCATCTTTCTTGACAGATGTTGAATTTCTCTGTGGAGATAAGTTTAAAATTTAAATAAAGGAGAAATCACCCACTTGCAAAATGGCCAACAGCTAGAAAAGCAAGAGAAATTCACCAAAATTTAACTGCAGCTTCATGATACTTAGGTTTTGTTTTCTAGATAGCCAAAGTACTCTTGTGTGTCTCCAACAGAATAGGAGCTGGTGTTCTTCAACACTAATTTTGGTTGATACCTTCCACGTGCTTCGGCTAATCTGAAATTTGAAATTATGCTATATTTTAAAGATATTTTTGCAGTTAAAATCAGATTTCTCAGCAAGAATTAGATTTGTAACTTTCTATTCTCAGTGAACACAAGCTCTGACCTTAGGAGGTGTTTAGGTGTCCGCTCCTGCTGAAGGGATAGACATTGACATAAGGTACAGGAGATGGGTTATCTTATAGGACTGAGCCATTTCACTTCATTTCGGACCTAATCAGTATTTGAACTCTAGTTTCAGGAAATGAATGCTTACTTTTGCCATTTCATTTCTGTAAGATGCTGCAATGAATTGGAAAATTATACTTCAAAAATACATGAGAACTTGGAACATCTGTTACAGTACTAGTGAAATGTGCATTTCAAATGCCTGGCACAAGAAAAAGAAATCCTTTAGATCTCTATATATTTTGGAGTTGCTTTTTTTTATTTAACCCCTTCAACATTTTTCTTTTCCCTCTTAAATTCTTCTCTTATTTGCAGAAGACCTAAATGTAAGCCTCCAGCATTTTTCAGAACTGTAGGATCTTTAAATAATTAATTTGCTAAAGTTACTGCCGATTAAAACTTGGACTGTGGATTTGGATTTTGCTTAGAATTTGAATTTTAAAGCCTGATTTATGTACAGGAAGATTTCTTTGTTAGGGTTTTTTCCCTTCTGCCTTTGTAAACTCTTCTGTATAACATTTTTGATACAAAAATGTGGATCCCTTTTGCTATCAAAAGATATTAGAATGTTTCTCTGAATGTTGACATGTTAAATGTCCTAATGCTGAGAAAAGATGATGTATGTATTCGGATGTGCCCTTTTTTTTTTTTTTTTCATTTCTAACAGCAATAGAAGATTTTGATAAATTGTCTATGTTACTACCCATAGTGACAAAGTTAACTATTGATAGCAGTTGTCCTTAAGTATCTGTGTTCCTTCCTCATGGTTGATCCCATGCTATGACACTGCATGGCTGACATTGTTCTGGAGATTAGTTGTGCAGAATTACTCAAAAAACTCAACCCCCTGGGAAAGGAGAAGAACTTTCAAAACAGAAAGATAAGAAGGGTTCCAATCACATTGATCAGATAAGATGGGGTCAGTTCCTTGTGTTCAGACACACTGGCTTTAATCTGCAGGTTCTCCCCCACATGTAGATGTACTCTCAATGCTCAATGGTTATCTGTCTGGTGAATGAGGAAACATGGTCAACATTGAAATGAAAAATTATTTTCCAATGATAGATCTGTTTTATTGGGAACTGTTTAGCAGAATGTGAACAATGACTATGAGTCTCTCTGTGACTAGCAGATGCTCAGTTGTTGGGGTCTTAAAACAGGAACCTCTTATGCTGAAGTGTTTAAAACTGCTGTAGATACTAACTATCATCTAAGGCTCTGTACCTAGCTGAGAAATAATTATTTCTTTGGTCTGGCTATTGATGATTGATGCATTTGTTGAATGCTCTGCCAGCTAAGAGATGAATTTGCTAACGAGAAACAAAATGACTTCAAAGAACTGGAATTATGAAGAATTGGTTGTGCTCTGAAAAAACTGTGCAGATTCTACTTGAAACCCCTTCTGCTTTGGGATATATGAGATAGGATATAAAATCTACATATTCTGTTGCTGTATGAAATAAGTAAAAATTGTGGATTTTATTAAGCAAAAATTAGGTGGTATTACAGTCTTTCGTGTTCAGTTGCAACAGACTGTGTACAAAATCTCTATATATCAGCTGTGGTTGCTATGAATAACTGAGTATGTTTCCCATCATTTGTCTCTATGTGATCATTTTAGTGATTACAGAATTTTCTGTGAAATGGTTTTGGGGGCTCAGAATTAATTTAAAGCTTACAGAGTAGAGTGGAACAGTTATGTGATCATGTGACTTACTTGTGTGAGGAAAGATTGATTTGGTACAAAAAGACTTCACCAGCTGTTTTTCTTTCTGCTCACAGATCTCTTATATGTGTATGGATTTTAAGGGAGTTGAATGTTGCAGGAGTTCTGTCTTACCTTCTGCCAGAGTCGATTCAGCGCCAGTTGTAGTTAAAATATGTTCTTTTTTCAAGGTTGTCATATATTCTTTAAAAAAAAAATGAGTATGCCATAGAGAAGGACAGAACTTTTATTTAGTTTTAACTTTGCAATTCAGAACTATTTTCCTTAGACTAGTTTGCATCATGAAAGAACATGATGTGTTCTTCAGCTGTTCTGTGGTAACAAGTAGCATCCTACTCTGTGAAAAACCAAATGATTAAAAAAAGGTAACAATTCTGGTGGAGGATATCTGTTGTTAACTAGTAAATTATAAGGGGGGGAAGTATTTTTCAGCTGTAATTGGTTACATTCTGGAAGTGTAGGAGAACCTAGGTTAAAATAATGCAAAACCAATCACATTTGTGAGCAAAATGAGACATGTTTTTAAAAGACAATGTGCTTGGCATCTTAAAGAAAGGTTTGTGGGATGCAGGAGTCCACAGAAGAGTAAGCTCAAAAACTGAAAGCCTAGCGGAACCAAATGAGGCTGCTGTTCCCTCTGCAGAGGATAGTTGAACTTGTGTTTTGATTATTGAGAACGGACCAATTTTAGTAAGCAATGGAATATTACCTCTTCTGGAGCTGTCATAATGAGCTCTCTTACATGATGCCTAGTGGCACCCCAGATTACATGCTATTTAAAAAAACCCCAAAACCTAACATGAAATAGAACCAAAAATGCAGAATACATTATTGCCTCCTGCTGTACTAAGCATCCTTCAATTTCCTGTGTCCTTTAAGGATGTGCCTTAAAGATGCACAAACCTCTCTCCCTACCCCACTAATATCGTTATTGGAAGTAGCAGGACTGCAGTGTACCCTTCATCCCTGTGCCATTCCACTATGCTGTGTTATTTCAGGATTGACAGAGGAAATCTTATTCTGCTGCTTGTCTTTCAGAACAGTGTGAACACTGCATCTGTCTTGGCTCACTGCACTGATTTCCAGTTGCCTGTAATTGCATCCAGAAATGTTTGTGAACTAGAGCTGTTGATGAAGTAAAGGTAGACTCTGCATACCAAACCTTCCCCTCTGCAGCCTGTCTGGAGTATCCAGAAACAATAGGAAATTTCAGCTGGCCTTCAAGACTAACACTGGGACAAATGTGTTGCTGTAGATTGTGCAGGAATGACACACAGGAAATGGTTGCAGGGAGGTCTAAGAAGCCCTGTTTTGTTGGAACCAAGTGGAGCTGAAGAACTGGGTATATGCATCATGGCTAGGGCTTTGCAGCCTGGCAGTACCTGGTGGCCCAAGGGCAGGGTAAGATTGATGGCTCACTCATTCTATTGCCCATTCCCATCCAGTGCAATGTGGTTAAAAGCCTCAAGCTTTAAGCCTCTCTTATCCAGAAACTTTGTCTTGATAATACTAAAAAAGAAACAGAGCAAACCATGCTTTGTTTCTTCTTAATTAGTACATGAACATTGGAGTTTACTTCCTTTAGATGTTGGATCAGGGCTTCATCACATGCAAATTGTCCTGGGTCTGTTTGTTAAATTGTCTTTATTTTACAACTTCCTTAGCTGTTTCTGATGTTGCATGGATCCCATTTTCCCAAGAGTTATTTATGAATTTTTTGGTAGTTCATGCATGTCTGATTTTAGATACTAGAATTATTATCTAAGCTGATGCTATGGTTGTCCTCTCCTACAGACCAATCCAAATCAATGACAATACATGCAAATTTATTCAAAGATTATGGGGACCTCTCCAAGATGTGTTAATAGCTACAAGTCATCTGTATTCGTAGTCCATCACATGCAGTGTGTCTACTGATCTGAATGATGGGAATGGTCCCATTAGAGGAGACAATTTTGTTTCTTCAAAACCCTGTGAGCAGTGAACTCTTTTTCTTGTGTAACTGTAATGAATGAATAAGGGCTTCCTCAGGAGAAACCAGCAGGGTATTGCTTTATTAAGGTCAGCAGTGAGGCTGTGCTGTTCACTGGGTGCCAGCAGTATGGCACTTCACCTGGCTTTTGGGTGCTCAGAAGGGCACAGAATAGTGAGAATTATCTGGACTATGGTTTCCAGTTACTCTTTGGTATGGGGTTTATGTGAGATACAATAAAAAGTAAAGGTTGAGTTTCAAACTCTGTTACCTTTGAGTTCTGTGTTTGTTAGAAGTCTACTTCTGAGCAAAACCAGTAACTTTCAAATGTGTACAAATAGATTAGTGCATTTTCATATTTGTTCAAAATTCAGAATGTTTTGGAAACTGATGAAAACAACTGGTAGAAATAAACTTTAGCTCTATACCTAAGTTATGGATCTTGAGCCTGGAAACTGGATTAGTTTGGTTCCAAAACACAAAATGGTTTAGTAGTTTTGCTAGAATAAAACTCAGATTTCAACTAGTGTAGACTGACCTAAATAGTGTTCTATGCTAAGAATAGCATTTCTTTTAAAGCCCTAATTAGTCTTTTGTTGCTGTTAGGAACTTTGCTTCTAACTGCTAAATTGTAGGGTTTCCATCCCTTGGATGCCCAGTTATTTGTCAGGTGCTCACACAGTGATGCAGCCTCTGTGGTGCTAATCACCAGCTTGGGTATCGGTGGCCCTTACAGCACTGTGTGGTGGCTGACAAGGTTTGGAGACCCACAAGGAGTTCCTAGTTTATAAAGGGCAGCTTCAGTTTGCCAGAGACAACTTTGTATCCAAATATTAGAATTTCTTTTGTTGTGCAAATGATATTTCAAACACAGTACTGCCTTTAAAAAACAGACTTGAGACTGTGAAAGGTCATCTGCAATTACAAAATAACGACATTTTCAAGAGTGTACTTATAATAGTAGGAAAAGAAAAAAAGGTAATTCTGTTTCAAGTTAAGTACATTAATCCTGGGTAATATATTTAGTCTTGGGCAATAAATTTATTCAGATTAAGTATTCTTCTTAATTCCTTTCATTAAGAAAGCTGTCTTTGTGAGAACATAATGACTGACTTTGATGTGGTCATTCTTCCACTGAAGCAGGACTTTTTTTCCTTAAAAACCCGATTTAAACTTGTAATCAGTCTTTAGAGTATGGAAAGTGCAATAGTGACTATAAATGAGAAATTTTGACAGACTTTTTAGGCATCCCACAACTGCTGCTATGACTGTGTTAGCCCTTCCAAGTAAATGCATAAAATTCCAAGATTCATAGTCAGTCTGAAGTATTTATATATTCTTTTAAAGATTGTAATGTTTGTCATATGCAAACAAACATTGTAGTTTTTGTCATATGGCTTTAGTGTATTTTTAGGAGGTGTATTTTATTTTTTCTTTGAGGAAAGTAGTAAATTTTGCATGGATATTAAATACTTTGTGTGGCAGAGGCTTGTTAGCAGTATATTTTATAAGTGCAATTAATAAATATTCTCTATGAGGCAAATTTAAAATAAGAATCAAAGTTGTACTTTTTGTAGTTTTTAATTTATGGCAGATATCTGTTGCAGGTATTTTTAAAAGAATGATCGATTGATGATACTTAAAAGAATTTGAAGATATGCAAATACACAAGTTTTTTTCCTACTGTTACTGTTTTGATCTTACTCCCAGTTGGTCTCAGTAACAGTACCTTACATGAATTGAAATTCATGCCAGTGTGGGGGCTTTAATAAATACTTCCTTACTTAGGGCCTTCATGCTTTTATTTAGACTTTGAAAGGTTTCTTTCCCTAGATATTTTTCTTGTTGGAATATGGCTTGTTTTGTTAAGTTTATAGAGGGAAATACAATGACATCATGTTAAGGTGGATTCCATCAGGCTCAGGGTGGGCTGAGCCCCTCTGCTCAGGGTTTTGCAGGGCTATTAGATACAGAGTTTGAAGTAGCTGAGATGGAGCATTAAGCAGAGAAGTTTCCCTGAGGGATGTGTGTGCTTTATTTTGAGTGGGGTGGCACAGCGCAGCACGCTGGCCAACAGTGTAATGGACCGTGTGTGCTGCAATTTGCTGGGATGGAGGGGCGAGATGTGAGAGCATGCACAGATCACCTTTCTTGACAGAGAGCAAGAGTCAAGGAGTTTGTTGTGCAAAAAAGTATCTCAAGAAGAGCACTTTATATGTAACTGAGTGGTTACCAGCTGTTCTGGTCACGTGCAAGATATTTTTTGGCATTTAACCGCCTGTGCACCACTGGAGAAAGACAAAATGTTGAATTCTTTGGAGGGGTAGGCTCATGGTCATACAGGTACTGCACATTTTGGCTACAAAACTGTAAGATTTGTTCTTAAAGAAAAACTTGCTGTGAATATGTGGCTTTCTGACAACCAGTATGTATTCATCTGAATTTAACTTCTCCTGTCTTTAGTCCAAATTTTAGATCAATTTGATTTACACAGACATATTCTGGATTCATGAAACCACAGTGAAACAAGCCTGATTGAGAGATGCATCTTGATTTTTAGTGGTCAGGATTATGGCGATAAAAGTAGTTACATGGTTAATGAGCTGTGTGAATTTTCCTGTAATCTCAGGGAGATAATGGTTGCTCTCTGGTTAAAATGACAATGTAGCTAATATATTTAATGGAAGGATTTATCCATTTAAAACAAACCAGCAGAGAGGTTCTTCTGTCAGGATAGTGAAGTCGGCCTATGCAAGGCTCTGTTCTCAGTATCAGTTCTGCTGTATTTGCAGGTTTTCTAATTGCTGCATTGGAGGTACATAATTCCTGTGGTTGGAACTGTTCAAATCCTTCCCTTCACTTTCTTCATTGGCTGCTTAACTCTTCTGGAGTTTCTATGTTGGTATCTAGTTCAAGTGTTTAAAGTACTCTATCTTTGCATGGCTTCAAATTGCTTCCAAAGTGCATTTAAACTAGTGGTGGTTAAATGTTTTTGGTGGTGGTGTAGTCTGCTTATCTCTTGCATTTTGTGTTATGCTGCTCTTCTGTTTTCCATATGTGTAAACATTCCTGAGAATGGTCCCTTCCTAACTTCTATAACCTTCATCATAACCTCCTGGAATTTTACTATGGTTATGTTCATTTTCTGATTTTCATGAAACTGATAGCTGATGTGTTTCTTGCTTTCATTGTCCTGTGTATTAGAGTATGGTATTTGGCTAATTCAATTTATCTGCTTTTCTTCTGTAAGTATGTACTTCTCATCATTTGATAGTTATTTTTAAAAGATTTCCTTAGGACTTTCATAATGATGAGAACAACTTCTATACTTAAAGTTGCTTGGATCCTTTTTTGTAGGATAATTTAAACTGTAGAAAATCAGGAGTAAAATTAAAATAATGAAAAAGAAATACATAAAGTTTTGTTAGTACATTTGTTGTACCAGTGTTCCATGTTATGAAGATTTTAGAGTGTTGGTCAATTTTAATGTATTAAAAATATAAGCTGAGATGAGGAGTTGAGCAGTGCTAAATATTTATAGCAGAGGAAAGTCAGTAACTTTAGGAAAATGAAGGATTAAGAGCTCCTTGTTTGAGGTTTCCAAGTCTATTAAAAAGGGTTAATGTGGATATTTAAACTTGCTAATAAATAGCATATGCTTTCTCAAGAAATTGTTCAATTTTGCTCCTACTAGGAACTTTTGAAATCTGTAAGACTAATACTTCTTGCTGTAAGTAAACTTTGGAGCAGTTACATTTGCATGCTCTATAAGTTATAATTTCTTTTTGGTGAATTATGGTACTTTTTGAAAGACCAATATTTAGACAAAATTATTTTTCATTTTCCCTCCCCTTTGTTCCTGAAGCTTTTCCAGTTTTGAAAGTAAAGATTTAAAATATAATTTAAAAAAATTGTCATACAAAATGGGATGCAGTTGACTTTTTTAAACAACTATCTTGTAACCTCGTCTAGTTTATATTCTACTGACTAAAACAAAATGCTTATACATGAATCAGTCTCTGTGCTCTTGATTATTGTGGGCAGTGATGCAGGGACCAATTCTAATAGAATTTGCAGGGAAGAAGTCAATTGAGTTTCGACAGGGGTCACGTAGGATCCATAAACTCCCACGGGGCAGTTATCAAAGATGTAACTGTATGCAATGGAGCATAACAGAGCTAATGCCTTTTACTTACTGATTCTTGATTGAACAATTAGTTTGACAGTGGTCACCATGCACTTTGCCCTTATTAGATAGGTTTGATAGTACAAACAATCTTACAAGACATTTATAAGCTTCAAGGTGATTTTAAGTTCACAGGTAATTCTCTCAAAGCTGTGCTTAGGTATGAATTATCAGAGATTTTACTTTTGCCTTCTTGGGTTTAACTCATACTCAATGTGTTTTTTCTTGATACCATCACTGCTTTATAAAACTCAAAAATTATGGATTTGCCAAGTCCCATTTTAAATCTTTGTTTTAATTGGTTAGTTGGGCTGGTGCCACATGGTCCCTAGAAAAAGGAGAATGAATAAACTTACTGTACATATTGATGTGAGTGTGTGTTTGTTTTTGAAAAAAAATTACCTATGACTGACTAATTTTTGTTAAATAGAGGAAAAAAGAAATTCAGGTTATAATTAACAGGTATATCCCTTAATATCTCTTGTTTTTTTTTAAATGGTTAAAAATAATTGGCTAATTTTTTGGGGGGCATTGCCTTAGCTATTTATGCCTGCAATAATGTTTACTAATTGTACTACTTTTGTGGTGAGTACATTACTATAGTAATAATCCTTATGGCAAAAATAGCATATTACAGATAGATAGCTTTTGTTCTGTACAGTATAAATCTTGTTGAACTTGTTCACTCTAAATTTACAAGTGGTGTAATAATGTGTCATCTCATTCAGTGTTTGTGTTTTGAACCAGTATTGTATTGTCTGTCTCATGTCCAGATAGGGAAACAGGCAGGAAAATCAGAAGTTGTGCACCATTTTAAATGGAAACTTTAACAGATTGCTTTTTAAATTGGTTTATAGCTTCTACATATATAAAGTATTTCTGGCCAAGTGTGGTTAGATGGTAAATATTTGAGAGCTTTCAGTATGCACATATGTTGCAATATTGAATATTAAAAAGTATTCAGTGAAACAAAGTAACTTTAGTCAGATCCACATCTGGATATATGTTCAAATAATCATTTTCCTACTTTTTGGAGGTGGAATGTAATTATTTTGATACAGTTCTTACACAGCAGCTGAGTTCTTAATTTAGATGCATTCAAAACTCAGTTTAATTGCAAATCATTCCTGTCTTCTACAAAATAGTCAAGTTATCAACATTTTTTCTTCTGACAGAAGTATGGGCTTTATCACCTGCAGCTGTTGACTGATCATCAGCTTCTGTGAAATCGAAATCTACATATACATTTGAAGAAAACAGTACTTAAAAAAAAAGAATACCAAAGTGAAACCACCATAATATACTAGGGATTTTGAAGACATGATTTTTTTTCCCCCAAATTTTAAGGTAAGAGTGGCAGAGTGTCTGAAAAATTAGAGAAGGTGTAGTGTACCAGTGTGTGAAATTAATTCTTATCTATTATTGCAGCTTTGTCTGTTATAGGGGACATTTTTGGCTCCTGAGTCATTGTAAATCATTGGATGCAAATGGAATAATGTGGAAATAGCAGTGATATGTGCAACAATTCTCTGTCCTTGTGATCTTAAATTCATTGCCTTTATTTATTTTTTTCTTAGTAATCATCTTGCTGCTAGATTAAGGGTATCTTTGAGAACTCTTGCATTCAACCCTCCATGCATAAGCAGTAAATACCCAGTTTTCTCTTCTGCTTGAGCAAGGAAATTTTACTGTGGAGTAATTCTTGTTGTCATTGATAGTAAATGGTTGAATGCAGACCCAGAATCTATGCTAATAAGGTAATCTGTTTCCATTTGCAATAGAATTTTATTATTCATTCTTTGTAAACCATTTAGGAAGGAGTATGGGCTACCATTGATTAGTCTGTAATTAGTGCTCACAGGCAGTATGGTTGGAGCTGTGTTGGAGGGGAAAATTTCTCAGTTTTTAAAAACTGCATGACTTGTGTAGAGGAACTAAAGTGCAGACTCCAAAGTGTATGAAATTGCTATGTTTATCATCTACCTAAATGCTACTGTGAGTTCTGCTTTATGTGCAACTGTTCCTCAAAGTGAGGCAGGAGTATCATGCATTATGTTCGTAACAGATTGAACATGAGGCAATTATCATTAAGCCATTTGATGGTAAAGCTTATTCCCCAAATCAGGAAGCTAGATGCAGGTATTCCACAACAGATTGGGAAAAGGCTTTTCAAAATGACCACATACACTGCAGATGCACAGTAGAGCATCTGTGCAAGCTTCAGGCAGCCATTTATATACATTAGTGAGAGCATCAGTCCTTGTGTGACTCCGGTGGGGCATGCAAACACTGCTCAACTGTTATTTTGCTGAAAGATTTTCTTGCCAAATTTTATTGAAGTACATCATGGGGTAACATACAAATGGAGCTGAGATGAAATGGCTACAAAGCCTATCTGAGAGTCTGCCTTGCTGTTCTGACTTGTGTTTATTCTAGAGTTGGTCTTCCATTAAGTATCAAACCTTCACAGTTCAGCTACATTTGTCTTTCTTTAAAGCAGCTCCCTGTGTAGCACTAAATTTAGTCAAGCCTACTAATGTGTAATCCCAGTGCCACTGACAGGGCTTGGTGATACTGTTGGTGTTTGAGCTCATTGAAGCCTCCAGCACATAAGAGGCTTTTGTGGCAGCAATGACTGGTTGCAAGAGAAATTTGGAGTGCTCCAAATTGCCCCTGTGGAAGAGAGAGAAGCAAGCAGGGTGCATGTGTCCACCTGTGGTATTTGCATTTCTTGTGGTATTTGCTCACTGAACAGTGGTGGAAATGCAGAGGCTGAACGTGGTGTTGCTCTGAGCCTGGCCACGTTGCCTGTCTCTGCAAAAGCTGGTCTGCTGCCAGGGTGGGTGATCAACATCTGTGCTCTTCCTCTAAATTGCTGCCCTGGGTTCTTTTGAGCTTGGATCTCTTAAAGTTGGATGGTTTTCTTGTCTGCCTCCTTATTCCTTGCATTTGCTTGATGCTTTTACCTTGTTTCCTATTTCATTCTCTGTTTTGTTGCTTTCCAAACAAAATAAAAGTTAAATTCCTGCTGTAATGCTTCAGAATTGAAACTGATGCCACAGTACTTAAGTTTTCAAGAATTTAAGACAGTGACCCATTGCCTCTTCCTGCATTGTGGAAAATAATCAGTTGCATGTAACTCAAAACAATAAAGTGAAATTCATTGATACCTGTTCATTTAGAGTTCAGTTGAAGCTGCAAGTGATCAGCTACAGGGGAGAAAATAAAGAATTCCCCCTCAGCTCCCACAAAGTGAGGGACAGAGGAGGATTTGGAGAAAGCTGTCTTTCATAATTGCAAATATTGTATCAGAAAATATAATTTTCAATATGAGACTGTAGGTTTTCAGGTTGCATCTTGTACTTAAGCCATCACTGACACTTGAGCATCTTTAGTTGAGGATATATTTGTCCTCTTCTTGTTCCTGTAAACAGATACTGTCTTAAAATTATGTATTGTAGTAGAGATTTGTATAATTATAGTCTGTCTTCATAGCTTTTTATCTTGAGCATGGAAAAAAAATTGATTCATACAAATTTTCCAACAGGTCAATGATCGTTAGAAGCTGTGTGTAGTGGAATATCAAAGTCAGTTATGGATATTCTGAATCTATTAACCTGTGTAACCTTTCCTTTCCTTTTTTGGTATGATGAATGGTGGAATCTCTGTCACAAGCTCCCAATGTTATTGCATATGGATGTTCCATCCTCTTTCACATGGTTTTGCTAAATTGTTTCACCAGACAACTGCTTTATTTTTTTTAACAGTATTGGTGTAGTTATTGAATGAATAGGTAATTGCAAGCACTTTGAGGTTTTTATCCTAAATATAGTAAGCTTCCTGGTTACAGAAATTGCCAAAAAATTATGTAATTCCTGCCATTTATAGATACTTATTTATTTTTATTGAATATGTGTATGGATTTTTATTTTTTAAAATGAGGTTTAGTTTTACTTTTAGTTACTACTTTTTCTAGCCATTTGTCCCCAACAGCAATCTTCTTAAATGTGTCGATATATAAAGGAATCTCTTCTTCTTATTTTGATTTTTTTGGTGGTAGTTTGTGTGTGGGGGTTTTTTCCCCTCCATTTTTTTTTGTGGTTTATATTTTGTTTGTGGGTTTTTTATTTCTTCTGTGGTATGGAAAGAGACTGTTAAAAAGTGTCAAGTATACTTGATAGTGTTCCTTTAGAGCCTTCAGACAGTTTGAAAGAACTGGATTTTCAGGTGGTGTATGTATGACCTATGCTTACTGATGCTAAATAATGATCTCTTCCATCAGCTCTCACAAAGAGGGATCTGCTCTGTCCCTCTCTACTCACTCTTGATTCTCTATACTTGCTCTTGGATCCCAGGGTGCCAATTTGGGTGTCAGTGTCTCCTGGATGTCACCAAGAGGAATTGGTGACTCAACTCATGTTGGTAGCTGCTCACCAGTACAAATAAATGGTTTGTACTCGTTTCAGAGAGATGGATATATAGATGTATAGCAAGATAAGTGGAGTTGATGATTGTGGAATTTTCATTGGCACTTATATTTAAGCTGAACAGATTGTACTGCACCTGATCAGCCTCTGAAAGTCAGCCCTGCTTTGGGAAGGAGGTGGGACACGATGACTTAAAAAATTCACAAAACGTAACTGGTTTTATGGTTCTGTGATTTCTGTGCTGAGTTGTGATGTTAGCATCTCTCCACAGCTGCATGCTGCTTTCTCCTTGGAGTTATGAGGGGTCCAGAGAATGGTCCCCACAAAACTTGATTTGAATTGAAAATCTTTAGAAATCTCTTCTTAGGCTGGTGTAATCTATACTTGCTATTTCCTCTTCCCTTTGTTTCCCTAATCCCTGAAGCAGACATGCCTATAGCTTTGGCGTTTGTTGACAAATATGTCAGTGAGTGTTACATTTGGAGAACGGACTAATTCTTGCCAATCATTATGTGGGTGGTTTACTTATGAATAGCGATCACTTAAACAGCTTTCTGTTAGTGCTGAAGTTTTTGCAAAAGACTTTTTTTCCCGAGGTCAGGTTTTGGGTTGTTTTTATTACAAAATGTGTGACTCAATGTGTCTCTATGCTGCACAGTGACTGACTGGAGAGTGCTGCGGGTGCCTGAAGCTTTTCACATGCTGGCTTGACTGCTGGTTTCAGCTGGGTCATAGCACAAGGGCTGCAGCTCGTAGTTACCCCAATTTCCCCAGCTAACATCATCAGAAACTGGGGTTTTTTTTGCATTGCACAGTCAGTCTGTTTCAGGTCTGACCTGAAACCTAGAGTTGTGTTTCTGGTGTCAATGCTAATTTCCTTTTTCACTGGTCCGAGGAGAGCAATCTTTGCTCGAAGAAACTGACCCAGTTGAGTGACTTGTTTTTCTACTACTGCATTCATCCAGCTGTGGTGTAGTAGGTGAAAACTTTGTCAAAGCCTTCAGTGGTACAATGGAAGTCCATTGCTGAGCAAGGTCATGGCATTCTGCTGTGAAGGTCAGGGCTTTTGGACTTGGAAATCCACATTGGAGAAAGCACCAGTTCTCATTCCCAGAGTAGGTAGATTTCCTCCTTTCATTTACCTAGTTGCCTTTTCCCAGTATTTTTATCTGCAGCTCTCCACTCATCCAGCAAACACATTTTCCACTAGAAAATGCTAATTTGTAAATTTTTTTGATGTATACACGCTAAGTATGGTTTCATAAACAAAATTTTTCTTATCTTAGAAAATGTGCTTGAACAGTTTAAAACCAATAAGTATTTGGGAAATTAATTGGTTTCTTCAAGTCATAACTTGGAGTGTTGTTGTATTTTTTGGTAATTACACAGAATGAGAAAATTTTAGGAGTAGGAGAGATCCTAGAACAAGTAATTCCTTTTTCAAAATGCATGACATGAATTCACTACAAAAATGGTCATAAACAGATTTTTTAAAATGTTTTTATAAGAATTCCAGTTAAACATTATAGGGATTATAGGATGGGAGGATGCTTTATTCTGCCAGTTTCTCTGTTTGCAATTAATTTAGGATATCTTGAATATGTTATTTTAATACTACAGAAATTAAATATAATGATAGACTTAATTTAGGATTTCATTTTTCTTGCCAGCATTTTAAAATACCTGCACTTAAAAAAAAAAAATCTAATTTTCCTTTCAAAGTCAATGTTTCTGTGAAAATAAAAGCACCTTCTAAGGCCATGTACAAGTGTTAATAAATTGATAATCTATTTTTTATCCTTAGCTAACAGAGTCCAGATCTCCATGACCTTTTTTTCCCCCAAATGTGTTTTTGGGTTTTTTTTGGTATGTGTAAGTATATAATAATTTCAGAAGAAAGAGAGTTGTACCATGTTCTTCTGGTGTCCTAAAACAACTGTTTTGACAGTGCCTGGTTTATATTAATCTGTCTGATATTTTCATAGGATTTATACTTTGGTTTGGGGTTATGTGCTTATATATATTTAGTTTTAGCAGATGACCACATATTTATTTGTTTTGGCAATATCTTTAATCATTCAGAAGACTTTTATCCCCTAATCCCTTAGTTTTCTAGGCAGACCTAGAGCATCTGTTTGCAATTCTGCCTTGGACATTGCCAGCACAAATTAGTCTTGGAAATTCACTTCACATCTTAGCTTAAAATGTTCACAGACATTTTCAAGGTTCATGAGCCTTACAAGAACAATTAATACCAAATATGCTTTAATCCAGATTTCCACCCAAGTTTCTTAAAAATCATTACAAATATGAACCTGGCAGTTCCCCTTTCCAGTTAGGTAGGTTAAGGAATTTCTGCTGTGTCTTATTTATTGGGACACTGCTGCTGCTCACCTTACCCATAGTTTAGGATGAGGAATAAAGAAGAATAGTGTAAGATGGTGGTGTGTGTGATTCATCCATCAGTTCCACCAGTCCTTGCCTCATCATGCTTGGTTTTTTTTTTTTTTTTTGCAAAAAGCTGAACTTGTGGAATTTTTGTTTGCTTTTAAATGAAGGCAGTGGTCAAAGCCTTAGGGATTTTTTTTATCTCTTGAAGAAGGGCTCATCTTCAACAGTGCAAAGACCTAGTATCATGATGGAATCTTTTTATCAAAACAGGTGAAAAAGTAGCATTGTATGAAGTATAAAAATGTGGCCCTGATTCAAGAAATGATTCTGTGCCAATGTCTTCCATATTATGCTCCCAATTTGAAGTTGGGAGGCACCCGGCATATATATATGTTTATATATAATAGCCTAAAGGAAAGCTTTTCAGTTTTGTGAATGTTTCTGTTGTGAAGAAATTCCGCAACATTCAGGGGTTACTGATTTGAAGCTAACACATTTTATTAATTGCATGTAACCAGCATGCACTTAGGCTGACTTCAAAAACACTGGTGCACAGCAGAGGGGATGCCACAACTCAGCCCTGCTGAGTAAGGGTGCTCCAGAACATGAGAAATATCTATATAACAGCAGACTGAAAATTCAATGTGCTTTATGGAAGAAAACAAGAATTATTTTGAGGTAAGAACACAGCTTAGTTAAAATATGTGATTTCTCTGACTGCCCTAAACAAACATATATTCTTTAAACATAACCTGTTCAATGTGAAAGCCATCATACCAGTAGAACATGTACTACATGCCCTTTTCAAAATACAGTTTACTTTTAAATCAAATAACCCAAATCAGTGTGGATCATCTCTGGGCTAGGTTTTGGACTTGAAATCTCAGTGGTTCCTTGACTGAATGGAGTTTTGTTGCTGTGAAGAAATTTCATTGTCCTCAAAGGTGAATTTTGCCATGGTAACAGGAACTGCATTGTACTGGGATAAAGGTATTCCTTACCTATTTGTCATGAGTTTTATCCTTCCTGTATTGGAATGTTTTTATAATTTTTATTTTGTATTAGCAGAGTACTGCATATACATGCAGCACTTACAAATGCCTGAGTGGTGGTATTCCTCAGGCAAATATTTTAGTAGTGGGACTTTTTTTTTTGTTTGACTGAACTATGTTCCCTTTGCTACTTCTTCATGAACCCAACTGATCTCTTTTTTAGATGGTGTATTCAGATTTTGAGAACTCCACCAAAAGAAGTCAAGTAATTTCATGTGGAATTCTTATATTCAGCTAAAACTGTAGGTGTAATTTGGATTCTTTTACCAGTTTTAATAATCTGTATGCAATTAATAGGAGGCATGAATCCACTTGCCAGCTGAGAAATACTCCCAGTTATTAACAGGGAATGTCTTGATTAAAATGAAGCAAACCAAAAATCCCTAATCTCCAAACTGCACCTACATCTCCTACTGTTTATGCTGACAATTTGACTTTGCTTTTTTTGGTCAGACATTAAGAAGTGACCTTCTTGGGCAGTTATTTCCTGCACAGCCTGAGGAACCAGGATGACAGAGGTTGGGTATTTTGCCCCAGTCTGCAAGTCACTTGGTCTTGCACCTGTCATGTGGAGGAACATTTTCTCTGCATCTCTTATGTGCAACTTTGCTTTGTACAACTCGTGCTTTCAGAAGAAACTCAAATCAGTTTTACCTTAGGCAGTTGTTGCAGTCATGTAACAAAAGTGGGGACTGAACATAAGCTACTTAAAGCTGTTGGCATGCTGCAGTGTGAGTGAAGCATGCACAGGAGAACCTCTGGCTCTCCCTCCATTTATAATGACAAAGTAACCAATTTGGATGTAAAGTTTGACAGGAGACCAGAATTCAAGCAGTACAGTAAGCTGGATTTAGGGTTTATGTGGATCCCTCTGATACTGCACCAGCCTTTCCAACGTGCACAAGTCACTTGTGTGCACTGGCTGGCAGAGCTGTTGAAGGGAGCAGGTGCCCAAGGTGGTGAGAACCTCTTGTGAGTTTCACTGTGTTACTGCAGGAGTGGTGGTGGATGTTCAGAAAAGGTGATGAGTTAGAGTGTAACACTTTCAGGAGATAGATACAGGAGGAAATAACAGATATGAGATGAGAAGTCACAGTAGGAATAAAATGCCAATCGAGGTGGTATATGTATGGATAAGAATATATTCTTGTATATGCATGCACTTAAACTTTATATTTTGCAATCTTGATGAAAGTGAGGTTTTTATAAAACAGTGTGGTTGCAGTGGATCATTTCTTACCGCAAGCTTTTTCAGCTCATTGATTTGAGGCATGGTTGACTTTAGAAATTACCAGAGGCTCATTTTTCTCCAACATATACTGCAGGCATTTATTTTATTCTGCAAAGCAGAGCATTGCTTGTGATTATTTAACTTTTACTGATACCTATAAGCCATATCAGCACTGACATACATTAACAAAATCTCCAGCTCTCTCCCAGCAATTGCCTAGCACAATAAACCTTCACTTTCTTCCTTTGCAAATAAGGAATAACATATTTCTCATTTTCCTGTACTGTGCTCTGCAGAGTCTCATTCCATGGTTGTTGAACTGAAACAAATAATCTGATTTCACTCATGACCCATTGCTAAAGCTACGGTATAAAGATTAAAGGCTCATATTTCTTGGCCATGGAGAAAATGAAATTTAACTGAAGACTTATAATGATGTAAAAGTAGCACCTTCTGGAACATAAACCCCAATTTTAACTAGGTAATTGTGCAAAATCCATGGCCAATCCATATCAATTTGTGATTTTCCTTATTAGTTTAAACCTCCTTGCTCTGTCTATGCCCATTTAAAGCTTCTTCAATACCAGTGGCAATTTTTGAAATAGAAAAGTGTGTTCTGATGTATTGTCATTGGAACAAATCAGCAGGAAGGTAAACTGCAATCTCTTAGCTTATGACAGATATTATGGCTTGGCAGCTCTTCTTCTTTTAACATTTGCTATGGAATGTTCTAAGCGAAACATGAGAACTGGTAGCTAAGTGTGGGGAAGCGTGCTGTATGTTGAAATTGCCGTGACTTAATTAAGAAATAGTTTTTTAAAATTAAAATATTAAAATAACTTCAGATTTTTAAAATCACTTGGTTGTTTCTCATGTTGATGCAACATTATTATTCTATTGCCTGATAAAATGAGCTAGAAATGGAGACACTTGCACTGAAAAATACATGGGAATTTTTAATAAAAAGTTAAGATGAAACAAAAGTAGTTCAAGTTTTATCTTCATTTCTATAGTTCCACAAGAATTTATGGAAACTTATTTGCAAGTATGATCTGTGCTTTATCTGTGTAAAATAGTTTCTGGGAGACACTAAATGATTTTGACATTTCCTAGTTTGAATAGGTCTCTTTTGTGAAGGTATTGACTGTATTTAAAAATGTAGCAATACTTCTTTCAGAACCAGTTTGTGAGAGAGAGCTGCCATTTGCAGGCATGCCTGAGCATTTACATATCTTCAAACACATCAGTTAGTGAGATGGAAATTTTCAGGATTACTCCTGGGGTTTGATGCCTTCCTGGTCAAACTGTCAATTCTTCAGCAGAAAAAAATTGTACTAAAGCTAGTGATGGCAAGTGGCTCCAAAATACATTTTGGAATTGGGCTGGATTCTTTAAAAAGACCTTTTTGCTGGAAATGGGCAAATTTTAAAACTTTGAAGAATGTACAGGTTTTGGTTACTGAAAGTTTCTCTAGAATAGGTGGGAAGTAGATTTAGGCAAATTAGCACTAGCGGTCATAGCTGTTAAATTATAATTCCTTTTTTTTTCTCAAAATATATGGGTGTCACTATAGCTAGAGGCATTTCTTTTGACTATGTTTTTGTTTCTCTATTGAAAAAAAGAAGGAAAACTTGTATAACTGGTCTCTGAAACTGAAGAAACATCTATTATGCTTTTAGCCATCGGATGTCACCAGAGTACAGAGAGTAAGTATTAGATGATGTGGAACTGATTTATGACTTCCCTGGCTGTTTATTTGGACTGTGAAGGCTCCAGCCTTGGAGAGGCTTTCTCAAATCAGTAGTCTCAGCATCTTGACCAGTTTCATTATGTCTCTGATTCTCTTAAATGCAGAGTATTGAGCATGAAATAGGTTCAGCACCCTGTCCTGCCTCTATAGGGGCATTGACAAGAGTGAAGCAGGAGAGGAAGCAAACAAGAGATGAACAAATATCACCACACAATTTAGCCTTGGTATTTCCCTGCCTGTTACAGTGGCATAATTGGCAGAGGCCTTGAAAACCACTTTTGTCCCCACTGCACCCATAGTGCTGGGATTGCTAATTAGCTCATGTACCTCATTTGCTCCCTGCTGTTGGGTGGTGGTGCCCTGCCAGGTTGGGTGGCTTGGCCTCTGCTCTGTTAGGGGCCTTTTGGGCAGCCCTGGGCACTGCCAGGGCTTTGCTATAAACAAACCTGAACCTGCAGTGGCTCAGCTGAGTCTGGGGACCTCTGCAGGAGTTTCAATACAAACGCGTTAACTAAAGCACAGGAGACTTTTACAAAGACCCTTGAGAACCAGATGAGGCTCCAGTGAGTCTTTAAGGACTTTATGCTTTGAGATGTGAAAAGTTTAATGAGTATGTTTTTTAACAGTAATATTTCTTCCAGGTGATGTGGCATTATAAGTGGACTTTAGGGCATTTTAGTTGTAAAGCTTAACTTTAAGTTTTAGCTACTATATGGACAGTCCGGGTTGAAGGTCTTGCTTTCCATCAGTAATGGTGCAATGTAGGTCTGGGAAAATAACAATTTGGTTTTAACTGCCTTATAAGAGTCAATAGTAAATATTTATGTTCTGCATTTTCTGAATAATTTCTATGTAGCATTGCTGTTCCTATGCTAACATGAAATACCTTCATTCTTACTGGTGAACTTCCAGAATTAAGCACTAGTGTGGGACCTATGGAATCTACCTTTCAGTGACACATAAAGGAGGGACACAGAAGGGGAGACATCCCTTCTGTATCCAGAATCTGTTGGAGAAATAAGCGAGAGATGTGACATAAGAGATTTTATTTAAGCACTTGGTAGGAGGAAGCTTTGTAAAATGTTTTCAGATCAATGCTTGGAAGTGCCACTCTGATGCAATATGAAAATTGCTGTAAGGAGTATAAAGTGAGAAAGGATTTGAGGCTTGTGGGGAAAAAATAAGACTTCTTGGAGATAAAAAAACAATGCCTTTGTCATCTATAAAAGGAGAAAGACCTTCTGAAATGGAAAAGGTGTTGAAATAGAGTAAATTAGAGGAAAAATATGAACAGTGACAAGCAAACCAAAATGCCTGCAAAGCTGGAGATAATGAAATGACAAGGATAAAATACAGAAGATTTGAAGGAAAAATATGATGGAATGCGTCAGTTAATGGTAATTTAAAAGACTGTGAATCCGACTAAACTGAAAGAGAGCTAGTTAGGCAGCTAGTTGTAAATTTAATACAGGTGTTTATTGATTTGCTAAAAGTGATCTTTTTTCAGTAACTAAAGTAACTTTTTTCAGTGTCTTACAGTTGATAGGTTTTGAGATAAACAGTGGTACTCTCAGGAATAGTCTGCATTTCTAGGAGGTGAGGATGGACTCAATATGAGAAGTGCCTTTATCTGGGGGAAACTTGTGGGCATTTAACGTGCATCCCAAGAGAAACAGGTACAGCAGAAAACCATCCTGCACTAGAGGGCTGGATCAAAGTGGGAAGCAGAATTACAGATGTCAGGAGCATTTTCATGTTCTTCTAATGCAAAAGTCTTCACTGGGATTTTATGAGTTCATGACAAGACCACTTCAGATGTCTTGTGAAACCTCACAATATCAGATTGCACCTGAGCTGGAAGCAAGCTGTTTCTCTGCCCTTTCTGCTATTTGATAGGAGCACATTTTTCCTGCATTTTACTCCCATTTTCTACCTTTGCAGGTTCTTCAGCTTATAAGTAAGCAGAACTGACTATTCTGTTCCAGTCACCTCTATTTGAATCTTAACTTGGATGTGATCTTAGCCCCCACAGGGGCTAAGCAGATTGAAAATGAAGAGTTCACTTGATGTATATCCTTTCCCAATTCTAAATCTACAGGGCAAAAAGCACTGGTATTTATTTTGAGCCTATCTGTGTTACTTTGTCTGTCAAATATTTTTGCCTGAAATACTTTACTTTTTCGTTCGTCACTTTCAAAATATGTTCCATAGGGAATGAAAGATCTTTTGGGCATAGATGTTCACATTTGGAAAACGAAAAACAAGTGAATAGGCATTGCAGGATCTCTAAAAAATGTTTATGCCAAAAATATATATGTGGTCAAGAAAGGAAAGGAGCTAAAAAAAAGAAAAAAGCTCATGAAGATATTCTTCTCTGAGAGGGTCAGAGGGGTTTGTATTTCATTGAAAATTATACATGCATATGATCCCAGAGGTAATACTAGCAGGATGTAAATGTTTACATCAGTATGATATTTTAGAGTAACAGCTTTGTTATGGTGAAACATTGACCTATGGGTTGAAGAAAAAACTACTTAGATATACATCAGATTAATGACAAAATTAATCATTTTTATAGGGAGAAGTGAAAGATGGGATGTTTTATTATATTTAGCTTCATTGGATTTTAATCACACGTTCCATAAATGAGCATTTAAAAATTGCATGTAGCTTTTTTTCCAGGTTACTAAGTTACAGATATGACCTTTTCATATTTTGAAATATAATCTTAGTCTTGCACAGTATTTGACTTTCTTCTTTGATTGAAATCCCGAGGTGGAATGAATGTACTGTGTGACTGAAAATAATCTGTTTAAGCCTGAAATTGCTGGAGGGAGGCGTGTTGGCATACCCACTGCAGGGAAGCCCTGGAGATGGCCTTGATTTGTGAGAAAGCAGCTTTGCAGGGCAAGGAGGTGCCGCAGAGAGTTTGTAGGCGTTGCCTGATGCTCTTGGAGCCGCCTTCTGCTGTGATGCTGTTTCAGTGCTCTCAGTGGGGGACAGCTGTGAGTTTTGCTGGGGAATAATGACAGTGTTTTCACACAGCCACTGATTTCAGTTGTGAAATCAGTTTGTTTTATTCATCATGACTGTTGATAATGTGTGTGTGTGTTTGTACATATACTGTGTGTACACTTCTATAAATGTGAATATATTCTAAAGCCAGGCTTGTCTTCTAGGACAAAAAACTCCTTATTTTGGGATATGCTGAGCACTTCTGAACGAGTTTTAGGGTCTTGTACTACTGAAATTGCTTCTAATGTAAATATTTTTGTTTTTAGTTGAGAGATTTTTAGGTGTTTTCATGTAGCATGAGAGGTAAATGTTGAATGGAAAAGTAGAATTCAAAGTTAAGATTAAATTTCATGCCAATTTGAGAGCCATATGTTTTGGTATTTCTTTTTATAAGTTCCTTCACTAATTTTATTGGAAAGCACATGTGAAGCATTTCACCATTTACCAACGTAGTGGAGAAGGGTATAATTCTGTTCTAGGTTGTATCAAGTAATATAATAACTACTACATTTTAGTGTCTTTCTCTTAAAAAATCAATGTGGGTTTTTTTGTTTGTTTGTTTTTGTTTGTTTGTTTTTTTCAATTTAACCATGGGAGTGACATCTTTGTCGCTCTAGATAACTTTTCAATTTCAGCAAGGAATGTCTCACCATTCTTTTTCAAAAAAGTGCAAAGAGGTTTTGAAAAATCAACGCTTTCTTATCTTAATTTGGTGATACTTCAATCACTGGGTGAACACAAGGACCAGTTTCTATACAGAAGGAAATGAAATCTAGTACTTGGATTTTTTTTTTCTTTTTTTCTTTTCCCCAGCCTTGACTTTGGCTCCTGCAACCTCCAAAAGAAAAAAAAACCCTAAAATTCCAATGAAGATTGTCAGGAAGGGTTATACTGCAATGAAGAAGTGACTATAGACCCTTACAAATTTTGTTTAGAATATGTTTTCCAGTTTGCAGACCAGGTATTCTTCAGAAGAAAAAGTAAGGTGCAGAAAAGAATGATGGGAGATATACCTACTACACAAAACCAGATAAAAAATAAGATCGAGAAGCTCTTGTCAGCTAAACTTGTGTGATCCATACATCTGTGGAGTGTGAATTTTAAAACCAAATACAGACAGTACATATGTAAAAAAATATTTGTAAGTTTTGAACAGAACTGACACTTATTCTAAGCAGAAGGATCATCTTTCTCCTCATCAACTGAATTCTGATTTTTCCTTGTACAATATATGCAGAAATGTTTCAGGGTGTTATGTGGATGTATGGGTATAACAAGAATTACAGGAAAAAAAAAAAAACCTGGGCATTCAGGGTTACAAGTAAGACTTCAGAAACCAAGATTTAAGTTATGGGTAGTCATTCTGAGTGCCAAATTTTGGTTTCTGCTAGTAAGTAGTGTCCTTTAGAGTGCAAATTGTCTTAACTAACCTTTCATCAACAGGTTGGTTGTTCATGTTATTCATGTTCAACAACAGGTTGTTCTCTTTTACCTGGACAATGCAATACCACTTCTGTAGAAGGTTCAGGTATGAAATAGGTGATAATTTTATTTGGAAGTAAAGCAGGTGCATTTTCCTTATATAAAAGGTCTTAGTTCTCACTTGAATAATGACTCTGATCTCTGATCACTGATAGCAATCACAGGCTAGCTGTAGTGGCTATCTTTTAACTCTGATTCTACCTCCCAGAATGCCATTTTCCAATGCTGCTCTTAGGTTAAAAAAAAATTAAATTGTGTACCTAACACAATGAAGTGTGCATGTGGAGAATATGGGAGATTTTTTCACTACTTTTAGGAGCAGACAATTCAGAGGCTTCTTACCTGGTGTACGCATGTTTGCCCAGATCCAGTGTGGGACCTGAGAGCAGTGTACAGCACAACCTTAGGGCAGAAAAGCCTGGCAGCCTTATTTCAGAGGCTGTGGGCCATGGGGCTTGTGGAAAACATCTTCTCCTCTGCCAGCTCATCTGAGACTGCAGAGCAGGTCTGGGGTCCTGGCAAGGGAGAGCCATGAGCCTGCCAGGCTGAGCCAAAACACCCAGGACACCAGAGGGGCTTGGAACCCCAGCTGTGCCCCTGCTGTGGGCACAACTCACTGGCTGCAGAGTGGTTGCTTGCCCAGGGCTTGGATTTGGGATGTTGCAGACACATATGCCCTGAGTTCTGCTGCCTGGCCCACGGCACTGTTCACCCTTGTCCCAGAGCCACCTTCCCCCGAGTGCCTGGTGCCCGTGTGAGCCAGCAGTGCACTAGTAGCTGGGGACCAACTGTGTTGCTACACCTCATTATTGGGAGAGAGGTGTGGAGAGAAAGCTGTAATTACATTTAACATAACCACTGTGCTCTCAAATCTACCAAATGTAAGATGGCTGTTGGCTCTTCACAACTTCATTTTTATTATTAGAAGATAGAAGCATATTAGTTAAAATGATGAATGACTTCTTTGCTTACTGTAGGTATTGATTGCTTTCACTTTGTGACAGGTCTGAAATGCACGTACTTGAGAAAATCCAAGTAGACTTCATGCACTTGACAGGCTTGACTGAATTGCAAAGGTCTGAGAATTTGTTCAGGAAATTAGTTCAGCTCGACGCACACTGGAAAGAGCTGCTCTTTTCATTCATGTATACAGGGCAGGATTATTAACTGAAAAACAATATCAACAACAAAAATGCAGGAGGGGATTTGTGTGAGATAGTCCTGTTTTCCTGCAAGATGTGGCAGAAGTGTGAATAAACTATGTGGAAAGGCATGTTGAATGCAGTCTGGTAATCAGTTCTGTTATATCTGACACTTATCTTGTGAGTAGGGCTGAAAGTCAAGTGCCTGCAATCAGTGGAGAAGTGTAGATGCATTGCCATTATAAATTAAGTAGTCTAATTGTATTTGGTTGACTTTGTTGTGGTATTTGAAATTTATTAGGCCATTTCCTGGCATGCAGAAAATATTATGTGATGTTTTTAGAAATGCACATATTTTTTAAGTTATGTGAGTGCAGGTGTGGCTCTGATAGGACCTGTTAGTCCAGGCAAACCTTTGTTAACCTCTTCAACTTCTTAAGATTTTAATCACGTGTTAAAAAAAGGGGAAAAAAAAGTTCTAAGGAGGATGTGCCCACTCAGGCAGTTCCAGTTGAGCTGTCTTACTTGTTTTTCCCCTTTCTCATAAGTTTTCTTTTGTTTCCTGTCCATATCAATCTCCTAGTAATTGTTCTAGCCACCTCTGCATTTGGTGTTGCTCTTTTGCCTTCTCAGTACACATTGGAAGAGCTAATTCTACAGACAGTGTTTGTAGACCATTATGATGATAAGATTTAGCAATAACCAAATTCCTTAGAGGAAAGATTATTAACCTGACCATAATATTATGTTAGAGGTCAACTGACAACTACTGCTTACTTTGAGCTTTGGTTTTTCTTGTTGTTTTTCATTTTAGTTGTTTTTTTTAGTACAGGGCAAGATGCTCACTTTTGCTTGTTGTTTCATAAGGGGTTTTGGTCATTTGCAAAATTTTGTTTATACTGTGTTGAAAAATTAATAATTTATTTTTGGTTGCTGCATCTTTCCTTTTTGTTGCAGCAGAAACTTTTTTAGAGATTGAAGTATAACTGAATCCATTATATCAAATTTTGTGCATTTTCTCATCCATTAAATTAGTCACATTCGATGAGATGCAGTAGGTACCTTTTAGGAGACCTGATACTATCTCCAGGTGAAGTTTACAGGTAATAAGAAATGCATGGGAGTATCTGACAGTGACTTTAAAATTCCTTTAATAAAGCCTATGACATCAATAAAATATTGTGAAGGACAGAAATATACCAGAGAAATTGCCTTACTTCTTAAAATGTTCTAAAATATATAAATACTCTATATATGAATATGTGAATCTGACTATAAAGGATTTAAGAGTTAGAGCTTTAGATCATGCTGTTTTACACTTAGTATGCCATGTAGCATGATCCAGAGATGTTATAAATACAAAGGAATTTTTTTTTTGGTCCAGGAAGGGAAAGAAGGATTGGAAGAGAAAGCAACGTTTTCATTAGCAGCTTTACCATTCAGCTCTGTACAGGCATTCTACATCTACTTGTCATTCAAAGAAATCTCAAAGATGAATGGATAATTCATTCATTAAATGGCACCAGAAGGGAGTTGCCTTATTCAAATAATCTGACTGAAGTGTCAGTTTGACAAAAATTCCAGTTTTGAGTGGTGCTTAGATTTTTGTATATGTGTTTGTTACTGCATTGTCGTTAACCCTTGGGCATAAGGGATACAAAGGAAATATTAATGTAAGGTATTGAAACTTCCAAGGTTGCTGAGGGAATTTGGTGCTTTGTGGCAACACATCTGCTAGTTGTGTTACAAAAGAAAATGGAATATGTGTTGGTGACTTGACACACTAATGATTCCAGTAAACCCTGGCATCTCTTGGGAAATTCCCAAGGGATATACCAAGACCAGGTATCCTTGTGGTATATTAAGGTTATTGCATCCAGCCTTCTGATGGAAGAATGTGAAAACTGTAGGAAGGACTTCTCTGGTTGTTGTTGGTATTGATTCATTTAAATTCAGCATCCAGAAAGTTTTAATTACTCTGCTTTGGAAATCTGCATCTTGCCTGTTGCTGCTGGGACTATGTGGTACTTCAGTGTGTTTGGGACTAAAATTGCACATGCTCCTTTTTCAACTCTGAACTCATTATTGTATTTTGGTGAATAACATGTAGAACAAACAAAATCTGCCTGCAAAGTGTTTTGGCTTGAGCTTCTAATCTAAATTGAGAAATATATCCTCCTCTACCAGAATGTGGTTAAGGTTGTGTTATTGCTCAACCTTGAAGATAAATCAGCTCTCCCCAGCTGGCAAAATGAAGATTTCACACTTGTTTCTAACTCTGAATCATCCTCAGGCATTGCACCTTAAAATCAAAAACCCATTGTACATGTACAAGATTTTAGATTCTGTTTATAGAAATCCAACAGTTGCTAGTTTTTTCTGTCTCAAGGGCTGGCTTTTCAGGTAGGAAGATAAAGAATGCTGTAGGAAAATATCTACTTATATCTGAAATGTTTATAAATTACTTTTCTCCTGGTAGTTAGTATGAATACCTACAAAATATTGTGTGACAAAATAGGGATTTTTATGCAGTACAAATGAAAATATTTTTACTTGATTTTAATGAACTGTTCATAATGCTTTTCTTAATCTTTGATCAATGCAGCAGCCTAAACTCCCCAAATGCTTATAAGAGTCCTAAACTAATGCACCAGCTCTTTCTTTTAATAATTCAAACATAGTAAAACTTTGATATATCAGCAAAATACCTTTCTCACTTGTGGGACCTGAGGGAAAGGGGAGGTTGGGTTTTGCTAGAGGATGGATGCTCCATGGCATTTCTGGTGTGCTCCTACTCTTCAGTTTTGGCATCATAGCTGAAATAAGTGGGCTACATTCTTCATCTAGAAGTTCTAGATTGAAGTTTGTGGGCATGTTGGTTCTGTCTGGTTTGCATGTGGCCTTTGGATAGATAGTGTTCTACCTTTTTGAAGTCACCGAGAGAAATTAAGATTTGGGAGCAACTGAGTGATGTAAGTGAAAGAAGGTCACGTTGTAAAGCAGTTGTCTGGGAATCTGACTCTGTGGTGTACAGTCTCTAGATGGCTGGCAACAGCAGAGGAGTTTTCTTTTGGTGACAGCAGAGACAGCAAACTACATATTTTCATTGCATCAGGTGGGAGTGCAAGTAAAAAGTGCACATCTGGTGCTGATGTGCAGACACCAGTAATCTTGCAAAGTAAAGTCCTTAATCTGATCACTTAAACTTGCCCTTTCAGTTTGAAATGGGCTGTTATAGGCAGTTATTTCCCAATTAAATTGGAAAGCTGAATTAATCTATATAATAAAATTTGAGGCAGCTAAATGTAAAACACTATAGCAACCTAAAGATACCATTTGCTAAAATTACTTTTAGAAGGGAACAGTGGCATGACTGAGCCCTCTTTCCTTGCCTTGTAGAAGGATGGAGAAGGGGGTACTGAGGAATTACTCCTGATGATAATTTGTTGGGTGTAAATGGGCTGTGTTCAGCCCTGTGCACCTCACAAGGGAATAGTGGCACTGAGTGAGGTACCTGTGCTTCTTCACTAAGATCAGAGGGGCAGCCAGGAGGAAGTCTGAGGGGAAGTAGTAATGGTTGTGCTGTCCACAGAGCACAGATAATTGTTGTGTCTGTAATGTAAATTGCCCACCTTTGGTTTTAATAGCAACGAAAACCCATAGGATTTTCCCAGCCTAGTTAATGACCATAACTCACATGAGCAGCCTTGCTTGTTGAGAAATGAAAGTGAACACTTTGCAGTGTTACCAGAATAATGCATCATGTTCAGTATCTTCTATGGGAAAATGAAGGGGAGGGGAAGCCTCAAAATCAGTCTCATTTCTACTCACCCAAAGTAAATATCTTTACTTATACGTTTGAGGTACAAGATTTGCTCTCTGTGTGCTTTCACATTAAATGCTTACTTACTGTCTAAAAATGTACAGAACTTCAGTGATATTTTCTTAAGTCATATAGATAAATTAAGATAGTATCAGAAAACACTGCTACAGTCAGGAGGTGCTTTTAACCTTTAGATTGTAATGTATAGGTCTGGTAGTTCTCCTTCTAGTTTTCATTGGATCTTTATACTTCCCCCATGAATTTTTATTTTGTTTTCATTGTCCACCGATCAGAAGTGTTTTCTTAGAATAGAAATTTCTGCTGACATGTCAACATTGGACTGTGTTATAAAGATAAAATTTGATGTCACAGCTGCAGGTTCACAGCAAGGTCTTGTTTAAGACAGATAGTGATGCTTGCTTAAGACAAGGCTCAGATAGTAAACAGATTAGCTAGCTGTGTTGCACAGCTCTAATTATGATGATATCTACACAATCAAACTCCTCAGAGTTACAACTACATGACAAAAAGCACATTTGATAATTTTCCTGTTGGTCCAAAATGGCCCCAGAGATGTGGAGTGACACAAGTAAAGGGTTGTGACTATAGCTCTGAATATAACTATGTACAATTTCTTCTTGCATTACAGTGCATTTTCTTGTTTTAAAGATATTTTTTTGTGACTTGGAAAATTTTGGAAACTGCTACTTAGGTAAGAAAGATAAATACAAAACTTGATCTGTATTTATAACCCTTTTTCTTTATTTTTTTTTCTTCTTTCTAAACAGGAATGAAAATCTGAACAGATGCTCTCAGTGCAAGGTTGCTAAATACTGTGGTAGAACTTGTCAGGTAAGATAAAAATAACAGCTATAAAAGGTTTAAGAAAATAGGCATTTGAAGACTTCTTTTACAGTCTCCATAAGTTTTGCATGTTGTCATACCTTCACACTGTAATTTATTTGTAGTTTTGGACAGAGTGGTTAAAAATGCTGGCTTGTTTTATTTGAGTATTTTTAAAGCTACAAATGTGAGATTATGGTAAGTACAAAAGACAAAAATAAGTTGAAATGTGTGGTGTTTGACTTTACTTGGTGAGAGGGGGAGGAATAATTCCTAAGCTTGTCTGTAGATTGGAAGCTCTGATTCAATTTTGCGGTAAAACAATTTGTATTTCAGGAGTACTTTTTATAATGGTAAATTGTATATTCCAATTTTTTAAGAGGAAATAAGGGTCAAGAATCTGTTGAGAAGAGAAGGCTTTAAGGAAAACTGCATCTCTGAGGAGTTTTTCAAGGAGAAAAGTGGTGCATGGCAGGAGGACAGGGGACAACAGGCTTAAGTTGAAAGACCAGAGGTTTGCATGGGATACAAGGAAAAGCCCTCGACAGGCTGGCCAGGGTGTTTGTGTGATCTCTGTGTTTGAAGGTTTGGAGACCCTACTGGATAAAGCTCTGAGCTCGGTCTGACCCCAGAGCTGACCCTGCTTTGCAACTAGAGCTCTCCATAGATCCATTCAGCCTGAGGTAACCTGGGATCCTATCCTAGGAAATATTTCTCAAAGGTGAAAAGTTCTCAAAGGCCTAAAACCTCAACTTTTATATTTGACTTGATATAGAGGATTGCCTTGTAGGGCACTTGAAGTTTTAAATGGTTCCTCTTAGTTTTGCACTGGTATTTTTTTTTTTTTTTTTTTGGTGGTAGGGTGAGGGTTGGTAGTGGTTGGCTTTTTAGGTGGGGGTGTGTGTGTAATTTTTTTTCCTTTTCCTAAATAGAGAAAAATGAAGAGAAGAAGTTACTGGTCAAAGTGGACTAGCAGTAATACTCTATAAATTTTTCAGCTAAGTCTTTGACATTCCAATGATCATGGAATTAAAGCATCATCAAATGGTTAGTGTTGGAAGGGACCTTAGAGATCATCTAGTTCCTTGGGCAGACATCTTCCACTAGATCAGGTTGCTCAAAGCATTGCTCAAAGCATGCCATCCAACCTGGCATCAAACACTTCCAGGGATGGAGCATCCAGTGCCTCACTACCCTCACAGTAAAGAAGTTCTTCCTGATGTCTAAACTAAGTATACTCTCAGTTTGAAGCCATCTCCTTTTGTCCTATCACTACATGCCCTGGTAAGCAGTCCCTCTCCAGCTCTTTAGTAGCCCCCCCCCCATTCAGGTACTGGAAGGCTGCTGCAAGGTCTGTCAGTCTGTCTCAGTGACAGAGATGGTCCGGCTCTCTGGTCATCTTTGTAGCCCTCCTCTGGACTTGCTCCATGTTTTTCTAGTGCTGGGGTCCCCAGAGCTGGAGCAGGACTCTGGGTGGGGTCTCACCAGAGTGGAGCAGAGGGGCAGAATCCTTTTCCCTGCTTTGGATGCAGCCCAGGACACATTTGGCTCTCTAGGCTGTGAGTGCCCATCACTGGGTCACATTGAGCTTCTTGTCAACCAGCACCCCCAAGTCTTTCACCTCAGAGCTGATCTTGTCACGTATCATGTGCTTCTGTAAACAATTCTGCTTTAATATAATCTGTAGTGTTCTCAAGATCCCACAAATCCCTCCTTTTAGGGATTAAAACATATGGGGAGGGAAAAGAGGAAGAAGTGTAATTTTGATTCATCGTATGGCAAATGTGTGCAATGTAAATTAGGTGCTTACTGTAGCATCAATAATAATGCCACAGGTAGATTTATTATGGGAGATCATAAGGAAAACGTGGCCATTAAGACTATAAAAGACCAAAGTATTTGCCAGGTAAAACATCTTCGAAGAGAGTCATTGGTAAAGCTTCTGTTGGCAGGTCTCTAATGTGAAATGAGACTGTGGGCACTGACCAGCAATCTGACTGCAAAATGTCATGCAATGTGCAAAGTGTCATGCAATAACTTGTTCAAATCAGGTGTAGAGGCAATGGAGGTAGGAACTGGAGCTTCCTCTTTGAGAAGCACAACTGTCTGAACATTCTTCAAGGATTCATAAGGGATAGCCTGAAGCCATCTTGAGTGTCTTTGCTTTGTGCTTCCAGCTCTGGGGTTTGCATGCTTGGAGCCATCCATAGCTGTAGGTAAGGATTTCAGTGAGACAGGCTACTGCTGCTTTAAGTAATCTGCACTTAACACACTCTGTATTGGCAGTTACATAATTTTTTGAACTGTTTATATAAATCAATTAACATTGAATTAATGTATGTAATATCCTGTGATATTAGGTAGCGATAGAGTATAACAGGAAAAAAAAAGTTATTTTGTAGTCAAAGCAGTAAATTTATTGGGATTGATGGCTTGAAGCAGGTGATACAGATAAAACTGAGACCAGCCAGATTTCTTTGTTCTTGAGAACTGTCTTTTGATTCATATTTGTTCTAATAAGACAGCTAAACCATTGTGCTGCTCTGGTTTTCTAGCAGCTGTTAGGAAAGCTAAACCAAATGCTTTGTGCCCTACTTAGCCTCTGTAGCTTAAGTGCAATTCATTAATATGTGCACTTCTAATTGAACTAATTGGTCAACAAATAAACAGCAGGGTATTGATGAAACTGCATTTTGCACATTAAAAAAGTGAATATTAGCAAAACAGGACTATTTTAGTTTTATAAATACAGATAACTTTGAAGTGCAAATTATGCAGTTGAATTTGCAGTTCACACTTAGTTGCAGAATGATTTAATTATTTTTGAACGTGTGATACTGCAACTCAAAACACTTAGGCTTAACAACTGTAATTTTTCTGGAGTTTTGTAATTTATACATTATATGAAAACAGAATTAATACAAAAAAATCTGATTTTAAAAAATTTAATTCGATAGGTGTATGGGTCTAGAATAATGGTGGATTTTGTGAAAGAAACTTCAATGTAAATACGACAGTGGATTTATATTTCAGATATAAATAAAACCAAAAGATATAAAAAACCAAAAGGAGCAGTTTTTTTAAGCTGCAAATATCTTGTAAAAATCTTCATTTGCTTTAAAATGTCAAGTAGTACAAAAAAGTATCTTCAGACTAACCTTAAGGAGAAGAAACAGTCTTTGGAAATACCTCTCTTTTTTGTAACTTGCAGTGATAATAGTTATCTTTTAAGGGAATATGTATGCAGAGTCAGTAGTCCTGAAAAAATCTATAAACAAATCAGAATAGCCATTTTTTAAAAAATCTCCATAATGTCTGTTTTAAAGATCATGAGTGAGTTGTTCCAAATTAAAAAAATTCCCATTATTTTTCCTTTTCAGGCCAGTTGAAGCAAGCTGTTTTAATTTAATTTAAAATATATCAGAAATGCAAAACTGGAATTTATCACAAGAGATCCTTTGGGCTGACCTCTTGCAACTGAATTCTGACTTCAGGATCAAGTACATATAGATTTTTTGCTTTTAATTTTTTTTTCACTCAGACCTAATTGATTCCTGGCCCTATTTGACATTGTCCTTTTGCAGTCCCTTTTCCACTGGTTGATGGATAATTTCATGGGCTGCCTTCTTTCTACCAATGTTATGTTGGCTGGGTGTCTCTCCAAAGGCAGGGTTATCACATCTGCTGCTCCTCATAATCACTGTTGTGATCACCCCTGGAAATGATTATTAATGTGGTGTATCCCATAGATTGGAGATGAATGATACAGATGATAATCCCTGAAAAGTGGAAGAGTAATTTCAGGCAGAATTCAGAATGTCATATTATCAAAGATTATTGAAATATCATATTTAAAAAAGACATCATGTGAAAATTCAAACAGTCCTTGGGAAATTACAGATTATTTGCTTTTAACAGATCAAAACCTTCCTATGGAAAAATATCTCTTTTTTTTGTTAATAAGCTCTAGCTTTTAACAGCTTTTTGTTAATGCATTAATCTGCAGGAAGCATTCTTTTTTTGTGGTCTTGCATGGAAGACAAGGAAAACCTTTGTTTCATCAACATTGCTTTAGGAACTTTTGTAGATTCAGGCTCCAAAGGGAGACAGCGATACCATATGTCTGTGAAAGAATTGGATATGCATTGGCAAAATCGCTCAGCTGAAAATATGCAAGACATTGCAGGCATTTGTGAGGGGTCTTTGCCCGTGACCCAAGGCAGCAGGAGGTGATCCTGGCTTGTGCAGGGAGGAGTTGGAGTTGTTCTGGTGCTGGTTCAGCGGGCAGACTCGCAATCTGCCACCCGTGAGGAGCTCTGTGCTGCACCATCTCTGTAGCCATGTGGGTGCTGACCATTTTCCCCTGGGTGAAGCCTGAGGATTTGCACTTGGGATGCATTGAGATTGAAGGAGAGACAATGCTTTGGGAGGAGATAAACAGAAAGATATTCTTTCCAAGTTTCTAAGTGTAGTGAAGCCTTGAGCAGGAGGGTTTTGTATTGCCCTGTACTGTTCACTTGCCTTTCTTCTATTAGTGCTCATTTCTAACAGGGGTAAAAGGAGTCTTTGCAAAATTGGAAGACCTTCCATGGTGTGGAGGAGAAGGGTCATACAGGTGGCCATGTCTCTGCACTACAGTGTTTATACTCATGCTAGATATAGAATACGAAACCTTGACTGAAAGCCAGGGTACACAGAATAAAGAAAACCCTTCCACCAGGAAATGTGATACTAACATAAGTCCAACCAATAAATATTTTTAGAGACTGACTTTAAATTAGGTCTCTCCAGGGTCACAAATCTTTGTTTTCATATTGTCCTGTGATATGTATCCATGTTGTATGGATAGAAAGAAGAAATATTGTTGAATTTCATTATATTTAATGCATTTGGAGCTTTCATCTCTCTCCCTTTCCATTTGGGAATAAGTGACTGGCAATCCCTGTTCTATTCTAGCTCCTTCTGCAGAGGAATCAGACTGATTCCTTTTTAGCATCAGTTTTGGCCAAAGTGCTTTTTCACTAAAGGCATGTGTTTAAACTATTCTTACCACGTGGGAATGCTCTCAAAGAAACATGGCATGTGATGCTATGTGGTCCAGAATATTTCATCCCATTAGAGCTGTATTGGTTGGGTAAGTTATTAATCATTTTGATGTCACCTCTAGCATGTTTAAAATTCTGTGCAGCATTTATGTAGAGGAAAAAAATTTGACAGTAAAGGCTTACTCCTAGGGACATTGTTAGTTTAAGTTGGATAAAAATGCCAATATAATTATATTACACTGAATGATGTCTGGACATTTACAAGGATGACTGTTTTTTCTAGACAAGGATAATTCTATTCAGCACTAAATACTTAACTTTTATTTGCCAGACAGCATGTGACACTAACTGTATTTGGATTAATGCCTTCTTGGTGTCATTTTTTTCTTCTTGTAGAGTTATGGGTAAAAGAAATGAAATCACAAATCTCTCATGTATCTGAAAAAAAAAAAAAAGTTCCATTTATTTATTACACATAAGCCACAGGGGAAAAAATCCTGAATTAAGTATAATAAATGCTACTGGTGCTGAAGCCTAGTTACCTGAAACAATTCCCTCACTTATGCAGCTTAGGAATAAATTGTGTGAGTGCCTTTGGAATCTTGATAACTCTCATGTCAGCATCTCCAGGTCTGATGTGCCCTTACACATAGCTCTGCCATTTTATCTTTTTTTAAATTGCTGAACATGTGCTTAACATTAGACAATCATTTTCTCTGCGGCACTCACCTAACAGGAACTGGTTTTCTGGGTTCATGTTTTTGTTCCTTTACTGCATATTTGCGAGAAAATGTCACCTTCAGAAGCCCTTGGTTCTGAGTACTTGTCATTGTAGCAAATTTTCATTGTGTCATGTTCTTCTAATTTGCTATTAAAGCTATTTGAAACAGCTGTCTGGCTTCAAACATGAATTGTGAATATGCAAATAAAATGTGTAAATATGTAGTATATTAGGCTTTTTGTATGTTATAAGCAGAATTTTCTGCTTGTAGAAACAGAAGACAGGAAAAAAAAAAAGTGATCAGAAATTTTCTTCCAACACATTTCTTTAGCTGAAGACTCATTCTTGCCGCTTTTCTGCACTAATCTTGGGGCAGCAATGAATGGTAGAGAACAAAGAGACATATTTCAATGTTTCCTTTATCTTACCATCCTGCCTCTTCCCTGCTATGGAAATGTTCATCTGTCTCTGCTATTATCAAAGTGGCCCGTGAAACAAAATTTCAGGTTTGGTTAATAAATGTAACTAAAATATTGTTGGTTCTGTCTCCTGTTTTGGTATCAGTGACCACTCCTTGTCAACTACATACTGTAGCTGCTTCATGCCTCAACAAAGGAGATTTAGTGTATATTGTTTTGAGTGTGTTTGTGTGCATATATAACTATATATATGTAAAATATGTGTGTACATATAAAAAAAGTAGGATACAGTTTATGTAAAATAAAATGCACCTGATTTTCTTTTTCTTCCTTTTAAAAATATCCTGATAGAAAGAAGCTTGGCTGGACCACAAGCAGGAATGCAAATGTCTTAAGAGCATCGAGCCCAATTTTCCTCCAGACTCTGTCAGACTTGCTGGAAGGATTGTTTTTAAACTAGTAAGTGATGTTCTTTTAGAATTGATTCAGTGCAGTAAATTCTGGTAAATACTTTCTCACTCTACATTTTTAATGCAATTATGAACTACAAAGCTGAAGTGGCTGGGAGTGCTGGAAAAAATTAGACTGCAAATTGCATTACAAGTTTACTGATTAGTTTGCAGAAATGTTGAAAGGATCAAGAGATTCCAAAACAGACATAACTAAGCTTAAGGGACATGTTTAGTGACTTTCTTTTCCTATGGCTATGTGGTAGCATTCTCAGCTTATTTCTGCCTGGAAGCAAAACATAGGGAGGCACTGTTTTCCCTTCAATACTACTGAAGTTATTGGTGGTTTTCTGTTAACCTAAGGGAAGCCTCATCAAGTGTTGTTTGAATGAATGGTTAGGGCAGAAGCACTGGTAGCTAGCCCTTTCTTTAGAGGGCACAATGGCATGCTTTCCATGCTGGATTCTCTTAATCTCAATTACCTTTTTAAATGTTTTTCTAAATTCTCTTGGAAGTCCTGGGTGTTTGACATTCCCACGGTTTGATTACTTTATATGGACTAAATTTTCTGATAGTTTAAGCAGCTTATAAATGTGTGGGATTGTAAATCAAAAGGGATTTGCTCATTTTTTTGCTGAACCTACTATGATGCTGTGTGTGTTGGATAAAAGTGCAGGCCTTTGTTGTGGTCTGAGGATATAAAATATGATTTCACACTTATTTTATACATTGTTGTGAAGAGTTTGTGCATGATAGCTTTAAAGGACAAATATGTACCTAGCAATACTGTGCATTAATTAGAGTCCCATGAACTCTGAAACTACAGACGCATAATCTGATTTTAATTATGCTCTAAAGGGCTAAAGTAAGTTACTAAAGGTAGGCTGCCAAAGTGTTAAAAAAAATCAAAATGAGTAGGAAGTCTAATAACAACAAAGAAATTTAATTTTTTAGGATAGTTTATGCAAAATCCTGGATTTATGTTGATGCTGTTGGCCTTACCTGATTATCTTACATGTTTATCACATGGAATAATCAGTCTTGTAGAGTGTTTGCAGGATAAAACATGCTATGTGAGTGTTAATTATCTGGTTTTCCTCTACAGCTCAGACAATCAGTATGCCCTTCTGAGAAACTCTACTCTTTTTCCGATCTTCAGTCAAGTAAGTAATTGTCAGCCAGACTTCAGGAAATACTACCTAGGTCTGCTTTACAAAAGGGCCATCTGATTTTCTTGCAGCTCACCTTCTGAATGTTTGCTCTGTGGAGTAACAGAATCTAAGACAAAAACCTCTGTGGGAAAGAACAGTTATTTCAAAGATAAAAGGAAAAACATGCCTGCTGTCTTGAAGCAAAACCTCCCTGATTTTTTTCTTTAGTATTTTTATTTTTGCATTTTACAATGAACATCTTGCCTGCTCATTTTTTAATTTACCCAATGTATGCCTTGCTACATAGTGTCAATATTTCTACATCCATAGACAATAGTACATATACTTTTACACTGAGCTTTTACTTTTTTAATACATATGTGCTATTGCATAAAGCTTTGAAATGACCTCCAGGGACAGGAAAGAATGTTAAATCTAAAAGGGATATGTGTATGTTTTTCTTCTACATGACCTTTCAATAGAGAAAAAAGATGAAATGGTGCAGCTATTACTTTTTTGGCTTCACAAGTTTCAACTGCTTGGGTAGAAAAGGATGCTTGTTTCAATCTCTCAGCAGAGCAAATGTTGAAATAGGAAACATTTTTTTCCATATTTTGTGGCATCTTAAAGACCTAGAAAGGAAGAAATACATCATTGGTTCATTTTTGTATCTTCTTTAGAGGGATTTTCTGGAGAGTAATGTGAATATTTTGATTACCTCAATGTTTTTAAGTATTATCCAGAGTTTTGGCTACAAACCAGCTTAATCAATTGGTATAGTACTCATATAAACACAAAAAATGCAACACATAGTATTAATTTTACTTCTGAACACCCTGACATTCTGCTGCCTTCTCTTGAGCTGCCAGGGCAGAGGACTTTAACAAAGCAGCAAATTAAAATGGATAGATTTCAGTTATTTAAAACATAGTGATTTTCTGCAATGGATGTTCTCAATTTGTGTAACAAAAGTTTATGGAAAACAGATGCTTCAAATTAAGTTAAAATGATGTAGACTATGGACTTTTATGCTTCATTACACTGCTGGGATCCAAGGAAAGTGTCTTTATTATACCAATGGCTGATTGCAGAGTGGTGCAGGAGGAACTGGACTGGAAGAGTCTCCATTTAAAAATGAAATATTGATCACTTGTACAGTAGTTGTCTCTAGTGTGGGCAAAGATTGTTTTGTGACTGATTGTTCCATACAAACTGGTTTCTCAGTGCCTTTCAGGAGATGATCTCAGCTTTCCTTGACTTGACTGGAGACAGGGAGAGTAGTGTGATAAGTTGTCTGGAGAGAAGCTTTGTGTTGAACAGGCCTGAGCTGCAATGGGTAAATGGTACAAAAGTCTGTAGAGTGGCCAGAAGCTTCTGCTAAAATTCTCATTCAGAAGGAAATGGTGATATGGCCTGTGATACAGATGGGATGACTGTCCTCTCACTGATACAGAAATAACTGGTACATAGCCAGTTAGTTTAGGAGAAGACAAATGAGAGATCCACATGTAGTGTTCCATCTGTTCTTACTCTGAGTCTTAGTAACAATTGCTGTGGAATCTTCTTAACCCTACAGCACCAAGTGTTTAGGACATTGACACATTATCTGAACTTGGTACTTCAGGCTGCAGTACAAATGGCCTATGCATAATCTTATGTAAAGGTTTTGACTGACTCTTGTGTTGTTTTCCTGGCTTCCTTATTTGAGTGAATAGATGGTCTTTATGGTTTTGGAGAAAAAAATCTAAAAGGGTTTTAGGTTGGTGTGAGAATTTGTAGTAGCTATGATATTTTTTTGCTGCCTCTGTATGCTCCAAAATCTCCTGTTATTTATTAACAATTTCCCTGTTTGCTGCACAATTTATGAATGGTGTTGATAAAGCTTTTCTTTCTTTGTGTACTTAATGGAATCTATAGAAGAATCAGAAATGCATTTGCATTAGAGGTCTATGTATGTAGGAGAAAAGATTTCTTTGAACAGAATCACATGAACTAGGAATACAGGCTGTAATCTGAAACAAAAACATTTTCAGGAAGCATCTTTGTAATAGAAAAGAATGTTCCAACACTAATTAGAAATGTGTCAGAATTCTCATTGATATTCTTTTAATCTTTTTTTTGGGTTTTTCCCCTCCACTTGTAATTCCAAAATATTTTATTTTTGAAAATTGTTATTGACATTTACTGTCTCATTTTGCTTTACATTATTACTTTTCAGCATTACTTTATATTGTTGGTTGATTTTTAGTGTGGTAGGCATATAAACTGAATAGAAGCGTATGAAGTTTATAACTTTTTGAATAATTATCTGCTAAAACATATAATACATGAAAAACCACAAAGCATGTGGAGGCATCCAGCCCTTTATGAAGTTCCTTTCCAATCTCCATAGTTCCTTGAAATTCCTCTATATGTCCTGAAACTCAGATTAAGTAGGAGGGGTCTCTCTGAGCATTGTTACTTTTGCTAGTTCTCATTTATCTTAAGAGAATTTCTTCCTTGATTAGTTCTCTGGGATCTCTCTATGTTACAGCAATTCAGAAATCATCTTTGTTTTTACTTACCAAGACTCAGTATTCAGAAAATAGTTTGTGTGCTGGATTATGGGGCAGATATTTTGCTACTTTACTTGTGTAAGAATCAGAGTTACATAACTAAATCCCCATGCCTTATTTAGAAATTTTTTCATAGACTTTTGATGCATTTTGTCTCCCACACCAGGTTTCTTAAACAATTTTAAAAAGTTCCTTAAAAACAAAATTTGAAAAGAGACACAAATTTCATTTCATTTTGCTTTTGGCCTTTTTAAAATGTGCTTGGAAAACCAGGTCTTGATCATTTTCCACTAAGGTTCCCATGGGATTTTTTTTCTGGATCATTAGCTCTGATGTCCTGGACAGATTCCAGTGTGGATAATTGCATTCTGCTTCCATCTCTATCAGTTCTCCCTGAAGTTCCAGTTAGTTTTGGTATTCATGTTCACATCTGTCCTAAGCTACAGTGTCCATTTGTAACATGCTTCTTATATGATTTCTCTTATTTAGTCTAGGGTTGTTATATTTGCCAATAGTGAAACAAACCATGCCTTCCTCTCTATGTTATAAGGCATTTTGTAAGGTATTATAGATAGTTTAAGGTGAATCACATGTTGTGTTGAATATTTACATTTGAAGGAAAAAATGTTTTTGTTTCCAAAAGGATATTATAGAAGAAAGGCAAGTGTGTGCTTATAATTTTTCTTTTATATTTTTTAAACTTGATTGTTTCAGTCATCTAGAAGTTTGCTGCTTCTCTTGAAGGCACAATCCTCATAGATACCATGTTTTTCTATACCAGAGATTTTTTTGTCCATTAAGAAATACATACATGTCTGAATTTCTAACATTTACATTCGTTCATGCTTACAAAATCACCTGCACACATCCACACTGTTAATTGCACTTGGGTAGTGCTGTGAGCATCTGTAGATGTTTATAATAAAATAACAATTCACCATTATGCGGAGATAAAATTTATTCATAGTGCATGATAAATCTCTGCCTTTTTTTGTAGACTGGTGCTTGAATATGTTCTGCTTCACATTCTCCATTTTGTACTAACTGGTAGGAAAACAAAAGTGTGAAGCAGGTAGTCAGGCAGTGAACTTGGTAGGGCAGCAGCAGTTTCACTTTCTTTGTTATCAGAGACCTGATGCATGCATAATCACTTTATTAGAAAATGAGGCACTGTGATTCTTTCTGCTTCAGGATTTCTATCTGAAAAACATGAATAGAGGTGCTTTATAATAAAGTGATATTTACTTATTATTCTTTCATATTCATTGTTTACCTGTTGCACTGTATGAAATTCCTTTTGTTCATAAATACTTTTTGGTTTCATCTGCTAGCATAAAGTGTTTCTGACACATCTATGGAGAATGCAGTATAAAAGTATGTACTGCTGCATAAAGTTCCAAGCATATTTCTAATGTGGTTAATGTTACAAACCCAGATGCCTAATTTTTGTATGTAATGTCTTACATCTGCTTACACATCTGCTTTATCTATTGGCTTTTGATCTTTAACTTGTTGTTTCATTCATATGATTTGGCAGTAGCAACCTGATAAACTGTACTGTGTGTTGATAGGTAACTGTCACAAAAAATGAGAAATGTCTGCCCTCTGTCAAAATTGTCCTCTGTCAAGATTAATTCCTGGACTGGAAATGTCTAGACTGTATGGCTGCCATTGGATATTTTCAAAATGTTGGTGAAATGTTCTGTTTATGACATGGTCTACTTTTTTTTCCCTTCCCCAATAAGACACTGAACGGTTAAGTGAAGAAATGAAAGATGGCCTCAGGCACCTTGCGCAGACTTTGCAACTGTATTTGAAAACTGAGATCCAGGATGAGTCTCAACTGCCACCTGCAATTGACTTTTTTCAGATCTTCACAAAAGTAAGTGTTAAAATCTGGTTACTTGACAACTCATAAATTATCTTTTCCTCGTGTTCACAATTTATTTCTGAGTGGGAATTCAGTAGATATATTCACAGTGTGATATATGACAAAGTGGATTAAAACTATTTTTTTTTTTATTCAGTCAATATTTAAGCAGAAGTACAACTTTAATTGCAGCACTTCAAAATTAAAGCAGTAGCCAGAAGATATTTTTTTTCTTTTCCTTTTTTAAAATTATCATGTTAAAGTTGTTGGGTGAGAAAAACACCAAGAAAGTTCAAATATAATTCAGTCAATCAACCTGAGTAGTTTTTTCACAGTAATGAAGAGTGTATAACATCACTCTTCAGCCTAAAATTTTTCTGCAAAGTGAAATATGTTTGCAGATATCCTCCCATCCGACTTGGTCATCTAGAAGTATAGTTTTTGTGATAGTGTTGTATCCTACAAGCTGCTTTTTCTAGAAGCCTTGTGCATTATTTATTCTGAAAGGTGACATATAAAGTATTTAAAATTAGATTCTGCAGTATGTAAAATGCCTATTGTGCTACTAAGTAAATATTGTTGGCTTTTGGTGTAGATGTTTTTTTACTTTCAATTCAGGAAGCTAAATTCAAACAATGCTCAGAAATATTTTATGTGAAGAGTACTCATAGTTTTAACTCCATTTAATTTTTTTGATTTCTAATTGATTGATAAATTCTGTCATAAGATTTATCTTATTTACATTTTGGTTGTTTTAGTAAGTGTATTCCTATGAAGTAAGCCAAAATACAATTTTTTTTCTGCTATAATTAAAAAAAAGAGCCTCTTTGGGAGAAATCAAATAAAAATGCTATAAATTATTTTTTTAACATTTAAAAAAAGTCTGTTTGCACAGTTAAAAAACCTTTTTTTTTTCCTGTGGGCAAGAGTAGGAGCAATTTAATCAACTGTGCTGTTTTTCTGGATTTTTTAAATTGCTGGTTAGACTGCTTTGATGCAAAGTTGCAATTTTACCCTGAAAAATCACATAGTCTGAAATAGACTGAGTCCAAAGGCTGCATAGATAAAACCCTCTAAGTACTACCTCATCTCCACTCAAGCTGTTTTATTGTCTTGCATTGGCATGCTGATTTGGCCTGGGCTTTGTCAGATGCATTTTATATGAATCATGTACGTTGTGTTATCTGGTGTAGAGAATTTGTGCAGCTGAAGATAAAACTGATTATCAGAAGATGATCACTGCCTACTCAGTTTGAACTGAGTTGCAGCTTGTAAGAAGTTCTTTCCAAATGTTTTTGCCTCCTACATAATAATAAGCTTAAGATGGGGAATGGCCATGTGGCATTACAGAAACAGTGTGATGAGTACTAAACACATTGGAGCAGTGGTGAAGAACGTGCAGAAGATTTTTAATTTTTTTATGTGCACGCATGCACAAGCGTGTGCACATATGTGCCCCTCCTCTCCCCTCCCTTGTATTTTACCAAGGAGGTGTAAGTGCCCATCAAGGCAGAGTGAAAACCAAGACTTCCCAGCTCCCTGTTTTGTTAACTGGAGAACTGGGAATGCTCCTGTTAATGACAACATTTGCCCTACTTGTAGCTTTGGTGTCACAAAGATATTTTTTATATGTTGACTGTGAATTTTTCCCCATCGTATTGAATGTAGTGCGAAGCACTGAGTTTCTAAGTTTTTTTTGGTTTGGGGTGGTTTTTTTGTCCATTAAACTAGGGATCATTTCCTTCTTTTGCTGGTTTTGCTTAGTCTGTGTGATAGTCTGCTCTGGGAGAATGGAAAGCAAATGACATAGACCTGTCCTGTGTACACATACTTGATATCATTAATGCTAAATAGAACTGGCAGAAGGGATAGGAGAATCTGACTGGACAGGTGAGTGGTTGGGAGAAAAGAGCAGTCAACAGCCATGTGCTTTGCATGAGTAAAATTAGTATCTTGTTCAGAGTTCAGTCAAGCACAACTGTCAAGCTTTTTGTAAGACCTTGTTGTCACTCTAATTTTTCCATGTGGCATTTTACATCTTTCCCAATTTGGTGGTCAGACAAGTTTGTTATGAGAGTGATAGTGTATTCAAATAATAATTTGGTATTTCCCCATCCCTAGGCAGGTAGCAGCTGATGTTTTCTGCCATTCACATGGAATGTTCTTTGGAAGATTAGATGTCCATGAAATTTTTTTTTTTTTTAAAGCTGAGTAGGGATGCTTATTCTCAGTAGGTAAAATGTAGGACTTGGGAACTGTAAAGTCTCTGATATGACTTTTGCAGTTTCTTCTCTGTAGTATAACTCCAAAGAAGGCCAGCTGTGATGACTTTCCTCTGTGGTCAACAGAATAAAGAAATACTACAGATACATAGCTTCAAGATGTAATCTTGTTTTCCCAATCACTTCCAACATTCCTTTCAAGTTCAGTAGGTGCTTATTCGAACATTGAACTTTTTTGGATCAGTTCTTTCATTGCATGCCACAAAAAGATCCAGTCAAAGGTCATTTTTTTATTCTGTTTGATGCTGGATTCTCAAGAAGGAAAATAAACAGACTGCCAGACAAAAGAGAAAAATTATCCTGTGGTGAGGTGACTATATTCCAGATGGTTCTTGGAAAATCTCCAACCTGATTTAGGTCAAAAGAGCTTCTCGGAAGCTCTTTTAAACAGTCCTCCTGCTCTGCTGTCCACTGCTCTTCTCTTTGTGAAAATTAATTATAGTTTTGTTCACTTGCTTGTGATGCTTAATAGGCAGAGAATCCTCCTGAGTGCGCAATTGTCGAAACTTCCCACTGAAAATCAAAGGAAAATTTGCCCTTTCTTTCCATGGGGGCAGAATTTCACCCCAATGTATCTTTAGTTTGCATGAGATCTGTGGAAAATACCAGCTGTACTGGATGGGAGGTGTTTCAGAAGGGTTATGCACCTACCTTTCTGACAGTGTTGCCCTGTCCTTACTAGACAATTTGCTTTTGTACCAATTGTCCTTTTAGCTGGAGTTGAATTTTCTCATTTTTGTTATCTGATCACTTTTTGCAAGCTTCAGTTTATTTAACGTGCCATTTATCAAGGTTGTGACTGTTTTAAAATTCTGATCCTCAGAATTAAACAGAATTATCTGCAGCTAATTACATGGTAAGGCTTTAACTCCACTGAGACATTTTCTAATGTCAAGATAAATTTTTGACAGCATGGTTTTATGGTTTAATGATGTTTCCATAACCTTGAGATAAAATCAGTCCTTGCTTTTTATTCTTCAGCTTTTACTTACATGTGTGAGGAGGTGGCCTGGAGTCCTTTGAGACATTTAATGGATGCAGGATAAAGAATTAAATTTTTGTATACATTTATGGTTCGTTTAATACTAGCAGACAGAACAATGTGAACCTCTTTAAGACATTGAATAAACTCTGTACATATCATAAACCTGTGAGTGACTCTACTGGCAGGAGTCAGGCCTAAGATGACTTCTTTTAGACCAAATATAGGCTTGGTGTTTTACCTTGAAGTGCAACTACTCATCCTGTGTCAGAATTCACTTTTTGTGCATTTTGAAACAGTTTGAAGATTTATTTTCCAATTAATGAGAAAAAAGAGATTCTGATGTGTACTAGTATGATAGCCATTTTAAAGATCTCTTAATTTCAGGTCCTCACATTTATAATAATAATAAAGTATAGGCCACCTCTGCCTTAACTAGCAGTAAGATAAAATCCAGTGACAATAAATGAACTGCTACAAGCAGACTTCTAGGGCAGTTTAATAAACTAAAACCAGAATTTTATTGGAAAGATGTTTTCTAGAGGATGTTTTGATGAAACTGTTCATAAACAGTTTTGTAAAGGATGCTGGATTGAAGATTTTAGGGGACCCCGTATGACGGCATTTTGGGTTTTGCCTTTTTTTACCTTTTATACATTCTCTGCATTTTTCACACATATGTTTGTAGCTCTGTAGCCTATTGTATTGGTGGCTAATTTTCCCTATAATTTTCCATGGCCTTTCCCTAAGCAGAAAATTCCAATCTCCAAGCCCTGGGGAGTACAAGGTCCCAGTGATTGGTTCTTCCTGGGAAGCAAAACCAAGAACAACTCTTCAAGATGCATTCTCATGGCCAAAGCACAACTAGTGCTGAGGGGGGACTCCAGAGAAGGGGCTTGATCTAGAGTTGTCCTCCTAAATGGTGCTTTCTATCAATTATGCTACTTTCTTAAAACCTGTAAATATGTATTCATCTCTGTGGGGATGGGTTTTTGTGGACATCTTTCCATGAGTGCCCCTGGAGGCCTCCAATCAAGATCCTCTTTTATATTGCCTTCTTACTAAAATTATCTTGGATTTCATTTCCAAGTTGGGAAAAAGGCAACACGTAGAGCAGAGATGGTACCCTGAAATAGCAGTCTCCCTAACTCTTTTGTTGTGCAAAATTTCATTTCTGGACAGTATTTTAACCACATCTGGGATGATAGGAACTAGACAAAGAATTTTTAGCTTTCTGAAATTTTCAATCTTTCCTGCAGTTCCAATCTTGACATCTTGAAAGTAGGTGTGCTGCATTCTTTTATTTCACTGGAGAGGTCACACACCTGTATATGTGGGAGGTGAGTAGTCCTTTTAATGCAGGTGGTGGATGTGCTGCTCGCCACTATCTTCTCAGGTGCTGTTCTACTCTTTCCTTTTCAGGTCAGTTTAGAATTGACACAGGTCAAAGAGTAAAAACAGGTCTGAGTGACTGTAGAGATGTAAGTCTAGCATAGTGCAAGTAGAAGTATCTGTATGTATTAGAAATGTGTGCAATTTTTGCATGTCAGATTAATTTATTTTTGTCTCACTTTTTTGAGGTCTGTGATATTGACATAAGAGTAAAGAAGAATGCAAGTTTGATGCTGTAGTCCAGTCTCTGTGCCCACAAAAAGTTTTAACCAGAAGGCCAATTGTCTGTTTAGCCTGTTGGTGTAGTTTGTTTTGTTTTAAGCTTAAGTAGTAGTAAGGAGGCTCTATAAAGTGCAGAGGTACATCTCTCAAGAGGCAAAGTTTCCTAGTCTCTTTAAAATCCTTTGTTTATTTATACTCTTAAAATTTAGCTGTTTTCACTTGTTCTTCTAACTTTTCATTCCACTCAATGCTTTGAAAGAATTTCTTTTCAACATTAGAGGTATTACTACCAATTAAAAAGAAATCTCACTAAAAGGGTTTTGGTATGGATCTGCATAGGCGGAAGAGGGCCAGGAGTTGAGCAGTGTCATTTGGCCTTTGTAAAGCCTGAATACTAAATTATGGTAATTTATTTGTGTGTTGTTTTATGGGCAAGTTGAAGGACATATTTAATGATGTGACTGATAAAGTGTGTTTCATCTTCACATTGCTCCCTGAGATCTTAGAGGCTCAGTGTTCTCTGGGAAGACCTTGGAATACAAGATACATCTGGTCAAGATATTCTTAAGTAATGCTTTCAGTAGGTTACTCTTACTTAGGATTCACTGGTTAACTTAATTTCTGGAATCGGGGAAATTAAAATTGATTTGTATCAAGAAAATCAAAAGAATTATTAGGATAAAGTTATGAGCAGGTTAAGAGTTGTTAAAGACATACAGGTGAAGGCTGTTTTCTGATGCTAGACTTGCTAATCTAATTAACTCTGGATGCACTTGTTCAGTTTCCCTGTGATTGGGAGGCTGTGAAGTTTTATTCCTGGAGGCAGGAAAAAAGCAAGTGCAATGTTTAATCCATTGTTGTTCTTTGTGTAATTCAAAGCTAATGTGCTTTGCTTCCCTGTTTCATGGTAAATTGAAGACCAGTACTGACAAATTTATTTTTAGTCATGGCCCAGGAAACTATTTTGCAAAAACCTTTTAATTTTGATAGTACTTTTTATTATAAATGCCAAAGTCTTATAATTTTCAGGAATACCTGAAACAACATTGGTTAGTTTAGGTGCTCAACATGCATTTGTGTTTGTTAATCTTTTTACTCCTCTTTTTATTTTAGAGTTGTAAGAATATGTTCCTGCTCATCAAACTATATTGGAACCTTTTTCTCTGACTATTGCCATCATTAATTCTACTGCATAAGATTTTTGATTATCTTTTTACCTATAGTGCTATTGATTTAGTTGATAAGGTTTTGTTTGGTGAGAGTATGGACTCTGCATTTGTCTGTGTTTGTGGTTTTAAGCTATTGAAAACTTCACACAACTGTGAAGAACTGACTTGCAATCATTAGAAATACTGTGTTAGTTACTGCCAAAATAGTTCCAGGAGAAATTTTGTGTACTCTTTCCAGTGTACTCCACAGGAACATAACAGAAGTCATTCTTATAGTTGTTCATAGTTGTACTGAGAAAACATGAATGATCGCTTGCCTAACATGTATTGTTGATTCTGAGTTGCTGTCATATCTAGCAAGAGGGGAATGAGCTAACATCAGCCTCTGCAGTATACAAACTCAAAGGAAATGGGAAAAGCTAAATGTATTATGAGAAAACTAAGCAGTAGTTTGTGCTTCAATTCTGCTGCTCTTGAAAGCATAGGAGTACGTAGAAAATCTGATGGTGACCTCATTTTAAATTTAAATTGGTCTATGATTTCAACATGTCTGTTAAATGGCAGTAATGCTTTTTTCACTTGTGTAGTGCTTCCAATAAGTCTCAAGAAGAACTTGAATAAGATTTAGCAACAATTCTTTCTAGTTTTCTTGTGTACCAGATCATTATTTGTAAGAAAACTAAGGCTAATAAAAGGTGCTCCTATAGCTGCCTTTTCAAAAGAGTTCTGTAGGGCAGTCAGAACCAAACCACATCTGTCCTACCACACAGTGTAGCAGTCACAGTCTGCTGCTTGTTTCTACAATGGAACAATGAGCAAGTGTAAAGACAACTGGAATATGCACAGTTGTTTTTAAAAGCCTACATCTTAAGCTGTTTCTTGTAAATTTTGCAGTAATAGTACTGTACTTCTGCTAGGATTTGCATTGTATTTCTCATTATGTTTGTTTTAGCTCAATGTTGTTGCTTGAAATTAAGATTGCAGAGGAAGTGGCAACCACCGTGCATTGGCTTTAGCAGCAATAGTGTAAATAGAGATTACAGAAAAATTAGCAAATGTTTTAACCAAATAGGAAGAAATATTGCAGCAACACTCTAGAATAATGGTGATAAACACTCTGCTAAGACTCCCCTCTTTTTACTTGGTCAAATGAAAGTTGAGTCCCTACAGGAAGTTATTTTTATCTAAGGTGATTTTTCAGGTTTAGTGATTTTCTTTTATTTCCTCATTGAGTTATAATTTTGGGAGATAATCTTTCATGGCAATTATCTTAATTTTCAGTCACAGTAGTTACCTTGAAGAGCAAAAGGATATTATACCAGACCATGAAACAAGGCTTCTACCATTCTATCAGATTTTAAATTAAAGTGCATGATCACAATTAAAATGTAAGCTTTTGCTAACAAAGCTTATTACAGTGAAAGTAAAACTGTAAGACTTCAGTATTTCAAATTGAGCTTATGGTATAATTGGGGTCCCCTCATTTAGTTGTATGTACCATCTGTTTTACAAACTGTATAACAAGTACCAAGTGTAGAAAATGAGGGAGAAGGGTTTTAAAGTGAGAATGTATTACACGGAGTGGTTGGGTAGAATTTGTAATAATTTGGTTTTGTGTCATAGGAAAGCAGGCTTTTTTCTTGAAGAGTAAAGGGAAGCAGAAAGACTAATTTTTAAGGAAGTTAATGCAGCACAAATGGAAAAGCATAAACTGATAGAAAGTTGCTGACTGGAGCTAGCCAGCATGGGGGGGGTGTTGAAAGGAAAGTTGTATGCTTCATATTCACTTGATGCTTCTTCTGTTGGGCTAAGTTGAAAGTAATAAGATGGCAGAAAACAGTTTAGAGATATAAATGGCAGGGTAGTGTAGGTTATTTTGCAACAATTTGGTTTTTAAACATCTATTTATTTATTTATTTATTTATTTTATAATTTTTTAAGATTTTATATTTTAGTGTAGAACTGAAAAGGACCCAGGGGGCCAGGATGTTAATTACCATTAATTTGCCTAATTATGCTCAGAGCATATCCACAAAACACACTTTGAAAAAAGCCAGTGGTCTCTCACAAGTGATATGCATCAGTCTGTTGTCTGTTTTCTGACACCCTTATGGAAGTGAACTGGAAGCAGTAATGATAAAAAGCTTTAGTGGTTGTAGCAATTTGAGTACATGCAAAAAAATGTGTGGGGTGAGTTACCTTTATGTTTAGAAAAAGCCAGCATGAAACAAGGTCATGGAGACGTTTAATAAAGATCTGAGTAGTAAATGAAAACCATTTACATCCTCTACCAGCAATTTTAAAAGCCTCTAATTGAGGAGAATAAGCCTGATACCTGTTTATGATGTTTTTGGCAGCAAAGTGGTCTATCCTTATCTTTAGGATGACCTGCAGTGGGGTTGCTTAAAGCATTTTTTGTTTGTTTGTTTTGGCTGTGGCAGAGCTAGGAATTTGTGTGGAAGGATTATTAATCAGCTCTAAGACTTTTTCAACATGTTTAATAGATGAAGAGGCACAAAACTATTTTTCTTCCAGAATGACATCATGGTAGATTAATAATCACTTGAAAAATGCCATGCTCTTGGAATACAGGATGGGGAACCATGTATTTGTGGTGCTATTGTTGACTTTCTATATTCTGGGCTGCTTCAGAGTCTCCCTGAAAATTAGGATAATATCTGTCCAAGGTATGCTGTAGAGACAAATAGCTGTTATGGTTGGAATATCAATTGAGGGTGCAACAAATTCTATCTCATGTAGGCATTTCAGTGGGTGTCAATTAAATGATATCTACCTACATGGAAATCAGTCCTGAAAAGTGTGTTCTCTCCCTATTCCCCAATATATGAGTATATATTTTTGCTTTAACAGTAATTGTGGGGTGTCATGTTCTATTTCATTGAAACTACTCCTAAGTTTGTTGTAGACATAAGATGGAGAAAGAAACAATTAGACTACGGTACTGGCTCAATGCCATGATTGAATTGATCCTGTATGTTAGTATGGGTGAGCAGCTGTCACAACGTGGTTGTAGCACTCTTGGCTGGCCTGAGATCACTTAGCTTGTGCCACAGCAATCTGGAGCTGACAAAGGCTGTCTCAAATAGTTTCATGACAGTACATGACAGTGCTTATGGATGTTCTGTGATAGTGGCTGGCAGTAGATCGTGCAAGAACTCTGCCAGGATGGTTTGTCTTACCTTTCTTGCTTGCCTCTCCTTACACACCGACACTGGAAGTTCCCATGCTGTCCCCAGATAAATTAGATGTAGATTGACTGGCAGAGGCAGATCAAGGAATATTCCCTTTAGGAAATAATCTAATTCGCCTTAGTGATTTAATTTTTTTCCTCCGCCTTTTCTCCTGATTGTATAAATGTTGACTAGACTTTTTCATGTCTGTAATCACCAATCAATTGTATTTCTTCTTACAGATCCTTTGAAAATATATGGGCTTTTTAAAATTTTAAATGTGTTCATTGAAATGTGTCCCTAATGTCATAGATAGTGCAGATAATGGATTTGAGCTTATCTCCCTTCTGAATTTAAAGTAATTGTGGGCTGTTATTAAAGTTTTTACAATCACTTTTGGAAATCTGGCAGTATTTTTCTAGTTTAAAATAGAAATCTGCAGGATTAAAGCTTTCTTCCATCTCACATTCCACAAGAATATTCTTCAGTCTGTCAACAAACCTTGTGCTTTGCCTGTACTCACAAATACAAAATTCATCTTCTTTCTTCTTCTATTACCATCAAGGCCAAGTTTCCATTCAACTTTCAGAGGGAAGTGGATCGGATGCCCACTCTTTGAAGGGTATTTTTATACATCACAAAGTCATTGAAATCAGAGTTTCATCATGTAAATAGATAGGATGTGGTGAAGTGTTGCTCCTAGTCAAGATAGAAATGGTGAAGTGCTAACCTACTGCTTTGTCAACATCCATTCAGTGTTGGGTGAAAATTACTTTGCTTGTTTGGGTCTTTAGTCTGGGAAGATAGTAAAGAAGGGTGCACATGTTGTCTGTGACATCAGTGTTTTCTGCTCTGCAGAAATTATGTAGACTAAGTAATGCTAACATGTTTTTCATTTTGTAGTAATTTCAGCCTTTAAGCTCGTTCTCAAATTAAAAAATCAACATTTTAAACAGCAGCTTGCATGGTGTGCATTTGTGCTGTCTAATCTTCTGAAAGAATCATGTTTCCTTTTGTACTTTATGAGTAAAATTCCATGACGTGACTGATAGTGAGAAGCTGTTGCAATAGCATAGAATTGCTAGTTTTACTTTTAAACTTTCAACATTTTTTTTGTAATTTTATATTTTTGGAGTTTCTTTTAACTTGAGATAATATCCATCATCCTGATAATTTAAATGGCATAAATCTGAACCTAGGTTTTATAATTAATGTTGCATATATTGACTGTTTTTTTGCCTATTAAAAAGTGAAGTACAGTCTTATAAAAAATTATGTACTAGTGAAGAAGCAGCTTGTGAGAATATGATAATAGTATTGGAATTTGCCTAGTGAATTTGGACCAATGACAGATATGAGTACCACATAATTTGCTGCCCTAATTATCCAAGATCATTGTTTCTCATTCCATAGCTTTTTTTTTCCGTTAAGCTCTCTTTTTAGACATATCAGACAGTCAGATGGTAATTTCTCATGTAAGTTTCCAGTTCATTTGATTGGAAAGCCATAGTTCTGAAAAGCTGCAGTGGTAAAGTTTAGTGCAGTACTTCATCAGTTTGCCCCCATTCTGCCAGCTTACTGAGGACCAAAATTTGTCCAATTGCCTGAATGATGTACCTAGGCTGACTCCAGAGCTGAGTGATGGCAGGAATGACCAAGAAGAGAATTCAGCTTGTTGTCTTACCATCCTTGTACCTCATAGTTGAATCAGGAATAAGCACATTTAACCATCTCCTTAAAAACATTATACTTGAAATGAATTAACAGTGGCTGCTGAGAATCACAGCAAGATTTGTACCCTCATCTTCAGCATGAGTGAACCCCGCGGTACAAAAACCAGAATCAATTTGGGTTAATTGTGTTAACTGTAGTTTTGAAAAATGCCTTTTCCTGGTTAATTTTACCCAGCTACCAAAAAAACTGCTTGACTTAATGATGATGTTAATGGATATGCTTCCTATATATTAGTGAACTGTCTTTGTAGTATCTTGTCATGGCAAAAATTAGAGAATATAGGAACGTATAAACAAAAAGTACTCAGTAACAGCAGGATGTTGTACAACATTAATGGTTCTTATTGCAAGCTTTCATCTTCTTGGAAGCAGCTGAATTTAGGTGGAGTTCTGATGTCTCACAATGGCCCTGGATGTTGCTGGTGGTATCAGTAGATAGTAAATCATAGTGCATTCTCTTGGGCTAAAAGTGAATCTGTACCTGGGTACAAGTCCAGAGAGATGATAAATCCCCATAACCACACAGATTGTGTAAATACAGAAAAGCACTGCAAAATAAATAGAGATGTCTGGTAGCTTTGTGTTCTGGAATAAACTGTGATCCATTGGTAGAGATCTGCTAGAAAAGCAAACGGAAAGAGCTGGAGTATCCACAGCAATAAGAGGTTTTTGACCATGAAGTAACCTATTGTTTGGGAGAAGTGTAAGTGTATACACATCTACTTTCCAAGCATGCTGCTGCCAGCTGTATTTCTTTGAAGTTTTTATCTTCAAATCAAGGAATTGCACTACAGACAACAGAATAAATAAAATTTATGCTGGCAACCCTGTCCATGATATAAGCAAACTGAGCAGCCCACTTTAGTAGATCCAAAATTGTATGACTTCTAGTAACTCTTTTTACTACCATCTAATTGTTGTAGATTCACAAGAAATTACATTTGCTAATTTAATTTTCTGTTCATTCAATTTCTAGATGAGATGAGTGAGAGGAATGTGAAGACTCATAAGAAAGGTACAGAAGGAGAAAAACAAGCCTGCTTATACGGGAATGTTGTGTTTTCCAGTTAGGTCTGAGACAACATTTGAGCAGCATTGTTTTTTGTCAGAGCATCTCTTGATGGTTTTTGGGAACAAGCATACAAGTATTTCTAGAAACTTGAGTGAGTGTGCGTAAGTGAGAAATGGAGGTGATGAGAGGCTGGTGAATTCCTACTAATTTTTGTAGTTCATCATATTCAATATTAATTATTTTGCTGGCATTAGCCTGTACACATCAGGGAAGTGGGAAGCTGTGAATATATGTCACTATATGATTTTAATCACCCTGATACCCCTTTGACTGGAGCTCTGTTTTCAGTGTACAGTTTGAGGAGATTTCTCTGGACTCCATTTTTGCATTGCTGTGGTGAAGGGGAAGAATGGTGCATAGGCAGAAATAAGATGAAGCTTGTTGCATGCAGCTTGTTGAATCAAACAAGCACATAATAGCAGTAATTTGTATTTATCTGCTGCCTTCTCCTGAACTGTTTTACTCCAAAGTTCTCACAGTCAGCTTTCCAAGATGTGAAGGTAGGAGTATGTTACATACTGTCATTCAATGGCAATTGATATTAACTTGAGCTAGGATTAAGTAGGGAATGCTTGATTGTCTGATGATAATTCTGTAATTAATATTCTTAGTGATTAGAAATCTCATTGGGTCAAATGAAATGATTTTTTACATGTAGCAATATGAATTAAGGTGTCTATTTGCAGCTTGGCAAGTTTTCTCCTTCGCAAGTGTCTCATCTTTCCAGTGGGTAGCTCTTGTATGTCTTCTGCCATTTCAGCAGGTAGTTGCTGGTTGTCTTTGTTCTTTATGGCAGAAAGAACTCTTTTAGACCAACAAAATTTGCTTACTTGTTATGGTGCTGCTACTAGCAAATGAGAAGTTCTGAGTGTCACTTTTTAGAATCAAAATTGCACAGTGAATTTGGAGTACCTTCAAGAAGGAGGGCAGGTGACTCCTCTAACTCATGACAGCAAATTATGTTGATTAAATACAGGTAATGATCAATTGTGGAATTTAGAATAGTGAGGCAAAGTGACTTTGATTTATTGTTCCAAGTAAAGCTGAGTTCTTAGGAAAAAGGATGCGGTAAAAGATCTGGCGATGGGATCCTCCAGTGTTCACTTGGTCTTTTTGAAAATCAACTAGCTTTTTTAAAATAGTTAATTTTGCTTTCCTTTCACTAGCACTGATTTTATGACTGGATCAATGTGAAAGAAAATCAAGAGGTTTTATATCCCAAATGCCTGTAAGATTTTTTAGGCTGAAAGATAATTTTGCATAGTGATGGTGGTCTACTTTTGTGTTCCAGATTGCAGATCTGTGTGTGGATCATGTGTTTATATATATGCTGTTTGACTTGGGTGTCCATTCTGACCCTGTGACCTTGTGTTTAGCCTTGTGTGTTGAGATTCGAGTAGATTGAGAGTCCCATCATTAATTTAATGGAATTTGGGACAAGATGTCAATGTACTCATTGCTTCTTAAGAGGAATCAGGGAAAAAAACCTTGAATTTTTCCCACACTGATTTGTTGCCAGAAGCTGCCGGCATCCGCTCACATGTCATTCTGTCTTGGTAAATCAATCTGCCTCCACATATCCATCTCAGCTCTTCTGTGTTCTGGGAGATGTTATGTTGGAATTATGATCAGCACAATGTATGTTCAGTGTGAAAAGTACACCATGGAATGATAACACTAACATCATTGCACATGGTGTTTTGCTATAGGTTAGGAAGAATTAATTAGCACTGCTATTATTAAAGTGTTACTAATTAATGTTGCGCTGTAGTCATATGCAGTAAAAAGTTTTCAATAATCTGTTCAATAAGCTGTTTCACATATGTAACAGACATATGTTGTTATGCAAAAGAAAGGTAACTGAAATCAGGATTGCCTGGGGTTTTATTGATGTAGATGCATTTTCTAGGGAAAATGGCACTGAAGTCTTATAGATCATACAAGATTTCTGTGTGTGTAGGCTCTACAGAAGGGGACATGAGAGTCTATGATCTTTGAAACCCTGAGAGAAGACCTTTAATGAAGCTTGACTTTATGCCAGAATACTCTGAAATCAGTTTGAAAATATTATTGATGTGTTTATTATAAGTTAAGGCACTCAGCATCGTAAAGGAATGCTGGAGTACTTTGGAAGTTAGGATGAAAACCACTTTAGAAGTATTTCCCAAGAAAACACTCTTGCTCTTTGATGCTTCCATATGGCTCTGGCAAATGTTTCTGCTCCTTTATTTAAACTGGCAGGGAACCTGTAATTAAAGTATAGAAAGATGCACTGGAAATAAAAAATCATGTCTTTACTTTGAGAATTCAGCTGGATTTTCTAGCTATAGGGATATTTTTATTTGTAGAAAAGTAAGACATGCTTGGAAATGCAGAAGGCTGCTTTGATACTCTCTTGAGACATCTGTCCTTGATTAGCTGCTTGAACCAGTGATGTTGTGTGTTTGTGCCTGGTTGCCAGGGAAGCCATCATTGATAGCTTCTTTTGAGAAAGGAAAAGCAGCAGATGAAAATGTACTCATTTGCTGCTTCATTTGAGGCTGAAACATTCCCCAAATTAATTCTTGCACATTTCAGTTTTTGAGGGCTTTGTGGTTCTATGACTGAATAATTGTCTGAAGGCTTATATGCAAAAGCATAAGGCATAGAAAGTACTCTGTAAATTAAAAATGTTGAGCTATGGTTCCTCCATTCACCACTGTCATGTGATTTAAAAGATACCCTTTAAACAGCATTTGATTGTGCATTTGTTTGTATTAATGGATCTCACCTAGGAAAACTTACTTCAGATGTATTCCTAGTAGTTGGTGAGTTAGAAGGAGGAATTACCTTTTATATCTTCCAATGTGAGACAAATTCCTTGTCTGATGTCTAGGAGTTTAAGCTTCAACATCTGTTGCCAGCAGCCTGTCTAACCTAAATAATCCAAGCTTTTGGATTGCACCAAAATACTTTGAATAAAATTGTTTTGATAAATGAGTGCTTTTGGGAATTTCTGAAACTCCCTCAGTTATGAGGAACTGTCAGTGCCTGAACTGAAAAAGATTGTTAGATTTAAATACAAATAAGAATCTTTATTTTTTACTTATTTCCAAGCAAATTTAATAAGTCAGTGACTGTGAAATAAATAATTAAGTCTCTTGAAGTAATTATGATAGTTTTCTAGCAGTTGTGTCTTCCACACATGCAGAGCCAAGGCTAGGATAGCAATATTGAGATTCTTTGAGTGGTGCATTTATTACAGAGGAATTCCTAAGGACTTCAAATCAATGTTGGGTTTTTTTCCTAACTGAAGTGCACCATCTTCTTCACAGAAAAGAAGGAGAGCCATTGTGATGTTTTAAACTGCATGAACAGCTTTAGTATTGCTGTTGTTTTAGAAAGGTCTGTCTTTCTCTTGGGATCTGGATGACTTTCTCATTGGTCTGTTGGAGTGGGCCAGATAATGCCACACTTGCAGAACTGCATCCTGTGGAAATCTCTGGCTGCAGGAGAGCATTGTTGCTAGCAGAACATGTCAGGATGCAGGGGCATCTCCTACAGGCTAGGGAGATTTGAAGAGAGCAGAAGAGGCAATCCAAAGGTCATTTAAACACGTTTTTTTTTAATATGATGCAAAATAAAATAAAGAAGACATTTCGCTGCAATGTTTATTTTCTCTTCTTGCAGTGTCACTGGATTAACAGAAAATCCATAAAGTAAACAATATTAATGTTATTTGAAACTGCTGTCTACATTTTGGATAATGCTCCTCTATGTGGGTCAAGAAACCAGTGCATGGAGATAAAACAAGAATATAAGAAATAATCAATTTATTTTAAGCATGATTTGCTATCACCCTGCTGCTTTTGTGAAGACAGTAGTTATATTCACACCTGATATGATGTAGAAATTTTAGCAAAATCCTTCATGAATTTTATGGTTGCAGTGGAGTTATTTCTGCCCTTTAATAGTATGTTGCAGATGTGATGTAAGATTTAATGGGATTCTTTTTTCTTATAATTGAAAAAGTGTAATTGCCTTTGGTGGAAGCTGAGCTAGAAAACAGGAAATGCTGATCATGTGTGACATGATCTGGGATGGAATTGCTTGAGTTTTTATTTCTTTTGGCATTTATCTGAAATTTCCTTTTTAAGCATTAGAAAACACGGGGAAGAATAATCTCAATGCATCTTTATTATAACTGGTATTTCTGTGTAGGCTCAGCTTTGTTAGGAAAACTAGTTGTGACTGCTGGGTAATTGCAGGGTTGGGATTGCCCTGGGAAAGCCAGATGCAGTAAGTTACTGTGCATGAATTAAAAGCAGCCAGACTTTTTGGCTTTCTTTAAAGGGATGTTGTTGTTGATAGTGTTTTTTTTTTTTGTTTTTGACTAAACACAAGCCATTTTGATAGATTAGTTTTCAAACTCATTTGTCTCTATTAAAAAGGGGCTATATCAAGATTTTGCAGGCCAATTTGGCCTGTTTAGAATAACATGACTGGTGTTTAAATGTGGTCTTCAGAAACGGCCTTTGTTAACAAGTCTCTGTTCCTGTTCTCTTACTAAACAGTTTGAAAAGGGTAGAACTAGTTCACATCAAAGCTCTGGTTTGTCTAACAGCCTGGTACCATCAAATAAATTAAGCTGAACTAGGTCAGTGTATTGTGATCTAATCAAATTAATGTAATGATTTGCTTTAAAAAAAAATACTGTTATAATTTAAAAGATTGATATTTCCTGAACCTTGAACCTGAAAAAATAAGCTCTTGTATGTTTGACTCAACCCATTTTTTCCTTTCTGTTTAAATACAGAAAACAGTACCTGTTCTTAAGGTGGGAGTAGAAAACTAAGAAACTGCTTCACCAGATTATAGGAAAGACTTAAGAAAAGCAGAAATAATGGGTTGAGTGGCCTTTTCATATTCTCCCAGTTAACTTCCGGTTGGGAGATATCAGGTCAATGAAAAAAGGGCCACTGTTCCAGTTGCATTTTATGTAGCATTTCATAGTAAACAAGCTTTGGATCTTGTGGCAATTGGCTTTAATGAAGCCTTTTAAAAAAGGATTAAAACACCTAGTGTTTTAAATTTTGAGATTTTCACTGGTTTTGTTGCTATACCAAGCAGACAAAGAGATTTATGAGAATCTGATCTATGTTCTATGATGCTATAGAACATTTTTACTGAATTAAAAATATTTTGGATTGGCTTGGTACGGAATAAATGGCAATTTATTCTTGCAGCTGAGCTGTGATCCTTACTTTCCCTGTTGTAGATAAGAAGATACAGGAAAAGCTGGAGAGGAGTGGGAGGAGGGAGAGAGAAGGAGCAGAAAAGGACAAGTAAAGGTTTTCATTTTGTGATTTTTATTTATTTTTGGTCCATATGCATTGGATCCAAGAGGCTGGGTAGCTATAGACAAGTTTTGAGTTGGCAGGTTTGCCTTGACAGCTGTTACCTTGGACTTTGGAATATTCTCCCTCATCAGTGGTACCATCTGGCTGCTCTGACATGATATTTCTACTTCATCAGTCTCTGGTAAGTTGGGTGGAACTGCAGGAGCCGTTTCATCCTGTGTTTCTAATGCTGTGTTGCTGTAGTAGTGTTATCTGTAAGAAGTCAGAGATCAAAAGTTGAGGCCTGAGGGGAGAAGGTAACATCAGATTTGTCATGTCTTAGACTAGTGTGACTGCTGGTCTGCTGATTTGAAAAACAAGTCACTGTCAGTTTTAAAATGAATACAGCCTTTGGCTCAGGAAATTCCTAAAGTAGAGTTTGGTGGGTACTGGGATGGGTATATGGCTGGAAAGATCCCTCTCTCTCTGTGTATTTACTACCCATTTTCACAAAGACTCTGGTGTGGGCTGGTCAGAAACATGTTATTGTGCTTGCACATCCACATTTGTTTAGACCTGGAATAGCTGTCCTTAAATGATGATTTTTTTAATCCTGTTTATCAAAAGTAAACTGATGATCTGTGAGCCTGCTGCTGGAATTCCCATGTCAACTCACATTCATAAAGCTAAGAATTAAAACTCCCTAACACAGAAAAATTAAATCTTATGTGTTTCAAATGCATAGAAATCTTATAAATAGATAATGGTATTAAACAGGGTGGATATTAAATGATATATGGAATTGTAGCAATCACTGTGAATCTTAAACCTTATAATGCACACTGCTCATTTTTGTGTGTTTCTTTGCTCTCTCTGTACCATGTAAAATCTTTTAACTGGTGTAAATTCAGACAACTTTGACTGCAGTGGAGAGCATTGGGAACTGCAGCTCTATACATTCGAGAAACAAACTATAATGGTTGCTGGCAAGGAGGCAATAAAGATAATTAATATGGATTTTGTGGTCAATAGGTGGAAATGATCTGCATTTAATTTTTATGTTGGAAACAAATAAATTATTTTTGTCCTTTCACAGGAATGATGTACATGCCTACTACATAAAGCAGGCCTTTAGATGAGAATATAGAGCTGTTGGTTAATATTTTAGCAGTTATATTTATAAACAAGTGAATAATACCTAGCACCAGTCTATATTTTTGCTGTTCTTTTTTGGTGTATTTAGTATAAAAATGTGTTGTGGGAGTTTGTTCGGTTTTGTTTTAGTTATTTTTAATATTTGCTCTATTTTAATGCCGCAGTATCTTTTTCTCATTATAAAGATGATCAATCAATAATTACAATAAAAGGTTCAGTATGCATCAGTTGTTTTCCACTTTATCCTGATGATAAGGTCACTGTCAAATAGAAAATATTCTCAATAAAGACAATAGATGGGTGAAAATCAAATCTTACCAAATGAGTGTTAACTGATTTAGTCTGTAGAAAAGGTGGCACAGGGGGGATCTGAGTGGCATGTCAGTCTCTTCCAAGTAAAAAGTGGTAGGACAAGAGGAAACAGCCTCATGTTAATGAAGGGTTAGGTTGTATATTAAGAATTTTCTTTTTGTGGAAAGAATTGTCGAGCATTAGAACAGGCTGCCTGGTGCTGGAGTCCCCATCCCAGGAGGTGTTTAGACTATGTGCAAATGTGGCACTTATGGACTTGGCAGTGCTAGGTTTATGGTTTGACTTGATTTTCAGTGTCTTTTCCAGCCTAAATGATTCTGTGACGCTATGACCTTATCGAAAATAGATCCTTGATAAACTGTTTATAGGGTTTTATTGATGATTTTACATGTTTGGTGGAGAAAGGTAATATTGCTATTAAACCAAGTTTTATCTTTTTGGTTGTGCAAATGAAGAAAAAAATATATCACATGCTAACTAAAAGCCTTGAAGAATTTTACAGTCATCACAGCATTCATTGAAAATGAGAATATTCCCTGTACATGCTTTTTTCATGTCTGACTCACATAGATATGAGTAGATTCTTGACCTTGTGCCATTCAATACTTTAGTGAGAGTCTTTGTAAGCAATGATGACTTCATTCATTTGCCCAAGCACTAACAAAAGACTAGGCTGAACTACAGCTGTTTGGTAAGACACTGGGATGAACATGAACTTTTTATTTCAATCCAGACAGTATTTATTCCACTGTATTGTTACTCTGTGTATTGCATCTTCACTTGGCCAAAACCACGTATTCTTGCTGTAAGAGAAATTGTTTATAGGTGTAGAGTGACAAACTTCTTGGGATTTTTAAGAGTCAGGACTAAAGCCTTCATTATTCTATTTCTGTGATGAAAGAGAGCTAAGCAATTTTCATTTATTTAAAAGTTGAAGAAAACAAAATGAACTATTTAAACTAAATGTGGAAAACATTGTCTTCTGTTTGAAAAGCTAGTATGGCAGACAGTATTTTTCTCCCTCCATCCAACAGATTACCAGTAGTGTGTCTTACTAGAATTGTTTTCATTATGCTTGGATGATTTTTCATGTGACTTTGAGTTTGATAATGCTTTTGTTACTTTTCTCTATAAAAAAAACATAGAGGTCAGAAGCTGTATGCTGCTCACTCTGAAACTGAAGTTTTAACTTAATAGATTCTTCAGAAATATTTGGGAATGTTGTGTTCTCTTGATAATTCTTTACCAAGATGTCACAGCAGAAATAGCTGGGGCACACTCCTTAAATTGTTCTCTAGGATTAAAGATTTAGTTTAGGTACTGGTGAAAGGAGTGGCTACTGATGACAAGCAAAGGTGGGGTGTGTGTTTTCAGCTTTCACTCCATCATGGCATGTATTCCTGGAGGAAGAGTAGGAGGTGGTGGTCTCATACAGTGGGGAAATGGAAACAAATATTTCTGTGGGGTTTGTAGTCATAGAAATACTATGGATGGTCTTGATCTAGACATTGGTTTTGCTTTGATGAAACATTTTAATAATAAGATTTTTTCCCCCATGCACAATTTCATCGCATGCCTTCAGATAAGACTAGTTTGTTACTGACTTACATGACTAGATAAGAATGTTATCTCTACAATGTTTTATTTGGAATTAAGTCAAATGTTCTCTTCCAGTAAGTGAAAACAGCTAAAATGCTTCAAAATCCTAAAGTAACTTATTTTCCAGTTATTGTGGTAGCAAGTCTTGGGTTTGTGCAAATGCAAGCCTTTTGTATTAGGAAGTCACAAAATGGATTGATAAATGGATATTCAATAATTATACAAAAACTTATTTAAAACTTGCGAATCTTGGCCTCATGGAAAGAAGTAAATATGCAGAATTTCTCAGTAGACTTGAGACTGACAGAGGAAGATACGGCAAGTTCAAAAAATACAGTATCCTTATTTTTTTGTGGCTTACTGACAAAATTAATGCTGAGGTCATATTTGGAGATAAGTAATCTTTTGATATTCTTCCTGATAATGAAATTGTCCAAGAAAAGTCTTTGTGTTATCATAAATCTGTATCTTTGCAGTCATTTTATGCAGGTGATTTAAAAAAAGTAGATTTTTGACCTGATAGAAATGGAAATGTTTCTTAGAAATGAGAAGGAAACTTCAATGAGGAATATATGAGATTATGCTCTTTAAAATCTAACAGGCAAAAATTGAGGACACCTCTTGAAAAATAAGCTTCATCTTCATGTCACATCCCAAGGAAAATCTTGACCTGCTCACCCAATGATGCTTAAATAATTTTCATAATTAAGTCCTGCAGCCAGTATTCTCCATGTGAGCAGAAAAACTGCAAGCTTGGTCTGTTGAAGTTGGCAGGCTTTGCCTTCTGCTGAGGAGTGAGCCCTGGAATCAAGGATTTTTCATAGAAAACACCTGATAACTTATGCTTTTTCTTCAGAGATTATTAGAGTGTTAGCTGGATGTTTGCTGGTAAACAAATGGTGCCCTGTGTAGAACTTTAAACAGTAACTGCCATCTGAAAACCAGTATATAGCTAGAGGCCAACCTACAGGCAAACTGTGTTATTTTCTCAGCATTTAGCAAAGTTTTAAACAAGCAGCTGTTTTCTGCACTGCCTTCAGCTTTTAGCTGGCCTTGTGTGGTCTGGCTGGATTATGTTACAGTAATCTGGTACTGATGTGACAGTCTTTGGTAAACATAGCAATGAGCATAACTGGAAGTGTCTTTTCTTACATATTTCTTTATAGGAAGAGACGAGACAAAAAAGTAGTGCTTACTTATGACTCTCCATTTGAATAGGAGTTTCTCAAGAATTAATGAGACCCTGAGGTGTCATCATGTATGAAAAGAAATGCAGTTTATTTCTTCCCCAGAACAGTTGTGCACACTTTGAACACTTGATTAAAACTTAGGCATTTTCTGGGGATTTCTCTTTAAAATTTACTTCCGAGTTTTTGTAAAAGACCAACCATGTATTTACTCCAAGAATGGGAAAAGTTTCCTTCTGTCCTGTTAAAAATCCATTTCACCAGCTCAGTAACAAAGCCAATATTCTCTGTGTTGATTTCACCTGGCCACTGCTCCTGCTAAGTTTGCCTTCATAGAAGCCATGGCTCTGTGTCTTGATTTCTCTGCCTCAGAGCAAGGCTCCATGCTCTTATTACTTTAGTTTTGTTAGTACTGGCAAGCCAAAGTACTGAAGTAATCAATCCCCTACTGTTCTGATTGATTTGCACAATTTTCTGGTGTTAGCTGGGTTTTGCCTCAGCAGCCGTAGCCATCTGCATTCTGTCCAGCTCCTGGCTGCATTCAGGCAGGGGTCAGCAGCTCCAGTGCAAGATGGATGGATGATTCATGGGCTTCAAGACTGAGGAAATGATTGCAACCCTCAGTTCTTCCACAAGTCAGTCTGATAGAACAAAGGATTATATGATGTCAGTGTAATTAAACTGTGCCTGACCAAAATTCCTTTCAAACATACCAGTTATGTCTTTTTATTGGACTGAAGAGTGGCCAAAAAGTCTTGCACTGTCCTCATGGGGATAAGGGCAGCAATTTTCTGTAACTATATTGTGGGAATTTCCAAGAGCAAGTACATTGACCCTCTGCTGGAAACTGTTTATATATCAACACTTTTTTCTTTTATGGTTTCCATTATTTAATGTTTATTTTAAGGTGTAGGTGTGCTGTATGGATGCAATCAATTCAGCTTCTTCTGAATCAGTGATTGCAAATGCTCCCATATTGGTATTCTTCCTTAAGTTTGTCAGATCTCCATAAGACATGACTGGTTCAGTTTGTATTATGAATATATGTTTTGTGCATTTTTTGATGACATATTACAGAATTTTGCTCTTTCTCCCCCTTTAACTAGAGAGGGTAACCTCTCCCTGCCTCAGCTTTTCTGGTGAAAGAGTGCTCTAATTATGTTTTAGGAGATAGGATGTGAAGAATTGTGAATTCTTAAAGCGTGGTCAGAAAACACAAAAAAAAAAAAGAGCTGGAGGACAAAAATGCTTAATATGCCAATTTATACTACAACCAGTTGCTGTGAGATTTAGCCAAGTATTTCAAGTTTTGAATTATGACAAAGTTCTATGGGGTTATGACATGCATACTAATGATTTTTTATGCACTGCTTGATTATAGAGATGAAACTTGATGCTGAAAATGGGAAATACTGAGCTAGCCTTACTACTGTGAGATACCATTCCTTTAGACCAAGGTGGCGTAGAGTGCTGGCTGGAATTCATTGTAGACCCAGACATTTTATGGAAGAGCAATTTCAGCTATTTCCTATTTTTTGACTACTAGTTTCAACAATGCTAAGTGAGGAACTAACAGTTTGCTATTTGTAGTCACTTAAAATGAACTTGTGAACTTCCTTAATAAAACATGAAGCTATTTCATAAAAAAAATCAAATCAAATTATAATATTGTAGCTGTTGGAAGTATAATCCTTACAGTTAGGGATTTACAGCTTGTCTAAAACATAACATTTTACTTAGTAGATCTTGTCACATAGGAATGCTGGTTAGTTTTTTTTTATTATTTTTGAGGCAAGTTCTATATAACAGCGTTATATAAAACATATGATGTAGTGACTCCATAACCTTATCCTAACCCCTGTACATGTGCAAAGGTACCGCCTGTAAAGGAGGCATAGTCTGTGTACAAATACTCTGGGTAAACTTAGTGTATCTACCTCCCTCCTCAAATACTTCCTAATGGAAACAATAGACAAAAGGGAATAGTTAGTGTGAACACAGTGATAAAATGACATTTCTTAACTTTTCTAGAAGAGAGTATTTTACCATTGGGAACTTTTATTAGAGTATAAACAACTTCCCCCTCCACTAAGAAATCTGAACATGGTACAAATGTGACCACAAAAAAAAAAAAAGCATACCCAAAGATAAAAAACCACCAAAAATACCTTTCTCCCAGCTATGTTTGTAATTCTCATGAGACATTTCCTGATGAAATACTTTCCATTTTATTAATTTATTCCTCTGTGTATATTTCTTTATGAAGAAAGGCAATATGTATTTAACCACAGGTCACATATTGTATCAAATATCTGATATTTATAGTCATAAATAAAAATACAGGACTGTCTTTTAGTACTTGTGTGTACCATCAGTCAACATCACTTAGTAAATTGAAATGATTATTTTTTAGCATATGAGTCAATGTAAATGCATTTGATGAGAAGGCATATAAAAATATGGTATAATTGAGAACCAGTATATGATGGATGTCAAGAAAAGAGTTAAAATTATAATAGCTTGAGTTTTTGTTACCTCCATGAAATAAGTTGGTTCTGTAACTTTCTGCATTCCTTGGGGGGTGTATTTGAACAACTGAAGAAAGAAAAGGAAATTTTGAAGTAGATGCCACACTGGTGCTGTATTTGAATACTTTACAGGTTTCTTAAAGGAAATTATATTTGTGATCAGGATGAGTGAGCTTTTTTGGTTAAAAAAGGAGAAACTGAATGCTCTATACATTTTCCAAACTATTCAAAACTCACTTAAACTTCTGGAATAACTCCCTTGTCTTTATTACCTCCTCCTTTTGGACAGAGACCATATCTGCATTTGACTCCTTAAAGAGAACAACAGGTCAACACCCTTTTCCCCCAGGCTGTTGCTTCAGTCTTCCTTACATTTTACCATTTTTATTCCTTTCTCCATAAGAAGCTCCAGACCCATGCCAGCTTCTTTACAGATTTTATTTTATTTCTAATTATTTATTTTCCCGTATTCTCATTCCTTTTCTTGTTGGTGCTTCAGAAAAATGTGTTGTTGCTGAAGTATGGTATTCTGAAGCATGAAAATACAGCCTGTTGTGTAAAAACAGCAGAAAAGTGACATTTCTATAGGCAAAATAGTCTGTTGAAGTCAGTCCTTGGTAAACAATTGAAACAATGTGTTCTCCCTACCATTAAAATTATTTCTATCATCAAAAAACTAATCCTTGAGCTATCTGAATTTGCTTATTTCCTCTCATGAATCAAATGTATACTTCTATATTTCTAGTCTATTACAATCTATACTTGCTGTATTGATTTGTGTGTTTCTAGCAAACAAGATCAATGATTTTGATATAGCAGAGACAGCATATTATAGTCAACACAATCTTATTTTTAAATCTCAAACAATGAAGTGAAAATCAGTTTAAAAGCACATTTTCCAATTAGATTTCTAATGCTTTCACATAAGAAAAGAATGTCAAGAGGTTTCAGGTGAAGGCAGATATTATAAAAATGCCAGTCAGCTACCAAATGATTATAATTAAACATTAGATCACTATCAAAAAATAATATCAGAGCAGAATTGACAGTTTTCAATTATCTTGTTATAGGATGAAGCCAGCTTTTGCTCACAAGGGATTAATTATCACTGTACATGTCCATATGAGCCTGTACTCAAACCACCATTGTAGCTGTCACTTCGACTTTGGTTTTAAGTCTTTTTTTAATAGGTGACTGTACAGCCATGAAGTGCTGCAAGTTTGTTAAACATATTGGACTGTTGCCCGGTACTGTGTTTGAGCTGTGTAAACAAACATCTGGTCTGGCTGCTGGCCTGGCTGTTGAGGTTGTGTACCTGACCGTAAATTAGCAGAACATATATTTGTGTCTGAATTCTTATTCCACTATGAATTTTTGAATCATAGATTTAGTAAGACCAGGCTAATGAGAGGGAAGGTGTTAACTGGTGAATTTTATGTGCCTGGACCCCAGTTACCAATGCCAGAAATGGAAATGAATAGAAGCGTGTTGGTGCTACACTAAACTGAGCTAGCTGTGAAACATTGCTGGTAGGAAACCTAATTCTACAAAGGGCAGTGTGTGCATGTGTGTGTGTGTGTTTTGCTAGTGTCAGCCAGTGGAAATGTCTAATCCTCCATGCAGGCCTGGAAGAGCCTAGAGAGAGTAAAGGGGGAGATGGGACACAGCCAGGACTGGGCTAGAGGACTGAGCTGGAGGCATTCACCTCTTCTGATCATAAAGCTGTAGAGACAAACTGTATCTGAATGCACAAGTCCATGACTGTGTAAGTTAACTGTTGATTTCTTGCCTCCATTAATCACATGGTTGCTTCTTCCTTGCCAGCATTAGCACTCAACTGACCTGAAAGAGAAGGGATGAGTCAGGATCTGAACCAGTTAAAGCCAATCCCAGAGAAAGTGAGTCTCATCTGTGTGAGATGGTAAAGCAGGTTATAGAATTTAGCAGTCTTCAGGTCTGTGAAAGTAATAAATAAAATAGTAGGCTTGAAGGTGGCATCATAAGTCCAGGCATAGCTGAAATTGGTGGTTCAGAATTCCTGTTGTATTTGCTTTTAGCGTCTTTGTTTTTCAGTGCTTTCTGCTAAAAGTAATTTGTGAGTGAATTAACTGTAAATTAACTGATCTCTCACATTTGTCTTTGATATAATAAAGCATTCCTTTTGATTTTCAAATAAATTTGTCAGGAATCCTGTATTACAAAAAGCAAAGTATTTCAAGATCTGTTTCTAAATGTCTCTTGGTAAAAGTCTTATTGACCATACTGATATTTCTGAATGAAGTGTAGTGGCCCAGTTGTTGAGAATTCATTCTTATGACCTCAGATTCCTTTAAATGAAGCATACTTATCAGCAATCCTGAAGCAGTATGAAAAAGCTGATACTTGCTGTAGAGTAACTAGTGTTTGAGTTGCTTTTTGGCTGGAGAAAGCCAAGGGAATTATTTGAAAATGAGGGAAAAATGTTAAGCTTTCTTGTGCTTTATTGCATGGAATATGTATGGAGAAATTTAAGGTAAGACAGAAAGTTGAAAGTTGCAGAAGGTAGAAGAGTGTAGAATGAAGTAGAAGGTTGTTTAAGCAAGACTTTTTGGTTCTATCCAGAATGTGCTTTAGGGAGTACTTGAACTGGAGATACTTCCACTTATAACAAGAAATTAAATTTAGACATACTAAAATTAATAGTAAATATTATTTAGGCCAGTTTTTCTCATCAGGTGGCAAGAATTATTGATGAATTTCTTTTTCTCTTCCCCATCCTCCTTTTAGTCAGTAACCAAAAATTGTAAGGAAAAAAAGTTTTTCCTTTTTAAGCAAAGTCATGTGTGGTAATGATTATAAGCAATACATGTGGAGACCCTGTGGTTTGTGTGTTTGCCTAGGGCCTTTGTTGTTAGAGCACCATCATATGCCAGCTTTAGTAATGAGTGCTAGCCAACATCTATGTTGGTAGTTTGTTCTGATTTTTTTTTTCTTCAGATTTTATTTCAATATGATGTAAAAGAAAATGAAAATGCTGGCTACCTTCCTGCTTGAGTAGAGCAGTTTGTCAGCTGAACACATCTGGCCTTTGACAGGTATGCTTGTATTTGATTACCTACTGAAGATGTAGTGCAGGCACACACAAGTTGGGTAAACATGCTGAGAGGGCAGTTTCCTTACCTCCCATGAAGAATATTCATCTTAACTTGTTTTGTGTAGAATTAAAACTCATGCAGTTTCTGTTAGAAGGAACTTTTACTAAGTCATTAATTATTTATGTGAATTTCCATGCTATACTTTTGTACAAAAATGATTTTATGATTTAATATGTTGTCTTAATGAATATACACAGCAAAGCAGTTTTTTAAAAGATGCTGGATCTTAAATAAGAGGCTTATTCTTTTGTGTATGTTTTACCTGCAGATGATGCAATTACTCTGTGTAAGCCTACTCAGAGAGGAGAACTAGAGAGCATGAAGTGTTTAGGGAAAGATTCATTGACCTTCACCCCCAGACTGCTTATGTGAGCAATGCCTACAATGGGTCCCAAGAAAGTCTTTGCTTAACCAATACACTTCAGCAAAATATGTCTGCAATATTTTCCTTTAACATTTGCCATTATGGCAGTCATGAGAAGCTTATATTGCTGCATCAGCTGTTTCTCTGGTCTTTAGTTGCCTTGATTTGGGTTGTTTTTTTCTTTTTAAAGGCAAGAAGATGCATAACTAAAACATAATGATTTATCTGCTGAATATTTTTAATGTAGCACAGAAATGGAAATAATATTTGACAATTTGACTTATGATGTATGGTAGAGAGAGGGGAAAAATGTTTTAAGGGAACTGAACTGCTCAGAGACATTCGGAGAGCTCTGCAAATCAATGCTGAGAGTGACGGCCTCATATATCAACCATGACTCTGCACCAGCCAGAAAGTAATGAGAACTTCAGTAATTTGGCTCTGCTATGGTTGAATGCTGCTTCTGGGTGGAATTTCATGAGCATATTAGAAGTGAGACCAGGTCATTTCTGTCTTAGCAGACAGAGGTAATTTTAAAAATAGTGATACTCGCCCTGGAAATAAAACTTGGGTGAGCAGCAAACTATGGCTGCAGAAGTATATGGGAGTAAGTGCATGCATTACACTTCAGCCATTGATTTCCCCCTTTTCTGTAGTGTTTTTGAGTTGTTGTTTCTTTATCAGGTAGATTTGAGGGAAAATCTGTAAATGAAGAGGTTAAGAAATGTATTCACAGGTAAGTGATGAGAAACTGTTGTAGTTTATGAAAAAGGATATTGGGATAACTCACTCTGTGGGAGATGCTAGAAAAGAAGAAACAAAATAAAAAATAAAACCATCCCCTTAGTATGTTTACTTTTTCTGGTACTACTCTTTTTGTACCTCCCTTACATTAAAAAAATGCTGTGTTTGCTTGCTCTTCTTTTAGCTGGAATGGGAAACTTTGCTGTAGCCTGAAATATTGTAAAGTAAATAAGGGCTGTTCTTTTAATACCAAAAGGAAAAACGCTTCAGATTTTGACTGGGAAGCATTGTTTTGAAAATAGTTTTAGATTTTCTTCACTTTAAGAAATCTTCTAGTGTAGTATACATTACCCCTGTATTCTGATAAGGTTAGAATGACTTTCAAGAAAGTATTTTAATTGTTTACCAAATTAGATCAGAATCAAATTAAATTTGTATGGTGATGACAGTTAATCAGGGAGCCTCTGGAAGCCTTATGGAGAAGGAGGATTAACTACTGTTAATAGGCAAACAGTGTTTAACTCATAATTTCCTAGCTTTTTGTTTCTTTCCAAGTCACACTATTGTGTACAAAAGTCAGAGATTTTTTTCCAAAGACAAGCTCTATTTTTGAAAACTGGCAGAATTTTCCACTGTGATTGAAAATCACTTGGGTGAATTATAGGAGGTATGTTGTTCTTCCCCTCTGCCCCATGTTTAAAGCATCTTTCTCTGGTTGCCAAACTATCTTGTTCTTTTGGGTTGCAGTTACTGCTATCAGATATTGAGATGGCTGTAAGAAGTTGTTGAGTGGGTTCTTCCCACTTTTTCCTGGACTAAAAAAGTGTTATGGCTTCTTTCCGTACCTCTATATTTGTATTTATTTGAAGTTCTGCTAGAGTAATGATTGTCTGTCCTTTCCATGGCTTGCTACTGCAGTCTGGGATCATCTCAAGCACAGTGGGAATCTGAATTTTGTCCCTTAAGTTTAGAAACAGTCACATATCTGAATTTAAAAAATCCTGAACCAACAACTTTTTTTCAATCAAATTTAAAAGTAGTTTACATTTTTCTATAAAACAGCATCTTACAATTATTTTTGAAAAATTATCTCAGCATTTTAAATTTGTATTTTCAACTGTTATTCATGTATTTGTTGTTTTTCCCATGATAACATTAATTTTAAAATATGCAATGATTAAAAAAAAGTTTGATACAGCAGGAACAGATGGCACTTCAGTATTGAAATGGCCTTTGGACTGAAAAATAAATTTTTATTCAAGAACTTTCTGACTTTCTCTTAGCTTTGAAAATAGTTCATGTAAGAGAGTCTGTTACAGCAGTTTGCACTGGTCCATGAAAAGATCTGATTTATGGCAGTATTCCTCAACTAAAAATGTGTAGCAGGGTGAAATCACATTTCTTGATGTGAGTCACAGTTCTTATCTTCCTTGCTGCCTCTCTGTGTGATACACTCGGTAAATATGGGCAGGATCTAGCCTGGACACCTCCAGTACCAGGAGGGTAAGTAGGGGGATCCCTGAGCATTGAGCTCAAGAGTGACTGAAGTTCCATTGTTTCCAGGAACATCACAGCCTCTTGTCTGACTGATGAGCCCTTCCAGTAAAAGAATTGCGGAATAGTGATTGTCGTTCCTGGAAAATGCCTGATTAGATGCTCTCTCCCATAGAGTAGAACAAATCAGTGATGGGGAGGGAGGAGATGTTCTGCCTTTGTTGTTCAGTCATGTTGATTTTCAGTATGCAGGTGGCATCTTCACGCTAGAGTGATGGACATATTAGAAAAATACACCAGTGGGACTTTGCCCCATTTTAGTCAAAATGCAGAGGTAATTAATGGTGTAAGGAGAAAATGCCACTCTGTTAGACAGCTGTTCAGCCCATTAGATTAAAACCTGCGTCACTTCTTTGGACAGGAATAGCCATTGCAGAGGAAGCTGTTGGGCTTTGACAGCTTGGATGAAGAGGGTTGTTAAAATTCCTGAACAAGAATTTGAAATGAGGAATACTGAATATATTACCAAGATTTTTCTTTCCAGAAAGTGGTACTTTGCCTTCCATCTTAAAATTAATTTTGAAGTTAAGAAATCTTATGTACAACAAATGTATTTTGTCTTTTGCTTTTCAGAATCAATCTCTCAAATTCATTATTTTTCCATATGTTGTCTCTAGGGCATCATTTTGTGATAACTGTATGTTCTATTTGTATTATTTGTTAGTTGTTCTTGAGGAGCACATGGGCTTATTAGTGCCCAAAACTGTAAATGCAGTTACCTCAATGGTGGGGCTTGTCTGGAGAGGGTTGGGCTTCTTTTATCAGGGTTTTCTGCTTTGTGGGTTTTTTTCTTTCTAATTAGACATGACTGTACAGATTTTTCTGCTAAGGAGTATATTTAAAGATATTTGGACCAGGCCCAATAATCAGAAATCATCAAGGTTGGAAGAGACTTTTAAACGCTAAGTCAGATTTTTTTACAGAAGGAGATAATGTTGGCCAAAAAGGACCTTCCCTTTATAAATCCATATTGGCTGGGCTTGATCGCCTGGTTGTCCTGCTTGTGTAATGACACTCAGGACGATCTCTTCCATAACGTTCCCTGAGGTTAGGCTGATGGGCCTATAGTGCTCTGGATCATCCTTCTGACCTTAACAAAACTTCATTAATAATTTGCTTGACCGTAATATTACTCTGATACTCCTATTACCAACAGAAATTGCGTAGATAAGTTAAAAACTGGTGAGGGCTTTCATCCATCCTGGTATCAAGCTTATTTTTTAGCAGTAAGTTCCCAATCTTGAAAATTAATTTAAAGGGTCATATTGCATGCCTCTTCACTGCTCTCTGTGGAAGAAGCTGTACCAAGAGCTGTACCAACTATTGCTCATTGTACATGGAAGCCTGTGTTGGTGCTGCTGGTGGTGCTGGACTGCAGATTTTCTATGGGTTTGGGTGCCCTCCAGAAAGTGAGGTGATGGCCAGCCCAGAGGAGCTGTTAGTACACTCCCCAGTGTTTAATTTATCATGAGCCAGTGCCTTGCTGACCTCTGCAGAGTGCTGATATAATGTGCTATTTAGGTTTCCATGAGAGATGAATGCCACTTTCCCCAGTCCAGTCACCTGTGATAAAATTTAAGTGTGTCAAGCCAAAACTAAATGTGAATGAGGCTGTGCTAAGGTGCATGGGGGAAAGAGTCGACCTATTCCCATTTGTTTTCTTCTAACAAACTCTGGTAAGGTCTGAAGGATTGCTACTTGTCAGGAATCTATCTTCTGTTTCATCATTGTGCAGTGGCTTGATTTCCAGTCCCTCGTGTTTTGTGACAGCCTTGTAAGAAACTAATGCTGCTGCTGTAACTGTTCAGAAAGGAAAAGGGAAAGGGATTTTATCTACAATTGTATTACAATCCTGCTTTCATGTAAGGACCCCATTACATTGTTTACAGCTTCTTTATTCCATCATGTGCTTTGCGTTTTTGAATCAGACTGTACCTAATTCAATTTTGAGGGTTTATTTTATTCAGCCTCTACTGCAGAAGATGACTAATGAACAATACCTTTTTTTTTAACCTGCTGTGTAGGCAGTGCTGCATGCCAGTGCAGTTTGCCTGTTCTTTTGTATCCACTGGATGCCTGCTTTTTTATTTTTGTTTTATTTTTGGTTTTATTTTCCTCCCAATATAAACCTGTTTGGCTTGCTGGTACCTCCCAGGAATATTTAGCCTCTCAAAAAGTTTGTGTGTAAAATACCTATGCAGATGTTTGTGTATGTTTTAAATTAGATATCTAGAGTATTTAGTATTCAGACACAGTGGTTTGGTTTGGGCACATGAAATTTAATTATAAGGCAGATTGTACTTGTCTTCAAAAATAGGGTACGAGACAAAAAATCTAATCCATTTCCTCTTCAATAACTGTTGCAGTAAAAATTCAAATTCATAGAATATTTGTCATACAAACAAATGTTCTGAAGTTATGTTTCATAAATAAGGACAAGAATTAATTTCCAAACAGCCTCCTGGCAAATGCAACAAAAGGCAAAATGATCTAGCTCTGTAATGGGGAGTCTGTTGCCCTCCGAGACAAGCCTGAGAAGAGATAACGTGCATATGGGACAGATATGGAGGTCACGTAAGGAGGAATCTTTTAATTTAATTAAAAGCATAATTAATCCTAGAGAGATTGTGTTACCCTCTATGGTTGGATTTTATGTGTCTGTAGTGTTTGCAAGCCAAAAAGTAAATGTATTTTTGACATTTAAAGATGAGAAAGTATCACTTTTTTTCTGCCAAGAAACTTATCTGATGGAGGAAGAATTAGTGAAATATTAAATGTCACTTTGCTGGCAAACATAAAATAGGCAATGCAAACCTTTGCCTCTTGTCGAAAAGATTGTGATTAAACCAGCTTTTTTCCACACTGACTTGTTCTGATAAGTTCTGTCTGTAGGATTTTTTCTGTAGTAGACTGCTACATGCCATTGTACTTGTATATGGTGCTGTTCAGTGGCCAGAAAAGCTAAGGCATTAAGCATGCATTTTAGAACAAAATGATACATTAAGAATTTAACAAAATAATATTTGATTATGATGCTGCCTTCCATTTTCTGAGAACCAGCTGAACAATATGATGCACTTAACTCCATTTTAACAGAAACAGTTGCCTGTGATGAATCTTTTACTTGATGAATCTTCATTTTATCAACAGCTAATGAGCCTGGCCTTCACTTCTCCAGCTGAGAAGAGAGAAGAGGTTTTTTGTTTTGCATGGCTGGAACACCTTAGCTCCTATTGTGCTACTGGTTCAGCATTTCTTGTAATTGGTCTGATAGCAAAGGGTCATCTGTTATGAAGCTGCTGTTCATCACCTCTGTCTTGCTAGAATCATATCAATTTATCTATTTTTCCTAAAGTTACTGGACCAGCAGTCTGAGACATTGATGGCTTATTTCAATATATGGTCATCCCAAGATGCAATGCATTTTACTTCCTGAATTTTTCAGATGTAGGAATGCTGAAATAATTATTAGCAAAAGTGGGATTTTGCACACATGTTTTGTATTATGTAACTTTTTACAGATGGCATCTACACACTTTACTTTGCTATAATGAATGCTATAAAGTAGGGTTTTTTTTTTCAAATTCTAGATTCCTCAGAAAAGCATCAATTTTTTTGCAACAATAGAAATTGCTAGTTATCAAGACTCCTCAGAGTAATTTACCAGGACTATAAGAAAGTCTGGATTCCTGAGTCTTTCTTGCACAACATCTTTAACTTGTTAGTGTGACTCTGCAGTAACATTAGCCTTTTGGCAAGTCATAAATGTTAAGCCTGATTTCTTGGTGTGGGGTGAATGTACTAGAGGAAGGGAGAAGTTCCTTTAGGTTCCTGAACTACTAGAACTGGGTGACCTCTTGTCTTCCCCCACATTGTGTCATGTGCTCTTCTAACTCTAAGAAATTATTCTAAGATTCTTAGGTCAACATAAACATGTGTTTCTCTTCTGCATTCCCCCTTTTCAGAATTTCCTGACTGGTTGTTCTGAGTTTTTGCATTTAAAACTTCTATTCTGTGTCAAGATATAATCTAGTATTGAAAATCATGGATACTCCCTGTGGATTACAGAAACCAGAGCTATTGCAGACTCCTCAACTGCTATTTAAACCATGTAAAAATTCACAAGAAATTAAGGTTTAGTGTAGTTAAGTCAGTTCATTGTTCTTCTATTTTGAGCAACGTTCAAAGTGTATGCAAGAGGTTGCAAAGCCTGAATAGCTAAGTCAGACCATTGGGTTTATAAAAATTGACATGTACACTTGCATAATCCTGTGTATAGAAGAGGAAGATGGATAGAACCCAGCAGAACAAGAAGCATAATGATTTCCTTCCAAGTATCAGGAAGTGTGTAGCTAAAGAAGGGCTGCTTGGTGATGACAGTGCTGCTTCTTTTTCCTCTGTAGGTTCAGCTTACATTTGCTCCTGCATGCTCCTGGTTATATTCCACTTAATTGCTCTTTTCTTCACTAACTAAGCGAGGAGGAGGAGCTCCCTCAGGTGTAGGGAAGAGCAAGCACTCAGGAGCTGTGCTTTGCCTTGCTCTTAAGAGAAGCAGGAGCATGGCCTCTTCTGATAGCTGTGGATTTTACAACTATTTTTACACAGTGGAAATGCAGAATAGTTGCACCAACATAACTCTAATTTCTTCTCATTCAGAGGAGTCTACAGTGGCACAGAACTAGATGCTCCCCTGTATATTTTTCCAAACCAAAGTGTAAACTATTATGGCACAGGATTAAAAGTGAACTAATTAGAACTTGGGAAAGAAGTGCAAAAAAATTTAGTTTTAATTTTTAAATTGCCTTTTGCTGTCCTGATATTTGGAACCTACCTGCAGTGCACTTTAGCTGACCTTCCTCACTCCCTTTTCACACTTTTTCTTCATTCTCACCCCATATATTGGGAATTGAAAATGAGTCTGTGTATTCAACATGCCACAAGGATAGTATACACACTTCTATGTCAGGAAAGAGTTTGTAAGAAAATAAGGAATGACTAGGTTGTGTTGTAAAATGGAACCGGGAATTTTGCAGAGCAAAGCAATTTCAGTACAAAGGTAGATTGCAGGTGTCACATTTACTGAGGTGCTGCAGCCCTGACTGATCTTTGAACAGACTGTATGAGCTACAATATTTCAAGTGCATTTAGTGTTCTGCTGCAAGAATTATTTTTTTAAAGGTCAGGCAGCAGAGCAGGAGGAGAGCACACTGAAGTGAAGACCAGTAACAGACTGGTTAAGTGAAGAGCCAGACAAAGATAGAAGAATTGAGTAAGTATTTGAAAAAAATTGCTTCCCAGGTAGAAAGGAGACAATTTAAAATGTAGGTGACTGTTGTAGGGGAAACACAACCTAGCAAGTAGGCTAGGGAGAGAAAAGAAAAAGCAGAGCATAGACTGCAAAAAATGGGTAGTAAGAAGAGCTACCCATGTTATGATTGAGGGTGTTAGAAAATAAAAGACAGGAAATAAGAAAAGATACTAAATGAAGTGAGAAAACTGGGAAGGTGTCAGGAGCTGAGGTGATATATGATGTAGCTCCAATAAGAGAGGTGGTAAATATAGGAGAGATGTTTCTTGCTGGTTTCACATGGAAGTGGTAGGATTGCTTAGTACATTTCTGTTAGGCCATCCTTCTCCAAAACACTTACTCAATTTACTTGTTATGTAGTGTGTGTTCAATCAGCATGGTTTGAGCTGTAAAACCTCAATGCCTTGATGCATTTAGAAACACCATTTCAAATCTTTAAAAAATCTATTTGAAAGCTGAGAAAAGCTTAAAGCTGAAAAGTACATTTTTCAGTGCAAAATTTAACTTTGCTTGTGTAATACATTAGGAGGGCCATTTTTAAAATCTCTGTGCTTTCTTTAAGCTTCATCTTTGTTCTGCCTTTATGAATTCAGATCCCTCGTGTCCTTTCCTCCTTTCCCTGTTTGGCACGCCTCGTGATTCTTTCACAATTTATCTTTGCTGCCCAGGGAATCCAACTGTCTGGGGCTAGTGGCTTTATCCCACCTTGGTGTCAAGGTCAAAATCTTTTAATTTTACAGGTGGAGTGAGTATCATGACCCCAGGGTCTGCTGCTGTATATTTAAATGCTGTCAGTGTTCTCAGAATGACAGTGTCTGAGGTTTATATATGTCAGCTGCTTTACTGGGCTCTTTGGTGATATTTTGTCTAATTTCCCTTTGCAAGAATATAGGTATTTTCTTGTTAACACTAAAAGCTTGTGGCAGTAAAAAACCCTCAGATAAAAAAAGACGGTTAACAACATTCTTGTTACAATTAAATTGCAGAGTATATTTATAGAAGGTAAAAACAATTTTGGCAACATAACAGAGATAAGTTTGTCCTTACTACAGTTTCTGCATCATATCTTTAATCAGTAGTTATGCTGAGGATGTCTTTCATGTATTTCCATTCTTGGAAAAGCCATTGCAACAGGGAAGGATTTGAATTACATTTTGAATCTACAAGGTTTGTGATTTTTAACAAGAGATCGAGTTTCCTTTAGTCCATTTTCCTGCTGTTATAGAGCACTTAGAATTTCTGATTGGATCTGCCTGTCTTTCAGCAATGAGGTGTAGTAGTATTACAAATTGAGACATGGGATCTCTTGTGCATTTTCAGTGTTGTCTTAACAATGGTCCTGATCAGTATGGATTCACTGAAACAATTTCAGTAACTTCTTTGCACAAATATATCAATATATTTCTATGTTTTCAAAAACTACAAGATAAGTAAATGAAGGAAGGTTGGAAGGTGACATGAAAAGCCAGTTACTCCCAAAGTGATAAATAACATTTCAGTTGTACATAGGAGTTGAGAGACTAACGTGTATTTGGAGCAAAACTAGAAGATGGTTCAGCTCTAACAGATTGGTACTGAAATCTTTTATTCTGGTATTTCTTACAAATCTTATAAATTTAGTTTCTTGTGAATCATTTTTAGACACATCTAAGAAATTTTATTATTGCTTTAAGGCGCAGAAGTGTTACAGTAACTCAACAAAATAATTACAAGATTTCTTTTCCCTTGTGGGCAAAAGAAACTATTTCTGTCAGCCCCTAAATTTTTTGAGATATTATTGCCTAAATGTTTTACTCTCCCCTTACAATGTCCTGATCTTTAAGAACGAAAAGAAAAAAGCCTAAATCTGACAATCTGCTTTGAAAATGTCAGCTAAAACAGATGACTGATATGAAAGAATGAGCCTCTGAGAACAGCTAATAACTTCAAGGGCCTCAGATCTAAAGTTGCTGAGAACCTTTTCCTTTATCCATTACTAAACTATTCTTTTCCTACTACGCAAAACAAAAAGAAAAGAAAACCTACCGTTTTCTTAAAATTTAGTCATCTTATTAATATGTGGGTTTAAACTCCAAGAAAGCACTTATTTATCCATTATGTGCGGTTTAAAATTCTATGTTAGCTATTTACATGTGCCAATTGACTGAATATTTTGGAATTCTGCCCTCAAATTTGCATTCTTTCTGCTGATAGTCCTGTGACTAATAAACTGATGTACCCCTGAAAGCTAAACAAACTACAGGCAGAAATTATTAATTCATGTATCAACCTTTTCCATTAGAAAGAAAACAAGAGGAACACCACCTAAAACATGAGTCTCTCATTAGATTTGGTCTGCTGAAGTCTTAATCTTTGGTATTGAAAGGAGATGTGGCAGTCATCATGCCAGATCAACCCTGGAAACTGTAGTTCTGAGAAAGGTGAAAAGGACTTTTTGAAACAGAATCCGTCAACATCCATAAAACCCCCAAATCCGGATACCTTATTCAGTTGAGTAGCTGTGTTGACTTTTTCAAAGTGTGGTGGATTGTTTCTTGTCAAAAATGTTTTTGTCTGCTCAGTTTGCAGTAAGATAGATTACCCATGCTGTATGTGCAAATTATGGCTGTACTCAGTGGTCCAGGCATATGGACATTTGTGCCGACTAAGCTATTTTAACCACTCTTATCAACTCTGTCAGCAAAACAGTCACATGTCTTTAATGTGGTAGTATTCTCCCAAGTTTCTCAGCATTCATCTATCTTTCTTATCATCTGTAAAGACTACTGCAATTTTTGAAGAATCGTTATTTATTCATCTTAATATAGGAAATTACCTTATCTGAAACAGAGCTAAAGTCAACATATAAATAAACAGGACCCAAATCATGAAGAGAAACAGATACAGTGGACCTCCTACACTTCTAGTGGCCTCCAAATGTGTGGTCTAGTACTTCTGGCTAAATGCAAGTCACAAATTAGGCTTTTACCACTGCTGTGAACAAGTAAATACCATTTACAGAAGAAAAACATTGAATTTCAGTTACTAGTTCTGTATGACCACTGTATTTTGTATGTATTCAGAAGCAGAGACAGAGGCATTGTTTATTAAAAAACTGTGTTTAAGATACATGGTTTGCAAGTGGTGCTCTTCTAAATGTACACTGAAGAGTGCTCTACTTACTTTGTCTTTATTTAGAATAACCTTATTTGACTAAAGTTTCCTTGATACCCTAAGCAAAATTACCCTTTCTGAAGAAAAGACTGAGCATTTTGGTACAGTGTTCTGCAGGCAGCTTTGAATGTACTGCTGTACAGCTGTCAGGAGTGACCTGGGAGCTCTGAGGCCAGCACTGTTAGCATGGAAGTGAACCTGAGCTGTTCCCTTGCTGGGCTTGGTAAGCTCGGTGCTAAGGCAGCCCTGGCTTCAGAATGTGGGCAACCTAAGCTTGTTTGTGCTTTCAAAACAGCTCATCCTTCTGAGGAATAAGGCTGATCTATTCCAGCAAGGTGCTTAAGCTCAGATGCAACTGAGTGAATAGGGGAGAGGACTTGCCTTCTCAGCTAACCAGCAGAAATAGCATTTCCTTGTGATAAGCAGAATTATTGTGCTTATTTAATTCAGCTCAGTACTGTTTCATTTGGGCCTATGTTCTTATGTATGTATTTAGTCTTTAACTTTTTAAAATTTATGAATGATTAATAGAAGATGCAAGATGACAAAGCAGAGATGAAATATATTACACTATTTTTACTGTTGAATTATTTGAGTTAATTTTTGTGTCTTTAAAATATTCCCGTTTAATTTGTTATTATTGACTCCTTCAGTATTTTGCACATATTGCTCAGATGCAAAAACTGCAGCAGAAATTTATTTGCTGAGTATATTGATTATATCAATAATACATGCTGGAATTCTTGCTGACTTATCTCTTAGTTGTTGGGTTAGTCTGTCTTTAATTTTTTGCTTGTACAAGATTTTAATCTGGAATTGAGTATTGGTGTGGGAGAATTTTTTTTTGGTGTATTTTGCATTATGCATTTTCTCCACTTCTGTATTTTTTTTCCTTTCAGCTGCAGTAGTTTACTTTAGAGTGTTCTTAATTCATTTTCTTGTAGCATACTACATACAGTTCCACTTGAATGCTTAGAAATATATTATATTTGCCTTGTTGAAATGAGGTTGACACATGGCTGGAAGAAATTTGCAGCTGGTAAGTGACAGCAGCAAGTTTGTGTTATACAATTTAAAAAGGTCATAGGTTTTGTCACTCTTCTCCATTAGTTTGGATTATGATATTGCAGAGAACAACCCGCTAGCATATGCATGAAAAGCATGGGCTTCTTTGTATAATCCCTAGAAGAATTTCTTCAGACAGCCCAGTGTAGTCAAGGGGCAGTTCTTAGGTTGTGTCCCTTCATCAAAACAGAGTGTAAATCTGAACCCCTTTGATGTTCTCAGTACTTCTGCACACTTAGCAAACAAATGGCAAATTTTGTCTGGAGCAACTTGCAAAGTGATGGATGGGAATAGGTATGTAGGCAGAAAAAATGATTAGGTTTTTTTTTCCTCCCCTTTTCTTTAAATAGTTATATTTGAGGCTTTGTTTTGATTTCAGTTCAGCAAGAAGGAATGGAATGGATGTACATAATCATTGCCAACTGTGGGGAGAGATATGCTCTGTTCACATAGGCCGCACTTCAATTCCATACCTGAAGTAATATTTTTGTCACTTTTTAGAATGTTTCTCTTCTGACTCAAAAACATAGATTTTTTTTCCCTGTGTGTAGACTAATACACAGCCTTGACAGGATTTCAATCCATATTAAAAAGAAAAATTTAAAAAATTCTCATTTAAGGTAAGATGTTTAGATCATCCTAGTAATTTAATCATATAATTTCCTTGTATAAGTAATAATTCACATATAAGTAATAATTAATGTCAGTCTTAATATTTTTAAATGCTAAATAAAAACAGGTAATACTTCAAAATGTCTAAACCCATATCATTACCTAAAGATAACAAAAAAAGTATGAAGAGTTAAAAAAAAAAATTACAGTGTTGTGATCATATTTTGTAGGCCCTGTCTGGGAGTGTTATAAATGCTTGGGCAATTGTTGCTTATCAGGACTGCTGATCTTGCGGTATCTAAAATATGTGCATGTTTACAAATGACACTTCATCAATCCGAACTCTCCAGGTATTTCAGATACATTCTTGAAGTTTTTTATAATTATATTTTGCACACATGTGTATGTGATGCTCAAACATGTGAAGAACATGGGGAGATATGTGCACATGTGTCTAGAATAATGTACTCTGAACCTGGTGGGATAAAACTTCTCCTGTTTCTAGTTTTCCCAAAAATGTCTTTGGAGAATTTTAGTTGGCATTGTCTGAATTAAACTTCATCCTCCATCTTGGTGCTTTCAATATTTTCTTTCCAAGCATATATAGCTTTGCATGCTACAGCTGCAATTGAAAGGACTGAACTATTGAGGGAAATGATTGAGTTCTTTTTGAAAGGATCAAGAAAAACCAGGTACTATAAAAGTAGGGTGGACTTGGACCCTATTTTCCCAATGCAGTTAATGCAATGTTTTCAGTTTCTTTTTGCAGTCAGGCCACTTTCTACTTATTCTGTGCTAAAAAGCCCCTCCAGAATAAATCACATTACTTTCTAGCTCTTCTCTTCTGTAACTTCCTTTTTCCTTCTTTGTGATCTTTATTTCCAAGCCGCATTTGATTTTGGCTTGGCTTTCTCAGGGAATATGATATGTAGGTGAGAAGGCAAGAGACTCCTTAATGTCTCCACTAAGGAAATGGCCACCACAACATAGTAATAGACACAAAAGAATTGAAGCACAGAGAAATGTGAGTGAAAACCAAGGAGACCAGACTTTGTGGGTTCTGCTGTTTGTGGATTCAGTTTGTATGAAGAATTTTCAGTGCCTAAATGAAGCATATGAAGCACATTGTCATGTTTGTTTCATCATGGTGGTGATGTTGATTATGGACACATAGAAAGAATTAGATGCCAGTTATTTTCATTTATTTAAAAAAAGGACCAACCTATATACACATACATTTTTGAGACCTTGTATTAGCTGGGACTCCCGTTTCTGTCCATCCCATAGACTGCAGTTTAGCAGACAGGGAATAGCAATAAAGGAAATGTGGCAGAATTCGAAATGGGGGAGAAGTGCAATCAGATCATATAACAGAAGCACTTTCAAGACCTTTAGGAAAATGTGACAGTGCTTTTTCAGCTTTTGCATGACCTTTCTCCTGATGAATAGTTTTATTTGCATGAGATGCTGAAGCTTGGGCCAAGCCAAAAAAACCCCTTTCCCTTCAAATTTATATTTCTGAGGAAATTCAGTCATGGGACCCATGGGGAGGGGGGATTTTGTTACTCCAGAGCATCCTCATATTTGCATTCTCTGGCAAAACATAACCTAACAGAGAGAAAAAGATGTCCAAGAAAAACCATCAGTTTTAACACTTGCTGTTAACATTATACTAAACCCCCCAAAAAGTCAAGTATCTTAACCCTCTATTAATGCAACTTCAGAAATGTGTGACTATATTAATATTTTAAAGTTTTTTTTAGTTGTGGCATAGTTTTCTTTGAAAGAGTTTATGGTTTTAATATTGGGGAGAAAATGTTATCTCATGTACAGACATGCTGAATAGCCATATAAACTTACATGTCTGCTTTCATATTTCCTCCCCCACTTTCATTGCTTGTTTTTGGGTCATTTCAGAAACAAATTTTTTGAGTTCCTTGTGTTACAAAGATTTGTACAAGGAAATGGATTAGCACACTTTTGGGTACCATAAAAAACTGTTTTCATCTTCAGAAATCTTTTAAAATATCCAGGTGTTTTCAACAACTACAAATCGTGCCAGCAGGGGTCAGTTTAGCACCAATGGAAATGGAAATGGCAGAACTGTACACTTGAGGAGCTAGAACAAATGTGAAGCTTGTATAATTAGACTACAAATAACCTGTGTATATAACTTGGAAGAGAGTGACTGAAACAATTTTTGCTATTCCTACTGGATTTGGATTTGAGTCCTTTTTTAAAAGGACTTTAAAAGGGTATTCATTGAATGAATAATCTTTTCTGGAGTTTTGCTGATTTCCCACAATATTTTCAGTATTTTGTCCTTTAAGGGTTATGTGAACGGTGTAGACACTTTGCAAAAAAAGTGTATCTTCATTACAAAAAAAACCATAGAAACAATAGGATATGAAAAAATGACTGATTTCTGTGATGTCTCAAGTTTAAACTGAAAAATTTGAACCTTAGGTAGGTACATGAGTCTTCAGGTCACGTTCTTCAAATACAGGAGTACTGGTGTATGCATGGAGCTTACCCATAACCTGAACCTTCACATCCCTCGCACCTTCCTTCCTTCCATAAAGAAACCTGTATTGACTTCTTTAGAACCACTGAATTTCTAGTGTTTGCCTGAGATCGCCTGTGGCCATAGTTATTCATTAAGGTTAACATGTCTAACATACAAAATAGAGAGCAGGAGGAGAATAAAATAGGGAAAACCAATAAAAAAGTGAAAACTCTCTCTGATACAGAGAGTTACTGTGAGCTTTATTTTTTTTGTGCAGTTGTTTTTTTCTGCATTTATTTGGCTTTGTCTTCTGTTTGCAGTCTTTGCCACTTTGGTGTGTGTTGCATTTGTAGAAGTACCTGGGTGCATCCTTTTTAGATTCTTGCATTCCAGGAAAAAGTAAATGACAGGATGTATCTTTTAGAAAGGTTTAACTGTAAGAAGAAATCTAAGATTGAGAACATTCAAAAGCTGGGGTTTTTATTCAAACGGTGCCCAATCAAGACTGAAATAACATATTTCAAGATTGAAAGACTGGAATAACATCATGGTATTGGAAAATTTTATGACTGTTTGTACCAGCAGCAGCAAACATAACAGTTTTTAATTTGTCTTGATTTAATCTCCTTTTCTTTGAAAACTGTATATTCCTGCTGTTTTCTGTTCTTCTAATTAGACTCTAGAATATTCTGCATTTTATGTAACTGAAGTGGGTATGACTTTATGGATTACTAAAATATATCTAATTAGATTACATGGAAATTCAGGATTCAGGGCAAGGACCTATCCTGTGTTTCTATTTGTCATGATTTCTCAGAGGTTTCCTGTGGTAATTTTGACTTTGGTATCTAAAGATGGTTCATGACTTCCCAAACTTTGGGACTTCAGGTACAAACCTTAGATAGTTCTGTCCATGTTTGTTTCTCAAAGGTCTTAGTGACATGGCCAGGTTTTCTTGTGAGAGAGGTCATGAGTTAGAATACAGTTTTATTCACTGTGCTTTTAAATACTTGAAAAGGAAACATTTTCCCATTAGAATATAATAGTCTTTTAAATGATCTTGTGTGAAGTTTGATACAGCAAAAAATTAATTTAATTTTGAACATTTGGGAACAAACTGTATTCCTTTTAAAAACCTTTACTGCCATTTGTGCACCTGTTGGCTGGCTTTCCATTACAAAGTTAGCTTTGGCTAATTTGTGAAAACCTGCTTGTTGCAAGATTGCTAATCCTTACAGAATGTTACAAGTGTTGAGTGCCATTTTTCTTCCTCAGTTAGAGAGCAGTGTGGGGATAAATCTTAGTCCAAAAGTACCCGGGAGCTGTCTTTTTCAGTTGTCCCATTTGAGCTACCACAATTCAAAGTTCTTTGCCTCTTTTATGTGATTCCATATGTTTACCTGTCTGCATTGCCACCTGTGTTTTTTTCCCCAGACAGAAAACAAAAAAATATTTTTCTTAGCAATCTTGTTCTTCTGAGATGAATATGAGTCTTGGACACAGGTTTTAAGTAATTTTTCTTTCTAGTCAGTTGAAGCCTTGAACACAAGAAATTGAGCTGACTTCTCCTCTTCCACAGAATTTTATCGTTTCCTTCCTCAGTTATGCTATTGCACTCAAATATGCTGGGCACCAGCCTTTCAAGGTGTGTCCTCACATACTGTGTCTTCATCTTTGCTTAGGCCTGAGAAACAGAGTTGCTTGCTCAGAACTATTTGTGGCTCTCCATTTTGCCCTCCCCAAAGGAACAAACCCTTTCTTTTCTTGAGTCCTAGTCTTCCTTTGAATAAGTAAGGGTTTCTTTCCATGAAGGGTATTTAGTTCTCTTTACTTAGAGAACGTTGTGAGAGTCTTGAACTAGTATGTCTTTGATTTGAAAAGTTCCAGCAATAAGTTTTCTGAACAAATCTCTTGTAGTTCTATTTGTAGACCCATAATGGGCCTGGGTCTCCCAGTATTGTGTGCTAGAGTATTAGAGGAGGACTGCTATGTTTTCTGCAGAGAGGAAGTGGGAAGGAGCACCAAAATTGTGAAGATTCTTCAATTCCTGCTCCAAACCCTGCTATTACCTTCAATGTCTTGTCAATTAGTACAAAGCCTAAGATGCCCCAAACAGTACCTATGCAGAGCTTTTATCCTTGCAGAATGTGTATCGTGATTATAGTGTGGTGCCTGCAAGATGTGGAAAATGACTCAGGAGGATAATATTGGCAAAACTTGCCCTAATATGGAAGTAATTTGCTATGATCATTAGGTTTTCAGATACAATCACTAGATAATTGCATACTTTGAGGCTAATGAAATACAGTAACAAAGAACAGGAAACTGCTATGTCTCTAAGTGGAAATATTGCTTTAAAATATATATAAGCCTATATATAAAGTGCATAAATGCCCCACAGGACGAGAGGTGGTAGGTGGGAATTTCTCCTGTTTTGAAATCAGCTCCAATAAAGATGGTGGTCTGAGAAACCAGACGCCTGCAAAGGACTCTGATGGTCAGAGGATTCTCTGGAGTTTGGTATTTCAGTGCAAACCTTGACGAGGAAACATTTCTATGTGAAGGTACCAAGGACAGTGATAGCATCCCCAGATTCCTACTGATGGGTAGAAGAAGTGTTTCACAAGAAAACAGAATACAGTATTATGCAATATTAAAAGCACAAAAGCCCCATGTCCCCAACAACCATTACACACCCTGACAGCTTTGCAATGGAAGGATGACTTATTTCAGGTGACTGATTTCAGTATCTTCTGATGACTGGGGCACAAGCTCTGCTTGTGTAAATCAGTGGACCTACAAGGCAGCAATAACAATGTGTGAATTTTGTGGCTAATAAAGTTTCATTTCTCAATCTTTATCAGTTATATTTTGGCCAGAAGCCAGGGAATTCATCTTAATAGGGAGCTGAGAAAGCATTGATCTAGTGTTGGTAGATTCTTAGTACCTAGAGAATGTTTGTATTTCAATAATTTCTTGTTGAAGTTATGCACTGTGAGCTTCCCTCAAAAATGTGAGGGAGCTATATGCTGATGAAAACATTCAATGAAATGGACTAAAAGAAAATTAATAGGCCAAAACCATGAAGGTATTTTCAGTCTCAATGCTCAATATTGTCAAATGGTCCTTCATACAAAAATAGGACAAAATATGTAAGAAACGACCCTGTACATGTGGGTAGAGCAATGATGTTGAATATTAACATTCAATTATGTCCATAGCTTCTCCCATGAAGTAAACTTCAGCAGTCCCTTCTCAAAAGAAAGATTAGAAGACACATTGGATAGGAGAGCATCTAGAAACAATGAAGATAGATGCTTAAAAACAGTGCGTTTCAGATAGGATTTTCAGCAGTTGTTCTACTCTGTGATCAGCTGGTTTTGTTAAGAAATCATCCTGACTTTTGAGTTAATCTTCTCTAAAACAAAGCAATTTATATGATCTTCAGCATTCATAAGTAATTTTGATTAGCTCCATTGACATAAATTCCAGTGAGCAGTTCATTCTTCCTTTCAGAGCAGGTATGGTCTCAAGAGGAGCCAGGAATTTAGTGAGGTCCTGAGGTTTTCAGCTGTGATTTGAAACAAGAAAGAAAAGGGACAGAAACAGATTTCTTCTGTGTTGTGACCAGTGACAGGACCCAAGGGAATGGCCTGAAGTTGTGTCAGGAGAAGTTTAGGGTGGATATAAGGAAAAGGTTCTTCACCCAGAGGGTGGTTGGGCACGGGAACAGCTCCCCAGGGAAGTGGTCACAGCCTGACAGAGTTCAAGAAGCATTTGGACAATGCTCTGAGGCACATGGTCTGACATTCAGCATGCATTTTTGACACTATATTTAGGATATTTTTTGACCTAACAGTTTAGTCAGCTATGTTTTGTCCCTTGCTCTGCAGAACCATATCTATCTATCTGTATCATCTTTTATTATGACTTCTGATGCTCCTTAAGCAACCTCAGTAAAATATATAGAAGTCAAATGATTAGGCTTAGCTTTCCTCTCCAGTTTAAGATGATGTATAAACTAGTGATTTAAATTTGGCTCTTTTAAAATGAAATAAAGTTTACCATCTAGGCTTTCTACATGCCAGCTATATCATCCAGAACTGTAGTAGAAGTGAGACAGAAATGATAGTTTCCAAAACTACCTGGTGCAGCAGGTACAAAAGAGATGCTGACAACAACACAATCTTTGGGGTTTATTGTCCTTATTGAAAGAAAAAAGCTTTTGTAGCAATGTGTGATTTGAACAGCTTTTTGCCCTATGAGTACATTTATTTCCCTCCCTGCTAAATTAGTAAGAAGAAATACTTCATTAAAATAAGAAACTGTGTTCTTTTTAGCATTAGCTTCTCATTTGGGCCCTAATGTTGTTGAACCTTTAGTTTTATAGTAGTTTTATTTCTAAGGCAAGAACAAAGTGTTTTCAGTTTTTCTGTGTATGTAAAACGTGCAGTGGTGAAAAAGTGTAGACATTATGGGAAAGGATGACATTTCTTTGTGCTGGAGGAATATTCTAAATTGCATTAGAGGAGGTCTTCTGAAGAAAATCAATAGGACACTGTTTTCTTGCTAGCAATAATTTGGATGACCTTATGTTTTTCAGCATTTGCCCATTTTTCCTACAGGGAGAAACAAAGCAAAGTCAAATCTATCTTAGGCCGGTGTCACTACACTGATTATATAAATTCGTTCACTATGCTGATAATATAAATTTGTTATTTCTAATATTAGATTAAATGAATAGGAGAAATCCACTGCCTTGTTCCATTCTTTACTCAGCTATATGAATATGTGAGAAGAGATGCATGCTCATAAAAATGAACATAAATATAACCAATGTAATAATAAAAATAATAATAATAATGTAATCTGGTATTCTCTGTGCAACAGCATTTGCAGACCAGAGAGAGATCAAAGGGATTGTTAGAAAGAATGACCTGTGTGCTGGTTAATAAGAAAACAGACTAAGGCATTATTGATCCAGTAAACTGGAGGCTTTTTAGTTCATTCTTATCTCTCTCTGCTTTTTGCCTGTTCATAGGTTTCCCAAGTATAAGCACTAGAGAATATTGAATTTCTTTTGCTTTTGAATTCTCTCAGAACTATTAACTTAAGATCATCATTGTAATTCTGAAAAATCTGAAGGTGCCATCTTTTCCTTCTCTAGTAATTTTATTTAAAAAAAAAAAAATCAGAATTTGTTTAATTTAGCTAAAAATTGGTTTAGGTAAATTAGTGAAAAATCTTACTTGAACACATCTAAACTTGTTTACGGTTAACATGGGCTAAATCATTGTTCTGCTTTTATTCAGATCAAGTTAGTTTTCCTTCAGTTTAACAAATAATTTTAATACTAATTTCAAACTGGTGCATTTGGGTGCTGATGTTGTGCAGTAGCCTGGATTAAACTCTTCTATTGAAGTTTAATTCACTAGAGAGGTATGTGTCAAGTAATGAAACTATCTTCATTTTCTCATGATGTTTTTGAAGCTGGAATATCAAATTGAGTTTCATCTTACAAAGGAAGGAAAAGAATAAAACCTCAACCAACAATGAACGTCAAACCTCAGTGAATTGTTTCAAGCTGTGAGAGTGTAAGGATTAGACGCGTGAACAAAGCAGGTGTTGTTAGCTGCTCCACGGTAGCTGTCCATAAACATACTCCAGCACTTCAAGGTAAAACACAGTTAATGAGCTCCTGTCCCTAAACTCTGTAGTGGTGAGGGCGTGCAGACTGTTTCTTCCAGAATGAACTGGTGCCCTTTCAACTTCTTCTCTAATCACTTATCTTTGTAATGCCATCTCTAATAAACATTTTAGAAAGTGTTTGTGCTTTGAAAGAATGAAACAGACAAAATATCTAGCTGTTCTGAAATTTATGAAGGCAATTTGAAGAAACTGTTACTTCTGCTAAAGGGAGGAAATTGGATTTTTTGGCATCTCTTCCTTTGCTTTCTGCATCTAAGCTGTTGGAGGTCCTGCAGGAAGCGTGGAAATGGGTGTCTGAATCATAGCAATTAATTTAGATATAGCAACCATCTACAGCAGTCTCCAAATTTCAAAGGTAATGAACTCTAGGTAAACAACACATCGTTAGAAGAATAGCTAAGGGTTTAATAGGCAGATGTTTGGACTTATTTTCACAAGCAGTTGATTTGAGGAAGATTAACATGTCTCCTAGAAATTTATTTGAAATTGTGATGGTATTACTGACAAATGCCAGAGTATCTATTCCTGCTTGGAAATGTGTTAAGATTTTTTTCACTTACTTTTTGGTGGAAGTGAGTTTTGAACACATAACTTGAGAAGGGTGTTTGATTTATCCATTTTGAATGGACTGTCTTTTGTGTGTTCTCTTCAATTTTTTAATTCTTAAATTATGAGCAGTCCACGACTGGTTTCTAGACTATTCACAATGTCATACACTTTTAGGTTTTCTTTCCAAAGGTAAGAGTCACAATTTGTTTTTCATACATATGATTTAATAGGATTTTCTTCACTCTCCTCTTTAATCCAATAATTCAGTAATATCCTTCATATTTTAATCCACATACATTGCCGTACTATTCCTTATTCATCTTTGTTGTTCTTTAACTACAACTGCTGATGAGCTGAGTTTTGATAATTTGGATTTTTCTCACTTATTTTGCATTCATCAACACAGACTATATTGTGCTTTTGCTTTAGTAGCTCATTTAGTATGCTCTGAAGTGCCTTATTGTATTCTCTGGTCCTGCACATTGTAATAACTTTTGTCTTCCAGTATTACTTCCATTTTTATTTTAACCATTTCCACTTTTTTCCCCTGTTTTAGGTTATTAATAAATATAAAGTGTGTGTGGTGTGAGCTGTGTTCTGTGCCTCTATCTGCAGCCAACCAAATCAAAATTGACAAAATACCAGAATTCACTGTGCACCAAATCTGTTGGCTAGTTACAGTGGTGAAAGTTGTGCGATCTAAAAAATATGAAAGATAATAAAGCTACCACCTTTATCCTTCTCAACTACAGTTTGAAGTAGGTAAATAAAATGGAAAAAAATTAGCCTCATGACTGTCATTCCCCACATATAATTACTGTGTTGCATAATAATTTTTGAAACTTAGAAAACAGAAGAAAGATAATTGCTTTAAACAATGTCAGTTAATGAATTTGGACTTGAGGAATTGCCGTTTCCCATGCTTAATTTTCTGCATTAATTCAAACCACCTACTTTTTGACATTTCATGATCTCTGAAGCAATTAACAGTGATACCCCAATCTACAGTTGTGAATTTTGATGACGAATAAGCTGCAGGGAGAGAAGAACTGTGAAAAAGCAGAAAAAGTTTCTGCTTTGTTGTTGATATTTTTGGTAGTTGAAAACACACAGACTAAGAAAAGGATCTCCTAGCAAAACTGCCTGAAAGTGGAGTACTTTTCTGAATTTTCTGAGAAGAATTAATAGCCATGTTATAGTTTCATTTGCATGTTCTACTATTTAGTGAACCCAGAAAACACTGTTTGCAAATCATAGATCAGTTTACTTCCAATGAAAAAGCAGATAAGCACAAATGCACAGGTTTATTTGCAGTGAATCAAAGCACAGCTCAATGCTATAAATGTGCAGTGTCCCATTAACCTTTTAGATTGAAGGCATGTATCCACATCCAGTAATTTTCCTTTTAAGTGACAGCTGCAAAAAATATTGCTGCTGTTTGTGTCATTAATTAGGCTCTTTTATAGATTTAATCTCTGCTGCAGTTTCCAGAGATGAAAACTGGTATATAACCTGTGAAGAGAAAAAGGAATCACTTACTTATATTTCCAAAGGTCAACTCATATGTTACTAAATCATATTTTAACTATCGTTTGTCCTCAGTATTATGAAGTTTTCCTGTTTGTTTGTTTTTTTTTTTAATTTTCATAGCTTCTTAGGTTGATAAAATTTATTAAAATGCAGATCCTCAGTTTAGTGAATGTCTTTGTTTGAAGATTATATAGCTTTGATGGGAGAGAATAGAAACTCTTTCTGTAAGAAGATTTATTTGCTATATCAAGATGAAATGATGGATTACTAACAGAATGCATTTTAAAACATTTATTGTATTTGACATACTGCTTTAGTCCATGCATTTTAGAATCAGTTATAAATTAGAGGATTAATGCTAAGATACACAGAAGATGAAATTATTATCCATTTGCTCCAAAGAGAGCAATGATTTTCAATATTAAAAAAATAATTCATTTAAGCATCAAATTGATTTAGTATTTTTAAATTATATTGTTTATGAATTTTGCTTATTTTTAATATGATATTGTTGATGGTGTGTTAGCTATTTCAGGGTAGTTATCACATAATTGCTTTTTCATGTGGCTGATTGAAGCTTCATTGGTATGTCACTTCAGACCCTTTTTCTAAAGAACAAGTACAGCACTTCTCCAACTCCAGTTAAAATCAATGATGTAGTTTTTACTGATAATGTTAAAGGCAACATCATCCTAAGCCTTTTGGTAGTCCTGATGCTTTCCCTGATGTCTTGTTTTTTCTTTGTCATCCTACTGACTGCTGTGAGTCATGCTGTGAAATAGAAGGACATTTCTATATCTATATCTATATCTATATCTAACCTTCTAGTGGGAGATACAAACACTGGGCTTCCCTTGATACCACCATGCCCTGTAGAGTTTTTGGAAGTTATTATGTAAATCTTACATGAGTACTAGAAAACTACAAAATGACTTTTTTTAAAAGTTGGTTTCTGTTCTTTATGTGGGATTAAAGTTTTTGAAAAGTTTGTGTAAGTGATAAATTGTAAATGTAATCTGAAGTACACCTTAAAAGGTGGTTATGCTTGGAATGCACGTTTGTGTACTCGGGAGAATGACAGCATTGTGCAGAGTGGCAAGAGGTAAACTTGGTTAGAAACAAGAGGCAAAGAGCTTGGGCATGCATCTAGACAGAGCCTGCCATAAGATGTTGCAAAGAGTTTTTCTGCTCTTGCATCTGCTCCTGTCACTTTGTCCCTTGCTTGTTTTTCAGTAGATGGTATTGTGAAACAACTACTTTCCTCGTTCATAAATTATAGAAAATGCAGGCAAATATATGGAATTTCTTCTTCTTTGTGTTTTGTAGCCTTTCTTTGACATTTTTTAAACTTTTTTTTGTGTCTCAGCTCTGCAATGGAAATGCTATCTATGTGTTTTATTGATAACACATGGGACTGGACTAGTTCTCAAGTGTCCTGTCACTTTACAGCTTCTTTACCTATTTCAAAGAGGAGTTAGTATCCAATGATTCTGCTGTTTGAAAATTTTTAAACCCCACTGATACACAAGAAAGAAATGAGAGAGGTGCTGCTTTCCTTGAGAGAATCAATCCTCCAACATCCAGCACACTTGTGACTCTGAGCTCTTGGTGTTTGGAGGGAGATGACCACAATTTTCTGAGCTTGTTCGCGGAGACTGCCATTTGTGGCCTTGAATTGTGGGTCCTGTCTGCAAGTGTCAGTAAAGGTGGTAGTTAATGCCAGTCGTGATGGCAGCTGTATTATAAAGTAAACTGAGAGCAGCACCTTAGAGATACATGAAACAGGTCAGAGGATACCGTGGGGATTTATTCATCTTCCTTGGGGTTCATCTCTGTGATTTACAGAGGGATTTTCCTGTATCCTTTTGGAAACCACTAGTGAGATGAAGGAGCAGAGGTCAAGACAAGAAAGCTGATAAGCTCTCTCTTTCTCTGCCCTGAAGTAGGATGTCAGCAGGGTGGGATTCACCCGGACAAGGATAGGGTAATCAGAAAAAAACATCAGCTGTGCTAGGTCAAGCCAAAATCCACCTAGCTCATTCATTTGTCTGATAGTGACCAGAGATAAATACTTGAGTACAAATAGAAAATTGCCTTCCTTCTAAGGTAGCTTTCCAAGATGCAATATGCTGTAGTTTAAGTCTTTCCAAGAGGAGTTGAATCTGGATTTGAGGTCTAAATTTACTTTTTTCCACTTAAAAAAATTAGTTTCCATTTTTGTTTTCTACAGCATCCCACAGAAATGCAGTCTGTAATGTGATTATACTTTATCTGGAGTTTAATTTATTGTCAAAATTCTATTGTCAAATATAGAGTAGAATAGAATATGCTGAGTTGAACAGGGTGCAGAAGGATCAATGAGTCAAACTTGCCCTACAAAGGAGACCCCAGGGGTCACACCATGCACCTGAGAGCATTGTCCAAATGTTTCTTGGGAGCCTGCTCCAGTTCCAAACCCCCCTGTGGGTGAAAAACCTTTTCCTGATAGCCAACCTAAACCTCTCCTAACTCAGCTTCATGCTGTTTCCTTGACTCCTGTCACTGGTCACAGGAACAAAGAGCTCTGTACCTGTATCTCTGCTTCCCCTCATGAGAAAATTTTCAACTGTGATAAAGTCTGCCCTTACTCTCCTCCAAGCTGAATAGACGAATTAACCTCAGCCACTCCTCATATGGCTTCCCCTTGAGGCTTTACACCATCTTTGTTGCCCTGCTTTAGATATTCTCTAATTGTTTAATGTCTTTCCTGTATTGTGGTACCCAAAACTTCCCCTACACCACTTGAGGTGAGGCCACCCCAGGGCAGAGCAGAGCAGGACAATCCCCTCTCTTCACCAGATGGCCATGCTGTGCCTGATGCACCCCAGGACACAGATGCCAGGGCACACTTGTCTCACCGTCAACTTGCCATCAACCAGGACACCCAGGTCCCTTTCCTCTAAAGCACTGTATGGTGTTTGTGTTGTTGAGGTTACTTATTATATATGTGTTGCTCTAAGTTGAATGTCATCTGCTAGTTTATTTTTCAGTTGCTCATTATAGAATTTTCACAGGACTTTGTGATCAGTGTAGGGCTTAATTATTCTGACTAATTTTATATTGTCATTAGACTTTGTGAGCTCACCTCCATTTGCACAGTGTAGTTTTAAGCACAGATGCATGCGAGACTCCACAGGACCTTTCCCCATTCTGAAAAGGAACCATTTCTACAGTAATTTTCTATCTTTTAACTACTTAATAATTTGAAATAGGGTTTTTCCTCTTACTTCATGAAGTCTCGGCTTCTTGAAGGGAAGGGTTTTGTTGAAGAGTTTTGTAAAAGTCTTGGAAATTCAGGTAGGCTGAAAGCTAAATTACAGTCATCCAGTCCATAGGTTAACTGATTTCCTTGAAGTCTGGTAGATTTGTGAGGTGTAATTTCTTCTAAGAGAACTATATAGTCTCATCATATTAATCTCTGTCTATATAAATTCTATTATCTTTGTTTTTTTCTTATTGCTACCATTTTGCATAGTATAGATGTTGAAACTGGAGGTTTTAGTTTCATAGCTGCTCTCTGAAACCGGTTTGAAAAACTGGTTTCATATTTTTCACCATTAGTTTAATTTTTCACTTTTCAGATGTTATAAATGGGTTTGTTGCTTTGATGCATTTGACCCATTTTCATTTGATGCCATGGATCACTTGTATTCCAAGATGCTGTGCTGATTGTAGCTCAGTGGTACAATGGTTTTGTCAACAGAGAATTGTCTGCTCCTTTTTTCTTCTGTCCGTACTTGGGTTTGGTTGGAGAACGAGTTAGTTTATGATAGAGCATAGTGATAAGCAATGCTTTTTACACCTAACCAAATGCACTGTTAAAAGCTACAGTGACTAGTAAATGATAGTTACCAATAAATTAGACATCTTGTAATTTATGATATATTTTGCTGTAACAATAGCCTGAATATGCAGTACCAGGATTATGAAAGCTATGACTATCTTAGAATGCCATAAAATATTCTGCTGAGCTTTAGTATCTGGCAAACCCCAGAAAATCATGTTGCTGTGAGATCTCTAGGACAAATTCTAAGGTGGTTTTGGGCATGGTGACTGTCTGCTTTGTTGTCAGTAAGAGCTTCCTGATGGATGTTGCTCATTCAAGAGTTGAGCACTAAGTTGACTAAGGATCAATGTTGCTTACTTTCATATTCCCTGGGTGGTGATGGATTTCCCATAGCTACAGTGTGGTTTTTGTGCAAAGCTAGGTGCTCTAAAGCCAGTTGTTATTGTACTGGACAGGCCTGAAGTCCAGGCTGCACACCAGCCACACACACAACACAGAGCCCGCTGTGAGACACAGAGCAGTTTCTAGGAGAGGTAACAGGTGTGACTGACAGCTAAAAGATAAACACTCCCCACATTTATCAACTCCCTCTATGGTGGTATTTGATTAGACTTAAGAGAATAGCTGTTCCAAGAAATCACATTAGCTAACTTAAAGGTCTGCAGGTTTGATGTTGAGCAGCATGCTTCCCAAAGCATGTGGCAAGCTCTGCCTGCAGAAGCCAGCTTGGCTTGGGAGGTTGTTGTAGTTCTTAATAAATCTCCTTACAGCGGTTTCTAAGCGTATATTGAGGTTACAACTCCATTTGTGTGTTCTTGTGTATGGTATTCTTTCTGGCAGCTGCTGCTTATTCAGAGTAGGAAACGAGTTGAAAGATCATAGGTTTGGGGTTTTGCTTCTGGTGGGGTTACACCAGAAATGGTTGACTTTGAAATGAAGGGAAATATTTTCTTTCAAGTATGAAAGGAACACTTGGATTAGATGTATAATGTGTCACATCACCCTATTTATTTATTTGTTTGTTTGTTTGTTTGTTATTAGTGCCACTGTATGATGTGGCTTATTTGGGAAAGAGCCACAAGAAAGTCCCCCAAGACTGACTTTGGGAGCACTGTGGGGCTGGCTGGCCTGGAGGGCTGTGGCTGTAGGCTCACAGCCACCTTGGAGATGGGAAATTGCATCTGCTATCAGTAGGTAGGAGCTCTGAAGGACTGATTTAGAGAGAAGTGAAGACTCCATCCAAGTTTTGAATGCAGACCTTTCTTCTTTTTCTGATGGGCTGTTGACTTCTGACTTGCTGCGCTCAGTTCATTCAAGAGCTCTTGCACATGGTAATTTCTCTGCTTTTAGATGCTTATTAAGAATACAAGATATGTAGAGGAGACATGGGGGTCACATTTAGCTTCAGAACGTGTTGAGAAATCTTAGACCTGAAAAGATAATTTTCTTGAGAAGCAGGGACTCCCAGCATTGCAGCTTAATGGGGTTCTCTGTCATTGTGCAACAGGAGCAAAAATCCATTGATCACCTGGTCAATGATGTTGTGTGTCTGCATGAAATACAAGCAGTTAAGTCAGAAACAGTATTTAACTTTCTTCTTTCCGTTCAATGTCCAACTTTTCATACACTCATAGCACTCTGTTAAGGTCTTGTATTCTTCACCAGGATATCTGGGTTTAGGCTATAGGGTTTAGAGGAGGTGAGCAATTCTTGTGAGACTGCTGTTGTTTAGAGCAAGCAGTGTGAGCAACCAAAATGAGACATTCCATGTTTTATGGCAGATTATATTCACGAATGCCTTGTGCTCCTGTTTATTCTTTGCTGTGCTATAACAAGATCTCTCTCCCTGGTTATTTGTCCTAGGCCGTTGACAAAGTAGCATTGCTAATGTATAAGAATGACATTTGAAATTTTAGTCATCTCTTTGACAGCCTTGAAATTTGATTGCTACTGCAGTAGTGTATAGATCCTGCTAAAATTGGCAAGGTCTGACACAGTGTTTTCTAACATCTCTTGTTGGTGGTGCTCAAGGAAAGAACAAGGAGCAATGGCCATAAACTACAAAACAAGAAGTTTCACTCAACATGAGGACTAACTTTACACTGAGGGTGGAAGAGCACTGGAACAGGCTGCCCAGTGATGTTGTGGAATCTCCCTGTCTGGAGACATTCAAAACGCACGTGGACATATGTAACCTGCTCTAGATAATGCCGCCTTGGCAGGGAGGTTGGACTGGATGATCTCCAGAGGTTCCTTCAACTATAGCTATTCTGTGATTCTGTGATTTAAGAAGCTTTGTCTTTTATGTAGTAAAAAGTGTAGTGACATGGATATGAGCACCATGATAGAAGAGTCATCTTGAGTTGATTGATGGGGATCCTCTTTGCTTGAAAGAGACAATGTAACCATACCAGTATATTTCAGTCTTTCTAGGTAGATGATTTTGTTATTCACTTCTATTTATTTGTTTTAGGAAAGATTTTTTTCCTTCTGGACTGCTGTACAGTTGTACAGATTCAGGGACAGCTGTTCATAAACAAATACAAGTCTTTATATTGAAACATTTTGGTGTTTTGTAGTTGAAGAACTTGGTTAAAGATATTCTGCTTCTATAATAGAAAATCTTATTTATTCAGTAACACCAAATGTCATACCATCATCCTAGATAAATTGGAAAAGATAGAACAGCATCAGAGGATAGCTTGTGCTCACCACAGTGCTGGAAGCTGGGCCTGCTCTAAGGTCACACCAGGAAGCCCTGGCCTCTAGAATGGTGGGACTGTGCAGTTCTGCTGAGGGAGGCTGCCATTGCAAACATTTCAGCAACCCTTTATTTCCTCTTTTATATTCCTGGACTGCTGTTTCCATTCAGATAGAGTCATGCTGTTATGCTGCAACTGTTGCTGTGCATTTACGAGTTCCTGTGTGTTTTAATAAAGCTCTGTTACCATCATCCTTGCTTATGGCTGGGCAATACTGGTCAGGAGGGAAGAAAGCTTAACATCAAGAGACATTCATCAGCTGTTGTGGATTGTGTTTCTTGCCCTCACTATATTTATGGCAAAGAGATACTGTCTTGTGTAATTCTATTGCAAGCTTGAACTCTACTCCTTTACAAAGTTAAATTGAAATGAAGGATGGATCCTCTGTAGAGCAGCTGAACAAGATTAATGTTAATTGATGGCTTCAGACAAACATCAGTGCTAAATAATATAGCTGTGTTTAATATGATTTAAACTTACAGATATGGACGAGTCTAAAAAAGGAACCTGAGTACTTCCTTGCCTGTTAAAAACTCCTAGTTTTATTTAAGTTTTAAGTTAAAAAGAAGATGCTTTATTTGTGTGGATTGTTTATTTAAAGAAAAAAAAAATCTTTCAAGTCTCCTAGAAAAAAAAAATCACTTTGTCATTGAAGTGAAGGGTAAATACCAAGAACAAAAAATGGTGCTAGTGCAGTTGCTCTGTGAGAATTATAATTAGAAATTACAAAATGAGGAATTTCGGAGTCAATTGCAAAAAATATTAAATTGTAAAAATAAGGAAAATAGAAAGCATCTAAATATCTTCAATTTAATTTCCAATGGATCTTATACAATAAAAAAGGTTCTGTGAGAAAGTAAGTTTTTTTTGAATTTAGATTAGAATACAATGACTTTTTTACCAATGACATAAATATTTTTATTCTGTTTGTCTCCTTAGAGCCTCACTTCCAGTCAGAGTCTGTGGTTCTTAAATACCATATATATGTATTTAAAATATAATATTTGTAACCATAAGTCCGACTTTCCAGCAGTACAATTCCCTGAGCTTTTAACAGTTGTAGTTTCTTATATTAGTTAACACTGCTGAGATTTGATTTATAAATTTGGCTTTTGCATGTATCTTAACTTATTATTGAAATGTGCACAGTAACCCTAAGCCAGAAATGGTAAAGCATGCTGCTTTATGGTCTGTTTAATGACTAGAAGGTATTCTAAAAGTATTTGTCTCAGTGTGGCAGAAATCATGCTAAATGCTGCACTGTCCTAGTGCAGTATTAACCCCTGGCCCCATCCACAGCAGAGGCTCAGGTGGGATGGAGCAGCCCAGCCACAATAAGGAAGTTCATTCTCTGCACATAAATGTGCTGTCTGCTAAGTGTGAAATGCCAGAGCAAAACTGCAGCCCACCCTGGGTTCCTTTACCTGATTTATAGCTGGCCAGTCCTTCAGATTATTTTCCTGTTTCAGACATTGGGTGCCTTCATTCCTACCCAACTGCCAGAATCTTGGAATGAAAAGACTGATTTATATTTTCTGTATTAAGCAAATACTTCTTTCCATAAGAAAAAGCAGTGGAGGAAAGGCAAATTATAAAAAAAAAAGATAAAAAAGATTTATTTTAAGGTAGTTACAGAGAACTACTTTTCTACAGCTCTGAACATGAATATACCCAGTATCAAGATTTTAGGATGAAATACGTATATTTTGGTTTTAACAGTTGACAGATTTTTTCTAATCAGAAGTGTAGTGTCCAGGGTGTTGGAGGACAAACACCCGCTGCTGCTGCTTGCTGGTGCCACAGAATGTTTGCCACACTGCCAGTTCCTCTGCTTGCATATGTCAGCTCCTGGGTTTCTGTAGCTTTTCTAATTGAGTTGGTGTTTGTGGGGGTGCTAGGTCCGTACTTACAGAAACTTGCATTTCCTGGCTTCCAGGTGCCACTTGGAGCTCTGGAGGACCAGAGAGCTGCTACAGGGTTTTAGAAATCTGGGACAAAAAGGTTTTTATTCTCTGGTTTTAGGAAGGAAACTGCTCAATCTGCCTCTCACTTTTAATGTTACCAGGCATGCCACAAACATTTGGGAGATTTATCCAAGCCTGCTTCTATTGACACACACACATCTTTAAGAATTAAATTCAAGTTCAGGAAGGTTCTTGTGTATTTTTATGAACTGGTAGGTTTAAAACACGTTACTGCCAAACTGCTTTCAGCACACTAAGCAGAGAGGTTTTGGTGGCTCAGTATTTTCTTTAAAGGAGGGAATTTCTAAATCTTGCTACCTGTGACCATTATAATCTGTTGCTTTTGGGTTTTTCTCACTGCTACTGTGCTTCTCCCTCTCATCCATTGTTCTTTTGCTCTGCATCATCATGTCTCATATTTTGTGCTGTCCCACTTTCCCTTTTCACATGCAAATGCAACATTAAAATATTGAAGGGTGTGTGTTCTTTCCCTTCTCATTCTCTGTTTTTAGGCTTCTGAGAATTTTTTGTTCCTCTAATTCTTTCTTTAGGGTTTTAATAATTTTTTTCTGCTTGTACAGTTCTGTTTCTCTCATGTTTTCTGTCATTCATGTCCTGTAAAAGCTCATCCCACAATGCTGGCTGTCGTTGTTATCCCATACCACACAACTGCACCATGCTTTTCCAGCAGTGTTCTAGCTGCCCCTGTGTGAGCTGAGCTGTGTTGGTGCTGTGCTCCCTTTAGCCCTTGTAGTTGTGCCTTCTGGGTGTGAGGGTAGAGAGAGAAAAACCTTCGGCAGTCCCTGGCTGTAGTGAATTTGGACAAGTCTAGCCTTTAGTCATGGTATGTGACACATGGGCAAGAGAAAAGGATAGCCATCTGCCCCTTGTCTTTAAAGAGAGAGTGTTGAGGGAATTTGGGCGTAACAAACCTGAGTGGAGGATTCACTTTATAGTTTACTTATTGGGGTACCAAAACAATATTGTTTTTTTGGGTTTTTTTTGGTGGAGGTTTTTGTTTTGTTTGAAGAACTATAGCTGAGAGTTGGTTAGACAAAATAAGATTGAGTTTAGGATTAATCTCCCTGATTATGCAAATGCATGCCATGTGTTAATGGGAAGACTAAACCCTTCATTTATGCTTGAATACCAGCTCTGTTTTTTTACCCTTCAAGTTTCAGAAGCACTACAATCAAATTTTAAATGAGAGTGAAAGGGATCTTAAAGATCATCTAGCCCTAACCCTCTGCTATGGTCAGGGACAACTAGACCAGGTTGCTCAAAGTTCCATCTAACCTGGCCTTGACCACTTCATGGGATGGGGAATCCACAACTTCCCTGGGAAACCTGTTCCACTGTCTCACATTTCTCATAGTGAAGAATTTCTTCCTAATATTTAATCTAAACCAACACTCTTTCTCTGTAAAGCCATGACTCCTTGTTCTATCACTACATGCCCATGCAAGAAGCTCCTCTCCAGCTTTCCACCTTTAGGCCCCCCACATTTAGGTACTGGAAGGTGCTATAAGGTCGTCCTGGAGCCTTCTCTTCTCCAGGCTGAACAATCCCAGTTCCCTCAGCCTTTCTTCACAGGAGAGGTGCTCCTTTTATATGGTTTTTTTTTTTTTCTAGTAGAAAAAAACTTTGCAAATCTTTTTTACAGTGTCTTTCCTAGTGTCTCAGACCCAAAATGCTTCCAGGCTGCTGTATGTTCTGAGATGAATGAGGTCTGAATGTCCAACTGCCAGAAATCATATTAATAAACAAAAGTATCAATGATGCTATGAGGATTATAGTTAATTTTCCACTTTTATATTGAACCAGGAATAAGTACTTACAAGTGTATGCATAAATCTTATCTAAGAATATTTATGTAGAAACGGGTAACGGGTAATGAAGGATTATGGCTGGAATATGAATGTTCAGCACAATGAATATGGGATAAAAGGACACCAGTTTGGGGAAGATTTTGCCTTGATTTGCCTTACAAAACAAAGGTGTATGATGAATGCATAGAAAGGGATGTGCTGGGATATTTGTTCCTTTCTCTGTTGTCTCTTCCCTGGAAGAGGATTTCAAACTCAAATGGTCTGAAGCAAAGCAGACAGAAAGATGCTATTAATAGCAGATAATAAAAGTGATTTACAACAACTAATAGCTGTTTACAAGGGAAGAAGCTTAAAGGGATTAAATTTATTTAGCCTTTGTTGACAGCTACAGGTTGCCGTTCATGGGATAGAGGCAGACTGTGGAAGGGAGCGTGGTGCTTCCACCCTTGGACCTGGGTGTGTCCCAGGGAGGCACAGACTCTGGTGCAGCTGTGGGTGGCTCTTTGGAAGGTTCTCCTTCAAATCCCCTTGCTGCAGGCAGCTCGTGGTCAGCCTGCTCTGCTGTTCCCTGGCACTTCCATGCATCCCCCAAGGGAAACCTGCCCTAGCTGCTCTTCTGTCTGGTGCATGCTGTAAAATATGTAGTAAACAAAACTTTAAAATTCAATTGTTTCTTAGATCTTAAGTAGTTTTATTATTTTGCAAAATAAGAGAGCAAATCTGAATTATTTACAAGTGCTATCATGGAATCCAGAGAACAAATGAGATTGTGAAGCATACAGGCCAAACCTAATTTTTTTTCCTCCCTCCTGTCGTATGCTGTAAGTGCACCTTGAAATGCCATTACCTGCTGTAGCTGAAAACAAGATAATTTGTAATGTGGAAAAGCTAATTTTTCTTTGTGGTTCCACTGGGGCATAATGCAAATCAATCCTGTGTAGCTACATTGGTCATGCAATAACCTGCATTCAGAGCAGGGCTGCTGAATCCTGTCACCTTTGGCCAATAATGAAGCTCTTTGCAAAATTGCTGTAGGCTTTTAAATATATTTGACACATCCTACTTTTTTTTCAAAACATAGAAACCTACGCAGGAGGAAATAATTGAGTTTGGGTCGTTATTAATGAGGAAATAAAAAATGCAAATTACATTTAGATGAGGTCTTCCCAAAATCTAGAAGTCTTATGTTAGGGAGTTAATTTAATGAAGTTTCTATTTACATAGAACAAGAAGCATTCTCAGAACCTGCTGAGGCAATTTTCTGAGGGTGTTTTTTTTTTGTTTGTGGGGGTTTTGTTGGTTAATTTTTTAATTTGTTTTGTAGGGTCTTTTGTTTGGTTTTGTGGGTTTTTTGTTTGTTTGGGGTTTTTTTTTTTTTGTTTTGTTTTTGGGGGCTTGGGTTTTTTTGGTTTTGGGGTTTTTTTTCCCTAAATATTAGAGCATGTGAAGGATCTGGAAAATGGCAACTGTTTTAGGCTGGCATCACCCTGTGATACATTGGCTTTGAGAATAATGTAGTTTAGAACAACTTTCAGAAGGCCAGTGAACTGCTGTATTTCAGAAGCATCAGTGCACAGCTGCAGAATTAAGCTGTCTCATAAATTTTGCTGTGTTGTCTAGAAGCTCAGCTTTCATCTGCAAAAAAAAGCTTGAAAGTTTAAAAAAAACAGTATTTTTTTTGAAGTTTAGGTCCTGAACTGCTTTTTGTTTCAATTACTATATACTGTGTGTCTTCCAAATCACCTAAGAGGTAACGTGTCCTGTGTCCAGCCAGAGCACTGGATCAGTGTGCTGATGTTCCCTCAGAGGGACAAATTTTATATTCCCCTTGTTTCACCCAGCCTCTAATTTTCCTGTAACTTGCTAAGATGTGATATCTTCCAGACCACTCTTCTGTTGTCAAGTAAAACTAAAATAGACTAGAAAATTTGATAGTAAGTTGGAGAAGATTTGATAGGATTGTGCGGGCCTACTTTTGCATATCCTGTGACTAAAAGCCGACCCCAGCCCTCAAAAATGAACACCTCAATTTTGCTACAAAGTCAGTATCCAAAGGTCCCTGTGTGTTTGATCTGCCTGTTTGGATTCAGCAATCAAAGCATTACTGTACATACATTCCACAGTGGATTTTTCTTCTCAGCAGAGCAAATTTTCCTGTGTTACACTGAGCTCCTGGAGGAATCCTGAAAGGTGACTGAAATTTTAAATCTTGAGTTGCATCATAATTCTTTCCTTATGAGTCAGTCAGAAAACCCATTCTCCAAAGCTAGATTCCATCTTCTTGCTGTAGATAACAGGAAAAATGATTTTTTACTGCATAATCGCAATCCTCTTACAAAACTGCCTGAATTAGGAATTCTGATAATCATAAGTAGTGTGCTTCCTCAACCTCTGTATTTACAAATCATTTACTTACTCAAGGCTTGACTACTTTAGTCAAAAACAACTCATCTGTTGTCAAAGAGAAAAGAATTACAGACTCAGAAATCTCCTTTTAATATAAATTCTGATTACTATTTTCCTGGCTTTAATCATGGTTGAATTATTTCTGACATTATTTGAGATGAGAAAGAACCTGAAAGCTCTTAAAAAATAATAGTAATAAAGGTAAATTCTCACAATAAGTTGCACTCAAAAATTTAAATTAAAGTCATGTAAGTTAGTGTGCCTCCAGTGAGAGAATCTGTCTCATTAATATTAATCTCCAGACTCTAATGAGAACACTAGGCTAGTATGTAATGCTAAAAGGGCACAGGTGTGACAGTTTTAGAGAAGGTGGAAGCCCTAAATCCCTCAGGCTGTTAAATATAAATCAAGCTACCTAATTATTAGGCAATTTCTTGCCAGGTAATTGAAAGGGATAAGTTTTTTAGTGTTTATCTGTGAAAACTAAATGCCCACAGAAAACAATTTATCATACCTGGCACAACATATCCTTGAATTTCCCTGTAACAGAAAAATAGGATGGAGAGGAATCTCTGACCTGACTGCTTTATCAGTATGCTAATTTATACTCCATGCAGAAGAATTTCATGGAAAGTCATCTTTTCTTCTTTTTTTCTCCATGGATTCATGATCTCCTGGGCTGCTCTGTTTGTGTCACAGCATTGAAACTGCACTATTGAACCTCAGACCATTAAAAAAAATGCATCAATTTACCAGTGCTTTGGTAGAGGGCACCCATACCAAGGAAATTACAGGGGAAAGCAGATGTTTATATTTGGGAAAAAACCCAGCTATATATTTGAAGTTTACAAACAGTAAACTGTTTTTTGGCTAAAATTTTCTTTTCTAAGCACCTTTTTGGAGGTTTTCTGTCTTTCCAGCACTGTGTTTCAAGGTGTTAAGAAAATGAAAGGTTTGAAGCTTTGCTGTGTTCTCCACAGCTTAAGCATCCGTCAGTTGGTCTGTGATGGATGCTCAGTAAATAGCGTGTTGTGGTCTCAGGAAGGAAATCTCAGTTTTCCTGCTGTGCTGTGGCTTGAAGGGATGAAAAAAAATACAATCTAGAGTTTCATTCGTGGGCAATGTCAACAACAGCAGCCTTGGTGCACACAGGGAGTGTATTTAATCTGTTTGTGCTCCCAGACTTCTCAGTGATGGATTTCATATAAATAAATAAAGACTCAGGAGATTTCGTGAGGTGCCATTGGAAGGTGATCATAATTTGTCTTTATGAGAAACCTTGTGGTAGAAGCATCCATAAACTGTATACAAATATGTTGTCCGCACCTCCCTGAAAATGGCTAAAAATAGAGGAAAGAAAGCAAACTTTTAAGGTGTAAATGTCCTTTCATTATTATGCCTGCTAGTGTAGCTGTTGTGTTAATTGGTAATTCTTAATGAGTCCTCTGCTGGTGGAACATAATAGAGGAGGGACTGTGCTGTGTATGTTAAACCCACCAGTAAAATATGATTTTGTTATCTTGAACAGAAAATTATTTACAAGGTGAACTGTACAGATGGCTTGTAAAGGAAAATTACTCTTCCTTCTTGAAAAACCACTTGATAAATCACAGTCTTCTCTTTCTGTTTTCTTCTCTTTTAATGTCTAGAAAATCCAAAAGTTATGCAAATATGTAGTACTCCAATCACACTAAACACCTGGAAAAACATAAGTACTCTTAACAGATTACCCTAATATGCACTTTTTTTTATTTCTAATATTTGTTGAAAAACACCTGAACTCCTAGGCAATGTTTTTTATTTGGAAATTAGACATTTTCTGTGTTAAATGCAGTAAATGAATGTTGCATCTTTTGTAATTGACTGAACCAATCTTCTTGAGTTGTTTCACTAAATGAAACATTTTATTTTTGCTTATTACTTTTTTTCTGTATTAGGAAATGATAACACAAAAAAGTCAATTCATAGGCTTATTGCTACTTAAGCGTGGGCTTGAGTTTGATTTGCAAATGGTGATTTGATTGCAGTTTCAGGTGGGACAAAGATCCTGGCTCCTGATTTTAACGATCACAAATAGTGTTGTGAACTGCCTTGGTGTGTGGAGGTGTTGCTGTTGAGGACACACTGCACAACTGGTATTTGTGTTACTGTGATTTTGGGCTTGGCTGGTCAGCAGGTGCCCACCAAAACTGGTCTGTGACTCCTTTCCTCATCTCTCAGGGGAGAGAAAATATAACACAAGGCTCATGGGTTGAGATAAGGGCAGGGAGGATCACTCAGTTATTATTGTGACTGGCAAAAGAGACACCACGTGGGGAAATTAGTTTATTGCCAATTAAACCAGAGAAGGGTAATTAAAAAGAAAACCAATTCTTAAGAACTTCTTACCCCCACCTGTCCCTTCTTCCCAGGCTTAATTTCACTCCTCATGTTCTCTACCTTCCCCCCCTGCCCTGCAGCAGCACAGGGGACAGGGAATGAGGATTGCAGCCAATTAATCACAGGTTGTCTCTGCTGCCCCTTCATCCTTGAACTTATCCCCTAAAGCATGTAAACATGCATTTGAAACATGACAGGTGTGACACTGTTGTGTTTGTACTCTGCAGTCTTCAGGTGTTCCAGGGAAGAAGTGATGCTTTCTTAGCCTGTTTCCTGGAGTTCTGTGGTACTCAGACACTGTCTTACTTCCATGGAGAGAGTTCTAGGGTAAGGTCTGAAAATTGTTTTTCTGAGGTGTGGAGAGCAGCTGAAGTTAAAATGCAGTGGATTGCTAGTTCTTCAGGCTTGCTTTCTTTTGTTTGCTGGATATCTGTATTCTCAAAGAGAATTTTTATCAGCATGTCAGCTGTGGCTACCTCCGCTGTCCTTATTTTGTTGTTGTTTGGCTGATTTTATCCAGATCTGTTAAGAAAACAAAGGTTTTAAGTCTCTCCCAGTTGCTGTATCCTTATTCAGAAGTGTCATAAAACCATCACTACTGACTTTGGTAAGAAGATGAAGGTCTCACAGTTATGATATTTGCCTGAGCTTCCTCAACAGTGATAGGAAGTGCCCAGTGCAGGGAGAATTTGGGATGTGGGCTGCCTTTGGCACCAGAGATGTCAGTGAATGCATCCAGGGCCCCAGAAGCCAGGCTTTGTACTGTCAGCTGAGCAGGGAGTGCCTTGGGCTTTCCAGCATCTGGCAAGTGGGACAAACCTCACAGACGGGTCATGTCCTCCTCGTTCAGCCCAGACACACTGCATTGGAGCAATTGCTTCATTCATATGAATCTTCCTCATGAAATAAAGATCTTCTGTAGTAAACCCAGTGACTGAGCTGCCTCAGATCTTTATTTCATCATGTGGTGAATCTTTATTGGTGATGTCATAATTTTTATGTCCTGATGTGAAGCCACCATTGATTTAACTGGTGGTCTTTTGCTATCTTTTAAGGGGAGTAAATGGTGTCAGGTGATAGATCATGTGGTGCCCATTCCCTGCCTCACCCATCCTTGCTTGTCCCTTGTTCAAAGGGGCTGCATGACTTTGCTTATCCCTCAGAAAATATAGCCAATGCCCTACATTGTATTCCCAACCTTTCATTGCCATAGAAGTCCAACAAAATTTTGGCATATAAAGGTACATGCTCTAAAACAGAAAACACCACCAAATCTGATTATTAGTTGTTGAATTTTATTTACTTTTCCTCAGTAAATATTTAATCTTAATGACTTTGTAAACAGCTTGCTCTTTGCATTTGGGGGATAAAAGAAGACAGAATCCTCAAGAGAACAATATCAGATTATTTGTTAAGGAAAAATGCTTTAATACTTATTAATTGCATGATTTAGTCTTCTGTTACTGGCATAGTTGTTTAAAGACAAGTCTTTCCCTTTAAGTAGTGAAAAAAGTACAATTTTTTAAATCCATTCCTTAAAAAGCAAACAAAAAGCCACCTCACTTTTCCTGAGGGAAAGGCAGTGCCACATCAAAAGAAGATGGATAGTGAGACAACATAGGACATAATGTTAAAATTGAACATAACAATCCAAAAAATCTTGTGCTGACTGTGCTGATGATGTTGAGCCTGGAGACAGGAAGGCTCAGGGGCAATTTTATCACTATGTATAAATGCCTAATTGGAGAGAATGAGGATGGTGGAGGAGTGCTCATTGATGGTACAAGAGACAGTGGGCAGAAATAAAAACCCCACAAAGTTTCATCTGGACAAAAGAAAAAGCTTTTTCTCTGGGGGATCAGATACTGGAAAATATTTTGTAAAATCTCCATCTGTGGTGATGCTCAAGTCCTGGTGGGGCATGATCCTGGGCAGCCTGCTGTAGGCAACTCTGAGCAGGGGCAGAGGTTCTCTCTATCAGTCTTCAATGTTTCTGTGAATGACATTGAAATTCACTGTGTGTAAAAGATGTGAAATGTCCATATTGTGTAGGGTGGGTAATTGTTTGGGAGGTAAGCAATTGGTTTTCAGCACTTTTCAGGCTTTCTCCCATGCAGGGACTTGAATGAAGTTAGGCTATGAGAAAGGTTAATTGCTACAAACTTCTGCATGTGGCTTGTCACTGAATTCATACCAGAGTCCTCCCAGTGGAGGAGCATGTTGGGATATAGAGCATATTGCAGGCTCTATACAATTTTATCTAGGCTTGTTGGGTTCTTAAGAATAAGAAGCTCTGCATTTTCCATTGGTTGTGCAGGTTGATCTGAGCTTGGCCTTCTAGATAATATGCAGCTGAAAACAGAGATCTATGCTTAGCAAATGGTCAGAGAGCACATTTTTGTTTGTTTGTTTTTTTTGACCCCTACTTCCAGATTCCCCAAATAAGTATTTGGATGGTTCAAGCTAAGGCCTGAATCTGTTCAAATCTTCCCTTAAATACAGATCATATGCCTAATTCTTAAAGAGCGATGTAAGTAGTAGTTTCGGAGAAATTAGTTGTTCTGTATACATAAGGTTGTTTGGCTCTTTTCCAAGATAATTGGTGGTATTTTAATACTGTACTGGTTTGGACTGGATCAGGATTAAACCACATAAAATACACACTCTATTTGCCCAAATGAGTTTATTCCTAGGGCTTTTTTTGGTTGTTTTGGTTGGATTCTTTTTCCTTTTTTTCTTTTTCTTTTTTCTTCTGATAAATAGCTAACTGCTAACAAAACAACATTCTGCAGTAGAACCTTATATTAACCTCGATTTTTGTCCAGTTTTGGCTTTTAGTCATCTTCACGTTATCTTCTGCAGTTTTAACAAAAACACAGCACATCCTGTCCAGACTGAAAAAACATCCTTTCAATGAAAAAATTTGGTGCAGAATGATCTTTCTACAGATTTATATCACAGTTTATACTTCTAAACAAATATTTACCTTACAATGAAATTCATTTTGAGAGCTTCTATACACATATTGTTTTTCAGGCTATATGCAGAAGCCCCTGCAATGGAGAGAAATATAATTTCTATGTGCTAAAATGCATACCAGCAAATACAAACCAATAACCAGCACAGTATGATCTGAAGAAATGACTTCCCCTTATACAGTGCATGTTCTTTAAAGAGAGCAACCACTGCTTTCTTCCTCATTGTAATTCACACTGCGTCCAGCACTACTGGAAAACTAATGAAAATGCTGGGAGTATAAGGCTTTATTTTACTGTTGAGAATTCTCAGTGGTTACAATATTATGTTGTGCCTAATTCTCCTGGTACCACATTTTTTTAACAGTGATTTCTATTTTCAACCCAGTGATCCATTTCATGCATTAACCCCCTAAGTACTGGATGTACCGTGTAGCACAAAGGAGCTTTCAGAGAAAAATGCTTTTACTAGATTAATTGTAAATATCAAAAATCTGCTCAATCAGTTAGAAATCTTATAAGCACAGGCTCAGTGATGTGGAAATCTGGGAAGTAGCTCTTTTTAAGTCCACCTCCAAGATGATCAAAGTGCAGGAATAAAAGGAGGAGGTGCTGGTTTAATTTTTTCATCTGAGACTGCATGATATGAACTGATGCAACTGTTGCCATAGTAAAGTTCTATTGAATTGACTACAAGCCAGTCAACACCATTGTGTAATATTCCCCCTCACTCCCACAAGCAGAGCAGAAGGATAAACACTTCTTGATTGATTTTGCTTTCCCCCTTATATTAAGGAATTATAGGAACTGATTTTAGTACTCTCTTGAAAACGTATAATTGCCAGCAGTGAAAAGTCAGCTGATATTTTTTGGATTTGGGGCATACTGTGTTTCAGATATAATTCATGTTTTTTCTCAAAATTGTCATTCATAAAGCACTTTCAATTGTCAAGTGTGAGATAAAGGAGTCATCTGCTCAGTTAACTGGGGGAGCATTAAAATGTGAAAGATCTTCATGTCTTAAAATGTGAAGATAATACCACTAGAATATTTTAAATGTTATCTTTACACATCTGTTTAAGTTTTGGCAGAATTTACTTTCTTCCTTGCCTTGTTACTCAAGTGTAATTTATAGTGCATCTGAAGAATTCCCCTACTTTCCTCTACATCACCCAACACGCACATACATGCAGGGATGGAGACTCCAGGTTAATATCGTGTCATGGTCTCTGTTCCTCAGTGTCTACTTTTATGAGACATCTGTGGGGATGTGGCAATAACATTTGGTTGTTACAAAATAGAAAATAACTTCTGGTGGTGTTAGAGTCCATATTTCCATGGTTCACGAGTTCTGTTAAGATTACACAGTGAGGTCAGTATCTGAAGTGTTGCTACAGTGTTAAAGCCATTAAAACATCAAACAAATCTGAAATCCCATGACCAGAGCAGCCAGATGCAGAGTACAGAGGCTCATCGATATTAAGATCCATTTCTAACAGTGCCCTCCTGCTGTGTAGGAGGTGAGGGATGACAGCCTTATTCAGAGTCCTTATTTTACTTCAGAGGTTCCTAATTTCTTCTTATTTGAAAACTTGGAGTAACACCTTAGGGGCCAGATGCTGCAGTGTGAGCCTAAACCTCCATCTTCCGCAAACGTCCAAGACTTTGAGAGAGTGCTGACTGCCCCACCTGAGCTCCAGGTGCTGGCTTCTGTCAGGTGCTGTGTCAGTGCCATGGCTGCTGGTCCCCAGGGTTGTTTAGGATGCACAATGCATCTCACATGGCTCTCAGTTTTGCTAAGTAATCTTGCTTCAGGCAACTGATACCCTCACTAATGTGATTTGTTCCTTCAACTTTTCCAGAGAGGCAGGTGCACTTTTATGGATCTGATTTTATTTGAAAGGGCTTCATGTGCTTATTTTGTGCTGTTGCTTTAGGAGGGAAAGACCAATTTGATAAGTGTTTCTTGCCCACTGAAGGCAGAGATGCTGATGTGTCTCATAAACTTGTGAAAGAAATGTCTTCTTCATGGCTGCATTGCACAGACAGGCTTCTCTATCAGTACTGAAGGCTTGGCCATGTCAGGAGGGTTGACCATGGCCACTATTTTGGAGAATAGGTGGTGCTTTCTATGTCTACAACCTGTGTCCTTGTTTGTTCTAAATATTCAGGTTGTAAATAGATGACTGATTAACTTTTTAAAAATTAACACCCCTGTAAATGCCTTCCTAACTTATTAGGTGTCTGAGAAATCACAAGTATTCTCTGTTTTTGCAGGGAAATTATGAAGTTATGTTTTTGCAGTGAAGTTATTTCACAAAAACTTGCCTGGTTTTATGAAAGAAATAAGTATCTTAAATCAGCAACAACAAGCTGAAATTCCTGCCTGCAGTTGGTCCCAAGGCCTTGAGTTTAATTTGAGACTTTAAAGGGAGTGGCCTTTAAAAATGGCTTTTTTAGGTTGGAAGCTTAGAATTCACTTTAAAGATGAGAAAAAAAAAATAAAGGAAATTAAAATATTATTTCAGGTGAACCTGGGAGAAGGAGAACAGCTGTAGATACTTGTGGCCCATCCCATCATTCAGGGAGTGCAATGTTACACAGCAATAGCAAAGGCCTGGAAGGTGAGCTGCTGCTCCTTGATGTGGACAGGAAAGTGCAGACTTGGAAATTTAGCAAATAGGCAGTGGACCTTGCTATCCTTGGCAAACTGGGAAGCAAAATTTCAACGATATAAAGGGGGATGAGTAGGCCAGAGAGCACCTTGGTGGCCAAAGAGCACGTATGTGAGTGGAGAGATAACAGGAGAAACCAAGGTGAGCCCAAAGAGACATGTGGCCTGGCCACAGTGATGGGGCTAGGACCCCCTACAACACCATGTGGAAATGGATAGGAGTAAGGAACAACTACATTTGTCAAAAGTAAGACTTAGTCTTGCAGCCTGTTATATCTCAAAAAGTTTTTTTAGTGCTAATGTCTGCCTACACACAGATAAGGTTTCTGCTGTGAAAGTATATGAACACCCTTGAAAAAATGGCCAACAGCAATGTGTGCCATTTCAGTTCAATTCAACTGAAGCAAATGTCTTGAGATAAGTTTTCCTTATTTATTGTTTACCTCTTTATTAGAGACATCAAAGCTGTGGTTACTCAGAAGTTGCTTTTACCCAGTAGCTGATGTTTTTTTGCATTCTCTGAAAGCATGTCCCAGTGCTGCAGCCTTCAGTTGCTTGACAAGGAGTGTTGATACTCCTTATGTCCTTCCCTCTCGTGTAAAAATAAGGCTTTAGTAGTCAGCAGTGTCCCTGGGGAGGCCTTGTTCTGCAAAATTTAGAGCAGATTGGGGTGATCGGTAAGAGGGTGGTATGGTACTGTCTTCATCCTGCTGCCCTGTGATCTACTGAAGGGATTTCTTATTAAAGCATTGGCCTGATATGTTTATGCTAGTGAGTTATTAGAAAAACTGTTGTTGAAGAAATATCTGTCAGCTAAGTCACACTGACTTATCACTATTGATTAGCAAGTGCTTATCATTATGTCTATTGACTACTTTTGTGGACTGGCATTTTTAAGAGATTATTTTATTTTATGGCATCCTCTGGCTATTACCAGTAAGACAAAGCCTCCTGTATTTCAAATGAGCTCATTCATTATTTTTCATTGTCTTTTCTATTACAGCCATTATCTTAGATCATGTAGATGTAATAGAAACAGTATTTATAGGACACAGTTCTATGCCTATAAAAAGGAAACCTTTCCAAATTCTACCCTATGAGAAGGAATGTTTGCTGTGCTTTTAAGGAGATAAAAAAGGAAGAAAAAACATGCCACAAAGAAACCATAGGTATTACAGAAATAGCATCATATCTAGTACTTCTTTAAGGCAAAATTTGCCCCCTTAATTTAAATAATAAAAACATAATCAGAGTAGCACCATTAATGTTCTGTTGGGCTGACATAGGATCAGAACTGTGTATGAAACTTCAGCCTTCATGTGAGTAAGTGGTGACGGTGGTGATGTGGAATATGTGTATTATTCATGGGCTGTATTTGTCTTTACGGTTAAGATTATATTTTAAAGGTTGTTTAGGGCCTCTGTGTAAAGAGCCTACTCTTCCACTGATGCCAAGAATTTTCTCAGCTCTTTTTTCTTGTATTTCACTTTTACAAGGATGTAATACATGGTGTTGCCAGCTTCACCATTAAACCTCAACGGATTCAATCCTCATATCTAGCCTTGAGGAAAAAACTCAAACACTAAAAGCAAAGTTAGATGTCTCTTTCCTCTGATTGTTGGTGAGAGCTATATTTTGATTAATAAAAACCAGAGGAGATGCAAAAGGTTGCTTCATCAGAAGAAAACAGCAGAGGCAAGTCTCTTGAGGATTGCCCCCATCTGTAGCTGTTGCAGAGAAAGAAGACCTTGATAAACTGTGTGTACAGGTCAGAGCTTTCTCCAAGACTGAGAATTACTAATGGGAATCCATTTTGCCCTCTAGAGATAGCTAAAGGTGGAGTGGGCTGACTGGCTATTAAATGAACATGGCTTTAAATGTAGACAGGCATTTAAAGCCTTGTGCCATATAAATTAGAATTTAACTTACAGGATCACATTTTCATGGAATATTTTTCATATAAAACAAGAGTAGCCTAAACCCTCCCCTTTTAGACAGTGTTAGAAGGAAGTGTTATGCTCCTAGAAATGAAAAGAAATACTGTTCTTTTAACATATGCACTTTAGCTTTTCAGTGTCTTTATGCATTTGCTCTTTCATTCGTTATTGCAGGTGAGTATGACTTCTTTTTTTTTGGTGCTAACTGGCCTGGAGAAGGAATTTGCATTGGTGAGAACTTCAGACAGGAATGGTAGATGTTGAGATACCTGTGTCTCTGATCTGTCTGCACTTACATACTACCTAATGGCAATGAAGTCCCTGATCAGTGAATGAAGGACTTTGACATTAGAAAAGAACTCTTGTCAGGAAAGATGGAAAATGAAATGGATTTTATCTCCTTTATAAATGTTGTAGTGTCATTAATTCAGAACTTTCATGTGATGGATGAGCCTGCATAAAGTTATATGGGAAAAACTTGCCAAGGCTTACTGTAAAATCTCATAAACTCTCCATATGAAAAAATGCTCCAATGGTAGCTTTCTCAGACCAAAGAGTTTAGAATTATCTCTTATCTGTGTCTAAGACCACTGACAATCAGTACAGATATAGAACCCAGTTCTAAAATTCTCTTTGATTTTACAGATGCTGGGATTTGGCAGAAAATTTTTTCCAGTCAAATCTCAGCACAGTAGGCTAAAGGCTTCTTGCCACCAAGGGAGGTAAAATAGGGGCAGCAAAATGTTGGTAAGCAAGCAGTTCTTCACCTTGTCTTTCAGGTTTTGTTGCCCTGTGATTATTTTAGATGTTTCAGGCTGCATGGCAATAATAACAGTACTGAAATATCTCTGAATGAAATGAGATTTTTTTTCTTATTTGATTTATTTTCAGTGGATTTTTTTCTTCTTTCCTTTTGTATTTTCTTTTATGAATATGCATTTTTCTTCAATGCTAGTAGTGTAACAACTCCTGGAATTAGAGATTGTGAAGCCCCAGAAGATTTCTGAGGTTTGAATAACACCAAAATGTCCAGTAGACCAGAGATGCTTATAAAAATTTTCCTATGAAATATTATCATAGTTTATTCTTCTCTCTCCAGGAAGTCCAAGAGGGCTTTCATGGCTTTATGATATTAGTCACTGAAACTATGTGGTAAAATAAATTTGCCATTGTGTTGGAGAATCCCAAGAAGGAAGGACTGAAGTTACTTCCCCACTTGCCTTGTGCATCTGTAGCATAGAAGCAGATGATAATTCTCTAATGTCCTTGTCTTGAGAGAGAGAAGGGAAACAGTTGCTGTGGGGCTTGTGTTTTGGGTTTTCTGTAGGGGTTGTCTACCCCCCGACCTGAGTGAGATGGGAAAAGCTCCTTGTGGAGACATGGAGGGTTTGGCTCTGGTGAATAAAAGAAGCTGAAGCAGGAGAGGAGAGGGAGGAAAGACTTTACATTGAGCTCGTGTTTACAAAATTGAAATACTTCCAAAACCTACTGTAAAATGGAGATAAAATAATATGTAAGATTTAACTTAAGAAAATATTATTTTTTCTTCTGCACCAAATTAATTTTGACTTCTGCTCAATTTTTGGATTATTAGTGGCATGACAGTATTAGTAGTTAATGACATCATTGGTTCAATTGTAATACTAAATCAAGTGACCGTGGTATCCTGCCATTCTGGGCTATTGGTGGAAATCTACTGTAAGTAGTGGTATGAATGAATATGGGGAACACTCATGAGTGAATGAAGTAAAATATGTTTTACAACAGATGTTGCTGTGAAATAAAATATTTTGATTTAAGAAAAAACACTCCAGGTGTTATTTTAAATTAGTTAATACTTACAAAACCACAGTTCCTTCAGAGAAATACTGTCATTGAAAATTGTTTTAATTGTAGGTTTTTTGGCCAGCTGTAGTATCAGTTTTCTTTTAAAGGTATGATGTAGGGGCAATTTATATATGTATTTAAATATAGTGAGTCTCTCTGATAGAAATGTGAAAGTCAAAAGATAGGATAGGTTGACATAAGAAAAACAGCACTAATTAATGTGCTAATAATGTGCATTATGCCATTAACGATAACTCATCACTTACAGTGCAGGAAAACAAAGGGGAGGCCATCAGAGTGAAAAGAATGAACAAAAATGTATTTATAAATATGGAGCTCTCCTCTCTCCCTCCTCTACAGGCATGATACATCTGAAGTCCTTTCTCTTGTTAGGAAACTAATTATACAGAGGTTACAACCCAGTTCTCTTTCAAGTATTAAAACAGTGGAGCATCTTTCTCAGTCCAGGTAGTAATTAGCAGTCACCTAGTTGCAAGGCCAGCACAATCATGTAGGTTTTCTGCTCAGAGAGCATTGATTTGAATGAGAGCAATAGAAGAGTTCATATTAATTCCTGATGAATTTTTTTTAGTTCATCATGTGCCTGATTTCCCTTGTAGTACACTTCTTTTTCTTGTGCTCCCTGTCTCTATGCTAACAACTGCTTATTTTGTTGTCTGCTGTGCAAAGTCATTCCCTGAGCTTGTGGTTCTGTGAGATGTGCAGTATTCCCTCCCTTTGGCTGATGGATTACACCACTAATACCTCCAGTCAGACCTGGGGAATGTTTTGGGTGAAGTAGCCATGAGCTAGAGGAACAGTCAGTCCTTCCTCTGTGAAGAATTGAACATGCATGTGGTATTCCATGTGATGGTAAATAGATAAGCTGCTTTAGTAAACCAGTTCTGGCCAAATCACCACAGTCTAGAAGGCAGCTTCTTTTTTTTAATGCTTGTGGAAAGCCAAAAGTTAATTAACTTCACTACTCTTGAAAATAGAAAATCTCTGCAGCAGCTACTGACTATATCTTTAATTATTGCATGCTCTGGAATCAGAACTGTATGTGGTTTATGAAGTCAGCTCTGTTTCAACAGTATAATTAATTTATTGGAGTGAAATTTTAAAACTCAGCACTGGAGTGTATTGTTGGCCTTGCTAATCATAAAAAAGTAATGTGTCCTGGTGTGTTCCCTTCCCTTTCTCAATCCTTATTTACTCATGGACTGTAATTGGTTAGTGGGAGTGGGATACTCCTGCCAAGAGGGATTGCTCTCAAGGCCGGGTCATGTGTCCATTTGTGCCTGTCCATCTGTCCAACACACAATTTCATGAACCTGAAATCAATGTCAGGATTTCCTCAAAATTCTGTAACAGACATTCTACAAACATGACCATTCTCTAAATTTGTAGAAGAAAAATGGAGAAAAGGAAAGAGAATCATGTATGATAAAACCTCTAATGGAAAAAAAATCAGGGAAATGCTCAAATAATAGCAGAGTTTGTTCTTACAGTTTGCCTGAACACTCTCTCTTTTATTCTAATGATTTATATTGCATGGAGATGGCACTTGCTAGTATTGTCTACTAAAGTACTGAACAGAGTCCTGGTGAAATGAGAGCTCTCCTAGAAATCTGTGGTTCTGCACCCAGCCTTTTCTGACTCTGCTTGTGAAACATCACATGTTCCATTGTTCTCTGTTGAGAGAAGTCTGTACCATGCTTAAGAAAGTCGATATCATTGAAGAAGTGCTTGCAACAGTCTCTGAATTTTCTTTTCAGACAAGACTGGCTCATGTATTTAGTTTTTAACTTCTTTAATTATTTATAGATTTGGAACCAAATATTCATGTCTCTCTGTAAATGATATCTCTTCAGGATATCCGAGATTTCTCCCTGTATACCTTGAAGCATGGGCTGCTTCATAGCAATTCTGTCTGTTGAGAGTCTGCTTTAGGTGGCTGTCTTGTTTAATCCCTATTATCACTGTTTTGTTTCACCCTGTTGAACACAAGAAATCCTAATTCTCAATGTACATTTTTGAGAGCCTCTGGTGGTTTGTTTCAGAGTTTTGGAAAATTTATAAAAACTTTGGAGGGCATTTAGGAGGAGATAAGGGAAGGCAGCAGGTGTTTTAGGTGAGTGCCAGACTTGGCTGGGTGCTGTATGACTTTGTATACTTAGATAAACTCTTTTCTGTGTACTGTTATATCTATGTTATTGTTCTTGGTGAATGTAGAAGTACATTTGGTGATTTCTTTTGATCTCAGTTGTGCCATGGGCTATTCTGTAGGTGGGACAACAGCAGCAGTAGCAGTGTCAGGATGCAGAATCAGTGTATGCCAGCAGCACGAGAGCCATAATGCAGGGACAGTTTTCCAGAAGCCTTTTTGAGGGACTGTATATATTTCTTGTCCCAGTTTCAGTGGATAAATAAAAGTTAAAATAGGATTTATTAGTCACTGGCCATTCTGCTGTCAGGCTAGAAGACATGGATAGGTTGGGTAGTAGGATAAGTGACCCACTTCCCACTTCTCTAGGTAACATTTCTTTTTCAAGAGTGGTGCCTATATTTTATTCATTTTTATAGATAAATACATGGAGCTTAAAGGATGGTTACCCCACTTCTTCCCTGAGTAGTTGTGCTTTTTTAAAATATGCAAATAAATGAAACACTGTTATTCTATTAGTTGATTTTGTTCTCTCTAGTTATTCTTTGGGATTTAAAATGTGCAGTTTTAGATGTTTGTATATACAGAAGTAGATGCTTGTAGTGATGGAAAGCTTTTTTAATGGTGTGGAAAATTTTTCTTTAAACTTTGCCACCCATAAAAATTGGTATAGTTTACATTCAGAGTTGTCTTCTGTTTTTTGTTTTTCTCTGTGGTTGTGTGGGCTTTGGAGATCAGCTTCATGCCACTACAATTGTTGGCAGGTATTCAAGCCTTAAAATAATTGCCCATCTGTGTAACTCTCAGTGAAAAATTAACCATTCAGAAAGAGTAGCTGTGACATAATTTGAGGTCTGATTTGACAACATGTATGATAACAGAGGAAAGTGAAAGGTAACATAATATACAGTCTATCAAGTAAGATTGTTCATGCACCTCTGAATTAATGATTCACAGAAATGGCAACTTCAAGAATAAAGAGGCAAAAATCCAAGTGGAATTTAAAGAAAACTCTGAACATGAAAGAAGATGTAATCAAATATTTCCTATTAGAAAGAAATGTACAGGGAGGAATACAAAATTTGTGTGTATTGAGATGGCGGGTGGGGAGTTGGGAAGAGCTGTAGGGGAAAAGAAAAAGTACTATTTGAGAGAAATAGGGAGAGAAAAAGTGTTCTTGCTCTCTGTGGGTAGCCAAAGTTTGTGAGAATCAGCTTTCTGATAAACTGCTGTTTAATGTTCAATGATTAAAGGAAGATAATACCAGGAAATGTCTTTCTCTGAACCCTCAACTCTTGTAATTCATTACTTTGATGAACATCAGAATGCTGATATGGATTTCTTCTGCAGCTGTGTGTCTGAATGTTACCTGTTTGCTCTAGTCCATTCAGAGTGAACTGAAAATAAAAGTCACCTTTGATAGGGTGGTCTGTGCTGCATGTGGCATCCTCCTGGGCCTGAAGTTTATAGACTGGGTAGGAATTTTTCTCTTCAGATACCAAAACTCCTTACCACTAACAATTCCATCCCCAAACCTATATTAAAACCTAATGTTTCTTCAGGGTGTGAGGTTGGGCCTACCACTGGAGAAACTGGGATGGGTAAAGACAGAGAAGCAGGGCTAGATGTGATTGGTTGTATATCCCTGAATCAAGCATGGCAGGGATGTATGGTTTGGTCTTTGAAGCCCCAGCTCTAAGTCCTGCCTCCAGTTTATGAAGTACTTTGAGGCATTTGAAAGATCTTTAGCTGCACAGGAAACTCCAGTTATGTCAAAATAGAATACTCTTGTTTCCTCTGTGTTTGAAAAATATATCTTCCCAATTGGCTCTGCTGTTTTCATGGTTTAGCCCCAGCCAGCAGCCAAGACAGAGGCAGGCACTCACTCCCCCACCACTGGGATCAAGGAGAGAATTGGAAAAGAAAAAGTGAGAAAACTCAGGTTGTGATGAAGAAAAGTTTAATAGAGAGAGCAGAAACTGCACAAAAGCAAAGCCAAATAAGGAATACATTCACTGCTTTCATGGCAGGCAGGTGTTCAGTGACTTGGGAGGACAAACGCCATCACTCTGAACGTCCCCCCTTCTTCCCCCAGCTTTATATAGTGAGTATGAGCTGTGTGGTATGGAATATCCCTTGGATCAGCTGTGTCATCTCCCCACTTCTTGTGCACCCCCAGCCCACTTACTGGTGGGGTGGGTTGAGAAGCAGAAAAGTCCTTAGCTCATAATAACTAAAACATCCCTGTTCTTTCAACGCTGTCTTCAGCTCACATCCAAAACACAGCCCCTTACCAGTTACTCTGAAATAAATTAATTCTATCCCATCCAAAACCAGCACAGCTACACATCTCCAGAGTGGCAGGTGGTGCTTGAGCTGCTGGGGAAAAGCCGTGTCTTTAGGCATCTGAGATGACTAAATAACCACAGCCTGTTTGCCCTTCTCACTTCTTGGTCTTGACAGGAAATTCATTTGAAACATGAGCAATATTTTTCTGTCCATTTAGAAAATAACCCAAGATAATTTGGAATGGTATCTTGGGAAAGGCACCTTCTGCTCTGTTAAATTGTCTGAAATGAACTTTCATGTAGTACTAAAGGTTTGGGTTCAGTCATGTTCCAGAAATGCTTAGATGTGAAATGTCTGTAATTTGTAAATGATGTGTTATTTTATATATGTGTGTGATGTAGTCTGACATAGGACTCACATCTAAGAGCATATGTTCACAAACTGCCAGAGAAAAAGCATTTCTTTGTCAGGCCAGTGGCTGATCTTCAGATCTACCAATTCATGTACACCCTGCTTCCTCTCGTGCTTTGCTTAAATGCTCTAGTGCGTTTGGGTCTCTGAAAGGTTATTTGTGTGCATAGCAATGTGTGCATATATGTGTGTGTAAACAGGCATATACATATATATGGATCTTATATGTACAGGAGTATAAATGCATTTATGCATGCTAGCTCCAATATGCACCCTTCATGGGTTGAACCATTGCTAGTAAAATCTGTCATCCAGAAAACATAAAATACATGAGAAAAATAAAAAGTCCCAAAGAACTACACTGATTAACTAAAAAGTACACATATCCATTTACTGATTTATGGATTTGCATATTTTTGTTAAACACCAAATTTGTGAATTTTGAAACAGATTTTAATTATTTCTTCAGTACACTTTTTGTGAAGATTAACCTGTTGCATTAGGTAAAGAGAGTAAGTTGTTGAAAAGAGTAAATGATGGAGAAATGCATGAATAGTTTTACAGATTAGTCACCAGAGCTCCAGTAAGGTAGAAGGAAAAAGCACAGCTCCAGTTCAAAATATGGTTGCTTTACAGGTGCTTTGATCAGTGTGTCAGTTCCAATGACAGCTTAAATAGCTTCACTGTGTGCAGGATTTTGTAGGAGTAGCACATAGTGAATATGTGTATTAATTATATATATGTATAATTAAGGATAGATTATAATTATATATAATTAATTATATATAAATTATACAATTATATACCTTATTTTCTCATTTCCATGTTCAGGAAGTGATGTGGACAGCAGAGATTAGTGGAACAGTAATGATCGGTTACTAGTTCATGTTTGTTAAGGTTGTAGATTCCTAAATTTTTTTTTTTCTTTAATACATTGTGCATGCTGGACTGTTTGAGACTTTGCACAAGGTGGAGTGTAAAGGCCAAACAAACTTTTATGTCTTATGCATGAGATGTTCTGTCATTAACCAGAAATGATGTTTGACTGAGCAACTTGCACATGCCCTGTGTGGCTGGAATATGCATCCACACAGTGATTATAACCAAATAAGAGGCTTAGCTTGATATCAAATTTGCTTGCACTCACTTAGCAGAATGGCTTTGAGAGTTTATGGCTGGGTTTCATTACTTATCTTTGGGAACAAGAGTGATGCTTATCAGAAATTGTGTTTTGTTTCAGCATCTACACAAACCACAAAAAACGGGCTCCTTTTGGAGGTCTGCAAAGGTGTCACGGCTGTGTTAATTGTGTGAGCTTGGTCCATTGCTATTTGTGGTACATTGAATGTATGTGCACAGCAAACAATGAATTTTTGAACTTCTGGAATATGCAAATATTTCAGCAAACTAAGCCACATTCCAGTTTAGCAGAGGATGTTAAATTAATGAGAGCTGTAATGTCTCACCACCAAAAATTACACATGAGCCTCCTTCCCCTTGAACAAACAAAATCAGTGAGAAATCTTCATTTGAGAACAAAGGGAGAATAATGCCAGTCCGTGGTTGTTGGCTTATATAATGCCAGTGACAAGCCCTAAGGCTGAATAAAACCCATTTTTAAGATTGGGTTATGCTCTGAGCAATGCAACCTACTAATTTAGCTGTAAATCTGTTTCTTTTCTTGATATACTTAATAGAGAATCATCGAATTAAGGTTGGGTGAGCCCAGATTAGGTGAGCAAAATGTTCTGTTTCATCTCTAAAATAGTCCACATCAGCCTGTTTCTCTCTGCCTCATGACCTTCAGGTGGAGACCATTGCAGGTGATGTCTCTAAGGAGAAATTTCTGTTTCAGGGAGGTTTAAGTTTATGCCTCTATTCCTAATAGGTCATTAACCAGTTGGTTTCAGGTTCCTCAAGGGACTGCAGGTAAACACAAACCATCTCTGGCCTCATTGTTGTTGTCTCCTCTTCAGTCCCCAGCCACCAGCACACCAGATGGTTTGGGCAGTGTGTGCTGTGAAAGCCAAGTGGATGTGCCACCATTTCCCATCTCTGCAGCAGGAGAGGCGGCTCCTGGGGCTGGCACTCAGCGCCAATATCCAGCAAGTCCAGGGTCACCTGCTGGCCTCAGGCTCTAGGCCAACAAATTGCTCCTACCATACAGCAGAAATGCCATTGTCTTTCTAGGGTTTGTGCAGATCTCCTGTCACCTAGAAGCCAACACAGATAAATTGTTACTTTTCATTGTCCTTCATGGACATGTCAAGTCATAGTTTAATTATTAACGATATCTGGTACAGTGAATGTGAACTGTGTGAAAGGAATTGGATAAAAAAAAATTTAAAAAGCCAGCTTGTAAAGAACTTAAATATTATAATGAAAGAATAAAAAGAATGTCATAGGAGAATCTCAGTAGCATAATTCCTACATATAATATTCCACGATAGCAAAATAAAATAACGCCATACAGAAAAGATTTGGGAGACTCCACAGGGAGGAGGAATAGAGACTGTGGAAGTATTTAGATGACTTTTCAGAGGAAATTGCAAGAGAAACTGTTGAGAGAGTAAACTAATTTTGTGAAATTATAATCCAATACACCATCTGGGAATGTGCACTGTTCCAGCTGAGCAAGGCGTCTTAGTGGTTTGCTGTGATAAATGCTAACTCATTGTAAAATCCCATTTTCCTGATGCTGTTAATTTATTTCTTCTGTTGAGGGGGAAAAATAGACATAAATATACATAGCTTTATGTCTGAAAAATAAAGTAGTAAGAGTAGAGAATAAATGAAAATATTTTCAACCTTGAATTGCTGAAAAGTCACCATTTGTCAGAGAAGCTAATTAGTGTCTTAACTACATTGCACTACATGAACTACTTTGATTTAAATGTTGGACTCAAAATGCATATTTTAATTTATGCATTTTAAAAGAAGTTGATGAAATTTGCTGTGATATGGGATGTCTATAAAATATTCTTTGCAAAATCTCAATTTTCAATATATTTCTAGTCCAGCATGTATCAGAGGGCCCGAATCAAGTCTTTAAAAAAAAAGATTAGGTTTAAATTAACAGTAAGTGAGAAATGAGAGGTTTGCAGATCCTGACTTTTGGATGCACTTCAACCCCAAGTAAGTTACCGTTGCCAAGGCAATTCCTTTTTCTCATGGGTTAGCAAAATGGGAAAAGCTCTGACATTTTGGATAACAAAAGCTTTACCAAGCAAATGTGACTGTTAATGTGCACTAATAACTAATAGTTATGTAGCATGCAGTTTCATTACTACATTGTGCACATAATTTCAAGTTGCCTTGTTTATAATAAAAGAAAATATTTATGGTTACAGGTGCTTTGTGTGGGGAGCCTCTTCTGTAATTTTAAACTTGGTTTGTTATGTCAGCAAATAATTTTGGGGAGAACAGCTGCTGCTTTGTCCCCTCATGCAAACCTGAAGCCATCTCAGAACTTAGCTTGAGGCTTGGTCTGTGCCTTGCCAAGAGCTTGTGGGGACTGGGAGCTCTCCCAGTCAGCCCCTGCTGCCCCAGGGCTGTGAGCACCGTGCAGCGCATGGAGACCTTTGGAATCACCTTCTCTGTAAAAAACATCCTGGTTGTACACTATTTCCTTTTAGCAGATGCTTATATTCATCAATGATATTGTGAGCAAAACTCTGAACAAAATGGATCCCATCTCAGCTCTGCCTGCTCTTCCTGTTCCAATGTCTCTCACCCGTTCCTTCCGTATTTGTCCCACTCTCCCCAGGGCTCTGAGCTCTGGTGTCCTTCCTGCCTGAGAAGGGCTAGAGGCTTGCCTGGTCCTTGGCTCCTGAGCTCACAAAGGTGCAGGCAGCCCCTCTTGCCCCCAGGGCTCTTTGGGGGAAGAGGGAAAGGAGATGGGGGTGTTAACTCTGGCCTGCAGGAGATTGTGGGAAATATGCAGAATGGGAAGCTGACTGGCTAAAGGTTGGCAAGTGTAGCAAGCTAGGATTGTAATTGAAAGATTCTTAATTACCAGCTCTGAAGCACAGTGAGTTGAGTCTGTGAGTGAATTCCTTTATCTCTTGGTATAAATGAGAATGTGAACAGTATAAATGAGAATATGGAGGAGTAAGGAAAAAACCCAACCCTGAGTTTTGAAGAATCATATGGGCAGTTAGGTTTGAATACCTGAAAAATGGCATTCCTCTTTTGTTTGATCTTGATTTTCCTTCTAGTGCAACAGGTCCTACTTATCTTTGAAGCTGGTCTTGGGAAGACAGATGTGGCCTATTTTGATTTTTATTTTCAGGAGTAAAAAATTAATAAAAAAATAACAAAATTATACCTATTCTTCTCTTTTTTCTTTGCTTCACTCTTAGGTAGCTCTGTAATGGTCAAATGAGATTAGTTATAAATTTTAGTCATAATTTTTTTATATTTCATCCTTGATTGCCTAAGATCTTTGTGAGCAAAGACTGCAAGGTGGTAGAAGATGCACAAGTTAAAAAATAAGCACCAACAAAACACCCTCACCCCTTATTCCTTGCAGTCAAGCAGTCCAACCCCATGTCTCACTCACATCAAACAAGCTCTTAGGATATGAATATTGTTAATAACAGTTTTTGAATTGCCTGCTAATATGTGGAGATGTATAAACACCAGGAGAAATGAAGGTGACAAATAATAAATAATGTGCCATCAGAAAATAGTTAATTACAGTACAAAATTGAGATAGCAAGCCTTGTGTGCAGGGAGGAGTGTGGATCAGTAGCACCAGCTATAATTCATGATAAGTCAGGCCATATATGAAGGAAAAGCTTTCATTTGTAAATATTGTCAAGCCCATGGGGAAGCAATTACTGATGAGAAACAAGTTTCTTTCGTGTCAATCTTGTAGTGAGGGGTTTTTTGTTTGTTTTTAAATAAGGGCTGCTGCTGCTTTTTTCCCCCAGAAACCAACAAAAGGGACATGCAATATAATGTAGATTGAAGAGGAAATTGACCTGTCAGCTTCATGAACAAATTAATACTCATTAAACAGACGTAGGTCTGTGAATGTGTTTCTTGCACAGGGAAAGCTGGGTTTGGTCTCTGATGCAGCTCTGAGTCAGTATAAGCTGCAAGGTGCTATCAAGTGTTAGCAGAGCTGTAAAAGCCTTCAGAAGCCATGCTGCCACCAAGGCACCCTCCTTAGTGCGACTTTGTCCCATTTTCTTTTGCTATCACGTGTAGCAGTTTGCCCCTGGCCTATCCCAGTCTCACATTCGGGTCACTCTGACCATCCCAGTGGCTGACTCTTTCGGTGGAATAAAGCCCAGAACATGTCTGTCCCCACCCACCTACTCCTAGAGGGAAACCTGGGTGCCTGGTCACTCCTTCCTTTGCCCCTGAAGGACTTATTCCATGTCGCACTCCTGCCTCAGGGAAGGAGATAGACTCTGGTAGGGCTGGCTGCAGAGACAAGTTAATATTTGCTTGCTTTTTTGGAGGGGGAAACTGTCGCCACGTTTCTCTTCACAGAGAAAAGCAAGGCACAACTTCCCAAGAAATTTCTGGGATTCATATTCTCTGAACCTCAGAGAAAGGAGAAACAATTCTTATCTCATTTGCTGTGCCTGTGTTTGTTCACAAGTGGAATGCATTGTGGAAGATTGTTTACCTGAAGAGAATTGGTATTTGGAGTCTGGTGTGAGTGTTTTGACTCACTGACCAATGGAATCCAGGTGTGTGTGGGGACTGTTGACTGACAGTCATGAGATGCTGTGCTGTTGGAGTTGAGTTGAGTGCTTGGCCAGTTCAGTTTAGATGTAATGTAATATGATTTTATATAGTATAAAAAAGTAATTAATTAGCCTTCTGATAAGATGGAGTCCTCCTCATCATTCCTCCCAGACACTGGGCAAAAATATCACCGATAGAAAACTACTTGTAGAATTCTGTTTTGTTCAGCATCAGAAAGTGTTTCTGATAGTCTTTTATATGAGCTCAAAGAATGAAAAGCACCTTTTAAAGATAATAATGCTAGCTTGTGTCGTGTCTTTGCCATAATTAATTTATTAGTTTTTATCTCAGTAAAAGACTCTCCACTTGTGCTGTGGTTTTATGAAACTCGTGGTTATGTATGTATGTTTTTGTAAAAAGATCTACATAAATAAGATAAATGTAGCTGTTCTGTGCAGAATTTTCTTTATTATTTTTAGCAACCTTCTAGAAGGCATTAGGTTCAACTAATTCTCCTTTACAGGAAGGATCTGCTTTAATTTGAACAGCTGATAGGTGAAGGTGTGAATCCAATAAGAAAAATTAACAGGGTATTACTACTAGGACCATGAGGAAGTAGCCAAACGATTTAGTGTGCCACCAGCTGTTTAAAGCTACTTTTTTACCTTGTGAACTTCAAGAGGCTAATGACTTCCTTGATAAAAAAAAAAAAATGAAATTTTAAAAAAATAGCTCCAAGGTAAATCACAAAGCAGTATTTTAGAGGAATTGAATAGGGGCTGTTGTAAAGATTGAAAATTATGGGCATGTGGCCCTAATTTATGTGAATTTAAAGGCCATATGGAGATTGCCAACACAGCAGTTGTAAAGAGAAGATATGCTTCAGAAATCAGTGTAATTCCCTGATGGTCTGCAAGTGTATGTAAGGGAAGTCTCTCATTAAAGGCTCTCAAAGATATTAAATTCCCATGAAGTAAGAGAATGATCCATTGATTGAAAGATAAAACAGAAAAGATGTATTGGTTAGCTCAGCTGGAGGAGAGAGGGCATCAGTGAAGTGCAGTATGGGTGCAAGCAGCACAACACACTCACACGCGGTACAGGAAAGAGCTTGCACACTGTGGTGATCAATGTTTGATCCAATTCAGTGTAGAGAAATCTTAAATGATGCACAAGAGAGGGCAACACATCAAAACTTCACAAGTAGAAACAGAAATTATTGCAAAAGAAATTGGAAACAGAGCGGGGAGTATCAGCACCAGTTTGTGAGTCTGTGGTGCTCCCACATTTGGAGCCCTATTCTCCATTCATAAAGGTGGGGTAGATCTGAATTAGGTATCTAGAAGAAGGATTGAGATTATGGAGCTGCTTACCTTCTAGACAATCCTGACTTTAGGATTCTCCAGGCTGCATAAATCAAGTGTGAAGAAATGTATTTTTAAGCTGAGTTATGTCAGCCTTACCAAAGTTACTTTTCCTGGATTGAAAATACAATGTGTCGTTACACAAATGTGTTGTTACACAAATAAACAAGCTCCTATCTCTAAAAAGTTTAGGTATTATTTCAAAGTGAATTTTCAAGAGAGTTATGCAATTATTAAGCAACCTTGCATCGGACTTCTGAATTTTTAGCTGCTATTCTGACAGGATATGCTGCAGTTCTTCTGCTGAGGGATCCATGCAGATACAGTGCATCTTTTAAGATTATGAAAACTGATACAAGCACAGATGGTGCTAAATTGTGATCATTACATATATTGCTCGAGCCTCCAGTAGTTTCTGGAAGTATCAAAACTCCACCTTGCATCCTACTATTTTGTGTGAATTCCTGGCCTTGGATGAAATGCTGTTTATATTAAAGTTCACCCTTTAATCAGAGACAAGCACAGCAGAAAAATTAAGGAGCTGTTTTTGCTAGAGTTGCTTTTGATGTTGGATGGCATGGAGCATAAGGCACTGATATGAGGGAGAAGAAATGGGGAGAAAGAAAATCTAAGCAAAGCACTTTCAAATTCCTCACCTTTATTATAGTTATGGACAAAAGAAATTAAGTCTTGCTCATTTTGTTGTTTCCTGGCTTTGCCTGGACTCTTATAGAAGACTGCTGCTTGAGGACAAGTATGGTCTTCTCTCTATTGCTGCTTCATGCTTGGTTTTGTTCCATCAGGATGTTTGCATAACAACCTGCTCCACTGGCTGCTGGTAAATTTTTACATCTAGCAAATAGCAAAGCCATTTCCCCTTTAACAATTAGTACATGGAATGGTGTGGGGAGACAGATGCAGGAATTAAAATAATTTTGTACCATTTAAATACACATGGACAATGTGTGTGGAGAGGGAGATGGAGAGCAAAGGGCAGCTGTATCAAAGGGAGGACATTTTGAGGGCTGGCTGTGGACCAGGACATTGGCAGGCTCACATGCAGACCATGTATACCTTGACACAGTGGAAGAAAGGAGATAAATGGGCACATCTGGGTTCTACCAGCCTCTTTGATCCTTCCTGCTAGTAAAGATAGCTACTTTGTGATGAGGAGAGTAGGAGACCTTTAATGTTCACCAATGAGTCCCAGGTTTTTTTGCTTCAGTGTCTTCAGTGAAAGCCTTTTAAATCAAAATTCTACTCCTATTTCAGCATGGTTGGAAATGAAACTTGCTAAAACCTGATGAATAGGCTCTACCAGCTTTCTTTGCTCTATGTTTGATTGATTTGGTTCCTTGCTTGCATAGCCTGTTTAATATCTCAGATACTAATTTCTTTTCTGTGTGTTGACATGCACACTGCAGCACATCTTCTGGTATTCAGCTATTACACATATGATAAATGAACACTGTAATGTCAGGTGTACTGAAAATCAATGCTGTTAATATGCAAACAAATAGCAGACCTGTAACCTCTCCAAAGGCAAAGCATCTCAGGAATCAGGAATACAGGAATCAAAACCTTCATGATTTGGTGTTAGCTTGTGAAATTTGCACTCAGAATGATAATTCAGGCTAATGGCTTCATGCTCCCATGGGGCAGCTGAAATAGATTCTGAAATGGCAGAAGAAAAGGGTATAGTAAATAAATGCAATGAGCTGTCAAAGAATATTTCTACATCAAACAAGTCTCTGAACCTTTTTGTGCTTCATAATCTGACCTTTTCTAAGCTGCTCTGTTTTTTGCCTGAATCAGATCATGAAATGAAACACATTAGCTACAAAATAAAAATAGTAACAATAATAATAAACCATTTATATAGCCACTAAAAGTGTTAGAATATTGTAGAGAAAATTCTATTAATTTACAGTAGATTGGTGAGGGTGAAGCAGCCTTTGATTGCAGTTGCTAGGCAACCCTTCTGTGAGCAGATGTAGGTACCATTCCTGTTTGTTTAACACCAGCCGTACTGGAGGCTGGCCGCAAAATATGTTACAGCAGCAGCAGGGAACGGCAAAGGAGAACAATTTTAGCACTGTGGAGCTGAAGTACCTTTCCCTTGCATCCTTCATGCATGAGTAACACAAATGAGATTGCATGGAGAAAGCTTGACAGATTGGACAAAACAGCGTGTTTTCACCTGTTGATCACAAAATGATTTGTTAAAAAAAAAAAGTCCTTATTCCCATTCTGCATGTGTGGAAATGGGACACAGAAATGTTAGACTTCCCTATGAAAAGCTGCTGTAACTGTATATTAGACAGTAATAGGGCTAAAAGAAGGCCCCAGGTCTTCTCAGTCCCACTCTCAGTGGTCTGTGTAGAATTCTCATGATGTATTTGTCCTCAGAGTAATACACTCCAGCCACCTATGCAGGATGATCTTGTGGTATTTCTTTTACAGGAAGCATCATTAGTATTCAGGGCATTGTAGCAGTGCTTAGAAAGACAATAACCAGAGTGTTTCAAGAAATGGGATCTATGCTTCTGTATAAACACTGGTGTAACATATGTTTTTGTCATTTACACTTAACTCCCAGAATGTGCTTACTTATGTTATTTACTTTTACAATTCAAAATTAAGTGTATTTTATTCCAGACAAAGAGTGAGAGAGCAGTCTGTTTGGATGTCAATTGAAAATTCATGTTCGGGGTGTTAAAGTGTGGTGATTTCCTTCCAGAAGACCTCAGACTTAGAAGGCCAAATGTGTGCAAAAACACTTGTTTCAGAAGATCTTTGCCATTGGGAGTGGTGAAAATAAGACTCTTGCTACTCTGTTGTGTGCCATATGTTTTGATGGCTTTTGGCACGGCCATGTGAGTGAGGCAAAGAAAAGATGGAAAGGGTTCCTCATCCCATCTGATTTTTAAACTACAAGTAATTTAACTGTGATTTAGAGAATATGAGGTTAAAATACTGCAGTTGATACTGAGTAAAACGTAATATCTGTGATAGTGTTCAGTTTGCCTTTTTAGTTTCCCAGGTTGTGAGCAGACTTTTTGTTTTTAAACCCTGGATATTGAAGGGAGGATCTGCCTTTTCTTTTGTGGAAGGAGAGTTTGGCGACAGGAGGATTCCTTTGGCTTAAAAGAAATAACGATTTCTTCAGAAGAAACGAATCTGGGTCAGATTGTTTGGGCTTATGGTCTGTACCACATCATGTGGCTGCTTGTAGGAAAGCTGGGGTGTCCCTGGAGCGACACAGGCAGGGCACCCTTGGTTATTCTGAGAAGTGCCTGTTTCCTCAGCCTGGGAGGGAACAGGGCACTGAGTGCTGGGGGACAACTGGAGGCAGGAAGAAGTCCCCAAAGAGTTTTAGCCACAGGTATTCCAGTTCCATTTTCTAATTAATCAGTGCATGGCAACCTTTCTTCCCACCTTTCTGTCATTTCAGTAATTATATGTAATGTAGCTGGGGGTCCCTGAGGTGATAAATGCTTTCAGTACCATGCAGACAAGCTGTATGGTGAGCTATGGTGGACAGCCCCATAAACAGGTCTGGGCTGCTGCATGGTGAAAGAATGGGGGACTTCTTAGGACTGAAGTCCAGTAGACAGACAAAACATACACTCCCAGAATTCTTATTTGAGTTTCATGATGTTTATTATAATGTTAGCAATTTTGTTTGTCTGTTTGCCTATTTTTTAAAAAAGGTAAACTAAACAAAATGGCTTTTCATTGGAATTCAGATATTTTGAAGTAGAAATTTTGTGTTGTGATAGGTATTTTTAACACTTATCAAGCTCCAGAGGAAAGGATTTGACCAAGTTTACGCAATAATGCCATTTATATACTCAGAAGTTAAATGCATGTTCTAAGAAGGGATGAGGTTTTTGTACAGCTGCAGCTTTGACAAAAAAATGTAATTTTATAAGGACTCACATAAGGGTGAAGGAATGCTGATTATTAGCCTGCCCATCAAGTCATAATGATGCTTTCCTCAGAACTAACAGTGCAGATGTTTTATAAACATAAATACACAAATATTTATGAAACAGAACTTGCAATATATTTGTATTCACAGCAATCTTGACCTCAATGTTTAACCCTTACAAGTATTCTTGTAGTTTGTGTAAAATAATACCTGTTTTTGTTTTTTACCAGTTAATCAGTTCATCAAGTGGAGTTTAAGTGTTGTACTAATCACAAACAATGCTAGTGAATTGAATTATATTCCTTTTGCATGATGTGAATTTTCTTTTTGCTCACGAGAAAAAAGATAAGAGAGCCTCTGAGGTTGGAGAAATTAATGTGTATTTAAAAAAAAAATTAAAAAATACACATGTATATTTATGAGTGATCTTTTCTTTAAATTGCCTTTGAATATATTTCAGTCATAAAATTTAAGGGAATAACTCCATTATTTCTGAGAGGTTGTTTTAAAGCTCAGTTTCTCTCATCCCAACTATTAAAACCTCATGAAATGAACAGGTGTAGTGCCATCAAGAAAACCATCAGCTGTGGAGCACACTTTGATATAGTTTTGGTCTGGTGTAAAAAAGAATGTTTGTGCTTCAGTTGCTTGGTGTGAATGGCAGTAACTCTTCAGTTTCATGGAGCAGTGCAATGCTTGGTCTCAGGCTGTATAGTCTCCCTCTATTCATGTACTTTACATTAATAATAATGAGTATTACACATGTGGATTGTGATCAGGTCATTTTGAAACAACTTTCAGTAATGTCTTAAAGAATCCTTATGTAGTGCATCAAGTGTGTTGAAAGGTACAGATGACTTCAACCATGAGAAAAGGAGAGGAATTATGCAGAAATAGACAATTTTCAGTACTTTGTTCCAGTTGGGAATTAGGTATTATATTAAAAAGACAAAAGCTAATATTTCCTGGTCTGTAAGAGTCATTACCACTTGACAACTGTTGGAGGACTTGTATGAAATACATTGGAGGTCTCAATTTAGTTTTTAGAGCATAGATGTCTTTAAAGTGCCACAAATATTCTAGAAATAATGGTATTTTAGCTTTTTTCTTGTGTTTTGAGCAGATGATCTACTTGTTATGGATGTGGAGATAGAACATGAATAATTTTGCTAAACCAGGCCTGTCTTTTGTCCAATAAGCAGCACACCTTATATTCTGGGATTCAGGAGAGAAGTGAAGAAATGCTGAGGCAGCAATTGCAATAATCCAGTTTAATACAGAGCAGAGGGAGTGTGGCTGTGGTTTAGGAATATAAGAAGGTGATAGGTAAGTTTTGGACATTAGCTGCTCTGCTAATGTACTATTTTCTGTGACAGGAGTGGGTACATATATCTCTGTCCCCGAAATTATTATTTTTTTGCTTCACTGAATGAAAGTTGTTGAAATCATTACTTTTGTTACTGTCAGCTTACTTTTATTAGCCTTATTCATAATGCAAAATCTCCTCAGTCTGCGATATTTTCTGCGATATCTGTGGACATTTTCAAATTGCTTTCATTCATTTCTTGTTTTCCTGGCTCATGAATTTGTGACTACAAAGCATCTCCTATATAACTCCCTTCTGGTTTTAACGTTTCACTGATTCTGGTCCATGGCCCTTCTTTTTGTTGGTTCTCATCTGAATCAGTGTATGAAAACACACCAGGCAGATGCTGCAGTCCATCTAGTTCTGTGTTTCAACTTGCTATTTATTTCCAGTACCAGGCAATTTGTGTCTTTGCCCTTACTCTTCAATGGGGGTTCCTTCTCCTGGAGCTGTGACTCATTTTCTTTTCACTGTGATGCAGTTCCAGGAGATTCTGAAAAACAGACAGTAATATATATGAATTTCATACACATCCTTCTGAATACTGAAAACAGAGGAGGACAGGAACACATCCATGCAGGGCATGATGAAAAATCAGAGTCCTTGATACAGTCAAAAGGCGAATGTTGGTTATTTGGATATAACATTGACAATTGGTGCAGTCGACATTGTTCAAAAGATAGAAGGGAAACACAGATTAAAATGAACAAAATTTTAAAAATCCTGTTTAGGAAAGAAATACTCTTAGTTGACCTAAATCCTGGTCAGATATTTGCAATATAATTTATCATTTTAAAATTAGATGGTATATTCGACTGCAGCCAAATTTCAGCACCCAAACTGTCTCATCCTGTGAGGTTGCCAGAATATTTTGATGTACTTTGTGGTTAAAACTAACTTTCATTTCTCTTCTGTAGACCAACATAAAACTCTGTTTCTTACTTGTTCCTATAGCTTTAGTCTGCAAACCAGTCAATGTCACTGTGAGAGAATGATGCTTTTCATACAGTGTGGTCTTGAACACACAGGGTTTATTCAGATGTGTGAAACAGTCAGCTAATCCTGATTCCAGCTTTTCTTCCTCTAGTGCCAACATTTTAAGAACTATTGTCTAGTGGCAACATTTTAGAAAGCCCCTGGACTCCTGGAATACAAGTGGTTGTGGTCATGGTTAAAAATGGCTGATGCTTTTTCTCATTCTTGCCTCTCTTAGAGTCAGAAACAAAGTATATTTTTTAAACAGTTTTCTGTTTTGCTTACACTTAAAAAATGTACTAAATATAAAACTGTCTTGATTTGCCACCTGTTATCTACTGTTAGTCAGAAGGAATGACAAATATGCTCATCTAATAAATGCTGAAGTAAGGATCCAGTGCAGCCAGGACTTAAATTGCTTTTGTGTACTACAGTGGATAAAAATCTAGGAAAGGAATTGAGTATTGATTTTCCTAATCTGTTTTGGTTTTGTATCAACAGACAATGCATACACATGCAGTAACCATACCAAAAAAAGCTTCTTCTAAAAATGAAATTTATTATGTACTTTCAAATATGTTCATGAAATATGCAAAGATCTCACTTCTCTCATTTGCAAATATTTTGCATTGAGTCTGCATTTATTTTGACATAGAAAACCCTAAAGCATTCCCTTAAAGTCATTACCACTCTTCTTACCATCACCAGGTTATAAAATTGTATCTTAGATTTTGCTAAATCCCTTAGTTAAGTAATAGTCTTTTGGTTTAAAGCCTGAATATAAACTTCTGCTTTTATTTGTGTTTGATTTGCTTTCTTCATGCAGAGTCTGGAGTGGTATATGCATCTGCAAATGATCTGGGTTTGCTAGTGCAGAGATTTATAGCTCTCTTTTTCTTTTCTTCAGCAAAATACCAGAAATTAATGAAAAAATTCTGTTTACTTGCCCTTAAAAGTATTTTCTAAACGCCTGTATAGAAACTAACCTGAAAGCATGTGTTCTGGTCAGCAGTTAATATGTTTCTATATTCCCATTGTATATAGACTTGCTATAACCCAAGCTGTAGTCATGAGTAACCCTGCCTTTTGGGGAAATTAATTTAGAAACCCCTTATTTTGATTTTTTTAAAATTACAATGGGACCTGTCATCTCCAGTCATGTTAGATGCTTTGCTGTGCTTAACTCCTGATGGTGGCAACTTAAGCTGTAAATAATTTCAAAACCACTTCTGCTTGATCTGGAACTTAATGAAAGCTGATGCAAAGTCTGCAAGATGAAAATGGTGTATTGAGAACAGTAGGTCAGCAGGTCTTTGCAGAGATAGGCTGGCAGTGAGGGCGTGTGGGGAAAGTTAAATACAAAGAGACTCTAGGGACTGCTCTGCCTGAAATCTTCTAAAGATCCCAAGCTAAGAACAAGCTTCAAGTTCAAGGAACTTTGGATTTGCCTCAAAGTTTTGCAACACAAGCTTATCTTTAATTTTTTATATCACTTCATTGTTCTAAGCACATGAGATAAAGTGAGATGCTTGCAGCTGGGTATGATTAGCATATATTTATGCTGCTAATTTAACGTTATGCAAATTTTATTCCCTCCTGGTTAGCTCACTGAGCACTGGATGAGAGGTGTCTCTCATCAGAGTGTGAGTCTTCCTTCTGTAATTGTTTCATACTTTTCACTTGAAGAAATTAAAATTGCTCTGTCTTGTCACACTTTTTACCACGTTCTTCAAATATTGTAATTACATGGAAAGAAAGTTTCTAAATGAGAAACAGAAGTCCAACTGGTAATTATTTGAAAAAGAAAATAAATTCTGTGAAGGTCTCAGATTTGTTGCCTCCCTGTAAAGGCTCAGGGACTTTTGATTTTTGGGCCAGTCAGACTTGCAAGAACTTTTTTTGTTTACAGTGAGCTGAAGATGGTGGGGGGCTTATTTTGATCTCATATATGTGTAAATCAAGAAAACTTTGAAGTTTGTCTGGGGTTAAAACCAGTGTGACTGATGGGATCCAAACTCCTGATGTTCCTGTAAGAGATGTGTGAGGAGCCTATGCTTGTGCTGCTGGACCTGTGACCTGAGTGGCCATGGCTGGTGCCAGAACCAACTCCTGCAGAGTGCCGCATCCCCCTTGCCTTTTCCTTTCCAGCATGTGGTTATGTACACATCCACTTACCAAATGTCTAAAAGGACCTGAAGCAGCTGCTGAAGCACTGCTGGCATTCTGCTTTCCTTCTATCCTAAGTGGACAAACAGTGACTTTAGTGGAGTGGCTTGTTATGAATTAATGGGTTGATGAGAGCTCCCATTACAGCCCTGCTTACAACTCAACCAGCACAATGCACAAAATCACAGGTTTCCAAGATGGATTGCACAGCTCTGCACTCACAGAAGGTCTGAGGGTCTAAGGGATGGCAGTGCTTTGCAGGGGTAAAAAAACCCACTTCACAGTTGTTAGAACAAAACAAAATCACAATCCCTTCCATTTAATAGAAAAAAGCCTGGGAGAAAATGGCCCCATGCTGAGCCCAGCTGTGATTATGGTGGGGGGATGTGTGGGAGGGCAGGCACTGTTTTTCTGCCAAGACCTTGACTGGGGGAGTGGCTCCATTTTCCCAGCTTTTGTTGGTCAGAAAAGAAGAGCTGCAGGGGATTTTGTTCAGTCTGCACGGCTGTGTTGCGGGGGCTTTCTCAGCTAGAGATGTTTTTGTTGGGAGTGGTTTTACTTCAGTTAATGTAGTTGAGCTGACATGTTACTGCTGTTTTGTCAACAGGTGGTGCCCAGACATAGGCTATCCATGTTTTCTTGGTTGGGTGAGCTGGCTTTTGTCCTTCAGTGACAGCGTGGTGATAGTGGTTCGCTTTGTGTGATCAGCTGGTGGGGAGAGGAGGGCCACTGGAATACTGGAGTGTGGCCTTTGGATTTGACTAATGGCCTCATGGTCAGAGGTGGCTGTGATTAACTATGCAGTGTGAGTGTCTTCACCTGTGGCAGGGATTTTAATGTGAAACCGTAAACATCAGGAACATCACTGCTCTCAGGAGGAGTTTAGGAGATATCTCTCAGTTGCTGCCATTGCTTTTAAGGTACTGTAGGTTTGCCTGGTTGTAACATTTTCCTTTTTTGACCAGATTTCATTGGATGAGACAGTTTCCTTGACCTGAATGCATTATTCTTATGCTTTTTATGCTAATGAAATTTATTGAATATAGTGTCAACAGTGGTATTTTTGTCTCTGTGTGTGAGGCAAACACCTGTGAAGTCGGTGAGACTTTGCACGTCCTGTGAGCAAAAGTGATGTGATGGGGAGGGAACAATTGTGAGCAGAGCCCACTGTTTAGTGAGGAACTCTGGAACCCTGGGAGATGAAAGGCAGTGCATAAATGTAGAATATTATAATTAGTGAGCAGGATCATTGCCAAAAACCTCTTATTGTTCTCATTTGCAGAAATGTATGCTGCTCTCTTAATTTAAAAAGTAATTCAGATAGCTTAATGAAGGCTTATTGGCTCACTGAGGGAGAACCTGAGTTAAGGGGGATGTTAGAAGTACCTTTGTTCATTCTTAAAAAAAGGTCAAATATTGGGGAAACATTGTCTTTAATGGCCAGGTGGCCTAACTAGGTTTTTTTTTCCTATATTTACTGAGCCCACTTTGCTAAATATCCCTTTGTGGTGTGCCCTCATGCAAAGATCCCCCAACTAATTTGAAATGCTCAAATATTTTTAAAATCATGGTTTCTATGGGACATTTGTGTTTTTATCTTTGCAAACCATAGAACCAAGGTCTGTGAAGGTAGCCAACAATCCAAAATGGAAGTAGTTCAACCCTTGCATTGAAGCAGGAGTGAGCTGTGCATGCTAAATTGAACCTGAAGTAGGAAAGTTTCCTGAGAGGTGCATAAGAAATGTAGACTAAAATAACTTCTCCCAAATCTTGGATTAATTTAATTTTTTAGTTTTGGCTTATTTTGTAATTTTGTAGTGGTTTTTGATCTGTTAATGCTGATGAACCTTTGTTGTTTCTAACTTTTACTTTGTTTTACTTTCTAGAAACTCAGATATTAGTAAAAATGTATTTGCTTGGGGCAAGAACAAGATCAAGAGCCTTGTGTTGGTGCAGGAGTATTTCTAAATTCCCTATTTTTCTATATCGTCATCTGCAACATGGAGTTTGGCTAGAAAAACTAGCTCAAGGACTCCATCTGCTCCTTTTTGTCCAGTAAGAAATGCTTGCAGGTGACAAAGCACCTTATCTTATCAATCCTTATCCAGGAGCTGCAGTTCTTTTGCTTTAAAGGTGACACATAAGGAAGGTTACATATCACTCCAGCACTCATTGTTCATTAGAGGAGTATTTTTGCTAATTGTTTTGTACTTTCAGCTTACATAATCACCTGTAGCCAAATTCTGGTCATAATTAATGTGCTATACAGATATTTGGCCATAGACTTGGGAAGGATAATGAGGCTGTGGAGGCAGCACATTTACAGGTTGCATTATTTTTCTGTCTTTAGTACAAAGTGGGCAAGGTAGAATGTGTAGAATTCTTCTTGCATTTAAAGAAGCATCTAAGTCTAATTTCCTAGTTTTAGCTTCTTTTTTGTAGAGATGACACCAAAAGAGGACTCAGGAGGGGAAAAAAGAGAATAAAATGGCATGCATCTTTCTTTCAATGTTATCTAAACTACAGCAAGGTCAGCAGGCCAGCACAGCTGGTATGACTGCACCTTTCCTGGCATTATTAAATGTTTTGCATACTGTTCATGTACCATCTGTTTAGTTGTCCATTGATACAAGGACCAAAACGAAAAGACATTTGCACCGACATGGTGTAGAGTAAACTGCTGGAAATTCAGAGCAGTTCCTAGTTGCCTGCTTTGAGTAAGATCCCATGTTTATTCTGGTAGATGACTTGCTTGGATGGTTACTGCCAGCCTTTTGGAAGATTACATGCCCAGGGTGTTTAGGTGCTGAATGTTCAGCACATGTATATCTGTTATACAGCATGTTGTATATCTGGCACTGGCTTGCATGAGGGCCAGATTTCAAAGGTCCTTGGATTTCACACAAGTGTTACACTAAGGCTACATTCCCAAATAACTGAGTATCAACAAGAACTCATATTTTGAAAAACCTGACTGCTTGGAAGGAATTATTTTGTTGCCTAAAATAAAATGAAACAAGAATTTGCTTCCTGGCAGTGTTTGCAGAGGATGGGAAAATTCTGGCCAGGGAGTAGTGAGATGGCTGAGTTTCTCTTGGTTGCCCCTTTAAAGCGTGAGCCCTCAGAGAAAGCCTAGACCTTTTCAGGAGCAATGACCTCCTAAAGTGAACTCTTATACGTAGACTGAAAGGAATATGGCACATATGGAAAAAAAAAAGAAAGTAAACTCCATGTTTTTAAGGGTATGCATATTCTTTGTATTGTTTAGTCAAATGCAGAGATTGTCCAGGGAGCTGGTGGATGCCCTGGACACATTCAGGGTCAGGTGGGATGAGGCTTACCCCAAATGTTGTGGGGGTGGAATGGCAGCACCTTTTCATTCACATGCTCTTAGGGTGTGTTACCCTGCGCACTGATTGTGCAAGGACAAGCCAGGGTAGAACACTCTGGATCACCCAGCTCCTAAGGAGCTGTTGGTCCTCACTTTTCCCGCACACAAACTGGTGTTTGATTGGCCTTTGCACTGAGGAATTTCCACAAGAGAAAAGGCAACAGAGCCTTTATGTCACACAAATGTTCTGCAGTACCTCACCAGAACAGGTTGAGAGTAGCCCTACTGAGAAGGAGCTGGGGGTGCTGCTGGGTGAGAGGCTGGACATGACCCAGCCATGGGCACTCCCAGCCCAAAGAGCCAAACGTGGCCTGGGCTGCATCAAAGCAGCGTGGGCAGCAGGGAGGGAGGGGATTCTGCCCCTCTGGTGAGAGCCCACCTGGAACCCTGCACCCAGCTCTGGGGTGCCAGCACAGGAAGGACTTGGAACTGTTGGAGCAAGACCAGAGGAGGCCATGAAGATGATTAGAGGAATTAAGTATTTCCGTGCAGAATGGCAAAGGGAGCTGGGATTGTTCAGCCTGGGGAAAAGCGGCCTTGGGAAGATCTCATTGCAGCCTTCCAGTACCTAAAGGGAGACAGGGACTTTTCTAAGGGCACATAGTGACAGGACAAGGGAGAGTGGCTTTGCTCTGATAGACAGTAGTTTTAGATTAGATATTAGGAAGAAATCCTCTGCTGTGAGGATGGTGAGGTACTGCAACAGGTTTCCCAGAGAAGCTGTAAATGTCCCATCCCTAGGAGTGTTCAAGGCCAGGCTGGTTGGGGCTTTGAGCAACGTGGTCTAGTGGGAGATGTCCCTGCCCATGTCAGGGTGCTTGGAATTAGATGATCTTTGAAGTCCCTTCCATCACAAACCATTTTAGGTTTCTGTGATTTAAGATAATAAATGGTAAGATTTCTGTAACTGATAAAAAGAATTCTTTTTGGATAATGGCAATTTCATGAAATCTAGCCACAAAAATTACAATGTATTTTAAATGGTTTTGTGTTTGTTTGGACCAGTCAAGGGTAACTTTTTAATGACTTTTAATAAAGGTAAGTGCATGATGGGGTTACTATAAAAATCCCAATTTGCTAATGAAACTGATAAACTTTGTTAATTTATGCCAATATTTTATTTTTCTATTTTATACTGAGATTAGCACTTGCAGACAGAGAGTTAAAGTTCATCATTGATGAGTGCCAGAGGCACTGGTGGGCTGTGTTTACAAGCTTTTTAATGACTCTGGTAGGTGATGCCACATGAATATTCATTTTAATGACATATATTGGTAGGCAAAAAATTGCAACTTGCACTATATAGCTGTCTCTTAAAAATTAAATGAACATATGGTAAATGATAGGCATTTTAAAGAAACTCCAAATAGATTCATTACAGTTAGCTGACAGTGATGGAATTGAAGAGTAATAAGGAGGAAAGAAGGAGTTTTCCTTCTGTGTGCAGTCTGAAACGGTGAATATGTTGGTATCACATGTGTGGGATAAGTGGGAAGGGACGGCTCGTACCATCTGAAATTGCTGACAGATGTTAAAATCAGTCCTGTATCATGTGCAAAGGCTTTAATCAGGTTGCTGACTACATCTCTTTTTGTGAAAGGGGACACATCTTGCCTTTGAGGACATTTACCTGGCTAGAAAAGGCTTGTTTCCAATTGTTATGCAGAACTGTGTGCCATCCCATTGCCGCAGACTGCGAGCTCGTGATAAGAGCTAATTGACTGGCAATTCCTTATTTGCATCGCATTTTTGATTCCTGGAAATCAATGAGCAACCTGAAAGTCATGACATTGTAGAGGTCAGTGTGTGCACACACACGCCAGCAACCGCAGAATTTGATTAGCTGAAATGGTGACAGGGTTTTTGTACATTTTTTACCTTTGATATGAAGCAGAGTCAGACAAGGTAGGTCTGGCTGAGAAGTGTTCGCTTATAATCTTTTTTTCTCTCTCATGAAACTGCCGGCAGTCTACTCAGGTGCCTTTAAAGCTTGTACTGCTGACATCAGTTGGAGTTTCTGGGGAAGTGATATGATGCTGAGGAAGCAAGCTTAATTATTTCTCACATTGGTCCTATGCTGGTTAAAGAATCTAGGGTTTTCAGGACAAGCCTGGGAAAAGAAGATGGGCCACTGAGGAAGATGTTCTTATACCAAAAATGTGTGCTGAAAACCTGAGGATTAACTTTTTGTTCCTCCAGAACAGCAACTATTGTTTCATACTAAGCAGGATTTCTGATGACAATTAATCTAGGTTTTCAGGTTCTGCAAAACAATGTGAGGTATTCTCTATAAATAATGCCCACTCTGAAAACACAGCCATTCTGCATTAAGCCTAAAATCTAGAAGTATGAATTAAATAACAATAATGCACTCTACATATATCATCATAAATGGTCTTGATACCCCAGAAGAGGTTTCTCTACAAAGATCGTTTTCATTAACAAGTTGCATGTGAGAAAGGTCAGTAATCCTTGCTCATACAGTCTCTCTAAATTGACCATGAAAATGCATGTTAACAGTGACGTGTTTTTTGAGAGGGAAACGCTACTTGTTTATGTCTTTTGTTGCTAATATGCTGAATGAGGTATTGAATTGAATGGAATGAGGTGCTGTCAGGAGGCAGTGATGAGAGAAAGAAAAAGAATTGACAGAAAAGAAGGAAACGATTCAGAGAATATGGAAATAACTAGAAAGCAGAAATCTGTGTGGAGATGGAAAGTGTTCAAGATGTCTACAATTAATTCAGGCTAGGTGACACTGGGAAAAGGGGGCTTCAGAAATCTGCTACTGGCTGTTTGTTTCTGATTTCTTTCAACATGTGCAGTAGAAGAAAAATATTACCAAATACAAGAAAGACTGAAGAGAAATGAAATCAAGGAAAAGAAAAAGGGAGAAAGAGAAAGCAAAAAGAAGTACCACTCTGGAAGTGGGTACATCTTTGTCTTAAACAGCAAAAATCCCACTGTTCGTGACTCCACTGCTGCCTGCAAGCAAATGAAGTATGTACCAAAATGTCCAGTTCAAAGAAAATTGGTTCAGAAAGAGCAGCTGGAGTAAAATCTAAAATGAAGGCAGGAAAATAACAGAAATAATAAATAGCAGGAAGTCATGACAGGGGCATATTCTTTTCCAACCTAATGATTTTATTATTTTATGAGATGTGGTATTGCTATGTTAAAATAAGGGTCCCTGTAGAGCTGCCAGAAAATCTCCAGCTGGCAATTGTCTGAGACGTCCTGTGTGGGATGGGTTGGTAAGTTGCAGGCCTTGCAGTAGTGCTGTAGGCCCAGGAGTGCTGGGCTTCAGGTAGAGTAAGTGCAGACAAAGCACATTGGCTGCCTTTGGGCAGTAGAGCAAATGCTTCTTAGAGGTCACAAAGCCTCAGCAAGAGTCAATAACTCTGTAGATACACATGTGCATGGTAAGTGTTTAGCATTGTGCCTATATATACTTTGTAATAGAGCACTGATAACTTCATACTGCAGGGCAGTAATGATGGGCAGCACTGGAGAATTTAGTTTATTATTGTTTTATTTTACAAGAAAATTAGATGTATACTTGAATTTTTTAGGACCTTGAATATTCTTCAGCCTGTGAAACTACATCATGAGTAGCTGTTTTCTGTGCCAGGCAGACATCTCAGAAGAACATTCTGGTTTGGTCTCTTTGCTGCTTCTGTCTCCTTCTACTCTGTCTTCTACAATGCATGTGCTACACTATATCCTTTTGAGGAGTTAAATATGTACATTAAACATCTACTGGACATTGCCTGTTTGTAAAATATTTGATTCTATGAACCAACTATGTGGTCTTACATTTAGCTTGCAAGAGTAGGGATTGCAATCATAGGGATTCCTTTCTTTACATGGGCTCATTTTTAGCAGTTTACTAAAGCAAAGGTTTAGCCTCATCCTGAGATGCCAAATATCCATTCTGTTCTGTGGCTTCTGTAAGAGACACAGAGTTGCTCAAATATTTTGAGTGACTGAAACATTGTTCTTGTGCTGCAATTACACTGTGGGTCAAACTCCCTGTGTGGAAACTCTATTCTCTTCCTTACCCTGGAGAGTTCATGTGGTTTTGTGAGTGCCTGCTCAAAGACCAATGAGACAGGTTCAAATCTCAAAAACCAGCAATGGTCTTTTTCACAAGATATTTATCATTTTGTGGTAAGGTTTTGTTACGTATTTTTCTAATCAGGTTTTAGAAACAAAAGAATTTATTCTGCAAGCCTTTACTCACTTCTTCAATCCTGTTAATTTAAGTAGATTTTCCCCCTATTCCAACTCTATTAAAAATTGAAAAGATGTTTTTGGCTATTGTTCATAAATGTACAGCGATCTACAGTGTTTCTTACTGAATAGAATTTGAATTCAAAATGCCTAAAAGATTAGTATTGGAGTCATGTAATCTTATTTCAAATATCCCTTTCTTTAATACAGGGGCTGGTTTCAAATTTTCAAATACTTAATTCTTTTCGCTTGTAAATAATGCATATGTGCTATGCCACTATTAAGTATTCAGTCTATTGTCTTCTATTTTTCTAATTTTTATGGTTTTTCTGATGTGAAATGAAGAAGATTCTGGACATATTCCCTCAGGACAGGAAAACTGTTAGTAGAATTCAGTACTCTCTCCTACAGAAATTTGAATATAATTTGAATGCAATAAATTAATCTTAAAAGGCAGCATTCTTTGTGGCAAGGTATCAATAGGCATTTGCAACAAGTTAAGAAAGTATTTTTTATGTCCTAGAAGTTTGCTGTTAGCTTTCAACGGTCATAAAAAAACCCTCAGAAAATGACTTTCAGAAGTCATTTTGCAGTGTATTAGAATATCAATATAGCTCAAGTTTTACTTGTTGCCAACACGATTCTTGAGATCACAAGCAAGCAAATGCACTGCATCCCATGCCACAGCATATACTGAAAAATGCCTTCCTGGAGACTGCAAGGAAACAGCTTCAGTTTGGGCTGATTTCCAGTGTGTTGCTGTGTCTGAAAATTCACCACATCACCTCTGCTGGCTCCTCTGTTTTCCAAAGGGATGAACTGAGGGGCACTGTGCATCCCATGGTTATGTATGGTGTTCCATAGGTAGTTTTTCTGAAACCATAACATTTTTGAAGTTAGGAAATTCTCTCTTGAGGCTCAGGTTGGTATTCCCTATATGTGCAAGTAAATCTTGTGCCACCTTTTCAAAGGCAGCACAAATTGTGAGTAAAAATTGCCTATCTGTGTGAAGATTGATAGAGTAGGCATCAAAGTTTGTGCTGTAAAAATGCCAATGAAAATGGAAGGTGAGTCAAGCTGCTTTATACACTTAGAAAAAATTAAAATAATGAAGTGAAATAGACCTGAATGAATCCCTCAACTGCTCTAGATGTAGTAATACAAAATGGTAAAGCCATAGAAATTGAGCAACATATCTGAGACAAGGCTATGTATAATAGTAGTTTCCTGAATAAAATAGCAATAATGCCAGATTCTTATAGGCCATTATTCAAATCTAGCAGATAACTTTCTAAATATTTTTAGTTTACAGCATATAAATAAATCATAGAGTAAAATAATTATATGTCAGACCATATGCTATCAAAGTATTTTACTGTGAAAGGGGCCTTAGAGATCCTGTATCACTTAATCATTTCATAAATATGGGGTTTCATTGAATACGAACTATACACACAGTAAAGGCAAGTAATATGAATAGTTCCAAAGTGACACATCCTACAGTAGTAAATAATCCAGATAACAGAATTTATATACTCAGGGAGCTTTAACTGGCATATTTCGAGCTGTATCGAGCAGTCGTGTTTATAGCAGTGGAGTGTATCTCTTCTAGAGGTGGACTTCGACTCAGTTTCTACCAGTCACAATTTATGAAGTTGAAAAGTGACTATTTTTATACTCAGCTAATTATTTGCTAGCTTAATATTTGGCAGTCTTGTTACTTTGCAACAGGATCTAAATCCAAATTATTTATGATGGCAGTTCAGGCACTGCAAGGAATCAGTTTTCATGAGCTCTGAGTTACTGGGGTTCGTGGATCAGCACACAGTCATATACTTAGTAAAAGGAGGGGAAAGTGGAGCAGTGACAAGGAAATAACTGGAGGAATGCAGCTCCCACCATGGTGCAAGGAATGGTATCAGACACAGAAAAAAAAAAAAGCTAGCATCTTCATTTTTAGAGCAAAATCCCATTTTACAATCACAATTGCTTTCGGTAGGGGTGTGAATGAAACCATGTGTTGGACCAGGAGTCCCACATCCCATGTAATCTCAGTCCCAGTTAGCTCAGGCTCTTTAATTGGGACTTCCACTGAGAAATCAGAGCATCTGTGTTAGATACCTGCCTCATTTTGCTGACTTTATGGTGTCAGGAAGCCCAGATTTGGTGCCATAACATTAGGTACTAAACCCCTCCTTCCTATATATAGCCTAAGATCGAAACAGATAATCTACACTATGTGGTGCCATGTCTTGATTCTGCCTTAATTTAATGAAATGGGTGTATTTAGAATTAAATGGAAAATGAAAACCAGAAAATGGATCTATCTTTAGCTCCTGTCTTTCTAACCTCTGAAACTCTTCTTTCTTTTTCATCACCTTCCTTCAGGGGTGAGCTATAATTATGCTAAAAATAGCAAAGCTACTTCCAGATTTTATCTTCTCTGGTGTCTCACTTCATCTGAGAGGTTAAAGCATTGCTTTTACAAAAGAAACTCGCATGTGGAAAATTTCAGTTTTCTTTTGACGTTTTTGCATTCATTATTCCTGGATGAATGTATCTTGTGAGTATTACATATTGCAGTTCAGTTCCAACCATAATAATTGGTAAGTTTCCTGGAATTGCATAAATGCATAATGAATTTTTATTAGAATTAATGAAAAAAATTGAGGGAAATTTTATAGATATGTATCCAGAATTTTATTAAAAATGTAAATGCATTATGAAGTATTAAAATAATAATATCTACCAAAAATATACTACAAAATTTTGTTTTTGTTGGTGTTAATTAGTGTCAAATTCAAGCAATTGGTAATTCTGGCTTTTTCTTTTTTAATTGAAGCTGATTGTGGGTGGGCTAAGTTACAGCTGGGACATGAGTACCTGTCCAGGAGAACTCTAGGGGACATTTCTATATAAAATCCCTCAGCTGCATTCTTAAATTCAGGTGAAGATGCATCTGTCTTCTCTCTTATCTTTCCTTTTAGGCTTGTGCAAGTCTTGCTGCAAATAAATGTGTTAAAATACAGTGAAAGAGGAGGAATGGACCTGATTTTTATCCACAGGCTGTAGTCACGTGTCACAGATCGATGTCGTAAGGGATTGTAGGCTGCAATATGGCAGGGAGCATATGCTGCTGACTGCTGTGCCTCCTGTAGGTGCTGTTCCTGTGGGGAAAACGATCAGCCTTGGTCCTTCAGTCTGTCTCAAAGATGAATTGTGTGTGTATCATTGTGCTCCCTCATAGTGCTCCTTAGATCAGGGACATCATTTTAACACAAACCCTTGAAACTGAAAACTTAGGAGTGATGTCATTGGTATTTACAGAATCTAGGTTTTATATTTCAAATTAAAAAATGTGAGATGAGTGTGATCAAAGAACAGTTTCAGCCAGTCTTGCAATCAGAGCACCCCTCAGCTCCACCTCTCTTTGGCTGCAAATCAGATGCCACAGAGCATCTGATTTGTGTCCAATGAGCCCATGCCCCAGGCTCCCCCAGGACTGGAGAATGGAAACAGATTTCTGTTTGGGCCAGGCCCAGTTTGGTATTTGCACCCAACCAAGTATGTAAAAGACACAGAACATTCCTGATATTTGTCCTGTTCCTTTTATCCCCTTCCACGTATCTTTTCCCATGACCAAGGAGCAGAATAGAAAATGTATTGATTTCTTATTCTTGCTCTGTAAAAGAAGTAGAACCCAGCAGCTTAACAGGTCTCATGTCTGGAGCTACTGCACACATCTTTAATGTCAGCACATTTTATTTTTGCAAACAAAAAGAAAGCCTAAAAATAAAGATTGGTGTCATTTTGAAGCACTAGAAAAGCTTTTTTTTTCACCTTTTAAAATACAGCATAAAATAAAATAAAAAGAGATTCCAAACTGAAATGCCCTGCTGATTTTAGAGAATTCATATCAAAATCTCATTGAGCATGACAAGTTAGTAGGGCATTGAATCACAGAAACTAAAAACAGAGCAGACTTTAGAGTATTTAAACTTCTGCATGTAAAATTATGCCACTGTTGCTTGTAAATATGCTAAAAGCCTCCTGTAGTGTCTTGTAAATATGCTAAGAATCCCCTGTAGTTAATTCTCCCGCTATTGTTATAAATGAGAGCAAAGAAAATGTATTTCTTATTTATAGCCTCAGTTCCCAGGTGTAAATCTACTGTTTTGTGTGGCATTAGCAGCTCTGTTCCTTGACTGACAGGTTTCAAAGTTTGCCATAATTGTGAGCTGTGCTCACATTCACTGTGCTTTAGAGTCAGCAGGGAATGGTGCTATGTGCTAGTTTTTCAAAGAAAGGGCATTACAGTGGCAACATCTAATAAATCCCAAAAGCACCCCACCTTCTCTTGGTATCTTTCAAATTCCTGTAATAGCACAGTTTCCTTTCCATTACAACATCATATAAGGGTCAGTATTTAGGATCAGTTTGGGGATCAGGGAAAAGAAAATATTGTATTTTCATTGTGCAAATCTGATTTTTCCATTGATAGCAGAGGCCAGCTCTAAGGTACCTCATTAAAATACTAATTCAGAAATCATTTATGATGTACTAAAACTGGAATTCCCCTATTGAGTAATGTACTGTGGTCAGTAGAATTTATCTGAAATGATGCCACTTTAATGAAGAAAGACATTGTTTGGTCATCTCTCTGTTTAGGCTTTAATCAGCCTGTTTTTCTTCTAAAAAGTCCTGCAACCGTTGAGATTCAGTTTCTGATATTTTCCTGACTGCCATCAGTTTGTTTCACTGTATGGTTGAAATTTCATTTTTTTTGGCCTAAACGTCATATTTTATTGTATTGCTCAGTCAATGTAAGATCCTAAGTCTTTGGGCAGACCACAGTACTACCATTCTGTAGTTTCTGCTAAAATGGGATCACATTTTCCTGCTTTAATGTAAATAGCATGCTCTGAGTGCCTATTTAAATACCCTCTTTCTGCTATTTATTATTTTCTGTGCTGTTTTTCTGCTTTCAGCAGGAACCAATATAATTGCCTCTATGTACTTTCAGGTGAAGAATGATTTACTTCCCAGACTGGGAAAAAAAAAGGTATTGGGCATAAATAACTACTGAGTGTGTCCCAACATTCTTGTATTTATTACATGTTCAAGAGAGAGTGCTACCCAGTTTGAGAGCAATTCTTTGTAGAAAATAGATTGCAAAAAGTACAGTATGTGTCTAGAGAGTTTTCAAAAACACAGTTCTATTTGTGGTGCAAGGAACAAAGAACTGTGAAAAAGGTGGTAAAACAAAATGCACAGTGATTTTTACGTACCAAAGGTGCTGACACATACTAAATGACATATGTGCTAACAAAGACCTGAATGTTAAAGGTATGTTTTAAAGCTGAATTAAATTCTGAATAGACTGGAAATACTCAGAAATATATTTTAAGGGTTTAAGACTTTATCTGCTTCCTCTTTTTGCATGTCAGCTGGGGCTCTGTTTGGGTTTTTTTACAGTGTATTTGGTTCTGTGAGTTTTCTAGAAAGTACTTCTATAATGAGGTGTGCGTAGAAATGTGCTAGATTTATTTATCTCCTGTAACTGATCACCCATACCTTGGTGCAGTACATTATTTCATCATGGGTTAAGCTGGTTATTGTCTAACAGTCTCCACTCATACTTCTTCCTGCTTCTATATAACACTTCTGTCAAAGATTCTGTTTCATGTCTAGTGCAGTATGTTGCATGGCTTTGTAGTGTTTTCTCTCCAGAGCCTTAAACTTACCACTAGAGAGGTGTTAGCCTTGCAAAAATGAAATTTTGAGTAGTTCATCTCCTTTGGTCTGGAGTTTTGTTACAGCTTTAATTCAGTCTGGTCTGCATGGGAAATCTCAACTAATTTCTTGGTATTGTTCCATTAGTTGATTAAAAAAAAAAAAAAACAAACCAGAAGGTAAAATTTTCAGAAGTTTTTTTTGTTGGTTTTTTTTTTTTTTTTTTTTTTTAATTAGAGAATGGCTGGTTTTCAGGTTCTTTTTTTCTGGACTACTTAGAGAAGGTCCTTAAACTCCACAAACATTATTCATATGTCTCTATGCTAATTTCTGAACAGATTCTTCAGTTCTTCCTATTATAAAATATATGAAGTATATAAATATACTTTTTGATATCCTTAAAAATTAACTTAATAATTGCTTACGATAATGTGTTATGTTTCAATGAATCTCCTTCTTTCTGCTGGGATATTTTTACTGATTGTTAATTTCAGTGCGGGATATTTTGTTTGGGTACCATCTAACTTGCTAATCTGTGCAGTTGTGCACTAGAAAACTGCTTCCTCCTGAAATTTGTATTTCCACTCATTCTTCTGAATCCATCCACCTATTTTTTTCCTTCCTTTTTTCTGGATAGCTCCATATTGATGTTAATCCCTATTCCAGTACCTTCCAGTACCACTCTGAAGTGCATAAACATGCTATTATACTAATAGCTTTTGCTGGTGTCTTGGCACAGACCTGTTCAGCTGATAGTGCTGGTGAAAAGCAATTTAAACATGCTCAATGAGTGCTGGCAGTCACTCTTCTGTTTCTCTCCTCCACTGACCAAATGTAAATGTTGAACACCAGTCATTTCCTAGCTTCAGAAAGCTTATAGCTTCTGCACCCTGCAATGCTGCTACCTGCACCTGGGGGGATATGTAGGACCCAGGAGAGACAATTTTGACAATGATTTTATTTTCTCCACTTGCATCCTCTCTCATTCCTTGCAGGTAGTATACCCTTCTTGAGTCCAATGAGGACTCAAGAGTCACAGCCTACCCTTAATTATCCAAAGCTGTTTCTGAAAGTTCCCTGTCATACCTGGGAGGAAAAATGCCTTTCTCTGTTCCCTTTGCCTGCTCAGGGTTACTCCTGCCCACATACAGAGACCAGGAATGGTGGCACTTTGTTGCTTTGGCCTTGGGAGGCTTGTGTGTGCTTGCTGAGCCTGATCTTGCTGGCATTGCTGCCTTTGGGAGACACCCTTTTCAGGGGACTTTTTAGGAACAACCTTTTTATTTTCTCAGCCACTGGGTCCTGAAGTAATCCCTTGTGCTTCTGTACCTGTGGGGAACTGGGCAGCAGGCTTTGAGGTCTGAGCTGGGGATGATGAATGTAAAGTTCAAAGTCTTGGCCCATCCAGTATCTGAGGACACTGCTCCTCAAAGGGAACTAGCACTGCTAATTATTTACACCAAACAGCTCCCTAAATGTCTTAGATGTAGTATCAGCACACAAGAACAGTTCACCGAAATATTTTCATATGATATTATGTGATATATATTTCCAAATCCAGAAAAAGCACTGAGCAAGTTAAAGTTGAACAGTCTTTTTTCCATCCCTTTTTCTCCCCCAGTTTTCTGTTTGAAGGCTTTTAATAAATCTTTTATAAACAGTATCTCTCTGTTAATTCAGAATAATTAAAACCATTTTTTCATTCTTAAATGTTGGATATCAATTCTGGCCTGCTTCTATGATGATAGAAAATGCGATATAAAGATTTTAATTGACAGTCTGTGCTGAATCACCATGCCTGTTAACTGTCAGGGACAACCTGTCCTGGTGATATTCCTGCTGGTTTGCCAGGTCCCTCTGCGATCCTGAGGAAACCGTAGTAGCTCTGTCTGCCAAGTTTTTCCTATGTACATCAATGTAAAAGCTGTCAGGGTAATGAAGTCTGATTCTATTTTTGCTTTGTTTTGTTGGGGTTTTTTTTCCTCCCTTCTCACAAATTAATTAGCCTTATTTTTAATGTAGATTTCTTTGTTTTTTGTGTCTCTACATCCACAGAAGAAGAAAAAGTAGTAAATAATTTTTCTTTCATTGCATTATTTGATTTTCAATTTTGGTGCTATGCCCAGTCCCTGATACTTTCAAAGGTGGCTACATGAACTGTTTCAGGTCTTGGTTGTGCTGGCACTTTGGGCTCTTGACTTAACATCTCTCCATGGTTTCCCCATGCTTTCTCCCTTCTCTGGGAATTCCACCAAAAGAGTATTTAGATGTGAAGTGGGTCATTCCTCACCTTCCATTCATACTCTGTTAGAATAACAGAATCATTAAGGTTGGAAAAGGCCTTCAAGATAATAGAGTCTAATTTTGATTGACCACCACCATATCAACTAAACCGTAGCACAACAGAGTGAATCTCATGAGGGAAGTGGAGATTGGTGGCTGTCTTGGCCACAGCAAACATGAAGCAATTGAGTTTAAAATCCCTAAATCCTTGACAGAGGAAAAGTGACAGCAAAACCTGTACTCTGGACATGAGGAGAGTAGATTCCAGGATGCTCAAGGAATTAGTCTGTAATGTTGCCTGGGAAAATTTTTTTCTGGAGTGTGGAGTCCATCAGTGCTATCACTTTGCAAACATCACTTCTTTTAGGGGATAGGAACAGACAATTCCCAAATGTCAGAAGTCAAGCAGGCGAGGAAGATGCCTGGCTTGGCTGAACAGGAATCTTCTCTTAGAAATAAGGCAAAAGAGGAGGGTGTATGGCCTGAAACTGTGTCAGGGAGGTTTATGCTGGATATGAGAAAAACCTTCTTCACCCATAGGGTGGTTGGGCACTGGAACAGGCTCCCCTCGTAAGTGATCACAGCACCAGGCTGAGAGAGTTCAAGAAGTATTTGGACAATGCTCCAAGGCACATGATGTGATCCTTGAGGTGTCCTGCACAGAACTAAGGTGGACTAGATGATTCTTGTGGGTTCCTTCCAACTCAGCATAGACTATATTTCTGTGAAATTCCATGTCAAGTTGTTTCTTGAACACTGCCAGGGATGGTGGCTCCACCACCTCCTCAGGAAGCCCATTGCAATGCTTATCTACCTTTTCAGTGAAAAAATTCTGATTTCCAGCCTGGACCTGGCATGGCTTGCGGCATTGTCCTCTTGTCCTATCACTTATTCCCTAGGACAAGAAGCCAATCCCCACTTGGCTACAGGTCCCTTTTAGGAAGTTTTAAGAGAGTGATAAGGTCCTCCTTTTTCTTCAGGCTAAACAACCCCAGCTCCCTCAGCTGCTCCTTGTATGACTTATTTCCTTCACCAGCTCTGTTGCCCTCCTCTGGACACGCTCCAGCACCTCAATTTCCTTCTTGCAGTGAGAGGCCCAGAACTGAGCACTGGATTCAAGGTGAGACCTTGTACAGGGGGACAATCCCTGCCCTGGTCCTGCTGGCCACGCCACTGCTGGTACAGGCCAGGATGCCACCAGCCTCTTTGGCCCATGGGCAGCCACTGGCTCATGTCCAGCCACTGTTGACCAGCAGCCTCAGGTCCTCTTCTTCTGGGTAGCTTTCCAGCCACTCTTCCCCCAGACTGTGGCAGTGCCTGGTGCTGTTGTGGCCCTAGTGCAGCACCTGGCACTTTGCCTTATTGAACATCTCACCACTGTCCTTGGCCCCTTGTCCTTCTGCAGAGCCCTCCTGCTCTCCAGGAGATCAACACTCCCCCCCAGCTTAGTGTGAGCTGCAGAATTACTGAGGGTGCACTCAATCCCCTCACCCAGATCATTTGATGAAGATACTAAACAGGACTGGCCTTTGCTACTTACTTGTGCCGTTTGTCTATTGATTAAACAGGTTCTTCTTTCATTTACTAAAAATATTTATGGGTCTGTGCGTAGTTTCAGGATTTGTATGTGCCAGCCTTCTCAGTACAATCTGCAGAGTGGATGCTGTCCCAGGGTCCCTGAGCTGGCCAGGTGCAGGTCATGCAAAATCCCAAGATTTTGCTCCTGGGAAGCTGAGAAGCCTCAGAGAAAAAAGAAAAGAATAGTTATCTGCTTTGCTTCTCCTCTGTTTTGCTACTTTGGAATGTGTTTGGACATTGTTTACCAACAGGTGGTTCTTTCATTGGTTTAATGTAAATTGTTTTGACTTAATGACCAATCACAGTCCAGCTGTGTTGGGGCTCTGGAAGGAGTCACGAGTTTTCATTATTATCTTTTTAGCCTTCTGTAAGTATCCTTTCTGTATTCTTTAGTATAGCTTGGTTTAGTATTCTTTAATATAATATAGTATCATAAAATAATAAATTAGCCTTCTAAGAACATGGAGTCAGATTAATAATTTCTTCCTTCATCTGGGAACCCCACAAACACAAGAGCGGAAGTTCTTTTATTTAATTTTGTAGTTCTTTTATTTAATTTTGTAAATATGTTGTCACTTGTTCAGGGCAAAACCAGCTTTGAATATCTATCCCATTTGACAGATGAAAATGTTCCTGCCACTCCCTGGACCTCTGGATATATTCATATATATGATATCTCAGTAACTCATTCTGCTTCACAAAAAGATATGCACAGACTGTAGTGTTTGGCTCTTAGGGCAAAATTTTGGAATCTGTTCCTGCTTGTAGATTTACAATACCATGTTACACGGCCATGTTACCATCAGTCACAGAGATTGCAGCTGTAAGAGTTCTGCTTAATGTCTTAAAAAATCAGACCAAGGTTTCACCTGATGGATTCAATAACATCTTTATTAAAATAATTAGATTTTCCTATTACATACGAAGCAATATATTCTTCAATATCACTGTCAGATAATTAATAATGTTGGATTATGATCTCTCTGTGGCAAAGTAGATAAAGAAAGGGACCAGAGGCAGAAAATGAAAGTTTGATGATAATACTAGAGATAAAAAAATAAAACCCAAATGAGTGAAAGAAGTAACTATCATATTTAAAGAGATATCATGCAAATAGAAAAGTGATAGAAGTGTATAAAGAACTGGTGATGTAGAGAAAAGGAAAAGTGACATAGGTAATGCAAATATGTCTCATATTTCAAGGAAGTGTTTAAAAGAAATATCCTGAAATAAAAAAGAAAATTTAACAAAACAGTTTTTTAGAAGTCACAAGCACTGTTTTGCAGAACATACAATTTCCTTATGGATATGTACTGCTGCTGGAGGACTGGAGTTTATTCTAGATCAATTAACATATATATACACACACTTATAAATCTGCATTATAGGGCATATGCCCATGTGGTCCTCACACATCAAGCTTCATACAAACACACTGTGACATCGGTGAGATCCTGTGGGAGGACAGAACAAATACTGTCAGTGCACAGAAAAATAACAAAAGGACGTGCCTTTGTAGCATATAACAAAGAAAATTTTGAGTTACGGGATAAATTCCGCCCTTTTGACTTCAGAGTTGTTGGACCTTTGAACTGTGGATCTGAACCTGGCCTACAGAGCAGAAGGGTTCAGTGTGAAGCAGGGTTGATGGGCTTTGATGGGCTGGACTTGTGCCAGGCCTTCATGCACTGCCTGATCATTTCCTGTGAAATGCGTTACTCCATTTTCCAACTTAGCAGGAATATTTTGTTTGCGAAACACGTAGCTGCATATTCACTTAGGCTTCCCAAGCATGTGAATGCATGGGGTGAGATGGATGGCAGTAATTTTCACAGCTTAAGTTGCCACTTTATCATGGGGAAGCAAATAGGATCCATACGAGGTACATGTTATTGCAGGGAATGTTCCTTCTGTATCGTTTGGCTGCAGTTAAAGCTCATCAAATCTCCTTTATGACTCCTTATATCTCAAGATTCTATTTGCGTCAGATTTCATGTGTGTATTTCACCAGAGGCTGGATTCAAAGCAACATATTCCAGACAGGAGAGTAGCTGCTGGCTGCTGCCATGCTAGAATGGAAATTCAGGAGAAAAACATCTGTGTAATCAGGGAAAATCAGAATTCCTTGTGCTAAAGGAGATGTTGGATTCAAGAAAGGGTTTTTCTTTAATAATTCTTAGTGTACTGGAATTTGCTGTCCACTTATCTCATTAGGTCACACAAAATGCTTTGTCTTAGGATGATACATACTATGAGAAAACCACATTTATATCTAAAAGACAAAGCAAAATGCATACCACTGTCTGAAACCCACACTACTTTATCAGTTGAAGGAGCTATTGCATCCTGGTACTCTTTATACCCTGTTTCTCATAATGAAACAGATAGGGGCACTCATGCAATGTTTTAAATACACCAAAAATTATTAAAGATTGCCTGAAGCACTGACTGGAAATTTCAGTACTGAAAGCATTTGGTTGTGGATGCCATTTTCATGCATTAAGAAAGCAGGGATATTAATTCTTGGGAAAATACATTATCATAGCTGTCTTTTGGAAGTCTCTTGTCCATGAGGATACTGCTGGAAAGACCTGTCTTTTAAAGAAATGCTAATTGTGATAGTGAGCTTTCTTGGGCCTTTTCAGGTCTGCTTGGGTTCTCATACTCCATTCATCTTTGCATGATTTGAATGATGAAGCTGTTGGATGTGCAGGTAGATGTTCTCTGTTTGGTGTGTCCTGCATCACCCGTGGGCATCAGGGATGCAGCTGCCCTCTCAGAACCTCTGCCAGGGCTCTGCAAGCAATTAGGTGGAATTATTGGATATTAAAACATGCTGATACATTTGAAAAAGATGTTAGTGTAGCAATGGGATTTTTAGAAATGAAATCTCTCTACTGTATTTCAAGTCTGCCCATGGCCAAAAGCTAGCCTAGTAGGAAATGCAGCCAGCAATGACAGGTTTGGGGGTTTTTTTGAGGATTTAGTAACCTGAATTTCTGCTACAAAAAGATTTTACAGCTCTCATATATATTGATGAGGAAAATCTAAAGAGGGTTTATCTCTGTAATCTAATTTGGAAGATTAATTACTGAGCTGGTTTTGATGTATTTTATCCATGCACAGTTTTGATGTCTTTTATACATGCACAGTATGTACAATCGTCCCAATGTATAATTAATCTTATTTTTTATCAATGCAGAAATTGAACTTGTGCTTTTGAATGCCCTGCTAACCCCTTCCTTGGGCAACAAAATGTCATGGTGCCTTCAGATGAGACATTGTCCAGTGCTTTTCTGCTGTAGTTCCTGAGAGCAACAGCCCTAGTTTTGCAGTCATGATATTAACACTATTCCAAAAATGCACATCAGGAGACATTGCTTGTGTGGCATGGCAACGTGCTCTGCTTGCTATATATAGAAATACATAACAATATCTATCATTTGCTGGAGATACTCTTGCAACTTACATTATTTTCTCCCTAGCAGAGTTTCTCTTCTGTTACAACTGGAGAACATTTCAAGTGGCTAATAGAAAATCCAGTCTCTTATCTGTGAGCTTGTTATACGTGCCTGCCATTTGCTCATATTATCACAACAGCTTGTAGAATATTGTCATTTGTTTCCAAAGTATCTAAAACCGGCAGTGATCTGCCTCAGCTCCTCTCGCTCTGCCTGCACAGACACGTGCTGCACACAGCCTTGCAGCTGCACAGCGTGGGAGTTGTGTGGGCTTGGACTGCCCATGCAGTGCTGACAGGTCAGGAACCTGAGATGGAGCACTGGCACTGATTTCTGAGAAATCATAAACAGAGATTTTTAGCTGAAAAGAGAGTACAGGCGAGGTGTTGTGATAGTCTCCCTTTGAAAGATGGCTGCTCAGGAAGTGTAGGGGGAGGAAAGCGGTAGGGTAGGGGGACCTTTGGATATATTTGGGCTATCAGATTGCACACAGCTTTGTGGAAAATGAGTTATGAACTACTTTAGGAAGCAGTTATATGGTAGAGAGGAGAGATGTAATAAAACATTTCTGCATGTGAAGAGAGAGCATCTTTGCTGCCCACCTGATCTTACTTTTGTTTTGAATACTGAAGGAAATTATGCATCAGCTGACAACAGAGCTTTTCAGATGCCTCTGGCAGTTTGCATGCTACATCACACCTTAATCAGTGATAATTCATTCAGAAAATCTTGTAGACATAGGACTCGTGTAATTGGCATCACATACTGTTCTGGGGAGCATAGTCCTCATCTAGAAAAAGATAACAGTAAGCTAATTTTGTCATTTTGATTTGACATTTCAATGGAAGTCACGTGGCAGCTCTGAATTGCAGGTGAGTCAGAGTGTGGGAAAGCTTTCTGCAGAAGAGAAACTATAGCTTTTATCATTCAAATTTCAATTATCATGGCAAACAAGCAAAGTTGTAACTGGGATCATGCTCAAACAAGAAATGAAGAAAATACAGATTTAGAGTTCAGCCAGACTCCTCTCTAATTAGTGTTCTTACAGTGTGGCAATGACCATAGTAGATGCTCTTGAAGATTGTCTCCTTCTGAGATTAGAGATGAACCATTAAATTCATTGAAGCAGTCAGTGTTTCCTTTTGTGTGTGCATATTCTTGGCAACTGAAAAAGCAATGCTCTCTTAAATGAGTATGTTCCTATCAGGTAGTGTCTCATCATAAGATGAACAATTGCAGTGTGTTATATTTCACTGTCAATCTCTTTACTTAATTGCTTTTTTTCTTTTTCTTTCTTTTTTTTTAATCAAAGGCTATGATAGAAAGTTTTGTCTGAACTCAGTTTCTTTTTCTAACACATACTGTCCAATGTACTGAAAATCTGTGGGTAATTAAGGAATTTTTAAATTTAGAGTATAAGTACTACTTTGGATCCATTAATTTTGTGGCAGGCATACCTAATACAGTCCTGTAATTTGTAAGAATTATTTAAACTAGCAGATAGCCTTCTGCTTTTTAAGGTTTACTATTAGCCTAATATTTGAAATACCTTAGAACTAAAGGTTTCTGTAAGGAATTTTTGCAATGTAGAACTGCTTTAAAATATGTATCAGTCACACATAGGAGTTCCTGGCATTCTAAGCTGCTTGTTTCTTTGAGGGCCAGCCAAAATTTCAACAGAAAGTCTTGATATCTGTGCTTGCCAGAATTGATTTATAACTTATCCAGAACAAAATTTGGCACACATGGCTGCTGAACTCCAGCCCAGCTTAAAGCCCATAACTCCTGCAACATGCACAGCCACAAGTGGAGCCAGGTGTGTGTCCAACAGGGAAGGGGAGGTGGCTCTTGGATGTGGGTGCCCCTGTGCCATGTCTCTTCCACCCTGCCAGCTCATGGCAAGCAGAATGGCTCTTCTGGTGTGACCTCAAGTCCAGCAAGTGGACTCAGGCAGCACTTTCTTTAAAAGTTGTTCTGAGAAGTGGCAGAAAAACTTCATCCATGGGTTAAGAGAGCTGGTTTAGCTTTGCTGATAGAAGGAAAACATTTGGTTTGCTCTTCAAACAGCAGATCTGACTGGGTACAGGCAGCAAGATTTGTTCCGAGATTTTATTATTTTATTCCATTTTATTTAAAAAAATTCACAATTTAGTCTTACTCTAGCATTTTATTTAAATAGAATTTAGGGCATTGTTTTTAGTGAATATAACCCAGGGAATGTCATGGGGTCACTACTGTTACAGTGAATGTTTTATTACAGCAGTTGAAATCTTGTGTTTTGATGAGGGAGAGGGTACCATCAGTTCTGTGAATCATGACCTTATTTGCTTATATTTATACACTTTGTTACCTTATTTGCTTATTTAGTTTTTGAGACAAGCATGTCTCAAAATTAATGAATGTCAGGAAGAAAACATGATCTGATACCATTTTAAGCACTTTGCCAAAACAGCAAGCAAACTTTTCCAGTCTGACTGATGATTTCTGTGATCATGCAATAAAGCTAGCCTAGCTTTTGGACTGGTTCAGGGCCAAGGGGTAACTTATCAAGTGGAGATCTTTTCATTTATCAATTTATTTTTTTTTTGTCCTTCCACAGAGACTGGACAAATAAAATGTTTTCTTTGTGCCCTGTTCACCACTCTGGTGTTTTCATCAATTTCTCTCTATCTCTGGGGCTACAGGTGTCAGTCAGCTGCACTGAAGTGTCATTTTTGCCACTTTGGTCTTTATTGAGAGCTCTCAGATATTTAGTGCCCAGTTTCCTGGACCCATGCCTTGGGAAAGCCACGTGGGACACGTTCTCAGGGGCTGTGGCAGAAATGTGTCTGGCTGATCTGGACGCAGTAGAATAAAACACAGAGCTAAGAGTTGTCTCCTGCCCACTGATAGGCAAGTGCAGCAAACTCTATTTATGTTTCTTGCTTGATATAAATTTTTGACCTTTATGATTTCAGCCTGAAAATGTCCATGTGAACTGATAAGAATCAGTAGCCAAAAGACCAGGAATCTTGGCTTTGTAACTGATAGAAAATTAGCTTTCTTCACTTCCTTCCTTTATCACAGAAAATGGCAAAAATTGGATTTTCTCTTTTTTGAATTCCTTAAGCATGATGTTGCTGCATCTGCTGCTTCCCCACAACCTTTTATGAAGCAGGCAAATGAGATCCTGCTCCTGCCTCACAAGTGCAGGCACAGACATGCAACAAAGCTGAGAAGTCCTGCAGTGGGGCAGTTCTGCCATGTGCTGGCTGTGAAGGTGAAGCTGAATTTCCCCAAGCCCCCTTTGGGTTCTGGAGCAGGCAGTGTGTTGCAGGCTGGGAAATTAGGCAGCTAAAAGGCAATAAGCAGTTTAAATATAAATGGGGTGCCGAGGATTTTGAGACTGTGTTCTTTACCTAAACTATTGTGCCATGTTAGGAATTAATGAATTCATTACCATTCTTCAGTGAGCCTCAGGCTAATAACCCTGTGAGCTTAGATACCCTCAAGGTCATTTTTTCCTTCCTTTTAAATCAGGCTAATTTTGTAAATGTCAAGCAGTCTGGACTAAGAAATGACTAATTTTGTATAATTTTAAATATTTTGGTAGCTATGATTGTATCTTTCTTGAGTGTGATCAGTTAGAAAACTTGAAAAATTTGAATGGTAACTTCAACCTGGGGCAAGGTAGTATTACAGCAGCATTTACCAATCCTTTAATCCTTTTGGAGCCTGAATGTTGCTAGGATCCCATAAAGTTTAAAGATCCATGGTGTAGTGAAAATAATGCAGTAGCACAAAATTAAACAGGATGCTTCATTTGCAGATTGGAAATTAGAGATGCATCTGGCCTTTTTCCCTGGCTGTGTGGGAGTGTTGCAATGTAGTTCTGTTTTGGGCACCCTGCCTGTGATTGCCTTTGCAGGATGTATGTGCAAAACTCATCTGAATCTGCAGAGTCACCTGTGGAGTACCACAGGCACATGGAGTTCTGAAAAAGCATGACCAGGAAACAACAGAGCAGCTAAAACATTGCCTGTGGTAGAGAGAACATGATGTGCAGTTTAATCATCAATATTAGTTGATGAAAAATAAAGAAAACACCTACAATCTTTTTTAGACTCATGTCTGTAGCTTGGATGAGGGAACAGAAGAAATGTTTGCAGAAAAAAGTTCTGTGGAGCACACTGGACAGTCTGGCTTTAGTTTTAAAAATGGCTTAAAAATTCAGTTATAAAAATTAGTTCTCATAGCACAGTTTGGACTTTTTAGGGTGTGAAAAGGGAGAAGACGGGAAAGGAGGGAATGGTCAGGTGGGTGTGCTGCACAGTTTCAACTGGTGTAAAAAGGGAGATTTAAGGAATATGTCTGCTTAGTTAGAAGACATTTTCCTTGCCCCCTGGACTCCAAAATGGCCATCAATATAGGGAGGATTTAAAGAATTACACTGAAATTATGCCAGCTGAAAAAAAAGGTCAGGGAAATTGAAACTTGCTATTACTACCTGTAGTAAAAAATCTATCTGCAGATGAATGCTGATGGGGTGGGGGTGAAATGCAAAGAGCAAACTGAAGTGGACTCCCACAGTAATTCCATCACTCTGAGTTATAGCTGATTCTTTCAGAATCCCAAAATATTCACTCTGCAGCATCCCCAAGGTAGGAACAGAGCAGTGTGTCATATTAATTATGTCCTAATCTCACCCTAACCTTATGGCAGAAGAGAAAGGATCAGTAAAAAAGACAAGTGGAACACAACCAAAGCCAGCTAAGAAACATTGCTAACTAGCATTTTCACATTAGGGCAGTTCTTAGGCACCAAAATCATGATCTATCTTTGAGATTCTTGCAGTTCAAATAATTTTCTCAAGAGAGTGAAAAATCTTTGCCATGCTTCTGGTCTTCACTCTCGTTCTCAGACTACACTCAAGTTTGAGGCTTTTAGATTGACTAAATAACTGATGAGCCATACTCATGTTCAGAGTTTGACACTGCTGATGTGCTTTGTAGGATAGAAGAGATTTTTCACCAGCTTCAGGGCGTGGGACAACTGCTGCCATCCCTTAAGCAATAAAATGAAGATTTGTAACAGATGTTTTATAAGGCATTTTCATAACGTGTTGTTCTATGTTTCCTTTAACTCATCCTGTTAAATCAAGATTTTAAAGCTGTTTTCTTTAAAGACAAGTGACAAGTGAATCAGTAAGTAAAGGTACAGAGACAGACAGTTTGACAGTCTATGAAAACAATCCAGGGTATGACTGGCAAAGCTGATTTGTAATTCTGGTTTGTATGTTGCAAAATAGTGAAAATTTCTAAGACCAGTTGCATAGTTTTGGTAGTTTTCTTCTTTAAAAATAACCTTCCCCTCTGTTTTGAGTGAGCATCAGCACCTGCAGCTCAAACTATGGCCAAGTATGAGGATGAGAATTTGAGTTCTGTTTTTTGCTTTGTCCATCAGCACTGTGCGCTAGCGCAGTAAAAAATTCTTTAGGAGGTCAGCAGAGTATAAGGTGTGTTGTAGCTGTTCCCAGAAAAGTGCATTACTTCAAAGCTACCTTCACTTGTTCAGGGTTCTGTGAAGTTTTGAGTGTCCTAAAGAAGTTATCATTAAAATGTCATCTGTCTAGAATCAGTTCAGAGCTCAAAGACATACTATAAACTCTCTTAATGTGATCAGGAGGATTGGATTAGACAACTTCCCCAGCTGCATGCTGGGAACACTTACACTGAAAGGACGGATGATCCCAAACTAGCTGAAATCCAGAGGTACAAAAAGATCTTCTTGCAGAGGTTTTCATTTTGAATACCTTAAACCTCTTTTTTTTTTTTTTTTTGGCTTTCTGTGAAAAGCTGTTCCTTCTTCAGAGTCTCTTGCAGTTTGCCATAATGGCTGTGGCTTGATGCCAGCTGGGTACACAACCTGGCTTGCTGTGAGACAAGTCTGGGGACTCTTCCAAGAACCTGGCAACTACAAATACCTGCAAAACAGAGACAGGCAACTTTGCTGCCAGCTGCCTCTGTCTTACAAAAATGCTATTTTGGGTTATGTGCACAGAGGAGAAACAATAATTTTTAAAAAGTGGGGGTTTTTTTTTGTTTCTTTGTTTGTTTTAGTGGGGTTTTTGTTAAGTCAGCTGAACTAAAGAATCAAAATTTTCACAGCTTCTATGGGAATTAAGAGGAACACACATTATGACTTTAGCTTCAGTTTTCAACAAATTCAAGATATTTGTAGCAATCTTTACAAAAACAAGGTTATTGGTTGTATTTATGCTTGGCAAAAAAATAATTTATGTAGGTGCTCCATAATATAGGTGTTCACATAAAGAAAATTTAGTCATTGGAAGGGAGGGAAGAATTTAAGAGAAATATAAATTTATCTTATTGATTTATATTTATATATAAATATAAAACATCCCTAATAAGAGATAAATTTTGCTTATCACTGAAGTATTAAGACGTATAAAAGAAATGTTTTCTAAGCCCTGGAATGAATGAAATCCAGTTGCACTTAAAAGTTAATTAGAGTGTTTTAAAAACTAAAAAGCAAATCTGTTTATCATTTAATTATGTTTAAAAAAATATTTGAAATGCTTCAAACAGTCTTTCCAGAGTGGAAGATGTTGTCTCATTATCTAATTGTCTGCTTCCTACTCCTCTGAAATCTAATCAGAGGGGAATCTCCCATCCCCTGGGAGGAATGAGTTTAACCTATTGCCTAAGCTATTAGCAGAAAGTATTTCACTTCTACTTTTGCTTCTTTTTTGTTGTTGTTTTGTTTTGTCTACAAGAATTATTTACAGGTAGGTCTAGGAAAGGTCCTACAGGATCTACAATAGGAATCAAGGAGACACATAAAGGCAAATATGTAGCCATATAGAGTAATGCAAAAATTATCAGGAGATTCAGAGTAATAATAAACAAACTCTATTGACAGGAATATTTCGTGCTGGTTATTGTACAAGGCTGATGCAGTTCTGAAACAGCAGCCCCACTTTATAGGCAGGCAAAAAGATTTAAAAGAAACATTGACTGAAATGAAGATGAGTGAATCTTCAATTGCTGTAGGACTGCACTGATTGAAGTGATCACATTTTCTGAGGCTTATGTGTCATCAACAGTATCACAATTAGGAAGTTTTAGGATGTCTGGAACACTGAGCTCTGAGGTTTTCTGCACCTTTACTCTGGGCTTGGACTTTGGATTCGGGCCTGTTTCTTGAACTGGCCAACCCAAAGCTTCTGAAGTCTGAAATGCAGAACCAAAGTGACATTAGGAGTGTTTAATTTCAGCTGTTCTCTGTTGGTTGCTATAGGTCTCTCTCAAAGGACTGTAGGAAGCAATCTTCCCTGTAGATTAAAGGAATAGACAAAAGGCTATCCCATCAATATCAGTCAGGTGAAGTAACTTTCTGTTTAAAAATCTTTTTCACCCTGAAGTATTACATTTCTGCTTACCCAGAAATTCACTGTTATTGCTTGAAAGAGCAGAAGGGTAATGCTCTGAGGTGCTGGTGTCTGAGGGGCCAGGGAGGCAATGAAAACTCCAATCAGTCAGTGTGGTACAAAAGCTCTCAGGCGGAGCTGTCTGGGGATTTTGCAGCAGCGTGAGCAGCACTTATTTTTATTGCACCATAGATTAAAGGATGGCACTGACTGCTCCTGCTGCAGGATGGGGATGAGGATGAAAACTGGTGCTGCACAGGAGAGCCCTCTTGAGCTGAGTGAGGGGTGTGAGTGTCCCAGGGGAGGGCAGTCTTTGCCAGACTGGCTCATATGTGCTGCTCCCTCCGTGGGGAAGTGTGGCAGACCTCAGTCAGCAGCAGCAGTGAAATATCTCAAGTCAGAAGAGAGAGGGAATTTTACAGTCAGAATAAAAATATTAACAAATAGTGTTTCTTACCTCTGACTTCCTTTCTCCTGGGAGGAAAAAGTAAAATAACCCCCCAAAATCCTTTGATGTTCTGCTGTGTGATTTCTGTTCCACTGCAGAGGTCAGAGAAGCCATGGTGGTGCAGCTGGGTGAGAAGTGGGAGTCACAGGTAATCCTATTTGCACTCACTCTCCAGAGGATTTACCTTTCTGGGTTAGTCCGAGGTCTGCAGTTTCAGAGTAATCCTGGAGGACAGGAGCACTGAAAGGAATGGTGCAGTAGTGGAGGGGTGCTGAGCTGTGCTGAGCCACCCCTGTGCAGTGACACTGGGACACACAGAGAGCCAGGAGGCTGCTGTCCTCCCTGGCACTGGGATGCACAGCCCACTGTGTGCTGCACACCCCCTTTGGGGACATCAGTGTCAAATCCTGGTGGCTTTTCCATGCCCTCAGTGTGTGTCCTTGCTTGATGTCTGTTGAGGATCCTTCCAATGATGCTGAAAGAGTGAGCCCCACTTCTCCCAGACCTCTGTGGTGATGTGTGGCAGAGTGGCATGTCTTCTCAAGTAAAATGCAGCCTGTTGTTAATGAAAGGCCAGATATGGCTCTTCTCAGCCAAACCCTTCTTGTCACTCCTATAAAGAATATCAGAAGCTCCAGAAATGTGGAATCTACTGTATGGTGTATTTTTATTTGCTTACTTACTTCTGAATGCACTCTAAAACTAGAGAAGGCCATTTTCTGACATTTGCAGCTGTGTAAAGCTGAAGGTCCCTGCTAATTGTTCCTCTGGAAAGGTACATACAAGCTTTGTTCCCCTGGGTGCTCAAAGCCATGAATATTTCCTTTTCAGGAACAGAGCATCTCTTCTCCCAGCACAGTTGGCTCAGCTCTATAGTGAATCCATAAGCTACATGGTTTAATTTGTTGGTTTCCATTTTTGTTTTGTTTTGTTTTGTTTTTTGTTTTTAGAAAACCCCACTTTATTTTACACCAGGCATGAACAAGATATACAGGAATAATCTCTCTGGGCTCCCTTTTCACCTCTGAAAAGTAGCACCATTCAGGATGTGATTCTGCACTTGGGAATCCTTCTTAGAATTGCTTATGGATTCTGGCTTTTCTAATTCATCCAAGGATTATACACACTTTGTCAGTTTTTACTGAGTTTTTTTTGCTCTTGCTATCAGTATACAATTCCTATTCATAAGGAAAAAACCAAGCAGCTTTAGTTGTGCCTATCCACAGCAAAACCTAATTTGATTATGTGGCATAATTCAACCTTTTAAGGGCATAACCTGACCTTTTACCAGGGGGACCTGCTTTAATGAAGCTAAGCCACTGTCTTCTGTGCAGTTTAAAAGACTCAAGATTTTGCAAGTGCTTTACACTGCTTGCAAGACAGGAGACAGCCAAGAGCCTGTGCCAACAGATCTGGCTGGAAGAGGCATTTGTGGGAGCAAGGGAGGCTTGGATTCCTCCAGCCCCAACACAGCTGTAAATATGCCAGCAGTGGTGGCATGGAAACACTTTTTAACATTGCTCTTGTAAGGCAGAAGATGATGATTTTTAACAATTCTACCCTTAAAATGCTTAATGTGGTGATGGGGTTTTGATTCTAAGCCTCCTGTAGATCTCAAAGCACAGAGAGAAGTCCAGCCACATCATAGCAACTTATTTGTTGCTGAATCAGAAATCCTATGGCAAAAATCTTATTCTTGGTAGTTATTCAGGAGATCTTGACATTTCCTGTGGGCAAAAAAGAGGTTTCTGTAAGCCTTCATAGATTTCTTCTTTTACTTTTACTATTGGAGACAGTTCCAGAGATAAAATCTTTTATGTCTATTTTACACAAATCTGTATGTGAGAGATAAATCAAGATAGAATCAAGATTATGTGAAATGTTTCAGTAACATTAGTTTGGTACACAAATTTAGTTGCTAAACTCTGTGTGTAAAAAGTGATTAGATGTTTTAGAGTTAAGGTAAAATAATAAAACAGGTATTGCTTTGCATTAATGATTTACGTAAAATAAGTGATCTGGTAGTTAAAGCTGAAATGGTGATTGAATTTAAATCTTAAATTCTGACATATGTAACTTCTCTTTGTATTTCATAGGGTCAAAGTTTCATAGTCTCTTATATAGTCTCAACCTTTAATTTTATTTAAAGTAGCAATTGAAGAATAACTCTTCAACCATCATTTCTTCTTCTAAACTTGGAAGAAGCTGTTTAGAAATTATTCATAGTATTTTTAAAATTCTGGCCGCTTTAAAACACAATTTCCAGTAGAATTTTCTGAGCATGAAAAATGGCATAGAAATTGTAGCTTTGATCCATCAGAATGCTTTGCTGTTGTTGGATAGGCAATGTACTAATCAGAGAATGGATGTCAGAGCCAGCTGCCTGCTTCTGCTGCATGTATGCCTCTTCTCAACTCTTTTCATTGAAAAATTAAAAGTTTGATGAGCTGCCTGCCTGTAAATGTCAAGGTGTAATTTACATAGGTTTCAAAATTTTAATCTATCTAAACCTAAACTTGTACAGGATCTAACAGATTTTCAGCCTGAAACTCCAAATTCAATTTCTTGGCTGATTTTTATTTCACAAGGAGGGTGACCATGATATGTATGTCAATATCAGATCCTCTTAGTTTAGCCTGTAGGTCCTTTGCTAAATGATTCTACAGAATTATGTATTGCATTATGGCACAGCCCTAACCCAATGCAACAGGAAAATTCCTAGAAAATTCAGTGGAGCCTGATTTTCATACACTGCTCTTTGAGAGCTATGTAAGAAAGAGACTGAAAATATTATAGCTGATGCAGATCTAGAGAAATAGCTTTGCATTTGTTTTCCTGATTAAGTTTTTGCCAATTTAGTTGCCAGTTTTTAGTTTCCTAAATTTTCAGGAGTATGTTGATAACTTCTTTTAATAAGACATGAGCAGATTAAAACTCTGGATTTGCTTCACTAAGTATTTTCTCATTTCGGGTTTTGGACTTAAATAAGGAAAACATGGAATCTTTGTCATCTTCAGTGCAGCAAATGCAAAAGAACTGAGATTAGGAAACTTATTATGTGATAAGAACTCTAGCAACTGTCATGGGATTTTCACTTCTTAATGCTCCCTTCTACTTCCCATGAACATTAACGTGCTCAACAATTTGTGCCCCACTGAAAGTCTAGTGTTTGATAGTTTAGACAGAGACTTCCTTTTTCTGCAGTGTGCAGTTTCTTTTCCTATACTAGAATCTTTAAATACTCAGTTGGCAATTCCTATTATATTTGATTATTTGGACCAGGCAAATTGCCAAATGAAAGGTTGGTAAATTACCTGCTTTATATTTGTGCGGTCCTCAAAGGACTGAAATTTGCTTTGGGGAAAAGCAAAGGACCAAGTAATAACAATTTATTTTTTTTTAAAACAGTGCCAGAAACTTAATTTCAGAAAGCTTTTTATTATTAAATTTCCCAGCCTTCCTTTCAAGCACTTTATTAGGAACATGGCTCATTTATTTGTGAGGGGGAGGAAAACATTGAAGAAGGGGAGATAAAGGTGAAAAGCAAGCTCTTTAATTCATGTTGTGATCTAAGTGTAGTTTTCATGTTGGCAACAATTGCAGTTTTCTAATGTGCAGTGATGGTGAAAGACTGATTCTAACTTGGAGAGTGAGAAAATTGTTTCTCTTGAGCTTTTTTTGGAGCTCATTTATATTGAAATTTTCAAGGCCTTTTGGAATTTTTAAGTGGTTCTCCTAGAGCAAGTGAAAAAGACCATTAGAAGACCTTTGATTTCTCTGGCACTTTAACAGAAGGAGCCAGAGAAACCAAACTTTTGCTTGTTTGACTTCCAAACTAGATGCAGCTTTGAGCCCTGGGCTTGAGTCTGAGGCTGTTGGAAAAGCAAAGCCTAGCTAATAGATATAGTGTCAGGAGGAACTGATCATGCTTCTGGGTTGTGGTCTGTAAATGTCTTTTTGTTTATTTAAATTCATGGCTTAGCAGTTGGCACCTAACTTTTAAGAAGGGACCATTTATCTCCAGCCTAAAAAATAAATCTGGCCTGAAAAGGTGCAACAGAAGAGGTCAGTGCTGCTATTACTTACATAATAAATGCTCTCTTTTTTTCCCCAGTGAAAGACAAAAATACTGTGAGGCCACTTAAAGCAAACTTAAAGCAGGGGGACAATCCAAAGCCTAATTTTGTCAGTGGCACCTGAAAAAGCTGACTGGAAATTGGAATTTCCATTCCCCAGAAGAGCTGAACATTTTTGAATTTTCTATGGAAAAATTAGTATTTTGTAATATTCTGGTTTAGGGGCATAGAAATATTTCAAATTCAGTATTGTTCAAATTGATCAAAATGTTCTTTTTTTTTTTTGATTAAATGTTTACAAAACCTAATTTGATGAAATAAATATTTTCAACAACAAACAGCTCTCTCAAGAAATGTCTTGTTGTTTATTATCAGGGGATTAAATGGATACATCCCTCTGAGGGAAGGCCTTCTTTTTGTGCCCATTCAATTTAATTACTTCTGTGCTCTTTCTGCTAACTATCCAAGCTGAGCTCTGAGCTGTTGGCGGTGCTTCTCCAGCAGCTGTTTCTGTGGGTCTAGTCAAGGAAAGCACAGAATTCACTTCCACTTTTTTAGCACCATTGATGAGATGTTTCTGGCTTCTTGAAACACTCTCAGGCACAGGGAGAGCTCTGAGGAGCTGTCTGTGTCTCTGGTGCTTTTAGAATTTGAGATCAGGAAAACTCTTCTATTCCACTTTTTCTTTGATTCCTTTAACTCATTCCTCAAAATACTTCTGCTGCCTTATTTATTCAGCCTTTTCAGGCCTCCTTGTTGCAGATTTTTTTCTTTCACAGGAGTTTTGTCTCTCTGGCAGCCTGATTTGTATTTTGTGTGCTTTTTCTCTCTGAGGATAACCCATGGGCAGTCACTGTGGTGCAAGGCTAAGGACAAGGACTACAACAAGTGGTCCTGTTTAATGGGAAGGGATGGATGTGCACTGGCATTTGGGTGGAGGAAGCAGTGCAGATGATCTATTTCTTACAGGTGGCTCATTGTAGGCTGGGGAAGTGTGACAGCACAGGTTTGAAGGAATGCACCATACTCTTTTAGAAATGACAAAAATAATAACAGTCAGCTGAGGGGTGGCAGCTGGAGCAAGGCAGAATGGGGACACTTCCCATTCCCTTTTACTTCACATTTTACACATTTTACTTGTTGCTAAGAGGTTCTGTGGGGTACAGCAGGTAGAAGATGTCAGGTGTGCCTTCAGATGTTTGAGAGATGCAGTGTTACAGCAATAGTGTGAAAAGTAAAAAAGCTTCTGGCACTTTTGCAAGAAATGGAGGGAAAAAATATTGCTGCCACTATGCAGCAATGCTAAAAAATAGTAAACAATTTTTGTGTAGGTGTGTTGCAGAAAAACACAGATGATAGCTCGATAGCTTTGGAAAACAATCTGGTGCAAAAATATATCACATAGGAAGTAATTTTTCTACTATAAATCAGGTCCTGTTTCATGATTTATCCTCTGACCTTCACTTTTCTATGAACTTTTCAAACCCCACCTAAGATAAGGCACTTCCAAAACTCTCTGCTAGACTCATCTTTTCATATCTTCTTTCAAAATCTGTCTTTTAAAATCTACACCTGTGTGGCTTTTAGCTTAATGTTCCATTTGGACTGTTTAATTTGCCTGGCAAATGAGCAGACAGGAATGCTATCCTGTCCTGGTCTTGCTAGAGTAAGAAGTCAGGTTGTTCAGTCCTGCTGCATCAGAACATTATCTTGCTGGTTTTGAAGCCCATTTCTGGGGCTGTCCTGGTTGGAAGGACTCTTTCCAACATGGTTGGCATTGTCCATAGTATTTCAAAGGAGGAGCTCTCAAAGGGGCATTTACAAGGAAAATTAATCTTCCTTTACTCTTCTGAATATACATCACCTGATGTGCTTACTCTTTTCATGGTTGATGATTTGCAGACATCCCATATTCTACAAATATACTTGTCCCTACATTGTTCCTCCATCTGACAACCTCACAGTTTATAGCAGAAAGTCTTGTTATTAGTCCCAAAGCTTCTGACCTTGCACACGCCTATTCTATTTCATCCCATTTCTATTACCCTTCCAGATAATCCAGCCCCTGCTATGTGAACCCCAATCCTCCCTCCAGACATTCAGGTCTCAGGGAATTTATTTGTTCATTTTTAGGGTTTTTTTCCAGTCATTAATACTAGTATTAAGTGAGATTGGCCTCAACCCCAGTCTTCAAGGGGCTTTTCATTATTAACCTCCTTGAAGTGTAGCAGTTCCCTTCCTGCCACATGCTCCTCTAACAGGCTGTAGCTAAGGGGAGGGCAAGCCTGCCCTGGCCCCTGTGACCCCAAAAGCAGATGCCTGTGGGGCACAGGGCAGGCTGCTCTTTCCCAAAGCCCGTGGAGGAGAGGCTGCTGGAGCAGAGCTGACAAGTTCACATGCTGAGTTCTGCCTCTGCAGCCAGGAGAGGCAGAGACACACAGACAACCTGTGGGGATGGCAGAGATACATGAAAGAGCACCAAGAAAGGCCTTGGAGAATTTGCTTTGACCCAGCAAATGAGCAGGTATTGCTCAGCTGAAAGCCTGTCTGGAGGAAAGAGCCTGCCCTGCAAGGGCACAGAGGTTGGGGGAAGAGATTCATTTGCAGTCCCTCTTGCTTTCACTCTTTTACCCAGCAGAGAGAACAGATATTTCTTCTGTTAATAGTGTTTACTGCTGCAACTGGCATCCTAACAAAACCGACTTTCTGAGATGCTGAGGTACTCAACTCAGGCAATAGATCTCAGCACTTAATCCCAAAACCTCATGTTCATTTGAGGTCTGCTAGAGTTACAAAAGAATTAAAAGATAAAGAAAAAAATAGAAAGCTGAGAAGTAACCGTCCTTTCATCAGACAGTACAAGATAAGGCATTGTACTAAATCTGACTAAAGGTGTTTTAACAACACAGAATTTACATAGCCTTGCAGTGCCAAATGTGTGAGTTAATGGGTTGAATTTGATAATTTATTAATGATTGCACACATTTTGTCATTTGCAAGAATAAATTACTCAGTATAACATTACACACTATTGATATCATTTTCTGTGTGGTCAGAAATGTGTAGAGACAGTATGCTAAACACCACGTTTCATGGGCAATAATTGTTATGAGTAAAGTGCATTTTCTTTTGTTACAACACTCATGAACTTGTCAAAGTTGAGATACCATGCTGATGCCTGTGCTGATTCTTACCACTTTGCATGTTCACAGCCTTGTACAAACATTAATGAACCAATGTAAACAGTCATTTTTATAATGTGGCTTAATATAATAAGGCATTGTGAACCTTGCTTTGCCTCTGTATGCACAAGGGATTGTAATTTACACTCCTTTCCATGTGCAGTGAAGGCTATACCCGTCATCTGCCCTCTTACAATCATCCTTTTCCTGTGCAGTTCCCACTGAAGGGGAGAACAGGGCTCCAAAGAGCCTGGGCCATAATTTGTTTGGCTCTCTTCCAGCTTTCTAGATGGTGCCAGTTTGCTCCAGGCTTCCTCTGTGCTATATCATTGCAAATCCCTTTTTGAGGGGTGTTGTTTTCCCCACATCTGGAATTACCTCTCTCATTGCACTGCCAGGAATAGAAGCCCCCTGCATTTCTAAAGTGTGTCTCTGCTACATTGTCTTACACATTTGTCAGCAAGGAAGCCCTGCCTGCCTTATCCTTTTTTTTTTTTTTTTTTAATTTTACAGTGTTAGATACCCTTTTGCTTCAAGCTATATGCATGTGCATCTATTTTGGCAGCATGATCTCCAAGAGCTCTATTTGAGATATTAAGTGTGCGCTCTCAGGACTTGAGCGAGCCAGAGCAAGTAAACTAGCAGAATAGAATGAAGTCAGGTGAAGAACTGAAGGGCTCTGGATAGTTTAGGATTGCAGCAGAAAGCATAACATGAGAGCCAGCTCTCCCAGTTGTTGAAAATGTACTTGGAGAGAGCTAAGAAGACAGCAGGATCCTAGCAGCTGGTGCTACCTCCCCGAGCACTGACTACCAGCTGAAGTGATCATTATTGGTGGCATGTCTGTATGATAGCCACCTGTGAGCAGGGACTTACCTTTGTAGCCAGACTGGCCACATCCTGTGACACCAGAGGGTTTATTGACTCCATACAAGACCAGGCTTTTTGCCTCCAGGAATGGTTAGCTCCTTGGCCTGAAGGGTTAAGGTGAAAGGTGTGTGTGGGTGTCAATGGTGTTGTGCTGTAAGTGGACTACAGAGTTCCAGGCTGGCTAAAATGTGATTAATTGAGCAGAAATAATTCAAGACTCTCTCCTGCAGATTGCTGACATGCACCTGACAGCTGATACAGATAAGTATTTGCAGGTGCTTCTTAAAGGTGCCTATCCTCTGTGCTTCTTGAGGCGCGAACAGGAGTTGAATTATTCATGTTGCTCAGTGCAGATGTCTGGTTTTTAGTCTCATCATTCATCTTTGCTCAGCAAACACCTGTGTGCATACATTGCATCATAAATACTGCAAAATGAATTGTGATTTTTATATTCTTTGAATATGACTCTGACTTACAGCCATGCAGTGAGATGCACAACAGCCATGCTGTATTAGCTGTTAATTTTATACTGGAGAATGATGGTTGAACCCAGTTATTTTAGGATATATGACATTTCTTTACTTAATGGCCCCTGTACCAGCAGAGGATTGTGCTCTGTTTGGCTTGACTTAGGCATGCCAAAAAGATGTCTGTGAAAAGACTCCTTGTAATGCTTTTAAAATATATTGATTGAATGGACTAAAGTAGGTCTATAATTTGTTTTATCTTCTAACTTTGAAAGCATCAACTTTAATGAGTCTCATTCATATTGATAGCTGCAGCAGTGAGCTCAAAAACTGAATGTAGGGTCAGACTAGAGCTCCATAGGTCAGAGGTACAAAACCTAGAGAAAAACCTAAGTTATTCTTGTTTTTCTTGGGAAGAAGGGTAAAGAAAGTCTCCAGATCTACTTTCAAAACAGAGCTTAAGAGGTGGACAGAAAGCCTACAGCAAATGAAAACAATATGTTTATTGTTGCAGTTAGGACAAATGAGGATAAAATTAAATTGTGGCACTGGCTTAAATCTTGCAAAGTAGGTGAAATGCATAGTACCTTATCTGTAATAACTGTTCATCAGTCTTAAGAAACTGGCTGGTCAAGTCATTAGAATAAAAAGGCTTTAGAAAAACTTAAGTTGGAAAAGACCTCCAGGAGGTCATCTAGTACAGTTCAGAGCAGATCTGATTAGATCAGGTTTCTGTGTCAGGGCTGTGCCCACTCACATCTTGACCACCTCCAAGGAGGGAGATCTGCAACTCCTCTGGGCAAGCTGTTTCAATATTTGACCACCTTGTCTTAAAAACACTTGATCAACAGAACTGTATTGCAGCGCCTGGGGACAGATAACAAGAACTGCTTATGGAGTGTGAGCCACCACTCCCAGAGATTTCCATCAGTCTGGAAATGACTGACCTTAGCTGTGTTCTGCTAAGCCATACCATCAACCACCACCACCAGCCACTACTGACATGCTGACAAAAAAAGGCAAATGCATTCTTGAAAGTTATTGGCTCAGGAGTTTCCAGAGGTGGTTTTTAAATGTAGCCCAGCTCCTGCTATGAATGAAATTGAAGTGGAGCAGGAACTGTGGGCTATGAAAATGATTAATTATGGAGAATAGGGAGGAGTAAATGAGTTTGGTTGCTCAGAGAAGTCAAATGAAGACTTTGAAAGGCATTGTACTGCTCTCTGTAACTTCATTACCACTAATAGGTATAATGGGAAGGAATAGATGAAGGCTGTTTATTAGAAAAGTGTTTTAAACAAGAATTTGGTGAGGCCTTGGAGCAGCCTTCAGAAGGAGCAGTTGTAAAAATACATGAAACAGAAACAAAACCAAACTGACTTTGACATGGGGGCCTGCAGGGGCAGCCTTTTGCTCAATACACCTTTTGTGTTTTTCAGGGAAGACCCTGTGCTCAGGAGTAATTTCCCTGGCGTTTCAGGACATCTGGCAGCATTTTGGTTGCTCCTGTCGTGCCCTGTTATTTCCTGAGCACATGGACAGGAGTAACAGCATGTCTGCAATTGGTTTGGCAAATCCCAGGTGCTCCCCTGTGCCTGCACCTTGCATGCATGTGGAAAGGGAGCCCACATTGGACCAAGGACTTTGCTGATGTTTCAGATGGCTGGGCATCATCTTTGTGTGTGCATTTCTGCTGAGGAAGTCCAAGACAAAAATATGTCAGCCCATAAGAGAGATATTTGTGAAAGAGAGAGAAAGATGTGTACTCAGTGTGTCCCCGTGCATTCCAGCTCAGAGTGTTTTTCCATGGCTAAACAAAAACAGTAATTTCCTTAGAATAGTAGCTGATTATTTTTCAATTGTATGATTTGTTTGGCATTATTTTATGCCCTTAGAAGCAATTTAAGCCGAATTATGTAATTGAAAGCTTAGCTAGTGCTTTTTAATCCACTTAAGAGTTTTGTTTTGGATAGCCTGTTGGCAAACTAAATTAAAGCAAATTCCATCTAAATGCTGGTTCTAGTATTTGTGATTATGAAGTCATGAGTTGAAATTCTCCATAGTTGCTGCATTTCTATATTTTATATTTAACTTTAAGACTGTTATGTATTTAGTGACCATAAATGGAATATAGTAATCTAAGAGAATTGATGGAACAGATATTTCACTGGAAAATAACAGATTAAATGTATGTGTAACAGTGAGAGGGCTCAGGCAGAATGCAGAAATATCAATAAACAGTATTGATAGTATAATTCAATACTGTTTTATATTGTAAGAGTAAGACAGGCAAGGAATGACATTTGAGTTCAAAATAAGGAAAAGAATTGACATATTAAAAGATAATTAAGAGGAAAGTATTGAGGAAGTTATCAAAAGAATAGTCTCTCTTCCAGTATTTAAAATGCAAAAAGAGAGAGCAGAAAATAGCCATGCTGATGAGAGATGGAATGATCAATGGTTTGGAAAGGCATATGCAGCTCAAAAAGGGGTTATCTGCCAGAAAATCAGCTGATGTTTGCATCAGGGTCAGTCACTGGCAGTGACTGCAGTGTCTCTAAGTTTTTAGACCAAAAAAGTCTTTGAACTAGACTGATCCATAGGAGTATTTACACTGAATTCATGGAACTGCAGACTAAGTTGTATGAACCCCCACTATGTTGGTTTAGATGAGGTTGTGCCTAGAAAAGCTCAGCATTACTGTACTTTGTGTCACTGGGAGTTTTTTTAATGTCCAAAGCTAAAAACATTGCTAAAAGCAAACATGCTTTTGATTAGGTCAATGTGTAATGTCTTTGAAGTTACACCTTAAATGCCTTTGAAAGGTGGAGCACTATTTTTAGGAAGTGAATAAAACCTTTTAGGCAATAGATTTTATTAATGTGTATTAAACTTAGATTTGGCCAAGCAGATATATTATCGTACATATATTGGGGGGGGGGGGCAGGGTGTGTTTGGGAAGCAGAAATACAGTCCTATCAGAGAAATAACATATGCATTGCAGAAATATATACTAAAACAGAATTTAACATTAAAGTATTTTTATTTGTTGTCCAAAGAAATAAGTCCTTTTATCTGAGCATAGGTGGAAGAAAGCAGCTCATGGGATCTCTTCTGGGCCCAAAGGAGACTTAGTTTTAATAAGAAATTTTGGTAAGCCCCAAATACTGCAGATTTCTATTAGGATTACAATTAATGGCTTCAAAAAGCAAACCAAGAACACCTACAGTTTTGTGTTGTTTTCCCCTTCCTTCCAAACCCAGTAAAACCAACTTTTCCTGAGGTTGGTAAAGGCTTTTCAACAGCTTTTTATAAATCATTGAGAGTATTATATTTCTCCTTCCTGGAGAAAAAAATATGCATGGTAGCATTCAAGCCAGTGGTTTTAAGTGATCCTCAGGGGCATGGCATCAGATTGCACTGGGGGTGCAATTTCACTGTCGTCATATGAAGGCAGCAACTGTTACATCAATGGAATTTTTGGAATGGGAAATTCTTGAGGCCAAATCCTGGCCTTGTTTTTGTGGCCAGCTTGAAGCAGGACGTGTCCAATGTGAAGGAGTGAAGAATGGGACATGAAGTGCTATGAAAATGCAGGTCTGGCAAGGTTGCAGAGCCAAACCACATGAACTTAATTGCTTGTCCTGAGTAGGAGCAGATGCAGAAGCAGTCAGCTTCAGAAGTCAGCTGCAGAAGATGCAGTCAGCTTTTTGTTGGGGAAGATGTGTAAAATTTGGAGGGTCTTGGTTCTTCCTTAAAGCAGTGCACTCTGGGTGAGAATTATTATTATAAGCAGCATGTGAGAACAGACCTGTGCAAACACTGGAGCTGGATCTCCTGGGACATTACATTTGCTCCCAGAGCTGACTTTAGTTGGAGAAGCTTTTCTTAGCCACTTTTCCTTCCCTCCACCTGGTTTGCAAGTTCAGATTTTTCAAGATTCTTGAAGCAGTGCTTATCGCTCCCTATCACTGGGGTGGCAGACCTGTGTGTCTGTGCCACCCAGAGCCCTCACTGTCACTTGCTGTCACTTTCCTTGGGCTTTCCCAGGGCTCACTCATGCAGGATTGGGCACTGGTGTCACTCTGTGGCCCTGGAGCCATGCCAGCACGAGGCCTTGGGAAGCTGTTTGCCCAGGTTTGGTGTTGGGGACAGACTTGTCTCAGGGCTCCTCAGGGCACATTTCTATTTCTCGTGCTAAAATGTGTTTCTGAATACTAATTACCATTTACAAATATTTTAATGTCTGCTTGGGAACTTAGCTCAAGGGGAGGAAAAAATTATGGTAATAGTTTCAAAAGACCATGAAGGCCACATTTTTTAGCAAAGCATTTGGCTTGCTTTACATTAAACATGCCCTCAAGTTCCATATTTATTTTTAATATATTACTCCTACATCATCTCTTCCTCTACTGTGATTTTCCCTTGCTGAATAACATCCACTCAGCTTTCCTTAACCTAAACAGAGCTGTCAATCTTAAAGTTTAAATTGGCATCATTCTTTCCCAGCCCCAGCTGCCCTTGGCTTTCTTCAAGTTTTTGTCAGTGTGATCAAAGAATAGTGCACTTGCACCCACATATTTTAAAATCTTAACTGGGTTTGTTTCTTTTGGATGGTACCCAGTGTATCACAATGGTCAGAATTGTTTCTGGCATCCATGGAGATAATTATAGCATGTCATAATGTTGTGAATAGTGTATTGTATTAATATCCTTACATCACATGGGGAATTCAAGATATGAAAAGTAACTGTTCCTGATAGTCAGGAATCTAAAGGTTGTTTTTCTATACTCTCTAGCATGGTTGATTAACAAACTTGGCTTAAAAGAAGAATATACCTATGAAACTTTTACGAATTCATTTTGACTGTGCACAAGACTTGTTTCAAATTTTGAGCTGAGATAAATTTAACAAAGGTTATGGTATGATCAGTGAAAAAATTATTAGAGACAATTTCACTCCACTGTTTCTTCTGCTTTCATCCCTGATTTTTTTTTTCCCAAAATAAATATTTGGGTTTTGACAAGTTTTATTGTTCAAATTTGTATTTTATTTTAAATTGTCAAAGCAAAAGACATCATTATCGTGGATTATAATAGATGATACTTTTAAATGAACTTGTCAGACTTCTTTGTTATGGAAGCTGCCAGGACTCCAATATGAATTTAGAATTTGGACATCATGTATATGTAGTAAAAGGATCAATTTGATATGGTATGGATTATGTACTTTAAAAATCGTCATATTTGTATACATTTTATGATTTAAGGGATAAATAACATGTATTTGGTATAATAATGTCAAAGATGCTGCATACCAAAGAGTATTCAGACAATTTCCTGCAAAATTGGGGTTTGAATGAGCAAGCTGTTAACTGTATTAACTTCAAACCTTTGTATCTCCAAGTACCATAATAATAGTGTTTTGCTATAAATGATACAGTATCTGACAGTAATACATACCGATGACTGTTTAATCAAAACATTTTATCAATGAAACATGGGTTGTTCCCATATTGAACTTCTTGTTTGAAATTTCTATTTCAAAGAACCCTAAAATCAGGAATTGATCTAACTTTATGCACTAACAATAAAGGAAGTTGGAGTAGATGATGTCCAAAGGCTCTTTCTAACCAATAGTTCTATCATTGTTTATTAAAGATACTGCTATTGATAACTTGCAACCTTGCCATTTTGTCACCTTTGATAGAGATAGTAACAGATGCTTATGGTTTAATAGATGTTTATAGTTTTCAGAAGAAGAAAAGTTTTTGAAAGAAAAATGAGGCCAAGACACAGCAATGCCAGATGCAGTAACAGGCCTGTTCTTACTCAACTCTCAGTGAGTGTGTACTGGCCTTTGTGGAGTTTGCTCATAAATTCATTTAAGTTGTGAAATTCTGTGTGAGATAAACAACATTGGTTAATGGTTCCTGTGAAGTTGGTCTGGAAAACAAATATGCTGGAGACAGAACCCCATAAAAGAGCTTGTGTCCCATGTCCCAGATGCCCATCTTAGGTGAGACAGAAGCAATTCTGAGAGTCAGAGCAAGCAAGTTTTAGTTTTGGCGCTTTTCCCTTCACCTTGGGGACAGTGATGTTCAAGTCATAAAGTGCTTTTGCTGGGACTGAGCTTTCCTCCTATGTACTCAATAGTCCAGCTGGAGTTCTAAATTATTTTTTTTCCTGGATCCTTGGATTCCCTCCATTATTTCATCTAACTCTGCTATTCAAAAAAGGGATGATCAGCAAGTCACCTAAATTATATCCACTCTTCTATGTGTTTATTGTGCTTGAAGTAACTCTCTGTTTGTTTGACTTATTTTGCAGGTAAGTAGCACAAGCATCCAACAGTCAAAAATTTATGGTAAGTTTATTTTGTAATTAGAAAGACTAAAATTGAATTCCTGTTTTTTTTCTTTAAAGGGAATAAACAAAGTAGGGGGTTAGTCATACAATAACATTTGTTTCAGATGCTAGTCAGAATGTTTGCAGATGTCATTGGGTTCACATTTTTCTCCTCAAAGTGTTATTCATCTGTTGCAGGAAGAAATAAATATAAATACTCAAGGCAATATTTCAAGGAAGTTAAGCAAACAATATTTACTTTAAACACAATAAACAAATGAGAGTTTCTTTTTTATTCTCAACTCCTTTTAGTTGTAGTAATCTTAGAAGTTGTTTTAACTGAATAGAAATCTCACAAAATGCTGTGTGTAAACATTGGTGTCCCTATAACTATTTTACTGCAGGATAACTAAACTCTTTTGCTTATCCGGTCTTTGACTAATGAAAATATTGTTAGCACTGAGTTATTATCTATGTAGTATAATTAATAGTTCTCAGTGTGCTTTCTAAAATATGGCATCTTTCTTCCCCTTCAGCTGGGGAAATGATCACAGAGTGGTTAAAGGGACTTCTGGAGATCATATAGTACAAGCCAAGAGTGCTGAAGAGATCCTATTAGAAGCATATGGTGAAAAGATATATCCTGGGCCACTATCAGAGCTCTGACAGGGCTTGCCATCCTCTGTGGTGCGCAGTTGTTATAAAATAAATCTGTTCTTTCTAGTATACATCACTGCTCCCATTAATTGAGAGTCTTATTATGATACTCAGTTGCTACCCAAGCAAACTTTAAAATGTTAATTTTTAGCTTTTTTAACTTCCTAGCCTCTCTAGAGGCAGTTGTTATGCTGCTAATATACTGTGAAAGGTGTTACAGCTTTGCACTGCAGTGTTGGGAATTTAATAAGTGTACATGGCACATTTTTTCTTGTGACAAGACTGATGACTCTCAGCACTTGACACTGATGCTGTTTGAGCATTTGATCCTCTTAGAAAGTGATTGTGTTTTCCTCCCTGTAGTTTTAACTGTGTGGAACATTTTTCTCATTACTGCTCAACTCCATAGAATTCTTATTTGGTGGGGCTTCTTTTTGTTTGTTTCTTTTTTTTTGTTTGTTTGTTTGGTTGGGTTTTTTTGTTCATTAACATTTGTTCCTTTCTTCCCTTAACAGGTACCTTTTTTATCTCGTGGACAATTTTATTTTGAATTCAGATTGTTCTCTTTAACTGATCACACAACTCACTCATCCTTAGTCATGGAGGATTTTTCTTTCGACTTTACTGTACATTGACAACACCTGTAAGTTTATGATCTAGTCTACATTTATTTTAAAATCTAGTCATTCAATTGTGTTTATTATACCTATGCCTTAATTACCTGATCTTCTTTGACTATGCTTTCTCATTTTCCCATGGCTTCTTTTCCAGAAGTTTACTTGTGCTGCCTGCTTTCTGTCATCTTTTGTAAACCTTTCTGCCAGAGGATTATTGCTCTACATCAACTATCACTTTTTTCCCTGAGATTTTTTTAAATGCATGTTTGTACATGCACATACAACAGTGTGGTAGATGTGAAGTCACATTTAAACAGAGAAATAAAATATGTGACACTAAAATTGTCAAGACCCAATACTGAACATGGAGTTACATATTCTTTGCAGAGGTCAACTCTGAATTTCTTCTGCCCTTTGAAACACTATTATCACCCTGAATCCCAATTTTATCTCCTGCATGCTAAGTTGGTTCCATTGTTATGTTTCCATAAATTTAATTTTTTGCAGGTGGGTTACAGGGCTGGTATATAAAAATAGGAAGGACAGATGGATGCCTCTCATTTGTGTTTTCATTTATTCTGTCTGCTCAGAAGTGAGGAGGTGACTTTTGTAGTTCTTCGTGGCAGACTCAGCTCATGGTTCCGCTTCAGGAAAGGATTTCAAGAGGTGATTTCCTAGCTCTGGTGACTCATGTTAGGCCTGGAATTCTGAAAATCTGAAAGGACCTGCTGAGTAGGATTTGAATATCCCAATTCAAACTACCAGCAGTTGGTGGGGTTTTTTTTGATGAAAAATAACCTCTGAACAGCAGAAGTACAAAAAAACTCCCTAGCCCTAATTGACTCTCTGTATTGTGGAGTTTTTTAATATACTTTTTACGTAACTTTCAATAGGTTCTCCTTGTACATATGTCCTAGCATATTTTTCACCTTCCAGCAGAAATGGAGTATATCACAAATGCTGCTCATACTGAAACAACAATGAGTCTTTGGGTAAAGTGAGGACTGAAATGTATCACAAGACTGTCCAAAAAATATGATGCATCTCTTCAAAATAATATCCTATGTTCTTGAACTGTCAAATGCATTTTGTACAATTTTCCCACAGACTGGCTATTTAGACTGAGATAAAATTAATGTTTTAAAATTTTCTTTTATACGAGAAATTTCTTGTATCTTCAGCTGTGTTTCATTTTATTGTGGCAAATGGTCTCAAAGGCAATGCCTTACATGCATGAAACTTCCTAGAAAAGTGACTAGTGAGTACACCTATGTAGTTTCTGGCAATATTTCTAGAGGTAGTTTTTTATTTGCTTTTACTTGGGAGCTGCTATGCTGAAGCAGTTGAAAATAAATTATTTCTTCAAAGAGCTGGTGAAAATTTGTGCTCTTAATTTTATTTTTTTTTAACCTCCTATTCTGGATGAGCCTGTTTACTAAAAAGAGCCTTAACAGAAAGATCATCTTATATTAATCTGTTGGCTGTGATTTGGGCTGGGCACTGTTGGGCATCTTGCCCAGACAAGCTTTCTGACAGTATTGGAAAGGGAAATCTGTCCTCATTTCCACTGGCAGCAAGCTGCAGCCATGATCATTTAATGTTTCAGCATAACATTTCAGGCACTGTTTCTTTGCTGTTTTTTCCTTTGGTTCCTCTTTTGCTTTTGTACTCTTAATTTTGAAACAACACCAAAAAATCTGGTCAGAAAATAGGCCTTAGGAAAATTTGCAAGAATATCCTCAGCATTGTAAAAGTTTTGTAATATCCCAAACATCACTTGAAATAATGGTACTCTTCCCTTTGTCTCAGCAGTTGTACAGTACTTCTCTTTTACAGGCAGTCAAGATTAGCTCTTCTGTTGGCTTTAGATGATAGGGATTTACTCTCATAGAGCATCAAAAACCATGGGCAATAGAAATAATTACACTGGAACCAATGCATCTATCTAAGTAAAGCAGCTAGATTATGTATTTATTAAAATAATAATAAAATATCAGTTCATCTAAGTTTGACTCCATCTTAACCTGTACCTGTCACATTCCCCATTTTGTAACTCTTTCCTTACTGTAATTCCCTCAGTGAAGGAAAGAATAAGAACAGTGGCTGTCTGAGAGGTGTATCTGAGACTGTCAGTTCTCAATGAGTTACCCTGATACAATTGTGTCTTGTGGTGCTTCTAGATATTTTATGCTAAGTGCCTTATTGGAACATGTAACATGAAAATGTGAAATATATACTCCCAGTTTCACTAGGCTTTCTAAAAGCTTTGGAAAATAAATGATAGCAAAATAGATGTTTCTTATAGCAAAAACACAAGGCACTAATTTCTTCCACTCAAAAATGTAAAACCTTTATTTTGTGTCAGAGGATAAAAACCTGAATGTTTGACTTACAAAAAAAAAAAAGGAAGGAATTGACTGAAGGTTTTGTGGTTCACTAGCTGTTGAAAGGTAACATTAATACTGTTTTGGTTGTTTCCTACTATTTCTTTAACATCCTTTAAAACAAACACCTTTTAAACTTTTTAAATGTTAAAACTTGCATCAAGAAAAAAGAGGTTGATTGGTTTCTTGAGAATGAAAGGGTCTAAATCTGATATTGTTTGAATTTCCCAGTTTCCAGGGTGAAGGAGTGTTTATAGAACAGCACAGGTGGCAATTTCACTGCTCTGTTTTTTCAGTGTGCCTCAGGAGGAAGATCAGAGAGACCACATCTGGGTTTAAGAGAGGATGTCCTCCTTTTTTGTGATTTTCATCCTTTTTCCTGTCTGCAGGCCCTTTCCACAGTGTTGCAAATTAACACTGACTTCTGTGGTGGCTTTGATGATGTTGGGTGCTTGCCTGCAGTCTGGGTTGACCCTGCCAAGATAATGTCCCTGAGCAATCAGGTGCTGATAAATCTTAGTAATGATCAAAATGGGGCTTTTTGGCGCAAATTCACAATAGTTGCTTGTGGAGGAATTTCTGTTCCCTGTCACAATTTTTTTCTAAGCTTTTCTTCTATGCAATACTTTGAAGAGTAACAGCCATTTTGCTAACTTGACTTGGAAGCTGAAAAGCTACGAAATAGAAACAACTTAAGTGATGTTTATGCCCTACTTAGAGTGAGGGGGTTGCTGATGTGTGGGTCATCTCCTCTACATCCAGATCATCCTGAATGTGGGCAAGAGCAGGATCTCATCCTTCAGCTGAGCAGGGCAATCTGGCTGTGAGCAGGGATGCTGATGTCCCTGGTATGCTGTCCATGCCCAGGGTCCCATGCCCTTTAATTCAGTGAGTGACTAATATGGAAATTTGGCATATTGTTCGGCAATAAAAATCACAGGATTTTGTAAAGAGGGTAATAAGCCAGTTTCAGTGGAAGTGTGCCTGCTGAGATGGTAAACTGTGATTAAGCTCAGTCTGAAAATAATGTAGCTGGTTTTGGATGGAAACAATTTACTGTATATATGCTTAAAGTCCTTGGGGGGGTTCTGTCATTGTCTAATGTAACTACAGCAAAAATTCAAATCCTATTCCTGTGATGAGCTTCCATGTGGTTATTACTGAGATATGGTCATTTGTCAAAACTTAATGGACCACAAAAAGAAGTGTCTCAACAAGGACATCTATATTCATGTTTTAATTCAGCTTGGGTTGTTCCTCTGAAGCAAATTTCCCAGTCAGTCCCCTTTGGTTGGTTTTGGTTGAATATTAGAACATGAACAGGAAACTGATGCTTTTTGTTTATGAGACTAAACTAGAGGATGTGCTCAGGGAGTCTTGAACATACACTAGGTACAAGTGAGCTTCAGGACAAGGCATCAAAGCAGAGCTGGTCTGAAGTTTAAAGAGAGAAACAGAAAAATGTGAAATACATACAGTGGGGATGACAGATCCTCAGCACTAAATTTTGGTGTATAGACCAGTTCCTGTGTTTCTGTGATAGATACCTGCCAGTATACATCCAGTATAGCCCGTGCTCCCGTGAGCCTTTTGGATGCTTACTGCCTCATGAATTTAACCATCTCCATTTGGACAAAGACACTGTGTCCACATTTGTAATTTATACTCACATTGTTCCTGCAAAACATTTTACTGTGCAGTGCTTACTACTGGTAAAATACCACAGAAATGTGTGTCACTCTGCAGGTCAGAAAGTCTTAGTATGTGAGGAGTGTCAAAGCTGAGAATCATGGGAGGGATTCTTCTGCCCAGTTTTTAAATGCATTTATGAATATTTAGCATTTCTTCATCTGTAAAACCAGTTCTTGATTCTACCCAAAAACAAGAGACAGGATCTTGCTTTACTGTTAGAGGTGCAAGAATCTCTTCCATCAGTTGCAGGGTGACCCTCGGTCTGGAGGGCTGTGTACTGATGTGCTGTGCCTTTTCCACACACCCTGAAGAATGAGTCCAAAGCAAAAATGACTCTTTAGGGTCAATGGGAAATAAACCTTCCCCCCTCTTCTTACTGGTCAATCCTCAGAAAAATCAGAGCAGCTGGTTGTGTTGGGGTATTGTTGCTGTGTCAGCCTTACGTTTGCTTTGGAGAATGGAGGTTTCTGTGAGTTTTAGCAATATTCTGTTCCAGGCACTGTGCAAAGCTTCAGCACCTCTCCATGTACCAGCTGAGCATGTCTGAGTAACAGCACAATGATTGAGCTGATGAAGTTGCTGAATGAAGTTCAGTGGTGCTGCAGGCTGAGGCGAGAGGTCATGAAGTGGCTGGTGCCACAAGTATAAACCAGTGTGGCACTGTTAGGGGGGCTGTGGTGGATGAGAGAGAAAATCTGAATGGAAAAGACAAGGGTAAAGAAGCAGAGATGTCTGCCCTGGAAAAAACATTCACAGTCAATAATGGAGTCCAACAAAGTTTTTATTTTAAAATTAGTAACACTGAAGATGGATTGGAAAATTGTGCCCGGACCACTGTTATTCACATATGTGGTGAAGTTTGTAAAGACTTAATTTCAGCAGTAATAGTTTCCTCTTATATATAACAATCTCAAGCTGCTACACAAAGAAGGTTGCTGTTATTACCCTATTTCTATGGGGGATAGGGAGTGAGATGCTGGAGGGGTGGCAAGAAGTTACTTGTTTGAAGACACTCATCTGACCCAGACAGATTGAGCAGCAATTCCCAGTCTCCCTGAAGTATCAGAGCAGTGCTCAGTGTGAGCAGTATCTATAAACCCACAAACACCAGTTTGTGGCTATGTGGTACAGGATGGGGGTGCTCGCCCAGCCTCTGGGGGCTCCCTCCTCAGCCTGAAAAGTACCTCGATCTGGGATGGGGAGGGAGAAAACTGGGGGTGGACTTGTTCTTCTCCCAGAAGTGCCCAAGGTTATATCCAGTTGCTACCAAAAACTCTGTGCAGTCATGCAAAATTCATATATAATCTAGGTATGTGGGTTGAATGCTTTATGTGAGCTAATGGTTTATGTGAGCTACTGTGGTGGCCAAATTTTGTTGAGTGTCAATACTGCCAGCAAGTTGTCCCTCATTATTCTGTGGGTATTAGTAAGTTCATTTTGTGTTCTTTGATAGTGCTTATTATCTAAATTATTTTAAGTGGTTTGTGTCAGTTCAGTAAATGCCGGTTATGATTTCAAAAGCATTTTCACAGGTGCTTTACTGCATTTGTATTCAAGAGGCATATGCTCCTTTTGCATACATCATATGGGTATGCAGTCACTTTCAGAAGCAGATGTTTCACCCACGTACATGGGGTGGATTTCTGTAAGTAGAGACTCCTCTGTTAGACAAAACTGACATTGTCACTCCCAAATTCTTTGGTCTTGTCATTTGGTTCCAAAGTGTGCAAATTACTTCCAGGCACAAAACATCTCCAGAAAGCATTTGTAAGTTTGCATGAGGAACTTGATCCAAGGGTTTCCTTCTGTCATAGCTGCTGGGAGCTAGGTCCCGTGTGTGCCCCTTGCCAGGGAGGCCTTGGGCTGCAGCTCATGGTACTGGGGCAGAGCTCATGCTCAGGCTGTGCTCATGGAAATTTGGTGCTGGGTTGTGCCATAGTATGCAAGCAGATCCACTTTCACACCCTCGGACCGCTCACCTTCCAGACTTGGAGGGAGGTCCAACCTCATCAGGGTGGGTGTGGGAAGGGTGAAAGGGAAGCAGGGACATAGAGAAGGCAGCTTTGCAGGATGTGTGGGCTGATGTGTCCTGGGGCTGGCGCTCGCTGCGCTCTCGGCCTGGCGCAGCAGATGGCAATGATGTGCCACAAACGCACCTCGGCCCGCTCGCATCAGGGGCAGTCACAATGGCTGTGCCAGGTTCCTGAGCATGGATTTCATCCCAGTTATTACAGCTTTTTCTTTTTCTTTTCTTTCTTTTTTTTTAGATTAATTTCTTTTCACTCCCCATAAGCTGTCTTTGTTGCTGGGATAGCACGGTCTTACAGTCTTGCTCTGTGTTGCCGACTCTTAATATCTTAACCAGCTCCACAGATGTCACTGGTTCTGAGTGATCTGTAGACCTCTTATGAAATGCATGCCATGATAAAGGAGGACAGGCTGTGTGATTTAATGGCCCTTTCCAGACCTTAAATAATGTGATTTCACTTCTGTGGTGGAGTGAAAAGATGGTAAGGACTTCCTACATTATGAAGGAGGTAGGAGAGGTGAAATCTTTAACTGAAACTTCCAAATGTGTTTCTCCCACTTCCACAACCTCAGGGTCAACTGCTTTAGGTAACAGGAATTTTAATTACCTTTTATAATTTGCCAGGGAAAAACAATATTTGTGTGTGATATCTGCTACCTTAGCGATACCATTAACAAGCTGCTCTAAGGTTTCTAATGCCTAGTTTCTATGTAAATAAACAAAAATACCTGAATTTTGGAGATGCTAGGGTTTTCTGGCTACCACTTAACTATGTGAAAACTGGACTACATTTAGTAAGAATTGTCTATAAATCAAAGTGTTCATTCTTTGGACAGACTAACTAGTAAAAACCCACCATAAAATAATAATAATAATAGTAACAGTAATGTCAACAAACAATAATAAATAGTTAACATTGCATACAGTGACAGCAAATTTTGTAAATGAAAGTATTGATTGCTCCCTTGCATTGCAGTCCATCTGTTATTTTAGGCTTTTCTATACATTCTGTGAGCATATTGCCTAAGTGAATAATTTAATATAAAATCAGCATTAGAGATTTTCTGGATTCTGATACCCAATTTAAAAGTTATGTGCTTATCCTGTAAATGATATTTATAAACACAGTGTATGTAGGCACTGCTGCTTGAAGAAGTATTTTTTTACTCTATCGACTGTTAGGATATTTTTTCAAGGTTGTAATTTTTTTTTTTTTTTTTTTTTGGTAATGCAGCTCTATTAAAGCAATTCTGAAAGGAGGTCCAGTCACTACTAATTCCTGTGTAAATTAAGCATAATCACTCAGAGAAGAGACCCTTTATTTAGTGAGTTTAAAGCTCATTATACAATTTTGTAGGGGGAAAATTACCCTGCCTGTAAATTAGCTGCATTTCCTAATGAAATAACTTGGCAATTTTTTCAGCCTCCTTTGATAGGAATAAGAATTATAGTGGCATTGGAAAGTAAAATCATGCTATTCCTACTGGCAGTTTTTTCAATTGTACAAGAAATTATATCTGTGAATACATTTTGATTCAGATTGATCTCAACAAGTAACAAAAGCATCTTTTGTCACGGTGTTTTCTCATCTCTTTCCCACCTCTTTTATTAGAGCCTAAAGTCAGCTCCGTCAACCTTACTCCTGGTGTATGATGACACAAATTCTCTTGGGATATGTGGCTTTCTCAAGCAATAAAGCATCATTATGCTGCTCATTTCTGAGGACGCACTATTTCCCGTGTGAGTTGTGTTTCAAGGGACAAACCAGCAGAGCTCATGATGTTCATTTTCCCAAAAAACGAGGCTTTCTTCCTCCCATCAGGCTTGCAAAGGCGAGCGCATTTACCGTAGGTGTCTGTGCTTGTCTTGTTCTACCCTGACGCTTGTAGATGGCAGCAAATTGATGGCATTTTAAGTGCTTTGGCTGCAGCTACCAGCAACAGGAGTGGTGGAAGACAAAATAATTGTTCTTGAGCTGGCTGTCCCATCGCAAGCAGCAGCAGCCTCAGTGCACCTTAGCAAGCCAGGCCAGTGCCTGTGGCTCTGCAGTGCGCACACAGCCGCCCGCTGAGCCAGGTGTCGTGACAGAGGTACCCAGACCTGCTGTAAAACTGAAAATCATTGTAAGAATGCCTGAAAGAGCTGCTTTTTACTTTTTTCTGAAAGTGGTTTTGCTTTGTAATATAGATATTAACCATACGTACTTATAGGGTGTGGTTGGTTTTCTTTCATGCGAAAAAGGTATAAATTTAGGGGAGCATGGATTATTATCCTCAGGGTTTCTTTTTTCTCTTCTGGCTTTGGCCAGTTTTCAGCTGTATAAAATAAAGGTTTAAAAATAGTTTGGCTTTGAAAAATAACATTCAGGCTGTCCATAAAGAAGTATTCAGAAACGTCATCTCGGTGTGTGGGTACTTTCTTAATTTCTTCACACAACAATTCTGTTTGTTCTAAGATAACAGCAAGAAGCAAATCCTTTGAGTCTTTTTCAGTGCATTAAAATTAATGAAAGATTAAATGAGGTTTTGTTACATTTGATCAGTATGAAGTTTCATATCAGTGTGAACAATATTCTTTCAGCAGTTAGGACCTGGTACTGAAATTCTGCAGCTGGACGGTGGTTTTGGGTCAATAACTGGTTTCAGAGTTGCTTGCAGTCCAGCACAGAAAAGCAAAGCCATTTCCAAATACTGGTTCCTCTGTTTTTTGTGTAGATTCCTCTTTAAAGCATAGGGATGTGCATACTTGTCAAACAGGCCAGCGTGGTGAAAAATCATATTTCTATTTTGGATGGAATGAGAATGTGATCCCTGAAGTTACTGTACATAAGTCTGAATTGCTAATACTTTGGGTTTGCACACTACTACTGATTTTCAGTGCTTATCAGCAGACGCTCATCTCTTCTTAAAGGTGACGTATTTCTGCTTAGCATTTTCAGCATCTGAAGACAGACCCCTGAGAGAGTCACAATATTAAAATTCATTCTCTTTGCAAATGTGAAAACAATATAGTGTGAATTTCCTATGGCAGACATTTCTGTGAAAAAAATACTTATTTCTGATGAATTTATCTTTGTTTGATTTAATTCTTGATGTATTTTATATCTATAAATAGGTTGTTTATATCCATAAGATTGGTTGTTGGACAGAAACAATAAATAGCATAGGAAAACCTGAAGGATAAAGGAAATAAAAAATAAGCAAATTTGAGGTGAAAGGTGCATTACTCCATTGCTATTCTGATAATTAGAGTGAAAAATTTAATAGTTGCCATAAAGTATTTTAAACATGAGAATCTCTTATTAGGTGTTTCAGGACTGTAATTAATCACTTGCAGCCACATATGTTCTTTGCATAGTGGTGTGCAGCAGTAGCATTTTATTAAAATTCAATTCAATAATAACAGGTCACTCAGGATGTCATTTCCTCTGGAGAAGGTTGGGAAGCTGAATGCTGGCTGCTTCACCCCTCATGTGCTGTGCCAGCACACTGAGTTGAGTAGAGGAGAGTGCAAGTTGAGCACACAGAAAGCCCCTTGCTCTGGGTGGAAATGCTCATGTGAGCATGGGAGCAGAGGGATGGGCACAGGGCTGGCAAACGCGTAACAGGGCTGCAGATAGACAGAGTGCCACTGAGCACAGGCACAGAGCTCTGATAAACACACTGCAAGTCACAGTCAAATTCCTACCAAGAGGAAGTACGACGGTTAAAAAAAATTAATTCATAATAATATAAAATAAATGCAAGTGATATGTTGTCCTAATGACAGAATTTTTTTACTTAAACAATTTTTTTTTTTTTTTTAGCAACAGTCATGGATTAAATACTCCCAGTTCCTGTGCTACCTTCCTGCCTTAACTAGCTGGCAGTGCAGTTAAGATAAAGATGGGTGAACAAGTGGTTGGAGGTGCTCTGATTGTCACTTAGTTTAATTAATCCCTTAGGGAACAAGATACCAGAGGGACAGATTTTGTCTAGTATATTCCATGTTCCTTTTGAGGGACAGGATGAAACATAAGCAAGAGTAAGAAGGTGCCTTTGGTGCCCAGTGGGATTTGGGAACTGAGAAACATTTTGGTAACAGACAGTTCTCTGGAGGTAATGAGACAGAGTAAAGATCCATTCTGAATTAGGTGAAGTGTCTAAGAAAGGTGTTTTCCTGAGTGAGTCCTTGCAGACTGTTGGGAACGATGTTACCAGTTATTCATTCCATCCTCACAGCATGTAGGGTAATCCCTCATGAAGTATGCAATAAGTATAAAACATTTTGTCATGCAGCTGAAGGAACCTGAAGCCCCGTCCTGCACTGTCTTCTGCTTGTGACTCACATTCCTTTTGGAATGTATCTCACTGGCATTACAAGAAAACACATTAGGCTCCTGGAAGTGTTCTTAGGGTCAATGAAGAGCAACATAAGTTATGTAGTTGCACCCTGTTGTTTTAGATTTTACTTCAAGAAGATTTTTTTGCAATTAGATTGTTGTTGCAGTCAACAAAGTACAAACATAGGGAGCAGAGAGGTTTTGAAAGGGAGGGCACCTGCCAGTAGCTGCCTGAGGATTCTTTCTAATCCTAAATATGATTTAATGCTCTTTGAAAAGAATTAAGAATCCCATTTTACACTGAAGCATGCTGTTAATGTGCATATAAAAAACTCAGCAATTTTATTGACAGTTATGAATTTACAGCTGCTGGTGGTGAATTTTTTTTTCAAAAGACTGCTTTCCTTTACCCAATTCTTTGCAGACCGTTGTCATAGTTTGCTATTAGCTAAGGCAGAACCTCATTTAGCAGAAATGCATAGGTCTTCAATTTCACTGTGTACATTAGGAAAAAAGGAAATCAATGTGAAGCCTGGACTTACTCTGCTGATGCCAGAGATGACTATCTGTGGCATGCATAAAGAAACCCTGGCTCAGAATAGGTTTTCTTTACCCTTTGGATGTTAAAAATGACAGAAAGAGGCTACAGCTGCTAAGAGTTCTTATGAATTTTATCCTCTGGTCAAATTTGGTGTTAATCCTAGAGACTTTCAGTATATGTACCGAATATTTCAAGTACTCAGTATTAATTTAGTATTTATTATTGTCATTTATATTAATTGATGGGAGGATGAGTACTAAGAAACAATTTGTGCATTTGAAGTTTCATATTTGCATTGAATATCAATTGTGTGTTTGTGTGCAGATGATTGCCACACAATATATGCATATACATATATATATGTATACATAACTATATGTGGATGCATATATATATATATATGTATACATATATATGTATAAATACACAGATGCTCCTTTTTGTCTGTGTACATGTACCTGACCTTCTAGTCTGTTTATGTATAAGAACATGGGTCTGAATGACTCTTTAAATTGAATAGTCACAATTCTTTTTGTGTATCTAAACATTTAGACATATTTTTGTGTATCTAAACATCAAGAATATAAAGGGGTGAAGATAAGTTTTATTTGTTATAAAACCAGGATTTGGAAAAAATCCAGCCAACACTCAGCTTGCGGAGTCCAGACTTCACAGGGGGAGGTCTCTGTCTGTAGAGTTTCTCTTAAATTGACATTCGCTAGGAAAATTCCTTATAAATTTTGTTCTTTAGACTTGACTAAAAACCCCTCAAGGAATAGATTGTTATGAACTTTTGGAAAAAGTGGAAGTTATTGTTCTGTTGGATCTAAAATAGACCTATTTTCCCCTTTTTTATTACACTTGCCATGATATCTTTTACAGAAATGTCTTTGAAATAATGTCTCACATGTGTGTTGGCCAAGAAAAAAAAATATTGTAAAGAGAATTTTTAGTAAAATATTAAGAAAAGATAGGGAACTTTTAAGAAAATGGGAAGGTATAATTGTAGCAACTCTGCTTTTGAAACTGAAAAGATTTCCTTGAATAATTTTTTTCTGTCCCTACTGAAGCTGCTATTCTGGCCTGTGGAAAATGACACTGACTGGTCTTGACATGATAGGATGGAGACATTCTTTATGACTCTACACTAAGAAGAAGTTGGAGCTTTCCAATTATTTCTATCAACTGATATATTTGTAACATTATTTCCAGCAGTTATATTTCATGGTGTGTTTGTGGTGTCAGAGTCTGCAAATCTCGTCTACTAGTCTTTTCTGAATTATTTTATTTATAATTGTTACTTTTTAATTCTGAAGCATTACCAACATCTGCCAGTGGACTCTGCAAAGTAACTGAATTCAGTAATTAATTTCAAGGGAATGTTGAGCTATTCCTTGCCCAAACTCATTCTCTGGTTCTGGCTTTCCAGAGATATGAATTCAGTATATTTGAGCAGTGAACTTGCCTTAATTTCCAGATATGCATAAATGTGCATCATTCAGCTGGGGAATCCAGTTCTGGCTTGGATCTTGGGAGGTGCTGGTTCTGAACTTTTTCCTGACAGCTGACCCTGATTCCTTCATCTGATCTCTTTGAAGTACCTTGGGATGCCTGGAAAATGTGTGTATATTGTTGTTTGCTTCCAATGTAAAATTATCCCCTAAAGATGCTGTAGTTTGACATAGTGCTTTAGATTTTAACATGTTTGAGATATATTCCTCATTTTAACTTACTCCATTGCTCACGTTTCTTTTGGAAAAGGAAAAAAATTGATTTTGGAAGGCAAACTTCTTTTAGAAATTTTATTGTCTTCTCTTTTTAAATTTTTTTTTTAAAGGCCATTTTTCTAAGGATCTTCTTAGAGATTCTAAGATGTTTTCTCATTCCTTCAAAAATACAGGATCTGTATGAAATGAACCCCATGATAAGCCAGAGTATTACTTCATATTAAGTATACAATATGTATGATGGACAAAAGAAATGGAAAGACCTGTGGCATATGCTGTGTCAGGTATTTTTCTATACTTAATGATCTATGGTCTTTTCCCAAAGATGCCTATTAAACCTTATATAGGTGAGCTAGTTCTAAATTTAATCTAATTCTAATTCTAGAATTAATTCTAAAGATTAGCTTCTCTTAATTTAAATATAGTGGTTTACATTTACATAGCAAATATTTTTCTAATTTTAATTAATTAATCAGCCTTAGAATTGGAGGAGTTCATTTTTTTTTTTTTTTTTGGTGAGCTAATTAGATGTAATCTCACTTTCTCTATCTCCATTGCCTTTAATCAGCTTTCTCTGGCCAGATAGCACTCTTAATTCAGTTATTTCACTTCCAAACTATATTTGTGTTTATATATTGTTGGCATTTATAGTAATGCTTGGTCTTGATTGTTTGCATGAGCCTCAGCATTTCCCCATAAGCTTCCAAGTGGATTTTGATTCCTGCGGTGGTAATAAGAGTGGTGGAAACTGCTGCAGTAATGTGAACAGCAGTTTTATAACACTGTACATGAGAACAAAATATATCATGGAGCAGTCTGCTGCTTCTGGGGACTGGATCTGTTGGAAAGACTTGTTTCATGTACATGTTTTCATTCTCTATTTCTGAACTGACAGTTTGGGGTTACATTTATAGGATTCCTGTCTCACCTCTCTACCTGTTTGGTAGAAGTAGTTCCATACCTACAGGATGAGTTATACCTGCATCAGCTAGGAAATGAGTCATGCTTTGGTCTAACCTGCTCCCTCTGTGCTCCTAACAAATCTTCCATCTCTACTTCGATGAACAAAAATATGTATGTTTTGGAAAACAAATGCCTTAATGTGTTTCTGTCCCCTGCCCAAGCCACAGGGCCTGTCTGGGGTGCTGTGGAGACAAACCTCTCCATTCTCCTCTGTTCTGCACTGACAGCATTTTGCCTCAGAATCAAGTTTCTCTTACTGAAGGGTCTCCATTGGCACAAGCCCAAGGAACCAGCACGTGCTCTGTGATGCATCTGAACTCAAGTTTTGGGGGCCTAGAAATTAGTGAGTGCTGTTTTGGGCATTTAAAGTGCTGTGAATTGTGGTAATCCTGAGCAATATTTCAACTATTTGAATAGACAAATTTTAAATGATTTTTGAATATTTTCCATTAATAATTTTAGGTAGTCAATTTAATTTAATAAATTAATTTAAATTAACCGTTATGCTTATAATATATAAAAAATACTAATAATAGTCCATTTTGCATGTGAAATCAGATGCTTTTTCTGGTCTCAAATTATTTGGGCTGCATCATGCTAAGAGTTCAAAATGGAAAAAAAGTCTTGAAAGTCTTTTAAGGATATGTATTTGTGTACTCATGATCTGCTGAAGAGGCATTCTCTTTGCTGCTGTAAGACACTTTTTACTTTCACTAACTAAAGATCAGAGCAAACTATTTGAATCAAAGCTTCTTATTTAAAACAGTTTATTCATGGCAACACACTTGCTGAATTTGCAAGCAAGCACCTTTATGTAGCTATAGCAGCATGAAGTGTGCCTGCCTGTTATTGGAAAGCATCCAAGGACATCCTCAGCCTTTCAACTTTCCTCTGTGGGGTGGGGTTTTTGTAGCTGTTGCTGCTTTTCTTCATTTCCCGTACTGCAGCGATTTCTAAATAAGTGCCAGTTGATTTCTCCATTTGTTATTTTTGTCTTCAAAGTTAGGGTGCTTAGTGAGCCACTGAACAGATACAGACTTTCTTTCCTGGACAGCTTTAAGTAGGATCTCTTCCCTTTCCCAGGTGGTACTAGCTGCCAGCAGGCTTGGCCCTCTGGAAGAATCCTGCTAGCCCCATGATTTGTGATGGCCGGGGTACCAAAGGCTCCCTCTTTAAACAATACCTTGCACTAATTTGCAAATGAAGCCCAGGTTGTTAATCAGAAATGGGAGCAGTGATTCCTGTCTCCGCAGGAATGCATGAGGAGTTTTGTGGCAAGGGAAGGCCAAGGCTGGGCCCCATCAGGGCTGGGGAGTGGGCACCAGCAGAGGAGAGCTGGTGGTCAGTGGCTCAGCAGTGTGGGGTGAGAGTCCATTCCCCAGCCTCCTCCTAGCCCTGAGTCCATGAGGATTTCAGGAAGTCATTAGGGTTACTCAGTGATGGGCTTTCTGCTGCTTTTCCCCAGGCTTCTCCCTTTCATCTTTACAAAGCCATTCAAAAATTGCCTGTAACTGGCACATGTGCTCTATTTCAGAGATGAAGGGTGCCATTTGTGTCTAGTTTGAATACTGACACACCATTACCAGGTTAGAAATTTAAAGAAGAAGCTGCCTTCTAAGTAAGAAACTTTGACATTAATTGAAACATTTGAATTTAATTGAACAAGTGGTTTTTAGTGACCTCTGCTTCCCAGTTGATATGCTCCTTTTGTATACAACACTTTGGTGCAAATTCATCAGTACATTCTAAGCAAGTATAGAGATTACGACGAGGATTATGACATGATTTTAGGAGGAGATGCTGTCTGACTGATGCATTTTAAGCACTCTTTCAAGTCTCCTCCACTTCTGCTTAATGTCCAGTTTGTGATGTCAGTGGATGTATAACAATATAGTTCTTTTATAAAATCAAAATCTTTGTGCAGTGATAGAAATACTACTTGATTAAACAATAAATAAAAGAATTAACATTGTAACATAGGTCTTGTAAATGATCTCCAGATTAGACAGATGCACATGTGGTCATGTTTAAAACCAGCTTTTTGTAATAGTGTAAAGAAGCACTGAGATGTTGTGTGAATAGATGTATCATGTTGAAATATCTAGTGGAAATAAAGGAAAAAAGGATCAACATTTACAATACAAGATCAGTAAAACAGATTGAGAATGACTGGAGGGATAGCTTTTAACTATTCTTTTGGGCAATGATAAAAATTCCATCCTCAAGGCCCTTCAAGGGATAACTAGTTCTAGTCCTCCAATAATCCAAGGTTCTACTATTTGGAAGAGGACTGTTGCAAGAAAGAACCAGATCAGCCATTGCTTTGTCTGGATGAACCTTTCCAAGGACAGAATCTCTCAACCTGTTTGACAAGATATTCCAGTGCTGCTAGCAAAAAGACTTTTCCAGCTGTCCAACTTTAACCTCTGAAACTTGTGTGGTTGTTTTCCTTGTTATGGTGTCTGACCCTACCAAGAGATGTTTGGTGGTGGTGTCCAAAGACCTGCCCTTCAAATAATTGTAAGCAGATATTATTAAATACCTTTGTGATTCTCCTTCACCAAAATTATCAGGCCCAGCTCCTTCAGCTTCTCTACACAGGGTATGTGTGTTAGGCACCTTGGTTGGACCTTTCCAATTTTCTCTGCATCCCTCTTGAACTGAGACTGACTCAGCAGGAGCTTCCCTTAGTGTGCTGCCAACTCCTCTGGATGCAGGTCAGCATGCAATTTGTTCTGTGCACAGTGAGGGCTCACTTAGGCAGTGGACTGTCCACTGTAACGCCACAGGCATGTTCCCAAGGGCTGCTGCTTGGTGAGCTTTCAGTCAGTGCGTGGGGTTGTTCCACTCTGGTTGCAAACCCTGTGGTTTTTGCTATTGAAGGTTGTGACATTTCTGTTGGTTAGCCCCCAAATTTATTGAAGTCTCCTGAGCTGAGGCTCTGGCACTTATCCTGTCAGCCACTCTGCCTAGCTCAGAGCTGCCTGAAAGTTTGCTGAGTCTGTTGACTTCCTATCTGAGTGCAGGTCAGTCTACCAAAGCCTACTGATAAAGTCCATCCTGTTATTTTTATTTTTATAGCTTCCTAAGATACTTAGCAATGCTTTTAGGAAAAAACCCTCCATGATATGTCACATTATTTTCCTACTCTTCTAAAAAGAAGGAAAGACTCACTAATGAAGCTGAAGTTGTATTTTATCCTTATGCAGATATGATGTAAATATATTTAGGTTGATGTATGAAATTTTGTAATACCTTTTTATTTCTTCTGAGTACACCTTTTTCTGTTCTCTTTATCTCACTGAGTGACATGAACCCTCTACCACTCTATCTATAGTTTTAGATACAATTGATTGTGCTTTTGAACGAGAAGTGTTTGATTTGTGACAAAGCAGTGTAATGTGTGTTCAGAAAGTATTTTCAGGTTAGACTCTGAGTCTGTGTGGAGAAATCATCATAGCTGCTCTTCCAAAATCATTATTAGACACCTTAAATAGTTTCACATATTTGTGAAAGTTTCTATAACTTCAGATCCTATTTGACAGCTGTAGTGCAAATAAAGGACATTGACTGAATTTCTGAACTATGATAAAAATGTAGTCTAGAAGGATTTTAGTACTGGGAAAAAGGAATGCATCTTAATTTTTTATTTTTTTTAGATACTGTATATCTTGAATGCTAGCCCCAAGCCAGACTCTCTATAGTTGCAAATTTTAATTTAATTCAGGGAAAAGAACTCCAGCAAAACATGAAAAGTTACTTAAATCTAATATATTTGGGGGGTTTCTTGTGGTGAGTTTTTTTGTTGTTTAACTCTCATTATTTGAACCCATTAACTAAATGACCAAGTGGCTCCAGCTCTCAGTTTATGAGCTAGATGATGGATGCTGCAATTATTTTGAAATAAAGTGTTATTTTTTGTAAGTTAAGAACTGGTGCTTTGTAAGTGAAAAAATGGTTGCTGAACATTAGAAGCATGTAAATGGAACAAGAAGGAAGATCTGCAGAAATTCAGAGGAAGACTTTTGAGGCTTTCTGAAAGGTCTTATGGAATGGAGCCCATTGACAGTCCCATGTTCACTCTCCCTGCTGATCACTGGGTCCACCTGGACATTTAAGGCAGCTTTTAGTCTTGTGGGAAGGACATAATTTGACTCAGTTATTGTCTCAGTCCAGAAAAACTTAGCTTCCATGGAGAAAAGCTTCTATGCAGAGGTAGATTTTATGGTGTGAGTCCACTTCTATTTCATTTAAAGATCATGGTCTTCCTTTAACCTCGTCAGAAGAATGAACAAATCTGGTTGACTTCCCCCTTAAATTCCTCTAGATTACTTCATGTGTTCGATGTGCAAATTAACATGAATGCAGACTAAGCAAGGAAAGCATTTTTAAAAGACTCACCAAGAAATACAGTATACTGTGTAAGAACTTGTTTGCTGCCAATAGATCAAGGCACAATAATGGAGACCATGTTCAAAGCCCTAGAATAATGTTAAAGAACATAAAGAAAATGACAACCCAGGTTCCCTTACAAAAGTACAAATTTATGGCTAGTCCTACAGGACCATGTTAAAAATTGAATTATAATTTATACCTACATAATTTGAATAGTCAGTGTGGTTGCCATCCAGTATTTTATTAATTTTCTTGGTGTGTTTTTTTTAAGAAAAGCCAAAAGTGACAATTTTATTATGGTGGACAACCACAAGTTGAATGAGATGGCAGGAATTATCCTTCAGAGAATCTGATGTCATTCACATGGCAAACTCGTGAAACCCAAAGGACACACTGTGCCTTGCCCGGCTCCCAAAATCGACAGAACTGTGTTAGTTTACATTGTAGATTGTTGTGGATTTTTTTAACAGAAGGTGTACACTCCCACCTTGCTTTTGAGAAGGAAATAGACTGGAGTGTTATTTGTTCAAGAAAGCAGCATTGAGTTTAAACAATTTCTTGCAGCGATACCTTTGCTTGCAGCTCCTTAGAGCTACATAAATCTGTTGAGGAAAACAGTAACAAGAGGGAAGTGGGCTCTGATAATAACAGGTTCTTGACAGCAAAACTTGAAATGAAGAGAAGGGCAGCAAGCAGGGGGAGCAGTAATACTGGGAAGATATTTGCTCTGATAACCTTGGCATGGGCAGGAAGTAGAACTCAGCCCTCCTTCACCTGAAAGTTTGTGGTCACAGCTGTTGCCTTGCCAGGGGGAAAATACAGGTGGCTTCTCTTGGCATGTGTAGATGGCTAAAGGGTATTCCTGAGCATGAAGAGAGTGCACAGGCTGCTGGCTGCTTGTTGGCAGGCCGTGGTGGGCTGCTTTCGTACTCACAGCTTTGTGACACAGCGGTGTGACAGCAGTTCCTTCTTATTTTAGGCTGCTGAAAGGGCTTGCTTTGTGGATTTGCTAGTTACATTGGTATCCTAAAATTGAAACCATACACAGTTATGTCATGTTAATATTTGGTTTGGTAATTTCTGTTTTGCTTTATACACTTCTAATTCAACACAGGAATACTGCATTCAGCTAAGAGTTTGTTGATTCCCTAGGAACAAAAAAAAAAAATGCAAACCAAACAAACTTCTTTTGGGTATTGCTCTCTTGTGTTCCAAATAGTAGTATTTGAAATCACTAACTACTTGTGGTAAGCCTCTGAAAATAGATGCATATAATGGAAGTCATGTTTTTAAAGTAAAAAGTGGATTTGTGATCTCTGTTACAGATTCTCCACAAAACATCAGACTAGTTTAGCTTTATGTTGGGGCAAGACCTTGGCCTTAAAAAGAGACCAGCTTGATACTTCACTGAAAATATTGAGATAACCTTAGAGTGAACCGTTTATTTTTGATAAATCACACAGAATCATAGAATGTCCCAAGTTGGAAGGAACCCACAAAGATCACACAAGTCCAACTCCTGGCCCTGCACAGGACACCCCAAGAGTCACACCACGTACCCAAGAGCATTGTCCAAACTCTTCTTGAGTTCTGTCAGGCTGTGCTGTGACCACTTCCCTGGGGAGCTGTTCCAGTGCCCAACCACCCTCTGGGTCAAGAAGCTTTTCCTGATATCCACCCTGAACCTCCCTGACACAACTTCAGGCCATTCCCTCGGGTCCCGTCACTCGGCACCACAGAGCAGAGATCAGTCAGGACAATGTTTGCCAGCTTCCAATCAGCTTGACATCTCTGGATTCCCAAGACTACTCAGAAATCATCAAGAGAGGTTTTGTGATCATATCAACTAGCTCTTTGAGATAAATCCCATCTTTTGGATGAATGCCATCAGGCTGCATAGATTTGTTGGAATCCAGGTGGAACAGCAGAAAATCTGCTGGTGAACTTGGTCAATGGCAATTGCCCTAGAGCCATCTTGACCTCATGGAAACAAGTCTTCTAGAAATCAAAAATGAATCTTGCTGTCCTTCCACCAGAATAACTTTGACCTCATTAATATTTTTACTTTGGCAGTCTAAGCATTATGGGGTTGTAACCCAGCTTAGAGGTGTTAGCTGCTGGACCTCAAAGGGAAATCCCTAATCCTCTGAGCCCTCTATATTTGCTAGAAAAACTCCTTCTGGGAAAAATCGTGTGTCAAAGGGATTACAGAGCAAGTGTCATGGATTCTGTGTATTCCACACTGTGGATTCTGCCAGCATCCCAGCAGCAGGACACCATGGTGTCTTTGTCACAGCTGCAGGGATTCTTGTCACAGCCACAATAGTGATCCTTGTCACGTCCAGTGCTTTTTGTCACAGTGCTGTGGAATAATCGTGGCAACTGCAGCATCGGCCAGCTCCACCAAGGCCAAGCCTGCATGTGCATGGGGGAGCACAAGCTCTGCTTCCCCCTGGTAACCCAGATGTGCTGTGAGGTCTAAGGTCACTACCTGCTACATCACGGTGTTGGTTTTTGGTGAACCAAAAGGAAAGCATTTTGGTGAAACCAAAAGGAACCCGATGAACCCCTTTGGCAGGAGAGATGAAACCAGGAGGGGGGCAGCTCTGCCTCCATGGGCACTGTGAGTCTGACCTGTGAGGTGGGGTTTAATGATGTAGAGATTCAAAACTTGTTACCAGGGGACATGATAGCAGCAAAATGGATTTGAAACATGAAAAAAAAAATTGCCCTGCTGTTTTGTTCCCTCATGTGTATATACTACTTTTCAATCCAAAACTTACCCTAGCTTATCTGTGGCATTACTGAAGCACTTTTGTGCTTATTTCCACAACCTCTGTGCTTCATACTTCCCAACCTCCTTTTGGGAGGAGGGAAGTATGAAGCATATTGAGGGGCAGATATTAGACTTCCTAATATTATACATGTACACTGGTTTTGATTCTGAATCCAGCTCTTGGTTAATTTCAATCTTGAGAAACTGAAGGATGAGAAATTGGGCAATACACATTTATGAATTCATGTGCCCAATTCAATGTGCCCTTTACAATTTGCATATTTCTTGCTCCTGCAGGACTGATTATAAAGACTGTTAAAAAGGCCCTAGATGGTATGTTAAAATTTAGGGCTTTAGGCCATGACTTAAACTGTAAAAAGTATTACTAAGTGCAAAAGTCAGTCCACTTCTAAAGTCATTGGTAGTAATTTCCTTTACGACTATGGTGTACTGTAAAACAAGTTTTATTAACCTCAAAAGTAAATGTCCTTAATGTGTGCCTGCACTGGATAGTTTATAGGGGCTGTGCAGCTAAGTGTGTTTGCCTGGCAGAGTCCTGCTTTTACCTCAGTATTGCAATGCAGTGCTGGAAACCACAATATCAAAAAGCATCTCTAGAGTATTAGCATTTGTTGTGGGGCAGCCACATTAGCCACAGATTTCACTGCCTGGAAATGAAAAATAAAAAGCAATCCTCTTGATAACAGCCATTCAAGTGGCTTCTTTATCTAACTGGAAAAGATCTTTCTGCTTGATTCTGTATATTAGTGGTATTGAATTAAAAATTAGTATTAAATATACAGTAAATTCTGTATAAAAATATAGTACTTTTATATTCCTTTATCAAAAAAAGTCAAAGTACTTCTATTTCACTCTTGAAAGTGATTTTTCAGAAAATTATATAGAATACTAGCTAGAGATATATGTATATTACTGTAATTACTATGGAGAAGTGAATAATTTTTTCCCCTCTATATGTTAAAATCTTATTTACTGGGGAATTTTTCTGATTCTTCTTCCAAAGGATATTTCCAGGTTGAATCTCCTCTTTTTCCTTATGTGATAGGCAGCCAATACTGCCTATCAAGTATGTCTATGTTCAAGCTACTCTGAATTAATCCTGTGTTCCCTGGCATCAACCTCCCATTTCTTTCCTTATCTTTTTGAGGTGCTATGAGGGTTTGATCTGAAGCACCATTAGTAGAATAGACATAATGATTGTATCAGCTGATTAGAGGCATCTAATGTATTTTCTGGACATCAGTTACTACTCAGTAATGGGATAGTTCAAGGGAATACTACATGGGGCTTAGGGTTGACTAAGAAGCCAGAAATCTGTCATTTTGCTTGCAGCACGTAGGCAATTTTTCCTTGTCCTCGTTGTAGTATGAAGGGTCCCTGGTGGAAAGGCTGTTCATATTTCAGTTTGGGTTAACCCATGTCTTTGGTGCAAGCGGCACAGCTTACAGGGAGTTTGGTATAGAATACATATATATAGAATATATAATTGGTAATAAGGTGATTGGCTTCTCTGTGGCAGTTGCATTGCCCCAGGCTCAGACTGGGACTCTCCTTGCTCACATTTCACTCACCTTCCTTTCCCCAGCTGTCAGCTGGTGGCTGCTGCCATGACTGAAGGATAATTCAGTACGTGGGTGTGGTTACTGTGGCTATGTATCAGTGTGGCAAGTTCAGCACATGGTGGTTTCAAATGTCTTCACAGCTATACTAGGATTTTCCCCCACTTTTGTTTTTTTTTTTTCTGTGGAGCTATATTAATTACCAAGTTATTTTTTATTATTTTTAAATTTGATGATGCTACTTTATTTTATTACGTCTATTTGACTCTTGTCAAAACCACTTATGAATAACAACAACATAATTTAGTAGAGGATATCAGCTCAGCTGCTCTATGAAAGCTTTATTTAAGGGGCTTCTCTTGGCATGCAGTGAATATTTAATCATTGCCTTTATTTTCTGCTCTCATTTTCGATTCAGTTTTCAATTTATAGGTTTTAATTATGTAAAAAAGCCAAAGATATGCTCTTTCTTTCTTTCTATTTAGTTTTTCTAAGACAGACTAATTTGAATTTGTCACTGAAGCTTTCCTTTTACTATATTTAAGTTGGTTTTAGAGTCCTTTCAGTCTCAGAATTTATATTTTATTTAGTATTTTTGGATCTAGAAAAGTACTGAGTCAAACCTTGATGCTGTTAAATTCAATAGACCTTTTGCCACTAACATTTGTAATGCTGGGATTTGCACATTTGGTTTTAGATAGGTTCATAAGTTCACAGTAATGCAGGATTTTTATTGCAAATGATGTCATGTTAGTGCTTGTGATTACTTAAGGCAGCCTTTGTAAAGCTACAGTTAATTTATTGATTACTAGCAAATAAAATTACTTGCTTTAACAGCTTAGGAATTTCAAATTCTGTTGGAATTGATGTAGGTTTAAGTATATTTTTTTATACCTGTCATCTCCTGCAAGTACTTGGTGAAATGTATATATAACATTACTAGTAAAAGGATACTTCAGAGTTTTTCTGTTAACTATTCTAAGATCTGTCTTTTCTCTCTTTTGTTTCATTTAAGGATCAAATTTTTGTTCCAATTAAGATTTTCCTGAAAACTCTAAGTTGTTAGATCAATAACATACATGGGTTTGGGGTTTCTTTTTTAGAAGTTAGAAGTCTAAACTAAGTTCCTCTAAAAGGAGATAAGTCTAAGTTCAACTAACCTTTTGTTCTGCAGTGTGCTGGATCCTAACAGCATCAGGCCTTTAGTCCTTTCATGACCTAGTTGAATGTACAGGTAACAAATCAATACCCTCAGATATTAACATTTTCTATCTAATTCCTACTACTTCCACAGTGAAATTCTACAGTTATGTCAAGTATTTTTTGGAAATATCAATCAGCTTTGTATTTTTTAACCTATTAATGTGCTGAGACAATGTTGGGTTTCCTTCAGTTACATTGTTGCAGAATGATCTGATGACTCCAACACCTTTTTCTTACCAAAACAAAAAAAAATATTATTGAAAGAGTCCTAGGAAACTGGTGTCATTATACAGCCTGTAACACCCTCCCTGACTCCTGGGGTTTTTTTAACTGCCGTTGTTGTCTGATGGGAGCAGTTTAGTTGCCATCACACAGCTGCCATTAAACCCTTGCTCTCAGTTTTTCCCAGACTTTTTTGTTATGCAAAAACCCAGGGTAGGGATTGGGGCGTCCTTTCTAAGACTCTGATGTTAACACAATTGTGCAGCCTTGAGTGAATAAAGTCTTAAAGAATTGGAATGGTACTTCTGCAATCCAATTAATTTAATTTTACCTGCTTTAGCAAGGTTTAATGTGGTGAATGCTCCAGTTCATTATTCACACATTTCATGTGTGAAAAGTAAGTTCCCATCTGTTTGACTACAGCTTGAACTTTGGAAAGTGGACAGTTGTCCTGTCACATGTGGGCTTTTCCTTTTTTTGTGGACCCTAGTGTAATTTTGCCAGGCCCTTTGAGTTAATTCATAGTACATAACATAGAGTTAATTCCTGTTCCTTATGTAGGTGTGAAGCCAGGACTCTAAGCTACCTTCACATCCAAGGGACTAATGAAGCAGAGCACTGCTTACTATTTTTCTGGCATAAAAGCAGAGCTCAGAATGAGCAGAAATGATAATTTAACTTGTATTAGGTTTCTACATGCATTTTTCATCCCCTGAAAAAATTGTCTTCGCAAACTAACTTTTTAATGAGAAAGCTTCAAGTGTTGCTGGTAGCAATGATTGTCTAACTACCTACAGCACTTCTTGTTAGTTCATTAAAAGACTGGCCCTCCTAATTTCATCTGCATGTCTTTCCATAATTTGTACAGACCTCAATAATTAAATGGGTGATAATCTGTCAGCAGAATTGCAAAAGACCTTGATCCTTACATGCACAAGCCCTCGGGCAGTATTTACAGTTATCTAATAGCATGTTGCCTTTCTTACTTGATTTTTAAGTGAATAGAAGATACTGTTGATGATATTAGCTTCATAAATAGTCCATTGTGGAATGGATGAAGATGCTTTGGGGTGGATATAGGCAGTCTGTCACCTTGGTCCCTTGTTATTGCAAAGACAGATCTCATTTTTGGCTTAGTTATTTGAAACTGTCCCTGTCTTTATTTCACTGATAAGTCATTTTAAAATCTGAAGTGAATGTTATTTTTTCACTCTTTGAAGGCCAGATCTCTTTGTGATACTTGGATGGCGAAAAGATGGTGACTAAAACACGTATTAGGTATATGCAGCATAATTTCTAATGGTGCAGAGGTGAAGCTGGGGAATTGGTGCTCACCCTCTGAAGGTCAGAGCAACAGATTGAGTTGCATGACTGGAAGTGTTCAGAACTTACAGTGCTGCTTAAAGTATCTTTATCTGTCTTCTCTTTTGTATGTTCCTCTCTTAAGACAGCTAAAAATACTCATCCTAATTTATTTTCTTTCTTTTTAATTTTTTAACCTGGTCTTCAGGTTTAGTGTAATTTTACCTTTTTCATACTTAAATGCTGACTCTCTAAAATGCTGACTTAAATGCTTTAAGTCTCTATTTCACCTGGGAAATGCCTCCAAAAGCATCCATTTAAATATAGCAATTTTGGTGCATTGGCCTCCAAATAATTTAGAGAGAAACTATCCATCATTAGATGAAATTTTGCACTCTTATCAGTGCAGTGCTCACTTTCTGATCATCTGAAAAGTTTTCAGACTCTCACCCATGAGTTATGCAGCCATCACTGCTCATTTTCTAGCAGAATCCCTGTGTCTACACGTGCTCCTGGCTCACCAGCTCCTCTCTTATTCTTCCCTCAGAGCAACACAGGGTAATTATCTTTCCAGCTCATCTGACTTATCACATTTAAGACTGTACTTGAAGAGTGAGGTCTCAGCTTTAGGACTGCATCATTATCTTCTGAAATATTTTTTTAGATCTGCTGTTTTAGCACTACATTATGCATTTTATACATTCTGTCCTCAGAACAAGGGAGCAAAAATGGAGCAGGGAGAAAGGAAAGTGCCTGCTGTTTCGAGTTAGTGTTCCTACTGGGACATATCTCTGATGCAGGGTCAGGTGAAGGCAGTGCAAATGGTGCAGGAAGGCACTTTACTGAGTTGGAATGAAATATCACAAGCTGAAAGAGTAGTTTCTGTCCACCTGCCTGGACAAAGTGATTTTGTCTGGGCTGCTGTTGGAATTGTCCTTGCGTGGTTTGGCAACTGTTTGCAGCATCCTCATTATGTTATTTCAGTTTGTGCACATGTTGTGAATAGAAAGAAACAACGAGAAAATAAAAATCAGAGCTTCTCTGCCAGAAAAGCTTGATACCTTAGGCAGAGTCCTCGAAATTATTACTCTTTTGCAAAGGGGCAATCATATGTTGTCTATAACAGTGATGATAAAAAACCTGAGAAAACTTAGAAAAGAACATGAATTGAAAAAATACAATTATTATGGCCTGAGATTTTTCATAGTGGACAAAACCATGTGCTTTATAAGTTCTACTATTCAACTTTTAAATCACATTTCTTAAAAGTAAATTTATTCTGATGAAGGGGAATCTCTTGTTTATTTCAAAAATCAGTCTATTTTGTAAGCATTAGTGTTGTCCTGAGTTTCATGTTAATTATATAGGATCATAACTATATTTTTTTAAAAGTCTCCATTAAAAAAACCCTATACATGACTATATATTAGCTGTTAACTGTACTTAACAGAGGTTTTCTGTGTCTCTCACAGCCTTTATGAATTGTTAGACTTGCAGTTCTTTCTGCTATTTATTTGTGTATTGAAGTGACCAGATAATTTATCTGGTTTGGAGCTCCCTTCTTCCAGCATATTTAGAACTTATCAGTATAGCTTATAGAAAAGCAGAAAGAGATTCATCCTTTAATTCCTAAACATCTGGATAAAGGAGCAACAGAACCTGCCAACCAGCTAATGTAACATGGCATACAGACCCTGATATTCGGTGTGAGAGATTGGTTTGGCAGGATTTTTGAGTACAAGTCAAGTGACTTGTAAGGAGACAATACATAAAATATATAGGCTGCCTCAGTATTTTCCCCAGTACTCACATGGAAGTGGCAACAGGGCTTTTCAGTCCAACTCTCAAATGAACTTGCCTGCCTTCTTGATATCGAAACATTGGTGTGAAGAATTAAGATTGGGTGCCTGGGTGATGAAAGAGATGAATGAAAGAGAGAATGAAAAAGATTGCACTTCAAATGATGCTGAGATGGTATCCAATGGAGCAGAACCCTTGTTAAATGATTGGTTCAAAGCAAAACACAAGCTCAAAAACATTAACTTTTAAAAACCTGTTATACTGCTTGTGACTCCTTACTGTGCTGCAGATACAGTTCATATCAGGTTTTAGGATTTATCATTACTTAGACTGCCCTGGCTTCCATCACTGTCAAGCCTACAATACTGAGAGTCTTGGTATGAAATGCCTTCATCCCCTCAAAGTTATACTTCTAGAGATTGCAATAATATTAAATAAATAATATTAAAGGCAAAAACCTCTGGGATTACCTAACATTTTCCCCTATGACTGTCAACAGGAAGAAACTTGTATTTTGCCTTCCTTAATGAAATATATGTTGGCTAAGATGGATTTAACTACTTGACTATGTCATGATAGATAAAGATTAGAACTGTAAAAAATACTAGGTACATTATTAATATTTTTCTAACTAGAAGGAGCAGCTAAAAAGTTGGGGTTTGTACATCAAGTTGACATAATACTGGATTTTGAAAATTCCTCTAGTTAATTCCTCTGGATTTAACTACTTGACTATGTCATGATAGATAAAGATTAGAACTGTAAAAAATACTAGGTACATTATTAATATTTTTCTAACTAGAAGGAGCAGCTAAAAAGTTGGGGTTTGTACATCAAGTTGACATAATACTGGATTTTGAAAATTCCTCTATTTTCAATTATTTTCTCTTGTTCTTTTCTCCTTTTTTGGTGAGGCTTGCTTTATTTTTTCAGGAATCATCTGAGTAATACTGGTGCAATATTTCTCCCTGGCCCTGGTGTCACTTGTTCAGTGACACTGTATGTCTCATATGGTCATTCCCATTAAGGGTATTATTGTAACAATTGCTCAAAGTGTATATCAGAATTTTTTTTTTCTGTCCTAAGATTAGTCTAAGGCACTTCAAATACTTGGTCTTAAAGGCACAGCTGATTCATGTGGCAGCTTTTCAAGGGATAAATGGCAGTAATGTGCCTAAATTCTGTTTTCCTGATGTGGGAAAAGGGCGCTGAAAGGATGCCTTTGAAAACTCTTTTTCTTTTGGCCTCAATTTATTTTGGTTTTTATTGCTTAAATACTGACCATGAAATATTAGCTAGTTGTAGTGCTTGACTGAATTATGAGTAAGATGAGCTAAAAAACCATTGTTCTTTCATGTTTCTTTGTGTCATTCAATAGCTCTGATCTGATTTCTAAAATATATTTCCACAATTCCTTGGAATTTCATGACATCATCACATCTGTAGATTTACGGGTTTGATGCAAATGATGATCTGATTCTGTTAAAATGATTAGTCTGCCAAAACATGAGCAACATTTTGTATTCTCTCCATCTCTTACATGGCTGGATAGATTCCAGTATTTTATTTATGTTACGGACTTTTCTTTGAATCGCATTTTTTTGTTGAATGCATGAAGGTTCTATGAAACTTGCTCCCAGTATATCAGTTTGGGGAACAGCTGGTCCTCTCTTCCTTAAGCATCCAATACTTTTCACAGACATTTGACTACTTTAAAGAGCAGTAGTTCTGAGTTTTGGCATTCCTTTAGCATCGTGTTGTTTGTAGTTAATTCCCCACACAAATAGAAATGAAATAATCTTGGGGTGAGATAAAGTTGTTAGGATTAATTAATCCCCATCAAAACTTCATCAAACTATTTACACATATAATTTAGGTCAATATAGACTCATTTTAATTCACGCCTTGATGTAACAACTTATTTACAACCTGGATTTTTACTTCCATGTGCTTCACTTGTGAACTCTAATAAGTGTGACTCAAAGATGTTGCTTGGACTTTCATTTTCATTTCAAGTGGAAAGGCTATTGCAGTCCTTACAGATTATTGCCTAAAAGTTGTTTTCAAAAAACTAAACAGATAAAAATATAAGAAAATTCCTTTACCATGCAGCCAAATATTTAATACAATATACATAGTTTTTACTCCTACTTTGGCAGAGAATGTAAGAAATCATTTTAATTTGCTACCAGCATGGTGTGTCTCAAAAAAGTTGTGTTTTGTGGTTTAATCAAAAATCTTAGCTGAAATGAGGATGAGGGTTTTTATGGATTGCTATATGGACAAAAGAGATTTTTTCTTCTTTAGTATAAAAAAATCATCCAGTGATTCCATTGAAAATATTTCATTTGAACACTGATACAGAAATATTGCACTGAAACATAAACAGATGATGTCAGAATGACTGTAGTAAATGCAATTATGCTTCAACCAACAATAATCTTAAATGAGATATTTTATTAAATGTTAATAACTTTGGGGACTAGACTGGTTTCTTCTTAGGTCTTTCAAGTAAGAGTTACTCTGTGCAACAAGACACTTGCAATATAAAGAAGGTGGAGTGTGTACCAAGGGATGTTTCTGAGGGCTTAAAACCATTTGAGATTTATTAATTTTCTGGAGTTGGGTTAACATGCTTCCATGAATAGGCACAAGGCCTGAAGAGTGGGATTAGGAAGGTTTCCAGAGGCTCTGAACTCATGTCAAGCAAAACTGTCATGCCAAGCAGCTAAGTCAACTGAATAGGGAAAAGTCTTGGAAGTGCTTTATCAGCGCATAATGTTTGTAAATTTTATTCAATTAATTTACAGCTGCAGGGCTCATGAGGATGAAATTAAAGTTTTGTAAAGTTTTGATAAGGAAGCAGCCAAAAACCAACAAAAAAGTTTGATTAGCTCTGGATGTTTTTTAACAAGTTGGCAGGGGAACAAAATTGCAAGCAAGTATTGCAGAGGAAGGTGCGCCCAGTCTTGGGAGCTGTTGTAGCCAGCTGGGTTGGCAGCAGAATTCCTGCCAGCACCCTGCATGAGGAGCCTGCAGGTATGCTTGGCATTTGCCTTCCCTGCTGCCAAGAGGTGCCTCAAGGAAAAGCCATGGCCCTGAGAAAAGCTTCTGGAATTTAGTGCTATCAAAAGTACTTACAAATAAACATTATGCTTTCAATTCCTGTTATGTCTATGAAAAGATTAAATAGAATTTACTTCAGAGAAAACATGAGTGAAAAAGAAGGTATGCCAGAAGATGCCCAAGGTGCTAACATATTAGCTTTGCACAATATCTGTGCCTCTGTTTGCAGGCTTGAAAATTACTGTGTCTTGAGTTGATGTTACCCATGCCACTTCTTATTTGGGGTTTTTTGGGTGTTTTTTTGCTTGTTTGTTTTGTTGTTGTTGCTGATTGTTCTTTTTTTTTTTAAATTTTTTATTTTTTATTTAGAATCGGGGAAACTCTCAATGTCTCCAAGAGGCCTTTGGATAAATCCTGGCAAAATCACAGTCAGGGGCCACCCCATTTCTCTGTTTCTTGTTGTTGAGTTAGGAGAAATGGTGTTGCATATTGATATCTTACTTTTGTCTCTTATGTAGGTTCATGATAGACCAGAATTTTAGAACCAAGCTTAGCCCAAGCCCTCTCTCCCATATGCAACATGTGTTGCTGAGGTAGCAGTTCCTATTCCTTTTAGTTGTATGTATTCACTACCTCAGATTTGCATTATTGAAAAATAATTTTGTTTTTTCTTACATTGTTAATTTTTAGACTTGGGTTCCCATTTCTCAGTATTGTTTCTTAAAATAAGAATAACCGAGTGAATTATCCAGGCAGCTTTTACACTTCCAGTCATTGTGAAATTTGTTTGCAACATTCTATGCCAGTATATCTACAATGAAAAAGGAAATTCCATTAAAATCAAATTATCACATGAGAACTCATCTGATTTTGCTGAAATATTTTGATTTATTTGTGGAAAAATCTAAACAAAATGCTTTCATTGCAGTCAGGTCTCTTCAAACAATTCAGTTTCTCAAGAGCATCTTTTGAGGGAGTGCTATAGGTTTGATGCATCCCAGTCCTGCCAAAGTTGTGGTATATGAGATTGCTGATCTCTCTGGAAATGGGACCTGGACAAAACGTAAATTCCCTTTTCTGTGATTTTGGGAGAGACCTAAGGGCAGCAGGGAGTTGCTGGAGCTGGTGGTTTTGCTGTGGTGCCTTTTCTGCCGAGGGCACAGCTCCCTGGGTGCCCTGGGGAAGCTGCTGTCCCACCACCAAGGGCCACCAGGCTAAGTAGAAATCACACTAAAGTAACTTGGATTGGACCCAAATGGCTGTGAAATACTTCAAACTAGTTTCTGAAATTACAGATTAGGATCCTTCCTGCAGTGCTGATGGTCTGGAAGGACTTGAAGGCTTTGCAAGTGTAAATTGTGCTGTGCACTATGGTTATTTAACTTTGAGCTCATTGTTTGTGGTTGGATGCTAAATATGTTTTGCAATGCTATTTCCATAAAAGTCTGAAAAGAACAAGTCTTCCTTTATTAAGTAATGTTTCCTTCATAAATTCTGCTGACATTTTGGGATTGGAGGAAAAAATGGAGACAAGTAGCTTTCAGACTTCCTTCTGTTTTAGAATGACGCTGTGACCAAGCTCCCAGGCTTTCTGGTGGGGCTTGCATGAGTTTTTTACATCAGGACAGCAGGTGAAAGGCATCTGGGTTTGTACTGGGGGAGTTTGTATAAAATCTTAAAGGATGCTTTTTAAGGTTTTCCTGAAACTTTCTTAATTTTTAATATGTCCTCGACCCAAATTCATGACTTAGAAATGTAATATATGGATGAGCATTCACTCCAGTCTACCTGTGGAATACAGAGGAGATACCGGTAGCTGATTACCCTAATGGTTTGACATGACCATTTTTAATTCTACATGCTGTTTGCCCAATTTCATTCCAGTTTTCCTTATTTCCTTCTTCAACTATCTATGTGGATTGTTCTGTTGTGGTTTAGAAGTTGGCAGAGCACTGCCTTAAAACTGAAACCTGAAAGTTTTGGTACAGTGTGACATCTTACCTGTTGTCACTAAGAACAAAGCAATCTTGCTGAGCTATGAAGCTGCACGCTTAAAATCAAGGGCTTTATTTATGTGAAGCTAAACACATTCAGTGCCGAACTTTGCACAAGATTAAGATTTTTCTATCCTAACTGTGCATGAAAAAAGCCCATATTTTTCCATCTTAACTTTGCATGAAACAAATAAAGCAGAAGCTTTCTTTGAAGTCTCTGAAAATATTTGGTTTTACACTCATTAATGTAAGTGTCGATATATGGATATCTTCTGTGCTTTAAAAACAGGTTCAAAACCCCCATATTTCTTTTGGCTGTTTAGAATGATCATGGTCTGTGTCTCACTCGAGACAATAGGTTTCCTAAAACATAGCCATGACATACTAGGTTTCCTAAAAGGTAGCCATGACTTCTTGGTCGCAGCACTAAATAGAGATAATATTTCAATGTATTGAGATCAGCCTGTTTATTTCTGTGTCAGAAAAATAAATTATATTTTTATATAGGATTCTTAAATGGTGAGAAAACAGAAAAACTGCTGGGAGTTGCATCTATTATTGAGGATCTTGGAGCATTTGAAAGCATTAGAATAATAACCTGTTACAATAAAGCTATGATATACCTAAGCTCTCTCTTCTTAAAGGGAACTTGATTCATCACTCAGGTGTAAATATATGTCACAGACATCAGTTATTTATATATATACAGTGATTCTTTGAAATTAATAAAGCCTTAAACAAAGATATTTAAAGAAGCAAATCAGGAACTGTTTGAAATGCTAGGAGTCAGGGGAAAGATGGACTTGGTCATATAAATAGTTGGACTGGATTTAAATGAAACCATTTTATAGCAGAAACAAAGGGATATTCTATGCATTATGCTAAAGATATTATAAGTTAAAAATTGTTTTATGCCAATACAGTATCCCTGCTTCCTGCTAGCAGCTGTAAGTTGTTCATGTGGGTTCTGTACAGTCAGTCCATTTTTGAGTTTGTATCATTATTCCCTATATTACAAAATGCCCATGTGATGTTAGCTTCTATTTTGAGGGAATAAAGTGAAAGCTGTTTCTGTGAAGTCTAGCCTAGAGACTTGGGAGCCATTTCTGGGCATTTAAATTGATTGTATTTGTCTATAGCATTCCACATGGCCTAGAAAATAAAAGTTGGGAGGAGCGGGAGTGGGTTTCTTCACAGCTTATCCTGATCTATATGTCCTGGAGAATTTTAATTCATTTGGAAAAAACTGATCATATGACTGAGAGCGCCGAAGATCTTTGATATGCATGTCCTCTTAGTCTTAGGAGCTGCAAGTTTTTGTGAAATACTCTCCCTTTAAATGGTAAAGTCTGAGGGATGCAGATACGTTCAAGCGAGTACTATGTTTGTACAGTTGCATTTATCCTTTTGTTGTATTCCCAGTTCCCTGTAGCCTCTGCACTGCTCATAGGCACTGCTTTTTGGCTCTGTCTCTCCAACCATCCAAATACCTGGGGGTGTAAAATAAACCACCATTAGTTGCAGTCCACTGTGTGTGTCTGTGGTGTGCCTCCTGTCAGTGCGGCCAGTGCCACATCCACTGACGGCCATGCTTGGAAGAGTTACTGACTGCCAGGGGTGTGGTCTGATGGTTATTTATTTACAGAAAGATTATGGGGTAGACATTGGACACAGACACTGTTGACATCTTCATTTAGGCATAAGAGGTGCAAGAACATTATTTGATAGAGGCTGATTTTGAAAACTAACTTGCTCGGTGAGGAGGGGCTCAGTGAGGCTTCCCATGTGAGAAATGTGCATCTAAGGGGTAAACAAGAACATAAAATAAGCAGTTAGAGTGCTGTTTCATGAAACTGGCTTATTGATTAATTATGGCAATAATACTCTAAATGCAGTAAAACTCTGGTGGACCAAAAGCAACATTTGAGAAAGCTGATCTTCCCAGGATTGACTGATACATGGGGCTGATGTTTGTTTCTGGTTAACTTACAGCTAAGACTTCACCCTGTTTCAAAGCTTGTTTAAAAGACATTGAGTTTTAAATGAGATTTCAGGAAATTAATGTGTTTTTCAATCATCCTTTTTACTTTCTTTGGTTCTGTAATATGCTCTTACAAAAAATAGCTTCTCACAAATGGTAAATAATGTGAGGGAGATATACTGGCCTGTAAACTTTCTTCTAGAGAAATTTAACTCTCAGTTCAAGGAAGTCTGAATGACAAGAAGATAAGCTATGGCCAGGGGTGTGTTTATGAGTGCAGAGATCTTCCTGCTATGGGAGCACTTGACAAGAAACAGAGAAGGCATGTGAGGAGCTAAACTTGCAGCAAGATTGTTTACATCTTCCAGACTGCTTCTCTCCTCTGCCTATGCAGACATTTCTGAATTTTCAGTCTTTATTCCTCTCCTTGATTTTATGTAGTTTAATAGAGGATTCCTTAGGGCAATTTGCTTTCTATAGTGCAAATTTTTTAGTCACTATCTGTTATGAGACAAGTTTCCTTTACTAAATTATTTCTTTGTGTCTGTGCAATATTTGCCCTACCTCAAGTGGGGACTAAAGGAACAGATATACTGCATATAATTTTCATGTCTGCTGCAATATTTCTTTATTGTTTTGCAAAAAAAGACAGTGTTGTGGAGTAGTAGTTTAAACTTCTAGTAGTTTATCTTGGAAAGAAGAAAACAAATATTAACAAATGCTTTATTCTTGTTACTCTGTAAATTATCTAGATTTGCTGACCTCTCTCAGCATTACTAGTTTTATCCTAACTGCCATAAAATCTTTGGCTTCTTTTTAAAATACATCTTGTCTCCCCGCTGTGGAATAGTTTGCACTATTTCCTCAGAAATATTGGCCAAAATCTCTGAAAGGCAGCTTGGAATAAGAGTCATCTTGGAATAAAAGTCATCTTTTGTAGTGGCAAGAGGCTGCCACAAGAAATGTGATCATTCAGTCAGCATTCAGTGAATCAAAAAGGACTTTCACTTCATTGTCGGAAAGAGAAAAAAGTGCACAATCTTTGGTGAATCTTCCTGTTACTAACTGATTTCTAAATACATTCATCAATATGATGCATTGTTATTCTTTCCATTCAATAGTTGAGTCACAAAAGTCTGCTGAGACCAGAGGGTAAAGCACGCAGTGGTTGGCAAGGCAGTGTGTGGTGGCAGGGCAGAGGGGAGGCTGTCCCACCTGCAGGGCGCTCCTCACAGGGATCCCATGGAGGGTGGGTGCCATACCTCCTGCCATTGCTGGGAGCAACTGGATCACACTTAAAAGGCACAGGAATGGGCATGCCAGAAAGAAAGCTGGATTGGCATTCAAGAGGTTAATTAGAAAGGGAAAGAGCAATTAAAGGGACCTGAGGAAGTCTTCATGAAACTGTAATTGAGCGGTCTTCATTAAACTATCTCATTAAATGAGGCAGAGGATTTTTTGTTGCTGTTGAAACTCTGAACTTCCTATTAAGATTGTCTAATCAACTTTCTGAAAGGGGAGTTATTACAATACCATAACTTCTGAAACCTTTTGTTGTTCTCAAGATAGTGCGAGGTATGTTTTATGTGGATGTATTGTCCTTGGCATCAAAATGGACAGATGGAAGCAATAATATTGCTTGTGTATGAATGTCACTAGTCCATTATTTTTATTTGCCCCACCTATGAGACAAATGAAGGTTTAGCTCCTAGCTTCAGTAATTGCATCCTTGTATTATGTAAAGCGTGTAGTAATGTGGCTACACATACAGAATACAAATCAATACCTTAACAGCAAGTAGCAGATGGATGGCTCCTGCAAGAGAACTTTGTTGTTCATTTATTGATCACAGTTATGTTAACAGAGACATACCATAACTACCAGTGCCAAAATAAACATCAGTTTAAATAGTGGTCCAGTGAGAACAGAATTCTTGCTGGTTTACTTCGTGAATGCAGTCTTGTTAACTGCTAGACTGATTCCTAAATTCTCTGAATTTAAACAAAGAGCAGGGACTCAGAGAGACATTTATGTTGTATAAAATATCTTAAATATTGTAAAGAATTAAATCATTTAAATCACAACAAATAAAACCTGTTGTGGAAAAATATTAATTAAAAGGAGGCACAGTGAAATGCTGCTGATTTAAAAGCAACCAAAAAAGAAGTAACAGCTTTGCCTAACTGATGCTGTTCATATTCCTGCTGTATATTGTTGTCTCGGTGATTTCTGTTGGTTTTCTTCTCTACAACTGTATGTGCACATGGACAGAGGACAGTGTGCACCAAATATTGCTGCTGTAGAAAGCAAGCAAAATGAAAGCAGATGGAAAAGCTTCATATCTTACTCATTCCCTTACCATGACCCTGGGTACTGTGTGTTGGAGTGGTAAATGCCCACACAATGATTAGGTTACAAATTATTTTTGATGCTATTGATGTCCTTCCAAAGTCTCCTGAAGTGATTTACACAACTGAGTGTGTGACACGCATTTTGTGGATATGTTTATGCTCTCATTTTGGCTCAATCTCTGTTTTGCACCGTGGCCCCAGCTCTGTGATTGTCCAGTGTCAGTTGTCTTCTGGCCTCCTCTTGGCACAAAACCAGCTTATTCTCTTTTAGAGGAAACTCTGGCTGCTGAACACAGATATATTGACATATTTTCCACATATCCACTGGGGCCTGCTTTCTACAGAGCAGTGTAAATATAACCAACCTGGAACAGCATGGATGCAAGCCAGTATGTGCCTTTTGCTGCCAATTTTTCTTCTATATTGCAAAAGCAGTTTTGAGGCATCCACAATATACCCTTGCTGTAAACAGCATTGCTCTGATTAGTCATAGTAATAAAAGTCCATTTTTCTTAAATGGCCCATCAGTAAAGTACTAATTAATTCCAAGGATTTAGGAATCCACATTGTGTAGCTTGTGTTTTCTATTACCAACATATGTAATTTATTGAAAAGTAAAAAAATACATGAGTGGAAGAAGCGGAAGACACATAACATTCTAAAAGTGACAGGGAAGGTAGTAGCCTTTAGTCTCAGACAACCTCCTAGACATAAACAAGGAAGGAGCCTGTAGGAAATGTGGCTTTTTGCCTCCTGTCAGTAGGAGATTTTGAGACTGCGTTGCCTGTGTTTGCTCTTGCCTTTTGCTCTTGAAGTTCAGCAGATACCATTACCCCTCAGCTGTGTCCTGGCAGCTGCACTGGCTGCATTTCTACCCTCAGAGTCTTGGGAATATGGGATTATAGGGGGAAGGAAGTGGCTCAGAAATAGAGCAAGAGTTTTCTTTGCTCTTAGCATATACCAATTATCTATTTTATTTAAGTAAATTACTGAAGAAACTGTCCATATATTTTCCTAGTTTATCTGTATGTACTGCAAAGCAGCTGTGGGAAATTCAGCCAAAAGGCATGGCACATCAGTTCATACCCCTTCCCCTGAAATTGGCTGCTTTTTGTTTTGTTTTTTTTTTGGTTTTTTTGGGTTTTTTTTAATATGGTTTAATCTTGCAGTTCCTTTAATGATTAGAAAGGTCTGAAAACTCTTCGAAGCAGTGTCTTGCTTTTGTTCCCTTCCTTGTAGGGGGAGCACAGAACATCCCCCTGCCATGTTGGCTGCTGTCCCTTAGATCACGCGTAGAAATAATGAGAGCCACTGCTCCTGACAGCCTGCCTTTTTTTCTTTTTTTTTTTTTTTTTTGAGGTGGGGTGGGGGGAAGAGGGAGACAGCACCTTTTTTTTTGCTGTAGATGTAAAGGTATGTCAGGAAGCTCAAAGAAAATGCAATGGTTTACATAATTTAGCATATGGAGAAGATACCCAGAATTCAGCCTGACGTTTAGGTCATATCTGTGAGAGGAAGAAGAAACAAAACCCAGACTATGAATAAAGTAGTGCATCATCACTACTTTATATTGAGAACTATGCTCATAGCTGGCTGAATTTGACTTAGAAATGAGACTGACATTGCACGTGCTCTTTGGCCCTTATTTATGTTCTGCTGAGGAGGAGAGGAACATCCACTCTGCGCTTACGCAGAGAGCTTTTCTAGGGGAGCACGAAGCATGCAGCACATAAAAATTGAATGATTGTACTTAAAAGATCTTGGTACTTTTTTCCCTGAATGCCCTTTTTAGATAGTCTTTCCTTGTAATTGCCAGCTAATTAGCATCTAGTGATAGTTATTTTATTTCAGAGTGATAGCAAAACTTAATTTGTGCTGTTAATTACTTTTCATCAATTTTCCCATATTTGAATGGACAGCATATGTATCTATAGTATTAATGAACTGAAAAAAACCCTCCTAGATGAAGTGAAAATAATAGTAGCTTGTCTTCTTCAATAATTTTAATTATTTTTAAGAGATTGAGATTGGATTATGATACATTACATTTTAAGTCTAAATGTTAATTTAAATTAATTGTAAATTCTTGCAAAATCATAAAGGCGGCGTGGAACTCAGAGAATTGTTTTCAAATTAATTTCTGAAATCTTTCTAGATGCAATCAAAATGTTTTTAAACATGAATATATTAGGTTACATAAAGAACTTAGTCATTAGCCAGAAGAAAACAAATGGGATCTCTATAATCTGACCTATTAATACTATCTAAGGGAAATAATTGAGGAGACAGCTTAATATAACTATGCAATGAATTCTCTGAAATATATGTTCTGAAAGCTGATGAGGTGACAAGCTGGATAAAATTGCCATGTAAACACAAATTGGCTATGGACTGCAGACAACAGTTTCTTTAATTGTAGGTCTTGATTTAGTGGGACTCATAACTTATCTGTGCTTTTGCTTTCTGATTGAAGAAAATGTAGCACTTTGTGAACATTTTTCTTTTATTAAGGTCTGCCTCACTTCTTTGCTGACAGAAAAATGAGGAGTTGGGTTTAACTGGGGACTGGAGGAAGACTGCCAAAATTACTTTAATTAGTGGAATCATTAAAAAAGCTTATGGAGTCTTTTGCTGAAGTGTTACCAGGACAGTTACTTAAGTCTATTTATTTTGGACTGTGTAGCTGTGGAAGTTTGTCAGTGTTGCTCTGAAGCTGGGGAGCCACCTCCTGTGCTTTCTTTTCACTGTATTTGCAAAATTGTTCTCCAGCTGCACACCTGCAGGGATGCTGATTTCTGTGAAGGGTGAGGAGTCCTGTCTGTGGTTTACACTTGCTCAACCATCAGCACACTCCCTCCTGAGGAACACAACCCACTCAGACACCAGAGGTGTGGATGTGTTCCTTTTCTTCCTGCCTGCCATTAGTGCAAGTGTACGGGACTCATCACCCAGGAGGGTGCGTGCTCTGTGTGCTAAGGGGGGCACCAGGCTGTTCACCCATGGCTGCATGCTTTGGACACTGTCACCAAGAGCTCACAGCATGTTGTGCTGCCCCTTCAGACCCCTGGAGAAAGCTCCTCTCTCAATTTCAGATAGCTCTGAACCAGACCCTTAGAACAGAGTGGGTTTTTTTACAGGTACACTTAGTATTGCAACCATCTGCTTCTAATTTTCCCTAACCCAGTAAAAGATATGTGTAACCAGAATTGTCTATCTGTTTACTTTGCAAGGACCAAAGTTAAATAAATAACAGCACAGCATTCAAACTTGGCAAAAGCAGGGTCTGTCAGCGGGTACAGATTTTGTCTTTCTCATTCATGTGGCAATAAAGGAGGCCATCATTCTTTCATGTACTTATGGTGTGACTGTTTTATTAGAGCAAGGCAAACTATTACTAACACTCATTCACTGGATTTATCTCTGAGAAAGAGATTATGATTATCACAGGAAGGGTACCACTTCCTTGATAGGTGACAGAAGTGTCCTGTCTGGGTCCTCATGGGCTACCTGTGGCTGGTGGAGCTCATGATACCTGTTCTAGAGGAAGGTGGGAAGCCCTAGGCAAGGGGATGATTTCTCAGGGATCCTGCAGGAAGCGTTTTGGATGAGTGATTCAGATTGTTTTGCTATTACTTGTCTAATTCGGCCAAAACTAGTTGAGGACAGAGTAGGACATTAGATTTCAGTAGTGTTGATCCTTCCTAAGGGTGTTACAGCTATTGAATGTTGGTAAAGGATTCATGCTAAATTTGTGGGTGATAAATGCAAAGCAAAATGGAACAGCCAGTTCTCTACGTCATGTGTTGTTAATCAGTGGAAATCTTTGCCACAGGCCATTGTGTGTATTGAAACATCACGCAAATTCCTGGCAGTGTTCCCTGCAGAATTAGTAAATGAGTGAAAGCATGCTTGGCTTAAGAAAAGCTGTGGCTGTAAATGTTTAGAGTACAGGAGAGTACTTGAAGGAAGAGTAGTTCCTTCTCTTCACATGTCCATTCCTGAAGCTTTCACTGAGCCACTGTCATGGTTTAACCCCAGCCTGCAGCCAAGCCCCAGGCAGCCACTCACTCTCTCCCCCACCAGTGGGAGTGGAGAGAGAACAGGAAGGGTAAAAATGAGAAAATTCATGGGTCAAGATAGAAACAGTTTAATAGAGAAGGGAAAAGTCACGCACATGAGCAAAGCAAAACAAGGAATTAATTCACCGCTTCTGATGGGCAGGCAGGTGTTCAGCCATCTCCAGGGGAGCAGGGCCCCATCACAGATAACATTGACTTGGGAGGACTGATGGAATCACTGAGATGTTCCTTTTCTTCATTCCCCCCCCTCCCCTTTTTATCCTGAGCATGGTATCATACAGTCTGGGATATCCCTTTGGTCAGTTTGGGTCACCTGTCCCGGCTGTGTCTCCTACTAACCTCCCATGCATCCTCAGCCTCCTCACCAGTGGGACTGTAGGAAAAGCAGCAAAGGCCTTGGCTCTGTGTAAGCCCCGCTGAACAATAACAAAGCATCTCTATATTATCATCACCATGTTCAGCACAAATCCAAAACACAGCCCCATTCGAGCCACTGTGAAGAAAACCAACTGTAGTCCAGCCAAAACCAGCACAGTAACATTCCTCATGGCTCTATTCTTGTGGTTTTGGTGAATGCTTTGCCTGATGGATTGCTTGCAATCTTTTTCCTGTCTATCTTTATTTACAGTGTCATGTGTCTGTGTATCCAGTGTTGCTAGTCCTGAGAAGATGGCTGTTTTTTATTTGTTTAAGTAGGATAACTTCAGGAAGCAATTGCCAGAAAAACTGTTAGAGAGAATAAAGAGTTTGGAAGATTGCTATCAGCAAATGCTCTAGACAAGAAAAGTTCTATTAGGAGAACATGAAAGCACCAAAATTTTATTTTTCAGGTTGGAAGAGGAAAGCTGGCACAGAGAGCACTCAAGGGCTCTCTCATGGCACTCCTTTCCTTCTATAAATGCTCTTATGCTGTTCTTGCTTTTACTGTTGCCACGATCTTACTCTCAGTATAAAACTGAGCAAAGAGAATTTTCAAATGAATCCAGCTAGGAAGCCTGTTTGAAGTATTTTCCAAGATATCTTTGCCATGCCCTATCACTTTAAAATAGGCCTTAATTTCACCCTATATTATAATTGAACTATGCCAGAAAGAGTTGCAGAAAGGAATTAGAAATTGTTTCCACCTGGAGCCAGGTAACTATTTCCACGTTCCTCAAGTCTATGGGAAATTTATTGTAATTATTTTTTTATCTCATTTATCTGTAGTTTCCATCAATTTCATCTGTGTTTATTAGTCTATATTGCTTGTTTTTGAGGAGGAAGATCTCTTTGCTTTTTATGCATATCTTGTGAACGGAGCCATCCAAAAGGACACAACCATTTTCCTCTTAAAAAAACCGACTGAACAAAACAAACCACTCACATTGTAAAGTAGATTTCAAACTGTCCCAGCAAAATCTCTTAAAATGGAGTTTCTATCTTTTTAGTCCTCCTTATGTGTTTAGGCTGGTGACTTGAGTTCACATCCGGACTGATTCATTTTACCTTTTCTACCTTTTTTACAAAGTGAAAGTAAAATGAATAGCATAGATTTAAGTGTGGCCAGAGGTAGAGCCAAGATCTTCTGTGATAACCTTTATAGTGTTGCAAACAGACCACAACAATAGTTGCCATGTCAGGCCCATGAATATGTGTCTGAGTTATAGCACATCCTTAACAGTTAGCTCGCTTTGATTTCAAGGTGTCAGGCAATGGTAAAGCCTCTGCATTTCAGTGTGGTGTTGCAGTGATTAAATTTCTAGCCTGAATTTGGTTACCTTCAGCTTCCACTGATGCGAAGTGTTGTGAGTTTGTCTGAGAAAACTGTCTACAACACTGAGAGTGTTCACTAAATGCCTCCTTATCACACCTTAGATAAACTAAACAGATTGTTTAATGTAGATACTTCCAGCGTAACTATTCAGGTTAAGATAATTAAAGCTTTTGGTGGGGAGAAGATACTCACCTTGCTTGTGCATAGGTCAGTGCTTGCCTGCTTCTGACTGGCTTGAGAAAGACTAGAAAATGCTACTGAAGCTGATGTGAAGGGTGCAGATGTTGGGAGGGAATGTTGTTCCCTCTCATTACCAGTCAGCTTGAGGGAAGACAAGCAGCTGTCCTGTTTCTTGCAGGTCCTTTGAATGACCCAACTGCCTCTCTTTGGATGGGTGTACCTGTGCTTTAGGGCTTCATCACTTCCCTGTAGCCAGTTTTCTAGAAGGGAGGTGGTTCTCCAGCATTTTTCACCCAGGCAGACTGCTCATCACTTCAGCAGAAATCAGCATTGGCCTGTGCCTTCATCTAAGTTTTCATTCAGTTCACTATACAACATGCAGCATAATGTATGTGGCATGGAAACCGGGACACATCTGGTGCAATCAGGTGTCTGCAGACACTGCTGCAGTGCCAGGAGGTTCTGTATCTTCATAAGATTTTACTCAGCTTGATCTGCACTTACTCAGATCAGCTCTAAGTTTGTGCAACATCTTTGTTTATTGTTTTTCCAAGTGATATATTTAATTTATATATCCTCAGCGGAGCCTTGACTTGTATGAATGTTTATCCCACAGGCAGTGTTAAGCATCTCACAAGCAGATCTGTCTGTGCTTTTCATGGTGCTCATTTATCTACCTAGCCCACTCAAGGCTGAGTTTCAGCACAGGAAATGCTGAAAATGCACAGTGCTTCAACACTATGAGCTGTTTATCTTCAGATGTGCTTTTCAGGGTCTGGTTTGTGTGGTGCACTGAAGAGAACAGATCAAAGTCACACATCCTGTAATTTCATTACCTTACAAATTCTGTTTGTGCCTGTTGTCAATAGAACAGCACTGGGACCAAACCAGATATTTGGAAAATCTTTAAAGTTTGGAACATATGGGAGGTAGAACAGACTGGTGACAGTATACTCAGCTTGAAAGCTAAATTGGTAATTTAATATACTGAATGCATTATGGAAACTGTTCATGTTTAAAAGCATTGAGAAAGCATCAGTTGCTAAAGAAAACCAAACTCTGCCTTAGATTTGCAGAAACACTCAGTTCCTGTGTTGGCAGTGAAACATATTTATCCCAGAACCACTTTTTGATGTTCCTTAGTGCTTTACATACTATCTAGTTATTAGCAGCAAACTTCATATAAAGCAGCTGAAAAAAGTTACCAGGGCAGAAACTAAACCCTGTGTTATATCCTTTTGAAAATGTTTAAATAAGATACAAATAAAATAGCTTCCAGTTAAGGTAGATAGTGCCTTGTCTATCTGAGCTGAAAATTAATAATTTTACCGAGTTCTCAAAAAGCCCAACAGAGAACACAATGTAATAAAGAATCCTGTAAAGAAGTTTTCTGTGCTTTTAATTCGCCTTGAAATCAGGAATGGGCATTAATGATGAAATTTTTATCTGAATCTGGGTTTTCTCAGGAGCTCAGATCCTTAAATTTTGGTGCAATTGTGATTCCAAATTTTTTGAATTTTTTATTTTCATTGCTTTGAAAAACAAGTTAAATATAAATCATAAAATAGCTTACTATTTTATTTGAAAGTATTGAAATGGTTAATTGTAGTTTAAAAGTGCAGATTTACACTTTAAAATTCCTAAAGGCATGGTAATTTTTGTGTGCTTCTCCTGAATATTTTTTGAAAGTGTAGGCAAAACTGTAAAAATCATAAATGAAACTTCAATTTGTATAGGAATAGAGTTACAAAAAAAGAACACATAGAAGCTTTCCATTTCTACTGATCTTCAGAAATAACTATTCATGGATCAATATTTGGTCTGATGCAAAATGTGTGATGCTGTTGATTTATCCATCCAGTTTTCCTTAAACTGAATAGCCTACATTCATTCCTTAAGTTCAGAGAAAATGTGACTGAAGATGAGGAATGAGTTAAAAGAAGAATTTGAAAGTAATCCTTCACTACCAACTATTAAGTCCTCTCTTTGGTTCAAGGTAAAAATTTATATTTAACTCTGCCTGAATCATCGCAGTGAAAGCTCTGTATGTCCAGGAAAAGCCTGAATGTTTGATTGATGAGCAGTGTTGGCAGAATATAATGTGCCATGCATGTTGCTTTTAAATTTAGAAAATGTAAGCATTTTAGTTCTGAATATCTTAAACTTGAAAATATACGTAACATGGGAAATGTGCTCCTTATTCTTATCCTGTTTCAGATTATGTTAAAATTAACTTTAATACCATGCTCTAGCTGGTGGTATGTTTTGAAAAGAACAGTTTATTACAGGTATGTTTTCCTATTTTGGTGTTTCTGAACATAGTTGTATGACATATGGCAATCAGGAAATTAGATGCTATATATATTCAAATAAGGAAAATAAATTTTATGTAGTCTTCCTAATTGTGGGGAACTCCCTCTCCATGTGCCATAGGAAAATATAGTTCAGTTGACAATTATGGCTGTGGAAAGAAATATTCATGGAAATATTAATGAAAAATATGGAAAGGTGGTGCTTCACTCAGGAATTAGAGTGATCAGAAGTCCTTTCCCTTGATGCTTACAGGTCTTAACTTGTAAGTCTTGCTTGACTGAGTCCCTGGTTCTGTCTTCAGGAGCCAAATGAGATGTGCTCTGGCTCCTCAGTTCTCATCTCAGGTTGGTCAGGTGGCCAAACCTCTCAGTGCCATCTTCCAGGCTGCATCAGACTCCCTTCTCCCTGTTCTTGTCCTCTCTTGCCTCCTGTCCCCGCTGAGTTGTGAGGGGAGACTTCTCACCCACGTGGGGTTGCTGTGAAGGTCGATGTTTTGCGAGTCTGTGATATCCTCGAATACCAGAGGAACCAAGGGAGTAACGAAGCCTAGAAGAGAGTAATCCTTTATTGCATAGATGTTAGTGTCCATTCTTTGTGATTTCTTTCTCCTTTACACATCTTGCCTGTATTTTTGATATGTTCCCTGTGCCTGCTCCCTGCACAATCAGAAAGACTGTGTGGTCAAGGCTGCTTGTTGTCAAGGCCCTGCCTCTTCCTGTACCACAGTACACAAGCCCGGGATGATGCTATGATCAACATCTCAGCATCAGCTTCCTTTTTCAACTCTTTAGTTGCTTCAGAAATTTATAAAATGTAGGAATCCACCTTAAAGTCATAAATACATATGCAATGACACTATTTTCATGTTACTGAATGTGTTTTGCATGAATGAACATGATCAATACCCACATGCATATCTTGATTTTAATGGCATACATATACATAATGTCCAACAGCATGGACCTCTGTTAATAGCCCATAAAGTTCTGTGTTTGTCACCTGCACAACAAAAAATGTGCATATAATTTTTTCCCAGATGCTCAGATTTTAGTTTACTTTGTAAATGCTGTGTTTATATCTAAACTTTTAGTTATAGTTTGATTTTGATCTCCTAGGCCACTCCACTTGATGTGCGGAATGTGACGTTTCCATGCATCTGAATTTCAGAATAGCTAAATGTATACACTCTGGAGGTATGGAGGCTGTTTAAGAATTCCTTAAGTCCTCTGGGGTCTGAGTTTTGGCAGCAGTTTTGTCCTCTGATGGTAAAGCCTAAAAAAAGGAAAATAGAAGTGAGCAGATAAACCTGCAGGAGCACTTTGTGAATGTTGACGTTAGCTCAGTAAGGATATCTCCATCAGCTCCATCTATACTCAGTCAAGGAGAGGGTGTTTGTCCTCCACACAGGGACTCAGCAGTCAGATTAGGCTTCACTGGTGAATGTTTTTCTCTCCATTGACTGGAGACTGTTTAGACACACCTGATTAAATCAGCCTTGATGAGTATTCTTTCTGATGGACTAATCTATGAACTGAGTTCCAGTCATTAGGAAAGCTGATATGTGAATGGTATCTCTGTATCTTGGGCAACTTGCCCTAAAGATGGGCAAATTAAGCAGCATTATGAAGTTCTTTATAGATCATTTTACATTAGGGTCTTATAATTCTGAGTGGACTTTGATCCATATTACCGTAGACAGGACAGTTTAATGAACACAGGGGAAAAGGGGAATTAACATTAAGAGTAGGGAGATGGAAGGAAAACAGTCTTATTTGAACCACTGGATTTCTGACATGAGATCTTCAATTTGTATTTTTTTCCTCATTAAAACAGAGATGCATGTAATTTTCATTTACTGAGTGAAAATGGAAACGTGGAAAAAGCAATCTGATAACTGAAGATGTTCATGATGGGAAAACTAGCTTCAGATGGCAGTGGTTCAATAGCTGAAATTTCTGACCTTGTGTGGCCTTGTGGATTATGAGAGAGTTTTTAGGAAATAACTTGAGCTAGAGTGCTGGGTACTAAGGGCACATTAAATACAAAAAGTTGTCTCAGGTAATATAATTGCAAGTAGAAAAAAAAAACCTATTACACTTTATTTACACAACTACTGCTGGTGGTGTTTGTGTTTTTCTAATCATTTGAGTGGGTGGCTCCATGCAGAAGAAATATTTATATCTATCTATATTTTCTTCTTGTGCAAATTTTCAGTTACCCTGGAGCATTGTAGGAAAATGAAAGTGCGATTGACTCACTATCTTTCATTTTTCTGTAAAGAAACTGATGTTCTGATATTTTACTTGATATGGTGTTGTAACATTCTTTCATGTAGAGAACAACTTCTGTTATGCAAGATGGCATACCTTTCTGAGGTATATTCCCAGGATATTCCCTAGAGGCACTCTGTTGTTAAAAATGCCCGGTCTTGTTGAGAAGCTTTTGGAACAATGGAGCATCACGTTCTCAGACTGTTGCTTGTGTGAAGCGGGTGCATCACAATGGGAAAGAGCAGTTTGATACCTGTGCAATAACAACATTTGTGTTAGCTCCTGTAATATAACACATAAACTGGAGTATTTGGTTTGTGTGGCCAGGTTGTGGTAGCAGGTGGGCTACAAGGGTGGCTTCTATGAGAAATTGCCAGAAGTTTCTCCCATGTCCAACAAAGTCAGTGCCAGCCAGCACCAAGATGAAGCCACCACTGGCCAAGGCCATCAGTGAGACTGGCAGCTCCTCTGGGATAACAGAGTCAAGAAGCAGGGGATAAAAATCTGTGCAACTTCAACCAGGAAGAAGTATAAGAATAGCTCAATTTCTCATTGTCCCTAGTCTGAGGTGATGGGTAATAAATTAATTTCCCTATGTCTCACCTGTTTTGCCCATGACAGTAACTGGTCAGTGATCTCTCCCTGTCCCTTTCTCAATTCATAAGCCTTTCATTGTGTTTTCTCTGCCCGGCCCAGATAAGGAGGGAAATGTTAGAGTGGTGGGCACACAGGCAATGCCAACCCACCACAAGTGCAATTTGAGATCTAGTGAAAGCAAGACGTTGAAAGAGCACTGCCAGCCTTCCCTGGGAGTCCTTATGCAGGGCTGTCTCCTAAAATGGGTAAAACTGTGTCTGCCTCATGAGGATCACATGTCTTTCCTGTCCTCAAAGAGGCAGGGTAACTGGAACATTAAAACTGACTTGAGATAAATTATTTAGATTGGTTAAAGAAATAAATATTAACTGTTGTCAGTTTGGGAGTTGCAATTACTCAGTATTAATTAGGAGTGTTCACATTGAAAAGTGCTTTGGAGTTTGTATGATACAAATATCAGAACTGCATTTAATCAAAAGAGGGAAATCTTTTTATTGCACTTTGAGTGTGGGTGTATCTGTTCATAGGAGGATGTTTGCAATTTGCTGTCCTTAAGACGTAGTGAGGCACATTCAGAGCACTCTGATGCTGTTTCAGCTGCACCCTGAGCTATGTGCTTGTGTTTCTGCTGAAATTATATGAGCATTCAACTCTTTGGAGAATAATTAGATATTTACATAACAGGATAGCCAATTTGTACTGCTGGGGAGCATATAGGGGGCTATATGTGGTTCATAGACTTTATGTGAGATGCCTTGAATATCCTCTGAATGTGATCCATTGGCTCTAATAAGGAATAATATCAGTGGGATTTAACCTCTGTCATGCTTCTCTTCTACTGCTAAACATCTATATTCTACCAGTTGCACAATATTCATGTGACTGAATACCCATTTTAAGCAATGACTGCATATATTTTGATTAAAAACCAGAAAGGCAGGAAATAAGATGAGAGATGCAGATTTCAGCTCTCACTTTAAGGAGAATGTTTCTTGTTTGAGAAAGGACTGCTCTCTGGTCTAAAATATTATGCCAAGACACCTGATTCAGAAGGGATAACTGTATTATCAGATTTAGGTTTAGGTTAGCAAATGCAGTTCTCTCCCTCCTTCCCTCAAAAAAGTCACTGAGATGCTGATGAAGTAATTTTTAGAAAAAAGCTTAAAGAAAACAGAAATGCTTTAAAACTTTATTTAATATCAGTTCAGCTCACACCATTAATTTTTCATAATAGTTCGTAAGATCATGGTAAGTAAGCAAGTAAATATTTAGTAATTATTTAAAATTGCTTCCTGTGTAAATTTCATGTTAATAAATTGGAAAAATATTTTGATTAGGGATTAACAACATTTAGTCTTTTCCAACAATGATTTATTGGATAGTACTAGTCACAGTACAAGACCCTTCGGGATGGAAACAGTGACATTCAGAAAACATCTTAAGCTTTTATTTTTGGATTCTGATTAATGCTACAGTAGCATCTAAAGGCTTGAATTTGGAGTAGTGTCACCGTGTAGAAGTGCCCAAACACATTATGTGAAATGGTCTCTGCCTCGAATGTATAATGGTAACAGCAAAAGCATCTGGGAAAAAAACCACAGTGAGGTGCAGGGAGGTGAAAAAGCTTGCTGAAGGTAATGCAAGAATGCTAGTAGTTAATCCAGGTTTTAAAACATAGGTTCAGTGCTCAGTCCATTACCCTATTCCAGCCACTCTGATTCCTATTTCATGGGAGTTTGGTGTTTATGACAAGAAACTTGATGTCAGCTCAAAACAAAATTAAGAACTTGGGATCTAATTATAGAAAAGCTTTAAAATAACCGGATTGCTTTAGTGTGGACAATTCAAAACTTAAGGCAGACACAGTACTTCAGCTGTGGTGCTAACATTTCAGTTCAGCCCACAGTAACTTTCTCAGATGTACATCCCCTCAATATATATATTAGGTTCTGTCAGAGACAGCTACATATAAAAAGCATTATTGCAGTAAAATTTTCTGAAATTATGCAACTATGTAAGTGTTTGAAGCCAAGACATACTGTTTGAATTATTTTGGTGACTATGTGCAAGTTCTTACTAATCAGATCACTGACATTTTTCAACCATGTCCAGTGCCCCATGAAAGGAATACATGCTTTTATTCCTTTTATGATCTGTGTGAATATCTGCAAAGTTTCAAGTTTTCATTTATCTTATTTTAATTTATGTAAATGTAATTGGATGAATGATTTGAAAGCATTTATATTGCCCATGCCCTACTTCCAACAGTTCCCATTCAAAATCAGGTCTGTGTTTCTTCCCATCAGCACACATTACATTGAGATATGCAGATTCTTCAGAATCAGAATGCTAATAGGAATGTGTGTATTTTATTTTTTTCTTCTATTGAGAGCATTTATTTCTGAATTTTGTATTGTCATTTATATGATACTATTTCCATAAGCATAATACACCAACTAAAAGTTGAAACTAAAATGTTGATAGTGCTAAAAATGAATTCATGAAAAACAGTGTTGATTTCTCCAACCTGTCTTACTTGCTTGAGAAAGAACAAAAAGAAAATATTAAGAAAGAAATATTTCACAATATTCTGTGTGTTTAGAACAGTTCTGTTTTCACATGCCAGCAACTGAAGTGATGAATTCAGAATTTGTCTTTGGAAAATAAGACCTTAAAGGTTCAAATGCATGTTGGATTTTGTAGAATATTTGCAGATATACACATATGATATTTTCATATGGGATATATGAGTAAAAATGTAACTACATATTTAGCACCAGTTTATTCTTTATTTATTATTCTGAATTTTAGGCAAAAATGTTGCAAACCTTTAATATTTTTTTTCAATAAGGAGCACATAAAGGAAGCTAGAATGTGAATAATTATGCTGTTTTCCTTAGAGTTGCATACTTCTAGTATTTGACTTCTTCAATAATGGCTAAAATATTCCCTTAATTCTGTATTTCTTAGACATTTAGACTGTTCTGCTTATTATATGAGGCCACTGTGTACCCATTGCTGTGGCTCCTGCTGTCACTGTTAGAAGTCAGGTTATGTGAGGGCTACTGACAATCATGAGGCTTGCAAGCTGCTTATTAGTTCCATGCCACATGTGCAAGAAAAGGTTGAGAAATGAATCATGACCTGAATCTGTGCCCATTTTCCCAAACCGAGTTGTTGCAGCCAGCAGGAAGCCTCTTTGGGATGTAAAGTGACTTGTACATTGCAGAAGTTTTCCAGGACATAGCAGGAAAGAATTGGGTTACAGTGATGGATGCACAGAGAGTGGGTCTGGCTCCTGACCACTGAAAAAACAAGACCATACCAAGGCTCATTTTCTCTTCTGCTGTACTTCATCATCCAGTCAAAGCCTATTCCTGGTGCTCACAGTCTTCATCAGTTTTTTTTCATGCTAATCAGAGCAAAAGTAGGGTTCCAGCACACATCTACAGGTCCAGCACTATACCTAAATTGTCTTTGTTTAATACCTTATTTTAAAATGATGTTGAATTTCTTCTTGCTATTGCAAATATTTGAAATATTTTTCTAAATGTAACTTTGCAGTCTGTGGTTTATTATGAAAAATATTGAAATTGTTTGCAATCTTAATTATCTTTCAAAATAACAACCTAAAACTAGACTGAGCTTATTTTCCCAAACCTAAATAATAGAAAAACCCTATTAAAATCCTCCAAAACTTTGTATGCCATATATCAGAATCAGCTTATTGAATGACTCCTGTCTCTGGACTAATATAGTTACTAACATGCTGCTTTTGAAATGCAGCATAAAATTACATGTTAAGTACTGATTTAGGTTTTCTTGTTGTTATTCATGAATATGTGAGCCTGTGGTTGAAAGACATTATGGTTAATCTCTGAATTTAATCCTTTTCAGGAATAAAAAGTAGAAGGGACTCAGCATTATTTGGCTTGCTTATGCCAGGTGACAACTACTTCAGTGTTCCTGCACAGAACCAGGCTGCCAGATATGCTTTTAGGTCTTCCTTTTCTAAAAAATTGAGTGGACAGTGAATAAATAATTGAAGCAGTTCCTCTTTTTGTGTTTCAAAACATTCAGGAGAATAAAAGCATAGTTCTGAAAAATCTTCAGCCTCTTTAAATTCTAAATTAGATGCAATCTTAGTAAAGAAAGCCAGCTGCTGTTATCTACCAAGCAAGTTGCATAGGGCCTTCTCTTACAGTATTTTTTTCCAATGAACTCTGGGTGTGGAATTCCCCTGCTGGTCCCTCCCTTGTTCCTCATGTCTCCTTCCTCTCCCCACAGTAATGCAATAAGATACACTACTAAAGTTAGATAATGTCTCCCAAATCCTGGTATTTAGTACTGGAAAAGGCAGGCTTATAATACATCAAGTGCTAGACCACCTTCAGGTATTGGGCACTGTATTTACCCAAGCTCACTTGAGATGTTATTTGTATTTCTTTTAAATACTTGTCTAATCTCTCTGCATTTTGGAATCTTTTGCTTTTCTCTGTCAACTTGGAATTTGGAAGAAATCTTTTATTTTCAGTATATTGTGTATTCTTGATAATAGTTGTTCTTTCAACAAGGGTCTCAAACTCTCTCTCATACTGTCCTAATCTTTTGGCATATGTTGTTGCTCTTCAAATTGATTCAGCTAGAATTGCTTCTCTTCTCTACTCTTAGCTTCAACTGGGAAAAGGCAGCATGTTGTATGGATGAGGAATTAACAGTTTCAGAACTGAGCTCCTCCAGAGTGTGAGGCAGAGTCAGGAACATCATCCAGCCAAAAGGTGTTCTCTTCTAGGGACAGTAAATCTTTGTTACGTGCAGAATGTAGTCAATGCTGTTTGGGCAGTGTTTCGTGGCATATCTTCCTCCCATTTTAGCTTTCTGAAACCTTATCTTAAATTCTATCACCTCAAATCACTGAGTATGTATGATGGATTTCTCAAAAGATGTGCTGGATCTGCTTCTATAAGGCTAAACTGGGCCAAAATACCCAAACCCTGTTAGAGAAAAAAAGGCCAAGAGAAGATCATCACATCTTTATAACTTTCATCATCCTTATTTTTCAAGGAATAAAGTCAAATGCATTGTTGCTTAACTTACAGAGCTTTTTTTTTTTCCCAGAATTGAGCTTTTCTGGGTTAAAAGACATTTCATTAAAGTTTACCAAAGACTAGGATGAGCTGAGCTTCCATGAAACAGCTAAAGCTGTCAAATATGTTGATATTTAGAGTAAACTTCTGCTCACCATAATGGGCCTTGCCTCACAGGTGGAATCAATCTTGTGAAATTTCAGATTTTTTTAAGATAGATACCTATATCAAAGCAAGTTAGTTGTGCTCTTTCTGAAGTCAGAGGTTAAAAAGTAAAATGGAATGAAATTCATCGAATCTAAACCAGACAGCATCTTCAAAAAAGATGACTCATGATCTAGAAAAAGCCCAAATTTATCTCTAGTGGTTCTAAAGCAAAACTGAACAGCTCTTCGGGATGTATGTCCAGAATTTGGTTGACTAATCTTACCCTGGATTATTAATTCCATGTTAATTCCATGTGTGTGTGTGACTTTCATGAAAAACTCCCCAATTAGAGGTTTTCTTGTCTCTTTGATCCGTAACTCTAGCTTTGATCTCCTTGTGTTTCATACTCAGATGGTGAATACTGCAAAACCACCTACTCATCTCTGAAACTTGTGATGTTTCATTTTTTGTCAGTCCCTAGTCCCCAGTACTTCTCATTGCTTGTTTGCAATGAGAAGTAGGAAATAAGACAATAACAAAAAGTTGTGCTCTCATCAACTGGGCTCTAAAACCAGATGAAATGGGTCTTCAGGAGAACCCTGTCAGCACAAGAACTGCTGACAGTTTCTGGTTTTCTGTGTTGGTAGAACACAACCTTTTAGAGGTCTACTCACCTTTGTGTGACTACTAGAGAAATGTTAAACAGGCTTCTGTTCTCAAAAAAAAAAACCAAAAAAACGAAAACCAAAACAAAACAAAAAACCAAAAAACAACAGCAAAAAACCCAAAAGAAAAAAAAATTAAAAGAAAATAAATAAAAAACAACCTCATCGCAGTGGAATTCTTACAAGGTAAAGGAACATTCTCAAATCTCAGATTGGGATTCCCCATTTCCCTAAAGGCCAGACAGGCAAACTCAAGGTCTCCTCGTTGCTCTCCATGTCTGAGTATTTGGCAGGGCAGCTGCCTGGAGCACCAGCTGGAGTTGTGCTGTGTCACTGTTGATGTTTTAGAGCAATGCTGCACTTGGCAGGGGTTGTGCTTCGGTTTTGTTCATGTCACAACTTTGGACACTCCTGTGCCTCCCCTGTCTTTAAGCCATGGGGTCCAAGCTGAAGCTTTCCACAGAGTGCTCATGCACACATGCAGAGGAGAAGGGCATACATACTCACTTGGATATCACAAGGATATCACTTTTCCCCTGTTACAGGTCCCCTGTTGGAGGGTTTGATCTGATCTCTGAACTCCTTAGCTGAGCAATGGGCCCCTCTCTGCCCTTTTCTGACTGCATGAAGGGGAGGTGGCTGGCAGCTTGCCCTCTGCATTTACTGCTAGGATAGAAACTCCCGTGGTGCCAGCACTCACCCTGCCTGAGTTCCATATGGCACCAGGTCTCAAAGGAGCAGGTAAAGGTCAGCAGCATGTCTTGTACCTTGGAACTCACCTTTACTGGTACAGTCACATCCTGACACCTTCTGCACAGGAGCCTTCGTGTGGGTATGAACTCAGCAGCCTGAGTGCCTGAGTTGGTAGTTCCCCTGTAAAATCCCTAACTGTAGGAGGGGTGAGGGGGGATATGTTTAGAGAAGAAATTTACTATATTTGCATAGTATTAATAACCCAAACATCTGCCCAAGATTCATTCTAAATTTCAGAAAACAAAATCTCTATCCTATGTGTCAACAAATATTTCACAGAAATAGATAAAGAATAATTTAACTAAAAAGCACTGTCAACTCAGCTGAAATTTGAACTTGCGAGATGTGGAGGTTCATAACACTGTGGTCTTGCTCTCACAAATGTGCCCAGCCACATACATGTACACACAAATATACACACATACACGTATACACATGTCCACATGTACTTGCAATTTCCCAGAACAGTACAGATTTACAGAAAATGCTTGCCTGCAAGACTGTTGTGGTAGGATTCACACCCCATACTTTATATGTGAGAGTGAGTGGTTTGCAAACTTTGCTAAAGATAACAGCATTTCAAGGAAGGAATACACAGGAACATTTGGCTTTCCATCCCACAATATACTTTGAACATTTTTCATATATAGCACAATTTCTAAAATCCCAGTTGTTTCCTATTTATTTGTTGTAGAAGTTTCTTATGTACATATGTTTTTTGATTCAGATGTCATGATAAGGGCTGGTTTAAATCATGTTGGGTTTTTTTTCATTTTCTCATTAATGGAAATTATCTTCTTTAAGGAGTTTCATGGCCAACAGCAATGTCACCTTTGTTTAGTGTATTTGGGGTCTCATTCCTTGTTCAGATGCCTAGAAGGCCTCAGCACTGAAAATATTGCCTAATCTTTAACAGAACTCAGAAGTCTTGCTGAGAAGTTGAAACAGGATTAGAAAACTCAATATCTGATCCTTTGTGGACAGCTGCTTCAAAGGAGCTTAACAAAGCTGGAGGAAAAAAAGTGAATGAACAAGCTTGAGCCCTTTGAAATATTTACTATTCAATGAATTTGGAGAATGAATTCAATGAAGGGGGGAACATGATGAGGCATTCCCACTCCTGAAAGGTGATATTATCCTCTTGTTTTATTAATAGGAAAAGTATGATATTACTACTTTGACATTTGTTTTGTTTGATAGAAGCTGGAGACACTGATTTAAGTATTGTACCTTATTTATATATGTATATTCATATATATACATACACACATGTGAAAGTGATAGAAAAAAACTTTAAAAGTTCCACTTGTTTTTCAATATTGGGGTTTTTTTTCAGGAATACGTCAAGTCCCTGTAAAACACACTCAATAACTGGATCAGTAGCTATCATATAGTAAATACTAATGATTAAGTATCATTCTTTTACATGGTTTACCCTATCTCTGAATGTCCTGGTAGCAATTCCTCTCAATTTCAAAGCAGTTGTGGAGCTTGCGTTCTTGCTTTGGCTCCCTAGATCAGATGGAGATGTGTATATCCTGGAAAAAATTCAGACTTGGCAGGGAACTATTCCCTTGTCACACAGTGTGTACCTATCCTGTGCCTGAATTTATTTACCCAGTCACTATTTGCAAACATCTGTGCAGTTCTCCAGTTATTGTTGATAAACTTGAATGTTTTCACTATATATTTCCTTATGCTCATCTTCTGAAGGCATCTTAAAAGATCACCTGATCTGTAGAGTAAACTATAATTTCATAAAAACTGGTGGGTTTGAATCTCTCCAGGTGACCATTTTGTCATTGAGACAAAATGACCCAAAGGACACAGCATGGCACACCTGAGAAGCCTAGGGACTCAGCCAGTGTTATCCATGCTGTGTTGTGCTTATGTGAGCTCCTAAATGCAAGGGAAGCTTTTAAACATAAACAAAGCGTGGCTGTTAATATTTAATTTGGCAAATTCACTGAGTTGCTGTATGGAGGCAGTTAAATTCAGTGTGAATGAACAGCTCTTGCCAGCCCAGCCTGAGAATGAGGATCCCAGTAACCAGGCATATCCCTTCCTGTGTGCATGGTATTGGGGTTTTAATTGCATTCAGTGCAAAGGTACTAAGAGCTTGCTAACAGATTCAGGAAAAATAGTTGTTGAAAACGAAACCCAGTGTTGAGTCAAAAGTTCATTGATTTTTGAGAGGATTGTAAAAATATTTCAGGGGAGGCCTTAAATTCTTCAGTGGATTGCTATTTATCTATGGTCATGCTCATGCTAAATAATTCTATTAAATAAATTACTCTCCTGTTGTGTTTTATAATAGAGCAAAACCTTCCAGCTATATAAACAACACACTATTTTTCCAGCATTATGGAATAAAATGGAGAGATGGCCTTGTGGGTTGACTATATGAGGTTCATGACTGAACAGCAATTTCCAAAGTTGAGCCTAACTGTGATGATAAGTTATGACTTTTGTAGTCCTCATTCATGCAAATTAAGGCATCTTTTGAACAACCTGTGCACATTTCATTTCATATTTGGCAAATCTTATGTATTTCCCATAATTTTGGATGGAACTTCCAGTGTTTTAAAAAAGCAATTTATTTTGTCGTCTTTGAAGTAGCTGGTGCATTAGTAACCCTGCCACCTTTGAAATTAAACAGGATTTTGTCTGCAGTTTGAACACTCTGAAGTGTTCTTCTATTTTTAAATCTCATATGCATATTTGAAATGCCTTCAACTCTCCTGCAAATGGGTTTTGTTTAATGATTGCTGTTGTCTCTAAATGGGTCTTGGCATTTTTATTCAGTTTGTGATGAAGCAATTATTTTTGCTAATTGAATGTACAGGGAATGACTTGAGACAGGGAAAAAACAACATCACATAGTCATGGGCACTTTAGGAGTGAGAAGTTTGTCCAAAATATGCCATAGCAGCCTTTGTATTTCATCTTTTCAATTGTCCCAGTATATGGGTAATTTCAATGTCTGTGACCCAAAGGCTTTATTACTTCCTCAAAGTAGAAGTGAGATATTCACTTTATATGTGTGCAGCTTGCAAAAGAAGTGTCCTAAGTGATGCTTGCCAAAGCACGCTGGTTTTGGTGCACTGCTTGTTATCATTAGCTGCTCAAGTACTACACTGGTGAGTACAAATAACAGAAAAATAGATGTGCTGTCAGATTCTTCTGCTTACCTGAGATATTTCACCACAGAATCAGAGCAATGGAAGGAAAGATGGGTTTGAGCCAAACCTGCAGGTCTCAGATGCTTGCCAAAGCTGTAGGTGTTTGTGCATGCTGGAAAGACAGAAATGGCCCCATCTTTTCTCCCCCAGTCCTTTGCTGACTTAGCTTAGAGCACTGTAGAAAGTGCCTCACTATCACTCCTTCCGTGTTAAAGGAGTATCATCTCCCAACATGACAATAAATAAGTTTCAGCCTACATCAACCATTTAATTCTTTCAAAGAGTCTTAAAGACATACTGATATTTACTGAACTGTACTGATGAAAAAACTGAAGAAAGAAGGGAGGCTACTAATTGCATAGCAGTTGAGCAGTGAGATAGGAAAGCTTTGGGAAAGGATAAAGTTAACAAGAGAAAACTGCGCTACAGTTTAGACAGCTCTTGCTCCCTGAGAGCCCCGTTCAATGCACATCTCTTGCCGAGGAAGGAAACCAAACTAGGTTTACTGAGACTGGCAAAATAAGTAATATTTGAAAATACCATATGGATAACATTAGTCACTCGGTATTGGACAAGGTGAACTAAGAGGTTAATCTAGTATGGAAAATCTCATTGATAATGTTGGCATGTGCTCCACAAAATTGGCTGCCCAGGGAACAAAGGAAACATTGGGGTTTTTTTACTTTTTTGGGTCTCTTGTGTCTTTTGTGACACAAGAGACACAAAATAGTAAAACATCCAGTTACTGAAAGATAGTAGGTTTTTGCAGGAAAGTAAGGAAGACAGGAGGTTTCTGCTAAAGTTGCATGTGCTGAACACTGATGCCCTAATTTCCCTGTATAATTCCTGGACTTGTATTGTGGTGTATACATCACTGAATTTCCTAAAACTGTGAAGAAATTTGATCAGCTTTGTTGAGGAGCTTTTTGTGTCAAACCTTGTAAAGTACTGATTGTGAAAGAACCACAAAAGAAAAAGCCACAGAAACCCTTTAAAATATGTCCAAAAAATCAAGCAAGGACAAAAATCAAGTGACAGAAATTGCATTTATTTTTCTGAACATGCAAAAATGGAATTTTACTTTAAGTTTAACCATGCTTTACCATCACTTAGAACCATGATTGCTGCACTGACATAGCATAACTCTTTTTTGTCAATGTATTTCTGTTAATTTGATAGACTTTGGTAGCATTCAAATCTTTCTTGGGATGCTGATATGTCCTGGGCTGAAATGAAAAGAGTGTGAAATCATGGTTTATAGCTTATTTAAAAATTATTTTCTTCTTCAGAAGATTAAATAAACCCATATACATGGTTTGAATTCTCCCTTACCCATGTGATGGAGAATGGAATGAACAAAAGTAAAAATTAGTCAGCATCCTTGCAGTGTGCTGTTGCACTATGCCTGGCCCTGGGAGGGCTGTATTTTGGCTGCCCTGTCAGAGGAGTAATCCTCTAATCAGAATCAGGTGAAATGTCCCTAGAGCTGCAGCACAGTGTATCTGACAGCTACCTGTGGATATTGATGAACCCTCACACTCTTGGAGATTAAGTGTGTGTGTCTAACAGCCACTTTGAAAACGTCGGGGATAAAGATTGGGCAAGTCATTGTGCTCTTGAGTAAGACATTTTGGTCAGTGTTTTATTTCATCTTCCATAGATGATCATGGTCTTTTTTAATTCCACATTCCCATGGAAATGAAGTGAGGATGCACACAGAATTACTGCCATTCATTTTGTATTCTTTCCAGTGCACTTTTCATCTACACATCATGGAGCAGAAAATGAGAGGCTTGCACTCCCCTAATTCTCACAGGGGATCATTAGGATTCCCCACTGTTGTCTAATCATGTGCTGTCCCATTGATGTGTAGGCAATTGATGGGTAATTGTGTTTTGTGCAGTACATCTCGCTTGAGTAAAGCAGTGTGTTGGCTTTAGTTACAAGAAACTGGTATGGATTTTAAGCTCTTAAATGAACAACAGATCATTCTGTGCTTCACAAAGTATAAGCACTAAGTATAGAGGGAATCAGTAATGGAAAAAGGAACATTAAAAATTTATGTTTCCACACGGACTTTTTTTTGTATGGAGGAAGTATATCAGTTGCATGGCAAATAAGCTTATTTTTTAATTTTTGAAATGCTGGAAGGAGTTTATAAATTAGACTGCCAGTGCATTAGAGGAGCTGCCTTAGCTGCTGGAGTGTGCCTGTCATAACACAGTGGATTGAAGTTCCTGCTGTGAGCTGGGGAGCTGCAAGGCCTGAGCAACACCAGGGAGAGCAAATGAGTGATGTGGAGGGAAAAGTTGTCTTCAGACTCTATTGTGTGTGCCTCATGCTCTGAGCTGCAGTCATTAGCCCATTGTGGGTGAATGGAGCAGGGCCCCAGCTGAAGCTGTGCTGGGTGCCCAGGCCTCTGGATAATACTGCTGAGTGTCTTCTGCAATTTAAGGGAGTGTGGGACCCTGCAGTCTAATATTCAGATATATATTAGGAAAACAATCCCTCAGCAAGGGCACTTATGGCGAGCCCCACAATGTCTCATGGGCACAGACCATTATTTATAAAATAAAATTTCTTCCCTACTAAGCTACAGACAGGCTGAGTGGAGGGAAAGCTGACTTTCATAGAAGTAGCAAATTCACTGACCTTGTCAGCTTCATTTCCTATGGCCTGGCTGGCTGCCCTCAAAGTGCTTCTGTCTTGGAGAGTCTTTGCAGGAGGGGGTTCCAGTGGGGTCATCTGCTGGGGGAAGCACTTTGGGCTGGCTTTTGCTTTCTTGCTACCTCTTTTGGGTTTGCTGGGCTATTTTGAAGCTATTGGTATTAGGCTGAATGACATTAAACCAGGGGCCTTCAAGAGCGTGTGGAAATGCCTCTCTGGTGCTGCAGGGCAATATTGATTCGCCTCAGTGTGAATCTGAGAGTGGCAGCTCTGGAAAGGTTACTTAATATTGTTTTGTGGCAGCACACATGTTTTGCAAACGGCTGTTTTGAAGGTCAGCCATTTGCACACAGAGCTTTTCCCTGCTCCCTGCCTGCCTACCTTCAGCTCACAGCCAGGCTGGTTATTACTTATAGCCATTTTTGAGGTTGTGTTTGAAATGAAGACAAGAGGTAGAGCCGATTATCAGTGATAGCTGATGAGGCTGTTATGATGAGACATTTATCTAGGGATAGGAGAAAAGGGAGAAAATAACACATCCACTTGCCTGTCTGATAATGGTGAGGCAGTTTCTGTTTGTGCATGTACAACACTGGTAATTTGGTGTTAAGAACCACTAATAGAAGGTTATAAAGCCTGCAGAGTTGTTGCAGCTGCTGTTTTATACAGATGCACCACAGTCTGAAATGATGAAATTTGTTTGTAGCAAATTTTGCTTCCTCTTATTTTAATACACATTGTATGAATGTACAACTAGTGCATTCTATTATAAAACTCCATTTTCAGTGACCCATAGATTTTTTTAATATGTACCAGCTCTCTCAGACAAGGCAGGTGTAATTATTTTAATGTATTTTTCACCAAAAGCAAGGAAAAAGGTGTATTATGATAACTTTTGTATACAAAGATACATTAGAAAATAATCAGAATTAAGAAGACTTAATCCTTTGCTTTATATTTTTGTTTCTTTTCTTTCTTATATAACTTCTATATCCTTTTTCCCTAGTCCTTGTCTAAAGATTGGAAAATTCATAGTAAAAGCTCTATGTAGTCGCAATCTGATCGGCTCTCTGTGTCGGCAAAATCTCCCAACCTCCAAACTCAGAGTTCCTTCAGTTTACTGACTGCATTGATTAAAAAACTCTTAGGAAAGATGGGGTAGAACTGTAAATGTTCAGTAAGATTAAGACATTCCAAAAGATTGAACTGAAACCAAATCCTTAATTCGGCCACTTGAATTCATTCATATTGAATTCATAATTCCTCAGTTCTTTACTGCTCTAAGGTAAAGTACTGCAGCATCACTAATTATTAAAATGGAGCTAAAATCCAAGTGTGCATGCTTTATCAGAAGGCAGAGGAGCAGTTCAAGAGGTTGTATTGTCATATTTGTATTCCTTGACAGACAGCTGCTAACTCCTGGTAATAGAAAATTTGGGCATATATGCCAAATAAAATTAGTTCCACATTGTTCATTGAGGCCTTGTCAAGACATCCACTAAATCTCTGTTCCACTCACCACTCTCTTATTGCCTGCAGAGACCTTTGCCAATACTTGGTGAATCATCATCTCATTTCTGCATTTAAGGAGAGTAAATGCTCCTTTGATGTGAACAGGGCTCTTGCCACCAAGAGAACTTTGGGGATTTGCAGGTTTGTCACAAGCTGCATGTGTGTTACCTTCACAATATGGCTTTAGATGTTAGAAGGATGAAGGATGCAGTCTATTACCACCTCTTAACAGATACAGGACCATCCTGTTCACAGGGATGGATGTGTGTTTGAGCCAGCCACTGTGCCAATTACTGCTTCCTCAACCTGGGAATTCCAGCTTGCTCATCAAACATGTATTACCAAAGTCAGCAACAGTTTGAATTTAGTATTTTCATATTACCATCTTCCCTGTTACTGGTATGTTTTTTAAGTCATATTTTACATGACCAGTTGCAAACAAGATTTGGTTTTCAGTGTAAGAAAAGCTGGGCACAACAGATTGGGAATGCAGGAAAGCAGAGATGAATTGCCCAGGCCTATCAGTTGCACACCAGAGGGATGTAGCAATTGAAATGCAGTGTTTTGGAGAGGGGATGATCAATGTGAGTTTGGAGCTTGTCCCTGCCTCACTTCAAGGGACAAAATATTCCTGACATCAGCTTTAAGAAAGGCACTTATATTACCTGTGAACTGGTTAGGGACTGCCTTGAGAGGAGCCCTTTTTGCTATATTATCGACTGAAAGTTTCATCAGTTTCGTAGGAGAATTGCAGTATTTTTGAAACAAACACAACCAAGACTCAGCATTTCACAACAAGGACAAGAAAATAGAAATTGCAGTGGTAGACTCACAATGAAGGAAAGTAACCAAAAGATACCAAGCCTACCTCACTCCAAATACAAAGGTAATTAGAGCAGCTCTTATACACCTCAGTGCAAAAGCTTGGTGGCCATCTGCTGGGTAGAAAAAATAAATGAAGGTGTGAAGTGTTTTGCTTGGCATACTGTAATATCAGATACCCATATCTGCAATTTAAGATTATACTACGCTGGGAAATAAAACAAAAGTAACCCCAAAATATCTCCAGCCTTTTCAAACTAACTGTTGCCTAGACTACTTCTATTATATATGTAGAATTAAGTATTTTGAAATACTAATTAGTATTTTTTAAATTACCCAAATTAAAACCAGAAGTTCTTTTATTTCTCTGCTAACTGTTGTAGTCAAGATTCTGTTGTTCTATAAGTAAAATTAGAAATATGTAAACTTGAGCCTAGGTGTGCGTCCTGTTGGATCTATATATTCACCAGAAGCACAAGGATCAGCTAGGATAGAAATCACCAACCTATTCCAATCATATCATTACATGCTCCATGTAGATGGTAGCTGTGGGTCTTTTGTGAGTTGCTGTGTTCATCAGTACAAGTGGCTCCTCTAGGGGTTGTGCTCAGGCTGGAGAAATGTCCTGAAACACCTCATGCACAACCATGGATCAGTGACGGAATGTAGATGTGCACATATAATGTGAATCTGAAAATAAAGTCAGGGCAGAAACACAAACCTGTATAAAGATTTGATTTTATCAGTAACCTGGGTAATTAGAAAAAGAAAGGCCTTTGTTCTCCATATTGCCAACTTTTCTGTTGTCTCTTAATTTATTTGTACCAGTAACATTTCTCAAGGCATTGGGAGGAATTTCTGCATGAGCAAGGCTGCAAGATATGGTTCTGCTAAAGTCAATACATTTTGAGGTGTATAGCTGCTTCATTCTGTGGGAATTTGTACTGATGGGTAGCTCTCCAGAAGCCAGCTGAAATATATACCCATTTGAATTTATGTTGGTGGTAAAATTACATGACAGAACTGCAGTATTTCCTGTGAATTATTATTGTAAGCCTTCCTAAGTCTCTTGTCTTACATTACATTTCCTAAACTCATGGCAAAAATGCTGTACTTTTTAGGCATACATTTCAAAGGTCAGCATGTAGTTATATCTCAATTCAAATATAAGAAAAATAATAATTGCAAGAAAGTGTTGCTATTCATTTGCTTTCCAATAAATCTTCTTCTTGTTTTTACTTCATTTACAGCACATGATTTCGGGCAATGAAGCCAAAGTGGACTTTTGTGTCAGCTAGTCTCAGTTGCATATAGCAACTCCTTAATTATCACTTAGCTTCTCCTTTATTATGCTCTGTGCTCCTTGGTTTATAAGGACTGTTTTCAGTAAGACAGTTAAACTCAATGTAAATGTGCTTGGAGATTAATATCTTGCCTGTTTATTTGTTTCCAGCTTCTCATCTTTATTGTTAAATGTAGGTAGGAATCTGAATACACCATTTTGGGTTTTATCTGATAGTTCTTGCTGCCTACCAAGAGTGCGAAGCCATAAAAGACATCTGGCAATAGAGAGGAAAAAATTGTAAATATGATTTGAATGCTAATTGTACTTCAGGTTTTTTAAGACATCTCTCTAGAAGCCTTATTAGTCTTTTATGTTTTTGCATTTCTGGGCTGGTATGATCTGAACAGAGAGAATGAGATTGTAATTTCCCTTCTGCTGGGGGTGAATATAATTTATTTTTCTTCTTATTATTGGATTCTCTTAGCAGGAATTAAGACTCACTGCTTTAAAGACACATGCATTTAATAACAGGAATTTGATGTGTGCTGATCTCAGTGCCCATATGTAGTCTCCTACAGATCAGAAGCAGTGCACAGCTGCAGATATTTGTGTGCATGAAGGGCCTTACAGGACCACTGCCTAACTGCATGCATTTTACATGCTTTTCTTCTGATATGGATCTAAAGCTGCCAACAACAGCGTGGGAGCAGCAAAAATTAAAAGAAAGGGAAGGAATGTTTCCAATAAAACTTTTCTCCCTTGCATAGTCTAAGTGACAGCAAGCATTCCAGCTTTGAGAGCTTTCAGTTGGCATTGTATGAAAATATATTTCAAAGTGGGGACAAAAAGATAACTATAAAGAAGGGGAGGAAAGGACTGTGGCACCACTGGGCTTCATTCAAATTTGCAGCCAAGGCTGTGGAGAGGGAAGCGATGACAACTGTGGAGTTGTGTGTGCGTAAGAGCAAAGTTTCCCACACGTGTTCTCAGCAGTGTCACAGTTTGGGGTGCTTGGTAATGGAGGTTTGGGCTTCAGCCAGTAGGGAGGCAAGGCCAACCACAAAGTTCAGATCTGGATCCAAATGCCTGCGTGTTTGGGAGTAGTTATCCCTCTGGTTTGAGATTTTACTCAGCCATGCAAAAAAATAAGCAAGAAACATGAACAAAGATGATTTTCAAGTTGCAGTTGTAATACTTTAAGTATTTAAGCCCTTTAGCAGTTTTGATTAACCCGGGGATTACATGAGATTTTCTGTGCCCTTTCTTTTCTTTATTTTAGCAAATTTATATATGACAAGTCCTCTGTCATTTTTACTGCAGATCAATCTTAAATGAGCCCGAAATCAAGTTTGGAGTAAATACCTCTTGTGCCTCCATATTGGATCTTGTTCTTTAGGAAGAACCTGCTTATCTGCAGAAGAGAGAGTGAGCTCATATCCTACTCTAAAACCTGGTCTTCAGCCATACTAAAGGAGGAGAGATGGAAGCCACTGTGCTGGCAGTGATGTGGCAGCCACTGGCCAGTGTCACAAAACCGTGGGCCACAGTGAGTTGCACTTGCTGTAGGACATCACTGCATTTTGCTAAACAGTCCCAATTTCTGCTTGGAAGATCTGATATCTACCCCACTTCTGGAGACTCTACTGCTACAAGCATAAAAATGGACATCCTGTGCTCATCGTCCTGACCTAATTGAATGGGTTAGAATGCACAGAAAATGCTGGAGACTGCTTAATATATTTGAACTTGAGAAGACGGCCATGGTTGCTGGAGTTGGTGTGGCAGCGGCCTGCAACCTTCTCCCTTGTCTCTTGCACTTCCGTTGTGGAGATGCTAGAGAATTTCTCTTGCACTTCTGTTAATGTTTGGAGGTGCTAGAGAATCCCTTCTTCTTGTAAGAAGTTTTTGCTAGGGTTTCATCACTGCAAATCCTAAAAGGCACTTCCTCTGCACACAGGAGTTCTGCCTGAGCTGTGATCCCAAACAAGTCCAGAAGCTCCATTGGAATAAGAGACTGGAATTGTTTTGATCATTTTTATTTTATTCCATTTCAACCATAGATAAAACCAACACCAATCTAATTAAACAATCTTGCATATATTGATCAGATTTTGGAATTTGCATTTAACACTATAACTACAGTGGCTCGTGATGTATTATGTAGAATAGACAGGTTTTGAAGACATTATTTGCTTTGCTCTGGTGGTTTTGTAAAAAAAGAAGCTAGTGGCTCTTTGTAAAAGCTCAGTAACTCAAGGTCTCCTAAATAATTAATGTCTGTCTTGAAAATAGTGCTGTCCCATGCTTCCTTATGTCCTGCTAGTTAGGTCACATGAAGTAGACAATTGAGGAAGCACACTGCGTAAGTCTGACAATAGATGGGTCTTTGGAAGCAGTTGTCCATGGTTTAGCAGCTCTTTTAAAAGGGCATAATAATTATAATGTAGTGCAAAGGTGTTTTTTAACTTTTCCTTGGTCATACAAAAATAACACATCGAAGTAGTCCTCATACTCCTTCTAATTATACGTAGCTCAATAATGTAGCTATGTATAGTAGTATAATGTAGCTCATTAATCCAGAGCTACAGACTCTGGATTAATGTAGTTTATTCCAATTCAGATTGTTTCTGTTAAGGTGCAGTTGGCATCAAAATGATCTTTTCTTATGACTACTACTGTATATGATATAATTAAGGAGTAATCCCTTTCAAAATTGGCCATTAGCATTAGATAGCAATTTGCTAAATTTGCCTCAAAAGGTTAATGCTACAACTATGGTAAACAATAACTAATTTCATGGGGATTTATTGCTGTTAAAAAGTATAATCAGTTTCTAATAGCAATACTTAATTTTTTTAAAAAACTGTAGATTGGTTGAGTGCACTCAGATTGCTTTACAATGGATATTTTCCTGGCAGATGACTAATCCTCTGCTAGTAATTTCAGTTCTGAGTTCTCAGATTTAGCACCTCAATTATGCATTCTTCATTTGTTTTATTAATTGTTTGGTTATATTCGACGATGCTGAACTATACATGCATGCATAATATATGACATATTATTCATGAAACTTTGCAATGTGACAGGTTCTGGTTACTCATGAGTAATACAGCAACTGTCACATAATAAATAGAGTAAAGTGACTTTATATAAGCTTGTTCTAAGTTCTTAAACATAATTATCTGAATTGTTGAAAGGAAATAAGTGTTGAAATTACCGTGATGCATGATGTAGTAATTCAAGGAAATAAATTTGTTGTGCAATAGGTAGAATTCTTCTAAAGATGTTTATGACAGGAACAAATGAGATAAATGGAGATATTCTGAACTTGATACCAGGGTTGAAGGTGGCTGAGATTGTCATGCTAACCCTTGCTGTAAATTTCTGCCACTTTATTAACTGCAGAAGAGCTGGATGTAAATACATAGGCGTAGAATTTAGCGGTGAAGAAGCATTGCTGCTGTGTGGAACTGAAGTTCTTGCAGTATTGGCCCTGCATGGTAGGAAACACATGACTGATGAATTCTGTGAGTAGCAGCATGCTGGAAAGCCTGGTTTCATGTCTCTTCTGGTTGTAAAGCCCAATAACCTCAGCTCCCTTGCAGTGCTTTCAGATGCAATATTCTGACATGGAATTCTAAGGAAACCTACTGTCTTTGGTTTGAGTCAAGTGAAATGAAAACTGTTTGCTGAATGGAAGGTCTCATTTCAGGTGACTTTGAGCTCTGCGTGGCAGGTGTGTGCTGCCCTGGTGCCTCATAGGAGCTGTGCACAGGTGTGTTCTTCCCCCATCCTTCACTCCTCCTGTACTGCCTGCTCCCCAAATCTCTTGGTGCACAGAGATATTCCTGAACTTGGCAAAAGGCTGGGAGTCTGACCACAAACTTTGTAGGTGATGGAGAAGGTGGAGGGATGGCCACTGGAGCTACGGCTCTCACAATTCTCCACTGCTTGAGGATTGCAAGTTTTCTACTGAAGTAGACTTTCTTGAAAAGTAACATTACATAAGGACTCAGGGAAAAATATAGTGCTTGCATGAAATATTTTGAGGCTTTAGTTTCAAAGTACTTTTTTCTGTATTGAAAGTACCGGGAAAAAAAATAGTGAAATTTTCAAAACAGAAACAATGAACAAATTCAGAACATTTCATTCTGTAAAGCATTTTGGTTTATAAAAATCTCATCATTTTTGCTGAGGCTGCATGGTGTTACACTGGTCTTGTTTTTAGAGTAAAATATTTTCCAGTGATTTCTCACATGATATAGGGGTTCTGTATGCCAAGAAGGAGAAATAATGGTTGCAGATAAATTTTGCCACTTACCGAATTCCATAAAATGCATACTGATCTTCTTTGAATTGGTAGAGTAAAATTATTTGTTAAATTTTCAATGTCCTTCTTGTGGCTTTGTTCTCCCCCTCTAAGGCCCATATTATCATTGCTGCTTTAGGACTTTTACAAATTGTTTAAATTACAAAACCATTTTAGATAATTCAACCTCTAAGTGGCAGAAATTAGTAGAAAATTATGAGTTAAAATGAAATGAAAGAGGGCACACAGTAATCGATTACACTATGTCTATCAGTTTCTTGTTGGTTGTTATTCACCTGCCACCAGACAGTAACTTTGCTGAAGAAAACCAGACCTGAGTAGGAAGAACATCAATCAACCTGTCAAGAGTAACATCTCCAAGTTTTTTATTATATTTTATATTTTATTCATATGCTCTGGACAGTCCCTCCAGTTTCATTAAGACAGGGTTAATACAATATAACTGTTATTTCCTAGGTTTGTAGAGAGAGCTGGAAAATAGTATCTCTTCATTTCCTTGCAAATCTCAGCATTTTATCCTGAGAGGAATGCACAATTGCAAAGAGGTAATTTTTGGAGTAGGTTATAGAAATTATATTTAAAGATTTAAATAGGTGATCATTTTGTGATCATAATTTTGGTTTCTCTTGTAAATTGGGTTTAAAGACAAACTGACAGCCTTGTCAATTAAATATGGCTCTTATGGCTGAAATTCATTAATATCAGAAATTAGCTTTAAAAAAAACTTTAGCCATATTATAATCTCTTGAATTGCTGCTAATGAATACTCATACTTTTGTTATGTTGTCTTCTGTTAGTAAGAATTAGATTCTGCTTTAATTTGCTGCAGCTGCAAACCACTGACCTTGTAGTTCATTTCCTAGCATGTAAAACTGAAATTAAGATTGTGGCATCTTGTTTTTCCTCCCTGGTACAATACAAAAAGAAAACTTACTTTCCCCAAAATTTCTTATATGCAAAAGGAATTTTGAGACACTCTAGGAGAGTGAATTCAGTGACTTTTTAATCTTTAGTTTGCACTCCATTACAGAATTATGTGAAATAATATTACTACTTTTTAAGCAGAACTAGGTTAAACTTGAGAGCAGCAAACCACAATTCAGTAGAAAGAAATCTACATGAAAATTTCATTGCAAACATAAACAGGAATATCTCTGTTGGTTCCACTGGCTTTGTGCATTTCAGGAGACAGAGCAGTCTAAGGAGCCAATACCTCACTCAGATGAATTTACTTTACTTCCTTTAGTCTTGTTCTATTGGCTATGTGATTCACCTGGCATCTGTGCTTTGGTTTTCATGCTGCAGATCTGGTTATATCAGTTCCAGTGACACATAAGTCCTAATTCATCCATGTGCTGGCTTTCCTGACGCAGATGTGTTTGAGATCATGGAGGTGTTATTTTAAAGAGCACATTGTTACGTGGGACATGAAGTGACACAGCAGTGTTTGTTTCACAGGGAAATGTGTGTGAATGAAATGCACTGTTAGTATTGAATAACTAGCTTCACTGTGGCAATCTCTATGTATGGAGAGTATGAGAGGAAGTCTGTCAGTAACATCTGAATAATAAGCCTGAGATGTACCAAATACTTAGTGGAAATGCTGTTCCTAGAGTTGTTCTCTCATACTGAATGCTAAATATAGGCTTCTGAGATGGAAGAATAAAATTGGCATTCAAAGCATATTTGTGTTAGGGCTGTTAAAGGATTTACTTTCCATTGACTATCAGCATTTTTGCTCTCACATTTCTCATCTGTTTACCTACAGACTTACCACAGGGCTTCATTGTGTTCCCTCTTCTGTCACACAAATATGCTGGCTAGCAGAAAACCAACAAGAACATTACTGTATTGATTTTCTCTCATGCCTGCAAGTCATGAAGTTTTCATGATTAATATAAATCAATATTTGTGGTAGAGCAGGAGGTGATTTGTGTAACTGCTGATGAGAGACAACACTGAAACTTTCATTCAAAACTGTTTGTTATTTGTAAATACTTTCCTTAAGAGGACTTCCACTATACTAGGCTTCATTCTGTGAAGCTTGAAGATTTTGGTGTGATATTGACAGAATTTCCTCAGCTGTGACCCCCTAAAATTTTAGCACAAGTTAATTTTAAAAACCGCTAGAATCTAATCTGGATCCCCTGCTTTCCTACTACTTGTTAGAGGAGGTATGAGAGAATAAGATAGAATAGAATAGATTATTTCAATTGCAATGCAATGAAAAGCTAGTCCTCCTGCCCGACCAAGGACCAACCAAGACAAAGCTTATAGTTAAGGGCATTGTCCAAATGCTTCTTAAACCCTGATATGCTTGAGGCATTAACCACCTCTAGGAAGCCTGTTACAGCATTTGACCACCCTCTCATTTAGTTAAAAAATGCTTCCTGCAGTCCAGTCTAAACCTCCAGATGAAGGGCATTAATAGTTCCTTGAAAACTGAAAGAGTTATACACGGTGTATAGGTCCAAGGTGAAAGAGTGTACACAGTGATAATGCTGGGCTTTTGCAGTCTAGAAAATTGCAATCCTAGCTATACAGCTTATCTGCTCTCCTCTGTAATAACAGGAGGTCCACTTCAGTGGTATTTCCTTTTTGCTTTCCTCATGTAGGATTATTTTCAGTCTCTTTTTTACCAACCCTCTATAAGAGATTGAAAAACAACAGTAAACTTTGAAATTGTGATTAATAAATTGGTCTGTTAAAGGTATGTGTTCATATGTTAAATGCATACAAGTAAGTACAGTATAAAAGTGTTGTGTAAGCAATGGAGAAATGATTTTCACATGAAGTCTTTATAGATATTTTAGATGTGATTCATAGTTCAAGTTTCAGCTAGAATTTGTATTCCTCCTGTGCTCTTTTTTTCAGGAAGATAAGAACTATTGCTGTGAACTTGGTGTATAATCATTTTAAGGCATAAAAGAATGTGTATGGATTTTGAGAATTTAGTTACTGGTTTTCAAAATTAAAGAACTCCGGAGCACAATGCCCTTTCACACTTTTTACAACTGCTTGTGCAAATTCCACGTGGAAAAACTGGCCTGCCACACATGTGGCATAATTTACATTCAGCTTTGCAATACTTCACTTTTCTCACTGTTATGACTGGATTTCTATCAACAAATCCAACTTTTAAAAGCTTCACATGGTAAGCATGTAAGTAGCTCAGTGAAAACCAGGTCTCTCTTATGGGCTAGTAACTGAGTGTACTCAAAATATATGGTGGTTCTGGATTTCTTTAAAGTTATACATTACTTGAAGAAAAGTGTATTGCAGCTTAAGTAGCTACACTTTTGGGCATACATATTCTTTTTGGATATCTAAAGAATAGGGCATAGCAAATGGTCTAATCTGACTATCACAGTCTGTCTGTCTTTGGATCTGGGTATGTGAAATGTCAATGTCCACAATGATAGTCTTTTGGCTGTTGTCTATGAAAAATGTCACTCCTAAACAGACATCAGCTATGTAGAGAATCTCCATTTCACATTTAGGTATATAATTTTCAAATTAAAGAAATCAAAAGGGGAAGTGCTTCCTCCAGCCTGCCTACAGCATGAACTACAACAGGACAAAAATAAGTGACTATATTCATCAACTTTATGGCCATGTTTGTAAAAAAGGACTCTTTTGTTTCTTTATTTCTTGGTGTTAGAAATTAATTTTTGGCACAATTAAGATGCATTATTAGTAAAGTCAGACTGCTTGTATTTTTTGACTGAACTGAGGATGAAAAATGCAGGTGAATCCTTGGAAACTGATACTGCATTCACTGATGAGAATTGTAGAATGTGCAAATTATATGTTACACTAGATAGTGATTTCCTTTTAATGCTGAAGATTTTTCTCTGGTAGCTCTTGTATTAATGTCATTTGTGTGAACATTATAACAACTGGTGTGGCAACAACTTTGTGCATGATTGCTGTAAAATTCAGTGTCTCAGAAACAAGGAATTTGCCTGATACTGATATGAGTCCCTGGTTATCTGATGCAGAAACAAGGTTTGCGTAAGTCCCAGCAGTTTGCATGAGTAGTTTGACCAGTAAATCTTGTGCAGTTTCATTGCTCTTGTTCTGTACTTGCCTTTTGATATACTGGTATTCTCCCCCGCCAAATGCTTGTCAGTCCACTACTTTCTGAATGACTACCTTGTCTTTACTTTTGAATAACAGCAGGGGCAGGTGGCTGTGTAGTTTCCAATCAAGAAAGAATGCTAATGAATTATAAAGAACTCCTGACTTGCATTTAATAGCACTGTGACATGTTATAACAGCCTGCCAAACACAGCATTTCTTATAAATCACACTTCAAGGGGCAAAAATATCCACCTGTCATATCTGAGGCCTCTGCAAAAGTCAGTGTTTGAAGATGGTATGATTTACTCCATCTTGTAAAGTACCCTTTTATGAGAAATTTTTCTTTATTTAATGGAAAAAATAGGAGAATTTAATATTTTCTCCCTTCTGCCCAATTATGGCAGCACTGTGCACTTTATTTCATTTTTGGAAACACTCTATTTTTCTCTTACAAGAAAAAAATCCATTTCAGGGATGATGTTTTAATAATAATTGGCAGCACGCCTGAAGTATTGTCTCATCAGGACTTTTTACACCTGCATGTCCATGCAATGCCTAATCTTTCTTTGCAAGTTATTGATTTTATATAAGTTTGTTAAATACTGACAGTTTTTACATGCTCATTTTTGTGGTCATACAGATGACCTGGAGCCATGACATACCATTATCTGAAGCATTATAAAGCTCAATGATTTATGTCCTAACAAATGGTGGCACAAATCATAGATGTAATGTAGGGAAACACATACTAGTTCTTCACTAGACAGTGATGTGTAAATCAAATCGGTAAGGTGATTTTCCGGGCTAAAACAGGGAGTGCTTGTTCCAGAATTGATCCTCAGGCCTTGGGCAAGGAATTGTTAATCATTTTCAGTTTTCAGAGGATAGTAAAATAAATTCTCCTCTTCAATTTGGCATGATTAGCAGATATCAGTATAGAATTCTTTTCTTTTTGCAGTGGTCAAGTCATCAGAGAGTTATTTCTGTCTTACAATGTAATGAACAGGAAGGAAGTCTCAGCACTCTGAGGAAATGTTCAGCCATCTTAGAGTTTTCTACATTTTCTGTTACATACTTGTATAAGAGATTTGTACAGCTCTGTGAGATACTGTTTTGAGTCATGGAAGCAAGAAAGGCTAAATCCCCAGATGGTATAAATCAGCCTTGCTTTACTGAAACAGTGGAGCTGTGCACTTGCTCTATACCAGCAGACAAGCTGGGTAAAAGCAGACATTAGGAAAAGGAAGCTTAGATCCATACATGTATTGTTTGCTATATATATTAGTGGTAACTATCAGTAATATAATCCCAGTGGCTCTAGGGGATACATATGTTAAAATGAAATTAATTATTTTTTTTAAAGTAAAAGAATTTTTAAAGTAGAAAATTAAAATAAAAAAGTAATGCCATAGTTCTGCATAGCTGTCCCTAGAAGCACAAACCTAGTCTTCTATTTTGGTTTATATATTACTTATTCCATAATTTAATTAAAACTGTGGTGTATATTTATTTTAGGATTGCTATATGTAAATGTAAAATTGTACCTTTTTTTTTAACTTGAATAATACTCCTGATTTATGTGATCAAAAATCCTCTCTGGTCATATTGCCTCGTTACTGTCATATTACCTAGTACTATTTAAGCAATGCATAAATTCTCCTGGATTTGCACAAAAAACATAAGCAAACAAAAAAACTTAGAGAAAGAACTAAAACCAAAAGGAAGGAGAAAAGGAACTGTTGTCACTTTCACTTGTTTTTCAATGAGCTCCTCAGGATTAGTCTCAATTCAGTCTTCATTCTTCCTAGATCAGGTGGGGAATCTCGAGGGTTTATTCAGGGAATGTTGTGTGGAGGCAAAAGAAGGTCATGCCTGCCTCTTTTCCAAGGTCTCATTACTCTGGCCACTCCCAAGAAACATCCCTTCTCAACAAAGGATGTTTTCAAGCACAAAAAAATCTCATTGACTGTGAAAGCCAGTTACACCTCAGAAACAGTGTTTCCTGCTGCCCTCACCATTGCCCTGCCTTTGGACTGATGCACTTAGTGTTGGCTAAGTAGGGATTTGATGTGAAGAAAAGGGAGGTGGCTGACACAGATACAATAAGAAAGAATGGGACACAAAAATAAAAAATGTGTGAGTGCACACACTGTGAGTTAATAGTAATAAATCTATGCAATGAACTCCATGTGTTCAAAGATGATGAAAAAATGCTTTAAATATTTTTCAGCTTCCCTATAGAGTTATGCTTTTCTTAGGTCAAACCTTGATCTATAGTTCTATGGAGGAAAGAAGCATTTGCAATGTTAAAACAACGCCTTTCACTTTAGATTTAAAACAGGATGACAGAAATATAAACATTGTATTAACCCATATTGATTTCTCTTCTCTTTTGGAACAGGAGGAACAAAAGTAATAAGAAATCTTGAATTTCATTTAAAAGCCAGTCCCTTCATGCTTATTCTGAATGTTTAGTCTTTTATGTGAAAAAGTGCCTGCTGACATTATTAAGTACATAAGTCAATGACAAATTTTCCACTGAATTAAATGGAGCCACAATTTCATCTCAAGATATCAATCCAGATTTTTAAGTATGTACGCATTTGCTTTTTGTTGAAATATAAATTGAAAGCTTAAGAAATGCATGGTAAACTATATATTTTCTAGATTATGCTGAGGAGCAGATTAGTGATTACAATTTGGCCTTAGAATTTAACAGGAAGAAACCAAGCTGTTTATCCCCTCCCTGAAATATTTTGGATCTTCCACTGAAATTTATTGCCTCTATGAGAGTTCAGTTACTCTGCTCCAGATTTAGACCTAGGTCTATTCTGCATCATTCTTCAGTAAATTACAGAGAACTATTGTTTTTGTAAAAACACCACATAATATACAGATGGGACTGAATTCAGTGTGATGGCTGCTTTTTGCAGTGTTCTCAGCAGAGGGCTGCGTTGGTGGAAAGTCAAAGCTCTGCAACTCGTTCACACCCAGTCTGGCAAAAAAAATGAGCATAATTTGTCATTTGGGAGCTAGTGTGCAAGCAAAGGAATGCTTTTATGTGACAGGCAGGTCTGCACAGGTGTTGGGATCCGACCAACAGCCACAATATAGGCTAGGCAGGTATTTCCTTTGGGGAAAGAGCAACATAAACATTGTACCTGATCACATCTGTGTTCTTTTGGGGAGTCCTACCTGCCCCTTCCTGTCGTCTGAGGGGGCTGAGTCAGCCCCCTTCACCCACCCTGCACATGTGTACCATAAAGGTGTCTCAGCACTTAGCTGGATGTGCTCTGCACCTATAGACTTGCCCAAGTGGCTCCAGCAGCATGGCTGTCACAGCACACACCCCAGTATAGTCTGTACCAGCTCACCTGCACACAGCCAGCTGGCCAGCATCACAGTTCAGCTGCTTGGGCTGGTATTTGAACTGAATGGAGTGCTAGTTGTTGGAATAACTTTGACTTGCTCAGAAGCACCTGTGTGAGTGCAATGCAATGGTTTTGCAGATGTGCTGTGAAATAATCTCTATGTCTGTTAGAAAGAATCTGCCTCCTTGCTTGCTTAGAGCGTTCTTGGGAAGCATTTCAATCAGAATCTTGGCCCAGAAATACCATGGTAATCACAGGTAGAGATGAATACTACAGATTCACTAAAGCATCTTGTTAGTCTTTCCACAATGATGCATTCTTTTATTGAAATTTAGATTTTGGCCCAGTTTTCTGTCTTAACCACAAACATTATAACTCGCTGTTAAATGGTAATAATACAGTCATTATAATTGCTAAGCTGTCTGTGTGTGTTGGAGGATGATAAGTGCTATGATAAAATAAAGAGAAAATTCTACAAATTTGGGATTATGGAGATTGAATTATTGCTGTAAATGCAGAGATAGCTATTGTGAAAGATAAGGATGAATCTCTGAGGGTATATTCTATCTAATCAAAACATTTCCCACATGAAAAAGTAACAAAAGCAGTAAAGTGATAAAAGCAACATTAAGCTATATAAAGAGATGATATGCAGACAAAGAACCTATTTGCAAGAAAGATTTCCAGTTCTGAAAGACAATTATGACTATTTGGTCCCCTCAGAGTTCATTAACAAACACTTGGGAGCACTGATTAGGGCCTGTATCTTTGTTTTCCCACCGGCATAACAGAAATAATTAATGGCACAAAATGTGAAAAGATGGACTAAGAACTTGGTATTAGATTGTGGGACATATTCTTAGCTTTAAGCTAATTAAACTGAAACTGAAAAAACCCTTCTGATCCTCAACAGTTGAATGTTTTCTCTTTTATGTTATTTGGACACTATTTAACAATATTGATACCAGAAGGGAATAGAAGAATGGTGGTTTAATTTGTTTACTCCCTTTGCTGAAGAACTGGCTTTTAAGACCTTCAGAATTTAGATTTTTACAGAGCTCTAAGAAGTCAAAAGAATTGTTTATTTATATATAATTTTTTCTGTTTTCCTGCTCATGCTTCAGAGTTTCAGAGGACGAAATCAGGAAAAAACTCTGATTTATATTTTTGAAATAAATCAAACCCAGCAACTCCTTAAGGTTCTGCAGTTTTAAAACACTCTGCTGTTGCCTGTTCCTTCCATTATCAGTAGTATTTTTCCCATGGCTCATAAATTTCCAGTAAACCTTAGAGAAATATTCCAAGACCACAGATAATACTTGTTAAACTAAACCCAGCCCATAATGATTATTAATTATTTTAAGTGCTTCCTCCTTAGGTTTCTTTTCCACTGTTGGCAGACTGGGTTTGAGAAAAGCCAGCTAGCTGAATACCAAGGAACATTTGCAAGTTAAAACCATGGAAATCATTAGAGTTATTTCAGATATGAACTGCAGTATCCATCCATTTTGCTTCATGGATTTGTCTGTGGCTTCCCACATGACATCTGATTTCAGGACCTTATGCAAAATCCCCTACGTCAGCAGGTTCACAATGAACTTCAGGAGACTTTGGACTATTCCATTGAATTCTGCCCCCTTTCTTACATCTGTGGATATTACAATGGGTAGAGGCAATCTTCCCAGGCTGTGAGCTCATGGAAAGCACATGAAATTTTGCTAAAGCCTTCTTTCCATAACCACAGGCATACCTCTGGTTTAAACCTGGGTCTTTTTCAGGACATCTCACCCAAGTCCCAGAGCTGAGGGCACTGTCCTGACTCACACACTGCTCCTGAGTGTCACACCTCAGCAGCTCTCTTGAAGAAGGGCTTGTATAGCCAAAACTTGTCTTTTTTTCTCCCCTCTCCAAACAGTAATCTGTTGCTCTGATGAAAGGCATTAGCTTCTCTTACACATATTGCCTTGCCTAAATACTTAACCCATCAGGAATACAGTGATGCCACTACTCAGCTTCTGAGCTTGCCCTCTTCCTTAGTCCCCGTGTGTTAGTTTTGACAGGAATGACTTTGGCTGTCCTTGGCTCGTACCTGCAGTGAGCTGCTGGGATGCCGCCCTTCCCTGGGAGCAGCTCCTGCTCTGAGCTCCACTCCAGCGCCTTCTCTTTTGTTCCTTTTGTCATCCTTCTTTTTAACTTCCTTCCTAGATCTTTTTCAATAGAAAAGCTGCCTGGGGAGCTGCACTAAATAGAGATGTGAAGGATCACTGTTTCCCTCCCCTGCTAGCTGCGGCTGGGCCCTGGGACATGATATGCAAATCTAGCAAGGGGTATGTTCTCTCTCCTTCCTTCCTTCTTGTTTGGGGACAGGATTTTCCCTTCTCCTTATCTGGCTGCTTTTAACTTGCATTTCACTTGTATCCTTTAATTAGCACATTCCTTCTAGCTTGGCTGGCTTTTTCCTGTTTACAGCATCTCCACAATTGCTACCCAGCTCTACAAATCAGACCCTGCATGAGAAGTACTCGTTGTAAATGTGTGTGTTACCAGGCTCATCAATTCTAGTTCACTGGGAGCTTGGAGTATGAATTCTGTATCACATATTAATAATGCCAAGAGTAACTTAGTACTGAAAGCGACTTCCTAAATGGCCTTCCTGTTTTCTGTGTTTCATGGTACTGCCATACCTGAGTAGGTATTTGCAAGATAGAAAGTCTAAATATATCAGATGAAAAGACATAGAAATTAACTATATACAGAAAATTAAATTAATCATTTTGTAAAGAGCACTAAGTAGCGGAGTGTGAGAATACAGCTTGTTAAAGGCATAATTTGGCTCATATTGTTTCTCATGAGGGAGAGGAGAAGGGTTGTGATGTAACCCACTAAGAATCTGCAGGTAAGAGCATAACAGAGAGATGAAAGGAAGGAACAAGAATTAGGGTAATGCTTTCTTTCCCCTTGAGAGCAGTGTGTCCATGTGGCCAGGCCAGATGTGCAGTGTGACAGCTTTTCGTGATAAAGGAGCATCTGCAACATTAGTTGATGTGGGGCTCAAAATGTTCTTATTTAATAAGTTACAGTGTCAAGCAATGTGAAATACCTTCTGTAGTCAATTTTAAAATACTTTTGGATGAAAGATTATGTATGAATGATAGATGGTTTTATAATTCTTAAATGGTACATCAAGATTTTGGAGAGGTCCTAATAAAGTCTCTATACTCTGTATGTATAAGCTGCCAAATCAGAAAACTAAATTACATCTCAGAAAGGCAGAATTCTTCTCAAAGTAAATTTTATCTCTGATTATGTAAGTTGATAAAAACTACTTACATAAAATTTTCAGAAATATATTAAAAATGAGAAGTGCCTTTCCACTATGTAATACTATTGCACAGACCATAAGGTGAATAAATGTAAGGTGAATAAAAGATTGGCGTATGTACTAAGGAACAGACAGAATTTAGCTCATGCTACTTCTACAACTCAGTGTGAGTTGTATTTGTCCATATCAGTGGGAGAACACAAGACTGTCTCTGCAGTGTTCAGCTGTGGCTTCCATACAGTGCTGTCATGGTTTAGGAATGGTATTCTCCAATTTAATGCTCCCCTAAAACCACCTCACCACTCAGTCCCCATCCAAGTGAAAGCAAAAAAGGCAAAGATTGTGGGTTGAAATAAAAATAATTTAACAGCAATGAAATAAAAAAATGAACAGTAACAGTAATGATATTAAGAACAAAAGGTATAAGACCAAGAAACCATTTACATGTAAAATAAAACAGTACTGGACTGTTTCGTCCATGACTTTCTCCTGCTGGAAGGAATGCCCTTCTTCTTGGAAGGCAGAGTCCTTTCCCCCAGCCCTGGCAATGATGTGAGCTGGCATTGAATTACATTAAGGTCCTGGCCAAAATGAGGACAAATGGTGGGAGAGATCCTGGGTTTAGGAACTGTGTTGTAGCCATGAATGGCAAAAGAAAGAATTAAGGCTTATAGACTGGGGTAGGCTTTTGTTAGACCATCTGATATAATTGGAAAAGAGATCAAAAGTTTACCTGTTATTTCCTCTGACATCAATCCCTCAAGATCTTAAAGATACTTAATATATCAAGATACTTTAAGATACTTTTATCATACAAACCTTTTCTGTTATATTTATCTTTCTAAGTATAAAGGACGTACCTTCTTATGTCAAATGTGCACTTCTAATATTGGTTACTTGAGACATTGTATGTAACAAAGGTAAAGCAAATAAAGAAAGGAGCTTTGATCAATGTTAAGCAGAGTTTAACCCAGGCAGACTTTCCAGGCAGAGCTTATTAGAAAGGGCAGATCTCTGGTGAGGAGAGATTGCAGTGGAGTGGGCTGGACAGTGACATGAAGTAGCACTCTGAAAGGTTTAAGCTGAAGTATAGAGGTTTAATTTTGAGACAATAATCAAAGATGGGAAAGAGTTTAAGTTGGGTTTTTTTCTCATTCTTAAAATTTTAGGTTGATAATCCAGTCTTTCTTTTTGTGAGACACAGACTGCAACATTGCAATTTCTTTCATTATGGCCAATGATTTATGACTAAATTAAAACATTTTTTAGAATAGTACATGCTCTGGATTTAAGAGTGCAAATACCGGAGAATTTATCCATGCTTCTCATAACTTTTCCAGAACTACCTCTGCTAACTTGATTATCCACTCGGTGGATCCTTCTGCATCTTTTCCCCAAAGGCTGAGATTTTTGGCAAAAAAGATTGTGACCAATTGCTTTAAACTTTCTGTTCTTTATGTGCTTAGAATTTCTTAGCACAATGATTTTTAATTGTTTCAACCTTCACTTGAAGTTCCATCTCTAAACTATCATCTAGGCAGTGTAGGTGTGAATTGCATCTTTTATGGGAAGGGAAAATAACAACCGTTGTGTCCTTGCTTTACTGAGCAGTCAGAAATTACTTGGGAGAGCAATGGAACTGTCAGGTTTGTAAAGTTTAGCTATGATACATTTCAGCTGAGTAAATGTAACTGGGCAAGAGCAGTGAGCACTAGGGAACATAGAGGTCAGTGACTCTTTTTAGTTTGTCAACATGCAGAATAGTTACAGATATACTGGACTGTACTTGGTTTAACCAAGGTGGAGTTCACTTTCTTCATAGCAGCCCCAATGGCACTGTGTCTTGGAATTGTGACTAAAATAGTGTAGGAAACACACCCATGTTTTGGCTGTTGCTAAACAGCACTGGAACAGCCCCAAGGCTATATCTTTTTCACACTCTGCCCTCTCCTACTGAGTAGACTGGGGAGTCGGGAACACAACTGGGACATCTGACCCAAATCACCAAAGGGATATTTCATGCTGTATAACATCTTTATCAACAAAATAAATCCCTGGAGTGGGGTAGGGGTGAGGATTGGTTATTAAAGTGTCTATCTAAACACACATTTTCTTGCTTTTTGTCTTCCTCTTCCTCATGCTGCTGAGGCACTGGTGGGGAGTGAGTACTGGGTGGGTGAACGCACAGCACAGTGGTTACTGCATGGGTTAATGGAGCATCAGGTTCTGTGGGCTCTGGTCCCTCTGACCTGATTCCTCAGTAAGGATATGGCCAATTGGCAGTTCTGTGTCCTTAAACTGGGGAACACTTTCAGGAAACCAGAACACCAGGAAAAGCACCATGGAGTTAAATGTCAGTGCCTAATGCTGTAGGATATATATTTGCATGTGGTATCACGCAGTTATTATCCTTTATTCTTCTAACAGAGTTGAATGAGACATAGACAGGTTTTTTTTTCCAGAACTGGTGCTTTTGTCAGATAGACTGATTTAATAATCATTCAATAAATAAGTATATTCTTAATTTTAACTGGCTGCAGCACTTAGAATTTCCTGTCAAGGTGATGCCACAACTGAATGCCTACCCCTCATATTATATGTCTCACTGTATCCATGCCACCAAAAAATGCAGTTTAGTCTTTGTGTATCTGTTCTTCACAAAAGGAAATGTCTGATCTGAGTAAGAACAGGAATAGCAAGGGCAGTTTGTGCTACTGCCCCCTAGCTGAGGTGACTGGTGAAAGGCAGTCCACTAGCTGGAAGGGTTATTCCTAGGATGGGGATGAGGCTGGGAAGTTCTAGCACAGCAGTTGATCACTTCCTTGGTGACTATCTTGTCATGTCCAGTCAATTAAAAGATGTTTAAAACCTGGAATTAATGCTGTAATATAGACAGATAAGTTTGAACTTCATCAGTCATGAACATTTCTAAAACTAGTGTTTTCCTGTCATGCTGAACGGGTAGCACCCTCTGACACGCAGCTTGAAACTTGAGTGGAGAGCAAAGGCAGGGTGTGTGGTTATGCTCTTTTCCGTAGCTGATACTGTGGTGAGTAGGGAGTGGTGGCAGAGGTGGGCCTGTTGCATTACAAGTGTAGAGATTTGCTTTCCAGCTGGTCCTCAGGGATCAGAGGGGTTGGCTGTGACTAGTCTTGATTTTTGATTATGAAAAATTAGGCACTATTGGTGCCTATGTAGCTGCATATCATTCCTATCAAAGCATGGACAGTTATCTTGGAAACACTTGTGACCATCCTACTACTGTTTTTTTGGGAAAATGCTTTTGAATGCCTTACTGGACTAGCCAAAAATGGTCTATAATAAGGATGGCAATAATGAGTATGCAGACAATAGAACACTTTTTTTTTTTTTTGCTTAGTTCTGCAGGAAATTTTAATACTGTCCTAGAGTACTTGTGAAGATGATTTTAACCCAGAATTCTTTGTTCCCAGTTTTGGGGTATATATTAATGTTCTATCAGCAGTAGCAGCTTTTTAGTACCAGAGCAAATATTGCACCAATTCACCAATTATAATCTCTTTTTTTTTTTTTTTCCACAAAAGTGGTTGCTATTTAAATATAATAATTATAAATAAAAGTTGGAGTAAAATTCCTCAGGAATGGAAGAGAGAATAGGGCAGATGTTATTATGCCAAAGGACCTTCAAAATAATATTGTGAAAATATATTCTAGTTTTTTTATTTTCTGCAAATCACCTGCTCTCAGGTTTATGTAGTAAAACACTGGGTCAAAACACTTTGAAGTCAGTGAGGGTTTTTCCACTGAGTGTCATGAGCTCTGTGTCAGATGCTTGTGGCTTATAACTTGTGCTAACATGCTGGACATGAGGAATCTGTTTCTCCACTCTTGTAATGCTGAAATTGGGGAATTAGTGTTGTTTTTCTTCATCACAGTTTGCCAGACAGCCAAGAGATTTTACCTCATCCTGTGCTGATGAGCAAACTGACAGCTTTTGGTGACTCCTTTCAGCCTGTGTATAATGTTTGCCCTTCTAATGCCGGCACATGATGGGTTGGAGTCTTACAGGACAGATGCTAAAGACAGAATGATGTTAGTCATGGCAGTACTGGGCTCTGCCTATGATAGCAGATGTTGCTGTCTTCTTCCTAACTTCTTCTGGTGGCCTTAAAGACCAAGGACAAAATGATCTTTAAAGGGAGAATTTTCTTCTCAATAAGTGGGATGTTTGAGACACATGGATAAGCAATTCCTTGAAAGAATATTCATTGCTTCTTACCCACTCATTACCACTCACAGTAAAAAAAAAAATTTAGATCTGTTTGCTCAGTGATGACAAAGTTTTATGATTACATTTCTATGATGTTATTAAGGGCAAGGTAATTCCTCAATTCAGTTGGTTTTGAGCAAGTAAAATTACAACAAGTATTCAGGGCCTCTTTCAAGAAAACTTTTCTTCCCATGAACCAAGAGTTTCTTTAACCACTTAGTATTTGTTATACTTTCTCTTTTCCTCTTGGATGAAAGTATAATTAAGTTAAAACAATCATTCACTGAGAAGTACTTCATTTACAGTAAGCTTTACTGTAGTAATTTTATCTGTCACACAAGATGCTGCTGCCTTGTAAAGCTACATTTAAAAAAACTTGCTTTTTTTCTTTCCTGGAAAAATTGGAAATCACAGTTGGCAAAGCGACATTACAGGTCATGTTTTTTACAAACAAAAAAAGCAGAAGCTAGAATTATCCAAAATAGTTGAATCAAGACCTCTGGATATCTTTTTCCTGTAGAAGCACATGTTTATACAACAGTTTTTGAGAAATTGGCATCTGTCTGTCAACCATATGAGACAGATGATATGAGTCTAATCAAAGTCAGTGAATTCTGGTTAACAGTTCAGATATGTTTGAAACAGTAATGTTTAGCTTGTTTGGGTTTATGTCACATGAACAGATTTTACATTCCAAGGGGTTTGGCTGTAGCTTGACTCCGGGCTTATTCACTTAAAAAACAGGGTGTGACATTAGGGCAAGTTGTAGGAAACAAGAACAAAGGGCCTGAGCTTTTTGTTGTTGTTGCATCATATTCTTATGAAATGGTATTGTAAGCCTTGCAGGACAGGGAGAAAACAAAGAAAACTGGGATACAGAACTGTAGAGCTGGATAAAACAATTTCTATTAAATGCAGAGCTCTGGATCACACAGAGGGTAAGTGATTTGACCAAAGCCACAGAGGAATGATGTTGCAAGTCAAAGGCTGCAAAATTTGTGCTCATGTTCTCAGTTATTTTTCTGCAGGAATTGATGGGCATTGCAGGCAAATAATACCCTTTTTTTCTCATTCACTGTCTTTATCACTGTCTTCCTATACTTGCTACATTTTGGTTTACCTTTTTATGTGGCACTGGAAAAAAAAATCCAGGAAGGCAGTAGCTGCTATATTTTTACTGATGTGCCACAGTTTCTGAAAATCCTATTAGTGTGTTATGTATTCTACATTGGGCACCACTAGAATAATGATTTTTGACTGTGTGTATAGCCAGGGGACTGTCCTAATTTGCATTGTTACAATTTTAACTAATACAATGATATCCCTGCAGGTCATTTGCAACCTGCCTAATCTATTTGCTGAAGCAATGTCATGTAAATTAGAATTGTGAGAAGATGATTGTAAATTATTAAGTTGGCATGTCTAGAAGTTACAGTCCTTGAGCTGAGATGCAGCAACAGATTGTTGCAAGCCTGTCTTTCATGACAAGTAAACTCTAACTAATTTAATGCTAATTTAAGTCACTATGCAGTGTCTGACTGTCTGACTGTACCTTACAATCTATTCTTTTAAATACTTCGATTTTTTTTTTCACTAGGAAGTCTGAAATTGCTCACAAGCTCTCTAAAGCTTATTTATCTGACAGAGTCAATACAAGGATAAGTTGGATGTTTCAGAAAATGAATTTTGTGCAGGGATGTGTGTGCAGCACTGGAGGCTGCTGCTGGTTTTAGATTCTGTTTCAGTGCAGGTGCATGGCAGCCCACCAGGCAGAATGGTTGCTCTGGCATGAGAAATGAACACTCTGTCCTTGGGTACAGTGTGGCCTCTGTGTCCTCTCTACTGCCTTTGAGTTTGCTGTGTTTACTGAAGTAAATGGTGTTAGATGCATCATATTCAGTAACTAACGTGGACTTTTCTTGGAAGTCTATTAAGTCTTGCCATTCCCTACTAAACACCTCTATCTAGATATAATTTTGGCACATTTTTAAAGGAAGGACAAGGCATGAAACAGAATGATCACTTGGGATTGCTTTATTCAGCCTAGTCTTACATAGTACTGGCACAAGCACTGTGTTTTTGTGGCTGTCAGTGAAGTTCTTCATAGCCACAATTATCTTCAGAAGAAGGAGATTTTCAGAATGACACAATAAACAGATATGTGCTGTTGGGGGAGCTTTTGGGACAAGACAGGCTTCCAGAATACAGAGTGCAGACTGATAGTCGGAAAGTTGCTCAGATCCTGCAATGAGTGCTGCCAAAGCAGGCTTCGAGCTAGACAGCTTAAAAACCTAGACAGGGATTGTATCAGGCATATATTTAGAAAATAATTATGCACATTCTTTTGAATATATAGAATGATGGTGAAAATTGTATCATTCATCAGGCATGTTGGTTTAAAAAACCAAGAAATGCTGTTAGAGCCTGAGAACAGAGACATGGTATCTTTGTGAGAGATTCACAGACGCTTGATTTCATTCATCCACCCACACAGTCTGAGATAAGCATAAGAAAATTGTTCTACTTCAAGAAGGGAAGTTAACTGACTTGAAAAGCTGTCTTGGAGGTCAAGGACTTCTGTGATAAAACTTCTACATTTTTATTAGATCAATTTGCTGATTTTTCCACATAAGAGTTCGTTGGTTTTATATTTTCATGTTCTCAGAGCAGAGAATCCAGATTTTGTCAAATATATTGCTGTACAGTAAAAAAGAGTGCTATCAATGAAACTGCTGTCAGTACAATTAATGTACTTATTGCCATTTTCTTTCTTGTGATAATGTTTAATTCATTCTAACCTTAACAGACATAAGTGTTAAAAAGAAATGAGAGTGAATCTCCGACAAAAAGAATTCAGTAAATTAGTTTGGCCTAGGTAGAATATTTAACATTACAAAGAAAGCAACCAACTTCCTCCCTAATTACATTACATTTTTGTCACCGTCTGATGGATCATTCATCACTATAAATTATATCAGTACCATGTAAAATCTGCTTGAACCATGCTGATATGCACAGCTGAGGAACTGGTCCAGTATTAAAAGCACCTGTTGAGTCTCAGAAGTTGGATGGTCCTAATTGTTACAAGAATGGTCACATTAGCACAGGCATCTTCTAGTTGTTTCTTGATTTGAGAAATCAAACAGCTCAATAGTAGGATATGCAGACTGTTTAGCATTACTGTTAGAATTTATTGTAATTTTAGAATAATGTCTGTATTTTTGTTATTGTGTTATTGAGTGTTGTGGCTGGCTGAGCTCCAAGTGCCTGACTCATGCCAATTTAGAATGAGACTTCATTAAAAAGAAGTCTTACAAATAGGAAATGCCAGGAAAATAATTCAGAAAACTCCCCAAATCTCATAAAGATTATTGCTTAAGTTAAATGTGCTTGAATTGTACAAGACTGACATTTCAATAAAACACTCAAGATTTTGCAAGACAACATTTACTGAAAAACCATCAGTTAAATCTAGTTTACAAATTGTCCTTATTGTTCCTGTGAGGGATCTTCTCCTCTCACTTGGCTGAGCCCCAGCTGCTTTTGATTATAATCTCCAGAAGAGATATTGTCTGGGTAAAACATAGCTCAGGTACTCTGTCCTATCTAATACCAACCACTACACTTTGGTTAAAATCTTACTTGCTTGAGAACAAAGTGTCTGGTCTGCTAACATAAATGTTTTTGCACTCCTGTATTCATGCCATCTATAGAGTTCATTTCAACTGTCTTGCAGGAAAACTGAAGAAAAGTTCTTGAAACCAGCATGAATCATGCAAGAATTTGCATTTTTCTTTTACTTGTTGTTATTAATGAGGCTTATGGACTGACTCTAGAAGGGAAAACTAGTATTCCCATTGAGACTGTGATTTGCATGACAAGATTTGCTCCAGAGAACCAGAAATTTGCTTAAATTATTTTTGAAATATGATGTAAACTTGGATGTATGATCTTAAACCATAATTTTTCACACAGTTTTTTAAAAGTTCCATGTGGATTTGAATTAAGACTCTCTAGCTTTGGCCTTCTGTGAAAACAGAAGGAAATAAGTTGCCATTCATCCCAACCTGTTCCTCCCAAAGTGGAAAATAGCACAGATTTCATTGTGCACTTTCAATGACTCCAAGAAAAATAGTTCATATTATTTGTCCACTGAAAATGAATAGCAGTGGATGTTTTTCTAGATACATACATTATTTTCTCACATGCATTATTTTCATACACACATTTATATGTACCATTTATATGTGTTTTGCTTCTCTCAGGAAAAAACCCACTTTTTTTCTTTCCTAAAATTCATTATAGATAACTTGTATTGGAGCCAGAAACTGCACATGCTTTCAATATACAAACAAGAGTATAATTTTGGAAAATATACTATTGATGACAAATTGTTTTTCTTGTGTATAGTAAATTTTTGGCTACTGAGGGCTATTTTCTCATGAAAGAAGAGGAAGGGGCAAGACAGCCTTTTAAATCTTTTCACATTTTCATCTTTCATTGAAAGAAAATAATTTAAATTCTTCCAGAATCTGGTTTTCTTGTCACACCTGTTTTAAAGGCATCTCTTTACTTACTAGCTTTCCACTAAAGCTGCTTTCTGTAGTTTTTTTTGTTAGGAGTCTTCATCTGTCATGGAGGGTGGGGAGGAGGAACAGAAAGTATTTGCTGTCAGTCGAATAATTATGTTTCTGTTGTGATTATGTGTTAAGTACTGTAATCTTTTCAAAGCAGTATTTTGCCATGACCTTGTTCACTGAAGAAAGCAACCGGTGTAAATTGGCCCTGTGCACAGTCAGCATGGGGGCTCAGGGCAGGGACAGGGCAGAGCCCACTGGTGGCTGCCGGGCAGTGACAAGAAGCTGTGTCACCTTTGTGCTCTGACAGCCTCAGGGTTTCCTGGTGACCAAGGGCCCTTCTGGGGAGCCCCTCTGGGGCACAAGTGACTTTCTCAGCTCACTAGGAGACAGGAGCCAACTGAGACCTTCTCAGACCCTCAGTCAGAAATATTTGGGAAGTGTGAATGCTAACAGGGCACACAGGCAAGCACACCAGCTGTGCTGGGTTCAGTGTTGAATTTGAAACCTGACATCTTTAGTGCTGGGTGTATTTTCTGGATGCCCTGCTAGCCAGGAGCAGTCACACACATTTGAGGCCATAGACATTGCAGCCCCCACTTGCTCCCCTGCCTGCTGGGGCCCAGGAAAGCTGTTCCTTCCCCACAGCAGCCACTCCCTCACTGTCTGTGCTGTGGGTGTTGAAAGGCAGCATCACCCCACCAAGGCAGGCTGCAGTACGTGGATGGTGAAGGCCATGCAGCAAGGGGACCAGGTGGGCTGTGCAGCCTCTCTGTGCTCTGGCATATCACAGATTCACAGAGTAGGGTCCTCTGGAGGTCATCCACTCCAACCAAGGCAGTGTCACCTAGAGGAGGTCGTACAGGAACACATCTGGGTGGGTTTTGAATGTCTCCAGAGTAGGAGATAACAGGCCTTCCCTGAACAGCTTGTTCCAGTGATGTGCCACCCTCAGTGTAAAGAAGTCCTTCCTCATGTTGAGGTGAAACTTCTTGTCTTTTAGTTAACATTGCTCTTCATCCTCTCACTGGGCACCACTGAAGACAGAGGCTGGCACCATCCACCTGGCACCCTCCTTTGAGATATTTATATGCATTAATGAGATCCCCTCTCAGATATTTCTTCTCTAGACTAAACAGGCCCAGCTCCTTCAGCTGGTCCAGGCTCCTCATCATCTTTGTGGCCTCCTCTGGACCCTCTGCAGTAGCTCATTGTCTTGTGCTGTTTGGCTGCTCTTGTCCCAGGTATTTCAGGGGTCTCCCTTCCTGGCTTGTGGTTGAGGTTTTAAAAGCACTCTGCAGCTTTATGGGTTTTGGCTGCTGAGGAGATTTTTTTTTCCCTTCCTCTTTGTGTTGCCCCATTTTGTGTTTTCTGTTTGATGAATTTGCTGTGTAATGGTCATGCAGTAATCTGCATCAGTGGAGAAAGGCAAGTGCAGGCTGAAAATGTACCAGAGCAGTGCATTGGAACTGCTGTACAATTTCACAGCATCATGCAGCCAAGACAGAAGGCATAAAATAATACATGGCCCTTAACTGGCATAACATGAGCAGCGCTGTGCCTGCAGCTGTACTACAGCACTGCACCATCGCCATGTGCCACAGGGAAGTGTAAAGCCAGGAATCCTATTTCAGTTCTAGATTTTATGCTTCTGTTATTTTCTAAATAAAATTAAGGGTTTTTTTCTTTCTAACTGTAAACCTTTTGGATACAGTCAACGACTTCAAGAAAATTCCTTTGTATGCCAAACTGCTGCTGAGGTGCTTTGTGTCCTTGGTGTTACATTCAACATCTTTATTATTCAGTTCTGCATTTCCATTCTTCATAGAGGTGTTGTAATGCTTAACTAATTAATGTCTACATGTTGCTTGATCTCCTTGAGCAAATAGCTATAACAGCTATACATATATAGACAAAAAATAGTATTTCAGGCCTTCTGAAATCTGGTTTCAACCTGTAGTCACAAAACTGAATTGCCAAAGTGAGAAGCAGGAATGAAGCTTTATGAGAAGCTGTAGTGAGGAAAGGATATCCAAAAGCATTACATTTTTCATTTCTCCCTACTGATGAAATGCTCTGTTATTTTACTTCCCAAATTTGAGGCAAGAAAAATGACAAAAATGGTTATTCCTATAATGAGATGATACCAGGAGAAAAAAAGAAAATTTTATTCTCAAAATAAAAACTCTCATCTGGGTGGTCTGGGTGACAATTTCTATGTGGGGTAAAAAATAAAGAAGCAATATTTTCTGAGATTCATTGTTCTATTAATTGCTAATGTATTAGGGCAGGACATCTTCCATCTTGGCTTTGGGATTGTGATTTACATTTAGCATCTACTTTGCAATGGAATGTAATAAACTACAATAAGCTAAAAGCCTTAATTTTTAAGTCAGCATACATGTCTGCAGACTTAGGAACTGTCACAATTTAATATTTGAGTGTGAATTTTTACTATGTAGTTCATGGTTGGCTCACGGAGGTCAAAAATAGCAACAGCAAGAATGAAAGGTTTGAGCTGATTTTAAATTAATTTTGACAGATTTTCAATCTGCTATCAGCGATTCCAAAAGTAAAGAAAAAAGCTGCACTTGGAGGTTAAATGATTTCTTGAAAATTATTTGCTTGTTGAAATGAAGGGAATGAACAGGCTCAGATGTTTATTGATTTAAATATGTAGCATTTTTATTTGTGAATTATTTTGAAATTGAAAATATCTAAGCTCAGTTATTGTGCTGTTAGTTACTATGGATACTTGGTTTGCAAAATGTGTGGCTTTATGGCTAACTTCTGCCAAAGACCATATTGTTAAATAACATCTCTTTTTTTAGACAAACACATGAAGTGGCATGAGAGTATGGTCATAGTCATGCACGCAGATCTCCAGAGAGAAGTGTGAATAAGTAAATATCAGTGAGATTTATTTTGCAATTGCCATTTTATATGTCTTGGGATAGAATTATTTTTTGTTTTGATTAAAGCATCCCCGCTTCTCTCTTCCCACACACTGGTAGTGATGCAGCACTCCTAGAGCCTGCTCAGCTTTCTTGACCTTTGCTGTTGTTATCCAGTCTTAGGGAAGTATTGTGGAACAGATAATATTTTTAGTTATCAAGACCAAGTGTTCTTCAATTGATTTCCCACTCTAACATGTTTCCACTGTTAAGAGACTTCTGCATTCATTTCCTTAAGTATTATCAAGTAGTACTCAGTGACATATTTATTAATAAGCATTTAAAATAATTATAATTTTATATTATATAAAATTATAATAATAATTATTATAATAAGGATGTCAAAAAGTCACCCTGCACAATTGCATCTGTCTTTCTCCCATCTCATGCAGCAGATCCTGGGAATGGTATTGGGTCTTCTGCCTTGGGAATCCTCCCAATGGCCAGATTCTGCATGAAAATCATATGTGTATTCAATAAAAAATAAATTTGAAGTTAACATTTTCTTCCTGACAGTAGTCCCACTGAAGGGACTAAGACTCAGTAAGCCATATAGCACAACTAGCTTTGACTAGAATAGCAAAATTCAAGTGAATGGGTGAGCCTTTCATGGGGCTTGGGCTGCAGGGTAACTTCCTGAGGCAGGTGAGAAATGGCAGCTGTGAGCCACCCTTTAGAGGTTATTGGGAAAGCTCAGCTGAAAACAAAACTTCTCTGTAAGTGCTTGCATGAGCAGGGCCTCTTTCTAAAACAAGAGCAAAGCATGGAGCATTTATTTCTCCATCATCAAATGAATAAATAGTTTGTACAAAGTTAGGTGACAATCTGAACCTTTTTACTTGTAAATCAGCAGAACAGAATAATTATGTGGTCAAGGTGTCAGTGCTGGTTTGTTCAGTCATACCTGCAATAAGACAATTGGCAGTGCAATATCCATGAGACAGGTGCTGAGGTGCCAGTGGATGGACTCCAGTATTTCTCCAGCCCCCTTTCCAAGGCAAGGTGTATGGTTTACATAGCCCCAGCTGTCTCACTGATATTAACTCCTTAGTTAATGAGACAGATTTTGTGAATTAGTGAGCGTGGCTTGGAGCATCTCAAGGAGGGACCTTGAGATGCACAGGCAGGTGAAGCTTCAGCTGCAAAGTGTTGAGTTCAGCCCTGCATTTTTGTGCGGAGGCAAAAGCTGCTGCTGGCCACTGATTGTCACACTGACACCTTCGAGATCAGACCAGCAGGCCTCTACAGGTAAGGACTGTGTCTGAGCTTGATTGCTGCTTAGAAATACTGAGGGAGCTAAGCTCTACAATAATTTTAATAGCAAAACTCTACCTATATTCTTTTGCAATCTGCATATTGTAACACATTTGAACTGCTGGTGGAGTCATTAGCCTTGACTGGTATTTTGCCAGATTCTCTCTTTCACACTCTACCCAAAAACTAATAAGTTAATTAATAAGTGCTAATTACAAAGCAAGTTATCTGCTTGATCTTGGTTTTGAATACATCATCTCATGCAGTTTGGGGTTCTATTTTATTTCTCTTTATAAATTCAGTCATTTTATAGTGTTTTTTTGCATTTTCTTTTCCTGCTTGTTATCTTCTTTGTTAAAAGTCATGGACATGTAACTCAAGGTTTGGAGATTTAGTTTGGAGAAGCAGATTTAGAAGCCTAAATTTCATCCTAAGGGATGATTTTCACACGTTTGGTTTCATTATCTTACACAATCTGAACAACAGACTTAGATGATCCATCAAATAGTAATAGCCATAATAGCTCAAAAGATACTTCCATGTGGTGCTATCACAGTGAGCATAAATGTCAAAGAGGTAACAACAGTGAAGCTGAAGTGCTTCATTCATGTCAGAGCTTTGCCAATGGAAGGGGGCACCTGTTTCCACTTCACCAAGGAGGGCATGTTACTGACTCTCCATTGAAAACCAGCTGGACTCAGTCTGGAAGGACTGGCTATAAAGGCTAGATCATGATTCAAACTTTCTAAATGTTTTGCAATTTTATTAGGGTTAAAAGCAAAAGAAAAACTCACAAAAACCGCAAAAGACAAAACCAAACCAAAACCGGGGAAATATTTGGTATATGAAAGCTTGATATTTTAGATTCTTGTTAAAAGACCTAAAGGTTACAATTTTACAATTTCACACAGCTGATTTGTATTTTAGATGAATGGCCAAATGTAACAAAGCATGTAAAATAATTTAAAAGTCCATTTTAACTGTAACTTAAACAGGAATTGATGGAATGAATTGCTCTTTTCTGCCATAACATGTAAACAAGAGAATTATTTCCACATTGGTGGAAAAAGGAATGACTGTACTTTGTTTGTTCTCATATGGCTCTCATAAGAAAAGCTAACAATGAAAACTTACCTAATATGATTTTGTAATTTTTTGTTTTAAAATCCTGTTGTCTCGTGAAAGATTCCTTAGAGTGAAATCTCTTTGTAAAACTTTGTAGTTTTACCTTGTTCTAGTCATGAAAGTATAACAATTCAAAGGTAAAATTTTCATATGCAGCCAAATCAGACGAGAGACAAGTTATAAATGTAAGGAGAATGTATTCTTAAATAATCATAACCAAATGATTATGATACTCAGTTTTCAAGGTCTTAATTTATGACAGAAGAATGTATTTTGACATGTAGGTTTTTGGCATGATGTTTGTGTAAAAAGCAGTATGAACAGAAGGAGGGGAGTCAGTATCATAAACTGCAGAAGAAATGCAACAGTAGATTTGAATAACCTTCTGCCTTGTGGTTCATATTTCTGATCCAATGTTGCACTTTCTTTAGTTTCTGATGATTACAAGAGAGCTTTGTGGGGTAAGTTTGGAGTTTTCATTCGGATGTGGGGCAAGGAATTTGCTAGGATGCACAAGTTTTGTTGTGACCCAAAATGATTATGTTCTTTGCTGTCACCCTGCTTTTTGTCAGGTGTAATAGCAATGCCAGAGGGTCCTCATTGTTTGCTGAAATCACTGTTTTCTTGTTTTGGGTACATGTAAAGATCAGATGTGCACAAAAGGGAGAAAAAAGCTCAAAGTAAAGAGGATGAAAACTGTACATAAGGATTTTCCAAGAGTGAATCTGAATATCAGAAAAAAATAGCATGAAACACTAGGATAGTGTTGTGATTCAAAGGGGGTTTTTGGTGAATATTTTGTTAGTTTTGTAAATCCATCAGAGCCCCCTCAGCCATATTTCTCCCTTGGAATGTATAACACAAGGCCATTGTAATTTTCTCAGTGAATAGAGTGCATGTTGGGAGTTTGAAATGCAGACGTCGTGTTCTTAAAGTTTCTGATATCCTGAATCTAGGTTATGAAGACTATTGACTTAAAATTGTAACATAAGGAAAATTGAATGAAAGCATCAGCTTTCCAGGCTACACACTGGTAATTACTTGCCTGGTCTTGCATGTATAAGTGAGATGATGCAACTCTTCCTGTACAGAAACTTTGATACTTGTACATACCCAAAAGTGTCACTTTCCCATGGAAAAATGTATTGTTATGGCAGTAAATGGCACTTTGTAAATGGCAATATATCATTTTGATACATATATTTGAGTCCTGGGAAAACACAACCAATTTTGATAAATGTAAAGTTTCTGTGCCTTTCAAGGTATCTCAAGCTAGGGGGAAAAAAATTGCAATGTTGTTTTTAAAACTGTTTGCTCAACTTCCCAGTTACCCTATTCAGGCTATTTAATGATATCACAGACACTGTCTTGGTTTTAAAAACATGGATTTTTGTTTTATTATTTAATGTTAACATGGCACATTTGTAGTCAAGATCTTATGTTAGGAATTCAGCAAATCAAAGTTTGCAGACTGTTGGTGATTTGTTTTGTCTGAGTTTTACAGACTTTTGACCACTTGGAATTAGATCACCTTATTTCAGTGCTCAGAGAAATCTTATTTCAAGTTCAATTTATGAACTTTCTTCCTACCTGATTGCTGTTTTGTGTAACTCGTCTGGTGCCCCTGAAGTCACTGCCAATTTACATTAAAATAAGTGTAAATTTTGTGCTCTTACTCTTGTCTCGTTGCAATCTTAAAAGAACCCCAAAACAACCATGTGAAGTTTAGACAAAGATATATGAACAGGGAGTAGATTATTTTGTTTCAAGCTTATTTGTATAAAAATATATCCTTTATCAATTAATAGTTGCTAAAAGCATGTTTCTGAGAAGTTGAAAGATTCTGTTCCTGACTGTTAGATTTAGTTCATCTTGTAGGGGTGGAGAAAGCCCTGTTCATCACAGAAATGCTCTTAGGAGGTTTCTTTGCTGCTGAGTTTGTGCAAGGGCAAAGGTGAAGGAGCAGGGAGAAAATTCTTTTGCTAACACAAGTATTTCCTGTAGACAGCAATTACATACAGGTCTGTGAACTTTAGTTAGCTACCCACAAGCATTTGAACTGTGGCTCAATGTAGTGTTTGTATAACCTTCTTTTATTTCCAACATATCTGGTAGAGACTTTTTAAAATTAAATACATTTTTTTTCCCCATTACAAGTGAAAGATCAAATAATGCAATTATTTGACCATTTTCTCACCAATTTACAGTCTGTATACCCTGAGAGAGTTCATTAAGTAGAAAGAATACATAGAAGTTCAGCTTTTTTGTGACTTTTTCTGCAAGCTATGATTCTAGCTGTGCTACTTTATATCTAGCTGGTTTACAGCGCTTTTATCAACTTATTGCTAGATGTTCTTTGACTCAGAGTTCTCTGTTTGAGCTTAATTTAGACTAAATTGTTACATTTTCTCTGTGGCTCTTGCTCAAATGGAGGTGGTGCTTAATGCTGCCTCTAAGTATTGTGTGTTTTTTTCTTAAATAGAAATAGTGTATATTAACAATGTAGAAAATCACATAATTGCTACATCTAATCTGGTACAGTAAAGAAAAACACTGTTTCAAAGGAAAATGCATTCTATTCAGTTTTAGGTAGAATAGTATGTTGGGAATTTATTGTTTTGTTGAGGTAATGGCCTTCTGCTAAGAAATCCTCATGGATGGAGTGGTGTTTCTGGGTGTTGGTTTGTGGAGTTCAGGCATTGTGGGTACTGAAAGCTTTGTTCCCATGTAACCACCCAATATATGTGCATGGCTCCTTCTCTTGGCATAAATAGCAGTTGATTTCTGCTAATACCTTCAAAAGTAAAAAGAGTCCAGGCAAAATGTGGAAGGGGATTCCTGTAACTTTGTACCAACTATTCAGTTATTTCTGAGTGGAGCAGTTTGTAGCATCCAGAGCCTTTCAAGCAAAATCCCATGACCTGGCCTGAGAAATGCAGCTCTGCAATGTTCTGATTTATGTCCTGAGTGCCACATGCACCCCGTGGTCCAAAGGAGACCAGGACCACAGAGCAGGATTGAGGTTATTTAGATTTACCTCATGTCAAATATAGCATAAAATGCTAGCAAATCTTCTTTCACTGACATAATTTACTGACTATGGTTTGTTGTCAAATAAGGTTGTCCAAGAATGTTGGACTAGAACTGGGGGAATGAGAAAATGAGCAGCATCAGCACAAAAGCTGTACCTCACTGTAACTGGACATGTATGTGCTGTGTTGAGAGATGTCCAGTGTTATGAAATTCCAAAAACTGAATTATACAAACTGTTTCCTGATCATTGCATTGTTTGAAAAAAATGGCCCCAAAATAGAGATATAAAAGAAATGCTGGCTGTAAATCCTTGGGTAGTAGATCAGAGATATCAAGAATGCACACATTCTGTAGAAATCCAAGAACCCATTGAATACTGAGTACTTGAGTTATAAGGGCCTTAAATTTACTGCTTTAGCTTTGATTTGTTCTATGCATCACATCACATCTTTAAATTAAATACTGTTCTACTTTGTACTTACATTGAGTTCATTTTATGTATTCTGGCTTATATATCCTGCTATTTTCTATGGGCATATTTGCCCTTCTGTGCCAGAGCACATGTGTAGAGCACAGTTTTCCTTTCAGTTGGGAAGGTATCTTCAGCTGTGGTCTGGATTAAACAATCTCTTCAGTGCCTTCAATAGGCCACCACTCTTTTCCCCCAAAAGACCTCTCATTAAGGCAATCAGCTAGGTATTCCAGTGTTTCAGAATTGAATACAGAGTGAGATTTTGTTTCACAGTTTTATTTTTTCCTGTTAAAGTTCTAATTGCCTCCTGGAATTGATATATTGGATGAATACCAGGTGGTACTCAATCCTTTTCACTGTTCCTGGGCAGGTCTAGCCTGCCTCAGACCCATCACCTGCTATGGCACAGTAGCATCAGTCATTGTATCTGGCAGCACTCTTCATACTCTGCCTGTGGAAGGAAGGTCTAAGAGTGGGAAAAAATGCATTCTGCAGGCAAATGCTAACCAAATGTTCAAAAACTTTCTAAGGAGAACAGTTTATTTAGGATATTATTTGTTGGCACTTTACAAACTGCACATGTTTTTGTCAAATCATGGTTTTACACATAACTTAAATTACCTGCTCTCAGAAGATTTTTGACTGCCAACTATCTGGAAAAACAGTACATGATTCCTATTGTCTTACTGATTTCCTAATGTCTTTAATGGGAAGAAAGGGGGTTATAACTCTAAAGGTGATGAATTTACAAAAGGGCATGTCTGATGCACTGATTTGTAGAACTAATAATGTCACTCAGTTAGAATTATTAGAATATGTTGGAAAATAAACAAATCTAAGTAACTTAAAACTTTTTTTTTTTTGCTTCATTGATATGATAAAGAGAACAACAGTTATTCCTTTTGATAAAACTGTATGTCAAAAGGAAAACAATAGCAGCTTATCTATAGAGAAGAAGTGTAAGAAAAATGGAAGGAACTGGCAGTGGTGTCAGTTTTCGTTTGGGCCTCAATGCACAAACATTATAAGAGCCTAAAATTTTGTTTGGTTAATGAAAAACAGAGCAGGCTTGGGCTAGCCTGGCTTGTCAGTGGTCACGGACACAGTTAGGTTGTCAGGGTTGTATGCTTCCATATCGAGTTGCTGTGTATTTCTTTTCACCAAAAAAGTCTTAGGTTCAGTCCTAAAACCCTCCAGTCATCTCTGGTTTAGATTGTAAGTCAATTAGCCAAGTGAGACTAGTGCTGGTTCAAAAATCACATACTGCAAATAAAAAAAATTTTGAGAAAACATGTTTTTTCATTAAAAAATGGTTTCCATGTTTCTAAATTAATCAAGTCAAATGGGTTTTGTTGCCAGTTTTAGAAGAAACTTCAAAATCAAGAAATTTATGTACATTTGTTTAAGTTTTTAAGACTTAAAAGTACTCATTTCAGGCCATTACATTTTGGAAGAGATTTTTTCCTTTTTTTCTACTCTTTTTGAAATTTCTTTCAAACATTCTCAGCTTTTGTGCTTTCAGAAATTTCCTAGTGAAAACAATTTTAAATCAGTGGCATGAAAAAAGTTTTCTCCAGATTTTTATAGTCCCCCTCATTCCCTATCCCCTGCCCTCAGCAGAAAAGATATTGTGACACCATAGTTAAAGAGCAAGGAAGAGAAGAGAAGAGGCAAACATTCCACTAAGCCAAATAGACCAAATCCAAAGACTTATGGTTGATGAACTTCAAAAGTTAAATACACTTGAAGGTCCAGCTCAGCAAGCACTTGCAAAAGGAATAGCAAGTATATTGCCTCTGTGATAAGACATCATCAAACACTGAAATGTTTAGGTTAGAATTTCTCTGACCTATCTTGAACTGCCTAATAGTTTTGTCTTAGAAAATCACCTTGGTAATGGAAAGAGGTGGCACATAGTACTTTGTTCCACCCACATTATTAGCTGAAGTTATGTAAGAGTAATTCATCAAGGTTTTGATTTTGCCTATGTAATTTCCATACAAGCATACAAGCATCTGTAGCTGAATCTCACCCTAATAATTCATAGTAAGTCTGACTTTTTTTTTTTTTTTTAAATATACCATTACAAGGAATTTAAACATCTCTCTGTAACAGAATAGGCAAGACAAACACAATGTCAGTTAATGACTCCTGGATGCCCATGAAGTTTGATCCCATTCATAAACAAGCAGTGTGTTTTCAGTAAGTGGGCGTGCAGTGGCTGTTGAAATCAAGTTAATAACTCTTCCCCATTTCACAGGAGTGGAGTTACCAGTAGGAAAATGAGGATGAAGAGAAGGATGTCATGCTCCTACTCCACTCTAATTAATAATGCCAAATGCTGCAAGCATACTGTAATATGATCCATTAGTGGCTTCACAGCTCCCACTCTCCCGTTCTGCTCCCGAAATAGATGCATTCAGTTCTGTTCCAAAAAGCAGGAATAATAATAACATTTACAGAGCTGGGTAAAAGCTAAAATTTCACCAAGGGGACCATGGGACTTGCTGACTGTTGTCAGAGGAAAATTTGTGAAAAGCCTGAGACAGGTTGCACAAAACTTTAATGGGAGTCCTGCAAAAATTCAAGATATTTTGTTTTACACTGAGTGCAATAATTTTGCATATTTCAGGCTTACCTTTTCAATTTCAGGTTTTTAACTATATGTTGCACATGCATATAAAAAGAAAAAGGTGCTCATAGCAAACATAATATTTGTCCTAGTAATGATGGCTTTGAAATTCTTAGTAATCAAATATATTTAGCTGCATAACTAAATATTTTTATTTGAAAGATTGGAGAAGTATGTGTGGGATTAAGGGGAGAGGAGGTAATTTACCATGACCTATTTTCATTCCATTTCAATCAAAATTGCACCACTTAGCTGAGTACTATAAAGGGATGCCTGAAGCACACTTGCACTAAATTATCTGTTAATGTCAGGGCAAATTTCTGGTGTCCTGTCTTGCAGGTGGTGACAGCCTATCTGCAAGGGATACCTGTCTTCTGCACACTCATCAGAAAACTTCATGTGCTAGGATAGCAAAAAAAGGCCTGAAATATTAGTTGATGTGAAGAAAGATGTCAAAAGGCTTAAGATGAAGAACTAAGAAAGGAATTGGGAATGCGTGTCTTTGGTGTAACTAGCTCTGAGGTAATGGTAGTCTTTAATTCAGCCAAAATGTTGATTCTTTGGCACAGGAGATTAATAGGAAGTCTTTGAAGTAAAATTAAATACTTGTGAATTCAGTCAAGGTGTGAAACAAACTTTTCAAATTTCATGGTTTTGCAGCATACTTTGGCTTCTGAGCAAATATCATAAACAGTTAACTACCTGTGCCCTTTACTTAGTTTAAAAATCTAAATAAGAAAACTTTCCCTAATATGTTTTGATTTCTGTCTGGAAGCATTTGGACAATACTCTTGGTCCCATGGTGTGATTCTTGGGCAGGAGCTGGAGTCAATGATTCCTGTGGGTCACTTCCAGCTCAGCTAGTTCTGTGATTCTGTCAAAATACTGAAGAAGCTTTTTTTTCCCTCTTCACCTATTTTCTTCTTTCTGATATCTCTTTCATCTGATTTTGTTTCTGTGGCCCTCATGGAAGCCAGTAAGTGTGTCTGGGTTGAATGCAACGTAGCATTGGATTTTAAGTTCCTGATATGGCAAAAACCTGTAAACATGTATATATGAGGCACAAAGGTCTAGTTTTCAAATGTGCCTCATTACAGGGCTCCTTTCAGGGCTGCGTTCAGGTAGCAGATGCCTTCCCACCACGGACAGAACTGCCATTTCAGAGCGAGAAGCTCTGTCTGAGTAGAAAGCCTGGATGTCCTGGACTGTAGGCACAAGCAGGTGAGTGTTGTACACTTAAAACAGGGGCTTGACAGGCCTGTCACTGCTGTGGCATTACAGTTTAGCACTGTTGCTCTAGTGCTCTGTGTGCCAAATGAGTCATTAGCAGATTTGAGATCTATCAACCATCTGTGCCTGTTATCTGTTCATCTTCCAGTGGGAAAGAGCTATCAGTACAGAACTGTAGTGGGATGTGGTGGTTCTAGAAGGTCTCTGGGGTGTGCCTTGGTCATTCAGGGTAATGTGCCCCTCACATAGCATTTACTGCTCACCCCTTCCTCCTGGAAAAATGTTTGAGTTTCTTGAGAAGTCTATTAACATGAGAACTCATTGCAGTATATTTTGTTAAATAGTTGGCCATGACCAGTGATACCCAGGCAGCTTCAGTGTGAATGAGAGCCTTAATAATCCATGAAAGGGCTTTTTTAATATCTATTTTTAATTTACATTACATTGGGTTAATAAATTAGGGGGAAAAGGTTCATTATGACTTTCTTCCTGGTGGTGGATTAGAGTACACCAACTGTGACACATCATTTACAGAGATGGCTGGAGTCATTGAATATCAGAGCTGGAAACTGTATTGACCCTATCAGTGCAATATACCCTTTGGAAGTCCTTGGGAGGGTTCCTTGGGAGGGTTTCTTATATGTGTTACAAAGGCTGCCTCACTGTGTTGCAGTAATAGGAACACGTGGAGACAAAATGATTGATTATTAGCCCTGGTGTTTGTAATTTGATCAGTGCAGCAAGTGTTAGCCAATAATGATTTGTTTTCTTTCCCTTACACCCTTATTGATGTGTTTCGTTGTCTGAGTGTCTGAAATTCCAAATCTGGAATGTCCTGCCGTCAAGTCTAACTCTGCTTTATTTAACCCAGAGGCAAATCCTCAGTATAAAGCTGTAGGAATGAGGTCTGAACTGAGAGCAAATGCAACACATTATGTTGCAAAACTGAAGCCTCTGTGCTCTGTCAAATGCAAACACCAAAATAAATCATGGCTGTCCTCTTGATTGTGAGTCTGGCACTGACAGAGATTTCTCAGACAGTAGCTTTAGACATCTTGAGAACAGTGGCCTCTTTACAGGGTAGATTTACAGAGTTTTCAGTAGTCACTCAGAGAGAAAATCAAATGTAATGTAAGGTTGCAATAATTTCTGTTTGGTGTTAAGTTGTGCCTGAGAGTATTGGCCAGTCAGTAAAATTGGTTTACTCATTATGTGTTTACCAGTCTAGGAGAGATTATGTCTTCTATTTGTGTTACCTTTCTGGGTACAGGGTGCTTTAAAATATGTGCAGCCTCAAAAGAACAAATCTTTTTATTTAATTCAGTCAGTTTATATAATATTGTTGGTTGTTTCAAATAGCACCTCCTTTTAAATAAACTTGCAGGATTTATTGCCATGGAGGTGACTCAAACACTCAGAAGTGATTCTGTAAACTGTTGAGTTTATAGACTAGAGCTCTGTGGCCAAACAGGCTATGATGATTCACCTTGATCACTCTAGAATATTTCAACATTTTGCATTTTAGAGGCTTGAAAAGTTTGTGACTCCCCCCTGAGAATTTTGCCTAGGTTCTCGTGCTGGGAGAAGTGTTTTTTCAGAAACTGTAGAAATAGCAAGGAATTTGTCTTTGCGCTTTGAAGTTCAGAAATACACGGCAATTTTTTTATTTGTGGGTATAACAAACTTTGTGAGTACTTGGTTCTGTTTCTGTATGTGGATATGCTGTCTTAGTGCTTTGTAGCTGTATAGAAAGGAATTTTTAAAGGATTCAGAAGGGACAAACACAAATTAAATTACTGAGATAATTAATACTGCAGTATTTAAACCAACAAGGAGCATACCATTGTTTGGAAGAACACTCATTGAAGCAATCAGTTGCTGAGATTTGTTTATCTTTCTTATTTTTAATCACATAGAATCAGAACCTTGTTGTAGTATAAGGAATAAAGTGAGTCAGTTAAGGCAGAAAAAAGATGGCACAAAATAACTATGAAACTTGAAAGAAATGCTGTGATGCATGAGAAAATGTTTGTTTTGCCTTGAGTTTATGTGTTGGGTTTTTTTCCCCTAGAAACAGAGTTAGTTAACTTCCAGTCCCAGTAGGCTTTGATCTGTAAACAATTGCCTCAGGAACAAGCAGCTTACTCATGCTCTCCTGCTGAAATGTTGGATACTCCAGATTTGGCTGTTATTTGAGCTACATCTGTGAATTTTGGGAAGCTAGAAAAACTGACTTTTCTTTGGGTGTTATCTAAAAAAAAAAATGCCATCTTCATTTTGTTCCTTGGAAGTTGTGATCTACAACACCAATTCTCGTTTTGAAATCTCGTAACTCCCCTTGATAGAATGGATCTTTAAGTCAGACTTAAAGCATCATAAAAGTTTGTATAAATAGAAATGTAGAAGTGATTCAGTAGATTTTTTAGGAACTTTGTAAAAAATCTAAAAGAGAACAGAAAGCCAATCATATAGCAACAGCCTATGAATATTTCATATTTGATATCATTGTGGGCTGCTAGCTGTCTATGGAGGATTGTCATTACCTCAGAATTTCTCACACTGTATATGGTGACATCCTCCTTCCCTCTCCACCCTATCTGAGTTCCCCTCTCTCCATTTGCTGAGCACAGAAAGCAGCCATGACTAGGGTTGCTATCTGCAGTACACATTATTTGTGTATTGCTGTTGGTTTTTCCATTCCTGATCTTAAAAGGGGGAAAGATTGTCTTCTCAGAGGTTAAACAAACCTCAGAGCACCTGACAGATCCTCTGCCTCTGGCAGGATTGTGCACTGAATCATACAGCTCAGAACTCATGGGAGCACTTAAACCCATGTTTGTGTATTAAATGCCTTTTTAGATTTGGCCCTGTATACTTTGGATTCCCAGTATTATATTTGAATCTGAAAATAATTAGAAACTAGATGGCATTTCACTGCCTTACTGGATATTGAGATGCATCTGTGTATTGTGAAAATATCTGAGAGGTTAAAAAGTGCCTCACAGTGAACTACTATTAAAAATAGCTCTCCATATCTGAATCTCAGCTTATTCATTCATCTCAAATTTTTCTTTGAAGGTATCCTGGTATAAAAAACTGATTCATGTTTCAAAAAGGAAGAGGTAAAAATATTGTGACTTCTGTGTGTAAATCTTTTCACATAATATATATTATATAATTTTAATAGAAAATGATGAAACAGTCTCTATAACTCTATGGTGATCAAAATTCAATGTTATTAATATAAATATATTATGGTAATAATAAGAGATTTGCAAGAAAGAGGAGTTCATTTGTTTCTAGGACATGCTTGACCTCTGCTACTTTATGATCTGTTAGAGAGAGCTAAGGCTCACAACAGCTGGCTTTCTTTCTATTTTACCTGGAAGGCATTATTTTTTCAATAAATACCAAAATCAGGTCAATATTTTTAGAACCAGGATAATTGCCACCTGAAATGGACTAATCTTTGCTCAGAAGTTGTCTGACACTTTATACCTAATGTCAACAGGAAAGAAATAACTGACATGTACGATTTTGGTAATTGATAGGGAATATTTGAAAGGGTTACATAAATAATAGACTAATCAAAGTATTGTTTAATGGTTTACAAAAACACATGCCCTACTGCATGTACATTTATTTAAATTAATGTTGCTGTCATAATTTATGAAAAATTTTGAAAGAGGATTTCATTTTCACCTTATGGTTAATGGTATCATAAATAATAATTTGTCAGTTTATAGGATAATTTATACTATTAAATTGTTCAACATACCTCTTTAAAACATAGGTGTGCATTTATTGTTCTGGACAATTACTCTGTGAATAAAACTGCAACTTTCAAATCTCATTTCCATGTCTGCCAAACCCTACTCTTAACTCATTTTCTGTTCTAATGAGAATTAATGACATTAATAATCCAATGCAAAGAAGAGACCTTGGACTTTTCTTGTATATGCAGTATCATGCAGTATTTTTCTAAAGAAGATATTAATACATCAATAATAACTATCAACATATCTAAAAAATTAATATAAGAAAACACCAAAACCAGCTCTTCCCCAAAAATCAAATACTTGAAAAATACATTCACAATTGAATTCTGGTTGTTTTTTTTTTTCATTTAAGCACATGAAAGTTGTACTTGTTAATCATTTACTAAGTGTTGATATATCTTGAACACCAAAAAGGCTCAGTCTGATAGTTTGGCGTAGGGCTAAATCTGCTTACAGGAATCTTCCATTTTCCCCCATTATTTTCTAAAACCACTTTAATATTGTATGATTATATGAAGGAAGAATACATTTACAATAGGAATATTTGAAATTAAAGAAAAGGTTGTATTTCCCTTGGATGGCAATTTGAACATGCTTTGTCATCAGATCTTCTACATGCAAACCCAAATACCCATAATGTGAAAGATTTTGCATTTATTTCTGTCCATATCAGGTCGCCACAACTGAGGCTGCTATTTTCTTCTAAACACTCCCACATATATATTCTATGGGTTCCACTGCTACTCATTAAAAGGTGCTGTGAGAGCCTGGCATCAGCAGAGTCCCTGCATGGAGAACCGCCACTCTTTCCACCAGCAGTCACTATCCTCTGCTGGGTTGTTCCTGGACTCAGCTTCTCAGGCTCTGTGTAGGATGACTTTCTTTCCTCTTCTTTTCCTTCTACTTCAGAAAAGCAGGGCCCCTGCATGTGTTTAACCCCACATTTTTTTCAGGATACTAAGATTTCTGCTTTTAATTGACAGCAGTTTTACAGGAGAGTGTGTCCCAGATGTGATTGCTGTAAAATGAAAGAGCGCTAGTGTTGGGCTTGAATGTTTCCCATCTAATTACCATTTGCCCCTTCATTTTATTTTGGAAGGGGTTTTTTTTACTTGAGTGTGGGGTTTCCAAATGATTCTGGTAATCCTGGATTTTTTCCCTTGTTTTTACAGGTGACTTGTAACAGTTTCACCATCAGTAATGGAGAGATGCAGGATGTTGGTGTTGGCCTCTATCCCAGGTACTGTGGACACTGTTTCATTCACAGGCAAAATCTGTGTCAGTTTTTTTCCCTTTTTTCCCAAGGTAGCTGTAAGGACCATCAAAGCAGCAGGTAACATGTCTAAATGAGAAACTGGGAAATGGAAATAAATTAAAGCAGAGTAAAAAAATACAATCTAGTTGAAAGCATTCTTAATAGTCCTTATTACAGCATTAAAACAGTTTAAATGGTATGCATCTTTGTATTTTATTTTTATGGAGGTGGTAGTCTTTTCTAAGTGAGAATAAATGCTGACATCAAGAACGTGCAACTGGGACTAGTGAGGGAAACCTGTTCAATGATGCTTTAGAATACAGATATTTTGCAGCTGAGAGCCTTCAGAATTAGTAACTAAAAGAAAAAGATTGCTATATTTATAAGTAAATTACCATAACAAAGAAACCAGTAAGGTGAAAAGATGAGTCCCTTAAGAGATAGATGTTACTATTTCAATTTCTTATTATTGTTTCTTATTTGTGTTGGGAAAGAAGTATGCACCAATGAAGATTTTATCTTTGTAGAATTAGTAACCTGTAATCATAAATACGGAAAATTAGTATGTCGTTTAAATGTATGTTGTACCATCTAATTTTTTTGTTAATGCATGGTTGAATTAGGTTTGTCAGTACCTCAGTTGGCCTGTCGCTGCTGTTTCTTTTCCTTCTAATGCCATATGTAAGATTTAACTAAGGACACTTAATATCTTGAGATCTGCCTTGTAGTAAAGATGAGGAAAAGGTAGTTAGGAGGACATGGGAATTAGTGTCATGAAGAGTGGAAAACAGCAATTTAATTTCATAATGGAATGAAAACAATAATTGAGAAAAATGAAATACTATTTTTGAGCATTATTATTAGGGAAATGCTTGCTTTTGGTTGAAATAAGCCCTTAACTGTGAAGAAAGTATCTGTCTATGTTCAATGATGATGCACTGGCAAGGGATGCCAGAGACTTTTTCCCAGATCACTTCAGAGCAGTTTGAGTTTTGTTATAGCAAAACAGCTGGAAAAATTGAGAACTTTAAATCTGTGGTTTACAAGTCCTAGCCAAATGTCCCTCCAGATAAATTCATATGCTTCCAGAGGAAATTGTCATCAAACCCACTAGTGTCTCCGTGAGACAAGATTTAATTAAAAGTTCTTTATTAAACCTTATTAAGGTGTTTATATTGTTGTATGGCTTGATAGCTTCAGCATCACAAAATATTTTGGAATAGGTAAAATCCTATGGTCCTGCTGTGCATCACATTGTGAGCAGCTTTGAGAGTGTGCCCAGTGATCTCACAGTAAGTGTAATGGATACTCTCCCAGTGGGTTCTTGAGGAGATTAACCACAGATATTTTATTAGGCCAGAAGGGATACCAAAAGAGTCAGACCCCTGTTGATACCTCCTGTAAGAGTCAGAAAACTAAATAAACATGATTTGGTGCAGGGCTCTGACCCTTGGCAACATCCTCTATTTTACCACCATCAATTGGGATTTTGAGTAGCTGAATCAGGCAAGGACAAGGACAGAATATAAATGTAGCTGGGAGCTGGATAAGCCAAAAATTCTTCTTCCAGCCTGGTAATACCAGAATTATTCTTTCAATGGATCATTCCCATAGGGAAAAAGCCATCAACCCCATTTCTGCTACAGCAGAAATATTTGCCTGGCAGAGTGAGTTGTTTCTCTGTGATTCAGACGTGTATAGGAGATGTTGTTAGCAGGGTCCTTCAGACAGTGGGAAGGGTGTGCTTGTGCAGTGCTTGTGTCTCTTGAGGGTGCCAGCAGCTCCCTAAGGAGCTGTGCTGCCCCAGCTGTCACATGCCACAAGATCAGAGGCTGGGCCAAAATATGCATTAAAATAGAGACAATGGCCATGTTTCTTCTTTCAACTCTAAACACCAACTTCTTTGGCTTTGGGACATAGTATACTCCATTTTCTCCTGATAGGAAATACAAGTTGATTGCTGGCCCCTTTGAGCTGTGCTTGCAGTGACAGTCAAGTAATCAATAAGGTTAGTGCCCTGAAACTGAGCAGAAGCAGCAGAAATAGAACTCGGTTCCTCTTGCCAAGGGAGGTACTGTCAAGGTAACAAGGTTAGTGTCAAGGTAACAAGGTCACCTTGTTCCCTCTTGCCCAGTTCCCTGAATCAGAACTCCCAGAGAGGCACTGAGAGGCCATTGCCTTCCTCCTACCCTGAATACACAAAAGGCGGAAACATTGAAGAGATCTCGACATGGCTCCTATTACTAAGGAATATAAATCTTCTAAGCATTCATTTTCCTCCCCTAACCAGGAGCAGCTGATTTAACAGGGAATTTATTTGTTTCATGACTCAATTGCTTGATACTTCAGATGTAATCATGTTAGCTACTTTCAAATGATTAAAGGGAAATGGCAATGGAGACTCCTCTGTTAAGTTTTTTTTCTTTCTTTCACCCCTCACAGCATGTCTTTACTGAACCACAGCTGTGACCCAAACTGTGTGATCATTTTTGAAGGATACCAGCTTTTACTTCACTCTGTCCGAGAGATCCAGATTGGTGAAGAGGTAATTAACTTGTCCTCCCTTCCATCACAGACACCTGCAACAATGACATCTCCCTAAATAAATTCCAGACTGCTGGGCCACCAGCTTAATATTTTGATGATATATTGATGCCACTTTCTAGCACATAGCTATCAGGAGGGAAATGATAAATAGAATCATCTCTTCACACTGCCTGGGCCCCGTAATCATTACTTCTCATAAATCACTAGCAGTCTTGATAAATTCCCGTTCCTCCTTTCCTCCTCTAGGCACTTCATTTTGTTTGTATTTGAGTGTCTTTACCCTGATGGGAACACTTACAGTATTTCTGAGTGGAATGCAGTGTTCCTTAAGTCATTGCAACAATAACATTTGTCAGGTGGCAACCATGCAGTTGTAGTAAACTTTTCATTGACAGTGAAAACAACACAACTAGGTTTATTTTCTTGTCCATTTCACCAGGAAAGACTTCAAAATATCCTTTTCAAGAGATTTTTGATTTGATCTAAAGTATTCTCTACTTTTTTTTTACAATAGCACTTGTATTAATTTGAAAATAAGCATTTGTGGCTAGAAATCAAAAAAAAAAGTTTCATTGCATTACAGTACTGAATTTGCTTAATTCAGTAAGACCTGAAAAGTGTGCATATATGTAATTTCAGATGCATCAATGACCTACCCAGTCCTAGCTGTTGGTCATTTCAAAATCATAACCTAATGTAAATATGATTCACTCCTGTTCTTAAAACTCTGTGAATATGAAGACCATACTTATTTTGATTTAGACAGAGTATTTATTTACCTCCCTATGAAGTTTCTTCTTTTTTAATGTATTCTTTCTCAAAGATAGTAGGGCATCAAAGTAAGTAAATGGTAGAAATTTTTTTTAGGCCATCAAAATAAGTGGTAGAATATTTTTTTCAGCGAAATATTGTTAAGAAGCAACAGAAATGTTTTTGAATGCTTACCTTTTTGCCAAGAGAATTCTTTCAGGATGCAATAAATGTTTGTGGAGCTATTAATTATAGACATTTTTCAGTTCAGCATTCTTGTTTAAGTATTATTATAGACACCTTCCTCCTATTTTATCCATAAACCATAACTTTCCTCTTGGCTTCCCAGTTCACTAAGATGGTTTGCTTATTTAGAAATACAGTAGATTTTAATGTCTTACCAGGAAGAAAATGGGCTTAAGGCTTAAGAGACAAAATGAAGCTACAAAGTCAGTATTAGGTTAGATCTGTTAGGGGAAGTGGAAGGGAAATAAAATTTTTGTGAGGGTATGTACAAGCCAGTAGTTCAATATTATTGTCAGTACCTATTTACCTTTCCTTATACACAACTTCTACCTCTTTTCATTTTGTGTTCTGCATGATGACTTTGATGCAACTTTCCACACTGCCTTCCTGCTTGCCTGCAGCAGGGTGAGCTCAGTTTTAGCAATAGCCAGGTATTGAATTTACAAACATATGTACGTGAAACTGTATCATTTGTTGTGAGCTGAGTTTTAATTTATATTACTGATGTCATGATCTGAGCTAGTGAAGATACATGTCAGGGAGGAAACTGATTGGGTTTCCTTAATAAATTGAGTGCTTTGAGATGGTAAGATGAACATTATTTCAAGTCATGAAGCAACAAGAAAATTATAATCACAAGAAATTTTCTCTTATCCTGTTTAAACTTACACTAGATGCAGACAGAATGAGATCCTCTATAAAATAATTAATAGAAATTAAGCACTAAGATTTATCAGAAAGAAGAAGCTAAGCAGCAAGTCAAGCTCAGATTAGTAGAAGAGGACTATTCCATCCATACAGGAACATATTTTTGCACATTTGTAGCACTTTCTGTCAGAGCACACTGCAGCAGTTTACTCATGCCAAGGAGTTGTTGACCACCTAAAGTTGCAGGGAAAGCAAAGCCGTCGGGAGCTGAGCTGTCTGGCCATTGTGGTCATCTCAGCATTCTGAACTTTGCTTCCAGAATCTCAGAAGTAATTATAACACCTTTTTGCTCTTCAAGATAGTTACAAAATTACAGAATGTTTAGATTTGGAAGGGATCTCAGAGATCATCTGGTCCCTTGCTGTGGGCAGAGACACCTTTCACTAGACCAGGTTGCTCAGACCTCCATCCAACCCAGCCTTGAACTCTTCAAGGGATGGAGCCTCCACAACTTCTCTGTAATGTTGACTATTACAGTTTTTGTAACTTTAGATGATGTTAATTTGACAGCATAGAAAGATTTTCTTTACTTGCAGCTCTTTGCAACAATGAAATTTAAATGTTGCGGAGAAAGATGAGATATGGGGAAGGATTATTAAAAAGCAAAAATTATTCATCTAGAGATCATGAGGGCTCCTTTACTGGCAAAGTAGCCTATCAGCTAGTTTTGTCAAAAAGAGCCTACTCTTAAGAGGTCTTCATCATTTCCCTACCCTTAAGTAACCACTTCAAACAGCATCAAGATGTGTGCTATAATTTCAATTTACTTTTTGTTAGTTGCTGAGTCTACCTGGTGTTTTGCAGGCAGACATGAGATGATTTCTCTTTCAGAAGTTTTATGGCTTCAAATCAATTACTCTTGCTGGGAGGCAGAATGGATTAGCTGAGGTGCAGTTCTGCTCCAAAATGGGTTCTTTGCTTCTCACCAGCTTCAGAGTTCAGTTAGAGCAAATTTGTGTCTTTCTTCAGAACATTATATAACTGGCTGTACCTTACAGAGCAACATTTTTTAAGTACTGAAAACAAATAATGATTTCAGATGATGAGCAAATAAATCTATTTTCATCATAGATTTCAACCAAGTTATATAGTGTTTTTGTTACTGTAATTCTGTGAGAAGTTTTGTATCTGTGTATGCTTGACACATTACATTTTTTCCCATTTAAGTTTGTAGAAACAAATTTTTCCTTGAGTTAGGAGTTTTGCTGGTTTTGTACCACTGCAGAAGACCTTTTTATTTTATATGCCAAAACAGAAAGAGTACATACTATTAAGCACTTTTAACTCTGTCTCAGGAACAGATTTCTGTACACAACCCTCCCTAAGGTTCTGAGAGCCATGATTGCAAAACCAAGAAGATTCCTTTTCCTTTTTTTTCCCCTGCCGCTAGCATTAAAATAATTGATTTTAAATTTTTACAGAGTTTTCTGTCTAGAAATTTTGTGGCTTACATTCTGTTACAAAAAAAACCAAAAACCAAAACAAAATCAAAAACCCAACAACAACAACAACAAAACCCTACATAAATTAAGTCCACTGCATCGTGGCAGTGCTGGAAAATTGTGTCTACCTCAGTTGGCAGATGAGGAACATGAGAAACTAACCACCATATCCATGATTAAAGAATTCCTGTGCTCAGACAGTGCTGTATTTCTAAGGAAAGGGTCTTAAGAGTCAATAAGTCACATGGCTTTTAAATAATTCCTTGCCTTCATAAATGTTTTTTATATATATTCTCCAGTTTGGGGGAAAAAGATTTATTGCATTCTTTATAAACGATGCAATAAATAGGCAAGCTTTGGTCAGTTGAAGTAATGTTTTAATTAGTAGCATACATCCCACATGCAAATATCATTAAGACAACCTTTGATAAATGGGCACATTTCCCAAATATGTACAAGTTAAATGAGCCTTGCATCTAATGAAGTGATCCAAAATTAAACCAAGGACATAAGAGAAACTTGAATACAGAAATTTTGTTTTTAAACAATTATATTATCAGTATAGGCTCAGTCACTGTTAGGTTGATCATGTTTCTAAATATTCTAGTTACATTTTGCCACTCACTCTGCCAGCTACAAACATTTTTTCCCTCATGGATTTCTCCTGGCAGGGCTGGGAATTTGAACTTGGGCAGGAGAGACCCTAAGTTGTTAAAATGCTAAAAGGAGAGATAAATGTGATGGAGCCTCTTCTCCTCTTTCTGCCCAGTCATATGTTTTAATCCAGAGCATGTTGGTACGTGACTGATTATATCCACAACTGTTTGGCAACCTCTGAAAAAGAAATGTCTTTTTTTAAACTTCTTCCTACCCCAAGGTTTCTGCAACATAAATGAAAAAAGCTGAGGGTGGGGGGATGGAAACCAAAGATATAAAGAGAGAAAGGGATGAAGCCTGTAGGCTGGATAGGTGAGGTATATTTAGTGTTGGCTCTGTGTTTATTTCACAGTATTGTAACTAAACTCTGCCTAATGATGGTTTCGTTACTAATGACAGGGTTTAAACCATTGTCTTAAATATTTTGGCAAAGAGTACACTAATCTCACATTATTTTTTTGTCAGAAGATTCCTACTGTCTTGCACTGTGTCTGAACTTGGTTAAATCCTTTTACTATTGGATGCCACCTGAACCTAAAGCCCAGCAGGACATGAGTCAAAACCAGAGATGTTTATTCAGACGACAAGAGACAGGGAACAGCCAGTGTGTGAAATGATTTTGACAGAAAACACTTGTGAGTTGCAAGGAAACATGAAGATTTGGGAGGCTTTTGATGGGAGAGGGAAATTGGGTTTTGGATGTCTGAAGGATGAGGTTAGGACTGCAGCTTGGATGGAAAATGCTTTGTGGGAAGGAAGGGAGACAGATCTTTCTTACCACACCAAGGGGGGTGCAGATTAGGACCAGCTGTGGAAAGAAGTGAGGACAAAGTTGTTGGGGTCACTGAAGATGAGAAATCAGAGTAGGGCAACAAGGACTGTTAACTTGGGAAAGCAAGTGAACACAGTAGGGAAAGGTGAAGGATAAGGCTAAAGGACAGACCTGAGACTGATACAAGGAAGAAATCATCCCATTGTACCAAAAGTGGCTATGCAAGGAGCTAGAATTTATGGCTAGAACACAGGTTTAGGTAATCAAGTGTTGAGAATTAGACAGGAAAATGATATTCATGTTGAGGGGTAGAGAACAGAAGAGAAAGAATAAGAGGGACATTGGAGATAATGGGGCAGAAGAGACAAAGCTTGGAAGAAAAGGATGGAAAATAAATAAGCAGCACAATTTCCATCCATTCCCTGCAGAAAGATCAGAGGGAAGCCTAAGGCTCCCATATAAAATATTATTACAGACTGTTCTGCTGTAAGCCAGTAGTGGTGAAACTAATCCTCTCTTGGCTCAGACATCCACAAGCTGGGGCCAAACAACATTATCTAGAATTCTAAACCTAACAAAGTTCTCACACTTGCTAACTTTTGATTAATTGTGGAATTTTAATTTGTCTCTCTCATTAATTATACTATTAATCTTCAATTATGAGGCCATATTTATTTTAAATGCTTGACTTTGCCATCTCAGTAGACTTCTTTTAACACAGTTCTCCTTCAATATGTAATCAAATTACACTGTAATAATAAATGAAAAAAAATGCAGGCATTGTTTTAGTTGCTTGTTAATTGCTCATTTAATTAGAAAGCTCACTAATTTGCAAAAATGCAGGTTCTGACAATGGATTTCATGGTCATTACTAAAATTGGTCAGGTTTTCCTGTAATTTCTTTGAATGGACTCTCATGATTTAACTGGAAACCATGTGAAAATTCTCCCAGTTAGTTGAAGTGTCTAGGCTCAGGATGAAATAATGTGACCTGATTTTTTTTTCAGCTCTGACCTCTCTGGAGTGTTTCAAAGCGTGTTGGGCGTATAGTGTAATCACTGTATACTGGTCTGAACTGAGCTGGTTTTTTTGTTATATCCTTTTCCTTATCATTAGTTTGTGCCTGTGAAGCACTTTAAACATTTCAAGAACTCTACAAATGGTTAGTCCTGTAAAATTCTTTCTGGCAGGCATCAAAGTGAACAAACTACAGACTTCTCTGTAGCTCATTGGAATTCACTCTGTACAGTGTAAGAAGTTGAAAAATGGCACAAATTTAGGCACAAATTTTCTTTTATCATTTTAATAAATCTTCTTGTCAGTAGTTTCAACAACTTAGACTGCAATGCTTTTGTGCTTCTTGGTTACAAGGGAAACATCACAGAGACACTGAAAATGGGCATGGCATAAGAGGAATTCTCCCCAGGCTCAAACATATATTTGCAAAAAAGTAGGGGCTTACCTGAGAAAAAAAATTTGGAGATAGTTGGATATTGTGTAACACTAGTGGTAAATACACTCTTAAACTCTGGAGCTAGACAGAAAATGAGATTTCATGCACAAGGGATTCAGATGCTTTATGCATAGCTTCTTTGCTATCTTTTCTCACTCTCCTTTCTTTTCTTTTTCCTACAAATAAGGATTAAAAGTTGAAATAGCGATAATTTTGGGTGGAATTAAAAATTTCAAACAATATTGATCTTGAAATGTGAAAAAGTGTTCTTCCATGGAAATTATCTTTCTCTTTTTCTCACCTTCTGTAAAAGTAGTCAATTTCTTCTGGAAAATAATCTGCTAGCATTTTATTTTATGCTGGGAAAAATTCAGTATCCAAAAAAATGTTGCCTCCGCTAATACATACACAGAATATGGATTTTTTGTAAAATATACCAAATCTTTTTTTTTTTTTTTATGGACAGCTCACCATCAGCTATGTTGAATCACTGGTGCCTACCAGGGAGCGCCAGAAGCAGCTGATGCGCCAGTATTGCTTCGAATGTGACTGTCCACTCTGCCAGAACCCAGAGAAGGTAGGTTGGGAGAAAAAATTCCTTGCCAGGGAAACAGAATTTTCTAAGGCCTGTCAGCAGCTTTCCTTCCTTATTGTAATACTTATCTTTGGCTACTAATTGAATGGCCAGAAGAGGGGAGAAAATGCCTCTGCCCTCCTTGCGGTTTTTGTTGCTGTGAAAGACAACTCTGAATGACAGAAAAGCAGAAAGTGTTGGCATTTTTCTATTCAAAAGAGTTATCTTGGAACTTCAACTGAAGCCACTTGTCTTATACTACAGGAAGGTTGTGCTTATCCTCAAAATAATGTTGAATTAATTTTGCCAAACACCTGCATCAGTAATTTTCAAGAACTATCAAGCTTGTTCAGCAGTTGTTAGAGAGAACGGTGAACATCTTTGGGTGACTTTGTAGTTTTTATGCTCACTTACATCACAAGTTCTTTGAGTAGCAGGTCAGTAGTTGTAGTAGATAAACTTTTGTTCAATGTGATCTCTTACTAGGGTTCAGCCTAGCCTCATTTGATTATATTCTGGTTTGCTTTATATTTATACAACCTTGGCACACTAAATTTGTCTCAGAGGCTGATGAGAGATTAAATGGAATAGGCAAAATGAGGCTGGCTTAATAGCAGTTTTTATGCACTTAGTCTCTTTTGTTATATGTACAGTTGCTGTTATTTTCACAAATGCTTCTTTGGAATGAGTCACCTGCCATAGCTAAATGTGTTCCTGTAAGATTAGAAGTAGTAAAAAGGTATTGATGAAAATGTAATTCCAAAGAGCGTAATATGATTCATGAAATAATAGCAGTGCAGAAAAAAAGAAAACAGAAAAAGAGACCCCCAAAGTTTAAACTACAACATATGCTTTGATTCATCAGTAGGCAGTTCAAAAAAGAAAACACAGAAAATTTCAGGCTTATGACATAATGCTAAATTACTTCCTGTCTGTGTTGGCATTCTGTGCCTGATAAAAGCTGCTGCAATTCTACTCAGAGGCAGTGAAGTGAAGACCTCTTTTTATCTTTCTTTTAAAGATGGTCACTCAAGTGCCATGAAATCTTTGATTAGTTTTAGGTAAATGGCATCCTCACAGATGCAATGATGATTAAGAAAAATAAGCAGGCTAAAGAGTCTTCAAGGATGACTTAACAGTTTGTGAAAGGGTAGGCGAGTGGTGTAAAGAACATTCAGCATGTGGAATGTTTTAGGAGATAATATCTCCAGGCTGGTGTATATGTAATTGTAAGAATCAACATATAACATCAAAAATATTGTAGGGAAATTATATGTGCATATATTAATGAAATCAATATTCATACATAGGTTAAAATTATTAATGATTTTTTTTTAATATTATTTTCATTTGTGTTCATAGTCTATAGATCTTTGTTTTGCCCTTTCACAAAATTTCCCTGGGAATGATACTGTGAAGTGTTTGGAAGGCTCTTTGTGACCGCATTCTGGAATTCTGGGCTTGTTGATTGTTACCATGTTAAGATGTCTGTGAAAATCTAGAAGCATCATGGCAGCTTCGTCTGTTAATGTCTATAAAGAGGACATCTTTATCCTCAGCTTCACTTTAGGGTGATTAAATGTTATCTGCAGCAGTCCTCATAGTATTAATTTCTCTGTGACAACTGAATTTGTAAAATCTCTACGTGACTAGCTTGTTTGGGTTTTGTTCTTCCATTTATCTTTGTCACTGCTAGTCAGCTGAGAGTCATGTAACACTGCAGGTAAAGCAGGAGATAATATTTTTGGAAATTCTGGGTTTAGATTTAGATGCTTAAAATTGATAAAATCATTCAAAATCTCCCTGCTGAAATACCCCTAATACTGAGACAAATTTCCAAGTCATCTTAGAAAATTTTTAAAAAGCAAAATCTTTGTGAATAGAATAGGCAACAGCTGTAACTTGGGATCATCAAGAGTGGCAGAGTCAATATTGTGAACCACTATAGTCAGCTAAAAGTAAATTCCCATATTGCAGCATTGCTTCGCAGAAAAAAGATAGTTTAGTCAACAGCAGTTCATCTCATGTATCTTTCTTATAGGTAAAAATGCAAATTCCAGAAATGCTTTATCCATTCAAGTAAGTTCTTGTGTATTGGGGATTTTTTTCAGTTTCAGTCATCTCATTTAAAAAGCTAGAACCCTTTTTGAAATCACATTTATAGACATGCAAACACTTAGAGCTTGTGTTACTCCTGTCTTGCTGAGTGTGCTTGTCAGCTGCTAAACATATTAGGGACTAGTGAAAGCTCTCAAGATGCACACATCAATTTATAGTAAAGTTTTAAGTCAAGTCATATGCACTGTAGTTTTTATTCTACATCTTTTTTAATGTTTTAAAAGTGATCCTGCAAATCCCCTGGGAAATATATGTTACCAGTTTATATGAAGAGCCCATAAACCTTATGTTTATCTGTGCTTAGTTGCATGCATCTTTATTTATTCATATTTATAAAAACTTTTGGCAAGATAATTATCAATGAAATTTATGTTTCCAGCTGTATTTTTTAAAGACTTGTTCATTTAGTGTTAAATGCCTGAGTGAAGAAGGAAGATGGTATCAAGTTTCTGTTCTCTAGTCAGCTACTGACTGCTAGTGACATTGGGAAATTTGTTTTATTCAAGACCAACTTTTGTGTTTTCTAAGATCCAACATTTATTTTTCATAATTGGTAGGAAGCCACCATTTCAATTGGAGCTCAACAGGTTTTTGACTAGAAAACAGATCAGACTGTACTGGGGCTCATTTTTGTGAATGCTCTGGTTTTGTGAAGCTCTGGTGTGTTCAGTCTCTAAAAATGCTGTGACAAGATAATGTATCTGTAATTTATACTTCTGCTGAGTATTCTGGTGCCCAAAGGATAATGAAGAAAGGTGCTGTATTTTCTAAGGTATTGTAGCTTTATATGATGGATTTTTTAAAATGAGAATAGGTCCTTGAAGCAGAATGGTTTGGGGTTTGTGTGCTTTGTGCCTCCCTTATGCCAAGAGCAAAGACAAGCAGCTCATTCATACTGTCTTCAGTAGAAATCCATGAAAATTGAAATGGATAAAAGAGGTTAAAGGAATGCCTTGAAGTAAATTGCCCACTCTTTAGACAGATAAAATTTCATAAGAAAAATTATGCTGCTCCATGAAATATATATAAACACAAAATCAAGACTGACATGGTTACATTTCTGTGCTAGCTGGCATGGATAACCGGAGTGCAGTTACAACACTGCCTAGATGTCAGGATTTGAAACTCTTATATCTCAGATATTAGAGATAGGCAAAGGCTACATTTTCAATACCATGAAAGGAGCTGCAGCCCAGACACAAGCACCCTTGCTGAAGCCAAAGTTACTGAAGTTTAGCATCAGCTGATACACACTGGCACTCACCAGTTCAAGGGAAGGGTTCCATGGCTGAGCAGTCACAGTGGCACTGCATGCAAAATCAGAGGGAATATGAGCAAAGTGAGCAGTTCCTCACTGGTCACTGCTGGTGAAAGGACTCCAAAGTGAATCCTTGCTATATGGTAGTAGTTCTTTATCTTTCTCTCCAGCGGTGAGCACAGCCACGGAACAATCTTGGTGCATAGCAGCTATCAAGGATGAGAAAACATAGAAGCAAACAGTGCCAACAGCTGAGCTGGGAATCTTAAGTAATTTTTGTGCCTGAGCCTCAATGTGAGCTGCATTTTAATTCTAAGGATGTACTTTAATGCTGGCCAGTGTCTCTTAGCAGCATCTGGACAAGCAGCCTGGCAAGTACAAATACACCACTGTAAGCTGGTTAAGATAAGACTGAGGTGAACCACATTTTGGTGGTTCAATTCCTGAGAAATTAAATGGCACCAACTACAAATCTAAACAAGACTTTTTTCAAAGTTAGAAAAAACAAATCAGGAAGTAAAAGAGGGGTAAAAAACCTTGTCTTCCTAAAAGTCACACGTAGAGTACTCTCTGTCTGTCAATACTTTAAGTTATAGCTACTGTATTGTCTTCAGTTCATTGTATCTTTGACAGCTTTACACATTATTCTTTGCTCCATTTTAAGATCAGTCTCCACTGTAATTCAGGAATGTGTGCCAAGCTGAACTCTTGGCAACATACTACTATTCCAGCACATAAAAGCCCCTTCCATTAATTATAATTAAAGATGGGTTTACATTGATGACAAACATTTTAAATGAAGAAAAGCTTTTTCCACAGTCATGAGCCAGAGAATTGTTCATGTTGTACATCTTCAGCCAAGGATTTCAGGGACATTTGTGCTTATAGAATGGTTTTGTTATGAGTCGGGTTTCTCCTGTGGAGCCGGGATTTAATATTTTAGTCTAGCTTGGTTTTTGGAAAGCTTTTATTTATTACAAGGTCAAAAGCAATGGACTTGACTCTGAATCATTTTTATATTTGGTCAGTGTTTGAGAGTTGCCAAAGTTAATAACAACATAATGCCAGTAAGCATGTTATTCCTTTAATCATTTCTTTTCCTTTGAAAAAAGTACTTACTTATATTGCAGCTTGAATTTTGGTAGAGAACATCACAAGTCCAGTTTCCAACTAAAGGGCCCTCAAAATAAGGTCATCTGAACAGCAACCAAGCTATCAACCTCTACATAAAAACACCACTTGCAATTCTTTACCTGTTATTACATAAATCCACCAGCTCTGTTATAAACCCACACCCTCCCAAAATAAGTTCCTGAACCTGAAGTTTTGACATTATTTTTGTAGTAGAGGGAACTTCAGTAGTAGTAGTAGTAGTAGTAGTTTAGAACTTCATCAAATGTAAGTAAATTGATCAAATTAGTTGCTGCAGCATGTCTGTGGTTGATTTGCCTCACCAGATTTCCTGAAAGAGACTTGAATATGACCAAAGATACATTATACAACATTTTCACCTTTGATCTTAATGTTTGTTCTCAGCAATACCTTTGAAGAATACGTGCTTAAATTGCAGAGACATTGTTAGATGAAGAGTATTATTATTGACTGTTGTTTTTAATTAGGATGTAAAAGCTTCATGCAAAATCACTATACAAAAATGTCACCCCTCCCTCAGGGATCATATATTTAGGACACAGGAAACACAAAATTATATGTTAAGAAGTGCCTTTTGAAATTGCTGAATTATGAAGTGCCATAAGTTTGTGTCCCAGTTTTCCTATTACTTATTTATTTTTAGACATTTACATTCTCACTAAGTTTCCCAAGTACAGTATGAAAGATGAGACTTCTAAATTAGTTCAAAAGATGAAGCCTGGGAAGCAAGGATTGTTGAAAACATTGTATTTTTATACAGCTAGCTGAACATAAAACCCTTTAATCAAAGCAAAGACAAAACTAGGAGCATCTGTTTCTCTAGTCATGATTCTAAAAAACTTGCTAAGTACCAATGTAATACCAAAAAGTGTGTTAAAAAATTGTCAGGATTTTGTTCCAATAAAATCCTGGTTTAATTAATTTCTTATCAAAATACAGAGTTTGAAATAGTTAATTGTAGAAATTTTTCATTCCTCATCTTTTTTACTGTTTTGCCACTAGAATTGCCTTTGAAGCAAACTGCAGGATGACATCAAGCCAGAGATCAGTCTTGTTTCACCCACCTACTCTTCCAGCCCAATGTCAATATCACCAGTGCCTACAAAAGTCAGTGGCAGTAATTGGAGCCTGCTGGGACACAATGCTGTTTCTCTCCATTGGTGGCTGGCTATTTCTTCCCTCTGGCAAGGCATTTGGTAGTGACATAAACCCTGGATTCATTCCTGAAATCCAGCAGTCAGACTAACACTCTTCTGTTTCTTTCAGAGGATCTTACTCTCTTGGGATGGATTTCCAAACAGCCAAAGACAGAGGGCTTTTATTTTTCTAGTGCCAAAAATAACAGTAAAAAACAAGGCAGCCACTTCTAATTTCTGGGATCTCTTGTTCATTAACAAAGGCATCATGTCTTCAGCTTCTTAGCATTTCTTACATGACTTCTGAGGCCCCTTCCATCTTTCAACATTGTAATTTTTTTCCCCTAAAGTGCAGTTCCAAAGACAGTGGCAAATGCACTGTGATCATTTTTCCATGACAGCTTGCCGATCCCAGTTGCTTTGGGACTGCCTCACTGTGCTCTGGTCACCACTTGGCAGCATCCAGCTGGAGCTCACTTGGGTTGTCAAGGTCATGGAAAAGATCTGGCTGTTCTTATAAATAGACGTGAGTTGAAAGATGTATGTAAACTCTTTGCCTGTTCAGGACATCTTTAATAGGGCAACCTGTATCAGTTTGGTCCATTGAGTTCATATTTAAAGCAAACATAGAAGTTGGGAGTGTGGCACCCTCCTGGGAGTCTGGCTCTCTGCTCATCTCAGTGGAGCAGAATCTCATTCCTTTCAGATCCAGCCATCTAATAGGCAACTTATCTTCTGCCAGATGTTGTAAGGAGAAACACTTTTTTTACCAAAGGAAGGAAGAGAGGGCATTCTTATCAACTTTTAGACTGTTGCAGCTACATTTAAGTGCCTGGCTTCTTCTGGATCCATCCTTTCTGGATATCCAGCTTCTTGGGAATGTTAGAACTAGCTATTACTGGTAGGATTTCTTTTTTCAGATGCTGTCATTCCTATAGCAGTCACTATTTGGTCTCTGCTGAATGACAAGCAGAAATAAGAAAAAGTCTCACTCTGGATTAGCAATCTAAAATAAACATAGAATATTCAGAGAGGATTAGCAGTAATTTAAATATAAGGCTAGATTAGAAAAATCACTTCCCAAACACTTTTTCCTGCAATGATTTTGGAAAGACTTTTTTTTCCCCTAAATACATATAGAAGCCAGTCATTGCATTTTCTGAACATGAATATCTGAATTCTCTTTTGCTGGAGCTTCTATAAAATCTTGTGTGTTTCAGCCTATCAAGGTGGTTTCTAATAACAGTAGTACCCTAGGGAATAATCTTGATTTTTGATGTTTTTTCTTGATCTGTTTATCAGTCACTTTTTTTTCTATTTTGCAGCGTGTTGGATATTTTAAAATGCCATTAATTAGGTAATTTGATTGAAATATGATAGGTTTCAATTCAGATCCCATAAGTCATTAAGAAAACAAAAAAGATGTTGCAACTTTAAACTGCAGATTTCTGGACTGAATGAGTTTCAATTTTCTGAATGCAAAAAATCTCTCTGGTTGAAGGTCATCTACTTTGGACAAAATAATATCTACATCAGAGCCAGAATGACATTTTTTCCTAGCTGTTAGAGCAGGAAAAAATGCTCTACAAGTCTCTCTGACCTCACCATCAGGTGATGGGTGAGATTCAGGTGAGTCCAGGATGTGCACTGTATCTTTCTTCTAGATTCCTGTTCCAAATCAAGTAAAAATAGGAGCTTGAATCTTTTTCTTTCTAAGTGTATATTTTAATGAGCTACACATTTTAAAGAAAAACTAGAAGAAAATGATTGGAAATACCTTTTTTTCACTGGTTCTCCGGATGTAAGCAAAATCCTTTCTGACAGTAAAGCAATTTATCATTTACCTTTGAAAACTCAAACGAGGACAGCAAAATTATATGGACTGATGATAAATTCAGCCTTTGTGGGCATGCTGTATATTTTGATCCCTCCATTTTATTGTTTTGTCTGTTCTTAGACTCTCAGCTTTTGGGACAAATATTCCCTTTACTCTGTGCAGAACTAAAACCCCTGAAAAATAATGTAGCTGTGATTCTGATTCTGCCAGTTTTATAAATAATAGCAACATTAAAGTCAGCAAACAATCTGATATCACACCAACATGGAGGAAAAAAAAAGTGGAAAAGTAGTCTACTGTTTATCAGCAAATTTGAGAGTTACTTAAAATAGGACACAATTTTATTATCTCAGTAAATTTTTTTGCAATATGCCATCTTTAAGTAATTTCAGCTAAAGTTTTTGTCATCTTTAACTTATTCTTGGTTGAAGACATTGCCCTGGAGACATCACCCACTACTACTCCGTGGGAACCTTTTCCATTCTGAATAAACGTTATCTACTATGGTTCTTATGATTCTCCCTCATATCAGTGCACTATGTGTCTTTCTCTTCAGATTCTGAATATGCTTTCTGCATACTCCAAATTTCTGGTTTTTAATGCCATCCTCATTGTATACTATATACTTCATAATGCTCAGCAATTTGTGTTTTGTTTCATTTTTCTTAGCAAAAAAAAAAATTGTCCTGATAAATCTTTCCTTTCTTACAGTGTATTTTTGTCTGAGATCACTTACTGTCCATACAATGCCCAGAAATCACTAGAAATAAATACTGCAAATACAGGAGGTGCAAATGCTTGGTAAAGATTGGATTCATTGCAGTGCCTGTTGTCCTAGTTTGCTGAAAATTCCAATCAGAGGAGAGGAATAATAGCTGGTTGTGTTAAGCAGGTTTGTGCACATCGAGCCTGTAAGTATGACCATGGTTTTACCTTAAATGGGTCAATAATAGCTTTAAAAAGTCTGGGAAAAGTTTAATCCAGTGGTCCTGATTTTTATCTGGTAATCTACCCATCATCAAATCTGTGAACTAAACCATTCCCTCTCTTGGAAGAACAGCATATTCTGTGAACCCTTTCACTGTGATTGCTTTTTGTGGTGAAGTGGGCATGTGTCTGCACTGGACAAACACAGGTCTGACTGGAAAAGCAGTATTGTATGCATATTTGTGTGCAAAGGTACATGCATGGAACATGCAAGGACAGTTTAAAAGATTTTCCTATTTCGTGAACAATGTGTTCCACATCCAGTACATGGTGGGGGTTGTTTTCTTTTGCTGCTATTTGTTTTGTGACCTTTGTTAGGTAATATGAAGCACTATTTCATATCTCCCTTCATAAATTAGATGCTGAAATGCCCATTATCTGAGTAAAATTAAAAAAGATGAGTTATTCTTTTGTATATCTCAGTATGGAACTTATTAGAAAGACTCACATTGCTATTTCCCATGCCACATTGTGAAAATGTATCTTTCACTCTAGGCTTATTTAAATTAAGTGAGATGGCTTTCCTGCCAGCTGCCTCTAAGCTTTTAAACACTCTTTGCAAGCCAAATTTTATTTTTCAAATATTGATTGACTGATTTAGAACTGTGTGGCAAGGTCATCAGGTATCATGAGTTCATTCTAATTGCTTTTTGACAGTGTAATAATTCAAAATTGAGGTTCTGGCTGAATTCGTAGAAAGCACCATAGGTTGAGAAAGACAGAATCATCCTCTTCAGTGCCTAAATCATTTCCAGTCCTTAACTAATATTCTCTGAGGTGTATTAAAGCAAGAATGAGCTCATTTGAATAACAAGGAAGCCTATAACTTTTGAGACTGTAAAACTGCAGACTAAATGCTTTGGCTTGAAAAATTGCTATGATAAGCAATGTGCCATATCAGCTTCTTGCCATAATTTAATTCATGTCACAACAATGCAATAACTAAGCTGTAGTTATAAATTTTGTATTTCTGAGCTCTATTCTGAGCCATGGAGAGAAACTCTTGTGTGTGTAGAAGCCAGCAGGCTTTAGAAGTCTCTATGTACTCCAGCCACAGGAGTTACAGACGACTGGGTAATTTTTTTGACCCACTGCAAGATGTCCTGCTGTTTTCCATGGGATTGCTCAGTGTGTTCTGTGGAAGATGTTGATTATACCATTAGCAGTGGTTTGAACTGGGGACTGTAGTAAAACGATGCATCACAATTCTGCCCAAGACTTATCTGAACACCGTCATTAAGAAAAATATCTGGCTGCATCATATTGATTATGTATGAATGTTTGTCTTAGTGTTGGATATAAACTAAGGCTTCTGCACTTCGTTTAACAACATCTAGACAACAAAATTTTTATTCTCAAAGTATTTCAAGTTTACAGCTTTATGTAAAGCTTGCATCATTCCCATGCACAAAAGAAATCCTTCTGAGCTTTGAGTGCTTTAGATGTGATTCCAGCTACTATCTAATAATACAGTGGCTTCAATCTCTAGATGTTTTGTATAGAGGAGAAAGACACTGAGGTTCTGTAGCTACTACTCTGCATTTGGTTAATGAGGTGGGGGTCCCTGCCACAAACCCTGACCTGCCAAAGAAATGTTACAAAGAAAGTGTTGAGGTAGCTTTTTGGAAGGGCAGCACTCATCTATCTGACTGGGAGAAAATTTTTAGGACAATTTGTCTGTTTTCAAGCAATGAGTGAAGTACTTAGAGGAGAGTACTTATCAGGACATAAAGAAATAGATTTCTGGTAATGTGGACTGTTTTTGAAAACTGGAAATCCAGTGTAGATTATGTAACACCAAATTATGTTGTTGCATCAGGTCCCAGGAACAGTTGTTTTGAGGTAAGATATCTAATTTTCAGTACAGGTGTTTTGATGTAGGCTACCTCTCCTTGCTTTGAGTCACCTTGGCCCATCACCATTCAATGCTGAGGCGTGTAAATACTTCTAATACTGACAGTCAACAGGAGCCAGCTGCATGGGAGCTATCCAAACAGTAAGTAAAGGCCCTGAGAAATATTTAAGGGTCTTATAATAGTTTCCATGGCATCATGACGTTTTAGAGAATGCCTCTTTCACTTTCTTTTGTATTTTTTGTGAAAATGAACAAAATGTTCATCTTATCAAATCAGAACAACCAAAAGATATTGGAAACTGTTTCAAGCAGTCGTTTGCCTTATGGATTGTTTCTGGCTGCTTCCCTTAAATCCTGGAAGAGCCTCCGCTGTTTAAAATGGTGTTAGTTAGGGGACACTCAATTATAATTCTCCTAAGAATTTTTTGAAATTACTAAAACACTCTACATAATCTTTTTAAAGTATTTGCAAACCTCTTCTTTGATTATATTAAACTAATATTGATCTAGTCAGAAGTCAAATATTTTGGCGCAAGTCTAGAGGAGGAAACTCCAGGTATTGTACTCTCTCAGGGAGCTGCAGTTGTAAAAAATTAATTCAACCTCCTTTATTCATGACCTTAAAAAACTTGGAGACTGGAGAGTGTGGATTTGAGTACTGATGCTAAATATTCAAGAAGCATACTAGTGAGTTAGGCAACCAGTTTTATCAGTACTCTAGGAATTTTGAGATCCAGCAAATGTTTTAAGGTGTAGAGTGAATTAATTTATGTATGATCTTTATCATGTTGCATAATGACTATATATGATCTTAATCATGTTTCATGTTTCTTTCTAAACCATCAGCCTCCTGTATTTCACACCCATTCATTCAGAAAGCACATGCTGAAATAAATACTATTTTTTTACATTGCAGTATACATTAAAAAAACAGAATTACTATAGCTACAATTTTATCATGTGGTATCTCATGCATTAAGATATTAAATTGTTTTGATATTAGTTCAAAACTAGTATCTAAATTAATGTCAGTATATCTTCAGTGAGAACCAATAATTCAATGGGCACAAGTTCTTCAGATCACTGAAGCATAGACTGAACTTCACAAGTAACTACACTTCTACTTAGTGAAGTATTTAGTCATTTGCACAGATATTAACTTCAATGGGATTTATATATGCTTTTAAACTTAAGTGCGTATTTCAGTGAACTGATGAATGTGGATTGGATTATACCTTGTGAATAACTGAAAATTCCAAGGATTTTGGACCTACAAATCTCTTCTGAGCCACTAAATGCACTCAGTGGCACTCCATATCTCCACAGGTTGCAGAATTAAGGAATAAAGAAGATTTGCCTTATAGCTGTCAATTTGTGTGCTGAGAGACCTAGAGATTGCCTTAACAAATGTGTAATGTCTGAGACAGTCTGTGAAATACCAGTCTCACTGTTGCTAGGGATTAGGCTGAACAGTATCCTTGCTCAGGTAGATGAACTAACACAGGGTTTGTTTTTGTACTGATGCTGGAAATTACAATGGAATTACAAACGTGACAAGAATTTTTGGGTGATCTGGCATAAGGCCCTCTCTCACTCCTGCTAAGCTGTAAGTAATTTCCTTTGCTTTTCCTCACTTCTGGCTTTTATGAGTTGATAAATAGTGAACTTCTATTTATTGTTCTTCCCACTGTCCAATCAATTTTTATTTCTGTTTGGATGGGAATTGTGCAGTCAGTCCTAAGCTCCTGGCACAGGGAGATTTATAAAGGCAGTACTGCTACAGACACAAAACTTGGTCCTGTTGCTCATCATCCTGACTGGGGGTGGGCACTGAGATCTTGGGTCTGCAAAGTGTTAGTCATCCCCAGGGCCTGAGCTGTGTGTGACACAAACATGGGCAAGTATGACTCCGAAAAGAGTAGTAGTACGTAAGGGACCTAGTTTAAAAATAAATATGGTAAATGTTTTGGGCAGCAACCAGAATAACTCACACTTAACTGAAATTACTTCAGAATGCATTAAATACATGTGCCTTTTATTTGAGGAGTCTGCAGGTGGCAAGATGCTATGATGTAGTTTAGCTGCTTAGCCCTGTGTATTTATTGTATTTTGACAGACTGTCTTTAGATACTATCGTGTTTTCTTGCTAAGTAGCCTAGCATCCTTTTATACTGCTTTTTAAGAGAGGAAAATGCTGTCTGTAATGTTATTTGTTGAGATTTTTATCACAAAGAGTAGATGTAAAACAGAAAAGCTGTAATAACAGCACTTGATCTGGGAGCATTATTGGGTTTAAAGTTCCATTGGGCTCTGATGTTCAAGACTAATAAAAACTTTTGTGCTTTTTTGGTGTATTTTCTCTTACTACAGGATTTTTTTTATATGCACACTCTAAATATATATACACTCTAAAAGTTGTTCTGACATCACACTTAAATATTAAATCACCATAATAATCAGTTATATATAATGCTTATGAAATAATTCCAAAGTGTATTCATAATAACTCTGTTTGTAGAGTACACAGCATTTTCATGAATGAAATCAAAGTAATTGCAAAAACATTGCCAGTAAAATTAATGGATGACAAAGACTGAGAGAATAATAAACATTTCTGAGAATAGATAAATAATAGAGAGTAACTGGAATTGCTGGTAAATTGGACCTATTGAAATATAATGCACCACAACTGCAAGGGTGTTCCACATCTGAAAGGGGGATCTACAGCTATGATTTGTTTCACCACATCTCAGACAGCTACAGGATAAATGTCATCATCTGGGCTAGTTGCTCTAGACTTTCTTTATGGATAAAATGGAGAAGAATGAATATACTTTGACTGTTGTTCATCTGACATATTTTAGAAGCCTGCTTTAAGATAATGCAAGTTGCACCCAGAGAGTGTTTCTTTGTCATAGAGAAGGGTGGCCCAAATATCTACATTTGAGCAAATGAATCTCAGCATGGGTGTCTGAACACCCACAAAAGAAATGGAAAATATTGTGTTTTCCTCTGGCAAGAAAAGCTAATGTGACCCTTGAATCTATATAACGAGGGAGTCAGTAGGAAGAATGATGTCCATTTTCTTCACTATAAAATTTTCTTCATGTTTATGAGGTTGCCCATGTATCATACAAAATACAGATGCAGTGATCTTTGAAATGGCTGTTTAAAAATGTGTGTGTCTAAAAAAATCACAGAAATTAATAGCTGAAATGGGATTGCAGTGAAGGACAATGGAGTATGACTGACAGAAATGGGATTACTATTTTGTGCTGTGCAGAATTGTGAACCTGGCAGATATTGGACTTGCAGCGGTAGAGGTTAAGAATTGTTTGTCTGTTTGCTTCTCTTACCTTACAGTTTGGCTTAATTAAATCTATGATGGACTTATTTTAGTCACATTTAATTTTATTAAATTAAACTGACTTCTTAAAATAGATTTGCTGATCTTAACTTTCTCTTTATTGAAAGCATCTCATTTTAATAAATTTCTCACAGTTGTTTTTGATGTCACTTTTAAATTTCTGTGTAAATATAGTAATGTAACAAAATTGGATGATGTTAAGGGAAGGTTATTCATACTGCCCTGTGAAGGTGTTTGTCTTTTTGCACTACTTGTGTGCAGGGTTTGGGAAGACCTTCATCTTGTTCTCAATGGCTAAGTAGAGCCCTTAAACATGAATGGTGTGAAGAACTGCTACAACTTCCAATATCTATATGATGTAGAGTGTTACTAGCCTGTGCAGGTCTTATGCACTTCCAGACACCAGAGGCAGTAATCCATGAAGAGCTGGTATTGATTGTGTGAGGGAAAGTGTCCTGCCTAATACTGAGCAATGCGCTGCACAGATTCAGTATGGCATCCAGCTCTAATGTGTCTTATTTTACTCTGAGAATTCAAAAATAAAAAGTACAAATTCAATTTGTTCAGAAGCTGAAGCCCATCCCCTCCCAAGAGCCTTACAGGGAACACAGCATTGTTTTTGTCTGCAAATAGAGTACCTTTGGAACTGCCATGTGTCCCAGCCGTGTGACAGAAAACACAAGACTTCTGGTGAGGACAACTTTAGGTGGGTTGCAGAGGATAGATAAACTGGTATTTATGAACCTGGCATTATTTTTCATGGAGCAGGGCAAGGAGCTTTGAAAACTTCAGAAATCCCTTGTAAATCTTGAATCGCAACATGTGAAATTATCAGTGCTGTGTGCACTAATAATTTCCACATACTTGTTATTCTTAATGAAGTACATTGACAAGACTCAAGGTGAGTGAATCCTCAGCTGAAACTGCAAGCTTCTATAAACCACAGCCCTCAGAATCTTAGAGATGAGAAGTCTGATTCTGAGTTTAAACTTCATCTAGAAAATGTTTCATAGGAGATGACCTCAGCTGTTTTGAGGAAGCACTCAAGTGTGCTTTTCCTTTTGCTGTGTCTGTAGCTGCCTGCACCTGTGATTGCCTGGCAGGCCCTCATGCCCTTTTTGCTCTGAAGAACTCATGGCAGAAATTTAGTACAGCTGCAATATCACAGCTTGTGTATCACATTTTCTCACTGACTTTTCTTCATCTTCCTGAAAGGGAAACTTCAAAAGATGTGCAGTGTCTTTACTCATTTAATGCTTTTCTTTGCTGTCTAGCATAAAACAATGAGTTACTGAGTTTACATGCAGTAGCTCCTGCACTTTAAAATAGAGTCAGAAATTAAAAATCATTATTTATGCTTTCAGAGTACAAAATATCAGATCTGTTCCAAAATGTCATGCCCTAATTTAAGTGTGTATGAGCTCCTCTGTTCTGTTCAGATACACATCTATAGTTGCTTGAATTTTCAGAAATTTTTTAAAATTAAGCAAATCACATGCAATGGACAACAAGTTCTATGAAATGGTTAGGTATTAGAGGTATCTACAGCTTTTAAGGTGTTGAAGTTTTACAGTTCAGAAAACTTAAACATTATGCTTCCACAAAAAAGAGAGAACAGGGTTATCTCCTGCTGTCACACAAGATTGTTATTAATATTATTTGTTTTATTATTATTGTTTGTTTTTATTTTATTATTATTATTTAGAAATAGATTTAATGTCCAGAAAAAAGTTATTATTTACTGTGATTTTTCAGTCTTGCAAAAATACCATATCCAATCATATTTCTTGTTAGACTCCAAACAAGACTTGCTGTACTCCATAATTTCTGTTTGAACTATGGTTTATATGTTTTTATCCTTTGTAAAACTGACATTTGCTGGTTACATTGCACTCTTTTAATCCATTTGTATATTTAGAAAAGCAGATACTTGTCAGGAAAACTTTAGTCCTTCTTTTTCACTTGTCTCAGGGCAGCCTGGGAGTCCAATACCTCCTACAAAGCTTTGCATATTTCTGCCTATATGGGACTGAATAGCTGAATTCTGAAAACAGGCACATAATGAAGATGCCTTTGGACATACTTCAAATGGGAGGAATGCTGGGAAGGAGAAAAAGAGGTATAGGGGTTATTTACCATTTGGATTTTCCTGTTGCCACTTCTCCTTTCTCTGAAAGGAAGTGAGGAGTGCTTCATGGTTTCCTCTCTGTGGACAATGTTGGGCTTGTTTCTCTACCTCCACCTATGAGAAAGGTGAACTTTATATAGAGGACCAAAAATCCATGTCTTATAACTATACTGTAACCTAAATGTGAAAGGAGAACTAGTCCTTAAGAAATCTTTGTGGTGGTCAGGAGGGTTTTGGAGGTGCAGTGCATAACAGATGAGCAGTGGTCGAGCTGTGGGAGCACTTCTGGGAGAGGGCAATGGTGCTTACTGGTTAGCATGTGCTTGTTTTGGTAGGAGAAATATCTTCCCTCAGAGGACATGCTGTCCATGTGGAATCTTTTAGCAATCAGGATTTTTAATGCTGGGATCACAAAGAACAGTGATTGCTAACACTGTGTGTGATAGCAGTTGTGCCTGATATTAATAGGCAGGGAGCACTTTCAGGAAGTATGAGAAGCAGATGAGTAACTGGGGGAAGAGGAGTGGTGTGAAGGAGCAGGAAGGCAAGAGAGGCATTTATCTGTACTTTGTAGATCACACTCCTTTCTAAGGACAGTTCCATTAAGGATGGAATGTCTTCAGGACACTCAAGTAGCAGAAAAGATATTGAGAGAAGTAATTTTTAGATAGAAATACTGGAGAATGAAAGAGGTGATTACTTTCAAATGCTTATTTCTGTGGTGTCTGATGTTTGTACTTGTTTTATAATAAAACTTCCTATCACTTAAAGCTAGAACTGCAGATCATTTTATATTTGGCCAGTCTTCAAACAGATTGCAGTCCTCATCAGATACTCTCCAGTTTTCTTGTTTCTCTCTCTCTTGTTAATGCTTTGTGACTAGATTTTCTGGTCTAATTATTTTTTGGACCAAGAGAAAAATATTTTGTTTTTCTGAGAAACAAACTCTTGTGTTTATGTCAGAGTTAGAAATAAGGAAAATAATTAGGCAGAAATTGCCAGCTCTTCCTTCTTTTTCAAAAGCCTCTTTTTTCTTCAGCTGGTGTTCTTTTCTATAAATGAAAAAAGTCCATCTTTATTGTTGGCAGCTCTGCACTCCTGGAGGTTTGACTGGGAACTTGATCTCAAAAGAGATGTTTGAAAGGATGTTACTCCACAGAAAGCTGTATCTCTCATAGCTGTTATGACCATGCTCTTAGATTGAATCTAAAAAATCAGTATAACTTTTAATCATGTCAATTATTTTCATAATTCCAACTCCAAGGCAGCTTTGTGTTTGTAACTGGCTTAATCATACTGCATGGCCATGACTTTGAAGGTGTTTTCCAAGGGAGAGAAACAACTTACCTGGAGAAAGCTTATTAGGCTGGAAGACAGTCTTCCCAGTGACAGCCTCTCCTTGTTGTTGCAGCCCTTGCTTGGCTGCCTGTTTGGAAACAGCCTCCATAGCTTGAACTTTAGGAAATGCTAGAGCATTTAGGAAAGGACAGGACTTCTTTCATGTGTGGAAATCTGATGAAGAGCAGTAGAAGTGTAAAAATGCCAAGCTAGTCATATCTTTGTTCTTATGTCAGCCAATCCCTAAAATGCCTCATCTTAAGAACACAGAAAACATCTCATTGAAACCTGTGACTTAAATCCTTCCCAGAGCCAGGCATCCTGCCCAGATCCCTCCATCCTAAACTCTCATACAAAAAGGATAAAGACCATGAATCCAGAGAGGGCTGGGGATTATTGCTCCAGCAGACTGTCTCTATTCTCTACCTGGATATGAAGCCAGTGTTGACTTAACTCTGTGCGCTAGAGTGAAGGTTGGAACCCCCAACCTTGCCCTGCTTTATGCCGCTAATTAAATGCCAGAAGACAACAGGAACTCAAAAAGCTGCACTAGACAGAGAAAGATTAATCCCATCTGAGTGAACACTTTAGTCATTCATCCATCAGTCTTGCTATGTGTAAATTGAGCCCTAAGTCTTTGGCCTTGCGGCATAGTTGTTTCCCTTCTTTCACTTATAAATCTCTCTCAATTCCCATGCTTCTGAGGTTTTAGTTGCTAGGCTTACAACATGTTAGAGAAACACTCTGAATGGTACTTAGGCTAGTGAGAAAAGAGAATTTAAAACACTTTTTCTGGTTTGGTAGCTCCTTAAATGGAAGATTTCACAGATGTCATTATTAGTATCTTATAGTCTGAATTTATTTTTTTAGATCAGTCAATGAGCAGCATCTGATCCATGAAGGCATTTTAAAGAGATTATTTCAGGTTAACCAGTGTTCAGAACTACATGTAGTCCCACAAAAATCAGTGGAGGTTACATTGGCAGTAGGAGATTGTGTCCACCTGCTGCAAAGCTGGAAGAGGGCTGGGCAGGTTCACTCACTGTGTTGATAAAATTTCTGTGGTATGAGCAGGTTTGTCCTAACATTCACCTTATCCCTTCTGGTGGCAAATTCAGCACTGCACAAAATTATTTCCAGGTGATCATTTCATTCAGAGAACTGATTATAAGGGAAGTTTATGTTCAGAATGCAGTGGGGTCAGGCTGCCCTCCTTGTAAGCCCCTACAGGAAGGTAGGGCAGCTGAGAACAACCTTGATTAAATCTTGATTGAATCATCCTGGAATCCACAGAGGTCTGCTGTTTCATGAAGCAGATGGAAAGACTGAAAACTGAAAATTGAATGTGAAACTGAGTGCTGATTCTCACTGCAAATTTTTTCTGAATTTATGGCAAATGGAATAAGAAAATGATGCAATTCTAAGCAATTACAGATGATGGGCTTTTCAGTGGAGGTGCTTCTGTGATTCCTGGTGAGCATCTCTTGGTTACAAAGTGCTTGGTAAGATTTTAACACACTTTCTCTGTTCCTCTGCAGACCTCTACCCCTGCTGAAGATTGATCTTTTTAGAACTGAATTTAAAATATTCCTGCAAGACTTTGCACTTTAAAAACCCTCTTATTCAAAGTAGCAGGGTGTTTTATAAGGAGAGAGCAGTAATGAACTGCAGTGTATTACAGGTCTGAGTTTTAAAGGTATTTTAGTTCTTTAGCAATGGAAATGGAAGAACTAGATGCTTTTGGAAATCCCACAAGATGCTTAACTGTGTCTGTAAATGCTTTAATGCATTTGTTCCAAGTGGTTTGCCTAAGGTTCAGTTAGTCACTGCTAGAGAGCTGAAATGGGAAACTTTCTCTTTACTGCTGTAGCCATTAATTTTTTTTTTTTTTTCTTTATGAGAAAGTGATAGGAAAATGTAGCTGTTTGTAGAATCCAATGGAGTAGGGAAGAAATAGTAATGATTTAACTGGTAGTTCAGATTTTTTCTGAGTTGTACACTTCTCCTGGAACCTCATGTTTATAACTGTAATGGATGACGCTAAACTCCCACTGTTTGTCTCTGTAATCACCATGTGGTTAAGCAAAATTACTTGCTAAATCCTTTCTACAGTCTGCTTAAGGGAAGTCTTAGGTAGCAGGTCTTTGAAAGAATTTGATCTCCTCAATGCATTTTGATAGCAAAAAAAGGCTATTAATTCTTTTCTTCTGGTTGATCATAGTTCTTGTTGCAAATTTAATATCTGATTTAAGTATTTAATATTTCCAAGTTTGCATTCATTTTTCTCTATATCATCTCATTTGCTTGCAAAACAGGCTGAGTATGAATTCCAGATGAAATGGGGTTTTTGTGTTTATAGAAAACAGCAATACAATTTCTACAAGTAGCTTTTAACAGTTAAATCCTTTAACCCTGTTTTTTCATCATTACTGTGTATTGTCATTTTACTGTTTTTCTCATTATATGCATTTGTTTCTATTATCCAGGATGCTGAGAAACTGGCTGGTGAAGAGCATGCCTGGAAAGAAGTCAAAGATGCTGTAAATGAAGTGAGATATCCAAAATCAAAAGAAGGTATCCTTTCAGTGACAGGCTATAGTCTGTCATTCAGTTGTGAAAAGATCCCATTAGCATGCAGTTCATCTCTTGAGATTAGTTTCCTAACATTTACATTCTTTTTATTGTAATGTTTTTGAATTCATTTGATGTTTAAAATGTGTAAAATTCTTAATTGTATTAATAATGGAGTCTCTCATTACTTGGAATGGAACTGCTTCACGGCAGGGATAGCAACTACCAAGGACATGAAGGGTTATTTTGGCTCTGATTTGGATTTCTGCTATCACAGCCCACCATTTCATATAAATCCACTTCTAAATGAAAGCTCAGTTTGGGCAAAGTTAAATTCTTTGTTCCGTTACTCTCAGTGTGAATGTTTACAGGTTCTCATTCTTTGCACAGCAATGACAATAACAAGGAAATAATCACAGACAGGTTCACAGCAGACATTATAGCATCATTATAATAAGATATAATAATATATAATAATAATTGGCAATTAAGCAAATTGAATGAAATGATCTTGCACTAATAAACAGAACTGGAGTCTAATGGCTGTCATGTAGATATTCCATCCAATTAAAGAAATTAGTGAACAGCAGCAACCAAGAAAAGATGAGCAGAAGAGTGGTGGAGATTTTTACTAGAATACTATGGGGTTTTTAATCTCTTTCTTATCTTGGTCTATTCAGTGGAATTTCCCTGACTGGGAATTTGGCCTGTTGTGGCAAGATGTCTTACCGCTTTCAGAAACGTGGGCTTTCTCTCAAACTAGAAAGAATTTAATCTTGCAGTACTCCTTTTTGGCAGCACGAAAAACAAGTTTGCATAGTGATATTCCGGGCTGGAAACAAGTGATCACAATTTATACAGTAACAAAAAACCCAATGCATTACACTGAGTTTGTTTCTTTCTAATCCAGAGAGATTAATTTTTTTAGCAAGGGGGAAACAATCATCCACCTTGTTTTAATCTCATATAGTTTCTAGTTTAAGTTCCTCTGTAGTAACTGGATTGAAACAGAACTGAAATAATTCTTCAGGGCCCACGTTTCAACCTGCATGTTGAATTATAGATATGTAACCCAAAGGTGCAACAGTTCTTAAACTATGCAGTCAGAATACTGGTCCTTTTTAATGTTTCTGTATTAAATTGCAGGAGAAATTGCATTAATGTATTTTGCGAGTGTCTTTAATTAAGATTACTGATTTAACTGATAGTTAAAAATTAATCAAATGCATGTTAATAAAAGGCATCAGGACTGGCTGGAAAAATCTATTCTTGTTGTCTGTTCAGCTTCTGTTCTCAGCCACGCACTATTTGAAATGTGTCATCTTTCCTTCCACTGCACCACAACAGCAGTGTGAACTGACATGATGTGGCGAGTGCAGTATTGAATAGGGAACTTGACTTTTGTCCACTTGCCAATAATGAGTAAAAAACCTTCCTGGCAGACTGAGGCACATACTTATTAGCTCCTGCAAATATAATTTTTTAAATTATTTTTTAATTAATTTTTTAAAAATTTTAAATTAATTTTTAATTAAACCGACACTTTCTACAGTTGAGAAAGTTGGTGACTCTCACACTCTGACCTACTGACAGTAACTGATGTGGTGCTGAAATGCTAAACTCACAGTTAGAGCTGCTTGGGGCAGTCCTCCTCTCCTCCTGGGCTGGTGCAGGACATGCAGCTCTTTGGTACTGTGCAGCTGATGGCAAGTTTTCTAGTTTGCAATTTTACTTACCTGAAAATTTGGTCCCAAGAGATTTTGTTGTATAGCACGTCTACTATCAGAGGCTGGTGAGTGCGCAAAGCAGAATAATGAGAAGTAAAAGCAGACATACTGTGCATCAGCTAAAATGGTAATCTTTCAAGAATGTCAGTGGTTTGTACTTTCCACAAAAATTGTATCAAGTGGAAATAACATCCCTCATTCTTCTGTTTTTTGTCCTTAATCAGTTGTAAAGAATACATGGATGTTTGCCAAAGATATAAAGGTTAAGGTGCAATTTTATAATAACACATTCCTTCCCTTATATGGCTCTTTCAATCCAAGGGCATGAGAGCAATTCACAAATAATTAGTTTAGCCTTGTAACAACCATGCTATAAATCCTGGCCCATGGTGGTCACATTCTTAAATTTAAGTATGTAAATATTCCCATGTTCAAGATGGACTAATTACTTCATCATAGGTTTGTCATTGTACACTTTAAATTCATTGCTGGATTAGTGTGAATAGTACTTGCAATGATTTGTGAAGATAACTGCTAGACTTCCTTGAGCTGCTTATGTGGAAAGGGCTATAATACAATCAATGTTATCACTTCTCTTGCTGTAAGTCTAATTTTTTCTTTATTTAATTTATTTTTACTTGTGTGAGTAGTATCTTTTTGGTGCTAAGACTGCTTGCATTCTGGGACTCCCGTGGGTACAATCACAGGTGGTAATACTCATTTGAAAACTGCAAGTTTTGGGGTTCAGATAAGGTGTGGTCAGAGAGAGAAGAATCCAGTCCTCAGAGAAATCAAATCATTGTAATGAAAAAAGTGATTTGTGCTAAGGAATATCCAAATCAAGTGAGTGCAAGGTTATCTTTCCTCACAAAATGAGGAGGTTTGTATTCCAACCTCACAAAAAAATCTTCTTGTAGCATTGGAGGTGAAAATCTCCTTTACTGCCGAGATCATTAGTCCTGAACTACAGTCAGACATCAAAACTGTGATTCTTTTCTTTCTCATGCATGAAATGTGCAGCTCTATATGAAAAGAAAAATCACAGTGCTCTTCATGAATGTTTCAAGGAGAAAATTAATTCATTTCAAGAAAAGGTTCTAATTTCATGAGAATTCTAAAAAAATTACATGTGCAGCATAAAAGAGTGAGTCATTATATATATATTATTATTATTTTAAATTCTTCTTTTAGCAGCTGGGACTTCTTAAAAGACATTTCCATGGACTCTTGCCCTTGGCTTTAAGAACTGGAGTATCTTAAGTAAATAATGTTTCAGTACCTAAATAAAAGTTATTTGAATTTTTGTAATATATTACAATATCCTTGCAAATTTTCATCTTTTTTACCATTTATTGTTAAAATACTGCCTTTTACAGAAATTGTTTTGCTATATGTAAACAAAGCACAATTACATAAGCTGCCACTTCAGCATTTAAGCATGTTTTCAAGAATTGTAGCAGAGTCTGGAATGATGACAACTTTTCTATTTTAATGCTTAGAGGCTCTTACTCCTTGCTAAACAGCATTTAGAAGTTGTATTTTCATCTGATTAAATAAATTTCTTTAACTAAGGCAAATAACAGAGTGGAAGCATGTTCTGGCAAGGTGCCAGAATCTCTTGAGGAGCCACAAGGGTCATCTCCCAGATACAAATATCTACCAGCTGAAAATGCTTGACTGTGCCATGGATGCCTGTATTAACCTTGAATCCTGGGAAGAAGCATTGTATTATGGCAGCAGGACTCTGGAACCATACAGGTAAGGGATGCAATTGGTTCAGCTGGTTCCAAAGAGAGGGGAGAGCTGGCTGTCTCATTAAAAGTGAGGATTGTGCTTCATCTTGATACTTCTGACGGTTTTTATTTCTTGTGTGTATCTTGCATTGCTTTCTAGGTTAGTGAATGAGGCAGGATGCTCATTCTGCTTTCACAGTCAGGCTGAAAGCAAATAAAAGGATGACAGGAACTATAGTAATAATAACTTATTATTATCTCCTTGTTTTTTCATGCGTTCAAATGCTGCCCCATCCCTGATCAGAAACTGACTTTCAGGCTCCATTGACATGAGGATATCAGTGTTTTATGCTGAGACAGGGCAAAAGTGAGGGACAGGTGGCTTGTTGAAATAATGTGTATTCTCTGTCTACTCTATACATAGATTTTAAGAAAGAATAAAAAAAGTCTTGAAAAGTGAAGTTTCAACTGGAAATTAAAAAGCTCCTGGTCTTTATTCTGGAGAGAGATCAAGATGGTGAAGTACTTGCTTTTCTTCTCTCCTGATCAGTACTTGTTCCTGTGCTATGTGCTGGGAGAGTTTCTGAGGCTGATGGTGTTTTGTTGATAAGGATAGTCTAGGAGCTCCTACATAATGTGATAAGGCTTGAAATTGATTGAAGCCTGGAATTGTAATGCAGCTTTGGTTATCTACTACAGAAAGGGCAGGTGCTTCTGCTTTGGTCAGTGTGCTAAAAGCTTTAGAAGACTCACATCTTTGGGTTCTGAATAGCTGCATTGTTTGTAACTAAATGTAAGCCTGTGCTGAGTGTCCAGGTACAATGTCATTCACACATGAATGTTCATCCTCAGGAAGGTATTTTTTACAGCATCCATTTCCTCTCTGCTGGTGCACCACGTGATGTTTCAATATACTGTGTGATGCTGAGGAGCGTGAGGGGTGTGCTACAGCTGAGCAATATGCTCTGCTGTGAATATGAACATTTCAGATGTTACATATTTCCCTTAATCAAATGGAGATGCCATCAGAATTCTGCATTTTGCCTGAGGAAATCCCATATGGCAGCCTGTTTCTGAATAAAACTCTGGGCTTCCCTTGAGGAACATAGTGTTTCAGAGCTTTCCCTAAAAAGTGATCATTGATAAACCTGCCTAGACTGTGGTGCATCACAACTGTGGAGTAGCTCTGTGTTCATAATGACTATTCATTTTCACAGAGGAGGACATGAGTGCCTGAAAATTTTCATGTTTCTTAAGGGTGAAATTCACGTTGTGCATGTCCCACTTAACCTTTTACAGAGGGCTTATGTAGTACTGCAGCAGTACATGCTTCCTGCCAGTGTTCTACCTTGTGACACACTTCAGATGAACAGAGTATTCTGCATGTTTAAATGTTCCCCGCAGTTGTTTTGGGTTGGGTTTTTTATAAGTTGTTAATTCAGTTCTTCACAAATGAAAACTGAGCATTTATTTTCTGCAGACATTTCTGAGAGCAGAGATTACAGTGAGACCAAGTGCAGTCTTAGCAGATAATTTAATAAAGCTTTCTCTGTTTTGCTTGCTGAAGTGTACCATCGTTTTCAAGCTGTTTCATGCAGCAGTTTGGAGATGAAGGATTTGACTGTGCATCCAATTAGCATCTCTTAAGGTAATAATTATTTACATGAGATATTTGACCTTTTTTGCACCTTGGAGAGCTTTTTGTTATTCTCTCCTCACCCAAAAGCATTATTTAAGAGAGATTTTCACTTGTTTCTTCTTCTTTTTACCTTCAAGCCATCACTACAAGCTTTGACACACCTGAAACAAAATCCTCAGTTTCTCATTACAACAAATTGTGCCCTAAGCAGCAGGAGAGCAAATCCTAGGAAATCCTTTGGGATACATTGAATTTCTCCTGTTGAATCAATCTACTGCTTGGCTGCTCCTGCAGTTCCATTATAGCTACCTATTTTCCTTTCCTCAGCTCTGGAAAAAGTATTCATACAGATCTCCACAGGGAATCACCTGAGAATTCACTCAGTCCATATAAATAGGAAATCATTGTTACAACTTTAAAGGCTCTGGAGACTTGGTCAGAACCAGTTTTAATTTCAGGTAATGTGTTTATTGTGCATTTTCCATTCCTTTAGCAGCAGGATTAATTTTCAGTGCTGTGTGACACATTGTATCATTATGTATGTTTTCATTATGATGCTTGCTGACTTTTTCAGAATCATCCACTTCATGTAAGTGGCAGACATAGATCTGTACTACATAAAACTGATTTGTCATGTTGGATACCCAGCCCAGTGTTTTAGGTAACAATAATAACCCATAAGGAGCATTGTTCAGGACCCCTGATATGGTTTAGCAAACAGAAAGGAAGAGGTAGTGTCTGCCAAGATGAAAACCTGCCTTCTTCTTTTGTGCTGAACTGTAGCCATCCATTTTTTGTTAAAACCTACAACACGTACTTTCACTGAATAGCCTAAGCTAAGTGTATCTACATGGCTTTCCTAGAAAATGCCACATTAATAGCCTGTCTGTCCAAGAGCCTTAAGCAAAGCTAAGACATTTGCCTAAGTGAAAGCTGCCCCATGTCATAGTCAGCACTCAGCAGCTTGCAAAAATAAACTTCCTTTCCAAAATCCTCATGAGCCTTAACCACAGAATAACAGAGTATCAGCAAGAGGTGTTACACGGGTTTGTCATGTCTCAGTTAGCACATTCACACTCTGCTCTGACTGCTGCTCGTGAAGGATCAGATTCAGAGATACTGAGAAAGACAGATTTCCCTTAGGTTACCTCAGAGGAAGGACCCAGCATTTAGCCCTTAAATTACTGACAAGGTACATATGTTCTGGGGATTAGGTTTGGGGTATATTTTCCCCTTGTCTCAAGTATTCAGTGTGCCAGAGAGTGGAAAAATGCATCTGTTATAAAACTCAGCTAGATGTCCTCAGCTATTGTGACAAGGGTAAGAGGAGGAAAAGAAGTAACTATGTGACACCACAGGCCTGCTGGGCTTACCTGCTGGATAACACCATGTCACCTCTTTGGGCTCATGGCACATCAGGTTGGTGAGATTCTGATACAGAGACAACAAAAATGTTCATCGATTTCTGCTCTGCACTGCTTATAATCCCCTGCTGAATTTCAAGCGAATGTAGAAATCCCACTGGTTTTCAGATGGGTTGTTTTAATTGAAAACCTTTCATCTCCAGTGCTGCAGCATTAGAAGTAACTGGAGGGCTTCAGTATAACAAGAGAAAATCCCTTCTTTTCATGCCCTGCAGAAGTGCTGTGCAGAGGTGCTGTGCAGAAGAGCAGCCTTGCACGTCCTTCCCCCTGCAGCCCCTCCACTGAGTCAGCACAAATGCAGGGCTTGTGCAATGTGCCTGCTCTGCTCCTGCAGTGGAGGGAGCTGGGTGGGTGTATGCACCCCATATTTGTGTTATCTGTGCATCATTTGTCTGCCCTTCTACCTCCTCCTATTCTCCATCCCTTCCAGTAATATTTTGTAGTACCCCATTACTTCACCTTTTGTCAGTGACTGAGTTCATTTAGGGAACAGGGAAAGCAATCCCAATGAGTGCAATTTTGGATTGTTCTGCAAAGGGCTGGGTTTAAGAGCAGTGGCTGATGCGTTCTTGTCTTTTCCTGGGAACATGGTTGAATTTTCATTGGGTTAATGAAATACCAGCCAGGAATTTTTGATTTAGAATTCTAATTCAATATATATATGATGATCTATATTTTCTAAGTATGTGAACTTCAATCAAAAGGCAGATTAAAAATGGATGGTTGCCATAGTATCCTTTTCTTGAATCATGATCTTGTAAAAAGGCCAAAAGAAGCTATAGAACTTAATATTATTGGAACACACTCTAAACCTATTTTCTCTTCTTCAGGAAGGATTTCCAGTAAAGACTCTGACTTTCTTTTGGTCTGATTTTCCCCCCTTTTGAATGCATTTAGAAAAAAAATTCCTTTTTTTACAGCTATGTGTTTTGCAATATACATGTGATATATGCAATTACTGGAAATCATTCTTTTTTATCAAATATCTTTGGTTCTTTAGTGAGCTCAACAGACTTCTGTGTACTGGCTAATTCTGAGGCACTTGGATTGAATTTGTATTTACATTGAAAGCTAGAGAACCGAAAAAGATCCCCAAAACTGCACTGCAGTGATGAGCAAGGCCACTGGGGGATGCTCCTGCTCAAGGGTTACAGCCTGGATCCAGTCGGCACCCTGGTTATGGAAGGTCCCCCAGGGCTTCGAGCGGGGCTGAACCTAGAGACAGCACTAATTCCGTGACCAAAGTTCAATGTCTTAATCATAAACCATCAGTTGTAAACATAAATCTTACCTCTGGGATCACCCGAGAGGGAGAGAAAAATGTCAAGGTGGAGAAAGCAATTTAAAGAAATAATGAAACAAAGAACAGAAAGAACTAAATCTTCCTTATTCACATTGCTGGGGGTTTTAGAAAATGCCCATGGCATTTAATGTTTGGGGCAAAATGTGTCAAAAGAAGAGGAAAACCCAGTATAAATAAGAGAGTGTATTGTCTCTGGTTAATTATAGGTAATTCTTCCAAAAGACAGATGTTTGTAGCAATATTTACACCATTTTTGGCTTCAGTGTACCTATTTTGTCCATACACAGGGAAAATGCTTGGCACTGGGCTGATATGTTTAGGAATCCGTTCAAACACTTCAGCAGACCACTTCTGTCTTTCATTCCTCCCGACTTCCTGCCCTCCACTCCCAACAACCTTCTCCAAAAAATGAAAAAGAGAGGTTTTACACCTGAAGTCTGGTGCCTAAGTTACCTATGACCTGATCAATCCCTTTCCCATGTAGGAAATGGATTTTCTGTTTTGCTGGTTGCTTGCTGTGTATGTCTGCAGAGCATCATCACCTTCAATTCTTTGGTTCTTGCCTAGTTTTGTTTTTCTTGTATGTTTCCATAACAACCCTGAATTGTCCCCCAAAGTGATACTGACCTGCATGATCCTCAATGACTTCCATAAACTCACACTTCCATAAGTGCTCCCCCTTCTACCTCTCTTTATTTTCACATATTGTGCATATGGGAAAAAATTCTTACTATTCTCTCCAGTCATGCCAGCTGTTTTTTTGGTGTAATTTTGAAGTCACTGGTTTGTCCAATAGATTCTGTCACACATGAGTAGAAGCTCAGCAACAGCAGTGTTAATTTGTAGTGCCTTGTTCAGTGTATACCATATTTTTTTATGTGTATAGTGTATAGCATATTTTTTATGCTAAGATATCCTTAAATAACTTCATTGCTGCAAGATTTTTGGATCAGTGTATGTCCAGTAGCTCTATATTTGTATATTGGTGCTTACTATCTTCAGTTTTAGCTTCTAGTTTCAGGTTTAGTTTCTAGTTTCACCTTTCACTTATGTCAAGAGCTATTTGAATTTGAATTTTACAGATAGTGATCTCCTAGTGATGTTAGTGAACTAAATCACTAAGTTTCCCAGAGTTGCATATTTCTCTGACACAACTGCAAGTGTTGATTTCTTCATTTCTCACATAACATCATAACATTTCCAGGTGTTCTTAGATTTCACAGATCTTGAAAGCTCTGTGTTCTTTGCAATGATAACTTCATCTGCAGGGATTTCTTTTGGTTTTTTGGTTTTTTTTTTACTGTAGGGTCACTTTCAGATTAAGATGTTAGACCATTTAGAGAGGTTCATGCTTTATCTTGGATAAGGATTTTGGTCCCAGTCTGTCTGCCTACCAGGGCCAAAAAATTCAGTTTACTTTTGGTATTTCTTGGTTTTTTTGCTTTTCTTTTTTACTTAAGCACTAATAGCTGGTATTTTTGTCTTGTAATCAGAGGATCCTTTCTTGGTTTTTTATATGTGCATGCTTGCAATTTACAAAGTAAGGACTTATGCAGCCGTTACCTGAGCTCTTTTCATTAGTCTGCTTGCTATTACACACTAGTTAAAGGACACACATTATAAAACAGAAGTGAGGATATGCACGAGCAGATATTACAAAGATTTGTGTGCTGTGAAAAGAAAATGCAACATAGTTATTCTATTGAAACAATTTTGAGAACAATTTGGGGGAATTCACAGTGTCTGTATGGATTTTGCAAAGAAGAAAAGGGTGGAATTGATGGCATACAGATTCTAAACAAAGGTTTGGTTAGAACCAAAACTTAAATGAGATTGGGAAGTGCTTTCAAGGGAGCAATTAACAGTTAAAAAATAGAGACATATGAAACATCTATGGCATTTTGGATTCCTTTCACAGTAAATGAACATTGCTTTGCAAAAGCTACTTTAGAGGTAGAAATCATGGTGAAAGGGAGAAAAAAAGGAGAATCACTTAAAAAGACAGATAAATTGCAATTCTATCTCTGATGAAAGAGAAAAAAGGAGACGGCATGAAGGAAACAGGAGCAGAGAAGCTGTAAGGAACAATGCATTCTCTGAGGGGAGAATTAGGAAAAGTCTGATTTTAGTCATAAAATACCCATTTCTTTGTTAGAATAAATTGTCAATTTGAGTTGAGGAAGCAGAGAGAGGAGACTTGGCAATACTTCCAAGGTGGAAATCAATTAGGAGTTCCTTGTGGTACAGATGCAAACAGTAGTGAAAAAGTAAAATTGTGGTATTTAAGCAAGGAAACAAGGATAATAGAGATAAAGGCTAAAAAAGATGAAAAGGCAGTATTTTTCCCCATTGAAAAACCAGAAGAGTTAGTGAAAAGGAAAACCATAGTCATGAGGAAGAGAAGAGGAAAGGAGCAGTGGATAAGGAGAGCAAAGAAATTGAAGAACATATTTTGTTTAAAGGGTGAATCAATGTGAATGGCCAGGGAGAGTGAGAGATGGAAAGATGGTGCTTTGAAGAGGGGTGTGCTGAGCCTGAAAATCGAAGGAGGTATTGTCAAACAAGAACCATGACAATGAATTACTAAGTTCCTAGTGAGATGATCCATGCAGCAGGGAATGCAAAGAATGAAGATCACAGAGGTTCTGTAGTAAAATAGGTGATGCTGAGTAAATCTGAAATTTCACAGACTCATATTGATGGGATAGGAAGAAAAAAAGAAGAGCATGCAGATGGGAGAAAAATGTAGGTTTCTGCAGTGAGCAAATCCTAGAGACCACACAATTAATGATGAGATGGTAGCCTGCAAGCTCACCAGATCTTGAATTTACCTGTATTTGAGTAAAAGGGCTAAAATGTTGTGAAAGATGTAATTAGGAATGTTTTATTTTGATGTACCTGAAAACCAGGAATATCCTTATTTTTGGGTGCATAAAGTTACCTTTGTTAACAGGTTCACTCCTGTCCACCATACCAAATCCATATGAACTGTATTTCACTTGACCTGGTCAAGGTCTGTTAATCAATTTTCCTTAACCCCATAAAACTAGAAAATACAATCCTTCTATACAAAGAACCTTGGAGGTATCCAACCTAATTCTAAATTATCTAATCCTGGTATGAGAACCAACACAGCCGCATTAAGCAAGCACTCTGCCTTATGTAATTAGCAGTAGAATTGTGCCACAGGGAAATGCTAAGAATACCAACTACTATGGAAACACTGCTTGTGCTACCTCATAAATACAGCAGTTTATGGCCTTCAGAAATTTAGTCAATGCCTAATCTTTCAAATATTGGATTATGCAATTTCAAGTGAAAGAGTTGATGTTGTATTGACCTTCTGATCAACTGTAAAACCCTTCTGCATGTATTCCCTTGGCTGCCACAAAAGGTGTTTCGTTTCCACTCTGATTTTCTATTAGAAATTCTATCTGCTTTAGGGCAGAATCCCAACTACTTGTGTGCTGGTATCCAGCTCTGAGATGCTTCTCACCTTCAGATAAACCAGTTCCATGGTTAAGGAGGTAATTCAGTGCTGCTTCCCTCCTCTTCCCCTGAGTATACTGGAACTCCTTTTCTAGGGTTCAGTTTGTCATTTTATCATCAGGCAAGACACAGAAGCCTGAATCAGCTTTATTTGTGTGACTTTGAAGATGAAAGTAGGAAGAAAGAAACCAAAAGCAAATGATTTTGGGTAGAGAGCAGAATAAAGGTGGTAACTGATTACAAATGCTGGAAGGCTAAAATACAGGCAGGCTATAGTGCTGCTAAGGAAAAAGGTTCACAGAAACAGAAAGTGTCTGCCCAAAGGGCCATGGAAACTGATGAATGTGAGAGAAAGAGAAACATATCAAAGAGGAAAGAATCAACCTCAGAAAATAGTGCAAGCCCACTGATTAATAATAAAAAATACATATTTTAAAACCAAAATAAAGTCATCTTCTAGGAATGCAACGCACTCATGTCCAGCGAAGGAAGAGCATGGGTGTATGATATAGGCAACCAAAGAATGATGACAAGAAGCCTGGAAATATCAAAATTAGGGTGAAAAGGTCTTTCTTTTAGCTCTTTCCCATCATCACAAAATATCAAAAAGGGAGAGGGCAAAGCAAATGGCTACTTGCCACACTCTCCTAAGTTGCAAACACTCTCCTAAGAGGAAAATCAGCTTTCACTAGCCATGCAATGTGCTCTTGGAGGCTACAGCTGATGGGCTGCCAGAAGTGAAGATAAAGTTCTGGAATCAAAGTGTTTTCATTGTAGCGACATCATGAATTCATTTACATCTTCATTCAGGTATGATGAATGATGCACACCAAGGATACATTGTTCTTTTAAGGCTGGCCAGCCTTTCAGAAACCTTCTAAAAACTGGCAAAAGTGACAGCCAACAAGTGGAAGCGTCCTGAAGCAGCTCTTTCTACTTAAATCACTGTTGATGAAATAGAAAAGAGAAAAGAAAATATTTTCATGCAATAGTGTGCTTGGCAGGCTTTGAAAAATGGAATTAGATCCTACTTTGCTGTGAAACAAAAGTCACCATATATAGAGCCATAAAAAGGAAAAAATATTTAGGAGATTAATTTTCTCAGCATAGGGCTAATTTGCAAGATTTACCAAAGCATTTTGTGAAGTACTTTGCTTTAGACTCTGGCATAAACTACATGTTGTAAAAATGTTTGTGTAAATATGACTGGGGACCTTGCCTAAGAAGAATGGAAAATTGCTGCATGGTGTAGTTTGAGATGTTCTGAAACACAGACATTGTGTCTTCTGAAATGCAACACAACTTCTCAAATCTTACCAAAAAATCACAGAGTAAATTATGACCAGGGGAATGCCCTACTAATTAGTTGCATGGTCTCATGGCTATAGCGAAAGATAAGTTATCTTAGATATTTGTCTCAGTACCGTGCCAGCATAAGGTCTCTTATTTTTCAAGGAATTTCAAAATGCCTAACTAAGTTGGGTAATATTACCTCTGCCAATTCAACATCTCAGAATTTTGAGATGAAAAACAGGTTTGCGTGCTTACAGTAAGATAAAATCCTGAATGCATACTCAAGCTTTATCAGTTGCTACCTGTCTGGATGCAGTTCATCTGGGTATTGTCTAAGTTTGCAGTTCAAGCCAGCTCTTCCAATGCTGGATGTTTATTAAGAGATGATACTAAATTGTGTTAGGTTGCTTGTGCCAGTAAAGAAAAAAAAACAGAGATGGAGGAGGTGGGAAGTGTGGGTTGCAAGGTTTTTTGCATGTGAGGGAGATCAGCATTAATCTGTGACACAAAAGTATATTGACTTAACTAAAATTGTTAATTTTATTAAATACCCCATGCTTTTAACCCCCTGCCTTGCTCTGAAAGCAGCACTGTCCCAGGGAAGTATTCCTGACTTCTGATACCTTGAGGAGAGCAAGAAAGTCCAGTGGTTAAACTGTGATGTGTTAAATTATGTTTAACACATCAAAGAACAACCAACTCCAGATATTGCAGTGGAACAGGACTTTCCCCATCTTGTTTGCAGTGGTGAGGACTGTCACTGTTCTTGATCTTTGCATCTGAAAACCCCAGGGTAGAGCATTGACTGCATCCAGTGACACTAAAAGAACTCACAGCAAGTTGCACTCAGACCCTGCTGAGCAAAAAAGAGAAGAGTGACAAAAGTCTCTCATAAATTGAAAGGACACATCTTCATGGAAATCAGGGCTGGGTTGTGGATCCCAATCTCACCACAGCGCTCAGCAACATACAATTCACTGGAGAAAGCGCTTCACTGGCAGCCAGTTTCTTCTCCCAGGTAACATATGGCAGGATGAGAGGAACTGGGCACAAGGCAAAACATGGGAGGCTTAGATTGGATATTGGGAAACATTTCTTGACTGAAAGGGTGTTCAGGCATTGGAATAGGCTGCCCAGGGAAGTAGTGGAATCACCATCTCTTGTGCAGTATTCAAAAGCTGCATGGATGTGACACTTGTGGATATGGTGTATTGGTGAATTCCATAGTGCTGGGTTAACAGCTGGACTCAATGATCTTAGAGGTCTTTTCCAACCTGTATGATTCTAAATTTCACTGTTGGTGATAACAGTGTGGTGTACATAGTGAGGGATCAGTCTGCCTAGGGAGTGAATTACTGAGCCTTCTTCTATGAAATCTATTTCAGTGGTCAGAACTGGATAAACATTTACCAGATAGAATGCAGAAAAAAATTGCTTACAATTTTCCTGCTCTTCACCTCAAAAAGCTATCCCTTCCTTTTTGTGTCTTGTATTTTATCATCAAACAAAATGAAGTTCTTGACTGCTGTGAACTGATAGAACTTGGTTTACATCAAGTAAGGATGCAAAGGCTTTTCCATGAAACTTCACCTTTCTCCCAAGCACAAATGCAAACATTCATGGCATATGTTCACGTTTGCATATACTCAGATGTGTTCCTCTTGTTGTCACAGCTTCCTAACCAGGTAAATCCACAATTAACTGGGTATCTTTAGAAAGTTGTGTTGTATTTTACTTCAGTTTTTCAGTTAATACTGTTTTTACATATTAGTTCCTGTCTTTGCAGTTCTTTTACCAAGATTTCTTATTCAAACAAATATACACATGCTTAAGCCAGGCAAGTTGTGTTCCAGTAAACAGCATATTCCTTTGGCCCTTCCTGCACGCTCCTCAGGTGGCTCATCTCTGGCTCTCAGGGCTACCCTTTGCCAAATTTCTGCTTACTTTTGTTTAACTGAGGTTGACAAAGGTAATTTGATTTCCTGGGCCTTGGGCAGTGGTAGTGACAGCGATGGCTTAAATAGAGATACCTTTGCCTGTCCCTGAAACAGAGTTAGTGTGTTGTATTCCAGGCCATAGCACTACCCCAGCTTGTGATTAAGTGCTTAGTGAGTTCCATTTCCTTATAAGAACATGTGTAAGAACCCAAGAATGTATGCCACAAGTGAACTAAGCATTAATCTGTCAGCAGCTTAAGTGTGTTTGGGATAGTGCAATGGAAATATGTGGTATAGTGACACAATGTTTGTTCTCTGGGAAGCACTTAAGAGCAGATGGAACCTGTAAAATGGATTGATTTGTGAAAGTGTGCAGCTTCTATCAGATTTGCTTGATGCTTACTTGTTTTAACCCAAATAAACACAGGCCACATGTGTTTGAATTTTCAGTAAGGTGCTGGTAGCTACATGTGGGGAATCCAACATTAATAAGTGCACAGAAACTCATAATGAAGGGACTTCTGTTTAAAAGGCATGCTTCTCTCCTAAAATAAAGAGATTAGTAAAAATTAGCATATAATCAAGGATATATCCTAAGGAACTGAAAAAAAATTAAGGTTCTACAACAACATAAAGAATACAACAACATAAAGAATACAATGAAAGCCTCATTTCAGTTAAATGGAAAATTAAGTCAGTAGCTGGTATGTGTTAAAATTCTGGTATAAATCAATAACATCTATAAAAATGAGCTGCTGTTGTATGGAAATTACATAAAAATCTGTAACATTTTTAAATTAAATGTTAAGTATCCTGCAGATCTATTGAAGCACACTGTAAAACTCTGTAGACTATGGTTGCAAGTTGAATTTCATTAGGGTATATATGTAAGGAAGACATTTGCATCCTTAGAGATGACTTTCTGGTCCTTTCTGGTCTCCTCCACCTGCTTGTCTGAAAAATAGCAAATCTTACATCTAGAACCTTATATTTGTGCAATGCTTCACCACGACTTTAAAGACATTGAGTTGTGTGCCATTGAGGCAACAACAATTCAGTTATTCTGTTTCAGAATTTGGATGAAATTGAACCTTGGCATGGAATTTGCAGACAGCCTACATTGACATGTATCTAATTGTTTTATACTGAACTAAATCAGTTTAATAAGTGAACCAAAAGAAAGGCTAGATTTTTGTTTTTTGAAGGCAAGCATATCAATGCATCTGCCAAAATTAAAAAGAGTATGTGGATTTCTGCCATCTTGCCTTCTGTGTAGTGCAGAATTTCTGTACCTGTAGCACAGATCTTGTTTCAGCTGATTGCAAGGAATTTGCCTGGGGTGAACTGAGTAAGAAATAATATTAAAAATGTATCTCTGGAAATATAATTCTACTCTTGTGAATTGTGTGTGCTGCAGTCTTCAGTTAACTTTAAAACTACATTTTATATGTTCTTCAGGGTACATATAATATTCTATTAAGCTATTTTGCATGTGATGTTGGTAGGACACATCCTTAGCATGATTTTGAAAGGCTCAGTAAATGCCATACCTCTTCCTAACGGAATCTTGAATATGCAAAATACGGCAAAATGTGTATAGCTGCACAGAAAAACACAGACCCAAACCCTCAGTTGTTCCCACAGCAATATTGTGTCAGGAATATTCTTTCAACCCAGAGCACTGGAAAGCAGAATGGCAAGGTCCAGGGACATGCCATAAAAGGGAGATTGTCATACATTGTCCCAGTAAGAGCTTGGTCTTTCAGCAACCAGTTAGAAATTAAAGATATGTCAGTGCCAGTGAGGCTTCTCTGATTGTGTTAGCTGTGTGTGTACCTTTGCTTGTTAGTGCTACCTAGCAACTTGCATAGAGACACAGATGTCAAGTGGATGAGGTTCCTACAAGTCAGGAGAATATAAGAGGCCACATATAGAGTGCCTATGAAGAGAGAAGCTGTTTAAGCTCATGTTTGAATGTATTAGTAGACACCAAAATATCCGCATAGCAAAAAGCAGTTTTTAATGTCCTGGTGCAGGGGGAAAAGCTCCACATCTATCTTAGTATAAAACAACCACAAATCACAAGGAGTTTGGTAAATTTAGGTGCTCCTACAACTAGTTGAAAGCTGTGATTCTGCTGTTCTCCTCAGTGGCACAGCTACAGAAGCTAAACACCTGTCACCCTTATTGAGGAAAGGAAGAAGGTATAAAGGACATGAAAGAGCCATAAATAGCAGCCAGTATATTTCTTTATTCTGAGGCCCATATTTCTCTTAGAAATTATGCCATCAGAACTCAACATCTGCATTTAACACACATAGTGCTCTGTGATATTGCATCTCAATAATGCTTTAGATTAACAGAATTTACACAGTATCAGTGAAAACATTTGTTTTCCTGCCTGCTTTTCGTGCTATGGAATTGTGGATTTGGTATGTTTTAATTAGTTTTGTCTTCTTTTTAATGTACAGAGAAAAAAATACTATGGTAAAAATGGGTAAAAATTTAAAACCAAAGAAAATCTTAAATTGTGTCTGCTGTTTCAGTGTTACTTGAAGATCATGTGGAAGAAAAAGTCATTGCATGCACAGCAGTTCTGGACGAGGTTGAGAAGTTTTGTTGAGTCTGCATTCTTTTATATATCAAAGTCAACACAATCTTGGGCAGTGTTTTTGGGAAAAGTTCAAGGCCATCAGGGGGAATACTTGGCATTATTGTAGTTATTGGCAACGTTCTCTTGGCTTCCTTAAGGCTTGAGTTTCATCTCTTGTGCTGGTTCTAGATCAGTCAGCTGTAGATGGCTTATGGATGAGTCATAGGGAAATGTCCCCAGTATTTTCAGATGTGCCACTCTCACATGCCAGGTAGGAAACTTCATCTTCTGACCTCTCCTTTGTTCTCCCCACCCCTGGTAGAATGGCTGTTGCTTCTCTTCTCTGTGTCTGTCACATCTAACAGAAAAGATCCCTGGGAAAAGTCAGCGGGAAGAATTTATCTCTGGATAATTGGTTATTCAGGAGCAATGCTGCAACAGGTCCTCCTCTCTTACATGCCTGGAAGTGCAGTCAGTCACATGCCCATGCACTTGTCCTCCTATGCAGGAATCTCATGTGTGTGGTTCCTGTAGTGTGCTACTCTTCCTCCCATCTCTATGGGAATGGTCACTTCCATAAATTCAAGACCTGACTCCTTTCACATACATAATTTTTAAATTAGCTAACTTCTCTGTAAGTTAGGTACACTTACAGCTTTTGATCACTGCAGAAGTTTTTGTTACAATATGTTGACAGATGTTTCTATTTCCCCCTGGGTTCAATCTGAATCTGCTCTTTAATTTTAGCATAGCCACATTTTGCAGTTTTACTTTATTCTCAATAGTTGAATATACCTGCTTTTCACAAGCTGATGGAGATAAAAAAAATATTTTATCACTTAACCCAGAAAAACAGTTACTTAGAAAGCAGATAAATTTTTGTGAGCCATCATTATAGCACTCTTCTCTGTGTAATGCACCTTCTTATGCTAAGCAAAAAAATTTTGGATAATTAAAAAAAAAAAGGACCCAACATCATCAAGCCTTTTTTTTTTTTTTTTAGTCATGAACCTGTAACTTAACATCAGAGACAAAACACACTGCATGAGTTCATGGAAATAAAAATTGAATTTATAATTAAAAAATTTGAAGCTGTCCATCTACAATACCTTTCTTTTGAACAGCATACTGTGCAGTGTAAGAGTTTGTCACAAACTATGACAGCCCTTAATAAGCTGGTATTTGTGTACTTAACATTTCTCAGAAACCTTTTTTTTTTACATGGGGGTTATATTGGGCCAGAAGCATCCTAAGATTGTGTATCCATTAGTGTGAAGATGGATACTTGCATGACTGCCACCTTCTTCTTTACTTTGTCACAGCTCTTGGGTTTCAGTGACTTCAATACAGTAACTTTATTTAGAAATATTTTTTTAAAGAAGACAGAGGTTGATGGATCAGGGGGACCAGAGGTAATTATACTATTTAACTTGGAGTATTAGAAAAATGAGGCCAGGATGTCCTTAGTAAGAATAAATCCAGCCTCTGACTGATGTGTAATATGTTATTATGTTGTTTGTGGAAGTGTTGTGGATGGCTAATTACAGTCTGAAGGAGCAAGCCCTGATTTCTGTACTGCTTTGTTTTAAATAGCTGCCACCATCGCTCCTTCTCTAGAGTGAAAATATCTGAAAATATCTCCAGTTGTGTACATTGTCTGCCTTGTGTCACTGCATGTTGCCCTGTTTCATCCCCAGTGCCAATCTCTGCTTGCCCTTTGTCCAAGCTATCATTAACCTTTAAGTTTCTGCTGATACAAATCATACCAGACCAGAGTCAAATGATACTTATGTAGGATATATCCAACCTTCTGTGTCTAATAAGAATACTACTTTATTTCAGAAAAAAAAAATTAATAGGTATGCTTTAAAGAATGTTGTCTGGTTAATTCTTCTCCTGAAGACAGCTTGCTAACAACAGTCTCTCAGGAGATCTGTTTTTCTTCTTTACATGTAAATGTTTGCCTTTTGTAAGCCACAGATTTTCCTGAAGTGCTGTCCATAAATGTGGAAGGATACAGAAGAGTTGGCTGAAGACATGTGCAATGAGCATATTGGAAATTTACATTTTGTGGACTCCTCAAATCACAGGACTTCAGAGACCAGTTCAGTATGCTCCTTGCAGCCTTTCTCTGCTTGTTAATGCACAGGTACTTCACTACTGATAACTGTGATCAACGCCAGGGTGGGTTCTGCCTGTAAAAAGCTCCTGGCATGTTAGCTCTAAAGGAAAAAAATAACCACCATGCCAGTGCTCAGCCACTGAGTTGTACACTGGCCTCCAGAGCTGAGGGAGCTATTTTTCCATTAGGTTTTTGCCTCTGACTGAGTTTTATGCTGGCTCACAGAATGATAGCTATAGTGCAGTGTTCATGCAGTACCTGTTAACCATCAGAGAATTTACTGGAACTCTCTAGAATTTTAGATGGGCATAATGAAATTTATAGTGCAGAAACCAGAGTTTCAGGAGAATTTATAGCATTTCTCCTGCGTGCATTCCATCATATCTATCTCAGGGCAAAGCTCACACTGTGTTCTTTACCTTGGGGAATGTACTGCTGGTATCTTTATCTTCTGTTATCTTGGTGGTTTAGATTACCAGAACATCTTTGAGATTTCTACTTCAGTGCCAAATTTAACTAAAATTGACCAATGGATTCAGAAATTACTAGAGAAGAACAGGCAGACAGATGATGGCCCCATAAATCTTGTTATCAGGCTGAAAAAGGGATTTTTTTCCTTGGCTGTCACAGAAGATAAAGCCAGCAGGTCAGGGAAGGACAGGCTTCCAGTAAGACAGAGTGTGACCAGGACATTATTTCTTTCCAGCCTGAGACAGTCTGAGTCTGTGTGCATGGGTGACAGGTCACCAATTCCTACATGATCGAGGCATTATCCAGGAACTGGGACAAGGAGGAGTTCTAACGAGGGATTTGTTGAAATCTAACAAACCAGTTTTATGGGTATGTGTAGGAAGCATTCCTTCCAGGTATGAAGGGCAGCTTGAGCTGCAGAAGGGAAACCCTGTTAGTGTGACTGAGCAACGACAACTGAAGATCTCAGTTTCTTAGGTGCCCTAACACTGATTAAGTAGCTTTAGCTAGTCAGTCTATCAGCTGCAGTGGAGCATCAGTTTCTTCTTTCAAAGGCAATTTTGGCACTTGCCAAATCTCTAAGTTACTTTCTTTTCCATATGGCCTTGGTCTCACATAACACCAAACACTGTCTTCCTATTTGCCCACGTTCCTGCCCATCTCAGGACACCTTCCCAGCACAGGCATGCATTTTCTTTTCCAAATGCCATCCTTTTTCTCTTAGAAGACAAGACAAGCTACAAATGACAAGCAGCAGCAGCCTGCCTGTGTTTGCCCACAAATACTATCACCACTTCCACATCCCAAATGGTGTCTTGTGCTAGATAATTCTCACCTCACCTTTGGATGCCTTCCCAACATTTAAAACTGAGATATTTCAATCAAGGGGAGACCCTTGCATAACCCAAAGCAATCCTCAAGGGACCATATCCTGGGAATTGCTATATTAGGATAAACCACCATCTTGCATTTTGTAATTTCCAGTAATGATTTTTCAGGAGCTGAATGTGCCACTCCCCCACACCATGATTCAACTCAGCCGGAGGTCATTGGCCTCCATCAGTGTTATTAAAATTGGGCTTGAACAGAGCAAATTATTAACAGAGCTGAGAAAGGAATGAATAACAAGAAATTTATTTCCCAAAATTACTTCCTCCTTTGCCTTCAGAACAGCCATAAGCATATGTGCAGCTTTCTCGGATTTCTTTTTAGCAGAGTTCTTTAAATGAGTATATTTTAGAATATTTTAGAATATTTTACTATGTGACTGTATTGTGAGCCTTTAAAAATCAGAGCTCAGTTTTTATCCCTCAGGTAAAAATGCTTTTCTACCATACTAGCTGAGCATTGAGACACTTCCAGTCAAATGCAGGAGTTTAAAAATGGAGATAAGTCTTTTGCAAGTTTCTCCACAAGCACAAAGTCATCTTGGAATCCTTGCTAATGCCTTTAATTATGAAAAACAAGCTTTAACTTTACTAATTCACACATACAACCGTAATATGCATGCTATGAATATTTATTATAGTAGAATTCAAGTTGTCATTGACTGTGAAACAAAATCAAGGACCTGATAAATTCAGTTAAAATGCAGACAAGTATGTTCTACTTCATTGCAAAGTACAGGATATTTTGTGCTGCTTCTAGCACTCTTCTGAAATGAGGAAAAAAAAAAAAGGAAGCAACATATACATTTCCAGATGCTGTTTATATGATCAAATGCTTAAAATATTTGCAGAGGGTTCTTTTTTACTATACGTAGATTATTTATTCTTTTTAACCATATGGTCTAACTTGCTGTATGGTCTAGTTTACAGATCTAGTTTACCTCTCTTCTGTGTTCTTAACCCTGTTACTTCACACTTTCTGAGTGGTTCCTGACTTCCCAGAGGTACCCAAAATACTCCACCTAAGCCATTCATTCTGAAACAGAGAAAAGAAAGGAAAAAGTGTAATGCAGTGTGTTTGTGCTGGATCCAGTGGTACCACCATCAACAGAGATTAAAGTAGCAATCCAGATGTTCAAAATCCCTTAGCTAACTTCTGGGTGAGAACAGGACAGTAAATAAATCTTCTGTTGAGGGTGAAAAACCTGGTGTTAGAGGTGAGAAAGTTGATTCAGTGGTTGCACATGCTGACATGCAAGATTGCTGACTTGGGTATATTTTCTTAGCCTGTCTGCCCAGGAAGACAGAAATGGACGTGTGCAAGTGAATTCATGACCCCATCGAGGAGAGCTGACAACAGCCACTGTCTGCTCAGTAAACAAGGCAGGGGGACATATAGCAAATGTTCCAGCAAAGACTGTGTTGCATTTTTGTTCTGGGATTTAAAGATCTGTGAATATTTGGTGTTAGAGGCAGTATGGGTCTTCTAGAATCCCTAAGTTCATGTTCTTCTTTTTCTTTTTGTATTGGTACCTAACTCAGACACAGACATGTTTCAGATCATGTTATTTTCTCTCCCAAATTCTTTTTATACTCCTCACTGCTTCTTTAACTCGGAATTATTTATCTTCATTTCCTTGCCTCCTCTCTCTGTCCCTTGGTGAAGAATGAGTTAAGGAGTGTGTGGTTGAGTGAATGGGAGGTGTATTTCTGTAATTTCTTCTCCTTTATCCCCCATTTCCTCAGCAACTTCAGAGTACAAATATGTGTCATCACTGATGGCCTCTCCTTTTCCCACAGGAAATAGAAAACCAGTCCTCCTTCCAGTCACTCCTGTGGGAAAAGGATGAAGATCCTAGAACTTTTCTTTTTTTGTCCAGTGAAAAGGTTGCCCCTGACACACAAAGTCCACCCACCATAAACAGTCATTCCTCCAACCAAGGTGTCTTTTTTATCTTTTTTATCTTCCAAGCATGGAGAGGCAAACTATGTCCCATGCCCAGGCAGGGCAGGCAAGAGAAAAATAATCAGCTCACTAGAGCTTGGCAGCTCTATTCCAAATGGAGAGATGAGCACCTTGGCACCTGGGTAGAGGGACATAAAACTGTGGGGGCATCCTCCAAATGTCATTAATTTCCATGGGGTTTGAAAGTGGTTGACAGAAGGCAGGCTTTCACTGTGGCCCAAGCATTCTCTACACAAAGCGTCTGCACACTGTCATGAACTAGAAGAGCTGTTTCAAGAAAGACCTATTTTTTCTGAGAGCAGTTTTACCTTTGTTACCCATCACAGCATTACCTTCCCTAGGTTTATCTGCTGTCTTGAAAAAAAGAACAAGAAAAACAATTTTTAAAAAAGCTGAGTGTAGAAAGGGATTTTCGTACTATGGCTCCTTAGTCTGTCAAGTCAATTTTTTACCTACACTAAAATTCCTGGATTCTATAAAACTTTCTATTTTACTTACATTTAAAAGGACCAGCAACTGCCATGGAACTACAGTCTCTGGCTACCTTTTACTTTACTGGGCAAACTCACCACGTGGGTGGTGCAACAAATGCTGCCCCAGTGCTGCTGTTGAGTTGCTGCAGTTGTGTGGTCAGTGGAGGGTTAAATGCATTCCCTTGCAGTACGTGCCTTCTTATGAGTTTTCAGAGGTTTTATATAGAGCTATTTTCTTTTCACCCCTTTCATCTGTTTGTTGTGGATGCCCACATGACCTCCTGAAAATACAAACACAAACTCTTTTATTTGCAGAGCCTATTATCAGCCTTGTCTTTAGCCTCATGATAAAGGTCAAGTAGATTAGTTAGGGAGGCTCTTGCCTTTCTAAATCCACATTGGTTATCTCCTTTTAGATAATTACTATCCATGTATTTCTCTAATGTGCCCCAGGGTATAGTTTCCATTCCTTGAATACTGCAAGGTTAAATTCATCTACTTTTGACACATTCTGCTGGGTTTCAGCTCTGCTAACTGGTTTAATACCAGTGCTTTTGTGATTAGTCATCCTGGACAGTGGAAATAGAGCAAATGCTCTAGAAGAATATTATTTTCCAATGTGAATTCTCTAAGAAACAGCAGCAAATTATTCTCACTTTTCACGTAACAGTTTTTCAGCTCTCCATGCTGTAGCCTCTTCCTTCAATGCTGTATTGCCTATGCAAATTCGTGCTGTCCATGGAAAACCTGGGGGAGCAAAGGAGCACAGCAGTAAGAAAGCAATGACTAATATTAACCTCTGAAACCTTCTAGTCAGATTTTAAGGTGCCACTGAAACATCAAGGCTTTCCAGCTGCTTGTTTTAAAAAATATTATTCCAATATTAAAAAACTTACATTTCACAGTTGTCAGAAAAAAAATCATAATAGATTTCTTTTATTTTGTACTCTTTCATCATGATAAAATTTGTAAGACAGACTGGAAGGCTTTAAACATATATATGCAAGATGTCACTCAGAATTACTTATTTCCAGTGAATATTCCTTATCTATGCATTATCAATTTGGATAACCCTATTTTAAAAGGGGCTTTATCCATAGTAAGCATGTGCTATTTTCCTGGGCTTCCTACTGCTCTTGATCAAAACAGGATGTTTAAAGTGCTGCATACTTTAGTATAGAAAAAGGCATATAGAGAAAAAAAATTCAAGATCATTTCCTCTGAAAGGATCCTTTCAAGATCTTGGTCTGAAATGTGCTAATCAAAATACCTGGTTCTGCCTCATTTAGACTTTCAGTATAATATTAACTCCTGATGTGACAGCCAAGTGAGAGCATTTTGATATTTCAGTTTTGACAGTACTGTATCTTTAGAGGCCAAATCTTTTATTATGAAATGTATCTTTCTAGCAAAGCAGCAGTAAGGATTTCTCACAGTGAGTAGCATTGGGTTCTTCTAATCATTTGTATCACTAAATAATAATAATAATAATAATAATAATAATAATAATAATAATAATAGTATCCACATTGCTATGCCTAATGCACATTTACCAAAGATAAAATGTCCTCATTCCCTGAAGTATATTTACATTTGTAATGTTCATTTCTGCTAATCCATGTGTCCTGTCGTCAAATGTGTTATTACAGTAAGGAGCACAGAGCTTTGTACATACATTTTTGTTCCATCCTCTTTCTAGGAGCATTGGTAGACAAAAAAAAAATTCTCCCTATCACACACTTCCTATTCTTGCTATATCCTCAGTGCTATGTTCTACATATAACAATATCTTCAATTAAATAATTCAACCACGCTTTGATATTTAGGAAGCTCTTCTGTGCTGGAGGTCAGCATGAACAAAAGCCATTGAGACCCCAATGAACACATTTAGTCTGGTTTGCCCTTCTCCCCATAACACTAAACAGAAATTATTTTTGAATGTAGGTTGGTTTTCAGTTATGAGAAGATTTAAGAATTACAGAGACTTTGCCAATATAATGTAAAATTTTATGCTGTTCAGAGGACACTGTATGTATGTGGGGTGTGGTATAAAACCCAGCCTAGACTGCACTGTAGGCAGCTTAATATTTTTATTAGCTCTATACCAGTTTAATGAAATTCTTCAAAATGCTGAAATGTTTTTATTCATAAGGGTTTTTCTTATGTATGCAATATGCTTTGCTATTCCTGAATGATTACAACATCTCTGGAGAAGGAAATGAGGTAAATATTGCAAAATACAAACTATTTTTCAAATGCTAGAGCACTGACCTTATAAAACGAAGATGCAACCTTGAGTCAGACAGCCAAGAGCATTTTAGCACTTTAATGTAGCAGAACTCTACCAAAGGGGCAAATTTTTGCATTACTTTGCTATTGATGTGAATGCTGCAGCTGCGTTTGTGTATCCATATTCATTATTGCTAGTGTTTCTCCTGGATTATGACTGATCCAAAAGAATCTGAATCTTCATTTTGAGGGTTTTTCTATTTTTATTTTTTTTCTTTGGTGGAAATAGACATGAGGAATACTCTAGGCATCCATTATTTTTTTTCCACAATTTGCTGGAAATGGCAGAAGGTATTAAAAAATGAAGGCAAACATATCTCATGATATTCAACTGATTGATAATTAAAGTAGCATTGCATTTTTCATGGTAGATTGTGTTTGTTTTCCAAAGAAATTAGAAACTGTCGCCCTTCGAGAATTGTGCTTTTAATCTCTAGACATTTATTGCTATAGCATGTAGTAAATGTGATCATTGATGAAGTTTGCATATCCAGCATATTTATATGAGAAGGTTTATAGTGTAAGAGGTTTTTCTCTTTGGAAGTGTGTTGCTCCTGTAGAAATGCACCGTGCTGAAGCTTTCCATATTTATCAAAGATTAGTAAATGAAAAGCAAAATCAATCATTCTATATTCTCATTTCAATTTGAAGAATCAAAGTGTGACACAATTTATGCCACAGTTAGGAGTCTGAGGCAACATGACAAAAAACTGAGCTCATAAATTAATCTTGAATTATTAATGCTGAGGAATATTCAGTAGGGGGAGTTGGATATTCTGAATTTCCTTCTCAAGGAGTCCTTGACTGTGCACTGCATATACTGGGAAACTGGGAAGATAAAGCTTCCTGTCCTGGCATCTAAAGTTAGATTTCTGTGAGCTGTCAGCATGAATACACTGTTGGGATAAATCCTACACTTGCTGTCATGTAAGAGTTTTCTGAAGTCATGTTCAACTATAGTTATTAATCTGATTATTTGTTAACTCTTTAGAATCAGCTGCAGGAATCTCGGGAAAGGATTTGGACACATGATTAAAGGGTGGGAAAAGGTAAAATTCTGCTTTCTTCAGGTAATGCAGAATATGTTGTTTCTCAAGAGTTTTAAATGAGGCAAGGGTGATATTTTGGCAATCTGGCATGCAGTGAAAAATCAGGAGAGACAGAGATAAATTAAGTTGGAAAAAAATAAAAAGGTTTCTCAATTCTGGTATTGATAGATCAGATATGACCTTAAATGAGAAATTCCAACAGAATGCAAAGCCTGAATTCTGTAGGCTTTCAGAGCAAATTTCACCCACGAAGTATCTGACTTTTCTCCAGGAATTATGAACACAATTATTCCAGTAGTTTTTCCTCTATGTAATAATTTAGCATGGATATAAGTGGTTGAATACTTGTCAAAATGTTTCATGTCTCAAATAAAAATGCTAAAATTCTTGAGGTAAGTAGAGATTCCAGATTTCAGGATTCTGCCTTCCTTAGAAATGATCACTAATGCAGAAATGTAAAGGAATGGAGAAACATGTCATTACTAAGAATCCATGAATCTTAAATAATTGCTCATCAGGGATTAATACCAAGTCCACATTTAATGAAATTTAATCATGCATCTTAAATCTTATATTCGTGTGAACAAAATGAGTAATTGAAGGCTTGTGGATCTTGTGAGCCTAGTGCAGTATTTGTTGTTTCCTGCATTTCCTGACATAGAAATGAATTTTATGGACTACAGCTAAAAGCTCTTCCTTTAGAAGATCAAAACAGAGTAACAATCTTTTTCTTCAGAGTACCATCCATCTTCCTTTTTAAGGGCAGCTTAAATGAGAAAATTTAGTACTGTGGCCACTGTTTCTTGCACTTGCTTTGTGCTTGTAACCACTTTGTTTTGCTGTGAGAAAGGGAAGAGACAAATACAATTGAGGTAACAATGTCTGCAAATTTAGATTTTGATTTACTAACAAGCTCCTTAATGTTCAGATTTCAGCTATCTTGACAGGTATATTCAGAGGGGATGAAATTCACATGCAGACAGCCCCAGGCTTATGCACCATATAAATCCTCTCTAAGCCTTTAAAATGTGTTTTAAGTGGGTCTAATTGATGTACAGGACCTGTACTGGCCCTTATACACATGGGAGAATTGCTTCCAGTTTTTAGGCTTGAAATAATTAACTATTGTACTTTCCTTTTATTGTTTTTGATCAGATTTCATTTCCCTAGTAAACTGCTTTCATGTTGCCTTTTGTTTAAAAACAAGCATAGTGGAATATTTGAGATCACGATATGTATAAATTAGATGTAAACAAAAATTAAATGTATATTGGAAAGATCAGTGCTCAATAAAAATTCAAATCAGTTATTTGAATCTGATAAGGCACTGTGTGATCTGTGCAGTATGCACATGGGGATTCTGCAGAAAATCCACTAAACACGATTATGGGAAAGTACACATTTTGTAAAGGACAGAATTCGTCACATCCCTTAACAATTCTTGAGGCATAGGTGGAGATTAGAATTACTATAGCAACTGATTATGTGTTTGCTGGTGGGTTAGTAGTTACTGGTACATTAAGCACAATATGCCATTTCTAACTAATACTTCATAATTTATAGTTATCGTACCATCAATTTTGGATCAAAATGTAGCACAACCAATTAGGTTGCATTATTAATCTAATAATGCAAAATATAGTCTTGTGTCTAGTTTGACTCTTGCCCCATTTTGTCTAGCATTTTATAGAATATTTTTTCCCTTGCAGATTAGCCAGTTTCTTAGCTACCTCCTGTTTGTTTGGAACAAGTCATATAAACACCATCAAATTTTGTTCTAAAGAGAGGACAATGACATTATATTCATCATAGGATTTTATCTTTACATATATTTTGGGCCAATGATCACAAAAGTGAAGGGCTTTTGGTTTTGAGGCATACCATTTTTGTTTGACCAAAGCTTGTGTTTCAAGGGTAAATAACCCAAATAGATTTTAGAGTGCTTTAATTAATCTTTTCAAATACATGTGTTTTTCTCAATTTACTGCAGTCTGGCCCAGTTTGCTTTGGAAATGAATCAACCTAAATATGAAATAACTCTGTGTTAGTTTTCAGTGACAGAAGCTACAACATGGCTGAAGTGATTATTAAGTGATTAATTTTAAATTCACACTGTTAATGAATTCAAATTAACCTTGAAAGTCTATAGGTAGACAAGCTGTCTCTGGTATTATGCAGAAGAATTATGTCTTCCAAGAATTGCATTTATTTCCAAACTCCTCCTGAAAATCAGTCTGCTTGCCCCCATCTTGTAAGTGCTGAAAATTTGAAGTTGTAATTTGAGAACAGTTTCAAATGGCAGTTACAATTTCTAATCAAGTGTGATAGTCTCATGTACACTAGCAAGTATAAATCTGAGCTTCAGTCAAGCACTCTTGCTCCAAAGTATGTATAAATTGTCTTTAACCTATTTAAGTTGTTGAATCTCTGTCTGTAAGGTAGAGAGGAACAGAAGAGGTGAGTGTATGCGCTCTGGCATGGAGACAAAACAAGGCATTCCTGCACTCTAACCCAGTAATCTCTCAATTTATGGCTTCTCTGTTGAGGGGAAGATAGCCTTGTTCAGTGATTGTTTTCTGATGTAAGTATTTCTCCACACGAAATTGGCTTGAACTATTATGTCTTGTGTGTTGTATAATATTGTATGATTTACTGTATGAAATTACTTGAGCTGCATTCTATCATGTAGGAATCCAAAAAAAATTGTGGCATGGGTATATTTAATCTGTCTGGGCTCATCTTTTAGGCAATCTGCATATCTGCATGCACTCATTTTAAATCTACTTATGTCATGATGGAAATACTTTTGCTACACAGTAGTATTCATGCTGTCAGTGTACATCCATGCACAGCAAAATTTCCCTCTTGGCTCATCTCTATTCATAAACAAATGTCACAAAGAAGTTAATACTCTGCAGTTTTATAGTAACTACTGTATCGTGCCTCAAACCAGCATTGGCAAAAGGTATGCATTTTGCAAAACTCATTATTAGCATTATTTGTACTTTATAGTAACTCATAAAAACTTGGAAGAACTTTTTATAGAAGGTTCAACTCTCATCAGCTGTCCCTCAGAAGGGACAATGTAAATAACTAAATATCAAGGACTCTGATAAGGTATATAATTTTTTTGGCCCAAGAAAAAGTCTGCTGAAAGCCAGTAAGAAATTAGTAGAGCCCTTTTAAAGATGTGTCTTTCATGAAAAATGGGAGTAAGTGGACCAAGAGCATTACTTGATGTACCAGCATGAGCATAGAAAGAAGGAAAATACAGATCAGAGGGGCAGCATGAAATCCTTGTTATTACAAAAGCTTGCAGTGCCGTGATGTGCATTTGCAGGGTAATTCCAGGAAACATCTCCATTTTTCTGGGAGAGAAGCTGTCACCTAGCAGAGGCCTTTTTCTGTACTCTATTAAGATACATCCGGTCCAGCATGAAGTAGAAACTGGAAGGGATACAAAAATCCTCTGAACAAATGCCATGAAAGCCAAGAGATATCTGAACCATATTTCAGACAAATCACAAATTGACAATCAAATTGTGGTACTTTGCAAAATCAGAAGGAGCCATGACATTTTATTTTTGCTTGAGGCAAGTAAATGCCATTTTAGAATTTGATGACTGCCTCCTTCTATGGATTCACATTTAATAGCAAAGACTCAGTATGTGGTTTTGCCTGTGCCTCACAAAAGGATATTGACAGATTTCTTCTCATGCCTGGCTCCTGTACGAATTTAGAAAGATGCCCTTTAGGCTGCAGAGATTAATGGACATATCATAGATCAATGGGTGCTTTCCTGAGGCTTTATGCACAGTACACCATTGCATGTCTTAACATGTAATTTGCAGTGCATAAAGAGAGTTTACTTTGAAACAGCTGTTAGTGGTCTAGCAGTTCCTTCTAAGAAGGATATTGTGCATCCAAACAAGCAGTCAGCCTACACAGGGCTTAGCACTTTGGTTATAGGTAGGTAGAGAGGACCCTGGAGTGAAAGAATATTAAAATTGTGAATAAAAATGTAATAAGAGTTGGTTAGAAGAGAAAAAAGGCAGCTTGTTAGGATAGAGAATACTGAAAGAAGAAAATATAAGGGTAAGGATAGAGAAACTATGAAAGAAAGATGCAAAAACTAGAAGAGGAAAACAGAGAAGAAAAATAGCTGGGAAGGAGGAGAAAAGGGAATTTCTTCTTACTGTTTGAAATAATGAGTCGTGAGACTGACTGGAGTTCTGCCTCAAACACAGCTGGTATATGTAACGGGAAACCAAAAGTAAATATTATGCCAGAGAGCTTTAGCCAACAAAGGGGTATAACCTGGGACATGGGATGAAATAGTGGTCCAAGACCCACAGATTGATTACCCTGACTGCTCTGCTGCACTTGCACAGCAGCTTGCTGGAGCTCTCCCCCATGTGCTGGCTAGTGTTTGAGCTAGAACTGTGAACCTGGTCTCATGGCACACAGGTCCACTACTGGGAACTGTGAGCCAAGAGTTACAGAGTCTTTCTTTAGCTCAGCAGACACCAAATAACATTTGATAGAAAAAAATAGTACTTGACAGAGTCCACATATGTTTTTTTTTCTTTTTTGCTCATTTCCCCTCCTTCATCCCCACTCATCCATAAATCGATGTGGTAATTGCCTCCATACAATCAGCTGAGAGAGAATGTGGTTGCTCACTGTTTCATAATTTTAGACTGTTACAAGCCATTTACTCATGTGCTTTAGGCATGACTGTGCAGTTGTAGCTCCTCTTTTGTGCCTGTACGGCCCTCAGTGAGTGGGGTGCAGGGTCTAAACATTTGCCAGATTGCTTCAGAGGATTCTTGTCCAAAGTGTGCTCCACCACAGTCAAGTCTCTGTCAAGTAACTCCAAAGGATTTCCTCTGCAGCTTCTAGAGCAGGTTTTGTGGTTGGTTGAGGTTTTTTGTTTTGTTTGTTTGTTTGCTTGGGGTTTGGTTTCGTTTCGTTTTGTCTGTCTGGTGGGCTCAAGGCCATAAGCTTCAGTAACATGTGCAGCCACTGCATTTGTGCTCTGGCCCAGAGAGGTGCCCACCCTTCCATGGCTCTCCTTACAAAGGGCTGGAGTTCTCATGATTGGAGAAAACATCCCTGCAACAGATCCATTATGTATTTTTATGTAGTTGACACTGAGTAGCAGAAAAGCAGCTAATTCTTTAGGAAGTGGGTTCCCGTGTATTTTGCCCTTTATTTTCAGTCTGGGAAGACTTTGTTTCTGTTTTTATACAAGAGATGTATTCAGTAGGTCCCTGAATGCATTGCACTTCAGCTTAAATTAATTGTTCATCCCTTATCTTGCTTATAGAAATATACCCTCATCATGTCAAGATGTGGACCTCTAATGACCTAATCTAGAAATTCAATCCAAAACGTCATGCTGAGGAAATTTGATGGAAAGTGCCTATTGGAGAGTATCTTTCATGCTCTCATATGTGTCTAAACAAGCCCTAAGAGTGGCTGGGCCACATAACTATAGCTAGGTACAATTTTGAAAATCCTTACAATGTTTTGGAACAACAACATATAATTACAAAATGGTGGCTTGAGATCTTCCCTTTAAAATTTTTTACCTCGTGCCTGTACTGCCAAGGTGCAAACATACCCATTAATCAAGGTGTACCACAACCCTGTCTTTCCTTGAAAAATGCTTGCTCAGTGAACATGCTACTTTCAATTACAAACAGAGTTCAAGCATGCCTTGGCCATTTGAAGTATTGCACACTGTTTTCCATGCTGTGAAAAGGCACTGTGGTGTGTTTCCTGAAAAAAAATCTCTCCTTTATATTCAGCTAGCATTTCAGGCAGCACTTTGGAGCCTGGGAGAGATTATTGCTCATGATTGCTATTCATAAAGTTCATAGCTGGTCTCCTTTTTTTTCTGTAAAGAATGCTATTTCCCCCCTCCCATTTCTTCCAGATTGTTTTATTTCCTAGGAAGCTCTGGAGCAATTTACATGCCTTTTGGGTCATGCAAGAAATTTTGTAGCCATCTGAGCAACTGGATGGAAGTTAACCTGTTCTCCAGCATGGACAGATGGTCTTGTTTGGCTGTCACATTTTAACTCTGTAGCCTACCAAGGATTTGTCATTATTTTCAGAGCTATTGCTAATATTTTGAACTCCTACAGAATCTTCCTATAGAAGTCTCGAAGCTCTTCACAAACATGATAGTATTTAGCCCTCATATTAGTCTACTGAATAAAGAGATTAGTATTGTCATTTTACAGATGGAACAGCTGAGACGTGAGGAGGAGTAAGGCTAGTTGTCTAAATGAGATATCTGACATCAGGTAATAGAGTTCTTGTTCAGACATGCTGGTAACAAGTTATGCATGAGAATGTCACTAAATTTTGCAAATGCTAATTCAGTTGCTGTTGTTGCTATTATTTTTTACAACAAGAGTTGTATCCAACACTATAGACAAACTGAAATGGCAGCTGGTGAAGCACAGGCCTGACAAATATTGAAAGGTGACAACATGGTGGGAGAAAGGGAAAAAAAAAGGAAAAGAGAGGTGACCCTGTAAGGCACATGTGGTCAAAAATGAACCTGTTAGCACTTTTGTATTACAGCAGACATCTGAGGTGATCTGAGATACTGGTGAGTACAGAGAAGACATTTTGCACTGAAGATGTCCGTGCCACCAGTTCCGTCCTTCCTTCTGCAGCTTGTGAACACCCATACACACTCACTGACTTCTCCAAGCTTTGCTGATACCAGTAGTATTTAGATGTGAGTGGCTCAGATACTGGGGGACTCGTGTCATAGCAGAGGGAATCAATTCGAGGAAGGTTATATGTGACTTACACAGAGATCCATCAGTGCTTTACATTTTCCTGTCACTCTCTGTGGATGAAGAAGAGAGACCATGCAAACCTGTAGGTCTCTGATTAAGACCAAAGTCTAAACTTGGTCTTGTACCTGCAATCTTGTATTCTCAGCTGCATGTAGAGATAGGGAAAGTGAATCATTTTTCATACCATCAACAGCTGGTCAGAGGTTCATGGCTGGAGGAGAAGGTGATGCCAAGATCTTTTTCACAAATTACAGTGTCTCTAGTGTACATTTCCCTTCAGTTTCTTGCTTCTCTTCCCATGCATGTTCTTTTTAATTAGCTTTCTTTTTGTTTCTTTGCTGCATTTCTTACCCTTCTTGTGTTTTCTGGCATTCTCCCAATGCAATCTGTATGGCTTTAAAAATAATTTTATAAATCCTTGAACTAAACTGTTGATCTTAATCTCTTACTCTCCTGGTTATGCAAGGCAGAGACAGTGTATTCCTATCTGCAGTGACAGCCCACACTGCCATCTTTATCTGTAGAGGCAGTGAATTTAGGACAAAAAAAACCCCTAACAGCTACAAGATGTTTTGAAGCTCAGCCAGGACAAAGAGACAATATATATAAAATCTTTTCCTGTTTCCCTTCCAGATTGGGCACCCTTTCTTTCCTTAACATCTCATAATATCAGAGAAGGAAAGAACATTGAAGTGGACAGTTCAAACTGAGAGAGTTAGCTTTTTAAGTGGATGAGTTAGATCAAGAGCCAAGATGAAAATTGCAGTTTATCCCATTTTTTCATTTTATTGGAGTTATCATTCAAATCTTGGCAGAGACAACATCTGGAACAATATTCATTTTAATGTGACATAAATTATCATCATAAGGATTATGGCAGAATGATCAGCAGCTAGAGAGAAATAATTTCTGAGTAGAAGGTTAGTAGAAAATAGCTAACATTTCTTGAGAATTCAGTCAATTAAGAAGTATGATTGCTTATTTGATCGCATCAGTTAAATTACTGAAACAAATAGTAATGAAACAATATGAGATGCAGATGTGATGAAAAATATTTTGAAGCATAATTTCACAGATCTAAATCCTGAAGAGTTTCCAGAGGCAGTTGTTCCACAGAAATAATAGGACATTCCTTGAGTGACAACAGAATAGATAAAAGAAACAGAAAAATAAGTTGTCAGTCTGGCACAAAAGTTTCTTAACTATGGGTACTGTGTCTACATTTTGTTTACAAAATACAGCAAGCCTGTTAAGCCTCTAAAATTATGTTTACTCCCATTTGGATTGTTAGAGCCAGACAGGTAGGCAAGACAGCCCAAACACAAGACCCAGACTCTGCATGAACCAAAAGCCATCCTAGAGCTACAGTGAAACATGGGTTTAACTTTCCCAGAGATTTTATCTTGTAGAATTGGACAAACTATTTCATTTGCCTGGGCCTCCATATCTTATGTGTGCAGAACAAAGACTGTCATGCCATGCACTTTGCTGCTTAGTAGGATGAGGTTCATACATGAGTTGTGGGCATTGGTGAAAATCTCAATACTTGGGGGATAACCAAGAGTTTTGCCAATACAAAACAATCCAAAGAGAGAGAAAGCACATTTAAATTAGGCTGTAAAAATAAACAGCCAGGATATATTTATAAAATGAGCTCTGATCAGAGGTGTTAGGTCTGCACATCTGTACTGATATCACCCCAGCTGGCTGAGAAAATGATGACCATTTTCTGGTGTTATTTGGTTAGACCAGAAGAAGTCTCTTAGGGATAATTAGTAGTTTTGCATAGTAATCACAGAAAGCAATTTCTCCTGATTTAGTTTGTAAGAGACCTCCCTGCATAAAATTTCTTCTAATAAATGTTTTGCCATTGCTGGCAAAGCATTTTTATAATGCTTTAAGAATGTGCACTAGTGGTTTCCTCCAGGAAAACCTCCCTGCTAGTGCTGAGGAGCTGATCCCAAAATCCAAGTGAGAGAGGTCAAATCCAGGAAAAAATAGTAAAGTCTGATGCCAGAATTAAACTGTTCACTGATGCTTTGATCGTCTCCATGAGACACCGTGATAGGGAGATGAAATGGACAATAAACATTCTAGGGCAGCTGGAGTATATCAGGTCTGCCACAGGTAAAGCCTTCTACTCAAAAACCAGCATGGCTGCAGAAGGTATAATGGGAGTTGTGAAGTACTGAACTGATTTAAACTTACCTGGTCATTCGTGATAGACAGGAAGTTGTTAAGAAAAAAAAGAGAGGGGGAAAGAGAAAGAAAAAACAGAAAGAATAACAGGTTAACATTATTATTATTCTAATTTAAAAATTTAATATTAACGTGAAAGCCAGACCAATATTTTTTGAAGGCTTTCACAGGGACCCCTAAATATTTTACACAGGTTAATACAGATATATTGTTCTTTAAAATTTGAAAGTTCCAACCAGACTGTTTTGAATACTCAGCATTCAAAACAGTCACCTAGTCCAGCATCAATGACACATTCCCACTTTCTCCAAAAATAATCCTCCAGGCAAAACTCTTGCACAGGTCTTGTGCTCATTAAAAAAATAAAAAATTGACCACATTATGTATAAAGCTGCTTAAGATTACTTTCTATAAATAAAGCATTTCTTCTTAAGCACTACTTTAGCCTCAAATTGCTGGATCTGGAGCAGGAATTGCTAAGTGAAATTCCATGCAGATCAGACTTTGACTTGAAGATATGTAAACTCCTAAATGAGTGTAGTCAGTTTACCTGTCTTGTGTTCCTGATGCATGTGATTTCTTTGACTATTTCGTACTTTTTAGCAGAAATAAACATTTGTCCCTAATTTTTTTCCTAAAAATATTTACTATAGTTCTTGTGTGTAGAACCCATTCAGCATCCCAGCCAAAGAACAGAAATAATATGTGAATTAGTTGACCAGTTTCACATCACTAACTAAAGAAAAAAACAAGTAACTGGACAACATAAAACCAATCCCTAGGCTTCAGTTCAGTGAGCAGCTTTAATGAATGTAGTCAAATAATGAGGAGTTCAGAAATCAAGAACAAGTCAGAGAAAGAAGAGAAGGTTGAACTTACTGGGTGCTGTATTTGTGGTGTACATTTCTGTTGTGAGGCTGATACTCTCCTCTTTATATTTTTCTTACCACCATTGCTAAAGCCCTGGAGCCTCTTTATCCCTTCTGTGTGGTTGGGACTCCTGGAACTGCTTTATGTCTTTTGTGGTGTCATACTTACTTGCACTGAAAGCTTCTGAGAACAAATTTACAGTTATGTATAGCCTCACCTTTTACATGTCATCTTAGTAAAGAGACATTATAAAATTTCCATTTCTAACCTTTATTTCAGGTTTTATAAATCCTCCTGCTTCTAATTACATCAGGCTGAAGACAGCAGTATAAATGTTAGCCCCACAGACTGATTTGCAAGGAATGGTAGACATCTATTTTAAAATATGAGTCATCAGAAAAGGCAGTGATTTTGTATAGTCTCTTTTTTTTTTTTAATACTAGGCTTTAATTCACAAGGGAGCACAAAAACTCTGACTGCTTACCTTGTAATTTGAGATCAGTTGAGTGGAATTAATGGAACCACATTATTAAGAAATAGAAGGAATCGGCTAAATTTTGTCAAGGGTTGTGGTTTTTACACTGTTCCTTACATGAAAAACAAGAGATTTAGAGCTAATACATAGAATGAAGTAAAAAAATACTTTTCTTTATAAAGCATATGAATAGTGACTGCTCTGGGGGTTAATCAAGGAAAACCTTGAGGCTGAATTACCAAGAGGAGCAGTGGATTTCCTTAGAAACAGCTACTGTTTTACATAGTACAGGCCATTTCTTTGCTGATTGAAAATTGGTATCCTTGTATTTTGGGAATGAAATGCAGGAACTGCTGCTGCTTGAAACAGTGAAGCACTGGTGCAAGCTACCTGAATACTGGGAAATAGCTTTCATTTGTGGTTCTGAATAGTTAGCTAGGTGGTGCCTTCTTTATGAAGTGTGCCAGGCACACCCCAGGATAAGGGTTGAGCCAGGATTATCTGAGAGTGTGTGCCCCCTGCAATTCCATCAGACAGGATGGATACATACAGAACAGGCACCGAGAGCTGGCCAGGGTGCTCCCTGCTGGCTTTGCTAGGCTGACACGGTCAAGGAGCCAGCATGCAGGTCGGGGTGTTGTGGCCCAGGTGAGCAGAGAGCTAGACAGGTACAGTCCTGCCCGGGGGGTGCCATGGTTGTTGTTGGGCTGTCTGTCCCCTGCTTGATGCCACTGACAGCAGGGGTACCACGGGGTCTGTCCTGGGACTTGTCCTATTTAACACCATTTTCAATGACCTGGAGGAGGCAACAGAAGGCACTTCTGTGGGGTTTGCAGGTGACACCATGCTGGGGGGGCCAGCTGACAGGCAGGAGGGCAGGCTGCAGGAACAGGCCAGCATGGATGCTCTCGGGCATAGATGGGAACAAAGCTGTGCTGCCTTATAAAACCAGAGGATGTGATACAAAATGTACAGCTCCTTCTCAGCCTCCTCCAGCTGTCTTGTTTACAGCGCAGCTTTATTTGTTAGTTGTATTTTGTTTAATCTCTCCTTGCAAGTGATCTACTGGGCATTGACCAGTGCCAAGGGCAAGGAAGCATCACTCCACAGTACTATTCTTACTTACTTCAGCTTTCAGTATGTTACTGCTTCCCTTCTTGTCCCTCAGGCCCTCATAAATCTCATAAAATCCTTTTCAGATTGAAATCCTACTCTTTCCAAGCTGCAACATGTTTTACAGCATGTATTTCTCTATAGTTATCTTAGTCTCTTGTTGACAGTCTTTAGGTATCAGTTCCTTGACTGGTAAATATCTTCCTTATTCTTAAATCTATCCACTTGCTTTTGTTCAGAGCAATGCACGGGGATAATAAGTTGGCCCACAAGTGCCTGAAATGGCTTAGTTCTTTCTGTCATGCCAGTGTTTCATAATACTGAATCCTAGGAATGTCTTGAAGAAGCCAACAGCATCTTCCCCCTTGCACATCTCCCAGAAGAGCTGCAAGCTGCCTGGATTTCTCTAGTAAACTCACTCAATGGATGTCCTTCCATAAACAGTGTTCCAGTAGTTTAATAGATTTATTCCAGAATATGAAAATAAACAGTTGTTCCAAATGCCAGTTTTAAGACTTGCAAAATGGAACTATGTACATGCATAAGATGAGAGCATAAATCAGCTCAGTAAAACAGCTTTGTAAATATTTATGAGCACAGGGCTCCTCATTTCACACATTTTACTTCTTCTCTGTCCTCATCTTAAGTTTTCACTTACTTTAGTTTATGGCTGGTAGTTTGGGCTGGGTACCTGACATTGCTGAATTGCTGCCTGTTTTCCCTGGCATTGCACATACCACAATCCTAGACCTTTAGTGACTGGAGGTGAATGCATGATCTGTAGAAAGAAACACATTTGCATGAAGGGGCATATTCTGAATTCTGATGGACCCACATTGTGTTGTGTGAAGTTTAGCAGGCACTGATGAGCTAAAGCACAGCCTGGAGTTTCCTGCTTGAGCTGCCACCCCTCATCTGGCTGCAGGTGAGGCAGGACCCACATTTCTTCTTTGTGGTGGTATCAGAATGGGGCTAGTTATTCAGAAGGGTGAGGAAAGGAAGATTAAAAAGATGGTTAATAGGATGAAGGATAAAGGTGTGGAATGACAAAGATGTGAAGCAGCTGTGAAAGAACAGTGGCAAAGGAATCAGAGCTGTCAGGACCCAGCAGAAACAGTCTAATGGGGCCTACAGAGATGGGTTATCATTTCATGCAAAAATCTTTGTCTCCCTGTCCACCTTCTCCTGTGGCCATGATCCTTCCCCAGACATCCTGGACTTTGGGTGGCACAGAGGAGAGGAAGTGCCATTTTCACTCCTTCCTTTGCAGCAGTCACAGAGGAGAGAAGAAGGGTGTAATCACACATACATTTTCTTTTCAATTTTATGAAGGTGTTCATGTGCTCGTTATTTCCATTTGTGTCCATGTTAGTGCTGGAATTTCTATTACTCTTCATCAATTCACGCCAAAATCTCTGCATTTTCTCCCTATTTCACTAGTATCAGATAGCACCATGTTGATATAATAACCAGAAACAAATTCTAAAAATAAACCTACTGATAATTTCCAAGTGTTTTTTTAACCAGACCCTTGAAGTTCCTGAGTGGTCAGTGGACTGAGATAAGTGCTATCATTTTTCTTCTCTTGTCTGCTGGCTTTTCAGCCTTTTTGAACTGCAACCCACAAGGGGGCTGAGCAGGAGGTGCTTGTGGCAATTCAGGATGGATTATTCTCATTGAGGAATTGGCTTCTGCTCTTTCATGAGAGGCTTTGGCAGATCAAAAGCTGTTGCTGCTGAGATCCTGCCAGGCATGCTTTCCATGTATTTCTGTATGTCTTCACTGAAACTGCGTGGGATCAGTGGAATAGGGGAATTTGGGTATGAAAACATTTTTCATTATGTTTACACATCCTAATTAGAGATTTATAAGGACAGCCAGATATGCTGCCATTTAAAAAATTACTTGTATTTAATTGTGTTTGCATTTTTATTAGGGAAATATAACAGAGAAAGATAACTTATTAATTTACATGCAGACTTATCAGAAGATTTCTGTACATTGTACCAATTTACATCATTTAATGTCTTAGCATGCATTTAATCATATTTATGCAAATTTAAGTGTCTTCCTGACTGCAGTGGTATCATTCATTAATAGTTATCCTGAACTCTGATGATCATAGATTTGGCATAAACCCAAAAAAATATTTTCTTCAAAAAGTAGATTTTGGAAAGCTTATTGGCAATTCTTCCTGAAGTTGTGACTCATTTTGTATTTTTAGACACTGCTCAAGCACAACTGCTGGTGTACTTGAGGAAAAGAAATGCTCTTTGATCAAGTAGGATGTTTGTCTCTGGTGAGCTGTGCTTAAGGCTTTTATTCTTTCATTTGCATAGTCTGCAGTCACTGGCATTCCCCATGGATCAATACTGGGCCATTCTTATCCAACTTGCTTATCAGTGGCATAGATAAGGCCCTCTCAGCCAGTTTGCTGATGGCACTGAACTGGGGAGTGTCATGGATCACCTGAAGGCTCTGCTGCCACTCAGCAGGATCTCAATAGGCTGGAGAATGGGCCAGAGAGAAACCTGGTGAGGTTCCACAAGGGCAAGTGCAGGGTCCTGCACATGGGGAGGAAAACCCCAAGAGCCAGCACAGACTGGGGACTGACCTACTGCAGAGAGCTCTGTGGAGAAGGACCTGGGGTTCCTGTGGATGACAAGCTGTCCATGAGCCAGCAGTGCCCTTGTGGCCAGGAGGGCCAATGGTGTCCTGGGGAGCATCAGAAAGAGTGGCCAGCAGGTTAAGGGAGATGATTCAGCCCTGGTGAGGCCACCTCTGGAATGCTGTGTCCAGTTCTGGGCTCCTCAGCACAAGGAACAAAAGGAGATATTGGAGAGGGTCCAGTGGATGCCACAAAGAGGATGAGGAGTCTGGAGCATCTCCTGTGAGGAGAGACTGCAGGAGCTGGGCCTGTTCGGTCTGGAGGAGATTCAGAGGGGATCTCATTAATGCATTTAAACCTCTCAAAGGAGGGTGCCAAGAGGATGGTGCCAGACTCTTGTCAGTGGTGCCCAGTGACAGGATGAGGAGCAACGACCATAAACTAAAACATGAGGAAGAACTTCTTTCCATTGAAATTGGCAGAGCACTGGAACAGGCCACCCATGGAATGGATTCTCCATCTGGAGACATTCAAAACCTACCTGGATGAGTTGCTTTGTTACCTGCTCTAGGTGACCCTGCCTTGATGGGAGAGTTGGACCAGATGATCTCCAACCCTAACTCTTGGTCTCTTCCAACCCTAACTATTCCATGATTCTGGTATAGTTAGTCAAAAAATAGATAAGGTCTTTTGTAAGTAACTTAAATTCCAAGTGTGTCCCTTCACTTCATGGTTCCTGATGGCCAGTTCCAGGCAAGTTGCATCCATGGCTTTCTTCAGCTCCCAAGTTGCTTCTTCAAGATATAATGATCTGCTCATCCAGAACAGGGCTGGGATGCAATCCACGTATGATGAGCCGAGGATCAGTGGAATTTAAAAATGTGGAGCAGCTGCCATGAACATTTCAAGAGCACCCTGAGAGCAATTAATGATGACACCACTCTCCATCTACTTCCTAGAAAAAAGAGAGCATCATTCTGTTTTTTTTAACAGAATTTCTGTTTCTTTGAAATTAATTAAGAACAGGAAGGTATCCTCATACTAGCAGAGACTTTGTGTAGATGAACAAGCCAAGTCTGAGATGTTTCCTTGAATGTGCAGAAACAGTTCTTTTTATGCAACAGGGAGCAGCATACAAACCCTCAGAAGCAGTGGTCATGATGTTACATACCTGTTTTCACTGCAGTCCAACTCCTTCATCTTGGACAGTCTAGGACTGGATTCCCTGATGAAGCTTCCTCTTAAAATTATGCCTCTCCAGAGACCTGAGATTGTCAAGGACCTCTGTTTGCAACACTAACTACAGTAAATGCTATTGTATTATCCAACAGTAGCAAATTAAATAATCCCACTCCCGTCACTTTCTAACAGGATAATGTTAAAGGGATTCCTCTGGGATGGAGAGTAATAATTTGCTAATTCCCCTCAGTATTTCATGCTTCTCAGTATTGCAGCTAATTTTCTCTGAGTACCTTATTAACATTCACACTGACTTTGCAGTCCCACCCTAATAGCTCTCTGCAGAGGCAGTGACTGTGAAGGTGAGAGCTGACAGTGACACATTTTCCTCCTTTTTCCTCTACAGACTGTATTATCCTGGCTTCCATCCACTGAGGGCTGTCCAGCTGATGCGAGTGGGCAAACTGCAGTACAGTCAAGGCATGGTTCCTCAGGCATTGGAAACCTTGAAACAGGTCAGGATGGTGAAATATTTTTTCTCTATCCCGCTCCCTTGCTTCCCCCAAAACTGCTGTGTGATTCCCCCTCATGCCTTTGGATGCTCCTCACCACTTCTTCCAGCGGTGGTGTTTCCCCAGGCTGTAGCTGGTGTGGTGATGAGTCACTGTTGCTCAGCACGGCATTTCAGGCACTGACATTCTCCAGCACCAGTCACAGCTAATTACAGATTGATAGCTCAGAGGTGCCTGGATGAAAAATCACTTTTAGTTCTGAAGAGATAAATTATCTCAGTGCTTCATATGTTCCTTATTCCCATAGCAAAGTGATTCTGAGAGCACTGAAAGTACAGGAACAGGAGGAGAGCTGCAGTTCCTACCCTCCTTATCCCCTATCAGGTTCTATGGTTTCAGGCTAGAAAACTTTGTCTTTAAATTGTGAGCCACACTGAAATCAACAGGCATGTCCCTTGATCCTTCGTATTTCTTGTTGTTCATCATCTTTGATCTGGTTTTGCAGCTGTGCTTTGTTAGTTACATTTCAGCTGTAAGCCATCCCTCTTGTACCTGAGCTGACTTTTATATTCATTTCCTTGTACCTCAGGCTCTTATTTGTCCTGCTGTTATATTACTGTTAGTATCATCTTAAGTATATTAAATAATCCCATTCCATGTGCAACATGTCCTCAGGATGTAGAATCTTGCCTCCATCTCAAGCCCTCAATCACTGCTGGGGTGCTTTGCTCCCCCTGGAAGATGTGCTGCCTCCAATTTCCCACAGAAAGGTCTCGTTCTCTTATGTTATTGATTGTCCTGTGATCAGCCTGCCCTGAAGACACTACATGCTCTCTGTGGCTCCCTGTGCTGGCTCTTGGCTCCCCTCCAGTTCCTGACACAGCTCCTGGTTGCCTTTGCTGGGTGCTGCCAAACCCCACCTGGCCCAGCTGCTTGCCTGTGTCTGCTGGGCAGGAGCTCTGGCACCAGTGTTGGAAAGAAGTGAAGAATTTGGCTCTACATTCCCTTCAGTTCATGTCCATGCTGTATGAAGTGCTGTGTGGCAGCTGCTTGGGACAGAAGGGGATGGGTGTCTCCACTGCAGGTGAGGGAGGGGTGCTGTTCCCCTCCTGCCCAGGTCCCCTCTAAAGATAACATCAGTTCATGACTCTCTAGGTGTTAGTATTTAGTACTTATCTTTTCTTCAACCCCCATATCTCTTTGGTGATTAAAGATGCAAGCTGAATAATTTTCATATGTTGAAGTAATAAATTAGTATTTACTATGATGCCACTCTTGCCAAGTCTTGGTATAACTTAAATCTTTATTTGATATATTTTACTTGAATTATAGCCAATTCTGATCATTATGAAGCAGGCAGAAGAGTAATCAATTCTATTTTATGTATTATTCAGAAGTATGTCATATATCTGTCATGTGCCAGGTAATCCCTCTGCTCTTTCCCCCAAAATATTTATCATTTCCAAACATTCAGACTTTCCCTTTTAGCAGTGGAATGAGACTCCAGTCAGAGGAGCTTCTGTTTTCATTGACACTGCCACAATTATATCAACAGGCATTGTTCCAATTGCATTTCTAATGTGATACTGCATTAGATTAAACTGGAGCAAATTCCCCTAGAGACAAATGAACGCTGCTGGTCAGTGAAGGTGGACATTGCAATGGGGATTTATATGTTTTTGGTGAAGAAGCTGCCCATTGCAAGCCAGATTGCTACACTGTGATTCCTTGGAAACTGAGCAATGCCGAACACAGAAACCTTTTCTAGGCTGCGACCTCCTCTTTCTCTGCAAAGGGACATTAAGGTGCTGCTTGTCCTTCTGTGCCATACTTCAGTGAGCGTGCAATGGAGGCTCCATTGGTGCTCCCCAAGGACACAGTGAGTGCTTCACAACTGAGGTGTAGATTGCTGTCATGGCTTTGCCTATTCCCTATTCAGCCTCCCCATTTTCACCCAAGTGTGAGAGAAGGACAGACTGAACTCCCACTCCCTGGGAGCCCAGCTGAGAGGAGGAAGAACTTCTTGCCATCCTGTTTCTCCGTGTAACTTCTTCAGATGAGCTCTGAAACTGATTCACTTCCTTGCTTTCTACACCGGAACAAATTAGAGGAAGATATAATTCCCAGTTTGTTGTGACTAAAGGATGTGATTCCTAATATTACTCAGATAATGTCCTAGAGTTATATGAGAACACAATTTGCCCCTTTGTGATTAGATGTGTCAGCAGAGCATGCCACATGCTCAGAGCAGAAACTCGATTACCTTCTCTGCTTCATTACTCTTCTTAATGCACTCTGACACCAAATAGCAGCACCCTGTTGGAACCCTCGTCAGACTAATTTCACTGTGGCATTAGGAAGAAGGATATGGAAGGTGCAGAGGAATTGGGATCTGAGTGGAATTCACCTCACATATAAATCCTGTTTAATCAGGCACAGCCTCAGAGCTGCTGGGGATTGACAGCCTCTGCAGCAGATACATGCTCTGTTAAAATCAGGGCTTGGCTCTGCAGCCCAGCCCTCACTGCCGCTCTCTGTGCCACAAAAAAATGAATCACCATCTTAAACACCTTGCTCTTAGGGCCCTATGGGTTTAGCTCTCTGCCCTGCAACCCTGAAGAAGGCTTAAATAATGTTGAGGGCTTTAAGTTAGCCATTAGAAAGAAATCACCCCCTAAACTTATATTAGGCCTTGCAGAACCTTATTTGCTAGATTTTGAAATAGAAGTTTTACAGAGAGGCAATACTCCTCTGGAATGAAAACTGAAGGTAGTATTTTACAACCAACATATTATTTTTAAATTTATATACATATATATGAAAGATCTAGTAGAGGACAGATTGAGATATAGATCTGGAAAGCTTTTGTCAGCAAAACACAGGAACTGGAGCCCAGTCTGAAAAACAATTTGAAGCGCCTAACTGGCATGGACATGGGAGTACTTTTGTCCCCCATGAGCTGATGGTTATGGCTGTCTTGTCTCGTGAACATCTACAACAGGTACTGAACGATTTCCCTTCTTAAAGAATCCCCTGTTGTGGAGGCAAAAAGCACAGGAACTGGGGTAAAATCCTTCCCAGGTCTCACAGGAACACTGAAGAAATCCCTTCTCTAGGCGTTTGCTTCAAACACTGAGTTGTTTACCAGCTGTCATTGATGGTATTCCTGTGCCTGCTTTAACAACCTGTACTCTTCAATCAAGAGAGATGGAAAAGCACAGATATTCCCTCTGAAATACTAGCCTAATACACTTCCTGCCACTCTGGCACATGGCCACTGGCTTCCTGCTTTCCCTGTGACAGAGCTGTGCCATCCTGCACCTGCCCACGGTTCCCCACAGCCATGGCCATGGGGATCCTGTCCCATCCCCTGGCAAATCAGGCACAAACACCTGCACTGCTCCTCCTTTACACTCAGGGAGCAGCAGCCCTTCCTCTGCTCTTATGGGGTTTATATTCTTCAGGGCGTAGCTGATGACACCGTGGCCTGTGTTGCCATTTCAGATTTTCATAATTACATTTGCTCTTTTAGCTGGGAGACACAGACCACACAGAGCACACAAATCTGCTCAGCCTCAGCTCTGCTGGTGAGCTGTGGGATTGGGAACAGGGGAGCGGGCAGAGAACCCACCCACATGTTCCTGCTTGTGTCCAGTAAAACAATTTGTTGCACTGGAGCTGAAATTATCCCCACTTTTGCACTGACCTTTGCCAAAACAGCTACATAGCCTAATACCAGTTGAATTTAGGGATTACTCAAGTCATTGCTGCTCTAACTTTGATGCAGCTAGTTCTGACTCATATAGCAGTGTGTGAGATGGTACATTGCATAAAAATTATTTCCTCCAAGGAAACAAACGTATAAAGACTGAGTGCTTTTGTCTGCCATACTTATGAAAGAAAAGAAGTGGAAATAAAATGTTGGAGGTGGGAGAAAGGCAGCAATGGTAGCATTAACTCAAGATTAGGTTTGATGTTAAGGATTATTGGTCTTTAATGGAGGAATATCTATACAGACATCTCTGGCTGTGCATCTCAGGGTGTCAGGGTCCAAGTCCATCACTATGAGCCTGACCTCTATCCTGTAGTGGGGCTGAAGATCCAGGTCAGCTGCCCCAGGACTGCCACTCAGATGTGTCCAGATGCACAGCTCTTAGCATGCATCATTCACAATAAATCCATCAGCTTTCTGGGACAGGGCGTGCCAGCACTGTGCACCAATATGTCAGGATCCAGGGCCAATTCACCCAGCCACTTTGCTCTAGGGTGATCCTCTCCTCTTCTAGTTAGTCTGGGTTCAGCTGCATGTTAAAAAATTTCATATTCCTGATTTTTTTTCACATTTCTTTGCCATTTCTAAAAGCAATGAAAACGTTTTACCATCTTTCTTTTTAGTTGTGTAAATTTTATCATTTAGTGGTAGGGCGCTGTGGTAAATTAAAACATATTTGACTCTTTTTAGAATTCTTTGCTCACTATGTTTTGTTTTGACTGATATTTCAGCTTACTTTTTCAATCTTGTGCTGCCTCCCTCTTTTAAGAATTAACAAATTTGACGCAAAAATAAACTGTGCTGGAATTTTCATATGCCTGCCAGTCTTCATAATTTGGAAGTAGGGTTTCATTCATTCATTCCTTCCACAAAAATATATATTTACTTTTGTCTATCCAATTTAAATTAGGCCTCCCCCTCAACATTTCTTCCCCAAGAAGAAATGCTGCAATTCAAAGCCAATTTAGCTGAATTTTGTCATCTACTGGACAAGGAACCCTTTGAAACATAAGCTGCATTTAGTTTTTTGCAATTATTTGGTTTAGGATGATGAAAAATCTCCGACCTTTTCTCTTGCCAGTACACTACTGGCTCCCTTGTTCTATCTTCAGAAGTGCTGAATCCGCTTCCATCTAGGACTTCCCTCCTTGCAGGAGGAATTTAATAGAAGGAAGAAGCAGAAATTACATATGAAAAGTGATGATCTAAACAGGAGCTGGGCAAAGAGCATTGCAGACATGTGTGTGGCAGGAAATCAGCAACACTACAGGCAACATCAGCAAGCATAAATTAGCCCAGCAGTAGAAGATGACAAACACACAGAGAAAACAGTCCCTGGCAAAAGCAGCACAGACCCATTCCCCTGCATGCATTTATAGTGAAACTATAAATGTACTCATTTGTTTGATGCTATGTATAGTTACTCCTGATAGAATTAAGGTACTTTATTCCTTGGGTTAAGCATTAATCCATTTCTAGTTTTACAGTACTTTCAGGCTCCTAACATCATGAACTTCACTGTCATCTTTTAAATAATGTATCAAAACCTTGAGTGTTGTAGTTGACCAATCTTGAAATGGCCTTCATGTCTCAGTGGAAAATGAGCTCTCTCTGCTATTCCATACACTCAGTTGTGCAACATATTTCACCTGGAAATAACGTGTCCATGCCTCCTTCTTTGTCAGGGACAAATCACTTTAGGATGGGACCATGCGCTTTAGGATGCTTCACTCCTATTTCAGCAATTCCATGCATTCAAGCCCCCAGGTGCCAGCCATTTGAGGACCAGTTGTTGCATCCCACCCTGCTCCAGGGTCCAGCCCCTTTGCATGGTCTGCACAATGACCAATATGTCTCTTTCTGTTCTTTCCTAAAGGCCTATAATATTATGAAGGTGACCCATGGGACAGATCACAGCCTGATGAAAGTCTTGATGGAGATAAAGGAAGAGTGTGAGGCCATGATGAGAATACAGTGAAGATAATCTCTAGTCTGGAAAACAAAATATTCAAGGACAAAGATCATGTTTTTTATTTAATTGTGAAGCTTCTCAATGGTTTTAGTGTCTTTTCTTTAGGTCCTATTTGCTTTAAAAAAAAGGTTTAGTCTTAGTTTTGCTGTATGGTCTGAATTGAGTTGGTATTTGGCAGAATTCCTGTAATTTTCAGAGGATTTTTTTGCCATCAATCATCAGTCTTATTGACAATAACTAACAATACATAATTATTTGATTGTAAGTATTGGGAAATGCATACAGAGTGTTCATCAGTTACAAAGTGATCTAATTTCATTGATATCAGCAGTCAATTTTTTATATCAGTTTATGCCGGTGATCAGGAATCTCTTGTCAGACACATTATAAATTAAGCAAATATACTTTTTCGCTTTGCCTTGCCCTTTGGTATGGTTTCCAAAAGTTTGATCTAGTGCTCTTTGACATCAAATAAGTTTCCCAATGTTTTATATGGGATTTTCTTCCCTCCCAATAGATCTGCAGGGCTTCGTCTGTCTTCTTCTTCCATTTCATACCTTATAATATTGAAAACTAAAATGGATTAAATAAAAAATTTTATCATAGGTGGAAATTGCTTACTCTGCTTTTTCTCCATTTTGCCATCTTCAAGAGTTTCTCACTTCATAACAGTTTTAAAAACAGATATTTGGACCTGTGAGCTCAGTGTTATGGCTTCTAGACCTTTCTGAGTCTGTGGGGTTTGAATGTCACATCCTCAATCAGAGAAGCCCAGAGAGCTAGAGATGAGCATTGTCATCCCTGGGGAAGACAAGGATATCTTGGAGAGCACAGGCACACTATTTCCCCATGCTCATCAGCAAGAGACTTGTTCTTGCCAGAGCTGTTTACTTCCATTTTTAACACAGAAACAAATATTAACAAAAGCTAATATTTATGAGGGACATTGAAACTTAAATAATTTAAAGCCTTTGAAAGTATTGCTTCAGGTGTGTCACTCCTCTAACAATTTATTGCTGCTACTCCAGCCATGACTGTTACTTCATTAATCCATCGTTGTTGTAAAGTCAGGCTTTTTTCACACCAGTAACCTGACACCATTAATTATTACAAGATGAGAACACATTTAAAAAGAAAATGAACACTCTGGGCGTAATTTACAGCCATGGCACACGAATGCCAGGGCTGAGGAAGATATCTCCTTTCAAGACGTTTGAATTTGTTCCAGCGTTTGGAGCGTTCGCTTGCCCGGCAGTAATGTGCAGGCAATAACGTCTGAAATGCACTACATTTCTGGAGTACATAGCATGGCTTCCTGCCAGAGGCCAGCTCCTATCAGCCACCCAATAAGTGCAGTAATCCTCACAGAAATTCACTGCTTGGTTGGGTCTTCCTGCTATTATAAAAAGGAAATTGTCTGGGGGAAAAGGTCAGACCTTTGCCCTTATTGGGAGTTCTGACAAAGTGCTGATGGACAGTCAGTCCTCAAAGCCTATTTTCTAGTTTTAAATGGGCGCATGCACATTGGGATTTACATGATTTTTGTGTAAAGATCATGCTTGTGTTATCTCGTGTTTACATATCTGGTACTAAGATTTGCAAATGGAGGGGATCTAAGGTCAGGGGATGCATTAGTTTGTGCAGCAAATCATGGGAGACAGCCCAGAAGCCCTCAGGCATGCAGACACATCTGCAGGTATGAACTGCTGCACTGTTTGCTGGGACTTCTGCTGCAAGGACACCTCAACATCCAAGGTAGGAGCTGGGGGAAAGGCAGAGTTGCCTGCTGCCGTGTGAGAACAGCTACTTTACAGCAAGCTGAAACCTCTGCCTGTGCTGGGGCCTTCTCTCCAGCAGTGTCTTCTCTGAGGAGACACTTAGAGAAAAGGTGCAAAGGGAAGAGTTCAGTGACAGCCTGATGGGGAACAGAGAAGGAGCGTGCTGCTGGCTGTGGAGTGTTCCAGCAGCAGCTGTGCTGCCGGGAGGGCAGAGCTGTTGGAAATCCATCCACATCCCAATGCTCAATGCAGGAAACTGAATGGGCACCAGGATCCTCAGTGTGGGGGCATAACCCATGCTTAACATTAATTACTGTTGATGCAAAACTTCTTTCAGCTTGGTGAAGACAAAAGTCACATTTTCTGGTTGTTTTCAGTCATTTACTGAGCAATTCCCCTCGGAGATTCCCATGCACTAACACCACCAGCACTGCTGCAGGGGAGGTTGTTGTGGGCAGATTTTTTCTCCTGGTGGTCCTGCTCCAGTCTATTTTCTGCAGAGAATGCTGGTCTGTGATTGTGGAGGGATTTACCAGAATGCATCCTTTGAAAGTGCAGCAGCAGGCAAGGGTGCCAGGGAGGAGGCAACATTAGATAAGCACTCATTTCAAATCAAGTAATGTTATCTTTGCACAGACATCATGTTTCAGTTTTCATGAATAATATCTGTCAAATTTTTCAGGTGCTCGTATTAGTGGTAAGATAAAGATGCTAAAGTCAGAAAGAGGCAGACTGCAACATTATCTGTAATGCTGGCAGGTTTGCTGCTTGCTTCCCACAGGTTGGAGGCTTTTCTTTTGGAAAGCAGTGGTTACTTGAGTTCACCTCAAGTTTTAGGAATGCATTTTGAGTTACTTGTGTTTTGTCACTCTCCCTTAAGTTAGTCCAGGAAAAACAATGTTGGATTGCACTCAGAGGGAGCAGAATCACACTATATGTTTGGAAGAAAAACAGTAGCAGAACACAGGGAAAAAGTCATGGGGAATGATACAGCTCTGCTAAGAATAACTGATTACAGTTGAACAGAACATTTGTCTTAAACAAAAACAAATGCTTCCTAAACTCTGTTATTTCTTTAAGCCTGGCATAATTCTCTGTATCCATGCCCCTCAAGGGTGTTGACCTGAAGTTGGAAGTAAAAACTCTCCAAGACCTTGGCAAACAGACTATTATCCAGTACATAGTAGAGGTAGTAGAAAGTTAAAAAAAAAGCAATGAGGGAAAATGCAGTAAACCAGTTTTTTAGAGCTTTGACCTCTTTGAGTCTATCAACCTGTGTGTGAAGTCTATCGTGCATGGGTTTATGCCAAGAAAACTGCCCCTGAAAAAAACCTGAGCCTTTTTTTTCTGTTTCTCATTGTAACCCTCTTCCCTGATAGCTAGGTTTTTAAATGAGCCTTTCTTAGACTTGTTATTTTTTTACAGAGCATGTTTATGAAATACAGAGGCTATTTCCCCACACAGTGTATTTCAAGTAGTCCCTGGCCACTGCAAAGCTCTTAATGAACAGAGTTCCATTTTTCACAGAGGTTGTGCCAATTGTGAGGATTTTTTATCCGAAACAGAATTAAACCTCCCATAAGACAAGAAGAAGGAGGAAGGTCTTACAATTATGGACATGGAGTTCTGGCGTGGCTTCTCTGCTGCACCAGAAATTGTGTCTGACCTTGGGCAAATCAGACAGGGTTAGACATCCATACTTGAGTTTCCTTATTGTTGGTCCTTGGAAAATAATGAAAAGAAGGGAAGGGAAAGGGAAAGGGAAAGGGAAAGGGAAAGGGAAAGGGAAAGGGAAAGGGAAAGGGGAAGGGGAAGGGGAAGGGGAAGGGAAAGGGAAAGGGGAAGGGAAGAGGAAGGGAAGGGGAAGGGAAAGGGGAAGGGAAGGGGAAGGGGAGGGGAAGGGAAAGGGGAAGGGAAGGGGAAGGGGAGGGGAAGGGGAGGGGAGGGGAGGGGAGGGAAGGGAAGGGAAGGGAAGGTTCCGGGAAGGTTCCGGGAAGGGAAGGGAAGGGAAGGGAAGGGAAGGGAAGGGAAGGGAAGGGAAGGGAAGGGAAGGGGAAGGGAAAGGGAAAGGGGAAGGGAAGAGGAAGGGAAGGGGAAGGGAAAGGGGAAGGGAAGGGGAAGGGGAGGGGAAGGGGAGGGGAGGGGAGGGGAGGGAAGGGAAGGGAAGGGAAGGTTCCGGGAAGGGAAGGGAAGGGAAGGGAAGGGAAGGGAAGGGAAGGGAAGGGAAGGGGAAGGGGAAGGGAAGGGAAGGGAAGGGAAGGGAAGGGAAGGGAAGGGAAGGGAAGGGAAGGGAAGGGAAGGGAAGGGAAGGGAAGGGAAGGGAAGGGAAGGGAAGGGAAGGGAAAAAAAGGAGAAAAGGAGAAAAGGAGAAAAGAAGAAGAGAAAAGGAGAAAAGGAGAAAAGAAAAGAAGAAACTGGCTATGCCTCTTGCAATAACTCTGCCTCACATGAATATGTTCAGTTTGGTGTAGGCATATTGTCCAGTTTGTCAGAGCTGTAGCAACATGGCAGTGTCTGTGTTACAGCCCTGTCATGGCTGGCTGTGGGTGGCACGGATGGGAATGGCATCACTGTAGTGGTCATAGCTACAGGTATTACTCTGTGAGAGTTCCTCCACTACTGAGTGCCAAGCATGGGCACAGAGCAGTGAGCTGCTCCTGTCTATGCTGTACCTCCTCCAAAGCTTTGTTTCCACCCATAGAGCTTCAACAACATCTAAAGAAGAGTCAAAAAGTCCAAAGCAAGTGCTTTTCTTTATTTCAGACCTAAGCCGTGTTAGAGTTCCTCTTTTCCTTTTCTCTTTTATTCTTATTCAGATTACTATTTTCTCTTTCCTTTCAATGTACATTTTTTCCAAACAAAACTCCTTTCCTTTTTTACAAATTTAATTAGCCTGAAAATAGATTTGTTATGGCTCTTTTATAAAGGGCACCCTACAAGAACATCAAAGTGTGATTTTTCCCTGCCCTGAGCAAAAGGAGTGCACCTTACCTGAAAGTCTGTGGTCTGCAATTCTTGCCATTTAGCACAATGGTTTATGTTTATCCCCACAGCAGTGATGTGTAAGCCAGGCCTATGTCATCTCTGTTAATATTTCCTGGGGAAAACTCAATGTTTTTATTTGCTCTGCACTTCTGATCAACATGGACAAATCAATTCTAACTCCATCATTTTTTAGAGTTTTTGTAGGTTTTAATAAGAACCTTAGAGATTCCCTCCCCCCATATGAAGGAATAACTCAGGCTTAGTAATTAGGCTTCATACAGTCACTGCTCACACCGAGGAACCTAACAGGTTCTTTATAGTTCCCAGGAGACCAATTAACCTTCTTTTAAACATATCTCTATATAGCCACTGAGACAGGCACACACAGAAATGCATACACACAACAAGCTTTTCAGCAGTCTCAGATGCTCCAGCTCCTTGTTAACCAAATTCTGATGGGGCTTATGGCAGGAGGGCAGGGCTGAAGCATCCTGCCCGAGTTCATTTTAACTCTAAAGATGACTAAATCAGGACAGATCACAATTTCTTCTAATTTCCTTTCCCCCAAGACAGGAGGTAGAGAATAATCACACAGCCTCTTCTATGCCTTAAATTCCCTTCCATCTCTTGGGGTGGAGCAGGCACCATTTGCTGGTCCCGTTACCTGCTCCCTAAGGTACCAGCTAAGGAGCCTTCTCTCACATCTCTGTTTCAGTCAAGGGCTGGTCTAGTGGGGCTGACAAGCTGAGGAAAAAGCAGTGATTTCTTCCTCCGCCCCTCCAATTCAGCAGCTCTGATTCCTAGTCCCAGAGGCTCTGAGTAGGAAGGTGGCAAATTTACATATGTCAGGCAGGAACACTGCACTTTAAATCACAGGTGATCCCTCTTGACAATTCCACTTGACTTTCAGAGCAAGAACCAGGAGACAGTAATAGAGAAGGGTGTCTGATGAGAAAATTAGCGGAGCACCACTCTTCCCCTCCCCCAGGCCCTGTGAACTGCTATGAGCAGTTCTTGCCTATTTACCCTTAATGAAGCTCCTTTTAATGAAGTATTTCTTGTGCTGTCTTCCTGTTCCTGCCTCTCCTTGTGCTGAGAATCCCATGATAAAACAGGTAGAGAAGAGGTTCTGGCCTGATCCTCCCTGTTCTGTCCCTTGGGGACACCCAGGTGATGTGTTACGAAGCCATGGAGCTGCCGTCCCTCCCACCAGCAGCAGCACACTGCAGGAGCCCACAGGGAGGAATGGAAAGGCTGTTGTAGTCTTTGGATGGAATTTCAGGCATTCCCATTTCAGGCATGCTATGGGGAGGAATTGCTCTCCATACCTATAGTGGCAGCCATTCAGCTGAGGGACAGCTGGTGGTCTGGGAACTGGAGCAGCAAAGATCCCAGAAGCACAGAATAAGCTGAGCTGGAAGGGACCCTCAAGGATCATTGAGTACAGCTCCTGGCCTTGCACAGCACCTTCCCCAGGAGTCACACCATGGGCCTGGGAGTATCACTGCTGGGGGTTTGCCTCTGCTTTTCCCATTTTCCTTTGCTGTGCTTCAGTCTCCTTGTGAAAGTCATGTCAAGTTCTGTGGAGAGGCTTCAGTGAGGTACTGGTAATGTCTGCATTTCTGTTCTCACTAATGTCATTAACATTGTGTACCCAGCTTGTGCCACGGATAAGACTGTGATCAGAATACAATTACTGCAGAGTGATGTTCCCCATCATGCTAACAGAAATGATGATTGAGGAAAATTCTTATCATGACTTGGGAATGTTAATTTCTGAACATCTGTGGCTGAATGCACCAGTAAATAACAGTATTTTTAAAGGTCAGAGTAATGAGGATATACAAAGACTACTTATCATTACCAAATGTTTTCTGTGGGGACTGTTACATAATTTGTGAACAATAAACAAAAATCTGATTTGGTGTTTTCTGCAAAGACCAGAGGAATTCTGATCCTAAGTCTGGGAAGGGGCAGCCTGCCAGCAACCAGGCAAGGATGCTGCCTTATTTACAGCTGACAAATGGGAAAATCAATAAAAATCCTTCAGATGGGCATTGTCCAAATTCATTTCATTGTGGCCCCAAAGCAGCTTATGCAATCCATATAAAGTGACTGATACACCCAGGCCACAAAACTGTTTTACCATTAAAATCCAAAGCCTTGGCAAAACATGTCCTTCCAAGATAGTGGAGAAGCTCCTCCACAGACCAACATTTCTTCTGCTGTGAAAGAGTCCTCTGAAATCTGCTACTACATGACATGAAATGATGGTTATTGGATGGTAGGAGCAAAGGGTTTTTCCTGTCTGTGAACTGGGGAAAGGCTGTTGTGCTTGGTTGTTCTGCAGAGCAGCAGAGTGGACGCAGGTTTGCCACTCTGCACTGGTGCAAACTTGCCCAAGTCGAGCTCATGGGCCTGAAAAGGCTTTAACCCCGGGGTTGTTCCTCCTGATCGAGGCCTGTCAGGCTGGCACTGAGCTGGGCAGGTGTCCCAGCTCAGGCCAAATGAGGAGCTGAGGGAGGCAAAGGCAGGGATTTTATTCCTGCCTGATGTGATGCCTTAAGCAACACCATTCCTCTGGAGGTGGGGGAATGCAACAATGTGCTAAAGCCAACTTCAGAGCTTATTGCATTTTCCTCTGTAGAGGACAAGGGGGCTTGGGGTGCTGGTTGGGGCCGTCCACCTCACACCTCATGAGCCTTAAGGAGCTTCCCTTTTCCCTGCTCCTCACTGCAGAGAAACCAGCATGTTCCTGCCCACTTTGTGTCCTGTTCTGTCACAGATACGGCCTCTCATCAGGGGCCTTTGCTCTTGAAGCTGTGGAGGTTTTCCCTTTGTAAAAAGCCATCAAATGCCCAACTCCTGTTGCAGGGGGAGGAGGGAGGGAACAGAGAGCAAAAACCTCTCTAGATAATACCAACCACAACATAATCATTTCTGAAGGGGCATGGAAATGTTAGCTTTCTGCTTCACTTTTGGCAAATATCAGAGAACAGTAAAGCGGGACAATTCTTCAACACCTACATTGGCTTTGGGTCATGGCAGCTGTTTGTGCCTGCTGCTCTCCGGTACCAGCCGAGCTGGGCCTGCTCTGGCCCTGCCCTGCCAGGGCTTTGGGCTCAGCTGCCACCATCTCTTTGTGGAACAGGGCTTTGCCACCTGGGGATACCCATGCAGGGGGTTTGCAAAAGGCAGACAGGGAAAGACAATCTCATTATGATTAGGCTTGAATGCCCTCTGCAGCTGCCATCTGCAACTCCCATGAAAAGCTTGAGCAGTATACCAGATCAAAACGGTGAAACCCTGAGATGCCTCAGGCCAGCAGATGGTCCCCGGCAGAGGAAGCCAGGTGTGGTGGCACCAGTGTCTCTGTGCCAGTCTTCACTCAGCCCTGCCATACACCTCAGGCATTGTATGAATTTTCTCACAGTGAGTGGTTCAGCTCCTGGCCAGCCAGCATGGCGCTGCAGCCAAGAAGAACTTCCAGGATGTGGCTGGGTGTAGGATTCCTTAGTTTACAGCTTTCCCACCTGAAACACAGGTTTAATTACAAGTTACCTCACAGTGTATTAAAAAAATAAATAGAAAGTTCTATTCCATCCTGCCTAGGGAAGAATTTCTAGGGTTATAGAATTTAGAGCTCAAAGGTTTACAATCTCAACAAGATAAGGCAGTATAACAGCCTCCACACTTTATGGTGTAAGCTTATGAAGAGGTCAAAATGTCTTAGTATGAGGGTCAGTTTTACTCAAAGTCCCTGTTTGAGGAGGGAAAATAACATCCTAAATCTTCATAGCTGGCTTCAACATAACTATTACATTATAGGGCATATATATTACATGGCATTGGATTGTTTGGTTTTCTCTCCCAGCCACAGTGGTTTTTGCTTCCAGTGAGACAACAAAATTAATCCCAAAAAGAAATGTGCCTCTGAGCGGGCCTCTGGCCAGCTGGTGCCATTGCACATCCTGTGCCTTTGCAGGGACAAGTGAGGAGTTATCATTGCTCTGGGACGTGTCAAGGGGCTGTGCACAGGCAGCATCACTGTCCTGGTGTCTGTGTGATGTAGAGTGGTGAAAATAGCCAATTCAGAACAGCCTTAAAAGCACCTTAATACGAAACTACATACAGCTTTGCAGCAACCTCCTGGAAGGCTCCCACGCCTTGACTGATGACTACAGTAATCTACTGGGAAACTTTCATCTTGAGCCATTGTGTGTTGCAAATATGTGGAAAACTTGGGAAAGCAAGCTATTAGCAATGACATAAAAGCAAGCAAGGAATTGTTCAGAGGAGCAACAAATAAATATTTCATAAAATGAGTCACAGGAGTCCAGGTGATTTTACTGGGTGGAGATATCAGTCCAAGAATAATTTTTTCACTGTGGAAGTATTTTAGTGCCCTGATGCTCTCACACAAACTGCAACCCCATCACAGATTGCAGGTACAAAGCCCTCTTGCTAGGCTACAAGTTTATTTGGTGTGCACACAGTGTTTGTGACTGACCTGCTCTGTGGACACTTCATGCCACCACAATTGATTGTCAAGCAAGCTGGAAAGGGTACTCCCATTGTTTTGGCCTTGACTGCAGAAAGAAGGGCTCAATGGGTGCAAAGTCCAAAATTCCCTCGCTTAGGGGCTGTCCAGAAGCTTTTCTGTGTATTTTACAGCATCTTTATGGCTTTACATATAACCTTCAGAAATGTTTTTTTGAGCCTCTGGAAACTCAGGGCAGGCTGAGCTACACCAGCTCCCAGGGCTGCAGGAGTCACAAGCAGCAGGGCCAGGAGCCAGCTCTTATCTTGCTCATCATTCCAGTAATTGCCATGCCTTCCGTTGTCCTCAGAAATTAGGAGAAAACGCTGTTCACAGTGTCTTGCTTGGCTCCCTCAGTGCCCCTTGCTGGGTACTGTGAGGTTTCCTTCAAATATGGTTTAGCAGCAGGCAGCTTGCTCTTAAATAAAACCAGGCAGCTGCCATGACTCTGCACAGTAGTGTCCCTGGGAATCCAGCTAAAGCACAGACAGGGAGTGAGCTGAGCCCCTCTGCACGGATGGGCACGGGAAGGCAGGGTGAGAGGGAGCACTGCTGCTCCCTCAGAGCCACCAGGACCCCTTTTCAATCCAGCTACAAGGGGCAGCCTGCAAGGGGCTGGGTGGCACAGAGCATCCAAGGGTGCCAGTGTGGAGGAGTCTGTGGAGCACAGCCCAGCGAGCAAGGTGGTTTTGTGCTCCTCTTCCTTCTATATTCTATATTCTTCCTACTATATTGTAACTACATTGAGCAATTCAGCTTTTGACAAACGAAATCTAGGAAAATGACAGGGCTTTCTCCGACCTCCCTGGTGTTCTGTCATTCAGGGAACGAAGATGAGAAAGGATGAGAAAGGGACAAGGACAGTCCCTGCTCCTTTTAAAGTGAGTGACAAAGGTCCCTCATCGCTGGAGGTGTGACTTCCTCTCCACAGCAAGCCTTGAGTCCTGCACATAATGCTGACGTGTCTGGCAGCACTTGGGTTCCTAGGAAATAGAAATGGAAATATGGATATGTGCCAGACACACACAGCTGAATATGTTTGGCTGTCATTTCGTTGGTATGAAACTCACAATCTGACAGAAAGCATAGGTGCCAAACCTGTGCTATAAGGGTCCACAGAAGAGACACATATAAACATATATGCAAATGAATGCAGGACTTTTCCCCCAACAAGCACCCATTGAGATGGACAGGGGTTTGGCCATCAAGAAGCTTTTCCCAAATCAGCACTTGCCAGGAGAGTTCCTGAGAGTGGACAGACCTCCACGCTACCTACTTGTTCCTGGAGGTTATGAAAGTGGTCTTTGAGTCATGTAAAGCATTTGTGTGGTCACAGCCAGCAAAGCTTTGCTCAGTGGTTAAATAGCAGATGTCAGCCTCCAAAACTGCCAGATCGGCAACTGTCAAGACTACTAACTATCATAAACCATAAAATCCACAGATGGCCTTTTCCAGAGCAACTAAATATTCACTTTGTGTTCATCTCAAAGACTGAGAACTGAATTTTCCAGCCTTCATTGCCCTTCAGTGTCTCCCAGGCAGATACTGTCAGCCAAAATGAGGGTGAGCTCCGGGGAGCCTGGTTTGCAGATGGATGTGGGAGAGAAACATGCTTTAGCAGCAACCTGACCTCCTGGTTTTCCAGTAGCTAGAGAGCTTATTTGGGGCCCCATAAGGAGATGGGGTTGGTCAGATTTCCACCCTAAACCTGATTTTTAGTCTGGCAAGTTAATAGTTTTAAAGACAAAACTTGGTCATTACTTTACAAGAGGTATCAATAGTTTCAGGCAGGCCTCATAAGGACACCAGACTTTTGCCAGGTGTGTGCTCCTTTTTCCACTCTGTGAATGTCTTGCTGTCTTGCCCCAAATCAGAAGTGTGTGGCATTGGGGTCTGTAGGGCTTCAGATTTGACCAAGAGTGAATTGATTCTGTTTGCAGCTCATCTAGAGCTCCTCACCATCAGTTCTGTCTTAGACAAAGTCTAGGACTTGCACTAACCCATTTTTCTGTTCTTGTCTCTGTAAGGCACTCTGGGCTCCTCAGTACTGATGCGGCTGCATGATAACAGCAATGAAGATAAATCACCTCCCAAGTAGGCAATAAGCCTTTTAGCTCTTTAGAGCAAATCAGAGCTATTCTGAACAGCCCACAGACAAAATAAATGGCTGTTTATCTTCATTTACAGATACTGTGGAGAGGCACAGCATGCAAATTCACTGGCCTGGGGCAGCAGCTAAGGTAGCACAGGGCTTGCTGCTCTAAGAGGGGAAAGGAGGAGACTATCTCCTCCCCACCATCTTTGCCAGCCTTTGCCACTGTATCCATCTCAATGTTTTTCCTTTAAAAGAGGTCACCATAAACAACTGCATTCCCTGCAACTATGACTGCTAGATCTGCCACTCTGCTGTATAATAATAAAATAGAAGAAAGGACTTCATTAAATTCTCATCAAACTGTTAACCAAATATTTAATGTCTGACATCCTAACATGTCCCTCCTAAAGTAAGGAATATGAGAAAATCATCTGCCAGCAGATGATTTAAAAGATATTTTGAATGATTTGTTTTTTTTTTTTAATCTTTCCCACAGGAAATAAGATCTGTGGTTTTCTTCTGATGGGAAGAGCTCAGTATCCTTATCAGGGCTTATCCAGGTGTTGATGGGCATGTGAGATTTTCCCAGAGAGCTCGTTCACATTTTGTTCTGCAAGCAAAGTGCTGTCTTAATTACCAACAGGGAATGCCACAAACATGAGTGAAGGCAAGCAGATATTGTGCACACCTCTGCAGCAGCTCAGGGGCCTGCTGAACCTGCCACCACTGCCTCTCTGAGAGAGAAAAATGTCTTGAGTAATGGACACAAACTCTTTTTATCACTCCCATGTGTTACTTACCTGCATGGTGGCCAGGGGAAATGTGACACAATTGCTAAAGATGATAAGAAATTATACCTATGAATACGTCTTTTATATTTGTTTGGTCTCAGATTTTTCCCCTGCTCACAGATGCAAAAGAGTAATTCCTGTGTATATGCATAACCAGCTTATGCAAAAGCCAGACCATTTCAGGTCTGGGATTGTTTTCTTTGTGTTTCTGGACAGCAGCAGGCAAGTTAATGCTGCTCCGCTTGCTTGTAGTATTTTGTCATTGGTACCATTTCCTGCAATTCTTTACTCTTTTCTGGTGAATTTGCTTCTCAGTAACACTTGCTTGGTAGAACCCCTTTGGTCATTTTATTTTCAGGTTTGATCTTGCTCTCTTGCTCACTTTCACTGTTACGATACCACATCCTCTTGTGGGTCAAAAGCATTCTCCAGTATGAAATGCCATGAAAGGCTCTTATCTAAAGTGAAAGAGTCAGGAGGAGGAGGCAGATATATTGGTAAGATAAAAGTAAACATTTAATGCCACTATAGTTTGATTTTTTTTCCAGACATCATATTTCTGACAATGTTTCACACCTCAAATACCACAAAAGGGATATTTTTTAGCCAGCAAACAATAAACTTTACAATTTTAATGGCAAAAGGTTCAATGCATTTGTTGACAAACTTGGAAATGGCTGTGACTTTCCACATTTTGAACTTGTCCTCATGCTGTTCTTTCTCCTTTTTTCCCCATAAAATTTAGTTGATAAAATATATATATATATATATATATTTACTACTGATACATCCTCTCCTGGAATTGCCCAATGATGGGACCAGAATAAGTTCTACATCTATCAGTTTCTCTCCTCCTTAGCCCTATTTTATACCACTGTTATAATGAGAAAGAACATAGCCATGGACAGAGTGAAATGGATTTAGCAAACATACACTTCAATGCATAGCACTTAGATAAGCATTTCCAACCATGATGTGTAAATAAATTATAAAATACAAGCAACTCTATAAAACAAGAACATCCTGAGTTTACAAATAAATTATATCCTTCATACATAGAATATGATGTGGATGTGGATGTTAGTAACCAGCAGTTTCAGCTATGGGTGGGAAAGAAGTAAAATGTAGAAAAGTTAGTATCTATGCATACATAAAAATATATGTATGTGTGCTACATGTAAATACTCACACACATACATATACAATAAAGAGGGTGAATACATCCATATCTATAGTACATAGAGAATATGTAATATAGCTGAAACTGCCTCAAGCACCAAGTTATTACCATTATTATAAAGTTCGCTCAATACTTAAGTAGGACCACTCAAAGTAAGATGGTTTGGGTTGTGTTTTATTTCCTGTCCAGGAGGGTTTGAAGGTAGTTTGTTTGAAATACTATAGCTGAATGCTGCTGAATGCTACTTTTTCAGCTACTTTCAGCATCTCCATTCTTTGCAGAATCATCATGCCCTTTGTGAGCTTCAAAAGTTTGCATAAGTGAGCACGAGACTGCTGTTCGTGAATTGGTGGCAAAAGGGTGCTACATTTCCAAGAGAATTTTTTTTTGTGTTTGTTTTGAAAGGTTGCTTGAGAAGGAAAAGAAGATAAAGACAATAATAAAATGGTTTATTATTTCCAGGAACAGGTATGGAAGCTCAGATAACCCTGGGATGAGCACACAATAAATGCAAGAGACAGAGAGAGATTATTAACTTTGCACTGACAAATCATTCACAGTTTTGTTTGCTGTGGTTATTTGGAAACCTCTTACAAATCTTAGGATAGCTAGCAACAGCCAGCCTTGTATCTTCAAAAACTGCTGTGTGCTGCCAATGCAAAAGCCTTGGGAGTTACAAAACACAGACCATGAGGATATCAGGATTAAGTGAGGTATGCCACCATCCATGGATTTGAGAAGAAATGCCTCTCTCCACGGTCATCATCCGCTCCTGTTGGTATTTAATGATCTCTGCAGTGAGCCGGTGCATCCCTGATGCTGTGCAACCATCCTTCCCATCATATGAACTGGTATCAGAGGTCGCTCAGCCTCTGGCTTAGGAGAACTGAATTTGCTTCTGCAATGCAGAAGCTTTAATTTACAATTTTAACTCTGTTAGGACTAGACAGGAAGCTTCACAGACCACCAAGAGTCCAGGCTCTTAGTTGATATAACTATGCTGTATGCCTCAAGCACATGCAGAAATTGTGTGTTAAACAGCTGAGATTATGAAATATCTTGCTGCAATTTCATGAAACTCTGACATATAGAATAGTTCATCTGGAATACTTTTACAGGATTTAAAAGGTTCATGGGAACTGCAGCAATTTGGCTACAGAAGAACCTGGATAAGAAAGAACCTTTTAAAGAAGCCCTTGAAAGAGTTTCAAGCATAAGCTTTCCCTATAGTGTGGCATAAGTTAACTTCAGCCAGGTGAGTGCAAGGGGAAAGGTTTTGTAGGCAAGCCCTCCTTAGAGGAGGGAAGGGGAGTGGTGATGTTGCCACCTGTGAGCAGATCTGCCCCTTCCCCTCAGCAACGTGCAGGAGGGGCATCTCAGGCTGTGTGTATGTCTATTTGTCAATGCATGTACAGCTTTTGCTTCTACAGTGATTTTTAGCTCATTAAAAATGATACAGCAAAATCACAAACATTTGTAAAAGGTGATTTTTGTAAAAGAGTCTGTATTTTTCAGCTATCATCACATTTGAATTCCATGCCACAGGTCCCTATTTTAAGACCAGCCATATTATTGAGATAAATGAAAAAAGTGAAGACATAAACTCCACACTTCAAGACAGACTTTTCTGTGAGCAAACAAGGGATTTGGTATCAGCATCACTCCCAGCTTTCAGCCTCTATAATTGCCACATTTAGAGATAAAAGAAAAAAATGCCAGTGTGTTTCTTTGATCCCTTTTTGTACATTCTATGCAGCTCTCACTAAGAATCATGTCAGAGGATCATGCCATTGCTTTGTGCCAGCTACTATTTCATGGACCTGCAAGTTTCAGAAGCTAGGATTTATGGCAGTGGGTCTTCTTAGACTGGATCGAAGACAGATGTTCAGCAAAAGCCCTGTGTGGCCTTTACACAAAATGAGAAGATGTTAAATACATAAGAGTGGCATGATCTTCTACTATATAACTAACAGCAAATACCTCAAAAAATGGCAGGGGGATGAATTTTCCTCACAACTGGGTTTACTTTGTAATAACTCATTTGATTCCTTATGCAATTGTGCCTCGGTTTTATCAGAGCAGGTGAGATGAGAAGAAAACCTAAGAAAGGGAACTATTAGTTTCCTTCTTTGTTCTGTAAAGTAATGCTTTGGATTACTTAGATCTTAATGACTTGACAAGGAATTGTTTTGAGGCAAATGCAAGGCATGCATGGCAAAAGAAAAGATGTGTGACAAATGTACCAGGAATTAGGGCTCTCCCACACCATTCAGAGCACAAATTGACCCAGGTCCCAGAGCCAGAGCAGTTTCTCCCTGCTGTGAGATCTGACACAGACAAGAAGGATGTCTGAATCACCCTGAGCACAGCAAAGTCTCCAGCCTATGGTTACACTTGAATTTATGGCCCTAGAGCAACTCCTGTCCCTTGTATGGATAAGGTTTCCATATGGCAAGAGCAGCAGTTCCCAGGGAGCGCCCCAGGTGCCGGAGGGGATGTGGAGCAGTGCTGGTGTTCCACAGTTCCCTCACAGCCTGACAATGAAGAGCTGCGATCTCCTGTGACACATGCAAACAAAGAATTAACCTTCAAACCTAATTACATTAACACTGCTGTTTCCTGCTAAAGCTGTCCCAGGGAAATAAGATTGATTTCTGAACGTGAAAATGATTAGGCATTACATTCGTGTTGCTCTTGTGTATTTCAAGCTACATGATGCCTTTTAAAAAATCAGCATAAAAACAGCGTAATATCAATTTTGAAGTAAAAAGCTGTTTTCAAGAAGATAATGTTTTATCATGTCAAATCTCCACAAATTTTTGCATTCTTTCTTTTGTATTAAGCCATCACAATTCTTTAAAATATAGTGGCAAATTCTGAAATGAAATGACAGAAAGTCAAGAATGCATATGGATTTTAGAACATGAATACTAGTATATTATGGGAGTTGATGGACACTCTAATTAGGTCCACAGAAACAAAATATTTGTAAGTACTGCAATTCTGCTCAATTAGTACATATTTTTAGTATGCTAAATTCATCCCAGGCATTATCAATCAATTTGGTTTCAGGGATCAATTTTTCTCCATTGTGATTAACGGGGTGAACATATGCTCTTACTCTTTAAAACAATGGCTAGGTACAAATGTTTTTGCAATGCTTCCTAAGCTGCAGAAGCACCAAATTAAGCATCAATGAATAATTGAGTTCCTGTGGGTGAGGAATATTACATGCAATAGGTATTTTACAATAGCTTCAAAATGTGTCCACTTGGTTTATGGAAACATCACCACTCCTGTGTAACTCATGGACTGTGTGCAGGAATGATTTCCTTGGATCTCTGCACTGTACTCAATCCATGGGGCCCTGCAGAGAAGAGATGGCTCCAAAGAACCAATACATAGTAACTGCTATCAAAATTGCTATAAAGAGAAGAAAGCCAGATAAATTGCATTGTTTGGGGGGATTTTCAGAGTTGGTTGGGGTTTTTTTCTGAGAGAAAAAGATATGTCTTTAATACTTAGAATATAACTTTCGTGATAGGAAATTGCTGTGGAACAGATTATAAAGTGACTTTCATCCGGGACCTTTTTCTTTTCCAAGTAATCCTAGAGATTGTAAATAGAATTTTCTACAAATCCAGTGACAAAGGCAATAGATGGATTAAGAGTTGTTATTACAGGTTGTAGAGCTCTAAAAGAAAATAAAACTATACAAATGTTACTTCTACTTTTTTTAAAAGCATTCTGTTCACCTAACCACTAGAAAATCTACCAGTATTATTTTACCATTGGGGTATTGTAAGATGGAATTGATACAGTGGTGCAGGGAAAGAAGAGTTGCACTTAAGTAAGCAGTTAATTGATGCATTTTGAGTATATTAAATGATAGTCTTATTTCCTCATAAGCAACAGGAGGGTAGCACAAATGTATGTGAGAGAGGAAATTTTCTGAATGTGCTTATTTCAGTATAGAGGAATAAGAAACCTAATTCCACAAAATTATTCTTCATGCTCATGTGTCATTAAAATGCCGTTTTGCACATTTGCTTTTGAAATACAAAGGATGCTGCTTCCCACAAACTGTTTTGTAGGTAAAGAGGCCAACTAGTAAAATAACTGGATGTATAGGGAGGTGCTGACCCTTGTGCTTTTGAGGTCAATGTGAATTTTGCCATGGCTTCAGGTACTGAGGATTAGTAAAGATGCCATAGCCAACATGCTTGAAGTGCTGTATCTACTCATTTGCTTTATTTCCAGATGTGCTGAGCTGAGCAGAGCCTGCACTCCTCAGGCACATCTGTGAGTATGGACACACTGGGCCAGGGATCAGATGTCTTGCAGTGGTATAGATTGTAAAGAGGTGAAGCTAAATGTCATCAGTCATAGTCTCAAGAAAGAACAAATCACTCATTTTTTGGACCGATAAACATGGGAACCCTTAGCCTAGAGGACAATTTTCCAGCAAGTTACTAGCACCAGGAAAAGGGGTTAGGATAAAAGTACCTCCTCATTCATAACTCCAGCCAGTACAAAGCAAAACATATATGAACAAGAAAACAAGTTATGGGGGTTAGATCAAATTGAAAAGATATTTACTTCACAGTAATGTCACTTCTCTCATACACTGCAAAACAGGCTGGGAAAATGATGGTGTTCTCCAGCATATAAGAGAGTACAGAACAGCATTTAAACAAACCTTATTCTCTGCTAGAAATATGTTTGTGTCATCTGGGAAAGCTGAATTCCTCTTTGAGTGGCCTTACTCTGGTAACAAGAAAAGACAGTTAACATTTATTCATATGTTGTACTGATTAGGAAATATCTCTACAAACACAAGTTACTTAGAAACAGCAAGTCTGAAATAGGAGAAAACACCAAGAGAAAAACAAGCTGTAAATACATTTCAAAAGTGTATTTGTTTTTTTTTTTCCTTTTTCTTTTCTTGACTAGCACCATCTGTACACAATAAAGTATGAACATAAATGTTTGGATAACAAAGATTTGCAAGGCACTTGAACAATTTTTCTGGATAGGTTTTCTTTTAATGAACCTCTCAATGGAAGTCCCACAACCACCTTTCCTCCTTCCTCAGCTAATGCAGGGAAAGAAGCATCTTCTGCCAGCAGTTCTTATTTACAGACATGTCCTTAAAAGGTTCCACAAAGTGCTCTTTTAGGCTAAGAGTATCAACAACCTTCTATCTCCATTTTCCATGCTTGTTCTGTTTGTTTTTTTTAATACTACTCCTCTGTATAGTATAGCAAATCTCTCATACACACAGCTGAGACTTGACTCCAACCTTCATCCTCATACTTTTGTCTTTGGGATGCTGTTTGGAAGGGAAAAGGAGGATGGCAGAGATGTGCATTGAAATTCTCTTGAGGTTCATCCTTTATCTGCGTCTGGAGGTGATGTCAAAACAGGTGATCATCATGAGATGGGCCTTGCAGAAGTTGACACGGTTTTCCAAACGCTCAGTCACACATTCCAGGGCCTCCAGGTATTCCAGAGAATCCAGCTCAAATACCTGCTCCAGATCAACTGTGAGAAAGAAAACACACAGATAGGAAAAGTAGACCATACTTAGTGATGACTAGTGGGAGAGTCAGAGCTAATTCAAGTCTTCAAACTCATCAGTACTATATACAACATTACCTCTGGCTTGCCATTGTCTTTGAAAGTTGCCCTTTTGGTTTAATGACTATTAAAATGACACAGCAGCTTGCCCACAGTGAAAAATACTCTTAAGTTGCATTGGATGCTTTCTGTAGTGATCTGCTCTGCCATCCTCACCAGAACTGCAGATGCCTTTGCCATGCTCCATCATCCTCCAGCATATATTGAATACTAATATGTTGAATTTCTCACACATTCTGCTGACCAGAAAGAGCTTTAAATAGCTGCTCTCTTCTGGGAGGGCAAGCCCTTTGCTGAATTCAGAACTTGGCATTTATAACAAACCTCTAGGGTCCTTGTTCCTCACACCTCTCCCTATTCCATGTGATTCCCAGTAGACCACTCCAGCAAGGCAAGGGAAGGCACACACATCAATCCCTCCAACACAAGTGCCCAGCAGCTCCCATGGAAGCCAAGTGTCATTGTCTGAGCCAGCACTGCCCATCATATCTCGTTCCTGGTGTCTCTGCAACCCTCCAGGCTTTCTGCACTTACCACATTGGAATTAGAAAAAAAGGCATCACACAGTAAGGGGACAGCAGTGCATAGCAAATTCTCTCTCTCTTTAAAATTGTCCTTTTAACTCTCTTCCTTTATAGCGTTCCTGAAACCTATACTGTGGTTGCTTTGCAGAATGCATCAATCTGGTGTCAACTTAAAGCAGCTGTTAAAGGAAGAGTTAGGATGTTGTAAGGAAATACGCCAGCCAGCCTCCTTTTGCCATTTGAAATTATCCTAAATAAACTTTTGCACATTGTGGGTTTTTTTCTATAACTCTTTGTTATGAACTTATCTGCTTGCTAATACTAAAAACTGTTGTATAAGTACTGCAGTACTCTTTATGGTTTTTTCTTTAGAGGTGATGAGGTCCTTCTTCATTTGACTGTGAATGCCCTTTAAGTTCTCTGAACTTTACACATCTATAGTTATAAAAAATGGGCCAAATTTCATTTCATTTCATGTAAGCCCACTGCTGCCAAGGGACAAGTTTGCTCCACAGTGTTATTTTGTGGTAGAAGAGCAGATTTATAATATTGCTCATATGTTTGAGTGATCTGAGGCCAAAAGAAAAAAAATCTCATTTTCAGGAGCTGTGGACTGAAACGTGTGAACGTTAATCTACCAATGGCAACATCCTCCACTAGAATACTGTACCATTTCAACCTTCAGCTCTCAGGCAAAAAGGATTGTTCAGTTCTACTGTTAACATTTAATAAGAGTTATAGAAACTGGTTCTAGAAAGACAGTCAATCTAAAGCTTGCCCTAAGGTCCTGTGTTGGTTCATTTTAGTTTACAAACAGTAGCTTACATCTCACTCTTACCAGACATTTCTGCTTCCTTCCATCCCCCCTGTTAAATAAACCAAAGGAAACCTATAAGTTCAGGAAATAAAACAATGCTCTTACATTCACTGAGCCACTTATTAGGATCCAGCATCAGGTACTGTTTGGTCACCTCCAGTTCTCTCATTAACCACTCATACTTGGCCTTGACCTCAGCGATTCTCTGCTGGCGATGCTCCAGGATTTTCAGCTTGGCATTGAAACATATCACCTCCTGCCAGCCAGGAAAAAGAAGCAGGGAAAGAATAGGTGAAGAGGAGAAGAAATGCCTAGGTCCATTCAGTGAAATGATCTTCAAATCAATAATACTGACAATGAGCCGTTTATTCTGGAAGCTTATGAATCACTGCATGAAATCATCCATCATCTGCTTTATTTTTATTGCTTTTGTTTGGTTTTCATGTTTTCCATCAGTGAGCTTTGGAGACTTTGTAATGGTAGTTAATAATAAACCATAATAATTAATACCAGGCAGCATCTTGAAATTAGATTAACTATAGGAAAACATTTCTTTTTTTTCACCAGAGTTTGGCTAAGAAAATCTAAGCTCTTGGGAGTAGAAAATCCATTGCTTGCTGTATTGAAAGCCTAAATACACCCCTGTGCTTGGTGCATACGTAATGCATTAGTCATATTTTAAAAAAAGAGAACTGGTAGCAATATCAAATTTGAAACATCCTTAAACAAAGGGAGTATGTTATGAAAAGCTCTAGCAATTCATAGTCATTAATAAAGAAGATATATTTTCTGTAAAGCTCTGGAGCACAGTAACAGCATGAGGTACAGTGCTGGAGACAGCCAGCCTGGCCTCACATGACTTCTGAGGGGTGGCAGCCACAAAGACGTGCAGCAAATGAAACCATCTGAGGACTCTACTACCCTCACTAGTGTGGAAACAATTCCAATAACAGAACTATCCTCATCCAAGCCTGTGTGAAGATCTCAACACTATTTCACAATCTCCTCTGTAAACAAATCTGCTGTGGGTGAAGTCCAGTGGAAACCTCGCTCCAACAAGTTTCTCCAAACATCACAAACAGCTTCAACAAGTGTTAGAGGCTAGGTAGGAAAAATGCCTTAAAATAATAATGAAGTCTTTAATCCATCATTACTCTAAAATACTCAACCTCAGATACTCCTCCCAATCGTATGTTTTAAGTGCTGACCTTTGCAATTTAGGCCCACCAGGAGATTGCACGGATGGCACTCACCTTGCTGTCCCCACCCCGCCGTCGCTGGAGCCTCTCCACGTCATCTATCTCATAGACTTTGATCTCAAAGGGCTCCCCCAGCCCCCTCTGCCCGCTCCGCAGCGGCCCGTCCACCCAGCGCACCCCGGGGCTGCTGGCTGGCTTCCTTGCTGGGGAGGCGGTGTCAAGGGATAGAGCTGGAATGAGCCTCCTCCTCTGGGAACCTGCCAATGGAGAAAATGCCGCTGCATGTTAGCACAGCTACTGGTTCTCCTTGCCTTTGCAGAGAAGTCTACAAGTGATGTATGTCTGGCCTTCTTAGACACAGAAGAAAACAGAGGGAGAACCCAGGGAGGCCACGGGACCTGGAGCTGCAATGTGCAGTGCCCACCCACCATGAGGGACACTCTCAGTGTTGGAATGTTGGGGGACACAAGACAGATGATCGACTTTGGACCTGGTTAACATGAGAGATTTGATAACAGGATGCCTTGGCAAAAGCAAATGGAACTTTGAAAATTAGACCTAGATTGCAAGAAGATTAAATCAAACAGGTTTACCAGAAAAAAAAATCTTATTAAACGCTGTGATTTTAACCTCATCATTGTAGTACACATTACTAGTCCCCCTGAAATAGTATATAATTGTTTATATCCCACAATAAAACTGGATTCTGATCACCCAGTCAGTCTCCTCGTCTCTCTCCATCACCGACACCTCAGTGCTCCTCGGTGCCTGACTCCAGGATCTGGCACTCAGAGGGCACACATCCCCTGAAGCTGGCAGAGCCTGTGTCTGCTCCCCATTGATTAGGTCTCAGCACACACAGGCAAGCCAATGAAGGACCCAAGCCAGCAGGATGGAACTGGTCCAGCCTAACTTTCCTAGTTCTTTACTGCTACTGAACCTTACAGTCAAAGGACAAGCACTAGCCAGCCTCTGCAAAGTGCCTGCCACATAAGATGCCAAGTCAGGGCCTACAGTAGAGCAAGGAGGAAAAAAAATATATGTCCCTGGTATGGTTTGTTGGGAGAAAAAACAAAAACACAAAAAAAATCCCAACAACAACAAAAAAATCAACAAGTTGCATTTTCTTGCTTAGTTTAGTAAAATCAAAGCAATGGCTTGGTTGGGAAAAAAAAAAAACAACTCTAAAAGTTTTATAGCTGACGCAGGGTCTTCCCTAAGACACAGCAGGAATAAAAAGGATGGGAGAAGCCAAAAACAAAAGCCAGAGCCAGCAAGTTTGAGTGAAACTATTAACTGGCTTTCTTGGCTGCAACTACATAAGTGATGCCAGCCAGCAGGGAAGAGATGATGAATGATCATGCAGATTTTATTTTAAAAATAAGATAAAATCATTTATAGTAATTTCCCACATTACATTTATTGAGGCTTGAATGTTAATAGTTTCAACATGTCTGTCAACTTGGTGCTTCAATAAAAGCTAGAAAAACCCCAAAACATCTACTGATTGCCTAATTTTTGCATTTTCAAGTAAGAAAGTATTGCCTAGTTTCATTCATGGGAGTCTGCTTCTGTGCTGACTTTGAGAACTATTCACATCTTATCCTATGACTTCTGAGTACAATAATCTGTGCTACAAACCAGTAGGTCTGTGTTAGAGACAAGTAATTAACCTGTAAATTCTAGCTTTAAAATGGATGAGAATGGGTCATTGGAAAGCCTAATCTACAGAGATTTTATTTGGATACATCTGAGACAACCCAATGCAGGAAAGAGAGCACAGCCAGAGCTGATTGACAGAGTTCTGGGTAGACAGGGAGCTCTACAAGGCCCCTCTATACCAAACAACCTGAGATTGCCATCCTATGACACTTATCATAGCTGTGCTTATTGCTCAAACTGCAGCCCAGCAAAAAAACTCATGCCAGAACAAATGAAGCCTTACAAATACCAGCAAGCAGGAGTTATTTTAGTTCTCTGGTACCAGTCACTGGAAGACAACGTCAGCATTCCCTTACCTTGAATGCATTTCAGTTAATCTCTAGATTAAACTGCCTGATCAAGAGAAGAGACAGATCTTGATAAAAGGAAAAGCAAGACTTGACCCATTACAATAGTCAAAAACTGACAACAAGAAGACAGACAGTTTGGGAAGACCCCAACAAACTGTGATTCTAAGGGTGACTCCTGTCAGCAGTGTAGGGAAAGGTAACCAAATGCTGGGAACAGCTGCATACTTGAAGGGAGGTGAGAGCACATTGTGGACTATTCAATTTTATTTCATGTAAGGAGAGATCCTGAAATAGGCTCAGGTCCTCCTGGGAAACAAGTCCTCCACTTGCTTAGATGGGAAGGGCAATGAGTATCATCCTAGTGTCACTCAAGATCAAAAGGATTCGGGCATTAAATAAGTTTTTTAATACTTTTGAGGCTTTTGTCCATGGTGTCTTACAGAAGCAGTCTGTCAAATTTTGTTTGAGTATAAATACAATCTCTTTGCTGTTTGACAGCTTTTAGAGCCAGCGATATCAATAAGCATCAGATCTGACCTTCTGTTTAATGCACCCAGTGCTGTTAATTATTTTTCCTTTCTGCCCCACAGTAATGGTCACATCTCCTTTCCTGGCATACCCTTAGATTAGCTCTAGCATTTCAAGGAAGCAACTGAGCAGACTGGAAATTCCTTCTGCCCAGATCTCCATGCATGGCTGGATTACGACTAAGCGCCTTTTTCCGTGATGTTTGATTTTCTTCCTCTTTTCCCCACTGTGGCTGTTAAAACCACCTTCTTGTGTAATGAAGCACTTTTAAACCACTCCACTGGAAAAAAATCTGTCTCCAGCCGGAGTCAAAGTCCAGGTCCAAGACTCTGTAGAAATGCAGGTGGATGGCTCCAATGCCCCTTGCCACAAGAACAGCATAAGAGTTCTACTTTGAGTAAAGCAAAACAGATTGCTGGGTTATGAAGTAGAGGAATGAGAGTAAATTTTTTTGCATTTTGTTCCCTTTCATATCCATTTGGCTCAATGGGAAGCAGAAGCCTGGGGTGGAGAAGGAGGGCTCCAACCTGAGGCTTCCTTTAACAGCCCTTGGCCCTTGGGAGAGGGGCAGCTGAGAGTGCAGCAGTGGCAGGAGACATTAACTCATTGTGTTTTTCTAGCCAGAGCTCGTGTCTGGGCTGCCTGGGAGTTATGACAACAGGACAGGCTGCAGCTCATGGTGCACGGGGACAATGCAGCAGGGCAGAGCTGCCTACACAGCCTCCTTGCCACCCTCTGCCAAGGACTCCTCTGGGACACAGGTGATGGCAATGGGGCTTCCAGGGGGTACAGCTGTGTGAGACACAGGAGAAAGAAAAAGAGAGATGTCTGTTTATCTGCACCTTGAATGCTGACTCACGATGATTTATCTGAGGCCTAGAGTGCTTTGAGGAGAAATTAAAATGAAATATCTTCTTCCTCTTTCCAGTAAGGTAAAAGTGGATCTAGTTTGTTCTAAACTTGCACTGAATAATAGGCTGCTTATTAGCCCAGGTACAGAAAATAATGGTGCCATTTGACAGGAGGCTCCTGACACTGACCTCTCCATTTAGTCTCTGGTTTTTATCTTATTTTATGTTAATTTGGATCAGTAAGGAGATACAGCCTAAGCAGAGCTTTGGGGTGAATATCACAAAGCACTGACAGCTTCCTCAACCCTAACAACACGCAACAATTAAATTTTTAAAATGAATGTTGTTTTCCATTCATATAGCAAATATTCGTCTGAAGTCCCAAATTTATTTGGTACACTTGACAGAGTTAGGATCTCATAAATTTTGACTCTATAATAAATAATATGCTTTGTGGGAATTAGAGCACACTACTCCTCTATTCCCTATGTATGATTTATGAAGAAAGTGGGAATCCAGGGAGCTCAACAGATCCAGGAGCAGATCTCAGCACCCTCCCACCTCTGCGCCACCTCTGCCCCACCTCTACACCTTGGCAAACTGGCTGACCCTCCCACCATGTGAATAGAATTCATTCCTCCATTCAAAAAAGAAATTTATACCAAAAATCAATTTGAAAGAAACACAGTAAGATGAACCCAGGGTAAAATAACTTCACATTCATTTATGACCATGAAGTATGTAAAAGCAAAATGTCATTTGCTAAATGCCCTGAAGGATATGTTTTCCACTTAGTTTGAATTTACCCACTCTCAGAATAACCCCTCTTGAACCTAGTTTGAGTATGAATAACCAGATTGTGAAATAGCCATGAAAATACACAGGATATAAGATTTACTTTTGCAACAGGTCTATTGCTCTACCTTAAGCTATAGGTTAAGGTTTGGCCAGGTTAAGTTTAATATAAAGAGAGTAGCACAGCAGTGAGGGCATTCAGTGTGAAAGTAGATCTGACTGAAGAGTGGCACTGAAGCTACAACATATTTCAGCAAAGGTAAGGTATGAGAAATACGGACCAAGGTATGTGAGGGTAACTTTGAGGATAAAAAGGCACACTGACCTTGACCAGCAAAATTGCCAAACTGCAAAAGGATGTGTGCTCATAAAAGTATGTTTTGACCAGGGCAAAAGCTCTAAAAAAGTCTGGTTTTGCTTAAATTCTGTATATTTTGGAATGTTCCCCTTAGGCTTCTTTCCAAGCACACATTCCAGATTGAGCATCTTTTCTGTGAAAAAGGTAAAGGCAAAAACTGCAAGTACAAAATCTTAATGAAAAACAGTGTGATGCATATCTCTTCAAAGCAGAATACACCCAAATGGGATGCAAAACAACTGCCGTCCTAGAAATTTCAAGGTATTTCAAACAGAAAATGAAACTGTAACTTGATACAACAACATTTCAGAAGTTTATATTGTGTGCTCCAAGGCGGGATGTGGAGCCAAAGCTATTCCCCACAGCATTTAATGTTATGAGATGCAAAATTGCCTTTCTGTACAGAACCTGTTCCTCAGCATTTTGGTTTTTCTCACCAGACAGTCCAAGGAAATTACAAGAACCAGACCTGGCTAACTAGAGCAGTACCCCTAAGCTATTCCTTCTCTGGCTCCAACAGCAATAGCACCGTTGTCAGATGTAGCATCAAGCTTCTCTTACTAGCAGAGATTATCTATCCTATTTCCTCTGCTGCTCCTCACTGTCTGACAACAGGGATCCTGCTCTGTTTGAGTCTAAAATGTGATGCTGACTTTGCCTCTTATTCTTATTTCCTAGTGGGATCTGCACTTATGGTCAATTGTCCATGACTGAACCAACTCCTCCCCTTTCCTTTGACCTCCTTCCTCCTAGCTCATTTTATTGCCAGTGTAGAGCACACAGCTATTCACTCCATGGATTTTCATACGGTGTGTACAGCTCCCCTCCTGAAAGGGAAGTCATTGCCAGTGTTTTCAAGTGGAAGGCCCCTCTGATGATGAGGGGATTTCACCAATAGTATTTAGGGTTCCCATGTTGAGGTCAGTTCTCCAAACACCAAAGAACTAAGGTCTATATTGCCAGAAAATCCAAACAGCAAGCACTCATCCTCTCAATTCAGATTACACAGATTGCACAGAAAGGGCCATGTTGCATCCAAATACCTGGAATAGGATACACTGAGAGGATCCATCATTCAGAAGAACATTTTCTATGTCCATCTCCCTGTAAAACAATTCAGGCCACATGCTGTATTGACTGTTATGCAAGCCCACTGTTCTGAATCGATAAGAAGTACGAGGACACTTGAGGCAAGAAATCACTTGCTTCCTACTTATTGGAATAAAGCAATGCTTATTTATAATATTCCATCCACACCTATACTAGATATGTTGTTTCTGTACTGGTATAAGGAATACGCTGATGTACATCCAATTTCTAATTATTTTCTATCAACACAGTTCATTTCTATCTACCCAGTTCATTTCTTAACCTTGCTTTCTGAATTACTGTCTTATTTTTAAAGGAGCTTTTCAGGGCAGTTTAGAGCTGGTGAATGAGCACTGCTGAAACCAGATCAGAAAGCAGCCCTCCTGCGGCGTGGCAGGTTGACAAGTAATCTGGGAGACGCTCCAGGGAAGATGCACATCACCCACAATTCCTAGCAAAAAGAAACCAACCAGAGTCTCTTCTAAACATTTCTCTCTCTTCAGGCTGGATTTTGGTTTAACAGGCATTTGTCAGCATTATGGCATTATTTAAGAAGCTGGTTATTATTACTACGGTACTGCCTTGAAGAGCTGCTCCGGTCACTTGGACAGCAAAGGCAGAGGCTGGAGGGGGAAGCGCTCTAAAGCCAGAACATTAGCTCCCACCAGGACAGTGGTGGAGGCATTCCAGTGAGCCAATTCTGTGGCAGTGTCAGGAGCAGGTTTTATTTACACCCAGCCTAATGGTGTGCGAGTCAGTCATGCATGTTGCATGGAGCCTTCACCGTGCACAATAGCCTGCTGCCACTTCCTCTATTAAATCATTCCTATGTTCATGTGGCTGAAAGCTCAGTGCTGGCATGCAGTAGTCAAGCGTGTAAAAAATGATTACTCTGATCCCTTTCAACACAGATTTGCTGCATGAAATGGCCTGGCTTTGACCTGGGAAAATCAATGCTGTTGTTTTAATGAACAAAAAAAAAAATTGGAGCTGAAGCCTGCATTTCCCCTCCCTCTAGCCGCCCCAGGGCTGTCCAGTCAGCAAGTCACATGCATGAAGTGGTCACCTGCATGCAAACAGCATTTACTCATATAATTCTAAACATCCTTTGTCATGGTAAAAGTACAGTACAGGATATCAATTAGCTACCATCACTTGTAAGCAAGTTTAAGCAGAAATGCTGGAGGTGCCCTACAGCTTTCTGATACAAAGGGCAATTTTCAGCTCCCCACACTGTGCCTTAGGCAGTCTAAACATGAACCAAATTCCTTTTCACTTGGATTCAATAAGAAAAGCTCAGACTCTCTTTGTTGGTGCTTTGTTTCATCATTATCATTTTGGCCATGTTTCAAAATGTGATGCTTTGCAATATTGGTAGGAGACAGACTTTCATAATTTACAGTCCATAGATTCAGCCTCTGGCTTTTTTTGCTACTTTCATAGAATGAGCTAAGTGCTTCCAGAGAGTAACTATGTTCAAACATAGAGTTTTCAGGGTTTTCCAGGAACCTCTAAATCTCCATCTTTAAAATCATCCCATCAGTGAAACCCAGAGCACACGAGCATGAGGAAAAAGGAGGTCAATTGTAGATAATTAGTCATGCCTTAACAGTCTGTCTTTTTATTAAAGTGTTTAAAATCATGTAGCAATTTGCTGTTCTTTGGTGTTTAAAGTTAGTACCAAAAAAGAGCTGCAAGGAGTCATGAAACTTTACTATGAATGTCATCAAATGCTGCAGCAGGAATCTTTAATTATCTGTAGTCAGACAGTTCCCCATGCAAAGAAGATGAAAGGCATGTGCCCAAACACATACACACACCCAAATCCTATCCTGGACTGACAAAAGCAGGGGTCTCCATATTCTGAGATATGCTCAGGGCATAGCTTTAAACTTCAGGAATCCAACCTTTGGAAATCTTAATTTTCCCCCAGTTTTGTTTCTACTTGGCCTGACTTTCAATAGTAACTCTTAGGTTTTTGTTCTCTGATGTTCACTGATACTTAACATTCAGGAAAACGTTAAGTACCAGTGGCCCTCACTGACTCAACTGGGAAGTGCTTTACTGAGGACTTTATGCCCAAAGTCTGTGTCTTTGAGCTGCCCCCTTCTGTCTCACATCTTTTTCTCATGCCCCAGTCCCAGGAAAGGGCCTTTGCACACCAGCTGCAAGGCAGGGGTCCCCACCAGCACCCCATGGCTGCTGCTCATCTGCTGCTGCCCCAGCCCTGCTTGGGCCATGGATCACTGCCATCAGTGTCTCACCCTGCTGCTGGCAGAAGCCCCAGTACCAGCAAAGCTCCAAGCTCAGACTCAGCTCCAAAAAGCCACAAAACTAGAGGAATCAAAGGGATACACTCCTTGGCAGAAGTCTGTCCTATCTCAACAGAGGGCTGCAGAAGTGACAGACTGAAGCCTGTAGGTCTAACTCAATGCTACATGGGATGGAGACTTTCTCGGGTATCCAACCCTATCTCATAGGGAACAGGAAAGAAAACTGCTCCAGGAAGACCAGTGTCATCTCCATAAAATGCCTTGTTTATGATGAATGATCTCAGAACCTCTCCTGTTCTATTGCTCTCAGGGAAGGAGGTTTCCTTACAGAGACTACTGAAACACTGTAAGGGACAGGAACCTGTAAATATATGTGGGAGAGGGCAGAAAACTCTGGAAAAAACACATTTATGCACGTAACATGAAAATGCAAACAGGACTTGGCTTTACTGGGTAAAACTTATTAGAGCCTGGACTCTTCCTTTGCTACTACCTCATAGTGGGTGAGGTCTATAATTAACACCAAGGCTCCATCTCTGAAATCATCCAGTCATGTTTGGCATTGAGAATTATTTTAAAGCAATGCCAACATGCATCCAAACTCAGTAAAAGATGCTAAAAATCAAACCAGAAGAGCAAAAGGGAGGTAGATAACACTTCTGATCGAAGGACCTTGCTATTACATTTTTTTTTTTGTATCGGCATTATCTACTTTTATGAGCTGGTAACAAGAGAACTCAGAAATTACACGAGTTGCCCAAGGTGATACAGCAAACCAGCAGCACACCAGAGAATACAGCACAGATCTTGCAAGCCCTAATTTGCTGCCCTGCCTGCCTCCCTTTCATACCTGTTGCACCCCTGGGATACAAATAGAGCTTTGGTAAAACTAAAGTTCAACCAGAACGCACTTCCTGAGCACATACAGGACTATGTACTATAAAAGCACCCTTATCACTGCCTTTCCATGGGGAGGCACTGGGCCACCACACTTAGAATTTCTGAGGAGTTAAAAATAATAAATAACTGCTGCAACTTATAACTGTACAAACTATGCCCTAACACTTCAGTGTGCTCAAGACAGTACTGCCTACCCAAGAGAGAGGAAGCTGGAGCCAGAGAAAGAAATTTGGATGACATGCCAATTGTTTCTTACAGGGAAGGGCTAAGGTAGTGAACACAAAAATCAAAGTACAATATAGTTGTACAGATGATTTCAGGCAAAGAAGGAAGAAGGGCCTGCCAGAAAAAGAAAATAGCAAGTGGAACTCTGTTTTCCATTACTCAGCAAGGGCAGAGGAGGATGTATGGCAAAATCAGTTGTGGTTGAGGTTAGGAGTCGAGGGTGCCTGTAATTCAACCCTGGATCTGGCTCTCAGTAGGCTGAGGGCATCAGGCAACTCAGTAACACTCTCTACCTTCATTTATCCATCTTAAAATGGGGTCTGGAATAATACTTACACCACAGTGTGGATTAAAGAGAAGCAATACAAAGCTTTGAAATGTACAACCATAGATCAGGACTAAAGAGCTTTGTTTCTGCCACAAACAGTCACTTTGGGCCAATGTATGCTGACATGATGTTACAGAACCAATGTTGGATATTAGAAAAATGGGAATATTTATTAAATGCATACGTTAGCAGGGGAAAGGCTTATGTGCCTCATGAGGCAAGCACATGATTTTTCAATAGGTACCAGAATGCAAAAGGAATTATTTTTATTATTATTTTCTTCTAATTTTGTACATACACAATTTTGTACTGCATTGTCTGTGAACTGTACAGGTACCCAGGCAGAGCCCAAAAATTAACCTAAGGCTAACAGTGAAGGATATGAACTAGCTTTATCCTTCAAAAGCTGTCAGGGTAGGTCTGATGCTTCATGTATGACATTCAGGGCAGAAGCATCTACACATACAAATAATGCACTTAAGAGCACTGAAAGACAAGATCTTAATCTCAAGGAAAAATGATGTCTCTCCAATGTGTCAGAACTTCAAAAGTAATTGTGAGATCTTCTGGTGATTCTCTTAAAGACTCTTTATAGCTCCTTTTACAGGGGCCTTGGGCTGATTCATGTTGATCGTGCCTGACAGCTAGCATTTCTGTTAATAATAATCATAAATAAAGTGGACAAGGTTGCCTGACCTGAAATGAGCATATCTATAGTGCCATATCCATTACAGCACAGTGGATCTGTGACCGCAAATCAGGGAAGGTCCAATGCTCTTGACACTTTATATTAAAATAATATCTGTCTTTGAAAATCTCAGAACCTTTGTGTGCTAGTTTTTCATTAAAAAGTGTTTCTTCAGAGATAACACTCACACTCTAAGAAAGGAGATACTACAGAGGATGAAAGATTACAAAACTTCTCATTTTTTCATTGTACAATAAAAATACATTTGCAAACAGCTCTATTCTCCCTTATACCTTAACTCCTTCTTCACATTCTCCTGCATTGAAGTAATAATCCTGGTTTTATGCCATCATAAATCTGCTGACATTTGAAAAATTATACTATTATCAAACACATCAAAACAGAATTATGATTTCACTGCTGCCAGACCAAATGCAAACAGGAGCTGGGTTATATGAACGTGAAGCCTGATTAATTTCTGGGCAGTGGTTTTCTGCTAGAAATAGGGATGGTGGTAAAACATGAGTTTTTAATTTCCATAAAACCCCTGGTTGCACTTATAAACAAGTCATACCAAACAATACAGGAATTACTTGCTGACATAGGGAATCACTTTCAAAAGTAAAGTATCAGAGATGATACACTGAGAATCTCTCCATATCAGGTGACATGCTGAATTAAGAGAGAAGCTTTGTAAATTACTTTTAAGGGAGGTCAATGTACCAGGCTATGCTGAGTCCACTGGGGCAGGCAATTTCCAAGGACACAGACAGGCCCTTCACTGAAAACCCTCCACCCCAGAGATTCATGTCCATCATTAGGCAGATAATTGCAATGTTGCTGACTAAGGAGAGAGGAACCACCTCACACCAGCAATTAGGATAGAGAGATTAATTTCTTGGCCAGCCAAAAAAACGTATATTTGGGGAAAAAGAAAGGTCACACGTTACACAGCAGTAAAAAAGCAGCAAATCTAGGACTCCTCATGTTCCCTGCTAATCAAAGGTTCATACTTACCTCATCACTTGATAATTTTGCATACCTGCACTGTATGACAAATCAGTGTCAATGTTCTACCAGGTAGGCTCAAGGCCTGTTCTTTCCTGGTGTGTCCTCCAGACTGCTATAAGAACAATCTTAAACCTGAGTCTCAAACAGATCTCTCCTTCACAACTCCCTTTTAATGACTACTGACACAATGTTTAGTCCTGCACAGGGGTTAGCAAAAGCTGTGAGCCAAAATACAACCCTGGTTGTATTTGTATATACAATACGTGAACTTATAAAATACAACACACACACATGAAGCTTGTCTGTAATTAGAACACCACAAAGACAATACTTTTGTCACTCATTTCTCCAGCCTTGTCCAGCCTCCAATGTGCTATCAAAGCAGAGAGAAGTGAAACGAAACAATAGCAGTTTTGTGAGCATCAGAGTAAAAAAATATTGATCCTCTAGTGATTCAGTTTGGGGATGAACTCTGGAGTCTAAGGAATCCAGAGGCTGTGCCTGAAGCTTTCTCAGAGTTTTTCTGTAAAATATGTCCCTTGGGGGACTAAGGGGAACATTCTCTGGTATCTAATCTGTTCCCTCATCTGCACAGCTGCCTGTTTTTTTCCCAGAAATTGATAAACTTTTCCATCTAAATGACCTGTGGAAAAAGTCCATATTAGATTGGCAGCTTCTCCACAAGACACAATCAAGTTGTCAGTTTACAACCACAAATGCCATCTCTGTGGACAGCTTTGTTTTCCTTTTTCACAAGATAGAAATCATCCTTCTCTTCCTTACAAGTTATCATTAAACAGTTCATATTTGAAAGGGGTTTTTAGAGGCAGAGCTCTTCAGAAAGAGGAAAATCAATTTATTACCATTTAAGTGAAAGGCTAGGAAAAGAGATTTTCCAAGAAGACGCAAAGTTACCTTCAGAAATAATATTCAGTCATTTGGTCTGGGCTTGCATTATGCAGAATGATCACTTTCAGATGCATCCTCTGAACAGGTACAATCAGCTCTGCATTTATGGATGCTGTTTTAATAGCAGAATCTATTGCATTTACATCTGTGCTGCACATGTTCTTTCTGCTACCATAGTCAAGAGCATAAAGAAAGGGAGAGTTATGCATTACTCTGTTCACTGGAAATGAATTCCAGAGGTGAGTATCACAGCAAGTGGAATGGCTGGTGAATTAGGAACACTATGAGAAAAACACAATTTAGAAAGACCCAGCTACTGTAGAATAAGTAGCTACTGATATTCCACATTCCTGTGCCACCAGGTCCGATGTCAACCTGAATTTTTTTCAGAAGTAGATTAGTCAGGACTTGCACTACAAGTTGGGAAAACAGTACCTGGGAAAAATGTGAACTGACCAGCTCATGAATGGTCCCCATCCCTGTTCTGGAACTTTATGAAACTTGCTCTCGTGGAAAGAGGTACCTGCACAGACTCTTGATATGACCCAGAAAGCTCTTGCTATCTAATTTAAAAGTCCTGATGTAGTGTGAAGCTACTGGGGATTATGTCTGAACAAAGATGAAGTCTTCTCAATCCATTCCATGATCACAAAAAAGTTCCAGATTTGAAAGTGCTTCAGTGCAGTAGTTCCCATATATTGTTCTTAATATTACCTATTATTAATTATCAATAAATTTCTGGGAAAAGGAGCCACAACTCAAAAGGCAAGAGTCTCAGGTACAGGATAGCATCTTTCAAGGGGCATGGACACATTTTTGCTCCATCTCCTATGTGGGGAGAAGGAACTCAACAATGGTTTCAGATGGACCTTTGGGCACACAAGGAGCAGAAGCAGGCTCACAAGAGATACAGCCATTCAGCAAGACTCTGGTCTTGGGCTGGTGAAACATGCATATTAAGGCACCTTTCTGGAATCAAGTCAGAAATATATTTGTATAAATAAATATTGAATGTGGCTGTCACTGGCAAAACTAACTAAGTTTTTGTTCATTGGAAGCAAACCGAAGTGAAAGAGGTCAGTAAGAGACTCCACAGCAAAGGCAATACAACCACACAGGATTAGTGAATCCAAAAGGAAAAAAGGCAGAGCCTCGGATGCTTACCATGCCCTTGCTTCTCAGCTAAGAGGTGGAACTGGTATTTAACTATCTCACCCTTAGGGCCAGCCTACCCCTGAGTACTAATCTGCTTTGGTCTGCATCCCTCTTTCCCACAACCACAAGCTTACCTGCATTCAGTCGTTTCTTTGGGGTTTTGAGGCTGCGGCACCTGCCGCTGGCAGAGCTGCTGTTCTCGCTCATGGAGTCCTGTGCTGAGGAGGCGCTCCCCGTCGCCTCGCTGTCCCTCATCATGCTCTCGTAGCCACTGCTGCCCCCGCTGTGGTAAAAGAGGGCTGTTTTCCCCATGGCCGGGGGCAGCTCCCCGCTCAGGACGCTGCTGTTGTCGCTGCCGTGGCCACTGCTGCAGCGGTGCGGTTTCCGAGGAGGGGTGATCTTGCTGTAGGGTGAAGGCAGCATGTGAACAGCTGGCTTCTCATCTCCAGGAAGGCCCCCACGCTCCTCTGTCTCCAGGCTTCCCGGCAGCTGAACGCCTCTGGCACTGGTGCTCCCTTGGAGCAGCTCTGAAATCCGCCCATTGACAGCTCGAAGGGGCAATTTGGAAGTAAGGCTGGAGCCTCGGCTTCTGCTGAGGGACTGCATTGACCAGGACATGTTCTTCCCACTTGGGGGCAAACTGGAGCTCTGCCCCACAGACTGAGGCAGAGACTTGGTGGAGAAGCTGAGTGTTTTGGTGGCAGAGGCAGAGAGGCTGCGGGCCTTGGGACTTGCCAGCAGGAGCTTGCTGACAGCAGAGATCTTTGACTGGCTGGCTTTTGGGGAGGCACCTGCCGACTGGGAGAGGCCCGAGTTGGTGGGTGAGGACATGGCACTGCGGCTGAGGCTCCTTCCAGCCCTAGGCATGGTGGTGTCTCTGCCAGGGCTCATTTTGGAGCTCACAGAGGACAGACTTTCTGCTCTTTCCAGCGACAAGCACTCATAGTGGCTTCCTGTGGACCTCCCTAGGGAGTTGGTCCTGCTGGCAAGCTGCTCCAGTTTGGCACTGAAGAGCTTGCTGCTGCTGTTGTTGATGCTGCTGTCTATGCCAGGGCCTTTTAGTTTGGCATTCTGCTCCTCGGGGAAGCTGGCCAGGAAGGACACAGGCTGGCTGGAGGGACTGCTCGTGGTGCTGTTGGCTGCACTGTGCTGGGGGCTGGCTCTATTCTTCTGATCCAAGCTTGACTTTCTCACAGGTGGTAGAGGAGGGGTCCCTTTGGGACGAGTGAGTATGCAGTGTTTGGGAGAGGCCATTTTCTTGTCAAGACTAGCCCTAGAAAACTGGGGGAGGGCGGGAGAATTGACTCCACCGCTGTCAGTAAAATTGGGATGGAGATGACTGTCAGATTCTTCCACCTTGCTTGCCTTTGGGAGCCCTCTAGAGAGGCTACAATTCTTCAAGCCATCACTGGAATGAACAGGGCTTTGGGTTGCAGAGCTGGATGCTGCCACCTCACACCCATCCACAATCCTTTTTAGACTGTCAGATCCTGGGGAAGTAGAGGTGTCCCCACTGCTCGTGCTAAACCTGTCCATGGAGGACTGTTTTGTGCTGTGCTCAGGCTTGGCTGAAGCCGTGACTGTATCAGGCCTTGGCCCGTCACTGCTCCCAGAGCTGTCCTTTTTAACATCTTCTTCTCTCTTCAACCAAGGGTCTTCAAATTTGATAACCTTCTTAGCAATGGATTCTTTCCCATCATGGGGATGAACAGCCTTTGGGTCTGCAGTCACAGCTGGTACAGCATCATCACTGTCTTGAGCTTTGAAGGAATTAACAGCAATACATGGATACACGGTAATGTTTGTCTTCATTGGGATGTAGCCCTCACAGCTGCTGAGACTTGCTGTGTTTTTGATTGTGACAGTAGTTTTGCCTAGAGCTGATATTTTACAGCCTTTGATGGGTGGCACTTTGCCGAAAGCTTCCTCCCCCATTTCCGACATTATAAGCATGTTGTCAGTCACTGACTTCTGTTTGTCACTTACACAAATCATGCTGGCACTTTGTATGGTACTTGCAAACTCAGAGACAGGGGGCTCTGCCATAGCTTCCCCGTGCCCATAGCACGCCTGGGCAATGAAGCTGTGGCACGACTGTTCACCGTCACTGCCCGTGCTCATTTCGCTCAACCACGAGCTGATGGATGAGCGCCTGCTGCCATCGTCTTGGGGTTTGTCATCCAGACTCAGCTTTGGAAGAGGAAGGAACTGTGTGATGCTGACTTCAGACACAGGAGCTGCACTGGAGTAACACTCAAGATCTTCAGAGATACTGCTGATAATACTGACTGGCCTAGAGCCAGAGGCCAAAGCCTGCACGGAGCAGTCACTGTTAAAACTGATGATGCTGGTCGGGCGCCCATTGTCAAGGACACCACTAATGGTCAGCTCTTCCACAAGGGTGAACACAAGCTCATCCTCTCCGTTCAGCTCCAATGGCTGTTGCACAGTCACCATGGTTGTGCTCAGAATCTCTTTCTTGGATTCTGGAGAAATGCTTTGTTGCCCATCTTCATTGAGAACAGTCTCTTCAAAATCCCCATTGTTGGATGACACTGACTTTTTCATAATCTGAGGGCTCATACCTACAGGTGGGGTCCGGATTTCTGGCTGTAATAAAGATTCAGTAGATGTCATGGTGGCATCCTTACTCAGGGGAGCTGGTGGGGGAGTGGAGCTGGGCAGGACTCCTTTCTGTGTGTAGACTTTGCACCTCTGGGAAGGAGAAGTTGGTGGCTTATACTCAGATGTCTTTGAGAGGCTTGCAATGCCAAGCCGGGGTGAACCCATTGGCCGAGGTTTGCCTTCCACAAATCCAGAAGTGTTGAGCCCTTCTCTGCTGCTCTGCAAGCTGGTGCTGTGTGCTAACTGACAAGAATTAAGCTCTTTACTAGAGCTGCCTGTTACACTCCTGGGAGAAGAAGGAGTTGAAAGATTGGTAAGAGCTCCAGAAGGAACAGGGGAGTGATTTCTCCTAGTTTTGCTGGGTGTTGTGTTTGTATTTTCCTTGGCTTCTCTATCAGGATGCTGACATTCTGGCATCGTATCTTCCTTATCTGACTCTGGTAAGTGGCTAAGCTCTGCCAGCTGGCTTGAGACAGCACACTTAGACATCTGGTCTGAGGTAAATTGAGCAGGCATCTCTTCAAAGGGAAATTTGTCAGTCTCTTCACTGCCATCTATGCAATCCAGTCTCTCCTGGAGCTCTGCAAAGGTGTTGCACTTCAGGCAGTCTCTTTCAGATGTGCTGGGCCCTGATTCACTAACTTCCTCCAACCTGCCCTCATTTTTGGTCTTTTGCAGAGCAGGAACTATGGGAACAAAGTCAGGGGGACCCTCGTTATCTGTCAATTCCTTGTCAGAGAGGGCAGTGCCATTGGGGCCAACATAAATCACCGTGTCACACGACTGCTCACTGCTGGATGAATAATCAGGATCACTTGATAAATGCAAAATAGGGAAGTCTGGGTCCACAGTGTTTCTAGAATGGAAAGGTCTCAGCTGGGTTGGCCTCCGCATCCGGCCCTCCTCACAAGAGCTCTCTCCTCCAGAAGAACTTGATGTGTACTGCGAGAGAGAGAGAGAGAGAGAGAGTCTATGACATTTCAGCATTGCAAGTTTCTCCTTGCACAAACTGCATACACAAAAAAAATCATGGTCACATATGAACCGGGAGATCTCTAAACTAAGGTACAAAGCTCTGAAGCTGCTTATCCACAGCCCTGGAGCAAACCCATAGCTATGTTCAATGGAGAAGCCAAATTCCCAGCTCTGAGTCCCACTCAAAATCACAAGACTTAAAAAAAATATACTAAAAATATGGATTAAGATACCTCCCTTAACTGAGCCTGGCCAAAGAAATCAGGTATTTGGCAAAGGCTTTGCTGATTTTGTGCGTGCATGTACATTTGTGTATTTGAAGAAGAACAAGAAAACTGATTACATATGATCCCATACTACCAGTGTGTGGAATTGTATAATGTGCACTCAGAGGTCTCTGGAGACACAGTGTTCTGATGGTGTGTGGACTGAACCCTTCATTTTTCTCTCTTCAATCAATTGACAAAAAAAGCTTTTGTCAATCTGCCAATTAAAATGAAATGCATAACATTCATTCATTCTTCCCAATTCACACCATAAGTTCCATGGAAGCAACCAGAACTCTCTAACGTGAAAATGGATATAGTCCATCTTCACTCTACTTGGAAAATCTTTCACTCATATTTAGAAGCAATAGGAATAAAAAGGTGGTCAATGCTGGCCTTGGACACAGTAGTTCTGCCCTTTATTTTGCTTCTGCTCCCTCTGAGAAGCATTGAGAATCTAATTCTTAATTAATCCAAATAATTTTCTTTAACTCTACAGCAGTTTTACTCCTTATTATTTCATTTAGCACTAAGAGTATAAAGGAAAATAAATGCTCTCTGACAGTTATATTATTAAACAAGGTCAGCTTACAAACCTGCTACAACAGATGTGTCCAAACTTACTCCTGTGTCTCTGAAGCTGAAGCATTTATCTCTCTAATATTGCACTCTGACACTTGCCTAGGACTGGGTACATACATCCCATACACTTTGGAACTGATTACTGATTTGGTTACACGCTGCTTTACCCAGTTAAGGACCCTTTTTCCTCCTTCCTCCATCATTATAAGAAGGGAGTTACACATGGTCTTACCTTAGTTTTCTTTTTCTTCATCCTGAGGACCCTCGAGGCGATCTGGATGGTGGAGAGCGTCTCCGCGTAGTTGCCCGCGGCGGCTGAAATGTGAGCAATCATCGTGGTGCGGCAGTTCATGTTCCCCAAGGACTCTCGGAGCAACATGGTCAGCTTGCTGTCTCTGCAAAATAAAGTGAATTAAGGCTACATTAGCCAGCAAGGTTTCGCTTTGGCCATCATGATGTAACTTGGGTCTTGGCAAGATATTTTCTCCTCTTTTTAATGGACTCCTAATTAGTTTCCTTCCTCAGGTCTGCACTACGTTGTGCAGTTGAGCATGCCGAAAGACCCTGGACTACAATTCAAACTTCTTTTCCCACTTCCCCTTTTCTGACTCCTTTTCAGCTCAGTCCTTCTCCATTGTTACCATTGCCAACAGAGAGATGCAGACCAGCCCTAGAGGCTGTTAAGGAGCCACAACAGCAAACATCAAACTGCTGCTCTTCTGAAGTGCACAGTGCCCAGACAAACCCTGGCCCAGCTCTGGAGGACAAGAGGGTACTGGATAAGATTACAGAACACAATTTTTTGTTGCCTTATAGGGCACTGGGTAACTCAATATTAGTAACAGTTAAGCCACTGAAGTCAATTTTGGATGATGCTGGTAAAATACAAACCAATCAAGCCTTCAGACTTCACACAATTGTTCTTTCATATTAGATCTTTTCTTTCACTGAGGCAGAAATCAAATTTTCTGTTCTTGCCATTTACTCTATTGTTCAGCCTCAGATAGCTTTTGAAATGCTGATGCCTTATTGTGGGGCTGTGTGTGACTGGACTGAGAATATGAATTTTAACAGAATAATGATGCATATATATAATACTTTTGAGGTGGTCATTTAATCCTGTAGTCAGGAACACACAATATATAATTTTAAAGAGACCTTTAGCTCCGATGTGTAAAGTCAGCTGGATGGTTATTTGGGAAATGGCATTGTCTTGAAGAGTGTCTCCTCTATGCTAAAGGTTGTGGACGATGACTACAAACAGCTGGAAACAAAGACAGCAACAGCCTGATATTTATCTGTGACTAAAGGAACTGCATTCGCTGTTGAAATGATGGTGATACTGTCAGTAGCTACAGATCAGATTTTTGGGGCTCACTGTTAAATATCTGCAAATGACCTGCGGTGCATGTGTGTCCTTGTTTTCTCACTTGAGATTTCCAGCTCACAGGAACACTGCATAAAGCTGCAGCTGCTGGGAACTGAAGCTATGCCTGCTGGATGGGATCGATGGGCAAACACCAAAACCCTTGGACTTCTCTTTTTGATTGAATAAATAACAACATTTGGGCTGCATATTTTGATGCAATAGCCCTGGAGGGTTCTCATCTCCTGAGGCTTCTAAAACTTGGAATTTCAGCTTGACTAGAAATACTGAAAATAAAACTTTTTTTTTTATTTCAGGATTTCTGCTTCCATCTGCTCCAGACACATTGAAGACACATCTAGTGTCTTTGAGAAGCAAATAAACATCCATAAAGACTATACTGGGACAGCCTCACTCATTTCACTTGTGACCTAAGGCTGCTTTGAATCCACAGATCCAGAGGCTGCTGTCTCTCAGGTTAGTGTCCCTCTTTTCCATCACGGAATAATTAAGATGTCAAATTTTTACATCAGTTACTGTCACTCCAATGCAGAGTAACACAGAAATTATTAACATCTCCACAGAAATCAATAACAAGCCTTCCATTTGCCAGTGCTTCTATCACAGCAAAACATGAGACGACAGGGGAAAGTGCAGAAGAATACATTCTAAACGTGTTGGTCTCCTGAGAATGCATAATCCATGCAGCCAGCATCAGCACTGAGGTGTGGCTCTCCTAGAGACACATGCATTAGGAATATAAAATAATCTGCGCCATCTGCCTTGTACTGAAATACCCATTTGCAAGAAGAATAACAATACTGAAGAAATATCTATTTATAATTCATCCTCTGACATGGATGGGAACTGAAGGGCAGATTTGTTAAGGATTAAAGCATGAACCCAGCAGTAAAAAGCCCAGCTAGCACTGATTTCTAATTTCAGATGGAGCTTGTTCATGCAGCACAGGCTACATCTTGAGTCTCAACTTCACCTTGTACCCAGAAAAAATAACCAGCCTCATATCACTACTGTACTGTACTGAAAAATAACATAAAGAGGGAGAAAGCTACTAAACAAAGATTTTTGTCAAATCTGGATATTGTCATAAGACAAGTTCAGCTGTTCAGGGTTCACTGACCTCTCACAGTAACTCTCACCTAGTAACTTCTGAAGGAAAGAAAGAAAGAAAGAAAATAGAAGAGAATGTAAGACACAAAAATGTGTGGCCTAATTTTTAACTTACTCTATCCTCTTCAATTAAAATATTGTTAAAACATTCTGGAAGTCTCACTGAAGTCTGCTTGGCAGCCAGTGTGAGACACAAAGTAGATGCTTTGTTCTCATGAGTGCTAGCATGGTATTCTGCCCGAAAAAAAATGAATAGCTATGAATTATTTCATTAGGTCATTTGTGAGCTTTTATCTGAAAATGCAAAATTTCCTGTGAAAGCAGAAGTTTTACAAAGAGGTCTGCACTTCTGCATTGGAAAGGCTTTGAGAAGCAAGACCTTTGTTGATCCTCTGGCTCTGCAATCTAAACTAAGACACAGGAAATTTTGAAGAAAGTTACAGAGTCTGCTGCTCCCAGGTGTATGTTGCTCACCGTGTTAAGCAGAGGCTGGCTAGCAGAAGATTTCTCATGGCAGCAGAGTGGAATGCATCAATGTCTTCATGGAAAATAAGAGAACTTCAGGAATGCTAATGGTCTATTTTTATTCTGCTCCAAAAGTAATAAAAAATTATAGGTCAGAGCAGAAAAATGACTCCACTTTATATACCTGTCTTCATTTTAAATGTTCTTCTATCCCATCCACTAATGTTTTTATAGTTTAGGAAATTTACCCTAAACCATCATGATTATGGGGACATAAAACACATACAAAATTGAAGGTGGGGTCAGGATACCCCATTTCAGACTCCAAAGCCTGTATATCAGTAAGTCAATTCTACAGTCTTTTCAGTACTTCAAAGTCACCTCATTTTTTTCTAACTACATCACTTGTTCTAATAAAATACATTACCTTTACTTGTAAACTTTTTCTTGCCTAGCTTCTAGACAATCATGGCTACAGAAGAAAAGCTACTAAATATTATTCATATATATCCCACATAGGTAAAAACCAAAAATAAAGTATGCAAAGTGGTACCCTTGGCAAAGTCCAGAAGCAAAGAGCCCTGTGTGCAGGAGACTAAACTCAGGTGTCTCTACAATGTCAGCAGGTACAGTACAGAGGTGCAGTACAGAGGTGCAGACTGCCAGGCAGAAAGCCTCGGTTCATTCAGATGTACATCTTCCTTTCAGTAAGAAAGAAAGATGTACATCTTCATGCTCCTCTTATACACATCTGTATTTCCCTTCCTCATGAATGATTAATTATACTCAACTTCAAACAACACAGAATCTTGCATTGAAGAATGAAGCATGTAATATCATGATACATGTCCTTAGACACTGCATAAATCCCAGTTGCCCATGTACATTTAGTCAGTCTTTAATTTTGTGACTGGATGTTATTTTTCCACTAGAGCCCTGCCTCAAACCCTGCACAGAATAAACAGTGCTCACCGAACCATAAGTTATTTAATCTTTCTTTTAATCCTTGCCTTGCAATGCATGGATTTATGCCTTATTTACTGTTAGAACTATAAAAACTCTGCTCTGAATACTGAATGACTGATTCCTTCAAAGTCTCTTTATAACTTTTTCTTTTCCCTGTGGAGCTCATCAATGCAGTATCTGATGAATGCCCCTGAGGTGACGCATATATTCCTCTGATAATACCTGAAACATTGAAGACTTCATTAAGTATAGGTGTTTGGTGTGAAGCACAGATCTTTCAGAGTATTGATCATTACACAGTCTTCATGTTCAAAGTATAGCTAACTTGGACCTTATCTCCAACAGCAAATGGGGCAGCTGGTTCTCAAATCAGGATACTCCAAAAACAGGAACATACAATTAGTAGCCCATCTAAAAATTTTAAGAACACATTGTCAGAACTAATCTGAAGGTAGTATCAGTCCTTTCATAATATCTCCCTTCTCTTCCACACTCCTCCATCCCATTCTCCATGTTTAGTGACAATGACCACATCACCATACAGTCCTGATTCATGTCTAAAGCAGGTCCTTTATTTGCCTTGAAAAAAGATGATATTTTGGGATGGAGGGAGAGCCCTGAAAGGACAACACAATATACATAGCCCGTTAATTTTGACATTTCCTGACTCTATAGCAATTGATTTTAGGCTCTAAATGCACTTATTATATGTATACTATGTAATTTCATGTAGATTTGTGGTTACACTTCAATGAGACATCAGCAAGCTTGGAACATTCCTGTGTATAAAATAGCCTCAGTTTCTAAACTAGCTGGCAGCAGCAGCTGGCTGACACCTTTTGTTTGGACAAGCAGTAGAGAAGAATATGACTTGCAATTTACCAGGGGGTTTTCCAACATTTGCTACCTGTAGAAAAACACTTTCTACAGGCAGCAAATGTTAGAAGGAGTAACCCACTCCTTTCATGCACTGTAGAAAACCTGTGCTCTCGTGTGTTCATATCCTTTTTGACATGCTCTTCTCTGATCAGACCTACAATCCTACAATCCTCTATCAGAGTCTATCCTGTGCTTTCCTCATTTAACCTTTTTGCTTGTTCTTGTTCCCATACCCCAGTTCCTCCCCAAAACAGCCTGGCAGAGCACAGTTTCATCCTGCAGTGGTCTAAGCAGCTACACCAGACTTTGCCATTCTCCAGCATCACTGCTGGACACTCTTCTAATATTAAATTCCTCTTTTCTCCCCCTCTTCCCTTCATTAACATCTTCCACTCTCTCTGTCTGACCTCGAAGGCCTCTCTCCCCACTCAAGCTCCCCCATAGCTGTTCAGTGACACCCAGCAGAGAAATCCCAAAACATGGCCATAATTTGGCATGGCTGCTGTATCATGCTGCCAGGTGAGGGGCAGAGAATGGTCAGTCCCTTCCTGGATCTTCCTCCTCTGCCAGGTTTAAGAAAATCTGTGTGTTCAAAGTGAGCTACATAGAAAAGAGGCAAACGGTAATTGCTTTTGTGTAGGGCTGCAAAATAGAATTCATGAATAGAAAATGAAGCAATAAGAATAAATATTGTGCTCAGGAAATTCACAGGAATTTTTCTTGCCCAGCATTTTATTCTGTGTATGGGAGACACAAACACAGAATTGTTTCACAAAAAGGAGGCAAAACTGGAGAAGAAGATCCAGCTGAAGTGTTGGAATAATGATTTTTCTGTGGAATTATTTACCCAATTGTATTATACACTTTGTTTTCTTTCCTGCATCTGCCCCCCCCCCACCCCTCCCACCTTAATAACAAACATTTTCTTTGTTTTCCCCTTCCTGTCACCCCACTACTATGCAGATTTTGGCTATTCAATGACAACAGCAGCACCATCAGAAACAGGAATAATAACATTCCACAAGGGAGACTATACAATGGTACAGCTAAGCTTTAGGAAGTGTAAGACAGTGTGTTTGTGCTCTCTATTAATCATATACCTTAGTGTCTTCCTAGGCACTTGGCCAAAAGGAGAAAGTTGTCAACTGCCTCCAGGTGTTATGGTTACAGCATCAGATGATGTATGCCCTCAGGTGTCTTGTAATCTAATTATTTATAGAGGTATGTCAAAGGAAAAAAATCTCAGTAACTATGACAGTCATTTTTGATCATAACGTCTTAACTCTGCTCCTTTGAGCTGATGCACTGCTTTATTCACAGCAATAAATGTTTACATTACAAAGGAGCCACATAAAGACTATATTGGGTTTTGGCTCCTACTACATGGGAATAATCTCTACAAAGGACAGTTTATAGCTCAAAAAGCACAAGCCCAGCAGCGGATGTTACAGGTGTGTAACAGCTGAGTTCACTATGAACCAGTATAGTTTGCTTAGCTATGTCTTTCCTTTCTGTTAATAATTTTGACAGAGAGAGAGAGGAAATGGGAGCAATGTGTGTAGGCACAGGCAAAATGAGTCAGGTGGGGAGATAAAGCCCTCGGAGGTTCAGCCATGTGAGCCTGGCTTTGTTAGCAGAACAAAACGAGGCAGTTGAAGAAAGATGGGTAACGTGTTGGACCTTTAACCTGGGGAATTCTTCACCTGGTGAAATGAGGCACTGGGGAGACAATGAACTTGCTCCAGGTGGAAACTGACTAGCCTTAAAGGGAAAATGAAGCATAGTGGAAATTTCCACTGCCACTGCAGTTAGTTCTCTTGTATGAGGTGCACTAGCACAAACCAGAACCCTGTGCTCACGGCAGAGGGGAAGGGGGAACTGAAAGGACTATACTGAGGGGACACTGTGCTCAGGTTCAGTACCAGGAAACTGCCACATCTGGAGGGGATGGGACACTACAGCAGCTGAGAAGTCAAGAGCAGGAGAAAAGTGTTTCTGCAGCCAAGTATGGGACTCAAATTGTACAAAATTCATATAAAATGTAGGGGGATTCCCTCTACAATTGTTGTCTTTTAAGAGAAAATTTCATAATTCTTTTGCCTGTGGCAACCCATGAGGATGTGGCAGATGCACAAAAGAGCATCTTTGGTTTTTTTTACCAAAGGCAGAAAAGCACATCAATGACAGAAGAACAGAAACTCATCAGTGAGGCTGCGCCTCAAATGAGTTCAGTTTTGGGCTCCTCACTGCAAGAAGGAAGAAGAGGTGCTTCAGCCTGTCCAGAGAAGGGCAATGGAGGTGGGGAAGGGTCTGGAGCACAAATGAGGAGTGGCTGTGGCAGCTGGAGTTGTTCAGTCTGGGGAAAAGGAGGCCAAGGGAAGATCTCACTGTTCTCTACAACCACTTGAAAGGAGATTGTAGCAAGATGGGAGTTGGCTTCTTCTCCCACGAGTCAGGGAACTACCCTTCTCACCATAAAAACGGCTCATAAAAGAGCTGTAACTTTTGTATAAAAGTTGCTCCAAAGCTGATGAAGCTTTAACAGCCTGCAAAACTGACAAGTTATTGTATGTTATTCATGAATGACAAAAAAGTTCCTAACTTTTTTAAGGTCTTGCTGACTGATCTCACAATAGAACTGTCTCCCAGTAAAGCTGTTATTGTCACACAACTCCACTTTTACCTTTACATATTAAAGAGCTCATGGTTTCTGACAGTGCCCACCCAGCTCTAAGCTGGGCACCACCATGCTAGCGATGAAGACACACAAAGACATTTTCTCCATCTTCTTATTTCTGCCTTGTGCCAGCAGTGAAGCAGAAGTCACACAAGATTCATTCAATAATTCAATGAATAAGAGAAAGAAGTTCCTCTCAGTCTTTTCCCCAGCTCTGTGAATTTTATGTAGTTTAGTTCAGGTGTACTTTGCACTTTGGCAATACCAAACAGAACACATATATCCTTACTTACAGTTCATTGTGTTACTCTAATGAGAGCTCAGAGATCCAGATGTAGCTTAAAGTCACAGTAAATGCAAGTTATGGGGTGGGAGAGAGGAGGTGGTTAGAAGCACAGTTCTGCTGAGGGCCAGTTATTATTTCAGAAAGAAGACTACACTAAAAATGGAAAAAATGATCCCTCTCCCCCCTGCACTTCAAATCTCAGCGCAGAAACAAACACCGTTCACAAGTTGCCATTAAAAACATCCAAACGAAGCTCAGAGATAAGCAAAACGAAAAGGATCCTAGTGGTCTGTTTCATTACAATGCCAGCTCCTCATAAATTCTAGCTGAAAAACAGAAACTCAATTAATCCAGGGAGGTAGTTAGGCTCAGCAATTCTATGTTAGAGCTAAAGCCAGATTCCCCAAAATCAGCAGTGCCACTTGTTCAGGAAACATGCTCAATAAGTAGACTGTGATTTACAGGAGAAAAAAAATTCTGCACTTAAAACCAATAATGACCTAGATTTAAATAATTTAGGGACTCTGCACTTGGCTAGGCCAACTTCTACCAAGCTATGCTAATAAAGGGAAGGAAAATGTCCTTTCTCTCCCCATGTCCCTCCTTCCTTGGCTCCCTTACTTGGAAGTATTATGGCAACCACAAGTTTGGCTCAGCTTATCTGTATGTTTTAATTGCTTTATATGAGAGGACAATGTAGCTGCTATGGAATAGCAACTGGAGCAGCTTAGGAGCCTGCCTGTGCCCTGACAGTGCAGCAGGAGTGCTGGGAATGGAAGGGCTGGAATGCAGCTGAACAGCGCCTGTGCCTCTAGGGCAGTCACAGGGGGAAACACACAGCAAGCAAAAACGTGCAGAAACATTCCCTGACCATCTGCTGAGGACACATTCTGCAAAGCACCTTCACACCAGCCCCTCTGGGTGGCTGATATGAGCAGGAGCAGAGCAGACACCACGTGAGGGCATTTCCACCAGCCCTGCATCAGCATGGGCACGCTCCTTTGTTCTGCATCTTTCCTTCCAGCGCTGCTGCCCCAGCTCCCGCCACCTCCCGAGGGCCAGGCAGCGGGCAGAGTAAAGCACGGCTCTCCATTCTGCACCCAAGAGGCCAAGCAAGGGCCTGGTCTGTCAGGAGGCCTCAGCTCCCGGGGCCCAGCTGCTGCCAGGCCCACGGCCGGGGTCACACACGCTGAGGAGCCGCTCCCGGTGGTCAGGGCAGCGGCCGCCTCAGCTGCCTCTCGGTGCCAACATGCACTGCCTGCCAGGGCGGCCTGACTCCTGCCTCACCCTCACGCCAGGCAGCTCGGGGACCATTTCGGCCATACCCCGTGGCAATTGGGAGCGGGGACAGCGAGGGGACAGCTGGCTGCTGCTCGGAGCGCTCTGGGAGCCCCGGCCGGAGAAACAGCGGCCTACCCCTCGCTGCAAGGGGTGCGAGCCTTCAGATGGACCCAGGGGGGAATACCAGGCTTATTTCCTCAAACGCAAATTAACTTCAAATGTTTGTAATTGATACATGAATATTCATGATCTTTTGGGAGGATTCCATAATTACTTCATTCTGCTTAGGCTCATTTGATCTGCAGTAGCGACAGCAGTAGTTTACGCTCCTTCATCAAGATGCCAACAGTTTGGCAGCATGACCTTCCCAGTTTCCTGTGCTGGAGAGCAGCTCTAGTTATTCTAATTGCAATCCCAAATGGAGTGGTACCTGAAAATAAATGGACTGCCGTTCAGTTTTAGAAACCACTCCACTTGGCACTGCTCCTTGTGTAAACAGATAACATCTCCAGGAAACTGGGAAGGTCACTCCACAAAACACTTCACATTCTGATAAGTAACATTTTATATGTCAACCTCCTAGAGCCTTCAGGCCACAGCATTATAGCAGAGGGCAGTGAAAGTGCACATCCTCCCATGTGGAAAGGGGAAAAAAAAAAGGAAAAAAGGCAGACTTTGGTTGTCATTAATGATATGGAAATTAAACAATCTATCTATACCCCTCATTAGATGTATTCCCTAAAGAAATTTAGGCTCAAGAGTTCATACTGCCTCTGCACCTGCACACAAGGGTGCCTTATCACCTTCAGCAATAAACTTCCAGGCTTTTGGCAAATTCAAAGAAGGTTTGAGAAAATAATATGCAAAGTTTGAAGACAGTAAGTCTGTGAAATGCTGGAAGGATTAGCAGCTGGGTGGATGGAGAGAAGTCTTATTTGTGCTCCCACAGAATGAGACAAATGCTTTCAATTCCATTCTTGAACACACCAGAGAAAGCACATAGATGAGAGAAATTCCCAAACACAGGAATAATTTTGGTCAGTATTTACATCTTTTTGGATGCCAGACTGAGAGACAAGTTGTTAGAAACATTATGTTCTTGATGCTGGTGCTCACAAAACTGTTAATTTAGATCAACAGCAAAAAAAAAAATGCACTTACATGATACTGGGTCCTGATTAAAACTGCCAAAACCCAAAGTAAAGCAGTGAAAATATGAAACCATCAGCATTAAAGTAAAATATACAATCAGAAGCCCCCTGTCATGCTTCCTTTTCTGGTAATCAATGTAATACCTTTTAGATTTCCTTTTTACATACGGCTCCAAATTGCTTCGCAGAGATGCGTGAAACTGCTAAAACCTGATAAAAGAAGCAATCCCTGTCCATTGTCAAGGAAGATGAACTTTACAGCAGCCAAGCAATCTGCTAATTAGGATGGGAATTAAGCAGGTGAAGCAAGTTCTTAAAAGGAGGAATTTTTTGTGTCATCTCCCATTTCCAGCAGACACCCACTGGCCTCAGTTGTTCAGCTCCAAACTAACTACAAATTAAAAACCTATGACTTCCGTTTAGGAATAATGTATTGACATGTACAGGGACTATGTAAAGATCCTAGACAACATGCATAATTCTCTTTCCAAAAATCAGGATAAATAAGAGGGGTAAGCATGAACTTAGCTATCTAACTTTATATGTCCATTTGCTTTAGAGAAGAGTAAGAAAGGTGACTTTGTCCATTACACCTATTTCTTTAAAAACCTAGGACTGAAAGCCAATTGCACTTCAAGGTCTCAATTTACTTTACTACTCAAGAGCCAAAATAAGTTTCTTAAGACACATGCAATGATGCTTGCAGAATCTAATGAACAGAGCATTCTCTGGCCTGCAAATCCTTGGCCTCTATATTTGTGCTGCCATCAGTCAATACCGATGGGGTGACCTTGTGAGGAAGTGGAGAGACACCAAGAACTCCTTTCACATAAAATGAATGGCTATCAGGCAGCCAGAACTTTCTTCCACAGATGGGCTGAGCTATTCTCACAATTGGCTGTTTGAGAGATGTGATGAGACAGGCTGAGCAATAGCAGTGATGATGGTGACTTGCATGGCAAATAAAGATCATTGATGAAAATTTCCTGCCTGTGCCTGCATTTTGGTTAAGTCCACAAACCAGCCCCAGAAATTAGGATTTTATTAACTGAAATCCACTGGCACTGTGGTCCAAACCCAGCTGTCATTGAAGTCTCCAGAAAAGCTCCCATAAGCTTCATCAGCATCTGAACTGGGTTTTTATAGATTTAGTGACAGGACACATGAAACAAAGATGAAACCAGTCCCTTCTGACGTCAAATACATGGCATTGAAATTAAACTGTGGAACCACAGGCAGGTTGATGATGACAGTTTTGGCAGCACGGGACCAAATCTAGCAGCTGGTGCAAGGCAGTGGGAATTCTGTCATCTATAAACATAGGCATAAGGAAACTAAATGTTTGATTCTTTTATATCTCTCACACTCCATCATACTTCATTCACAGAGGAGCCTAAATAAAACCTGAGGGACTCCAGGCTATGCAAGTTCTATGTGCTATAAGTAAAAGTAGCAAAATTGGTATATAAATATTTTTAATGTATATATTTGCTATTTAACCCAAGTGGAGATAGGCTGCTTCAATACACTTATCTTCATCCATGCAGCAATTTAAAATTTTAAATGATGCACATGCATTTTTCATGTTTTCTGAAGTTTCACTCCCCCTTTAAATGCATTCTTCTATTTATTTTGCCCACTATAGTAACATTGACTAGACAAGATTCTCAATTGGCTCCTGTATATCTGACACTTTGAGATCTTCTCATAGCCTGCCACAGTAAAGGAAAGGAACTCTTTTAAACTTGATGGTTAGAAATTGTCACCTTTGTAGTAACAAATGTTACTACAATTGCTTGCAGTTTTACCTGAGGTGACCAGGACATGCTTTAGAGCCCATTATACCTATTCTGCTCAGAAAAAGAACTATAAATTTGCATATTTCCATGTTAACAGCTGTCTCTCCACCAGGCTGATAGAACAGAGTTGTGAGTGGCAGAAAGCAATATACGATACTGAAGTTTGTATGTATTTAGTTTTAAATCACAAAAAATATCTCTCTCAAAGCTAGCTGTTCAAAATCCAAGAAGCACTACAACAATTTCAGAGGTAAGCTGAACCAGTTTCTTCATAAAAAGATCCTTTCAAACATTAACTGTCTTTAAAAAGCCTCAGACTGGAATCATTTACAATGTGCCTGGAAGGTCCCACTTCTGTTTACAAAGCCGCTGCTGATACTGAGGAATTCCCACAGCTGAAAATAGTTGAGGATTGAGTACTTTTTGGCAAAGTACTTATTTTAGCCTTACACTCCATCCTTGGCATCTGCTGTTGAATTTAGCCAGACAGGATGCTATAAGGACATGTGGCCTGAATCAGTACAGCCATTCTTACATTCTTAGAATTGGCTTCTAAAGGTTTACAGCCTGGCTCTGCAGCCTCTTTCCTGCATCCCCTCTGCACACCTGCTGTGACCTTCCAAGGACCAGCAAGGAGTTCCTCAGCATTCAATCAACCCAACCAACCCTGGCCAATACATCTGGAGACACAGAGAGGCCAAGAGGAAAGACAGTCATTCTGGTAAAGACAGCACGTGGACAACTGCCATAGAGCTTGGTCCTGTGAGCCTAAGCCCCATGGGACAGCATCAAAGCACAGGTGATGGATGGGGTGAGAAGAGACTGAATTATTAGCTCCGGCCTCTACTCAGTAGAGAGAATATAATCCTCCTCAAGCATTTAGAAAACCCATCCTTAAAAATCTTATGGCTTTCTAACACTGCCCCCACACATTTTCATTTAGTAGTAGCATGCCAACTTCTTTTCTAGTTGCTCATGCTCTTTGGTTTCCATTGCTCTCCCTCTCCAGGAATGGGAATGCTCCTGGCCACATGTACATACACATGCTCTCTATCTGTTTACTCTATTTGGGTATGCAAGACAAATTAATTTCATTTTCTCTCATGTGAAAAACTCCCCTTACCAGACTTTCTTGTACTTGCTTCAGTCTCAATTCATCCTTCATCTATATGGGAGACCAGCACTGCACCCAGGAGAGGAACTGCTAACCCCTTGCATAATTATTACTATTTTTCTGCTGTCATTCCTAATATCTCCTCAGATTTCATTACCTTGTCACAGTTAATTTAGCTGTGGACACCTGTGATCATCAGCCAACATGCCTAAATCAGCACACACCCCCATCCCCTTTCTAGCTGATGAGCTCGCAGATTGCATCAGAAATTATCAGCAGTCCATCAGGGCAATCCCTGGCATCAGTACCATTTGTATTACTGCAGCCCCTGAGGTCCCACAGCTGTTCCCATCTGAGGTTCTGATCTGCCTTTGTACAGATGATGGCTCTCAGCTTTGTGTAAGCAGTCACTATGATTAGCTCCTGCTCTGCTGTGCCAAGGCTGCTGATGATAACACCAAATAAAACCTCTCCTAAAACTGGTCCTTGAAGAACTTCCCTAGTAGCCTTCCCTCCAGGCTGATAGCTCCCACTTCCATGCTGGCTACTGTTGTCTCTGCAGTCTTCACTACTTGATGCATCTTACTGCTCCTTGTCTTCTTCAGCTTAACTAGTAGATTCTCAGGGGACACCAATCCAGGCATTTACTCAGACCTAGATAGATTAAATTTCTCTCACCCAGACATGAAGTACCACACCTGCATAGAACGGAGGGCGAGGGCTGTATCCAGAAGGTTGTATCCAATGTATCCCCATCTTGAAAGGAGGGTTGAATTCAAATGCACGGACATATGTTCCAGATTCCCTGCTCTTGGGAACAGTCAAGATATTTCAAGGTTCACCATCTAAGAAGGCAGTATTTGTTGTCTGGATTTACTTAAGTGAGTTTCAACTCAGGGTCTCCTCTTTTGCTCCTCTCACATCTGAGTGATAATACCAAATTATTGTTGGAGCAAGACTTTCTTAACATCTCAGTATTAACTTTTGCAGCTATTGCACTAACAAAAATCGACCATTTAATTCAGATGATTTAGCAGGGAATTAATTTGAAATCCTCTCTTTGATCTACTTTCCCCCTTCCTCCTCCTCCTCCACACACTGATGAGCAAATAATTTACAGAGAAGTTTGTCTGCTGACTGTATGAGTTTTATTCAGTAGGCAAATACATTCATGAAGTTGCATTTCAAATGCTGAGGATCTGGATAAATGAACAAGTTGTTCCATGAACAGAGGAAGAAATGAAGGCTGATTTCCCAGAGTTTGTGTCCTGTGTTACTCCATTTTCCATACTTTGGCTGTCCCCTCAACCCCACCTTGCCACATCCCGCCTAACTCACCTTCAGTTGCAGCTCTGTCCTCTCTCCTTGCTGGTTGTGGATGCTGGCTGGCATTTGGCTGAGCTGGCTGGCAAACCAGCATGCAACAGAGCAGGGTCATCACAGCTTCAAGGGCCAGCCTGCGCCTGCCCCACCCCTCTCTCAGTCTCAAGAGTCTTGCTCAGACCTCACATCTGAGGGCCTGCACCTGCATTAAATCTGATTGGAAATGGTCAATTTAACAGCCAATTTAAAAATGTATTTGGATGACTAGCAATGAGATTGTCTGACCATGTATGCTTTTGCCTCTCAAGAGATAGCTGAAATGCTCTCACAGCACCCATGTCAGAGAAAGTTCTGCTCTCAGAGTTTGTCTGGGTTCACAATTTGGAAGTACGACATTGTGCATAGCAGTCATTCCCAGCACCAGCTCCTGAGGACAGACGGGACATTTCCCGTATTAGCACTATGAGAGTGATTAGAGCCACCTATTTATAGCTGTGCAATGAAAAAATCTCAGCTCACACATGTCAAGTTAGCCAGGCTTTTAAGTCTTGCCTATCAAGTGGCTTAGATTATTCCTGCCTTATAATTTTTAAGATGCATGTTATGACTTTATATCCAATTAATTCTGTGGGAGGACAGCAGTTCTAAAATGAACACAGAGTAAACAAAACCATTAAGAAAAGGACTGCTATTAGAGTTCAAGTTGTCATTGTATTGTTAATATTCTTCAGTAGTTCAGGTTTAAGGGTTTTTTTGTGTATTGTATGACATATTAAATATATAGCAAAGGGCTTAAATAGCTTTTTCTGTTTTCAAAGCCACTACTGTACCAATTAAAAAAATATAATAATTACCCGAAAGGGACCAGAGAAGTTTTGACAGCCCATGAACCTTCCCTCAGTGCAGCTGATTTGCATATACTGTAGCTAAGAGGTGTATTTGACCCAAGCATTTATAATTAACCCTTAACTTGTCATAGCTAAAGAAAAGCTTTATTTTCATTTCAGTGATTTTGTTGCACTGTAATTCCAAGAAACACCAATTAGCAATCAAATGCTGACAACTCGCACTTAGCACTGATTAGGGCTAGATATGAACTATAAACCTATCACATTACTATAGTGCAAGAGCTCATTACCAGTCTAGCTTTCCTAGCTAATCTTTCCTACTAATTTTTATTTAGGGACCTACTGGCCAGCTCATCTGAAAATTATATGCTAATGATCCGTGAAGAATTGAGAGCTCTAAACGGTAACACGGGAGGAAAAAAAATTCTGTTTGATCTCTTTATGTTATGATAGATGCCATTTAATCAATTAGGACAGCAGAACGTATCATTCCATTTCAGACCTGGCAAATACAAAGGAAACCGGGAAAGGGTGAAAGCTTCACACATCTTGACCTCCTCCACAATGTCATATATAGTATGAGAGAAGGTTTAGGAGCATAGTCAATGAGACAGGCAGTAAAGACAATATTTCCTGTGGCTCTCTTGCATCAGAGGCTGGCCAAGGATGTGACTGCTGCTAGGAGAAGGGACCTGTCAGAGACGGGGTCACAGCATCGTGCATGGTGCCTTGAGGAGATGTCAGGCAGGCCTGCTGCCAGTTAAGCCTCCAAAAGATTTAACATGGGGGGCTGAGCCCCTGGAATGTCCCAGAATCAGAAATGCAGCTTACAATTATTCCTGCCTCCTCCTCCCCAACCTGCTTGAGATTATAAAAGTATTTGAGAAACTGAAGATACTGCAACAGTGACTGCTTCACAGTTATTTGCCAGAACTCTATGATAAATCAAAGTTATTTCTGAGATACACTGGAGATGCAGAGGGAAAAGAACACTATGTTTCATAATGCTAGCACTTGTTAATGAGTAGAAAACATTATAGATGGAAAGACATAAGTAGGATCAGGTATGAAAAGGTGTCCAATCCATACTCTGGTAACTCGTGTAAATTAGGTGCATCATGGGATATAAAAGTCCTGTATTTAATAACTAATATAAGTTAGCAATGACAGAAATATTTGAAAAGCAGAACATGATCACATTTAGGGGCTATCTCATCTCCCACCTTCTCCTGGGCTGGAGTTTCTTTTCTGAAGACTGCGATATTCACCCAGCAATATCAACATTGTTTCCTATGTTCACTGGTTCCAATGCTGAATGAGTCAAAAATAGACACAATCACACATTCATGCCTAAAAACCCCCCAATTATGTCTCTAAAACAACCACTCAAACACATCCATTGCTGGTCTGTACTTGTGCAATTCAAAACTTGGATAATGGCAGAACACATTAGCTGAGCATGTTCTCAACACTCATCCAGCCCTGACCTCAAGACAATAAGTCTTTAATATGCCAAAAAACTGGACTTTTTTCCTAAATATGGCAGTAGAGATTTTTTTCTTCCTGTTGAGGAAGCAGCAAAAATCCCTTATGACTTCCCTTCTTGGAACCTGCACAGTAAGAGGAGTGAAGATCTGCCACTATACCCACATTTTTAAATCTCCCAAAGGAATATTTTGTACATAAATATGCAAAGGTTTTCAAATTTAAGTGCCAGAAATGTTTCAATGTGAGCATAATCAGACCACAGGGTTAGGAGATGTTCCTTCAGTATAATAAAGGAGCCAGAAGGAAAAAGCACTGTACAGATAGACCTATTGCATACTATGAGGTTAACCAAGGAGAATTTACTCACACATTCAGGCATTGCAAAATGCAGTGAAAGATAATTTGAGCAGCATATAACTTACAATGTCATCATAGAATAATTAACTCTTTTTTAGATAAATCTCTTTGTATTTATAACCATAATCATTAGTAACATTTTTTAGTTGGCTTCTGACGAAATGAAGAAGTACTTTCAAATTATGGAGTCTTAAAAATGAGCTTATATTAAGCCCCAGTTAGTGGACAATTAATGGATAGTGCACAGAGACTACAGAATCCATTAGCTAATATGCATTACAGATTAGATATTAGTAGAAAACATTTGGTATTTTTTTATTTCTGAGATATGAATTAAGGTGCAACAATACACTGGTAACACATATCTATATGAGTACACTGGTAATACATATCCATATTAACATGAACGTAAAATTATTAAGAAAGTTATGTTTGTTCTGAAATTAAGTTTAGTTCCAATAGAGAGATAACACAGCTGTTTAATGCATAAAATAGATAAGTAATGCTGGCCAAAATGACTCTCACATACCTGCACTGTTACTTATATTAGCTTAGTATAATTTCATACACAGCCTGCAACATTCTTTATTCATAGCCCATATCTAAATGTTGCCTTTTGAAAAGATCTGGTGGGGTTTTTTTACTCCCTTCTGTTAACTATTGTTCTCTGGTCTTCCATGGGAGAAATATGCTTAGGAACAGCAGTTTTCCCAATGATTAGGTATCAGAACAGCTATTAGTGTGATGCTCAGATTCCTCAAAAGAATCAGGTATTACTCCAGAGAGAAGCACTGTTAATGGATGGAACCTGGCCAATGGCATTAAAAATCTTTTTATACTTTTTTTTGCATGGGTGTGATATAATAGCATTTTCAGAGGAACTATGAATTTTCTTGGGAGGATGAAAAAAGCCATTCCAATTTTCAGACTACACTAACAGAAGTAACTGTGATACCATCAGAGACCAGATGATTTCTGCTACAGTGCCTCAGAAGCATTATGGCCCTGCCTGGACTATGCCTGGCCCTGCTGGGAAGAAGGTGCCAGTCCCTGGGAACATGAACTTTCAGATTCACACAGAGGCTTCCTGCAAACAACATCCTCATGTTGAGGCTCCCTGCACTGAGATGGATGTGAGGAGAACAGACATGGCACCTGCAAATGGACACACAGGACTTCACCACTTGTAAAACACTTGGTTTTTACATCTGACACACACATAACTTATTCCAGGCAAAGGAATGTGTCCTGCTTTCAGCTCCAACAGACTGCAATCACAAGTAGCACAAAACCAATAAAAGCCACTGATTATAATGCCACTGCACAGCACATAGCCATCCAAAATGGCAGCAGTCACCTAACAAGAGAACAGAAATCTGATACCAGCTTAACAGTCTTATTTTGTATTCTCTATGACGCAAAGACTCTAAAACTTACTAAAGCACACCCTCACTTTTTCTGTAAAACCCACTCCATAGTAAGCAGCCTCAACATTAGCTGAAAAAAACAGGAGTATTCTACAAATCTCACCAGAGGAGTGTTTTAGGGTGCCAACAGCTTCTCTTTCATATGCATTTTCAGAGTAAAATTTTATTCAGGTTTGATCCTCCATCATCCCCTCCTCCTTTTCGTAGTTTATACATCAATGCAAACTATCACAACTACAGCAGTTGCTCTCAGTTGCCTGTGACATGAGAACTGTCCTCCATCACACCAGCAATGTCCACGTGTGAGAGAGATGTCCAGGATCCAAGAGGTGCATATTGGCATGATCTGACTGAGAACACAGAGCTCCTAGAACACTCTCTCTCTGAAAAATGCAGTTATTTCTCCAACACCATACCTTTGAAAACATTTTTGTTTGTTGTGTTGACATGCCAGCCGTGCAGCAGATATGGATACTGCATCTAATTCCCATCCTCCTGCACAGGCAGGTAACTCAAAAACACTTCACTCAGAGCCTGTGAGAACTGTTGTTTGCAAGGGAAAAGGAGCACAGTCTAGGAGCACAAAAGATTCTGCTACTCTATTTATAGCTGGAGGCAGACATGAAAATTGTGTTCAATCCTTAAAAGACTGCTCCAAGGAGATTCAGGTCCCACCTACACAGAGATGATGAGATGCCTTTAACAACTTTAACCTTGTAAGGGCCCCCCTCCTCCTTCGTTCTCTGCTGTGTCTGAGCTGAGCCATGTTTGCAACAGCACCAAAACAGCCACCACTGCTGCTCTCTGGAACCACCTGCACCAAAGGGAGCCACAAGGGCTGATATTTCTGACAGTGTGGACATGCATTTTTTTCATTGATTTTAAAGGAGATTGAGGTTTTGTTTCTGACCAAGAGCATGAACTAAGGAATGGGGAGAGAACAATTCGGTAAATTTCACCATCTCTCAAAAATAACCCATTGGAAAATAATTTTAAATTGTAGTAATTTTACATGCAGCAGGTAGGACAGTTTTTTCTGATGGGATGATAAGGCAAAATAAAGCTAAAAGACAATGCAGACAAAACAGTTAAATCTGCTGTCTGATATTAATTTTACTGAGTCTTGTCAGATATTGCTAGAAACCATATCACCTGGATGGCCCTTACAAAAATATATTTTAAAAACTAAAATAATAAAACAAGTTCTTCTTGCAGCATGAGATAGGTAATTTTAATATTTCAGAAGATAGTTCTAACCAGCCTGCTTAAATCTAAAAAGTCAATGCATATTTTTAAAAACCCACATCTGTTCATTGTGTATAGAGCTGGAGGCAACCACCAGCCAAAAACTTTGATCATCCAGCAGAATCTTGTATCTGAAGAGCTCAAGAGGATTATCTCCATTGCTTTACTCTCAAATGTGTTATGAAAACAAAAACTTCAGTAAAAAAACATCCTGCAGTCGTAACGTCATTCAAATACTCTTGAAGCAATAAGGCAGACTGGCTGAAGTACCCTCCACTTACAACCCCACAATTCTCTTAAAAGCTTCTAGGGCCTGTCACTCCTTTTTGAGGGTGATGTCTAAATAGAGTCCAAGAAAAGAAGGAGTTTGAAGAAAAAATGTTCAACTATTTGCCCAGAAAATGTAAGCAAAGGTTATGTCCATTCTTCAGTTAAAGTCACAAATACCATTTATATACACTGAAGAGAAAAAAAAATAGTCCTGCTTGTACCACTTTAGTAGTCTCAAGTCCCCATTTGTGGGGCAAGTTTCTGCATAAACTTCTTTAGCTTCAAATTCATAGTCACAGACCCATTTGCAACCAATCAATAGATGATTGTACTTCTGCAGTTTTCACCTTCACCAATTCCATCAATTATGTCCCTTGCAACTCCAAATAAACTCAACATTAGGTAACACTTAACCACCTACTGCCTCTTTCAACAAATAAGCTGCTAATCATCAAATACAGAACATGAAATATCCCTTAGCAAGGATTTGAGGATTATCTCATCTAATTAAATGTAAGCATGTTTTCTAATCTGGGGGTTTAAGCCAAATCCCAATAAAAAGATTTCCATTGATTTACATAGTCAAGCACTGGGAGAACTTGATTTTGCAATTTGAAGAGAAAGAGACCTTAAAAAAAAAGTGTAACTAAATGATGAAGGGAGAAAAGTTGTTAACTCATTGAAATCATCTGGCACAGGAATGGACTGCTAGGGTAGGGTCTCAAGAAACACACCACTGAGACTTTCTGTATTTCTTTGACATCATGAAAGTGTAACAATCCATCGAACCACTGATTTTCAGGCTCTTAAAAGCAGATTTGATTCTATTAGACACACTAGAACATATTTAATTGTTTATTTATATAACTACCTGCCATCCACAGACACTTGACAATCAAGGACAAAGATAAATTATCAAAAGGAAGTACAGATATTGAAAATTGTCAAAGATTTGGACCCAGAACTCTGCACTGAAATTCCATAAGCCTAGCCCTTAATCTATCTTAAACAGTTTATTATGTAACTGTTAATGGATATTTGTTAGTTACAAGTTTATTTTGCTTTTAAATTATTCTACCAACTAAGTGTTCACTTCAGCTCTTGAGTAGTTATTCCATTAATAGGAATCCCTGTTAGCATGCTTTAAAGTTTATATTCCTCCACATCACTACTTTAAAATAAGAAATCATTCTGCCACTTTGTCTCGCCAGGCACAATTCTCTTCTCCTGTGTGTATTCACGTCCTTGAAACACTACAGAGCAGTTGTCATCTCTTCTCTCAAAGGCCTCCTTTTCCCTACAAGCTATGAAGCTTTATTTCTGTCACAGTGTTCTTCCAGGTGAGTAACCCTTTCATTTCAAACCATTCATAATTCTTCTTGCTTCTCTTTGAAGTTCTCTGCAGTCTGTAACCTTCTCTTAGCAATGAGACGCACAATTCCAAACAAGCAGCTATATACTGGCAGATAAATAGAAAAGCTGTTTTCTTTGGTCTGCTGCGGCGGGATGTCTTTTTGGTCTGAGTCACAGACTCAGGCCTTCTTTATACAAAGCAAAGAAGGATCAATGTGGAAATGAAATTTAATTTAGCACATCATATCCATATGCAACTATTCATGAAAGTGGAGATAACAAAAAATGTGAAATAAGTCTAATAAAAATTATTACATGCTTTTTGATAATTTGCTGCATTGTACAAGAGGTAGTTATTCCAAGGATATGACTATTTAAAAATTGCTCAATTATACATGAAATGAATTATCACCACATTTCCATGAAAGAAAATGTATTAATGTTCAATTGAGCCTGAACCAATGGTGGAACAGGTGAGAATAAACTGCTGAATACCCTGACTAAATGTTCAAAATGACATTTTAATGAATTAAGTACAGATTAATTTTTGTATGAAATTACCACAATGGCCTATTTGGGTTCCACTCAAGCTATATTTCAGGAATAACTGCACGCTACTGGATTGCTTGTTCATTACCAGCCACGTCTGTGCTGGCCCGGGACCAAAGTAGTGTCCTTCTGTGATGCAGCTATCTGCTGCTCATAGGAATGGCTATTTAAATGCAATTAGTAATTGCTGTTAAGTCTGACTATAAACCACAGCACTTTCCTTCTCATTTCTTTTGCAGTCCATCATTATTTGCTGCTTACAGTACCCATAAAGTACTAATTTGCTGAGTGGTTCAAAGAGCATTCAAAGAGATATTTCTTGAGGCCTGATTCTTCTCACTTGAATGCTTGTGCAGAATGGAGTTTGTCAGCTGAGGTCTGTAGTAAAATTGGTGCAACAGGAGCTCAAGCTCAGTGAATGCAACACAGCCACTTACACCCATGACAGACATTCACAGACACCGCTGCTCCAATTCCTGTCACATTGCCAGACTGGGTTGAACACCCAAAGCTGGGGATAGGCAGCTCCACTGCAGCTCTTCTTTTGAGGATTTTGTCTCTTTGCTCTCTTATTAAGTTGATGATGAAACACAGTGCTGTAAGATGTGTGCAGATAGAGCTCAAATCTGTACCATCAGCTGTACAAAATATCCTACAATAAAGGGCATTATTGGAGAACACTACAACAGCAATTGCTGGAGCATGCAGACCCATCATCTGCATGATCCTGAGCTGCTGATTAAATTATTCTAACAAAATGCAGGAAGTTTTCCTACATTCACAAACTATGCATCCCTAATTCCACCTATTTTATATAGTTCCCTGGAATAAAGAAGGAAATTGCCAGAAATTTAACCTAGTAAACTGTCAGATATAGAAAAGCCCCAAAGATTAACATAATTGTCAGATGCTCCTTGTATGCATGCTGGCCTCATTATCTGCATGCTGACAGTTTCATTGCTCTTGCAGTGAACTGCATTGCACCTGCCCAGTGACAAAGGGCACATGCCTAAGGCCAGGTCCTCCACTGGTACAAGGTAGCATTGCTCCAGTGGCTTCAGTGTCTGTTAGCCAAGGTTCTAGTCCACATAATCCTGGCTGTAAACATCAAGGAAAAATTCTTTTGTTCCTGAGCAGACCATGTTTTTGATAGTTAATTAGGAACTATTTCACGTTCAACAAAATGTCCATTGACCACTCTACTACACTCTCCTACAATTGGATCATTCAGGAGTATTTCTTAGGCTTATTTCTCTTTTTGAATAGGCTCATTTCTTCTTCCTTGTTTGCTTCCCAGTTCCTCTCTGTGGATTGTTGTCTCCTTTACACAGAATTTCAGGGTCTCTTGGAGCTTTCCCATTCATTTTAGACCATTTCCCAGCCCTGTGACTCTGTTTCAGATGTCTCTCATGCCCTCATTTCTCCCCCGCCTTCTTCTGCTCTCACAGCTCCTCAAGTAAAACAGCAAAACGGATTTTCATCCACTTCTATTATATTCAATATTAAATTAACACATAAAGATCAGAGATTCTGAAGAGCACACCAGATATTTTTTCTGAGGCTGTGATCTTTGTACCATATTCTCATTGAGGAGGTGCAAAAGTTAAGGAATAGAAGATATAGATGAAATAGTGGAAAGTAAAAGTGATTCAAGCTTCTTAATGAAAAACAAAAAAGAAAAAAAAAATTCTAGTTTCAGATGCTGATGAAGTAACCATTAAATAGATTGCTCATTTGACATATAGTTCAAATGTGTCATTAAGTTCTTAGACCTAGTAAGCAGACATGGTTGAGTGAATCCAACAAAGCTAGGACTTTGTTCAAGCTCACAAATAAGGATAAAATCTCCAGTACTAATGATAATTATTGCCCAAGAAAATCCTAATATCCTCCTGAAAATCCTAACATCTTTTCTGAGAAAAATAATATAACTCATGCTAAAAAATGCATATAAACAAAAGATACCTGGCATTTCAGTTCTTCTGACACACAGATTTTTACAAAAATGAAACAACTGCAGATAGATACACCCATCTAACTAAGAAGAGAAACTGAAGTACTGGATCCATCCAAACCCCATTTTCATTTTTTTCAACAATTAACTAACAATTTAAAGAAAACATCTGATATACAGCTCATTCTTTAAACTAGTATACCACAACACTATAATCCAACACTTTCATTTTCCTCTTTACTCAAAAGCAATTCTACATTTGATCAAAAAAACTCTCACATTCTGTATGACATTGGGACTATTTATGTGAGTCATTAACTATAAAGAAAGGGGAAAATAGGGTAACAGTCCTAGCAATAGTGGAAAAGTATATAGTGCTTTTTGCTAACTCTGAATACCCTTTAAAAATCCTATTTATTTTTTTCAGTTTTATAAATGTGAATAAAGAAATAAACACCTGAATAAATTATTTTCCAAAGGTCATGCAGAAAGAAAGAATGGATTAACCCATGCTTTAAACACCAGATTAGATCTTAAAACACAGTGGCTCTGTGTTGCAGTGTGTGGTAAACTTCCTTCCCCGGGTGTGCCAATACCTCTCTTCCCCTTCCCCCCTCGCCCCCTGCTGGGCTGTCAATCAGGTTTAACATTCCAGCAAGGCGTCGTGTGGTTGGTCAAGTTCAAAGGATGCCCCTCAGGCCCAGGGGTCATTGGCCTGTCTAGGTGTCATCCCCCCCTGAGACCCTGCCCCTCTCACCTGGTTGGGTGGCTCACCTGTACCTCCCCTCCCCCTGTCCCTGAGCTTAAAAGGTGAATCAGACCATGCGGCCGGGATTCTGTTGGAGCAGTTGCCTACATTCAGACCTCTGTAACCATGGAATAAACCTCTGGATTTAAACCCTCCAGCAGAATCCATCTCCTTTTCCTCCTCACTGTTCGCCTGAAGCCTTTCTCCTGAGGTAAACGGAGTTCCTGACAAGCCTGGACTTGTTCAGTGCCCAGCTGCAACCACCAGCAAGCCAAGGTATCTCTGGGGTGATTACACCACAGTTGCTGCATTTGGCCAAGCAGCGAGGGTCAGACTGCCCAGGCGCAATCTAACTGGTAATATTGGGATTAATATTCCAATAGCTCTGCCATGAAGCCTCTTGTGCAACCTTGCACCAGTCACTTAATATAATTTTATTTTATGCACATAGGATCAAATAAAGCAATACCAGCATTAAGGCATGGGAGGAAATGCAACCATATGACAGAAAAACAGAACTGTCACGAATAAAATTCTTGCTTTTAACTCACACTCATCTATTTTACAGACAAGACTCTCTCCTTGGATAAGCAAAGCATGTAGCTGAAAATACAGGATGCCTCTAGAAACACTAGCACATTGGGATAGCACATTAAGAGAGAAGCCTATTAAATAAAACAAGCAACAATTTCTGGAAGAGAAATTCATACAGCCTTGCGCTTTTCTAAACAGTTTCCTTACATTCTCACAGTCATTAAAATGCATAAAAATTATTATTTCCAAAACAGCATTACCATGAATTATCACCACCCATGTTGCCTAGCAACTGGAGTAATTTTTGAATAGTGAGCTATATAAACCAGTATCTGGAAATTGTGCAAATGGGTGTTCATTTGAGGGTTTAAAACACATTCATCTTGGAAATCAGAGGAAGATAATACAGCACTGACATAAAACTGAAATACTCTTAAAAACATGAAATGGCGCTAACAATTACTGCATCTTAGCAAAACCCTTCTGTAGCAGATGTAAGCCCAACCATATTTGGTCACTGACTCCCTTGCTCTTCCTTGAGCTTCCAAGTGCCCCTTTCCAATTTTTTTAAGACATTTGATATTCCCATGGAGAAAATAATTCTTGCCCAATCTTCTGAAGTATTTCTTCATACCTCAAGAGCAAAAGAAACTGGTGACATAAAATGGCAATGTATTTAAGTCAAATAAAAAATTCATTTTTATATATGACACTGAGCTGGAAGAATCATACAATCAGAACAATGTTCTTACTAAGGTTCAAAATAGGTCTGGAAATAGTGACAATAATAGTGACACTGAGAGAGTAAAAGTACATATATGAAATGTACAAACTCCCAGAAATCATGGTCTGGTCACTCATTAGCTGCAAGTATTTGCCCAGTGCAGGGATTCTTGTCCCAAATTCAGACCCATGTGAAATTTGACTTGAATACAAGACAAGAGCCCCCAAACCATATCACACCATATTGTTTGATGTCTGAGAATTTCTACATTACTTTCTTACAACTTCAGAAAACAAGTTCCTGCTAAAGCTAGTATAAATCTCTGTAACTATTCCCAAAATGGGAGCATATGGGGGCTCTTCCCAAGGGAGAAAGATTCCAATTGAATGGTTTCCAAAGCTTAGCCTTGTGGGTAAAAATTAAAGAAAAGCAACATGTGCTGGAAAACAGCATGTGTTTTTCTCATAGAGACTGCAGGTGGAGAGGCAAATTCATCCCTGGCACAAACACAGAGACCACTGAAGGCAATGCAGTGGCATCTGCTTACTCCAGCTATGAATCTGAACAAGATTTCCCTTACAACTACTACCTGTGGACATAAAGCTGGATACTTCAAAACTTAAGTAAATTTAAGAGCCGGAAGCCTCTCAAAGTTTAGAGAACCAAATTTTTGCCATCAGAGAAAAACTATGCATTGCGAGTTTCTAAGTCCCCAGGAAGCCATGCGGTGGCTGCTGACAGGCTGCCGTAAAATACTTAACGGCTGTTTAATAGCTCAGATACTACAAAGATGCTCCATTTTGTCTGCTGCTCTATGGAAATTTACTGAGACCACACACAATGTGCAGAGCTGTCACATAAAAAAAAATGCTTCCATTGTTTTCCTTTGGTCCCATTCAAAAAGCAGTTAACAAAAACACAATTTTATACTTAACAGTGAAAGAGAACACCCCCTAGAGAAAGGGGAATTACCCCAGTTACAGAGGCTAGTCACTGCTCTAAACACGACGTGCCACTGAACACATATCATCTCTTTTTGTGGGGTACTGAGCCTCTTCTGCAATGCAGCACATGCACATCCAGATTCTCCTTCCTCTCATCTCCACTGAGGAGCAGGACACAGCTGTACTGCTGGATCACTGAGCTAAGAGTGCTCATCCAGCCACCAAAACTCTTATTTCCATTGCTCAGGAATAGACCACATATCAGAAAATTGTTCTCTGGATTCTTCCCAACAAGAAGAAGAAATGGTTTGCTCCAAAATACGCCAATGTATTTTTCAAATTATATTTTAAAAGTCCTCTTACAAACACAGCATTGACTCTGATTTACAGATGACCAACCACTTCTCTACACTCCATAATATCTGCTTATAGGAAGAATTCTTATTAGGAGGGAACTAAAGAGGGGATTGTGGCCTGAAGAGAGCTTTGATCTTCTTTCAGCCATACAGACATTGATGAGAAAATATGCTGACATCTCTGGCTGTGTAGGCTCACAAGCGCAACAGCTGGGAGTCACAGCAAAAAGAGATTGAACACACAGCAATTAGAAGAAGTGTTTGGTAATGCTCTTCTCCTGGTCAGTCATTGCCAGGAAAGACAATTGATGTTATTTGGTAACTATTCCTTGTATATTTAGTTCTAAGCTAGTGAGCATTACTAACATTATCTTTTGTATTCCTACCAGTGGCCTCCTCCTCAATCCATAAAATCCAACAGAAAGAATGACAGGTTTGTGATAAGCATTGCCTGAGTTACACTCTGTGAAGTGCAGAATTCAGTGTTTCCAGAAAGCATGTTTTAAGTCCAGAGTACCAAATAATTTTTGAAACTAAAGGTTGGAACAAAAACAGATTATAACCAATATCAATTCATTTTCACTTGCCAAAATGAAGACAAAAACAAAGAAGCAATCCTGAATGGAGATGTGTAAATAATCAAGTTTTCAGCTTTTTAAATGCTAAAAAGGGTAAAAGGCATGGACTGAAATATTGCTCTGTGGATTACTTGGTTCATTCTCTGTGTCATCCTGTTTTTCCTAACTCCTGATGTCATACATCTGTCCTTCATGAATGGTGACATTTATTGGCAGTTGCTGCTGGAAGATGCTGCTGGAAGCCATCCCCATGATGCTAGTTGCTACTCCCTATGATCTAGGCTAGAGAAAAGCAAAATCAGAAAATTTCTCAATAGGAAGGAAGTGTGACTCCCTGGGCTGGGAAATTAATCCGAGCTTCCTCTCAGACCTGCACACATGACACACAGGGAGAGGCAGTGATGACAAGAAGTGAACACAAGGAATACCCACTAGGTGAGCAGTTCCTCTTGTTTCCCAGAAGCTCCCTGCAGTAGCAATGACCACTGGTTTACTGTGGCAAATAGGGCCTACTTCTTTTTTGCATATGAAAAGCTGACACTGAGATTCAAACCATGCAAAAAAAGCCCCTCAAAGTAACCTTAGGTCACAGAAGGAATCTCATTACAAACATGCAAGCTCACTCTGACATATATTTCCAATAAAGCAAATTACATACAGTGGACAGCAAGATGATTTTCTCTACAGTGCTGCACTATGACAGCAATGTTCCTCTCCTTGGAACAAATATGAAACATTCTCACATGCTTTGAAACATTAAAAAAAAATCTTTGAACAGCCACAGAAAACAAAACCCTAATGTGTTGAACTTCAAACCTTAAGATCTTTCAGCCACCTGGGTCCTATTTCAGCAGGCTTCTTCCTTTGAAATCTATTTGTCAAACACGGTGTGTAGCTCCCAGGTGTAAGGTCAGATAAGGTGTCACTGAACCTCGGGCAGCTTTTGCCACGGCTCAAGAGGGCTGCACTGACCCCAGCAGGCTGTTTTCCTCCTTACCCAAATCTGCCTCAGGCACAGACAGACAAACTGCTTTCAAGCATCCCCTCACTAGGCAGAACCCAGAGCAGCACTTACTTGTATGGGATGTGTTTGCTGCCATTGACAAGGGCGAGGATGACATTGCCCAGCGCGGGCAAGGAGAGGCAGAGGCCGGAGCTCCCCTCGCGGTTCTTGCTGAGCACTTTCACACAGCTGCCCAGGTCAATAAGGTGCAAGCGGCTGCGACCTCCAGACACTGCCACAAACAAAGAGAGCAGACAGTTAGTGTGGGCCTCCAAAAGCAGCTTTCCATCAAGATTAATAGACATTTGCTCTCTTTAAAAATCTGTGCTTCCTTATGAATCCAGGATGGGAACTATGTAGACTTCACAGAAGTGCTTGTAGCTCTCTACTACCTCAGAACAATTTCCTAGCTGACTTTTTTTGGACCACTCCTCCCTGTTCTCAAGAGTTAGTCTAGAAGCAGTCAGTAGAAAAAGGCAGATTTATTCCTAGGATCTTAACTCAATAGGTACAGAACAGAACAGAATCACTACGTTGTAAGAGAGAGGCAATAGCAATATAGGAGGACACAAACACATCTCCGACAGCAGGACAAATACTTTCACATCTGAGTTTAGCTCTATGCAAGTTAATTCACAGCCATTTTGACACAGGATCTCAGCTTGTACATTTGGTAAGAAAAAAGTGAGAAGATGAACAAAGACAGAAGACCTCCTTTGGGGTTTGTGAATAATATTCCAAAATGTATCCAGTATCTCTGTCAACAATTGTTAAAATACAGTAACATCTGCTGCTTTAAAGTCCTCTTAGTTCTTCAGCTCTATCAGGTGTTATGTAACACTGGATTTCTAGGTATTCCTGTCACCAGAAAGTATCCTCAGACACTATGAGCTCCTGCACTGACTGGAGAAAACCAAGTAAAGCACCTGTACCTCTGAACTGATCATGGACGACCTTTGTCTCCCCACTAAGAGTCTTTAAATTCCTTAAAGAGTCCCTGAGTCCTCTAACACCGCTATTCTCAGAAGGCTGGAATTCCTTACTTGAGTGTCTCACAATCATTTATTTAGAAAAACAAAGAAATGCATTTAGTTGCTACTGTAAATGACTGTAGGTGACTTTACTGAATCATATGTGATAAATATTTCTGTTGCTAAGATTACCAGATGTCAGGGAAGCAAAAGAAAATTCAAGAAATCACTACCTTTCAAAAACACATTGTTTCTACATAACTTGAGGAAATCTAGAATAAGATCACTTACTGGTTGTTTCTTTCCTTATTTAATTTACATGTTGAAGTAATCTTTTTGAGATTGTAGATCCACTTGATTAATCTGAAAATGAAGCTATTTGTCAGGGAAGTTGTTCACTAATGTGCCTGGCTACTACAGAGAAAAGAAGTGGAACATCCTAACACTTGGGGTTTTTTCCTATGGTCACAGAGACTTTGCAGAGCTGACAGCTGAAAAATGACAGTGATCCAGTTCTGCCACAATGTCATTTATTTCAATGGTGCTAAGCCTGCTTCATGATAATATTGGTAATGAATCTAACAAGGAGGTAAGTACAGTACCAACGCCTTATTCTAACAGTCATTTTTTACCAAAATCACACGTTAGCCAGCCCTTTAATCTCTTATCCTTTAGAAGCTGGGTTTCTTTTTTTTTCCCCTTTCTTCCTGTCCTTTTTTAATCCTGTTACTGGAATCTATATATCTCTACTATCTTCATGGGTTTATTTCTGAGAAGTCCTTCATTACAGCAGGAGACAGTGATAATCACTAGGCGCCCTTTCTGAGCAGCTGGAATTCCCCCTCATTCAATTATCAGTGGGATCTGACCCTGCCTAGCTTGTAAGGCCACTCAGATATGGGAACTTGAAGACAGGAGGATGGTCTGGCCACGAGACAAAGATATAACTAGAGGCAGTGGGCAAAGCATGCCGTATTCTAATACAACAGGATTGTGCCTTCTTTTTCTGAAATTATAACCACAAGACAATAATATTTTCCCTTTTATTAATGGCATTTGAAAGTAGAAGAAAAGGACTGTGTGTGCACGTACTTTTGCGTAGTAAAAAATATGAAGCATTAAATAATTGCAATAATTATTCTCTCAAAATCAGCCATCTTATTCCTATAAACCAGTCTGTTTGAATATTCACTGTCTTCCTTTCCACCGCAGGGTGGTTAATTAATAAATCTTTAGTTAATTGAGATTTCTGACTGCCAATTCCACAGGGGTTATTACTTAAATACATGCAAGCTGCATTTCCATTTAGAGGAACTTTTTGGTTTTTGTCTCTTGTAAGTACACTCAGTGCAAATTTTCTTCATTTAAACATTAGATTTAATACTGCAGTGCTGAACACCCACTACACATCACCTTGCAATCTATTCCTTATTACCAATAGCCTATGCAGAGCCAGGAGCTGAAACATATGCTGTTTCTGCAGAATTGCTTAAGCCCATGAGTTTAAAGAAGGAGATTTCTCTGGTCTCTTTCAAACATTTTTCCCTGTAAAGAAAAGATTATTTGAAAAAAATATTTTCAATGTCAGAGTTTTCTTTTTCAGTGGGGGTTCTTCCTGCATTATACAAATCTTTTATCATTGGAATTTACTAACAAAACCCCCTCTCTGTATATCTTCAGTCATAAACAATTTGAGAGACTTGAAACAGAAGACAAATATAATAAAAATATAAATGGTGTGAGAAAAAAGAAGGCTTTGAAAATTACAGAAACATAAAATTAGACATGGAAACACCTTTTCCTGGGATATGGAAGTAAAGACACAAGCCAGTGAAAGTATACATGACAAAGAGAGGAAACAAGCCTATCTGAAAAATCCAGACCCTTTACAAAGAACCATGAGAGTCCTTTGTGCATATATAGTTGGGCCAGCAACTAAAATATTATGTATCTCCAAGAAAGGGTATAGTTTATGGGTTGCCAACATCAGCTTCCCAGTTTATGGATTGTCAGCATCAGCTTCCACACACACTGCCCTATTTAGGTGCCAAAGAGGAACAGTTAACATAAAGGTGGCAAGGAATTCCAGTCACCACAATATTTTAATCCATGATCTCAACACTATCTGTAATGATAATAATGAAGGCCAATTTAAAAAGCACCTTTTTTTTCAGATACAGAGGCCCACACAGGGCTGAGAACTGTGAGTGTCTCCACAAGGGCAACTGAATTGACAAGTGGCAGTAATAATCCCCAGTGACTTTTAATGGCCTTTGGTGGGTCTTCACCAGGCACTGTTCAGCCTGCTTGTATGAATGGCTCCACCCCACAGTGAATAGAGAACTCAGCTAATTTTCACCACTAAAGAACATTCTTTGAAGGCCCACTTCCCAGAGGAGCAAGAGGACAGCTTACTTCCGCCCTTGCCGCTCTTCTCCATGCGGTACTGGTAGATGTGCAGCGTGAAGAGCATGTGGGAGTTGCGGTGATCCTCCTCGTCGCAGTCCCGCTGGCTGCTGCGCCGGGAGGCGATGGCGGCGTCCAGGAAGAAGGCAGCCTTCTCTGCCGTGGGGGCACGCAGCTCGCTCTGGTTCTGAAGCTGCAGTTAACAACAGGGAGAAACGGCTGAGAAACTCCCGCACAGGTAAACGCCGCCAGACAACTTCCTGCAATCAACATGTGGTGTGGATACACTGCCTTCTACTGGGACCACAAATGAGGAGATGCCCAAAGAGACCCTCCTGACACTGGCAGTGGCAGTAGAATGCCCTCCAGGAGCCCTCATGGCTAGAAGTGGGAAAAAAAATTGCAGAAGACATGTCAATCCCAAACTCAGCAGCAGTGGCAGGGCTATGTGTTCTAACACCTTCAGAAAGTGTTAGAAGGAAGCAGTCCACAGATAAATCTCAAAAGTAACAGGACTGAAGCTTGTGTTCTGCCCCATGCCATATAAGGAGCAGCCCAGAAGAGAAGCCTTTTCCTTGCCCCTTCATACCACAAGTTTATTATGCACCTGCTCATAAGTCAGGGCAATCCATCAAATGCAAGAAGGCAGGTAATGTACAAACATTCATATTTGCTGGATCTCAGTCCCTGTCACCAGCCTGCTCTCAACTCTTCTAAGGGACAGACAGCATAGAAGGGCAGATATTATTAACACCTCCTAACATTAGGAATGCCTGCATGTTTCATGTCACCTATGACTAGTTTGTCTGTGCATGGGACACGAGACTGCAATGTGATGGCATTAGTTTTGGCAGTACACAGAACTGGCCCACAGCCCATAGGATAGATTTGTCTTGTCTGGCATAAAAACAACAAGGAGCTCCCTGTTCATGGGGTTTGTTCCCCTGCCATATAATATAGCTGACAGTTAAGTTCTCCAAAAGACAGTAATTCTGTTTTCTCTTTACAAACATTATCCAGTCTGAGGAGGGATAAAGCTGAGGCTGTGCATAGGATTCAGTGACACACTGAAGGCTAAGCTCTCTCAGGAAAGAGGGAGGGGGACAGGAAGGAGTTAACAAGGTCAGCAGAAGGCAGGCCAGTCTGTGGGCTGATCTCACTAATGTAAGCAACAAGAAAATGTGCATACTTGGAAAGGTCCAGTGACAGACAGTATGACATATGGTGATCACTCGTTTGCTATACACACTGCTGATTCTGCATATCTGCATGGCTATAATATAATATAATATCCTCCCTTCAGCTGAGGATATGGAGAATTCAGGTGTTCAGCACATGACTCCAGAATGTCTTGTAAGCACACATGAAAAGGCTTCTTTCCTTGTAATTTAATTCAGTCTTTCACACTGCAGATTTACATACGTGTATCATGGAGCTACCTCTTTTTCACTAATCCAAAATATTTAATTTTGTATATGTACTGTCTGTATCTATATGAAAATAAGCTACCATAATGGAATATTTATTATTATTGCTATTGTGCTAAAATGCCTTAGTAAGGAATTAAATGCTAAGGAGATGCTGGTTGTGACACAGTTATATAACACGTGCAGTGTGCAAATTCTTAACTGAACCATCCATCACCCCAATGGGAACTGTGCAGACTCAAGTCTCTCAGATTTACCAGACTGCATCAGTTACAGGACACCAGAGGGTGAGATCTCTAGTGATACAGTAAGTATTTCATAAAACGCTGAAGTCAGGAGTTAAGTGAAAATGAGAACCCTAATTGTTATTTCAAATCAAAACACAATTTTATAGTCCTTAGGTAGAATGCAAAAGAATGGAAAATATGACCTAAGTATGCCTAAAAAGCTTAAACCACAAAGAGATAAGACACAAAATTTATTGCTTGCTGTTTAAAATCTCACAGTTCACGACTTGTGCGGATGTGAGTCATGATCTCTAGATGCTTGGAGGTGGATACAGGGTACATGACCCTGTAGGTCTGTTCCCTTCTCCCTCTATTCCCCATCCTGGAATAAGCAGGGCTCTCAACAAAAGCAGCCTTTGCCTTTCAGGATGAAAGAATATTTTCAAGCTCCATCACTTTCTTCTCCTCCCTCTTCATCTCCTCATACAAAAAGCAGATTTACTCCCACTCAAAAAGCAAAATGAAAGAATAGGTCCCTTTTCCCCTCAACCCAAAAGAAAAGGGAAAAAATAGGGCTGCTAAGAATTTCTCATAATTACCCAGAAAACAGATGAGCCAGTTACTCATTCCTGCTAAAACTCCAAATCGGAGAAGAGTTTGAGTTTTTATTGACTTGCCCAGATCAGGAATTTACTTCTTGGCAGCAATTAATAAGTTGCAATTAATGTTCCCTACAACACTGCTAATGCAAATGCTATAAATAATGTCATTTAAAAAGAAATAAACAGCCATATTAATGGCCTACAGCAATTTATACAGTAAATATTTTAGTTTGTTGTTTTACAAAAGAGAGATCACACTTTTTTTTCTTTTCCCTTTTTTTTTAAGAATGGGGTGAATTTTTGTTTGCTCTGAATGTTTTCACATTTTATTGCAAACACAAGCCCTTGCTCTATATCACTTATACCAGAGGTACAAATATTTAGGCCAAGAGAGCAGATGGCCCTGCAGCTGCAGGTCATAAAGTTCTTGCATGTTTTAAAGTAAACACTTTCAAGTCTATAAACTCTATTCTCTGGGTAGCTCTTGAATTTGAACCATCTCTATAGATCCAGAAGAAACCAAAAAAGTAATGTTTACTTGTTTCAGTGTAAAATTATCTTGGATTCACCTGCATGCCACAAATGGGGTCTTCACAAAGGTAGACACCTGGGGACTGGCCATCTTGCAGGCTGCCTGTAGCCACTTCTGACAACAGGTCCCTCAGATTTTCTTCTTTCCCCCACACTTCCACTGCAGATATCCGGACCGAGAAGCGCGCTCCTGTCTTCTCTTTGCGTTCATTAATCAACTTGAATAGCCACGAGATGGCACAAGGAATTATTCCAAGGTTTTGCATGGAATCATCCTTCCCAATCATGGTGTATGACTTCCCTGTCAGGAATGGGGAGATGAAGAAAATATAACATCATTCCCAGGACCTTGACAATCTTTTGCCAAGAGAGGTTATCCTGCACAGCATTCATGAAAACAGCTTCACTACAACAAGGACAGTCAGAAATGGGAAAATATAGGCAGGGTAGACAAAAGGACATGGAAAATGCAGATGAAATCTTGAGCTTCTTTCAAAAACCACTACCTGGTGCATTCCCCTGACATTTCCCATTCCCAAGCAGGGTGCTGCAGGCCCCCACCTTGCAATGCTGCAGCATCTGATGGAGGGAATTGAGCAAAGCAGGAGTGCCATGGTCTCTAAAAAACTCTACTTTTAATACTATAAGTGTGGTATTCTTTCAATACCATTTTACTTCAAAGCACTAGACTGTATTTCAAATGCTGGAGTTGAGATTGACATAAACCTAACCCCAGAATCACGCAGATGTAACTTAATTCAGAAAAAAATCCCCAAAACCAACCAGGTATATGTGATCACTTGGTGCAGAAATGGGTCCACTACAATTAATATTTCCTCTGGGCCAAAACCATTCCCTGGTTAGGTATTTTTTAACTCTGCAATTATAGCTCTGCCTTTTCTTTGCTGTAAAAGTTTGTTGATTAAGAACAGACACAGAGTACTATCTTAAACTTCTTTAGGTGTCACTACATATAATGCTTTTAGATGAGTTTTCTAAAGCTCCTAAATTTGTAAGCCAGATGATAAAGGTATACATCCTTTCAGGCAAGTACTTGTGGCTTCTTTACCTTGTTTCATTTCTTATGTTGAATCTATGTGCAAAAAGATCAGTGAAAAAAAAACTTCTATGCATGTGTCTCTGTCAAGGTCTGGGTAAGTCCATGGCTTTTGGAATGGTGGTGGTGCAGTTAACAAAGCAACTGCAGAGACCCAACTCGTGCTTCAGCAAAAGCCCAGCTGGGATATCTCTCTAAAGGATGTGTAGCCTGTTCTCTGGTGGCTTCCTTTCCCATCTCATTTGCAATGTTGTGTTTGGCAGGTCACATCTAATAGCTCATCCTAGTGTCATTCCTGCCTGGTCCAGAGGGGCCTTCTGGTGTAACTGGAACACCAACCTGCTCCATTCATTGTACCAGACCTGGCTGCATTGCAGCATTCAGAGCTCTCCAGGTTTTGTTGGCTATAATTTGGGATAATCATGGCCTGATACAGCTTGATCTTCTTTACCACCTGCAAAACTGAGTTATCCTTTTAAGTTATATGTGTACATCTGTGGTTGTTTGAGATGGTAAAGAATGAAAATCATTGCACGCATGCATTTAACTCCTCTTCATTCAAGAGACAGTACTTCCACAATACAATTAGATAAACATGAACAAAACATATGATTACACTCAAAATCCAGTTATGTCAAAATAATAGTGTGTTAATGATGATGATTCTCCTCTGTATTGTCCTTCCATGAATCCCTGAAAAATGCTATTGAAGCATGTCCAAAGTGTGAGTTTTGATCCACCAGTAACATTCATCACCCATTAAAATAAGACTTGTTTGAGACACAGCAGGAAGAGGTCAGTAATGAGTGAACTGTCTAATCAGGGAATAGAGCATAAATCAAACTGAGTGCCCAGTCACACTCCATAAGAGTGCCATCATAAACATCAAGTACTTGAGTGAATACTCATAGTGCACACCTTGATGCAAGTGGCATTTGGGCAAACCAACACCAAGCACATTTGGAAAACTGTAGATCACTGTTGGACCATTCATTAACAACTGAAGACAATGAAAGACAAAATTGCTATAATATTTAAGGGCTGAAATAAAGCAATAATTCAAAGGTAACTTCTGTTTCAAAGAACACGCTGTCCAAATTTACACAATAAGAAAAGTGAATAAATGTGTAAGCAAGAGGTGAAGATGTAGCACGAGATCATGCACAGGTACTTTCAAATACAATTAATAGGCACAGACAAATAAGTTTGTTTTCCTTAACCTAACAGATTAACAATCCTGTATTAAAAATATTCATTTTGCTGCTTGAGTAGGGAAATTTAGCAATACCAACCAAGCTTGGCATGACCAAAGCAGAACACGCAGCCGTCTGCCCCATTGACCACAGACTGGATCACCTCAGCCACAGTCCCAGCACATACTTCAGCCTGTCACAGGTATTGGGAAAAAAAAAGAAAATAATAAAAATACAGGAAAGAAAAAAACCAGAAGCATTAAAAATAATGAGGAAAATAATTATTTTCACCAGAAAGGTGCACTAATGTCTTCCCTGCTCCAGATATCATGTTGAAGTAACAAAAAATCTAACCTGGCTTGTCTCATTCATGTGACCTGTGCTGTTGATGGGAATGACATTAATTGTATAAGCACATGAAGCAGGACTTTTGTTCTGGATCAAGTAAGTTTCATTCACTGATGCATAAACATCCTTTGTGGCATTAAAAAAAATACACATATTGTAAGGGGGTGCAGTTGGTTTGTTAAAACTGCCTATTTAAGGGATTTTAAAATACAGTTTTGATTAAAAAACAACACTGAGGAATTTTTGCATGCTCAGTTATTTGCCCAGTTATGGACTGAGTTTAATTCCACAAGCATGTAAGTAAGGAATGCAAAGGGAACAAACAGCTCTTTAGAATTAGCTAAGAGACCCAACATTATTATGAGTCTTCTCAGCTTTTTAAAGTACTAGACTCCATTCTGAAGACTGTAGCAGTATTTTAAGGAGTACAACACAGAAATTTACCCCAGGCATTCTTGGATTTAGGATTCAAGCAGGCTGAATGGTTGACAGTGCTCCTGCACGAACTGCTTAACAACAGTGGGTGAAACTCAATCAGAATTCACAGTTTAGGCCTCCATGGGAAGCACTTTGCATTTGACAACACATCAAGTAAATCCACCCTGGTGGCTACTTCTAGACTATCTCTACAACAGAAAATAAAATGGGCCAAGAAAGGGACTGTTCACAGGCCAGCCCCTTGAACTGCATTGAGGCATTAGTCTGCAAGGTGCTAGCTGCTTGGACCAGGACTGGGTGAGGGACTGACCTAATGACACAATTATGTGACAATAATTTAGATGGCACTGTATCCTAGATCTTTTTGGTTTATGAATACAGAGCCAGTCTTACAGGACTGTTTTCTAATTATACTTTGCAATGTTACTTTACTCTTTTACTGTCTTCATGACATTTACGTAACATAGTTCATCAAACCAAAGTCTAATAAAGATAAGAAACCTGAATATATACTTATTAATAAAGACCTGTGGATTAAAGTTCCCATCATCTTATTGCAAACTGTACAATAGAACACTGTAAAAATAATCCTCGATCCCTTAGTTAATAGAGGATTGCATTAGAGAACTGTAGTTCTGATCACATCTCTGTAAACACTCAACAATAATATTTTATAAGATACAGTAACTTGTTGATATTGAGGATTTTCCTATTAGGCACCATTTAGCACTATTATTGAAAGTATAATTTTAGGAGAAATTACTTACAGTAAAGAATAAAGAAAGCACAAAATTATTCAGCAAAAATTTAATAAACTGAATTCATTATTGATGGCCATGGCAGACCAAATTTAGCCCTGGTAGAAGTCCACTGAAAGTTCTACTGCTGCAACAGAAATGAGTTTGGCTCTGGTGCACACCTCTGCTTAGATAACTCTTCTGATCGTACAGGGCCTACCTGTGATGCATCCTGAGGGAAAACTGCATCAAAAGCAAACATCTTGGGTGGAACCTGGCTGCCCCTTTTCTGGAAAGCATTCTGACCTCCGCAGGCCAGCGGGTCATACAGCGTGATCTGCTTCTTGCGGGGGTCAACTTTTAGGAAAGAGCTGGACTCAGACGTGTCTCTGGCAAGCGTGGAAGAAATGCGCACCATGACTTTGACCTGTCAGCAAACACACAAAAGATGAGCACATTTCATTAGTTTCACTGGTTGTTCTACAACTCGTATGTTGAATGAATTTTCTAGCTACTCTTGACCAAACCATATTTGCTTTTTGTAGCTAGTGTCTCAGTGGAGGCCAGTGAATATGCAGGTAGTATTAGGCAAAATTTGTCCTGAGCTACAAAGTGAATGAAGCCAGAACTCTCAATCTATTTCAACAAGCAACTTGTGTATTGAGAATTACAATGCACATCATGATGTTTTAGTGTCAGTGCTACTCAAGTACAACGAGGAAGTATTACAGCACCTTGCCTTACTCTCAATATAAATTGAAAATTAACTGTACCCTGGTGGCCCAATTAGGAAAGCTGAAAGGTACTCTAGACTGCTAAGCTTTCAGAACTGCTGTGGTTTCTACGAAACAGCCTGATCAATAAAAGCCCATAAAAGGCAGATCTATAATTTACACCTTTGCAATTCTAATCCAAAGCAAAGATGAAATGCACAGTTCTGAGTGCTGTCATCAAAGAGTTGTGAAAAGACTCCCATTTTAATGGTAAGATTTTGAACATACCATCAAGGGAGAGAATGTAATAAGCGATAAAAGATTTGTTAAAACATGTTAGCTCACAACTCATTAAATAGCTACATAATAAGATGTTATTCCTGAGACAAAAATAAATCTTCATAGATTTAATGAGGTTATTCTGTATCCTTAGCTGAGTTGGTAAGCAATTTTGTTAGTAAAACTGATGACAATCAATCTAGCTTTGGTTTACCCCATAAATTCACCACCAGCAGACACGTGAGCTCCTGACTTTAGAGGGTGGACACCACCTCTTTGCCACTTCTAGTCACACCTGCACAACTTCCTCCTAGAGCAGATTGGCATTCACACCAACTAGGCAGAACTTTTATGTTAATGCTCCTTAATCATATGTCACTTCTGTCAAACCCACCCACGTTTAGCATGCAAGTGACCACGAAGGGTCATGTCAGCATAGGGTGGGAGCACATCTGCTGCTGGAATGGCAGATGCATTCCGGGAGGAGGTTGTAACCCCTGAAGCTGGGCTGCAGTTCCTGTTGGTCTCACTGAGACTGGTGCCCTTTGTATGCAGGTGTCATCTCATGCTGGCCCAAGCTCATCCTGCATGCAAATAAATCAGCTGCTTTGAGAAGCAAAATCTGGGAAAATTCATTTTTCACACAACTCCTTTGAAGACAACAGAATGAGACCAGAGATTAACTAGTATTATTCAGTATTTCTGTGACATCTTCTCTGTATGACAGTGAGTCAAATGGGTAATTTGACTCCAGTATTTTAACCCGGCAAAACAAGTTGTCATTAAATGGTGAAATGGTCACAAATCTGCTCACACAATTTCAGTTTTACACAAGTATCCAAGGGAAAAAGGAAAAGTATCCCTTGGGTAGGAACGTGTTCTCTTGCTCAGCGGAGCTGCTTATGAAACTTAACCTCTAACTGTAAAAAGCCACCTCCAATGTCTTGCCAAAGGCATTCTTCTGGACCCAACCCTAAGCAGAGCTGCCTTCTGATGAGGACAACAGCAGCCAACACACCCAGTCAGTCCACATGAACTGGGCAAGGTCTGTTTATTCCACCCCTAGGTCTCCTGGAAGATTGGAAGGGAAGCACTGGTCAAGTTAGCAGGGAGGGAAGGGAGCACAACTATAAATCCATGGGGAGCAAGAAAACAAAAGGCAGTATCAATCCTGTGCTGTTTTCCTATTTTCAACTTCACATGCCTTTGGCTTTCTTTTACTGTGTCCCACATTTTTAAGTAGATACCAATATCACGAGTATCAGACTGATCTGCAGGGAAACAAAATAAATACTATTGTTCAACTACTTTAAATAAAATACTTGCATGCTTTAGAAAGCTCTTTCCCCATAAGTTTATGTGTATTTTTGGCTGATGTGAAACCATGTCCTCCAGCTCCTTGATCTTTGTGTGCAAAGGAGACCTAACAGAATACTCTGGGCTAAGTTTTTTGGGGTTTTGGAGAATGGACAGTGTGTGAGTGTGTGAATTTAACAACCTGTCATATACAGGCAGTCTAAGAATTCTTTCTGGCCTCAAGCTGTATGGGCTTGCAGTGTTAATAGAAGCTACACTGGCTTTGTTGTGATATAATATCACTGGCATGGGTCTGGATTTAAACCTGTTCACACAAAATCAGATTAATACCTGCCACTTCTTACGGAAGGAATACCACAAATCCTCCTAACTTCCAACAGCTATAGTGATAGAAGCTAAGGCATCAGGTTCCTCTTTCCCGCAAGGAAAAAACCAGTTTAACTGAAATCCTAAAAATTTACTACCATCAAATAACTGGAATGAACCTCTATTAAAAAAAAAAAAAAGTGCTCAACTCAGAAGCCCCAGGAACTGTCAAACAGCATATATTGCTCCTCAAATCTGCCAAATATAGACATTTCTCATGAAAAATAATGCTATTGCCATAAACCTTTGTACTTCTGTGCATTAGGGATTTTGCTTTGAGACCTAATCGATCACAGAATCAAATGGGTTGGATAAAAACCCCGTAAGATCTTGAGTTCAACTGTTAACATATAACTGCCAAGTCCACCACTAAGCCATGTCCTTAAGTGCCATGCCTACACAGAATCCTAGAATAGTTTAGGCAGGAAAAGATCACGTTCATTTGTTGTAGGGTAGAGGAATATCGTATTGATTAGATGTGGATATCCTCTTAGCTGGACCACTTTTTACTCATCATGAAGATGTCTGTGTGCCTTGGGATACCACATCAAAGGTAATTCTGCTCATCTCCTTTTAGATCAGCCTACAGGAGCTGTCTCCATCTGAGTCAGTTGTCGGACCCCTTGCAGGCAATAGAGTGGAACAGACATTTCTAGCACTAAATTTGCATGTTCTGTTTTATAACAGGTGAATTCTATAAATACCTCTTGCTTTCTCTATAACACCACAGGCACCTTAAAAGTTTACCTGAGATGTAGGTGCCTACATTGTAGGCTGCCTAAAATTATTCTTTTTGCTCCAAGCATAATAAAAATGCTTTTTCTGGGAAGCACAGTGCCTGTCCCAAATTCCATAGCGCGCACACACACACACACACACACACACCTGTGTGACAGTCTCCAGCAATAATACATGTCAACATAAAAATAGGCACATGAGTGTCATGGACACAGAATACAAGTAGTAACAATAGATTATTTGAACTCATCTGGAAATTTGTAGGCACTTAAATATTTTTCAGGCCAGTTTCACACTAGTGCAATCCTCTCAAATTACTCCTGATTTACATTACATTAGTTGAGAAAACAATTAGATCCCATCTGTGCAGACTGTATGTCCCCTATATTCCATGGGAGCTATGACTCTAACAAAAACCCAATGGGCAGGCAAGACACAGGCAGACTTCTGTCCTGAGAAACACATTCAGAACTACATATATAACTGTGGCCCAATGCACTGGGCAGACCAAAACAGATTTTATAACATCTGAGCCAGATATATCTTCTGAAAAGACAGGCAAGCTTGTGGTCTGGGAATCAGCCTGAGACTGGGGACCTAGGACCCATCCTGATGGCTGTGTCCAAATGCAGTATGACTGAGCTTTTAGGCCAGTCTGTCCACCTGCCCAGCTGTAGAGGAGGCAGAGTCACACTTCATTGCCAGGCACACAGAGATTCAGCCACTGCCTGGCCTCAAAGATCTGGCAATAGCCATTTTTTCCACACCCCATTATGAAACATTATTATGTTTGTAACCTAAATCCAAGAATTCAGGCAAAGCGTTTCCCAACAGTAGTTATGACAAGAGTAAATCAACAAACAGCAGTAAAAATGATGGGAGACCACAGCTTCCTGCTCTGCTGTTTCACAGTCCTTCATGCAATTATTAGCTGGGGGATTAGCAGGGGAAGTTCAGAGTCTGTGCTGGCTCCTGAAAATCCACACCCCAGGAGAGGCAGCACAAGGATGGGCAAATGTAACTCAGCCAGCTATGGGGATAGCACAGGAACTTACTGGACTTAAAAACTTCAGCTCAATTTAAGGAACAGACAGGCTGAAGATCATGATGCTGCTCTGGGGAACTCAGAAATACAGTATGGTTAATTTGAAACTAACTGAAAAGTGAAGTTTAGAATGCTAATACTTTATGCTTGCAATTTACATTTAAATAAAGAATAAACTGAACTTCTCTTTAAAAGGAATAAAGGTTTTCTGCTTCACTTCCTTCTGTCACTACTTCTGTCACTAGTCCTTCAGTCCACTGCTACAGTTTCCCACTAATCTCTTGTAATTGAAGCATCTCAGAGACACCACTTGCAATTAAGGGGAGCACTCAGTCTGCCAGAAACTCTCGTTTGAATTCCAGCCATCAGGTCTTGGCAGTGCCCAGCCTTAGATGCACCTCTGACTGTTCCTATGGGGAAACATGAAAGCAGTCTCCTGAGACATGTGCTCTTGGTAAAACAAACAACCTGGGCCTAATTTTGATCTAATGCTACACCCATGCAAATCTGGCTGAACTCAGCAAGAATTACTCTAGCCTAGGAGTGGAGAGACAGAATAAAAGAAAAGGTCACTTATTCTCCATCACTGCTGTGCCTTTTACAGGATATAACTTCTCTTCTTAGGTCTGCTCATGCTGGTAGCATTTTTTAATGTGTTTTCTCTTATGAGTTTACAGTATTTCACTAGACAACTATTTAATCCAACAGCACCCCCATTTACTTCTCTGCATTTCAGTTCCTGCCTTCATAGACAAGACTTGTTCTTACATGAGTTCTACAGTCATTGAACTCCACAATATTACTCCAGATGTGAAATGCCACATCTAAACGCAGAATCAGAGCTGTACTGTTCACTGTTCAGGCTTCCTCAACAGGTTTGGGGGGGGGTTTTTGTATATTTGTCTATGTAATTATTTCACACATACATGTGTGTATTTCAATTATATGCATAATTTTTTAAAGCATATACATTTTCTGAATATTTTTTTTCATAAATTTCTCTCTAAACAGCAATTATTGGCATGATGGGTTCCTTCATGGGGTACCATTCAGTAGCTTACTTCTAAGATCAAGAGAAAACCTATGGGAAATGCTGTATTATCACTATGCTACTGTACTGTAAAAATAAGCATAAAACTTTTAATCAACTCTATGAAAATTTCAGTTGCCTGAAGCATTTTTCTTTCTCTTGTTTTATCTGATGCATCCCTATAAACACACCTACTATTTCTTGAAGAAGGAATTTGCTAATTGCAGGATTTTCCCCAGATAAACTCAATTTGTGACCTGTTGCAGACCTTTTGTTATGCTCATACTCTGTGGAGAAGGACAAAGGTTCAGCACACTCTGCAAAGCAGAACTGGTGCCAAAGAAACAAAAAAAAGAAAGCGGCGTCCAGGCAGTGACACTGCCGTGTCTCCTGTGCCCACAGGGGTCTGTCTGCAGGACCAGCAGCAAAATGAGCAGGGGAGGTGGGAGAGGCAAAGCTGTGTCCAATCTGTATCACACACCAACAGCTACAAACACAGACTGCAATGAGGCAACACAAGCAGAGATCCACTCTGGGGATGTTATAACTTCCTTCTACTCCTGCCTGTAAGATTTCATTTGGGGTTCATTTATCTAATTACTGCAGGGACGGGGCTAGACAGCTGTTGCTTCAGGCACTGTGCTTGCCTTTATGAGCTGCTTTTCTCATCAATCATTTGAGCAGCTTCTGCTGGATGTGTTCTGGGTAGTGGTGGGAGGCAGGGGCTGCAGTGCAGCCACACGAGAGACAGGCCAGCCAGGACTATTGAGCTGTTTCAGCACTCCATCAATGTAATGGCAAATCACTGGCTGCAGGAATAGCCTTATTGGAGGTTAATGAAGAGTAGGTTTTGTAATTTCTCACTGTTACAGTAGTAAATAATGGTGTGAGACATGCATTTTTGCTGTAGCCAGCTGCAAAGTACTACAGCACAAGAAAATCTAGGCCATCCCTACCTTGTGCACATACATGCTTTTGCATGAGGGATGCAAAGTTTGAAACCTTTCTACTGTGCTCAGACAATATGAAACCACCTGTTAAGTATTATATATATATATATATATAAGTTAAGTTAAAAGATTTTTCTTACAGATTATGAGACAATTAGTTGATCCTGCTAACATGAAATCTAGGAGGTCAATATAAACAGACTGACCCAGAATGCAACAAATGCAGCATTGTATGAGTGGACATTGCTTTAATGGAAATATGATCACATTTAGAAAAAAACACAAACAAATAAACTCAGATGAATTATGTCAGTGTAATCTGGTCAGGAAGCATGTGCAAACAGGCCTTGTTCTTGCTTTCTGTTTTCACAAAGGTAACACTCCTAGGCTTCAGCAGTGCTTTGCTTCACCACAAATTAGAAAATACATAGACCTGCTCACTCTTGCTGTTGGTGGAAATGGCTGTAATGATACTGATGCTTTGGAAAAGCAGTGAAAATAACTGAAAAAGCAATAGCATTGAAGCATGCAGGTCTCCTCTTTTGTTACAACAGTTCCTCTGTTTCTATCTTGGGTAGTTGCTAAAACTTTACTGGTGCATAAATGCCATCCTGTACAGCAGTGGAACTAATCTGGACCTCTAGCAATAATGGGAAGTAGTGGCTGCACACTGTACCCAAACACCAATCATGTTATTCAAAAAATTTGCACTTATCATGATTGCACACTTTTTCAGTTGGACAATGCAACTTTAATAATAAATTCAGTAAAATCTGGTTTGAAATATGCTCAGGTCACAGCTCAGTGGTTTCCTGTACTGTTCATGGCAGCAGTAGCTGTGACTTTGTCACTATGGTTTGGTACAGCTGAAAGGCAATCCTGAGCACCAACACTGTCTGAAAACAGCATTTGCATCAGACCAACCATTCAGCTCTAACACTTCTACTTCAGCATTTACTAGATTCTAAATTAACAGAGGGCACTGCAACTTTCTTCTACTTGCAAAAAAATTAATTAAACAAAGAACCAACTCCCCCAAAAAAACCCCAAAAAAATACCAACCAAAATAACACCCCAAAACCAAACCCAACCCCCCCCCCTGCAAACAAACCAACCCCCTCCCTCAAAAAAAAACCCAAAGAAGACATGAGGATCAACCCATCATAGAAAACAGTCTTTTTTAAAGGCTCCCCACATGCAGACCGGTTTCCTGGCTTTCCTTTTGCTTCCTTATGATCTCTTTAAGGTAAGTCTGTGTTTCAGAACTGCATAACTAGGCAGGAGGAGGATTTTTCCCAGCTTCTGACATTCTCCATATACCTGTATTTATGATGGGACCAACTCTTTAAACATCACTGAGAGTGGCATTTTCATAAGAACTGAACAAGCCAAAACAGCCTTCAACAATCCCAGCATGAACAACATGGGATCAGCTGGCAAATCTTGCCTTCCCTGAAGCAGTGGATCTGCAGGTAGGTAAGCATGCACCCACTGCCTACTGGCTCCCACACACTACTGCAAAAATTTACTCTGCTTCCCCTACTCTGATGAGAATTTATTTCTCTGTGCACAGGACAAGTACAGTTCACTGCCATGATTTTCAAGATCTCATCTTTTCCTTCAAAATCAAGCACATATTTCCCTTCAGTGATTTTTAGAGTGTTTCCCCCCTTCCTTTCTTCCTAGTTATTACAATTTTTTCCAAATAGTCTTTAGACACACAGTATCTATGTAGTAAATTAAACAAGATAAAAACTTCTACCTGGCACAAAATGGAGAACTGGAATTCCCTGTAGTTCTTGCCCTCTGCTATGGTATGGCCATACCCAGCAGTCTGCAAGATGCTCCCTTGCCCATGCTAATTTAAGAACCATGCCTGGAATTGTTTGGGAGAGACAAGTGCCCAACACCATGCCAGGGACCTTGTTAACAATGCAGAACTACAAGGATTGAGTGCCAGTGCCCAGGAATATTTCTTGTTCCTGTTTAATTTATTTTATAGTCTGTACCAGGTTTAGTTCCTTCCCAGTAACTGGGGTATGGGTCTGTTCTGGATTTATGATGGGAACGGTGTTGGTGGCACAGGGACATTTTAGTTACTGCTGAGCAGAGCTTACATAGAGTCAAGGCCTTACAGCATCTCATGTCACCCTGCCATCAAGTAGCCTGTGGGTGCACAAGAAGCAGGAAGGGGACACAGCTGGGAGGGATGGCCCCAAGTACCTGAAAGGATATCTCCCCCAGCAAGGCAGCTCAGCATATAAATCTGGGGGAAGCAGAAGAAAAAGGGAGATGATCAGAGTTACAGCCATTACACATGAGGAAGCCCTGCTTTCCTGGAGATGGCTGAGCACTGCTCACCAATGGGAAGTAGTGGATGAATTCCTTATTTTGCTCTGCCTGTGCCTGAAGCTTTTGCTCTTTCTAATAAACTGTCTGCATTTCAACACACAAGCTTTCCCTTTTACCCTTCTGATTCCCTTGCACATCCCACAGGGAGAGAGGAAGCAAGAGGCTGTGTGGGGCTGAGCTGCCTGCCACATTAAGCCACAGAATTGTCCCAGTCACAGATCCTTGCACAGCTTAGCCATGTTTAGCATTGTCTAAGTTAAATACAAGAAACTCAGTCTGTGCAGGAGTGGCCTTCCAAGCATGTGATGTGCCATATGCCGCTCTGTTCTATCCCAGCCTGGCTGGATATGTACAGATCCTACAGACAGATCAGCCAAACCCATTAAACACATTTGCAGCATCAGCAAGGCAGGCTCTCTAAAGGAACTTCTCTGCTCTGGTGATTGATGGCAAGGCTGCTGTCACTCCTGCTGCCTGCATGAGGCTGCCATCAGCCCCCTGGGGAGGGGAGACAGCAATGGTGACTCACTTGGCTCTTTCTCATAGGCCGTGCTCTTACCCTGCTGTTGTGCACAAAGACCCAAGAGAACTTTGCTTTCCTTATTTCAGCTTCCTCTTAGAAACCTGCCCTTCCAGCAAAACATGACTGAACTGCCTCGGCTGTCACAAGGACTGGTGTTGATGGAAAGCAGAAGCAGTATCAACAGTAGCAATATCTCAAGCACGTGCCTTGATAATTATGTCTGCTATATTCTTTCTTAAAGCCCCAGTTTCCCTTCTGGGGAAGCTATGGAAGAGGTGCACAGGATGCAGCTTGGTAAGTACAAGCAGCAGGTCATCTTACCACTAATTAAAGAAAGTGCAGCACTGAGGGCTTCACATCATATATTCTCAGGAGATGAGGAATTCCAAGATGAACAAGGCTCTCTGGGGTTTTTTTTTGTCTAAGGAAACAAGAATTTCTATGGAAAGAATGCAGATAAAAGACAAAGTTTCCTTTTCACATGTCTTTGAGATGTCTTTTCAGTGTTAGAGAAACAAGGGATATACAGGTATTGCAAAGAGATGTATAATCACAATTGTAAGCTTTTCCATTATTTATAAAGATGATCTCCATGACTGCATACAAAAGCAGATTCCCCAGTCCACACATAAAAGTGTACACCATGGCACCATAAATAACAAGCAGCAATACAATCAGACAAGAAGGATTTACATTATTTAAACCAAGTCAGAAGTGAAAAATTGCAGCTTAATGCATGTAAGTGTGGAAAAAAAGATGTGTAAAACTTTGGAGTGGCAGCTGGTAATGACAGACAGTAAATAAAATGGACTGTTCTAGCTAGAAATTTGGGAATTTATGGTGAGGAAAAAAAATCCCAAAGAAAGCACAGGGGCACATTGTGAAAGAGAGTCTATATAAATGGAAGGGGGCACAATCATCATATTAGGCAATAGAGGTGAGATATCTAATAAGTGCTTGGGTATTCAGAGGAGAAATCCAGTCTCCAGAGGGAATATAAGCAGCCTCCAGCACTATATGTTGCATGAAACAATCAGTAGAAACTTCAAGGAGCAGAGCTAGATGCTTTAGTGAGGAATGTAATACATCACAGTGTCATTGAATTCAGCAATAATTCCTCATTTACCTGGAAGCATATGAGATGAGGATTTGACCTTAGTTAGGAAAAACCAGCAATAAAATTAAATTTGGAAAAAAGGAAATTATAAGACCTGAGTTCAAGCAATGATATGATCTATATTTCCAGTGAACATTTCACCTGAAGATCCCTCAGGGCTTTGCAGTCTTCTGACAGGATCAAGACATATATTTACAATTATTCTTAATTTTCAATGGCAGGAATAAAGCCTAAGAGTAAATAAATCATCTAAGATTCCAGGAAAAGTGTGCTTCACCTAAACAGACTACCTGAATTCTGGTTCTTCCCTTTCTTATCCCATAACTGTAGGCTATAATGTTTACAAGGGCATAAACATAATATTACATTTACTTTTTTTTTCATGTTGTATCCTGTTTAATGCTACCCTCATGCTTATATCTTTGGCAGTGGTCCAGGGAGGCACAATAACTTCAGAGCCCTAGTATCCACTCAGAATTAAGGAGATCCATTTGTAATGCTATACATTATCTCAAAAGTGCTTTTTTAAACAGAAATCCATGCAACAGACTTTTTTTGGAGGGCTTGATTCTGCATTCAAAACAAACAGAATTATCTATTGTAGCTGGAACAACAGAATAGAAGACACGGTCATACAAGATGCATCTGAAGGTTGGTATAACTCCATAATATTCCATCTCCAACAGTGATCCCACATTCTGGCCCATGAGCCTCCCACTGTGGTGGGTGCACTGCCATCCCTCTGCTCCCTCCCAAACTGTGCTTTGCCAATACCTCTATGGCTCACCTGGCACTCACATCCTATCAAGACTCACACTGGGAGGAACACATACTATCAGGAGAGAGCCACAGGCTCCAATGAGTCAACTTCCAGTCTAAATCAAATCTGCAGCCCCCTGGGAACACTTCTGGGGTTGGGTGTGTTTATAGTGCCACTTGGGGGATGTTGTCACTCCTTTTGGAGGTGGGGTGAGAACTGCCCCACAGTAGTCTCCCCTGGGCACACACAAGACATGAAGTTGCCTCTCCCAGCTCTTCCAGAACCAGTTGCTGAGGCTCTGCTTGCTTGTGCTTCTCAGACTTTGGGCTTTTTAATGCTTTCCCCAGTCCTTTCCCCATTCTATTGTTTTCTGACCAGCAGTGAACATCGTGCTGGGATTTTCAGTAGCCTCTAGAAGGCACTACAGCCTGACACTTGCCCCTTAAGGAAACAAAATCCAAGGAAGTCATATATCTGAGCAAATTTGTTCCTAAAAGCAAACACAGCCTCTGGTGGTACAAGGATGCTCTTACATATTTGGGAAAACCCAGACACATATAGTGCTGGTTCTAAGGATCTCTGTTATTACTCTGTGATGCTGACTCCTGGGCATGTATCTGACTCCAGGTACAGCACAGCCCATCTCCACTGCATCCTGTGCTCCCATGGGAAGAAAACCAGATATGCAGGCAATGAGGATGCTACTGTCTGCTTAGCACTGATCCTGGCCTGACTGATCAGAGAACCAAGATTCCATGAGTGTACTGCTTTCCTGTGGTTTTTTATTTTGTACTAAACATAAACATAACAGAAAAAAAATTACACCAAATCAGAGAGGCTGACAAACAAAAAAAATGGAAAGAAAACTGAATGGGAGCCCCTGATGGGAACTAAATGCAAACAATACTTTGACAAATGGAATTTGTGTCATGTCACAGAAAGCCACTAACTTCTCTTACCCTCAGCTGCAGTATAACAGCATAACATTGCCACTGACTCTCCTCCTTGATAAATGCAACTCTATAGCAACAAAAAACAGCCAGCGAAAAGCCATCTGCCTTGTGACCCCTACCACATGATTTCATCCTATGTTTGCTGCTTTATTAAATGTTGCAATAAATAGCAGCACTATTTGTGAATAGATCAGTAACAAACCACCTGCCCTAAAATTAATATCCAGTGCCTGTTAGCAGGCTTTCTACACGCCCCCAGCTGTAATTCTGCAATCTTAATTTGGGCAAAATTTCTATCCTCTTCAACCTCAACTGCCATTTTCTGACTTCTGAGTGCTTAAACCATGCAACCTTAACATTCCTTTAATACTGCTATTTGTCAGCAGAATAATTCATTCTGCTGTAACTTAGGAACTGTGTAATTCTTCTAGCAAGTAGCAGCCTTTAATGAATGGCACCTGATCAATAATGCAGAATTCAACATTTGAGAAAAAATAAAAAAGCCTTTTTCATGAGGAGTGTCTGCAGGAAATGTCAAAATCATTTATCAAGGGTCCAGGCTGATAGCCTGCAGCTGCTGTCCACAAGAATTATAAAAACATACATTGTTGATCCTGAAAATATGTTTTTTGTACTGAGTATAACTGGGTTTTTCCACAAAATAAGGACTTATTGAGTATGAATGCAATGGTCTTTACCAGAGTTTTGTTTAAGTAAAACTTTGCCACAATAGCACTTTGTCCCTAAGTTGCTATTTACACAGGATTATTTTAACTTGGTTTCCAGGTGCACCTTTAAAACAATCCTCACTGTAATTCTAGACAGGCTGAGCCACTTAATACAAATGCAAAAACACATTTGTATTTGAGTTTCAAAATCTCAGATTAACAAGATAATCAGACAAACATTACAAACAAAGACAACAGTAACCATTTTATCTCTTCCTGATATCTAGGTGCAGCATGTATCAAAGGAACAAGTAGTCTTCACTGGTTTGGAAAGCTTTTACATTTCTTAATAAACAGTCTAACAAGGAAGCACAAGGTAACTCCAGCTCCTCTGCTGAAAATTCTCATCCAGAAGTATATAGAGTAGCAATAGTTAGGGGCTACAATCACAATTCACAAACAATGAGCAAGATTATGAAAATAGAGGTTTAATGAAGTCGTACATGGCTTAAAAACTTCAAGTACCAAAGATGTCAGATCCTGAGTACAGTGTGATCAGTTTTCAAGGTATCTTATTTAAATAGCTAAGAATCATCTCATCCTGGACTATACATATCCAAGCAAAGCTCCTTTCATTGTACCTGGGATGCAGCAGAATGGGAACTGCAATGGTTTTGTAACCTTACTTTCTAAAGATCAGCCACTTGATCAGCTAGGAACTGCTTGAGAAGGCTTCACTTTGAGCTAGATTGAGCTACATTGGCCATTTGATTCTGTTTTCTGATGCAGGCAGAAAGTGGTGGATAAGAACAAGTGGAAAACCTTGATGAGGGTGGGCAGGTCACAATTCTATAGCTCCATCTCTCTCTCTGGGTGACAGAGCTGGCTGACAGAGCTGGCTGCTTCATCTCCTCTAAAATCTGAAGGTTTCCACTTTGGTTGCCTTGGTGCCTTCGGTGGGCAAGGATTCCTGCAGAAAGCCTGCAAATCTGTTGATACTACTGGAGATAATGCCAGCTATCACACCAATTAACCTGCTTCTAAATCCATCTCTTTAAAAAGTGCTTTTCCACCTATGACAATTTCTGTGGTGACACTGCTATTTGTCACTGGTGGCACGGCATGCCAGACAATGGCTATAAAAGCAGCAGTTGGTGCACAGGTTTCACAAATGATTGAAGCAACCAGCCTTTTCTTGAGCAACAAAGGGATCTTTCATGTTCAGATAATTCATCCTCCATGCTTGTCACTACTGCAGCTTAGCATCAGGAAAGAAACATTCTTTGATGCTTGTAAGGTTTTATCACTCATCACAAAATAGAGAGATTAATGAAGGGGAATAAGGGGGGGGGGGGGGGTGAAGATGAATTTATTTTTTTTAATAAAAAGCATCTTCCCACAATAGATTAGAGCATAGGCAGAACAAATAAGTGAAGTAAAATGTATCAGAATGATAAAAGGGCGAAGGTACTACAACAAATTACACTTACAGAGCCATTTTTAATGTGAAGCACAGAAGGAAATTTGATGAAATATTCAAACTTCACATCTAACGTGATCCTAAATCAGCACTGTGTGTTAGGGAAGGAGAGAGATCTACTGCCTGTCTGTCTGGTGAAGGATGGTTTTATACCACTAAACCTGAAAAGGGTATGTCTTGAAATGACTTGAGCCAGACTGATCATATACATCAGTATGAAATGTGAGAAGCACAGAAAGCCAGTGTGGCCAGAGCTGTGCCAGAATCCAAATCAGATTCATGCCAACCACAACAATATTTAGATTTTCACTGGTGGCGCCAAAGTCCTCGCTTGGATCAACTTTGGTTGAAAAAATTGTGGTTTTTCCTCATTCATTTCAGCATATAAAACCTTCCAAATAGTTCCTGGAATTGACAGTACTACAGTTAGACAGAATGGAGCTCAAATCTGTACAGTTGGGAAGCTTGAGGTATAGTAAGAGGCATTATGACAACTATTAAGGTGAAAAATTAACAACTTGGGTTTTTAATTGCATGTCTAAAGCTGCCTTTATCACCATTACTAAAGCTGTACTTTAGTCCTTCCTTTTTTTAAGGACTTCCCTCACAGCAACATTCATCTGTCAGTGCAGCCCTGTGCTTACCTATTCAACAGCCAAGTTTCTTCCAACAGTCAAGGATCTTTCATTCTTACATAGTATTTTTGCTACACAAATGAAAAATTGGGATATAGATCTTTGGACAGTGTGCATCTAAACTTTGGGTACATTTACATCTAGATTTTGATTCCAATTATTCCATAAGATAAAACTAATAATTGGTAATATGTCATTGTTCACACACTACTTTGTCTGCACCACTGCTCTTCCTGTATTTCATTGTTAAATGCTGCTTTTAAATTACCTGACTGCAGGTGAATGCACATTAGCCAATATCCAATACAAGTTTTGGTAAGGGTAATGTGGCATATGAAAAGAAAATGTATGTAATGTATGGCATGTAATGCAAAGGAAATGCATTCTGTCATTAATTTCTAACTATTTGTATAGATGTTTCAAAAACTGTAGTCGCTGTCAAGGTGCTCCAGGACTTACCCCATTCTGTGTGCAATAAGAGAAAAAAAGGCACATTTCAATGGAGTAGCTATCTCAGGATGTCCTTGGATACTGTGGGATTCAGTAAACCTCTTAATATTATTTTAATTACAATGTTACAATTCATCATGTCAAAACATAAACATACAGATTATATAAAACTGCATTAGGAGGCCTTACGTAGACCTGATTAATGGGCTCATAGGTTGTAAAATGAATCCAAACTGTAAATTTAATCTGTGGGCTTTTCTAAAATGTGAATTATTGACTTGACACACTATAATAACTCTTCCCAAACTGTTGTGGTCTATGGTTCAAATCTTTTCTGTATAGCTCAAAGACATGCAGAGTAAGCCTAATTTACTACATCTCTTGCTGCATGAACATCCACAGGCTGCAGCATCCTCTGAAATGTATTCCAAAACATTGCAAGGAACCAGATGGACAAAGGCATGAGGAAGAAAATGCCTTTAATCAACAGTGACTTCCAGATAAGAACAACTCAGAATCCCTCCTACTAGCTCACCTGGCAGAAAAGTTTCTACCATTAACAAGGTACACCAATGCCTGAATATTTTACAAGGACTCTGCTCTGTGAATCAGCTGCCTTGGCTCTCCCATGATTTCCTTTAGAAAGAGGTAATTTATTTGCTGATTCAGTAAGCTGTGATTTTCTCTAGGGCTAAGACAGGAGAGAAACTTCTAATACCTGGCAGATTCTATCTTGACTGCTGTATTAACATGAGCCTCAAAGAAAAATCCACTACAACCCAAAAATTTCAATCACCTTTAAATACTTCTGAGGACTGAAACAAACCTCAGCCCATTTAAGAAATTGTAGATTCTGAAGGCAAAGAAGCCATTCTGGATCCAGTGGTCCTACAGACCACAGCTGGGCCAAGTCACTCACTTGTGTCACTCAGTGCTGCAAATACCCACAAAGGAAAAGGAAACATTGTCCCCCTCCCTCAACAGCCAGGGATGAACTCAAAGCCTGTCCTGCTGAACCTCTACAACCTAGCTTCTACTTCCCTGAAGTTAAAATGCCAAACTCAAATCAGGCAATGTATTTTGCAAAATGGCTTCTTTTTTTTCCTGGGTAACAGAAGAACTCCCAAACCTACCCAAACTGAAAAACTGAATCTTGTTGAAATATACAATTGAAGCACTTTTGGTTACAGAAAATAATTTACATTTTAGCTTAACAACTTTCAATTCCATCTTTAAAAACTCAAACCTCAGAATTTCTACTTTTCAGGACAAAATTTTTGTTTTATTTGAATAGAAATAAACAATACAAAAGACTAAGATTTTCCAAGATATACTGAAATTATTTTGGATTCATTTAAAAATTCTTTGTTGGAAAAACAGTGTTTTCCTCTCTGACTTTAAAAAATACTTTGAAAATATAGTTTATATGATACATTACATAAACAAAAAATAAATATGAAATTAAAATACTCCATACCTGTAGATTAGTGTAAACACAATTTTTGTGGGTGGAAATAAAACCAAAACAATAAACAAACCAAGTAACAGTGGACTGGAAAACATTTCAACTATTTTGTAGCTCAATCACTAGTTCCACTTTCAACCATCAGTTTTAAATAACCCAAGCAGATGAATATTGGCAACTAGCATAACCTGACAGGAAGCAGCTATCTTGAAATATAGGCATAAAAACAAAAAAAAAATTACATTAAAAACTAAGTTGTTGCTTTAGTAGAACCAGGCCTACTTACTGGATATTTATTAAACACTTAAATGCTGAAAGAGTTAAGAAAATACAAGCTGAACAATAAAATGAACTAGTTTTTAAATATGTACACTAGACTCCATAAAACTGGAAGTAAGGAAAGTAAGACTGAGCAAATTGATATCTATAAAGAGTTCAAATCACACAATTATATTATCTTTTTGAAGTAGTGTAACATACATTTTGCAGAGTTAATCTACACTTCATTATTCTCTCTAAAAATGAATATTTGGGGAAAAGCCTACACAAATACAGTACATTTTCCCATTAAAAAACATAATTAACTTAACATGAAACAAAATAAGTTTTGTTTCTAAAAAAGATACCCAAAATTCAGCCTAAAAGTCAACACATTCTTGTGCAGAAAATGTTGAAGTTTCTGTGGATGTAGATGGCATACTGCTCTAAATCTACATTTTCCAAGGAAAAAGTAGGAATGCTTTTCAGATATAAACCTAGAAAAACATGTAGAAATCATTATTAACCCTTTGCAAATAGTTTCTGCATAAGAATAAAAATGTAGAGGAGAACTATACAGGCTCTCTAAACCAAGATGAAGCTGGCTTTTCTATTTCTAGCATGCCATGTTCCCTTGGAATTCTCAAGCAGGGGAAGTAACTCTAAGAATGTTAATACAAAGCTCTTCCCTTCAACATGCAATACTCACTACTGCACAAATAACCAAACTTCCCACCACACCGTGTCACGTAATTGTCCACAACCATTAGTAAAGAATCCTGCCTCTGATTTTCCCAGCCAATGCTGCTTCACACAGCTGAGTTCAAGATGTCCTTTACTCCGTCAGGAATGGCCTTTGATAGAGGCATCAGGAGACTGGACTGTACAGACCACTGGCCTATTTCTGCCTGTTACAGACAGGCATGTACACGAGTTTGTGTGGATTTACCTGATGTCCTTGCAGCTGAATCCGTGCTCAGTGCCTTCAAGGATGCCCTCCACTTCATTTTACATTTACATACAACTCATTAGGTACATACCATTATTACTTTGCAAGAAGCTCAAGTATCTTGCAAAGAAAAGTTAATCTCTCTGCCCTCAGCATCTGACAATCAATAAATCCAAGACATAATTGGGTTAAATATGACTCTCGCCTGATGAATCCTATGGATTTTTTTAAGTAATGCATTACTCAACTCAGTAATTTTATTCATAATCAAATTGCAAAATTACTCTTTAAATTACTGAAAGAGTGAGTGTTAAGTAATCCCAGGACTTGCAGGATCTCACCTTCCTGGCAGTGTCATTCAGGCATAGAGGTGTGCTGCCCTGACCCAGGCTGGATGCCATGTGCCCACCAAAGCTGCTCTGCCACCTCCCTCTGCAACTGGACGTGATCAACCCACCTCCACAGGGAAGGCAAAAAGGTGCTGAACTCTATTTGTCAGGAACAAATGGCACTGTGTAAGTGCCCAACCAAGCACAAAAAATGCTGCATGGTATCGGTGGTATTTCTATTCATCTTCCACAAGCAGAGCCTGAGTAATTTTCTTGCAGCTCTCTATCAGCACTCTTCATTTCTCACCTGGAAAAGCTCTAATGCTATTCCAGTCCTAAGTCTTTTCTGGACAGAGATGGAAACCTGCCAAAACCTGCAGGAGTACTGTGAATACTGTGAATGAGGTGTGCTAAGGAGTCTTCTGGGACTACAGACTCAATTTTACACAAGGTCTGAGCAAGGGTGTGAACCCAGATGTCTAGAGGTAAACTATTGCATTAACCTACTGTGTCTTTTGTCTGCATTCATAACAAACCCATGTTGTACTTAATGGACAAGGCTGTACTTTCTTCACAGCCACATGGTGACAAAAAAAGTGCTATAATATTAATTTGTAGGGGGAAAAAGTACCATGTGGAGCCACCTTTTGCACTGACAGAAGACGCATACTTTTGCAGTGACACCACAGAGAACAGTAATCAGAAATGAAGGGGGATTTTTTCAAAAGCCTTCAAAGACCCAATAAGGCTGCCACTGAGGCCAGTGATAAAATTCCTTTTGCCTTCAGAGGAACGGGAAGAGAAGTGGGTCCTTGCTGTGCTCTGCCAAAGCTTCTGCCCTCTTATCCATGTGTTATGCCACAGCCCAGACTCTGTTTTTCTCATGTCACAGGATCATAACCTACTCCTATATGTTATCTTATTTTCTAAATCAGACTAGAAAAGCAGATGAGCAACACTGAACAAACTGCTGGGAAAGATAAAAACAACTGCCACTAACAAGCATTTTTTCAGTGCATGATGGAAGGGAGATATCTCTCATCTGAGAGCTGTAAAGATTTTTAAAATACTGCTCTAAAAAATATGGAGATTGTTAATTGAGCATTCATAGTTTAACACCCTTATTGTGACTAACCAATAAGCATATTTATCCAGTGGATTCACTGCCATGAAATTAAAAAGGAATAGGGTTGCTTTGGTTTTTTTCCCATTTCAGCCCATGATAAATTCCTCTTTATTTTACTAGCTCTCTCACATTGTATTAACAGGACTTTATGAAGTGTTTGCCAGGCCAAAGGCTAATCTAATTACATAGACTTTTCTGGATCACATCCATTTGTCACAGACTGTTTCAGTGACTTGGCTTCTGTCTGAGCATGTATGTTTCTATAGAAAATTATAAAATCAATGTTCTCTCCCCCAAGCTGTGAGTTTCCATACTTTTATATACAGCCTTCTGAAAATGTTCCAAATGTATTTTAAAAAGAAAAGTAAAAAAAAAAGAAAATTAAAAAATGGAGAGGTCATTTTTTAGCATGAGTTCACCTGAAATGATTGTTTACACTGCAAAACTACTATGTAATAAATAAATATTTTTCTGCCTGGGATAGTCTTTAATAATATTCATTAAGACAGAGATGCAACTTCCTTTTCTCTTCTCACTCTTCCTCCTATGACTCCCATCTGCTTAAATCATTACTTTTCTGCAGCAAAGGCAATTTCACAATGATGTAGGGGACTGGTTTATGTGGTCAAGGACTCTGAGTGTGTACTTCAGTAGTCAAGAGAAAACCCACATGGGTATGAAGCACCTCTTGAGGGTGTAAAATGTCTGCTGAGGGAATCAAAAGCAGATGTCAGGTTAGATTCATCCTTTCCCTGTTCCGGTAGATGACACTCCACGTGCCGAGTCACGTAACAGCGCACTGTGTGCATGGGACATTGCACATCCACTCAGGGCTGCAGGAGTCCAGAGCCAGCCCAGGAAACATGGACTGCTCCAGGTGCACCACTGCTCCTCCTCCCTGGCCCAGCACTCCCGGCACAGCCAGGCAGAGCATCAGCCAGCAGGGCAGAAAGCGAGGAGGTCGCGTCACCCGGCTTTGAAAGCTGGGAGCTGCACTTTTGGCCAGAGGGGAGCTTAGATGAGGTGCAGCCACAGTCAGGCCTATGTGCATCATAGAAGACTTGACAACCTTGCTTAAGTCTTAAACCCCACTAAGCTGTGACTGTCCTGCCTCTGGCACAGCACCCCTCCTGAGGAGCTCCCTCACCAGCTGGTGATTCCCACAACGTGCGGAAAGTCTACAGAACTCCTAAATAGAAGAAAAGCTGGTTTGCTGGGAACACCAACCTTTTAAGGGCTCAGATAATCTCACACACGGAAAATCTGAAAAATCTCAAACAAAAGTTATGTAAGACTTACTTTCTATGGTTCTTCAGAATATATTAGGACTAAGGCACTAAGTATTTCCCCACCCTCAGCAAGAACTCAGATATTTCAGGCATTCATGTTGATGTAAAGTTTTCTGCTTAGTTACACAAAAACTTCAGTTAAGCTATTCAGCCACCAGCCCACCAGTATCCTAACAAAGTAACTTACTACTGCTTCTCCTGATCAGCCTCTTTTTTTGTCTCCCCATGTCCTTCCCTCCAACCCCTTATAATTTTGCTATAAATCTGAAGACCGAAAGGGACAGAAGCAGCAAAGGGACAGTAACAAAGAGTAAACAGCTCACAGGTTGAAGAACATAATGACATCTAGAGAAGGTGAAAGTGCAGATATTGCCAAAGAACCTGGTTTCTAGTACTGTCACCTTTAATAACTTTCATCTTGAGTTTTGCTAAAACATGAAAATGAAACCATTCAACTCAGATGTCTGCTGTCTGCCTGTCAGCCTAAGAGAGCAATTGTATTTCTCTGCAGCAGCACAACAAAGTCACTGAGCTACTGAATCCCATATTCTCCCAGTGCGTAAAATAAAAGGGGCTCCCAAGGTAGAGCAGCATACCTGGGAAATCTGCATTCCCACTGAACAGACCCAGATGGGATCACTGTGATAAAGGCATGCCAAGACCAAAGGAAATGCTGCAGGAGCATGCCCCACTCCAAAAACTCCCAGGCAGAAGCAACAGCTGGCAGGACCATGGAAAGCTCATGAGAGGAATCCTGGAGCTCTTGCAACCAGGAAGGGAAGGCAGTGCTAAAACACAAGGAAAGTCAGGAGTTGCCTAGAGCCCCCACTATCCCTCATGTCATTCCCATGTGAAATGAAGCACACGGGGGACAGAATATGGGGCAGTTCTACCCATCTGCAGAATTCTCAGTCTAAAGAAAGGGAAGGAACAATCTGTACATCTTGTTTCTGGTACTGTTCAAGTTGATTTTGAGGCACATGCATCCAGCCCCAGGGTCCCAGCAAAAGCCCTGCACAGATGATTCCAGGCATCATTCAGGTAACAGATTTTTAAAGTTTACTTGACCAAAGCTAAAGAGTGCTTTTTGAGAAGCCACAGCATACACAGAAGAGAAACCAAAATGTTCCAATTAAAGGCCTTCTCCTGTTATCAGAGGATATTGGATTAGTGTAAACCACATCAGAGGAAACTAGTTAATCCATGTTTGGTTGATTTGTACACTGGGGAAGCCAAGAGATTTTAGCAGTCACTATTATTTACAGCAGTAAATGTCAATTTAATGACAGAAAATCCAGTGTTATTTTTTTCCCTGAATTATGAGGACTTTCTTGTTTCAATATGTACACATTTCTAGCTCTCTGACTTCTAAAGCAGCAGTATAAATATACTATGATTTGTGATACTAACTTCTAGAATATCCATGACACGTTAATTAATGGTGCTGATAACCTCCAGAGACTTGCAAATAGGAACATGATGTAACAGACTTGGTAAGTCATTTCAGGAGTACTTGAATTTCACATGACAACAGTTCTCTTGGGTGGAGCAATGGGCTAGGAGAGCCAGGATTTGCCTGGGATTGCTCTAGGATTACTAGGATGCATCCTGGCACAACACCTACAGTCATGTTTAACAGGAAAGCGTGAGAACTTTGTCATGTCCCACTGTATGCATAAGCCAGAACAGCCTATTCACCTTTTAAGTGGCTTTCTGGGCAAGTATACTAAAAAATAATGAGCACACCTCTAGCCACACTCTTTGTTAAAATGAAAAATGGGTTCTTCATTTATGGTCCCAAAGTTTCCACATTCCAGGTGGGTTGTTTCTGGCCTTTTCTCCTTGGAACATTTTTTAGACAAAGGAGTGCTTGTATGTTTCGCTAACCCTTAGTTTGTACCAGTTCTGTACTTGAGCTTTCAGGCTAGGTGGTATTTTTCCCCTTTTCTGAATGAATGCCTTGTTCAACACATTCTTGTTACAGACAGAAGAGGGGTATACTATACCATAAGGGACCAGTTTACATGCAGCAATATACATTTTTTTATTAATGTAATCCATCATTTACCTTATCCTCCCTCTGAAGAAAACAAAAGGATCAAATTTATATGTAACTGCCCAATGCAGAGATTTTTGTAAGACTTGTTTATGAAAAGGGAAACCAGCATGGGAGTAAAATATAATTCATAACATACAAATACTTCCTAAAGGTACAATAAAGCTCATGGCATCAGAAGAAATAAAAAGCATTATGGGAGAAATAGTAGCGTATCCTCATGTTAGAAGGCATCAGAGAAAGGTCAGGAAGGGAGGGTAATGGGGAGCTGGTAGCACCACCCTGGCCCACACTGTGAACAGCAGCGTTATCTGAGCAGGAGGGAAGAGAATGGGAAGGTTCTGTCTATGGTAATTCTGTTAAGGTGCTGTTTCTGGCAAGCAGCATCTCAAATACCATCTAATAGAGACATTTGATACTGCAGTAATGGCATCTGCACCAATTACAGTTCTTCTGTATGCCTCTTCACAAAACCGGAGTGAAACTAAGTTCTACTTCCTTCTATAAAAAAATTAAGACATGATGCATCAGGCACAAGACACAACTAGATCTTCAGCAGATCAGCAGAGATGACCTCACAGAACTTTCCCCTCATCTACTCAGTCCTGTCTTCAGCTGTGTTTCAGGCATCTTCCTGCACTTCTACTAGAGTATGGTTGGTAGGACTGCTGGGGGAAGCTCATGGGAGTGAAGACACAGATTGTTGTAAAAGGAAAAGTCAGATTCCAAAAACAGGAGCCAACAGGGAAAGCAGCCCTGAGATGAACGCTGGAGGATGAAAATGTGGGAGTAAGTAAAACAGCATGGACAGGTCATATTTTGGAAACAAAAGCATAAGGCAATGAGAGGCAAGCTGCAGTGAGGGGCTGAATTCTGCAGTGTGAGATTGGTATTGCAGTCCAGAAAACCAGAGACAGTTAGTGAAAAGGGCAGGCTGGAAGAGTTAAGTATCAAAGTCATTAATGAACTAAAATTAGACTATAAATCCTTTCAGATCTCTCCCCATTGTGGTAATGATGCCCTGCCTCTTCATTTCACTGCAGAGACTATTTCTGCTCATGAGACTGTAAGCAATTAGAACAAGAGCCTTTCACTGTCTAACACCTCAGAAGATACATAGATCAGAAACCCAGCACACCTAAAGAAATACTGGTGCAACTACCGTGAAGTGTGTAAGAAATGTAATGGGATAGAATTTGGCAGCTGATGTCAGTTAACAGAAGAAATGGAAAATACAAAAAAGCAAAAAACTATAAGGCAGGAAGCTGCAGGCAAAATTTGTGTATCAGAAATGGAATGGAAAGAGGATAATCACCTCAGGAGGTGATCACTTCTCTTGTTATTGGTGTAAGGACAAGCAATCCATATTTGATCCTGCTCTGGTTTCATGTACTTTGGGCCTCACAAACTTGTTGGACCTGTGAAAACAAGTATTCTGAGAAAACATACAAAGATTTTAGGGAAAAGAAAGTGACAGTTTTTACAACAGCATAAACAGATATCTAATTCCAGCTTGTGCTGGAAGCACTGCTAGCAGTAGTGCTGCTGTAGTCTGGGCTGGCAGTTTTCAGAGAGAGAAGCCTGTAGGTCTGGGGTTGTAAGCAATTTGCCACACTTGTCATCCTTGCCATATAAAAGCCTTTCCCGAAGGACATTGTTCTAACAAAATTATCCATTGCAAAGGCCAGCAGCATGCTCTGGCTCATCGTGTCTCAATCTAGGCTGCATAAAGAGGAAAGTCAACCATGCATGTCTATCATCTGGACAATTAGTCTTTCTGACTGCAGACACAATTCTAAAAGGCTAGTCCTTAGAAGCACCTAATCTTTCAGTTGGAAATTATTTCTCTTTGTCTGGCAGAAGCATAGAGCAATGAACATCCTGTGAGAACAATATTCAGAGGCTTAAAGCAGAATCATGATACATCAGAAGCATCTTTGTAACCTCTTTGTGACCAAACAAAATAAAATAAAAAAAACATTTAAAATTATGTATTTGTGACATGAAGAAGCTAAAAACAACAACAAAAGAAAGAAGATGAGCACAGCACACTGGTCCCTGTGCACTTCCATTTACATTTACATTTTTGACACTGCCCCAATCTTCTCCTTTGTTTAGCCTATCTGCCCTCTACACTTCATCATCCAATCTATTAAATACAAAGGAAAAAACTCACATGGCCAAAGAAAAGGAAGAATTATTTCCAAGGAACTCTTCATAATCACAATACACTACTTTAATCTCTGAACTGCATTCCGTATCTGATTTACATGAAATTACACTACCTTCCCATTATCAGTTAAATTCTTTTAGCATTGTCCAACTGCTTGTAGTGGCAATCCAAAGGAAAGAAAACCCATGAATTACAAGTAACACTCCTACAGATCCACAAGTATAAGGGTCAGATGAGTATAACTGACAAAATACACCAATTTACACAGCAACAAAAAAGTTGTTGCTTCATCTGCAATAATGATTTATCTACCACGTTGTGTATTTTCTGTGAAGGCAAAGTTCTCAGTCAGGCAAGGTCTAAGAATTTCCAGATCGTTCTTACTTGTCTTCCTTCATTCTTTTCTGACACTTTAACGTCTGCTCAAAAGAAATTCTTCAAAGGGACCAGATCTGAACCATGATGACAAAGGCATGTCAAGATGGAAGTAGGAGTAAAGCTGGGGATTTTTTTCAGTCTGAATTGACAGGAAGATTCACTTCTCCTTATCTGTCTTATCCCTAAGATCAGTAACACAGAGACAAATTGGCTTCCTCATGGGAGGAAAGAAGCACAAGCAAAAGTATTTTTATATTATGGGGTTACAACAGCCCTTATTTTCAAGCTCAATAGCATCAAATGCAAATTAACATCTCACTTAACATGAAGCTCTTCTTGCCAGCCTACAATCCTCCTCAACCTTGCACCTCGTCCTGCACACTCTTGGAAGTGATGTGGTCTCTGGCAGCTATTTGGTTTGTGCATGTAAAAAGGCATCACTGCACGACAGAGGTGTTTTTGTTTGACTTTTGCATGCACAGGCTGGAATGTGAATTGAAGGTATGATTGCTGGCTCAGCCTGCCCAACGTGCATAAATGAAGTTTTATTTTGGGGGTTTATAAGTTTGTGGCGGTTTTTTTTATGAAATTACTTTAAAACTAGGAAGTTGCCATGTTGACAATTCTGTTCTCTAAACAGACCAGGTACAGCATCAACCATACTCAGATCATTTTATCTATTAACATACTTCAGCTGTATTTGACTAGGGCCATTTCAAGGGGCAAAAGAATTGTTTATTGTGAGTGCCTGTTTAATCTTGGGCTCTCTGGCAAGACTGCTAACTCACATACTGGTTTTCCTGATCTATTTGTCTATTCATTGGGAGCCCACCAACAGCCTTCCCTCCACAGCTCTGAATCTCTATCTGTCTGAATTTTAAAAATATCAGGTGTTAAAAATCTTCTTTTAATAAACTATGTCTCCATTCAGCTTCCATTTTGGGATACAATAAGAAACATTAAAATGAAACAGGCTCCCATGGCGTCTTTCAAACTTTGATTTCTCCAGCATGGCATCCCTCTGAGAAGGGAAAGAACAGAATTCCTGTATATTCCCACACAATAACAAGCAGTTGCCAGAGGGACTTTTGCCCACTGTGTAGCAACTGATGTCCTAAATAATCCTCAAACTCCAGTCACCACACTTGTTGCGCTCATGAGTGGTGGTTTTGGGTGGAAACAAGGGAAGAAGATCTGCAATTTTTCTAAGCTTGCAGAGCAAGACAAAAACAAGGTGCAATTTATACTTCCATTCTTGAAATCCCAGCAACAGAAAAGCAGTGTTCATGAAACAGTATTTGCCTTCTGCTTGTAAGAGTCATAGCTGAATTTGGTTCATAGAGTTTCTCAAAGCAGTTGACCTTACCTTTGCATCCTTTTGCCTTTTATTCAAAAATCTGTATTGATATCTAGTTCTGAAGAAATTCACTTCAGAAGGTAACATTTACATGACAAATACTCAATTCATCTTCTGATTAATATCTTAGTTATTTGTTGCATTTCCACAATTTACTAAAACACAGCTCATTATGAAGTATGAAAGGCCAAGTCTCCAGAAAGTATCAAAATAAAATCAATTACAAGTTCTTAACTGTTCACAGTTAGAGCTTTTTATCAGCTGGAGTTTAAACAGCCATTACAAAACAGGACTAGAATAGTTTATATCAAAACAAGTAAACATGTTGCAATGCAAGGCTGTGTGCATTGTCCTCAGCCAGTAAGGAGAAAGATGCAAATACTCCTCCAAGGAGATGATCCAGGGGCATGGATGGGCAGCAGTACTGCAAGGATTAAGGTGTCAAGAGCAAGTGTGGGAGCAGCTGGACTGGAAGCATAGGTCTGCTGGATAATTAAAGAAAAATTACTAAATTAATTATAATTTTATCTTTTTTACGGATCAAGACCAGCTGAATAATTTTAGCATCCAAAAGTTTAGAGCAAGAAGCATGCAAAAGCCATTGCAAAATAGATAAAGCTTATGTTCTTGTGAGGCAGACTGCCCCATATCCCTGCTCTGACCCCACAACTCCCATGTTCAACAGGGGTGGTTGGCCTTCTGATTGAAGGCTGTGGACACTTAGCTTCACAGTCACATTAGAGGGTCACTATCAGATTCCGGGCAGTCCCCACACAAGGCACCATTTGTGGCAACTGAGAAAGCACAAGTATTGGATGCCACACTAACTTTCTTTCCTTGATTTGCTCTTTTATAAGGTTGCACAGGCGGATCGAACTATGCTGCCAATAAGATTTCATGCACCCATGCCCACTCACACACAGACTGCCTTTCCAAGTTGGCACATTCTTCAATGATGGTCTTCCAGCCCAAGGGCACACACTCCCTTCCAAACATCTTATTCAGCTGGTCATGACCCGTACAAATGATAAAATTGTAATTCATTTATTCATTGTTCTTTAATCATCCAGCAGACTCATGCTTTCAGCGCAGCTGTTACCACTCAACACTTCTGCTTTAACCTTCTCATCAGGTCATTTAATCCTGGACTAAGTAACAGATATGTTCACTTAGTAGTGTAGTGTTAAAGATTTCCAAGGGGGACAGAGAATTTGGTGAACAGTCTTCTATTTCACAGGAATAAGCTCAACAATAAGAGGAGGCAAAAAGAATTGTTCTGTGAGGGTGCAGTTCTTTGCAAAGCTGCTGCTCCACCAACGTATTGGATGTTCAATCAAATGGTCCTCCCTTGATAGGTTTATCTCTCAGTGGGCCAGTGTTGCTCGGATGCAGCTGTGTGAAAGGACTCTGCATTGCACTAGCTTCAGTACTATTTCACTGAGAGCAGGATTTAGTGTCCTGACAATTGCTTAGCCAATAGGACTTGAAATCAAAGTGACAGCAGTCTATGCCCTACGTAAGGCACATTTTGGTACCCAGCAATGGACCAAAGTATAGTTCTGAGTCATTATTTTAATTCTGTGGGAAAGAATCATGCAGAGGCCTCAAAATCTGATAGAGCCCTAACAGGCCAGTGACTGACAGATATAGGTAGTGCAAAACATGACTTGGGGGTAGCACAATCATCCAGTATCAGACAACCAGATACTTCCATTTCTCTTTGCCCAGTCAACTATTCCATCTCAAGAAATTCAGGGACTCTAGGGATTTCATGCTACTGCAACCCAGAAGGAGCTTACAAACCTCTGGGGAACAATTGCATCCATTTGTCCCAAAGCCTGAATATCTGACACTTGTAGTGTCTTGTCTGCCTTTATACAGTGGTATGGGAGTGGGAGGAAAAAATGATAAGAGATTTTTGTAGAGGAAGGCTAATAACCAGAATACTCTTCTTATTCAGCATTATTAATCCCTACTGAATTAGATGCATTAGCAAAAGGTGCTTCATTCCTTTGGAGATAAAAAAAGAACAGTCTGAATTCTTGAGGAAATATTCTGCCTATTAGTGTCTATGTAAAGCCCCAGAAATAATGCTCTCAGAGATGAAATGAAGAATAAGAAAATAATAAAGGCAAATTTCCCTCTATGTCCTACTCTGCAATTAACTGTTTGAAGCAAATCCCAATACCCTTAATCTCAAGAACTCTGCTTATCTGCCCATCCAGTTATTTTTAATTTGTACTTCTGTTATTACTACTGCATTATTAATATACCCTGATAAGATAGGAAATAGCCTGGTGGTGTTCTCTTTCAGCAATGCCTCGCACAGCATAATAGTCTTTATGACTAATAACTCCTTCTAATCTGAGGAGATTCATGATTCCCTCTGCTCACAGACTAGGAGGCCCTGGGGGATCCTGTTTCCTCCCCTGAGTAGTTGTTATTCCATTTCCCCAGAGCAGCCTGGGCGTCCCTGTGCTCCCCACATGCGCACACGCTGTTATCAGTCAGGGTGATGCCTTCTCCTTCTGGGGGCCAGGAGAGACATTGGAGCTCGTGCCAGCACAACCTCACCACAGCTCCTCAGGGCTGACCGTGGGCAATATTTCAGGTATCTTAGTAGGAGTGGGTAGGGAAGGGAGGCCAGCTTTTCTAGTCATGCTGCTTCCAGAATCTGGGCTCAGGTGCTGCAGCCAAGCTAGTCAATAATAGATTTCTATTGCAAATCAAGATTTGTATTTGGAGGAAACTCCAGTAATACCAAATGTTGGAAAGAAGGGGCAAGACATTAAAGCAAAGATAACTACTCTCACACCATATGGTTTGAAGTACATGTGTCATATTTTTTCATGGGGAAAAGGGGGGCAGGGGAGAAAGGATCAATAGTTTTTAAGGTTTCCCACATCTATGTTTCTGTAATGGTGCATGTGATGCTGTAAATGTTATTGTACAGCTTTCCTCCTGACATTTTAATACACATCCCATTTTGCCAACACATCTTTTTCTGTCTCTCCTTTAGTATAAGCATTGTAAATTGAACAGATCTGTGGAAAAATCCAGCAGCAATTAATAGGGGGGAAAGCTGTTGGAATCTACAGAAACACAACAGAGCCTCACACACACCTAGAAAATTTCATGTAAAATGCTACTATTTCTACAAGCATTTTCAATCACCACATAGGAGAAAAAAAGATAATGTATTGTATTAGGAGATTGAACTAAGCAAGAAAAAGGATATTACTCTGGATTAAAATCTGTGAGTTTAATGGCAATATCTTAATGAAATTTGAGTCATCTTTAAAAAAATATGCTCCTTTATAAAAAAAGCAAGTCTATAGGCAGTTAGCCTTAGAATTTTTTTTCAGATAACTTGCTCCACAAGTCCATATGTAGCTTTTTCCTCTATATTTCCACTGCACTGCTGAGGAAGAGGAAAAGAATACACACACATATATATGCATATTTATAGATGCAAATATACACACCTCATGTATAGTAAACACCTGTCCATCCACACCCATCGCAGGTGCACCTACTCCATTTCTCACTTCTGAGTGCTACCGGAGAGGTTTTGAGCCTCATAGGCATTAAAAATGTATGTGCATTCCTCCTGATTTGTCATATCAAACAGGTCAATGATTTCATCAAACTTTTTTTTCCCTTTACTATATAGAAAGATTCTTTCTTAATAAAAAACAGAAACTGTTTTGTTGAAGTATTACTTTTCATACCTGCTATTTCTTATCTCACCATCCAATGAAAGATAATTTAACTGCTAATCACTTTGGGAACAATACAGAAAAGAAAGTCTATTTACATTTGGAAAACAAAATGGCATGTGGTTATCAGGAATCCAGATCCACTAATGAAATGTTTCCAAACCCCAAGACACGCTGCCTACACTTCCAGGAAGGAGTTTCCGCTGGAAGCAATTTATAGGACACACGACAGCAATGAAAATCTGGCCATCAAGGGCCAGAGGCTCTAATCTAACAGATGAGCACATTATGATCATCTTTACAGAGCCACCCTGACAGAAGTACAACTGAACATCTCCAGTCCTTTACTCCATAAAGACCTGTTTGCTTTGCTTCCATTTGCCTAAGGCCAAGTGTGGAAAAGTCTGCTTGGTCCTTTTTCACAAAGGTCTGTCTGCTTTATTCAACCTGCTCAGTTGCATGCAGATCTGCTCAGCCAGAGCTGGGTGCTGTACAGTGAAAAGCAGAGGATGCAGACTTCCATCTCAGAACAGGTCAAAATACCTAGAACTTTCTGCAAGCACCTTGTTATTTGTATCTCACAGCATCTGGTTTTCTATTAAAGGTTCCAAGCAGAACACAAGAGCTTCTGTTCCTACGCAGGGAGAGGTTAATTTCACCTCTACTTGGGCCAGCCAAAACATAGATATCTCATTCTAAGACAGCTGTCTAGGTTGCCTCTGTGATCAACTGAAAAAAAGAGGTACATCTGGTAGGCAAGTCAGCCCAATTCTGTCCATTTCTCCATGACAGGAATACATTTGAATAGCCTGAATCAGAAGCGTAGTGACCACCTAAGCTGATCAGAAGGGTAGTGATCACCTAGCAACATGAATTACATCCTAAGGTGGCAATAATGCATAAAGGAAAACATAGGAATACAATGACTTGAAACATGGAGATAGATACATGTTCCTCATAACAGCACAAAAAATGGATAAATCGCAATAGAGAGGTATTTCAAAAAATTTATTTGAATCCTAAAGGAAAAGGTAAAAAATGGGGAGACCAAGAATAAGAGGAGATACATTTTAATGGTATTCTCCGTATTAAAATGCAGTTCACATTGGCTCTTACTCAGCTGAGCTAGTTATCTATTGAAGTCAATGTTGTACCAGAGAAATGAGGTAAGGCCCAGACCCTTAGAAAAGAAAAAACAGAACGACCTTGCAGTTGAACCAAGAGGCTCAGACAGATCATTAGCCCATGATGTTACAGCAGAGCCTCCTGCAGTGTCACCATCCCGCCCGCACCACTGCTCTCCGACACGTGCTGAGAGGAGTCAAACACAAAAGGAAAAGGCTGGGAGGAGAAGAGCTTTAGGGAATTTTGAAGAAAAAAGAATTGTAATAAGGTCTACAGCTGACTGCTCAAAGTACAGTGCCTGTTACTTGCCTGACATCTCAGAAAACTTACCACGGTCCCACATTTAGGAAACTATCCACTATTTAAACTCTTTCTCCAGCATTGATCATGAGAAATACTCATTAAATTCTCCGTCTCTGTCATCTCGACTTTCCTAATTTATATTAATCTCTCCATCATGAATTTAAAAATCAATTTAATGAGGTGAGATGCAAAGGAGAGGGCAGGGAAGAAGGGGTAATTTTGGGAAGTACTAGTGAAAGCCTTCAAAAAGAAATGGAAGTTATATTAACCAGAACTATCAAAGTGCTCCAAAATATCAACCAGCAGTACCACCTAAATTAAAAAGCAAAGTAAATAAAAATACAGTATCTCAGAAAAACTTGGAGAAGACCAGTATTAAAAACAGTGGGTTTATATCCTAGAAAAATACAGTAATTTTCATTCAAATTGCATGTCCTTCCAACTTTAAGAGACTTTAAAATAAATGGCCACTGTATTGTCATACTATTTCAATAATATGAGAATATTTTGAAACTGTACTTACAAGATGAGCAAGAGTAAATGTTTCCGTAGCTTCATTAGGTTATCAACACTAATTGACCAATGTGAGCCTTGTGTATAAGGCCCATAGCCAAGCAGGAGCCCACAAATCATGGCCATTCCTGCCACTAAGTGACTTGAAGCAAGAAAGCAGTCAACTGTCATAAATCTTACAGATTGCTGGGCATAAAACCATATGACAATGCAGAGGGTGCTGGATAAATAAAATTACTTAGAAATGTATAAAACCTAGTACCACCAGCCTGAAGCATTTTCAGAAAGCTAATTTTCCTTTTGTTCAGCAATGTTTATAGAAAAATTCATCAAAACAGGCCAAGGTAAACAATACAAAACTAGACTTTGGAGCTCTTTTCCCAGGTGAAATGTACTATAAAAGAAATACAGAAAAGATTGATTCTTCTAACATATAAATAAAAAATGTCATCAAAGTGAGTTGAGGTTTCATATTTTTTCTGTCCAGTCCAATTCCACCTGAAAATCTCCTCCAGCCACTTCTTGTGCTCGCAAGCTCATCAGTACAATTTCTGAATACATCTAGGAAGATGCCACCATAGGGACAGAAATTTCAGTATTTTTTGAGGGGAAAAAAAGGAATTTAATTAGCAACAGTCTCTTGTCCATATCTGCCATCATCAATAGCTGGTACTCAGATTAGGATACAAATTTTTCTCTGTGATAGATAGAGAAAGAGATCTTTTTCTCCCAAAGCAGAGTTTCACTTAAGGACTAAGTTACTCTTTAGAAACCATCATTTTCTCTGCTGCAGTTTTCACACCACCCTCCCCACCAGTGAAGAGGAAGATAGTTTGAAAGATGGCTTTTTTTAATGGAAAATCAGCAGAGACAAAGGAATTAAGAGAAAGATAAGTGCTACATTAGTGGAGAACTTCCAATGCTCCCAGTTCCCTTGAAGTAGCAGCTTCTAGAAGCTTCACAAAGCAAAGAAACAGCAGTTACAGCAGTCCTTTAAATCATGGGAAACATGACTGCATATAAATTTATTTAAAATACACGTTAAAATGAACTTTAAACCTCCAAGTCAACCAAAATGCAATCTGACAGGCTTCTGGCATGCCTGGGTTGGTACTTCCAAATCCAGAATAAGCTTTACTTTAGAGAAAGGCACATGCAGTGTTCATAAAAAACGTGATTGACAAAGGTAAGAGATTTTTGTTAACAGCAATTCTTCCAGAGTCCAATAATTTCACCTTTTACGTGAAGCAGCTGGATCTTAAAACTCCTCCTAGAAAATCCCATCTAGCAGGAATGTAGACAAAGTGCACAAAAGCTCCCACCAGGTCCAACCAGTACATTTCGTGAGGAGAAACAGAGTTCTGAGCAAGTCTGACTGGAGGGCAAAAGGCCACCTGGATCTCATTCCAAGTGGAACTAACTAATTTGTACAACAATCATGTTGACAACAAAGATGAACACATATGTCTCCTTTAAATGCCTCAAGGGGTCATCCTCTCACCTTTCAGTAGCTATGGTAACTTTGGGGGAAAAAAACCAGCTCTCATCTCAGAAATTGTTTCCTCTGATAGAGGGTTTAAAATCACTTTTGTCATCTATCCGTTAACTTTTGCCCCTATACACCTGAAGGATGAAGCTTTACAAAGGAAGGATCTCTGCTTCACAAAGGAAAGAGAATTTCTCATTCTTTCTGGCAATACCTTAAAGATGGCTGGCAGGGAAGTGAAATACAGGACATATTTTGCAAGTTGGGATGGGGTTTTTTGCTGACCATAGCACAGGTTTTCATAAACACCCACTCAATGTATGACAAAAATGTAGACAAAACTGTAATGTAGATAAAAAAAATCCTGACATCCATCAACCAACATGCTAAAATGAAAACTCTGATAGTAGAAAGGGAGGTTTCCTGTACCTTTTGGATTTAAACAAGATGTGAATCAACTTTGTTTCCTTCAAATCAACTTTGCAAACCACGTAAGTGTAAGAACATCTCTTTACTTCCCTGCACCGATACAAGGAGTTGACATGGCTTTTGAAAACATCTTTTGACAAGAACTATTCACACCATGATTTATAGAGGCCATAGCCAATATAAAAGTTACTCATTATTAACATCTTTATTGCATTGTTATATAGCTCAGATTAAAGCATGCCAAAGACAGTGCAATAATTGTGGCCTGATTTAGTGAAAAGTAAACAAAAACTATTTTAAGGAATTGGACAGCTGAAATACTGGCAGAATGTGAGCCCAAAGCATTAGCATATGCTTCTGTCCCAGCCAAAACACAGTTGTGAATCTACTCACAAACCTGAACTGTTAGTGCATTAGAGCTTTCTTCACTGTTACTTTTGACAAATACTCTGTTTGTTTGGTAGACACACTTTTAGGTCAGACAAAATGTTTCATACAGTTTTATGTAAATCGACATGAGAAAAAGGAAAGCCGCAGACTTGTGTAAAGTGAATAGTAGATTTTGGGCTTATTTCAATCAAATACTCTGTTGTGACAAAAGATTAGATTCTTCAGCCAGGCACTGAAAAATTATTTTAAACTGAATTGTCTTTATTACATGACAGAGATCCTTGGGAGAAGGGTGCATGACTCAGGAGTCTCTATTACACATCCTGCTGCCACTCCTGCCATTTGGTTGTGTCTTTGTTCCCATTGAAGGCCCCTCCCAGCCTCACTCCATGCTCAGTCCTGTGCTTGATGAGTTACCAGCTACCACATCTCTCATTCACTTACCAGACTCTCAAACTCCTCTCTGCTCTGCTTCCTACCCCATCCTAAACACTTGGAAAGGGCCCCTTGGGAGCACCTGCAGCATAATCAATTATTTGCTCTTTAATAATCTCCTCTTCTACACCAGTTTTTCGAACAGGTATTTAATATTACACTGCTGATGGGCTGAGGATATCACTACCAAGGTGACCAATAATACCTCATTGTTTTTGCTTCCCATCTCTCTGTCTGCTCCTCTTTCCTACAGTGAGATCTTAACTGCTCTGGACAAAAACAAGGTTTTTTTAATCTGAATTTACATATAATTTAGCAAAACAGGTCTAGGCCCTGCAAACAAGAGTGCTGCTGCTCCAGAAAAATAAAAAGTAAACAGAATCACAAATCACAGTTGTTCTTTTAATAGGTTAAAAAGACTACTCAAAGAAAGTTCAGTGGTGACTTGCTTCTCGCAGGTAGAAACCTTGTGCAGAGGAATGATTTTGGTGCCCAGGCATTGCTATTTTATTTTGGGATTAAGAAGTACCAAATAACAAAAATCTACACCAAAAAAAACCCCAACAACAAATATATATATACGTAAGGAAAAGTAAACTAATCTCTGCCCAAACACAACAAATATCTCACTGACAGAGGTTTATAAGACTACACACAGAAAAATAATAAATGAAAGAAAGCAGAGAGACCACATCCATTTATCCTAACCCCCTGTCACCTGAAAACAACCTATTTATTCAGGCTGGCAGAAAATTTTTCATTCCAGCTGTTTTTCATGTCAAATGTGGGATTCAGCAAAACAACATCTTTCACAGAAGGAACATTTCAGATTTTCATCAAAAGCGTTGGTTTACTTTTGATTCTGTTTGACAGAAAATGGAAGAGGAGGTGTAGAGGGAGGATGGAGGGAAGCAGACTGGGGAGCAAATCTAAGCAAACCTTACGAGAATGGCCTTACAGTACACTTACTTCTTAGTGCAGGCATGGAATAATTTGTTATTTCTGCACAGAACACCTTTTTGTTCTGTTATTGGTTTCTTGTTAGGAAGGACACAACAGATTTAAGGAGTATCTTTCAGAAAACTGAGATTTGGGGAAACTTCAGTGCAGCCATCCAGAACAGTAGCACTCTCTCTCTGGATAAATTCAGTAAAAGCAATCTGTTACTCAGAATATGAGGATCCAAAGACAGCAGAGAGAGAAGAAATGATGCTCAAGCTGTTGCAGTTTATGGAACAGGATTTCCTTTGGGCACTCAGCTCAAAGGAAAACTCTCAAGAATGGACTGTGGGGATACCACACAACCACTCAGGATCATCTCCCTCAGCCAGCAAATCTAAATCCAAAGTACACAGATAAATTAGGATCCATAAAAGCACTGCTGTTAATATAGTTACAATAGGGTCACACCTTTGTATTTGGCATCAGGAAGAGCTGTTTGGAAATGAGTGCAACAAAGAATCTGACGCTTTACTTGTTTCTTTGACAGTGTGGTACTTCTGCTAGGCTCAGTGGTGTATCTAACATCAAAGTAAAATGCTGATTATGCAGTCCTACCATTCCATTATTAATATCATCTTCCTGCTTCTGTGAAGCTGAACTTCAGTTTTCAAATAATACTTCTTTCCAAGTCCAGGCTGGTACAGTTTTGCTTTGCAAGGCATTTTGTAAGAAAAGTCATGAAGCATGCAACCTGAATATATACTCTCTAACCCTTTTCATCAGTTTAGATGCTTCAGTGGGGGGTTGTACCCATATCCATCCTAAATGAACTGCTTAATAACTTTTAAATATATTGGTGATAGGCAGGTCTTCCTCTTTCAACTTTAAAAAAAATTATATGCCTAAACATGAAAGATAAATTCTATAATTCTAAATAAATCATTGTCATTAATCTTGCAATGAGAAGCAGAATCTTTGAAATTTCTAGTAGAAGCGAAAATGTAAAATAGTGACTGTTTGCTTGCAATTTCGTTTTAGAAATCTGTGAAATTAAACTTACCCTGAAAGTCTAAGCTTTGATGTACCCAACTTCCTATCCTTCACATCTTGGATACCCTCCTCCCCTGGAAAACTGACAGATCCCAAGCTGACACCAAGCCAGTAACACCCAGTGTGTGTGCCAGGGCTCACAGGGAGCCTGCCTTCCAGGCAGCCTGAGTGCAGCTGTCCCCTGGAGTTTCAGGAATCCACAATCCCTGGCAATGGCCATCCCTCCAATTCTGGTGAACCAGAATTTCCAGTAACAAATTGTCACATTAGAAATTGCCCAGCCCACTCAAACCCAAAGTGAAATAGAGTTTTATCACACTGAGATTGCTCATAAAGTTCTATTTAAATACAAACCAGGAAAAACCCTAAATTATTGAAAACAACATTTTGCTTCCCTGAATCCACTTCTTCCTCATGGGTTCACATTTTATAAATTTATACCCTTACAGAAAACACTATATGAGAAAAAATACAGAGAAAAGTAACTGATTTTAACATATTTCATCAAAATACATCCCAATCTAACTAAATAGAACACGTAAATAAGGAAAATTAAGAGCAAATAAGCTGGAAATTCCATTACCTCATCTAAAGTTTTTCCAGTCTGACAGATAAATTACACTTTTATCCTGAAGTAATTTACTTATTGTGCCTTGCACCTATATCGGACATATTAAAATGAAAATTGTGCCACAGAGGCAAACTGATGTGAAACTGATGAAAGTATACAAGCTTCGGGTCATAATTATAAGGTGACTCCTAAAAGAAACCAAAAAGGTGAAAAATGAAACTGGCTTCCAGAAACTGCAGGTTAGACATATTTTTGCTAATGGAAATACAGAAAAAATTAATTTCTCTAGTATGATTATATGAAATAGCCTAATTTGATTTACTGCTTTGAAGAAGCATGTGTGTCAATGTGGTAAAACCTCTTAGCTATTTATATACTCTAATAGTTTGGGACAGTAAGTCTGAAATGAAAATAAATTCCTCCTTCATCATGTGAGCTGCAAAATTTCAGTTTTGCTTACATAGCTGGAAAGCCTGGAGTCTGTTCTTGTACATGTTTTGCAGAAGCAAATCACAGGTCTGTTTGGAAATATTGCAAAACTGCTTCCCAAGCCCTCTCCACTGGAAACCAGTGGTGAGAGGAACAAGAAAGGCTCAAACCAGCTTGGAATGTTTAGACAGAGCTATGTTTGTGTCTCAGTGTGTAGATCCTTTCCTTGGGACACGTGAAAGTAATGATCATGAAAAGTGCTGATGCAGTCCAAGATGGGAGATGAGCCTCTGTTTCCAAGAACACACCCTTGATTATTCCTCAATGGAATTTTTATTCAGATGCAACCCGTTCCAAGCACAGAAAAGTAAGACTCCTGAGAGGATGGCTTCTATTGTTAATCTATTCTGTAGCAACTTCTTATAACAAGGAACAAGTTCAAGTTTACTCCTCTTTCCCCCACTAAAGTCAGAACACGTATCCCTATTCAAGTTTTATAAGATCATGACAGATTTCTACATTTCTTCCCACCTACCAGGCCAGAGAAAAGGAAGGGAGCCCCATGTGTAGGGAATCTCTTTTCAAACAGGCATTAAAACAACCATGAAAGTAATACCATTGTCCTTTGAAAGGAAACCCTGGAACTGCACGATATAGGAAAGTGAGTGTCCAAAATCAGCAGTGAAAGTTCTGAAGCCCACCCTGTGCTCAGCAGTCCTAGGTCATACATTACAATTTCTCTTCTAAACAAAAACTTTCACCAAATTAATTGTTGCTGCTTAGTATTCAAGGAATATGGAAAAGCCACACACACAGATGCTTGCATAAAAAACTACCTTGATTAAAGCAAACTGCTTTTCTCAGCAAGTGCATGCTCATATTCCCAGAGGTAATATGCCAGGCTCTCCACTTGTAACAGGGAAAAAGGGAAGGGCCACTCAGAGAAACTACAAAGCAACAGCAAACTACATACCCACCTCCTCCATCACCTCAACATAAGTGTGGACCTAAACAGTATTTTAAGAGGGAATGATTATGCAGAATGGGAGGAAATAACATGACAGAAGAAAAAAGGAGCAATTTATCATTAAAAGCATGGGTTCTGTTCAGGTAAATGTGCTGGAAGAAAGCCAGCAGACATAAGCCAGAAGCAAATTACAGTGAGTCCAAGCAAGACACCAGTCCGGAAAGCAAAGGGATCAGGACCACAAAATATAACATAGCAAGCAATCACTATGCAGTTTATACACAGCCACAGAGACAACTACTCCCAAAACCCAGAATACGACTTCCTGGCAGGATGGACATTAACTCCACCTAGTAGCACTGTGGTCCCAGTGCAGGTGGATTAATGTAGTTGGGCTTTGAAGTGTGTAACTGCTGCACAGCTACATCTCTGTGTTAACTCAACATTATTAGAAATTCACGTGCATTAGTTAACTCAAGTTTTTAGGCCTTTTTACACATGTTTAGGGACCAGATACAGGAAAACCAACTGAGAAAGGTCATGGTTTTCCAATTCCCTTGATGTTTTGCACAAGGATAAAATCTTCTCCCAAAGCAAATCAGTATTTTAGTGATATTTGCAAGGCCTACCTTGCCCAAACCAGGAGTGTCTTTCACTTTGCTGACTGCCCTCAACAAACATGGTGGTGCAGGGGGTGGGGAAGTCTGAAGGATACTGCTGAAGCAGGTAGAAAAGAGAGGAGATTCAGGAACAGATGATGCAGAAGGCCTGTGCTTCTTCTTTTTGGAAGACAGGTTCAATTTCTGAGCAGCTCTGTGGGAGAAACAAAAATAGTAAGCTGAAACAACCTCAAACTCATCAACAAGAACAAATAGAAATATTTATCAGGTTACTATTTATGTAGGCTCTCAGTTTTGACCTCATTGATCCAGACAGTTTTATAATTCTTGTTCTTCATTCCTTAGTACTACTTCAATGTCATCGACCACAAAGTTGCTCCAAATTTAGAGTCTTCATTAAGCAGGGTCACAATCAGGCCTCTGTCACTATTTGATCTGCTGAAACAATTCAGCCTGCAAGACAGCTCCAAACCCAAACCAAACAGCAATTTCTGTCTTAAAATTATGAAAGATTCACACAGAATTGTGTCTCATGCATAGGTCACTGATTAGAAAACAAACACTTGTCCTTGGAGTTAATTGGTGATAAATGCTCAGGTGACTCTGCTGAGGTGTAAGAAGCCTTGCACCAGCTGTTCAAAACTTTTATCACCTCTTAAAACTTAAGCCAGTCTAAAAGCTGAACAAAAGCTGACCAGTGAAAATACTGCTGTCTGTGATGAGTTAGAGACAATCACACAAACTCCAGCTGCATTAACCACTAAGCAAGGGAAGCAGTGAAGACTCTTTTTATTAGTACAGAATTCTCAGATAAGAATGCTGAATTTTGTATAGCGTTTGATGAAAAAGCTACGCTTTTCCAAAGCAGAAACATTCAGTACTTTTGTTTTGCAAAGTGTTTTATTTTGAGAGATAATGCAATATTCAAATCTTTGTAACAGCTGGTTTGTTCCAAGACTTTTGCATCCTGCACTGCCCAGGGATAACATCAATATTAATCATGCTGTCCCATGGTGTCCCTTTTGCAAAACAGAACACTTTAAACAGAGCAGGTCAGCAGGAGTACCAACTCAAAGGAGAGACACATAGAACAATTTTGTTTGCTTTGGCAGACAAATTGGGACTTAATATATGTATAAAGCAATCTGTGCTGACAGTGGCTCCCCTTGCTTGGCTGAAGTGTGACACTCAAGACCAATAATTCTAAATCCTAAGTTTTAAGAAGCTTTAGCTGTACTGGTATCAGTTTATGTTATCCAACTCAAAACTTACAGAAGTAATGACATCATTTTACCCAAAGGAGTCAGGGAAGAAGGACTGAATATACACACACATGTGCATATGCCTACGTTTCAATATGCAAGTAACCTGTTTGTATCAGGTGTCAGACACATGGACAAATTACTGCTTGGTATGACATTGCCATATGGCAGCTGGTACACTGTGTGCACCATCAGGGTGTATTCTTTTAGCCTATGACAAGTGCAAAGCACTTCCAGATAAATTCATTTCCAATAAAAGAAAAACACTTCTGTACCACCTCCTTGTCCTTTGTCTTTACTCTGACCTAAAGACTGCAATTCATAACCTGTCCCTCTCATGTAAGCATGCACTTTCTTTTCCATAGAAAAAAATACTTAAAATGTGTTGGTCAAAACCATTGTTCCCCTTCCTCGCAATATTTCCATGGTTTGAGAGGATTCAATAATGTCAGCTTCCACACTGTCCATCACTAACACTTTTATGAAGTTGTCCATGCTGAATCAAGACCTTCTGTACATCTTAGTTTCACTATAAAATTATTTTGAGAGAAGTCTTGTACTCTATGTTCAACAACTGAAAATATAAGTGTTGGTCAAACATACTGAAAGCTTTACCCCTGTGTAAAAGCTCATTAGTCCAGTCTGAAACATAGGAAGTGGCTCCATCCACTATGGTCATCTATCTGGCCTCTCAGACTCATGCCCTGGTGTAAATGTATTTCCTAAAAGCTGTTTCCTGAACTGACTGACAGAGCCATTATCCCTCTTGCCACTTAATGCTCCTCCAGAATTTGCTGTTCTTTTTACAAAGCTGACAGTGTAATACAAACCACTTCTTGACCCAACCAAGCACACAGCCAACATTTTCTTAAAGAAAGCACATTGTTGGAGATACCTGGCCTTTTCAAAATCTGGGAATTATATATAATAGTTTGACAGTTACAACATTTGAGATTGCACACTTTTTTTTCCATGCAGAAAGGAATAGCCTGCATTTTCCTTATATTTTTGGCCTGTGACTGGCAAAAGGTATGAAAAACAATGAACTATTTCTCACAAGTTCATGTTTTCTTCTTTGTTTTTCCTTGAGTAGAGGATATCAATGCATGTCAGGCAAGAGAATCATTTACAAGCCCTATCAGACTGGATGGAATTTTGAAGGGGATGAAAAAGGCAATAAGCATCAGGTAATTCCCAGAGCATTTAATTGGGAAGAGAAGGATAGTATAACCACAGGTAGGCTGCAATATGACACAAATACGTAAAGCGTGGCTTTCTTGTGAGTACATTTGAATGAGCAAAACCCTTCAGCCTGAGTGGCTAGCATTGCTCCAAACACAGCTGGTCATACCAGCTGATACAGATTTGGCCCTGTGATCTAGCACAGGAGGTTAAAAAATCACATATTTTACCTTTCCAGGCAAGCCAGAGGCCTGGCTCTCTCATGCAGACTCTCTGGATCACCAGGCCCCTCAGGGAAAGCACCAGGCTGGACCTGGGAGACCTGAGGGCAGAGCAGCTCACAGCCTGCACAGCTCCACCAGCAGCTCTTTAGGCTCTGCTCTTTGTACAGCAGCCAGCTTTTTATTTCTTTCATTTAATATCTGGTATAATAGGGCTCTGATTTCCACTTGAGACTCTGCACAGCACTGCAGCAATGGTGATGGCAGTGACGGCAACGTGGCTTTATGTACTGACAATAAGCTGATCATGCTCCAGGTTGTATTAGCTCCCCCTTGAGCCAAGTGATATCAGCTGTGGAATATGCAGGGGTGTGCAGGGGGCTCCAGTGCCTTGCAAACCACTTCCCCACTGTGTGTGGTGTGGCTGTGGTAGGGATTGTGTCCACAGAGACACACAAGGAACTTGATCCAAATTCAATTTTCGAAGGGCATAATTTAAACTGCATTAGACCACTGTGTGAGCATACTCATTCACAGCAGAACTGTCTTTAATGTCATTTCACTGAATTACCTTCCAAATGAATGCATATTTAATCCAGTTTAGCTAATATACTTTGGATTAACGCCTTCAGATAATTTGGACTATTTCTTTCCTGAGAGTCCTGATGCAAACAAGCAGCTGGAGACTTTTTGAAGGCTTACAAGATTTCTGGCAGAGGAAATAATCACAAGATCAAGAGTTGAAATTGCAGGAGGGACATTAGAAAGCCGATTAAAGTTCAATCCAAATAAAACTAATACATTGCCCTGGCAGGAAAGGGGAACTGCTTTGAAAGTCCACCTGATCCATAGCAAAGACTGAGATAATTTCTTGAAAGGATATTCTCTGCTTTTTGTTTTTTAAAATAAAACTTTAATTATGTATATCTTTGGGCAGTCAGAATTGTTTTCATACCCCACCTATGCAGAAATGGTGATTTTTTTTTTCCCCCCTTATAACTTTACAAGCAGGCTGGGATTTTCAAACCCAGGCTTCTAAATTAATGCTAATAAAATTCAAGGGATGCTTGTTTAGCTTGATTAAAGAGATTTTTTTTCAGCAACACATCATCCAATCCAAGTTAAAATTTTAGGAGTGTCAAAGTAGAGGTCAGTAGGCCCGCTATGTTCATTAGATTCAGAAGGAGGTGGAACATTAGGTGGATACATAAAATATTATTCACACTTGTGCCAGCAAAGATCATTGATAACTAACACTGACTGAGACACTCCATCATCAATGATATCTGAAAAGATTTCCTTAGGTGTGTATCTCTGTATAATTATTCCTTACTAAACTATGTTTATACTATGCTAAAATGCATCCACTACTTATTCCCTTGGAAACAAAATTCCATCATAGAGGCTACTGAGCCTGCATATCAATTTCTCTGTCAAAATAGGAAGTGAAATTTCATTTCCATATTCTATTTTCCACAGAAGAAATTACTCACAAACTGTGGATGCTAAACAGCTATGTATTAATTTATTGTAAATATTTACAATTCTAATTTGAACTAAAAATCTATTTTTCTTCTTTATTTGGAGATATATATTCTATTTTATAATAAAAATATTTTTGGCTGGGTACACCATTCAAGGAGTAAGGTATGAACTTTATCTATGCAAGGGATGGTTTACCAGAACCTTGATTTGAGACTTGATTTGTCAAGCCCCAAGCAGGTTAATAACCTTCCCTAGCAATTAAAACAGTACTTTTACTTACCCAAAAGTGCATTGCCTGCTGTATCTTAATGTATGTTGGAAAAGAGATGGAAGTTTTGTTTGGAAATCAGTCTTTGAGCAAACTCCCCAAGCATATTTGTGCATCTATATCACCAGTTATAAAATAGACCTGTAACATTCGTATCCTATGGTCTCAGGTTGAGCCCCTATAAGTGAAAGACACCTTTAACCAGCCACACCCTCAAAACAACAGTTTATTGATGTTCTCTTTTTTTTTTTTCTTTTTTTTAACCCAAGACATAATTCCTCCTGTAGAAGAAAGCAGAAGTTTTGACTGTCACCTACAAAGTAAAATGTAATCTGTGTAGTATTTCAGTTACCTGCCTGGCTTCAGCTGGGGTAGAGTTAAATTTCTTCCCGGTGGCTGGTGTGGGGCTGTGTTTTGGGTTTGTACTGAACACAGTGAAGATAACCTAGAGATGTTTTTGTTATTGCTGAGCGGGGCTTGCACAGAGCCAAGGCCTTTGCTGCTTGTCCTTCAGCCACACTGATGAGGAGGTTGGGAGGGGACACAGCTGGGACAGGTGACCCCAAATGACCAAAGGGATATCCCAGACCATACGGCATCATGCTCAGGATATAAAGTGGGGGGAAGAAGGAGGAAGGGGTGGAATGTTCAGAATGCTGGTGTTTGTCTTGCCAAATGACCATTACGTGTGATGGGGCCCTGCTCTCCTGGAGATGGCTGAACACCTGCCTGCCCAAGGGAACCACTGAATCAACTCCTTGTTTTGGTTTGCCTGTGTGTGTGGCTTTTGATTTCCCTATTAAACTGTCTTTATCTCAAAGATCAAGAAAAATCTTTTCACTTTTACCCTTCCCATTCTCTTCCCAGTCCCACTGGTGGGGGAGAGAACAAGTGGCTGCTTGGGGCTTGGCTGCTGGCTGGGGTTAAACCACAACTCTGATAGAATGTCAAACAAAGGTACCCTGGAATCCTGCCATTAGTTTTGATTATTTCCAACTCAAATGTTTGCCAACATGGTTTCCAAGTGTGTTTTCTGCTTTGAGTAAATATGTTTATATTAAATGAGTCATCATATCATATAAAAGTCCTCATGTAGCTGAAAGGTGAAAACCAATGGGATTCAGAAAACTTAAAACCATGCACATTCCTTTTCTGTGAGAAAAGTCAGTCTTGATTTTCATCCACACAGGGTCACTAAACAGTATTTCATCCAGAATCTTTCATTACTGAATTAGATCACCTATATGCTGCCCATACAAACTGGACAGAGCGCACTAAATGGGATGTTCACATTTTTGGATTATAGGTATCCAACCTACCTTCTCTGAATTTTCACCAAAATTGATTCTATTTCTTCCATTCACCTGCATAGGTGATGCAGCTCAGTAAGGTGACATTGCAGCCAGGTTGACCTGACAATTACCACCAAAAGGGGAGACCCCACACCTGCCACTGCCCTGTCCGCATACTTCCTTCCCCTCTCTTGCTTCTTTCCTCACATTTATTTTGGCTTGGCTGCTACTGCTTTAACCTCCTAAATGGGCTTGTGCCAAGGGTGTTTTAAATCATACTTATTTGACATGGCTAATATGCCTGAATTACTATGGCAAGGTCTTTCCCAGCCTTAAAATCTGAGGCATGTGGTATGAAATGTGGTTTCATATAAATCTCGTGTTTCTATCTGGAGGGCAACGAATTGGCCGTGAGCCGTGGCTTCCTCTGTGCCATGCCTTACCCTGCACCTCCCAAAGCAAGGAGCTGAAAGATGCTTTAGAGGATGTTTAGCCCACAAGCTAACAGCTTGCTCTGCCACCCCTCCACCGTCTGCTGCCATCCTGGGGTACCACCAGCTTGTTCATGAAGCAGGAACAGCCTCCAGGAGCTTCTCCTCATATCTCTGCATGGAACAGGTTTTTCACCCAGAGTGAGAGCAAAAAGACAGAGTGATAAATCTTGCAGCTGGCTTGCGATGTCCCTTCTTAGCCCTCCTTCCCTGCCTTCCAACAGGAAGCTACAAGCTATAAACAAGAATCAGAACAACTTTATTCCTTTAATTCTCAGGGTGGCCAAACCCAGGGCTGTGGTGTTGCAGCCTAGTAAGATATGTGAGGAATGAAATAAAAATCCTCAGAGGAACATTTTCAGGATTTGTAGTTCCAGTAAGAATCTTTGTATTTGTGTTTAATTATTTTACAATGCCTTTAAAATCTGGAGATAATTTGAGCTTTCTGCTTATTCTGTAGAAGGTATAATAAACATGTCTCTAATGCCCAATAAACACTTGCCCCTTATTGTTCTCTTTATTTTATGCATGCATTCAATTTCATAGCAACAATAAAGCTGTCCCAGGCTGTAATCTTTCACATCTTGGGTGGCAGATCAGATATTTTGGCCACAGTGCCTTAGTGACTGCACTCTCCCCAGGAACTGTACTGTAACTGCCAAGAAACTCATTATTTTTAACTTATTTAATTCTAAAAGAGTCAAAATAGGACTTCAAACTTTACTCAGGATAGGTCTTATAAAAACTGAGGCACACAGGCAAACTGAAATTAACAGCACAGACATGTTCTTATACTAGCTTCAAAGTTGAGTAAATTCACTGGTAACAGAGCTGCTCCAGGATTGCACCAAAACAAAGATGAGGAATATGCTTGCACACCAATAGCTTAATGAGAAACTCAAAGTTCCACACAACTGTACTGTGGGACAGAGGACACATATCCTGCACAGCTGTTATTTGAGGGGAAACTCCCCATTTCAGAGAAGCATACAACAAGATCTGAAACAAACCCCTTTTCATGTCATTCCTGTTTGATTCACAACATTCTCTTTACCAGGTAGCACCGTATTCCAGCAGAGATCTTTTTATGTAACCCACAGGTTCCTGGAAAACTCTGGTTTGGTGACAGATGTATTTCTGCCTTTGGCAACAGGACCATTCATTAGCATTCATGCAGAAAGGTAATGTTGGCAAAGAGCATAACAACTCACATGAACCCTCACACTTGGAATTTCTACAAGAGCTCCAGCCCTTGTCTTTCAAGAGTACCTATCAAGAAAACTATGTCTTGACTCAATATCTTGATACATTTAGAGAAAGATAATTTCTGATTACTTTGATTTCTTTTTCACCTCATTCTCTTATCTCCTTAGTCTGGTTCCTAAATTTCAGGCATTACCAAACAAGGTAGTGGTATAATGATAAAAATGACCAGATTCACCTCTTTTGCTGTGTTATTGACTGCAAACACACATAAATAGACTTCATTTTTAGAGAAAAAAAGAATTATTTTGGTAACCAGCAGAAGAACCCAGCCATATGACAAAATGCTCAGCAATCAAACAACAAAGAGAAATAACTAGTCATTTTTTTAACAGTGGGTAAAGGTACTATTAATCTAGCTTATTTCTCTCAATGAAAAAAGGTTTTATTAAAAAAATGGTAGTTAAGTGACAGTGCTCACATTATCCTTTTCCTGGAAAGCTCTGAGGATCAATTAGATATGTGTCACTGCTTGCTTAAGGCATGAAGCAAATGGACCCATTATACTTGGATAAAATAAAGTAAAATATTTAGCACTAGTTTACAAAACCAGATATATTTATTATAGCTCAAATTAATTCAAATATCTTTATCACTTACCACCATGGTTACTTGACAACCCATTTTGAGACCAGAGTAGTCTTTATTTCAGTCACATAGTGCTGAGGGCAAGGGCTCTACTATCTTCCAAGGAAGGGTCAGAAACAGGCTCCATCCAGCTCAGCCTTTGAGTGTTAAGTATTGTCTATTTATACTGATGATTTATTTTGCAAGATGCCAGCATTGCCACCAAGTACTAAGGAAGGAGATGTGCACTGTTTTATCCTTGTAGTGTTATTGTGTACAACAAGAAATATACACAGAGTTTACAGCTGTTAACTGTAAAATATCAAAGGTATAGATGTACAGATACACTGCCTTCTCATGAAAGCTCCCAAAGTAATAGCTGGCAGATTTTCCCTACGTTGAAACTAACACAAGAAATGCCAAACCATTGGACTGAATTCCTGGTTAGTCAGCCCCTAGCTGGCTCTCCTCATGAGCAGTCATGACAGCTCAAAAACACGACTAACAGGAACTTTGCAATGTGGGGCCCACAAACCACTGGCCATTTAATAACAGTCCTCAAAATCACATAAAGAAAATCCTTCAACTGTAAGTTTTATGGAGCTTATACGATTACAGTTATTCTATTACCTTGAATGCTAAAGCCTGACCACATACTGTGCAGAAAGCTATTCTGTTTCATATCTGTCCCATTCAGCAAAAACCTCTCATAACACCAGGAGAAAAAGCAGCCAGCACACAGATTCACAGTCCATTTTGTCATTGTTTAACTTTCCGGTTGGCAGAACCATAAAAAGGTTAAAAGGCAGGTATGTATTACAGGGCGTTTTGCCTCATCAATATTTTTGAGATCAGCACATTTAAAATAACACCAGCATACAAATGGTAAACTATTCTGACAACACAGATGCATTGAAACTCAATGCACTTAAGCCCAGCTCTGACAAGCCATCTCCTGTCGTAGTAAAAAATATTTCCTCTAAGAGTTCCTGTTGATGTTGTAGTTTTGCCTTGTACTTATTTAAGCCCCCACCATGAGATGGTGATAATTCAAGTTGTTTTCAGCTACTGGAGACTACAACAGTTACTATAAATAACATGCTACGGTCCAAGTCTGAGGTCCTCCTCTTAGCAGACTAAAATCAGTCCAGTCCCAACAGCTTATAAGCAAAGTAGACAACACAAAAGAAAAAAAATTATGATTCCACCTTCCTAGAGTTAGGCTGAAGTACAAAGAAATTCCTGAATGGTGGGAAATAATAAATTAATCTAGATTTTCTCAGCACATTGACACAAATCGTTCCAGTGGTTTCAGAGGAGCCTAACAGCATCCTCACCAGTATCTCCAAGGAGGGTACCCAGATGATGGACTTGTGCTCCACACCAAGGCATGGAAGGAGAACAAGACCTGGTGGGCACATGTTGAAGTCAGAGGAGTTTGGATATGGGATAAGGAAAAGCTTTTTCAACCTGAGGGCAGCCAAACAAGACTGTGAAGTTTTTGTGCTTGGGGAAGTTTAAGACCCAAATACATACAGGCCTGGGCAATATGTCTGACCTCACAGCTGAGCCTGGTCTGAGCAGGAAGTTGGTAGAAACATCCTGAGATGCCCTCCAGACTCCATGATCCAATGATGTTAGGAAAGAAAAGTTACTGCAAATATGTATTTTTTCTTTCAGAATGTACTTTCTCTGAAAATTTTCAACAGAATCACTTGGCATCAGTCTCATCAATCTCTTATGAAATTCAAAATTAAAGCTTTAATTTTTAGAATATTAATCTAAATATAAATGGAGAAATGTCAAACTACAATTCCAAACTGAAAAAGGTAAAAGCTACTTTTTTTTTGCAGGGCTGTAATCAAAACAGATTCAAAAACTTCTTGATTTTCTGGCAGAACATTAGATAATCAGCAGAAGCTGATGAATTAAGCTTGAATGAAATCCACATTTCCTGCTGAGAAAAAAAATTGACACAAGTTTGACCCACATCACCTTCAATGTTTTGTGATAAGACTTTCTCTCTTTACCAACTAAAGACTCAGGCAGTAATCCTACACAACACTAAATGTCCTCATATCCTACCATTTGCAGGGAAGTCCCACGTGCCTAGCCTCTTGCAGGAATGCTCAGCATTCTGCTGGCTTGGACCCCACCTCCTTTGGGAGCTGACCTTAATATTTAACCTACTTTAATCATGCTGCAGAATGATTATGAAAAATTATGAAACTGGAAAACACTATTAGTCTTGGCAATTGCTGATATTTTTAAAACAAACCTTTTGTTCTTTTTTTTTTTTTCTATTTCCAGTAAAGCGAAATTCAAAAAAATCATTAAATTAAATACACCACACAGAGTAGTAAGGCATTGCCAGGAAGAATTGAACTGTGCAGATGTGTGGCACAGGCACTATCAGAAAAAAAAGAAAAGCAGAATTTATGAGTTGTAAAGCCTTTAATGTGCAGTTTTCTGCTTATTACCTGTTCAAATTTCAGTGAAAGCCAATTAATTTTCATTTCTGAGGGCACTTCTCAGATAGTTGGACAAACTGGTACACTGAACAAATTGGTTTCTCAGCAAAAGCAAATTTTTGAAAATACCCCTAGAAGTGGAAAAATAAGCTATTTAAAACAGCTCAACTTTTTTATGCAAAAATGTTTCTCTAAACTCATCCGGTCGCATATAAAAAGGCAGGAAAACACATTTGCTGTTTGATTTTACTTGGATCTCAATCTTTTTTGTGAATTATTGATAGCACCATTATTTGCAGCTCTGTTCCACCTGAATCAAGTGCCAGTAACTCCTGTTCAATATTGCAGAAATACAGCTGAGAGTGTGGGATGCAGGGGGGAGGAATGTCAGAGGAATTAGCACGGATCTTGTCTGTGCTTCCATGACACCAAAGGGACTGCAGTCCCTCAGTCTCCTGGGTCCATGGTAGATAATACAAATACAAGGGGTAACACTACCCAGAAAAATCTTTTGACTCTTAAAATGTACATGGGCCCCTCGAAGAAGAAGATACAAACTGTATTTCTCACTGTATTTCTTTATACCAGACAGAGGACAGGAGAAGAAGAGAGCACTTTCTGCATCCAGAAAAAAATGAATACACTTTGCTTTCCAGAACAGATGATAACAGAGAGATTAATCTGCTTCTTTTTGCCCTACAACCACCTGCAGCAAGGCACAAGCAGGCCAAATGCTCCCTCACCCTGCGTTTGCAGAAAGAGAAGTCATTATTTTCCATTCTGGAAATTTGCTCACACTCACACATTTGGCATATTGGGCATTTTAAATAACCTAAACTGGCCAGAAAATAAAACTCAGAATTTTGTTTCCAACAACACAAGATTCTGCTCTCGGTTGAAATGCTTTTAGCTGATTTAAACAAGAGAGGATGGAAGCCTTATTGACTGGGTAGTGCAGTTAAAATTAAGCTGACCAACTGATCTGGCATGTCTGGGGTTGCCTCTTTGAATTACAGAATTCTCCAGCTCCTTCACAGTGAAACATATTCCTGTTGAAGCTTCAGAACAAAATGAAAATTTAATTCAATCTGAAAGATATTGATCCCTTTGGGACTTATTCAAGCTGCCTAGCTTTATCAGTTTAGGCCTCCTGGGCTCATAACAAACCTGTGCAGCACTCTCTGAGCCTCAAGCAGACTGTTCCTTCATGCTCCCACCCTGATTCTTTTGTGACCTAGTACCCAGTAAATGCAGCTTGCAATAGCCCTCTCTAAAAGGCTTTTTGCAGATACCAATGTATCGTAGCATTTCGACTTCTCACAACCAAAAATCTCTCCCCTGCACCCTCTCACTAAGCCACAGAGCTTAACCCCAGTCCTTTGTCTGTAACAGGACCCATTAGACTCACAGTAAAGAGTGGGGCTCTGCGCAGTTTTGTAAATAGCCACACACGAGGTCATGCTCTCCAAAATTAGATTATTTTTAGTAAATCTTCTGTTTTACCCACTTGCAATAGCACCATAAACTGTGGGCATCACTGAAGTAGCCTCATTCAAGCACTCATTCAAGAATGAATGTTACAATTCAGAAGACTGACAAATATTGGGGCGGGAGCAAGAGGGATTTAAAGTACTTTAGCTTGAAGTAGCTGATAACACAACCTTTTTATACCACAAGACATAATAGATTTCTAAATATAAACTTTATTCTGTTCCCTGATATGATGCTTCAGTGGAAAAGCCATAGGCATATGTGTCTACAATGCAAAAGCACTGCAAAGCTGATACAGACAGGCAAGCCACATAAATGCACATTTTTTTACCACTGCATAAACATAAGTTATCCCACAGTAATTTCAACAGTATGGTTACAGCAAATGGCCTTCTTAGTGTGAAAGTATTTATTCTAGTCAGTTTATTCCTAAACAGCATGGGGAATAAGGAAATACAATGATAAATGATAAATTTGCATTTACTCAAAAGCAACTCTACTGATACAGTTATTTTCGCAAGAAGAAATATTCCCCATAACAAAAATTGTTGCTTTGTATATATATGAACACAGACATGCAAGACAGCCAAGTTCACTTTCCCTGCACAGATCAGCCCCCACACCAGTCCTGCATGCACAAACCAAAGAAGAAAAGCCCTGTGGAGCACAGGACAGGGAACCCACTTGGGGCCTTGTTTTTGCATGAGCAAAAACCATCACACTGCTTCACATCTGAGCTGGGACAGCACAACCCTGCACCAGACAAAGCCACTGGCCACTGAGTCCCTTTCAGTCATCAATATCACTGACTTCCTTCATTTTATTATGTTCTCTTGTAGCTATTTTCCATCTGTTGTGCTACCTGTTTTTCTCTTTGTCTGGTTGCATCCATCCATTTAAACAGGTGCTATCAGAAACACAGCAGGCAGATGAAAAGCATTCAGCTCGTCACCAACATTTCAATGCCCACTCAGGGGGACTGTTACAGTCTTTATTTTATGGTTAGCTCCTGCCCACTGCACCAACTTAGACTTTTATTTGCTATTCCATTACCCCAGCTAGAGAGAATTTATACTCCCCTTTGGATTTCTTTTCTGTTCTAGATACCTGTCTCTGAAAACAAAGATATGGAAGGAAGACCCATGGACTATGTGACACAGTTAGTACCAGGAGAAACAGAGAATCTGTGGGACCTTTTTGCATGGTTATATTTCACACATCTAACACTGCAAAGAGACACACTCTGATCACATTAAATTCAAATCAATAATGTAAGGGGCAGTTTCAACGACTCTCTGGAGATACAATCGTGCTCCAAAGCTCACTGAGGCCAATCTTAGGTCATTTGTTTCTGAATGCATAATACATTTCCTCTCCAAGTTCAATTTTGCAAGGACCCAGGCATCTCTTGGGGTGTGTGATGCATGCCTTTAGCTCCTACTGAGACTAATGGGACCTTAAGGAGCTGGACAAATTTCAGGAACAGGCATTTTCTGAATTATAAAAGTAATCCCTGTCTGAGGACTGAACCCAATGCCATGACATATTCCCTGTATTGCTGCTGAAAGAAAAAGAAGCACAAAATATTAATTCTCTTGAAAAAGGAGACAACAGAAAGCCCTAAAGTTAGAACACAAGGCAGCCAGCTCAGGCATGGAGCTCATCAATATGATTCTTAGGAGGCTCCCAAGGAAAGTTGGCTGGAGGGGCAGCCAGCCAACTGGGGTTGCCACAATGTGTGCTAGGAGGGCAAGACATGATTACACTATCATTACTTACCAAGCAAGATACAGAATTTTTTCAAGCATGACTGAATTGCATCTGCCCTTGAACACCTGGCTGGGAGTAAAACTGGCTCACAAGCAGAGAGAGGCTGGCTGCCTTTGCTGCAGATAAACTCACTATCATGAGAACTTCCAGGAGCAAGGCATCTAGTAATTAAAGGAGAAGAAATATAGGGCATGTGACCATGCCATTTCCCCTTCTCCATCTGATGCCACAGGAAAGCAGGGAATGACAAAAACCAAGCTTGTTTTCCTGTTCTTTCCTACCAAGACTAAATAAGATTATAGCAAAAGCACGCAGGCAGTCACATTGACAGCACAGTGATATTGTGAAGCTGGTTGGGGGGAAGAAAAAAAAACCACACCAACTCAAAAAGTCTCTCAGCAGTCTATTTTAAGGAGGCATCTTATATAACAGGAAACAAGCACAGTTATTCTGGATTCTTGAACACCGTCTGTCACACTGCCACAAGCAAAGGAAGTATAAAGAAGTATGTGAGACCATTTGAAGATTGTTAGTTTTAATTAGTCTGTAATAATGTTGGTTATATAAATCCTTGCAGGTTGAATTAGAGGAAGAAAGTGCCATGGAGATTAAGCCTACATAATATCTAAATCATTCCAAAGCTAAGGGGAAAATAGATCTTTTTTTATTCTTTTGCTAATGGCAAGCTCAGACAAGAGGGTGGTGATCAGTGTGTGGTATTTACAGGCACTAACCACTAACACTGGGCTGAATTCTTCAGGGCAGGAAGACACACTCTCAAGGAGGCAAGGGACAGGTGGCCGCTTGGCAAAGGAGAGCTTTTCTGTCCAAAAGCTACGGAGTGAAGCATCAGCTGTCCATGTACAACTTAGCAGGGACACCAGAAGGGTCCCTCAGGGTTGTGGTACACCAGCTGGCTCCTCAGCCACTACCCCAGCCCAGCTGCAGGTGCTACTGTGGCACCCAGAGCTACTGCTGCCAAGAGCTAACACACCTTCTCTACCTTTTCTCTCTTAAAAGAACAGCCACATAACACAGGGCAGGATGGAATCCTCAGTTTCTCAGGTTTCTAGTTTAGGGGTTAGAATTTGGCTAATAGCTTTGGTCACAGATGGTGTTTAGGATGAAAGGATGTACTAGAACTTTAAGACCAGTGAAACATTTCTGTATCTTAAAACCATATATGCATATTTTTTTAAGCTTTAGCATAGATGGAAAAAGAAATGAAATTGTCACTGGTTGAAAAGAATGCTGTGTCTAATTCAAACCAGAATTTTGATAGTTTCATTTCTGATTCCAAGCAAAAAAACAGTGATTCATATAGCATTACTCTACTAGCAGGATAAGAATTAAAGGAGGAATTGTATGGACACTATCCAGGTTTATGGAGTTTTACTCCAACTAATCACCATCTGCTTCTCCCAGGGCTGTGCAGGTGTATAGATCAGAAATAGCCCATATCCAAAAAGGCGATGCCACAGAAAAACTTTGCAAACCTCAAGGAAAGAAAACATAATTTAGGCATTAAGATGTAACTGTGCATAACACATCTGGGGCAAATTTTCAGGAAATCTAAGTTAGTTTTGCTCCAAATACTTCTGTATTTGATTTCACAGCAGCTGGTTCATGGACAGTTTGAAATTTGCACCACTCTTTATCCCCATTAGATACAAAACTAAAAGCTTCCTAATCCACAAAAGACTGCTAAAATAGCAGAAGAAAAGATGAAAGGATGAAAGTTAGGTCAGCTAATAAAAATATAAATCATATTGAAACTTGCAATAACTGAATATTACTATGTGTTGATGTAATGCTTTACCAGTTTTTATCCATTTAGTTCTTGGTAGGCTGACTCAAAAAGAGAAAGACCCATTTAGGCACATCTCGTGCATGTAATATTAAACTCACCCTCATGCAAAAGCATCTGTATAGTTCAGTGTTAGGATCTTTTCATAGTGACTAACATCTAAACCAAGGAAACATATTGTTTTGATTATACTTTTTAAATGGGCATATTGAACTTATAAAAGAGGCAAAGGTAATAAACTCCTCCAGTTCTCAATCCAAATAACTATAATCCTATTAATTATATTGCCTTCCATTCCATTGTTATCATTACTACACTATGGTTAGAAAATCAAACGCAAGAAACTTTTCTTTCTGTCTGATTACAAAATGTTTTGCTCAGATGTTCCTTTCCTAGGTAGAGCTGCAGTGTCCCTCACAGAAGTACAGCAGTAGGTAGGTGAGGACATGAAGTTCCCCAAATCCACAGAGATGGCACAAAGCCAGAAGGAATGGCGGAGTTATAATTCCCTGGGCAAACATCATTACTGCCTAACAGCCTTCATCCGAGGAGGGGCCTGTAACTTCCCACCCAACAAGGTACCACTCTAGCAAATACTTTTCTCATTTATAGGAGGTTTTGAATAACACATTACAATCTTCTCCCTGCAGCTTTCTGAAAGAAGCTGCATCTGTTTCTTTATGTGCTATCCAACGTGCAGGAGTGCCTATGAAAGAGCAAAACACACAGCGTGTGTGAAACTGGGAGAGGCAGAAAGAGACGCAAACACCTGCTGGGACTCCATTTAACCAGTAAGAATTCCCCTGCAGAGGGCTGAAGAGGTTAAGCCTTGACCCTTTTCTTTATACATACATGCACAGAATGTAATCTTTACCTCTGTAATGCAATGAGTTAAATATCATTTACATAGCAATACCAATTTACATAGCACATATCTTTCTTTTATAGATGCAAACCTTGGCTGTTGGAACAGCTGATGGGAAAGGCATGTCCAGTTACTTCAGTTCAAAAGCCAAGGCTCACATGTAGCAGCCAAGATGAACCACAGTTCCCTCTGCCGCCCAGCTGGCCATGGTGTGTCCTGTTGGGAGAGCAAGCACACCCCTGAAGGGTTGCCTTTTTAGCCTACCAGTGATCCAATTTACAACATTGACCCACAAAGAGTTACATTGGCACAACACCCAGAAGGAAAGGAGGTCAGTAAACTGCAGCATGAAATCAAGATGTAGCCAGAAGCGTGGACGAGTGATTCTCTATGCCGCTCTCTTTTTCAGTGCCACCATGGTCCTTTCTTTGTTCTTCCTTCCAGCTGTTGCCATAACATGGCTTTCAATTTAATTTCTCTAACTGCAGTTTGATTTAAGCATGTTTGCAAAAACTCTCCAGAGATTTTAGAATCACTGTTGCATGTCTACTTATTCAAATAACAATGGAGCCTGCTCCTGAGGACCTCAGGCCTGATTTTTCATTATCTTGCAAACTCATTACTTGTTTACACCTGCATAAAATTCAGATGTTAAAGCATTCTAAACTCAGGTGGCCTCAGTATAAATGTTTGCACAAGAGGTAGAATGTCAGAACAAGTGGAGCATGCCCTCCTGGAAGCAAAGAGACACCCCAAGCAACACTGCACCATGTCCCTACTGCTGGAAGAAGCTCCAGTAATGGCATTTGTGGAAGCTCCCACTAGTGCCACGTTTCTGCAGCACACACAGCAAGCACACTGCAGTCTGCTCCAAAGAAAGGCACTGCCAGAGGCAGCACCAGCACAAAGGGGATGTGAGTGAAAGCAGTGTCAGGAATATGTCACTAAGGGACAGTGGGGAAGCCACATGCTCCTCAGACACAGCTGTGCCTTAGACAGGCAGAACTGTCTCAAGGACTCCATGCTGTTTACAGTTTCCCTGAGGCTCCCTTCTTTTCCAGGTAAAAACAGTGTTTCAGTGCAGCCCCAACAGAAGAGGTTCTGTTCAAAGCAAAATTGTGAAGACCTAACCAACAATAAAAAGAAATGTATCATCATATATGCTATAAGGTGTCTAAGGTGCTGGTGGTTCAGAAGGCTCCTACTAGGTTTTTTTAAATTCAAATAAAATAAATAAAAGCTGTCTTCCCTGGCAAAGCTGCTCCCAGGCAGCCAGGGCCATCCTCCCATGCCACAAGGGCAGCTGCATCTATTGAGGTATATCTGCCAATACACTTTGGAATTTAAACTGATTTCTCAGAGGAAAAAACACCCAAACATCAGGGAAGAAAAACAGGTCCCCAGATGTGTTATTCCTTCAGAGTGCACAGGGGTGGTGGACACCTAGACCTTTTCTAGTCCCTCACACTAAGATTAAGATTGCTTCAGTTGTGTGTGGTATTTTTAAAGCCAAGTGTTTAACACAGGGAAAAGTCAGACTCCCACAATTCTTGAGGATGATTTTTCCAGGGGGTAATAACTGAACTCTTATTCAGGAAATTGTTCCCAATATTGAGATTAGGTTCTTCTTTGTCTGATTTCCTCCATTTACTTATAGCTACAACTCATCCTTTATGCTAAATAATTCTTCTCTCTCTTTGCAGGAGTTCCATCCCTCAGATGTTTGTGGGCTGTTCTATCCCTTAGGCCATATTAGTCACCACTTAGCCAAACTATACTCATTTAGTCCTTTTATTAGGACTCGTTAATTATTCTTAATCCCCTCCCCTGAACTCCCTGGTTTCCCAATCTCTCTCACAACACTGTAGCCACTATTCCCCATGCTCCTGCATCATAACACTGTAGAGAGGAATTCTGCTCTCCTCATCCCAGTGTTCCCAGAAATGCAGAATACAGTTTAGCTCTTGCATACTGCATCTCTCCATCCCTATGTCTTCTTTAGTGTTATTGCTTCCCAATGCCAAATCTGGCTTCCCTTACACACACAGCTAGCCCAGCTGGAGCAAAGCCCACAAACAGGATTAAGAGTTGGCTTTCGCCTCCATCTCAAACTGTGTTCGCTTCTCTTAAATACATTTTTTCTTTAAAATTCATTGCTCTCTCAAGGTTTAGTACAATGTTCACTGTTGCAGTAATAAAAAGGCCCAGTTCTGAAAGGTTTTTTTGCATCGTTTCAGTAGGATCTGAAGCTACTGGAGGTTAAGCATCTAAATACCTAAAATCTGCCTTAAATACTATTAACAACATATTGTGCTCTCGCAAATATGTTTGAGAATTCAGAGACTGATATTTAGGAATGAATTTTCTTTCCAAGAATGGTATTTTCAGTGCTGCATAGTTTAGTTCCAATAACAACGTAGGTATGTCTCACTACTGCCCTAATTATTTTTAGGATTTCAATGATTTTGTCACCATGGGTGCTTTTCAGTAAATTTTGGCTGCAAAAAGACCCTGACTTTTAGAAAATAGCAGCACCCTGATGCAACTAATGCCCTTAATAATTGGCTAGTATTTAACTAAAACACCGATCCTGAGTATTCAGTGAGTCACTGCCTCACCAAACTAATGTGAGTTCACTGCTGGGATCAGTGGCTTTGGCTTACACCACTAAAGGCTCTGAAATGCTAAGCAGATGACACTGAATCACACTGACACAAAAGATGGGTATAGAGGCAAGGACTGGGCAGCAGGTACAGCAAACATGTATAGGGTACATCTCACCTCCCACAGAATTAATCCTTCTCAGTGGCTACAGCATACATTGACAGAGTAAGAACAAATTCTTATCCCTTTCTCCACCCATTGGGAATGGGATGTTTTGGAGAGGTAAAGAGGAGGCAGGGAATGTGAACTGACCTCTTTGCTTTGCCTTTGAGGGAAAAGGTGCATTTGCCCCATTTCTCCCACAGCCTTAGCACACACCTACATAAATGCAGCTCAGTCAGAGACCTCCGCAACATAAGCAGCAAGAGAAGGCAAACTACAAGCATGACAAGATGAAAGATGGTGACATAAATACTCATCTGCTGAGCAGCCCTGGTGGCTAATAGAAAACATTTATCAGAAAAACAACTTCCACTCTTAGAGAGCAGCTTTGGCTGAGTATAGGAACTGTATCTTGTGCACGGGTGTTCATAGCTACTAAAATAACAATCTCTGACTAGGATGAAATGATGAAACACTACCTAAAGATATATTTACTAGATCCAAATTTAACTGACAGGTCAACATATCTTTTACCAGGTGCTATGACTTCAGAAAATGTCAGAAAGGTGATAAAGCTCAGAGGAGATTTGATTACATAACTGCAGAGCTCTGTTTTCCAATGACACTCTAAATGTTCTCATCCCTATTTAAATAATGGGTCAAAAGATCAACAAAATAACATTGGCTGGCATAACATTCTCTCTGTGGCAGGAACCTGACTGTCCTGATCATTTATATTACGAAGTTCAAACGTCAGTGACATATCCTGAACCTGTGCTCAACTATCACTAACCTGTGACTTCCCTTCAGATTCAAGTCACTTTTTCTCTTTCATGTAGTAGTGTCTGCCTCTAAAAAAAATCCCCTTAGGCTTTTTTAGATTCTACCTTCCATGTCTACAAAGTTTACATCAAATTTGACTGGAGTTGTCTTTAAGTATGATATGGCAAACTGTAATATAGAACCGATTTATCCAGCAATTGTTCTATTGCAGTTGGCTAAGCTGCAGAAGTCCTTTCAAAAAAGATTCTGGGCTTTGTTTTTAATAAAAACAAATTGTCTTTTTTCCAAAATTAACATTTCTGTACTGTCCAAAGTTTAGAGCTTTTTTTCCCATTGCTCCTATCAAAACTGTGGTAAATTTGTTTGCTGAAAATCTACCATGAAGTCTATTATTAAATAAAGATGGCTAGATATTAAGAAACAGGAAGAAATCTAGTTTGATGCTGTTTACAGCTTAACATGTTCTCTGCAGGTGAAGTACTAGAATGGCAAACTTTGGTACTGAGGTACTAAACTCAGCACTAAATCCAGACTGCTTTAGAAATGCCATTCCAACCCAGATGAGAACTTGCATGACAATATTTCCCAATAGTGTGCAGCTGGTCCTGGCCAGGAGCACACTGTGCCCCACGTGACTGGCCAAGCTGATGAGGCACGGATTGAACCAGATCCAAATGAACCACACAGCTCTGTACTAGAAGTCAGAAGATATGTTTATGCCTGGCTCCCACAGAATTTCTTGCATTTCCTCAGAAGCTACAAGCTGCTCATTATAAAGAGGACAGTGGAATAAACAAGCATGAACTTGATCCAGAAGTTATTTCTGTGCTGCAACAACTGCTGCTTAACTCACCAACTCTGCCACTCGATGACATGCCAGCATACATCCTGTCTTGCAGAAACTCTTGACCTTTTGATCCTACTTTGGCTCTGCGTACTGCAGGGATGTGTTCTTCACTTCTTTAGCTGAAGTTGTTTTTGCTTCACATGAGCACAGGTGCGATGTGGCAGCACGACCACAGCAACATCTGGTGAATCAGGGCAGAGCTGTAACAGTGTGACCACCATGGGGCTCCTCAGACCCTCTGCTCCATAGCAGACCTGTGACATTTTGCACTGTGTGTGGGTATGGACAGCATCTCACATCCACCAGTCAAGCCACTTAAAAGCCAACACCTATGGATCTTTCAGTGAAGACCTTTCAGTGAAAGAGGCTGCTTTAGCCTTTCTGCTCCACAACATAACCAGGATGTGAATCAAAAAACTCCAGGGCTAGGAAGATGCCAGCCAGAAGTACCATGGGGAGCCTATACAAGCCTTTGTGGCAAGAAAGGCATTCCATGACATGAACATGATCCCTGAATAATTAGATTAAAATTTTCTGCTGACAATCCCCATGGAAAATAAAAGAAGTGAAAAGAAAGAAAAAAAAGAAAAAAAAAAACAAAACTGTATTCATAGGAAATTAGGAAAACAAACAGAAATGCAACCTAAGGCAGTGCAAGATATCTGTCACTTGCAAAACAATACCTCTATTCCATCTTTCTTCTTTTTTAATTGGAAGGATCTAAGGCAAACAATTATAATAATTTAAATTCATTTACATTCTGAAAGGACTATAGGAAAAGAAAGCAATCTTCCAATGAGTAATGTAGTAACAATCAATGGAGACACTGTTTTGAGGCAACTATTCTTACTATAGTCTATGGAGAACATTATTTTGGAGTTTTTTATTAAAAATTATACCATTTTCTTTCCAGGATGCCTTTCATTTAAACAGCAGATATACTGTATGACTAGACTGACTCTAGCTTCCCAGTGGGTTGATCTATTAGTGAATTCACTGGCCCTACACAATTCACTCTACTGTCTGAGTTTCAAAGGATAAAAGGGCTGTTTGGGAAAGGACTTTGTGTGTAGCTAGAGGAGGGCCCTTGGGCACCCCTCAGGCAGGCAGCACAGACATGCTCTAACCCAGAAAGAAGCCCAAGAGCAAAAGTCACAGTTAGGTTCCTTCTAGAAAGGTAGTTCTGACAGCAGCAACAAATAATTAGCCCAATGCTGAATCAGTTACTTTCTTTTGTCTTCCCATCTGCACAGAAATTCACATTTATGTAAACTCCAGTGAGCGGAAGTCCATAGAAAACAATTAGGTGCTGAATCACATGAATCTGTCCAAACAGTACCTCTAGCCTCTATATAGTCTGTGGAGAGGGAGAAACTGTTCTAAAAGACATTCAGAGCATCTTTATCAGGTTCACATTTTAAGCTGATGCTGGTAGGAGTTCAGCTTCCTTATAGATCAAGAATTACAGCAGCTGGTTTAGTAAAAATATCCTTCATTACTGTGCTGGTTTTCAGCTGGGGTAGATTTCATTTTCTTCCCAGTGGATATTACACGGCTGTGTTTTGGATTTGTGCTGAACTGAACACAAGGCTGATAATACAGAGCTGGTTTTGTTAGTGCTCAGCAGGGCTTACACAGAGCCAAGGCCTTTGCTGCTTGTCCTACAGCCACACTGATGAGGAGGCTGGGAGGGGACACAGCTGGGACAGGTGACCCAAACTGACCAAAGGAATATTCCAGACCATATGGCATCTCATTCAGTAGATAAAGTGGGGAGGGAGGGGGAGGATGTTTGGAGTGATGCTGTTTGTCTTCCCAAGTCAGTGTTATCTGTGATGGGGCCCTGCTCTGCTGAACACCTGCCTGCCCATGGGAAGCGCTGAATTAATTCCTTGGTTTTGCTTTGCTTGTGTGCACAGTTTTTGCTTTTCCTACTAAACTGTCTTTATCTCAAGTTTTCTTTATCTCACTAGTTTTCTCATTTTTACCCCTCCCGTTTTTCTCCCACTGGTGGGAGAGAGAGGGAGCAGGTGCCTGGGGCTTGGCTGCTGGCTGGGGCTAAACCACAACACATACAAATTACTTACTACTGATAAAGCCTCCTCCAGAGACCTGCAGAAAATCACAAGGCTGTAACTTCTGTTCTTAGTTGCACCTGCAAGTTTTCTCCACATCTTCATCTTTAGAAGCAGCTCTAAGTATCTGCTGCCCTTTATGAATAAAAAAATTATTTTTCCAAATAATTTTTCTCTGCATGTTTTCCAAAAAGCCTGTTTTTATTTTCTGACTCAAAACTATTTTATTTCATATTGGCTCCTTAATCAAATGTATGTCCACATCTCAAGAAGTGAAATATTAAATTTTCATTAGACAGCCAAATATTTACTCATAAGCACACCCACCAGGAATAGGAACATACCTAATCACTGATTTTTATCCAAGTTCTTCCACTCCCACTTCCACTGACAACTAACCAAGGAACTTTTCCAAACATCAGAACTAACTGTAGATGTTTTCCACAGTCTGGTCCAGTCCCTCTGAGGTTTGAACTGCCAATGCCAGAATGGGGATCAGGGAGTATTCAGAGGAAATGCAGGGTGAGGGGAATACTGTAGCATCTGGGATGGCAGTGACACAGAGCCTCCCACACTGGGGACATGCAAGAGGCAAGGAGACAAACAGAACAACAGAGTAAGGGTGAGATGTGTAGTGATGTGAATGATAAATCACAATAGAGGCAAACAGAAGCAACTCACTGAGAGTGAAATCATGAAGGAGCACTGAAAGAGTGTCAAAATGTAATTCATCATTGAGCACCCTGCTGCCCACCAGAGCTGTCATTACCTGCCTGATCCAGAACAATTTATCTGCTGAAGCTATAATTAATACTGCATCCACAGCCAGAAAACACTTTCTCTGCAGAACTTTCCCAAAACAGGAAACCAGAGCAGCCCCTCTGCAGAAACCCCTTCACACAGAAATCCTTCATCATGAACTCCTTTTGCATATGGAAAAGCCTTTCAGCAGCAAAATGCACTCATAGTGAATGAAGAGATTTGCCAAAAGTTTGCAAAAAAATCCATTTGCAATTATCTGCATCATCAAAGTCATTCTTCGTAGACAGCCGAAGTGTAAAACCACTCAAAGTCAAATAAAATCTGCAATAATGTTATTCTTAAGCACAAGAATATATCTTCATATTCCAGTCAGTTCTTTACACGAATAACAGTTTTGACAGATAGAACCTATTTATTTATTTTGTATTCTGAAAACCTGCCTCATAAAGTTTCAATCTTCTGTAACGTATTCAAGTTTTCCAACCACAGCTGACTGTGGTGCACTTATCCTTCATTTGAGCAACACCCTGACAATCTTTTGGAATTTATAAACAAAGTAAAAAAACAACAAGAACTGTTCTAACTTTGAAAATATTGCCTGCACTCTTCAGAGCTTCAAGACAGTAAATCTAAGAAGAAGAAAACAATTGCTGCTTTAAAGATTAAAAACAGCTCTGCATCTTTTCCATTGACAATATGCCTGCCAAGGAAGCACAGTGAGTTCAGACTGCAGCATAACCTACTCTGGTAAAACCTCAGTTGCCTTGATGGATTACATACCATTGAATGTTTCAAATACATCATGACACTACATTTTTCAGTTGCTTGCCTTTTTTTTTTTCCCCCCCCTAAATGGGGAGCCTCAGCACAGCCAAATGCACTATTTGTAAACAGAAAACTCATTCCTGCTTATGGCCTGCAAGTAGACAGAGAGCAGCCCTGGAATAAGCTGTTGGCCAAATCACAAAGCCTTTACATTCAATTAGTAGCTTCACTTTTCCTCTTGCATTTGTAACAGCAGAAACCAACTTGTGATGAGAATGAGTAGAATCCTGGGAGCTGTCAGGAGCATGCCAGGGCACTAAGAAGAATTCTGCTTGATAGAAACCACGCAAAGAAAATTCAAAACTCACTTCCCTGTCCTTGGCTCTCAGACACCTTTGCATGCCCTGCTCCCCAGTCCCCCCTCTCTCTTCTTGTATTGTGTTTGATGTACAGCACAAACACCTGTACTGTGGAAAGGGAACTAGGGAAACTGATTGGAGGGATGCACATCATTATCTGCTTGCCCACTTCTCTTTTATGTATTTTTCATAAAATAATTATCTGTTTTGTTAATTTAAGATGAAATCCGAAGCAGAATTGACAGCTTCTGTTACTTAACTGCATGGGGATCTACTCCAGTGGACATGGAGAGCTCACAGACAGCAAGCTATGATAAGAAAAGAAAGGGTGGAAAAAAACCACAACATTTATTTAAGCCCTTGTATTACTCTTAGTTTTTAAAATTTTAAAATACTGCTTGATTTTTGTTTAAATGATTGGTGAAACAGTAATACCACTATTCTGGGGTATCTTTAAGCATAAATCTGAGAGGACCTTTCCTCCCTCAGACCAAAATAATAACACGAAAGACTTTCCTCAATATTAATTGTTCTCAAGCACCCAATCTAGCCACTTACACAATCTATCATGTTAGGCCTCTGTTTCAATCTTACAAATATCTGAAATTACACTACATCTAAAAGGAATACTCAATAAAATATGTCACTTAGCTCTGGTTTTTTCTGAAGGTGACACTAATTTATGTGTCCAGAATTCCAGTTACACCACTAGACTCCAATTAGCCAATACAGTGGAACAATCCATAACATCCCTATGGAGAAATGCCCTGAAATTTCATTGCAGATCAATTTGAATCCTTGAAACAATACTGGTAGGATCCCCAGCACTCACCAAGGACACGTTCTCCAGAACAGCCTGGGTGAGCCAAGAATAACTAATGTATCAAGGATTTAACATCTACAAGCTCTCTTCAAGTGCTTGAGAGAGACTAAAAATAGGGCTCTTCACCCCTTCACAGAAATTGGGCACTATTTGGTACAATGCCTTCAGTTTCCTGGGAATTCCATTTCATGGAATGCCAAGGAAATTCTTCCTGGGAGGACATTTTTTCTTTTAATGTCTTTGTAAGCATGATTGGTCAAAAGAATTCTTGTAGAAAACTTCTAATACAAAATTTTACTTTAAAGAAATGTAAGTATTTGGGAACTTCTACCATAATTTTTTCCTTCATGAAAAGCACACACAGCTTTTTAACATCAATAATGCCTAGACCAGGTTGAGAATTTAGGCAAAATTCCAACTGGTTTCCAGCATCAATTTTTTTTGTTGTTGAAAATCTTTCTTTTTATAGGTTTGGGGAGAGTTGGGGGGTTTGGGGTGTTTTGCTTTCTTTTTATTTAAGGAGGAGGTAGGAAATGTTACTACTTCTGTAAAAAAACTTAACAAAATAAACAATCTAATATCAATTTTAGACAGCAATAAAATGTTTAAATTTTTATCAGAGACATCTATGTGCATTGCTTTTCAGACAAGTCCTGTTCACAGTTGCTCTGGAAATAAAGGTATGCTACAAAAAAAGTCCATTGAAAAATCTTTTATGTACTACACTTGCTTTAAAGCACAAGATCACATCTCTCCTTCCAGTGGCTCAATTTCAAATCTACCTCTTCTACACATTTAATAGACTAATTCCTTTATCCTCAAGCAACAAAACAAGCTTTCTAAGTCCAAACCTTCTAGTGCTTAGTCACCACTCTGTAAATTCAGTCAATCCTCCAGTATTTCAGGACAATTTAACCATGACAAATCAACAGTAGCACTGATATAGAGACTTTCTGCCCTGATCCCAGGTCTGTCTAAGTTACAAGCCCTGGAGCTCCACTGAACTCATTGCCATCACCCACAAGTGGCCTTGAACCACAGCTCAGGTATCAGCTGCTGCTGGAAGCCGCCACAGGAGGACACCTGGAGCTAACAAGCCAGACTCACGTTGACACATGAGCCACTCAGGAAATCCTTCTTAGATCTGTAGGTTCTTGGAAACAGTCTTACCTACAATGAAGAGCAGCACAGATGGATACTCTGGCAGAGCAAAGAACCCTGGCCTCCCTCTTTGCTCCACAGAAGTCAGCATTTGATTTGTAGCTCTAGAACAAAGCTGTTCAAGTTGTGAATTACTTCAATCAGGTATCTCCCCTCAGTACTGCACTATCCAGGTTTTTCAGGGTGTTTCATTCCCTTCTTATCTTGTTTAATGGGGAAACAACTATAACACAGAATTATGTCAAATGCAGGTAGAAGCTACATAATACCTCTCTCTTACTGTAAGATAGTTTCCAAAACCAGCAAACAATGTTATTCCCTCCAGAACAGGTATGCATAAGGTAACAGGTTGGTTCACTGAAGGATGGACCACTAAACTGGATGTTTGGGTCATGTAACCAGAGTGAATGGCTGTGTGCTGGGATATGCCTGTACACGTGCATGTGCACAAGCTCATATGCACAAACTCATGCTCTGTAGCTAATGAATTTCCTCAAAAATAGCTCATTAGATTGTAAACTGTGTTGTGCTGACACTAACTAACCATGGCAACTGCCAAATGTATAAAAAGCACACAAACACTCTTTTCAAAGCACAGTCTGTGCTTGAATCTGTCTTTTTAAAGCTTGTATGAAAACAGTGGGATGCAATAATACAAGCCTAATTTGTGAAATTCTGCAAAATAGAAGGGAAGAGTTCAGTAATCTTCTGAAGAGGCTAGTTTTTTGTATTAAAGCCAAAAGCATCATCCTACCCCTCTTTCTGACCTCTTGCATAACAGAAGGCACATAAACTCACTCAGCAAGTATCACCATGAGCCCACACTTCTGTTGAGATACTGTGTGTTGTTTAAATACATTAGAGAAAAGAAATTCATTCACTGCAGAAGTCCCTTCCAGTCTTCTAAGGCTGACAGCACTAAGCCTCATTTTTAAGCTTTGTGCATCTACTTAGAACATTGATGGGACACATATGTTACCAGGTAGCTTTCTAATATGCATGTAAACCAAATAAAAGGTGACATTACCAAAAAGCACAAGTGTCTGCTGCAAAACAAAAGATGACCATAAACTGAATTTTAGTGGGCTTGAACCATAAAATGCACTATTCACTCATTTAAACATACTCAAGTATTTGCCTAAGATATTTTATTGATAAAAACCTCATAACTACAAAAAGAAATTATCTGTGTCCAAAAAAACATTGAGTCTTCTATATATGGTCCACAACAAAACAGACTGAACACATTTGTATGGAGAGTGTTTCCCTTTCTACACAAGGGATCTTTTTTAATTAAATGGAAAAACCTGAAACACTTGCGAATGGAAAGGGAAAAATTTAATTTCAAATTTCATTAAAGGGTTTCCTTTCATAGCTAAGACTTCTGGAAAATGGCTAGTAGTCCCAGCTGTGTGCACATTATACAGCAACAAAAAAAATTAATAATTAAACAAACACGTAAAGGAAGTGATATGCCAGCAAAGCTAACATTCTAGGCATTCAATCACCATGCTTATAAAGCATGAAGCAATTACCCACTCTGTCACTTGGGGCTACAGCATCTTTCTGCACCTTCATGAGCTCACAGATGCTTCAGAATGTAACAACTTAGCTTTTCTAATTCAGCGCTGTCCCAGAGCTGGGCAGGAGCCTGTCTCTGCTGTGATGCAGTTTGAGGATGACACGAGCCACAAGGTACTCCTGGTATTTTTCTGAGGGCTCTAAAACAAAGTCAGTTGGCAATAATGAAGCTGCTGGCAGTAACACCAAAAGCACTGCCAACATGCACAAGGCATTCAGTATGTTAACAGGTAGTAGATCAGATGCATTCACATTACTTCTGTTGAGCTCACCTTTGACAGTATTAGATGGTCAGCAGAAAATAATGTTTATTCATCAACAGCACTATCAACATCACACCACTGCCACCAATCCAGAAACTTCAAAAAGCCTAAGCAAAGAATGATCTCTAAGGTATCAGCAGGTACCACTTCTATAGACTACAGGCAAGGACCAAGTTGTCAAGATACTTCATCCACCTGTAGATGATTTCCTACCACCCTTGTTTTCTTGCAGGGCCTTCAGCCAGGGGCAGAAGATCAATTGCTCTGGCATCATCAGCCAACTCCTGCCCACTCTTCCCCACCAAGGGCTCTCTTGTACCTTCCTGTCACGTGGCCTGATGCACATCCATTACATGAGCAAGACACAGGTCAGCACTGTGAAATGATAGGTGAAATCTACAGGCTGATCTTGGGATAGAAAAATGTTCATTTGTATGAGAGGAGACACTCCACCAAGTCACAGGTACCTGCAAAGAAGAATGGGCATCGCCGCAATCTAGGCAGCAGCAAGACGTGATAAAGCTTTTGGATGCAGATTTTTGACTGCTTTGTGTGTTGTCATCTCCTCAGACTGCTTCACACCAGTACAAGCTAAGGGAACAAACAATCTCTCTGCAAGTTACAAAGCTTCAGTTAATATTCTTGCTATGCTTGTAGGCAAACCTTCTCCAGGAACACAAGCATACAGAGAAGGGCTTCATTAATCTAGTATGTTTTCTTGCTCATATCAGTTAGTGGAGAAAAAAAGTAAGTCTAGATCTCTGAAACTCCAAGGATAATTCACATTTTTGGGTGAAAGACTGATTTTTAAGAACAAGCAGCAATGACAATAAGTGAGGCCATTACTTCTCCCAGTGTCTAAAACAATTACACAGCTAATCACAGAAAACACAGGCCTTTCATCCAATTCCACTGCTCTATTCAGAAGAAGAAACCCCATTTCTTCTCTATATACTTCTATATTGAAATGCTCCTGTTAAGCTAGTAGCAGTGTTAGCATTAGGAGCAGAATTGAAATCCAAATCACATACTCAACCCTTGCCACTCACTATTTTGAAAAAGCATTTCCCGTTGCTCAGAATTTCTTCACTAGCACAGTCTGTGCTAAGGGAAAATGGGGATCTCCTGCTGTTGCTAATACATACCAGAGATCTACCACAGATAGAAGAGACACTAAAAAACCATGATGAAAATTGTCTGGCAGTACACCCCCTGTGAATTCAGTGGTTAATGATTCTGAGTAAAATCTGCCTTCCTTAGATATCTTAAAACCTCCCTTTGCCCATCTAAGCCACTAGAGCTTTCTTACTGACTGCTCCCCACCTGTCTGTTAGCATTATTTAAATAAGTTATCTGATGAAAAAGCACTGGAGTAAATCAGCAGCTGAGGCTGGAAAAGCAAATGCTGTGGCTATCAGAGCTGACAGAGCCAGCCTGTCTGCAAGCCTCTGCATGCACAGTGGGATGACACGTTCACCAAGGCTTGGAAGGGTCCATCATGTCAAGCCCCAACAGATTGCTTTCCTTCATTCTCACCATTAATGTTCAGGCTGGTTTGGATGTTGTTCGTTTTTGGTTAGCTGGTTTTGGGAGTGTTTTCTTGTTTGATTGTTTTTAAGGCCATAAAATACCTGAACAGGTAAGATGAAGCTTGCTAGCTGCCAGCTATAAATATGGTACTGGGGCGCTGGGGAGCTGGCTTTTAAAACACAGGCTCCAAAGAGATATAGCATCCCTGTATTGAGAAAAATCTCATAAACTCATCTAGAGTCACAGAACATGACTGACTTTGAACCCAAAGTTTGCATCGGGACACTCGTTCCACATTAGAGTACTGTTGCTTTTGTCCAGTGTTTAAATTCTTTATTTTTAGGAAAAAGGAAATGTCAGCAACTGAAAAGCGTAATTTCTCTAAAACCATTTCCTTCCCTTTACCCCCACCTCCTCACAGCCTCATTTCAACAGCTCCACAGAAGTACCAACTCAAATTCATTCATGCATCATAATGCCAGCCAAAGCAATTCTCTCTTACTCTCTCCAGTGGTTGCCCCAGATAAACAGGCCTTAGGTAAGGTTCACAGACTGTTTGCCACACGTTCATCACCAATAGTTTCATTTCTAATGAAGGTTTTGACACTGCTGAAGTAAAAGATAATCTGCTACTGAACTTTAAATTAAGCAGACAGAGCTAATAGTGTTAACCTTAGCATCTCTGCCTGACTTCTCACTTCAGAGGCCCTTGAGGTTTCCAACTCAATTTCTGGCTTCTCCGATCATGCAAGAATAATGAGATTGAAAATGCAAGCAGTGCAATATGGCACACATCCTTGGTGGTACTGCAGTACTGAGGGTTAACATGCAGGGGGCAGAAACAAAGCCCTGTGAAAAGAGACCAAGACAAAAGAACTTCAATCAGCAGAGATACAGGCATATTTTCATTTCAGTCTCCCATTTGACCCATGTTAAAATATTGATAGTCCTGCAGTCATGGCATTTCTCTTTGTTCAAAAGCCACCTTTTCCATTAGAGAAGGTGTGTAAGTTGAACTGCTGATCTTTCTGTGCCTGCCTGCTCCACACAGGATGTGTGCAAAACTGCCCTTTGCATTTTTACTGCATTAGTATCTTCTATGTTCTTCAATCTAAATATTCTCCTTTACCTGTAGATTTCATACAGTTTTATGATGTTAAGTGTTCTGTAAATTCCCTCATTTCTCTTCCAGATTAATTTGCCATGAAGTCAAACTTTATTACTTGAAGGGACTGTAAATAACATGAAAACACCACCTATGTGTAGCATAATTATGTTGAGAAGCACAAAGTTTGGAGTCTTGACATAATCAGAAAATACAAATAAACAGGAGAAGTTTATGTATTTTCCTCTACTAGGTATGTTCTATAAGGTCTTAAAATTGTTGAATGCCCTGAAAACTTTAAGGAATCTTGAATCACAGGAATTGATACTGTGGTTTGACTTGCAAATTCTAAACCTGATATGGGAAAGTCGCTCTTACAGTTCAAACCTCTTCTTCAGCTCACATGAACAGTCCAATTGCTGGCTTTGCACAATGGCCAAGACACAAAGGAAGTTACAACTACCCTAGATTAGGTCTCCTAAAATGAAAGCAAAGCCAAACAAATTATATTTGTATATTGGTGTTTTCTAAAATACTATTGTACCCTGGATTAATGAAAAGCACTATGGCATTGCAGATACCACTGTCTGGAATGGACAAATATATGAAAAATGTTTTAACAGAAAACACTGTATTTACAGCTCCAGACCCATAGCTTGGTCATACATTACTTGAATGTACAACAGAGGTGCAATAAAAACCACCAGTACAGGAGACAGAGTGAATTTGTATCAAGGGATGGAGGGACCATATGACAAACTTTTCTTTTGTGCTCCCATCCACAATCCAAAGCACTAATTAAATTTTAGAAGTCAGTAATAGCTTCAAGCTCAATAGGACACTGTTGCTGTACTTTTAGAATTTCAGAAGAAAGTGCAACAGACAACAAAATTCACCACTTTTAGAAAAGGCACTCTGCATTTCTATTATTGTTGAAATGTATGGAAAAGAGTAAGTCATACCAATAATACAGTGCTATGGTCTGTATTGTTGTTTTGTGTTTCACTTACTCTGATATAAAGTTTTATTTTACAAAGTACATATTATTTATACTATGGCATATTTAATACCATGCAAGTGTGAATTTCAGAAAATAGAGAAAGCAGAGAAAAATGGTGTAGATATCTCAATGTTACAATAATGAATGTATTTTTTTTAAAGAAAAAGGTTTTACTCAATCTTTTAGTAAACTTTTTATATTTTGAAAAATATTTGTAATTTTACATTTTTTTCCCAAATACAGTATAAGTCCTAAGAGAATGCATGCACATACATCAGTTTATTATGTTACCAATTAAGGACACAGTTCTATATCTCTTCTACAAAGAATGTATACAACTAAGAGAGTATTTTTTCAAGTCATACTTCATTGGGTTTTTCCTCTTCTCATGGGAAATTCCCATCAAATATAATAAGGGTAAAACAAATAAAGTTTGAAAGAAATTAAACAAGCTGTACAAAAATTATTCTAAACATCATATGGGTCATAGGAGAGTTCAAAAAATATTTATGCAAGTAACTGAATTATATAGCAGAGAGGCATTACCCTAATAAATCCCATGAGCTACTTTAAGAAAGTTATGAATAGGAGACAGCCCTCCATCAAATTTTTCAGGACATTTTAATGAATGAAACAAATACCCCAGATCTCCCCTGGAGCAATCTAAGATGAGAATGTGCACAAGAGCAGTGGCAGGTTTGCAGAAAAATAATTCATTTAAGCTTCATATTTTAGTTGTTTTTTTATAAAGAGCAGCATTGATGAAGTCAGGAGGGAAGCAGGGGGAAAAGCCAATCTTGTGATTGTGATTGAAGGCTCACTCTCTCCACCTTAGCAGCTGATAGGAAATGATGAAGTACAAACTAAATTAATGAAGAATTTAAAATTTTATGGATGGAAAAGTACCAATGAAAAGGAGGGCACAATGAGATATGAGGTATATTAGCATATGAAAATACTGAGTAGGCAAGAATAGAGAGGTATTCATGCTGACCCTTATTCTATGGGTCTCAGCCAGAGAAAGCTCTTAAGGAAGAATGAAAATTTTTGGTCAGTGGTTTTTATTAGGTAGAAAGTTGAAGAGAACAGGGAAGGGGATTTTCAGTTTCATTTTTTAGTTGGAAAAGTAGGTTTGACCAGCTGTGAGTCAATGCAACCAAAGGATATTTTAAAGGAATTAAAGCACACTATGAAAATTACAAATGCTGAAATGGAGCTGTTAAAAGAACATTTCTGAAGGCTTTCCTCCTTCATTTCAAATGCAAGGTTCTTGTCTTGCAAATGATAAATTGAGACACCTTCAGGCTCCCTTAGTGCCATTATACCAAATCATACAGGGTGACATTTCTTTGATTCTTTGATTTCCACTCCAAGACTTCATTCCATCTTGTAGAATTTCCCACCAAAAAGAACTCAGAAGGGAATAATTCAGTTAGTGTACAAGTATATTTTTCTATGTCTACATCTCTGTTCCGTGTACATTAATAATTGATGTGTTCATGTAATTTGACAAAATGATCAAACATTTTCATTTCAGTTTCTGACTTTACAAATCAAATTGCAGTCTTTAAGTTATGTTTTAAATAAATTGTGACTAAAATTGCTGTATAGCCTTGTAATTGGAAGAAATTGCATCTGACAGTTTTGGTTCTGGTGATTGAAACTGCCAACCCGACCTTCAGCAACCTCCCTGCGAGTTTCTGGCCTAGCCCACGCAGGCTCCCTGCTGAACACTCAAGGTTGAGTACCATAAAACCTGTGTGGCAGCTCTTCCTCATAGTCTTATCCAGAACAATTGTCCTATTATGAGGTTTCTGAGTGAAACAGCCACTATAAACAAGCAGAACTAGAGGGCTCTGTAGGGTATTGATACAGTCTCAAAACTACAGCATCATCAAGCTCCTTCTTTTGGACAAGTCTTAGAAATACACTTGAACAGATCTCCTGTCCATTTATCCACTAAACATGCATCCTGCTGGAATACTTCACTGCCTCTTCCATCCACAATGCAGGCTCCTGGTGTTGTGGAAAAGAAATTGCGTTATCCATCTTCAAAGCTTTTGCAACATTTTTTCGAAATCCAGTGGAGCTTATATTACAAAGGAAAAAATGTAAAGCAAGGGTGCTGTGCTAACCACAAACACAGTAGGACTGCAATTCACGGAGGATTACCAATTTCTTAGCCCTGATTTTGCAGACATTGTAGCTTACAGGGTACTACAGAGATTGTTCTAAAGCCTTCAGGGTCAAAAGCAGACATCCTGGAAGTAAAAGGAAAGGCATTTACAGCTGAGCTTGCCAGTAAAAAGATTCATACTGTTTCAAAAAGAAAAAATATATTTATCTCCACTTTGTTTTTGCCTAATGCTGTGTGTCAACAAGCTGATTGTTCTGCCTCTCCATCCTAACATCCTACCAAATGTGCACAGCAGCTTCCACAAACACAGTTCTCTTTTTCTAGGACTTGTTAAATACCCCTACTGGGACGGCAGCAGACCATGACACACACCAAAGAAAAAACAAAATGGTGTGAAAGTTCATAATGCCAGCAAATACCCAAGATGGTATTGGTTTTATCAGCCTCTTTTTTTTTTTTTTTTTCCCTAGAAAAGCTTCACAAATGTTTCCTCATTCGACAAGAATTATGTTGCTGATTCATCAGCATCATTTTACCCCTGTATCCCTCCTGGTGCCTCCTGTGATGCCACTGATGGGCCCATGACAATAAGCCAAACAGCTCCTGGGCTTTGGTACATATCCAGTTTCTCCTGTGGTTCTGTACAACCAGAACAGCCTGCAGTCCTGACTGGGAACAGGTGAGCGATGCAAAAGTTTGAGTCAGCTCATCAAGTTATTTTGTTCTATGATGTACTTTGCAATTTAGCCTCCATATTTACTTCTTTCTCTAATTTTCAAATGTTAAAGTCATGGTTCTACATTGTCTGCATATTTCCCCTTTACTCAGCAGTAAAATTTGCTCTAATGGGGAGGAAAGCATACGAGAAATTCTCTTGACCCGGCTTAATCACTATCTAGAGTTCATGCTGGCATTTCTGTGAATGCTGGGAGCACAGATTATACTCAATCTAATTAAAATAGTCTATAAAGCCAAATTAGCTCTTCACATACCTTAAACAAGCATGAAATGGCAGAATGGCTTGACATAATTTCAAAGATATGCACCTTCTACCTGCTGTTTTTCACCTGGTTTTGGGTGGCCTTGAAAAAAGCTTACCAAAACCAAAAAGAGTATTTGTGAATCCATTGCTTGATGTGCTTTTTTACTTGATGCTCTCCTCCCTACCAGAAATAAACGCTTTTCATATTGAAAGATCCAGGTCCAGAAATCACTGAGGCACATATTCAACATTTTAAAGTGCATCTACAAACTCCAACAAGTGCTTGATTTCAAGTCCATGCTTCATTAGACTGAGGTATATGAAATACATAGTGCCTGATGCATGCAGAGTCTGAGTCACAAAAAAGGTATAATAAAAGCAAGTGATTTTAATTCCTATGCCTTTGATACATGCTTATGCTACGTCAAGAGTGGGAACACCAAAAACACAGATTCTCTAGTGCAAAATTCGAGAGCCACAAGATATGATACACACAAAGGCAGTGCATACATATCCCTGTCTGCTCAATGGGAACTAAAGGCATGAGCTCACACAGAAATTCAAGTACTTTAGCTCATGTACAATTCCAGCAACAAAGATCTAATGGCACCACCTTGCAGCAGGCTGATAGAATGATTTGTTGTCTCTGTTCAATTGCTTTAAGCTGACAGCTGTCATTGAGAGAGGTACTAAATATGTAATACAGCATATTTCATTTATTTTTTAAAAATACATTAAGATTTGTTGAGTTATCTGGTTTAAGTACTGAAAATTGGAGCAATACAGGAGTTCAAACTCTTCAAGCTATCAAGAGCCCTCTGTTCAGTCTTTAAGGTCAGTTTTTCTTTTGTACAGAGTGCACTAATACAGGAATCTCTCCAAAGCTGTCCTGCAAAGAACAAGGGTGACAGATCACTGTTCTTTTTATGCATATCAGCTTTACACTAGAGGTGGATCAAAACAGCAACTAATCTGACCCTACAGAACTAAATCAGGGGAAGGAGTAAGGTGCAAGAAGCCACGGTAGAAGACAGCAAAGGTACTTTTAGAAAGAACATCAGGCTCTTTCATAAAACAAGAGAAAAGAAGAGCTACCTACTGAAGAAATGCCAGTCTTCTCAGATGCACGTCCCTTCCTTCAGAAAATCCAGAATGTAGGATGCAGTGGAAGTCAATGTATGAAAGACTTTGATCTACAGAGAGAGCTAGAAACAAATGGCAGTAGGTGCCTAAGCCAGATCCTAATATCATCATGTGAACAAGTGCAGCAGCTTGGACTGTGTCTTATGAGTAGGAGGATAAGCAGCTAACTTTAAAAGATTTGCAAGGAAAGGAGAAGATCTCAGGAAGAACAGTTAGAGACCTTTCAATGTTTTATCTCCTTTCTTACTATGTGTCTTTGAGTAAATGACTAATATCCTTAATGGCTACTTCTGGATCACAGTGAACCCATGCTCCCAGAGAGAAGATGCTTCTCCAATGCCCAGTACAACCAAGGTGTGGCTATGACTGGCAGCAGTAGCTGGGCCTCAAGCCAAGGAGCCCTCCTTGCAAAATTAACCCATAGCAATTGACCTGACACTGGGCATTTCATGACAGAAATTGCCCTCAGCACCTCCCATTGCAGATTTTAAGCATTTTTTTTCCTTCCCCTAACTCTAGCATTGCACTCCCTCCTCTTCTCTATCACTGGCTTTGGTGCTTGACCAACTTTCTGCTAACATGGCTCAGTGCTAAGACAGCAACTATTACAAAGAGAAACAAACACGGTACTTTGTATTTACAACCCACTGTTCTGCAATTGCTTTTTGTCTTTGAAAGACTCATTACTCTGAAAAAACCCCACAGCTTTTAGTATTTATGGCTTGGCCTTTCATATATTTGTGGGTTTCCTATAGACATTTAAAACAAATCTTTAGACACCTTCTGGATAGAAAGATTTTTTCCAAACCATTACTTGGCAAGGAGTCAAATGCTTCTTTTGATTATTTTGATGGTGATTGGAATGGGGTGGTGTGCCAGCACTGGCACATTGTGGAAGTATTCCATCACCATCTATGGACAGAAAACAGGACAAAAGTAGCAGCACATTAGAGTTGTTTTCCATTTCATGCTTATTCTTTAAAATTCAGATTATACTTCAGACATTCCATTCCAGACACTGTCCATCCTTACAAATATGATGTGTTTTTCATAGGTTGTTTGTTTTGTTTTCTTTTTTTAACAGACATTATGCATACATTGAAATGCAAAACCCTCTCTTTGTCAAGGGCATTGGGCCTTTTTCTGCAGTAACTTCACAAACTAGTCAAGTCTCACTCCCTTATACACAGTTTGTTTAGCTGTAAGGTGCAACATCCCTGACTGAACATTACAATGAAAGCACACAGCATACACACCACCATGGGACATGCCAAGAGGCATTAATCTGTTTCTGCCATTAATTAAATTGAAAATTTTGGGAGTTTAAGGTATAATTGCAGTTTTCCCTTCAGATCCAATGAAAACAAGTATTAATATTACCCTTCATTTGCCTTTCTCTTTGCTTCAGAAACACCACTTCTACTTCTCACAAAGCAGTGACAACTGAGCCTGATCACCTCATAAAACTTCAGGTTTAGGGATAAGAAATATTTAACCTGAAACCAGTTTCTCAGCGCTGCTTTCTCCAGCTGTTGTGTCATTTGTGACAGAATTACTAATTAGTTCCATGATCCTGTCACAACTAGATGATTCAGCAAGTCTCACTCAACTACTTGCAATACTGTTTAGGAACTGAATTCCCCTAAAGCAGTTTCTTACTCCCCTTTAATGGCTCCATAAGTAATTTTTGAGTTGGCACTGAAATGACTGGAGAAGGAAGCCCAGTAAATAATCTTCAAACAAATATCCTATACAACAAATGGACAAGTTAGCAAGGTGTTATAAGCATCATTTAATTCCTTTGCATATTATCCAGATGGGATGATATGCAAAGGAACCCTCCAGCAGTTTTCACTCTGAAATGCTGGTAAAAGAGGCAACTTTTTAACTATCCTCCACTTACTATGAGCAAATTACCTCTGCTTTCAAGTTCACAAGATTATTATTCTCCCATTGCTAACCTACACTGCTGAAGCTGAAAGAAAACTGTTTTGTTTGTGACTCATTTTTCAGTGCCAAAGGGAGCTCTGGGGTAGGTGAGCAGCCTTGTGCCCCCTGCTTTTGTGCAACAGGAGTGCACACAGCTCTATGCTCCTGAGGAAAGAAAACTGGCATGTTTGGGCCAAAAAACCCTCTCTATCATGTGGCTTTATAGGTTCCATAATGCTAATGGGCCTTAAAATGGGACTTAGTATTTTCAGTCTTAATTCCAAGATAGCACATTTCTAAAAAGCAAACCAGGTTCAACTATTCAACAATTCTGTCCATGGTTTCTTGCTGCTCAGTCAGTCCCTTCACCACTGCAGGGGAGGCTCTGTGAAAGGCAGGCTGCTACAGACAGGGCTGCCTAGTCAGCCCTCAGAAAGAGCTGAAGCCACATAGGGCTCTGACAGTCAGCAGAACAATGACACACAATTAATGTATTAACAACGAGCGCAGAACTATATAATCATATGCAAATAATACTGTGCACCATACAGCAGCCCACAGGCAGGAAGACAGTAATAAATCCATAGTATTTTTAAGATCTTGTCTGCAGAACTAGAATGTATACAGGAAGGACCCAGACATGTAGTGCAGAGCCACAAATTGGTAAAATTTCATATTTCAATAATTACAGGATGAATAAATAAATAACAAACTGGCAAGATGACACATCAGCTAAATGCTAAACAAAGTACTATTTATATTTAAATATGTATTTATTCCATTTTTTTCTCCTAGACCAAAAGAAAAAAAACACCCAAGAGATGTTAATGCTGAGATTCTTCAATGCTGAGCTGGCATTGAAGCCAGAAGGAAATTAAGAATGACCTTGTACAAATGAAGCAGCAAATGATGCTCATTAGCAAGCAGCCCTAGGAAGGCAGTGCTGGAGGTAACCAAATGTGCAGCAGGTAAGAGTTTCCATGGCCACTGGTTCAGGGACACTTGGGAGGAGCAGAACAGCAAAGAGAAGCATGTCAACAGCATTAAATTTATGTGATGGAAACCACGCATTAAGAAAACACCGAGCTAACATTTATTTAACAGAGAAAAGAGTTCCCCTAATGCTATTCAGAATGCCATTGTGCAAAAAGTATTGATTTGATACTACTGATTAAGTAACTCCTTCCCCCTTCAGTTGTCAATCAAGATCATAGCACAAAGGCTTTCAGTACAAATGGTGCCAGAACATTCTGTGACAGATAGATTTTTCCTCTTTCTAACTGACAGATTATGCCAACTGAAATACCTGTTAATAATTTTAATTAGTTCCTTTCCTGGTTTTTAGTTCAAACAAAATTTAAATTAAAAATTATCTCTGTAAAGGAACAAGACTTGCCTAATGCTGTTCAGCATCATTTATTCAGAGCAAGCTGCACTCAGATGACTGTCCAGTGGTCCATGACATTGTGTAGAATTTATAATCCAAATGCCAAAAAGAAAAAGAGAGGGAGAAAATAAATTTCATTTTAATAAGAATATAGAGTTAATGAGTATGAGTTCTTCTTATTTTATTATCTAAACTACCTTGTCTGGCATCAAGTTAATTATCAACTATGCCTCACAGAGTGCTCTTTTAAAAGTTTCTGTAGAGCTAAAGCCTTCTTTCTCCACAAATAAACTTAGTCCAGAAAGATGAAGACATGAGCTAAGGTTATCTTTCCCAAAGAAGTGCAGTATCTGTTGATGTCACTTCAAAAGTGATAAATATCACCCAACAGTTATCAGACACCTTACAAAAAACCTGACCCAGCCTCCATCATATTAAGCACTTATATTGGTCTCAGCAGGAACTGGATCATTCTCCACTATTTATCCATGTACTGTCACAAATAATCCGTGATGACTGGACAATGCAGGTATGAATCAGAGGGAGACAAAGTGGGGGACAACATGTGGAAATGTGAGAGGAGCAGAAGAGCCTTGTTAAAGGTAGGCTTAGTACTTCTGAGAAACTTCAGTCTGTCAGATTTATTAAAACCAGAAATAAAGAAAGGCTTTGCATTATTTCTAGCTTCAAAAACTGACAAAATGTTTGACAGGCAAATATCTTTTATCTTTGAACTTTTGAATGAGGTTGCTCATATTACAGATAAGTAGAAGGCATACATATTAACACAGTGGGGGGAAAGAAAACACTAACACCCACCATCCTGAGTGATGTGGCACTGAGGGGCTGAGCTTGCCAAGACTGAAAGCACAGCCAAGAGCATACCTTGCTTATTCCTTTTGCTCAGAAGCCTTTAGTAGAAGGCAATCACACAGAACAAAACAACAAAGCAAGCTTATCACTAGGTACATTTAAACATTACAGCTTATGTTTCAGATTCCTCTTGCCTCGCAAAGACAGGCTGCAATTTGTGCAGACCAATTATCCTGTTTGTTCTTGGCAGGTCTTCTAACTGGCTTCACACTAATGCAAAGACAAGATTCTGTTCAGGACACTATTGCTGTTGAGAAAGGGATTTAAGTTTAAAAAACAATTCATCAGAACTGACCCTTTTGCACCACACTAGCTAGGCAAGGACTGGATGAGAAGGTGGAAGAAAGGGATAATTTCAAAAGCTTTTTCCCTTGGTGCAACTGAGATGATTAAGGGATACTAAAACATGATGTAGGAAACTATTCAGAAGGAAATTACAAACCCTAAAATTCGAACCCTAGAATGCCCTTATAAACCCTTTGCCCTTATTGTAAACCTTAGAATAAGGGCATAGAAAGGAAGGAACTGTGTCCTAAAGGAACCTCCATGATTCTCCCAGCTCAGTTTCACTCAAGTTTAAACTAAGGCAGAACACCTCTTGTACCTGTTCTCAAATGGACGAACCTTGAACACCATGTCATACTCTGACCAATGTCTTCCCTCAGATTTAAATGGTGCATTAAGGTACTATATCATGCAAATAAAAAGTGGCAGTAAGCAAACATATACCTATGTAGGTTTTTTCTCTTTTTTTTTGGGCAATGGTCACCAGAGTTGCTCTCTTATATAACAGGCTACAGATCTGCATTGCATGTTTATAGAAATCACCATTAATTAGCTTTTACCACTCTTCAATTTGTAATGGTTAACTGTCTTCAGAGTAAAGACCTTATTTCAACTCTCAGCCTTTCTTTATTCCCTAGCCTTTGCTTGTCTTTACACACCCAGTAGACTTAAGTCATCAACTACCAATTTCTCATCAATGCAATTATATTTAATCAACTCTACTTGATATTTCTTTTTGATGAGATTACAAGTAATTTTGACAAGTGTTATTTTCCACAGGTTCATGCTGATTGACATTAATTACATTGCCTTCTTTTAATTCTTTATTAATTAATCTTTATTAATTTTGATATGCTGCTGTTTTGCCAAGTGCATAACTGGATCACCATGAGTAACAGTGTGCTTTCAAAATAGTAGAGGAGTTTGAAAAACGCAGTAAAGAACTCAGTTGTAGAAGCTGCAGGTCAAAACCAAACACCATTTGCCTTTAAGCTCCCCATCCAGTCCTGACACAGCAACTCAGACCCACTTGGCAGAGCAGAGAGCTCCTTGCAGAAGAGGGTGGGGAGAAGATGGAAAACAAGAGTGTAAAGCCTCATAGCATATGAGGGAGATGCAGATGTCCTGCATCAAGGCAAAGGTTAGCACAAACACGATTTGTCCTGAGGAAGTGAGGAAGAAGAGAACTGAGACTGAACAGGGAAATTCTGTGAGCACTGTACCCCTCTGAACTTACTTTCTTTCCTGTGCTTACCATGGCAGATGTTGACTAAAATTCAGCAGATCCAACTAGTCAAGAGAGACTGATCAGGCAAGTTAAACTCCTATTCTGATACCCATACTTAGGAGGAAATCCTGAAGATAATTTATAGGCAAATATGTATTTGCATGTTCCAGTACCATCTATGTGTCTTCAAATACATGAGTGTGAGGGAAATTCTGTTTACAAACAGACACATAAACAGTTAGCGCTCAACTCAAAAAATATACTTAGCACTTGCTGCTGTTTTTCTGTGGTTTGTACGCAAAATGAATTGTGCCTGGGCTGAATTTCTCTTATCTATTCCTCCTTTCACTAGTAGCTGAAGCAGTAGGAAAAACAAAGCAGTGCTAGTTAGTTGTCAATATGATATGATCCAGGGAGATGAGTGTCACTCCTGTATTCATCTCTGATGACCCTCCACAGTGGGAGTCAAAAAAATTTGAAAATATACTAGTTCCAGTATAAAAATAATGAGTGCTGAACAAACTGAGCAATCCAGCAAAAAATTACAGTTCAGACAGGTCTATGTACCAGTGCGTTTCCCAGGAGCTATGGACACAAGATTGCTTGGAGAACCTAGTAGATGCTTACAGTACAGTGAGTTTTGCAGTCAATGCTGAAATTCCTCTCATCCCCTGCATTAACATGATCCTCAGCCAAATTTCTCTACAAATCACCAAGGGAGAAATCTTTACGCAGACTGCTCCACACTTTTGCAGCCCCATGACAGATGCAGCCCTAGGCTTACACCTTCTAATCCTAATCCTAGGCTTTGCGAAACTTTAGCTCCGCCAGCGCCGAGGCCCCATGAGGCAGCTCACGGGGAGAAGCCTTTGCACAGCCTGCACTGGAGTTCTGCAGCCCTTCCCACCCCACACCCATGGCAGCTCCAGCTCCCACAGCCCTGCCCTGCCGTGGGTCCCGCTGAGCCGAGCCCACAGCCCTGCCTGGTCTCAGCCTGAGCCCAGGGATGAGCCCAGGGCCCAGGGCTGCTCCTGCTGGGCTCTGGGACTGGCCCTGGCCACCCACCCCTGGCAGCACCTGACAAGACCTGGCATTATCTGAACCTTCATCCCCCATAGCCCACAGCAGCAGCCCGCTTGGAAAAGCTCTCCAGGGAAAAATCCTCCTGCGGCCTACACACACTGTCACGTGGTGCCCAAATCTGCTCAATCTGCAATGATGGCTTTTTCCAAGAAACATCAATATTTAATACTTCCTGAGCATGTGAAACAGAGGCTCAGCTGTCAGGGCTGTTTGACTTCCAGCCAAGGACTTTGCAAAGCAAATATGAGTGATCTGCCATGGGTGTTCCACAGTATTGCCCATATCCACTACTAAAAGAGCAAATAAAACACTAGTTATAGAAATTGCTACTTCTGAAATCACACATCTTTTTACCAAATATTTAATAAATTCAGTCTCTCCTAATTATGTATAACTCAGGTAAAAACAATGGAAAATAAAGCCAGGGTCAGAGATTAAAATCTGAATTTCAAAATTCAGATTTGGAGCATGATTTTAAAGTCCAGTCTCAGCACAAGCTAAACTGCAAAGCAGCCAGAGCTCCCATATCAGCAGTTGATATATCTAGAACCGTACCTTGCTGAAGGCACACCTCTATGATATTCTCTCCAACAAGACAATGATCTGTTTACTAAGATGAACATCCAGGATGGTGAGGAGCTAGAGCATGCAACATGGGAGGAGATGTCACAACAACAGGATTTACTCAGTCTTGAGTAGGTGAAGGGGAGCTCTTGGTGTTGTCTACAGCTGAGGAGAGGATTTAGAGAAGATAGGGCCAGAATCCCTCTTGGAGGTGCAAAAGGAGAGAATGGGAGCCAAAAGACACAAATTGCAACATGGGAAAACCAAATTATACATAAAGAGCACCTTTTTCCTCCACAAGCAGAGCCAACCACTGGAACCTGGCCTCAGAATATTAGAAAGTCCATCCAGAGACAGAAAGCTCCATGAAACACAGCCCTGAGCAACCTGATGTAAATTGGACCTGCTCTGAGCAGGGAGGACAAGATGACCTCCAGGTATGTCTTCCAATCAGAATTTTTCTGTGATTTTACAAACCTTCTAAGAAGCATGCAAAATACTGGTATAGATATTTTCCTATAAGGCTTTAAACATTTGTTTGTTTGACAAATATAAAGCCAGCAAGAGATAAAACCAGATTCTGCTGTAAATTAAAGTGGAATTTTGTTTCCATGAACATCTGGAATATGTATGTGCAATTGCCATACTGCTAAACAAAGAGCTGGCATGAAGAAAAAGAAAAGGATCTGTTTTCATTTAGGATTTTGTCCCTTGGAGCTAAGATAATGTATAATGTGTTTGGGGTTTAAGAGTAGTGATTTGTTTGGAATTAAATATAAACATAATTTCCAAAATACAGGAATAGTGCTTTATGGCAAAACCAGAGATAAACCTGAGTCAGAACACATCTATAAGAGCTGTCTCCTGAAAGTATTGAAAAAGCTGTGATTGCTTCACAGGTACCATTTCAGAAGTTACTTTTGTCTGCAGGTGTCTGGATTCCAGTGGTAGTCACTGTAACTAAAGTTATAAGCACTTCAATAGTTTTTGAAAATGGTTCTGAATTATTCTCATCTCACTGCTCTTGGAAACCTGACCACTTCAGCAATCCTAAATTCTTTTTTTTAGGAATACACTGTTTTTGTTAACAAGGTACTTGTTATTTTTCGGGCAAGCTAAAACTAAAACTTTCAGTCTGTACATACTCTTCATATCCAGGTGTAAACTTCAGCCTAGGTGAAGTTGCCTTCCTTATGCATGGCAATTTCTTAGCAACTCTATTAACGGGGAAGTTAAAACCTCAGTTAGGTGTAGTCTCGTCCCGATACAGTTAGGTACCTAATTTCTATACAGAGAGAAGATTAAGGCACTTGGCTTAATGCCACCCCAGCTTTCTCTGCTGCAAACATATAAACTGACCCACAGGGAGCATTGAAGACAGACATTTCTGAATCTATGTCTTTTTCCTAGACCACAGCTCTTTTGTAGCTCAAAACTAGGCACCTGTGTGGAAAACGGAGTCACAGCCACAAATTTCTTTCTGGGTTTAGTCACAAAGTCACCAATTAGGGCCAGCACCTCTCTTTGCTTTTAGATGTGGCTGCTGGAGGAAGAGAATTGAAGCTACAGCACCTGCTGAACCCTGCTCTCCACATCTAAGGAAGGGCATGTATCCTCCCACTCACTGCCAGTGGCCCTGTGGATCCTGCACTCTTCCCTCCACAGTGAAGCAGTCTCACCTGACATTATTGTTAATACAAGAGAAAGTGTCTATTCCACCCCTGATTAGTATTTAAAGACATTCTTTTGAGTTGTAAGAGCGGATGTTTTTCACTCTTTTCAGGTTCAGGGATGCCAAGAACCCAGTTCTTCAGTTTCCTGATGAAGTGCACAAATCTCTTGGTTACCATACAGCTCCAGTACATTCATACAATATAGTGTGGTTACCTGAGGCACAACATACATATGTTATCACTTTTTCCATGTATATATGTGTGTGTGTGTGTATAATCTGTGTCCCATCACGGAGGTAAGCTTCATTCAAGCACAAGTTGTACTCAAAGGCATACTGGCTTTGACTCTCCTTGAGGTTGAGTCCATCACCGGCCATAAGAGAAGTAAAATTGTTACATGTTCTCTCTATTTTCACATTCCTACTATTCATTAAGTGAAAGCAATATGCTGTGCACAATATAAATAAAGAATTCAGTGCTGTGTCTGTGCCCATGTTCAAGATAACCTGAAGATTTTGCTTTCTGTGATACTAGCCGTCAACAATCTGTAATAAACTCTTATTTAATTACTTACTCTGACAATTTCACATAATGTGAATAGTGTGATTACTACTAACAGGTCCTGTTTTTAGAAAGAAGGCAGCTTTAGAAGGACAAACATGATGAGCCAGAAATACCTGAGACAAATGCTGATTTCCTTTCTCATTGATACTAAATTCAGTAAGATTATTCATAAAAGGCCCTTTGTATTTCCTGCTCATCTTTGCGGACAATTAGTTTACCGATCCTCCTGTTTGAATCCTCTGTGAAGGACACAGCCTCTGTGAAAACTCTCCAGCCCTTCTTGCCTTAGGTATGCCTAGCTTACCTTCTTTGACTGAATAATCTTATTGACTCAGGTGTTGCCAGCTTATCAGTCCACTCTTCACAGGTCAACAAAGGAAATTTTATGCCAGGGCCGCTCCTAGGTCTTATGTCAATCAAAATTTACTGATTCAGGTTTTGCCTCCCCCCCAACATCTCTCCAGCTTGCAGACAATTACATCACGTTACACACTGCACACTTGTCTGCAGCATTTATCTGTGTTGTAGAGCTTCTCTGCAGCAGACAGCATGTTGGTGCCTGTGGAGTCTCTGAATTCCCAAAGATGGGAACCAGATGCTACCATAACTATGCATACAAAAAGTACTATCTTCCTATAAAAAAGCTCTTGAAGGACTTTATTCAGATTTTATGAGCCATCAAGTGGAACAGCTGGGATTTGTTTTCGTAGGGTTTTTTTGTTGGCCTTTTTTTTTCAATTCAGTAATTTTCAAGCATAGACATTCACCCTGAAGCATTTGCCTTCAGATACAATATGCTTTTATTTCAGCTTTCGCTGTTAAACTCTACTCTTCATTTATATGTCAAAATATTAGGATGCTCTTTTCCCACTCTCATGATTTTTACGCATATACTTGTGTCAGGAGTAAAACAACCATCGCCTTTTTTGACTGACATACTCAATCCAAGAGGAAAAGGAAGAAGCAAAACCTTTATAACTTTAAGAAGGCTTTTTCTTTTTTTTTCCCTAATGATATATACTCTGAGTTACTTTCTGTAACTGACAAGAAACAGATAGAATTTCAAAGGAACAGGAAAACAATGCACCACTGCAGCAGATGTGTGCCCAGAGAAGCTACAAAAAAAAAAAGATTTCCACATCTTGTTGCATAAAAGCACAAAAATAAAAATCAGATAATGGCAGTTTAACAGAAACAAGCAAGAAAAACCCTCTGAAGTTCATCTATAAAAAACACAATTAAAATACTTACTTTTAAATAATTCCTATACTAATTAAGAGAAAGAATTGTTTACTCCTTTCTTCATGACAAATTTTTCTCATGCTTTCTTACGGTGTTGCTGTCCAAAGAGCAGAAGAAATACTTTTCCTTGTTGCTGCACCTTCACACACTAGTGAGTATGTCTTCCCAGATTGTTAAGTGCAACAATTACGACTCTCTAATGCAACTTCCCACACAGCAAAAGCAATGGATCTTCCCCATATGAAACTCTTAGAGCCCACACAAAGTGTGGTTACCTTCAGCCTTTTTTTTTTTCAAAATATCAATTTTAATTTGAAAAACAGACTCGGAAAAAAAACTGTTTGTTGTTTGCTACCCTTGTTCACTTCAGCAGGTCATTGCCCTTTACTAAATGTACTTCCTAAACATGCACATTTCATTACCATTCAGAATTTGTCTGGATCCAACTTCCTGCCATTACATCCTGACATGCTTTTGTCTGCTAGACTCAAGTTCTTCAGTATCACGTTTCTGTTCCCTGCAGAGGTTCCCTGCACACTGTCAACACATCTCTCTGTAAATCTGTTTGATAAACTAAAGTCAAGCTGTTTGAAGGCTTGGTTTTTAAACTGTAAATCATCTGAGGGCCTCTTCCCAGACACAGCCTTCTCCATTTTTTCAACATCTTTCTTGACTGTGGACAGCAGAATTAAACAGAGTATTCTATCTGTGGCCATATCTACTTCTCATGCAGAGCTAATTCTCCACAGCCTCTCTTCATATGTTCTTAGATATTTGAGAGTTGCATTAGCCCTCCTGGCCACAGTGTCCCACTGTAAGCTCATCTGCAACTAAAATCATGACACAGATCTTTTTCCAATAGCCACTTCTCAGTCCAGTGGTCCCTTTTCCATCAGTATGGTTAACATTCTTTACTGCTGGTTTTATGACACTACATTTGACCCCTGTGGCTGGCACAGATCACTGCTACTAGCCATCTTCCCAACACCACTTGAAAGGTTTAACAATGTTTTTCCATTTCGTGCTCTATGGAATTCTGTATCTCTACCGAATCCCAGCAGGAGCAGAGTCATTTAACATGACACAGAATTTCATCTAGTTTCATCTATTTAATGCATTCTCAGTTTGTTTCATATTGCTGTATTGTATTAATCAAGAATTCACAGGGTGTTAAACCAAACAGCTCAGTGAGATATATCCAGATGGTATTGGATCAGTTGTACTTTATTAGCTGAACATGCAATCACCTCAGGAGTAACATTTCAAGCCATTATTACCAATATGTGTTTTCCATAATCATAAACTCACTGGCAACACTTTTTTTTCTTGTTGTAGCCCATCATAGGAATTCTCCTCTTTGCCCTGCATCAACACAATGTCCAGTATATTTTATGGGGACCTGGACAGTTCTATTAAATTCTTTAATAGGTTATAAAGGTAGTATTGCCTTAAATAGTGGCATGTTACCTCTCTGGTGCTCTCAGAATTTCATGATTTAGGGAAATACTTCTATTTCCTCTTCAGAGTTTTTTTTTTCCCTTCCTTCTGGTCCCATCTCCATGAATTGCTTGATGGAAAAAATACATGCATTCTTATTTCTATCAGCCCTCAACATTATTTCATGACTTCTGTAATATAAAAGGTTTCTCTTCAACATGTGGAATCACAGGAATACTTTTTTCAGCTTTCATTATGCAAATCTACCCTACACAATCTAAAGACTCATAACTCAGAGATTCAAGAATTTTTTAATTTTTTTTTCTCCTCATGGTTTGCATCTCACTCATGACAGCAAATAGTTCAAGCTGATAGAAATGCTAGCTTTGGTGCACAAACTCTATTGAGAGAACCAAAATAAATCAGAATAAGCAAGTTTCAAACAGAAAGCTTAAGGCCAATAAGTGATCTGAACTAGAGGCCATGAGGCCCTTGGGAATCTCTGAACATTGCTATCTTGCAGATTTTAGAAATAGGTAGTTTGACATAACTCAAGCATCTCTCACCTAGCACAACAAATCAGGGATTTCCTCAACATAATATAGCTCATTAAAGTAGTTGTGTCTTAATACAAGGTTGATGCTGCTGTAGCAAAGGATGTACAAAGAGGTATTCAGAAAAAAAAAAATCAGCTGTAATTTCCGCTAATGTTGTATTTTCTGTCTTTACCTAGATTTCCACAGCTTCAACTTACTCAGCATTCTTTCTTAGATTCAAAGAGATTCTTGCTGTAATTCTCAAAAGAGAAGAACTATCTTGGTTCATTCCTCTCATGACTGTTGGGCTGATAAAACCAAAGATCACATCACTAGTTAGCAGCAGTAGTTATTTTTAAAAAAAATGTACTAATATACGGCCTACATGAATCTCTGACTATACCCTCGGAGGAGATTTGAATCCACTGCCCAATTTTGTGCAGAAGAACAGAGATATTAAAGAAATTAGGTCTCTATTGATTTCCTGAAAATAGACAGCTGAAGAGACAGACCCTGTAAACACTTTGATTGAAGATATCATTGAAAAGTCTTTATTAAACGACAGAAAATACACTTGAAGGAAAGGCCTCTAGAATTCCCCAATCATACAAAAATCTCTAAAGCTCCAAACTCACAAAATCTCAAGAAATGCATTCACAGGGAAAATTGTGACTGTTAGTTGCAATGTTCCTGTATTTAATTATTAATGTGTACATTCATGCCTTGTTTTATTCTTTAACAGGCCTGTCTCCTGAAAGGCAACCAATACCATCAAATCAAGATGTGTGTCAGGAAGCTCTGGAGTCCCTGTCCTGCATGCAATGCATCCATGTATTCCTGAATTTAAGTCCCTCAGAAGAGACCAAGAATTTGACCGAAATATGCCAATGGACAGCAGCTGTGAGATGGGCATCATGTTCAATTTACAGCTGAGCAAAGAGGTTCTAAATCTCTTTTTGCTATGAGCCACCCAGCCATGTATACAGGTGCACTGTGGTCTTACATTTTATAAGCACATCACAGGGATGAATGCCAGACAACTGGCAGCTGTCTACCTAATTTTAGATTATGTGGCAATAAACAGATACTTCAACATTTCAGCACATTCTCTTATTGGGTTTTCATTCCAGAAGCAAGGAAAACTAAAATGGCCTGTATTCCTTGGTAATTTTAAGGAAAAGCCAGTCATTCAGCAGTTGAACAGATTGCTCTCAAGGTTCAGAAAACACTGACTGAGCATGTGATGGAGAATGCTACAGACAAGGTAAAGCACAGCTGAAATTCAGGGCTGCTGGGGCAGCACTAAAAGAGTACTTGTAACAGGAAAGAAATTATCAGAATAAGAGTTTGCCCCTCCAGATGTTTAGGGAAAAGCCTCATTACTATGGATTTATGATCTCTTTGAGCAAAGGTTATTTTGATGTTTTTAAAAACACAGAGAAAAAACCAACTGGTGGTGCATATAATTTTCCACTATAGACAGTGCAACTACATCAATTCATCTTTCTCACCCCACAAATCAAGATAGAGACACTGTAAATCAGAACTCTTATGTCAAGGTTTAAGGGAAGCAAGAAATATGCAAAACAGTAAATCAACATGAGGTTTCCTATACTATGGTTGGCAGTCACAACTATACTAAAAGTCAAAAGATTAATGCTGACCATTTTCCTTTCCACTGCCCTAAGAGTAAAAAGCAAGATTGAACACCAGGAGTCTTTGGTAACAGGTGCTGAGGGATTACTGCATAGGCTGCTAGCAGTTTTTCTCAATGTACATGTCAGGTTTCAGGGAAAGGCAATGTTGAGGAAGAAAATAGCCTTAGTTCCTTTTAAGTTTTTCTAAATCAATGCAGGGAATGGATGTTCAAGTAGCAAGCATTCTGGCACTCAAGAAGCCCTGTTAGAAATTAAAAGACAAAATCTATGCTTAATTAGCCTCCCTTTTTTCAATCTGTTGAAATCAGCAGGAAATCACAAGATGTGACAAGAAATGGAAAAGAAGTTACCTCTGTTTTAGCAAGGTGTAAGGAGAGCAGCAGGAATTCAACTTCCATACACCTAGGTACTTTTGTAGTTAATGCTTGAAATTACCTAGAAGGAACACAAATCCATGAAAAATTACCTCCTTCTTTAACAAACCACTAAATAATCAGGACCTCAGTGCCAGATTATCCCATTCTCTTCCCTGTGTGCAAAGCATTTATTGGTACATGGCATCTAAGACATGAGAGCTGCAGCAAGAATGGGCCAGCACAGTCATTTACAGGTCTAAAGCCTCTTATCTGTAACAGCAGCAATCAGTGGGGTACAAACACACAAGGCGAACCTTAAGCTAAGGGAACATCTCAGAACATGGGACAAAGGCCATTGCTAATTACTGAAGAAAGACAGGAAGTGTCTTGGTTACCTCCTTCTGCCTTGATGGAGGCTACCTAACACTTAGAGCTCCTACAAAGCATTTACACCGCATGAAGTAGATTAAGTAGGTGTTTGGATTACTGGCCCTTTTCACTGTAATATAATCAGCTGTTGACTAGGATCTCAGAGAGACAGAAGGGGTTTGCTTACTAGGTTAATGGGTCTTTGGTTATCATGCATTTTCATGGATTTGTACTTGAGAAAATAAGCAGTCAGAAAAAAAGGAGGGAGAAGTATACATAAATGCATTGTATTCAAAGATGCAATTTTTAATTTAAAAATTGAACACAACTGATTATATAAAAATTAATAAGGCAAAAGAATTCCAGACACAAGGTCAAATTTGTGTATCTAAGTAAAAATTAAAACATATGCTTACAGAAACAAAAGGTTATAACTAAACACCATTGATTCCTACAGGAATCAGAAAAAATCTGGGATTCTGGGTTTTAGGCAATATATACCAGGAAAAAATAATATAATGAATTATACTTAGGAGACAAGACATCCATTTTAAGATACTCTCTTAAACAGAAAAAAATCCACAGAATGTGTCCTTTGCTTTACAGAGCCAGATATTCATTGCATCACAGAGAAACACTGTATCTCAAAACTTTACAAAGAAAAAGGGAGGAAAGGGGCAAATTTTCTCACAACTGTGAAAGGCTAGTTACACAAGAAGCCGCAAATCTTGATGACTACTTCAATAACAGCATTATTTAGTGATTACCATTGCCATCAATACAAAACAAACCATATGTGGGGCAAGTGCAGGTCAGAAAACACTCGACTCATGCAGCACACAGAAGCAGGTGTAGCATATTTCAATAAAGACATAATATCAAAGTAACATAATTTTCACAGGCTGGAATTTGAATTTCTCTGTTCAATGGTCAATAATTTGTTCCTGGATAGTAATCTTTTCCTTTAGATTCTTCTAAATAGATATATTTTTTAAATATGCTTAGACCAGAAAACTACATTTGTCAACTTTAAACATCCAGAGCTGTTTACCTTAGGTGGATTACTTTGATACCAGGAACATGAGGAAGATTTACATCCTTTTCATCAGTTACAGCTTTGAGGCTAACCAGATGGCACACCCCTGTAAGTACAGTATTCTACAATAATCCAGGGTAGTTTTAGCTTATTTCTTTTTATAGCTCCATGGGTCCCTCCCCAAACCCTCCTTAAAAATCAAGGTCTATTATCTGCATTTTAAGATGTGAATGCAAGCAAACAATCTGCAACCAACATATAGTGGATGTAATCGGCATAAAGATTTAAATTACTTTTGCTCACAGTCCAGTGGCAACTTAAGCATATCTCAACCAAATTTCCAACCTAGGCCTAAAGAATGTATACATTTTCTTAAACTTTTGTTTAAATAATGGCGGCATGTGATATGCAAAGATTCAGACACATTATTTCAGACATGTACCCTACACAATTCTTGTTAGAAATGGACCTACTCTGGAATCTTGCTGTTAGGCATTTGGGAGTTTTTTTAATCAAATGGCATTAACTGATTTAAACAAAAGTGTCATGGGAAATGTGTCAGCTTTGAAGAACAAAAAAGTCACTAGAGGTTGTTTGGGACCCAAGATAGAACTACCATGCAAAATTAGAGATAATTGAAATACCTTTGTTTTCCCTCTTCCAGATGTGGCACTGAAGTCTTAATTTTTTTCATTGCATATCAGATCACTGCCTCCACTACTACACACTGACTACTCTTGCATGTAACTCACACAGTCTTTCTCACCAAGATATTTTCATTTTGTTTACACTGAACATAAAATATTCCTTATGCCTCAGCTGCCAGATTTCTTTCGCTTCATGAGAGTCACAATTTTCTTTTGACTAGTATTTAATTTATATATACAAAATAACACCAATAACAGAAAGCAGAAACAACCTGTTAGTTAGGGCTCTCAGAAAAGCAGGGACTATGAACATAGATCTCTTGCATTACTGAGGAATGTTGAGCAAGTATGAAAAATCAGCCGCTGAAGTTGTGCACTCAAACCTAGGTGCCAATTTTAAACGTTTCATGGTCTTTCAGGAAGACTGAGATCATTGTGATTAAAATTTCCCCCACGAGCTAACCCAGGACAGGCTTTGAAGGTAGAAATATTTGTGAAATGATTTACAGATGTTTCCAAACTTGCTGCCAGCATTCCTCCTGAAAGATAGTATGTGGATCTTTAATCTTAACATTCTTTTATGCATTTCTTATGCAGCATATGATAAGGATGAGGGAAAAAAGTCAGAAATTCTGATAAGAGCTCTATTAATATATAGTTTTTCAAAATGTCCAAGGATCTGACCACAATTTAACTGTTAAATTTAATTTGTTCAGCTAATGAAAGAAAATCCTGTTAGATTCTGCATAGCTTAGACAGCTAGAAACCAAAACATGTTTTCATCCAAGTCTCAGAAAATAATTTTCTCTTAAGGATGTTGAGGTGACAACTATTCAATATCAGGAACTTCCCAAGCAGTACCCAAACTAGGGAACCACTGCAAGGCTAGAAAGAGCAACTGGGTCCACCACTCTTCAGCATGAAGAAACATCATCATATGAGTTATCTGCTGCTCAGACCAAAACATTCTTTAGAAAGGCACAGACAGGCAGCTTTCACTGTCTGACAATGTTCACAGGCTCTTTCCTGAGAGGTCCCTGAGGCCGCTGCAGCTCCCATGCCCTGGATGAGCCTGCACAGCCTGACGTGACCCTGCACCTGTCGCAGGAGTATCAACAGCAGATTGCTGACCTGGCTCTCACATCTGCCGGGGGCAGCTTCAGCTACACCCGTTACAGTCACAAACCCAGTGTTTCTCCTGTGCATCTTCCCATGCCAAAGCTGGGCTCTGTGGAGCAAGAATATCTTCTTCAATCCATTTCCTTCTCTACTAGCTGCTGTCTCTTTTTCTTACCTGTTTTGCCTGTGCGTGTTGTGACAAATTCTCCATTGCAATGCCAGGAAAAAATTATTTTTGTAAACTTGCCCCAGACCTCCAAAAACTCAAGATGTTAAAATGGTGTGCCTGCAATACACAGTAGTCTTTAAGGGAAAGCCCTTGTTTTTCCAGATTCCTTTGAGCTTTAAAACAGACATATACACAAAGATTGTATAGACTAATTATAAGGAAAAACAGCAAACATCAAAAGCTGTGTGATTAAATGAAGTTTTCCACAGTTATGCAAAAAAACCAGGGAGGTATGAGATTCCAGGGTTTCTGGAGTACTAAGTAATCAAAACAGCACAGCAGCTTTAACAAGAGGGCCCCACAAATACTGTCTTCATATCAGCTTTGTAGTTCATGCAAGCAAATTTTTAAAAATATTCAAAAAGGATTCTCTGGAATGGAAGGGAAATGTGGCATATTCAGCAGCATTTTGAACACAATATTCACTGTACCTTTTGGCCACAGTGCACGGCCTCACATCCTCCTCCCCTGCTGCCATACCACAAAGGGGTGGGGAATGAGTGGGAAAGGGTCACCAGCAGTTTTTCCAAGAATTAAGATAACTGTAAGTTAAGCTTATCCCACACTTAGTAGCTGTATCTGCATTATACATGCAACTAAGTTTTTCCATTCTTATTTTGTCTTAATGTAAGAGCTTTAAAAAAATTGGACATTCGGTTTGAAAAACATGTCTTGCACCATCTACAACAGTAGCATTGTGTGGCCCTCTTTAGTGTTTAGTTGCAAAAAGACATGGAAAATGATCCCCAGAACAGGCTACTTTCAAGATTATCTATATTCCCATTAGGCTCAATTAATCCAAATATGACTATATCTGATTTCAGACTGAGGCAGGCTTTTGTTCCAAATACACTTACACTTCCTGACTAGCAATAGGAAACAACTTTAAAGACTAGCATTCAAAAATATCTCCTCCTTGTCAAGTTTTTTTACCTTTTTTTACATCTCAAGTGAAATGGGCTTTTATGTCTCTCCCTTGTTCTGATGAAAAGTTCTTCCTCTCCAATAAGGCAAATTTACTGTGATGGGGAAAACAAGGAAGAGCACCAAGATCCCAAAAAACTTAATGTATTACCATGGACAACAGAAAAGCTCTGGTCCAGTTTTGACTTCTGGTTCCTGCATCATGCTATCACCTCAGAGAGACTGCTGAAACTCTACAGCCCAGTCACAAGAGAGAGTTTTTATTCAGAAGGGCAGGTTCATTTACAGAATAGTAAGTCAAAGCTGAAGTCAGTCACAGAAGTTTTCTCCATGTAGAAATCAGCATAGATAGGAATAAAATTACTGTGCCCTCTGGCCTGATAAAGCTTCACAGAGACACCAGGGAAACAAGTGACAGAAGGCCCTTCCCTCAGTTCTTTGGCAGTATCAGCAAGGAATCTTCTAATCCCTTAGCTGGGGTGGCACACTCCTGCATGGTGCTGGGAGTGAGAGGCTGTCACACCTTAGGCTGCAACGGCCCAAAAATGCTGTGCATCTAAGGACAAAGACCAAGCTGGAGGCAGAAGTTAAGTCATGCAAAAAAATTCTAAAATGCTCTTTAAATGATTCATTATGAGTAAAGAATCCTAACATTATTTCACATTCACTAAATGAATTATTCTCATCATGAATGTGTACTGGTTAGAAGCAAGAATATTGCTAAATTAGCATGATTGAAGCATATCTGAGACAAAAATGAGTGATAGTCCTAAATAAAAAGGTAAATTTAGTGCTTGTCACTAAAAGCACAATTGATTGAATTCAGTTTCTGTGTCTGAATCACCATTAGAAATTCATTATTCATACCTGTATCATCTAATATTCATAAGCCTACCAGCTGAGCACTTTGGACAGTTTTCAATGTCTGTTCCTTTAAAGCATTCACATACTGTCCCATGGGAATCCTGACGTGTCATAAATTCCCTTGCAGCAATATCCCAACAAATGACAATTCGCAGAAGTTACAGCCCTCTTAGCTGTTTTGGAAATCTGTCAGCTATAGATCATGAGACCTAACAGTCAATTATTGAGACATCTGATAAGTCTCCTGGTTTTTAAAGACACTGAGAGTCACTGTGGCCTCAGGATACTTCTCCATGGCTAAATGCCAGCTATCGGCCAGTCAAGTGACTGTCACTGTTGAACTAGTAGTGCCTGAGAACAGAAAAGTTATGAGCTCCCAGTAATCCATGCCTGATATTTCTGAAGTAATTACAACCAAAAGTTCCATGGATGCCTTGACATTTCCTCCGCATACAGTATTTTAGTTAATTGGGTTTTTTCCTTGATGATGGATGACTTATATCTGAGCCTCATCTGAGGTTTGCTTTGCTTGTTAGGGAAGTTAGAGTGAAATACTGTGGGTCATTATTCAAATTTCAAAAGAATAGGTTCTACTCTTCAACTGTGAACTTCAGTTTCACATTGGCAAATTTCTCTGGTTTTGTAATAATTTCTTACTTACTGTGAAAACATGGTTTGTGACACACATTCAAAAAAAAGCATGTATAGCTGGTAGTCACTACTCCATGTGCCACTGACAACCGTAAGAAACAAAAGCTTAGAATTCATAGGTCTGGTACAAAGGACTGTCTCACATTGTAAAGAGTGCACCATCTTAATGAGTTAGACAACCACTGCCTTCCACTTCACATTTTATGAATACACGTACAAGTAGGTCCCTACACTTCTTACCACAACTTGACAGAAATGCAAATTGACACACAAGATGCAAAACAAAAATTAGTGATTTGGGTTTGGAAAACAACTTGACAATTTTCTTGTTAAAAGGTGAAGCAGTGAGCAACTGATTTGAATTTGCTGCTTAATTGCCAGCATATGATGTAATTTGAAATGCAGGACAAAACTGACTTACATAAGTGATATTAATCTAATTGTGCAATATTCCGAACTAAACCGGGCATTTTTGTCTCACTAAATACAGTTTATAAATAAACAGTCTAAACATGAGATCTCTGCTGGACCAAGCACACCCAAGAATTCACAACATCAGCTAGAAGCTAACCGAGCTCTACTTAAAATGCTATGATTTACACTAGGGATTTTGAGTAAATTTAATTAGTTTCCTACATTTCAGCAGAGTATATTAAGAGCAAATGAATTCTCTCAGCATAAACAATGAAACAATGAAGAACAAATGAGTTAAGTCATCTTCATAAATCAATTCATGTTAAAATATGTGCTAATCCCAATCTGCACTCCAGCTAGATATTACCATGTGTGTATATTCAGCAATTTTAATTTAAATTGCCTGCAGTTAAACAGAAAAGGGCAGCAAACCAAGACCACTGTCATCATTTGCATTTGCTATTGCAGCATCTCATCTGCAAAGAAAAAATGGAAGAGTTGCCTCAAACAACTGGATCTTCTAAAATGCTACGCTTAATCCTTTTACATGACTCACTTGCGGTATGACACTGATCGAACACGTGCAGCCCCCATGTTGATGAGGAAAAATAGGAGAGGAATTTTTTTTTCCAAATTTATGGACTTCAACAACTTTATAAGTTTTCCATTTACCTTTAAAATAAAATAGAAGCATGTGGAATTACTAACAGTTTGGCTGTCTCAAGGGAAGGAAGCTGATCGGAAAGTGCTTGAGGCGCTCGCTCAAAGTTCACTCCATGTTTTGAAATCAAGATCTCTCGCTGGATTGTACTGGAAGTGCTATAATAATGGCTTATTCTCCTGTTATTTTGTTACTCTTCCCAAGTCAATCTTCTAATTAGAAAAAGCATTAAAATACAAGGATTATTTCAATGTCTTTTGTTACATAAGGGTTCAACTGGGCTAAAAAGAATCTGTTCTGTAAAGAGCACATTTCTGTGCAAAAAAACATTTTTGTTAGTGATAATTGATATTTCACTTATTAGCTGATATGTCCATTTCACAAAACATTTTACTAACAAATTAATCAAGACAGCCATAACATTTTTAAAATTAAAGTTTATCTCATCGATTTCTTTTAACGATGTCTGAATATTCAACATAAATCACATTCCAAGGCTGAATTTAGACTCTCAGGTCAGTTTAGTGGAACAGCAGGAACTGAAGGTGAAACCAGAAACCTTAATTTTTCAGTCTGAAAGTGAAACTTTGATAATTTCCCTAGATGGAAGTAAAATTCAAAAAGAAGTCTGAAGATTGCCACCAAACTGAACTAGCCACCTCCAGTTAGCTCTACAGTTAATTGCTTGTCTCAGGAAATTACTTGGATGGGTCCTTCTTATTCAGGGATACACCCCTCTAAATATGTCACAAAGTCAAGTGCTATTCCAGGAGCACAATCACATTTTAACCCAAATCAAGCACTGAAGAGTTATTTTACAGAAGAGGGTAGAAGTGTCATCCCATTTTACAGATAAATGCATATAGTTGGATTGAACAACCTCTTTGATGGTAATTCCTGCAAGTTTGTGATAGATCTGTATCTACACCCATGTTTGGACATGATACCCTTCTTCACTATGGAGTGTCCTCCTTTAAAAGAAATTATGTGTCCAGCAAAGAAAAGTCTGAGAAATCTCTCTTACCTGGCAAAAAACGATGCTGCCACTGAGGTGCCTGTGGATACTTCACTGGAAACGTATGTGCTCTGGGAAGCAGGGAAGCTGTACAGGGAGGGCTTGTCTGCATTGTAGCGGTTCAGGGCTGCTTCAGTCAGGCCCTCTCGACCAGTCTCTGTCATAAGCTGAGATATCTGAAGACAGAAAAAAAGCAGAAGTGTCACCATCTGAAGCTCACTGGCTGACCCCTCCTAATCCAGCAATGCCTCTGGATTGCAGATGGAGTAAGAGAGAGGCACTTCGTTCACTCCCTCTTTGCTGCTCTGTGAACAAGTTTATTGCTGCTTTCACACTAATCTACAGTACCTCAGCTTTGCTCTAACCATGTCTGCATTAGAACAAATGGGATAAATTTATCCCACCACTAAAAATGTCAATAATGTACACGGTTTTCCATCCATACAGAAAAGAAAGAGTAAACCATAATCTTTGCTTGGTCTTACCTCAAGATAAAAGAAAGATTAGATTTGTGCAAAACATGTATATTTTACTTCAGAGGAGTAGGGGGAGGGGGGAGGAATTAAAAGGACAACATTTTTTGTCTTTGTAAAATAACACCTCTCTAGTGTATATAAACATTTTTTGACCTTTCTCCAGCAAAATCAACAGCATAGGAGAGAGCCCCTAGGGATCTTAGGCAATTTATCACCTCTCTGCAAAATTGGGATCATTACTATTCTCTTTCATTACCTTTCTTAAAAGGTTTTAAGCATCATGTGATTTCATTCTTCTGATGACCCATCTAACATTTTTTACTTATTAGGAAGTCTCTTCTCAGCCTTTCATTGTCCGAAAAGAATCAGAGTTCCATCAGATTTGAGCCAGCTCTCCTCAAATCAACTGAAAGATCTTTGACTTGCAAGAAAGCTGGGTAAGCTCTACTGAGGCAACTCCTGAATAGTTTGAATTCAGTTTCTTGACTCCTTCTGTATGAATTTACAATGCTGTCAAGTTCTCCCATGCTTCATGCAATTCCTAACAAATTCCTTTTCCTCCTTCCCCTCATTTTCCATGACAAATAGCTTCTGTTCATCAATGCATGTCACAAAATTGCAATGTATGCCTAAAGAGAACCCTCTCAGGTTATTGCTATCCACGGCATAGCTTCCTTCCCCCTGCGAAAAGTTTCCAAGAGGTAGTCCCTCACCTGTTCAATTTCACACCTCTACTTGACACCACAAAAACAACAAAACATCTTTGTGAGGCACATCAAAAAAAATATTTGAAATCATCCTGAAGTTCTTTTTCCACTTAGGCTTGCATTATTTCACCTGCTAAACATTTCAGTAATTAAAAGCAAAGCTGAAGAACTGATTTTTATTTGTGAGGGAAAGAAGACATGATATGGCAACATTTTTTATACCAACTATCATGCAGTCTCTGTTTCTCTCACAGAAAATTGCTATCCATTCTGCTATAGCTAAAATAATCTGAGTGTTTATCCTTATTCTACATACTTGTAGACCAATGAACTGTAATACTTCAAGAACAGGAATGTTAAACTAGCCTCTCTATTTTTATGAGGAACCAGAAGATTGCTGAAAGTGCCCCCATCATGTTAATCCCATGCTGAGCCATTCCAGTTTACAGGATTCACTACACAGAATGAGCAGTGCTCTCAGAAGGCTATAAATTAAGACCTGGACTTAAATCATCTCATACTACTGGTAGAATGCAGGAATTTAGGCTGCCTGCCAGAATACCTCCTTGCATTTCCAGGGTGAAGGCAGACAGTTCTTCAGTGTCCTGCTACCTGTGTATGTCCAGCTGGGGCACTCAGCACTCTTGAATTCACTAAACAATATTTCCTTGAATATCACATAATACTTGATAACCCAGCTATTTATCTTTGCAATGAACTAACACAAGATTCTGCTCTGTCCCCTTCAATTATCCTGAAACCAAATTCCTCACCTTCCATAGGAGCTACTAAACAGACAACTGCTAAAGAGACAACTCTCCCTTCAGAGAAGTGTACATATACAAACCTAGCCTCATCTTAGCTCATCCAATGCCAATATATGTCATCAGGATGGTGCATCATTAATTAATTACCATTGCTGGCAGTGTCACTGGGAGCTGCTACTCCCATGGCAAACAGAAAGCAGTTAAGAAGTTGGTGAGTTGAATTATCTCAGCTGCAATCATAACCTCCCCATCTACTGCCAAATAAAGATTTGCAGCTCCAAATAAGAATTTCCACAGCCAGTGCAATACACTTCTATTGGCATCAGCAGATCCCCTGAAGTTGTGAGATGGTGAGGCTTGAGAGAGGCATTTCAGACAACTGCAAAACAGGAAAGTATTTCTGTGTCTTGGTGTTTAGAACAACATAAAAGCCATTGGTGACATGGTTTCTGCAATTGTCGAGACTTTCTGGTGATCCTTGTCCACATCCACAAGTCTAACATGAACTTCAGAGTTATAAAATGCTTCAAACTTATTGTGCACATTGCTTGAAATGTTCTCAAGCTTCCCAGAAATTGTCTAGATGCTTGCTTTCTGAGCTTTTTTTTATAAGTAGTTCTTAAACACAAGCGCCCCAAAATAATCACTTAACAAACAGACATGACATTCCTTTAGAAAGATATAAACCACTGCCCCTCACCTATGCACTCAGAGAAAAGTATATATTAGTCAGCAAATAAAATGTTAATGCTTTTTAATAAATGGGGATGAAGATTTTATAAAGCCTGTTGTCTAGATGACATTTTCTTATTGTAAACTACAAAGGAAATGAAGAAGGTGGAAATAATCAAATATATTCACAAATTCTGTATTTGTGCAGTACCAAAAATAGAACAGAGAGAAGAGAGAAAAATAATACTTCCTTTTGTAATCACATATACTATGGGCAGATGCACATTGGGGTTGTTCCCTAATTGTAGGGAATAAATAATATAATATAATTTAAATATATATATAATTATAAATAATATAATATAAATGCTGTTTTATCATGCGTCCTACACAACAGTCCAAGAACTCCAGGGATGGTCAGCTGCTCAAACTGCAAGTTCTGAAACATCCCTATGGTGCTGACCACCAGTGCCTGCTGGACGGGCAGCAGCTCTCCTTCCTGCTCAATCACACCACTTGCTTTGCTGCAGAAAACAATGTGAACAAAAAATTGTTCACATTGACATATCATCTGCAAAAAGCAGCATCCCCGAGTGCCCTCCTAGAGACACCCTGGATGGGCACTCATAAAACAGTGTGGGGCTTGTTAAGGACCCTCTTGATCCTGAGGGTCCAGCAACACTGCCTGGTTTCCTTACAGATGCTGGTAAACTTCCCAGGCAAAAAAATCTGCTTCTTAGCAGGAACTCCCTTAGAACTAAATTCCAAATATACATAATGTCTATCCTTGTGCTCCATTGATTTACTCTTCTCCTCAGCAGGGACACTTCTTAGTCAAGACTGTATTACAGGGATTCCAAAATGGGAACATACCTAAGACACAGAAAAACCAATATAAAATAAGAACTGGCCTAGCCATAGTTAGGGATCTCCTAAACTAGAAATTATCTCCACTTTTAGCAATTTTTATTTCTACTATTGAGGGATTTTTTCAATAGTGAAATGTCTCCAGAAGCATCGAAAACTGAAATATTAACCTGAATTTCATTCTCTAATTCTTAATCTGAGAAGCCTGCAACACTACTTTGTGTTACACAGGAAAAGAGCCACAGAAGTATCTTATGATACTCCAACCCTCATAACCTCTAACAGGTTTTGTCTGCACAAGTTCAAGTCACTCTGTTGCTCACTTTTCCTTACATCCCTTTGGTCATGCTGCCAGTGGAAACAAAGGGAAAGGAGGTGCCATGCCAAATTCTGTGCCAGGCTGTGAACCTTTTATAAACCTTTCCAGAGTATTGTTTCAACTGCACGAATATGTACGTGTGGGTCAATCTGTAAGCTGGGTACCTCACCAGACACCAAGATATGTGCCCACAATATTTGACTGTTAAATCTTCATTTGTTCCCAGAATCCAATACATATACGTAAAGCAGGGGTTAGAAAGGAGCCCAGAATATTCACATATCCAAAAACTACTGACTTCAAGTCAGTTATTTTGCATTTCTTTCTTTTGTCTCACAGATTAAGAGTGTGGAGATCATTCAAGCTATTAAGCCAAACTGAAGAGTGATATTTGAAGGCACTATTACCATCTCATTTACTCTGTGCTCCAGTCACAGTACCAAATTAGCTCTTTCTCTTCTGGCCGTGCTTTTTAAGTTCACACATATGCAAACTTGAGTAAATAACCCAGGATATATCATGCATTTAAGGAAAAAATGCTCATAGAACAGACATTTTCAAAGTTCTTGCAGAATTTTTTTCCTCATCCCAGTTCAAAGAACATAGTTGAAAATTACTCTTTGAGCATTAAAAACCTCAGGTGATTTTTTTTTAAATCTTTTTCTTTTTCCACACTAACATATGCCTGGCAAGCACAGTTCATGGAAATCTGCCCCTTTACCGTCACCATCTCTCTTAGTAGATGCTGTTTCTGTACTTAAGGGGGAAAAGACTTGATTACTAAATTCTCTTTCTTTTTTGTGAGTACCCACACAGTATATACATGAGGTTAAAGATCAGTTAATAGGATATATTTTGAGACATTCCTTTATAGAATTTTTGGCAGTACATCACTGCCTGGATAAGCAACAAAAAGACAAAGCATGAAACAACGCAACCTTTCATGCCTCAATAAAAACCTTTTAAGTGCACATGGAACAAGACAGATATCCCTCCCAGGGCTCCATTTTTTTCTTCTGTCTCATAAATGCAAGGCAACCATTAACCTCCTCTTTCTCTGCTTTCTGACACTACACAGCAAGAGCTGGAGATAAATCATGATTTAAATTCTGTACTTCATAGGAAAAAGATGGCTCTGCAGTTAAACCACAGGTGTCAGCTGGGATAGATTCTCTTCCCGTTCCAATTACAGAGTCTCTCTGTGCATAAGATTTGCCATTGTGCAGTATGAGGTTACTCCCAACTGAAATTACCTATGCATACCTTACAAATGAAAGTTAGCATTTTTGAAAGATGTGAAATATCCACTGCTCTGGAGGTAGCGAAGCATTCGGGAACATCCCCACAATCTAGCTAACATCAGTAAATGACCAATGAAGTGGATGCACAGAAACATGTGAAATACATCCATATCTGAAGGTAAATTCAAAATATAAATCTGTGTTCAAGTTCACTATAAAGCAATTCTCAGTGTGCAGAATTCCTAACCTCAGGAGAGAAGCTCCCCAGCAAGAAGAAACTGAAGGTAGAAAGCTCTCTTTCATACACTCATGAATGACTTTTTTGGCAATCTACTCTTTATTCAGAGCTGCACTGAATTTTCTGCCAAATAAATACTGACTAAATTACTTCCTGGGTTATTTTAGACAATAAATGTCTACATTAACCAAGAAAAAAGTTCTTCTGAAAGACTTGTCTTTTAAGGATGAGTTGAGGGAAGCACTAAAGGATACATCTCTCAAAGCTCTGCATACCAAAAACACTATAAATTAATATAAACCTGTTTATAACACAAGCTTAACAACTTAATACCAAGTTTTCCATTGAGCATAATCATGTACTCTGGCTGTTCTACAATATTAATATTTTTACCTTGCAACCAACTCCTTTTGGTCATCAGTTTCTTCTCAGTCATAACATGATATTCTTCCCATTTGGCTCCAGGAGGCTGGTTTCTGATGTATGGGAGTGATGAAACAAGCAGTGGGAGGTGCAGCTCACAGTACATCCTGCATGGGATCCAGCTTCTGACACATGCATGGAAAACCAAATCTTTCCCAAGAACTGAGCAGCCCTGTTTTTCCTGGGCTTGATCTACTAATTCTTAAACATTGAGGCAAGAATCTCATTTACAAATAAATTTTGAAAACTGAAATAATCTGTCGGCTTCCTTTAGTGCATAAGAGTTCACTGTCTGATGTGCTGGTACAGCAGATTGCAGAATGAGATTAAAAACCTGAAGTTTTCTCTGTCAGCCACCAGCTTCCCAGCCACTAAAACTGTCAGTGGAATTACAGTAACTTGCCTATAGGAAGCAGCATCAGAAAAGAAACGGAGCAGGAGCTGACACTTCTTGAGTCTCTTCAGAAGGGAGGTTAATGAAGAAAATATTGGAATTCTACCTCACCTGCAAAAGGCATTTCTCACCAAGGGAATTTATCAGTAAGTAGTAGGCCTTCTTCCCACAAGTTAGCAATTTTCTCTGAGCCCTTCTGGTAATCATGACTTCATCCTTTTTGCCTAACATGGAAATTCTGCATTAAGTTCTGTGCAGTAAGAAAAAAAGTGCAGCATAAATTTATGTTTGGTAGCATTCAAAGGACAAGATAAAAGCTAGGATTCATTGTACTCAGTATAAAAAAGAAAGACAAATGTGGATAATTTGACATTTATTAGATTTCATTTTCATAATTTTATCGTGTTGTGGGGAGATGTTAGCATGTGAAAATAGGAAAGATAAATAATAATGGGTCAGTTTCAAATACCCTTGTTAAATTCAGCTTTAAATGTTTTGAGTTAAAGCTGGTAGAGTGTTTATTGAACTACCATTAAACTGAAGTTGGATTTTAAGGGCAGAGGGGTAGAGAAAAAGAGAAATTTTGTGCTGCCCACACAACTATTAAATTATTAACACATCCTTCACAGGGCAAAAAAGGAACAATTACACCATTCAATCAGTGCAACTTGAAAGTGGTGGTGATTTCCAAAGTCATTCATCTTTTAATACACCACAGAATACCAAGGACATACTCTGCATCTCTCACAAATCACTCACTACAACAGAAGACACATTTAAAGAATTATTCAGGACAAAGTTCACCTTTAGAAAAAAAACCATTTTGAATCAGTAAGCAAGTTCCTGTAGCTAAGGGCACTGGCATAATCCTACAGCATTGTGCCATTTGATTATGACCTTTCTCAGTAAAATACTGAGCAGCTCTATAACCGGAGATCACTGCAACTACTGATACAGACTCTGTTTGAACAAGAGCAAGACAGCAGATCCTGATAGCCCTTTCCTTGTCAAAAGAATGTGTTCTATGAGAAAGAGGCTGACAAAGGACACACATAATGTCAAGCTGCATTCAAACTCTTTCTTGGATGTAGACATCCTGAAGCTGCTTACCAAAGGCAAGGCACTGTTCATTGTGAGCACTGAAACTCTAGAGAGTATCTTTGCACACACTTTGCTCCTACTTCACACAAACCTGCACACAAAATCTGATATATTGATCTAGTGGAAAGGGCTACTGTAACAGCACAGATTGTGGGTAAACAGTAAACAAGGCACCTTAGAAAGAGTGAGGTTTTTCCAAGGGAGAATCACTGGCATAGTAAGAATGCTGATTATGCTTTGTATTCAGAGTCATTATATAGTCTAAACTACTTTTATTTAAACATAAATTAGTTACCGTGACAGCATGTAGAGTTTAATTGCAACCTCCAGCTTCCTGCTGTCCAAAAGAAAGATGACTTTTGACTATTGCAGCCACCTCCCATGTCACTGTAGAAAGCGGATAATAATGATGATGATGATGACTATCATCATTATCACTATTATTAACACAGATCCAGTGCACTCTTCAGCACAAATGAAATCCAAATTTTTGCAGGCATGGGCACATCTACCCATTAAAGCTGCTAAGTTATATTTAGTTCCATGTCACACTCAAGAGCTCATTAAATGGAAACATTTTGCCCTGAATTGCTGAATGTCTCAAGATCAGCTACTTAGAGACTGATCAGGCATCCAAATAATGGTGGATTCCTTTTCCATAAGACATTTTCCTCAAATTCATACACTTAAGAGTTCTGCCTTACAAAGCAGGGTTTTTTTTCCAGTTGGAACCCTCTAAGAGGCTGGGATTTATCCAAGAGTACTATTCAAGTGGATGACTGATGTCACCGTGAGATGTCTCACAATGATTGCTGAACAGTCTTGGAAATCCAGAGAGGTCCTGATTGACTAAAAGCTTCAAAACACTGTCGTAATTTTCAGGAAAGGTAAAAGGAATGACCCTGGTGACTACAAGCCCATCAGTCTCACTTCAGTGCCTGGTAACATCATGAGGAAGATCATAGTAGGAGTTATTGCAAAACACCTGAAGGACAACACAGTCATTGGTCACAGCCAGCATGGTTCTGTGAGGGGATGTCCTGCTTGCCAAACCAGACTTCTTTTTATGACAAGGTAACACACCTTGAATTCAGGACGGCAAATATCTACCTCAAATGAACTCAATCCCTGTACAGAAGTAGATGCAAGTCTGCAGTACTCCTTTAGTCAGAGTGACACAGCATGCAAATTTTATTTATTAGCTGCTTCTTAATTATCATACTATTTTCTGAAAGGTAAGGTCTCTACCTTGTTACAAAACCACAACAGCTATCAGAACTGCCTTTTTCAATACCCTTAACGTTTTCTCATGTTCCTTCAGGATTATGCCAGCCTTTTCTATTCCTCTCCAAGGAAGCTACAGGCTGGACAGCCATTCTGGGGTGTACATATGCAGGCTCTCCTTGCCCCAGAGGCGCTCAGTGAAGCAGACTTGCCACAGGCAGACTCCCTGTAGGGCTGTGAGCATCCTTTTCAAGTAAAGCACCATCAGCCAGGCCCACGTACACCTCTCATTCACAAAGTTCCACCAGCCAAGCCTCTGCTGACAGAACAGCAATGTAAGGTTTCCCAGCTGGCACATTCCCATGCCAACTCTGCAAATGAAAAATAGGAACATCAGCTAGCAAAGACAGGTTCTGTTCTCAATTTTGTGTCTCTAAGCATTTTAGCAATGCAAAAAAAGGCACTGTGCAGCAACACAATAAAACTGCTTCCTTTCTCGTCAAGAACACAGCAATAACATGTCAATCTGTTGGAAAGCTGAGGCTGCCTATAGCTTTCAGTTTATTTTTTCTAAATCTACTTTTATGAAGTTGTTAATTCTCTTAGCTACCTGTATATCTTGCTGCATTATAAAGCTGTGCAGCTAGAAATTAATCTGATCTTTTTGCACTATGTCTTATTCTCTATCAGATTAGTAACATTTTACAGGAGAAAATGCCTTTCTTTTGTGTGACTCAGTCAAAGCTGCTTTCATACATCCAGATTCAGCACTCTCACTGTAATCCCTTGTTGCATCAGCCACCTTTTGAGTCCTCAGCAGCCAGGCTAATTGTGCTAAAATAACTGGTGCAGCAATCGAAAGAGGAGTGTGTCTGACTCCTGTCTGCACACGTGGGGCAGCAGTAAAATGAAGTGACTGCATTTCTGAGGCTCTATTGCACTGTGTGCAGGAGTAATGCATTTGTTATGAAAACAAGCTTTCATTTCTCTGATCAGTTACCAACTGCCAGCAATGTCAAGACATCATAAGAAGTTCAAATCTTACTGTAGCTGTTTCCTTATCACAAACAACAATCTGTGAGACACTGACCTTTCACTTGTCAGTTGACAAGAACAGCTCTAGAAGCTACCAGAGTGTGACAGCATGTGGGCTTAACTTAAATGGCATTATTGACCCAGAAAGGAACCTCTTTCTGTAGCTAGCAAGAGAATAAGGAATAAAAATCGCAATTTGTTTATCCACACATAGGTGGAATCATTAGTCTTTGTTTAAGCAAAGACATATGGTTAAATTCTACCACAAAAAATACAAGGAGAGAGTTCATTTAGAGTATGGAAAAATCATCTGACAGGCTTAGAGATTCCTGCAATGATTACTGCATAAGCATTATGGCATAATGCAGATTCAGTCCACACACATAATCACCTCTAGGTGAGCAAGATCTTAGCCCCCCCCCTTTTTGGGGGGCTAAAATCAGTACACACCTGTCACTGTCATATTTTCTGGAAAAATCACCTCGCCCAGGATTTTTCTCCTGGGAAGCTGAGAAGCCTCAGAGAAAAAGGAAAACAATATTATCTCATCGGCTTCTCCTGTGTTTTGCTGCTTTGGAATGTGGTTGGAGATTGTTTATCCAACATGGGAATTGTTTTGACTTAATGACCAATCACAGTCCAGCTGTGTCAGGGCTCTGGAGAGAGTCACAAGTTTTTCTTTAGTATCTTTTAGCTTTTTGCAAATATCCTTTCTCTATTCTTTAGTACAGTTTTAGTATAGTATTCTATCATATCATATCATATCATAATAAATTAGCCTTCTAAGAACATGGAGTCAGATTCAAATCATTCCTCCCAACAGGGAGGAGAACTCATGAAATACCACACACAGCTGGCAGGTCTCTTCCCAACCTGCTCATGGAAAGGTGCACGGGTTTGACCCCCAGGGATCTAGAAAGTTTCTATTTGGAAATCAGTACCATTCCAGTGGCTTCCCCATCAGAAATAAAACATGACTGTCAGCTTTTATATAAACTGCTGACACAGGTTTAATTATATTAGTGCTGGCAGATACCACAACAACCCAAATTGCCCTTTTCTGTCCCCCTACTGTGAACAGTCCCTTGAAGATTCTCCTTCCTTCATTGTACCAATGTGAAAATGGGGCAACAGCTGATATTGAGTTACCAGTGCTCATGGGAGCAGCCATGAAAGTGTCTCATTTCCAGAGGAGTCTTTAGCTTTTTTTGCTAAAGAAAAAAACCCTGACTGTTCTGCAGAAGTTACACATCAGCAGGAGTGACCTCTATAAATTTAACAAGGTTGGTCTTTCTAATCTGTCACAATACATGAACACATCTTTCTGTCATGTTAATAGTAAAAAAATCCTGCTAACGTTTTTAAAGTAATTTATTACAGCAACAATTATAACTTTTAACAGGAATACATGAAAAGAATGCAAAAGGTTCCAGAAGAGCCTTCCAATGAAACCAGGAACTGGACATAAACAGTTGCTTCCTGCTCTGAAGGTCAATGCCTTAAGCCATACATTTGGTTGCCCTATTACCTTAGTTTGCATAGCTACAGCTGTTATTAGCAGCCATAAAAATCACCCAACTGTAAGCATTTGACTTGGAGGCCACTTCCTGGGGTGAATTCCAGAGGCTGACAAGGTGCTCAGTTATGCTATGCTGTCTTCTCTTTGCTCTAGATTTATTGCTCTCTCAGCTAATGGAAGAAAAAAAAAAAAAAGAGAGAAGCACATCCTCAACTGGGCTAAATTGGATAAAAATTTAGTTGGTGCACACTGTAAATTGTTAGTAAGTGAGCCTCTCTCTGTTCTGGTTCCCTTTCAGTGGCATAAATGGATCAAATTGTGACCATCAGCACACACACTTGGTATGGTACTCCACTTGGAATGGGATGGATCTTTCACACACAGCACCAGCTCAGCTTTTTACATATGCTCCTATACTACTCCTATTTTCCAAGCTAATTGTGTTTTTTGTCTCCTCACATTTGCTGCAACTTCTGCCATGCTTTCCATTCAAATTGTTTGTTTCAGCTTAGATTTGCAAGCCTTGAAGGGATCCAAGCTAAGCACCATTTTCCAGGCTCTAACTCAGTACTACATTATCCAAAGCTGACCTAGCATTTAATTCAAGTGCACACAATGATCTGTCCCTAGTATATGCAATTTGCATTTTGGTTTGCAGGAACCATCATAATCCATCTTCACTATGACAGCTTTACAGTACAAAGATGACATTCCCATGTGTCCCCTTAGGGCCTTTGTACACTAAAATTTCAAACATGCTAACTGTCCATTCTCTGCTTTAATTTTGAGCACATTCACTTGCAGACTGGGTAATTAATACCAATCCCCATTTCCACTGACCAGCTGAATAAGGTCAGATGAAGAACAATATTTGGCTCTCATCACTGATTTTAAATTATTCTTTTTTAGGAAATGCTGAGACATAACTCCTTTACTATTCTCAGATGAGATTTTAAAAAATCAGAAATCAATTTGGAAGGTATAGACTACAGACATGCATATTCTCAAAACTGCACCATTCTGAAAAATTAATTAGAGAGAGGAACGGGCACAGGCTTTATTCTGGGTGTGCTCTACTGCTGTTTCTGAAAATGCAGGAGAGAGAACAACTGAATATCCATTCAGCACTATGCAGCACTAACAAATAGCAATCACTCCTCAAGAGATGATATTCTTTCAAATTCCATCAGTATAACCTATCATGGCAATTTTGAGTGGAAAAATAACAGCCTGATTCATCAGGAATTATTTTCCTCTAAAACAGAACACAGATCAAACCAAGGGTAGACACCACACAGCTTTAATGACTGTGTATGATTTGCTCTCTAGGAAAAGTGCTGCAAAAGACAAATACAAGACAGTCATATACAAGGTCTTGTGCATCTTGCTGCCCAATGCATTTAACTCTGGAATGCAGCACACACAGTAAATACTACCAATTCTTTACTCTTTACTCATAGCTACACTGTGTTTATACTTTCACAGCAAAACTTGTTCACCGTACCTATCCACAGCATGCTCTTCCAGCTTTTGTTATAAATTACTGCCTGTCTTTGAACTACACTAATGTCAGATAGATTTGTGCTTTGCACATAGTCTAAGACTCTTGTCATTATTTAAATATTTGCATCCTTGTAGGCTTATTATTTCCTAACTTTTACTAGTAGAATTTGATCATTTTATTACTATCTGAAGGTTTACTATCAAGTTTTACAACTACATTAATTTCTTTCTCTTCAAAGTCAGCCTAAACTAACTTCAAATGGCACAGTCATACTTCTTTTTCTTCTTTTTATCTTTTTTTAAACACTTTGACAATGAATACAAACTTTCTTCTACATAGGACACAAACAAGAACAAAAATTCATTGCCCCAAGGACTTTGCACAAGAAACTAAACAGACAAAATGTACTTCACTATTGTTTAAAAATAAACAGTGATTAAAATTAGTGCAGGAAAAATTGGTTGATATTTTTGTAAGCAAACAGAAGGATTATACTAACTGGCCCCTTGGGGATGAAGCAGATTTACAACAGATTTAATTAAATGTATTTAATGAAATTCAAATATAATAGCAACAAACTAGCATACCATCTGAAATGATGCCTGAACTCTAGTAAACTATTCTGAACTGTAATAAATGTCTCATTGTCACCTTCAGCTTTAATTTTGGCTTATCACACTGAGAATTTTTCTTTGCACATGAACTGTTTTGAATGTTTCCCCTCCATTTTATTTAGTGGGTTTACAATGCAAAGTTTTCAGAAGCTACTTTTAAATTAATTTTTGAAAGGAACTCTTTCTTCTATTTTAATTACTTTTTTTTTTTAATAGAGTATCATGGACTAACTTGTCAAAAGAAGGATCACTGACCACAGGTCAGTGCAAGTATAGTGCTGTAATCTGTTTAACTGGAGTAAAAGGTCCCACTGTCTCTTCACCAGGTTTACTATAGGCCCTTCAGAAGTCATCCTGCACAGACATTTACTCTAGGACACATGGAAAACAAGATGGGGCATGAACCAGCTCCAAAATGTAGAGCAGTACCACATATGTGGGATAACAACCAAGCCTTCCAGAGCTAATGCTTCCTGATGCTCACTGCAGTGTCCCCTATGGACAATGGGGTTCATTCACAAAGGATTCAGTCTTATCCACCATGAAGAGCTGATTATAAAACTCCCAACCAAAAAAAATACTACTTTTTCAAACTCATTTTTTCCATTTTCCAGCAGAAAAGCATTACTGTAAGGTTCCCTAGGAAAAAACAAACTACTGTAGGAGAATGAAAGGATTTTAATATTTCCTGGAATTACTTTTATAAAGTCAGAACTCAAGGCAGAATAAACAAGAAAGATATATCCTGGACTCAGGAGCTTTTTGAAAAAATATGTTTCAAAGATACTAAAACCTAAAAACTTCAGAGGTCAATTTAGAACTTCTACAGTCTTTTTCTTTCCCAAGGGCATGCTTTCAAGTGAATCCCACTAAAGCAAAGTCCTTATTTGCAAGTTTCTTTTCTTCTCAGAAAGCACAGTAGCAGCTTGTTGTAAAAGGCAAAGTGTATGAACTCTGCACAGTTGATAAAAATTCCAGCTCAAGCTGTATTTGAAGATAAAAAAACAATCAACCAGCAAGATAATTTTAGTCTGTCCCTTCTGTTACCAATGTTTTTTCAAATTGTTCTGAGTCCTTATGATTTCATAATCCACTCTGATATTGATTCTTTCAGGCAGGCACAGAAAAAACTACCCTCAACACACGAAATGACAAGATGGCCCTTTTTGTCCTGAGTGTAACAGCAGAAAAGGTTATTCTCTCATCTCTTCTGCATAGCAGCCACCTAAGGAATACCCTTCAATCTTTCTGGGCATCCACTTCTTAACATGCATAGCATAGCACAATAAAATTTGTTTCTTCCCTCCAAGCATTATTTATCATTTTAGACATATGGACTTTAAAGTCTGCAAAATATTATAGTTACCAATTCAACTGGGTTTACATTACATGTTTCCCAGTAAAATTTCACTTTTTACCACTCCATGTCCATGCAACATTGAAAAAATCTTGGGAGGAAATTCTCTAGTGGCCTAAGCACAAACTCTTGGTGTAGTAGAGCTGTGGCTACTGATAGGTCCTTTGGCTTTCTCTGGTAGCATCTAAAGATTCCTCAAGAAATTATGAAGAAATACTTATACTCAATGTATTCAAATTGGGCAAAAGAATACTAGCAGCAATAGCACTACCAAAGAACTTTTTATCAATCATGAATCATATAAAATTTTCCAGCAGATAGAAGGGGATACTGAGGAATAAAACAGTTGTTTTCCAGTATTTCTGTTATGTGTTTTTAACTTAAAGGTGCCTTCCCCCTCTCTCATGCTCAAAAGGAAATCAAGCCATAATAATCCTCCACTGCCACACTTGAAATCACCTTCCCTGGAGGACAGAGGAGGAATAAGGTGCTTTATTATTCATATTCACTGAATCATAAAATGCCTAGAGGCCACAGAAGTAATGGCCCGTTGCACCGGTGCCAACTGTCCCTGGTTCAGAGACAAAGCACTGAGATGGCAGGGAGAAGTAGCAAATATTCCTAATATATGATTAAGGTGATTGAGCAGTGAATGGAAAAGGAAGCAGAAAAATCCACATCACTGAGATTGGAAAAATCTCATAATCTGCACATACATAACACCCCTCTCTCAAGCCCCTTTCCAGAAACCTTGCACTAAAGCACGTCAGGTGTCTGCATTTCATCTACTTTTACATAAATAGGAATAAATCTTGATAAGCTGGGCTGTGGCAATGTTTAAAAGGAGCTTTACAAAGGTTCTGAAGTGCAAGACAACAGTCAGGAGATCATAGGCATCACTACTAAATCCTGGCTGCAAATGGCATATCCCAGCATTTAGGATTACAGAGGCAAAGACCCTTGTGACAAGTGACTAAGGATGAAAAACAATGAAAAGCCAGTAACATGAGAACTAGATTTTTCCCTCCAAAGCATTTAGCTGCATGAAAACAACTTGATCTCTCATTCAGCATTTACATCTAAAAGTAAAAAAAAAAAAAATATATATATAAGCTTTAGGACACCTTCTGTTGCTTTTGTAATTTATCAAAGAAGCGTGGTGGCCAGGAACCTTTTGCTGCATTGTTCTCTTAAGTCACTTGAATAGTGTCTTGTTATATTATTTACTGGACAGGACAAACAATAATATTTTTGGTTTACATTAGTTCAAAGCAAAAGTATTAGAAATCTCAACAAGCGTGCAAACTAAGCCTCAGTTAAACCTACCCAGCATTGCAAGACTCTTCAAAATGACTTCTGCAGAAAGTGGTCCAAATGCAGACAAAGCTTCCTGAGTGCATTTTCCCTGTCAGTCCTGTCTCTGATCACTGCCATGATGTATTGGAATCACACAATTACAAATAATGTCACATCCTTTTCTACCTCCTGCACGCTGGCAACAAACTTCACACAAAGTCTTCAGGGATCACAGAGACTGATCAATTAAGCACTGATAGTATCTCATTACATTTTCTTGTGATGCGCTCTCTATAATTTCTTTAATAGCACTTGAATTAATTTTCTATTTTCTACGTGGCACTGCAATAACAGAGAAAATATACACGAATAAAACAAAGAGATGACTGTGCTTATGATTTGTGTTTAAATCCAGCTACATTGCCTAGCTCCAGCAGCCTGAAACCTGTCAGGAAGAAAAACAATAACAAACCATATCTGTCATCTATCTTTTACAGGAAAGAGTATATCACTATATGCTTCAAAAAAGTGTTGTTTTGTTTTTTTTAAACCAGGCCTAAACTCTGCTTTTATTAAGAGCCTTGATATAAAGAATGGGCAGGATTGATATTACAGGTGTTATATAATTATCCAGTGACACTGAGCATGCAGCCACAGCAAAGTCAGGGAAGCAGAAGTGATTTCATCAAGCAGAGCTTCCACTTTTAATTCTTTTTCTGCCTTTACCACTAGCCTTTACATAAATTTAGGCATATATTTAACATACACTTATACATGCCACTTTCCCAAGTTAAAAAAGCATCAATTTGAAGTAAAGCTGGACAGATGCATGTATTTGGTTCAAAGAGCTCTCACAATAGAAACATTTCATTTGCACACCAACACACACAGCTGTGACCTTGCACTGGTTGCACCTGACATTCACATCTACCAGTCACACCTGAGACTTTCCTGGTGTACAGAACCCTAGTCCTCAGACCCCTGAATGACAGATGTGGTGGTAACTTCAGTGCTCTCATGCAAGGAGGAGCTACAGATCCTTTGCTGAGGTTTGCTAGCAACATTAGCCACAATGACTACCAAACAACTTCTTGGAAGATGAAAGCTCATTACCATTCCCTTAACCTTTGGAGCAGCTCTGAATTCTGCTTGAGAGGTTATGTGGAAGTAAAAGGTGAAGTACACTTTCATTTCTTAAAATATGTTTTCCTTAACTGAGAGGGGCTTTTTCTCACCCTTGTACAGATGCAATTCTTCCTTTTACTTCATAAAACACATCTTGACACATTCGAGGTTCAAAAGAAGCTGGACAATCAGGTTTCTGCATTCATTTGTCACGAGCAGTTCCAACAGGCTCTTCAGAGCAGGGTGACACAAGAAGAGCATGGAGACAAAAAAGCTTCCCTGTTCACCAACCCAAAGGGGAAGTGGAGGCCCCTCTGAGTGCAAGATGCCACATTTGCTGCCATCACCACAGCTGTTGTCACACTCTGGCTGATCAGATCTTACAGAGCTGATGTTGCTCTCAGTCTTATCTGTATTACACCAATGTAGCCATGTCAGCTGCAAAGCCATTATCCTGGAGTGAGACAGAAGAGGGTCTGGTCCCAGATGTATTCTATCTGACAACACCCACCTCTCAAGTCCTCAGTGCCCTGGAATGTAAGTGGAGAACCAACCACTTTAACTCAAATCTACTGGATTACACAGAACTGGCCCAACAGAGAAGTTGATGCCCCTCTCTGATGCCATTTCAGAAGCACTTTAGAGAAAAGAAAACAATGGTTTTACATGATAGCTCTGTGGAATCACATTTCAGAGTTACACAAGTCTCCGGCCATGCTTTCCTTACTTCCCATGAACACAGCATAGTATCAACGCAAAAGGTTTTGTAAGATTATTTTTTTCATAGTAATATACTTCTCCATGTTTAAAGTCTCAAATACTTTTCTAGGAAGTCAAAGAATAGAATTCTACAAAAGGCACAAAAATATGGTGTTTCTAAATCCAATCTTAATTCTATGTCCTATTTGTGTAAAGCAATGTGAGAAGCAAACATCTTAGTCAATGAGACAGTACATTGATTTGTGGCTTTTTTGAGCGATATCCCTTTGGAATTTAAAGGGAAGCTCCTAAAAATTGCTTTCCAATTCCTTTGTCATCTCCTTCTGATCTCAATTAGAATGAGTTGCCTTTGGTTTAGTACATTTCTTTTTCCTCTCTTTGCAACAGATGCTAAAAAATTAACAAAATACAGGAGTATCACCCACAGGACTGAATCTTTATGCAAAAGTAAAGACCAAAAGGCTACTCAGATGAATGATTCAACCCAAGAGAACTTTCAGAATGTTCATACACTTCAGTAAGGAATTTTAAAAAAGAAAAAAAAAGTTTAAAATCATTCTGAAATGTACAACACTTATATGGAACTCTGGAAATGTTGTGGAAACCTTTGGAAAAGTACTTTTCACTGATCTGTTTATCACAGGCCTCTCTCCAAAACACAGCACCTCTCACCCACTTTCAGAAGAGAGGGACAAAGAGGTCATCTAAGCAATGAGTATCCTCCTCCCAGAGAACCCAGTAATACCTGGGTATTACTGGTACCAGCAAAATTCAGTGACAGTTTCAGAAATTCTAGTCCTTGCCTATATATTGTATAAACTTAAGCCTTCTCCACAGATCCTAAGATATCAAATACCTTATTATATATAGCAACTTATATCTGACTTTTTTTTTATCCTAATATCATAAAATAGGGAACTTTTTATTGCCCATAATCCTTTTATGAATTTTCCTAAGCTTTTGGCCTCAATACTTTTTCTAATAAGTTCCAAAAAACTGTACATTGCATTAAAAGTGTATTTCCCTTTACTTCCAAATTGGCTGCAGTAGCTCTCTATGTTCTCCATGTTCTCAAACTATGAAATAAAGCAGGAGCTGACCATTTTTCTCTCTAGTTCTGTGCCACTTTGTTTACATCATAGGAAATAAAAGGACAATTTTGCCTCAGTGTATCAGTTTGTCGTCCCCCTTCTCTATCACATCTCTACATCAGTTTTCTCACTGCTGAAACACCTCCTCTCAGTTTCTATTTTTTTCAATTAATGCAAGCAATCAGCACAGCTATTATTTAAGAAATGAAACTAGTCTCACATGGACAAAATCCTTAAGCTACAAGCAGGGAAGGAAACCAAGACTACAAATCCTCACTAATTGTGATCTTCTGGCTTTTGCTAATTTGCAGGATTAACTCACTCCTATAATAGTCCAGATTTCTTCCTCACATCACAATTGAGTCACGGGGTTTTCATATTCACAGGATAAGCCTATTTAGCTCTTTTCAGTCCATGGGATACCCTTTACCTCTTTCTTCCCTTGGTCACCACAGCATCATGAAGGGGAAAAGTAATGATTCTAAGGTCATTAAGCCATGCATAAAAATGCCATAAGAGATCAAATCATGCCAGAGTAATGCAAAAAAATAAACCTCACCTACAGTTCACATAGACTCCAGTTTCCCCCCTTGATGATATTAGAAAGGCAGTATACAACTGGGCTGTTAGTTGAAGGGGTAGACAGGAGGAATTAAATACAAATAGCCAACTCCAGTAATATACAAATTGGATGATCAAACAATCATGGCAAAATGTCAACTGATGACATACACTGACTTTAGTGGGGTCATATCTAATTATTGGTGACTTGGTCTAAAAAGGCTTTTAGCCAGAGGAAAGCTACTTCAGAGATAACAACTAATGCATGGGGGAAGAGGGCAACGGAGATAATCAAGTAAGGATATAATTTCAGTGCCAATGAATTTGTTTGACAACTTGTTTCTTAGTCCAGTCAAACAATCTTTGTAAATAAAATTCTTGCACTTTCAGTATATAGTCTGATTATGGAGTCACTTTGTTAAGAGTCTAGGTCACAGAATGAAAAAAAAAAATCAGGGCAAAATTTGCACACATCTGCTCAGCATCATCATTCAGGAGCTCACAGTAATAGGAACAAAAAGGTTTTTACTGCATTCAGGGAGCCATCATAGTGAAACATGGATCTCATACACATGGTGACTGAACTGCTTTTGAAACATAAGCCATCCCAGAAATTCTGGACCAAAGCCTAACTGCACAAAGGCAAAATACCTCCTGCATTTGGTATCTCAGGGAATTGTGTGTGGTTGTGGAAGAACACAATGCTAGAAAGGTCAGTATACAAACCTGGTTTTTTGTTGTTGCTAAGATGCTTTGGTAAAATAGGTCTGGCTCTAGGAAGCATGAAATAATTACAGAAGACACCTGTTGGTCAGCAAATGGAACAAGTAACTTGATTTCTGTACCTTGCATTATATCCTTTAGAAGATACTTAAATTATCCTGGCACCAATGTAGCAATCATTAACATTTTATCTTCATTCTGCTGAACACTAAGAAGCAATAGAAGCAGCAGCAAACAGAAGATAAATAAATTATACAGCAAAGGCTTGGAAAAAACTTGGAATCAAAATCCTGGATGGCAATACCTCCCGCACAGGCATTGGTTCTCCATCTTGCACCCAAATCCAGTCATTACCAGTTTCTTTTTGAAACCCTGGGCCTGAATGAATTGATGTGTTATATGACAGCCATGACCTAAGTAAACCCCAAACAAATCATTCATCAGAGCAATGCTGCAGAACAAGCTGGTACATTCTCAGAGAACTGTTCTTCTAAACACACGTTATACATAAAGAGGTAACAGAAAGCACATATTGTAGGCTTTCATCAATTGTACACAAACAAAGCCTTTTATAATTTTGAATAGGTTTGAGATCATTATGCCTGGAGCCAAGAGGCTCTCAGTAGTTTAAGATCTAATTTTCCAAACTTTTGGTCAAAAGAGTCATTTTAAGCGCAGGGGAGAAAGGAACACTTTTTCTGTCAATAAGTTCTGTTCACAATGCCCCTACTCAAATCCTCACATGCACCGTTTTGTTGCTTACGAAAAGCAAACTTCACAGCCTCCAGGTCAGGAGCAGGAGGTGCTCACCCACATCAGCCTCCACATTTTCTCTTACCCATTGTTCCCTTTTACAGCCTAAATTGTTCCTGGAACTGTTGACTTTCTCCAGTTCTTCATCTCATTCTGACCTTCCTGTCACTCAAATCTACCAAACACACTGTGCTAAATTTCCTTTTGTTTGCCTTTTGAAATTATCTGCTTGAAGATATGAAAGATTCTTGTGCAGATCCAGGAGGGTAACTAGAAGACAAGCAAATGCCTACTGTTTTATGCTCTGGGGCTACCAACATGATGAAGCTAATACCATGCTGTTGGTTTAAAGGCACACCAACATGAGAGCAAAGCAGGTAGTTTAACATTTTAGTAAAAATTGGAGGACTTTAACTCTAGAAAAAAGTGCAACCAGCCTAATCTAGTCACTATTATCAACTCTTTTCCCTTTGAAAGCAAACCCTGAATCAGTCTGAACTCCTAAGGACTCAAATCTTATTCTTTAATGTGGTGTTTTTGTTTTAGCTACTTTATCAACTTGTGATAATAAAGTAATAAAGGTGTTATGCATTAAAATTAATATTGCATTCTCTATGAAAATGACAAGAAGCAATAATTTCATGAAGGAATTTGGACTTTTCATTCCTACATTAGCACCCCAGGCCCAGAGGGGTCTTTTCTCTTTGGAAGTGTTCAGTAATCACTGGTAACTAACAAAAGTATACTTAACACTGTGGTATCCTGTAATTCACACCAGCAGCTGCACAAATAATTACAGCCCTTCTCAGGTACAACCTCAACAATTTAAAAGAGTTTTCTCTGAGCAGGGAAGGACTGAAATCCCTCTGAATGGTAGGGAGATCCACAGAACTCTTTACAAGGGTCAAAAGAGTCTGATCCATGAGGCATACAAAGAAACACTACCTGCTGACCAGCACAGAAAGAGAACTATTTTCAGACTGAATCAAAAACTGCCAAATTTTGGCTGGTGCTTTTCTACACTTATTAAACAGAAAGAGGTCAGTTTTACCCTGACCATTTCAGCATTCCTGCTTCCACAGAAGGGTTGTAATGGGCCACACTCTTTGTTTAAGACCAATCAATTCCATTTCCCTGCCTGTGATTCCCTGTTTTGCAAAAGTACCTACCATCAAAATTTGATTCAGCCCCCTTTGAGTCAGGCCTAGGGGACATCACAGATCTTTAGAACCAGATTTTTGTTTCTGTTTCAAGGAGTGCATAAATATGGAATCATATAAAGCAGGGACAGTGGCGACTGATTGGGTTGTCTACACCATCTCCCAATCTCCAGGTAGGATCAGTTTTGCCTAAAAAATTCTTAGCAGCTATTCCTCTGATGTTAGGAGACTCCATCCACTAGTTCCAATAATACATCCATGAAATTACTAGAAACTTTTTAGATCTGACATGCATGACCAGGTAAATCTGGTATCCTTCCTTTTTTTTTTTTTTCCAGATTTTAAACATACAGTACATTACTAAAGCTGGTAATGTATAAATTCCAATTTGTTTTACTTACTCCTCATTGGAAAGTGCTCTTTCTGCAAAATTAATTGAATAGTGGCATTTAAGATTTGTCCTAAACTACTGCAGCAGTTCAGCTTTACAATATCATGACACTCCTTTTTATATTCATTTATTTTTATTGTTTTTCTACTGAAATTAAAACAAAAATAGTAATTAACTGCCATATCAAGGTTTTAATTTTAGGCAGGCTGGTAGAGGAGACGCTAAAAAGGGAGTAACATCCTGCAACTTAAAACTGTAGGAATACTTTTTGGTACTTAAAATTGCAGTGAGTCAATTCTGAGCCACAGAACATCACTTTCAAACTAATGTTTTCTCTTTTTTTTTCATTATACTTTAAGGAAGACGTCACAATCTGTTTTCAAGGTACTCAAGCATTTCTTTCAAGTTATCTAGACTGTCTAACAAAAGCTGATTTACAATGGCACATGTCTACCACAGGTGCCATTAAGTCTAGAGCCATGAGACTGACTTCTCCCTGGACATCTGTTTAAAAAGATTATGATGTGGAAGGGTACTGCTCCTCCCTGTGAAGTGCAAGGCTTTTTATCCCAAGAAATTATTTTCTACTCCTCTTAGCTAATGCGCAATGAAGTTTTTCTAATCACTATTCTTAGGGGAAAACTTAATTAATATATAGACATTCAAAAGTAAGTAGGCTAGCACCACTTTTTAAAATTCACCTCCAAATCAAGAAGGGTTCTAATTAAGATGAGATAAGAGATTCATCTTCCTCGTCCCCTTCCCCAGCAGAGTTTTGCAACTATAAGTGCATAACAAAAATGTATTTATGTGGGACAGAGATCTAAAATGTTTTGAAATTGTGTAGCAAGTAAAATTGGTTACTGCACACAAAAGCAGAAAAAAATCTTGCATCTTACTAATATTTGAAATTACAAACAAATTACTTTTCAAAGTTTTTCTTCTTACTCAACTAATTCCCACACTTAACACAGATACTATGTAAACAAACACTAACATCCGTTTAGCTTGCTTAAGGAAAAAATCTATCATTATTATTTCTCAGCTGGAGAATTAAATGTGGCAACTTGAGTACAGTGAGAATTTTAACATTTGAGAATAGAATCTTAAAGGAAAATATGAAAATCACAATCAACATATTCTAACACAGACCAGCCTTGCTAGGCTCGTTTGGGATTTTTTTCTTTTTTGTTCATAATGTTTTGTTTATTTTGCTGTTAGCTGGGGCTTTTGGTTGGGTTTTGTGTTGGCTTTGGGGTTTTTTTGGCTGAGAGGTGTCTTGAGAGCAGGCAATCTTTTCTAGTTCAAGGTTATTGAAAATCAAGGGTAGGGAAGAGTCCTGAATTTAACTGGACCCAAACTACACAATCAGTCTAGACAATTGTGAATATTAGATTTGTCTTAGTGAAAATTTTTAAGACAAAATTAATCATCAAGGAAATTCAAACATTATAAAAGGTAAACAAACCCCACAATTTCACAGAACATGAACCTAAAAGATTGTGAATTCAGTAAAATGGAACTAATTTTCCAATACAAATAACAGTTATTCAGATTTGTTAAGCTGCATTCTTTGGTTAATTTTTTTTTTCTTAGCTGAAGCATAGATCACATTTTGTTTTCTTAGATCAAAACTATGATCACATACTGACCTACCCAAAAATGATTCAGGTTAAGCAGAGCATAAATCCACAAAAGCATAAAGTCACATATTTTCCAGATAAAATAACTGTACTTCATTTCTGGTTTTACCCAGTTTGCTTTGGTACATGACAATATCTTAATGCTTATGAAAACATAGCTTTTTTTCTGGCTATAATATCAGTTAGTTATACTAATAGAAGTTAAATATTAATTTAGGGTTCTATCTTGCAATATGTTCATAATTTAGTAGAAAGACCAACTTCTAAAGTTATTTACGTGCCTAAGGAAGCTAACTGAGACATTTGTGAGAACCTTTGTGAGACATTTTGTGTGAAGAACAGGCGTATGTCACAATCTGCAAGTGCTTGGGTACTCTGAAAATCCCACCAGCTGCAGTGAGGTGTGTCAGGAAGCCCACCTCCTGTCACACCAAAAACCTCCTTCTGTGCCCTATGGTGTGGATGGGTTCTACAGCTACTTACAGGTGTGGTGTACTAGAAAACAGACAAAGAAGAGGAAAAGAACATGCTGACAAGTACATGAAAACCTCCCAGCACTGCTAGGATCTGGAGATTACTGGACCCATTGAACCTGCTGGCATCAAGAATGTAGGCAACTTAAAACATGTCAGAGAAGTTAGTGTCTGCTCCATGTACCCAAATGATCACACACACAGAGGATGGAATAAAAGATCATCCGGATCCTTCCTGAATACCAGCTCAGAAATCATTGGTGCATTAGTGTCATTTTCCTCTTGGGAGTAACCAAGTGTGGCTGGTCCCAGCTGCTGCTCTGAGTATCTTGAGTGAAAGTGAGTGAGGACTGTGTGAGCAAATAATTGAAAATACTGTATGATTAGGTCTCTGTCATTAAAAACAACAGCTTGGTTCTGCTATCAGTAAAAACTGAATTCATAGAAGGTATTCTCATTAATACTGTTTTTGATCTGTGTCTCCCCCAGCTCAATCCCCTCTCAGGGAGACAGTGACTTACAGCACTCCCTGTCCTAGTGCTCACTTACACAGGTGGCTCAACTCCTACCCCACAGGAGCAAACAGTGTTAGTATGCCCCTGCCAGTGGGAAGGAAACAAGTATGTTCTGTTACTTGAAAAGACTTACTTGGTAGGGGTAGAGAGTGACTCCATTCGTTCTTGACAAAGACCAGGTGCCATCAAGGTACTGGTGGGCCTGGATGGCCACTGAGTTGAGAACATTACCATTGCTGGGGCTGGTGGCCATTTGAAAGCTGACCTTGGCTTGGTGTCCAGGAGAGCCATTCTTTTTCTCCACCCCATTTCCAATTCCCAGACTGTTGGGTTTTCCACCATGTTTGCTGGCAACAAAGCCTGTGTAGTTGGATGGAGCGTAAGGAGCAGACACGTAGGCCCAGTCCCTGGGCTGCAGGCTGCCCATGTGCCGCGGGCTCACCAGCGTGGGCACGTTGGACAGAGGCGGGGGAGAGCCTGGCGAGGCATCGTAGTGTTCTGAGTTGGCAGCTTGCTCCAAGGTCAGCACCATCTGAATGGCCTCTTGCTTCAGCTGGTTCAGGTGTGTGGCACAAACATCACATCTGTTGTCCTTCTCGTTCCACGCCTTCCGAATGGTATTGGGAACTTGGAGCTTCTCGTGAATCACCGAAGAGAAACCTGGGTCCTAAAAATCAAACAGAGGAGGGTAAGGGGGGACAGGAGAGAAATGTTTAACCACAGTCACCACAGTGAAACATTATAACTGCATTTCAAAAGCAAATTTATGAGATAAGCTTAGAATGCAAACAAAGGCCATTAGATATAGTCAACATATGCCAGCAGCAGAGCTGAACAAAATTGAGAAATTGGATTGTGTTGGAAAGGAAAAATTCTTTTACTGATAAGTGGCAAATATAAATCCACTGCAAGCTTCAATGCATGGCAGAAAAAAGGAATTAACCTGCTTCACACCACTGCACCTAATTTCTGGCTTGAATAAAATCTGCTCTTAGTTACATAGGTGAGATTAAGAGCAACTCCACTATAGGCAGTGGACTTGTTGCAAGGTTCACAAATCCATCTACTCATCAACCTCAGCTTTTGGTAGTCAGAAAACCCAGGAAATACTCTGCAACAAAAATTTAACACTTCAAAGACAGCAGAAAAAAAAATTTAAAAGTACCACCATTCTCTCAAAAATCCTTTTCAGAATTCAAAACAGATAAATAGCTGATCAAATCATTTACCAAGAACACCCTTTCCAGAAAAACAAAAAAAAACCCAAAAAAAAAAAAAACCCAAAAAAAAAAAAACCCCTCTTTGTTAATGAAAGTTCTAGCACTATTTTGGGTATCTGCTGAAACATCAAAGTAAAAATTTTCTTTAAAAAATACAACATTATAGAGTTAATAATCTGTAAAGAATTATTTTCTTGTCTGAAAGCATAGCTCTGATGCAAAACCACATAACCAGGTTTAAAGCCTCTTGTCTCATAGCCTTACCTCATGGGTAGATATTTGAACATCAGTGGTGCTGCCCACAGGGCAACATGCACCCTGATCTGAGTGCCATCACTGAAGTGCAAATAGTGAAGCCAAACTGCAATCTTAAAGCAGGCTTGTCACCAAATTGGCCTGGTTCTTACAGTTTCACACAGTTTTTAGAAACAGCAATGATGTGTGCACAGAGCAAAAAGTGACAGTTATTTGATGGAAATATTTCTTGGAATTTTCACACCACATTCCTGTGGTTTTACAGATCAGGCAGGACAGACTTCACCTGCCCCTCCCTAATTTTTAGAGACTTACTGGTGGATTTTTTTATGAGTAGTCAAAAAGTTTTTAAATCAAGAGTATCAGAATCTTTTTCTCTTCATCTTTGTGGCTTTAACAGCTTTAGCAGCAAAATCAGAGAGTGCATGTCTGTGTGAGGGGAAAAAAATCCACAAATAGACAGCACTCTTATCAAGTAATTAAGTAATTTGATGAACCCCATGCATTGAGATAGAAAAATTTCATGTGTTGATAGTTTGGCTGTGCTGAGAAAGTGGATAGGGGGTATAAGGAGGGAGAGAATTCATTGGTAGAGGGTCATATTCATTATGATCCATCTTTATTATAGACTCAAGCATTTTATTTTCACTGTTTAACTACCGTGAACAGCTCCTCAGCATGCAGTGATTAATTGATTCATAAATCACAGAGCCTCCTTATGCACAGCAGCAAAAGAGCAGTTCCAGCCACAGAAGCCCAGGAGAGTCATATAAGCTGATGGGAAACAACAGGAGGCTGAGGTCTGATCAAGCCTCAAGCTGGTCATTTCTATTCCACACACAAAGGGGGTCAGAGCATCAAAGTGTGTCAGGAAGGCAGGAACTGGATTCTGCACCAACCCTTCCCCATTAACCTTCAGGAAAGGGACCAGTGGAAATCAGGGGGAAAAAACAGGATGCAAAACATGTCAAATCATATTTTCCATCCCAGACCATAACTAGGTCAACAGATCACATCAGATATAGGCATCCACTCCATGATGCCAGGTGTGCCAGGAAATCATTCTCTATTTTCCCCATAATGAGCTAGACAAAGCTGCCTATATAGCTGAAGTGAGGTATGAGTCCTCTTTTCAGGCTGCTCCACGTCAGTGCAGGAAAAATCCTTGCCAGCTCTTCCTTCAGCTAGCAAGTGCCACAGAGGTGGTTGCTGTTTTCTGTTTTTTGAAAGTTAACTTCCCCAAAGCAACTGGGCTTGGACCCAGGTAATTATATACAACATTCAGATCCAGCAGCAGTTGGAACATGGAAATTTCTGGATACTGTGATAAATATTCCAAGGAAATAAAGCCTTCTCTAACATAAGCATATGTCATCATGATATAAATATTCAAGTAGCACACCAACTTTAAAGAGTGCTGGACAGCAGTGAATTCAGCTTCATCTCAGTGTTAAAACAAACATCAGATCGTTCTGTGATACAACAATAAACACAGAGAGAGAGGGAGGGAGAGAAGAAGGCAGACTGTTCCTCCTCAGGAGCAGAAAGAAGAAACAGGCACAACCTGAATTGATTACTCCCAAGATTAGCCCTACTAATCTATCATAATCTACTAGATGGATAGCTCAGTACTGGATCCAAATCTGGGATATGAAACAGAAAAGTCTATGGGACAGCAAATGAATTTGGATAAACTCAGCTTCCAGAAGGACATTAGTCACAGTTTGTTCTCAAAACAAAACTGATAGAGCCTAGAGAGTTTACTTCCTTATTCTGCACTAGGCAGCTCTACTATAATTTCACAGAAGTGGCTGACAGTCTTACAAAATATCTAGCAGGGAAGAGGCCACAGCTGAACAACCCCTATACCTTTGCTCAGAGAGCAGACACACTACACTTGCTGTTTCAGTATTTCATCTGCACACATTCCCCCAGGAATCCTTATCAGTTCAATATCTGCTCCCATACAAAAGTGATGGGCAAGCCTCACTGGATAAGCACTTTGAGCCAGCTGCACAGAGCAGCAGGAGCTGAAAAAGGTTACAGTCTCCAGTGAAACATGTGAGGTCTAAGAAACTCCACACTCCCTGGCACAGGAGCAGATTTGCTTGTGAAATCTGAGGTTGACACTGAAAACACCATTCATATTTTGGCACTCATTTCCAGTCCTGATGGAACAAAGCATAGTGACACTGAAAACTGAAACAGAACTTTAAAAATCACAAGAGAGTTTGCTTTGAGTTCAGGGCAAAGGTTCATGATGGTTTCTCTTCTGGCTGCAATGTTGGGTTCACCCAACTTTAGTATAAACAGCATTACTGTAAACTCCTATTCCTATAATAAACAAATGAAGGCATGTAAGAGGTCTGAAAGCTTCAGGAGATCAGCCACAACACAGAGCATTGCATAAATGCACGAGGCAAGAAGCAAACTAAACAGAGTGCACACTGAGCTATTATGCAAGAAGCCTTTTCACATTACCTTTGAGTCCTCAAGGTCAAGTAAACACCAAGATAGTGACTAATCTCTCATCTTTGCTCCTGAACTAAAAACCCACATGGGAAAGAAAGAAGCTGGAAGGAAATTTTGTATGTTAGAGACCTATCATTGGTGAAATGAGGAATTCTTGTTCTACCCAGTGAAAACATATACAGAGAATGGGCACTAGTTAAGAAACACTGAAGGACACAGACAGCTCAACCAGGGTAAATGCAGTCCTGATTTCGTGGGGGAAAAGGAACTGCATGATTACTGTATGACAAGGTAATGCAGAAGATTCCTCCACATTTTTCATACCCCTTCATGAATCTGCACCTTGCTGTATAGCGTTCACAGTGTTCTAAGTCCATCACTAGGAAAGCAGACGACAAAGAGAATAAATCCTTTCCTTCCTGCCACCCAGCTTAGAGCCCATCTTCCTCAAGAGAGAAAGCAAACAACCACTTCCAGCATGAAGCGCCCTCTGTTTCACACATACATTTACACAAAGCTCACAAGGAGACACAATGAAAGCAGGACAAGCTCAGCTGGTGGACACAGAGACAGACAAGAAATAAAATGAACAACCTGCACTTTTACATGTTACAAAGAATCTAATTGATCATAGATTCATATACAAACACCTCACACACATCCTACTCTTCTGCAAGCACACAGCAAGCAGACACTAATATAGGTTATACTCACTAAGATTTCATACATAACTGTATTTTATTTCGTCAATGACAGCCTATGCAAGTCAGACGTGGTAGCCTTACATCTTTACCTCAGAGAAAAATCAAATATACAATGGATCTCAAGACCTCTTGAACAAATTGTGTTCTTCAACCCCAATATTACTCATTGCTCTTCGCAGAAAGACAAAGCAGTCAATACTAACTAAATCACAGAGGCCAGCTTCGGCTTTAAGATGCTCACAGAAGACTCAGGGAGTTCTTTTGTTTCTGGAAGGGTCCATGCAGAAATGACTGCTGGTATGTAATCCATCACACAAGGTAAGGGGAGAGGTAGAGGAAAGCAATGATCAAAGTTCTTCACAGGAAGGAGTTTTCCAGATTCTCCCACTCCACAGGCCGGGTGTAGAAGGACTAATTGAGAAAGATCCATAGGAGGGAAGCTTTACCCAGATAAAAAAACCCCATATTATTCCATGACTGTGCAAACATCTCTGCTCTAAACACAATGCTGTTAGTCAACAGTTGTTCTCTATTTAGGAAAAAAGGAGGAGGGAGGAAAAAAGAAAAAAAAAAAAAGAAAAAATCTTCTGCATTCTTTCTCTCTTGAGGGTGTATTTTCCAACTCAATAAAGTGATTATACTTGTAATTTATTTTTCATAGGCACTTAGGCTATTGTCCCAGTGACTTTGCATCCTAACTTAAACATATCCTACCATCTTCTAGGCTACATTTGAGAGATTGTCTGTTTGCAGCACTCCAGAGCCCAAACAGTTGAAAAAACAGCTCCTCATGATTACAATGGCACAATTTCTGTTAAAGCAAAAGTAAGTCCAAATATACTGAAGTCAGTGGGAGGTTTCCTTCAAATAAGCATGACAGGATAAACACTATGACTCTAAATTAGCAGCACTGCACCATCAAACTGAGCTGGGAGCTCTTGGATAAAAATCAGTTCATTTCATTCAGTAAAGATTGAATAATCTGAATTATTTCAGTTGGTGAGATCTCTGCTAGCACAAGTGGTTGTCTGGTGAGTAAAAGCCAAGGCTGCACATGGGTCAGACCAAGGGGGCAATAAAGCAGCCTCCCTTGTCCTTTGCTCTGTACACAGCAACTGACACCTTCTCTGGGCAAGACCACACTCCCTACCCTCCCTGCCACAGAAGTCACCCCTCACACCCAACAGGGCACCTTCAAATAAGCCATCCACTATCACTCCCAGCTGAGCAAATGAAATCATCTCCTCCACTAGAAAAGAACATATTTCACTCTCTTCCTCCTGAAACTCTCTCCTTCCCCTAGCAGCAACATTCCCCACTGTTACTCCATGTTGAGGACAGTAGAGAGAGTAGTCATAAGGAAAGCATAGCAGAATAAGAAAAAGCCTTTTTACATTAGCCTGTTTCCAGAAAGCCCTTGTAAAAGGCATTCTCTTACCAACTGCAGTAAAACCTCAGCAGCATTATTGCGCCTCACCTCTTTAACTACTGCCATTCTTGTCTGTCAAACTTCAACATTCTGCTGCTGACTTGAGTCTTTCGTTTCAAAAAGGCAATGAGAGTACACCCTGTCCTACAGTCAGTATCTCCAAAACACATCTGGGAGACCAGTTCTTTTCAGAAAGAGGGGGAATTCAAAAATGAAGTCTTAATCCTGTCTGGTGTAACCCTCACAACATTTGTATTTCAAGGTGTTTTTCTTGAGCTGGCACATACAACTGACATTTGGACTTCTATAATTTAACACTTGTCAGTAGTAACCAGCCACTCTGCAGCCAGAAATATGTGTTCATTTGGTTTAGGCAGTTTTCTTATCTGAAAGAGACAGAAAGTCTGAGCAGGGCTCACCTAAGAAACTCACAGCGGCAGGAAGCAGAAGACAGAAAATCCTGGGAAAATAGGAGGATTAAAAATGGGACAGAAAAAAAGAGAAGAAAAAAAAAAGTGTTTTCTAATTGCTCCATGGACTGGCTCATGGCTCTGCTGATGGATCAGCACTGACGGACTTACAGCTGTACACATCTGGCACACAGGTGTTTGTGTTAGCAGTCGAAAGCCAGGCAGCAGCCAGATTTTTAATTGGGTTGGGAAGAAGAGATGAAACAGCAGCAGGAAAATCTAAATACACATTCAGTGGTGCAAATCCAAGTCTTGACCAAAGAGCTCTGCTATGCAGTTGTCTAGAGCTCTGCTACATCTCTTGCCACACCATAATAGGGTCTCCTGGAGAGAAGATTCTTCCACAGTTATGTGGCAAACTCAGCTGTTGCTAAAAGGGCAGTATTTGTCAGCACCCTTTTGATAGAATAAAGAATAGAAACAAACTCAGAATTGCAGAAACCTCAACCCTTATGCTAGAAAAAGCAGCAGCTCTATTCTCCCTTCTTTGCATTGGATATGGAAAGATTGCATTTGCTTTCTTAGCCACCAGAGCACACTATGAGCTTGTGTTCAACTGATTGTTCACCTTGATCTCCTGGTACTTTTGTGCATCATTGTTATAAGAATTTAGTATTGTGCATGGAGCCCAGATGTATTTCAGAAGCATTTTTGCTCAAGTTTCCAGTCACCTCTCAGAAATCAGTGGCTATTGTTACCTCTTCACACAGCTGAGGTCCAGCCACAAATTTGCCCCAGCTATTGTCAGGACTAGATGCTTTCATGAGCTTACAAACTGTTAGCCTTATTAACGAAATGTTACTCTCACTCCTTACTACAGTGGCAGATATTATACCTTTTTTATACTTTTATAAAATCCCTCTGATGCCATTCACAAAGACATTGTTCTGTGTGGTTGATATCCTTTTACCCACCTTTTCAAGCTCATCTGGGATAAGCATAAAGCATGACTGACCTATGATTACATGGGCCAGACATGCTAAAATACTGAAATAACATTAGGGTTTTTTTGATCCTTTCAAAACTCTCTATTATTAGAAGCCTTGATGGGCATCTAATCACCACATCACTTGAACTTCTTTGAGTAACCAGGCTACAGTAGCAATTCTTGTTCTGACACACACCCAGATTTCCAAAGTTTGGCTTGCTTTTCCTGAGAGGAAAGCATTAGAGATCTTTAACAAATGCCAGCACTGAGCCACTATTGACACAGTACCCACTGACTTCTGGAAAAGCTGTCATACCTGAAGTGGGGTAACTAAATGAGAAGGTCAGGAGAGTATTTGTGACACCTATATGCTTAATGTTCCCCTGATTTAAAAGAGATTTGTGGCAAGCTAAAGCCACTTGTAACTTCTTTTCAAACATGAAAATCTTTTATTTTAAGCAAACAATCATTAGAAAGATTATTGTGGGGTTTATTCAATGATTTAGCAATCTCAAAAGAACTATTCAATATGTAAAATTTTGTAAACAAATCTATTCAGCTTCAGCACATCTACAATTGAGAGGCACCAGAGAACCAAAACCTTTTGCTCCTCTTCAGCTAACTTTTGTATCCTGCTTTTTTAAACCATTTATGCAGTTCACTCTTATGCTTTTCTCTCCTCCCTGAGGAGCATTATTATTTTTAAATTGCATGCAAGACCACTGTTTTGGAAGGGAAGAAATAATCAAAATAAGGAAAAAACTCCATAGATTGATACATAGTTGTTGGTGGGGGTAAAGAACTTTGCCTTTGAATTTCCTTTTAAATTTGGGCTATTGTGCTCTTCTGTTTAAGTCACTTGACTTCTGGAAAGAATATTGCCATTTTGTCCACTTCACACTGAGGTTCCAATGAGATGCAGCAAAGCTACCTTTCATTCATGCTGAATATGCTCTCCTCAAGCAACACTCTTTCAGGTTCCCTTTTCCACTTTCTTTTCTGCTGCTATCAGATTTCTGCCCATCTCAGCTTGACTGGAAAGGAGTTGGGAATGTCAAAGATATGGAGTGATTAGAATTAGAGCATTGCAAGTCTTAGTACAGAACTAATCTTGGATAGTTAAAACCTGAAGAGTTGCAGTTTAACAGGGCCATTTGAAATTCACATTTTTAAACTGATCTTCATTCATGTCCTTGATCATGAAAACACCAAACAACCCAAGAAATCTTAATCTTAGCAAGTAGAAGTAAATTTCTGCCCACTTTATTCAAATCAGATGGAGTTTATCTGCATGCCACCTAGGAAACAAGAAAACAAATATTGTTCTTGACCAAGGGAAGGGAGATCACAAAGACAAGTTCACAATAATGATGAAACCTCTCCCATGCACATTCACAGTCAGAAGCACATGAAAAACTGACATTTGGCTCTTCTCTGTTTCAGTTTCGCATTAGATAGATAACATTGCTAAGAATATGTAATTTGGAAATAGGAATGAGTCTCCTCTCTGAACTGGTTCTCAAACCCTTATACATGCAAAGCATTCCAAGATGCACAGAAGCCTGCTCCTACCACTCAGTGGCAGTCACATCTCACACTAATATTGTTGACTGGGGACTTCCATCAGCTTTTTATCTCAACTGAACTAAACATGCAATTCAGTACTCATAGAGCTGTTACATGCCTTCTTTAGAAGTTAGTTCCTTCATGGGAATGCACCCAGGATCAAGCAACTAGGCCTTGAGAAAGCTAGAGTATGAGAACTTGAGATGCTGAGAACTGTCCTAAGATGACTGTACAATCCTTTAGACTACAGAAGAAAAAGACAAAATACCTACTTGAAGCTGATGGTGAGACTGGAAGGGGACGAAGGAGGGAGAGAGAAGAAATCGAGGCAATGACCTTTGAAAGAATTTTTTTCTCATAATTCCTGACACAAGCAATTTGAAAGTCTGTTGATGGGGTAAACAATTGCTGACCTAGAAGGAAGATCACAACTTTCCTATCAAGGAGTTCTATGCCACTCAGCTTTCCCAAAGGACTTTATGCTATTTTGCTATGTATTTTGGATGGACAGAAGTCGCACAAGAGCATCCTGTAAGCAACACTGAGGTTTGATACCACCTGTCTGACACATACCAGGCCTGCAGTGGGCTGCTGCTCTAAATAGTGGCCACATACCAGGTACTGACAGGCACTTGCTCCACAGGCAGCCACAGTCCCCTGCTGTCTAGCCATGCAGGCTCTCACAGTCCCACTGCCAAATCTTTCTCCTTCAGCAACATTTGGCCTGATATTATTATCATCTCCTTCTCACCCCAAGCCATTCACCCACAGAAGAGCTGTTCTGCTTCCTTCTGCATCAGGACTCTGCAAAATCTCATCCTGTCCAAGATCAAACTACCTTTCAGTGACTCAGCCTGTTGGAAATCCCCTTTTCACCTCAGAGAGGGAAAGGCAACACCATTCTGTTCCTTTCCTGCCAGCAATACAATGGCCATGCTCCCTTCCTGGCTTGCATAGCCTTTTGGAGTCCAGCCTCAGGCTCACCAGGCTTATCAGGTGCACAGCTCCCAAACCCTGCAGGTACCCTCCAACCCTTCCCCTGCCCCTCTGCTGTGACACCACCTCACTCTGCACATGAATCCCAGCTCAGGTTAATCAACACCATACTCACCACTTTGGGTGTGCATAATATTGTTTTTATTTTTATTAGCACTTGGGTTTGTTTTTATTGATACTGTGAACTGAGAAAAGAAAAATCCCAGTGCAACCCAGTGAAATTTAATTCTAACAGTTTTACATACCTCAGTGTGAGTTATGTTTGCTTGTGAAAGCTCCTCAGCTTTGATGTAATACCAGACAGTAACCAGATATGGACTTGTATTTATAGTTGTTCCACTACCACAGTTATATTAAGACCTTGTTAATGATATAGTTATCAAATTGTCTAATTATGGTTTTGCTTAATTTCTTTTGTGCGCATGAAATCACTTATAACTACTGTCTGTGATCCCTGGAACACCTAAAATGAGGTGTAACATCAAAAACTTCTCTTTGGAAGTGAAATTTGTAAATGCATGTACACTTCTTTTATCAATTCTGATCTCATCATATTCTACAGATTTCTCATATACATCAGTTTAGATATATTTATACCATTTTTATGCTTGCAGGAAATATTACAGACATATGAAAACAAACAGAAATGCACCAGAAAAGTTAAAATCTACCTCTGAGGGCATTATGTGCCACTAACTTCCATGCAGCCAAGTCTAAAAGCATTAGAGCAGCCATGAAAGAATATTTATTCCACTTAGGATACAGGGCAAGAGGTAGGAGCACACCTCAGCTTTTCAGCTGGGAATAATTTCATGAGCCAAGTTGTTTTCAGATTTCCACTCCAGTTGCAAGATCAGCTTATATTTTATTAGCACAGTATAAATATTTGTAATATGCCAAGGGGAAGAAAGAGAAAAAATCAAAAATCCTGAAGAAACTCCTAAAAGTAACAGAACTCTGAGCTACTCTCAGGGCAAACTGAGTAACTCTGTCGCGACTCCCTTACAAACAGCATGGGGACAACCTGCCGTGCACAGGACACCTTTTCTCCAGGCAAAACTCTTTTCTCCAGCCCTGGGGTAGCTGCACTGTTCAGCCATGCCAACACACATGGCAGAAAGTGTGTTATGACACACAGCCTGTTTTTCTTAAGTCTGCTGCAACCATACCTGCTAAATTTCATTACACTGTGTCAGTGTGTGACTTTCTACCCAAACTATAAACTCATGTGTATACTTCAGCATATGCTTCAGCTCCAATTCAGCAGACTCTGCCTGCATCTGCTGAGGCAGGAATTGCACAGTTTTTGGTATTTTGTGCCAAGAGGAGGTGATAGAGTCTGGCTTTGAGGGGCTGGTGAGTGCAGGAAGGTGTGTGGGGAAGACAAGAAGCCGTGGTCAGGATGGGAGCTGTCGGGCTGCTGAGTGTGGCCTTACATGACAAGAAGAGAGCTCCAACTCCACTCACTAGGGCTTTTGCAGAACCTGCATTTGGCTGCTTCTGTGCCAAGTGATCCAGAAGGCACCTACTGCACCAGCACTGACCCAAGCTGACACAGCTGAGTGATATAAGGCTGCCCTGAGGGAAGGTACCAGCTTGGGTCCAGAGGCTGATGAGCCCATCTTGGCTGCCAGACTTCTGGTAAGGTGGGTATAGAAGAAGGCTTCATGAATCTGAAGCCAACCTAAGTAGGTATAGGGTACAATATGATCCTGTGGGCCACAGACAGCCCCCTGAGACCATTGCTGCTTCTGAGCACTCACAGCCAGAAGCAAGCAACATTTACCACTGTGCTTTTCCAGGCTGGTAAGTGCTCTATTTCAATATGTATCTTTACAGACAGATTAGGAGAGCTTTGGAGTACAGCTAATAACCTCCTGTTGTCACCTGTTAAAAAAAGAAAAACACAAACTCAAAAAGAAGGCATTGTTTCAGTGCAGAACTACTGGGTTTGTTCAAATTTACTCACACGGTGAAACCCCCCGGCTGCCACAGCCTGTATCCCATCCTCTGCACCCTCACAAAGTCCCAAGCAATTCAAATGGTGAAGGATGCAACAGGGCTCAGCTGGAAAGAGTTCTCACCAAGGTCTCAATGAAAGCATTCACAGCTGAAGGAGGCCAAGCACTCCCCTCCCCACATCCATTCACTGGGAAGAGAAGCCTCGAGCCCTTGCTGAGGGACCACAGGGGACAGGCACATAATGAGCCCTCACTGCCAAACAGCTCAGTGTTGCTGGCCCCCCATGACACTGATCTACAAGTGTGGGCTGCAAACATGTCCAACCCATTCCCACCACAGCTCACGCTCTGTCCTGATTAAGCTGACTGCTGACAAGCCCAAGAGGGGATCAGCCTCTTGACTTGTGTGGTCTGATGAAGGCTAAGATTACAAATCTTTTTCCAAATAGTCCCCAAGCGAGCCACACACAAAAACAAAATACGAGGGGAAAAAACTTCCAGTTGAGGCTGGTAACATTAGCCAGCCTTAAAGAAAAATACAATGTACCTCAAGTTACAGTTTCAGATGAAAAGCTCTCTAACCAGTGAGGAGCAGTATGGATTTCCAACTTTTGTAAAGATTAAAAGACAGTGATCATGACTTCAGACTAATACAGGACTTCTTGTGCACCCAGTCACAGCATCATCAATAGGGAAATGGGAATTATATCTGAATGAACAAAGCTAATAGTTCTAGAAACAATCACTGCCACTACAACACTGCTCTCCTCTCTCCCCAAGGGCACCTCGCACAATTAAACTACAGACTAACTCTCTAAATCAAGCTCCAGGTTTCCACACTACTGATTCATGTCTTAAATTCAGAAATCAAACCAAATTAAAGAAAATCTAGATATATCTTCTTAAATAAAAATCATTTACAATAAGCAGAGTAACCCAATGGCCTCTTAAAGTGCTTTCTATGAATTGCAGCAACCACTGATTAAGTAAACACATTTTAAAATCTACATTCATGAATAATTCATACAACCTGGAAAAAAAATCTGATTTTTGTTTTTTTATTGACAAACTGACATCTGGATTCGGATTTAAAAAAAACAACTAAACAAACAAAGGCAATAGTGTTAACATGATCTGAGAAAGATGCTTCAAGAAAAACAGTGCAGGGAAGGGGGAAACAAGGGGGAAGGGGGAAACAATGTTAATTACAAACATTTTAGCCATTTGTACAGTTTGATATTAATAACCAGAACTGTGGTTCCAGCTCACAGTGTCTGTCTGAACTTATTTATCATCGACACTACACAAGCTACATATAAGGTCTTCTAGGGTTTTCCAGATGTGATACTACAACACTGGGATCTTTTTGTTTTATTAATGTTTACAGAGGCCCCATTGAAGACCAGTGATTACCAAAGGGACTGGCAGTCTGGAGTTACTGGGAAGTTCATATCCCACTCCCTCCCCTAATTTTAAATGCTTTTCATGTTCTCAACTAAACCCTGCATTTAGTATTATAATTTAACTTACTCTCCCAAGTTACCATCCACAGAATGTTTTCTGGCATGCTCAAAAAATTTCACCAGAGACCTTTTCTGGCATCCACTTCTGTAGCATTTTCTGAATTTATTATGCAAAACTTAAGGGACACGGAAAAGGGAAGGATTACAGAGACATCAGTTGGTATCCAGTGCAAATGTAACTAATGAAACCTGACACATGTATGTATACATTCAGAGTTTTTATGGCTTTTTTAAAAAATAAACATTGAATACACCACTTGTTAAGTTCATTTTATTTCCAGGGAGAATTATACCTGCACAGCTAGAACATTCTACACCATCTTCCACAATAGATGTGAACCTCTCATTCCCCACCCAACCTTCTGCCCCTGTTCCCAGCCAGACTTTGTACAAAATTGGTTTCACACTTATACTTGGCAGCAATGCCAGACATATCAGACACATAAGGTGTTTGCAGCCCTCTTCCACACAAATAAGCACTGAAATGCCTCTGCCCTGAACTTTGTTGTGGCTAGTTTCATCATGCCTATTTTGGTATTTTTTAAAAATCTACACAGAAAAGTGCCTTTGCTATTTAATAGCATATAAAGTCAGCTCTCAGAGGGCAATACAAAAAGAAATCTCAAAGGTTTGAAGACAGCCCAAGTTATTTCTATTCAATGACATTTAGAAGCATTTTTAACTTCTAGATGAAATTTGCAACACAATGAATAAATAGTTCTGAACCCTTCTTGCAAAATCAGTCCCAAATAGAAATTGCAAAACCATGCACTGCATATCATATCACTTGCCCAGGGCTCCAGTTCTGGCTGATCCAAGAGTACCTGTAGGCGCTTCAGCAAGAGAAGCAAAGAAACAGCATCACTAACAGCTGAGTTTGGAAGGGACCCCTGGAGGTGATCTCTATACAACCTCCCTGCTCAAGTAGAAACACCTAAAACAGACTGCCAAGGACCAGGTCTGTTCCAAACAGCTTTTGAACACCTCCAATGGGCTCCACAACCTCTTTGGGCACTGACTTGAGTCAGTGCTTCGTCACCTGCACAGTGAAAGTGTTTCCTGATGTTCAGATGGAAGCTCCTGACATTTTTCCTCATTTCTTTTGGAGCAATCCAGATCCAAGTGGGCTACAGTACCTGGCAGAACAGATGTTCAAGTCACCATCTGGGACATGATTTCTAGAGATTCCTCATCTTTATACAGATATTACACATCACAGCAACCACTTTTCAAAGTCCTTCTCCCTTACTTCCTCAGATGAGGGAATCCTCAGGCTTCCTTGACAGCGACAGAGCAGAAATCACCTACTGTACATGTACAAACTGGGCTCAGAACTCGAATGATCAAGTCTACTGTCAAACACATTGTGGCACCCTGCAAAGCAGGAGCCAACGTGCAGAAAGTGCCCTGCAGCCCTGGGACATGCTCTGCCTGGGTGGGAAGCAACTATGGTCCTGCTGACAGATTTGGGACACTGCCTTAAGTCTTAAGCCTATTCTTGATGCAATGCATTAAATGTCTTTAGGTTTCATCTCAGGAAAGTGATTCCTATGTCACATTTCATTTGCAGATTTAGTACATCACTCACAAGATAAATCCATGAAACAGGTTGCCTAAGTCACTATCAGCAATGTCCAAAACAGAAAGAATTTTTTAGGGTAAAGTCAGTAGTGTGCAACCCAGTGCTTCTTCTGTAGCCAAACAAGGCTGTAAAGGGACTTATTTGAGCCATAATGGCTTTATGAGTGTGCAGTAACTTACAGAAATTTTGTCCCTTTGCCTTCTACAAAGTTCATTTAATTTTAAAACAAGCCTAAAAACAGAAGTAAATAGTACAAGAAACAGCCAGATGACAATTTTAACTGGTATCACAGCACTCCTATGTGCAGAAAAATCCCATGTGAGGGAAATGTGTCACAGCTACCACAGAGCTGTACAAAGGCTTGGCCAACAAACATGGTGTATGCTGCAGACCCACAACACCATGCTCACAGCTGAGGAGCTCCCTGACTTGGAGCACTGAGCTTTTATGCCAGTACAAAATTCAGTTTTCAGATGTTTGCAGTACCACACTCTCAGTTCTGCTCTTGGAGAGCACAGAGGCACCACGCAGATGAAGAGCTGTGGGTGCTCAACTGGCCCCCTCTCCCTTCCCTGCCATCCCCCCAACACTCTCCTGCCCCTTTGAGTCCCCCAGGGTTTCCAGCTGCCTGAATCTTTTCAGAAGTCAAGATAGCCCTTGATATGTGAGTAGAAAAAATAAAATAGAAACCCTGCAAAGCTAAAAATAAATGTAAACTCTTCTGGTATTGGTTGGGTGGGGCAGATGGGGAAGTAAAACACAGTTACAAACCCAGATATTATGTAACTTACTCCACAGAACATCTTTTCTTGATTATGTTTATTAGAGAGCTCCTATCCAAAACCTCAAATTACCCTAATTTGAAACACATTAGATTTTTTAATGTAAAATACTAACCAAAAGAAACTAAATCTTGCAAGAGCAAGAAGGAGTCCAATTTTTTGCCTCTAATGATAAACAACATTTACTGCAGTCAGAAAACAAGAGCAGGTCTTTAGTTCTTTAAAGTGCTGTATATCCTTTAAAACACCCAGGGCCTGGTCTTGCTCACACTAATTCCATTAGTACTGAATTTCAGGACTGCATCTTTCCAGTTTCCCTCCACACACAGTCCCAAAGTTTTCCTTTACTCCTCGCTCTACTGTAAGTACTGCAGAGATATGCAACAACTTTACTTTCTTTGCAGCCTTTTTTTAATTAAAAAGAAGTCCTTCCATAAAACATAGGATTTCTTTGTATATGGCACTTCAAACAACTCTCAGCAAACAGAGCACACAGCAGTTACCATGAAGGAAATGCTAGAAGATCACTGCGTGCCGAGAATTAACTCCCTTTTCCACTGCCTCTGAAAAATTGTGAAAATAGTGTTCTCATTTAAAATTAGAGAAGTTTAAATAAAGAAAAATTGGGTTATTGGAGCATTTTATTTTCCCCTTTCAAAAGGAACAAACAGAAAAGCAAGTTTCTGGAACATTGTCTTTGACCATGTTTTCCTTCCATAAGCAACCTTTGACCAAATAGCTAAGCAAATTAATTCCATTGAGTTAGTTGGTTTTTTTCTTCAGTATCCATTTATTCATTAGCTACTTTGAAGATCACCTCTCAACTGAAGCATAATTTGGAAAGGTCTAACTTTGAAGGAGCTACTGCTCAAGATTTTAACTTTTACTAACCAACATCCTGCCAGCTTAGCTGTGCATGTAAAGAAGATTTAACAGATATTTTTTAGGTACGGTGGAGAAACATTATTAGATGGAGGGTGTTGACTGAAGTGAAACACAAACACTAGTGAGCAGACATTATGAAAGTGGATATTTGGACATTTTGCTCTGCCTGAATTCTACTCCACTCACCACTACAGTATGCAATCATCTTTCAGCTCTAAAATTAAACTGTTAGTTTTCATCTTCTCTCCAGATGGAGAAGCAAATAAAATAGAGTATGAACACTTCTTTTGACATGCCAGGTGCTTAGACCAACAGTCGTCAACCACACAAATCACAATATATTCAGCTAGAGAAAACCAAATCAAAGAAATTACTCTGAATGTGAAGCAGGCTACAGGGAGATTTGCAATGAATTCCACTGAGACTCTCCCTCAAGCTAGGTGCACAAGGGCTATATTTCAATCAAAAATATGCACTTTTGTAGTTTCACTCTGACTAGCCTTGGATATTCAGTTTCTACTCCAGAATTTTAATTAATAGTTCAGTTATGCTAAGCCCACTCACTGAGCACTCCAAGTTTGGCACTGTTTCACTGGGAGTCATTGCACAGAGGGGAGAGCAGGTTGCATTGCCAAGGAGCTAGGCTTGAGCAGTAGCAGAGATGCATCAGACTGAAGGCTCTGTGCATTGCACATTTCTTCACACATAGCCATTTCACCTTTTAAGCCTAATTTAAATCTTTAAGGCACACACAAAAACTCAAGGTACAGATTTATGCCCCCCAGGCTATGTTCCATGCAGTACAGACTAGCTAACAGATACCATTCAAATTCTGCTACTTCCTCTACTGGATTAGCACGCATAATTAAGAAAAAATAAATTTGTTCTCTGCTTTGACCTGACAAACCCACAGATAAGCAAGGGTACACTGCATTCCTTCTCCTGTCTGTTACCATACAGATCATCACTGTGTTGGACAAGTGACCAAAGTACAGCCAACAGGGAACAGAGGGAGATGATACGAAACACAAAACTAGAAGCAGTTACATCCCACTTGAAAGCCAGATCTGCCCAGGTGCTAGATAACTAGCACTAGTGTGAGTGGAAGGAGTATATTAATTCTTTTGCCCCCCCTACCAAGACTCCCTTAGTGAGCTGATGAGATATCCACTTTTGTCCATCCAACATAAGATTTAGCACATCTTACAAAGCAGGCTGTTAGCCCAAGACCAAAAACTCAACCTGATGAGAAGCCAGTGCAAATGGAATTTATGCAGGCAGTTGAAACAAATGGAAAGGAAAATCAAAATAGTCAGCAAAGTGAAACTTTATTGACCAAGGAAAGGCTCATTCATCACATAAAAAGTTCAGCATAGAAAACATTAGCCTCCCTGACCTGGAATCTCTGATAAGGTCAGGATCCCTCATTTAGGGATCTCTCAATGACAAGTACAACTACTTCAGAGATAAGATTTTATTAGTGCTACTAAAAGACAAATACCTGGAACTGGTTTTGGCTGGTGCAAGCACACTTTTTGTCTTGGGAATCCATGTGGAATCAGAGAACCAGGTATTTAAACTACAGGAGTCCACACACTTGGCAGACTTGGGGACACAGATACAAGTGCAGTTGAATTTTTTGTGACTTTCATAGTTCTATACGACAACTTCAACCTATTCTGAAAAGCTGACAATTACACATACTTCAAAAAGACAAAACCAAGAGTATTAACAGTTCCTCACTGACACAGCAATATATCCAAAGGCATGAAAAGAGAATATGATGCAAAAGGTTTCAATTCAGTTCATATCTGAACAGAATTTGGAAGCATCATAAGGCCATATAAAAAGATGGGATACTCTGACATCATTTGAGCCTAAGTACACATTACAGTTAAAGGAGGAACACAGGTCACCTTTAAGAGTGTCTGAGTTGGTAAAGTCACCTTTTGAGGACTGTGCCTTCCTTCACTGGCTATAAAAATACCCTAAATACATCAAGTGGTTTGACTAAGCATTATACTGCATGTAGTTTAGCAAGGCTAAAATACTGAAATACAATCCAAGTCATTTTCTCCACTGAAAAAGCAAAATTGTTGCTGGTGATTTATTTACATGGATTCCTAGTACAAACATCCTGAAATTCCCTAAACACAAGGGCAAAGATTTTGCTTTGAGCAGCTTGTTTGCATTCTCCCAGAAGTATGGACACTCCATAGGAACACTCCAGAGAGTATCTATGCAGAGGGAAGGTCACAGGTAATACAAGGAAAAGAAAAGTATTCACAAATTGTGAGAAAATGTCACAAAATAATACGGCATAAAAGAAAAAACTACACTTCTCACTTCCACAGGCAGTTTGAAAAGGAGCATGGATTAAACTTTATTAATCAGCCTACAACCAGATAAACTCCACAGACCATGTCACTTTCTTTGAGTTTAGACTCTTACCTTACAATTTTCAGACCATTTCTTCACTTTGAAAAACATCACCAAGATAAAGGAGCTCTTAGGATCACCACATATAGCACATGTTTATGTTCTGAAGAATTATACAGTACTGTCAAATACAAGTCACAAACAGGCAATTTACTCTCACCTTAAGTACAAAAGAAATCTGATTTCTGCTAGCTCTCGTCCTTTAAATCAGCTCAGGCACTAAAGAATAATTCCATCTACTACTCAAAAGAACAAAGGGTAATGGGGTGATTTAGGGCTGGCCTCATGCAGCTCCTAAAGGACCAGAAGGCTATTCCAAAAAACATGCCTTTAAAAGTGTTTGGAATAACCAACATGAATAACAGAAGTGTAGCAGCACCCCTGAGATGACAGAAGAACACCACATTTGTAATTTTTTTTCTCCATTAGCCCACAGATTGAATATCAACCTTGGGCTGCCCTTTGGTAAATATTGGTAACTAAAGCAGAGTCAGGCATTCCTGCCCCTCTGGTCTAAGCAATGGCAGGTACAGGAAAAGAGCAACATCACTCATGAGAGGATGAATCTGTCACTGCTGTGGCAGGTGTATTTATACCCAAGGAGCATCCAGAGAACACAACTGGTTAAACTGAGAGCCTCTACAGAGTCAGGAACAAAATCCATACATTCCAAATCCTGTAAAAGGTATCAATTGTCTTCAGCTAGGGTAGGATGATGTTTTCAAGATTATTCTGTTAATACTGAACAATCAGGGAATTGAATGTTTGTTCTTTGTATTTTCTTAATTCACACTAAAGCCATTTAATATATAACTGTAAATATGTTAAAATTAGATATACATTTCTGAATTCTGAAACAAGCAATACTCTCACACAAATCTGCTTTATGAAGTGATGATGGCTCCTTGAGATGTGAAAGCACAATACCAAGCAATATAGATGTTATATAAGAGCATAAAAGAAGAAAATGCAAACAATACACACACAGAGAACAAAAATCCTCACGATAATCAAAAAACAGTAACATAAACAACACTAGTGTATATAAAAACAAACAAAACAATTACTGTAAAATTGAAAATTTACAGCAATTTCCAGACCAGTGTGGCTAAAACTTCTGCAATAAACAGAGTTCCAACCAACATGGAAGTGGCCTTATCTGCTGGCTGGAGATTGATTTTCTTTGGACTTATCCTTGAAAGCAATATATCTTCCTGAATGGATCTCCCTCACTCCTGTTCTCAGGAGCAGCAGATTAACAATTTATCAAGGTTCTCCAGTAAAATAAAACTGCTCTGGCTTTAGCATCATTCATAGAATGGGTCCTTAGAATTGTTGGGACTTCAGCACCTACCTACAAAAAGAAGAAAGATTTGTGAATTTCTGATCTGAAATTCACTAATGACCCTCAAACATGTGTTTCCACAGTGCTGATACAGATTAGCAGAGAGTTTAGAATCATTTAGGTTGGAAAACACCTTTAAGAGCACGGAGTCCAACCATTAACCCAGCACTGCCAAGTCCACCAGTGAACCACATCCTTCGGCACCTTTTTTACACATCTTTTAAACAGCTCCAGGGGCACCAACTCAACTACTTCCCTGAGGAGCCTGTCCCAGTACCTGTCAACCAATACTGTGAATGAGCTTTTCCTAATATGCCGCCTAGACCTCCACTGGCACAGACTCAGGTTATTTCTTCTTGTACTGTCAATTTTTACTAGGGAAGAGAGATCACTGCCAATTTCCTTTCTAGCAGTCGTAAAGACTGACAAGATCTCTCATGAAGCTCCATTTCTCCAGGCTAAACATCCTCAACTGCTCTTCACAGGACTTGTGCTCCAGACCCTTCACCAGCTCCACTGCCCTTCTCGGAGCCTCTCCAGCACCTCAATGCCCTTCTTGCAGTGAGGGCCCAGAACTGGACACAGCACTCGAGGGGTGGCCTCACCAGTGCAGGGGGACAATCCCTGCCCTGGTTCTGCTGGCCACACCATTGCTGATACAGACCAGGATGCCATCGGCCTCCTTGGGCCCCTGGGCACATGCTGTACAACTGAAGTTTGGCCTACGTCTCTTACACGTTCTGTTTCTACAGTTCAGGTGTAATTCCTCAGATTATATGCAGCTCTTCAACAATTCAACTTCAGAGTAGAATACATTTTGAAAGAGGGGGGGGGGGGGGGAAAACCACATTTCATAAGCATCTTTATACACAGCCTACAACCCGGTGCTGCCTACATCCTGGACAAAGCACAGAAACTGATTTTAGAAACAGTCTGTCTAGGTAATACTCAGATGGGAAAAAACATGGGAATCCTGTATACTGGGGGGGCGGGGGGGGGGGGGAAGGAACACCCACATATGCTATTGAACATTGGGTCGCCACTGAATAGCTGATGAGAAGGAATTAAAACTGAAATTGTCTATATGCAACGGCATATTTAGCTGCAGTGATACAAGCACCACACTTTTAGACATGTTACGACCTAAGCCTATCATCTTTGCCATACTGCCAGAGCAGGAACAATAGCATTAAGGAGTAGAAGGGTGACCCATAACAACACTAGGAATAAAGATTGCACTCATCTTCAGGTCTTTATGAACAGAGAACACAATTAGAAAAGTCAGGAAGTTACAAATGTTATCTCCCCCATTTCTTTAAATATAGCACCAGGGCAACCTAAATGGTGCTGAGAAGAGAAAAGAAGAGGTACCACGTGTCAGGAAGAACCAACCTGCAACATTTTCCTAAGGGACGCTTTTACTGACAGCTCAGCACCCAAGGTCTCATAGCCCCCCATTCTTACTTGCAGAACTTCTATTATTGAGCATCATGATACCTGCAGCCCTGGACCCTTCCCCAACAGAGTTCAGCCACCCAACAGGAAAAAAACAAAAAAAAAACCAAAACAAAACAAAAAAACAAACAAACAAAAAACCAAAAAACAAACAAACAAAAAAAAACAAAAAAAGAAAATAAAAAAAACAAAAAATACCACCACACTCCAGAGGATGGAGTTCAGCAGACATCAAATGGACCTTCAAGATCTTAGCTTAACAATTTAGTTGATTTTGGCCATAGTGTTAGCTCTGCTACTTGAGTACTTGAGACACTGTCCCACACACTTAAAAACAAAAGGTTAAAATTAAATAATAAAAATACTTTCAACCAGGCACCTTGCCAGAGAGCACTGAACATCATATACCTGGGCAGACAAACACAGAGCTGTAAATCCCACCCAGGTGCATTATCTGTGACAGGTCACATCTCTGAAGTTGCCCTATCCTATACCCCAGCTGCAAGGCTGCAATGCTCACAAGTCCCTTGTCAGCCCTCAGGTGGGGTTTATCCTCTCCCCTCCTCTCTTCCAGCTGCATTTAGCCATCTGTGCTAGAGTGAAATGGCTCCCTGCTTCTGATAGATTGCATTTATGGCTGCCCCTGGAATACACTAGTTGTACCAAAGGGATGCCATTCCAGCATCTCCATCCCTTACAATTTCATTAGCATCTGGCAGCTACTGATAGTCTGTCAACTGCAGGAAAAAACTGGGTACAAAAACATGTCTCTGAAACAAAAAGATGAGCTGTAAAAGGATGTTGGTTTTTGGTTGTTCTAACTAAAAGCTAGTTTCTGAGGTTTCTTCCCATAAATTTAACCAGCAAAAGACTTTCACTTTTAGAAACAGAGGCAACTTTAAGGCAAGTAGGTACTTTACAAGCAGCACTGAGAGAGAGAGTACCTGGAATCTGTTCTCGACCACATGCAGAACACAGCCCAGCCACCTGCAGAAATGCCTCAGCCTCCAGAGGCAGGAGGCCTTGCCCCAGTTCTTCAGCAACAGGCAGCTGTCAAATCACTGAGAAAACTCAACAAGACTCCCACAGTGAAACTGCAATTTCAACCCTGCCACCACCACTCTGCATCTGCATTTCTGCTTTACATGTTCTGTGCCAGCCCTTTGACTTCTCTCATAACCACAAGAATAGTACAAGAGTAACCAGAGCCAGAGCCAAATCTAGGCTGCTGTGCTTTCCAAAAATGGGACTTCCAAGAGGACACAGCAATTCCAAGTCAGTGATAAATTCACACTGCCGCCAATAACCAAAGAGTTTGGTTAATAGTGAAATAACCACCTTACTTATCTGCTGATGTCATCCTTCTTGAAAGCTCTTCTCCCACAACTTCCTGCAGAGAGATTCTGCAATCAGGATCTATAAGGCACCCACCAAAAAAGCCTATCCCAAATGTTTGGAGGACAAATGCAGAGGAGCAGAACTCGCAACCCCATTTACAGAGCAGTGGGCTCCACAGAAAATGCATTGCCAAGCTACAGCATTTCAGACACCAAAATCTGGTGTGCTGTTGTAGAGAATGTCTTTGTGCCACTGCTAATCAGATGGAATAGGACTATCACTCCAGATTTTAAGAGTCAGAATACTTTAATTCTTGTTATAAATGCCTATGAAATACAGTATTTTGCTTCTATCTTCTGTGTCCTCACCCCACAAAACTCTGGATGTTTGTGTAAGGCATAGGCTGTTTCCTACCATCAAACTCTTGTGCAGAATACCACTGTCTCAGCCACCAAGCAATATACTCAGTTTCCCAGGGAGAAGTTTAATCTCTTCATACAAAATGGTTCTAAAATGGCAAACTTTCTCCTAAGTCCTGTGATGACCACTCTGCCTCACTCAGGCAACACAATTTGAACCTATGAGTTACAAATACACTCAACCAAACACTCTGACAACACTTTTTTTTTCTCAAGAATCTCTTTTCCCACATGTTCCACCTCAGGCTCCAGGAAAACACTTCCTGGAGGCTGTGCAAGCACTTACCACATCAAGTTTCCTCTGACAATGGCACTATCCCACAAAAAGTTCATTCAAACTAAAAATCACTTGGTATTTCTGACTATATGGGGAAGGGGGAAAGGAAATCCGCAGTTCCCGGGTAGTCATGGGTCAGAGGGGTTGTGCATTGCCAGTTTTCCCTCCAATGGCTACAGAAATAATAGAAATTCTTCCATAATGGACAGCTTGAGGACTAGAGTCAGGAACTACACATTACTGCACAGGCAAGGTTCTTTGCCTGAGCCCACTAACTGTAATGTTCACATGGAGCACATCTACACTCAAATAATATTTGTGGGAAGTCTCTCATGTCTCACCTTCTCTAAGGTTTTCTTGTTTCATCTTTGCAAGACGCAATTTTGAACATGCAAGATCCAAGAAATTGCTGATAGGATATTACTCTTTTTTTACCCATCCCCCCATAAGTTAATTCCAAAATGAGAAAACTCAGTTAACTTGATGGAAAAGAACACCATAACAGGATTTGATCTCACTTCCTTTGATATGTGAAACAAATACAGTTACTCCAGGAGACTTTGAGAAACACTTATGGAAAATTACAGGTGATGAATAACCCACAGGAAGACTTACTTTGTTCCCTGAATGCAATACTGAGAATTAAAATAATAAAAAGAAAGGCTACTAGATCAAATCACATTTTGGTTTCTACCAAAAGCTATATGCATTCCAGTTCCCAAGATATTTCCCATCTGTTTCTCCAAGCTTTGCTTCGTCAAGTACAAAAAAAACCTGGTGACTCCATAAGGAGGTCAGGTACTGTAACTGGTTTTCTTCAATACCTAGGTATTTATTTCACAAACTCAAAGAACAAATCCAATTTGCCTGGCTCACAAACATTGTCCTGCTGTTTTCCCTTGGGCTAGCCACACAAACAAAGAAAATGAAAATTTTTCAAGTAGAATATGAAATTAGTATTTTATTCTTGTTTCGTTACATTTTTATAAGCAACTAAGAACCAAAGCAGTGCCCCTTCCAAGTCCAGTGCAAAACAACACTACTGGGAAACAGAAAGCAAGGAGCCCAGGATCAGTCCATGTCCTGTTTTTCAGAAGAAATGGATCAATCAGCCTAAAAGGAACTGTGGGGCTTTACAAAAAACAGCTTAAAATACACGGCAAGCATTTTCCTGTCTGACAGTTAAGAACTCCTTCATCAGGAGATTTAAATTAAAATCTTGATTCTAAATTTGAGACATTTTGGCCTTTACTGTTTGTTGCACACTAGTGCACTAGTGTTTCACATACTTCTGGTGTATCTGTCTTTATTAAATAATCACGTGAAGGACTGTGCAACAAAATTTCCACTACTAGAGAACAGAAATCCAAGATAAACATGATCTGACCAAGTCATATATCATCTGCTTGTAACAGATCCAATATACAGCTCTGACAAAGTCATCTGTTACCAAGCCTGTGCTGAAGACTTCAGGGATCACCTTCATCACAGCAGTTAACAGCACAAATAAATCTTGTGATGAAACTCACAGGATTTTTTTTATTATCATTTTTTTAAGAAACGCAAAATGCAGCAGTACAAGGTTTCCAACAGGCTTTCACAGAACAGTGCATGGCTACTGGAAGGAACTTGAAGACAGTCCCTACCACCTCCTATTGCGCAAAGTGTACATCTCTCCAAGCCATTGTTTTGTGATAGTCCAGAGATGATAGGAACCTCAGATTTACACCAGGCAAGGGCATCACATGTGTGGCTTTCTCCTAATGTGAGTGACAGCTGGAGTCAGTCATTGCCACAGAACTCTACTGCTCCCCTCTAACTACTAACCAGGACACTGTGAGCCACAGCTCAGAAACCACTGTCAAATTTAAACCTAGCAAAGGCATAAAAAGAATTTGTTAACACTCTGCTGTCATACTAAGCATGCTCCATATGTTTAAGATCTTACGACAATGAATTAATACATTATATAGACCTGTATAAAAATAATAAACTCAGCTTAGCAGAAGCACTTTGTGTGTGTACATACATTTGACAGAAGTCTAGTCACAGATACCTAGCAACATAAAAAACAATTGACCTGTTCAGTCTAAGGTAGCCAAAGAAATGCTAAGTTGCATTGTGTCTACATCTCCTGACACTACTGATGCCTCTATTCCCAGTTCAGATTTTAACTAACATTGTGCAAAACTATTACAACAAACCAAAGCTAAAAGAAGCCATAAGGGACAGACACAAGGTTAAATTATGGAAATAAATTAGCTTTGCTCAAGCCATTGCAGTTCCATTAGGAGTCCAAAGAAAAAGGTATTCTCTTTAAGTAAGCGTATTTTCAGATTTTTTTTTAATCACAAACCCAAACAAACTGTGTTTTGGAGCACCAGACCAGATGGTTTTACCATCTCTCCCTGCTTGAGATTCTGGCCACAGTAATCAGACCACAGAATCATTTTCTTAAAGCAAAACAAAAGCAGGCTGCCATTAAAAGAACAAACAAGTAGGAGCCCTAGATCTCCCCTCCCTTCAGAGAAAAAATTTACTCCCCAGTTCCACAGGCTCTCCTGCCTGACACCCTGCTGCCAAGTTAGAAGAGCAGAGCACACACTTTACAGTCCCTTTCATTTCAGGGGAAACCACACAGCCCCACAGACAAATAGATGGACACAAGGGCTATACAGTTTTACACCAATCTTGGTTTTGTTACGTGGGTTTATACACAATGAGTAAAATCCCACAAAAAATAAAGACACACAATCCACGGCTATGCACTCTTATAGTGAAAGGCAGCAACCTGAAGAAAATGAGACATCCCTTTAAGCAAAGTTATTTACAAGGTTTGCCATAAAAATATTTTTGTTACAAGTCATTTCTATATTAAAACCTGAAAACATTGAAAACTGCTTCTCACATTAAAGTGGGCAAATTCTCCAACAACACATAAAATGGTACGTCTCCAGACTGGCATTCTTTAGCAAAGCACATTTCAAATCATTCTTCTTATTAATGATTTAAGATCTAAACTGGGAACATCCACCTTTTCTAGCCCTTACTATAATCAGAGTTAAAATTGGTGTCAATAGAGCAAAGATCACCAGTTGCCACTACACTTTAAGAGTATTCCAACAGCGTCTCTCACTTTAGAGCTTAACGCTGTCAAAAGAAGAGTACTGAAGTGAGAGATATCACTCCTAAACTGCAGTGTTACTATAAATTTGCTGTCTGTGATTACATTCAGTACTCTTGGAGAACCCACAGCTCACAGAAAACCTCCACAGAAAGATGCTATGAGCCAGAAATCACAGTGTAGAAAGTTGCATAATTGGCTGCATGATTTACTCTCAGATTAGACTTTTACACACCTCCTCTAACCAGCTTGAAGCTTCACTGACAGATTTTTGCTTCCCATTCAAGCAAATGGGAATGCTGGGTGCCCGAGTACCAGCCACTGGGATCTCCAACCAGTTCAGCAGAGACTTAATCTAAAAAGGTGAGCTCCCTCAGATGGCTGACAGCTTTTAAGGTGTTTATCTTTCAAATCAGTGCTAGTCCAAACAGCTGTAGGCAGGATATGCTGGAAGGCATCTTCTCCAGCTGCACACTGGCAATGACCAGAACAAACTGAAGTGATGGGTGACTAAGGCCATGATGCCTTGGTTTTGTGAGAAGTAAGAGCAGTGAATATAGCCAAGCATTTGAGAAAAGTTTTGTAAGAACTTTAAAGGAAATGCAGCCTTAGTCAAAACCCTGTTTAATTTACTGCAAAATAGTTCCCTTGATTTGTCCATACGCACACACTCCTCCAGTATGGGGTCAGGATTCACAACATGCTGACATCTTTCCAAAGGCAACTGCTTATTACTCAGATGTGGTTTCCAGTAAAGCAAAATCTGATAGCCAACCACAGGCATACATGAAGATTTACTCTCTCACTTGTGCAACATTTTATTACAGGGAGAAACAAAGTTTGACCCTTGGAGTTTCAGAGAAATTTTTAAGGCTACAAAAGTAAGAAAACATCTAACAAGTGCTGACTAGCAATAGGTGCAGTATTAAGAAAACGATATTTAATAGATCAAATATGACATTGCATCAACATGTTTGATCCGGAAAATAGTCTCTAGATCCGGAAAATAGTCTCTTTTCTCCTATTAATTCAAGCCAAGACACCAATTCACAACAGATATAATTTGACAAATCTACTTCACATTCCTTTAGTATATATCAACTATGATTCTCTTTTAGAATTTATTCCATAGTGTTTTGTTAAGATTCCTGCTCCACAGAATAATTAGCATGTTGACTACATTTGATGTGCAGAGGCTAATTCTAACCCATGCTGTGTAACAAAGATTGGCTAGAAAAGTCACTTGAAATAGTTTCTGGTATCTGACTGGACTGAATTTTTAAAGCACTTCCAGCATGAGCAATCATGCTTAGTAATTCCAAATAGGGTTTCCGAGAACTGCTATGGATGTGATTTTCAAATTAAAGTTGCACTTAAGCAGAGAGCACATTTACTGGATTATTTCGGTGTCCGGAGACAAAGAAACATCAATATCATGAGAATTGTTAAGAGCAAGCTAACTCAATGGAAATTTTGAGTTTTGATTGCAAATGTGGAAAGAAATACAAGGAAGAGGAAAGCTTTCTGTATGTTCAGCTGCCTCTATTTTTAATTGATAGCTATTTTTTTCAGAGCTGCAGTGAAAAGAGCTGTTTCCAATTGAGAGAAAATCCAAATTCCTTCAGGTTTTTTTCAAACTATTTACATATAGAACTAGTGAAACTATAAACTCATACCACTGTACTGAAGTCGGACTGTTAAAGAAGCAGAATTGCTAATATTGCCTACTGAAACATCACATTTCAGAGTTGAGTATTAAGTGAGCTGAAGTGGAAAAACTCTGTTAGAAACTTTGCTAACAGTCTTCTCCTGCCCAGCAAGACCTACCTCAGACCCCTTGGTACCACACAACCTGGCCAAAGCCTCCAGGTAGGAGTAGCTCAGGAGCTTGGATAGCCGTCCATGCTTTCTGGTGTCCTCCTCTGGGTAAAATCCTCAATGATATTTTCCCAGCAGTCCTCTAGCTCTTTTTTCAATTTCCCTCTCAAACATTGGTCACTACCTCTGCTAGTACAACTGAGAACCAGTACTGTAAACTCCAACTGCTTAGTGATAATTTTATAGATCAAAAGGGACATGATTTAAGTTGACTAATTTCCTTACTTTGCATGGTTGCTTCCTTACTTAGAAGTATGCACCTAAAAGAAGTGAGAAGTAAATCCAAAGGCCATCTTTACCCATCAAAGCTGCTTTGCTCTCCAAGATATGTACAACTGGAGACAACAGCAGGAGGAAGCATATTCCAACAGAAAATAGTAAGAACCACATTAAAAGTTTAACAGCAAAGTATATCACAGCAAAGAAACAATGGAGGCTACCATGTTTAACTCTAGAGAGAATAGTTCATGGAAGCCCTCTCCCTCTTGAAAACTCCAACAGTGAAACCTGAGTTTATCAAACTAGCAAAAATTGTTAGTTGCTGAAATTTGAATTATAGTAAGTATAAAAAGTAAAAGTAAGTAGAAAACTATTTAGCCTTGTGGGAAGGTACCCGATAGAGAAAAAATAGTAAAATAAAATTAAAATGAACAGTTCACCAAATATTTTGAAATGGTAAACATTTACCAATCAAGTGAATGAAGAAAGAATTCTGGCAACTGAGTCAGAATTTTATTCCAAGGTGCTGAGGAAAAAAAAAAAGGGAATTATCCCCTCATCTACCAGCCACATCATCTCTAGGAGTGGAGAAACACTGTTCAAGTCTAAAACTGCAGTGCTCGGACAGATTTTTTAAAAATTAATAAATAATTGAACCACTGCATTAAATGGTTACTAAGAAATACAGACAGAGCAGGGAATCTCTCACAAAAGGCTACTTGAAATAACTGCTGTTCCCAAGACATAAGTCCTCTGTCCTATTTATTTCCTCATAATTTTGTGCCTTCTAAAGCTGACACTACCTTGGCTCCCTTCAGAGGGACTGCCAGGCACAGTTGTGTGTCAGTGTTGGAGAACAAAGCCAAAGGAAAAGGTACAAAGCAGCAACAGCAACTCCACACCCTGACCCTCCCTCCCACTGAAGCCACTCCAAAAAACAACCATTTGGTTCCCTGGGGGCACATTTGACCACCAAAAAAAAAAAAAAAAAAAACTCCAAGTTTCCAGAGCCTCCATTTGGGCACCATCCACACTTATGTCAAAAGTACAGCATAGTCCTACTCCCTGTAACCCATCAAATGGTAGGATTTTTCAGCAGGACCATTACAGTGACAATCCAACACAATGGTTGGCTGCTCTCTGTGCTGCACAGCAGCTGTACACCACCACCACCAATATTCTTGGGTGTTTCTATAGAAATAGCTGAATGCAGCAGGCCCACACCGAGAACCATCCTAGGCAGATGACGCATGACTCTGCAAGAAGCCCCAAAAGACACAAACAAAGTAGAAGGAATAAAATAAACAAGATTTTCTGTGACCCTAAGGATGGGATTATAACATTTTTTTTTTTAAGCTTGAGCAGGAAGCCTTTGTAAATTACATTTCTTGGATTTTATTGTATTATCTTCATGGCACAGTTATTACACATTAAAGGTAATGACTCTCTTCTGCAAGTAACCTAATATTGAACATGATTGATAACCCCTATCTGGGCTTTAGAGAATGCTGAATTTCCTAAATGGAAGGAGGGAACTGAGTTGGATGAGGTGAATAGGGAATAGCTTGAGTGGATTATGTGCATGCATATGAAAAACCAACTGCTAGTTTTTCATTAGATCACAGTATTTTCTTGAAAATACCCACTAATGGCAAACAAATGGGAAAAAAAAATCCCCAGATCTTCCATTTGTGGGTAATTCTGCTCAGACCCCAAAATATATATATTATTGTTGTTCTTATCCATTTGATAATTTTGTGAACACACATACAACACAAAGACACACACACAGTACCTACATGTGTGCACACCAATGCTCACACATTGATGGGAAATTCAGGCTCAGAATTTATATTTCAAGGGAAATGTGTCCATTTTGATTTCTCCAGTTCCTTTAAATTATGTTTGTGGCCTGGAACCACTGAGCAGACTGATGCCTGGTTATCTTGAGACACTCTAAAGCACCAGGTTTGCTCAGGCACTAAAGAAGACATGGGGCAATATGGGGGGCAGCCCAATATGGGAGGCCATGCAGAGACTTCCACAGGCAAGACAGAACAAAGTGTCCACACTCACACAAACACCATTTCTCTGCTAGATCTGTCCTTTTAAGACTGGGTTAACCATCATCTCCAGTGAGTAAGAGGCAAAACCAAATTCATAGTAGTTTTCTGACTCTCTAGATCACCAATTTATTAATGAATCATCTCACTGCTCCAGCAAACCTAGTCAAACTGTCTTGGCTACTTTCATTACTTTGCTCTTAACTAGGAGAGGGAGGGAAAAAAAAGCCACAATAAGTTTTTTTTAAAGTAGCAGTTAAATTAAACCATTTTAATTAGAGAACAGAATTGGTTTTTTGTGAAACAAAAAATATTACTTGTAGGTGTGGGGTTTTTTTGGGGTTTATTTTTTTGGGGGGTTTTTGGGGGTATGTTTCAGTTTGGTTTCTAATGGAAGTTAAACGAAAGATCTGATAATCCTTAAAAAGCACTATACAATCACTTAATAGCCTCCTAATCATGAAACCAGAGAAAGCCACTGACAAGGAACAGTCTCTGCTGTAACTGCAAAACACATCAGTGTTTCCACCTGCTGTCACACTTCTTTGGCAAAGTTGTCCTAGGAGCTTTAAAGCTATTTTATTCATTCAAGCACTCACATTGTTAACTTCACCCTCAAAAAACCACCCCAAAATACAGTACATTAAACACAACAAGACAGTAGAGAAACTTTGATCTGGTGGTACCTGACAGTTTGTCAAAACGTTGGGAAGTGCATTTTTCCCTTCCTGCAGAAGGGGAGAAAATTCCTCTTTTCTGTCCAGCAGAGCAGGTATGGGGGGAAAGAACAGGGAAGATTACCTGGAAATTATTCCCTTCAGCCCTGTCATTTGCCAGAGAAGGAGCCACCAGCTGCTACTCATCCTTCCCGAGACCTCAGCAAGCTCTGGGAGGGCAGCAGGATCTCAAGAACAGCATTTGTTAGAGCTTGTGTGAGGTCAACATGGTGGCACTACCAGGAGGTGGTAAAGGTTATTTTAGAGACACTGTACCAAACCTCCAGAAATTCTGGACCCATCTCCACTCCTCCTCCTTACACAGACACTGATAAACATTTTCATGGAACACTGTAAAATTAAAGTGTCACATTATGGAAGTTGGTATTTATCATGTCAGCCTTTTGATTTTTTGAAGGCTTGGCAACCCTTGTACTTGACATTATAACAATCAAGTTGTGGAAAGATTTTTTTCTACTTTAAAAGTGCTTCCAGTAACAGTTTCCTGAGATAAGTCTCCATCAATAATAGCCCAAAATATTTCTCCTTTCTTCTTAAACTTGTGTCAGGTACAAGCTGGGGCCTCTATGACATGGGATATTTTCCAGATTCAAGAGCTAATAAACAGAACAACCTCATGTATTCAAATACTAAAGAAGGGAAACAATGAAAAATTTTAAAAAAACCAAAAGCAACTGCTTGGAACTATGGAGAAGGAAATAAGTCATCAGTACAACAGCTCTTGACATTATTTATTCTCTCATTCATGTTACAAGGGAGGACACTGCACAAAAGTGGTTGAACAACAACCCATGACTTTCAATAACAAAGTCAGGGATGAAGTTTTGTCCCATGCAAGTTATGTAGATTGTCCATTTTCACAGACATGTTTGCCTGTTGATCTTTCAACACAGTAGTTTTGCATCTTTACTGTGCCAATAGTGTCTTAGAACACATCATGCCCTTTTTAAAATAGAAAGGTTCAGAGTTTTTTTCTAAAATATTCCCAAACTCAAAGGCGGGAATTCTCTCTTTTTCTTTTTTAAACTATGCCCAGAATGAATACTGACTTCAAAACTTCACGTCCCAGTAAGTCCATCAGAGGAAGGCTGAGGTCTGAACCCAAAACACCAAATGCTCTGGGTTTCCCTACAGCAGCCCCCAAGCAGCCAAGTGCTTATCTGTGCAAGCAGATCCACAGAAATCAGTAAAGCATGAAGCATGCAGGAGATATCATGACACATACGGTTTGCAGTTTACCTGTAAGGCTAAGTGGAACTTAAAATGGAATATTTGGAAGTGAATGGAATGAACAGAGAATGTTATCCCATGATAATGAAATTTACTCAGGTGACTGAAAAGCTGTCTACATAAATGATATGCAGACTGCTGGACTAAAATTTATGCACAGTGATTGAAATGCAGTTTGTGCCATAGGTTAAAAATTACAGCATTATAATTCTGCAATATTTCATCCTTCATGTTTTGGTTTTTTTCCTTGAACTGCTCTTAGAATCATTTTTCTTGACAGAATTTTTCCTTTTAAACTTGAATAACCTCACTCTTCTCAAAAACTGTCTTTCTGAGCTTCTATTCCAATGCATCAAAAGAGCAACACATCATCATAGCAAGTAATTTGCTTGAACCATACTCTCACTACTCAACTTTGAAACAAATATACTCAGGTATTAGTTTCTAAGAATTTGTTTTCTTCCTACACTGGTTTAAATGTGGTAAACTCTACACAAACTTTGCTGCTTCCAGCTTCCCTCTCTGTTAGCTCAGAATCAGCTGTACACTACAGCGAAGAACAAAGCAACTCCCAGCTTGCCTCCTTACCAGAGAAGCAAGAAGTGTTCAACTGTGCCTTAACTGTGCCTAACACACACTTAAAATGTACCAAGACAAAGAAGCAGTGCACGGTATCAGGGAGATCTAAACTAGCCTCTAATATGCTGCTAGTAATTAGTCTGGAAAAGTGCATTTTTGCAGTACTAAAAAGTACTAAAAATGTCAACGTTCAAAAAAAACTCCCAAAATATCAAAGCAACAAAACAAAACACCCACCTCCACCCACTTCTGTTCCTTGTGAAGCCCAAGAAGTACTCAGCCCCAAAATAAGAACTATTTTTGAACGCAAGTTTTTCCCAACAAAGGAGAAACAGAGGAAATACGAAAAGTTACATACAATAAATTATTTTTCCTTACTTCAGATGCAAATACCTAACCTACAGCCAACCTCACTGCCTGTAGTGACCAGTGCAGATCAACAGCTAGCTGTTGATCCTTACAAGTTATTTCTACTCCTAGATCTATTATTAAACTTTGTTTCTGAATGAATATGTATTGGGCTTGCAATATCCAAAGAGTACATTCAATGTAGTTTGACATATATTTCATCCATGCTAAGAACTACTGTAACTTTTGAAGTAAGCCAGCATATTGTAAATGACTTGTAATTTTGGGAATAAGGGAAGAAAACTAACCAAAAGGTTGCCAAAATTAGCTTACCTCTGTAAGGTTTCATTTCCCAAAATGATTTAACAAATGCCTCCTTATCATACACAAGCAGCATGTTTGTGGGCAACTGAAAGTGAGTAGTTGAGCTCTCAGACTGAAACAGAAGTGATGAATGATAAGAAAGATCTTGGAAGGGGGTTAATCTGTCTTTCTGACAGCTGAGTTAAGATAGGGGTCATTGAAGTCTCTCTCAATCCTACAAATTAGCCGTACATTCTCAGACACAAAATTTCAAGGTTAAATCTACCAAAGCCATTATAAATAGCAACTCAGTAGAATCCTTTACTGAGGTTTAAGTAGTTTTCCTACCATACACACAGAGCCCATCTACAGGCACCTTCTGCTGAGAATTACTTTGACTCACGGTACCAATCCCCTCTCCCCAGCTTGCTATCCCAGCCAGGGCAGTTCAGACATATCCCCATCAGCACAATGTATTTCCACTCCCACAAATCAGTTTTGAGGCCCAGTCAAGCTGCCCAAATGAATATTGAATGAAAAGTAAAGAAAGATCCAAGTAAAAACTCAAACTGGAACTTGTCTGGTACACACAAAAGAGGGATTCAGAGCTTGGAAGGAGGGGTCAAAGCAACCTGGAGATACACACAAGCTGGGGGGCCTGCAATAAATGGTCATTTATGGACCATCCTTGGACAGAAAAACACAAATACTAAGTAGGGTCAAAGGCTTTGAGCCACTAAAGCAGGAATGACTGAAATCAAATCTTGATAAACATTTCCAGCTATGATTAGAAAACTGCAAAAGAAACCCTGAAAATACTAGTTAAGCAACTTTTTCCAAGTTTACTATTTCTTAACACACTTATGTACGACATCTCTTGCTTGTTACACTTTTCTCAAGAATGTTCTGAACTCTTGAACCTCATAGAAGGAAAACAACATAATTTCAAATAACTGACTTCAAATCAGCTTTTTATTATCCTGTTTCTCACATGCCTGTAGTTATGTTGAGAACAGTTGGTACTGACAAGAACAAAACTGTACTTCATTTTCAAGCAGAAAGCTCCATGCAGGGTATTTGAATTGTCTGTAAAGACAATACAGTCAGAGTGCTCTCTGATTTAAAAAAAATATATACCTAAAACTCACAGGTTCAACTCAGGCAAAACCCCAGACTTTTGTATTTTCTTCTACTTTATTCTCATCACTCCCCTTCAAGAGGTTACAAACAGCAATTCTCCCAAGCAAATATGAGTATCTTATGAACTGCCATGAGTCAATTTTTTTTTTTAATTAGCTTGATCTTTTCCATACAAGGCACTGCCACCATCTCACAGATATCCCTGGACAACTGTGAGTACACTTAAACCACACAGACTCATTTCATGGCTGCTCAGTGAATCAGCTCTCAGATCCTCACATTTGCCTTCAGAAAGTCAAACTTATCTTCAGGACATTTTCCAAGTATACAGTACTTAAAATTGACAGCATTCCTATTCTTTAGTGGTGGAAGAAAATGCATTAAAAACCAGCTCTATCACTGCAATTATGACCGTTTCCTGTATCTAATAATGAAAGCCAAACCACTTCATTTACTCTAGAAAAAGGGAATAGACACATAACTGCTCCAGAGTGATTTGCTTTTTCAAATGCCAATAGGCATTCTGGGATAGTAACTAGTTCCTGATGCTCCCCAGTGCTTCATCTAGTAACAGTGGGTGACTTAGGAATAAAGATCAGTTGGTTTGTTTGTTTGGGGTTTTGTTTTGGAGGTTTTTGTTTGGTTTGGGGTTTTGTTTTGTTGTTTGGGTTTTTTTTTAAATAAAATCATCACATCAAAATAATATTCGTGCTTAGTAGTCAATACCAATGTTCCTAACACAGGAGGAGCTAAATCTTTTCCTGTATTATCAACAAACAACTGATCATTTAGATCTAGATATACTACCAACAGTTCACAATGCACTGTATACATTGCTGACAAGAAAATAAATCTATAACTAGACTTCTGCGGAACCTGTAAGCTTCTGAAAGGTAGAAGGCATGCCAGATTTGCTTCAGAAAAAAGGGCTAAACCCAGCTGTGGTTTGCTTTAATTTGTTTGGCATTTGGTTTTCCCTAAAAAAGGAAAAGCTGACAGGGGAGGTTGGAGAGAGGAAGAAAAAAAAAACCACCCGATATGTGAATTGGTACTGTGGTGGTGCTGGGAGAACAATCTCTCAATGAGTTAGGTAATTAAAAAGTCCAGATAAATCCAATGTTTAACGTAGAATGAACTTTACTATGAAGATACAGTGTGCAGTTTAACCTACTGCATGTGCTATTTCCATTCCTTACTAAACAGAATTTGAGGCAGAACTTATTTTTATGTGAGGGGCCACTGCAGGTGTGACACATTACACCAGCATTTAGTTCCAGTTTTGATCCTGACTCCACATGGCACTATCCACACCTGCTGTAACTTATTGCAGGGGTTCCATACTGTTGTCTCCTTATTGCAAAAGTTCCATACCTTCTTGGTGTTTCTCGCGGGCACCTCCTCAGAGCACTGACTCTTCTTCTCAAAATAGCCAACTGACTCCAGTCCCTTCTCAATCAGCCACCCCACACTTTTGTAGCACTTCTCTTCTCACTGGTTACAGCTGTGGCCTGTTAAAGTCGGGTCTGTTCGTAATCTTTGATAATTGGCCCAGCTGCAACTCCTTAGGCATAAGATTACCTTCTACACCATCCATATTTCTTATATTCTATCCCCCTACACATACCAATTCAGAATATTCTGTGTGTGTGTGTTAGGAGTGCCATAGACTTTTGTGTGACTTTCACAGCATCTGTTCTACCAACAGGCTCATCCTGCACCTCAGCATGTGGAGGCTGCACTGCACATCTGCCCCGCAGATACCTGAGAGAGGACAGCTAACAAACATGGGAAGGCCTCCTGCTGGCAGTGTCAGCCATGGGGGTCTCCACTCACACAGGAAAACACTCTGCACTGATTTCCTGGACCCAAGTGTGTGCCATTGCCATTTGTTCTATAGCAGAAAGTAGATTACAGGAAAGCCACACATGCTAGTCAGTACAGACCATGCAAGGCCTCTATTACCATCTATTCAAGCTCCTCACCATGTAAATTGTGAATAAATTGCTAGTTATTTCTCGTTTATTTCTAGTTCTAAAAAAAACACTGTCAGAAAAACTTTCTAGCAAAGGTTGCTGAAGAAAATAAATCACTAAGTATTAAAATATCTTGGATCAGCAAGGAACCAACAGAGAAAAAGGAACCAACTATTCAGTACAGCAAAAGATCAGCTGTAAGGTTTGAGGTCTGTTAGCTTATTTTAAAGTATATTTACCTGCAAGTGGATGTCCAGAACCACATTTGCTGAACACTTCTCTTGCCACTTTGAAAACTCAGTTGCAGAACCTATACATCCTGCAGTTTGCTAGCCCAGCATGAAAAAAAGTGAAGCCTAGAAAGAAGCCTGCTGCCAATCAAGCAGACCTGGAATTACTAAAATCAATGTTAATCCTTAGTCACTAACCTGTTTGTTCTTCAGCTATTTAAAACAGAAGAAAAAAGAGCTTTGATCCAGCTCCAATAAAAATATTGTTGTTTACATACAATGTTCAATATGTTTGGCATGATCTGGAATTATTTCAGAGATTGGTGGTTTATTTCACAACTCTTGCTATTAACACTCAAGATTCTTCTGGCTCAGAAATGCTGGAGTGACTTTCTTGCAGCTAAACATTCATTTACCTGTAAGGAAAACAAACTTTAACAGCTGCTGCCATATTTACTGAAAATACAAAGGTATTTAACTTCTCCAGAGGCTAAAAAGTGTCAAGACAGAACTGGTACCAACTACTTTTAGGAGGTATTTGAATACCACAGATTAAAAAAGGTAGACTGAGCTTGGTAACTATTGTTTGGATTGGTTTTATTCTTTTTATTTAATTTTATGAAACATTCAATTCAATATTATGGAAACAGATACGTCTTTTAAAAACACTGGAAGGTTGTTAAGAATTTTACTGTATGGTTGGTACCTTGCTGTGGCAGCCTTGAACACACCTTCACATTGTACAGGAACTGGTGGAAGGCTTGACACCCATCTGTTATCTATTGGCCTTTAGAAGCACAAAGCATTTGTTGTATCAGGAAAAAAAAGGAAGGGCTGCCAAAGAAAGCTATTCTCTTATATATCTGATCTAAACAAAAGCAGATTTCCAAGATATTCACGGAAGCAAAATAGTGCTTCCCAAAGATTTGGGAAAAATGCAGTTCTTACCCACACCAGACAACAGATTCTGGTGCAGCCATGGTCTCAGAAATCAGGGTGCTCCTCTGGGCAGGGCCTCGCACATTTTCAGCACTTGCCATCCAGTTTCCACAGCAAAACTGAAATTTGCCATCTTGAATCAGGGGACACCAGGCTCTATTTCCTCCCTCACAATGCACTCCTCTGGCAGCTGTAAGACCAGCTTGCACTGGGACCACTCCTCTGCAGAAACAGATCTTCCCTTTTCCCCTGGAATGCTGCCCCTTTCCTCTGCACAGTCCTTAAACACCAGTGTTAAAGCTAAAGAATTGCTTTGTGCCTATAGCCAACTGATGGAAAGCCTAGAAAAATATTTTTAAACTCCCCATCTGAGCACAGGAGATGCTTGATGGGTTCACCACTATTCTTTGCTTTTTACAGTTTGCTTATAGCAGGAAGGAGTTCACAAGATTTAGCCAGACAAAATAAACAAACCAGAAAAAATACACACACTATTTTCCACCTCTTTAATCACATCTAAGAACCTTTCAAGTTCTTAGGTGGAGAACTCCTCCTGTTACTCTGTCTTTCTAAACCCACATAGCAACCATCTTCGGGGATGTACAATTACACAGCATTCAATGCACTCACTCTGACACTAAAACGCATCATAAAGCACATTACAACTCTCCAGCATCCCAAACATATCCACCACCTATCCTGACAGCCACAGACAACAGCCAAGAAGAGATTATGGTTTAGGTCAGACAATTTTATAAGCATTTTATTTACATTCAGTTAACACAACCATACAATTAAAATTGTAGATAAAACATCTTTGGCTAAGATTTAATACCTTCAGTTAATGCATCCTCTTGCCAGCCTAGATCATACATTTCAAGCTTGGCTTTGATAAGATAGCTCATAAACTCAATATTCCCAACACAAATGAAGAGTATAGACATAGAAGAGAGTAAGACAAACTTAAAAATATGTATTTGAAACCAGAAATAAATAAATCAAAGGCACAAATCCCAATTGCTTAAAAGTTACTTAAAAAAAATCATAGAACTGTGGAATGGTTGGGTTGTAAGGGGCCTTAAAGATCATCTGGTTCCAACCTTCCTGCATGGACAGAGACACCCTCTACTACACCAGCTTGCTCAGTGCCTCACTCAACCTGGCTTTGAACAACTCCAAGGATGAGGCACCCACAACTTCCCTGGGCAACTAGCAGTGCCTTACTACCCCCCCCCCAAAAAAAGATGATCTTTTTTTTCCCCCAAAATCTAATTTAACCTACTGTCAGTTGAAAACCATACCTCTTGTCCTGCCACTACATGCCCTTTTAAGTAAGACTCTCTTCCCATCTTTCTAGCAGATGCTCTCCAGGTACTAGAAGCCTGTAATTGAGTCACCCCCTAAGTATTCTCTTTTGTAGACTGAACAATCCCAACACTCCCAGCGGGAGCCCCCAAATCTGGAAGCATCACTGCAGGTGGGGTCTCACCAGAGCAGAGCCGAGGGGCAGAATCCCCTTCCTTGCCCTGCTGGCCCCTCTCTGATGCAGCTCAGGATACAATTGGGTTTCTGGCCTGTGAGTGCTGGGTCGTGTCCAGCCTCTCACCCCCCAGCACCCCCAAGTCCTGCTCCCCAGGGCTGCTCTCTGCCTGTTCATCCCCCAGCCTGTGCTGACACCAGGAGTTCCCTTGACCCAGGGGCAGCACCTTGCACTTGGTCCTGTTAAACCACAGAAATTCCATGGGCCCACTTGTCAAGCTCATCCAGGTCCCTCTGGATGGCATTCCATCCTTCAGGAGTGTCAACCACACCACTCAGCTGGGTATCATCTGCAAGCTTGCTGGCAGTGCACTTGATCCCTTTTGTGTATTGTAATCTATTCCTTCTAAACACTTGCTCAGGCAAGAACCTGTGCACACTGCCTTGGCAAGGAGACTCTGATGCCCTCTCCCTCAATGTCTGTGCCAGTAAACCACTTAAGGTTTTAAGAAAAGCTGCTGAATTTGCAGATTTGACTTTTCAGTTATTTCATAAGATGGAGGTCAACAAGAATTTAAACAACATAACTTAAAAAAAAGAAAGGCCATGCTGACCTCTTCTACTTCTCCAGCCAAACACAGGATGTCTGCTGGATTAGCCAAGGGGCATGCTGCTTGTTAAGTACCCAGTGTTTTAACACAACATGCTTTCATTCTGTTATAAACACTTAATAGCAAGCACACATCACGAGACACAGTGGAAGAGCTCCCCTACTGGGCTGATTGCTCACCATTCAAAAGCTTACAAGCCACTTGAATTAACTCCTAAATAAATGTCTATACCTACCCCTTTTCCCCTCCCACAGCACTGTAACCCCCAGTGTCTGGCAACAATCCAAGCCAGAGCTAGTGTTACTGCAGAGCCCAGGAACCTCTTCATACCCATTCCCTCATCACAACTTACAGGTGGGCTTTTTGACTGAGAATATGAAATGTTGTTAAAAAATTGATAACTTCCTGCTACTCCAGTCAAGAAAGGGAAACGGGGGGAGTATCTAGAACTAGAAAGCAGTAGGCACAAAGTGTATTTGGAAAACCACAGTTGGTGAAAAACACTTGCCCTTCTTTGTACTTCAACTACCAGGTATTCTCTGACTTTCAGTTAAAAACCATAGTGTGATGCAAAATGGAAAGCCTGTTTGCAAAGTAAATGCCATTTAACAGACCAAAATCATACTGTAAATTGAAGCTATGTAACATCTCCTCTGCTCTGCATCAAGGTCTTTGGAGTCCCATTGCTTTTTGTAACACTTAGTCATGGTACATAAAACAAAGTAGGTACTGAAGTACATGCAGGATTGAAAGCTAAAATTTCAAAATTATTTTGTCATTTTCTGAGGCCGACTCAGATCTTTCTATAGCCTTCCTTCTGCATTTACATTAATCTTTGGTACCTTTACCTATAGCATGCCTAGTAGGAATGGAGGCCAAGCCACAATACAACTTGCAGAGGAGCCCAGAGGAAAGAAAAGCTCCCAGGTATGTCACTGAGTTTCCAGATGTTCTGCTGGGAGACTGCAGTGTGTAAACGAAGAAAGGAAAAGCAACAAGGAATATCTCTGGGTTTTGCTTCACCTGTCCCAAGACAGGTGTTATCAGCAATACTTTAAAGAATAACATGGCAGCCAGACAGACAAAACATGGGAATTCAAGACTAAAAGATATTACTTCCTCGGCAGCTCTCATGGACAGATTCCTTAACAAGCATGTTCTTTGGGTACAGTTTATTATTAAAATATCACATACTCCCCATTTATTTGAAATCCTTCTCACACTCTATTTGCCCAGCATGCATAGGATTTTAAAATTTCAGTGATCATTTCTTTGCTAACTGTTTCATATTCAGCCACTAAAAAGGAGGTAAAACACAGCATTAGAAGTACCATGTAAAAAATATTACACCAGAAACACAGCCCAGCTAGAACTTCTGCTCTAATCAACTAACTGCATCATGTCAAGGAAGATGCAAAACACTTCAAATTCAATCTGATGTGCAATATACCAGAAGTCACCTTCTCCTTCCTCCAGTGACCAGCCTGTCCTAAAAAATGAGGACCATCGTCACATAGCTGATTTCAGAGCATCTTCATCCTGCCTGTCACAGTAACATCTTCATCCTGCAGTCACAGTAACAGTTTCTTTCACAGGAAAAATTAATATTAAAGTAAATAAAAGAGGAATATGTTCAGAGATTGTTTCAGTATTGTATCTTTACATGTTCTGTAACTTATCTGCCACAAGCTCATTGTAAGCTTGCTCTCATTTTTGTTGCCTCTGTGTTTCAGTTGTTAGGAAGAGATTGGCCCAAGAGGGAACCTTTGGGTCTGGGACACATTCAGAAAGGCACTGGGGACCCAGGGCAAGGCAAGTACCATGAATGCAAACACAAATCAACAGCTGGATACAGTTCCACTCTGTTCTTTCAGTTTTTCTCACAAAACCACAAACACTGTGAGTTGCCCTGTTGCTGGAAACCCCCTTACCAAACCATCTGCAGACAATTAATACATCACTGCAATTTTATCTGTTTCTACATGACAGTAGAAGGAAGCTTGTTATGTCCCAATACAAACACAGGCAAGGTTTAACTTCCCCAACAACATGTGAAATCCCATATTCCCAGCAATTGACAACATTCAAATTCAAGACACTGGCTAGCTACCACTTTTTGCAATCAGCAGTAATTAAGAGATTAATATGACATAGTTAACAAAGCTGTAAACAGAAACTCAGTTCTTGCCTGTGAATGCTGATTTAGAACATGAAGAATAACTCTAGTAATACAAAAATAATTGTTTTATCAAAAGCCAGGCCACATTTTGCCTCTCTTTACCAATAGCATGGGCCGAATCCTACTGATGTCCTCAGCTAATTTGGATTTAGCTACATATTACAAGCATGCTGGCAAGCAGCCAGAAGAGATCATCAGCAGATGGCAGAATTGACTACAATCTATTTTGTAGTTAGACCACACGGCTGTGTCTGCACTGAGTGAGGAAATAAGACTTTCAAAAGGGGAGGAGAAAAAATAAATTGGATTCAGAAGACTCTGTAGCTTATTGCTCTCCCCCTCCCCTCTCCCTCCCAAAAGGAATAAATGAGAAAGATAAAACACACATGTGCTACAGAGAAATATCTTGACTGAAGAGCTAAGCTATAGCCTGCTAGTATTCTCTAATGAGTGTGCTCCTGATTTCCACACAGTTGCTGTAGACATATTCCTGGTCAGTCAGATGATTCAGGTGTCATGCGGGATTGCACAGCAAGGCACCCACCCAGCACATCCCAGTCACCATTCACAGACTCCAACACACAGCACAGCTACAGTGTGAACTTCGGTTCAAGTCCCAGAAAGGTCCTACAACAATCTTTGAGGTGGCTGTACTAGCTGTCAGAAAACAGGGACTTATAAGTATAATCCCTCCATAGAAAATCCTTGTTCCTATTCTAGAACCAAGGGACACAAACCATCATCATCAGTTGTATCACAGTTTAGACAAATCGGTTAAAGCCAGAGGCAGGTGTGCTACATACTTGCTCAAGTGCTCATCTAGAGATCACAGCTTCCTTGGGCTGCTTGTAATTCCTGTGAAACAAGACAGGTAATATTTCATTCCACCATTTTTTTTTAGTTTTTCACAGATGGAGGAAATGAGGCTCAGCATCGCTGCAGCTTTCTCAGCTTAACAGCCTGTCAGAGAAGGTTTTACTACTAAATCTCAGTGGCATAGCTCATCACAAAGCCATGCCCAAAACAAATTCAAAGAATCTAGAGGACAGAGACCAAGTCCACAGATGGAATGAAAACCCACGAGTAGTTCCAGCATGCCAAGAGCTACAGTACATGTAACAGTAAGTAATTCTCCTCTCTCAAGAAAAAGAGAGAATGGGAAGATTGGAGGCATCTGGGAGTAGGGAGGAGATACTGTTAGCAATGTTACCACTGGCTTTCCTTAAAGCCTTTCCCAAAAGCCTTAGACATGATTGTCCAAGTTGATGTTTTTCAGATGAGGTAACAAAATCTTGCTAAACTAAGGATCATAAACAGCCTACAACCAGACAGTCAATTTATACCATTATTTGCAGTTTTAAGCTTAATCAGCACCATGTGTCCCCACAAGATGACTGAGTAGCACTGCACAAGGTTAGACCATCTGGAGCTGGGATTTTACTTTCTTTTGATTCTTAACTGTTACCACTAATTCTGGTGTGCCCGCTGTCTCCCTGAGCTCTAGCTCCTTCTGCCAGATCAAGATCCTGCGTATAGATATAAATGCTGACACGGAGAACATTTCTGCCTCCCACCTTCACAGCAACTCACAAGCACATAATTTCTCAAACACTTCCATGCCTTACAGAATTCCTTTCTTTGTCTTCTCTAGTTTACTCCTTCTCCTCCTCCTCCCCCATCTCTTCTGACAATTTAAAGAAACAAATGTCAGACCAAGAAACCTCATGTCATGTCTTCCAATGACAGTCCATGTTGACCAGATGACCCTTACTGAGACTACATAAGCAGAATTCAGCATGACCACACCTATTTTCATTCCTCAAAAGAAGATCCAGTGCCTAAGAACCCCAAGTTTTTTCCCTACTCAATATAAGAGCTCCAGTAAGACAAGTGTGCACATGCTGCTCATGCATCTTGCTCACTCCTGCAAGCATGCGCTGTCAGTCATCACCACAACTTCTAGAGAGAGCAAGTTTAAAAACAACAAATTGCATATTCTGGAGCAGGACTGATATTTCAACATATCGTCCTTAGTCTAAAACTAAAGACGATTACACGAAATATAAAGCGCCTAATAACAAAGAGCCATGATAAATCAATTTTGCTTGCCTGCAGTACAATCTGGATTTAGCTACTTAGTACATCTTAATAAACAAGACACCCATTCAAAGCATAATAAATGAAATGTTTTGCCTTGAGGGACAGTTTTACTTAATAGTTTGGTGTTACAATGACAGAACATGTGATCTGTCAGTCTGAATATCTTTTGTTCTCTGGAACGTTTTGAAAATGGGTGGTCTGTCTGCTTCACACTAGATCATGCTTGAGACACAGAGCACCCTTCACATCCACAGCAACATGCTTAACACACAGAAAGCATTTTGCTTTGATAATGAAATCAAACAGAAATCCCAAAATAAACAAACAATGGTTCTCTGGAACATGATCCCCTAGTTTCCAAAGTCTGTGATGTACTTTATACCAAGTCACAGAAAACCCACACACAGAAAAAGCAATTTGGGAATATGATGTAAACAGTCAAAAGAAAAAACAAAGAAATCACCACAGAAACACAAACCAATAAGCAGCTGAAAGACAGTTGGTGCTTTTTCTTGGCATTAGAAAGTTTGATAAAATAATGAACTTCAGAGCAACCTTATGGCTGAAGCTTCCATCCCTATTTGCCATACAGTTAACAAACACAGACATGGGAACAACTGAGTAATCTCAGTTTCTCTCTACTCAAGTGTTTACAGGTACCTACAGTGTCATACAATGGACAATAAGCATGAAGCCAATCCTGCTGGCAAATGCAAAACAACTGGAAAATGAAAATTACTGCATCTTCAGTTATCTGTCCCCACACATATGTATTTGCTGTGGATGTATTACATTTATAAGCAATATGAAATGTTACAAGGGTAGATTTAAAATAATTCCCCAAACCTTGAATAAATTCCTCTCCATGGACACCAGCCTCGGAGATACCGAATCTGATCCCATACACAGCTCACATAAATACATAATTCCCTATCAAGGCCAGTTGTAACACTGATGTTTATTATGATTATTTAATCCTTATCCCCAAATTACACACATATTGACACACAGTGGAAGACGAAATTTTCTTCCCTCTTTCTGACAGACTATACCCCAATCTGCCACCTCTCAGGTTATCAGCCAAGCACAGAAATAGCTGTATCTGATCACAGTAATAGTCCATCCATCTCTTCTATACCAATTCATTTAGGGGTTCATTTGTCCCTGATGCATGAGAGTTTCTCTATTTCTAGATATTTAATCTGATTTTGAGTAACATAAACCCTTCTGGTCTCAAGTTTCCTTCAGACTCTAGTCACCCTAGTTTGTCAATTATATCAAAATTAGTGATCACATTTGTAACCCCCTTTGCAACAAATGCCCCTAGTTGCCAGACTAAGCATAAAAGGCATTTTAGATTGAAGTGATTCTGCAACAATGAGTGTGAATAGGGAGGGGAGGACATGGTGAGCAAGTTTTTGATCCCATAGGAAGTAACTCAGGGAAAAATGAAAAGCTGCTCTTTTCTATAGGAGAATAGCATTAAAAGATCCAACAGCAAAATGTTCTTCTGGGGATGAAAGTCAAGATATATAACAGCAGCTCAGTAAGGCTTCATCAAGAGCCCTTTCAGGACTGTAAAAGTCAAACAGGAGAGGTACAAAGATACATTATTAGGAGTGAGTATAAAGAGACACATACAAGCAGGAGAGATGCAAAAGTCAGAAAGGCTAAGGCCCAGGCACACCATGAGTCACAACTACCAAGGGAAATAAAAAGTTACAATAAGGAAGTTAGATTAATAACTAGAAGTAGAAAGATAGAGAATAGACAAATCCATTACTGTAGGAAAGTCGTCTATTAACCAACAGAGAATGTGAAGAAATACCTGATGGCACAGCTCAGACAATCGCCCTTACCTTGAGCTTTGCACTATTTTTAATAAGAATTAAGAACTAGGATTTTAAGATAGGGGGAAAAAAAAGAAAAAAAGAGCAATTAATTTAAGTAGGTACAGACTATATATTTAGGCTGGCATGGTGTAAAAAATACTTAAATAATAAAATCATTTTTAAGAATTCATACATTCATGGAATTATTTTAAATCTACCCTTGTAGCATTTCATAGATAGAGTTCCAAAAGGACAAACTGAATTACTAGCAGTAGAAAGGGAGAGATTAAAAGGGATGATCAGTATAGCTTTGATACCCATAGCAATGCTGAAGTGAAAGAAAGCTTAACTCCAAAGCATGTAGGGAATAACAACAGTCAACAGAAAGGTTTTGTTAAACTAATACATTACTTAAATTATGGCAGAAAAAGATTAGATGCACAACTTAACTGCCTGAATATAATTGAGTTATACCACATATTTCATTTGTGGACTACTGAAGTATGGTTTATATCAAATTACAGCTAAAGAAGCACACAGCTGGATGAAAAAAAAAAAAAAAAATCTTGTTTTTGATCAATAGTTCTTGGTAACTCATTATCAAGCTAGGAAAGCATGAAGCATGGCACAATAAGGTTTTCCTCACAGTCCAGTACAACATGATAGCATGAAAGAAAGACTGTCCTCACTTGCAGATTTAGTGGAACTTATCAGTCCAGGAAAAGTATTACAAGCACCTTAAAGGCCACAGCTAACATGCAACACCATTTCTCTGCTTCCAAATAAAGACATTTCATTATTTCACCAACTAAAAGTGATTGATTCAGTAAATGGAAAAAGAAAGCCCTCAGATTCAAGAAGAGTTACAAGTGTTTGAGCAGTAGTCTTGCAGCACTTCAAGAAGAAAGAGTCCAACACTTTCTATCACTCTCATCCTGCTGTTTTGATGTTGTTCTTCAAGCTGCTGTCTGAGAAGCAGACAGAATGTTTGATAGGCTCAGGCTGGGAAATCATTCTGCCAGGCAATAGCAACAATAACCTGATTTAAGTTCTGAGTCACAGTTTATTATAAAAGCTTGACTACATAGTTTCACAAAGTTAATAATAGCTGATCCTTGTATTGACAACCAGATTGACAGCCTAGGCCCAAACATATGTTGAGAGAGCTGCTATGAGGCAGAACAGAAGTACTCAGACATAAATAGTTCCATCACATTTTTGAAACCATGAGGGTTTCAAGTCTCCAGAGACACCTAGATATCAAGTGTCATGATGTGGTTTAAATTGGCATCAAAACATCTCTGAAGGACACATAAAAGCATGCCTGCAAAACCATGTTTCATGTGCTTATTTTCACATGAGCAATAGTGACCTGAGGCAAAGAGGATTACTGCCCAGAGATTAATGACCACTTGGATTCAACATCACAAAGTTTCATTTCAAGCATCATCTATGTCTAGATAACACCTAGCACCCCAGAAATGTCTCACTTCTCAGTCATTAGCAACTGTGAGCACCCCTGTACCTCACAAAACACATCACTGGCTAGAGGAGATGAGGTAGAATAAAAGGAGGAGTTTTGGAAGGAAGATGGTTGCTGTAACACCCACAGCTCAGGATGGCAAGCTAGCACGCCAGCTGCTGCCAGTCAAAAAATCCCAGAATGAAATGTCAGCTTCTAGAAAGCTTTTGTGAGGATTTCTTTCCTCTTACTCTGTCCCCCACATCAGTTACTGCTCCTGAATCAAACAGCAGGGACAAAACCATCAAGCTTTCTTCAGATAAAACAGTAATTAAGCATAAGAGTTTTGCCTCCCTAAGCAAGATCTGCACATCTCTCTCCCTCAAGTATATGCCTGAAGTCTTATCTCCCCACCCTGAGTTGTAGAGTGAACCATCTGAAGGTCAGGCTCTCCTCCACTCATGTAATCAAATCCCTTTTTCAAGGTCCCACGACTCCCTTGGGGCAGCAAATCAGAGGAACAGACAGGAAAATGTACTCTGCATATAACCTCATCAGAAAAACAGTTAACACTGCTTCAATAAGTAAAGGGAGAATGAATTTACTATCAACTCCACTCTACAGATTTAGACTCTTGAAAGACTTGTGATTGAAGATTTTAGAAAAGGGACACATGGCCTCGTGGTAGTAATCCCAAGCCTTCACAGAACCTCCAGACTGAGCAAAACCACACACAAAACCTCAACAGTTTATGAAATAATGAAAAAAGCATTGACTATATAGTAAAAAAGTGTGACACGCTTTTGGAAATTTAACTCTTGTATATTGCTCAGATAGACCATCTGCAGGCCAACTCCCTCATTTCTTGGGACCAGCCTGTTTTTGGAAAGGCACATATTGATGGGGCCTCTATCCAGGGCTGGTTTTTGTTTTCAGATGCTCCATCTCCTCCTCGGTGCCAAACTTTTTAAGCTTTTCATTTTTTAGTGTTTCAAAAGTTAAAGGCTGTACAATCAGCACACTAATACCAGTAAACAAGCCATCAATTTTTCCCCCAAACAAAATTGTGCAGCAGGATTATCTGGCAGAAAATCTTATTTGTAAGAAGTGTATGTGTGAGACAGTACAAAGACTACGGAGAATTTATTCCACTGAATCCCAATATCCTTATTCACCTTCCTACTTCACTACAAACTCATACCATCACTGGGACTGGCTTAATTTATAAATCTGAGGCCCTGAGGAACTGTTTCAAATGCTACCCACAGAGACACAAAAAAAGTAACCTATGTACCACAGAATGAGCAGTACACATCTACCCAAATGGAATCTAATTCTCCCTTGTTTGTAATTCACCTTATATTCACATCCAACCACATGTACAGATGAAACTGTCTTACAAATAAGATGTTTTTACCTTTAATAGTGAAATACTTTTCAAGTTTGGCAAGACATTACACACTATGACTAAATGTTATTCTTGGAAACAGAAAAATTAACTTTTCTATAATATATAGACTCTTGTTTTACACATCAGTTATGTGTAAAAACAGTTAACTTCTACATGATAAGCCATTCTGGCCCCACAGACCTCCTGAGAATACTCAAATTTAAGATTTTTGAGGGGGGAAATTGAGAAGAGGGGAGGGGGGTGAGAGTAAGGCATTTAAGGCAAGCAGACACATCTCTGTTTAGGAGTCAAAACTAATTTGAAAAGCTTCAACCCACTTCACACTAAGGTAAGTGCGTCACAGCACAGAGGTGCCTTGTGCACAAGAGCATGTACAACAACTGCATCCTTACTATGAATAGCCTTTAATGGCTATTAATAGAAACAATCCACAGCTTGCTTGATGGACAGATATTCCATCCTCTGAATGTCAGCATCTGGCTCTCATTCTCTTCTCAAAAACTGATCAAGACAGACCTCTGCAAAAGGAAACTGAATATGAATAATACAGTGAGCTTGGGGAGAAAAGAAAATACTACGGTTTGTATTTTGTTGGGGGGGAGGGTCTTCTGAATTTTATGGGGTTTGCTTTTATTTTTAATAAAGGATTAATCCCCCTGCTCTCTTGCCCATGTACACCTAATATGTCATTTTCCAGACATCACAGCAGGTTCTAGCCCACCCACAGCTTCAGGGATTAATTAGACATTCCCTGTGTCTGAAAGAGACCATAATTTCTTACCCAGTGATTACTATTTACAGGCCTGCTTGATTACAGGTCTCTTTAATACCATTGTTTCTTCAGAACTGACTGAACCAGCTGAAGTATTTCCAGGGTTGCTACCTGCAAAGTTGAAAGAAATCCTTCATTTTTATGGTTACTGCAGCCTCCTGAAAACGATGAAGAAAACCATGATTAAATGAGTAAGTTCAGTGTTTGATTAACTAATCCATATAATCAGACTTGCAAGCTTTTTGTGCTTCACTCCATTCTTTCCACCAGTTCAGGCCAACATTTTTTCTCATTTAAGATCTATTTGCTCTTGAGATCTTGAGATCCTGTTTAAAGAAGAAGGTAAGGGACAAGAGCTGTTAAGCTCATCATTGGGAGACCTCCCTAACAAGAAAATAATCAACAAATTTATTCACATACATTCACAAGCAAAAAAAAAAAACCCAAAAAAAAAAACCACAATCTTCTACCATCAGCTTCAGAGATGCAACAGCAACACTGAACACTTATTCTGAGCAGTGCATTTCTGAATCCCACATTTCTGCTCCTCTTGAGCAAGTCAGCACAAAGGCAAAGCTAGCAGCAGCAAATGAAGAGTGCAAAGAAAGGGGGGAGAAAAGCATACCTTCCCTTCTTAATTGCACCAGGTAGCATCTGTGGAAACATTCCTGTAATTCATCAGATAGCAAGAAATTCAGCTGTCAACTAGACTGTGCTGTTCACAAGAGCTGCACAGTGACTATTTGTGCATCATGGAAGAAAGTGAGAAAAAAGATGATGAATTTCAGAGCATTTTCTCTGAAAAAGTATCTTTTCATATAATCATTTATTTGATTAAGCAAAGAGTTGAATTACTTCAGATACTACTCCTTATGGTAATATTTAGACATGTATATTTTGTGCAGATATACACAATTTTAGTTAGCAAGAGACAAAAATCTGAAGAAGACTCAGGCATCAAGATAGATCCTTGTCAGAAGTTTCCTGCATGCTCCTTCACCATAGAGGGCAATATCAAGTCTGTGGATGGAGTTCCACTAGCCCTAGGTAGGCATTTGTTAGCATTAGAATTCACAATAGAATAATTAATTGTTTAATTGAAACACCTCTTCTTCGTCTCCTGCAGTGGGACCAAACATTCTACAACACATAACACCACTTGCAGGGAACTGGCAGTAATACCTCCCCAGGTATGGCAGCAACTGATGGAAGGGAGACCAACCCAAACTAGGAATCACTCAATCACATGCATTTCTGTAAAACCTGTCACAGCTGGGGAGAAAGTCAGCCCCAAACCCTATGTTTACCTCAGCATTTACTCTATCCCAAAACACAAAGCATTGATGAACAAAGCAAGAAAGAGTTGAATTGTTCATTTTCAACTCATTTTCCTGCAGTAGACTTTATTTCCTCAAACCTATAATATTTGAAAATACTTATGGGAAGAAATGATGCACATAAAAGCCTCCTCTGTTGCTCTGTTGGAGAACTGCTTTTCCTAATGTTTTGATCCCAGATGACTACTAGAGCTTCAACCTAAAACAAACTTGCTAAAGGAATGCTACAAAAGAAGATAAGCATTTCATATAACCTAGCACAGTAATTCCTGTTCCTCAGATTGGAGTCAGCGTTGCTGGAACATGGGAGTAAAGCCTGCATTAATCACAGAACAGAATCACAGCATCCCTCAGACTGAAAGGGACCTCAAGAAGCCTCATATTCCATTTCCTTCCCAGAACAGGGCCAGCTTGTAGGAATTCACTCAGGTGAGCTGATTTCAGTACCAGTGAGGAACTCTCATAGTAATTTGGACGAAGCTCAAAGATAGTACATGCATAACTTCACTTGCAAGGAAGAAAGAAGGGAAGAAAGGGTGGGGGGAGTGCAGATGAGCCCTACTACCCGAAATCAGGACATGTGAAGAATCAGCAGCACTTATCCCTCCACCTGACCCTGAAAGTAAACAGTAACACCAAAGTTTGGGGACAAGTTGTTCATTATATGCAGGAGACACAAGGAAATATTTTATTTCCCACCAGATAGGTGGAATTTACATGCCCTTGACTTTGCTTGATATTGAAGTAACGAGATCAAGAATTCCCACAAACACCTCATTGTACCTGTCACTCCTACTTGCTTGTTCCTCCCAGGAGCAGAGCCAAACCACACCATAAACTGACATGACAATTTTGAATTTCTTTCTGCTAAGCTTTGTTTCCTCCTTTTTTTTACTGCACATTCATTATTCATTCTTCTTTATATTGTCCTAATGAAAGCAGGATATAGAAAGTTACAGATTAAAATCTTTGCTGAACCTGGACCAGAAAGATTCCTACAACTTCCCACTTGCTGGGTAAATAAACCCCTTCCCTGTGACCAGCCTTAGCATTTTAATTTTTATTAGAATTATTCTTGGTGCCTGCAGCTAGCCTTCCCAAAATGTAGAGAAACAGATGCATAATAAAAACCCTACTTATACCCTGGATGAGACTAATCAATACAACTCTAAATTGTGTGTTTATTTCCACTTTTTTTTAGGGAAACAGCAACTGAAAAGCAACAACTTGTATCTGGAGGATGGATAATTACGGACAGCAAGTGTCATTTCAATACAAATAGGGGAAATAAATGTAAATTACACAACACTTAACTCTTACGAATTGGCTGTTAACTGAGACAATAGGCTACAAGATGTTGTTTGCAGTATCTCATTAATAAAATTCAAAATTGTTTTCGGCAATTATGTGCAATCATTGTAATTTTATCACTGGCCAAAAGTAGTCTCTCACTGCATGCTTCAACATATAATTGCACTGCAGATTGCCAAGAAAACCATTCTGTCTGCAGGGGAGATCTGGAGCTCTACCACACCAACACACAAGTGTCACACGCTCGAAAAAGAAAATGCTAGTTCAGAAAAGGGTGTGTGCTAGTGAAGACTCGTAAATGTTCTTAAGAGACCAAGAACAGCATTTTCAAACAGCAACGGCTCACTTCCCTAAACTAATTCTAGTTGCTCTAGACTCGCATCTTTCAGGCTTTGCTTTGACTTAAGATGTTTCTTTGTAGCTGAGTTTTTACTCTCAAGATTAATCTTCTGGTCTGATATATTATATTAACCACATCACACTCATTTGTCAATTATCTCAACAACCTGCTCTGCAGAAGGCAAGTGAGACGCTGGTTCTGCAGCAGCACAAGCAGTCCCACCCCACTCCATCCAGGTACTGGCATTTTTGGAGGGACATAAGCAACAAACAGCTCTCTTGCAGCCTTGCACAGCTACTCACCCAAGAGACAATTACCATTTCCTTGATTACCATGGAGGCCATGCCACAAGCTGTGCTTGTCTGCTTTTACCTGCAGGAAACAGAGCCAGAGCCCAGTCTGGGGGACAGCAGTCTGGGCAGAGACCAGCACAAAATCTGTAGCTGAAAACACCCTACAGCATCTGGATGTCCCCTCTTCCTGTCCCCACACCCCACATCCAAACCCAGGGTTTCTCCCACACATCCTACCTCTATGCTTCAAGCTTCCAGGCCACCTGCATATTAATTCCACCAGTCCCTTCATCCTCCCTGACCACTCCCACAGCTTTTTCATCCCCTTGACCTTACACACACCTTCACATCCTACCTCGTCCTTGTCTGTTACTAGCACACATCAGAGGCACAAAGTTAGTGACAGCCCAGTTATTTCGGATTTTAATACACTGCAATGTCAGAATCTCCTCAGTTGAAGCAGAATTCCAGTCCTTTTTTTTTTTTTTGCAGTGACTTATGCCCACTTGGGCAAAAATAGAAACAACAGAAATAAGCATAAACCCAAAACAGAGCAGCTGGCTACTTCACCATCACCTGCATACACATGGGACACACAGGGGCTTGCCCACATCACTGACAGGAGCTATTCTCAAGTCCCTGTGACATCTGTAGACTACCTGCAACTTGCCAGAGTGGAAAGATGGAGGCAACTAAGCCTGAAAAGTTTGGTGGATATGTATTTGGGAGCCAAATTTGCCTAAAATTTCTGTGTGTGCATGTCTAGCTGTATCTTTTATTCTTTACAATACAACTGTAAGCAAGGTCCTAGAACACTCAGCAAACATTACAAGAAAACTCACCTCCTTTGTCCAGCTCTATCAGCAGTGAAACTTCCCAGCTTTTGCCACCCATTCCCTCCTCACAGATACAACTTGACACATCAAAGAATGTAGGGAGTCTTCTTTCACTTCCTCCTTGCTAATTTTCTGAGATAAAAATCTGGTCTTATAAATTTTAACAGTGATGAAAATTTGGTTTTATAAGTATGAATCTAAGTACTTTTTAAGAGCCCAACACATTCAACAGGGTTTCTTCAGACTACCAAAACCATAAAATATACATGTTTTTAAGCAAAAGTATACAGCACTTTTACAAGAGAACTGAGAAGAGTTGACGATAAAAAAAATTAACAAAAAAAATACTCCCACCAATCAATGCCTTTCAGAAGGGGCAATTTTAGACCGCTTTAGGCACTGAAATCCAAGTCAGCTGTGCTATACCTCCCTAGGGAAGAGGGATGGACCAAAGTAGGAGCAGACAGAATAACTGCCTTGCATGGGGGATAATGACAGGTACCTTGACAAGTACCACAGTGCCTTTATAAAATGTTTCACACACACAAATTATGCAATGCAGCTAATGATTCGACAGGGGTGGAAGGAGACTGGAAAGCAGAGCACCACTCATTCATTCTGATGTCGTGTTGTTCATACGTTACAGACACATCCGTCTGTGTTTTGACAGCCTGCCAGTCCATCAGTACCTAAAGCACACGACTTGCCGTAGGCAATTTGACCCTTTTCTTCCTTTCCTACGCCCTCTTGCTTATTCTGAAGAATACAGGCTCTCCAGTAATAGCATTTGATGTTTTTAAAGGCAGGCCACAGTTCAGGATTATTTTGCGTGCTGAGAAAGCCCACAGGCACTCTCAGTATTTTCTGTGTAATTGCAGCTAGCTCTGTCATGAGGAAGAATGGAAATTATAATTTTGTTATTCAGATTTTTTCAAAGTCAGGACTAAAGTGAGAGTGGATCTAGAACTTCATCCAAAACAGAAGCTTTCAGCACCTTCAGATAACTAATCTAACTTAGTGTGGACTTTGGCCTTGTTCCTTTATTTCTGTTTTTTCACATTGTTTTGGCTATAAAAATACAATTGTGCCACCAAATATAGAGGTTCAGAAATATAAGGTCTACATGCCTTATTTTTTCCACAAGTTGTGCTACCTGAGTAGATAGACAGAAGAAGATACCTGGCTGTACCTATTTCTTCAGTTGCCATCCAACAGCAGGGTTAGAAACGTGATGGGAGCTGCTTGAATTACAAGACTTAAAATAAGGAAAAAGAAAAGGTTAAGTCATAACATAGTATTTAAAGGGGAGATAAAGTGATGGGCAATACACTTTCCACCTTTACTTTCTGTACAAATCATGCATCTGCAGTCTGTTCCCACAAGAACCCTCGAATATAAAACATTACCCAAAAAAACCCCACTACAACATTTTGTATGGCTTGCTTTTCAGTGTGGAAGTGAGGGGAGATCCTTTTTCTAATTTTTTTTTCCTTTTTAAATTGTCTTTATCTCATCCCACAAGCATTTCCTCCTTGCTTTTGCCCTTCAATTCTCATCACCCTCCTCCTGAGGGGCTTCCAGCTAGGATCAGCCCGCCAGTGAGGGGCTTGCTAGGTGGCAGTTCTACTGGTAAGGGAAAATTGAAAGTGGGCTACACCTGCAATTTGAAATCCAGAAAACACCATTTGTTCAGTTTTACCCACATACAGCTGCATTTGAACTAGAAATTTAGCTCATCATTGCACCTGATTAGGCACTGCCTCTCAAATCAACAAACCCTTTTCAAATGCGTGCCTACCCTGATAACAAATTGCTTCTGCCTTCTCCATGCCAAGTATCCCTACAGGAATTTAAGGCAGAATTTAGAAGTGCTTAGTGTCCTGAAAGGTGTTAATATTTAGTCACTCACTCAACACCTGATTAGGGATTCACAGCAAGTCAACTCAAAACACTCCCTTTTACCCCTGTCTGTAATTCCCTTCTACTACTGCTCACACCGTAACAGCAGTAAAGCACTTAATGCTGTTTTACACACAGATGAAGCACTGCACGTGAAATAACCTTTAAAAAAGCAAAGGCAACTCATCCCCAGCTCACATGACCTCTCCAAAGTATTTCTTTTATACTCATAGCCACTGGACTAAATGCTGATATCCTCATCCAAGCAAAACTTACTCTGAATTCAGAATTTCTCCAGACACTACTTGAGCAGTAGACTAGGTGTTAAGGTCAGCTCAGCACTGACTTCAGGGGGTGAAAAGAAAAAAAACAACCCACCACAAGAACAAGACTCAATTTTACAGACATTTGAAAGAAAACAACAGAAAATTCAGCAGGTCTGAGTATTAAAATCTGATGTGATCACATGACACCACTGATGACAATCTACTCAAGTTGAGAGCACCTTGTGCTCCCTGCTGCCTTGCACATTACACTTTCACTAGGATTAGGCTGTGTCAAACAAAATATGGAATAATCATTTCCACCCTTTTGCACTCATTTTGCTCTAGCCCAAGTGACCACAGAGAATTAAGAACCAAGCTGTGCCCAAGTTTCAACAAAGTGTTCTTATTCACAAATCAAGGATTTCCTCACGCAGCCATTCTACCATGGATTTTAAAAGACTGAAGAGAGTCATGCTCCTATGACCACAGACTACAGAATTAGCTGAAGTGCCATGCTCTGGTTCACACAAAGAGAGAAGCAGGAGAGAGGGCTTGTGCATTGGCATCACAGGAGTAACACATACACCACGCTCCTTCCTGACATAAAAATGAAACAGATGCCAGGGCACTGTGCTGTCCCTGAACACAGGGCACCAAGCTGACATACATACTTGGACACAGATCAGCCTCCTGGTGCTTATTGGAAAGCCCACACATTAGAGCTAGCCCACAGCCAGCAAAACTGGCAAAAACTGTGCAATGCTACAAGAGAAGCACACCATGCTGACTGTGCACCTTCAGGCACCACGGCAAGGAAGGAGGAAGGCCAGGTAGAAGTGCTTGCTGGCAGGGCAGGTTGGCACTTGCACTGACAGCAAAAGAACCCCTTACCTACATCCAGGAACCCATTACCAACCTTCAGGGACACACTGGCACAGAATTACCCTGCCAGCTCAATTGTTTGCAGGGTCAGAGCTATAGCCACACACAATGACCATGAAAAACGATCCGTCACCACACAAGCAGAAGAGTTTGATTGTTTTGACAGTTTTAGCTAATCTGAAAGCAAGGTAATAACCTGTAAGAGCATTTCATGATGTTTTATTTCTCAGCCAACAGCTTGTCTCCACCTGTGTCTACAGAAAAAAGCACTAAGCACAGGGTAGGGTGAAAGATGCAAGACCTAGAATTATATGCCATTTACCAAAGTTACCTCCTCTTGCCTTTGGGTAGAAACATCCTAGAAGTTAGAGTGGTCTAATGATCCAGGTGTTAAATAACCCTTGCAGGGTAAAACTTCCCTATAGTCATGAAAACTGCTGCCTGGAGGAAAAGAAAAAGAAGAAAATGTTTCTTCAAACATCTCTACTTTCTGTCCAATGCTTTACTCATTGAAAGTTCAGAGACCTGGGGAAGTTTTTATGCATATAACAACATTTTATCCCTCATTTGCTTCTACAATAAAAACAGAAGAAGCAGCTGTATTTACAGTTTACAGCTTAGAATTATTTTTTTATTACCATGTCAAAACATTCATGTTAACTTAATCATCAAATCCATTTATTTGGATAATGGATTTGCTATTACAATTGTGGTGATAAGTTAGAGTGATAATACGGTTTAACCACAACACATTAAAATTTTACAACTTTCACCTGAAGATTTCTGTTGAAAACTTACACCAGCTTAAGTTTCCTGTGGCTCTTCTAGAATAGGTTCTTTGCTTGTGGTACTTGCAATGGAACTCAGGCATTGGAATTTGTAGAAAGTTCCATGGGAATTCTGTGAAACTCATTTCCATCCCATTGCCTCAGTCCTAAAATCTTCTACAGGTTTTTCCTGCACACTCTGGAAACGTACAGAGACACCACATTCTAAGCTTGGCAGCCCCTCTTCTGGGCTACACAGCATTTAGAAGTGTTGGAAATCTTTCAGAAGACAAAACTGCCTGGGTGAATAACTACTAGTGTAACATCATTAAACAGCCCTCCCATGTCACAAGCAAGAGAATACATACTCAGAGCAACCCCCTCAGACAGTCTGCTTAGTTTAAGTGTCGCTGCTATCATCACAGAGCAGGGAGCAGTCCTTACTTTTGTGTACATAGTGCACACCATTACAGGACTCTGTTTCCCACAGATATAGTTCAGCATAAGATGCAAATAATGTAATACAACAGCCAACATGATGGAGTCTGCCCAAGAGGCACAAAAAGGTAAAAAAGAGCAGAAGAGAACTCAACCAATACTAATGAAGCAAGGAAGAACATGACACTGTGTACAAACTTTCATAAACAATTTCAATGAGCTGTATTTTTTCTTTCCCTAACCTGCCCTAGTATGAACAGGACAATCTAATGTAAGACACTACATAACATTAAGTTCACCCTTCAAAATACAACAACATTGTTAAGGAGTCTGTCATTTTCCTGTAATTAATGCCCTGCTGCATCTGACAGACATCAAGTGTTCATGGCTCACACCAATGAATTTCAGCTTTAAATGTTGTGTAGGTGTCAGCAAATACTGATTTTTAATGGCAAAAACAACTGAAAGGAAAAGCATCATTGTAATCAGATGAGTTGTTAAAAGCTCAGGGATGGCTACAGGTTAGGAGGCATGCAGTAGAAATCTGAATACACATGAGAAAGAAGATACCAATTTTGTCAGTGATGCCAATTCAAAAAGAATATTTCAGAAGAAGGAAGGTATAAGTTAATAACCCTGTTTGAATATCATTCCAACATGTACATCTGGCACAAGGTCAAGCGCCGGCATGCAAAGTCCTTGGTCCATACTTGACACACTCTGCCACTGAAAATTTCTTATTTGCCCACTTCCACTCAGGGCTAAAATGGGGGTAAACAGCCACCAGCCCACAGAGGACTCAGTTACAACCCAAACTTTCATATGAACAGTCAAAGTGCAATTTGAACTGCAACTGGTGACTTGGCAACAGCAGAAAGCAGCTGGACTCTTTGAAAGAATTAATCTTGCTAATGCCATAAAACAATAGCAGGTATCAAACAAATATTGTGCAGTGACTCAGATGCAGATTGATGATGAAAAATCATCACTTCATCAGAAGGCTTTCTGACTTAATTAACATATAAAGTTTACAAGTAATAACAAGGACTAGCTGTAATCTGGATGCCTTTGAAGTACTGCACCAGAAAAACTCAGTTGCAACTGAAGTACTCTATCAGCTCAAAAGCCAGAGGAAATTCTCCATTTGAGGTTGACAAATCCTCTGAAGTCTACCCAAAAACCTGCGCATCCTGTTTTACTCCACCACAACTCTGCACCAAGTTTAGGAGAATTTACACAGGTTTGTACCTTGGGGTACAGTCTATACAATACATCAGCCAGTCTTGTGATTCAAACCCATCTCCTACACACTGCACAGAAGGAAAACAGAATGAGGCCGGGGAAAACTTATCTTGCCAGATAGAAGCAGAGCTGTGTTATTGACCTGCCAACTAGAAAGAGCTCAGAATTTAGCAGGTCCTTCTGCTCAAAGAAACTTGCTACTCAGCTAGATATGCAGCTAAATAACATATATATGCTATATGTATACATAATACACAAAATATAGACACACACATATATAATATGCACCTATTAAGTCCCAGTACATGGCAATCTGTTACAGCACACACAAACAGTAATAAACTCATCAGCCTAAGAAAATAAATAATGACATACCAGCCTTTGACAGCTTGGGATACAACATTATGATTTCATTATGGTTTGATCTTGGCTTCCCTCCCCAAATTAAATTTGGTTTTCTTTTTTTTTTTTTTTTTTTGAGAGGAGGTTTATGGATCTGAAGAACTTAGTTTATCAGAAAACCATGTAGATCAAAAAAACAAACCTGCTCCCATCTTTGGCAACTGGCTGGTTGTGTAGACATATTATTAATTTTTAGGGGCTTTTTTTTTAATTTGCAAAAAATTATAAAACTCCTTTGCCACTAGACAAAGTTAAACTGCAGATATTTAACAAGGAACAGTTGCTGTTCTTTTTTCAAAGTACTACTCACACTGAAATATGGATCCATTTCTCCCCCTCTACATGCCTCTGGATCCTTCCTGTTAGGAGTATAGGCAATATCAGAGTGCTGAAGGATTATAAACAGGTTTGCTCAGTGCCACAGGCCATTCCACTGGAATTAATAATGCTTCCCTGCAAGGTGTATAATTTGCAGGAGGCTGGGCTGCTTAGGAGACAGGCAAGTCTGTGGAGAGTTTTCCACACCTCCTATAACAGGCAACTGAGACATTTCCAAGTTTTTTAAGTAGCATACAAAGAAACCTTGTTTCTAATGCACACACAGAGAGCCCACTCATTAGTTGTGTTTATTAGTTATTCTTCAAATGATTTGAAGTTCAAACTTGGATTAACTTTCATTACTGTGATTAGGTACTAGAAAACAACTCCACTCAAATTTGTTGGTATAGAAAAAAACTGCTTTGCTGCATTTAGACTTGCATAATTTAAAGGTGTTTAGAAGTGTCATCAGCATCAGTTTTCACCAGAAAACAGGAAAAAAAGTTACTCAGTGCTTCCTTCAATGCCTTTTCATCTGAAGACTTCATTCTGCAGTCAGGTACAGTGGACATGGGGGAAAAAACCTGAGACTGGCCTCTTTTGTGTCCAGAGACTATCTAGTTACCTCAGATCTATTTCATCTATGTATAAAGCTAAATTTTTCCTGAAATTTTACAGAGCCCTGGAGTGAAAAAAACCACACTATTAACACAAATAGTGTAGCTTGCATTTATCTGTATTTTAAATACTGTTTTATAATGGTCCTTCCACTTCACAATGAAGAATATCTCTTACTCAGTGGCATCCAACTCCCAGATAAAAAACACTCAGGAAATAAGAGTTAAGGGGGTAGCTCACTTAAATAGCTCAATGAGCAGCTGGACAGACGTGGTTATAATTCCTGCAATTTCTCTGAAAAGAAAACAAAAATATCTCAAATCATTTCATTTCCAGGGAACCATCCCCGTGTGCACTGTGCACAGCATTCACATTCCTGAGCAAACTGAACAAGCGCATGTTCCACTGACTGACGGGCAGCTGGCCCAGGGGAAGGCTCCTGGCTCAGCTCTGCCAGGGGCACAGCAGTGCCGCAGCCTAACCTGCAGCCCAGCCCTTCAGAAATATGCTGGCATGAGGATGGGGACCCAGAGAGTGCAGCTGCCTGTCTCAAACACTGTTAAGGCCACAGAAGGACTTTGCCATGAGATAAGCACAGAAGGGAACTTGGACTGTAAGATAAGGCCCCACAGCAGGAACTTGGGATTAAAGGTAGTACTGTTGTCTAGGTGTTATCTCAGACCTAGGGGGAGGCTAACAAAGCTGGGGGAGAAGAATGTATCACTGATAATGGACAGAAAAAATGCAGAATTTATGGGCCACAAGGAAAGCCAACTCAGCAACTGTGCTGAATCAGCTCTGACTGCGTAAAATGTAATTCTGTCAGGGGGAGATCATAACCATCAACTCACTCCCACTGACCCTAGAAATCCAGCAAGCCAAAAGAAGAGAAAAGCTGAACATGTGGACCAGTTAGCATTACAGAACTGTGTAGCCAGTGAGCATTAAACTCCTCTGTTAAAATGTATTAATAGCAAAAAACTTTGCACAACCGCAGGCTCTCCACCACCAAGAAGTATAGGATGAAAGAGAAGCAACAGGATGCCACTGGATCCACAGGTGCCAACCACCTTCCACTTGATTGATACCTCTCCCTCTCCCCACCCACCCCATATTTGTTTCTCTCTACCCCACATTCACTGTTAAATAAAATCTTTACTATTGGCTTCAACATTTGGTCTTGTTTGCACCTTAGTTCAGGCAGAGGTATCTCTCGTTAATTGTATCACAACAATGTTATACATGCAACATTCTAATGAAGTTTATGGAATTACTGTTGACCATCTTGTACTATGACATCTTATTATACAGCTGAGGAGGCATGTGCAGGAGTGATAAAACTGCAAAAATTCAGAATCAAATCAACTATATAGCATAGTACTGTCAACTGTATAGCAATCCTGACATGCTGTAATTTACCACCCACAATCTTCTCCCTGTCCCAGCTGTAGATCTTCATGTCCAGAAAAAAGCTCTAGATCTTGATTATTTTTTCCAGACTTAAATTCCACTACATTGCCAAGCAGGTTTTTCTCAAGGTGAAGGAAAGAATTAACTATTTCTCACTGTTGTACAGAAGAGTCCAATAGACAAGTGTTGGAGAAGAAATTTCTGCAGAAGTACAATTAGTCTGGTGCTCAAAACATATTTCTCTGCAAAGCTACTGAAGATTCCATTGGGATTTCTTTTCTGCATGTAAGATGCTCTGCAGGAGCATCTGCTTTTTAACTTTAGTTTAAAATTACTTAACTAGAACATACTGTACAACTCATGTCAACATGTATCTATTGGCTTTACACATATGGAAAACTCATAAAGGTTTTGTAAGATTTTTCCTCAGATTCCTGCAGCAACTGCTGTACTTTATCAGATGTATGAAATGCATGGATGGATGCAGAAAGCAATTTTTTCCCTTGGTCACAAATATTGGCTGTTTGAACTCCTCTTCTGGTCTCAAGTTCTTGAGAGGGACTTTAATCTCATCAAGTAGAAACTACAACACTTCAAATGAAATCATTAATGAACCAAAGTCACCTCCTACATCCAAAAGTACAATTTCCCCTATTAGCTCTCTCATTTAAAGAGCCTGAGAACAGCAGCAGTCTTATAATATTCCTCTCTGAGCTACCTCATCCCTTTTTATGAGCTTAACAACTACAGTAGCGTGTTGACTGGCTTATAACCATCACTCAGAAACTGAGCCTTTACCAAAAAGAGTGAAGTAGAAGAGCATAAACTGACAGCAATCGCTGCTAATCAATCCTCTATCCAGCTCTGCCTTGAACTCCAGAGCAAAGCAAAACAGCACAGAGTGAGATATCATAGCTGGGGCAATATGGAGTGGGGCACAGGGCAGTTTATAAAGAACACCAGTCCAATTAGGGACGTTTGAGTGTCAGGATGTTGAATTCCCTATCATTTCCTGGCACCATTGCCTTTAATTAGGCCATGGATTGATTGCTGCCTTTGTTCTCCATTGACCCACCACTGACTCTGACAGGGGTTGTATTTTCCCCTGCTACAATTAGAAGACAAAATTGTGAGTGTCAGCAAGCATTACACAGGCAACCACGCTGCTTAAAACTACAGAGCCCTTAAAGAGAGGAAGTGTTTGTGACATTAACACGTTCTTCTTTCTTTACAGGATACACTAGGGTAGAGTGGACCCTGGTCCAACAGTAAATTACTGTTGAGGCTAATTTAAATTTGTCAGTGCATTTATATGCAGTGTATAAAAAAAAAAAAAACACACCACAAAGCAAGAGTAGCTAATTCACATCTACCTGGCTCTTTCATAATTCAGAATGAGAGGTGGGTAAGTGAGAGAGGGTGAAATAGACCACAGTTTGAGCATTTAGTTTGTATAACAACAGCAACTAGACCAGAAAAATACTTCCATACTTCCATATTCTATGCAAGTATGTGGAATATAAGGCTTTATGGCAGTCTAAAGCACTACAGACACCCACAGTGCTAAACAGCAATGCAAAAAATACATTAAGGAAAGTAAAACTTGAAATAAACATTACACAAAATATCTTTCTACATTTATTTTATGTTTCACATTCTGGTAGCATTTAGAGCCAACAGCTAAAAACAATAACTAAAAAGTATGACGATCCCTCATGCCATGCACTGTACAAGTGAGTTTTTTCCCAATGAGAATTTACATTCTTAGCAGTCACAAAGGAGTCAGGGCAAACAAAGGCAAAAATAACTTGTAGGTAACATAGTTTGTTCAAGGCCATCAGATTTTTCTATGCTACTGTAAAAAGATGTTCATCTTCCATGTAGAAGTTTAGGAACTATTCACTGTGACACATTGCTTTTTGCCATTAAAACACAGGTCCTGGGAATCACACTATCACACTCTCTGTGACTGGCAAGTCATTTCACTCCTCCATGCCTTTGATCTCTAGTCATGTATCCCCCAGGGCAGACAAAAGCCTGCAAGATAATTCATTAATACTTGTGAATTATCTGGGTGCACTTTGAAAACTGAACTAATGTATTTATTACTAGAAGTTGTCCTGATATTTTAAGTGTCTTAATGCATTTTGAATAATTAAACTGTCTGAACATGGAAAGGTTCCTATTAAATATGATTTCCATTGCTACAAGGAAGCAGCTCAAAAGACACTAGAAACTGACAGCAATGAATTAAAACGTGGGGTGGATTTTTCTCCTTCTTCTCTGGCCATTTCTTTCTCCATGCTTGCCAGGTCTCAGTGCAAGACATTAGCCACTTGTAGACTCAAAACACACCACCAGTGAATTTGGGCAGCAAATCCAGGCAACCAGCCTCTAGAGGATTTGCCCAGGTAAAAAGTGGGTACCTAGCATCCATATTCCTTCACATGTGTGTTTCTGCAGTGGTGGGAGAACCAATACCCACTCAGAGAGGGAAAGCTACTGTCAGGGCTCATTTCTACCTTGCCACTCCCTAGTTACTCTTTTGGCCCAAGAGACAATTGCAGTAAGTGAGCTTTGGTATTTGTGCCTTGAAATAGATCAAGGTAGACCAAGTTCAGAATCATTTGAAGTTAAAAGGATACTTGCTCAGTGTCTGGCAGCCAGGTTAGTCCCATTATCTCTTTAAAATTTGACAATCAGAGGTATGGTTTTATTTTTACCAGGAGGGTTATTCAAAGAAACTTTGAGTCTTTTTCTAAGTTTTAAAAATAGCTCTAATTTGAAAAAAAAAAATTTAAAAGACAGGAAGCTGAGACAGTTACTGGGTGTATAGGACAGAAATGCTAACAAAAGGGAAGTGCAAAGGAATTCAATCAATGTTTACTCTATTCCTAGGATTCCTCCAACTTGATTAAATACCTCTAACAGGGCAAAGCACCTTTGTATTGTACTAAACCCCAAAGTATGATTGGTAGTGACAGCCAAGAGACTTGCATTTAGTTCTTTTTCCCACCACAGCTGAATTATGAGAAAGACAATCAACAGCACAGGCTTGAAGCCCTGAACAGCACAGGGACACACTCTAGAGGAGCTAAATGTCTCACTGCCTGGGCTGACCAGAAACAGAGAACCTGGACAAGCCCCATGCACCTGCTGTCAGACTCCCTCCCTAAGGCAGGCAGAGGCTGTTTAGCCACAGGAAAAGCAGATCAGGGTAAAGACATGTACAACATGCAGATCTGCATGCTGTACAGCTGCAGGAGAGAAGCTTGCTGTGTTGGACTGCCTGGTAAGGACACCAGTACAGCCCAGCACAAACACCTTGGTCTCAGCAGAGTTAAATTCCATCTTTTCAGCACGTGCCAGGGGAACTCAGATGTGTCTGTAAGACCCATTTATGGATTTCAAGCACCTTTTTCCTTCTTTTAGACTTTTTTTGATTAGATGATAGATAATCCACTGTTTGCCACTGCAAGTGGTCACCCACAACCACACATCAGTAGAGCACAGAACACTACATTTAAATTGCTGCTGTCAATACTGCACTTGTCCATCTACTTGCATTGCCATACAAATTCACTGCCTTCACACCAATTCTAAGGGTAGGCATTCTCAGTTAAATTGATTGTCTTTCTATCACCTTAAAAAAAAATAGTAACCCAACAAAATACCACAAGGAATGCTAACAGAAGTGTAATAACTAAGACTGCATTGGTGAAAAGGCTTGCTTTTTCCCATCTAGTTACACAAGCATGTTTTTTTCATTGTGCACTCATATACAGTGGGGGAAAAGGAAAAAAAATGCTTGCCAGTGGCTCCAAGTAGAATCATAGTGCTTGTGCATAGTGATATAAGATGGGCAGTTCATGTCTTGATCAGTCAGCTGGGTGTAAATTTCGCTCTAAAAAACACAAATACCTCCAGACTGAAAGAGATCATAAGTGAAACAAGGTCGATTTATTAAGCAACATTTTATACATTCAGCTCCCTTTTTGCCAGTACCATGAGTTTGGGGAAGCGTTTGATTTTGCCACGTTAGCTCCTTAAAAAGGTCACCAAGGGATGAGAAAAGTAAATGCTGGCATGAGACAGGGCAAGAATGTGCACAGGATTGCAAAAGCAAGGGCAACAGGGGTATAAGAGGATGTACAATATCTGGCCTTGTAGATGTTCATAATTTCACTGCATGAGCCCCAGAACAAGTTGAATTAACATGGAAGTCCACCCTGCTTTGAAGTGGAGGCTAGACTAAGTAACTGCAAGCTGGGTTTGAATTTTCCATCTGGGCAAAAGAATGATTATAGGGGCTGTGGAGGTACAAAAACAAGTTGTGGGTTTATTAGCCCTGCGTTTGTTTGTAGGCAGATCTACCTCTCATGCAGCCAATTCAGCAGGCTGAGGTTAGCCCTACAAAGATTTAATTGTGCCATGCCACCCCAGTTCAGACAGCTTGTTCACATTATTGCCTCTGATGTTAGTTGAGAGGTGCTCTTTGATAGCACCTGGTGCACAGAGTGAGGCCTGCTTTCAGATACCTACACACACACTGCTCAATTCCAACATTCAAAGCCCTTGCTTACACATCTGGTGTTAGTTACTCATGTGTGAGCAAGCTTGCTAAAGACAACACCGTATTCCCAAGGCCCTAACTTCACTTAAAACTGGATTTTCATTACTCTTTACCACCAAGTGAAAGCCAACACTAAGGCTCTGCCAAACACCACTGCAGAAGCAAGTCTAACATGCAGAAGAAAATGCTGCTATGACAGTACTGCCCACGGTAGTTCTCAATTCCTTTAGCACTGTTAAGTAGCCCTGTTTACAGAACAATCAACCCACTGTGGTTTGCTGTAAGTTGTAAGAAATTCACAGCAACTCCGAAAAGCTAGTCAAGTCAACAGATTTTGGAGTAACTTGGCCAACCTGAAAACGGACAAGATCCTTCACGGTAAGCTGCTTTCCTTGAAAAATCAATAATGAGATTAAAATGAAAGTAAAGTGAATTGTGATCTGTTCTTTTTTACCAGCTCCTGCAGACCCTGGCTGCCAGGCAACACAGCAAGCCATTTCCTTAGGGTTAGAGTTAATTGCTATAATCACAGAGCCAGCAGCAATCCTGTCCAGGTGAGCCATTAGTTAGGGAAAATAAAATTATCAAAAGGGAACAGAAAATGGGGTAGAGAGGTTAAAAAAGCATAGAAGTTTTTAAAAGCGAAGAGGTATACAGTATGTTTCCTGGTTACAGGAAGAGAAACAGCAGTATGTAAAGAAAGGAGAGAGCTGCAAGCCAATTAGCAACTCTGTGTTTTGGGTGCTGTAACAAAATGCCTGAATGGATCCTTCAAGGGACAATGAGAAAGGGAAGCACCAAGGCCGATACTGCTTCACCCAAGAGAAGGGTGGCCTTTAACAAACACTGGAACAACTACAGATGCATTTCACCCTTGTTTTACCCCCCCCATTTCAGAGTCACTACAGCTGACAGAATAAAAACACTGATGGGGTCTGGTGCGGGATGTACAGTTAACAATGAGCATAATTATTTTCCAGTTAGTTGTACGTGCACTGCAATGTGTTCCCCGTGGATTTTCTCAATTCCCATGCTGGTCTCCAGCTCTCTCACAGCATGCCGCTGGAGGTCTGACATAAAAACAGTATTCTAACAGAGCACGCAGGTTGCCACAGATGGTTCAAATTAAAGGCGGCCTAACAAGCCGTTCCACAGACAAAGAGGCAGCACATCCAGCACTGCCCACACCGAGCACGGTGTCTCCAAAGCCCTCCCTCAGGGGCACTGCAGCACTGACACCCAGCTCACCCACCAGCCACAGCTGCAGGGCAGGACTTTAAAGGCCTAACAGAGCCAGCATATACATGCTAGCCAACACTGGGGAAGGCTTTGGGGAAATTATTCCTCTGCATTCAAGGCAGCCACCATCAGAAGCACCTTAAAAGACCCTCTGCTGCCTAAAGGGATATGTAACATTTTTATAAAGCCCAGCAACACATAGTGGACTCTAGTAGGCACCACAAGAAATACATGAAGACAGTTTTAAGGAACTCTTGAAAACTTGTGAAAAACAGCTACAAAAGTGAAGGCTGTTAGAGCAGCAACATACTGAAGTTTATCATCCATGATTAAAGACTGTTGGAATGTATTACCCTAAAAAGTTACTATTAACATAACAGCCAGAGGAAAGAAGGCATTAAACAAATAACCCGTGATAGAAAATATTTTTATTTCTTTTCTTAGCATGGGGTTTTTTTCTGAGAGATGAAACTGTCAAAAAGAGACAGTGAGATCACTGCATAGAATTGCAATAAAGCATTAACCTGGTTTCCCAGTCACCTAGCAAAACCACAGACAACAGTATTTCAGAGTGTGCTTTTTGCCTACTGTTCTCAGGGTCTCAACCCAAGGCTCATGGGGGTTACTAACAGCATCTAATAATTACCTCATAAAGATGCTTATGTTTGGATCAGAAAGGATGGAAACAAAACATGTATAGATGCCTTTTTTTTTTGCTTAATGAGTATCATGACAACACCAGTTAAAGCAATACAATCCTCATTGAAGACAGAGAATTAAAATCCAAAACCTAATATTTTTTCAGTTTAAAACTTGTGAATAATGACAGTATAAAAGAGTGTCTAGGGAAAGAAAACAAGAGAGGAAACACATTTGAGATATCATGCAAGCCAATACAAATTGCTACTTGTAAATTCTAGACATGTTCTCATGACAAACTTGACAAAAAGTAGAAAAGCACTTATGCAAACATTTACTTCTCCACTGAAAAGAAAAACACTGAAGAATCTATTCCAATTAATGTTCTAACTAATTAAATGACAAAGGCCTCCTTTTCTGTTCTTCCCAATGCAGTTTAATAGCATTTATATGCTGTCAAGTCTTGCATCATCCATTTGATCTCTGGAAAGGCAGAGAGGCAGGCAGAATACAAAAGAAACATTAACAAATACTACCTGAATACAAAATGCCTAATGCCATTCACACCAGCAAACAGCCAAGGACAATTAAATTATTCATAGACATGAACTGTCCAAGGTAGGAAGAAAGAGAATTAATAAACACACTCTTGAAAAAGAATCACACAAAACACACCTAACCCCATTAGCAACTTTGTTGTTGTTGTTGTTAAACTAGCAGCCAATTTCTGGTACCAGACAAAGAATCAGAAGTCAAGGTCTTTCCAAATAAATTTTTCTTATACCTGGGTAATTAGTTACAATATATTCAACTGCCATATTCCAACTCCTTTAAGGCTGACAGCTTTGAAATGCATACCACAAGTCCAGAAAAGCAAATAGAACTGCTGGAGAATGGGATGACCAACATTAGCAAAAAAGGGAAAAGCCTATTAGTCAACATCACAAGCAGGTAAGAACACTGGACACCATTTTATGCAACTAATAAGTTCACCACATTGCTCTGTAACTCTTCTCAGCTGTACAAACAGAAGAGGCAAACATTTCACTCAGATGAGATCTATATACTTTCTTTGGTAATGGTTGGTGTGAAAACTCGCAGTTGTGTGAAATTCTGCGACTTCTGTGAGCATCTTAATGTTACAAACCACCTAACTGCCTCTAAGAACATCTGTCCTCTTCCACCAAATTATTAAAAAAGGCCTTTACCTATGGAAAATTAGCTGGGCAAAGTCCCATTCCACATCACCAGCAAATATTCAACATTTTTACTGAAAGCCAGCTAGACATACAGAAACAGCCTGAGGGCAAAGGCTAAAACAGCAAGAAGCTAAGGGCTCTAATAATGAAGCAACAATTTAAGAGAGCTACAGCAGCAGGGTGGAGCAGATAGCAGGAGACAGCCATCAACACCACAGCAGGGTGGTGGGACAGGACATCCATCCTCACCTCAGCTGCACCCAAACTCCCTGCCAGATTTCTGCACCTCATCGTGAAGGCAAACTTCGGCTAAGGTGCTTTTTAGTGCAATCCAGTAGCGAAGTTTTGGGTAAGTGCTTAGACCTTCAGGCCTGACACAGCTGCTGCTGCATCAGAGGTTATCATTTTATATCCTTGCAGGTAAATTCACAGCACCTTAGAGCCCTGAAGCTTGACATATTGGCTGGAATAAAGAAGAGGGAGGAATTTACCGGGATCTTTATGTGCTGGGAATATATGCTAGCTACAAAAAAATTGCCTTTTTTTTTCTAGGTTGGGCAGAAACTCTACCCTGATCTCAAGAGACCTTTCCATCAAAGCTTAAATTACCAGAGTTTCAATGATAAGTTACCCAAGAAAATCACCTCAAAGACAGAAAAAATTAAAAAACAAGTGTGTTGAAGAAAGGCAAAATGCAAGTCTGATTCTTGTCATGAATCAGTGATGTCCAGCAATAAAGGGAAACAAGGAAAAGATGAGGCTTTCCTTCAGTGCAAAATAGACTTGAAAACTATCTCACTGCCTTTTGAAGACAGTAATTATGACTTGTCAAAAAAGGAAAACAATCCAAGCTTTTCCCTCTTCCAGCCACCGCAACCTCTACTAAAACAGCCACAAACAAAATAAATCAACAAAAACCAAACCATGCTTATTATTTACCTTTAATTATACATGCATCTAGTCAAAAACCAGAATAAATAAAACACATTTCACTTTAGGTTTTTAGATGTAGAAGACCCATCCTTTACCCTGAAAGCCATTTTATCCATTTCAGAAGGCTGTATGTCTAATCCCAGTGAGAGAACACCAGGAGTTCTGCAGCCATTGCTGCAGAAAGTGCGGGAAAATAAATATATAAGCACATACGTACATAAAGAGAGCAAACTCATATGAAAGCTGCACTGAAGCAATGAATCCTATCCTCTCATTTCGTATGGAGGTGGGTAAATAATGGCACAACAGAGATTTCATTCATGCAGAGGTCTAGGGTATGCTGGGAAGTCTCAATGTGACAATTTGCTGCAGATGCCTGCTTAGAGGAGCCATTTATCAGTGTCACCCATGCGCATGACTACACACAGCTTCCTCAGCAGCCTGATTCCACACCAGCTTTCCACACAGCACACTCTAGTCCTTGATATTTCAGGCACAGAAATAACCCTTATCTAGGCCTTAGCAGTGTGTGCTTATTGAAACAATTTGTATTACCCAGAGCACATGGGTTTGGAGTAGGAAAACTACGAAATTTATTTCCTTCGCTGATAAAAAGAACAGCAAATTAAGAGAAGTCACAACAGTTTCCCTCCTGCTCCCTCTCCTCTTTATAGCCCTGTTTAGCTCATTGCTTATAAACAGCTAACACAAGTATTCCCATCAGTGGTGCTGACTCCTGGAGGATACAGGCATCTTGGATGTTTCATCTCTTGTTATACTTAAGTGGAATATTAAACAGGCAAGACAGTAGCAGACCAGGCTAGGAAGAACCAAGTAACTAGGACTGACAAAGAAGGATGGCAATTTAAAGCACTTCAATCTCTAAAGTGCTTCATTTAGAGCCATCAGTGCCAGTGCATTCAGCCTACATGTATACCCCCCTCACCTTCAGCTGTCCTCTCACATCTCAAGTCAATTCTAGTCTGCTTTTAAAGTATTAACAAGTACTGCTACTTAATATCACGCCTTAGAGTGTCCAGTACAATAATACTACAGAATTAGTAGGCTTAACACGATAAGAATTCAAATTAATCTGGAAATCAAACATTTTTCGCTTCAGAGGCAGGCACAGGGAAAACAAAAGAGAGACTGAATTCATTCCTATTGCTGATGCAGTAAAACATACATCATTTATTTGTTATGCTGGGTAAAATTGCTAGTGCAATGAACTGAATTCCTATTTCATACCAAGCCTCAAATTGACATTATGGAACATAGATGTCCTTGTGACTGGTGAAAAGAGAAACAAATCAATTAGATGTAAGAAAGAAAAGCCACTCACATCTTTAGATCACAGGATACACCAGCACCTTAGCCTTTGGATAAAAAAATAACTTTCAGAATGAAAAATACCAAAGTGCATTAAACCAAAGATAACCTTGAGTTAATGCTCTCTACTCTTCTAGCTGCTTGCTAGTTTTTATTTTAAGAAAGAGAAAAACTGAGAGATAATAAATTTTAGTGATAGCTTTTTTAAGGAAAAACAGAACACAACCTCCATATGCATAATTTCTGCCAGACACTTTAAAGTGAGTTCAGGCTTTTACAGAATACTGGGTTTTTTACCCATTCCTCCTTGCTACCCCAGCATGCCACCTGTCCCATGCAAGCACTGTTGCTTTGCTGCCTGGACCACCTTCATTCCCCACTTCATTTCCATCTCCCCACCTTGTATTCTTCCTCTCATATTTCTCCTTGAGCCCCTTCTATACTCACAGACGCTCATGTCTTTTAGGACACCAAAATGTATTGGGCAACCTGCCTTAAGGGCCTATCCCACTCCTTGCAACCTTGAAAATTGTTAACATATTTGTGAAGCCAAACATTGAACAGTTCAACAGTGGGGAAAAAAAAACAAATAACAGGAGACATGTAATCAAATACCTGTAACAATTAAGTTCTTGTCAAGAGCTTACAAGAAGCAGATCCCAACTGTTCATTTAAAATGGGAAAGCACTTCAATGAGTTGCCTGCCCCATCTCTTATTTCTCACCAATCCTCTTTGCCAGAGCACTGAAATCCATGACTTTACAAAGATCAGCTCTGTAAAATCTTGCAGAGCCTTGTTTTCAAGGTGATGGAGAAGGCTCCCACAAGCCAGTTTCTTCTCTTACCCACCATAACTTCTTTCACTCACCTCTAAATCTAACCCAAAATCCAGAGAATTTTTGTCAAATCCATTATTCAGAAATGGATTTGACGCACAGGGAAAAAAATAAAAAGGAAGCCTTATTAGACATACTAAAAGTACAGCTCTGGATTTAGGCTTACCACCCATGCTGCAGAGCTGCTTACAAAGCCATCATTAATGGCCTTCCAGCTACCCATCATTTCCCCATGTTCAGTCTGCCCAGACAGCTAGCTCTTCCTTTCTAACAAATACCATTTTAATTGCATCTCCCACTTGGTTAGCCTCCTCGACCTCCAGTAAAAGCCATCTATGGTCTAACAATCTCTTAAATCATACAGCACACACAATATGCCTTCCTGCTAGGTTCACACATATGCAGGCTTATTGTCAAGAATTTCCATTAGAAATCCAGCAGCAGATGAGATGAACTGACAGCTTTAGGGCTAATGAGGAGAGAAAAACAAGGAGGAAGTGGAAAGGGAGAGGTAAATAGCGAAGAATATGTTTGTGTATTGTAAATGCCCCTGTCACCAAAGACCTGATTGTGCCTTTCTGGTGCCAGGGCTTCTCCAGTCCCAACACCTCCCTCTGAGCAACAAATGCCAGCCACACAGCCTCAGCCACTGTTAACTCTTCCTGTGGGAATGCTGCCAGCAATCTCAGCATATTAACCCTGGGAATACTAACATGATTTAGAGGACTAGTTAAATTTTAATGATACCATTAGGAAAGAGGAAAACACACGAGCCACACTCCCACTTTGGTGCATTTGCTGCTGGATAGGATATTAATGTTTTTCTTTGCCCATCACTATTAGATGAGCAGTGAAACTAATAGAGAAATGAAGAGTAATGACTTCTGTTCTCACTGTTCAGCACCTGCTTAAAGCCAAGGCTGCCTTATTGCCCACTAGGCATTCTGCTGGAGACCATCAGGTGGATGGAGTAAAGGGGTAATTCTTTCAGCATTTGGCATTTAACAGGTCAGAGGTTCATTTAGCCAAGAGGCACAGGAAAATAAGACTTTACAACTGAAAGAGTAGCATGTAATCATCCAGACAATCAATTAGCAGACAGAAGTCTGCTCTCCTGAATAACTTCAGCATAATAAAGTCTAAGATTGACTTTGGTAAGATGGGAGTTTGCCCAGATGACTTACAGGAGCCAGGACAGAAAGATGCTGAGGCCAGTTCTGCCCTGTTTTTAATAATGAGCTCCAAGCAACCACCCTCTTCAGCACTGCAGGACTCTCTCATATCTTCAAGTACGCCTGTGATAAAAGGAATGGGAAATTCCCACTAGGACAACACAGAGGCCCACAGAAACTGAGGGTCTGTATTCCTGAATCTTCATTCATCTTCAGTCAATTTTGAGGGTGGTAGAGAAAGAGGGAATGAAGCATGCACAGCTTGGGGGAAATTAACTCCATCCTGAGGCAGGTCTCCTCAGACAGTTCTGAACAAAGTTGAAACCCCCAAACCACTGCGAAATTTCACTTTTTCTTCAGGAAAAGAAAATATTTACTGTGGTAGATATCAAAGTCTCCTTTCATTTGCTTTTCCCCAAACATTCATGTGAGTAGAATTTTGTTCCAGTGCAAATCCATGGAATAGAGAAGCTGTTGTGAATACTCAGGTGCAAGTAAATGATCATGTCAAGCTATATATGATTTAGGGAGCATAGGGAAATAGAGCAGAGGCTTGCTATTAATAGATCATAAGAAATCCACAGGTCAAAACACATTTATAAAGAACAAATGCATATAAAGCAAGTTCCACTTGAAGGTAATTTGGAAGCCAAAACACAGACTATATTCCCAATTTAAAATTTTCCTACAGAAGAGGAAGCTAGCTTTCCTAGAGGTAGATAGATGTTTTACATCAGTCATATTGCACTGGACACAGATATCCTACATTCAGCATACACAGTTCTTTTGACACATACCACCAGCAAGAAATTTAAAGTGTTTTCCAGATGCACACTCAATTGTGTTTGGAATACTTTTCACTAGAATAAAGTAATTTTCAAAGACATTTGATACTTTTTTCCTAAATCACCAAATCTATTGAATAAGAGCATTGACCAAACACTAACAAAGCAGATATCATGTGGCCTGTAAGTTAATGTCTCTTATTTGGAGAGCAATGAAGTGAGAAGACTCAGCCCTTCTTCATTTAATAGGAAGGTATAGCAAATTAAAATACACAATACAAAAACTTTACACTAACAAATGCTTTATCTAGAAGTGTCCAGTTCCTTCTGAAGAAAGGCTTTTGTTTTCCTGGTGAATTGCAAATCAAATCCAGCTTAATACCCCATGGGTTTGCTCAGGTCTCTTGAGCAGAATTTCCCTAGCAATTTATTATTTTTAAACCCACAAACACTACCACCAAATAGAGTTTCAGATGAAAGCTGAGAAGAGGAAACCAGTCTGAAGTCTCTGCCAAATTAGTCTTTTCTCCTTCCTCCCAGAAAACAGAAAATGTCTTACATAAAAAATACAAGATCAACCATATACTAAGTGATTTAATAATACAGATTGAACAGAAGACCCTCATGACAACGTGCTGGTTTCAACTGGGGTAGAGTAAATTTTCTTCCCAGTGGCTGGTGCAGGGCTGTGTTTTGGACAGCATTTTGTGCTGAAGACAAGTGGAATGATGGTGTTTGTCTTTCCCAGTCACTCTTAGGTGTGATGGGGCCCTGCTCTCCTGGAGATGGCTGCCCACAAGAAGTGGTGAATTAATTCCTTGTTCTGTTTTGCTTGTGTGCCTGGCTTTTGCTTTTCCTATTAAACTCTCTTTATCTCAATCCATGAGTTCTCCAGCTTTTACCCTTCCCATTCTCTCCCCAGTCCTGCTGGTGTGGGAGACAGCAAACAACTGCCTGGGGTTAAACCATGACAGACAATAAAAATGAACATAGTTGAAGACAAAAATAATTTTTAAGAAGGATACCAATGCTGTAAGTAGTTTTTAACAGCCTTACTATGCTGTATTATTTTAAATAAAATAAATTGAATTCTGACAACATAGCAATAAATTCAAGCTGCAATTGAACACACCAATTCCTTAAGACTGGTTCTTTTGTATAGGTGGTACCATATTTTCTTTGACTGTCTCTTTTGTAAAGCAATCCCTGAATTCTGTACTCCAGTTACAATGGAGGCTACGGTTGGATGCATTGTGCTGCTCTCATCAGTAGCTTTCTCAGAGATCACTGGCTCCTTGCATCTGCTGTTGTAATAGCACATCCAGTCACTCCTTGATCAAAAGGATCTGAGTTGAGAAGAAGGCATTATTGAATGTGTTTGAACTATCTATCATTTTTATAAGAACTAAGGCAGGGAGCAATCACCATGTATTCACAGGTGACCTGCAGTGATGCTAACTTATGACCTTCATATGGAGAGGACAAAGGAAAGGCAAAGGAAAGGCTCATGGGAAGCCCACAAGGGGCTAGGATGTCTTAGACCTGCTCTGCCAGAGCAGCATGCCTGCTGCTTTGAAGGCACACAAGTATTCCCTGGTTAGAGCCATATCATACATGGAGCTGTAGCCTAAATTAAATCCTACCGCTTTTCCTGAAGTCCAAATGCCCTCCCTAAGGTCAATTTCATGCAAGTCACTAGACTGGCAAGGTTCAGATCCAGACTGGAGAAACAGTCATGTTATAGTAGGGAAAGAATTCTCAGATTCTGGTGTGTCCTGCACAGTGCTTCAGCCTTTGTGACAAGTTCAAAACAGTCCAGTCAAGTCTCCCCTGCTCTATGAAGTGTCTTGTGTTCATCTAATTTTACTTAAAGAAACTTCAAACACTCAACAAAATATTAAGCTACACTGTAAAATTTTCTGAGCAGGAGAGTGGAGGGAAAAGAAGCATTAGCAAATTCATATCCTGGTTGTATATTATACAAGATATTATAACTGTACAAAAAAATCTGGTCTGTACCAAGTCTGGTTATATATCTCAGATTTCAAAGCCAGAGAGCAAACACAATTCTAAACAGCTTCACTAGGCTCATAGTTATGAAAAAGAAAAAAGAACAAAACCAAACCTGGTTTAATGCAGGAAGATTGCAAAGAAGGTAATTGAAAATAAAAATGGGCAACACAAGTTATTGGGCTCTTCTAAAGTTTCTGCTCTTAGGATACTACTTTGTGTGTTTAATTTGAATTAAGCAAACTGTAATTTTTAACAATCCCCTGATAAAAAATCTTCTTTTCTCCAATTGGGATACTTGAACTGCAGCTTCAACAACAGACACTGCAGGCTAGGGATTATTTATTCAGGGGCAGGAGGGGAAGGTGCATGCCTGTTTTCCTCCATTTCAACAACATCAATGCCTCTCAAGCCACAGATGACACTAGTAATATGTAAGCTAGCAATTTAACTTAGAACATCTCTCGTGCTATTGACACACAGACCTCATGTCACAGAATGCTGCAGTTCTGACTACATCATTATGTAGAGCATGACAGTCAAGTTTATTGTGGTGCTGCAGGTTCAGTGCTCGGAAGCACCCCAATTACACGGTGTCAAAGGCTATGTGCTGCTGATGTGGCAAAACCACCGTGTCTTTCAGCCCTGCAATGTTCTAATAATCTGCTGATGCCGGCGTGACTCCCATTGCATGCCCATGGCCCACGCTGGTAATGTGTGACATTTTTTCAAACGCTGTCTGGGGAACTCAGATGGACAATCTTTGTTCCTTTTCCCCTTCCAAAAGTATACACCAAAGTCCTACACTTATTATGCAAGATTTCTGTGGATGGCACAACATCTGCTTCTAAGGAAATGTAAGACTATCTGAAGATGCAAGGTGATTTTGGACATCAGTGCAGCATTCATGGCATGCATAAAATACCTTGAAGACATTTTATCACCCAGCATGAAGAGGCCAATTAAACACACTGCATTGACTCTATTTCTGAACACAATGTTTTCAGATGCACAGCCAAGTCTTTGCACAAAAAAAGAAAAAAAAAATTCTCCTCTCTAGAGATTTACTTCATCAATACTTCCCTCTTCTCCCTCAAGAGCTCTGTGCTCTAAAAGTGTTTTCTCTTCTGATAGGAAACACTATAGGTTCAATTCATGAAGTATAACCATAGGCCAGTTTCTAATTTCCAATGCACTTAGTAACGACAAGCCTTTTTCTTCCCATAGAGAAAGCTGCAGAGCTAATGACTTTGACAGCTTCCTAAAGAGCAGTCTTTACCACACAGCATCTTCACCCTTACCTCAAAGACATTTGCAAGCTCAAAAGAAATAGCTATATTATTTCACATGTTGACACTGCGGATTGCAGCAGCACGACTTCCAGCTGCTCCTGGAAAAGGGCTTACACAAATTCATCAGCAGCAAAGGCATATCCATTTGCCTCCTCTAGACCTCCGCAAGCAGCTGTAATTCCAGTGCAAGTGAAGTAGCTCAGCTTCCCAACTTGCCAGGAAGCATACAATTGTAAGAAGATTCACAGATGAGTTATGCTAAATGTTTGGTATTGTGACCTGTGATGCAACACAAAAGAATGGTTGTTGTTGCCTAAACTTTAATGGAGTTAATCCTCCCAAATGCTGACAAATTACTGCCTCGGGCCATTTAAAATCACATTTCTAATGCAATAATCCTATCTGCATTACAATGAGTTGGGATGAAATGATTAGGTGCCTGAGATTTTTTTGCACAGTGAATTAAGTCACTATACAGACTGGCCTGGCCGTGCTTGTTCACAAATTAAAGGTCTGGATGGAAATGAAATTCCATTATTCTGCCACTTGCTAAGCTTTGAGGAAGGGTTTATTACTGTCCTGTCTCTACTGGGAATGTTTCTAAAGTAGCTACCAGCTAACAGAAACGCATTTTTCATTATATCAGCTTCAGGGCTTTCTTCATTATTAATAATTACAAGTCAAGTCTTTGACCACTGAATGAGAAGACTAATTCAACAATATGTAAGCAAAAAAAATCAGATCGTGTCAGTAAACAGGCTAAAAAAAAAAATCAAAACAAAACTGTACCCTGAATGCCAGTTCTTTCCTTCCCTCTCGTGCTCAGAGGGTTGGAAAAGATTGCTCAGAATTTACCCAATTCTTATTCTCAGAAGCACAGACTTTTTAGGTGAGGGGAAGACCACAATATCCTAAAAAAACCCCACCTAACATCAGTACTATCCATTTATATATCCTTACCATTTATAGTAGACCCTTACTTCCTGACCCAGCCACAATATGCCCAGGCAGCAATTCATGTCTATACACTCAAATTAGCTCGGTTTCAGGGCTGTATTCAGGATTGTTAGAACCACATACTAAGAAACTTAAAACTGTTCTTGTAAGCATTCTTATTAGCATTCCATGGATTATTAGCACACATTATAATTTGTTACACATCAATATAGCAACTCTTCAATTGTTAGATGCCTGTGAGGTGTTCATTGAAGACAGGTGATATCACAGGCTTGAATTCAAAGCAAACTGATTTCACAGAAATTTTGATAAATTTGGGAGTATGATGACATAAATTTCTATGCTAGAACTTTGTTTGATGCTCTTCTAAAAATATAGCCTAAGAAAAAGCTTAGCTTAAAAAAAACCAATCTGTATTAGTAATTGGAGATAATCTTTATCATCATGCAACATAAACCCCACAAACAACAGGCACCAAAAGCTCCAAGATGCCCTCAGTCACAAACTGCAGTGGTAACTATTTCAAACACCTGTGCTAGTCAATTCCCACAGGCCTGCTTCGCTTGGGGGTTACAATAAGATTTTATTCACATAAAATATAACCCCTCCTATGCACGTAATTGCTGAACATCATTAAGTCACATCTGTACCACAAGAGGAGGAAAAAGAAACAATAAGCTTTTAGCACTATTCTTTTTGCTATTGGCAGGGAACCTGGCATTTTAAATGGCTAAAATAAATTAATGTGACTACAATTATATATTTTTCACCTTTGTGCCTCACATAAACAAACCCACAAAGTTTCCATCCTGTTGATGTATTAGGAGAGAATGTTTCTATTTAGAATGGAAAGCTAAACACCTCAGCATTAACAATGGCCTAGTCAGAAGCAGTTTGCTCTAGCTTAAGTGTGGCTTTTTCTCAATCAAATGAAAAGCTTCAGTACATAGCTTCATGCACAAAGCCAGGTCTGTTTATGAAGCAATTAAGCACACTATTACACTTGACAGATATATACAAACCTTTACATGACTGCACACTGTCAGAAATACCAATGTAGGTTCACATTTGGATAGGTTACTGCAGATTCCAATATCTGCTAGTAGACACACATTAAAACACAGATACTCTCATATTCTGCTTGTTCTGCAACACACACTATCCCAGATGATGAGCATTTCTAAATACAGCATAAATGGGAAACAGGTGCTACAGACTGTACTAATAATACCACAGAACTCATAATACCAGGCTGTCTTCAACAGCAACAACTGAAAATATGTCAGATCTGGCTGACTAAAAGATAACAGACATTTTAAATGCCTCATTTAATAGTCCTAATAAAGGAATATCACCAATTAGCTGTGTCCTATGGGCACCAGAGTCTTGAGTTGTAGGATGCTTTGCAAGTTCTGAGGGAATACCCAGAATCAGGAATATGATCTGCTCCTTCTTCCACTTAATTGAAGTGGCAGGATCCATTCCACACTCAAAAAGCCTCTATTTCCATAGCAGCAACCAAGAGCAGACCTCACGGGACCCTGAAAAAATGCCAGCTACATTAACACAGTGTGGTTAGACTTCAGTCTCAATCCAAACCAAAGCCAGTTTTCCCCAGACACAAGCAGGCTTCCACGTTTTCAAAAAACCCTGTACACCTCACCATCAGAAGGGACTCCCAGAGTGTTACTATGGCACACACAGAGGCAGCTCACAGGCCCTGACTGAACCAGCAGAGCCCATGCCAGCACCTTGCTCTCCTCAAAGCAGACACCAGGAAAAACAAACTTTTAAGACCACTACAGTGTACCCAATCCAAAGAAGTCAATGGCATCAGCCATGATGTTTGTGTCCCACATCATCCAGCCCGCTGTGCTGGACAGCACCTACTGAAGGCAAAAGTCACAAGCCCAGAAAGTTCTTAGCAGTCACAAGCCAGAAAGGATGAGAGAAAGAGATGCAGATTCTGCAAACAGTCACAGCCAGCAGCACCCACCACAGAAAGGAGCTGTGTGCCAGCTCACAACTCAGCAAGACTGAGCCTGCAAGTACTACCAAGCATAGCAAATAGGGCAGAGGGTCACCCAAGCCCATGGAGACCACCTTACTTGTGCCTCCTTCCTTGCTCCTAAACACACAGATTGGACAGCAATTTTGTCAGTGGCAGTCCTAGAGAAGCGGAAGGCTTGGAAAGGAGGCATAAGAAGCAAAAAAAAAACATAGGTAAGGGGGCTGAAAGGCTACTGATACAAATAAAGATTGGCCTGTACAACACCACCAGCTAAACTAAGTGAACAGCAGAACAAATAGCTGTAGAAACACAATGGTAACCTCTCAGGAAGGCTAGGATGGTGAATATCAATCACTATTGCAGTAAAGGAACCCTCTGCAAATATTTATGTGACTGAAATCAGTCAATTTCTATTTAACACCATGCCTTGATGTTAGTCCCATCCTCCCCTCCACCCCCAATCTCAGTTATTCTGATGGCTCCCATATCTGTATCAGTAATTTCCCACCTATACCCACAGCTGGTAATTACTGTCAAATCTCACAGCCTGAAATTTGACAAGATTTTGGTACCAGGGCCACTTTAAATTTAACCATGTATTAATGGTTAAATTTACTATTAATTTTGGTGGATCCACCTTTCCCTGTTCATGAATAATTCAGTAAAGTCAGCTCTTGAGACAAGGTAACAACCAGCCCTTGAGTCTTTTGTTCATGGGAGCACCAACTCCCTCTCAAAGAGCACATAAATAAATCATGGAGAGTACAACACAACAGCAATACCAGGGACCCTCTCCCAGCAGTCGTCTCTTTTCCATGATACCTCTTTATTGTAACCACTAATGAAAACTCTTTGAAGTGGAAGAGTAAATATTATCATTTGATAGTACCTGGACCCAACAAGGCAAACAAAATTGCATTGTACTACATTCCAGGAGCTGCAGAACCATTCACAATACAACGCTCACAGGGTTGCTATGGAGGAACCCAGTGCTTACTATTTTGGTAGCATGAGGTCAGCCAAGGGCTGCTGGTCACTCGTTTAGAGCTGTTAGCCTTAATCTTATATGCACAACAAAAAGGAAAAATGAAAAATAAATGCCAAACAAAACAAAACCAAGGAATTTCAGAGTATGTTTTTGGAGGTACCAAACACCCCAACAGAGGCAGAAAGCAGGTCTCCAACTGTATTCAGGATGAGTCAGCTCTTAAAACGTGAGACAAAATGTCAGCAATGCTTACATGCTCTTTCAGCACAGGATTATTCAACCCAACGTTCAGAGTCCAGCAGCTTCAAGTATTTTCAAGTGTTACTGGGAATAGAAAAAAAACCTGGCACTTCCCTATAAGAGAAGCATCACCAAGTTATCCTTCTGCCTAAAGACACCTGGGAGAACTAGGTTCAATGCCATGGTCTGTCACAGCCTCACTGAGTGACCTTTGGGCTCACACAGCATTTCAATGCCTCATGTGAACCTGGAGCTACAGAAGGGTTTCTCCCTCAGTGGAAGCAGAATCCACTGGGATCAGACCATACGGACACACCTCACTACTGACTTGGCTGCCAAGTTTAAGGACGATTTCTAAATCCATACTGTAGGAATCAGATAGCAAAAGGGCAAGGGACCAGTAACTCCGATGTAATATTCCCACCCTTACTTACCCCCACCACCCAAAAAAAAAAAAAAAAAAAAAAAAAAAAAAAAAAAAAAAAAAAGAAAACAGCGCTCAGGAAATAGCACAGAATCACTGTCAATACAATGAATGACGGAGAAAGACGGAGAAAAGCACGCTGGAAGGACTATCACAGATGCTCCTGAAGGCAGGCAGCCCTCTGGAAAAAGGGAACAAGACTAAGAACGGGGAGAACACAAATAAACGGCAAAGCGCTCGGCGGTGACACCGGCGGAGGGGAGCCCAGGTGGCGGACAGACAGGGCACAGGGTCCCCCGCCTCCCGCGGCGCCGCGCTCACCTTGCTGCTGACGGGCCCGGGGATGAGGAGCTTCAGCGCCTGCCTCTTCAGCTCCGCCAGGCGGGCGTTGCAGTGCTCGCACCAGACGCCGCGGTCCGAGCCCGGCGAGGAGCCGCCGCCGCTGCCGGAGCCCGGCGAGCCGGTGCCGAAGCCCGGCGAGCCGCCCAGGGAGCCGGGGGAGCTGGTGCCGATGCCGGGCGAGGCGGGTCCCGGCGAGCCGGTGAAGGAGCCCGGCGAGGAGGTGCCGGAGCCGGGGGACGGCGTGCCGGAGGAGCCCAGGGCAGAGCCAGCTCCCTCCGGCGCCGGGCGCCCGCCCGCCCGGGACTCCTCGTACGCCTTCCGGTACCAGCTCTCGGGGGAGAAGGGGGCGGCGGGCTTGGTGGGGGAGCAGGGCTCGGTCACCTGGAGCGGGAGAAGGAGCAGCGGGTCAGCCAGGGAGGCCCGGCAAGTTTCGCTCGGACGTTCCGCGCCCGCCCCCGCCCCGCACCGCGGAAGTTGCGCGGGGCCGGGGCACGATCGCCGGCAGCCGCCGGGAGGGAGGGAGGGAGTGGGGGAGTGAGCCCCATCGCTGTGGCGACCCCCGCTCTGAGCCGCCCCGGCGCCGACAACTTACCCCATATTTTCTGCTCCGCGCCGTGACCGCAATCCTCTCCTTATTTCCAGCCACTGAATTCATGGTGGCTTCGCTGGGCGGCGGGAGAATTTCCTACAGGTTTCCCAGTCCGCATCCGAAGGGAATAGCCGGTCCCGGGAAGTCCCCCGCGGAGCGGGCAGGCTTGCTCCCTCGGCCGCCTCCGACGGGATCGCTCAGCCCCAAAACACCCGTCAGTTCTCGGGAAAACGCTTGGGGCTGGGGTTCTCTCCCGGTCGGTTTTTCTTCATTGTCTCCCCTTTCATTCCCTTACAACCCTTGTTTTCACAAAAACAGCAACATCCAAATCAGGAGCGGTCCCCCCCGATAGGCAGCACAGCTCTCATCCGCAAGTGAGGTGAAGCATCCAAGGTAGCCTCGGGAAGGCGAAAGAAGGAGCGAGAGCCGCGCTCCCCTCAAGCAGAGGCGCTTTCTGCCTCCGCTACAGCCGCAACTTGTTCCCTTCACCAAGGTTTGTAACTGAGTTAGAAGAAATCCTCCAAAAATATCGGGATCCAGGCTCTGGGAGGAGCCTCCGCGCCCCTTGCAGCCAATATCCTCCTGCCCATTTGTGCCTGACAGTTTGGGAAGGGAGGGAAGGAAAGAGCCGGGCTGCGGAGCCCCGTGCGCTCCCCGGTCAGCGGCGGAGCTGCAGGGCTGGCGGCGCCCGAGGCTGCCAGCAGAGTGCCAGAGCCTCGCCGCTGCTCTACGCGATGCCTCGGCTGCCGGGAGGGTCCATTTTATTTTGCAGTATTTCTTGATTGACGTCTGTGATTTCCCCCCGTTCTTGAAAAAGGCGGGTGGGTGCGCGGAGGGGGGAGAACCTTGTTGCTTCCACCGCAGTTATTGGTTAGTTGCCTCTATTCAGGCTTTAATGAACGTGATTTCACAAGTGTTCCCAATCCTCCCTAAATAACTAGGAAAGAAGAGCAAGCTGTATTTATGACAGTCACTGGCATTTCTTTTCCATGTTGTAGTATTACGTGTATTAATTTAACTTGCAGTCAAGGGCATAATAAATTGATCTCTTAACAATGAAATTCTACAGACTTGTGTCCCTGTTAATCTTTCCTTTCTAATTACGATTTCCATTTGCTGATCATGTGTATCTGTTACATATCCCTTTTTATTTCAAATCCTGTAGATAGAAAAATCATCTCTAATAAATCTTCCTCCTCAAAACGAGTTGGTAATTTTCTCAGAAATGGAGGCAATAAAAAGCTAAATGCCAGGTCCCCTGATAGGATCATAACATGGATAGGTTGATGCAACTGAGAGGGCAGAACACACAGGGGACTTGCATCCACCTTTCCAACCTCCTATTGTTACTTCCATACAAATGCATCCTTCCAGCATCCCTAGTGTACCTGGGCCACAGCAGCCATGAGGAAACAAAACCAGCCTGCTGAATCGCTGAGCAAGGAATCTCCCGGTGCTTGCATGTCTTTACAGATACTCTACCAGTAGTAAAGATGTGTAAAATGCTCTGCTGTGTTTTTACTTCGCTATGCTGTCACTCTGAGAGAGGAACAGCCATTCGTGATGTGTTTAGGAAAGCTTTAATCTGAAGCTGACACAAGTGATGCCATCCAAGGTAGCCAGGCTGCATCGTTAGTGCCTTGTGCATTTACATAGGTGACCCCAAAAAGCGGAACGAACGGGCAAACAAAGGAGGTGCACCCCAGCTGCTGTTGCATGTGAATGGGTTTCACATAAATCCGCATGCGGAGATCCCGTGGTTTGTTCCGTAGGCAGACGTGAGAGGGATGACAAGGTAAGGCAGGGAAACGCCGTGCGAGCCGGCAGCGGCACAGAGCTGCACAGCCTCCCCTGGCCCCGCGGTGCTCACCGGGGGTAGTGCCCACACTGCGCTGTAGAACTGCTCGTTCTCCGGCCTCAGTCCCGGTGCCGAGCTGGCAGACTTCCCTCGGCAGACCCTGAATTCCCCAGCTTTTCGGCAGACCCTGAATTCCCCAGCTCTGCCTGCCTAACCACGTCCGCTGCCGGGGACCGTGGTCCCGGGCGCAGCACCCGCGGGTAGGGGCGCGCCGGGCCCGGGCAGGACCGGGACGCCGAGTTCTGCCAGCCCCCGCACGGACCCAGCGCCGGGGCGGCAGCGGCTGGCGGTGCAGAGGCGGCTCCGCAGCCCCCGGCAGCGGGCGGGGGGAGCTCGGGGGGCGGCACCGTCCGGCGGGAGGCGAGGCGGGCTGAGTGACCGCGCTGCTCCCGGCGGCAGGACCCGGGCCCGGGCCGGCGCCGCCCGCCGAGTTGGGAGCCCCCGGCCCGGGGCGGGCGCCGGATGAGGCGGCCGGGCCGGGCTGAGGCGGCGTCGGCGGGCGGCGCGCGCCCTCTGCCGGCAGCGCGCGGGAGGGAGCGGCGGGAGCGCCGGGATCGGGACCGGGACGGGCGCTGCCCCTGATCCGGGGAACCCCCGCCTGCGGCTCCTCCGGGCACGGCGGCAAAGCGCTGCGCCTCTCCTCAGGAAAAACTCCTCCCAGGACACTTAGAGCCTGGCTGGGTGAGGGCTCCGGCATCGCCCCAAACGAGATGGGCTCACACTCGCGGCTCCGGTAGGGCGCCTGCCAGCAGCGCGGGTGAAGGGATGCTGGAGCAGATGGAGTAGCCCAGCAGGACAGAAAGGGATGCCTTCCACATGGCAGGATCTTTGTCGGTCCGTAGGTCACGGCTGAGTTTGGTTTGAGGTGGAGAAGTAAGGTTGTGTCTGGTGAGAAGGCACAACACCTCCAGCCAGGAAATGAGGACCTCAGAACATGGTGAAGTTGAGTTTTTAGCCTGACGAGTCTCAGTAGCAAATTTGCATTTCCTCATGTCTCACGTTTGTGGGAAATGTTAAAAAGGTGCATTTGAAGAGCACCTCTCACAGCTTGCAGGTTTGTAACTTTGTTGGTCAATAGCTCTGATGCTGTTGCTTCAACTCTCCTTTCTGAGAGATGTCAGTGTTTACTGACACTGGTTTTCATGAAAGACTTTATTGAATTGTGAACAATTTTGGAAGATGAGAGATACTCCAAATATTCTAGTTTGAGGTATTTTGCTGCTAAAATCTTTCCCGTTCTTGTTATTTCATGCTGAACCAAGTATGGGACACAATAGTATCACTCCAGCAAGAAGCTCTGCTAAGAACCCTTTCTCTAGGCAACAATTTTCTCTCTGAGAAGCATTGAGGGATGGCTTTCTCTCAGTCTCTTTGGGGTCTCTAATGTGGAAGTTGGTTTGGTTTCATCTTACAAAAACCTTACACTCCATACGTCACTAATGAAAGATGATTAGCAGGATCACCAACATGCCAATGGCAGGCAGCTCCACAGCTCTTGAGTTTATGCATTTCTTCTGTCATTGTAGCCAGTAGTCATGGGAATTTGCCTTAACCTTAGTCCTGGTAAATCATTTGTGCTAGCAGTTCAGAAGTTAGACTGATTGTTGTTCTTAATTTGAGACAGCGATGAAAACATGGGGCTGTTCTGACATTTATGAGTAAATGGGCAAGAGCCAAAGCCCTTGGATGCAGGTTTAAGTGTCAGAGGTTCAAGCTAAAGCTGGTCTCAAAGCATTGTGGCTGGATTTTGATCTCAATCTAGGTATGACACATCTGTGGACTGTTATGACCTGTCTTTTAGCAAGTATAAAACCTTCCAGTTTCTCTACCATACTGCAGTGTGTTTGCCATGGTGTACTATTTCTCTGCTGCCTTCAGTAGATTTCTTCTGAGTATTTCTCAGTGTGAGTGCAATTAAATCCGACCTCGAAGTTCAGCTTCATCACTCAAATCTGAGATGCTGGCACAAGCCCAGTTCTATCCACAAACAGAAGTTTATAAGAGCTGGAAATGTTGGCTGCATCAAAGAAGTGCTTTGAGGTATTCACACTTTTTAAAAATTTCAGGATAAAAAAGGTGACAGCAACTGTAACTTGAAGAGTCATCGCTGCCTGCACAGAAGCTTTGTTTCCAGGTTTGGTGCTAATAAGTCTCAGTATCAGGTCTTACTCACAATTTTAAAAAGCTTCCTAGGGGAGATTTGAAATGCATGACAGCTCTGATACTTGCTTAAAGCTGCATATTAATGAGCTGGAGTCCATTGGGGGACAGTGAGGAAATTGAAGGCATTTGTAGTAATGCTGACAAAGAATTAATTGTAAAGATAGAAACAGCTAATTATTAAGAGCTACGAATAAAACCACCAGAACTTTCTCAGTTTGACATATTTCATCTCTAAAACCATTCCAGTTCTTGCTCTCTTCCCCTTGCCAAACTATAGGACCTTTTCAGTAAAAAGCAAAGTACTTCAAACACATTAAGTCCCTTTATCCTTTTGTATAGCCCCCAAGTGAGCAAAGCACACATCACCACAGTCTGAGTATTCTGCCAGCTTTATGAATACATGCAGTACAGGAGGAAATCAGCTGGATGGACCAAATTTGTTCTTCTTCCATAGTATCTGGGATATACAATGTGTCTGTAGAGTGTTTCCCTACTTGCTCTTGACAATTGTTGAGCATGATGTCTTGGAGAATGAAGGCTGGGCATTTCGTCTGTATGAGCTGTCTGCTGGGGTGTTTGCTATACCACAATTTCTAAATCAGTCCCAAGATTTGCCTTGTGTGTCAGGGTAAAAGTAGAGTGACACTGGAAAATAAGTACTTCCCAGTCACTGCTAGAATCCCTAGTTCCAGGTGGCGTAGCATAGACAGGGAACCCTCCAGGTTGTCCTCATTACAGCTTCTGCTTCCTGCTGTTACCAGCAGCCCCAAATCAGTCCACTTTGGGTAACCTTTTCCTACAGCAAACAACAGCAGGGTCTTCCTGTGCTCCTGACAGGGCTACACCTCCCTGTTTGCTTGCTGTAGTCCTTTTGCCTCAGGGCCATTGCACAGATGTTAGCCTCTACTCTCCTTACTCCACTGAGAGCCTCCTTGAATATCTCCATGAAATAAAAGGAAGCCACTTGTGTTCAAATTCAGACAGAGTCTCATTCTATTTCAAACCAGCTGTCTTTAAAATTCACCTGTGCTTGATACCAGAAGAAATCTATTTTCCACAAAGGACTGTCTATTTGAATTCACTTTGAATGGAATATTTTTTCTGTATTTCAAATGTAAAATATTCCATAGATTTTTTAGAAACTGCTGTCATAGTTTCTGCCACACAGCTCTGCCTTCTTCCATAAATCTTTATGTTCCCAGTAAAAATCAATGTCTGCTTATTAATAAAATATTGATGTGTTTTTCATAAGTAATAAAGGCTACAGTGTCATGTACATATATATACTCATGGAGCAGGGTTGCATGGATAAGTTTGCAATCATTTTATGCAGTGGGATGCATTGCAATGACAGGCATGCAGCCAATTGTGGTTAAGTTCATAAATTCAAATACTGAAATTTGACAGAATTCCATTTTCTGTTTCTCAGGCACAATAAGTATTCATTGCAACTCCAGAACTAAAGACAAGCCTGAAAAATTGGGAGTATCTATAAGTTTCAAAGCACCAAGTCCCAGCAATGCAGATATTACATAGAACAGCAACAGAGCAAAAAATCATTGGAGTAACAACAGCCAGTCACAGTCTCTAATGAAGAAAGATACAGGCTGCTTCTTGTCTAGAAACCTTGCTTGCCTCTATGGGCCTCCTGAATTGCCAGGAATTGGCTCTGGAACACTGCTAGCAATTCTCACTGACCACAGAGACACAGCTGAAGATATTAAAGGGCAAAATATTTCTTTTAAATGTTCTTCAAAAACCCTTCTAGCTACCAAGGAAAAACTTGTCTTCCAAAAGAATTGCTTTCAGTGAATATCTTTGGGCAGAAAAGGGGAGAAGGTGATATTAATGGTATTAGCAAATAACAGCATTAATAGGAGGAATATAGGCCAGCACGTGCCAAAGTGAAAAAGCAGGCAAAGGAGGGTACAAGTGCCAAACCAGCATGTGTGCCTGCTTCACCCTAGGAGCCAGGACACAGGGCAGATGGTGTGGAAGGGGGTAAGCAGCCACAGCACAGCAAAGTGACCAAGCAGCCCTGAGAAACAAGCAGCAGAGCATTTATATCATCACATTTTTATGCTGCATCCTTTCTTGTTGCAGGAGTAATTTATAGCAGTGCAGATCAGCTACAGAGCTGGCATCACAGGCACTAGTCTATCGTAGTCTTGAATGTGTAAATGCCTTAAATGAAAGATGACATAGAAGGCAGCAGGCATTTCTTTCCTGCCCCTCAGCTCATGTGAGGTGAACTAATTCAACTCAGTGCTCAAGCAACAGAGAATTACATTCCTGATAAGCTGCATCAGAGGTCTCACCGCAGTATGTTCCTGAGATTTTTATAACAGGAGGCACTCCAGATCTCAGAGCATCTGTTTCATCTGAAACTCTTTTTCAGCTCCTCTTCAAACATTTCATACACTCCTTTTATCCACAGTTTAGGATTAAAAGTGAACCCTCTAGCTTGCAGATTTCCAAAAATTTTATTGTTCCATTTTTCTCTTTGCAGAAGATCATTCCACACTGATTATATTCTTTATGAAGCAACTGCAGAGGGCTGATGACTGGCTCATCTGCCTGCCATTTCCCTCAAAACTCTTCGTTACCTGCCTTGAAAGACACAATTTGGTCCCTGTATCACTCTCTTCATCAGCTCACGTGCATCTGGGGAGGCAGAGCCATGGCTAGACCTTGCATATCCTGTGGCTGCAGATCAGGGGCTAAGAAAGGTACAGAGCTGCTCTCTTTGCCCTTCCCTGTCTATGCAATGACAGTTTTTCTCCAGTGCATTCTGCTCTCCTGCTCTGACTGCAGGAGTAACCCAGTGGGGAAATCCAGGAGGATTCATGACTGGACCCAGATCACTTCAGTTTCTGTGTCTGCCCATCAAGGGATGTTCAGACTTGGCAGCACAGCTCTGGAGAGCAGGGGATGAGTAAAGAATCCCTGTTCATCAGAGTTCATGGAGCCTTGAATTCAGTGCTCCAGGTGAACACAGTTTGCTGTGTACAGGAACTTCTTTCAGGTTTAAACAAAGAGCGGATTTGTCACTGAGTACAGACATCAGTGTGCTGGAGCTGACTCCAACAGCCTGTCTGTGTGCCCAGGCAGGCTGGGGTAAAGCATTCCTGCCCAGATTCCAGGCAGGAATACTCACAGCTTTATGGACTTCTCTGTCTGTGGCCCCAAGCTGTACTCCCTGGAAGCAGCACCAGCACAGGGCAGCTGTGCAATGTGGCTTTTTTCTGATCCATAACTATTCTGTCAGACACCATGCAAGAGGGAAAACAATCCCATGCCTAGGCAGCTAGCAAACAAACACAGCTTCTGAGGTGGACTGGCAGAAACTGATGGATATTTCTTCCTACTGCTGGAAAGCTTTGGCAGAGTGGAATGCATTACCCCATGTTACAAATCCAGCAGACCTAGGTCTTGTCTTCTTTAGATAGACCTTGTCTGCTCATGAAGGTTTCACCAGTTTAACATAAATGGAAGTTCAGATTCCCTTAATTAAATCAGCATGACCTCCTTAATGGTTATTTGTTTGAATTTAAATCTCTTTTTACTGGCTACACCCATTCAATTTGTACCCATGTGAGCATGTGCAAGTTGAACAGGAGAGCACCAGCTGTAGGTTCAGATGTAAAGCTCCATCAGTTTCAAAAAGCCAATTTAATCTAACAGCCTGTCATGGTTTAACTCCAGCCAACAATCCACCACCCCACAACCACTCACTCATTCCCCCTCAGCAGGATGGGAAAGAGAGCTGGAAAGGTAAAATGAGACAACTCACGCGCTTAGATAAGAACAGTTTAAAAATTGGAAAAAAAACCAATAATACAAAATTGTAATGAAAAGGAAAATAAAAAAGAAAAAAACCTCTTTGCCTGCCTGCTCAGCTCCTCACTTCCCAGACTCATCAGGATGTCTCTTTATGCATAGACAAGACTCAAGAATGTTTATAATCACCTACATTTTAATTTGGTTGTTTAGTCTTGTCCATATTAAAGAAATGTTCACCAATGCAATTAGCATTATTGAGCATTTTAACCACTGCTAGCCCCACCACTGTATCCACTACATGATGCCTGATCTCTAATAATGCAACATCATCAATTTACAGTAATTCATTTATTCCAAATGTCCTAGCACAGGCTGGAAGTGGCTGGTGCTGTAGGAGACCCACAATAACATTCCGTGACCAAGGAGTTTTGGGAAGCAGTCAGGTGTGTGATAGAAAAATGTGGTGGGCTGCAGTGACAGCTGATGCTGGTGCTATTTGAAAGTATGAACCAATATTCTGGGATAAACATTGCTAAGTGAAGGCACTTGTTGATAATTTTGATGTTTACTTTGAAGCCTTGAGTGCCAATATGTTCACACAGTTCCTTCTCTAATGAGACTACAAACTGAAGCATGCCTTTGGCCCAAAAGAGCTGGAATCTCTGCCCTGCAAGTGGCAAATCTCTGTGTTTGTGAATGCATTCAGGAGCCATTCCATACTGCTGGGAGAAGCCAGGACTTCATTGTTCACTAATGGGAACAGAGTGCAGCTGGGGAGGCAGCCTGGCACTGGTGATTTTGTGTTATCTGTGTTCTTGTTGGCAGTGAGAGGCTGGTGTTTGCTCCCATGTTATTTACATTTAGTCTGTGCCAGGATCATATCTTTCTAGGTGGAAGAGATACTGCAATCCTGGGATGTGTGTTCTTCTGTATCTATGTACAAATAAATAAATGAACCAGCACCATTGAGTGGAAGATCTCAAGAGAATTGGAGTGTTTCTGTAGTATGCTAAGTCTACTTAAAACAGAAAAAGCAGTGTATTGACTCTGATATTTTTCCCTAGGAAAAGCTGCATTCTACCTCAAGGTAGTGATGATAGTTGATGTAAGGATCACTTACTAGAGAGGAGTTTGTGTAAGGTTGTCTCATTTGGAGAATCTTCATTTTATTTGGGCTTCAAGCTGATGTATTTATCACAGAGAAAACATTTTTGTTGCTAAAAAGTACAGAGAAAGCTCCAGAGGGACCAGTAAGAGTGTTGTCAAATTTCTAACAAATTGTTAGAAATTGTTTCTAACAATTGTTGAAATTCTCCTATTAGATGCTGCACAGCACTTGGAGAACCTGTGTGGAGATAGAGCCTATCCTGTCAGTCACCCTCGATTTCACTTGTAAAGGTTGATGTCTCATGAAGGTGGTTCTCAGACTTACCTGGAAAGCAAACATATTTTTCTAAAAAGTGTAGATGACTGACTTACCTCTTTTTCTGCATGTCAGGCTTGTCTAGTTGCTCACATTCTTCCACATGCTTGACTGCAGCAAATTTTCATGGACTTCAAAGGAAGGTTAGAATCTTTTAAGGAAGTGTTTTGGAAGGTGCTCAGAGGCTAACTAATCAATGAGGGTCCACATGAGTTGCAGAATCTTTGTTGCATGAGTCTCTCAGAAACTAGGCAGACAAAATTGCTGCCTATAATTCAAGTCCATCTGGAAAAAGAATGGGCAGCCAGTGCCATATGGCAGCTTCAGGATTAGTAATTGCCATGCAAATAGCAATAAAATGAAGGCTGCAAACTTGTATGCTTCTTCAGGGCAAGGTCCTGACAACATTCAGGAGTCTGGCAAAGGGTGAGTGGGTGGCTGGGTGTGGGGTTTGGGGTGACTTTGTGTTTACCATTTTCTGTGTTTAAAGAAAAACATGCACATAAGCTGAACTGTTTACTATAAAGGCTGCCTGCCTGCCTTGACACTTGTTGCTCTTTTTGTTTATAGCATACTAGTGAAATAAAGCCAGGGTTAATTAGGCATTAGAGCTGTATTCAAACTTACTAAGGAGCTATTAAAACTTTAAGAAGTGAAGCAAGAAATCATTATAGACACTTATTTCACACATGTCATAAGTGTTAACAGTAATGGTCCTCAGTCTTGAATAATGGGCTCACATTCACAGTCCCTTGAGCAAACAGGCCAAGGAGGTATTTTTTTAGTGGATTACATAAATTAAGTTAGTTTGCTAACTAAACCAAACATCCTGCATATCCATTACTGCTTTCCAAGATTTAGCCACATGGGATACTGATAGCAGCAATCCTTAAAACACAAAAACCTTACAGCTCTTGTCTTGATAAATGAGGATAATTTCCATACATCACAACCACAAGAACTTTTTCTTCCATGGAGCACAAGACTTGTCCTAAAATTCTTCTATATGGCTTCTTCAAGTAGGTCCTTAAATTTAAACAGGGTCTTCATTCTCTTATTCACAATACCTGCCACATGGCAGGTGCCAGGATGGGGCATCTTAATAGGACTTTTTTGCTGGTGCACTTTGATATCACATCTGTTGTAAGGAAGGTCCCACTCTATCTCTCTGGCCTCTCAGGCTCAATTTCTCTTCACCATCTTGAAGATGTCAGTAAGGGGAATAAATATGAAGAATTTGTCCTAATAAGCTCTGCTTGCAAGGGAACAGCTTCCTCTAACCACAGACCAGATTGGCCATGCAGGAAAGTGGATCATGGAGCCCAAATTAATGAGTAATTGAATGCCTGTTCTGCAAAAATAGAAACCATTTATAATCTGTGAATGTAGCAGTGTGTGGCCAATCTACAGAGTTCTGTAAGAAGCAGATATCCAAAGTATGCAGTTGACACCACTAGAATCCCTGCAGAATGAGGCATTCCCTCCAGGAGGAGGAGGATGGCAACCAAAGTATGCTCTTGCATATGAACTTTAGATCCATCCAAGTGCTGTTGAATAAGGCACAGCTTATTACCCAGACTTCCAATGTAGAAAATACTGATGTTCTTCTGATGCATCTGTGTGAGGACAGGTAGAAGATGAGAAAGCAGTTTGGCACTGTTGGTTCCCTAGGGGCATGTGTCTGGAACATTCCAAGAATCAAGACAGGCAAAGAGAACTCAAAGGAAATCCTACAGGCTGCAGGTTTTAGAGCAATGAGAGGTCTACACAGTACCATGAAATTGGGTACATTAACCATGATCCCTGGGGCTGCCTTCAGTAAACTGTTTGAGCAAGGCACAGACTTTACAACAACCCATTAGATTAGACCTTGTGGCTGCTGCAATTTACACTTTTCACATTGATGTTGGCTAGACATACAACAACTGAAATGGTACAGGTACTTGTCCTCTATTCCAAAATATACAGGTCTCTTTAGCAACAGCCCTAGTCTGCATTCAACAGTACAGGTATTAATGAGCCAGAAAATACTTAATTGTACAAACCAGACTCAGCACACATAGCTTAGCTATACACACCTTTCAAAGACACTGATTTCTTCTCAACCTGCAGGGACCCCACCCTATGGGGACATAACCAGTTGACTAAAGATTTGTGTGAAAATAGAGTCTATGATGTGAACACAGAAGACACAGAGCTTGCTATTATCTCATTAACTATGAGCCCCTTTTACAAAGACCTGGGAGATGGGAATTTTAGGACCCCTTCCTGACATCTCCAGAGGCATCTCTGTCCATAGTAAATACCCTCAGTGCGAAGGGCAAAGATGATGAAATTTTTACCATCTCTGTAAGATGAACACTTAGTGGATGGTAAAGCTGGACCTTTATGGAGTGTTGTGGGAGATTAATGTTGTTATTGGTAACATCATTGCAGTAATGCAGCAATGAATGTGGAGAGTTTAGTTTATTTTTACAACCCTAAGCAAGAGGATTCTGATTCTCAGATTCTCAGCAACCAGACTTGTCATTAATGTAATTTCTTTGATTTGGGGCAGTAATGGGACAGTGCAAGGTTTCCTCCCTAGGTGGGGAATAGCTGTTCAGAGGAACACTTACTGATCAGCAGGGACTGAAGACAGCCACTTCTGAACAAATTTATTTAATCCAGCTACTACCTTAAAAAATCTTGGCAAACAGAATCTTATCTCTTGTTCTTTAACAAATATTGTAAGGCTTAAAGATTTCATCAACAAAGCAAAAGTTTAGTGCAGAGTTCTACTTCACAGTTTATATCTGGTTAAGATCATAACAAAAGGAAAGTGAACTTACGGGTCTCAGCTGGATACACATGAGTGCTGAACAAACAGAAGGTAAGGACAATAGAGAAAGGGGAAGAATGTTCCTCTGTTGCCATTTTTATTGTCCTTGTTATGAATTTTTATTGAAAGGTAAGTTACAGAGTTAAATTTTAGCAGTGGTGAATGCATTGTTCCTTCTGTTGCTCCTTGAGTTTTATTCATTAACTGATGCAGAGAGCTGGTTTTCTCCCCACCATTATTTACCTGTAGTTTCTGACAATGTCCCTCACAGACCTCACTGAGTGCAGAAATAAGAGTTGTATTTGAACAGCACTAATACAAACTTGGCTCCTAATAAGGGACAGTACAATACATATTAAATACAAGTTAGAAAGGCATGCTGCAGTCTTCCAGAGCTACTTATTTTAGATGGCTTTTATTGGTTTTGAAGCCATTGAGAGAAGTGAGGAAGACAGATTATTTCTTTTTACTTATAAGTGAAAACTGAGAGTTAATTTGTCCAAAAGTTTCTAAAACCAAGGCCCTCATAAATGCAGATATGTGGCAACTGTATAAAAGATATTACAAAGCCTTTGCACCAAATAGTTTCCTATAGATGCCAGTAAGAATATTTTTTATTTAAAAATAAAACCTGTTTGTATTACAAGCATCTCTGGGGAAGGAAGTACATGTATTTTTGCCTCTGACAGTTCTCCAATTACCATTTCTTCTTCTCTTTTCTGAATTTTATTGAAGATGCATTCCTTTCACTGAGGTTTCCATGGTTATTGAGCTCCTGAAGATTTCATATTAGCCCAGGCAGCCACTCTTTCACTGTGACTCTCTGAATGCAGGTGTTGCTGCTTCTTGTTTTGTAGGAACTTAATCTGGCAAGCCCTCATCACCAAATTGGACTTTATTTCCCATCTTGATTTGTGTATTTTTTTCTCTAAATTCAAATGTTTTTCCTGCACTCACCTTTCTGTAAGCATATAATAGCACAGGATTTGATTGACATTATCTGTCTTGGGGGTGAACATTGCATGTAAAAGGTGTAAGGATTCAGCACATCTACCTGTAGGTCACTTTTTCTAACTTTATGTCCCAAATGTCTGCACAAGGGGAAGTGCAGCATTTCCCCTTGTATCTGGATCTCTGTAAAGCCTTTGCTTCCCCTGTGAGAACAGGCAAGGTGTGAGCAATGAAGTTCAACTTCTGTGTTATCCTGAGAAAACAGAACAGACTTTCTCTTCATTTTTTAGCTTCCAGCTGCCTCCTATGGGAGCAACAGTTTCTGGCAACAGCAGGCCAGCTAGCATGGCTTACATAGGGAATGTGTTCTTCCACAGCTAGGGACAATGTCTGTGGGTATAAAAATTCCTCAGAATTTAAATGGTCCTTTCTCCTCAGCATCAAGTGTCCAGGTTCTGAAATTAGGATGCTACACAGACAGTTTATAGAGCTTGGAGGATTCCCTTGTTAAAATACTGCCATCACATCCAAAAGAAAGGGTTATCATTATTCCCTGTTGTCACTAGAACTCCTCCTCTCACTGGGTATTGCTACATCATCTCTGCTAGGAGAATGTACCCTTGGCAATTAGAAACAAAGAGATTTATCTCTTGGTCTGGGGGGGAGAGGGGTTGTAAGCTCTGCAGTATCTGCTACTGTCTCCAGTGTTCATTTAGCTGTTTTGAAGACTAAGTTCTGGTGGCAGATCCCCTACTCCAACTAATCCACTAGTTATGCTGGAGAGGTGGTACATTTTTGAAGAGGAAATCAGAGATATCACCAGCAAGTGCATCTCATGTTGTACTACTTTGCCAAAAGATATTACATCCCTTTGTGGTTTGAAAGATGGAAAAAGAAGTTTCAGTCTTTTACATGATAAAATGCAAACAATACATTTCAACATGCCACTTTTCTTCATGGCTACACAGTTCTACTCCATCAGAGCCACAAGAGTTTTGTGAGAACATTTTCCTGAAATCCCAATGCACACTGCCAATAGGAAATGAGGGAAAAGGACAAACCTCTTTCTTCACATTGGTGCAGTAAAGCCAATGCATACAGTCTCTCAGCAGTTTCTTTTACCTCTGTTTCCAGTGCATTTTTACAGATGTTTCCAGGATATGTATTCTGGTGTGACATCAAAAGAAATCTGTCTTGGCAAAAGAGCAACAGAGAAAACTCACGGCTTTTTAATATAAATAGTAAAAAAGCTGTAATTAAATAGCTGTAAAAAGAGTAACTGGCTTTACTCTGTGTGTCCCCTGCTTTTTGTGCTAGATGTTCTTAGACTAAACTGTTGGGAGGTTTCCCCATTTGAGCCTTGGAGGGCTACTGTAATAAAAAGGTCAATGAGAGCAGCATTGCATTGTGCCTCCAGATGAGACAAGCAATGGAAACAAACTGCATACAAACAGCTAAATCTGGGGCTTAAGCCAGTCTCGGCACACTGAATAATAGCTATCATCCTGAGCAAACAGACATGTCTTATAACATTTCCTGAACATCAACAAACTGTGGCTCTGGGAGAGCTCTTGTATTTTTTCTCTCTCTTTCTTTCTTTCTTTCTTTCTTTTCTTTCTTTTCTTTCTTTCTGTCTTTCTTTTTCTTTCTTCCTTCCTTCCTTCCTTCCTTCCTTTCTCTCTCTCTCTCTCTCTTTCTCTCTTTCTTTCTCTCTTTCTCTCTCTCTTTCTTTCTTTCTCTCCTTCTTTCTTTCTCTTTCTTTCTTTCTTTCTTTCTTTCTTTCTTTCTTTCTTTCTTTCTTTCTTTCCTTTCTTTCTTTCTTTCTTTCTTTCTTTCTTTCTTTCTTTCTTTCTTTCTTTCTTTCTTTCTTTCTTTCTTTTTCTTTCTTTCTTTTTCTCTCCTTCTTTTGCTCCTTTCTTCCTCCCCTTCTTTCTCTCCGTATCGCCTCCTTTCTTGCCTTCTTTTTGTGTTGAGTCAAGGGCCCTGTATTTAGAGCTCACTCCTAGTTATACAACTTCTCAGAAAGTTTTCCCCTCATGATCTCAATGATAGTAAACCATCATATTTAGCATAACAATCTATCTCTGCAACTTGGACAAAGCACAAAGAACTAGAGACAGGTTCTGAGTTTTCCATTAATTCTGAGCTGAATTTCAGTGCACCTCTGTGTTTGTGGGAGCTCTGAAGAATGGCATTGCTTCTCAAGGCACGAGCTTAAGACCACATGAAAACTGGCTATGGTGGGGTGTTTTTAGCTTTGTCCCTGCAATATTGAGTGCAACTTCACCATGCAAATAGGTGTTCCAACAAAGTTGAAACAAAGTCCTTAAAGCTGCACTCCTGAGGTTTTCCTGGCAGTGTTACTATGGATTAAAATTTCAGTCTTTGCTACCAGTTTCCAAATAGACCAAAATATAGCCTTATTTGTAAAATCCATTGCAGTGCATAAAACTTGAATAGCTCATCGATATGGAAGACCTCAGCAAGCTTTAAATTCTTGCATTATCAGCTCAAAACTAAACCTCTAGAAACCCTTAGAACTCCTCTCTGATTATTTTAATCACTAGGGTGGTGTCCAGGGGCAGACATGGCTGCACACCATAAGGCAAATCTTAGGACCTGTTCTGCAGTGGGGGATGCTGCTATCTTGGCAAGAAAGAGACTGCTGTTGACAGCAAATATTCAAGGGCTTTCCTCCATTTGAAACATTTTATCTTGAACTATTTTTTATGCTACCATTTAGGCAGGTATTTGTAACAAGGAAGCCTCTTCTAAAAGGCTTCAAAAAAAATAGTGCCCAGAATAAAAGGAATTTAGTATATGAAAACACAGAAGCAACATGTGTGTGTTTTTAAGGCTACAATGTCTCCAGGATAATAGCAGGAAAAGATAATTTTACATCTCCATGCAGAAGCATGCCTAGTTTCACTTTTTGTGCTCTGAACAATATGGAAAAGTTCTGACTGCTGACTCTGGCTAACTCTTGCTTGCATTACTATAGACAAGAATTAACTACTTACACCCACGGTTTTACAGTTTTGGTCATTTCAATGACATGACTTGCAGCTGGTTGGACACCTCTGTTGGATCTTTGACAGATAAGTCTTCTTTAAAGAGACTAAAAAGTTTTTATAGTGTCCTGTGAGCCAGTGCATCACTATTTCTGAAGCTTTTCTGTAGACAGGATTCCCTTTGAAGTCAATGGGAGTTCTCTCTGAATAAGAGCTTTAGGATTTGGGCCTCAGGACACAAATGCTGTGATCAATCTTTCGAGCATAGTGAGTAACATTTTCTTGGCTTTCAGAACTACATTAAGCCAAACAGTAGCCCCAGGGATTCAAAATAGGTTAAATGAGAGAATCTGCTTTCTTTCAACCTACATCTTTCTTTAGCTTTTAAATCAGCGTAGTCCCCATGCCTAGTACTGGCCTGCCAAAAACACCCTCCAACAATAAGAGCAGATGTTTTAATAGTTAGTTTTATAGTCAAACCTATCATGGCATGAGATACTATGAAATAGAGTTGCGTGCAATAAAAAACAAACATACTTGATGTGGACTGACCTGTTTAGAAGTTGAGACATGAACATACAGTCTGGAACAAAAGACTTGAAGACTGAGAACTTTCTTAATTATGTTACAGGGAAGTCTGCAGGCACTGATTTCAATCAGACCATCATCGTACAAAGCACCGTGCAAACATCAGAATTAGTGATACAAAAAGTTGGCAACACAAGTAGACAAGACTGATATTCCCTGTCTCCTATTCTTTATAATTCTTCTGACTTTGTACATGGAAAGGTCAGGTAGCAAGAGACTGTGTGACCTTCCAATACCTCTCACAAAGTCCAAAATTAAACCTGTCTGCCAACCTCCTGTCATTGTCAAGACTACTCTCCCTCTTTCACAAAATTATAAGTGTATTACTGGACCTAAAACATCCCAACTTCCCATGCCCATCCCAGCCTTGGCTGAACTCCAGCATCCCCAGCCACTTTCCCCTGTGAAACTGAAGGCCCAGGTTCTTCCTGTTGCCTGAGATGAAGGCTTTGCCCATGCTGATTTCAGTGGTAACAAGTGATAAATCCCACCCTGATATAGGCAGCTGTCAGAGAGTACAGCAGTGCATCAGGAGTGTGGGGCAGTGCAAAACTCTCTTGAATTTTCAGTCTTCATAAGATATCACACAACTGTATTAACAAAATTACATGTAAGAGAACCAAGAGAAAAGACCAACTGAAACAAGAGGAAAAGCTAGCAAATTCTTATTTCCTAAACAGAGCTAAGAGCCTGAACATTTTACAGCCTCTTACCTGTGTGATATTATGGATGGAGGTGCACAGATGAACAGCCCAGTTCTTTCCCTGGAGTCCCAGCTCCGATGCTGGCCCATTAGCATTTTGGTGGAGGAAGTCCTGCAACCTCTGTTTCTGCCCACAGCCAGTGGAGAGTCTCAAGCAGCTGTAAATATCATGTTGGTATGCATTGCAGTGGGAAATCACTGAAGTCTTCAGGTGTGAATATATATGGGACTATCACTAACAGACAGAAGAGTGTTTTGGAGAAGCAACTTCAAAGATGATGAAGGAAACACAAAAAGCAATGTATTACCCGGAGTAAGAGCAACTGTACTCCCAAGCACAAGCTCAGCAGCTAGAAGAATTCCTCCACAGTATCAATAAGACTGAGGTCTCCACTATACACCAGATATGCCCTGGCACAGCTGAACCTACTTAAAATTTTAAACAAGTAAAGCCTTGTCCAGCCTACAACTCACAGCAGTGATGTAAACAGCCTGCTGATTCAGTTGTACATGTAGATGGTTTCTAGTGTTTACTTCTTTGATTTCTTCTTTTAATTTTGGGGGTTTTTTTTACATCTGGATAATGAGTTCCCTTCCCTCTCCTTCCTTCAGTTAGGTAAAAAAACCCCTCTGACTTGCCCAGTTTCTTCAATGCCTTGGCTCTATGTCCCTGTGCGAAATTCAGGTGCTACACTGGTTCCTCCCTGGAGATTTCTGGTTTTGTTCCAGTCCCTTACCTTGGTTCCTGATCTTGAGGGAAGAGGCAAAACAGCCAGCAGGGAGAGGCATGTGATAAGAGACAGCTCAAGACCACTCAGCAGTTCAATCTGTTCACCTCAAAGGAGAGGACAAAGTAACAAATTTTCCCTTCAAATTTAGAAGCAAAGAGGGGTTTTATTTTCAACAAAATGGTTCCCTAAGTCTCCTCTCCCTTTCCCTAGGGTAGGGGTCCCTGCTCATCCCCAGGGAGCACAGAGAAGCCAGGCACTCAGTCACCACCATGGGGAAATGGGTGGCCACGGGCTGGCAAGTCATGAAGGGCACAGGCAAGGGAACAGCCTTGTGTGGCCCCTGCTCAGCCTCCTCTGGGGTGACCCACGGGGCAGCTGCTGCACGAGCCTTCAGATCACTCTGTTTGAGCCCAGCTGGCAGAGTGCACTCAGGTTTTAGCATCCTACAGAGTCTGAGATTGGTTCTTGACAATTCTTCCACCCCTAGTTTGGAAACTCTCTGGGCAATAAAATTTGCTTACTTATGCCCAAAGAGAAGACTGCATCTTGCTTTTGTCTGTCCTGTTTGCACATATCTTTATTGAGGATGAATATAAGAAAATGGAACTGGAAGATCTGCTGTACAATAAATTCAGACACATTCGCAATCCCGCTTTTTTATTGCCAGAATACCCTCTTTGCTTGCATTTGAGGACTGCAAAATAAAAAATTATATATGCTATAAAAGAATGCATGTTAATCTCCCATCTGCACTATGAAAGGTAACAGTGTTGTATGTGAGCATCCTGATTTGACACAGCAACAGCTGAGGCAGCCTCTGGGGAAACACCATTAGAAACAAATTGTGCTCTCTCTGGAGCACTGGGAGCTATGAAATGATATCCTGAAATAAGCATCTTCCTACTGATATCCAAGATGACACTGACAAGGACTCCAAGACTTCATATGAATGAAAATTGTACTCACACCAACTGTGTCAGAAATCCAGTATAACACACTTCCACATCAACTGGAAGAAAGATTCATCTAGAAAAAATAATTTCAGCTTTGAAAGAGAGACTGAAGAGGACTTTAAAAAAATGTATTTTCTTAATAGGCTTTTGTTGATCTTGTGTTAATCTTCAAAAACTTGTATCTTCCTCCATTGTAACACTAATGATAGCCTTTGTTTTTCCTTCTTACTGGCAATGAAGTTGGAACACACAGTAAATGTGTTAACCAGAGTGCATTGCTGAGTCTTAGGAGCAGTGCAACAATGTTTCCCAGATGCAGCTTAGAACTATGTAATTGTTGTCTATCTGCATTAATTCTTCATTGTCTTGCTGTTTAAGCAAGTATCAGTGAAAGACAATTTGGGTTAGAGAAGTAAAAAGTGAATCAAAAAGTGGTCTCTTTGAGACTGCTTCCATCACTCCATTTAGATCATGCTAATCTCTTCTTTGTGCAGCACAGCTGGTCACTTTTAGCTGTGCATGAAAACAGTTTGTCTGAGCTTCCAGCCCAAAGGAAACAAAGGGTAGGACAAAAGACCTGATATGAAGAGGGGTCCTTGGCTCTGTTCTCAGCACTGCCACTAGAAAGGCATGACAGGGAGCAAGGCACTCAGTGCCTTTCTGTGTCAGTCTTCCCTGGATTTCATCAGCTGATGAAGGCTGTGGGTGACACAGAGCTGGATTATGCAGATGGAACAAAGGAGAAGTAGAATATAGTACAGAAGGAGAGCAAGCTTGATAGAGAGTAGTAAAACAGAAATGGGGTGGAGTACAAGATGCTACTCTTGAGGAGCAAAACACAGAATATCCTACAAGTTGAGACCTCATCAGCTGCTGGTCACGTGTCAGAAGATTATGTACAACAAGAAATCAAAGGGAAAGAACTTCAACTCAAGTTAATGAACAGCAGTACAGTAACAGAAAATTATCAAACTAGAAATAAGAAGAGCTGTGAGGTTTGTGGTGGTCTGCTAGCAAGTAAAACTGAGACATCCATTCTACACTAATATCTTTCAAAAAATGGTGCTTCATCAGTTTATGAAAATCAAATTCTCATAAACTTGATTGAGATCTTAAGTTTTAAAGATCTTAAGTTTTAAAGAGTTGAAATTACTGACTTTCAAACTGGTTACAAAAGTTGAAATTACTGAGTTTCAAACTGGTTACTGGTTTGCCTATAGTAACCAAAATGTTCTCAAGGATTAGGTTGACTATGGAAATGGTTGGAGTGTTCCCTGCACATTTAAAATGAAAGCAAAATACCATGTCAGTGGATTAGTAATATAAACTGGAACTAATTGGTCCAGTTCAATTGCTTATGGTAAACAAAACACAAATACTTGAAAAACACTAGAAATTACAGAAAGTTTATTTGATCTATTATATTATTTCAAAATGTGTAACCTACCTGGTTCCTTATTAGTTAAACACAAAAAAGGAGTACAGTTAAATATAAAAGCTTCATCTTACTTGTATTAGTCACCCTAAGATACTCACTTACCTGCTTATTACATTTTCACGGGTCTCATTTTCTCTTAGTTTTTCAAAAGCAATCATAAAGTTATTTCTTGACTTCATTGACATTATTTTTCCTGCTATTTTCCAACAAAATTCCATGATTTCTTGTCCAGACCTTACACAGTATTTCTGTCAAGAGCTCTTTTTCCAGGTGTGAATATATTTTTATATGTATATACACACACACAGAACCCAAGGAAACGTAACTACACAGATTTCATTTTAATTATAAGCACCGAGTCACAAGCTGAGCTTTGTTATACTTTAAAATACAAATTTCAACTATCTGTCAAGCCACGATGCTGTTACCAAAAGGCATCTCAGCCATTAAAAGGGAAGGTCTTGGTTTCATCTACTACCAGCTTTACACGGTAATCTCTGTAGTGAAGGATGTCTGTTTCTGGATCTAGAGCAACAGCAAGCATGTCCTCCATTTCCTCCTGAGTAAAGGGCTCACCTGAAAGACAGCACAGAATAACATTTTATCTTGGTAAGTGTCCTTTCAAGGACTGGCAAATTCCACTGCCTTTCACTTGAAAGGATCTCCTTTTGATTGTCACACAGAGGAGAAAAGGAACAAAACTAGGTATCTTATTCCTTCCCTTTTGCCAAAATAAGTCCTACACACCAAGTGAGCCAGTCTAAAAGGAAGGAGACAGAGGATCTGGATCTATCTGATCTTCTAGTTCACAGACACCAAAACAGCCTGTTGCTCTCTGCCATGGATTTTGAAACAACTATTTTTGTCAATTTTTCTCCTGTGTACATTAGAATTATTATCTCTCATTTGGCTCTGCTTGCATTTGTATTCATATCATGAAAGAATTCTGTTTTTTCTCTTCAAAGCTGTTGATGGCCTACTTCATCCCTCAGAGAACCAGGTTACCATCTGATGCTAGGTCTTGCACAAAACCTGCACACCCTTTTGAACATGAGGCAGGTGGGCATGAGTCAGCCACACAAGAAAAGCAGGCTCTTCAAGAGATATTGAGGATTACAGAATGTACAACTTAAATCTTGTCTTTGAATCTCTTTGTTTGCATGCGGCTCTAGAATTAAGATCAAGATAATGTAAGAATGAATGAGCACTGAAACCACTGAAACATCCGGAAATCTAAGCTGCAATTTTACAGGACAGCAAAAGAGTCACATACTTAGTGAGCACAGAGGTGTGCACAGAATCACAAAATATCCAGACATGACTGAATTACAAATAAGGATAAGAATAAAAATGTCTATTTTATAATGTCTGCAAGCAGACAGATAAATGCTCTTTCCCTGCATCACTGACCAGTGAAATGTCCTAGTCTGCAGTCACTCATCACAGCCACAGCACTGTTTGAAGACAATGTATCTACTCCTGCAGGTTTTGGCCTGCTGGGTAAGGACTTGAAGGTGCCATATACATATATAATGTTTTTTACTTAAATACTGATATTACACAAGTCATGTTACCTCCTTGAGTCAAATGTTTGACCAGGTCGTCTTTGGTAATATATCCACACTTATTCTCATCCAAAGCCTTTAAAGAAAAAGAATAAATCTTGTAGTTTTAAGCTTATTGTATCAAAAAGCAGCAACTTCTTCTACCAGCAATTAGGTACTTGAATATTTACAGATATACAGACCTCAAATGCATGTAGAATAACATCTTCTGGAATAGGTTGGAATCTGAAACCACAGAATCAGAAAAGTTACTGTTTGCCGCTGAAAAAACTAAATATGAGTACTAAGGGAAAGGAAGGCTTATATTCATGAGAATTTACTAAATTTTGTCTACCAAACATTTAACTGCAGCCTGACCTTTTGGAACTGTCCATATATTTAACTCTTACATCTTTTGTTGTACTACTGTTTAATTTCCTTGTGCTGTGGAGCCAGATGAATGCCTTCTGCATGTCTGGGCTGGCTTGGTGGGTTAGTAGGAATCAGCAACAGATGACTCATTCTACAAAGCCAATGCACTGAACAGAAATGGACAAACCAAGAAAACAAAGTTTTGTCCAGGTAGGCTGGTAGCCAGGCAACAGATCACCTAGTGGGACTTGGGCAGCCTAATGAGCTGATGATGAGCAAAGGAGGCTGGTAGGTATAAAAGGTCTGTCACTAACAATTTCAGAGAGAAGGGAGAACTGAGCACGTTTGTGCATGCATATGCATGCTTGATTTCAGAGCAGGAAAGCAAGCTCAGTGCAGCAATGGAGACTTTCCATATCCCAGCAGGCTCCCACCAAACCCCCAGAATACTAAAGAGAAGCAGCTGAATCCAGGGAGGTTTCAGCTGCTTGACTGTTTTGTCCAGACCCGCCTCAGTTTTCACTATCTAAAAATCAAATGTGCTAGGAAGAAACCTTGGATTTTATGATCCAAATCTCATGTACCCTTGCTTAAGTGAACTATGGACATAGTGCCCCAAAAGATGAAGTGGGTCTTGACAAGCCTGCACTAGCCTGGGGAAAGAGTGCAGGGGGTGGGTTTTTTTGTGTGTGTGTGTGTGAGTGTGAGTGTGTGTTTGAGTTTGCATGAAGGGAGTGTTGAGGAGGAGGAGGAGAGCCCAGAGCAGCAAGGCATCATTTTGTGAAAGGGTGAACACCAGTGCAGAGCCACAGCTACTTTTTCTGTAGAATACCCTCCTACCAAAGGCCCTCTGTGTGTAAAATAACTTCTCAGGATTGGACAAGACTGAGTTTCTCAAAAGCCTTGATGACCATATTTAAAATGAAAGATAAATTCCTTGTAAATGATCTTGCTTTAGTGCAAAATGTCAAAGTAGCACAAGTCCCTATGTATGTGCGAAGACTTCTATGCACCTTTGTGACCACTTTTAAGTCAGCAGTCTTTTAGAGTGCTAATTGTATACATTCAGCTGTACCTTCTCAGTAACTGTAACTCATATGTTCAGAGAAAGCAATAGTTATGACCTTAATTTGCATACAAAATATTTCAGAGATACACAAAGTGTGTTGAATAGCAATTCTGATTCCAATTAGAAATACAAAAGCTACATACTATCACAATTATGATTATAAGCTGGTATGATTTATATCATCAGTACAATATAATTTAATGTAGATGAACTAATTTTGAAACAAAATCTATATAGCTAATGTAAAATGAGTTTAAATGACAATGAAGATATACACTCCTTCCAGTTACATAAAATTTCTGTAGATATGCTTTTCAGAATCAACCCTGTCAATCTGGAATAAACTACAGACACATAAAATTCACTTTCCATTACCTTTTGTCAAGTAGAACTTTTGTCATCACTGGAAGAAAATGTTCCAGATGAACAAATCCACCCGGTTCTTCTACTTCTATCTAAAAATAAAACTTAAGTGTGGCAGGATATATGACTTATTAGCAAACTAACCCAAAACCCAGAATATTGGGGTGATCCCTGCATTAAAATTACAGCATTAGACTTTGAATATTTATATCAGGTCTTTAATATCATATGGCACCATAACATCTGAGTGAAAGGCTTGTGATCAAATAGAAAGAGATTCAAGGAAGTGCTAATATCCCAGGGAAATACAGATCTGCTATTAGACATTTGCAGCAACTCAATATTGCCCTCTTGTGCTTCAAAACCATTCATGCAAAGGAACCAGACACCGAGGAACTGATCTTATCTGCCACAATAACTCAGCAGAGGTTTAAACATTCAGGCTGAAGCCATACTAGTAAAGTCTATCAGGATCTGGAGCATTCCCAAGCAGAGTAACATGAACACTCATTACAGCAAACCATGAGCACGTTCCCTTGGCATGATTTTGAACTATGCCACCCAACATTTCCCCCAGCAGATCCTGGCTGGATCTCAAGGACTTTTCCCCAGCAGGATGCTTGGTGCAGCCCCTCTGCATGAAGCACTTACCAGGGTGGGCATGAGCTGCTCTGTGCCTGCTGGCTTCAACACCCAAGGATGTTTCTGGGCATATTTAATTGCCTAGCTTGGATATAGCTCCAGTCAAGTGCACCTCAATGATGGAATTTGTTGCTTTCATGTTTCATGAAAGAAAGTTAAAGAGAGTTGTGAGGGGAAGGACCAGAGAGGCAGGCAGACTGAGTCAGGACCAAAACAGCCATAAGGCAGCCTATAAAATGCTACCCAAAAAAGCAAACAAATTAGTTCCAAACCACTGGGGACTTCTAGCAGCATTCTCACTGCATTCCTATACTTCCACAGGAGATAAGCAACATGGTAAAAACCGCTCTCTGTCATTGGGGTGCACCCCTTCCCGGAAAATTTTAAGTTTTGCTCCCAAAAGGAGCCCTGTTAATTGAGCTAGCCTATTCCTGTCTGTGTTGAAACTGGATGCATGCCTTGAGGTCTCACATGGCAGGAGCAACACCTTGCTAGGCCCCCTGAGACACAGCTGAGATTGAAAGAAAACTCAAACAGGCACTGATTCGAAATCTTCTAACTGAGCCAGGAAAAACTTAGTAAGGAATCTTCCTCCTGGGAGCTGGGTCAGAGCTGGGGCAGTTCCTGATACATCCAGTTGCTTAAATGGAAAGCTGCAACTGCTGCTGCATGCTCTTTTCCAGTGTTCTGGAAGGGGGTTGGGTGCTAAGAGAAGACAGCCATCACGTCTTGCTGCTTTAGAGTGCAAACTGGCTTGAAAAAACACATTATCCCTTCTATTTGGTAAGCCTAGCAGAAAGGGTCTTCAGCAAGAAAATGAAGATATTGCATGCTTCATTCCAAACCAAATGGAAACTTTTACCATCACAGAATCACTTGTTTTGCTGCTTGCTTGATTGAAAAGATTTAACAAAATACCTGGCAAAACCTTGTCCTGGGAGGTGATCAGCAACCTCAGCTTCCTCTGATGTGGAACAAACAGCTTCCATCTCAGAGTCTCTATAGATCCAGTAGCATCTTGAACAGTTAAAATTAATCCTATTTCTAACACTTCTTACTCTTCCTCATGCTCACTCCTTTTCTACACCTCATTTCTCATTGATGTTTTTCCGTATTTCCTCCTCTTTTCACAGTAACAGTATTTCAGACTCTGTGAGTTTCACTCGATTTCTTTCCTTTGGGCACATCCACAGCTCCCATAATAACTGTATTGTAGCACCTGTAATGTTTTGTATATCTCTTCTCCCAGCCATAACATTGAGGTACTTGAAACACAAAGAAACAAAAACATCTTCCAGAGTTACCAGGCAAAGCACTGTACTGAACTCCAGGCATTGTAGTAACCCTTAGGTAAGTTTCCACCATCTCTAGATTTAGCATTTAATCTTGTCTTTGTGAGCAGGCCTAGAGATATGATATTAAGTACAGAATTGAGCATAAGGCAATATAAGAAACATTATATGATAATTTATAGAGATAACAATTATATGAATATTGGTTTTGCAGATATGAATAATGTGATGGGAGCATGTGCTAGTTTAGCAATAAGGCTAATAGGAAGATGAGATGACAGAGACAAAAGCAGTGAGAAACAGAAATGAATCAGTTCACAATGGGCAACAATACTGGGGAAATGGCTTGGTTACAAACTGGCTAACAGACACAATTTTTACCTTATCTAGACTAAGATAAAATGGCCAATTATAGTGGCATCTTACATAAATTATGTTTGTGATTATCATAATATATGAAGGGTTCCACAAGAAGACAGTATTCTTCTGGTACTAAACCTATGCCAAAGTTTCATTTACAGGCCCCATGAAACATTATTCACTATTTATTTTCCAGTGCAGTGTTCTTTAAGGTTAACCATCACTCTGAATGTATTCTTTCTTCTTGCAGTATTTGTGCTTTAATATTCTTACAATCAGCATTTTCATACATGTTACACTGTTGTATCTCAAGAATCTTCTACCTCATGGCTACATTGCACTGTACTTATTATGTATTACTTATCTCACATTTTTTGAGTAATGCTGAAAATTGGGGGGAAAAAAATAAGTCAAATCTCTTCCAGAGGATAAGGCAAGCCTTAAATTCTCCTGGCTCCCCTGGACTTGAACGGGGTTGTCAAAGCATCCCCATTTCTCAAATCTCCTCTTCAGTGAGGAGTTGCACTGTTCATTTGCTGTTAAGAAAAGTCACTGTGGGACAATAAAAATATCATCTATATTAAGCACCATAATTTCTCTTTCCATTTTATCTTGTTTGTCAGGGGGAGCTGGGACAATCTGGTTCTGAGAGTACAGAACCAGAGCAGACAGATTGCAGAATCATGTTAAAACAGCTTTCTCCTCTAGTGGTTCTCTGCACTTCCTCATCTGAAGCAGCTGCATCATTTTCACAAGACTTAGTGCAAGACTTCTCACACTAAATTCAGATCTACAAGAGGCCAGACAAGCCTAGTGAGGGGAGACTACTACTGCAACTATCCAAATTTTTGTTGGAGCAGGAAGAAAACAGTAGGAGACCTAAATTCCCAGTATCCTGACCTACACATGAATAGGAGAAAAATCCTTACCCCACCTCTCAGCTACAGCACTGTCCTCTCCTTAAAGCAGCAAGCCCATTTGCAAAAAGAATGTGAAGTATTTTCCCACTTCTTTGTCCCATTTATTAATCACACCATGCCAAGGCACCAGCACACCATTGTTCTATTACAAGCATGATGTAAGGAGACAAAAAATTAGTGTAGGAAAAGACTGTGGAGAAATGTATTTAATTTCTTTTCCTTACCACTGCCTATCACTGGGAGAATGAGAGGACCACTAGGTCTTGTGATGTTTTATGTCCTGAAGCCTGATTTACAAGCTTAAGCAATCAAGTAAGAAAAGATTCTCACCTATAACTCAGAAATCTCAAGGCTGAGAAAGACCTCAGGAAGGACAGAATGTTGAAAGGTCTGGCTATAAGATAGCAATAACAGGACCTCAATCAAAAAGCGGCAGGCTTTCCCTCTGGGTATTTTTGGAATGTGATGTATAATTTTAACACCTGCTCAAGAACTGATTTTTACTACCTAACCCTGCAACGTGTTTCTATGGCATGTCCAGAAGAATGAGATTTTTAGAGTTTGGATATCTGACTGAGGTTTAGGACATTCTTTTTCATCAGTCAGTTTTTTCTGCATTTTCTATAAATGTCCCTCCACCTTGGCACAGTCTCACAATCCCCCTTTGGATAAAAAAGAGTCCAAGAGTCCTCATTTTCACCCATCAACATTGTTACCTCATCAGCCTAAAGATTTGCTTCAGGGCAACCTACAAGACTGTCCATCTGCTGGAAACATTTCCATGACACTTCCAACATCTTGGAAAAGAGTTTAGGTTTCCCATTCAGCAAGGCAGAAGGGCCAAACTTATGGGAGTTGAAGACTGAAAAAAATACAACAGATCAGAACGTTTACCTGTTCAAGCAGTTTCTGTACTTCTGCCTCAGTTGGGAAGCAACCCAGTGCTCTGACAATGCAACCAATCTCCCTGAAGGAGAAGAGAAAGAAAGAAAGAAAGAAAGAAAGAAAGAAAGAAAGAAAGAAAGAAAGAAAGAAAGAAAGAAAGAGAAAGAAAAAGAAGGAAAGAAGGAAAGAAAGAAAGAAGGAAAGAAAGAAAAAGAAAAAACATCTTTGTTAATAAGTCTGCAACACAAGACTGTTGACAATTCAGAGATTGCACACAGGAGTGTGCACATAAAAGCACACAAGAAAATCTATGTGGAATTTTAAGATGATGTCTCAATAAGCAATGTCTACTTTTTCAGACATAAAATATTCTGAAGCTCCTTGAAATTGTTCTTTCAATTTCCCAAAAAAAATCTTTACTATTGTGTTGCACTGTACTGTGTGCAAGTTACTTTTGCATTGCTGCTCTCTGACTGTAATGCTTATTTTCAGTAAAGTCTATATAGATGTAGTTAACAAATCACTTCGAAATCTACTGAAGTGCAAAGTAACAAATAAACACATACTTCCATTAAATGCTATAAAGCTAGAAATTCTAACTGCATTAAAGAACAATTACAAAAGGTGAGGAAGAAGGCAGCCCTGCTATGTCCACTCTGTGCTCTCAGAGAGTCAAACAGAGCAACAAAGTGGCTTATCACCACTCTGTTTATGCTGTAAATATATTCACAGCTTGCATTTACTGCTGAACCTGGTGCAGGTGTTCTGAGGCTCTAAATAAAATTCTGACCAAACTAGCAATGCCTCAAAGATGAACAAAGTCTAAGATGAACAACGTCACAGACTAGAAACAAAATTATTGTAAGGCTGTAATAAAGCTTTAATTATGGTATGATTAAAAAGAAAATAACAGAAGCATTAATATAGTTTATGATTTACAATTCAATTCAACAACACAGAAATTTAAGCACATTTGAATATCTATTCACAGTACTGGTGATTCCCATGATCCAAACCTCTGTGGTTCCTTCCTCTTGACCAGTGGTAAATTTTTCCAATTTGTGCAAAAATCAGATTGCCCAATAAAAATGGTGGATACCAGAAGGAATGATCTTTGTAAAATGTTATTATAACAGCAAGGACCTGAATGCAGCACACCAAGCATATGCAAAATTATGTGTATAAGTCTATGACCTCCTCAGGCAGGTCCCAAGGAGTTCCCAATCTGACTGAAAACATGTGAGAAGCACTACAACAGACAAAAGAGGTAAAAAGGCTGGCTGCACAAAACTAGCTACAGAGCAAAACCCAATCCCACACATCCATGTGTTCTGAAATGAAACCATCTACTCAAATGCCCCTGTCCCTGTGGGTGTGAATGGCCAATGGCCTCAGGGAGGTCACTCACTGAGACATAATCCTTGTCCATGCATCCTACTTCTAGTACGTATAATATTGCATTTGTTGTTCTCACTCCAGCACTCCCTCATATTTTCCAGCTACTTGTAACTATTCCCTGCCTCCACCAGGGCCACATCCAACACAAATCCTGCCTCCTTGTTGTCCCACACTATTTCTGCTCTCACAGACTGCCAGGGATGGGAATGCTGCCATCATCCTCCTGCCTCACTTCACTCACACCCAGCAGAACTGTGATGTAACTGAGGTAAGTCAGACCCCAGAAGAGTCTGCAAAATCTGGCACTGCTGGATGCTCAATCTGGCACTCTGCCTGCATGCCAGCATGAGGATGTTGCTTGAAGTGCTTCTGGTAAAAAAACTCAGGACCCATTTGGTAATAACATGGAGTTTAAAGGACCTGATAGGAAACTATTTTGCTCCAAGTCCCTTCCTCTCACTTAGTTCAGCAGCTGCAGTTTCTGCTGTGTAGTTACTAGAATACAAAAATTATCATTAAAATCAAGGTTATGATCATACAAGTTTTATAAACAGATGCAATGAAAATTTTGGCTCATGGTTTTCACCCTGCATATAACACTTTCAATGATGAGATCTGCAATATCACAAAAGTCCTTGACTGAGGGACATGAAATATGCATGAAAAAATACCATCTTCCTCATGCCTAATTTCTACTAATTTGTACTAGGAGTCATGGAATACCAATGTTGGCCTGTCAAACCAGTATCATTTTTCATTCTTCATGGATATCTGATATTTCAGGCACTAATACTGATACAGCTACAATTGTGGTTAAGAATTGTGCTGTGCTGCCACCTTCTGATACAAGATAATCAGCCATTAATAATCCCATTTGTGATACAGGCCTGCAACATGAACCTGGAAATTACTAGACAATAAGCTTTTGTTCATTGTCTGTATCTGTACTACAAAAAATTAATGCAAAATTGTGCATTTATTACATTAAATAGACTTTTGGATGTCCCCTGTCTGAATGAATACATTTTTAACAGAGTCCACTTGTACCATCTCATTGTTGCAACATGCTCCCAAACTGTATATCCATATATAACGGAGTGAGAAGTGGAGAAAGTTCTAGAGCTGTTTAGCCAAGACTGCAGATGTAACTGGTAAACAAACAAGCAGTGAGCATGCCATGGTGCAGGGAGGGCTGGGGGTGGAACTGGTGGGGCTCTGCCCCGGGCTGGGCAGCCAGAGCCATCCTGCAGCCCAGCCAGGAGCAGGCACCAGGGGGCACCGGGACAGCCCCGGGCACCAGGCTCCTCCTTGGGCACGGACCAGGAGATTTAAGAGACCACTCTCCCTACAGAGCCCTACACACAAGGGAACAGCAGCTCTACTGAGTGTGGAGACATATCCTGATAGCCTCCCCATCGGGTACAGCTAAAAAACCATTACTTCTATGAAACACCTGCAATTTCTTAAAGTTAGAGTCGTCAGTAAGCATGCGTTGCTACAACCATCACATAAATATTTTGCACTTCCCTTTCCTCTCTGTAATGTTTGGAACATTTAAATATGTTTCTCAATTTGTCTTCATGCAGAATGTCTAATGACAACAATTTCACCAGTTCTCACTGAGAAATGCTCCATTGTAGCATTTCTACTCAATAACTGATTTATAATTAAAAGGATATTCTTTTGAAAATAATAATTGTAAATATTAAAAACTACTTCAGTAAACTTTCATGACAAGAGCTTATAACCTCAGAACCTGCTCCCTGAGACATAAACATGTGGTTTATGCATTTTATAACATAAGTTATACAAGTATGAGTGTTTATATTAAAATTAAGTTCAAGTAGCACTGTCAAATATTCAAACTTTAAAAATATCAGAATTAAAAACATCCAGGAATTTTTAGGCATCCATCCACCCACTATAAACATACTTGTCCAAACAGGGCCAAAAGAACTGTTTCTATTACATTTTCTGGTAAAGCAGATGCCAGTTTAGGAGCTGTTTATCTCTATTGAGATTCTGTAATATATTTGTGAATATGTGTACAAACCTGACATCCACAGTTTTATTGGATTCACGGTCAAACACCTCAAAAGTTTCTGTAATCTTTTTCTCAATTTCAGCTACTAGGGCATCTGCAAAAAGAAACATAAGAAAAAGAATGATTCACTGAGCTGTTACAACTAATATATTTCCAATTTGAGACTTATGACAGCAGAAACACCAAAACTGATAAAGAGCAGACAGGAAATGTACTTTGAAAAAGAAGAAGTTATGAAAAACCTCCACTCTAAATGCAGGATCTGTCATTTATATTAGTAATATTGCCTTGCTATGGCTCTGCAGCTACATCAAATCTGCTGGCAATGGTTTGCCTCAGCTGTATGAACACACAGCTCAGGTGTGCACCCTGCCCAGAGTGTGCCACAGCTCACTCTGGACCACAAGCCTGAGCCCTTCCTGGCTGCCACTGGGCCAAAGGAAGGAGCAAAGCAAACATTGGCCCATGCTTGCCCTGAGATGGGGCTGAGTCACTTCATCCAGGCTCCTGCATCCAGGAAAACATAAGTGCTCTCATGTCCACTCAGTTAGTCATAATGTATGAAAAGCTGAGAACCAGGGATAAGGAGATAAGATGTATAAGGTCTGTGCACAGTGAATATGGCTCATGGCAAATAATTCATAGCAAGAGTTTGGAAAGGGAGGACAATCTCAGCAAAGGAGAAGGAGTAATTTGCTGCATTTGCTTTTTATATCTCTATGTCAAAGAATGGGGAAAGCAGAACCACAAGTTATCACAGATATATCTCACATAAGCCAGAAATTGCATTCTTGGGGCAAGCTAAGAACCAGGAAATAAGTTCTGAAGAAAAAAATATAAGGAGGAGAATGGGTCTATCTCAAAAGGAAATCTCCCTAGCAAGAAAGCCAGGCAAAAAAAATAGTGAACCTGTAGCCCATTTATTAGTTTGACTCCAAATGACAGAATATAGGAAGCAAAGTGACATGAAGTTGACTTCTTGGTCCCTGTGGCTAAATACAGCCCCAAACTCTGTTTTGCAAACCAGCTCCCAGAAGGCAGCATTTCTTAAGCTAGCCCCCAAGCCTCCACAGAGATTCCAGAGGGAAAACCTGAATGACAGACAAATTGAGATTGGTATGAGGGACACTTGTTTTCTCATTTTCATACTTGTCTTCTGTATTTTCAGTAGAATAAGTAAAACAAAGCTCTCCTCTAGTAGACAATACATTTCCTTCTTTAGCTGATGTGGTGTTAAGTGCTGCTGAGCAGCTCAGGCCAACATTAAGCCACTAGATCTGTTTTCTACAGGTATAACAAATTCATACCTAGTTTTCTACAATCCCAATAGTTTGGGAACCCCTGGGGCTGTAGTGTGCATTCATTTTTTTCATTTGCTTTCTTGCCCTCATGACAGAAATGTCATTTTGCTGACAAAGGGTATCAGAACTGAACATAGCTGAATGATACATTGGCTTTGTGATCTCCCTCTCTTTATCTTGACCCATGAGCTTTTTCATTGTGTTTTTTCCTCCTGTGCAGTTGAGGAGGGCAGAGAGAGGCTGCACAGGGTGCCTGGCAGCTGGCCAAGGTCAGCCCATTGCAGGCTACAAGCACTTCAATACAGCAGTGGATTGACCCAGATAAAAGGAACCTCTTCTGCAAATAGAAGAGAGGTGCATCCCCTCATAGAGCTACAGCTGCCTGCTGCTTTCCATCTGTACTTGGTACTGAAGTCCCCAGAGGATACACAAAGAGAAGACAAGTAGGAACATATTCCTCTCCCTGACATTATGCCCCTGGTGGAAGCATGCAGTCCCCAGGCACAGGACAAACTGTATTTTCACAGCCTGACAATAATGCCTACCTCTTCTCTGCCTATGTGCCAGTAAAATCCACATTCAATTACTAAAAAAAAAAAAACAAAAACAACCCCGTAGTTAAATCTAAGTGGACCTTGTGAAAAGTCCCTAAAGACTCTCAAAGTACTAAATTTGATGGGGTTTTGTTCACTGGTTATTTCAAAGAGTCTTGCATCATGTCTCCCATGTAGACTCAGATTTAGTTCTTGACATCAGGCACTTCAATTGTACACTACAACTTGCAATAGAGAAACATTGAAGGAATATTTATAGCGGTATATTCTTGGCATGATGTATGAGACTTCCATAGAAACAAAAATTAGCCAAGAGAAGGCAGGGAGAGATTTTAAGTGCAGGTACTCTGTAAGCATCCAGCCTTTGCAAGCTCTTTTCCATGAAGACAGTATACTTTAATCTTACCTTCTGAAGAGGCCTGATGAAGAAAAGTCCTGAAATGAGATGAACCTGATTTAACCTAGGTACCAGATAATCTATATCTCTTCCAAGAACTGAGAGGAAGTTGTGACTAAGAGCCATATCCCTGGAAGAAAACATAATATACTGTTGTCCTCTCAAAGACGCTCTGTGAGATGAGTAAATATGTAATAAGCTACTGGCTAAATTTGTTGTCCTCCCTCCAGGAATGAAAGCCAAAGATGTTCAACATAATTCAGGCTGGTAAAGCTGTTTATCTGAAAAATTCTACAATTCACTCTAAACCTCTCTTTGTGAGGGAAAAGTACACAGATTCCAGCTCTAGGACAAAAAATGGGTAAAGTTTTAAAATTATCTATTCAAGAGAGGCATCAAGAGATCAGACACACAGTTAACTCACTGGATGTGGTGCTTTAATGTACTGAAAGCGTTCTGTGCAAGGAGACTCACCACCATGGATAGATCAATGAAAGTTTCATGGACAATGTTCTAGCAGTTTTTCAGAACAGAAATACCTGCATTCTGACAGAAAAAGATTTCACTCACTTATTCTACTAAATAGAAAAACAATATGCAGTGTCAATGATGGAATTATCTCACTTCCTGTAATGGTTTAAATAAATAAACATTGAAATATAGCATGCCAAAAAGGATTCCAATAGCTACATCTATTTATTCCCTCAAAGAAATCCTGTAGGTGTGATGTATTATTTCCATTTTTATGCTGCTAAAATGCTTGAGATACTTATCAATGTTGTCCCATCCTAATTTATTTTCCTACCACATATGCAGTAAGAAGAAAAAATGTCTTAAAATTCTCAGATACATTAACTGAAAATGTATTCACTATCAAGTTTTCTTTCCTATACCATCCTTTGCTACTTTCCCATTTTGTTTAGTGTGAACTAGATAAAACTCTTGATACTGCCAGTTAAGTAAGACTGACAGAGTGCTGGGACTCCCAAGTCAATTCTGATGGTTCTTGCAGAATGAATTGTCCCTCTTCAGTTTGTCCAGACTGTTCCCCAGCACTCTGAGGCCCATTTGAAGCCAGCCCTTAAGCAGAATACCTGCTTCAGTTGTGACATTTCTTCTCCAAAAACCACACTTTCAGCCTTTGTAGGGAACAGAAACCACTTAGCTAGATGAAGCTCTGCCAGACTCTAGAGTAATAAGAATTTTAAAAAGGGATTTCTAGTTGATACAACTTGCTAGATTCTACCATTCACCTAATGTATTACCTTGCTTTCTTTCCTTCCTAGAGGCCAGTTGCTCTGATGGTTCAGCAAGCCAACCCTTTCTTTCACTAAAGAGAAAAAATGAGCAGCATCTGTCTGTTGCTCACAGGAAAAGATTTAGTCCCAATGCATCCTGATGAACTATTTACACTATGAAATACTTTTAAACTCTTTTTATGTTACTTAAAAGAGTAAAATTAAGGGTTGATTTATAGAAGTACCGGTGGACTTGATTTTATTACTTAGTGATACTGCACACACCTGGAACATTAGTGTTTATAAACATTAATTCAGGTGTATTTTAATAAATATTGTCAATTTTATATTTAGCTCCCATATGCATGTGGATATCTTATCAATTATTAATTACTCCATCCTCTTTCCATAGTACTATGCTGTGGCTACAGGCAGGTGTGGGGAAACCCCTGAGGTCTCTGCCAACATGAACCCTTTCTCATGTGGGCCTGCCTTGTGGAACTTGTCAGTCTGAAGGGACAAGGGACACAACCAGGCAACCCCAACCCAGTGACAGTTTCAGAGTTATTTACATGTTGTTATTCCAGTGCTATTTAAAGTGCTGTTATCAACAGCTCTTTGGTAGATTTCCCCATTCAGTAACTAGGGCTTATCAGCTGGAAGTACAGAATCTTATCAGTGGCTTTATACCCCAGCACCGTTCCTTCTCTTTTCCACTAGCCATTATTTCTACCAAAAAAGTAGACAGCAACCTTGGTCCTGTCAGCTGAACTGAGAATGAGATACAAAGACTGCCATGAAGAAAAAGGAACATTTGAAGAAGGTAATGGAGAGGATATGTTTGTGCAGGCAGCCAGACTCCACTCTACTCCAACAATTCCATAGGACTCCTATGACCACTCTTGGCATGCTTTTAGGATGAAAGAGACAAACTAAAAACCAAAACAGATTTGCCTTTGATGTTTGCACACACTGTTTCACATGACCTCTCCCAGAATCCTTCCCAAAACCACAAACGGAAATAGGGGCATAAGAATTGGGGGAAGGGTGGGGGTGGGGGGCAAGGGGGGAGGGAGGGATGGTGGGAACAAAGCCAAAAACAAACAAACAAACACATCCAAAACTAACAGTAGTTCTAATGAGAAGAAAGGTACCATGTATGTTTGCTCAAATATAAAGAATAAAAACAGCAAGAGACTTAAGAGACTTCACAATGCAAACTCTGAGGAGGTTATCAATGAGCTCTTATGAGATCTAATCAGGCTTTTAACCAAGTTCTAACTGGACCATCACCTCGGTCAAGATACTCAAAAGCTGTCACAATACTCAACATCACCTGTACAGGTGAATTCTCAAACACTCTCAAATAAGCTCATCAGTTTTATCAAGGCATTGTGTCTCCAGAATAAAAAGGGAAAGCCATTGTGGTCTCATACCATGAACTCTTGTTGATAAAACCATCATTCTGCCACAAATATTTGGGTTGAATTCATGGGAAGTGTGGGGAGCTTGGCTGACATAAAAATAACTCAGAAATCTTGACCCACCCCAAAGAAGAAAAACTTACAGCATTTAACTAATCCTATTTTAAGGAAATCACTGAGGAGCAGGACCATGGAGAAAACCATCCTAAGGCCACTTGAATCTGACTTATTGGCAAGATCCTTCTGGTCTGTAAAGGAAAAGGCATGCATTAAGTTTTTTCCTACTGACCTTCTCAATTCCCTTTCAGAGGAAGCTAAATGTACAGTCAGCCTAATATGCTGAACCAGCAATTGTATGCCATGCTCTAAAAATATCAAGGTAAGAGAAATATTGTCTTCTCTACTCTGTACCTGCAGTAGCATGTATGATTTTAATATATTAGGTATCAGAAAAGAAAGGAACAATAGGATTAAGCTGCAAGCTTGGAGAATACACAATGTTGTTTCATTGTGTCTTGTGATACATAATTAAGAAATGTTATCATTGAAGAGTCTGCATTCTAGTAAGACAAATCAAGAAGATTTTGAGGAAAAACAAGAGGTTTATGGAGCTTGATTCCTCCAAAGAAAGGGTAAACCTATTCCTGAAGGCAATCTAAAGAAAACAGATTGATGCTAAGTATTGATGACACCAATGGGAAATGTGTCACCTGAGTTTAGACATTCAGATTATGTGAAGAGATGATATACACAGCTTTGTGAAATTTCATATACATCAGTTCCCAAGAATTGACCAAGCTGGTGTCCTCACTGCCTGAATCACCTACTCCAGCTTGGGGATGCAAGCTATGGCCTGCAGACTCAGGAGAGGGATAATGCTTTCTCTCCTACATTAGAAGCATCCCATGTAATTACAGATTATACTCAGGCAAATCTGAATTTTAGTCTGCATGAAAAAAAAAAGCTTAACTGGTTTACACAGAGGTCACTTTCAAACACTCCTAAAGGAGTAAAAATGGAATCTCAAGAACAGCAAAAGCTTTTTCTTTCATGTTTTTCACAATTGTTGAGAACTAGCCAGGTCATTTCTCTCCATTGCTTATGTTTGTCACAGCACACACCATTAGGTATCCAGATGAGAAGCAAAGCCCATCACGAGTGTGAATCAACAAAACCAAAATCCCTCACCCATCATTGTAAATGCGAGCAACCTTGGACAGAGAGCATCACCTCACGCTGTTGTCACACCTCTCCCCCTAAGGTACAAGTGAGAGCTGAAAAGCTACCTGGTTGTTTCCACCACAGTAACTGCCTTATGGAAAACCAACAGAGAAAAAAAAATAAAGGGACTATATTTAAAAGACAGATAGACAGAACAGAGCCTTCAGAGTGGAGCAATCAGAATGATCTTTGCATGCCTCCATGGCATCTAGTGTGAACTACAATTAAAAAAAAAGCCTCTAACAGCAAATAGACTTTTAAAAAAATCAGGTAAATTATTTGATGTCTGATATTAAAATACAGGCTGTCAGTTTGATGAAGACTGTGGAAAAAGTTAACTGCAAAAGCTACTTCATATTCTGAGAGAAAAATATTAAACACAATTTTTCCTTTCATAAGATAATTTTTCCTTTACATAAGATAATTGTAACGTGGGCAAAATAGTGATGTAAAAAGAAAGCACTATTTGACTTCAGTTTTGGCTACAAAAATGAAATTATTTTATAGAATTCTGATAGCAATAAAAAAAATAAGAATTCAGATCAAGTTCAATGGAAATATCTTTACTTCCTTTAGAAGTATACAAATTCATTAAAGCATTATAAAGCAACTGTGCATTTCAACCTTGACATTTAAAAATGTACTAATACATCAATTTGTAAAATATATCTAGTTTGTGTTAGTCAGTTGGCAGCCACTACTGAAGTTACAAGTTGCTAGTCAGTAACTTTTTTACCTAATGAAACAAGATATTCTGTGTATTACCCTGGGTTTTGACTGTTCAGTAGATGGCATTTCAAATGCCACTGCATTCTAATCTACCACAGATTCAGATGTTTCAATACAAGTGGGAACCAAAACGAACAAAATTAATGGGGCAATTAACCACTCATTCAACTGCTGAGAAACAAAGTGTAGAAACTATTGCTGCCTTGATAAGCAGTCAAGCTTCTACTTGCTCAAAAAATTCTTAAACTACTTGACACTGTAATATAGAACAAAAGACGACATGAAGAATGCCACATCAAGCACGGAAAGAAGCCATAGTCAGCATCTTCCATCACCTAGAATTTCTAAAGGTGTTTAAACTCATAGTTCACACTACCCCTGAACACAGATCATACTAAAATGTCACTGATTGGAAAGGGAATATCCACCATTGACAAAGTTCTTGTCCCCGTTATCTCTCCCCAAAGGTGCTGGAGTCATGGACAATCCTGTCTACTGCTCTCCCTTCTGAATCAGACATGACTGTTCATCAGCAGGAAAAATATTTCCCTCCCTCATGGTACACGTTCCTGTTGGTTATCAAGCTCACTTTAATGATGTCACTTCCGGCTGCTCCTGCAAGATGCCATTATTTCCCCTGGTCTGTGCTGGGCAGACTGGGCCCACTGCAGTTCACAGAGATCACTCTGCAGCCTCAGCCCTTGATCATTGATACCTGTCTGCCCTGAGTCATTATGATATAACACCTTCAACAGCTGCTCTATTAAACCTGACTACCATATCCTGACCAGGATCCTGTTTGTTTCCTCTGTCCTCAGTCTGCATTTCTCAATTCTGTGTTTCTTGAAACCAGGGGATGCAGATGGCAAAGTATGTCAGCATGAAGCCCCAGTGGTACTACAAGCACTGCCTGGACTTTCTACAGGTAATGCATTTGCCTATGAGAATGGAAAAGGGCAAAATATGAGGGATACCCTTGCTAGCTCTGCAAATTCCTCAAGAGAACCTTGCTCCAAAACAAAATTGTCTGTATATTGGAGAGGACCAACAAACCATAATTTTCTGTATCTTTGGCTCTCTTCATGTGCCTGCCCTACAGGCAAGGAGAAGAAAATCCTTTCTTCCTGCTGCTCAAAGAGTTCCTGAGCACCTCGTTGGTGAGGGCAAGCTCAATCTATACAGTCCTGGGAACTACACTACTGGGAAAAATCATTCCCCTGTAGGCAGCTAGTCTGAGTGATGCACCACAGGTATGTATCAATCCATGCACCTCATGTATCCCAGGAAAAGCTCAGCAAAATATGCCCTGGTGTTTCACTGTACACAATCTGTGCAGACATGCTATATCTGCATATATATCTGTAGATAGTGAACCATCATTCTTCAGAAGCATCAGCAGAGAAGCCTGCAATCCTGGGACATGATCAAGGAATACTACCTGCCTATACTGTGATGGAGTTCAGTCCTCTCAAACCTGAAGCAATGAGTGATTTCTTTTTTCTTTTTTTCTTTTTTTCTTTTCTTCTTTTCTTTTCTTTTCTTTTCTTTTCTTTTCTTTTCTTTTCTTTTCTTTTCTTTTCTTTTCTTTTTTCTTTTCTTTTCTTTTCTTTTCCAGGTGGGTGTTCTTTGTTAAGGGTTTTTTGGTTTGGTTTGGTTTGGTTTGGTTTGGTTTGGTTTGGTTTGGTTTGGCTTGGCTTGGTTTGGTTTGGTTTGGTTTGGTTTTGGTTTTGTTTGTTTGGTAGGATGATGTGGAAGGTGTCCCTACTTGCACTTCACAGAATGAATTTGTGATTTGATCCCCATCTGCCAAAGAGGAGAAATGGAGGTGCAGTGGCTGGCTCATTGGTATGACCATGCATTTGGGATGCAGCGTGCATCATGTTCCAGGTCAAAGCAATTCAGATGAGACAGGCTCTGGTGGGGATTCCTGAGCTGCCACAAGCTCAGGCAGTGGCCCATAGCAGCACCTAGCTGAGTTGGGCTAGCCCAGGTCTTGAAAATGGGTAGGCTGGGGCCAGAACTTGGCTATAGCTCCAGATTCTCCTGCTGATTAAGTGTTCTGGACCTATCAGCATGTCCAGGGAAAAAAAATCAGAAAAGTTGGCCCATTGGCAGTTGAAACTGCAAGACATTTTGATACATTTTCTAATGAGTAATTTTTAAGCCATTCTAGAGTACTCCTTTTACATCTACAAGGAAAATGTTCCAGTGGAGGTCATCATCCACTACCTTGCTAGTGATAGTGGGCAGAAACCTTTCCACCAGAAAATGCAATACAAGTTGCATTCCCACATATGCAGCTGCAGAGGAAGGTTTTCTGCTCTCTGTTTTGACTAGCCAGGATGGCACTGGGGAGGGAGATTATTGTGATTACCTCCTTTAAGCAGCAAGGAAGTGCACAAGCAAATACCCAGCCCTTCTCCAGCTCCAATTTACTGCAATTTACCGTTGCTCTGCTCCGGCTCCATGGTGCTGCAGACCTGAGGTCCTCCTGCCATGCCCCATGGTCCCTTGCTGGGGGTACCACAGCTCATACCCAGTGACAAACACTTGCTGTGTCACTTCATAGCTCAGTCTTGCACCTTTCCCTGTAGCTACAGCTTAAAGACTTTTATCACCATGAGTACAAAATCTTTCTGAGCTCTGAAATACTCAACAGTGAGAGCTAATGCTCTGATCTGATCTTCTTAAGCACCTTATTCCTTGTGTCCTGACCCACTGTCACCTCACTCCTGTTGTAAATAGTGCAGGGTCATGCTGTGAACTGTAACATACATCTTATTGTCTATACCCTCTGGAGAATACATAACACTGGGAAACAGAAGGAATGTGTGTAGTGGCTGCTCTGTGTAAGCTCAAACCTCAAATAAAAATTAGGGATAATCTCTTAGAGTTTGAATGAATCTGGAGTCGTCATTACTTACAGCAGAAGCACTTGGCAGCCCTCCTGAGCATCTTTCAAAATACAGCAGCACCTACCCTTGCCCTGGGGATTTCTCTCTTCCCAGATTTCACACAAGCCTGCTTGCCCACACTTTCTGCATTTGTTGTTGCAGAGACCTTGCAGAAAAGCCAGTTTCTTCTTTTTTCACCCTAGTATTTGGTCAAATGTTGAAACAGATTCTTTTTTCCTCAAGCCCATTTAGCCTTTTTGCACTTTTTGGAAGAAAGTTTGATGACATGGGCCTCAAGACCTTGGAATGGGAAAGTTACAGTGGTATTACAGGACAGAAAAAGCTACTGACTCATGGATTACAGAGACACATATTTTCATTTGATAAGCTGTCAAAAATTTTATGCCAGAAGTAGCTGTAACATTTTTAAAGCAACAATAGAGGCATAGCATGAAATGTTCCACTGCAGCTCTCAGGACCTGGCCCTGCCTGTCTTCTCTTCCCAAGCAGTCAGACATAGCCACATTACTTGTTTCACAGGCCCCACAACTGTTGCAAATTATTACTTTGTAAGCAGCACACAATAAGGACTCTTAAAAAGAACCATGTATTCAAATTGGACATATTTGGTCTCAATTATGACCTGAAATTCAGCCAGCAAAGCACAGCCTCATTTTGCAGCTAGTCAGCTAGGGGCTAAACGTGGGGTCATTTGCACAGGTCCAGCTCTAACTGCAAAGCTCTCCTGCTCCCCGGTGTCCACAGACAAGCTGCCAAACAGTTGCTATTGCATGCAGCCAACACTGAGGGCAGTGAAACAACATGCTTTGTCACACTAACTTGCAGAATGATGGGGGAAATGCTTTTAATACAAAAGATCTTCTCTTGAAGAGATGTGAAGCAGATGATGTGATGTGATGACTGGAGAATCATCCAAAGAAAGCAAGGAAGTCCATTCTATGCAGAGATCTGGATTGCTTTCTGCACACCTGTGATTCATAGGTAATATGCAGTGATTATCTCATACCTCATGATGTTGTCCTTCCTTCAATAAAGTGAAAGAAATGTCAGTGCTCGACATTAGTTAGCCTGCAAAGAATAAGTGATACTTTTTAAAGTCAATACCAGCTGCATGCAGTGTCCCTTTTCACAAGGCAGAGATAAATTCAGCATAAATCTCCATTAGGAATGTCTCACACATCCCTGAAATCACAACTCTGGCAGTTGCACCAGCCAGCACTCTTGTGGCAGCTCAGAGCTGGCAAAACAGTAATCTCATTGCAATTTGTTCTATATCCCTCATCTCAGGCACACCTGGGATGCAATGAAAGAGCTATGTCTAGCCCATACTTACATCCTCTTTCATCCCCAACAGCAACCTACCCTGTGAGGATATATAGCTCTCCTGGTGATGCTGAGTCTTGCTGTATCTGCAGCTGCAGCTGAAAAAGAGCATCTTCCACAGGCTGTGACACTGGCAGAGCACAGGTCTGCTGCTGTGCTGTGCAGTCACAGAAGGCATCTGTCATGTGTCTCCATTTCTCCTGCACTCTCCACAGTGCTGGCCCCACAAGCAGATGGCAGAGCTGCAAAGAACAACCCTGACACCCACATATGCACCAGACCAAGTTCCACCAAAATGTGACGATGCACACGCTGCTGTGGGACCCACTAAAGCAGCTCACTCTGCCAAGGATGTCCCTGTGGGACAGTCCCAACAGGGAACCCTGTCACTTGTCACTGACAATGCACACTTGATTGTATGTGTGGCAGCAGCAAATATCTCGTAAATTGAATACTCCTCCTGAACTGCCTTTGCACACAATCAGTGGTCCAGAACCAGGCACCAGAATCAACTGGATCTGAGAAGTTATTTATTGTAAACATATGACATTATGAAGTTTAACTGCAGTACTACAGTACTGCACTAGAACAGAGCAGTATGTAAATGTTCTTCTTTTGAATCTGCAACATAATGGTAGAATGAGGGGTTTAAGTATGACTTAATACAGGCTGTTATTATGTAATATCTCAGAAACCCTTCAATTTGGTGTCTTAAATGAGTTTAAAAAAATAGTTTCTGGACTGGTTGCAATTCTATCTGCAGTACTCTCTTTGCCCAAGCAAAGGAAGACTGTTAGAGTGAAACAAAATGGCAGGAATTACAGGGGTTTGCTGCTGCAGCTGCTTGGCTTTTAAGGCACTGCCTTGAAAGTATCGCTTACAGTGCTAAATCACTTCCTTTACATACCATGAATGAATACAAACCTCCAATTTTCTTTCTGTTTACCTAAGAGTAATATTCTGAATTTGAACAGCATTTCAGCTGACAACTGACATATACATTTAACATCAATAGGGAATAAGACACTTCTGGCATTCATCATTTCAGGCAGGCTAAGCTAAAGGAAAAAGTTAGCAAACTTGGAAAAGAAGTGCGCAAGCTGTTCAAAAATGAACTTCAGAGCTCATTTCTAATTTTCCTGACCATCCAGAAGCAGAACCTCCTGTGAGCTTACACCAGTGACACAATAATCCTTACCATTTTTAAGATGGTACTTGGAGAGCTTTTGAAGGTTATGACTCTGTACAGCCCTAGGCTGGATTCAAGAATATCCCTTCCAATGTCACATGCATAAGTCTTGTCACATCCTACCCACACCTTGAACAGCATTGAACAGCAACACTGAACAGCAAAGACAATACATTTGCAAAAAGTTGGGAGTCTGTATTTTCTTAAAGTTGGGCATTGACAATTTAAGGCCATTTATAAAAATGGCATTAGGTATTTTTACCCATCAGGCAGCACACAGTCCTGAGGTTGGTGTGGGACCTCCAGCCCCTCCCTGTGCCAAGAGCTTTTACCAACACCCCTGTCTGCATGGCCACCTCCCAGCTGGGGGCTAAACACTGGCTCTGACAACAGGGTCATGTCACATTTCTGTTATCCAAAAAACCATTTTCCTTCCACAATCTTTTGCCCAAAACATTTTACTGCCAATAGCAACAAAGCATTATCTGTTCACACAAAATACAGGTACTGCTAAGCTGAAAAAAACCTCCCAACCCCTCAGATCTCAGAGTAATTAGTATGTAGACATGGAAATTCTTAATAACATGTTAACTATTGTTGGAAAGATAATTTGTGGGAGTTCTCAAGCTCACTGGTTGGCATTGTTGAAAAGACAAAAAAGTTTAAAGCCTTTCTTTGCACACCATCCAATTTTTTATGCACTAAATCAGTTAGAAGTAGAACCAAACTAAAAAATTTCTGCCATTTTATGCACCATGGAAACAAGAAACCTGTCAATCTGCAATTACCTATTCTACATCATTTGAGATCAATTTCTGCTGTGGGAGTATAGCCAACAGGTTCAGATCTACAACCTGTGTTTGTCATGGGAGATTGACATAGTTTATTTTTTGTTTCATTCTCAAATAAGTACAAATATTAAAACATGAATCAGATTGATGTCAGGGTGCATGTCAAGGTGCATTACAGTCTAATAAAGACTATAAACTTTTCTTCTCATGTAATTTCTTACAGCAATGTCAACAAGAGAATATAAAAATATTCAAAGTGTTCATCTATAAATTCCACTGTGATAAAACTGCACACTGATTTCCTAAGTAATCTTATATATTCAGATTTTCTTCTAAAGCTGAAATACTTCTTGCTTGAGCCCTATGAAAGCTACTTATTTTTAACAGCTCATACTAATTTTGTATTTTTTCCTCATAAATTAAACACGGCCACTTTTTAAACTAGAGATATTTTTTCTGATGGACTACTTTAGCCTGGAGGTTTATTGTGTTTAATTCAGAGCTTTTGTACCTTTGAAATGCTGGTGCTCATTTGTGAAACTCTCAAAAATACATTTTAAAATCCTCAGTATTAGATGTTCTTAAAGAACTCACATGCTTCAGCATCACGTGCATCCTCCCTTTCAGTGGGATTCCCCTAAGTCGTGCACAGCTTAAGTGCTTTTCTGTGTTGGGTTTGAAACTTTCATGTTAATTAAGAGTGCTCCAAGCAGAATTAATGGTTATGACTGCCTACAGTGCTCACAGCAGCTACAAGGCTCTCTCAGCTTTGACTCAAAGCATTAAAACAGAATGAGCAGTGATAGCACATTTTCAGTATCTCTAGCACTACAAAAGGCAGGCAAAGCCAGGTGAGGCGATGTGGACAGGAAGGTTTAGATCCTCTTTCCAGGCACGAGGAGATTCAGCAGGGCAGGGGATACAGGTGTAACTGCTGCTTTGAAAGAGGGGAGTGGTTACATGCATAACTAGCTCTCCCCAAATGTCACCTCCAGTATCTCTGATTTCACCAGTATGCCAGGCAGCAAACTGGGCCAGGCAAAGAGCAGACATGTATGTATGACTGAACACACTGTTACTGTATTTACATACTAAAACAGGAGTGAAAACTCTTTCCCAAGATCCACATGACGGTGTGTCTTCATCCGTGGCACGGAGAGGTTTTGTGAGGCCTGATTACAAATTGCTACCTAGAACAACTACTAATCATTTACCAGAGAAAACCATCCTTGCAGAACTGTTACTCTCCATAGGTCTTCACAGCAGAGCCAAACAACTTTCTGGGGACACCTCTTATCCACAACCAGGCATTTGGTTCCATACAGGTGTAAGTGGGTGAAGTAGCAGCTCAGATACTACTCAATATACTTCCCTTTGGATTAAAATTCATGACTTATTAATGGCATTTTAAATATGCCCTATCTGGCACAAAGAATATGGTCTTTGAAAAACTCTAATACTGATCAATTACATAACATTTCCATAATGATACAGGAACACTGAAGCGTTTTCTCCTTTATGTACTTTCATGTGATTTCTTAAATCCCAGATGGAGAATAATTTGTCTTCAGTCTAGTTGTACTTGAGGCACTACCAGTCTGACATTTTGCTTTCAGGTTCTAGCAACATCAGTACTGAGTTCAGAGGTATTAAAACTTAGAAAATCTGACATGTTATGTCAAATTACAAAGACAGTATCTGAGAGCAAATGGAAGAACAGACAGATTGAATTAAGCAGCAGAAAAGGGGAAAGAAACCAAATTATAGGAGGGAAGATAGAGATGAATGTACAAAAGTGAAAGATTAAACAAATATTCTAGAGTAATCAGATGGGTGTGAAGAAAAAACATTAAACGTTGTTGAAAGCACAAACGCAGGGATATAAATTCAGACATAAAACATGTAGCTACATACAGTATGGGCATGGTCCCATTGACACTTATGCACATACAAGATTCTATTTGCAACATTTGCATAAGCTGGAGGGGAATACTCATGTGAGTAACACGTACAAGAGGTAGCAGGATTTGGCCTCCCACTGTTTTTCTTTGTGTACATCATGTATATCTGTAAAACATTTAAGCAGGCATTTTTTTTCAACTTCGAAGAAGACTGAACTTGGAAATAGTAGGGCCTAAGGGAAACCTTTCCAGGAAAGCTGGTGGAATTACAGCTCTGCAAAGCACCAAGAGGAATACCCTAAGGCCTAATTATTTGACAATACAACTAATGGTATTACTTTGAAGCATAATAAAGTTAAACCTGCAGCTTGCATAGATGTGGAGTACTTGCTGGAGGGAAGAACAATGGATGTGTGAATCCAGAATCAGAGAATCCTAATTAACCCTCTAACTGCTATCAGCAGGAAGGCTAATAGCAACTCTGAAGTGGTCTAAATGCCTTAATCCTAAGGGATTGCCTCTGTTAATGAGACACTGAGTGTTAGCTGTCCTCAGCCATGTTTTCAGTAATGAGGCACCTTTGTAAGGCAATAAACAACTGGTTTGCCTAATAGCAGGCTGGGATTCTCCTGAGGGACAGAAGCTACTGTCCCAGTGACACGAGTTATTGTCCTCATCCTACAGATAAGAAACTAAAGTCCAGCATGTCACTTCCCATGATCCACTGGTCAGGCCAGAGATGGAGTTTATGGGTCAAGGTCGTTTAGGATGACACTACAATTCTCCTCTAGAAGATGGCATCTAAAACTCTACTGGGAATAGTGTTTTATAGAATGTTAAAAACCATGAAGCATAAAAAAACTGAAAGTCTGTCTTTAGTAATACAATAATTAAACTTCTTTAAAAGTATTCTCATTTTGAAACTACAAAAAGAAAGGCCTTAAAAGTCTTTAATCAAGCAATCAAAACCCCATGACCTTCCTTCTCCAAGAGTTTCTGGCTGTGGCCTGTCAAAACAGCACAAAATCTCAATATTATTCATATGGGTACCCAAAATATATGGAACCAGGCTTCCCAATACTACTTCCCTCATCTCAGATGGTTTGGCAGACTTCTAGGCTATTATCCTATCATTTCTATCCACCTCTGCTACTGTGCCTCAGCTTCATTTGCACCACTAGAAAGATGCAAAACATAGGCTTCCACAAGACTAAACAAAAATTAAAACCAATATTAAAAAAAAAAAAAAAAACACTTTAAGAGCAGTCCTCAAGGAAGCTACATCTTACTGTTTAGTTTCTTCAAGATATCTATGTTGCAAAGTGCAGCTAGAAATACTTCTACAAAAATGAAATTAGTCATTTAGCACCATCCACAGCAACCACTTAGACAAGACTTTTCTGCAGCAGACATTGTTTCCTAAAAAGTATTAAATAATCCATTGATTATATTGTCTCAACTACAGTGTTGAGACTTTGCAAACTATTGCAACACACACAAGTTTAGTTACAGAAAGGATGGATTTCGGAAGTCACAATATTGTGGCCTTTATAGAAAATATGTTTTCCTTGAAATGATACTGAGATATCCTTGAAGAAGGAATTACCTCTAGCCTATAAAATAGAATTTCTGGCAACACTCCATAAAGTAGAGCGCAGTGGCCTCTAAAAATAAGCCATGGTGCTATCAAGAGCACAGATTACTTTTTTTCTGGCAGAGAGAGCCCAATGCATGCAGAAACGACTGCGAGGGGCCACAATGAGCCAACAACAGCTGCTCTGGCAGCCACCCCATGCCATGACAGGGGGGTCAGCCTTGTCACCATCCAGCCTGGGCATACCCTGTGTGCTGGCAGCACCACCATAAGGCTGCCAGCACCAACAGGAGGCTGGTGGCACCCCCTGTGGCAGGGAGTGCTGCAGAGCAGCCCCTGCCCTGAGGGAGAGGCAGCGGTATGGCCGCCGTGAAGGGGATGGGCAGTCCGTGGGTGTATTTCTGTTTGTGTAAATATGCACGTGTGTGTGTGTATTTCATATACACACGCTGATACACACACATCCATGCACAATGTGCACAAACAGCTTTGTGCACATACATATCTAAAATCACAGAACGAGCTGAGCAGGAAGGGATGACAAGGATCACTGAGTCCAACTCCTGGCCCTGCACAGGATCACACCAAGGGCCTGAGAGCACTGTCCCAACACTTCCTGAGCTCTGCCAGGCTGGTGCTGTGACCCCGTCCCCGGGGAGCTGTTCCAGTGCCCAGGCACCCTCTGGATATAGAACCTTCTCCTGATACACAACCTAAACCTGCTCTGGCACAGCCTCAGGCCTTTCCCTCGGGTCTTGTCACTGGGCACCAGAGGAAAGATATCAGCGTCTTCCCCTCGGGAGGATGTCAAAGACTGCAATACACACGCACACATACACACGCACACGCACACACAAACGCGTGTGTGTGTGTGTATGTATGTATGTACGTATGTATGTATGTATGCACTTCAGTATGCATATATGTGTGTTTCCCCTGGTGCGTGTCCGTGCGCCTCTGCCCTGGCACCAGCCCCGGTCCAGGCTGCCCGGGCCGCCGCCGCCCGAGGCCTGAGTCCCCGGCCCGTCCGCACACCGCGCCAGAGCCGGAGGGAGCCCCGGCCTTACCCTCGCCCTTCTCCTCCCTCTCCGCCATGGCCGCAGCGCCGCGCTGTCGCCATGGCGACGCGGGCCTGTCGGGCCCTGTCCTCACAGCGCCGGGGGTCGGGCGCTCCCCGCCGGGCTCGGGGTGTCCGAGCCCCTGGTACGGCCCCACTGCGCCTCTCCGCCCTTCCAGGTAGCCATCGAGCGAACCCCTTCAACCTGCCTCTGCAAAGGACTCCGTGTCTCTTCAAAATGCAGCTTTCCCCAGCAATTGCGGAGATTTACATGTCTGAGCTTTAGAAAGTGAAAGAACATTTTATTCTAAATGCCATCACGCCAGAACAGCTAAAATATTCTTTCTTAGTGATATTAAACAAAACTGTGTAGTTTAAATTTAGCTGTGAGTTTTAGCAGACAGGCTTGCGATGCCTGGGTCTTCTGACTCTAAAACAACTGTGAAAGTAGAAAAAAATACAAATATTAATATTCTGACAAGATGCAACCATATATTCCTAGAAAATAAATATTTATGAAATTCCTAGAGCTAAAACCTTGTCCTCACTACAGCAGGTGCCTGTTTGTCAGATGTTCGGTTTTGCAAAGCCCGCGTGGATGACTCCTCCTCGCACACTCAATTCCATCTCTCAAACAAACAGTTAATGATGTTCTCAGTATTCATGGAAGCAAAGCCTGAAATTTAAAAAAACACATGGAGAACAAACAGAGCTTCTTTGATTTAAAAAAAAATAAATCACTTTTTTAGAACATTTTAACATTTGCTATTTGCCTTTCAGCCACTTATTTTTGCATTTTTTATTGAACATGGCTCAGAGTAAAGAGGGTATAATAGATACCCAAGAGAATACATCTTTACTCTGTTGGGAAAACAGCTGATTATGCTCTCTAACAAAGCTGATCCCTCCGAAAGGTTATCTACTGACTTGAGCAGTTTATTAAAGTAACTAAATATTTCAAACTACATGTTTGACTACAGGAGTACAGATTTGTTTTTTCTCAAATTGCTAACAGAAATTTTGGTGAGAATAGCATGGCAGACGAATTTAGAGGATGCAGCAGCAGAAGAAAAAAACTTTATCTTTCAGTCTTACAGGGGTCCTATTTCTTATTCCCTTAACCCCTCCACATAGAAAACTTGTCTTTCCTGGTTTGAGGTCTATGGTGGTGGGTCAGTCACATGTTTGAAGCTGGAGAAAAGTGCAAAATACATTGTTTTGGCAAGGATGCACCTCTCTTACCTCTTCTCTCCTCTACCTCAAATGTAGAATTTAATGTTTTTAAATACTGTGCCCAGCATTAGATTTCTTATATAATTTCCACATCACACATCATAGGACACTTATAGCTCTTCTGCAAATGCTACACTAATTCAAAGTATTTACTACATATTCCTAAAAAAAACCTTAATATAATCCTGTTCTAGTTACTTGGGTTTTCATGACAAATCCATGCCCAAAATATTAACAACTCTTAGTTTTAAAATAAATACAAGTATTGCATATTGTGCATATTTATTGAGATTATTGCATGTTCATAGTAGATTTTGAAAGGAAGTGAGTCACTGCAACTGTGACATGGTAAGACAATAACTCCACTTGGGCATCCACCTCTAACATCTTCCCAGCAATTTCTCCAGGGCTTGCACTTGGCTTTCCTCATTGACAGGCACTAAACTTTGTGTCCTCCAAGAGAGATGGTAAAAAAAGCAGTGTGCTGATGCTGATGAAGGAAGGGGAAATTGTGAAATGTACCACAGCTATGAGATGTCATTTACACCACAACATCTACATGCTGTAGTAGCTGCTGGTTCTGGCCCTCGTGAGCTGCTGGAACAGCTCCTTGGGGAAAGTGTTGTTGTGAGTATATAAAGGCCTTGCTCAAATCCTGGATGTTCACATCAAACTTGTTAAGTTTGATAACTTTAGCCTAGGTACAGAACCTTCACTGACTCAGAGCTCATACAAATTTCAGCAAACAGCTTTTTGCACTGTCCTGCCTGTGCTGTTGAAATTCCACTCGGGACAATTACTGTAAATCAAAGTGCTTCATTTGCATTGCCCACTCTAGCCTAGAGTTTCCTTTTGCTTCCAGCAGCATGCAGCCAAGTATCCTTATTCTCCCAATTCCTAACACATCAGGCTTTAGTGTCTTGCCTGTCTCCAAGAGCAGAACAAAATACTGAAAGAGAAAGCATTTCAAAATGAGAATTCACTGCTTTAAAATTTCCTGGCAATGTATCTTGAAAAAATCTGTGTAGGGAAAAAAATGTTAACAATTATAATGCAGATCAAATACCTCACGTATGGACCTCAACCATATAGCTGTTTCCCTTTTAACTTAATGCACAGATACCTCAAACCATGGGTATGAGTGGGCTGAAACAACTAATCACATTTTGGCACAGACAAGTACAAAAGGAAACCCAGAACTACTAATTCAACAGCTTGAAATATCAGCTGCTGCATGCAAGATCTTTACAGAGCTTCTCTGAAGAGAACATACCCTTTTAAAATTGTGATTTTTCATTTTAAAAATGTCAGAAGATATCTCAGGAAAATTATAAAAGAATCCAGCATCGTTGATATAAAGCGTGAATCCACTGAAGTCTCATAGACATAAGGTTCCCGTACCTCCACTCCTAATTTCATCACATACATTCCTCTCAGCTATCAGGGTCCTATCACACATTTTGCATATTCTCCGTGCATATGTTCAGAAATGTTATTCAGCAATAAAAACAGGTCTAAACTGGGAGAAGTGATGTAAGAGAGAGGAGATCAAGGAGGTTTAATAACATCCTACAAAGCTGTGTCCCCCCATGGCTTCAGGACTGCAAGCATCTCAATACATCTTTGCTCCAAACATTTGCCAAAGACCTTCACTATAGGACTCCCTCTGTGGGTCCTTGGGGACCACATAATTGAAGGCACAAAGAAGTCTGTTCATTTGTCCTTCACGGAGAAAGTTGGTGGATAACTATGATTTTGTGGCAGGGCTCTTACCTATAGCTCCTCTGCAGCGAAATGGGTACAGCTGTGCTGTTTAGCAGGTGTTTCCATGTCACTGTACCCTTTTTTACCAGTGTGACATGAATGACCCAAGTGTACCCTTCATTCCACTCTTCCTCTGGGATCAGCAGCTGATTTCAATGACTCAGAAACAGACTCTTCAAAACAGAGTATTATCTAAACATTAGCTGTTCACCAAATGTTACACAGTAACCAGATAAAAATGAGAAAAAGACTCTGTTGTTCCTTGCCTATACTGTGTCTTTCCCTAAAGAATTTAGGTAAATTGCACTTGAGAGCAGTTACCTCTTTCCTTCATGTGTAGGAGGGGAAGACAGCTTCTCCTCTGGCTTGTTCTCTTTGTAACTGCAGGCTTTGATCCTATGCTTGGAGTAGATGAAGAGAAGCCTAACAGAGTAGGCAGAGACAGACATACAGGCATGCCCTCCATTATTTCCTCTACCACTGACCTCTTCCAGGCTGCTGGTATATTTGGATTAACCTTACCTGTCATAATTTTGCTTTCTTTCAAAAAAATAATTCTTCCTATTCTCACCTACAGAACAGCAAAACGTACATAAATTATACATAAAAGTGCATAAATTGGCTTAATTTTTAAATATAAATAATAAACCTAGAAGCCCAAAATCTGACCTCTTAAACAAAATGTCAGCGTATCATTCCTTCACACATATGGAGTTCACCAGTGCTGAAAGGAGAAGATCCAAGTCCTCTCCTTCCTTCCTTCCCTCCTGCTGGCTGCATATCTTCCTTCTACCTTGTGCTGGCTCTGCCATTCACTGAGAGCAAATATGAGTCACAGAGGTAGGGAAAATACAATCCATCAAAAAGTGAATAGTGTTCTGCCCTATTAAGAAACTCAGAAAAGGATCTGACATGCATCTCAATCAGCACATCCAGGAAGTTGGACCCTGCAATTAGAAGAGAGGAGGAAGTAGAGGGGAAGGCAGGAAGGGTGAGATGTTCTTTTGGATGGAAAAAGCTCAGTGGCTGTCTGAGTCCATAAGTAAAACACTGAAGGAAGAAAGGGGGAAAATCAAGTTTGAAGGCTGATGATGACAGCAGCATCTCAAACCCTTCTCAATCCATGGGATGGCTTTGGAACTGTCCTGGAAAATATCTCTTACTGCTCACGTACAGCTACTATCCTATGGATCTTTAGCTCCTCCTGTCCAGCTTCAACAAAGCTGCATTTGAGGAAAAGTAATTGAACATACATTAAAAATGAATTGCTAGGAAAAAGGAAGCATTTCTTTACTGCAGCAATATTCTTCAATGTCAAGGAGCTGCTGGCAGTGCTCAGCCTCTGGGACTATGCCTAAAGAGCTGCACCAGAAAAAAGCTCTTTCTTTTATGTGTAAGTGCCCGGATACTGCTCCCCATCCCACCCAGGCACAGAAATGGCCCTAGAGATCCATATATTTTAACCTTCAGACTTTATTACCATTAATTATATCTGGAAGTGAAGCCAGGATCCCCAAGAACACGGCAGCAGGAACAAAACACAATCATCCATCTGCCTAGCAACATGGGTTGCCATGAGTACTTCTCCCCGTGCTCCACAGGCAGCAGGGGCTCGCCACTGAAAGCTGAGCCAAGCTCAAGAGCCCCTTGAAAAAGAGCAAAGAGAGTCTGCTTCCTCAGAAGAAGACATTCCATCTCCAAGACCTTCCTCTGGAGCCTAGAATGTGTCAGCCAGCAGACTGAAATTGGGAAATGAGGGATTTCTGGAGTACTGAAAAAAATTCCAGTGGAATTGCTCTCACAAGAAGCAAAAGCAATGACGTTGGGAACATCAGTGCTATTAAAACTCCATTCTTCCCTTCTCTGTTCTTTCTCTATTCTTTTGAGAAAGTTCTTTCCATGTTTTAATACCATGCCAAAAAAATCCCCAATAACATACTATCAAATCACTGACTTTTCACACTTACGAAGAAAAGAAGAAAAAACCTGTGAGTGGTACTGAAGACATGGAATTACTTTATAACATCCCTACCTCAGAAGATCTTTGAATCACAAACCATTTGTAGGAGGCTCAGAGACAGTATTTAAGATAGTCATTTATGTGGTTCTCCACTGAGAATGCTTTAGACCTCATTAGAAGAAAGGATACTCAAAGAGACAGGTTTTGACATGTCCCAGAAGGTTCATTTTGCCGATCTTAGAAAAAGCAAAAGATTACTTGATAATTATTCAATATTTAAGGGAGCCACCCTGATAGTGTGGTTATCTAGAAGCTATTTAAAAATAGAGATTTGTGAGGAAAACAAATTCAAGGTTTCAAACTGACATTTCAACAATTGTAATTGAATGGGACTCTTGAATAATGGAATTATATTCATGTTACCAATATTGTGGAGTTAACCTTTAAAAAATAGCTCTTACTTTGTTGTTTGCCATATCATAACATGCAATTTAAGAGTATAAAGGCCATAGCAGAGATAAATAAGCCCAGAGTGTATTTTACAAAGATGTCAACCATGACACAGAAGTAGTTAACCTTGGGATGAGAGAAGGAACTAAAGGTTATACATCTGAATGATCATATAGGGCCCTTAATCATTTGAGGCATGATATAGTACTTTTTAATACTTAGAAAAATCTTCCTAGCTCATGAGTAGCACAACTACTTCCTTTTCTATCACCTGTCAAGATTATTTGGGCATGAAAATGTTGCTGTACTCACTAAGTTAGTAATAATCAAAAACAAAATGAACCTGGGTATAGAAAATCTAAGCACTTCTGATCATTCTACTTTCTTCAGAATGCAAATCTTCATTTATTAAAAAAAATTGTAGACCATCTGCTTGTGAAGATTATGTTTGGATAACTGATGTAACACTATCCTTTTAAATTTACAGTAGGATATAAGGGAGAAAATCATCTTCCATAACAAGTCCCGTTACCATGTTCAGGATTTTACTTTACAAGTCTGACCCCACTACCTGCTCAGGTTAACTTCAGAATTTCAGTGGGAATAAAGTTAAGGTCTGGGGGACTGATCTTAATTCACAATTTATTCATCTCCACTAAGACAAAGGGCACAGGATTAAGCCTAGTGTTATAGCATAAGCACCACCTTAATTCTCATTCATCTGTGTGGTATTTTATTCAAAAGACTAATTGTATGGCTAGCTTGTTTTTCCAGGTTCATGAATTTCATTTATTACTTAAATATAAGCTTTAACTTTGCAGATATCAAATGTATTTCCATATTTAAATGTATTTCCATATTTAAATAGTTAACTCTGATCTAACTAGAGATACCGCATAGAGTATGTTTTGTAGCCTTCCAATACAGACTTACTATTGTAAAATGAAAGTTGCTTTGAAATAAAATACTTTAAAATACTTTGTTATTTTAAGAATGGGAAAAAGAAACAGAACTAAGACACGTCCCAGAAATATTTTCTATACCTTCAGAATAAGAAAGAAATTGAGCTCCTATTTGATTCCCTCATGAGGGATAGGGAACTTTGATGCACTGTGGCAAGAAGATATATAGCTGTATTAATGAAAACCTAATCTGTGCTCAGAGACTTTGCATGTTGGCTATAAATGTAAAATATTCATACCACAATAGCCTGTTAGACTGTCAAAAGCTGAAGTTCAGCCAATTTTACCAGAAAGAGTTGACATTTTGCTATATTCTTCATTCTAGGGAGCTGAGAAAATAAGCTATCAAAACCACTCCTCCACTTGTAAATTTTGCCAGTTCAACTATTTAGATGTGGCATAAATCTAGAAATAGGAAGTGTTTGTCTACTGCACCATTTAGACACAGTAACTCAAACTAAGAGCAATAACAAATACTTCAGATTGGTGAGTTTTTGTGTCACTGTGCCCGGAGAAGCAGAGACAGCACCTCCTTTTGTATCACCTTCTCTGCCATGACCCAAGGAACAGCCATGAAAGGATCTGAGGAGAAAACTGATTCAGCTAGAAAATACTTTTGTTTTGTGGTTGTGGTTACCAGGTTGTGAGCTGGGCCAGTGTGGCAGAAAAGAGAGTGTAAGAACAATTGTCAGGGGCAGAGGAAACACAGACCTGCCACTGAGGAGCAGCCTGAGACTTTCGGTGCAATCTCCAAGGGGCCTATGTTCTGTCACTGGCTTTGTCTTCTCCCAACTCAGATGGCTGCTGAACTATCTTCCAGTCATGCTCCATTCACATAAAGGTGCACCAAGGAAGCAAAAGCAGGGCTTGGAAAAAGAAACATCATCATTTATTAGACTAGCTGACAGAGCTGAGAGGATAAAAAAACACAAAACAACAACACAGTGGTTTTGGACATATAATCCCTTTTTCAGCTCTGAAAAGAAACTGCATCCCTTCAACAGAGTGCATTGGTCATCATATCCAAATAACTGTAGCTTTATTATGTTACCTCATTTGGATTGTTGGAGTGAAATGGCTAGGTGGGAGCAGCAAGGTAGAAGCAGTGTTTGCAAAGGAATACATGGTAAGGACATTAGCCTTGGGGGACTAAAAGACAAGCAGTTATCACATGCAGAGCCCTAAGGAGCAGGGAAAACTGCAACGTGCTAAGTGCTAAACTGATTCTAACAGACACTGCAGATAGCTGCAAATAAAGAAAACTTAACAGGAAGAGGCACTTAAGCATCCTGATAAAGCCATTTAAATTGTCTTTGGTTTGGACATTCAGAGCTATATCACTTAAGAATTTATGAAACCGTGCAATGAACCACACCAGGGAAATGACAAACAACCTGGAAAATAACCCAGGAAATACAAATTGGCCACAAAGTACTAAGGGGTTATTACTGTGTGAGATGAGTTCTCATTTGCTGAATAGCCACCTAAAGACATGCACAGTGTAATGTAGGGAGTAACAACTGCTTAAGCCGTGGCTGCTGATGAGACAGTTGCTTGTCAGGCACTCTGATCACACACAGGTCAGTGAGTAAGATTATTCCAACATATAAAGGTTTAAAGCATAGGAAAGCCGTGATCAATGAACTCCTCACTTAAGGAAGTTATGTCTAAGACTACACAGGATAGTAAAAAGGGACTATTTCATATATACATACCTGCTAACTGAACTTTCCAAAGTGAAAATACGAGTTTAATAATCCATCTGAAACCCTGGATCTGTAAACCCTAGATAGGTAAATTCTTCCCAGTTCTATTTCATTAGCACCATGGTTTGCCCTCAGGAGCAGGATGGCTATGGAAATAAACCTAAAAGAGGTGCCACTTGCAGTGCAAGATAATTATTTTTTTCTAATTGCTTATTGAAATATATATTAAAACAGAGCACAGTTTTTATCTGGTTTTATATATACTTGCATGATACAACAGTATTTATTGGCATTGCTGTATATATCAGTGACACCTTGAAAGCTGGAGCTGTTGTCAGTTCAGATTAACTCAACCAGACAGAGTCCATTTCTTAACTAAATCACAAATTCTGGAAACCTGAAGACCAAAACTTGCTGCAGTGGTTTGAGGCAATAATGTCTCTTAGTGACCTTACCTTCCACTACCAGCTCACATCTCTCACTCTGTAATGGAAGAACTCATTAACAGTGGGTGTGGATGTCCTGGTATGTCTCCTTCCATCTCCCTTCCTCTCACCTTGGTTGTTCAACACAGCACAGCATATTTAATAATTTAAATTGATAAACATAGCTGTGGCCCAGGGAGTGGTCACACATCCCATTTTGTCACTTCTCAAAACAGTGCATCTGCTGGGACAGTAAAATTTTAAACTACTGCAGCCAATGTGCCATTGAAATTGATAAGTGTGGGTTCTCTGTTAGCAGACCTCAACTGGGAGCCTGGATAAGTTTTTCAACTTCCATTTGTCCAAGACCAAGACATGTAAGTGAATGTTCATGTGCAGTTGTTCACCAGATAAGGAAGCAGCCTCCAAGAGCTCAGGATGCCCCACCTGAAAAGTGTTGGATCGTACTTCTGTTGCTTGTAAACTGAGTATCACTGTTGGGTATTTTAGGATACCTTTAAGATACTGTTTGTTTCTCTCTCTCCATCCCCTTTGCAAGTAGTTTGTCTTTTATGTGCAGTGTGGAGAACCCAAGATGTGTTCAAGGTACAGATGGTGCACCCAAGTGCTGAGAATTCTGAAGAGGTTCTCCTTTTGTGTCCTGTGTGCCTCTTTAAACACCTAAAGCAGACACAATACTTGAAGCCTTCCTTTCAGTAGCACCACCACTCTTCCTCCTCCCATGGTGAAATACCTGCATGCTAGAAGTCGAGGTTTCATAGAACCATAGACAGGATCACCAGATCCCAAGACACTAAACTGACCACACTGTTGATCTCTGGCCCTGACACCAGCAAGTCTAGCAGGATCAAATAACAAGGGGGTGCAGTAACATGTTCTCCCTTCTAACGCCTGGTCAAATATTTACAGGCTGGAAGGGACTACAGATGGGGTCATTTGGTCCAGCCTCTCCTGGTCGCCCCAGCAAGCCTGCATGGCCATAGCAGTATTTTCATTAAGCAGTTTATCTATGAGACCTTCCAAAATGGCTACCAGAAATCTGCCAGGATGTTCATGAGCTCATCTGGTAGCCATGGAGATACACATGATCCTTCTAATCTAAAATTTCAGAAGTCTGAGAACCTCTTGTTCTCCTAAACAACTCTAGCAGCCAATTTTTTAGTATATTTTCAGGAGTCCCATTCCCAGAGTGACTGAAGAGCTCCTCAGTAAATACATTACAATCCCAGAAAGGACTAAAAGAGGTTTTTAATCTTTGTGAATTACTTGCATTCGGTAGTAGAAGCAAGAAGCTGATTTTCAGATCTCTGTTTTTCTCACTTTCCAACCTAAATCCATTGAATAAAATATAAATGCATAAAGTTATCAGCCTAGAGCTATTGGCTTCCCTATAGATTTGAGAAATGAGAAACACAGAGGAGAATGTCTGATTTGAGAATTCCAAAGAAATAAATACCCATGTCTTTTTATCAGTAGGAGCAATCTTCAGTAATATCAGAGTTAGAAAGGAGTTAGAGGTGGGGGGACCTCCACAATCACAGATCACACAAAGCTCCTGGCCTGGCATCTTATCTGCATAAGGTGTGGCTGGTTTTGAAGGGGCCAGTGCCATTAGCAGCAGTTCAGTGGTTGGAAGGATATCTTTTGTTTTGAAGAGAACTATTACCAAATCATTTTCTCCATCCTCCCCACATCTTTCAATAGCCTGGTGAATTGCAGCAGATAAGAGTTGGGTTTATATTAAGCATAAAGTTTCACAGACCAATCTAGCTTGTAAGAGCCCTTTTTTTTAGTCAACTTTGTGATCACAAATAATTGCACGGAATTAATCACTTATATTGTCACTTGGAAATCAAGAATAAAAGTGCTAATTTCTGGAAGCTGGAGAGAGCATACATGCTATGTGCTGAGAAAAACTGATGGAAATATGCACTGGGAAGAAAAAGATCTGTGAGGTATTACTGTTGGAAGAATTAGAATGAAACCTAAATGGGAGGATTTAAAAATAGAACAAAAATGAAGAAGTGAAAAAAACCACAATCAAATACTTGAAACAGAAGCATCAGGGAAAAATGAAAAAAATGAAAGTAAAACTCCATATAGATAGGTAGAAAAATTGTATGTGGCACAGTAATGTATAAAGAAGCTTTAAGTTTCGGGGGGGGAGGTGGGGGGGAGGTGGGATCAAAACAAAAATCCAAGCCAAACAAACAAAAATTGAAGAAAGGATGATCTACTGATACAAAATATCAGCAGACCTAAATGGCTAATTGAAAAATCCCAGTCTTGAGGCACATACTCATACTCCATCCCAATCATAAGGCAAATATATATGCTTAGCTTTACCTCACACAACACCAGTCAGTTCAGCAGTAAGCTCCACCAGTGTAAATCACACTTCTCCCTCTCTTACACCCCCAGTTTCAGCAGATGCAGCCACAGTAAAGACTGGGGGAAAAAAATAAGACAGGAATGAAATGCAATTTCCAAGTCAGACTGTTAAAAGTACTGAAAGAAAATACTTCTTTATCCTTACAAATGTGGTTTCAAAAAGACCTAAAGGGTAGAAAGGGGAAAGCCAACATACTGTTACCCAGCTTTAAACTTTTTAATTTTGAAAAAGAGGCTGATAGAGTTTTAAGAGATCCTGGTACCCTGCAATAAGCAACCTTACTGTTAATTGGAACACTGTTTCATAAATTTTCTTTTCTTACTTCTAAGGAGTTTTCTCAGTTTTCATTTTCTCTAGAATTAACAGAATCTCTGAAGCAGTTTCAGAAGGAAAAAGTAATAAGTTAGTTTAATAAACTTGACCAAAGAAGGAAAGTAAATTTCAATTTTCAACAAAAATGCTTCAAATCCAGAACACATTCTAGAAGAGCACAGTGTTTACCACTGGTATTTATTAAATGTTTTTTTAAACTTTGGTTTATTCAAACTTCTTCTGGATACTACCCAAGAATAAACCCTGTCAGCATGAGGCAGCTGAAGCCCAGCCGTGTGTGTGTGTGCAGGCAGGCTCCTTGCTGCTGCACCAGCCCTCCTCCTTCAGCCCACACAGGGCGGGCTGCTCCAGCTCCTGCACCTCACTCTCTGCCCTCCTGCCCTCTGACTGAAAGCCACAGACTCCCAGGAAAGCCATGGTACACATCCCAACCAAATTCTTCCCTTTCTTCTGTCAGGCTGCAGACTTGTTCCTTGGCTCAGAGGTACCTTTGCTCTCCAGGTGCCTATTCCCGAGCAGATGGGCCCCAAGCGCTGCTGGCTGTGGGTGATGAGTGCATCCCGGCTCCTGGCTCCTGCAGGGCTTCATTTGGCTGCCTTGCAAAGGGAAGTGCTCTGTCCCTGGGTCTGAAAGTGCAAGCTTCCAGTATGGTCCCCCATCACACCAGTAACAGTTTGCATGCTGGGGAGAGGAGGAGGAAGGCATGAGAGAAGGAGGGGTATTTTCACAAGTTTTTCTGCTGAGTATCCACATGGGTTTCTTTGGATTTGTTACCTGTTCACAGCAAAGAAAGTGAAAAGTGACTCAGCACCCATGTTCATTCACTTCGTTCCCAGGCTGCCAGTTTGGGGGTTATCTGGGGTAGAGTTCTCCAAAGCAGCCCTCGTTCACTTGGAAGCAGATTTTCAGCTCATTTCATGTGGGCTGCTGCAAGCTGCAATCCGCTGCCAGCACAGGTCAGGTTCAAGCCAGATTTCTCAATGTTCCAGCAAAGTTCTGCATCATTATGATAAAGTATTTCAAGTACATGAAAGCATTTGAGATACATACAAATGGATGAAGAATATAGGGAAAGCTATAAATCAGCAATTCAGAAGTACAAAAGAACAAAAGGAAATATTACCAAAAATATTTCCTCATAATAAGCGTGCTTCAAATAAACAATGGACTTAAAACTTTCTTCTGATTTATTGCTATTTGCAAAACCATGGCATTAGGTAGAAACTCATCTTGTTAAGCCTAAGAACTTGGACAGGGATGGCTAGAGTTAGTTACTATGGAGTTTTAAAAAAATGTTGGCTTTTGTGATGAGACCAGCTTCAGAGAAGAAAGAGAGGATAAAGGAAAAGAAGCTGGTTTTAAGCATTCATTTAAAGATTTGCCATCTGAATGCTCTGCATTAATTTCCTTTAATTCTGATCAGTTATAAGCACTTTTCTTCATGTAATTGCTTATTTTTCAAGTGTTTTGTGGTTATTTTGTTATTGTTGTTGTTGTTGTTTTTAAACTAGAGTATCTGAGACTTTCCCATGTGGAACATACTGGTGATAAAAAAATCTTTCTAGATATTGTGGACAATCTGCCTCTTCTCTGTTTTGAAAGTGTGAGATTTGTGCTTGAAGTGCATGTCTGTTTTCACTCCTTTATAATGATACTTTTGGTTGTAAATTTTTCAAGTATGTAAATGATAGACAAGCACACTGTTGTCACACAGATCTTATTTCAGAAACACTGCCCTGCCTATGATAATAGGATTGTTAAAACCTTTATTTGTTAAGACAGGCATGCTGTGTTCACCTTGCTTCTTACTTTCTTAACTTTTGCTGTTGAGGATCTCTTATTTTGCTGGTATGTGAAGCAGGAGAAATGTGCAGATGCCTTTTCTCATAGAGGAACTGCCAGGCAGTTCTATTTTCTTTTGTATGAAAAAGAAGTCATAAAATCCAGAATCTAATTGAGGCCCTGACCCCGTAATGAACTCAGCAGTCACATGGGTCTGGGGACACAGGGAAAGCTATAGGAGAGAAAGCCTTGGATTGCAAATACTGACAATTAAGGATGCTGCTCAAAACACATTGGCCTGATGTTATTTGAAAGGATAGCTTTACGTTCCCACCAGAAAATCTTGGTTGGATAGTTTAGGAGCTTGTTAACTCTTGGATTAGCTGCTTTACAGCAGAAAGCCCTTAGAAAATTTTTTACCCTCCTCCTTCCTGACTTTACTGGCACTGTTCCTTCAGAACAGCGTGACCTGATGGGATACCTGGTTGTGATTCACAAGTCATGCTGGAAGGGCTGCCTGCCTTCTGGCCAGGGTGCACTCCCAGAAATATTCTTAGCCTATGGATGTGGAACAGCAAGGTTACATGTCAGTGCTTTACTTCTGCTGTTTATTGTCAAATAATTGTTCTCAGAGAGTTTGTAGGAGACTCACTGAGGTTTTTTATGCTTTCCTAGGAAATTACCTGTAGTCATTTGCTAGCAGTTGCTTTAGTGTGTTGTCAGAAGAGTTTCTGTTGCTAAGTCTTTTATATGAAATTATGCTAGTTTCCCTCAGCCTGAAAAAAAAAAAAAAAAGGCTGAGCAGATTTGCTCCAGCAGAGTGGGTTAAAGAGCAGTTTACGACAAAATGGCTTTCTTTCCAGAGAGCATTCTACAGTGAAGTTAATTCAACTAATGCAGTTTCCTACAATGAATCAACTGACCAAACCTCTGACCTCATTTCTTTATCCTCCTTTTAAAAATTATATAGTGTTCAATCTTAAAGTTAAGTTTTCCTTTTCATTTTTGAGCTGGCTTCATTTGGGGCTAAAAGAAAAGCAGCTGGACTTGGATACTGCTTCCAAAGGTAAAAGCCAAGAGATCTGCAACCAAGACTGTGAGGAAAGGCAGTTTTGTACTCTCCAAGATGCTTTTTGGTGCTTTGGAGTCTGCTTAGCAGACTTCAGGATTTTGCAACAGCTGCCTTGTAGGATTGCCAGGGTAGTGCCTAAACAGGGAAAGCTGCTCGGGGTCCATCTATCTATCTGGGCTCCAGCTGTGTGTCACACAGAAGTGGCCACCTTGAAAGCATTCTAACATGTATTAATGAATATTTTAAAATAGTTCACTTAGTCAGCTTTGCCTATCACAGATTTAAGGCATGCCATGGTAGTACCTTTAGTTACCATAAAATATTCTTTAAAATTCTAGGTTTATATGGATTTTTAGCATGGCCTTCCCAATCTGTAGAAGCCACTTTTTGTGAACTGAGTAGACAGAGGAGATGGTCTAAGAGCTAGCACACAAAAAGTGTGCCACAAAAAGTGTGTGGTGACTTTTTTGGCAAGAGCATCTTATGATGTTTATGAGGGAAAGGAGAAAGACGTATTGAAGAAGCTTAAAGAGTAAAATCCTTTAAGTGTAAAATTATGATAGGCATGTATTGTGTGTACTACAAAGAGTGTTAAGTACAAGATGAGAAAACCAGCCCCAGAAGGTGGTTATCTGGACATCAGTGGGGGCTGTATTTTCAAAGTCAGATTGAACAGAAAAGTTGCATTAGGCAAGAGCTGGTCTGTGGCTGCCAGTTGTGAATTGTCTTGTCTCCATGATTGGGTTTAGTTACATATCTTGACCATTTGTGTCTTCATATGTGAGCAGAAAGGTACACAGAAACTGATAGTCAACCTTAAAACCTACTTATGATTGTTGTAATAGACCCTTAGGGAGATTAATTGATACTCCCTTGAAATGGTTCTTCCACATTGTTTTCTCACAGGAGAACCATATTTTTGGAAGCTAATTTACAATGCTACCTCCTCTTCCACAGACTGACTGCTGTGCAGAGGGGTTTAGTCTATCTAAATTTCCAGAGTTCACAGCTCCACTCTAGTGAATGTGTATATGTGGCAAGTTACCAAAAAAATATCCAGGAACTGCAGATGTCTGATTTGTGGAGCTAAGTATCTTCTTATGAATTAGGTCACATATAGGACTTGAGACATGTGTAGTGAATAAACTTCTGTATGGCTCTGAATAAAGCCAAAATGAATCCTGGTTTTAATGTTGGAGAATGCAGCCTTTTTTCCCAAGGCCAGGCTTAGAAACTGTGAGTCATTGAATGCTCTGAACTGAGAAACTGTTTCTCAGAAACCCATGGGCTTGGGTTTTGGATTTTTTTGTTAAGCAAAGCACATTACTCCTTGGAAATGGGAAAAGGGGGATTCTTTTTGGTCTGGGGTCAGTGAGGGTGACAAACACAGGTCATGGCTGATATGTGATGTCCCAGTGTAGCTTTCCAGTGCTTCCTTCTGCTTGGTGGAATTACTCAGCTACATCATCCAGCACACAGGAAAAGCAAAAGAGCATTAGTCTCTTAAAAATTACTTTACCAACCAGAGTTTACCAACTCCGAAGTGACAGTGACCTACAGGCCTAAAGCTGGCAGAAAGTGTAATAAGACCAGCTTCTGAGGAGAACTGGCTAACCAAACCAGTGCCAGAAACCTGAATTCAGTCCCTTGAACCTTGACAGATCTACTTGTAATTAGACACTAACTACCCCTTAGGTCCTGAGGATGCTGTCAGACCTAACTAATCTGGTTCCTATGGAATTAATAGGCCTTATTTTGGCATATGACCACCTCATTTCTGAGACTGAACTCCCTTGATATTAAAATATCATGGAGAGATTATAGATAGTACAAGGTCAGTCTAGTTCAGCATCCTGACTGTGATGGTGAGCAGTAGTGCATGCAGGGAATGAGGAGCACAGTGCTATTACTCCAAAACAAACTCCTGGCCTCCTAGCAGACAGATCCTAAGATAGACCCATCTATGGAGATAAATAAATAGGGGCTAAGAAATCATCAGAACTGCCTGTTAGTTGTGCAACCTCACTTGGGACAAATCAGCACTTTAAAAATGCCTGAAAATTTCTCATTGAGTCTAGTAATGATTAATGAGTATTTCATGAGCAGTGATGAAAAGGGAGAAAGAAAAAGACTCGCTCCACACACTGCTTGCTAGCATAAAAGGCAGCAGAGTATTTCAATAATGATATCCTCTTTTAAAGTAATGGTATGTTGAATGTGGAAATCTGGAGGCAATATTAATTAAGGGTAGATGGATCAAGGAAGAAGAGACCAGGAACGTACTTTGATGGTCAGATGTAGGGTAAAGCACAACAAAAAGAGCCAGAACAGGACAGACAAGGCTCTAAGAGAGCAGAACAGGGAAACACAAATGCCTGGGTTCTCCTGCAACACTGAAGATGTGTGGAAAGGTTCAAAGCCCAGGTGGGATTGGACTCTTGTGATTGTTCAATGCCCTCCTAAAACCTTCCTCTTGCTTTTGTTACCTCTTTGTCACTGCTCTTGGTAAACAGAAAGAGAAGAGAGATTTGGAAGAACTAAGGGTGAATAACAGAAAGAACATTATAGGTGAGCAGAGCAACTAATTGAAGTCTAAGGGAGAACAAACAAAAATGAGGGAAACCAGAAACTGATCTGCTGAAGGGCCAAGTCCCAAAGGACTTGGAAATTACTTTTGAGAGGGAAGACTGGTTTGGAAAGAAAAACAGTTTAGGTTAGGAAGTAACACAGGTAGGAGAAAAATGCTATATGACTGATAAAAAGTGCATAGGATTGCATCTTTTATATATGGGGGCATGTCACTTTTCATTTAAATAGAAAGGAAGATTATGTTTCAATATATTTTGAGATCAAAAAAGGCAATTTTAATAGAGGAGTATTATTGTGGTTACCAGAAATCATGTTTTGTTTTTCGTGTGGCCATCATCATACAAGTAGCAGCTTTGCACATTAAAGCTTCAAGTGCTTTACTTTAGTGTTATCCTGTTTCAGGAGGCTGCATTACCAAACACTCATTTTTGATATGGCTGGCATCTATCTATCTGCATGTTCTATGAAAAGCAGAGTTGGAGGATTCACTCAGTATCTGAACTAAGAGAGGGTATGGCAAAGAGGAGAGCATACATCATTAACCCATTTTTCTCCTTCAAAGTATGAATAAGGGAAAGGCACTCTTGAAAGGACTCAAAGAGGACAGGGGAGTATCTTAAGAGAGATTTTTCCCAGGCACAGATAGGCAATAAATATGTATTTAACTTACATATAGAAAAAGCACTTTTTTTTACACTGAGCAGCAGTCATTAAAGTTACACATCTATTTCAGTCATGTGTGTGTTTTATTTACTTAGCTTTATGATTATTTACAACTATTTATTCATTATTTACAACTGAATCACCTGACATCTGGAAATTAACTGGGATTTCTCACTTCTGTAATAACAGGTAATATAACTGTAGCCTGAGAAGTCTTGCTACACCTGTTCGGTAGTGTAATTAAGTGTGTGGTTAGATAGTAAGCATTACCCTTATTATGATGGTATGAGTTAATCTTCTTTTAAAATAATAAGTTCATCCTTCTAAGTGGTTTAATAAATAGACAGCTGTATTAACTTTAAAATTGCCTCAAGTCAATAGTACTAAATTTCAAGGGAGAGAGGGGAAGGGAAATGTTTTTTACTTCATCTACTTGTGCCTTTATATACAGGCTTGGATGCTTTAGGGTAAGGAATCTCTCCATGAGCCTCAAAGCTGTTAGCTGTTTTGTTTCTCCATGGTAACAGGAGTATAAAGCAGTATGAGCATGTTAGTGAAGTAGGGAGACATGACATCCTTTAGGAATGGCATTACATGTGACGACTGCAGCTCTCAGGCGATTCTGAATGAGAGTGTGTTCTAGCACAGAGGCACTGTCAATATGTGCAGATGTGCTCGTTTAAGGCAAGGCTTAGGGATACAAAGATGGCCTAAAAGAATCTATCAATCCATAAAGTTTGCAGTAGTAGATTATCAGACATTGGGGTTGATTAAACTCTTCCAGAAATATGACTCAACATGTGAAAAGCCCTGTGCAAGATCATGGTCTAAACACAGGGGTTTGACTGAGGTTCAGATAATACAGAGTTATTGATGTCTTTTCTGTTTAAATTTGTTTACATACCAAAAAAAAAACCCAAAAAACAAACAAAAACATCCCCAAAAAACATGAGGGTTGGATAGGCAAATGCCATCGAAATGAATGCAGATTATCTGTAAATTATCTGTAAGTTTCAGCCAGTAATCTTGCAATATTAACTAGTTTAATTTTGTTGTCACTTTGACAGAACAGTGTATGTCAGGAGTCCTTCAGCAGACTAGCTAAGATTGTTCTTTCATGAAGAAATGGATGAAGGCAATGATTTGGAGTGGTACAGTTTAATCACATACTGACCTCTCCTTTGCATTGATGTACTCTTACCTTTTTTTTTCTGCTGTTGAGGTGACTCTGACTTACTGGACTGAAATAAAATTTACTAAATTGACCTTAAAGTAAGGAAAAGGTTCTGGCAACTTTTCTCTCATCCATACATATTGCATCTCTTCCTGAATCGGTTCCAACAAGCTGTTGTGTAGCGCTGGGTTCAGCTAACCTTGCCAACCACGTCGAGTTTTCTCCAAGTAGATGTAGCCTGCCTGAGGACACAGCAGTGTGCATGTACGTGTGTGAAAGAGCCCTTTCCTTGCACGCTTAGAACGGGATGACTTCCTTGTCTCTCTTCCCTTCCTCTGGGGCAGGTAAATGTAATTTGCTCTGGTTCAGGAGGCCACACAATCTCCCAACACAAGGCAACTTCGTGGCAAACCCACCTTCCCTTATGTTGCGCTCCATATTGATCCTCTGATGGTTTGACTTCTATTTCTTTTCCTGCAATTGAAAATCAGCTCTTTATCTGGGCTCCCTAAGGAAGCCAACTTGTAGATCCGTGCTGCCTTTCTTCTCATGTGAAATCCTCTCCACTCTGTTTTCACGTTACTTTTGACCGAATTGGAGAAATCCAAAATTCGATGCCTGTACAACTCGTGTGGCTGGGAAGAGCCCCGTGTATAGAGGGAGAGGCAGGGGGAAGAAGAGGGAAAGCTGCGCAGTTTTGGTGAGCGGATTAGCCCCGTGCCGAGCTCCAGATTAGGAGCCCGTGCTCTGGAGAACCTTTGTTATCGCCGGCTGTGGCTGAGGCTCAGCCCCGTGCCTGCCTCCCGGTGCTGCGGAACGGGACAGCCCCGCTCCCGCTCCTGCCCTTACATAACCGCGTTAGCAGGGCTGTGCCAGGGACCCGCTCCGAGCAGCAGGGCCCCTTTTCAAAGCCCGTACGCAACAAACCGTGCGGGGCCAGGCCCGAGGTGGGCGCAGAGGAGCCAGGGGGATGAGGACAGGGTGCTGCGAGGCTGTGGCAGGAATGCGGGTCCCTGGTGGAGGGGGGGACATTCCGCTCGGGCTGTGGCCTCAGGCGGGCGAGAGCTGACACGGGGGTGGCTGGCAGCGGGCTCATTGTGCCGGAGCGCTGTATCTATCGGCCGCTCGGCCGCCGCCGAGAAAGTCGGCGGGCCAGGGGCGGCGGGGAGCGCTGCTCTCGGGCGGGTATTTACGGTAATGCGGGCGTTACGGTAGCGCGGGAGGGCCTACGTGCGCGGGGGCGGGGCGGCGCGCGCGCGGCGCCGGTGCGTGCGCGGCCCCGCGAGGCGCGTCTCCCTCGCGAGCTCGCGGTGAAAGGATTTGGCGCCAGGCGGGTCCGGCTCCGCAGCTCCCGCAGCCGCACGAATCCCCCCGCCTCCCGCCCGCACCCACCGCCCGCCGGGGCACTGACACACCGCACGCACAGCCAGAGCCGCCCGTCTGTCCCTGCTCGCCGCCGCCCGCGCGCCGCCCAGGGACCGAGCCGCCAGTGCCGCCGCCGCCGCCATGAGCTGCTCGCCCGTGAACGTGAAGAAGCTGAAGGTGTCGGAGCTGAAGGAGGAGCTGAAGAAGCGGCGCCTCTCCGACAAGGGCCTCAAGGCTGAGCTCATGGAGCGGCTCCAGGCCGCGCTAGACCAGGAGGAGGCCGGCGGGGGCGGCCCCGCCAGCGGCGCGGCCGAGCCCGGCAACGGCAGCGTGGAGGGGGAGGCGGCCGAGAGCGGCGGGGGCGCCGCGCAGCTCCGCCAGGGGGGAGGCCCCGGCCAGGCCGCGGCCTCCGCCATGGAGGACGACGACGAGGAAGGACTGGAGGCCGCCGATGGCGACGCCATGGAGCTGGGCGAGGAGAACGGCGAGCGGGCCGGGGGCGGCCCCATGGAGGAGGAGGCGGGCGGCGAGGAGGAGGAAGAGGAGGAGGAGGAGGATGAGAACGGCGACGACCAGGGTTTCCAAGAGGGGGAGGACGAGTTGGCCGACGAGGAGGAGGCCGCGGCCGGAGACGCCAACGGCCACGGTGATCAGCAGCCGTCGCAGCCCCAGCAGCCGCAGCAGCCCCCTCCGCTCCTCCCGCCGCGCAGCGCCGCTGCCGCCAAGGAGGCTCCCGGCAAGAGCGCCGGGGGCGCCTCGGGGCCCGCCGCTGCTTCTGGCCCGGCGGGCCCCGCCAAGCAGCAGCAGCAGAAGAAAGCGGAAGGCGGCGGCGGAGGCGGCCGCCCCGGGGCGCAGGGCGCCGGGGGTGAGTGAGCGTGGCGGCGGGAACCGGGGTGGGGGCCCATTAATCCCAGCCCCCCCGCCATGACGGGGGTTGCCCGGCCGGGGGGGTGGGGGTGGTTTCCGGGGCGCGCGCGGGAGGACGTTGGCGGCCCCGCGCCTCGTGCTGGCCCGGCGGGGGGGCGGGGGAGGGGCGCGGGAGGAGGGGCGGCCGAGGGGCCGCTGGGGCGCGCTGTGCATTGTGCGCCCGGCCGCGCGGGGCGCGCCTGACGTCACTTCCGGGCTGGGCGCCGCCGCCGCACGGGATGGCGCTGGGAAGGCCTGGCGGTACAATGGAGGCGGGAGCAGGAGGAGGAGGAATCCCTTCCCTGGGGCTCCCGCCCGCGGCCCGCCGGGAGGAGGCGCAGTCGTGCGCATCGCACGGTGCCCTTGCGAGCGGCTGGCAATGTCCCGCTGCCTCCGTGGTGGGCGGGTGGTGGTGGAGTTGCGGGTTTGGAGGCGCGGCGGGTCAGGAGGGTTTTTTTATCGTTTTAGTTTTTTCTTTTTTTCTTTTCGTTTTTTTTTTTTTTTCGGGATGGTTTCAGTGGGGCTCATAATACTGAGGGCCCCACTAGCTGCTGCGTGGTGTATTGGCGACTTCCGTTTGCTAAATCATTTGTGATTGGCGACAAGTTTTGAGTCTCCCGTGAAAATTCAACATACTGGGCTTTACCTTAATCACATAGTAAAATTCCTAAGATGTTACTGCTTATCTCATGCTGTAGCTTGCTGCAGTTTGCTAAGTCGAAACCATTATACCGATTTTATTTCCAATTAAAATAAAACTTACAGTAATGTAAGTTATTCGTCGCTTCTGTTGCAGGAGATGGTAAAACTGAGCAAAAACCTGGTGAGAAGAAGAGGGGAGTGAAGAGACCACGTGAAGACCATGGCCGAGGATACTTTGAATACATTGAGGAAAACAAGTATAGCAGGTAAACAGAATTGGTGCTGGGCAGCATTTTGTGATGAGGGGGAATAGAGTACAGAGGTGTTGTTTTAACTTTGTGAAAATACATGTAGCCTTATTATGTTTTGTTTGGTTGTGTTTTTTCAGGGCCAAGTCCCCTCAGCCACCTGTTGAAGAAGAAGATGAACATTTTGACGACACAGTGGTTTGTCTTGATACTTGTGAGTAAACACGCTTTCCTTTGCTCTGGAAAGGTGTGGTGTTAAGGTTTCTAATCTTAAAACCACGCTTTCTGAGACAGGGAGGATAACATTTGTTGATTTTCATTACAGGTAACTTTAAAAAAAGACAAGAAAAATACTGTATTTCCATCCATTTTTAGCAAACCAAAGAACAGAAGGCTATGACTATGTTAGCAGTAATAGGCTTGGTTTTCCTATGAATTCTGTAGTGATAGACAGTTCTGTGAGGAAATCTTAGCCAAAACCCTAATCTGGTGTGGAAGCTTAGGTGGGTAAGTGTAGAGTGCACATAGAACACCCTGCAGACAGCTCGATGGGACAGCTGTCCAGCACTGCTGCCCAGAAAGCTCAGAGAGACAGCAGCATAAGTGCTTACAAAATACGCTTGGGGAAGTGAGCTTCCTGCATAACTACCCCTATTTAGTGGAGTGCTCTTTCTATCTTCTAATAAATTTATCAAAATCTAGTAATGCCTCCTCAGAAATGACCCATTCATGTAACCTGTGGGTATGTGGGCTTTGGGTGGTGGTTTGTGCAAGTGGGATGGCTAAGAGACTTGGTCAGCAGAGCATAGAAGTTGAGAAGTGTCTGCAAATGGGGTTTTTTTTGAGGCAGATTATAAACATCATTTTTACTGTAACATTCCATTATGGCACAGTTAACATATGTATTCTTGAGGGTAAGTATAAGGGCTCAGCACAATATTAGAAAACTTGAAGTAATGCTTGAACTTGTTGGATTCTTACAGTGCCATGGAAGGAAAGCTTAACTTTTGGCATTGTCTGGTATATTTGTTAGAAGTTTCAGGTGGTTTTATTCCACACGAAATGGTTTGAAATGGAAGGAGGTATTAGTTTACAGTCACGTAAATTGCTGGATATGCCATCCCTGACATTTTGCTAACTAAGTCTCAAGTTTCTAGCTGCTAACCTGGTGAGTAGCCACTCCTATGGGAGTTTTGGATTTTTCCAATAGCTGAGTAAATAACTGCTTTTCATTATTACTGTTTCTAGTAATAATAGCATTTTCTAGCGGAAAATCTTGTTACTGGACAAGTTCTGATTTAAAGTGTTGGCAGACTCTCTAGAGATAAGATTTAAACAAAGCTGTAAGGCTGAATTGTGTAATGAATTGGCACTCTCTTGTGGACAGTGATCCAGACATGTAAGAGGTTTAGCCACTCTTAAGTGCCTTTTATTGCCTGTGTCTTACAAAGAAGCTGTAACTTCAAATTCTGTTTCTCATCTCCCATTCTAAAGGTAGCCTGCCAAGATGGGTTTCTTCTGTATGATTTTATCTGTTTTTCAACAAATAAGAGTTAGCAGTACAAATGAGAAGACACTTGGATCACTGATAGTATATTTGAATTTGGGGATGGCTGTATGCAAAGAAAACAAAATCTTGTGCGTAAGAGTTGCCAGTAGCACAGGGCAGGCTGCATTTTAGTGTATTCTGGCATCCTGCAGGTTTTATACCAGAACAGAATTCCTCACTGTTATGCTCATTTTGCTCCTTTCTTGTAACCATCAGGTAGGTTTGGAGCTGCTTCTGTGGATTCCTTGCTCTGGGGAATCCAAGTGTTGCGTGCTGCACCTCTTGTTACCATTTGGCATTGTTTTTCTGAAACCTACTGGGAGATTCATTTGCAATTTCATGGTGTGCAGCTCTGAAGATGCTTGTAAAACCAAGGTTCTGCTTAGGTTCTTGGGGTGATAGGTGAATTCAGCGTGTAGGTCGTGTTTCTGGGCTGAAGTAGGTTCTCTTAGCACACTCTGTGTACTTAGCATATCTGCATCTGACTTAACTGCCTTTATTTTAATAGACATAATCTAATTTGACTTGCTAATTGACTGTATTAACCAGAGACTACATTCAGTACTTAAATAAAAACATTAGTGTTCACATTTACTTCTTAGCAGCCCTTGGGCTTGAGCAGTGAGACTGCTTCAGAGTCTGCTCTCTAGAGGGTACTGGAGAGCACAATGCCGATGGCTCCGTGTGGTGGAGAGAGGTAACTGACGGAGGGTTCAAACAGATGCAGATGGAAAAAAATAGAGGGAATTTGTGTGACAGAAGTGAAGATGGGTTAGCTAGCTTTTCCTAAGATTCTGGCTGATCTTCAGTCCGCAGTTCCATCTAGGCATGTTGCTTCTCTGAAAGATCCTGGGTACTTGCTGACAGTTTGTCTTTAAAATCACTCTTAAAAGCTGGCATTATCTTTAATGCATAAAATTGGACACCTGTGCTTAATTTTGTAATCAGAGTAAACAGAATAATTTTTATGTTAACAGATAACTGTGACCTGCATTTTAAAATCTCAAGAGACCGGTTTAGTGCTTCCTCTCTGACCATGGAAAGCTTTGCTTTCCTTTGGGCTGGAGGGAGAGCCTCCTATGGAGTTTCTAAAGGCAAAGTCTGCTTTGAGATGAAGGTGAGTTAATGTTTATAGGAGACTTTTGCATACTTAAATGTAATATTTATACTTGTCACAATTTTTGGACTTGGTTGAAACGAACTGATGTGAACAGGACTCTTGAACGGCCTTCTCTTAAAAGAAGATGGCTCAGTTTGCAAAACTGTTTTCTCTTTTATAAGAACTTTGATTTAACAAACAAACAGAAGTCAGAAATTTTAAAACAACCCACAAAACACTACATTTGTTCTGAATATGAGACTTTTGGTCTTATATTTTAGTCATTAATTCTATTTGTCATCTTATGCATCAACACTGAAAGTATTTTTATACTGTCTACTCAGAAGTTTGCTTGTGCTTTCTGGAAATTACAGAAAGCTTGACTTATTTTTTTTTAAGAAATATAAATTATCCCTACAGTCCTTTCTGGTTCTGCTTAGTCTTTGAGTTTGATCTGCTCTAGGCATGGATTTGGGCTAGATGACCTCTAGAGGTCCCTTTCAACATCATTAACTCTGACATGATGCATTGAATGTGAGTATTTAGCACTTAGTTGAATTTTGAGAACAAGAGTTCTCCTGAAGAGTAAGAATGGCAAAGAGCAATCAGCCTTCTAATAAACTGATTTCTCCAGCTTGTTAATGGAAGGGGAGCAAAACCACAAGGCTTGAATTTATTTTTCTTATTCCTTTTTGACTTAGCAGTGTTAAAGGCTTCTTTGCATATGATGGCCCTGTGTGTATTAATCTGTTCTCTTCTCTAGTGCTTTCAAATGTAGCTGTTACCATGAGAATTGGGTAGTGATCCCATTATGCAACCTTTTGCATGCAGTGATTTCTGTGTCTGTTGATACCTGTAACTTTGGAAGGCCAGTGAAGTGAAGTTTATGTCACTGTTTATTGTCCTGTTTGCTTTCAAACGAGTTTCAGCTCAGTCACCTGACTGGAATAGTTCCAGAGATTGATAGGATACTGATGGGCTTTCCGTTTCCTTTTAGTAAAGTTTCTAAAGACAGTTAAAAAACAGCTGGCTGCATGTAGATTCCAGTGCATTTAGGTGGTTTGTTGGGGTTTCTGGGGTGTTTTTGTTTGTTGCCTTTTTTTTTTTTTTTTTTAATCTGGTTATGTTGTTTGGAAGCTGGCAGCTTGCCCAGGAGGTCTGCTCACAGAGAAAAGGGATAGCGTAATACTTTCCCTCTAAGAAGCAGGTTTTTTAATACAATGCACATTTTCTTAGCTAAGTAATTTACTGTTAGTCCCAACTTCATGGTAACTCCTTTTTTTTTAATAAATATTTGTATTGATTGTGATTTTAGTACAATGTCAATAGGACTTAAGGCTTTTGACCACTGACAAGGGACTGCTGTGACAAAGTGATGAAGATATATGGTATCTTCATTGCTGAGTCAGGAGGTAGAACTGTTTAGTCACTAGCTGCAGTTTGATGTTCTTGGTCATGTTTTTTTTTGCTGAAGGTGATCACTTAAACTTTGCAGAGATTTAACCAAAGTGTAAAGGTTCAAAATGTTACCTTTTGTTCTTCCATCTTGTTAGTGTATAATAAATACTGCTTACCTTTTACTGAATAATTTAAAAATAGGTTACAGAAAAGATTCCTGTTAAACACCTGTATACAAAAGACATTGACATACATGAAGTGCGAGTTGGCTGGTCACTGAACACAAGTGGAATGTTGCTTGGTAAGACTTAAATACTTAAATGTTTAATTGCTTTTGTGTTGATGTGGCTGAAGTTTAAATTTTGATTTTTCCTGAAGCAGGGGGGACAAGCTTAGTGACTGTAGTCTGTGTGTTGTGAAAAGTGATCTTAATTTGAGTCATTCTCTGAATGTGGTATGAGAAAGTTCATTACTAGGACCAAATAAAGTCAATAAATATTCAGACATGTAAGAGTTAGGGCCATAATTTAAGAATTAACTCTTCCAGTGATTATGTATGGGTTATGGAGAACATTGTTAAGTACTTGACAAGATAAAGAATTTGTCTTTCTCATGTAGTGTCAAAAGTAGAAAAGGGGAGTTGCCCTTCCCTCCACTTCTAAAGGGTAGTGCATGGTAAAAAATTTAACCCATGGTAATTGCATTATCTTTTTTCTTGCTTGGTGGGAAAATCCTGATTTCTGAAAATAGCTGGAAAGAAAGAAGTACAACTTCATTATATATGAAAAATGATGATGATAATAATATTTATAACTTGTTGCTGAAACACACATTTGGGGGAAATGTTAGTGTGTTCTGACCTCAGCAACAGCTTTCTACTTAAGTCACACCTGAGTCCTTGTGTTTGACACTTCCTGTTAGCTTGTTCCTTGCAGCTTCATCCTCAGCTGTTGCATAGGCTGACTGTCTGCTAAACTCCCTTTAAAATGGGAGGGGTAAGTGCTCCTGGAGACTAACTTCAGAAAGCCTTTCTGACTTCGTTACAGCAAGTATACCAGTGCATAATCAGGTCTTCACAGTTTAAAATACTTGTTCATGTCTTTATCTGACAGTTCAGCTTTTATTGAGAGCATAAATCTGGAACCAGCAGCATAAAGCTTTTAAACAGGGGTGAGGAAATGCTGCTGTTCTATCTCAAGTGAAAGTATTGAATAGAAGAATGAGCTTGTATAGCTATTGGGGGGTGTCATAGATGTTTTGGCATTAATAAAAATACTCTGAACAGCAGCTTATTTGAGTAGTTGTAAGGTGATTTATGTCTAAAAGGAAAAGCCTTTTTGTAATTAGTTTAAATTGTTCCTTCAGGTGAAGAAGAATTTTCTTACGGTTATTCTCTAAAAGGAATAAAGACATGCAATTGTGAGACTGAAGACTTTGGTGAGAAGTTTGATGAAAATGATGTGATTGCATGTTTTGCTGTAAGTTTTCACTTATATTTTCTTTTGAGGGGAAACATCCTTGAATTTTTAGACTGCTTTGATGTTAGAAGCAGTAAAGCAAATACATAAAATCATGGGAGCAACAAGTTGTTAAACAAGACAAGTTGTTTAACATAGGCAGGCAGTAGAAACGGCAGCTATTACTAACAGTGACTGCTGGCAACATTATTTCAAATTCATGGACAAATGTCTTTTAAAGCCTTTTAACAAAAAATCAGATCTTGAACAAAATTATCATTGATAGTGACTCATTAGAAGAGAAAATTGGTTTTAATTCCTTTATGAAACAACAGTGTTACAGAAGTTGAGTGAACATAGCCAGTAGAGTGAAGTGACTGATTAACTGTATAAAGTGAGTTAATTTTATCCAAAATAATGCTTTGTCTGAAAAACAGAATTTTGATGGTGATGAAGTGGAGCTCTCATATTCCAAGAATGGACAAGAGCTTGGTGTTGCATTCAAAATAAGCAAGGAAGTTCTTGATGGGCGGCCACTCTTTCCACATGTTCTCTGCCATAACTGTGCGGTTGAGTTTAACTTTGGTCAGAAGGAGGAACCCTACTTCCCAGTACCTGAGGAGTACACCTTCATCCAGAAGGTCCCCCTGGAGGATAGGGTCCGAGGACCAAAGGGACCTGAGCAAAAGAAGGATTGTGAAGTAAGTTTCTTCTGATGATCTCAGAAGTTGTTAAAGCACATGGATGGAAATGGTTAGAGTTCAGGAGACTGTTCCATCTCACTCTGACATATTTGTTTGCTTTAATACTCAGTGTCTTGTGACCTATTCACTACCTTCCCCACCCCCACAACCCCCTCAGCATCCATTAGGCTTGCTGGGCTAAGTTGTATACTAAAGAAAATCTTTGAACTAGTATCTCAAATACAGAACTTTTTGTCCTAGGTGGTGATGATGATTGGCTTGCCCGGAGCTGGCAAGACTACATGGGTTACCAAACATGCAGCAGCAAATCCTGGAAAATACAATATTCTTGGGACAAATACTATTATGGACAAAATGATGGTAAGTCATAAGACATTTTTATTTCTTGATATATTGAAAACTTGCTGTAAATCCAGGGTCTTTGGCTGCCGTAGGGTTCTTTGGTATCAAAGAATCTGGCTATTAGTTAGGTAGTGACCATTGGTATTGAAGAAAAGACTGGCTTTGGCACTTAGTGCATGGTCTGGTTGACAAGGGTGGTGTTAGTTGGACTCTGTGATCTCAAAGGTCTTTCCCAACCTAATGGTTCTGGATAAAGATTTTATTACCTTGCTGAGATGGGAATTCACACATGGCTGGATTCAGAAGCTTTTTTGTGGTCAAATGTAAGAAACAGTCAGCTGTTGTTGACTACTGAATGTATTTCTATTTCTCTATACATTACTGTTCTCAGAGCTGGAATTAGTGTTGTGAGAAGGATACCTTGAACTGAACAGTACCAATTCTTGTGGAGTCTTTGTTTACAAATCTCTTACGTTCTGTGGAGGGTTGAGAATTTCAGTGATGAATTTGCGGCAGTTGTGGCCTTGAATTGAACAACCCTTGAAGTGTGTGGAAAGCATTTAGCAAAGAATGTCAGCCATATGTATCAGGACTACACTGACTAACTCTGGGAAATTTCTCCATAGGTTGCAGGTTTTAAGCGGCAGATGGCAGACACTGGAAAACTTAACACACTGCTGCAGAGAGCTCCACAGTGTCTTGGAAAGTTCATTGAGATCGCAGCTCGCAAGAAGCGGAATTTCATTTTGGATCAGGTAGAAGCTTCAGTGAAAAACGGTTAAGGAAATTTTCTTTAGGCTGTATTGTAGTAATTAATTGGGATTAAAGTTATATTATAATAGTTGTTTCAGTTACTGACTTAGTACTCATTCAGGGGACACAAAGTTGAGATATTACTACAAATGCTTGTCTGAACTTCTCTAGATTTATGGGATGTGGGAGGAAGTGTTGTAACACATTGATACGAGCTCGTAACTTTGCATTATGCAGCATCTTTATGTCCAGTTATTTGTAAACTTCATTGCAAGCTCTTGTAGAGGTGAAGTCTATACACCATAAGTTGACTTCCTTAACTCTTACAATGACAGCTACGTGTAGTAAGTTACTGCATTTTTTTCAGACAAATGTGTCTGCAGCTGCGCAGAGGAGAAAAATGTGCCTGTTTGCAGGCTTCCAGCGCAAAGCAGTTGTTGTTTGCCCAAAAGATGAAGACTACAAGCAAAGAACACAAAAGAAGGCAGAGGTGGAGGGAAAAGATCTTCCAGAGCATGCAGTTCTCAAAATGAAAGGCATGGAACATAATCCTATACTGTGTTTTAGGATGCTGAGTATCTGTTTAACGGATTAAGTAAACGTGAAGTCTAAAAAACCACTTTATCTTAAACAGTTGTACTTATACAAAACTGGAAGACTATTGTAACTTGGTAGGATAACACTATATTGTGTTCCCTCTGCTGCAGTCCTTAACACTACTCAGTTACGGTGATACGCTTCATGCAGATGCACAAAGCTGTCTTGGCATAAAGTGCCCTATATACGTGATATATTTGGCAGAAACTGGTGTTCTGAGTGGAGGCTTATAAAAGAAAAAAAAAAGATAGGCAGAATGTTTTCGAGGTTTGGAACAGTACTGGCAACTCCATGAAGACCTGTTTATTTCCTTTGTCACTGTTATATTTCCTAAATGCTCAGATTATGTAATTTTGTCCCTATGCTGGGGGGATGCAGCGGGTGGGAGGAAGAATGGGGGAAAGGTGGTTTAATTGCGGCTTTGCTTAAATCTGAATGTAGATGCTGAATACTCAGTGTTTTTGCAATTATAGGGAACTTCACACTGCCAGAGGTAGCAGAATGTTTTGATGAAATAATCTATGTAGAGTTGCAAAAAGAAGAAGCTCAGAAGCTTTTGGAACAGTATAAAGAAGAAAGTAAGAAAGCTCTTCCGCCAGAAAAGAAGCAGAACACTGGCTCAAAGAAGAACAAGAAGAGCAATAAAAATCAGTTTAATAGGGGTCAGAGAGGACGTGGAGGATTCAACATGCGGGGCAACTTCAGAGGAGGAGGTGAGCCTGGAAATAAATCTGTGACTTCTGGAGGTTGCTGCTGCTGGGGAAAAGGTTGTAGTACTTGCATTAATTGTCCACCTTAATGAGAGGCTTTTCAGACCTTGGATTGCACTGTTCATCTTGGTGTAGGAAATGTGTAAGACCTAACAATTACTTGATTAAAGTAACTCTCTCCCTTGCAGTCCCTGGCAATCGTGGTGGATACAACAGGAGGGGAGGCAACATGCCTCAGCGTGGCGGTGGAGGTGGCGGCGGTGGCGGTGGCAGCAGCGGAGCGATTGGCTACCCCTATCCTCGTGGCCCTGTCTTTCCAAGCAGAGGTGGCTACTCAAACAGAGGAAACTATAACAGAGGTGGAATGCCCAACAGGGGAAACTACAACCAGGTGATGCTTTGAAGGGGGGACTGACTAGGTGAACTACAGTACTTTGGATGTTGTTGACAGCTCTGGTGTCTGTGAGGAGTCACAGACTTGGTTGTGGTGCTACACTGATGGCATGCTGCAAGGCCTTTCTAGTTTAGTGCATGTGCCCAGGGCTCTGAGTGTTGTGTAACAACTGCTGATGCAGGGGGTTCATGTTAGGGCTGTACCTCTGTCCTGTTACAATTGAAGATTGTGTGTGTGTGTGAAGGCTGGTCTCTGGGTTTTTGTGTGTTTCTTCTCCTTCCCAAATAATAGTAACTGTTGTTTGGCCTGAGGGTCATAGTGTATCTGTATCATGTAGAGAGCTTTCTGAAAATAGCTCTGCACACAGAGTCTTTGTTTTGGTGTCTAGTGTCAAGCACAACTAATAAAGACACACTAGCTAGCTCTTACCTGATGGAATATCGGTGGAAGTATTGGAAAAACAAAACTGGGATTACTGAAGAGCCAGCAGATGGAGCCCAAGCCAGTAAACATGGCTCAGGTTTGCCTAATACTGACAAACAGGGGAAAAGCAAAATTTTATCTACTTGATAGTATCAATGTCCCTTTGTTGTACCTTAAGTTCTGTTGAAGTTTTGTGGGCTAGCTTGTCTATTTTCAGCTGTGTGACCCATATCCTTTTGTCTGATCAGATAACATATCCTTGTAGCAACTACAGCCTTTCCTAACTAAAAATAGACAAGCTCTTGTATTTTTAGTTGTCCTGGTGCATTTAGCAGCTGGAAATAGGGTGAGTCAAAACTGGATTAGCCAGCTTTCCAGACCAGGCAACAACAGTTGGAGTTGGTTTATTAATTCTGCGGTTCTTCCCCCTATGCTTAAAAAGCAGTTGCTTAGAGGGGAGGAAAGGAGGCTTTTGGTATTGTAGTGTTTTTGGTGGTGTGTTTTTCTATTAACCTGGGGCTGGTACTTCTATATGGTGTGCGATGTTTTGGTGGTAATAAAGATTGGTATTAGAACGCTGCTAAAAAATGCATATAGACAAAGTAGTTAAAAACTGTTCTCCTCTTGCAGAACTTCAGAGGAAGGGGAAATAATCGTGGCTACAAAAACCAATCTCAGGGCTACAACCAGTGGCAGCAGGGTGTAAGTAGTCCCAACTTTACCTTTTTACTGATTGTTAACTTGAATGTTGTAAAATGCTGACTAAAATAAAGAGATGCATAGTCAAAAGTGGATAGCAAAATCTTCTAATGCTAGGTAATATCACTATAAATAGCTTCCTGTGCAAAACTTAATCTGCCTTGATGGTCTTGATATATCAAATACCAGCTGTGGCTTAATGTTCTTAATGGTATGTAGTACTTGGCTTCACATTACTGCTGTGAAGTGAACTTTTAACTGCCTTCAGTTGTTCAGGAGCTTGCTGCTGTTGGAGAGGACTTTAATCTTCTCAAGTTCCAGGGGAACTAGACATTTGTTAAATGCTTTTTTTTCCCCCCTAAGTAAGAAACTTAACCATTATGTGATTGTAGGTTAAAACTAACTATTTATTAATCTGTTGCAGCAATTCTGGGGTCAGAAGCCATGGAGTCAGCATTATCACCAAGGATATTATTGAATACCCAAATAAATGAACTGATACATATTTCTCCAAAACCTTCACAAGAAGTCGACTGTTTTCTTTAGTAGGCTAACTTTTTAAACATTCCACAAGAGGAAGTGCCTGCGGGTTCCTTTTTTAGAAGCTTTGTGGGTTGATTTTTTCTTTTCTTTTTTTGTACATTTTTAATTGCAGTTTTAAAGTGATTCGTAAGAGAACCTCAGCATTGTGCACGAAAAGAGAATGTGTCAGTATTTCAGGGTTCTACATTTTATCTGTAAAATGTGACTTTTTTTTTACCACAACAGAAGTAAAACGTTGCTTTGTACCTGGTGTCTTTTTATTAAAGAATTTTCTCCTTTTTCCCCATCCCCCAATTTCTAAGAAACAGTCGTGAGTCATGTCACAATATGATAGAAATGTTAGCAACCAGATTCGTATGGAGGCATCTTAGTAGCCCTCAAATACCATGAGATTATGTAAAGCTCCCTATTACACTCCATCCTCTCTATGAAGCTCTTGGGTGGGGAGGGGAGGAGGGGGAGGCAAAAGTTTCTGGCAATAACTAGGACTTTTTTGTAACATTTGGAACTCAATAAGATGTTGGGGGCAAAGAGGAAACCTGGGGCTAAATAGTGATGGTGGAGTGTATGTAGAAGCTCTTAAAGTTGTAAAACTCGGTTGCTTTATTTGTGGAGGCTCAAACTTGTGAAGGTACAACACCATAATTTTTTTTTTCCATTTGTTCTGCATTTTGATTCTGAAAAGAAGCTGGCTTTGCCCATTTCTTATTAAACAAAACTTGTTGTAAATCCAGTTGTCTAATGGGATCTATATGAAGTTAGCTGTGTGTCTGTATAACTCTTTCCCCACAAAATACTGTATACCTAGTGTGCTTGTAGTAGTTACCTCCACCATTTTGTAAGCTAATGAAACTGTGAGTCACCCATTTTATATCTTAATTTTTAATCATGTCAATTCTCAAATGGGTGTATCTCCTTAGCCTGCTGATTCCTTTTCTCTTTAAAGAAAGTGGGTGGAGAAGTTTAACTCTAGACGTTTGTTTGCAATAAAATAAATTCATTTTACTCTTGTTTGGGATTGTCGCCGTCAAGGTCTAAAATCCCATTAATGCTATAAAGAGGAAGAGAATGTATGAAAGCAACAATGTTGGACAGTTTTAAACTCATTACTGTACATGCTGAAATACTTGTGTTTCTTTAAAAAACTGGTGGTTGCTCTGTTAGAGATCTATCACATGTATAATTCACAGTTTAACATGGTTATGTGTATAGGGCAAAAGTCTTTGAGTTGCGCTTGCATCATGTAAATCCACTTAACCTCTTTATTGTAAAATAGCCATTAGGGAAGGAGCAGGAGGAGGATTTGGACAGGGAGTAGGACGGGAGGAAGGATTGTCATGGAGTTTAACAGAGCTTCAATTTGTTTTAACTGTTATTTTGTTCAGCTTTATGCTTCTGTAAAATTGTAGTGGCGATGTTAGCTGCTAACTTGCGTTCTAATGCCGTAAGACAGGGAAGAGATGTACCCATTGTGAGAGGGACACGGGGTACACGTGAGAGCACGTGGCACTGCTGCCATCAGGGCCCTGGAGGGTGCTGGCAGTCCCCGTGGCAGTGTATGGACTAGCAGAGGCTTCCTGGCAGCAGCCTAGAGCTAGAGTCGTGTGCTGTGCTTGAAACCTTTCTCCAGTGTTAGTCAATTTCTAGTAGTCTTCAGAAGTAAAGATAAGCTTGTGTTGCTCTTCTAGCCTTTATAGCAGATGCCATTGCATATTGACATTAAACATTAACAGCACCACCTCCTTGTTAATAGTGCTTTAAATCATCCCTTTACTTTGAATGAGAAAAATGTAAATTGTCTTAAAAGAAACATTATTTAATGAAATTTGGGGAATTGAAACCCAAATATGTTTTGCTGAAATGGAGTTTTCTTTAGACTTGCAAAAAAAAGTTTAGTGTAATTAAAGTCCATTTCCCTTCTACCCTCCTCACAAGAACTAACACTTTGTATGGAGTGCTGATCCTTTGCTTATTTTGGTACTCTATAAAATGATATAGTCTTAAACTAAAATATAAGAGCCTACACTTACTATGTGGTTGTAAAGCCTGTATTTCAATTCAAAAGTCTGGGATGTTTTGTTTTCAGTTTCTTTGCTGTATGGTGTTTAAAAAAAACCCCAACAAAACAGCCACACGTGAGATGCTTCAACTCTCACACTCAAAAAGGAGTATCCTGTTTCTATTAAAAATACTCCTCCCCAACAAAAGCTGTTTTGGTAAGTTCGGCACTATCTGAGGAACAGAATTCAGAAAAGCTTCAGCACATGCTTATACCTGGGACACGTGTAGCTCAGAGAGGGGGTGGAAAAGTCCACGTACATCCTGCTCGTGATTTGTCACAGTTGAGTGGAGAGCAGGGGTTGCATGGAGCCGTGTATGCAGCCTGGGTCCGCCCACACACTCACTCTTCAACGTAGCTCTGAATATTGCTAGAGAAGGGATTTATTTTGCCATGTGAAAATGGCTTTTAAAGAGAAGCAGTTGCCTAAAGAGTCACTAATGCGTTTAGAAGGGACAATATGAAACTTAGCTGGTGGCTATAGAGGGGTGAGGAGGGCACAGCGGTACATGGCCAAAAGGAGAGGGCTGAGCCATCTGTCACATTCAGTGATTCCTTGCAGCTTACAAGGGTTTGTTTACATGCAGCAGAGTACTTGGATTAGAGCAGCCGTGCTGCTGGTGGCGGTGGCACAGACAGTGGCCTGCAACACTGAGGTTTGGGTTCATGTTTTGGGGTGCTTTTCCTTTTGGAGTGCAAACTGGCTTTGGCTTTTTCTCCCTGAGATGGGGTTTTTCCCTTGCAAGAGTACAAACCTGGACAGCTTCGGGCTTAGCTCTGCCAGCGGGACCGTGGCCCGTGGTGCCTGTGCAGCTGTTGGCAGCAGGGCCGGTGCTGGGGGGGCTTTCCTGCAGCCCTGTGGGATGCTGCCACCTCACCCAGCCATCCTTCGGCGGGGGCCGTGCGGCCGGGCTGCAGGCTCAAGGCAGGGCTGCGCTGCGTATCCCGGGAGGAAGCGCCCGCTTAGCAACCAAACAAACTCCGGCTGTATTGCTGCCTCTGCTGGTTACAGTCGCTAGGATACACGCTGTGTACCTGGAGGTGCTTCCCCGACACGCCACGCTCTTGGCGAGGGCGGTGTCCTGCGTGAGAGGACTTTGTAAACAGCTGCGGGACATCAGGGCCAGGCTTTGGTTCTGCGGTGGCTTTTGGGATCCCTGTCCCCACACCCGCGCTGCTGTCGGGAGCCGGCTTTTCCAGGCGCTGGGCTGCTTCCCCGGCTGCACCGGGAGGAGCCGGCAGTGCTGCCGCCTGTGTGCGGTGCTCGGTGTGAGTCGCACCTGCACGGGAGCTCCTTTCAGTGCCTACCGCAGGACAGCCCAGCAGCGAGGAGAGTTTTAGACGCTGTGCCCACTTTTTGTGATAGTGGAATGAATTAAATCAGTCTTCTGGCTACATCCTTGCAGTCCAAGCCAGTTGCATTGAAAGAAAAATTCTTACTTATGATGTAAGCCACTATTTTCTTTTTCCCTGCAACACTCCAAGCCCTGCTTTTAATAGAAATAGGTGATGAAGTCATATTTTAAGATTAGGAAGTTTCTTTGTCCATGACCTTTTGAAAAACTAGGCCAGTGCTTTCTAACAGGGCAACCTCAGGCAAAGCCACAAGAAATCAAACTGAGCTGCAGAGACATGAAATACTTTGACACTTCTGCAGATGTTAGCTGCCAGGGGCTGGGCTTTCCCAAGCAGAGAAGCGTGCACACACTGTATTTGTGAACTAGCAAGGGAGGAGTAAGTACAGCTGGAGACAACTTGGCCCAAAGCACTGTGGAGGATGGGGAAAGCTCCAGGGTGTCAGAAAAAGCTGCTGAGGAGCAAGTGAAACCCAGAGGAGCAGCTTTGTAACTCAGATGTGTAACAGCCTGGCTGTGGTGAAGTTAGAGCAGCGCCTCTCTCATGCACATCCTCATCCCAGGCAAAGCCCCCATGCAGGTGGAGAGGGGAGGAGGCCTTCTCTTTGAACAATGACAGAGCAGTGGTTAGTTTTGTGCAGCTTTTCTGCTTTGCTAGGCATCAGCCATCTCCTCCAGCACAGAAGGCCTCTCCAGAGCCAGCCCTTACAGGGAACCGGCTGAAATCAGGACTTGGCCAGCAATTCATTACTTTGGATGTGACTCTTGCCTTATTTTGTCTTTCTGCCAGTACTGGGAGTGGCAGGAGGATTCAGCTATGTTGGTTGCTATGTAAACTTAGCTGTAGCTTAAAAGAGATGCTCAATGTTTAACATGTTGTCAACATCAATAGCAAAAACAAAGGCAAGTGTAAAAAACCTAGAAATATAATTACTTGTGGGTGACTTGACATGCAAGTGTTACTTTAGAACAAGTTTTTGTTATCTCTTCTGGTTTAGTAGACGATCTTTGATCTACTAAGTACTTTTGGTCCTAGAACTGTGGGTAAGACATAGAGATGGGGGAAAGAATGAGTAAGTCTTGAACGAGGTATTTACTTGTAATATCTTTTTCTGAAAGAAGTGACACTTGGGGTTTGCTCACATTTGGGGTTTGCTGAGAAACAAGAGTGAGGAAAGTTGAGCTACCAGAGGTGAGTCCACACGCAGCATCACATGCAGGTTGTGAGCAGCACGGCTGTGTACCCAAAGCCTGGCACCTCCACACGCTGCACACTTTCTCTTCTCTGCTAAGTGCTCCCTGCTCCTGCCACAGCACCTGCAGTGCTGTGGGGCCTCCCACCCAGCCTTGGAGTACTGCATTGGAGAGAACAATTCCTGGAGGCAAAAAGGGATGCTCTTCAAAAAGGCTGTCCTCTGCATGGCACTGGGCTTTTCCTGCCTTGGGTTTTGCAGATTCTCTGTGTCTCTGTAGGCTGCAGACTCACAGAGATTTGCTTCTGGACATGGAGTCCATCCTCCCACTTGTGACAGGACTGGCATCTGTGCTCAGGTCAGCTGGGGCTTTGTCTAGAGATGCCTGAAAACCTGCAGAGGGTGGAAATTACCTGGCCTCTCTGGCCTGCCCAGTGCACTGTCCTCAGAGTAAACCAGGCCTGTCTTCCTGCCTGGCCTGGAGCCCCCAAGCTGGAGTTTGTGGCCATTGCCCCTGCCCCATCTCCTGCAGCTACCGGGAGATGTTTGGCTCCATCTTTTTAACTGTCCTGCAGGTAATACTTGGCTCTTATTAGTTCACCCCACAGACTAAATCCAGCTCCTTCCACTGTCTTTCCAGAGGGCAGGCCTGAAGCTCCATGGACACCTTAGGAGCCCATCACTGGAGTCTCCACATTTTTTTGACATCCTTGTTGAGCAAGAAGCCCAAAGCTGGGCAGCAATATTAGATGCACTGCTCAGCAGTGTCAGTACTGGTGGATAAGTGCACCTCTGCATTCACTGACCACATATTTCACGATGGAGCCCGGACTGCAGGCTGACTTATGTGCAGAGAGAGCGCTCTCCTGGCCCACATTCAACTTGGCAACCACTATAAGTCCCATCCTGTTCAGCAGGGCTGTGATTCAGCTAACTGCTTCCCAGCCTCTAGTGGACACCCCAACAGGCAAGCAGCTGCCCTATAAACAACAACAACAATAAAATCTAATCTATTGTTAAATAGTGAGACAAGCACCTCAAAAAAAAACCCCATTAGCTGTAAATTACTTGTGCAAATTAAATGTCTTGTGTGTTTGCCCTGTTTAGTCTGAGAGACCTTGCAGAAAGCAGCTGTGAGAGTTCAGTTCACTAAGAATTGCTTCAATACTTAAGTATCAGTGAACACAACATTTAAATGTCACCATCTGGGCATTTGGATCCCAGACCTAGGATATTCCATCAATCACACCTTTTGCATGAACTTGCCTGCCCCGCTGTTACAAGGAGAAGAATCTCCTGTGTGGAGCAGAGCCCACCAAGCATCACCAGCTGCCAAAACTCGAGATGACTGCCTGCTTCCCGTATGTGGCTGCAAGAGGAGCCGCTTCCTCCGAAGGAAAGGAGCGGGGAGCAATCACTGGGATCCAGTGCTCCAGTCCGCAGGGCTGCACGCCCAGCCCAGCCCCGCTCGGCACTGAGAAAACGCCACAGTCCGCTCGGCGATGGAGAAGCTGGTGGAGGCCGGGAGACACTTCCTGACAACCAGCGGCTCCCGGACATTCCTGGGAGGAGGGGGCTGCTGCTGCTGCTGCTGCTGCTTCGGCGGCTGCGTTGGCACAGCCCCAGGATATTTATGTGCCTCCACAGCCTGGCAGCCGGCCAGCCCCTTTTCATTTTTTTTCCTTTAAGGAAACACCCGCAGAAGCGAAATGAGAGACTCCAACGGTTTCTTTCAGCAGATTCTCAGCAGACAATGAAGGAAAGTTTTCAGGAATGATCTTGTTTTTATAGGTACTTACTGCCTTGAAAGGTCCATTATTTACCAAGTCCAAGTATCCTTCTCTAGTTCCAGAACAATCCAGGGAAGATTACAGTGCTGGAAGCAACTGAAGGGCTGGTGGGGGAAGGGAGGGAGTGCATGGGCTCCTCCTCGGATGGTGGCTGTGTTCCAGTTAGCATGGATCCCACACGAGGCCGTCACTAGAGGGACCGTGCTGCCGCTATATCATTACCTGAACCTCTCTGAATTTTTCCGGTTTGGTGCCATACCAGGAGTGTGTGACTTCACACCGAGCTGTGGTTTGTGGCATCTCAGAGCACTCCCGAGGCGTGTGGCTGCACGTGTGTGTGCACAGAGCCATGTGAGGGGGCGTCCCTGGCTCTGCTGGGACCAGCAGTGCTCCGAGGGAGCGGCTGCCCGGCCATCTGCTCGGGGGCCACTCTGTGACCCACTTAGGTGCTCTTAGATAAGGCTCCTGTGTGGGTGACAGAGATGTACAGACTGAGGGATGGTGTCCCCAGCAGAAGGATGAATGGTGACAGAGAAATTTCTGAGTAGAAATTAATGCTGACTGGCTTTCGGGAAGGAGAGGGCTGTTGTTCATGTTAGTGGCTGTAAGAAGCCCTCTGTGGTTCTGCTTCAAGGGGACCTTGTGAGGTTTAGGTCTCATGAAGAAGAATGTGACACTGGGATACTATCAGAGCTAAGAAACCGAGTCAAACAAGTTCTGTCATGGCCTCCCAGTGCTGCCTCAGGACAGCCCTCAAGGGCTTTAAATATTGGGTGAAAGCTTTATCAGCACGGCATGTAACAATCACTGGTAGCTCCAGATTTCTTTGGGGGGGTCTGAACAGGGTACTTTTCCCTGTGTTTTGGGGAACAGGCTGTTACAATTTTTTTTTGCTCTGTATTTGCTATGTGAAGGACTCCTGCAACAGGCATTTGTGGAAATGTATCAGTCCAGTAATAAACCGGTTAATGGCTTTTCATCTTCAGAGATATTGCCACTATCTCAGCCAGAGCCTGAACGTTTCCTGAAAGGGAGGGGTATTAGCTTCCCTTTAATTGCTTAAGTAACATAAAGAGCAATGGCAGGTGGGCTGCATCTCCCATCCTGTTTCCACAGCATCTGTGCAGTTTCACAGCGATGACATGGTGGAGAAAGATCTCTCACTGTGGCCACCTGGCAAAGGTAAAGGTGGTGAGATCTCTTGACCTGGATGGCAGAAAGCATGAATGTCAGCCAGAGCTGTAAAGCTTGTAAGTGAACTCCAAAGGCCTGCCATGCATGTGTATGCAGGACTGAAGAGCAAGATGTGTCATGGATAAAAGCACACTGTGAGCACCAGAGTTATCCCAAGCCATTTGCTATCAATAGGAGAGATGAGGATCTGTTGTCTAGGGAGAAAACTCACATTGGCTGAGAGCACACCTGCTGCTCTTTGTTACAGCATTTGACAAAATAAACAAGGAGTTTAAAAAATATGCAAAGCATGTGCTTCCTTCTCTCCAGAGCAGGATAAGGGGGAATCTTTGTTTCTGTTCGCTAGATGACCACTCAATACAATCTGGGTATTTCTGGCCAGTCTAAAGAGAACAATCCATGGTACATTTTAGGTACTGCCAGAGGGCTCCTGGCATGTTCAGGAGAGTTGAGGGTTTTGACGCACTCTTGCCCATGACAGATGACAGAAGCTGGCAGGATTAAAATAGCCTCAGAACAAACTGCTCTTAATCTTGAAAACAAGCAGACATAAGGATGCCGTGACCTATTCCTGCAGGAACAGGCAGATTGACCCCCTGCTGGATGGCTCTCAGGCAAACTATGAACTCAAGCAGGAAAAAACCAAAGGAGTGTGTGAAAAAGAGGGGACCTATCTTTAGTCAGGGTGCTGTTAGCCATGAACAAAAGTCTGAGTTCTCCTCAAACTGTCATCCAAGGTTCTACCTCTCATTACCCTCCTCCTCCATCCCCCTTTGAAGGTTTAGCAGCTGTACGTGCTTAATGTAATACTTTCATTTTAAATGTAATAAAGTTATCTGTTCCAAGGCCTTGAGTCACATTGACTAAAACTCAGTTCCACTTCTGATATGGAATTAGTTCTTACTTCTTCACTTATGGGAAAAAAACAATCAAAAATCATCTTCTTGAGCATCTGAATATACTGTAAAAGTTTGTTTTGATGAGTTTTCCAAGGCAAGAACAATGTATTTGTTTCAAGAGTTAAATGGAGGAAGCAAACAACTTTCATGGGTAACCACTGAGCTCTTGAGCTAAATGTCTGGATAGGAACAAGAGAAGTATGGGAATTAGTCTACTAAGCTGGAGAAAATATTTTGCTTGGGAGCTCATTAGAGCTGAATTCACACAGTACTTCATTGTTACCTGGATTGCTTATACCAGAAATAACAAACGTACTTCCTCCAAACCCAAATAAAAAACCCCTACCAAGAGCCAGGCTCAGTGACAAGAGATGACCTTTACTTTGCAGCACTCAAGGACGTGGGGTGGGCGGTGACACACAAAGGGTGGAAACCTGCAAAATGCAGAGAGGGCCAACATCTCCCTAAAATCTCTGCTTGGGTAAAGGGGTAAAGGGACAAGTTTGGGATGGCAGCTGTAATTGCCTGTGCTGTCACCTTCAGAAAAGTTCCTGGGTTTTGAGCCTGTTGCATCTGCCAGTGGCTGAAGGACATTTGCACCTGCGAGAGGCACCCACGGCACCCGATCGCACACAGCTCTGGGAATGGGGCTGGCAATGAACCTTGGATCTCCAGGTGCCTCCCACAGTGCCTCCCTTCCCGGAGGACCCGGAGGACACACCTTGCACAAGTGGCCGCTGCTGCAGTGCCAGGCGTGCGCTCCTGCTGGAGGAGGCTGCAAACGCCTTTTCCCAGTTCCGCTACTGCGGGGAACAGGAAGAGAAAGCTCTGGAGGAGCGATGGGGCCAGAAACTCAGCTCCCTGTTTTGCTGGTGGTTTAGGTTGCTTAAAGGAAGGATTTCCCTAACTTCAGGGATAAAAACTGCTTGTCAGTCACTGCTCAGTGACCAAGTAACGTAACTGTCGGTGAAATAAACAGGATTTAACAATTTTGTTTCAATTTGCTAAACTTCATTCTCCCCCTTTTTATGGTTTATTCTGAGGGGGCTGAAAACCAAACATCTTAAAAATTGTTATTTTTCTTTTCCATCCTAGTAACTGTCTGCTAAGTTTTAATTTATGCAAAGCAAAGCAAACACTATCATATCTGTCATTAGCTGCAATTCTTTTACATTTCAAGTATGATAATAAAATACAGAGGTGTGCTATACATTTCCACCAATGACTTAAGATTTATGAAATTAGCAGTAACAGATAAATAGGGATACAACTCACTAATTTAAAAAATATAGTTATGTCGTTGTTTTCAAATGTCAGAATTACTTAAATAACAGAAATTTTTGTTTTCTTGTCAATGTATCCTAATTTATGACAACCAACAGCTTTGAGATTTTTTTGTTTTATCCTGTCTCTCACTCTTTAATTGGGCTAACCCATCAGTCACTTTCAATTCACTCTCCATAGCTGGCACGGAAGCAGCTGGAGGCAGCACTTCAAGGAATTATGCCAGACTTTCCCCTGCATGTTTGACCATGAGCATTCTCCCCTCTGCTGTTGCAGCCCCCCTTTCACACCAACAGAGCCCTGCTCACTGCTTCCTTGTCTTATATCCCTGCCCTGCCCTGTTCGGAAAAGGCCTTGACTTTCAGTTAATTCCACCTCTAGTTTTAGTAAACACTGAAGCTCCAGTGTGCTGGCCAGGCTGCCTGCACATTGCATCTTCCCCAGTTTTTCTGTGAATATCTGGCATGCTCATTTGACACTCTGCACAGTGAAGCAAAAGCACTAGATGAGTTATCTATGCAATGCAGATACATCTAGCATTTCAGAGTTATTGCTGAAACTGTGGTTAAGCTGCTATTGGGCTAATATCCTTAAATACAGTAAATTATATGACACCAATTAACACCAGACAGGTTTTAATGCTGCAACTTTCCCCAGATTTTTTTTACTTACACAGTATCATAATGCTGCTTTTACTTTCTCACCAGTCACAGTATGTGTGTGTTTTGAAGGATGCAATTATGCACATGCTAACTTCTTTCCATTAGCACAAAACACTCTTCACTTCTCCCTCTACAGCTGCTCTTTGCCAAAGAGTAAATTTTCATCCCTGTGCTTTTGTTGCCCAAACCCCCAGCTGCCCTATGACCTTGCAGCCAAAGGACCCCCTGCTTAGGCTGCACTTTCTTTTCTTAGGTCAGACAGGAGAGAACTCAGCCATGTACTAAAACAGGAGCTGGTTAAGACCAGCTGCATGGCTCGCTCTGTTTCCCACTGCTGCTCCGAGGGCCTTACGAAGCAGCAGCTTCCAGCCCAAGGAGAAGAAGCCTCCCACAGCCCGGTGGCCCCCCAGCCAGCACAGAACCAGGGGAAACATTTTTCTCTTCTGAATTAGCTACCAATTAACTTCTCAGTTTGGAATTTGCAGTGACGACAGTAAGTGTTTCATTGCATTAATTCTTCTGAAGACTTTTTATATAAAATATTGAAGTCAATGTCCCCAATAAAATTTATCTTTGTTTCTCTCAGAACAAACATGAGGAATAGAGGGGCAAAAAGGAATTAGAGTATATAGGTTTGTTTTCTTCTTATAAGAAGCTAATCCACAGAGGGTAAAAGTTTAATTTCCTCAGTGTAAATAGCATGTTTGTTTAGTGCTCTAAAGTATATTTCCAAATAAATAAGTGGAGCAATACTGCTGTTTATATCTGGATTTTCAAACCTCCCTGCACCAATGTGAGTTAACAACAGATCACAAACTCTCTCAGACTAAGTACAGGCTGGGGGAAAAGGACTGGTTTTGCTTGGTGACATGCCTTTAGACCAGAAAGTGCTTACAGCATAATAGACCATAAATCATTATATGTAAAAATAAACACATTGTGTCACTCATGCAGGCAGAAGCAAGTGATGTCATCACTCATCTTTTTACCAATATGCTATTAGACCTAACACTGTATTTCCAAATAAGATGGTTTCCTTGACATTGTGTACTGATATTTCTTTTAACTGAAAAATCACTGTAGAACATGCCTTTAAAGAGAAAAATGAAAGAAAAAACAAGCACTGCTACTTACAAATAATGTAGATTATGATTCAACAAACAGTAGAGAAGTGTCTTAAGTCGTGAGATTTTTAATGAAGTAAAAAATTATTTAATTACAAAGTTTAGACTGCTCTGAAGTATGATTTTATTCCTAGTTTCAAACACAACAAAGATGGAAATCCTTCAGCTCCACAATGTATGTAAGTTATCTGGTTATCCTGCAGCTGAAATCTTACAAAGGCTGCTGACTATCATCCACTTTGCACAAGCAAAGCCTTCTCCTCCTGTTCAAACACTCCTGTTTCACAAACAGCACTGTTAATAATAGCACTGAAGGCTCAACAGGTGATGGAAATATTTTCCTGTATTTGAATGAGATGTAATTACAACTTTGCTAAAACAAACCAGGCTCTGTTTATAATGGAAGTTAAAGCAGTCCCAAATCACTGTTGTTAATCCTCTGAGACCCTGAAGAGAACACAGCAGCTCCCAGATGTTTGACAGGACGTCATTCCAAATGTCTGCAGTCACATACATACATACATGAAACAAAGCAAGGCTTGTACCGACTTAACAGATTCACTATGAATTTCCTGCTCAGATTTGCTAGGAAAACCATGATTTACCAGTTTTAGACACCTCACAGGCTTGCAGTGTAGACTGACTTTTTTCTGGACCACCTTTTCCCAAAGATGTATTAAACCACAACTCTTCCGGAGCAACCTATGAATCGCTTCTTTCACTGCCACTTTGTTTCTTTTCTGGATCAAGATAACTGCCTTCAAATAAAATTCTGTTTTTCATTCCTTCTTTAAGCATTCTTTGTCGGATCCTTTGCTGGGCCAAGTTGAACCTGCAGTAAAACCTAGGGGAGAGGATGAAAAGGAAACACAATTGCCTACTTTATATGAGTGGAAGAATCAAACCAGAGTCATTCAGGCAGCTGAAAAGTTGCAACCACATTGCTAGTAAAATTAAGTATGCTGCCTTTGGAATTAGGACAAGGATGGGGTATGAAAAGGAAAAAATAATTAAGAAAAATGGAAATAAGTGGGGGAATTGATAGCTTAGAATTCAAGAAACAATAGGAAATATTTTAAATATATATAAACATAAACATTCAAACACAGTGAAATGTTTTCCTTTAAAGAAGATAAGTATTTTGGGGAGAAGGAAGAGGATGCTTTGCTAGGCAGTTTTTAAAATGTGGTTTCAAAATCACCATGAAACACTGTTTCTGAAAACTGAAACACAGGGATCATGTTGTACCATTCAGTCAACATAGGCCTATCAAAATTGAAGAAGAATTTTACATACCAGTATCCTAACATTGTGCAAATATAGCTACCAACTGCAACATCACAAGATCTTTTAACTCTACCTGAAAGAAAACCAAAAAATCTTATGAAAAGTTAGAGAAAACAACTTGCATGACTTCCCATTATTAATAACACCTAACAACAAATAGAAGATTTTTTCTTGCAAATAAATATATAAAATCCAAAAGGTGTAAGTACTTACTAGTTGCTAAAAAATGTCCAAGACCCATAACTAAGGCCCCCAAGGAGCCATAGAGCACTGATTCTCGTGCACATGGGATATTTTTAACATCGAGAAATCCAAAGAGTTTAAAGGACTGTAAGACAAAACAAAACAAAAAAACCAACCATAAATTTAAAAAATCACTTCTGTAGAAGTCTATGATGCCAACTCAACTGTAAAACTGACTTGTTGTCTTAATAGTCAAGCATAACTAGTTTAGAACTTACTGTGTCCAGGGTTATAGATGACCAAAAGTGAACAGGTACAGATATATCAGGGATGTTTTTGGAAGAGTTAACTATTAATTTATATAATATAGTTTTGCACAAAACTCTTGATCCATCCTTTTCACTGAATATTACAAATTAACTACTTAATTTGTTACCTTTACATTCCCCAAAAAAAGAAGAGAGAAGACCCTTAAGAATCCAGGATTTTTGTTACATCGCAACAAAGAAGGAGGGCTACAATCAAGTATGCAGTTAGTCATGCCATGTAATTTTAGTACCTGAAGCAAGCAAATGTGATTTGAAAAAGTTAACTTACTGGAGAATGAGCATGTAGTAGAGAACCTAATACTGAATAAGAACATTTATAGACCTAACTAATTTATGACTTAACCCTATGTCTAGGCAGGGGCTGGGCACATGGGTCAGGGTCAAGGCGGCTGCCCCTCAGTAACCCCTGAACATTTTTCTGCTGCCAATCCTTTGGTCAGGGATGGTGTGAGAATACGTTTCAGTCTGTTGTGCTTAAACCATTAGAGCATGAAGAATCATGTGTGCAACTGTAGCAAAATTCATCAAAAGTGATTGCTTTATTTTGTTGTGAAGGTATTCCACTTGGTCAAAGTAGATTTTGAAGATGGAGTACTACAGTGCAGATGGAGTGCTACAGTGCTCAACTGCTTGTGGAGAGCTGACAACTCTGTGGGAGAAGTCATTGTGTCGCTGTGGTAATGGGGGTGGCAGACATGGAAATCCCCAGCGTTAGTTTTATCCACGTTCCCTCGGGACAGCCATCAGCTGTCCCTGTGTACAAGCGAGACAGAAAGGATGTGGTCTATGTTGGTCGAACCTCCTAATGAGTAATTTCAAGCGCTCTCACATGGAAGAAGTCACTTGATATGTTGCTGTTGTTGGCTAAGAAGGTATCCCTGCTACATCCAAGCAGCGTGATGCATCCTTTTAAAATAGCGTCTCACCTGCTGCCAGGCTGGGCATCATTTGTTATGTCTCTGACCACTGCTGACCAGCGGCCTCACGGACCCTCCGGCCTCAGCACCACGAGAAAGTCCCGGCGGAATCCGAGGGACACAGCTCACACCCAATCCCCGCCCGCCCCCGTGGCCCGGCAGAGCCCCAGCTGTGCCGCGCGTTTCCGTGAATTGTTCCCCAGCTATTTCCTCGGGCGCTGCAACAGCGGGGCGGGGCGGTGGGGGCACGGTCACCGCTGCTCTGCAATGACCTCCCGCGTCCCCAGCGCGGGGCTGCCGCGGCCAGCTCCGCCTCATCCTCCTCCTCATGCTCATCCTCATTCTCCTCCTGGCCCCTCGCCGCCCCCCCGCCCTCCATTACCTTCCCCGACTCAGAGTCGCCCTCGTCCGCCATGCCGCGGCAGCGCCTTCCCGCCCGCACCAGCGAGCCGGGGCTGCGCCCGCGTACAGAGCGGCGCCGAGGGGAGGCCGCTCCGCCCGCCCCGTCTCTATGGCGCCCGCGGAAGGGGCGGGGGCGGGCGCGTCGCCGCCATTTTAGGTCCCGGCGCCGAGCGAGATTCCAGCGCGAATCCTTTGTTCGGCGAAATGGGTCACGGCGCGGGGGGCGCGCGCGCGGGCACGCGGCCGGGGGGACGGGGCTCCGGCGCTCGCCCCGCCCCGCCCCGCCCCCGCCTCTCGCCGCCCGCCCCCTCCCCGCCGCGGGCGCGCGCCCGGGCCGGGCGGGGCTGAGGGCAGCGGCTGAGGGCGGCGCCGGGAATCCGCACGGATCACGGGAATCCGCACGGATCCCGCCGGGAACACGCGGCCGAGCCACGCTCCGGCATCCCGGGCGCCATAGGGGCCCTGCCGCGGTCGGGCCGAGCTCAGCTGTTCAAAGCTAAAAGAGAAAGGACGGGGCTGGGAGGTGCAAAGGCGCTCAGTGGGTAGCGCCTAGTGGGAGAAGGAGGTTACGGGATCCTTGGCGCCCCGTGGCCAGCCTGGTGGATGCGGGGATGTGTATCCCGAGAGCTGATTGCCAGGGGGAGCGTGCCAGGGTGCTGGAAGGGGCCGAGGAAAAGGTGACTTGTGCAGATGGGCGAAATTCCCCGGGTGGCAGCGAGAATTAGGAGATGGAGGAGGAATTGATTCAGAAGTGCTCTGGAAAATGGCGTCCTGTGAGGAGGCCGTGCCGAGCTGCGTCGGACACAACCCCAGCGGGTTCAGCCTGATTTAGCGGGATAAGCCTGTGCTAAATCACTTGGACATGCTGGGAATCACCCCTTAGGTGTGTTACTGTACCTGCAGTAAGGATGAGAAAAGGTAAATAGTGCTAGGTGACTTAGGACAGAGGTACAGCTCTCCGGGATACTGTAAAAATATATTTTGCTGCAAGAAGACATGGCTCTAAGTAGCGAATTACAGGGCAGATTCAATTTAGAACCTTTTCTATCTTAGCAATGAAGTATAACAAGGATGAGAGATGTGTAATACTGCTCTTTGATCTAAAAAATAGTGTGTCCTGACTTATGAGGCGTGAGATATCTTCAGACCTTGTTAAATATTATTATGTGTTTCAGTTTTTTTTTAATCCTGTGCTAAATAAAATGGTCTTTTTCATGCACCAAAATTTCTGTTCATGTGGATTTTCTCTTATGACTTTTTGTCTTTCCTGTGTTTGTGGGATTTTGGAAACAAAGTACTTTCACACAACCAATTTTCATGTTTCACCAGCTGAAAAATGCTGACATTTTCATGAGCTCTTTTAAATCTCTTTAAATTGAGATTAGAAACAAATCTCAATCCTTACCCAAGTCCCAATCCATCACTGTTTTGTCATCTAAGCAGACATTGCAGGCAGAGCTCTGAATTCATGGGACACTGATTCAACATTTGCTATCCATTTGAAAAAGATCAGTAGAAATCCTTCACATTGTGAGTAGTTTGGCCTTTTTAAAATTAATGTATATTATGTGTGTAGAGATGCAAACATAGGACATTTGCTAGATGGTGTGAAAACCAAAATTACTGACATATTCTGTCCTTGGAAAAGTTTGTAATGTCCAGTTTTCTTCTTTTTGGTTTAAAAATTAAGCAGTGACAAATACTGAGGAATGTAGCAAGCAAACCCAAGAGAATGCTGACATGTCTGAGATTAAGAAGGGCACAGTGGTGAAAAAAGAGACACTGCTTTTACTGCTAATGAAATGAGGTGGCCTGGCCTGCAGCAGCTCATATTTTGAAGGAAAAGAATGGATGGATCTTTTTTGCTTTGAAAGAATTAAGATGGTGGAGAGCAAAGTACACAAATAGAACCTCTTCTGTCTGATAGTCAAGAATAGGCTAAGGAGAAGTACATGGTTTTCCCTATGTGTCATTTATCCTTTTCCCAAATACCCAGATCACACAAATTGCACTGCAATAAACAATACCATTGTATGGTTTTTTTCTCCCTCTCCTTGGTCCTTGGTCATTACTCTGCTTTACTGCTGCACCTCACAGCTCTGCTTCTTGTCCTTCAGAAGCTGCCCCAAAATGAATCACTATTCCCCTTTGTGGAGTTAGAAGTACACAGGGCTGTTTGTGGGTGCTTGAGATGAGTGAAGATGCTGGAGCTGGAGCCTGCTTACCTTAAGGAAGAGGGACACTTGGGATGGCCTGAAGCATGCACGCATCTTTCCCTCGTGTCCCTTAGGGATGCCAGGGTGTGCAGAGGGCACGGGGTGACGTCCTCCAGCACTTGAGGGGGGCAGGGTTCTGGAAGTGTGGGCCTCGTATTTCTGCTGCTTTTACCCTCGTGCGCTCTGAAGGCTCTGGGACTAGGGTCTTCTTTTTCTCATCCTGGGCTCAAATAAAAATGAGGGTGGCTCCTTCTGGCTCACTGAAGTGCAGGTTTTAGCCTGTAAGTTGATCAAGGAGGTTGAGACTCTGTGGGCATGTGGTGTTTTGTAAGGGTGATCACACAGGGAATGTGAGAGCTGATGCAATATGCCCACTGCCTTGCCAGTGTGACTTGCTGCAGGAGCTGGACCGACTTTTGTTTAAACCCTTGGTTCACCTGGCCCAGCAGAGGCACATCCCAGAGCATCTCCCACTGTGTTCTGCCAGTGTGCATACAGGGAAGGTGGTACAGCAAAAGCCCCTGTGTGCATGCCTGCCTCCATTAGCAGGGACACTGTGCTGTTTCTGGAAGCCAGGCATCTTGTATGTGCAAGTCTGGAACTGCTGCCTTGAATTTCTGAGCCTAAAGAACACAACTGAGGTATCTAAACGTTCTTGTTTCCTTAATGGCATTGACTGGAGCTGGAGACCCTTGGCAGACCTGCCTATGCATGGTCAGTTCTATCCATCGTGGTGTGCTGATTGCCGCTTGCTCTCAGCTGTTTGAACTTTTCCTATATTTATGCAGTTCTTACTTTTGTTAGCACTGATCAATAAAGTGTAGCATCCTTAGCTGTATGCCTCTCCAAACTGAAATTGACAGCTGGTCAACGGTTTGGATTGGTCTTTGACGGCATCTTTGTTCTCTCACCCTTCACCTCTGTGTTTAAAGGTTAGACCAGGCAAACTCTTGTCGGTCCAGGAGCAGGGAAGAGGCCACTGTGTACAGGACATGAAGCAGAGAGAGAGAGTGCTCACGTCACAACAGTGCAGACAGGAACCTGGCTCACTGACTTCTCCAGTGCTTATTCCTTCGTCAGAAGACTTCACTGAGGGGTCTGATTCCTACATACGTGTCACTTCAGACACAATTTTGGGCTGTATTCCCTAGAAGGAGGAGGGAACCATCACACAAGGGTGGAATTTCCTACCTTTAGCACCTCTTGGTCATGTAAATTGTTCCTATACTGTGGGGTGTTTATGTTGGTTTGTGGAAAAGCAACTGCCTGCAAAAGCTGTGACCGCCTGTCCTAAGAAATAGAAATACATTTATTAGAGGGTGACAAGCCCTTTAGGTTGATGGCCACCATGGACAGATAACTAAACCTCCTGGTGAATTCAGCATCTCCCAAGGGCTGCATGTTCTGCCCAGGGTGTTTGCAAAGGCTCTGCTGGTCTGTCCGTAACATCAGTTGTTACTGGCAAGCAGAGGCTGCTCTGCCTGTTCATATCCATAGATACCAGCTTAAACTGCTCTCTGACACCAGAGGTGGCCCAGGCCTTCCTCCTCTTTGCTGTGCAATCCTGCCTTCTCTGTGTCACCAGCTGTGCCACCTGATGCAGCTGAAAGTTAGCCTTACACAAAAGCTGCTTCCTGGCCGTGATGAGGCTGCTTTTTTGAGAGCAGTGCTGATTTACATCAAGTGCCTCAAGAAGTTGCTCTGTTGAAGATGTTTGGAAGGTAGCAGGCCATTGGGTTCCTGGGCTAGTAGCTGAATCACGCCTTAAGGCAAATTTTGGAGATGTCCAGCGGTACTTTGCCTTCATGGTCACCCAGAAGCTGCTTAAATAGCAGTGGAGCATTTGCTTGTGATAACCATGTGCCATTTTGTAAGCCATGAAATCAAGAGGTACTTAGAATTGCCACAAGTCATGAAGAGGATGATTATTCCACTCATGTCCTCAGTTGCCTTGAGTGTATTTGTCCTTCCAGAGAAGAACATTATGTTACTGAATGCAAGTGTGTAGCAATAATGTGTTTTGGGGTTATGTATTTCTGAGCTGCACTTGCAGCCCAGAAAGCCAACTGCATCCTGGACTGTATCAAAAGAAGAGTGGCCAGTAGGTTGAATTCTAATCTACTTTGGTCTTGTGACACACACCCCAGCTGCAGTGCTGCATCCAGCTCTGGGGTCCTCAGCACAGGAGAGGCATGGATCTGTTGGAGTGAGCCTAAAGGAGAGCCACAAAGATACTCAGAAGGCTGGAGCAGCTCTGTGGAGACACCCTGTGGGAGCTGGGGTTTTTCAGCCTGAAGAAGAGGAGGCTCTGGGCATATCTTATAGCAGCCTTCCAGTACCTAAAGGGAGCCTGCAAAAGAGCTGGAAGAGAACCTTCTGGCAGGACCTGTTGTGATAGGACAAGGAGTGATGACTTTAGACTGAATGAGGGTAGATTGAGATTGGATATTAGGAAGAAATTATGCCCTATAAGAATGGTGAGGCACTGGAATAAGTTGCCCAGAGAGATGGTGGATGCCCCATCCCTGAAAACATTCAAGGTCAGACTGGATGGGGCTCTGAGCAACCTGATCTAATTGAAGATGCTCCTGCTCATTGCAAGGGGGTTGGATTACATGATCTTTAGTAATCCTTCCAACCCAAGGTACCCTATGATTCTGGGATGCTATGATGGTTTTGGGGGGTAAATTGTTATTATGATGGCTGCAGAGATACTGTGCTGTAGGTTATGTCAGAGTAACCCTTGTGGGCTCAGGGCAGGCACGAAGAGTGTGTGCAGGCTGCTTGTTGCCAAGGCAGTCAGCAACCACGTTCGTGCCATTGAATTTTAAAAAAACCCTTTTCTCCCCCTAAGCATTAATGTTAATGCAAATTAACTTTCAACTGCATGACAGTTTTATTCTGGGTTAGCTTTGCTGATTGTTTCTGTAGGTTGACTTTGCCTAACTTATTCCCAACTGCTGGTACAAATGATCTTTTCATCTGCAACACATAAGAGATTTTAATTCAATGTACTCCTCTGAAAGCCAAGGAAATAAGGGCAGGCTTCTAATAGCTTTATTTTTTTTCTGCCAGATCTTTTAATGTCTTTATGTTATTTAGGCACTTGATTCAAAAAAGAAGAGGGTTTTATATTAAAAAAGGCAGCTTATATAAAACATAAGGGTTATAATTGCAGCTATACTGTTGGATGTAGAGCTAGATTTAAAGTTTCCTGACTCACTAGTATAAATTGGACTAAAGGATGCTTCTGACTAAAAATAGAGCAGTTTTCCTTAAATAATCTTTTTTTTCATATAATGTAAATTACTTCATCTATAAAGCATGTCTTAAATGTATTACTGGTAAATACTAACAGACACTTAAGTTTTGTTGTATGTCACTGTAATCCACTTCAAGCAGATGATGGTATTATTTATTTCTGAATGTTTGGTCTTTTTTTCTTAATCTGCAATTTGGTAAATTGTAGAACTTGTTGGATTTTTTTTTTTTTGAAACTGAAGATATTGGGAGATATAAACTGCTTCTGACACAAATTTGAGTGGTGACCTCGTAACCACAAGGACATAGGCACAAGACTGTGGAAGGGACTCCTTTCTTGCCTCAGAGCTGCCTTCCTTTGGCCCTGTTTCATTCCTAAGGTGTTCATCTGACCTTACTTCAGAACTTCCCCTTCCATTTCACATCTTCATTTTTCAAAACACAGTGCCTGCCCTGAGGTTTCCATCACGAAGAGAGTGGAGGGTGGTTATTACAAACTCTGCACCTCGTGCTCCACGTCTGTCATGTCAATGTGTCAGGCTTAATCTTTATTAATTCCTGAGGGAAAACTGAAGACTAGAGCTAATAAGGTATTTGTATGGTAATTGTTTCTTTTGGGACGTGGTTTCTGAGAATTCATAACAAACTGGAAAGAGTTGCATGAGTATGAAATTTATTTAGAAATAAGCTGTTTAAATAGCACAACAAAATTAGAAAATTCATAGGGGAAAAAATATATTGAAGCTTATTAAATGCTCAGGCACCCTCTCAGACATAAGAATTCCCTCAGCACAAGTCACTGCAAGCTGTAAGGGTATTCTGAGGAGTTATTGGGGTGTGCTTCTTCTGTCCTTACACTTTTCCCTATATATCCAATACTAGATAAATTAAATTTTTGCATGACTCACTGGTGCTCTTGCATTTCTGCCAAGATAAGACTAAAGCCCAGAGAAGGGAAAGTGATACAACACAGACAGTGACATCACTGAAGGCTATGAGAGGAAAGAGATGGTGTGCCAGGAGCCTCTTTGGTGATGTGTTTTGCATGCAGTCTGCTGTTCAAGTGGATGTGTAATTAGCAGTGTACAGGGAGAGAGGAGTCACGTTCAAGGAGCAGAGCATCTCAAAGTAGACACTCAAACCAGACAACTGGAGAGGATGTTCAGAAGCCATACCATGTATCAACTTCAAAAAATTATGATGTATCAGGTAGATCTTGTTATATCTTGTTGAGATTTTTTCCCTTTTGTTTTTGCTCTTTAGCAGTTAGGGAGGGCAAGGAGTTTGTGAGTTTTATTTTAGTTTTGTAATCAAGTTTAAAGTGTATTTCACTGGCTTATCCCCACCCCACATTGTCTGGTGACATGACTCTCTGCTAGCACCCTGCCACATGTAAGGTGTTTTGTTCCACTGGAAGTTACAGTATATTCCTGAGACAGCTGCCATCCAAAATACATGGAGAATTCAGAGAAGTCAGTGTGTTGTTTCATCATGCTACAAAGGCTGGTTTCAGTCTGCTAGGGCAGGATCTCCTACACAAAATAACACACCTTTGGCAAGGGGTAAAGGAAAAAAATTGCACGTGGGTTCAGAAGGATCTTGCAAGAAACAGGCAGTCTGCAAGGATGAGATTTGAGAGTTCAAAGTCAAACACAATGTATTATTTCCAAACAGTTGTTCCAGATTTGCAGGCACCTTAGGTGTCCTGCTGTGGTGTCCAGATTCCCTGGCAAGAATTCAAGGTTTTTCTTGTTCATGACAGGAATGACTTCATGTCTTGCACACTGAGAGTGTTAATTTAGCATATAAATATTTCTCTACCTGGTGTGGTTTCTGCTGCTTTCTGAGAAACAGCAGAGATTAAAAATACCTCATATCTTGGTGCTTGGTGTCTTCAGATCCAATATTTTGCTCTTTTCCTGATGCCTCACTGTGACCTGGCTGAAAGCTGAGTCAGTCTGTTGGTGGCTGGCTACCGAGGGCTACAACCTTCTGTCACGTTTTGATTTTGGAGGATCCTGGTTTCCTGCCTAAAGCATCGAGTGCTGGGCTGAAGTCATTAACTCTAGAGAGCACCTGATGCAAGGCAGCCATCAGAATTTGGTGGGAGAGGGACAGCATGTGCAGTGCAGAAGCTGAGCTCTGAGGCTTTGGGAAGCAGTGGGACAACTGGAGCTCTTTGAGTTGCTGGGGAAACTGCTCCCAGATGGACATGGGACATGGGGTGTGTGTGCACTCTCTGCTCTCAGCTGTTGCCATTCCCCTCCATGTGCCAGGCGGTGCTGCTGGGGAAGCCTTCCAGAGTCTCCCTAGGGTAGGGCCTGGGGCTGTGCCCTCACCAGTGACACAACTACCTCCTCCCTAAATTGAGCTTCAGACCTCCTGAGCACAGGCATCTGTTCAGGAGCCACTGAATTATACACACGGGGTTTTCCCCTTATACTGGTGGGTTTATTTTCCCATACATTTTCCCATGCTGATAGTTCTATTTTCCCAGCATGTCTGACTTATGCCTTCTCAGTATCTCTGCAGGAACAAGAGCAGAAGCTAAACACGTGCTTAATTGCCTCACAAACTGTTTAAAATTCTTAGATAATTGATGTCTGATAGATTGGTTTTTCTTGTCTGCTCAAGCTAAATTAGGCTAACAGCAGCCAGAGGTGGCTGGTGAGTTGTTCTTCCAGTCCTGGGAAAGTCTCTGTTGGCAGAATATTCAACAACCATCACCGAATCCTGTGCTTCAGAAAGGGGCCACTTCTCAGGTGAGGAAGAGAAAGGAGAATTTATTGTGATGAATGATCCTTCAGAGCACTAACATGGGCTTCTGGCAGTATAACTCTGAATAATGGTGTTGCTTCCTCCTGATTCTCATCTCATTCTTGTACTTGGGAGCTGTAAGTGAATTCCCCTAGTTTATGGTTTCCTTTTTACATTTGTTTGCCTTTAACCTGATCACTCAAGATGATCATCGTATTACAGCAGTTTGTCTTAAATCCCCCATCTTTCTCAAATGCTCGTCACGAATACTAAAAAAGTGATGTTCTACAAAGTTCTGGATTTTTTTCCCAACTTAACTACAAGCAAGCCTTAGATTTTAAAAATGTTAGAGATCTCTTAACAATCTCATCTATAACTGACATAATTATCTGCTCAGACAAGTTGTGGCAAAAGGCCAATCGCTAAGAAGAATCTCAGGCATTATGCTCTTATTTTTAAGTTAAATCATGGAATGATCCCCAAACCCTCACCATTTCATTTATTAGGTCTTTCTCAAAAAAAAAAGAAATGCAGAGCTGCTGTGCATTCAGAGGAGCAGAATTTGAGCACTTGTTTTTATTTAAGCCTCAGAAACCATCAGCTCCTTAGTAACTAGAGGTGTGTCTGCTAAGAACAATCTGTCACCTGTCACAGGGCTTTTAAGTGACTGATTTCACATCCAGAGCTAAGACAGATAATTGACAAAATCATGCAGACTTCAGCTGAGGAAAGTGCTAATTTTTTTTTTAGTATTATGCACAAAAGGCTGCTTTTTCAGTTAATTTCATATTCTTAGACAATTTCAAACTGTAGTTACAAAGAATGTCATGTGAATTGATTGTAGCTTATTTGTAAAGCTCTGTCAGATACAAGTAGTCCAAAGTCTGCAGATTTATGTAAGTGTTGGTTAAATGTAATTTTTTCATAATTAAACCAGCTAAGTTTCTGAAAAGTTTCCAGAATCCCCTTTAACACATATTCACTGATATTTTAGCAAAACACTAACTTCCCAAAGCCTTTAAGCCTACTGATAATTTCAAATTTATTAAGTTTGTTAGTATAATTCTTGGGGAAAAAACAAGTCGTAGAGAATCTTGAAAATGGCTCTGTAGGCAACAGCCACAGATGGAAAATTTGATAAAGGTTAGAGAGGTCAGAGGTGAAGCTGGTGGCTTCTGTGCTGACGGGTTTGAAGGAACCTTCTCAGCAAGGAAACTTCCTCCTGCTCCTGCATGGTTAACACCTTTCTGGCTCTGCCCCAGTTACTGACCAAGGAACTTCCATCTGGGGAAAAATTCTGCTAGCTCCTGGAAGTGAAGTTCTCACATACATATTGCCCTCAGACAGAGAAACCAAATGCATGAGTCAGTTAAAAAAAAAACAACCCAAAACCTGTGCTGTTTTAGCACTGATCAGGATACACAGATTTCATATATGTCATTTGCTGGACTCACCTGCAGCAGTTCTGGGTGTGTATCTGCCAGCCCTGGTTTCTCCTCCTGGTGCTGAGGATGCTGAGTCTCAGTGCTGGGGCTCAGCAGCGGCAGGACAGCAGCAGGGAGCTGAAAGAACCCCTTGGTTTGCAAGACAAAGCTACAGAGGAAATTTTCAGTGACACTATCAGAAGGCCCCTCTGTTGTGATCTGAGATAGAGTTCACTTATCACTATGTGATCAAATTGCATTTGTCAGATTCTCAGATACTGATTTGTACAGGGCTATTGGATGATTTTCCCAGACTTTGTGTGCTGCTGTGGGAAAGGGACACTGGGAACCAACTTTGAAACTTCACTCCTGTCACAACTGTGGGTCAGGCAAATTCTAGATTGATTTGAAAGTTGATGTGTTTGGCTGAATAAAAAGGGACCAGTTGAACAATCTGGGAGTCAGATGTGAGCACTCATCCCCTGATCTGACAGTTTGGCTGTCTCAGGGGCAGCCTGAGGCTTTGAGAGCAGAGGGAGGGATGGACTGGCATCCCTGAGCTGGCAGGATTGCTGTCTCTGCCGAGGTGGGTGAGTCACCCAGGGTGCTGAGCTGAACTGACTGTGTGCTGCTGTTCTCCACCTTTTATCACACTGCTGTCCAAGGCTGTTTTGTTAGAACAGAAAAGGAGTTAACACTGACAACACAACTCTCTAAATAACACTGTAAGACAGAATAAAGATTTTGAAAACAAATCTATCCTTTACTCACTGGGTTCTTACAGGGCAGACAGTCTTTCTTCTACACTTTCCTTGAATCCCTCTCTTCTGTCCAGGCTCTTGCCTTGTCTTCTGAACCTCTCCTTATCTTCTCACCAAGCTTAGCCTGAGTCGGATACAGAACCTGGCTCCTCTGGTTGCTTTGGGGGACCTATGGGACCCATCTCCTGGCTCTGTTCTGGCCCCAACCACTTAGGCAGCACCATGGCTCTGTGCTTTTCCTAGGACTCCTGAGTGCTAAGCCATGGCTGGACCAGCTGGAGCACAAAGCCAAGCACTTTGCAAACTCATCAGAAAACTACTGAGCTGTTCTGTCAGGGAATGCTGCCCGCCTGGGTGAGAGGTGTTCAGAGGAGGTGGAGTGCTTTGAGATAAATTGCTCATCCAGGAAGAAAGGCAGTAGGCTGGAAACCTGATTCCCTCACATCAGCCTCTACCCTCTCTGGCAAGGCTCCAAGGAACATCTGAGCCTTTTCTGACATGAGCTGTGAGGAAGGTTCTGAAGCAACCCTGGGAAAGGCTACATGATGGCGAGCTTACTCAATCCTGAAAACTCCATCCCTGCCAAACAAGCTCCTTTCAGGTATGAGTGTTTTGTTACCCCCATGACAGATTTAAATCAGGTGGGAAAGCACCTTATGTACTAAATCAAGAGGCAGCCAATGCCAGTGTGTAGGTAACCAAATCATGCCCTGCCTGTCCAGCAGCTTGAGTCCAAAGAGCCCAAGCAGAGCTCCCCTCTCTGTACATTTAATCCCTACCATATATATATATATATATATATATATATATATATATACACAATAATGCATTATTCTTTTGCTGTCCTCTTCCATGGAGTGACACTATGTTCTTTTAAGCACTTTATTGATCAGCTAAACTTATAAGTAAAAGCAGATCTTTGGCAAATCATATGACTGTTCATGCTGTGTGTCTTTGACACTGCAGTTACTGGCATTTGTGAGCTGCACATTTCTCCTATAAAACACCAATCTGTCTTCTGTGGGGCATTGTTCCTCCTTTGATGGATTACAGACCATCAAGTTCTGCCTCTAAATTAAGAGGTATCTAATTGCTTGTTAGTTGTACTGTAAAGTTCTTTATGACTTCAGTAATTAGTGTTTATACTCCTCAGGCCTGTGTAGATGCACTTTAACATTGCATAAGGAGATGAAACACTCCACAACAGAGTATGCATTGCTCCCAGGATTTCCAGTTTTATATCCTCAAGTTTTGTGGAGCCTTGCTGAGTGAGCCTCCCTATAAATTGGGTCATGGGTAACCTGGTGTAGTCATTTTGAGTGGATTTTGCAGCAGAGATGAAGAAAAATATTCACAGGAAGATACCAGGATCGTGTAGCTCTCACTGCACCAATGAACTTTTCAACTACAAACACTTGTTTTTTAGTGCTATGATCAACTGTCATTTGTAGGACTTAAAAAAAAAAGTTTGATGTCTGATTTGGCTGCCTTCAGCATTTCTGTGTTATTGACAACATTTTTGTAAAATGTTGGATCAACTTCTAGAAACATCAAAATTCATGCTAGAAATTAATTCCACCCTACTGGCATCTGCTTCCAGATATCCTTTGTGATTGTCTGATCATTATTCAAGGCTGTTTTCTGCTGAAGGTATTACCTGCAGGTGCAAGCACTGCACTAAGCTGAACAGGCACAAGGCTCTAGACATCTATCCTGCCTCCTTCCAAGGGAGATGTGAGTCACTGCTGTGGTGGGCACAGCTGAGCTTCACACCACCGGTGCTGATCATCGACCACAGGCCTCCACCACACTGCCCCACCTGGGCTGTGGAGTTTCTCTTGTTAGGTTAAATACCTCTTTATACACTCATGGACTCCTTCCAAATGAAACTCAATTGAGTAATTAATAACACGGAGGGAGAGTTAAGCTTTTTAAGTTCTGCATGCTTTTGTGCCAATTATTCCATCAAAGACTGGCTCGCTTTGTTGCTACAGAGCTTCTCAGCGAGCCATGACCTTGGTTTATTAAATAATACATGTATTTCTGAGAGCAGCTTATGTAAGAGTAGGCCTGTCCAACAAGTCTGATGTTTGACCACTCGGTGTATGAAAGCAAACCGTGAATAAAGAGTGCCCTGCTCAGTACCTGGGCAAGAGGAACAGGCAGCCTCACAGTGCTGCACTTGTCTCTAAGCCACCATTGCTGCCTTTACTATTTGCACTCAAGGTGGTGCAGCACAGTCTCCTTGCAGCCTCTTGGATGTCTCACCACATGCTCCACACATGGCTGGTGCATCTCCTGGCTCGATGCTGGCCTGGACTTTGCAGGGCAAACAATAAATTTCTGCCCCCAGAGATGGCAACAGTGCTGCCTCTTGTGCTGCTGTGAGCCGTACCCACCAGTAAGGAGCTAAGGGGATCTGAAGTTTCTGCTCCTTCCTTCTCCACCTCCTCCTCCTCCTCTCCTGGCTGGGGTTTGGGGCTGCACAGGCTGTCAGTGGCACAGGGCAGGTGGTGCAGGCTGTCCTGGGGTACCTGCAACTTCTCCAAAACCGCTTTCACACCACAGGCAGGGCAATACAGCGATGAGTCTCTCTGCTCCTGTTAGAGCAAAGCAAATCTGTTAGCTTTAAATCTCAGAAGTCATTTTCATAACATCATTTCTGCAGCAGCCAGTTTCCATGGAAACCAAGAAACGACTGGCAGCTTGCATAGGAAAGAAGACAGCTGACCTGATTGTCCTTCCCTGGCCCCTGTGGATGGGCTTCCCTCAGCCTGCACGTGCACATCCTTTGCTCATTGCTGTGAGATGGACAAGCCCAGACTCAGAGGCTTCAGCTCATTCCACTGGCAGCAGCCTGAGTGCAGTGTCTCTCCTGTGCAGTGCACATCCTCCTCATCCCACCCCATCCTGCCTCTCAGGGCAGCTTCTCCTGCACCCAGGGGAGAAGGGCAGAGGGAGGAAGGGTCTGTAGATGTTCTCACCCCCCTTCCCACCTCTGAATCATCCCTGCAGGCCTCAAAAGTAATGGAAGGACTTGTGGTTAGCTTTGAATGTGTCCCTTTCTTTTTAACCCCCCAACCCACTTATTTCACATACTTTGTTCACTTATTCCACTGCTGCCAGAATACTTTTATAGGTCAACTTGTTGAAGATGTATATTTATAATAAAGTCCTATATGCATTACATTAAATTTACAAATGTTCTTAGAATTCTTCCTAACTACTACCAGAAATATCTGCTCTCCAGGTGAAGGTCCTGTCCCCTGTGGTGTTCCTTAAGAAGCCACAAACCTATGGCATAGTCTTCAAGAACTGGCAGTTTTGTCTGTGTGTTTGGGCAGAGAGAGCACTTGTCTGACCCGGGCTCAGCTGCAGCTTTTGGTTGCATTTCTTCAAACTGCATTCTCAGTAAACCTCCCCAGATGATAAGGAAGAACTATAGATCAGCTCATGACACAGTCAGGGAAGAGTGTCATGACCTATAGGATTACCTGGTCTGCAGGTAAAAAGCAAATCCTCAGAGACCAATTAGGAAGTTGAACATCTGCAAGGGACAGACTGAGGGAGAAAAAGTTGATTCTCAGGAGCTGACTGCTCTGCAAGTGCTGAACAGATAGGTTATGCCACAGGCCAGGACCAGGAAGATGTGTAGTCAAGCTGTGAACAAATTCCATTTTGCACTTAGTTTAATTCTGTAGTATTAGTTTATTATCAATAAATAATGACATATCTGCTTATTTAGTAAAAAAGCCTTTTTTTTCTTTTGTCTCATTTGGAGACAGCAATATTAGCAGCAATAATCACAGCAATATTAGCACCAATCAATACACCTTGGAAGTTGAGTGCCAGCTGGAGAGGTGCTGGGGGCTGCCTGCCTGCCTGTCTGAAGGATGCTTTGCAGGTTCCGATGCCATGCTCACCCCTACTCTCCAGAGGCATGGGCAGAGCATGGCAATCCTGGGTGTGCATGCCATGCTGTGGCATTTCACTGGGGGAGCGTTTGGGCAGGGAGCCATGGGCAGAGGCAGCGCTCTAGGCCATGGAGTCTCTCCTTCCTTTAAACCTCTTAAAATGCACAGAAGCCACAAGGCTCCTGGAAGGACAAAGCAGCTTAAAGAAGGCAATTGCAGAGATGAGAGCATCCACAAAAGCTGGGCTCTCCCTGAGGTGTTTCTCTGCCCTCGACTCGAGTGCTGGAGGGAAGAGCAAGCCCGGACAGCCTCCACAGGGCTTCTACTAAACTTTCCAAGTCTCTCTGACATAAAAAATAATTGACCTTTACAGCTGCATTTGAGCCAGCTACGCTGCCATCAGCTCTAGCTAGTCCTCACTGCTCAGTTCATGTTTGCTTAATGGCATGTGAATTAATTTGTTGGAAGCTGACACTTTGCTGCAAGACTAGTTAGTGACACTAACACCGGACTGGTGCATGAAATTCAAGATGCAGAGCATCTTTTCTGTGGTAAAAACCCCCAAAACAAAACAAAGGAGGTAAATGCCAATGCTTTTGGAAATCTTCACTTTTAGGATGCTATGACTGAGTAATGAATGAGTTGAAGTACAGAAGAAAAATAAACCCAATCCCAGCTATTTAAAGGCTCAGCAATTCCTTCCAGGCAAAAAACAAGCAGCTATTGTGTGCTGGCACTGGGAGGGCTGGGGGAAGGCAGCGTTTCCCACAGGCAAATTAGGAATGGGAAAATCAGGACAAAACCCACAAGCCTCTGCAGCCTGAGTAGGGAGCACAAGACATTTTCTGTTCGACATGATTTGTGTTGTCATTAGGTGGGTTTAATAGGGCTTTCTACTTATTCTGGGAGGAAAGCCCTGGCTGTGTTTGAGCTAACAGTAATGACCATTCCAACTTGGGAGACACGAGGGAGCATTTGCCACGTCACTCAGGCACTCACTGGGAACAGAGGGTCTCCTCTGCCCCCATCCCTTCCTGGTGAGGGAGTTTGGTTTCTCTGGAGCCTGATAAAAACCTGTCTGTGCCCTGTTTGGCCAGGGGGTGTCTAATTCACATCACTTGTGTCCCTGTAAAGGAGGACCCACACTGACCATCAGCCACACTGGCACCAGAGCAGAACCCCACAAGGGGTGCATTTGAAAACTCCCACACTTCTTTCCCACAGCTGCCTGGGGCAGCAGACAGGGCTGGCATCATGGATGTGGGAAAGGCTGCTCTCATGCACAATGGCTTGTACCCCTCCCTATCTCTCCTCCCAAGCTGTCGTGAGCCCCAGCAGGAACAGTTCAGCAACACAGCCCCAGCTTCCTGAAATTCTGTATCTAGGTGCCTTGTTTCAGGCTGTGTAAAGGTGAAATAGGATAAAGAGGTAAAAACAGCTCCCCAAAAAGAAATCATGAGTTAAAGCCCACGAACAACAGCTCCTTCAGGCACACATGAAGCCCTTCCTTCACCTTTGCTTCATTCAGGAGACACTAACAGTGATTTCTCTCTTTCCACACAAACACATGGTCTGCAAGCAGCACAGCAGGTAACCAGCAGTTGCAGCAGGCTTGCTGCTTTGAGGATTCCAGGACCAACAACTTTCAAAAGACCAGGAGAACTGCTGACTACCCATCTATAACATGCAGAAGGAGTGGTGGTCTCTTAGTTCTGTGTGTCCCAGGCTGCTGCTCAGAGATGGATGGGGTGGAGAGCCACTCTAGTATGAGCAATGTCCTTTTCTATGGAGACCCAGACACAGCCTCTGTCATGCCCAAAGCATCAGTGAAAGATCTTGCATTTCTTTATGGCTAGATTCTGGTTTAGTCCATTATATGCCAATTTTAATGGACCAGGTCATGTGAAAAATACAGGATCCCTACTCTAGCCCAGCAGGAATGAGAGCTGCCAGTGGAGCACAGCTACTTTTCCAAAGAACTGTCATGGCTTCCCTGACAAGTTGTTACTTGACAAGTTTGAAGGTTTTTTATGACCTGATTTAGATCAAACCACAGGATTCCAGAGAAAGTCAGGAACTGTCCAATAGCCATTTCTATTGCAATGTATGAAGCACTGAGAAATAATGTATTTATTCTGGGGGTTGACAGGACTAAGCTGCTATAGCCATAAAAAACCTCTGCCTGTGGCAAAGCTGTTCTCATGACAAATCTGTCATATACTTCTGCATGGCCGAAGACTTTCAGAAAATAAAATTTCATTTGGAACATTTATCTTTCCTTCAAGAGCAGCTCCACTGACTGCAGCCACTTACCCACTAGCAAACAATGCAGTAAGACTCCTGTGTACTGATCACCTTCCTAGAGGCCGACAGGCACTCCTGGCCATTGGATGCCAGAAGTGAGTTCATCTGGAACTCACATTTGTTTTAACTGATGAACTATTGTCATGTTTCCTTTCAGTAGGCTGCAAGTTGCTCAAACTCTCTTGCAGGTTTGCTGGTGATTAGGGAAACACAGAAAAGGGAACACATCTGTGTCTGGACAGGTCATGCCCTAGCCAATGTTCGTTAGCAGTGCACACAGACACATCCTGCTCAGCATGCACAACATGGTGAAACACATCCCCTTTCCCAGCTGTGGGAGAGATGGGCAGGGACAGCACCAGCTCAGACAGCCACAGGACAGCACTCCCACATCAGTGCCCTCAACTTCCAGAGAAGTCTCTCTGCTGTTAAACACATGGACTCATCTACCTTTGCAAATTCCAGTGCCAACACCTTTCAGTGCTGGCAAAGCATGTCCTCAGGGGCTGCTGCAACTCTGTGCCAGAGCTGGGGATGTTTGGGGCAGATGCCTCACACAAACCAAACTGCAGCAAAGTGCCTGATGCCCGTGTCAGCCTAAAGCTTAACTACAGGAAACCTTTGGGTAATCTCACTGTCCTTCAAAACCATCACTCGGAACCAAACATCAACTTGGGTGGCACTGCCAAAACAAGCTGTAGGTACAAGGGGAGTAACACACAGAGCCAACGTTTTTTTTATAAAAGTATTTTTAATAAACTGATGGATTTAAGTTTAAGATGCTAGACAACTTGTTGCCATGTACAGGTAACAAAAGTCAAAATTCTTTGAATTTTATACAAATACTATGTAGTAAACTTGAATACAAGTTTACAAAAAATGCATCAGTGAATATTCAGCTTGTAACCAACTTCCAACAGTGAAAATTATCATCTATCAATAGTGATCAGAATTGCATTGCAAATTTTAGAAGTAATGCAACTATGTTTTTTTTTTACCAAGCCACTCCGAAGTTACTGGTGCACACTGACAGTACATTGGATTTTTTTGGCTTGCTGAACAGAAAATGGCATTTAAATAAAATGACTGAGATAAACAACGTAATACATATCAAAAGTACTATCTCACAGAAAATTAAACAAGAATGAGAAAGTAAACAGAGCAGAACCCTGAAGTGGTGATATTTTTCTACCCGTTTTGATGGAAAAGATTCCACAGGTGTCCAGCTTTCTCACAGCATTCTGAAGTGTTCTAGTCCTAGCACAGTGTGGTCATTAGTAGACTAAAGTAATCCCTGCTTGGCAGTAATGCTGGTGAAAGGTAACTTGCTCTATTGCTAACAAATGGGAGTAACCACTGGCAGGGTGACTTGCAGGCATCCAGCAGAGGCTGAGCTGACAGCACACGGTTGGAATTACAGTACTGCTTGCTTTGATTCAATACCCAACAACCTTCAGGGTTCAGGTGTCAGTTTCCTTACGGGATTTACAAATGGATGGTTTCAAAACAAACAGAAAAAAGTTGTTATGGAGCGTAAGACAATATTTTCACCTGTACAGCTAACAATAAAATGAATGTTTTTGTTACAAACTTTCCAGTCTGCTTTATAAAAAATAGTCTTAGTTTTACTTCTAAATAAAAACTGTGCTGTGATCTGTCATGTTCTTGCATTGTACATGCTGTAATTGTGTGTGTTAATGAAGGTGTAGAGATTTGTGACCTAGCGCTCTGGATGTATCAGAAGCCTAAAAAGCTGATTTTGGTACATAAAAGGTAGCAATGAAAATTCATTCTATTTATTTTTCCTAAAGCCTAGGAAAAGCTACAGTACGTTGCTAGATCAGTGGCCTCAACCCTGAGCTGAAATAAAGGACCTGCCCTGGCCAAGAGACTTAGTCACATTACTACCACAGCTGCACAGCAGAGACAAAACAACCTGTCTGCAGCCTGTTGTCTGAGCTGTGGGTAGTGCGAGATCCAGTTGTGTAATGCTTGAGAGTTGACTGGAGACCACCATATTCATTTTCACTACAGGGAAAAGAAGGAAGGGAGAACTCAAATTCAGAGTGGAAAGCACTCAACAGGGAGGGTCAGTATATCCAGCTTCTGGAGATCAAACAGAGAATGAAGTTAGTGGCAGACTCACCAGCCTTAAGCATTTCCCACTTGATAGAAGAGATTATTAAAACATGTACCAAAATACAGTTATGCAGACGTTTACTATTATCTCGCTCTTTCCAGAAAGAGTCTCACTTGATTTTCCCCCCCAGAACTGAGCGGATCTCTCTCTGTACTACACTGCATCACAGAAGATAAGTGAAAACCTAAAGTCTGTCTGATGAAGGATTCAACTCAGGTGGCAGCAGGAAAACTTCCACTTGTTTCTAGCACAAGTTGGAGCTGGCAACCATAAGAATTCTTACTATGATACAGCTACTGCACCTTTCCATAGGATTCAATGGCACCACTACCCACAGACAGGAGCATTCATAACATGAAGCATTTTGCCTTCCAAGAGGATTTTTTTTTTGCTTTTAAACAGCAGAAACTGCAGAGTCAGTATTTCATTCAACAGAAAAACTAAACCCAGCAAAAGACTGTAAATAAAGCTCATAAGAATCATCCGTATTTTGAGTAATGCACACTTCTTTGAGAGCTGATCCTGTTTAGGGATGGTATGTTTTTTGTTAGTTTAAGGCAGCAAGTCTTACAAAATACTCAAGCTCACCTCTCTCATGTTTGTGCTACTGTAGCCTTATGTGCACAATAGAACCTCACTAATTTACACTAATGATTGGAAGAACAATTAATTCTCTTGGTAAGTGAACAAGAATAAGGCATTCCATTATATATTCTGATCACTAATTATAATTTAGCTCTAATTATAATCTACCAGCAAACATACTTCTGTATTTTAGAAAATAATATCTCTTACCTTCAGATATAATTATGTGTGCAGATTAGTGGGTTCTGCTGTGTAAACACGCAGGTGCATAAGCAATTTTCAGGTTTTTCTTCATTACATCTGATAAGAAAGTTAATGCCACAGACAGAGACTGTGGGAAAATAAATTAGGATTTCTCTATCATTTGTGCGGATATGCACCACTGGGCAGTAATTTATAGCTCAAAAAAGAAGAACATGAATGTTTACAAACTCAAATGAAGCAAAATCAGCAGCAAGAAGCAAAGGCCATTCCCCAACCATAAATGGCTTGTTTTACACGATTCCAAACTATATGAAACAAACAAAAAAGGAATACAAGTACTAACTTGTATATACAAGTTTGAAATCAAGTAAAGCAAAGAAGTGAAAAATTTGTTGATGCTTCTAGCAGATGATATTGACATGTTTAAATCCTGAAGTAAACTGCAAGTAAAGACACAAGACAGGATGAAAACTAAATGGCTGAACTGAAAAAAAAAAAAAAAGAAATGGATTGATGTGCATTGCAATGAGATAGAAATTTCCCTTCATATGTGCAAAAATCCACAGTTTCATTAATGTAGAGGTCATACTTCTAGGAACAGATTTTAGACCAAACCAGTCTCCCTACATCCTGGAATCTACCTGTTTACATCAGCCACTTTAAGAGCACAGTACCCTGTTCACATATATAGTATTCAGCAGTTTCTGGCATTCCTCAATTTAGTGTTCTCCTGCCTTAAATCTTGAAAACAAAGGGGAAAGTTCATCCAGGGCATCATACCACTGCTTTTGATTTATATCAACAGTTAAATCAAACCCAAATTCTTTCTTCTTCCATGGTAGCAGGAGTCCTTACAGGACTTGTAAACAGCAGTACACAATACTGTAAACAAATAATTTAAGTTCTGCTTTATGCAAGATGTTAACTCAGGTCTACCAAACAGGTGAAAATGAAAAGGGTGGCTTCACACAAAATCCTTCCCTTTTCTCCCAGCAATTCCTTTCACTACATCAATAATCCTGAGCTGAAACAGGGGTTGATGAGAGCTTTTTTTTTTGCATATAAAAACAACGTTCTAGAGTTGGCTCTCATGTTCTGTCAGGAAGTCAATTGCTGAAGAGATCAAACTGAAGTATTTCAAAAGTATTTCTGAAGTATTTGCTACTTTGGAGGAGGATTTATAATTTGGTGTGGCGTCCAGTTCTAGACCCAGATGCTGAGCTTGCCAAGGAAGCTGATGCTGCTGCATCCTCAGCTTCCTCCAGCTCATCGTGTAGCTCCTGGCTAACACTGGACTGGAGGGCTGCAGGAGTCAGCCACTCCTTTGGCAGGCAGCTCTGGAGGAAGGGAATACAAGAGCTGAAGTAGGCAAGGCGATTCACCCATCGTGGAATCTCTTTTCCACAGAGAATCTACGGGGGAAGGAAAAACAAAGGGTTAATTTGTTTTCTGGATTCAGCAGTAACAAAACAGCAGTACTGTAAATAAGAAGCAAAAGCTGCAGCAGCCTTGCAGTTTACAAATGCCAGTCAAGAAGCACCCAAGTTAGCTGCACTATGACCTTTTCCATCCATAAATGCAGCATTTTAAGTCCCAAAAAGACACCTATATTCCATTGTGAAAGTTGGACATGTGGTTGATTCCATGATTTTCTTAGAAGTCCTGAAAAGCCTAAGCACCTCACTCTTTCTTAATAACTTTTCTAAAAGGCACAAAATTAGTTAAGCTATGGTTTCTATTCAGTGCTAATTCCTCAGAAACAGAAACTGCAGGAAAAACCCCAATGTTACAAAAAAGCTCCCTGAAATCAAGTGGCCAGAAAGACAGTGTCAGTACTATAACTGCATAGTTACACACAGAGCTGAGGCTCCTTACTGTGGTGGCTTCTGACAACTTCACAAGACATCACTATCCTACAACACAGGCCAAGCACACACTTTGGTTCACTGGAACTATACAATGCACAGCTGGGTTCAACTCCTCAAAAATGTATAAAGTTGCATTAAGTACTTATTTTTACTCCACATCAGTCATTAAATAATTTTGTTGTCACTATTCAAGGAGTGAGTTACTTTATTTAACCACCTCCATATTAATTTCTGGTATCACAGTGCAAATCTGGAGAACATGGGCACTACTCTGCTGTAACTGAGCAGCATTTAACTTGCAATTATACTCACTTTTATAGCAAATTTGAACACTAAATAGGACAAGACCTAAAACAGAAACAATATGACCATACAGCTGAAGAGTATGGCAAAACCCTGGCCATATAGGCCAGATTTCACACCAACTGCAGCTCTGTCAGTGTCTCACCCTACTTATTTGTACCAGCATTGCACATGAATCATCATCTCAAAAAAATTTTCCACTACCACTGGAAGATCAGTCTACATAAAACACAGGCTATACAGCAAGTATGCATTAACTATTTTGGAAAAAAAACCCAAATAAATTCTGCGAAACTTCACATGGGAAAATCAGCCATCCTTGTTTTGGAGTGTTTCAATGAAACATTAGAATAAATTTTGTCAAGCAGAGATTGCCAACTATCAATGAAAATCAAAGTTTCCATTCCCCTCTTTGACCTGGGTTACTTGTTCCTGGCCCTTTCCCATGTGTGGATACACATGTGAATGATCAGGCATTCAATCATATTGGCAAACTGATCGTGTTACACAACAAAGCCCAGGGGGAAAAAGCAAAGCCTGTTCCACTCCTCGGTCGGATACTCTGCATGACCATCAAGGATCTAGATGACCAGGACATAGGTGCTGGCAGAGCAATAACTTGACAAAAGCCTCTCAAACAGAAGATTAACATTATCTGGGGAACTTTAATGCCTTTGCTATTCTTTAACACTAGGTCATAACTTTGAAAATTACTTACAGTGTGATGGTTCTGTGGGGAAATACAAATAATATGAGAAAAATACCAAGTAGTTCTATCTTCAGTAGCAACCCCTGAAACAACTAAAATTATTTCTAAATCTTCTCAATACTTTATTTACTAGGTATCTCTTTAGGAATGCACCTCTGCTCTAACACAAGCTATGTACATCAATAATATTTAGCAAGAAAACCTGATGCTTTGGACATAAGCACAAATACAACCTAAAAAATGATGATATTTGCCCAAGGCAACAGAGATAGGAAGTGGGAAATTAAAGCAAATGTTCCAAAGGACTGGAAGGATAGGATGCTCTGTAACCACCTGTGAAACACCTTTCTATAGACCTTTAAGTTTGTTTACCTCAGATAAAGCTGAAGAAAAGTGATTGCAGTTTTTGTGCATTAGGTGATAAGCATTTCCTTTGAATTCTTTTCCAAGCTCTTCTACTATTTTTTCTATATCATCTTCCATAAAGTCAGTACTGCCTAGAACCACAGCCTCTCTAGAAGAGAAACAGAGAGTAGAAGGTGATTTGGCTCCCATGATACAGGTGGGATACTGTTCACACATTGCTCAAAAGTCACTCCACTGTGGGTAGCAAGATCTTTCTGTTCTCCAAGAATAACAAAGGGTCTTTCTATTCCATTTATGGCACCACTTTCATCTTTATCATGAGAGATGATGTTTTCTTGCAGATTACCCACTTGAAAAAGTTACTGCATTGCTTATGCTGTGTAAGCAATAAAAGTTAGCTCCAAGTCCACAAAATTTGTATGCATTTCAGGAAGTTAATGGTATGCTAAAAAAAAATCTTTGCTGTAGACACTTCATTGTCTTGTCACCTCTGTCTTTCATTTCTATGCAAACACATGAATTTCTCAGAAAGCTAGAAATCCTTTACAATTCAATACATCTATCCTCAAAAATAAATGCAACAAATTGTCTTTTTCATATGCTTTTTCAAAGAGCAAGAAAATAGGTAATCTTTCTTACTTAAATTTAAATGTTTCTCCTAGCTCAGAAGCATTTCCTGGTGAAATCTCAAATATTCCAGAAAAAGGGTATGGATGACCACCATAGGCAAATTCTGAAAGAGAAAGCTCAGATTTAACAAAAGCAGCACCTGATGACAGTAAAAAACAGCAGAGATTACTGACTGGAAGGTGACTTCACAAGGATCTAAAGCTAGCAACCAGACATGTTATTTACATGGGGAGCAAATTAAATGAACTGGAAATTAATACCTTTGTCAGTTACTACTCAGCCTAAGTAAAAACTAACAGGAAATTTCCTACATCAGTGCACAGGTTTAGCTTGAATAACTTTGCAGAAAGTACATATTGTTCTCATTGTATAAGTGAGCATTTACAAGTTAAATTGCACATCTTTATACATACTTGTCTTTAGAATTCCACTTACTTATGTGTATGAAAGTGGACAGTACTTTGGGGATTCAAAGTACTGCATCCTCAGAGGTCTGATGGCATTTCTATCCAGTGTACACCACAGTCCTCAGTGTGGCAGTGCGTAGTGGCCTAATAGGTTCTTTAAATTTCTTGACTTGCAAGAGTTCAATTCTTTACAGGTTCACAAGTTCTTTACTAGAGCAAGAAAGTGAACCAGTGCATGCATCTCAAGTCTGCACATAGCACCTGCTGGCTTAAGCACTCACACTACATGAAAGCATCACGGTGTGCTGCAGCTTCTGTCTGTGTCTGTAAGATAACAGAGCATGCCGCACCCAGAGTGTAATAAAAAGCTTTAAGCATGACTTCACACTTCCTTTCCTCAAAACCCATAACACATCACCCATGTCTAGCACTCAGTTTTGTGGATAATCTTTTTTACAACAGGTTAATGAATAAAAGGTTTGATGTGCCTGGAAAAATGCAAGTCATTGTTCTAGCAGGGGCATGACCTGCTACATGAGAAAGCTGCTATAATCCCAACAGGAAGGGAGGTACATGTATTTGGCACAGCTCAAAAACTGGGTTTCAGGCACAGCACTATTAAGAGTCAAGTCTTTCTGGGTCAGATTAAAAAAATTCCCCAAAAAAGTTTTAACAATAAGCATTGTATTTTTGTAAATTTGTTGCTCTGGTAACCCTTGCAAAACCAGATACAATGTGACCATTACAGTAGCTGAAACATAGTTTGAGATAACTTTGGGCAGTGTGGTCTTTGGAGTGCATACCCTGCCTTTTGCTCCTTACCCTCACCTCCCAACACATTGCAAAAAAAAAAAAACCAGAGCAGTAAATTTTCCTTCTTTAACTGGACTACTTTCAGCAGCACCATCACCTCGGAGTGTCATTATGCTTTGGGCAGAAACACCTCAGAGCTGAGGCCGTGCTATGGTGTGCACAAACACCTTCTGGCTGCAATGCAGGTGCAAAGTGGCCTGAACAGACCAGGAAGCTGGAGCACCCAAGCACAATCTATTTAGCAAAACTGAAAAGCATTGCTGTTATTTATCACAAGGGCATCTTTTATGAACAGCACGAATGGGATGCCTTTGAAAGAAATGGTCTCTTAAACAAACCAACCTACTAAAATGGAATAGACTTTTGCCTGAGCATCATGCACTTTTAGGTGTCTCTCTGCAACAGATTATTGTTTCTGTAGTTAAAAATTAACTCCTTGCAGTAAGTGCTGACAGAAAACTGAGGAACGGATTCAACCATGCTTTATACAAAGCACACATTTGTTTTATGTAGGTTTTTAAAAGTATTTCAGAATCTAAAATAAAGATTTCTATGCCTAGCTGAATAAGTTGCACACTTTTTCATAGTTGCATAGCTTTATACAAAAGAATGCACAGTGGCTACCAGATTATTCATGTCCAAGGTTTTTTTCCAGAGGTAGAATAGATGAGCAAAGAGATTAACAAGTTTCAGGAGCTAGGCTCTCCTCACTATCTGAAAAATGCTTTTTAAATAACAGTATTAGTGAAGCAAAAAGTAAGTTATGCTTTTCTTGTACATACCTCGGCCATACACCTCTATACCTGAATGAAACACTCCAATTCCAAGGGAAGAAGTATATTCATTCATCCAATACTAAAAGAAAAGAAGAAAAAAAACCCAAACCCAAAACTTTAGTTAGTTTGCAGTACAGATTTATCTTTTCAGAGCAGACATGTGTCCCCCCACATCAAAAGCATTAAACCCTATCACAAAGTATTAAACCTTATCACACAGTGTAAACTGCACAAGCCATTTTACAGGAACAGAATGTCACTAAAATTCCCAAACTGCACGCAGTGAATTAATTCCATTAGGTTCTATTCCAGTTTTTTAGTGCTGTCAAAGTTTGTCAGCCAAGGAGTCTGAACCTGGGAGAAATCCAGATCAACCTCCTATTTGTCAACAAGCTGTAGACTGTTAAGTTTGCCATTAGGTGGAACACATTCTGGGATCAATTGCTGTCATTTTAAGGAGCACATTTTTTCTTCAAGGTCCATCAGAATGTGGGATTGTGAGATACACACACTGACTGCCATTAATAGCAATGACCACACCTGCTTTTGAACAGATGAGCACAAGACATACTCAGAGATGAACTGAAATTACCTTCTTATATTTTGTCTTTGAACACTCAATTAGAGGTCACCATGCAAGAGACAAAGCTCTCTCCAGGCTGCTGATGCATGGGGTTCCAAACATGAGGTTTAAGTCCTTTGCATAGGTCTGACACTTGTTTCCAATGTATCACTTGTATTGACCCCACAGAAAACAGATGCGTTTCAAAAGGAATCAGAAGAGAATTTTTTTTAGAAAATGGAAAAAATAGTAAAGGAAACTTCTCTTAATGCTTTTTCTTTTCTTTTATGAAAGTGCAGCAGCAGCAAGTGTCTATCAGAAGCTAACTGTTACCCTGAAGACCTCAAAGATGCAGAACTCTGATAAAGGAAAACCTCAAAGTACTCTTCCCCTGTCTGCATCACCACTCTCAAAGTATCAGTCTCCAAGCATGAAAAGATTTCAAGTGACACACAACTGGAGAAGGAACCTGAAACAAAGCTTTAAAAAAGGCAGCCTCGGTTGTCCTTAAAACTGAAATTGGCTAGCAAGAAAAACCTCAGGAAAATACAAGGAAAACATTATTTTGTCAATTACTCCAGTAACAGGATTTTTTTCTTCCCAGAGCTTCTCTGTGCGCTTTTACAAAGCAGACTTCAAAAAGTCAACTGGCAGCAGGATTCAGGCTGAGGCAGTACCCCCAGTAAATTAATACTGGTTTAGCAAGGAGACAGAAAAAAAGAAGCCATCTTCTTCACACAACCTGTTGACATAATCAGTGTTTTCTGATGCAAAGCCACTGTGCAGCACAACCAGTGATAAAAACATAAAAGGTTGCAGGTGTCACACTTGAAGATGTGCTGGCTGGAGTCAGTGTGTAATTTACAGCACCACTGCAAACATTACAGCGTGTAGGCTTTTTGTCTCCCAATAAAAATGATACACTAAACCTCAGGTTGACAGGCTATTAATAAAAACGAAAACAAGCTAAATGGCAAAAAGAGCACACATTGCCAATAGTTACAAACAGACAAACCAGCTGTGGGAAATTTTGTCAATATGAATTAAGAGAAGGCAGATTTTGCACCTTATGTTTACTTAAAGCTCAACTGTGATCAATGGATAAATTTTGCTTAAGATTAAACTTTACCACTTGCTTTAATTTCTGGCTTTGTCAGTGTAGTGCTATGTTAGCCAGTGGGGTATGGATGACTACACTAAATCATCACCTTAGTCTATTTAAAGGGCTTAGCAGTTCTTTCATTCCACCCCCCAGAAAAGAGCAGAGAGCAAGTCTCTATGAACAAGCTACATCCAGAAATACACTGCATTAATTTACTCTGTATAGGAAGACATATATCAGGGAGAATACAAAGAGGGAAAGAAAGGAGAAGAATGTGAAGACTACCCATCTTAGTGGGCTTGTGAGCATAAAAAAAGGATTCTGCCTACAAGGTGAAATCAAAGTCCCCATGAAAACAGAAGAGCTACTGTAACATAAATGTGTTCCAGTTCTGAAGCCCTTCCTATCCCACGGTTTACCAGCTCACCATTTCAAAATAGTTTCAGGTTTACATTTATAGTCAAAACCGTAGGCACAGTCAACGTACAGTTTGTCATCACTGGAATAAAGCACGTTTGCCTAATGGGAAAGTGTATCCAAATGAACCTTATCTAGAACTGAGCTAGACAGGGTCTCTGGTGCTCTAGTCTGTCCCTCTCCGGGGCACTTGTGGCCAGAAAACTCAGAACCTGGCTGCTGAATTCCAAACAACCTACATATCATGTACCCATTGGATCTGTTAATGCCAAGCAAGGTTATGGCTGTTTTCTGAAAACAGAACAAAACTTACGCAAGGTACCCCACATGCAGTGGGATAGAATAAAGCCTAGCTGGTTATTTGACAGAAGAAAACGAGGAGAAAAAGTATTCACAGTACTCCCCAGCCACAACCCCATGAAACCAAACAAAGTATAGGGGAGAGAGAAAAGTGAGTCACCAAGCCTTGTCATTGATCCGCAGAGAAGCGGATGAAGGGGATGGAAAGCTGATCCAACAGGGTGCTGAGCACAGCCTGCCCCTATCCAAGCACACACTCCTCCCTACTGGTGCCACCTCAACACTCAGGGCTTGCTACACTGCACAAAGCGAGCACTGGTGGCAGATAAAATCAAAGTTAGCAGCTTTGGAAGAAGTGCCTGAAGGAAGCTGGCACTTTGCTTCATATTTCCAGTAAGAACAGAATAGGTTAATTGAAGATAAAAGAATTTCAATGAGGCAGAATTACTTTCCCCCTAGGAAAGTAATTATATCTAATTATTACTTAATCTGGATGAGCTATTGGAAGGTTGGTCCCATTTACTCACTGAACAAAATGCCTTATCTCACTGAAGGAAGAAATGCAGGACAAATGCAACAAAGAGTGCTGAATTTGGCTGCAGCTGAAAAGATTATATACAACTTACAAAATAAGGACTGTAAATTAAATTACATCTTATAGCTCACTGGATCAGTAACATGCCCAAACTGATCCCACATGCTACATCCTTGTTTCCATTACACAAACTGGATTCCCTTTAGTCTTGATATGGATTTTGCCATAGTAGTATGGTGCAATCCCATATCCTCAATATTTTGCAACATGTCAGTCTTCTAAAACAGGATTTCAGGTTTAATCTATCATAAGGAAAATATTAGAGAAGTATTTTTCTATGTGCACAATAAAGTCATGTCACTGCAATGAAAGAAAAACACTAATCCCAGTGCTTCAAAAATATCTTCAGAGCTTTCATTTACATTAATACTTTCGATTGTTATTGCCTTATTTGAGAAGGGAAGAAATAGGATACTACTTGGGCACAAAAAAACTAGACTCCTAAAAATAGCAGTTAGTTAAAATGAAGCTATAAAGTACTCCAGTTCTCAAAACACAATATATCAAAGCCTTCACCCTACCCTTTTAATGATCATAGAAGATGTTCAAAGGCATGAACTGTACCATGTAAATATGCCCTTAAGCTTCTCTCCCTCCATAAAGTTACCAGTCCTTGAAAGTCGACTTTCTTCTACAACACACACATCCCCCTCACACTCTGGTTGTATCGAAGATTTTCAAGCACTAAGGACATTGGAAGGGTATACCCTCCAAAAGCAACCAACTCACTCCTGTAAGGAGTTCCAACAGCAGCAAGGTCACTTAGCACTCCCCTGCATACTTAAGCAGCTGCCTGGGAAATGAAGCCACAGTTTGTGTTCAGGTTAAAATAAAGCTGTTTGTTCATTACAGTAACATTGGTTCTGTCAACCAGGTGAATAACGATGGTCTCTTGTTCCAAAAGAGAAACAAAAAAACCCAGTCTCAAACCTTAACTACGGAACAGCCCCAAACCCATTTCCAAATGACATGGAATGTCAGAAGCAAACAGCAAACCTGCTAATGTCTCAAATACACAGCTGGCATGGTTTGGTGAATAAACAGAGCTTCAAAACTGCTATTACAGAGGACTCCTCCCTTCTTCCACCCACTCCAAGTGTCCCCAAATAAAGCAGTACCATTGATTTCAGCAGGCTGTTGTACAAGCAGTAAAAACTGCTACGCAACACAAAAGTGAGGCTTTGGTCTCATCTCTCTAATGGACTGAGATGTGGTTTAGCAGAGGAGTTTAATGAAGGATGTACACTGGTGGTATCTTCCAGACATCAAACTGGTGAGAAAAACTCGTGTTTTTCTCACCAGTTTGAAGGAAAACTGCTTCTCTAATGGTCAAATAAAGTAGATATTGTTACAAAACAACAAACAGGACTGAAACGGGAAACAGAAATATTCTCCTTAGTGGTATGTATAATCTCCTTATGTATAATCTGTGGTGATGTGCAGTTTCAACCATTAAAGTCACCCCTACATGTAATCAAGCATCTGCAAATAAATGTGCTTGACTGCTTCTTTTGGAGAGCAAGTTCCTTCCATGGATGGTGGCTTCAGAGACTCTGTGAATTCTCAATGGAGGCAGAATCCCAGTAATAACAGGATAACCAACAGCCCCCTAACATGTCCTTAGGAAACATACGACACTAGCTTTTATGAGCACACCCTTCCTGTTGCTTTTTTCCCTCACTTCCCTCATGTCAACTGCCAGCCTTTCTAGGATGGCTGGAGTAAAACTGATCACAGAAATTCAGCTCTGGAGGAAAAACAAAGGGTGATGGGAATGAAGGAGTGGACTATCACATGAGAAAAAGAGACAGCATGCTGAAATCACACCCCACCAGTGCTACCATCAGAGGGAGAATGGAGTTTCTTAGAGGCCATGGCAGGCATTTACACAGGAGTCAGTCCACTCTGTTAAGGTTTCACAGCCTGCCTGTGAACTGGGCTCACTCTGCACAATTAAGCAAGTCTTCATGAGAGCAGTGGGTCTTCCATTTTGGTGAGTCAGAAGTGCGTCAAGCCTTGACTTCAAAGATATTCTTATGTAAGAGTCACGAAGCTGAAGTCCTACTTCTTTCTCTGTACAAATATTTATAGTTAATATATGTAAAACCATCTTTTTATGCTAAAAGATATTCCCCAATATATATATTTGCACTGTAGTCCAGAGAAGTCATATATATGCATGTGACAGGGCAGCCTTCCCTCCTCAGATCTAGTGTAAGTAAGGCACACTGTGACTTTTTCTCATATTAGCATCACATATGAGCTCAACCAGGTGAGCAAAGACCCCTGCTTTTTTCCTCCCATCTCTCAGAAAATCACAGTGAACAGACTGTTCCTGTCTCCAGTCTCCCCTCCCTGTCTATAATGAAGGAAACCAAAGTCAAGGTAACAGGCTATATTCACTGGAGAGAGAGCTGAAACACAGGTGTGGGCAAAAAAATCCCCCCAAAAAGGGACACTGATTTCTGAGGTAAGTATTAGAGTGAAAGAAAATAATGACAAGAATCAGGCTAGTTGCTATGATATTGTAAATATATTTGATTTCAAGCCAGATAGATCCCTACTGATTGCTATTAAACATTTTAGCATTTGAATGTGACTGTTCCCAAGAAAAACAAGCTGTATTTTCTCACTTCCAGCAGCCACTGGCACTACACTATACACCTTCACCCCTTCAAAACAGCGAAGGTTCACTTTAAAATGGTGGTGGTGGTAGGAAAGCCTATCCAAAATAAGCTAAGCAACACAACCACTGTCACCTGAAGCTAGTTCTCCATCTTACCGTGCCTCTATCAGCAGACTTAAAACTTGGTCAGAGAAATACTGCCACTCGTTCTAATTTCCAGTGATTGAAACGCATTAATGGATAATATTTTCTTATTACTTATCCAAGCCTACTGTTCCATGCAGGTACTTACACCTCATTTGTTACCATGGCATTTGAGCAGCTTCCAGCTGAACATAAGACAATACCACAGCTGCTGTAGGTGCCACATAAAGATTATCCAGGAGGGAGGGAAGGTGAGCTCATACGGCTGCAAATCAAGCTGGAGCGACTCCCTTATTTCTACCTGGTCGCAGCCACAACAAAACTATTCAAAATTATGGTCTAGCAAAAAAATCACCTTACTGACACTGGGCTAAAAAGCTCTTATCCTTACAGAGACAGAGGTTATCCTGAACTACCATCCTCTTGGAAAACTGGACTCTTTCTGGTTTTCGTGAGCAGAAAGGCAGGGCCTCCCTGCTGCTGAGCTTCGGGGCAGCAGCGGAGGGAGCAGCACAGGGACGCACAGGGAAAGTTTCCCCCGCGACAGGGAGCAGATCCACCTGTCACTGGAAGACCCGACCCGGCAAACTTTAGTCGCAGGTCACAGAGGGGCTGTAGGAATCCGTCAGACCTCCCAAATCACCGCCCCCGCCCTCCCTGCCCAGGCTCGTTCTTTCTCCCGCTCCGCCGCCTCCGGCTCCAGCTCCCGCGGGGACAGCCATGGCAAGGGCAGGCAAAGTTTCGCAGCCGCGCTGGCCCCCGCAGGGCAGGCCACTCCCCGCCGCCGCCCTGCCGGGAGGGGGCCGAGACCCCCGCCCAGAGCCGTGCCGGTGGCTCACCATGTCGTAGACGTTCAGGATCACCAGCTGGTTCGCCATCGCCGGCGGCCCGCGGGCGCCCCCCGCCCGCTCGGTCGCTCCCGCTGCGGCGGCGGCGCCGCTCAGGCCGGCGGCGGGGCGGTGCGGACCCCCGGCGGCCGCTTCCTCCTCGTCCTGCCTGTTGCTGCGGGGCGGCGGGGGGCGGCGGGCACCATGGAGCCGCCGCCGCGGAGGGACGGGGCCGCGCCCCCGGGAGACGCGCTCAGCCCGCGGCCGGCAGCGGGGGCCGGGCGGCGCGGGGGGCAGCGGCCGCGGGCCCCACCCCGGTGGCGGCGGCGGTGCCGGTGGCGGGCGGGGAGGAGTGAAGGGAGGAAGAGGGAAGGGAGAAGCGCCGGGGCGGGCCGCGCCCTGCCTGGCGCCAGGCCGGGCCGCGGGACGGCCGGGCAGCCCCGCCGACGGGCGCAAAATGGAGCCGCTCCAGCCCGCCCCCAGCGCCCGAGCCGAGCGGCACGGCCGCGACTACAGCTCCCGGCGCGCCGCGCGGGAACGCGGGCGGGAATGCGGGCGGGAATGCTGCTCCCGGCGTGCCCGGCGCCGCCCCGCGGCCTGGCTCGGAGCGCGGGGCCCTGCCCGGGCCGTGCCTGCTCGTCCTGCCGCGTCCCCTCCTGGGGAATTGTCCCGGGCGGCCGCAGAGCGCTGCTGTGGCTCCCTCGGGCCTCCGGGGACCCGACCCAGCGCGGCTCCCGGGCTGTGCCCGCCTGCCCTGCCCCGCCACTCGTGCGCCTGAGGTGGTTGGTTCCCAGAAGAGAATTAGTTAGTTCCCGGTCCTTGTGGTGGCCGTACAATGTTAGTTAGTTCCCTGTCCGTGTGATGGTTCACAGCATCCCCCGGCACCGCCATTTCACGTCTGAGTTCAGGGAAGAACGGAAATTTGAAGTGGCTCGGCAGAAAGGACGTGCGAGCCGTGCGGACCTGCGGATAACCCACATGTGGGTGCTGCTGAAGGCAGGGCCGCTCCTAAGGCAGCGCTCACCTTCCAAGAGTAACTTGGCCATGTAAGCTTCCTCTACAGCCTTGTCAAGCAACAGCAAAACGAAAAGCCTTTTGTTAAAAGCTGGAGAGAAGCAGGAGAAAAAAAAAATGCATTCTCTCTTCCAGCAGACTCAATTTGATAAAGACAAGCAATGGCCCTTCATAGCAGTTTAAAAAAAGATGCTGCTCACAGCAGGCTGTGGATGTGCCCGTGGGACAAAGGTGCTGCAGGAGGGAGAATGTTCCCACCCCAGGGGTATCCTGAATTCTACTATAATTTCTGGCTGCAGACATTTAGATGTTTAGCCCCTCTTAGCTAAAATTCCAGTTGGCTGCTGAGCTCCATTTTGTGTGCAGAACAGCTTTGTCCCTCGAGTACCACAGCATAGCTGATGCAGGCAGTTAGAAGGGCAATTCCTGCTTTGGGGAGTGATCTTTGGTTAGAGGAAGCGAGTACTGTCGCAAAAACTTAAAACACATCTGGCTCCTGATTGTCAGAATACATAATTCAGGCACCTGAGGGACCTGTGTGGACCCTGAGGTTGGAAGTAGTGCCTTACTTTGCCAGTAAAATATGTTGACAGGTCCATATGTCCATTGGGTAATGTTCTTTGCTCCTTTGGCTAAAAGCTAGGAAACTTGTGGTTATTAAACTGAAAACTCTTGTGGGAAATAGTTGCTTCCATGTTGAGGAATACCGAGGAAAATATTGTTTCTTAAATCTGCAGAGGCCAAAAACCTCACCTGAAAAGGCAGAGGCTCCATATCCAACTAACAGTGTGCATTCACTGGAAGAAATAGAGTTGTAACAAATTACTTGTAACAAATCACTTAGTCTTCATTGTCTCTTGTTCATTTTCTGTCTATAAGATGCATTGTGAAGCAGAAGGAGAGGAAAACATAACTTGTAGCCTGTAGTGACAGGAGAGAGAAATTTCACATTTTGTGAAGAGTAAATTCCAAGTGTAATTTATTTGACTTAAAAATTGAATTTTGCCATTTAAATACTAGACTTTATAGATAGAGGAATAACACAATATTACAGCTCTGACTTCCTCAGTGACGCAGCTTATCTTTTCCTCCAGTTATCTGCAAAAGGCAAGAAAATCCTTCTTTTAAGCCAAAAGACTGATTTGGTAGATGTGAGAAGCAATGTTAAGCATGAGTGAATACTGCAGAAAGCTGTGCTATGTCTGGTGTGTGTTAGAGCAGTTTGCATTTATGGGAGTATTTGGGAGAGTGAGGAAATATGATATGGGGACACTCCAGGATGCTCACAGAGATCAGTCTGGCTGTTTGGTCGAGGGGCAGAGATCAGTTGTGAGCACTGTCACCACAAAAGAAGCACAATGTGTGAACCCAGGGACTTCTGCACTGTAAAACTGAAAAACAAGGTGCCTGAGCCCTTAATTGAAATACAGAAAATCTCAGAGAAGAACACAAACCAAATTCATTGTTCATAAATCTTTGCTGCATTTACTTTATGTAGTGACATGTTTCTATTCTTGTATTGGAGCAATACACTCAAAGAGCAATCTAGTTTCTTTGTCTTTACGGCAAATGCTATTTTCTATTAAATTTTCAAAGGTGTAGAAGTAGTCAAGATTAGCAAAGCATCAATTTTCAGCCATAAATGAGAAGTTAGAGAAACCCAAGGTGCCTTAGATTCACAGAGAGGTGCAGTTTCTGGAAATTTTCTAAAAAGATTATAAAAATGTAGAAGTCTGGTACAAAGAATACATGAGCATTTAAAATCATCTGTTATTGATTGCCTTTCCCCCCTTGATCATCACAGCTGTTCAAGGACAATGAAGAGTGGCCTTGCAGTGGCATCTGCCAGGTCTCTCAGCAGTCACAAATGTATCCTGTCTCATCCTGTGAATTGTGCCTGTCCAGCTTACCTAAGGAGTCCCTTTTGGGTCCACTGATACTGTAAGGAGTAACTCCACAAAATTTAATGTTAATGGAGACCTGGAAAAACTGAAAACAGAATGTATCAATGAAGACTGAGGGAAGGAAGAAGGCACTAAGTACTTGAGTCTTCTCTTTATCCCTTAGTTAGTAGATCTGCAGCCTGACCTAGCAGTAGGTTCACCTTTTCCATTTTCTTCCTTATGCTATTGATGCACCCACAAACCCATCCTCTGTTACCCTTCATGTTTCTTGCTAGTTTCAATTCCAACCAAGCTTGGATTTTCCCAGTTTTGTCCCTACATGCCCTTGTTAGCTTGCCCTGCTTCCATCTCCTGAATAATTTGATTTTGCATTTGAGCTCAATCATTATCTCATGTAAGGTATGTTGCTGGACCTGATTTTGAGTCATGCAGATCTGTTTATAGCTACAGTATATTAAAGTGCACTTCTATTTTAAACATCCTACAGTCTAACAAGAAAAAAAGGTCAAAGGCTCAGCTTGTCTTCCCATTTGGACAGAGAATTCTCTTGCCTATGCCAGGGGTAGTAACACAAGACTTTTGTGGGTCAGCCAGGGAAGCTGCAGTTGCCTTGTGGCAGAAACCCTCCTAACAAAGAACACTGGAAGATTGATTAATGGGTTTCTTTCTCATGGTTCTTGCTGAATCAGTATGAAGATGGTAGAGTCAGGTAGAGTCTTCTGTGAGTCCTGACTTCTGTTTAAAAATGATCAAGAAGAAAATTACTTCAGTGCCTTGACATCCTCTCATGGCACTGTCAGTATGCCATTTTATGGTACCTAGAGGTTATTAGCAGAAATATTTATCAAGTCCTTTTATGAAAATACTCTTGGCAATACCCTTGGTCTGGCTGCCTGCAGTGTGCACTGGTTGGGCTGGCAGTTCTGCCCCACTCTGCCTGACTGCTTCTTCTTCTTCTTTGTCTGCAGTCCTCAGCTGCTGCTCCATGCACAGCCATCAGCAGGCTGCCTTGCTGGGATCCACCTCTGTGTCACATGAAATGGATCAGTAGATAAGAATGAGTGCCCAGTAAGCCTGATAGCTTCACCTTGCAAGCCTTGTTCCAATGGATAGTTATTGTGGCCTTGGAACTGGCTAGTTTTGTCCGAGAGATTTTTTCCATATGGTCCTGCACCATCTGAAAGGTTTTTGAATAACACAGCAGCTCAAAATTGTAGAGTAAGATCTGTCAGGTTTCATGAACAATTTTGTGGGACATGGCTGTGGTGATGTCCAGAAGTGGTCCACTGAACTTCATAGAGAGGGACTGAGATTGGTCTTTTGTACAGTTACCAGGTGACTCAAGTAGCCAAAAAAACCCCATACCATTGCCTGTTGAGGGAATGGCATCTGCTGATTTTCCTATAATAGCCAAGTAAAGAGGAGCAACTACCATGAGAAAAGACTTAGGAGATTTCCTTAGGCTAGAATAATGACTAAAAGGACTTTTCTTAGTAAGAGTTGTGTTCCACTTAGGAATTCCATGTATCTTTGGTCTGATGCTGTGATAGTAATCCAAAAGCCAGTGCCTTACAATGACAGAAAACTGCAAAATAGTCTCTTTTTGGTGTACTGAAAAGTTATCATGCTATTTTAGTCACCTTCTCTTGGCAAAAATCAAAGTTATTATGCCATTAAACTTCTAGTCAAACAGAATTGGACAGAAATAATCTAATTATCTTCCTGTAAGAAGTGCTAAAGCTGAAGACCAGAATTTTCTTATTAGAATCATATGGATATGACATCCATATCCATATGATGTGGATGCAGGCTTACAATATCTGAAGAATAAATAGCTCTAGTTTGCTAACTCTTTTCATGGTATATCTGTTAATCAAAACATAAAAATTTTCAGTCTTAGCAGGGCAATAAAATGCTCTATTATTTTATAAATTTAATATAAATTTCTGCTGCTGTCATTTTAAAAGATCAGATGTTCTTTAATGATCTCCTACCTGGAATTTCTATTACTTTGCCACTTAATTAAAAAAAATAACTACTCTAAAATATTATTTACTTAACTGAGCATAATCTGGTGATATTAGTGATCCCATGAAGAATTCCTGATAGAGAAGATTTTGATCCAAATACTTGGCAATATCCATTAAGAGTGCTGTTTTTGTGAGTGTGGTAAATGCATCATCCCACAGCAGCCCAAAAGATGTTGTATTTATGCATGTCATCCTCATAACAGACCTGCAAGGAACGGGCAAGTAAAAATTTTTAACCCCCAAAATTATTTGTTTTCATTATAAACTGGAAAAAAAAAAAAGAAAAATGGAGGAGCTGCAGCCACTGTAGATCAGCAATAACATAAATTTAGATGGGACTGAGTCATAGATAACAAGCTCTCTAGATAAAGAAGCAGCATTTTAGAAATTCAAGAACTTCATTCAGTTTGCTGTATCTCCTATTTTATTAAATGTTTCATTATATCCAAGAAGGTGTCCATGCTGCCAAGTACTTAGGAGAAATGACACAGTTATTAGGTAAATAGTAACACATCTTAAAGTTTGTATCAAGGATGTACGTTAAGAAATCAAGATGGTTTGGGATACATTTGCAGCTAATGTAATTGGAAGAGCTTCACTGAAATGCATTTACAAATTTAAGCTGTGACCCTAAAAATGATTTCATATGGCTGCATGAGCTCATGCAGTGAGAACCAGAGACAGTGTGCTGACCTCATGTCAAAATGTTCTTTAAATAAACTGGTTGCTGTCTGGTCATTTTTAATTCCAAAACCAGCATTACATCAATGGAAAGTAGATCTAAAATAGATTCATCCAGACATTTAATGAACACCATCCACATCTTTAATGTCAAATGAGAGCTAGATAACCTACCTGCACTGGATAGACAAATGAACACCAGAATCTTGAACATATTCCAGTTATTTCACTTTTAGGAAGCTTGTGTTTTACTCCTTAGCTTCTCACTTCTCAAGTACCATTTCTTAAAAATTTGATTCAATTATCTATTAAGTCACATCAGTTACATTGTTATTTAGGCCTTGGGTTAAAGCACCTGACAATGTACTTTTATTTCTGTGTAAGTTCTGAATCCATCCTTTATATAAGGAAGTTCCAACATTTAAAAAAACCCTGTTGTTGGGAAGCATAGAGATGGTTTAATGGAGAGACTGTTTTGTGGGGAACAGAGGGAGATACAGTTTTCAAGGCTAGGGAATAATTTTTTGGGCCTTGGAATGATATAAGAAATATCTAAAATAAAACAATCCTGAAGTACTGTTTGCTTTCCATGCATTTTTGCTATGATTTGGTCAGATACTGCAGGTCCATTGAGTGTTCATAATCTGGAAATTGAACAAACAGCACATAAACAAAGAAACTGCAAAGTTGGAAACCTGAGTTAATTGAACTGACTGAAAAACATTCAGCTACATGATTACTGTCACATTCTTGGAAGAACTGCACATTCAGTGGTACACAACTATTTCCAAATTATGTTATAATTTCATAAGACAGATGATGAAATAAAATCAAGGAGAAAAAGAACAAAATTTGCCTGCAGCTGGACTTTAACTGCTAAGCTTACCAAACCATGCATATCCATATTCCAGCGTTGTCTGAAAACGAAACCTGACTGAAGGACTTGGCTGAATAAGATTGTAACACCATGGAATAATACAGCTTTCACTATTACTGAGGACACCTTCTCCCTGCCTTTCCCACACCCTCCTCCAAGCTACTAGCAGTGTGTAGAAGGAGGCATTTTAAGGAGAACTAATAGCAAACCATGTTGAGGCATACACCAGGCAGGTGATGCAAGAGTTCTGCAAGAGTTGTGTTGATAAGCAGTAAAAGAAAATGGGACTTACAAGAGACAACCTCTGTGTAAGAATAAGCTTATTATAAATCATGTAGGCTAGCAAACTTGAAAACAGGAGTTTCTGAATCTTTAGAAGGAAAGTTCTTAGTTTCTTACACATTGTCTGTGTGTGTATCACACTGACAGTTACCCATGCGTCCCTAATGCACTGCAAGCAGAAAATGTCAGTATGCTTGCTAAACAACTAACTTAGAGAATCCTATGAAAGTAACAAATCACATTATGTAATTCTGTATCCTTATATGCTTCACTTGGCCATGCTGGGTGTATTTTCTACATTATTAATGAATTCTACTAAAGCATTCATTGATGGGTTCCTTATAGAGATCAATGATCTGTGCCATCCCCCCAGTTACAGGTACAAAGCATACTGCCACTTTATTTGGATCCATATGGATATGAACATGGCTCTGGTAGCTCAAATACATCAAGTCTGGAGTGAGTTTGAAACCTATGAGGTTTCCTTGAAAACATTCCAAAGAAAAAGAAAATGTGGATAATGAAAGTTAATTAACAGCCTTCCAATATTGCTTCCTTAATTTCAGTTGGCAGAATATGACTCATTAAATACATGGGATAATAATGGATCTGGCTACAAAATACCATCATCTCTGAAGCAGATGACTTGTTCAAATATCAAGGCCCAAGCAATTCTGTTTCAATACATCAGAATGCAGCAGGGCTAACAGAAACTCAAAAGTCAAACAATTCAGCTCAGTATTAACCTTTCTAATTATGGCTTCAGGAATAAACATGATGCCTGACAGAACCTATTCTTACTCTAACAAACTATTTTGAGTTTCCTGAGAAGCTGGGTTTCAGAGAAGACTGAAGAAGCCTAAAACTAACTGTTACTAACATAAATACTGAGCAAAACTGTTGAGTCTGTTTAAGGTTCCAAAAGCAGAAACACTTGGTAGCTCAGTTAAGATTGGTCTTGTTTCTTTTTCACTCATTTCACTGGAAAATGTATCTCCAGAGGAACTGAGCTTGAAATTTCAGTTTTCATGCCTTATCTAGTGATAATCTTCCTGCCCAGTCTGACTAAAACTTGAATTAATCTATGGGCTCAGTGCTCTCAAGAGGGATGGTAATGCATCTCTTGCATATGATTAATGGATTCAAGTTGCTTCACCCCAAACTTACTTTAGGTGTTTCTACCATATATTAACTTGCAGACTTATCTCAATAAATGAAATATTTGCAAAGTCAAAAATTATGCAAATTCTGCTCTTCTAGATGTGAACGTATGTGCCACTGGCTTCAATTTAAGGTGTTTCCACAAAATAACCAAATATTTGTGAGATAATTCAGATGAATCAATGGATTCTCCTCCTTCCAATAGATTTGGTAGGAGAAAAAGGACTCTAAATAAAGCAGTTTTATTTTCTCTGACCTAATTATTCTGCAGTTTATTTGCATAAGGAGAGTAGCAGTTAGTAAGTAATGCTAGAACTCACACTGTTAAGGAGCAATTTACTGAAATTGCCAGAATGCCTAAGTTCCCATTTCAAGGGGGGATGCCCTGCTGTGAAAAACGGGATAGGAAAAGCCCATTTCTGGTTATCGGGACTTGTGATCTGGAGTTATGCTATGTTGCCATCTAGTGCTAAAATAGAAAGGTACAAGAGATGGCAGCCGAGGGAGGGGAAACCAAACCTACATAAACGGCGCTGTTTATCCCAGTAAAGATCATACCCGTTTCTTGCAGTGTAATAAATATCAATAATTACATGCTGAGAGTAAAATCTTTAATAAAAAGAAGGTAAAACCACAGAAATAGACGTGGATATTTTATAATTGGCATTAAGAGAGTGTACAAAACTGGTAAGGCTCAGATGGCGAATATGCTTCAGGAAACATCTGCAGTTGAGAGTCCCTTGTAAAATACACATTCAGAATCATCCTCACTACCCCATGAAAAAATTAGATTTGATAGATTTGGATTAGTTTTGGATTAGGAAGGCCTGTGATGTATAAAATTTTACAGATCTTAAAACTTTTGTCAAATACTTTTGCTACATGTAAGTCCTTGTATGTTCCCATCGCTGTTCGTTACTGCTTTGTTCTATTTTCTTATAAACTCTCAATCAAGTAAAAACTGTGAATTTTTGATCTTGCTTTCTTCTTACTCCATTAGCTTCTATTCAAAGAAAGTGGAACAATTACATGCAGTGAGTTTTTTAGGACTGACAGAAAGGCTTACTTAAGTTTAGGTACTGTGGTGAATGAAACAAAGGGCAGCTGTATGTGCAGATGACAGCTCATCACCTACTGTCTTTAACCTGTCTTCAAAGAAAAAGAAAAATTATTGATTTTGAATTATTGAATTTTGAATTATTGAATTGAGTAAAATATTATTTAAGCACAAAGCTATCTCAAAGTAAAATAAAGAGACCCAGACATGGGCATTTCATCAAGAGCTTTCTTTCATCATGGTCCTACTCATCATTGGCTGCTTGTAGAGTTGCAAGTGTAACAATTTTAAGTAGCGCTCAACAAATAAAAACAAACCAAAATTATACTGTATCCTAATTTTTGATGCTCCTGAGAATAATACTTCTGTTTTTCAAATAGGTATGAACAATAGATACCTGTCTCAAATTCCAAAAAAGTTTGCACAGTCTCTGAGAACACTGTTTAAGTAGAATAAAGTTTATTATTAATTACATTTTAGTCCACCTAGGATAAGGCTGTTTATTACATCATTTTGTTTTTGAAATTCTTGGAAAATGGTATTATAAAATAATTTTTCAAACAATGGCATACCATTAAAATGATATTTACTCAGTCTAATAATTTCAGAATATACAACACTCAGTTTTCACTACATTCTTTCCATAGCAGCAGACAGAAAACAAAAGCAGTTTCCTAACATCTAGTTTTCTAACAGCAAAAACATCTTCACAATACAATTAATATTGCTATATTTTTTTTCTCTTTAATTTTAATCTTGAAGATACTAAGAAATGTTAAAAAACCAGAAAAGATATAATGATGGCAACCTAAGAATAAAGAAAAAATCAAAATGAATTGTGATGCCATGGATGCATATCTTGTGCCAGATACTGTGCTAAATACTAATTACTTTCCACTAATTGTTTAGGTCAGAAACCCATTCCTAACAAAATTTATTAGACATATTAATCCCTACAACTAATCCATGTGAGATAATCTCTTAAATGAATCTCCATTCAGTTCAGATATCAACCTGAAGAGAATAGCTTCAATAGTACAATAGGTAGTCACATTTTATGTCTAAATTAAACAAGTAAATTGGCATTCCTGTTGTTGACATATCATGACTTCCACAATGCTTTTGCCTAAATCTTTTTCTGACAGTTTGCCAAACCAGGTGTATGAGGAACTCTGAGATGAGCAGTTCCCAGAGGCCTGTAATCAGTGGCACAGGATCTAGTTGGAAGCCTGTCACCAGTGGTGTCCCCAGGGTTCAATACTGGGTCCAGTATTGTTTCACAAGTTCATCAGGGACTTGGATGAAGGAGCAGATGCCTCCTCAGCAGGTTCACTGACAACACAAAGCTGGGAGGAATGGCTGATACCCCAGAGGGCTGCACAGCCCTTGAGAAGGACCTGGACAGGCTGGAGAGATGGGCAGAGGGGAACTGTCTGAAATTCAGCAGGGGCAAATGCAGGGTCCTGCACCTGGGGAGGAATAACCCCAGGCACCAGCACAGGCTGGGGGCCAACGTGCTGAGGAGCAGCTCTGTGGAGAAGGACCTGGGGATCCTGGTGGACAACCAGCTGTCCATGAGCCAGCAGTGAGCCCTTGTGGCCAAGAAGGCCAATGGAATCCTGGGGTGCATTAGGAGGGCAGTGCCAGCAGGTCAAGGGAGCTGATCCTGCCCCTCTGCCCAGCCCTGGTGAGGTGCACTCGGAATGCTGTGTCCAGTTCTGGGCTCCTCAGGACAAGAGAGATGAGTAAGGACTGGGGCATCTCTAATGAGGAAAGGCTGAGGGAGCTGGGCCTGTTCAGCCTGGAGAAGAGGCTCTGAGAGGGGACCTCATCAATGTCTGTGTGTCTGAAGGAGGAGTGCTAAGAGGATGGATCCAGGCTCTGCTCAGTGGTGCCGAGCAATAGGACCAGGAGAATGGCAGACACTGATGCACAGCAAGTTCCACCTGAACATGAGGAAGAGCTTCTTTACTGTGTGGGTGACTGAGCCCTGGAACAGATTGTCCAGAGAGGTTGTGAAGTCTCTGATGCAATCCTGTGCTCTAGGATGACCCTGCTTGAGTAGGGAGCTTGGACCAGATGACCCACTGTGGTTCCTGTCAACCTGCCCCATTCTGGAGATTCTGTGAGGGAAGCAGCACCTCCTGTCTCAGAAATAAAGGGGAAAAGGATAAAACTTCATGCAGAAGAGTTTTTTGTCCTCTCATGACATCACACTTCTCTCAGGAGCCCTTTCTCAGTCTCTCTATGTTCTTGTGTGCTGTGCAGGTATATACAGCCTGTTCTGCTGCAGCAAAGGAAGAGGAGTTACTCACTGCTGAATTTGTCAAGGAAATGCTACAGAGCTGTTATTTCCCTGTGTATCACATATGTTTTCATGACTGGCACATTGCTGACATACTTCTGTGTCAGTCATGAAGACTAACACCTGGTATTTCCATCCCATGGTAGATGCAAGAGGAATAAACATTCAGTGGGACGGACTCACCACCTTCCCCACGAAGTCTAGCAGTGTAGGGATGTGCACAGAGGCAGTTTTTATAAAACAGCTGACATGCTGCAAGTTTACATCCTACAGTTTGCATCCTGCAGTTTCCTATTCATCTGCTCAAATCAAAATGCCGAGTCTTGCAATCCATCCTTAGAATAGAGCAAGCTGAGTAATCATACAGCTGCTTGCTCAGAGGTGGCTGAGTAGGAGAACTTGCACAGGAAGAATATAAGCTTGCCTCCACAGCTGTGAAGTTCAATAAATTTAGCAGACTGCAAACTACTTATGAATTCAATTTGTTAGCAAGGACACTTTTTTTTTACTATTGAAGGCTTTCATATTTTCCCACATGATCACAAGTTCTTAAAGAGGGGTTGAGGTAAGAAATAATGTATGTTATCAACTCTTTATATTGAATTTGGCAGATGCCATGAAATAAAGAATTTTATAAATAAGATGATATTAATTTACTGTACCAATAGAATGTTTAATCAGAGTCATTGTATGCCACACACATTTTAAAAATTTCAAACAAGTACAGAAATTCAAAGGCATTAATAATGGGTTGGTCTGCCAAAGTCTGCCATAATCAGCCTGAATTTGTGTCAAAATTGTTTTCCATAAAAATGAGGAAAAAAATGGAAAAGCTAAATTAAGATATAAGGCCAAAGAATATATTCAAATTCAAATTTACCTTGCTTTCACTGATGGAGAGTGGATCAGTTCTACAAAAATAGTAAATTATGTATTACTTTAAATTATCATTAAAAAGATTGCTGTTGAGTATTTTACACAATTTAAATCAGTCTGCTTGTATGAGATGTATATACAGTGTCTAAAATAATGTTCTTAACATACTGGATTTGGTTGTTTTCACTGCATAAATATTCTAATACTTAAAGAGGGACCCTTATTTGCTGATGTTTCTCATTTTTAAACACACTCTAGGCATTTTTCATAGTTTTTTTCTAACATAGCTTCTCTCTTACCAAAAATGTGTACTATTTAAAGAAAGCATGACTTCTGAAAATGTTGCTTTATTTAAAGTTATCAGATTAAAAAGATCAGTTTTCAAGGAAGTTTATCTGTTGCATCAGAGTGCACAATGGAGACCATGTGTTGTGTCCTGGATGAGGAGAAGACTCACTTCTCAAACAGAGGAGACACATCCCTCTCTGTGATGATGGAGCAAAGTGCTGCTTGTATTAAAATTAGAGCCTCAAAGTTTTCTGCAGCCTTACTGCAGCTGGAATGACCAAAGTCCAAGGGTGAGGGAAAGGCAGGGAAAACTGTTGTATCTTGGACATCAGAAATACAATAGAATTAGGTTTGCATGAAATTAAAATGTGAAATTAAGATTTAATTTAAATAAATAAAATTAAATTTACATTAAAAAATGTTTAATCTGATTAAGTCAATGATACATCATCCACTGCCTTCAAAAGAGGTCAAGAATTCATCCATCAGTTAAAGTGGAAAAAAGAAGTTGTAGACAATAATCAGAGTTTAAAATGTGGAAGCATGTTTTAATCACCTCTCCAGTACAATGTTAAACAACCATGGCAGAGCTCAGGGATGATCAGCAGAGCAGAATCCAGCTGGAGGTGTGGAGTCACTGGCATTCCCCAGGGATCAGTACCGGGCCCATTCTTTTCCAGCTTGTTTATCAGTGGCATAGAGGCCCCCTCAGCCAGTTTGCTGATGGCACTGAACTGGGGAGTGTCATGGATCACCTGAAGGCTCTGCTGCCATTCCGTGGGACCCTGATGGGCTGGAGAATTGGGCAGAGAGCACAATGGGGCACAGCAAGGGCAAATCCTCCTGCAGGTGGGGAGGAACCCCCAGTGCCAGCACAGACTGGGAACTGACCTACTGCAGAGAGCTCTGTGGAGAAGGACTTGGGGTTCCTGTGGATGACAAGCTGTCCATGAGCCAGCAGTGCCCTTGTGGCCAGGAGGGCCAATGGTGTCCTGGGGAGCATCAGAAAGAGTGGCCAGCAGGTTAAGGGAGATGATTCAGCCCTGGTGAGGCCACCTCTGGAATGCTGTGTCCAGTTCTGGGCTCCTCAGCACAAGGAACAAAAGGAGATATTGGAGAGGGTCCAGTGAATGCCACAAAGAGGATGAGGAGTCTGGAGCATCTCCTGTGAGGAGAGACTGCAGGAGCTGGGCCTGTTCGGTCTGGAGAGGATTCAGAGGGGATCTCATTAATGCATTTGAACCTCTCAAAGGAGGGTGCCAAGAGGATGGTGCCAGACTCTTCTCCGTGCTGCCCAGTGACAGGAGAAGCCATATACTAAAACACAACAAGTTCCACCTCAACATGAGGAACAACTTCTTTCCATTGAAGGTAGCAGAGCATTGGAACAGGCTGCTCAGGAAGGTTGTGGGGTCTCCCTCTCTGGAAACATTTAATACCCACCTGGATAAGTTCCTGCTCTCGGTGACCCTGACTTGACAGGAGGGTTGGAATGAATGACCTCAAGAGGTCCCTTCCAGCCCTAAGGATTCTGTGACCCTGTAACTACACATTATCTTCAAATTTGGTGAAAAAAACCTCTATGACTACAAAACTAAATTTGTAGTTATCAAGCTGTCATGGTTTGACCCGGAAACAGGATTTCTGGGATGCTGTAGATAGGGCCAATGAGTGCCCAGATTTGAATATTGCCATCTGGCCCAACCACTGGGCATTGGATCCACCTCTGAGAACACAGGGTAAAAGCAGGGCTCTCCCCCTGGCAGGTTCTTTTTGGATTTCCGGCGGGAAGGAGTTGGGTCTCTCCCCCGGTCCAGTTGCTGGCTGGGCGGGGGGAGGGGAAAAGCCATGCGGCCCGGCCCGGGAGAGGTAGGCCTGGCCCCCACCAAGGGTGGAAGGAAGAAGTAAAGAAATGCCGGGAAGCAATGGGCAGCCTGTTCCCCCCCCCCCTTGGAGACAGACAGAGAGAGAGTGCAGCCTGTGTTTGTGGCCGTTACCTTGAAATTTAGTAAACATGTGCTGGCAGCAGGCAGCCCGGCTGAGGAGATGATGGGGGGGGGGGGGCGTGCAGCCAGGAGTCCAGCCGCTTGGAGGAGTTTTTAACCCTTCTTGGACAATGAAAACTTTACAGAACATTAACCCTTCCTAGATGAGTGATGAAGGTCTGGACCAGAGAGAGAGAGAATGAGAGATGTTGGAAGAATGGAGAAGATGGAGTGGGAGCCATGTTTCCGTGTGATACAGAGACTGAGTCCAGGGGGAGAAATGTCCCAGAGCCAAAGAAGATTCAGTGTGGGTACCCCTTGGCCCCAGGGGGTATATAAAATATGGGGGGGACAGATGTCCCAAAGGTGAGATACTGTGCTTTTCTGGAACTGGACAAAGTATCCTTAAAAAGACAACCCTGGAAGCAGCCCTGATTCTTGTTCGGTGGTGAGAGCACTGGAACAAGGACGGAAAAGGCCACCACGACACATGGAAGGACTCCCTCTCCTCTTGAGGAACTGAAAGTTGAGCATTCTAGAGGGTGGTGCTGGATCCAGAATTGGTGATTCGGGAAGATGTATTGTATTGGGAATTTAGGGGGGAGGAGGAGGAGAGTGTTTTTGTGAGGTTTTCATTTTCCTTGTGTTTTCTTTTTCTTTTGGTGTGTAGTTTAGTAATTGTTTTTGTAGTTTAGTTAATAAACTTTTCTTTTTTTCAAGTGAGAGCCCGCTTTGTTTATTCCTGGTCAAAATCTCACAGCAGACACCAGAGAAAGTGTATTTTCATGGGGGCATTTGGCCTTGTGCCAGTGTCAAACCTTGACACAAGCAAACACACAAGTAATTTTAATTACTGTGTCTGAAGTGGAAGAAGTTGACCTTTGTTTCTTCTAGGATGAGAGATTGCTTCTATTAAGGTTGGTTTTGGCTTCTTGTCAATCATATTTTGTTAAAGTTTGGTAACTACGCTCAGCGAATTCCTTCCAGCAAAACAAAATTTAAAAGAGCAATTAAGTGTTCATTTCTACAGTAGTATCTGGAAAATTTAGGAAGACATTCTCAGAAAATATTAACACTAATCAAACAGTGAAAGAATAAGCAAATGCATGAAAGATTACCCTAGAGTTGACAGAAAAAAATCCAAGTAAAAAGCTTACTATCCTACTGTACAAATAAACAGCAGTTGCATGGCTTTGAGGGCAAGCACATCATGCTTTAGATTCACAGGAATTATCACAAGGGTTCAAAACTCTTGAGAAATAAATGTACTGCTATTTATTTCTATTATGTTTAGAGAAACAGGACTTTGTATACATGTTTTGTAAGCAAAAGTATTCAATTAAAATACTCCTGACTAGCATTAGAGATGTTTTCCTCCTCACTAAACAAAGCAAGCCAGATACTAGCAAACCCCATGGATGATAGGAGCAGAATACAAGTTACTGTTTTCACCTAAAAGCTAATGGGTTTATTCAGAAAGTCTACAGAGCTTTTTTCAGTAGTCTCACAACCATTAGACTTTTCCTTTCCTTGCTCCTAATGCTTCCAAGTACAAAGTGATCACAACTCTGGTAGGGCTTCCTAGACTGACAGCTGCCAGGGCTCCTGTCAGGTCCTGCTATGCTACAATATGTGCTCTTATGTTTCACTGCTCATTTTTCCTGGCTTCTCTAGCTCAAGAGCATTCTCTCTCCCTCCACACCAGTGGCATCCTCTCTTCAGTTATTTTTAATTCCTACTTTGAGCAGATGTTTTTTAGCTGCAACTTTATTCTCTCAAGTTTGTCTCCTCTTTGTAATCTATTGCTTATGAGCTGCCTTCTGGAATTCTGTCTTGAAATGCTGATTTATCTCAGGCAATGGGTAGCTGTGGATTTGTTTGATGCTACATGTGAATTCACATCTTAATATCCTTCATTTTTAGACATATTCTAAGTACAGAATCTTAAATGGATTTTAATTCAAAATGCAAACACAGGAGTTCTCCGTTTGACCTGAATATAGTTATACATCATCTGAAAATCATAGATTCCAAACTGATAGATTTTTATTTTATTTACATCAGATAATTAAATACTATGTGTTATTTTCTACAGAAAATGATACTATTACATGTTTATAAAAATATTTACACAGAATAATACTTTACCTTTCTGTTTGTGAAGCTGCCATCACTCACCACAGGAAAAAATTAGAATGATCATGAGTACATTTTGCTTTGATACACTGTTCTTCCTAGTCCTATTAGGTTATGGTTTGCTTGTAACAATATATACATCTGCTTGTATCAATATATACATCTATATCATTACTTGTAGAAAAAGCTGTGATTCATGGATAGTCCAGTTGTGTTCACTGAGGCTATTTACAAACACATGGGCATGCTTGGAAACTCAGAGAGAGTTAGTGAACACAAACAGGCATCAATTAGTTTTGATGTTCATTAGTTAAGTTTCAGCAATCTCATCTAGTAAGAGAAAATATGAAATTAAGAGATGTTCCTTACATATTTTGTATTCATTGTTACTTAATAATGTCTGCATGATGGTTTTTTATCTTACCATTTTTTATCTTACCATTTAATGTAAGACTAAAATTTGGTAACATCCTTTTTAAGCTTTAATCATACTGCAGAATACAGAAAGAGGTACAAAACCACTCAGTGGTCATTGCAAAAGCTGAGGGGTTTTGCAGCTGCACATGAGAACCAGCTGCCTTTTGTCCCTAGAGAAAGTATGGGATGCCACTAGGTCTGTAAAGCAAACAGAGCAGCTGGATGCTAAAGGGATGCATGTAAAATATTTAATATGGATATAAATAGACAAGGCTATCAGAAATCTTAGATTCATTGCTTCATCAAACCATCTCTGCACTAATGAAACTCCAATCTTACTTGGCAGTTTTCCACCACAATCTTTTAGCAATAAAGATGAGTTCTTTTGTAAATAGCACATCCAGTTCTGGAGCTCCATTTCACTACAGACTAGGGTGCTGTGAGAGACATCTGCATCCAAAATATCACGAGTATGCAATGATCAGATCACAAATTTATTTACACAGACTTTATTTTTGTTTTGCTCTGTAAGTCTCAGCAAATGGACAATTCAACCAAATTGTTGGTTTTGGTGAAATAAAATTATTTTAAAACTAACACACAAATGCTTGACCCTCGTTAACATGAGCTAAGGACAACTACGAATGCATTTATATTAAACCTTGAAAACTTAAGATTTCAGGATCCTCTGAGAAAAAACTCACAGTTCTTTTAAATTGAGAATACATCTACAGTTCAGCATTCCAATGACAGATAATCTACACCTTTGAGACTGAAGGATTATAGCATTATTTATAAGCACACTGGACCAAATGTGAAAAAAAAAAGAGAGAAAAATAAAAAAAAATTGAGAGAAACTTGAGCATAAAAGCATGTAAAATATTCATAAAGCTTTTGGCTCAAGTTTTTCTTACATGTATGTGAGACAACCTGGCTACTGTGCAGTATCAGTGACACTTTGGGGACCTACAAGATGACTGTGTCTCAACAGCTCCACAGACAAGTCCCTGAGTGACAGGCAGCTGGCAGGGCACATTTCCCAGCCCCAGCTCTCTGAGAAGGCCGAATGGGTGACACATCTTCATCACCTGCCTCTAAGGTCACACTTTGCCCCATTCACCTGCTTAGTCTCATATTATCATGGCCCAAAACATCAGATAGGATTAGTAGCAGAAGAAATTCAGGGTTTTCAAGTCTTGGGTATATGGGTTTCAGGTTAACAAAGACAAAACTTTATTCTAACCTGTATTTAACAACCAAACTGAATTTCTGTTGATGCAGTAGCTCTTACCCACAGCCCTAGTTGCACTTTCAAAGATTGTGAACTCAGGGTGCTGTTCTCAAACAGATTAAGCCTGTGCAAACTGGGGCTACCGTGTTCCCCTCCCTTGAGCTGACACTTTTGCAATGACTCAGATAAGGGAACTATTCTAACAAAAAAACAGACCTAGGAACACTTGCTAGTGCATCCAAATATATAATTTGTGATAACATACAAAACCAGTACTTTGTAATGTTCTTTATCTCATTTTTATCATGAGGAAAAAAGATTAATGAATGTAACAAAAACAATTAAGGGAAATTTTGAATGGAAAAACTAATTTTAAAATAGTAATAACAGGCAACAAGCAGGGATCAATTACATTAGCACACTGTTCAAATAAAATTATGCATGTCCTGACTGTATAATGATTTCTTTTCCTCCTAAGCTAAGCTGACAGCATCCTGGAGAGCCTGAAATACTACAGATGCTGACCATGTCTGGCACAGTGATTCTTAGGCTTTTTTTGACTTTGACGTTTTCAACACCTAATGTTTTTTGTGAGCCACTGTACATCTTAACATCAACTTACAATAAGAAAATGCTCTCAAGATGCTGTAAATAATCAGGAAGTAAAACTAACTTATCTTTTACTGGATGTTTTAATGAGATTAGTGGAAATTTTCAAAATTTTATTCTTTAACACTCTTGTTAGATTAGCTAACCATGGCCCACATGGCCCACAGAATACTTTTCTGCAACAACTGTTTTAATGTAGATAAGACCTCCCTGTAAAATATCTGTGTATTACATCATTGTCACAGGCAGAACCAATTTTAACAGAAAACTCCTACCATAGCCATGTGCACTGATGTTTTCATTGCCAAGGGTCATTTCTTCCATCTGTATCTTTCCTGAGAGTCAGAAATTGCTTACAGTAGGAGAAACCATATCAGAAAAGTATTAACATCACTCAGGAGTCCTTCAACACAATTAAGAAGTATCATTAAGGAGAAAGAAATAGCACACTCTGACCCATGAGCCAACAGTCCAGCTGGCCTTCTTCCTTGTTACAGCACTTACCCTTCATTCATGCACACTCTTGATTTTCTGAACTACTGGAGTTCTTACCCAAATTCTCCTCTAAATTACTTGGTATGTCATTTTATAAATGCATAATCAGAATATGTGGGATACTTCATTAGTATAATTGAAAACACAGGGATGTAACAATTTCACATATATCATTAAAACATCTGAATGAAATGGAGATCTCACACTGCTTCTGTTTAGTGTTTATCAGAAATTTCTGAGTCTCTTGCATTTATTGGGAGGCAGGAGATGGAGTCAGATGAAAAGCCTGAATGTATCCAAAAGAGTGTGAAATTTGTGATAAATGTAACTGCCTCAGTTCATTGTATCCAGTCAATAACACTGTAAACAACTCAGAAGTTGATACAACCCCAGCTTCACCAGAGTACACTTTTCCCATGGCTTCAGTTTTACAAAGGCAATCCCACATACCATCTTGCTCATGCCAAAAAGGCAGTCACATTCCTTCACTCCTTTAACATAAACTCTTGCTGTTTGGTGACACCTCTAAATGCCCACCTGACCTCTCCCAGAGCAGGCTCAGCTTGACCAAGGCAGGCAAAAAGCAAATACAGTCCATGTGTGTTTGAGGGAAAACCCAGTACAGTAGCATTTCATATTGTTGCTGGTTTTCTTGCTTATACCAGATGAGCCACAACAAATGCAGTGCCTGTTTTTGATAAAGGGAATTACACACCAGTTGTGTTTGTGCTTTGGTCAAAAGTTACCAGGTTTTAGAACTATAAATACACTTAGTGAATCGTGCCAATAAAGAATATTTAGTATCTTTCAGTATTGGAATGAAAGCCTCCATTTAGTTTGCAAAGAAGAGGGGACAGATGATAATACCCACATAATACCATGTATTACATAAAAATTCTAAACCTTGCAGTACCAGCCAGTATTGATTAAATTGATCTTTATTAAATATTTACAGGTTTTCCAGACGTGAAGTGTCTATCATTTTCCTCCCTAACAACAAACCATACCAAAACATAATCTCAGAGCTCTCCTGCACCACATAAAACCAGCAGAACAACAGATTCCTGTGTCTGAGAGTCTTTGGAAAGTGACATTACACTAACATCCCATTACTAGGACACTATGAACTCAAATATATTCTAAGATCCAAGGTAATATTTGCTTTGGCAACAATGAAATGTTAAGATGATTCAGCTATACTGGAAAATCATATCCTGAAACAATCTTTACCATTGCTTGAAGATGATCTATGGCCTCAGAAGTGACTGTACTAGAGCAAAGTTTGCCATTGTGTCAAGAAGACTGGAGAAAAATCGCTTCAGCAGCTCTATATGCCTTTTAGTGACTTCCCACAAGTTCTGTGCAGGGATACAGAAGTCATGACTGTATATATATATATGGGTTTTTTTAGTGAAAGGAGACAAAATATGGGCTATAAGGTTTCTTTAAGGAATTATGCTCCTTGAATTATATACACATAATTGCCTCCCATCACTTGCAGTTGCTCAATGTCTTCGTTCCGAACTGACTACTTTGTCATAGCATCTGTTAGCACTGACATGGAGGATTTATGTATTTCCATCTAAAAAAAAAAAAAAAAAGGCTCTCTGTCAATATTGTATTTAATTATGTGTTACATACCTCTATAGCTTTACAAGACACAGTTAAACTTTTCTCCAGTGGCTTTTATAGATCCTCAACTTCTCAGCTGGAATAAATCTGAAAGAGCTGAGAAGCAACTAAAATCAAAGACTCCAGCCTGCCAGACAGCTGCTGTGACTGCTCAGTGACTCAGGTCTTTGAGTAACTGTCTTGGCAATAATTATTACATCGTTCCCATTTTTATGCCTTTCTAATAGCCACTTTAGAGAAAAGAAAAAAAAAAGGAAAAAAAATCTTCCCTCGGGGTTGTTGGTTCTATGGTTCTATGAAGGAGGAAGGAATGAAAACAGCCACTGAGACATCAGTTCCACTTCTGAGTGTGCATGGTGAAGGCGTTTCTCTGCTATGGTTTTTTCCATTATTGTTTTATTTCCTCATGAATAAGCCTGGGGCCATGTTCCGGTGTCTCTGGAGAAAATGGCCTCTAATATTGAGCCTTCGTTCCCCAAACTTTAATTTATAGCCCTGTGATCATTGATGTAGCGAGCCCAAGCGCGCAGGCAGTGCTGCGACACACTGCACACACGCGTGCAGCTCTGACACCCGCGGCAGGAGCCGCAACTACCGCGGCAGCTGCAACCCCAGGGGGAGAGGGAGCCGCAGCCACCTCTGCGCCACGGGCACGCCATCGCCGCCCTGGCGCCCTCTCCCCACGGCCGCCAGGCACAGGCGCCATGCCGGCCCCGCCATGGCCGCGCCCGCCCCGTGCCTCGGTCTCCCGCCGCCGCGGGGCCGCCTGGGGCAACCGCCGAGGCGCCGTCCTGCCGCAGGTGCGGCCGCGGGGACTACACGCCCCAGCATGCTCCGCGCCCGGCTCCCCGCCGCGCCTCGCGTGGGGGAGGCCGCGCGGCGCGCTGGGTAACGTAGTCGGAACTGGGAGGTGTAGTGGGGGAGCGCAGGGAAAAGAGCGGCCGGGAGCGGCGGTGGCCGCTTCGGTTTTCCACGCGAACGAGCGGCGAGCTCCAGCTGAGGGCAGGGGTCGGGCTGGCGGGGACTGGCGGGGCAGGTCAGGCCGATAGGCGGCGGCACCTGGACGCGCCAGCGGCGGCACCGCCCGCCCGCCTGGCGGGGAGGGGAAGGAGGAGGCGGAGGCGGGGGAAACGGAGCGGCTGCCGCGCGCTGCCGCATGTGCCTGGAGCGGCGCCGGAGCGGGCAGCGCGAGCCATGGCGGAGCACGGCGGCCCCGGCATCCCCAACGGCGAGTGCGCCGCCCGCCGCCCCGGCAACAGGGTCACCGTCGTGCTGGGCGCCCAGTGGGGCGACGAGGGCAAAGGCAAGGTGGTGGACCTGCTAGCTCAGGACGCCGACATCGTCTGCAGGTGCCAGGTGAGGAGGAGGAGGAGGAAGGCGGCCGGGGTGCGGGGGAGGCCGCGAGTGTCACCTTGAGGCGGGCGGCCCCGCTACCGGCCCCGCCGGGCGCTTCTAACCGTGCCGGTTGTACCCCGAGCGCCCGGGGACGGCAGGGCCGGGGGCTGCGGGGCAGCGGAGCCTTCCGTGGCGAGAGCCCCGTGCCGGGCTCCGCAGCCCTCCCGCGCCTCCTTCCTTTGTCCCAGCGCCGGGGGAAGAGGAGGAAGAGGAAGGCGCCCTCCTCGCCGCCCGGAGCTGGCCCCCGGCAGCAGGAATGCGCCTGGGGTCGCGTCCTCCCTCCCCTTCAGGCCTCCCACTCTTTGTGTCCGGGGGGCGCCGGGAAGGGGCCGCGCTCGGCGGCTCCGGCAGCATCGCCGCGGGGCCGGGATCCCGCCCGGAGCCCTCCCGGGCCCAGCGCCGGCAGCGGCGCGAAACCGCCCGCGAGTTGTAGGATGCACGTGGGGGATTCGCGTAGTCCGCCACTACTCGGGCGTCTTCAGCTGAAACTGGCTGGCAAATGATTCGCCTGCCCTCGCTCCGAGATCGGTGTTGTGTCAATGGAATCCCACATTTACCTGCTTAGATATTTATAGATTTTTTCCCTCTCTACGGAGGCCTTATTCCTGCTAAAAAAGAAAAAAAACCCACCCAAAATCGTCTCTAGCCTGCAAGCAAAATACTCTTAATGCCTGATTTAAAACAACACAGATCTCAGGTGTTTTTCTTAGCATCTCTAGTATAGTAATTCTGGAGAGCACAGCACAGTGAACTGAAGCTGCGCACGGTTTTTTCTTAAAGTTGAGAGATACAGCAGCATAAAATGCCTGCAGTATGTGCAGGTTTCACGTAAGTGTTGTTATCTATGTGCTTTTGTTGACTGCGCAAATCAAATTTGCTCTTAAATAAACATATTTTGGAAGTGCTTGCCATTCCCCAAATAGTCCAAACGCTGAACTGTTGTTGTCCAATGAGAAGTGCACATAAACTGGTGTTTTCAAAAACAAGTCAGTTGCAAAGCTGGCAAGTCAATACCTTGAACTTCAGGGAATTAAATTTTGAAGTAAACAAATAGATTCGTAAATAGCTGTTTTCACAAATGAATTGTTTTTTCCACTTCTCTGTTTTTTGGTTTGGTATTTTCTTTTTTTTTTTTAATAATAAAATCTGATGGTGCTGTGGTATGACTGCGTGGCTTTGTGGGTCATAGAACAGAGTGACTCAGTTCGTCCTTTACGACTTTGTTCTTGAAACTTGAAGGGCGCCTAGGTGAATGTGTATGTTTAATACTGAGTTTTGGAGAGACAAGAGAGGCAAACAGTGAATTTCTGTGTGCACATGTTTTCATGTGCTTGTTACTTGCTTTGAATCAGCTGGGTGAAGGGTGAAGAAAAGGGAAAAATTCTGATGTTATCTCAAGGTAGAGTTTCATGGCCATATCCCAAGCCGTGAACTTCTGCCATTTTTAACAGCTCGTTGCTCCTGATGAAGGAAGTTTTTCTTCCTCCTTTCTTCCCTCCCTGTAAATGGCTGTGCCCCTCGAGTCTCCACCCACGCACTAGCTCTGGCAATTGAACACCTCTGTAAGTGGATTTAACTCATCAGAGTGGCAGGAAACTATTTGTTGGCTTTACATTCTTCTGTTCTAGTAAATAAAACTGGGTTTTATTGGTTCGAAGGACCTTGGTGAGAAGAGAGGTCCAGAACAGGGCAAGCACAAGGAATGATTTCTCAGATTGAGAGAAGAAAATAGGAATATTCTCCTTCAGTGGCACTGATAAAATTAAATAATTTATTATTATTGAATATTCTTTCTATGTATACAAGCATATTTGTGAACTTTTTGTTAGTGCTGGTAAATCAGTCTGACCCTTCTGTCTTTGTAGTGGTACCAGTCCAGCAAGAAAGAGAGTCACACACTGGTCTGGTGCTTGCTAATATCAGCTTTCTGTAATTGGAGCTTCTGATCCTTATTTCACCATTATACTCTTACTTATTCCCGGATGGTTCCTTCTGTTCATCATGCCACAGAGTTGCTGGAATGCCTGCCCATGACGTCAAATATTTCCAGAGTGCTCTTGTGGAAAATTTATTAGTTACAAGTGTTGGAGGCCTAGGAAAGTTGATGTAGCAGGTCTGAGATGTCTTGGAAACTCGTGTGGTACTTGCAGTGAGACACTCCAGGGTTGTTCTCGCTGGCCTTTGTTCTGGGCAGATGCAGAGCATGAACATGGTCCTGTCCCAGAAGTGAGAGTGACTTATCACTCAGTTTTACAATGCCTGTAGAGGCACTGTGAGAAGTTGTGCTCTGAAGTCTGTGGCCTTCTTGTCTCCTAAGCAGCCTGTGTGCTGATGACTGCAGTTTGATCGACCAGCCGTGGCATTTGGGACCAGGTGCTTACTTGGGTTTCATTCAGCAGTTAGCTGAATGAGTACGTCAGGAAATAAGTTGCATTATGACTCTAGTTCTAAATAGCACCCTCTAGAGTACTTTATCGTAGGTTTAGAGGTTGTGAAAAGCAATCTTGTGCTCATGGGAAGAGCTGTATTTTCAGAAGACAGCTTCAGAATTTAACAGAATTTAATTTATTATGGTTTCAAAAACAACTGTTAGAAGAAGCTCAGCTAAAATTAAAATATGTCCAGGGGCTGCATGCATGTAGTTGAAACTGCACTGGCAGCTATGATAGTTTTGTGAAGATACTGCACAGGGTTCATGTACAATTAATACAAATGTGTCTATATGACAGGTCAAGTGTGTAATTGTTCTTTCACTGTAAAATCAGAATTGTTCATTGTTCTTGATTTACCTCTTGGGGATTTCTGGTAAAATGGTTCTGTTGATGAAACAAATACATTGGTGAGACTTTGCACTTAAACCTCTATCTTGTCTTCAGTGTATTAAAGAACAAAGTCTGTCCACATGCTATCCCATAAATCATAGTTCAGACAGTAAAATAGAGCAATAATTTATTTGGGATTCGGGAATAATTGCCAGAAAAACTTTGGTTTTGTATGATTTGATTGATATAATTTTCTCTTAGTAAGCAGTTAGCCTTGATGCCAGCAAACCTGGCAATTTTTAGGTTATATTGTGTTTTGTAAATTCCACAGATAATGGAAAGTTAAAGGAAAACATTTCTTGTTCTGATTAAGGACTTCCAACCATTACAGAGTGCAGCCAAGTTAGGGAATGAATTACCAAAGTTTCATTTGTTAGTGGGAGTGATGGAAATGGGAAATTAATGCAAGCAAGTTATTTTAGATAATATTTTTTTCAAAACAAATGCAGTAATAAAAGATGCTGTGAATCTCTTATATTAACAGCACTCCTCCACCCAATCTACCAGTGGTTACCATACAGCAAAAATTGTAATATTTGCAATGATTCTGTTCTCTTTCACTCATTTCATCAGGAAGTTTTGGTCACTTCCTTTTCTTACTGTTGGAGGTAGTTGATTTAGTCAGAGAACTAATTCACAAAAAGAAGATTTCTAAGCTTTCACTTATTTTTTTATCCCATATTCCTCATGCTAAAGAATCCCATTTTGTTGCTTCTTTAATTCTGTCCTACAGTTGTTGCAACTTTGAAGCAGAATTGCAGCTTCTTGCCAGGTCCTCTCATCTGGTTTCAGTGTGACGTGCCTGCTGTGGGATTCGACTCCTGAGCTGCTAATGCAAGGGAATTGCAGTGTGTGGAGGCTTCATAGTCCCTGTTCTCTTCTGCCCAACAGCAGTGGGTACAGCAATGCACTGCTAATGGCTTGATAATGTGGCAACTGTAGTGCAACATCTAGAGGAGTTTTCAGTGCCCAGATCCTTGGGGTTAAGCAGGCACCATCAATCAGCTGATAAGCGATTGATAATGGTTACCATCGATCAGCTGCTGACTGAAGCCCTCGCACTAATGCTGCCTGATACCCTCACTAAACTTTATATGGCTACTTTTTTTTTAAAAATGGGAATTAAAAAAAATCTTCCATTTGCCAAGCCCACTCTTTTTTTCTGAATATTCTCATTTGAGAAATATTTAACTCTAGAGCCTATGCAAGGCATGCAGAATTAGGAATACCAGAATCAATAGCTATAGTTGTTGGTGCTCATTTTTGAGCTGCTCAGGCATTCAGTAAGTGATGCCTAGCTAGAGCTTTCTTTAGGTGCTGGGTGCACTGCTGGACCTTGTGGTGGTTGGCAGCGTGCCAGTGGTGTGCTCTGGTGAGGAAAGGGGCACTGAAGTTCTGTCTTTGGCCTCCCCCATCAGTGAGCCCTGTGCGTACAGACCTGCTTTAAAGCATCACCGGCTGGTGATCTCATTACTGTAAACAATCACACAATGTCTACGTTATTTTAAACAGAAGAACAGTTTAAATGTGATTTTCCAACTCATAAAGTTTGCACTATTAACAAAGAAGGCCTTAAAAGCACTAAAGAGCAAATTATATCTTGATCTACTGATTTCTTAATGCACTTTCCATCTTACTGTTACCTGTTGCTACAGAAGCTTAATGTATGTGTTTGGTGACTGAGGTGCAATACTCTGCAGCAGTTCATTAAGATTTCAAATGCATTTTTTTATTACTACTGTGCTACTTCATGCATTTGGAAGGTGTTTCTGTAAGTGTTCCCAAAGTAACTTTTTCTTTTTCATGTCCTTTCTTGAATATTGTTGTGACTGTAGCACACATTGGTGGGGTTTTGTGCATTGAAGCAATGCAGTGCTGGACTTATCTGTGCTTTAAATGTTTTTCTTGTTCCTTATGTGCCTGCCTCACTTGATCTCTTATCTCTTAGAGATAGATTGGTCTTTATTCTGGACTTCAGTAATAACTCCTGTTTCCTGCCTAGCATATATAGGCATTGCCACACAATAAAATTTTGCAGGTCGGGTAGAACAAAGTCAGAACCGTCTCTAAAGAGTCTTTCTGAATAACTCCTTTCTGTAGTAGTCCTCAGAGCTAATTCTGTCAGTATAGAGAAATGGATGGAGTTCCATAAGATTAATGGACTTCAGAAAAGGTAGTGTTTTATTTGTTAGGAGAAAACAGGTGAATGTGTAAAACACAGTGTTCTTACTTTGTTACATTCTGCCTCAAACTACATTTTTAACACAACAACGCTTGTACTACACATTCAGAAATTTCTGAAGTCTAGCCAAAGTTTGAGAAACCTTTATAAAGTGTGTAACATGATGGCTCCTTGAACTAGGTTTAGATCTTGCAAACATGAATGGATTTGTAAATGAAGAAAATGGCTAATTGCTGGCTGCTCTTTATACTGAGATTCAGTGGTAGGTTGTGCACGAGGGTTTGTTAGCTCTTTATTCAGTGGGGATGGAGAGAGAGAGAGAAACTAACCACAGAATAGATGAGAATATGAGAAAATGAATTAATATCCAAACCTTGTGGCTTTTAAAATTGTTTATGCATTTTTAAAGGGGGATGGTTTGCATTCTTAAGGTCAAAATAAATTTTTGACAATATGTCTTGAAATGAGAAGTGAGTAGCATAGCAGTTGCAAAGCTGTGCCTACTTGGGGATGCATCATGGGGTTCAGATGTGTCTCCTCATTAGACTGATGAATTTTTGAAAGGTGTGCTCGGCATTCCCAGAATCTGATTGTAGCAAGAAGCAGCCTTTCACATGTTTCTTGTACATGATGGTAGTATCCAGCTTTCTTGGTATATTTTTTTACTTTTCATCTAAGAGTTAAATGAAAATGTTTACAAGCATATGATGCCAAAGCAACATTGACTTGCTTCTTGCCCAACTTGGCAGTCACTTGGATAGCTAGCTCAGAAACAACAGTGGTTGCCCTGAGCTAAAAATGAATGCTGGAATGTGGTAGCAATAAAAGTAAACTGTAGAAAAAATTATGCACACACACATCTGATGGAGAGAGTTGAAAGGAGTGTATGGCTTCTTCCTTAACATTGCATGAGATAACATCTCTTTAAAGTAGACAACTAATTTTTATTCTAGAGGAAATAACTTGAAAGACTTCTTTGCTCTTCCCTGAGGCATCATATTTTTGAGATAGACAACTTGGCATGATCATGTCATAAGAAAAGGCAGTGATTGTCATCATAGACTTTTTGGGTAGATGGTTCTCTTAAATGCACATGTCAGTATTGCAAAGCTGCTCTGAATACTCTTGTATTTAGTACCAGTTTAGAGAGCCATTTCACAATATGCTGTTAATTGCAATTTCAATCTGCTTTCCTCCAGTCTTTTTTCTCCTAAGCACCTCCACTGCTAAGTAAAGTTGTAGTAATGCAGACCAGTCTCAGCAGCTATGGTGGGACTGCTGTAGGCAGGGGGAGTTGAACTGTTTTTATGTGTTCAGAAGGGATTTAACTGTGCTGGTGTTTATGCTAACATCTGGTCTGCTCTTGACTAACAAACATGGGCTCTGGAAAAAAAAACAAACTATTTTCAACATACATAGGTCTAAAATGGAGAAAGATATGCTGTTGTTCCTCTGTCGTAATTTTATATGTACTATGTTTGTCTTCCTGCGGTGATTTCTTACTTGCATCTTCTATTTACATATGTGCATATGTAATATTTGGATACCACACATGGCACACATTCATTCTTGCTCTTTGTGCTCTACACAAAGGTTTTCCAGAACAAGGAAAGCTTTGCTGGGTTTTTTTCTGCTTATAATGAGGAGACATATTTTTTGCTTTCAGTTTATGTACAAGAATTCTGCTTTCCTTTTTGGTTTTGCTGAATATCTAAATTGGTCCATTCGTGTTTGTTTCCTATTAGATTGTTGTCACTTTTTTTGCAAAAAAAAAAAAAAAGGAAGGGAAACCTCCAAAGTTTTAAGCTAGAATGAATTTAAAACTGAAAGGGACTGTCTTTCAGTGAATGATGGATATACTAAGTATATCCATCATTCACTGAAAGAGTTCCCCGTGCCAGGAAGATGATGGAAGAACTGCAGATTCTTATCCCTTAAACTGGAAGGACAAGTAGTGATGTCCCTTGCATCCTTGCATGCATTTTTAGCAAACCAGTGAGATTGGCCACAAACTGAGGAGCAAGGAACTTCTCTGATCAAACTCACCAGAGAAAAAGTGTTCTGGTTCAGGAGGACGTCTGTGTAAGCATTTGAGTAGGGCTTTGTATAATTTTCAGTCTTTTTGGGAAGTGAGATTCCATGTTTCCCAAGTTGTTGGCTTCATTCAGCTTCACATGAGCTCCTAAGTTAACAGGCATTCCACATAAAATATACCAGAGCTTGTAACATCCACTTCCATAAGCTGAGTTTTGGTAATGGCTGGTTATGCACTGGAAACTTGAAGTCTTAGCTGATAAATTTCCTTGTGCTATTTTAATTCATTAAAAAAATAATCTGTTGGTATAAAAAGAGCATCTCTCTTTAATCCTTGGAGTTGAGATTATGTTGCAAAAATACTGATTAGTCATCAGTTCACCTTTCTGAAGACCAGCATAGGTTATTACTATTTTGTCAAATTAACTTTATTAAATTATCAAGACTCCTACAGAACTCCAGTAAAAAGGCTGGTTCTTATTTGTCCAGTGAATCAGCTTAATATATGAACATTCCTTGGGGGCTTTTCACTTGTACAGCAAGGCAATTCTGGAAAAAAATTGCTGTTAAATATTATTATCAATGCTTCTTCTCTGTGCTGTATATGTGATTAGAAAGCTATTATGCATAGACAGAATGTAGCAATCTAAAGAGCTTTGGGAAGGTTCCAAGTGAGAAGACTTATTTTTAAAGTTGCTCATATATCTTTAGGAGTTTACCAGTGTGGGTCCAAAGTATGACTCTGTAGTAGTTACACGTCTAAAAATTTTTTCAGTCTTCAGAGCTATAAGGAAAAAATTGTAAAATTGCAGTCAGGTGCTTGCATTAATATTTTTACTAGTTTTGTTCTGTTCTTTACCCAAAATGTTGGCAGTTATGGTATTTAAAAGCTATAGAAAGCAAAAGAAAGTAAGTAATTTTGCATAGTCAGGGGAAGTGCTGAACTGATTACCCTTAAAATTACCATAGATGTCCTATTGGAAGCACTGTTCAATCAGTGTGTTAAAGCGTGTCCTCTGATACTGTTGATTAGTCTTCAGTGGTTTTTCCAGTGGTGCTGTCTGGGCAAGGGCACAGGGTTGTGTAACTGCTGTGTTTGTGTCAGATGCACAAGTGCAGTGTTTGTGGTGAGTGTTGCTTTCTGGTGCTTTGATAGGGGCTTTTGGCTGGCAGAAGTCACTTGTTTGATTTATTGCTGTTTCAGGCTTGTTTCTAGTAAAATGTCAGCTAGCAGATAATGACTTTTTCTCCTTTCAAATTAGTATTTTCAGGTGCTCAACGCTCTTGTGAAAAGGGTGTTTTCAAAGAATATTTATCAAACAGCTCCCAGAAGAGCAATGCTTGCAGCTGCCTTTGCTATCTTATGACCCCTCTGTGTGCAAGTCACTGATTCTATTCCTGTTTGCCAGGATAGGTATGTTTTAGAATGGTATCTTGTTTTGTGTCTAGTACTGACCAACCTATCTGAATTGAATATGCAGATTCTTGGGTGTGGTGCTTACACTGAGAAGGATTTTTGGACTAAATAATCTTTAACAAGCTGTAGTAAAGAAAAAAAAACTGTGGGTTTTTTTTTGTTTACTTTAAGAAAATGTCTCTGCACAGCTTGCCAGTGTAAAGTATTAAAAAATAGTGTTTTGTAGGAAATATTTTATGGAACTATGTTTGTAGAAGGTAGGTATGAGGCTTTGTTACAAGGATTACTATCAATCTTAACAGTAGTAGTGTGATAATTTGTGTATTAGTGGGCACCTTTCTGTCTCCTGTAAATTTAGCTCTTCTACATGTTGAATAACTTGGATATTTCAAGATTACTAGCTACTAGTCAGGGATCATATGCTTTTTCAAGAAAGCCATTTAAGCATACTGCTCTAGTAAAACTGGAATAATGCCTTGTAGGAGTTTATATGTTCAGTTATCCTACACAGGTTTTGTTTAAATATTACAGATTAAGCAATGATCACGTACCTGATCTTACTTTCCCTATTGCCCTTGAAATACTTTAAAATAATCCTGTAATTTAATAGTGTCAAGATTATGCAAGAAGGAAAAAAGCTACTATCTCTTAATAGGATTGTAAATTGTTCATCCATCAAACTAAGTCCTTAGATTAAATCTTCGTACTGAAATCACAGAATTGTGGAATTTTAGTGGTTTTAGTTGGAAGGTGCTTCGAATATCCCTTAGCTCCAGAGCTCCAGCCCCCTTCTGCTATGGGTGGGAACACCTTTCATTAGACTGAGTTGCTCAGAGCTCCATCCAGCCCTGCTTTAGGCACTTTAAGGGGGGGATGGGGTATCCACCACTTCTCTGGACAACCTGTTGCAGTGTCTCACCACCCCCAGAGTAAAGAATTTCTTCCTAATATACTGATCTCAGCCTGCCTTCTTTCTGTTAAAAGCCATTCTCCCTTTTCCTGTCACTGCACACTCTTGTAAAAAGTCCCTCTCCAAACCTCTTATGGGTCCCTTGGGTACTGGAAGGCTGCAGTAAAGTTGCACCAGAGCCTTCTCTTTGCCAGGCTGAACAATTCCAGCTCTCTCAACCTGTTTTCACAGAAGAGATGCTCCAGCCCTCATCTTCTTCATGGCCCTCCTCTGAACCCGCTTCAGCAGCTCATGTCATGTTGGGACACACAGCAAAGGTTCATGCTTGTTATTCATGATGGTTTTCATGCTGTGTCTCCCAATAAATGGAAGGAAATGTTTTCATTCCGATCCAGCTGGCACCCTTTTGAGCTGGATTTTACATTGTAATTTGATAAAGCTATGGGCTGCTGAAAGTGCTGATTCTTTGGTCGCTGAAAATCATTTGGGAGCAGAGAGAGAACTGTTCCAAGTAGTGTGCTGAAAGATACAAGGAGAAAAAATAATGGAAGGAAGGAAGACAAACAAACCAAATGCTTTTAGCTTAATTTAGTGCTAAGAAGGTTGCTGACTTCTGAAAATCCAATTTTAGAAACCTTAAAGTATGCTTAGACTGCAATGCTATGTCTTGATAGAGTTGTCCAAGTAAATGGCACTGTTATGTAAGAGAAGTATGCCTGGGAGTCCAGGTGTAGTCCTGAGTGAGCCCCTTGACAGGAGCATGGTGTTATTGGTTGTTGCTGGTTCTTACTGCTCTTTATTTTGGGTTGCTGTTTTGTTGCCAGAGAATTGTAGAATTAGTTTTATGTTCTTTGTTCTATTCGCATATACACATTTTTCTGTGATGAAAAAGGCTTTCTCTGCTGCTGTTCTGCAGAATGGGAAGAAAGCACGCCAGTGAAGAAGTTCTTTGTTCAGAGTGCTGCTGGGGTCTTACCTCTGTCATGTATGAGAAGTGATCTTTCAGCCCCATCAGTCCTTTTGTGCAGTTGATCTGTTTGTAGGCAAATCCAGAGTTGCCTTGCCCTCAGGGTTTAGTATCTTGGCCATGGCACACTTGTTGGCTCAGCCAAAGGAAATGTTGTGTAGGGAGAAAGGCAAAGGAAGCCAGTGCTACATGTGTGTGGTGTATTCCAGACTGAGCAAGAGCATCCTATGGTCCTGCTGCACATTTGTCCACTGCCTGTGTTGGCACACACGTGCTTGTTTTCACATGTATGGGAGAGAAGTCCTGTTTGGGTACTTAGGAGATTACTGAGATGTGGTAAACTGATTTTTTATTTAGTTAGCTAGGGAGTATTGCCAGCCTTAATGACTGTATATTTTGACTGAAATGACTTGTATATCTTAATTTCCCTTTGGCAAAAGCTTTATGTAAGGTATTGAATATCATTTGAACATGAACTTTGTTTAACTAGTAGTAAAAATAATTTCCACAGTTAGTTCTCCACTATTAATGTTTAAACATGTGAATCAGAGGAGTGTTAGTTTGGATGACCTAGCTTATCCCATTTGGTTTAGTTGGAAGAGGGAGGAGGAGTGAGAAATCCAGATGGAAAGCACAGAAGCCAGGAGTGACTTCATCAGTTTAAAGCTTAAATTATGCTCAGAGGCAATAGTTGCCTGCATTAACATCAATATCTGGAGAAGGGAAAAAACAACCCAAAACAAATTCAAACCCCATAACCTAAAAACAGCCCTCCCCTTCACCTCACCACCACTAGAATGCTGAGTTCAGATTTCTGTAATTAGAATTGTTTACCAAACCTGTGTTGAGCAATGTCTGAGCACACAACATGTGTACACGTCACTGCAAGTTCACTGTAAAGTGTACAGTGTAAACCATTATTTTAAAATATTACAACTCATACTGTGTAACCACATGCTTGCACTGCTGCTGTTAGGGTAGAGCTTACCTGTAAATAAGCAGAAGAATTTTGAAAATCGAATTCATGACATGCTGTTACTTTAATGCTCTCTTAAAATAGGGTTTGAAATTAAAAATACTTTTCAAAATGCCTAATTTTGACAGAATGACATCAAGAGCAGTTTGGGGACTGACTTAATATTCTAGCACGCAGCTTCCATCAATAACACTTTTGGTATTGCATCTTTTCACATTGTGGGCATCATAATATTATAGTCAGTGATTTCTGAGATTCAAATTTAAGTCTAATCTGAAAATACTCTTTTGAAAACCTTGAAGTATTCATATGGCTTAAGATAATGATTTGTCACATGTTTTCTACTTTAGTCTCTACTCTGGCAAAATCCCTTCAAGTGGAGCTGCTCCCAGTAGAATGCATGCAGAAATAAAATAAATAAAATAAATACCAGTAGTTTGCTTCTAGGTGAAGCATGAGCTCTGTTGCATGAACAGTCAAGGTTTAGAAAGTAAAATGCCATTTTTATTCTGTCAGCCATGGGGTATTTTTCAGTGAGCATGGAACCAGCACCCTTGGTGTCACTCAGCAGTGCAAAGATGAAATCTTGTCACCGCCTGAAGTCATCAGTTCCACTCTTGTGACCAGCAGAGTCAGAGGCTGCATGCTGTACACCTTGTTCAGGCACATGTGACTGCTGAACTTTAGGTTGCCATGTCTGAATGGCACCAGTAACTTGGCAACTTTAGGACACTAAGAATTTATTGTTGATCATGATCTGATTTCTAGAGTGGCCAGGTTTTCTTTCTTTTTTTTTTTTTTTTTGACATTCATGACATAAGAGAACCTTTATATTTTTTAAAATAATTTGAGAAGCAAAACATGAAATTAACTTGTCCAGCTAGTAGAGAACAGTCATTCACTAATACTAGTGTTATTTATGAGTTAGTCCAGTTTATTTATGCTGCTGTGGGAGACTTTGGACTTATCTTCCCATTTGTAAATTACTAATACCTCAGTACTTCAGTGTTGTACTTAAACCTATCTATTGAATTTTCATTTAAAGCTCCTCAGTGCTCATGTTAAAGTCTAGACTGATACTAGCAGTGAATCTGATAGAAATGAATAATTTGAAGGAATCTGATGTGGAAGAAGGTAACTATCACTTTCAGCACAGGTACTTGACTATAAATGATGCTTTAGTGCATAACTGTGCTGGTTTGCTTAGCTTCTCAAATATTAAGTAGAAAACTAATGTCTTTTATTGCAAAAAATACCTAGTGCATTTTATATAAGTATATAACTTAATAGTTCTTAAAATATTGTCTACTTTTGGAGTAACTTGCAGTAGCTCAGGAGTATCAGCATTTCATTTCAAAAATAATTATAAATTATCTATCTGCTAATGTAGTTAGCATCCTTTTAAATCAGAGACACAATTGTGGAGTGGTAGACTGCTAAATAACCTTCCTTAAAGCTGTTGAGTAGAAAGAATGCAAACAGGAAGTTTATTCCTGAGCATTTATTACTTTTTTAAAAGAGTAAATTTGAAAAACCTGCTTTATGTCTCGGTTCAATATGTTTCATTTGTTGTGAATTGAAAATTTAGCATTGTCTGAGTGAGTCAGATCACTTGCAAAGAAAATCTGCATCCAAAAATCTTTTACAACTACTTCAAGGTAATGTTCAGTTCATGGAAAAATTCTGCAGTATGTTATTTAAAAATTTAAACTTTTATTGAACTCAGCTATTTCCTTTGTTGGGTGAAGGTTTTTAAGTTATCTCTCTTTTCAGAGGAGGTGAAGTGGTCACAAGTCCTCAAATAAATAATGCTAAAATTACAAAATTTTCATTGCTGACTTCAATGAGATTAGGCTTGTACCTGTGGCATGTGTGTCTGTGTACTGGCACAAATGTTTGATATCTACAACTACTCTTTATTTGTGTTGTCAGATACAGCTTTATGTATTGGATTCATGAGTCCATTGCTTAGAAAAGTCCATTTGTGATACAATATTCTGAAATATTTCAGATTTGTAATTCCATGGATTAATAATGTTTATAGTTTATTTTCATATAATGCCTTTCTTCAGTTTGTCTTGTGCTGAAAGGTGTGTCAGCATAAAAGTCTTTGTTTAAGGTTTTCTTTCTGTGAAGCAGTTTGTTTAACTTCGGGTGTGAGGAGCCTTTAAAGGATGTTCCTGTGGTTATGACAAACAGGACCGTTTTGTATGTAACCTTGTCTTGCACAAATGACTGGGTCACAGAGAGTAAAAGCTTATTTTCAAAAGTACAGCAAACAAGAACTGGGGATATTTGGTAACTGTTTTGTAATCTTTTTAGTTTCATAAGCCTTTCTTGACCGTCTTTAAGACTTGGTCACAAGCTTCTTTTAGTATTTTAGATGGATTTCAGAGTTTAATGAATCTCTTAATGCTCTCTTTGTTGTAATGAAAAGTGCTAGAAACATTTAAAGTGTTAGTTTGATGTAAATGGTTTCTGGTAACTTAGGAAAACGCAGTTGTTTCACTTGTTTTTAGATTCACCCCTTAAAAGCGTGTTTAACATAACATGCATTTAACATAAATGACTTGTACTCTTACATAACTTCTCTTATCAGGAAGGAATAGAATGAACTAGGTAGTTTCACTGGTTACTATTCATAGAAAAGCACTCAAAGGTCTGAACCCAAAATTCAGAACAGCAAGCCTGTGTGTTGCCAGATGATGACACTTACCTATCCCAATAGCTGTATGGTTTTATACTCCCAGTTTAACTGGGGATTTGGTTTTTTTTTTACTTTGCTAAGGTTGCAATTCCACTCTTAATACTTTACTTTCCATTACTGTACCAGAAAACTAATAAAATTGATGATGGCTTTTAGAAATGTATGCATGTTCTAGAATATTTATATATGATGATTTTAGAAATATTTTAATCTCATTCCACAATTTTGTACCTTTGATGAACCAAAACACTGTCCAAAGTCTATATGGCAGAAAATACTGATGTTGAAATTGTCCAGTTTGACAGAACAAGTTTGGCTGATTTCCTGGGAAGTCTCTGAATGCTCTTTTGTCAGTAACAGAAATGAAAACTGTGTAACCAATTTACTTGATCTCTATACTGTGTGTTCATTTGTCTTTAGTGTCAAAAACTGTTAACACTTTTTTTCTCCCTCTCCCCCCACTCAGGGAGGCAACAATGCAGGGCATACAGTTGTTGTGGATGCTGTGGAATATGACTTTCATCTTCTGCCAAGTGGGATCATCAATCCAAAAGTCACTGCCTTCATTGGTAAGTGGGACATCTAAAAAACAGACAGGATTGTAGTTACAGACTTGTGACACATTAAAATAACAAAATATATCTGAGAACATACAGTATCAGGAGTCTTTTTCTTCAGTTTTTCATAGGCCTAGATTGTTGACTGTCTTCCCGATACTGCCCTTACTCATTTGTGAAGTTGGGATTGCAGAATTTTTTTTTTGTCTTGGATAGTTCACCTTTGCTCTTATCTATCCTACCAATGTTAGCAGCTAGCTGCCCAGTGTGTCTTCATTTTCCCATTCTCTTTTATTTTCTCTACCATTTATATATCTTATTCTCAGAATACCCCACTCTTATTTGATCTTTAGCCCTGTTAAGTACTTACCATTACTTTTTGAACCATAATTCTTCCCTTCCTTTTCCATTGGATTGTGAAATGAATGCTTAACTCCAAAAGACTTCCACACTCTTGAGTTCTTTCCAAGAAGTCCTCTTAGGAGAGTACATGGGAAGGTTTAGGGCAGTGGCTGTACTAGGTGATACCAGGATCTGTGATCTGTTTGCTTTATAAAGAGGGGTTTAGGCTATCTAGTCTGTTGTCCCTAAAAAAACTACTTTTACCCCTGTACCACTCTCCCTTGGGATCCTGTTTCCAATCCTACATGATTGGTGTTTTTTTCTTTGCATTGCTTGGATGGCCCACCTACTTAATAATATGGTGTAGCCCATAGAATTTCCTTCTAAAAATGAAGGTAAACATAAAACATATGTACACACCATTATAACTATGTTTGTGCTTGAGTGCTGTTTCACCAAACAAGTTGGGTCTCTGGTCACTAAAGGCAATGACTTAGCAACACTTCCATGTTGCTCCTTTGATACCCAGAGCTCCTGTCCCTTACACAATGTACTTCTCCAGGTCAGGATTCTGTTTCCTGTCACTTCTTCCTGCATCTCATTGCTTTGCAGTCTTGCCTTTCAATTTGGTATCTATGCCAAAAGCAAGTGGTCACTGACAGTTTGCTAAAGAGCAGCTGAAGAGCCTCTGTCACGAGTTACTTGATTCATAAACAGTCCAGCTGGTAGTGACTGTATACTCTGTCAGCAGTAAATCTGTACTTGATGGGATTTGGTGGTTAATTGCCCCTTTTCAACTGTTACATTGTGACTTGATAATGGGATACTCATGGATCAACTTGTCCTGCCTAATACTTCTACAGAAATGGAGCCAGTGGGCATGGAAAGAGATTCCTGTTGATGATGGGAAGTTTGAGATGTTAACTGTTCCTAGTTTTGAGGGCTGAGGCAGATGATACTACTTCTGTTCTCTTTTGATGTTACTGTACTCTGTTTCTTGAGGTTATCACTTGAAAACAGTAAAAAAAAGGATGCCCATTTGCCTTGTGTTCTGGGGCAGACTTGGTTGAATAGGAAGGCCCCCATCCTTTAACAATACAGTCGCTGGGACAGAACTTTTTACAAATCCTCTTGCCTCTATCTTCTGTCTTTTGGTCTTGCCTGTTCTGAAGCTTTTTCTAGATTCTTTTAAGAAAGGATAAGGGCAAAGTGATTGAATATTAGAGTATTCATATTGTTTAGGACTACATCATGAAGGTAATAGTGAAAAAATCTTAAAATACTTCGTGTAGAATGCTTTTATCTGTGTGAAATTAGGTGATATGCAAATAGTTTTGGATGGCAGATTCCTTCTTCAGCTAGATGTTCTACTGGTGGCTTTGAATGTACTGAGTTTGGTATGGCCTTAAGATGGTTCAGTTTTGCTGTGAGAATGCTCCTTCCTAGGCACTCAGTGATGCTGGTTAATTGTATGAACTAGCAGTCTTTTTCTGAGCAGTGTAACAGCTGTAGGAAGGTGAGCTTGCTTTTGATACGGCTTTTTCTTCTGTTGTTTTTGCTGGTCTCTTAACAGTCCCACCTCTATGTACAAAATATTTCGTGTCTGTTTACACCAAAAAAGTGCCTGCAAGGATACTAGTGTTTATAATGTACCAGGCTTTTAGAAAGCAATAAGTTTAAGTTTATTAAGTTAATTTTAGATATGAGAAAGAGGAAGTTGGTTTTCAGACTGTTCTACAATTCTGTTCCTGTTTGTACTGGTCTAAATTGAAAGTTTGTTGCATTTATTAGGAAGATTCAATGCATGTAGGTAGAAAGGCATGCTTTAGGAGCAAATCTGGCTTAGACAAATTCCTAAGAATCAAAATTTCAGTATGTTAAAGAACTTAAAATACTTTGCACACAATATATGAAGTGTCTTTGAACTGTTTGAAATGTTTTTTCCCTTGCTCAACATAATTAATTAAATTTTATATAATGATTTTCTTCAGGAAATGGTGTTGTAATTCATTTGCCAGGACTCTTTGAAGAAGCTGAAAAAAACTTAAAGAAAGGAAAAGGTGAGAATTTGAAGATAGTACTTTTAAAATAGTTTGTGGCACACTACTCAAATTATTTAGATGGAGGATACCTCTGTAGAGGTTACATACAGTGCATTTTTCCACAACTCCTTTTAGCTGTTGCTTTCTGACAGTAGTCTTGCTGTAAGTGCCAGAGCCCTCATGGGAAGGCAGATAAAAGGAATCTCTGTACAGTTTCAGAATATAATCTAAATCAGAATTGTCTGCAGACATTTTTCTTTGCTTAAAAAAGTGAATTTAAGAAGTGAAATGGCTTTTTAAGTGTGTTAACCTGTTCAGAGTAATTTTACTTCTTAGAATATTGGTGTATGCTGTGACCATGTTAATGTAAAGAGATGCTCTGGTAATCACTTCTTGATTCAGAACTCAGTTTTTGGATACTTCATGTTATGTCTATAGCTATGCTTGGCAGCAGGCTCCTAGAAATGGGAAAAAACAATGGTCTAGATTATTCAGAACCAAAAGAGCTAGTAATTGTTTGCTAAAGTTGAAGAGCTAGTAGCTTGAATTCTTCTTCAGAATAACTCTGATTTTCTCAGCTTTATAGGTTGGTGCCAAGTTTTAATTACTGAAATTACTTTTTTTTTCTCTGTAATGTGATTGCTCAGTCTTAAAATAGATTGACTGAGGACTAAGCATGAAAAGTATTTATACTTTATACATCAGAAGACAAAAATGCTATACAAAACATAATTTAAACTATTTCATTTTGCCTTTAAAGGACTAGAAGGCTGGGAAAAGAGACTAATAATTTCTGACAGGGCTCATATTGGTAAGTTCCTGTTTGTGGTTTGTTTTTTAGTGGAGCTTTTTTGTTTGGTTTTTTGTTTGGTTTTTGTGCATTTTTGCTTTTTATGGACTTTTTGTGGCAGTAAAAGTGTGATAATTTTTAGCCATCTCCTTATATAGGTACTTTTCTTTGGATTAGGTCTCCCTGGGTTGCTTTGATTTATTGAAGGTCCTAGAAAAAAAATTCACTCAGAATCCTCCCAGGTTTATGTTCTAGTGATTTTTTTATTTTTAATCCTATTCCATAAGCATCACCTAGGCAGGAAAGAGGTTCACTTTCCAAGTCAGATGAAAAGCACAGAGCAGTCAGAAAGCATTGAGAGTGATTTGACTCAGGATTTGTTCCCCTTTTGGTGTAAAAGTGATGCTGCTCACAGTAACGGTTCTGCTGGGAAAAGAGGTGACCTGGTGCGACTTGAAGCTCATGATCTCCCTACCCCTCTCCTTGCCACTTGCTTCCTAGAGGAGCTTTTGTGGGAAGGACTCTCTAGGGATGAAGAGAATGGCTGCCCTCCTTGAGAGGAGCTCATCATTCTGCACTGAATCCAGGCTATGCTTGAGACAGCACTGCAGTTCAAAGCCTGAAGTGAAATAGTATTGAGTCCAATCCACCAACACAGAGCTTCAGAAACTCTTCCTGTACCACTCCTACTGCATCTTTATGGCATAAATTCATCCTTTAGATTAGCTCTTTAGATTTTATAACATTATTGCTGCCTCTGGTGTAATTTTCTGAAGATGCAAACTGTTTAGGACTTGATAAAATAAAAGCCTGTAACACAGGGGGAAAAGAGTTTTGCTTTTGGTTTCACTTTCTTTGGTTTTGCTTGTTTTTTACACCAATCTGGAATAGCTTAGTGAGTGAACTTATTGACATTTATTTCAGAGTAAATATGTTTTTAGTTTGGAGTAACTAATGAGATTGAAATAGTTGAGTAATTGTTTTTAAGTTACCAGTATCTTTTCTGATAATTCTCTAGGTGAATTATTTGGAAATTGCTCAATTACTAGAAAAACTGTTCTGTGGTGATTATATTGCAATGGCAGTGCTGTGAATTTTTCATAATTAAACAGATTGTGAGTAAAAAGAACCAGTTGCTGTCACTCATAATCATTCAACCTCCTCACAGAAATGAGCTTTCATAATGCCTCTATTTAGAAAGCTTTGATGACAATTTGCAAGTCTGTTACCATGATAAAAATGTCTTCTCTAAAATGGGTATTGATCTATGAATAGTCTCTAACAACAGATCAGCTAAAGGTAGGTTCACACTGCTGGGCATGATGTAATTCTTTAAAATGTGGGAATGCCTGGAAATAAACACAAAGCCAAATTGGTAAGGCAAACAGGAAAACCACTCTTTGTTCTGGAGAGACTAACATACTTATTACATGGCTCTTTCCTGTGCAGTGTAGATAGTTTTTAACTTTCAGGGAATAGTGCTTAAGAAAACCACTTGAATTAATTCTGCTAGCCTATAAGCTGTGCACCAGCCCACCAATCTTTGTATTTGACATGAGTCTCACAAGATTTTTGGGATGTGGGGGAGTGGGGGCGTGGACGTTTGCATGTCTTTTGAGTTTTGTTGTTCTGTTTTGGTTTTTTGTTTCTTTTATGGTAGACAGAGTATTGATACAAGGGATATTCTGCATAATCTTTATAATTAATAACAATATAATGCTTAAAAACAATCGGGCCTTATGAAGTTGACTTCTGTTGACATAGCAGACATTGGTAGGGGCTTTTCATTTTCAAATGTGTTTTAATTGATGTTGCCTAAAATTGTTTAAGAAATCTGTAAAATAGGTGAGAATGTTAACTTTCAGGTCTCACCTGAATTTTAGCAGTATGACCTTTTTACTGTATCCTATTTCCAGGATTTTTTTTAAACTACATTTTTTCTTTGTTTATCCATACATTCTTTGGGGCCACTACAAAGCCAAAATGGCTTAGTTATTCTGTGGGACATGCATACTCACTTTGCAAATATTCTACAAAATAAACACTTTTTAAAAAGTCTCTGAAAAAACTTAGAACTCTTCCCTGTGAAAAATGCAAAAGGGAAGAAAAAATTCCTCTAGTTTTATTTGCCTTTCTTCAGGGTGTATATTTATTTTCCACATTGGTAAACAGAGTTGGTCTGAAGAAATCATTGCTGTTATAATTTGTTTCACACAAATTTTCAACTTAAGTTATTTTATTTTCTTAGTGTTTGATTTTCACCAAGCTGCTGATGGCATCCAAGAACAACAGAGGCAAGAACAAGCAGGAAAGAAGTAGGTAGTTTTATTTTGTCAAACATGGATGACTTTGTACAAACAGGACTTAATTCATTGAATCTCTGTTTTACTTGGTCAGTGGGTTAAAAAAAAAATATCCATGTGACTCTTGAATGTGGACTATGCGGGGATTATTTCTTACACTTTTATCTTCCAGTGAAAGATTATATGCTTAATTAAAGGCCTCTGTCTTTATAGTCTGCCTTATGAAAAGGTTTCTAGTTGTTAATTTGCTAGTTTCTGCTTCCAGTGTTTTGTTTACTGGAGGTATTTTTTTCTGTATATTTCTCTTTATGAATATTGAAGAACCCCTTTGGCATCTCCAAATAACTGAAAGTCACAGGTGCATGTAGATGTTCACATTGTCTTCTACAGAATGCTACTCACTTTCTGAAGCTTTCAAAACTTTTAGAAACTATCTTGCTATTTTTAACTTGTGCTTTCCTAGTAGCTCACTAGTTCTTGGGGCTGGGGAAAAAGCTGGCAGAATTAACAGTGACCTGTCTAAAGCTGGGAAGCACTGTAGTGCTATGGGCTTCTGAGATAACAGTGAACTTAGAAGACCTTCCAAAAAGAGAGATTACATGGATGAAAAGTAATTGAGACATACTCATCTGAAAAATGTTTGATCCATGATAATAAGCTTGAAGAGAGTGTCTGATTTGGGTGTATCTTCACAGAGGTTGCCATAGAGGGATAATTTGTCAGTGATTTTTACAAGGAGTCATTTTCACACTTGTCTGAGCTGTACCAGCTCTCTTGTTACCTGCTGGTTTAGGATTTAAAAAGCAAACAGAACATATAGATAAATATGGAAGAATATTCTTATTTTAATGAGCCATTATTAGCTATTATCACTGTGTATCAGCTGTTCTTCAATATTTATGGAGCACAAGCTAAAATTGCTATATGACAATATTTACAGTTAAAAACACTGTCATTCAAATCAGTTACTTGAGAGAAGGCACCACTCTTTTGGTTATTGTAAAAGATTGTTAGGGAAAACCCAAATAATTTGCTTTTAAAAAACTCAGGAAAATATTTATGTTCAAAGCAAAATAACTAAAGTCATTCTTGAAAATGCTGAATTTCTTCTTTCTGTGGAGTTCTTGATCTACAACATACAGTTTTCAAGCTTGTTAAAATTACCCTATTTCCTCCTAAATTTTAAGGCTAAATAACTAAAATGGGGAGAGTAGTACTACAGGCTGGCTAAGAACAGGCTATCATGGATTATCAAAAGATGGTTTCTTGTTTGTTGGAGGCAAGGAATTGAAATAGTCTGCTAGCATGTCTTACTGCAGATTGACTACATGCCATGGTTGGTGTTTAAATTCTTTTGTGCCTAAGACTTTGAATTATTACCATTAAAATTACCATTCTAAATGGTAAGTTTATTTTTTCTGTTAATTGAATGCTTTTGCCTGGTCAAATGTAGCTCAGAAACCTTCACCAGTAAGGCTCATCATGTAGCTTCCCTTGCAGAAAGGTTATAGAAAAGCCTAATACAATCTAGTCTAAAAATCTAATACAGTGGATTCTGCTTATACAGTTGTTTCAGCTTCCATAAGTACAGTCTTCTGACAATTTTTTTATTAATTGGTATGTCTTAATGAAACAAAATAAATGGAAACCAACCCTTCTCTGTGAAGTGTGTGAATTGAGGTGGATGCTGGAGGCTAGAGTCAGTTGTTTAAGCCACAGTGTCCTGGTCTGGTTAAAGGATACAGTGTGGTGCAAAGTTCATTAGAATGTTTTTTTTTTTTCCCTGGACTGGAGGTAAACATCACTCCCTGAGATTACTTGGTATTGAGTCTAATTGGAAGAATTCAAGTTTTGTTCCAAGGCATTTTTGAATCTAATCCAAACTGCTACAGAGTTATATACTTAGTATGAACTGTATTTCTGTTCACTCACATATCAAGTGATACTCAATAACACAAAGTTTTGATATGACCTGTGCCTCCTACTTTACCTGGAGGCCCTCTGGAACTGAGTTATGGTATGGTGCCTTCAAGGCAATTTGAAGAACTATGGGGCACTCTGCATATGCAGAATTTATAACTGAAGAAGAGTCTGTGTCTGATCGAGGGGGATAAGAGCCCAAACCCTTTAAAACTAAGTGCACGATTAAGCTTAACAACATGTAGTACACTTCTGAAAATTTTGCAGACCTGTTCACTTCTCCTTAAAGTTGCTTGATGTATTGAGCATGATGGGGAAGGTCTTTGCTAATCTGCTTGTGATGAGTACAGTTTGGCTCCATTTTGATAGCTACTTAACATAACTGAAGTAGCTGTACTTCTCTCACAGTAAAGTCAGTGCAAGCAAGTTTTATATTATATCATCAGGACTTAAGCTGGAAAAGGCTTTTCAGGGAGAGTGGGCAGGTAAGGGTAAGAAAAAGAATTCAGTTTTTCAGAATCAGCTACAGTGGAAAACCCATATCTGAACTCAACATAGAGAGAATTTTGAGTGTCTTTGTCACTTTTGGATGTTTGGCAGTGTCTTCTGTTTTCCTGGCTCCAGCTGAGGTATTTAGAATGAAATGAAATATTTCTTATACACAAACATAAAATCCGTACTCTTTGTGCTGTTGCTTTAGGGAGGACTTTCTTTAGGTTTTCAGGACAATGTTTTAGGAAGATAGTCAGTTTCAGTTCATAATACTGAAGGATGTTTTCTTGACATTTGGTTCCTTAAGTATAAATTTTAGAATTGTGTACAAATAAATATGTAAGCATTCACTAAAGTACAAAAAATTATCGGTTTAAAAACAGAAGTATGTAGAAGATGAACATATTTGCTTGTTTCAGCAGTGATATTCTGACACTAGATTGCATCCTAAAAATATCTTTTGTTTTAAATGCTTGAAGCAAGGTTACATGCTCACAATTAATGGCATTTCATTTTATGCTAAGGATGGAATAGCTTTAGAGAAAAAACACCTTTATATCAATAACTCTTTATTATTATCTTTTCAAAGTCTGGGAACTACCAAAAAAGGAATTGGTCCAGTATATTCTTCAAAGGCAGCTCGAAGTGGACTCAGAATGTGCGATCTTGTTTCTGATTTTGATGACTTTTCTGAGAGGTAATTACTGTACACAGTTGTAAGCATAGTTTTCAGTTTCTGGATAGTACCCTGTGTAAGCAATTATGTCTGGTTCCTGTTAATTTTCTTAGTTAAAAGTTATTTTAAAATAAAAAGTTATGTATAATTTTATTAAATTATACAATCATGATTATTATAATAATTAATTGTTTGAAATGGTTAAATTACCAAATAACTGCAGGTACGTAACCAGTAAAAATCAAGGGTTGGTGGGAAGAAAACAAACAGAAATCTCAGTCAAGCATTTTTGCCTTTCAGGTTCAAAGTGTTAGCCAATCAGTACAAAGCAATATATCCTACCTTAAAAATAGATATTGAAGGGGAATTGGAAAAGCTGAAGGTAAGCCTGCTTCTGTCTTTCTGGTTATCTAATCACTGTGTGCAGTTACTGATATGTGTATCCCTTGGTGTGACTGATGCTTGTGCTTGTGTGAGGAGTTAGACTGTGTCATGGGAAATCATGTGTATCAGTGCTGCAGAGTCTGCTGCTATCCTTGAGGACACTCTTGGCCCTGTTTTATGTTTCAAAACTTACTTTCAAGAGAGATACTTGAATTTTAAGAAAAAGGGTTGTATGGGGTGATTTCTTCTTGACTTACTTGTACTCAAGCATACAGTCTAGGAATAAAACCAGGATTGTAGTTGGGGGAAGTAAGTTTTATTGTAAAGCAGAATGTTAAGCCCTCGTCTCAGAAAGTTAAGAATTGAAGTAAATAGTTTTTCTAAGTAATAACTTGTAAAAAAAATACTGTCTAGCAACACAGAAAAATGGAAATTGATAGCAGCAGAGCTAATGAAGCCTGATTGCCAGCGAACTAGTCTTATGGTTAATAATGAATTCTGATTTGATCTTTTCCCTGAGGTTGGGACAGTTGAGAGTTTCCTCTCTGGCATTAGGTTTTATTTGCACAGCATCCAAGTTATGTGAAAATCTTGTGAGGTGTCTTACTGTTCTACCCAACCTTTTTATTCATGCTTCTTGTAGAAACCTGTCTGAGATTTTTTTTTAACGCTTAAAATGTCAACCAAATATTGACACTGTTTAAAACCACTGAGGTGTGTGGGGAACAGGGAGGGCACACACAATTACATGATAATTCTTTAAGAAAATCAGGCCAAAGAAATCATCCTTTCTCTACCTTTAATTTTTACAGCTCTATAGTAGATTATATGGGAGTTCTTGCACTTTTGTTCTTGCAAACTGTTTGTTTTACTTTAAGTAAAGCCAGTTGTACATATGTTGTTGTATTTTTATTAGTTTGTAGTTCTAGAAACCAGTTACAGTTGATTACTTCATAATGCTTTATAGTTTACTTAAAGCAATTCAGGGTTATGGACTATCTGAAACTCCTTGTTAAGGTGGAAACACCACACATATTTGTAGCTTGAAGAAAATTACTTGTCTTATGCTGATGCACTTGATTCCACTCTGAAAGGCAAAGTGTTACATTTCACATGGAGTAAATTGTTAAATTGAGAACTTCCATGTGTTCTCATGGAGAAAGGCTGTGTACCAAGTGATAATCTGAACATTATTGGCTTCTTGCATCCAGCTACTCAGTGGCATTCAGGCATTTGATGCTGAATTCCAATAAAAAACTTCACTTTTACTTAAAAATTATAGCTCACAGTTGTGTGCATTTGTTAGCTGCAGATGGCCAGAAGCTGAGCTCCCTACATGCAGGTTTTGGGGGAGACATTTCGAACACTTGGAAATGAAAGACTGAATACAATACAGTGATAATACTCATGCTTTGAGTGTTTCTAAAGCTTTCAGAAGTTTGGATTTTTCTTTCCTCTTCATCCTTCCCCCTTTTTTCTTTCCTCTTAGGGAGAGTGTACATATCTGTTGTGTAAATCTGAATTTCACATTCTTCCTCCCTTTGTTCACATTGTGGCATATTTAACATTTCTTTGTTTGCTTTTCTTCTTCAAAAGGAATATGAGCATTTTTATGAGGGAACAATAGCAATTCTACTCTGGCTGCCTTTATCATAATGAAATTATACTATACAATAGTCTTTTGTGTTATTCAGGGCTACATGGAAAAAGTAAAACCAATGGTAAGGGATGGTGTTTATTTCATGTATGAGGCTTTACATGGACCACCAAAGAAGATCTTAGTTGAAGGTGCAAATGCAGCACTGCTGGACATAGATTTTGGTAGGTATGGTCTTTTTGAGACACATGTTGATATACACTTGCATTGTAAAAAAAGAACATTAAATATAAACTCTCCTGTGATAAGCTGTTCTCATGGCAGAAGTTGTTTTTGTTTTGGAAGAACAGCACTGTCTATGACTAGGAAATAATACAGGGGTGGATGAGTGGGTTGTTAATTAAATGATTTCAAAAAGCTGTAGATTCTCCCAAGAGTAATAATTTGAATGGCATTAAAGATCAAGTAGCTCCTCTTAAAGTGTAGCTATTGCTTCAGCATCTCTAAGTTGTAAATGAAATCACTCACTGTTTTTTACATCTGTGGAAATCACTTGAGAATAAAAATGGAGAGCTTTGAGAGGCAAAGCATATATGCAAAATACTTCTTGACTTTTGAAAAATGAGCTTGCTTTTTCAAGAGGGTCTTTAGATAACACTCAGTTTTCCATTGTTTCACATTGTTGGGAAAAGTGTTGGTAATCTGGATTGCTAATGAGGAAAGACTGAAAAGATTACCCCAATCTATTTGATATTAAAAATTATGCAGTTTTTCTTAAAACACTATAAGTTTGCTAATAAATTAGAAGATTCTAGGTAGTAGAAGCAGCTTTTTTTAATGGGAGGATTGTTTGGTTATTACGTTGTAACGACAGATAATCTGCCACTCTGTGAGCCTGTGTGATTGGCTCCTGCATTTTGTCACATTTTTCTTCAGTCTTGCTGGCCTTGTAACAGCATCATTTTTATTGTTAGGAAGATGCTAACACCTGAAATGGAAGCCTATAAGGACTGCTGTAAAACAATTATGAAACTGGCATGCACTCAGCTTTCAACCAGTATGAGTTGTGGTATTGGGCATTTTCAAACATACTTAGTCTGAAAGCCTCTTATTTTAAGAGCAAGATGTGTCTTAGGTTAGTCTCTGTAAGTACAAGCACCAAACTCTCATAATTGAATATTGGAAGACACATGCTTTTTTACAAGACAAAAAAAGAGGAAAGAAGTCTTCAGATATACTTGTCACAGGGAAATCTTTGATGTAAAACTGAGATACTTGCAAAAAAGTCTGTGAAGGGGGTTGTTTTCTTGTAAATGGTGAGTATTTTGGATTTCATGTAAATAGAAGGTGCAGGCAGTCTGAAACACATCAGGTATATCTATAATACATACTGAGTTGTTCAGATTAGTTTGATTTTTTCCTGCCTCTGCTGTGAGACCCAAACACATGAGAAAATCTGCTCTCCATAGGTAGATACCATCAGTGGATTGAGCACTTGTGTTAACAATAGACAGGCCCTAGTCAAAAGGTTTGGCACTGCCAGTTTGATTATTAATCATTCTGAATGAGGCTGTTGTCTGTGCTTTGTTGCATAGAAATCTTAATATTAAAGTGAGTTTTGTGAATGTGTGTCTGTTGGCTGTGAGGGTAGTAAATCCCCAGGCTTGCAGTCCATCCCACTTTCCTGCGGCCTGTAATGAAGCTTATGTATGCATTTGTCTGGGAATGGGGGGGCAGGTTTGGGGATGTGTGGTCTTCTGTATTTTTAAGCACAGAGTAATGGCAAAGCAATGTAAATATATCAGACTGGGAGGTGAAAGCGAGTAACAACTGTTTATTGACTCTGGTTTTGACATCCACTGGCTATATTCACCTGTCAGTACTAAGAAAAGTTTTATTACTGTGTTCTAAGATTAAAAACTGATTAATGCTTGCAAACTGCTGTTACGTATCACCTGTAAGCCTGGGTCTGTCTCTGGAGTGATTTGAGATACCTGAAGCTAATCTGTGAAATCTCACTGATCAGTCTCTGAAGGATTTTTGACTTTGTACAGATGTCTATATTGCTGAAAGAACTGTATTGCTTTTAGTTCCTTTTGTCTTGGTTGTTCCTCTCTTACCTATCTGATTCATATCAAAAGACATACAAAAAAGTCTGACACAACAGGCAGAAGTATCTTGCTTATGTGCAGTTATAGTGAGGCTGAAGTATTTGTTCACAATTCAGCTGGGGACTGGCATGGTCAGTTTCATTTGCCACTACTTAATAAAAAAAGGTAGAAACCTAAGGACTTTGAGATAGTCAAGTCTTTTCTTTGCAGTCCAATGACAGCTGAATATCTAACTAGAGACAGACCTGTACTACTAGACTGTATTCCAGTCGTCTTCTTTTTTTAATGATAATTTTTCATTTGATTATGCAAACAAAGTTGTTCTTTCCAGAACTCTGCATTTCATTGCAATTTCTTATCCTTATAATGTGCTGATTGGTTTGTAGAGTTTGTATTTTATTTTTCCTCCAAAAATTAAAAATAGTAAATCTCCATTCTCTAACTTTTTAATACTTTTTCTTAAGAGCTCCCTTCAAACTTTTGCCTTGTTTATTTAGTGTAAGAAAGCAAGGCGTGTTTTTCTGGTGTCTTACTCCAGTTTTTTACCTGTGCCATCATTCAGAATTGTAATGTAGTACATTTTTACCAGTTGAAGTAGTAAGATTTCTACCTTTTCAAATGAAGGTGGATCAGACAATGTACATACAAAACGAAGCGCTTACTTAATGTGTTCTTGACTGTAAAATACATTTGTTGTGTGTTTTGATTTTGAGTGTTGTAAAATCTAGGGTAAGTGCAGTGCAAGTACTGTCTCTCACCAGGTTAGACTTTTTTGAAAAAACGGCTTAAACCCAGTGTTTTAATAATTTCCTAAACCAAATGTTTTGGTTTTTAATAGGCACATATCCTTTTGTGACTTCATCAAACTGCACAGTTGGAGGTGTGTGCACAGGACTGGGCATGCCGCCGCAGAACGTCGGGGAAGTGTACGGGGTGGTGAAAGCCTACACAACCAGGGTTGGAATTGGTGCCTTTCCTACAGAACAGGATAATGTGAGTATTGCAGCCTCAGGTGTGACCTGCTGTGTGAAATATCTTGGTGTGTCTTGCCTGAATTTTATTAAGTCAGTGTTAGCAATGGTTTAAGTGCCAGTACGTAAGTGACAATGTGTTTGCATGTCTCAATTTTCTGATTCTAGACTGAGCTTACAGGACTGCCAAACATGATTGCAACTTTCTTAGATATTGCTGTGGAATAGAAGGTTAGAGCAGGAGCAAATTTTGCAAAGTTTGCCTAAAAATTGTTCTCTTGAATTAGAAAGAACATTTTGTATTGCTGTCTTCATCCAAGTGGACAGCATTGTGAAAAACTGGGGGAAGGACTTTAAAGGTAATTTACAATGTAAATTGTAATTTGTGTATTGTAAAATGTTAAGTAAAGACCTGCATCATGTGTTGCAAATCAAAGAAACCCACATGCTGATGCATCTTACTCTTTGTTAGGAAATTGGAGAATTGCTGCAACAGAGAGGTAAAGAGTTTGGTGTTACCACTGGTAGGAAGAGAAGATGTGGCTGGCTGGACCTTGTCTCACTCCGATATGTCTATATGATTAATGGATTTACTGCGTGAGTTGTTTGCTGAGCTTTGCTGGCAGTTTGACAGAAAATCATGAAATGCTGTAGATTACTGTAAATTGTGCATATACCAGTTAGTAACATTTGCACTGTTAATATTGATCTGTTGATTGTTTTGATATTTTGATAAATTAGCTGTTCCTTGTTTTTCCTATCATGAAGTATTTTTACATTTGATATTTTCATAGATGTAGATTTTTCTCTCCTTTCTTTATGGAGATTTCTTTTGTTAGTTTGTCTTCAAAATAACATAGATGGGAAACCATCAGTATCTCTAGTAGTATGTGTAAGTATTAAAAATACAGGTATGTCTTTGGGATGTTAATCAAAATGAAAGATGGGTGCCTGAAACAAACTGGTATAAAATTTCTAGCAGATCAAATAGTGTAAATACATATTTTATTTAAATACTTCTGTTTTTCTTGTTCTTTGTGGGTTGTGTTTTAAATAAGTTGTAGCCAGGTATTTGTAGAGACAATGTTAGATTATTTTTTGTCTTTGCTGTTGGACAGGAACAGACACCAACAGGCATTTTGCAATGAAATGGTCATCTTAAATGGCTATACCTTAGATGGTTTGGCATCTTGGCAGCATCCTCACCAATTAAAATTATAACCCTTAAAGCCATAGACAAATTCATTCAATTGGAGAAGGCCTGTTCTTTGATTTTTTTGGGCATCTTCATGTAGTACTAGATTGAAGGATGGAAGAAAAACTGTGTTTATCCTTTTTTGTTGCCATTGTCTTGTTTCAGAGATTGTTTGTTTTTGGTTTGGGGTGGCTTTTTTAAGTCAGACCAGCTAACAGATAAGTCCCATATGAGATATTTTCTTAAAGAAATAAAAGTAGTTGCAGGAGTCAATTTTGTTTGATTTTTTTTTAACAATGTGATAAGATTCAAGGGTTTTTGAACTTGTTTAACCAGAGTAATGTTTCTTTATAGATTGGCACTTACCAAATTGGACATCTTGGATGTATTTCCAGAAATCAAAGTTGGTGTTGCATACAAACTAGATGGTGAAAGCATACCTCATTTTCCTGGTAAGACTGCTTATTTAAAAATTTTAGATTTTGGTGAAATGTAATGTGGTACTTTTGAATGCATTTGGCTTCTACTTGTAAAACTTACAAGAGCAGTATCTTACTTCAGCATCAAGCTATTAATGTCTTCCAGATGCACCAGACATATCTTTTACCATACCAGTACCTGCCCCTAAAAGATACCTGTACCAAATACTGAATTTTGTCTACTAGAAAGATTCAAACAGCTGTATATGTTACTACTTGTCCTTTTTATTTTATACAGCCTGCATCACCTTCAAGCTAAATTGGAAGCTTGTTTCATACTCTAAACTGTTACCTTGTTCCACTAGTGTATTGATGCCCATTATTAGCAGGCCAGCTCTTCATTTAAGCATGCAATGACCCCCATAAGAGAAAAGTTCCGTTGAAAAGCCAAGTTTTTCTTTCCTTCTGTTACATTTCTAACAGTTCACTTCCCTTTAATGATTCATGGAACAGCCAAAAACCTACAAAAGCTACACAGTGTAAAAGAGGGACAGGGGGTGGGGCAAGAAACTGGCAACTAGTTTAGGTGAAAGCAAGACTATTTTTTAATGCATGACCAATGTACATTAGTGTAGCATGATAGAAACTGTAGTTCCAGTGGTTGTTTTTACTTGAAGAGTGTACCTACATTTTAAAATATTCAAATATCACAAGCCAGTGTTTTTGTAGATAATGTGTCATGTTCAGTTTGTGATAGTTAGGCATACTGCAGAAAAAAAGGAAGAACATAAAACAGTACTAAAGATTGGGCTTTTTGATTTTCATAATGTGCACATATATGCCTGTTTTCATTCTAATTGGTACTTGAGCGTTAGAGGCTGGTCACAGGTTACAATTTTTCATGTGATATCATCATCATCAGAGAACTTCTTGTGGGTGAGGAGATCAACTATAATAATTGGATACAAGGCACAGCAGGATTTATGTAGTACAAAGATGTAATTATGTGTAAAGGAATAAATGATGATGTGCCACTAGTCCTTGAAAAGAGCACATATCTGTTAAGAGTAATTCATTAGGAATTAAACAAATTCTTTTGTTTCTCTGTGTGCTTGTGGGAGTTTTCTAACTGATTTGCTGTCCAGAATCTTCAAACAAAAGTGCTAGTGCCAGTCTGAATGCATGCTGAATGACTTTGATTCGGGAAATGTAGTACATGTCTTGCATTAAACCAGGGAATGCTTTTCCCCTTTTAAGACTCAGATATTGCCTGATTGGTACTCATATCAAAACATTAGGGACATTTCTGTTTACCTGAAAGGGCCTTTGAACATAATGGAGATTGCATGTTTGAATTGGGAACTACTCAGTAAACGCTTTTGCTGTAGCCTGTTGTATGATGTCGTGCTCAAGCTAGGAAAATCTTTTCTGGCAGTCCATCCTTAAAGGTAACATAAGCAGGTGGCCATGTTGTACAGTACTAAGATGTCAGTAATTTGTGGGGTTTTTTCATTCATTGTATGTCTCAGGGCCAGAATCTTTTTAGATACAACTCTTGAGGGAGCAGACTTTGTTCCCTGTATACCCCTAGGTAACAGCTGACCTTTGGTCATAGGAGCACAATATGGCTCTCTTGCCTGTATTTTTCTTTACTGTATGAACAATTAAGAATGCTGGTAGAACTTTAGTAGAAGCTGTTGACATGCTGTCTTCCTTAAAGCGTCAGGAAGGAGTTTGAGCTGAGCTTCTGGTAAGCGGGAAGATGCTGTCTCTCACAGTGCCTCTATGTTCCACACTTCTCCTTGCTATACTCCTCAACATTTGGCAGCATTTTCAGCACACATGCTGCAGTTAACCCCTGCCCCTGGCATAAAAAACAAAAGGTAACTTTATTCCCACTTTGTGTTTTGCAGACCATTAGACTGTTTCTGATGTCTGCATTTCTGCATGCTGTGTGCTTGTATAATTCTTTTTTTTTCAAACGTGCCACTGACATTGAAATTTAATTTAGAAGAAAACTAGTCTGGGAAGCTCTCACTGGCAGACTTTTTCTTTCTCTCTCCCCTTCCTACCCTCCCACTGTCTTGGAGATGTTCATGGTTTACCCTTCTTGTGAAATGACTGTCTCTAAATTCGAATCACACACAGTACCCACCATCTCAGGAAAAGCATGCCGTGTTTCATATTTTGTTCCTTTTTCCACCTGGATTAGAGAATCATATGAGTCTCACTCAGAGTTTTTTTAGCTTAGCTTTCTGTGTGCATTTCATAATTGTCTCTTAAGCAGGAACCTAAAATGTCTTGTGAATTTATGGCTGCCTTCAGTTGGTGTTACTGAGGCTGTAGTCTTTTGCTGGCCAGTGGTAGGAGTTTATGGAAGTCCTTCTAGCTTAGGAGGTTTGAAAACACAGATGCTTAGGAAAATTGGGAGATTACTTTGGACAAGCTTTACTTTCATGCTTGGTTTTTTGTTTGTTTGTTTGTTTTTTTTTCTCTTACACTTTTTCCCTGGCCATTTGCTGTAGGTTAAAGAGCTGGCACGCTATTCTGGATATACCTTTGGTCTGATCTACATGACTGTTTTCATGTTCAGTTTCTGGAAATTGCTGGAGGATCTTTCTCTTACAAAGGTTCTAAGGTCCCAAATCCGAGATATTTTTTTCTGAGTTGGAAGTAGCATCACACAGCACTCTTCAAATTATTATATCATTGTATTTACTCTGTCTATTGTATAGTTAAGCAGTTAAGGAATATTCTGGAAACCCTAAAACCCACTGAGGGGAAAGCTCAGTGAAAAGCTGAGAGAAAGCTAGACGGTGACTAGATCTGGTACTACACTGAGCTCAGTTTGTGGCTTGTCTTTACCACACATCATCTTGATCACACCTGCTGGGACAAAATTAAAGTATGATTTGAAACATCAAGTGATGCATTTCCTGCTTTTCTTCTCTCTTAGGGGGAGGTAAGGAATACAGGCTAATGGAAGATTGTAGTCAATATTAGACCGTTCAATACCAAATGCTTTCAGCTATCTCCCTCTGACCTCAGCAAAGAGGCTTCAAAGACCTGTGGACATCCAAGATGAGGTGTTCATTCACTCTGCCTCTTCAGAAAGAGGGAGGCTAGGAACTATCTGCACTGCCTGGAGATCACTTTGTGGTTGTGCACTTTGAGTGCCTCTGTTCTGTTATACAGATACCTGCACAGCAGGCAACACCTCAGTTGTTACTTCTGACAGTGAAGTGCTTATCCTTGGCTTCTGCTACCGGACATCCTTAATGTGCCTGTCTGTTCTCATTGCCATGAGTATTGGTTCAGGATTCCTTTAACCTGGGAACACCTGTGTCCAAAACCTTGCACAATTCTCTGCCATTATAGATTTTAAAGACAGCAGAGCAGTCTTCTTTCAGCCTTTCTCAAAATGCCTAGTCCATTAAGGCTGTCCTTACAGCACTGCTGCTGTTGAACTGTTGTCTGCATCAGGACAAATCATTCAATGTGCTGAGCTTGAGTTTGTTGGCTGCACACGTGCTGGAGGGGATTAGTGTGTGGTTTTGGATTTGCACCTCATGCCCTTCCCCAGGCTGACTAGCTGTCCTGGCAGGAGTGACTTGAACTGAGACACAGAGCCTACATAAATTAATTACTATATCCTCATCCTCAAGAAGGCAAGAAGGAATGCCTGACTCTTCCCATTTTTAAATCAATATATTTTGATCATTTTCAGACTTAAGCCCTTTGTTTTGCTCTCCTGTGTCATTCCAAGACTTAATGTTCAGATAATTACTGGAGTGATTCAGTTCCAGAACAGTATGCTTAGCATGTTTTTCAGAACTAAAAATCATCACAGGATTCATAGTTAAAGGACAACATTGCAGCAAGTTACTAAATGAAGGACAGAATACTGCTTCTCTTCTGAGAAGTAATGGGAGCAGTTACTGTTCATACAATGTTCTGTGGGACTCCACACTGGTTGATAAATTCATTGCAGGTATGGGGCAAAGGGTCTGTGGGTATCCGAGGTCTGTTAATTCTTAACTACATCTTACGACTGTGTTTAGTAAAAGGTACACTCCTATGCCATTTTAAAATATGTTTTAGCTGCTTGATACTTACAAGCTGGTTTCACAATTCCCTTATGAAGAGGGATCTGGTTCTCAGTATTTGTTCAGGAAAAAAAAGAACATTTTGGGGAATTATTTCCCTGAAAAGTTGTTTTCTGAACTGAAAAGATTGTGGTTTCAGTAAAATATATGCATGTGACTGAGCACTGGAATTCCTTAAAGTCTTGAGTCCTGATATTTACTGGACTTTTTTCCCCTTATGCTTATATTAACAAAACCCCCAACACTTTAGTGGCTGCAGTGCTTGTATTACCTTATGAGCAAACCTCCTTGTGTAAGAGGTAACACCTCATTAGTGTCTCATGGTGGAGAATATCCATGGACATAAAATTTTTGTTTCTGTTTGCTTCTCAGCCAGCCACGAAGTCTTAAACAAAGTAGAGGTTCAGTATAAGACACTCCCAGGATGGGTTACAGACATATCAAATGCCAGGACGTTTGATGATCTGCCTGTGAATGCACAAAACTACGTTCGTTTTATAGAAACAGAGTTGGGTGTTCCTGGTGAGTAGAACAGATTTTCTTCTTATTGTCTGCGTTATTCCTGCTCCATGAAACCTGTTTGGTATTTTGTATTAATGAAGACTCAAAATACTGAAAACTAGGTTCTAACTGCTTATTGTGATCTACCTGGTGCCACTGGTGATTATGGTATTACTACTTTTTATTTAGTTGTTGAACTCACAATTTTCAGAAGTTTTAATATACATTCCTTCTCTGGGTTACACTATAGTTGTTGTTCAGTTAAGGTTTTTTTTTTTCATAACTTGCTCAAGTGTCTTTTAGACTGATTATAATTGGGGTGTAGTTTTGCTATGATCATAAAGTCAGTGGCACTATGGATTATTAATTAGTATGATGAATTATATATGAAAGTATATATATATATGTATAAATATATATGAGTATGTATGAGAGTATATATTGAGAATTCAATTATATATGAGAGTGTATATATATGTTCCTGAACTGATAAATTCTCCATGCTCCCTAATAAAGGTGATCCTGTGGTTTCATCCAAAGCTGGGAGTTAGGAGATATGCAAATTTTTACTTATCTGATAGTTTGTAACTATCATTTATCTTATAATCTGTAAAAGTGATTAATTTATTATGACAGTTTCAAGAATACCTGCTTTTTGAAGTTGTCAGTGTATTCTTTGAGAACAACAGACAAAGTTATAATTTCTTAGTGTGTGAATACTATATGCTGTGTTTTTCTTCAAAATGTGATGCTTAAGAATAGAGTTTGTATCTTAAGATACACTTTTGCTTTGTATTACTTACAACAGAAGTTTGCTTTTTCTCTCCTGCAGTTAAATGGATTGGAGTAGGGAAATCCAGGGAATCAATGATCCAGCTGTTTTAAAGATTTCAGATGCATGGAAGAAAGCACACTCCTCAAAAGACTGCTCATTCTTAAATGCATTAGTAGCCCGCAAAGCAAAGATGTTGGAAAGATAGATTTTTGCATGGGAAGAAATGCTAGAGTTGATACCCCCAGATCAATTGCTACTCCTGAAAGAGACTCTTAATACAAACCTGTATCAATTCCTGTTCAACTGCAATTACCAGGACACTTCTCATTGTTGTTCAAGGTGCCATCAGATTTTTTTCTTTACCTACTATTTACTTCATAATGTAATTCCTGTTTGAAAGTCTAAGGTAGCATTGCTTTCATGACTGTCTTTGTTATCCTCTCTCTGCTTTTGGCGGTGTTACTTCCCTGAAATTTTAGACAGTAAAAATAATGCAGTTTTGCACAAATAGTTTTACATCCTCATTATTTGTATTCCTAAAGCTGTTGTATTCTTAATGACTGGTCTTGTGAGTGATTAAAGAGGGGGAGTCTGATTTTATAATGCTATAAATGCTGTCTAAATTATTGTGTGATCTCTTTTTTAAAAGAAGATGTGATGCCAAGTTGTTATGAATGTCCAGGTTTTTTAGCTGTATAACACAGGAAACTTGCTCTTTGTAACTCACAGAGGATACTCAAGTGTTTACCAGGAAGTGTGCCCAGAAAGTTAGAAAAAAAACTGATATTGTAAAAAAGTTCATTTGCAATTATTAAAGAACCGTTCTGATTTTGAGTTAAATGTTTTATAATGTTACTCTTTCTTTTCCTGGCATTTTAAACTCTGTGCTTCTCCGCTTCCAAGGCGTGTATCTTAAACTCTTCTCCTAATTATATGGGGTTATATTTATATTTTGTGAGAAGTCTAACATTTTGATGCCCTTTTAAATTCCTTTCTTCAGAGTCAATTGAAGATCTTTCTCTGGAGGATTGCCAAAGTGCAGATACTTCTGTATTTATAAGTTGAAGATGCTGTAGAAATAACATTTAATGTATTCCATGTATTTGCTTTGGGTGTGGGGTAAATAACAAGTGTTCACCTCAAGACATCTGACATATTTTGGATGGGAAATGGGGAAATGTGGAAATGTTCCAGAAGTATTTACATTTATAACCATTATTATCTATTCCAAAGAATCTGATTTCTTTTTGCAACAACCCAGTAATATATTTTCCCTTTGCAGATTACTGAGAATGACTCTGTTTTTACACACTGTGCTGTGGTTTTCATGTGCTTCTTTTTAACTTCAAATAAAACTTACTTTGTTTCCTAAACCCAAGTTTGTATCAGGGTGGGGCAGCAGTTTTAGATTTAGTTTAGTAGATTTTGGCTGCATCTAAGAATATGTGACTGAATATAAGGAAATTCTAATGCAAAATAAAAGATACGAGGCCTTTTTGTTTGTGTTGAGTTACCACATGTTACCTGAAATGGAATAATTTGTTGGACTCTGCTGCTGCTGAGGTGGTTAGCACAATTTTTATATTCTAAATTGACACACTATAAAATTGCTTGTCGTAAGAGGAGAGACAGGAGGTTTGAAGGATAAAACTAATGATTTTTAAGGAGCATTTTCTGTTGAATTTCTTGCATGTGACAGAGCAGTTACTGAGGTCTGTATTTTACTTATTTTACTTGCATTATGTGAGGAAAGAGGTGGATATCACAAAATGCTGGAAAATTGGCAAATACAGTGAGAAACCTTTGTATCATCATTGCATGTAAAGATCATTCTCATCAGCATTAAAAAGCAAGTTAATCTTGCTTTTAATTTTTTTTTTCCTGGAGAAGATGAAGCTCTAGTTTTGCTGTCAGTCTTGCAGTCCAGGAGAGAGCCATACCATCCCTTCCTAGCTCAAGGACATCTTGAATTGAAAATGTTTTCCTAGTTCCCAGATGGAGAGAAGGAGGGCTAGAACTGTGAAATGTAAATTCCAGTGTTTATTTAGAAGGAAAAAAAGTTACTCTTTTCTAGGCAATAAAGGGAATTGATGTTGCAATGTGAACAATAGGTAATAATTACTAAGTATTCTTGTTCCCTTATAGCTGTAGGAGGCACCAAGGTGATTTGTGCTGTCAGTGAAGCTACCAGCCAAAGACTGTGGGCCTAGCTGGTTCAAGAAGTGAGTAAATAAATAAACAAGGGCATGTTTCCTGCTACAGTCAGTGAATAAATAAAACATATCCATGGAGCTGTGTTTCACTTATGCCAAGCAGAGACCTTCAAGGTTTCAGTTTTTTTCACTGTTGTAACCCCACTGTACAAACTACCATTGTTTTTCACTGGAGGAATTCATATTCCCAGATGCAGCAGAATTCTGAGCAATACAGCAGTAGTTGAAAATGATGCAAAGTATTTGTGCAGTATTTTGAAAGAAACAAAACAAAATTGCCTTGGATGCAATACTGATTTTTATTCTTTTGCAGTCTTTTAAATTCAGCTGAAGATTTTTCTTTGAGTCTTCCATTCAAGGGCAGGCATGGAAAGCTGAGAACATTCTCCTACCAATACTTGTCCAGGATATATGTGGTCTAGGATCTGTTGGTGTGTATTTACTCCCATGACCTGGAACAAAGAATTTCTCAGTTTCAGGTGGTTAAACTTGGCATCTGTAAAGTATTTTATGTTGTCTCTGCATGCTAGTTTTGCCTAAATTTTTCTGGTTGAATTCTTAGACTGGTGCACACTTTCCTTGTGTCAAAGAATGGTTACACCCTACCAAATTTTCCCCTCCTCCAGTGCTACCTTTTCTCCCCCTTATTTCACTTGTACAGGTGGAGAAATAGATGGGATGTTATCACAACCTGAGTGTGGTGGGAACAAATACTGTAAATTACAGGGATTTTTTTCAAACTTCATGCTCACAAGAAGGAAGAAGAGAACAGCAGCCTAATACTTTACTTTCAGCTCTGTGTCCAGTAGGGGCAAAGGTAGATGGCTTTGAAGACATACATAGTTTTTAGCTCTAGATAAAATTCTGTGTTCTGCCTCCCCACTATTTCATTAGTCAAGAAAGGAATTGAACTAATTCTCAAAGGAATTGCCCCACTCATTGGTAAAAAGCTTTTTGTTGTCTGTCACAGGCTAGTAGTAAGCTGTGGTAAAAAGAAAAACCTTCATACTTTGACAAGCATCTATTTCTGGGGCTCTTTCTCTGTGCTCTTTCTCTGAAGGCTCTTCATTTGCTGCCATGTAAGGGGAGAGGATGGCAGCATAGGATAGTAGTTGAAATTGATTCTCCTCCAAGTGTCCCCTCCTGCTAATGGGATGTTTACAGGAGGCACAGATACCTGTTAGACCAGACAAGGCTGATGACAGACAAGGTATTTTGATCTCACTCAGTTCTTGCTGCCACTGAAATATTTATGAGGCTCAATCTCCCAGGCTTGTGCTGTACTGCAGCATTAATAGCACTTATGTCCCTACAGATTAGTGAGCCTCCTTTACTAACTAAGTAAGGGAAAGTGAGGGATACTTCTGCTGCTTAGCCTTTCCATTTGTGTTCCACATGTAATTGGGTTTTGACATGCAGCTAATGGACAAAAGCTTCAGATGAAGGGGCAGATGTGATGTTGATGTCATGGTGCTTTCGTCTACCATCACCCTGGAAATCTGCTTTCTGATAAAAGATGATAGTTCCTTTTGCTGTCACAGCCAGCTCTCTTACTGAAACATAATCAAAGGTGTGACTGGTTTAGAAAAAGTAAAGGGCAAAATAGCTGGGAAGGAAAGACAATGCAATCAGGTGAGTTTTTTCTCCTGCCCATACTGTTAGTAGTGTCTGAAACAGTGAACCTTAAAAAACCTGGTGGTACAGTAATCAACACACTTACTTTTGGTGTTTGGCAGCTTTACATACTGAAGGTAAGGTATAGACTGCCATGCATGCCTATGTACACACAGATGATGGATTATTGACTTAAAATTTTACACCACTTTTTGTTGATCAGAGTGTAACAGCTCATTTGACATGACATTTTTAAAATACCTTCATTCAAATATCTTCTATTCAGCTTCAGACAGAAAACACTGTATTAAATCCCAGCGTCCTTCCCTGCCACTTTGGAACCACTAGTCAACAGTATCAAAGCAATTTTCTTATACTCCACTAGATTTTTTTTCACTGATTAATCTATTTGTGCATGCATCCAGGTACTTTTTAGCTGTTTTGATGAATACTGCTGAAATTATCAATAGTGTGTTTGAGTAACTATTCTTAGATAACAATTGCCCAAGTACAGATGGTTTTCCTTGTCTTGTTCTCTGGTTGACAATTATTGTCTGGTTCTTACAGAAGGAACTAGGGTACCTCAGTGTTGGTAGTTGGCTCTTTTTTCCAAAACATGAGATGACTATTCACTTTTTGTCCCTGCATGCAACTTAGGACTAGCTTGTTAATAGTGAAGCACACCTCCCTAGTTCATCTTCTGTGTTGCTCTGACAGGAAAACCAGCATGGATCACTCAGTTGTGTTGAGAAAAGAACGAGTCAATTGTTGCTTTGAATGAAGCGTGATTGTACCAGTCACTGGTGGTCTTTTCCTGAGAGCTGAGTTGTCAGAGTCAGGATGGAAGGGTGTTTCAGCCTTGTAGTTTACTACAAAGCCAGTTGCAGTTTACCAAAAGGTCTGGGCAAAAAGCATAAATCATTCTGTAATCTCATGCTGACATATGGTATGTAAATACCATGATCCACCCAAAGGGTAGCCAGAATTATAAATGTACTTTCTAATCTCCTGCTGAAATGACACTCAGTATAATGCAGCTGTAATCTAATAGATATTAACAGCCTGAGAATGTACAGTAAGACCTTAATAATTCAGTATTGTTCAATTGGCTCCATCTGACTTGTAATTAGCCTGATAAGGGTTGTGCCTTCTGCTGTTAAGCAACTAACTGCATTAGTTCAGTATCAAAAGAATTTTCAAAGCCTTGACTACCCAATATAAATGGCCTACAACATTTTACTTCTTTTTTTCTCATCGAACAAGAAGTCAATGTGCAATGTAACAAATTTTCATAGGAGAGAAGAAAAATCCTGATTTTTTTACAGCAATTTCCATTCTGGATTATCAAATATATGATAAATTCAGGCCATTCAGCACTCCTGGTACAGCCAAAAACTTTTGAATGTAGCTTTGGTTTCCTCTGCCTGGGTTCTCCTGTTCCTTTTGTAGATCAAAGTAATAAAAAACAAACTAGAAGTTGTTGCAACGTTGACCACAATAGGCATAAAATGGGGAAGGCTTATTCCATGGGTCTCATGGGTTTACTTTGCACAAACTTATCCTGGAGCTCCTCTGGATGCATGTGACTTGTGGAGCCATCCTAGCTACCCATGACAGAAACCAGACATCCTTTCCAGGATGAACAGCTGAGCTGATGAAACAAGCAAATAGAGGATAGTGAAGTGAAGGTACAAGCAGCCAGCCAGAGAGCAAGAAGCCCACCCAAGCTGTGGTGAAAGGTGATTTTTTTTTTTTTTTTTATAACAGTCATGGAAAAGAAATATTTTTGTGCCAGTACAGAATTTAAAAATGAATAAGGGGATGACATTGATAACAAGGCAAAATCTTGCCTCTGTGGAAAAAAATGTGAGTTTATGCAGATTAATGCATTTTTTTTTCATATAAGAAATAAAAGCTGGGCAGACTTTTTTTTTCTCCTCTCAAAAAAGTACTGCTCTGAAGTACTAAGAATCTTCAGTGGATTTTTTTATGCAACTAACTGACAGCCTGACCCGTGCACATACTGTGTGCTCTTTGGTTTAGGAGGCTGCTGGCAAGATTGGGACAGAATCTGCTAAACTCCTTTAGCTTTTGCAGAGTGTAACATGCCAAATGTAATAAGTTTGTGTTATGTTTTGAAAACAGATGTCCTGATAGAAAAATCTGTAGTTACCCTCCCGTGTTATTATTATTAATTCGCCTCTTACATTTCTCCCTTTTTTCATCAGTTATTTCTTAACTCACCTGGATTTTTCTTGTTCACTTCTATGTTATTTTTAGATAAGAAAAATAGATAGAATGAGAGGAAGACAAGCATTGGTGTAAAATATTTGGGTGTTTTTGTTTGTGCTTTTGTTCGGGAGCTGCTGCTGAGTCTAAAATAATTTGCTTATGTGGCTTGAATGTATTAATCTCCATTTTGATGGCAAAATTCACTGTGGGATAGCATGCCTATCAGGAATCCCCCAGGAAGAAAAGAAGCAGTGTCGGTATGTAATAGTAAAGGTTCTACAAAAGGATAAATTTTGCAGAGCTATGGGAGTTTCTAGAATGAGTTGCACGGTATTAGTGGCAGGTCTTAGAGTAGAAACTACTGCAGGAACCAGCTGACTTACTTAAAGAGTGTTTTATTTCAGGACAAAAATGTGCTGTTCTGTGACTCAAGGCAGAATTTCTTCACAGACTGATTCATTATATCATGGTCTGATATGGTCTGCTTGTTTGTCACAATTAAGTAATAATTTATTCTACCTCCTGAGGAGTGAAATTTGGCTGCTGTGTGTAAAACACTGACTCACCAGTATTTGGAAAACAAAGTAGATGTTTTCTGTGTTTTGTTGCCCGTCAAAGTCAGTGAATTATGTTTTGGCTATTCCATGGCAACTACTTCACTGGAGTGTGAATTAATATTGCAGCTCCAGGAGTTTGATGTTAAAATCGGTTCTCACCAGAGATCTTAAGTAGGAGTATTGTTTTGAATAGTATCATGACACAACCATCTTAGAAACTCCTTGAACATATCCACAGTTCATTTTTTTCCCTGAAACTAAGACCACTGCATCTTCCACTTAGTTGCAGAGCACGATGTAAAAACTCCTTATCCAATCCAGTCTACAAAAGAATGTATTTTCATGCTTTAGATAATTTCAGTCAATCTTGGAAAATGTAGCTATACAACATACAAAAGTGACAACTCCAACACTCACACACAATATGAGCTGTTGAGAATCACTGTTATATTTACCAACATTTCCATATCCCTGTCAGCCAGTTCTGCACAACTGTTGTCCTCATCATAGTCAGCAGCACCAACAGAGATTCCTCTCCTCTCCCCAGCTCGTCCCCGGGGGTGATTCTTCTCCAGTTTTACCCTGGCGTGGCTTCAGCGGGAAGCATTCCTCATCCCTCATCTTTGGGAAGAGGGGGAGGTTGCATCTTCCTTCCTCCAGCTGGAGTCATGTATTCAGGTTGCCAGCCCAGCTACCTGAGAGGATGCCAGTAGTGACTGTGTCTACTACAGAATCTACAAGGTTTCTTCCAAACTTCGGGTTGCTTGCCTGTCTCCTGGTGTGCAATTCAAGGGCTCAGAATTTATCTTCCACTCTGGATATACATCGAGAAATAGTTTTAAAATTTGCCATTAGAATGCTTGGGATACATCTTTCTCTTGTAACTTTGCACATAGAACTTTAGTTACAAGTCTCAGGAGCTTTTCAAACCTGCTGTATTAAAAATCCTCATCATGCTGTGAGCCAGAGTGGCTCCAATGTTAACAGACAGCCCCACTGGAGGAGAGGAACCTCAGGCAGAGGTTAAATACTTTGTGTAGGGACCTGCAGGGTGCATGAGCACTCAAGGGGAAGCAGTAGGTCCAAATGCTACAGCCACACAATTAAAATTGCAGGACCATCTGTAATCTATTTGCTGTGCTAAATAACAGTAAACCACTAAAAAATAGCCCAATCTTGGTTTTGAACTTTAAAGAACTTAACATGCTGAATAGGAATTCTTTTTCCAGGATGAAGTCTCTACTGCTTTTGAGAACCAGGGAAGGCCACACCAGTAAAGTTTTTTCAGTAGGTGGTATTTCTACTTACACACTGGGCAAAGACTGGGGCTGCAGCTTACCAGATAAGGTGAGCTTACCTTTCCTGGTCCATGCAGTGAGGTTACAGGCTTGGATAAATAACAGAATGAAGATCAGGAAAGGCAAATCTTGCAGGTACAAGCACGGGTGCTGTCAGCTTGGGTTCCCTTTGCCTTGCTGAGCTGCTGGGAGCAAGACCCTGTGCCTGACTAGGCCTGGCTTTTGCTAGCTCCTCTTTTCCTTACTGCTTTTCAAGGGGCAGGGGGAGCAGCCTCACAGGTGTCAGCCTTATGAGTGCATTTTGGGGTGCTGTTTGAGCCAGGTTACTACAATGCTGCACTTTACTGTATTCACAACAAAATGGAGTGGTGTCTTGGGGGACTAAGAGCTGGACAGGGGAGAGGATCTGTCAGCAAACCACTTGGAAACTTGTGCCCCTGCACACCTGAGCCACCATTCTCAGTGCTGCTGCACTTTGCTAAATTAGACTGTAGTACCTGCTGGTCCTCAGGTTGCATTCTCCTCAAGTTACTCATAGATCTGAGTGTAGGAACATCTCCTAACCGGTGAAGTTTAAAGAAAGTCAAAGGGTGAGAAAATAAAAAAATATCTGACATGGGAGAGAGCCCAGGGTTGGGTCTTAAAGGGTAAATATTTTTCTGATGTCTTACTGGACATACTCTGCAGGGCATCTTACTAGCTGTAGACAGAAAGCAAAGCTTTCTTTAACCTTTCTGGAATTAGAAGCATAGGTGTAATTTGAGTCTGGATTTTTTTATGCACCCTTCTGTCATACGAGCTACGACCTACATCTCAGCACTGGAATAAGGAGACCTCAGGAAACACAAGGTGGGGCAGGGAAGAAGGAAAAGCTTTGCTTTCTTCTGAGACAGAGAGTCCTGGAGGCAGGAGAGACCGTGAGGTTCTGGGATAGGAGGAGGATTTCTGCCTTTAGTGACAGAGACCTAACCTCTTACCTGAGACCTCATAGGCCTCTGTGTTAATCTGCTCCAGTGTTTCACCTTTGGAGGGTTTCTCCTACCAGCTATTTAGATCTCTCCTCAGCAAGGAGAACGGCTTTGCTGTTCTCTAGGCTGTTTGCTATGGATAGGGAGGACAGGTTATTGCCTTTTTTCCCTGCAGCACTCTTTTGAGTATTTGCTATGTCCCAGTTTTTTCCTCAGCCTAATCAATTCTCTGAGGCTGTGCTTGGAGGTCACTTTTGGAGATGTCCAAGGCAGCATGTTTGGTTTATTTTTTTCTGTCCCTGGGGAGGTGGGATCTGAAAATGGTCACAGTTTGTTCACTGATGTTTGCATGTGAGTGTAAGGTATGGGTGACATCAAGTATCTTGTATCAGGAAATCTAATTATGGATTGTGGTATGATGTTTTCCAGCTTTTCAATGTCATAGCTTTGCTGATTCATATTCTAGTCCATTTTGCATTTGCTTTATTGATTTTTTTTTTTTTTTTTTTTTGCTTACACATAGAAACTTGCCCACAGCCCCAGTGCACTGAGGCCTATTTTTCTCAGACCGTTTCTCTAATTTGTTAAAACCATTTGGAGCTCTTACCCTGTTTTCTAATGTACTTTTAGCTCCTTTCAGCTTTGCATCACCTGCACATTTACTAAGGACACTCTTTTTACCATTGCTGACTTCACTGATGAAAAATGTGAATTGTATGAAAACAGGACCCATGAATTGCTTGTCTGAAGGTGAATCACTTTCTAGGTGTGATTTGTTTGTTTGTTGCTTGACCAACTCTGCACCTACTCCAAAGCAGTTTCATCTAACCACATTCCTTTGCTGGCTTATGAAAACATCCTACAAGTCTGAATATGTCACCGTTTGAGCTGATACCAACAGCTTTGCCAATGCTGTCAAAAAAATATCCCAATCTTTGCTTTGTGGCTGCTGAGCCTTGTGCCAAACCAGTTTGCTTTGCTCATCTAAAGGTGGTGCTTGCTGCTTCCCATGAGGGGGAAGGTTGGGCTTGCCTGTTGGATGAAGAATTGGGAGGCAAATAAACAATATTTTCATTAATTTCTAGCCAATCATAGCTAACTACTAAGTCAAGGATGATCATAGGTAATTGGCTGTAGTTAGATTATTTTTTCCTTTTTGTGTGCAAGCACTCTGAACATACTTGTTCAGTCAACCACACTTCATTAATTAATATGGATGACAGCTCTGTGTACTGAATCACTAAACAGAAATTCCAAAAGGGAGATGCATCTCATGGGTACCAAGCAGCCTCCAGAGCAGGAAGGAAAGGGCTCTCTTCACACTGACTCCAGGCTCGGGCCATTCCTGCGGGAGCCCAGTTCAGCTCTCATCCAGAAACAGGTGATGATGTGCAGATTCAGCCCTGGCATTTAGCAACCCTTCTGTCTTTCTGATATCTCCTTTCGGACAAAATCATACCAACGTGGTAATCCTGGTGCAGGTGGAGTCTTGTCCCTGCAAGAGCAGCGTGCCAGCTGTTGAGCTGCACAGGATGTGACAGCCAGAAACTGCCAGGGACAGAGGGCATGTGCCCGGGCTGCCCTGGACTTGGTGAGTTAGGAGAGCAATTCGCAAATTCAGCACAGTCAGTAAGGAAGGAAAATAGACACAGTAAATAAAGAAATAGGCAGAGGGGTTTTTTGTAGTCACTCTTGGGGGCAGAGCTGGAATTTAGAAGGTTGTGACAGCCGTGGTCTGTGCCCAGCAGGAGGTGAGCAGGAGATTCCAGGAATCCAACTCATTTCCATTATCTTGTTCTTTCCTAAATAAAGAAAAAGAAAGAATTGAGAAAATTTGCCCATCCTGCCAACTTACCCGCCCTGCCCCTGAAGTTTCCCAGCAGGGCGCTTGCCCTGGATGTCAGGCCCAGCATTTCCCTCCCCGCTGCCCCATGCAGGGGCAGTTCGGGGCGGCTGCAGCCCCGGCAGAGCTGGGCCCCGCTGGCACCGGGGCCGGCGGACAAAGGGAGCCGCATCTGAGCCCCGCCGAGCCTGCGCCTGCCGGAAGAAACCTAACAATTCTTATTTACCAAATTGACAAAATCCTATCATTGCAATTAAGGGGATATGTAATTAACTGTGTCTTAATTACAGCAGCTGCCACTTCATCTGAATGCAGCAATTTGCGGAGAAACCGGGGGAGATGCTTTAAATTCGTGTGTGTAAACAGCGGGAGCGCAAACAGAGCGGCGTGCGCGGCTCCCGAGGCCGCGGTGCCTGTCCCGGGGCACGGGCGAAGGCCGAGGCTCCCCGGCTGCCGGCCCGCCTGGCCCTGGCGGCCTCTGGAACTCCCTCGGGAGGCAGAGAGCTCCAGGCAGCCCTGCCGCAAACCCGGGCTTGCACCTCGAGCTGCAGGGCTGGGCCCGGCACCGCAAACCCTCGGGAAGGCTTTGAGGAAGGCTTTGAACTTTCCTGACTCCCGGCCTCTGTGGGAGCAGCAGCCCCCGGTGCCTGTGCTGGGTGAGTTTCTCTTGGTCTCTCTCGCCGTGTACCTTCCTGATTTCATCGCTGTGAGCCGGCCCGAGCCCCTCTGCCAGCCTGTGTCCCCTCTGTCCCCTCCAGCTGCTCCAGCCGAGCTGACCCCATCCAGCTCCCGCAGGTCTGAGGTGTTTTAAAAGCCTCTGCATCCTTTGCTCTGCAGCCTCCCGTGGCTTACGTGGGTCAGTTCCTGGCAGCTGCTCTGGACTTCCCGGTGTGGCAGAGTTCTCCCTGCTGAGGCACCCAGAAGGTCAGGGTGTTTGTGGGCTCACTTGGGTCTCACAAACTACTTGGGTTTTGCCACCTTCCCAGCCCACCTCAGTGGTTGCCGGCTCCTGCTTCCTGGCTGTAACCAGAGCTTGGTGACTGGCTGTGCTGCTTAGGGTGGGGAGCTGTGACACAGTGGATGTGGGTTTGGACGTGGTTTTCCATATGTGGAGACGCAGCATGGATTTCCCTACACTTCCCAGGAAAGAGCCACAGGTGCTCAGGAGGTCGGAGGAGGGTGGTGCCCTGCTGGGATTGCTTCCCAGCTCTGCTCCCCAGATGTGACTGCTCCTGGGGATCAGGAGGAGAGGCCATGGTATCCCTCCATGCCTCAGTTTACTCCTGTCAGCACAGAGCATCTGTGTCTCAGGTATGGCTCACAAATACCTGAGACACAAATACCTAGCTAAGCCCAGAAGCATTAATTGCTGAGCTAGAGCTTGAAAAGAGCCTTCCTTGCACACCCCCTCTGCCACTGCTAATAAACAGATTGATGTGACAAAGGCTGAGGGCTGCGCCTGCTCAAGTTGGCAGACATCACTGGGGCTTCATAACTCAGCTGCATTGATTTGTCCTGTATATTCCACATGTGAAACACAGCCTCTCTCTGTGTGCTGTCAAGTCAGCACAGGAAGGACATCCTGCCTGGTGCTAACAACATCCCTCTGCTTTCCTAACTGAAACCTAGACTCTTTCCTTAGTGTTTCAGTAATGGGCATCATCACAGAGACTGGATTATTAATACATGCATCAAGAATTTGGAAACATGGGATGACATCCTGTCACTGTTTAAATGAAGGCACAACCTCCATGGCTGCTGCTGGTGTAACCAGGATTTCACTGGCTGGTGCTACTCAGCTGTCACAAACTCTCTTCACATCGCTCTGGGAGCCTCTGCGTTGCAGTCAATGGCACTTGGAGAAAAACACAGTTAAACTTGTTAAAACTTGTCCATGTTAATCTCTTAAAAAGCCCTCAGTCATTTTAGATTTCCATGCTGAATCAGACTTCATGGAAACCTACTAATGTTTCTCTTTCTGTCTTCTATGGGATGGAGCACACACACGGTGTTTTTAATACCAGTTACATTTGCATGGATACGCTGCCTTTGTTTCATCAACCTTCATGTTTTGCTGCCCACCTTTGGAAAGGTAAAAGGATATTCTCACTCAATTATTTCCTTGGGACTTGTCTGTGGTTGTGACTTGGGTACAGCCTTGGCAGGAGAAGTTAAAAAAAATAGGAGAAAACAAAGCAGCCTTTCATTTTTTTTTTTAACAAAGGTGGAGTGCCCAGGCAGGAGTGATGTAATTTTCACAGCTGTGGACAACTTCAGCTTTCACTGATGTATTTTGTGGGCTCCAGTATGGGTGCCAGCAGTCTGGCTTTTGGTAGCAGGATTTGGAAATGCCACCCAAAGGTTCCATTGTCATCCAAGTGACCTTAGCAATGATCACAAAAGTAATGCAGAAAACCAGACACCAGAAAAATATCTTTTCTCCATGTTCCCTGTTTGATAGGTGCATGGTTTCATCCCACCCTGCTGACACTACCACCTTCATTAGATGTATAAATTCTGTCAGCACAGCCAACTGAAGGCTTCCCTCGAGCCTGCCAGAGGCTGAATGAATTATGTTCACTCTCCCATGTGTAAACCTGGAGAGACAAACCTGTGGTTGGTCACACTTAGGCACTTCATATTTGAGCACCAGTCACGCAGTTAAAAATCTTTTTTTAAACATCAAGGTGTTTGTCAACAGTGCATGTCCCACACCCAGGAAGTGGCAACACTGTGGATCTGTGAAAGCCCTCCCTACCCCTGTCCCTGTTGTGTCAGTAGCTGAAATTCCTAGGGAAATCCAGAGGGACTTGCTGGTTTTTGCTACTGCACCTGCCCAACCCACACCATCTCTGCTCCCCAAAGGCTGCTCCCTCTCTGCAGGAGGCAGGCAGGGGCTGCTGGCTCTATCAAACCACAGAGTGTGAACAAAGGACTGTGAGGAGCTGGAATGAGATCACCAAAGCCATTTGATTTATTTGGGATTTGAGCCTAGGTTTTCTGGGTGAAAGTGAGTGCATTAACCTAGTGTGGGAGTTAATTCCTTGCCTAGTCATTATCCAGGCATCATTAAGGTATGCATTGTGCTGGAGGTCAAATCAGATTACTCTAAAGAATTTGGAATGGGAAAAATGCTGGGGTTTTTTCATCAGCCTAAGTGTTTGGTTATCTCAGTGTTTAGCAATTTATATTGTGCCTGTCACTGTGGCATGTTACTCTATAAACAGAGGGATGCTCCAAATCTCTTATTATTTTAGTGGCATTAATGTTCTTCATCTGGGGAAAAAAAAATAAAATAATTTCCCTCTGGAAGATAACAAAGTGGTTTAACATAAACAGTGGCTCTGGGAAAACTGCTCTCCGAGGCTCACTCAGGCAGAACATCCCAGAGCTGTGCAGTGGGACAGTCCCCCAGGCACACCTGGAGAGGCTCTGGCTCCCCCCACTATTGCAGGAAGGGCAAAGGAGGGTGCCAGCCTGGCTCTGAGCCTCCCAGAGAGGAAGAGGAGCAGCGCTGTGTGGCTCTCAGCTCTCGTGCTCGAGCGTGACTTTGGTGCAGAGCTCTCCTTGGGAGGTGTGAGGTGGGTGCCTCGTTCAGATCACACACTCTGGCACCAGGGAGGAGAAGCAGCACCCAGGCTGGAGCAGGAGTGCTCTTTTCTTGGCTATTCCTGAAGATACAGCTTGGATCTTTGATGCAGATATGTAATCCAGACATATGCTGCCCTTAGCCCCGAATGGAAAGATGCTGGGATGGTAGCTCCATCAGTGAGGCAGGAGCAAAGGAAGGGTGCAAGAAGTCAGCTCCCAGCCCCGAGAACCCTGTCTGGCTTTCTGGCTGTGGCAGCAAGGGGAAAGTACCCAGGAACTGGGAGCAACTTGAAAACCAGGTCGAACTAGTCTGTCACTGTAAAATAAGATGATGGTTCCCTTGGGACACACAGTGGCTGGGAAGGAAGTCTAAACATTGAGGCTATTTTAGTGCTGAGAGACACAGGTCATAGTCTCGGTGTCTGGCACACTCCTGTGAGGAGGAGAGGAAGGGTGAGAGCACCAGCTGGCTATATTGGGGATGGCAGGCAAAGGATTCTTCTAAGGCTGAAAGAGGCTTCCATAAATTTGTATCTGCAGGGCTTTTATTTAACCTTGTTTCGTATGGAAACAAGGCCAAGACAATAATCCTGCTAGCTCCCTCCAGAGGAATCCCAAACTTTCTGCCCAGTTTGAGGAAGGTGATTTTCTCAAAGATGTTCAGTCCCTGCAGTTCGGTTCTTTTGTCCAAATGGGCACCTGAGAAGAAAACAGACACCCAGACCTGCAGGACCTCAGGAGAAGCACTAGCAGGTGCCATGAAGGAAAGGAGATTTACAAGCCCTGAAGCAGCAGATATCTGCCTTCTGCAGCACAGAATGGAGAAATTGCTAAAGGGAGTACATTAAACACAAGGTAACCCAGGAGCAGGACATGCAGTTGCAGATCCAACCTGCAGAATTTCATCTGCCCAGCAGCATTTATATGTAATTAGTTTCAAACTGAATCTGAAATTCCCACGAGTTTCTCCATCCAGTGACTGAAACACGTTTGTGTACTTTGAAATTGACAGGATGGAGTTTAGGGGCCACGAGGACATGTCCTGAACTGCACTGAATGGCAGTGCCCAGTCAGCATGGGAGAGCAGGGTGGAAAGGGGTGCAAACCTGAAAGTGGGGCTGAAAATGTGTGAGGGGCTGAGAGAGGCTGAAAATCCTCTCCAGACACTTCCAGTCCCGCTGGCTATGGATCAGATACAGAGGTGAAACAGCATACACACAAAATGTCCAAAATGTCTTGTTTCCTGGCCAGTAGCACTGGGAGAGTTCATTAAATGCCGGATGAGGATCCAAACCACGTAATTTGTGTTTCAATCTAGCATGAAAGCTTTGTTCATTAAAGGAGGGATACAAATTGCTGCCTTTCTTTCTAAATATCCTGGTGCAGGCCTTGACTTTGCCCTGCAGCAAGAGGTCCTGAAAGCACAGAGTAAGATCAGCTTGCTAAGGAAGAAATTACTTGGTGCATGGAGTCCCAGTGGTGAAAAGCACTTTGTGCTGTGTCAGGGATGGTCCTTCTCTTGCATGCTCTTGGATTTTACCCAAGGCAGATCTGTGCCCTCATTGGGAACAAGATCCATCTATCATCTGTGTATTTCTGTACATTGAAACATGTGGGACAGTTTTAGTGTCAGCCATTCAGGTAGTGAGGCAACCTGGAAAAATGCCTCTATGGCTGCTTTTACCTTCTCCCCCATATATGAGGAACCTGGACCAGTTCCTCACTGCCTACACCTTTACTGGCCTTATACCTCCAGCACAACACTTGCAGGATAATGGCTGGAGTCTCCAGACCTAGCAACTTCTTCCTTGTGGCATGTGATGGCATCTGGCCTTCCTTAGGTGCTGGGACAGGAGGCTTGTGAGCCAAGGCCCCTCTCTGGGGCAGGACCCCGACACAAATTCCTGCTGATCAGCACAGCTTTGTTCTTTCAGTAGCAAGGATTCATTTTACAAGATGAACTGGGATGACTGCACTCCTACATTGCTGGGCCTGGCTGCTCCAGCCTGGCAGCTTGGCAGAGGCCTGGATTTGGCAATAGTCAGCCTGTAGTGACTGCGGGAGGGTGGGAATGGGAGACGATGCCCCTTCCTTCCATAGGGATGACACTGCCTGGGAGGGACCTAAATACACTTGATAGTAACTGGGTGGAGCAGTGGGTATGTGAAAGCAGAAGCCTGCTGACAGTGTGTCCTGAACCACTGAACCACTGGACTGTTTTTGTTTTCAGTGTTAAAGAAATGTTACAAAGACACCGCACTGGGGATGGGTAATTTAACCCTTGAGGGAGCCCATTTGACACCTTGTTGGATGACTGTGATGTTTACCTCCAATTCTGCAGTGGTAGCAGTATCCTCTGATATCTTTTAAAAGACAACTGGGGCAGAAGTGATGCTTATGCTGTGAAATAGGTCAAACGTGATGCGACACCTTATCTGTTTAGCTGCAAACCCCACCATTGCTCCTCAGCCTCTGTACTGATCAACTGATGGGTTTAAAATGCTGCTGAAACCTCTGCCTGTCGCCTCATATCACTGCATCAAGGAGCAGGCACGGCCCTGTGTCCTTTCAGCTCAAAGGATCTAATTATTGTATCTCATTTCTGTAACCCAGGGAAAGAGAGAGGGCCATCTTAATGCACAGATGGCCTGCGTTTTACGTCAGGAGCCCTGGGATTAGGGACTGTCCCAGCAGAGAAAGCTCGCTGGCCTTTCTTTTATTGAACTGTCTGCAAATGATGTGGAGTCAGAATCCCGGCCACCTGTGGCCACTAAACATCCAGTGGTGTTTTTTACAGGACTAACAACCACATCCTGAGCACATTCAAGGTGGGAGGGGGGGTGTGTGTGCAGGTGGAAATACACTCCAGCTTCCTAAATCCTACTTCCTCACTACATTGCAAGAAACAGGCATTATCTCCCACCCTGAGTTTTCCAATAATGTTATTAAACTGTAGGAAATCAACCAATTTCTTCATGTTGTCCCAGAGCTGGGAATTTTTTCACAGTGAATTCAGAAGATCCAAATGTGTCATTCTGGTTTGTGAAGTGCCTGGGAACAGCGCTTACCACCTTGAGAAGAAATCTTTAGTTCTGCAGGCATTTTAATGAGGTTGTAAAATGTCCTAAGTGTATGCTAAAGACCAAAAGATTAGCCAAAAAAAAAAATTAATGCACTTCTAGGTTTCACCTCAAATAATTTGATTCATATGAGAGACTAAAACATCCATGTAGGAGCTGAGCTGCTGGGGGAGGAGGCTTGATTCTGACAGCAGCAATGATGCAGCCCTGTCATGAGTAGGTGCTTCGTGGTACAGGGTGGAAATGGCTGGAAGAGATACCACACTCAGGCTTGTTCTTCCCCTAATTGCCTGACTTTTATCAAGGAATAGACAAAACGAGCACTTAAAATTAGACTCTGAGAGCTCTTGCTTAAATGAAGAGACTGTCAATATTTGCAGAGCGATGCTTCGGCTCACCCAGACGATATCTGAGTACGTGGCACTTGAATGGCTGAATACATGGAGCACTCTCTTCCCTTTCTCTGTTTAATGAAACAACAAAATAGGGAGAGCCTGATTTTGCTTTTCAGGTTTATTGTGTTCATGATTTTTCCAGATTCTCACCAACTTGGTCTTAACTTCTGAGAAGCTACTTCAAACAGCACACTCAACACAATGGTACACACAGGACTAATACTATATGAAACACAAAACAAAAGGGGAGAAAAAAGACTCTTCCCCCCCCCTAAATGCTGTAGGTTTCTGCTTCTCTAATCTCCTGTTTTCTCTAGATTGTCAGATGAAATACTCAGAGCAGACACTGACTGGTTCTGGAAGCAGAGCGGGAGAGCATTGCCTGAAGGCTGAATTGAATTGTAACACAGCGCGATCTTGCCAGGATGGCTAGGTAAAGCATCCCACACAACACCCTCGTTTCTTGAACTTTTATCACTAAGAAATCATCATTTTGAAGCTGATGGGCATTTAGATCCCAGGTGGCTGGCATCTCTTTGTGAATTTTTTATTTTACTTTGCTAGAATAGCAAAGTTATCTCTTTGTGAATTTTTTATTTTACTTTGCTAGAATATCAAGAGCCTGGTCTGGAGCAATTTCATGCTTCTCAGGTAGGGCCAGACTCTGAAGGATCTGTATTGTTACAGCTCAAAGCATCCACAGTGAAGGCTTCTGTCCTCTCATCTTTGTGTGCTCAAAGCATTTCTCATCCATCCCTGACCTCTGATCTTCTTGTACCTCTGGCTTTTGCAGGCAGTCAGTTGTCCTCCCTTGCAGAACCTTCCCTGTCTCTGTCTCCCAGTGATGTGGGGCTGATTCCCACAGCAGGGGGCAGAAAGTCTTGTGTGTCTGCTTCCCTGCCCCAGTGCATCTGTCACCCTGCATGGGCATTGCTGGGTCCCTGTGCTGGGGAGCAGCATGGGTGTTGTTCATGCAACAGCACTGCCCACCTCTTCCATCTAGACCTACATTTAATAAATGTCTTGTAAGCCTCTGAGTACTTTATAAAGAAGGCTGAATGTTTTTATCTTCCCTCTACAGCTCAGATGCTTGCTAAAAGCCCCAGCACATGAGGACCTCATTTTCAATTTTCCTGAACTGATGTCCTGTCCATGGCACCATGATGCAGTCACCAGTTAGACCCCACAGCAGGTCCCTGAAAGTGAGAAGATGTTCTCCATCCTGGGAGTACGTGCTGACCTATCCCTAAGGTCAGGGCACACAATTCCAACCCTGATTTCCTGGAACAAACCATCCATATAAGCAGAAGTATCTGATAAATTTGGTCTCGCACAGGCTGTTCATTGCAAATCTTAATGCAAATAAGAAAAATGTCAGTGCTAAAAGAAAAAGAGTATTTAGGAAAAAAAATCTTGAGCTGTTTTGTGGCATTTGTGCATAAAATAATGAGGCCAAATATATCACCATTGGATTTGAGCCAGATAAGTTCATAACGTCTAATCCAGCTGGTGGATCATGACTCCCTTCATTATTTAAAGCAATGCTGTGGGAAAAGACACACAGCAAAGCTAACAAGATGGTGCTTGAGCTGCCATATTCCTGGCAGCCGGACAAATGCAGCGTGCGTTTTCTCACACCAGCAGGGAGAGGAGAGGAAAACGTGGAGCTAACAAGGAGCCCAGCACTCCCTCACGACGCAGGCTGAGCCTCACCCACTGCTGTCTCCCGGCAGGCTGCCTCTGTTCATCTCCAGGGATGGCATTTCCCTGCTCCTCCCTGACCATGCTGAGGTGCCGTGCTGCCCAGGCACAGAGTGGTCCATGCAGCTCTCCATGCTGTCCCCCCAATAGCAGGAGACAGGTGCCAAGCACCTACCTTGCAATGCTTCCCCTGTGCCCACTGCTTGGCAGCTCAGGGATGGAGCCACGCTTGGTAACTTTGCATGGGTTGGCCCTTCAGTGACTTATTTTTTTTCTCCTAATTCACCCAGTCTCCCATGCAAACTTTCTGGGTCGTGTGTTGGTGTGGAGATCATATCTGGGTTGCATTCTCTGGTCTGCAGTACCCTCAGCCATCTCCTCCTCTCCTGGATTCCATGCCCCTTCTACACTCGTCTCCTTGCCTGAGCCTATCCTTCCTGACTGGCAGTTTTTGGCACTGCTGATTTGGGAATGGTCTATGGGCTCCACCACAGGCCTGTCCCTGCTCGTGGTCCCTCTGCTTGTCCCCTGCTGATCCTGAGGGGCCACCCTGCAGGAGCTGGTGGGCATTGCCTCAGGGTGGCTGACAGCTCCCTGTCCCCAGAGAGCCTCCAGCAAGTGTCAGCCCCAGGAGGTGTCTGGCTGCCTTGTGTTTAGGATGATGCTTTTCAGGCCATGAGCACACTGGGACCAGCACAGCTCCCACAGCAGGGAGGACACAAGGGCTGTGCATAACTCAGGATGCACTTGGCACAGAGGCAGCCACGTGTGTGTGTGTGCCTGCATCGTTCTGTATAACTGTGGGAAGATTGATTGGGGGCAATGGCATTGGCATGCACAATTCTGCTCCTTCTCCTCCATACTTGGGTCTTTCAGTTCTTCTTTGCCTGTTTTAGAGGCAGCTTTCTTGTGGAAAAAGATAAAAGGACACCTTTGCTTCATTGCTCATGATATATGGTTATGAGGGCAAAGCATTTTTTATTTTTCTGGATAAATTTTAAAACAGTGTCCCAGTCACAACATTTGTTTTCCTTTTGAGGTTCATTTTCCAGGAACATTGATTATTGTCTTGGAAAGCTCACTGGGCACCTCAGAGAGCATGGCACTTGTCACTGTGGTCCTTAAGTGATGCATCAACAGGACTGCCATGTATCTCTAGCATCTCCCAAATATATGAGAATAGGCAGATATAAACAAAAGCTTGAGGCACAATGAAAAGTACAAAAATATGATTAAGGAACTTGCCTGCAAATCAATTTTCACCTGATTTTTTCCTCTTCTGTCTCAATCTGACAAGCTCCTCTGTCATCCATTCAGGCTTCCAAGAAAAAAAGCAGGGCAAAGCAGACATTACCTCGTATGGTGGAAAACAGACCCCTCTTTGTATTGTAGGTGATTTTCCCAGTTCTCTTCCACATAAAAAAGGAATACAACATTGTTATGTGTTTGTACATCAGCATCTGACTCCTGGTAGACTCAAACAAGAGGAGACACAGAGCAGGAATCAGAAATAGCTTTATTGTAGTGCTGGCTGTCTCAGCAGAGGAAGGACAAAAGAGGTAGAAGAGCTCATAAACACCCAGAAATAGATGTGGTGATTTCACAGTGCACTCAACGCCTGCTTGGGCACAACTTCCTTGGAGGGCAAACATTGCCTGCCTGCGGGCTGAGCTCAGGAGACAATCATTTTGGGCAAAGAGAGTTTGGGCAAAGGGAACAGGGGCTGGGTCTGGACTGTGGGAGAGTGGAAGGGGCAGAGACACTGAGTGGCAGAGCCCAGAGGCTCAGGATGCTGAACATCTGCCTGTGCACCAGCTCTGGCATTTGCTGCTGGTTCTGCAGCTCTGCTGGATGTTTTGTGGAACCAGCTGGGGACTCTTGCCAGGCCGCTGCTTTCCTCAGGCTCCCAAATCTCAAGATGCACACACTTTGAGGTCCCTCAAGACAACCACCAAACCCCCTTGCTTGCTTGTTCAGGAGCCATCCATGGGTGTGTGGGTGCCCAAACACTGCTGCTGATCCTTGTGCAAGGCAGGGAAACCTCCACAGAGAGCACCTGCACATTTGGTCCCTAGGTCTTGTTTAAAAACCCTTTCCCAGACAAAGGGTGAGCACAGCAAATGCCTGCTTGCTGAGCCAAGAAGCAGCACCTCTCTGGGTGACACCCTCCCTAGCAGATGTCTGTGAGTGCCACTTCCCTCTCTGCTCCCGGCCAGCATGAAAAACTGCCTCTGTCTTTCCTCATTACCTTGTCCTCCCTCCGTCTCCTCATTTCTAGAGCGAAGAAATGCAGTGCCTTGACCATTCCGGACAAGTGGTGGCTGCTCGCTGCTGAAGGCTCCATGGGAAGTGGTATCAGTTCAGTATCAGTGGTATCACGCCAAGGCTGGCTATGGCTGAGTTTTTGGAAAAGTGAGGCTTGTGCCTGCATGGTGGGTGATGAATGTGCCAGAGAGAGGGAATGGGATGGTCCCCACAGCATCACCTCTGCAGTTTGTGTGCAGAGTTATACTCTTTACACTTTACTCTTTCTGCTCTTTAAGGCCACTTTTGGGTTTTCCTTGAGGGAAACCCATCAGGTTTTGCTCTTCTGCTGCTTTGCACCTAGCCCTGTGGGCATGGGATGAGGCCAGGGAGGGGGATGCAGCAGGGGGCAGGGGCAGGGACAGGCAAAGGGCCAGGGAAGCCCACGGGCACACGAGATGTTATTGAACTGTAGAGAGAAAAAGCCAAGAGGCCTCCAAAGCTGCCCCCATACAAAAGTATGTTTTATATTTATATATAATATTTATCTATAATATATATTTATTTGTACATACACATACAAAAGTATGTTTTGTAGTTTTTTGGACACGAGCTGAATGTTATAAAGTTTTGCAAAGTAACAGTAGCTGCCCGAGCACCAACTCTCCGGCTGCCCCTGCAGAGAAAAGCACGGTCCGACACAAGCTCGGGCATCCCTGCGCCCTCTGCGCCCCGGGAAAGAGCCGGGTGCGGGCTGCCCTTGCCCGAGGGAGAAAATAAGAGAACCCCTGGGCTCCCGATTGCTGTGCCAGACCCCTCTGGAGCGCTGGGTGCTGCCGGGACATCCCCGGGGGGCTGACACGGGCACCCAGCCACGCTTTTTGTTTGGTTTTATTTGTCCTTTCCCGTCCGAGGCCAGGGACCAACTCGAGGGGGACCCCGCAGCCCATCACAGGGACGCGAGGGCTCTCCCCGCTCTCGGGGCCGGCCGGGCGGGGGTCGCGGCGCGGCGCGGGCGGAGCGGGCGCGGCCGCCAGGGGTCCCTCGCCGCTCACGGTTGCGGCGGCGGGACCGCGGCGGGCGGGAGCGGGCGGGGGCCGAGGGACGGCAACCCCGGGGCCCCGCCGCCGCCTTCCCCTTCCCCGCCGCCCCCGGGGCAGAGGCTCCGCTCCGCCGGCCCCGGGCAGCGCCCGCTGCCGCCGCGCCGAGCGCTCCGCTCGGAGCCTCCGCCGGAGCGGGGCAGCGGGCACCGGGCGGAGGGAGCGGGGGTGAACGGGGCTCCCAAAGCAAGTCAGCACCCCGGGCATTAGCGAGCCTTCGTATTTTTATTTCTTGTTGTTTTCTACCGTGTCGTGCCGGTGGTTCCGCCGGCGCGCCGTGCCGAGCGGGCACAGAACGGCGGCGGCGGTCCCGGGACGCGGGGCTGCCCCGGCTCCCGGCGGGCCCGGCCGCGCTCGGCCTTTGTTAGCGCCGCGCACGCCCTGCCCGCCCTGCCAGGGACTCGCAGCTCCCAAGGGAAAAAGAATTAAAGCCGTGGCCGGATCAAAAGGGGGCTTCGGTGGGCGATTTTAGGGCTGCGACGAGACCAAACTATAAAATCCGACTGAGAACTGAACCACAATCGAAAGTGCTGGAGGTGGAATTTTTTTTTCCTTCCCGCAGAGACTCTGGGTTTTGTTTCAGAAACTTCATAGGCGTAGGAGCTGGCTGCAAAGGTTGAACCAGATCTATTCCAAGTTTTATCTGCCTCACAAAAGTCATTTTGGCAGCCAAGGAACCGACAAGACCTGAATCCAAAACCAAGCAGAAGTTCCCTGTTAGAAACTTTAGAGCAGGAAAATGTCTAGCACTTCAAAACAATGTAGGCTTTCATGTGAAGCTCTTTGCAAACTTACAAAACAGTAAGAAGTTCTTGGATAAAACCCTGTTTATTTGTGCTGCGCACCACCAGCAAGTCCAGGTTCCTGTCCCCAAGGTGAAGGGCCTGCAAGAGCGTGCAAAAATTGGCTCTAAATGCATGGTTGTGTATGGCTCCAACACAAAAAAGCTGTGACAGGCAACTGAATGAAGTAAATGCTTTTCCTACCAGAGTAGTGCAGCGAGTGCATCTGAGGCCATTCCTCTTCTCCTTCCTAGTTTGACATTTTCCTGGCCTCGTATGCTAATGGAAACCGTCCTAAACTAGCAGGTATCACCTGCCCCTGCAGGGAAGCAGCATCTCCCTCTCATAGTACTTGCCACAAGTGAAAATTTCTGGAAACAAGTGAGAAAGCTGAGTTAAAAGGCTTTATCTTGCACATGTAACACTGCTGCAGAATGCGACACAGACCGTCGAGAATCTGAGCCTGTTACAAAACTGCCATTCAGCACAGAGGCAAGTTTCTTGAGCATCTCGGTGTGTCCCCACATTGCCCTTCTGAGGTCCTCAACATGAGGTCTTCCTCCTGCCGAAGACCTCACAGATGGGGCAGCAATTGCTGCGGGAATAAACTGCAGCCAAGGAAAGTGGAATTAGGCATCGTGCAGCCAGGGCTTGTGTGTCACTGTTTCCCCTTGAAAAATTCACTCATTTTACTTGTGATTTGAATTGCAGCTGCAGTCTGAATTGCAGGACCCTCTGCGCTGTGCCATGCACAACTGCATAATTACAGGACGGCATGTTCTCCACTTGATTGCGATCTGAGCAGGGTGCTTCCTCCCACCCCGCCAAAATGGCCCCCAGCCAGAGCCCATCAGCCTGCCGGGGGAGGGAAACCCGCTCTGCTGGGAGTGCAGGGCACAGTTCGCAGGGAGACGAGCAGGGAGAAGCGCTCCCAGGTTGTGGAAAACGGGAGGGTATCACAGAAAGCTGCAGGACCAAAAAGGCAACTGGGTAATGCTGCAGAGCACAGGAGAGAAAGGGGTTGGCTCTGTGTTGACTGCTTGCAGCCTCCCAGACCGAGGGTGTGTGGGCGCCATCAGCAAGAAGACTCTGGCTGTGTGGGGACATCAGGACTTTGGGGGGTGACACCTGGAAGCTATTAGGCTTCATACAAACAGTTCTCCAAGCTGCTCCAGGAAAACGGATCACTAAAAACAACATTAACCTTCAGCACACATACTCCATGACTGTCTCGACATGGCAGCTTTTAGAAGAACACTCTTGATCGTAACATATTTTACCTGGGAATCAAAACATCCTAACACGTGACCTCGTGGTGTATGGGATAGCAGGAGTTTTGTGCAAGCAGGGATCCCCCAGCTCTGTGTCTGAGCAAGTCACATTCCAGTGTTTTTTCTAATGATGCATTTACCCTCTTCTGTGTGCCGGGTAAAGTGCACTGAGACATTTTAATCAGCATTGTCAGGAGATGTTTCTTGTCTTGGCTTCAGAAGCCTTGTCTGCATCCTGTTTCACTGTCCAACTCTTCCTGTCTAATAGTTGTTATGCTACAGAATTTAGATTTGGAAGCAGGAAAACTGCATGGACAGATGACCCAGAAACTTTCTGGAAGCACGATCAAGGCAGACACGTAACTTCTTTAATTACTTTTTATATTTAAGTGCTTTCCTTCTCTGCTTTATTTCTGGGTTCACGTCAACAGAGCTTTCTTCTTTATCTACTTCAAACATGATGTCTGCTACCAGGGCTGCTATTTAATTATTTTCCTGTAATATGCATCTGGAAGCATTGAAGATTTTTTCCTCTGTATTACAGTGCACGTGATTTGTTTTCTTCCTATGCAGCTGGATCATGCCTTTTTATAGATGAAGATTTACCAAAGTGAGAATCTTTTCTCCAATTAAATACTCTCAGTTTAAGAAATCATTCTCATTTTACGTGGAAAGGATATGTCTTGAAGCCTATCCAGGCAATACAAGGTAATTGATGTTTCCTCCTTTGTGAGGTGTTGTTTTCTTCTCAAGTTGTTTATGTTTTATCATGGAGAGAGCCCTGTGCAGTCAAAAGGTTATTCATAAATAATGAGCACACAGAAGTCTTTCCCTCAGCTGAAGGGAAAATGGAGAGAGAGCAAACCCACAGCTCCTCCTGAGGCCAGGTGTCACCATCAACATCTGCCCCAAAGTACCGGCGCTCACGATGGATTTGCCCTTTCCAGGAAAGGTGCTCCTGCCCGTGGCAACTTCAGACACACGTGGGGTGATGCTCTGACCACTGCAAAAGGCAGAGCTCAGTTTTAAGGCAAGAAATCCCTTTAGTACAGTCATCTGGGGAGATGTCACAAATTTCTGGGTGCTGGAGCCACTCTATAATTTGAAGATTTTCTTTGAGACCTCTACCTGGACAGCATGTGCTGTAGAGGAAATGTCAACTCAATCATTGTTCAGTGAGGTGTTGTTGCATTTTTTTTTCCTAAAGATACATTTAAAGGGCAACTCATTTGCATAAGATTTTCATATCCTTGGTCTTAAAAAGGCTTAAGGAGCCAGGACTGTGATCTGAAATCTAATATTCTTACCTTTTGCAGTGGCAGAGGACAGGGGGAGTTGTCATTAAAAAACGATTTTGTTCTCTTTGTAAAGGAGTATCGTATAAACTGTGAAAGATATGGTTAAAATAGTAAATAGTGTTACAGTTTTGGATTTTTATTGCTTTACCCCAGGCATTTACTGTGGGTTCTCTATGTGAAATGTGATGGAATTATTGTGAAGATGCATTGTTTAAATATTAAACATTAATGTTCTTCTTTTGATGGTGAAGCCAGTATTAAACCTGTTAATTTTTCATTAAAACACCTAAAGCCAAATTTGTTTAAGCTCTCAGTTTGCTGTCATCTTCATAATAGAGAACACCGAGTAAAAGACACACAGATGTGAAAATAAATAGGAGTGAAATGTGGGAGCCAGCTCCAGGCTTCCTCACAAGGTGGAGGGGAGCTGGAGGGGAAGAGAGAAGCAGCAGGAGGAGAAGGAAAAAGAAAAGCAGCTCAGGGAAGAGAGGATGAGGGAGGAAAACATAATAATCTACAGAGCAAGAGCAAAAAGGTTTGTAAGTATGAAACACAGGGCACGGGAAAGGGCTGATCCATGGGAAGCAACTCCCACTTGGCAAAGGGCGCCAGGGGGTGCAGGGCTGGGGACAGGTCAGTGCTGGGGATGGCACGTGCCACTGTGGGATGAGGCCTTTCTGAGCCCCAGCCAGAGCCCTCACAGCATTCCCAGCAGGAACTGGAGGCAGGGATCCTTCACGGCCGAGTTTGGCCCCAGGTGCTTTATTTGATCTCGGTGTGACGCGAGAAGTGTGAGCCAGCTCCTGCTCACCATTCCCAACATCAAGGGCTGCACCTGTAAAATTGCATCCAGATGGGAGCATGTGCCATCACTGTTGTTTTGTGATCGCCAGCAAGAAAAATAACTTGCAGGAGGTGTTTGTGTGCGATCCTTTTGAGCATAAATGATTTTAAGCTGTGGTTGGCGGGTATGGTAGTGGCTGGGCAGGGAGATGGAGTAGGAAGCGCTGGATGAGGCTGCATTTGCCAAGCAAGGAGAAGGATTTTACAGTAATTGAGATGTGAAATGCTGAGAGTCTTGACAAGAGTTTTAGCTGTACAGATGGGTAAGGAAGGCCATATCTCAGAGATGTTATGCAGAAAGAATCTGCAAGCAGCAGAGAGAGAGTTTGGATGTGAGCCTGGGGGAGGCACCCACAGGAGTCGCTGCCCAGGTGACTCTGGAGAGGCAGTGAGGAGTGAGGGATGGAAGCATGAATGGAGGGAGACATGGAGGGGTGGGTGGGTGTCTGGGGGAAGGGACGGGGCTGTGCAGAGCTCTCAGGATCAGGGATCCATCTGCAAAAGGGTGAGGCAAAAGATGGGAAGCTGTGTTTTACCCTTGCTGTGTGCAAGCTGATTTCTGCTTGTCCACATAAAGATGAGACTTCATATACTTCATATTTTCATCTGGGTAGGAGACAAGTCTCCAGCAATGCACTAGATGTAGCAGGAAAAATACATTCATGGCTAACAAAGGACTAACACCTTCCCTTTCATCCAGCTATAAAGACCAAAAATAAATATAATAATACTTAATATAAGCTATTTTATTAGAAATAATAGGGGAAGAAGGCCCATATTTAACTTTGGTTATTAGAATTTTTTTTAAATACCACTTTTCTGTTGTTTTAACCAATCCAATTAACCCTGTTAGAAAAGTCCCATCCTATTTAATGAGGATAATATTGACAAGGACTTACAGATATGCCATAGAATTACTGCAAAATCTGGGGGGCCCTGATACAAGAGAGGCCTAAACTGAGCTGTTGGCACACAAGCACTGAAGGAAGCGGGGCAATCAGGGATGCTGAGGCAGTGGGATAAGGTCCAGCCAGCTCACAGGGCAGCAGGCAGCACAAGCAGCTCTGTATTCCATTGGATTGTGCATAGCAGCCCAAAAACTTTCATCACTGCTGCTGGTCATATTTTTCACCTGAATTATTTATGCTCTTTTCTGCAAGGGCAGTCTCTGTGTATTCCTCTCCTTCACTCTGTCCTTCTCTTTCTCCTTGTTTTTCTTCCCTCTCTGCCTTACGTGACCAGCTCATTTGCAACGTTTCTGCTGCAATCCTGCCGAGATTCATTTTCACTTTTTTATTGAAAAATCAAAATCTTTGGAATTAAAAGCTCCCAATATTGAATTTTCAATACAGGTGAAAATTATGCTCTGCATGACAATGAGGAGAAGGATGTGCTGAGCTGGGAACACGATGACGTAGGAACCAGTGAGTTCATGTCTGACCCACACGAGACAACTGGGGCAAGTATTTAAAGAAAAGCAAGAAAGCAAAAGGCATTTGGGAAGTGCAGCAGTGAACATGGGGGAAGGAACTTTTCCATTCAGGGCAGGGGTGGTAGGAGGAGAAATATTCCTGCCCTTCGATTGCAAAGCAAAAGCAGGAGCAGGATGCAGAATTTTTGGGTGGTGGATGAGTTTGTGGACAAGCATTGGAGACTTGAGGATTCCCAGCAGGGAAGAAGCAGGTTCTTAAGTGCTGCTCTGGCTGCTCCCACCTGTCCATTCCAGGGACCTCGTGCCTGCAAACGCCTGGCTGTGCCCCAGCGTGGGCTGAGCGATGGGATGGGGGATCATGGCAGGGAGGGGTGAACCCCTCTGCTGCAGCAAATGCAGTGAGGAAGCTGAGGGTGTTTTCTTTGTTAAATCTTCCACTGAACTGATGCAGATCAGCAGCAACATCACCAGCTTCACTGGCACCCAGCATCCCTTTAATTGCCATCCAGCCTGGCTCCAAGAGGGGTTAAGCAAGGCCATGGTGACACTGCCAGTACACGCTGTGACTGCTTGCCTGGCTCGCACCAAGTTATCCACATCTTGCACTTTCCTGCAGTATCCTCCTTTCTCTGCTAGGCCCTTTGTAGTTGCCTGGGCCTGTGCCCAAGTGAGAGGTGCACATTCAGAGAGTGACCACCCTGGGAGGGACATGACAAGAGAGAGTCCTTGTGCATGCCAGGTGGTGGGTCAGAGATCCTCAATGCAGTCACAAAAATCTTTTCCTTCAAATGTCTAAGAGCACACTACTGCTCGAGCACTGTTTCATTTCCTGTGAGTCTTTGAAGATGAGGAAAATCACGTAGGTCTCAGTTTCCAGTGAATGTGAGACTCCAAAATTAATTCAGAGCAATCCTCTACTTCTCTCATGCTGCCCATCCACAGCCCTGAGCCTACAGCTGGCCCTTGCAAAGTCAGGGGAAGTTTTGCTGCTGGCATTGACTGTCCTGGGAATAAAGCAGGGCAAGGCAGGGAAAACAAAACACATGGTGAATCCCTGGAGTGCCTGAGCCATGCAAAGTGTTGGGTAGCTGCACCAGGGCCATATTATCTGTATGGGAAACCCTTGCTGACCTGGAAGGAGCCACCAGGAATGTTCCACGACACAGCCCCAGGCGCTGGAGCGAGCAGCCAGCACCACCTGGCCCCATTGGGCTCTGCACCCTCGGGTCACAGTAGCTGTGAGTCCTGCCCCGTGCAAAGAGACAACAGGAGGAAATCAATTTGGATGCAAAGCACTGTTATGAATATTCACTGTTGCTCCCTCCCTCCCACCGACCCCGTCTCCCCTCCCAGCTGGCCCCAGGGAAAGAAACTGGCAGCAGCAGTGAGAAGTGCTGCAGATGGATGGTGTGTCATGGGCACAGCTGGACAGATCTGGCACCCAGGTGTCAGTCCAGTGCCTGCCAGCTGCCCAGCAGTCCCCAGAAATTTGTGGCCGAGGGATTAAAGCGGAGAGGAGTCCCCCTCCTCACTTGGAGCAGCCTTGCTGGGGGAGTTGGTGCAAGGCAGCAAACCTTTCCCACCAGGATCCTCAGGGCCAGGTTGCTCTGCCAGGGAGGGCACGGAGAGTCCAAGGGCTGGACATGGTGGCTGCTGCCTTGCAGAGCAGGTGAGTGCTGGCAGCCCCCAGACACTGCTGAGCTGGTGTGGCCACAGCTGAGCATGACTGAGGGTGGGGAGGCCTCTGCAGGTCCTCTCCTGGAATGCCTGTGGTGGAGGTGGGTGGTCTGGGCACTGGAAGAGACCATCTCCTAAGGCAGATGAGGTGGCCCTGCTGCTCCCAGAGGAGTCCTGCACTGGATGCCATCCTGAGAGATGGAGAAATGAATAATGGAAATAAAAGCTGGCAGTTGGTTAGGTACCAGATGATCATGACCTCATTTTTTTTGGTGCAAAAAGAAAAGTTAAAACCCAGTACTAATTAGGGACATTTGGTGCTTACATTGATAGAGATTATGGGCTGAATAGCCTGGCAGAGAAAACAAGAAATATGTTAATTGTTGTTGCTGAAAGATATTTTCTTAAATGTGCAAAACCCTAAGCTCAAAGGATTGAGAGGTTATGCCCAACCCAATTAAAAAGGAACAAAACTGAAGTTTTGTGTACATATTTCTAAAGAAATATGTTTGTGAGGGTTATGTGTGAAGTGTGCCTACATATGAATGTCTGCACACACACATAAATGAAGATGGGGACCAACTAATAAGGAGCAAGATGCTGTGGAGTCTTCCCTGGACACTGGATGTCAGCAGGAGTGACCTTCAGGAATGGCCAACAGGAGACATGGGTTGCATGGTTTCCTTCCCACTTTAATCACTCCCACATTGATCATGATGTCTCTGGGAATGTCGGTGTTTGTATTACATGGACTTACATACATCAGCAGAAGAATGGGAAGTGGGTTACAGTGAATGTTGCAAAGAGGCAAGGAACAGCACAGAATTGGTAAAATAAAAAAAAAAGGATCAAAATGATACAAAGTTATAGTTAAAGACAATTAATGTGGGGGTTTTTAAAGCATATTAGTAGCACAGGCAATCTGAATAACACTGTATCACTCAACAGGAATTATAAACTGTCAGTCAAACATGGTACAAAAAGGGTTTTGCAACCAGTAAATATTCCTTTTGTGCATTTGGGAATGAACATACGTGATATTTGCATCCCAAGAAGATGACCATGATGAGGATGTCTGATTTTCCAGCTCCATGTTGGCTCCATCTCTGCAGGGCTCCAGGGTGCTGCAGAGTTCCACAGGGTGATGAGGGCTTTGGCCAAAGACCTCCCTGGCAGCTGCTGCTGTGATCACACAGTCTCCAGTCCTGTTCACTGCGATGGCCTTCCACAAACGTGCACTCCCCATCCTGCTTCGTGTGTTTTATCAGGCCAGGCTTGCAGAGTCCTGCTGGAGTCTGTGCTTTGGAGGACTGTCCATCCTGCTCCCCTCTGCATCTTGCCTGGACAGAACCCACCAGAGCTTCCACAATGGGACAGATTTCCCCAGGCCAGCTGACCCCAAAGATGGTGAGGCTGCCCTCGCCAACCTGGAGCTGGACATCATTTAGAGGCTGCCCTTTGAGAGCTGCTTTTACCATGAGTCATTGTATTCATGGGACTCAGAGTGCAGGGTTTTTTTTCTGAAGTGCAACTTTTACAATAAACAGTTACAACAGAGATTTCAATAGCTCCTGCTACAGACTCAACTTTAACCAACATCTGGGAGAATCTCTCAGATGATTATTATCTGTTTTCTGCTCAAGACGATGCTCAATTGGCTTCCACTGACTCAGCAAGCAAAGGCATATTTTTCTGGACTGGTCTAATTTGTAATTTTCTTGGTTACTCTTTCTCTTTTTAAAGAGGCTGTTGAAGATTTTTGATTTCTCATAAGCCATTAATGGAAATTCTAAGGAACTTTTAAGTTTAGTTAGCTGGCTTATAACCATTAGATGAAATTAACTTGCTTTATCTGTGAACCCCCTGTACCTTCTGCAGGATGGCCATGCTCTCTTGACATCCTGCATACTGGATGATGGATAAAGGATCCAGCCTTTCAGCCTGGATACTCAGGAAGATTCTGAATCAAACACTTACTCATTGTCTGTCCATCACTCTGCCCAGCCTGTGCTGTTCATGTGTTATCCATTCCCATCACCCACCTCTTGCACTTGAGAAAGTTTGGAGATGTTTGGTACCTGATAGCCTGCAATTAAGGGTTCTGCCAGGCTGTGTAGTGATAGTGCTTTGCCCTTCCTGAAGGATGCAGACTGCCTTCCTTCAAAAGGGCTGTGTGACTTATTCAAATTGCTTTTGTTTGTTTTTCTTTATGAAGCAAGTTCTTTTTAATTGCTAAACCTCCCTTTCTGTCCCACTGGAAGCTGGACTAAGGCAAGTTACTACACAGTTTAGCCTCAGAGGTGCTGTTCTGTTTAGTTCATAGATTTACTGCTGATTATCAAAGTGAAATAAGACAATAAAGCATCATTTTCTTGCCTTGCCTGGCCTCCCCAGAAAGCACAGGACAGACATGGGTAGTCCAGGAATACTGATTCCCACAGTAAATGCAACCTGGGGACATTAAGCTGAGGTCATTGAAGTGACTGGGCAGAAACATGTGGGAAGGCTTTCCCAGTGCCATGGTAAGAGCAGCAAGGCTGGAGGGAGGCCCTGCAGGGGTGTTTGGGGCAGGGGCTCCCCCGCTGTCCTTGGCACCCCATGGAGGGGACCCCTCTCTGCTCTGTCTGGGGACAGGGTGAAAGTCAGCACGCTGCACCAGCACCTTGGCAGGCATTGAGGTGAATCTTGGGCCACGTGTGCAGGGGTAAAGGGGTGCACATGGCTTCATTGCAGCACAGCTTCCCATTTTAGCAGGATGCTTTGCCCTGAAAAAGCTGATCTGCTTGGCCTGGAATCTGGTCAGTAGAAAAGGCAATGCAAGCTCTCTATGGGGAGCTACCGTGGTGCCATAGTGGTATTTTTGGTGCTGAATATGCTAAAGGCCAGTCTGGCTTACCAGCTTCAAACACACATCTGCCCCTTTGAAGTGAGATTTCACAGATAAGCTGCTAAACTGACCTGGAGGCCTATGACTGGCAGCCAGCTTCTTTAGGCTATAAAAGTCCAGTCTACTTTCATACAAGTTAGATTCTTCCACATCCTCTTCTTGAAGTGGGAAGTGTGGAGTTTCTCCCATGGATTTTGGGACACCTCTTCGTGGTTCCTTCTCAGGGATTGAGAGAAAGAGGAAGAAGTACTCCACAAAGAGAAGTGTGATGAGAAACATCAACCTCAACTTAATGTTTCTCTTGCTAGATTTAATATAATTGCTTTAATTGCACTATACCATTTATGTTATACCACAGTTGCCTAGCTTTTATTCTGTGTAGTAAGTAATTCTAATTAAGATCTTCAAACTGTTCATTTGTCTTAATAAATGACTCATCTTTTATAAATACATCTGATTTGCCACCATTAAAACTTGTGGGGCAAAGTTATAAAGTTTAAACTATTGACAGTCTCAGGCTAAAATCAGATCTAGCTGTCCCTAAGCTCCTTTCTCTGAGAAGGAGTTTAGAAAGCAAGGAGGTCCTCTTGGCCCCTTGTGATTCAGCAGCAGGGCTTCTTTAATTAAACTTTGTCTGAAGCTCCCACTCCACCTGTGACACCCATGGACTGTCTAAAACATTGGGACACACGCTAACAGGCAGGCCCATGGAGCATGGATGTGGCCAAAGCCACCATTTCACATGTAGCTGGGGAATCGTGGTGATGGTGCTAGAAAAAAACAGATGCTTTGTTGAGGGGAGGTGAGGATCACATCGGATGGAAAAGGCAGATTTTACCCATGCTAGGACAGGGAGGCTGAACTGATCTCCTGCCTCTCCAGCAGGGAAGCCATCAATGCCTTGGATGTGCCTCAAGCCAGCTCCAACCTCTGTGGTCAGATCAGCAGCACCTGATCTTAAAATTTTAAACATCTGTGCATGCAGGTGGGCACAGCCTGCTCTGAGATAATACCCTTTTTGCACAAGGAGTCCTTCCCTCTGAAGATCACTCACATGGGCTGTTTCCATCTTGCTCAGGGTCAAGGGCTTCTATGGGGTCACTTCTGTGGGGGCTCCTCCCCAGCTCCTGAAGCTGCTGTGATGTAGCCCAGATGTGGGTTGTCCCCACGCAGGGTTGGAGCTACCACAGCACTATGGCACCCACGGCAGGCACTTTGCCTCCCTGTCTGGGGTGCCAGAAAGCCCATGCTTTCCCACTCCATAGGCCAGACCCTGCTGTCCTTGCACAAAGCACAGGGCTCAGACCACTCTGCAGGAATAAGCAGAGGGCTCTGCAGGAGGGCCCAGTGCCTTAGACCCTGTTTTGCTCTTGAATGAGTTTGGGATGCAGGGGGGGGTTGTTGCATCCCTTCCCTCAGGAATTTCCTTGGGATGGCAGCCAAGGTGCGGGGACAGCATCTAGAACTTAGTTACTGCATTTACAAAATTCACACTTTGCTAAATGCAGTTCAATGCCGGTGTAGAATGGGGTTAAAAATGAAAACCTACACAATTACAGCAGTTGCACAACCATGGTATTGGAGCCCCCATGGCTATGAAGGCTGAGCCCCGGGGAGGGCTGGCCTCAGCTGTGGCCTGCAGGCTGCAGGGTGCTCCCTCTGTGGGTGCCTGGGGGCTGTGGCCTCCCTTGCTCCTGCTCCTGCCCTGAATGAGAGCTTTCATGGGCCCCGAGTGCTTCTGCTGAAGGGAAGGGACAGCTGCTTCTTGTGCTTGAGCCAGGTGCAGGTGATGAAGGGGAGAGGGGTCCAAGTGCCGTGGGGCCACCTGGTAGTGCAGAGCTTCTAACCTGCTCTTGTTGGGAATGCTGGGATGACACCCTCACTGGCTGCATCCACTTTGACACTGTCCACGGGATGGCTGGGCACACCTGTGTCTCCCATGAGCTCTCACCATGTAGGCAGGCTATTAGGGGAGAAACTCCAAACTAAAGATGGCATGAGAAGTTAGGCTTCACTGTGCCATCCTTGCTTTCCCTGGTGAGAGAGTGGGCACTGAGCTGCCCAGCTCTGGAGCCAGGGGCAAGTGGATTTCCTACTTATTTGTAATGTCACTGCTATGTTGATAGTGGCAATTTGTTAGGGTTAATAAATAGGGCTTCTTCATGAAGCTTGCTGGGAAAGGGTTCTCAGCAGAGAGGACTCTCCCCTCTCCCTCCCCAGCTCTGAGGGGTGTCCCTGCTGGATCTGGGAGAGGCAGATACTGGGGGATTAGAGCGCGCTGCAAGGGCTGCAGCCGGAGGGAAGGCTTGGCACCGCCGCCTGGATGAGAGCTCGCAACAATGGCGAGCTGCAGCCTGCCAAATCTCAACACAGCAGGCAAGGCTAGGCTCAGCTCTAGCTAAACGGGAGCCGTGTAGGACCCTCCATTTTGGAAGAGCGCTAGCAAGGTCTGGCACTTGGAATTCTTGGCATCCACAAGTGTCTTCGCTCTTTCTTATCCCCTCCTGTTCCCAGTAGATTTTGCATCCTTTACAATGGATAAATTATACATGCAGAGTTTACTCTCCTACCCGAGCTTCGAGAATACCCCAGTGCCAGCCAAGGGAGCTGGTGCATGGGGGAATAGCCAGGAATGTTTAAAATAGTCTGGCCATGTGACTTTGGGGATTGGAAAAGAAAAAAAAAAAAAAGAAAGAAAGAAAAAAAATCCTTTCCCCTAACACTTTAAATGCAAACCAACTTTTTTTTTTTTTTTTCACAGGAGAGAGTCATGAACTGGTGATCTGTGCGCCAGTCACGAGCCAGCAGCTCTGGTTTCCCTCCTGGATGCAGAAGCGGCTGTCTGGGCCCTGGGGCGAGGCGCTCGGAGCCAGAGCCTGCACGGTGGGTGGCTGGATCCAACCTGGGCCGAGGTGGAGGCGGCTGCCATAGGGAGAGCGGGAAGGTGGCAGAGCCTTCCTGTCCCTCCCACTTTGGCTGGCGCTGAATGATTAAAACTAAGGGCGGGGGTACCTGCACTTGTACATACAGCTTGTTCTGTGTCAGCTCTTTGTCGGGAGAAAAACCAGCCATGGAAAGGGAGACTCAGGAGATATGGATCCCAGTTTGGACATGGAGCCATCTGGGAAAAGTGGGGTGCTCAGCCCCACATACACCTCCCTGTTCAGCTGCCCACGCACACCCTGTTCTTCTGTCCCTGCATCTCCCTGCCTGAGGTAGCACCCATTGCATCCATCTCCCTGTGTGTGGTCACAGGAACACCCCTGTACCCCCAGGGATAGTGACAGGGACAGTGTTCCCCAATATTTCAGCACTGCCTCATGCCCAGGGTCAACTGCTGCTGCTCACCCCACTGCTGGGGGCCAGAGGGGCAGCAGCATTAATGAAGATTTTAATGATGGCTACTGGCTTGTACTACAGGCATCTGAGTCTCATTTGAATTCAGGCAACTTTAAGCTCTCTTGGCAGTATAAAAGGGCCTGAAAGTGGATTCCAGTCACATGTGCATTTGCTTTTAGACTCCAGTGCAGTGCCAGCGTGATGTAAAGGGGCCTCCACGAGCCGGAGAATCAGGCCCTGCATATTTTACACTCTTTTATAGCTTACTGTGACTCTGCTTATCTCTAACAGTTAAAAAACGAGTGCCAATGGTCTACACGCTGGATACGTATCATGCAAAACCAAATATAGCACGGCTCAAGAACACTCTTTGCATAATGTACATATGTATTTCATTTATTTTTGTAAAAATTCTGCTTAAGCATATGGAAGGGAAGGAGTGATAACACTGCCTAGAGGCAGATATAATGTGGTCAGGCAATGTGCAAGCTTCCTCACACAGCTCGAGGAATGTGCCTGAGTTTGAAGTTGTTACATGAGTCCTGGACAATTCCTTAGCGGCGAGAAGCAAGTAGGTCATACAGATGACTTTGTGACAGGGGTCTTCATTCACATCAGATGGCAGAGATCCTCCAAATGCACTTCACCTGGGGCTTATGTTTTCTAACCCAGAACTATGGATGTGCAAGACTCTGGCTGAAAATAACCATGTAGATCCATATTTAGGAGCCTGCATGCATGAATTTTTCTTCAAACTTTTGGCTTGCCACATCAACGCTGTCCTACCAGTAATTCTACAAACCCTCTGGCTTATATTGCATAGCACAACCACAAATGCCAGTTGCAAAAATTTAAAAAAAGAAAAGGTAAGCCATTAAGAGAAAAAAGAAATTCACCATATTTAATAAAATTTAAAGCTCCTTGTCCTTCCCTGGCAGGGACAGCCAGACAGGACTGACCCCAGTGTCGGGCCCTGAGCGATGCTGGGCTCCTGCCAGTGCTCCAAACAGGAATTCTGCTTTGTTCATCCTAAAGGGTGCCTCTCTTCATGCTGCTTTTTCCTACTTTCCTTGTATGAAGACAAAATTATATTTTTAAAAATCAGAGTGGCTTCTGCTACAGATTGGGGTAAACCACATGTCAGCTTTAACTTGGGCATTCATCATCTCTCAGCCACAGTGGGAGTCACCGGGGCCTGTTTGACACTGCATCACATGCACCAGCTCCTGGTATGTGTGGCCAAGCCAACCCTGAGCCTTCTGGGGCCCTTGGCCAAACCTGGTGGCCTTGCTGGGCTGAGGGGATCTCCCAGTCCTGCTGCAGCTCCCAGTAAGCAGGAAAGCTGGGAGCACTGAACTGGCCAGCATCTCACTTCCCCTTAATAGTCTCTCCTGGATTTACCCCTGACTTTTACAGGTGCAAATGAGAGGCAAATTAAATACTTTATCACTGGCTGATGTTTGCAGATCCAGCAGTGTGTGAGGTACTTGGAAGCTGCCCTGCAGAAGGCAGCTGCCTTTACTGGGGTACCCAAAATTTAAAGGCTGATCTTCCAAAGAGCTTGCACCTTGGGTGGGAAAGATTCTCAGTCATAAGCTTGATTTCATGTTTAAGTTCATTTTGTTCAGGAAAACACCAAAGCATGTATTTATCTATAAGTGGATAATTTAGTGTAATTCTGGATAATTTAGTGTAGCTCATCGAAAAGGGGTGCTTTGCTAAACAGGGACTGTGAGAACACATTTAAGCTAAACTGAAGTCAATGGGCTTCACTTCTGAGTATCATGACCTGGTGTCTGAAACATTGGGATCAAGATCTAAAGGGCTTGATGGAGAAGGGATGGATGAAGAAATAGAGATTACAGTGACACCAATGTGGTCACTCATGGACACAAGCACAGTACGTGCATTTTACCAATGGATTTGTGTAGATTTTGGCTAACAGGCTTTGTTTTAGCAACTGGGGGATCCGTGGCCATGGCATTTTCTTACTGGTTTGCAAACACTTTCTGCTGAGAGGCTGTTTTGCAGAAGAAATTAGACTGGTCTGAGAGAGACAAGATTGGAGCAGAGGTGTTTTAACAGGACAAAGAGCTGTCAGGGTATGGACATAACAGAGGCAGTAACATCCAAGAAGATACCTTTTTCTGTGTCATGCTCTCCCTTTCTACCCTGAGCCAAAGCTTAATCTAATTTTTTAACTGGTATAAAGTGGTTTGCTTAATATAGTCTTATGCAGCTGTAACTGAGAATAAAATTAGATCTTGGCGTGCTAATTGGGGCCCTGACCCAGAGGAGCAGTTAAACATACGCTTAGCATGAAGCAGGAGAGCCACTCCACCTGAGTCAGTAAGGCTATGCCTAAGCTTGAGGTTAAGCATCGTTTCAAGTATTTGGAGCACACAGTTCACAAGAGCTGGTTTCCAACCTCCTCCCATTTCTGCCTGGATACCTCAAAGGTCCAAACATTTTCATCTTAAAATAGCGAGTGTTTCACAGGGAACTATTATCATTTTCCTACCTTCCTTGGAGGAAAATTGCCCTCAAAATTAAGGGGTGAATTTCATTTTAGGAGAACTGCAAGACTAGAGACAAAGGCATCTCTCCTTTACTGACCTTCATTTTGCTAGCAGTGGGAGTTCCTGGTTGCTCCTTCAGTGGAGGAATTAGAAGGAGGTGTTTGTAGGAAAATCTGTGGTTCACTGCTTGCAGACTGTAGAAGACAGGAGGACTAGGTCTTAATTTAAACTATTAATTGGAAGGAAGCAATAAAACATAAAAGATTTACTTGCCTACAAACCTCTGAAATGTCTTCTATTTTTAGAGTTCTCTGCAAATGCTTTTCATGCAAATGTACACTCCCGTATACATACGTATGTATATCTCTGTTATGTAAATCAACTCTTGATTTCTTATTCACTGTGTTAAGGAGCTTCAAAAAGGCTTTGGCATTTCTTTTACTGTGATGTGATTTTTATTTTTAAAGAAATAGTTAAAGTTTAAAGAAACCTGCATACCATAAAGGTACTTTTAAAGCAGCCTGACTCTGATAGTTGTATTCAAGCTAAATACGATCTGGTTGTGCCAGTCCCCTGAAGTACTTCCCTAAATACTGTCAAACTTTTAACTGCTTGCTTAAAGCTGATGCTGAAGTATCTGGCTGAACTGAGCCTTATCCATTGATCCAGGTTGTTTGCTCAGCACCTGGAGAGCCAGGGACTTCAGGTGGGACAGACAAAGTAGAAGGAGTTGGCTTAACCTCCCTGGCCTGCCAGAAAACCACATATCAGGCCCATGGAGCCATGGGAAGCCTTTACCTGCAATGCAGGGTCCCACTGAGTCTTGTGTCCTCCACCCACGTGTCCAGTGATGGCACTGGGCAGGCAGCTCTGGGTGTGTGTCTATTGGAATAAAACTTCTTTAAGTCATCATGAGTCTCCATCCTGCTGGCAGTGAGTCAGGAGATGACTACCATGGACCTCCTCAGTGTAACACCACCTTTTATAAAGTCACCAAAATCCAGAGGGAAGCCAAGAATTCCTGAGGCTGGATTGCATCGCAGTGTGCCCAGTAAGTAAAGATGTACATTACATGTATGCCTAATAAGGAAACACGAGCTGGTGCTTGCTTCAAAGGCAGCAGCCAGCAGATTCTCTCTGGAGCCCAAATGCTCGTCCCAGCAGACAGCTCTACTGGCTGAGAACAAAGGTGAGGAGAGGCAGGCCCCAGCCCGCAGGTGCTGCAGAGCAGCAGCCAGATCTGCTGCAGGATATCTGCAAATAAAGTGGTTGTATCCCACCACATCTGTAAGAGGATTGAAACATTCAGCAATCAGAAAATATCTTGGCAAATATTTTTTTCCCCTGTAAGTAGAAGGATGTTTCCTAGTAGCAGCTTCTGCCTGTGCCCGCTGTCAGCTGCTTTGCGTGACTTCCCTTTTCACTTTAAGCTGTCTGTACCGAACACCAAAGGAAATGATGTGGGATTATTTTACACCCAAGTTGTATATCCCATAAAAAAGGGAGCACCCTGCTGTGGCAGGCAATGGCTTCCATACAGTGGCAATGCATAGAAAACAGACACTGACTTTGAAAAGTAAAACACTCCAGGGAGTCACTGCTCTCCCTGAGGAAATAACGTTTACAGTGCACCAGCTCCATTTGTTCCAGAGATGTTTCTAACCTGTTGTCTGGATTTTAATGCAGTTCAGGCCGTCACATCACACCAAGTTATGAGATGCCTTTAGTGAATAAGAACAATGGGCTCAAAGGATTGGGTTTTGTTGGTTGGAAATATTGTTTATTGATGAAGATTAATGAAGGAAGAGCCAGTGCAGAGCAATCAGGTAATGGAGGCAAAGCAGTGATGTCCCTTTGTCACCAATTACCCCTCTAGGGCAGGAGGACCAACTGCCCCTCAGTCTTGATTTCCACTGTGGTCTCAGTGCTGAGCTCCAGCCAGAGAGGTGAGACTGAGCAATTTCCATATTGTCTGCATTCCCTGAATATTCATTCCTCTTGCTCAAAAAGGAAAAGAAAAAAATAAAGGAAAGAAGAAAGCAAGCCTCACATTTTCTGTGGCATCTCAAGCTGGGGGGAAAGGCCAAGATAAATGGATACTTTCAAGGTCATTAGCTTGTGGAGCTCACAGTTTGTATTGCCCTGCCAGAGCCTGGCTTGGAGAGGTTATAAATGCTTTTCGTCTGGAGCAGGGAGCTCATTGTTGGAGTTTGGATCCTCTGCTTGGCTGACAGTGAAAAATCCAAACTCTGGTGGAGCAGGCCCCCCTGTCTGCCCAGGAGGTCTTTTGTCTATTCATCTATAGCAGAACACTCAGGGAATTAGATGTGAGTTTGAAGATACTGCAATGCCTCACCGCTATGGTTGCCACCACCAAAAATGTCGCTGGGCAGCTGACCTTCCTGGCAGCCCACCAAGAGAGGAACAAGGTCAAGTGCTGTTTGCTCTCCAAGAAAATTACATCGAAATGATGGCCAGTCTGCTCCAGCCTCACCAGCCAGCAGCCCCATGGTCTGTGGAGAAGAGACAGGGGAAGGGCCAGAGTCAGATAACAAGGGTGTGGGGCAAAGCACCATCTGCTGATTGCCTGTTTTGGGGGTACTCTGAGCCAAGGCAGTGATGTGCCTTTTGCAGCTGCAGCAAGCGCAGCGCTGCAGCAGCTGAGCCCACCTGCTGACATGCAGGTGTCTTCTCCTCGCTGCTGCTCCCAGGCCTGCCCAGAGTCACGGCTTTTGTTTGTCTGAGTGAATAACCCCTGCACCTGGCTCCCTTCTGTACTGCTCAGGGCCCCTGCGAGGTTTGGAGGGGCAGGGGCACAGCCACAGTGGCCATGACACCCAGCCTCTGAGGGGGAACTGGTGTCACCCTGCCAGGCCATCTACATCCTTCCTGCCTTTTCCCATTGCTTTGCCACCCAGCAGGGACCCGGTGCGGGGAGGGTGTGTGCAAGGGCAGACATCCTTCAATCCCACTGCCCTGCCTTGAAGGCTGCTGCATTATGCTATGTAATACTGGACTGCTTCCTTCAAAATCAAGTTTCTCCATTCTCCCAGGCGTGAACTGGGTTTGCTCAATGGATCAAGCTTCCCCCAGCATCTCAGTCCCCATGGCTTCCAGGGGACTCATAAATGGTGCAGATAAATTGTTGCTTGGGGTCAATGCCACCGACTGAAATGGCTAGAAAATTCCAGCTATTTGGTGCACAGTCAGGCCAGATGTTTTATAGCCTCTGGTGGAATATCAGTAGAAGTATTTCACAGTGGTAAAGGTCAAACATGGACTCTAAAATAAGCGGAGACAGCATTTTTGATGGCTCTCCAATTAGAGGAATATTTATTGGCAGATAATATCTGCAGAACAAAAACTTCTCACTCAGAAACAAGAGAAGAGTTTTAGCAATGGCCTCTGAGAGCCATCAGGCCTCCCAGACCTCATGTTGGCACAGGGGATCTACAAGGATTTTGTTGTCTTCTTCCAGGCCATGAAAGCCCCTGATAAACGGAGTCAAGCCCTCTGCCTCTTGACTGTGCACTGCTGAAGAGGCTCCCTTGGTGGTTAACCACAGGGATTTCTCTTCATCAGTTCCAGGTCTTGACACTGAAGCAATGTTTGGCATCTCCATTGCTTCTCTTCCCTTGCCCCACCAAGCCCATGGGTCTGGCTTGCCTGCTACTGCACTGGTTGAGGAGCACTGGGAGACATTTTTCCAAGCCCTTTCTCCTCACTGCCTCCAAAAAAACTGCCTCAGCACAGAACAACTAAGATTTTTTCCTACTTAGCTGCAGCAGGATCTGCAGGACAGATGGACTGAGCTGAGATTTAAGTGCCAGGTGCAAGTCCATTTTCCTACTGAATTTATGCCCAAGATAATATTCAGTGGAAGTTTTAGTTTATCTAAAGATCCATCCCCAAGCATATATAAACTAGAGTTTGAAATAATACGATTTGAAAGTAGGTAGGGCATGAATTAGCAGTGCTCTTCCAAAGATATTTCTGAAATGGCACACAGAAATACTGAGAGCAGATGTTAGATTGCTTTCGGAGGACAAAAATGGGTCAGACCTTATAGCAGAGTTTCTAACCACCGTGTAGTCTCTGTTGTCCTATATTTCTCAGGATGAGAGTGAGGAACACTAATGCTCCTGCTCCAGGTGTCCCAAACCGCTGGAACTGAGGCAGTGCTGGTATGTGTGAGAGGAAGGTCTGCCTTTCTGCCTGTCATCTTCAGAAAAATAAACTCTCTCCACATCTGAATCAGGCAAAAGCAGAATGGTCAGCCTAGATGTTGCTGTCCTAAGAATGAGAGTGTGGGGAGCAGACAGATCCCAGGAAGCATGGGATGAAGCCCAAGCAGCTGCAAGTGCTCTGGTTGCGGTGTTACCCTGTGGCCAGGGGCTGGAAGGAAAGGAGGAAGACTCATGAGACCTGTTCAGCACTGGGCATGGAGCACAGACCTGGCAGCTGGGGCAGGAGCCGTGCTGGGGCTGGAAACCAGGGACCAAGTGGCAGGTGTGCCTGCAGCCTGGGCAGGGCTGACCTTGGCTGAGGTGGAACGGATGGATAGCCATGAGGCACTGGCAGGACCTCCCTGACAGACAGACCAGCCTGAAACATGAGGCCTCTGGATGGGAGCCAAATCATTTGCCTTCACCTTGTCGGTGTCCTGGGATGACCTGGACACTGAACCACTTCAGGCTGACTTAGTGTCTGGAGAGCCTGTAGCTCCTGGGACAAACAGCTTACCATCGCCTTCACCTGTTTGGTTTTGTGAGCAGAAAGGCAGCAAACAATTATGCAGTTTTGTTTTTTTTAAAAGGTTTGCTGTTTTTTCAAGATGTGATTTCCTGTTATAGAAGGTCTTCCTGATGAATTGCCTTCAAGTCATCTGATGCTTGTTGGAAAGGGAGGCTTCCCTATGTAGCAGTGGTTAAAAGACAGAGTCATGTTCCCTGCGTATTACCAAGGTCTGTATCGCTCTGTGCTGGCTGCCGGCAGCAGCAAGTTTGGCTGTAGCAGCAGGAGAGTTACAGAAGAGGGGAAAATGTAAGCACAGGTACATGTAACCACGTACCTGTGATTCCTGCTAGCAGGTGCCCAGGATAGCAGAAAGCAGGCAGTGCCACTTTAACTCTGCTGAAAACACCAGCAGAAGTCCCCCTTCCTCCCTACACAGCCCAGGCTTTGGCTTCAGTATTCCTGTCACAAAAGCAACTGGGACAGGAGGGCTGTGCTTCACAGGCATGGCAGAAATCCCAGATCAGGTCTAAGAGAAAGGACACCCATTTCCCTGAGTGCCTGCAATGCCGGGACAGGGCTGCGGGAATGGCCGGAGCTGGCAGGGCTCTGCCAGGCTCTGGGATCACAGCCCCACGGCTCCCGGCAGCGTTGCAGACTAACAAGGACGAGCCTGAGGGACCAGCATCTCCAGAGCAACCAGGGGGACAATGGCAGGAACGCTCCCTGGCCCTCACCAAGTACACTGTAAGTCAAAACAGGCTATCACACCCAAAATCATGTCAGGGGATTTGTTAGTGCCAGAGGAAGGCTTACTGGGTTTCATCCTTTAGATATATGGACCTAAAATATCCTACCAGGATACCAGTCAGAAAAATGCCAAAAACCAGCCAAAATCTGACCAAGGCAGCCACTAATGCAAAATAATTCAGCCATTCAAAAACATTTGTTTTTCACATCAGTCCTTGATTAATAGGCACTTAAGTTTTGTTTGTTTATTTGTTTTTTCTTCTGGGATTAGCTGTTTCACTTTGAAAGAACACAAGGCCCTCAAAAGATAAATGGAGGTGACATGCTGCAAATGTTCACCCAGCCCTTGCTTTTTTTTGAAAGGCTTAGATAACTTCTGACTCTCCCTCTGGGTTTCAGCCTGCCCAAGATGTGAAACAGGAACATGGTGGGTGCACAAGGTGGCAACGGGTCACAGCTGGGCTGGGCTGCAGTGAGGGCATTGCCATAGCTGGGCTGCACTGAGGGCATTGCCACAACTGGGCTTTGGAGACTCATAATGGAGCAGGAGGAGGTTTTGGGTTTTCCTCTTATCCTGAGACAATGTCCCAGAGAGGTGACACCAGGTTCTGAGGGCTCTGGTGGAACAAAGGTTGGATGAGCTCCCCATCTCAGTGAGAGGAACAGAAATTAAACTTCATGAACTTGAACAAAGGACTAATTTCTGTGAGGAGAGAGGGGAGGGACAGAGAGAGGAACTGCAGACAATTAGTACTCTACAGGCTCTCACAGAGTCATTAATGAGGGATAATATCCAATTAAGGAGGAGGATGGGAAATCTGGGGAATGCCTGTATATATTCCAGTAAATTGCTCATGGCTCCTCCTTATTCCCCTCCCCAACTCTGATGATTGTCTAAACAGGAAAGAAATGTTCAAGTGAAATATAGTTCATGGAAATATTTGGAGCCCACAGGTAGGTGGCTTGCTGCCCAGATGTCCTGGGAGCATGTCTCTGCTCACATGCCTCATCAGAGATGCACACATTGAAGTGTGTGCGAGAGGGAACCTAAAAGGTTCTGGCAATGATTTAACTCAATTAAAGTCTGTGGGAGGGTTCAGCTTCACATCATGAAGCAAACACAGGATGAGTAACTGATATAAAACTGAAAGGCACTTTACTTGTGTCTTTTGTCTTTAGGATGGCAGAAGAGGGATAATATTCCTCCACTGACAGAGTAAGGCTGCCGTTGGGCAGACTATTGTAAAGCACTACAGATTTTTTGTTGTTGTCAAAAAGGTCATCAACAGCAGAAATGCAGATTTCCTTCCAGCAGGAAGTATTTTTTTTTTTTAAAAGCCCAACTTTCTATCCATCTCAGCATTTCTTTAAATGGAACTGTTAGTACTGTTGATGTGACCTAAATCAGCAATGTCCTGCATAAGAAAGAGAAATAACTCACAGTCCTCAGTGCCTCAGAAACACTTGACTGGATTGACAGAGTGAGAGTCTGTTTCCAGAGAGTCTCCTATAAAAATAGCTGGCAGTAGTTTTCACAAGTTTGAATTGTCTGGGTTTGGGGGGGTTTGTGGGGTCTTTGGGGGGTATGAGATTTTTGAACAATTTTATTTTTAAGGCAAACCCCCCCAAACATTAATTGTGCCAGCAGTGTTTTAGCACCTCCCTTATAAGGATTCCCAAAGTAGTTTGGGGAGTAAAGCTTAATTTGTTTAAGTCTTTGCATGTGCTGAATAGGGTGAGAGCTGGGAGAACTCCTAAGACTTTTCCAGACCTTTAGAGCTTTTTGAAAACAAGTAAGTCGCTTGTCTGCTCAAGCTTTATGACTAAATTCTCTCCCCAAGGTTATTGCAAGGAACAGAGACCTTAACACGTCTGCATTTACAGATGGGTTCTGAACAGCATAAGCTTTGAAGAATGGGACATAGCTTGCTCTTGCTGTTGCTCCTTTTCTCCATAAATATATATTTACACACGATTATATATAAAATCCCTCTCAACCCCATTGTATGCAATCAGTGGCTATTGCATCAGCAAGTGTTACAGATCCCATTTTTCCCAGGGCAGGGAGGGCCCTTAGTGTGCACAAAGGCACAATGCAGGGAAGATTAATATCAGCTTCTGCTTTGCCATTCCAAGCCCTTGCTAACTGTAAATAATATTCTAGCAAAGATCTTGATGCATCATGATGTATTGTGTTGCAGTGATGATGCTGCTTGTTATGTCTTTAGCAGTGATTTATCATCCTCTGCAATGACACAAATCATGGATGGCTCATGACACTTCAGGATGTATGATCTCTTAGTGGTGGCAGTGATGAATCCTGTGCTTAGATCATAACATTTTGAAACCTGGGATGTGGAGCTGATCCTTTGCTTTTTACTTCTAGAAGCTACCTAAAGCAATGAAACCCTCTCTTTGTTAGCAATATGTCAAGTAACGCATCTCCCCTTTTCACAACATCTCGATGTGGTTAATTCTGGCTAAAGCTCCAAGGGTTATCAGACAACTCCGAATTACTCACTCCTTTTGCTGTTCCCCTACTACCTCCTAACCTTTAATGTCCTCCTCCTGCATTCTGGTCCCAGGGACATATTTTGAAATTCTGCTGCATGTATAATGAGTATAAAATGTTCCTCTAGGAGCTGGAGAAAGCTCAGATGTTTGGGTACAGTAGGCCCATTCCGACACAACAAGCCTACGCTCAAGCTGTGATCCCAACAGAGAAGAAAGCGTTTCAGGTCTGAGCTGCTCTCATCCAGTGAGCTACTGCCATATCAGCTCTGCTCCGAGGAAGTGGAAGTACTTGCTTTTATTTATTTTTATCCTGTGGCATCAAAACGCCCCTGGGTAACAGAGGACAGAATGAGGAGGGGGGATGATGAAGGTTCTTACTCTTCACTGCTGGGTTCCTGCTCTGAGACAATGTGCATTTCTTTCAGGCAACATGTAGATTATTGTGAGAATACAGGTTTGCTGGTTGGTAAAATAGACATGAATGTCAAAGGAACAAAAAGAAAAAAAAAAAAGGAAGAGAAGAAGGAAGAAAAAAAAAAGAAAATTCCTAACAGATGACGGGAGGCCAAATGCTGCCCTTAGTGATGAGCACCTTAAGCACCTGACAAGCTGCACTGGCTGTAGTAGAGGGGCCCTGCAGGCTGCTTTCACCTTGGACACAGCTGGAAACCTGGGGCCTGGGATCACTCCAGCAGCCAACACTCCCCGCTGGGCTCAGACTGAACTGAAGTGGCCCTTCTGCCCTCGGCTCCTGTCGCTCTTCTCACCCCAGAAGCGACAAAGAAACCGGCACACCACCCCAGGGAGCACTTGGTCAGGCAGCTGGTCAGACAAAAAGCCAGGGCTGTGAGGCAGCGATGCTGTCCTGCAGTCAGAGAGGTGCTGGAGCCCCAAGCCCCCCGTTTCTGGAGGTGCTGACGGCTGCACAGTGGGGCTGTGTGCGCTCCCGGCACTCTGGTACCCGGGCAAGAGCTGGGGCATCTGCTGTGGGGGCTGCAGGAAACTCAGGCAGGGCACCCTGTGGCCCTCGGCTTCACTCTCCAAGCCTGGAGGCTCCAAGATGGCTCGTCACCACTGGATGGAGCAAAAGAGGTGGGCGAAGACAGCCGAGGAAGCCTCCCGGGATGCTGGGCTGGCTGGCTGCCTGCCCTGGCCGCGGCCCCGGCTCGGCTTCCAGGGAAGCTGTTAATAACTCGGAGCCTGCTCTCCCCTCTGCTCGCGGGGCCGGGGCCCCCCGGGTGCCCCCCGCCGCTCGCTGCGCGGCCTGCTGGCTCGGCAGCCCCGCTCTGCCACAGCTGCTGCCGCCGGCCGCCAGCTCTCCAGGTGCTCCACCGGCTGGAGACACCCCCACGGCCAAGAAGGCCTCCGCGGAGGGACCAGCGCCGGCACCCGGCACGCTCGCTGTGCCCGAGCAGCAGACTGCCTCACGCAGGGCTGGGGACCGGTTCCACAGCCGGCACCACCGCCCCGCAACTTCCCCCGGCCGCGGGAGCCGGGCACGGTGTGTTCCCTGAGCCCCGGGCACGGTGTGTTCCCTGAGCCCCGGGCACGGTGTTGTCCCCTGAGCCCCGGGCACGGTGCTGTTCCCTGAGTCTCGGGCACGGTGCTGTCCCCTGAGCCCCGGGCACGGTGCTGTTCCCTGAGTCTCGGGCACGATGTTGCTCCCTGAGCCCCGGGCACGACAGCTCCGTGCCGCGGTCTGGGCAGATGGAGGAGCGCAGGGGAGCTCGTCTTGAAGGCCGCGTTCGACGGTAGCACCCAGAGAAAGATGATTCCCTATGGTTTCAGTGTAGTGCTGAAGCCTGGGGGGTGACTCCCGCTCTCCAGGTTGGGAAGGGCAGGTGTTGCAGGCAGCAGCAGCGCCCCGGGGAACCAAAGGTGAGGGAGTGGGAGCTGGGGACACCAGCCCAGAGCGAGGCCTGTGCGCAGGATTTCGGGGCTTCGCCACTCCATCTCTGTGACAAGAGCAACCTGATTGCTTCTTCAAAGCTGACACACCATGTTGATATCAAATCTCGGAGAACTGATATTTCTTCCTGTTTCTTCCATCAAAGAATTCGTAAGCCAGTCAATTAATGTAAGAACTCATTTCACAGGAGAACAGGGCCCTATTTAAGAAAGGAGCTGCCTTTTTTTTTTTTTTTTTTTTTTTTTTTTTTTTTTTGGTAAAACTTAGCAAAACAAGAGCTGCAATTATCAGCCTGAGACAGCCAAGCATCATGGAAAATTTTACCTCAAATGGTGAATGTTCAGCCAAGTCGGAATATAAGAAAGGAAGATTTTGGAATAGAAAATCTCGGGCAATGCTGCTTACAGTCTTCAGTACTCATTAGTGCCTGTGTTTTCTGTAATGCTGTAATTCATTCTATAATATCATACCACGATTATGATACTGCTTCAGTAGGCAGTGCTGTCCTCTAAGAAGAGAGTTGTACTCAGCATGAAGCAAATGTGTCATAAGACTTTTTAGGCCACATACACAGGTATAAAAACACACAGCAGCTTTTCAAACCAAAGCCTTCCTTATTACTAGTCTTAAATATTTATCTCGCTCCAGAAAAGGAAACATCTCCCAGTGGTGTGCAAAGGTGAGAGAAACCATTTGAGCTGCACCTTGTCATGGTAGCACATTTCTTCAGTTCCCAGTGTATAAACATGGATGGCAGTGAAATTTGTAACAGCTGGGATTCTACAAATAAAATAAATTTAGCACATATAATGCTCTGTAAATATAAATATGTATTTGGAACTTAGATGCACCAAGAATAACCTTATATCGTTTAGTATGTAACACTTTACAATATATTTCTCACTATCTTGAATTCTTTGTTTACAATAATCATATTTCCATACCTCATATTTCACCGTGTTTTTAACTTAACCTGTTGAAAATGTGTAAGAAGGTTTGTGCATCTGTTGAATGTTTTTATTGAATGTGTTTTTTGAAAGTATGAATAATTGGATTTGATAAAGAATTAAAATTAGTTAGACTGAACCAAAACAGACAAGAATTTAAAAAAAATATAAAAGTGATATGAATGAGGTAAAGAAAATGACACATCTTCCTAAGCTAAAACAATTACAATAAAAGGATTTCAGTAAAAAATATTAATTAATAGTAAGGGATGTAAAAGATGGGAAGACAGAATGGGAGAGAAGCGAGCCAGTATCACAGCAGCCAGAACAGTTTTGTTAACGTGGAGGACTCATGTTTAATATCCAATATTTTCCCATGCCCAGAAAAGATGTGAAGCCACATCACAGCCCTGCTCAGACAACACCCTGATGTGGGAAATGTGAAACCCTACAGGTTTCATTGAAACTGAATCTCCTTGTCCTCAGTGACAGCTCTAACCACTGTGCTATTGAACGAAAGGGGATCCCTTGTCCTTGATTTTGTAGGAAGCCTCCTCTTTTTTTAACAGGTGCCTGAATCTTTTGACTATGCTAAACCAGCTAACAATGAAAATTATGGGACTAGTTTGTCTAACATGTTCTGATGCATTTCTTTCAGCTGAAAGTCTCTGGCAAAAATGACTTGAATTTGTAAATATGTTTGAGATGCCCTGAAACATAATTTGTGGAAGCACCTGCTATTTTCCAAAATATGATTTGATGATGATGATATGAGTAATGATAACAGCTGTTATTGTTCAGGTAACTATGAGTATTTTTTATTTCTTCTTTTACATCACTTTTATACTGCTTCCTATTTCTTTGCCTGCCTTCAGCATAATTTTTACATATATTTTCTTATTTATTTTGTTTCCTCCTCTCCACTGGAATTTTTGATGGTGCCCTCATGGGCCCATATATCCTCAGGTGCACAGGCACACAACTCATGACTTCTTTTTATATTGCCTGGGCCAAATCTCCTCCAGTTTTTCCTCAGGTGTGATGCCAATGAAATCAAGTTACATCAACAGACTTGTGCAACTAAAGAAAAAGCAGAGCCCTTATCACTTTGGTGCCTTGATATATCTTTTCTTTCATAATGTCTTTCTCAGCACATATCTTTATTTACAGTTTCCTTTATTATTTCTCTGCACCTCATTTTACAATCCTGGCTTCTTTACATTCAGTAGCCATCATTGTGGTCTATCTGATCTAGGCAGCTGTGCCGAGACAGGGGATTTTGGAATATTACTGTAAAAAACTGGAAGCTTTTTGCCACACTTGTATTCATTTTAGTGGTTATCACTGTAACAGTTAACAAAAGACACAAAGACATCCATACCCAAAACAGCATATGAAGATTTAATTTTTTTTTTTAAATGGCACATACATTTAAATAGCTCCTACTTTTCCCATTTGGCAAGGCCATTGTTGTGGCTAATGTATGTATTTCTGAAAACAATGATACATTTCCAGTAGTATCTTCCACAATTTTTTTTCAATGAGCAATAAAGGAGGTTGAGGTGGGATGTGTTTTATCCCACCACATTATATCATTCCTCTTTTTCCTCTTTGTTGGATGGCAATCAGGAACCCTCATGCCAAGCTTGGGAAGCAACAGCATCTGGTTCCTTGGCAGATTCTGCAGGCGGTCTTGTTGCCAGCCTTTAAGCTGTGTCTGGGTCTGCTGCATGGTTTGGCTGCAGATGGGCTCTCTGGGTTGCCTTGTGCTTATGGGTGCCAGTTTTGGCTTACCTTTGATTCTGAGGACTTTACTCATTTTTATTCATTTGTGAATAAGGACCCATCCAAATGCTTCATGAAACCAATATCAGAGTGTACCAATATTTAAAATGAAAAGGGAAGGAGGCCGTTTCCCTTCCCCCTCCCCTCCCCAGGATGAAACATTATAATAGCATCTGCAAATGGATCTGGATCTATCAGTATTTCCATTATAAATCAGAGGCTTAGAGCTTAGCCATGAATATTCCTCCCAGAATGAAATGCAATGCGGCCACTTGTATCAAAACAACACTGAACGTTTTTTCAGACCATCTAGGCATTCCCACACTCACTTCCCCTTCTTTCCAGAGGGATAATTTTGAAGACACAACAGTCTTACATCAAGCATATGCCAAAAAACCTCTGTATGGACAAAAAAAAACCCCGTATGGAAAAAACCCCGACTTCTTGTTGTTTCTGGGTGCTGAGGTTCAATGCTGTTTTGGAGCCATGTACAAGAACAGTACCTAGGCCTGAAAGAAAAGCCTTGAAATCAGACTTGGTGGAAACTGAGGGAGCTTTGTCTGTGAACACAGCCATCCTGCCTTGCTGACCCACAGATCCCCAAAGCCTGGGAGGGTGCAGTAGGAAAGTGATGTTTCTGCCTCCTGTATTTGCTATCAGCTCCTGCCGTGACCCCGTCTGGCCACCCTTTGGACTGGATTTGCGCACCCAAACACCCTCTTGGCAAGAGCTGCCTCTTCTGGAGAGTATGGGGGGATAGCAGGGTGTGGGGAGGCTGTGCTCCCTAATCGGAGGTGTAAGGCTGTTGTCAGGGGGGAGCCAAGTGCCTCTGCCCAGCCAGGGAGTGCAGATCCCGCTCAGCACAGATGGCCAGGGGGGTATGCCCAATTACCAAATTAAGCCTTCAAAACATGATGTGACTCTTAGCATTTTGGAAGGAACCTTCCTGGACCCCGGACTTCAGTGCCTGTACCTCCTCATGCAGAGCTGGAGCTGCTGCTTTCAGTCATCCTGGGATGAGTGCATTTGGGGCAGCTTGATTCTCTCAGCAAGCCACAATTCCATGGAGTGAGGGGATATGCAGGGACCAGTATCCCAGAGAAGTGGGCGGGATGGGGTTGGAGGGAGCAGGGGAGCTTGTTGGCACCCTATCAGAGTGTGCATACGGTGATACAGGTGACAGTGCCTGGGGAACAGAGCATTTCCCCGCATACAACGGGGCCCTTTCAGTGATGCCAGATACTGGGCAATGCTGGGTCACAGCTGTCCGTGCTGATTCCCAACATGACCCTGTTTCCCTGCTGAGTGCTTCTAAGCAAGCTCTGAGCAGCCAGCCAGGCACTGGGGACAATGCACAGCAAAACCTCTCCTAATTACAACAGGATCCGCAGGCAGAAGTTCCAGTACTGATAATGACAAAAGAAAATTAAAGTAAAAAAAACCAGCAACACTTTTTCAAAAGGGTATTCCTATTTTTCTCTTTGCTATTCTCAATGTAAAGTGCACCAGTGCACAAAATTTTATGCCTATGAATATATGCTGAAGGAGTCATGTCAGTGACACATAGTGTTACACGAAATCCAGCTAAACGTAACACAAGATTCAAAGCAGCAGTGTTTCTGGTGTCCCTTGCTTCCATTTTTAAACCTGTCTTTTCTGTACTTAGGAAGAAGGATTCTTGCCTTTCCATGTTACTCTGCAGTCTACAGACAGTCTCTGCACATGATTTACAGCAGTCTTTCTTGTGAAGTCTCTTCCAAGATTCATCTTTTCACAATCCTTTGTAATAGTCTTATGTTCTTGCAGCCTTTCTTGAATGGATCAAGGCAGAATGTAAAAAAGTTAAATCACAACAAAATTGTTACAGATTCTCTTTTGCAGGTTATTTGAGGAAGGGAAGCGATTCACCTTTAAAATGAGTGATACTCCCAGTCTGGTGAAAGGCTTAAGCATCTGTGCAGTTCCAAATATGGGAGGAAGCTACCTGCATTTGATGAAATAACTTGCCTTTTAAATTAAAGTGCTTAATAAGTTTCAAATGTCAGGTCTCATTCTTACATGTAGGTCTTGCCCTTGTGTTAAGGTAATTTCTATTTTAGGCTGTTAAAAGCATAAATTACAGATCAAATAATAACCAAATAATCAGTTAGTCTCCTTAATGGGAACCTCTCCCCTCTTCTGCATGAGTAGTAATAGAATTCTTAAGGAAATCACCCACAAGCATTAAAAACATAAGCTAATATTATCTCCAAGAAAGACTCCAACACGACCAAAGACAGAGGGTCCAAATAACAGAGCAGGTTAAGTGCTGAAAAACAGGACTGGTGAATATTTGCTTAAATGCTATTTGAATTCTTATTTCTTGCTGTGTTTTCTGGTTGTTTCCTTAAGGAAGTTAGCACTGACTACTGTCAGAGTGGTTGGTTGATCTTTGTAATGTTCTTATTGACATAAAACCCACAAATGTTTATGAGTTTGTGGTATTTCCTTGTTTACTGTTCTCTTTGACAAGTTTCACCTACCCAGAGAGCAACAGACAAGGTACTCAGTGTTTTAGGTGATCAGCTCAATGAGGGGTGAGTAGCAAATAGGAGACTGTCAACCCAAACAGCTCATAAATAAGGCACAGCATGAAACTCATGAGTCTAAACCATTGACAGCCAAAAGTAAAAATACACCAAAAACTTAATGAATATGCTCAATGCAGTTCCAGCTTGTCCATCAATCATCCACCAACAAAAGTTCTACAACCATGGCAAATAATATTTCAACAATAGTATTACTATTGCTAGCTCTGCTGGGCATGGACTCTGTCTCACAGAGGAGGGTCTGGCAGGCACGTCCTGCCCTGAGTTTAGAGCATATTAGAGATGCTCCACAGAGATGTGTGTCCACAGCCACCTTTCCCATCTCAGCTCTTTGCTATACAAGCAAACAAGTAGAGGATTCAGTTATTGCTGCTGGTGGCTTGCTGTGGATCCAGGCACAGCAGCTGAGCAAGGCATCTTTATTGCTGTCTCACTGTCCAGTTTCTAGTGGGCCAAAGAGCACAGTACAAAGCTGTCATCCCACTTGGCTCTCATTGCTTTCATTTTTGGCACCAGTAGCTGAGGCCAAGGGCTGAATGAGCACAGGGGATGAATCCTGCTTTGAAAGCTTGCAGATCAGCACTGAGCCATGTTGGAAGAGCAACGTGAGATGCCTGCACACTTCTTTCTTGCATGTTCCTATTCTCTAGCTAACAAAGGAAATTGTGATCCTGTAGGGCTAAGAGGACTCCTCTAACATTCTGGCATTCTTGCTAATGGTGTGAGAAAGTGGCCAGGTATAAAAAATACACTCCAGGAAGAGGAACTTCTGGAGAAGACTGGTCTATCCCCTTGATTTCTTGTCCACAGACAGTTTTTTGTTTGGGAAGATTTGCAGAAAACCCATGTCAGGTTTTTTATTCTTTCTTCAGTTTGGCTTGCAAGCCATGCTTCGCCATGCTTTGAAGACACCTATAGAGCATTTAACCCCCCTCCTTACATTTATAGCCTATCTTATTCATTTCCCTTCCGTAGCATTTCACCTGCAAACTTAAGGCTCTTGCCATTTCACAAGAAACATCCTCAACTCCTCACCGGGCAACAACGGATGCACACATGAGCAGCAGCTGCTCCTTTATGTGCCTGGAACAAGCAGAGCTTGGAAAGTGGGGAGAGCCGTGTAGCGCAGCCCGATGTATGCAGAACAGGGTATGTGCTGCACAGCAAGCCAGCCATGTACACACTGGCCCTGCAAAATGGCAGAAACCCTGCGTGCCTTCTACGCCTGCCCACTTTACTCTGCCCTCCAGCTAGGGCAAGGCAGCCCAGCATGTGTCAGGGCTCTGCTGTGCCCCTGGCCGTCCTGCCTGAGGAAGGGAGGGAGAGAGGCAGGGGACAAATCCTCTGCTCTGGCCCCGGTTCCTGAAGCAGAGGAGCCACCAGCCAAGAGCACAAGTAAAACAATTGAAGTAAATCTTAAGGTTTCACTAGTTTGTTTGGGTTTTTTGTTGTTTTCTTTCCCCCTTTTCTACTGTGTAAGCTGTCTCTTGTTTTTGTTTTTCACAGGTTTGGCAGGCATTTTGCTTTTACAGCTCAAGCTTTGCCCAGTCACAGAACTGCATATAGGCTTTGCTTAGCTTTTGTCTTGCATATTAAACAAGAATTAGGAAATAAAAGAGATATTATTAGGGTTTGGACTTTCTGATTTTGGAGTCAATAGGAGCTTTGTTCTGCACTTCTGGCAGAGGAGAAGGGAGGGCAGACTGCCTCCTGTTAACATTGTAACCCAGGGAGTTTGCTCTTGAACCCCAAACCAGGTATGTGCCGCCCATCTGACCTCTTCCACAACCCTGCTTTCAGTCCCCGGCAAGAAAAACCTTTCTGTTAGGTCCTCAGAAGCAGGATAAGGTCCAGGATGTTTAAATCCTCAATACTTTCTGTTATTTCCTGACAATACCCAATTCATTGGTCCAAGATTTGAATACACATCTTCCTCGCACCATTTCACAAAAGGCTTGGACCCCAAGAATAGAAGAAACCACTGCAATACAACAAGGACATATAAATATGAATGTCAAACTGCCCCGTCAATGAAATGCTTTAAAATGCAGGGAGTGCCATGGTGCAGTGGGCCACAGAAACAGAATGAAATGATAATGAGGACAAACGGAGATGAAGACCACCCACCAGTAGTTTTATGACTGTGACTTGGAACGACAGTTCTCAGCGGGGCCATTGCCACTGGACGCCATTGTCATTTTTAGCACATGCTAAAGTAGCAATTGTGCACGGACATTTCAACTGTTGCCTCTGACAAACAGCAGCCAGACTATTTATGAACAACCCCCAACCCCATTCTTGTGCGTTTGGCTGTGTCTGTAGGTAGGAGAGAGTGGAAGGCTGCTACTTTGTTCTGACAGGTTTTCCCATAGTCACTGTCTGCTACTCCTTGCATATGCTTAATTTTCTGAGGATTTATGCTGGCCCCTTCCTAGACAGCTCTCCAGCATTAATCTTCCTTACCCAAGCTTCTACCCCACTTACGCTGTAGTCTCCTTCATGCTGTATTGTGTTTGGCCTCCTTTCCTAGAGAAAAAAACAACATTCAGAATTAGGGTATCAGAGCAAACTTTTCTAGGGCTTGGTTGTGCACATAAGACAAAACTTGGGTTTTGGAGGAATGAAGAAGACAAGGGAAAGACAAGGCATGAGTCTGTTCCTGATATGTTTGTTCACCCTGCCAGGGAGGTGCATGTGCTGGATCAGAGCACCTCCCAGGTGTCCTGGCGTAGGTTTCTGCCTCTCTATCCCCAAATGCTGCCACTCATTTTCTTGGCAAGTCTCACCAACACCTCATCTCCAGCGCAGGGCACAGGGGGTGCAAACAGGGTGCAGGAGAATTTTCTCCCACCCAGCTTCCATGCCAGAAACTGTTTGGCTCAAGATTTAGGTAAGCAACAAGTCTTCAAAACAATGATCCAAATGCAAATCTTTTCTGTTTTGTAACTCTGCTAGAAAAATACCAAATCGCATTCAAGAAATGCAGCCTTTTAGGTTTGTTCACTGTTTCATAAATAGCTGTAGATTACACAGCACTCTACCAGCTTGCCTTCAAATTTTATTGTATTAAGAAACTCACCCGAAAAGCATTTGATACCTAATATATTCTTAATCCGTCACTCTTCAGATCCTGTCATAAAATGTGTAACTGAGAGAAGCTGTTCACATTACCACCATATCAGGTCATCACTCCCAAAGCGTTCATTATGGGATGTTGTTGAAAGGCGACATCTTCACAGCCAAGATATGCCCAATTTATCCATTAGGCATTCCTTCAGTAGTCATTTAAAGTGAGCATGATTGGGTTTTTTAACTGTCTGTGCTTTACCAAGAAGACAGCTATAGCGTGGCTCAGAAAATAAGCACTCATGTTATTCTCGATGGGCTGTGCAGAAAAAAATGTTTAATTTGCATGCACATGATGGTAGAGGAAGCTGACTCAGAACAAGCTGTGGGTGCTTCTGGATGGTCAGAGTTAAGGGACTATAGGAGCAGTGAGAGGTCTCCAGCATGGAACGGGGAACACTGTGTGTGTGGGTGTTGTTCTCTGTGTTGTATAACCCCTAAAAATGGGGAGTTATGTATTCATCCCTCAAGGAAGGGATGAAAAGAAAAGGAGATAGAGAGGAAGGAGGGGAAGAGTGATCCACAGCATACAGAAATACATAACTGGAGGTGCAAGAAGACAAGGCACAGCATCCCCAGCTTATTAACCATTGTGGGGAGCATTGCATATTCAGGTCTGCTTTTATCTTACCAAAGCTTTGGGAGGAGGCCTGAGACACCTCACTGAGACACACCTCAGGTAACCCATGAAGGCAATGGACAGATGGACTGGAGGGCAGACATTTCATAAGACAGTTCAGTAAGCCTCAAATAAGAGAGTTTCCTGGAGCTATCTATCACTTTCTGTACAGCTTGAAAAGTGGGGTCCATCACTGTCACAAAAGCACAGATATGGAGCAGACAGCCAACTTCCCTGGCTCAGAAAGCTTCCTATCAAAATTGGATAGGGCCAACAGCTCAGGACTGGCAGCAGAGCTCTTGAGCCAGAGGACTGTCTGTGTAATCCAGACTTCTGCTTCTAGAAGTAAGATAGCCAGAAAGGCCACCATGGAGTTATAAAGACTGACTGCACGCCCAATCCAATCCCATCTCTTTATGGAGCAGAGGGGTTCCTGGTCAGCATATTTATCTTCTGTCTGGGCACCTCATTCTTATCTCAGCTTTCCAACGCACAAGGTAGGAAGGTAGTGCCCAGTGATTCTCTGTCATGAATGAAATTCTAGTTTATAGATGCTGGGTAGGAAACTCAGCCTTTCAGTGCAACATAACTATCCAGCTATAAAGCCACTGGATCTACAATGTCTGCTAGAGTGATTGAGAATAGTACAGGAAACTGGAATTTTCCCTTGAATTCACTCTTTGTATTATCACATGACTTCTCTAAAATTTTAGTTTGTGAGTACTTTGCAGTGGAAATCTGGTGCAGGTAAATAGCAGTCATCTTTCACACCTCATGGGACGTTTGCTGTTGTGTAGAAACAAGGGTCACCTTACAGAGAGTTCAGCAGGATAGCTTGGCAATAGCACTGGCACTCTTTGCCAGGCATGAATCCTCAGACTGATGTTTCCAGACCTCAGAGCCTCTGCTTCCTTTTCGGCCTGGTTGGTTAAAAGCTTGTCTATAGTGCTAGCCTAAGTGGGATCTCAGAAACTCTCAAATATGCATCAAGACACTCACCAAGACCTCGTAGTGTGGGCTGTCAGGTTTCATAATTTGACAGATTTCCCAATTGAGGCACATGTTGGTGAAGTGGCATATCCAACACTGAGCAGGAAAATTTCTGGTGGAACTGAGAAAGGAAGTCAGCTTGAAATTCTCTGCCATAACCCTCACTCCTTCCCCTTCATCCCTTCTCTCTGAATCCCCATTCTTAATGCCTCAACACAGAGATTAAATAGGCCTTATAACAAAGAGGACACTTAGTTGGAAAACATTATATGTTTTAAATTCAGCATAGCTGTGAGAACAGGCAACAAGAAATGGGATTACAAACAGTCAAGCAAGTTCACACATGTTAGTTATGTCCAAAGAGAGTTGCTCTCCTTTGTTGCAGTGTGCTTCACTCATCTGTGCAGCTGTGCATCTGGCCTTTTGTTTCTCTACCTATTCTCATAGGTGACTGTTGTAATGAGGAATGACAGAGATGGGGACCTGACAGGCAGAAACCTCCCAGACTGGGTGAAGCATGGACTCACATGAATAAAGCACTTGAAGCAAAGGAATCTGGAAAAGATATTCAAATATATACAAAACCATAAATACTACAAGTAACACTACCATTATGTCAGTTTTGCTTTCCAGCAGACCTCTGTATGCACTCAGCCTCACACTGGACTCTGTAGCAAATCTCGCCTTTTTATTCTGTCTGTGTTCAGATACCGTGGTGGAGACTACACAATTGCTCTGTTGAAGCACCTGATCACAAATGTATAGCTGGTCCCTCCTCTGGACTGTGCTGAGCTTCCCCAAGTCCAGCCCAGCTTATTCACTGTGCCAAACACAGACCAAGTCACCTAGAGCAGCATTTTTCAAATTCTGTCTCTGATTTTTAAATGGTGGGTTTGGTACTTTGTAGGGGAGATTGATGCCTGGCTGCCAAGAAATGTTTATTCTTGTGTTCTTGCCTAATCATTGTCACAGATGATTCAGCAAGAGCAGAACTGCCACTCTGCCCGAAAAAAAAAATCTGCTGGGGCTTGTTCTTGTTCATTTTGGAGTAGAAATGAACAAAAATACATAAAAAGCCATCCTTGTGTTCCCAGAGGGTAATTTTTTGCATTTTGAGGAAGGAATATTGGGCTAAAATTAGAGAAACTACACAGGTAGAAACATTATTAACATAATTAATGGCTTATGTAAACAAGGAAGAATGTTTTCTGGGGGATGTTTTGCTGTCTGCAAAAACCCAGGGACCTAATATTGTTTAGCCAATTTTCCCCTGCCATGAGGAGGTCAACAGTCACGTACCCTCTGTGTTGGACACTGTCAAGCCTTGTTTACTGCCATTACAAGGTCCCAGGAGAAAGCTGGTGAGTTTTTGGCAGTTTGTGGCAGAAGAGAGAGCTACAGCTGCAGAGCAGTTGTTGTCATAACACCTATTCATCATTATCCCTCCCATCATGTATTACCTACTGATAACCAACCCCTCTTTGTTTACATTTATCACATCTAGAAAGCCTGTGCTTGCTACCAGGAACCACATCTCTACCTGGGAAAACTGGCTGCTTTTGTGCCAGTATTTCTCCTCCAAACCCAGAAAATTCTCGAAATCTCCCTGCTGAGAGAACAGGGACAGCTTTTCAAATGTTTTGTTCACTTCCACTTAAAATTCAACCGGAGTATCTAAATTAGGAATGCTGCTACATTCCAGCTCAGAGAGCTGCAGTGCTCTGTTACAAAGAGGGGCTCCATCTCCTCCTCGTCATCCAGAACCCTGTCTTTCTGGATCGGCGGCTCCATTTGCCTAGGTGGAAAGCTCGGTAGGGGGCCCATGTTGTACCCTTCCTTCTGTGTCTGGTACAGCATGGAGCACCATGTCAGCGATGCACTAATACACAAGAATAATCAGCTCATCAAATCAGCTTCATTAGCTGGAGCTCGAGAGCACAGCTCTGCTGCCCAGCCCTGCAGACACGCAGCCTGCCTCACCACTCCATCTGCTGCAGCCGAGCAGGAGGGGTCTGCCCATTCGGCTGTTCACGCACAAGTGCAAAAGCCCGGGATACTGGGGGGACTCCGAGCATGTGCCATGTTCCTGCCTGACACATGTCACCAGGGGACCACTGCTCCTCCCCTGTCTCTCATATGGAGACCAAATCCAGCTCCAGAGTGCCAGCAATGAAGCCGCTAGAGCGAGGTTTTAGACCACTAATGATTTTCCTGGGCTTTGGGGGGAGGGGAGCGGAGTCTGGTCCAAGAGGTCTGCCTCACATCCTTATCACAACGCGGGCTCCTGGAGGCCACCGCACGCTGCTGGTGGGTGGCTGAGCACTGGGGACCCTCTCTGTGAGACAGGAGAGGCGAGAGGTGGCAGTGCAGAGGCTGCTGGAAGGTGGCTCATCTCCACAGCAGGCTCAGGGCTCTGCGGTCCCTGTATGTCGCTAGCAGAGGAGCAGAGCATCAGCAGGTCACGAGTTTCACAGATTTGTTCACTGCTTGGAATTTCTGAGTGAGAGTATTTATGGATAGCTCTGGAGTTATTTTTATGGGAATGGCTCTGTAACTAAGCACTTCAGAAAAAAAATCAGGCCACCATGTAGATGAAAAGGCAGGTGAAGGGGGCTTCACTTGAGTGTATCCAGCTTGGAAAAGGATGGGTGTCAGCCCCTTGCAGGGACTTGCTATGAAAACCCCTAGGGCTGGTTGTCTTCACAAAAGCTCTTCCTCAAACAATGATGAATAATAAACACATGTGTAAATGTCTCGGTCTTTGGAATTGCCAAGGGTCTGTGCAGAAGTATCTGTTGCTTACACTGAAGTTCTCTCTCTCTTTCTCTCTGTGTATTTTTAGCATGGATGGAGATACAGTCTCAGAAAATGTAATGACATGTGACATGCAGGATTCATATGTATCTAGGCAGTATGGGAATGTACCATGTAGGAGGAGATGTAACATACTGCTTGGCTTCTAATACCCATTACTTAAGCACAATAAGGCGCCTTATGGAAGCAGATAAGGGGGCTCCCCATGGAGCCTAAGCATTAGAAGACATATGTTTATCCCATACCTGTGTTCTCTCTTTGCTGTATGTCATTACATTTAAGTTACTTCGTGCAATATTGGCTGATGGTTTTTACTAAATTGTCAGAAATGCTCTGGGCGTTCACCTTTAGAAGATGATCAGTTTTCACAAGAAAACAACTATCAGCTCAATTCCACCTCTCCCATGTCACTAAAAAATATCTGCTAATGAGTCCAGCCTGATACCAATGCAATCCTATGGCAAATCATCTAAAGTTCAAGAGAATTTCTCTACTGATTTTAGGAGAAATTCTCCTAAAGTAAAAGGCATTGTTCTGTCCTGGAGTTACCTCTGTAACTTTAACAAGATGAGACAGTGAAGTTTTGCCTTTTAAGTGGTTCTAACAAAATGGGTTTTTTACCAAAAAATAGCATGTTTAAGGAAGCATTAAATGTCCACGGAATCTCTGCCACTGAGAGGAAGTGTCTCAAACAGAAGGGATCAGCCTCCCTTGTTTTCACATTGCAACCTAGTTTTAACAGGAGCTGTATCCTGCAAATAGATACAGAAAAGGACTGCTAAAGGATCTTAATATCATAGTTCAAGCAGAACTGCCTATTTTCCTAACCAAGGTTTGAATTGCATTGTAAAGATAGACACTGGAACGGTTGACAGCTTTAACAAGAAAACTGTGACTGCAATCCTAGTGCAAACCATACATCTTGTGAGATCAAGTGGAATGCTCTGTACAGATGCCAAAAGGAGCTGAATGTTTAAAGCCTGGGGTTTTTTTATTAGTAGTTAATGGTGTATATTTAGCACTGAAAAGATCATTTGACAGCACATCAGTCTTGCCAGATACATGAGTAAAAGGAAACTCAAAAACCCCACATTTGTGTGGGGTCTTTTGGGTCTGAAATTTTAGGAGGAAACAACCTGCCGACTGCGAACTCCGCTGAACTAGATGGAGACACTGCCATTGATTTCCATGGACTTTAGATCAACCAGAAGGAGGGAAAGCAAAATGCATGCTAGGATGTTTCCTTGGTTATTTGCCTGTCCTTTTAAATGCTATATGTGACATTTTAAAGTTCAGGTGTTAAAAAAGGAATGATAGCTTCATGAAGGGTTTGTCAGTGAACTGCAGAGTTTAGAAGGCTGTTAAAAATATGAATATAAATGTCTCTGTGCATATACACTACAGGGACAGAATTTAATTTAGCTGGAGCTGGTGGTACCTGACACTTTCTGCTATGAGAGCCTGTTTTCAGTTTTCTATAACTTTGCCAAGTTTTAACCATTCAGTGTCTACCTCACACTGAATATTTTGCATCTCTTGATTCCACCAGCAAGGTGATGAAAAGCTACCCAGTACTGCAGAATGGAGAAGGCAATCAGGGGATGTGGCCACAAAGGAGAGAGAGTAAGTGACAGCAGGAGAAGCATACACATGGACAAAGGAGGGGACAAAGTGAAGTGGAAGGTAAATCAGATGGGGGCAGCCAGACATAAGAGAGAGTGATGGGATGGGGTTAAGGGCTAAGCCAGCAGGAGAGGCAGCCTGGGAGAGAAACACAGGAAAGGTTGAGGAATAAAAGACCCCCAAAGCAATCTGAGCAGTAAATCCTTGAATCATGCATTCATCTTCTTTAGGTTTTTGGGTTTTTTTTCTTTTTCCCCCAGGCTAAAGAAAATGATTTATGCAGCACCAAGCATAAGGGGGCCCCATTCTCCACTGGCTGGTAAGCATTGCTGTGAGGAACACAACGGCAGCAACAGCAAAAGCAAAAGCAGGAGAAGCCTGTTGTCATTTCAAAAGCCCTGAGAATGACTCACTGGTCAGACTGCTCCCAAGAAGAAGAGTTGCTTATTGCAACTGTTTGCTTTCTTTTCCTGTCGAGATTGCAGTTTTATATTCATTTTCCAAGCACTAGGAAGAGGCTACAGGACTACAGAAGTAGGCAGAAAAGCTGAGAATGAGAGGGCAAGGGCAGGGAGTTATGAACAAAGGCACACAGTGAGGAGGGAGACAAAGCACAGAGGAGGAATGAGAGCAAGTGAGGAGGTGCAGAGAGGGGAAGAACCACCAGATGGGGGACAAAAAGCCACATAAAACCTCTCAGCATTTCTAACTCTTCCCTAATGTATGTGTATGATCCTTGTGCAAACACCTCCTCCCAGAGGTGCTTCATCTTCTGGGCACAGGGATGGATGCAGAGTTAGTAGGCAGGACAGCTGGAGAAGTAGATGATTAGACACTGGTATGTCAAAAGCTGTTCTCTGGTACACCACATCAGTAGAAATGCTTGAAGAAAGTCCTAGCTCCTGTGTTCTCTCTCACTGCTTGGTTTAAAGCTTGATGTCCAGAGAGGCAGCACAGATTTCCTTGTCCTCTGACCCTGGGACCAGAAGCCAGCCCCACCTGAGGCACGATTAAAGCTCCCCTTGTTCCCATGTTCCACTGGCACATTGCACATCATTTCTGTGGAGTTGTTTACACGAGGTCCTGCTAACATGCACTCTCAATCTTGAGCAGCCTGTGCCTGTGTGTGTCCCTGATCCACGGATTAATGGTAAGATTATGCTTGTAGTAGCTGCCAGGTTGCACTGCTGCTGGGAAACAGTGTGTCGGCAAGGAGGTGTCCCTCTTGCTCCAACTGCATGTACCCATTGCAGGCATTTCTGTAAGAGAGGTTATTTTGGAAGTGCAAGCAATCACATGATTCCAGAACAAATGTCTCTAGGAGATGTTACTCTTCCCACATCTCTTCCAAAGGGGAAAAAAAAGAAAAGAAAAGGTAGAGGGAGACTTCCAGCCAGTCCCACTAGCTTTTGCAGGTGAATTCTCTTAACAAATGAAGTCTTCTCGCCGCATCAATTTTGCACACAGGTTACACCAGGTTTTGGGGCATGCCCCTGTTCATAGCTGCCTGGCAAGGAATTTGGGAAAAAAAGAGAAACATGTGAAAATGCTACCCTGGACCTGCCACTAAATGGGTTATTTGGAGTTTTGACTAATCAGTTGCTGTGATGGATGTCACCCAGTCTTAATGGCATTGCCTCTGTGCATGCCACAGTATAGAAAAAAAAATGTTTTGTTCTATTTTTTCCCTGTTTCACACATATTCCCTAAACATTTGATGGATCTTGGAGTGTGAGGGTTTTTCAAAGTGCTGCAGAAGCCCTTCTGAGGCTAATTTATCCATGTGAATATTTACTTCCTATAAATGTCCCCATCCCCCCGATGGATGCAATCATCTGTGGCAGTCAGGCTGCTTTGCAGGACAGGACCCTAAGTGATGACTGAGAGGAGAGGAAAGGAGAACACAAGGATGCAGGAGTGGAGTGGGACAAGGGAGCCAAGCCAAGCCAAGCAGGGTGACTGCTGTGGTTTAAACACCCCCCAGTAGTGAAGAGGTTATGGCTTCTCCTGTTTTCTCACTCTTCCTTTCACACACAGTCTGGTGACTACCACCACCAGCACCACCTTGGGAAGTAAATAAGATCCAAAACACCAGCAGAGGGAATCAGTAGTTTTTATTCACTAAAATATGTGCTGCTTAAAAGAAGAAAAAAGAAAAAAAAAAAGAAAAAAAAAAAGCTGTAGTCACACAGCTGTAGTCTGGTCTCCCACGTTTCAGCTGTTCCCTCTGTCCACAGGCAGAAGTAATGCGTCACTTTCTGAATTGTTTCTTTAAAGAAAAAACAACAACCCAAATCAGTTAATCAACAGCAGCAGTGCTGCCGACTGGGATCGGTGGGCTCTGCTCCAGCCGGGAGGCGCAGCATGGCCCCTAGGGACGGCCGCAGGTAGGAGCCGCGAAGCTCAGGCTGTTTGGAGCCCCGGAGGAGGGTCTGTCCTGCCCAGCCGGCTCCGGGCGCTGGGCTGCCCTGCTGGGTGCGGGAGAGGCTCCGAGCCCGGCAGGTTGGAGCAGGCTGCGCAGCCCCGGCGCCACAGCCCGGCCACGGACGGGGCAGGAAAATGCTGCGTTCCCCGGCAAGACGCACAGGATTTCCTGCAGCGGGTCAAGAAAACATACCTTCCCATTGTCCCCGCCATGTCACGGGGAGTCCTTGTGCTCCGCTGGGGACAATGTCAACTCCTACCCTGGCAACCAAGGAAAACAAGGACGGTTGTTTGGCATTTTACGCGAAGCTGCCTCCCGCCTCCCTCAGCAGCCAGGCCTGGCACGGGCAGGGACGGCCGCCCTCATGGCCACTAATGAGCCTCCCTCCCTGGCCGTTGGTTGGCCCCGGAGGTGGAAAATCTGTGGCAGCCCCAGGGAAAGAAAAATCTCAAGTTAAGACAAATAACTGTTTGTGAGGGAGGCGGCGAGGAGCGGACGCCATCCAGCCCTTCCGAGCGGGATGCTGGTTGCTGCTCTCGGCCAGAGCTGGGCTGGGCAGCCAGCGAGAGCCTGGGCAGTGTTTGGGCCGGGGCCGTGCCCAGCTGTGCCCGGAGCGGTGTCCGGTCGGGAAGGGCTGTCCCAGAGGCACAGGGCTGGTGCAGGAGGCCGTGTCGCACCCTGCAGCGCGCCCGGGGCGGCCTCAGCGCCCGCTCCTCTGCCAGCCCCGGTAAACTGCAGGGTGAGCTTCCTACTGCCCTGCCCTGGTGCTCAGTGCATTCACTGTTACTCCTTTTGCCTCCGCTGAAAATCACTTTATCGTTCAAATATCAGCCACGGGGAGGAAACGGCAGTCTTACGTTCATGCAAAGCCCAGGACTCAGTCTTTTCATGGACGCTGGATGCACAGACACACGACATGCCATGCTGGGTGCCCGGGAGGTGGCACGGCCCGGGCAGCAGCCGTGCCCCGGGCACTCGGAGTCCAGGCCCGTCACTGCAGCCTGGCTCCTGACCGCCTCACAGCCCGGGAACAGAGGTCAGGGAAGGCTCAACTTTGATACTGCTGGGCTGGCACAGCTCCAGGGTTAAAGGCACTATTTGCTTCCTATAATGCTTTCGTGAACCCGCATTTGCTTTTTGTCGTACCACCAAGCCAGCAAGTGCAGGATGAGACAGAGCGCCCTGGAAGGCAGTGGGAAGGATTATAAGAGACCGAGCATTTTACAGGAACTTAAGGGAAAGAAATTACCACTCTTACACTTCAAAATAAGGTAATCTTAAAGTACACATGGAAAACATGTAAATCAGCTTAGTGTTATCAGCAACATGAATACACACAACACAGTATGTAGGACTTTACCTCTGGGCTCAAGACGATATTTCAGTTTCTAGCAAAATACAGATTTTCCCTCTCTTTTCAAAAACTCAGTCTGTCCTATGTTTCAGTGCCCCCTAGAATTAGTTGTTTGACTAATACTAGTTATTTGCTTGGGTAAGGATTATTAATAAACTCCAGCATAACGGAAAGGTGAAAATACTTAAAATAAAGCCCTAGAGATAGGAGCACATATAAACCAGGCTCCTAGGCTTCAGAAGTGCCCCTGCCACTAAGCCAGGTGCACACCCAAAGTGCCATGGAATAGAGCTGTGTCCAGAGCCAGTGTTACTGTGTGGCAAGATCCACAGGGGGGTATCACATCGAAGGCTGCCCGTTTCAAAGAAGCTGAAAAAGACATATGTAGAGAGATTTTATTGTTAGAGTAAAAAACCCCAACAGCTGAAAAGTGTTTGTCCAGGAAGGGGGAACATGTGTCTTTAAATTTATCATAGATAAATGGGCAGAGGGAATAGCAGCCAAGATTTTCTTGTCTGAAAGGCTGAAGCTAATACTGTCATCTGTGGTTAAGACCCATTTGTCAAACAGAGTATGCTGAGAATAAGGAAAATCAAGTCTGCCTTCCCTTTTTAATTTGATTTAATTAGCCATAATTCCCCTTACTGAAATAAAGGCATTATCAATTGCGGGACACATTTCTGTGTCTTTACTTCTACTAACGCAAATACATAGCTCTGCATGCAGGGAAAGCAAAAGCCAGACAAATGTGCTGCAAAAACAAGATGCTCCACTACGCTCACCTCCTTCCTTGGGAGAGGAGGACAGAACAAACAACACGTGGCAGATGTTAGCCACACAGTTCAGTGCCCTACTGGGAGGCATGCAAATACTATCGTGATACACAGTCTAGGAGAAGCTACATAGGAGAAAACAGGGCACTTGTTGTATGTATGTCAGATTTGCCCCTCCATAGCTAGGAGGAGGCATGCACTCATAGCACGGCACAGAGTACATAATGCAATTATAATTGGGTGCAATATGTTCACAGCGCTTAAAAAAACGCTGTCTTAAAAAACTGAGTGCCACGTTCAGATGGCTTAAATTCCCCAAGAGCCCCTGTGCCTACTGCTTCCTACTGGCTGCTTCTGGTCCTTCAGCGGTGCCCAGCCAAGAGGAAACTTCAGGGCACAGATGGAGTTCAGGCTAGACAGTCCATAACCTTCACTGGATCCCGCTGGCATCCTGTGGTGCGAAACCTGCATCCCAGAATTACTTGGAGCACTTGTCCTCCCGAACCCGATGAGCACACTTGCTTAAAATAGGCACTTGCAAAGGTGTGGCGGGGCCAGCCTTAGGGCTCGCAGGATTGCTGAGGGGGACTGTGAGCCTCAGAATATCCTTGCAATTCATCTGTAATGCTAAACTTTAAATAACTGTCTTCCTCTTTCATTCCTTTCTACCTCGGCTAAGAAATGCGACACACACTGTGTAAAGGGACTGTCACCAGCTGTTAATAAGAAAGCAGCTTTAGCTTCTCTCCGCTTCTCTTGTTCACACGTAGACAGTGTTGGAAATCAGTGAAAACGGGTGTAGCCCCTCTGCTACCGCCACCACCACCTCCCACAAAGAGAGCAAGTGAGAAAGGGAAGAGGAAAGGTTGAAGAAACGGGCTGACCTACTTAGGTACTGCGAAGGACGAGCATGCAGGCTCTGAGTGCTGGGATGGCTGCGCGCGTTTGTTCTGGGCACCTACTGTTACCCTGGCATTCCTCCAAACAAATGGCTTTACACCCAATTCCAAAACAGCTCCTTCCTCCTCCTCTTCAAAATATGCCCTCCCCACCGTGCATGCTCTCCCTGTGATCCTTGCTGCCTTGGTTTTAAAACGGCCGCTTCCCTGAGCAGGCAGCCAGCCCCTGTCTTCTCACCCACCTGTTAATACCTGGCCTCCTGTTTGTCACATGGCAGCTCTGGGCTCTGGACCAGGAACCCCCCCTTGCTCCTGTGCCGCAGCCACTGCTTCCGGCATGGGCCACCTGTCCCTCCTGTCTCAGCTGAGAAAGGACAGGACCTAACTGCAGGGTAGGTGGCTGTCAGTGAGCGGACCCGGCTTGCGAGGAGTGGTTTCCAGAAGCAGGAAGGAGAGAGGAGGCAAGTCTCCTTGCTCTCAGGAGCCCTGACTCAGACCCCTTCCCGTGTGTTGCATGCCGCCCCCTCTGCTCCGCTGGCTCTGAGCCCCTGAGTGGCATCACTCGAACCCTGCGAGTTAGCCAGCCTGAAAATTATACCCGCTGGGATCTGGCCAGTTTGCAAAGCCTAATATCAGTGATTGCAAGGTGGGATCAACACATTCGGGCAACACGAAGATTGCATTATAAACCCTTTTGGATTTAGATGGTAAATGATCCTTTTGCTCTTCAGACAGCATTTCTGGCAATTCAGAGCAGTCACAATTGCTCGTCAGAACAACCAAAAGTGCTTCCCTGGCAGCACGGCATATCTTACTGAGAGACTGGAAGAACCTTCTTTGGTTTCTATATAAAACACACTTATGACTCATATAGGACTCAGAAATTGTCTTAGTTAGAGATAAATGGGAAGATACACTGCAGATCTGGAGAATGGTGCTTGAGTCACAAAGCTAGAACCGTGATCAAAAGGCAAAATTCCCCAAAGCTGGGGGTCTTAGGGAGACAAAAAGGGTTTGTTTGCATTTACACGCAAGCATTGCATTTGGCATTTCTTCTTTCTTTTTTTCCTTCCCACTTCTCACTGAATGTGTTCTGGAGTATTAGAGGTCTCGCAATTCCTTTTGTCTACTAGCACCCTGTCTTTCTTCATTCCAGTAACCTCTCAGAAGCAATTAAAAGCAGTTCCACTGAGTTCCGCAATGCCACATCAGCTTCAGTCCTTTACCAAAGACTATGTAATGACATTATAAAAACCACAGCAAAAGATCATTACTAGGGTGACAAAATCAACACCAAGAAACTAGAAAAAGCCACTACCAAGCTAGCTTGTGGAGGTGCAGTTTGGCCCCTCTGTACTTACACATGTTGCAGCAGTCTTCAATTACATGAGCATGATCCTGCGCCGTTTGTCCCACAGAACCCCTGCCTCATCCAGCTCATGGAGCAGGTGGTACTCAGTTAACAAACAGCTATTTATATTGGGTCTGTGCTCAGTACAAGACCCCATGCCTTGTTCACTGAACACTGCTCAGACCCCAGTGAAATGCAGCAATTCACTTTCCTGAAGGCTCTGCTGTCCTATGAAGACAGGCTGAGAGAGCTGGGTCTGCTCAGCCTGGAGAAGAGCAGGTCTGGCAGACCTAATAACATCCTTCCAGTACCTACAAGAAAGTTGGAGAGGAACATTTTACAAGGGCATGTAGTGATAGGACAGAGGAGAATGGCTTTGAACTGAAGGAGAGTAAGTTTAAATCAGATATTAGGAAGAAAATCTTTACTCCGAGGGTGATGAGGCACTGAAACAAATTGCTCAAAGAGGTTGTGGATGCTCCACCCTGGAAGTGTTCATGGCCAGGTTGGACAGGGCTTTGAGCAACATGGTCCAGTGGAAGGTGTCCCTGGATGCTTGGAACTGAGGGATCTTTAAGGTCCTTTCCAACCCAGACCATTCTGTGATTCTAGTGTACTTACCAGTGTTGTGTCAGTGGGCTGTTGGGATTTTAGCTGACTAGAGAATTGGAAAAGTACAAGGCTGTGGCTAGTTCTAAGTCTTGCACTTGCAAGATAGCGTGTCCTTGGGCCTAGCTGTAGTATGATAACAGGTAGTGAAGGAGACATGAGAAAGGAGAGATGTAACTCTTGAGGAATGGGGAAGAGCTGATGTTGTGGTGTGGCTAATGGACAGTGTAAATTACAAAATATTCATGAGCTTATTACTTGCTGTATAAGTGTCTAGTGCTCTCTTCAATAAACAGAACTTGCTGATGACTCATATTGAGCCCTGAGTTTTTCCTGCACCCGATAAATAGCTCATCCCCAACAAATAGCTCATTCTGCAACAGTGGGCTTCATTTCAATAACGTTTTGGAGACGAGAAGGTGGAATTTGTCCCATGTATAGATGGTGGATTATACAGGGGGATTAGAAGGTTCCAGTTCTTCAGGGTGACCCCTGTGGGGTTCCTGGGCTTTCTGTGCTTCACACACAGGCTCCCACCTGCATGTGAAAGCTTGGTACTTCTACATAAAAGGCTGCAGTAGGCACTTTTATCATCTATTCACTGTGGAAAATTTGCTTTCAATGATTTGCCTTATATAATGTAGGATGTTCTGGAGCTTTCTGGGATTTCCTTTGTATACAAATATTTGCCAAAAATAGTAGTGACAAAGAGATTCTCTCAGCAATTTTTTTACAACTCTTGCATGCTGGTTTCCAGAACAGCTGATTTTAAAATATTAATCTCTTTAGGAGTCATTTAGTATACCCTTCAGTTATTTGTACAAGGCCTTTCATATCTTCATTTGGTACTGATATGTTACTATACTCTTTCCCAAGTAGAATGAAAATACTCATTGTTTCTGCATTATTAGCAAGGTTGGCATCTCCCTCTCTTCCCCAATAATAGGCTGATGCAAATTTCTTTTGCTTCCAGTATATTAAATAAAATGCTCTTGACCTCTGTCTGCTGTTCCCCCTGCTCTTTGAATCTACTTTGGTTTTTTTTTAAGTTTGTTAGGTTATACTGCTGCTTGTTTGGTCTCTCTTGCCCTTCCATTTCCCCCCCAAGTTGTGACTCCTCTCTGCCTTGCAAACAGAGTGAGTTGTCAGGCAGATCTGCCTTCTTTTTCTTAATTGTGAAAGCTTGACCACTTGACCATATAATGACCTCTGTATTCTTGCACACCCTTCTTGGTGTCTTTGCAAATTTTTACTCCTAGCTTTCCTCACGTTTCTTGTCACCCTGAGGTATTAGCCCTTCTCAAATGTCAAGTACACGTACTACTGGAGATACTGTCTCTGATGTAGTGAGTGCATTCAGGTAATGAAAAATGTCCCTAAGGAACCGCCTACTTCCAGTCCATCAATCTGCACACACCATAAGGAAATCCATACTGGAATTCCCTCATGCTGGCTACCATGTCTCTCATATCAAGAAAGCCTCATTGACAGTGTTCTCCTGATAACACAGTCCTCCAAAATGGAATCCATTGGGATCCCCCATAACAATACAATTCTTTTCAGATGTTGTGAGAAAGTCACTAAGAAGTGCCCTTTGCTGCTTGTTGGTTGGTCTGCACATTCCTCTTCATGCTTTGGCCTGTTTGGGCTCCTGCCCTCGAAATGATTTATGCCCCAGCCTCTCTTGTGCCTTCTAGGCTTTAAGTTTATTTAGCTCCTTACCTCACTAGATCCAGTCTCTCCCTGACAGCTTGCTCTGTGTTTTGTGGTCTACACCTTTTTTCTCATACTGGCCAACAGGCCTAGTTAAGCATTCCTGAGCATTCTGTCCAGTTCTGGTGCTCCTACCCAGCTCCACTTTGGCACTTTTAGTTCTTGTTCCCAGACCATCCTCTGTAATCACTTTACCAAATTTATCTTCCTTCCCTGGCTGTGTTCTCCACTTCCACTAGTCTCATCATTTCCTAAGACCCAGCCTTCCCTGTGCCTCAGCAACACAGGTGATCTCATTGTCTGTCCTCAGTTTGTCTCCAGTGCTCGCTCTCTTCCTGCCCCTGGCTCCTGTTCCCAGCCTATTTGTGCAGCTAATCCCAACCCTAGTTGTTCTTGCTCTCTTGGCTCTCTAGGTCAACAGATCCCTTGTTTCAGTTTTTCCATCCCTTTTGCCATCTTCATTCCAGTTGCTGTCTCCTCTGCATTTGAAGCCTCCTCCTAATTATACAAAACCTGTCAGCAGTGTCATTGAGGCAATAAGTTAACTGAGCAGAAAGTGCTCAAGGTTTTGTCATTTGCAGTCCCAATTCCCCAGTTAACTGCATCAGAGACCTTGGCAGAGCCTCTGCCCACCCCTCTGGAAGCCAGTCAAGTGGTAACCTGATGAATACCTATCCACCTACAAGAAGTTGGACATATTTGCCAGTCCACCAGCTTAAGCAGTTATAGGGATAAAGTTCTGTACATTACAGATATGGCCCCTCTTCTCAGCGCTGGCTCTAACTCAGCCTAGAAGAGTTATTAGAGGAGAAAACTGGCTTCTGCTCCTGTACCACTGGCCTCAGACATGCTCTGCTATTTCATGGAGAAGCACATGTTCAGCCTCTATTGTCTCTTGGAGATAATGGTGAGATGGAAGATGCACCATGACAGTGGCATTCTTGGGGTCTTTATCTGTTTGACATTTAGAGAGTATCTGCTGAGCAGCTATGAAGTGAGATTTTTGGTTTTCTCTCAAAAGCATGTGTTGGCCAAATTAGGTGGATTTTTCAGAAATGTGATACAAGGCATATCCTGAAGTCAAGGCCAAACCCCTGCCAGATTTGAAGCCCTGCTTCAAAGCATGGGAATGATGCAATGGTTCCAAGAAAAAGTTGCCAGAACATTTAAATTTGGGCAAAACAACATATTTTCCCAAACCTTGTTCTTGGAAAAGCCAAAGCTGACGGATCAGAAATTTTCCCCAAAAAATAAATCAATCAACCTGAACAGTATGGCAAATTTAACTTCAAATCATTAATGTTTGGCACAGCTGTAAGATGCCAAACCCATGATTTTGTAATGCAAAGATGTGAACAGTTTTTATAATAAAAAGCAGGCCAAAACCACTTGCAATCATTATTATCTCCTCTTTAATTTTTAGTATGCTTCTGTCTTCCCCTGTTGTTTACAAGTTAAAGCAGATTTTCATGCATCCTAAAAGATCTTTTAAGGTCAACACTTCACATTAAAATATGCAAAAAAAAAAAAATTAGAAACTGTGCTTTTGCTTTCAAAAACAAAAATCAAAATTACAAAACAAAAAATAGGACTGGGAGTTTGCTGGTCTTTTATTCCACAAACACACCTCACAAATGTCAGATTTCTTAGCTGTGCAATCAATAAGTGAGGTGTAGAAAATCACTAAATATTTTTCATCCTGTTCTGAGTAAACACACAAAAAGTGACTTATTTTCATGGAAATGCATGGGTATGTCTCTTTGGCTCAAAAATTATTTGCCGCATCCACACCAGCTAAAATTGTAAACATTTGAATATGAAAAAGTTCTATGGGAACCAGTTTTGTGCAGACAACTGAGGTGATACCTCAAATTTTAGCAACTGGACACTTCACTCAATGTAGGTGTCCAGTTGCTAAAATTTGAAGTATCACCAATGACAGCATTACAACTGTGTGGCAGTATCTTTCCTTTCATGATACACTGTGTTATTGCTTGGTGCCTTGCTGCAGATATGGTTTAGCCAAAACTTCATTTACTTGAAAGTGCCTTTTTCTGCCTTTTCTTTTTCTGCCTTTCCTTTTTCTGCCTTTCTCTTTTTCTTTTTCAGAGAACAGAATTTTAATTTCTGATTTACCAGCTGCAGGTTTTTTGCTCTTGTGTCAGTGACCTTGTTTCCTCAGTACAAAGTGTGGATTCAGATGTCTTTTAGGAGTTGTCTCCTCTGGTTTCCCCAAGACAGCAGAAGCTCTTATTTCCCTTCACAAGACCTCTGAGTTCCGTTTATTAATGGAACTTACTAAATCCATTATTAAATGGTTTTATAAGCAACATGAAATAATGTAGAAGTCATCTGTGGAAAATTGCAAAGTGTGGAAACGATGTCATCATATATTAGCAATGCTCAAAAATAAAATAAATAGCTCCACAGGGCTTTTCCAATATTTGTGGAGTGGCACACCTCCAAAGCACACTCAGAGAGGACAGGGTGCTTTTGGAAAGCTTATTTGCATGCACCCAGGCATGCAAGTGCGCACAAACACACACACACATGGACTGCAGGCACAAAGCTATTCTATTTTGCTGGCTGGGAACAAGTCAAGTGTTGGAGGACACTAGTCAGTGCTGCCTGCTGCCAGGCTGAATAGGGTTTGTCTGTTTTTCTGTTCCGGGGCTGCAGCACAGCTGGGAAGAGCAGTCCTGCCCTGCCCCTCCCCAGCAGGGCAAGAATGGCCAGGACCGGCATCCCCCATGGAGGACAATGCGCAGGAAGGTGCCAGCAGTGCACTGGGCGTTGTGCTGGCCTCCAGGAGGGGAGAGTGGCAGCTGGCATGAACTCATGCCCCAGGCCAAAACTGGTTGGGGAGAACTTTAATCAAAGGATAATATTCACAAAAATTCAGAAAGCTGGGTGTAATACCTAGCAGAGGCATCCCTCCATTTCGAGGCACAGTGCTAACTGATGACAATCTCCATACATAAATCTGTGTGCCCTGCTTGCCTCTCTAATTAAGTATATTAGACCTTCATGAGGAAGGTTGCTGTTGTAGCCAGCTTAGTTACTCATTTTCTCTCTGTCCCCCTTAGCACAAGTAATGAGCATGCTGAGGCTCTAAAACAGATAGACAAAAGATGATAGCACTTCCTGAGATTCATATGACACATAAATATTTAGCATTTGATTTATGCTGTGTTGATGCTATTCATCAATTGCCTTATTAAGACCTGGAAACTTTGAGAGAACTTTGTAGATGGGAGAAAGGAAAGTCATCCCTCCGATGCTAGAAATATGGAAGAGTCAGAGGTCTACATGTTGTGGGAAGAGAGAACTGCTCTGTTGTGTCTGATCACTGTGGAAACTGCTGCTCTGCTTTGGGTTCACAGCCTGAGGGAGCAGCAAGGATCTGCTCCTTTCAATAGGCAGATAGAGCTGTATTAAACCCCTCCACATAAAACTGAGTAGAACAGGAGTTGCGCTTCGTTTTCCTCCCCCGTCCCCAATTTAGAGACAACAGAGCTGTGAGGACATTGATGTGCCAGGGAAGGCAAGGGTGAGCTCAGTTGTGCATCATTTGCCAAATGCGTGAGAGTGTGTGTGTGCATGGGGCTGAGTCAGGGCCAGGGCATCTTCTGCCAGGTCCTGGGGGAGCAGAGGAGAGAGACCAGCAAGACTGCAGCCCCAGAAACTTTGTGCTGCTTTTGTAGTCAGTAGCCACTGCACCAGTCATCTCTGCATATTTTAAAAATGACAGGCAGTTTGGGCATCTGCTTACATCAATATTCTGTAAATACAAGGATAAATTGGTAGCCCAAAACAGTGAGAAAGCTTTGCATAGGTTCTGTTTTGAATGCTATTTATTACACAGCATGATATACACAGCACTCTTATTCATGTCAGTGGGAGTTTTATGCAAACATGGAAAGCAGAATGTGGCTCAAAATTGTAACTTGATTTGCTGTAGACAGGCCTTTCTGCATGCAAAGCTGTGAAGGCAAGTTCTCCTCTTCACACAAAAAAGGTGCAAACCCAGTGCAATACAGAGTCTGTGGTAAAGTGCAGAAAGGTCCTGCTGCCTGGTGTGGTTTTACACCAAGTCTTCCATCACCAGGAATAAAGAGAAAAAGGGAAGGGAGCAATCCTGGGAAATATGCATAGATAAAATGTTTCCCTACAGCATTTGGATATATTCAAATTTACAACTGATTGTTTTTAAGGAATAAGTGTACTTCTAGAGATGGGACATTATTATGAGGAGCTGGTAAAGTCTCTGTAGATAACAATGTACTTATATTGCTGGGAAAAAAAGCAATTTCTATCATCCTAACCTTAAATGACTGGCCTTAATAATCATAGGTTTATGAATATATAGATTTACTCTTTTGATAGGTATTTTGCTTTATTTTTAGAAAATGTATTGAAAAGACCTGCCTTCCTGACAGCAGGCAGGTTTAAAAAGTAAAGATTTCTTTTCCACTGATACTTATCTAAGTTTTTCTTGCCCTAAGAATTAGAAGTGGCCTTAGCACTCTGACTTTTGGGTGGTACTGTAGTGACATTGAAATTTTAAATTTCAGGGAGGTGTATACCTTAAGTATGCCTTAAAGTCACCAAATTTTATTGCATATTGAAACAAGTGGCCACAGGGTTTGTGTAATTTGGAGTTCACAGATGAAGAAACACCGCCCATGGGAAAATCCAGATGCTTTGACAATAGAGCATTATTACTGTGTAGCATTACAGCACTGATAAAGATCTGCCACTGAAGGCTTGGACATATTTATCACCCAGAACTCCTTCTGTGATTGTTACTGCCACAAATAAACTCCTGCAGAGCACATAAGCTTTTCACAGAACAGACTTTTTCCCCTTATTTTTTTGCTTAGAATAAAGATGATCTCCCTTCACAAGCAAGATTTACCCAAGACCATTTTGAAGAAAATGTAGCGAAAGGAATCCCTAAAAAATTGTATTTCAAAAGCTTAATTAACACACTTAGGCTGTAAATGCAGATATGTACTACAAGGAAAAAAATAGTCTCCTATGTTGAGTCTATTTCATATTCAGTTTGGAAATTCTAAACTAAGACAAAGTTTTCAAGATATTTCAAAATATACTTGAAAGATTTGGTCTTAGAGCTTTGGGAACCTTAATTCTGACCACTACTGATGGCAGAGTCCCTATGTATCACTACAGAGAGCAGCGTACCCTGCACATTTACTGCTGAGGGCATTGCCTAGTCAAGGTGTCACAGCACATTATGACTGAGAAAACCCTTCTAAACACAGCGAATTGCCTCCTAGAGTTGCTAAAATTCCATGTGTTTCAAACACGGGCCACTGGCTGGACAGCAGCTTTGCAGGAAAGAACCTGGGGCACCTGATGGATTCCCAGTTCAACAGTAGCAGGTCCCTGTGGCAGAGATGGATGGCAATATCCTGGGCTGCACTGGGAGGAGCATTGCCCTGAGGCTGGGGGAAATGATCCTTCCTCTCCTCGGTGCTGGTGAGACCACAGCTGGAGTTGTGTGTCCAGGTCCAGGCTCCCCAGTGTAATAGAAAGGTGGAGTTACCAAAGGTGATGTAGCCAAGGGCCATAAGGATCATTAAGGTCTGGAGAAAAGGCTGAAAAGCTGTGACAGTTCAGTCCAGAGAAGAGAAGGCTCAGAGGAAGTTCTCATCAATGTATACAAATATGTCATGGGAGGATGTAAAGAAGATGGAGCCAGGCTATTTCCAGTGGTGTCTAGTTACAAGACCATGAGCAATGGACACAAACTGAAACACAGGAGGTTTTGTCTGAACATCAGGAAACACTTTACTTTGCAGTTGACTGAGCACAGGTTCCCCAGAGAGGTGGTAGAATCTCCATCCTTGGAGATACTCAAAAACCAACTGGACATGGTCCAGGGAAACTAGCTCTAGATGATCCTGCTGGAAAAGGGGGATTGGACAAGGTGATCTCCAGAGGTCCTTTCAACCTCACCCATATGGTGATTCTGTGATACTACTAAACACGTTAAGCAGGAAATCTAGCTTACTGACTAGAGGTGTCTTTTCCACATATTCCTTCCTCATGTCTGTCCAGAAACATCTGGGCAACCAAAAGCAACTTGTATGTCAAGTATGCTACCTTGCAACCAAAGCATTGCCCTGGTTTTAACCTTTAAATAAGTACTGACCAAGCAGTCTAGCATCTGTAAACTTCCAAAGCAATTGAAAAGATTTTGGGCTTTCATACTGTGAAGAGTGTATGTGCAGGCTACAAGGACACCTATCGTAACACCCTTGATGGAATCAGCTTTGATCACAGAGATGTCTTTTATTATAGTAGAATATAGGGGGAAAGTTAGTGTGTGTAGGCTCATCCATTTTTAAAAATGTCTACCGCTTGCTTTTTTAAAACCTTTACTTTCCATTTCAGAATCTCAACTTGAAAAAAAAGTCCTAATTTAAAATGTCAGGATGTTTTTTTTTTTTCTGTATTTGATTTGGTTTTGCTAATTCGTCTTCATTTTCTGACCAGAAATAACTAATTTAACTAGTACTGCTATTTATTTTAGTAACTGATTTAGAACTGGTACAACCTGGTGGGGCTGCTTGTGCCAACGGCATGACGGCTACGTCTGCAGCAGAAAACCTGGCATCATTGCTTGTCCTGAGGAGTAAGGAATCCAGTTTGGAAATCGTAGCTTTTCTAACCCCCACCCACAAATCCAGCCTCGTGCACGTATTAAATCCTGTCTGTTTGAGATATGACCTGGATGTGTGCCAGTCCTGTCCCCGCAGCACCATGTGTACCAGCAGTTCTGACCTGCAGAAGAATTTGCTGGGGAAGCATTGAGTGGCTGCTGAGAAGAGAGAAATGGAGAAACCAGGATGGGACGAGCATCCCAAGGATGGGGAAAAGGGGTCATGAGTGGAGCACTGTGAAGAGGGGAAGCTCCCTCTGTGCACCAGCCAAGATTTCACCTTTGCTTGCATGTGTCCTGTAAGTGATATTTGGTGCACGTAGCATTCCTCATTCAAATCCCTCACTGAGGCAAGTCATTGCCAAAAAGACCGCCCCCCCCACCCCCCAGGAGACTTCAGTCCTTCCTCACATCATATATTAGCACCTCAGATCTCCTGCATTACTGCTCAGACTAAATGTGCATTTAAAAAGAAAGGAAAAAAAAAAAACCCACACATTGCAATCTTCCTGTGAAAAAGAATTACAAACATGAGGATAACACCCCAGTCCTGGCTGTTGGGAAACAGTCTGTGTTTGGGGGGGTTTGCTAACTTGTCCTCTCCGTGGTGGCCGAGCCACCTCAGTGCACAGGCAGTGTAGCGTGTGGAGCCCACGGCGGAGCACGTCCCTTCTCCTGGGGTCGTCACTGCCATAAACATCTCGTTAAATAACTGCAGCAGTGGAGATACATGGAGTGCTTGGGTGACCCTTGTAATTTCTCATTTCCTCCCTCAGATGAGGTGGTCGGCAAGTTGTGCTTCTGGTGGTAGTCTGAAAAATGTAGGAGCTCTTGGATGATCTCTGCAAGATGTGCTTTCACTTATCCATGTGCATCTCTTTGTTTCTGAATTTAAAATGTGGTACATCTGAGTGAAGAAAACTAGGTTTCTATGCAGACTGCCTCTTTTCCAGCTCAGAAGTAAAAGATGTCAAAATATGCTTTTTGAACAAACCTGCTTAGAGGCAGAAGGCTTTCTCTATTGATCAGAAAAGCTCAGAGTGACCAAGCTGAAGTGAAAATCCCAGAATGGTGTGGAGGAGGGTATCATTATTTTTTTGCAGATGGCATGTCTGGGCAGCATTTGGCTTTGGTTCCTGCACTAATGCAGCATGTTCTTGCTGCTGGTAAATCCAGTCTACTAGAGATGTGGGTGCTGCAAGACATTCCTAAAGGCTCCCCAAGATCATTCCACCCCTGCCTCACTTGTTGCCTTCAGTCCCTTTCTCCATCTTCAAATCTGCAAGTGCAAAGTTAATAGAAAATGCCAAAGGGGGAATTGAAGAAAATCTGAAAGCTTTTCTGTGGGAATGCTGAGCAGGAATCTCAGAAGTGTACAAAAGAGATTTTAGTCTGAGCACCCTGAGCCCCCGTGTCACTTAGGCATTAGTGAAAGTTTTATCTGCACCTTTCCTGATCAAGGGATGGTCCCTGGCAATGCAGTTGTGAGCTGAATTTTCTTTCTTTTTTTTCTTTTTTTTTTTTTGAGGTATTTGTGTGCCTTCCTCTCTTGAGGATTCCCCACTGCAAACATCTAGCAGAGTGCGTAGCCCAAGACATGTGAGCAGAAAGAACTCTGCATATTTTGTGGTTTTGTTGGGTGGCAGTGCAACCCAGGTGATGTAAGAGCGTCTCTGATATCCAACTCTGGTACTTCTTTCTTGAAGAAACCACTAACCTTCTCAGATCCATGGTTTTTTTGTCTGTACACTGACAATGGTGATATGTACTTGCTGTCCTCTGTAAAGGGACCCCAGTGGAGCTGGGGAAAGTTCCAAAATCAGCAAACTTTTTCATCATCTTGGAGCTGCACAAAGAGGAGCAGAGAGTTTGTGGGTGCTGAAAAGGCTCAGTATGTCTGTCACAGCTTGCTTTTCTCCCCAGATAGCAGCTATAGAGTACTGGAAGCTCAAATGACTCAGAAGGGGAAGGGGAACCTGTGAAGTCAATGCTACCAAACCCAGCAACTAAGTGGTGAGGGAGAGACTTCCTCACTTTTGTGTCTGTGAGTAGGACAAAACATTCCCGGTGCCAGCCTGGAGCCAAGTAACCCACAGCAAGCTGTTCTGGGGGCAGTGCCAGCGACGAATGAGCTGAAGTACTGCAGCCAGGTAAACAGCCACGCACGCTTCTCCACAGACCCAGACTGCTCATTTGGTTGCTGTCTAGACGGCACTGCCCTGGCACCTCCTACCCTCTGCCTCCCTGCCCTTCTTGCACACACTTGCTTGTGGGCTTCCCATTGCACGGGACTGCAGTGCTGCTCACTCCTTGCCTGCTGCCCATGTAGGCAGCCAGGCTTCGTGTGCCCCTGAGGACACCAGCTCAAACATCAGCTGGAGGGAGGAACTCGACATGAGGAGAGAAAATGAGCACTTTCTCCAGACACCCCTTAAAGACGGTTTCAGCAATTTTTATGTGCCGTCTGGTGAAATGCAAGTTAGCTGTTAGGTTGGCAAGGGAAACTTTTATGGACTGTTCACGCCCTTTGGGCACGACCCTGGCCCCGTGTCTAAGCTCTCTCACACATGTGGGAAGCAGAAGTGCTATAGCAGGCAGCACAGTCACACACGCTGAAGTGAGATGAGAACCAGACTCGCCTGTTTAGTAGCCTCTAAATGCCGCTGTATCTAAATGAACCCTTTCATTGGATGGGTGTGCAGAGCAAATCTGGGGGGCAAACACACGAGATTGACTCGTAAGGCAGAGGTCGAGCCATCACGGGAAAGATATTATGTATTGGTGTAGGCATCAGGCACCCCAATTATCCACTGGCAATGTTCTGTGGAAAACGTGAACCCTAAAATTCCAGGTCAGCGTCTTCTGGAAGGGACTGCCCCCCCTGCCCACCCCCCCACCCCCCAGCTCAGCAGTTTCCATTTCATTTTTTGAATTATTAAAAGATCAAATGTTGGAATGCTGGATAGCCTGAATTCATTTGTCAGATCACGAAGTACTCATAACATTTCTCAGCCTTAATAACACATCTGCTCTTAAAATGTGGTCTCTTGATAATAGCTGGCTGAAAGTGTCTGAATTTAGGGATTATTTGAGACAACAGATTTCCTTCTATTTGGAATTGAATGAGGCATCTGCTCCCTCACCGTCAGCTTTGTGGGATATTCTCAAGGCAATCATAAAAGGGCAGATCATTTTGTACATTATGAGAAGGAAAAAAGACCTCTGTTGGCAATTAAGAGACTTGGAAGGGTGAATTAGAGACCCGCAAAGGTACCACTTCATGTCTAAAAATTCTAGCTACACCATCCATTCTCCCCTCTGTCTAGGGTGGGACACAGATTCATCTGATGAGTGGAGAGGGAGGGGGCAATTCTCCCATCAAAGGCAATGTTGGCAAAAAGGAAAGAGAAAGAAAATTAATCAGGAAAGGATATGCACACTCCTTCTTGGATAACTGACCCAACAACATATTAGAGAGATTAGGACTCAGGATGGAGAGCAAGGCATGGATCCCTTGGAGGATTAAAGGAAATTTTGCCAATATTTATGCCAGTTTGGTACATCGGAAAACCAGGACAAAAAAATGAATGCTTGCAAATTATTTAACACATATTCATCATCAGAATCTTCTCCCACATATAAGCGGAAGATGATTAATAAAGAAGTAAAAACAAAAGCAACTGGAGCTGAGAGAAGGCACTGCTTTGCACTTTGCAGGTATATAATTCATTCCTGGATGTGACACATGACAGGCAGGGCCCAGATGATGCCATTTGCTAGGGTAGGGCAGGATGCGTGCTCTGGACCACCTGTCCTGGCCAGCACACAGGTGAAGGCAGACAAATAAATATATGCATAAATACACACAATTGCATACATGTAGATCTGCATGTATCCATATATAGCACATGTATATACTCACATGCGTGCACACATCTATACATATAGATGTATAGATAAGTATATTTAGCTTTTTAGTCAAGTGACGCAAACTGCTGCAGCTGGAAATAACACTGTCTGCTCATGAAAAGACAGGCGTGTACTTAGACTTATTTATGTGGTAGAAAATGTGTTCAAGGGATGTGAGCTGCCTCAAAGCCTTTGCCAGAGCATAGGGGAGCAACCTGTGAGACACCTTGGATGCATTTGCATCTGGGAATAATTATTTACTGTAAGACTGATCCCACCATGAAATACCTCTAATACCTGGAGGAGGATCTCCTGCTGCAGGATGGGATTCCGGCAGGTGGGAATGTGTGCCCCATGGCCTCACTGTGATGCACAGGAGTCCCCAGTGTGTGGTGGGGAAGACTTTTCTGGTTGGTAGGAGGTGAGCTGCTCTGTTTGACCTGAGATGGGCAGAGGAAGGCACCTGACACTGGATGCTGGCATGCAGGCCTATTTATGAAAATATGTAGCCTGAGTTTGGGAAGGCCACTGAAACTTAAGGGCATCGTTAATTATTTTGTGTTTTCTAATACCTGTCTAGAGTCCAATAACTGACTTTTGTGAAGGTCCTTTTCTGAAAATGACGACCCTTCATTTTGAATGACTGAAACCATAGGGAAAAAGTCTAGGACTTCACAGCTCTTCAACTCTGCACCAGTGCCTTAGGCATTGCAACTGCCTCTGTAAAATGGGATGAGGCAGAGGATGGATTGTGCTTTGCCACCTCAGAGAGTGTGTGGTACCTCGGCACAATGCAATGTACATAGGACCCTCCCAGAGAGGGAGCAGCAGCGGCTGAGCTTTCTGCCCTGGGCCAGTGGCATTGCTGTTGGATCAGGGCAGGTATTTGGCTCTCAGCTGACTCGGGGAGAAGGAGCAAATGCAAATGCTCTGCATAGTACATAATATACCCACAGGTCAGTGAGCATCGCACACCGTGCTCTACGGCTGCGCTGCAAAGTGGGAGTCTGCTCCTGTTCCCAGCCCAGGAGACTTGCTCTTTAGCGAAAGCCGTGGGGGCTCACGCTGAGAAGGTCTGCGGTGCAATCGCCGGCCTTGGCAGCGCCGCCCCGAGCCGCCCCGAGCCGCCCGAGCGCTCCGAGCTGCAGCGGGAGCCCGGCCAGGGCCGGCGGGGATGGATCCCGTGCGGGGCTCCCAGCGCGGCTGGGCGTTCGCGCTGATCCTCGGGCTGAGGGCAGGATCTCAGCTGATCCTCAGCTACCGGGCTTCCATTCGGGGATGCCTTGGTTTCAAAGGCAGCTTTTTAGCACTTTGATCGAGGCTCACATCAATTCTTCATGTTCTGTATTAGATATTGCAATTTATATTACGAGAGGTGTTTGAAGTTTCCGATTTTCCCCTCGGCCACCTTTAAATCTAATTTCTAATACCTTAGCCACTCTAATGAAGTTCTCAGTAGTTTACATTGTTATTAAACCTCTGTTTGGGGAATATAGCTTTAATCCTCATTATATACCAAATATGGGTATCGAATATTCATTGTGTAATTGCAATTAAAAAATACAACCCCCAAAGGATCTTTTATATTAATTTAAATTATCCTGCACTTATATTATCGTTTGAAATAACCTATACTGCTTCAATGTCTTTATTGAAGACATTTCAATGTCCGTAGTTATACTTAGAACTCCTCCTTTTTTCAGTTAAATCCAGTTCTATGACACTGTAGTCATGTAGATATAGACTTACAGCAGTATTATATTTGAACCTTTTTTTTTCACCCTCTTTGTATTTTAAAGAAACAGTTGAAATCACTAATTTTGCATTCAGTGTTAGCAAAAGTAGAGTAATTAATCCAGGCAGCTTTTTCATGCATTTGACAAAGCTTCATGTCACATGAGCTGTTTTCTCTTTATAAGCAGAGACAGATTCTTTACTCCTTGCAAGTATCAAGAAAGTCATCAAGATAAATCTCCAAATAACACATAGAAGGACTTTAAAATGCAAAATTTACCGTTTACAACTTAAATATGAAAAAACCCCAATTTATAATCTTCTGCATATAGATAGCATGGTTTGGGATACATTTGCAGTGGATTTCAATAAAGTAAACTGCTAGCAATTTACAAGATTATTCTTTTAAACTAATGTTTGCAGATAATAATACCATCTTATCTTTAATGTATCTCTCTTGATTCTTACACTGAACATCCTTTACAAGAAAAAAAAAGGGATTTTGATGTCGTTAGATGACAAATGCTGTATTTACAGATGATGATCTCTGTGTTTGAAAGCTGTGTTAGCTCGCATCATCTCCAAGGTAGAGCCAAGCTTACTGCTGTGTAGCAGCTCAGTTACAAAGAAGGGACTCCAGCTGTGGCCTCTGGAAGTCACTACTTGGAGCAGACACAGCAAGACCCATCACTGGCTTGCAGTCTGCATAGATATGATTGAATATTTTTATTTAAACATTATGGGAGAAAGCCTAAAAGGTCACATTTCTGCCTGCCACACAGCCCTTTTTGTTTTTACAGCCATTGTAAGTATTAAATGGAGAAGCTCTCAGGCTAAAATAGAATTAGCATTAAAACAAATTCTGAAATCTGAGAAATTTGGTGGAAATCTGTATATTTCTGATGCCCACCCTCACTTTTTTTGAACTGACAAACCCAAATGGGAGGGCCAGGGGCAAGTTTCATACTTGCTTCCCTGTTTTAAGCACAATCCCCAAATGTGAGGGATGGGAAAGAGGACAGGAATGGGAAGATTTGGGACCGCGGAGGAGCTGGTACGTTCCTCACTCTTTCTGTGCAAGAGCCTGCGGCCTGCAGTCACTCAGGAGAGAAAGGTGTCCCAGCAGTGTCTCCAGAGAGCACAAGCACTCAGGATGCTTACATGGTGTGAGCTAATGGCTTTTGGAGGCTGAGTGCTCCTCTCAAGAAGATATAACAGGGGGCTCTTTGGAGTGGCAGCTGCTACCAAAACCATGGTGGGATTATTTGAACAACAGTGGGAGAGACTTTCTTCTGTTGCAGTTGAAGGAAGCAGGAGAAGGAAGGAAAGTTAAAAGGAGTTCTGACATGAAAGCCTTGTCCATGGCTCCTTGTTCCCCATAAAGACTGATCTGGCAGCAGTCCAACTAAAAAGGTGTTTCAAGCCTCTTGTGATCCTCTGGACTTTCTGGACATCATCTGTGTTAGAACTGGGCCCTCCCAGTCTTGTGGTTGAACCTGTCACAGCACATGGACAGCAGGGACTCCACTCCAATGCTTCATGTCCAGGAAGTCTTATTGCCCTTCCTGTTTTATCCCCTGTCTTTCTACTGTGTGCAGCCTGTGCATCACCTGTCCTTAGCGCACAGCTTGATTCCCCGGCCACCCACATGGCTGCTGGAGCCAGGAGGCTCCTCCTTTTCCTGGAGTCTTGGTAAGCAAAGCCAGGTGGTGCAGGGGAGTGAAACCCAGCTCTTGCAGGTAGGGCCAGGGCTATCAAGCTCCCCACCTATGAGGTGATTCTCATCAAGATTACCAGGTAGGAAAGACATCAGTGCTGGATGCTCTTGGCCCATTCCATTGCTGCCAGAGGATTGGAGCAGCTTGCAGGTAAAAGTAGCCCCTCTAATTGAGGAAGGGGAGCAGGCTGTTGGCCTCTCTACTCTTCATGTGGATCAAGACTGTAAGTGCAATGGGGTGAGTCAAAGCTCTTGATAAGAGAAGACTTCACCTTGCCTGTGCCTCCCTGTCCTTCCACAGCCCTGACTGAAGATGGAACCACAGTGGTTCTGGTGCCAATGACCCCACATGACTGGCAATTTAATGTTGAGGTTGTCCTTGGGTGTCCTCTTGGGAAGGCTCTTTCCAGGCTGGTTTCTGTGGGCTCCCTGTCTGCAGGAGTTACTTCATGGAGGTTAGGCAGAGCTAGGTTTATGGCAACAGCCCTGGGGAGCATTTTTCCAGGGAGCTCAGGGGTATGGGAATGTTTTTTAATTGCCAAATTTGGCATCACTTCCTCAGGGGCTGGGTCTCAGCCTTTAAGTAATGAGCACTACAGGTTCGCTGTCCAAAATTGTACCCACATTTCTTTTACCTGCAGTTATCTTATCTCCATCCCCATCACTGATTCCATGCATAGGCAAGCATTGTTAGTACTGTAAGAATTAATCACATGCTGTTTGAAAAAAAAAATTGACATTTGCATTTCAAAACTCTTACCAATTCTAAACATTTATTCTACAAAACTTGGAAAGATTGTAGTTCTGTTTCAAATTATTCCAGCACCGTGGGCATTGCCACAGAATGTAAAATTACAGAACATATGAGACTGAAACCTGACACCCGTTCTTCCCTGTTGTGAAGTGTCGTTGATGAAAAATACACAAGTTTGAAGAAAAAAAATTATGTAGGAGCATGACCTATTCCCAAAGCAGCTAGCCAAATTCACTCATGTTTCAGAGACAGCTGCATATGTAAATAGAGTAGGGGACACTTCTTCAAATACAATCAAATTGGTTTAAAATAGTAAGAAAACATGAAATATCTCCTACAGAATAATCTCCTGATGCTACTGCAAGGAAGTTCAAAGTGTTAGCAGAGAAAAGAAAGGACATGATACTGTTTGGAAGTGTACCTTTTCTGTAATCAAAACAACACAGAATTTAGTGAAATTAGTCTTTATTGCTATTAAAATTCTCCTCCCTTTAAACATTTTTCAACTAGACATTTTTAAGTTTTGTACTCAAAGAGATGACTTTTGCATGGAATGAATAATCTACTCAGACATTTTAGTCCTTTAAAATGATCTAGAAAAAATGGTGACACATAGGTTGAAAGGAGCATTTATACGGAGGTGACATGAGTGAAACTGGAATTGAATATAAATACAATTGTATTAAATGTAAGTATAAATATTAATATAAATATTCAATACATGTAATTTAAAGATCCCCCTCATCTGTGTATTTGCACATATATGTGTGTATATTTTGCTGCACACACACACATGCTGATGTATCTATGCAACGCTTTCATTTGAAGACTCCAAAACGCTTCAGCAAGTTGAGTATTGTGCTTAGCTGCTCTCCTGTTACAGATGGGGATGTTAAAGTGCAGGGAGGTTACATGTGCAAAGCACATTGCTTTCTTGGATGTAATAACCAGTAAATGAGTTCCCAGCTAGCAGAGGAACTGCCTCTGTCACCTTCAGCAAGCCACCTGTTGCTTTTGAATGGAGAATTAGCCATTTTGGTCCAACATTTCATCTTCCCATTCCAGCTGCTAGTTTTCACTCTACCTGAAGCAAGCAAAAACCACAAAGAAGTTCTGACATGTTTCGAATAGAGTAGTCCATTCTTTAAAAAACAAGCCTAACCTCCCATAGTACACACCATTAATTTCCCAGATCTGGGCCTGCTTTTCACCCCTGCAGCATTTAATTCCTTTCTTAATCTCTTCTTTATCCATAAGTAAGTAGGAGTGTTATTTGAGTAAGGAATGAGCAAGAGCTGTAGGCTTTAGCCTTTGAGTTACAGAGATGAAATAGTTTACACTCACAATATGTTGTATTATTTGAAACAGGCAGATAATATTTTTCAGTGAAAATTAAATTTAAAACATATGTCGACGATCATCCACATCTTTCACAAAACATTGCATGTTCCTGAAGGTCCCTATTTCATAAAGGTTGGACAATTTTAACTTGATTCCCTGAACTGTTCATTTACTCTTCTTTTTCTGATTTCTTTTGCCTCTTGCTCTCTTTTATCAAATCACCTGGAGAGGTAAAAAGGAACTGTCCCACGTAGATGGCCAGTTCTGGAGCACACATATATCAAGAAGCCCTCCAAAATCCCAGGACTGCAGAGGTGGCATCCCCTCCCACCCCAGCTTTTATATTGATCTACTCAGTGGTCCACCAAGGAGTCCAATTTTAAGACATAAGTTTGCACATTCTTTGCCAGGAGTGTCTGGGAAACAGCAATAAAGGAAAATCTCTCCACTACCCATATGGGCTGCCTTTGCTGTAGAACATGAAACCCTGGCAGACCCCCCCATCTCCTTACTCCTTCCTCTTTCACACCAAAAATGCTCTTGGAGGAATTTAATTTTAACTGTTTCTTCATCACATTGTAAAGCAAGCATTGCTACGGGTTTCTGTGCTGGATGAGCTACTGCTCACTTCAGCCCAGCTTCACTTCCCTCCCATTTGGGGAGGCTGGGGCAGAGCAGAGGTGCACACTCAGGTCTGTGGTGCACCTCAAGGTCTGCTGAGGACCAAACTAAAGTCTCAGTTTCCCTGAGCCTGACCCCTATAGCCCTTGACCCTGTTCCACTCTCAGGTGTTTGCTTCTAGGGGCTTCAACCTGGGCTGCTAACCCCATTGCCTCTTGTTAACCCCAGTTCTCCACCACTTTTTATTCACTGCTGCCCATTCTTTCTTTCCAGGCTCCTTCTCCCAGTCAGCCCTGCTTCCTTCTGGCTCCCAGCCCACCTGTCTTGAGCCATGTCCACATCTGGGATGAAATGGCTGGGGCCTTGGAAATAAAGAACAGCTAGAGGGGCCTGTTTTATAGGTAAGTGGGAAAAAAATCTTCCAAGGGCTGGGTGGTAGTGGGGTCAGGGGGAACAGAAAAGAGGAATGAACTTCACTCAAATCTGGTGGCAATCAGAAGGACCTTGATACTAGAGGTACTAGAGTCAAACTGTGGCAAGATAAAGGTTTTAATAATGCTCACTCTCAGTATTTAAGGTGGTGGATCTGCAACAAATGCTGTATTAACTCCAAATATATTTGTAAAACACTTTGGATTCATCCCCTTTATAATAGTTACACTGGGATTTTGCTGAATAGTATGCTCCTCAGTATTGCCTGATTCAGAGCCAGATTTATAAAGACATTTAGGTGCTCCTTCCCACTGATTAAGGAAGTAAAAAGCCTAAATTGGTTTAAAAATCTACCCTTGAGAGCTGCCATGTGTGTCTGGGCACCCAGAGCACTTTAAGATTTATGGCATATAAAGACCCAGTGAAGATCAGAGAAATTCTTTGCCAAACACAAATGGCAATGAGATGTACTTTGAACCATCAGTACTGCCTTTAATTTTCTTCTCTAAAGATCAGTGTCAGAGAAGAATATAGTGAGTCTGGGTTTGGGGGCCAGTTCTGCAAACTGGGTCTGATGCTGCTGCCGTGAGACTAACTGTTGTCCTCAGCAGAAGCCAGACCAGATCTAAACAACTTACTCAGTGACACATGGCAGTGACTTACCTGACACAGATCTCCTCTGGTTTCCGTGGGCTCAGGGGAGAAGTGAAACCTCATGCCCACAGAGCAGCAGAGACCTGGATTGCAGCTGGGCTGCAGGCACTGTGTGCCAGCCAGTGTGCTCACCAGCACTTGTTCAGCTCTTGGCTCTAACTGGAAACTTGGGCTTCTCCTGCCTAGATGGTAATGCCAGGCTCTCTGAGGTACACCCATTTATCTATATCGAATGGGAAGGTGGAAACAAAAGATGCTTCAAGATACCTGAGTGATTTTTTCTGTTTGATCTGATTAAACATATTAGAATATGTTACAAGCAAAAAATGGCTTTTTCAAACACATTCAATTTCTTTCAGTCCATTGGGCTTACAAGAATAAATAAACCCTCTCTTATTGCTTCATAATATCAATAATACCCCTGAAATCATTCTGCACTTAATGAGCAATTTAAGAGCATTAAATGCTGTGAACAATCAATTTGCTGGGTATTATTGTGCTTCTGTTTATAAATGTCTAATTATATAGGTCAGACTTGCTCATAGTCCATTACCTTTGGTAGCCAGTTGCAGACCTCTGACTCAGCACAGTGAAAAAAATTCCTTTATAAACCTCTCCCAGAAACAACAGCAAGACCAGAGTACCCATACAACTCTCTAGTTTTTGCTTTGTCGTCAGCATGTGGCCCCCATTCGTTTCCCCACCACCCCGTCCCTGTGCATGGCAGCCCCTCCACAGGCAGGTAATGAGGAAGGCAGAGCTGTGCTGGAGAGGGGAGCACCACACGCCTTGGCAAAGGTTTCCCATAAAGATCTGTCCTCTAGCTGCGGATGCAAACTCAAGCTGGTCGTGCACACAACTCCAGCATGCCGAGCCCACTACCCCTCGGCACAGCCAAATGTTTCAGCAGCTGCCCTTTTGTCCTATTTCTTAAATAAACAAAGAACAGATACAAATTAATGACCTAAATTTATGGCAAAACACACTGCCTTCCCAGAGCAAATAGCCTTAAAAGAACAGATGTTAAAATAGCATTTTGTACTCAGAGAGAGAAAACGGCTACCGTGCAAATGGAAAAGCTCAGGACGTGTAGAAAAGAGAAGCTAAAGCATCTAATTGTGCCACGCCGCCTCCCGCTACACCACAAACCCTGTAACCTTCTGATGGTGTCTTGCACAGAATAATTATCCTCCCTGGGGCATTCCCCATCCCTTCTTGCCTTTTCTTACAATCCCAGTAAACTTTCTCCTTTTATTCCTTTATATTCCTTTTGGAGATGAAAAGAGCAAAATGATCATTTTGCCAGCACATTAAACAGCGACTGGCAATCCGGTGCTGTAATCCTCAATGTAATTTAGCCCGGAAGAATTGTGCTCCTGCAACGCACTGTCTCAACAAACCATTCCTTTGAATTACCTCTTTGTTTTACCCCAAAGGGTGCATTCATCATGCAGGAGAGATTATTTCTCACTAATTTTTTTGCTGAGACTTATCTTGCCAACGCCTATATTTAAGCATTGTTAATGATATCCATGCACCAAAAAAAAAAGTAATTAAGATGGATAGAGAGCTTTGCAGAGCGAGTTGTTATTTTGTTATTTATTTATTATTTTTGCACAAAAGCAGGGGGAGACACAATCATGCACAGGAGGTGAACGTGCCTTTCGGGCAGCAAGCAGTCTCTGCCATCCAGTGCCGGCAAAGGCAGGAACAAGCAGCACTGGGTCATGGCGAGACGAATTAGAAGGCATCTCTGTTTTCCTGCCCAGTAAGTGCATTCTGTTTATACTACACCACATTGTATTTCTAGTCTTACTCAACATTTTAATATACATTTTCTTGTCAGGCGTCTTGGCAATCGGGTACACGACTTGCAAGATGGACTGAGAATTCCACAGGTGGACTGATTAGTGGGTGGCATTTCTGAGCTCCAGCAAGCTGTTAGCATTATGTCTGTTTGCTTTAGGTACAGATGTGAAATGATTTGACAGTCAATCTCAAAGTGTGTGTGAGTACTTGGGCTTTTTTATGCTTTTTTTTTTTTTCCCCTTCTTGGTATGTCAAACTCTTCTTATAATACAATCCTCATCCGTCTGGTTGTCCATTGAAAAAGCATCCCCCCCGTACCCCCCTCCTGTAGCCAATCTGGATGAGTCATGCATTATTCAGGAGATATAATTTGTAAGTGTCAGAAGTGGCTTTGGTTTTTTTTCCTGTTCGCTCATTTGAGGACCACAGCTGTCGCGACCAGGAGTCCTTGCCGGGCACGAGGGTTATCCCGCCGCAAAGGCGAATTGTTTCCTTCGGGTAACTTGTCCGAATGCAAGTTCCCTTAACAAAGCCGTAGTCGTAAGCAAATGGTGTTTGACAAGTGGAATTTTCTGTTGACTTGCTCATTTCATTTCCTTCTTTTGGCAGAAACATTTGGAACTTGATTTTCTTGCAGTTACTATGAGCCCAGAATAATAACTCCTAAATCAACACTGAGGAGGTGGAAAGGTACAACAACACAAACACTCAGTAACAGTCAGGACAGCGACATGGAAATATGAGTTGACATGCAGAATAACCACAAGTGGTGCATAATTTATTGATTGCACCTTGTCATGGGAATGATGAGCTCTCAGCTAGAGGAATTATATTTTATATATTTCACAACTTTGGGGAAAAATATAAATATTATATATACAAACTGCATATACACTAACTAATGGATAGAGCAAGATTCCTATTTCCAGTTAGTGAAAAAATTATGTGCATCACAAGGCAATGTTTTCTGGAGCTGGGTAAGCCCAGGAGAAGAGATGCAGGAGGGTGGTGAAGGGGGATACAGTTCTGTAGCATTACTACTTGGGTGTTCAGGTGGACATGGTAAGGTTAGAGCCACTCCACTTCAGTCTTAAAATTCCCCTAATGCTGGAAACCAGCTGAATTGTATTGGAAACATTAAGTATAAAATTGCTTTAGATTTCAATACAATATTTCAGTTGTGAAGTATTATATACATGAACTTGTAAGAAAAGTGCAGCATGAACTCGTGTGTGGAGACCAGCAAACTACCCTGGAAAAGCAGGGTGAAAGGTCTGAGAAGTGTCCATTTCTCATCAACTTTCAAGCTTTCAACCAGGCGGGTACTCGAGCCTCCCTGGCTAGGTCCAACCCAGCCGCTCCTTTCTCCTCTCCACATTCTATTTGTTTTCAGCACCAGGAGAGCTGCTTTGCTCCCAGGCTGGGGCTGCCCCCCTTTCAAAGCTGTTGCTGTTCCCTCCTTGTTTTACTCCCTGGGTAAGCAGGACACCAGCTGAAGCAGACTGTTCCCTGTCTCTGGCAATCACACAGCCAGAAGAGGAGGCACAGACACAGCACTGTTTGCTGAAGGACAGTGGCTCAGGCTCAGGGTGGGCAGTCCACAGGCGCACACATGAAGACCAGCGGCTGCTCCACCAGCAGTACTGACTTGACTGAATGGTTGAAACCCACAAATAAATGAGAAATCCAAGTGTTCACCCCACACAGTTTTCTTCCAACAGATTAACCAACTGAAAAATCAGCTTCCACTACTTAAAATAAATTGATTTTTCCTCTTTCTACATTGGAAAAAACTGTAAGTGCTTTGATTTCTGCTGATTACCTACTACAGCACTTGAGTTACAACCCTGGAGTCAAAGCTTTCTCCAAGTAGAAAAGCTGTTTCTCCAAGTGCTTCTTTTTCAGTGCTATGAAGAAACATGTCAGAGGAGGCATGGCAATGCGCTCCAAATGAGAAGCAGGGGCTCAGCTCAGTACTTGCTGGTATCAGCAACAGATTTGTCTATATCACCTTCTGCAGCTAGGAAAGTTGCTGCCGTGCATTTGCCATTTAAGTTGTGAGCTGGTTTCGTGCTGCTTAAGGAACAGCTTAAGTTGGAATAAAATCAGCTTCATGGGAAGAAAGCAGTAACAAAGCCTTGGGTACCACAAAATCACAGCAGAAAGGTATTCCTCAGTGCAGCTAAAATGAAAGAGCCTTCAGCAGAAAGCTGGTGGTCCTGCTCTAGAGAACAGCAGCTGCTGCCTGGGTGACATGCACCTTGGTTTCAATGTGCTCAGGGTCCACACAGACTGTGACACACATTTTGCTTTATTTTCTCCCTTCAGACCCAGAAATTTTTATCACCCTGCTCCAGACAATATATATCTCACAATTTCCCATGATTTACAATTAAATCTTGTCTCACAAGTGGAAATAATTTCTGAACTGTTTATAATGCGAATGTGATGGAGAGCTATGACTAAATATCTCGTTTATTATTTTGCATTAGTCCTCTGACTTTTTATGAGGTCTCTCTATGTTAAAAATAGAGAGCGCTTCTGTTAAACACATATTTCGGGTGACCTTCTCAGAATAAGAAATTACCAGGCTGAATGCACCCAGATGTGAATCACAAGGAGTATGTGGAGGGCTGCAGGAATAAGCAAAGGCCAGTGTGCAGATGCGGCTGAGGGCTGCAGGGAGGGAAGCAGGGTGGGAGGACACAGCTCCCCCCGCTGCGCTCCGCGGCCGCTCCACAGGCACCGACGAGCAGCCAGCAGCAGCTGACTCACCTCGGCGGCTGCCAGGGGTCTCTCTGGCAGAGATAAATTCCCTGTGAATTTAACCGGGTCTGCCTTCCTTAAAGCAGAATTATTGAGTTGCTGGGTAGGGAGGTGCATCGAGTGGGTCCCCAGGAAGGCAGGTAGAAGGCAGCAGGGCTTTGTTAAATGCCCAGGCTTCACCCCGCTGAGCCCGTGGCGTCCCCGGCGTGTGGCTGGAGCCCAGCTCCCTCTGCTCGGCGCAGTTGTCTCTTGCTGTGCTGCTTATTCACACATCCCAGCTCGCTCCGTCTAGCTGCCTGGGTACCGATGCCAGGGAAGCTGAAACACCACAGGCTCTGCAAGCCCACCCAGACCATAGGCTCCAAAGTGCATACTGCTGCCTCTTCCTCTGAAATTAATATCTCAACTCGCTAAATTAAAGCAAGCAGGGTTTCACCCAGGCATGTTGTGATCACACCTCCAACTTGCAATATAGATTTACCATGTAAACTGCTAAGCAAGGTACAGTGCTCTCCCAGCAGGAGAAGACAATGTCTGCCTGCAAGGAAGAGGGTGGGAGAGCCAGGGTGCAGAGCCCTTCTCCAAACAGCTCCAGGGCACCTGGCTGCACCAGCACAGGAGACCTGGTACACAGACAGGAGGCTACATGAGGAAAGAGGTTTCTCACTTGGAGAGCGCTGAAGTCAGAGGCACAGAACATGTCTTATAAAGAAGGCAGAAGCCACCACAGCTGAACAAGGTGAGGCACACAGAGGTTGGCCGCAGAACAGGCCACTGCCAGGGCTGAGTCCTGACTTGCAAGCCCACTGCTGCAGAGGAGAGTGTCCCAGTATATCCCAGCAAGTGGAGTATTTTAGGAATGTTGCGCATCTATGCAGGGCTCAGCGTTTGCAGGTGGGTCATTTCTTCTGCCCAGCCCGTTGCTGTGCCTCTGCTGAGTGCTCTTCAACGCAGCTTTGTCTGCACCCAACGCACTGCTGAGGCTGTTGGGGTTTTATTCTTCGCTTTTAAATCAGTAGACTTGTTACCATCTTTTAAAAGTGTGAATAGCTGCAACAGAAGCCATCAATTAGCACAAGCAAACAGGGCCAAAGTCCTTCCTTCCTCCTCCCCCACAGCATATTGTGAGGAGAGCTGTGCTCTTCTACTTGGGAGGCTGCTGGAGAGGCTCTGAAGTTGAGCGGTCCCAGTGCCGCCTTTGCATCTGCTCTAGGACGGACAGTACGCTCCATGCGAGGGAGGCAGGATGGGCTTTCGGCACTGGCACCACGACAACGGGAGCGAGACCAGCTCAACAGCAGCAGCAAAGGAAGGCAATTTTTTTCCTCTTTCTGTTCCAGGGAGCCTTCCAGGGCTGAGGGAGGTTGCCAGAGGTTGCCTGGGTTTTTTCAGTGCCATTCCCCCTTCCCAGTGTTCAAGAAGCTACGGGGGGAAGCCCCTCCAGCAGCTTTGCTTAATTATTCTGATCTGTGGAGAGGCTAGAAAAGCCTCTCTGCTGAATAGTTTGCAAACTGGACCGTGCGTGCCAGAAGATTTCTGTTGATTAGATGATGCAGAGTATTAATTAGAATATAGATTATATGCAGGGGCTTTACCATAAGTTTTCTGCCATTTGGTCTGGGCATGTACATTTCTTGCCACATTGCTTTTTCTCCCAGAAAAGCAGTCTCATGGAGTGAGCCTGGCTCCTAACACGGCTCCCATCCAGAAAGGAGGATGCTGATTGCATGATTGTGAGTGAGAGTGCTATTCCCTACCAGCCTGGTGAAGGATGCAAAGAATTACTGTAACATTGACCAAACCCCGCAGAGATGCATAGTTTGTGGGTGAGCTGCACCCCTCCTGCCCGGCCCCTCCTCTGGTGCCACCGTGCCACCGTCACTCGGGTCCCCAGCCAAACCAGACATGGGAAGCGCAGTCAAGTGGCCACTGATCTGAGTGCCAGCCTACACTTGGCACGGGCTGCCCCCAGTCCCTTCTCGAGTCACACCAAATGCGACCTCCAGGGCAGGCGGGTTATTCCAGCCACTGATTACTTAGCGCTTGCTGGGGCCTGGGATTCACTTATCCAGTTCTCTTGGGCCACATTTAGAGTGGCTCTTTCCAAGTGCAGAGGGACATCTGGGATGCAGTTACTGCTGAAAAAAAAAGTAGTAATTTTTCAGAAAACAGGGCAGATCAATGGCCTGTCTCACCTGCTGCTTGTGCTGGCAGCCACAGGTCCTTGAGAGCAAGGTACAAGAATTCCATTTGGGGCATTTTTGGGAAATATGTGGCTCACAGGGGACATTTTTTCCCTGTTGGAAAAGCTTTAGTTGGCTTACTTACTAAAGCATAATTTATAGCTTATTATCTATATAAATACATATTTTTTCTAGATTCTGTAACCTTTATATGCTCTTCCAAGAACAGGGACCTTGTGGCACAGTGGTATATTACCTGTGCTTGGTAAAAATTTTCTAGTGCTTATGTGTCAGTAAGTAGAAATTACAGACTCACAGAGAGTGGACAGCAGCACTGGCTTATCTCTGCTGTGCTATTCACTGTCTTATATACCTCTAATGTACCCTCTTCCTTATCCTATTTCTAAATTAAACAGTCATTCTGTTTTTTACATCTCTCATTATATATAGAGGTCTTTCCATATGTCTAACATTTGTTTGAGTCTCAATACATCAGACCATGTAACATGCTGATTCACAGAAATCTCACATTCTGTAATGACCCAGTCTTTGAAATCTGCCTGCATTTTAAAAAATCTGGATCAGATTTTGACTTATCAAATTTTATCTGACCACCTCTTAATCAGAGATTGCTAGGATTGCTTTCAAGTAAGATTTGACCTCGAGCTTTCTCATTTGATTCAAACTCAAGTTTATTAAAACCAGCAACTCTGTTCAGTTCTTTAAAAGGAAGATAAACACTGATGTGTTTGCAACTTGGAAATGTCTTGCCATTTCCCTTGATCACAGCTCACTTAAAAGCAGGCAAACTGGCCACTGCCCCTTGCAAAATACCACCTTCATATCCTAGAGCTGCTTTGCCTTCAAATGTTTCCAAAGATGCTTCAGCCTCACAGGCCTCACACTTCTGCAGTGCAAAGTAGTTGCCTTGCGGTGTTAGAAGAGCTCTTGGTGGCCCCTCTCTGGGTGGTGTGGGAGATGCTGAGGTTGGCAGCTGTGTGTCCCTGCTGCTACTGGGTCCACTAACTCCAGTGTAGCTGCAGGTAAGGCATTTCTGGTCCCATGCACAAACTCGGCTCTCTGGAAAACTGGCCGTACAAAATGGCATCTGGCCAGCTTGGTGCTTGCAACTGGAGATCCTCAAAAGCCATCTGGATCTGGTTCTGCACAGACTGCTCTAGGGAGCCCTGCTTGAGCAGGGGGTTGGACCAGCTGAATTCCAGAGGCCCCTTCCAACCTCAACCCCCCTGTGATCTCTAACACTGTGGTAGCACATCAGGCTCCCCTCCTTGGCTGGTCACAGCAACTTAATCATCAAGCAGCGCTGTAGAGCGATGGGTGCTGCAGAGCCAGCGTACTCTGCAGTACAGGTTCCTGCAGGGAGGAGAGCTGTGGCCTGGGTCCTGCTGCGGGCTCAGGCCCTGCCCCTGCTGGGCACCTCTGGCTGCTCAGGATTTCCTGCAGGCCCTGTCTGGGCCAGAAACAACACATCTGTCACATCCTCAGCTGAAAATCAGCTCTTGCTGAACCTGACGCATTTCAGAGTTGCACACAGGTGAACAAGTTGGACTGGTCTAAGTGTAGCTTTGCCTGTGTGCACACATAATGCAGTGCCATGGTCAGACACTGATCGCACTGGGGCCACAGAGGCATTTCAGTGACACATTCCTGCTCACGATACTGAGTTTCCCCATCTCATTCAGGGTGTTGGAGTTGTGGAGGGCACTAACTCACAGGCCACTCCCATCTTTTTTCAACCTGCAATTCGTTGAAGAATGTTACATCTCACTACCTTTGCTTGTAACATCAACTGTGAGGGGTTGTTCCTTCTCTGCACTGAGGTCCCTGCACATTCATCACCCTCTGTTTGTTCCCTGTGACCCCAGTGTTCAGATCTGTATATGACCAAAACTATCCAAACCTAGGAGGTTTTCTATGTGCTAGTCTTCCAGCTACTCTACAGTGCAACCCACCTTGACTTCCATGCTGCTTTGATGTAAGATGTGCCTTGGATCGTTCCATCCTTGATACCCTCTACCTGTTGGCTCTTTTTACATTTCGTACATGTATGGATTTATTTGCTTGCCTTGGCCCAACATCCTACTCATATAAATTATTTCAGTCTTCCCCACACAGCAGTTCTCCAGCTCCATCATAGAAACATAGTTGCTCTTTTAGAGAAAAGAATTCTCTATTAACTGAAATAAGTTGCTTTCACTTTTACTGGCTTCAGCTTGCCACAGTCATGGGCTTAGGTTCATCTTCATGCTCAGACAACAGATTTGTATGGTATTGAAAGGTTTTGATCCCTTTCCTGGGGGGTTGATCATTGAGCTCTAACACAAAGCTCTGGTTTTGCACCATCCCTTTACTGTTTTTCAACGGAGCTAGGACTAGAGACAGGATGGTTCAGTGCTTGGGACACCGAGAGGCAACGCAAGGGACTGTGCTGCAATCTCTTTTCTGGCACCGGCTTCCCACAAGGCTTGGAATGATCACTTGATCTCTTTGGCTCTGAGTGCCCCAGCAAGGGCTCGCCAGCGCAGTTCCACCCCCCAAACACAGTCACAGCCCACTGCAGCAGGCAGCGGCTTTTTCTCGGACATCCTTAAAAAGCACCCTGCTTCCTGAGTGTAATGATCTAACCCAAGGCAGGAATGTTATATCCCTCTAAATGCAGCCCCCATTAGGCTGCAATCAGCAGAGGTACTGTGACAAGGGACACAAACTATTTCAAACCTTTCCTACTGCTGTGGCTTGCCAGGTTTGCACAGAGAAGTTTTGCTGGCGTAGCCTGGGCCAATGCATCTCCGAACCTTATGGACGGGGGACAATAGGCAATCCAGGCCTCACAGACTATTTAAGAATAAACTCCAGACTGTGAGCTGCTCAGACATCTTGGTTGTCGACTGCATATAGGTGCCATCCTAAAACTGTGAAACTGAATACCCTTAATTTAAAAATTCATGCCCAGATCTGTGCTTTGCCCTTCATCCTTGCATTTACAGAAGGCTAAATTGAGATCCCAGATTTTACATCCAAACGCCGAAATGTTCACAATTCAGGCTCCTGTGAAGGCTTACAGACAAGCACATTTTAGAACTGCATCGTGTAAACTGTTTATGTGCTGAAAGAAAGCCAGGGATTTTGCTAATGACAAAGAAATTGTTCTCTCCTCTGATAGCTGAAAGAATTCCTCTAATGACAATAAACCCCCTCTTTTGCAAATTTGCTTTGGGTAGATGGCAAGATTAAAGAACAAGCAGCCCAGCTATGATTTTTCAGATTGCATAAGGACCTTAAAAAGATGTTCATTATCTAAAGTGACGCCTCTTCCCTAATTGCAATGCCACTATTATGTGAGATTAATTTTTTTTTTCCCAAGCCCTCGTAGACAGTAAAACCACGTTTTAGCCTCAGGAGTGAGCCTTGCTTGGAGAGGTAGTGCTTGCTAACGGAGATGGGGGCAGGTGTGGGTCCCCCCCGACGGCTGCCTGTGCTGTGCTGCGAGGACCGCTCTGCTCCTGTCCTCACCTCACCCCGTCACATCCAATCTGCTGCCCCAAATCACAAATGGGAATAAAAAGAAGTGCAAAACCCTCGACTGGGAGGCGGTTGCAGAAAAAGCTGAGGCTGACACTGAAAACCAACATCTCCGGCAACTTGCACACACCAAGAAATATTTGTTTGTTTGCTTCGCCTCCCGCTCCTCCTGCTCATTCAGCCCCTGGTACGGTGCCAGGGCCTGGCCACATGTCCCATCGCGGTGGGATAGGGCACCCCGCCGGAGGGGAGCAGCCGCGGCCCCTGCCATGGGTCACGGGCTGGGAAAGCGGGGAGCTTTGCGGTCCCCGTGAGGAGCTCGGCGCAAGGGAGGCTGGCAGCATCCCTGCCCAGCCACCGCGGGAGGCAGGGCAGCCGCCTGCCTGCGCCGAGGCTTTTCTTCCTGTACGGAGAAAGGTGGAGACAAAGCGTCTTTCATGCCCGGCTGCACCAGGCGGAATTGTTGCCGGGGCCGAAAGGGCACCATCAAATCGCAGGGTGCCCGCAGCGCCCCGGGGCTGCTCCCGTCTCCGCGGGGCAATACACGGCACAGGCGGAGTTTGCACCGAGCCCCCGATGGCGTTTGTGCCTGCCCTTACCCAGGCTCCCGGCTGCCACCACCACCAGCGAATCGGCGCTTTGGTGCCCCGCAACTCACCCACATTTGCAAGTGTCCCTCAGCGCACAAAAGGGGCTCTGGAAAGAGACGGTAACCCCCTGCTATCAGCTTTCAGAGAATCGGTGTTGTTGGGGCAGGAATTTATTAAGGTTTCTCTTTCTCTTTGAAATACCTAAGTATAACATATGCATCCATATGTACACTTGAAATTGCTGGGAACTCTGTAAACCTTGTAATTTTAATCCTGTTAGATGGTTTATATTTAATTGGTTGCTAGTGAGAGATGAAAATTTCACAGGTCTCCTAAAGGAATGAATATTGTTAATCAGCTCATTTAGCAAGGGAGAAGGATACATGTCCTCTCTCCAAACCAGCATTTCATAGCACTGCACGGGTTCCAGTTACTGCAGGAGTCAGCTACCCCTCAAAAAAAAAAGTTGAAAATTAATCCAAAGCTAAATCAGTGACATGATTGTATTCCCATTACATTCCACTTAAATGCATATGTTTACAATATCCTTTAATAATAATAATTATTAAACATAGTAAAATACTTCCAAACTTGGCTCATGGCATCGTTGTACTTCTAGTGGAAAAAAAATTATCTGAAGCCCTGTCAATATGCCACTTCCTCCTCCCCCATCTTTTAACAGAAGCAGCCTCCAGTGAAATAATCCAAGCTGTGTTCAAGAAGTTGGCAAGTGGGTCCAATTAAATGTGGTTTTAGTGTATTCTGGCATTTGCATATCTAGTTTGCCAAGAAGTAATGTTTTAGAAAAAAAAAAAAAAACACACCACAAAAAAACCACACAAAAAACCCCAGCGCTGGTCCAGACAGAGAGTGGATGATGTGATGCATCAATGAACTTTGTCCCATGAATCACAGTGGTTTAAATGAATAAATAAATAAATAATTTTGGTCTCATCTATTGCCCCTTTTTGGCTAACAGGCTTTACAATAATCTGAATGTCCTGTAAAAGAAAACACACAGAGGGAATATTAGAAAATTAATGCAGCAGAAGAAAAACCAGCTTTAATATTTAGTGAGTCATTAAAAAACTTAAATCACAATGACCTTTATTTAACGGAAATATTTAATGCCTTAGCGGAGCCGTTCTGCAGATAAACAGTGATTAAATAAAGCAGTCCATCAAAACAGCGCCTGTTCCCCAGGACGCAGAGCTGAGAAGTCAATTGTTCGCGAGAGCGATCGCTCACCGCTGCTGCGAGCGGCGCCTCGGTTGTTGTGGCTCCTTGTCCTCCCGTCAGGAGCACAACTGCAGGCACCTCCTGGCGCCCCAGCCCCTCCGTTCCCTCTGCCCGTGGGTGCTGTGCAGACCCCCGGGCGTGGGAGCTCGGACGTCCCACTGCCCCCAGGCCACACCTCTGCCATCATTGTGCGGTGCCAGCGAGAGGCCACAGGTGCAATCGCTCACCTTATTCATCGCTGCAACCCAGAGAAAAACCCCAGCAGAGGAAGGATATTTGGAAAACAGAAAAACCCGCCCCAAACCCCTCGCAAACCCTAATTCTCCACAAGGCTAAGCGTAAAATGATGTTTAATGTATACTGGCCATTCCTTTCACTCATTTATTCCATAGCCAGGACAACCTCGCTACAAAGCAAGGAGAGTTAATTAATAAAACGAGGCAGCGTGGGGTTATATGGAATCTTTAAAGCCTTTATCAGTTTGCCAGTCCATTAGCGGGGCTGCATTCTCCGCAAACTCCCTGCTCCAATATGTGCAGCAGAGCAGTTAATTTCTTTTGGACTCAGTCTATGGCACCAAGCTGCTTTTTTTTTTTTTCCATCTTTATCCAAACAAACTATTAAATAATCAACAAATAAGAATATTTAACCCAAAATAATGAGAGGAATGATCGCTTGCCTAAAAACTATAAATTAAAGCTATCCAGTCACAAAAGAAAGTTGAGTCATCCATTAAGCAACAAAGGAGAAGGAAAAAATAGATCTCACTCGGATGTTTTTGTGGCATTGGTTGGCTTGCAAATGTGCCCAAGCCGAGGCCCCAGGAGGATGGACGGCTGGAGACTGGGATTGCTCCGAGACCATCATCAGGCAAGAGTTTCCAAAATATTAGAGTATGATCCAAAAACCAAGTAAACAAAAAGATGAAGGCCACTGTGTCCCTCACTCTGACCAAAGTGTAGGATAGGACCTGTCGTTTGGGGCTGGCTGTGGATGGGGAGCCCTCATCCAGGAGCAGCACACGGCCTGGAGAAACGCACTGTGCAGTGTGATATGGCAAAGCCCAGCTGCACCGAGGGGTCAGGCCACCCTGCACTGGTGCCACAGCATCCTCACCCTTCACCAAAAGGCTGGGGAGGGGGGTGATGAAGGGACCTCCCTGCATTGCTGCCACACCATGGGGCCAGGAGTGCATTCCTCTCCTTCCCCACGAGGAGAGCAACAGAGCCATGAACCTGCCAGCTGCCTGTCATTGCTGACCTCGCTGCCCTGTGTGGCTGCTCCAAACTCAGGCAGCAGCGCTTTCCTAGGGACTGCGATGGAAAGCAAACCCCAATTTTAGGAGCAAACTCCCCTCCCTGTTCCCTCCTTCTCCTCACCACCCCCCACCAGTCGTGCACAAGAGCTGTGCTTAAAAATGGAGGGGGGGCATTTTGCAGTGATTTCCAACCCCCCAGCTGTATTTCTCAGAGTAGTTTTCTTGTGGATGCTGTGCTAACAAGATGCTTGACAGGCACCAGGCTGCGCGCTCACAGCCACGCTGCCGACTGCCGAAATTCACAGCCCGCTTCCACACGGCACAACGGGAGAAAGCCTCCTTCGCGGCATGTGCCCGGGATGGCAAAACGGTCTCCCAGGGAAAATGAGGCTGGGGAGGTGGAAAGGAAATGGGGCAGTTGCAGGAGTATGCACATAACCTGGAAAAATCCTACAGCTGAAGTCATTAGCCCTTCCTTATTTTTCTAAATAAATTGCGTAGACAGAAACCAGGGGTTGCAGCAAGTGCCCACTGAAGACCAGCAAGTAACTCAGAAGGATCTGTGATGGAACAAACACTTCCATAATTAGCTTAATTTCTGCCCAGAACCCAGGGACGAACTTCTATTTAACCATACTCCTCCGGTGTTCTCCAGAGGACTTGAAAATTGTTTTCTCTTAGCAACAAATAACTCTGGGAGAACGCGTTCAAATTGGATCCGCCGACAGCAGAAAGGCGCTGAGCCAAGCCTAACATCAGGCATCAAACATGGTGCACAAAGGGGCTGGAGAGGTAGCACAGAAGATGTGATGAAAACACTCTGAAATATCAAACCTTGCATCCAGCCTCAGGAAAAACATGACTTTCACTGATGACTTTCATTCTCTCTTTTTTTTTCCTTTTAATCCTTCTTCAATATGTTCAGTGGCTTTGAATTAGCCACATCATTTTACCAAGCAACACTGGCCACAGACTTCCCACTCCCAATGCCTCATTCAGTAGGAGAGCACGAGAAAGCCAGGGATCTCTGCTCCAGGGATGGGGTCTTGCACTGCCCCAACAATGAGACTTCAAGTGTGGGCTTCAAAACCATGATTCTGACATCTGTAAAGTTATGAGGAGGAGATTTGCCTTTCTTTGTTCAAAGTTAGAAAAAAAAGGAAGAAGCCTTTGAGATGAATTAAAAATGTTTCATCCTCCAGGACTGCACCAGGAGTGAGGCTCCCAACCTTGCCGTGGTATATTGCTTCCTTCCTAAGAGCCAGAACAAAAAAAAAAAAAGGAAAAAACCCCTCATAATGCTTTTGTCCTTAATAAGAATCAAAGTGGTGTAGAAAACAGTCTTTATGCCTCCCATTCCCATAGCCTGATTAATGTGCTCTGTCTTTCAACATGTGCTTTCCCTTAAACCTCATTTTTCTGTAATTTCCTTCATTCCTTTAACAATGTGCTTATCCCTCCTCTAAAAAAAAAGAAAAAGCCATTCTTTACAGATGTTGCCTCTCTTCTCACCACAGTCCAAAGCACAGGCTCATCCTCCTTCCTCTAAATGAAAGGAGATGAGGTTGTTTCGAAAGGTGAGCATCAATATTAAATTTTAGCAATACATGGTAAACGGATGTTTTTGTAAATAATTTTTTCCTGCCCCAGACATATTCCTACCCTGTTCTGGAAGTAACAATAGCTACCCAAAGTAGCTGGGTATTTCCAAAAGTGAAATTTTGCCTGCCATTAATGCAGGCAGTTTGGGGCTGAAAGGATCTGGCTCAGCTATGAACAACTGTAGGACCTATCAAAGGCTCTTGATAAAAAAAAATCCTAAAACACTAAATGGTCGTGCTTTCATGTGGGGGAGCCCTGAATCTGAAGAGCACCAACCTAAAATAGAAGGCTAACATTAGGACGAGTGCTAGTCATCTACTCACTGTCTTGAAGGTGACTCATATGTAGCTCACAGTCAGGTAGGTCCCAAATCTTAACACCTCCGCTCACCCTCAGGCTCACATTCCATGAAGAAGGGTTGGGAGACCAGACCCTCACATCTGTCACACTTCTTTTTAAATAGCATTGCAGTACCGCACCCAGGTATCCAGCTCCAGACCATCCAGCAGCATTCCCAGTTCAGAGTACAACCCTTTAAAATCAGATTATACCATCAAGTACTTCTGAGAATTGCATATCCACAGGCCCAGGGCAGGCAGGGAGCGCTCCCATCTCCATTCTCTGCTGAGGAAGCGTGAGCACAGTTGCTTTAATGCCTTGTTTGAATCCACGTTATCCAGCGTCTTCCCAGAAGCAACGCTTCAGGCATTTTCGATCCCTCTGGCAGAAGCGTGCCCACAGACCTGCTGGTGTTTGGGATGAAGGTGCCGTTTGCCACAAGCTGGCCATCCTGCTGGTGGGAGCAGGGAATGGTCTGGCTGGGCCCCACAACCGACCCCAGTGTCTGCCTCATGCCCTCACCCCGACACCACAGCCTCAGGCTGCAAGGTGAGCACGGCTCTGCTGCGCTTTCTCTGCTCAGCAGGAATCCCACCTTTGCTTTCACGCTGCAAACTTCATGTTATAGATTAGAGGGAATAAGGGAGCACATTAAAATTAGCAGTCTTAAGGAAAAAAAAAGAAAAAGAAAAAAGCTTGATCTAGTCCCATTTTTAACTACTGGCTACGGGCAGGAAAGGTTTCTTCACTAAGATTTTAAAATGCATGGGTTTCTTGATCCAAATTTAGCCTAAGAATAACAAATTTCCTGAGTGAAGCACTGCTATATATCATTTGTTTCCTCACTTTTTATTAAAAGTTTTGTTTTTGCGAGACTTTTCCAATCATTAACGAAAAGTAAAATAATTTATGTTTATCACAATAAATTGGGCAAAACACAACTTCGGGTTCATCTTGTGCTTCAGGAGCCTTTCCTTTTAAGTATTTAGTAGCAGTCTTGAGAAAACCTTGGAAGTATGTTGCAATGAGTTATCCAACACTTACAGAGGTATGTTGGTCTCTCTGTCAACAGGGAGCCCAGTGTTCCTGTGTTCATTAAATAATATCCTCATAATTAAAACAGAGATGAACAACTCTTCATTTCTCCACAAATTAAGAATTGCCTAGTGAGTCTCAGCTTGTTAAACCACAGATTTTTCTTAAAAGTCACTCAGTCATTTGAAAATAACGAAATACTGGTATTTATAGTGTTTTCAAGCTGTCATGTTTTTAATCCTGAAAATCATCTATGAACAGAAATCATATTTTGGATATACGGTGCCAGTCAAACTACTTTAAAAAAGAGAGAATAAGCTACAGAAAATTAAGACCTGGTAGCTATAGCCTATGAAGACAGAATATGTTTCATTAAGACTTTAACTATATTTTTTGTCTTGGTATGAATTTCCAAAATTATCTCAACATGAATCCTCACTAAGTGTGAATACATGGCAAATGTAGTTGAAAATAAATTATATCTTGTATGATAAACCTCTATCAGTTTCAAGGAGTTTTATTTATAGATAAAGTACATTTTTAAAATGGCAAAAAAAAATTGTAAAATGTATATTGGGAACACATCCAAAAGTTTTAAAAAAGGAGCTTTAATGCTAAAATTGAAGACTATTTGACAAAAGCACATAAAAGCATCGAGACTAGCTTTTATTTTCTTAATAGATATAAATAAGACTTAACAAAACTGTATTTTGGGAAGGTTGTGAAAGAAATATTTAAATCCCTATCTAGATTTACATCCAGATACAGTGTATACCATGCCGTGGAGCTGTTTTGAGAGAGTTAAGCCTTTTAATATACCTCCTGTAGTACTGAGGCAGTAACATATTGCTTTACCAGCTAAATCCTTTCGGAAGTCATGATGTACATGTAACTTGCTCTTTAAATATTTTACTAATTTAAAGCTGGGTTTCATGCACTGGGTTGTTATGGCTGGGGATGTGCTGTCTAAATCCCTATCTGGCATGTTCTGGACGTGGCATAAAAAAATCCTTCTTGGTGCTCAGATTAGCACTGATAACTGCAGGAATCACAAGCAAGGTTGCACAAGACCCCGTTGTGTTGGCTGCTACGTATGAACACTAAACACGTCTTCTAAAGATCTTTAAGGAATTACTCAGGCTATGATTTTGATGCACACCTAGATAAAAATTAGCACGATATTTTTAACTACTTCCTCACATGCACACACATATGTTCATATCCAGTATGCATTTTAAAGCACAACAGTGAGTTTAAGAACAGTGCACATTAAAATGTCCTAAAAAATATTCACCAGCTGTATTTTGCATTCAAACATTTACTTGTTTCCTGCAGTCCCTGAAGTACCCAATCACACATTACTTTCAGGTCCGAGGCTAGACTGCATACCTTCCTTCTCCTTTGCAGCCCCAAGCAAAACCTTGCTAAAGCCAGGCTGTAATGTCTCAAAAAGAAAAGAAAATTTGGCCCCCTGGTAACAGCTGCGGTACAGGAGCGGCATGAAGTCTGTCCCAGTGAGGGACAGTTTTACACAGGATTGAGGACTTGTGTCCCCCTGCCACAAATGGTTGATGTTAAGGAGTTATCAAGAATGAAAACTGGGTCCATTATGCATGAAGAGGCTGGTGTATTAGTGGAACAACTGTGTTCTAAGGAAAACAAGCCTGAAAGTAAGAAACTGAATTAAAGCAAAATGAACCTGAGGATAATAAGCAGACAACTTAAACGAGTTCAGTTGGCGAGAAAAATTGAGTAACCCAAGAAGGTCAATGTAAGAGACATACTCCAGCTCAAACATTGATTATTTTTGAAAACAAGAAATATATTTGTTTTTGGTTTTTTTTCCCCAAACATCTCTGTTACTGGAAACCTCTGCAGCATTTGCCATGCCTGCCAGAGTTCAGCCTGTAGCACCTTTGGCTTTCCCGCTGCCTGGCTGTGCAGGAGGCTCACCCCTCTCCTGCTCTGGCAGCGCCGCGTAAGCTGCCAATTATTTGCACCAAGAGCACTTCACTTTGACAATTGATTGAAAGTAACACTTCCTTGTTAGCCTACGAGAACAAAATGGATAACCTTTCCAAAAAGGACCATTTCTCTTTGGTAAGACCCATTTACAGGTTTAGCTGGATTTTATCATGCTAGCAGGAGCTGCTGATTGTAGATTTCAAGGAGCTGGACTCTTCTGTTTGTCCACATTTGCTAACAAAAGGGAACCTTTCCATCTTCAGTTCAAAAACACTCATACAAATAAAGGATCGGCTCCTCTCTTACCATCTAGAAAATATTTTTTACGACCAAAATCACTACATTTAATGACACGATTAAAATCTGAATGAAGAATTACAAAATTTTCGCAGGACTCCTGAAGTAGAATATTTTTGAAGAGCCCAAAAGATTTATGCATTGTTTTTTCCTCCCTTTAAAAATATAAGACAATTCTGTTAAAATTCACATTTACTGTGCCAGTAAGAAAACCTTAATGCTTTGGTTAGATATCTTTAATAAAAGCCCATACTCTGGATATATTTCAGTTTGGAAATCACATGGACAAAGAGTGTTAATAATGTATAAGTTTGAGAATCTGGTCACAGAGGATTATATGATAACATTTTATCAACAGTTTTCTAATTTTAGGGTATTTTTGCAGGATTGAAACGTATTTTACCTTCATTCTGAAGGAATTTGGATTGCTTCAAAGTGAGGGGAGGGAGCAGGTAGAAATTTTCTCCCCTTCCAAGTTTGCCTCAGCTACAAATTGCTGCAGCTTCGCTGATCATAAAACAGTGGGCTCAGAGTTTCATTTTTGAGTAGGCTAGAAAAATGTACTTTTGAAGTTTTTTATGCTTATTAGGAATCAATAAAAAAGTTAGAGAAATTGATTATTGCAGATTCAGCCGGGGGAGGTGGGAGGCATTCAGTCCACTGCCAAATCACTTGCTCTATTATCTGTAGAAGGAAAGCAGAGTTACGCTGTCGCAGGGAGAGAGAACAGCAGTGCCCTGCCCGAGCAGGTGAGCCAGCACGGGGCAAAAGGGATTCTGTAGCTTTGCAAATTAATTTTAAAATTTTACTGAGGCTTCCAACAAGGCAATGCAAGTTTTGAGGGAGTATACTGGCTTCATTTAGGGTCAACAGAAGTACATGCAATTGTTTGGCGCTCATTTTTACCCTAAGGCAGGACAGCAGGAAAAACAATGAGGAGCCCTTCCCTTTCTTGGCCAGAAAGTTTTGTTTTAAACTCCTACCAAAACTGCACCTAATACAAACAGATCTCAGTAAGTCGATGGTCTGCTCTGCTGTGCCTGGTTCAAAAGTCTCTGTCCCACCAAACCCCTAAGCTTCAGTTTGGAGCAAACACTCATAACTAAAAGAATATTAAGCTGTTATTGGCAGTGATTTAAAAAAAAATAGCCAAATTATATACTTAGCATTTTCCCTGTGAGTCAGTCTAGAAGTACTCACAGTTAAAAAGTGATGACTATCACTGGTCAGAGAAAGTTGTCTGAACCCGTGAAGTTTAGAGCGTAGCTCCCATTCCCGCGCCTTGCCTTCAAACCATCATGGCAACACGAACGGTGAGAATTTTATAACCACAATATCCTCAAGCCAAATAAAATGCTTATTCATGCTTCCTGATCTAGGGACTGTATTAAAAAAAAGAAGAGGAAAGAAGGAAAATGCTACAGCTGTTTAGGTAAGTCAGTACATTAAATGCTGTGGCGAGAAGCAACACACGGGAGTACGTTTCATCTTTTCATTGAAGAAACACTTGGACGGCCACAAGTGTGTGCTACACACGTACAAACCATCTCTAGATAAACCAAAGTATAAAGAATATTTTCAATTATTTTGTCACTAACACCTAAGTTGTGTTTTCCGTTCCCTTCTGAAGAAAGACTCCTTCTAAGTCTAGTTTTATTTGGGAATCTACAATCCTTGAAAATCTTAATGTTGGAGAACAAATGGTGAATCTGCCTGGAGCCACAGCCAAAGCTCATCAGCTGCACAGATTTCAGCACTGCAATATTAGCAGTCTTTCAGTCTTGACAATACTTAAACCCATCTTAACTACACATAATATTCTATTCTTCTTCTGAAAGCCTACAGAAAAGGTCTGCTGCTAGAAAACAGAGATGCTGCTATGAGCTAATTGACAGAAGAAAATATTTTCAAAGTATTTTTTAATAACACAAAAAACCCACACCGCAAACACAGCAAAGGGTGACTGAAAATTGTTATAAAGAATAAAACAGTGAAAAAGATCATTTTGGCTACATGCAAATTACCGCCGATGTAGGAAGAGAAGCAGAATGGCTTAGGCACCGAGATTCACTTGGTCACTGCACAACTTGAGTTGTACCTAGGCAGATGAGAAGTGTAATGAAATGTTTAAATTAAAGTATTTTTCCCCCATCAAATTGGCCCTGCTGTCTCTGTTCCAGCCTTCTAATTTAGCTCCACTTTTGTATTCCCATTGGGCTCCACAGCGCTGGTCTCGTTCCTAGGATAGAGCAGCTTAAAACGAGAATTCTGGGTATATCCTGCAACAAGCATCTAAACCAGGTCTTTTTCAAAGGTTTAGCTAAGCTTATACTCTTTTATTTTTAGAGAAACATTTAGTCTGTAAGAGAAATACCCGAAAGATTTAGGATTATTTCAATTTTCCTCTGTAGTCCAGACAGCTTTGATGCGTTACCAGTAGTTTGGACATTTTGACTGCCTACTGTAGCACTGACAGCCAGTCAGCACCCGGCCAATGCTTCAGATTAAGTTGTTGCCTTCTGCTCTACTGTTCTCACAGAGACTGATACATCAAGAGACTGAGCCCAAGAGAGCTCCTCGGAGTGAAATTAAGCCTACAAAGGGAATTGTGTGCCTGCACAGATATTTGCATGGCAGCAAAATTTCTGGAATTTCAATAGATTGCTTCTGCAAAAGTCTTTGGGGAAGTAAAAAATAATTATTAAAAAATACCTCTACAGAATGATCAAGAGCTGCACACAGAGAAATGCTTTCAAAACACAAGCATTTAATTTTTTAAAATGTTAAGTGAGATGTAAATATGCATGGTAGCAACAAAGTGCCCAAAAGCATACTGAAAACATATTCCATACACAGTTAGCAATAGAAGTCTGTACAAAAGTAATAAAGTTACACAATATAAAAAATACTCCGTAACTATAATTTAAAAGAGGGAAAAAAGACAAGGGAATTGATTTCTCAGTTCATATAATTTATTGCAGTTAGCACACAGTTTAAAAATTCACCAACACACCAATAGTACAAAACTAAACAGCATTATAAGTTATTCCCTCCTCAGGAAAATAAAACATACTATGATTGTCAAAGCTAGATGTCAGTCTAAGTTTTAGAACAAAAGAAGAATGTGAAACTAAGGAAAGGAAAAAAGCAATCACTCACGAGGACCACAAAAAAATCCAAGAGAAAGTCCATTTTCCTCAGACACTGATTGTCTTTTCTAACTTAAGAAAAGAATGTAGTTTTAAACCTAGAAACTATTCAAGTAACTAAAGATAACGCTCCAAGGCCATTTTCACAGCTTTTTTTTTTGTTTTAAATGCCATTACAGCCAAATTAACACACATTTGACCAAATATTTCCAAAACAGTCCAGCAATACACAATGGAGTTTTCCATTCAGTATCTTAAGCACAAAAATAGGCTATGTTTACAGTAGTTAAGGCGATCAAATTTTAAACAAAAGCAGAGGAAAAAAAAAAGGAAAAAAAAAAAGGAAAAAACAGCAAACGTTTTCCATGCTACTCCCATAGACCTTATTTGTAAGTGCAAGACAGGAAAACAAACACTGTGCAAAATGCTTTTGACCTGCGTGTTGGTCATTAAAACCACACGTCAGGCTGCAGTCTCTGCTGCTTGGATACGCATAGTCCTTCCCCGGCCCCCCCGGCCCCCCCTGTCACTCAGGCCTGCCCAGGCCTTTCAGCCCGGGGCTTTTTCTGCTTTTTTTTTTCAGTCCACAGCCTCTTTTCAACGGGGGGGAAAAAAAAAAGAACGACCTATTGTGGTGGAGTGGTGCAGCAGGAATCCTACAAATGCTCATCTGGGGAAATGGACGCACCTCAGTTGGAGCTGGCGTGGGGTCTGTGCAATTAGAAGGGGTCTGGGGTTAGTAAATGCACACCGCACATGCAAATCTCGAAGCCTGGTTGTAAACATTCAATTTTTTTCTCCTTGTTAACGTAGCTAAATCGGCAACTCGTAGCTTAAGTTCTTCTCAACTTAAAGACAGTGGGAAAGTAAATTTAAATTAGATAAAATAAAAACAGTGCATTTCTCGTCTTTATAACACTGGCATTTTCAACGGTGTCAGGTTTTTTTCCTAAGGAAATTAAATAATTTTCAACTCACTCGTTAAAGTTATACAATGCAAACAAAGACAAAAATATACTGAAAATCATGCATTTCTGTAGCGTTAATATTTACTTTTCAAGACTCAACTAAGAGCATCAACACAACCTGCCAAGTTCTTTGATACCTCCCCCCGGCCCATGTAATCAATTACAGTATACAATAACAGTAATTCACATTTTTTAAACACACAGTTCATCACTGCTGAAGCTGCAATATCCTTTTTCATCCCAAGCAAACCTTCACGTAAGACAGAGTCCCAGTGATCCCAGTGTACTCTCAGGGTTTTTGTTTTATGTTTTTGTGTTGGTTTTTTTTGTGTTTTTTTTTTTCCAGTGGGAACTGTCAGAAATCCAGAAGTTGCCATAATAAGTTTTAAGTCAACCGCTTGTTTAAAAATAGATAATCCAGCATTTCAGAAATTTTCCATTTGGGTCTAAAAGCATTCAGGTTTCCAACAGCTAGAAAGGACTCATGCAATTATAGAAATGTAAAGGAACTGACAAAATTGGGAGAGGATTTCTACATTCAGATTTTAAAGAGGGGAAAAAGATCAAGAGTTTAAAAGAACGCAGTGTTTTGGGGAGAATAAAGCCACGTCCAAATTTTTTGAATTGGAGATTCCTTAGAAGTAAAGTATCCGCTGGCTTCTATTCCGAAAAGGGGGGAAAATACGCTCCGCAATTAGTTACTTTGTCGGATTACCTCTACAATTCATTTTTACTGGAGTGCTAAATTAGTGAAATATTCATGCTGCCTTAAAGTGCAAAAACAAGCTAATAGCCAAACTTTCAGTTCAAGGAAACAAGATTGCTTTTAGACTGTACCACAACTATATAGATTTATATATATATTATTTATATATATAAAAATTTTATTTCCAAAGTTCTTGTGAGCTATCTTCTAAGGTCCAGTCTCTGACAGTAGGTAAGCTCAGTGCTTCGCTTTTGACAGACAATGAGTTCACCAACTCACAGTGAAACTTCCGAATGTGTCTGTAAAGGTCTCCGGACTGTGTGAACCTGCGTTCACACCACTTACAAGCATGAGGCTTCTCCCGCGTGTGAACCACTGCGTGGCGGCTCAGGTTGTGGGAGTACTGGAAGCTCTTCCCACACTGGGTGCAAGTGTAGGGCTTTTCACCTGAATGAGTCCTCTCATGACGTTTCAAGGTGTACATGCAAGAAAAAGTCTTACCACACAACGAGCAGGTCGGGACATTGACATCGGTAGCAGGCTTGCTGCGGATCCCGTCCTGCTCTCGAAAGTGCGTGCTTAAATGAATTTGCAGGATGTGGGGGCTAGGAAAGACCTTGTTGCAGAGAGGACACATGAAAATTTGGCCAGCAGGGCTAAGTATGTTTGACACGTAAGGGAGCAAGCTGCTGTCCATGTTTCCTTCCACCTGGACTCTCTCATTCTCTGGAGTTATCATTTCGTCATCGCTTGCCTTGTCCTCTCTGTCTAGCTCCCTCAAGACCGAATCTTCCCTCATCGGAGCCAGGTGGGCCGGCTCGTACTGTACCCTGTTATTAGTGCTCACACTTTCTTTCACAGTGCTATGTTCCATATCATAGTCATTAGTGCCAACATCACTCTCATCACAGGAAGCCTCTTTTTCCACCTTCACCTGAACCAGGCTGTTTCTAAGCATGTCCTGCGAAGAGAAATAAGAACTGTTCAAATTTTCAACTCCTGAAAGGCTGGACTTGACAGACAGGTCCAGCACGCAGTCAACATCTGCTGAATCCCTCACGGAGGTGACAGACCTCTGGGACAAAGACTCTGTTGAGCTGCAGGGGCTGGCTACTGTTTTTCCAGCTGCTGCTGTGTGCGTCTCTGCCTCTCCGCCAGTCTGGGGAATGCCTGCTGAGTCTGAGGGCAATCTCATCCACATGTTCCCAGGCTCAGCCGCCAAGTCCCTTTTGCTAGGCAGGATGTTCAATTTTTCATCTTCTCCGTCATCTTCATCGCTGGGCAAGTCTCCTGGCATGTGGCTGCTGCCGTCGGAGAGGCTCTCCACTTTGTCTGAACAACTTGAGGCGTCTTCCTCCTTTTTTGTACTGTCTGCCTCCGTGGTTGCTTTCTCTTTCAGCTTCTTTTTGCAGACTTTGACAATGTCATACATGTGGAGATAACTGGCAGCTGCTAGCACGTCTTCAATGGGCAAGTCTTTGAACTGGAGCTTTCCTTCGTACATGAATTCAAGCAGGAGAGCGAAAGCTGGGGCTGTAACAATGTCGCTGTTCAGATGAACAATGTCCCTTTTGTCCAGCTGGTCCTTGTAAAAGAGGTGGAAATACATGCTGCATGAAGCCAGTACAGCTCTGTGCGCTCGGAACTGGGCATCTCCTACCAGAACAGTGCAATCACAAAGAAAACCCTGATGTCTCTGCTCACTCAGACACTGTAGCAAATGTCTACTGTGGTCAGGAAACTCCATACTGTCTTCATAACCTATAAGCAACAAAATTTTTAAAAATTAAATGTAGGTCAGAATCACAGAACTTATAAATCCAAGTAATTCCACTCTAAAAACCCGGTGTTTGTATTGCCGAAATTCTGGTACTGACACCACGCAAAGATTATTTTACACAAATGTACGATGGCAACCCTTTCCCCGACTGACCACTACAGTTATGATTTCCTTTCTCTGATAAATAAGCCGGTCCAGTCAGCGCATAGGTACATCTGCAATTTTTTTTGAAGTATCACTGCTCTTCATAAAATCTGTTCAACAGTTTGGTTTTTTTTTTTTAGAGAACTTCCTCCAGATTGAGTCCCTAGGAGGGCAAACCCCTCTCCCTCCAAAAAAAAAAAAAATTTTTTTAAACATTAAGTTTGAGAGATCACGAAAGCAGCAGAAAAAAGGTACCAGATCATCTATATTCTTTTAAAAGTCAAATTGTAGTAAGAGGAGAGGTTCTCACATGAAGAAATATTAAATACCCTAAGTCTAACATTCATAAAAGACAAAAAATATTTACGTGTATCAATTTATATCAACAGCAAAAACGGACATTTTTACAAATTTAGTTCATGTGGCTTTCTTCTTGTAGTAAGTACAGTTTTTTTAAGGTTTTAAACCTTTTCCACACTGTACAATAGAACATGAACATTTTTTGCCAACATGCAGAATATACAAAAGAAAGCTAACAACCAAAACGCCAACGAGCAGCACCACTTCCCCAGTGCAGAAGGACAGAAATTTCCCTCCCCTCCCACACCAGGCAGAGTTTGCAGTACTAAGCTTTAAAAAAAAAAAAAGTCATTCAACCATTCAACGTGAGCATGTGTCCACGTTTAGAAAGAGTATCCCAAGTACTGTTCTTACCCAAGTGATTTTTATTTGCCTTCCTTGATGATAAAGACAAAATAAACTTAAAAAAGAAGTAAAGAAGCCAAAAATCAAATTGAAAGTAAAATCTTTTAAAAACCTATGTTAATCTATTCTTCTGTGATTGATAGCAATGGTCTCCCAAACCATCTGAGCAGATCGTGACTCTCCAGGCTGGCAGATATTATTGAAAAACCCTCATCCCTTGCAAAGCAAGATGTACTAAAACTTACAACACAACCCCTACTATATTCTGTAAAATACCATTGCTAGAGTAAAGCATGAAGATTTACAATACAATCACTTTAAGTGCCCCACAGCCAACATCAATCCTAATCCTTAAGAGGGCTAAAAATAAAGATTGGAGGGCAGCTCACAAGGTAGCTGTGATCAAATTAGGAGGCTGAAAGGACAGAGAGGGACGAAGAAGGAAGCTTATAAACATCTGATCCAGCTGACTGTGGCCATATGGCAGCTGCTGCCCAGATAAAGAGATTAAGAATAGAGGAGTGCGATTACAGCTGTCTGGCCAATTCAGGCAGCTCAAATCTACAAGTTCTAAATTAGTCGCAAATACAAAAACTCCTTCAAATAATTATTGTTACACTAAATAAAAGATTTCAAATGCTACATGCAAGGAAGAAAAGAGGAAACCAGTCAAGCCATTCTCCCGGGTACAAAAGTTTTTAAACACATAACTGATTTCTATCTTTCAGAAGCACTACAGCTGTATGCTACTACATTTCTGAGCTACTGGATATTTAACCATGTAACGAAAGACTTCCCTACAAACACGTTTTAGCCAGGAAGGTCCTTTTGTAAAAACACACACTCTTGTATATTTCATTAAAACCCCTGTAAAGTAATTTAAAAGATGCAAGACAAGAACATAAAGCAAAACTCTCTTTAGGCTTGCCACTAAATCCATTGCAGCTTTGGTCTCAGAAATTCAGGATGAACTTGCTCTCTCCTTCTTCCAAACCAAGACATTCCCACAATATGCATTAAAGTTAATGCTAACAATGTGCCCAAGAACTGATACTCTCCAACTGTAGTCCAAGCCTTTTGACTAAGTCCACTTATCTATTTAATACTCAATTTCATATATTACCTCTAAACTTGGTTAGAAAAGTAATGTGATTTTTTTTCTAAAATTCAATAAACAACACACCAAAACAGAAATATGCTGTATCTAATCTATTGCTACTCCTACCTTTAGTACACATAAACCTGATTAAGTCCTTTCCTCTGAGTCTTGCTGGCTCCAGGTCTGTTAGATCGGTGGAAAAAAAGCAGACTAGGAGAGACAGATGCAAAGTGGAGATGATGTTAGAGAGGAATGAGATACCTTCTCCACACACAGATCTGCACACACTAACTCCCTGTCTGTGTGTTAGAATAAAAGGCTGAGGGATGGCAGGCTGTCAGCTGCTCTGACATCATGTTCAGATGGAAATGCTACCTCCAGCTGTGCTCCTTTTAATGCCATATGCTACTCCTCTACACTCCTGCCACCAGCTTTTTCTTAGGAGAACTTTTCTCTTCTGTTAGTATAAACAAAATACTTCAAAGTCTCTTTTTTTCAAACTTTCTAACAGGGAGGAAAAAAAAAAAGAAAATCCTAAACATATGGGGCTTTACTGTATGTGCAGCATAGCAACACTTCTGCCTTAACTTGGAGGTCCGCTTTACGTGCTGACAGAGTACCCCAGCCACGGGGTTACCCCAGAAAGCCACACCGGCTCGGGGTTTTACTGAGCCCAGGGGTTCATTTAAAAGCAGAAATTAACCGGACCTATTTACCACCTCACTGCTCCCCGCTCCGCCGCCGGTCCTTTCAGTTCCAGCGTTTAAGGCAGCGCAAGTGACACCGAGCACCAACTCCGGCTCCTTTCGAGCCGCCGAGCGGCTCCCCTGGCCGGGGCACTGCCGCGAGCGCTCGGCTCGGCTCCCGCACTGCGCTTTCCCCGGGGCCGGGGCTGCCCGGCTCCGTGACCGCGGCGGCGCCAGGACGCGGGTCCCCGGCCCCGCGGGCTCCGAGCGGCCCCCCCGCCCGAGCGGGAGCCCCGAGCCGCGCCGGGCCCCCCGGTGACACTCACGCGTGTACCCGGCGGGGCGGGTCACCTGCCCGCCGCCGGGCGGGGACAGCCCGCCGCCCCCCGGGACGGGACGGGACGGGCGGGGAGGCGGCGGCGGCGCGCAGCAAGTTCCCGGCGGGCCCGGCCCCGCCAGCCCCGCCGGGCGGCGGCAACTTTTGGCCGGGGCCGTGTGTGTCCCCCCCGGCCCGACACTCCCGTCCGGGGCCCCGGTCCCGCGGGCAGCGCCGCCCCCACCCGCGGCCGGGCCGTGGCCGGGCGCGCCGGCAGCCGCCCCGCGGGGAAGGAAGCAGCTGCCCGGCGCGCAGGAAAAGCCGCCCCCGGGTCACGGCGGCAACAAAAGAAAAGTAACCGGGAGCGTCGCCGGGGCGGCCGGTCCCACCGCCCGGGGAGCGCTGCCCCCGCCCCTCCGCCCACCCCCGGCCGGACCCGCCGCCAACTCCGCCCGCCCCGCGGGGCCGCAGCGGCCCCGGCCCCGGCGCGGCGGGTGTGTGGGGATAGGGGCAGCGGGACTCACACTGCGCGGCGGCCCGAAGTCCCCGCGCTCCCGCCGCCGCCCGCCGGCTCCTCTTCGCTCACTTGCCGCTCCGGGATCGCGCCTCGCCCCCCGCCCGCCCCCCGCGCCCGCTGGCCGCCGCCCCCCCCGGGCTCCCCCCTGCCGGCGGCTGAGGAGCGAGCGGGGCAGCCGGCGGAGCGAAGCGGGCCCCGCGCTCAGCGGCTCCCCATGGCACCGGCGGGGCGCGGGGGCGGGCGGGGGCCGGGGGCGGGCGGGGGCGCGGGGCGTTCGCGCGGCGGCGGCGGCGGCACAGCCGGGCCCGGCTGCGGCAGACAGATGTTCGCCCCCTCCCTCCCCGCTCCCCACTTCGGACTCCGCTCCCTGACTGACAGCGCGGCCCGCCCGCGCCGCCGCCGCCGCCAACCGCCGCGGCGCCCCGCCGCTGACTGACGGGCCGCGGCGGCCGCCGATTGGAGCGGGGCGGCCCGGGAAGGCCGGCGGCGCCGCCAATCGCGGCGCGCGAACGGGCACGGGGGGCGTGACCCGGCGGGGAGCCGAGGCGGAAGGGGGCGGGCCCGCGCGGGCCTGGGGCGGGGCGAGAGGCGCGGGGCGGGGCCGGCGGGGCGGGGCGGTGGCGGCGCGGTGCATGGCGGGACGGCGGCAGGTGCGGGCGGCCCGGGCGGGAGTGGAGCCGCGTCCTGCGCCCGGTGTGCTCCCGATTCCTGAGTGCTCCCGGGGGGTTCTCCTGTGCTCCCGCTTCCTGCACTGCCCCCGGACCCTCGAGTGCTCCCGCAGCCCCGGCCGGCCGGCTGGGCGCTGCTGGGCTGCCGCGGGGCCGGGCGGAGTGCCATAAAGTGCTGAGACCATGCAGCCGTCAGGGCAGGAGCGTTGCTGGTGTATTGTGGATGGTTATGTATGTGTGCTGGTTGTATATGGTCCGTATTGCAGTGTTACCTCAAGACCCAAGAGGCGTCATCTGCCCCTACTAAGAACACACAGTTGGCTAAGATAAGGAAACTTTTTGCCAAAATTCACCAAGGGATCTGTAGCTAAGAGAAACTCACGTTGCTGGTGCTCGGTAACTTTGCAGAAGTTGAATGCAGGAACATCTGGATTAGCATAAATCACAAGGATGCTAATGGGTGCTGCTGCGAGATGTACAAAAATAGAGTAGCTTTGCCCTGCCACATTTATGATTGGATAATTAGAAATAAGCACCAGTGGGTAATTAGGTGATTCATATCATACCATTGTGGAAAACTCCTAAAGCAAAATCTCAGGGGTGTGCCCAGTTTGGCTGGGGCACTTTAGATGTAAGAATAAATATTTATGTTTGCAATTCTGTGGTTTGTGTCCTAGCCTCTCTCCTTGATTGGCACCAGCCAGCTGTGAATTCACAACAAGAGTGCAGGTGCTTTGCCTTCTCTCTTCCCAGGAGCTCTGCCCTGAGCTCCCACCTCAAGCGCTGCATTGCCGCGGGTGCTGGCTGTGCTTCCTGCCCTGGCAGATTGAGGTCAGCGGCTTTGGAGAATACCACGGATGATGGCGGGTTAGGGTAGGGCACTGGAGGCCAAGGTGGAAGGGCTAAGGTCTTCCTTAGCAAGGGACTAATCCAGGGAGATTAGGGTATTTCCCCATCTCCCCTTCGGCTTCAGGTAAAGAGGTAATATAGGGAAGTATTTTAAAGAGAACAAGGATCACCAACAGAGACTTGGAGTTTAAAGAGAAAACTCAGTTGAGTATTAATAACCAAAATTGATTGAGTAGCTGTAAAAGCTGAAAACCATGTACTTCACTTTGTCTCTTCAGTGATATGAAACTGTTACAAAGAAACAGACTGAATTCTGGCTGTGCCTAATTGCATTGACAGCACTGCTATGTATATAACACAGCAGCTAGCATCTAGGTGGCCATATGCTGCAAGCATTACATACGTACATGAAAATATAAAATATATATATGTACAAAAGAAAACACTTTTCACTCCATCCTTCAGTGAACTAATTGCTCACACTAGGTGTGGAATTTTTAAATTATTAACTTTCAGTCTCTCTTAGACGCTGATACAATGCCATCATTAAGAGTTTGGGTATTTTTTCCATTGGCACCCTGTTCCATATTTCATTATAGCTGGAACTTGATAGGATTTTGTCCTTGTCTTCAGGATACAGCAGCTAAGATGCTGACTCTTCATGTTTCCTGATTGTTTCCTCAGTGCTAATAATCACTTCATCTGAGAAAAATCAGTACTGTATTCCCTGCTGCCTGTCATTTTTCAACATCATCCCTATAGCTACTAAACTGCTTTTTCTTTTGATTGCAAAAATAAGTCTTGAAAGTACTTTAACAGGAAATACTTCGGAAAACGGTTCTAAAGTTTAGCTTGTTTAGGTTTTTATAATGTTAAATATACAAATAACTTATGCAGTTATATATATTTGAACTGTCAGTGACTGTGCCTGAGATGATTACATTAACTGTGTTGTCCTAGATCTCTACACTTCATGCTGCCTCTTGCTTCCTCAAGTAAGCCATCTCACCAGCTGCTCCGGGTTGGTTAGTAAGACCTCAGTTTGTGAATATTTACTTATGCAAGTACAGCTTCACCGAGGGAGGCAATTTAGGCATTTTCGTAACACAAAACTCTTTGGAAAATGAGTCTGCCTAATGTGAAAAAAATCAAAGAATTTACTTGCTAAAGAGGACATTTAGCAAATGGACTTTCTCAGATCCTTACAGACTTACACAGGACCTGAAATTTTAAAATAAACTTTAAATAAAATTTAATTTTTTTGTACTTTCTGTTAATTTCTTATTTCCTCTTCATATACAAGAATTTGCCTCCTTACATTTTAAGATGTACTGAGAAAAAATTTACTGTCCCTCATCTAGTATTTACAATGCTGACTCCTAATTAAATCACGTTACACTCTCTTTTCCATTCTGTCATTTGGTTATATGACCTTCAGTAAATTGCTTTGTCTGTTTTGTGTAGATTGGTTCACCCTGGGGCTACAGGTTATTTCTTACTACAGTTATAGTTAAGAGAGTGATCTGCAATTACCATTTATACAGCTGCTATAATAAACCACTTTTTTTACTGTTTCTAAATAGGAGATGGAGAGAAACAGAGAAAAAGTGAGTGTAGGTAACACTTCAAAATTAAAAATCTTTTTTGGCAGTGAGTAAGGCTTTATTGATTTAAACCTGGAACTGTTGACATTTGTCTGGGATTTTTTTAATGTGAAAGGAACTCTAATTTTTTAAAAAGTACTTCGAGAGGTTTAAAGACTTAGCATTATGATAAATATAGAAACAAGATGATAGAGAGTGAATTAAGGAAAAAAACCTTCAGAGGGAAAACTCGTGAATACCCAATAGTCCAGTTGATCCTCTATTAGAAAAAATAATATAAGACACGGATTCCATTGGAAGGGATGATGAAGCCGTGTTGTAAAGGGACATAAACATCTGGCAGTACACCTGGTCTCTACACACATTTATAAATCACCTCAGGCATCCCAAGGTACTGTAAAGAACACACACAAGAAAATTGAACTATGAACATTCATAAGCCGAGGAAAATAAAAATTATCTCAACATAGCATGGAAAGAAATGAGTCTCATTTACTTCACAAGCACAGTTTGGAAAGACATGATGCAATTTTGCACTTCTTGCACCTTTTCACTTGCTGACTTTCATTTATATCCTCCAGGCAACAAGGAGGCCTGAAGGCCTTTGGCTCATAACCAAGGCTGACGCTGCAGTGTGGAGCTACAGGAGCGCCTGCAGCTCGAGTAGAGCCTCCCGGCTTCTGCCTCTGATCTGAGAACCTCGGGCTCTCCTGGCCTCTCTTCTAACACAGTTTGTGTGCTGAACCTCCCAGTATTGTTTGTTGCTGCTCAAGGTTCATTAATACACAGTGAGCTGCTTTGCAGATGCCAGCTTTGCCTGCTAGCCTTAGAGGTGTTGGGCACATTTGTTTCCAGAGCTTGAATGGAGCTGTGTGCTCTTGGGAACTCTTCTTGAGGACTGTCCAGCAGAAGAGCCCGAGCTGACAAGGGTCAAAGTGCCTGTGCGACATTTGGGTCCAGAGCAATAGATATAGATGCTAACACAACACAGTTATACTGCGGAACCAGATGGAAATCTGGGCCTTAATACGTTCTTATACCTACTGCAACGCAGTTTTCTACATTTTCTTCAAATTGCTGTTCTAATTACTGTGCATTCCATTAATTTTGTTTTCGATGGCAAAAAAGAAATTTACAATGGAAACAGCTTATCTGCCCCCAAATATCCCAGGTTTATGCCCTACAGGTAATTTCAAAATGAATACTGTCACCCTTATGCATTGCTACTGTTTTCATTCATAGGACAATAAAAAGTGGGTACCCTCTTGGTAAATTAAAACTTTACCAGAAAGTTTTGATGAATAGAACTGGAGATAAAGCAGAAAAAATATCTAAGTATCTACAATATTTCACTTCTCTGTATCCCAGAGAAGTGAAAATTAGGATTTATGATCATGGCACTCTTAAGATTTTTGGGGTTTTTTTGTTGCTTCCTTTTTTTTTTTTTTTTTTTTTTAAACTGTAGTGTAATAATTGATGGCAGTCTGGTTTTCAGAAAAATTAAAAATTAAGTAGTTTTTGAGGCTTCCATCACACTTGAGGTTCAGCTGATGTCACCGTGGAACAGAGTTTTCTCTCTGGGGAACCAGTGCTAAGGAAGTGCCAAGATAATATAATGCAGCATTTGCATGAATTGGCTAAATGTGCATGTTGTTGTGCCAGAGGCTGACTGGATCAGTAATTCTTATCTGCCTAACTATGCTGGATAAGCATCAGAATGTACTCATCTAAGAGCTTTTCTTACCATGTGGGCCAAAACCTCTTCTCTCATCTCAAATGCTCTCACATGCAGGAGAAGGAGTGCCCTGCACTGAGATTTATCACCAAGGTAGCTTCTAACATTCACACTACAAGCTGAGGACAGACTCACTGATAAACTTTCTTTATGTCCAGATGTCTTTTTCTGGAGCATAGGTTTGTTTAATTTTAAGCAACAGCTTCTGCTTCACATGGGCAAGGATTTCTTCATGATATCCCAAAACAATTTCAAGGCTCTGTGTAAAAATTTGATCACAAAAGACAGAATTGGTCTTGTGGGTGGAGACATGAACTGGAATTCAGTTGGATTTGTTTCTTGACTGTTAATGATATGGACACCATAATTGGAAGCAGAACTGAAATGTTTTCTCTCCAAAAACCTCTTCTTCTGGATACAAAGGCTTCAAATGTCCAACCTAGGAACACCTAGCTGCTGGAGTCCAGTCTCTCACAACCACAGCCAACCACAAACAGATGCTTAGTTCAGAACAGAACTACACCAGGAGCTGCTGCGTGCTCGTGAGAACACGTAGGTATTATCCCAAATAAATGTAACAAACACAAAACCTCAAGTTAAAACAGAAGAGAGACACAAGTCATGATACCCCAAAAGGAAGAGGATGGGAGTGGTGGTTTATTTGTGCTCTGAGCCCCTGCAGTGGCAGAGATGTACTGGGTGGGACTGCTTAGAAGGCATCCAGATGTCTTCCTTTCATAGAACCTCCTGTGGTTCCTGCTGAGGTCGTGTGGGTGTGACTGGTTATTGTAGTTGGAGTTATTCTGAGAAAGTTAGATGGTGTGAAGCCATTTCAGCTAGCGTGGTGGCTCACACCAATTCTGCAGACTGCCTTGTTCAGAAGTTAATAACTATAATGGCACCTTAGTTTTACAAAACCATTGGTTTAATTTATGTCTCTTTATATGCTGAGTGTAGGTGTATGCTTCTGTGTATATTTGTGGGGTGCCCCTTCTACAAGGACATGCATGCTACAGAAACAAAACAAGTAATAGCCACTATACTATTGTTCCACTATATTTAAATCAGACCTGAAAAATACAATGTTTAGCCAAAACTCTGTTAAATTTTCTGATGCCTTTTCTGTAATTTCTTTCCTATCATTACAGATTACAAAGACATTTATGCCTAAACAGAAGCTGTCTTCTTCCAATCAGCCTGCTCTTTCTGCTCAGTTCATTCACTAAATCATTTAATCACCCAAGGCCATATGTTACCATCTTGTGTAAAACGGGTGGAAGAGGAAAAAAAATATGCAAAAATCTCTGCACAAGAGTGGGTGTCAGCATCCAGCATAGCTCCCACTAGGAAGCACAAAATATAAAATGTTATCACCAGTGAATGTGCCTATGAAAATAAATGGAGACAGACAAAAGAAAGAGACAAGCCATTGCAAAGGTGAAAAAGACAAGCTCTGAATATCAACTCTGGGTGGAAAAGTTATGGACTAAATGTTGCATGTTAGTCCATGTACTCTTATTCTCAATATCCTGCCATTAATATAATGCTCTGCTGTAATTAACCTGAAAGCACATTAACTCATGCTTACAGTCCCATTTTTCTCATGGCATGAGTAAGACCCTGTCCCTGACCTAGTTCCATCTTCTTCTCCCTCTCTCTCTGTGTGTACTGGTGCACATTTTGTCCCAGGTATTTTGTGTGTGTGGAGTGTTGTGCTTTTACCGCTTGGCTTCAGCTGCTGTTCATTGTCACGATTACTTTGCATGGCTTTCTCTCTTGACACACTTGCTGGGTGACAGACCCTCAGGAAACACATGACTCCGAGCAAGTTGTGGGGTATGTGCTCCTGTCAGGGAATGAGGAGGCTTGAAAGAAATTAGAGGTGGCAAATCTTTTATTTTAAAAGCAAGGGGACTTTTGTTTCATGAAACAACCAGTTTCTTCATATCTAGAAGAAGCTATTATGTTTTTCTTTGCCTTTGAGCTTGTGATTGCTGCAGTTGGAGATGGGAGAGTAGCTGATCAAAAAGCCACTCCACTTGTAAAGACTCACAGGACAGGGGCATAACACTACAGACTTCAAAAGAAACCCCTTGTCTGAAACTGCACATACCAGTTTATCCTAAGACTATGAAAGCATAAAAGATTATATTTTCATTTGCATGGTTTGCTGGTTTTTATTTGGCAGCTACAATAACAACAGGCTACAGCAAGCCCATAAAACAAAGTGAGAACAGCAGCTCATTTTTGTGGCAGAATGTAATGGCTATGGCTAAAGGGCTTGCATAATTCATCTTAAACCCTTATGCCTCTATTTATTGACTTTTAAATGAAAATTAAACTCTTAGAGCCATAAGGAGGCTTCTGGTATCTGAAAGGGGATTTCGATGATGATATTTTTATCCGACCCTACCAACTGAAAGCTCCCATCAGGAAGTGTTTTGCTGGGAAGCCCCATGGCTGGGCAGCCTGCTCTTGGTGTGGCACCAAGGCCTTTGGAGACCCAGGGTGGAGGGACTGACTGGCCGTACCTGGGAATGTGACCCGAGAGGTGGCACCCGTAAGTTGTGCTTCCATGATGGGAGGATGGTCATTGAGGTGACTGGCAAGACAATATTTACCATCTTGACACAGTGAAAAGGTGAAGAAAACCTGAGATATCTGATTTCCTCAAAGGCAGCTTATGGTAATGTCAGGTATGATGCCTTTCCTAATACAGAAGAAGACAAAAGATTCAGCTAACCATACTGTTCGGGCAGACAAAGGATTTTTACTTCCCAGAAGCTTTTAGAAGGTTATTTTGTTTGTTTCTCAGATTTTTCTGTGATGTATCATTTCCCCCTCTTCTTTATTCTCCTGAAGATAGAGCAGACTCAGGAAGTGAATTGCTGCTTAGGGAAGTGTCCTGCCTCCAAGCTGACTTATATAGTAGGACATATGGCATAAGTTATATTTGGACAGATGTGAACAAGTAGTCAGTAGATTTGATAAGATTCTTTATTTAAACTAACTTGCACAGTGTCACTGTTCTACCGTCTTTCTCTCCTTCTTCAATCTGATCTTTTGCTGGTTTCAAGAATTTTAAATATACATTACAGCCAACTAGTCTGTAAGGCTTTAAATGCATTTAAGAGCATTCAGTCATGACAATAATGTCAGATTTTCTTCCCACTATGATTGGCAAATATCTGCTTTTCATGATAAAGCAGTCACAGATGATACATTGTATAAGCTGCGAGCTCCAAGTGATTAATCAGACAGCCAAACTCAATGCAAATGATTCTCGTTGATTTGTTTAATTTGGCCACTGATGCTCCTGTTTCACTGGTGTGGAGTTGAGGCACAAAGTAGTTCTGTACCTCCCGAGGGTAATATAGAAATAAAATCTAAAAAAAATAGGACTGAATGAATTTCAAGAGGTCATGTAGTTCATCTCCCTGCCTGGATCACTGTCAGAATCGTCTGTATCTGTATCTGGCTAATGCTGGTCCATCCTGTTTTTGGAAATCTCCAGTGAAGGAGACTCCACCATCCACTCAGGAAAAATCATAATATTTTCCCTTGTTATGTTATTCTAAGAAGCTTCTTACTTCCACCCAACCCAGAGTGGTCATGCAGAAGAGTTTATTTCCTTTGCCCATTAATAGCTCATGTGCTGGAGGCCAGCCATTGTACCTTGTCCAGCCTTGTCTTCTGTAGTTTAAACAGCTCTACATGTTCCTTGCAGGTCATGTTTCTCACATTGTATTCAGTATTTTTCAGCTTCTAGTTGGTCTACATCCTTCGTGGCCATGTCCTCGCTATGGATCCTGCCTTTACACAATTTATTATTCCTCCCAAAGCAGAGCATTTTGCTTTCATCCTAATTGCCATGCACCCAGCTCTTTTGGTCCATTTTCCAGTATGCCGGGACCATTTTGAACGCTTCTTTCCTCCAACGTGCTTGCAGCTCATTCCAAGATGGTTCATCTGCAAATTTAAGAGTTGTATTTTTAAGCTGTTTATTTGTATTATTAAAGAAAAAAATGATTTGTATCAAATCTGGGTCAGCTATCTAGAGAACCAGACTCAATACAGCCCTTCAGTTTGGCAGTGAATTTTTGGTAATGATCCATTGTCTGTGGCTTTTCAGCCACTCTTGCCACCACTGATTGGTTCTGGCTTCAGCATGTTCCCTGGTTTAGTCACAAGTGCACCAAGCAGGGCCAGGCAAACAGCCTGGCTGAGGGCAAGAGACAGTGCTGATTACCTCCCTTTCTTTCCAGACCTCTTAACCAGTTCCAGAGAGGAGCTGGTTTTGTTTAACATGCTTCATTCATGATTAATCAGTGTGAACCGACACTCATCTCCTTGTGGTCTTCTAGGTGGCTTTAATATGTTTAATTATTAAGTTTGATAATTGGCCTATAATTCTCTTTTCATCCTCTTTTGAGGACAAAATACCCCACTTGTCCTCCATAAGTTGTCAAAAATGGCTCCTACGGATCAGGATATTACTTCAACCAGCCCTTTGCCATCAAGAGGATGAAGGATAAGTACAATACAAACGAGGAAATTATGAGCACCTTATCAATGACTTAATAGAAACCCTTTGGTGGTGCAAAGGAGGGGTTGCAGTGCAGCCTTTTATCCCAGCACATCACTTTCTCACCAGCCTGAGCAGAGCCCACTCCCTCACGTTAGCTCTTAAACCTCAGCTCTGCAAAATTAAACTTTCCTGGTGTGTTATAACTCTCAAAAGATAGCGTGGGTGGGTGAAAGATGCATTCCTCAAGGCTTGAAAATAGATGTAAGTGGATATTTGGCATAAAGCTAACAAAAAGAAAAGCCATGGAAATGTATTAATTGCTACAAAAAGGGGGTTTAACTGCCAGTGGTGGTTCAGCCCACGGGTCGATCACTTGACCTAATGCTCACCTTTTAGGTACAGGCATGTGCTGCATAAGCATATGTGCCATTTTAATTTCCAACCCCACTTTTTAATGGTTAAAAGCTAATTAAAACATACAGTGGCATTTTGAATCAATATAGCGTATGGACTGCTGCAAATTCTCTCATCAGGCGTGTTGCCCTCAGGAAGCAACATTAACTTCAACAGCAAAATAGGGCTGTAAGCTCATTAATCATCACGCTCACAGACAGTCTGGGAGGCAGTGGCAGCAGCTCTGCATCTTTCTGGTGGTGAAGATTGGATACAATGGTTAGACATGCGAAGTGTTGCACAAACATTAACTATTACAGCCAACTGTCTTTGAAATTGGCATTTATCCCCTCAGCTTTTCAGATTAAAAAGCAGAAATGAGACCATGAGGTGGATTTTTTTTTCAGGCAGTGAATAAGAGTCAGGCTGCTATAAGAACTCAGCAGCCTGGTGTCCTAACCCTGAAGTCCTCTTATTTGCCTGTAACAAAAAAGAAAGCCCCCAACAACATGCTCCTCCATAGTCCATTAGAAATATATAGGTAAGAAAAAATGTAAGATAAAGGAGGGAAGTGGAAAGATAGTTGAGAAGAAAGAAAAGGAAAATGGGAGTCAGAGGTAAACCCAAGATAAGAAGAAATTAGTCAGTAAAGGGGAGGAAATTGGTTTATGTGAATAAATGTAGTCTTCAGTGCCTGTGAGAAGCTTTGAGACAACCTTCAGAGCTCTCTGCTTTCGTGCAAGATGCTCACTGAAACTGAAAACATACGTCCTAACAGCCCCTGTGCCCCTGCTCTCCAGTCACATCAGCATTGGTGAATGAGGTAGGGCTCACAAGAACAGAGCAGAAAAGGGTTCTCACAGACTCCTCTGTCCTAATCTTGCTGGACAGTTTTAGTGGATGCCCTCTGAAGCAAAGGCTCACAGATTCCAGATTCTTTTATGCTAAAACCTCCTAAGCTGTGGCAGGTTTGTCCTTCCTGGAACCACTTCTGGGTAGAGTCTGGTGAGCAACTTTGGAGACATGCAGGTAACACTGGTAGTGTGACCCTGCAAAATGACTTGTACCTGGTTTTCCTGGGATGTGTTGAAGACCAGAAAGAGAACCTGAATGTTGGCTCTTAGCTTTGTATAAGATTGAATCACACGAGTTCCAGCACAGACTCTTTTTATTGGGACTTTGTGCTTGGAAACGTTCAAATTTTTCTTTCCATGAAAGTCTTTTTTAATATTTAGGGCTTTTTGCTGGGTGGGTACTCTGTAAAAGAAGTTAGTTTCCTCCTGAGTCAGTATGGATTGAGGATGGACAGTGAAACTGGGGACATAGCAGTGCTCTTTATTTTCCTCCTGCACTCCCTCCCTGTGGTCCATCAGACGCCTCTCCTGCCCTGGTGAGGAGGAGGAAGAGAGCTCTTTGTGCTGGCTCCTGCTGCGTGAGCTGACCTGGGCATGTCACTTCTTCTGGGGGCACCACGGTGTGATTGCGGACCCATCTTCATAAAATCTGGAGACAGCATGCAGAAACATTAGTGATTGACGAGGACTGAAAAAGTGCCAGGGAAGAGAGAAGCTTCCAAATAAAGCGAAGTGCTAAAGGAGTGCAGGCTGCACATGTCTGACACTGCTGCTGCCTCACGGGGCAGGGGCGTTCCCTCTGGTCATGCAGGAGGAAATATCTGCGCAGTCCACAGCCCAGCAGAGCCTCTGGTGAGTACCAGCTGCTGGCATCACATGCACCGTGTTCTCCTTCGTCTCTGCCCCACACAGATCCATCGGTGCCGCTTCCCTGCGCACCGGAGTTTATTTTTGTGCCAGGCAGCAAGTTTCGTACCTCCTACTTTCACCTCTACTGCCACAGAGCTTCTCAGAGCCCCTGAGAGGTTTCTCCTTTTTTGAGGTGCTAGGGGCCTCACTTCTGTGGTCCTTTTTCTTTTTAAGCAATTTTTAATCAGACCACGGAAGAAAAATCTCGGGGAGAGGTAGGTGCAGAGCTAGGAAAGGGAGCTGGCATGGTGAATCAAAGGCTCCTTTCCTCAGACTGTCTCAACAGGTTATTGGCTTCTGTTGGGGGGGTCAGGTAAGGCCTGAGGGCAGCTGCTCAAAGAGGTCTGTCCTGCCATGAGGAGGCTTCAGCATTAACCCTCAATTAAATTGAGCCAGTGTTCACAGGACCATCCAGGCAGGAGAAGAAAATAAGATAGGGTAACATAAGAGGGCACAGGAGAAGGATTTTGCTCTGTAATGGCAAATTACCCACTCAAAAATAACATAAAAAAGGGAGGAAAAAATTAACGAATAAAGTCTGCACATTATTTTAAATCACAGAAGTGTCAAAAATGGTAATGCCTATATCAAGGCTGCCCTAATGTAGCTTTAATTTGCATGCCATTGGCATTGATTTGATGTGAATATTTACTCTCCTATTCAATTAAGAAAATCCATAACTGCCACCATATTTTAATGTTAATGTATTTTTACACAGCTCTGTGTTTACCTTATTTTCTCTTCTATAACATTAACACTTTTTTTTGTTAAAAATGTGTGAAAGATTAATTTGTAGAATGACGGGATATGTGGGTGTGTAGCACAGGCCAGATGGAAGGGGTGTAACATGACAGTTTTCTTCTGTGGCTTCGTTTTGTTTTTATTGTTGTAAGCGAGCAAAGTATAACTAAAATTATCATTTCTTCTCTGGGCAAAAAGAGCTAAGTGGTAAGTTCCTCTTCTATTCCCCATGGCTCTCAGTGCTCCCCTGCAGCTGTAACCCTGTTCAGAATAGCTGACAGGTTGATAAATATTTGTCTAAAACTTCAGCTTATGTATTTGAAAATCACTGTGATTTAAAGAAGGGAATTTGTACCCAGGCTCCATAATTCCACATCTATGGAATGGATCTGGATTCAGATTTATTCATAAACAAGAGCAATTTTGTGAGATTTATTAGTTTTCTCTTGGCTGGTAAGTGTGAAAACAGGCACCCTTAATGCTGAAAAAAGAAAGAAAAAGGAAAATAAAAAATCTATCCAAGATAAAGCCTTTTTAATCTATAAAGCTATCCATTCAAGAAAGCAATTTAATTGTTGTAAGAGGGCTGTTCCAAGGCCAAATTCTAATTTACACATAAGTATTGTAGGAGTTTGGTATAGTAAATGTCCTTATTGAAGAATAAAGCAATTAGCACAGTAACTTGCTGTCATCTGGCACGTAAAGGCATTCCAAGAAAAAGTTAAGTGTTGAGGAAAGGAGAGAAATTCAGGACAGCATGTGGGAGAGGAATATGGAGGCTCCTTTTTATGCCACTCAGGAGAAAAGGAGGGGAGAGAAAACCCACTGCAGACTTAATCTGTTCCCTTACCTCATCACAAATTGACCCAAGTTTCTTCCCTTCTTTCAAGGGAAGGGGGGGAAAATGCAGCCATATCTAAGGTCTTTCTTAGAGGCCAAAATCCTGAAACCCTGTTACCATAAGCAAGACCTGTACATTTTGCATCCTCATCCACAAATGCTTATTCTGCCCTGTAAATTTGCCCGTGAACATACGTGTTCTTCATGACCTTTTTTGATACTCCAGTCCTCTGTGTCACTGCTACCCACTCTCTCATTAATGGGAAATCATCCCCTTAAAATGGTCATTCCTTTTTCCCCCCTCAATATATCCACACAAATCTCTTGGCTCTGCTTTAATGTCTTGCAAGTGCACCTGATGAAACATCTGTGATCCTTAGCCAGGCGCCCAGTGCTTTCTTCTGTCTAAGAAACACACCCCACCAAACATGCTGCTGTGCTTGCACATCACAAGACCCTTTTGCTTCTCATTTCAACCACTTTTGGCATGGGTGCACTTATATGTGTACCAGCAAAAGTCCTAATTTTCCTCCAGTTCTCTTGACTGACAAAAAGAAAGGTTTGCTCAGGTTTCAGACAAACAAGTTGTTTTGGTTTAGCAATCATCCCAGGCTTCAATCCAGAGAAGGAATTTCTGAGAAGTCAAAAGTAGTAGAAGTGTAGTATTGTAGTTCAAATAATTTAGCAAAAACTTAATTTGTTTTTCAACTGTTTAAGTAATGAAATAGAGCTGTATTCAATCCTCCCAAACCTCTTATTGCAGATGGAGGATTACTCCATTTTGAGTGCTTTGTCCACTCTAAGTTGCTGGATCTTTGATAGGTGATTTAATGAATAAAGATAACAAGGGGTTTGCCAATTTTTCTGTGAAAATACTGCTTTCTCTTAGTGTCATAACACTGGTCTGGGCTTGCTGAATCAAGAGTGCCTTTTCTTTTTTCTCTTACCCATATATATTTTCAAACAGTAGCAGGTTTATGCCCTAAATTTAATGGACTGATAGCAGTTTTCTACTTTTCTCTTTAGTATTTCCTCCAAAATTAAGCTTTCCAAGCCTGTTAGCAGTTGTAACTTCTTCTCTGGTTTATGAGCTCTTTGCTGTTTAGCCTCAGTTATGTACACAGAGTTACAGGAACTTACTGCAGAGCCACCAGCAGTTTATCTGGTCTGTTCTGGGCTTCGTGTCACTGGGATGTTTTGCTCCTATGTCACAATTTGAAGTCATATTTGACACTGAGGAAGTGATGCAACTGCAAGAAACGGGCGCTCTCAGGCAAATGTGGGAGCAGGCTGTGGTTGTTGGCATTGCACATCACCCTTTTACACAACACCAGTTCAAAACTGGGTTTGTAGGGGTGCACAGGCTTTTGGTTGCTGTTTTTGCAGCTCCTCCCCAGAGCTAAGGGATGAAGAGCAAGGGCATCTAGTGCTGTAGTCACCAGACTCCCAATAAGCAGGTAAGATTCACCCAAATGCAGTTTATATGGCTGCTGGTGCTGGCCCTGTGTCTCATGAGCCCAATCCATTCACATCAGTGAGAAATGATCATCCCAGCATCCCGGAATGGCTTGGGCTGGAATGGACCCTAAAGATCACCCTGTTCCAGTCACTCTGCCATGGGCAGGGACAGCTTCCACTAGAGCAGGTTCCTCAGAGCCCATCCAACCTGGTCTGGAAGACTTCCACTTAGGATGGAAGAGGTGGGCTTACTGAATGTCGACAGAGAGGAGCAAGTGAAGCCTCATTTGGAGACAGGGAGAACACCAGAAAATGAGAGAAGGTGCCAACTCACTGTGCTTGCACTTCCTCTCCAAAGGCCCCTTGCTGCTTTGGGTGCCTGTCAGGAGCTGGTCAGTGTTACTTAAATCCACCCAGCAAGGAGCAGTAGCAAGAATGACTATCAGAAAGCAAAGGCTGCCTGTTTCCTGATAACTTTGTGCATCTCAGCTCTGAAGGAGGTGCTGGAGCTGCTTCCTCTGTGCCCACTGGCTTCCACCCACTCCTGAGGATACAGCAGGTGTTGGATGAGGAGATAACCGAGCAGGAACAAACCACATCAGCAGGCAGGAAGGTATGTTTGCCTGGGGAGACCTTTTGCAATTAAAACTAGGTAAAACAAGCAAAACCCATGACAAACAAAAGCTTCCTCAGCCCAGGGGGTTTGACATTTTCCCTGTGTCCAGGCAGGGAGCCAAGCTGCCCCACAGACGTGCTTCCCACATCTTCCCAGGCACTTTCACTTCACCCTCCCTCTCCATCCCTTTGAGGAACAAGAAAAGCTGGAGTTGAGTCCCTGTTTAACAAAGCCATCTATGCCATGCATTGCAGTAGATGCTCTGCAGGTACACATTATTCTTTCACTCGGCTGTTTTGGGGTAATAATTCTTCTCCCCTTCAATTACACACACTTTTTTTGAGATACTATGGCTTGGTTCCTGTTTAAAGGGGATTGAAACCTGGGTGCTGGGCCATGGGTTTAAAAACTAGCCCTGTCTGCACTATTCATGTCAGTCATTGACTGCATAATTGTCTGATTTGGTATGGATAAGTAGGTTTTAGCTATTGATGGCTAATATTTACAAAAGGGATCTTCTTTTTCCTTCTTAAAAATTCCCAAGAAACCCCTCATTTCATTGTCAAAAATTCATTGCTGGGTTGGGGTTTTTTTTAAGTTTGTTTTTGCTTTTGGAGGTTTTTTTGTTGGGTTTTTTTTTTTTTTTTTTTTTTGAGATAAAGAGAAGAACCTGAAGTGAGAAATCTGTTTTCAAAGCTGTTAAGACAGTCACAGTGAGGCTTTGAGGAGGAACAGGTACAGGGGGGATTCAGAAGAAAAAGAATGCATTTCATCACTGTAGAAATATAAACAAACTCTGCCAAAAACCAGAGTGCTGGAGGAAAGCAAGCAGACTATCAAACTGCATAACCTTATTCACTGCCATCTTCACACCTGATGCACAGGATTTAAATCAGTACTGACTATCTTGGTTACACAGCACATTTTCAAGAACTGATTTATTGGGTGGGGTTTTTTTTTTCCCCTCATTTTTGTTTTGTATGTTTACCACGGCTGCCACAGGGCTGTCCTTGCTCCATTGATGCCGCTGAGGATGCAGAGGGATGGCTGAATGCTACAGTGCTCTCAGTCCTGAGGATCATGGAAATGGGCATGTCCTGATCAACCACAGCCTCACCTGGGCCGCTCTCAGAGGTGGGGCCTCCTGCAGCCCCTGAGTACAGCAGTGCCCAGCAGCCCAAGTGGGACATTTACCATTTTCTCTCTTTGCCAACTCTCCACAGACACTGGCACTGTCCTGGACTTAGGCACCTGGCTCCAGGACAGGTGGGGACATCTTTCATGGGCAGCTCTTAGTGGAGAGGCTGGACTGTGGTCCAGAGGCAGGACAAAATGCTTGATTTTAGTACTTTGTGCGGATTTGTGTGGTCGCTTTTCATTATTAGATTGTATTTTCTTGCTAACAAAAATGATTTTCAGCCTTTTTTCCACTGATTGGTCTTATTTTGTCTCCAGTCATCATAAAATGCTAGAAATACCATGATGCAGAGGTTTCTTGTGTGTCAGTCCTTACTAGCAGCCAGCTTTACAAGAAGTCACATTCTTTTTCTGAGTGCAAAAGTCAAATTGACCGATTTTAGCAAGAGGCTGAAAAATTATTGAGCATATCTGAAAATTATTCCTTGCCCCAACCCAATGAACAAGCATTTCTCAAGGCTGAACAATAGTGTCATGCATTCAAGATGTTCTCTGCCAAATATTTTGTTTTCCTGATGATGGACAAAGACCTCTGGGAACTAACCACAGCCAGAACTTTCCCACTTCACCCAGAACATGGAGCTACTAATAATTTCAGGGAAAGGAATGAACAAAGAGACTCTACAGAAATCAGCTCTAAAGAAATACAGAATTTGCCTCTGTTCCTTTATTTTAAAAACATTAGATGCTGGAACATTGCTGTTTCTTTCTTCAAGACCTTACTCAGACAGGGTGGTGAGTGCACCCTCACCCTGCCACCTGCCAGCCCTCACTGGGGTGAGAGCAAGACCTAGCCCAGCCACCTCACTTCTGGAGAAACAATGATTGCTGTCCTGCTGGACAGAGCTCATGTGGAATGTGATATCTTGTTGAGGTGCTCCATAAAAGTTGACAGTCTCAGACAGCATCCTCTGTGTTCAGACTGGTTTTGTGGGAGTGGTGAGATGAGCTGCAAGGAATGACCTGGAAGGTACTCTGCCTCAGTTGTTGTGCAAAGCGGAAGGGCAGGCTGGAAAGCATTAAGTCTGCAGTACCTGCCACCGGTTCACCAGCAAGCCTGTGTGTTCTTCAGTGACAGGGGTGTTTCCCTATAGGAACCTCAAGAAGAATGATCCAGTCATGGGCTGGGACTCAGATGTGGTCTAGGCTCTGCCCTCAGCAGACACCCTGTAGCATCCCTGACCTTGGTAAAGGAGGCTCCAGCTACCAGAGCTGTGCTCTGCAGAGCTGCTTGAGAGGTTCTCAGATCAGACAGCAATGAGCTCCACAGAAAAGCTTATAAATATATTTAATTTATGAACATTTACTGTACGCTGCACACTGAAATCTGCCAACACTAATCCAAAAGAATTACACATTTTAGACCTGAACATAACATACTGTATGCAGTAACTCACATCAGAGCAACCCATATGCTACTGTTAATGTGCCAACTGACACATGTTAAGCCACAAACATAAGAAAGGATTGGATTTCAACCGCATTTTTTGTATTTCAGTTATTTCTCGGGTCCATTATTTTTATTCACCATTATCTTCTCTCCTCTCTCCAGACAGACTGCTCTCCCTAACACATCTTCCAGTCCCCTACCAGATTTCCTGCTAGGTAGAGGCTGCCCCAGAGACAAAGGGACTAACACAAGCACACAGGCCGGGAAGCACAGAAATAGCACCCCCCGCAATAATCTAGGTCACTTAATAGCCTACTTTCAGGGTTCTCAGTGAACCCTGTACCCACTCCTGCTAGGCAAAGAGAAACCCTGAGAAGAAGTGGGTGGATGAGTAGACAGCCAGCCATCCCAAGTGTCAGATCTGACTCCTCGGGAGAGATGCGTCGAGGATGCTCTGACAGAATGTGTCTGAGCTGGAGGCAAATGTTTCTCTGTTGCATTCATGACACAAGAGCTCTGCCACCTTGCAATATGTGCCCGCTGTTGCTGCTTGATGGTAATAACTGGATTTTTCCAGGGAGACGGTGAAAGCCCCCCAGTGTTGTTACAATAATTAGGTCTCAAGATTGCTTGAGCTAGGATAATCCCTCAGAAATCAGTAAGTTTTGCATAAGGCAAGCCAGGAGCAGCTGTGGGAGTCTTGGAGCATAAACATGCCCCATGTAGTAGGGAAGACTCTTCTTCTCACCTTCCAGGTTTGTCAAGGTGTGACACCAGCAATCAGAATGCACGACAAAGGACCAAACTGCCAGCAGCTTCAGTTCTCCTCCCCAGAGAGCCAAACCCAGAGATTTGCATGGGGTTAGTACCAAAAATTGTGTGAAGGATGCAATTTCATTATGTAAGCAGAAGGGTTTAAAATAGGAAAACCAAAAAGAAGGCAAGAGCACATGTCATCATGCAGATTTAAACCACAAACTTTCAGTTACCTTATCAGATAAATACTACTTAGGGAAGCAACTAATGTATTTTATGTAGGGCAGCTACTGAAGAGGATCTGACAGAGAATTAAGTGATAGATTCCTCAAGTATTTGGCAATGCATCAATAACGTACTGGAGAAATCAGACTCCTGAGTATCTTCTTGATTAAAGGAAAGCAGCTGCTGGAATCTCAGAACTTGAAAAAGTGGCTAAATATGACATGTGAGAAACCAGAATTTATCTCCCTGCTAGAGCTGACCTAGTGTGAATTGTGCAATGAAGGAAAGAATAGCTGGCCTGCGTTTAAGGTGGGAGGTGAGACCACACAATAAAAATGTCTTCCAGTGCATGGGTAGAGAGACCATGATGCACATAACCCCAGCCTTTACATCAACATATTCCTATGGATTATTTGCATCCTCTTCCTTTCTTTCTCTCTGTGTCCTTTCGGCCTGTGTGGGAAATGCTGTGTAACTCACAGCGGCATGTGCTGCGAAAGCTAATAATACCCTGGAGATGATGGAAATAGCATCCTTGAGGTAAGAGCTTGCACTTTAATTTCAGCACAGAGAAATCTTATGGGATTCCCTTCTGCAGAGTTATATACCTCACTCTTTTCTAGAAACTTCAAAGTCTTTTATGTTAAAGAACCCTTTCATCATGTCCTCAGACTGGCTTAATTAAATTTAGGAGACTACTGTATTTTTATAAAATAAGCAGAAAAGTGCCTGCCATTTAAGCAGAGTCCTATATATAATTTTATTTTTAATATTACTCCAACTTCTTACATGTCAAAAATACATATAAGACTTGCATGTAATTGCAGGACCTAAACCCAAGGAGATTAGGCATAGTTGATAGCCCTGCTCATGAAAGTCTGCAGAATCCAGGCATTTAAGGCAGTTCTAAATATAAGACAGAGGGCTGTCCATTAATACTAATTTTAATTTGATAAAAATATCTCCCCAAACTCTCTTTCTTATCAGTAAAGAGGGAGGTACTCTCCTTAAGCCTCTTCATTAGACCCGTTGTCCACCTGACCTGTAGTCCTGCCCAACTTGGGGTCCAGGACAGGACATCCCATCTTGCCATTTGCATAAGGGAAACAAAGCAGAGAATAGCTGCTGAGCAACGCAGATCTTGCAGAAGTATTTGGAATAGGCTGCATGAGTCCTCTCCACAGGATGTTCAACACAATGCCTGGTTTTCATGCCTAAAGTATGTGCCTGGGGAGGTGGGACAGGAGTCACCACACAGAGTAAATATTTGAAGTTCAGCAGTGTAAGTTCAGTGGCTGACAGAGGGTGTGATGGACATGAGAGGAGCCATGCTGTGTCAGATCAAGTGCCTATCTCAATAAATGTTCTGCACTGAGCAGTGACCAAAGTTTGTTATGGGAAGCCTATAAAAGCAAGAGAGGCAGGTAGTGAGAGATCCCCCTGTAACAGTCACTCAGCCTCCAGCAATTTGCAACTCAATGATCTTCTGAGCCAAAGGTGGTATCTTGGAGTCTTCAGTGGATTTTTTCCTCTATGATTTTGTATAATTTCTTCTTAAGTCTGTATAAACTTTCAGCCTCCTGTAGTAGACCATCTCTAGCTAAACCACATGCTATGTGTCAAGGTGGAGAATCTTTTTTATGTATTTTTGACCTGCTATATAACACCGTAGTCTTGTTCCAAAAGAGACTATAAACAATCCATCCATATTCACCCTGTTTATACCATTCTTTTTTTTGTCTTTACTCTTGTAATATCCCTTTCTTTTCCAGGTAGAAGGGTCTTATTCTACTTTGTCCTGATATTCTACATTCCTGATATGAAGTGCATTAAATCTATAAGTTAGACGAAAATTAAATTTTTTGTTGAAGAAATGCTGGAATGGGTAAAAGGACAGAAATGCTCAAGCACAAGTACGAACACACAGGGAACCAGGAAAATTTTTAGGTGTTGGCAGATGAGTTACTTCAATTTCTAGCCTGTGGATCTCCCAGGGTAAGGTATAGCTCCTGCTTAAGTCTCTCTGGTAATTCTCTTGGTCTGCTCACATCTCTCCAGTATTTACTATAAAAGATAAAACCTCATGGTTTTTTACTCACTCTATTTTCCCTTCAGAGCTGTAGAAAACCTGGTAAGAAGAGACATCCTTCGTGCTCTAGTAGCTGTAATGGGAAACCCTTGCTTCTCCTAAACCATGGCTTCTTCCTGGCTTCTTTTGTATGGGACATAAACTGGGAAATTTCTTGCAGATTACCCTGACCCTCCCAAAGGCTTGAACTGATCAGGGAAGAACTCTTGCTCTTACAGAAAATTATGATTAGGGTGGTGAATGTGAGTGTAGTGCCTTTGAGTTCACACACGTGTGCTGCTCTTGTGGCACTGCTTCCACCTGTGAGGAAGGCTGGGAGAGACAGGCAAACCAGGACACTGCTGGCACATCTCTTGGCTTGGTTAGTGCTCTCAGGGAAGGTATAGCTGCTGGGAGGCTAGATCTTTGTGACAGAATCACAGAATCACTGAGACTGGAAAAGGACCCTTAAGATAACAAGACCAATCATCAGCCCCATGCTGCCAGCTCCACTTCTAAACCATGTCCCTAAAGCCATAGCTACACATCTTTTAAACACCTCCAGGGATGGTGATCCAACCACTTCCCTCAGCACCCCCTTCCAATGCTTGGCAACCTGAGGTGACTCCTCCTGAAAGTGATTTTGGCGAGACAGTATCACAATCATTGCATACATGAATGTCATCATGACACCTCAATTCCCATCCTATCGTACCGTTTTTTCAGCTTGCACTGAAAATAATAAAAAGAGCAGCATAATGACCGAATTTAAACTTTTATCTTTGAAGTGGCTTTAAAGCTTAATGCTGCCTTATCACACTTGGGGGCGATACAGGTGGAGTGGGGACCAACATACTGAAGTGTCAGGATTTCCTTAACAATTCCTGGTAAACTTTCCCTGCCCCGTGTTATCTGGAAGCAAAGCTGAATAAGCTAGTCAGAGATTTCACTTCCACAGTTTGAAGCAGTAGAACTGAGATGTTCGCTCTTGTTCTCCCCCCATTCAAGTACAAATGCAGTCTTTGCAAAGCACTTCTTTCATTTAGCTATACCCAGTTGGTACTTGTTGCCAAATGGAATGTGGATTTGCCTCAGAGAAGATCACTCATGGCTAATGAAATGGCAATTAGTTTATGCAACTTATTAGCATTAGTATTTATTTTACTTTGCAATATTACCTAAAAGCATCTCCAAGATATTTAAACAGCAACATTATCTGTTCAATGCTGTCTTTTAAATAAATAGTCCTACTAAATATAAAAAGCTGGCATTTGTACTGCGTGCACCTATGTTATCATCGTCGCAAAGCAGATGCAGAATGTAAGGCGACTTGAACAATCAGCACTGTAATTTGCACAGTAACATTGTTTTAGATCTAATTAGTGCTTATGCAGATCCCTTACAAAAATGTGAAAACCGCACCAGGATGTAATTGTTAATGAATTTAGTGCAAAGCACATCTGCATAAATTCCATTTCAGCAAGAAAAAAAACCCCAACCTCTAAGTTCAACTGCTATTTGCTCAAGAGCCAAAACACTGTGAATTGTGCCCACTATGTTTTAGCCTTGCTCTGCTGGCTTTGATATTTCAAATAAATACTACGAAGTTAAAGCCTCCAGCTGCAGACCAACCCATCTGTAGATGTTTGTTATATTTGGCAGTATTCAAAGATGATTTGCCTTCCTGCTGAAAAATAAAATAAAAAAAAGAGGTTCTCTCAGCAAAAAACCAAAATTGAAATACTTATCAGCCAAAAACTAAAGTTTAAAAATATTCTGTGTGGGTCAAGTGACAGAACTTTTAGAACAGCAGGCATGCATGTATACTGTGCCTATAGTTTGAACTCTGTACCTTGCTCCATGTGTATGCCTAAGTCCATCTGTAGTAACTTCTTTCTGAGCTGTAGAATGTATCCATGGCTAGCAAGGAGTGCCACTAAAGGATGAAGATAACTGCTGTTAAACATCATGACACAGCTCCCTTAGAAACCGCTCATCTGCCGTTCAGGAATAGCATCAAGATCTATTCTAGCACCTTTGCTTCTTCTGAGGTGCTTACTGAGGTTTAGGCAGGAGGGCTCTGGAGTTGGTCTTCCAACAAAGACCTGGGCTCATGAGCTTTTTGTACCAGCATTAGAAATCTCACTCAAGAGCTTGATGTTTGTCAGGACTGAGTGTCAAGATGAGAATATTTTTTGCCAGGTCTTGGCTTTATGTGTGGCCTTTATATACAAATATAACTCAAGGTGGACCTAACAGGTACCAAGCCTTCAGTAAACTCCTGTATGGGTTTTTTTATGGAAGCCTTAGATACATGGTTTTCCTTCCCAAATAGAGTGAGGATGATTTTTACAAGACCACGATTGTTCTGAAAGGCATTAGCCCTTATTGGGCTAATAAGGAGGTTTGGGGAACATCAGAGCAGGAGTCAGAAACACCCAAGACAACAACCCTGCCTCTCTTCCTACCCTGGCCTACCAAAAAAATATCTTCTCACAAGCTCAGGTCACTCAGAACAAGTGAGTGACCCAAATCAGAAGCCACAGTGTGTGATGTTGGAGAGGTCTTACATGCCAGCACATTGATACCTATAGACACTTCAGACGCATACTTGAAAAAGATTATCAGTCTTTTTTTTTAATGTTGGTTTTTACTCCAAATATGACACTCATAGTTAGGCTCAGACTCTTTCTCCTTTGTTATCATTATCTGAAACACTTAATCTCTGTACTTTTTTTTTTAATATACCATTTTACTTCTACTTCCATGAAGTTTGGCTGTGCCTTTTTTCTAAGAAATGAGAATGGATTCATGAAAGAGGTGACAGAGCAATTCAGAGAGCTGTCTCTTACTTCAGGCCCTGTCAGAAACTTCCTATGGATGATTAAGTCAGGCAACAAATTTAACCTTCTACACTTAATTCTGAACAGGAGAAATGATAGCACCAGTTATGTCACTGAGGCATTCATGATGAATGACTGTGTTAAAAGATGCTGAGTCATTCGGATATCATCTGATGCACCTACATAAAAGTCTTAATGTGATCGAGATTCTTGCATTAAAATGGATAGTTTCACAAGTTAATAGATGAATCCAGTGAAAACCTCCAGAAGATTGCTATCCATAAATTTGTTAAAGGGAGATTGTAAGATACATCGTGGCCAGCAGGCTTCAGGTTTCCTTTGGCCAGCAGGAACACGTGCTCAGTGCTGAGGCCCCCAGCCCTTTAAATGCCAGATGGTCCCAGGGCAGTGGCAGCTGCCGTGCCAGCCCATGGAGCCCCAACCAGTGCTCCCAGCCTGCTGCCATGGGTGTTCCTGCTCCGGCTTTGGCAGCCCGAGGGAGCACCAGGAGAGGAGCAGGAGAGGAGCATAGCTGACCTGCATGTGATGGAACTACAGGGGGACACCTAGCAGGCAGTGAGGCCCCAACAGCACGGCGGCTTGGCTGCATTTCTCCATAAAGTTATGCACCATTTCTTAAAGGAAATTCCTGTCTGAGCTCTGGACAAAGAACTCAAAGAGAAGATCTCCTTGTGTATGTTTTTCAGTTCGAACCAACAAACAACCATTTAAACCATTCTTTTCATCTCCCCCTCTTTTTCCCTACTCTCTAGTAGAACTCAACATTTCTGTGACAAAATTTCTCTTTCTATCAAGAGGTTACTAGTGCGGTTTTCAAAATTACAAGTTAGGTGGCATTGGTTTGTTTTGGGCTTCTTTTTGACATAATGTTCACGAACATGGGGATTCACAGTCCCTTAGGGACTGAGGGAAGGAGAAAGACTGGTAGACAGTAGAATGTGATTGATGGCAGAAGTGGAGATGAGGATGTTGAACAGAAGGAGGTGAGAGGGAGGTGTGGAGGACACAAAGAAGTAGGTGTCATTAAAAGGAAATGAGAAGACAAAGAAAAGAGTAGATGTGTGTGAACTGCACAGTAAGCTTCCTTTCCAAAAGCTCAAATCTCAGCAGTTATTTTAGTTTTCTGTTTTGTGAGAAAAACTGACACTACACAAAGATGTGGGGACAGAAATTCATGGAATATAAATGCTTTGTATGCAGTTATAGTGGGACACTGAATTTGGGTCATTAGTCAGAATGTGGAAAGATAAATTTTGTGGACACCCAATATAAACTTTCTCTCATGGCTGATAAAATTAACATCTTGTGGTTTTTTTAATAGATCTTCAAGTAATTCACAGTTTCCAGCATCCAAAGCCTTCTTTACATGCTAAGAAATGAGAAGGCACATTACTAGCTAGAGTAATGAGAGTGAGCAATGAAACCAGTTCCTCTTCTCCTGACCTCTTTTTCCATCATTGGCCTGACCCTAGGACATGCCACCAGAAAGAGATTTACCCACATAAGTAGCAATTAATGCTTCTATCTTTTGTTTGTTTGTTTGCTTATTGTTGGGTTTTGGGGGTTTTTTGGGGTTTTTTGTTTGGTTTTTGTTTGTTTGTTTGGGTTTTTGTTTTGTGAGGTTTTTTTTCCTTTTTTGGTTTGTTTTTTTGCTTTGTTGTTTTTTTTTTTTTTTTGTTTGGTTTTTTTTTATGTTTCAGGCATTTCTCTATGATCTTCATCTGTTGCTGGAGATGATCATGTGTATCTGCCTTTTTTGAGAGCTAGTTTTCCAAGCAGTTGCTCGTGGAACTTGAGCAGCCATGGGAATTGCAGCTTGCTGCTGGTTTGGACCTAGGAGAAGCCAAAATGGGAATCCTGAGTAGTCCCAGGAGAGGGAAAGTGTCTCCTCCATCCGCACATCGGCTGAAACCTGGCATATGGGCAGGACAGGCAGACGTTTTCTTCCTTGCTCTGCGAGCCCTTTTCATGTAAACTGTGCAGAATAGAAAATTCAGCTGTTCCCTTTTCCCACAGGTTAGCATGGATAATAAAGACACTTCACTCTTTGCTTTCAGATATTTTTCTAAGCTATTTTGATCCTTGAAACATTTATACTAACAAAGAAATTCCACTGCCTCCTTGTCTCCCTCCCTCCCACCCCCACCCCAATAACTTGCTCTGTCTTGAAACTCTGACTTGATTTTGGCATATATTTGCATACATTAGAAACGGAGAGAGGATTAAAGTTTAAGAGGAAATTGTGGCTAGTGTGAAAGGGGAACAAAAGGACATCTGTGAAGTAGCCCACAACTGGCAAGGAAAGCTATTCCACCTCCAGCACCAGCTGCAGGGGAAGTGGTGCCCACTGCCCCAACAAGACTTTCTTTGTTTTGCTGCAAAAACTGGGATTGGTGGCTTTTAAAGTGACACAATTTGAGGTGAGGAGCTTCTCTTTTCCCTGCTCTATTCTGATATCGTATGGCAACAGATGTTTTCTAAGCAAATAATTTCTCCCAAGATTACCCCAATGAAATCTTCCAAATCCAGAGGGAGTACAGGTTTCTGGTGCTGGGTCTCTGCACCCACAGGCAGGCATGCAGGAGTTGCTGCTGTAAATTTCTCCAGGGCTCACTAGCCCTCCTAAACCTGCCACTTCCTCTCAAGGCAGAGGAGGACATTTTCCAGCTCTGCTTGGTCCCGCAGCAGCAGAAGGGGTTGGGGACTGTGTGGAGGATGTGGCAGATGGGGGAAAGTGATGTGGGACAGGAAGCAAGCTGGAGCTGAAGGGAAAGCTTGAGAGTAAAAGAAGAGGAGGAAAAAAAGATGCAAACAAGAAGAAAAAATGTGAGCAAAGCTGGCTTTCAGTAAGGTAAGAGGGAACTGAGATTCTGAGGAGGAGGAAAGTCAGAGAGGAAAGAGATGGGGAAGCACAGGAATGTGAACATTATCCCACCCAGCTGGGGGAGACACTTTTCAATTCTGAAATGGTGGAAGGACTCTGGATACATTAGAAATATGCTTTTAATGCTCAGTGAAAACAATTCTCCAAAACCTTGCTTGCCTTCTGCTCGCAGATCCTCTGGAAGTTGTAATGTGTTCATCCTCTTGCTGGGGACACCAAAGAGTGAGGTGTCTAGAACCAGAATGGTCAATCTCTCTCCTAACATTTCGTTTTCTCAAGGGTTTAGAATGCTGCAGCCAGTCCTCCATTAATATTCCCTGAAAATATGGAGTTTTTTTGCCATGAAACTGCAAGGTATTGAGATCTGCAGCTTATGTGTTTCCTTCCTGGGTATACAAACTTGGACTGCTTGGCTCCATTTCCCCCTCTCTGCCTCAACCACTTTGCTGCTCTCTTCTCCCCTGGCTTCATTCCTGCTTGGGGCTGAAGGCTGTAAGGTCAAAGGGAGTCCTGGGGTTTTTCCCCATGTGAGATTAATGTTCACATAGTGGTGACAACCTCCCTGTGTGTGCCCAGCCCACGCTGTTTGTGTGCTGTGATGACTGTGTCCCAGACAGACTCATCCACACCACTTTTGTCAGGCTGGCAGAGTCCTCCCTGTCTTCCACCATCATTAAGCTTTAATTAAAAGATAAATGTGGCTCAAACCACCAGCTTTAAATGGCTTCCATGAAAAAAACAATCAGCCAAACACCAAAATATCCTGCCTGGGCTTTCTTTTGAACACGTGAAACTAAAAGCCTCTGGAAATTCTCGTGTGTAATTTGATTTTCTGTAAATCACTTGGTTACTGCCAGGTCCCTTCTTTCCTTGTGTGCACTTGGATGATGAGAAGAGGAGGAGATCTAAGTTTGCAGTATGCCCAGGAGTGGCAGAGCTGAGCTTTTTCAAAGATTTGGGGTTTTTTGCTACTTAGTTTTTCAATTTGTTCCATTTCAAGAGGGTGGGATTTCTTCATAAAAATAAGAATTATGGTTGGAAGTACTGACTAATACGAGTCCTAACTGCTCAGCTCAAGGTCAGGTAGTTTTTATGTAATAAAAATAAGTGACATGTAATAAGGAGACATGGGGTAGGTTTAGAAAAAACCACTACTTTTGCACAGGATTTTGAAGGGAAATTATTTTAATTCTTAAATTGTAAGCTAATTTTTGCAGCTGTTGGCAACCCATCTTTAGGTGGATACATTTCTAGTTGGGAAAGTCCTGATTCCTAGTCTGTGAGGGGAACATTAAGTGCTGAGTGCTACTGAGAGGTTTACATCTCTTCCTATCATTGTCCGCATAAGCCGCTACATGGAATCTTCTGATGAAACCTGACTAATAACATGAATATAAAAAAACTCCTGTAGTCATCCCTACTGGTAAAGCATAGCTGATAACGTTAAAAAAGGTGGTCTTACTGTTAGCAGTCTGAAAAATAGCCTAGAATATGAAAGAAGAGATCATCTTTTTCCCTGCCTCTCAGTAGATGAAATAAGCTGACTTTCTATTTTGGCCTCTTATGGCTCCCGTGTCTTTGTGGACACCACCAATCAGGCAGACCAAATCTCCTTTCTTCTCCCTGTGCTGGCTTCCAGTCACTGTGGAACAGGCTGTCTGTATTTCACAGTCAGAACTGGGCATCACATGTAGAGTTTGAGGGTTAGTGGTGGTATGGCTGCTGCACAAAAGGGAAAACCACCTGGGCTCATGAAAACTGTCACTCTTCAGAACTTGATCCCACAAAAACCAGGAAAAGAATATGTTCATTGCTAAAATGGTAGCACAGCTATATCAGCAAAAGTAGCAGAACTCAAGTACAAGAGGGTGCCATTTTTTCCTAGCAGTTTCAAGGCAAAGCTGTCCTAAAAGATGGTATGGAGAGCAGCCAAACAGTGCTGAACTGAGGGGCTCATTCTGAACTTCAGAGGAGACAGTCTGAGTGGAGGTTCATCTCAGATTGACTGGACCTGAGTCACAGAAGAACAAAGTGACTCGTAACAGAATAGCATAGCATGGCATAGCATGGCATAGCATAGCATAGCATAGCATAGCATAGAATAGCATAGAATAGAATAGAATAGAATAGAATAGAATAGAATAAAATAGAATAGAATAGAATAGAATAGAATAGAATAGAATAGAATATTTCAGTCACAAAGGATCTACTACAATCATCCAGTCCAACTCTCTGGTCAATTCAGGGCAAGAGTATGAGTTTAATGTATTTTTAATATTTTTTTGTCACACACTTATGTAGCTGTTACATTTTATCACATTTTCTTCATCATGACACAAAGATTCTGCCTTTATGCTTACTGTCCGATTGAAAAAGGAGATAATAATAAAAATGAAAGTATACATTTCAAATAATTGAAAATATTGTAACTTTTTCTCTATTTTCACAAGAATGAGCTCTACAGTAAGCACATTTCCATGTGGCTGTTCACTGTTCCAGCATTATTCTGTGACCTTTTTTGAAAGTACACAATCTAGTGCTGATTCAGGACAACATTTCGTGCCATGTCAGCCCATCATTGGCAGGAGAAAGAAAAGAAAGGATCCAACCCAGATGTTTCTCAGAATGTTCTGATAAACTCAAGATTTTAATGGCATTTGCTACAATAGAAAAATAATTAAAAGAGGGGGAGAAAAAGGCGAGTGGGAATGCTGGGCAGTCATGCAGAGGTGATCACTAAATGTCCTTTATGTACCCAATTTGTTCTTGATACTTAAGGACACTGTGGTGCTTGTACATGAACTGGAGCCACTTGTCACTAGAAAGGCTGCCAGGATTAAATCAGTAAGAAATTGTTTATTCAGCCTGTTCAAACAAAAAATGAATTGTTTTGATGAATGAGATTTTTTTTAATGAATTAGCACATGTCATGCCAGTAGTTTTTAAATGTAAAGCACTGAGGCGGGTTTTTTTCCTTTCATTCTGACATAACTGCCCTAAAATAACTGAAGCACCAGGGCTCCAACAGTGGCACATTACATTATTTATTGTAAAGGGCATAGTTGCCACTGTAGGTGGAAAAACACTACTTAAAAAATCCCAACATCCAACCAACCAACCAAACAAACAAACAAAATAGCAGAGGAAAAGCCCCACCCTCTTCATGCATTGCATATATTCTGTAGTAGCTTTGATAAAATTGTCTTCATTTTCTACAACAAAAACAATTCAGAGTTTCAGTTAAATGTACTTTCAGTGATGATGAATATTTCTAAGTCCCTCTATAAGGATTATTGCCTTTGGGCAAAACTCTTCAGCCTCTTTTGAGAGAGGTCTTAATAATGGTGATAATTTGCATGTATTGAATTAAGCACTAACCTTCCCTACAGTTTTCAGAAGGGAACTAACCTTCCCTTTGTGGAAAGCTGTGTGCCTCATCTGGAGCTGAGCTTACCAAAGTGGGGCTATGACAGCCACACATCCACCTTGCCAAGGGTCAGAAGTACCACCAGTCCTTGCTGGTTGCTTCCATCATCTGTGAGGGGTAAGTTAAACTATGCTTTTTGAGTTAAAAAACTCAAAATCATGCATAGGTTCACCTTATCTATGTGAGCACAATATTTCAGCTTCAGTTATTATTTTTATGACTCATAATTATTACATTGATACATTTCCTCTGTTAGAACTTCCATGTCATTGGCATAAACTAGTTTATGCACTGCCCACAATCAGGAATGTAAAGGTTCACCTTGGAAGAAATGTGTGGCATCAGCCAAGATGAGGTCATGCCCATTGAAGCTGTGACTTTGTACCCACTCTGGCTGGAAGGGGCATGGTGTCTAGGTAATCCCTTGGTTATAATTAGCAAATTAAACTTGCTCCATGCTCAAGGCAGAGAATCTGGCGTGGAAAAGCTCCAAAAGCTTTTTCAACCCATTCCAAATTGGCCACTGTGGTAACATAATTGAGACAATAGGGGTGTTATATTTGGAAACATTGCTAAAAATAGGTTACCTTATTTAAGGAGTACCTCCTCCTCTGGAAACTTTTGGAGATACCTCTGGCCGAAAGAAGGGAGAATTCACTGATACACTTGGAAAACAAGCAGGCAAAATCTAAATTATGGTTCAGAAGCCATACTTCTAAGTCTGTTTTATTTTAAGGTCTTTCTCCATCCCTTGGTCTTAAGAATAAACATGAAAAAATTAAAATATATATATATATATATATGTGTATATATATATATATGTATGTATATATATATATGTATATATATATGTATGTATGTATGTATATAAAAGAAATAACAAATATAAGAAATAGAGAAATATATACTGGTTGTCTCTCCTGCTGTGTTGGTTCCTTTCTATTGAAGCTATCATTTGGTGAAGCAGAGCATTTACAACCTGCTTTGATCAAATGCCATGACAAGCAGGAGTGCTTCCAGAGTAGCCAGCTTCCTCATCTGGTTCCCTGAAGTAACATGCCCTTCCATAACTGGTGGTTGTTCCTGGCAAGGCCTTCCTGCACATTACTTCTCAATAGCCTTGGTAATTAAGACAGCAAACTGAACTCCACATTTTAGCCGTATTCAGAAAATCTCAGGAAATTTTGCATAATCTCCACACCTTGACAGATTTGTCCCTGTTAGCATTTGGATTCCATTTCTTTGGTTAATCTTTTAAGGCAGTAATAATTAATATTTACACAGCTTCCAAATGAGGACTTGGGTTTACCTTGCAGTCTTCATGTGTTTACTGCGTTTTGTGCCTCTGGATAGAGCAGATGGCCCATTATTGGTGATTTGACTTTACTGATGGTGGAATGGGTATGGAAAAGGTTTAGGAAATGTAACCAAACTCGGGGTGCAAATCAGTTACAATGCTGGTACAGAACAATTCTCCAAACAGCAGCCCCAAAAGATGAACAGTACTCTTGTAAACCTGCCCTCACGCCTTCTTAAAATGTTAAGGGCAAGAAAGTATTCTGACATAGGAATGAATAAATGGTAATGCTGACCTCCTGGTGTGCTGTTTTTTGATACCCTGAATCACTCAGAATAAGAGTGTGGTTGGTGAATTGGTCTCAGTGAAGTTGTTCATGGAGAGGATACTAACAGGAAAGAGGGAGGGGATCTGAAGGATGCTGTGTAAGCAACGTGGTTTCGCCACCTAGATTATTCAGGTTTAGCAGTTCTTATCTGTCCCCACTGCATCCCCATCCCCATCTCTCTGAGTTTCTAACTGCTTGAAACTGAAGCTCACGGATCTAGCAAGGTATTAGGGCTGCTCCCTCGCACCTTGGTGACAACCATTTTCTTCCCATGCCTGCAGCTGATGCTACTTTTTATTTATGCCCAATTTATGCTCCTTATCCCACTTTTTAAACAGAGAAGTGTCTGTACTCTTATCACAGAGCGCAGTTGGCCCATCCCTACCAGAACTTTACAGCCTTTAGTGAAACCTTTCCAAGCCTTATTTCCCTTATGCACGATACTGTGCACGATATTGGCCCTGCTGAAGTCAAAGCCAGTGTGGTGACACACCAGGAAAGGCCATACACTGTGGCAAAGGAGACACAGGGTACCTATGGAGTGGGCCTCAGTGAAGGAGGGTTTCCTGGTTATCCTTGAGCTCACAGTGATGGGGCAAGCCTGAAAAGCAGCAGCCAGGAGAAAACTACAAGATCCTGCACAAAATACTCTCCAGTTGCTCTATTTTCCATCATACAACAATTAACATTCTCACCTTGATAGTGTTACAGTGGTAATGAAGACTCAATGTCATTCTTGTTTTTAATGACACTGCTCCCTTAAAGCTTTGGTAATGTACATACACACACACACATATCTGTCTCTTACAAGAGTTTCTGCTAAGAATTCCCATCAGCTAAAAAAGTTATAGCCACCACCAACTGTGCCAATGAATCAAAATCTACAATGGGGTTTCCACAGAGTTTGGAGCACTCCTTCATAAGTGATGTGAAGAAGTAGCTGACAGCATTAGGGGCAGGGTAGGTGTAATTAAAAAAAAGATCTTTTTGAGTGTCAAGGGAAGGTTGAAGAAATGTATAAGTCTAGAGAAAGATGAGTAACTACAGGAAATTTTAAGGACAAAAGGAAATAATCAAGCAAAGCTGAGGAGCAGATGGAATGGGGGAAAGAGGAAGAAGAGGGTTATAATACTGCACTATAATTTAATTTTTCTTCCCAAGAAGAACACATCTTGTATTCTCTGTGAGCTGAACTTCTTGAGTGTCACCTTAAAGTGTAACCCCTTCTCCCATCCTTTCCTTGTGTCAGAGAATCTGCCATTTAAACAGCCAAACTAAAATCTTTCTCCAAACAGTTCTGCTTCTGTTTGACCTAAAAAGTCTGCATTACTCTAAGGGTAATCCCTCGAGGAATATCTAAAACAGCAGCAGCTCGGGGCAGTGTCCAAGGAAGATATAAGGAACCTCAGCATTCCCTATAAGCAGATTCCTTGTCTCTTCACAGTTTTCCATTGTGGCCTCTTCTGGATTTCATGCTGCGAATAAGGGCTTTCATAACACTTCCTTATCTGTATAACAAATGTCAATAATTTGCATAAATCAATCTCATACAGACTGACTTATCTTCCACTTAGGTTTGTTTTACTTTGTTTGACCCTAGGATTTCAGGTCTTCCCACTCACTTTGGCTAGGATGGTTTAATGATGGCTGGTAAGATGATGGCAGGGCTGACAAGGTATTGAGCAACAACTCTGCTTTCACAGCTTTGTCAAAGTGGAATGACCAAGTAAAGTGAATCACCTTTTACCAGGGAGGAGCCCCAGTTCAAGGTGACAGGGTTCAGCTCCTGTGAGCATTACCTCATTTCTTCCCATCTGTCCAACCACAGACAGAATACCTAATAGTACCTAAAATAAATAATTCCTGAGTAGCAAAACTCCATGTAGACAGAGGCATCCCTGCTAACAGAAAAGGTTGGGGTGGAGCAGAGAGGATCTCTGCTGCTCTTCTTCTTCATCAGTATGTGCTGAAGCCAGTGAGATTCCTCCAGCTTTGAACCAGTATATCTAAGAACCAAATCTGGTTCTGCACTTGGCAGAAGCACAGATACAGAAACATGATGCTCAGCCAGATCTGCAAATAAAGATCTGCTAGATTAAAGGGCAGATATACAGTAGATGTTTTGCTTTCCTGGTAGCCTGGAGAGAACCACCCAGACTTCTAACTTGTGTACGTATACTTTCAAAAGGGCAAAAATGTTGCTTTCATAAATTAATTTCACACACTTTGCAGAGATAAAAATAATCACTGTGACATTTTGTTTGTCTTCCTTTTTTCCTGTATGCAAGCAGCCAACTCTCAATTACTTACAGCCCTAAATTCGTTCCGCTCAATTGTGAAAAGCCCCCGCAATATTCAACAGGAGGAGAAGAATTCTGATCTGTGGAAAGTCATCATGTTTGCAGAGAAAGCAAATTTTCTTCTCTCCCGACATGCTGTATATATCAGCCAAAACAAGACTCTTATACCCAGTGCCAACTGGTATGGATTCCAACCCCTTTCTGTATTATATATTAATGTTATAAAAATATGCACCCCGATTTTTTATAACAAGAGAGTTTGTTGTGGCAATATCTGACACCACTTCTGAACTGACGTAGATGTGACAGCCTAATAAAAACTTGCCTGCCAGCATGATAGCATTGGTTGTGGATACTGAATTGCCTTGACAATTCATGGGGTTCTGTACAGGCTTTTCTTTGGTAACAGCCATATCAGACTTGCTGAGCTTTTCTCTAGCTACTTACTACACTCTAAGCTCAACCAGGTCTAAAGAAGATTAAAGTTTGATTATGTTTCTTCTTGTATATTACACATAACACAAACTGTGCAGACACTAGTTTGTTAATTTTATTTTTGCTGATGCCTGGGGTGTGACTGCTCTGGATGTTTCAGCTGGTTCAGAGAAGACCCTTTCTTTTCTCCATGAAATCTCATCGACATTTTCCTCCATGAGGGCAGATGTCTCATGGGAGACATCTTTTGTGGTTTCAGGATGTGATGAGGGAAAGCATTACATAAACTCAGCGAGGGCTCTGGAGATCCTGTGTGTGCATCTGTGAAATATATATAGACTGCAATGAAAATCTGGGATCAGCACACAGGTTTTTGTCAGGTTTGCTGAATAGAGAGCCAGGGTACAGCAGTGGATGCGATCACCTGCAAAATCTGGGAGGAAAGCTCCTATTCTGTGAAAGCAAGCAGGGACAACAGGAGAGCACAGTGTTATCTAACACCAAGTGCCTCTTTGATACCATCCTTGCCTCCTGGTGTCTATGTAAGAATGTAGCAGAAACTTTGGCTGATAAGGTATCAGAAGATATAAAATCACATGATAATGTACTTTTGCATGCTAATTCAGTGGGTCCTGCCTTATGGTGATGCAAATCAAGACTGCTGCCTAGACAGTGGATCTAAGTTTTTGTCCTGCACTGCAAGAAATTGATGCACCACAGGCATGACCAGAAGAATGAGACACTTGCACGATGAGTGCAGCCTTGTCCTTCTAGTCTCACAAATTGTATCTCCAAGACTGGCACACATAGTGGGTGGCTATGACAGATGTAGATTAGATGGTCTATTTACATAATTACCAAAAGATATGACAAAGCTGAACCCTACTGTCTCTGCTCATAGCGAGAGCTGGTAGGAATAGCTCAGCTGGACAGGGAAACTTTGCAGGGTCTCAGACTGCAGGGGCAAATTTTTCCTTGGGTCCACTGGAAGGGTCACAAATGGCTTTTAAATTTCCCAGTGAGCAGTAACAGGAAGCCCTGAGGGCAGCAAGGCATCCCCGGGGCCGGGCGATGCGGGCGGCCAGCTGCTGGCAGGGATTAGGAGGATCTGCCCCTGCCAGGTGCAGGTGTCGTGCTCCTTAACCAAACATTTTTATGCGCTGATCGCCTCCCACGTAGGAGACAGCTGTTCCTTCTCCTTCTTATCCAAATGCTTGCTTCCCTTTAACCTCTGGTTTCTTAAGCTGCCAGCTTCTGGGTCGTGGTCCTGTGAAGTAGATAGCTGTCTCCTTGATCGGTCAATCTCGTTGACTTCAAAGGGTAACCCTGCAAAAACTGGTGTAAAACACATTTTTTGTTTGCAAGTTTCTTCTTCTAGTTTTGCCCTTTCACTTTCCTCTTCCTTTCTGTTTCCTTCTTCCTTTTACCCCCCTCTCTCCTTTCGTCCTCTGTCTCCGTCAAAACAGGGGTGATTTCCAGCTGTTTTCTCAGAGAGCAGAGAGGGCTTACCCTTAGACTCTGCTGCTAAATTTGAGATCACCTCAGTGCCTCCTTTTTTTTTTTTAACCTCTGCTCCTTTTTTTTAAGCTCTGCTTTCCAGAAAATCTACCATTTAATGCTGGTTACAAAATCATCACATCTACAGGAAACGAGTGGTACCATTTTCTAATACTGACAGTGTGTGGAACTCATTTTCCCTCTAGCAGCATTCTTTCAGTATGGCAGTTAGTATTGTTAATAGTAACTGTGAAGCACACATTGCAGAAATATTTGACCCTGAATCAGGACCCTACTTTTAAGCTTGAATTGCTTAAAAGCGCATCAATGCTTGAAAACATAAGTTAGAAGCAACTCTGCAGCAGGATGGCTTCAAAAATGCTTCAAGGAGATGATTCTAATAATTTACAGATTGACTGAACAACAGCTGCTTTTAAAGAAGCTTTGCAGATGAAACAACAAAGAATAGAGAAACCCACTGGAAGGCAGTGAAGCCTGATGTGTAGTGCTTCAGCACTGAGGTTTTGTGGCTGAAGGGCTGAATCAAACATAATTCAGCAATACCAGTGCCAGAAATCTCAATAAATTATGTTTCATCCAAAATCCTAGTATGCTGGGTACCAGAAAGTGAAGAAAACAATATCCCAGTGAGACAAAACAAGCATCATCAGTTTTTATCATGGTCTACATTGCCATTTATTACAGCAAGAGCATTTTCTCATTGGAGAAGGTTCTTCTTCAGGGGCCAGGGAAGAGAGGCTGTGTAAACCCTACCCAGGCTCATCAGCTGAGACGAAGTACAGAGCTGTGCCTGGTATCTGAAAAGAGTGATAGAGTGCTGTAGATGGCTTCACAAGTTTGCATTTTTTGGCTACCAGTGAAAAGAACCACCTAGAATGAAAGTGGAGGCTGATCACACAGGCTTAAGACGACAAAGATGATCCAAAGCTCAGACAAAAATGATTTTTCCCAAAGTGATTACAGCTACTGTAGAGACATAGTTAAACCTCTGAAGACTCTGGACATGCAGTTGCTCTGGGTACGTGGATAGATCTAATACTAAAATTTCATATTTGGCTGGGAGTCCAGTCTAGTCTGGAGAAGGTACTGTATGCTTCTTGAGTGTGCAAAGCCCAGTAAATCCCAAAGACAGAACCTGCAGAGACATTTGTCCTCTCTCAGCCACAAACACATCAGAAAACCTGCAGTAGCCAAGAAAAAGCAGACAATGTAGTGAGATGACTCTCACCCAGCCCTATATATCATTGCTTATTTTATCTTCCAAGGCAAATGTACAGGTATTGGGACCTAGTCCAGGAAAGCACTTAGGGCTGTATTCTGATAGCATGCAGAAGAACAGTACTTTGCTCAGCAAACAGCGCCAGTGAAGACTTTGAGGCAAATTACGGCATTAAATTTGCGCAGTGTGAAGGCACCAGCATTTGTGTAATGCTAACTCCAGTGCTGCAACTCCCTGCTGCAGGTCATTCACTTGGGCAGGTGCTCTGCTAATAGACCTGGCCAGGGCAAGGAAAGAGGAGTCAGACCTGCCTCTTATTCCTCCTTGAAGAAAACAGTCTGCAAGGGACCTCCAGAATTTGGGAATTTTCTGTCAAAGCATGCTTGCCCTGTGAGTCAAAAGAGTGAGCTTTGGGGCACAGGCTGTTAATTCCCAACTACTATTCCATAAAATCTTCATAGAGGAATCCGGATGTACCTCTGGATGAAAGTTCAAATAATTTGCATTAATTTTGGACCAAGGGAAGTGAGTCATCTTCTTTCCAGGCTCCCAAGAGGATCCCCAGTATGCAGCTGAAACACCTAGATGGGTCCTCATTACCTGAGGATAGGTAGCAGCTAATATTGAAAATGTCCTGATTCAGAGCCCAAGGAGAGACTTCCATTGACCTGACTCAGGTTTAGATCAGGGGCTGCAAAAGCATGGTCCAGATTTGAATTTAAGATCTTCATAAAATGCTGCAGAAAAAAACCCAAAACTTGGACAATTTCCTGATATAGCAAAGAAGTAATACTGCTATATGAAAGAGTGCACATCATTTCAGTGAGGAGAAATCAGGTTAAAAGATCATTTAGAAAGTTGGATTAGCTCCATCACTGTAGAAATTGATAGAAGGCAAGGCATGGAATTGCAGCAAAGCTAGTGCTGCTCTGTTCATAAATGATCAGTCAGTGACTGTTACAGTGCCTGCAGCGGCTCCTGGCTCTGGGCACTTCATGGGTGCTAAATGAACTCAGTGCTCCATTTTATTCTGGGAGTTTGGCTTACTGTAGAAAAGGTCTGGGGAAGAGATAGAAGTAGTAAGATGACAATGAAGGCACAGGGCTATTCCAATGGTTTAATAAAAGCTATGAGTGGGTTTTTTCATCAATTGGGAAGCCTGTCTCCCTGGCTGTTGAGGCAAGCAGGGTCAACCACTTGGCCAGGGCACACCATGGCTCCTTGGGGCTGCCATGCCCAGATTTCTGCTTTGCAGTGGTGCAGCAAAGGCAAGAGCATGAGGGAGTATTGGTGTCCTGTCCAAGTGAGTTGGGATACCCAGCCAGACCCAGAAATCTGGAAGTTTCCCCAGGTTGTCTCCACAGGGAGACAAAACTCTTGCTCCAGGTTACACAAGGGGTCTGTAGTAAAGTAGACTTCTTGACCCTAAACCAGTACCCAGACAACCAGCTTTACCTGGTACTGGGAGAGCATGCCAGGCACAGAGGGCAGCTGTGGATTGGCTGAAGGAAGCAACAGTCAAGGGTAATGCTGAGCAGACAAAGGGCCATTTACTAACTCAATTTCCAACCTGTAAATGCTGTCGCAACAGCATGTGCTTTAATCATATTAGAAAAATTGCACTTCTGCTTCCAAAATCAATTTCATGGAGATGTTGCCTCCATAATATACAGGGCTAGATCCTCAATAAGGTAATCAGCAGACTTGTGTTGACTTTGGAGAAGATGTAATGATTCATATTTGCTGGGGAGCTGATCCTCAATCACAGAATGTTGAGACAAGAGAAAACGTTGAGCTGTGATGACTGAGCAGCATCTTGACCATGATTAACAGGCTTATTTTCTGGGGAGTTGGGTGAAATATGGTCTTTGTGCAGAGAGGTGGCATCTGTCATAGACAGTAATTAAATCCCATGTGACCTTTATTTTGAAGGTTTAAATGGAATAAAAATGGTGCATAGAAGTTAGTTTTATGAGTAAGATTTGGTATCTTTAGAACACGATAGGCTCAAAGCATAAATGTGTAAAGACTAAATAAAAATGAAACACCTATTGCAAGAATAAAAGGTCTGGTCTTTCTGTATCATAAAGGGACACCTACTGCCCACACAGAGCAGAGGGGTAAAAAATACAGCCATCATTATCTTTTTTCCATTAACAAATGGCTGCATTTTACTATAGGTCTTGCTTGGAGCAGGAAGCTCATCCCAAGGTGAATAGAAATTTTCTTCAGGGTGCATCTGCTGGTGTAGAGAGGGGGGAATAGCTGCTGTCCCCCTCCCAGTTGCCACCCCAGCTGGGATATCACAGCCTGGCTGTGGTTCTCCAGGGACAGCAGTGAGCCAGCATGTGCAGCAACTGTTTGAAGGGGGAATTAAAGCACATCGTAAAAGTTTGCAGCCAGAAGCCAGAGAGGAATGTTTTCATGAGACATCCATAGGTTATGAAGCACTGGGTGTGCAGGAAGCTATTAAATAAAAGGCAGAGAGCAAAGCACTCACAAAACACAGGAAACCAAGTTTATTTCTTCCTGATAAGCCCAGCAAGGAGTGAGGCAGCAGCCCAGGTGAAATCCTCCTCTCCCTTCCCTCATGCCAAACATCCAGGTTGGTTCCTGCTGTAGGTCCACCATTCCTGGGTGACAGATAATGACAAAGCAGTGGTGGCTGACAGCTTTGAAGGGATGGCTGTGCGGCCAGCTGTGGGGGTTGCTCCTGCTCCCCATTGGGAGCTGGTGGTAGTGCTGGTTGCATGGCCATATCCAGGAAACCAGGGGAGTTATGGCTATTGCCTGAGCTTGGCTTGAGGGGAACAGGCTGGTTTAAACTGCTAGGGTCAGCTCATCCGCTTGGCAACTTGGAAAATTTACTGCAGCTGTGCAATATATTTATATAATATAAAGGACCTACTCCTGATTTTATGAACATTTATAGGCTGGGTTTTGTAGCAGTCTGTAGCTTAGACCAATAGCTGTCTGTGCTTGAAATAAGGGGACAGGAAATTTGGGTCTTGATTTCAATATCACTGTTCCTTGTGGAATAGCTGGGAGTACAGCTGAGCAACACAGCTTTAACTTCCTCTGCTCCAAACTATTCCTTTTTTGTTTCATGAGGGTTTAGGTTGTAGTTATCACTTGATATAAAGTGTGTCTGACTAACTAGTGGTTTTGAACTGCACAGCACAAGGTAGGGGAGCACATGACTAAACAGAGGACAAAGAATTGCTCAAAATGGCTGAGTACTGAAAACCTCTCCAGCCGTGACAGTACATACTCATCTGAGGTTTTTCAAGCTGTTAAATATTTTTCAATTCAGTATTTTTATTGGTTTGTCCTTGTCCTTTTTTTTTTTTAAATCCTCTTTCCTGTAAATTCTCTTTACTAAAAATACCGACCAACGGTCTCTTTGTGCAGTGAAATCAGGTTGGTGAAAACTGGTTTTGTGCAAGCAGCATGATAAAAGGTGCATTCAGACATATATCCAACAAGTAAGCTCTGCAGGGTGTAAGTCTTCTGAAAAAGGAAGCCGAATCCCCCAAACTCTTCTACTGCAGGCTTGTGCTGCTATTGAAGACAGACGTGAATAAGGTTTTGCAGGATCAGGCCCCAGAGTTCAGCAAAATTTACTTCCTGCCTGCTCTCTATAGCATTTAACAGCTGAAATAAAAGAAGGAATTAATTTCTGTTTTAAATTCTTGGCAAGCAACTTCATCTTGTTGCTTATCTTTTCACGGGAATCAAAGGATACTGCCTTGTTACAGCTACTAGCAGAGCAGAGGCTCGAGGGAGAGCAAGGTATTTGCTTTCTCAGATGAAAATCAGACTCTAACTGGTGGTCTTTCAATAATGTTCAACAAAGCTGCATTGCTAAAGAATAGGCAATATTGTGGCTTCTCCATTTTTTTCATTCTTGCCCTAAGTATGGTTCATTTTTCAGCCAAAGAATTAACTATTTCTATGGTGCTCACCCAGTGCCCTTTTCTTCCCAGTGGCTTCTGTCAAACTCATTGTGAAGCATTGCACTTGTGGAAAATATAGCCCACCAATTTCGTGGTAAACAAGCCTTGGCTTTAAGACAAAGCTTATTTTAATCTCCATGATCAGGCTACAGATCTGACCATGTTTTTTAACAAACCTCTTATGAAGAAATCCTATTCATGATTATTATCTATATGAGAATAAAAATGTCTAATTACCTTATATTAAATCTGTATTTATCAATTGTGGTTTTCTCTGGGAAATTATAATTTGCAGAAATGCTCCACATTCCAGGCTGTAACAGTTGGAGGTGGATGTCCTTAAGGATGGAAAAAAAGTTCTTTTTTAAATGGCACATTTACTAATTATAAAATGCTCTTATCTCTCTGCAGCCAAAGCCAAAATGAACATGTGCCTTGCACTAAGAAATCCCAGGATTGTCACAACTTGTGCCAGCTGTTGAGGTTATGACACCTGTGCCAGCATCGCCAGCTCTGCCCACTGTCATCTGTTCCAACTGTTCCATCTGCACTGTTTGTACCAATTCTCCCATTTCTGCATCTGTACCTTCTGCAGAAACGAGTCCAACAATGCCAGCTGTGTCATTGGTGCCAAATATGCCAGATGTTCTATTTGTCCACCCTGGGCCAAATCAATGTAGTTTTGTGCTCATTAGTTTTAGCTGGTAGATTCTATTTCACAATTTTTTGAGATGCACTTAGATCGAATCAATTCTAAATCACCACTACAACTGCTTTACATCTATCTCGCCATAAACAGAACTTTGTTTGTCATCCAGTGTTTGGTCAAAATTATTTTAACCTTATTAAGTTGCATGTGATGATTTGAATTCTGCCTTAATGGCAAGATTATTTTTTTCTTGTGGGGGATGTAGCTGCAGAGAGATGAATAGAAAAAGATAAGGGTCATGGTGTCCAGGCTGTAAATAATTCCCATGGTTACAGTAAAAGTTGTCCACACATTGATGTACTGACTGAGAAATCCTGATCCCTTATTCCACCACTGCAGATGAAGAGAAGACCATCCAATGCCAGTTTATTTGTACTGAGTACCTTAAGCTGTGAGAGACAGAGGAAAATGAAGACCTGGGTTTGTACTGACCATGGGCAGGTCCAACAAAGGCTGTGCTAAAGGTCTGTTCTCTTCAGAACTGTCGTGCTCAGAAGGGAGGGAATATATATATATACTATATAACTACCCTGTGGCTGCTCCCAGTCTCAATAGCTTTTCTATTGAAAATTGTAACCTGTATTGGTTTGGGTGACAAGGCAGAACACTTATCACCCAAACCAATACAGGTTACAATTTTCAATAGAAAATTATGTTCACTAGTGACATAATATTGGAAAGCCAAATTCGTGAGTCACTACGTTTTCTGATTCATCATTTACTCACAGGACCATCCCAGCTTGCGTCCTTGGCCATATCCAGAAAGATCTCACTGTATCCACTGAAGGTGGTGGGGCTTTAGCGTGTGTCACATCCTCTGGAATTTAGCTCTCTGGGTCAGTAAAGAAAGTCAAAATTTGCTGCTGTCAGGTACCTCACAATAGAGTTAATTCCTGCATGAGGGAAGAAGCCCAGGTTTTGCATCCCTGTCTAACCACCCAAAATAGCTTTCCCAATAAAATGCATGTAGGACATAGCTGCTGTGCTGTGCTGGCCAGGCTCTGCAGCTGCCTGGGCGCTCCCTCAGCACAAGTGACAATCCCAGACTCGATCCCTGCGGGTTTCACCTCTGACCCCACGGCTCCAGCAGGAGCTCTTGGCACCGCGGTCCAGCCTGGCAGTGGCTGCTGAGGAGGAACCGGGCGCTGTCATCACCTCCAGCCCCGTGTGGGTGCGAGCTGCTCGACAGCTTGGGAGCCATACGCGGCATCCCAGCGTCGCGGCCCCGCCGTGATGGAGGTGTCGCCTGTGGTCCCCTCCGTGTCCCCCCCGTGCCTGCCGTGGCAGAGTCACTCATCCCCGCCACAGACAGCAGCGTGGCACAGAGACACTCGGCTCTGCCATGCGGGGAGCCAGAACACAGGTTTGCATAAACTCAGTCTGCCACTCCGAGGTACTGAGATGCACAGAGATGACAGCTCCTCGTCAAAGGAAGGTACAGATTAAAAAAATAGCAGTGAGTTAATTTAGGAAAAGGGACTGAGGAAGAGAGAAAAGAGGCATTTAATGGTGAGGAAGGCCGTAGGTGCAGAAGGAGGCTGGAAGTCCAACAGTGCCATGGGGATGATGCTCATGATGGGGACCTCTCCTTCTGGTAGGGGGAACCCGTGAGGGAGAGGATTCCAGTGAGGCTGCAGACCACTTTGATCCTGTCCTGCAGCTGTCACAACATATTTAAACTTAAAAAATCCTTGACCTTGAGGAGTTTGCTGTATGCAAAGGTTCCAAAGTGCAGTCCCATTTGATATGTTTGTCCCTTTCTCCCACAGGATTGAGAAATAGGGAGAAAACTGAGAGTGAAAAAAAGAAATGCTTTTTGTGTCTGGCTTGTGTAACTGAATTGGCAGTCAATGAGAGGGACAGATTTCTAATTAAGAAATAGCTCCTGTAGTTTCTCAGGCAAAACTCTGGCTGAAATCTGTGATTCATTACTCTAAAAATTCCTTGGATTTCCAAACTGTGCAGCTGGAGGACACCCCGTGCCCCAGCCTGTGAGCTCTGCCACTGTGGTCAGCAGCCACCTGCCAGGCATTGTCTGCACTCATATGGCAAATGCCTTAAGTTGGGAACTATTTATTTCTGTGGTGTTTGCAGCAGTAGGTCCCTGGTCTTCACTGTGCTGAAAACGGGGCTTGAGATTATTAACAAATGATCCTTTCCCTGCTCCACAGTCCCCCATCATGATGGGCCATCCCATCACTGCACTGCTGTGAAGCAATGGATGGGCCACAGCTCATCCTCCTTCCTTAGCAGGGCTTATGGAGGGGTCTTTGGAAAACATTTCTGAGCTGCCTTCCTCCACAGCTGAGCTGAAAAACCTTAGTCCTGGGCATCAAAAAGAGCTTTATTTCTCCAAGGCAGGTTGGCTAGAAAATTTGGGGCATTTTTTTGCCTCTTCCTGCTTCCTGCAACCATCCAGGAGATTTGCTTGTAGCCCAGGAGTTAGAGCAGCTCATCTCCTGCTGTGTTGGCCTGCTGCTGGATTTTTGGTGGTTCCTGCAGGTCCTGGGTTTGTTATAGGGCAGTGGGCTGCATTTGGTGATTGCTGCTGTGGGGTGGCAGGAGCTGGGTAATCCCATACCAGTTCCTGCGGCTGGAGCCAGCAGCACAGGCAGTCCCAGCCAGCAGCACCATCCCACCAGCTGTCTCAGACACCTTCACTGGCTCCTGTGACCTGTGGGAGCAGGGAAGGGCAATGAAGAGGACTTGTCAGCCCGCCACTGTTTCCAGAATCCTGATGTGTCTTACAGATTCTTTCCTTATTTCACTGTAAAAAGAAGAAATTTTGGAAGCCAGGGAGATGGAGAACCAGTCTTTCCTTTAGGAGAAGGCATTGGGGCAGAGTCTGGAGGATATTCTCAGCCTTCAGTTTTGTCCTGAAGAGATTTACTATTTTTTTTCCCTAAAGGCCGTTGCTTTCTCCCCTTTCAAGTTTTCTTGAATTACATGGATCTCCCCCTCCTTGTCCCAAAGAGCACAGCTGAGCCTTTAATTACTGTTTCCACCTAGCTAGCAAATATAGGTAATTTTTATTAAAATAAAATAAAATAAAATAAAATAAAGTAAAATAAAATAAAATAAAATAAATAATACCAGACTGGGAATACAGAGCAACTCCCAGTTCGGTCTGTATGCTGAAAACAGAAAAAGAACATGGCTGAGAAGGCTGTTTGTTAAAATGTGGCATTGAGGAACACTAGCTAATTAGAAATACTACTTTTACCCTTGCCACCACTACAAATAACACAGACATCAATGTGCACACACCCCGAGATGATTTTGTCCTTACTACCATGTTTGTAGTAGCACAGGCCAGTTCCCATAAAACTCTTGAATTCATGGGGCATAAAGTACATTCTGGATATATATTTAATGGCATTTTATAAATTAAAAAAAAAATGAAAAGTATGAAGAATTGAAAATATTTTATTTTCCGTTCTTTCAACAGAGGGACAGCTTGACATGGAGGGTTTGCACTCAGGGTAAAAGCAGTGTGTCCTATCTCACTTATCTTCTCTGGCTGGCCTGATCTTGGGACTGGCCAAAGTCAGAAACAGTTCTCATCCCACAGCCACCCTTGGCAGCTCACCCTATGGAAAGAGATGCTTCATCAAGAGACTCTCCTACTCTGGCTACCCCTACAGGGAAAAATTAAGTTAGCAGAGCTCAACAGAATAGTGGAAAATGAATTGTGTAGAAGAATTTTATAGGGCTCCTGTTCTTTCTCAGCCTTTTTGCACCTTTCTGGTTTCATCTGGGTGATGGCAACAAAGACAGAGACATCCTCTTTAAAATCTTCCAGAAGAACTTCTAAAAAAAAAAATTAATTTCCACAGCAAACTCTGCATATGAACAGCCCAAAGGGTGTGACTGAAAAGGATCCTTTTCTTGCAGCAGCAAACACCCAGGCATTCAAAAAGAATGAACCCACTTTAGTATTTTTAGGTTTTATTGCGTTCATTTAGTGAATGTCATTACTTGCAGCTTATAAAATGACAGCGAGCTTGTGTGAGCTCTCCTGATACTTTTTTGCATTATCCTGGTGGGCAACAGAAATAGGCAGGGGAGAGAGGAGTGAAGCAGCTGAAGGGTGCCAAAACCCAGAGAATATCTAGGCAGCAAAAAACGTTGAGGTGGTACTGAAAAATTTGCGGCGTTGAGCAGTGGTATTGGACTGCCTGTAGAAACTTCTTTAAAAATATGAGAATAGCCCATTTGTTGGGTTTAAAAAAAATACCAAATTTCACACTGGGATGCTATGAAGGGTGGAAATTTTCTTGAAAAATTGTCATTTTATACAACTCTAATTAGCAAACTGTTCATATAAACCCGCAAGCTGTGCAGCAGATTTCACTTCCAACATCTCTACAGACAAGACAGAATTTCACCTACTTATTTACTGATCATGTCGCAGCATCCTTTTCCTACTCGCTGATGACTGTTCAGTGGCTTATGTAAAATGTGCTGGTGATTTCACAGCATTTCCATTGGACGAATGTCCACGTGCTAAAGCAAATCACCATCACTGGCACGCTCCCGTTGGCAGCCTCGTTAGGCAGGAACCAAGGAGCAAAAGATCGAATTATCTTTTCAACCCAAGACATGGTGCAACCAAAAGTAATTGAAAAATGTGGATAGGGCTGTTTGGGGTGTCACGCACTGCACTCTCCCTCTTGGTGTACCTTTCAGCAGCATGAATATTTATGGCTATACTTTGTCTCGTTACAGACAAAATAAGAGAAGCCCAAGGGGATTCAGTCAATGCAAATAAAAGCAATGTTTGCAAGCATGAGTAAATCTCAGTCACAGTACTTGGCATTTTATGTCAAATACAGCTAAAGTGCAAAATTGCAAGAGATAGAAATGATTTCAGGACAGAACTGTTGTTGGGAGGTCACTGGAAGGAAGTGGAGCCTCGAGCAATGAGTCTTCCCTCTTTCAGGCCAAGGGTCAGGCAGGGTTGCTGTGTTTTGTATAGAGCCACTTGAGGATTCTTTATCTTTACTGAATCCCCTGTTTAATGAGGTGGTAAAATCACAAATACTGGTTGGATCTTTCGTTCCTCCTACAGCCAAGTTGTAGCTTCTGCTAGTTTTTTGTACGCTTCAAAATGCACCTTTATACCTAAACATTTTTCACACTGCTAAAAATCCTTCAAAATCACACTTGTTGTACACCACGGCAGAGGTCAATGAGGAAAGATAACACCTGATTAAAATCAAGTAAATTTATTTCATTCTTACTTTATTTGTAGCCCTTCAGTAGTGAAAAACAAAAATATTGTGCAAGAAGGCTCATACTCTGCAAGCATCTGCTCAGTATTTCAAATGAAAGATTTGTCTTTCTCCTCCAATTGTCTTATTTGATGTCATGGGGAACAAAGAACTCCCTCTAACTCTATTAATTTAATTCTACCACTTTTGCCAATACTTACAGATAATATACTGGTAATTCTTATTTTCCTTTGCATTCCCCCAGTAGACACAAGCCAAGCAAAAGTCTCTTTGTGCTCTTCACATGTGTCTGTAAACTTAAAGCATTCTCAGGCACAGCTTCTTGGATTTCAAGAGGTAGCAAATATATAATTAAATGACTTTTTGTTCATTTTTCCTGTAGTCATTGTAACTTCCAGTTTAAACTAGCCTGAAAAATAAGTTTAACCTTTATATGTTATATTTTATATCTTTCATGTTGTACTTATCTGTGCATGTCTTATTTATTTGTTCATGTGTATATACATTTATTTGTACACTGTGACGTCCTCCAAGTAGGCTTTTTCAGATGCTCTATTTTCTGATCTTAGATTTTGGTATTTACAATTTGTAGAAGATTTAAAAACTGTTTTAAAATTTTTCATGGTGGATAGTTATAATTTGGCTTAAATATAGAACATGTACAAATCTGGGTTTTTTAATCTTTTTCAGTACTCAATAAATGCTAATCCAATAGCTTCTTTGTTTAATATATACTTATGAGGGCTTTTCTAAGATGTGCAAGATGTATTCCCCCTCAGCACTCACCAGCTCCCTTTGGATATCCAAGTTGTTTTAAATCCCAAGCTTCTTTTAAATACCAATATAATTGAATTTATGAGCATAACTTAAATCAGGGGCATGACATGTCTTTTTAAATGTTTAAACACTTATTTATTTTTCTATACTTTTCATTTATTGAATCTGCTATAAACTGAAATAAAAAAACAATAAGTGTAAAACCAATGGTTCTCTTTGAAAGATAATAGCTGCAGGTTTTCATTATTTAAAGCTCTGTGAAGCATGATCACAGGTGTATTGAATTCACAGTTCTTTTCTGGCATGGCTTTGAGTCTGTGCTTTTATAAACTGGTGAGAAAAATTTTACTGTCTTTGCCAGATTATTAATCTGCCTTGCCTGGTTATTCCTCTTCCTTGCAAAGCGCTACAGCTGTTTTGTGTGAAAATAAGGACTTGCATCCCCCCAGTTCACTTTTCTTTCTGTTTGACTTTACAATATAGAGTCATCATGATGAACCAGTGACTCTTCAATTTTATCATCTCAGCAAGTCATGTAAAATCAGAAGTACAGATTCACTTCATAATGAAATAGAAAGAAATAGTGGTTTGGGGAATGCTCTTCTCAAAGACCATTATTTTAGAAGTTATGTAACAGTCCAGAAATACAAAAAATTAAAATGTCTGTGTTTATTTTGACCCAGTGCTTTTTCACTTACATTTGTTTCTTATAGTTCCTGTCAGCACTAAGGGGGTTATTAGAAGCCCCTGTCCAACTTGAGGAGTGTTGATCCTCGTGTTTTGCTCTTTAACCCATTTTCTGTTACACTGTGGGGCTCTGGTACGTGCTTGGTGCTTGGTCAAGACCCTTCTCTCTTGCCACTGCTCATGTTGAGCTGCCTGGCTGGAAAGCCAAGGTGTCTTTTGGCAGGAAACCCCTTTGCAGTGAGAGCATTTTATCTGCTTGGTTTCCAGTCATTCCGGGGTAAACGCCTAGGCCAGTACTGAGGGCGAGCAATGATTTTCTGACTTGATGGGATTTAAACGGGAGGATCAAGCAGCACTTAGTGCTGAATGCAGCAACAAAGAAGAAAGAAACTATTTGCACATTGGATTTGCTGTCCTACTCGAGATGCTTAATATCTCTAGACTTGTGCTGTCACTGATGCAGTGACATTATTTAGACATCCACTGAAGTCAAAGCTGAGAGAAGGTGATAATAGAGGAACAAGTGTGGTGGTGAGAGGAGAAGCCTGCCAACATTTAAAGCACTAATTTGCAGACACATCTAAATTTCTCCTTCTAACGTATTTCAACTGTAGGGATGGGCATCTCTAAGGGCAGAAATCTGAAATGAGTTTAAATCCTTCACTCAGATATAAGTAAGGTAAGGTACATGGCAACACACATTCAGTGCTAGCGCTGGGTCTTCTCCATTTAGGCAGAGAATTAAAGGTATGATTGCTTAATAAGGGCATAACCAGAGACATTTATTGAATTCCTTAATCCATTCAAAGACATGCTTTTGTACAGATCTAGAGAAGAGACTTTATCTCCTGATTTAAATGTCGTCTTTGTAATGGCAAAACTCGTGAAAGATCAAGACAGATTCTGACATCAAACCTATTCATCACCAAAGAAATTTCTGAAGGGTGAACCACTGAAACTGTGTATAATTATGCACTGTCACAGAAAGCTATCCCCATGCAGAAGACCTGCACAAGTAAAATGGAGTTTAAAGTCCTTAATCGTTTTATCAGTGGGGTTGTCATGGTACATAGGACTCCTGCTGTTCATCTTATACAGGGATGATTTTTTATCATAAATGAAAGAAATATTGGGTCAGAAGTACATATTTATGACTGTATTTAATATGATGGTTTTCAAAAATACATAGATTTTGTTCTATTCTCATCATAAGTTTTAAAAATACTGTATTATTTCCTTCCATTTTCCACTGTTTTTAAAAATCTTTTTAATATGCAAGCACCAACTTCAATAAAAACTTGTAACATGAACAGGAATTACAGGAAAAAAATTTGCAGCAGCTCTTTGGAAGCCATGCTGTGTCACCTGATTTTTACAAGAGTTTCCTTGAGATGTTGCTTGATATAAACCATTCTGCTTACTATGAGGTCACAATGACATTGTCATTTACCAATAATCATGATCCTCTTTGAAGCTGAACATAAATATTCACTAACTTAAGATATATCCTTAATTGCTGTTGAATGCTCCTTTTTCCCTCATTGGGAAGAAGAACTGTTCAAAAACTTCAAATCAGAAGTGATATCTAATCAAATTGCCTTTGAGAAAAGGAGAGCCTGGGTGGTCTGGGATGGCAAGAAAAAAAATAAAGTAAAAGTATAGTATGGAGAAATGCTGGCAGAAGGCTTGGATATTTAGGGGCTCAAAATATGACCAGGAAGGTTCACAGCTTGTCATCTGATGGGAGGGTAAAGAGAATATGAAGGAGTCAAGGAGGGGACATAAGAAATTGAGTTTCACAGGACTGACTGTGTCAATGAACTGGAAAATCTACAATTTTCCATTTCTCCAAAGGAAAATTGTAGATTGAACATGATCACAGGTACCACGTTATTATTTATATACAGGACAGCTGGCTTATCATTTGACTCCCTTTGCTGAAATCTTGCTCCCACACCACTTGCTGTGGTGAAGACTGCTACTCTGATGCAAAGGATGGGTTGTCTGTAGCAGGAGATGTCATGGAAGCACAAGTGCAGGGGAAGGGTGCAAACCCTTCTTTTTTAGTAGTTCCAACTTTGGAACCAATTTGCTAGAAATTTACCAGACGCCTAACACATATAATCTGTCTTTACATAGCTCTGCTAGAGGAAAAATGCTTTCACAATTACATCCATGAAAACAATAGGTTTTTGCAAAGTGCAGCAATTCCTTGACCTTGGTATTGATCATTTCCCTTACTGTCTGTGCTGTATGGTTTTGAGGAAAGCTTGCAGCAAGCAGAATAGACTATGATTTTCTTCTGTCTGGTTTCTGTGGTGCTGCCTGGAGGCAAGATAGACCATGCTCAGATCTAAAATGCCTCTGCACCTCCCAGGCTGTGCATTCTTAACTGAGGAAAACCTCACACCTTGCTCTGCCATGGTTCCCTGTGCACAACCAGGCTCCATCAGCTCACCTGGAAGGAGGATGAGGTCTGCTGGAGGCAGAATTGGGTTCAGGGGCCTTCAATCCACACCAGTATCAGATCCTGAGAGTGCCTTTATTTTTGAGAAGATTCTTAATCCAGTGCTTCAGGCACAGTGTAGACGCATCCAGTATTTTGTATCTTATATTAGTCATAAGTCCTATGTCCTGCAAGCCTGCACTAATGTTTCAGGGGCTTGTGCAGCCAGTGGGTGTTGGATGAGATTGCACTGGCCAGCAGGGCTTTCCTCAGGGTACAGGGTGCTCAGGTGGTTCAGGGAAACTGGCATTCCATGTTCCAGATTGATCTCCATGCAACTCTTGCTTTGAACACAGGACAAAATGTGTTCAAAGCAAATGAACACAGGGCAAAATGGCCAAATGTTGGGGAATTCCAAGAACGCTCTCTATCTTTGAAAACAAGAGCTGAATGTTTTACACTGAGAGCCCTAAACAAATGCTCGGTAAAAGGTGTTGGCCTGCATTGCCTTGTCTTGGGTCCCTCCCTAAAACATTCCAATCCAGCTGTTTGTGGCCATGAGTGTTGTAAAGGACAAGCAGAATCCACAGCTGGAGTCCTGCAGTGAAAATGGTGACATTAATGGCTTGATATTCAGAGTTTGATTCACACTGCCATGAGGAGAATCAAAGTTTTACAGAATCACAGATTCTGTGTCAAGGTTGGAAGAGACCTTCAAGACCATGTAGGCCACCTGTCAACCCATCATCAACATAATCACCCCTAAACCATATCCTGAAGTGCCATATCCAGATTCCTCTTGAACACTTCCAGGAATAGTGATTCTACCACTTTCCTGAGCAACTTATTCCAATGCCTAACCATTCTTTCAGTGAAAAAAAAAATTAATGTCTAACCTGAACATCCCCTGGTGCAAATGAAGGCCATTTCCTCTCATTCTTTCACTTGAGACATGGCAGAAGAGATTTACCTGCAGCTCATTACAACCTCCTTTTGGGTAGTTTCATGGGCAGTGGTACAGTTCCTCCTTCCTAGCTGGGATTATCTGAATTTTCAGCTATAACATGCCTTAAAATGCCACCATTGATTTCAGCAGAGTGGCACTGGCTTCTGTTTGCTGAAGGTTTAGCCCATTATGATCACTTGGACAAACATGATTTCTTGTAACAGGGGCTTGACCATCAAGGTCTCAAAAACTGCATTTCCTTTCTTTTTCCTAGGAACTTAAGTAGAAATCCCAAGGGGAAAACAAACATCCAGGATGGATCACTGAAAGTTTTGAGTGAGTAAATAGAGCTGTAAATAGAACTCAGGTTGATGGCAAGCTATCATACGGAGAACATCTATTCTCTGTAAGGTAAAAAAATAATTTATCAAAGAAATATGGAACACCATGACTTGTTATGCCAGTGATTAAAATATGAACTGTCCACCACAAGAGAAATACCTGTTGCTGTACTTTCCCTGTATATTCAACAGTGTCTCTTTAAATTTCAGAGATTTATCTCCTCTCCCTTAATCAAGGAAATTACGTAAATTTTTACCTCTTCAGCCTGAGTGTGGCAGGCAGAAAAGTCCCAGAGCAGAGTCCTCAGCACATTGGTAGGCTGAAGGCATTGCCTCACATGACAGAAGGGTCTTAAAGGCCTGAAATGAAGAGAGATTTGGTGAACTTCCAGAAGGTGGTTGGGCCAGGAGAGGGATTGTCTGGGCCTTTGCTTGCAAGGGCCACTCCACGCTGCTGTTCAGTGAGAGCTTAGCAGGCAGCAGGTGTGGGATGCCTGTGGCTGCTGTAGGCAATGCAGCCTGGCAGGGGTTGTGATGGTGCGTGAGCATATTTTGAGCTTCTTCAAAGGAATGAAAGGAATGAACAGAGGTTACTGTAGTGCATTATCAACAGAATAACCCCCATTCTCCACTTAAAGTAATAATCCTCTCCTTGTGGGCACCAGTAATCTGCCGCCAGCGTGCACAAAGTAATTCATAATTTTCTTTCAGTTCTGCACAACCTGCAACAGAAAAACACAAACTATACCCAAAATAACTTGGCAAGCCATTTGCTTATGTGTAAAACAACACAAATGAGCAGGATTGCACTAAAAAAACATTGCAAAGCCTGAACTTTGCTCACTGAGCACGTGGCAGTCTCATGGCTTTGCATGAGTTTCTTACTTGTTAACAGATCGTACAAATTTCTTTCTTCCTAAAACTTTGTTTTAGCACATTAAAATGGTATCCATGAGTTGTCACCAGAGGTAACCATGTTGCATTTTATTGGGCTAAATGTAAACTTGTAAATTACACTTTGCTGAGCCCCTCTAGTGAAGAATAAATTGAAGAGAATGAGACTTACAGTTTCAAGCTACTTGAGCAGAAGTTGTTTTGGAGCTTGTCAAAATTATGAACAATAATGCACAAGGTTGAAAGAAAGCAAAGGAGCTGCAATTTCTTTTGTCTTTTGATGAAAAATTGCAACTAAAAACAACAACGGTTTTATGAATGTGTTAGCAAGTAAACTCAAACAAAAAATTATTTTTACAACCTTGAGAAAATATTGAAAAAATTATTAAAAATTCACTACTAACTCCCTAGTCTCATAAAAACTATTTTGGAGGTGAAGGTGTCCTTTTTCTAAAATAGACACTATTCTTGATTTTTCACTTCAATAAGATTTGATGATCTGTATTGTCCTAATTATATTCCTAAATTCAGTACATTATTATAAATTCTTGGATTGAAAGAACAGGAGAAACACAGTTGATACCTGAAGTTAGAGTTTCTCCAAATACACTACTATTAACAGCTGAAGACCAGAAATATTAGCCTTCTTACTAATGTGATGAGCAATGGCCATCTGTCTTCATGAAAGATTCCCAGCCAAAAATTATTACCTCAGTCCCAGTAAACTCTTGAACTTTTCAGGAGAGCAATAAAAGGCTTCATGAAGGGGGAACAGAGCAAAGGCCTAGACCCTCAAAGGTCTGTTTAGGTGGCTTACTCCTGTAGAACCTCCCTCTTACAGGAAAATCTGTGCTACAAAACGCATGAAACAATATACATTTTATGTTAGGAACATGTTGAATAAAAAAAATTCAGTGGAACAATTTCCTGCAAATGCCTTGGAGAATCTGGTTACACTTCTCTAACTCCCTGAAACCTCAGTTACTCTTTTAGCAGTTAAATTAAGTTTTCTCCAACACAAAACAGAAAATAAGAAAAAAACCCCGGTAAGAAATGTTTTTCAGAATTTAAAATGGATAATATAAGTTGTATCAGAGCAAACTTGCTGCTTGTACATCTCTCACAATGCTCTGTCAATGTCTGTTGTCCAGCATCTCCTGACTGATACAGTGTGAAATGAACTCACAACCCTGGGACTAACAAGGTATCTAGTTAGTAGTAAAACTAGATAGTTTTACTAGAAGGTATCTAGTAAAGGTATCTAGTATCTAGATAATTGCTACTTACTGAAAGGTATTTAGTAAAGCTAGAAAATCAGTCTTTTATTTTAGTGGCAAGCAAAACCCCATCTACCCAATGTACTGACATAGAATGGATTGTGTGTATATAATCTGTGCAGAATTACAGATCATGGTCATAAAATCTGGATATCAAGATCAGTATCAGAAAATAATTGCAGCCAGATTAAGGCAAACATCTGCAAGTGGAAACACGTGTGGATATTTGCATCCATGCAATCCAAAAGAAATCTAGAAGCCCTACCTAGGATAATGGAACCTTCAACATGGATCCATTTCCTTTATAAAAACCATAAATTATTAGAAGTAGGTGTTATATAATCCAAACAAGGCCAAAAGAGTCATTGCACTTCCAAAGGTAAGGACAGACACTGTTATCCTTGAGAAAATAAACCAGCACAAATGGACATGAGCTGTAAATCAGTACTGACAGGGATGGAAAGCAGGCTGACTTCAAATATTAAATAGTAGAAATTTCAAGTAAAAAATTGCAAGTTATTACTATTTGAGACATACATGGTACTTTTTTATTCATAGATCCCAAAGTATTTGATAAGAATGGATTGAACTTCTTCCTCTTGTTGTAGGTAGAGTAAGTAGGGCATAGAGGAATTGCAGTGACCTTGCTAGCATTTATCCCTTAGTGCTTCCATAACTACCAGCATGGGGAAAAAAGATCCTAAGGGCTGTATTTTATAAAGGTAGTAGGTACTGAACTTATAAAGGGAGAAAGAAAGAAAACATTTTGAGCTAAGGAAATGAGGGGAAAAAAGAATTTGGATGGGAAAGAAATAAGAATGAGGAGTGAATGGAAACGAAAAAGAAAATCTCTGCGATATTAAAAGGAGGGGGTTTGTACAAGCCTGTAAATATAAACACATTCACTGCAGATACACTGAGACTTTTATAGCACTTGTGAATTTTTAATAGGGGTATCTTGGCACCAGGCTCCTGCCACGGACACAGATTAAGAATCACCTGAGCTCTGTGCACAGGGCTATGGCAGGAGGCCCCTCCGAGACTGGGCTGGAAGTCGCTCCCATTAGCATCACCTTGAAAAGTGTCATCCTGAATGGTGAGGTGGGCCTCTCTGCTGACAAGGATGCAATCAGCTGAATTACTAAATAGTTGGGCTTCCAGATGAAAACCTTGCAAGTTAACCTGCATTAGGAGAATTTTCTCCCTCACTTTTTTTAATTGTTAAAAAATCTGTGAGATCAGAATTTTCTTATTAAGGAAAAGAATTTTCGTATTAAGAAAATAAGAACTTTCTTATTAAGAAAAAGAGCACATTTTAAAGTCAGTATAAAAATCAACGATCCTCAAGAAATTTTAAGCCAACAATCTTTTCTCTGGAAAAAGATAGTTTCTAATGATGGAGGTACAATGATGCACAGTAGTAGTTGTGTTACTCAGCAACTCTTAGTTTCATACATCTGTTTACTTAAAATATGACTTTAGTGTTGTTTGCTCATGTTTGAATTACAGCAATGCCACGTCACATTAATAGATCAATTTCCTCAGTTTTAATGGATTATATATGCATCAGATCTTCAGAATTCTTCTTTTTGTGGCTTGATCTGAATCCTGCTGAAATACCTTCTTTTCATTCACTTTGTGTGATTTGGCTAAGACTTGTGAAGATTGTAGGTGCACAGATATTTCTTAGAGCCTGAATTTTACATTTCAAACCCTGTGTGGAGTGAGAAGGAGCTCATGTCCAATCCCAAGGTGCTATGTTGATTTTTTTATAGTTAGATTATAGACAGTCTATTTTTTTAACTTATAAAGGAAGCAGGAACACAAGAAAATGGGGAAAAATGCAGTGGCCTACTAAATGATTTTTATAAGTTCATTCTTTGCATAAGTATAATTGATTTCTTATAACAAGCTTTCTTTTACAACTTTTATTTCTTCATTAGTATTTTCCTCTATCTGACTGTAATATTTTTAAAGTTATTTTTCTGTTTGTAGTTGTATTCTTCAGCTATTGTGAAAAGGAACAGCATAAGAGTGAAAAACATGGAAATAGTCAAATCCCCATACAGATTAAAATGCCAATGAGAAGTGAGGAAAAAAAAATCAGTATTTAAAATACGCATCATGAAAGCATAACAAAAGCCTTTTTTATTTAAGAGATGTGCAATTACTTTATTTCCAAGTGGGACTACTCATTAAAAAAAAAAATGGGACAGTGAAGACAAAATTGCTGAAAATGTTTAGATGTGTATTTGAGCGTCTGTGCATTTTGCACTGGTGCAGGTCAGCCCCTGAAAGCCACGGGAACTGGACAGGTTCAGTCCAAAAGAGCATTCTGTCACATTTCTGAAAGTTGTGATTGACCAGCAGTAATGCATGCTCAGTGCTGCTGCTCAGGCTGTGCTGCAGTAGTCCCAGAACAGGATTTGGATCAGGTGTCTTGGGCAGACCTCCTCCTAGATGGCAAACTTATGAGATGTAAACATTTCTTTTGCATCTTAAGGGAAAGCAGAGCTGACAAATGAAAGAGAGGGTAGGTAACAACTTCATTCAGACAGCACAGGCTCAACTTGCATCCCAGTTTTTACCTGCTGGAAGGCATTTTTGCCTGTCATTGGATGACTTTTATAATATTTGATAAGATTTCTCAAATTTTCCATCTGAGGAAGGCTTAATACCACGGTGAACAAGTAACAGATTATGAGGACTTCAGTGTACCAATATTCACAAGCTTTGTTAATCCAAGGATGCTTTTTCTTACCTTTTATGACAATTGTTTACAACTTGGCATGGTCATTTTGAAGGATATTTCTGGTACCAGCAAGGATGGTGTCAAAGTTCCTACTTTGCCCAAGGCTGTAGAACTTCTAGAGATAATGTGGAGGGATTTCCAAGCAATATGAAGTATGTATGCCTAGGTGGGCTGCTTCAATCCTGTTCATGTACTCCCTGAGCTTGGCTCAGGAGTCTCACTGGAAACAAAATATTGAATAAGCCGTTACAGCAAGGAAATAATTGTCAGGTTCTCTGACCTGATAATTCCTGCAAGAAAAAAAAAAAAAAGCAGAAAAATTCATCTAGATGATTTCTAAATCATATACCAACTACCACATTCCATGACTGACTCCTAGATATGCCAGGACCACCAAGCAAAGTGAGCACATCCCTCTCTTGATGGAAGATGTGGAAAACCCTATAGATGTGTTACTGTTGTTGCTTCAAATAATTAGGGTTTGAAGAATGGAATGTTCTCCCCTGAAGAGTGGAATATTTGAGAGGCAAATGGTCTGGATATTAGATTTATCTAATAAATTTATCTAATTAGATATCATTAATTATTAATCTAGATAAATCTAATTAGATTTATCTAATTGCAGCCATTCAAATTATTTTCTGAAGGATAATGATTTACATGTGTCTGGATAGGAAAGGGCTGACACAATTCAAAGGGTGGGGTATAACAGCAGGAGGGTCATTTAGGGCAAAGGGAGGAGGATGAGGAGGGAGAATGGCTGAAGCACAGAGCTGGTCACCAGGAGAGATGCCCTGCACCCCTCACCAACCTGCTTTTGCTTTTTGGCAAGGTTGGAGCAAATCTGGAGACAATGACCAAATTCAGGCCTGGGCCAGTGACTGCCAGGCAAGCCCTGGGTGCTGGGCCAGGCTGGGTGAAGCCAGAGGAGAGTCAGATTGTCACTCTGGGTGTCTCTGGCTCAGTGGGGAGCAGGGCCAGGGGACTGCCTCCACCTCAGGGGTGAAGTGAACACCAGCAGTAATCAATCCTCTGCAGGGCTGTGCCTCTACTGGCAGATAAACATTCTACACTTGTGAATGAAGGATGGAGCTCTTAATGCACATCCCTACACAATTAAATTGGAAAGGCTGACCTTTATTTGAGTAACACCAGGAGCGGTGAGTCTTCAGACACAGAAAAAGCAGTGAATGTTTCACCTTCCTTATGCTCACACAGGTAAGTTAAAAGAAACTTCAAACAGATACCTATGAGTTGTGAGATCCATTTGAAATTCACAAATGTTCACGGAGGAGTTTATACTGAAATTCAGTTACATTAAAGGATGCCAGTCAAAAGGCAAGGTGTACATTAAATGCAAAACTAAAGGCTTCCTTTCCCAGATTAGCTTTCAAGGCATGATGGGTTTCTCCCTCAGCCTGGTTTTTTGTTAACTGAAGCTGAATGTGGCAGCTCCTTCTCAGTTTTCTGCTATAACTCCATGATAGGACTGTCATAAAACATACCTTATTTTTTGTCAACAACCGTAGGTGTGGGACATCATAAAGATTTCAGCTGCCCTGTTCTATCCCCTGATAACTCAAATGTATCAGCATATTTAATGTACATACATGCACATCATTTTACATGTTGTTTTATACCCTGGTTCACTTTTGTATAAGATTTTAAGGGTATTTTTAAAAACATACAAATACATAATGTATATATTAGTTGTGAAGCTGTTCATATTAATAAATGGGAGGGGGTTTTTTTTGGTCCAAACAGATAGAGAAGTACGTACAGTAAAAGCAAATGTGTACAAATAACTAGTGCACATTGAATTAACATAAAAGGTGAAGAAAAGAAATGCACAATTGGAAGGCCACAAGAGAAATCCAGACCTATTACACTGTCTGTGAAAGAAAGACTGACATCTAAACATGAAGAGCAACATGAAGCAAAATCTGTGTACTTACCTTTGACTATGTTCCCTTGGGTTACAGTGAAATGGGAAGGGTGACGTTTAAGACCAGTGGGTACTGACTAAAAGACTAATCTCATAACTTTGGGCAGAATAATAATAATTAACAGATAGGCAATGAGATAGATACAGACAGATAGATTAACAGATAGATAATGAGGCAGAATATTAATGATGATCATATGGGTACAGCAGTTTTGCTAGATATCTTTGCTTGTTTTTTCTAGTACACCTTTAATTGAAAAATTATCACACAAGAAAATTCCAAGTGTAGCTTCAGAGAACCAAGACCCTCAGAGCCTCTACATTTGATGAATTTTGGACTCCAACAAATATACTTTTATTTCTTTTCCATGGGATTTAACTGACTTTTGTGCTTTGTGAAGAATAGCAACAGTGCTTTTATAAATACATTCTTTCATCAACTTACTATTTTAAGTTTAGCCTTATGTAATTTTAATTTAAGGTGGAAGTTGTTGTGAAAATTCCCTAAGTTTGGTTGAAAGCAATTTTGTCTATCTTTGGTTTTTTCTCATTTGTAATGGTTCTTTCACCACAGTTCTGCAGTTCCATGTCTTTCTGAAGCATCCTTCTCTGGATTAAGGTTAAGAGAAATAGCCTGAGGATCTTTAAATTTCATTAAATTTATCATCCTTCAGAAAATTTTCCTACACGTAGTATCAGTGTATGATGCCAAACATCTACATATACATGTTTAAAGGCTGGACTCAAACCAGTGCAGAAAGTTGTAGTGAGTCATTGGCCAACTGATGATGAATCATCCCCTCAGCACCTGGGACTGATTCATCCTTCCAGCAGGCAGCTATTGGCTACTGCCTTTACAGACACAAACACTGTCTCATAGATAGCAGTTGTCTGTGTTAGGATTTTGCTTGGCTTGTTACTGCAACCATTAATTGAACAGAAAAAAGATTGCTAAAATAGATCAGTTCTAGTCTGAAAGTCTTCCAACCCACTTTCTCTATCCTTTGGCTGCTCTTGTGTGCTTGGAGGACATGTCCTAACACCTAAGTGAAACACCTGAAAATTTTGTCACCAATTTCATGTGAGGTGCAGATGTTGTTTACAGGCTCTATTCTATGCATGTTCCCAAGTCAGAGAGTATCCAGAGCTGTATTTCAGATCATCAGCTTATTACTTACAACCTTCTTTGGACATTGACATTGGTTTCTCTCTGACTATAGTATCACATGAGTGATGATTTCCCTGTGGTGACTTACTGATCTTTGCTTCATGGCCTTGGATCTCAGGCTTTCTGATGGAGCTGTTTGAGCCTGGACTGATCTCTGATTCTGGTCTGCCCATGACCATGAATTTGTTATCCAGGTATTGGACCAAGCCTGGACAACATTTCCCACTATTTCAGGAAAAACCAGAAAGCTAAGGATCCATGTGTAAACATTAAGTGTCATCAGTAAAGGCATTAGAGTTAAATTACTTTTACCTCAATAGAGAAGAGAACAAAAAACCCAAAAAACCAACCAACCAACCAACCAACCAACCAAAAAGGTGGTTTGGGATTGAAATTTTTTAAGGTGACAGAAACCAAGTGAAAAAAATAGGCACTCATTCTGAGACGTGGGTCATGATGATTTATCTGCTATAGCTGCAATTATTTAAGTAAACACTCTGGCTTATTACAAAGTACAATGTTCAAAAGCCATAAAAGAGTCCTAAATGCCACATCTTCAGAGTAACACCAATTCCTGATTGTCTACAACTGCTTACCCAGCTCCCCCTTTTATTTCTGCAGAAGAATATCTAGTTGCCATGAACCTTAAAGGATGGTGTTTAGATACTACAGGTACTGATGCCATTTTAGGTGTCCCTGGTATGCTTGCCACTCTAGAAAATAGAGATTTTCTACAGGTTCCATATCTACTTTAGAAACACTTTGGATCTTAAGTGGTGCTAGAGTGCCAGATACCTAGAGACTATAAGTAGAGACAACCTTCATTCAACTTACTATCAAATCAAGTTGCTTTAGCTTTCTGCCACAGAATCAATGCTGCTACTTCCCCCTCTGCCAGTCTGAAACGAGCTTTTCAATAGTAGCAACAAACAGAAATGTCTAGACTACAGCTAATGTTTTCTGAAAATTTCCCTGTTATCATTTAGAAAAGTGGTTGTTGTAAGAGAATGAAAAGACAGACTGCTATGGATGTAATATAATGTGCATATATAAATACAGATGTCTTCTTGGCCATTTTTGAAATGAAGGCCAAATTAGTCCAGATCTGCCTCAATAGGCAAAGCTATTGCTTTGTTTATGCTGAACATATTTTTTATATTAAAGTAGAATATTCCCGTAAATTCTATTCGGTGATTTTATCAAAATAAGGTTTGATCCATATTACTTTTGGACCAAATCACAGCCAAAACCAAGCCAAAGGGAAATATATCAAAAAATTCTTACTAGGATAAATTATTTTGGATTTCTTCAAACTGACCAAACAGAAGGAGCCAGGAGACCATCCAAAATATGCAGGACAAGATTTCATGTACGATATTCTCCATGGAATTTATCAGTTTTTCTCTCAAAAGATGGATCTCATAGTGCTTCAAGACTCCAGGCATTATTACCAATCTCATTAAAGCACAGTCACTTCGCTGTCATCTTCTTGTCATAGGCTTGGGTTTTCTTTGGTGCCTGTTCCTGTGAGCACATGGTGGAACCACAGGTGCTCTCCAAGGTCCTGAAACATGGCACTGGACTTGGGAACATTTTGTTACTAATTACAAGTTATTAATATTTTAAATCAACATCTTCAATTAACTGTGGGTGAAAAAGACATTTCTTTGAATTTATTTATTTAAATTCAAGACTAATAAAATCGGTCTTGTAAAACAGAACTTAGGTTTAAATACATACTTGTCTTTAGATCACATTTAGATGCTGCAGAGTGAAAACGAGAAAGCAAGAAAATTAGGGTTAGGCAACCTTGGATAGGTAAAACATCATCCTCATAATTTAAAATACTTGGGAAGCATTTTTCATGGATGTTGAATTCCTGGAAAACAAAGTTGCTGAGATTTGCCAGGGAAGCTGAATAATGTAAACTTCTTGCTGAGCTCTGACTTATCAGTATGCTCGTTATTAATAAATATTGTTGTCCTTTCTTTACAAATATGCTTCAATATTTTTTATCTTAGTAGTGGCCTTTTATACTCAGAAAAAATGTAACAGAAGAAATGTCATAAGCATTTGTTCAGAAAAGAGAGGCACTGCACTTATGTTCCATTCCCTTGTAGTGCCAGCTATTTATATGAAAGAATGGTGTGGTGAACTATTTTCTTTTTGGATTTAGTGTCTGAAGTCATTGCATGACATAGGGATACCAGAGGTTACTCGTATATTTCTGTAAAACACTTCTGAGCTGCCAAACTGATAATGTGTAAAATCAGTTCAAGCTTTGAAAAAGCCACCCAAGTTACTCAACATATAATTTGTATTTTCTGTAAATTATGGTGCTCTTTGTGGAAATATGCATCTAAACATGTAACTGTGAAACCACCTTGCAATCTTGCAGTCCTAATGAAGAGTCTAAGAAATGAATGTTAACCTTGACTGAGCTATCTCTCTGTAATTCCATGCCACTTTCTGCATCACAGCTCAGAAGAAAAATGTCCATGTTGCTCAGAAAAGCTTACTCTGCCGGTCCATTGATGTCTTTTTCATGGATAAATAAATGACATTCTTTTTAACCTACCTTTAATTTGAATTTTCTTGTCCAGTAACTTAATTAAAATGAACAACATGGTATAAATTAAACTTGTACTTTACAACTCCACTACCTCAAATTTCAGTGAGAATTTATTAGTAAAGTCTTCTTAGCATAAACCTAAGAGGTAATTTATTTGGAATACCTTCTTCAATTTTTACTGTGTTCTCTAAATTATATTAAGATCATGTATACACAGGGAAAGAATAGTTCTTGAACAAGTGAAAATCAAGACTACTGAAGACAATACAGTATGTCAGCATTAAAATGTTGGGAAATATTTTAAATAACAAAATAATATGAAGATACTTCTACTGGAATTATAGTTTAAGAAAAATATAACAAACAATCACTAAACTCCCTAAATGGTGATAGAGTTGTCATAGGAAGAAATTATTTTACAGGAGAAAAAAAAATTACAAAAATTATTTCTTCAAGTCTTTCTCATTTAATTACTGCTTTGGACACCTTATTCAAAAGACTGTATAAAGGAGGAATTAATTTAATCAACAAGAAATTCTGTAGGTGCTTCATCAAGAAGAGCAGTTAACAAAGTAAAAAGACATTTCTGGACTGGAAGACACAAGAGTTCATTATGAGAGTAAGCATAATCAGGCCAAAGTGCAATTAAAAGAACATTAATTATAATTGGAAACACAGAAAGCAAGAATTACAAGATTTTCAAAAAGCAGTGAAACAAACTTATACTATCTATTTAAAGAAAGACTTCCTAAATATAGGGTTTAAATTAAAGTACTAATAATGACTACTTGCAGACATGCCTAAAGCAAGCACAGGATCTTGAAACTGAACCTTAATATTCTTCTTGTTGATTTTAGCAGTTCCAAAGAATTTTACTGCCCTTGTCAGTAGTTCTTGGATCACCTTCTCTATGTGTAAGTCAGTGATCTTTATGAATTGGTACCACAAATAAAACATAGTTTTGCAAATGTATAGACGTTCAAAAAGCACTGGGAGCTTTGAAAATGTGAAGAAAATATAACCCTATTGTCCCTCTCTGGGGATGCCTCTAGCTTCAGGAACATACCTCATGGAGAGGAAATGAATCCACCAAAGAATTAGTCCCTCCCAGCCAGGGACTACTTTCCCAGTATTTTAGGAAAATGTAGAAAAGGGAGACTGACAATCAGCAAGTTCATCAACCACTTAACTGTGAAAGGGAGATAAGCAATTAAAAAAAAAGGCAAATCCCCACAGAGGTGTTGAAATCCTTTAGGAGATTCATTCATTTGATATGTCAATGAATCTCCTATCCCAGCTGATGGACTTAAATTAAGACTTGGACTAAGTGTTTGAGGGTTGAGAAATACTGCACACAGATTATGCTGAGATGATACAATTCAGTCTCCTGGGTAGCAGGGTAAAGATTTAAGTCAGTATTATTTGATATAAATGAGACAAAGCTCAGGTGTTTGTACCTTTTTTGTGCCAGCAGCAAGAGCTACACCTGGATCTACTTGTTTTGTTGTTTCCTGAAGAAATCTCTTAGGTTATGACATATTTCCTTGTTTATAAAATAAAACAGATTTCTACTAGAAGATTAAAAGACACTGAATGTTACTCATAAAGCTTGTGCTGCTCTACTCCTAAGAAATTAAAAATAATGTTACCAGATGTTCTGCGTGGTCCCTTGTGCTGAAACTGGGGAAACTTATGTTTACATTTAATTTACTGTGAGAAGTAAGATGCAGAGAAGACATTGTTATTTACAAGTATGAAGAGGCACTCTGAAGAGCTCTGCTACTCCACTGCCCTCTAAAGTTGAGGGCAACAAAATTTCTCAGGTTTTAGCCAGGTTTCCTTAGAGTATAAAGCTGTCTTACTCTATCAGTGTATCTTCACCTTCCAATCCTTCTTAGTAGCTTTTGAATTAATTATCCAATTCCTATCAAATCTTACAAGGATCTAGAAATCTCAAAAGTATTGTTTCTACAAATATTGTGAAAAATCTATTGTTAGCACGGAGAAACACAAATAAAAACTTCTGCATCCTCCCCAGGGGGAAAACCCCAACACTTTGGTATTGAATTCACTAATTATCTGTCCCATTCTGATTCTGAGCTGAAAGTATCAACCTTACAGTTTGTACAAGCTCATCTAAAGATCAATTTATTTCAAGCTTAAGTCTTATGAAAATCTGCATTTTTTGTGTACGTCTGCAAACATTGTTCACCATTTTCTCCAGTTTTCTGGCTTATTTCCATTCAATAGCAAGATTTGAATTTTGCTTTGGAGCACATTTATCAAATATTTGTGAAGCATCTCAGACATGGTGGGAAAATTTGAAATGGATTAAGAATAGAGAATTTATAATTTTTTTCTAAACATGAGTGACAGTGGTTTATTGTCAGGATAGGGCACTTCTCTAAAAATAATTTTTTTTTCTTCACCCTAAAAGAAACAAAGGACATTTATTTTGGTTTGATGTAATCTAAGAAACAAATCAAGATGGCAACTAGCACAGCACTAAAATATTCTTTCCTTCCATATCAGCAGAAAGATCAAATCATTCCATAAAAATTAAAGAAATTGCAGTGGAATTGACAAGCACAAGACAATATTCACCTTGAGTAAATTTAGACACCCAAACTTAATTTTTGAATTAAAAAGCAAATTTGATGAGACCACCACAAAGTGAGAGAAGACAGACAGGTTCTCCTAGAAGGTGATTCAGGGCAAGACACCATTAACAACACAGAAAACCTCAGGGAATTCACCTTCTAACTAGTATCACAACTTCAACTTCTAAATGTGCAGTTGGAAGTTTAATCAAATGTGGAGATCTGAAATCCATTTTCATCTTATTCCCATGTTTATCTATAATCCTATAGCCAGGCTCAAGACTTATTATAGTAATATTTAATTACAGCCCTTCCACAAAAAATAAACTTGCAAGGACAGGGACAGTGAAAAAACTTTATGAATTTTCACCTGTACCCTATGCAAAACTAAACCCGGGACTTTGTAGAATATAGAAAGCTTTCTTTCTTTGTCACAACTGGAAAATAGGAAATAAGAGGCTGGTAGAGTGGCAGGCTCACCTGCCTAGAATTGACTTGCACAAATAAAGGATAGTGAGGAATAAATAAACTGAAAACAACACAAAAGATAACAATCATATGAAGACAAGACAGTGCTAAGTGTGAGTATTCTTCTGGTTTAAGATGAGCATAATTTTCTAAAGCAGCACTATACAGTAAAAACCATGAGTTATTTAAACATTTCTGTAGGATTTTAAACATTCTGATGAATCATTTATAATTAGCTATGATTAAAAAGTCACTGACAAATAGATAACCCCAATGAAATACATGGTACAGAGTGCTTTTTCAACTCACATTATCTTTCTTTTTTGTGTGTTAAAAAGTAAAAAAGATTTTACTATAATTACAGCCCCATACCAATGATTCATAAGGAGATATTATATTTGGAGTGCCTACTGATAGCCATCCATATTGGCTAGTAAAAGGAATTAAATGTTTCATGTTCATTTGAAATTTCAGCTTAATGCCAAAAATGTTTTGGTTTTTTTACAGATCAAAAAGGGACAAAAGTGAAAAGACTTCCAGAAATAAATACTATGTAATAGAAAAATATCAACCATATGTGCATTTCAGATTTGTAGATCAAGTTACAAGGTTGGCAATCAGATTTCTACTCCCTAAATATTCTGAGAGCTCTAAATATAATCTTCTTCTGTTCTTCTCCCCCCGCCACTTCCTTCCCAAACTGTTGTGTAGCATTTCTATGTGCACTAAAGGGACCTGTCTTGTACAACTTGGATTTGTTTTGTGAGTAAGGTTATTCCTTGGGTACTGTCCTGTACCGTTGTAAAGCAAAAGGTAGAGGCATAGGCTCTTTTCTGGACTTGATATATATTGAAGCAGTCTCAGGCTCTTGAAGTTTTCATTACAATTTGTGATAAGTCAAATAGATACATAAGGACAATTTCTCTGCTGATTTCCAGCATGGTAACTATGTGAATTCCTGCACTTTCTTTATGCCCATCTGCCTTTCTGCCTGTCCTATCTCTTCCGCTAACTTTTTGTCCATATAGCCTCTTCCAAATAAGTTTCAAGGAGAGATGTAGATCTCAGAGAGAGTAAATTAATAAAATTCTCATTAAAACTTGTCACTGAGTGAAAGAGCTCTCTATTGTTAGGGTTTTCCAAATGACAAAGTTTAAAATATTAACTGGAGGAATCACTGTGGTCTTGAGCATATAAGGACGACCTAATATATTCCTGAAGAGGTGAGATTTTAGGGATCTGCAAGGCAGCTGGTGCCAAGAAGTGTAATGATGTGGGAAATATGGCAGAAATAATCCTTCTTCTTCAGTTCCACTACTCATGGGACACCTTATTTTTTTAATTTGTTCTTGTCTGTGCTTAACAGCCAACATTTGTCTCCAGATCACAATACTGGCGTTCAAAGGCAGAAACCCAAACTGTTCCCAAGCTTGGGTTTTATGACCAGAAATATCTTACTGTGATCATCTCTCTGGACTACCAAGTTAATGCAGAGCTCAGGATTTTCCTAATTTCTTTAGCAGGTGAGCTGAACGAGAATATTTGATTATGATCTAAAGTAGCAGAGAATCTAGCACTCATTGCTTAAATTATTCCAATTTAATAATATTACAGAATGTAGTATTTCTTACTGTTAAAACTATGCTTACATTTTTAGTTTGTCAGCTCTGTTTTTATCCATCAGATCTCCCAAAAAGCATTTACTTTTATGTGTTGAATTACCACATTAGAGGGTAAAAAATATTAATTCTTTCTTTCTAAAAGAGATCAGAGTCTTTCAATATATTCTTTTAATACAAAGTAAGGTTTCAACAACATGTCATTAATTTTCAAATTCTTTTAAATTTTCTTAGCAGTTTTTAAATGCTGAGCTTTGGCTGGACATGGTATCCTGGTACCTGTTTGTGTGACATGGTAATAAACCACCTATTTAAAATTATTGAAATGAAAAATGCAATTTTACTAGCATTAATTCACCCTGAGATGCTTATTGTGTTACTTTCATTTCAATTCATATGTCATGTAAACAAATATGCTGTATTCTCAGCAGCCTCAGTGTAGATTCCCTGTTAAGGATATATTAAAACTATTTCAAAATTCCTCGCAGTTATTCTGGATAAAAATGTTACTTTTTGAAAAGAGCTGAAAACTGATTTTATGAAGATGGCATACTGACAGCTTACTAAAAAGTTCAGCCTTGAATCATCTATAATAATAGCTTTTTCTTGGTTTACAAGATGGATAGATTATAGAACGAGGCAAGCTATGAATTCCTTACAATAGTAATAAGAATTCTTATCTGCTCCTCTGAAAGGAAAATTGCCAAGAGTTTTTAACATAACAAACAACCAATAATGTTTCTGACAGAAGGAAGAGTTACAGAGATAACATAAATATCTGCATTCTCACCAGTAAATCCAAACCCCTACCTGAAGGAAGATATCACCAAAGACATACAAGCTCACAGGTGACAGAACAGGACACGAAAATCAGGTGCAGAATTTCACAGCGTCCCTGTGTCAAAGCAAGACCATGGCAGAGGAGTTTCTTTTAAGCCATCATGAACCATCTGGAGAGACCTTCTCAGAGTCCACTCACAAATTTTGAAGTCCATCAATACTGGCATAGGTTATCCTTTGCAAGCAACAGATGTGTCTTCAAAATTTATGCCTTAGCTTTAGCAAGTGGAGATTTTTCCTTTCCCAAGCGCTACTTTTTTCTCTATTTCCTACTTCGTAAAACATTATTTCATCCTAATGTTTTTCCTTGATTATTTTTTCCACTTCTGTGCTATAAATTCTGTAATTTCTATTGAGAGGAGTTCTTCTGTTATCAAATGGGCATCAGTTTATAAAACTGCTATAAAAATGAAATCTAAAATAAATTAATTATTAGCCCACTGCCTAAATCTAATAGAAAGCAAGCTACTCCACAACACTGCATTTTAATACATTTAATGAGAATTCATCATTTTAATGTTAAAATGAAATAAATTACTACATGAAATCCTGGCTGCTTAGAATAACAATGACTATAAAAACAACAAAGAAGATATTACAGTTTTTACATTTTGCATGATAATGGGCTTAAAACAATACAGGGGGAAAGGACAATTTTGCTACAAAAAATCAAACCCTTCCATGATTGTGCATACGCTATTCTCACAGAAGTCAAGGATGTAATCTTGACCCAAGAATGTCAACAGGAAGTCAGGGGATTAATTAACCAGGAAAACAAAAGTAAATTCTTATAAGAAGAAAATTCCAGAGACAGAAGTGTTAAGGATACCACTTAGGACATTTAGATAATTAACATCTTATCTAGAAAATACACAACATTCTTGTTACAGAAATTAGAATCTTAACCACCATTTTGTAACATTTACCTAAAGTTTATTTTAAGAGAAGCTTTGTTTTTAACAATCATCTTAAATCCTAGTAAACTGAAGAATTAATTAGCAAGCACGGAGGATCAGCAAACTAATGCTTTAGTCTGTTAAACCATCTGCTCAGGAGCACCCTGTTCAAATCTTGGCATTAGGAGAGGATGGATGAATACTTTTGTCTCTTGCACTTAGTCACAACTTGCCATTCTTTGCTTATGCACATTTTTTTCCCTTCAGCTCATGGTAAATAAAGTTATAAAGAGGTCAGTAATTGATCAGATTTCTGTTATCATGAAGTTTTGCATAACAGATTGCCAACAAATTTGGATGAAAAACCTTACTGTAGCGATCCATCCCTCTTATTTCATACCAGACTCCTGTATTCAGTAGGTATGTAGGAAGGGAGAGATTCTGCATTATCTTTTGTTTTCTTTGCCTAATACAAAGCAGGCCAATATCCAGTTAAACTAGGCAAAATAGTGTAAAGTAAGTGAAGTCTTCAAGGCAATCTGTCCTTCATTTCTGAAGACTATTAATGAATGCTCCATTAATATTTTAATACCTCATTCTTTTTCATTATTAACAAGAACATACTTATCAGATCTGTGGAGGTCCTTGTTATTGCAACCCCAATCTGTCTTCATTTTCTAAACTTTCGTGCTAATTCTTTGATTTCATGTCGCAGCTTTGTTTCCAGAAAGCGCAGGTACATTCTGACACATAATGGAGCAAGGGTGGTGTTTGGGAATGAGGGTAGCCAACAGTCTAGTCTAATGCAATACTTTTTTGTTGACACTGAAACTATTTCCTTGTACATCAGCCACTCTTTTACAGATTGAAAAGATGGAGGGCTGTCAGCTGCAAAGGAGGTGATTGATAGAGTAGGGAAGCCATCCAGCAAATCACACTGTGAAGCCTGCATGGTAGCAAGGGGCAGAGAAAGGTGCTCCAAGGAGCACACTAAAAGAGGAAGGGGCTCTGCCCCACACTAATCAATTTGCCAAAGACAGAGCAGTGTTCCAAATAAAGGCAAAGATCTGGACTAAACCCAGAAATAGATGGCTTCCTCTCCATCAACAACCAGCTTTCTCCTCAACTGTTTCTTCCTGACTCTTTGGGCAGACTTGCTGCTGTGATCCTCTCAGGGCCACACGGGGAAAATGGTCCTAGTCACAAAACCCCTGAAGAGGAGACATTTGTTTAAAATTCTGTTCCTATGTCCATTAAGCTTTGTGCTCCTTGATTTTGCTCATGCATTACAGACTTGATCCTCCTAACTAGCTTCAACTGGCATTTTCTCATTGACTTCAATTAAGTGAGACCAGGACACAGATAAGGTTCTGTGTGAGAAATCACTGTATGGTAGTAATTGCAGAATTTTATTCAAAGACATATTTTATCTGTGTTGATGAAATTAAAATAGGATAGGAAAGAGGGAAGAAAAAGCTCAGGCGGAAGGGCTGGCATTTTAATTTTTCCAAGTTGCTTCTGTAGTAGATTGACCTCCCTCAGATAAATCTGTGCACCATGGAAACTATTTTCTCACTGAGAAAAAATTTCCAAGTTCGGCTGAATGCCTATACATCAAGTTAAGCTTATAGTTAAACTGTGCAACTGTGTAATCTTACTGCCCTCTTCCCATCCTTCTCTCCTGTTGTTTGTTATCCTTACTGTCATATCTGGTTTCAAAACAGGTTAGGGTCACTGGGGTAGGGCATGTGCCTTTCGCACTGTTTGTAGACCGCCAGTGCGTGGGAGTATGGGAAAGAAGGGAAAGGAAAACACTTTTTAAAATCTTCAGAGGATAAATAATAAAGCAATAATATCATTCTGTAAAATAAATGCAATCAACTGATACTTACACAGTCTAATATCCAGTCTCTACTGTGTTCAGCATAATTATAGTACTGCTCAGGCATATATAGGTGGACGGAATGATTTTTTTGTTGCTATCTTGCTTTATTGTGTATTCACAGATAGCCTACAACCTGCAGGTCTAAATTAATAATACTAGTATGAGTATACTGTTAATAATCCTAATAGGAGTATATGTCTACATGAGTTCATAAGGGCTTAACTTCTCTAAGCACTGATGAACTGTGACCATCTGAGCAATGGAGAACTTGTGTCCAGAAAATTTTGTGTAGAGCCAGACAACAACAAAAGCCAGCAGAGCCATCCACTGAGGCTGGAGCAGAAACAGTTTCACGGAACTGGTGACATGCAAAACAGCATGCAGACACAAAATCCAGAGCCCAGGTTGAGGGCTTTTTCTCACTTGTTTTTATATTAAAAAGAAATAAATTGCTCTCTAATTTTTTAACCTAAATATGTTGCAAGTATCTGGGGACATGGAGTGGTATATTGCCCTCTGAGGCAGCTACAGAAGCAGAAATAACAAAAAAACCCCAACCAAACAAACAAAAACAAAAACAAAAACAAAAAAAGCCAAGAGACTACAAACAAAGAAGCAAGAGATTAAAGCAATAGTTACTCAGAAGGGAATGCAACAGAAAGGAAAAAAATATGAACTGTAAAATTCAACTGACCACAAGTTCTGTTTCCTTCTAATATCCAGCAGATTCCAACATTCACTGCCTAAATTTTTCCTACATGTCTTATCTGAATTCTGCAGCTTTACCATGAGTTTTTTCTTGTTTTTAGAAATCGAGTTGTCATGAGATGACTGCAATGGAGATGGCAGTGGTTGAAGTTCTGAAGTGTCTGTGTGCACAGAGCAGTACAGAGAATCCAGAGTCAGAGCTGAATAGGTTCACCCCCTGTAGTAGCTGAACTCAAACTCACTAATAGGAGCGTTTCAGGTTTTTAAGAGCTACACACATAAGTGAAAAATAAGCCACAACTTTTACAGGCAACACCTTAACTTCACTATAAAGAAAAGCATGACATATATTTTAAGCACAATTTTACATAGAGCAAATTTCATTGCTCTCCTGTCAGTTTCCACTGACATTTGTGTGCTTTTCAAACAATAACAAAGCAGACGGTAATAGGGAGTTTAACACCAGAGATTGTCATCTGACCCGTTGCCCTTTTTTATTCTTCTTCTTTTTTTTTTTTTCCTAATGAAACTTCTACACTTCAAGTTGTTTCATTTGTCTTGATTTGGTTTTTTGAATTTTGTTTTGTTTTGTTTTTCTTTATGCATTCTTAGATGGAAGCAAGCTTATTAGCTGACATGAGAAACAAGGAACGAAATTAAACTGAGGGCGATGTTACCCGTAGAGGCAGAGAGAACTGATTCTGCAGGCAGAATCTCCTCTCCTATTTAACTATTTGTTTTCAAGATGTAAATCTCTGTAATCTTAGGTCCTATCACTCTGCTAGTGATAATAGTTACATGAACATGTTAAGTGAAACAAGTTTCCCTTTTTTGCTTTGGAATGGACAGGTTTATACTGAGATTATCTGCAGGTTTTCCCTTTGGTTTCTGTGGAAATAATGATTACAAGTGATCATATAAAAGTTTATCAAGCTTCTTGATGGTGCCAGATAGATGACAATGAATGGGTTTTGTTTGTTTGGTTTCATGTCTCTAATTGGAACATGTAACATCAGAGGCTCCCGTTTTTTCCTGAAATTATATGCAGCCCTATTCTCCTTCTCACGTGAACTGCAATACTTTCTTCATTAGCATATGCTGTTAATATGTTCATTAAATTCATGTCACATTGTAATTAATCTGAAAATTATGTCATTTCTGCAGAACCTACAACCTCATTATGTTCACAGTATGTACATCACAGCCATTTTATTTCTGAAAGGTGTGTACCTCTGTTTGGTTATTAATCAAGGGGTCATTTCTGCCCAATTTACAGTGATTAACTCTTTACAAGAAATCATTTTGAATCCTTGAATTATGATACCAAGGAATAAAATTATTGTATGTTCTATAGAGAAAAAAAAAATCATTGCATAGTAGCACTTATTTATATAGTAAATTTAATAATCCATATAAAAATATACATCCATACACATCCATATAAATCCATATAAAAAGATACAGCACACTGAGATCAATATATAAGGCTGAGCAGGATCAAAAACTTAGGAGTAGCTAGAAACTATAAATTTCAAAAATAGAGTGCTGATATTTGATTTATAAGGAGTAAGATAGTGAATCTGATTTCAAAGTCACACTGAATAAAAATTTTTTTACCTGTGAATAGTTGTCTGTATCACATAGATGGAACAAAATTTTACTAATCAGGTGTTGCTGAAAAATGCCTGTTTAAGCTCCAGATCAACATGACTGATTTCAACCCACAGTTTCATTTTCAACAATTAGTAACAAAATAAAAGTATAGAAGACTATCTCTCCTTGTAGGTAAATGTTAAAAATATATAAATGTGCTTTTAGGTTTGATTTTTCCAAGGTAATTTGCACCAAGTGTCTATTTATAAATGTAAGCAAACTTACTGTCATCATAAGGGAAGTATTTCATAGCTGGCTTTTGAAGATTTGGAGACATCAATTAGGGTGACCAACCATACACACATAGTTTATTAATAAGAAATTTGCAGCTGTGAGTGGCAGGGATTAACACAGAGCAGGAATAACCTGAGTGATACCAAATACCAGGACTTTCTGTGGGCCTGGATTTCACACTCAGGGTTTGGCACCAGAGCAGTTGATTGGCAGTCTGTGAGCTACTGCCCATGCAGATCTCATGCTGCCTTGGGTTCTGAGCCCTTCGGAGGAGTTGCAGCAAACAGAAGGCACATTCCAAGAACTACACCTTCCGTTCTTCAGGAGCAGCATAGTAGCAATGATCAAAGGAGGCATTAGTGAATAAACACATTTTAATAATTGATACTATGGTTCTCTGTGAATATTGATGGTTAATAAGATGCTCACTTTACTAAAGTGTTTCTGAGAAAGAGGAAGACCGAACGGTAAATTCTGGGAAAGGAAGCAATGCTTGGCATGGTCCTTTTTAACTTATTTTTCAAAAAGATGCGTTAATCAAATACAGTATAAATTTTATTTTCTTCAGAGTTAGGGGGACAGAGAGCTTAGGTTGTAGCCTGCTAGCAAAAACAGTGTAGCAAACAAACTTCATAGTTCTAAGAGGAAACTCAGCATATTTATGAATGGGATTATTGGTGTGGTTGCTTGCCGCAGCAGGGAAAGGATTCAGTGCCCCCGGAGGCAAATTTCCAGTCCTGTGCCAACTCATATGATTATTTAGATTCTCAAAAAATCTCTCTGAAGCCCTGTAGTGGTACAGAGAATAAAAAGTCTGATAATTCAAAGAGTTGTAGAAGATGGGATATGAGAAGAAGGAAAACTTAGAAATTAAAGGTGAAGTTCATGCTAGAGAAACATATTTTGGTTTGGTTTTTTAAATGTGATTTTGATGAACGTGCATTTTTTGCAAAAAAATCTGTACTGATGAAACAGAGCAAATAGCTGCATTTCAAGCAATCCAAAACATCTATTTCTCCTCTGCAGGAACACGTTCTGACACAGGTCAGTGTGAACTGCATGTATGAATAGATGAAAGAAGATTAATTAATTTATGTGTATTACTGCAACCATAAACGATAGAAGACATCTTTATGTGCACTAAACTCCTGCAAGTACCCATACAGAGCCGCTAGCCGTGGAACAAAGCGTCGAGGGCACCGTAGCAATGAACCTCAGGCAGTAGCTATGAACCCCAGGCAGTAGCTGTGATCCTCAGGCAGTGCTCAGGGTGGCAGGACCAGGCTCGGCGGCTGCGGCTGCGGCAGGGCGCACCAGGCCGGGCATCCCCGGCCTGCGCAGCCCAGAGGCGGCTCCGCCGAGCCGGGAGAGCTCCGCACCCCGCAGCGCGGCCGCTCCGACAGCGCCGGTGGCACCGGGAAGAGCCGGAGCTCGGGAGCGCCGGTGTACGCTTTCTCTAGGTGTTTGTTTACCGCCGGCATAAGGCGAAGCCTGCAGACAGTTTAGCAGCACTGAGGCTGGCGCATCCACTAAACACTTCAACGAGGGATGAATTACGGCTTCCTGCGGCGTAACTGGTAGTTCTATTCCCGGAGGAGTTTGCAGAGCCAAGTGGACCGCTCCGGGTACCAGGGCAAGCTCGGGGCGGGGGGCTGTGTAACCGCAGAGTGCGAGAACAAAGGGAGCTAACCCCGGGACACGCACACGGGGCTGGCGAAGGGCCGTGATGCCGGGAGCAGAGACCCGGGCGCGGCGCGCCGCAGCGCCGGCAAACGCCGCTGCCTGCATCCATCCATCCATCCTCCCGCTCCCACCCGCGGCCCGGCGGCGGGACGGGACACGCCGCTCCGCTCCGCTCGGCTCCCGCCCCTGCCTGCCAGCCGGGCGGGCGGGCTGCCTCGCCTCCCCCGTCCTCCCTCCTCCTCCCTGCGCCGCTCCCTCCTCCTCCTCCTCCTCCTCGCTGCCTGCCGCCGCCCCCCCACCCTCACCTCAGCCGCCCCCCTCTGTCTGGCTCCCCCCGCGCTGTCTGGCGGCCCCCCCGTCCCCGCCGCGCTTCTCGCGAGAGCCGGGGATGCCGCCGCCGCCGCCGCCACCGCCGCGGAGGGGGAGACACTCGGGGGGAGCCGGTGACGTCGGGAGTTTTCCTGAAAGTCAATAACGAGCCCGGCGGAGGCGGCGGGAGGAGCCGAGAGCGGGGCCCGGGCGGCTCCGGGGTGAGTGCGCCGGGGGGGAGCCGCCGCCGCCGCCGCCCTCCTGACCCCGCGCATCGATGTTGCGGCCGCGCTGCCCGCCCGGGCGCCTCCCTGCGTAGCGGGGCGCGCAGCTCCATGTAGCCGCCGCCGCCAGCGCCCTGGGGCCGGAGCCGCCTCCTCCCGCCCCCGCGGAGACACCGGCCGCCAGGGACCGCCGAGCCCGGCGGGGGGACAGGGGAGGAGGCAGCGGCGCCCTCCCTCCCCTTCTCCCCCCGAAGCCGCCGCCGCCCTCGGGCTCCGCAGCAGCGCCCGCGGCGCCGCCGCCTCTGCAGGTACGGGGCGGGAGGGGCCGGGCGGCGGCGGGGGCGCTCGGGCGGCGGCGGGGGCGCTCGGGGAGGGGATGCGGGGCGGCGGCGCGGCGGGGCCGGGGCGGCGGGGAGCGCGGGGCGGGGGCGCCCGTGGCCTAGCGCCGGCGGCGGGGCGGGAGCGAGGCGGAGGGGCGGGGGTCGCCCCGCCGGGGTGCGGGGCCGGGGTGGGGAAGGGCGGGGCGGGGGCGTTTCGGCGGGGAGAGTTATGTAACGGGGGAGGGGGGGCGGCAGGGGCAGGGCAGGGCGTGCGCCCCGGGGGCGCTGGATGCGCGGGGCCGGCGGTTCCCACGCGGCGACGGCGGCCCCTCCCCGCCTCCCGTCCGCGCGGCCGGTGCCGGGACCAGCGCGGGATTTTATCCGCTGGGAACTTGTGTGCGTGTGCGCCAGCGTGCCGGGTGTGCGCGCGTGTGTGCCCGCGCAGCCCCCGCGCCACGAATAGCTCCGCGCCCCGCGGGCCGCCCCGCCGGCGGCAGCGCCTCGCACAAGCCATGGGGATGGTGATGCTGCTGCCGCCGCCGGCTCTGGCTGCAAGTAAACAAACCGGCCCCCCCGCCCGCCCCCGCCCGCCCCGGCCCGCCCCGACCATCATGGAGGCCGCGGCCCACATGCAAAAGTTGATGCGCAGCCGGCTGCCCCGGGTGACCGGCGGCGGCCCCGGGCCGGGCCTGCGGCGGGGTCTGCCCGGGCCCGGCCCCGGCAGGTGCCGCCGCGGGGCGGGGCGGGGCGGGCGGAACCCCCCGTGCCCGTCGCGGTGCGAGCCGAGGGGGCTCTGCCTGCAGGGGGTCAGCGCGGCGCCCCTCGGCAGCGAGAGCGCAGCGCTATATATTGTAGTTTAAATGCAAATGATCGTGATGTAACGAGCACTACCGGGCTTATAGGCTGCGGGGTTGCTTTGTATGGGCACCGCTTCTTAGTTTACTTCTGGATGGGAGTCCAAGAGGAGTGAAATAGACAGCACTGTTTCACGTTCTCACATGATACGTTGATTAAATGTTAAAAAAAGGAGAAATCTTATTTTCCTGAGGGTGGAAAGGATAAACAGTTTAATCTCTCTTGACCTTTATTCTAGTTTTGCTTTTTTCTCTGATGTAGTTATTAGTTGAATGGCTCCTTGTATATATCTACATCATCTCATAAATTTTATGGAAACGTGTCCCAGTTTCTGTTTAAGGGTTTTATTACAAAAAATATGATGTGCCTGATACCTGCACTGCCAACTTTTTTCAGTACTGAAGAAACAGAGCGGTCTCTCCTGCTAATGTTTGTTTAGATCTTGCTAAAACTTTGCTAAACATGGTTCCCTGCATTTTGCACATGGAGGGCTTTACTTCTCAAGGCAAGAAACATGCAGATAAGTGGACCTTAACTTATGACAAGTAACATTTTAAACATTATCTCCTGTTTCTGCCAGCTGATCTATAGGCAAGATCTGCTTGTGTACAGAAATATGGAAAGAGAGTACATGAAGTAGAGAAGGAAGTTTATTTTGGCTTTTTAAGTAAGTTTGCTACTTAAGTTTGTAAGACTATTTCGTTTTGGTGTTTTGATTTTTATTTTGGTAGGAGCCTGTAAGTGAACCCCAATATCTTTAATTGGATTGGATTACTAATTATAGTCCATGCAGATATATTTTGGTTGGATGCAGCCAGTAAGTCAAGTTCAAATAAGGGCCAAAGAAAAACTTCAGAGATAAGATGTCTCTGTTTCCTAGAAGGCTATGTGTATTGTTTGAATAACTCTTTTTTTTTAGTCTGATGTGAGTACATGGTGTGTGTGTAAACACAGATAATATTAGCAAGACTGTCCTGTTTTGGACAGTTTATTCTGTGCTGCATTGTTCTAACTAGGTTTGAATGGATTCAGTAATCTCCTTAGTTTCATAAATAGGTTCACAGGTAGTATTTCAGTGTCCTACTCCCTCATTTGTTCTGCATTTTGGGGGCAGATTATGTGTTTTTGAGCAAAATGCTGCTATTCTAGGGGAAGTAGGTGAGAATTTGGACAGGTACTAGTTTTAACTTCGCCCCAGTTGAAGTAGATACAGTTATAAGGATTGGGTAGCATTGTTATGTACTAGAAATTGTTGACTATTTGACATTGGAGCAAATGCTTTGTGAAAGGGAAAACACTCTGATGTGTTTTTTTAAGTTTGACTCAAAACCACTTACTAGGGCTTTGCAGTTGTTTGTAATCCAAGCTTCTGTTTGCAAGACACTGACCAGAAACTGTATCTGGACTTCCTACTGCGTTTTGCAACAGCATATATCTGAGGTTTCTATTATAACCAAAAGATCCTTCAGACTCCTTGGAATTTGCCTAACACCCAGTGATTGTGCGTCCTTTCACTTTCTGGGTGCACATTTTCCCAGTTTAAAGAGACCTACTGAATATAAAATTCTTTGCCCAAGAAGTATTATTTGCTAAATAACTTCAAAGTACTCAATTGTTTTGGAAATTATGACCCATTGCTGAAGTGAACTGTGTTAAAATGCATTTGAAGTTTCTGTGCTGTTCTGAGAATGAAGATGATACAGTTTCTTATAACTGTGTGCTTACAGTTTCACTTTGTGCTGTTGATGCAACAGGTGATGTGGACTTGGCAACATGGTAGCCTAGCTTTCCTTCAGTTTTGAAACAGAAACCCGACATTCTTTGGCAGCTTTCAAGGCTTGGGCATGCTGCTTCTTTAGTCCACGCTGGAGAGTGAAGGAGCATGGACATACACTGACTGAAAACTTCATGTGCCATGCTTCCATTTTGACATGGATAATGCATAAATGAATTGATTTCCTGAAAGTAACACAATTGTGTGAAATTGTGTGAAAGTGACACACCATGCTATAACTGCATGTTTTGTATATAACAAAAGTCTTCTGTTCGCTTATTTCCAACGAATAAAATAAACTTTCTGTTCAAAATGTGCTATACTCCCCTTGTGAACTACAGTAGCAATTCAAAAAGAAGGAATAGTGAAATGTGATCATTTATGAGCTTTGTTTAAGTTAGAAGGTTGCTTTAATTTCCAGTATTTGTATGAACTTTACAACCCACTTCTGTTTGAAGTACTGTCTTCTATAAGAAAAGATTGCCAACCTAAGTGCCCTTTCAAATTATTCTGGGATATTAGATCAATTTGTGCTATCTCAGATTGTCATTCTGTTAAGGATAGGCCCAGTAAGGATACCATAGAAGAGGCAGGGGGTGCTTTCTAGCACAACGTGTAGCTCAGGAAGTTTTGCATTGCTTGTGAGGAAAGGTGTGGTTTCAGTGAGAAGCTTGCTTGCCGACCAACGTGTTTTCTTTTTGCTGTACGGAAGAGACTTCCCCAGGATCACAGGGTCTTCTTGGTAAATAAATGTGTTGCACAAGTTACTCTTCTTGGCAACAAGTTGTTGTGGTATAGAAAAGATTACTTTCTAAAGATAAGTTACACAATAGCTGGAAAAGCTGATTCAAGCTGTTTAAAAATTAATGTTAAAGACTGAGAAACAACAACAAAAAACCCCAAAGCAAACACCAAAAGCCCCCCAAAATTCCAACCCAACCCAAAACCTACCAGTAAATACTAAAACAGTGAATGTGAAAGTTAACTTTTTAGGTTTTTTTCTTAGCAAAAAAATTAATCTTTAAAGTTTTGGTTTATACATTTATCTTGGGTAATTGTATGAACAACATTCTGGACTCCCTGTAAGAATTTATAAGTGAATCTTATTTAGGCAAATCACTAGTATGTACTGATAGAAAAACTGCAAAAAAAAATCCAAGGGTATAGTAGGTGATCATTTGATGTTTTATCCTTGTTCCATTACTTTAGATCAATAAATATGGGCATTTATGACACATGCCAAGGACTTAAAACAGATTGTTTTTTCCTTTATTATTTAAAGTTGTTGTTCAGGTGTAGTAGGAAGATATAGCAAAGTTAATACTTACAAAATATCCCCCAAGACTTCATTACATTAAATTATTAACAATCAAGGAGAGTAAGCATATTTAGCTTTTGTATGTGAAGGTGCTTACTTTTGCTCAATTTAAATGGTTCTTTTATTTTTGATACTGTTTGTGTCAACACTTATTATGCTTAGGATAAATAATAGATGTTGAAGCCATCTTGACCAATCTTCTTCTTCCACATATCTCTATGTGAGTGTCTGAGTGTGAGTCATACTAATCAAAAATAGCATTAAGAACACATTGTTGCCCTGTGATTTTTTTCCTCTGTAATATCCTGACTAAATAACAGTAGTGATTTTAAAATTCTCTTTAAGAATGCAACTGGGACCTCAATATTTTGTGTGCATTTCTGAATGACTTGACAGCATGGTTTGCCAAACTTCCCTGAATTGTCCACGTGACAAAGTTGTTTGGATGTCTCCTATAGCAGGAGCAGACCCTGCTTCAGCTTTAGATCAATGAAGATCTCACCACTGCCTTTTTGTAGGTGTGGAATGTCAGTGCCCAACAGTCAGCAGCTTCTTGTACAGCTGGTTTAACACCACAGAATTAATGCAGTGGTTCTTGGTTGAGTCTCAGCAGTCCTGCAGAAAGTTTCTACCAACACACATTTATTTTTTCCTCTAAGCATTAATTGTGTTTCTTGAGATACGTAATTGTTGCAGCTTGCCTCATGAGATTTTTTTGAAATTATTATATCCTTCTCTAAATGTGTTGATACACTTGAGACAGAGAATTAAGGTTGTACATGTGAGTTTCATGTAACATTTTCATGTAACATTTGCCAAAGACCTTCACCTAGCGAGCTCTGCAGCTGTGTGTAAATTAGGGTTGTAGAGAGCTCCTTCTGTCCTTCGGAAATCCAGGTCTCAGGTTGATGAGAATAATGCATTTTGAGTGTGAACAGGCAGATCCAAAGGTTTTAGGTTAGAAGTTGATTATGTTCCAGTCATGTTGCAGTGTCAGGATTTGACAGTAGGTTCAGGATTTGGTTGCTCTGTAGAAAGGAATCACAGAGTTCATTCTTATTACAAGACAATTCAGAATTTGATTTGTTCAATGTAGACATAATAAATATGTACTATGTAAAAGTTTAAAAGAAAGCTATTTGGATATATGTCACTGAACTTTTCTCATCTTTTATATTAATAGTTTGAGAACCTCTTTTTTTTCTCAGTACTTTCTTGTTACTCATGAGGAGTTGGTGTATTTCTGGTTTTTATTCAGTGCTGCACTTGGTCTTTTATGCACAATACTGAGTTGTGCTGCAGAAAAGTTACCATCACAGAAATAATTTAATACATGAGTTTAAAGGAACTTTGATTTGTACTTCTTGAGAGGTATCTTTAAAAATCTTTGCTAGAATGACTAGGAATTTCCAGATTCTTTGAAGTTTTGAAAATTAGATTAGTTTTCTTTTTCCCTGAGTCTGCTAGACGTAGAAAAGTAATTTTAGTTTGTTTTAAAAATATGGAAGTTCTGTTTATTTTTTATTCATTGTTTGAGTATTTTCTAAACTATATTTTTAAAGAGCAAAGGAACTTTGTCTCTAAAAGGCAAGGATTAGTATTCCTACATTAATCCATGGCAAATTAAACTTATTACATGTGTTTTGAAGGGTTGAGTGAAATAACACTATCATAGTTGTGATACTCAGCATAGCTGATATGACTTTTTCTGAGTCTCAAAACTTTCCCAAGATCATTGCCTCAGTAAATTTTTTTTTATGCACAATTTTAGCCCTCCCTTCATCTTTTCTACTTGAAATACATTCTTGGTTACATTTCAGACATACACTCTAGTAAGTTTTATCTCTGCTTCTGTCTGCTTTTCAGTTATTGTTTTATATGATTTGAGCGGGACAAAAAAGGATTAGAAGCATTTTTGTCAATAAACACAAGGCAAAACAATGGGTTGTTAATGTTTCACATGGGATTCTAAAGAAACAATTTAGTTACATTTAGAAACTTCCTTTATACCTTGGTAAACAAAGGCAAGGGTGGCTTTGTTCACCTTGCTTTAATTATACCTTTGTCCCTTAAAATAACTTGCTTTGTCATTGTAATAGGAAATAAAATACGGAATGATGGTTTCTTTCCTGATAAACTCAATCAGTTGCAGAATCTAAATAAAACATCTAACTTGTATGTTAATATTTCAGTGTGTCTCCATTCTCCTAACTAGGCTTATCTGAGCATATATTTGTTATGTGAAGCTTTTTGACATACTGAAAGTGAAAATAGAGCACTACAAATATTAAGCATACACGTAAGCATGCATTAGAATGAGCTATTTATGTTTTCCAAAGTATGTTGGTTTTCCTTACCACAAGGTGTAGGCAGTGCCAGTTTCCTATCGTGTCCCTCATTATTCCAAATCAAAACTTACAAAATAAAGTTGTTACAAGTAAATTTCTTATACCAATTTTCTTAAAGTTCATTGAGGCTTTTGGGATGAAATGTAGTTTAAAAAGTATTTGCAATGCCTGTCATGGAGATATCTTTGGGTCTTTTATATTAGTTTTAAAAACTGTAAATATGTCTACTTACAAGGTATTTAAGGTATCTTTCAGAATTTTAATCAGATGTACATGAAGTTTAAAATTTTATAAATTTAGGATCTATTTTCTTTAAATAATAATTTTTTGTTAATTTCTTAACTTCTTAGTCTTGTCAAATCAGTTCCTATTTTGTGTTGATTTGATATTATGGGTTTTTTTAATATTTCTTTTTTCAATTTTTAATTGACATAATAAGTTGGACACATAATGTGTGCCTAGAGGTTCCTTTTTCCTCAGTCTAAGTTGTGAGAGTATTTAAATGAGTCAGTATGACCAGAATTCCAGAATAGGTAGTTTATAAAAGCATGTATAAATACTTCATACTCTTTAGATAAAGCACTGCCCTGAATGTGATCCTTCCATTAACAATATAGTCTATTTTGATTTAGCAAGTTTTGTAGCAATCTCTGTTCTGTCTTTTGTGTAATTTTTGATGATGTGCAACATATCCTCTAATTGTTTGGCCAGCTTTGCTAGGGGAGGAGGATATACATGTGGTTTTCATATAAATAAAGCCTGGATTTCAGCTTCCATTCCTAAAGATAACTCTGGTTTTAGTTGAGAGCCTTGACATTTTGAATTCCTTGCTCTGGGAGTGCAACCTGCTTTGGAAACAGTTACAGCCTGCTTGGTTGTTTGGGAGGAGTCAAACTCAAGTTTGAGAAGAACTCCCAATAGCTTCATCTGCTACAAAGAAAAAAAGTCCCCAAAGCAAGGAAAGAAACGTGTGTGATGGATGCCACTGAGAACTGCTTTTTTTTGGGGATGTGTGTATTGTGTGCATGCACAAAATGATTCAATTACTTTTCTGAAAATAAGGAGATAGGGATGATGAGATTTGGCTCTGATTACATGGGGGACCAAAGAATCTCAGTGAGTCAGACAAGGGGAATCAGAAAGGTTCACTTACTGTTCTTTTCTCCCCAAACATTTTACTAAACTTGTAAAAAGGGGAAATGGTAGTACTCATTTATTAAGAGAACAAGGTTGGATGATTCACTGAGTTGATAATAGTAGAAGAAGTTGTGGGGATCATTTCTGGAAGCACTGAACTTGATGCTGCTGGTATCTCTCTGGTAACTTTAGCTGGTAAATGTGAGAGTTTCTGTTTTTTCTCAGCTCCAAAATTGTTGAAAGTAGAAGCCTTTGTTTATGAAAGTTCTTACAACAGAGAACTGAATCATACAATTTACACTGAATTTATGGGTGCTGTCTTCTTTACTCAGCTGTCTCTTGTCATGGGGAGAATGGGAAGATGCCCAGATTTCAAAGGAGTCTTGTCTGTTCTTACAAATCTCCATGCTAATCCTCTTGCACATAGTGGTTGTTAAGTGTAGATCTGAAACACAGCTTTTAGTTCTTCTGCTTGGAAGGGATTTCTTTCCTTCTCGCTATTCACCAGGTCTCTGTAGGTAGCTGACTGCTGTGATGGGCATGAGAGCATCCTTTAATTTAAAAACAGGAGCTGGGGAAAAGCTGGGTTTCTACTGAATGGTCCATTGCTCATTTTAATTGTTGATTTCATAGTTCCCATATGGTAGCATCATGAAGTATGATTCTTCTCTGTATTGTTGATATTCTTAAAGTTCAAGATGAAAGCTGAAAAGGCTTTTTTTGGCTAGTTTTTACCATGGCTCAGGGAAACTATGAACCTTGGCATAGGGATCTAGAACTCTGTTGGTTGTAGCAGTGTCTGGTTAATCTTTGGTCAGAAAGTTGCCTTTGAAACCTTTACAGCTAGGAGAAGCTTAAAAGTACAATACTAGATAATTGTTTTATCTCACACTACAAAAGTGGCTTAATGACTTCCTGAAGAAAAAAGGAAAAGTTGTGCATTTTAATGAGATAAAACCCCCAGCAGATGTTTGCATAGTATCATAGAATCATTTAGGCTGGAAAAGATCTTTCCAATTGCTAACGTTATACTGCCAAGTCTACCACTAAACTGTGCCCCTAAATTCTTCACATCACCGATTGTAATGGAGTAAGTTTTTACACCTGCATCATAAAGTATGCTGACAGTGGGTTCTTGTATGTATTGTGCATACACATGGCTATCTGATCCTGTCTGCAGAATACACACAATATATTGTTGGGAAAATATCTTCCAAGTTTGATAAGATACAAAAAAGTGGGGGGAAAAAAATAAATCTGATGTGTTCTTTAGTTGCTGGAAAATATATAAGAACAAGTCAAGTTCTTCCCTGTAGGAAACAGCTGTGATGCAAAACATTTTCAAATTCAGTTCTAACATATTTTTCTCCTATTTCTGTGGGTTCATCCTACATAGCAGTAAGGTAAACTGTAAAAATTACTGCATACTGGCTGCTGAAACTTCAAGTGCATTGGGAGAGCAGAGTTGATTGCTAACAAGTATTTAAATTCTATGCCAGATGTGCAGAATAAACATTTCTGTAGCTTTTCTTGATGTAGTTGAACTTTGGATGAAATGCTGTTTTCGTGTGAGAATTTTTGTTCTATGTGTTTCAGAACAACAACTCCTTTTCCTCTATACACAATTCTTTGTTACATCTTCAGGAAAGGCTTTTGTGAGACTATTTTTCACTATAAGGGCAGTTTTGGTCATGATAAGAAGTAGTTCTCAAAATTCTGCTCTTCTGGAGCATTGTTGAATGACTTCTAGGGTAAAGGAGTACAGCTTTTAGAAAGGCTCAAAGGCATTTAATAAGGGATAATATTACAGATGCTTACAAGTGGCTTCTTGAAAGTGTAGCGTGCACGTATAACCTTTATTTTCATTAGCTTTTTAATACTTTGATTTATCTCCTTCAGCGTTCTGTGTAATTCAGCTTGACTTTTAATTACCCAGTAATGGAGCAATCAATACAACCATGGAACTGTTGGTAATTTTAAGGTTGTTTCTGGTAATACTGTGAAGCTAAACTGGGGATAGTGCAGTTAATTTTATCACCATATTTATGTGATTTTTGTATTTTGGGGATTTTGTTCAGAATTTAGTAAAGCAGTACATGTGATGGGTGGGATGCAAGCCTACAGACACATTGGGTTTGTTTCAGGCACTGTCTGACATGAAAGTTGGTCATAGATCAGATTTTGATTGTGTAACACTAACTTATTTGTAATCAGTGGGTAAATAGGGAGCTTCAGGCATGAATTCATTCATAAATCATGGACTGATTGATCAGTCTGTGGGCAGTCAAGATTATTGCTACTTAGTACAGAAGTTAATTTCTTATAGCTGTGTCTTTACCAATAAGAATAAATCATTGCAATGTTCAGAAGTGCACACCAAAATTGGAAAGTTCATTAAATTTGCCAAAAGGGTAAAATATATTGCAGAATATGCCAGCCCAAGGTAAATACTGAGTGTTACATTGCTTCTTGTGTCTTTATAGCTGGGAAAAAAACCAAACAACTGTGATTACTTTCAAGGAATGCAATGAAAGTCTTGTAGAAAACTGAACTTAAGTTGGGTATTTGGAAATTGACGTGCTTACACTTTCTTCCCAGAACAGCTGCTCTTAGGTCACAGTTGTCTGACACCCACCTCTGGGCTTTGTAAAGATTTATGTGTTTGTAATAAGAGCTGATGCTGCGCTGCAGTGATCCAGAACGGCGGAACAGCAGCCTGCTTTCAGGCACGTGTCTTAATCTGTCAGATCTCTTTTCATGCACAGCTGATAGACTTGCTTATCTCGTTTAAAGCATGCAAACAAAAGTTCTGAAAATGTCTGACCCAGAAATTAGCTCTCACATTAGTAAGGCGCAGGATGTGGAAATGCCTGCTTTGGTTATTTCTGCTGTACTGGCTTGTGTATAATATGAAACCTGAGCAGCTAAAGTTAGATCAATTAACATCACTAAAGCACTCTCATGTCCTTCCAAAATGTACATAACATTTTCTTTTAGCTCTTATGAAAGCTTAAACAGGGTGTGTTTCTCTAGACCCAGGTGTGTGGTGTCCTGCTGCACACGACAGGGTGTGATGCCAATGCCAAAGGCTGTGTGTCACCTGCCGGTCTCACTGCCGTATCTGCCAGTGCCATGGGGATGTCTCAGAGGCACAATAGTCAATATCACTTCAACTGTACAGTTTTAATGATTTTAACATTGTGATTTTTACTTTTATGCAGAACAAAATACTGTTTAAAAAAAAATAATTTAGTGGAAGCAAGACTTAAATGAGCACACTAGTGTGTTTCTGTAAAATTGGGTTGTGCTGTATTTTTGTTGCATACACCTGAAAAAGTATTCATGCCAAGTTTTATTTTGCATGTTACACTATTCTTTCAGAAGTAGCCTTCCATCTAGCTGCTGTGTTATGCAAATACATGTATTTCAAATGATAAATAAGAAATAATCTGTATGTCTGTAATGGTTCTGGTTTTGGTTTGTACTTGATTGCAATAAAAAAACCTGATTTCCCAGTGCTTTCTTCATTCATTTGTTGCACAGATTGCTTCTAGCCCAGTCAGATTTGTTTCTTTCCTGTTTACATTTGTTGGTCAATCTACTAAATGGATATATATGGGGGATATATATGGGCTGCATTTGACAGCACTAACTAACCTTGTGTGGGGGTTCCCGTTCTGTGCCACCACTGTGTACATGTGTGCTCCTGTGCAGAGCTGTGCAAGGGTGTTCCTCCACCATCAGAGAAATCCCATTTCTTGGCTTCCCGCACTTTTCTGGATGAGCATTATTTGAATGGTTCTATTTACTTTGAAGGCTGGAGGGGAAAGGCAGTTTGCTGGCAAAAGGAAACATCTCCTGGCCTCTGGCTTCTCTTTTTACTTAAGTGTAGTCCTGTTTATCTCCTCTTCACAGCTTTTAGGTACTATGGTAGTGAGGTGGTCAAAAGAGATGGTTGTGGCTTCTGAGAGTGGCATGTCCTGTTCCAGGACTAACTTCCCCTTCTCTGCCCTGCAGGCTGAGGTTTGTAGGGAAAAGAGCACTCTTGTCACTGCCTGGCTTAAAGCTTTGAAAGAATGTGCACTCCTTCTTTTTATAAACTGAACATTTGAGGGTGTTTTTGGTTAATTTGTTTAAGAAGTTGTCTCTCTGTTTGTGTACTTGGAGATGATGCTGTTTTTGAAAAACTCTTGTATCTTCAGGGTTTGTATTGGCTATAATAAAATTATAGTGGAAGTGGCAAGGATATAACCTTAATTCCATTTTCTTACACTCTTTATGTGATTGTAGATAGCCATAATAGAGGAAGCACTTGTCCATTGCATGGGTTCTGAAAGCTGTGGGAGCAGGGAAAGCTCCTGTCTGTTCAGAGTTGGGTTTTTGAAGCAAGACCGGCAGCCTTTCATTTAACAGCATCCTGTGCATTAGTACAAGAGAATTCTGCGGTGTGCCTTTTATAAAAGTGCCATATGACTTAAATTTTAACACATTCTGCTGCTTTTTAGTATTGTAGTGTTCATGGAAAATGTGCTGTAAGACTAGAAACATGATTGTGTTATACAGTTAATTAAAAATAAAGGCAGATTTTTAATATGAGCTCAGTCAGTGAAATACATCAACAAAGACTTTTTTGTTGGCTGTCAAGTGAGAAAAACAGAAAAGACTCAAATTCTTTCTCTAATATTTCCTTCCAGTCTGACTCATCAGTAGAAATTGTGAAGAGCTGCAGAAGAAAAGCCAAGCAGACAAGCTGATAACTCAAAGAAATACTCTTTTGAGTTTGGGGTTCAGAGTGGAGTCATCATGAGCGATGTTACCATTGTGAAGGAAGGCTGGGTACAGAAGAGGGGTAAGTTCTGCCTTTGCATGGAAAGTGCTTTCTAATGTCTCCTATACCATGTGCAATGGTGTTACATGGTTACACAGATGAATGTTCTTGATTTATTTTCTGGTCTGGAGCAGGCTAATCTGACCATTTAGTCAGATTCAGGCCTTGTTGGTATTGATGTGTAACCCTCAGCACTGCCTCTGTTTGTGGGGGTGGCTGGCAGTGCAGAGGAAGTTGGACTCAGTCATTCCCTCTTCACCTTGGACCTTGTTGCTGCAGCTGCTGTTACCTGTGCATCAGAATAAGCTGCCTGTTGTGGCAGCTGGAAGAGGCAGTAATAGAGGTGTGCACTCTGAGGTTATCTGGAAGCTGCTTCAGATGTGATATTTTGTGGGAAATTTCCTAGATGCCAAAATCATTCAGCGTGGCTCAGCTTGTATTACAGATGCAAGTAGTCCCAGTAAAATCAATATAATACTTGCATAAAGCTCAGCATATACCTCATTACTCAGCAGACCTGGAAGCCATATGATTAAAGAATATGTTCTTAACTATAAGCCAGTATAAAGTATGATTTTGTCTTATGTTTGAATTCCTGTGAATTCTTGAGATGTCTCTTTAAATTGTTTCACCATGTGACTTGCAAATTTGGGGAGGTTGCTGTATGTTCAGCTTTGAATGTGAAACCTCTAGAAATAGCTGGCATTCATATCATGTGATGAACTTTGGATGAAATCTTCCATGCTTCATGCTGCTCTGCTTTAGGTTGTGGTTGCGCACGTGATTATTTTCAAAAGAATATAACTTCTCTCACAGAGAGGGGCTAATCTGGATTTTAGGGTGATTTATGCCATGAGTTTCTGTGATCCTAGCCCAGAAAGATTAGACTGAAATAGTGGGAACAAAATTACCCTTTAATTTACAAAGAAATGCTTTGCTTCAACAGCAGTGTGTGAAGACAAAGATCATTATTAGCTTTGTTATTGCAGATTGACATTAAATGTCAAGGAAGGCAAGATAATGAGGGAAAAAGTTTATTATTCTTCTATTATTCCTGCATAAATTGTATTTCAGGAAGCATTATGGGTATTGTCAATGAAAATGAGCTAAACCATGTTAAGCTTAAGGCCTACTTCCTATTTTGGAGTATATACCTGTATTTATAACAAATAATATTTTACATGACAGGAGCTATTTAAATTTTGAAATTATTTTCCTTTCCACCTTGTTGTTGGAAGGAAACAAGATCTCCAAATTGTTACTCAATTTGGAGATCTGATTTCCTTTTTTGATTATTTAATATAAATTTCTTTCAAATGTTTTTGAATGGTTAGAATGCTCCTAATTATTTTATTTTACATGACATCAGTTCTTTCAGGTAATATTTCTCATTCTTATTATAACTGCTATCAACTCTGTGAGCACTGGATATGCATATATTAATTACTGGAATCCAGAAATGGACACTGAAATTCAATGTCTTAATATTTGAAATTCTGAAATGTTAAATAAAGGTTTTTTTTCTTACCTTGTTTTACTATCAATTAATTGATAAAAAGCCCACCAAGTTGGCATTTTGAGGTCAGTTTTGTTAATAATTGTTTTCTTTTCCAATTAAAGACATTTCATGGCATGCATTTGTCCTTATCATGAATAACTTTGAATTTATTTTTTTCTTTGTGCTATACATAACTGTAGGTTTTAGTGGAAATTTTTGTAATTGCATCTAATACACTCCTTAATTTTCTTTGTCTGACTTGTTCTGGTTGTTGGTGGGTTAAAGTGTTTCTTTTGTTTGCTTCTGAAAACAAAAGGAAAAACACGGTCGTGTTTCACAATGTTAAGAATTTGTAAGCATTTTATTCAATGGTCATACATTTCATATGTAATGACAACTTTTACCCTGACCTTGCTCTAGAGCAAGAAAATCGAAGTTGCTAAGTGCATTTGTTAAATTTTGCCAAGAAAAAGTATCCAACTTTAATCTATATTCTGAGAATACGCTTGGTAAACACTTATTTTGGCAGCTGAATTTTCTCTGTCTGTGTAAAGAAGCATTGTGGGATTGGGTAAAGCTGTCTTGCTTCCACAAGTGATCATTCTGTTACAGTTTGGAAGTGAATTCTTTGATCATCAACCCTTGATAGGCATTGGCTCAGTTCACAGGCAGGTTTTGGTAGGTACAAGCCATGTTCTGCTGGAGAAGGGCGAGTGTGGGATCTCTTCTCCAGGCAGATACTGAGTGAATTCCAGCCCCAGTTACTGGTCCTTTGGACAGCCCCGAGCCAAGTGTATGCTGCAGCACAAATTTCTGAGCCCCCAGACTGAATGTATCTAGAAATAAGCGTTGTAACCCTTCCTGCTGGGAACTTAGGGGCTTGGGCTGCATCACTTGAGGGATCTGTTTCTGTTATGCTGAATTATTTGGTCATGTGACTATAGCCCTGGACCTCTTAAAATTGTCCCCTTCAGCACTCAGTGGGGTTTGTGGTACAAGGAAAGGGAAAAAAAATCCCACTTCTTTTTGTGATTCACAGCCCAGTCAGGAGTATGAGGATGACTTGAAGGTATTGGGATGAAAAATGGTTTTGAGGAGCTGTCTAATGAGATGGGCCATTACAAAGGCAAGTTAGGTGAACTCAATGTAGAAATGAGAGGGGAGGACTAAAAATAGAGCTGGGGATCGCTCTCTGAATTGAGACTCTGCTAGAGAGAGGCTAGGGAAGACAGGGTATGTCAGGGCATCATGAATGGCTGTGAAATGCAGTGAAAAGATGTTTGCTGTGTTGTTATTCTTAGTGCTGTATCCATATCAGTAATAGAGGGCTGAGGGCTGTTGAGCACTAAAGCCATGTAGCCTCACATCTGACTCTTCAAAGACCTATTTTTCTGTGTCTGCTTAAATGAGGCACCCATTAAAGTATTAATGTTTTACTTAATGTCAAGAAATGGCAGAATTAAGTTTTTTTGAGACTGATCATACTTGGGCTTTGAGTAGTCTTTAGGAGGAGCGATTTCAGTGTGTTGAGACCAGATGATACTGTTGAAGAGTAAGCTGTTGTATATGAAAGGTAAAACAAGCAGAGATGACAGGCTGCAGGTGAGAACTTTGGGCAATAGAAGACACAAGACCCAGGGAGAAGCAGTTCTGAGAAGCTTGAGGAACCTTGGGTCCCAGGGGAAAGGAGACCCTGAAGCACAGAGACTGGGTGTGCCTGAACAAGTAAAGCAGCCCAGCAAGAGAAGATTTGGAGAATGAAGTAATTGCTGATGGGGACTCGATGCCTATCTACACTTAGCGCATTTGTGAGGTGAAGTGGGTGTTAATTTGCCCTGGCTTCTGTCTGTTTCTGTGCCCCTTTGGCAGTGGTAGTGCTCCTGGAGTACATTGTGTGGCTTTCAGTTTCATCTGAAGGGAGCCAGGTTTGTGCACTGTGCGACTGCTTCAAGCAGCAGAGGAAAGTGCAGTAACTAGGGTGGTGGGAGGATTTGCTGCAAAAGCACTTTCCTTATCTGAACTGAAGGACTGATTCAGATCCCTGTGAGACACCAGAACATGAACAAGTGGAGAGCCAGCAGAGCAGTCTCCTTAGAGAGGAGTCTCTGCTCAGGCGAGAGAGGAGTGGCAATGTGTTTTGTGAGAATGGCTTTATGGTGGGAACTCCCTGTCTTAGATCCAGGGACAAGGACCAAGCAGCTCATGGCCTGTGTCCACATGTGGCCGCAAAGATATTTTTGCAGTTCACTGGCTCAATGAGGATAATTTTTATTTCTTTCAGTGTTCTCCAGTTATACCTGTAGCCAGATAAGGAGAGAGATGCATTGTCTTCCTTTATGAATTTACTTTTTAGATGACACTGACATTTTTCCTTGTAATGCATACAGATGAAAGGGAAGCAGTTTTGACTAAAAACCTTAAATAGAGTGACCTGAACCTTGTTGCTGATACACAGAAATTAAATATTTGACATTATTGCAGTTTGTGTAAGCACTCTGTAGTAATTGCTGAAATGACTTTGACATTTTGGATTTGCAGAGGACAATGTTTTGCAGAGTATCTTTAAATTTGTGTAAAAGTTAGTATCTTTAATTTTACTTAACATGGTTTTATTGTATTTACTAAATTAAATTTAATGATTTGCAGAGAGGGATATGTTTTTAATTTATCAGTTTGGAAACAGATTTTTTTTTACATTATGAACATGCCTAGTGCGATTAGGGCTATATCATTGCAAAAGTGAGTTTTTTGCATATAATTAATGTGGTATTTTTTCTTTAAAGCCAGAGTTTTCTGAGTTGTAGACTTGACCTTGTCTGTGGTCTATAATAGTCGCAACAATTAGATTTAAGAATCTTTCATAACTATGCTTAATTGCAACCCAATTTCTTTATATATAACCTGTGCACAGAATTTCAATTAATTTAAACATATGAAAAGAGTTAAGAGTCTCTGTTACCATGTTATTGAAAGATCATTAGGGACAAAGAAAGAATTGACACAGATGCTAACTTTTTAAAGGACCCAGTTTTATATTTAACATGTCAGCTAACTTTGTCTTTAATTGAAAGAGCAAGGCTTTGGTTTTGGTGAGGATGTACCTAGTGTGTAAGGCACAGCACGTGGCTAAATCATTGTTTAAAGTCAAAGCAAGGTGTTGCCAGTTTAAGTTAGTGCTTGTGTTGCCACACTGATGCCTGACCTCTGTTTGGGCTTTGTGCTGGTGTGGTGGATTGGGTAAAGCAGCTTCCCATGGCAATCTCCACGTGATTCACATGGTACATGGACCAGCATTCCAGTTTTGTAGAGAGGGAACCAGAGTCCAAAATTGTTGTGGCTTAGCTGTAATAACTTAAGAAGTTTGATGTAATGAGATGGTGGTAAAAAACCAGATGTCATGAAGCTTTTCTGTAATGAGATTGTCCTGTAAATAGTGTATCATTGAAATACTGTAATATTAAAGATTTTTCACTCAATGTTTTTTTTTTTCTTTTTAAAAGTACCTTTAATAACTTCTTAGTATCTGAAATTGAAGTAGTGTTAGCATTTCTAAACCCATGAAGTAGTGTTAGCATTTCTGAACTCATACAGTTCATAGAATGTGTTTGATTTACTGTGATGAGATTGACTCAGCTCTGCTTTGTTTTCACTTTTGAGATTCAGGACATTATGCAGGTATCATGGGATTTTGAGAAATAACTGTGTGGAAAATATTTACTATTGTTATATCTTCTATCAAGAAGAATAAATAGCATAGTGGAATAAATCTATTGTTCCAAATAGTAATAGAATTGTTGTTTAAAGTACAAATTATTTATAGTCTTAGGGTAACATGTCTTCTCCCTCCTCCCCCTGGCTGAAATCCAGAGAAAGAACTGTATTATTTCATGTAGTGGACATTGGGTTTTACAGTTGAACCAAGACCAAACAGATGTTACTTTTGGAAATACACTCTGGAGATTGAGTTCATGTGGTATGTTTGTGGCTTTTTTTCGCCTCTGTTTGTTTTGTTGGGGTGTTTTTTTGGTTTTTTTTGGGGTTTTTTGTATGTTTTTTAAATGGGGGCATAAATGCCTTGATTGGAAAATTAATTTCAGAAGTTATGGTATTAATTGAGTGTTATTCACAACCTGTCAGAAATCTTGTTTGCAGATTGTCTGAATTATTTGAGCAATTTAGCACACCTCTAACAAAGATGAATTCAAATAGACTAAGTTGAACATCTGCTACACAAAGTAGAAGAAATTGAAATTATTTTTTTCTAATTGTCTTAGCAAATAGTAGTTTAAGGTAAAGTCTTGATTGATAACTTGAAACGAAATAAGCCTTTCATACTGTAGTTGTTCTACTCTAATTCTATCTAATTAATGCAAAATGTGAAGTTCCAACAAAATATATGAATTTAAAAGAGGCAGTTGCATGTGGACTAAAGGGAGGAAAAATAGCAGTGTGACATTTCTTATATCCTATTCGTATATGGTAGCTAGATTTTTGTTTATTTAATTCCCAGATAGTTAAGAGATTGCTGTATCTTGCACTCAGTGTAGAAATGGATTTAGGTAAATCTGTGAAGTTGCTTACGGTCAGCGTTCTTTGGAGTTTTTTGTTTGTTTGTATGTTTTTGTTGTTATTGTTGGGTTTTTGTTGTTTTTAGGTTTTGTTTGTTTGGGTATTTTTTGGTGGTTTTTTTTTTTTCCCCACATACACTATGAGCAGAGATTTATGTATTTAGGTGCTGTGTTCCTGCAACTACCCTGCTGGGAGAGGAGACTCTGAGCCCTTTCTCTGTCCCACTCACTTTGTAGTTGACTACCCAGATCTTCCTTTTGGAATAGTTATAACCTTTTTATCCATACTTTTCCTTGAAGAGGATCAGAACCATGTGAAAATCTTAAACTTGTTGTAACTAGGATGAGGTGCTCTCTTTGCTAAAGAACTTTATTCCAGATACTTTTTACGTAATGCATAGCCGAGTGTAATTCTTTCAGCTCTCCACCTTGTATTATTACCAGTTTCTGTTCTTAAAGGCAGCTTGCAATAGAAATTGAAGCATGAAATGCAAAGTATTTTAAACAGTCTCAGGATTATCCTTGTTGCAATGTCCTTGTTGAATACCAGTTTAGATGAATGTGCATGGTTGATTACTTTTTAAATTTTTTAGAATTGTTTTTATTTCATTGTAACTATAATAGAGACTGTTACCAGTTTTTAAATTGCTGTACAGTTTTGATTCTCATCAGTAAAAATGCAGCTTTCATATATGGAGCTGTATTGTAGATGACAGTGGCTAAAATTCTGTTTGTTTGTGTTCCCTGCAGTTACTTGTAAGGCATGTTTCTGGTGCTTATCACTTTGGGCATAAAGCTTTTGCATATCCTGAGTTTTGTGGTAGAAAAGTCCTTTTGCTATTTCTGACAGCAACAGGTTGCTTGTTCCACAGGAAGATACCTGGGCAGTGAGTGTTTTGGAGTATTCTGGACCCAGTGGCCTTTCATGTTCTTGTATGTCTGTTCCATTTCCTGTGTAATGGATACTGCCTGGTCGCTCACGTTCTGAAGATTTTCTCCATTCATGCTGCTTTCTCTTATTCACACTACTTAGTTACCCATGAAGCAAGGTTAAACATCTTCTGTTGCAGGGATTAGGGAAGCAAGATGTTAACAATTCATTGCCCTTTTTCTGCTCACAACTCTTTTGGCCTGGCAGTACTGCTCAGCCAGCAAAGGTCCAAGGGATGCTGTTGGGGAAGAATTTGAGAAACCATTTGGCAAATACACGTTTTCTGTTTATTAAAACTTGTACTTTTTTACTTGAAGCTTAAATAGTCATACTGTACCTTTGGTATGCTGTACATTGGTAACATTGGTTATACTTGAAATTCCTTTGTGTTTGTGTTACTTTGACATTGTTTTTGTAAGGATAATATGCTTGCAATACCAGAATTTCTGATACCTGGTAAAAATCATCCTCTCTCAATATACCTACATGCCAGTCCAGCAAATCTCCCAAGTCTTTGTGGTTTATTTTATTTCAGAAGCAGTCTGTGTACCTGTTCTTCTCACCTCAGCTAGGTCAATCAGTTTATGCCTCTGTGAGAACCACTTCTTTAATGCTGCCCCTGCTGTAATCGTCAAAAACATTATTGAGGTCAGCAGCTGTGACTTGAAACTAGGTTCTGAAAAAGTTGTGGGACTGGACTAAGAACTCAGAGTTTTAGGGCATGAGACAAATGAGACTACAGATTGAGATATTGAAAATAAGCTTTTTTTCAATAAAGAAACTTCAGGGAGAAGACCAGGAAAATTTTATGACCACTCAGTGCTGTCTTGGTTGTCTTTTGTTTTCTAAGAGGAACTGTTGACCCTTCATGAGCATCTCTACAAAGTGTAGACAAAATGAGAGGCTTTTCTCCATTAAAACATGGAAAGATGCTGGAAGTGAGTGGGATCTGTTCAATCTCCAAGTTCTTGAGAGCAGTTTAATCTAAATTGCAGGCAAAACATTGTTGCTTACTTCTAACAGCGCACAGTTTAACTTGCTCTGGGAGGGATTCCGCTTCCCAGGGTAGGACTCCATCGGCATAATAGAGGCAGATCTGTTGAGACATGCTTAGGTTTTGGTTCAAGCTACATGTGAATGTTTCCAGAGCTTTGCTTTGGATGCTCTGACATGTCTGTCCTATGGACTTGGGGGCCCCTCGGCAGTGGGAATGGATGAGTGGTGGTCACAGTGTAAGCCACAGCTTGTAGTAGCTGTTAATTGGGAGATTCCTTCAGATGTATACTCCTTATCTGTAGTGTCTATCTGTAGTTATCTACTCCTTATCTGTAGTGTTGGTGTACCTCCAGTCTCATTTTTCCAGTGCTCTTTAATACCATCTTTGACTACTACTACTACTTACTCTTACTTATCTCTCAGGTAGTCTCTGTTGTTATTGGTTCCTTCCCTTGCAGCTCAGGGCTTTGTTAGCTTACTTTATATAAACCTGAGTAAATTTCTTTGTAATCAGATCATTGCAACTGATGTCTTATTTACTGTAAATTCTAAGTTTATAGTTTACTTTCTAACCAAGTGCTTTCTTAAAAGCTGATAGGAAGATAGGAAATGAATGTGTAGATGCCAGAACACTGATAAGAAAACACATTTTGTTTTTCCAGATCTTCTAGATCTTAAGAAGATCACTTACAAATTGATGACTGTCTTGACTTCGGGAGTAGTCTTCCCAAAAATATTGAATTACAATATGGTATCATATTAACTGTGTAAAATTAGAAAGTTTCCAGTTTCATTAGTTGTTATCATTTTTGCATAGAAATTCCAAATTGTGTAATCCTCAGTTATTTACATTTGAGCAGTTGAAATGCAAAAAAAAAAATTTACTGCAATTTTATTTTAGAAATTAAAAATTTCAACTTACACATGAATATTTTAAATGAATTTTTGTTGTAAATATTGTATTTAAGATCCCTTTGGATGGTTTTCAATCTCAGGATCTTATACTTTTAATTTATACTATGTGCATAGGATAGTCTTTTATCAACATTGCCACAATAGGAAAGTTGCTGTAACCAGAGCAGTCTTCACAAAAAGCTGCTAATTAGGCTGAGGTACTGAAAACCACATCACCAGCAAGAGATTTGAGGGCTACTGGATACAAATGCTCTGTGATTTTGGTTGTGATAAATTTATGGACAACCTAGTTCATAGTGAAGGAAGACATGTAAGATGGTAAATTATATCAAAAAACTGGGCCAGTAGTACCTTAAATTTGGCACTCAGTGTTGTGGAAACCTGAATTTGTCCAAGTCACAGTTTCCCTTAGATTAAACTGAAATAGTATTGTTACTTCACCTCAGAGACTTCCTGAATGTGAGTTTGTTTATCTTTGTGAAACTCTTAACGCCTTACATTACAATATTCAGGCTTTTAAAAATAAAATTTTATATAATTGAAATATAGCTTTTGTATAGGAAGGAAAATCAATCTAATAGTTGAAATTAGTCTGGAAAGTCTGAATGAGAAGTGGATTTTTTTGTCTTTGTTTATCCTGACACATTGCAGAAGAAGAGGTAAAATCTGTTAGGTTATACAAAGAGACAACTTGTTAAAGAAAATGAAAGAATCTTGAGGTTAGTTCTTTTGTTAGGCATCTTTCAGAGTGACTGGAGGAAACACTTGAAAAATGATCCTTGGGAGAGTGTAATCTGTAGGAACATGACAGCACCTCTGCCTATGTTGCACAGTTTTGAGCTCATGAAACTGCAGATGGATTAGCAGTATAACTTTTACGCCCATAAAATCTCCTTCTAAGTAGTGTGCTTCTATATAGCATCTTTTGATTTACTTTGAGGCTGGTATTCACTCTGTTTTGAACTTTGTTGGCTTTTTTAATATCATGCCAGTTTATGCACGCTGACTAATACATTGGAAACTTTTCTGAACAACTTTATTCTTATCTTGAGAAACAGCAGCAGCTACTATATTTTAATTAGAAGCTTGCAAACTTGCCCCTGATGCTCTTCCATGTTTATTTGAAACTTAAGTGGAAGCTGTTGCTGAAATGGGGGAAGTGTCATGTCCTCCCCTAGCTTGGTTGTGTTGGCACTTGTGCTCATAATGGTGACATGGTGAATCATGCCAGGAAATTTATCTGGCTGAAAATGAATCTATTTTTATTGTCCTAGCTAACTTTCAGATGCATCATTTCCCTGACCTGACTCACCATGGAGCTGCACAAACAGCAGGGCTGGCAAACAGGGGAATGGGAGAGCAGCCACGTGGAGGGGCGGGAGAGCTCCCTGCTAGGGGCAGCCCCCACCTTTGCAGGAGTGAATTGGCTACAGAACTGCACCTAAAACTTATATTGTCATTGCCTCAGGGATATGGCACAACTAGTTTGTATCTCAAGATGGTTTTCTTTGAAATTTGTGTTTAGAAAAGGACCATTGATTTATTCTGTGCTAGTCCTAAATGTGATGGAATTAAAAAACGCCACCAGGAGGGTTAGCTAATTCCTATTCCTGTGTGATTATAGATTTTAAACAAACAGAAACTTTTCACAGAAGAGTGGCTTGGCTAATGTCTGGAACATTATGTGGTTCCTTAATCTAAATAATAGAGTAGCTTTGTAATCCTCTTGTGTTTATAGCTTGAAAGGTGTTTAAAAAGTGTATTTTAACCAAAAAACCTCTCAAAGTTTATGATAGACTCTTCTGAGGTTAGTGAGTTGTTGGCTTCTAGGTATTATTGCAGATTAAAATGATACTTGATGGTTGTCTGAGTTCAGAATATTCATAATGTGTTGGTGGACAATCAGTGAAACTTCAGATAATGTTAATTTGTGAGCCTTGAGTTTTCTTGTAGATTTTCTGCTATATTAGGTCAAATTCTTATAAAGTAGGTTTTGTCTGAATGTCATTCTTTGCAATGAATATCTTGTTTCTGGGTTTGCTTGGTTATGTAACAAAGTTTGGAGAAGGATCACGTTCTTTGATTTCAACTTACACATGAATATTTTAAATGAAATTTTGTGGTAAATATTATATTCAACATCCCTTTGGATGGTTTTCAATCTCAGGATCTTATACTTCTAATTTATACCATGTGCATAGGATATTATGTGGAACTGCTGTTGGCACCAAGAGGCTTATGTAGAGATGATGAACATTTCCCTTTCCAACTATCCTTGCTCCAGAGGTGACAGGGACTTGCTGTTATTTGCAGCTCTGTGAACAACCATGCTGATATTAGATGAAATAGAAAACTTCCTTGGCAAATGAAAAAAAATAAGTCAAAACCCCCAAATGACACCAAACCAGCTGGTTTTAGGGATTCTTTCAAATACCTTGTGTTCCCCTACATCCTCTCCAGGATGAAGATCCAAGAAGTTAGCTGCAGATGTTATTTAGTCTACAAATGGACAGCTGGGGAAACAGTTATAGCATGTTATTTGTGGTGTGTAAGAGCTGTGTCATACTTAGTAATGTATTTGTCTGAGGTGTTTTTTGTGCCAGCTTCCTGCATATCCATATAGTCATTAATAGATAATCACACAGGTGTTGAGTGCATTGGAGGTGAGGTTTTAAAGGATCTGCTGTAGATAGGTAGCAATAATAATAATACCAATACCAATAATAATCTTAATACATTATTACTATTTCTATTGCTATAGTTAACCCCCTCCTTCAATAATAAAAACTCTACCCACACAAATAAGGTCACATTCTAAAAAATTCTAACATTAATAGGTTTTTTGGTTTTTTTTTGAGGAACATGCTTCAATAATTTAACTTATCCTTGCATAAGAATATAAAATCCAAATTTGTATTGGTTTCTTGTAATGAATTTTCCTGTAAAAAGGGTAGCAAGTTGGCACTCCAGAGCAGAATAAAATAAATAGGGACAAAAAGACTCTTTATGGGGAGGCAACATGAGTGCAGAAGCATCATTGTGTAGTCATCCAGAGTGTGTCTGACCTTTCCTCACGAAAGGAAAGTATCTCTATGAATTTTGGTGGATAGAAAACTACAGGTTGTTGTATTCAGTGAAATAATAGTCACTGGTAAATTACCTCACAGTAAGCATTTGTATTTTTGTAGTAAATACAATTATGCATTATAGCGTCAGCATATTAATAGCCTTTCCTTTCTTGCAATCCACTATATTCCTTAAAAGCCATCTGTGGTTTGTGAGCTGTTGATGTCAATGTATTTGTAGCTTTTGCATAGAGGAAAGTTTTGTATTGATTACATGCATGGTTTATAAAAGGGGTAGCTCTTGTCTTTTGGCAATTAACTTATTTAAAAATGCTCCAAATAACTTGCCATCTTTAGAGTTCCTTAAAAATCTGCTTGTATTTCTTCACTTACAGTGTGACATTTTATTTTTTAACACACAAAGCAAGAAATTAATCTATTTTAATCTTTTCTCAGAATAAATAATTATTAGGAATTACTCTTTACTGAGAAATTCCATGCATCATGATTTAGCCAATGTCTGAGGAATGCAGTGTTGCTGTTTAGAGCACACCCAATAGGAAGAGAATGGTGTTTGAAAATGTGCCATCTGAAACACAAAAGGTTTCAGTGTGCATAAAGCTTTGCAGAGATTTAGAATCAGGAAAATAGAACTCAATAAAGCATGTGAAGTTCACTTAAGTCCTCATTGTGAGAAAAGAGGTGTCTTTTTGTAAATCTTAACTGCATTGATGTTTCTTTTAAATGCTGGAATGGTGTGAGCTGCTATGGAGCCTGGGGTATCAAGCAGGTACCAAGGGCAGTGAAGATCAGGAGAACTTTCTCAGAGTGTTTTAAGGATAATCTGCAAGGAAATAGCCTTGTATGCTCATGCTGTGTTGTGCAGCACTCTTTTTTCTGAAGGGAAGATATGCATTGATGGTCTCAGCTTCTATTGTAGTTAGAGATTCTGTTCCTAGTTTGAAATTGTAGAAATGGAAGTATTGGTAGTGTTTTCAAGATATTTTTCTTTTGGTTCATACTGTAACTCTTACTGGATATTTCTGGTGTAAAAATCTGTCATTACTTTTGCCACAGTTGCTCTCTGGTCTTGTTTGAAAGAGTCGCTGGTAAATGCTACAATATTTGGATGGCTCTAAGCAGCTGATGAGCCTGTTGAGATTGGTAAAATGGGAATGATACAGAGATTGGAGAAATTTGAAAGATGGGTTAGGTAGGCTGGGAAAGTGAGCAAGTTTGATATGGAAATGAGGTACCTCTATTGCTGGATAAAACATCAAGGAATAATAAAGTGGAGAAAGTTTAATGTGGAGATAGGGTTTCAGAAAAAAATACTGAAAGCTTGCATTGCTAACGGGGACTGGTAATTTTTATTTACTTAAGAAAGCACGAAATGTCTGAAACAAACAAGAATTCCATGCTAATTGCAGTAACTTTTGTAATGTTGCAGAGCGTCCTTGTCTTTCAGTGTTGAGAAGAAGTTGTTCAAACCATTATTTTTTGTTTGTTTGGGGGTTTTTTTTGAGTGCTTTGCTTATAATACTGTTATATAATTATAAGGAAAAAATATAGACAAATAAAAATTTTCCCTGAAAACTCCCAGCTCAAAGTCTGCGCTGGAAAGTGAAAGAATACAAGAAAGGAATAAATTTATATATCTTGGTAGTAAGGTGCCTGTCATCTGGGGATTTCAGTAAGGAGCTAGCATTACAAATTGGCAAGGCAGCAGTTTCATTTACCAACTAAATAAGATACGGTCATAAAAATCCATGTTTTAAAGACCAGGGTGTGAAACTTCAACTCAGATATTGCTTTCCATCACAACATATGGATGTGAAAGCTGGAAATCCAACAAAGGTACAGACATCTAAATGCCTTTGAAAGCAAATGCCTTAGAAAAATACTATGTATTAAATGGAATGAATTTATAACAGATGCCAAGATTCATTAGACAGCTCAAAAACCCCTTGGCTCTAAAGTTATCCAGAAAAGAAGATGGAATTATCATCTGGAACATATGTTAAGAATGAAGCCAGAGCATCTGTCATGGAAAACATGCCACTGGGCAGCTGGAGGAACACACAAAAAGCACCAGCTGAAAGAGTCTCTCCATCGAACGACACCAAAGGTAAAAAGGCTGTGGGACATCACACTGGATGTGTGAGGAGAGGTTCAGAGCAGACAAAAACTGCACAGGGCTTTTTGGCTCTTTGTGGGTTTTTTCCACTATTATAAACTGAAGAGTTTTAGGTTGTTTTAATATTGCAGAAGCAAGGAGTGATTAAAAGTAGAAGGTCAGAAGTAAAGAGTACAGGTTATTAAGTAGAGTATTTAATTATAATGTATTTTAGTTTATTTTAGAATTTGTATGTAATTTCAGTCCTGAAAAGAGAAATAAGATTGTGTAATTAAATAAATCTTCAGATGCATTCCCACTGATTAGCTTAATGTATAATAGAGCATTCAGGATTATTTAAATAAAAATCCAGGCTTATTTTATCCAAGTAACCTACAGTTGATGACAGTACTATGGATTACCTTTTCTCTGAGAACCCTTGCTCTTATATTTTTCTACTTTTTTTGCTTCATAGGAGTTCTAGAATTTCCAAACCAGCATCTCTCTGCAATATAGTGTCTTTTAACTTGCCCTACTAGGAGCCTAATGTTACAAAGGTTTGTGTTGGAAACTGCAGAATTTGAATTCATGAAAGACTTTTAGTTGAAATGGAAGCTTTTAAATCTGTTATCTCAATCTGTCTCTTGCTCATGCGTTATGCAAAACATTTTATTAAATGTTACGATCTCAACAAAGTTTGTCCAAGTAAGCATTCAGTAATTTCTTAGATTTGGTAAATAGATTTGGTTTGTGTTTTATTTTCCCCTTGTGATATTCAAGGGGGGGAAGAAAATCTCCCAAACAGGGGTGTGGGTGTGTGTGGGTGTGTTATGGTTTTTGGGTTTTTTTGTTTGTTTCCTTGGTTTCTTGGATGTGTTCTTTTTTGTTGTTTTGTCTTGTTTTGTTTGTTTGTTTTTATTAATTTGGGTTGTTTGTTTCTCCCCCTCACTGAATCATCTCACTGATCCCAGCCTAGCACATGGGAATGAGTGTATCCTGTGAGAAATTTGAACAGCTCACTCACCTTCTAGATGCATCTTATGATTCTAAGTAGTGAGCTAAGACTGTTAGTTCCACTTAGCAGGATAACAAGTTTAGGCAAAATGAATAACTCTTCAAACATATCCAGTGTTTATTGATAGCTGCAACTTTTCTGCTTCTTCCACTTACAGTACATGAGCGTTCTGGTGATTATTTATTAATGCCTCATAAAGGGGAGAGAGACTTTCAAATGCAATTCAGCTGTACTTACAGGCTCAATGTCGAGGAAACAAAATTTGGTTTCATTTTTGTTCTTAAATATTTACAGATAGTATTTTTATCCCATTTACACATTTGGTGTTGGTGGAGCTCAGTTCAGATACCTTCCTCTCATGCACTGCAGGTAAAGCATCTATCTTTAGTCTGTCCTGCAGAGCCTGCACAGTCATGATTTTCTACTTCCTCAGATTCTTCACCTGATTTATTGTGTTATTAGGTCCAGTTAGGACTGTAGTTAAAACCAACACATTTTGTCAGAGGTTGTCCGCTCTGTCAAATTCAGAGCAGATTTCAGTTATGTTATATGAAAAAATTAATCCAGCACACTCCAGAATATCTCTTCTCCTTTTGTTTCCGTGGCCATTTCCTCTTTTGTGTGCATGGCAGTTGAAATTTCTGTGTATCCAGATTGTTATAATGTACTTCTGGTAGTATTGAAGGCAAACTTAGAAATAATGTCTCTGGCAATAAAAGAAGTGATAAGACATTGTGTAATATACTATTTCAAGTTATGTGTTGCCTAGAGGTTTGAAATGCAGTTGTCCTGTGCTCACTGCTAAAGATTTTTGCTCAAGAGTCCATAACAATAAAAAATCTTCAAGAGCTAAAAATACAGGATTACTGTATTCTTTGACCTGTGGTCAGAGAGTTGGCAGGAGTTGCCTTGTATTGTTTGTTCAAGGTTTGTTTGAAGAGAACAATTATAGGATGATCATTAAAAATATTGACATATTTTTCAGGAGCAGAGGATTAAAAACACATCTTTAAGAAAGAGGGTTTTTAAGTATTAAGGTGGATTGCATTAAAGAAAGTAGGAACAAAAAGCAAACATTGTTTAAATCTTAATTTGAATACTAGTTATTGAGGAAGTGGTTGTTTGTTGAAATTGTGCATATTTCTGTGCATTTTCATTGTGGTGTTTTGATACAATACACTACAAAATTTAATTTAACATGATCTTGATCTCTTAAAAAAGATAGGCCACCCCTCCTTGTAGAAGATCTCCAGTAGGATGAGAGGACTCCTTGGTGGATTTTTATCAAAGACTGTATGAAGACTTCATCTCCCCAGTTTGATGCGCAGTCAGAATCAATCTAGACATAGAGGGTGATAGTTAGGACTGAGAGGGTTTGCCAGGTTGATAGCCTTGAGTCAGTGATTCTCTGGTATTGAACTCTGGTTTGCACAGATGAGAGTATGTGGGTTCCCACAGTACAGCTCTGCTGAGTTTATGCCAGGTTTTTTGCTAAATTAGTTCTGTAATAAAATTGGAATGTTTCAGTCTTTGTCTTTCTGCTGTGTAGGGTCAGCACGCCTGTGTTGTTTTGTCCTTGTCCCTGACTGAACTTTATTCCTTTCATGGCTGGTTTGAGATGTTGTTTTGGGAATTGCCTGTGAAGGAGGACTGGCATTTCCCTCCATTTTCCCTTTGGATGTACTGCTGGATGTAGTCACTCATGCTCCTCCCAGAAACTGTTTAAAGCAAAATAAAATTTCCCCTCCAGATGCACTTTTCTTAAAACCTAGGTAATCATTAATTTTATGATGTTTATAATATCTGATAAGGTGACTGTTATCAGTGTTGTACCTATGATGACAAAAGAGTGCTTCCTGTGTATAAAAACTGTTTATTAAACAAATTGAGAGTTGCATTGTAGATACTGTTAATAAGATAATGGACAAATGTATCACTTTCTCATAAACCTCACTAAGCTGGGAGAACTAGTGTCCTTATGTTGTAAACAGTTGTCCTCATGTTGTAAACTACCTACTAAAATAACTAGATAAGTGCAAAAGTACTGGTCTGTGTTTCCAAAAAGGCTGCCAATTGAGATTATGTATTGACACATTTTTATTTGAGTTAAAAATATTGGAAGAAATTTTGAGTGTTAAAATTGTGTGTCCCCCATTTTGACGTGGACTCAAAACCAGAATAAGTCCATGCATGGTGTTTATTTTGGGTGTTCTTGAAAGCTCCAGTGATTATTATTATATACAAAGTAGTCCTGCAACTTAAACTTTATTTGGACCAACTTTCTAACAACATGTAGTCTAAATTTCCCTGCTGATCGTTTTTTGTACTGCCATCTGTAGATGTGAGGCACAATTAATCACTGTCCTCCTTATGAGACTCGCATATTTTAAGATGATTATATTCCGCCTTCCTCTTACTCCCTACCATATTCTCTGTTCTAGGATAAGCCTCGTTATTTTTAGTGTACTTCAAACTTGGTATTTTCTTAAAAATTAAAAAAATCCCTATACAGTCTGGTTCTCGCAGGACCTTTACCAATTTAGTGGCTCCTCTCTTAATTTGTTAGTCCTCAAAATTTGTAAATGCTGATATTTCAGAGCTCTTATCTTTACTGGATAAAAAGAATAAATTCTTTTTTAGTTATTTTTTCCTTGATTTGTGTACAAAATCTTTGGTAATACATAGCATAATGATATTTATCTCTTATGTTATTTGTCTTTTTTGTAACATCATTGCATTGCTTGTTCTTCACAGATTTTTCTAAGACAATGAAATGCCTAAATCTGGACTATTGTAAAGAACTCTTGCTGTATCGGCATCTCTATACGTGACTCACTTGTAACTGGATGATGTTTTTTTTTATCTTTAGAATGTTTATCCTGCTCTTTATTATTCTGTATCTGATTTGCTAAGAGCATCCTTATTCCAAAGGTGTTTTATTAAGATTTACTGATCTCTTCTGTGGGGTTTTATTTTTTGTGGCAAATAGCTTTTTTTGTTATACTCAAATAAATGATCTTTTCAGAGTGCCTGTGACTGTCAGCTCACTGATCAACTAAAAACAGAATTCAGAGAGTGAGAAATGGAGAATTATTCTTCCTTCCATCATTTAATATGTTAGAAAAAAAAAATCTAAGGCTTTTAATGGGTGGTGACATCAGAGTGATCGAGGATATTTTGATTGTTCTGGGAAGCTGGTGAATAACCTTCATATACTTTTTTTAATCTGTTGATTTCCATCAACTGTCATAGTGTTATTATAATCTTATCTTTTATTAACACATCCTATTACATTTAAATTTGCCCATGACTTTTCTTGTGCTAAGGATTTTTAGCTTGTTTGCTTTAGTATGTATTATTAAGAAAGCTGAAAATAGTATATGACTGTGGGCTTTTAAATATTTTAATATTTGTTTCTATTTTGGGTGTTTCAGCAATTGTTAGTCTTCTCTGAAGAGACAGAGGACCTTTTTAAATCAAAATAATGGATTTTTGTGATGTTTTATTCCCTGAGAAAATAAAATAGTTTTCTGTTTGCTTATATAAAGCTTACTGTTTCCACCAGAGGAAAATAAATATAGTGATACCCTGAACTGTCACAGGTGGTGAAGGTACCCTGAACAATGATCTACAAAATCTTCGAGCAGTGATCACTGCAGAAATCTTGCTTTGATAAGAGATTAGGTGGTCTTTACTTGTGACCCCTACTGTCCATTGTGGGAGGATTACAAATTCTCTTTGAAAGTGCATCTGTGCTTAGGTGGGATGGTTATTTCTGTGATTTACTTCTGTTTGAGAAGTTTGCTTTCAGGTTTGTGCTAGTGCTAATTTTACAGAGAAAATACATATAATATATATTCCATGTTGTTTTTTCTTTGTCTGGGGATGTGTGTATTTTTTTTTTGGGGGGCTTTGCTTTGGTTGTTTTTGGTATTGTTTTTCTTTTTTCTCATTCATGCTTCCCTGTTCCCTCCCACATTTGTTTGCAAGAAGGGGCTCTCTGCTGTAATAGGTTTGGGCATGGAGTTGATCCAGCAGAACTTTTCTGCTACTGTGGTCTCCTTGGCCATTACTTTATTCCAGCAGGTTGGAAGTGTGATTAAATGGGAAATAAACTTCTGAAGTGCTTCCCCCCTTCCCTGTCCCTTGCCTCTAGCAGAACATCCTGTCTGTTCCTCAGCAGTGGGGTGTGAAACATCTCCTGCACGTGTCCTGGCCATTCAGGAGATGCTCCTCGTTTTTTTGGGAAACTTGCAGGCAGTCTTCTGGCTGCCATCTCTGCCAGATAGCTCAGATTTTAGAGCTTGGGCGAGGTAATTCCTGGGAGAGCAGTCACACGTGGCTGGCTTCTGTAGCACAGTAGTTCACCTTGCTCCATTTAGCAGGCAGCGACAGACAGAGCGCGGCACCTGAGGCGACTGAAGAGATAATCTTCTTACAACCCAGAACAAATCCCCTGGTGGAGGAGGATTCCTCCAGGTTCTGCCCTATTAAAAGGTGGGGATTTCCTGCAATGGGTAGGCTTTGCTCTGACAAGACACCTACATTAGCAGGAATTTGCACAGCAGTTGAGTCCAAATGCAGACATGTGGAGAGGGTTTTTTTTTTTTTTTTAAAAAAGAAAAGGTTTTCCCCATAAAGCAGCAATTTCTGACATTAAGTTCACAGCTTCAGACTTGGGATATCTACAGAAATGTTTGGCATGCCAGCCCCCAAACCAGACCAGTCAGGTTTGACTTGCTGTTCACAGGTGCCCAATATATGGGTGCTAGGGATGTGCAGCCAGCAGTAAACTCTGTGTCTGATGGATGTTTGTCCTGATTTCCCTTCTTGCTTCTCCCAGTCCCAGCCCCCAGCTTTGCCTGATCTCCATCATCTAAGGCTTCAGACAGGATACATAAGTAGGCATGTACTTTTGAGGGCTTGGATTATTTTAGAGATGGCAAGTGCCATGTAGTGCTGAAATGGGAACATGAAACTTGGTATGGTTTTTCTAGGAAGTTACTGTACATTTCCATGTAGATTTCTACTTAAATTCAGTGCACTCTGTCTTCTTGTGATCAGTTTTTGTTGTAACATGGGATTTCACACTCCTTTTGTAGTTTTAGACTCACGTTCCCTACTTATTAGGCAAATTGGGTGTTTTAATGTGGTCCTACAAGTGCTCATTAAAGCTATTTTTCCAACAGCTGATCATTATTTCTCCTTTTTTTTATTTTTTAAATTTCCTTTTTTTTTTTTAAATTTGAGAAAGCTGGCCAGCAGAGATTTTATTTCATTTGTTCTGTGTAAAGTAGTAATTTCCTTTTCCATTCTTTGTTCTTACAGCCTTTAAATGCTTAGAAATTTGTTTTCAGTTGCTGCAAGTACCCTAAAAAAGTTTCTGTCTGTTTTATTCTTACCTATGGATGTGGCTGGATGCTTTATTTATAGTGCCAGACACAATAAAGACTACATAATCAGCTAATGCTTTTCCAGATGAGTCAAGTGTTTTGGGAGTGTGAATCAGCTTTGAGACATATTTCTTAATTTTGAAGTCACTCATCTGAGAAGCACAAAACACAGGAATAGGAGAAGCAAGACCACAAACTTTGCCGATAATGTATTTTTAAATTTTCATCAACTTATTTAAAAATCAAATTGTTTTTATTGAATATGAGTGTCCAGTGGCCCAGCTGGCATTGTTTTCAGCAATCTAGATGATGCTTCTATTTAATGTGTGTTTTGACTGCATGCTGCGTAAATGACTTTCCTGGATGAAAAAACCTTACACGAACAGTCTTTTTGCAGTTTAACATTGTAATTTTTTTCTACAGAACAAAAGCACACTGATATAGAAACCACCACTGAAGGAGTGTAAAATGGTGATACTGGAGAAGTTTTGAATCCTGACCTGGTTAACTTTAACTTTGCAGTAGCAAATTATGCCTTTTCTGCTTTTAGAACTCATTTTGATAGGCATAATTTCTTCAGAAAAAATACACAGGAAGAGCTGCATTTTTATTCCCTTCTATAAAGTAATGTTTGCTTAATGGTATATGAGGATTGTGTTTGTGAACTAATACAATTTCACAAAGTAAAAATTAGAAATTAATTATATTTTCAAACATTCACTTATTTTATCATATCTGAAAGGTTCTTTGCAGTTTGGTACAAATGTTGGCACTATGAATATGATCTTTGTATGGAGAAATATTTTCATAGTTAGGCTGTAGTACCTTACTCTTTTGCTTTGCTGTCATTATATTTGGATGACTTGAAACCTGATGGAAGTGTGGTGATAGACACAGATAGGAGGTAAAATGCTTACTGTCCTTGTTGTCAGTATTTGGGGTGGAGAGGAGGTAAAGACCTGTGCGTAAAATCATTTCAGGTCACATCAGAAGTGCAAGCTGTGTCTTGTATTTCATTAAGGGAGTGTAAGGGAAACTGATAATAACTACTAAATATGTAATATATCTGTAATGATAAAAAATTTGCTAGTGAATACATTAAAAAGTTCATTATTGATTTCCAGATATTAAAATGATGTTTGCAAGACCAGACAGAAAATATGTTTAAATACCTGAGAGCTCTCCTAGAAATTTGTAGTGTTGTTATATGTGAAACGGTGAGCATACCTTAACATTTTACATGTACAGTGAAAGACTGCATAAATAAAAATCCCAGGGCCTGTAGAAGTTGACTCAAACTCTGTGATGTCAGTCTGTAATATAATTGAGTGCCTGTGTTCCACGGGAGCGTTTGCCTGCGAAGGTCTCCGATGTCTGTGCCGAGCCCGGTTGAGATGGATTTGAATCCCTGCCAGTGCATTTCTCTGGCGTGTTACGGCCTTGCTTCCTACAGTGGTACTTTTGCCTTAAAATGATAGATTTCCAGGTGATATAGCACTGCACTTTAAATACACATACTTTTGGAAATTGAGGGTGAAAAGTAATAGCAGAAAATGGAGCAAAGGCCTGGACCTGGCAAAGGAACGCATCCTCTGCCTTCCACCCGCTGCTGGGTTCCTTGGGGCTCCTTAGGGACCCCTCCTGCCTGTGCTGCTGCCTCTCAGGGACAGAAGGGCCACGTGGCTCCCTGCATCTCAGCAGACTTTTGCTTGAATTCAGTCCCTGTGACCTGTGCAGGTGGCTGCTCAGAGAACTTTAAGTTGGTGGAGCTGTTACTGAACCTGAATGAGTAAAATCTTTGTTAGTAAATGTGTTTTGTGTACTCTCTCTCTTTTTGTCCCTTCTCTCTCTGGTCACCAGGATGTTGAAACTTCAATACCAGAATTTTACACCCCTAAGGGTAGGGCTCTCTGTTTTTCTGAAGATACTGCTGCCCTTCTGAATGTATTAACTTTTTGTGGAGTCTGTGATGTTTACACCTCAGAATGTCTAACTATTCAGGTGCCTGAGTAGAGTTAGGGTCTGCCCTCAAATAATATGGAATTATGCTTATGTAGCTTACTCACAAAATTACAAGGTTATGTAATTTTTCACGTGCATAGTTCCTTTAATATTAAAAATGGAAATTTTAAAGTCTACTGTTCGTAGATTAAAGTCTACTGCAAATTCGTAGAATACAGACAAAATCATAAAATATTCTTAAAAGTGTGAAGAGGACAATTTATTGCTTACTTAGATGTGTGAAGAAATCTCACAGTATATTGGTGGTGTGTTTTCTAGAAATACTGTTACTCTAATTCAACCCACCTTGAGAACTGGAAATAAAAATCTTGATGTGAAACACACTTTCACAGCAGAAGAGAGCAGGTGCAAAATGGAAAAGCAAGCATTTTTTCAAGTGGCATTGATTGTTTTCTGTGCAATATGTAGGAACACCAGAATATTTTTAGATGAGAAAGATTAAAAAATTATCCATTGCATTTGTGATAACCTATATGTTTGGGTTAGTTATTTATCATTTGCAATATCCATAAAGCTATCTTAAGCATCCTAATTAGGTTTCAGCTTTTCAGAGGGAGGCTGGGAGGCTCTTGTGCAGTTGTGGCAGGGTGGTGGGGTGTGTGCAGCACAGCTGCTTTCTGATGTCAGTCGCTATTTCAATGACACGAAAGTGGGAGAGGAAGAGCGTGAAAAAGGCAGACAGTTTTAAAGAAAAAAAAGTGTCATCAGTAAGCAAATTATTTTTGCCTGTTTTGTTTTGATTAGGATATGAACTAACAAATAAAGTCTGATTGCTACAAAAGAAATTACATCTGGAGAGTTTAATTGGGGCACTTTCAGAAACTTTTTGGTGAAATGTGTCTTTTTTTGCCCCCGTGCTGGGAAAAGTCTGGATTGTCGTTGGCAAAAATCTTGGTAATGCACATAATTCACCTGGCCTGCAAGCAGAGCAGAATCCTTTCCCCTCAGTGGTCTCTGTTTGTTTGGATTTCAGTTTGTTGCTGGAAGAATGATGGCTTTCCTGTGGAAAATGGGAGCAGCTACACGGGTCCATGTGTAAGGTGCTAAGTTCTTGATGAGCAGGGTGAACATTCCTGGGTTTATTTCCTCCTTCTGTGGGCATCCTTTGGCTATACTGATGATACTATGGTATCTTTTGGGTTTTTATTTTCTTGACTTTTGTAGATATGAGTTGAAAGGAACACAAAACATTTCTACTGATCTTTGATCTCAAAAGTGTGAGGTGAAAATTGTTTCTTGAAAATCTTTCTTAGGATGGACTGTTTCATTTTGGGTATGTCCACCCTGGCACATGGGTTTTGTGGAAAGGCAGGAAAAGTGAGTATCTGGGCATTGGTAGTGAGGGAACTTTCTGGATTTTGTTTGTTTGTTGTTCTTTCTAAAAAGAAATTGGAAATGATGAAAATTTTGGGGGGTCTTTATATATTAAAAAAGTGGTTAATTGAAATTATGAAATAGGTCTTTGGCCACTAAAAATCTGGACAACATTTATTAATGGTTGTCATAAAATCACTGATTTGGAAGTGTAATGATTGTTGCTAATGAATACCAAATAAAATTTTGTGCTACCATTTAAAATGTGATTTGCATACTGACTTTGTTTATTCATACACTTGGAGCAGTCTGAATCACAGTTGGTTTTCTATGGCTTTTTATTGCATCTCTTTGTTTGACTGACCTCAGAAAAAGAGTACTACATGGTGATGGTAAACATTAAAATTTGCTTTAAAAAATATATAGATTTTACTAGCACACACCATTTCAGTTAAAAAGTAAGTTTGTTAAGAGGATATATGTACTTTTTTATATAGCACAGCTATTTTTGTGTTATCTTCAAAGCATTCTTCAGGAAATAATACATGCCTTTGTGAGGGTTTCTTTTGAAGGTAGGTATGATTTCTACCTGAGTGTCATCTTCTTCAGAACATTCCTAAAGAGATGTGAAGCAACACCTGCCCAACTGAGGGCAAGGAAGCAGCTTTTCTCTCTTTATACCTGTGCTCAAGTGTTTGGAGGCTGGTTATAAAAAGGTTAGAAAAAATATTGTGAACTCCATTTTATATTTCAGGTAGAAACACATATTGGTGCCTGGTTTTCATACCAGACTTTTTTCTTCTATATGGGAAACTTCATTTGCTTGCATCCTACATGTTGTGAAATATGTAGGAAGAAGACTTAAAAATTAGTAGTGCTGCCTGCAGATGGTCCAGTTAGTTTGGCTTTCAGTGTTGAGGACAGTTCCCATCAAAAAAAGGAAAACTACTTGGAATTATAATATGGGATTGAGTGAGCTGAGGGGTGGGTGATATTAGTGGTTTGCTGCTTTTAGCAAGCTTGTCTAGACAGTATTTCTTTTCTTTTAATTTTTAACTGTGATTTAAAAAAAATTATTTACAGTACAGCTGTACTAATGAAGTTTCACGCTTTCATTTTTCTTTTTGTGTTGAACATGTTTTCAATATTTACTTAAAAATAAATTTTCTTCTCTCATATTGCCCTGGAATGTTTGATGCTATAGAAATTATGTTTGGATAGGATCATGTTGTATCGTAATTGCCCATGATATTTTGTATACCAAACTATACAGTAGCAGATTTAACTAGAAATATTGCATAGTGACACATTGTATTCTAAAGTATAAACATTTACAGAGAAAAGTAGCAGATGATAGAACTAAAGTTCAGCATCTTTCCCCCCTTTCTCCACTCAAGTGTTTTTCTTTATAAAAAAACAAGGATTTTTTTTCTTCTCTTCTTTCTTTTCCCTTTCCCCTTTCCTCCTTCCTTCTAATTAGTCTAAATTAGTTATGATATCATTACACACAGAGTTAGGGGGTTCGTTAATTCAATTAGATTTTTAAATTTTCTTCTCTGTAATTTAAAAAGGCTGGGTTTATCTTAAGTTTTGACTTAACCTTTGTAATTGGTTAGTAAAACAGACCATCACAGGAATAACTTAGCCATCTTCAGAATTGTTGGAAAATTTAATGTTTCCTTATGTGTATTCATGCATGTATAAACATTATTTTTACTACCTATAAAGGGCAGTTTTGACAGTGATAGGTACCTTCCTCTGAGTTTGGGGGAGAAAATAATAAATTATTGAATTATTTTTTTTACTGTTTGTGGTGACACGTTATGGTATGCTACCTTAAGAAAAAGTTGGTTGTAACATTGTTGTTTCACCCTTTTCATGGGAAGTGTTGGTTGTTCATTGAACCTTTAGTTGTTAATTCTGTGCAAAATGAATGGCTTTATAGTATTGTTCCTCGAGGAACTCTAAATACAAGCCTTCAGCAGTTATGTGACCTCTTTTTCTTCAAAGTTTGATGATTTTACAGCGAAGTACAAATTTTCTTCAAGGAGCTCTATACTGATGTGCCTAACATTTTTAAGAATTGAGGAAGTATAGATTGTAAAATTAATTCTGTTTTTATTATTTTTTGTTGCTACCAAGACTGAAACTTTAATGTTTGGTGATAAAAACATTGAGAATGTTGATGTGCCTGTATTAAAACAAATTTATTATTTCTTCCATAGGTAGTGATTTATTTGGTAATTTTTTAGAATTAAGAAGTTGTTGGAATAAATTTTGCAGATTTTCTCTGTTGCTATCACAACAAAATAAGTCAGATTTGTGGATGACATCTGCCCAGACTGTTATGGTTTGTTGTGAAGTAGGGCTTGACCTTTTAGTTTACTCACCAAACTGGGCATTTTAGTGGGTTCTGTAGCTTAGGTTAAATAACATTGCTTTTTGATGCCATTTCCTTGCAACTTTCCCCTTATATTTTATTCAATATAAGGCAAATTGGAATGACTCAATTCTCATCATGCCCATGTCAAGCTTATATATAATTCTCACTGTTTTTTCTGACCTGAGGTGACAGCTGAAAGGTGAGCTCTTCTGTGTTGATTCAGTATATTCAGATCAGCAGAGATTTCTGATCTGCTCCAATTCTTTATTGTAAATGAATCTCACCATGTGTTTTTTTTTGTTGGAATTCATTCTTTTCAGGTTATTCCTCCTAATTAAGGTAACTGGTATTTTAGTGTTGCTGATATATCCATTCTTTACTGTATAAATATTGTCTTTGTAGCATTTTTGTACTTGAAAAAGTAATATTAATTTAAAATTAATGGTCTTTTTTTATTAATAACCACATATGCAAAAAAAGGAACATCTGCCTTCCAAATGTTATTCAATGATTGTAATTAAAAGGTTAAATAAAAGCTGAGGCAAGCTTTGAATTTTGAAGCATTTGCAACAGCTAGTAGTCTGACTTACTGCAGACATTTTTGTCAAAGTTGAAAAAGTTAGAGCTAATTAATTTCTTGGGAGACATATGATGAAATTGTAGGTGTGATAACATATTTGAGTAACATATGGTCGTTATGGGGCACCTTTCTAATGACTGAGCACCAAGTTAAATATAGACTTTCCATTTTTTCACCACTTCTATTAGTGGTTCTTTGTTACTACAATTTAAACTCATCTTATTTTCTGTCACATATGAAATAAGATTCTTTATATGCTTGTACGAAATTTAGAAAATATTGCTACCGCAGTGCTGCACCTTGGTGAAATTTACTGAGGAGGACAGTTCATCTGTGGCAGCCTTTTGATTTTTGTAGCATTAATTGTGATTATGTGCATTTTGACCTCCACTTTAAAACATGTGAAACTTGCCACAAAATGTTTAGATGCATGTGCCCAAGGTAGGAGCATAAAATATTTTGGAGAGATTGGTAGAAAATGCATGCTTTGCTTTAATCAGCTGGTGTAATATATTATGTCATAAAAAGGAGGACAGAGGTAATTTTGGAACACTTTCTGATTCAGTCTACATAGCCTTAATAAACTGTATTATGTTGCTTGAAGGGCAGTTCTGCTGTTCCTTAGGAGACTGTAAATAAAGATTGTCAGAGAGTAAACAAGTGTTGTATTTTGTAATTAAAGTAATCAGAAGCTTTACCTAGTTTTAAGTTTCATTTATTTATTATAATAATCTAGAGCAAATTTCAGGCTTTATTATTTCAGCATCAACAAGCAGAATGAGAAATTCAGGACAGAATAATTTAGTGGTGGTGACACATGAATGAGGAAGGAAATAAAAATGTTTCAGGTGAAAATGAGGAACAAAATGGAAGGAAAAAGGTGGGGTGGTTTTGGGCAGGGATGGAGGAAGTAATGGATACATGAGAAAGCTGCTCTCTGTGGTGGGAGAAGATAAAGGATGTGTGTTGATGGAGGCTAAGTGGGAATTGTCTTCTGACTTGAATAAGAATGGTTTTGCAAGTCATGTTGCTTTCTGTGTTTCAGTGTCAACTGAAATGCAAGCTGTGGGTTGGCTTTTTTTCTTTTTTAATGAAAATGACAGTTTATTTGGTTCGAAAGGAGCTCTATTGCTCAGAAATTTTGTGTTGCTGGAGAGGAAGCTGGATTATCACAGCGTCTGAGTTTAGAGTAGCTGCAGCTTCAGTTTCAAAGCTTTGTCATACAGCCTTTCCTGTGGCTACAGAGCAAAGAGGGCGTGGAAGGGATTTTAGCTCCTACTAGGAGCATGGTCGCAATTATTGTTTGAATGTGGCCATCTATTTCTTACAGGAGAGTGAAAAAACTGTGCTGATACTTACAGAAAATCTCATACTGCTGGGAAGGAGCAAATGGAGGGGTTGTGTCTTGGTATCTGGGGTATTAGTGGAGAGGAAAAAGCCTGAGGAAGACGAGAGTTCTACAGTGCTGTGGGTGTGCCCTGGTCACGCACCGAGCAGTGCGCACAATGTCCTTTGGGCATTCCTTACTACAGTGATTACATTTCTCTTCTGGGTAATTTCTGTAAAACAGGAAACTTTAATATGTTTCTTGGTGTGTGGAGTTTTTGACTAACTAAAATGAACTTTGTGAATAAATTCCTCTTTTGGTAGCAGGAGGTGATGAGTGCCTGTTGGCAGTACAGGTGGAGTAACGGGGTGGAGAGGCTGCCATAACACTCATTCAGTTCACACTTAATGTTCAGTTTTAATAGTCCTGATGTGCTGTGTACATGTAATTGTATGTTTTTACTTTAGCTGTTTCCTACAGGTGACATTTGTATGTTTTTATTTTAGTCTGTTTGCCTACAAGTAGGTGTGCTCACATCTGAAATCATCAATATTATACTTCTAAGGCATGAATTGTGGGGCCAGATGTGATGAGGTCAGGGCTTCAGCTATTCACATATTTCATTGTTTATTGTTAAAAATCCCTGAAGCCCAGAATGGACTAGTGTTCAGGGCGGAGGGTGTATGTTAAAAATCTAATTAAAAAAAAAAAGCATCTTGAGGCACATGATGAACTCTCACATCTAAGCATTTTTGGATGCTTTCATAGCCATCTGTAGAGGAAGGATCATTGATTATGCATCAGCCAGATAAAAGAGATCATTCTGATATATTTCTTTCTTCACCAGATATCATTTTACTGCAAAATACTATGGTATATTGATTGGATGGTAAAACCAGTTTTTTTAATGGATGGCAATAAAAGCATACTGTATAAAGAACACAATTATATGCTACAGCAAAAGGTTGAATTTCTCTTAGTGGTTACTGATAGCTGTATAAATCATAGGAGGAAGGAAAATATTGATGAATTAAATTTAAAATAAATCACCATCAGACCACCCCCCACTATTCTTCTGAGTTGAAAGACTGTAAAAATAATATTGACAAACCACTTTCCTACTTAAAACTTTGACTGTTCAGTTGAGTATTGTTTAGTCTTATGTTATGAAACTAATAATTAAAAAAGAAGTATATAAATTTGTTTATTATGATAGACAAAATTGCCTTCTGCATTTGTTTAGGAAGATAATGTGTATTTTATTAAGAATATACATCATACAAGTTAAATTCTATAACATGTGGAATGAGCACTAGCTTATGAAGAGACATGAAAGACAGATCTTCATAGTTTTATATGGGAGATGGATATAATGTAGAATAAATTCCTGTTCTGTTGCTGATCACTTTGTTAGACGTGTTAGATCACAGCATAAGCCTAATTTGCCTGATATGAGCCCCATAATGTTATTTTTTAAAAAGGAATTCAGAAGAGCAGAAAGCAAGAAAGCATTGTTATTAGTTTGTTTGTTTTCTCTTTAAAACAGTCTTTCAGCTTTGAGTATTGAAATAATTCCAAGCATTCAAATGTTAAAATACCACATTTGGCATATGACATTTCTTATTGAGAAGCAGATCTGTGTTTGTAATTTTTCTGTAGTTTGGGGTTTTTCTTGGGGCTAGGGGTGAAATCTGAATAATTTGCTAGGTTTTTTTTTTCAATTTCAAGAAAAAAGGAATTTTTTATTCCAACTCTTTGTTACCTGTTGAAAAAATAAGCAGAAAATATGTAAGGGAAACTGCTCGTTTTCTCTTTAGGTTTCCCTCAGCACTCCAACACTGTGAAAGATGCAGTCATGTACTTTTTATTCTATGTGAGGGACAATTCAGTTCATTCATTCATTCATTCAATGGGACAATTTCTCTCACTTTACAGTTCTCAGTTTTTTGATACTGTGATTGAATACTGTCACTGCAGTTGCCATTGAGACTGGGGGTTTTCCTTGTGTTGTTGTTGTTGTTGGATTTTTTGTTTGTTTCTTTGTTTGGTTTTTATGGCATGTTTGTGGTTTTGTTTTTTTTCTCTGGGGAGATCTCGAGACAGAAATGCAAGAAAAATACAGTATGCCTACAGTTACTCTTTGAAATAAAGGGATGAATTAAACTGTAGGTAAATAATCATTAATCATGTAACAAAGAAAATGAATTGTCAAATGTATACACAGAATTAAGACTGTATTTAATATACATATGCAGTAAACTTTCTAAGAGATAACTGTGTGCCAAAGTCCTTAAATTCAATGTGTCTGCTGGAGAATTTTATTACACATTAGACATTATGAAGCAAAGTTGAGACCAACTATCAAATAAAGAATAAAGGAAATACTGAGTAGTTTTTTGCTTAGTGTCAGGAGCAGAGTTCCCATGCTAATATGAATGTATCTAAAATTATACCTGTGTAGTCAGCTTTAGTTCTGGCATTTTTATAACTTCGTGAATACTTGGTAACTACCTGGTCAGCTTTTTAAAGGAATTTACTTTGAATGTGACTTCCTATTTAAAAGCCAGCTCAAAAGTAATTGTATTATGGGGAATTATCTCTCAGTTTGGGTTAGAACAGATATTTTCACTTGAAACATGTAACTGGTGTCTGTAACAACCCCTTATTTGCCCTTTTCTTCAAGATACTATGAACCTTCTTTTGATTGTCCTACTACTCCTTATTTGCATGTATGCAGTCCAAATCTGGTCCTTTCTTGCTCTGGGTTTTCTCAGAACCTTGTGAGTCCCAGCTGTTGCTCCATGCTTTCAGCTCATTTCTGTGACAATTTTCAATTTCTCTCAACTTCTAAATGTTCCAGCCATCCAAGTACCCACTCTGGCCAGCTTGTTCTTTTTATCACCTGCTGCCCCATTGCAGCAGGTTCCGAATTCTGCAGTGCATTTGTCCTGGTGTGAATTATTCCATGTGGACTGCTTCCTTCATCTCTCTAATACCCAGACATCATTAAAGGCAGTACTTGGAGTGTGAGGAAGAGCCCCTCTGCTCTCATTCTGTGGCAGAAAACTGATTGTCAGAAGGAGCAGTTGCAGAAATAACAATCAGGTCTCTACATCAGGGAAGGAAGAAGTCGCCTGTGTAACACACCTTTGGGGAACTGGGCTGCCAGGCTCAACAAGTCTTACCCGAGCAGGTGTGGAGTATATATATATCTGTATATAAATATTAATAACATCTGAATGGCTCTACCTACAGGCATCTCTGACATCCAATGAGTTCTCTGCCAAATGGCAAGTTCCAAGTCAAATTTCAGAGCCTAAAGATTGTACATTTTTGACAGAAGATTTATTATGATGTCTTTATACAATAGCATGACTGTGTACCTTCCCCTAATTCCCTGAGAAATAACTGACTTAACTTCTTTCAACTTGTATTCAGCTTCAGATAAATTAGTGGATAGGGTACCTGTAGGTGATGTGAGAATTGGCTCAGGCTGCTGAGGTTACTGTTCAAGCAGGTGATGTCAGCCGTGCTTCTGTGTGCTCCTTCATGCTTTGAGTATGGGGATGCTGCCCTTTTACTATCTCAGATTTTGTTCCAGAGATTGATAACTGTTACACTGTGCAGAAGGAAGGTAAAGAGGCTGAACAATCTTGACATATTCTTCTCTGAAAAGCACAAGGTAATTTAAAGGAATTGATTTACATGATAAGGAAAGGTTTCAAAATACAGACTTATAATTTAAGTGCATATAAGTTGGACACTAATATTCCATTTATTTGACAAAAACACAGTAGGTAAATCAATACAGAGCTCAAACAGCTTTTAAAAGGTAAATGTGATTTAGAGTATCTGTAAAGTACATATACCATGCAATTATTTATTTATTTGGAATAAAATTGCCTGAATTTTGATAATTCAAAGCCTTAGAATTTTTTAACACCAGGTGTAAGTTTTGAAAATTATTTCTAATATTAATTGTGCAAAGAAAATGTGTAGTGGTAATTTCTTGATTGCCCCAGAAGTCCAGACTTGTTGGTCTATCAAAATAATGTGTCTGATGTGACAGCATAGATAATCAGCACATAGGGGAGGAGAATGTCCAGCATCTTGTTCAGATCTCTGGAAGTCTGCAGTCCAGATGACCAGAGAATGATGTTGACAGTAGATGACACTTGGGTTTTTGGTTTGCACAGGTCGTAAGAAAAGAGTTTGTGCTCTTCGTCTTTGATGTCTGGCAAGATTCTCTAGGTATGTGGTGGCAGAGTTGTTACTTCCTTTTCACAACTGTTTCTCTTTATGTAAGAAGTCTGAAAGAGTGTGATGTAATTTGCAAACTACATTTTGAAGTGAGTGTGGCTTAAGTGTGGCCAGCTCTTGGTGAAACAGTATGAAAGAGCCAAGATTCACACAGGAAAATGATTTTTCTTCTCTCTGTCGAGACTTAAAATAAAGAGTACTCATGGTTACAGCGCTTGTGTCTGAAAGTTAAAATGCTCTGATTCTATTTTTCTGAGAGGGTTTCCAAGGGTTTATAGTTCCACTTGTAGATAGAGACCAGAATTTGAGAAAGAATCTCTAAAACATTTTGATTCTGAATCGAAGACCCCTGCCTAGAAGTGTCATTCATGAGAAGCTGTTAGAAACAAACAGAACCCATTTCACAATATCCATCTCCAGAGTAGATGTCATGACAGTGCAAGTCCTGGAACATTCACCTAGAAGCTGACTATTGACTTGCTTTGGTTTTGTCTACACAGGTGACCTGTTCTCCTGCGAGTTAACAACAAACTAAGAGTGGCACCAGTGGTTACTCTGATGCGTGTCTTGTCTCTGATAGTGGCTAATATTTGATGCTAGAGAAGAGTAAAAAGAAAAAAAAAAAAAAGGAAAGATGTTAAGACCTTCTGCAGTTCTTACCAGCTGGCTTTCCTCTTTACTAGCCAGGACAATTTTGTGTCATCATCAGCCTTGGTTCCCCATCCCTTACCTTCATTTACTGATCATCTCTGATATACTGGACCCAAGGGTAGGTCACTGAAAGTTTCCAGTGATGACCTTGATTTTCACTGTGAAAACTGACCACTTACTCTGAATTTTTATACCTGCTTTCTGACTGTTTAAAATTAGTTTTATTTGTTTTTATTGTGAATGTCATCCCTTTTGTCTGGTGGAAATTGAGGATTTTTATGTTAAGGACGTTGTTGAGTGTTGTTTGGAAACCTAGGCAGTCTGTATAAATTGGATTTTTTTTCTGATCTAAATCCTCATTAACTCTTAAAAAAGAAACCTCAGATTTCTGAGATGTTATTTCTTTTTACAGAGACTGTTTCGTCAGTTGTTCCAAGCTTATTTGTCTGCCTATTAATTTTTTTCTAGAGAGAAGTTTATACTAATTTTCTTTATTCAGATGTCAAGTTCTTTGGCTTTCAGTTTTTCTGGATCTCATTTGGAACACAAATTAGAATTTCTTTAAGACATATTAATATTGGAAGAGTGTAGAGGAAATCAGAACGGCTCAGAAAATTTGCCTAGGTAACATTTCTTGAATTACCAACACATCTAAACAAATGCAAAGCTACACCATCCTTTGTAAAGTACCAAAGGTTAGAAAGGATAGTCAAGAAAGCAAAGAGTATTTGCTTTGAAGGAGAGCTGTTCCCTTTTACACTGCTTAACTCATTTGTCTTTTAGCAGGAAAAGACTTGATAAATCACTTGATGTGATTTCTTGTATTAACATGTAAACGTAAAGAAGTTCATAGGCAGGATTTTCTGGCACAGCCACTTGGGTGAAAATCCTCTAAAACATGATCAAACTTGTATATCTGTAGTAATTAAAATCCTTATAAAGTCAGAGTTGTCTGAAGAGGAGGCATGTACACATAGGGGCTGCTGTGGAAAGGTCAGAAGTTATTGAACCAGAGTGGTGATGATTAGCATTAGACATTTATGGAATTTCTTGTGAAGGCATGTAAGAAGTTCTCACCTGGTCTCAAAATCATGCAGTTGTTCAGCATGCTGAAACACATCTTCAGTCAATCTTTTTTTGTCAGAACTTCTCCTTTTTTTCCGTTGTCATATGCAAAGTTTTTAACTAAAGGAATGTGATTCAGTTGTGAACCCAGCTTCTGTGCTCATAAGTATGATGTCTGTTGTGTCAAGGATAATAAGAAGCAGTTACTTCTTACTGATTTCAAGAAGTGGACTCCTTTGCATTGTAAGACAGTGTAGCACAGTAGCTTTTAATGTGGCAGAAAATTGTTCTAAGTCTTTTTATGTTTGTAGGCTTGAATGAATCTTGGGGGTTTGTTTTAGAGGCAATTCCTTAAATGTTGAAAAAACAGTATCTTTGAATCTACACAAAGTGAGTAAAAGGAAATTGAAATATAGGATCAGGGCTAGAAATAGAATTACAAAATGACAAAGACTGGAGAAGAACTGAGAGAGAAAAAAAGGAGTTGGAAGAAATGTGTTTTGTTTCTTAGTTCCTAAAAAGGTGAATCCAGATGAAATTGCCTAGATAAGGTGGTTTACTTATGTGATTTATATTCCACACAGCAAACTGCTGCTCTGCTTTGCTCAATATATAAATATTCATCACAATAGGTATCCCAATAGGTATCCCAAATATATAAAAATCTATTTGTTGGAGTTTTTTTCCCCCAAAGTAAAATGTGGTTTAACAGTGAGACTTTGTCAAACCTACATGGCCTCTTTGTATTTCAGACATCAGCTGATACTCTGCTGGTTGACATCCTTTTGGAATGATGTGTTTGAGCTGCTGCTGCTGCATGGCGCTGAGCACAATGATTTTGTCTGTTAGCGGATATGGATGTTGTGGCCATGAATTCAGAGGGTTGTAAGTGATGTCAGTGTGTAGGATAGTTGTGATGCTGCATGGACACTGGGAGAGAAGACAAAAGAGAGAAATCAAAGTAAACAGTTAGTTTCATAATGTTATTTTTCTCAGTAGTTTTCATTCAATATATTGCTTTTCCTGGTGCTCACCAATAATCAAGAGGCTGATAAGATAAATTAGTAGTGCAATTCTGGTCTAGCATAGAAGCTGCAAAACTTTAAAAATTCACTTTTCTTAAAACCATGGGGAATTCACCCCAGGACAAGAGCACTGGGGAACTGATTGCTTGAAATTGTGGAGGAAGCTTTGAATTTCTTCTTCAAGGAGTTTGTCTTCTAGTGCTGTCAGTGGACAAATCACTGGCAGTGAACCTGAAGGTGTGTGTTGCTGTGGAAGGCGTGTCAGGCATGTGCCTTTCAGCAGTACTGGAAGCATGGTTCAAGACTTTGAATAGTCGGGGTAACAGATTGATGCAGGGTTTATTTATTTATTTTTTTCCTCAGAAACTTGCTTCTGTTTTTTTTTTGAGGTTGTGAAATTAATCAGATAAAGGGTTATTTTCCCATGGTCATACAAGGCCACCTTGATTAGTTTGGAAGGTCATAATACTTATCTGGGTGAGAGAATGCCTCAATTTTATATAATGGAAATTTGATGTTTTGGCCCTGAGGCACTGTTTATGTTAATGTTGATGCAATTTCTGTTACTGTTCTGTGAGATCTGAGGGGGTTTTTTACAACACTGACTTAAGAAGCATTTTGCTCAGCACTTAATTAAGAGGGAAGACTTCCACAAGACCTCAACAGCCTGTGAATGTGGAAGAGTGAACATGAGTTAAAGATGTGTCATATAAAAGCTGAAGCTTTGGAGAGGAGCTCGCTGATACGAGATGTGCGTGCAGTGTTATGTTGACATCTGTGGCAGAAGTACTGGAATCCTGAGTTGGGAAAAAGATTTGAGAATATTGAGTCTAAGTTTTATGTGGGGATATATCTGTGCAATTCCTTTTCTGGTCAGGAATTAAGATATACATTTTGAAATATGGGGAAAATTAAGATACTATAATGAAGGAGATGGACTGAAAAAACCCAAATGGATTAAATTCTTTCTGTATAAAGAAAGACAGCTCTATAACCTAGTTCTCATTTCAGTATTTTTAATGCAATTTTAAAAATACATCTGTGTATTTATAAGTATCACACAGAATTTTGTTTTTATCAATTACGTAAGTGTTACTCCATACCAGTTCTCCCTCTTGCTCGCAGTAACTTCCAGAATGAATGAATTACTGTAGGTAAAATACAGGAAAACTGCAACCTCCTCCTCAAGATCATATGCCAAAAATATATCACAGTAAATTCTTTATGTAGCTGTACAAGGAAGAGTTTGCAAGTTCAAACACATATTAGCAGCCTTTCTCAGTGGGAGATCTAGCCTTAGTTTCAATGAAACTGTTCCTTTAAATATCTCTTTCATTTGTGGTATTATCTGACAAGTTAATGACCAATTCTGCATTTTTAAAATTAATTTTTGAACTGTAATGTCTAAAATTAAAATGCCTTGTAAAAGTCAATAGCCACACTCCTTCTTCATCTTATCTTTTCCATTAATGTGTGTTCTCACTAAGCCTTCATGGAAATGGTAGAGTAATACCTCGTGCAACATTTAGTTGTCTTCATCATCCTGAAAAGCAAGGTATCGTTTCCTTTGGGGGTTAATTAAAGACGCTTGTGTGTAAAAAATTCAGTGTTTAAACTGCAATTTCCCATGAGAAGAACTGAAGCTTAAAATGCCAATTACAATGGAAAGGTGGTAAAACAGGGAATGTAAATTATAGTTTATTAGATTAGATAATTGTCTCAGCTCATAGTTTTAGCTAAATATTTACAAAAAATCTGGCATTCATAGTAGAGCTCATAAGACAAAGATATCACTGTTTACATGAAAAACAATAGTAAGGAGGAAAATAACATTTTGTGTAGCTACCAGATAATTGTCTCTGCCTCCAAAAGAAGAAACTATGTGAAAGAATGGAAATGAAGTTACTCCTTCCTTATATCTCCTGATAGTGATAAATTAGAAATCCATTTCTATCTTAAAAGATCTCTTGAAAATGTCAAAAGATTATTTCAAGGTGTTTATAACAAATCCAGGCAAACAGCATTTTGAGTGCATTTCGACCTGCTTCACTGTTTCTCATGACTTGCAACAAAAAGATACAAGCTTTGACTACAGAATATAGGACTTCTTTGAATGGAGACTCATAGGAAAGCTGGGGAGTTGACTATTATAGAGCCAATACAGTAGAGTTAGTATGAGTATGCCAAACTGGAATTATTTTGTATTTCACTATGAATTTTTGTTAATCTTGTTAATTGAATTTTAGATATTACAGAATCACAGAATTGTTAGGGTTGGAAGGGACCTCTAGAGATCCTCCAGTCCAACCCTCCCAGCCAAGGCAGGCTCACCTAGAGCAGGTTGTACCGGAATGTGGCCAGGTGGGTTTCAAGTATCTCCAGACAGGGAAATTTCACCATCTCCCTGGGCAGACTGGTGTGGTGCTCCCAATGGCACCCTCAATGGCAACAAGGTCCTCCTTGTATTGAGGTGGAATTTCTTGTGTTTTGATCTATTGCCATTGCTCTTCATCCTGTTGGTGGTCAGTACTGAAAAGAGTCTGGCACCCTCCTCTTCACACCTGTCTTTGAGAGGTTTCTATGCATTAATGAGATCCTTCTTGGGCTTTTCTTCTCCAGGATGAATGCGCCCAGCTCCCTCAGTCTCTCCTCATAGGAGATGCTCCAGACCCCACATTGTCTTTGTGGCCTCAATTGGATCCTCTCCCATAGTTGCTCTGAACTCTGGAGTTCAGAAATGAACACAGCATTCCAGAGGTGGCCTCACAATGGCCAAGTAGAGGGGCAGGATCATCTCCCTTGACCTGATGGCCACCTGATGCACCCCAGGATGTTTATTTGATTGACTTCCTAGTACAAGTAGTTTAGTCTTCATCATTACCTGTCCACTAGGAGGTTGAATTTCACTGGTGATGTAGGGAATGAAAGTAACACTGGAGAGCAAACTGAAGTAAAAGATGAATAATTTTCTGTCTGCTTTAAATAAAATGCAATGACAATCGTACATAAAATGGTCTTTGCTCAGTGTGACACTTAAAGGAAAGGACCATGTTGTTGGCTGTGTTTCTTAGACTCTTAAGCTCACAAAAGTAGCCCAGACAGTTTGCTGACCTCAGATGGACCTTTAAGTCTCTGACTTGTCAGACAAGAAGGGCAGCACTCTTAATTGGCATTCAGATCACAGGCAGGCACTGGGCTCAGCGCATAGCCAAGTACTGCTTTAGGATTTAGACAAAGCCACTCTGGCAAAACATCCCAGTTGTCAGGGTAGCTGGCTGTTTCCTAAAGAACTGTTACATAATGGAGAGACTGAGAAAAGCTTTAGGATGCAAATTTTTTTTAAAGTAAAAATTAAAAAAAAAAGGGAATAAAGAAAGTGGCGGTAATTTGTGAAAAGAAACATCCCCCCTCTCCTCGGATGATCTCATTCATTGTTTCTTCCTTCTGTTTAACTTCTCAGGGTCATAAATGTAGTTTGCTGTTTAAAACCGTAGTGATGTCACTGCAAAGGTATTTTGTGGAAATGGGGAAGGGAATTATCTGAAAGTATTTGGGAATCAACACTTAGAGATTTATTAGCCTTACTAGAGGTCAGCTATTTGCATTTCTTCTTCTTTGTGCTTAGTGTAATGTAAACTGGGAATTCAGCTATAGAGTGAGTGTTTACATTTGAGACATCCCGTGGAACAGAAGCGAACCTTGTGTTTATTGCTACAGCTGCCTTCTCCAGTGAAATCGTGATCTAAAGTCTTGCTGGTCCCAGGCCAGATTTCCAACCTGCCCCCTGTGCTGATCCGCTACACAGTGCCAGGGTTTGACACTCCCTGGTACTGTTTCTCCCTGCAGCCTCCAGCATGACATCAGCCCCAAGCCTTGCTCCCAAAGCCACTGACAGCCCCTGCCCGTGCTGGGAACGGGAGAGAAGAGGAGGAGAGAAGAGGAGGAACTGCTTTGCACTGCCTTGGGGCTGTGACAGTGAGCACCACAAAGACAGAGGCTTAAAAAGGGTTGTGTGCTGTGCTTGGAGTGGTGCAGGGGACTGATCTCCATCACAATATCGTGGGTGTTTTGGTGTAAGCAAATTTCATATAGTCCGCCTTAGTTGTAAATGTATTACAGTGTTTTCATTAGTACATGGCCCTGTTTCACAAAATACTTTTGAAAGTGTACTTATTTAAAATATTTGGCAAGTAGTGGTCTCTTTGTTAAGCAACAAAGCAGTTGATTGGAGTACTGTCACCCAGTCCACTGAAGAAGGATTTCACAGAGTCTGTATGTTTTCTGTAAGCTTATGATCTTTGGATTATTTTTTTCCAGGAAATTAGGAGGAATGTCAAATATGGAGGCAGCCAGAGAACACAACTTACAGCGCATGTTCTTGTAGGGACAATGTATTCCTTCTGGAAGCCTGGTCTGTGAGGAGGGATGCTGTTAGATGTGTAAAGCATCTTTACAGAAATACTTAAATGCCACTAACTCAATTTCTTACCAAGGCACTAAATTGCATTTGCTAGCTGGTCTGTAAACAACACTTTCCCCATTGCAGCGAATTATTAAAAGAGGTGAAAGGCAATGGGAAATCAGTTTGGGAAGTCTGAACCAATGGTAATATAGTTAACAATATCAATAACCATGCCCAAAACATGTTGGCAGTAGCCATAACTCAAATTTCCTGTGGCTATGAGGGCATGCCAAAGCAGGCTGCCACTATTCCTGTTCCTCTAGATGTGTTTCATGTGGTTTGTTGGTGCCCATGGGCAGGGCAGTGCACTGGCCCCAGTTGCCAGGGCTGTATGAACAGTTCCAGCTTTAGTGGTTGCCCTTATGCAGGCTTTGGTGCTCTGGAGTGTTTGATTTGAACACTGCATTGTCCACACCAGGTTGTTTCTGGCAGTCTTTCCAGTTGTTCCTTTGTTCACTGCTAGTTATTTCTGAACCTGGGGTGTGTCTCGCTGCTCCTATTAGCTAGGCCTTTTAGCTTGCTCTGTCACCCAGTCTGTGAGCTGAAGCTCCTCTGTTGCTTTGCATCTCCTACCACAGCAGCCCTAAATGTTTGATTTTTGCAATAGACAGTCATGTACACAGCCTGTATTTTTGCCACAAAAGGGGGACTTTCAGGAAAGAGGCTTTCCTTTTCTTACCTACAATTAAATTCTGACCTCATTAAAACTTTTGGATAAAGTTTAGCCAACAAAGCTTACAGGTTACAACTGTTAGGCTACTTCATTTGAGAATGTTGAACACTGTCAGATTCCTTCCTGTTAGATTCCTTCTTCAGCATACTGACAAATACCATAATTTCTCTGGCATTGTAAGTTAGTTCTCTTCAAGAGGAACACTTCAAAATAATATGAGAAATAGACACAAGAGCTGTGTAGGTGTGATATGTTAGCTCGTGCTAGTCACCTTTTCATTCCTGATGGATGGTAGCTAACAAATTACTCATAGAGTCCTGAAAGGAAGAGCTGATTGTCCCCTTCAGATTTCACCCCTGCTTGTTTACCTCAGCTTTTGTGGCTGGTCCTCCCTGGAGTTCCTCAGTCTTCCTGAGGAAATCCAGCAGTCAGATCTGACCTTCTCAGATCTAATGCCTGTGTAACCACTATATACTATTGTTCAGAAAGAGTGTAATCTTCAAATAGTGCTCTGGTATGACACTTGTTAGTAATGTTAGCTGAGAACTTTAGCTTGATGCAAAACTATCTGTCCTTTTCATCAGCCCAGCTCTTTCTAGGAAGATCTCAGCTTTCATCAGCATGCATTCAAAAAATGAAAAATCTGGATGCAGCATTCATGGAAAAGGTTTTTTTAAGAGAAGAATGTAATGAAATGATAAACCAGAGATAACTGTATCATTGTAAAGCTGAGAATGGTCTCCTGTTAAAATTATGTTTCTTTCCTTGGAACCCATGGCTGACTAGTATTTTTATTTTTTTCCTTGACTGATGCACTTAAACCTAGCAATTTCACCTGTTTAGAATGTTCCCATATTGATCTCACATACATGCTTAAGTTTATGTCCTGTATTTATTAAAGTAAATGTAAACATAAGCATGGATTTTTCAGGATGTCGATAGTTTGTAAACCTTTAATATTTTAACAAATAATGCACATTTCTTTGCAACTGCTGATAGGGACTTCTGTTTCATACTCTTCTTTAACTCTGTCTTATAACTTTTACTTGAAACACAGGAACACTGCATACTTGTGTATGGAAATGGGAAACCAGGCTAACCTCCTCCTTATGTTGGAATTCAATACACTGTTTCTCCTAATTAGTTGCCTTTGAGTCTCACAAAGAGTCTTGAACAAACAAACAAACAGAGAGCGGATGTGTCTGCATGGAACTTTGTGTGGTGGTATGAATGAGTAGTGAACACCCTTATAGACTTTTCATTCAGCATATAGCTGAATTACTTGACAATAAAATCACGGAACCATATTTGAGTATCTGCTTGGAGCTGTTAAAACATTTCACAGCTGTTTCTTCTTCCCTTGCAACCTCTTCTTGTAGTGACAGTAGAAGTTATGTTCCCATCAGAAGTTCTGTAACAAATTACTAACTCTTACCATGTTTTACCACAAAATCAGAAGATTTAGCTTAAACTATTACATACCAATTCATGTGATGAGGTGGAGAGATAGTGATACACTGAGGTTAGCTAAGCTGATAACTGCCTCTCCCTATAAGGGCAAAGAAGGGCCTGCTAACTGCAACCTTCACATGTGCATTTCAGCTAGGTCTTCTTGTGTAGGTGTGTTCATCTAAGCATGCAGTGTTGGTTCAGAGAATTAATCTGACATAATAGAGATACCCCTTACCAAAAAGATGCGTTATTGCTTTGATTTTACTGCAGGTTGGATGAATAGTAGTGTTGATGACATGCAGTGTTTGCATTTTTTCAGTGGCTGAGTGCTATTGTATTGTGAAATTTGATTTTGGATTATTACACAGTGAGAGCTAACAAAAATCACAACAGATGACCAATACAAGACAATGTTAGAGCTGTTAGTGTACATGAAAAGCTTTAAGTACCTGAATCTTGTGTTTCTTATTTCGCTATACAGCCTGTATACAGACATCCTTTTTTTGTTTTTATAACTTACCAGATTTTTCTGTTTGTTAAGAGAGAAGCGGCATAGAAAACAAATTGTTTGTGTCACTGTGAGGATTGCTTGTACAATAGAAGTTGTTGTGTTCACTGTGTACATCTTTGCCATAAGAGCTAATAGAGTATAATGAGAGTACCTATTGGTTTGCTATCCTCTGGGCTTCACAAAGAATGGTGTCTCTGGAAGAATCCCAAAAGTTAGCTTTTCCTGAATTTTTCTAGGCAATGCTTCTTGCCCTTTTAAAAATTATTTTAATTTTTTTTTTATTTTGTAATATTACAACTCTTTATTAATATTTTTGGTTATTCTTTTGGCCCCTTAGGAAATAATTTCTATCAATACAGTGTGTATTGCTTGGCTGGCCCAATACAACTGAAGAATTTTTATAGTTTCTTACTGAGCCGAAGTTGATGGGAAGAAAGTAGTGGGAGTTAAGAATGTATAGAGCACTCTTAATCACCCAGCATGGATGTCCAAAAAACCAGAAGTCTTCTGTTACAGATGGAAAAAGTATTATGAGGACCTCAGGAACATTTTGATGTTGGTGGAGGATGTCAAATAAATTGGTCAACAGTAGACTGTCTCCAGGTCTTGGAAAGGCGTTTTGTTGTAGATTTTCTTATGCTGTTCATAGATTTTTCTGCCTCTTTGACCAAAGATAAAGGAGTCTCTTTCTTTCTGCTGCCTGTCCTTCTTTAGTACTGTGTGTTTATCATCTGTGGCCCTTCCTCCCAGTAATGTTCTTACTCCCTGAGAAATCCTACTCTTAGCTTGTTGAGCTTTTCATTTGTGGGCAAAAAAAATCTCTCAGCAGGTAGGTGCTGAATATGAAATTATTCGGTTCAGTGGTTAAAATCTGGCAAACTGTAAGATAGAAGAGGTGGATTTTAGCTATCTGTACGTGGCAGTGCCAGGTTTATGAAATTAGCCCATTATGGTTTGACTTTGGAGAAGGCCACTAGACTTGTTGGTCTTGAGCTTACCTCTAGAAATGCATCACTGTGGTGAAGTATTTGGAACTGCTGAAAACTAAGCTGTGTAGATGCTATGAAAGGCTGAGATAGACTAGAAAAATGCTTGAACACATAATATTAATAAAATTTAAAAAGAGGTAGAGGTGCTTTGTGTGTATTTTGTATTCATTAAACAGAAGGAAGTATGTATTAATTTTTAAAAATTATTAATAATTTAAAAAAAAAACTTACTTGGAGCATATTAGAATGAGTAGTTGTGTGCAAGCAAGAATCTTCACCACCCATTGTCTGATTGGACTAGAAGTAAAATTCTTGCTATTAAAAATAAATCTTATGTGTTCCTAGGGACGTTTCTGTAAAAAAGGGAAATCCTGAACATTAAAGGTTTACTATTTTTATGGTTCTATTTTGGTAATTGTCCTTGTTTTCCTATTCATGATGAGTGTTAGATGAGTGATCTGACAATTGTATGGCTGTTAAATTGTTTAATGCCAACATCATCTTTTAACTGGTGGCACTTTAATGATAAGTATGAACTTAGCATAGGGCTTGCTGAAATGAGGATGGCAAACTTTAAGCAGGAGGCTAGAACCTTAGCTTCACTTTGGTTTACAGATTGCAGCCGACACAATACTGAACAGGTATAGGAAAAAACCCCACCAAAGTGTAGTAAAACAGCTAATTATAGTAATTGCAGCTGGTTTCAAAGTACTTCTAACAGTTTGTGCATAATGCTTACTTGAAAGCATCAAATGGGCGCTAGTTGTGAAATAGAACACCTGTTTGTTGTTGAGCATGTGTTTATGCAGATGATTTTTGTTGTCAAAGCACCTTGATGTAGAGTAGTCCTGTTTACATTTACATTCTCCCCAAAGGATTAACAGTGTTCTCTCAATAAATTTACAGTCTATTCTCCTCTCAAAGGCTGCTGTTTGGAGGGTGGTGTGAACAAGGCAACAAGTGCTTGCTAATCACTTGAATATACATAATTAGCGACAGTCTGGTGCACTGGAGTCTTTGTACAGCCACAGCAATACTGATTGGCAGCAGCAGATAACAATAGTCGTGGCAAGGTGGTATTTGTTGAATATTTGAAGGTGTTTTTCTTTTATATTTGCAGTAGGCATTTTGAGTTAATTACACCATTATTCTGGAACACACTTAATATGTTATTTTAATGTCAGAGTTAAAGATCAGTCATGTGGCCTGTTGTACACAAAGAAATAAGACCTTTAGTAAATCCTTTACTTCATTTGAGACTAAGATGGATTCTTTTTTTCTTCCTTCATAATTTTATGAGACTAAGGTGGATTCAATTTTTTTTTCCTTAAAAGTTTTATATAACCCGAAGTCAAAGTGGAAAGTATGACTAAAAAATTTGGGAGATGAATGCATGTGATGATACTCTTGTATTCAGCAGTGATTAGTTTTACAACTGGCTCTCTGACAGGTTCAGTAGTTTGGAAAACAAACACAAAATCATTGATGATAAAATTTATGGGTGACATAGTAATTAATAAATAACATTGGGAAAATTATTTGGATTGCTTTTCATGTTTGTTATGTTCAAACAAAATGTGTTTTAATATAGCTAAATGCTTAACATCAATTTAACTAAAGGGAGAATACTACAACAAGTAGACTCAGCATCTAGAAAATCAGATGAGTCACTGTGTATTTGGCAAGGTTAATTTGTATGAAAATCATCAAATTTCCTCTTATTGACAAGGTAGCAGTCTTTGTGTATAGGTTAGAGGCTTTGAATATTGTATCTTGGATTTATTTAGGTTTCTGATATTCTGTGAATTACATTTTCATAAGGAAAAAAGGATTCATGCATTAGATGAAACAACTGTGAGGTTTGTCTCTAAGAGCAAAACTGTTAGAAGACTATTTTGAGTAATTATTAAAGGTTCCATTTTAAAATAGAAGTAAATATGGAGCAGAATTTGTTAGGCTCTTTCCTGACTTCTGCCTAAGCAGTGCTTTCATTGATATGGTGAGTAATGGCAAAGAAAATGGTTCATAATATTTTGAGGTGTCTCCAAAATGAAAAGGACTGCAGGTGTGCTGGAGGATGGGGTTCGAATTTGAAAGGTATTGCTAATGTGGAGATGTGGTTTGCATGAGGAGCTGGAAGCTGTTCAGGGGAATCAACTTTGATATGCACTCTAGAATGATCTTCTTTAGAAAGAAGTTAATGGAGAATGAGTGACTAGGTAAGAAGCTCTTCAGAAAAAAAGTCCATTAGGTACCATGGATGACAAACTTGGCATTAATTATGTCTTGCTGTTGTGAAGAAGGCAAACACATGAGTGCATGATCAGGGATAGAACCTGTAAGATGCATCTTTCTGCTCCACTGGGCACTTAAGTCTTAGTTGTACAAATGCATCCATTTCTGGGTGCTGCAGTTCAAGATTATAAAGACTATTGTACAGAGATCAGCAGTGAGAGAGATCAATGATGGGTATGACCTATGAGTATAGGCTGAATGAATTGCAGTTACTGAGGTTAAATAAGAAAAGAGAATTGATAATATGATCTGTTCTTCATGTGCACACCGAGAAAAGAAGTTGTCATTTTAAATTGTTGCAATGCAGTTTGAATTATAGACCAGGAAATCTTTTTTGAAGTAAGCACACCATGAGAAATAGCCAAGTGTGTTGTACCAATGGCCCATGTAGCTCAGCATTCTGTGTGCTGTGGTGGCAGAGGATGTGCTGTTTAGAGAGAGCAAGTTTGCAAGTTTGGCCCATTTCTTGCTTCTCATTCCCCTTGCACTTTCCTAGTGTTCCGAATTGTTGCATTGGTAATGTTAGATAGCATCTAATGGATGTGTTTCACCCAGGGCCCTAACTATTGCAATGTGGTGTTTGGTGAACAGCACATGGCACGTACCTACTGCCTTCAGGATTTTGTAAACTTCAGCCTTTTCCGCTCCAAACCAAAGAGCTCCTGTCTTCATCCTGCCTTAGAGAAGGTGGCTGTTCCAGTGCCTGGGTCACTTTGGTTTCCTTTCTCTGTGATTTCTCATAATTCCACTGCATTCTTCTTGCTACTTGAAGGCAAGATTGTGCAAGGTAAAGAAGATGTGGGCACTGTTTTCTGGATCAGCAGAATGCCATCCTTTATCTTGCTCTCAGTATCCTTTCTGACATGCCCAACATTTCATCAGGGCTTTTTTGGCTGTTGTTTACATGCACTTACTATGTCATGGAGCTGTCAGTGATGAATCCAGGACTCAACTGAGGCATAATTTATGATTCTAAAGTAAACATTGTTAGGCATAGTTTGTATTATTTTTTCTAGATACATTACCTCACATTTATGTACCCAGTGTTCAGTTTTCATCTTTGCCCACTCAGTTTTGTGAGATTAGATCCTTCTATTCTCCCATGCCATAGGTGTGGCTATTGACTATTGAGTACAGGGTAGTATCATAGGGAAATTATCTCAGATCACATCTCTGTCCAGGTCATTGAGGAAGATGTCATATGGAAATCATGCCAACCATCATTTCTAGGGGACCTCCTAACTCTTTCCTATGCTGACATATTTTATCATCTTTCATTTTCCTCCCTACTTAGGTAGCTTTTCATGCTTCATACTGATGTCTTCCCCATAATCACCTTTTTACTTTTCCATTAAGACATTCAAGTGGACCTTGGCAGGTGCGAAGGGGAGAGAGGTAGGAAGGGAGAATGACTTTATTTTCTTTCTTAGTTATGTGAGCCATTTTTTATGGCCTCAGTATTTTCAACAATATTCTGCTTCTTTGTAAGGTCTCTTGAGCCAGTTCTTTGCCTTTTTAATAGCTGTTTTTCTTATTTTATCTATATTTTTCTGTTAATGATTAATACTTGTATATCAGATTTTATTGGGCAGCTTTCTTCCACCCCAGTGCTAACCCTACTCATGAAGCTGGGAGAGGGAGAATCTTGTACTTGAGAAGAAATATTATTTTAAAAACAACAAGAATAGCTACAAGTAATAATAAAGCAATTTTTATCCTGTTTGCACATTCAGGGAGATCTGTGGACTACTTTGGAAGAGTGCACAAATCTTACTGAGAAAAAACTAACCAAATTGTCCAGGGTGTAAGACATAGCATTTCTTTTGATATTTAGGACACAGTGTTTCTGCTGGGAAATGGTAGAGTTCCATTAACTGAAAAAAATTGAAATCTATTGTATGAAATAAAATATTTGAGTTCTTAAATGTTTGTAATTCCTGGTAGTTCCTAGCCAAGTAATGCAGAAAATGGTTTCCTTGAAGCTTTTCAAGATGCATAGTAAGAACACTGAGAAGTAAATTAGCATAGGGAATGTGAATTCATGGTTCCATTCCAGTTTCTCTTTTAATATTTAATATTTAAATGAATATTTACATACCAGAGAGAAGAAAATAGAGAAGAAAAATGATAGTGTTTTCAGCACTGGAGAGGATGCCTCTAGAACTTGAGATTCTGAGAGCCTGTGTGGTTATTGAGGAATATGGGATTGCCTTGCCATGAGAAAGAATCTCAGTGCAGCAATGTAAAGGAGCCCTTTAATGTAGCAGCTTAAAGAGCTCTGTGACTGAAGGTTGAATTCAGTTGTATTCAGAACCAGGATGAGGATGATTAAGAGAAAGATTGAAACATATTAAGAAGAATATTTTGATGTCATCAAACCAGAGTGGATTTGAGTAGATAAGCATTTAAAAAATAAAAAAGGTTTTTCCCAGTACCTGCATAATGGGAGAAAATTCTGTCACCTTTCTTTTTTGAAGAACTCTTACTGAACTGTTGAGATGTTCCTGTTCATCTTAAAATATATGATGCCATGAATAAAAATCATAAAATGTCCTATACAGATTTGCACATGAGATACTCAGATTAGCACTGAAATGTAAATTTGGCAAGAATTTGTCCAAGACTTGCTCAGAGTGTTATTTAAATGAAACTAAAAATCCACTTGCTCTTTGCTGAAGTCCCTCCTGACATGTTGTTTGAGAAACACTGCATCAGTATTAAAAGATAAAATTATTGTAGTTTCTGGTGTATTTGATGGTCTTTTTTACCTGGCCACTGCTTTTGCCACTAGTTTGGCACTTTCCTAGAGAGTATCATGGAAAGTTAGAACTCTGTTACTGAATGTGCAATATCTGCATAGCTCAGTTGCTGGATTTTTGTTTTCTCATTTTATTGTTAAACCCATTAGGCCCACATTTTTCTAAGTGAAGGTACTGATTCATGTTAATGAAGTAATTTCAGAATTTTGTTTTGATATATTAAGTAAATGGAGTTCTTTAAAGTCCCTGTAAAGGCACTTTCTTTAATGTGCTTTGTGTTCTTGAGTTCAAAATACAAATGTTGTCTCTGTGGTGGCACAATCACAGATGCAGGGAGATAAAGGTGTTTTGTAAGTCAGTTAATTGTTTTCCTTAAGTGAAAGCAGGAGTGTTACTATTTTTGCACTTTCACCTAAGGAGCAAACTTGCATGAAAGATGGAACTGGGCAACAGGAGCATCCTTTTACAGAGAGAGGGGCAACAAGAAGCTGTTGGTGTCTGCCTGGGTGTTTGTACAGTCAGCAGCAGGTGCACATACAGCCGTCCCACTTGGTACTCACATAGCCAGGTAGGTCCTTTGGGCAGATGTCTGTCCACTGTGTCATGGATAGAGGGGAGTTTTGAAAACACTATTGAAAGGATGATTTTATTTTTAAATGTAATCACATCAAGTGGTACACTGGCAATGAAGGGGGAGATTCAGGTAGACCCTGCCTGGAGCACAGACCACTTGATACCTTGAATGAATTCAGAAAGAACATGATTTGGCACTTGATGCCTTGAATGAATTCAGAAAGAACGTGATTTGCCAGCTGATGGGATCAGTTTATCTCATCTTGAAGGAAGCCATTCTATTTTTGCCATGCTCCACCCCCTCTTTTTTTTTAACCTATTGGGCAAATGAGCTGCTCAGGTGGTAAATCAGACAAGGAAGAGCGCTGTGCAGCAGGACTGGAAGGAGGATGATGATGATGAGGAAGAATTTCTCCTCAGCTGGATCAGCTGAGATGTTGTCACAGAGAGGAGTAGAAGGCTTAGACAAGCTTCATTAGAGAAGCCCTTTCTTTGAGCTGGAGGTGCAGGCAGAACTCCCTTCTGTTTTAAAACTCCTTCACAGAAAGGAGTTTAAATTAAAGTAAATCCTTCCTTAGCCTCAGATATTGTCAGCAATTTAAATTTAAGGAATTATAGAGTGATTAAATTACTTTATCCTGCAGGTTTTAATGATGGCAAATCAGATATATTTATAAAAGATGAGCTATTATTGTAACAAATGAACAGATAGAAGATCTTAATCAGAATTACTACGCAGTGTTAAAGCTAAAAAATACAAGTCAGCTGTAGTATAACATAAATGATGTAGTGCACTATATTAAAGAAATTATGTTAAAGCAATTAAAGCTAGTGAAAGAAACATTAAGTGGAGGTTTTGATGTGTCTCACCACACTTCCAGGCATGAGTACTTCTCTCTCTTCCTCTCAGTACCTGGGAAATAACTGTAGAGAGATGTCCCAACCTCCACAGGAGAAACTCCAGGCATTTCAAGAAAGGGACGTGGAAGAATCTAGCTTGTATAAAAGCAGACTGGACTCTTATAGCATAAAGAGGTTGACCTGCCATTCATAGGCCTCCAGGTCAGTTTAGCAGCTTATCTGTCAAGTCTCACTTCAAAGGGGCAGATGTGTGTTTGAAGCTGGTAAGCCAGGCTGGCCTTTAGCATATTCAGCACCAAAAAATACCACTATGGCACCATAGAGAGCTTGCATTGCTTTGTCTTCTGACCAGATTCCAGGCCAAGCAGATCAGCTTTTTCAGGGCAAAGCACCCTGCTAATTTTTTTTTAGGGAAAAATTTCACCTGGAATATACTGAAGGGTTTTGCTGGAGCTAGGGGAGTCTGAAAAATCAGGTTTGTTTCAGAATCTTGTAGAGGGCTGGAGTTTTTCTGTAGTCTACTGATCATTGATCCCTTGACACATGCCCTTCTGCCGCTTACAAAAATGATAAGTACATTAGAGAACAGCCAGATCTCTGGGAAATGTTTCTCCCCTTAATCATGGATTATCTGAAGAGAGGTTACAGTCTGTAAATGAATAATCATATCACTAACTTTCAGTCATTTCCTATCAAACTGTTATCTGAATCTATTATTCCTTACCAAGTTGTCACTGAAAACTCAATATTCTTAAATATTAAGACTAAATATGCCTAATGTACCTAAACTAAATAGCCAAGATACAAAATTTAACTGAATTAAACTGTAGACATTCAGAAGACAATGTTTTGTTAAAACTGTTTCAGCTGTGCTGCTGATGCTTGGCATTCTTGTGTGCACACTCAGTGAGCAGAAATGTGGAAGTCTCTTTGAGGAGATGAAAAATTTGTGTCACTTCTCCTGCTGTGGAGTCTGTATTCCCTGGTGGATGTCAGCATGGAAAGATGCATCAGCATCATCACGGGCGCTCATCTGCAGCACGAGCCCCGGAACACAAAGCAGTGTTTTACCTCTCGGGATTAACAAACATGTGGCAGCTTTGGTGGTGCTGTTTGGTAGTCAGGTGATAGACTGGCCATATGTCCTCATACCTCATTCTGCCATGAGATTCCCCCCCCCCCCTTTGAAATTTGAAATAAAAGCATAGCTTTATTTGGTTGTTGTTTGTTCCAGTTCTTATGTCACAGATGTGAAATTCTAAAAGATCTGTTAAGAAGTTCTGTACCCAAGTTTTTCTCACTCAGTATTGGAAAGGACATACAGAAATTATTACAGAATGTAGATGACTTGCATCCTAAGAAACTTAGGCATCTAGTTAGGCTCTAAATAGGAAGATGGATGTTTAAGAGTTCTTTGGGCACTTACACAGCTCAATTCCTTCCCATACTACGGCTTGGTCCTTCTGAACAGCGCCATGCTCCCATATTGCATAGGAAAAAAAGAGAGAAGGACAAAGTTCTCTTCAGACAATTAAAACTTCCATCCAGGTGATTAAGAGTCTCTGTCTCATCTCCGTCTCTGGGGTTTCAACCAATGATGTGAGGATTTGACAAAAGAAGAATAATTGTTTAATGGTGTTTTGTAGTGGGGAGAAATGGAAGTATCAAAGGCTGGCTTCAAAGTATCATGATGTTAAAATATTGAATTTAAAAATAACTGCAAGCATGGAGAAGTTGTGTTTTCTGTCTTGTAGTACTTTATCACTGCCATTTCTGTACTCTGAGGGGATAATTTGTAGTTCATTTAAAGCAAATTAGAAAATATGAGTGTTACATCAGTGTAATGAAAACATCATTATTAAAAGCTGAAGGAAGCATAAAGTATAGATTTCGCCTCACTCTTACATGGTTATCCATTACAGATCAGGTCCTTGTATTTCAGCTATTTAGATTTTACCTAATTTGTTATTTTAAGGAGAGTTTCAGTCATGATTCTTAAGGAGTTCACTAAGCCGTTAAAATTAAAGCAAAACACACAACTACCTTCAATAAATGCTTTAATTAAAATGGACATTTCTGAACCTTCTACAGACAAAACCTGCTCAGATGTGACAGCATTTGTGACATCACCAGTACAGACTTGCACAAGGATTTTCAAGTCAGTGTTGTAAGTTTCCATTTCATTTTTGCTAATTAGAGAATTGTGCTGTTTATTTTCTAGAGGGAAAAAAGTCACTAAAAGCGTATCAGATTTGTTTACTTTATTCAATAGAAATGCAAATATATTTTTTTGAAAATTACAGTTCCTTATGGGTCCCTATTATTTTGGTGTCACAAATGTTAAATATTTGGTGCCAGTTAATTATTGTATGTATAATCAGAATTTCAGAAAAGCCAGATGTAGGAGGAGATTATCAGTGTTTTCTCATGTATGAAATTTCACTTCTGCATTGAATAAACTAATTGTAGAGTTTGCTGAGTAAGGTCATCCTATAAGTTACTAGACTGTTTTGGAGGCTGAGTCATTAAGCATTTTTCAGCAGTCACATCAGGAAGAAATTTTATGCTAATAGCAGAGAAACCGCAAGATTGGTCTGTTAGTAAAAAAAAGAGTAACAAACTTCATCTTGAGCTTGGTGAGATAAATTTGTATTCTTATCCAGGTCAGTCATCTTTCAGTTCCATCTTGTGGCTGGAATTTTGGGGGTCATATTTTATAGCTGTATTTTAAAAGTTTTTTAAATGGCTGAAAAGGATGCAAAAATTTTGTGCTAGTAAAATGCCAGGGCTGAACATTTTGCATTTTTGCTTCTCAGTCGAGCTTTCTTATAATTAAGAGTCTGGAAAAACTTGAAACAAAGAACTTCTTTACACCTCATTTGCCTGAATATTTATTGGAATTGCAATATAATAAAATAGTGCAAAATAAATTAATGTAAAACATGTTTATTAGAACTGAACTGTGTAATGGTTCTTATGGGGGAGTTATGAGCTGGTTTATTAAATTTAAGGCAGTGAAAGCTTTTAGAAATATGTAGAATTATGAGGTTATAAATGAGTTGGGGATTTTTTTTTTCTTCTTTAATTTTGATCTGTAAATTTAAAAAAACTACTGACCAAGTTGTTCTTATCTTCTTAGCAGTACTTTTAGGATAGGACATATTTCACAGCTAACTCAAAATTTCAATTTATATTGGGATCTCTAAGTTGCTAAAATTTTGTAATGTTATTAAATTGTAATAACTATTTCACAAATACATGTAGAAGTATTGTATTTCTAGCTTTTCTAATTGTGCTTTTTAAGAGATTTTTCAGTTATTTGTCAGAGTACAGAGATTTGTATAGTTTACACATTTTTAATTTATAATTTCTGTATATATGTGTAGAGTAAAGGACAGAGTATATTCTGACACATATGAATGTGCAATTGTATTAAGGAAGTTCTTGGTTTAATAGTTTGTCAGAACCATTGTGGCCTCATTGCTTAGAGATGCAGTTGATCTTCGAAACCTGAATCACTTGAACCTGATTTTCTAGCTTGACTGGAAAACAAGAATTGCACTCACAAGGCAGAGCAGCAGTCTGATTAATTAGTAGTTAATCTTCCCTAAGTTCATGCTGATGCCCCTTCTCTTTTGCATCGTTCTCGCCCCCAGCCAATTACTCTCATTTTTCCTTTTGTGCTGATACTTGCTGTAAACCTGAAATTGTTTTGATCTGGTCAAAACCTTATTTCTTGGAGTGTGTTTTTTTTACACCTGTCTGAGCCGTGTGGGTGCCAGTGCTGATGCAGTGAGTGGGACATGGGACACACTGCACGCTTCCTTTGCAGCTGCTCCTCACCTTCCCAAATGGACTGCCCTGGTATTACTATTGTTACTGCATTTTAGGTGAATCAAAGTGGCCAAGGACTAGGACTTTCATTCACCATCAGTACTCCTGCCTAGTACCTGATTTGTGCTAGAACAAAAGATGCTTAGCAATTAAAGGAAGAGCATGCCTGTGTTGAATGTTTACTCCGATTTCCTGATTGTGAGATTTTTGGTTTTTTAAGAAAAAGTGCTCACACAAGTTTGGAAATGTGTCACAGCATTCAAAGAGAGGTTGGCTTTTCCTAAAGGTGCTGGTATCTTTGGGAGCTGAATTGGTGGAAGAGTGGCTGCATTGCCATGGTGCAAACCACTAGTTTTGTGGTGAATTTACAGCATTCAGCTGGGACTGTGGATACAGAATGTTTTATCTTTTCCTGAACTATTCTGAAAATGTGTTCCTGTTAAATGGCTAATACTCTGCTATTGGCCATTTGTGTTGTTAAACCCTTTTGTCGTAGTCCTTCCTTTGAAAGTAAAGCCTAATCCAGTCTTTCTCTCCTCACTCTGCTTCTCTTGCTTGTCTAACTCTGGTTAGTTCTCTGTGTGTGTGTTTTATCTCTGAAGCTCTTCTGTTGTCTTGTCATTTTTTAAAAAAATATAGTTCTCAAAACTGTAATTTTTTTGTTTACCTTGGAATAATATTTACAGTGTTTGTAAAATTCTGTAACTTTACAAATGAGAATATTTTCCTTTCCTCTCAGTGTTGCATACTTAAAAGAGGGTTATATTAATTATTCTTTAGTAGTTAATCTAAAACTAAACAGTGTGTGAGCATTTCAGGTTATTTCTGTAACTGTTTATTAATTCAAGTAATTCTTCACTGTATTTTGTCTGGTCTTTCTCAAGTCACTGTCATAGAGTTGCCACTCTGAAATTCTTCACATTCTTAATAAACTTAAATAGTTTTACTGTCAGGTAAACTGACAGTAAAACTATTTATCCAGTTATCCAGTGGTAACCCTAGATTCTTGTATATATTGACTGAAAATGGTCCTAACAGAAAACTGTCGAGCTTCATGGATTGAAAGTTGAACATTAGACTATGTAATCCTATTTTGACCTCCTTGTTTTACCCAATTCACTTTCTATTTTCTGTTTCACCACATTTTTTTTCATTCACACAATTAGTTTCTTTAAACTTATTAAGAGCTTTTCTTAAAATATGAAATAGATTGTGTCAGTCTCCATCCATTATATTTTCTTGATATACTTGAAGATAGCTCATTTGATGGGCATCATTTTTCTACTCAAAAGCAGTGTTGCCTTGTTTATCTTATGTAAGTTTGTGTTATTTGTGTGATTAAAACTAGAATTTTAAAGAGTTTTCTTTGATTGCCATCCAGCCAAGTGACTTGAAATTTTCAAGGTTTTTTTAAACTTTTTTATTCTTTTCTCTTTTTTTCCTTGGGGCTGCGGGGTATAATTCTCCATTTAGAATCCTTCAGTCGAACTGTTATCAGTGAAGGATAGCTGTTTTCTGCCTGTAGCTTTCACCTCACTTACAATTTCTTAGTAATTGTGGATGTATTCTGCCTAGTTCTGGGACTCTTTAGTACCTAACAGTCAGCTCCAATACCTCCTTTTTGACCTAGAGTGACTGAAAGTATTTTTCTGTTACCTGACATAGATTCTGTTGTTGTCTTCTGAGGTAAAAACCAACAGAAAGAATACGTCCTGGTGTTTTTCAAATGTATTATGCTCAGATACAGACTTCATTTTGTGTCTGGTTAATTTTCCCCCAAATTTCCAACTCCTAATCTGTTCGAGTTTTTTTATTTCCTTTGCTTGGAAGTTTACTACATCTTATTTTCTGAAAGCAGCACTTTAATGTTGATTAATTTTACCATTTCACTACAGTGTTTCTTTATGTAAAGAAACCTACATTTTCCCAGCTCCACTCAGCTGGTTCCTTATCGTGTGTGATTCCATGATGATTTGGTTGTAAGAATGGGGTGAAAAGCTGGAAGTATGTGCTAAGGAGCAAGCAGGTCCTAAGGGCTGGGTGGCATATTTTCCAAATTTTGCAGGTCCTTATGAATTAAGCGTTTGGTGTATTAACAAAAATATTTCAAAGGGTGATCCAGGAAGAAAATGGGGGTGGAGGAGTGGGAGTGCATTTGAAGTCTTTGTCTCCCTCCCGTGCCCTGTGTTGAAGTTCAGTTTCACCTTTAATTTATGGAGTAGTTCCTCTGTCCCAAATATAATGGAACTGAAATATTTTCTGGTTACTCTTAAATGGTTCTTGACTTAATTTCTCTATACTGCATGGATGAGAAGAAAAATACTTCCTGCTGAACTGATATGTTTTAGAGCCAACAGTATCAAGGAGTATTAGTGTCAATAAATTACTTCTCTGAACTTTGCCATGTGTGATATTTAGCCAGCTTGAGAGAAATAAAAAAAGTCCTTGAAGTGGACACTATTTAAATTCGGGGGCATGGGATTTTCCAATTAATTGGATTGCTATGGTAGGCCAGTATATTAAGCACAGGCAGTTTTGCTGCTAATTACACACAACTTCTCTGGAGTATCGGATATTCAGATCCATTTTATGAATATGGTAGGGAGAATAACAACTGTAAAACAAAGCACTGTGCATGTAAGTGACTGTTAGCGTGTATTTCAGAAGGGATAAATGCTCACCATATGGTACAATTACTGTGTCCAAGTTTTCAAATTAGCTTCTCTCATCCTCCTTATTACTGTCTTTAAAAAGAGAGGAAAAAAACCCAACATGATTTATCTACTCTGCAGCAGAACTCTTGACGCAAAACAGCAGCCCAGTTCTGTCCAGTTTTTTTTTCCTAGCATAATAGAGGCTGTCGGACTTTTTTATACTAATTACTGTGTGAGCCTCAGATGAACCCCCTTCAATTCACAGGGCTTTGTTAAGGGAGGAGCTGTCAATGTGTCTGCCCGTTTGCAGCTGTGCTGTGGCTTTAGCTTGCTTAACATTATGCTGCTTTTTAGACTTGACAGAAGGGATTTTTTTTTTTTTTTTTTTTTTTTTTTATTAAGGCAAAGCAGCCTTGTAGCGAAATGGTTTAAGCAGCTGCATTGTGGGGAAGCACAAAGAAGTTATTATTGTGTCTGTTTAGGGGGGTTGGATGGAGGGGGGAGATATTCGGCTGCTGTTGATGCCGATTGTTGACTTGCCATCTGCCAGATAGGGAGAAGAAAAAAATGACAGCTCCAGCAGGGTGTTCAAGAGGTTGTTTGGAGAGACGCATAAACATGTGCAGATGTCGAACTGAATAATGGCAAGAACTTGAGACGGTTTATGATGCTGCTGTTGTGTGTGCATATACAGAATGAATGTATGTGGAGATTTGGTTAGGAGGAGGGTACATATTAATTATCATTGTCCCCCACCGCCTCCTTTACTTCTGTTAATTAGTTCAGGAGTTTAATGTCTTCCCTCCCTCCGTTGTTTATTGCTAAAAAGAGCCTTTTCTTGCAATAGGGAAGAAAACTTCTGATTTTTCCATGTGGTGAGCTTAAAAAAAACCCCAAAGCAACAACTTAACAAATTTGGTACTTGTGGACTTAGAAAGAGTAATGTAGTTATTTCAGTCTCAGACATTTGGGGGACAGGTGCTTTGCAAGTTCTTACATAGCTTTGTCTGTCTGCTGCAAGACTGGTACATTGCATACCCCTACTTCTGCATCCTGAGCTTTTCTTATGCAGAAAGTGCCAATTGGTGATTGTCTTGTACTATAGAGTATGCTAGGGGTTAGAATGAGATTAGCAACTAATTTTCTCTTTTGCTTGATCTTATTTTCAGTTTGTTCTCTGAAGGCAAGGAGCTGGTCAGGCATAACTTACATTTTCCTGTTTGACAGTTGCACATAAAATAAATTTGGATTGCTCCTTAGGAATATAGTTTTCTTTCTTTCACTAAAATCCTTTCTTATTTCTTGTTCAGTGATTATGGTGAGTTTCCAGGATACTGTGAAAGAAATGTGAGAAAGGATATAAGCATAGAGGGAAATTAAGTTAGCCCAGAAAGGCTAAATGAAAGCATTGTTATACAGGTGATCTCTTACTTAGAAGATAAAAGTGGAAACTTTAAAAGAATGCATTTTCTTCTCTAATATTACGTGACATTCAACATTCAGATATCTGCACTGAACTCAAAAATGGAAAGAGTGGTTGAAGTGCATTGTGGATATGGATTGCAGACATGTCTTCATGTTATCAGTATGTATCAGGGTTTTATGGTCATTTGCAGCATGACTTGAATATTATTGGAATGAACCTTACCAGTGCTTGCCACTAAGCCCTTACCAAAAGTCAAGGAACTCTTTTTTTATTGTCGCTTCTGTAGGTCCTTGATAACAGTAATTACTGATGGGAGCATTTGATGTGCCCTTCTGTCGTCGCTGTGGCAGAGTGGGAGATGTCACTTTTGGATTATGTCAGTTTTAACTGCAAATTCAGGTGTGGCTGCCTCCTACCCAAATACCGATTTCTGCATCTGAGCCTAGACAGAGGTCACCAGCACTGCAAATGGAGATTGCTTTTTGCCTTATAGTTAGGTTGTTGGTTCTTCTTCCCAGAATTGTGGTGTTTTACGTGTTCCATCACTGCTGGTGGGAAGCTCAGTTACTCTGGGCAGTGCTGCAAGGCTGTATATCATGAAACACTTCATGCAACCAAGGAGATCTCCTGATGTGTGCAGCAGTAATGGGGTCTTCCAGCTCAAGCACCTTCAGGAATGCTTGGGCTTATCTCATACTGATTTTTGCAAATGATACAGAATAAGTGACAAAGCAAAGAGCTTGACTTCAGTGATGTGCCTTGAGGAAGTAACGTAGGTGAATGGTGTTGGTGCTGGCTTTTTGGCACCTAGCAAGGTTTGAGCCTAGGAGCACACCTAGTGACAAGGAGAAAGTTCAGAGGAGCCATTTTAAAATTATTGCAATGTGCCAGGTTTAAAAGTGAGACAGTTTGCTTTGTGAAAACATGCTAGCAAGTGTACCAGTTTTAAGGGGTGAAAAGTCACATAATTTTTGACAACACACGTATCTGTTAAAGAAACTCAGTTGAATGATAATGCTATTGTCAAACTCACCATATTCTTTTACAAACAATGGACAGTTGAAAATCTCTTGTGTAAACCAGCGTTAGCTGTTTTACAAAATGCTGTAAGTAGATAATATGAAGATGTTTAACTCAACTTGGCCACATGTAAAAAGCATTTGTATTTTAATCATCTGACTTAATACGTTTTTACCAAGTACATGAATATAAATTGTTGCTGCTGTAACTGACTGTCTTATTTGCTCTATAATATATAGATTAATATTTGTATACTTGTCTTACTCTTAAAATGTTTTCAAAACCTGAAAAAGATCCTTTGGTCTACTAGCACTTAATAAAAGCAGAAGAAAAGAAAGTAGTATTTTTTCTGTTATACAAAGTACCACTTGATGCTGATATTGCTATATTAAAAATATATAAATCTTTAAAAAATATATATATTTAAAAGTACTGAAAACATTAGCTATAAAAATATGTGAAACAATATTTAGAATGCTTGTGTTTACACAAATACAGCTTAACACTATTATAAATAAAAAACTGCTCTGAAAACCATTTAAATAATGCAGCATTTTTTGGCTTTTATCTTATATTGCCTTGTTAAGAGAGATATTTAGAAAATGTGAGCAGCGTTCCTAAATGTTTCCAGAATACAGACCTTGGTTTCCCATTCCTGAATAGCAAGCATATTTAGAAAATATTGATCACCTTTGTTGCTCAGAGATGCTGATGCAATAGATGACTCTGTTGTTCCAGACAGCATGTGCTAATAGCAACTGCTATTTAATTTATTTTTTGTTCTAATTCTTATCCTTCAAGAATGAAGGGGAAGTGAGAGTGATGTTGAAACTGGCAAGTTTTTCTTCCTGCTGGCTCACAATGGGCATGGTAAAGGTCAATTCTCAATTTGTCAGGATGTCAGCTCACTCAATATTTCTGGTATGATTTTTTAAAAGGACAAAATTGCATGCATATGAAAATGAACATTTATTTTCCATGTGTTGCCAAAACACATTAGTAATTTTGAGTGGATATTGTCGATGCCCAATTTCAAAACTGCATTTATGTGTGAATAATGGTGTGTCTGTCTCTCTGTTATTGAATACTTTCCTCTAGATTTTTTTTCATGTGTTAGAGAAAAGATTATTAATGCAACAGGAAATCATTGAATAAATAGCAGGGGCTGAAGTGCTGCTGCATTTGTACAAGATAGGACAATGACTCACTCCACCAGTCATAATGAAAAAACCATGGTGGCTGGTGATTTGAACCCTAGAACCCTGGAGTATGTTTGTACATTGCTTTCACAACCTGAGGGGAGGAAAACCCCACAGTAAGAGCAGGGAGAATCTTTCCACTGGGGAGATTGGTCCTCCCCATCATTTCAGAGGTGCACCTGAAACCCTGCAGAGCTGCTCCGTGGCCTCTCCCTGCCTGCGACTGCACCTCTGCTTGGAAGGAATCTACTTTGCCAGGAGGAGCCCTTCTCCTTGGTCACTACTCAGTGCTGCTTCAGGAACAAAGAATCCACTGTTTGCCAGCTCTTCAGTGCATCTGGGCTGGCATGGAGGACAGAGGCTTGTCCCTGCTTTCCTCCCCCCTTGCTCAGCTGAGGCACTTCTGGAGCTCACACCCGAGGCTGCTCCCTGCTTTCTGCACAATATTTACATCTGTGGGGTTTCCACTGGTGTCTGGCCAGATACCTGTAAATAGCTGGGCATAAATTGAGCAGTCTTCTATCTGAATTATTGAGATTTTGTGGACAGTAAAAGGCACTTGAACTTTCTCACCTAAACTTCCCAATTTGCAAGAAACTTAATGGATACCTAGCTGTGGTATAAGCTAATGGCCACATGTATCATGAAATGTTTCCTGTTTCTCAGCTGGGACTGGAAAAATTCATTTGTCTAATTCAAGTACAGATGTGCTCAAAATGTCATTCAGCATTACTGGGAACTGTGGGAAAACAGTTAGTATAAATAAATAATCACTATCTCACAGTGTAAGAGAGAATCAGAAAGTGGTAGTTCCAAATTCTGCTTTTCTTTGAACTGCCAGCAAGTACTTATGAGAGGGCATCTAATAAAAATACATTTTAAAATGCTAAGGCATGTTAGGAAAAATAACAATTTCATTTAAATTTTTACTATGCAATAAGATTTTGTAAAATACTTTGCTTAATACATCCTTATATACTTTAGACTGAAGGACATAAATGATGAGGATTGGTATAATTTTTAGTTATCTTAATCATTCATTTTGTACAAAAGCTTTGAACTGTGCTGCAAATTTCTTATAATGAAATTAAAAATAAGTAAATATTCTAACAGAAATGCTTTGCATTTACTTAGTGTCTACTGACTTAATCAAATAGTCTGCTGATGCTTCCAATCGTGTGTTAGGTAACACTGCCCTCAGAGGGCCAAGGTAAGGAAATTCAATCTCAGAACCACTGGCACTACTTCTGATAATTTTATTTGACCTGACATTAATTACAGTTGTTTCTTAAAAAAATTTTCCATATAACTGTATGATTTACTTTATATAATGTTGTTTATTGCTCTTCGATAAATTCATTTTTTTCCCCATCTATTTATTAAATGTTATTGTAGGGAGTTTGATCTAACAAAAAGAGTGCCTTAAAAAAAAAAGGGAGACAATGTTTGTGTAGTATTTCTATTAAATCCATTTGAATAAGTTGATGGAACAGACAAGAGGCAGAATTTTGTTGTATTCTCTTTTTGGAGGTTTTTTTTCCCCTCCTTTTTTTTGCCCCTTAAATCTCACTTATGTCTGTGTGGCAGCTGTTGCTTCTTTTAAGGAAGCAAGTTTTTGAACTCAGGTTTCTGTTGCTTATCAGCACTGTATATTAAAGACATTTCCTTCACACCTCTGAAACCATTTACATATTGAAAAATGTAGATGTTTTGCCAAAGTGGTTTTTTAAAAAATACATTTTAAAATAATAAGATTAATTTTAAATTACTAATTAATTTTTCAATAATTGCTAGATTTTCACATGCTTAAGGATTACAAATGGTGAGACTAACAACAGCAACTGTGGAATCTGAGGTGATATAAGTTTTTGAAGGGAGAGTTTGAGTTGTGAGGTAAATTAAAAAAAATTGCAAACTTTTGGGTGATACATTTGTCTAACACAGATTTTTTTTTACTACTCATATGATTTCTTAGAAAGCTCTCCTTTCTGAAGCTTCTCAGCAGTAGGAAGACTACCAGCATTGCATCACTGGAATAAATGTAGATTGTGAAATGTCCTGAAGGCAGGTTTCTTGTTACTGGCTGTCAAAGGCAAAAAAAGAAAAATCATTAAGGCTGCAGTACAGAGGCAAATAAAGAGGCAGCCACGAGGGTCATGTTCTAAACAAACCTTCATTAAGCACTCTTTGTTGCTGTTGTTAGCCAGTGTATTATTAAATACAACATTAATTAAAGAGTTGCATGTTACGAGGGTGCTTTTTGCATGAAGATCAGATTGAATTTTCATGTGCTTCATGAACATACTGCTGTCTTACCTAATCTTTTGGGTGTATTCTCTCAGTAGTTATTAAAAAAGCAGACCCTAACAACATAAAATTTGTATTTTGTGTGTATGTATTTATTGTCTGTATGTGTCTGTTTGTGTGTATGTATATATTGTCTGTATTTCCTCAAGTAGCTTAAAAAACTTTGCCTAGAATTAAAATTATGTAGGATATACTTGGTTTTCTTTGCTGCAGTAGTTGCAATTAGAGACCTCTTCTTACTGTCTAATAAACAGATTCTAAAAGAATGTGGTTTTCAACTAAGAAGGGTGTAAATTTAGGCAAAACAGTAATTTAACTTCCATTAACTCAGCAGGAAGCAGGGTACAAAGCGATTATTGCTCTATGGCAGATCCACTGCTTTTTCAAATACTGCAGCTCCATTTTATTAAATTGTCAGGATATCTTCTGTTTTGGTTAGCCTGCCTGAACTTCTCTCTCGTAGAATTCCTTTTCACTTGATTTAAGAAATTCACACGAGAATTTCCTGTAGTTTACTTCTGTTGAGGTATTTAATAAACATTCATTGCAAATATCTTTGAAGTGATTTAATATTGATAATACTGGGAAATACCCTTTTTTTTTAAATACAGGGCTGCTAAGTTAGAAGACATGTGGAAGTGTTTTCCTTTTCAAATACTCTGCTTTGCTCTAGCATTTTTTGTATGGTGAATTTCTTTCAAGGCGTATCAGTAAGCATGTGTATTAAGAAGTATGGACTAAAATATTTTTCTACCTTTAGGCAGGTTATGTAAAAGGAATGCAGTTATAAGAGAGAACCTAGAGTGCATCTTGAGAGCCCTTAACCCACTTGAGCAGCTAAGTGAACTATTCTCTGATTCCACTGTTTAGTCTTCAAAAGTGTTCACCCATTTGTTAATTAAATTACAAAGTAAATATAGGGCAGATGAGAAATATTCACATATAGGCCTTGGAGAGGAACTAGACTATTGGTATTTTCAAGGCAAAACCAAGGTTTGTGTGTTCGTATAGAAAAAGCAGTGCTTTTGAAAAAGTAGTCTGAGCATGACTCATGTTGGGAAAGCACTTGGGAAAAACATTCTTCAAAGAAATGTCTGTGAAACAGATATACGGATCCTTATGAAGCCATAGTGTTTTGCAATTGTTTTAAAATTGCTTTTTCTGTGTCAGGCTCCAGTTTGTAGAGCAAAGACAGAGGTACAGCTATGCTCATAGGTAAACTGATACATACCTGTCCTATGATTAGCTTCTATTCAGAGTTGCTAACTCTCTTCAGAGGAGCTTGAAAGTGCTGTTCTGTTCTTCTAATGGTTCTTCTCCAGGCATAGCATCAGCTGCATAACTCAGCAGGTGATTAAAAATCTGCCCAGTTTTCTAATGAAGAGAATCTGTTTTTGGCTCCTTCTGGGTACTCAACCTTGAGTGTTGTCCTAAGTGGTGAAGAGGGAGTAAGCATCAGAGGAGTGTGTGCTGCGTCTGTGAGGCCACCTGGAAGAATGGTCTCCTTTTCCAGCAGGTTTCATTCTGGAGAGTGTATGTAAGCAAACAAAGGCTGCCATTCTTTCCTGAGTGACTATTAAGTGTACTTACCCTATCAGCCCTGATCCCTAGAGCAGAATCTGCTTATCTCCCTCTCCAGTTTATTCCTTGCAGAAAGGAGGACTCTCTTTGAAACCTGAGCCCTTGGATGGGCTGACCTGCTTTAGGCAGGTTGATATTGTCTCCATGCTGCCCTTGAATTCTTCAGCAGGTGTAGGTGCCTGCCTTCTAGGTGAGGCTAAGATCTGGATAGATTGCAAACCCAGTAACAGGCACTTCCTCTCACTTGCTCTTACAATGAAATGAGAAATAATTTATCAGAAAAATACAGATGATTCTCTTTTTCATCCCTTTAAGAAGGCAACTAGGGTGTTAATATTTTTTAAAACTTATATTGGATGATCTGATACATAAGGTTTTGTTTTGGCTTCAACTATTGAGTCCATGCAAATTTCATAAAATTTGTTGCAGGGCATATTTTAAATATTTTTAAAATATGACTCATTCCTTTACTTAGGCCTATGGTTATTTCATGTTCAAGTATTCAGCAAACTTAATTTGTTGCTCTTCATGTAATGCTGATATAGATTTTCCCTGTTGTTGGTATTAAAGTTACACATTGCTTTTCCCACACTGCATTTGTGTTTCTTCTTCAGCTTACAAAGTATCTTGTACCTGTTTGTTTTGATTTGTTTTTTGTTGTATGCTTTCATGTTAATTGGGATTTCCTGCTGTGAAATGAGCTCAGACTGGAAGTATCAGTAGGGATGTTCCCAGCCAAACCAGAACTAGAGGCCTGAGATAAAGCTCTGCATCAATGCAAATGTAATTAGTGCCATATCTGCTCTATTCATTTAGTGGGCAAATTAAGTCACACTTGGACTTTCTCTACTCTTTCTACCTATGTGAAAATGTCTGTGTAGCAAAGCCAAGCAAGGACCCCACTATCTAGAAGCGGGACTCAATAGAAAGAGTTTTGCTACAAAAGCCAGCCCCAAGTAGCCCAGTGTTAATTGTTCTTTTCTCCATCCTGTATTCCATACTCCCCTTCTCTGCTTAAATACATGAAAATTGGACATGTTAGTGGCTGCAGTTAAGCCATGGATATTGTCAAAATCCTTACAAGCTGTGCTCAAGTACATCAAGGCCATGTCAGCAATTCCCATGTTAAACTTCTGTGACAATTAGTTGATTGCTGTGATGGAAAGGTGAAGGTGCAATGAATGAATTTTTAGATTATCCTTTAATGAAGTAACTTCCATGTTAAATGGATATAAACTTCTTCCTGACTTTTGAATGGCTTAAAAGCTGTGTAGCTGTGGCTAACAAGGTGCTGAGATGGTAAAGGACACTGCAGGCTGGGGCTTAGCCCTGGAGCAGTGCAGCCCTCAGGATGGTTGTTCTGAGCATCCCACAAATGGTGAGAAGTCCTAGGTTCCTTGTTGGAAATTCTGCATTGTTAATACACTTTTTTTTCTGAAAATATTCACATGTATAATGATGAAAGTGACTTTAAATAAAGCTTTAGTAATAGTCATTATCTTGATTGCAGAGCTTATAGAAATCAAAGATGAGGGAAGTTGGGGAAATCTAAACTAACTTGTACTGAAATGAGTAATTGCAGTCTAAAAATGAAATTGTTACTGAATTCTGGTGTGACATTGTAAAGTATAATAGTATTAATGAAATGTTTTACTCTTAGTAGCAAATAAGTGGCATTAATTACGGAGTTGTGTGTTCTATATGTTTGTGATCTAAAATTCCTCATAGATTAAGAATTGAGAATATTTTGCTCGGGCTGGGGTAGGGGAAAGGTGGCATGATAGGTTATTGGTGGACTTACCTCTTAGAAGATAATTGCCTTCTACTTTTTCCTGTTTATTCCTTTTGCTTTCAGTTATATTTTTAAAGTATATTTTGTGTAGGTTTTTCCATTACCCTCAATTTCCTTGTATTTGCTTAGTGTATGTTTTGAGAAAATGAATGACTTTTGGTTTGGCTCAACAGGGTAAGTGTTCTACCTTGTAGCAGTTCAGATTTCATGTGGTCATTAAAAGTAAAGCTGTAGAACTTGGTTTTTTTTTTCCCTGAAAAAAAATTTTAATTATTTATTGTGTAAGCATGCAGGATATTTTAACAGTATAGAGTGATAAAATTCAGAATTATACAACACTAATATACCATGCTTATAACTTCTTATTCCAGAGGCATTGTTGTAGATTCCAGGCTTACCCTTGTAATTCAATTGTCCCTTCTTTTGGACAGAGTTAAGGTTTTCTCTAAAACTGAAAACATCTGAAAAGATTTTGGTATAATTAATGTTTGATGCTGATAATATGATATGTTTTTTAATATTCAAGTTTGGGTATTTTTCTACAGTGTTAATGAACTTTTTTTTTTCTTCTCCTTTAGGAGAATATATAAAAAACTGGCGGCCAAGATACTTCCTGCTAAAGACAGATGGCTCTTTCATAGGCTATAAGGAGAAGCCCCAGGATGTGGATCTGCCATATCCACTCAACAACTTTTCAGTGGCAAGTATGTATTTCCAGTATTTATTATTCTCTCAGCATATTGACAGATTATCTGCTACATATTGCTTCGTGTATAATTCAGAATTTATTGGTAACACTGCAAGTTTAGTGCCATGTGCCATACTAATGCACCACTAATCTTACATCCAGCTCTACAAGATGTATTTACAGTAGCATGGAAGAACCATTTGGAATGTTTTTAGATGTCTAAGTTCTCATTTTTTTTGTGTATGTGTCTAAAGTGTCTCTAAATAGCAATGACATTTGACAAATGATTGCTGTAAGAAGAAAATTCCTGGAAAGTTTAACTTTATTTAGATCGCTGACCTCTTCTCTGTTTTTCATTAGTATCTCTGAATTCACTTGAAAACTCAAATTAATTAGAAAATTATCTAGACTTTCAAATGACACAGAATCATGCTAAGTTATTTTTCTCTTGGATAATCAGGTAATCAGCTCTCCAGCCTGGTTAATGAGTAATTTCAAGCAATCAGACAATTTGCATATATTAACAAAGCCACAAAATGTGTATCTGTTGGATAAAGTGAAGATTGCGTGTTTTCCAAGAATGTTTCTAAAAGACAAATTTGTAGGGTTTTTGATCAGTCAGAGTGAGATTGGTGAGTGTTTCCGAACAGAAATGAAAGTATTTGAGGAGAAAATTAAAGAAAAAAAAATTTGAGGAGAAAATTAAAAAAAAAAATCTCTCTGAGTTGCAGATATCACAGCTAGAACCTTTCAGAGGATTTATCCAATTTCTTGAAAAATTTTACTAAGTGTACTGCAATACAAAAAGTGGCAGTGTTTAGTTTTAATTTTGTACTTAGGGAAAGGGTTCCCTTCATCTTCACTGCTGAAGATGGAACAAGTGCTACTGAGACTGAATTTTCCTATTTTCTTGATAAAATTGTACTTGTGACTGACTCTACCTTTGTGTATACAAAGTAATTTGTGTATTTTATTTGGTAAGAAAATAATCTTGTGCTCCAAACTCTCATCTCACAGCTAGAAGATATTCTGATTGCAATAGAAAATGATATTGATTGTGCAAACCATCTAATAGCATTAGAGGCTTGTTTTTCCTTGTTGGTATTCAGCATAAAAGCAGTGATGTCTTTAAGTTTTTCATGTGAGTAGGAATTTACTAAATCATGGCCATTATTCATTCCTTAGTTATTGCTCTGCATATTCTAACTGCTCTTTTTTTACCAGGAAATATTTTTCTAGATACTTGGTCCCTGGTTTTCAGCAGAAAGACAATTTCTAGAAATACAGTGGGCTTTTTTGTCCTGCTTTACCATGTTCTCCATTGCATAGTCTGTCTTCCCTTGCTGCACCAACTAGAAGGGTGATACAAATGGTAGTTCTGCTAAGCAAAGAAATACATAATCAGCAGTTATTATAACATAATTACTAGTGTGTTGGTACTGGTTTTGGTTGGGTTTTTTTGGTTCCCAGTGGTTCTGTTATGTAAATCTGATATTAGAATGCTGTCCCTGAACTTTGCCTTGATGGAAACGGAAAGATTTCACGTTGTTTTCCAAAATGACACCATCACCACCCCCACCACCCCCCCACCAAAAAAAAAATAAAATCCTTTCTGCAACTAGCAAGTCTCATAGGTCTGATTCTTAGGCTATGCAAGCTAAAGCATACAATATTAATTGAAAAAATCCAGTTTTGATAAGCATGACTTTTTCTGTTTTTCTGACAGGAAAAGGTGTAATTTTATCAGAAATGTTGGCTGATCAGTGCAAGAATAGGGAGATGTAACACTCATCAAAAGAATCTCATGAAATTAGGTGGAGTGCCTGTGTAGAATTCACAGGATGAAAAGCAAACCAGGATGGTATTACACTCTAAATTGCAAGGGATTGTAAGTTTTTTATCATCTATTTTATCTGTCTGAAGATGAGCTCATCAGTAGGGCAAATAAACAAACAAAATTGCTGTATGAATGGATCACATCTCATGGGAAGTACCTGGTAAATGTCAAGAACTGGTCTCATGGCCTCTGATCCAAGAGTTCCTGAGCTGCTGCAGTAGGTTTGTGGCCACAAGCAGCGCAACATATTTTTCCTGTAATAGTGAAGTACGTTTTCATAAATTACTAGCCAGGCAGATGGAGTGTGAGATCACTGTTAATACCATCTTGATTAGGTTGGCAGGGACTTAAAGATATGTCTTTACAGTCCTATCTTCATGTAATCTTTGTAGCTATCTGTAAAGTGAGAGTGTGGTCTCAGTCTACTTTTTGCTCTCCAAATGACAGACATCTTTGGCTCTTGCTTGCAATTTGTTATTTAAGCAGAAAAGGCCAAGGCTGTGGTATTATTTTCGTAGTACTGTTGGAGTTAAACATGGGAATGTTTGCACAGTTCTACTTTGTATGATTCTTGTTTAAAACTTTCTTAGCAACTCTGTAAAGCTAGTTACTTCCATTGTGCAGATACTTTCCCACCAGTGTCCCCTGCCTTCCACTCCTGTGACATTTTTTATATTGCAAAAGTAAAGCTCTTTCCTAGGCGTAGTATCATTTCCCCTAGTGTGGCTCCCTGATTCCTTCCAAGATAACTTTTAAGTTCCACACCTAAGCATTTCTCTTTCTTTGGTCTTTTGTCATCTGTGAACTCCATTGGGAATGAGGAGAAGGCTGGAGAGAATGAAGTTATTTTACAGACTGCTAAAAGTGCTTCCAGTGATAAATATGTCTTTGCTAATAGAGCCTTTCTCATTGAGGAATGTTTTGTCATAGAATGGAGCATTCAGAGGCCTTTTCCTTGGAGTATTCTGGGAGGAAATGTAGGGGGAAGGCATTTGGAAGTGTGTGTGAGCAGACAGACTCTTTTCTTGGAGAGGGAGAGACTGAGGCAGCACACATGTGCCTCAGTCCATTGCCAGCCACCCAAAAACCATGGGGGAACCATGGGGGCCTGAAATGGAGATGAGGGATCTCTCTTCCTTGGAGCACTGAAGATGAAACACAGTTGAGTGAAGGGTATGACAGAGCTGAGCCCTGGGGAAGGACACAGTCTGGCCTTAGGTGTCCTGAATGGACTTCACCCCTCTGTGGCCACTACTCTCCTGGCTTTGGGTGCACAGGGAAGGCAGCCATGAGCACCCTGCCCTGCATCTTGGAGCTGCTGCAAGGTTGCGGGAAGAACAAATCAGCCAGATTTGGTGATACTGAATAGTGTGTAGGAATCACTGGCTCCTCTCCTGTGGAGCCAGCTTATTTTATACCTAACAAACCCACCTTCTTTTAAATGGGAGTTGTGAGAGCTGTGTATTTGAAGTAGGCTGTTAGTCCCTTCATGCTCATGCCTTGACACTGAGACTCACACAAAACTCTGCCGTGGTATCTCACCATGCACTTGAAGATAAATGAAGGCGGTGTAGTTACATGGGTGGGAAGTTCATTGGGAAAACTTAAATCCGGGTGATACTGGTTTGCAGGGGTAAATTCAGAGGTGTGAGCTTTCTGGAATTGTCTGGTTCAAAATCAGTTCAGCTCTTTTCAGGTAGAGAGGAGCAGTTGCAAGTAATCAAACTGCTGTAGCTTGTACAGATACTCTTGATTGACTGAGTCATGGTAACTGAGTGGGTGTGCATTCCTAGCCCACTTCAACTGCAAAATAAAATATGTTAATTTAAATTGCTTTTGCTTAGGCATTTATGCAGTCAGAACCAGTTTAAAAATAATTTTGGATTCAGTTGGTATGACTTCTCTGTACAGGCAAAGGCCTGATAAAAAGTCCTGTCTTTTAAAATGCCATTATGCTTCTTTGAGAACAAAACTAATACTCTGGGTAACAGGATGTATTTCCTCAATGCCCTCCCACCCCCTCAAAAAAATCCAACATGGCCTCATGGTGCTGTTTTCAACTGGCTCACTTCTGTATAAGTGGAATAAACGCTGCTTTATGTGAACCACTTTGGTCTTTGATTGTCAGCATTATTTAGGAAAGCAGAGTGCGGAAGATTTCTACTTCAGTTCTACTTGAGGAAGATTTGTGACTTCACCAATTTTAAAAAAACCCCAACTTCTCACATGCTCAGTGAGTGTGTAGGTAATCACACAGCACATTTGGGATGAAGTGTCTCTAAGAATTGGCCCTTTGCCTTCGTTTTGATCTTTACATGGGGAATAATTGGGAAGAGCTGTATCCCTTCACAGTATCCTTTGAACCTTGGCCAAAAATGATGTCACCTGGAACTTTTTTCCTGTCTTGAAAGATAATGCTTTCTAAGCACTCTGGTACAGCTACCCTTTTTATTGTCCTTAAAAATAAAAAGCAATTTATTATTATATTATTACCATGAAAAGGTAACCTTTTTAAACTTTATTTTGTTTTTATTTTCTCTGTCTAAATGATTATCAAGAACCTTGGCTATTCTAAATGGAGAATCTGTGCTACTTTTTCCTAGTCTTAACTCTTCAGTGGGCCAGAGACAAGATTTTATTATTTTTAGGATCTAAAAATCTTCAAAACAGGAAAATGGAAAGATTTCGGGGGCATAATGTTAGGATGTAAAGAATTCTGAAGATATTTTTTAAAGAAATGTGTAGGGAAATATGTATGTCTGTTATAAGTGAGATTAATTAATGTATCAAAATACTTCAGCATTAGACACAACCTTGTGTGCAACTCCAGAAATAACTTTTCAATGAGATTTAAGTCCATTCAAAAAAATTTGTTACCATACTGGATTACATGAACCCAGAATTAAGATATAACTGTACTTATAATTACAGTGTGAGTTTGATTCCAAAGTAATAATAGTAAAATTGAAAAAGTAATGTTAATTCAATATTGAAAACACTAGTTGAGAGAAAAAAAAATCAATGTACATGTTATATACTGCATTTGCAAATACATCTGTGGAAATTCAAACTCGAATCTATCATGTATAGGAAATATTTCCATCTCTATTGGATGGAGAAATGTTTGGGAGGCTTTAAAATTGCTTTATGAATACTTTCTAGGTGGTGTAGTTGCTATTCCGTCCTTTTGACTTAGAAGTTTGTAGCCAGACCTGAAAGTTTTTATGCCAGTGTGATTATACCCAGCTGCTAAAATAAAACTGGAGTGTTTGCATGAAAGACAGAGAAGGACAGTTAATTTTACTTTCTTCCATGAAAACAAAGTAAAGCCCAGGCAAAACCCATACAGAAATCTTCTATTTCCATTCTCCCTCTTTGCGTGAAGGGGCAAATGACAAATGTAGTGGCACAAAGACATAGATGCTACCTTGGTACTTTTTGAAGTATTGGAAATAAAAGACTTTGCAGCATGGTGAACTGCACAAAGTTTGATCTTTTACATCTTCAAGGAATATAATTAAGGGTGTTTTTGGTCATATTTGTTGTTATATTATCAAAGCACATATAAGTACTTGCCATGAGCCAAGCCCCACAGAAGTGGGATTTTTACCCATACAGAACAAAAAGTCAGTCCCTGCTCCAAAATACTAAAATTCCAAATATAAAACAAGTGACAGCAGATGGATGCAAACAGATGGGGGGAGTATGAGAAAACTATGAGACAGTATTAGCCTGTAGTACAGGCAGTGGTCTCAGCACATCAACAACTAATCCATTGTCAAGGTTAGATTTTTACTCTCATCTCCCTTCTTTTCTTCCTCCCTCCTTCCCTCCCTCCTGTTTTTAAATGCATGGTGAAGGAAAGTTTTAAGGAGGATTTTAAAGAAAACTAGTATGACAAACAGAAAGAAATTAGAAATGCTTTAGAAAACTGATGATGAAATTGTCACAGTAAAGGGATGGGTGGCATTTTGATACTGAATAAAACATGATGACAAGGGTGAGAGTAGGCTGTGGGGACAGACAATGTTGAACAGCTACCTATATTTGATGTGATAGAGCTGGATAAGAAATGGGAAATGCCCAAAAGAGAGTGATGTGGTCAAGGGAACAATGGACAAAAACAATCTATTATGAACAGTTTTGGGAATAGCATTTTTAGGGTAAACCTGTATTTGTTTGGATAAAAGAAGTGATATTAAATTGTTCACATAAATCTCTGTGTGACCAAATTTAGGTTTAGGGTGATACTCCCCCTAGATAGGATGTAGTAAGAAGGAACAAAGCCTTTTGGAGAGCCTCAGAGAAGCAGATTTCCCTCAGGGAGTGGGTAAAGTGAGAGAATCAAAAGGGGACCAAGCAAAGGGTGTGTGTATGGCTACACACGTATGTTTGTTCTTATGTGTAAAATCCATGGACTTTCATGTGTGTATGAGCAAAAATCTGTGTATTTGCCTCTGTGTTATGAAAATGATCTATTAGTTCTGCTATTTGTCAACTATTTGTCTGACAAAAAGGTCATGAGAGAAGTGTGGATTTGGAGTGCAGAGTAGCAGCAACAGAAAAAGGTATTTGTAAGGAGTGTGTTAATTGATTTTGATATGAAAGGAAAATTAGATTAGCAATTAAATAGGCAAAGGTTGGGACAAAATTGTTTATTTTGTAAAGGAAAGACCAAGAGAAAAATAAGAAATCAAGGTTAAATTATTATGCAAATAGATAGATACATAGAGACATACACATCTGTGTAAAGACAACACTCTCCCTGTATGTTAAAAAGTGTAAACATTATAAATAATGCAAGCAGTGGCTTGATACTATTTTTTTAATACAATTTGATAATCACGGGAAGTTATCCTCTGTGCTAAAACTCAGTCTGTATTGTCTGTATTAGAAATAATTTCTCAGATATGCAACCTTCTGTTCATTTTTTAGTACAATTTTTTATGGCTGCTTGAATGTTTAGTATTCCTGTCTAGCCATATCAACACATTCTGCTGAAGTTGAAGCCTTTCATATATGAAATAATAAAATGGTATTAGTGTTCTATTTTTTTAAATGCTGAATGACTGCATTTAGGAAAAGAATGCTGGTGATTATACAGTTAAAGTTATAGAATTCAAACTTTAAACTTTTTAATAAAATCTGAACAGATGATCTGTGCTTTTTTTTTTTTTTGGAACTGGCAGGTTTCAGGCCCTCTAATTGGCTTCCCAGCTTTGCAGAGTAATTACAGCTTCAAGCAAACTTTGTCATCTGTGGTTCAGAATGGTGTAAAGTAAACAGAACGTTTTGAAATACAGTTTGTAGTTAGAGTTGCTCAGGAGAGTTTAACTAGCATAACTACTTAATTTAGACAGTAGCAGTTATTTGAAAAAGATAGTCTAGCATTTTAGAATTGTCAGGTTGGTTGTTGATATGAAGACAAAAGTTAACCTCTGGTATGCACCTGACTTTGTTTTGTTTTTTAAAAGGATAATTTCAATAATTGAGAAACATCCATTGCATTTCTTTTTACTGTTCTGATTTAATTTTTTTTCCATTTTCGGTATACATCCAAAAATGGCCAAAGGAGAAAAATGCACTTGTTGGAACAGAGTTGTCATTCCCTGTTTTACTGTTTTTGTATTTTGCTGCTTTGAACAAGTGTTCTCCCCCAAGGTATTTCCTCCCCTCTAATATTAAAGGAAAAGTTCTCATGACCGAGGTTTCATCCCAGGAAGACAGAAAGCTTTAGGAATAAAATGTGTAATTCCAAGTTGTAGATGGCTAGCATACAAGAACACAAAGTTGAGTCTGTCTGTTTACTGGCTTACTCATCTTTTTGAATGATAATTTAGACTTCCAACTGTTTTGAGTTGAGATTCAGTCCTTTAATTACATATGTTTATGTATAGTAGCAAACTTGAAGACATTATGGTAGAATGTTCTCTCCTCTTGGTAATGACCCAACTATCACTCGAGCATTCGGAGCCAGCTCTCAGTAGCCAGTTTCACTCTTTCTTCTGTGCTTTTGTATTTTCCAAACTATTCACTCAGTCTTAAACTACTATGCTTTTTCCACTAATTAGTAGAAAAATATTTTGATAATTAGCAGTAACTGTGTATTACAGCACTTATTCATCTTAATAGATTTCTTTCCTCTAGTAGTAGGTGAAAGATATTCACAGATGAATTTTTATTCATGTTGCAGTCAGGGCAGGAATACTGTTCAGCCCTTACATTTGTGTACAGCAGCATGGGAAGCATGTGGGGCTACTAAATATCAGCAGACTGAAGTTATTTTTACCTACTTGAGAAGAATGGGTAGCACACCTCTTTTGGGAATACACTGGTCCTCCACTTCTTTCTGCAACCCTTTTTGCTTCATAAGGGATGGATAGGAATGTATTCAATCTTAACCTTCTACGAGGAAATCAAATCTTTAGCCACTCATAACGGAATATTACCAAAACTAATTAACTTTTCCTAAATTTTATTTTCCAATAATTTCCTCCAGTGATAGTGCAATGGCATTCTTGGGGGCTATTTGTCTGGAGGTTTTTTTGTTTTCAGTACCATTTTCAATTCTTAAGGTTTTTTAGTACCTTTCATTGATTTAATTAATCCTCTGTAATGAAAAATCAGAATAATTTTTTTTGTAAAAATGTTTTATTATTATTTGTAATGTTAATAATTATTTTGTTCTTGTTAATAATGTGCATAATCACTTTGAGGGTTGACTTAAAAAGAGTAATATAAGTATATATTAGATACAGATTTACTTAAAGTATATACCAATGTATATGTTTATTACTTTCTATAGTATATTATATATACTATATGTCTATTATATAATATATATTATAAACTGTATATAATATCCTATAACTATAATATATAACTATATATTACATATACTATACTATATATTATATTTTATACATATATAGGTGAAGACCATATTATACATAGCATTTGGTCATAAGCAGATGTAATTCTATTAGTTCCATTTTTTTCGTACATGAGTTGGAAAACTTAAATAATGCAATTTAAATGTATGCATATTTGTCTGTATTGACAAAGAGAAAATAAATGGTGGAATTCAAAATCTTCAGTTCCATCAGAGGCATTGGAGAGGATGTGCTTTTTGATTGGTACAGATTTTTATGCAGGTTTATTTTTGCACCTTTTTTCCTTCAGACTGTCCTAACACAGTCAGCTCATGTTTCTCCCTGGCAGCTTTTTCCACCTTCCTTTCTCTAAACTAGGTACTCCAGTTTGGCTATATTCTAGCTATCCCCATACTTTTCTTTCTCATATAGATTCCAGTCTTTTTCTTGTCCTATTACCACTTTCCTCCCTTTATTCCCTCATCTTTTGTTGATAACAGCTCTCCTGTAAATAGCTTGCTGTACACCATCTTTCTCCATTGGATTTTGCCTCAGTGAAGTACATCTTTTGTCATACTGTCTGAAGAAGAGGGTAAGGCATTATGAATATAAGTGAAATGCTTTCAATTTAGCATGTGGAGAGGCAGTAGATAGCTGTAGTCTCTGGATTATACTCAATGCCTAGACTTTTCAATGATTTTATGCTTTAGTAATTGTTACTGTAATTTTTTACCCTCCTCCCACTGCACTCTTATCCCTCCCACATGTAGTGTGGCCAGATGCCTTTCATTTTCACAGGAATACTAAAAGGATTTCAAAGGTCTTGATTTGCCAAGTTTTAAGTCTCTTCTCCAAAAGCAGCATTTTCCAGCAGTGTGCAGCTTTCGGCAGACACCCAGTAAAGAAAATTTCAGCCTACATGATTGAAGTGTGATAGGATTAAAGATGAGAGGATGGTTTTGTCAGGAGTAAGATGAGATAATCTTAGAGCAGACAATGCTTCTAGTCTCTTCTGCTGGGAAGGTAGCCCCACATGTTCCTTGCAATTTCAGCTGAGAGAGTTAAAGAAAAGCCTGTTAACCTTCCCTTCACTGTCACTGTGATTGTAGCTGGACTTCAACCATACCCCTGGGGATGGGGGTTTCTTTGATCCCGTGGATAATTGCACTGGGCTACAATCCTGGTTAGGTACCCTAAACAACTCTACTCTTATCATGCTTCTATCTGCCTTGTTTCCCTTCCAACTTTCGTGTTAAACTCCCTCTTCCTGTGTCCATCCTGCTGTAGATCTTTCTTGTCCATGTTGAGGATGGTTCTCATTTCATCCAAGACCTAGCAGAGCGTGTGTAAGCAATGAGGGTGAACTACTGTTTCTCATTTTTAATGAAATGTTTGTTAAATGGAATGTCATCTCTGTTCCTGACAGTGAGCAGTCTGACTTACATCATAATTTATAGGTGTATGATGAATATACAGATTTGTTCATCAAGGAATACACATGTGCACAGGACAATATTCACTCCTTTTGTTTCTCATACCTGTGTCTGTGAAGCTTCTGAGGTGTTCTGCTAAGCTGCAGAAAAAAATACTATTGATAGACATATCCACTTCCACACTTCTTTGTTTTTTCAAATAAAAAAATTGCAGTAGATGATAGTTGAGATTTCAGGATCCTGAATTTGTCAAGAGAAAATATGTCAAGCCAAAATAATTTATTTCTGTGAAAGGAAAGCATGCCTTGTTAAGTGGTACATGTCATATGACTTCTGCAAAGCGTTGACATTAACTGGAATAAAGAATAGTAAGCTGCATAAGTAAAAGGTGTGGGTCAACTGGTAGGTGGTAACTATATCAAAAAGAAGTTACAGCAGATTGTAGGTGAACAGGAATTCATTTACCATATCATTATTGATTGATTTGTGAACCTGATGAATCATTTTAGATCACACACACACACACATTTGATCTGGATCGGCTTGGAACAAGTGATAATATTCCAGACATGAGATGTGATGGTTTGTGTCTACGCTGTGGTAGCTGCAGGAAAACGAGTAACACTTTTGACAGAGTAACCTCAGCTTCTCAAAAATGTTTAAATGTATTTGCATGAATAAAGAGTTTTAGTTTGTCAGAGTTTTGCAGCTGTAATGTTTGGTGCAGCATCGTAGAACTGATACACAGCAACGCTGAACCATTGCCTGAATCACCAGTGTGGTCCTGCCACAGAGGAGTAATGGGTGGTCTGAAATATGTCTGGAGTTGTGGGATAAGGAAGATCTTGGATCTGAAAGCACAGCTGTTGAGGGACACATGGATTGAACTGACTTAAAGAAGACTGAAAAGAGATAAAGCCGTGTTCAAATGTCTAAAAGGGATGGCTGCTGGAAAGATGAAGTAATTTAGTCAAAAGGACAAGAAACAGTATGCTGAAGTTATAGGAAGAGTTGCATTAAATCCTAGGAAAAATCTTACAGCAATAAAAATAGTTAATTTATTTATAGTAGGATGGAATAGTTTGCTCACAAGAGTTTTGAAATTAGTACTTTTTGGGGATTTTAGAAAGGGTGTAGAGAAATACTTATGAGAAATAGCATAGGTAGATCTGATTCTGCCCTAGGGCACAAAGAGAATTAGATGATTTCCTGGGGCAGCCCCACTGGTGGTGTGTGTGGGATTGTTCTATATTTAATAATCAGACTAATTTAAACATCTGAATTTTCTTAGGCTATTTTATAATAAACCTTACCCTGAAGTGACTGTACTATCAGTAATTGTGACATGGTTTCCATTGAAGGGAAAATGTCATATTCCTCCTGCTGGGTGCAGATGGAAAAATATGCCAGTGGCTACTGCTGTTTCCTTGGCATGCTATAGCAACCCAGGATCTAATATTCTACTTAGCCTCATAACACAGACCAAGTTAACAAATGGAGATGGCATTTTTATATGGACAATGATACAAATTCCATCAATTCCTCTGACTGCTTTCTTCACCTGCTTTATTGTTACCTATTAACTTTTGCTCAAACCTGTGGTTGTATTGCTGTTCTGTATTTCCTTGTGTGCTGTATAGATTCTGAATGAGGATACATAAGCTGAATGAATTTCATCTAAGTCATTTTATTTGCTTTTCACCCGTTAACTGGCAATGTATAAAAAAGGCAATGTCATGTATTTGTCTAGAATGTCAGCTGATGAAAACAGAGCGACCAAAGCCGAACACATTCATTATCAGATGTCTTCAGTGGACCACGGTCATAGAGAGGACGTTCCATGTAGACACTCCAGAGGAACGGTGAGGGTTTTGTTCTTGTTTCCCTTTTCACAATCCTTGTGCAGAAGCCTCAGCAGAGTCTCTGCTGGGCCTGCACAGCAATCAGCACTTGGAACTGTGACATTCTGAGCAGTTAGTTAAAGATTTTTAAGTCAGCTTCTGTAAAATATTATCTGAGCTCATAACTAGAGTAAGAAGAGTTGCCTGCAAGTAGGTGGGATGAGTGTGTTCAAATAAGCCAAAACTATGTCATGATATGTCTCTGAAGTGTTAAATTTTGAACATCCAAAGCCTAGATTGAAATATTTCCAGCCTTGCTGTCTTACTCCTCCTAATGTGTGTCTTTCTTTTGGCACAGAAAGCAGCATGCTTATTATAATTTATTTTGTGTTGGCTTATTAGTTTTTCTTGTTTCGGTAAACATTCATAAACGCTTAAGAATTAACTTTTTAATGCACCAAAAAGTTTTTTTAATGAATGGAGGAGATATGGGATAAGGCACTCAAATTTTCTATACTCTGTCTACTATTAGATGCACTGAATCTTCCTGCTGTGGGCATCTGTCCTGTTGAGACCAGTACTATGATCTGGCTATCATTTTTTTGTATCAGTAAATGACCAACAGCTTTGCTTTTTCTGTTATTTCACTTAGAGGTTTTTTTATTCTACCTTGGTACCATGTCTCCACCCTGTCTTTTTTTTGTGCAGTGTAGTAGCTCACTCTGCATTCAGCAGTAAATACCACAAAAATATCCCATATTCCTTTCTGGCTGAGCAAGAGGCAGCAGGTAGCGTGCTTGGTGTGGGGCTGTGACCTGTTCAAGGGCTGCCTGGTGTGTCTGTGCTGCTCTGCTGGCCCTGCTTGTCCCTCCACAGGAACCATCACCTGGACCTGTCCCTTAGTGCAGCCACAGGTTTTTAGGATACTTGTAGGAATTTAGTATCTTTGAGTGCCTTTTTTGAGGGAAATTTGTGAAAAAGCCTGTAAGTTGAGTTTTAAAAGGAGAGAGATAAAGACTTGAACATATGATATGGTTTAATAAATCTTATTTTCTTTTCCTCTGAAAATGTCTTGAAGGGAGGGGGAATACCAAAACCCCTCTTAAAATAGTAAGTTATTATTATGAGATACTATTGCATAAGAGATGACATCCTGTGCTCACAGGTGTATTATAGCTGGAACAAGTGGTTTCAGGTTTCCACTAACACTTAGAGAATCAGAAGCTGCTAATTCTTGAAGTTACTCATATAGTGATCCTTTCTGGTCAACTTCACCCCATTTAAGAAAATGCAAGAATTGGAAGGAAATTGAAGTGATTGATTTAATATGAGACTTCTGCTGTGTAACATAAGAATTGAACATTGAAGCAATGTAGCATGTGAAAAACTTTATGAACTATGCAATATATTTTATGAGTTTGTAATAGAGGTGTTGGCTTGTTCATGATAGGGAAGAATGGACAGAAGCAATCCAGGCTGTAGCAGACAGACTTCAGAGGCAAGAAGAGGAGAGGATGAACTGTAGTCCAACTTCTCAGATAGACAATATAGGAGAAGAAGAGATGGATGCTTCAACAACCCATCATAAAAGAAAGGTAATGACCTTAAAAAATAACTTTTGAGAATGGTCTAGTCAGGTAAACCAATATGCAGGGAATAGTATTTCAACAGAAATTTCAGCATAATATAAGATCAAAGTACTTATTTATTTCAATAAAGCTGAACTGCTCTAGTTTTGTTTATTGGTTAAGGTGATATGGCACTTCTGAAAAACAAAGTTCAGCCATTCAGGCACATGCTAACATTCTTCTTATTGTTTGACTATTATTTCATCCTTTTGTTTGTTTGCTATTTTAGAAAGTATGGTAATAAAATATTTTCTTTAGACAAGTACTTTTGCCTCTTTTCTCATGCAAATAATACCCAGTACAAATTAGGTGATTTGCATGAGAAAGGCTAGCAGGATCTGGCTTTTAATGACCTTGGGTTTTGCTAACTTGGGAAATAACTTTGCTTTAGTTTTCAATGAATTAAAGAAAACAGCATTTCATTTTTCTGTGGTCCTTTACAGCTTTCGGTCTGAGTAGGAACACGTACATTGCTGCCTATAACATACTTGTGGTTGCATCTCCAGAGTCAGCAGGTTAAACACACAGCCAAGAGCATGTTTTAAAGATCTGATGCCACTCAAAATTTGCTCATTTTGTCCTGTATGGACTACTCAAACTCATGTCCCCTATTTGCTATACAGAGTTGACATGACTCAAGAAATTCACTGAAATTGCATGAAAAAATAATAGCCAGTTTACATAGGACTGACTTTACTTTTTCTAGCTAGAAGTAGAACCTGTAGAAAACTAAGTATAAGTCTGGTAACAGAGCAAAACAGTCTTATAGCTCACGTAACTGAATGCCTTTGAGTGATGAACAATACAAGAAATGGTGAACATTTCTCTATTTACTAATAGAGTGTGTTTTGTTTGTTGTGATACATGAAGCAAGAACCATAGAAAAGTCAGGGCTGAGAGCTATACCCTTCAGAATATAAAAAAGATGCCATAGGTAACTTTAGTTCTATCATGCCCTAATTTTTAAGAACTTGAGTTTGCTGTCCAAACAGAGTTCTTTTTATGCAGTTACATTGTATACAAATTTCTAACCTTTGTCTGCTATAGAAAAAGTTAAAATCAATCATATAGAGCTGTAACAATGCTCTGAATATATATTGTCAGGCTGACTGTAAACCTTTAGCCTGATGGCATGGATATTTAATGACTGTGCTCCAGGGTAAAATATAAGTGGCAGTGAGACAGAGGCAGTGTTTAAGATGTGTCAGCCTTGTGAAAGGCAGTGTGATTATGTGGAAGGGATTTGGGGCTGCTCTGTTGAAGATCTGAGCAGTGTTCCAAGCCGGTGTATCCTCTTGGAGTGCAAAACCACCGCATAACAACACTTGTTTTCCAGATGTCAAAATGAATGCTGTCTGATAAAAGGAGTTTATCTGGAATGTGCTCTCCTTGTCCACAGTGCAGTGTGTTTTCCCATTCAGCAAAAGGGGTTGTGGGAACAGGGGTAGGAGGATCAGTTTTGTTTCTGTCTTGCTACTTGTGCTTTAAGAAATGCTGCAATAATATGCTGGGACAGTGTATGGGCAGGACTACGGAAAATTTAATGGCTTTGGCAACCAAAAGCAAATATTTAATGGCTTTGGCAGCAAAAAGCAAACTCTATAGAACAAAGGTGAAATGAAGAATGTTGATGTTCAACATCTAATAATAGAGCAAAATAACAGAACTAGGAAAAAAAGATAAATGAAAAGGTAATAAAGTAAAAAAAAAAAGAAATTAAAATAGAAATAATAGAGCCAAAACTCAGAATCCGACAGCAGATTTCTATCTGTTGGAAGATGTTAGTGAAAGATGCTCAGAAGTTTTTGAAATAAAAAATGTGAAGTGACCATTATGACAGGGAATTGCCAATGCCTCCAACTTCATTGGACTGTGAAAAATGGGTCTTTTAAAAACTGTTTCCCTTTTGTAGAAATGTCTCTGAAAAGCTATTGTTTAAGCTTTCTTAGTTGTTAATGTAATCAGAACCATTTCAGTTATAATGAATTAATGCATTTTTATTGATTTTTTTTTTGTATTGGATTTCTTTCCTTTCCGGGATTTTTACACAATGTGTCCTTTTTTGACAAAAGCTTATTTTGTCACCTGATTTTACATCTAAGCCCAGTGAATTTTGCTTGTGCATGCACCAGATGGTATACATATGAGTAGAAGAGCATAATCAGATTAAGAGACAAGACAGAGAGGAGTTGGGCCTGTTCTTCTCTGAAAAGGTAGCGAAAAGAAAACAGCCTTTAGGATGTGAAACTTGATTTGAATAAACATGACAGCTACATCCCTGCTTAGATTAGCTGGAAGAACCAGAAGCACCTCTTGTTTTCCCCAATTTTTTAAAATTATGTCAATGTGCAATTCAAGTTTTACACATCACTAAAATTTGTAATACTCAAAATTCTTAGCAAACTACTTTTACTTATTGCTGTAGTATTACTTCTTAGTAGAGTTTTTCTCTGAGGAAATCAGATAAAAAAATCCACTTGGTCTAATAATTGTGCACATCAGGAATTACAAAAAAAATGTAGTTTCTTTGGAAGGAATTTTCAACACCTACATTAGGGTGTATTTTTTCAGCAGATCATCCATAGGGGATGATGTGTTTAGATGGTCAACAGATATTTCCTTAGGGGAGTAAAAAGGTTTTATAGAAAGCTGAACATCGTGTTTTTTTGGTTAGTGCAGTTTCCTGTGGCTTCATTGCTTTTTCTTTGTTTACAAATTTGATTTGCAGGATGCAGGATGAATAAAGAGCAGATTTTTCAGAGGAAGCCTAAAAGTAATGTAATGAAGAAAATATTCAAAACTTGGAGTACATTAGGAATGAAAAACTAGGGAAAATCATGAAAGAGAAAGAATCCAATCTTATGGGAGCCTCCAAAGTTACCATCTTCCTTCAGGTTTAGGAAGTATTTCCATTTTTCCACCAGTTTTCAGTACACCCCTAGCTATGGCATCTGTGTTTTTATCTCCCAAGGTCTTGTGTTCTTTGGCAGACTTTTTGAGTTACCCTGCACTGCGTATCATCTCTAAGCCTTCTGCTAAGCTTCTAAGGAATGAGAGCATCAGGAGACTTTATTCTTAGAACTAACACTACAGCCATAATGTGCTGTTAAGCCATGGCTCAAAATCTTGCAAACCTATTACCTTTCTCTTATAAATATACATATATTTTTAACTTGTTTTCACTGAGCTTGCATCTAGATTCATGACTGCTTTGCTGAACATTATGTAAGCAAGTTTTGGGCAAATCAGTCTTTCAGTTTGACTGACTTGCTGCCCTTAGTGTCAAATCCATGTCTGTGATCAGTTGAGCCAAGATCCTCCTTCTGTATATGGGCAAAGGGCAGTTTTTCTGACCTGGTTTAATTCAGACTCTGATGGTCACTCTCTAATTCCAATGTCTTAGAGAAAATCAGAAGTGTTGGAGAAGTTACTCCTCTAAGGCTGCATGTGATCTCATAAATTTGTGACTGGTAAAGGGATAGATTGTTACAGTCACTCAACTCACAGTCACTCAGTCACAGCTCAGTATTTTTTATCAGTAAAGCTGTCAGCCATTGTTTGTCAGGGAGCACAATAGCTTATGACTGAAGGATTCTGCCCTGAATTACTCTTCTTCTACTTGAATTGTGTTTTGAATGCATTTTTAATTTTTCATGTTTTTTTGTCAATATTCACTGCTTTTGCTCAAAGGCAATTGTTTTCTGCTGGACGGTTGTCACAGAGCCATGGAGCAGGTAACCTGACTTCCCAAAGTACTGAACTGAAAGTGATCATTGAGAAGTCTTACCTTTAGTTGATTGAAAACGACGAGCCACAGAGTGTTGTGATCACAGCTTCGCATACATGCATCATGCTGCAGGTTATCACACATTAGAGTAGATTTTGGAAAAATTGACTCTTCAAGGATTTGTCTGTAGTAATAAACTTTTACTTTACATTCAGTTGTGTAAAATGAGTTTGCTTCAGGTAAAAATTATACTGAGCCTTTGAAATCTCTGTTACTCATATTTCTTGCTGGGATAAATGCAGTTTTGTTCCTCCTGATGTGAGGTGGTTTGGGCAGCAAAGCAAGATCTATCACTGCAAAATGTTTGTGTGAGCATCAAGGTTAGTTGGCTTAGGAGCTACCAATCAACAGTCAGATGGGAAAAAGATATAATTCTTATTGGTACAGCTAGAATTGATATATGGGAAGCACCCTCTTCTTAATGAAGCTTTGAAACACCCAGGTATCCAGGTGTTAAATGCAGTGTTGAAGACCTTTTGCGGCTTTGAAGTTGCAGGTTGAATACTTAAAAGCTGAGGAATTTTGCATTGATGTGGTTGATGGAACTTCAGCATTATATGTGAGCACATTGCAAACTGCCTCTGAGTGAACAACTGCATAAATTGCTTTCAGAGTTTGTCAACAGCAAATTCAGATCCACAGTAATAGTATAATGCACTTGAGCTTAAAGGAATAAATAATTTCAGAGGTGATTTTGCCCTTTTTTCTCTCACCTGAGTGAATATATTTTGCTGCTGCTATTTGCAGTCACACACGAGGGATATGCCCAATGCCTCTACACCTGGAATGTGTGTGAAATATGTAGGCAGTGTTAAGAGGTATTTCTGGTAGAGATAAGGAAAGTACTCATTCTCTTGTGGAAACTACAAGTAGAATTTTATCCAGAAGAGCAGTATTCAACACAACTGCCTGAGGCCATGACTAGAGATAAAAAGAGGCACTGAGAAGATGAAAGATAAGGGATGATCTTTTTCTCTCACAAAGCAGGATTAAGTACGTTTAACTTTGCAATACTGAGACTCAGAGTATAATTACTCTTTAAAAATGTTTTGAGGTGTGCTTTTCACGAAGGAAGAAAGGTCATTGATGCTGCAGGCCAGTGCTATAACAAGAATAGGTGAGGGTAGTTCCTTTCAGAATTTGTAGCTGCTTTTCTCCAGTTGCAATACTCAAAACAAAATGGTTTTGTGGTGCTGCAACCAAGCCACTAACACAGCAGAATGAAAGATGTGCTGTAGAAGCACACAGTGACTGGCCAAGTAAATTCTGCTGTCAATTCAAGGCAGCCCTGTGCAGTCACTGTGTTCTCAGTATTGTTCTCTTTTTTCTATACATCCTCATCTTTGCATCTGCATAGACCATGAAGCTGATGCTTCTGAACTGGCTGTGAAATGAACTTGCAAAAGTAAGAGGATTATTGACTAAAACTTTGGACTCCAGAAAGTGGCTATACTGCTTTGGGATCTGAGATCATCTGGTCATATTCTTACTATGTGTGGCATGCCAGTTGAGCTGATAAACCTACGAGACTCGATTTGTCTGTGGAAGGAACCAGCCTTGGATGTACTGTGTTTAACCTGCAAAACTAGGGCAGTAACAGAGTCACAGGAAAGATGAAAACTTGCCACCTTCTCCTTTTCAGAGCCAGATTGATTATTGTAAATACCATGTAATTATAATCTGTACTGAAATTTTAAAAAGTCTAATTCAATGGAAAGGCTGCTGTAAAGTCTTACAGGTACAACATTTCAGTTAGGATTGTCTATGCTTCAAAAAAGCCATCAGTGCAGTGGTTGGTGTTATGCAAAACCTACTGATACACCATGTTGGTGTGTCCCTGGTAATGCAGGAGTTCATGAACTTTCTCAAATGTGGTGCATTCTTGAAATGCTGCTTTAGGCTAAGGCTTTGTCCTATGTGTGCTTTATAAAAATGAAAGTGTGTGCAGTACGTGGCTTTTGAGCATTATATTAATACTACTGAATGATTTATCCTGCAGATTTAATGACAGCAGCTAGCTGCCTTCTTTGCCTTGGTGAACAGCAGCAAGAGCAGTGTTCTCTGGGCACTCAACCCCTCCCCAAACTGGAAGACAGGGAGGGGAAGCAGAATGAAACCCCCATAATCCAGGGGGAAAAGTTCAGTGATCTGATCAATGCTGTAGTGTATCCAGAGAGGGGCAATGGAGATGGTGAAGTGTCCAGGGCAAAGTCTTAAGAGGAGCAGCTGAGGGAGCTGGGGATGCTTGGCCTTGAGAAAGAGTCTCAGAGGGGACCTTACTGTTCTCCACAACTGCCTGAAGGGAGGGTATAGCAAGAGGAGGCGGATTGATCTCTTTCCCCAAGTAAGAAAAATGAAAGAAAGTGGCCTCAAGTTGCTTCAGGAGAGGTTTAGAGTGGATATTAGGAAAAATTTATTCATTGAAAGAGTTGTCAAGCATTGAAACAGGCTGCCCAGGGGAGTGACAGAGTCACCATCCCTGTAGCTATTTAGAAGACATGGAGATGTGGCCTTTAGGGACCTGGTTTAGTGGCAGACTTGGTAGTGTTTGGTTAACAGCAGGGCTGGATGATCTTAAGGGTCTTTCTCAACCTAAACAATTCTGTGATTACAAACTTTATCACAGAATTTGGTCTATTTTTGTAAACTGTTTTTATTTTATCGGTAACAAGGTTTGGTTATATATTGGAACTATGGATAACTTAAGTCTTGCTAATCCTTGTTCTTTGTTTCTTATAGACAATGAATGATTTTGACTACTTAAAACTACTGGGCAAAGGCACGTTTGGCAAAGTTATCCTGGTCCGAGAGAAGGCTAGTGGCAAATACTATGCTATGAAGATTTTGAAAAAAGAAGTAATCATTGCAAAGGTAAGAAAGTTTATATTTTTAGTCATTTTAAAGAATGAAATAATCACTATTTAATACATAAGGTGTATTGATTTTTGAGGCTAAACTTAGTTTGATAGAAGTATGTGTGTATCTTCAGAAAACAAGAATGCAAAAAATATACGTGTAACCATTTTGCATGCCTTTTCCCTATTTTATAATCTAGAATATGCTAAAACACTGAGAGACTTTACTGGGCATCAAGGTAGTGCAATCTGAGTTTATACAACAAAAAGTGCATTGTGGGGCATATTGGATAGTTCACTTTTTTTTTCCTAAGTCAGTTGCAGGTTTATTCAGATAAACACATTAATTGAATGGGCCTGTGCTCTGTTTCTGCTGTGTTGTATAAGATTGCTATGCATGGGACTAACAATTCCATTTTTTCAGTTTTTGAGAAATAGGAAAAGTCTGAAGCTGATGGCTGAAGTTGTGGTTTAAACTGGCATTGTCCAATCACTTAAACTTGATTACTGTCACTGGCTCTTGTGCATGGTCATAATGTCACTTAAGCTAAAATTTAGATCATCTACTCTGAGCTTTATTTCTAGCAATTCTGAAGTTTTGAATCCCACTTCCACAGAAGTTGAAAGCAAGAAACCTACATACATGTATCAAAATGAGACAGAATTAAAAAGAATCCCAGTTATTTAATGAGAATGTTTTGAGGAATGTGGGTCTGACTGATATTTTTGAATGCTTGAAGCTAACAATATCAGTATCCATAAAAACTGAATGTGAATGGGTAAACACTATTTTATATATATTAAATATTAAAATAACCTTCAGAATTGTATGGTTTTCCTATGACCTATGAAAACAGGGCTTACAAGTGTTTTGCAGTCTATGTTCATTGTCTGTCACACTCTTTCTAATAGCTTTAGAACGTGTAGATCAGTTGCAATTAAATTTGGCAGAGGAGTGGAGATCTCAAAGACAATTATATTTCCTTGAGTATCATTATAACTAGCCCTGTAACAGAGGGAGAGACTTAAATTTATGTCTTCAGCAGTGAAGAGGCTGACCTATGAGTTCTGTGTGCCCTCAGCAGCTGTCTTGTGTGCAGTGGCAGCCTGGTCAGCATGTGCATGGTTTGGGCTATCAGCAGCAAAGAGTGCCCTCTTCTTCTTCATAGTCAGGAGATACAGGAAGAACAGAGGGCATTGCTGCTGCCCTCCCCTGATTCTGCATGGCAAGGAGCCCTCAGTGGCCCTCCTTGTAAGACCTGGCAGCAATCTCTGTGGTTTGCCCTGTGGGGCTCAGAGCCTGTCTGGTTGCTGCATGTTGAGCCTCTGTCTCCAGCCTGACATCCTTGACCAGTGTTCTGCTCACCCCTGGCATCTGGGCATCCTCGGAGATCTTGTGAGCTCCTGTTCTGCAGCTGCTGGCTTGTATCCTTCCAGCCTCCAGAGCATTTCAACATGTTTCTTTGTACCAATATCAAACATATTTTTAAATTTTAGGGGTTTTCTAATTACTTTGTTGCCTGCAACAATGTCACTGACTTATTAGAATTGATTAAAGCTGGTTATTGGGAAACTTTGTCTAAGGTGAGCAAAAAAATCTTGTTCATAGAAGTATGTATAAAGGTAGAGAAATTTTGAAGAAATAAGGGTTTGAATTTTAATTTAGCCCAGTCAGGCTGTGAACATACTATGGGGATTTATCAATAGCATTTAGCTCTGGAGATCAGTGCTAAGGATAGGGTCACTAGGTAAAATAAATCTGCAGTCCCAATTCAGCATGTAAATGATATAATATACACTCTAGAATCACAGAAAGGCTTTGGTTGGAAGGCACCTAAAAAGATCATCTTGTTCCAACCCCCCTGCTGTGGGCAGGGACACATTCCACTATTCCAGGTTCCTGAGAGCCCCATCCAACCTGGCCTTGAACACTTCCAGGGATGGAACATGCACAGTTGCTCTGGGCAACCTGTTCCCAGTGTCTGACCACTCTCTCAGTAAAGAATTTCTCCTTAGCATTTAATCTAAATCTCTCTCCTTTTAGTTTTAGACTATTCCTTCTTGTCCTATTGCTACCTGCCTGTGCAAAAAGTAGCCCTATAAAAGCCCTAAGCATAGTATGAAGCAGAAGAGTGGTGCATTGACAGCTGTATAGCATCTGCCCAGTTCAGGCTAAATCTGTTTATCCTGTTTACATGACAGATTAAGGCTACACTTACAAGGAAATTACTACCAATAATACAAACTCCTGAAGCAATTCCAGAAAAACTGGCCATTGCCAGCTTTTTGTGCCATATATCTGGTGAACCACAGAGGTTTAAAAATAAATAAATAATTAAATGAACCATTTTTTGCTTGTTTTTCTCCTTGAAGTGTGGTTTTTAGTTTTAGTGTTTCGCCCTGTATATTGTTGTAGTGTACTCAATATTGCACTGCTATTCAGCTAAATGGCATCACAATTTATTACCACTGACTCTGTTGTTGTTGTTCAACTTCCTATTTTGACAATTTTTAAAGTCTAATTTAAAACTCCTGACATCTGTGTTTACTTTCCAGTTTAATAATACCTTATCTTCAGAGCATAGTCTGATAAGCATGTGTGTAGTACAATAATGTTATATTGGTATTATTTGTGGCAATATTAACGTGTACTCTGACTAAATATATTCACTTCTGTAGGTTTGCAGTAGAAGTTTGAGTCACACCAGGGTAGTCTTTAGTTCAGTGTTACACAAATCTTGGCGGTCGCTTAGCGCTACAGAAAATGGCTGCACCTTCCCAGTGGCTCCTGGGCCTTTCAGGCCTGGCCCCTGGCAGCCTGGGGAGGGGGATCCACAGCATGTGTTACATGCAGAATTGTACAAAATTCTGTGCATTCCCTTGGTGGGGGGTCAATTATGTGCTTTTTCTCCCTAGCCCTCAGGAGCTGCTGGTGTTGTAGCTCAGGGCGAGCTCTGCCTGCTGTGCTGGTCCCCTCACCCTGCCCAGCTCTGCTCTCTGCACAGCTGGTGCTGTGACAGCCATGCCCCTGTGCCCCTGGGGCCTCACTGGCACCCCCAGGCTCCTTCTTTGCCCCTGCATGGTGCCCACCCCAGGGCTGGCCCATGGAGAGAGCAGGGAACAAACATGGATGAGCTTGCCAGGAAGCAAACATCCACAGCAACTGCTCAGTTTCCTTCTCTCACTTTGGTACAGAGCTCATTTTGATATGTCCTGTTCAGGCTCACAGACAGGAGAGTGCCCCTGTCTCTCCCCAAAGTGCCTCTTTTCCAAATTGTGGCTGGAAATGAGTTGAGGGTTGTGTGGACATCTCCCATTCCCAAGGATGAGGCCAATGTCCTTAGGGATGCTCATCCTGGTCAGAGGAGCACTGCTCGCCGCTGCGCTCCTGAGGACAGCTTGGGTGGAAAAAAACAAAACCTACACCAAACCAAGTGGAAGTTTAAAACCAGCAAACCTGACTTGACTTAACACTTGGCGGGATGAGACTGGGTTTTATATTTGCCTGTCAGTTACTCGGTGTGTACATGTCTCGCACATTGGTTTAGTCTCTCTGAGATACATTGTTCAGGTGATTCATACCAGAGCTGTGAAGTTGTGATGACTGTGTTTTTAAGCTATCAAATCCAATATTATAATTTCTTTCTTCTCTGAATTGAGTGTAAAGATTTCATTTTAAAACAAGAAAATGAGAAAACCAATTAAAATATGTTGTCAGATTTTTGTGAAATATTTCCTCAAAAATGTGAAGATTCATTAATTTTTCAAAACTGTACTGTAACTTTTTCTTTCTTTATTTCTTTTTTTTTTTTGAAAGTGTTGACCTTTTCCTTATAATTAATTCAATAACAATTTATATCTTAATTCAGACCTACTTCTTCTCCTCTTTATTTCACAGGATGAAGTGGCTCACACTCTTACAGAAAGCAGAGTACTGAAAAATACCAGACACCCTTTTTTAACAGTAAGTATTAGAAACCATTTTGAAGTACATTAGCAGGTAATATTTAGCATCCCTTATGAACATATTTTAGTAATTTTGAATTTTTTCTCATGATGATTTGTAAACAATCAGTAGCTATCTGGTGCTATTGATATCCTTTATCAGGATACCAAGAATTAATTAAGAATTCAGAAATAAAATTTCTAGTAAATTTGTAAAGCTTTATTGTACTGAAAATAAATTTAATTGTAGAAATGTGTAACCGTTGTGCAATTTTTTGCAGTTTTTGTACACAAACACTTTTAAAATAAAAGTTATTAATTTCACAGAAGTGCAAGTATTCTTTACTAAGAAAATTTAATTAAAAATCAGTAAAACAATAAAAATAGCTATTTTATTTGTTCAAAACAAGTAACTTATAGAGCCACAAAACTCTAACCCCACTACCTTTGTCTTCATATGGTTAATATTTAATAGAAGGGAAAGACAGAAAAGATGAAAATGTTTCAAAAGAGACTCATGAAAAGTGGCAATTAATTGATTTAACTTTACAGGTGACTTTTTTCTGTAGAAGCAATTCTAATTCCTCTTGCTTGAGAATGTATTAAAAAAATACTTCCCTATATTTCAAAATATAATGAACATGCTTTTTGAGCCAGGGAATTTTTTTTGGAATAAAATTTCAAAGTATAGCATGGAAGCTTTCCTATTTAAAAAAACTTAACTTTTTTGGAAAGCAGAGGATTGCATTTACATTGGCAGGTCAAAATATCCTTGGAAATTCAGTAAAGATGAAAGAGGTCCTGTAATGTTTCTTGAAGTAGAGTGTAGTGGTAAGCAAGAGCAGGGGTACCTCCCATCAAAACGTGCAACAGTGGTACTGCACATGATATGGGTGGTATCTTCTTACCTTTCTGTTATTCTTCAGCATGTTTTGTATTGAGATATGCAGTTTAGTCACATATAGTTCTACTGAATTTCCTTTATTTTAGGCTAAGTCTTCATGTGTAGATTTTCTGTGGTATCATTAATAAGTCAACATTGAAAAATCAAAAATTTTAATTAAGATCATAACATCTGTTGCAACTTTAAAATTATATGGAAATTAATATATTAATTTGGCACTTAGCATCCTTAACATTCCATAATACGAAACTAGAAAGTCCTTGCTTTGGAAATGAAAGCAAGCTGGATGTTAAGATGACTTTTAAAATTTCATGTGGGAGAAATGAAAAAGAATATGATAATCTCTCTCTTCATGGGCACTGTGGAAGTGGACATCATAAAGTACAGTGAGTGTAATAGCTGGTACTGTATGAAATTGTGTGTTTTAGTACCCATTTAATACTTTCTTGTAATAAGCATGATGTTTTCATATCAGTGGATATGTAGCAGAGATGAAGAAACACTTGAAAGATTTTGTGTTAATTCATCTCAAGCTCCAGATAAAGTTACACTTTTAATTACTCATAAGGTTCTTGCCAAAATCAGAATTTTCTACTTAGAAAGATAAAATTTTGTTACAGTTTAAGTGCAAGATATTGGGTAAATATGAGATGATAATTGGTTTGATTTTGCTGTTTTCTTTGCAAGTCCTTGAAATATTCCTTCCAGACAAAGGATCGTTTGTGTTTTGTGATGGAGTATGTTAACGGAGGAGAGGTAAGTTTAAGAAATGTTCTGCACTTGTAACAGTAAGGCTGTCTTTGGATTACAGCTTTAAGGTTATATTTTTTCCTTGCCTTTTTGCTTTCTAGTATCATTAAAGGGCTTTTATAAAAAAATTGAACTGCTTTATTTTTAAAAAAAAGTTGACATATTCTTATAACTTTTCTGTCAAAACTATTTCCTCTTCTGAAAAAATTCGACTTCTGTATAGTGAGAGATAATTTAATCCTAGAGAACTAATTACATATACTTTCTTATTGTTCTTTTTATTTAGGAATACTATTGCATGTTCTGGCATGAAACAGTCATAATCCAGTGTAAACAAGCAAAAATAATATTGATGAGTGTTACTTTTGTCCTAATAGGAAATCTGTGCTCTCTTTGCTGTAACTATTGCAAGTATCTATTGGAAATGAGTGGAGCAGTTTTTCATTGCTTGTCTCCACTTCATTTGCTGAGTACTCTGGAAATTTCAGCTGAAGTACTGAACTTCTTAGAGTGTTGTTAGCTTTGAAGCCATTGCTGTCCTCCAGCTGCTTACTAAAGAATGAAATATGAAAAATGATACGCAGCAAATGGAATTAGAGAACTGCAATTGAGAAAGAGGGCTTTTATCTACCTTTTAGATGCTGTTTGCTATTCAGGCTGTGTCTCGTTACAACATCAACTGAGGGATTTTCCTTATTTTGTCAACTATATGCTTCAGGATAATGTTAAAGGATTAAGTGTTTCCACTAGGAGTTTTTTTTTAATTAAAAGACACTCTCTTCATTCAGAATTTGCTGTGGCATGATACGTAATGCTTTGCATTATGTTTTAGCTGCCTTCTCCTGCAATAAAACTGCTTAGCTATAATCCCAGTGCCTGCAGCCCATTGGATCCCAGCTTGTCCTTGGCCATCCTCTACCAGCCATGCCTAAATATGGTGCTGTAGGGTTCTCATATGGGAGGATGGCTTGTTTAACTCAATGTATAAACCCAATTTGCACATCACAGGTGTTGAACCACATCCAAAAATCTCCCTCGGCAGTAAAGGGATAACAGCCCTCTCTTGGACACTCAGCTGGCTTATCTGACATTGAATTTACATCACCAATATTAACTCAGTGCTGTCTGCAATAAATTTTAAGTATTGTCTTATAAACTAGCTAATTCTTCATGGTTTTCCTCTGTGTAAGATCTTACTGCATTTCTGTAATCTTTGGGGAGACTGTTTGGAAGTTGAATTTAGCTATTTGTGTTTTTTCCATCCTGTTTGAATGCAGAGCAAAGCCCACAAAGGATGTTTTCAACTCCTTTCTTATGACTGAGGATGCTCTGGCTGTATTTTGGTCAATTGTAGTTTGGTCAATTAATTTCTCTGCATTGGGTGGTGCAACTTTGTGGCTACTACTGCAAGTGTTGTGTGTCATGGGTTTGTGGGTGGCAGCCTGCGTTCGTTTTGTGGATTGCAATTGCAATGTACTCGTGCCAGCACTGGGTTACTTTCTTCCAGGTATGGTGCTGCTAACAGTGTCAGTGTTGCTCATGTACTTTGCTGATGGTTCTCTAATTCAATGAAGCTAACTCTGAAGTTTTGCCACAGTAGGAAAAAATGGCCTTTTGGGAGTAGGCAGTATTCTTTGAGGAAACTCACTTGATTTTTACACGTGCTTCTCTTTGTTGAGAGATCTGGAGTAGTAAGTTGGACAAACTGTCTTTTTTAATAGGAAAGTCTTTAATCTTACCAAATTTTCTTGTGAATTTCAGACTTCAGTCAGTGTCTTCCAAAAAATACAGAGGATTTCATATTTGTAAAAACAGTCTTATTATTAACTCAGTGTAAGTTGCTCAAAGGTTAGCCAGCATTTTAGTTTATATGATACACACACTTTTTTCTTTTGCTTCTTCTATCTACTATTCTGTTTGTTTTTCAAGAAATTACATTTCCCTATATATTCTGATTGTTCAAGGTGTTGAAAATTCATCTTTTAATTATTTCCTTCCACTGGGAAATTGACTGAAGATGTACTGTGTTGCTTTTGGTTCTCTCCAGTGCTGTACTACCTTCAATGTGTTTCTGTTTAAAATTCCTTTAGATTACATATTTCTTTTTAGGTAAACTGTTGTGCCTGAATCAATTTATTGGGAATTTTCATGGATTGTGTCTTTCAGGAGCACAATTTTCCAGGCAGTTCTCCTCATGAAGGAGTTCTTGGAAGTTTGTATAAATATTTCTGTCTCCTACACAGGTGAAAGCAAGAAAGTGCCACCATTTAGGCTTCTGCCCTAGCACAGTAATAAAAACAGTGGTCAGCAGTAGGAGTCTTTGCTTCCTCTTTCTATAGCTAGAAAAAAAACAGTCAAGGAAGGGGGCACAGAGCTTCATACTGGAGGAGAAATGTGTTAAATGACTGTAAGCAAGAATCCTTTATATCTATTAAAAATCTAGGTCCACAGTGAAGTTAATATTCCTCTACAATGTAACAATTTATCTTTGCCTTACCTTGCCTATGTAACTTCAAGTTGGTTGGGTTTAGTTAATAAGAGAGCATGTTACAATGAAAATGCAACTGCATCAGTTTTGCTGGTCTATGTGTGTGCTCTTTTACAGTGTACAAAGCATTACAGTAAAATCCTTTGGGTTCCATTAAAAAAACCCCAGCATATTTGTAGTTTAATATACTAAAGAAAATCATTAGAGGAATTTTTTTTTTCCCAAACAGATTATTCAGATGGAGATATTGAATATGTTTTCCTTATACTGAGAATGTTTTTCCTGCTGCTGAATGCACAATCTTGAAATAATTGCCAAACAAAATCTTGTGGACCAAAAGCTTCATTTTGTCTTCATTTGGTTTTGCTTTTAGACTCCAAGGGTGAAATGTTTACCAATGTCTATTGATCACAGCCTAAGTTGCAGTGTATAGCTAGAGGGATGCATCTGCCACTGTAATTACTTTTCAATACCTTTGTTGTACTGAAGAAATTATGTTAAAGTAGCATTAAGAAATTGAAATTAGATTTCAAGAAAACAAATATTCATCTGACTTAGCTGAGTTGACCAAATGGCTCTTTATTTTTGGGGAATGCTTTTGGAGTGTATGTTTCCCAGTTTTTATTTCCAGTATTTTGCTTTAAAGGTTGAAAATGTTTTAGAAATTAAATCTATTACATACATTACTCTGCAGAGTACCCTGATTCAGCTGTCTAATAAGTTGATTAACTTCCTCACTCTGCATTTAAGGATAATTCCAGACTTCGTACTTTGTAACAAATTTAATTGGTAATTATGCGTATAATAAAATTAGACCCTAAAATTTGTTCAGATGCTTCTCTACATAAGAATTCTGAATCTGTGTTCCTCTTGGCATTTTTGTTGCACAGCTCTTACTTCAATTCATTAGGCAGGAGAGAACTAAATAGCTTGTTGTAATTGAACAAGTGCTATTACTGTCGGGAAAAAAAAAAGGAAAAAGACAGAGGATTTACAACCTACTTAACAAAAAATAAGTAAACAAGAGAATGTTTCTTAGCTCTAAATTATGATAGTCCATGGTAAGGGTGCTACATTTCTTTGGGTATAGAATGTGCCAAGAAGCAGTACAAAGTCTGGAACAATAAATAAATAATTTGAAATTTCAAGGTTGCTACTGCAAGTGCATTGCAAAATCAACACTCAAATATAAAATGCAGCTCTGAACAAACCCAGTACACAACAGCAAGAGCCAGACATTCAACTTACAACATACTAAATAGGTCACTAGTGTGTGTACAACTTTAACATATCAATTGATACAAGGTTGTGTCTTTTATATATTTGGCATGCTTGGATTTGCAGCTGGATACACTTCTATGTTTGATATTTGTTTAAATTTTTCCATTAAGTTTTTTATTAGGAAAAACCCCATGACAGCATTGTTGTTCAGTTTTTAAAGGCATAGCAAGAAATTTGGAGCTCCAATCCTCACTGTAACAATAGCACCCTCGTGTATGCCATCAAAAATGTTATGTGCAAAATGGCTTTCTTTGTGCCAAAGCTATTTCTATTGCAATTCCAGTGATTTTACAGCACATATTTAATAACTGTAAGTCAATAAATAGTGAAAATGTTGGAAACCTTTTTTTAACTTTCCATCACATTTCTTCTTTTTCTTCTTTGACTTAATACATATAATCTTCCTGTTCTGACAATTGTAAATAGAATACAGTGGCAGAATTATTCCGAAATAGTGAACCAGCTAATTAATTAGCTGAAAATTATGCTGTAATCTCCCTGTAATCTCTCTGCTTTTTCTATTATAATTTTAGAATCTGCTTAATATCTTCAGCATATGAGTGTATGAATGTGCTTTTAATGTGCATTTTTATATCTAAATGTACATTCTTCATTCAAAACTAGCAAGTATGGTTTGGTGACAGCTCTGTTAGGTGCTATAATAATGTGAGGAACAGTGACTGTGGTGTCACATATACATTAAAATAAGCTGACTCAGAAGCTCACAGTTTCTTTGACAAACACAACTGCTGTTAGTTGTTTCTAGCTGGTCATTTTACTTTGAAGTTGGTGTTTTTAATGAATATCAATGCTCTTGTTGGAAATAAACACCGAAGAAAGTAATTTTTTTTGTATGTTAATTGTCAGGCTGGCAACTTTTAGATTCAGATTTGGGACACTTTAAATGGAAACAAAAACAAAAATGTTGGTGACAAGTATCCTGAAGTTTTAGAATTTTCTAAGGCTGCTGTTCAGTTACTGGATTAGTCTCGTTCAAACAGAAAATTCCAAGAGTTGTTTGGAATAGATATGAAATGTAGGACTAACTGGGAGTTACAAATTTTCAGAGTGTGTTGATATGTATTTTTAGTTTCTTTTAATCCAGCAAAACAAAAAACACTCTTAAAAAATATTAGCACTAGCTTATTATTTATGAGAGACCACAAAACAGACATAAAGGCATAAATTGCGTAAATTTTGTATTTTGCTTTATGTGAATGAAATTCACCTTAGCAGTATTTGTTTTCTGTTTAAATACTAAGTAATAGTGTGAAAAGGACCACACAAATTGGGAAATGTACTTGTTATTTTCCCAGTTTGGTGATGCATGAGGCCTTTCATGAAGTCAGACTTGGTTGCTTGGTGTGGGTGGGTCTTGTGGTTGCCCTGACCACTGGGGAGCCGTGGGTACAGAGAGCAAATCCCTGCAGAGAGGCTCCTGTCCCACCGGGGACTGCTGCCTAAACAGGTGAGCAACAGGAGCAAAATAAAGATCCTCCTTGTCATGCAGGTTTGCCTTTTTTGTACAGGGTGTCTTGAGCACTGGAAAAATGAAGTTGAATGGGGAATCCAGATACAACAAACAAAATTTTAAATATTTTCTTTAAATCATAGTGCAGTTTCTGTATCCTGTGAAGTATCTGCTTATGCATATATATGCTGCCAAAAGGTTCAGTTTACCGGGAGTGTTGTTTAGGCTAAGACAAAAGTGATACACTTGTTATGAATTACAGTTATTAGGAAAGAAGTTGGCTTCTAGTTCATAGCAGTGACTTTTAAATTATGTTTTGAAAAGTCACAGAATTACCAAGGTTTGAAGAAACCTGGAAGATTATTTAGTCCAACCATCAATGAAGCACCACCATAATCACCCCTAAACCCTGTCCCCAAGTGCCACATCCAGAAGCCCACCCACTGAAAATAGCTTCAGTAATTCCTACACTGTTCTGTGCCATGTGGATAGTGTAGATTTTCTAAAGGCATAAAGTAGGATGTGATAAAGACAGATTAAGCACATCATTGGCTTTTTTTTTTACTGGTTTGCTTTTGTGTAATTTTTAACCTACCTTGTCATTTCACAGTTCTCATCTACTTGATACTTCCAACAGTGAAAAAAACCCACCCAAGCCTGCATGCATAGCTGTTGTGGATTTCACTGTCTAAGTTTAATTTATAAATGATAACATTTTTTATTTCTGTTTTGTTGATTGTTAGCTCCTGTGGTGAAGCCAAAAACATTGTAACATGGCCAGTCTGGTCTTAAGGAGAATACAGAAATATGCTCACTAGTTTAATTTTCCTTTTCTTGAGGAATTACCCAAACTTGCTTTCAACAGTAATTAAAACTCACCACTTCAGAAAACATTTGAATTGAACAGCTAAAATGTGCTTTTTTAGATGTTGTTCCAGGTTCTGAGGGTGATGTTTTATCCATTAAGATACTCACAACCTTACAGAGATTTATCTTACACTTTTTCATTGCAGCTGAAATTACTGGCAATACATAATGACTATTATATTTTGCTGAAAGACTTTAAAGTGCCTGCAAAGTGCTGTGACTTCAAAAGTGTTAAAGAGGAGACAAAACACCCGAACCAATGTTTACATTGTAGCCAAGAAATACACTAAATACATGGATTTGTTTTTATAAGCCCTCAGCATTGTTGATTTGCTTTTTCCAGTGACTACTACTTCTAGCATGTGAATATATGGTTTGTGAAATGCCAGTTCCCTGCTCAGTCCAAGTCTATTGAAGAACTAGACCTTTTTCAGTTCAAAGAAAAGTTACTAAAGCACTGAAAAACATGAGGCAGAACCAAAATCTGTACATTTTAGTGATATTTCTCAGTGGCTTAAAGCAAAGATCTGAGGAAGTAGCAGAGGGAGAAGTACAGAATGATGCTGTTGCATACTTTTTCTTTTTTTTTTTTTCCTCTGGTAACTGAAGGTTAAATGAGTAGCAAGCAGAATGCCTTAAACAAGATTGGTATATTGATTAAAACGCTGATTTAACAGCTCGCTTTCTCCCTTTGGAAACCTGGAAAAGATAAGCCAGCTGCTGTCTAAGAGTGCTGAGTGTCCACTGAGAGTACACTATCTATCATCACAATATGGTGATGAGAGGTGTTTTATGTTTGTGTTAATTTCCCCCACTAAATCAGTAATTATTACAATCCTGTCCCTGCTGTTTACCCTGCAGCTGTTTTTCCATTTGTCGAGAGAGCGGGTGTTCTCAGAGGACCGCACACGCTTCTATGGCGCAGAAATTGTCTCTGCCCTGGACTATCTGCATTCCGGGAAGATTGTGTACCGTGATCTCAAGGTAAAAAAAGGAAGGAAAAAAAGTAATCAAATTTTTGTTTTTGCAGAGGCTATGGGGACAAACACAAAGTAATTATAAAGTTGCACTATTCAGAGTTAATGGGGAAAAAAAATATCTGTGTTCAGATTTAGGTTCTGTGTGTGCTGGAGGAAGTTGTTTGATAGTAATCTCTAGATGGGTACATTCCCTCACTTTATTTTGATTGCAAAATGAAACAGAGTACTGTAGTAGCAATACTTGAAGGAGATTTAAACTTCTGATCCTCATCCTCCCTACCCCCTGCCCTGTTACTCATAACTTGACTTAGATTTCAGCACAAATCTCAAATACAATTCTCAATGTCCCGAAACAAGGGAAGTGGTCAATTGGGACAATGTGGCTGCATTCTTTTTATCTCAGCAACCAGGTGTTTCTGTATGCATTGGAAACATTTAAGAGGATTCAGAATACTTCCATAGAAAAAGAATTTATTTCAGCATTGATTTTAAAATTATTTTGTCTTTTGTATCTCAGTCTTTTGTATTCCTGTTATTGGAATGTAATTTGTTTTAGATTTGTCGGCATATACAGTTGCTCCAGGTACTCTGTTACACACTATGACCATGCTATATGGAAAAATAACCTCTGTTTTCAGCAGGAACATTTTCTAACTTGTCTAAGAGGAACCTCTAAATTCCATGATGAGACAGTTTTATTTCTGTGTCAAGCCTTTAATTTCATATACAGGAAATTGTGCTTTCCTGTTGTTCATGCACAGTAGTGGAATTCATTCATGCAATCCTTTGTACAGAAACCTGGGAGAAGGAGGCAATGGTAGGCAAGTTCTGCTCAGGGAGGCAAACAGAAAAAAAAATTACTGGGCTACCTGTTTGTAGCAGAATCTGTTGTAATAATGTGAAATGCTGTGAAATCCTGAGAAAATACAGAATTGTCTGGTCAAGGAATGATAGGTGAAAGGTTTTAATTTAATTTCTAATAAAGAAAGAGGAGTTTGACATCATTGTTCTTCTATTTTTCTTGTTGTCTACTTTGCATTTTCTTTGTAGCACAGTTAGACACAACAGGAAATCTATAATTTTTATAATATTTCAGGCTTTATACAGACTTAGAATGACAGGGCTATGATTGTTCTATGTTAGCATTTTCACTACATGCCTTATAATTAGTAAAAAAACAAACCATTTTCTGTTGAGAAAAGTTGTTCAGAATGTTTTCTTTGGTTTCAGTTCTATCTGTATTTTAAGTACAGATAATTGAAGCCTTTTTGGAAAGTGATAGTAGCCATTATTCTGATGCTTCCACATTTCAAAGCAAGGATCATATACTTAAAAAGCAATGCAAAGCTTAGGGAGGTGTAAATTCACAATATAAGAAGTGTCCTTTGCAAGTAGACAAGGAGGAATTTACCTCAGGAGTGTTTTTATCAGTAGCTGCCCTATCCCAAATTCTGTCTATTTTTGAAAAGGTTCTGGAAGTTGGAGGTATTTTAAGGATTTATGGATACAGGCTGTTTCATAACAGTATAGAAAGTAAAAGGTGTCTTGATCAGTGGCTGTCATGTTAGACCAAAGGAAACCTCTGAAGTCATTGACCTGGGATTTACTATTGTAAACTGTATTTAAGTATTAAATAATTGTCTAACTCCTGTGGCAGTAAACACTGTTACATGCTGTAATATGGTAGATGCTGTATTTTTTTTAAATTACAAAATAATTACATTCTTTTGCAAGGAATAACTCTTTTTTTTTTTTTACAAAATTGATGTAATGCATCGATCTGTTTTGTTAAGAAATACTAAGGGAATATTTTTCTCCCCAACACACAGTTAGAAAACCTAATGTTGGATAAAGATGGACACATAAAAATTACAGATTTTGGACTTTGCAAAGAAGGAATCACAGATGCAGCAACTATGAAAACATTCTGTGGTACTCCAGAATACCTGGCACCTGAGGTATGATTTGGAATATTTTCTTATAATACTGTATAAAATGTTTATTTTCCATTTAATTTTAGACTGACAGTCTGCCTGATTAATACTCTGTAGCTTTTATTCAGAATGGAATGTGCTGCTATTCTTTGTGGTGGTTGTATATATATTGGTGCTCTGCTTCTTAGTGTTTAAAAAGGCCTCTAACGTGCATTTTCCTTCTTATGTTTCCTTTTCTCTGTTAAAGTTTTTATCTTCCAATGATTTCTTCAAAAATAATCTTCCATCTGTCTGTCACTTGGAACATATGATCCTGCTTAACTGAGCTGTGTAACTAGCATTTATATAGCCTCAGTGGAGGCGAGGGGGAATAGGAAGGTACTGAGTTGAGTTTGATGGGTTTTATCTGAATTCCCCGGTTGCAGGGAGAGTGAGTTGAAATTTTAGATATTTATGCTAAAAGCAGTTGAGTGTGTCAACCCCAGAATTGGTGAGGTGGTCACCAGAACTGTCTCCTAGGATGTGAGCAGAGTGGCATCCCAGAGTATGCCTCCCCATCTTTCCCATTAGCTGTCACTCAGAGTGCCAAGCATCACACTCCTTAGGAATTGATAAAAAGATGGACATGATGAAGACATTGCTTTGGTTCCCCTTGCAGGAACTTTGATTGGAGCTTTGGTTTGGCCACTTGAGAGTCTGTTGTGGAAGCTCAAGTCATCCAAATGATCTGCTCCAGTATTATTAGTGCTGCCAGCTCTGCCACTGGTGCCTGCTGAAAGAAGGCAAGGGGAGCACGACCAAGATTGTGTTTTGGCCCTGCCTGGCTTCAGTCAACACTTCTGATTGTGCTGCTCAGAAATGTCACTCTGCCTCTCCTCAGGGGCTGCCAAATACAGCTCCAGTACCGATATGAAAGACAGCCTAATTTTTACTTAATGCTAAGGATTCTGTGGATGCTGAATTAGCCCTTATTTCCACTCTTGTCAGCATTCAAGATTTCTAATTGACATAGTGCACACTTCATACTGAGATAACTTTCTAGTCAAGGGAAAAGATTTTAAAAGGTCCTTCAGTTCTACCATTTTGTTGAAGAAAGTTTTAAAGAGTTTTCAGGGACATTTCCCACCTCTGCACTACAATAAAAGTCTTGTTACTACATATTGCCTTTGAAGAACAACCTACCGTAGTTTGAAGGGAGGAGGCTCTGATTAGACATAGGTCTTTATTCTCTTACTTTATTCTCTTACTTTCAGCAGCACTGAATCCTGAGTAGCAGCCACAAGTCCTGGAGCCTGTTTCAACAAGCGATTTTGATTGCAATTAGTTTTTTATTCTAAACCCTGAAATTCAGGAATGTCAAACAAACAGGTACACATCACCTTCTGGATAGCGCTGGTTGGAAATTAAGATTTTAGGATGTCTAGGTACATGGGTTTGAGTCTTTCTAAATCTCTTAAAGTCCCTTTCAGTTTGCAGTCACAGAGGAAATTGAAACTGCTAATACTTGGCTGTAAGTCAATGTGGTAGGTAGAGTTACTGAATCCATTTAGGATGATAGCAAGATATTTTGGTACGTTCTTTCTCCAACAGTAAAGGAAACATCAGTATTTTTAGGAGCCACTAACTTTCTCTTCATACATCTGGTACTATCATCCTTGACTCATTTGAAAATGTGTTAGCTCTCTTTCATCAATCTTGGTTTTAGACACTCAGCACAAGTTATTTGGTCCAGTTTGCTTTTCTGTCCTCTAGAAGCCCCACTTCTCTGCTCTGCCTCCCATTATGAGTGTTTTTGGAGACCTTCCCTGTAAAAATCTGTCTTGAAGGAAATTGATTCTTCATTAACCTTGGGAACAAGGGAGTTCATTCCCTTTTCCCTGAGAGATACAGGGTTTTGAGCAAGCAGCTTAGACAGGTTACTGATAAGGCATGAGAAGACTCAACACCTTTAGGAAAATAGCTGCTCCCCTGAGACATTTGTATCTATTTTTGCCAGGGCAGCTGACTGATAAAGGGACCCTCAGGAGCCTGGGCCCTCCAGTCTGTTTGTGAGCTTGCTTCAGAGAACCAATGCTCAAAAATCACTTCTCTTTGCAGTTCAGGCCACAGAAATAATTTTCAGGTGCCAAAGATTTACTACCTTGTGGCAAACTTCAGAGCATGAGAGCCTCATGTTACAACTGGACTTTAGTCTTGTTACCACGCTGAATTCCTGCCTGTCTATCCCAACACCAATTTTCTATGGTCTAAAGAAAATTAAAATAGCATTGACTGTGTTCATCTTGCATCACTTTGTGCTGAGTATAAAATACAGTAGGGATATGAACACATCCTTTAGGAAGAAAATACTTGCCACTGCCAAATAGCAGGGCTTATATTTGTTAACAGTACAGATGTACATTTGTCACACTTATTGAAGAATGAGCAAGTAACTTTTTGTTTGTGAAATTTAATAGTTTTTTGAGAATAATTTGGTTTTATAAGAGTGAAATTACCCTTATCATCTGCTGTAGAACTAACACAAGCCTAATTTTTTTTTGTGTGTACTTAAGTGTGGTAGTAATAATTAATAATTTCCTCAGCTGTAAGAATCTATGGCATTCCCTATTTGAAAGGTATAAAATATGTTACAATTTCTCAGTTAGCAGTTTTTCAGGACAAAGAGACTATTTCTTAAAAGTCTGTTTACATTGTTATTCTTCAAAGTAAGCTGTCACATTAGGGATCATTGTGATGTCAGGAAATATTCGTAGATCCAATGAGAAAAAGATTAATTGTGATCCCATTTAGGTAATGCAGATGTATGCTTGATTTTTTTTCCAAAAAATGCTTCTTTTGCAGTTTTGGAGTGGCAAAGGCAGGACAGGACCACATAAATTTAACAGGCAGTATAACTTGATTAAAAAAGAAAGAATAAAACTGAGGAAAGTACTTGTAAATATACCTCTGAGTCTTTTAAAAGCAGTTTGGATTTTGGTAGTTTTCAGTTGACTGTCAAGGATGAGACCTGCTGATAAAGATACAAACTGGTACAGACTCCTTTTAATAGAACATTCAGGAAATGAAGCTGCTTGGGCAGAGAAGTAAAATTTCTTTGGGGTCTGATCAGTTATAAGGATGTTTCCTTGGATGAGGTAACAATTTCTGCATCTCTGTACTTCAGTTCAAGCTCCTAGGACTAAGTGCACAGTCTTTGTTATAGGAGAGCAGTCAAACGTGGTACTAAGTTTTGGCGTCATGGGAGAGACAAGCTTTAAATACCAGAAATTACTTTTTAAGTTGTAAGTCTTTCTAATAGCAGAAGAGAAGTTGGTTTGACTCAGTAAGGGTCAAACCATGTTTGACCCTTACAGAGATAAGAAACTTCATGGATGTCATTCAAATGACTCTTAAAAGGTGTAGATGACCAATGATGTGTAAGTTTATTCTAATAACAGGGAAAATTATGTATTATTGGCATAAAAATACAGATTAGGTGGATGAATATGTATAAAAATGGTTCATACATACTGGTTAGATGGATGCATTCCTATAAGAACAGTTACATTTTATTTAAAAAAGCAAACTATTTCTATATAGTTTGTGCAGTTATAGTCACTCAAGGGTATGTGACACAGAGCAAGAAAGGAGCAGATTCATTGCCTTTACCCCTAGACAGAAGATGTGCATGTCCTGTAACTAAAATAAGACCAGTGACGATCACGGAAATACTACGATCAATTATACAATGCTTATTTGGCCAGTGTTTTTTAGTGATTGTTCTTCTAAAAATGGGAGTGAGAGAGAGATCATGTGTAATCAGTTATTGCCCTGAGTTTTATCTCAGAGGAGTGAAGGATAGAACTCTTATCAAGAGGCAACTGCTGTCTCTCCACACACTGCACCCAATTTCTTACTTACTTACTTACATCCTCTTAGGAAGGGTATGGCTTTGATGTAATCTAGAACCTGGCCATCAAAGTTCAGTGACTGAATTTCAGCAAGGGAAAGCAGGCATGCTTGTAACAAGAAAACCTGAACTTTTTCCATGTTTTCAGGAATTGAAGTGAATTTTCTAAGACTGTTGTGGTATATACAGATTACAAGAAGCTGACAATAGAGTCAGAAAAAGCATTTTGTCAGTTGTACAGCTAAACATTTATTTTTGTTCTTTTAACACTTGCTTGGATTGGATCAGGATATTTGCCAAAGGCAGTCTGATAATATTTTGGAGTGAGACTATGATGATCTACCACATAACTTGTCTGATATGAGATGAAACTAAGTGCTGTGTGTGGGCAGAGAGGGAACTACTGAAATGTGCTGAGACAGGCTGACAACAGCGATGGATGTGTTGGGCTTTGCAGGCATCATGACAAAGCATTGTTCTTAACAGGGATTTTAATGCAGATAGAAGTTGCAATGCCAGTGTTAAAGAAGAGCTCCTTAAAGTGCTGGGAGAAGCAGGAAGGCCCTTGTTTGCAAACAGCTTGATAAAAGCAGTCAACACTGTGGGTAAACTGAGGCAGGCCAGTTGAGAGAGATCAGCTAAGGTGAGGATGTTAAAACTTCAGCTCACTCTACTGCAGAGAAAATTAATTTGCATGGGTAGTACAGCTGAAGCCTCTTTCCCCTCTTTCCCCTCTTTCCCTTCTTTCCCTTTTTTCCCTTTTTCTTCCTCTTCCCCCTTTTTCCCTTTTCTCATACAGTAGAGAAAAAAATTTGAGTATACTGAAGGAGGATAGTAAGAGAAGCTAATAGGAGGGAAAGAAAATGAATGAAATTATTGTAACAATGTCAGAGGTAGATTGATAGATCAGAAAACACAGATTAGAGGTTAGAATATTTTTCTTATGGGGAAAAATGTGATTTTGGGCAGGAAAGAGTTTGGACTAAAGATGATTATGTTACTTTGTTTATCTTTTCTAAGTAGGAACTGATAAGGTGTGTTGCAGGGAGACATAAATGGCAGGAGAAATTAATGGGCAACTTGAAACTGAAGAGAAGCTTACTGAGGAGTTGTTTGGTTAGGAATATAGAGGAACTGAAGGACAGAATAATTTTTTGTGACTTATGCAATTTCCTTTTAATCTCCTTGTCTGTCCAATTTCATTTGAATTTGAAGATAATTGAGGCATCAAAGTTATGTGCCTTTTGAAGTTCTATGCAACTTTTTATAAATAGTAGGTATGTGCCATTATTTTCCAACTCTAGAACTAGTGGATGGAAAAGGGAATTTGTGAAGATGGCATAAATTAAGGGAAGGCTGCTGTTAAGGTGTTGCAACAAGGTTTTAAGACAGGTGTGAACTTCCAAGACTTTGGAGAAAAAGAGCTGATGGAAAGGAAGCTTTATGTTGAGCTCAGTTTTCCATTGTGCTCTAGAGGGCAAGTTCTCACTTATATTTTATTACTTCTGGTAAGCACTAATGGAAGATTAATTGTTAAGGAAAGGGGCAGTTCTTGTTTTTATTGTGCTTCTTTTTATTTTGTTCACTTTCTTTAATGTTAACTCTTTCTTTAGAGGAAGGATAATGAGACACTCTACCAAATTGTCTGCATTGATAAAAACATACTGATGTTCTGGTTCATATGGTTTTCCTGAAGACCTGATAGGCCTGTAGTGGTGCTACTCTAAAAAGATGGAAAAAATTTCTGTATTAAATTCTCCTAAAGTGAGCTTAATGCATTTTTAGAGGACTGGAGGTAAGTTTCTCCAGCTTTAGTCTTGTTTTGTTCTTTTCCTGTGAAAACTGTACTGGGAAGTGCATTTACAAGTAGAAATGCTGTGCTATGGCACGATAGAGTCCTGGAAAGAGACACCTCCATCATTCAGCTTTTGTGCCATGATGGCATTTTCCAATTACTCTTTACCTAAAGCTAGAAGCAGTATCTGCTGCACAGTTAAGGAATTGCATTGTATTTCTATGCATTTCTACCCTCGGCTTAGTCTTTGCTTCTCCAGGCATTTTCTGTGAGATGTCTTACATCCTTGTAAATCTGAGTGTCCTTTATCCTTGTCCTGTGGTAGCTTGGAGAGAAGACTCAGGCTGTGCCTGTCCAGAAGTAGACTGCTTGCAGCATCTTATCCTGTGCCTCAGGCAACATTGAGCAGACAGACTCAGTCAAGAGGGATGTGTGAACTCGTGTGGATATATTTCTGGGTTTTGTTCCTCCCTTTCAATACAATCTTTTTAGTGCTGAGCTAATTATGTAGTCTCAGTTTTACTGTTGAGTTAGAGTACCTGATCAACTTTCCAACTGTAAAACAGTTTGAAAATCAAATGTAGCTTACATGCAAGACCCAACAAAATTAGAAGTGTTAAGTACGTTTTGGCAGTTCACTTTTATTATGCCCAGTCCTCAAATGTACCAGCAGACAATCATCTGAATGTTAGTTATTTTTCACATGCTTATGTGATCACACAAAAAGTACATGCTAAAAAGAAGCAGATGGTGACAGATGGGGAAGGTTGAATAAGGTGGTTTTGGAAACCTAGAAAAATGCACTTCTGTAATAGTGTAAAAATAAAAATTCTTTGATCGCCAAGTTAGAATGAACAAAATAGAGTGCCCTCCCCACCACCCCCCCAAGAAAAAAACTCAATCCAAAACTTTACTGATAAAAAGAAATGGAACCTGTGAGTGTTCAATATATATTTAGCAAAGTATGTTGCATAGTGTTGTTTTGTTCAAGGATAGAACATTAATTTTTATCAGCCAGAGACTTAGAAAGGTGGTAGTTTTATTCTTTCTTTCTTTTAAAATGATGAATTCAAATCAATTTTGTTCCATGCTCAAAGAATGGTGTCAAAAAGGTCATTCTTTATAATAATACATAGGCAGCGTTGCAGGTTATGATAATATTTTTCTTCTGATGTCACAAAAAGCTTTTAACCCTCTTATTGTAATCATAAATAAATTGCATGTGTAATGAGAATATCTGTAGGACCAGAGCTGATTTGTAACAGGCAGCATTACCTCTTTCTCATACAAGCAAATGTAAAGCTAAGTAAATAGAGAAGGTCTAATCAACAACAAAAGAATCATCTTTTGTGTGGACCCCATCTAAGGATGTGCCTTACTATGAGGGTTCAAGGTTTGCTTATTCATTTGCATTAATTTAATGAAATCTTAACATTTGTATCTATTGAATTATATAAAAAAAATTAAAGTTTCTTTTAAAAAAATTCAGTGATGAGATTTATTTTATTCAATAAAATAATAAAGTCTCTAAGCTGATGAATATTAATTGCCAAGTCGTCTACCAACACTGATGAAATAATTTCTTTTGTTTCAGTAGGTGCTTGTCTTAACTTGCAGTATGAGGTGTTACTGTCTCCTGGTGAGGCAGAATGCTCTGCTTAAAAACCAAAAAGCCTCAACTTCTAATGACCTGTTCTGATATTCTTTAAGTACAGTTAGTTTGCTCAGTACCTGAACAGTGTAGTTATGCTGTTGTGTTTTGCTTAACTGATTTTTCTTTTGGCTTCAGAAGGATAGTTGAAATTTATTTTCTCTTTGTTTACCTAGATGCTTCATGCATAATCTGATTCTTAGCAGAGGCACAATAGAATTTATTTTACCTGTGGAAGAGTGGTTTAGTGTTGGCTTGTGCTCTTGAACAGCTGTCTGTTGTATATTTGGCAACATTTAGTTTCTGGGTGAGGACCAGTGAAGGGGGGTGAGGAGAAATAGCATCTATGCTTGAAAATATTTTCCCTTCTGATTTATGGGAGGTTCACAATATGGAATTTTCTCTTTACACTAGAGTTCCAAGCCCCAGATTATTTTTTTACATTGTGAGGAAATGAAAATACGAGAAGTTGTTTTACCTTGAAGTGCTCGAATCTCATGAAAATTCAAAGTTGGTCTTTTTTTCGGTTTGGTTATCAGTCATCATGTTTTAGTGCCCCACATTCTGTCATCTTACGATCCTAAGTCATCAGAAATGCTGGTGACTTGAATTTCAGCACTTTTGTCAGCTTGGTATTGCCAGTGGGCCCTTGAGATGGAAATGATGAAAGGTAGACAAGGCAGGGCATCCAGAGCAGAACATCATTTATTGGCAGTAATTATTACCAGGATCGAAACCTGGGGAGCATTTAGATGAGGGTAGGAAAGCATTGCTTTGTTACACAGACAGAAGAATTGCTGCAACATCAGATAAATTAGCACAAAAATTAGACTTTCTCCTGGAAGCAGATAACCAATAATGTAATGAGGATTTGCATTTTCATGCTACCTGGGTAATCTCACCAGTCACAGAAATCAGTTGTCCACATGCAGTATCAGACTTCTCAAGGGAAAAGATGTAAAAATATGCAAAAATAACGAAACAAACAGAATACTAGGAAAGAAGTTAGCTCAACATTGCCCGTAAACAAACTTTTGTATTCAAACCAGAACTTTAAGCAGAGAGCAATTTTCTAATAAAATACATTTTTTTTTGGTAAAAATAGTAAAGACTATCTCAATAACATTGCTTAAAAATTTTTCATTAATTTTCATTTAATCAATAGAAAGCTTATTTCCATCTCAGCAAAAGCCTTTAGTTTTTCTGAGAGTAATGAAGCATAAACAAAAGCTGAACACTTGTGCCTCTAAACATCAGTAAATATTCAAAGTAATTTCAGCAAGAAAGAGCAACTGGAAAGACATATCACAGTATTGTCATTATTTATTACTTCTTACATGTCTTGCATCTTATGGCAGTGTATGTTTTAGAGACTATTGCTAGTGCAGTGATAATTAATACAGATATGAGCAGGTCTGCAGATTTTCTTCTAATGGTGGAGTGGGTAGAGTTGTGAGAGATGAGTGCCATCTTTTTGTAGACTGAAATAATATTTTCCTTTTATTTCCTGTCCTCCTATGAAAGGTTTGTTTTGAGGGGTCTTTTTAATGTGATGTGGTTGTTTTCTTGGCTTTTTTTTCCCCCAATGTTACCATTAGTTTCTTACAGCCCTTGTTAGAATACTCCTTTTCATGTGCAGTAACTTAACTACTTTTTTCTTTTATTTTCTTATTTTCTAATTTTGAATTCTACTGAAATCTGTCTCTTCTAGGAGGTTAAGTGCATTAGTTAGTATTGCATGCTCTTTACCCTAGGAAGCTTTGCTTAATTCACATTTATACCAGAATATACTATTTCTGATACAGCATGTGTGCCAGCAAACAAAATTTGGTTTGTTGTGTCTTTTTTAGGGGTTCATAACAAAAAGCGAGGTGAGATGGGCAAAATCTCAAATATAAAAGTGGAAGAGGAAGATAGTTTACATTTGGGCCAGAAGTAAAAAAAAAGTGCAAACTAGATACAAAATGGAGAAAAACTACCTGCAAAAATTAGAGCAGTGAAAAATCTCAGCTGTTTGTTTCCTAGGGTATCTATAACCTTGGCCTTTTGTCTTTTCAGCTGCGTATAACAAAATCAGTAAACATTCATTTAAGTGTTTTTTTCACTATTGATGCAGCAACACTTCACTTTTCATACTAAGATACAGCGATAGTAACTGAATTGTATAATTTTTGGTGAACAAACTCTTCTGCAGGATGTATTTTCATATATCTGGGTAAAAGTCTGTGTCTGTAAAGACATGTACATAACCTTTGTTTGTTAGTGTTAGATTGTAAACTTTCTCCTTGTTGTAGTTGTTACCACAATTGATAGAAAGTTCTAGCAAATGGACTTTGTAACTTCTGTTGAAGAATACATGGGTGAGTATTTGTTAACAGACCAACAACTACAGCAATAAAAATGTGTGAAGGGTTACCAGGAATGCTTAAGGAGCATACACTCCACCTGAACTGTAAGGTTAATTGAAAACAGTTTCCCCCCCTTAAATTAACAGTACATTGGTGTATCAAAGTTCTCAGTTTTCTTTCACAACATAGGTGTGCAGACAGTTTGTTTAGATGTTTAAATATTTTCCCATCTGTTCTGTCAAAATTATTGATTGAGCAACAAGTTATTTCTAATGTCTATCTAAAGGTCTATATCTAATAGATTAGGAGAAACATTAATAGGTCAAAAATGTAATGGCTTTTCCAGTAGGTTGCCTTGATTACCTAGCACAAAGTATGAGTCCAATATTTTGATATTGTTATTCTAGAGATAAAACCCAATGAAGACAACCCTTTGTATAGGATTGACAATGACTTTTACAAAGGCTTTCATGCTCAAGGTGACAGCTAAACTTGTCTGTGTTTGCAGAGTCCAGGAGTTACAGCAACTAATTACCATTTAGAGGTGTGTGGGAAATGCAGCTCTGGATGGTGTGAATTTCTTCTGTACAGCCAAAAATCTTCCAGACGCTGCTCATCAGGGATGCTGTATTCCAAGGAAATGCAATAAAGACAGGATTAAGGGATTTTCTGCATTGAGCTCAGTTTGTCTGAAGTGGTCACACCTCACTCAGTGTTCTGTGATTAGTAAAGTATAGGAGAATTCTAGTTTCCACCTAGGTCAAGTGGAAGTACATGATTGGTCACAGACTTCACCTGTTATTCTGCTGGCTCACCTTCCAAAAAATTTATTTTCACGGAAACTTGTAAAAGCATCGTATGCATCAACTTCTCTTTGACATTCAGTTGTCTGCTTCCTATATCTCTGCCCCAAGCCCTTGTAAATAGGAGTTTGCAGATGTGTCTCAAGCTGTTGCTTCAAAAAAACCTTTCACCTCTTAGCTACTGAAGGAATAAAGATAATAAAAGATATATTTTCACTGGTTTTCACCATAAAATTAAATGGACATCAAATTCTTTGGACTGTATCTTAGGCTCTTAAAGGAGTGAGATGCATAAAGCAAAGGACCTGGAGATGTGTTGACTAATAAACCTAAAGATTAAAATCTACAGCCACTGGTGAAATACAGGAAAAAGTCATTTCACTGAATTTTGTTTTCTGGGAAAGAGAAAACTTTCATTTTTCTCTTCTTCAAAAAAAGATTTCTCTTTTTCAAAAAAATATTGGTAGTAACAATCTTTTTTTCAAGTACAAGACAGTGTGCTTCTCAGTATTGGGGAATAGATAAGATAGATAAGATAGTGCATTTTTTGGTCAATAAATGTAAATAAAAGAGTATTTTTCTTCATTGATCTGTAATTGCTTGACAAAAAAGAGAATTATTATGTGTAAGGGGAAAACATTGAATTACTGTGATCTTAGCAGTCCTGCAGAGTGTTTGTGTTGTCTTAATCATCACAAAGGCAAAGGTTGGTCTGTGAACTGAATTGTTTATTTTGTACGTAGGGCTTTACAGGCTGCTCTGTGTACAAAGCACTGTCCCATTGCATACTTGGTCACTGCCAGAGATACTCTCCAGAAACCCCAAGGTGTGCAGGGACAGTGGAATCACTACAGAATACTTTGTTTTCCCTTGTTTATTGCTATCTCAGTAAATTGAAAAAAATTTAAATTTGTATTGTGGCGTTTTGAGCACAATACAAATGAAAATTTGAAGGTGAATAAATAGCTCTCCCTTAGCTGAAGCTCTAATGTTGTCCAAAGCCTCTAAAAGATCCATAAAAGCACTGAAGTACCTGCAAATGCCTGGCAGCTGATGCCTGGCTAATGTTTCTTGCTTGATAGAAAGTGTGTGTGTTACTTAACCTTTTGCATGTTTATATAAGAAGAGAAAATACAAACTTCAGTGGCACCTCTGCAGTGTTTTTAAAAAGCACCTGTATGAACCCAGGCTGTGTCCTTGCTCTGCAGGCGTAGGTGTGAGCTAGAGGAGCTACAATGCCTGTAAAGCTGTTCTGCTTTCAGTGCTGCAATGAGTTTGTGCCCTCTTTGGAACCCTGTTATGCTGCTAGAGGCTTTAGAGAAATGCAGGTTGGGAAGAGAAGCAGGGCCTCCATCTTCACCCTAAGTGAGCACAGCTGTTACAGCTGTCTGTGTGTGCAGGGAAAACTGGCAGAGGCTCTGCAACTTCTGTGCCAGTGTAACTTTGGGGTACAGATTGGCAAGCATTTCTTTCTGCAGCAATGCCACACCTGATGCTGCCCATGTTCTCACTTGTGCTGCTGCAACTGTTCTCATGGCAATTGAGTTGCTTAGGGCAGAAAACTTGATTCAGGTGAAAAATAATCTAGGGTGAAACCTTTGCCCCATTTATTTTCTAATGTCTGATGTAGTGTGTTGCATAGTTTTGACAAGGTAAGGGAAGCTGTGGTGAGAGAACAGAAACAAGAGCCTGGATTAGGCTGGCACTGCCTCTGAAAGAGCCAGTTGTTGAACTAGAGCTCTGAAAACAACTGGAGTAAGATTTCCCCAGGTTGTAAAATGATGACAATTTTTTATTTCCCATGATCTGTGGTATCATCCAGACTGAACTGCAGTCAGTCCACCTGCTTTGCCCAGTGATGGGAAGTCACCTGGGTACAGTGATTATGTCAGGAGTAAATGTTCTCCACACACTGATGTCACATTGTGCTGGAGCTCTTGTCTTCTAAGACCTCTCCTAGATCTTGGCTTGGATTTTAGCACCCCATGTATGTGAGGATGATGAAGGTAGGGAAATCATAAATTTGAACAATCTGACTATTTGAACATCTTTTGTGGAAGAAAACAAGTAAGTCCATCTTTACTGTGTTTGTGGAAACACACCTGACTTGAGTATGTAGTTGGTGTAGGTGCTCTTTCTGAGCTCATGAGTTCTGTGTGATCCTTGTGTTGTACTGCTGCCTGTCCTGCTGTGACCATGAAAGGATTAGGTTGTTAGTGCAGGGCATTTGCTTAAAAATAGGTTTGAGGGTCCTTATAGCAAGGGACAAGCTAGTGGTGGAGGCAGCTCTTAAGGGCACCACACAGAATCCAAGATCAAGCTATCCATGGTGTCTGTGTCTGGCCAGGTGCTCAGACTGGTACCCCACATATACAAGGATATCCCACAGCTACTGGAGAGACAGCAGGATCACTCCTCACAACCAAAGGAGACTTTTCTAAAAGCAGGTATCTACTTCATGGTGGGCAAATTGACTTGTTTGTAGGTACAAAGACTGCAGCTACATGTCATGTTCATTTTAGCACTGAGTTGAAACTTTCTTGACCCATGTTCAGTGTAATTAAAATCAAATCCCTCAAATCCAAGGACTGTTTGGAAAGGATTCTGTAATGCTAGGGCAGTGTGTACAGACATGTTCTCCTTCCTGCCCTAGCTGCATAGATTTGCTTATAGGAGCTGCTGGACTCCAGCACTTCACTTATATTGATTTGATACAGTCTACAAAACCTGTTTCTAAACACCATGAAGATTAGAAATTACTTAAAGGAAGTAATAATGCATCTTCCCTGTGAATGCATTATGCACAATTTTATTACATTTATATTAAAATAAGTTGAGATGTATTTTGCTTTATTTACACTATTTTCAGGCTGTTTTCCTTTTGCCTGAATGAAACCATTTTGATGCTCTTGCTTGTCTGGCTGGCTGTAAACCAGGTATTTAAACAAAAATAAAGAGTTGCCAGTTTTGCCAGCTGGGGATGAGAACCCGGCTGGTGATATGTGGGTTTGGGAGGCAGTTAATCCAGCTTTTATGCTTTTTTATGATTTTATGTAAAAAGAGGTTAAAAATCACATTTGGCTCTTTCTTTGTACCACTGCTTTGTTGCTGTTGTGGGAATGCAGCAAAAGGTTGTTCATACTTTTTATTATTATTAGGTAAAGTCCTGCATAAATTACGCAAAGCTGCAAATACAATTTGCTCAAGCTATTGGCCATGTGATGTGCCTTGTTCAGAGAATGATATGTTTTATTTTCCTGCTGCCTTCTTTTATAAACCACACATGCAAACCACACCTCAGCTTACTCATGAAAAGGATCTACCACTGTCTCACAATTTTATGTGTTTTGCTAGCTTCCAAAGAAAAGACTAACTGTACAGATGAGAAAAACAGTAACAGTGCTAATAGCTATAGCAGAAAAATATATAATGCTTTTATTCTGTGGCAGAAGAAGTGGTGATTTAAAGAAAAGAGTCACAGATTTTATATATACAGTTTTTCGGCAAATAGCTTGCAATATGCTCCAACTCATAAAACATTTAATTAATTTTAAAATGCAAGAGTTATTTTAGTTAGTTTTGTCATATGTACTTATTCAGATAATTTGTTGTATTTTACACTTTCCAAAATTTCACTCTCTATTTGGAAATATCAATGATGTAATAAGTCTGTTTGTTTTGGCACAGTTGTAAATCATATGTGTTAATGTGTTAATATTTATGATTTTTTAATCTTATATACTCAAGAAGGATTTTTAATATACTTCTTTTCCTCATGTTTCTGCTGCTAATCCTTAAGGACGGTGAAAAGTAGCAGTATGAATGCATTCATTTCTGGGGGATTTCCAAACATTTTCCAAAATTGCCATAGTGGATCAGACTGCATGTTGCTTCTGCTAACAGCCATCCCAGATTCTTGAGAGCAGGCTTGGGTTTACTGGGGGAGCAAGAGGAGAGGCACCTAAATGAGCTCAACACCCCTCTATTACAATTTTAGACAATTGCAAGATGACCTACTTATGGATAAAGTTATTTCTGATCTTGAAGAGGTTGCCTTATTCTTTAAAGACTGAAAGATTTACTTTCACTACCGAGTATCTAAATTAGTGTTTCTGTATGTCTGCTTACAGTTTGAAGGAGGAGCTCTTTGTGATGGTTGTAAAAAGTATCTTGTTTTCTGGGGATTGATTTGTTGCTGGTTTGTTCTTTTTTATAAAATCAGTCATAGGGTGCTGCCTTTCAGAATTAGCCTTCTGTGATGCAGTAACAATTCTCTATAAAGAATTATTTAAATTCTTTACAAATGCATTTCTACTGTATTAGTTGCATTTCTTTGATTTTTCTGTTTGTTATTGTTTTAAGGTTTTTTCTTTCTTGTTTTAAAGTTTTTGATAGCTCTTCTGCAGCAAATATTGGCTATTTGACACACACAATTGTATTTCATCTTTTTTGTATGAAGAGGCATGATCTATGAGAAATTTATAGAAATTGGAATGAAATATTCAGTAACCTTCAATTTTCTTATTGCTTATAATTTCTATGGCTGAATGCTGCTGTTATGTTGTCTCCATGCAATTTATTATGCAATTTAATATGAAGGTGTATTAAGGTCAAGATACACTGCTTAAATTTCTAATTCCAGTTCTCTGGCACTGCTGGGAGAAGGGCTGTGGAATAAGTTGTTTTTAGGTACATAACATTGGTGACAATATGCTAACAAATTGTGTAAACTTGACCAGTTTCTGTGTTTATATAATACCCTATAAGCATTGTTTTGTAATAAACAGTACTGTATAAACACTGCCATGGTTTTTTGCATTGGCACAGTTCAGCTGTTAGGACTATTTAATGGAATGAAATGAAACTGGCAGGAGAAAGGCATTGAGGACTTCTGATGTAAACAAAGACCATAAAGAAACTAAACTTGTCTCAATAAGATTAAGGTGGTTCTAAATTGGGGACTTTAGACAGGTGGGGTAAAAGAGAGGGAAGTGATTGAGCAAACAGATGCTTCACTCTTTTAAATGAGGCATCAGTGCCCATGTAGTACCTGTAGACAGTGTCTCTTCCTAAAGCTGTGAATGATATAAATGACCTGGCAGAGGGCATAGGAAAGGGTAAATAAAGAAGCCATGATTGTTTGGAGCAGATAATTGTCTAATTGTCAAATTTTAATTTTGCTTTTAGCGGTGCAGTGCCTGGCAAGCCTGGAATTTCAGTGAGATCAAATGTGTGAGTCAGTGCTGCAGTTTTGGGTCAGGTTCTGACAGTCCTTTAAGCATCCTGTAAAAATAAAGTCTCAGAAACACATTCATGTAGAGATGCATCAAACAGACTGAAATGATGGTGTATGAAAGAGTTTATGTCTTAAAGATGCTTTTGGTTTCTGTCTCAGGTGTTAGAAGATAATGACTATGGCCGTGCAGTGGACTGGTGGGGATTAGGAGTTGTCATGTATGAGATGATGTGTGGAAGATTACCCTTCTACAACCAAGATCATGAGAAACTATTTGAACTGATATTAATGGAGGACATAAAATTTCCTCGAACTCTGTCTGCAGATGCAAAATCATTATTATCAGGTCTACTGATAAAGGATCCAAATAAACGGTAAGTGAAATTATTTGGCCACACAGGCATAATAAATGCTCTAATTGTGCTGAGTAATGTAAAAATAGGTCTGTGGTGCATGGTTTTCCTGACTGAAGGAGCTGTCAATCACAGAACAGGGTTGTACACAGCCCTACAATCTTAAATTTTTATTTTTTCAGTCCAGCAGCGATTTACAATATGAATTTAACCAGCAAAAGGAAGAAAAGCTTGTGGAGGACAGATTTTTTAAATCATTCACAGCAAACACAGGGATCTCTTCAAGTTAAGAATGTGCACTGGAACAAAGCGAAAGATCTTAATTGTTTTTCCCAGTATAACTTAACTGCAGCGCCTCATGGGGACTGTAGCACTTGTTCCTGGTGATGGCAGGAGAGTTGCATAGGCAGGCACAGCTACATTTATTAGGGCACATAAATAAATCACATATTAGACCATTAAACTAGTAATTTGTTAAATAATACAACTGGAGTGAAATTTAAAGGAGCAGTTTGAAAGCAAGTGTTACCCAGCTGCTGTCTGTGCCCTGCTGTGTTGGGCTTTTCCCTCTGGATAGTTACCCAGCAGAGCCATTTTCCAGTGGCTCCTGTGCTGGACCAGCAGTGTCCAGTCTTCCATGGCTCCAAAATCTCTGACTTGGTAAATCAGTGGGATTTGTCTGTAGGTACCTTTTCCCTCCCCAATATCTTTGTCATTCTTGTGAGGCTCTTGGCATGTTTTTGGGGCAGCAGATTTTGCCTGCCGTTTCTCTAGTCCTCCTTCAGCTGCTGCTTGTTCTCAAGAAGTTTTGAGTAGTGGGCATTGCCTGCAGGCACTCAGGGCAGGACTGGTTGTGTTTCTCCAAGGGATTTGCCAGGATGCAGCCAAGTGCAGCAGGCAGGACAGAACAAGGAGTCAGCTTGTCTGCTCCAGCTCAACTTATCTATGCAGGAATAGCAAACTGTGACCAGGCAGCCACATACAGGCAGAGTAGAACTGTGTTTCTGTAGCAACTCCTAATGCTTTTGAACCTCCAAACAATCTGACCCATCAAATATATTAACCTTTAGAATTGGAAAGATGCTTCCTTGTAATTAATCTTTGCAGACAGTAGTGTTTATTACAGACTTATATTTAGAAGCTTATTTATATTCAAGTTCTTGTGCTAGTTAATGCTAAGTAGGGGAGGAACACAGAGATTAACACAACTCAGCCTCTTTGTGAGCAGATAGAAGATATTGAGAGAAGCCTGGGGAATGAAGGCTAGCTGCCATGTTTTGCCAAGATGTAGAGAATTTTACAATGAGTAGTTGAGAAACAAGGAGGAATACAGCTTGAAAATTAGAATAACTTGACACTCAGTTATTGCAAGACTGACGTAGCAGTCCAGAATATTTTTGAAATTTGGCAGCAGGGTATTACCAAAACAGACTTTCTTCTTGGTTGTGGAAATTATTCCTCTGTACAATAAATGCTTCAGAAAGGAATTTATCTTACTTAAATGCTTGCCTTTAGAATTTGTATTTATATCTTTAGCAGTTCTTTTTAATGAAACACACACTGGTTTTGTCTCTCTTCTTGTTAACATTTAGCACGTATGGTCTGCTTAAGAGGAGCTTTTTTTCGGCTGCATCTTCCTTCTGTTAGGGCAGTAGGATCCCAAGTCTCAGGGAGAAGTTGGATGACAGCTGAGCAGTCCTGAAGTCAATGTGCTGTTGAGAAGGACAGAGGTTCCCATCCTTGGATGTGGAGTTATTTCTCAACCAACAACAGCAGCTCAAGGGAGCTCATTCAGCTTGTCAAAGTGGACTTGTTAATGCAACAAAAAATTGGCCAGTTCTCTCTTCTGTTCTCATATCAGGGTTAGTTTTTCTCCAGGTTAGGGAGCTGATTCTGCTCACAGTCATCAAGTGGGAATGATGCTGCAGATGCAAGTGAGAGAAGAGAGGTATGGGCAGGACACTCCTCTCTTGGCACCAGTGACCCCTTCTGTGAGCTCAAACCACCTTGGGCAAGTTCACCCAAAGTAGGTGGAATTCACTTCCTAAGATGATTTGCCAGACAGAGTCTGGCTTTGGCAAGCTATGGGCCACAGTGAGTAATGTAGTTATTTACAATGGCCTTTAAATAACCTTCTCAGCAGGCCTACAATTTATTAATTTATACTAATTGACTCAGATTGAGACTATTTTATGGTAATTGGTTAATTGTTACAGCACCCAGATGCAACAGCAGTGAACACTGTATAAAAATGATGCACAAGTCATTACTGATTCAGTGCCTGGCACGTCTTTGGCAAAATTTTATATCAGCATTATTGGGTTGGTTTGGGTTTTAATAATGCCAGAACATTAGCTGGGCTTTCAAGCAAACTAAACTTAAGTATGTTTTTAAAATTAATGAATTACTAAAAAAGCTCATCATGGACAGTGACAAACACTGTAGCTGGAATAATCAAAAAGAAGAGACCATGTTTTGTGTATGTGTACTTTTGCTGTCATGAATTCTCTCGAGATCACCAGAATTCATGTTAAACAGGTGAAATCTTCAAATTAGTTGTGTGAAAATTGTCCCCAGATAGTCAGAAAGAAATGGTCACTTTTCCAACCGTAGCAATAACTTGATCTCCCTATAAAAGTTTAATATGTGGTTTTTTTCCCCCACTCTCTTTAGACTTGGTGGAGGCCCAGATGATGCCAAGGAAATCATGCGTCATAGTTTCTTTGCTGGAGTAAACTGGCAAGATGTGTATGATAAAAAGGTATGTCTTTGTGTGGCATTGCATAATCTGTCTTCTGTGAGGTGGTTTCAATGACAGTCATAGACTGCTATTCTCTGCAGTTAGTAATTTTTTTCTTTGCAACTTTTTTGTGTTAATACAACTGAAGAATTATTCTGAACAAGGTATACTTACCTAATCTTTGTGTTTTCAGTAATAATTTGTCAGTTCACCAGAAGTAAATTTTGCAAACCAACCTAAACCTTTTATTATGTAAATGTCCAAATTTTTCCTTTTCTTTTTTCTTCCTGGGCTTTCAAGAGAAAAGTACATGTATGACTCAAGATAATGGGAAAAATGTAATACAGTTTATCTTGAATTGTCATTTTATTTCTGCCTTCTAGTGAAAAGTTGTTTAATGAAAAAGGGAAATTAAGTGATAGTAGCAAAATTCTACTTTCTGATTGTTTGTGTATAAGTAAAAACCTTTTTCAAACTTAAAGAGATATCTGAGAGAATTAAAATAGTGTTAAAACACTAAGCCAAAACAGCTTGTGGAGAAAGCAAGTGCTGGGAATTCAAATGGAAAAGTTTTCTCCAAACCCAGTCCTGTTCCTGTATTGATCAACACTTTGAGAATGATTTTAGAAAATGAATTTATCTTACTTGGGAGTGAAACTCAATTCAACTTCAGTTGTTTTATATACAGAAACTGATTTTATCTCAGTATTTCTGTAAGAATTTACTTGTTGCTATAAACCCTTTCTATTTTGATAAAGACTTTTCTTTTTTCCCCAACTGTTTTACATTGTTAATCTGCCAGTTGAGCTGCGTAATTTTAAAAGATAGTTTTTTCTCCTTTTTTTCTTGCTTTGTTCAAATAAAAGGAAAATGGAAGACATACGACTGAGCAGAATATGTTTATGCTACAATGTCAATGATACAAACTGTTTTTTCAGTTGTTGTTGAACTGGAATTTTAAAAATGTGTGGTTGTTGGTGTGGTAACTTCTCTGACAAATACCGGAATTGAAATGAAAGCCTGTATATGATGATACAAAATATGGTACTCTGAAATTACTTGATACAAGTGTGATTTTTCCCTGGCAGTATCACAAGGTTTCAAGAAACTCTACAATAAATAATCAGAGCAAGTATATTAATCAGGTTACTTTATGAGCTCAACCACCAGTTGATTATGTAAGGACATTGTAGAGAAGCACTGTGAGGATAAAATCTAAAAATACAAGTTAAGGACCTTTCTGAAGTAAAACAAAAAAACCTCTACACTAAAATTAATAAGATTGCAATGTGCTAGGAGTGGGTGAGGGAAAAAAATCCCTGTTACATTAGTCTTGCTCCCTTGAAAAACATTTCTTAATTATCTTACATTAGAAATAGAATTTTCAATTCTACACTGTGTTCAGCATCTTATTTAGTTAAGAATATATAGATATTGTTAATTGTGCTTTGGTTCTTTCCAAATGAGCATGGCAAATGTGTTTCAGTCAAGATCTTTTTTTGAGCTATTAAAATAAAAAGAGGCATTTTGCAGATTAAAAAAAAATATATATAATTATATAAAATATATAAATGTCAGCACTTTGGTTTTATGCTTGTGGAAGTAGATATGGGCTTATTGGAGTATCATAACTAGAGAAATTCTTTGTTTACTGCGGACATTCTTGCTTTGAGAAACTAAATTTGCCAGTGAAATATCAACTGAATTTCCTCAGTTGGACAGTTCACTTCAAGGATCATAAGAATTGCTTCTGTGCAGCATTAGCACACAGTGTGTCCTTTATGGAAAAACAAGTCATGAAAATGACTTCTGACAGTCTGCTTTTCTGTTTAATTAAAAATAGTTTTGTTCCTATTTGTTCCTTGTTTGCCTGGTTAAAATATCCATTGTTCCTTCTGCACACACAGTCTTACACTCTGCAGACTTCAGAACTGTGCTCTGAAATATAATCCTCAAACATAATAATAAGGTTAATGAACTTTCATCAAATACGTTCATTAGAATGCTTACATGAATATTTTTGAGGTATTTTGGTATTCTAAAATAACTCGAAGAATCAAATAAATTTGATTTTTAAATAGGTTTATTCTAGGCTTGCCTCTGTTGCGGTTTGTTGTTGGATGTAGAGTCTTCAGCAGTAGGGTCACAGTGAAATTGATAGTGGATATAATTATTTGCATAGTAAAAATATTTCACAGTAATTTTGCCTGAGTTTTAAGCACCATGGCACTGTAATTTTCTGGCTGCATTTCAGGAGTGTGTTTCTGTGAGGAACGAAAGAACTGAAGTTCACTCTCAGAGTAATGGAAAGCAAAAAATCATGTGGATTCTGAGTAGTTGCTGGGTGATAGCTTTGTACATGTGCACACTGTGCTCCTGTGCCTCTAATTTTATCTTTTTACTAGGTTATCACTTTCCTGGTGTGATTAGAAACAGAATTATATATCTCTAAACTATTTCATGTATTTTATGTGACAGACCACAGCTCTGTCAGGTCAAACAGATCCAAATGGTCAAATGGAATTATTCACTTTCTGATACTGCTAACTAGATAACCTAATTTGGTACTACATAATGATAAAAAAATATTGTATGGCACACTGGAGCAGAGAAGGTCGTTGCCTTTAAATGAAAAATGTATAGTAGTTAGCATTTGTGATCTGATGTATTTATTTTTGGCAGAAAAACCATGAGGGCATATGAAAGAGAGCAGCCTGTGCCAGGTTCTTCCTGTGATCATCTCAGCCCTGATGAGTTTTTATCTCTCTGCCTGAGTATGAGAAATTGAATAGTTTGGCAAACTCTGAAGACTTCAAAAGCCCATGCACTAAATAAAATACTTGTTTTATTTTTAGGTAGAATCAGGAAGCTGTTTGAAATTTCTCTGTTTCTCATGTAAGAATTGCTTTAGTAGATTTTTATTTGGGTAGCAGAAATACACTAAAGTTGACACATGATCTATTTAGGGTCTTTCACTGAACAAAAAGCACTTGGGTATTACTTAAAAGGTCAAAATTTGGGTATGTGTTCAGGCTTGCAGCTTGAAGCACTCAGTAGCCTCATGGCAAAGGAGGTCCAGACCTTTTAGCGGTCTGGTGTTCCTCCTGCATATGATATGGATGAAAGATGGGAGAAACCATGTGGAAATTTGGGTTGAGATGCATGTTCTGATTTGTGGTAATACCTCCAATTGTCTCTGAAGAAAATTAGGAAGTGCCAGCAAATGGATCTGTTGGGATTCAAGGGAGCAGGGACAAGTGGCAGCAGTGGTTGAAGGGAGAGGCCTGGCTTTGATGCAGGAGGTGCTTTTGGAGGCACCTGTCCCACTGTGAAGGCAGTGACTTTCAGCAGGATGTCTGACAGCTGCAAGAAGCTGTTCCTCACCCTTCAGCTGTGGCTGCCTTGGTTTACTCAAGACACAAACCCAGCAAATGATGAAATCCCATGATCCAAGCCCTGGGTTCAGGCCTGGCAAAATCTGCAGTAAAACTATGATCTAAAATGCACATTTAAGTACTTCTTTGTATCAGATTGTGCAGGGAGAGGGTGGGAGGTAAATAGGAAAGCACCACCATTTGGTTTCAGGTTGTTGCTAATTAAATCATATTATTTTCAGACAATAATCTGCACTGCCACAAAACCTGCAGAAGTTACCTTCGTTGGTTGCTTTTGTGTTGCTGTCATGTGAAGTTGTAAAAAGATCAGACAACATCTAACCAGTCTGATACCTTAAACTATATGGGCAGACCTAGATGTTGATTGCCACCCTTCTCCCAGCTGTTTGAATTTACAGGGAGGAGAGTATGCATAAGTGTGTCTGATTTTGAAATTTATGTTGCTGGGGGTTTGTGGTTTTGCTCTGTCCATGGTAACAGCATTGTGTCACTTGGGAAACAGTTTATCCATGGGTAAACCTCCCTGCTGAAGCCAGTTTTCCTGTGGACTTGTGTCCTTCCACTACTGAAATTCCAGCTCTTTCTCCTCCCCCCCTACCCAGGACCACCGCATGCAGGGTCTGTGGGGTATTCCCAATTCCCATCTATGCTGTGGCTGCTGCCTTTGGGGCCATGAATGGGGAGGAACCAGTCCCTGAGGAATGCTGCTGACTGTCTTGAAGCTCAGCCAAATGACCTTCTTGCCGCCAGGCAGAAACTCTGGTTTGAGGGGCATGGACAGATGTTCCTCCCATCTATTCATCACAACTCAGCTACAGTTTGTTGGTTGATGGGATTCTTACAGTAGTGGAATGGCCTGAAGTGGTGTCAGGGGAGGTTTAGGGTGATTATTAGGAAAAGGTTCTGCACCCAGAGGGTGGTTGGGCACTGGAGCAGGCTGCCAGGGATGTGGCCACAGCACCAGCCTGGCAGAGCTCAAGAAATGTTTGAACAGCACTCTCAGGCACATGGTGTGACTCTTGGGAATGGTGTGGTGCAGGGCTGGGACTTGTACGTGATGATCTTTGTGGGTGCCTTCCAACTCAGCATATTCTGCAATTCTCTGAAAATTCCCTTTAAATTAAAAGGAGAAGAAAGATCAGATTGATGTTAAGCATCATACTTTTCATTTGGCAGATTGAGTGTATCATGGTTACTTTGAGGTAGCTTCAGCCACTTCATGTACAACACTAAGACAAGTGATTCCTGGTAGATGAACTTTGAACAAGTAGTGTTACATGTTTTCTCCCATACTGAAGTATTTATGTAGTTGTTCACTAAGTGTGATAAAGTTCAAGGTGTAGAATCAAGCCTGTACATTTCAGTGTACCTACAACAGTCAAATACTGTGCCTGCCCCTTTCCTTCCTCTAGGACATGAGTATCAAATTTTCCAGGACTTGAACTGTGGAGAAACTGTGGTGTTTCTCACACACTGTTCTTGATGGTGCCAAATGGAAATGCCATTCACTGGAGATAATGAAGACACTAAGAATTTGATATTGCTTCTTCTGTCATTTCTAACATCAAGCCTTTGAAATGGCCAGGGCAGATTCAGCTTGACAGATGGATATGAAATTGGATTTTTGTCTTGAACACAAACTCTTAAAGTCACTTAACTCACACTGAGTTTAGACTTTTATTTCTTTATTTGTACAGACACATGCATATCTATGCATATGTGTGTGTGTAATGCATAAAACCAGAAAATCTGTATTTCTGCTCCATAGAGTAGATTGTCAGGAGATGCAGTTCCCTGTCTGGTTGGAGAATTTTTCTGAACTGAGGCCACTAAAGAAAATTATCCCATACTAAAGTTTGGCAGCCAGGACCAAGCATTGCAATTCTCTTGCAGACTGACAAGGCCTGTGCTTAACAAAAGCTTATCTTACTCCTTTTGGACAGAGGCTACTGGATGTGCCTTCCACATCCCTCTTGGTCTTCTGATTTCTCATGCCAGAAATGAGAAATAGCTGCTCAATAGCATGTGGATACTATTTCCTTGTGCACCAAATGTGGTATTTTTGGGATCCCCCTTCGTGGGAAGGAATGATGAATCTGACCCCATGTTCTTAGAATGCTAATTCATTATTTTGTGATATAACATAACATAACATAACATAACATAACATTACATTACATTACATTACATTACATTACATTACATTACATTATATTATATTATGCTATACTAAAACTATACTAAAGAATAGAGAAAGGATACTTACTGAAGGCTTAACAAGATACTAATGAAAAACTTGTGACTCTCGCCAGAGCCCTGACACAGCTGGACCATGATTGGTCATTAAATCAAAACAATTCACATGTTGGATAAACAATCTCCAAACACATTCCAAAGCAGCAAAACACAGAAGAAGCAAATGGGATAATATTGTTTTCCTTTTTCTCTGAGGCTGCTCAGCTTCCCAGGAGAGAAATCCTGGGCAAAGAGGGTTTTTCAGAAAATATGATGGTGACACACCAAATGTGAAATGTTGCTGGCTGTAGAGTGACATCTTCATGTTGTAGTCATCAGAGTGGTTGTTGATGTTGGGTGTTTCAATCTTTGTCATTAAACCTCAGCTTCAGTCTTCCTTGGGATGTATGTAGAAGCTTCTGGAGTGTCACTCTGAGGGTTTATCTCTGCAGCATTTGCACCTTATTTGTCTTTCCAATGGTTTCAGCTGAAATTTGTGGACATTTTGCTTTCTGTTTTTAAATGAAGTTTGACAACTAATGGACAAAGGACTCCTCCAGAAAGATGATTGCCAAGAATTTACTTGGGGAAGGGGAGGTATGTCTTTGGTGTTAGCTCAGGAGTCTGGGGTGGGATGTCCACAAGACTTTAGCCCCAGTTGGTTTGGTGTAGAGGTTCGAGGTAGAACTGATGGAAAGGAGCAATCCCCAGTTCTCTGTGCACACAGCTGTGTGGGAGGCTGAGGTGATGCTGTGAGGGAAGGAGGCAAAGTGTATGGGAAGATTGAAGAAACCTTTCTTCTACTTCTGTTCAGCTGTATCTGTGCTTCTTAACCTCAGCTGCTGCTTCACCTTTTCCAAAGGTTTTAGGGGATGTTTGATGTACATAAGGCACAGCCTGGATAAAAACCAGTGTATGCTGTTGTGGAGAGCCACATGGCTGGAGAGTTTGTTTTTGCAGTCAGTGAAGTTTCCAAATGGCTTTAATGTCCAGGATATGAAAGATACTGCTCTAAGATAGGTGAATCCTAAAACACCATTGACATAAATTTGCATGAAGTCTCTCCCTTTTAGTTACAGCCTGGAGTTTCATGTCATCTACTTGTTTCACTTCCCCAGACAGCTGAGCTTCTCTCATCAGTGCAATTTCCATCAGCTGACTTATTGGATGTTATTGATGCAGTTTTCTAGTAAGCCTAGCTGCTGAGCATTGAATCAAAGCACTAATTTAATGAGTTTTGTTGTAATGGTGCTTTTCATACCTGATTAAAATTACTGTAATTATTTGTTCCTTAAGAGTCACTTAGCACTATGCTTCTCTTCCTAAAATAATGTTTTCAAAGTATTTTCCATAACCATTGCTATTTTAGGTAGATGGAGAGAACAAGGGAACGATTTAAAGTTGTAGTGAGGCTTGTTCATCTCAGTGGATTAAAAAAAATAAAACCCAAATCCCCGGACAAACCAGTAGTTAGCCTCTAAGTTTTTGAGAAAGAAACTTGTCATCTAATGCATTTTCCTTTTCCTCTCCAGCAGCACACCCATACATATATGACTGCCTGTAATGATCTTACCCTGCCACACCTTTTGTGTTTCATTAACTACTTCAACCTGACTCACAGGTGTTATAGACAACTATAGAGGGGGTTCACTCCTTCTCTTTGCAAAGCAGTTGTAGCATGAAAGGTCTCAGGTGTACTTCACAGCAGGAGTACTTTGTTGTACTGCAAATGTGTGCTGCACCATTGAAAAGACATTGCTTCTTGTCCTTGACTTGAGAAAAAAGAAAATTTCCCCTTGGTTTGTATTATCATTATTTTAAAATGAAAAGTTTTCTTTTTCTATGAAATGGCATTTTCTGTTTCTGACTAGTAAAAAGCATTCCAATCAGAGAAGTAGTAAAATTGTTATAACCAGGTTATCTTATACATTTTTTCATACTGAATTTATTGCTTAGAAAAATTAGAATAAAATGGCAGTGTGGGATGTTGCACTGGCATAAGTCTGTTTTTAGGAATTGTGTGGCTGCATTGCTGGAAAGATGTACAACTTTGGAAATCTGCTTTAATACGGCAGAATTGCTTGGGATAGCCTGGGTGCATATAAAAACACTTCTCAGAAAGTGAAGGAATCTGTGCAATAAAAGAGAATACTTTGTTTATAAACATTGGATGGAACTTGATTTATACCTGGAAAGTTCTTCTCATGTTGTGCTTATATATGTTAGCTCCTTAAGGATTTATTCTGCAATGCCCTGAACTTTTACTTCAAAATACCTCTCTGCTGTTGTATGTTTTCCATACAGGACAATGTAAGGCAAAGCTGAGCTCAATTTTGTAAAAGTATCAATCAGACTTATTGTATTCTGTTAAGTATATGAAGTGATAGATTTGATTTTGTTTAATAATTGCTTGCACTGTTACTGAAGATCTGGATCAGATAAAATCAGTCTCAGTATGTACAGATCATCTGTGCATCTAGAGCACAAAACTTGGGAAAAGGAGGGAGGGAGTTAGCAGCAGCTCCTCCTTTGTTGTGGGGCAAATGACCAAGTAAATTGTTTGGTGTTAGTGTTCTGGAGCTGAGGGGAGAGAGAACGTGAAACTGGAGAAAACCCCGTGCGAGGTGATAATATCAGTGAGCCAGGATAGAACCTGTTGTATTGAAAGGAAAATCAATTTCACTTATTCTCAGGGCATATGAGAAGATAGCACCAAAGGGCTCCTAGGTACAAACAAGAACATTGTCACATCACACACACACTTGCAATTTGCAGTGTCATACATACAAAACTGCTATACTGTTTTTGGACTGTTATTCCATCCTCAGTGTGCCTTCCAGTAAAAATTGATCAGCAGTTCTTTTGGTAGAGAAGGTGGATAGTGAAGCTGGGTCAAAAGAGGGGCAAGGGAGCCCTGCCTGCAGGCTGAGGGTGGCTGCCAGTGATTTGCTGTTGGGAAATCCCACACTGTGCTGTGAAAGCAGCAGGCAGGTTTAGATACAGCAACTCCCTTAAGCCTGATCTGGCCTTTTTTCAAATGTAAAATTTATTTTCATATCATGTAATATCTTTCAATGATAAGCTCAGATGAAGGCCTTCCCACTGAAAATAAAACCCCCTAACCATGCTTGTTATGCTCTCTGTGTAGTCTTTTTCTTCTTAGCTGTTTATAACACCCAGTTGTGGTGAAGTATCTTGAGATGCCTTTGCCTGACAGCTATGTGGGTAATTAAATTGGCCTGAAGAGTTTCTAGGTAATTATCTTTATGCAGCTCAATTTATCTGCAAGTCATGTGAGAGTGATACTTGGAATTTAGCTTTCTTGTGCCATTGATTGGATCCTGAACTGGTATTTTTGAGATTGACTCAAATGGGTTTTGTCTCTTACTGGAAGTTAGAGACTCAGCTGCCTCTCCACAGACCTATTTGTTTGATTTGGGGTGTAGAGAAAAAGAACTTACTTGTTTTCCTGGTAGTAATTTGGCTGCTTTGAGATTTAGCAATTTTGTATTTTTTCTTGGTGCCTTTCAGCTTGTACCTCCTTTTAAACCTCAAGTGACATCTGAGACAGACACCAGGTATTTTGATGAAGAATTTACAGCTCAGACTATTACAATAACACCGCCTGAAAAATGTAAGTCAGAAAAAAATGCCTAAGCATGATGTAACAATAATGTTTCTAATAAAGCAGTGTGTAAGGTTTTTTTCTGTTTGAATAGAAGAGCTGTTCTCAGTGTTTTATTAATAAAAGTCTTCATATGGAAGTGTGTGACAGTAACTCTCAATGACAGCTTTATTTTGAAGATGCAATAATTACAAAGCTTAGAATATTAGATCACTCTGAGTTGGGTTTTGGGGACATTTTTGGTGTGGGCATTCTTGTGTTGATTCTGTTTGGAAATTTTTTCATTTGTTTATTGGTTTGGGGTTTTGTTTGTTTGTTTTTAAATAAAAGAAGACACCAGCTTCAAGTGGTTACTGGCTGGCAGTCAAGGTCCCAGTTCAGCAAAGTAATTGGAACATGGACCCTTCTTTAAGCATGTGGACAGTGCTGGTGTCTTATTTTGAAAAACTTTGAGGACCATGATTTGAAAAAAATCAATTATGTGAAAATTAAATATCCTATCAAGTCCCATGCTTCAACAGAGCTCTTAAAGAAGGTGTTAATGTGGATGTAACCATGGCACTGGACCTTGCAAAATTTCTTTATTGGAGGGAATGTGATTTCACAATGGTTTGTGTTTTTGTCATGTTGCATTACACACAATAATCATGATCTGATCAGCCTAGCCAGGGCTTTACAGGTACTTACTAAGTAACAGCTTTCTCCTGAGTTCTTAAAGAATTTTCTTTCTAAATGGGGATATTTGATGGTTTTGTTTGTTTCTTTATATTGGAGGCTGAGAAAGGAGGATCACAAAAGTAAAGGCTTAATTATGGTTGCTTAACCTTTCATAGAGCAATCTCATTTTCTGATGTTTTAGAACTCCCAGGTTAGCTGCAGTTTTCTGTTCATATATAGATCTAGAGTATTTTTTTGATTTTGCATTTTAGTGTCTGAACACAATCACAGAAACATAGAGTAGTTTGAGTTGGAAGGGACCTTAAAGTTTATCTGGTTCCAATCCTCCTGCCTTGGGCAGGGGCACTTTCCACTAAACCATGTTGCTCACAGTCCATAATTTAAGTGATTTTAAATCTTTCTGCTGTGAAAAAAGAACATTTTCTTCTCCTGTCTATCTTGATAAGAATTTGTTCATCTTTGCAACTTGAACAAATTTTACGAATGTTTGGATTAATTTGGGTTCCATTGATTCAATATTAGATCAGGATTAACTCTAACTTTTATGTGTAGAATATATGAAAATGCAAAGGACACAAAATTCTGAAAGGCTGCATATAAATACATTGTTAGAATAACAGTCTCAGCAGGAGTCTTTAAGAATAAGCACTGTTAAAAAGCCATGTGAGAATGTACATCCAGATTCTCAGAGTTAGGTAACATCTGGTGCCTGCTTTCCACTGGCACTGGAGGAATTATGTAAATAAAAATATTTATGAATTTGGCTTATTCTGTATTTCTTCTGATCCCAGTAAATACTGTAAAAATAAATAGTTTACTAAAAATAATAGGTAATAATTGAAACACATAGAACCTGTGTGAATTGTTCATTTTGTAGCTGTTTTTCCATTTAACTACCTTTGAAATTGAGGAATATTCAAGTATATCTACAGTAAGACTATAATTTCCTGAGCTCAGCTCAAGAAATGATAGAAACTGGCTGACTCAATTGGCACATGGCTTCTGCACTGCCAGAGGCTGGGTGTGCTGGCATGTTGGGATTAGCCTACAAGGGGTTGTAGTTGTGGTTGAAGTTCTCAGGTGTTAGTCAGAATAAAATGAACCAAACAATCAACCTGAAATAAAAGGTGACTTCTGGGCACGCTGTCCTTTCAGTGAGAATTGTCCTGCTGTGTGAACGCAAGCTTACGAGCTTAACTGAATTCTTGCTTTAACTTGAGCCTTTAACCTAAGCATTGAACCCTGAAAGATCTACTGCATATCAGGTGAATAATAAAATTTTATTGCAAATGTACTGATGTTTTGAACTTCTTCCTTAACACAGATGACGAGGATGGTATGGACTGCATGGACAATGAGAGGCGGCCGCATTTCCCCCAGTTTTCCTACTCTGCAAGTGGACGAGAGTAACTCTTTTGTTCTGCTGCTTCACTGTCATCTTAGGTTTATCAGTGAAAATGATTCCTGAACATCACCACCAGTACTAGATACTACTAAGATAGCAGGGGCACTTTCAGAGACCATTCCAAATTGAACAAGTTTCTTTCCCAAACCTACCTAAAATCCGTTCTGGTTTTGCATGACATGAGATTCTCTCTACTCCGCTCTCCTGCTGTTGCTGCTGCCCACAGTCTCAGTATAATAGCAACATCAAGAAGTTACTAACAGTTTCTTTGAAGGTAAATGACTTGACTTCAGCATTGTACACTTTGTGAACAAGTAGTCATCTATTTTTCCTCACAGTGGAGGCTACACAAAAGCCGTGTCAGTCCAGCTTATCTTCTTCCAGAAGATGAATCAAAATTGTAATTAGTCTAAACAGACCAGGCGATAACATTTTCTTGCATCTGTTTGTGCTGGTTAGAATGAGGAAACGTAGAGGTGGTGATGTACATATGCAAGGTTTCTGTTAGGCATATCATTACTTGAAGCAGGTCTCTGTCATTAACATCTGGCTGGAATTTGTTTGGGAAATGTTTGAGAGAAGGACTTAAATTGTTGATATATATAAATATATATATATATATTATTTTTTAATTACTGTTGGATACTACAGAAGAAGCAGAAGGGCTGGGCTCACCCAGCCTGCCACTTAGAACTTCCAGGTTCATGTGCAATCATGGAGAATCGAACATTATACATGCAAGAAATGAAGGCATAAAAGCAGCAGTTGAAGTTGTTCAAGGGGTTTTATAATTTGCACCAGATAACATCTTTTTCATGCTTTTCTCTTTCATGATATGCATCACCTCTGATGGCTGAAGAATGTAGACAGGCATAATGGTATTGCTTTTCACCAAAATGTGTGCACCAAGGTAAACAGGTGTTTGCCTTACTTGTTTTTGAGTTTGTGAATTAGCTTCCTCTCCAGGTGTTTAACTCCGATTTTTTTTAATTTTTTTTTTTTTTGGTTATACTGCGGTAGTATTTATTTTTAGAGATAAGGTTTGTATATGTCATGTTTGCAAATGCTGCTACATCTTAGAACAGGCTAATAGCAGTTAATTTTGTAATATATGGAAGGACTGTACAAGCTGAAGGGAATAATGCACTTTTCTCCCATGTGGAAATTTTAACAAGGCTCTGAAATTGTACATACTGCTTAGAACCAGATTTTTGTGAATGAAATACTGTCTTTTAACAGTTTGGCAGTGGAGGTGAGGATTTCCAACCTCATGTGCCAAAGGGTTAAAAGTGAACAGACAAAAAAGCTACATCTTGTGCTCCATTTAGGATAAACATAATGCAAGAGCCTGGCAGCACAAGAGAAGATGTCTGTTCTATATGAAGGAATTGCATTTGAACAACAAGACCACAGTGATTACAAGAAAAGCACTTTATTTTAACAATTAAAATAGTAAATTTCTGGGATCAGCCATTCTCAAGGAAGATATGCCCTCAACCAAAAGAGTCCTAAAACCCAAGAGGTTATGTGTAACCGTGGTACCTGATTGACTGAATTTCAAACGTCACAGCAAACGCTCCACTGGTAGGGAAACGTCTTTCCATTTCCGAAGATCTGTATCTAACAGACCATGTGCATAAACTTTAGCTTTGATCTTCAGCAATGATAATCTTAATAATAAACCCTTTGGTGCTAGGAGCTGGGGCGTGACGCGGCGCAGCGACAGAGCGCGCGCAGCCTTGCAGGCGACATCGGGAACCCCCGACTCCGTGGGATTATCATTGGAAGTATCTCTGCGTTCAGCTCTTGTTAGCTCCCACAAAGACTGTGATATTGCAGAGTATTCCTGGTTGCGTTGTGTGAGTGAGTAGATGAGTCTGAGAGATGTTCCTACACAGATGCCTTAGCCTCTTGATGTGGAAAGTTGAGTGCCCAAGCATGAAGCCCACTGCTGGCAGTGCATGTGCTGGGATGGTCAAGGGGTAGACGGGCATTTTAGCAAGGCAGCTAAAGACGCAGAGTAATTTAGACAATTTTTCATGTTTAGTGTTTTATCTTTAGTAATGGATGGATAATCAGATAGAAATATATCATGATGTATACTCTAACTGCATAGGATTTCATTGTGTCACCCTGTAACACTAAAGATGTGTAGATGTTGTCCCTGTGCGGAGGGAGAGGAGAGCAGCAAATGCATTGCAGGTCTGGTGGTGTAGAGGTGTCTACACTGCCACAGTGAGCGAGTGACTGAAATAACCAAGTACTTTACAGAAGGGCATTAATTAGTTCTCTGCAAAGGTCTTGTACTCAGACTGAAACTATGGCGATTCAAAATCTGTGTTACATGCCTGTGTTTTCTCCCCTATGTTTTCAGCTTGTCATAGCAATAAGTTTCTTGGCACAGGGCCCCTCCAGCCAGTGGCCAACTGGCTGTGGCACTGGCCAGCAGCTCCTCGTGGCAGTGATGCCCAGTGCTTTGCTCTCCATTGCGTAGCCAGGTAGTGTGTGGTTTGCAGGAGGGGCCCGGCAGTGAACTATTTGTAAACCTTTTCAGACAGCACTTTGCATTGCAGTGTCTGCCTTCTGAAACGTCAGTGATCCAGTTTATGATGCAGAGTCGGCAGCCACCTTGTGCTGCGCAGGCCCAGGGGATTCTGTCTTACCAGTGTTAGAAACAGATGACAGAGAAATGGACAAGCAGTGCTGAGGGAAACTTTAGAAGCTCTTCTTTTGCTGTCTGCGGTTGTGTTTGAATTTGGACAGGAGATGGTGGCTGGTTGTCTTGGTGAGCCTTTTGAGCACAGTACATTTCAGACCTTGACTCCAGCTTGTACTGACTTCCATGACATACAGTATGCCCTCTCGTACTGCAGCCATCTCGCAGGAAATAGGTCAATTCTGTTTGGATTTTGGCAGTTTTGCACACAGCTTCGCTTTCCACACTAATCCATCTTCCAGTACATTCCTGTTGCTTAAAGAACATTTATTCCAGTATTGTTTCACCTTTTTTTTCCATCTTTACTTGCGGCTTCTTAAAGCTGACTGTTCTTGCAGGGGCCATGTGCTTCTCCTAGAGTACAAAAGTAAGGTCTTTCCTTACTAACTGCAGGGTCTATATATTACACCTCAATGTACACACTTTGCTGCTACTGTTTGTACTGTCTACAGTAGAATTTCCTTATCTTGCTCCTGGTAGTGCATTACAGGCAAGCATGAAATGTAAAGTATTTATTTAAATAAAAACCTCTAAATTGGTAATTGAATTACCTCCCTGTAGCTTTAGAGTTTGTGACATTTCTTGACCTTGCTAGTTCTTTCATTAGATCCATGCAAGATCTAGTCATATGGTTAAGGATATCAAGCAGACACGACTACGAACCCAAGAAACCGTATTACTGTTGGTCATACTTAAACTGTTTATTTCCTTAAGTATATGACCCACAAGGATGTGAAATAACTACAAGAAACTGTTTTTGTACACTGTACATCCTTAGTATTTTTACACGTATATGATAGGGATGCACATTATTTTCCTTCGTACAGACAGCTTAAATAAAGCACTATGTCAATCTGCTACTTCTGTGTTTTTTAATGCTAATTTGTTCTGGAGGATTGTAAATATATATATATATATATGTTCAAGCTTGCCACAGAGGACGTATTTTTTTATACCTGCACATTACTATTAAATATCTTAGAGGATAAAATTCTTAAGTTGTCCTGTGTCAGAGAAAGAAAAATGGAAATGAGAAGGCTATATTGCAGATTACAAAAGATTTCTCAAGTTTTGGGTTAAATATTTACTTCATATTTTAAAGTAATTTTATATAGGTTAGATGTTTCAATCCTGAAATGCACAAAGAATTTACTTAATTTCTTCTTACAAGAAAATGTACATCATTATTTTTTTATCACTGTATATATAATGATCTGTGCATGTTTAGTTACAAGTTTTATTTGCTGTGAAGTCCTAGTGATAACTGTAACTCGCTGTGACATATTTCAGATACTGGGTGAACAGTTTCAGCTTGTAAATGATTAAGTTACAGTATTGTCAAAAAAAAAGTTTTTATGACTAAGCAAAATGTATCTGTGCTTTGGACCGAGGCTGTTTCCATACAGGTGGTTCCTGTTAACTCTGTGAGATGTATGTCACTTATAATTTTGGGTTATACTTTTGAAGATATGCTCCTATCAGAACATCCACCATTTAGTGATTTTCAGCTGATGAAATTCTTGGCCTCACATCCCACAGCTAGACAATGTTTAGGCAAGGAGATGGAAGAAAGGGAAGGTGGGATTTGCAGGGCACTGTAGAATGGGACTCTTTGAAGCCCACGGGCTGGTCCAGGGCTGTTTGAAGCAGCCAGTCTGGAGGGCTGAGTGTCTCTAAAGCAGTGGGTCATCCGGGTTTTCTGTTCTCTGACGTGAATGCTTCTCAGGAATAGAGGTGCTTCATCCAGGTCTCAGGTTTTTTCCTTTCTTTTTTCCCTCCTTTTTTTCTCCTTGCCCACCTTATAACAGGAAAGAGCTTCAGGGAGACAGCCATCCGTTAGTTCAGTGGCATCAGGATGTCAGTGACCAGGACAAAACTGCAGCAGTGACAGGACTATCTGGTCAGGCTGAATCCTGTGTTGTGGTATCACACTCTCTGTGCTGACCTGGATTTGATCATCGGGTCTGATACTTGTAAAATTTGTAAAACCAAGCATTTAGTGCTTAAGTAGACGCAGGAGAAGGTGGGGAGGGATATGAGACAGGTAGGCCTGGTGCTGTAATGACTTATTAATTGCTACAAAGTAGAGTAACTGCTGCAGGGGAAGTTATCCCTTGTGGACTCCCAGCAACACAATAGTTGCACCTATGCCTGGGATGAGTATGAAAAACCCACTTTGAGCTATATATACTGGCAGCCCAGGACCCTTTGTTGAAACCAGACTCGTACATGCACGTGGGTGGCTGGCAGTGGGGCCCTGCATGTGGCCACCAGCAGCCACCTGGTAGGTGAGGCAAGTCCAGAAAGGTTGAGGGTCCCGATGTGCTCCAGGGTCTCAGTGAAGCCTAAGTGTCAGGAATAGGTGCCCGAGTTCCTTTGCACACGTAGCCTATAGGCACTGTCTCCTATTTAAACACAGGTTTATGCTGTGGAATAATAAAAAATAGAGTTTGCATTTCCTACATTTATAAATGTATATTCTTAACTGTGTAACCATCTATAAAGTAGTGACACGTAAAAAGCTGTCAGCCTGACTACTGTGAAAAATCCTGAGTTTGACTAGAGAGGGCTTTCCTTCAGCAGCCTTTCCTCTCCCTAAAGACCTGGGGCCTTTCTCAGCACGCTCAGTGTCGTATCTGTGAAGCTGTTCAGGGAGGCGATCAGATGTGTTTGGCAGTTTTATATGGCAGGAAATTGAAATAGGGAGGAAAAATCACTTTGATGTTAGGGCTGTACCACTAATAATTCTTAAAATATAAGGGAAGGAAGGATTGTGTTCCACACCCAATGGTAATTTATTGCATGTGTTGTTACTCTATTTTTTTGTTATGTTTTCCGTGTTCATGCTGGCTGAAGTAGCTTTATTGCTGGGGAACTGTTCTTTGCGCTTTTTTTCACCCCCTTTACCAACTACATTGAAAACAATAGATGTAGAAACTTTTCTCTTGTGTGTGTAGCTTATCCTACACTAGATAGCAAAATACTCAGAAAAATTCTTTCTAAAACAGTTCAGTATTTGAAAAGTAACCTTGAAAAACATGAGTGCACAGTTAACCAGAAAAAAATGCCCTCCACCTCTACCCTCCAAGTGTTCTCAGTTCAATAATTTAAAGCCAAGTTCAGCTGGTGCCCTGACTATGTGCTGGTGCAAAAGTCCAGTTTCACCACTTCAGTGTGGAGCCCATCACCTCTTGTAATGGCTCCTCTGTAATAATCAAGGGCTCTTTTCTCTTAAAGGCCTTGCTCAGTGAATGTTTTAAAGGGGAACCTGACCCATGGAAATTCTCCCACATTAGATGGAATATTTCTCAATCTTCTCACGCTTTTCTGATTAGTGAATACTTGTTGGGGCTCTCACTTTTTATATGAAAGTGACAAATATCCTGTTGATTAAAGTTCCCAGGTATATTGTGGTACTGAGTTTGTAAAAAGGAGGGCAGTGTACATGTGCAGCACTTGCAAACAGCCCCCTTCTCCCTCCTCCCCCTGCACATGCTTTCCCTTGAATTCAGAGGGACAGAACAAGGAACCTAGAGAACCTATTAGGTTTATTGGTATTTCAGTCTGTAAATAATATAGACATGTATGTTCAATTATGAAAATAGATAAAAACATTTTATAAACATTGTACAAATTATTGACATCCACACTATGTAATAGCTGTTAAAACTGGCTTGCAAGCCTAGTCTTTTCAGAAAAGTCTCAACTGTCATCCTAGAAAGTTTGGTAGGCTGGTAAGGCTTCAAAATATTTGTGATTCTGTAGTTAAAACCAAATAGAAACCAGCTGAAATTAGCTAGCAAGTGTGCCTGTTTTCTGCAGAGGTGTCTTTGGGTGAGCCTCAGACAAGTTTCAGCCAGGTGCAGAGCAGACCTGAAAGATAAAAGGAAGAGATGGGTAGTGTGTATGGCAGTGCCTGTGTTTCTCATTTGTGTCACGTCAGCCTGCAGGCAAGTTCTTAGAAGAGAAATAAAAACTGGTTAAGACTGCAGTAAGGCAGAGTAAACAAGTACAGTTTCAAAGCCTGCACTTCCTGTGGGCCTGCTGTCCTCACCTCTTTCTAAGCTCAGAAGTCTTACAGGTAGCAAGAACAAGAGATATCTGATTTCTGAAAAACAGGATCTCCATGAGCTTTTGACATGGCTCCTGTTTAGCAGTAAATAAGTGAGCTCTTGTTTTGGGGCACGTCTAAGATCCTGTCCCTTCTCCCTTCCAAGAAGAAGATGGCAGGGTTTTGCCAGAGGGTATTTACTGTGCAGTGTTCAGTGTGTGTCTGGGGCGGGCAGCTGTAGCAAAACAGGAAACTGTTGCCTTGGTGCCAGTAGGAAACCTCTGGTGGGAAGGCTAATTTGCAGTTTTGAAGCTCTTGCATAGCTGTTGTTTGTGCTTCCTCGGTAGCACTTAAGGACTGAATTGAGCAAGACATCAAACTATTGGAGATGGGGGAGCTACCTCGAATTAAGCCACTGCAGTACTAAAAATTGAATTTAAGAGATGTACATGACCTCAGAAATAAAAATAAACTTTCTACTTTGGCTGGTTTTGCATTAGAAGACTGAAGGGTTTTGTTTTTTTTTCCTTCCCCCCTTGGTTGGTTAGGCTGAATTAAAGAAAATTGATAAAGCTGCAGTTCATTAAAGAATGAAAAACAGTGACATGGTGATTTTTTCCCCCAAAATGCATGCACCAACATCAACTGCTACAGTTGTGCTTGTGACCAGTGCAAGGAACTGTGGCAATGCAAAGCCTTAGGGCTTAAATTCCATTTCACTACCCAAGTGCCTGGGTAGTGACAACCAGAGGAAACATACTCTGTGCTGCAGTGACCCTCAGCATTAGAGTATGGGCTTAAAAGGACCCCAAAGCCTCAACTCCTGAAGAAGTTGAATTCCTGGAAATTTCTGCTGTGACTGTCCTTCCACACCACAATTTCCCAGTGCTAATGCTTTGTGAGATGCAGAACCTCAGCCTGATTGATGAAGTGGGCAAATCTGACTCCAGCCTGGCCTGAACCTCTTCACAAAGCAAACACCAATCCTGTCAGAGTCTCTGTACCCCACTGACCCAGGGCCCAAGTACTAAAGCTGTCATCGAAGGTGTGCTGTTCTCTAACAAAATGGGCACAACTGTCACATTCAGGTAATTGGTAAACGAGTTAGTTACTGGACAGTCAGGGTAAGGGCCTTTCCAGTCTTAGTTTCTCCTCCTCCCTAGAATATTTTGGTTTTTCAGTGCAGAGAACATTGCAGCACACAGTGCCCAGTTTCCTCTGGACACTCCCTCCTTAGCTCAGTGGCATCTGTTTTAAGGGGCTGGTTGGGTATTAGATGTACACGTTGGAAGGGTTTGTAGGAGGGGAACTACAGATGCCTGACTGGTTTATTTTATTCCTGCCAGCAATATGGGAGGAGGGAAGAACAACTGACTTTCTGTTTGATTAGAAAGCACTCAGGTGGCTTCAGTGCCTCAATCCTCCATTGCATGGCTGTAAAACCCAAGGTGGAACTCCCAGCAGGGCCAGGCTCAACTCCTCAGCTGGTGCCCAGCTTTGTCCAGTAGCCAGGCATGGGACGGGATGTACAGGACTCCCACAGCTGCAGATGCACAAACACTGAGGAGCTGAATACTTGAAGCCTCATGTCAGGGCAGTCAGACATCAAACAGAGGTCTATCTTTATCCCTTCCTGTCATGGTTTAACTTGCATCACTTCACATTAAACTCCATTCAAGCAGAAGTGAAGATTTTCATCTGCTTAAAAAAACCCACAACATCCACCAACTCCATCTGTGGACTGTCACTGGTTGTTAAAAACACCTGGCAGAGACACCATCTTTGTGCAGTAAGACTACACTAAAACAAAAGCTCTCTCCTAATAACCAAAGCAATCTTCAGGTCTCCTGAGGTTGAAAGCCATGTAAGGATCAGCTTGAATCACTTTTGACAGCAGAGATGGATGACCTACCTGTTTGCTGGAAATAAGGCTCCCCCTTCTGTAATACATAATAAAAAATAAAAAGCAAACAGAGCACTTGGGAACACTGCTGCATTAACCACTGGGGTCTCACTGAAAATTCCTGCTGACACAAGAAAGAAAAGAAAACCCCTGCTCCAGACCAGCTGTAATTCTGACAGTGCCTCCTTCTGAGTGACTGGGGTGAGGATGGGAACACAGGCACGGGTGAGTGTACTTTAACTTCCTTTTGGAAGGAGGGTGATCAGCTCACAGACACGCTCACTGTGACACAGACATCTGCAAGGAGGGAGGAGAGAGCTTTAGAGGCTCAGCCATACGGAGAGCACAGGGAGGGTGCAGGTTCCTGGCCAGGGAGAGGCTGGCTTGCAGGAGGAGATCTTCATGGGAAGTCAGAGCAGCAGCACAGGATGACAGCCCTCGCTGGAAGTAATCCTCAAGGTCCAAATCCTACCCGTCTGTGCTCTCACTGGCTCAGCTGGCCAGCAACCCCTTCTGGCAGCCGGGGGCTGTGAGGGGATTATCCACCGGGACAAATACTGATTTCTGTCAAACTGATGGACACCAAGGCAGATCCTGCAAGAGAGGCATCCCAGCTCTCACAGATACACTCATGCCTGGTGGGGGGTGCTGAGGTTTCCAGCAATCTCTGTTTACATGTTTGTTTGCTTTCTGTGCACATTTATTTAGTATTCTCTATTTCACACCTATGTACTAAGGTAATTAAATATCTCTATCCTCCTGCCTTAGGGTGAATTCCACTATGCAAGAGACTTTCAAAGGTAGAAATTCCAAACCTGAGTGTTACAAAAACTTTCAAAATGAGAGGTGTAAATCCCATAATTAAAATTTGATTACCTTTGCAAGGTCCTGAATATGCTCATGTAGCCTGTAAAGGAATGCAGCATTACAGCAGGATCAGGTACTTCTTTTATTATTTTTTTTCCTTTGAAACCCTGAATTTTCCTTACAGTATCAAATGAGTTTTCCAAGAAAAACATGCTCTCAACACACCAGAATGTAGAATTGAAAGACCTTTTTTTTTTTCTTTCTGCTGTCTTTCCCCCCATACAAAAAACATGTAACACTAGAAATAAAAACTACAGTGGAAGTAATCTGACTTTTGAAAACAAATCCTATCAAGGCTCAGGGCTTGTTAGGTTTGTTGAGTAGGTCAGCTAGATTCAAGTAAATGATGCAATTTTAACTTCTTTAAACTTTAAAAGTTTAGTAACTCTTACAAGGCAGTAGGAACACCTATAGCTATGTTGCACTACTGTAACATGACAGCACTGCTCCAAATACAAATATCTAGATAATGTTTCTTTCAATGTGACACTATCTGTTATGATTTATTACAAACCCATTTGCAGCCTTTCTGAAGAGATAGTGATGATTCAAGCTTCCTCAGACAGAAAATACTGGAAGCAACAAAACTAAGCATTCCAATCAAAAGACAAACACCTAGTGACTATCCAGACAAAAAGTACCTGGGTTAAATCTGAGATCTTCCAGAAGTTCCCACCTAGCTAAGAGTTGTACATCCCCCTTTCCCTTCAACTTACATATTTAGGATTTTTTTTATTAAATTCTATTAGGTAAACTTGTCCTTGCTATTGAGTGCTTGTCCTTAAATTTTTATGTGCTTAAAGAGAAAAAATCAAAGCACAAAAAGCTTCAACAGTTTCAAACCCGAACATGTTTCAAACACTTCCTTCTTCCTTTTGTCTTTAAGTGTTTGCCAGATTCAACTCACATCTGCAAATAGTTTTAGTAGTGCTCTTCTTTCCTCTCCCCCCCACTCTATATATAGGATATAGAAAAAAATACCTACTTCTGCTCATTTCTCTTTATTCATCCAGGTTTTTACTTCATTCCATCTGTGTCCTGTTTGAGATCTGCATCCCATTTTTTTCCCTGAAATATGCAACTGCAGTTACTACAGGCTCATGTTCCGAGATACAACAGCACATTTAGCTTAGTGTATTTTACATCATCTTTAAAAGATTAGGTAATGGCTGAGGCTTCCACCTCCCCTCCCCACAAAAGAACCTCCAACAACTTGGTTAATTATAAACTGCATTTTACTGTATTGTTGGACAATACAGTAAAATGTGGAATATGAGGTCACTTTAACCTTTGATCAACATTAACTATGCAGTTGTTTGGTTTCAGTATTTCTATACTAACTAAAGGCAATCTTTCTGCAAAGAGCTTCCATTTATGGTGAACTGCTCTTCAGTTTCCTTAAACCAATGCAGCTTTTTGGGCTGAATTCCAGGTCCCAGAGAACCACTATTGTTTTAAATATCTGCACATAGATTTTTAGGGCTCATTCTGTAATAGTTTTTTCTATCATTCTTCTTTTCTGAGTGTTCTCAACTTAAAAAGTGCCCTCTGGAGCACAGTTAACTTGTAATGAACATAAAGAAGGCAGCTTTTGCCAGTCAAGTATTGATAGAAATTTTAGTATTTGAATGATTTTTTCCTCTTTTGTATGATTTTTGTACTTCTGCCCAACTCCATAAAAACACAATCACTTCCAGATAAAATAGATTATCAATAACAAAATCCCTGTGGACCATGTAAAGGCTGTTCACATTACCAAGAGTGCTTTTCTGAAAGCAGGAATTTTAATTTATTTTGGGAACAACCACCTCCTGAACCTCTCTTATAGAGAGAACACTATGGTTGCCCTAAAATTTGCCAGTAGTTACTACATGCTGATAACCTTACACTGCCATAAGCCACCGAGTTTGTCTACTAGAACAGGAAGTCCTGTAAAACCGAACACATGGACATGATTAGGGGCTTAACAAAGTATGGATTTTATTCTCCTAGGTTAAACATTTACTGACTTCTACACATAAAAAGCCTACAAAAATAGTATGATTTAAGTACTTTAAAGTTCTAAGCCAATTCATGTTCTGTTTACTGTTAGGTGTGCTACTGGACTAAATTTCCTACACTGAATGTCCTTTGTTACCATGTTAAGCAAACTCCAACTATCCTGGGCAAACTCACGACTTTGAAAGTTAGAAAGCATTGTAATTTGCTTTGTAACTAAGTAAATACACTAATTCAACCTTGAGTTTGATTATCTGATAGTTTTACTGAAAACCTCATTCTGTGCTTGTTAGTTCTCTTCCTTTTTCTGAAAAAAAAAAAGTGAAAGAAGAAAAAAGAAAAAACCCAGCCCTGCAGTCTTCTCCCTTATTTCCAAAGCACTTACTGGCCAAAGAGCAGCGGCCAAAACAAAAAAAGCCAGAACAGCCCATAAGAAGCCACAGCTTCCTAGGGACCACTGGAAGCAACAATCAGAACTGCTGGAGAAACAGAGATGTGATGAGTGCTCAGGCAAGACTGATTGTACCTTTACCATCTCACATCTGGGTGCATGAATCACAGAACATCTTGAGTTGAAAGAGACCCACTGGGATCATCAAAGCTCAACTAGTGGCTCTGCACAGGACAAACCCAAGAGTCTTACCATGAGTGGTCATTGAGCAGCAAAAAAAAATAAATAACTTTTTAAAATAAAGAAAAAAAATCATTAAGTGATAGAAGGACTTTAGTCTGACAAATCGCAGTAAAACCTCTAAGCAATTATCAATGTCAAGTAACTGTTTAAACATTAATGATGTTAAACAACAGATTTCCCTTTTCTCTGAAAAAGCAACACAAAAATCTTCAGCCAAGAAGTTAAGAACTGTCATTGAGAATAACTTCTGCTTTTTTATTGTCACTTCAAAACACTTTTTTTTATTTAGTTTTGATTTGAGAGTCAGGTTCAGCTACCTTTCCAATTGTGTGAATTTTTATTTTATTTTTTATAAGGTAATGCTATATTTAAAAGAACAACAGCAACAAAATCCAGCAGTTGAAATCAGACTGCTGGCAGATTTCTCTGCTAAAGCTGCAGAATGTTCCTCTTAGACTTTCTTTTCTTTTGGCACAGTACCTGTGTTCTCAGAAACTGCACCTCTTCTGTAAGCAGGTGCTTCTCTTTGAAGAGCTGATTCTGTTTGTTGAGCAACTCCACTAACTGCTGGGCAGTGGCCTGGCAGTGCTTGTCAAGCTCCTGTAACCTGGAAAAGAAATAGATAAAAGGGTTGCAGAGCATCTGAAGTTGGAGTTCACGGAAAAAGCTTTGATCTTTGCACTGGTGGTGGCAGTTTAGGCTGGTGGTTGGGCTGAGACTAAAGTATTACTCCTAGGATGGGCTTTAAATGTATTTTCACACTTTAAATTAGCACTTTAAAGGTCTGCACTTTTAATTTAGAAGCTTTATGAGGACATGACAGCAAATCTGCTTTGCTGTGATATCAGTAAAGATTGCAGGAGTGTATCCCAACACCTGCAGCTAAGCAAGCTGCACACTCTGTATCTGCTTCAGTAACTGTCTTCTTGAAACACACGCAGTAGCCCAGATTATAAAACCAAATACCCAAATTCCCTGACAAACTGGACCTGAAGTGACAAAAACTTCTGTTTTCTGTCCACTGCTCTTTGCAAGCTGGTCAATGTCCAAAACTCATTACACAACATAGCACTTATTTCAAGTAAGCTTAGTGTTAATTAAGCATGTCAGCATAGATCCTTTAACAGTCTAACAGGGATTCTTGGGGAAAGATGTAAAGAGCCCATCATTCCAAAGTCCCTCCTCATCAGGGGCTGCAAAACAGAGGGAAAAAGCTGGCAGGTATCAGAAGAAACATGCAGAGGCTTTCTGATTACACTGGAAGAACAAGTGCCTGAGTTGGGACAACAGTGCTGTAAGACAGGTCAACTGCACACTTATTTCTTTAATCACAAAAGCAGGTATCACTTGTTATTCCTCCAGTGACTGTTTATTACTCCTGGCATCCAGTCAGAAGCAATTTCCAACTAATGTGAATTTTACATCAGAACAATAATTTTTAGTAGATAATCACAGGTAGCCCATGCAAATTTCAAAAATATTATTGGACACAAGGCCTAGTGTGCTCTATTGTGAAGCTCTATGTCCTTTTGAATACACTGCTGTGAATGGAAAAGTGTTTAATTATGGAAATAATCAATTACACTTTTCTGCTTGTAACTTCACCACCCATTGTTACATTTAGACTGTCTCCTTGAGCAGAGGGAGAAAGATGACACAGGCACTGAGCTGGGTTTGACCAGCAGGCCACAACCTTATCATCTGTATCTCCAGTGCTTGACTACAGGTTTAATAACATAATGATCTACAACTCTGGGCCACAATGGATGAAAAGGGTGCAGTTCTAGTCAATGCAGATCTGGATTTGTGAATTCCCAAATTCTGTCTGCCAGTCTGCTCTCCCAAAACTGCTGCCAAGCTGGCCCTTGGTCCACACACTGGGACTCCCAGCCTGCTCTGCTGCGTTTAGCTCCTGAGGACAGGCTCTGGGCCCTCTCACAGTATCTGCTATTACGTGTGACATGTGCAGCACAGCCACACATTCCCATATGCATTGTATCTGGCCTGCCTGCTGATCTCGTAAATGATTCAAGATGAGAAATGAACAGCTCCACCCACATTCACTGTACTTCCCATATGTTACAACTGCACATCGATGCCTGCCATCATTTTTACAACTGGGTGACAGAACCTTCTGCACATTTTGCTAATACGAGTGAGGGAGGTTGCACGGTCGCCACATTCACTTTGGCAACAGCACCTACCAGGCAAATGTACTGTGTCCTGAGCATCTGAGTGACCACTGTGCCCCTCCTGTCTAAATGAGGTCATTTTCCCACCAAAGTGTCAAGATCTGTCCAGTTGGGATGGCATGCAGCTGCTCCCCCTTGGCCTGGCTGTGTTGGAGGACAGGGACTGACACCGTGCTCTGTCACATTACTTCAAGGCACAAGGTGAAAATGTAGCTCATGAACCATGGCACCATGTTTGGACTATCCACAGGACAGCCTGGCACTAAGGAGAAAGCTCCCAGTCAGTAGTAATAACAATATCCTTCACATAATTTCCCATTAACCACTTCAAACCAATCCCAATTTCTATATGGAGGCAGGAGACAGTTCCATGAGATGAGTGGTTCCACAGAAAGAGAACACAACCAAAGGCATCACAAGCTGCAGTGAAAGCTTCAAGGTAAATGTTTTGCTCTGATTCTCAGTACCTGGAACTCATAGGCAGCTTTTTATGTTAGAATGGCTCCAACCTACCCTGCTTTTTTGTGCAATTACAACATGCAGAAGACTTCACATGGCAGTGAAATTTGCATCTGAGACTAGGCTATACCCCAGGCTGTCCAGAAAATAAGGGAAAAGTGATAGATAGGGTTTTGTTACACTTTCTCAGGTATGGCTAGACAATCACTGCAAGACCCTGCAGGAATGAGGTGAAACATCAAACACAAAGGACAGCTTTGGCATCAAGGTGAATTCCACCTGCAGAATAAACTTCGGTTGCATCCAACACTCCAAAGTTGAACTAGCACCCACCATGTTAAACTTCCCCTTATGTGTGGCCTACAGATAAAAACAAAAGCTGCTTTCTTTTCTATAACAACACATAGCTAAAGCAGGAGCACCCGCAGGACTCAGGCTGCAAGCTCCCTGTCCTGGGAGACTCAGACCCATTAATCCACAGGCAATCCACAATGAAGGTAAAAGCTGACATAACCTGTCAGCCCTCCTCTGGGTTTTAATGTTGATTTGAAGGAAATTAATATGCAAGGATCTGTGGGCAGTACCCATTCACTCTGCAGTGGGTATCAGTCAGTCCTTGACATAGTAGAAGCATTAAAAGGTTATTTACTCTTTCAGGATAGTCAGGTTACTGATGTAAAACGTTTTCACTTTACTCCACAGAGCTGGATTTGCTGAAATGGCGTGATTGGATTGCAGCAACCTGCAGCAGCTAAATCACCAAATCCAATAATCATGCTGCATTTACTGGCACACATCTTAATTAGGTTTTAATACAAGTAATCTGATAACTACTTCTGGCCAGCCAGAGCGGAGCTGTCAGTGCTCAAAGGGCTGTTGTTGAGCAGCTCGGCCAGCGCGCTGCCGCGGCTGCCTCCCCGCTGCCCCTGCTGAAGCCCCCCATCTGCCAGTTGCCATGGTAACACAGGCCAGCCCATCACCCCAGCAGTGGGTGCTGCGACCCTCAGGCATGCCAGGGCAAGGGCTGGGGCATCAGCCACACAGAGGGGCCACATCTCTGTGGGTGAGGGGTGCTAGGCCTGGCTCCTGCTGTCCCCCAGAGTGACCAAAGCCCAGCACAACCAGCACATGTCATTGTGCAGCAAACTGCCCTTAAAATGCATTTGTCCTGTCAGGCCAAGAGTGTCAAACTATGAGTTTCTAAGGTTGCTCCTGCATTGCTCATTTGCCTGAGGATCAGGGGTGGTTCCTGGTTCTGAGTGGGAAAACCAAAGACCATGCTGGAGACCTCTGCCATGCTGCAGAGATGCAGCTGAAGGGTGATCACTATGATCACACTTAGTTCCTGACACAGATAGATCAGGCACTACCTGAGGTCATCTCCTGCTGAATGCAAGTCAGTGATCAGGCCTGCTTTGCCTATATGATGATCTTGGTGCCAGACTTGCTGCCATCAAAGAGTTAAGGTGTATGGCTGGTGCTCACACTGAGCTTGTTTCTGCAGCCACAACTGCCCCAACTGCTGTCACTCCCCACCCCCCTCATGGGCATGGTAGGACAGATCTCCTCTGCTTTCTTTCCACCTCAACTCTGCTACCTTTCTGCCTTCCCTTTTCATAGCAGAAGTGATGTTGTTATTTTCATTAAGGCAGAAAAATTTATGTTCACTACCTCTTTGTGTCTTGAATCAGCTCTGTGAACAACTAGGATGTTGAGACCAACAATGAAATTATTACTCACATGAGAAACTTCACTGTGGTTTATAGCACTGATAAAATCACACAGTAAATTTTGAGGTAAAAAAATTAGTCTATATATTTAGAAAGGCAGACAAATAGTAAATTAAACCCTGATGTTTCACTAGTGTCCTAAATTACTGTTTACTTAAGATCTTGACCCATAGATCAGTGCCTTGAAACAACCTTAAGTGATGAGCATCTCAGAGAAGCCTCCACATGCTCCCAAAATTTAAATAGGAATATCTACAGAGACAACCTATCCTTTAATTGAACTGCATTCTCCCACCTGGCTTCAAAATCAAAACACTTGATGCACCTTTTTCATGTTAATAAAAGATAGAAAAAAGCATAAGGGGAAAAACACACAGACCAAGAAGCCACCCTGTAACAGTGAGTAGGAACTAAAGGTGGTGAATAAGCCTCCTTCTTTCTGTCACACTGGAAGTCCTGACTTCTAACACGACACAGAGAGACAGTTCAGGGCATATTAAAAAAGTTTCCATGGATTTTCCCACCCTCTGGAACCCCTATCATACTTCTGTTGCCACAAAAAGAACAAGACTCTCATTTGCTCAGGCAGAGCAGATCTACACCACTTCTAGGTTAGTAAGATAAGCACTTGCCCATGTTATAGGCAGAACAAACTCATCCAACTGATGTTAACAGATGGTAACTAGAAGTTAATATCCTTTGCACAGTTTAGAACTGGACACCTAAGAAGCAAATGTCCACATTTTACCATGAACCCCTTGACCCAGGTGGCTTTGTATCACTCATTTTTTTCTTAATTTTATATCTGTTGGGTAACATTTAAATTCTCTTTTACTAAAGACACTCTCAATTTTTCCACATACTTTTAAAGTATCTATAGTATATAATTTCTAATAAGATAACAATATTTGCATGCCACAACAACACCTGCAAATAGGGTTTAATTAAAAGTTTACATAGGAGCTTCCCCTTTGTTTCAGATGTCACCACTGAGTATTAGAATATGTCCTCACTTTCACAGCTGGCCCACCAGGTTAAACAAATAGATCATCTAGGAAACCTGAGCCTGGATCTATTCCTGGGCTTCTAATAGCTCATGTCTAACATGCTGAAGAGAACATTATCAGCCTGCTCCTCAGTAGGGGGGTGTAGCAGCTGGGCTTGGCCGCTGTGATGACCACTTTTGGCCCTACTGGGTTTTGACAGGAAGGAAGCAATGAAAGAGAGTGTACAGTAGGCTGGAAAAGATATGGGTGAAAGCTTCACTAACGTCTATTTGTGTCCGAATCCCCTGGCTGAAGATGAGGCTTTTCCTCCTGTAAAGGAATAGTAAGACCTTTGATAGGAATATGAACTCTGGATCAGGTTTGCTCTAGAGAAGAAATAATTTGGGTTACTATTTTATGCTTTTAGTTGACAAGTATGAAGTAAAACAATTCTCTAGATCATCTAGGCTAGTAATTTAGAATGCTGAAAAATACTGTAGAAAAAAAAAAAGAGAGAAGCAGGGCTCAAGGCAGATAATGTTACAGAAATATATTGAATTGTATTGTCAGACTCTCCTTTTTTTTTGTTTTTTGTTTTTTTAAAGATGTTCACCTCTCTGATTTTGTTATGTGCCAGACAGAACAGATTTTGCACAATTTCTCAGTCATAATGGTAGGAGACACATACCCCACTAAAGTTTCAAAAGTGGTCTCCTCTTGTTTATAAGATATGTATTTGTACTACTGAAATAATTTTCCTGAGCTTGTGTCACTAGTTACAACAATTTCTGTACTTTTTATAAACATGTGCTTGATTTCCCCTACTCCTTATTCCAATTCCTCCTATTTTGTTTATTACCAGACAAACTGAACCTGTACAAACTGCTAGCTAGTGTCCACATAAAGCAATCACTGTATTCAAGCTGTAGACACTGAGAATTTTTAATGCCTAATCTGAACTCTTTCCTTCACAAATACTTTGCCTTTAAAAAGAAATTCCCAGCATGAACCTCATCAGAAGCGACATGTAACAGACAGTACATGTGGTGTCTGGGCAGGCAGCAGAGAATTGAAAAACAAGTCTTCACTTTTTCTATCCCATGGCATGTGCAGAATGTACATGTGGCCCAAGCTGACATCAGGCATTTGAAGCAAAAAACCTGCTAAAAGCATCAGCTTCTGTTAATTCACTTTGTCAGATATTGTCTTAATTAAAAAAAACAACCCTATCGCTAGAAAGGGCAGTGCAGCTGAGCTACAACTGCTTCAGTTGTCCTGACAGTCGCAATTGCAGGCGCACAGAACAGCTCTGGGTTCAACCCTGCTGTCCTCACCCAGCCCAGACCCTGGCTGCAACCAGCAAGGGCTGCAGGCACTGAGGTACCCAGCAGAAAGCTTATCTCTCTAGCTATCAGTGCCTGTGTTGGAAAGGTAAAATGTTTCTCGCTAGTGACCTTGCAGATGAGAGGCCAATAGAGCCGGCTACAGTCCTTCTCATTTGGTTATCTGTAAGGGAGTCTTTCCAAGTTTAAGGATTACATATCACAGTCCTTCAAAACTGTTCTGCAGCACAACCCCAAGGCTGCTGTAGTGCATATTTTGACTACTACAAAAATAAACTCTAAAAATATCAAACACAAATTGTTAAATATCTATGGAGGTTTTGCTTGTTAGTTTTGTTGCTTTATCCCCATTATCCTTATTTTCCACTCTAGAGGTGCCCCTCCTTCCAGTTCATTTCAAACAAATGATTTTGCCTTTAAGCTCTGGCAGGCAACACACATTTACTTGTTTTTCCAGCTTCACAGAGGGTTATTGTGGTTTACATAAATCACAGTCAAACTAATGATAGTTGTAGGATTTGTACAGAGTTAGTTTTATGCTTGTGACACAGAAAAGGAGGAATATGACTTATATTGGTGACAGATAATTTTTTCTGTGCAGCACATTCAGATAGATGTCTTAACCACAAGAGCTCGTTGCTCTCCATCCACACAGACCAGATTGCTTCCATTTGAGAACTTAGCCCAAGCTCGGCCTACTCCCCTTCTATTACAGCTCTAATTTCCAAACTTACTCTAGGAAACAAAAGGGAAAAAAGGGGCATAAAGATCTAAGGAATGGCTGGGAAGGAGGTCAAGGCGGGCAGAGGAGCCTAGGGTGTGCGTGAGAGGTAAGAAAGATCAGTGCTCAAGATCTGCATGGATACACCCAAGGGACCTGAGGAGGGTTTGGCCTCTGTTTGCGCTGGCTGGCCAAGCGAGCTCCCACCTGACAGGGAGCTGCTGCTGGCACGCAACACAGCACTTTGGAGCAGGGCTGTACACCTGGGGCCAGCCCCATCTCCCCACGTTCCCCAGCACAGGCATAAACCAGCTCTGCTGAGACTGAAGGGAGTCACAGCATCAAAAAAACACCATGGCGGGTGTAACACAGGAGACTAAAGATAGGGAAAATGGTAAGGTAATTTTGCATTGCAAGGGGCTGAGAGGAAAGCAGTTTCATCCTGAGAAACCACAGGTTTATTTAGAAAAATTAGAAGAGCTGGAGAATCTGAGCAGTATTATCAGCCCACCTTCATGAAGCTCAGCTCTTGTGAGCAGAGAGTCCACTTGGTGTTTTGTTTTGGACTATATTTTAAAACTGCACATGAAGTTAGTGAAACCTGCAATTGCTTAGCAACACTGAAGGGAAGCATTTCACAGAAAATACATCTTAAAAATGCATTAGTACATTACAGACAGTATTACACTCTCTGTAAGAGACTGGCTATTTTGTAATTTATATGTGCATTAGTCCAACTGTGCTTTAATTTACTGCAAGGTGAACTTATTCATTGCTATGAAATAAGGGAATTTTATTGTTGTTTTAGAGGCAAATATCAGTACAGTTATCTTCAGGAAAACCATTAACCCTCCACAATAAAGAATACAACTGCAACCAGGCAGTTTGGAGATGAGTATCAACACACCCAGACCACAGCCAGTGCAAAGGATCAATAATGCCTTTCTGGTGAGAGCAGCTTAGCTTGTGGATGAGAATAGCAGCTCCAGAGCCCCTGCAACAGCAGCACAGGGCTGTCAGCAATACCACACAAAACAAGCACTAAGGTGGCTCCAGCCTGGCTCTCCCATGTCACAGTTCAGCACATCAGTCAGCAGTCATTGATGTGCACAGACATCCCAGCTTGGTAGGAAGAACACCAGTACCTTCCAGCAGAAAGATTTCTCCTATCCACATGTGCATGCACAGACTCTTCTGTTGCCACCACATTTTAATTATAGTGAAAAATTCTAGCTAAACTATCAGCTTTTTCTTTGCTACAAATTGAAATAAATGTTAATAGCTTTCTTGACACATATTCAATGTAACTATATGAGAAGAATATTTTTCCCCTTGGATTACAGCAAAAGGTCTTGCTTAGTTTTTTAGGCAAATTATACTCTTCTCATACTACTTCCCCACGTTCTCATCTTTCAGTGGTAAGCAGTGGTAACTTTTATGAAGCAAACATTTAAACAAGCAAGCTTAGAAGTCTCAATATGCTTTTGGAAACTGAACATTCTCACTTACATAAATGAAAATTAACTGCCTTAAATTACTAGTAGTAAATTAAGAAAACAAAGCTGTGGCTCTTTGTTCAAAAATAAACCATGGGATTTGTTCTTTTCAGTAGGGATAGAGAAGACAAACACATGCAATTTGAGAACAAGAGATCTACCTGCTATCAGTCAATTACTGTCTCTGTAGACATGGCAACCTCCGATACTGTGACTGCAGCACAAACACATCATTACTTAAAATTTCTTATATGGGAAGCCCAGAGAAAATGCACATTTCTCTGTTGGTGAACTCACACATGAACATGGGCAGAAAGCAGTCGGGGTCTCTGGAAGGCAGTGAAAGCTCAGCAGGTGCCTCAAGAGAGCCCGAGGTCCCCGCTGGGGCTCACTGGTCCGACTGCTCCTCCTCAGCAGCCACCACAAGAGCCTTCCAGGGAGATGCTGGTGGTCTTGGCACCACTCCTGGGGGACAACTGTCCACCTCACACCTGGCTCAGCCTTGGCTGAGGCGAGGTAATGAACAGGCCGACAAAATGAACCCAAGCCCCCCTCCCGGGGGAGGCTACTTTTGATCAGTGTGGAGCAACATATGCAGGCTTGAGCAGGGGGGCACGCAGGCAGCTCAGGGAAAAGCGTGCGCTGCTGTAACTAAACTGCAGATTAAGCTGAGTACTGCTGTTTCCTAAGCTCCAGATAAGGAACCTTCTGGAGAGCATGAAAAAAATTAAAGTGAAAAAAGAACGGTAATTGTAATTTTACTTTTAAATTAATGTGAATCTAGGCTGCACTAGAGCAGCATTTGTCCCAGTTTAAGGCAGTGTATTTTTCAGCAAAGATTCTCATAGGGAAGATGCTTCTCTAGTTAATGATTTGTTTCTAATGTCTCTGAAACCATAACATTACCTGCTCAGCAAGTATTTACCAACAAATGAATGTTTGGGTGTCCCTCATGTTATCTCCTTACATAAAAATCATGATATTGGGATCATAACATACTTAAAATCTCTTCAAATAAAATAATCCTAATTATTGAACTTCTGTACTGCAGCATCAGGGTTTAATTTCCTTAGAAACAAATGTTATCAAGGGGAAAAAGCTGCATTTACAGGTCTACTAAAAGGCCTGATTTCATTGAAACATACAGAGGAATTTAGAGTTCTATTCTCTGACAGTAGAGAAATGACTAAAATCTATTTCTGTTACAGATCTGGATACAATAGCTTTCATCTTGATCCAGACATAACTCCTATGAGCTGTAATGTGAACTACAGACTCCTGTAAAGCACACAAAACCCCATGAAATGCTCAATCCTGTGTTGCTAAAAACTAAAGGAGTTCTGCCTTTAACAGAAGCAGGGCCCTTGTTTGCATAAAGAGCACCTTGTCAAACAGAATACAAATGCCAAGCTGGTACATTATAGCCACAAGCACAATAGCCCCACTCTTCTTAACTAAGCAAATCCTAGAGAGAGCAGTTTTCCCCCAAAATCTTGGCATCAGTGACAAATTCAGTGAACTGATGTCTCAAAGTGTTCACGAAAGATGCGGGAAATTTGCAGAGGGGCACGAGCTTTTAATTTCAAAGAGAAAGGAACTGCATGTTTTCATTGTAAAAAATAAGAGTGTGAAAAAATCCTAAGCACACAATAGCTCTCTTTCAAGTACAAAGTTCAGAATTACATCTCCCAAGTTTCCTGTACGTTAAAAGAAGAACACATAATAATGATCTAAAAATCCTTCACAAAAAACCAACAAGCAAGGATGAAGCAGTACTCGCCTGGGGGCCAATTGCCTCTCCAGCAGCGGTAAGGCTGTTACTAGGCTTGCAGTACCATTTGTTCCATTACACAATCTCCTGAAGCCTTTTACAGAGAGCTAAAACAACTGCCTGTACCAACACGACACATGGCTTTCCATCCCGACTCTTTGCTAATCCAGACGCTCCAACCATCTTTCTTTAAGATGCCATATGGTTGGCAGAAGCCTGTAGATCTAGCAGCACATCTGCTTGTATGTTACTTCTCCCCTCCAACTCCCCCCTCCACACCACAAAAGAGAGAGCAAATAATTATTTTACATGTAACCAATTAAACTGCATTTAAAGAAGACAGGGATTATTTAGCTCTAGATATTTTAAAAATATAGATTGTCACAGAAGATCACTTGTCTCTCGGTGATTTGGGAAATACAGTGAAACAAAACAAAGAAATGAAAGGCACATGGGCAAAATGATCCCTGCATTTGAATTATTTAAATGACTGCCATTCAGACCTTATGCCCGAAGATTTATTTCCCACATTAGTGTGCCACTGAAGAAGGGATTGAATTTGCTCTCTGCTTTTGTCAGAGGTGAATCCGACAAGCAGACTAGGAAACTATAATACACCAAACCATGCTTTGTTAAGCAAGCAGAGTGAGTCTGTATGCTAATGACTCTGCAGGAATATACTGACACACTGATTTTTTTGGTGTGATGAGCAAAGATTATTCATACCATAAAAATCCTGGTTGCACTGGCATGCAGGCATCCAGGTTATCTCTTTAGAATCCAGACGCCAAGGAAGACAGGCTGCAAAAATAATTTTGTTTGTGATGAGTTATCATTTGTCCATTTATGATATAATGGACTATAACAGAAGAGAAAATATACACTTTGGAGCCTGAAATTAAAAAAAAAAAAAAAGAACCTAGAAATTAAAAATAAATGTTCCTATAAAACTCCCACTGACCACTCTGTGATGAATAACCATCTTAGTTAATGAAGGGCAGGCAGAGATAGAAATATATAAGGACAGACTGCACAATTTTGCAGCTCTGTCTGCTGGCAATTTGCAGCACCTTTTGTTCAGAAACACTATTTCCTCAAACTTTTCCTGCATCACCAAAATAAGACACTAAAGAGATAAAAGATAACATTTCTACCTCAAATGCTGCTCACATGTATTGTTCATGCAGTTATCTGTGAAGCACTATGGAGCATAGGAACATGCAGCACGTGTGTCTGTTCTAGCAAGAACATCTTCTTTTCCAGAAGAACAGAAACTAAACAGTTTCCCTGCTCCAAACAGTCTCCCTGCACCAAGTCTCCATTGCAATGTGCACAGAACATTCCTTTGCCTTCACAAAAACAGTTTTCCTTACAATATGGGATTGCTTGTGTTCAACTACACAGTGAACAAATTGTTTTTCCCCTCAGCTATTTAGGAGTTAGAGTTCCTACACAAATGATGGCATCCTATCCTCACAGAAAGAGTCGACCAATGCTGAAGGTTTGTTTGAAACCAACATTTTTGAGGACAATACAAGGTTTCCAAGCTATTTGTTTAAGGCTAGTGCTTTCCTTTCCCCTAGTACTCTCTGTCTCAAGGCTATTTAAAATTTCATCAACATTGCTTTGAACAGCTTTATACAAAACCAAAATTAAAAAGACATTTTCTCCTCCAATAATTACATTTTTTCTTTCTTAAGAAAAAGACGACAGAAGTTCAAAACACACTTGTATTTCAAAATTTAAAATGTGGCAATGTATTCAATGACGTAGCAATTTAGCTTAGTTTAAATTTGATAGGGCATGATTTTCCAGTTATAATAAAGAAATATATAAAGGGTATTTACAGTAACAAGAAATATTTATAACTAGAAATTAGGATTTCAGTTAGTTTTATGCACAATATTCAAAACTTAAAAACTATGAAATGAAGCCAAAATATAGATAATAAAATCAACAAAACCCCTCTCCAGCCTCTTGGGTTAATCTCTTCAGACCTTCTGTGTTTTACACATATTTCTGATCATTAACCAATTTTCATTTCAGGTATTAATGCCCAGGCTTGGCCCACTTGCCTCAATCCTAGAGGACTGTGGGAGATGAGAGAGACAATTATTGTCAATTATCTGATTGCACACATTCACTTCTTTTATTTTCCTAGATGAGGAGTGTCTGTGCGGGTCTTCGCTTTTTCCTGAAAGATTCTTAACAACTCAGTATCACTTAGAGTTGAAAAATGCCTATCCTATCCACTGTGTTGCTTTGGATAGCAAAGCAATAATCAACCCAGCAGGATGTCTCCTGAACATATCAGGTCAAAACCAATTGTCTGTGACCACATCTGGTATGTCTGTGCACACCAGCTGTGACTGAGGTTCCAGAGGAAGGTGTGCTTGGAAAGCTGGCTCACAGACTCCCTCACCCCATCCCAATCCCTCAGCAGCAACATCCAGTGCTGGCCCCTTTCAATAAGAGTCCATACAAACATCAGAAACAGAATTTCAGAAATAGGAAGCACGGCCAGAAGAAGTCCTTCACACATGTGAAACATGCATTTGATTAGGCACTTCAGAATTGCAATTTACTTTTTAGGCAAGAAGTATGGTTTTAGATTTAGATATGAGAGAGAAAACTAACTTTGTATATGTGCTATGACTTCTTGTCCAAGAAATGGTGAAAAAAGGAACCATGAGCAAAATCTTCACCAAGACCTGCTGCAAATGGACTGCTGTAGAAACAATGAAAATGCTGTACATGTTCTTATTGCTTGCATGCTAAGAAAAAAAAAATAGTTTATTCTCCTGATAAGCAAGGGAAATAAAGGTGCAGTGTATGTCAAAAGCTTCTCCCTTGGCTGCAGAGTGTAACAGAACTGTTGCTTACCATGGCCACTATTAATGATTTCCAATAGAAAGTGCCAATAGGTTCACTGGATTGCAGTCTGGAACGCTTAAGAAACAGGCTGGGTCTGATGAAGACTCTGCTACCATATCTTATCAGATCTTTTTGGGTTTGTTTGGGAGGGGCTTTTTGGAATGTGGGGTGTAGAGTGAGGTTTTTTAAAGTTTTAAAGAAATTACAGTTCTTATTATATGGAATGATAATATGTATAGGTTTAAAGCTTCCTGTATTCATCTTCTAGGTATACCTGAAATAGATATAATATTGATATAATATTATAATAGTATTATATATTATTATATAAGAATAAAAATATATTGAAAATATATATTGATATAATAAGTGTAAATAATTCACCCAGTTTTACTGGGCACTTCATTTGTAAGTTGTAGAAGCAACAGAATTTCTACAGTGATTTGTAGAAATGACAGAACCCTTTTCCTCTTTTGAAACAAAGAGAAACAGGGAATTGAATGTAAAACCACTTCAAATTGAAAAGGACTACATGGGGAAGTGATGATATTAGCAAGGGAATTGATTTCTTCATGAAACAACCACATGAATGCCCTTAGACATCCATTATCAAAACAGAAAACATAGAATCACTACAATCATTACATTACTTCATACTGGCATTTTTAATTTTGTGGCTCCTGTTTTAGTATAATTTCTAGTTCTTGATGGTGACTCCATGCACTTAATTTTAAGAATAAAATAAGAAAATATACCTTAAAGGGAAAATAGGTAATCAGCCAGGGATCTGAAAGACTTCAATTAACATTTTGACAAGTTTCATGGTATGCAAACTCTAATGTAATGTAACCAATTTTTGTGAATTTAACTCCTTGAATATGAGAAAGCAAATAAATTACAAAAATGTCCAAGATGCTCTGCAGTACTTAAGTTCCAAATTTATACAAGTGTGAGCTCTGGAACCATGTTTTTGGCTCTTAAACTTTGCCTTCCTCATCTGACACACACAGATTCTGGAAGTATTCAGCCTTCACACGGCAGTTTGTAACACATCAAGTGCACATGAACAATACATGCCCTGATGAATTATTTCTTACTCAATAATGACATGCATTTTACCATATACAACTATTGTGACCTATTACTGCAAGTCGCACTTGCATTTATTTCCAGAGCTTTGCAGCGTTTTGATTTCTGAAATTTTATTTGCAATCGGATGTCTCTGCCACCACAGCATTGTTATAATCAAAATTAATAGGCCAAGACAGTCTTCTAAAATTAAATTCTAGGTCAGAAAGGTACATTTGATCATTTGGGGATCTCTCTTCAGATGCTGACAGGGAGACAAGTGAGCGGATGTAGAGAGAATCTGGATATATGGTTCACATATGGGCCTAACAAGAGCAATCTCTTCATATAAAGACACTATTTCTCATGCTAAGTCTACCTTGTTTTCTAATCTCAGCTGAAAGGAATGTTGGAATCTGGGGCAGTTTTCCGCATCAGAGTCTGTTATTTAACTGTCTGATGTCAGAATTCTTGTGTTTTCGCAGAACCTCTGTAGTTTGGGGTTGTTGTTTTGCTGTATTTTGGGAGGTGGGTTGTTTAAGATGACCAATGCTACACCCTCTTAGAAATCTTATTCTTCTTGGGTTTTTTTCTACCCAAAGCACCCTGAAATTCAGGTACCCCGACAGATACAGGATTTTTAATTTTTTGGGGGTTTTTTTCACTGTTATATTAGAACTATGAGATTACCCCTGATTTAGGAAACCTGGTATTTGGTATTGCCAAGTATGGGATGTTTTTAAGCACAAGTCCTTCATCTGAGTCTAGATCCAAAAATACAGGTCCCAAGCATAATGCTACACTAGTTGTCATCGAGGGCTTCCTTTTGTACAGCACAGAATCCAGTATGGCAGCACAAGACAAAAGCACTGAGGAAGAAGAAGAAAACAGATCTTGGTTGCCAAGTTAGCCTGTCATGTAGTAAACATTTGTGTGAAGCCACACACCAACCTACCCAGAGGCTCAGAAAGCTACAGCTAGGTTTAAAAAAAAAAGAACAGGACAAAGGAAATCCAGAGCAAATATGCAGAAGGTAGGATGTGGACCACTGCTCATTATGGGGAAATCTTTTCTTTTGATCAACGTACAGCTGTACCGGAGGTATCTGAGGTACAAAACTTTGCTCAAGCAGGTTTGGAAGAAAAATGCCAACATTCATTGATGCCTGTAGCTCACAACAAACAATTTCACAGCTCTATCTCAGAAGATGTTAGACAAGATTAGTATAGTATCAAATCCACATAGCACACAGATGCCCTGAATCCAGCAATGTCATGATCTGCAGCACAGCATGGGTAAAATTGAAATACAATGCTTGGAGGAAAACAGCCATAGTTCCCAACAAAGTGCTGAGAAGTCTCTGTTAGCTGCCACAGCTCAAAGCATTCATAGGATTGGGAAATTACCAGAACTCATGTTTAATGGATTTAAATAACTGAGTAAAACCAAACACAGCAGCACCTCCAAGCTGTGCAATCCCAAGCAACAACTTCGAGAAAAAAAGCACTGGAACACAGAATGGAACATATGAATGTGTGACATACTGTCTAAGCTTACCTCAATTTAAGGAAAGTCCTCAGACAAGGAGGTTAAAGGCAGAAGTTGTCCCTTAAGGCTGTGAAATAATTTTGCAGTTAAGTCATTACAGCAACAAAGGGGCTTGAAGGTTTGCAGGTACCTGAAAGTCACATGGTTCACAGACCATTCCTCATTTAGTTCCCCATGACCAAAAGAAAAGAAAAATTCTTTTTAATTCAGTGTCCTAATTAGGATGATAATTGTAAAAAGCCCCAAACCATCCCACTTGACAATAAGAACCTATGTGTTTACACCCAGACTCTTTTGTAGCATATTGTCAGGAGGAAACTAACTAAACTGAACAATGTACCTACTAGCTCTACCTCACCTAGCTGGGGTCTGAACTTGATTCCAAGTTTTGAAGGAGTCCAAGCCTTTTGAGGGAACTCAGCCAGCAATTCAGGCAAAGATTGCTTCAAAGGAAAAAAGAGGCTTGATTTTTTTCCCCCTTTTTCTTTGTCCTTCTCTTTTCTTTTTAAATAAAAGCAACAGCTCCGATTTGTGAGCACAGTTTTGAAAGGAAGGGAGAAAACACCATTACAAATAGCAAGCAAAGCTTTCAGTTTATGAATCTACTAATTCATCCATGAAATATCCAGGTTGCCTTCATCATCATTTCCAAAACACCATATTATATAAGGTAACAATGGAATACTAGGCTGGTCTGTTTCCCATATTTTTAGTTGGCTCAGCTGGAAAGTGAATGCAGGCTATTGCCCCAGGATGAGTGAATAATTTAACTCAAATGCAATTTTGCACAAAATTACTTTCACAACTGGAAAAAAAAAGACCAAAAATAAAACAAAAAAAGAGCATGGCTAGTCAGACTCCTTGTTCTTGTTAAACATAGAAAATTAGTTTCCTTCCTCCCCCCACCCCCGCTAAACTAGTATCATTCACAAAGTTTAGTTCACAGTGCTGCTGTTAAATCAGGGAGGTATAAATCTTGACATCAAAACACCAAGCTTTTCTGTGTTAGAGAGGAAATTGCCCCTACACAAAGTGTCAAGTACAAAACTTGAGCATTGCATCTCTGACAGTTCTGCACTGGCCTGGTTGAAATCTCTGCTCAGGAGTAAAATTTATGCTGAAATAGATGCAAGACAAAATCCCCAAATTGTAGACCGATAATTTAGAAGAGGTCTGTTGCATGTGGAAATGGTTTTGATCTTCAGATCATAAACTCCTGGAGGCACAGATCTTCTTTAATTACATGACTACAAAGCACCATGTGTTTCCATTATGCTATTTAAATAATAGATTTAATTTGAATTTACATTTGTTGATGTAAACATTACTGGCTGTAACATTACCCTACAATCTGATGCAAAAAGTCACTGAAGTATTAGCAAAAAATTCCTTCCCAAAAAGATTGCAAAGGAAAGAATCCCCAACTGTGCTATTTAAAAATATGAATAGAAATTAGCTAAATAGAACAGAATAAATTTTAGTGGAACAGAAATTTTAGGATGATATTTTCACACAAACAACACTAACAACTCAAGTAATTCTAATTTTTAATTCTGATCCACAATTATCTATTGTGTTTATGGGACCAAATGAATTCAGATGTTTCCAGTAACCGAAGTTCCACTGGTTATTAAAAGGAAAAAAAGTAGCCTGGGAAGGATCACTCATCTTGCAACACTGCTTTAACCAAAGTACAACGGGGGGACTCTGCTAATGAATTTAACTGTCAGGATGCTATCAGTTCTGTTTTTTATCAAAATTAATTTAACCTCTGTTTTTGCATAAATAGTCCCTGTTGTTTAAAACTTTGGGGCTGCTTCTCTACATTAGGGAGGGCTCAAATGAAACAGGGTGTGCTGGGTCCAGAGAAGAATTCAGTGAAGAACAGCTCAGCGGGAAGCATTTGAACACAGTAATATATTTCCCTTACACTATTAATAGAAAAAACCCAAAACCAAAACATCCTACCCAAAAAACCAGAGCTCACTATTGCTGTATAAAAAAGATTTTAGTTTTGTATAAATGACCTGCAAGCACTTCTAACAGATGTTATAATTGTTTGTTTGAGAGAACCTAGGCTAAAAGATTAAAAACATCTACATGCCATAAAGACTAGAGAAAAAGTAGTAATATTCTGTAGAGATTGTACTGACTTTCAGTTCCGAACATGTAACTCACAAGACAACTGAGCAAACAAGTAAGTGGCATGAAAAATTTTGAACAAGCAGAGGTTTTTGTTCACTGTGTACATCCACAATATATATTTTTTCAAAAGATCTAGAAATCTTCAGAACTTTTCCAGAAAATATTCCCTCCACATGTACGGTTGGAATACCGAAAATTACATTAAACATAAGAAAAACATAAAATGGTAAAAGAAAAGAATACAAAACAGCACTGCAAGAATATTTTTAGTATTTTGTCTTTGAAGTCTTTATTGTTTTCCATGTTATTTGATGGTTTTTTTTGTCTGGTAGTATGTAAGCCCTCTAACCCATTCTTTCTTTTCCTTTTGTCCTTACACTAACCTGCAGAAGGAATGAGTGGAAATATAAGGCCTTCTGTCTGATCTAAAAACTCAGAGAAAAATCCTGAATGTAAGTAAAAAGATGATGGGCAGACAAAAAGCAAATAAGTATTTAAGTGCTAGGTTTGAAAAAAGACCCCTTATTAGATCCAGATCACCATAAACAGTCCCAGCAGTGGGGAAACACTCAACACTGCAGATGAAGGATCAAGAGGAATTCACATAATCTTGGGGTTTTGATCACATCTTTAACTAATGCACGTACTTATGGCAAGGTACTCTGGAATGCAAAAATTTAATTTAACAAATATGAGAAAAGCATAATATTGACAACTTTCTTAATACTTCACACATTGCAAAGACAATCACTATAACTTATTTTGCTCTTGTTGTTGCTCACTTCTCCATCCCCAAATCTCAACTCTGCAACAAGAAGGTAAAACTCTTTGTAACAACCAGATTCTCCTTACCTACTTGCAGTTTTGAAATCATGTTCAGAAGAATGCAGTGAATCTGTAAAAATTGTTATTCATGAGGGTACAGGCCTCCCATTTCAGCTTACAGCAGCTACCTAAATGATTTTAACACGAACTTACCATTTCCAATATGCAACAGGTAAATCTCTCCTTTTGAAGAGTGGGGAAAAAAACAGCTGAAGTTTCTTGAAAAATTACTTTGGTAAATGTACATGTTCCATCAGATCTATGTTATAAAAACTGGATGACCAAGCCATAGACACTATTTTTAAAATATCAAGTCAGGTATTAATAGGACTTAAAGGAATTACCACAATATATTTACCATGAAAGCAATTGTTCTAAGACCTAGTAGCTGGCTGTTTACTGCAATACTTAGGTGACCTCAGAGAAGTCAATACAACTACTTTTTCAGTCAGAGGTGCCTTTACATTTGATGGAGACCTTGAAGAACTGGGCTTTCATTAAAAAGTAATGGAGCCCTTCTTCATTTAAATCCATACATGAAGGTACCATTTCTGGCACAGTAAGTATGTTATAAGCTCCTGGATTAGTTACAGGAGTAACTATCAACATTCAGTCTCACAGATTATAACATCATCATTTATGCTGATATTATAGAGCAAAACCAAAAATCGTACTTTGAAATCTTTGAATATTTCAATTTAGTGTCTGTAGAGAAATTCTTACATTTTTTAATATGGAGGAGTAATGCTGTTTTGATCCTTGCCACAGACTATTGATTTTACACATATTTACATGAAAACTACTGTGTGAACTTTTTGTTTTGCACTACCTTTCTTAGTAACAATAAAAAAGACTATGTTTCTTTTGATACAGTTTAAAAACAGTTCTGTAAATACAGAAGCAGCTAGTGATTTAACATCCTTTTTCGCCCATTCTCTACCTCGGTACACAACACTGAAATCAGTAGTTCAGTAGTAGTGAATTCCAAAAAAGCCCTTTTCCTCAAAGGAACTTTATGCTCATAATGTTTAGATCAATATTGAGATAATATTTAGATAATTTCATTGTCCACTACCATCAAGTTCATCTTCTGCTTCTTTCTTTGTCAACAAGAGCATCTTGTAGGTTAGGACAAACATGGCTTTGCTCACCTTTGCCTAAGGCAATACAGATTTGGAAGCACAAGCCTTCACTAACTAACTTCCACAGAACATGTAACTATCCCAAATACACATCAGGGCTAACCTAGAAACTGCTTCCAAGATTCTCCTACAACAGACTTACAAGCATTTACCAGTCATAGTCTTTCTCTAAGATGGACCATACAAAACACAGTAACACAGAGAAAGGAAAATATGTCCAAGAAGTAGTGGTCAAAGCCCTTCTCCTCCTAGAGGTGCCATAGGACTTCTAATATCTCAGAATAATACAGGATTTTTTTCAAAAGGGTTTTGCCTGAAAGACTCAAATATTTTAGGTTGGGCTGTACATTGGACTGGACTCATTTTATCTGAGTCAAGCAGACCTTATTGTCACTTGGATCTTCTCTTCTGGGAAACCTGGAATTTCAAACACAATCCTTGGACAACTGACCATCAATCCATTTTAGAATAACCAACTCGGTGAAGATACCCGTACTCGGCTTTAATATATTTTTCCATGTCAATCACAACTGCAAAGAGTAAGAGGTGTACTGACTGTTGCCTCATTGTGATCATTACAGTGTCCTTTTATGTTCAGAGGCAGTGCCACATATAGAAATGATGGATTTAATTTCCAAGTTGTATTATAATTATCTACTCCTTACAAAATGAGCAAAGAACTATGCCTTGGTCAGAGAGTTCAGCAGGGCACTATCACAAATAGTTGTCTGCTGCGATTACCCTTTCTGACATGAAGCTTGGACTTCAAGTCCTATTCTAATTCAGTGGCTTCTACTTTTGTTATTCACTACCAATTCCTCTGCACCCAGCAATGCCAAGAGGTCAGCAATTAAATTAATTCAGAATACATCATGAACGTAAGAGTGACCCTATATTATATCTTCATTTTTTCCCTTCGATCATCCCTTTATTTGACTGCATTTCAGTAAATTATCCATGTAGTTTTTATTTTGACAGCTCTCTTTACAGCAGTAAAACAAAATGTGTGCATTGCAAATGGCAAAGATTCAAATTTCAGCTATGTTTATCCAAAATAGCACTGAACTGCTTCTGTACTTATGCTATACTGCCTACAGCCTTACGGAAGGGGAGACAGATGGGATGAATTTAGCAGGGAAACAGCTGTGGCTTGAAGAAGAGACAAGCAAAAGTTTTGCTATCAGGCTTCATTATGTATCAAGGTACCAGTAAAATGTGTATCCGTAAGGCAGCCAAAAAAGTGTTTTTCATTTGACTAGTGATAATTACCTTTTCTCAACAGCTGACAATGTTCTAAGCACCATTAAATAGGTATAATAATTAAGCAATAAGATAAGACAGGCAGTGCCTTGCTGGGGATTATTGCTCGCCTCGGGTGTGTTGCGAGGCACAAGGCTGAAGGGTGAGTGACTTCAGCCACCCGAGAAATGTAATAATCCCTCAGAAATGCACTGCCTGGAGTGTCTTCTTGCTATTAAAAATGGAAATTTAAAAAGGACAAATGCTAGACACATTTCCTGTGGATTTTATTGACATGGGTTAACATTACAGTAAGTCAATGCAGAAACTCCATTTCTGCCTAGCCTATGAAAGTCCTTTCCCAAGGACACATTTGTCTCTGCTCAGCTTGTTTGTGCATTTTATTCATAATACTCATTTGAGAAGCACAAGTATTTGCATCATCTCACACATGTGTGACGAGGCACAAAAGATTGTAACAGCCTTCACAATGGTAAAAGTTAAAAGTGTTCTCAAGTCATGCGCTCCCAAACATTCATTCTGTGCAACTGCATATGTTTGGTATCAATTTAAAGGCAATTTTTTTTTTAGTTCTAAAATTGTGTGTATCTATATATGCACATATGCATTTTTTAATATATATACAAAAGGTCAGCCACTCAAATGATCAAAGCATTAGGGGATAAAAGCCAAACAAAACAACTCAAACCCCCCCCAAAACCTTTTTTGACTACATGCAAGTCACATAGCTAAAACTAAGGCAATATCTCTGGTAGTGTGGGAAGTGCTAGAGCAGCACTCAAAAAAATTACACCGCTTTACATAAGCCGAGAAAGTTTACTGTCATTTCAGCCATGTCACTGAGACAACTGGAGACCTGAAACTATTTAGCAACATTGACTTGAATCAAATCAGAATTCTAAAGACCACTTAGGGTCAGGCCCCAAGTAATGAGATATGTTTGGGTCAAGGATCCACTTCCATCTGTGTAACAGAAGGTGGAATCTGGGTCTCTGAGGTTAAAAAACTTTTAAAAAGTTAAAAATGTCCTTTCCCCTTTCTTCCCGCCATACATGACTTTACAGTTCACAAAGAACAAGTTAAACAAACACAGAATAATCTTATTATCCTTTTCCATTTCTTTCATATTTTCCATCATCACTATTTTATTCCAGAACCAATCTGAGAAGCCCTGCTGAGAAGCACACAGAACACCGTCTGGAGTACCCTAGAAATACAGATGCTAAGTAGGTCTTATCATACTGTCCTTCCTTTTAGCCACTTCCATAATCTCTATTTCACTAAAACTTTTTCTAGTAGCAGTTGAGGGATAACACATTTAAGAGCACATTTCTAGAAACTAGTCCAGTGTCTGTTACCATTTAACTACTACCAACTAGCACTATCACAAGGCTTAATAAACACAATTATTTTTTAGCACTTAATTTCTTGTAGGATGGCAATTCTTTTAGAGCACACTCAGAAACTGATAATGTATACGACTGGAGCTCTGGAAGTTTAAGTCGGAAAAGAAATAGGCAAAATAAAGTTTTATCTGTGTTTCATCTGACAAAAACACTGAAAAAACCTGGTCCCTGGTCTCATAATGCATCAACTAAGCACTTAGTGAAAGATGGAAACAAACAGCATGATAAGAAAATATCCCACCTTCAAGTGCAACATTGGCATGGAGCTAGTGACATAAGACACATCAAGGCTAAACAGATTTAAGAACTAAAGGCTAAAGAAATTTAAGAAGAACAGGTTAGATTTATATATGGAAAATGAGAGTATCCACAGTTAGATCAACTTCCAGAGGAACAGTATTGGATCCTGCAGAAGCAATCAAAACACTGAAGTTATTGGGAAAAAGCAGTCTTCCAATAACCTTGCAAAACTCCATCACTTATGATATTAAAACATAAATTATCATTAGATTTGTGTCTCCTTCTCTTACAATAACCTCGAAAGAAGGCAGGTGAATAGATTTTGTTACAGAGCTGGTAAATTTTCATGACACACGACACACTTGCAAAGCTCTTTAAATGTTACTCATCTGTCTTCATTTTCAGTTCTCCACTATACGGGAACGGAGGGTTTTAAATAGCCTTTGTCTGAAAATCTCAGAATCATACACAGCCATCAAAACTAGAAAGAAATCTGCTACCGCTTAAAGTAATTTGCCACGTGGGTTAATAGTTAAATTTTACTGTAATTGTGAATTCACTGAAGGCTTAATAGGAAAATACCAATTACAGTCAAATATCCCAGCTAGGTATTTGCTGCTGAACTACTGCATAGTGGTAGTCCCACTGTGGTTATTTGAAAAGGGGTTTTTTGTTTGGTTGTTTTTTTATTATTTTTCTGACACATCACAAGGATATCACAAAAATACAGTACAGAAAATGAACTTTAAAAATGCAGATGGAAAGCAATATGGAAGAAAGAAAAGAAAGTGATTATAACAGTCAGAGACTTCAGGTTAATTTTTTTAGATGGTCAAAAACATCAAAATTTGTTAAAGATTGTTAAATGTTTTAGTTGGAACATGGATAGTTAGGGTTGTCCTCCAGAGTTTATACTACATTGGAAAGACTATTACCCTTTTGGAAAGGTAGAAAACTTTACTCTGTAATTCTGGGTACATTTGAGCCGGTAACTTAAACAAACTCAAGCTAATTTGAATAACCAAGACAGATGCTTTTGTTGCTTTCTCTTGCCATTAAACAACTATGTTTTTATGTTCAAGACAGCAAAGGAGCACATAGACCCAGCGTGCTCACTTATTTCTCATCTCTGGGGAAAGTGGTGAGGGAGCTGGTCCATAACTACCACCTTGGACCAGAGGTGTTTCTACCAGGCACTGAAGGCAAAGTATTCAAAGAAGATATGCTGGTGGTGAAAGGACAAATTGGTGGATTAACATAGTCATGTATGACCACCAGAAGCAAACCTTATTCAAAATTAAAACTCTTGCAGGTGTGCAGCAAATGTAGGAGAATAAAATGGGGCTCCCTGGAAAACAATGGGTGCATTTCTATCCAGTTATGCACATCTTTTTCAGTGTCAGTTCTGATCTGCACAGCAACAAGAATTTCTAGATCTTGCCGAATCAAGGAGAGTCTGGGCTGAGCTGTCAAAGACATCACCTTTATCCACCTCCATTTTAGAGGAATCAAGAATGCTTCGTTAATGCTAAATTAACATTTAAATTTGAAAACCAACAACTGTGCTGACAACAGAAAGTAACAAGAACAGCCTGGAACCTTATGTTGTGCTGTTTTATATCACACATATTTCAGGGCTTTTTACATTCCTAGTAGACAAGAACACAAGCTTACTATTAGTGAGCTGTAGGCTTTGACTCAGTTCATGATGGCATGAATATGAACTATCCCTCCTCTGTTTTGGAGAAGGCAGAATACATTAAAGTAGTAGGGTAGAAGATACTCTCAGAAGTGGACAATTACCAGACTCTGCAGAGGGGGTGTAATCCAGAGAGTTGGTAGCTGTTGAGCACAGGAACAAACAAACCCGGCTATTTTCCCACTTAGCTTTTCTTTGAGACATGGACTGATACAACCTTCCCAGATATCATCTTCCAGTTCCTCAAACAATAAAACTGTGGTGGCCAGCAGTCTTGATGTGCAAAGTGAACACAGACACTGTGACTTCCCCTCTATACCTTCTTCCTCATATTGACTGTATTGCTATGCAATTAAATCAAGTGCAACATTAACTAATCCTTAAAGAAGGTAATTCAGATAATTATCAGCCCATTAACATGACCTCAAATGCAAAAAAAGGCTGCAACAAATTCAGAAACAAAAGGAATATATAAGGACATGGAGAGGTAATTGGAACATGAGAAACTGAAACATAAGCTAGATCAAGCAGTTTTGGTCACATGAACCCTAAACTCTTTGACAGTTCATTTTTTGATTAAGGAAATGCAATAAATCTTACCAACATTAACTTTAGCAAAACATTAAATATCATGCCCATCAGCAATTGTTAGCTAAGTTGTTGACAAGTATCTGACTAAAACAAAGAGCACAGCCAACAGGAACAATTGAAAGGGAAGAAGAATTCTCAGAGAATTTCTTCACATTTAAACAGATTTTTGAATATTTTGAATAATGACTCAGCACAAAAAAGAAGGAGTAGGCTGATAAATTTAAGAGATGTTATCAGCTTTGAGAAAGTCTGGGATACTGCACAGAAAGAAAGAGATGACTCAGAAGATTGAAACAGCAGACACGGGATGAAAGTCTTACACTATATATTCAATGTGTTCTCAGTTCATAGTAAAAGTCTCTGCTGAAAACTTGAATTTACTTGGGAGAAAGATGTCCTAGATGCACTTCTTAGTGTAGCTGTCAGAAAGGCAAATGTGACTGTAGGATTCATCAGTCAACAAATTTCTAGTAAATATATAAATTCTATATATACAGATATATTCAAATGTCTGCATCCAAGACCCAAGAGAGTTTTGACTGCCCATATTTAAAAAAGATCAACAATCAGAACACCAAGGTGATGAAGAGCTTATTGCAAAAAGAAGAACAAGGAGGAACACTTTACTTATAAGCAGAGGTAGGACTGAATAGACACATCCATGTCTACAATTACCAGTGGTTATTGCATTACCAGTGCAGATTCTTTTGCAGAACTGCTTGTCCCAATTTTGGCTCAAAGACAAGTAGGTACAAACGAAACAGAGATTAATTCAGACCAAAACTAAGCAGGATCCCAATGAAAAGATCAGTGGAATAAGTTGCCCAAATTGGAATGGTGAGGCCTACAGAGGAGCTCAATACGTTCTCAAAGAAATATATGTGTGTATAAACTATATATAGGTACATATATTTTAGATACACACGCTTAGAAACAGATGAACACAGTACTCTGTGACCTAGAATACATCGTACAGAACATTATTAAGTTCCCTAAATACCTCTCTGGAAATTGGGTAGGATATTCCCCTCTGCTTCTTATTTGCTTCTTAAAGCTGAGAACTTATTTGCACACAATTCTGCAGCATTTCATGAAAATCTTTTATTTTACTCTTTGTATACTTCAATTTCTTTAACAACTAAGAAAATTTTTGCTTTGAATGTCTACTGTTTATGTAGTTGGGGAATAAATCCTTAAAAACAGTGTTTGGGGTCTTACATAACTTATTAACTATTTTGGATGGGAATATTACACATATAAAAACATAAATAATAGATGTATTTATACCATACTATATACATACACCTACTTATACTGAGAAAGGGAAAAAATAGTTAAAAAGATATACAGTAAATAGACAAATGGTGAACAACAGAAGAATAGGGAGGGAGACATTCTGAACATACAATTTCTATTAAAGAGATTTTGAACTGTGAGGAAACACCCCAGTATTAAACAAGACTCTGGCAGGATTTGCAATTTATATATGTGTCTTAAGTGTATACACACTAGCCATTAATATTTCCTAATAGCAGGTCTCTGGAGTACACATTTCTCAATCTACAATATGAGTCTATTAAATAGTAATAAAATAATTAAGTAACAGTGACAACCCCACTGGCTGGATAGAACTGGGAGTTTTATCTGTTTGCACTGCAGTGCTGACACACGGTGACCACAAAGCTTTTTACAAACTCCTTGCATGAAGGGCTGCACAAACAATTATGTATCTCCAATTGCTACAGCCATCCTGTTACAGCACAACCATGCCAAAGATACATGGTGTGAGTAATGATGCTCAGGAAAAAGTGCAGCACACTGCTCTTTAGACATTGAAACAATGTGAGTATCTCTATATCTTTAATATCAAAAGTTCTATGGACACTAGCTATGTTAATCTCTATTTTCAATTCAAAAACGAATGCACTTTAAACTAAAAAGCCAGCAAATGTGCATTTTTAATCTCTGATTGCATTGCTAAACAGATGATTGGTCTAATAAAATATAGGAACAATTACCTCATTGTGACTTTAAAAATTATACTAATCTATTGGTAAAATAAGGAAGACAATGAATTTAACTGAGAATGAAGTAGACTGGAAGAAAATAAAGGTCTTTCAGGTAATGACATAACCTAAATTCGTCCATTCGTCATTGTTTCTTGCAAACACATATACACACAAAAAAGTACTTCAGTTTTAAGGAGAAAATGTAAAATTTCAAATGCAACTTGATTGCTCCAGTTATCAATTAATAATTTTAATGAGTAGTTCTACCGAAGATTTGACAAGAAATCTGAAATTTCTATTCAGTAGTGTAATAGTGACAGCAAACTAGCTATTGTAATTTTACACAGCAGATATTTGAAAATGTTGGTGAATTCTCTCTAGATATGTCTTAATTCCCATAGATATGTGCTCTCTTAAGCACACATGATCTTGCATACACTACCACTTAGTAACAAAACAAAACAAAAAAAATTAAGGTGGAAAATAGCCTTTACAATCTTTGTCAAACTAAGTATCACATTTTCACTCGAGTGGTCTGTTTAAAGATCCATTTTAGCTACCCTTCCAGATAAGCTTATCCATAAGAATCCTACATTTGCCATAGGTAGAAAACAAATATAATTTGTCACATGTTGTGCCATACAGACATTTCTGCACAGTTGCTGCACCACACTAGAATGTCTGAAGGGGAAGACACCCCAGGTAGTTGGCTGCAGACACATCTCAGCAACATGGCACGTAGTTCCAATTTGACACATAGAGTCTTTATAAATCCAATGTCTATGAAGTCAAACAAATCTCCTTCTTATTTATAGTAACAGGCGAGAGCAGATCTCTGCCGTCTTGTTACACAGATGGTTGTTACATTTTTATAGTTAACTTACAACCACTGATGCCTAAGGAATAGACACACATCTGCCCCAAACTGCCAGTCCTGTAGGCTCTTCTTTTTAACTTTAGCTAGCAAAAATACAGTTGAAATACGTCTAACAGTGTCACCTCCAAAAAGCTCCCACAACGAAAAGCCCCACACAGATTTGCATTAGATGTATTATTGTTGTTAATGTTATACAGATTGGACATTGATCACATACATTACAGCAAAAATTACAGTAATATGAACCATAACCACAAGATCTGAGAGAAAATTCATAGCCCCAAATTCCATATGCTGAACTTTAGAAAAATGTTTGGAAAGAAGCTCATTAGAAGCTTCTAAATTTATGTTTTAATAAAAAGATTTTAAAATAGTCCTATATTTCATATAAACTACTGTCCAAATGATTTTCTTTTCTTTAACTGCTTCATAAAAAGTAAAGGCATGTCTGGCTCATCTTGAAAAAAGGAAAGAAATTTCCTAGGATTTTCTTTTCCTGCTTGAAGGTCTTCAACCAGAAACATACATGGAAAAGAGCTAAGCTATATTTCATTAAATGCCTCTCATTTTAGATACTGGCTGTCCACGGAAACAATCCTCTAAATAGCTGAGTTACAATCAAATACTTGTTTTACGAGAAGAACAGATGAAGAAAAGTAAAGCCATGATTGAACCTTGTAACTATAAGAGTCGTCAATTAAGTTCAGTGAAAGTTCAAACATCCTGATGAAATCCTGACCCATGGCAGCTTGGCCAAATGATACTTATTCATATATATGTTCAAACAATAACAGATCTAGACAGGTTCTTGTCTTTTTCTTCTTACTCTTCAAATTGGAAGAGAAAAGAGCTTGTGAGAAAGTGTTTGCATAACAGGCCTAACTACAGAGTTATGTGAAAATGCACACCTGGGAATTCAGTTTGAAAACAGATTAAGGAAAGAATGAACCAACTTTATACATACAGTTAGCCAATTCATCTGGCTTTGAATTTTCCTTCATCTGGTATCTATTCAAATTATGTAAGGTGGAGCACCAAAAAAAAACCCCAAAAGATAGAAACCTTTTAGTTTTGCTTCATAGTCTTTTTATTCTTGGCTAGTTTCTACCTTTACAGCTGCCTTATAAGAAATTCTATACTTTCTGTTATCTGCTAATTTCTACTATGAACACAAATCTACAGAATGGGAATTTGAAGAATTTAATAAGACAGTTTGCTTTGAGGTTAAAAATTTATAAAAATGGACTCTGCTACATAACAGACAAGAATTTCGGCAAGATTCATATCCAGGAAGATACACATGATGACCAGCTCCACTTGGACTCATAACATATCACCTTAGTTAGTCCTGCAAACCATACATCCTTCAATTCAAGTCTGCCTCAGTAATATGTGACAATTGTATAATTTAGGATAGACATCTACTTCTTTTAATGCCATATTTCACTGAGTAAAAGCACACCAAAAGGGCTGGGTATTTCCATTATACTGAAAAGGCTGATTCCATATCCTGTTTAATGAGTGGCACTTAAAGTAATCTCTTTCTTAGAAATTTGTTTATTTAATTTTGGACTCTATTCATTTGCATCACACAGAGGTAGGAATGGCACTAAAACACTTTTCTTGTTCAGTTTCAGGAGTGCAACTATTATGATTGCCAAAGCATTTTTGCTCCAAAACAAATTCTAAACATTTAGGTATTGTTTCTTCCACAAAATAGTTATATCAGGGCCTGTCATGCTGTCCCTGGATAAAACAAGTATGGACAGTGATATCTTCTCAAGCAAATATCACAAAACCCCATTTTAAAAATGCAAATGTTAGGTTCCAAGTTTAGCCAAAATCATTTTAATAAGAGAGATTTTCTGAAGCTCCATAATAACAGCAGCTAGAAAATTAGGTCAGAATGCACTTTGTGGGACTGTGTTGCAAAACAGCCACTGCTATTTGTAGCTGCTATGTGTATATAAAGGAGAATACAAAGGCAAAACAAATGTATTAAGAAGTAACCATCATCAACAGTATTTTGCTGAGATTATTAGGATCTAAGTGATGAAAATCTGAGGCAAAATACGTTATTATTATTTGTTGTTCTGCTTTCACTAAATAGTAAAGTCAGATATCTATTTTCAAAATCAGAAGAGAAAAATCACTATTTTTATTTAGTGGAAATCCTTCAACATAAATATATCCAACTGGGAGATTTATTTGTTGGAGTAGTTATTCCTTCTGCTTTTTTCACCTAGATTTGTAAACTTCATGACCAATTTACAGCATTTGGGAATTAATCCTGAAAATCAACTACAGTTTTCACATGGAAAAATAAAATTAGATTACACTGATTTGTTTAAAGCAGTGTAGAGTATCAGCCTTGTCACTTATTAGTTGGAATTTAAATTAATAGAGTGCAAGATGACAATTAAAAATATGTTAAAAGAGCCATCTCTTAAAATGCTGGTAAAGTATATTGTTCATGTTTGGAACATCTAATAATCCCTGCCATATTTACATATTCTAAAATATTAAATAAGACAAATGCTATTACTGCCCTGTTTTCTCTGTTGTCTGCAAAACAGCAGCAGAAGGTAAGGCTTTGCCTGCAGCATGACCACTCTGCTTTCAAATCACTTTTGTGTTTTGGATTAATGCTTTCAGTCTTTTCTACTGCAGAATCATTGCTGCTGCAGCAGAGAATGAGCAACATTTTACAGTAGATCTATCTTATTTATAAAAATAGATAGAGGAAAGGTTATCCTAAAAACTTGCAAAGCACTTTTAAATTCTACTAGATACTCATAATCTGCAGAAGAGCAGCTAGGAGAAAAAAGAGGGGGGAAAATTTTTTCTCCTGAAAATAACCTCAAATCCTCAGTCCTGCATATGATGAGAATCCACCATAACTAAAGAAATCAAAAGGGAGGTGAGATAAATGGAAAGATTGTGTGGTTACACAGATTAGGGACACAGTTGCAGCATTTTGAATTTCTCTGTTCTCTGAGCTATAAATGATGATGACAATCCAAGGTTACAGGAGAACAGGATGAGGTACAGACAGAAATCTGAAAGGGAAGAGGAAAGAAGTGGGTCTGGACGACTGAGATGAACACATGAAGTGCTTGCAAGAAACAAGATTATAGACAGAGAACAAAGAGATGGCAGTAAAAAAAATTAAAAATCAATACTTTAAAGAAATGAGCATAGAGGACTGGCTGCTATAATACTTGCAAGCTCTGCTCCTCTCAGGTGGTCAATGATGAAAAAAAGCAAAAAGAATTTTCCCCAGTAAGGGCTGTCTAGTCCAAATAAAGTTAAACTGCATTTTGCCCTTGACTGCAGACAAGACGTAGCTTGGATGAGTGGATTTGCAGAGTTACGTCTCAGCCTTTCCTTTACTTCATCCTCTCCCACCACAAGCATGTCAAAATGACCTCCAGTGCCTGTTACACTTAATGTGGAGTGGAAAGCAGAACAAGAAAGCATAGATGAACTTTCTGGAACCAAAAGGAAAAGACTGCACAGTGATCTTTGAGGAAGTCTAATCCATATCACAGCACAAGCCATTATCAGTCTGGAGACTCTGGCCAGAACAGTCAATTGATATTGGTGAAAATATTTCACACTAGCCTTGCTGCAGCTGCTCCCAGCTCATCCTGAGGAAGTCACTGCTTCTCTGAAAGGCTAGTGGTGCCTGGAAATGGTATTTCTCTGGTTACTGTGATTTTCAGTAAAATTTGTCTGTTTGTACAAATGATGGTAAACCCCAAAAATACAACTATTACATGGCATAATGGAACACACATCTGTACTCTACATTCACATCACTGAATAACCTCTTCCCTCCTTCCTTCCCAGCTCCCCTCTCCCTTTTTTTTTTAAATGGTAAGACTATTCATACAAGTTAGAGCAGAGAACAGCCGAAGCAGCCCACACACATATGTACTAGGTTTAAATTCTTTGGAAGACTATGTTGTTCAAGCTTTCCTTTTATTTATCCAAAATGGCACAAGCAAAAGATGTTAAAAAAACCAACTTGACAGAATGGTTGGGGAGGGGGAAGGAGTGGTCATTTCATAAGGAAAGAATATTACTTTCACACAACCTCGTGTCACTTTTATGTTTACACAACACGACCGGTACAGTTGAGCATATCACATACTGACAGATTAACAGGACCTCCTACCTTGACTTCATTCTCTCATGCATTCTCCCATGCTGGATACATTGTTGGTCCAATTCATCATTCCGTTTCTGCATCTTCTCCAATCTGCCATGAAGATACTCTTTTTCCTGACTAAGCTGGTTGACTTCAGATCTACAGAAGTAAAACAAAGCGATGATGGATGTTGTCAGATTTTATCCTGCAGTGTGCCATCAATATGTGGCTTCAGCATTTATAAAATTCCATACATTTATATGTAATGCATAAACAAGCTATTACTAGAACTTACAGAAACAAAATGCTGTTTCAGATAATCTCAAGACAAAAGAATATGATACTGGTGGGTATCTTCTAAATATGCCACTGGCAATCACTCAATTATAGGTTGGCTGTGCTAATTTCAGCCTAATTTAAACAGGCATGCCATTTGGCATTATGCATCTATGTTAAATAAGATCAATAAATGTAAATTCATACTTGTTAAGCAAGAATTTGGCTAACATTTTGAAAACACATTTTAACTTCTTTATTAGCAAAAGCTAACATTTAATTTTAAAAAACAGTTACTAAAACCTTGTTCAACCTTTACTCTGTTTTATAGGTTGAACTCCCAACAGTTCACAGGTTGAACTCTCAATAGTGGTACTGTTTTAGAAACTATAGTAACCTCCTGTGTCTAAAATAACATTGCACAGATTAAAAAGACATCAACAACAAAACCCCATAAACCCGTCCCCCCCAAAAAACACTCACTCCCAATAAAAACCCAAAGCCTCACTAAGAGGAAAATTAACTAAACTTTCAGAAACAAGGGACAAATCATACAGGCACACACTAATCTACATAAAACTCAGCACAGCCTTTAAGAATATTAGTCACTTCTAAGCAATTCTTATTCTTCACGGGTGAGCAGAGGCACCAGATCCATGAATGACCTGGGACTGCTACTTGCTACATCTCTAACCATCAGCCCATGGAGAAACAGGCATGAGCTGTTTCTTAATATCAGGAAAAGACCTCAGATTAAATAGTGATAAAATATACATTATGCACTTGTACAATTTTAACTCTTTGGAAAAGGTTAATGAGAACATGTCAGAATCTGCTATACCATCAGAAAGTACGAATCAAAAGCAAGCAAATTTGATTTATGGCATCTGCCACTCCATATCTCAAGGTTAAAAAGCTTCAGATATCTCTTTAAATCATAAACTTAAATATGCTGCAATTACAGCAGAAATACTTTACCTTCTTGGCTGTTACAGAATGCAACAACAACTGACATTCTGAAAAATACAACAAAATGCAGGGAGGAAGGAATACTCCTCCTTCAAAAACATGTTGTTACATTGACAAGTCAAATCTAGAAATGACAACATGATCTTTTCATGTTTAAATAGAGAACAATGCATGGTATCATCTGTGAATCTAAAAGAACTTAGGAAAGGAAACTTTGGACCGAGACTGTATGTAATTGAATTCAGATTGAGTGTTACAGCTCTATTAAGGAAGATCACACACAAATACATCAGAATTGTGCTGATAGATTTGTACAGCAAACTTCAGTGCACAGGAGTTTCCTGGATGGATACATAATAGTGGGCAGGATGTTATAGGAAGGTAGCAGAAACTGAATTTTTCCACCGACCATTTTACAGAAATACTAGTAACTTAAATGTCAGCATTAACAAAGCACTGCCAGCTGGACCAACTGTTATCACACAATGTGAATGCAGTCTGCACTTGATACTGATACTGTAAGACAGACAACCAGCAGATAAAAGAAAAGTTTCACTGCAGAGAAGCACAAAGAGACCTGACACGGGACTAAATTCAATTCTGCATTCCTTTTTTGCCAGCAAAATTCAGCAACAGCATTTGCCATGTAGGAATAATGTAAATTATCACATTTGTTGGGTTTCTCAACTGGGAGATCCTGTTTCTTTTTCTGTATTTATATGTGACTGTCTCATTCATGGAAACAGCAGAAGCAACTTTCAAGGTGATAAAATTCTCCAAGTTTCACAAGGACTTATTAATCTCCATTACACTTGAAGGTGCCCAAAGTCTTTCTGGAAAGATCAAGTAATTCAAATCAACCAAAACACTACTGAAATCATAATTAATGAAACCAAAGTAAGTAATGAATTAATTAAAACCATTAGTATCATAATCTCCAGTCTCTAAAATAGAGCTCTAAATGCCTGATGCTTTGAAGCACATTATGAGTGTTGTTTCCTCCTAAAACATCTTTTGTAATTACAGTTAAACAGAAAAAAAAATTCTAATTATGACATGACTAACACAATGTCCTTTCCATGTAACTAAGAGTCTGACCCCCAAGACTCAAGTATTTAATGACACTGAATTTTTGAAGGACAGCACATATGAAGGACAGAATGGGTAGATCCATGTTAAAAGGTTCAGAGTGTTAGCATTAGAGAGAACACCAGTCCAATACAATACTGCATACCAAGAATCTTCCATTGTCACTTGTCAATGATTCCCTCTGCATCTTTAAACACACCTTTCATTCACCTCAGTTTCCAAAGATTAAGATAAGACAGATAATTCTATGTGATATTTAAGTAACTTCACATATTGCTGGGTTAAATAAAAACCCCAAACCCACCACAATTGTACTAAGCCTGATAACTGCACTGAATGCTATAGCACATTTATACAGGAGTAGAAATTCCACTCAGCCAGAGACAGGACAACTCCTGTGTAAATGCTTTTGAACAACTCTGCTCCCAAGGTATCACAGCAGGAAAAGAGAGGGGGGAAATGTCTAAGTATGCAGCGCTGAACTTCAGAGATAGTTCACTCACAATGCTGGGGACAGAGGCAAATTAGAGAAATCTGTGCAATAATCACTGTGTCTGATGCATCCTGCACAACTAAAGGGCACAGCATGGATGTGCTGATGTTGTTCCACCTGAGCTACTCTGGGTCCAACAGTCTGAGCAATAAGCTGTGGTGGACTCGGTAGAAACTGAAGCATGCAGGCATTTGGAGTGCTGCCACTGGAGCTGAACTCAGCAGGAAGAGGCACCTCTGGAGACTCAGGCTGGCCCCACAAGCCAGGCAGTCACGGAGCTGTGTGTGCTTCTGAGATCTGATACACTCAAATGACCTGTATGAAATCATTGTTATTTTGAAACTGCACAGAGCAAAGCTACAACATCACATGCAAATGTAAAATGCATGCTTGTAATTGGATGCATAATAGATTTTGCCAAGTGTCATTTACTTGTTACTATATCAAATATAATTGATGGGGGCAGAAGCAACGACAGAAACAAACCCCCTCAATACTTCTGGATCCATTTAACTACCTCAACTTCTATTTAAAAACCACTTTAAGGTTTTATCTACCATCTTTGCTGGAAGAATCTTGGAAAAAAACCCAAACAGGTTAGCCCCCAAACCACTTAAATACTAAAGGGAAAAACAAAAGGTGAAAATGTTAAATAGTCAAAATTCAAAGTCAATCTTAGGATATCTTTAGGATGAGCTGATTTTTGAAAATAAGGTGGCAATGTTGCATTTATTCCTCTGAAGTAGCTTTTTCATTTCAGTGCTTTTTAAACACTGCTTTTTCCTGCTCTTAAAACCAATTGTTAACTTGCACAGAAATTAAACACATGCTCTAAAATATTTTCTGCTGATGCAGTATTATTGCATCTAATTTTAATGACTAAATCTTCAGACAGACTGTTCCCCATCTTCATACAGCTACCTTCAACAAACATTTCACTCCTGGTATTGAGTGCAACGACTGCAGTCAACCAAACAGGCAGGAAAATAGTTCAGCCGGGTATGTGTTCTTTACTTCAATTAAACTCACACAGTTGGATGCCTACTGTTGCCAAACCAGTAATATAATTTATACATTATAGTCCAAACAGTAAAACTACACTAAAAGTCATTTAACAATATTTATAACACCATAAAATACAGTGTTAAAGTATATGAACTGCAATATGTACCAAAATTATAAAATTTGTTTCTCATCATCAGTGATTAAAACCAGGATCATTGCTCTAGCTTCAATACTCACAACCCTGGTGACAGATTAGAATTCAAATCTTAATGATCAATTTACAATTAACAAGATAGAAGTGAAACAAATTAAACCAACCATTATATATAACGAGACCCAATGGACTCCCATTGTTCCCCTTAATTACAAAACGCAAATCACAAATACACAGTGGGTAGTGTTAAGCATTAATCTACAACCTAGAAACTCAGACAGTGACAATCAGAGGGAAAAAAAGAACAAAACAAGAGAGAAACAGAGAAGAAATCAACAAAGGACTGTATTTTTAAACATGCCTATGCATACGAAAACCTTCACAGACACTATCTTGTTTCTGCACAGCTTGAAGGGTTTATAATTCGTCTGACATTGTCTTTCTGACACCTCTCTGTGTAGGGACTAGCTCAAAAAATGGTTCCAGCTTACATATAAACACAAAAACTTCAGTTGAGATTTCTCAGAAAACCTGCATTAAATATAAAAATATATGTACCATTCAGATAATTCAGTTGATATTGTAGAAATACATAGTTGTCACAGATAAATTTGAAATGTCTTTTGTTACACATGGGCACTTCCTATCAAACAAAAGAAAATTTAAAAAAAAACTTACTATTGCATCTGTTATTAAAAGAGCTTGAGTGTTCTACCAATTAAATAATGGTATTGGTAGCACACAGGTATATCTTAAACCCATGGAAAATAAGGCACAAAGATTCCAGAAGTACAGCAAGAAAATACACATTTGGATCCAAAATTCAATTTATGGTAATGTCAGAAACATGGAAAAAAATGGGAAAGTATTTTCTGTGAAAATAGGGTACACTGTTGCTTTGTAATCTGCCTTTATTAATGTACATAAGATCTAAGTCATAAAATCGTCCCCAAATTATTGCTTTTTTGCAGAAGACAAAACTACAGCATTCTGTACCATAATGTGGTTTTGCACAACATTCAGTGACAATGAGCTGAAGACTGCGTTTTGGAGAGGCACTACTGAGGGATATGTGCCCATCATGCATTTAGAACTTGGCTAAATAATTTTCTGCATCTGATCTCCTGATCACATCACTTTGTGAAGCCATCTATATTAGTCTGTCATTTTCCACCACCTCCAGTTCCACCTTGCTGTTCTCATTTTTACCTTCTATTTTTTTGTCTCTACCTATTTCTCTATCCCTGTAACTGATTGCAGCAGCTCCCACTCCAATGAAGGCAAGCTCAAGTTATTTTAGGACCACTTCTCAGAACCACTTTCATGCATTCTTCTTTACAGTTTCTTGTATAAAAAATACCACTTCCTGGAGATGCAAGAGGGCTCCTTTTCCCATTTTCAGGTCCTTGACATAGTCAGCTAATGCTGCTAGGTGGAGAAACACTTGGCAATCTCTAGTATTTATTTTCAGAGAATAATGTGTTTTCACAGTATGTTTTCTGTCTTTCCTTCATCCTTTACAGTTACTAGTCTGTGACTGTGAGCTCTAGCAACAAAGTCTGTGTGCTTTTTTATTGCTGGAATAATAATATGATTTGAATCCATTTAGATTTTGCATTACTTTAGCAGAAGAGCTCTTCTTTTTCAGAGGAAAAATTCTCTTTGCTTCTCTCTCAAGTATCCCTCAAAACACTTGCATGGGAATATTGCTTACAGTCCCTCAAGTTTCTCATTTCTTCCCCAAACACTCTGGATGGGATTAATCTCCAAACTTCAGACACTTAACAGCTAGTCAACACTTTATATTCAGTGGGAAGTAGGATGGGCAGTGGAGGCAGTACACATGGGAAACATAAATTTTATTTATTACAGACATATATATATGTGTGTGTGTGTCTGTCATTTACTTAAATTCTCCTTTGACCATTCCTGGGAAGAGGGCACTGAGATAAATGAGCTCTCTCCCTGAGTGAGTTCTGCCTCTTCTACATTACCTCAAAAGGATGATTAAATCCACAAATCCACCCAGCAGAAGAATTCTGTCTTGAAAACCATTTTTACCTTTGCTGAGTGTTTTCCTTACTTCCCATCGGCCATGAGATGAATACTAGCCTTAATTAGCAAATGAACTTTGCATGCAATTTACAGAAGCTACAGAATGCCAACTCTCCACTGAAGTCCAGTTTACTACTCTAAATATGAATCTCCAATGAAATTTCAACAGATACTATTTTTACACTTAAAAATGTAAAATCAAATTATTTCTGCTAAAGAATTACAAAATTCATGTTTTCTTTAGAATATAGTTCTATCTTACAGAACTTTTGAAAAGACACCTCCACAGCTTTGTATTTCTTTAAATTATTATCACTTCCAGGTGTTGCTCTCTTCCTCAGTTTTTAATGGCTTTGAACTTAGATCTACTATTGATTGATAAAAAGCAGCAGCAGAATCAGAGCATCAATGACAAGCAATTTTGATGACAATTATTTTATAGACAATATCCAGTGTGTAGTGTAGTACTGTGAAAAGAGTACTAGAGTAAATAAATAAAATTACAACAGTTTGAGATTATTGAATCTTTAGCATTTTTCATATAACTTCAGATAAACTTGAATTGTAGAAACAATTTTCTACCGTTCATATTAAGATTATGAACACAAGGAAGAAAATACTTTGGAATTGTCCAAGAAATTTGAATTATTAGTTAGAAACAAAATCTTAAGGGGCATATTATACTGCATTTTTAAGGGGCATATATTACATTGATATGATATGTAATACCTGGGACAAAATGAAAAAAAAAATATTAAAATGCAAATAAAAAGATCAAGAAGCATGTCCTAGTAATAAAAGGGTCAGGTTAACAAAAATATACTAACCTGTATTTTTCTGACATTTGTTCCAACTTCTTTGCCAATACAAAACATTCTTCCTTTAATTTTGCTATGAATGTATTCTGGGAGGTCAGCAATGAATCCAGTTCTTCTACTAGAAAACACAAAATTGTGATGCTATGAAATCACAATTATATAAATTTGTAGATAACATAGAAACAATTTTATATATTCTTAATTTCTTTCTTTCAGTTCCTTCTATTTTGAAATGTATTTTTAAACTTCAGCTACTTGGACATCATCACTTACCAAATTAAGGTTCTATGTCAGAATTAGCTGAAGTGTTAAAGCAATGTTGCCACTGAATCTGGTCTTGTAAGAGAAGAATCACTGTGCAGACTAGATATCTAATCTGGTGGGCTTGCTTTTTAGCTAGAAGTTCACTGACATTTCTAGGAGGAATAAAATTGGCAAGCCATGCTTTAGCAGACTTTTCCTTGCTCAACTGGTGCAGAGGATACACCAGCAACCCAAATGCTCACACTGTAGACTCATTTCAGTATCTGCTTAAAACAGCAGTTCTTTTATTTACTGTCTCCTGAGCTTAACATGAATAATGTAATTTTTATTCTTAAATGAAAAAAATTACACTTACTGCCCAGTGACAGTTGAAATGAAACCATTTCATAAAGTAATTTTCAGTTACTATCAGTTTGGACTGCACCTAAACTCATGACCTAGAATCCAGGTATCTTTATTTTTTCAAAAGGGAGATACTGCAAAATTATCTTTTTTGATTTCTGCTTTTAAAATTGGTGAAAGCATAACCACTCTTGCCCAAACTCCTTGTATGTGTGTAGGGTCATAATAAACAAGGTTTTCTTTATATACATTATAAATTACTATAATTTTCAACTCCCTCTAATTCGACTAGAGATGTATAAAAACAGATCCAGACATAATATTGTTTCATTTTTGTATAGTGGGACAATTTATGCACCAGAAAGGTAAATTACATTTCTCTTGTGAAAAATTACACATGGTCATATGCAGATGTGCTGGCTAAAGGAGGAAAAAATTATTCTGAGAGCTTCTTTTCTTCTCCTACAGTGTAGGCAGCAGCCATAATGTAGCTGTTTGCATTCCCTGAACACATGAGAAGGTCCTCTAGTACTGTGATAATACTAAAAAAAGGCAGAAAATTGAATAGCATGCCTGCTACCTTACGTATTATCCAACACCCCTTATAATTAATGTATGTTGTATAGTTTTCCTGGAAATATTGCACGACTGGTTGGTAAATATGGTATGTTGTAAACACATAAATATATCATGTTCTTTAACAGTTGAAACTCCTCCTCCTTTCCATGCTCATGGGTTACAGATTTCATCTCTTAAAAATTCCTTTTTTTTTGTTTATTTATAATATGCACCTCTATTAATGTTGTTGGCATAGTACTTCATAATACAAAAAGCTCTTTTTTGTTTGTTTGGAAAATCCATTTTACTTCCAGATTAAAGTTAGATGTTATTGATGGGCTAAGTCAATGCAATGAAGTCTCCTATTATGAGAACCTGAAGTATGCAAGGGATTAAACATCTTTCTTCTAGACTGAGGATGTGGGGGAGGCACATGGTAATGCTAAAAATGTTTGAGGCTGCAAAGATTAAATAAAGGAACATATCAATTTGGAGCCAGTGAATTACATCCAGCTGCGACAGTGAATTAAGAACCGATTAATGGCTAAAGCTTTTCTCCAGTTTGGATGCCGAAGCAAACTCATTAAGCTTTTAGAGTAGCTATAATGTGTGTACTGTGGGAACTGTTCAATGCTATTCAGGAGACTTTAACTGTAAGCTCAGAGCATTTCCCGCAGAGCTTCTGATGCTATTTTCTTTATATAACATGTGTGCCTGAAAATCCAGCCAAAAACAAGCCCTTTGTTTTTCTACTTTGTTGTGGTCTCTCTCAGCTTTACGTTTCTTGAACACAGGTAAATAAACTCATAATCCAGATGGTGCAGCAGATGTGAGAGCAGCACTCTGAAATCAACAGACAGTGGGCAATACTTTCCATTTTCTCTTTTAAACGCTAACTAATATGTAATTCGGAATCTCCGGTGTAGTTAGCATCTGCTCCCTTCGGCCAGCCAAAGGTTACAGGTGTTCCTGATGTCATTTCACAGTAAGGCGTGGGCCTGGCTTGTGAGTGAGTGCCCAGGCTCTAATCTTTCCCTACCACCTACCAGTTTTCTCATGCTGGGCCTCCATTTGCTGCATCTTCTGTGTCAGCTCCTGCTCTCTTTGCTGGGCCTGAAGGGCTCGGGCCTTTGCTTCATTGCTAATGCTGTGCTGAATGTTCTCTTTCTCCAATCTACAAAAAAAAAAAAACAAATAGGAAATAAAGAAAAATAAAAATCGTATAGTGAAGAGGATAAATTAAAAGGGTAAAGCAGAACATTCAAATAAGAATAATAAAAATCTGACCAAGCTTTTCACATTAAACATTCTCCTCCTCCTTCAGGTTATACAAACTGACCTTTCTTTTACAATGTCAAACATTCTCCAGTGACTAGCAGAAAATGGATAAAAAGTATGATCTATTTCCTGAGAGAAAATTAGCCCTGCAGACAAAAATAGGATTTTATTTTTAAAAATTTTAATCACGACCTCTTTTTTATAAGGAAGCTTACCAACATTCACTTTGCACAGCACATATTATTTGCATTTTCTTTTAAATGCTATTTGTTTAATTCTGCAGTGAAGCTTAGGGACCTGACCCCGAGATGGACTGGTTCCCAGTGAATCAGCAGGAGATAAGTCAATGGGAGCGATTGCCACAGTGCTCGTGATACAGCTACTCTGAAAGCTTAATGAGTTTTCTTGAGCAACCAAACAAGTTTTAACTATTAATTTATGTAAATAGGAGATGAATGCATCCATGACAATAGAGTAGACTGCTAGCACCACACAGGCCCAGCCCCTTGTGGTTCTGCTCACTGGGGGGTTGTGCAGGAAGGTCTAAAGCCCAGTACTATTATTGAAGTATGCAGGCAAGAGAGCAATTTACTTGACCAGATACGCAAGATGGGGCAATCCACTCCCGAGGCAAAACAAATGCTAGACTACCACACTCCATTGAAGCATTTTATTTAATGTAAGCCAAGCAAAAAGAGCATGGAAAATAAAACCCCAAAAAGATATATGCATGTAAATTAGAAAAGATCCTGAACTGCAAATTCAGATCTACACTTTCCCAATGGTCGTGAATATTTATCTGGTGCACATTGGGATCCACATTTAAAACGTCAGTAAGTCCACACATACAAAGATTGATTTCTAGATTTCAAATGATGTGAGCAAACACCTTTCTACTGAAATGACATTTAGTAGCTTGGGATAGGCTTCAAAAAAGTATTATAAACATGTTTTATTCTAGGGATATTACCTATTTCAGAGGACTACAAAACAGAACACGGGCACAGATCATGTAAGGATAAAGCCACATCTCATGTGGTTGCTGCACTTAACCTTTGGATTGGTGCCTAATAACCCATCCGAGATATTGCAATTTCTCAGCATGACACACACAATGTTAAATCTTCTCTCTCAAATTTACCCCAAAGCAATACAAATGGTGGGTCACATTACACTAATTCCTGGTCCTGATGTTTCAAGTCCTACCTTAGGCAAAACTCCCTTGGAAATCACAGGCAGTTTCTTCTGAGGGAAGACAGCAAATACGTTTAGATAGCAAAAATATTAGAGCGTTAAGGAAACAAAGCACATTTTTAAAGGAAATTTCATATATTGAATAGCACTTTATCACATCACTCTCAGAATTGCTTTGTAATCATATTGGGGCTATCATAAGGAGTGATGCTCCCATCATTTTTAAGTGTAAGCTCCAAATATGGAAAGCATTACTAAGAATATTTTTCCCACATTTGCTGCAAACCAGTCTGTGCAAACCCCTTTATTGTACAAATGATTTTACCTTCAGAGAGTTGTTACAACACTGGATTGCTAAAAAAACTAAAGGAAAAACAAGCCACCAGCACCTCTAACATTCCTCTGATGCTTTCAGCTGAAGAAAGTGTCAGTAGCACAGTATTTTATTTAATAGTTCTCATGTGAGATGGCTGTGTGCAGTTGGGTGCTGCGCAGTCATCTGGCACACAGCTGGCTGGCTGGCCTTCTGCTGGGGGTAACCTTCAGCATGCAGCAAGCTACCAAGGCAAATCTGTGAAGGTCCATTCCTCACTGCTAGGGCCCCTCCTGATGATCTCATGTTAACCAGCACGTTCAAAATAAATAGAGAATCTACTGCTCCCAGAAACACTCCTGTGTAGGGGACCCATCCAAAAGAGACACTCACCTGTGCCACTTGCTGCACAGAGCAAGCTAGCAGGAGCTCAGAAACCATGGATGTGTAGTGAGTGCCCTGTGCCTGAAGTGTGGATGGGGTGGTTGAAGATGAATTTGTACAGCAGATAAAAGCTCAGTTGTAAAATTAGGAAAACAGGTAATTCTTACACAGAAGAGCAGCTTCTTGGGACTTCAAAGGTTTTGGAATTAAAGCACATCCAAGGCCACACAGAGCAATATCTGAGGTGCTTAGAATTGCTCAGAAGCAAAAAAAAAAATATCCTGGAGCCAAATCTGTCTAAATGGAGTGGCATGTCCTTCATTTACACCTTGACTTGAACCTGCTCTCTAAGTTCAATCTCTCTGCCCTCCAACTAAAAATTTCCTCAATACACATATAGAGAGAAAAAAGGAAACTATAACACATGCAGAAGGCAGCCCAAGAGATTTTAGGATCTATTGGTAACTTTCCTGCTACAACCAACAAATACTGGAGGAGTTCTAGAAGCTTTGACACTGTCTGTCCAATTGCAATTTCTTAAATCAAATATTTCACAATTCAGAGTAAAAGAAAATCTATGGACTGTATACAGAAGGAAGCAGTCCTTAGTCCCTCCAGCATTAGTGCAAAGACGTCAGAGGTCTCCTCCTACAAAAACTCCAGAATTTATTATATTCACTAATGGAAAGCACAGAGGCAATGAAAAGCAAAGATACAACTGACTAATTTTGATGACACAGGTAATATCTGAATCAAAAATGACAGCTAAAGATTAATTGTTCCAGAAATTTAAAAAACTTAATCTATAGAGGTCAAATATAGGAGATGAGTGGTTTAAGTGCACCAGCCTATTCTCTACTCAAATTCAAACACTAGTCTACTGAGTGCAAAACACCAAACACACTAAAATGCACATGTGATTGGTCACAACACTGATCAATTTTACCAAAGCAGACACATGGAAACTCACAGAAACTTCCACTTCTGTGCAACAAAGTCAGAAGCAACCAAAGACTCAACTGTGGAGAAAGCTCAAGCTCTCCTTGAGCCTTGTTCTGAAGCACAGGTTTTCCACAGTGATTTTAGCTCTAAACTCCTCTTTTAAGCCTGCATTTGGGCTGTCAAGAGCCATAGTTAAGTCATTTAACTGGTTTGCACAACTCAATGAACTCGATATTGGTTTGCAGTGCTTTTCAAATGTTCTTGACAAAACAAAAGGCGCTGTGAGCTGTAGCTTATAGCACAGGAGGAAGAAAATTGCCATCTCTGGCAAACTTTGAAAAAAATCCTTGTGGCAACTGAAAAGTGAAAAATTCAAAGTGAAAATTCACTTTGACCTCAAAACTAACATGAAGGTATGCTGACTGAATTTGAGCCATCAAACTTAATTATAAAAAACCAAATAAAACTCCAAACCAAAATAAGCCCCCAAATCAAAACACCTTTCTCATCACTAACAAACAAAAACTGGATCACAGATCCATTTACAAGAGAAGTCCACTCTCTGCCAAAGGGTTTTGCAGTAAAGAAAAAGGAAATATGTAAAGACTAGTGACATAAAAGTCATATTTGACATAACTAAAAGTTCATCTATTTTTGACTAGGAAAAACCAGAACTTGGATTGACAAAAGTTTGAATTGCACTACACAGTTTAACTACATATTTCTGAAGGAGTCTTTTCAGTTTGGTAACAGTAAAAATTTAAAAATAAAAAAGCAGGATGATTCTTAATGTAGAATTAGGCCTCTGACTGGAGGCTGCCAGTATTTCTTCTGGCAAAGCAACTACAATTTGAAGCAACCATGCTTCCTATATTGACTATTTGATTTTTCCATGAGATCAACATGTGGCATTTTTAAAAAAGCTAATGGATCCATTAGTAAGGACTGTGAACTTAACTGGACAAATTAAAATACTCTAGCAATTATCTCAGTTCAGTGATACACAAGAGGTTATCATGGCATTACTTTTGACATCTTCATTTCATATTAATGACAGTTCAAAATATAACAATAAAGCATTTTAGCTTTCATATATGCTTGTTTTAACCTGAACTTCATAATCCATTAAGCAGTAGCCAGCATTTAGTGCTCCAAACGCTTGAGCTATCCAAACTAACAAGACTTGTCTAAATGATGACCAGTCCTGGAACTCTGCACCCACACTCAGACTTGGGCAGCTGGAGGACCAGTCAAGTTTAACGCTGATGCTTTTACCACATGCCTCAGTGGTCCAGAACAGACCTCCTTCCTAGGTAACATGTAGCCAAGTGGGCCAGCACTGTGAGCCACTGCACAACAAATTACCTCAGAAGAGAGAAAGGACTCTGCTGAAGGCTCCTGTAGCTCTTTCAGAAGAAATGAGCTTTCTCTCCCAGTATTTTTGAAAATAAATGTACAGCAGAAGATTCTCTACCAAACTGGAAAAGTTTTAAAGAGTTACCCAAGCATTTTATTCCCAGTGCCTTTAGCAAAATCTTGCATGAAGTCACTCAAATCAATTAAAACTCTTGAAAGTAGGACTTGAAAGACTACATGTATTAGAAGTCCTAAAGACCAAACAACTTTGGGTTCAAAGGTTCAGCAGTGTTTTATGCAGTCTGCATTGCAAACTTTCCACAATACAGGTCTAGTGGACTGTCCATTACAAGTAGCTTTCTGAATCACCTTCTCATAGGCTCTTTTATCTTATTATTTCAGCTGCAAGTGTCAAAGGAAGAATGGAAAATTAGAGCATATCCTTGCTCTTCTCTCAGGCTATAGGAGGAGAAAAACCCAACCAAACAAACCACACATTCATGATAAAAAGGAAAAAGAAGTATAAAAGCTGAAACAAGATGTCACAATACCTGACTTATTCTCTAAGGGGACACATGAGAAAATTTTTGCTATCTCTAACTTTATTACCAGACACTATTCAAAACTCACAATGATAAAGGTCATAAGAGACGGTATACAAAATAAGATCACACTTCAAAAACTTCTTTCCCCTGTATTTTTAATGTATCTTTGTATGTATGTCATACATAGAAGAATAAGGCCTCATTTTTTATTTTTTCAGGTTAGCAGACAAGTCTAAAGGTTGGGCTGCAAACATGGAAAAAACCTCCAATTTACCAAGAAGTTATTCTCCCCAGGAATAGTATTAAATAATTCTCTCTATTAATGTAAAACTTCTACAACTCCTTTCAGACCAGCCTTTCAATTTAACAGCACTGCAGTACCCCATTCAGCTATTTACAAAAGAGAATGTGTTTACTGAGTTTTATCATATGCTATCCAATCTTAGTATTTTCAAACATTTAAGTAAGAAAATGCAACACAGTAAGACCTGCAATTCTGCAGGTAAACAGGTACATGCTGGTTTTAAATGCAGCTATGATTCAAAATTATTGCTTTCCACACCTTCTAAATTGACAGAGTTCTAGAACATCAACTCAGTAAGAAGGCTCAGGGTCATAAGATTTCTCCCTTTCCTTTAAATCAGCCTTCCAGCAACCTTTGTTTAGCACTGACTGTTTTGGTTATCCTCTTTTGTAAGGCCTATGAATTTTCATCTAACAGGACCTTGTTAATAGCCATGGTTGCTCTAAATGAGGACTTAGCTGGACAGTGTTTAGGGGTTTCCTCTTATTAAACACTGTAGGTTTTTTTTGCCATCTGAATTTTTGTAATAAAGGTTTTGATTTTTTCAGTGCTTGTGTGGATTGGATTTTATGGCTCTTGGTGTTTTTACAAGGCAAAAGAAAGGCATGAAATGAATGTTCTTATTGCAAAAAATAATTTAAAACATACATATGAGTGCAGGCTTCCTCAAGAATTATGTAGAAGTATCTTTTAAAAGCATCATGATCAGGTCATTTCTTTAAACCTTTCCAAGGAGCTGAAAAATTGCCCTTCCTGTATCCCATTGAGGGAATTACCCACTGAGTTGCTCTTTTTGTCACTTTCTGGGAGCTGACTGGATGCTGATTCTGGAGTTGGCTGCCAGGTCTTCTCAGCAGAAAGCTCAAGTTTCTGGAAACTGCCCCAGCCAGCACACTGTGTTTGGTGAGCTTCAGTAAAATCTATATTTCCATGGTCAAATTTTGAAGAAACCCAACTATTAAATTAACTGGTGAATTTGAAGGACTGCATCATTTCTCAGGATACATGTGGGCCTATTCATGAGAACTGAGGCTCAAGAAACCCAACAAAACAAACAAAACTTAAATCTTGTTTCGTGTATTACTTGAGAAATACAGTTTCCTAAAATAATGACATGTCAGGGCTTTCTTCTCATAACCATGAGAAGCAATGAGAACCATGAGAAGCATTAAATGCAATTAGAAAAGTAATGTAAAGGTCAAGGGGTGAAAAATTCAGCATTTAAATTGATCCAGCTCTTCAAATATAGATCTAAGAAGTTCAAAGGTACTACAGAAATAAGTTGAAAGTAGAAATACATTTAAAGTACGTTAATGAAACTAAATGAAATTTCACTACCCTACTTGAGATGAAAGACTGGAAAAAACAACTCTTCCAGGCTGCTACTACTGTTTCATAAAAACACTTCAAATAATAAGAAACACTTTTGGGGAGGAAATAAAAGAAAAGGTTAAGCTCTATACAGATTCCCAACCTCATCAAGAGACTAACTACAATTAGTTGACAAATTAGCTTGCAACAATTTTCCCCAAAACGCAGGTAACTTGTCACCTGTATCCCCATTCCCAGAGTTCAAGTAATAAGAATTTAAATTTTGCTGAAACAGAAGACAGTGCATATGACTTTCTTGTACCCACTGATTTTTTTTTCTCATGACTCTCTATTCAGGATGCAGCCACACCACTGGAACTGCTTTATAACTTCTATATGCATTTCCACTTTATATAATAACAAGAAGTCTCCAGAAACTATTAAACACTTCAGTCCAAAATTTCCACTTTGCCCTTGAAGCCTTACTGAGGCATCAGGAGAAATGGCTGCATGTGAAAAAAATTCCTACTCTTGCTCACCATACTTGAAATGTACTTAGAAGTTATTACAACTAACTGGAGGTATAGGTAGGCATGAGACAGATGAAAATCTAGGGTCACAGGAACAGACATACAGTAACACAGAGTGTTACTCCTATGGAAGTTTTTATGAATTAAAAAACCTTGAACACAGTTAATTTCTACATCTCTACTTCTATCTGTGAGGTCAGTTAACAAAATGAAAGGACTGGATTTCTTACTTTACATTCAGCATAACAGTAAGAATTTGCAAACACCTAGCCTATAACATGATTTTACTCTTTTGGCATTATAGCCATCAAGATATACCCAGAAAACCACCAGTTCCTCAATAACTTCTCTTCAATCTCAATAGTCCTCTGTATATCAAGTCACAACCAATTATTATCAATAGCTTCCCTCTATTTCAATGTTAGAGAAGAAAAAAGTGCCTCTAACAGTAATTAACATTTCATATTAGGTCAAACATACTGACTTGGAATCAAAATCTGAATTTTCTGGCACATTTATAAGATTTGCCATCAAGATATGAGGCTTGTAAGTAAATATCCATTCTCTCATGACTATTACCATCAGATTGTGAAGTATTTGGCTCCTAAGTCCCTATAGAAACACACAATTAAATACAGCATAGGGAGAAGTGATCTCTGGGAAGTCTTAGTACATAGCCTGAGCACTTCCAATATTGCACGTTTCTCTAGAATATTCTTTGTTCCACAAGCCACTTTTACAAATAACTGTACACATAAGATTTTTACAGGTATGTGTTTTGTATAAACAAATTTACACCAATTATTTTCCCTGTATTTAAAAAAAAAGGAGTAATTTTCTTGATTTATGGTGATTCTCGAATGTGGCACCAGCAGCCTCTTACAATGCAGCTTCAGGACACAGTTAAGGCAGACAATGTCAATGTAAGAGGTGTGGTCCTTCTTTTCATCCTCTTAAAATGAGCACTCACAAAACCTATTCTTCAAGAAATGATTCTTTTTCCATCTGAATAACTCCCTGAATAACCTGATCACACAGGTGCCTCTCTTCAGTGGCAGCAGAAGCAAGGACCTGGCAAATGTGGCCAAACATAACCCTATATTGCCACTCTAGGGACTTGCTTTTCAGCAACAGCATAGGCTCAGACCAGGTTCAGATAACTGTGACTCTGTACTTCAAGGCCAGCTTGTTAATACAGTAAATCCAACCATCAGGCTCCTACCATTGAATCAAAAAATGATGCAGCTAAATGATGCAGAGACCTGATCTGCTATGAACTCACTCTGCCAATTTAAATTTGTTCAAAAACCCAATGTTTTTGGTACGTTAACTTTGTACCAGCAAGCTTTATGCTGAATCAGGTATCATCTGTCCTTCCTGCAGCTGGCATAAAGTCAGCACAAACACGGCGTTGCATGCTCTAGCTAATTAAAAAGGAAAGTGCCTGTGTGCTCACACCTGATCCGGATCAGCCCAGCACAGCTGAACGATCCAGTTGATCACAGATGCACTGGGAGTGACTGCTCCACATGTACCCGCGTTTCTCACACGGCAGGTATGGACACACAACCGGCACTTAAGGTGCCACAGGCCTGATACGTGCAAGGTGATAATTATCCCTTACTATTGCTGAAATTGAGAAGAAGTTAAGGAATGTTTTTTTTCCTGCCTCCAAAGGATCAAGCCTCACAAGAACAGCTTGGGAAGAAGCAGAATCGTTTGACAGAACAAAGCATTTCTTCAGGATGACAATTTGAAAGACAATATTTGATTTTCAGGGAATTTGATCTAGGGTAAGCTACATTTCTACCCCATCCTACAGCAAGCTACCACACATTCCAGCAAACTGACAGACTTATGACCAAAAGCAAAAAAGATGAGAAATACTGTGCTAACATTACACTGTACTTGACTATTGTTGATTTGCTCTAAATCTTACAAAAACATCCTAATGAAAACCATGCTCATCTGCCCACACGTCACAAGAGCTAGATACAAACAAGTGAGTTAAAAAAATAAAAAATCCAGCCTTATATGCCTTTTATTCATTTGCTCAGCTGTGGCATAATTTTAATATTATTCTGATTGTAACCGCCTGCAGTATTAGATGCCTGCAATATTAGAAATAATGGACAGGGAGCATAACAGTTGAAGTTTTTGGTGGTGGCTTTGTTAGGTTTTTTGGGTTTTTTTTCCCTTTTGGACAGGTTATAAATCTCTTCTTTATGCTGTCAAGAGTAAAGAAGAAACATATTTCAATAGCAACTTTAAAACGAAACTCACAAATTACTACCATTATGCTAAGTGCTAGATATCCCACTGTGCAGTTTTGCTTTGTGAATTTTTACCTTCTTCCATGCACACTTTTAGCCACTGATCGCACAGCCTTTCAGTGTTTTCTGCCTTTTCCTTTAAATAAACTGGCTCTGGCTCCTTCCATCTGGTTCCCCTTCCGTCAGCAACCCTGCACCTGTTCACACCTCCTCTCCTGTTGGATTCCACTGAACATTTCCTCCTCTGCCAGGGCTATTCTGGCACTCGCAACCTTTCTGTCATTCAATCCATCTGTCAGAAGTGAACTTTGTTTACCGCAAGCTTCTGCTTTCTTCTTCAAGAAGCAAAGCCCCTCAAGGTCATTGTCAAATGAACTGTCGGTGTAGATTTAAATCCACTTCTGCTAACCAGCAGCAGATGAAGTTCTTTACAGTCCTGTATTTGTGAAGATCAGTTTGGGGTATAGGAGAAATAGTAAGAAGCAAAAGAATAGCTTTTAATCATTATTTGTTAACTCCAACAGCTAACGTGTTTTTCTTCAAATACATTTATCTGCTCCTTCTTGCTAGGGCTAGCACAATCTGAGAAAGACTTTGCAGAGCTACGTGAAGAAGTGGAAAAGGCTAATAAAAATATTATAAATAAAATAATAAATGAAGGCTTGACTCTGACTTTGTGTAACAGAGATATAGACTAAAAATACAAAGAGAAAATGGGAACAGTTGAATAAGTTTACAATAAAACCTTAAAGTGGTCAAGAGCACTCATTTAAAATTATTTAATCTGCAGGTTTTTTTTTTCTTTACCTACTGATGTTTCAAATGCAACACTATTTAAAGAAAAAAATCCTTAATATTCTTTTCTTGTTTTCAAGCCTTGTAGAACACACATATGCAACTCTTTGTTAGAATACTGTCTTCCACATTGAGGCAAATTGTAAAGACAGGCTGAAAATAAATTCTTATTGTTAACTGGATACCTAATTTTTAGCAATTCCTGTGTCCATATTTCTTTTCAGGAATAGACTCTAGTAACCAAAAATTCCTGAATTATTAACTAACCTCCCTGACAGTCTCATTCTTCTAAAACAAGAAATACCTACAATTTCACAGCACACCTTGGTATCCTTCAAAAAAAAGATAACCCTACACAAGATAAATACAATACTAAAAAATAACTATTTAAAGTTTTGTACACAATTACAATAAACCACACATTTTACTACCTCTTTACCAAAAATGAATTTAAAGTGAAGTTTTCTGGATCAAATCCAGGAGGTAATCCAATCTCATTAGCAGAATTGCATTTGTACTTACATTAGGTCTGAATTTGACTTCAATGAAAATTGCATTGACAAATACTGCCTAAGTTTAGCTGAATAAAATCTTAATACTGATCTATCACTTCTATGGGGATTAGTCCCTGCATTTGCAAGGAAGTAATTTCTTACGCCATGGTCTTCTTCCATAGGAAACCAGATACAGGTGAACAAATGCACTGGAAATAGAAGAGGAACCCTGGTACAAAAAGAGGATGCAGCAGTGTCCCACCTGACTACAGAGACACTTTAACTCCACAGCCATTTAAGTCCTGTAGAAGCCAACTGACCAACAGGGAAAAGCTAATCGTGAAAAGTTGCTCCTATTGCTACAAAACTATACTTTGACATGCAAACCACCAAACCCACAGGGGCAACCAAGAGCAGCACACTATTGACCTTGCCATGCTGCCAGCTCAGCCAGGGCGAGGAGTTGAGCCCTGTCAGGCAGCCGGCAGCAGCTCATCTGCTCGCTCAGGACGGGCACGTCCAGCTCAGCCGCTCCTGCCCAACCATGGCACAAGCGCGCTGCACGAGGGCTGAGCAAGGAGAGCAGCCAAGGCTGCCGTGCTCAGGTCATTCCTTTTTCTTCCTCCTTCCATCCACCAGCTACTTTCTCCAGCAATGACAACCTACAGGCTGATGCTCTTCAATGTGAAGTTGGATAAAGTCTCCAGCTGACAACCTTTTGGGTTCCCTGTTGAATTTTTTTTCTAGGCAAGAACTTAAGGAGGAGAATTTTGCACAGTAAAGGAAAAATACCCACAAATCAACTGCTGCGACTGCACAAAATAAACAACTCTGAATATACTTCTGAAAGCACAAGACAGCTTTTAAAATTGTTGAAGTTCACAAATACCAAATGCTGACAGAAAAAGTACATTTTAGCTTATTGTAAAAACAGGCTTTCGATGTACTTGAGAGAAAAGCTTTAGAACAAGTCAGAAATAATTATAAAAATCAGAACCATTTTTTCCAGTAGCAAATTCAGCAAAAAATCCAGCAGCCTTGAATACATGTATCTGAAAGACTTCTTTGGTTCAAAAAAAATAAATCATTATCCTGTTGTCATTAGTCACACAAATAAAATACCTAATTTGAATGAGACCAAAGTAAATATTTGATACACACTCATAAACTTATTACTGTTAGTGCTGAATAATAACTGCTCAAAACAAAGACCTTATAAAGATGTTTGTTTTCTGCAGCAGTTAGTCTCTTCAGTGTTTCATCTGAATTCACACTCGCTCCAAAGCACTTTAAGTACTGTCACTGCTCCTGAACCATACTCTACATGCAGTAGCAATTTGGCTGCCTCAACAACCTGATGTGATCATTGATGTGACCAGTTGCAGTTTAAATGCCGTGAAAAAAAATTTAGATGAATCTAATACTAAAATCTGAACATGTATTATTGTCTTTTGCTTAAGAAATATTTATTGTAGGACAATAAATACAATTGTAAACCATGTTAAAACTAATTTAAAATTAATAGTAATTTATAAACACTTAATGTTCAAAATTAACACATGATTTTGTATTTGTTCTTTACTCCTTCATTTACATTTCCTTTCCTTCCCTTATAAAATTTATCAATGGCCTTTACATGTTTGTACAATCACTTAAATATGTTTAAAATATTAAAAAAATGATATTTAAATAATTGTGTGTTATCTTGACACAAAGTGTATCAGCTTAGAAAATTTTACAACGCCCTGCCAGAAGACGACAGAACCGATTTATTTCAAATCACTCAGTATCAGTCTTCATAAAGCAGCATATGGTCTTATCGTGGCAGGTAAAATATTTTACCTTCTATAATAACGCAGAACAGCTAATTTATCTACATGCTGTATAATCAGATAAACAATTTCAGCTGCACTATGAAAACTTGTAGGCAAGGGAAAAATTTATCCCCCACCACTTTATTGATTTTTCCACATATGCATTCATATGATTGTTAACAATAGAGGCTATTCTTTCTTCCACCTCCTTTTTCAATTCCCTTAAAGCAAGCCCTTCTTTTCAGTAGTGAAAATATTTGCAGTTTCTACAGCTGCAGGACAAAGAACTCAGATTTTCACAGAATTGCTCAGGGGAAAAGGAAGGGGGAACAAAAAAAAGGCTCTACAAGATTCAGTTGCAAGTAAAGCAGAGTGAATGACAACTTTCAAAGCTACCACAATCATTTACTAATGTGCTGCTATAGCAAATAAGTCTAATTTTTTTTGACAGCACCAAATTAGATTTATTGCAGAAACTGCTGCATAAATAGCATATGGCTATGTTATACTACCTATTTCAAATCCCTGTAATGTTTCCTCCCCTCCCTGCTCAAAATGGATAATTGAGCCAAACTATAAACCTTCTGCAGACAGGATACACACAAGTTCAAAAAGCAGGTGCAGGACACTTTGGTTTTTTTGGTTAAAATTGTCTAAAAAAGTATCACATATCCCGATCAAACAAACACAGGTAGTAATAGGTAATGATTTTATTTCCCCCTTTTCCTCGATAAAATTTTGTTCATTTCTCTTTCAAGCTGACAGTCATCAACACCGGGCATGACCTCGCAATCCTCTCACACATGACTACCTCTTACTTGCACAAGAAATCCTATTGATCTTTACTTTTTACGTGAGTCAAATTATTCATGTCTCAGGATCAGAAGGCTCGGACCTCCATTCATCCCTCTCAAGCTCTCATTTAGGAGCAGGGAAGTGCCTCCTCCTAGCGAAAATAAAACATCAGAAAACGGGTTCCATTCATTGAAGGGACCCAGCCCTGTGGGAAGGTGCCGACCTACGGCTCTCCCGCCTTTCCACGGCAGCAAAGTTTCCTTATCGCTTTCCCGGATCAGGCCCCAGACCCACGTGCTTTCGCATTTCTGTCCCTCGCCACATTCCCGTTCGCCGTACCGCTACGGCAAGGCACGAAACCACGCAACCTCGGCACAGGGCAGGGCCGAGAGCAAAGCCCCGCGTTTCTGAGCAAGGAGGGGGCGCGATGCCGCCGGCGGGACGCGCTCGACGCCGCGGAGGCCGCCGAGGGCCGCGGTGCCGGCGCGGGCCCGGGCCCGTCCCCGCCCGCCTCCCAACTTGGGCACCGAAAAGACCTTGGAAGGTCTGGCGTGCGGCCGGCGGGCACACCACTGCACACATCGCGCACGGCTGCGGCTACCCCGCCGCTCGCCTGGCGGTGGTCAGTCCTCCCAGCTGCCCTATCCGTTACTGTCTGATTAGCTGTGCGAAGGAGCCCCTCCCCGGCCAGCTTTCCCCGCCATCTGTTCCACACGCGATGGCTGCCGCCCAGCAGCCTCGCGCTGCCCTCCTACCTGGCACCCGGCTCCCGGCCTTACCCCAAAGTGCTAACACAGGTTCTCGCTGCTGGCAGAGTCAGGATTTCATTACTACTACTTTGACAAGTGCAGGGTTGTTTGTAATTTCTCTTTTATCCTGATTTTGATTGTACAACCACCTCCCACTGATTCAGTTTGCTTCAGTTTTGTTGCTCACAGATTTTACTCTCCACATTAATCTCCCTCTGGCATGTTACTGCATCTGTTCCCTTTTTTATTATTAATTTTCAAATTCCCACCATTTTTGACAAAAAGGAGGTAATCTACACTCTGCTTCTGCCCATTTCATTTTCTTTAATTTGGAAGATAAGTATGAAAGCGTGCCAAAGAAGTTAATTCTCCGTTAACAGTTTATTTTCTGGCATCCTGATGCCTTTGTATATGAAAACCAGATAGAAATAAATGTTGACTGAATCACAACAACATAGTCGCAACCGTCCCTACATTTAATGAAAAATAAACATATGAAGCAGAATCTAAAAAGTTTATTAGTTATAGTTGTTTCATGTTATCACTCATCCCTGCATTTTAAAATAACGCTTTTGTATATTGATTTTTTTTTTCAAAAAAATTAGAAATCAATCACTGGTTACACCTTATTTCTGCTTCCTCCCCCCACACCCCCTATTCGAGTGCTATTGCTACTTTCATCAGTTAGTCAGTCTGAGTAGATTGAGCGTGTCTCAATCGTTTAATATTAGTAACAAGGTTTCTCCAAAACTTCTTCCCAGCATAAATGATGGACTCTGAGGTGCTAGAATTGTTGGAAAAGGCATGGTATTAAGCATGTTGCTAACTAAGAGATACTACTAGGAAAAAAACCCACGATAAATACTAAGTATTGTGCAACTCCCTAGAAGGCTGTGTATAACCACCAGGAAGTTTATGTTTTATCAGTTAATAGTATAGCTTAAATAGGGAGAACAATGAATGAGGCAGGCTGCAAATTCTAACAAGAAACACTGGTGATGACATACAGCTCAACACCAGAGCTTCAGAGATTAAATAATGCCACATTAATCTGGGAGAGTATATGCTTTACTTATTGTACATGTAATAGAAATTAGTCTTAATGGAGTCACTGAAACTAGCAAGAAGCACCCATGCACGGTAGCATGACTATAGCACTGCTAAAACCCAGTTGATATTAGATATGCTGCTTTCTAGAAATCATATCACTGTCAAAAACAGGGAAGAAATATCACATAATGGGGGAAAAACAATAATCAAGCAAAACAATACCCACTGACTCACTGTAATATAAACTTCAGTCCCTCAAGAGGGATTTAGGGCAGCTTGGTGGCTCACCTGAATGTGAAAGCACATGTTCATTTAGTAATTTTGCCCTACCAACAAGCTGACCTTAAGAAGTTCTTAGTGTTTCCTATAAGCAAAGAGGAATAATACATTTTAAACTAAACTAAATCTGCTTCTATTCTAGTCAATTCTATTTCCTATCAAATTTCAAATGACATTTCAGTCAAAAATATCTTGAGCCATCTATCTATCTATGTATCTATCTATCTATGGATCTATCTACATATTTATCTCTTCATCCCTGAGAAAATGCATGATGACATAATAAAATTGCAATTTTGAAATTTGGTGATTCCCTCACTTCTTAGAATTTCTTTAACTTGTTTGGTGTGTGTGAACAGGAACTACTGCGGACTGCAACTGAAACAAATAATACCTCCAGATCTGGTTTGAATGACAAAGAGGAATGTTTTTTAATGATGATTCTGTTACACAAGAATAGTGAAAAATATTTTTTTCATTAGATGGCACACCAAGATCTGGACAAGTTGTTAAAATGTTGCATCTTTTATATGATCTTTTCAATGAGCATATTGACTTGATTTTTCATGACTATTTTCTCGTTAACTAAGAACAATAGATCTTTATGTTTTCTACCCTTTGAAGAAGGGTTTCAGGTAAGCTTAATTAGCAAGATCTAACCTTGCCAAAGTAAGAGCAATTTGACTTAAGAACCAATTTTGTAAGAATCTCCTACTACAGTAACCTCAAGGCTGAAACTAGGGCAAAAGAAACCCTCAAGAAAACTAAACAATCATGGTCAGTCTCATAGCATGGTGACATCTGCAAAGTTACATGACTGACAAGCAAAACTACACAGTGGAAGTTCTGCATTTCCCCTGTCTTTTGAAGACATACAAATTAGAATTACTAACTAGATTCAATAGCAGAAAGTGCATGTTAATAGCAAGTATTTCTAAGCAACATATTGCTCCAGGAAGAAAGGTGACAGGAAAAGGCAATTTTAAACTCCGTGGCAATGGTTTAGAATAGCTAATTGTAACCTTTTTTTCTTCCTTTTTAACAAGTACATTTTGTTAACTTAGAAGCTGTTTAGTTGGTAATCAATCAACAGTGTCTGAAAACTAGGATACAGCAAAGAAGTGGGACTCCTGGAGAAGAGTGCTATTCTGCAGAGTACTTTCTTCTCTCATTATGACACAGACTGCATGTTTTTTTCTCCTTAATTCCTTTCATATACATTTATTTCATTTTTATACATTAAAATCCAAAGTTTTTGTATTAATTTATAATCATATTTATTTACAATATCGAAACTTAGAATCAGTGGATTAGTGATCCACTTTTCTCCTTAGTAATGCAATAATTCATACAAAACAAAGAATTCTTTCTGTATCTTCTCAGCTACCTCTTATTTCTGCCAGAACAGCACAGACAGGTCATGCAAGGCAACAGAAAGACTATCCACAATGGTGTAACAGCAGTACAGGCCTCCCTCAACTCCAGCGTTGTGAGAAGACTTGGAGTGAACCAGCTGGTCCTCTCCTGAAAAGAAGAGAATCAGCAAGACAAGGCCAAGGCCAGAATACCCTAGAGATGCACTAAATCAGTGCAATTTCTGCAGCAACCTCCCACAGGCAGGACTCTAGAGCTTAAAATCTGTTTTCCTTGGCAAGCGCCACAGTGAATGAGTCTACAACCCCCATAGGATTGCTATTACCCCTACCCTTCAAGTATTTTCACTGACACAGTTGCCATTTGAGGTGAAGGGAATAAATGAAAGAAGGCAAACAGTAAGTGAATATAATTTACATGCAACAACTGTGGATGTACCAATCCATGAAAAACATACTGAGTTCAAAACGCAAAACAAATGCCCCTAGAGACACGTAACTTTTATACCTTCACTAGCACGGAAAACCTGTTCTGCCAGGAGGTGAGCTGAGAGGAAGTACAGGCTAAGGACAAGTGTCATGTCAGTAGGGGATGTTTCCCTCTGCAAGGCAGGGAAAACAGGTGACACTATGAGAACACTTCAAACCCTGCTCTATGGATTTAAGTTCAAGGGGTAAACAGGTAACAGATCAGGAGCAACGAATTGCTCATCTCTTTTTCCCCCTTCTTCTTCAAGCAGCATCACCTAATGCATTTTTTGAAAGCAGACAGACGCTCCAAGTGTACAGAGAAAAAAAAAATGTGCGTAGTGCTGTAGAATTTGGGGAATGTCAAGAAAAAAAAATTGAACCTATTTTCCATGCCTTATCATAATAATTTTTCCAATAAATACACATCAGCATAGAAAACATTTCAATTCTTGTAAGGAGATGCCAAACACGAACACACAGTAATACAAAAAAAAACCCCAACTCAACCCAAAAAAAATAAAACCCAACCAACCAACCAAATCCCCCAAACCCACAAAATAAACCCCCAAACAACCAATAAAACTCCAAGGAGATCAGGACCTTGCAGAAGAGTGTCTGCACTAGGTCAGAGGAGCCATGGCAGTTCAGCATCTGTCTCAAAAGGCAGGCCTGTGAGAAATTGTATGAGAACAGGGCCAGCACAGAGCATTACTTGCTCAAAACACTGTTCCCAGCCTCCAATGATTTGCATCCCAGAAACTTTCTGAGTCAGAGACTGTACATCAAAAAGCTACCTAAGTCATCTCTGTGTTAGGTATCCAGCTTTAATTACTTTGCTATGTAAAAGCAGGCAATAGTTCTCATTTTTACATTTTGAGTATTTTCACCAAAAAAAAAAAAATTAAAATTATAGATTCGCTAGTCAGATTTCCTCCAAGATATCCAGAGTTTTATTGCATATAATCAGCCTTTGCTAAAAGGAGCGTGGTAAAGCCATTTGGTTAGCTATCACAACAAATCATTATTAATAAAGTTCTGCTAAATCCAAACTTTAGATATCTTAACAACTCACCCAAAACTTTTTTCAAGTTCATTAACCTCTAGCATATTTTTTTCTCTAAATACAGGCTGTTAGAGTGGTACTTTCTTCCATCTGTTAAACAACCGTGCTCTGAATTACACAGAAATTTAGCTGAATAAAAAAATGATTCATTGAATTTAATAGTTTAGACAAGGCTCTATTTTATTTCCATTTACTCAATGGCAGAATTCTCACAAAGCCCAAAAAGTACAAGACTTGGATAAACACACAGACTTCTGTTAAGTGATAACAATCTAAGCTTTTTTTTTCCCCTCCTATGAAAAATTTAAACTAACTTAACTTTTTCCCTTAAGTACTGAGTGAAAGCTGCCAGATTTGTTTATGGATGTTCATTCCTGGGGGGAGCAGGGCAATGGAACAAAAAACCCATACACACAACCAAAAGCCTGCAAACAGTTGGACAATAGCATTTTCCAAGGCAAAAGGAAAAAAGTTCTGCAGTTACCCAAACTCAAGTTGCAATGAATAATTTGCATGTCAGCCTTCTGGAGTTTTCTAGAAAGATGTAATGAATAGTGCAGCAAAAGACATTGGGAACTATACCCAAGGATAGAATAGGCTCAGGGGAAGTCTTTCATTACACATTGCATTGTACTGTATCTTCACTGAGCAAGAGACTCAAACACCCTCCTCACATACTTGAGCTTACCTCATACAGAAAAATTATGTGCATTTATATATTTATATACATATTCCTGGTCATTCTGCTGAAGAAATTTCAGGTTATTCATCTGAGAACTCCTATGCTTAAAGGTGCTGCTCTACACTACAGTCTTAAACAACATTTCAAATATATTTGTCCTGCTAAACACAGCAGAAAACAAGGGTGGATGCAGCCTCCCTTGCTCTTCTTCCTGTCTAAAACCATGCCACCTCACCACCAGAGCTGAACATTGCCTCTTCTACACACTACTAATTCACTTTTATAAATTCTAGTTCATAACTCACTTTGTAGTTACTAAGTCACTAATTTAAATCTCCACTTCTAACACAACTGAGGGCTGTCCGTGTAGGCAATGACTGCAAGTATCTACAACAACTGTGGGGAAGCCTGTGGCAAAAAATTAGCAGAATGAAATTGGTACTACAGCATGTAATAGGATAAGGGGTACCTGGTGAGGTGCAGTTGGTGCTCAGATTTACTCAGCAGTTCTGTCAGTTTTAGGCACTCCTCTCTGGCTTCTGTCACATCCTGCTGGGCTTGTTCCAAACGCTGTTTGTTCCCATTGAGCTCTAATCCCAGTTTTTCTATTTTCTTAGAAAATTATAGAACCAAAGAAAGTGTATTTAAGAAATGCATAGCGATACATTTTAAGACAAAAACAAAGTTATCAAAGCACCTGAAAATAATGCACACTTCTGTTTTTGAACAAAAGTAGTTACTTGAAAAAAAACTGCAAAACAAGCAAATAAAGTATTTGAAATTACATTCTTATGAAAAGTCAAAATGTGTTTCATATTTAAATTCTCTAATATAAAATCAATGTTATTGTGTTCATGCAGCTTAAGAGTTACAGGCATTCAAATATTTTCCATTTTTCTCATGTGCAGGCTCCATATTTGTAGTTTGAATTCCCTGTGCTAGAGAGCCAGAAAGGCAGCAGAACAGTGGCCATCTTCAGAAGCTGCTTGACATAGGACAGCTCTTTGATAGTTAATTTATTTTTATTTTTTTAATGCCTATTACATAACCAGTGAAAAGGGGGCATTTAGCTTTGTCACCTAATATTACTCAAGAGAATAAAGGCAATTTTGTGATTTTACCATTATTGAAGAGAAGTTCTATCTGAACCCTCAACATACCAGCTGCTGTTAATTCTATTATTTTATTAATATCATTAGTCCTTATAAATCAACATAGTAACTAAAGTTGATGAGTCCATTAACTTATTTACAAATAACCATAGTTGAGTTTGCATGACCAGCATCTTCAAGTCCAGTGATACGTACTAGATTTACATTAATCCAATCATATTGCCAGCAGTTTAAACATTTTTCATAGAAATTCTGAGAAACGTATTTTCCTTCAAGTCCATATACAACATACAAGTACCTGTAGGAATATATCTGTAACACAATACTATACTTTGTTCTAAGGATGCTTTTAAGAAGGCCAGTAGAGTACAGAATAAGCTGACAGTGTAGCTTTATCGTGTAGTAACTATTCTGCACTAATTCCCTACATAAATATTTATTTGTCATTGGGGCTGGAGGGAACTTGCATGTTTTTCAGTCAACTAAACTGTGAAAGGTCATTTGTAGTACAAGATAAAATTGTTCACATAAGAAGTTCATGCTGAATAGCTATTATACTTTAAACTCATACCATAGCTTATTTGTGATAGCTTCCTCATGTGGAAAAGATGCAATATCCTTTTTAATTATTGAAATTATTAATTCAAACATCCTAAAAGAACAAATGAACATAACCGCACCCCAATACAAACATTTGAAGCACCTTCATAAGAAGGTTGTCTCTTCTCCTCCCATAAAAGTGTTAATCTAAACTACTTACAGTTGTGATATCAAACAAATACAATCAATCTCTTCATCCAGAAAAACAACACCATTTCAATAGCATTGGGGTTTTTAAAATTTTGCCGTTTACTTAACTGTACACTTTTTTCCCCTGAAGAAGACTCAACAAAGGTTCATGAAGGAAATTTTGATTAGAATTTAAATGTCACCTTACTGTATTACATGCACCTCCTACCAAATTATATTGGCAATTCCAAGTCCAAATGTAAAGATAGCAAAACTATCTACAAAATTGTTAATACTCTTCCCTTCTAAAAAATATAACAACCTGTTACACTGACAGAATATTTTTAAATCAGGTACTCTAAGATATTCAGTTACAAATGCTTTGCATTTCCACTTTTCAGACTTTTGTGTATTTTAAATAGAAGTCTCAGTGGATTCTTTATTCTTCTTAACAGTAGCAGTTCATAAGTGTTATTTCTCCATTCATAGTAAACAGGGACGAACTCTTCACTGTCTTCACAAGTTAAAGATAGGGAAATTCTGCAACATTCCTAAAATCTGCTTTAAAAGTGCATCCATTCAGCACACCTTTAAACAAACCCAAACTACAAATTAATCCAAAAGCATCAGCTAAGTACTTAAAAAAGCACAACCACAGCTGGGAATATAAATACACTCTAGATCACTCCTTCAGGGAAAAGTTTCAAGGAACAGATGGGCTTTACACCATTGCCTCGAGTTAAACAGGCTCAGTCAGGTTTTGACACAGACCCACAGAAGGAAGCAAATGCCAAGTGCAAGAACCTCTGGTGAAAATGTTTCGTTTCCATCAGCCAGATGTTGAACCTTCAGGGCTGAACTCAAGAACACATCCATAGATTTTAGTTGTCATAAAAGTGTAGGGGGAAATTCTCAGATAGGGAAGTGTCACTTCATGACAGGATCTTTAAATATTCACAGGTGTCTTATAATTTCTATTAGAAGTATCAAGAAAATAAAAATGTGGCTTGAACAATTTTACTTGTGCTACTTTAATCAGTAATTCCAAAATCCAGCATCAGTTCCTTTACACTCATGCACACATGTGTTTGTGCATGCGTTTAGGTATATACAGAAATACATAAACATCTTAAAATACCAATGTTTGGAGGTGCTTGCAGCATGACCTTTATTCTAGAATTCTGGTAATGACCACGGCAGAAACAGCAATCTCATGAGAAAGGGATGGCAGAAAAATGCTAACCAATAAAGCATGTTAACAGCAACTCAGAAACAGCCAATCCAGGTATATTTAGGCTTGTCAACTAAATTATTCTTTTTGAAACAACAAAAAATGTTCATTCAAAATCATTTGGTGGGAGTCATACACCACACCACACCACATTTATGTGGTGAAAATACATAAGGCTGGAAGCAGATCATACGCTCAACACTATGGGATAATTCTGTTTAAAAACTTAGGTAATTGTTTGAAACATAAACCCTCAGAATCTGAGACATGTTAATATAACAGAAAACAACCCTCTTCTCTCTCCTGTTAACAATAAATGTCTCACAAATACACTCTGTCCTGAATTCTGAAACATGTCAAATCTAGTCCATCATTAGGTCATCACAATGTAACTGGGATTTAATCTACAGAGAAATTACAGCATCAATGAATCTTCTTCACTTTTTTTTGCAGGGAACCTTATCAGCAGCTTTTTTCCCCCAATTTTTACTCAGAGTAATTTTTGTGTTACTTCAGTTACCATTTCTTCTATCAGGAAGCTGTAAGTAGTTCTGTAGCTGCTATCCAGGCCACAGTGTAATTGTGGGGACAGAAACAGAAACAAGCCACCAACTAAAGCATTTTGCTGACAGCTCTGTTTCTCATGCAGTGTTAATTTTATCCCTCAGTGCCTATCACCTGTGATACAGCTTTTTACCACATGATCAGAAAGTTATTTCTTCAAGGTACTTAACTTTTCAATGTATGTGAGAGACAAGAGATGGAGCACAGAACTGCAAAAAGACAGATGACAATCTTGCATTTAAGAAAATCTGAAACAGATTTTCAGTATAACAAGGAACAGAATTATCATAATGTATACGTACAACAAGACTACATTAAGGTTAGAACAGGCAACTTCTGGTGCTTAACTCTGCAACTTTAATGTTCTTATTACTTCTGCACATAATTTCAAAAGTACTATTTAATGTCTTGTTCTGCAGTTGCCCAAACTCCCAGGAATATCAACAGGCACTTTGCCATGGAAAGATGGCAGGCTAAACCTCAGTAAGAGAAACACCAATACTCACCATAAGCTGAAACACACTAACACCATCCTGCATCCATATTCAGCTCAGTTACACAAAAGAAGTTTTACTTAAACAAAAATGAAGCATTAGTGAAGTATTACTGCAGTAAAATTTTATTCTAAGTCAATTATTCTTTTTTCAGTATTGCCACCAACCACCTTCTATATTTTTAATTTTCTACTTTGGATCACATAGGACCCTTTTGCATCTTTTCTTGAAGTATTTAAGTGTTCCAGTTTTCATTCATTAATTTGTGATGCATTTAAAAATTATCTTCAGATTTTTACAATGCATTTTTAGGAGACCACACTGGAGATGCTCATTCAGTGACATAAGTGCAACTTTCAGGAAAACATAAACGATGATTTCTCAAACACTGAATTAATCCTCAAATATCCTTTTCATAACCTATCTGATATTATCTTCAACTAACAATACTTAGTCATGTTGCAAAAATGCACTTTTTGATTAACTAGACATCTCTATCTCTGCAAAATCTGATTAAATGAAATAATTTCATTCAAAACAAGTCAAATTAAAGATTAAAGTAATTATTTCTTTTCATACAAATGCTGATTCCATTGTATGCAAAAAATGCAACTTTAAGTTTCAAACTGCCAGATGTTTTTCACAGAATTTTACATAACAGCAAACTGACAGAAAAGACAGATACTTTTTTTTAACAAATGAGAATGATTAAGTGGTGATAAAAAACTTGTGCTCTAAAGAAAATGCAAAAAACAAGACTTTCAACAAAATGAAAAATTAACGAAAACCAAATGAATTCTTAAGTGATTTATGACATTCACTGTTGTCCCAGTATGTTCATTCATCAGGTAAAAAAACACACAGTATATAACCTGAAAAGGAAATTCTGCACTGACTATATCATTGCCCAAATTCTGCAGTAAAATAATTCTGGCGAGTAAAGTATTATTGTGAATTTACACTACAATTTTTTTTGTTTCATACTTCATTTGCCACCATTACTAAAAGATTGAAGGGCCATAATATACAACCAAAAACAGAAGAAAAAATATAGAATAATAAAAATATAATCATGGTGGTGGCTGGTATTTGAATGTACATCCTCAAAAGGCAATCAATAAAAATATAAAATAAAAATATAAAAGGCAATCTATAAAAATATGCAAACTTCAAATTAAAACACTTTAACAGGCCATGATGCTCATAAGCTTAGCCTCATTTACTAAAGTAGCCTTCTAAGCAGAGAGACCAGTGACAGTACTCAGGACCAAGTCTTTGAAAGAGGTGCCTCCAGTATGGCCTTGCATGTACATTTAAGTACTATCTGCACCATTGACAGGAAATTTTTGCACATTTTCACACTGATCTCAATCCATGTTGCCTTCCATACCTAATAATATACTAATTAACCAGGGACATAACTAACTGGATTTTTTTTTTTTAATTTAAAAAAGCTCAACAGAAAAGACTGGTTTTGTAGAGAGATTTCAAGTGTTTTACTTGGATTACCATCAGGCCATATGCAGCAGGGGTCATTTGCAGTCATTTCTATCCTAATCCTTATATCAATCAAGCAACTCCAGGTTCAGAGTGGTCTCTAAACCTCAGACCTCCCAGGCATGGCCATCTGACATAGCATATTGCACCTGAAGAACTATCCAACTTTGGAAAGAGAGTTAGGGCCACCACAAGGTTAACCCCTACCACATCCCAGCAATGGCTTGCTCCCTTTTGCACTCTGTTTGAATTACTGCTGCTTCCCATTCAAATCTGAATGAGGATACAAAGCACTCGTGAAAGCTACATGTGGTTTCAAAGGGGAAACCCCCATTCTGGAAATAGATTTATTATAAACTGTGAGGATACACAAATAGGTACACAGGGCTTAAAGGAGTTCACAAAGACCACCTCTTTCTAAGAGGCTAATTTACAGAAACACACAGAATTACTGCAAATTCTACAAATCATTTAGCCTAAAATAGGAATCTGAAAAACTTTGCTGACAGGAAGGGCAAGAAACCTCAGCAGAAACATGAGAAGTAGCCCCAGGAAACACACATGGGAAGTTTTTTTCTGTATGGCTGGCTCAAATCAATTGATCTGTAAAGACCAGAGGGATAAGGAAGATACAGCCTACCTAGATAAGCAAAGCAGGCTGTGATTTCTTAGATGGCTATTATCCTGACCTGATCAAGGACTGTTGAATTCCTCAAAGACAAGTAGTTCCTTTGCCCCTTGTACCGCAGAGTGTGATGGCACGTGGCAGTACCACACACGTTGTGTGCTCCACCAAATGGCAGAGCCTCAGGACAAGAGCCATCACCTAAGCAAAGGCCATCAGCCACAAACTCTCTGCTTCCAAACTAAAGGAGAATTAACAGAGAATGGAGCCTGCAGTTTCCTAGGAAGAGCAGGGGTGCTGGAGGAACTTTATGAGAATAGCATGGAGGGTGGATGTGTTTAGAGGAACACACTTTAAATCTCACTGAAGCAAACTTGTTACCTGTGGTTGTTAGCTGGGGAAAGAAGAAAAATGTGTTGCAAAGTATAGATTAATGAGTACACACACAAAATTTTTAAATTAAGAAATAATCTTTGAGGTCTGTTCTTGTGCAAGCTCTTGAAGAGGAACATGGTCCCTGTGGATAAATACCCTGGGAAATGACAAGAGTGAATGGCTGAAACATATTATACAAGGATTTGACTGCATCATTTCCATGAAAATATTTGCTTTTAATTTCCCAAAATATCTGACCTGCAATACTATTTCAGGAACAAAACTTCCAATCCATAGAGATTACTACAGTCACATTTTAACAGAGAACATTGCTGTACTACAGATTAGCTCAGCAGGCACCAGCAGAGATAAGAAAGTGCTTTTGTTCGCAGTGGAACGAGATGATTTTTTTGTTAATGGATTGCACAGGTGGGAGATGGGGGACAATGAGATAGTGCAAAATATATGGTTCACTTGCTGATAAAAAATTCAGAAAAGGAAGGATGCGTATAGAAAGAAGGAAGGGGAAGATTACACCTGCTTCATTATTGAAAAACAGGAAAGGACAAAACCTGTTCCTTTTATCCTTTCAGACACTATTTAAGACTACTGATATGAGATTGGTTCTTCTTTCCTGGACAGCATTAAAGGAATAGCTGAAAAGAAAACCTATGCAATAACAACTGACAAGTGATAGGGACTTTTTTCCTTCTGATTGTTGACACAATGACTACTGATAAAGCAACCATATTTTCTTGTCAGAGAAGAAGAAAAAAAAAACAAAAGAAACCAAGTATTTATTTAAATATATAAACCAAATATATCAAGAGGTGTGCAATTCTTTTCCTACTTTGAATAATTCTTAATGTGCATAAACAATTTTCTCTTTCCATATACTGTGGAGTGACATCACCATGGATGACACAACACAGATCAAGGTTACATGGGCCAAACTACACCTATGAAGCATAAAATCCTGATCCTGTGTTATGTACAATAAAATCCTGATCCTGTGTTATTCCTCTTAGCAGGCTAGATGCTTAGGGGAAGTAGAAAGAAAATGAAGACAAGTGAGTAAAGAAAAGTCTACCACTGGGAATCCTAGTCCCAAGCATTTTTCTTAAGGAAATAGATAGGATTTAATGAAGGCTGCTCATACCACTGATTCTTGAGTAATGGATGGCTGACAGAGGAAAGTTATGCCATAGCAGAGCAGCAGCAGCCATATAATAGTTTTATATATATTGCAAGATTGTAGGTCAATGTCTTCCTCAGAAATCTTGAAATGAGCTAGTAAGTTCAGCTATAAAGAAAAGAATTAAGTTCCTCCTGAGCAGGCCAGAAAATTTGCAAGGCTTAAAGTACTGCCATTTTACTCCTTATTTACTAATTTTCAAATTATTTCATTCAATGCCCAAAACACAAAATTATTAATTAGGAAGAGCTCAGTCACAGTAAAAGTTATCAAATTTCCTTAATGCTTTCTTTTCCAAAAGCAATTTGGGTTTTCTACTTTTAAGACCATTATACTCAAGGTCAGATCAGGTGAGAAAATTTCATGCTAAGATTTTCAAGCCATCTTCTGAATTTTGAGTGTTTTCTCCCCTACCAAATATTACTCAAGTATACAATGATGATTTAATAGAATTTCTTTTCAAAACAGAATTTCCAGAGCACCTTTATAACTAATACGAAAACAGAATATCAGATATAGATACAGACTGTTACAAGAATGCACATAACACATAATCCTAACTCATCTTCATCAGTTATTAAAACTTGCAAGTTTCAAACATCTGGTGATATGCTGAATGTCACAGCTGTTGAAAACTCTAGTATTTTAAAGCCTGAGTCATGAAAGCTTAATATCTGTTTGTAAAAAGACATTTCAGTGAACCAGGGTCTTTAGAAGGTGTTACTGGTCTTGCTTTGGATACTCTGAAGCATTTCCAGGATATATACCCAAATTCTTGGCCTGAACTACTTTTGATGAAGACAGAGTCAGTAATCTCTCCTCTTATAGCATCTAAATTAGGTTACTATAAATCATGGATTTATGACAAATGAGATAAACATTCCCAAAATACCCTTTGGCAAAGTGCTTTTGGACTGCAATTTTGCCAGATTTTTATTTGTCTGCAAAATTGTCAGTCTGTAATGTACAGAGACATCATTTAGGTTCTGTCATACTGCACAAAAATACTTTGGTGTGTAGCTCTTCCTATTTGTATAGGTTATGCATGTCAGTGAATCTTGACTTCTTTTTATTTGGACTTATGAACTGCAATGCAGGCAACTCTTAAAAATCTGTGGGTTTTAGTACTGTGTTTCTGGAGCTTTTAATTTTGTCACCTAGAAGATAGGCAACAGATTTCTGTAATCCTCCTTCAAACTCTATCTGCCCAAATATAAAGACTTTTTAAAGGCTTAGATTACTAGCTTGGATTTATTTCTACACAAAGTATTTATCTGATTCCACAAAACTTGATAAAACAAAATTGAAGAGCTGCAGTTATTTTCTGGAGTTGAATTTAACATGTCCTATTACTTTACTGCAAGGACACCACAACTCCCAGTGGTGCCATGCTACTGGTAGGAACTATCTAATAAGGAGGATGCCCAAATTGGCTTGGACTGCAAAATCCAATATTAAAAACTGTTTTCACTTCTACATGCTGAAGCTTGCAAGATTTTAAGCCAAATATAAATTGTTTGAGACAAACAGAAAGCAAATTATTAAAAATGAACTTCATTTTTATAAGGCAGAGCAGAAAAGAGCAAGCGATGTTAATCTGAGGAACAATTTCATAGTGTGTCAGAAGTATGATTTCTGTTAGAAATGCAAAAATTATGCCATGCAGTGCTTACAAATTAACAAAAAAAGTATTATAAAAGTGAAGCCCTGCTGTGTCAAATATGCCACGCAATTTTTGTTCTAATAACAGCAATTTAGGTTAGGGCGTGACTCTTCTCTGATATAGCTGTGCTAGTACAACCCCTAGTGTGGACACAGTTTACTGCCATGAAGGCATTAAATTCATATAATCTATAAAGCTTGTTCCTAAGCAGTAAAAGTATTAAGTAATGCACTGTTATTTCAGCACAGCTACATCCACAATGGGAGGACTGGCTGAGAGAGAAAAAGAGAGGGCAGTAGGTTATGCTACTTTACAACATATCGGGCCAGATGAACAGATGTGGGTTTTGTGTAGAGAAACTGTGGTACAAATCTTTCCCCCACCTCCCTCCATAATCCTGATGTTAATCAGGATCATGATGGATGATATTACAAAGCAGTTATTCAATTTAAATAGTAACATTGCTCTTTGCTTCTTAATTATTAAGAAATATTCATGTAAAATGCTAATAAGAGAGTTATTACAGATATTGACACATGGGTGTTAGTCCTAACCAAACAATAAATACAGGGAAAAAGATATTAGGGTAAAAGGGAGGAAGACCAAAGTTATATACTCTATTTAGGTTTCCTAAATGATATAAGCTAAATTTTGAATAAGATTTATAAATACCATCATATGATAAATACCAATCTGTATTTACTTGACATATAGATATATGTATCTGGTGATCCTAAATTGTACATGTGGGGCTTTCTGTCTATTCTGACACACCTGAATAATTTTAATCCTTTTTTAAAAGTCACTCCATATAAACTAAAAAATATCTTCAAAACTGAAATTTATCCACAGCACAATTAATAATACAATTATATCTTAAGAAACAGTAAACTTGCTCTGAATATATTAAAAGGCAATCTAAAACATGATTCCTTGTTTTTAAAAGAGAAAAAATTCCATCATTTAATACATAATAGTATAAAAATACTCCTACATTATTGTCCCTCTACTTTAAAAAAATAAATATGTATTTATTATGAACAGATGGTGGCCAAGGAAGGTATCAGCTCTATCTCTTAGCCAGAAGGTCAGGTCATGGCTGAGAGACCAAAGAACAATTAATATTTGCTATTCAGTGCCACATAAGATAAAGCATTTCAGGTTTTCTTTAAATACAAATATATATGCAATTGAACTGTTTTCATTTTTTAAAACAAAATAATTTGCACTAACTTATTAACATTTGTTAAAATTTGATTTAAAAATCCCCAGCCAACAGGCAACAACAGAACAAGGCACTCTAACACTGTTCTTGGGCTGCCTTTAACATGTTAAATAATCCTAGGACCTATACAGAACTTTTTGGGTTACTGGAGCCACAGCTATAAAACAGCTGCTAAATACTGAGTCTGAGAATTACAAAATTGTTTGTTTTCCTTTTTTTGAGGAACCAACAATTATATTTGAACAACACAGTAACATAATTACTGAATATCTAATCTTTATCGAATTGGCTAATAATTCTTGCTGATAGGAACTCTCTCTCACATAATTTCACTTTATATCAAATTATAAATCACCACATTTCAGTGTATTCAGCTCCACACTGATTAAAATACCAGCATGTCATCACATGAGGTTAAAATATTTTGTTAAATTTTGTAATTTGTTCAAAAGGCAATCCTCGAGCAAGTTGGAGAACAGGATTTAAAATCCAAGATACTTCTTCAAGTATCTTATTAAACACATCCTGTTTTATTTGTATGCCAAGATTATGCCAACTCTTTTATCTGTGATATCTGTCAAGACACAGACGACAAGCCTGTTTTTTGTTTTTCAGTGTCCCTAGGCCTAAAGGATGCAGGAGTGAAAAAAAAGCAAACCTTGAAAAAAAGAACACTTCAAGACCTCTCTTCTTCTGCGCTGTGTCATTTTCTATACATGGTTGAAGGGTTATTTCACCTAATAAGCTCCTCCTTTGGATTTTACATATATTTTCATTATAACTTGAATTAATATTGCTTCCAGACTAAGCTTGTACTATTAAGTTAATAAACTTACTGTCCTACATGCAGCTTTTGAGGAATTGGTAATTAAAAATTTAATTTTTTAAATACTTCATTTTACCCCTACATATATTCTTATACAGGGAATGATCTGTTCAGTTATTTAAAAGAAAAAGAAAGGTTCAAAATGTGTTGGATAGGCTGCTCAAATAAAAAAAGGCATATTAAAAAAATCATCCTCATGTGCATCTTACATATTTGTGTATTCAGAAGACTCTTATGTGTAAATCAAAACTTAAGAAGGAATACTCAAATTTTGAAGTCCTAGAGGAAAATGGATAGAACCTCAAGAAAAAGGGCACTTCAAAAGATGCAGATTACATCTGTTCAAGCTGTTTGCCAAGTATGTTGCAGGTTACTCTAATAATCTTTCCTACTGCATGGGATGTTTTCTTACAGACTACCTGTAAGGCATATACTGTTTTTTGTATTAATATAAATCCCAGTTTTAGATAAGAAACAGTTAATGCCAAGTGGATTTTTTTCTATTGTTATTTTTTCTAGAAGGCTACTTTTGTTTTGGATTCGTCTTAAACTTTCCTATGAATCCCAGCATTCAGTAACATTGACTCTTTAAAGAAATTGGAAGATAAATGATTTTCATTTTTGGCATCATTAGGTTATGCTTAGAGCCTTTAATGTTCTGTTAGGCTGCATGTATAGGTAATTATGTGTGGATTTATTAGTGAGAAAAAGTGTATAAACACATGTATACATTACACAGAATTTAAGTAGCTGGTATGAATAATATGATAGAGTAATTCTATATGAAATCATGGAATGAGTGATGCGCAAAACTGAACATACCAGGGCTGAAAACAAGATTAAGATAACCAAGAGGTATTTATTTAGCAGTAAAAGCTGGCTTTTTGCCATCAATTTAAACCATTTAACAGTAACAAATGACCACTATTATAAAAATGAATCATTCCAGCTTCTGAAAAAACCCTACTTAGGCAACTAATAACTGCAAAGTTATAGCAGTATTGTCTCTTACCTGGTCCTTAATTTCAAGCTCCCTTATAGTTTTTGTTCTGTACTCTCTGAGCTCCTTTTCTGCCTCATCCTTCTTCATTTTGGTTTGATTCAACTGATAGCGCATTTCTCCACACACCTGTTAGATTACACAGACAACATGATCTGTTAGCTTGAAGAATCCATAGCCCAGGGTTTGCAATTAGATCTTTTGGTGCCCTCTACAGGTCATTGAAATGCAACATATTTTTAATTTACAGATATTTTAGGTCTACAAATGGTAAATGTTTTTTACATAGAAAGGTGGATCTGAATTCTATATATAGTCATTAACTTTGACATGTGCACTACCTTCTAGATTCAAATATATTTGGATCAAGATTTTGCTAAGTATAAATGCTTATGTTGTAAATATCCATCTATCTCTACAGTTAAATGAAAGTTGCTGGTTTTATACTCTTCTCTCATTCTCTGTAAAATCCCAAGAAAGTCTATGTCAACACTTCCAAAGCCTAGAAGTAAAGCATCTATCACACTCCTAATTAAAGGTGTATTTTAACTTGCCAATTTTACACTGTTGAGAAAAAAATTGTTTAAATGTTAACACAATAACTTTCAAAGTTTGATCAGAGCATTACAAACTTACTGCAAACTGAAGACCAATTCTTTAAAAAAAAACCAGTCTAATTTAAATGGAGACATAGTCCAGAAGAAATGGATCAAAGCAACATTTCAGGAAATCACTTCTACACAGGACAATTATTCTCTGCTGTTGGAGTGTTTGTTATATTATCCCCTCAATCCTTTGCATCTGGGATCAACTTCAGAGGAAATGTGAAGGGGTTAAGAGAAAGTGAAAGAAATAAAAAAACATAACAAAACCAGAAGATCACTAATCCCTTTCACATAACTTTACTGCTGTGCAGGGTTATTCTTCCAGTTTTCAATCTAAGCTGTCCTTTTTGTTCTTATCCTGTGCCATCACCTCCAATTTGTGCCTGTTCATTTCACCTTAATTAACCAACCAAATACATGCACATTCCTTAGTGAGAATGCAAATGTGTTTACTCATAGTTCCTCTTAGTCAACTTTCTTTCCAACTCACTCAACTTTCCTGCCTTGCTTATATTCTCTCAGCACTTAAAATGTGCTCCTAAAACGTACACCCTTTTAATTTGCTGCTACAATCCTCTGTGCTTCTCAAAAACATTCTCACATATTCTACAATCCAAATTAATTTATGTTTTTCAGTCTTATACCTCTTCTCATTTTCACTTTTTTTTTTCTCCATAAAAAAAAAGGTAGGGAAAATGTAAATATGGATACTGCAATGAAATCACTCTAGGAAAAAACTAAACCAACTGTCATAACTTTCAAGAAGTAGCATCAATTATAAATTCAAAGGACAACTTGTGAATTTAGCCATTTCAAATAACCCAAAGCAACAAATGCTCTGAAGAATGGCAAAGTTCTAAAGCATTTTTTAAACACTAAAATATTATGTGCAAGTAAAAAAAAATATCTTGAGATGCAGCTGCAGAGCTTGCATAGCTTGCTGGATTTCTACCTCCTCCTTCCTTTATCTGAAGGATGTAACAAAATGTAACATGTCACTTCCTCCAAATGAAATTAAAAAAATACAGCAAGCCTCGCTTTCAGCTCCTCCACACACTGCACAAAGGGAATAACACAGAAGAATCAGCAGATGGTGCTGTCCTAATAATGGATTTTTCAGTCTCCTCAAGAATGAAGGAAATAGAACCTCACTCCATATTTTCTTTCCCTGACTTCTGGTGCATGAAGAAAAACAATATTTTGGATAAAACTCAAAACTAAAGTGTTGTTATTTGCTGGTTTTAATAATGGCAAACTGAGTCAGGAAACAAGGAGTCAGATTCACAAGCAAAGATGTCACATGGCCAATGAAAATGTCAGGGAACATTTCAGGGAACTGAGCTGATGGGAAAACAGTCCCGTCAGCTCAGTGGTTGGGAGATTTCTCCAGGATTTTCAAGACTTCTCAGTTTAGTACAGGGACAGAAATAAAGTTTTCCAGTCTCTCAGGACAGTGAAATTAATAGACTATTGCAAGGTGACCACCTGTTCAACTTTGTATTAACATGAACTGAAGCAGGAACTGGAACCACAGTATCATCTCCAGAGAGGTAACTTCGAATTGGTAGGGCACAAAATTGTTCTTTTCAGACCAATGAATATTTGTACCTACTGCCTATTTCACCACCTCCTCGCCCCTGAAAGTGGTGCTAGTGATTTGTGGACCCAGCTTGAGAGACCAAAAATGTGTTCCAGAATTGGTACATCAAACCATTCTGACATTTTTAATATACTCATTTGTCTTACAGTTAAAATTAAATAAATTTTCTAGTAAGTTGGGATGACTTTTTGCTGTGAATTTTCTGCAATACTTTTGCCTCTTTATATCAGCCAGGGCAGCAGGGGAAGACAGGAACTGTCAAAAACCTTTCCTGAAATCTCTAGAGGCCTGAAAAATAAATTGCTCCTCAAATCCTTGCAGTTAACAACTGGGGAGGTAGGATGAGTCCTGGGATGATTGGTAAGGAATACAGACATTTCAAGAGGCTGTAATAAGTTGGGGGTTTTTTTTCTCATGTTATGACCCTCATTAAGGCTCTAACTGATTGAGAAACATGCAAGAGAAAGCACCCAGGAGTGATGATCTACACAAGATGCATGTTAAGCTGTAATTCTTAACTAGATGTCTTTGTAAGAGCCCTACTATCAATAACACTAAATTAAGCAACATACTACATAAAAATCCAAAGGCAAGAACTTGAAAATCAGTGTTTTGATATAGCTCCCTTCATTGTAGCACTGCAAGTCCCACAGGTGGCAGTTAAGGACACTGTTGAAGTCTATACTGTCTCTCTCAGACCAAACTCAGTTCTTTACTGAAATACTGAGAAAGTGTTTTAAATAGTGACCCTCATAAGCTGCAAAATAGAAACGTTAGCTTCTGCATGACAAGGTGACTTGAAAATGAAAAAAAGTTATTTTTTTACTCCTGCAATTAGAATAGCTGTAGTTGCCTCTGGGATGTTGAGATCAAGTCTACAGTTACCACACATTCCTTACCAAAACAGGAAAATGGACAAGGTAAAAATTCTCTTCTCTCAGGTCACAATGATAAGGAAAAACAAGTTCAATGCTCCTTTATAAATGTGCTTACCTTATTCATCTCCATCTCATGAGATGCAAGCTGGCACTGTGATTCTTCTAACTGGCTAGCTAGAGAATTCTTTTCCCTTGTAATTCTCTCTATTTGGGCCTCCAGAACAGCCACATCCTTAGACAAAGCTGTCACCTGAAAAAGTCCAAGAACACGGTAATGATGCAATTTGACCAACCACAGAGCAAACTCTTGTGGAACTTTCTCCTCAAAAGCAACTGTATATAGACAAAATACATGACATTAAAAAATGTAATAAAAAAATCAAGCATGTACAATAAAAAATATCCATTATTATTAATAATATAACAGAATATGGCTACATTTTTAATGGGTTCACTATTTTAAATTTATTTATCATGCAGTAGTCTATTTGAAACTTTTCATCAACTGCACTAGTCTCCAGGACTTGTTAATATGGACAAGGTGTCAGAAGCAGCTGGCTACATTAGTTTTGCAATGTAAGAGTACTATTTAACACCTTCTTATCTATCCTTATGTAGATTTATTCAAACCAAATTGTGTTCCCCTAGCTAAAGAAAACTGTTGCTGCAAGAATCGATCTTAAATTAATTTTCAAATTCAGAAAATATTTCAACACTATAGGTCAAAGCATACTGTTGTGAAAAACTCATATAGAATTAGTATATTAAAAATTCTACTGTAATTCAGATGAAATTTTGCTGGATGATTAAAAAATATAACAATAAAACAGACAGTGAACCTTCAGCTGTTTAGCCCTGAAGCTTACTAATATAAGTGGAAATAATGGTGTCTGACAGTTCTAGGTTAACTTTCAGAAATTCAAAGCCAAACCTAGTGGATTATATATTCATAACTATTTTTCACTCCTTATACATCCACCTGATTTAACTATCATGGCAATTCTCCCCTTCAAACAAACCATTTCATAAAGTAAGCAATAAAATATTGAGATGAATCTTGACTTGATCCACAGTATACCATTTCTACCATCTCATAATCCTAAAACATAAAAGTAGTTAATCATATGTAGGTGTAAATCATTAGCATAGATCATAATTTTCTACAGTCATCCCATCTCTTTAATTACCAAGCATGACATCATCATAGTGTCACTATATGTTGTTTAATGTATGTGCAGGATTTATTAAAAAAAAAACGTGCACAACTACTTAAAGTGGGAATTTGTTCCAGTAAAACAACTTCAGTGGGTGATGAAATACAAACTAATGTGATGACATAGAGTGAAATATTCTACCAAAAAAAGTATGAAATGCTTGTCTAATAGGCTGTCTTTTGGAGTGAATACACTGCTTTAAATCAACTCTGTAATAAAGTAATTAACTTCATAAAAGGGATAACTTCTAATAGATAGCAAGAAGTCAAACAAGGAATTGCTTAATAATGTCTCCAGTGGAAGATTATTTTTTTAATTTCAGTTTCCCTGGCAACAGATCACTGATGATCTGTTCACATACTTAAAGATCAGTTAGTCCCTATCACTGTGCTTAATATCTGTTTTGGTATCTGGAATTGGAGTCAAAGAAGGTTTTTTTATACACACTTAAATGGTTTATTTTGCTCAGTTTGTGCTCTCCAAATTTTTAGAAATAATACATACAACTTATAAAAGAGTTCCAAAATATAAGAAAAGTGTTCAAGCAGGAGAGAAATTGACTGTCTTGTTTTCAAACCTCCCCCATAAATAGCTGAAGATGTTGCAGATCAAACAAGCATGAATACCACTAATTCATAAGTATTTGTCTCTCTACATTACTTCCCATTTTAATCATCTTAGAAGCCTCCTCTACCACAAGCTTACTGCTGTTAGCTTGAGCTTTCCTCTGTACACTCCATTGTGCAGAAAACCCTCATGTTTTATACTCAAATTACAGCAGCATCTAGAAGCCTAAAACAAGGTTATCAAGACTATCAGGATGGTCGTGGCATAAATGATGAGACAGATTCTGTCTCAGAGAGTTTATCAACATTAGTAAGAGTGAGAAAAGAGATTCCAACACATTTCTGCAGGTGGGAAAACTAAACATATGATAAGATCACTTTGAAATAATGATATGGTAACATTAATGTATATGTAAGATCAAAGTAGCAAAGAATCCTAAATTTGACATTTGCTAACTTCTGAATGCTTGCCATGGCAAACTAAATAATAATTTTTATTAAAAAAAACTAGGTACAAACCTTTCATCACATATTACCTAACCCTTTCTTACTCTGACACAGTGCATTAAAAATATTATGCAAACTAAAATAAAGTGCATAACACCAACAACTTAGTATGTATCTAGTGACATAGCACAAAACCCAGTTATTCAAACTCAAAACATCACTTATCTACCATTGCTTTAAAAAAAAATGGTAGAAGTGACTGAACTCTCACACCCAAAACTAAAAAGAAAAGACAAGTAAATGAAGTTTAAAGAGGATGATACACTCATTGTAATACACAAACAGGGAAAGAACCAACCCATACCATTGCTGCCAAGTCCTCCCTTTCCTTCTTCATTTCCCGCCGCAGTGCTTCTTTTTCATCAGCCCTCTTATTTAGCTGGGCAGCCAACTCCTTTTCAAGATAATTCTTCTGGCGTTCCATCTCACTTTTCAGTTGTTCACAGTGGATGAGAGCCTAAAAAACCCAATTTACTTAAATGAAAGAAACCTAAAATTGTTAAACAAACATGGTATTCATTTAATAACCTCAAAGAAACCAGTTTGCTATTAGAAATGTCTTTTTTATGATGCATTTTTAATGATGTTTATACATATCCTACTGTGTTAACATCTAGAATAGGACTAACAAAATGAAAACAGATGTATATGTTTGTAGGTTTGTATGTATGTTTAAGATGCCTTACTGTAACTGAGAAATTTAATTGCTTTTAGGAATAATGGCAAACATGGAAGCATTTTTCTGGGTGTATTTTCCAAATAAGTAGCTGTTCTTCTAAAATTATGATTACTCATCTTACATTTCAAATTTCAAAATTTGAAATTCCTGAATGCACATCACTAAAATCAGCCTCCAGTATTTGACTCTTTGCAAATACAGTGCTTACTGTCTAACTAAAGAACTGAAGGAAAAATTAATAAAATGTATGAATGTATGCTCTTCCACTTAAGTCTTCTCCTGAAGTGAGTTACTGAGTGCAGAATGCTGAGAAACCTGAAAGCAGTCAGTAAAGATACAAAAACAGACAAATAAGTTTCAGGTTTGTCAAAAATTTATTCTACTAAATACCTCATAAAGTACTGCTTAATTTCAGATGCTAAACCACAGAATTATAGATGGGTTTTCTATGAAAAAAGAAGAAATGTAAGTTGAAGAACTCTCAAAACACTGTCTTCACTATCTTCTAAAAATGCTGGGGGAAAAAAGAAGATGTTTATCTATTTATGCTGCTGTATCTCTGCCAAAGTGTAGAATTTGAGTGTTATGTCAGCTTAAATCAGAAATACACTACTCCGTTGCAAGTAAATCTAAGTATTCAAAGCACCCTGAAGGGAGCTTTGCTAGCCTACGAATGAACTAGATTTAATTTCAACATTCCACTAATATCCAGCATATTCTGTTTCAAAGAAGCTAGTGTATTCTCCCTTTAGGACTTCTAACTTATTACACTTTATTTTCAAATTATTTTTTTGAACTGCTTATTTTTCTTTCACTCAAAGCCAATTCCCTGTGTTTAGTTTTTTTGGCTTTGGACTGTTCATCGGGGGAGCAAGTTAAACTATGTTTTTTAGAGAATGCTCTAACAGCATCCTTCAGTTTTATGGCAATTCTGTGGGACCCTCTTCAGGTGAGAGAATCCCTCTGTTATGGCATTGAATCATTTTCTGTAGGAAAGAATCATCAACTTCAGCAAACAATTGCCTGCATAAAACTGCTGCAGCTTAGTAGGCATCCAAACCAATGCACTCTAGAAGAAAGCAGTTGCATTAGTTGCATTTCAAGAAGAAATGTGTATTTTGTTAGCTCCACTGTTCTGACTGCACAATGAGCAGTTCAAACAATTATTCTTTTATGATATTTGTGTCAAAAATATATTCCTGATTTTGCTTCAACTTAAACATAACATATTTCCTTCCTGCTCTATGCAATAAGCAAGAGGCCAAAAACTATAGAGACAACCAAAAGTCAAGAAGAAATGCTGGGACAACAGGCTGATGAAATTGCAATTATAGTATTTAAAAGCTTGATGTGTTAATTCTCACTTCTGTTGTGTGGAGTCTTCTAGGGGATTCCATGCTAGTTATCAAGAAAAACAGCACTTGAGAGTAGAATAGGACAGGGCAAAAAAAAAAGATGATTTGTACTTACCAAGAGGTATACACCAGTACTTGTAAAAAGGCAAAATTAATGTAGTATAAGTAATTTTTTTTTCCTGTTCTTTCATATTAAAACAGTTTTGGGACATGAAAAAAATACCAAACTACTATTCAGCCTTGAAGACAAACTGGCAGGACTTCACACAATCCTACAAGCACCCACTCTTCTCTTACAGCACTAGATAAGTAACACCAATTTTATGAATAGAACAATTACATCAATCTTGTTTGCATTCAATTACAAAAACCAAACCAAAGCAACCCTCTCTCAATTCCACAGTAATTCACTAATAGTACAGTAGATGTCACTAACTATCAAGGAAATAATTTAGGTGAATATAGGTTGATTGTGTACAGGGCTAACACAAGCATTAGATCAAAACTGGTTTTATCACTATTATTTTCATAACACCAGAAGCTTAGACAAGCTTAGCATTAGACAAGGCTTCTCATCTTCAAAGAGCTGTGATAGTCAGTCAGTTCTTGCACTGCTCTCATCTGAGGCAAAAAATAACTGTTTGCAAGCATTTTAACTATTTTTCCAGAGTAGGTCAGAAGGGTGATGTCAAAATTATCCTCTTACATATCATGAATATCTTTGAAAATTCTACAACTGAATTTATATCACCTAACTGTGAAAGTACATCAATTAAAAAACGCAGCACTCCTCATAGTAGTGATGAGAATTTAGGAACTTGAATACAGAATTCACATTACTGCTCAGAAACAGTCACATGGTGCAGTTGTTTTAAATCTACATTATAGTAAAATATGACAAAGGTCTTATGCAGGCATTCTCTCATTAGCATGAAAACTAATTAACATTTGCATTAGACTGGAACACTAAAAAACTCTAATTTCGTGATGGATTTACCTTTGTTTTTTCAAAATTGGCCTCTTCTGCCATTTGCACAGCATGTTCAACTTGCTTACAAGCATTAGATTCTCTTTGCTGCATCTCTTTTATGCTTTGTCTCACTGAAACAAGTGCATCCATCAAGTCATCTCTTTCTCTGCATATTAAAACAAAAACCAAGCCAGATATTTCTATTTCTTTTTGTATGAGAAAAAAACCCAAACAACAGCTATACCAAATATAAAATACATACAAATAAAAGACTTCAGCAAAGTGGTAAGCAAAGCAAGACTAAAACTCATGAATGAAAGACAGCATATTGCAAGCTTGGCAGATACTGAAAATATCATTTGCTTGACAACCAGTCCTTCATTTTAAAAGGATGGACCATTAGAGAAACTGCCAGTAAAGACAGCAGATCTCAAATCATTAATGTACAGAACCTGAGCACATTCTGTTGACATAACAAAATGGGGATCCATGCAAATAATAAAATAAAGGCAATATGGAATTACACTTTCATTAAATGTAAAAGTGGGAAAAATAATAAAAAGGAAGGGTTAGGTTCAACAATAATCTCAAAGTATATCAAATGACAATCTAAATCCATTTGCTGCAAACTGGAACTAAGTCAAACAATAGGACACCTGGATTCTACAACTCTGCACTAAGACACTGAAATCTGTACTAAATGGTCACGTAGAGTTGGTAAAACTGTAATACTTGACTTCACTTTTTCATTATTGTGATATGTTAAAAGCTTTTAAATTAAGTTTTATCTTCTGTCTGTGGTTTAGGTGCAGCTCAAGATTCTGTCTGAAAACTGTTGTGTTCTTAATGTTGTGTAAAATGGCAACATATTTTTTTGTATTTGCCAGAGACCTAGCAGTCATACTTTGAAATTTCATTTCATTTTTGAATTGGATAAAGTTCCTTTGAAAATTCCTTGTTTTTAACAAACTGCACAACACATACAGGTAGCTTTTAGATTTTTTTAAACCTCCAAATGAAATAATGGTTTAAGATAAATAAAGAGGTCAATTCAAATCTTTTATTTCAAGCTCACCATATATAAGAGAACAAGAATGTTCTGATTTACAGTTTGTTCCTATTTTCCAACACCTGTGACAAATAATTACTTTTGTTACAAAAGTAGATTTTGAAACATGACTTCTCAGCAATAGAGCTTTGCCAGAAAATTTTTGGACTTGCTAATAGAAAAAAATACATAAATCCTGGCAATAACAATCTAGTGCAGAGGGATAGTGCCCACTTGACCAAGTACATGTATGTTCTATGCCCCTTCAGTCTCCCTGCTTCTAACTGACCCACTATTCCATCTCAGGCTCATTTAATACTTCAGAAATTCCAAGAAGCTTCAGATATCTGACAATAAATAGATGGCTGTTTAACAAACTTTGAGAAAGTTGCAGTATCCTATCATTATTACTAGCAAGTAGAAAGGTAGAGTTTTTTTTAAAGATAAATTGACTGGCAGAATTCCTTAAGGAAAAGAATTTAATGTTGGGATCCCTGAATTACATACATCCACCCTATATAGCTTTTTTCTTTTTTTCTCCCTTCCCTTCCCTAGCTGTGATTTTAAAAAAACATTTAAATAAAAGTATACTTTTTTTAAAAATGGTGCAACAAATAATTTATTTTTGTCCAATGGAACTTCTTTTCCCTGTCTTATTGTAGTCAGGGAGGAACTGCTACAGGTGTTGGGGTAGGAAATGCATCCTACCCCAAGCACACAACCTATTGTTGATGTATCTAAAAAGTTCCTCAGAGGTAAAGAGAATAAAGTGGAGCCAGAAAATCTTCCAACTACATAATAATAATGAACTGTTGCAAGAAATAATCAGTCAAAATGCATGGACTTGCACAATATTTGTGCTGACAGAGTGAAGGACTTGTTTGTACAAAAAGTACAGGAAACAGACTGTAAATTGTCTCATTATCTGGTCAGCCCAAGGTACATAATTACATTATAAAAACTAAAATTCTTTCCCACTTGAAATAAATAGCAAAGCTATTGTGGATTTTTGAAGTTGGGACCTACATTCACTGATTTCAGCATTATTACTCCAGCTTGGAGTGTATTGTTCCAGAAATGCATCTCTCTCTACAAATGTAACCCAACACATTGAGACTTGAAAGGTTTAATGCAAGCAGCCATAGCCATGCTTCCTGTCACTGACATCTTTTCATAAAAATCCTTTCTTTAGGATTTTTCCTTCTGGGAAGCTGAGGCCCCAGAAAAAGAATGTAAACAATAGTTATCTGCTGCTGTGGAATGCAACAGGTGCAGCTGTGATTGGCCCATGTTGGATATTTACAATTAAGGGCCAATCAAAGACTGAGCTCTCTCTGGGACAGAATCAGAGAGAGCTCCTTTATTATTCATTCCTTTTCTATCCTTAGGTTAGCTAGCATTCTGAAAACTTTCTCTCTATTTCTTTTTAGCATAGTTATAATGTAATATATATATATATATCATAAAATAATAAATCAAGCCTTCAGAACATGAAGTCAACATTCTCGTCTCTCTCTTCACCCTGCAACCCTTGCAAGCCCTGTAACAGCTTCCAACACAAATCCACACCCCCAGTACCCACCTCGTCAGCCTCTCGATGGTCTGCACGTGGGCATTGCAGTGAGTCTGTGCGAGAATGGCCTCGTGCTGGGCACAGTTCAGGCACAGACCACCAACCTGGCCAGAATTCCTGGCTGCAAACAGGGACTTCTGGTGTTTCAGCCTTCCTTCCAAATCTTTGCATGTCTTCTGAGATTCTGAAAGGTCTTTTCTGGAAAGAAGAAATTTGTGAAATCAGATATTTCTACAAGTCATATTCATATAGAATATATAACTATAAATGTTACCAAGAAAGAACTGCAAGAATCCCTCTAATGAACAGTATTTTACACATTTTCAAGAGGCTAAGGAAGGCTTTAACAGAGAAGTAACAGTTGAACTGCCCAATCAAAATTTTTAATAGACAAAACAATACTGTGTTAATTTGTTTCTTCCCCCATATTATCAGAAAATATTGAAGTTAAACAGAAGTTTATTAGAGGAAAAAACCTGTAGGCTTACATTTTGTCTGAACAGAATATAATATTAATTATTAGGAAAAAAACCCAGCTGTATAAATATTTCAATACTCTAACAATTTCCTGTTGCTTTTATTAATAGTACCACTAACTTCATATTTATTCTGTACTCCCTAGACAAGAAATCAGCACATTCACTCAGATCCAGCAATATACACAACCTGAGGTCAAACACATGTGCAGAAAAACAGGCTAAGTTTTTTACTTGTCTCCAAAATTTTTACCAGGTGCTCAGAAGCATTTTCTCCAGAATTTCCAAGCATGTGTCAGGCTGGGGAGATCGCAAGCAATAGGAATGTTAACATCAGGAAGTTCCAGACAAACGCACACTGTGCACATATAGATCAATTTGACAAATTGTGCAATGAATCCAAAGCTTTGGGTTTGTTATGCAGGCCATCTGGGCAGCACACACTCAGGAAGTCTGACACATTCTGCTTGCATTGGATTTACTGTGCACATGATATATACACTGCGTGCATTCTTATTTCCATCTGGAAACTCTTCTGTGCACTTTTTCCAATTTTAGTACTTGGTCTATTGCATATAACCCACTATAATCTGAACAGAATTTGCTCTGCAAATATCCTTAGACAGTCATGGTGCAACAAACCTATTGCTGCAAAGTTTTGGACAGAAATCAGCAAGTCCTGTGTACACACATCCTTGAAGTTAAAAGGGAAGCAAGAATTATATCACTGAAAGTGATATAATTTCTCACTTCAATAAAATTTAGTTTTGCAGAGCCTCCTGTTTGCAAGATCATGCCTCTTAGGAGAAATCAGAGGCTGAATAATGTACTTAAGGAACTTCTGAGACAATCCCCAATGATTACTTTTGAGTAAATATAACACTTGAGGCCAAGGGGGGAAAAAAATTGGATCATAACAGCTGAAATTAAAGATCTTCCTTTACCTTCACTAAGACAACTGGCTTTGTATGTTGCTGGTTTCACCAAAGCATTCTTTTAACTTGTCTCCCTACCAATAACTCTTTTTACAGAGCAGTCTAGCATTTTTAAAAATATGAAACCACAATTTATTTAGAGAAAAACATGATAAAACAGTAGTAGAAAGTAGCTAGTTATGGAAGTTGTCACACAAATTAAAATTGCAACCTCTCTTTTTTCTTTGAGTGGTCTATCTTACATGACCTTTCTTAGGGGAAAGAAGGTAAAAAAGATAAGATGTTTTATATATATATATATATATGCATAAATATGTATATAAAAAGATATATATATGTATAAAAAAGATAAGATGTTGTGTATATATATGTATATATATATATGCTACTGTTTCTATAAAGAAGCAGTACATTCAATTTTGCTACATCGATATTTGAGAGAACTTAAAAGAAAACCAGTTTTTAGGGATACTATCAGAAGACACAACATTCAGACATTCAGGCATTCTCTTAGTTAAATTCAGATTAAGAGTGATTCATGCTGTTATGCAGTGACAATTTTTTAAGGATTATTTTAGGAAAAAAAAATTAACTTTACCTTAGAGACTGTATTTGATCATCAAGGATATTGACTTTTTCTTGATAAAGAAGTTTTAGATTCTCCTTTAGAAAAGATGGGAGAAGATATGTCTTGCTTTCTTCATAACAGTCTTTACAAATAAACCTAGACTTTACCCACATTCTTTTCCCCTGAGGACATAAACCTGTTGAAATACTAGTGGCAGAGAAACCTAAATATTTCACTTTTCTGGAAGTCTAAAAAGTGAACAACCCTCCCATTTTTTTAGTTTCTAAATAAGGTTTTTTGCCAGATCCTCATATGGTAAATTGTTTCAATTCCAACTGCATTCCTCAGTTCTCTACAATGATTCACAGAAACTGATAATCATGTCTCGAGTTTGCTCTTGCTTTCCCACAAGTCAGCAGATATTAATACATAATTATTAAGAACTTCAATTACACAGACTATTTATTTATAATGCAGTGAGTTACTCTTCATATACCTGGTGAAGAACTAGGTATATGAATCAACCACACCCATGTTAAATACAATGGTGATAACAAAACCAGATAAACACTACGAATTTAGCTCACTGTGGCACTTAGCACAAAGTTACAATCAACATGATTCTCCTGATTTAAATGTGGCAGATGAAGAAAAAAGCAATTACTGTAAAACACTGCTTCCAAACAACTGCAGGCATCAGTGATCACTGAGATCTTCAGCTACAATAGTATAAAAAACCCCAAAACAATATATTTATATGAAAAAACCATCAAATCCCATATAATTGAAGTACCATATAAATTCCACAGTACACAAATGCACATGAATAAAATATATCAAAATTTTTCAATTAGCCAAGTTTTTTCCCAAAAGATAGCAAAACTACCCCACTACTTCAGAGCAAAATGAAAATTAATATCCTCTGAAACTAAAAATACATGAAGAAACAACATCATCTCTAAATTACTAGGACTCCTCTGTATCTCTAAAATCACAAAGTGTGTAATTCATCTTAGGGAAAGCAGATTGCACAAAACTACTTTTGTACCTTACTCAGCCTGTACTGCTCCAGGAGCAGAACAACTCATTATGAAAAGAGCTTGTGTGGAGGGCTACATAAATTACACCAGCTAATTCCCACCTGCTTGGGTGCTGTGTTACACCTAAGATTCTCCCAAGTACAGTGAAATCATCATCTTTAAACAAGAATTATCTCTGGGAAGTCATCATCTGCAGATAAAACCTGCCATCTGTGTCTAACTGCACAATAATATTAATTAGGGTATAATGAGAAGATGAGGTTTAAGAGAATAAAATTTGGGCTCAGATTAAGGTTCAGTCAACTAAAACCTCTGTGTCTGTTAAAAGCCGATCATCAGAACTGGAACGACAGCAACAACAACCCTGAAGAGTTTTGCAAAGGTAGGAGTCTGAAGAAAGGTGATACCAACCAGTTCTACAGGCCATCTGGCTTTGTCTCCAGAAGCTGGTGCCACAAAAGCCTGATCTCTGTTTTGTGCCAGTGAGGAGGTGACAGGCTGGTGGGTGCTATAGCCTTTACCACCTACAGGCCAGGATTTCTGAGTATTTGCCTAAAATGAAAGTATTAATGCTTCAGTTATCATTATGCAGGCTGGTTTTATAAACATATTTCCTTACTTAAGTATTGAACATTATAATCTTCAGTAGAATATAAGAAACAGTAAACAATATTCATAGAATATAAGAACCAATAAACAATATTCATTATATTCTACTGAACAATCCTCAGAAACAATAAACAATTTAATTAGGTTAGCAACCTATGAAAATTATGTTACCCAAGGAAATCCATATTTACAAATTCTCATTAAATTTTGACTAAAATTCCATTTGCAGACAACCATTTGTATACCCTTCCATAAAAATAATCTGGCCAGATCCTTGAGGACTGATTAAAGCAACAAAAAATAAAAACTTACTGAGGCATCAAGATGAGTTTGTTCTCTCAACATGTATTCTGCAGTTAAGAATTTCAGCTTCTGATGGAGTTCCTCATTTTCAAGTAAAACTGCCTGTTCTTGATCTTTTACACCACACAACTCCTCCTATAGGATGAAGGAATTGCATTTAAAAGGTTCCTTAAGATGGCTATCAATATTGAAATGTATCTTGACACCAAGGGTCTAGATGAACATTTTCAAAAGTTTTAACTCTTTTAGAGAGACTAAGAATTTGCAAAAGAGAGATTTTGTATTTTTGCAGCTTAAATTGCTATAAATATTTTTAAAAATTGCTCATTTGTATTAGCAAAAATGTCTTTAAAGACCCCTAAATACCAGATACTAAGACACAGGGTAAGGAATCTACTGAACTGCATTTGGCTCAGTTTTGGTCATTATAGCAATCAATCTCAAATTTAAATGTAAGCTGCTTTTAATGCAGTTCTTCACATTTGGGGGACCAGGGTTTTAGTAGGTCAAATAAGTTATCTGATACCTTGTAAAACTTCACTTCTGCTTCCAAATGTTTAATGTACTGTGACTGATCAGAGATTACAGGAACAAGATCGAAAAGGGCTGGTAGGTCTGCAGGCACATCTTCTGGGGGCTTCTGAAGGAGGTAAAGAACAGCATGTGTTATGTTCTGATTTTCCATTATTGCAGTAAGACCTTGCTTGCACACAGAATACAACCTACAGTTTTCTGGTAAGGCTTCAAAATGCACCCAGAATGGTTAATGGAGTCTTCTCCATTAACACTAGTTCACACTTCTGAAGGAAAACAAGTATCTTTATGAATATTCCCATTTTTGAACCTCACACAATCCTAGCACCTATGATTTTGGGTCACAAACATGCCTTTTTCTGCAAAAATATTCCATTATATATTTCCTAATTATAATTGAAGTCTAAAAGAGATCAAAGATTCAGAAACCTACATCCTTGTTTTTAAATATTACTTTTGAAATATTCACCATTAAAAAAAAAAAAACACAAAAAAATCCCAACCAAATCTGAACAAAAACCCCACAAAGCAAAATAAAAAAAAAGGAAACCAAGTTACGAATGGCTATTACATGTACTAGTTATCTTATCTACAGGTTCTGCCAACAATGCATTAAAATTCCTTGTCCAATCCTTCTAAAGGTATAATTCTTAAATTAGGATGAGGTGAAAGTTTCTAGCAACAAAAACCTTACAATCCAATTATACCAAATGTAAGTATTGCCTTATAAAGAGGGGGACACTCTTGAGATATCTGGAACCAGGATTGCAGAGACAAATGGAGGATACCCAGAACTATCTGAAAAAAACATCCCTTTAGAGAAGGAATTCCAAATTTGCCACATATTCCGCCTAGCTCAATAGACATAAGCTCCATGTTCTATTGACTCAGAATTCATCCTGATTTAAATTCTTAATCCTAACTATTTTATAAATTAAAAAAAAAAACAAGCCACGCTTGTTAAAGTATATATAATATAGCCTTGATAATATTTGTAAGTCATCTGTTTCTCTGGCTCCTATTCATCTATCCCTCTTCTCTGAAAATGTAATGAACACCTTGCAGCTGAGACTTCCAGCTGCCTCCCTGACAAGGTTACACCACAGCAATGTTAGAAAAATGTGGAGAAACTCCATTTCTATTCAGATTATTTTTCACTGAAAAACAGTTCTAATGTATAAATTGAGAAACATCACTGTAATGTAAACAATAGTGCTAAGGAATTTTTCACTAAAAAGAAAATAACAGGTAGTATATTTTCTCAACACAAAAAGATCTCTGTGACTTTTTTTTTTTACCTTTTTAACAACATAATTGTTATAAACTAATTGTAAATTGATTTGGAATTTTTTAATTAATGTTCTCACAATAACATGTAAGATGGTGAAAGAACAGCGGTCAGAAGAGGCGTGATTTTAAATCTGGCCAACTATTAAAATCAGAACTGAAAGACACATCTGATCAGTATGAATTACTAAACAATTATGCCTGAGTCTTGGAAATGCTGTTCACACTCAAATACTTAATACCAAAAAGGATTTTTAAAATATAAATGCTTAGCAGCTCTGGAAGCCAGCATTCAGCATGGTGACAAAGAGTTTTGCCAACATCACAAATAATTTAGCCCACCTTGTACTTTTCCAGAATGTCTCAAATCTCAAGCATCTAAACCACAGAATTACAGAAACTCTGCCATCCTATAAACTGGCAGGAGACAAGAGGAATCCATCACATCTCCAGCTATAAGAACAGTGTCAGGAACAGAGGCTGGGTACAGCTAGGTTAGCCAAAACCCAACTTGCAGAGCTGCAGTTGTTATATGAAGCAATCTTGCTGGGCCTTGACCTCAGGTGATAAAGTGTAGGGCAAAAGGAAAACTTCTGCACAACCATCTGGGTGTAATCAAAGAAAGGATTTAATAATTTGGTGTCTATTGCAACTTTAATCTATGGGAAAGAAAAGGGAATTTAGTTGCAACAATTTTATTTATATGTATGAATTGTGGTAAAGGTTACTAAAGTTTTTGTGAAATGTTGTATTTAGCTGTAGATCCTGCAGTCATTTCCTATTCAGCAGTCATCAGGTATTTCAGCATCACTCAAAGCAAAAGGTTAAGGTTACTCATAATCTAAGTTTGCTTTCCTTGGCCTTTGGAAAATTGGATTCTTCTTATACAAGAAGCATTTCTGCTGTGTCCAGTAAATCACTGGACAAGCTCATATTTTATGAGGGCTTGGGCTTATTTTTGGTGTGTGTGCACTTTTGCAGTTTAACATTTTTTTGAGCTTTACACATGGTCTGCCTTCAGAACACTTTCATATCCTCAAGCAGATGGAGGACAGCTTCAAAGGAGAGTAAAGGCACCACTTCACAGAATATCTCTCACTGGAAACTTCAAGAGGAAAAAATGGGGCAGTACTGTACCAATACAGTAAATTCCCATTTTTTTCTCTGTTTATTCCTTCATTCTTTGATCCTCTCCCTGAAAGCACTATCCCAAGTTTCTTAGATAAAAGTATTCCATTTTCTAAATTCTCCACTCTAGTAAAACTTCCCAATATGAACAGAAAACTTCACCAAAGATGGAATAAAAGATTCTTTCCCTCCTTTCCAAGGCTAAATACAAACTGATACCAATTCAGGTCATGCCAAAGCCATCCAATGATCCATCAATCCCTTGAGCTACAAAACACTAACTCTTTCCTATGCCATTATGAGGCAAAATGCCTGGCAGGACAACCATCCTAAACTCGTGGATCTTAGAACACTCAAAGTTAACTTTAAATAAAATTCCTTAACATCAGCACAGCAGAGCTACGCTCATTACACAGGCTGAAAGCAACACAGCAGGAATACAGCTTTTAGATTATTCTGCTGTTAACTTTGACAGCAAAGAGCTGCTTGCCTTGCTTAGTATAAGCCAAAAATATTCAGTGTAGGGCATCAAAAGATAAAACTGCAGCAGTGCCTTTGAATTATTTTTCTGTGGAGATCCTAGCAACTCTCAGCTGCTCTGTAACTGAACAGTGCATCACACGTACTGTGGTGCAGTTCTGCTTCAATGAAGCAGCATCTGAGAAGCCCTTGTAAGGGGCTCCTTGTAAGGGAGTAAACAAACTTTGACAGAGACCACTGTATTTTGGCAGAGAACTACAAAACCTGTTTTTGCATGAACATCTCTAACTCTTTCAAGGTTAAGCATAGTTAAAGCATAAGAAGGACACTGAGAATCCTTAAGGTTAGTCAAAGGAAAAAAGAGCCTGTTTTTTCAGAAATTTTTCTTTGTTGTCTATCCCAAGTGTTTTCAGAACAAGAAGGATGGATGACCACACTACATGGTCAACAAAAAGAGGAGAAAAGTATAAACCCTCTATTATAGATTCCTTTTTCTTCCATTATGGTCATAGCCTCAGGAGGCTCCCATATTTAAGACTGTTAAAATGATTCAATGATTCCTTTTTTCTCTTTATACTATAAAATCAACATGCATGACATTTATTCAAACACAAATGAAACCAGAAAAACATACATGGAATGAATTTTTCCTTCTTGAGGGAGACTCTTCGCTTTCCATTCTTTCTTGGTGTTGCAACAAAATTTTAAGTTGGTTAACTAGGAAGAGATAAAAACCATTATCATCAATAAATAGTTACTTTTTTCATTGAAATTAGTATAATTTCTAACAATGTTTTAGCCATTTGCTTTCAGAGCAATCTTACCTGCATGACTGTGCTGCAGTTCCTGACTGGCTGCAGTCCCACAGTCATCACTGACCCTGTCTGCGTTGTCACTGTCCTCATCCACTGAGGACTGGTCAAATCCAGTGCCATCACCTTTTGCCAAGGCATGTTTTAGTTGAGAGATGCTTTCACTGGCACGCTCTAAAAAAACCCCAACCACATCATTAGCCACAAGAAGCAACATAAAAGAAAGGATTTACTGGCTATTATTTTAAATGGGAAAAAACATGAGAGAACTACAAGCATTCAGCATGTGTCTGGCTTGACTACTTGACCGAAACTCAGCCACTGGAAGCAATTATCTAATGCAAACAGCCAAAAAACCTATGTAAATACTAATTTTCCAGAGAAGAGCTAAACATAGCATCTTAGCCCCTCAATACATTAGGACTCTGCAGCAGCACAAGTAATAATATACTTGACTCTAAAATATTTCCCAGCATATGCACCTTCCATACTTTTCAATAAACCTAAAGCTCATGCTATATTTTCTACAATATGCAGGATTGGAAACCAAGAAAAAATGTTTTTGCATTTTAGTGATGCCACCACACATTATTACAAAGCAACATATCACACAATGAAACAAATACCTGAGTAAATAAAGTAATAACTCAGAAAACCAAGCCACCATAAAATAGTTAAATAAAGACCAATCACTTCTGAACAGCGTGAAAAATAAATAACACCACACACTATTCTAGAAAAAACACCCAAAAAACACAACAGAAAACCTCTATCCACATAAATATAAATATTTTCAAGAACTGACTTACTGACAGATGACACACTAAAGGTCTTATCTAATGTTCAATATATTTTTTCTTTGTATTCTTTTCTAATTTTTTTCTTGGATTCAGCTGACTTCATGAAAATCATAAGCATATTTTAAACAGTCAAAATGTAGTAAAACAAACCTAAATACCATTTACAAGGCAATGACTCAGAAAAGAAGGGTTTAGGTCAAATATTTCACTTTTGGCATACTTAAGCTCTTCTTCCTTTCTTGAGCATTCCAGGATGCTATGAGGGTGGAAGAGCTAATTGAGAAATGGCAGAAGTATCTCACTGATGCAATGGCTTAGATATTTAGCAAACTATGTTGCAATTATTTTTTGTCAAGAAGTGTTCAATGTCATTTAAGTTGTCATGTGGTGTGTCATCTGAGAGCATTAAAGTTCCTTCATTTCCCCATTCCCTGCAGATGTCTGCCAGAGAACCCCAGAGTACCAGTATTTGCTCTCTAGCCAAGGGACAAACAACAGAACAAACCAAACCAGAACCAACCAAGCCCATATATACTGGTTTTCCCAGAACTTCTCTCTCTTTGTAGTATTACAGCTTCTGAACGCCAAGCTACTACTTCATCCACAAAGATAACAGAGATCTTCTTACACCCTGTCCTCTTTCCCCATAAACATACAGGCCAGTAGTAGTGAACCACAATAAAACCATTATCAATGGCACACTGATGCCAATTTTTTTTTTTGACACCACTTTCCTGCCTCTGAAATAATGTCACCATATTCTGGAAAGCGTCATCAAGTATTTTCTTAAATTTCTCAAAATCTTGCCTATTTCCAAATTACTAATGTTGCTGTCATAGGCATAACACTCTCCACTGGGGAATTGGGAATTAGGAGGTCCCAGTGGTGTGGCTTTACATTCACCCCATACAAGAGGATCCAACACTTAGTTCAGTAAGTAAGAGTAGTAAGAGTTGAACTGGATGCCTAAAAGGGAATAAATACATTACAGTATTTTTTATTTCCAAAGTAAGGAACATAATTTTGAGCGTTAGGATAAAAGACAGTATATCAAGGAGTGGAAAGACTATATTTGTTATTTCTTACAAAGCAAAAATATTCTTTTTAAATAGTAAAGTAATTTTAAAAAACCACTGTGGATGCAAACTACAGGACAACAAAGAAAATGATTTTTTTTAAATGAATTAAGAAGCAATTAATTTTTAAGTCTCCACAATTCCATCTAACTGTTTCAGTTAAGCTACTCCTGTAATAGTATATTTTATAGAAACATGGCCTCAAGTGAAAACATACTTCAAAACCTGCTCACATGCAGCACTATGATTTGCATAACAAAATCAATCAGCACCTGTCTTTTCAATGTCTGAACAAGACTCTACAAATAAAATCCAAACATGTATTCCTGTACTATGCTAAAACATCATTGAAGTGCTATTTCTATTGGAACAGCTGATGATATAATTGAATTTGGACTCATGTGGATTGAAACTTCAAAAAAAAACCCCAACTTACTATTAAGCTCTTTGGTTTTCAGTGTTCAAAGGATCTGAGATGATTATGAAAAGTGACAAGTTAGCACCCAAATCTGATGGATCAAACTCAATACATTAAAAAAAAAAAAAAAAAATCAGTGTAACACTGATTTTTAACACTGAAGTCAAAACAGGAAAAAAATCCAGAAGGCATTGAGTCAGTTTAGCATTGCCTAAACAAGAGATGTTTTCTCAAGCACTAACTGCATAGAGCTCTTTTTTTAAAGAGTACTCCTTTAAATGAAAGCACCAAAGCTACCTCATTCATGGACTCAGAAATGCCATAGAAAATACTCTAGGAGCAAAAGAATCAATCATCCAAAACAACAGAATTACAACAGAATTGCCTGAAAGACATGGAAAATAAGTCCAGCTGGTAGAACCATTAAGCAGCATAAACTGAAGAAAACAAATGGCAGCTCTATGAAAAAGTTGTCACCCAAACCTAACAGTCTGGTTCTAAGAATGCCTACAAAAACATGAAGTTACTGGCTATAAATTCAACAAGTGGCATCACTTGCCATTATGGTTCCCAATCAGCAAACAGCCTTAGAAAATTAGAGAAGGAATTACACTGATTCTTTAGGTCTTTAAAAAACCCTGCAGAATTTTTGTGAAACAGTAACTGACAAAACAGACAATTAGACACACTAGCGAAAGCAGAAAGATTATAGCCATTTAAAGAAAACTTTCCTGTCCAAAATAAGATCAACATTTGCTTCCAGTGACAGCTAAAAAACTATAAATAATAAAAAACTTTTTGTGTTTAGCACATCTTGGAACACATCTTGGAACACATCTTGGAACTTTACTTCCCATTCTGACATCCAGCTCTTCTTCTTTCTTGGCTGCCAAACACAGGCATGTTACTGTGGAAGTAACATAGTATATGGCAGTTTTGAGACTAAAAGTATCCTGTCTATCACTACCTGTGCTGCTAGGATTTTACACGCAGCAATGAGCAATACCAGGCTGTTCATTAGTCAGGCCTCAAAAGATCCCAAGATGTGTGAAAGGCTCAGCTGCTCCAAAATAATAAATCCTTCTGATTTGGTTTCTTGGTCTCTTTTTTTTATGAGAAATAGGTAATTTTCAGCATAATTTTTACCAGGTTATCATCTTTAAAAGCACAGCTGCAGCAGTCATTGTCACAAGTTCCTACACCAGCCCTTTCTGCAGAGCATTAAGTATTTGACTAAGTTCTAGAAACCCTCACATGTGAAAACCTCATTGCCAAGTTCCTTGTGGCAGATTCCCCACCTTTAAAAAAACATTTTATATTCAGAAGAATACCTAGAAACATCTGCCAAATAAAAATAAAAGGCCTAAGCAAAAAAAAAAAAAAAAAGAATGTAATTCTAAGCTGCTTCAGTGTGACAGCTAACTTGTAGTGATGGAAACTGGGCCATATACTCACTTTTCCTAAGATGGCTTTGACTTCCCATCTCTCCTGTTTTATTTTTGGAACCACATAAAACAGCCGTAAAATGAAACTTTATTCAGAAAAATCTTATCTTGTCATCTGTTTCTCTTAGGGTTTCATCTCCATTCTCTGAAATTATGTAGGACACTGCACTCAGCAATGCAGTGGAATACAGAATGTATTTTCCACAATACCCTAAGATAGACTTGAGGTAGACAAGTGTATCAGGCTCAGTAACAATCCTAAAAAGGATTGTTTGCCCCTCTTTTGCTCCTGCTCTTTCACTGTCTCAGGTCCAACAGTGAGCCAGTGCTCTTTACTGAAGAGGCAGAAAACTCAACATAAAGATATGAGCTGATAGTTCTCTGTTCAAGAAACCAGAAATATGCTCAAAACAAAGAACTGGACTCTAAATAGTCTTCTCAACTTACTGCTGTTAGGATAACAAGGGAAAGTCACAGGAAGACATCACACTCTGCTCTTGGCAGTGGTGCAGTAGAAGGCCCATTGGACATTCACATTATGCCTGTCAATTTTCAGTTATTAATATGAATACAGCAGCTTGCCACTTATTCTCATTTACAAAGTACTTCTACTCCCTTGAGAACTTCTTATTAGAAATATTATCTCCTAAAGTTTTTAAGGTACATTTGAAATTGTCTCAATTATATGAAAGTTTACACAGTAACCAAATAATCCCAACTGTACAAATACCACCCTCTTAACTTAGTACAATACATAGCATTAAAGACTTTCATTATACAAGGTCAGGAAAAGCTACATTATAGAACCTCTGTTATTTATCAAAGCCTCTCTGTTGAGCTCTAAGACCACTTAGGTCTTAATCAGGTTTTTTTGGTCCAGATTTCTGCCCTCTGGCCACCAGACTCAGTTTACGGAACACTCAGGCTCCCTGTCTGCTGAGGCATTTCATTTTGCAACAAAGGACACTGCACTGAAATAACCAGTTGGTCTTTGAGAACTTCAGCACCTTTCCATCAAACTGAGTATGGCTGTAAAGTGATTCTTCTGGTGTCCAGCATGGGTGGTGAAAACCTGTTGCCATGAGCTCAGCCTGCATCCAGATAATGTCAAGCATTACAGGCAGGTTAAGAATGCTGTATTTCAAAAACATTAAATATTAACATTAATCATGCTTATGTGGCCCAAAGCATGCCACATAAAATTGCAGAACCCAGATGACAGGGTCATCCCAATGGGGAGAAAAATCTCAAGCTGTATAATAATACAAGAGAAATAGGTAAAGCATTAAGTTTGACAACTTTGATGACCTATTTATCCTACAGTAAATTCCTAACACTGGTAGTAATGATGTGGGAAATGCTTTACAGCTCAAGGGAGTTAAAAATTGTACATCACTGAGAAAAAAAAAGAGGTTCTTTGAGAAACACAATTAAATTTAGGTTATATTGCCCCCGTATTGGGGTTGTTTGTGCATCATCATATTTATTTCTTCATGAGAGGCGCCCCCAGATATATGAAATCAAAACCACCTTGGCATCGTATGAAAAGAAAATTATTGTTTCCAAGAATGTAACGGGGAAAGGCTCACCAGAAATTCAGGTTATGAAATTATTTAACAAATATAACAGATCCAGTGTAAGAGGATCCAGTCAGAAAAAGATAAAATGAAAATAAGTTGTATGAAGGGATACATGCATCCAATGCATCCATTAGATATGGTCAGCTCTAACAGTCTCACACACAGTTAAACAGCCCTGATATTTGTCAGCCTAACTGTTCTGCAATGACTGTTACCTGCAAGTGTCAGGTAGCATTACCATACCCATTTCATCTACAGGAAAAGTAAACAGAAATCATTCCTCAAAGTTCTATCTTGGAACAAAAGAAATCTATCGCTAATGTAACGAACTGACGCTGCTTCGAAAAGGAAGTAAAAAAATATTTGCTGAGAATCGAGTATCAAGTAGCTATTTGAAAATGTTTCCATGTTTTATCCTTGTTTCTTTCTTCTTTTGGCAACGTTGTTTCCTATGGCACAGGAAACATGCCAACAGGCCATGTGGGGGTGCTGTGCTCGGAACACAACTTCTCGCACCAGCAGGTTCGCATACCCACAAACTATCCGCTGGCTTTCTTCAGAATTCGGACATTTACCTTGCCCAGCCAGTGACAGCCTGAAGGCAGGCAAGCCCAGGTGTCACGGTGACAGGTTCAGGAGCTCTCTGTCGGACTATACACCGCGCTTCTTGGACAAAGCGGCACGTATGAAACCACTCGCTGACACGGGAAACAACCACGCGCATCAGAATCCATTTGTACCCTCATCTTTACGACGACTAGAATCCGATGGCCAAACCCCTCATACGAACAGAACCGTCCCCGGAGCGGTCCTGCCCGAGCCGCGTTACGGTCAGACGCGAGCGTGTCACGGCAAGAACGGCGCCCGCCATCGGCTGTGGGGACAGCCCGGCACAACTTCCCTGCTGCGCGCCCGTCCCAGCCCGGCCGGGGCGCTCCGCGGGACGGGGGCAGCCCCACACCCGGGCGCCCTCACCCCGCGCCCGTGCCGCTCACCTCGGAGGCGCCTCTGGTACCGCTCCAGGGACTCCTCCAGGGCGCGCTCCCCGCGGGGCTCCCGCATCGGGACGCCGCTGGCCGCCGGGGAGCAGCCGGCGCTGTGCGCCGGCACCGGGGGCTCCCCGCGGCGAGGCTGGGGGACGGTAGTTCCGCCCGTTCTACCTTCCCGCGTTGGGCTCTCGGAGGAGCCACCTGCGGGGATCTCTCCGGCTCCTGGTGGCCGACCGTTGCCGTCGGCCGCCGCAGCTGAGACTAGCCACGCCAGGAATCCGTCGCGCTTCCCGACGGCGGGAATGCCGCCGCCGGGACTACAAGTCCCGGCGTGCACCGCGCCGCCGGAGACAGAGTCCCCGCCCACCGCCCACCCTCGGCAACCGGGAAAGGGTGGTCGCCACAACCCGTCTCCCCTTTGTTGTGGATCGCGGCCGCAGTCGCGCCTGCGCACAGCACAGCCCATCCGCCTACGCCCTCGGGCCTGCGGCGGGCTCAGCGCCGGTCCCGCCACGGCCGGGGCGGATCGGAGCGGGAAGCACCGTTTACCTCCCGCCATCGCCTGCGCGGGGAGCGCCCGCAGCCCGGGGAGCGCTATTGTCTGCGGGCGGCGCAGGCGCACGCGGCCCCGCCGCCGCCGGGCTCCGGCGCGTGCGCAGTGCGGCGCGGTGCCGCGGTGCCGTTAGCCGCCGCTATGTGCAGGGAATAACGCCGGGGCCGTTGCCAGAGGGACACCGAGCGCTCCGCCCTCGCTCCCGCATCCCGCGGGATGCCGGCCCGCTGAGCACCCGCTAGCGACGGCCCCTCCCCGGCGCGCGAACCTCCTCGGAGGGGTGAGTGAGGATGATGCTGCTGCCGCCGCCGCCCTGGGCTGCGGGTCGGGCGGGAGCCGTGGCGGGGAGAGGGGCCGCGGTCCGCCCGGTGCCTATTGTGTCCGGAGGTGCCCGCCCGCCGGGAGCCGGGCGGGCTGCGGCCGGCGGAGGGGGAGGCAGGACGGTGTGGGTACAGCCCGCTCCCCCTCCCCCGTCCCCGCCGGGCCGGGAGCTGACTCCGCGCCCCCGCGTCCCTTTCCCCTCGCCAGCGCCGGGCGATCGCCGGTGCCGGGGGGCATCGCCTCAGGCGGGACGCGGACGGCATCCCGCATCCGGCATTCGGTGCTGCCGGATCCCGCTGCCCGCGTCTCCCTGCCCCTTCGCGCCCGCGGGGCGCCCCCGGCACACCCACCCCCGGGGCTGCGCAGCCTCCCCTCCCGCGGGCGGATTTCCGCGGTTCCTGCGGAGACGTTTCCAGAGGTTTAATTTTTTTTTGGGTGACCTTCTTTCACTGCCTGCCCCGGGGCTGGAGGCAGCGTGTTTCTCCGGATTTAAAAATCAGTGACGCCCTTCGTCTGGGATGCGGCGTTTCCCCCCATCTCCTTAAAATAATGTCTTCTGTGAAAGGGTGATGGAGAAAATCTGCGGGTTTCGCCTTTTCTCGTATTGCGTATTTCCAGCCGACGAGTCAGGTCCCCTGCTTCCGAAAATATCCTCCCGAAGGCGTGAGCTTTTCCTTTTTTCCAGGCGCTTCCCGGGAAAAACACGCAATCAGGGTTTTTGTCCCCGGCGGCGAGGAGCAGCCGGGCCCACTTTGTGCGCCCGCCGTGGGGACGAACGGGTTACTGCGCTAACAAAAACCCGATGGCGATGTTCGAGCAGAAAGCGGCGTCGCGGCGGAGGAAGCGGGCGGGAGGGGCGGAGCGGGGCGGGGGCGCGCCCCGGGGCAGCGGGGAAGGGAGCCGGGAGCCGGGCGCCGGGCGGGCACGGCGAGCGCTGCCTGCCAGCCAGCCCCGCCGGCCGCCCTGTGCCGAGCGCCTTTCCAGCACAAGCCGACAATTAGCCCATCAGTGCTCGCGGCGTGATGGAAAAAAAAAAAAGAGATGTAGATGCTATGCTGATGAGTTGTGTGTACATAAGGATTGCGTTATTGTGACAGGAGATTAGATAGCATCCACTGATCTGCACTTGGAGGAAATTATTTTCTTCCCTGTGAAAGCAAAGGTACTCATAAAATATTTAAGTACTTTGAAAGAATAAAGCCTGTTCTAGCACTGCGATGATCATGTTTTCTCCTTTGGAATGCCATTCAGTGCTTTGTGACAGCGTTTCTGGCCCTGGGCTTGTGTCTGCAAAATGATATGTGGGATGGGACAGTTTTTGTAAACTGAACGGAGGAGACATGATTACATATGCTGTGATTTCCTATGATTAATTTCCTCTAGGAATTACTTTTTGTCCAGATGCTGAGAAGTCCGTCTTGCTAAACTCTGCTGATATGGAAGCTCCTCAACTTTCAATTTTATTTAACGATGAAAAAGTTAAACACAAACACTGCAAAGAATCTCGCTTAATTCTTTGATTAACACTTTTTAAAACACTTTTTCACCTTCATGTAAATGTTCTGTTCTTGTTGGCTTTTTTTTCCCCTTTGTCTGATAGAGGTTAGGAAGGCTGGCTGAATAGAGAGAGTAGTGCAGCTGGGGATACAAGGAATTTTGTCAAAATCTCAAGAATCTTGAAGTTATTTGGAATGGATCAGATTAAAATGCTTTCTTTAATTCTTTTGAAGCGAAACCTTCTAAGTTGTTACCAAACTTTGGCATGACAGAGCATTGTTTGGGGAGTGGTTTTGACATATGACTATTTCCCATATCTAATCTGACTTTTGAAAAAAACAATGGTTTATTTCTGTATTGAGTTTCATCTACTGTGATGGACTTGACAAGCAAAATTTCTTAAAAAGTCTGATGATAACATACAAGCCAGGAAAGCTCCAGCTTATGAAAATGGACTGGAAAAGTCTTATGTTCATTTGTAGGTGAGAGCTTGGAAACTTTGTTAAATACCTGGAATGAAACCCAAGGCATGAGAAGTTGCATAAATGGATTTTACAGTACCATTTCCAGTTCTTGGCATTGCAGGGAGAAGGTATTTAATGTATATTGATACCATAGTATCTCCTTGATTCAGGACAGTTTCCATGTTAGCACTGCTTTTCTTAGCTTTGCAGGCAGAATGGAACTGAGATACAACAGATTGTTTTTACTTTAGCTAGAAAGCAAAGAAAAGCTGTGAAATTCTGGTTTTCCTTTAGAAAATTCTGAACTGAGGCATCAGATATGGAATATAGGAGATATGGCAGGGTTTTCTACAAGTAAATTCTCTCTGCTTCTAGCACTTGTGAGATTGTAAAGGAACACAATGGCACTTCCCCCTGTTTGAAGAATATGCATAATGTAGTAAAAATGGATTGTGTTGTGACCAAGAGACTGCAGTTTGAGAAAAGGAAGTTGTTTGTGACTGAGGGATGGAGCTTCAAGTCTGCTGGCTGGGAGCTGGGCTTGGATGTGTGCATCTCCTCTAAAATGCACATTTTCAGTGTGCTGATGGAGCCTGTGGGAGCCTTCCATTGTCTGTAGGTTTGTAATGCTCTCACCAAAGGCCTGCGTGTCTTCCGTTCTAGTATTGATCCGTGTGTGTATCCATGCATTTTCGAGGGACTGCTCTACTGAGAGCAGCTTCCTTCAGTGCTCAGTGCTGATGTTTCCCTGGATCACAGTCCAGCTAGGGCATTCAATGGGGCAGGTGTCATGGGGAAAAGTAGTGTGTGATGAGGTGACTTCAACTGCAACAGAATGCATGCAAATAAGGGTGGGAAGAGAGTTGTTTAAATAACTTCATGTATGTCTGTTGAACAGTTAGACATTCAAAAAAATACAAAAATAAATTGCAAATGCCTAGTTCTGTTCTGTGGTTCAGTTTCTCTGACCATACCACCAAAAAGCTGGGAGGCTGTTTTTGTTCTACAGGTGCATTTGTGGGTAGAGTGATCTTTTTAGTTAAATTTGTGTTTGACCTTCAAAAAACCCTTATATTTTAAATTGATATGTATATAATTTTTTTTCATATGTCAAAACCAACTTGTCCTAGAGGTTTCAAATAAAAGCCACAATCGTATTTTAGTAGATTTGCTGATGTAATTAGATTTCAGGTGGGGAGACCTGTGTTTGGTAATGTATTCAGTGCTGCATCACTGAAATTGAGGTGTGTTCTGCTGGCTCTTAGATTGTGGGGGAGAAATAAGGGAGTGGGGTGGATATTAAAGAGGCTGACTAGTTGTTCTCCTGTCTTAATGGCTCTGTGTGGAGTATTCCCAGTCACTCCCTTCTCTTTGGGTTTGGTACAGCATGGCTGCACTGCTTTGTTGCAGTGACTCTGGTGGTTTGCAAAGTACATGAGAAGTTAATTCACTCCACTAACCCAGGAGAACACTATTTCTTTTCTTTTTGTTTTGCTCTTTTTTTTTCTCCTTCCTCCCTTGGATTAGCAAATTGAATTATCTTATTGTGTGGTCAGCTGAGTGCCAGAGCAAGTACACAGAACGGGGTCAGCAGTGTCAAGCCAGGGAGAGGGGAATACTCATTTTTCCAGTAGCAAAGATAGATTTAATCTGCTTTACTGTCCTGTATGGCTGTCCCCTGCACCACTAAAGGCTGCTGTGGTCAGACAGGAGGTGGGTTATGTATTAACCCAAGAAAACAAAAAATTAAGATACTGGGTTTGTTCTGATAGTCTTTATTTGAGGTCCTTGATATGTAAAATGTCCACAGCCACAGACTAAACATTCAGAACCTATCTCTGGAAGAAAAAAAAATTTCTCTGGAAAGTAAATGTAAAAAAAGGAAGGACGAGTAGTTCTGTTAAGCATTGTGGCCTTTGTACTAGGATAAGCAGGATTTTTGGTCCAGGCTAATGTTGGTATCTTCTCCTTTATGGAATTTAGGGATGTAAATTTTCAAGTATTTTCATAGTTTTGTCTCTCCTAGTTACTAGTTTTGAAGTATGTGGGTTTTGTGAATTGTAGGATGGTTCTAGTAGGAAGTGGTTTTGAGAAAGAGTAAGTCTTTAAATTCAGAGATTAAAATTCAGAGAGTAAGTTTTAAAAACAGAGATTAAAACATAGTTTTTATTTTTATTCCTTGAATAGAATGTGATAAATTTTTCACATGTGAGCCCAGCAAAGCCCAGCTTTGTTTCTCCTTCTCTTTTTCTCCTCTGATAAACTGTTAGTGAAAAAATAGACTTTTCCTTAGCTAGGTGCTTTTCAGAGCTTTGGCATCACCCACTGGTGGGTCTAGTTGGCTGACTCAGGTCCAACAACTGCAGCTCTCTTCCTGTCTTGCTCCTTTGGTTGGTTTTGCTCCTTTTATTGCAAGGTTTGGTGTTCTTGTAATAGACTCCTGTGTTTACTTGTTTCCATTCTCTTGAACTGAAATGTTTTATGTTCTGATCTAGTCAGTGAAACTTAAGAGGGTATTGTCCTTGACGAATAGCTGAGTCTTCTGAAGTCTGTGTGGTGCATTTTCCAGATCTCATTTTGTACTTCATTCCAAACAAAATTCTGGTTCTGCTCATTTTGTTTCTTTCCAGGAAGAACTGCAATTATTGAGCTTTTCAGAGACATAATAACAGAAGTGGTGCCACTCCCTGGCATTTCCAAGATGTTTCTTTGTGCACAGGGTATTTAGTTAGTCTTCAGCTGTGGCATACGAAAAACTTGTAATCAATCCATTAGCAAGTCATTATGGTCTGAAAGTAGTAATACACCCAGTGCATTTAATCAGATGTACTTGCAACTTTTCCCTCAAAATTACATGCCCAAATAATTTTGTTGATGATCTTTCTATTCATTTGCAAATATTTGCCCATCTAAATATGCATTCTATTCTGTGTTCAAAACCAAAGCCTTTTCAATTTTGTCTTATTTGTCTTCTCAAAGTGGATTGCACTTCAGAATTAGGAAGAGAAATGCAGGAAGTTAAGAGTGTCACGATACCTTTTCAGTTTTCTCATGAACATATTTCCTGCTTTCATCAGTCCTACTACCTTCTCTCCTCCCTACCCTGTAACCTGGTTGATTATTTAGCCCTATGGAACCAGATCATCACAGGAGTCTTGATGTCAGGAATAATTCTACTTAACTTCACAATGTCATTTACTAACCCAAAAACACTTAAAGGGTAATATTGTAGCTTTACTTCTCTTTTTTTCCCCCTTTGGAATCTTCCTTAAAATGGCCACATAGATGGACCTTTGTTCTGATTTATACCCATTATCTTTTCTCCAAGAATAGGTATAACCTGGTGCCAAGGGAGAGTTGAAAAGGATGCAAGCAATATTTCTTGCTTTCTGCTGAGGCACTGCTAGCCTCCCATCTATTTTCTGCTTCAAACTTTTGGATAAGGTGTAGTTTCTGTTAAGGATTGTTCCTTCCACTTGGTCTTCATTTCTTCAATTGAGTCTTGAATAGGCAATTCAGTAAAAATGACCTAATTTTTTATTCATGTTGAGCAATATATCAGCTTAATTAAATAATTAGTCCTGGTTTTCTACAATTTGTTTTACTGCAAAAAAGCTGTCCCAGTTTTTTGAGAATAATGATGAATACTCTTCTGGTCATTCATCTCCTCTTTCTTTAAATGGTCATGTTTTCTTTTTGTTGTACTTGGTTTCTAGGGGGTATAGTCAGGTGAAATGAGGGTGAAGCCCTTCTTGTTGGAATGACTCTTTGAGGTGATTCACTAGTCAAAAGCTCAGCTTGAATTTTAGCTCTAAGTTGACTGTGACACTGGCTATTACAAATATTTTTTTTATTTTTAAGCAGAAATTAATCAGGAAGCCTTTAAGGAGCCACTGAGAACCCAGAACTTGTTAGCTTTTGCATTAGCAAAGAGTTTTGAAGAACAATATTAACTTATTGATGTAAGAATTATGGAACCTGTATATTTTTTTCATGTTACAGATATACTGGCTTTGGTGATCATTGTGTGTTTGTTTTACTTTTACAGTTCTTATTGATAAACATAATAAAAGGTCTTTTTCAAAAACTGTTTTTATTCTAAGTGTTGTGCAGTCATCATGCTCTCATAGTCATTTAAACATCATGCTGATTATTTTATTGGGCCAGATTGGTGATAATTGAGTAGAGCCTTTATTTTGATGAAGTCATTGTAGACTTGAATCTTGAACAGCCTTAGTGAAATTAATTAGTTCTAAGTATGCCATAATTCCTGCCTCTTTGTTTAGGTAAGTGTTTTTAGTTTCAACTTCTGGCATTTTGATCACAAATTCTGTGGCATGTTTTTAATGAATCAAATCTTAATTAATCAGCTTTTAAATTCACCTTGTGATCTCTTTTTAGACAAGCTCCAGTCCTAATAGATCACAAGCAATCCTGTGCCTAACTGTTTGTTGCTGAGTGCTCCTCTGAGAGGTGCAATTGCATGCCCACTGTCAGTGCCACAGATGCCACATTACGTGGCACATCCAAGAGGCCTGAATTCCTCAAGGTCTGAAATGAAGATTGGAAGCATATGAGTGTTTTTCATGTGAAAACAGATTCCTGATGGAGACAATTGTCTCCAGTTGTTCTGTGGAGAGCTGCAATGAGGCTTCTGATGAACATGCTTTATTTTTTGGGGGTTTCTTGTTGTTGGTTTTTTTTTTTTCTTCTTCTGTAGATAGTACCGTGTGGCTTTGTTCTCTTCAGTTTTTGTCATAGTTGGAGAACAGTAAGAAAGATAATGTTGCTGGCATAGAACTGAAATTAGTCAGTAGGATATAGTCAGTAGGAGTATTATGGAAAAGAATAAGTATTTCAAAGAAGAACATTACCCAAAACCAAAACAAAACTAGCAGAAAAGAACACTAATAATAAGCAATGGAAGAATACGTTTGCACAAAAAAGTCAGGTTGAACTTAAGCTTGGATATAAATTGAGTCAATCACTTGAAGGCCCAGATATGGTCACAAACTTTTTTAAAATTCTTTTTAAAGTTTGACAGTAACAATACTTGAAATAAGGTAGCCATTGCAGAAAATGTATCATTGTTTCTGTAATCATAGTTTGCCACTTGATGCTGAATCTTTATACCCTGTTTTTTGTTGGCTCTTTTCCTCATTCCAAATTTTATTTTTGGCTTCCTTGGGCATGGGTAAGTTTCTGTCTGCCCCAGGTCTTAGTGCAGTCAGTGGATCTTCAGGTGCTGCAGGTTACATTTGTGGATGGCAGGATCTGTTTTCACACAGCAACACAGAGCCCCATATAATTCTGTTGCATTATATTCTTTAGTTTGCTGTAAGAAGTTTATTGCTTGTCATTACCAATATTTTATTTTTCCATTTTCCTGAAATAAATACTACTTTTTCTAGGAATTTGAAACTTCTAAATAACACATAATTGTCTTGCATACTGGATGCAAACACATTTTGCTTTTCTCCATTTTTGTGGCCTGAATGCATTTTCTTTAGCACACTTTAGTGGCAACTTCAGTTGTCAAAGTTAATTGTGCTAGGTGTTGTGTTGTTGAAGCTGCAAATAGCAACAGTCACCTTCCCCCTTAGGGCAGACTGATACTCCAGAGTCTGGTTTGTATTGAACTCTTGGAGGATTGTCATTGCACGGGGCTTGTTTCAAAATGCTGCCTGGTTACTGGCTTTGAGGAGGTCACTGTTTGTGACAGAACAAGGAACTAAGTTATGCAGCCTTTCAATCACCCTTCAGTACCTGCATGTAGTTGAAGTGTTTTAAAGGTTTTTTTTTATTCATCAGGGCTTGAGTTCTAGTGTATTCAGAAGTGAGAAATTTCTTTCTGCCAGAGTTTTTGATGTTGCTTTTGGTCTTAAATTTTACTTACCTCGTTTATATACCCACACAATAACCATTTTCAATTGGTTTGGCTAATACAGCTGGGTATTTACTTGAATATCCAACAAGATGAATTCCTTTTGAAGTCTGGACAGACTATAGCATATAATAAAGTCCTTTGAAATGTGGCAGTAAAAATAAAGGCTGAACCATCAAGACAACTGAATCAGGAAGTCATGAGTTATTTGTTGTCAAGTTTAGGCAAATGGAAACCTTTAATTTAATTTAAAAGTATGAATGTTATCAAACATACTTCTATTTTTTGCATGGTTAATGAAATTAATTCAAACAGCATTGTGGGACAATACTAGTTTAAAGAGGTTAAGATCCTTGCATTCTTGGATTCTGTGAGTCTTTCCCTTTGTACAGTTTTATTGCAAAACCAAGAAAAGCATTAAGCCTTGCTATTTTTATCTTTTGTGGTTTTTGAGGGACAATGCCATTGATCTTAAAAAAATTATACAATAATGTCCATGTATTGTTTTATATATATAGTTATTTCCATAGGAATTCTTCCTTTCTATTCATGATACTTATTCACATTAGGGATGACTGATCTAAAACAGATTTAGAAGACCAACATGAGATGAGAGACTAAGGATTTGATCATTGGGTGTCATATAAAATATGGTTGAGCAAGTGAAAAAAGAATAAAGTACACACTGAAACATTTTACAAAGTATATAGTTTTAATCTCTAATGGATAAATATTAAAAGCTACTTTATATTTGAATAGAAAGCACTGGACCAGGTTGCCCAGGGAGGTGCTGGCTGTCCCGTCCCTGGAGGTGTTCAAGGTGAGGTGGGGCCCTGAGCAACCGAGTCTTGTGGAATGTGCCCTGCCCATGGCAGGGGGTTTGGAGCTTGATGATCGTTGAGGTCCTTTCCAACCCAAGCCATTCTGTATTAATAGTCCTTACAATTCCTATAGATTGGTCTAAATAGAATAAGTCCTGTGAGGCTTAGGGGGATTTGGTGGAATTGCCTTGTGTTCTCATAGCAGCCTAAGCAGAGCTTGCTACTGGCTCTCCTGGTCCTGCCCTGTTCTCCCCTTTTCTGCCACTCTCACCTGCACAGCCTCATCCCTTTTGCTTAGGTCCTACCCTGGTGTGTAGCTTCTGGGCACCATTCATTTGTTTATGGGAGGGGAGAAGAGCACAAGAGTTACTGTGTGGTGAGCTGAACATTGAAATAGCCCAGCTCAGCTGCACAGGCACGTGTGGCCTGCAGCTGTGGTGAAGAGAGAAGTCCTGACTTTGTGCTTGGGGTGGGGTGAGAGGGCTGGGATCCTGGCAGCAGAGAAATGGCACAAGCTAATGTGGAACTGCAGCTTCTTCACTTCAGCATTAGTTTGGTGAGGCTTAAAAGTGCGCCTTTGCCTGTCCACTGAATCTTCAACACTAGGATTTGAAAATAAGTCAATACTGTGAAGTTCTGGACATGCAAGCAGCTCATGACAGGGTATCTTAATCTGAGTATTAGTGTTGTCAGTATATATTAATTAGATAGTATATATTAATTTTGCATAGTAACTCCTATTCCATGGCAGATGGAGGGAACACAAGGTACTTCACACAAAGCAGGCTCCTTGAGATTTGCTGCAATAGAAGTGTGTATAGAGGAGCTGCTAATAAGGAAGAAGTGCCGCACTATAAATTTCACATCCCATACTGTTCGTGTATTTATATCTTTAAATTTAATTAAGCTACCTTCCCTGTTTCAGCTAGTAAAACTTAGGCACAGGCTGCTTCCCTCTCATAAATTCTGCATACACTGGAATTTTACCAAATATTAAAAGCTGTGCAGAATCTGGAAATGTGTTTTCTTTCTCTCTAACCAAATCTGCAAAAATAACTGAAAAGCGCTTTGAAGTTGAGGATAAATTTTGAATAAAAATCAGTCTTTGGAGCTCTGTTGTTCATAGAGGGTTTTTTAACTACTTAGAATGAAAATGAGATAATAAAGACTAATTGTTTTGTCATGATTAATCAGTATTCTTTTATTTTTTCAGCTGCCTTTCTGTCTGCAAAAGATTGCAAATTGTTAGTTACTGGTGTATTCTAGACCAGCTGTTTTCTAACTGTATAGTTCAACTTCTGTGGATGTACTGATGGACACAGTTGGACCATTATTAATGAAACCTCTTTTTAATCCATTATGGTGTCTGTGTGTTTATCTTGCAATGCCATGAGAATACACTTGTTTTGTTCAAAATGCTTGTGTGCCTGGATGGGATGCCCTTAACCTGCTCATCTTGGGAACCAAGTACAGGGAATGTTTGAATTTTTTCTCTCCCTCCCTCTAGTGTGCAATAGTACGTGGCTTGTGCAGTCAAGGCTAAAGGGAAAAGAAACCCCACTTCTGAAATTCTGGCATCATTGGGAAAGCACTTTGCCTTTGATTTGAAGCAAAGCAATCCTATTATGATAAAATAGAAAAATATATGCAGGAGAACAAGTAATGTCTGGTTTCTTAGGGATGTGTCCTGCATCCCAAACTGTACTGAATCTCAACATGCACATGAGCTCACTCTTGGGGAAAATAACTTGTTCTGTTCCCCACAATATTCTGTGGGGGAAAATAAATTGAGTGGCAAATGCCCTTCAAAGGCAGTGAGAGCACAAAGAAGCCATGTGAGCACAGGTCAGCCAGCAGGCTGTAAGGAGCTGGGAATTGTTGAACTTGTAGCACAGTGTTTCTAGTGGGACAACAGACTTGTTCTTTTGAACTTGTTCTGCTCAGTTCTCCATTTTCCTGAGAATGGAGCTTTGTAACTCTGAAATCTCCAGCTCTCTAAAGCTTGCTTTTGGGAGGAGCAATTGGTGGAAACAAGATATTTGCTTAAGCCTTACTTCCTCAGGTAACTAAAAATGGTTTCAGTAAGAGTTCTAATTGCTAACTGTGTGGTAGAAAGAGAATACATTTTTAAAAAACCCTGTTTCACAGGAACTTCCATCTGAACATGAGGAAGAACTTCACTGTGGAGAGGTTATGGAGTCTCCATCACTGGAGGTGCTCAAGAACTGTCTGACACAATCCTGTGCCCTGTGCTCTAGGATGAACCTGCTTGAGCAGGGAGGTTCGACTGGGCAACCCACTCTAAGTCCTTCCAACCTTATCCCTTCCAAGATTTTGTGAAACATAGAATAATTTAAAGAATACAGGATGTGAATTGTTCCAGCCTTTAACAATGGAACTCATCATGGTCTGTCTTAATCAACTTCTTATGCTCTTGTCCATATTTAGTTCCATCTTAAAATGTTGTAAAATATTTTGGGTTAACCAGAAGATTATTTCTCTGCTGCAGCAGCATGGTCAGTCTTGCTTAACAAAGCAACTGAGCTTAACAGAGTTTGAAGTATAATCTTTTTGTTGGAGACTTAAAATTAGTAACTTTTGTATAAGTGTGGGTAGTTTTTAAACTAAGAAAAGTCCAAGCCTTCAAACTTGTTCACTAAAGTGCAAATAAAAAGACAAGAAGCATAACTTGTTCCTTTTTGTGGATAGGGTTGCAGAACCACTTCCTCTTGTTTGGTTTGATGCTTGGAGAAGTATGTGCAGTTTGGAGTTCTTCCCATTTAGCCTTCCCTTTCACATCTCTCTTTTTTTTTTTTTTTTCCTAAAGGTGAAAAGTTATTGAACTTACTTACAATGGGAAATAAATCTATATAGATTTCCTCCCATAGATTCCTCCAGATTTCTCTCCATTGAAAGACACACATTCATTTAATAGCCTTTAAAAATATTTGTAGTATGATACTAATAAAAGCATTTTCCAGTGGTCTCCAAGTATTCTGAAATGAATCAGATTTTAATTGCAGCATTTTGCAAAATATATGCTAGTGTACTGAATCAAGTTTAAATCCCCAGTTGTTAAACAGGCTTATAAAGTCCACATGCAAATAGTCTGCTTACCTAGCAGTGAGGACTCCTGATTGTGATTTAGTTGGTGGGTTGTAATCTACCTGCTCAAACAAGTTCTTGCATAAAAATGTTGAGCTCTATACGCATTTTATCTGTTAATTCTGAAAGTTTATTTTGATGATTCACTTTTAACTGTTTAATGACATTTAGTTAATAAGAAATAGAATTAAGACTTACTGTGCAAGTAGCTACATTCCTGTTTGTTTGCTGCACACAGGAAAGGAGTGAGTAGGCACCACAAGCAGATGTAGAATAGCTTCTCTGTGGGGAAGCCATTTACATTTTAAAACCTTTGCAATAGGTAGAACAGATCATTAAAACCATGGGTATTCCTAGGATTTGTGCAAATGTCTTACCCTGCTTTCTGTCTTGCTGAAGTCCTAATACTGTCATTTTGACAGCTGTTTTATGTGATCATACATTGAGAAAGTGTTTGTTACATTTGGTACCTTTCATTTCATGGGAATGGGAGAGATAGGAGGACATACATAAAAGAAATGCCATATTCCAGACTGCAAGATTAGATTTCTTTTGGACTATTTGGCTTCTGGTTAAAGAACCAAACAAATAATTAAAATATAAGGCATTTTACATCTTGTTCTACTCAGTTTTTATATGAATCTCCAGGAAGAGGTCTTCCCATCAGAAAAAGATTAATTCTAAAAATGAAGTCTAATGTTTTTGTCTGATACTATAAAATGCTGAAAAAGAATCTGATCTCTTTGCATCAGAGTTACCATGCTAAGTTTTAAATAATTTTGATTTTAAGCCTGTCCTGATGTTAATTACTGTACAGAGTACCCATGGAGCTCAACATAATTATGGCACAGAATTATTTTTATGCTTTGTGCATGCACACATACTCTGCCTCTCTTCAGACAGTGAAGATTGCCTAGAGCAAACATCTCTTGCAACTTTAGGGCTAAAGTATGAGCTTTTGCTTGCTTTGTAAAGTAAGTTCTTTTTTTTAATGTAGGGCTTGTGTTACTGATCTTGGAACAAACAACTCAGTGTATTTCCAAGAAAAATACATCTGTGGACTTGGCTGTCGAGGGTAATTGTAAAAAGCTCCAAAGCATTCCAAAAGGGAGAGGATAGAATGTATCAACTATTTTGTGTGGAACATGAATGTTTTTCATGTTACAGTGGAGATGTAGCAAAGAATAATAATTGAATGCCTTTTTGAAGTTATGTATCTGTATTGCTATGAATGGATGTGGAAATTGGTAACTTTGATATCAAGAACTGTCCTCCATCACTTCGACTTTCAAGTTTAGCGTACTCATCCATTGTGTCAAGAAGTAAATGGGAATTGAAAGGGGAAAGGTAGATATTAAAACTACTTCAATACGTGCTTTTCTTTGGAAATTAAACTTATCTTTATGCTCAAAATAAATAATTCCTAGTATAAAGGAAGAAAAAATTGCATTGCCTTGAATGTAATTAAATCTTACTAAGTATCTTGAGTCACAAGCTAAACCCCATATATTTCACAATAATTTTGGGGAAAGTGAAATCACCACCCTTGGGAGGTTAAGAGGTCCAGTTTTATTTGCAAGATGCTATTTGTTTTTTTCTGTAGTGCTCAGGGCTGTGGTCAGTACTTGGCCAGTGCAAATAAAACCACCTCATCACACACAGCCTACAAAATCACTTGAAGGCACTCTGAATAGGAGGTGGAAGAGGAGGACTTGACTGCTTCTTTTAAGATTGCATTCTGCCTGAGTGCCATGCCTGATTTGTGTTTGTTTATTTATTTATTTTCCTATTTGGTAATCTTAGCAATAGTGTAGTGTGATATGGAATAGAGGGAAAGGAAGGATTTCTGTAGCTTTCCTCACAGGTAGCTTTTTCTCTAAGATGATTTGGTTATGATTTCTTTAGCTGGCTTGCCACAATAGTTTCTAAAGGCTACTTATCAGATGTACTGTTTTATTAGCATACTTGGTATGCTAATCTCTCCAGAGATGACCTCTTTTGACCATGTGAAATAGGGAATTTTAAAAATAATTTCTTTTATGCAATTCCTTAATCTGAATGAGAGTGATGGACAAAAAAATGAACACTCAATTGTTTGAACATAAATTGAGCTACTCTTCTAAGCAGTTACTAGCCTTTATTTTAGCTGTTTATTGAGAGCAGCTTTTGGAAGGTATTGCTGTTCAGTGTGGGGAGGCTGCTGAGAAGTACATTCACAAGAAATGATTTTTTGTTAATGATTGTAAAGATTAGGGATGCAAAATTAGCTGTTTCTGTAATAAATGCAAAATGTCATTATTGTCTGGTATCAAAGAATAAAACAGGATAATTCTTAACATCTTAATCCTAGTGGCCAATAAGAGAGTAAGTTTTAGTGTTTAGATAGGATAATTAAAAGGAAAAATTCAATCTTCAGGTACTTCTCATTCCTATAAGAACAATATATGTATAAAAAGTCTTGTGATTGTTGTATAAGACTGTATTCATGTACAATACCAGTCCGAAGTAGTTTTCTAATCAGGCTAAGGATTTGCTTGTTTACCAGTATTCTCTATAAAGATAACCCAGTATTTTATTTTTTTGTCGAATTGGTGTAGGACTTCATTTCAGTCTGCTGTTCCTAATGCCATTTGATCTCTTAAATTCTGCCAGGAATTGTGATATGTTGTTTCTTTTCCCCCTTAATAGCTTCATAATTTATTTTTCTTTTGGGGGTAGTGACTTAGCCACCTCAACTGCCAGTTCCCTCTGGACCTGCGTGTCTCTCATCAGATTCAATTGTGCACTTGTGCACAGACTTGTGCACTTTCAGGTTCTTTAGGTCATCTTGACCCTCATCTCTTACAGTGGATGGTTTCTCATTCTCCCAGTCCCTGCCTTTGTCTTTTGTGACATGGGTGATGTGACTGGAGCTTTTACTGGAGAAGAACAGGGCAAAAAAGTGGTTGAGTGCCTCAGCCTTCTCCATATCCCCGGTAACTAGGTCACTCTTTTCTCCAAAGAAATTATTCTTGTTGTGCTTGGCATCACTGGCCAGATTATTCCATTAGGGCACTAGCTTTCCTTGCCTGATCCGTGGCTGTTCATACGGTATTTCTTATCCTTATCCTCCGAGCTCCTTATCCTTGCTTCAGTCCTCTGTGGGCTTCTTTTCTGAGTGAGTTTGGGTTTGTCCAGAAGCTGCTTTTCATCTATGCAGGTCTCCTGGCAAATCTGCCCAACTTCCTTTCTGTTGGGATGCATCTCTTCTGAATTTGGAAGATGTGATCCTTGAATATTGATGAGCTTTCTTGAACCTCTCTTCTTTTCAGGTCTATATCCTACTCTAAGAAAGAGACTGAAGATCCCTGAAGAGGCCAAAGTCTGCTTTCCTGAAGTCCTTAGGGCAGCGAGCTTTCTGTCCACCCTCTTTGCTGCCCTAAGGATCTTAAACTCTTCTATGGAGCCAAGGCTGTCCTTGAGCTTCATATTCCCCACCAGCCTCTCCTTGTTGGTGAGAGCAAGGTGCGCCAGCCCCCCTTTGTTGGCTCCTCTAGCACTTGCAGAATGAAATTGTGATCAGTGCGTTCCAGGAACCCTGCCGTGTTATCCCTCCAACAGATACTGGGATGGTTGAAGTCCTCATTGAGGACCTGGATTTGTGAATGTGAGGACATTCCTGTCTGTCCATCAAGGGCACCTTATCTGCTCAGTCTTACAGGTTACACCCACTATAATGACACCTGTTCCTGCCTCCTTTTAATCCTGATCCATAAGCTCTCGGTCAGCTCCTCATCCATCCCCAGATGGAGCTCCGTGCTGGTTACTGATATGGAGCGTGATATCTCTTCCTTTTTGCCTTGTCTGTCATTCCTAGAGACCCTCTATCTTTCCATTCTAGCACTCCAGTCACAGAAGCCATCCTACCACATTTCTCTGATGCCTTCCTGGCAACTGGAGTTCAAGGGCCTCTTCACAAGCTTGGCAAACCTGTGTCCAAAGCTACTCTTCCCTTTCTCTGATAGATGAACCCCAGCAGTGCTCCAGCAGACCAGGTTTTTCAAAGTCAGCCCCATGGTCTAAGAAGGCAAACCTCTGTATGTGGCACAGTCCTGTAACCATTTATTGATTCTCCAGATTCAGTTGGCCCTTTCCAACCCTTCCCTTTAACTGGGAAGGTTGATGTGAAAACTGCCTGTGTTCCAGAGTGCTTTATCACTGCTCTGTAATCCTTGGTACTCCTTTGGTTGCTTCTGGCTGTATCACTGGTACCCACATGAAATAATAGCAGCAGGTAATTGTTACTGGACCAGATCTTTTTGCATTCTGTGACACTCAAATGACTGATAGCCATCATGTAAGCCTTATGTCTCATACATTCCTTTGCAGCATTGCTATGTTGATACATATATATTACGCTATACGTGGTGTAATAGTAAAGGGCATGATCTCAGGATTCTTTTTTTTTTTTTTTTGTCATTATTATCTAAAAAAGAGAGTAGGATAAGATCTTTAAGTCATGGTCCCTCAAAATCAAAACCCCAAAGCAACTTTGGCTGCAGTTGCACTGTTGGCAGAAAAAGAAATCTATTTCAGTTGCTGTTCTGACAACCATTCCTGTGTGTCACAGTGGTAAAATAGACATGGATCTAATTCTGACCCAGACCAGAGGATAGGATGCTTGTGCAGTTCCAGAGCTGCAGCAATGTTACAGCACACATTTGCTGCCTGCCAAAGGGCAACAGCCTCCTGAGCTGCTTTCTTGTCCTTTTTCCATCAGATGCATGGGGTGACGTGTAGGGCAAGAAGAGTATGTGAGTCCTTTCTGTAGAGATCTCAAACTCCTTGAATGAAGCAGGAAAATTTCTCTTTATGCTTAGTGATATTCACAGCTGGAAGGCTTCTTTTTTGGAATTAAAATATGAGGAAGTTTCTTCCCTCAAATGCTGCTGAGGAGTCTGTGGCCTGTCTTTGCTAGGTTCAACTTGTCTCCTCCTGTTGCTGTTTTATGGTAGGCAGTATAGGTAATGTTCATATCTACCAATGTAGGATTGTACTAATAAAGAAGTAAAGGGCATGACTGAACTTGATGTCCTGATTCTTGCCCTTTTTTTTTCATCTGTTAGTTATGTCTATTTTTTTTTCCTTCTTAAGTTTAAAATACCTTTTAGAAAAACCTTTTTTTTTTTTTTTAAATACTGGATGTAGCAGATGTTCTCTGTCTATAAACAAAAGTTCTGGGGATTTTTCAGACATAAGATTCAAGGAGATTTACATATTTTTCTTTTGCCTTCTTTCCTCCTCCATCTCTCTGTAGAAGAACATCAACCACAAGACTGAAAGCATGGAGGGCAAAGAAGGTGAAAGAGAATGTATTGCAGAGTAGTGGTTAAGAAGGTTTCTTTGCTCTCAGTATTTCTTTTGTGCTGTAAAATTTTGTCGTGGCTATATCTTTCAGTCCATACTGGAAATGACATCTTTTTGACATAGTGTAAGGTTTCAGTATGATTTTTTTCATCTGTTTTTCAAGAAATTGTGGAAAAATTCAGATATTTGATCCAAGGTGGAACAGGTCAAATACTACAGAAGCAGAATACTGAAGGGTATCATTCCAAGCCCTGCCAGTTGCATCTTAGTAGTTTTAGGAGAGAAGACAACATCTTTTTATGAGATGTTTTGGTTTATTGATAAGGGCAGTTATTCTAAGCACAGTCCTGTTCCCCATTTGAGCAGGGAAGTTAAATAGAATGGATAAGTCCCTTTTCTTTCACTTGAGTTACCTGTTCTCTTCCACTTTACTTACCTATTTGTATGCTTTCAGTCCAGTTCCAGTCTTGTCCAGTAATTTAATAAAATTTTAATGAACTTTATAACTAATATCAATATTTCTTTGTATCAGTGAGATTGGCAGCACCTTTATGTTCAGAGCTGTACGTAGCATTTGAATGTTTCTAAAAGGATGTGTTCAGGTGAATTTTCCAGTCAGTGGAAAATTTGAAAATAATAATACTAGTTCATTCAATTTCTGAAAACCTAGGAATTTTAGGTCAATTTTCCTAAGTATGTGAGTTCATCTTCTCATTTTGATGAAGAATTTCAATGGTTTAAATCATAAATTACCTAATTTGTGCTTCCTTTGCCTTTTATTTTAACAGCCTTTTAAAGGAATATTTTGATTAGCCTTTATGGCTAGCATTTGTGAATTATGCTTGAGTGCACGAAAGGTCATAAATACTTGAAAAAATATTTTTATTGTTCATTAGCCTAAGCCATTTAAATTTAGATGGGTATTTATTTATTTAAAGGTTTGGAGGAGCAACATTACACACTACTGTGGCATGACATAGGCTTCTGTAGATTGAATTCCAGCTCTTAACAGCAGGTTCTTCAGTCCTGCAACTTTCCTTTTTTTTTTTTGTTTTGTTTGGGTTTGCTTTTATGTTGAGTTTTTTCCTGCACAAGATACCCTTTTTGCTAACAAAACCCCTTGGTGTACTGGCCCTAGGAACTGGTGAGAATAGTTTCAGTCAGGAGGCTGTTGTCTGTGCAGCCCTCTCTCCCTTTCCGGGATGCCAGCAACGTGAGCAGTGAAGGCAGCAGGGAATTATGAAAGCACCAAGGATAGTTTCAGGAGTTCCATGACTAAATGCTTAGAAGCCATCCTGAACATGACTTATTTTCTTGTTTTTATAGTTCTTTGATGGCAGATGAGCCCTTCCTTTTTGCTTTGGAAAAGCGGTCTTAATTTTCTAGCCATTCTATGTGTGGCTTTAGGCTAACTTTGCTAAAGAATTAGGTGTTCAGAGATCTAACAGAAATAAATGAAACCATTTGAATACCAGTATATTGTGTGAAACTAGGTACTTTAAAATGAATTGCTGATGGGTTTGGAACTTAAATATTCAAGACTAAGATATTTCAGTGTTAAAAAAAGCTCTCTACAGTTCCCCATTTACATGAAACCCTCTCTACAACTACTTGAGCAGGTTTTACTGTAAGTGTTAATGAATTTCTCATGTGGTGGTGTTGAGCATGGCAGATGAAGTCAGGAGGAAGTTAATAATTCAGGGAGGGTTTTTAGTGATGTGCAGTAAATAAGGCACAGGCTAATCAAATGATGAGGAGAGGAAAAAGAACACTGATTAACTGACTGTTAAGCTCTTTGTTTTAACCTGAGTGCAGCAGAGTCCTGATTAAAATGTGCTGTGATGTAGTTAAAGGTTGTTTTCTAATGCATGTATGTAAGTAGGTTAATTATGATTGCCCATGGAACACTTGGTGTGTCACACTACCCCACTTCAGAGGGTTTGGCACAGTAGACAATACTACTGTGCTGTTTACCACTTAGAGCTTCCTAGGTTTAAATCAATCATCTTCATAGATTACTTTTGAATATTGATTATATGGATGCAATAATCTTCTCAGGGTTGAAGTTACCTTCAGTTAGGTGTTTTATTTCTTTGGCATACACTTCTCCATTTCAGTCAAAATTAGAACTGCTGGCACTGGTCTTTTTTATTACATTGAATAGTCAATAAAGGAGACATGGGAGGTACTTTTCCAGTGAGTGTTGTTTGCTGACAGCATTTCTTTGTGATTTGGTTACCAGCCTCAACTTCAGGTCTTCTCCAGCCTGCATCACTTCTACTGGCTGCATCACTGCTCTCATTTCTGATTTGTCCCTTGTCATGGCTTATTTCTCACATTTACCTTTCTTGAGTCCTGATTCCAAAATCTGTCTAGGTCTGGTTCAAGTGTCTTGTCCTTGTGTGGTTCTCACCTGTGGTTCTCTCCCTCCTGTTTGTTTCAACACATGATGAGTTGAAAGTACTGGGGAAAAGGTGCCTTATTTTTGTTCTAACTGGCACTGTAATACTAAAACAGCATGCTCCACAAATTTATTTAAGTACCTCTGTGTAGACAGATGTGTTGAGAGAATTTATCTCTGTCCTTGTTGAATGGATATACATGAGGAAGGTTTTCAAAAGCCTCTTGCTTGTCTTTGTCCAATTGGATGGATCTGTAGAAGAGCAATAATACAAGGTACAAACTGATACTCAGGCCTTCTGCCACATTTCAATGCCAATTTACATAGATGAGTTACAGCTAATATTTTATTAAATTGACATAGAATATTCTACTCTAACATTGTTTTAGAAATATTTCAGTCATTTCTTCAGAAATTTGCCTGAATTTCCTAGGCAGTTGTAAAGGTAAACTCAATTTTAGCAAATACTTAATTAAGACAGCTGAGAAGGTAAACTTAATTTTAACAAATACTTTAGCAGCTGGAAACAGGAACTTATTAGGGCAAATAATGGGCAGCAAAGGGCTTATGACTCTGTCAGTACTGTGTCTCAGCTTGGTGCAGGGCTTTTTTTAATGTTGTTTTAAAATATTCATAAGTGGAATTTGTTGTACAGTAATAGGATAATTGTATGCCATTAAAATTACACTATTTTCAGTCTTAATGTAGAGGACTACAGTGCTTAAAAGTTGGAATTTCAGACATATATTAGGTTTAATTTAAATTTTAAATGTAGCTTTTTGTTTCTCTGTAGGATTGTTGTCTCAGTGTTCACTAACTTTAGTTTGAGCTGTTTTCAGTTACAGGCAAGTACAAAAACATGGGCTGTAAATGCTCAAATTTGAAATTATTAGGGATTTTTATTTGCAATAACGTGAGTGTAGCAAAACTAATCTTGGGTGTATCACAACTGATCTTGGCAGTGTCTGTTTAGACATTTGAAATTGGTTACGCCCATCTTTTGGCTGCAGTATCTTAGTTCTTAGGAGTGAAGTATATTTACAGGGATGATGCAGCCAATTTCTCTGTTTCTGCATCATCTGTTTCAAATGGCTTGTTACTCACATGTTCATTCCTACATGCTGGTTACTGCCTTTTGAAAGTTGTAGTCCTGCACCATAAAATGCTGTTTCTTCTGCAGACAAGGAAATATTTTGCAGCTGTCATAGATGTCTCAGCCACTGACTTGCAGGCATCAGGAATGAGGCTTTGAATGATCAAGTCTTGAGGAAATGTTTGCTAGTTGGGTTAAAGACTACAACACAATACTGTCATTTTAGGAAATACTAGTAAAACCAAATGCTTCAATAAAACATTTTAAATTCTTTCTTTCTAGGGTAGAAAAAAAGGGTATTTTCTAGGGTATTTTTTGTAAATACTGCATCTGAAAAGTGTAGTCTGTACTGGAGTAGGACAGGTCCATCTGGGACAATATCCTGTCATGCATAAAGAAAGGCTAGGTAAGGAGGAGAAGTTTTTATGTAGGACAGTGAAATATAGCATCTGACTGACTATAGCATCCTCCTAGCCCCTAAAAATGCACAGTGCATGCACTTCCTGAGCTGTAAGTGGTGTCAGTGCATGTAACAGGATTGCTAATAAGCATTCATGAAAGAAAAGAATTGCTTTTTGAACCCTGTGTAACCATAACATTTCATTGCAGGAGTTATCATGACCTAAATTTACACTCTGTAAAGAGCCACTTCTTGTGATGATTTTGCATCTGTCATACTGTAATTTAGTTTTCTACAGAAAAGGCAGTGAAGTGTCTTTCATCCTTGTATTGTTCAGAACACTACAGCCAGAGCACTTGAGACAGCAGTTCATTCAAAACATTGCAATCTTTCAGGAACTTTTTGGGGGGCAATGTAACTGTCCACATATTGTCCACATGACTAATAAGTGTGCAGTTCCATATCAAATTTTTGATGCACTTTTTTTGTTCTGATATTAAGCAACTGTTGCTACTGGATCCTCTTTTGAGCCAGTTGTTCTTTGCAGATTGCAGCATAGCTCTGATCAAAGGCATTGGTTTATTCTAAAGAATACTTTAAAATAAAATATGTATCTAGGTTGATGGTTTCTTGCAGTTGAGACAGCAACTGTTTCAAAAGAACAACATTATTAAGTTCGATAGAACTGCTGATGGACTTTTAACTACAAATGTGCTGCCAAGCTGTGTGGCAGTGATTGCTTTGTATAATGCATTTTTAAAAATTATTTCACATAGCTTAATTTAATCTGTTTGGTGTCAGGCTTTATAATTTGTAGGAAGTTTGGAGTGTTGGTTTATTTTTCCCTAGCTCTAGTTGCTGACCTACTTGTCTGTTTTATAAATAAAAATAGTTTTCCTCTTTTACAGTCAATCTACCTGTGTAAACTACAACATAGTTTTTACTTAAAAATTTTTCCAATTTTCAAATTTTTTCTATATAATCTTGAGACTTTCGTATGAATTTCAAATTAGAGCAGGAAGGCCAAATGGTGCAAATGTAATTAGGATAAACAGATGGGATATTTTAGAAGGTAGTAAAATATAAACAGAATGAGGAGCTCTGATAGTGAACAGCATGCTTGCTGTCAAACATCCAGTTAATTTACTTGTTAAAAGCTGGAATGTAGGCTGGCTGTTTGTGATACTTCCTTTTCCTCTCTTAAAGGGAACTGAAAAGTGTAATTTGATTGACCCAGTTTATCTTGTCATTTTAAACTAGATTAAATTGAAAATACAAATATTAATTTCCTTCAAAGGTGCTGAATAATCCACTTTAATTGTTGAAACATGTATTTAGTAGCTATATCACTTTAAATTTTATTTCAGCAAGTTCCTATTGTAGATTTAATTTTAATCTTTTTAGTTTCTAGGAATAAAATATGTTAGAGATGCTGTATTACTTCTGTTGAGTCAGATAACATTAAGTGGACATAGGTTTCACTTGAATGTGTTGTTATACAGCTGTGGAAAGATAATTCTGTTGTAAGTATTACTATAGAATACTGTTGCAATGCATATTTACTTTATTATTCAGTAGCTCTTTAGAACATTAAGTCATTCTAAATTCTTCCATGTGAATTGCATTACTTTTTTTTAAACTGGGTTGGCAGCTCTGCTGGTACATTTTACCACCTTTTGACTGTTTTTTAAATATCTGCTTTGTCATGTCACATGCTGTTTTGACTTAAACTTCATTATCTTTACATATTTTACTAATTTGTGGTATCTCCTTGATTGTAGTTTGTTTGTTGGCATACTGCTTGTATTGTCATTTTATTCAGTGTTTCCATTTTAGCTCTCATTTTGAGGACCTCACTGAATTCTTAGTATTTTTCAAGAGTGTGCTCAAGCCCACTACAGAGTTATGTCTACTTAGAGTACATTTGGTAACCTTGCAGAAATTCACTAATTGACATATAAATAGAAGAGAAATGCCAGCTATTTGGTACTGAGAGAAAAGCTGGCTGCTTGCTTTTGATTTTCTTTAGCTTCCCTTTCAATGAATACAGTGTGGTTATGAATGAATGAAATAATTGCTTTGGCTTGCATTTTCTTTAGGAGAGATTTGGAATACTCTTAAAGCTTTTTTCAACTGTTAGCCATTGAATTGCTCTGAAGAGAAATTTAACCATATTTGTGTCCAGTTTCAAGTAAATCATATTGTGTGAAGATGTTTTCTGTAAAAGATTTTATCCATTTTTATGACATTTTAAATAGCTATGGGTTTTCTCTTCTGTTTTATGGAATATGTTGGATCTTTTATTGATAAATAATGGTAAAGTTTTGTAGGAATGCTTCTTTTGGATTTCATACTTATAGATAATCTGTTCTAATTTGTTCATTTTGTTTTGCTTTGTTTACAATACTAAATGCACACTGTTAAATTTCCAATAGATGTTTTATCCTTAAAAACTGAGATTAAATAAGAAGCAAAAGTTCCATTAATTTAATGGAACTGGTGCTGTACAAAGGACTTGAGCTTAAAATCAGATGAGGTGGTTCTTTTTCACAGGAAAATGTAATGACACACATGCAAGTTACTTGCTGTATTTTGTGAATGTTTGCTACAGAACTGTTTGTTGGTTGTGATAGTGAAGCATTATTGTAGCAATTATCTTGATAATCAGTGGTCAAATGCTAAAAGCTTTCTGACAACTTGACACACAACTTTGGCATTAGCTAGCTGCTTGCTCCTTTTGCAGAAGGTTACCAATTAAATCTGCCCAATTGCAAGGAGCAGAGCCTGAGAGTATGCAAATCTGAAGCCTCTTGCTTCCTGTGATTGCTGGATTCAGTACATGCTATTGGGAACGCTGTATTTTCAGAGGCTTTTTGTATTCTGCTCACAGTGTTTGCTGAGCAGAAACTGTAGCTAAAAATAACTAAAATGAATTTCTCTGTCTCTTTCTTTCTCACTGCAGGATGACGTAGCTTTGCCAAGGATTTATCAGCTAAGCAGAAAATGAGCTTAACATCCTGGTTTTTGGTGAGCAGTGGTGGCACCCGACATAGGCTGCCACGAGAAATGATTTTTGTTGGAAGAGATGACTGTGAGCTGATGTTACAGGTAATTGCTTCAGCCTTCCATGTGCAGCTGCTCAAATCATGAACTTAGTGCACCAGCTTCATGCATTCCTTTTGAAAAAGAAATTTCCCAGATGTTGGGTAGCAATTGTTTTGAAGAATCATTTGTGTCCTTAGGGAAAAAAAAATAGTTTAAATTTTTTGCCGTCAGTCGTGCAGTTACTGCATAAGTACAGAGAATCAAATGCAGAATGCAAGGATAGAAGATGAAATACATTTTGCAATATGACCAGTAAAGTAAGTAGACTGTGTTCCATAAAATGTGATAATGTTAAGAGAGCTGGATGCTTTTGAAAGGAGCCTTCTTTTTTCAGCAGCTTGTAATCTAATTTAGTCACATGATTTGATGTAATTCTATCCCCATGGCCTGATTGTGTTGTACAAAGGAAAATGAAATTTATAGAGAAGAGTATTTCTCTGTCTCTGAGGAAGTTGAATGACTCAGTTTAAATAGAATTGAAAATACACAAGTCAAAATAGCTTGATCCTTCAGTAACTTCCTCAACTTTGAGGATGACTCTGTGGAGCTCTTAGATGTGTGTAGCTGTGTTGTTATGTAGCCATATTGCTTGCACTTAGCTCTATCAAAGCTGTAGTCCTCTAACCTGCCTTTTTCTAATTTTTTTTAAATGACTGATGGTAGTATTTTGGGCATTTCTTCTTAAATTTTTGTTGTTTAGTGTTGAGCTTTTAAGAAGATTGAAATTAAAACTAATATTCTCAACACCTCCTACCATTCAATAAAATACTTTTTTTTGGAGTTTTTGTTCCCAAAAGTTGTGTATGCAGCCATTATTGGCCAAATTAGAGTCTTACTTGCAAATGAAGTGCTTAGAGATGTAATTCTACATTTATTACTCAGAATGTAGTATCTCTAGTAAATTGCATTTGGCTCTCAGCCTCAGAAGGCATTGAGATATTTTATTGGTGATATTAGAAAGCACTTGGCAGTACTCTTAATTTCTCTTTAAAAACAGATAGTATGATGTCTTGGTAATTTATGTGGGAAGTATTTAAAAAACCCAAACAAACAAGTGCACAGATAAATCCAAAACCAACATCCAAAACAACAATGAAAGAAAAGCAACCAAAAAGCCCCACCCCACTGGTTCCTGCCCAGTAGCTTATAATCCAAAAATGCTTTTGTTTTACAAGTAACTTGTTTTAGAGGACTGTTTTCTGTATATAAGAAAGCATCTTTTTTCTTCTCTGCTATGCCATCCATAGTAGATCAGTCCTTAGAGTGAGACACTTATTCTTTTGTGTTACAGAACTTCATCTTCAAAGGTAGCTGCCTCTTTGATTAATACTGTGAATAGATTTGATTTATTTACAAACATTATTTGTTGTGCATTTACTTCAGAGTTAGTGAAAAAAATCAAGGGGCATGGGGATTTCAAGAATATTCTTTTTAGCCTGCTGCTATGTTAGGTCTACATGCCAGCATGGCTGTAACACCACATAGTGCTGCAGGGGGAGGAACCGACCAAGAGAGAAGCTAATAATGTGTTCTTGTTCTGTGTGTGTAGCTCTTTGTGCAAGACCTTCCTCTCCACTCTTGACAACTTGGTTGTTCTCTTACTGCAAAGCATGTGGACAATGCATGATAAAGAAAGCAGAATTTAATGCTTTTATTTCTGCTTCACAGAAAACATATTTTAATTCATATCTTAATGAAAAGAATTTTGACTTTGTTTCATGCTTGATAGACTTCAGCTCTCTACCTGTAAACACTGTTGTTCTAAAAGGTTTAGTTCACATCTGGGAATACAGATCTGCCTTTTTTTGTAAATATGTTCAAAAAGTCTTCCTGTTTAGCTAACTGTTCCATTGCATCAGCCTGCTTGTGGATAAATACTACATTACCCCTTCTTTCACCTTATGGTTAGAAATATTTTTGAATATTATTGGAGAAATCATCTCTAGGAAAAAAAAATATACATTATTCACAATATCAGAATGGTTTGCAAAGAAGAATGTATTTGTTTTCTCAATATACAGAAAATATTCTGTATTCTGAATATTTTTGTAGTAGTCTGGATTGAATTGAAAAGTATCTATCTAAAATAACACCAGTTACAAATTTATTTTTACTGAGGATGGAGTTTTCATATTCGTGTGGCTTTTACTGCAGTTATTCTGTGATTCATATTTCTGCAGACATATATAAACCTTTGTACTGGATCTGGCTGGTTCGTAGGTTTTTTTTTTATAGAAGCCATTATGGTACTGTTTTGGATTTGTGAGCAGAACGCTGTTGATAGCACACCACTCTTTTGGCTGTTGCTGAACAGTGTGTGTGCAGTTCCAAGGCATTCTCTCTCACTCTGCTCCTCCTACACACCCTTGGCTGGGGGAGTGCACAAAATGTGGAGAAGGAGCACAGACGAGGACAGCTGACCCAAACTGACCAAAGGGATATTCTGTGACAAATATTGTGTTGTGTTTGGCAGTGGGGTTTTGGGGAAGATACCCACTGCTCAAAGACTGTCTGGGCACTAGGCTGCTTGTGCTAGGTAGGAAGTGATTGCCTTCTCATCACTTGATTTGTTTTACTTCTTCTTCCTTCTTCCCCTTTGCTGCTGAAACTTGACCCATGAGTTCTTTCCTTTTGCTCTTCCTGTTCTGCCCACATCCCGCTGGGGCAGCAGAGTGAGTGAGCAGCTGGGTGGCATTTACTGCCAGCCAGGGCACCACAGTCTTACAAAAAGGAATTTTAAAAGCCCTTAAATTTGAATGGAAGGCTGCAATAACAAAGCCAAAGGAAAAAAGGCATTCAAAAGACTTGCACTGTCTTTGCACCTGCAAAGATCAGCTGAAACTAAAAAGAAGTCCAATTATATGTAAGTAATTTGAACCTGAGGAGAACTGTGAAGAATTTCAAGTGTTTCTGTAAAAACCACAGACTTGAGTAATCATTCTTAGCATTTCAGATGTGACACAGTATCATGATGCGTTGAGGATTTTTTCATGTCCTTTCTGTTTTAACTTATTTTTAATAGGATGTAGCACATCAAGATAATTAAATAAATTTTTATTAATACAGTATATATTTGAATAACAACATTGAGAGAAGTTCAATTTTTTCAATAGCTTAGGTAAAAATAGGGTAATTCTTGGTGCAGTGGTTCCACTTGAGTGTGGAAAAATGTAATGTGTTCTTGATATTGTAGGCTCAGCAGAACATGCACATCAGTGAATTTCATTGTATTGAGATTGTTTTCACTTGAAAGGTTACTAAGTTAGTAGAAAATGAACTGTGTTGCTGTCTCTTCATCTGCCATTAAAAGCATTTAACAGATGTAGTACATTAGTGCAGCTTATACTGGCAGGCAGCTTGTTCATTTGTCTGTCTCTTCCTTATTCTGCACTTTGATACCCTGCCCCCTCCCATTAAATCCCTCAAAAATGTAGAGCAAAATAAAAAGTCTAAATATAAAATTGTAAGTATAAGCAGGAGAACAGTGATCTCATTTCTTTGGGGAGAAAACAAAGTGGTCATAAGATTAACTGGACAGGAAGAATGAGAAAGTAAATTGAAAATAAGGAAAATAATAGTAACAAGTCTCAGGAAATGGAAAAGGAGTGAGGTGATAACTATGGGATTACAATATGAGAAAACATTTCCCTAGGAGTAGTGGTTGTGGGTTCTGATGCCTTGTACTGGCCAGTGCACTTGGTAAGTCAGGTCTGTCCTACAACTGGCAGACCACAAATGCTGGTACACAGAAGTCATGGAAGTCTCAGACAGAAATGTATTATACTGTGCAATACAGTCCTGAAAAATGAGTTGAATAGCAAGGATAGAAGATGCCAACCTGAAATTAGAAGCTATGCTGGTGGAAGGAATTTGCTGCTGTACAGTCATTTTGTGACAGCGCACTAGCAAAATTAAGAGCAAACATAAGATCAAGTTGGGCTGATGGAGAGGATGAGCTGTGGTCTCCATTCTCTTGGGAGCTCTTGAAGGTGTGCAGCTGCTGACCATATGCATGCATGAAGGAGGCACATCCAGCCCCACCTTCCCTGCCTGCCATCAGCACCTCAGGCTGCAAACACTTGGCAAGGAGTGAGTGCTGAAAGAGGGACTTGGCTGTTAGGGAGCTGCTGTTCTTGGATGAAATAGTAGCCAGGCTTGTTCCTCATCTGTGTGGTGATGTTTGTATGTGAAATAAAGAATTGATGAAAAAAATAAATGGATACTGAAGTGCTTAAGGGAGGACTGAGAAAGTCAGAACTGATGGGAATAGTAATTCAGGAAGTGCTCAGACATTTAGTGAGGAGACTTTAGCTAATTGGTTCAGGAAATTGAGATCAAGGAGAAACACTTGGAATGCTTGTATACTACAGTAATTATCCCAGGTGTGTGACAGGAAATGGAGTTTGAGAGAGAACAGCAACACCCCGGAATCATAGTCATGACTTGAAAGATGCATGTAATTAAGGGGGGAGAGAGAGTGTAACAAATAAAGTGCAGATGATAATATTAGGTTAAATATCAGTGATCCTAGACTGAAAAAAAAAAATAAAAGCTTTGGATGAGGTATATCTGGATCTGACTGATCATATTTAGGGAAACATTAAGAAAATAATTATTTTGAATTAATTTAGGATTCTGCTATGGGTACCTGGAGTTGGGTTAGATATTATCCTTTTAGTATGTGGGGACTGTCTTTTTAATATAATTTGAATAAATGTGCTATGTAGAAAGAGAACAATCACACTGCTCTAAGAAATAGCCATAGCCACCTCATGTGGTTTTCAAATACCTTATTTTATTTGCTTTAATATATTTTAGTCACGGAGTGTGGACAAGCAACATGCTGTACTCAACTATGATGCCTCTACAGATGAACACTTGGTGAAGGATTTGGGCAGCTTGAATGGGGTAAGTTAACATCAGAAATAGATAGCTCCCCATAGTGTTCTGTATCTTTGTTTTGGGATTTCTTCGAGCCATTATTAATTGTACATGAATACCTTTTTAATGCGAGTCTGGAAATGGGGGAACATTCACAAGGAAAGTTTAGTCTTTGCAGGGGTTTTCCACTGTATGTTTTATAAAGGGCTGCTGTTAATTCCAGTAATAAGAGGGCTTTGGCAATAGGAAAAGCTCAGAACAATAGAAAGGAGTGTGTTATACTTATGTATTTCAGAATTAAAAAAAAAAAAGAATCTTGACTATAATGTCTAAAAGCCCTGACATATTTCAATATCTAAAATGTGCTATTATGATATGGATTTTATTTCACATGCTGTTCCTTATTCTTCTGTTACAATAGAGAAAAGAATGTTAAACTGTATTTCTACTGTACATATGTGGAAAAAAATAATTATGCAATAACCATATATGAAAATCAATTTAACTAATATTGTATTTGCATTTAGTTTTTCAGAATAGTTTTTATTAAAAATCTCTATGAATAATTTGTGTCAATTAATTGAAAACTAATACAGGAGAAATCCAAAGTTATGGGAAATGTAAAGTTTTGGATGACATTTTATGTTCCAAGGCTTTTCTAGGAAGTGCATATTCAGAAGTCTAGCTAAGCATCACTTTTGATAAAAGTTTTTGATATTACAGCAAATTATTAAAAACATAGTAACTTTGTTATCATTTTGTAGCCCTTTAGATACTCCTTTATGACCTGTGTATTTGCACTAGTTATGGTTGTTATTTTATAACTTTAAATGTTTGGCTCTGTTGTGAATATGTACCGAATAAAATCATGAGTTCATCTGTGACTGCCTATTTGAATAATACTTAGAAAGCTGCTGATAGTGAATAGTTTTGTCAAGTACTTAAATAAATAAAGATGAACTCTCAAGTTGCTACCTTTTTATCTTGAAGTGCATTTTGAAATAAAACTCTGCCACTGTCTCTATTAGTTTTTCTGTATTTTAAGGTAACTAACTCAGCCTTCCAAATAGTCAGTCTCAACTCCATGTGAAACCACTGAAGGGCTATATGCTTTGAACACTTGTAGACATACAAGGACTTTGGTCCTTAAATATTTAATATGTCCCTGTATTTTCAAAGTTGGTGTGCTGTTTCAAGGCAGTGATCAAAAATAAGTTGAGCACATAGAATTTTTTTGCTGAGACATTTGATTTTATTCCCTAGTTGTGTAATTCTTGTAGTCAGTAGGCATACCTTCAGATTTTTGTTGACTTGTCACAAAACTGGAATTGAATAGAATATGTGTCATAAGGTCTTCATTCAACTCCTTTTTTGCCTCTGATAAAGAGCTTTCAGTGATTTGCTTCACTTGATCTAATTCATTCTCAAGTTTGAGGTGAAGCTTCAGTTGCTTCAGAGCTGTTTACTCAGAGACATCAAAGGAACTCTTTCTTCCCACTGTTTTGGGACAAGGAATATTAAATCTCAGAGTTCAGTCCTTTTTCTTTGTCTTCACAGTGTTTTCCTTACTGTCACTTTCCCACTGTGCTTTTCTTTCATATCTCTGCTTACCTGGTTTCAGGTTAATGGAGAAAAAGCATTATTTTTGTAACACCATACTTAATTGTGGCAGAACAATGACTCAGTACCATATGGTGAACTAGGTAATAATTCTTCTAGTCTAGCTGCTGTTTCCACTGAGAATACCACCTCCCTAGCAGCCAAGTGCCTCTTCTAGTGCTTCAGCAGCTGCTACCCTGTCTTATTTTGCATACTTCATGGAAAGATTTATTTTGCATCTCTCCAGTTGGTCCCATCTCTTTTGAGAATAGATACATACCTTTCTTAGTATAAAGTATTTCTCCATTCCTGGTAGAATGCACTTTAACCACTCATGATAATTCAGAGTTTAAGGGCAGGTGGCTAGTGCCTATATTTTGGTTTTGAGTGTTCTGAGTGTTATAATTTCACAAGCTGACTATGATTGCACCTGATGCCTTAATGCCTGAATATTCTTATATGTTAGGTTGTTTCACACTCAGTTCAGTGAAAAGGTTACAGTAGTCTTTCTCATGGACTTCCAAATCTAGAAGTCTTTATCCTAGACACCTAGATTTGAAAAAAAAGGCAAAAGTAAATTTTAATTAGTTTTACATTAAGTAAAATTGTATTTCTGGTAGTTTGTTGTGTCTCATTCTGGACACTCCTGTTTTTCTTTTTATTTTCCATACAAAAAAGATGAAGGAATTTCTCTTTTCTGAAGCAAATGCATGCAGTTGCTAGTATGTAATTATTATTTCCCTGGTAGCAGTAGAATTCAAGTGTTAACTTGTGAACTCAAAAACATACCAGAAGAAGTAATGACAATCCATGGCCCTGTTGAGTAACATTCTTCTCAGGAATATTTACAGGATAGCAAACTGATGTTTCAGGACTGGATTCTGAAAAGCTTAGCAAACCTTATGAAGGCTTAAAGACAGTTGGCTCTCACTATTTGAAGAATAAGCTTTAGAAATCACGTGAATGGAGTGATTTAAAGGGGTAAAGGATTCTTTATTTACAGAGTAACTAGCTTTTTCAAGCTAGCTTTGTCTGGCATCCCAAAGGATGTGATGAGATTTTAAAGCTCCAGTGGCAGTTTAACCAAGACTTGGTTGTTCTATGCTGTCACTTCAGTCCTGAGCATGAGGCTGTCAGTAAGCTGCACACACAGGTCACACACAGCCTTTGGAGTTCCCTGCATTGGCTATGCTGTGTATGCACATGAATTTCAGAACTCTGACCTGGGAGGAAAAATGCATACATACATATAGACATAGATCTCTGCAAGGTGGCCTAAAATTCTGTAGGTTCACTGAAATTCAGAGTGCCTTGAGGATAGTCTTCACAGAGGTTTATGCCCTGGACTCTCAAAATGTTAAAGTGAAATAAATTTGCCTGAAACCTTCCTGAAAGTTTCATGCTTACAAACCAGTGACTAGTTGTACCTTTTGTTTTTATTTCCCATGGAAGATATTTTTTACGAAGAGGGTAAACAGTTTTTAAAATAATGAAATAAACATTCTTTTCCTTCAGGAAAAAAAAATTAAATAGAAGATCCTCTTACTATTTTGGGGAAGGAGATTTTTTCTCTCTAATCACAGTTCATTTAATACTAGACTCATGAGAAACACAGCCATTCAAATATTCAGATTTTTGTCTTATTTAATTATTCAGGTTTTTCAAACTTCCGAGTGCTTATAAAATGGCATATTCCAACTGTTTCTTTAGAAACATATACATGTTGTAGAAGTTTTAAGTTAGAAGTACGATGATCCTGTAGGGTTGCAATATACTGAATTCTTACCACTGATTTTTGGTGTTACTCAGATGCACAAACTTGGTCCATGTTTTCTTAAGTCCTTTGACAATTATTAGAAATAAGCTGCCAGAGAACTCTCATATCCAATGCTAAATGCTGTACAAATACAATGATAAGTCAATTCTGGCATTTAATTTGGACTGCAAAAAGCAAACTACAAGAAAAATAGTAAGTGGAGGTGCTAATTCAAGGGAACATTAATCAAAACTTCCATGAATATTGCTAACAAGATGGAATGTGCAAGGAATTTTTCAAGGCCAGTGTGCATCTTGGTAATCAACTGGTGTTTTACCTTCCTTTTGACATGGCTTGTTAAACAGTTGGCAATTTGAGCTTACAGTTTTCTTGTGAATCACCAGTAGAAAATTTGGGGTGCTGAAGGCTTTCTTATAGAATTATTTAATTTTGTTGTTTTGGAATTTAACAGTATTTCTTTCTGTTCTCATTTGTTCTGCAGACATTTGTGAATGATGTGAGGATTCCAGAACAGACATACATCACTCTGAAGTTAGAAGATAAATTGAGATTTGGATATGATATCCTTGCCATAAAAATGCAGTGTCAGGATGGACTTGTCTTGTTAGAAGTATGGTTGTGTTAAGTGTTCTCATTGCTACAAAAATGCCTGTATTAGCGAAAATCTCAGAGTTTTGGATATTCTACCTTGGTTTGAACTACTGATAAAGTACATTTCATTGTCTCTCACTCCAAGAAACCTCAACTTTCAATTATGATTTAGAAAATAATGTGTACCTTCTGTGTTGCTAAAGAGTACTACTTTTCTTTGAGGCAAATATATAAATATTTGTATCATATGCAGTTGTATACCAGCAGATAAGATTACAATTAAATATTCAGCAAACTGCTGAATGAAAAAAAATTGCTTTTATTATTAAAACACTAAGGTATCCACTCAATGTTCTGTTTACATATAGTCAATAACTTCATTTGCTTTGATGAATATGATAGTGCACAGTATCCTAACAGTGACATGTTTTGAAAGCTGTCACCATGCCAGTGGCATAATAGACTGCACAATTGTTACTTTTCTGTAAAATCCTCTTGTCAATTCAGAGTTTTTTCAGCATTTTCCTTATAATTTCCTACATACTAATCTTTTTACTGTGGTCAGGGGAGAGATGAGAGTCCCCGAAGAAGCACTTAAGGTAACAATGTGCAGTTCCTGGATGGTTTTTTGTCATTGTACAGTTATGTACAATGACATAGAGAGGTGTTTTTTCCCACTCTTTGAGGGTTTGTGTTTTGTTCTCTATTTAATATCATGTAGCATGAAAAATTCTCAAGCCAACTCCAGTTATCCCAAAAATCTTCAGAGGCAGAAGGATCAAAACAAAGCAGCTCCAAAAGTTCAGAGTCCAAGGCAGCAGACTCCACAGCTGAAGTCCACCACAAAACTACAGAAGCACTGAAATCTGAAGAAAAATCAGTGGGTAAGCTTCATTTTTTTGTTGCAGAAGCACAAAACCTTGGAAAGAATGTTAATTTGCTTCAGTAGAATGATTGTGAAATTCTGTAGATATAAGAATTTCACATATATGAAAATTTAACCATAGTTTAGATGTAAATAATGTTTTTGGCAGTTAATTTCTACCTTTTTTACAGTAACATCCACGTTAAGAAGATTTTTAAAGAGAGATTTGATTGGCATTTGTAATATTTTTGCATATCTCTTTGCCCAAATCACAAACTTGTGGCATTTGTGGCAGAAAATTTCTATTTTTTTGCGGTTTAAGTGAAAGTATTTGTTCAGTTTGTACTTTTTACCATTACCAAGTGCACTAATTTTCTTTTGGTTGGTTTGGGGGTTTTTCCCTTTTTAAATGGGCGGGAGTTCTGTTTGTTTGTTTTGCAGTTCCTAGCATTCTTTGTTTGATGTGTCAGGATATAACCTCAGTGTTCTATTGTGGTTTAAAGATTTGTAGATACTGTAGTTTCAGCCTTGTTTCTACACCATCATTCCTATTTATTTTATGTGTCATGGTGGCTCTGCTGTGGTTGTCTTAACTTTGTGTGGGTTGTGCTGCCCCCAATAAGGGAAGGGTTTGGACCTGTTGGAGTGAGGCCAGAGGAGGGCCAAAAAGATGAGCAGGGAGTTGGAGCAGACAGGCTGTGAGATGGAGTTGTTCAGCCTAGAGAAGGAAAGGCTCCAGGGAGACCTTATAGCAGCCTTTCAGTACCTAAAGGGAGTTGGGAAAAAAAGAGGGAGAGTGTATTTTACACAGGCAGCTAGTGATAAAAAGACTAGATCTGATGGTTTTAAACTGAGAGAGGACAGGTTTTGATTGGATGTTAGGGAGAAGTTTTTTACTGTGAGAGTAGTGAGCCACTTGAACAGGTTGTCCAGAGAGTTTGTGGATGTCCCATCCCTGGAGGTATTCAGGGCTTTGAGCAAACTGGTCTGGTAAAAGATGTTCCTGCCCATAGCAGGTCCCTTCCAACCAAAACCATTCTCTGATTCTCTGATGAGCTTCAGCATGAGGCTTGCTGAAGTGTAGTGGATGTAACCAAAAGAATGAGAAAGGGATCAGGTATTGTTGTTTCCTTCATATGGAACTCTCTAGGTCTAATTTCCAACCTGATCAATGCTCTACAGTTTTGTTTAGGTTTCATCTCTTCTTCCAGAAGACTCACTTCAAAGAATTCTCTTCCCCACATACAGAATTCTGTGGTATACTTAATTAACCTGTTTGTTTTGTTGGCTAATCCAGCATCTTGTTAAGGGTACATAAAGTAGCACAGTGGGGGGGTTTTATCCTCACCTTCTGTTTTTCTTTTCACTCTTCCAAAAATAACAGGGATAGGGATTTATATGTGAGTGCAACTCTCCAAAGCTTTTTGGGGATTGATTCTCTCACTGTTGCTATATAAATGCACATCTGCTCATTATTGCTAATTCAGTGCACAGGAATAGAATTATAGGATGGTTTGGGTTGGAACAGAGCTTAAACATCACTTAAGTTGCACTCCCTTGCCATGGCCAGGGACACCTTTCACCAGACCAGGTTGTTCAAAGCCTCATCCTGCATGTCTTGGAACACTTCAGGGATGGGGCATCCACAAATTCATTGTGTAACCATCAAGGTTTTTTTTTTAAATTTATATTGACTAAGGCATAATGCTGTGTAAAAAGGAAGTACTTAATGCCTTAAAATCATGCTGAAACCTTTGGCATGGCTATGAAATCATCTTTGGATTGCAAGTGTATAGAATACTGAAAAATGTTGACATTGCTAATCAGAAAAGTCACAGACAAGCACCTAAGGTAGATTTTAACATATGATGTTTTATTATATAAAGACTCTTTAAAATACATTCAGAACATCTATATGACACTAGAATAGCTAAATCTCTGTAGGGTGAAGTATTCGTCCAAAAGATCAGGTCAAACCTAACCCAGCCAATTTATCATCAGGTTAGAAATCTCAATTATATATCAGTGGTTTTTTTCTTACTTAATTTTTGTATTTAAATCTATTTAGCCATGTACTATAGCACACTTTATAGTTGTGCTATAATTTAACTGATGCCTTTAAAAAAAACCCCAACCTGTAAAATTGATTGTGCTCAGTAATGTTTTACACACAAGGTAACTTTCAGCACTCTGTAGTAGCTGTCAGCAATTTGGAACCTTGGCAGCATTGCAAAATTTGATCAGTTTTTCATGCAGTGAGTTCAGATTTCATTGAAAGGTCAGTGTGGGTAAGAATGAGAATCTTCTCACAGAAATAGCAGCAAACAGCTTTTAGGAATGTTCTGCTGTCTTGATAACTTCAAACTGAAAGAAGAAATAATATTTACGGATATATCAGGGTAACAATTAGAGACGGTGGCTGCTTTTGCATAAACATTTGTGCCAGAAGTTTTATCAGGTCATTAGTAAGATTTTATATTTAGAAGCCAGATCAGTTGTCTGGCCTCCAAGTTTGTTTTGTATTTAGGCAAATGCATGCAACCATTTCACTTCAGCTTCCAGGAGAAATGATCCAAGCAAATGACTTTCTCTTCATGTGATTCTTAACCTAAATATCATAGCTAAACAGAAAAGTTATTTCCTCTGCTTTGGGCTGGCTTTATAGATATTTCTGCCATGCCTCGTGGGACACCTTTGTATGGGCAGCCAGCCTGGTGGGGTGAAGATGAAGCTGATGAAAAAGGTGGTTGTAAGCCAGATAGCAAACATGAAGAAAAAATGCCTGAGACAGGGGCTTCAGGTAAGTGTGTTGTCTTATTTCTTGGCTTTTCTCCTCTTTACTGAACTGCATATATTCTTAAATAGGGAACTAAACAGAGGTTTGGAAGTTTCACAGTTTGTGTAGATAAAAGCCTATTAAAAGGTAAGGTAGCTGAAGAACATATTTTTGTGAGAAACTGTGCATTTACAGATTTGTACTATTATAAAGAAATCAGTTTCACATATAATGTGTCAGTTTTCTAGTATATAACACAATTTTCTATCAGTAAGTATAGCAAATAACGTTACCTGAACCAGTGTGTCCTTTGTTTCAGTTTAATCTGTATCTGTCATTTTATATACTAAGGAGTATTTTATTGAATTAATTTCTGGAAATAAATTGTGATTTTTACATTTGTGTCTGACTTTTAGCTATATAAGGTTATCTGTACTAGAGAAGCAGTCTCTTCTGTAATTCAATAATGCTGTATTAGTGAGAATTGCATGTCATAGTTCTTGAAGTAAAGATTTGTGTAGTCTAAATGGTAATGTTTATTCCCCTGTAATACAGACCTTTTTATTAGTTAGCTTGTCTAGACACAGTATGTATTGCCAGAACTTCAATCTCTGTACCTATAATTAGGCTTTTATATCTATCGTCAGGCATATAAATAAAGTGACTGCTATTCTAATAAAGACAGTAACTTAAAACTTATTTCAAGTTAGCACAAAATTCAACCATGTTTATTTAGCACTTCAGACACCCATTTAAGGTCCAACAGTTTTAAGTTGGCCGTTTTTTACATTACTTAAATTGAGGTCAGAATTTCTCTTTTGCTGTCATAGTACTTCCCTTGGTTAACATGAATCGTATTTTGTAGGAGCTGGAGTGAAGTCTAAAAATGTGTAAACCAAACTAAATGAACACTTCAGTGTAGTGTTCTGAAGTGTTCATTTAGTTTGATTTACACATTTCAAGATCTTTGAAATTAAGATTTTACCATGGCCTTTTTAATGACCTCTTTCATATTATTCTAAAGTTGTCATCATGCAGGCAGTAGAGTCTGTTAAGATTTGGACTATTATAAAGAAAACAGATAAAAACATTTAAATTACTTTTTCCTCATTAAATATAGGATTATTGAAAAGTGATATGCTGAAGTCTGTGTTTTTGATGCAATGCCATGCCATTAACAAGGTGACACAAGATGCCAGCTTCTATTTAGTGTAATGTGTCTTTACACTAAATAGAGTAATTTAGTGTAATGTGTCTTATTTTTTATAATTTTAAATTGCTTTTTCAGAAGCGTGAAATTGCATCAAATGATTTACATGCTCTTGTATTCATTTTATCAAGAGATTTTTCAGCAAGTGATCAGTGCTTCTATCTTTGTTCCTGAGCTCCAAGAAAAATGAGATTCCAACTTTCACTCAAACTAATCATGGAGATGCCATCTGTTTCAGTAGTAGACAAAAATAAGTTTGTTCTAGACTGAACTTCAGTAATGGGAATATTTTTGACATGATTTGCTTAGTGAAGTCATCATAAAGTAAATGATGAATAGAGAAAATAGATTAATGTTTTCTAAATTATTTAAATTTGGTTGTTTGTTTTCCATATATATACTATACAAAATCTAAATTTGGGCCCAAAGCCTTCTTGGCAAATACAGCATTTTGTCCTTTTTAAAAAAAAACATATTAGAAATCCCTTTAATTTGTGTTGTTGCTTTTGTTTAGCCATGAATGTATCTCCTATGAATAGTGTTGATCTAACAAGAGTGTAATAGCTTTTATTTCCTCAAACTTAAAGATTCATAAGTCTGCAAGAATGGAATTCAGTTTGAAAAAGCACATACTAAACAAAAGCCTATGTGAAAGGAAGGCACTACAGAGAAAAATCCAAAACCTGATATTTTTGCAGAACCATTTCATTTGTGAGGATGTAGAATTCAAATCCTGTGTATACACAAATGATTTATTTATTGTGATCACCTAATCTCTGAGCAGGCATTAATTGTAGGTTCTGCTGGTCTGGTTTTTGACTGTTGTAGATGATTTTAATAGTGTTGGCAGAGAGTCTGAGAAGACAAACCATATAAGAGTTGACATTTGCTTCTATGGTCACTTCTGCAGCCTCAAAACGTTGTGTATGTGTAGAGGTGGGCAAAAGACATTCTGGATGTTTTCACGCAATTATAAAATCATAATATTTTTGGGCTGCTTTGGCCTACAGTTATTTTCTATGAAAAGTTGAACTTCTTTTCAACAACTTATTATGTATTTTCTTCAAACATTTAGGTTTTATAATATAGAGGAATATAATTTTAGGAAATCAATATAAAGACACACTTGTATGAAAGAAAATTGGAAACTTCAGAAAATTGTCATGCTTGGATATTTTTAAAATATAAGCAAACTATTAAAAAATATTCAAGATTGATGCAGCTAATTATTCTTTCATGGGTTAAATTGTATTAAATGTTTAAAACACTGATCTGGGATATGCTTTTTAATATAAACTGCCTTAAAGTCATTTACAGGTGAATTCTTAAACCAAATTGATAAGTCAGATAACATTTTAATAAAGTAATCCTAATAAAAATCTGTGTCATGTTTTAATGATTTATTGCATGATTATTTATTGAATAGAGAAGAGGACTTGAATTCTAAGAGATGGGGTAAGGTTTAATGAGGAGATTGAAGTGGGAGATTTATTTCTGTTAAGCCAGCTATAGACAATTACTCTTTACAGTCTCAAGTTAATAAGATTATTTCAATGTTAATGTATTTCTATCACAATGGAAATTCACTAATGAAAGTTATTTACAAATAGAGCAGAATAGCCTGGAAAGCTTTGGGAAAAAAAAAATCCTTTCTACGTTTTTCTGACATATGTAATGCCCTGATGCAATGATCCATAGATCTACTGGTCTCTGTATTAAAATAAGCCCTTGTGTATACACCTCTGGCATGATTATATGCTGCAGCTGTTAAATGTCCATGTTATTGGCAGGTTTATTGGGTGTGTAATTATTATTACTGCCATATGTTACACTCTCACTTCCTGGGGTAATGAAAACTGTCTTCTCTGCTGATCTTACTTGTAGTTGTAGAATTAATGTCAGTAATGCCTTTACCAGAAATCTAAGAAAAGACAGAAATAAGTTTTTAAGAAGACTTCAGGAATCTGAAGTAATTCTTTCCATTTGGCATGAATTTTAATTCCAGCATTGCATAAGAATATGTCAGATTAAACATTCCTTGCAATTAAGAAACAATGTCAATTTCAGGTAAAGGAGGCTGACAATTATTTGAGAAATTCCAGTGTAGTTAGTGTGTGCAGGAGTTTACACACATTGTAATGTGTGATGCTTAACCAGCAATATTAGCAGTTAAGTTCCTAGAAGTTTGTTCAAGAATTTTGATGAATTTTGTCATTAAATATGTGCAAGTGCTCATGTGAGGCTTGCTTTGCAAAGCTCTAGCAGCAAATGTGCACAGTATGTCATGGAGAGCTTACAGAACTCTAAAGACCCATCACAGCAATATATTTAAGTAGGATTAGTTTTGTCCTTTTTTTCACTTAAACTCCTTTAAAGGTAGTTAAATGATTTATTATGAGAGATGGGGATTTATATACATTGCTGGCTTGTATTTCTATTTTGAAAGAGCAGTTCTGATATTTTTTCATATGACTGGTTATGAAAGCATTAAAAGACAAAAATCTTCATATTCAATACTAGGTGAATCTTATGTAATTCTTGAAATCTTGTCTCTAAATGAAAAAAAGAAAAGTTTACTTCAGCTGCAAAGCAAAAACCCCAAAAAACAAAAATGTAAGTGGGAAATAAAAAGGAGGAATATGAAGAGAAAGAGGAAGGAAAAAAAAATTCTATAAAGTATTTGAAAACATTAAAATCAGCTCCTTTTATTACACATACCATTGCACAGTGCCAAATATAAAGCTAACATTAAAAATATTTTGGGGTATTGTGTAAATATCATATTTTGGCTATTTCTTATACCTACTGCAAATAAATATATTGGTTCAGGTATACAGATTTTTTTTATGGGAAGTGCTTTGTAAATTCCAGATAATTTTCTTTTGCAAATTTAATTCTTTAAATTTAATTCTTAAAATTGTATTTTTAAGGCAGAAAGAAAGAGAATGACTGAAAATCTGAAGATTGTGCAAAATATTTTCTGAGAAATCCTGTCATTGCAGATAATATATTAATATACAGAGGCAGTTTTTTGCACATTTGAATAGCACCGACGCCTATGATTTTTCTTGTCCAGGTAGCAAAAATGATAAAATTCTGAGTACTTGCGTGTGTAACTTGAGAAATAAGACTTAAAAAAACCCAGAAAGTCCTAGAAAATGTAGTTGATTCTGCTAATGTCTCAAAGTGAATATTGCATTTCGGATGGTCATATTGAAATGGAATAGAATAGAATAGAGTAGAGTAGAATAGAGTAGAGTAGAATAGAATAGAAATCACTGAGGTTGGAAGATACCTTCAAGATAATCCAGTTGAACCATCCACCCAGCACTGTCACCCCTAAGCCACTAAGCCATCACCCAGTGCCACATCCAGATGCCTCTTGCACGCCTCCAGGGATGGTGACTCCACCATATCCCTGGGCAATCCATTCCAATGCCTGACCACCCTGACAGTGAAAAAAGAATTTTCTAGTGTCTAATCTGAATCTGCCTTGTCTCAGTTTAAGGCCATTTCCTCTGATCCTCTCACTGCAGGCACTGTAGAAGAAACCAGCCCCACTACAGGCTCCTTCCAGGTGTTTGTGGAGAGTGATGAGATCCCACCTGAGCTTCTTCTCTTCCAGACTGAGCAAACCCAACTCCCCCAGTCATTCCTTACAAGACATGTACCCTAGTAAAGGATCTCTCTGAATCTCCCTTTGGTTAAGCCTCTGGTTTCCCAAATATTCCATAGTTTCCTTCCTGGCCTCTCCTAGTTTTGTTTCAATCATAGTATCACTACACCTGGGTGCCAGCTACCAATTATTGCTTCCTTGCTTGCCTTGTAAAAACAGTTGCTCAGTTGTCTTTTGTTACTCAGGGTCTTTGAAGAGTGAGAGTTCCCTTTCTACAGGTAATCTTGCTGCTTTTTCTGCCCCTTTCATTTTAGTCTTGCCAGTTATGAAATCCCTTCAGTCCCTAAAGAGATTGACATTCACAACATACCCATCTCTTCAGTTTCCCAAAACTCACTTGCAATTGCCTTTCTTGCTACACATATACTGTGCTTGCTCTGGTTTTAAAATTATAGAGCACTGACAACCACTATCTTCACTATTTGCTAGGAGATTTTTTCTTAAAGATGTCTGTATTTAGTCGGATATATAACTTCCTTTGTCTTGGTAGATGATTTTTATAGTAGGATTTCAAAGATAAGGCTGTTTTATAGATCACTCTTTGTAATATTTAGAAAGCTGTAAGAACTTGCATTTCAAGTCTGCGAGAAAAATAATGAAGGGTGGTTCAGATCAGGATCTCTATTAATTTTTTTTGCTTCATGATTTTCTATTTCGTATTGTAATAAATTCTGATGCATTTAACTTTCCTAAAAATGCACTTCTGTGTACTAAAAAAGTACTTCTGTAGTTTTAAACTTTTTAGAACACTTCTGTTTCTAAAAAATACTTCTGACTGAAAATAGTATTTTTATGTAACTAAAATTAACTGAAGTATACTTCAGATATTTTTATTTATATAATTGTTAAAAATTTTTCTAGTTTAGTAAAATTTACTATTTAGTTGTAGTTTGGTTTCTCGCTTCTTTTGATTAAGCTCTGTCTTAATTTAGATTCAAACTATTTACTAGCATTCTGTTTAATCAAAAATATTGTAATCAAATACTGTGCATATCATGATAGTATAAACAGTTGATTTGAAGTGTTAAATTTTGTGCAGACAAGTTAGACACAAATTTTTTTATTAAGTCCTTCATGAATGCTGGCAAACCAATGTGAGAGATCACATTGCTGTACATCTCATGCAATTTGCCTACAGTCTTATTATTTTCAAAAGATGGTAATAAACCAGGTATTTCATAATTACTGAAAAATACTGTGTCTTGTGTGACCAGCAGAATGCTCTTGCCTTGCCCAAAATTAGAAATATCTCTCAAAACAGAGTATTAGCCAGTTATCTTCTATGAAAGAGTGTTGAACACTATATCTGGCTTAATTATTTGCTACAGGAATTGCATGATGTTGTTGACTTGAAGTTCTGAGCAGAACCACGTGGGGGAAAAAGGGTTGTCTATGAATTGTCTGTGTGGTGGGTTACTCTCTCTTTTGGTCACCATGTTTCATATTGTAAGGATCCAAGCTCTAGATTTGATCCTGCCAGAGCTTGATCCATTCTAGCTTGTTAGCTACAATGAAACAAATGGACAGTAATGGTAAATTGCCTAAAGTTTAGGACATGCAAAATATGAGTTTTGTTTATTTATGTACATTTTCTGTATAAGTAGAGATGATTTTTAATAACCTTTGCATCAGCAAAATAGATTCATTCTGTATTGTATGTCTGCTGGGATAAGTGTTTTCAGGAATGGTATTAAAAGCATTCTTTTCCCTGGGAGAGGAGTAGTGAGGTGCTGTTATAGTACCTGAAAACTCCCTCACAGACATAAGGTAGCTGATAGTGCAATGAAAAGCATTAGCTAGGGGATTCTTGGAATCCAACAGCACAATAGAAAAACCTGTCTGAATTGTGAACGTGTTTTGTGTTTGTAACACCTACTGGTGGAAAAAAATTTTAAACTGCTTTGTTACCTGTATTGGAGTAATATTACCCAATGGTGTATCACATTGCCTTTTTTTAAAAATTTTTAGCCTTTCATAAATCCTCACGAGAAATGCGCTTGTGAGATGCAGCACAGGTTCATTGTTCCATCCTGCATCCTTTGCCCCTTAAATTCCTGACTTCAGTATATGAAGTAAATACTGACTTCAGTATAAATGATTCTATTGCTATTTTATCGCATAATAGTTTCATACACAAATACTAACTTCCTCATCTGATGTCGGGTTGCTTTTCTCAGTACCTAAAACCAATTAGTTGCAGTCTTAATTCTTTGCTTGGCAGCTAAAATGATATCTTAAACATCTTAATGTGGTCTATGATAATTTGCTTCAGAACTACTCAGAATTCTTTTGCTGGAACCTAAGCTGCCGTTGCTACTAAGGTCTCAAGCTTCTGTTTCTTTTAGCACATTCTGCACCAGGTGTTTTGGCTGACTTAGCAGTTGATAAAATGCAATCAGAAGTTTTGTTTTCTTAAAGGCACATTGGGATCTGCTGCAACCACATGAAGCTTTAGCCTTCATTTAGGTTGTACAGTGGAACTTGGAATTACTACCCTGTGCTTTTTATACTTTCTGCTTTTTTTAGCCAGTGAGAGCGTGGCTTCCTAACATTCTGCATGCTTCCAGCTATTGTTCCTTTTTCTGTTCATCTATATGCTATGGCAACAAGTAAAATAAGAAGACATGACAATAGGATTTAGCTTGATTCTTTGGTTTTATCTTCTGTAGAAACATAAAGTCTTTGAATTCCAAAACACTTTCCAGTTCTTAGCAGTGTTTAACTTTTCAATCCAGAATTAATGTTTATCTTGCATTAATGTGTGAATTGTTTTTCTGAAGAATTTGGCCAAACAAAATTAGGCTTAGGCTTTCTGTCTACTGCAGGAGATGGCAGATCATTAAAATTTGTTTTGGGAGCACCCTGATTTGATGTTTTTTCTGGTAGGTGGGAATTGTGATAATGATCATCTCAACAAATTTGCCATTGTGATTTACCTGTTTTCCATGTTCAAATAACTCATCTGACCTTTACATCTAAAAATATTTTGCATGCACTTTGACAAATTTTAAGTGAGCTTTTTGCCACTTTATATTTCTCTGAAGCTGAAGTTCAAACCACCTTTTCATTAATATTTCCTATATGTAATTCTGGAACTATTTTTCCAGAACTGTGGTGCTCGATCTACTTCACAATCTTACTGTTTATTCCAGAAATTACTCAAGTGGCCTCTACAGGATTTCAGAAACTTCTTGAAGAGCCTGAAGTTCCCAAGTATTGTGAAATCTGTTTTTTTTTTTTTCCTAATAGGATGCAGCACAGATGCCAAGCAATCTGAGGAGCAATCTGCATCTGCAAATGAAGAACTTTATCCTTTCTGCAGGGAGCCCAGTTATTTTGAAATCCCTACTAAAGAATGCCAGCAAGCTTCACAGGTAGCAGAGAGCGCTATTCACGAAATTCCCACAAAAGATACCCAAAGCCCCCACGCAGCAGCTTCAGGGCACGCTTCCTTTACCATTGAATTTGATGACAACACTCCAGGAAAAGTAAAGATCAAGGATCATGTGACAAAGTTCACGTCGGAGCAGCGCCACAAGTCGAAGAAGCCTTCCTCCTGCAGCGGGCAGGACCTGCCGGGGCTGCAGACGGTGATGATGGCAGCCGAGAGCAAAGTGGCCGATTGGCTCGCGCAGAACAATCCTCCGAGAATGATATGGGAGCCCACGGAGGAGGACTCCAAAAGTATCAAGAGTGATGTTCCAGTGTACCTGAAGAGGCTGAAAGGTAAAGTGAATAGTTGCAGCTATGCTTAGCTCTGAAAGCAGCAATTCCTCGCCAGCATGCAGTCAGAGGATCCCTGAGCCCACTTGGAGTTCAGATCAAATCACAGATACTCTGCACATGTGCAAGGAACTGGGCTGGGAAGCTGTATTGCTGAATTAAGTCTTGCAAAGAGCATAAGAAACCAAACGCTGAATCATTTTACAATCTATGCTAATTGGAGGTGTTCTAGTGTGGCTGAAAACATCGGGTACTTAAACACTGATCTTGAAAAAGAAAAGGAAAAAATCCAACATTTAGTTAAACTTTATATATCTCACTTTTTCTCATGAAGTACTTTAAAAACATGGATTGCTTTTTAGAATCAAAGCTCTGAAGTTCAATTTATGCTTTTAGCAACTCTTTCAATAGCATATCTTCTGTGATTATTTGTATGTTCTAAGAAAATCATTTATAGCAAAGAATACATCATATACTCATTCTGCTTATATGGGTCATGTTTGGTGGAGTCCAGTTGCAGTCAGGAATCAGACATAAAGCAAGCACTTCAATTTTTATACTCACCTTATATTCATATGAGTGCTGCTGTTGAATGGAGTTCCAGGTGATCATACATGCTAATTTATTGCAGACAGTGACATTTCAAATGAAATTAAATAAAATGTTACACACAACAAGTGCACCTTCTCTTGAGTGTCACTTAATGGAATAGAGAAGCAGACAGTCTTGATGTTCAGATGAAGAGTCCAGTACCATTCAAACTTGCATAAGGAAAATTTCTGGTGAACTTTTTCAAGTCTCTCTTTTTTTCCATTTTTAATTTCAGCTGCATAACCCTACAATTCTCATTTTCCTTGGCTCTGCAACATGATCATGTCTAGTTTGTAAACCAGCTGGGACTGGGTACAGCATTCTTTGCCTTATTGATCAAAAGTCTGCTTTTTAAGGTTGTCCCTTTCAAATTAAGCTAAAAATAAAATTCTGAAAGCAGAATTAGATTAACGTGCTGACATAAAAATAATAGTATATTATTTCTTCCAGTGTAAATCACATTCTTTGGCCTTCATGTAAATGTATTATATTCATGAATATTCTTATAAATACTAGCTGTGACACTTTGATAAATAGAATGGGCTTTGTTTATAAGCCTTTTCCTGACAGAAACGCCACAAAGTCTGATTAATTTTCATCGGAAAGAGGTGTAAGTTATGGGATGCATATGGCCATAATAAATATCTGAATTTTGTAGTCTTCTATGGCCTGTTTGTATTCTCAGTCATTAGTTTTATTTTTAGATAGTAAATATACCTAGGTGCTTTGAAAGTTTGATTTTTTTTAGAAAACTCAAAGCTTTTTTTTCTCCTCAGCTTTTTCTTATAGCATTCTGTACTGAAGTCCCACTGCTAAATTAGACTATATCACTTTCACTGTGATGTTGGTACTGCTTTATTATTATTTGGAAACGTATGAATAATCACAGAATTTTTATAGGCATTATTCTAACAAGTAGAAAACAGGAATGTAAGTTGGGATTTCAGCTGTGTCTTCAGTGGTGTTAGTCTGATAAGTAAGATCAGCCAATATGTAATTACTGTTTAACTGAATAGTAGCTGCATATCCTAACTATTTAAATGAGAAAACCTTAAAGAAGCTGACCTCTTGAGAATCAAAAATACAGAAATTGGACATTATATATATGTGTAAAAGCAGAATTGGATCTAAAAGAGTTCAGAGAGGATGAAAGTGTTCCTTCCCAACTACTGAGCTAAAACTTAGGAGCATTGACACTTTGATTGTACATGAGGTTGCTTTGTCTTAAATACACTTACTATGTGTAAGTATCCAGCCTTCATACATTTTCAGGTATCATTGCAAAGTACATCTTTAGGTGTATGTATGATTTATGAAATATGTAATCCTTATTCATAGATCTCAGAGTAGTTCATGGAATGAATAAGTAATAACAACCATTTTACTTGCACACATCAGATGCTGAGTGGAGTGAATTATGGAAAAACTCATTGTTCTTATTGGAAAAATAATAAAGAATTCAATCCAAGTTTAAGTAGACATTTCTCATGATAAACTGTTGTAAATGTGAGAGGAATCCAGCAATATGAACTGTGACTCTCTTTCCACTGTCAGAAGGACTTCATTAAGGTTTTCTTTTTCCCTCTTAACCCTGCCTGGAATGTGTCAGGAGTCATTTGTAATCAACTGGCTCTCTAACAATTCTGATACAATTCAAAAACATGCTATAGTACAGCTGGTAAAATACTGGCTTTTGTATGTCACTGGTAAGTATTCACAGATGAGAATATTGGAGAAAGGATACTTCAAATGCACTGCTGTTACTGATCAGCTTTGAAAATGTTTCCTTGTTTGACTTGTAGCAAGTTGATTGCATTTCCAGGAACTGTACCAAATTTGCAGAGCCAGGTCTATAAGCTATTGGAGTTTAAACAGAAATCCACTTTGAAATAATTTCCTTCCTAGTTTGCTGCTTGGCTTTTTTGGTAGATGTAATGTTGTGGTCTTTCTTTGTTTCACTGTGCTATATATTGTTTTGCTTTGCTTGTAGGGAATAAGCATGATGATGGCACACAAAGTGATTCAGAAAATATTGGTGCACACCGGCACTACAGTAAGCGGGCAGCACTTGAAGAACACTTAAGGCATCATCATACAGAGCTGAAAAAGTCACACCAGAAAGTCCATTCCACAGAAAAGCAGCAAGAGCAAGCTGGTTTGAGTCAGACTGCCTTTATGATTGAGTTTTTTGATGAAGACCATCCTCGTAAGAGACGTTCTTACTCTTTTTCTCAGAATGTAGGAGCTCTGTGCCCAGAATCTCCATCTCCGACATCTCACGCACGAGCTGAAAGAGTGAAACCTGCATCAGGAGAGAAAGTCCCTTCACCTGTGCAAGCCAGCACATCGCACCACAGAGCAGTACATGGTGTTCATGCCAAACTTCTAAACCAGAAATCAGAAGAACCCTCTGCTGCGTTGCCTGCCTTACAAGCTGCGTTGTTAAGGAGTTCAGGAAGCCTTGGCCATAGGCCTACTCAGAACCAGGAGATGGACAAAAAGTTGAAAAGCCAACATATTTCTGCTGCTACTGAAAAGGACAATGAGGATGACCAGAGTGACAAAGGTACTTACACTATTGAGTTGGAAAATCCCAATCCTGAAGAAGTGGAAGCCCGCAAAATGATTGACAAGGTGAGAAACCTGAAATGCATTCTGATCTTAAAAGTGTTGTTGGATGTGTGGGCGGCTCTCTATCCCTTCAGTTCTGCTTATTAATGCTTATTAAAACTGCTGCAATAACACAAGTTTTTAAACCTGTCTATAATGTTGAAATATAAAATGTTGTAAGAGCAGCAGCAGGCATTTGACTAAACATTATTCCTTCTTGCATACTGCTGTTGTCTACAAGCTTGGTAGTTTTAATGTGTTTCCAAAAGATTTCAGTACCAGGCACCAAAAATCATTTACCCATAAAAATACCAGGCACCAAAAAATCATGTAACTGGTACTTTTTTCAGGATGGTTTGTGTTCTTGTGGAAGTACCCACTTGTTCTTGAAAACCTCTTGTTTCTAGTTTTCATAACATAAATTGGTTCCATCCAAATTATTATATAGATATAGATTGCAACCGTTTTCTATACTTATTAAAAAAGTATATTCAGTAACAGTAACTGAATTTCAGTGTCAACTGTAAAGAGTAAGTATGAAAATGCTTTGATTTTCCAAAAGTGTTCATATGATAGCAGTGTAAATTTCCTAGTTTGCTTATTGGTAACCATAGAAATATCAATAACAATACAAATTGTATTTGCAGTTTAAAAACTGTATTAAATAACTATTCTTTGGATTCAACAGGAAAATATGGGTAGCAGAAGGCTATGTCTAATAATTTTGCTTAACATGACTTGAAATGGACTTTTTCTGCTTTTGTTGTGTTTTCCTAGATAATATATCATTGTAGAATGCCTGCATCCAATTCTAGGCTAGGGTTTTGCAAATTTACAGTAAATTCATTGTTTAGAATTACCTAAGGATTCATTTGCATGTCTAAAACTTTTCAGAGCTAAACAAATACATTCATACATTTAGAATTCATCTTGGTTAGTGTTGAAAACTGTGTTTTGCAAGACAAGCTAGCTTCACTTGTTTGATTTTGTAAAAAAAATCTAAAGTAGTGGGGAAATGGAACATTGCATTATAGATTATTTTCTTTTAAAAAAGGTGTTTATGGAGCATTTGGAGACAGGGATTAAAGTGAAGGGTGTCACCTTCAATGAAATAATAAAGATAATAGTTTCACCTCTTTGGATTCTGAAAAGGAAAGTTTTTACTTCTTTGAATCAATGTTCAAAAGACAACTGGGAACTAAAAGCATTCCAAATGAAGCAACTAAATATTAAAGAACTACAAATTTCTACATTTATTCTTAAATTATAAATCTTCAACTAAATAGCATCAGAAAATTTGTAAGTCAAGTTTTAGCTAAATCTAGTAGTTCAACAGGGCTGTTTTGGAAAGCATGCCAAGTAATAACATTTAAAGATAGACAATTTATGTACTTGATAAAAATGTTATTACTGCCTAATGTTATAATCAGAGAATATGCTGAGTTGGAAGGGACCCATTAGGATCATTGAGTCAAACTCTCAGCCCTACACAGGTCATTCCAAGAATCACACCCTGTGATTCTGAGAGAGTTAATAAAATTCCGACTTTTTTGTGGCCTTCAGTACCCGTTCAGATTATCTAAAGTCAGTTTTTTGTTTGAACCAAATATCTCCTGTTAAAGGACAGATTCAGGAAGAGGAAGTGAATGGAAGCCTTAAGAATGATAGTAAAGTATTGCTTCATAATCTTAGTGTTATATAAAAGCTTTTGGGTATCATAAATTTCCTTTACTGCTAACTTTAAAGGTGTCACCACTACATATTAAAGATTTACTATGAAGTAAAGCAGAGATATTTTCTCTTCAAGGTCTTCTGAATCATTTCACTTAGTATCTGTGTTGAAATCTTATGAACACTATATTTTACACCCAGTTCAAAGAGCCCTGCTCTGCAATTCTTACTTGATTTGGTAATATGAAGTAGTATGATACTATTTCTATGAAGTGCAGAAAAACAGCCAATGAAGAAAATCTAAACCAAATGGAAGCCAAAATTTTTGTCCTCCAGCTGAGCTCAGCTTTGCTTCCTTCCTATTTTAAATTGCTAATGCTTTGGATAATCTTACTTGGCCAAAGGGGGATAAGTGAGGTATAAGGCAAGGACTTTGTAAGCCTGTTGACTCCTGTGCTTCTTTATTGAGGATTTAAGAGAATTATTGGTATACATCTTATCAATTATTTCAGTATAACCACTTTTTCATTGTTGGCAAGTCAGTCCTTTTTCTGAGTAGTTACTATGCCTGCTCAACTGAGTCATTTAAGGGTGTCTCTTGGGTCCAAACTTTAATTGAAATTCAGGAGTTTACTTTGCTAGGATTGGGATGAAAGTGCACTATGAATAGCAAGGATCACTTTCTAAAACATTTGCACAAATAATGCATTCTTCTGAGTAGCAATTTACATTAGAATGGTGCTAAAATCTGTGTGTGGTTTACCTGAAAAATGTTCAATGGAATAAAGTAATTCTGTATTTGGATATTTTCTCCCTTTTATTGGAGAAAAGGATGAGAATGACCAAAATATCCAAAGATTACTCCCAAGTGTGACTCATTCTTAGCCTTAGCCTTATTTTTCTCTGGAAAGAAACATAAGAGCAAACCACAATTGCAAGAATAGTATTAACTTGTAAAAAATCAAGGTGAGATTATTCATGCTTCTTTACATTAAGAATCCAAGAGAAACATGCAGGAAGTCAAAGTTAAAATTCTCAGAAAAAAAATTGAAAACACCCATCTCTCACTGTAATTCTAAGAAAAGGGGAGTACAAATCTTAATGCTGAGCTGTATTACTTCCTTCAAAAGTACTGTTTTTGCTTAGTGTAGCCTTTTGGTAAAGATTGAAGGAAATAGTCTCAAGAAGAATAGATGCTTGTGTGAAATTATTTTTAAAAGCCAGAAACTATGTTGTCCTGCTTATTCAGCATCTTTATTTCATTTAGATTGCTAAGGATCCAGTTCTTCCTCTGGTGCTTTTCAGCCTCTAAGAAAAACGTATTGTCACTATAGCAGAAAAGGAGCAGAATAGCAAATGACAGAACCTTTATTTCTCAACCATTTTAAAGCCTGACTTTTGAGAATAGAACGTGAGAAAAATGCATTATCAGAAAGAAAGAGGAAAATATGTCATAAGTAACAGACAAAAGCTTTTCAATTTCAATTCTTTTCCCTAACAGAGAGAGGTAATCACATATCTGCAGTCATGACTGTCTTGGGGTGAATGTCTTCTACTTACCTAAAATGCAAGTTTTCAAATATATTATTGCTTGTGTCTTATACAACTTTCAAAGATTTTTTTAAAAGATTTATTTTAAGGTTAAAAAGTACAGTACATATGCACATAGTTTTCAATTGTAAGTGTTAAAAGAAGATGCAAGTTGATATTTAGTTGTGTCTTAATATTCTTTATGAATACAGAGTACTTGAAAAATAACACTAAACTTTGCTTCCTGAATGTCCTTTCATTAGTCAACGTTATTTCTGCCTCCAGGCGTTCAAATGTCACTTAAATTCATAGAGCAGTATGAATTGGTTAGTAGGCTAAGGTATAGAAAATATATTAATAACAGGAGAAAATAGATGATAGATTGCTTTTTATACTTGTAGAGCTCTTTTTTGAATTGCCACTGAGAGCAATATCATCAATGTGGTAAGAAAGCAAGCTGCTCTTGTATGCCATAAAGTCCACCTTGGACATATGTGTCGTAAAATATCCTCCACTCAAATAGCATCAGAAGGACACAACTTTTTTCTAGCAGAATAATGGTCTTATTGTTGCAGCTAACAGCTAAGTACAAAATGAAAGAAATTCAGGATCTTGATTTAATTTAGAACATGTTTTCAGTGTTTAGTTTTCCATATAAAATACATGAGTAAATGGGGCACAGTTGTAGGATTTGTTTTTCCTCTACTTCAGCCTTTATGCTCTTTAGAGGGATTCAGTGCTTTCTTCTGTTAACACTTAGCAATTGCTTTCTTTTTATCTCTGAGTTGTAAATTTTCTATCCATTTTATGTTTTTTAAATGAATCAATCTATTAGAAGAAAGTTGTTCTCAGAAGTCATATCACATTAAAAAATCTTCATAGGCCATAGAAAAGGTAAGTCTGCCAGTGGATGAAAGAATTTAAAATGATGCTTCTGCAGTTCATCTTCCTTTTTTGTAGATATAAAGAGACCAAATTATCATGCTAATGACTTTCTTTTTTCAATAAAGCAAAGTACTGCCAGTAATAAATATTAATAAATGAATGTGCAAATAATTCTGCATGTGTTTGGAATATTAAATACTTTGAGGCTATTGCAGTAAATAAAAAGCAACTCAATGGGGGGTTTTGCGAGTTCTTTGGGGGTTTTCTTCAGGGCTCTTTTTCTGTTTGTTTTGTGTAGGGTTTTTTGTTGTCTTTCTTCTTCAGCCAGTTTCATTTTAGGGTATTTAAAAATTGAAATATTTTATAAAACTTACTATAGCAGATGTAAGCTCTTCTATACATGTGTGGGGAGGGATGGAATAGAATTGAGGCTATATGAGGGTTTCAAGTCCTGTCAGATAACCAGGAAATCTGGGATGTTACAGCAGTTCATATGCATATGGAAACATTTGGCTTTGGTCCCCAGATTTTTTTGGCTTTGGTCCCCAAAATTTTGATCCCAAATTTTTTTACTTGATTTATGTTATTTTAATTTACATTTCCTTAAAGATAATTGATTTTTTCATCAGCGTATAAATTTAGATCGCAAATTCAACTGATTCATACTGATTTCCAAACAGAAGACTTGAAAAAATGTATCAAAATCAAACCTCAATCCATCCTGCCACCTTCAGAAAGGCTTACTGTGACCATGTAATGATTTTGTTTTCAGTGCAAGATCCATACTCTAGATGTTTTAAAGTCTTTATTTATGTAGATAGACGGGCCCTAACAGTAATGATCTTGTTTCTAATATGCAGTCTACCACCTTGAATTTTATTTTATTACATACTGTGCCATGAGTGTACATAAAATCCTACTCTCAATCTTGAGAGAGATTCTTCTTTCCTCTTTAAAATTTTAAATTTTGGAATAGTAATTATGGAGGGAAAACTGTATAGGTGTTCACTGTAGACAGCACATTTTCCAATTTTATTTTCTGGATCTTTCTGCTCATGATGATAGTTATTTGTTTGGTTTCTTTTTTTTTTTTTTTTTTTTGAGTATGGATATGAATGAGAATCTGTTCTGAAAGATGATTGTTATAAAATGGAATTTCCATATTCTTTTTACACCCAGGGCATATCTGTTATAGCACATTGTAATATTGGCTAACATGAATTTAAAGTAGTATTTACTTTTGAATGATTTATTGTTGTGTCTTTAAGTGTTCATAAATGTTGTATACCAGATCTTGTCTTCTCTCTTGCAAATGTTAGAAATCTTTCAGTCAGCTTGCAGATTGTTATTGTTATAATTCCTCTGGTTATGGAATTAACATACATGTTATAGAACTGCTCTCAGAAATTTTTTCAGTATTGTAAGGGGAAAAACTACCTGGAAAGAATCAGTGGGTAGAGAGAAAGTTAAGAGAAAAAAAAAATCTCAGTATGTTTCAATGACTCTTTAAGGAACTGAGGTAGATGTATCTATTTTCAGAAAATCACTTTCAGGTCTCCTTTCTCTTCACACTCTCTGGGTTTAATTGCTTTTACCATTGCTTCAGCAGTTTCTTTGAGAGAAATGCTTTGAGCCCTACAGAGTGTCTTGTTTGCAGAATGACTATTTTATGAGTACAGTGCTGAAAAAGCAACACACCACTTGAAGCCTATCCAATCATCTGAGCTTATAAATTTTGCCAAGAGTTCAGAGGATGTTTGTGACCTTTTCTTTTTATAAGGAAAGGAGTTTTACAGTCTCTAAACTTGTTGCTTCATTTTTAATTTGGAATCCTAAAGAAAATGAATTCTTCACAGTGGCAAACAGGGACAAAATATGTATGCATGTAAATATGTAACTGGTGTCTGCTAAGAGGAAGCTCTTAGACTTGGCATGTTGATCCTTTTCATTTGCTTATGTGGCTTTTTTTATACCAGAGCATCTTGCATCTGATTCTATAACTTGCACATAGAGTTAAAATGACGTAAAGAGCTTCTGTGAAAATCCTGGCTATTCATGAGACATTCCCTGCACAGAACACAGTCTGTTTGCCTGGAAAGGCCAGGATAACTGCCAAGAACAAGCAAAAACTATTAAAATGAAACTCCTCAGAAGCAGCTTGGTTAAACACAGTTCATGTAGTAGCTAAACACAAAAAGAGCTGAGACATTGTACTCTTATCTCACTTTGTGAAAGATGAGAAAAAATGTTTGCCTTTTGTCTTTTCTCTATGATCAATAACTGACTTTTAAGGACCAATTTGCTGTGTGATATGAATGCCTGAACCACCTTCTGTGAAAGAATTGTCAGGACCTCAGTCTGAGCACCAAATGCAGCGTTACCAAGATGATCTGAATCCTCTTCCATTTCCTTGCTCTCTGGAGTCCTCTTTTGCCATCAATCAGTCATACTCTGAGTGTGGTTTATTTACAATTTCTTCTTTCTTAGTACACCCAAACTGTGCTCAAATCTGAAATCCTGCTTGTATTTGCAAAATCATACTTATTCCTTTTTTTCAATATATTTGGTTTTTGCTGGTCTGACTTTATCCGTTTACAGCTCAGTTTCGGAAACCTACTTTTGTCTTCTGTCACAAACAAATATGCTCATCTTCCTTTCTCCTAAAAGGTTATGAAACACAATTGCTATCATAATTTACATTCCCATCACTTTACAATGACAAATACCCTATTTCAGATTAAATAATTTGTTCCTTATTAATGTTGGCATGATCCTTCTTTAATGCCCTGTACAGTGTAGACCCTTATTCCTTACCATTGCTCTGCTTTGTTTTTATTTTTTTTAACTGTTCATCTTTGAATTCCTTTGTGTCTTTCTTGTCATTGGGTTTCATTCTGTTCCTTTTATACAGATTGCCTAACTGAAATTAATAGCATTCAAATTATGATATTTTTAAAATATGTTTCTAAATTATGTCCCTGACTGTTGTTAGGATCTAAAAGAATAGCAAAAGAGTTATTGAAATAATTTTACTTTTCTAATATCATCATTAATGAATAGGAATTGCAGCTAGAATTCTTAATATTTCTTTGTTGGTTTTCTGTTTATTGATGCTATTGATAATTACTATATATCCTTTTCATTAAGACTTCAGCAGTAAGATTACTGGGGAAATTTTGTAAACTAAAAATTTTAAAACTAGATAGGATTCTTCAGATTTCCCCATTCTAATATACCTAATTGCTGTCAAACTGATGGAACATATCTACTAGAAGTCTCAAATTACACTTTTTTCTGTTCATATCAGTATCTTCAGTAATGATTTGGATGAGCAACGAGCTCTGTGCTCATTATGTACTGAGTAATTATTGTATTGTAGAACTGCAGTGTGATCTTCTTACAACATGAAACAGTTTAAAGGTAAAGCAAGTAAGAAGTCCAGATATTATGAACTTGGCAAAACATCTAAATGAGATACAACTGGAAAAAGTTTTTTTCTTAGTCAAGAGCTTTCAGGTTTATAAAAAGCACATAGGAGGAACATCAGGTGAGGTTTGTGGGTGTGGGGGAGGGGGTTAGCAAACCATTGTCTTCCTTCTTATTCAGAAAAAATGGTTCCTGATGCCATTTGTGACCAGTTTTTATTTTAATTTCTTGAAAGTATTGCATATATTGAGGAAGAATATTGACTTCTATGGTTTTAAAGAATCATCTTGATAGTTAATTCTAAAGACATTGCGTTCATCCCTAGTATCTGTGCTGTAAAAAAATATTAATTCCCTGCTTTGGGACAGGAACAGGGAAAGTTAACAAGACCAATTCCTGATCACTAAAGCTAACTTATGTTAGAGCTGTGTTGCAGCTATGGTGATGAACAGGTGAACTCTGAGTCATGAGCTGTTGTCACAGGGAAGTGTATATGACCTGCCAAAAGAGAGTACTCTGCTTTCTGCAAAATTAGCCCTTGCCAAAGAGACCAAGGCACAGTCTCAGACTTGGTCCTGTAACTCACGCTGTCTCCCAAAATGTGCCAGTACCTTGCGCAAGATTTGCATCTTGCTTTTATTGTGTTAGATAGATTTTGTTAATTCTTGGATTTGGTTGGATAAAGAATTTTAACAATTACTGGTTAATACAGATGAGGTTATAGTCTCAGAATATTGGAAAAAGTGTTGCTCCTATAAAGGGATTAAATTTGTGAATACCCTCATTAAGTTACAATTTTTTTTTGCCATTAGTTAGTGCATATTTTCCTTCTGTATTTTTCAGGACAAGTTTGCATTCTAGCAAGCAACAAGATAATGCTTTGAGACTTGTTATAGTTTTAGCCTGCTGTTTCGGCCCTTTGTTACTGGGTGAACTGCAGAATGTAAATGGATTATCCTAGGGGATCTTTGGAGGAGTTACTTCACTGCTTTGAAATGGAAAAGTATGTACCAGGAGTTCACCTTATCCCTCCTGCTCTGAAATACTTGGGGCTTTCTCAAAGCTTTGCTTTAGGAGACCTGACATGCTAAGCCAGGGTGCCCAGGACTTTATCCATTTGAATCTTCATGCCCTACATGGGCAGAGACTAGGCAAGCTTGCTTGACTGTCCTCAGAGTGGAAAAACTTTTCTTCATACCCTGTCTCATCTGACATGAGTTGTCCCTTGTCCCCCTGCAGTGTAGCACTGTGGAGAGCCTGGCTGTCTTCTTGTTATGTTCCCCATTGTACTGGGAGGCTGCTGTTAGGCAGCCCCAAAGCCTTCCCCTCTCCAAAGTGATCAAATCCAGCTTCCCCAGACTCTCCCGACAGGTGAAATGCTCGAGTCTTTGCCATCTTGGTGGCCCCTGCTGAGCTACCTAGTTAGTACAGTGTCTCTCCTGTATCACCTGTTGATCCATTTGCTTAAGGAGCCAGCTGGAATGCAGGTTAAACAAAATTGCATCAGGAATATTTTATAGACTGGTCTGGACACTCTACAGCACATCGTCATTCCCATGCCTTTAGAATGTCCTGATTCAATGGAAATTGCTTCATGCTTCATAACAATAAAGTAGTTATTTTTAAACACGACCCCCACAGTTTATACACCATGTTTGTGTCTGTTCTACATTACAGCCGTGTGGCATAGACCCTGCAAGAACACCATGAAATGGTGCAGATTGGTGGGGTGTCGAGATTTTTCTCTGTCAGTCAACTTCCAGGATTTCTGTGAAAATTTTCATCCTGGATTTTGTTCTGTAACTTCATGAAACTTGAAGCAACCAGGATGGAACAATGTAATCTTCCTGCGAAAATATAATTTCAGAAAAATAAATAATAGGACAGAGCAGGGCAAAAACCTTAGCTTTCCAGAATGATTGCTTATAGGAAGCAGATATCTTAGAAATACCCTTTTCCATTAGTTTCAGTTTTAAATTACACCTGTTAAAAAAATGCATTAGTATTGTTTTTTTAATATTTCTAGGATATGTAATTGTTATTAATATTTTTTAAATTCTTTTTACATTACTCCTTATTCCCCAGGTTCTCTCAAAAAAATGCAAGATCAGAGTCTTGTGAAAGTCCCTGTTGTTTACAGTACTATTGAAAAAGGATAAATTATTGAGGAAACTTATTTTGCATTTACACCTGTGTGGTGGATATGTGTGATTTGTGGTGGTTAGTCACATACATGGAATACACAGAATTATTTTACCTCCTAATCAAAAATAAAGGCTTGCTTCTCATTTTTCAAACAGCCTGATATGTCCAAATCTGTATTGTTTGTATATTGATTGCAGAACCTGGCTTCATCTTTTTCTTCCCCATAACTCAGTTAATCAAAATGTATTTCTTAGTTGCTTCTGAAAAATACAAGCTTTATAGAAAGAAACTTCAGTCTTTCTGTCTAAATAGATGAGAGATGCAGCAATTTGTGTCATCAGCATTTCCTCAGAATTCTCTAGGTTTGATTAAGTCATCTCCTAGACCTTCCTTAAATGATTTTGTAATCATGAAAGTATTTAAAGAGAAGAAACATCTAAAGAATTGGAAGCCTTGAAAAATGTAATCTAGTCTTTGCAGGAAGATAAAGTCTCTATCCATTCATGCTTCGGTCACAACAGCTCACTGTTTGCATGCATACCATATTGTATCAGCCCAGAAAGTACAAATTGCATTTTCTAGATGGTGGAGAGATGATTTCCAGCAGAAGCATTCAGGTTATTCCATGGCTGTTTCTGTTGAGGGTATATTCTCATTATTTGATAAATGGAATATTTGGATTGGTCAAACCTGAAATTGTGATTGTATTGCTTTTCTGCAGGTGTGTGACAGGTCTGTAAGTAATAATCTACATTTTGTCAAATACTTGAGTTATTTTACCTTGTGAATAGTTTTAGTATTTAAATTCTTAATTATGTATTAGTAGCAATTTTTTAAGAGTTTTTTTATATATCACAAGTCTGAAATTTAGTCTTTGGGCTACATCACACATACATGCATCTCCTCTTTCTTGTGAGAAGAGGGGCCTTGTAGTTGTATAGCAGTGGATCTTAGGCCAGGTGCATCCACAATGCAAATGTAGAATGACATTGTAGTATGAAAATATACTTTTATTGAAGAAGATGTTTTACTTTTCTTTCTAATAATACTGTCCCCAAATATTTTGCTTATCTCTTCTGATATCCCTACTGTATAGAGAGAAGGAACATTAGGAGTGCTAATACTTGGATCTTAGTGATATTCATATTACCTTTCACAGAAAAAAATAGGCAATATTCAAATTTGGTTTTGCAATAATTTCAGTAATACAAGAATAACAAAATTTGCTTAAACATGAGTTCAGTACTAGAAAAGGTAAGACTGAAAGTGTTATTTCTGATACAGTAAAGGAATTTGACATGGTAAATGAATGTGCTGTCAGATAAAAGGAAGCAATTTATAGCAGCAGTTTGCTACTGAAGTCTAAATTAGATATGGATGTGTGGAATTCATATTTTCCTTCTGGTGCTTATGTGATAATACCCGAATTTAATTTCGTTTAAAAGAACATATAAAATTCTGTAATCAATGAAAGGATGATACACAAAGAAAAAAGTCTCTGCAGAATAGTGATATATTCAAAGAAAGGTGTCAGTGGACGGTAACTGGTTTCTATCTTCAAAAATTGGCACAACTGTACAAATCAAAAGTATATTATGAAAGCAAAAATTTAAGTTTTAACATTTTATTTTTATAAAAATAAAACAAATGTTTTGTAAATGCTGTTAAGCAACTTCTAATCCAGAGACTCTAGATATAAATTGAAAATTTGTGAAGCACTGCCTGAATTTTAAGGCTTTTCTCATGAGAGCAAAAAACATGTCCAGAGCATTTGAGAAAATTTCCTCAGGTCTTAGTGTAATAATGCTGTAGCCAGGTCTTCCTGTAGTTAGCATAAGGAGTTGAATGTCAGTTGAATATTATTTTTTCCTTTGTCTGCTTCTCAGAAGCTGACAACATTATGGTTTGTGGCCATCTAGTGGTGAATCCATTTTGAAAACACTAACCTTGTTCAGAATTGTAATAAACCAGTCCTCTGGCTTTGCTGTGCAAAACTGAATTACAGTACACTTTTGGAGAAAAAAGAATTCAGTACACCTTTTCCTATTCTGCACTAGTAGTGTTTGTTGCAGGAGGATAACATCTTGAAGATGACAGAACAATTTTTGATGTTAACTGTTAATTTTTGGCAACCAGTTTGAATGTGTGTGGGAGGTTCATTTTATTCTGTAATTTGTTAATATCTAAGTCTCTAGTAGTAAAGTAGTGATTTCATTTCTTACACAGAAATTTGAAAATTTTATTAATTAGATGTTTCCAAGATACAAATATTTTCTAAAATGTATTTGATTATACATCAATTCTGAAAGCAATTCACATTCCCTGTTTCTATCACTCATGAGAAATTTGACAAACAGTATGGTGGTTCTCCTGCTAAAGTTCTTATTATTAACTGCCTTAGTAATAATGTTTCTCTAGTATTTTTTTTGGAGCATTGTTTTTAAAATGTCATGGGAAAATTATCCTGGCTTGAGCAGAGAGATTAATAAAAGCATCATTAGGAAATAGAGCAATAAAAGAACTATGCCAAGTCACATCTTGGATGAGGTGAGTCTACATGATTCATGAGACCTGGTGGAGTTTTAATATCTGAGAAATCTCCAACAGCTGAAAAGCTGAAATTTTGTTTGTATTAGAGAAATAATTCAATATGCATATTAATTACAAATGCAAGAATTTATATTTCTTATTCTCATTAGATAATAGCAAAAATCTGAAAATTTGGTGGTTATAGTTATTGGGTTTTTTCCTTAATTGGTAAAATGGGTTCTGCAATGATTTCACTTTTATCTTTTGTTCCTTTCATCAAAGTGTCATTTTTTCATATCTGACCATTCCAACTAGCAGTTCTTTGAATTTTCACAATGTTGACATAGACTTCCACATTTTTTAATAATTGTTGTAGATTCTTCTTCTGTTTAATTTGTAAATTGCACTGAGGTGACAGATGAGCATAATACAATAAAACCTATTTATACTCACTATCCAGCATGTCACCATCCATCCATTAACATTGAACATTGTATCAGGATGGTATTGGGTTAATGAATGTAATGGTTTGTTTCATTTTCAGGTATTTGGAGTGGATGGCAGCCAGGATTATAATAGGCCTGTTATCAACGAGAACCAGAAAGATTTAGTAAAAGATTGGGCTATAAATTCTGCTACAGTAGTGCTGGAAGAAAAAAGACCACTGAGTACAACTGGATTTCTTGACACAGAGGTAGAATTTAATTTTTGACGGTCTTCTTTTTTCTTCCACTAAAAGAGAGCACTAAGAACCGACCAGTAAGTGTTAAACAGGAAACAAAATCTTGCCTGGAAAAGATGAACTCAGATCTATAAGTAATCTATTTCTCCTATGCCTTTATTGCATCATCAAAGCTTCTCTGTCAGAGGCAGGCATAATTCAGTGTGGAGGTGTTTTAAAACTTGGCTACCTTTCTACATGCACTGACACAAGTGTATTGGAAATGTAGCAGAAGTTTCTTTGCCACAACATAATTTTGCACAGTATATTCTTCATGTAAGTTCTTCAGCAGAACTGAGCAAAAGCTGGTTATGTTTTATAGCCCAAAGCAAGTAACGATTTTAAAATTCAGAAATAAGATGTGTGCACTTAATGCATGATACAAACTGATCTAGGAAAAAAATGGTGGATAGTACTTTTCAGATTTTTTTCTCTGAAGCCAGAGGACTTTAGGTTTTTACATTCATGATTTAAGTTCTCCAATGAGGTGCCACTCATGACAAGTCACTTACATGATTCAGACACAGTATAACTTAATCAGTTGGTGAAAGAATAAACAGAGGAAAATGCCTGTATTTATATGTGACTTAAAATATGCACACAATATATTGGTCATATTTCATATTGAAAACTTGGGAGGCATTCTGCTATCGTTGTGATAGATAACTAGCTTGAAATGTGTCTGGGACAGAACAGGATCACAGTGGAGTGGAATCAACTGGCAACTGTAAAGAAGCACATAACACTTATGTCTAATTCCTTGGCAAACTGTTTCTGAAGTATCGTCCTGTAATTTATAAAACTTTATAGATAAGCAATTTTTTGGAAGATATTAAGAGCTTTAAGTGTGCCTGCCATGCAAATACATTGATTTTAGTATCTGTTTCTTTTACAGGTGTGTTTTCTCATGGTTGTATTTTAGCTACTGTGAAGCCACAGTCACTGTGCCTAGACTAGTACCTTTACCTGGTTTCTCTAAGGCACTTCAAGTGAAGCATTGCCACACAGCATAGGCATATCCCATGGAAGGTTTTTCACCTTGCTTCTTTGCACAAATCTATAACCATATTCTTTCTCTCTCCTATTTTCATGCCTTTTGCAGCACTCAGATCTTTTTTGCCTTGTCAGTTTTAAAGTGTATTGATATTTTTTCACTTTTATAATTAAATAAGCAGAAGAAGAATGTATGATTTGTTTATTAACATAATTGGTCTTTTCAGGTGTCAACTTTGTGAATAAAAGGTTTTGTTTTTAGAAGACTGAGACTACTTCTGCAATCATACAGCAGATCTAAGAAACCTTCTGGCAGTGATATACTAAAACTCACTTTGATTTAGGTGGAAATTACAAGAATTATGCTGCTTTATTACTGTGACTGCTTTACTGCATTAAAAGGTCTTTATATAGAGGGAGAGAATAAGTTATTACCATAATTTTAAATATTACAAGGCATGATGATAGGGTAAAGAAATGAAAATTATTCGGTAAGTCAAGGAGCAAACTGACATTAGCAATGTGGATAGAGCAAGGATTAGTGTAAGAAGAGTTGAGGACAGATGAAGATGGAAGAAAGCTTACTAGGGAAAGTTAAAAGTAGATGTTGGTTGATAGATATGTAGAAGTACAAGAGGAGCTAGTTCAGAAAATTAGAAGTGTCTTATAGGGAAATAATGGGAAAACAATAATGAGGATAACTACTGAGAGAAGATTGTTACATTTAAAGTGTTATTAGCAAAACTTGCACTCTGTTTAGTCAGTAGGAAGGGGAGAGGCAAATGTGTTTGATTTGTAAAGTTTGTGGGTTATGTTCTCATACACAAACTTTTCTGCTTGTAGGTTTTGGAAGACTTACTGCATTACTGAGCTGCAGATCATAAGTTTATAAACCTTATTGAAGGTCTTGGCTAAAGTAGTAACATCAGGGTAGCTCAGTGTTCCAGTTCTGCATCCACTCAGATTGTGGGTGGAACTTACTCCAGCTGCCCATCACAGTTATTCCTGAACATGATCAGCAGAATGAGGTGAATTCAGAACATGATTGACATAGAAAAAGCAAAGAATAAAAATCTAAGATATTTCTATTCAAATAAAATGGAAAAGGTGTCCTGGGAAATTGTGAGGATTTTATAGAAATAGTTTACAGAATCACAGAATAGTTAGGGTTGGAGGACACCTCTGGAGACCATGCAGTCCAGCACTGCTACCACGGCAGGACAGCATCATCTAGAGTCACTTCAGGGGTAGAAAGCTTATTCTAAACTTAAATATCTTAGCTTTACAGGGGTTGTGAAGCATCATTAATAAAATGCTTGGAAATGCTGTACTTGTTCAAGAAGTTTTCAACTTTTTCTTTGATACAACAGTCTTTAAATACTTTGGAGTAGTGTATTTCATAAATAAAGTAAAATGCAGAGTGAGTGTCTTGACACAGTTGAAGTGAACCTGAATACACTGGTTCTTGCCTTTTCAGTGATTACATATAGGCAATGAAAATATTAAATCCATCTATTCAAAATATTTAAATGTTTTTATTTTCTACATTATAAGCTGCCACTTGCCAACCAAGGTAAGTGTGATTAAAGAAAAAAATGAAGTAAATGGAGAACAAAGAGAATATTATTGTTGTTGTTGTTGTTCTTATTATCTGTTCTTACCTGTGAGTTTGGTTAATAAAAATACTGCAGGCATTTGGGCTATGACCAACTTCCAACTTCCATTTAATTTCCAGTGGTCAGTTGTCTGTGCTAAACATGGTTCTTGAATAATGCTTTATCAGCATTGTGTTTGGTGTGCTTCAGTTTTTTGGTTGGTTTGGGGTTTGTTTGGGGATTTGGTTTTTTGGGGTTTTTTTGTAAGACAAAAGTTTAGAAACCTGGTTCTTCATCTGTAGAGTCCTCAATGCCATTAACTACAATGTTCTGTTGCTGTTTTGAATGCCTACTTATGTCTTTCCCACTGAAGATCAGAAAAATAATACTACTGACATTCTGAATATTGAATTTCATTCATGTAAATATTTGCTATATTGCTTCTTAAAAGTGGAGAATTTAGAGGCTGTATTTCTTTTTGTTTGTCCTCTCAAATTACTCCAACTTTCTGTCTTGTAAAGCAATCCATTTAGTTTGAAGTTTGATACTTACTTTTTTTGAACTTGGATGCTATACTGGAATGTAGGCTGATGTATCACCAATATCACAGGGCTGTGAAAAGGCAAATAGGACCTTTGAATACGCAGGAAATGCTTTACCAGCAGAAAAGGGCAGTGTTATCACCATGGTGAAGCTTCCCCTGTAATAATAGCACTGGAACTGTTAACATTCTTGGTTGAGAAGGGTGGATACGAGTCTAGAGAAGGTACAGAGTTACTCAGATTGTAACAGGAATGGAGATTCACCTTACAAGAACAGATCAGTGCTGTTCAGTTAGTCTGGCAAAGTAACAGCTGAGATGGATGCAATTGCTGGGTTTTCATGTATAAATGCAGTAACTGTAATAGAAGAGAAAAAGAACTGTTAAAGATAGGTGTCAGTGTTGTTCCAGGAATAACTTGAAGACATTGGCTCTAAATAAGTCAGGTATGGAAATGTGTAAAAAGATCGTCACCCCAGAGGCATATGGTTCTGAAGCAGGTACAGTGAGAAGAACTGCTGTCAAGGCAGCAATTTATGAAAAGAATAAATAATATGATTCTTACAACTTGAACTGTCTCGAGTTATGTGTCTGAAAAGACATATAATTTTTAATTATTTTATTCACATTATTGAAATTTATTAAAAAAAAAAAGTTAATCTGCTCTGAAATGCCCAGAGCTGGACATGCTTTTAGGTGTAATGTGTGTGTGCTGTGGATTTTTTTCAGATGTGGAGCCTGAAGCCCTAAATCTTCAGGCTGAACAATAAGCCCACAGAAATCCATTGTTACATTTTCGAAAGATTTCTTACTCCTACTGAAAGATTTTTACTCACTTTGTATGTGAGATAACCATAAGAGAAAGCAGATTTAACACAAAGGTAAAAGGCTGGTATCTTGTAGATAAACCCAGTTTTTCTGAAATACTAGGAAATTGCTTTTGGTACTCAAGAGAAGATTTGGAGCATTGTATACTTGAGAGCCTGTAAGATGCCAATTGATATGGGTTGTAGGAAGAACATTAGGATATCTGAACATGACTTTTTAGATATGTGTATTATAAACCTTACACCTTCTGGATGTGCATAAACTACTATGAAAAGAAAGGGCATCTTTTTGTTATTGTTTATGCTTCTATACACAGAGAACTGGCAAAGCACACATTTACATTCCCTGCTATGTAGAAACCATTTTTTGGCAGTGTAATTACAAAAGAAAATAATTTATCGTGTTGTTTTGTGGCAGTTAGTCTGCAAAATCTTAGTATGTTTCTCCATAGTGAAGTAAAATTCAGATTTCTGGCACATATCTGTATCTCGGAAATTGGTCAGGTGGTACAGAAGGAACTAGTTGAAATTTTCTGTTGCAAAGATGATTGGGACATCTATCATCTTTGGATTTGGCTATAGTTAGTTGTTTTATTAGATAGAAGTTCACTAGTACAGATAGTAAAAGAGAGATTAGTGATAGGATTAGATTTTGGTAGTTGCATTAATGCAGTGTGTTTGTTGTAATATCCTTACTGGCACCCCGCATTGTCTTCAGAAATGCCCATAAATAACAAAAACACTGAATTGCCTTCCTTTGCTATTGTTATACTTGAATTTTATAGCATTTTGATTTTAAAAAATTAATTCAAAATATGGGAATTTGTATAATCATTCAAAAAATTACCTGCTGCATCTCTGATTTACCACATCCACGATATTCTGGAAGAGATTCATGATGTTGCACTCACTTGCATTAGCAGGAGAATTTCAAGACTGTAAATTCAAGCTTTTCAAATGTCTGAGTAACTTTTAATTTGAAAGAAGTCATATAGTAGGTGACATTGTTCACCATTCTAGTTCTGCTAAATAAATTTTATAGAATGTATGGTGTTGTTTCCTGGTCAAAGACTAGAATCCAAGAGTTGTCAGGCATTAGGCAGAAATCAGTGTTTTGAGTAGAAATGCAAAGATTTGAAGGGCTGGTGATGTTTTTTGGAGATGTAAGCAAGAGAGACTGCTAAGATATTTGATAGGACAATAACATTGTACTATAATTAAAAATCAGATTTTGAAAAAAGGATGCTTTAGTAACACAAGTAGATGATTAAATTCTTGCTTTTCTTACATTTTAAAAATTTTCAAGATTTCAAAAGGCATAACATCAAGAAACCAAATTATTTTCCTTTCTGGTTTAGGTGCAAAGAAATTGTAAAATACTGATGACATTGACTTCATTGTTATGCAGTAGGATGGTTTAGAACTAATCTTTGCTTCTTTTTTTGTTTAGGCTAAACAAATAATCTGAGCTTCCTTTCCTTTCCATCATAAGTTATTACTCTTTCAGTCCTTAAGGTAGTCTTTCTGTAATGAAGTAAATACAATATTCCATCTGGACAAGAGGGTCTTCTAAACCGGTAAAATGTCACTTTCTTGTCTTCCTGAAGCACATTTTTTGATTTTTTAACACACCCCTGCATCCCATGTACTTTTTCTGCACTTCTGAGCTGAGGGTTGAAATAACCTGATCTTAGAACTGGCACATGTTCTGATACATTTTATATAGGTTCTGGTGTTTCAAAGTTCACTGCACTAGGAACTGTTGTTTATATGGTACTGATTCAGCAGCTTTGTAGATTTTGTTTATTGTTTGCCATTCTAAAATTTACTGAGGTAAACTATTTTTTTCAACTTCCTCCAGGAAAATAGTGTCTGACCTATCTATTCAGGAAAAACCTGGAGAGATGACATGCTTTTTTATCAAACAGTTATAATTTTTCTTCTGCTGTTTTTTTTCTTTCTTAGGAAGGCTCTGCTAACCCTGGAAGTAAACGTTGGGTGTCACAGTGGGCCAGTTTGGCTGCTAATCACACACGTCATGACCAAGATGACTTGAGATTGGAGTCCTCTGTGCCTGCTCCATTAGAAAATGGTATTAAAAACTGTTCTTATTGTCATAATTTATGCTGAAAAATCTGTGAAAGGGAGAAAAGAATGATTGAGTGCTGCACTTAATCACTTTTTTAGTCCTAATGCCTCAATTTCACGTGAGATTCTTCTGTTTCATTGAGTAGAAGCAGCATAAAAACAAGCTCAGCAGTAGTGGTGCCTGCATGGCAGTTGAATGCCAGTATTACACTGAATGGTACTAAAACAGGAGAGTTTATAAACTGTTCAATATTAGAGAAACTTTCATTTAAATACAGTTTGGGTTGGTCTGCATAGTATGTTTCTTTCCTTGCATCTTTCTTAGCCTAAATTGGACTTCATGGTAATGATTATTAAACAGTCCAACCTGAGACACTTCAGCTGAAGCATAGCATCCTTTCCTTATCTGGGAAATACAGAAGACCTTTGATATTTCTTGAAAAACCCAGAAACTTTCTCTTTAGCAATGAGCAACCTTATCTCCCTTTCTTGTGAGTGCCAGATGTTCAGGGCATGTCTCTCCATAGTTTAATTATTCACATTTGTGATTTTGAAATGGTTTATTCTTTAATATCTATAAATTTCTCTTCTGCTTTTTTCTTCCTGCAAATTTCACTTTAGAGGTTGTGATCATCTTTGGGAGAAGTTGTACAAAGAAGTTTTGCTTTTAAAGTTGCATAATGCATATATCTGTACCAATGCATGAAAAAATTCTTATCAGTGACTGCTGCTCTGTTGTTGCTTTTCCTCCACTCATAAGCATTGAACTTGGCCTAGGATACTGAAAGTCAAAGGAGATGGAAAGGGGTAAAATTAAATTATCTGATACACAGAATAATGGAAATTAAGAGCAAATTTTGCACTATTTGAAAGGATTGGGTGTGTACATACAGGACACTTAAAAATTGCTATTGAGACTGATTCTTTGGGTGGTTAATTGGGAGCTTTGGTGGTCTTTTGTTTTCTGTAGTTTTAAATGGTCACTTTCAGATGAGGCATTACCTAGGATCTTTTTTCTTTGGAGAGGTAAAGGCTTTTTTTACCATTATGAGAACTAAGATAAGAGTGAAAGGGAAGTAGCATACCTGTTCTGCAAGAACTCTAAAATACTAAAGGGGAAATAAAGCATTCAAAGCACCAAAGGTGTAGTAAGAATAAAATTTAGTATGTACATCTAAAAGCCAATTCAGAAAGGGTGTCTTGTTGACTTAGATGCCTGTATCTTCTTTAAAAATCTTTGTATTTAAACTTCACATAACATATACTTACAACATGTAGTTGCTAAACAACTCCATGCCTTTTTTTTTTCTAAAGGCAGTTTGAAATTCACCAGGAAGCAAGTCACATGCTTATATATGTATAAAATATTTGATCTAGTAGTCATGTCTGAGACAAGTCAGTCTTCACAAATGACAATCATAAAGATTTTCATGAAACTTTCAATTTGTTTCATAATTTTCAAGAAAAAAAACAGTCCTGGAATTAGAAAAACTTGCTTTGATTTCAGAGGTACTTACTGTTTGTCAAATTAGTATCTTAACATAGATTATAGAAAAAAAAACAACTATGAGTAATTTTGCATTCTTCATCAAAGGTGTGACACTGCAAAGAGAAAAGATAGATTTGTTAGCGTTCAAAAACATGTAATCATGGAGCGATTATATGCGGTGCTTTTTATTAAGAGCTCTGGGAATCGGGGTATATTCAACCCAAATCTGACTCCAACCATACATCTGAAATGATCATGTTTTATACTCTATCGTTACATAACTTTCATGTTAATTATTAAACTTATATTGTTCTATTGTGTACATAAATTTAGCCCCTCTCTGAATTTCCAACATAGTTTCTCACTATTCTTCATATGGTTATATAATAATTACATTTAATTACTAAACAATCATCACATCTAACAATTATATAATTTATCATACTGCTTACGCAGGTGCAGTTGATCTGGGAAAGCACAAAGCCTAACATTTTAGATTCTATCTTTAACTTTTTCCATGGTTCCACTATCAGATTGAAGAGCATGGATAGAAAGCAGGTATACATACAGCATGATGATTGAATTGCTTAGAGGATTCTTGCAGAGAGAGAAAAACCCTATACTCCAGTTCTTACTCCTGGAGCAACCAATGTTGGTGGCAAGCTGTGATAGGAAAGTCTCAACAGGGTGTGCAGAGCAGTTGCTTATAGATCTCTCCTGGCAAGAAAGGGATTTGACAGATGTGTGTTACTAAATGTGTCACATTATATTGCAACAGCAGACAAATGAACTGCAAAAAGAATTTTTTCTATTCAAATATTCAAAGTCAGGGCAATTTATAGAGCAATTTATATCACCTTTGAGTAATAAAGGCTTGTTTCTGACAGCACAACTGCTGTGTTTGTTAAATGGGCAAGGAGGGCACAGTCATCATCACTGTGGAAAAATAAATCTTAGTTTCTAAAACAGTTATTCCTTGCAATAGTCTCCATGGGATGCCCATGCTTTTCTGATGATGGAGCACTCATTCTGTGTTCACTGAGAATTTAGTGAAAGTGCTTTTGCTCTAATACTGCATTCTTTTGATGCTTTGTATACAAAGCATTGTTGATGCATTTCCATGCATTTTTACACTACAGTGTCTTGTTTGGGATAAAAACATTATTTTTGCTTTCTCAGCCATAGTAATTTGTTTGTTCATGAGTGGGGCTTTTCAATATTGCTGAGAAGTGTCTCCCAGCACTGCAGATTCTTGCCTGAATGAGGCAAGGCCTCACAGGGAGAGGCTGTAGTCTGTCCATGAGACAGACCTCAAGCTGTGGAACAGGCAGGTAGGGAGGAAGAAGGAGGATCCTACTCTTTTTGGTAGTTTTGAAATCTGGTCCTAAAGGTGTTTAGGAATGTAAGACTTGCTTTCCACTTCCTGTTGTAATGGTATGCTGATTGATATAACAGTGATTTCTCACCTATTTTAATCTATTGTGAGATCATAAAAACTTTGTGTGATTCAGTTGGCTAAAAGAGTTCATAAAATGTTTTTCTACATGTCTAAATATAATTGATCTTGGTCACAGAACAGCAGGATGGACTGATGACTTTTTCAGTTCCGTTTTATGTTGTATTAGCCTTATGCAGTCCTAAACATTTAATCTTTCTATTTGCCTTGCTGTTGGATGTCTTCTCAAATATTTTTTTCTCTTTCATTTTTAGACACAGACATCAGTGAGTCTGGTATTTCTGTAAGAAGTGCTGGTTCAGCTGCTTCTCTGACCAGCCAAGGTGAGCGAAAGAGGAGGACACTTCCACAGCTTCCCATAGAAGAGAAAGTAAATGAAAATTTAAAACAAAAAACTGTATCTCATCAGAGGTCAGAAATAGGTGAAAAGCAAGACACTGAACTTCAAGAGAAAGAAACTCCAGCTCGTGCCTCAGATGCTAAGTCAAGCAGAACAATGAATGGTCTTTCACCCAAAGCTACTGGAGACAAAGTGTTTTCTTTTCCCAGCTCTTGTAGTAAAGAGAGAGTTGAAACTGGCAGAGAAACTTCTGTGGTGAAACAAGCTTTAGCAAAAATTCAACAACAAGAAAGAAAGGAGCAAGGACACTGGACACCTTCAAAATTATCCTCTACAAAATCTGCTGCAAACCAGATTGAGAAAGGTAGGGAGGAGATTGTTATGTCACCCAAAACTTCGGATAATCAAGAAAATGCTCCTGGACATGTTACAGATAAAGCAGAAATTAAATTGGCACAGATTGAGGGAAAAAGAAGAAAAAATGAGGAAATCATTAGAGGACAAAGTCCTAAAGTTCTTGCAGGAGATAAAAAGGAATCTTCAAAACCCTTAGTGAGGCAAGGTAGCTTTACTATAGATAAGCCTAGCACAAATATACCTATAGAACTTATTCCTCACATTAATAAGCAGAGTGGTTCTGCTGCCCCTTTAGTATCTGCAAACAGGTTACGTGACAGAAGTGATTCGATGGACACTGATTCCAGTATAGATACAACACTAATCTTAAAAGACACAGAAGCTGTAATGGCTTTCCTTGAAGCTAAATTGCGTGAAGAAAATAAAACTGATGAAGGTCCTGACACTCCTAGTTATAACAGAGATAACTCCATATCACCAGAATCAGATGTCGATACAGCCAGCACAATCAGTCTAGTTACTGGTGACACTGAAAGAAAATCCACGCAGAAGCGGAAGAGCTTTACAAACTTATATAAAGATAGGTGTTCCACTGGTTCCCCTTCAAAGGATGTTTTAAAATCTTCTACAAGTGCTAGAGAAAAGATTGAAAAGAAAACTAAGAGTCGATCTTCAGATGGTGGGTCTAGAGCTGACACTCGCAAAACTGTGCAATCCAGTGGAAGAATGAGGCAACCATCAGTAGATTTAACAGATGATGACCAAACATCCAGTGTACCTCATTCTGCCATTTCTGATATCCTATCATCTGACCAGGAAAACTACTCTGGCAAATCACATGGAAGAGTTCCTTTCGCCTCAGCAGATGAACTTGTACATTCCAAGATGGAAGGAAAGTCAGCTAAATCAAAAACCTCTCCTGTTGGACTTGGGCAGTCCAGTAAATCTACCACACTTCCAAGACCTCGTCCCACAAGGACTTCTCTGTTGCGCAGAGCCCGTCTCGGTGAAGTCTCAGATAGCGAGCTCGCCGACGCCGATAAGGCTTCGGTCGCTTCCGAAGTGTCCACTACGAGTTCTACGTCAAAACCTCCATCAGGGAGGAGAAACATTTCCAGGATAGACTTACTGGCCCAGCCTCGCAGGAATCGACTCGGCTCCTTATCGGCACGCAGCGACTCTGAAGCAACAATAACCAGGAGCACTGCCTCCCCGCGTACCCCAGAAGCAATCATCAGGAGTGGGTCAAGGCTGATCTCAGGAGGAGACAGTGCTAAAGTTTCTGCTAGAACTCGAGCCAATAGCATTTCTCGACTTTCAGATTCAAAATCCAAATCCTTGGCTTCGGCTCATAATTCTCCCTCAGGTATGTGAGATTATTTGAAATCATTTTGTACAATACTAGATGCTTTTAACATGTGGATTTTTTAAAGAAATTGTTTAAGAAACTGCTTTTATGAAACTCTTGAGTTTTAGTTGATGCAGTCTTTTTCTTTGGAATAAGAGGCTTCCATAGCATTGTAGAGGTTTCTCATTTAAAATCATAAAGCCAAGAAACTGTAATCCTTCAACTCTTTGGATGTGTTTTCATCTTGAAACCACTAAGAACTGAATTGGGACAGTCAAATGCATCAACAATAATTCGTTTTAGTGCAAAACCAGACAAAAGATCTCTGCTCAAATCATGGTAGTAGAAGTTCAGAAGGTCAGCAACACTATTTAGTACATAGGAGATATAATATTTATTTATAAGGTAGGCTTGTGAATAGGCAATCAGAGATTTTTTGATAGGAATAATAACGTTGAAGTAATGAATTGAAAAGGTATGTACTACCTAACTAAATATCATAAAGAAATGTCTTTTAAAGGGTCTGCCTTATCTTGGATTATTTCCCATTTTGTGTTCCAAATCATGGCGATTTATGAGTCCATCATGATTTCCAGATCATGTTGATCTTCTTTTGTGTGGTGGCTATTCTACCTTGTCTTACATTTGGAAGGAAAAATCCGCACAGTCTATGAATTTTAACCTACTATTCTGTTAGAAGTTAACGTAGCATTCTTAGTGCAAGCAGTGTTAAAGCTGGTAGGTTTTTTCAACAGCAATATTAAAGCTATCGAAATAAAATGTGGTAATTATAAAAAAGTGAACTTTTTTGTGAAATGAGTATTTAAAATAAATGTCTGCTTGCTTTTAGAATTGTCATGCTAGCAGCTTTACCATATTTGCAGTTAATCCGCAGTCTCAGAATAAAATTGAGTAGCTTCCAGTGATGTAGTGCTCTGAAATTTTGCTGCGTCCCATTCAGACTTGATATAAGCCACTGTGATACTTCATTTCCCACACTCCTGCTGTCCTTCTGTTGCTTGCATATCATAAGTGGACCATGTCAGGATTCTTAGCATTGTATATTCCCCAGGTATTTAGTTTTGCTGTGTCATTTATTGGCTTAATAGAAATTTCTGCTGAGATACACTGCTGAATTGTAGAGTTGACTCTGTGTGATTCTCTGACAGGTGTCTACAAAGGTACCCAAAAGAGTTGACCCTTCAAATAAAAATTCAGTCTTTCCTTGTTAGATATAATTGGAAAAGCAGCATGTTTTCAATTTTAATCAAAATTTTAAATTGTCAAAACAGCCTGAAAGGTGGCAATGCTAGGGTAGGGAAGTGTCAGTTAAGGCTTCCATATATTTATTTAAATAATGAATACTAGTTTACATTATGATAATGCTGATTTCTGAAAAGGTGAAGCCCAGATGTTTTTTTTCACTTGACTACTTTTGTTTTTCACAAAACTCTGTATGAACTTTGAGTTTTGTGTCCATGTGAAGTATTGCAAGCTTCCTAGATTTCCCAGGTTGCTGCATTGAAGTGGTTTGCTGCTTCTGTTAAGGGAAGTGAGTGTATCTTTCTCTTCTCACTCTATTAATCTATCATTTTATTGTCTTTGCTAAATGTTCATTTTTCCATGTCCCACAGTAAAAGTTTACTGTAGCTTACATAAAATACTGTTTTCAAGAGAGAAAAGATGCCATCTTCTCATGGGTACCCCAACATAATAATCTAGGTAATTTTAAAAGACCGTTGTTAGAAAAATCTACAATAGTAGTAGCTTCTGTCTTATAAAACTGTATCAGTTAATATATATCAGTGGAGAAGTCCATCAATATAAGGGCCAGAATCAAAAAATAAGTAATGAAGCAGTCAGATACTTTCAAAACAAAATCATTGCTAAATAAACTGATTAAGTCTTGTTAGTATATAAGTAAAAAATATTATTACTACTATTTTGGATTTAGAGTTCTGAATTTTGTCTGTATCAGTAGCATTATTGTATAATTTTTTTACTGATTTATTTTGGTTATTCTTTAGGAAAATTTGAATTGCTTTGAAAGTGGTGTAACCTTCTAGTGTATATAGGAGTATATGTAAAAATGCATCTCCAACTACATATAGGCCACTTTTAATTCCTCAATTTAATTTTGTTTCTAGAAAAGTCAACAATTAATTTTAGCACTTTTGGAAAGTACTAATGAAGTGTTTGACTAGAGCACCTCAGCTGTTTGGATATGTTTTACTTCCGGCACATTTAATCAAGGTGTAACAGGAATGAATTTTCTTCTCTCCCTGGACATAGAAAGACTGGAAAATGAATGATTATTACCAGTATTGGGTTACCAGAGGACTAGCCTCTCTCAAAATGTTAAATATGTTCCATGGGTTATCTCATCAGAGGTCAGTTAACACTACCACATTGTAGATCAGTAAACACTGGCAGCCTCTTAAATCAGCCCACAAAGAGCAAGTTATTTCTGCACTTCCCAAATCTATGTTCCAGACACATATACCTGTAAAATGAAAGCAAGAATAAGGTGTAGTTTCTGGATTTTTTTTATTGTATTGTACTTCATGTGGATGAATTGCAACACGATGGGGTTAAAATTGTTGGAGCTAGCAGCAAGTCTGTAATTTGTAGAATCATTTCCAATCCTTGATGCGGTGAAGTATTGCTTACTTTTATATGAGAGGACAAGCAGATAAATGCAACATCTAGGGTGAGAACTGTTAGCATTGAAGTCATTACCAGAGCATTTCTGGGGTAGGAGGCTTGATAACTGAGAGCACTGTGAAGACACATGAAGCAGAATTAGTAACTTTATAGCACAAGCAGTGAAAGGTCTGGTGAAGGCACTGCCTCATCAAACAGTAGAGTGTGATCAATAAAAACAGAGGAGCCCAAAGACCTTTTTTCACAACAACAGAGGGAAATTGAAGATGATGTTGCAGAAGGAGCTGTGTATCAGGAATACAAACGGCAGGATCAGCCGTGCGAAGCTGCTGTAAAATTGGGCATTGAGTCAGAACAGAGAGACCTTGAGCAGCCAGCTGTGTTTGGCAGCTCTGCTGCCTTGCTGACCTAGCTGTCATTGCACATAGCTGCCAGATAGGTTGATCAAAGCTGTTGAGGTAACTGTGGGGGACAAGAAATTGATAATTGAGAAAAAACAGCCCTTACTAAGTAGATTTTAGTAGTAGGAGCTTGGAAATGGATGCACCTTGAGAAGACAATGCCTCAATAAGAGTAGAATACCTTCTAAGTAGTATAAGGAATATATTCAATAAAATTTATTCTCAGATCTTTGAAGTGAGAGTATGTTGTCCAAATCATCAAACTTGCCAGCTTAATGATTGTCAGGACATTATACTTCTCACAGAGTAGTCATTAAATTAGGTTTTAGTGCTGATTATTTTAGCCAGGGTTTTGGGGGGTTTTCTAGTTAATGGTGCTGATATTCACAGTCTTTGGTGTCTGAGATAAGCAACTGCACAACAGCTTTCAGAAATGTACATAAACTACAGTGACATTTTGGGCCTGCATAATTTAAAGATAGTATTAAAAGCATATATATGCAAATGTATAGCTACCTCACTGGGAAACATGCTTGGATATGCTTGTCATGAATTTCACAGCTTTGAGATTTTTACCACTAGGCCTACAGTAACTTTGTCCTCATATTAAAGAGAAACACATTGATCATATGTAACACCCCAACATTTCAAACCTTAAAATTTAATGGTCTTAAAAATAGGGGTTTTATGATACTATGTAATGTTACAAATGATTGTTAATTATTTCATTTCAGTTAGTATCTCTGAAATGTTTAAACCTTTACAAAATTCAGTATTTCTGATTGAAAGTATAATCTTTTCCTAAAAAAGTGTGGGTGGAAAAGAGGACCTAAGACTAATTTCATAAATATATTTTATTTAAGCAAATGCTTCTAATCTGAATGTTTTAAATTGAATTAACGTGATAAAACACTATTTTGTACACAGAGAAATCCAAGCTTCTCCCAGACCCAGACCCTGATGTTGAAACTTACAGTGGTAGAGTACTAGAAATCAAATCTGTTTCTGATATTTCACTTCTCATTCAATTTTTAGTTTTTAAATATATTATTACATATGCTCATTGTACAGTGCTGAGTTGCTGAAGTATCTCACTTGAGAGATTTTAACATAAATTTTATAATTATTTTAAAGACTATAATTTGAACTGGGAAAAAGAATTTAAACAAAAATGGATGAAAAAATGTGGGCCCAACTCATAAATCTCTTTGGACTTTGGTCACACATTGCTTGCATGCTGTTGGTGGGAAAATGTACTTTTTCTGCTCATGTTCTATTTCCCTAAGATCAAACAACTTTGAAGCCTCCAAAAAAGAGATCAGAAAGTGATTGGAGAGACATTGTTACTTTCTACAATAAAGTTAGAAAATTTTAAAAAAGTAGAACTAGACATCATTTGAAACCCATATTTAAACCTGAAAAAATTGCACCAGCACATGTTTGTTTTCAGCAGTTGAAACTTCATTATTTGTATGAGGGAAGGGATGTAAGCTTATACACCAATGTCATATTCTACATACCATAATCTTTGCATTATGCAAAAATTACTTCCATTATTTGTTACTTAAATTCATATTAGTGTATACTTCATTTGTAATGTTCATTTTTTAATGTATGAGGAGAAATCATTATTAGTTCTTGAATTTTTTAATACTAAAAACCAATTTACATCATTTGGTTCTATATTTTTCAATCACCAATAGGTGGTCACACACTTACTTCATTTTCTGCAGTACTTACAGAGCCTCATGAATGTCAATGAATTTGGGGTATTAAGTCCCCTGCAACAATTTAGCAGGCTGTGGTGATGAGGATTTCTTTACACTTGGTGGTGTCTCTTCCTGCTGGAAAGGTCTGAGGACAGCACACCTGAGATCCATTTTCTAGACTTCAGTAATTCATAAGGGGACAAGAGTCTCCTACGTAGTTCCAGTTCTCCTGTACTTCAGGCTGTCCTCACCAACATGGCTGTATAATGCTTTATGTGCTGCATGTCAGAACATTTACTTCTTTCTCTGAGGCTGCTTTTCTTATGGATGTGCTGCAGATTTGCATATATTAATTTTATATATGCTTTTTCTGTAGAAAGCATAGAATCATTAAGGTTGGAAAAGACCTACACATCATCTAGGAATTTTATGCTTTCCTTATGTAAGCATGCATTCCAGGCTTGGTGCCAGCTCCATCCCTCCTTCATATCTCTTCATTTTCTTTATTGTGTATTCATAAACCTTGAATGAAATTTGGGAAAAAATCTGCAGAAAAAGTGCAATCTGACTATATACTTAAATGTTAATGAATTGGGCCCTTGTTTTGTAATACAGTTTGTTTGAGCTCATACAAATCACTGGCTTTTGCATCTTACTTTACTCATCACTATACAAAGAGCATTAGTTTTATGTTTTTATTAATCAATATTTTTTATTTAACACAAATTCTGTAGCTTTCTTTTAAAGATGTAGTAAATAAACCTTTTGTGAGGTACCTGGGGATGGATAATAAATAGCTGTGTATTTTTTGTGATGTTACTGAAATAATGCTGTTTTCTCTTATAAAAGACGCCATAATAATTCTTTTTTAATAATTAAACTAATTTAGTAAGTGCAAGATGGAGGCGCTTTCCTACAGATTATGCTTCCACCTCAGAAGATGAGTTCGGATCAAACCGTAATTCCCCTAAACATGCCCGTCTGCGTACCTCTCCAGCCCTGAAAACCGCGCGCCTGCAGAGCGCTGGGACAGCAGCTCAAAGCAGCAACACCTTCAAGCACAGGATAAAGGAGCAGGAAGACTACATTCGTGACTGGACTGCCCACCGGGAAGAGATTGCAAGGTTGGTTTGACAGGAGCGCTCCCAGAATAGCAGAGTTTGTACCCAGGTGCACATAGAGGACAAAGGGAGCTGATGGATTTGCTCTGTCACTCCTTACTGCTTTCCTTCACTCACTGAATGGGTTACTTAAAATTCTTCCTACGAGAGAAGTGTCTGGCAGGCAGAACACTCACATCACCGGCACATCTCTTTTTAGTGGAAATTGATAGTAACTTCTGATTTATGATAGCCAAATCCCAGAAGATGAACTTTCAGTTGCATTATTGGGACTTGCACAGGTACTTGGTGTATTTCCCAAGGCTGAAGTGTATGTGATTTTGTACTGCCTTTACATGTTGAGATCAATCACAGGTGACAGAGAGAGAAAAAAATAAGCTTTGGAATGTAAGAGACCATGTTCTCATTTTTGATTTTTGATTTATCAGGACATTATTTCCTGTTAGGTACTTTCTGATTTAAGTCATGCGTATTCACCAAAAAGGATTTTTTTTTTTGTTGCAAGTCCATGAGATAAGTATATCAGTACCTCTGTCATTGCTGGCACTACTCTGCTTCAGGTGAACCAAGGCAAAGTTAGTTGCACATTCTGGTAACCAATTATTGCCATATCATGCGACAACCAGCAGTGAAAATTTCAGAGAGCTTGCACAAGCATGTAAATGTTATTTGACACTTAGATGTCAGTGTTCAGGTTCCAAAGATTTTCACAGAACTTAATTGGGAAGCCTAAACAAGGAATATGTTTTCCTTTTAAGATTAGTTTTAATAGTGTATTTTCTTAATACTGTGGAAGTGTTTTGCTTAGTGTGATTAATTATTTTTTGTTTCCTGATTTTGGTCATATTTTTCAACATTTGTTTTTCGTTGTGATCTGTGCTAAGGGAGGATGTAGTGACCTGAGAGACACACAGAATATGCCTAAGGGAGTCTCATAGTATCTGGACAAATAAAAATAATCTTCCTAGAAGATCTCTTTCTTTTCAGAAGTCTAAAGTTAGAGATGGCTGTAGGAAGGACTGTGTGTATATGGGAAAAATAATTGATGGCCATAGCATATTACTTCCTCCTGATAACTAGTACTGCTGAAGCTCTACTTCAGTGAAACTTTTTGATATGTTTTGCCCATCTAAGAGAGATTGACCCTGGACATAATGGATGAATCAGTCTAAATTCATTTGATGGTTAGGTTTGCAGGTTTTTCTCTTACCTTGGGATTCTTACCCTTTCCTACATTTATGTATTGGCTTTAAAATTTGTTTTAAAGGCTGTGTACTTATCCTATGTCTTCAGCTTTATTTTCAGTTGAATTCCTGAGAGGCTCAAATCAGTACTTCTAAATTTTTAGGTTTATGTAGAGATTTTACACAACCTACATTAAATGAGCTTATTTAAGGTAAAGAAAAGTAGCGTTTAGCATCTGAGAAATTCCAGGTTACTGTCAACTGTTGTCACTGCTTCCAATACCAGTTTTAGCCTCTGCTGAGTGCATTTGCTGTGGGTCACTAGTTCATCCTTTCTGTGTCTCCATATCTTTGTAGTGATTCACATTTTTGCTCCCTTGGCTTTAATTTTAGCTTCTGTCCTCTATAAAAAACTTTTTGTCTCTGCTCCTATTCCCTTGCTAACCATAGGCTCTATTATTGCCTACCCTGGTTTTTTGTCCCTCCCAGCCATCAGTCCAGCCCCTATGTTCCAGGTCCCTTCAACTCTACTCAGAGTTTTAAAATAATTAAGATGGCTATATGCTCTGATTAAAATGAGTTGATTTATTTTTGTTGTTGTTGAATAACTGATTAGATTGTAAGGATAAGCCTTTCATAAAATACATGTGTAGCAGAAAGTAGTGTAGAAATCGTATAGCAAACATTTCATTGCATCTGTGTTACCATCATACTGTGTTTTAATGACTCCATGACTGCCACAGTATGCACTTTTCACAGACTTCAGGATTTACAGATGTTAATAAAACTGAAAATTTGAAAGAGGTATTTAAAGAAACTTCCTGGAATAACTAAACTTGATTTAAAACACTTTGACATGCCGGGAATTTACACCCTCGGAATAATGGGAGCTTCACAAATATTTTATTGAAGGATGTTAAAGTATTGTTACAAAATCCACTGACTCAGTATAGGAAGTGTAACATAGCAGACTAAGCATAAAAATGTTTTTAGTAATCCAGCAGTTCAGCACTATTACAGATATCTTAGAAGTATTCCTATTTCCCTGTATTTTTTTTTCTAACACTGGGTATTCTTTCACTACAGGTAAATAAGAACTAGAGTTCCAGGCTTGGAAAGGTGGTCATGCTCTCTCCATTCCAAGCCATGTGTTCTCACCTTATCCTATGTGCTGGAAACTGAGTCTGTTCCCTTTGTAGCTGTGTAGCTGCCTGAGCCTGCTCACCAAGTGAATCTAAAGCAGTATTTCCTAGAGTGGGTTGAGGGATTTAGGGAATTTGAGGTTTATTAGTTCTGCCTCTGTGAATTGATTTGCCTTGTATGCCCGCTAGGTCTGATGCAGGAAGCAGTAGAGATCTGCAAGGCTGCCTACAGTTGTAGTAGAGTAAATAGTGTGCACCTAGAGCCTCAGTCTCTTGTCCCTGATTACACAAAACATACTCCTTGTACTTAAGCAAAAATATATGCTTCTGAAAGTTTAAGTAGAATTACTTGAAAACTTCATAAGTCAGGCTCAGCTCACAGCTGGTTTCTAATCTTTGTCATAGTGCTTCTTGTTTGCTGCTCTATATTGTTTCTATACAGGAATGTAATTGAGTACTGGACTATAGCTTACTTTCATATGGAAAATGATTACAGATTTTGTTCACATGACTGATATTTGACTGTGATAATTATCTGGTTTTGCCATCAATGTTAGAGTTGTTTGTCCTGATACTTCTGGGATTCATTTGAGTTAATTTTTATATAGAGATCTGACACTTTATGCAATTTTGATTTCTTGCTAAGAACTCAAATGAAGTGGTTGTGTCATGCTGAAACATTGCTGATTTCTTTGAAGAGTTAAGTCTTCAGTAATAGATGCTGCTTTTGATTATGGTGTTTAATGACGTTTCTCTTCTGAAAAATTTGCTGATAATTGAAGTCTCCTGGTTTTATTTTCTTCACAACTACTCATTAAATACCAGAATTTGTCCCAGAAAATCAAATGTGAATAGTAGCAACTTTTCTATTTAAGGAAAAAGTTAGACACTAAAGAAGTAGCTCTTTTAGGGTGTGTACTACTAAGAATTTTTGACTTTGAATGGCATGTGTAAATTGCCATATATTTGTCTACAGCCTTCTTCCAATTATATGTGTATGATATACTTTATTATATAATATACTTTATTGTGGATTGCTGATGATTAGCCACAAAACCCAGTGTTGGAATTTGGCTGGAAATTTCTCTAGTTATGTTTGCCTTTCTAGTTGAAATTCTGTTCACTTAAGCTGTCTGTAGGCCAGCGGTGTCCATTGTTTTTGACTTGAAGACAAAGTGAAAATTAAGAGCAGAAGGAAGCTCACCTTGAGCAATCAACCTGTGTGGAGCCCAGGGTGTGTCACTGTCACGTGGCTGTGCACCTCCTTCCACTGGAGCAGCGTGCGCTGTTTGTGTCACCGAGTGCTCGGTGGCGCAGAAGTGGCACTGTCACCTTCTGTGCCTTCGGTGCTGTCAGGCAAAAGTGTGAAAGGGGATCACTTAGCAGTCTGCTCTTCTCAAATCTGTGATCCAAGCTGGAGATTCAGGGTGCCATAATGGCTTTTAGCTTTTGCTTTGTGGTTTTTTTTGTCTTGTTCCCTCCTTTTGGGGTGTTCTGGGGAGGAGTAGCACAAGCAGAGCAAGCCAGAGCAAAGCTGGTTTTTTGATGCGCTGAATCAGAAAGCAAAGGACAGGACTCTTTGGCTGAGAATTCAGCTGTATTTTTGTAATGCTGTCATACCTAGGTTTTAAAGGTATGTTGTATTTTTGCCACTGAAAATATTTATTGATTACATTTGGGGATTTAGGGTATTGCTCTGGAATTTCAGACCCATAAGCAGCTTGATCTGAGTGAGGTGAGGAACTGCTAGAAGTTCAGAAGTCCTGAAAACATTTTTTTTTTCAAGTAGGCAAACTAAGGTACAAATTAAATGATTTCTGAGCATTTCAGATTTACTGCCATGTTACACAGCTCATCTGTGCAGTATTTTCAGCATATTTCCTATGCATCCTCTGTGTTAGATATACTGCACATTGCATGTATCTGTCTGAATCCTAGGAAGAAAACAAGGATACTCTGTCTTTTGAGATCACCTTTCACCTTCTTCCTCTAGAAAGGCATGTTGTTAAAAGCTTCAGTCAAAATTTGCTTTTATGGCTCTACAAGTAATTTTTCTGTTTAAAACGGCATGCAGCTTTTCATAGCATGGTCATCAGGAACTTGAACTTACAACCTCAGAGGCTGCAGATTGGGCTCTACTGGCCCAAAAGTGTTTGTAGGGGTGAATGTAACACTCTCTTTATTACTAGGATCAGTCAAGATCTGGCTCTCATCGCACGGGAAATCAACGATGTAGCAGGAGAGATAGATTCAGTGACTTCATCAGGCACTGCCCCCAGTACCACAGTAAGCACTGCTGCCACCACCCCTGGCTCTGCCATAGACACTAGAGAAGAGGTAGGAGATCTTCATGGAGAAATGCATAAGGTTCTTCCTTTTCTTTATTTCTTTTGCTTTTAGCATTTTGCATAGCCTTTTTAGTTTCTCCACTCAACCCGTATGCATGATCTCAACTTTTTTTTTTCATTTGAAGTTCCTTTACATTTCAACAAACAACCCAGGAATTATTTTGTGAACATAACTTGTCAAAAGGATGCATACTATCTGTCTGTCTCTTTTTTTCCACGAAACATAGGACAAGGTAGTTATTTGGTTTTTGCTTGTCTGTAGCCTTAGATGCTGTTGGACGGTATCTAAGTGCATTTAAAGACACTAGTGTGTATGCACAACTATATATAAATGTATACATTTAATTCTTTGCTTAGCCATTAAAAACAAAAAAGTCCCTCTTTTCACAGGTGACATAAAACTTCCATCTTCTGAACACTGAAATACTTAGGTACCATCAGTTAACTTTAGACTTTCTTTCTTGATAACACTGTCAAAAACTGCCTTTAAATAAGTTTGCTTTATGCTTCTAATAATTCTTATTTTCTTTGCCTACCTCTGGTGTGCTGTTCTATGAATATATTGACTAACGTTTTCTAGTAATCATCACAGGTCTAATGCTGGTAAACATGTTAATCTGAATTTAAGTCATCACTTTCTACCATGTTACAGTTCACCATAATAATGTGTTGTAAATGTTTAATGCATTTTTTTCTTCATAGTATTCCTTTCAAAAAGTGTTTTATTCATTTTTGTGTGCATAAATTTTGGTTAATACACTAGTTTACTGTGGTTAGTTTAATACTGTCTCTTTCTGTGGAAAAAAAGATATAAACAGCAATAAGAAATCTGTGAGCTGGGTACTCAGAAAAATTATAAATGCACTCACATAGATTTTGGGTTTAATTCTCATAGACTGTGGTTAAACTTCAAAGAAGTATAATGCTCTTTTTCTCAGATCCAATTAGATCACTCCAAATTTTTTTTATCATTAAATAATTATTTTCTTCTTCAAAAAATACAATGCATTGTGTACATACTGCAGGTGGCAGTATCTCCTTTAGGTAGTGTAAGTCTTTCTGTAACGCTATGACTTAGTTGGCAAAAAACCCTAAATCTTGGAGTACTCTTCTCAATTCCACAGATATGTTGCATTAATCAAAGAAATTAATGATTAAGTACCAGTTTATAGGTAGCTATTATGTTACCTGCCCATAAGCAAAATTTCAGTGGGGTAGTCTAAATTTGCCATGTATGTCTAGCATTTAAAAAAAACCCCAAATCTTGTTCATTTGTAAAAGATATTTTTACATAAGAGATGCATCATTTTATACTGTAGAAGACAGCAGAATGATTATTATTTGATAGACATCTTAGAAACTGTTTCGGGAGCAAAAACCCCAGTAATCTGATTTTTGGATGTGTCCAGTAGATTTCATGAACTTCGTTTTTCTTTTATCCCGCAGTTGGTGGACCGAGTATTTGATGAAAGTCTCAATTTTAGAAAAATCCCTCCAATAGTGCATGCGAAACCCCCGGAAGGGAATGGTCGGCCTAGTGATGCCAGACCTCAGCTGACAGAGGCCCTCGATCCCCCAACAATTACCCGCAGAAGGACTTGGAGCAGAGATGAAGTGAGCACACCACAGGATTCTCTCTAAGAATGTGTCAATTTTAAGCTTTTGCAATTATCTCCCCACTTAATATTCTAGACATTATCCTGCCTTTCCTACCTCTAGCAGGTGGCATTTATATTTGAAAAAATTATGTATTATTTTATCGGCAAAATGTTCAAATATCATTGTATATAATGCTATCTAAAACATAAGCAAATTTTTTTATAGTTAAAGATACCAAAATATGTGGGGTTGTTACTATTGAACTAATAATATCCTTTTTTATTGAAAACTTATTGCAGGTTATGGGGGACAGTTTGCTGTTGTCCTCAGTCTTCCAGTTTTCTCGCAAGATAAGACAATCCATAGACAAAACAGCTGGCAAAATCAGGTGGGTTGTTAAAAATTGCTGTTATTGCTGAAAATGTCTGTTCCCATCAACATTCCCGGCAGTAAAAAAAATATATATAATAATCACAGAGGAAATGTACATAGTAGAAGCTTGTCTTTTAAAAAAGCACTGTTACCTATGGCATTTTTAGCATTCGGAAGGATTTGGAATGAATACTTTTTCCATTATTCCTTCTGTTTATTTCACTTATGTGAAGAGAAATATCAGGAAAGTTTACATGGACAGAACAGCATCCAGCAGAGGAGCTCTTCCAACATATGCAATACTGTACAAAATCTACCCAACCTCTGTGCAAGTCTTGTAAAAATCTCTTCCTTAAAAGGTTAAAATGTTGCTGAACTCCAACATTGGGCCCTATAGGTTTGCCACGTTGTTGCAGGGATTTTGCATTTTAGGAAGAAAAATCTAATTGGACAGAGGAGAGCTGTTTCAGTAAATCCTTCTGAAAAACAGCTTGCTCTGGAGACAATGTGATCCCTGTTGATTTGTAAAACAACAGATGTAGCTACCTCTCATTTTCAATTGAAAATTCCTGCTTAAATAGTTAGATTCCTTCATAAGATGTCATAATAGTTAAGAAGAAGTGTAGACTTGTCAATAATAGTAATATGTTGCTCTACTTGTTCCATTTAACTTGAATATGTGAGTGTGAAACCAATTGTTACCACTTTGGTTGACAAGAATAAAAGAAAATTCATAATACAAAGTTCAGGGTTGTATATTTCTTATCTTCTTCATGTCATTGTGCTATTAATAACTTAAAAATAAGAAGTCTTTGGCTTAATGCATAATTTTCTGAATGTGAGAAAGTATTAGGTCTGTAATTGATTGGTTTCTTTAGGAAGTGTCAGATATTGGAATATTAGATGAGTGACAGATTAAACAACAAAAATGTATGTCAGAATAGGGTGATGTAACCAGTGAAAGTAGCAAAATACTAATATATCTGAAGATTCTATTCTCGTGGGATTACCAGAAAAGATTTGGCCAGAGAAATCAAAAAGAAAAATAATAATCTATATTAATTAGTTAAAACTGTAGGTTAACTGCCATTTCTAGTCCTGCTATTTCTAGTAGGAAAAGTATCACCAAGTGAAGAATCAATTATTTAAAAGCCTGTAACTCATTTTAATTATCCTATTCTAAGGAATTTTGTGTGTTGTTTTTACTGGTGATTAACAGTTAACGTTAAATTGAGGTCTTACACATTTCTGATTAATTTTCTGATCTTAAAAAGCAAGTCAGCTACTAATAAATGCAATAATAATGTGCTCATGTATGATATAAATACAAGCATACCTAAAAATATTTTATGCATACTTAAAGAAAGGGGATTTTTTTTTTTCTATAAAAATGCAGTAAACTTCCATTAATAAGGAATTATTTAGCCTTTTCCCCAGGGCCGTGTTCAAAACTTTCTTTTCCTCTGAGTGGGTTAGAATAATATGATGTTATTCATAATTTCATTAATATTTTGAATCAGAAAAACAGCACTACTTTTAATATTGCTTTTAGGGAGTGCCTATTACAGATTTTTACCTTAGCTTTGTTTTGAAATAGATGAGTTCAACCAACTGGTGTGCTGCCATTCCTCTTTCTGGACTTAAGCCAGTTAAAATTTCTGACCAGAGTAATTACAATATCTTCATAAGGGGGGTGCTCCAGCCCTCTGATCATCTTCGTGGCCCTTCTCTGGACTCACTCCAACAGGTCCATGTCCTTCTTATGCTGTGAACTCCAGAGCTGGATGCAGCACTCCAGGGGGATCTCAGCAGAGCAGAGGGGCAGGATCCCTGCTGGCCACTCTGTTTGATGCAGCTCAGGATAGAATTGGGTTTCTGGGCTGTGAGTGCCCATGGCTGGGTCATGTCCAGCCTCATCCACCAGCACTCCCAAGTCCTTCTCCCCAGGGCTGCTCTCCATCCATTCTCTACGTAAGAGAAGCCTGTGCTTGTGCTTTTATATGTTACAATGAGTTTGCAGGAGTTTTCACAGATTGTGAGGGAAAGAGCTAAGTAGGTTTTCTGGTGAGAAGATCTGCAGTTTTATCAGTGCTGTGCAATGTGAGTGCGGTACCATTGGCTTACCTTGTAGCAGGCAAGTTCCTCTTCAGCCAGGCAAAATGTTGGCAAAGCAGTCACAGCAGGGGAGGTACTGCTGTTTGCTGGGCATCCTGCAAAGTGCACTGGAAGAAAAATGGGGATTGAGCACAGTCAAGTAAGGTTTGCCTCAGAAAGCAGGGAAAAGCAAGAGAAGAAGGCAATTGGCATTTATAAATATATTATTTTAACTTGAGAAATATGGTTAGAAAGGGGAATAGCAAAGAAGACAAAGATGATGATCCCCCAGCGGTTAAAAATAGCTAATTGAAGTGTTCAAAAAGATAAAGTAAAAAAGGAAATCAGCGTCCTAAGTTTATAGTAAAAACAAATTGGCTGTCCACTTTATAGTTTACATAATAAAAGTTTCAAAATTTCTAATTAACACTTTCATTTTGTTCCATTCTTTTTTAATAAAGTGACCAATGAAATGAGAACCTTTCAAATTTTAGAAGAGAAGAACATTAGCTCTAAAAACACCACGTAGAGAAGCAAAGGCACTAATCACATACATCAGGATAGAATTATTTTAACAGAACATGGCAAGAAGGTAAATAAAAATATCACACAATATCACAATAGTTGGGGTTTTTTTTGCTAGTGCTGTTTACTGCTCAATAAAGCCTTATTTTCTATGTTCCTGCTGATTTCCAGGTGATATAAATGCTATTATATTAGAGAAAGTATAGCTGCATAAGATTGTCTGTATACTGAATAAATATTTCCAGAAGTTGCTTTTTTAAAAAATTATGATCCTGTAAAGGACTTCATTGTCTCTGCTTTATTTTTTTCTTTTTTTTTTTTTAAATGTGTATTTGAGCTCCTCAATGAAAAGCATGTACTAAGTTTTCCATTGTATCTGAAATTTTTGGTATCCAGGCTGTATGGCTTTGCAAGCTTTTTCACTCCCTGCCATAACATGAGAAATTTGCCAGACCTCTGATGATGAACTTTTTCAAAAGATGATGACCCTAGTTATGCCCTTAACATGTTTCCTGCTTTCTTCACTGCATTTCTGATTACTTCTAGTTTATTTATTTATTCCTTCCCCAAGAAAAAGTGTGAATTAATGTTTACTCCTTTTATGGTTTGTACGTGAATAAACCCAAGTCTGGCAGAAGTTGTCACTTGCCTCCATCCCATGACATTTTGTCATCAAAGTAGCACTTCCTCACAGTGAAACCTCTGACATAAATACATTCCAAAGCTGCAGTGAGTGAAGACCTCAAAGATAGAAGGGTTAAAGCAGCTTCTGGATGAGTTGTCTGTCACCAACATCTGTATACTGATAAAATAAGGCAGGGTACATATTTTGCAAAATTAGATAATCCTGACAGAATAATAATGGAGAATGAAATTCCCCATAGGGTATGCAAAACTGAAGGAAGGTGAACAGAAATGCAGTACTAAGGCTCACAGCTTTCTTTCAAATTCTTAGTCTTTATGACATTCACTGTATCATGAACTTCCAACTTAAAAATTATTTCCTCAGAGACCTAGCTACGATAATAGCTTCTTTTAAATATACTGCTCTTTGACCATTATTTGGGGTTGTGTGGTTGGTTTGTTTAGCAGTTTTACTGCAGCTATTTTTGAACTTTTTAACTATGAATTTTAATACCAATTAGAGAAGAAGTGGATTCTGTGTCATCATGGTGTCGCTTCACAGACCTTAAATATCTGCACATTGCTTTTTTTTCCTTTTCTTTTCCAATTGCACCAATGGAGAAAGTTTAATTTCTGTTTATTATATGGTAATAAAACCAAAAATTTTATCAAGCAGGGAAGCAAAACATAAAAGATGGGAATCTCCCACTGGGCTTTGGGTTTTTACAATAATGAGGGACTTTAAACATGTAGTGATATTCATACAAGTGATACTCTCATACTACTAGAACACACACACACACATTTATATATATATATATATATAAAATGTACATACATATTGAGACTTTTCAATGAAAATATTTTCTAGAAAATGCATTTTTTAAATTTCCTAAAGCATTTTAATTTTTATTCATATAAAATACAAAGGTAAAAATTGAATTCCTTTATCTTATATTTTGCTGTTATTGTAAAATGCAGTATTAATGGGGGATTTTCTCACTACAGTAAAATAGTTGGCTTTCAAAAAAAATGTCAGGAGGAAAGAACTAGCTGTATCTGTATATGTACCATAAGCAAATATTTAGCTACAGAACTGCCATTTTAGTTTCAATAATAATGATTTTGCTGAAAATCATGAAATTAGTATGCTTCCCTGAAAATTGAAACTGTATGGTTAGATTCTGTCAGGTTTCATGTTTTGATATTTTCTTTTCATTTAGTACTCCTTATGCTGTTTTCTCCTATCATGTTATTTAATCTTTCAGATTATTTTGTGGGTTTTCTTTTCTATTTTAAACATGCTATTGGATTTCTTTCTTCTAGAATATTATTTAAGGACAAGGACAGAAATTGGGAAGAAATTGAAAACAAGTTACGAGCTGAAAGTGAAGTTCCTATTGTGAAAACATCAAGCATGGTATGAATAGTTACCTTTTCTGGGACTGATTATGTTTCTTATCTCATGGCTAAGTAATCAGTAGAGGAATTTGGTGTTTTCAGTGACATAAGGGCAAAAATCTTTAAAAAACCTTATTTAGACACTAAGTATGTTTCAAGAATAAACCTAATCTTCAGTAATTACTGAGACTTACTGTCTTAGTAAGTAATTACTTTCTTACTGTCTCATTAAGAAACAAGTAATTGTTCAGGGGAAATTTTCAGATTAAGAATGCAGTTAAAGGGATTCAAACTATCCATAGACCATCAGTATGTTTGCTTAACAAAAGGTAACAACCGTTAGTTTTAATGTTAGATTGCTTTTGAATGAACTTGGTTTACAGTCTTAAACCTACTTTACCTACTAATCATTAATGCTTAATATGTAATACTTAACAGTAGTAATACTGGTTATTAATATTAAGAGAAATTGTTGTGTTTTAATGCATGTGATGAAAATAATCCATAGACACATTGCAATAAAGGGACTTTTCAGTGAAAAACAATCCTGTTGGCTTTGTCTGGAAGTGGTAACCTTAGGTTGCCCACCAGCACTCCAGCTGTTTTATGTAATAGCCTAATTACAGAAATCAGCTATGGTTTATGGGCTAATTCAGGCCATTTCAAGACCAGACTGTGTGGGGACAGATCACACATTGTGTCTCAGTACCCTTCTCCTCTGCTTCTAAACACAGAGCATAGGGTTTGAGAAACATCCTTGCATGAGACAGCAGGCAGAACCCAGCTTCATTATCCATCTGCAGAGTCTGCTGTTGAAAATATCTGTTTACAGAGGCAGGATTTTTTGTGGGAGAGAAAACTGCACAAATGTGAATACATTTCCCCTGGCATTGAACAGGCTAGAACTTCTCTGTTAGCTCATCATCAGTTAGTAAACTCCACCAGATTGATTTTTCCTGGAAGTATAAAAGACTTGGCCTGTGATTTCTGAACAAGGGTCTGTTTATCAAGTGCAACAATTAGTCACTCAGTAATATAATTTAATAGATTTACTGATAGGTTTTGTTAGGTTTTTCAAAAATTTAATCACATTCCTCATGGAAGTTTCTAATTTTTGAAATATTATAATATAAGGAGTTATATTATAATAATAATATAACTCCAAATAAGATCCAAATTTAATGTTTTATATTCTAAATGCCCGAAATGTGGAGGGTTAAGGTGTTCTTAAAAAAGAAAAAGGTTAGTTGTACATTTATTTCAGTTCACCATTTTACTGAATTTTTCTCAATCTATTAAAGCATCTCACACTACTTGAAAGTTTAAGGGTTGTTCAGGGGTTTTTTGTATAGGCACTGATTTTCAAGTTTCTGCTTAGTTTTCAGAGCAATTTGTTGTTCAAATGCAATGCCTTCTTTTACCATAGAACATTAAAAGTTAAGAAAGAACACTTGCAAGTGATGTTTGTTTTGTCCTTGGAACATTTATGTCCAGCTCAGATGTGAAATCTGCTTAAAGATAATGACTTTGTAAAGATAATCAATCTCTTTGCCTCCCGTGAAAATCACACTACTTAGTACAGAACAGCTTTCTGAAATGGATTAATGGTTTTCTGAAATCAGTGCCTCTGAAAATTCACAGCTTTAGAATACCACTGACAGCTCTTCTCAGCAACTCGGTTAACTATTCTTCCATGTAGGATTCTTCAATTGTAGGATTTACATATTTATACTAATATAAATATGCTAATTCTATAGCCAGGGAGATTACTCAGGAAATGGTCATAGCACCAAGAGTGCCAGAGTTCAAGAACCCTTGGAAAATGCTCTCAGGCTCTTGGCTTGATTCTTGGAGTGATTCTTGGGCTGTCCTGTGCAGGGCCAGGAGCTAGACTCAATGATCCTTGTGGGTCCTTTCCAGCTCAGGTTACTCTGTGATCCTACAGCAGTAGATGTGGCACATTTAATGATTGCTGTGTTTCTGAGTGCATTGCTGTGGCTGTGACTGTGTTAGCAAGCAGTGCAGCACAGTGGAGAAAAACCTGTAAGGCAGGGAGCTGTGGCCCCAGCACTGGGGTGCTGTACAAGGTCTCATGGGGACAGAACCTTGATGCAGTCATCTCACTGTCTGAGTCACTTCTCTACACCCTCATAAATGACTCTGTTCCATTTAGTACTGAGTTTATCCTGTAACTTCCCTTTCAAGGTCTGCTGTTACTTTGCCTGATCTCTGCAGAGCTGTGATGTCTGTGCTTGAGCAGAGGGCACTGGCAGATGAGCAAGGGTCGGAATGAGGCCGTGGGGATGGGAGCAGGCAGTCAGTGCAGAGGGCTCTGGCTTTCCCACTGGGACGTGGCTCTCCAGCCTCCAGCACTGCCACCCACCAGCACAGATGTTCTTGATGCCAGGAGGGACAATCCAAATAGCATAATGCAATTGGACATGTATGGGAGTAGGACTGTTCACTCCTGAGAGGTAGTTTAAATCTATTTTTCCATTCTGAAAATTTCCTTTATACTTCCATCATGGCCTCAAGCTGGGAGAGAGAAGATAGGATAGATAGGATAGGATATTAGAAAAATATTTTTCACTGTTAAAGAGGTCAGGTCAGGAACAGATTGCCCAGGGGGGTGATGGAGTCACCATCCCTGGAGGTGTTTAGGAGGCACCTGGATCTGGCCCTGGGTGATGGTTTAGTGGAATAAGTGCTACAGTGGCAGTTCTGGGTTAACAGCTAGACTTAAAAGCTTAAGGGTCTCTTCCGACCTCTTCTATGATAATGAAACATGGTTGTTTCTTTTCTAGGAAATATCGTCAATCTTACAGGAGCTGAAACGAGTTGAGAAGCAGCTGCAAGGTACAAATCTTTTTTCACTTTTCTGTGGTTGCTTGCTTCAATTTTTAATAGACATCCATATCTATATATATATAACATGAAACAAAGTTACTGTGATTTATTAAAATATATTCAATACAATATCAGTTATGTACAGTTATACTATAACTGCTATCAGTTATACTATAATTGCTGATACATTTGATAAACAAACATGGCTGGTTTTTTTAAAAGCAGAAGAGTGATCATATCTTTTTATATGGGATTATTGGTCCATGCTTATCATCATTTTGTTAGCTGTAAATTTCCTATATTTGTTATTTTTAGTATTCAGATTTAATCTGAGATAAAATTATGTTTTTAAAAATAATTTCTCAAGAGTAGTGATTAACCACGTTTAGAGACAAATCAGTGATAAATGTTAGTACATATCTGGAAATAAAAAAGAGAAGTTCTGTTAAATGTAACACATATGTTAATAGTATAATAAAATGAAATGGTACTAGGTACTTCAGTTTGCCCTCACTGTGCGGATAAATGACTCCCCTTTTATACAAATTTCATTCAATCATGGAATCAGCAACTATGGCTATTTTCTGGGAGTGGGGTGGAACAAAGCATAACATAATGGTAACATCAGGGGAAAAAGCCTCTTAAATTAAAACCATCCTTCTGTCCCTATAACCTAATCATAGGTGGTTTATCGTCTCTGTTTCTTGTCCACACATCAGTTCATGTTTAGTTTGTGCAGTTTCATTTCATCTAAAGTTTTAATATATGTAACTGATTTTGAATACATGTATCGGTTGACATCTGTGTTGGATACACCATTTCTTTGTCATGGGCAGCACACATAAAAACTCACATCTGTCATCATAAAAATAAAAGTGTGAGATAAGGATTTCCATATTTTTATAGTAACAGAAAATTGTATTTTTTATGGCTTCTTCCCTATCCTTCTCATCTCTTCATGACTGCTTAGCAATTAATGCCATGATTGACCCTGATGGTACCCTGGATGCTCTGAGCAACTTGGGATTCGCCAGCCCCATCCTGGCAGCTCCGCCGAAGCCGAAGTCCAGCCCTGTTTGCCAAGGCCCCCGGCCGGCAGCGCAGCCCAGCTGCCAACCCGAGGCCCGGGCTGCTCGTCCCGCTGCCGGCCCTGCGGCAGCCGAGTTGGAAAATGCTGAATCCGAGGCAGATTTCAGCATACATTTCAATAGGTTTAACCCAGATGGGGAAGAAGAAGATGCCACCCTGCGTGAGTGACATCTCAGTGTTTGATACAATAACCTTTCATGTGGAATGTTTAGAAATCAAGGAAAACTTATAATGTTTGTTTTTATAATTAAAAAAAAAAGGCTTGGTCAAACAGCAGTTGTTTTATTAAACCAGTTTTCTTTAATTGTGATGCTTTGATTGTCACACAAATACTTTTCAAATCATAAAGATATGCATAGATACCAGTGTAGGAAAGCAGATTGTGGCAGGTTTGCCCTTTGTGGTTGTGTGCTTTGCAAAAGAATTATTATATCAGCAGTTTTCCCTTAATAGATTTATTTCTTTTTAAAAGCCATGCAAGCAGTCTAACATTTACTGAAAACCCCAATCTCTTTGCCAAGCTGCTCTGATGAACAGACTTCCTCCTCTAAAGCTTGTACAGAACTGTTGAACAGTTGTGTTTGATTCTGAATTAGATGATTTATATAGGAAACATTATCTTGGACTACAATGACACATTACTGCAAAAGTAAGACAGATTTCAGAAAGCATTCATTCTCATGTACTGGAAAATCTCAAACAGTTCTGTGGTTTATGTAACCTTGTTGCTGCGTAAATTGTCTTGGGGTTTACAAATAAGTTCACATATTATGTTTGCACTAAGATTTGCTGGGAGTGGTAGGTGAACATATCGATATCGTTGAACAGCAAGCAGTGTTTTGGTGTACATAGAAAACTGATAATACTGTCCTCGTATTATCATTACAGTGTTTTAATCCACTTTCTGAAGAAACTATTTGGCACTTTTTGATCTTCTTCAAAAGTCTTTTTGATGTTAATGAAAGTAGAAGTATTTCATATCTCATTTCTGTCCAAATCTTTGTTGAAACTAACTAGGAAATAAATTTGAACGTATAGCAGTGTGGGACATATTAAAGCATATTGAGGCAAATGGACTCTCACAATCCAAATGCAACGTAAGCTTACAGAAGAAATTACTCTTTATTTGGAATGATCATGAGATGTAAAATTTTCTTTAGGGAACTTGGAAATAGAGCTGTCATGATTTGCTTAATTGATAGATGCACTCCCAAGCAAATGATTTTATTTGCTTCTGTATATTTTCCTGTAGTCTTGCTAGTAAAGCTGTCCTGTCTTACATATTTAAAAGGATTCTGGACGACGACTGCTAACATGGACATTTTGCTTATACCACTGAAAAGCAAGTCTATTTAAAGTTTCCTATATAAGCCTATTTTCCTTATCAGTTGTCCCAGTAACTTAACATTTGGAAATAATGAAAAAAATTAAAGTAAATTACTTTGTATTTCCAGAACACTGTAATTTGGAGGAATGTTTTTTCTGTTAAATGTAACTAATAGACTGGAATTTTCTTATGTTTGCATCAGTCTCTATATATTAAGGTTAAAGATACAGTTTTGCAGCTTTTATGAAATGGTCTTTAATATTTCAGCAATAATCCTATATGAGATTTGTTTTTAAAAACCTACTTTCTGTACGCTTTTGAATTGTACAGGCTTTCAGAAATCAGTAAAAGTTGGACCAGTTAATAAAGATGCAAAAACTTTTTTTGTAGAGATGTAAAAACAAAACCACTAATCTGTTGTATAATGGATTTCATATTTTCTTTAAAAAAATTAAAAGCAAACAGTCTTCATGTATGACTCAATATGCTCTACTCCAGCTAACTGTGGGAGCCTGAATGACACTAGTTTACAGAGGCTACAGGAAAACTTTTTGAAGGTGCAGAAGGGCAAAAATAGATGGAAACTAGAGCTAAGTATTGAAAATTGAGTGTACCAAACCATCACCATAATTCCTTCTTTTGTTTAATGCTTGGGAACATAATTTTTCTGCAGATTCAAGTGGAAAGTAGGAAATGGCTAGGAAGGATTAAAGGTGCAGGCTCTTCATACGAGATTCTGTTTGTGTTATTTCAGGCGTTTTTACCTTTATGTTGTGTAATAAGCATTTTGCATTACTATGTTATTATTTTGTATGGACATGTTCTCCTTATTTATTTTTGTTACATTTATTATGTATGTTATTTTGTTATATGCATTTACAACTCCATTTTTAAATAAAGTGTTTCTGGAACTTTACAAATGTGTGAATATGTAATTGAGAGCTGGGAAGTTCACACAATCTTTCTGCAGACTAACTCGCCTTTACTGAAATAGGAAATTACATTTTTTTCATAAATATCCTCTCTCCAGAAAAAGTTCTGTTATTGCCACCACTGCATCATTTATTGTGTGTTGACAGTATTGGCTCGCTTTCCTGTACTCAGGTTCTTTTCCACACTTGAATTGATTTTGTGTGCAAAGCTAGAGGCGAAAATAATCCAGTGTGCTAGTCACCAAACAGTGGCTCTGTTTCCCTTTGTAGAATGAAAGTGAGTTTTAATGCGCCTGCCAGCTGCAGCAGTAGATGGCTATCAGACTGTTTTTTCCCTCTGCTTCACATATTGGAAAACTTTACTGAATATGCTGATTTGGCTCCATGCTGGTGCCTTTTTTTCTTTTGTCCCAGGTTTGACTGCTTTTCTTGCAAGACACTAAATTGGCTTTTTTTAGCTGGCTTCATGCAGGAACAAAACCTTGAATTTAGTAAAAGCTCCAAGCATTTCTTCCCAGGTTAAGCATTTTGGTGCTGCTGAGCTTTGCTGTGACTCAGCATCAGCCACTCTGATCTTGCTTCTGTCTATGTATTTTTCCTTTATATCCCAGCCTGTTGGCATTAAGACGCCGCTAGTGGCACACAGTAACACTGACTAGCCCTCAGCTCTGCAGGCGCAGGAGATTTCTGCTGCTCTTCAGAGATGCCAGTTTGGTACAGTAAAAATCATGAGAAAGTTACAAGGGCTTTTTTACTTGCACAGGACTTCTTCATATCCCCCAGCTTCATTATCTGCTATCGTTTCCTCACTTGTTGCCAGCATCCCTCTGTCTTTGCAGAGGATAGAGGAATGCACTTCTGGGCTGTATTCTCATGTGCAGAGCCTCTGATGTTTAAGCAGAAGTGTAACTCTTCCCATACAGATTTTTATAGGACTAGTCTACTTGGAGCCAAGGTTATACAGGGCTGTTATTCAGAAGTATTTAGGAAATCCAGCCAGATGGCCTCAGTCATGTGCTCCCTTCAGACACCACCAAGTGGTGCTGACACACCAGGACACAGGAAAAGCAGAACTCAAGCCTTTTCTGATCAGCACTGATGGCTCCTCCCTTGGCTACATGTACTGCTCTAATTCTATACCCAACAGCTTCTTGTAATGACACTCACATCCAGCTGTAGCATACAGAAATAAACCTAAGGACATATTTTGTGTGCCTGACCTGATAACAGCAAGGTGGTGTTTCACTGCAGCATATACATTGTACCAAAGCACCTGCTACTGCAATCTCAGGAGAGAACTCTGCCTCTTACCAAAAACTGACTTCAGGCAATGCCTGTTGGAAGCCCTTTGTAATTTGACCTGGGAAGATTTTAAGCATAGGAAAGATCTACAATTACTGCTTTGGCATGCAGCCATGAAAAGCAGCAGTGTTCCTCCATGCAGGAATGTGTGAAGCATCGATGACATGGTAAAAGGAGGCCTCTCGCTACCTGCCAAGGAGATTTTATATCACCAAGTCTTTTGTATCTGAAGAGAATTACAAGGAAGAAACTTGGCCACTCACCATACAAGTTCCTTAGCTTTGTCTTGGTGAATAATCAGAGTTTTTCAAGTGTAAGAATGTCACCTCTGACTTCAAATAGAGCTAGATCTGTAAATGCTGACAGGGTTACAATCCTGGTAGTTCAGCCATGATTGCCAAATATTAAATACATCCGACAATGTCTCTTGGCAATACTGTTGAAGGACAGCTGCCTAGTGCTGAAGAGCATTTCCAGCTGCACTAGCTCAGTAATCTTGTAAAAACAATTTTTGTTTTCAACTTGGTAAGCCTTAGCCAGTGCTGTTCCTGCCAGTAACAGCCAACAGAGCACTGGCTGGGGAACAAGGCATTTCCTTTTCAGATTCTTTTCTCACTAGTCAATATTTGGGGAGGAAAAATGCATTTAGCAAACAAGTGGGATAATGCATCCCTGGAAATACTTTAAAGCAGGATAAGAGAACTGGAAGCCTACTGTCAAAGATCTTTACCCTTTCCAGTGAGACCACAGTTAACAGTGAAAACTAAACTCAGTGCTCGCCTTGTCTTGCTGACAGTTTCACGAGCAGTTATTATTTTTTGAAACCGTTGTTACCTCATGTCTGGGGAGAGCTCTTAAAATAAGAGGGTGTTAGAAAATGGCTTCCCTGGGGAGTCTGTATTAAAACAGGTGTTTGTAGCTATTTAATATCCTTATGGCAATATAGGGCAACATTTTCAAGTAATACTTGCCAAAATTATTCAAACACTAAGGCCTTAGGGGGTGGAGTGAGGGGATATAGAGATTTGTTCATTTCAAGGGTAATTCCTACATTTCCACTTACCAATTAACATGTCCTTACTAAGTTTGCTGCTCTTGTCTATCAGTTCCTTAGGACTAGCATTTTTAGACCTATTTCAAAAGATTAATAGATGTGTTGATGAGGCTTTCTGCTACTATGGAATAGCTAAATATCAGAAATCTAAAGATTTATATATATTTTTATAAATATTTTTAAATTAAAAAATAGCAGCTTAGAAGCAGTATTAATTGTCTTTGAACCAAACTGTGATCTTAAGAGTAAATTTTATTATTAAAATTATTTAATTCATATTTTAAACAAAAATGGGCAACATGAGATATCGAAGTTCTGTATGGAGTCGTGGACCTCTATGAAGCCAAGCAAAAAGAACAAGGGTTATATAGTAACCCTTGTAAGTACTTATACAACCCTTGTAAGTTGTATAGTAACCCTTTTATAAATTATAAACTTAGAAAAGTTACCAGGCGATTTCACATTTCATTTTCGGCATCACTTCTGGGGTAATGTGATTTTAAGTTGAGAAAAATTCATTGAGGAAAGAAACCAGATGTGGATGTGAGTTGTAGTTTGGATTATCCATGACTGATTTTGTTGAGAGATGAGGGAAATGACTGCAGATAATTCAGGAGGTTTTAAAAGTATTTAGAAATTAAATGCCTTAATAAAGTTTTTGAAGAAAATGTCATTAATGGTATTTCCCAATATAGCATAAGTGATTCATAAGTGATCAGGCACAATACGATATTCTCAGCAGATGTTACTGGATTAGGAGACTCAGTGAAGTGCAGAAAATTAGGCAAACCTTTAAAAAAAGCTTTTGAAAGAAATCAAAAGCCAGAGATGAACAGAAGTGAAGGGGAGTGGGGCAGGAGCACAGTGTCTCCAGCCATGGCAGTAGGTATGACAGAACCATGCAGTTGGTTCAAGGCAGCTTTAGCACAAAGGAGAACTGTAAGACGCAGGAAGCACATAAAAATTTGCCTGCAAGGATGGTACTTCAAGAGCTGGTAAGAAGCTGTGCAGGGAAATATATTTCCTGCTCCAAGGTTTGCCTCAGGTGCAAGTGAGACTACAGCCCCCCTGCTCCTTGGCAGGGGATGGCAGCTGGAAGTACGTGGGAGTTACTTCTTGCATCAATAATTATGGTTTTTTTCCCTCTGCAGAATAGCTGGAGTTTCTCAAATAAACTGGCTGAACCAATAGACAGCACTTTCCTCCAAGTTCATATCCCCCATATGTTTTGCTGAAATCATTTTTGGTCTTCACAGACAAAATTTCAATAACTGACTAAAGATGCAGGTGTATAATATTGTAATCTCATTACCTGCACACTCAGGAACTCAAGTACTAACAAAAAATTTGCTGCACAATCATGCTACTTTTTCACTTTTTTTTTCATACATGGAAGGAATATACACAAACAGGCTCCTCATGTGATTGCTGCTGTCAGTAGGATGGGCAGCTGCGCAGATGGTTGTTTAGAAAAATGCACTTATAAAACTGTAATTTATGCGGTATTCTGAACACCTAATAAGTTGCTTTCTTCCCATCACAAATCTGAGGTATAAGTGTGGCTTTACTAATTTCTTGAGTTGATTTCCTAAGTGTACAAGCTCCTCAAATTTAGATCCTCTTCAACACCTTTGCAGGTTTAAAAATGCTGGGTTATGTTGAAACTCACATCTGAGGCTTCACTGAAGTTATTACTCTGGGGACAGCAGAAGTTCAAATACAAAATTGAAAACACAGCTTAGTGGCTTATCTCAGCCCTAACATGAGCCCCAGGCACACAGACCTTTGGAGCCACATTTCAAGCTGCATGAGCAGGGTTTGCTGTTTGGTGCCAGTAACATTTATTGCTTCTAGTTTTGAGAGTGTGTGTTTAGGCTTCCAAGCTGTTTGAGTATCCATATTCCTAACTTTAGCCAATTTAATTATTTTATCACATAATCATAGAATAACAGAATTGCTTGGGTTGGGAGGGACCTTAAAGATCTGGTTTCAATGGGCAGGGGATCTGCTACCAGACCAGGTTGCTCAAAGCCCCATCCAGCCTGACCCTGAACACTTCCAGGGAGGGGCATTTGCAGTCTCTCTGTGCAAGTTGTTACAGAACATCCCCACCATTGCAGTAAAGATATTTTTCCTGTTCAATCTAAAACTACTTTCTTCAGGTTGAAGCCACTTCCCCTCATCCTATCACTATATGTCCTTGTAAAAAGTCTCTCTTCCTCTTTCTTGCAGTCTCACTTTAGGTACTGAAAGGCAGCAATTAGGTTACCCTGAAGCCTACTGTTCTCCAGGATGAACAATCCCAATTCTCTTAGCCTTTCCTTGTAGGAGAGTAAAAAGCATTTTCAGAGTTGAAAGTGACATGAATAAAGAAATCCATAATTTCCCTTTTAATGGTGAAGTGATTTGCTTTGGAAAATACATGGATTTTATGTTACTGGAAGAAAACTGTCAATTAAATTATGCACTTGTCCCTTAATGCTCCAGCAGTGAATTACAAGCTAAGCAGAACTGGTCTCCATGAAGTCAGTGGAAAAGTTCATGCAGCCAGTTTTGTACTTGCTTGTATGAGTGCAAACCCAGATCACTACATTTTGGTTTTCACTTGTATGCAGTTTTGTAAAATTCAGAAAAGCTGTCCCCAGCACAAGTATTTTTAAATGAGTTGGTTATAAGCTTTAGCCTGACATTGTAAAATCAATTATTTTAAAATTTGTAGGGAAAATTAATCCTGACTGACATCAATGATTTCTTTTAATTGATATTTAAATTTCTCCAGATAAGAAAACACACTGGAACTTGTCTTACTGCTTAAAATGCAATGAAGGAAAAAATGGCAGGCATAGGATAGTAGGAAAAAAATATCCACAGAATAATAGGTATGATTAAAAAGCATATCTGAATGGAATTTCTAATTAAGGATTTTCTCCAGGGAGATACAGTGAAAAGCTTGATGCTAAATGAGTTTTGGAGAATCACTGCATATCTGTGAACTGGTCTTAGCACTTTCTGGAGCCTCCCAGAAGGCAGTGCTGAGGACTAGCACAGATAATTTTACAAACATCAATATTGCTTGCAGGCTTTCACTGCCGTATTGAAGCCAAAGAAACAGTAACAAGATTTTACCTTCCAGTGGTGCTTTTCTTCTGAAATCTTTCAAGCCCTGCACAAACACTCATTCTGTTATGAAATTTATATGAGGAAATATTTCATCCTGATCTTACAGATGGGAAAAGGAGTCAGAAAAATCTCGTTTCCTCCCTACAAAGTGCTGAGACAAGCTTTGTCATCACCTAAATCTCAGTAGGTGGCAACACACAGCCTGGTGGTACTAATCATGTCCTACTTGATCTGACAGTGCCCATATTTAAAATCAAAGTTATCCCAACTTTTGAGTCACCGTGACAGAGCCAGAGAACCTGTACCTTTCCAGCCAGGTCAGTTTTGCTCACTTCTCTTTCCCCAGTGCACCTTGCTGGCATCTTCGGAGCTGCTGAGATGTGGGTACCTATCCCAGCGAGCTGCATTATCTGATCTTGGCACCCTCCCCAGCAGCTGGTTGCAGCAGGAGGCTAACTTGGTATTTTGGGATAGTCCCTTCTTTCTATTTACCATCAAGCTGTCACACACATAATCCTCAGTACTGTGCATATCTCAGAATTTCCATGTCTCCTGAGAATTCCTTTTTTCAGGTTAATCCCTGCAATGCAATGATGTGTATCAGTTTTATTTGAATTAATATGGTCTGCCTGCACCTGAAGTGTTCTAATTCTCCATGCAAATTATCTTGGTTTATGTGCATATGTTTAAAAATGTCTGATTTTTTTTATTCTCAAGATTTAAAGAACTAACAGAGATTGTATCAATAGGCCACTGGTACCTGGGGTCTTGGATTTGCTGCTACAGCACTGCAGAAGCACTGATGTAGCCATTTATTTTAGTTTTAATGTATGTATTCCATTTCTGAATGTTTGCAGAAGCCCAGTGTGAAAGGCATCTACTCAAGTGGGTTTTGTTCAATTGTCCAAAAAGTATCAGCAGTATTTGAGAAATAGTCACAAAGCAGTTTCCCTGAAGGACACAGCTGCATAGCCCAGGTGTTTCCAGATGCTTCTACAGAAACACTGTGGTCTAGAGGCTCAGCTACTGAGTGCACATGTTTTCTTCATATATGTTATCTACAAATCAGAAAAAAGGAAAAATATGGTGATGAGCCTTACTGAGCACATGGATACATCTGGAAGAAAAAAAAAAATCTAAAGCCTCTAAAATTTTCTAGCTAAGCTGCTATTTTACCAAGAATTTAAGTGTTAGTTTTGAGATAGGCCACATGGCCCATTAGATCTGCCTTTCTTTGAAAAGTTTTCTAATTTCTTTGTCACAGCTGCCACTAAACTATAAGAAGTCTGTGTTTAAAGGATTACAAGCTTTCATTTTCTCAGGGATCTGGAAGGACAGAGCTAAGTGGATAATCCCACATTCTGTTCAAGTTTTTTTAGCAAAGGAGAAACCAGAGGTGGTAGAGAGAGAAATAACTCTTATTTCAAGTCAATCAAGTTCTCCCTGGCCAATTCTGAGTCTGTCATCCTGTGAGATAATTTCACCATGGGATATACTAGATTTATCTAACTGATTTGCTCTCCGATAGAAACCAGTGCACTGGCCTGACAGGTGGATAATAAAGACAAAGCAGTGCTGATGTTTGTAGCAGCAGAACTTCTAAGGAAAGCTGATACTTCTGCTGAACCAAGCTGCAACAAATAATGCCCTGGACTCAAAAGCTTGTCAATGTGCATTTCCATCAGGACCAGAAATTCCTCAAATACATAAAATGAAGGGGAATAAAAGTCCCATAAAACTTTTTTTTTAAAGTATTTAGGTTTCACAGAAAGAATGGAGGAAAGTAAAGCTTTGACTGGACCAACCTCTATCAAATTTTCAGGCAAACCTGCACATTCAGCAACAACTTTCCCAGTCTGGGTTTCAACAACTAATCAGTCATGCTGCAAAGAAATTCAAGGTTTCAGAGATTTCTCAGAAGTTGATTATCTGGATGGAAAATCAGGCTGTCCAGAGGAGACCCTCTCCTTACCCAGGAGGACTTGGGTAAGAGGCCATGTTAAGCTCTGAGTATTAAAAATTTTAGAGAGATGCCTTTGCCTGAATTAAGGTGCAAATAAGACCATGTGCCAAAGTGAGTAGTATGAATTTTATTTAACAGTAAATGTGGGCGTAAAGGGTGGGGGGGCCAGGGGAACGGAGGGGAGAGAGAGAGAAAGGGGAGGGAGAGAGTGACAGAGACAGATTTTGTAGAAAATATCTCCACTCCATGGCTCCCAGTGGTGTCCCATTGATCCTCTTCTTTTGGTCTCCTCACCTTCTTGGTGAGGGTCCCACAAAATATAGAGTTCAGTGGGTTAATCTACATTCAGGCCTGGTGGGAATAAATGCCCAGATACCTTCCTTGGGGGGTAGAATGTGGTGCAAGTTTGACAGAGTCTCTCATAAGAGACTCTGGATCAGTTCCGTCACTTGGATCACACACAGCGCTCTGGAGCCAGGCCTCAGCAATGAGTCTGGGAGTGCTTCGAGGCTCCTTGCTGTATGATGGCACCCTCAGCTGCCTCTCACGTGAGTGTGACCTTCCTAGGGTGGGGACAGGCTTACAACTGAGCCACTTTGCGTGAGGGAACATGGGTGTTCACTCCCTCTGAGCAGAGGTTACCCACACAGCAAACTCTCCTCCTGCCCCCGTGGCTGTGGGGCAGTGTGTGCCAAGCTGCCCTCAGCAGACGGGTCTGTGGCCTATGGCCTCCTTCACCCCAAACCGGGCCTGGGATGCATTTCAGCACAGCTGCTGGGTTTGGCTTTCTTGTGGACACTTTCTTTTCCCTCAGCCTTGTTTACTCCTCCCTAGAGCTGAGGTAATTGCATGGCAGTGTCACCTTTTTCTGTTCTCAAGTACCCTCAGGGGGCTTAACTCACAGCCCCAAGTTCCCCTCAGGCCTGTTCGGGGAGGAGCGGCCTTTGGTGGTGACAATTTCCTTATACAGTTCTGCCATAGAGGGCCAAAAGTCCTTCATAGCAATGTTCAAGCCATTAACCACAACATTTCCATCTCTCAGGGGGCACTGTCCTGGTTTCCATTGGGCTTTGCAAACTCGGTAATTTCCTAACTTGGGAGCAGTGAGGCCAGTGGGAGCCAGTGCTGCAGCTCATCAGGCTCTGGGCAGCCAGAGCTGCTGGGGACTGTCACTGCTGGGACAGGGACAGGGACAGGGACAGGGACAGCCCTTCCAGCCCTCCCAGGAGACACAGGAGGAGAGGAAAATGCCAGCGAGGACTCTGGAAAGCAAGACTTCCTCTATGTCTAATACATAAGGTAAAAAGAGTCTGCTGATCTTGCTTGTTGCATTTTAAACACCTTTGAAGGCTTGAGTAAATGTTTACCCTGCCTCTTAGGATAAGTGAAACGTAAATGGGATTGCTGGAAGCAACAAAGGAAAATGCCTCAGGGGCTTTATGAAATCCCTTGAACTGCTTCAAAAATGTGAAAGAGAGGAAAGGGCCATTGCTACACTGAGATGCCAGAACCAGTCAGGTGTGCTAAAACTTGAATACATCCACAAAGTCAAGAAGAGCAAGGGAAGGGCTCAAACACAGTTCTCTGCCCTGATGTACAAACAAAACTGAAAAATGGAGAAGCCAAATGCAATTGCTTGCGGTCAAAAAGAGAGGAGAACTGGGAAGTTGAGATTTGATTTTTAACCCAATGCCCATCCCCTCGGCCCCCCTCACAACACACATTTACTGTTTAATAAAAGCCAGGCTCTGAACTTTGGGCAGGAAGGCTTGTTAACTGAGCTGGTAGTGTGCTAACAACCAGCCAGAATTTAATTTTGGGAAGTAATTTGAGAAAAATTAATGGAAAGGTACTTTGAATATTCCCTTCATTAAGATTGCCCTTTATATGTAGTCCAGGCAACAATAACTTTATTACTCCAGTTTAAAATCCTTCTGCATTTCAAAGTTTCTCAAATATTTTTTTTATTTCCTTTTTTAAGTGACATTTGTATGTCAGAACTATAACTTGAATCATTCTGGCTAAGCTTAAACGTTTACTAGGTTGTCATTTCTATATCTGAATCTGTCTTTGACTTTCTGAGAATCCGGGTAACTGGAATATTTTTATCCCTTCCATGTCAGCACGTGACTTACACATGTGTAACAAAGAGAATAACTTTGGCCATTGCTTATTTTTTGTGCGTACCTTTTTTTTTGACCTGCTGACAGATATGCAGAAGAAAATTGTGTGAAGTATGAATGAACAGTGGAAAGACTGTTCCACATGGAAAGACTTCTGTGCAAGTTACTACAAATGCAGATTGAAAGTTAGATTGAAAGGCTGCGTGAGTGCCATGTCAAACATGCCCCAGCACTTTCAGGGACTAAAGCTCCTATTGTAGCTCTCTGGACTGTCCTCCTCATTCTCCAGCTGAGTTTATGAAGATAGTAACAGATGTGAAGAGATTTGAGGAGCTACCACCACTGCAGTGTAACACTAAAAGCCAGTGGGACCACCTCAACAGGGACATGTTTCTGGAACTGCTTGCATGATTGATAGTTTCCCATCACCTCCTGGTGTTTTTGGCTGCCCTTGGCCTGGCCTGCAAGATTTAACACAGAGGAAATATGGAGAATGCTCTATTATTTCCATCAGAAAATGGGATTATAAAAAGATCCTGTGCTTTGCAGGGAATTCAAGTCAAAATAAAGCTGAGTATCTAGCTATCAAATCTCTAATATTAACATTACAACTGAGCAAAGAAAAGGCTTCCACTGCCTACACAAAACTGGATTACATTGATTGGTCTCTATCCCTCACAGGATTATTCAAAAATTGTGAGTCAAGCCTAGTTAACCATCTCATTCCAGCACTGAATATCACTGTACTGAAAGGATTTTCAGCATATTGAGACCTGTTCAAAGACACCTTTATGGTCCTTTCAGTGCTCTTGCAGTCTCATCACAGTGTCCATCCCACTGGGGAGACCCATGATCTTATGAGAGAATTACCAAGTTCCAAAACCCCTGCTGTGGGCAGACACATGTCTTCCCAGGCTCTGCACTCTGCTGCTTTAGTTCCAAACACTCTGAATACTTTTGAAAAGAGGTGAGCACACACTGAGGGTGCAACATTACCTGTCAAGGCAGTAGAGGAGGACAGCAATGTGCTGAGTGCGTGGAGCACAGCACCTGGAGCTAGTTCAGGTGGGGACACAGTTTCTCTGTAGAGGAGATACTTTCAAGAGGAAGATGGGAAGGAATATCTGCTGCTCTCTTAAGTAGCTGCTCTCTTATGCCAAAGCACAACAAATGAAGGGTGAGTGCACGGTGAAGTGCTGCATTGCAAGGTATGCCAGCAAATTTTCCTATCTTTATTACAATGAATTTAAAAGAGTTTGACTAGATTTTTCACTGATACCTGAATCTGTGTCTTTCTCAGACTACTATATTTTTACCTAGGTCTACCATAATTAGTAATTCTTGTGTTTTGTAATGGGAGGAACTCATGACTAAAAGCAAAATCTGTCTTAAAATGTTCTTGAGAACTTTTCTTGGCTGTTTTTCTTTATGCTGTTTTAAACAATATCTTAGTCTAACACAGATTAGTAATTTATTTTTGTTTTACTATCAAACAGTTCTCTGAAGGGCAAAGCAGGATCATGTATTTCCATCTGGGTTTTTACAGAGCTCTTTCTAATGGCATAGTCCAAGATAAATCAGTTCTTATCCACAGAATAGAGATGGATTTAACTTAATTCTGCAGTCCTCAAATTCTGGATGCGTCTGACAACTCCGTGGTGATCCCTGAGTTTTTCTGGGGAGTCAGAAAAGTAGCTCCTCTTGTCAAAAATAAGCATATTGGAATTGTTCAACAAGCAAAGAATTCCTGTCTCCTGTACAATGAATCCTCTAATTTCACTGCCTCTCAAATTTCAGTCCAATGATGACAGCTCACAGTGCACTTGCCAAGCTGGCCTCTACATTTAAAGTAAAAATGAATTAATTGAATTATTTTTTTGCTCCTACACTAAATAAACAAATGACAGAGACATCTCAAGAGGTTGAACAACCCACTGGTCTTGATTCCATTAACACAGAAACAGAACAGAAGCCGCAAAATGTGAGACATGCTACCTTCTCGTGAAGAAGGTCAGGAAAGGCCATTTGAGAGTCATATTCATTAGACACCCCCTTCTGTATTTTCTATTACTTGACATGACAAAAAAAGTCTGATTTTTTACTGTTTTGTTGTGAGTCTGAGAATAATTAAGAACATTCAGGGTTTTTCCTTTTGTCATCTGCTGTGTGAGCAAATCTTGTTATAGATTTGACCACTGCGAGCCTCACTTATTTGACACATTTCATCTGTTTGTGGGTTGTCTCTGTGTGATGCATTTGCCAGCAGCTCAGGTTCTGTGTTTTCTTGCAATTTAATATCCCTTTTTCCCCCTGCCTCTCTGGTTGTTGGCAGCTTCTCCAGTGAGTCACTTTTAAGAAATCCCATAACAAAGCTCCTCAGGATAAGTACTTCTGCTGTCCAAACCATTTCCTCTCTCACAGCATCCATTACATTTGTACACTCAGAGAAACACCATCCCATGGACAAACACACAAGAAGCAAAAGCAGTATTTCAACTTGATATTTTTGTGCCTGTACTTATTCCCTAATTCTCTGTGTTTTCCAGGGGACCATCAATAAGAATTAATCCATGTCAGCTGTGCTGAGCAGTGCAGTTAAATGCTTGTGTTGGGAAGCTCACCCTTTACTGCAAAATGGCATTTGGTACTTATCATGGTTTCCAGATTTTTCATGCTCTCAGTAACATGTGCAATTATTTACATCAAAAGGCAAATCAATGATCTGTAACTGAGCTTTCAAAAATTGTAAGTTATCATATTTGACTGCTTCCAGGAGTTTGAGTTACCTGGGCAGTGATGAACAGTAGCTATTAGACAAGGAATGACCAAGCAGAATTAATTTAAATTAGCTTGAGATAGCTTTAATAAACTGCTATAGATAAGTGATTTTTGCTATGTAATCTCAGGAGTGAAACACAGGAAGAGATTTTGCATCAGCTGCTTAAATAATGATATTATTGATATTGCTATCACCAGATGCTTACAAGGGCTGAGCAACAAACTCCTCTTGGTTTCAGTGCAGCTGTGGACTGCCTGCTCCTGTAAACAGCCAGCTAGTGAGAGCTAAAGCAAGTCTGGCTCACTCAGGGAGGAATAGCTGCAGCAAAGGTCAGGTTTTGCCACGGGCAGGAGGAAGGCTGGCCAGCACCAGCCAGGTCACATAACAAAACTCCTGGTGCTGCAGGTTGCCGTGCCTTTGTGCACTTCAGAGAGGTGGAAGAGAGGGGAATTTGAACTGGAAAGTCTTGCAAGAAGTCTGCTGCAGGCAGGATACTTATTGTCCATGAAATGAAAAGGGAAAACATGTAAAGAAACAACATCTGAAAAGAAAGCACCAACACTGAAATAAGCACCAGCATATACTACCAGTTTTTTGTCTCTGCCTCCACCATTTTCTTTTGAAGTGTAGGTTCTGGTCCTGTCCTGGTCCTTTTTCTTTCACCTTTCAACTCATCTAAAATGGTCCTTGATATGTGGTGGCCAGTCAGCAGGACTATCTGTCTAATGGTGTGAGAGATACCATTTTGTACAAGAAGAAGAGAATACTGGGTCAGTCTCCTCATCTGGCTTTTCTTCACCTTGAAGGGAACCCCTTGCCCTCAGAGAAACAAAGCTAAGACAGTTGCATCTTTCTGCTATTTGACACCTAATGTTATAATCGTGATAGTAGTGGCCTTTGATTTCTGCTATTCACATTTACATTTCAGAACAGTGTGACACAATGAAGTTCTATATCTGGTTTTGAGTGCTGTGCTGCCATCCCCTACAGGGTACCTTTCTCATTGTCTCATCTATCTCATAACATTTTCCTGAACTTGGAGAAAAGAATGTGATTAAAGAGGTTTGTAAGAAAGCTGTGGGGTTTTTTTCATTATAACTCTTCAGACATTTTCCATCTCACAACTGAAGGATTTGATCTGCCTTTGTAACATTTACATTTCCCATGCACATCTGAGGAATGGCACAGAGTCTAAAGTGCCTGTTGGTCATTAGGGAGTAAAGCTTGAGGCCATGAGAAACAGCCCTTAGTATTTCAGCATTAGTCATGGTGTAGAGTTAATGAAATCAAATTAAAGTTCAAACTGCAGCATGGCTTTTCTCAAGTGACATTAAAACCACCTCCTGATTTGCAGTGAAATATGCAATAGCTCTTGCTAAATTTCAGCTCTCCTGTCTCAACTGCACAACCAGATACAGCAGTTCAGACACAGGCAGTTAATGCTGAGGGGGGCTGTGTAAATGGCTGGCTTAAAAAATAACTGGTGTCTGGCTGAAAATTTTGTGCATGCAACGTGAATTGACCAAACATTACTTTGTTTTGTATTTAATCCTACTTCCTGTATACACTGGATTTCTGCCAGTTTCTTCAGTTTATGCAAATAAGGATTGATGTCTTAAGGAATGGGGACCCTCTCCCAAACCTCTCTCATTTTTCATCCTGTTTCTATTTTATGCTGTACATAGCTATTTGCTTTATCTTTATGGACTCTTTTCAGTTATAGGAGGAATTCGTAGTGAAACTCTTGCAACAACTAAGTAATATTTTGCAAGAAACTTCTTGTAAGCACTTCCCTGCACCTTTGGCAGTGAGCTTTGATGATAATTTGGAATGTGAGATAGGATTGCAAACCATATATACATATGTATTTTTGGTACTAAGGAAGGAACTAAGACTTCTGCTAGCTGTGAAAAGAAATTGAACATATCAAACTCATTTCACACATGACTGACATCTGGAAAATAAATGCATTCACCACATTTCTGCTGGGCACACTTTGGTGATTTAAAGCTTTAGATTTTTATTCCATAGACATTTGAAATATGGCATATATGGTTAAGAGAAAAAATGTGAAATCATCTCTAAAATCATTATTTCAGATATGATATGAAATCATCATTTCAGATGTTTCAGATCCAAAGAACTTGGAATTTTGCAATTTCATTACTTCATTTTTTTGTTTTCCATTTAACTCCTCTGCATCTCTGGAGACTATGCTGTGGCTCAAAGCTGAAGTGTGAAGTGATTAGGAAGATTTGTATTATATTGATTTACCTTCCAGTACTTAAACCAAGGGTTCACGCTGCTGCATTTAGCTGTTTACCCTTCACTGACACTCACTCCATTACCAGGCATACAGGTAATGAGAACTGATGAAAATCAACTCAATTAGTCTAGAATGAGTGCCTGCACTATGCTCTCTCAAGTCAAAATGTTACCTGCGTCAGCCCTATCCATACTGAGGCTTTTCTAAACATTTGTAAGGTTATCCTGGCTATTTGCCATAGATGGACTCTGGCAGTGGTTGTTGGGATTCCTGGCACAGACACTTTGCTTCTCTTGCTTCTCCATCATTTCCAGCCCAGCAAGAGGAGAAGCCTTAGAAAAGAAGTACAGATGCTCAGGTTTTCTGTTCCTATGCCATCTATTACCAATATTTCTTCTAGAAAGTTCTCTGTCTCAATTCCAAACAAGTAACTCTTCTACTCACCCTCCACACATCACCAGGTAGCAAACTATGATGCTATTTTCTTGGGAAAGACTACACAGATAGACAAGATCCATTAATACATGCACATTGATGGAAGGATTTCTACACTTATCTTGCAACACAAACATGTCCAGAACTTAAACACTCATTGTAGGTGAAATGAGGGAGCCAGCAGAATGTGGTGGTTGCTGTCAGGTCTCTGTCCCCTCCACTGTGTGCAACTCTTCAGTATAGGCTATTGTTTCTCACCAAAGAGCTCAAAAAAAGCCAGCACACCAATCTTACACACATCAGATGCACTAGCTCTGCTGCTGAGTGAACATCTGGGAGGTGCTGAAATCTCACATTGCAGATGAAAATAGAAAAGAAAACATAAACTAGGAAAGACTGTGGAGATTTTATGCCCTCACGCTGATGTTTCTTCTCTTCTCCCCATCTCCCTGTTTTGCTCTTTCTTTCTTTCACCTGTCAGCTTTCCAATCAGTCGGCGTGTAACGCAAGCCATCCAGCTGTGTGGCAGATGGCTGAACTGTGCTTTGTCCTATATACATCCATGCAGAATTATTTATAAATACCAAACCTGATACAGTAAGTATCTCAGCCTGGTTTTGTAATTGGCAGCTGGATAGTTCTGTGCTTTTTAAAACTGCAAAACTGCCTTGCTTGACTCAAATAGACATCAAAATTCTTAAAAATGGCTCTTGGATTTAAAAGCCATTGAAGCTGCTGTTCATGTAGCAACTTGCACTAAAACTCCAGTATTGTCTTCTTCAGGGATTCTCAAATCCTGGCTGATTTAGTGGATCTAAGGGCCCTCCATGTATCATGTTTCCTTATCCTTTCTAATGCACTTGCCCTGGCTCCCTCTAGCCATTGTTATTACCTTTCACTGCTAGTAGGGAGCTACTCCAAGTCCATCAGACATGCAAATAACTCCAAATGTTTTCATTGGACTCCAGCTGACCTCAGGCGGGTGTCTGCTCATCCTTCTGTACAGCACTGGTAGTTTCATAGGTTTGAGTAAGAGAAATCCCAGGAGAGAATCTCATTGGACTAACCTCCTGTAGTCTGATCCAGGATGCCCTTGGTGTCTTGGGACACTTCTTGGAGTGCATTACTTCAGCTTGTGGAGCATTGTAAATATAAGGACTACAAATCAAGCCACAGCTTTACTGGGAATGCAAATGTTACAATTATAGTAACATAATGTTCCTGCCTGAACCTATGCTATTGAAAAAGGTGTTTCCCAAAGGGAAACAGAAATAATAGATGCAAATCTGACCTTCTCTATTTGTCTGTTTGCATGAAGATGCATGGCAGGTTGTACAGCTCTTTCCCTGTTATATCTGCTATTTGCTGCAGTGATGTTTGAAATTCCTCTGCACCTGTCCATTTTCACAGGTCTAATTCCTTTCCAGGAGAGATACCAACTATGATAAGGTATTTCCACCTGCATGCTGCTCATGTCAGGTTTAATAACTTGCTGTTATCACTCAGTCTCATCCTATTACACCTTGAGATGAGGTGAAGTAGATGAGAGGAGGGGGTTGGTCCTTCATTGTGTCTGATTCCCAGGAAAAACATCTCTCTGAGACCATGAGCTCTGGCTGGCTGCCCTAGACTGCCCCAGAGTAGGGAGAGAGGATTTCATTATGACCTGGACTGTCACAGCCCTGCAAGAACTCATGGTATGCCACATATTTGTTAAAGAGTGTGCTACCATGACCCTTTCTGCCTATTTTTCTGCCTTGGCTCTGGAATAAGTGAATTTCTGCGGGCCTGTCTTGTAAAGCTCTGCATCCTTTGACTGAAGTTCGTAGTCTGAAGTATTCAGGCTAGAGATTGAGTCAATACAGTGCTCCAAGTCCTGCTTGGAAGGAAAAACTGGGCCCCTGTAGACTATAAATATTGTTCTGTGTCTTCACTGCTAAACATCCTCCATCTAGAAACTTCAGCTCAGAAGATGTAATGATATTACTTCTTTTATGGCTGTTATACTCAAGAAAGCCTGTGAGAGAGCAGTTTTGCTTCCGAGCTACTGCTTTAACTGCAGGCTTGGAACTGGAATCACTTGTCACCCCAAACAGTGATCTGTTCCTTGGGTTTTTTAAGTTTGATGGTATCAACTGAGAAATGATAGCAAAATACAGCACACAAACACAGCTAGTCTGGCCCATGATGTTTGTCTTAGAAATGCATCAGTTCATCAGGTTCATTTTCAAAAGCTACAGTTTATTTTTGTTTTAGAATTTCTTGTGAATTTGCAAATTCTCTTGGTGATTGTACTGGACACGTGACTAAAAGGAAAATGTGTTTTAAAAGATGGGATTTTTTAGAGTATTCAAAATTTGAGTTGTTTTAGAAAACTGGCATATTAAATAGAGCTGATCAGTACATTGCCTTGCATAACAAAAAGAAAACAACAAACCCAAACAAACCCCAAACCAACATGCTATGTAAATCTATGGGGAAATTTTAAAAAATGACAAAGCTAAGCACATCCTGTAAAGTCAAATCTTTGGATGCCAAAATTAGAGGTAAACAAAGTCACTGGTCACTTCAAAGCCTTTGTGGCAGTAGAAACAATTACAGTAATCACTTTTTAGTACATCTTTGCTATAGATCCTGATTTTGACAACTGAGATGAATGACTTTATTCTGTAGTCAGAACAGCATCTAGAATGACAACTTCATTGCTGTGATAGTGGACATTTCTATTACCAGAGCAGACTGGTAATTATTTTTCTGTTGTTTCTTTTGTTAATTGTTTCTTTTTTGAGCTTCTCAGATACTTTCCAGCTTGGATCAGCTTTTCTGATCATATTGTGCTTTAGTAGTAGCTGAGTGAAGAACTTTAATTAAAAAAAGTTTGAATACTGATTATCTTCTTATGATTGAGGACACCTGATTTCTTTTCTTGACCTTTATCCATGTTTAAGTGACTTTTAGTCAGTTCCTCTCTTGGTAGACTGTTCAGTGTGGTATCATCCCAGTTCTGATCTACACGAGCTGCCTTGTACTGATATCTACCTGGCACTGCTATATTCTGCCTCTCTTGCATTCACCACTAGAAACCTGCAGTCAAGAATTCATGCAATTCATTCATCTTTATTTAGACATAATTTGACAGGTGTCTATTTTTAAATACAAACACACACATACATGGATATATACACATATATATGTTGACATGTATTTAAGTTTAACATAAACAGAACCCATATCAACTATGTTGATCAACATTTTATTTAAAACAAAGCTGCATGCAAATTTTAAAATTTTTCATGGGCTTCTGTCAGCTTCCTGATATCTTTTTACTGGCTTTCAGATATGGTTGCAGTGCAGATGATGGTATTACTCTGCTGAATGATCACCTCTTGCTAATATTTAAATTAAGAGCATTTTTCAGAACAAAATGTTAATCTCTCTTTCATCATCTGCTTTCCCTACACCGATTTCCTGGCAATTGGACATTTTCAAATATAAATGAACACCATTATAAACCAATCAAGCTGTTCTAGCTGCAGACAAGAAAAGGAGAAGAAAAGGAAAGGACTCTAATATAAAATCATAAAATTACAGAATCATAGAATGGCTAAGACTGGGTGGGACCTTAAAGGTCATCTCATTCCAATGCTCCTGCCATGGGACACAAGGGACAGCGTCCACTATGTTTGGTTGCTCCAAGCCCCATCCAGCTTGGCCTTGAACACTTCCAGGGATGGGACACCCACAACTTCTTTGGACAGCCTGTTCCAGTGCCTTACCTCTCTCATACTGAAGACTTTCTTCCTAATACCTAATCTAAATTTACCCTCCTTCATCTTAAGACCATTTTCCTCTTGTCCTGTCATTACATGCCAATGCAAAAGTCTCTCTTCTATTCTCTTTTTGGACCCCTTTAGGTACAGGAAGGCTGCTATAAGGTCTCCCTGGGGCTGTCTTTTCTCTAGGCTGGAAAAAATAAATTCTCTCAGCCTTTTATCATAGAAGAGGTGCTCCATCTCTCTAATTGTTTTGCTGGTGCTCCTCTGGACTTTCTTCATCAGTTCCATGTCCTCCCTGTGCTGAAAACCCCAGAGATGGGTGTAGCACTCCAGGCTGGATATCACCAGAGCAAAGTGGCAGAATCCTCTGCCTTGATCTGCTGGCCACACTGCTTTGAATGCAGCCCAGGATATGGTTGGCTTTTTGGGCTGCAAGAACACAACTTTCATCCTGCACATCTGGCATACCCTCATGAATACCCATGTGATTCATGGATGAATATAAAGCAGGATTTTCAAAGAATGTGGGACTTGAAATGCTGTAAATGGAAGTTACAGTTTTCCATTGCAGGCTAAGCATTGTTTAAAAACAAACAAATTTGTGTGGAAATTCATGACTACAGAGTCCACAGATTCTCCTACAGCACCAAGTAAAATCCAGAAAACACAAATCTCTTTCAAGGAGAATTGGGGTCCTGTGGCAGAAGGCAATGATTTTTATTTCAGATAAAATGGTAGAATCTGAGTTTAGTTTTCAGGATCATGTGCATTGTCACTAGATGGCACATTGGTCTAAAGTTTCAGCTCATAGTTAAAGCAAATGCATGGACAAACAGCAAGTTATAGATGGGAACCAGCTAATAATTACATAGTTAATTGCTCTGTGTGTGCATGTGTGTATGTTCACATGCCAGTGTATACAAGTCCCATGTATGACATATAGGATTAGAGCTGTGTGGATGCTTTTTCTGAGATTCTTTCCCTGTGCATATTATAGTTACATTAGATACTTGATGTTTAATGTACTGGTATTCAAGGCAGGGATGGAGAGAGAAAAACATCAACATGTGTGTCTGACTACCATCTGTATGTTCTTATCTGTTTTGTGCTTGAGGCAGGTGAAAGTCAGGCCAGACTGTACACTTCAGTGCCTCTTTGAAGCAGTTTCTGTTATCTAGGACCTCACATTTAAAGGAACGTGCAATGTACCTTAGGAACTCTACTCTTAAATGACTAAAAAAGTGGTCTGTGCAGAACAGATAGCAAGGATTTTAGTTTGCAGGTAGAGAGGGGTAGACTTCCTCCAGTATCTCAATAAGGTGCTTTCAGATGCTTTTTCCTGAAATTTGAAAAAAGGCAATGAGTCAGAGCCCAGAACACTCTTTTGTGTGTTGTGTACCTTTTTTCTTTATTTTAAGCCATGAATAGGTGCTTCTATTCCTAACTACTGCCGTTTACCCCTGCCCTGTCCCTTCTCCTGCCATTCTTTATGAATAAACCATTTTCTGGCTGAGAAACCACTGCAGCTTAGAGAAATGGGTATCTTGCATATGGATTTCTGCAATGCACTTTGACTAGCAGCACATTTCACAGATTTGTTTTCTCATTTGTGGGAAGCACATTCTTCTTCAAAAATTTCCAATGCATTCACTTTCTTTTCCAAGATTTTTATGCCCTCTTGAGGAAGACACATGCAGAGATTACCTTACATGTTCTCTTTTGCTCATGGCTATCTTTACCTATTTTCTGCTGTTATTTACCGCATGAGTATGGTATTTGTATACTGAGAAAGAGCTTGGTTTGGAGATTTCAAACTGCTGGGAACTTTGATTTTCAGAAGTAATTTCAAGTTCTGAATTGAAGGCAGAGTGCTAATACATATTAAAAACACAGGATTGAGCTCTATCATGGAGAAGGTGTTGCATTTCTTTTATTAGTAGCATAAGCACTCAATTTACCCTAACTTCTCAGCTCACTGGAAAAAGCTAGGCACGTTGAGAAGCTTACAGAAGTATAATTTTTGTTCTTGGTAAAGCTGTTCTGTAGTGAAGCAGGAAATTCACAGGAGACTCAGCACATCAGGTTCATTTTGAATTCTACTGTGCAGTAAAACTGATCTTGATCTTAGATGAATTAAGTGGCTTTCCGTTCCCCTCCATTACTTTTATTCTTTATGTATTATGTATTTTTGTCCTGAGATGTGGGACTGGACCTTTATAATTGCATATATTAAGTGGAAATTCAGATTCAGAAAAAATCCAGGGGAAAAAGGTTATTAATTCAACAACTTTTCTTTTTCTTTCACATTACAGAAATTGATTTTGGTAAAAGACCTTTACAGTTGGTGCAGTTTTAAAATTAGAGGTTCATCTCTGCAGCTGGATTCATTCTTCACCTTAATTCTGAAATATGACTTGATTTTACCAAAGTCTGGGATAGTCTTGAATTTTTAACCTTCAGGAATTAGCTAACAGCTCTGCTGTGATGTTTGGGTAGGAATTAAAAGGACTATCCCAATTCCTGAAGCAGGGAAAAGCTGTGGGGGCAGCCACCATTGGTAGTGTCTTTTACCAGAGGTTTTTAATGATGGGCTTAATCTTGCCGAGGGTGATTCTGATTCTCTTATGTTATATACTCACAAGAAACGGAAAACAGATAGAGATTACCACATGGTACAGGTTGTGGTAAACAGAGGAATGTGTCAGTATTCTTTTTTTTGATTAGTGGAGCATTTATCCTTTGTCCTCTGGAAGAGAAGCCAAAGATGAATATTGCTTTTCATCTGTATCTGACCATGGGAAGGAGTCAAGATTTGCTGGTTTGTGTTTTACAGGCTGCTTCTACCTGGGATGAAGAACATGTATGTCTTTTAAAATGAGACCTCTTTTTCTGTTTGGTGGGGACAAAATTAGTTAGGAAGAAAAGTCATTCATGAGTAGCCTACCAGGAGCTCTGACAAAATGGAGATAATATGTCCTTTTAGGCCTGTTCATCCATTTTTCTTATATTCCTCAAAAATTCTTTGAAACCAATGGAAGATTTGGTCAAGGAATTTAGGATCAGATCTTAGATCTCTTCTGAGAGGCATTCATCTGATCCCTTTTCCAGAATCTGAGAAATGGCGTACTTACGGCTTTGCTCTGATTACTTGTTGATAATAGATATCTTCACTCAGGTGAAATAATAAAAATCTACACCTTTACCAGTAAAGAAAAATCATAGAAGATAAAGAGAACACCCAGACAGATGAAAATAAACAATGAAGAAAGATTCTGTGCCCAGACAGATGAAAATCACAATGAAGAAAGATTCTGTGCGCTAAAGGTAAAGGGGCCTTTTTTGCTTCTATAGGCAACTTGAAATATAGACAACTTAAACCTTCCTCATAGGTGATATATAATGTCAACCAAAATCCTTTCCAAAACTATTATTTTGGAATTAGCTATCAAATATATCAATAGATTCACTCCAGTACCTTTCATTACTGCAAAGTTAATGGAAAAATTATTGATTGGTGGTTCAAGTCATTCAAATTAACTTTGTGTGACAGTAGCATGCAGAGTTTAAGTACCCGTGAGGAAGCATTTCACTGGTATAGACATTCCTGTTTCAGGTAACACAGCCACAGCAATATCTTTCACACACTGCGTCATTCTACAGTGTAGGCTTTGTTGACAACATTCCTTACTTAATTTGCAGTTCATGAAAATATGTTACTGGTATGGACTATTTTATATGACGAAAACATTTACTATCTTTGTCCTGAAACTGTGACCAAATGCCTCCAAGAGGGTTCAAACTGGAGAGAAAAAGATGGCTTATTCTGATGCCAGACTTGCTTGATACAACGTTTTTCCTCATTCTCTTTGCTATCAGCAACTCACAGAAGCTCTGTGTATCTTGGGCAATAGCTTGTAACAAGGTGCTGCTGTAATTCATTTTAAGCAGTAGCCCAGCTTAGTAAGTTTCCCATCATATGAGTCTGCTGTGTTTTATTGTGTTTATTCCTTGATGGTAGCATTCATAAAAATAAGGAGCTTTGAGAACAAACTTATATTTTTTAGATTTTGAAGACAGTCTTCCAAAATCTTAGTATCAATCACATCACCCAAAGTATTTTATTTTGTACCTAAAAGAATTTTGTTTCCTACAAAAAATGAATTCAAATATGTTAGCTGAAGTTTAGAGAAAGAGGAAAGTGAAATGATGGCAAATGCAGGGTTTTAGAAATTATGCATGTTCTTCAGTTGCATCCACTACTTTTTCTCTAGTCTAATTCTTGGGGAAACTATAACTGTGAAATCTGTTTTTCTGCTCCCTATTTATTTATGAAAAAGCCCCCTGGTAATACTCTGTATCAACATGCTTATCCCATTTAAGCTGTCATATAGGCAATGATAACTTTGCATCTTGAGCTTCTTTTTGTCTTTGAGGAATGCCCAGTGTCTGAGCTGTCTTCTACAGAGAAAAACTTCAGCATAGCTTCACCAGCAGACCAGCTACATGTCAGCATATGAAAGAAATCCTCAGAAGGCCAGTTCCAGTTTAACAACAGAGCATATTTATCACTTGATCCTCTTTTGAACAAAACGTCTACTTCATAATATCACATGGATTATGTGACATTTTAGGTGGCAGTTGATTTAGAAACACAGCACTCAGACAAATTTTATCTGCTGATGTTTGGCTGCAACATTAATTTTGTCTTTACTTTGAGCTGTTTATTACAAGTTGGTCATTAATCACGGATAATGACTGGTACCCTGAAGGTTAATGCTTGAATGCATTCTTACAAAATTTAAAAATATTTCTGTGTTGAAGCATATTCCACTGCCATGAAAGATAGAATTAAACAAATGTTGTGATTCTGATGTAAGGGTACTGTTGATATATGTCTAATTAACGTACTCCAGATGTCAGCAATATTAAAATCTTTCTGTGATCTGCATAATGGGTAATTTGTTACACCAAGCAAAACACCTGGTTTTCAGATAACCAGATTTAAAAAAAAAAAACAGATATATTTCATCCCAGAGCATAATGAATACCCCAGAAGAGTCATAGTGTCAGTAAGATTCATTCCTCTGGGGAAAGTTAGTGTTGTTCTATCATTTACGTCAAGAAATACCTGATTTGTGTTTCAACACTGTAAAGCTTGGCATTAACTCTCTCCTTGCTACCTGAAATCTTCCAAACACTTGTTTTTAACAAATATCCCTACCCATAAAATATTCATGCTTCACAGCAGCAATAATTCACTACTCCTCACCAAATAAATGCAGTTAAACCATCAGCTGAAGGCTCTCCTGCCCCTAGGGACACTTTAACGTAAGCTTTATTAGGATGTCTTGGTATATGTGCAGTGCTGTTTGGTGATATCATGGCCATGCTTCAAGCCTCTAACGAGGCAATTCACATCAGGAGAGCACAGTGGAGGGATTGTCAGGCTGCCTCCTGCAGCACCTCTTTACAGACTGTCATGGTGTAGCCCATTTGCAGACTCTGAATGCTCTGGGATGTAACCGGGCTCATCTTCTTTCTGCTGTCAGTACTACAGGCTCCAGAGCTTCTGGAAGAATCTGGCTGATTATCTCTCAGCTATGAGAATATAAAAATACAATGAAAAGTAGCTTTCAGATCTGTTCTCATGCCATAGACTTGGAAAAAACCTAAATTAGCATAGTATATCTAAACTTGTCACACACAATGAGGAATAAACGAAGAACTTCAAAGATAAGCAAGAGGAATATCTTTAAATAGCTGAAAGGTGGATGAAGTAAACACCTGCTGATTAAATACTGAGGTCATTAATAAAAGAAGGTTCTTGAATTAGTCATCCCCTTTCTGTCTGTGGGATATTAAACAGTTGCAAAGCTAAATACGGAGGCAGAGCAACTGAGGATCAACTCTGAGTTGAGGTACTTGCAACAGTGTGAGACAGAGAGCAATATCTGTACTCCTTCTGCTCTTCCTCACAGTAGTTTTGTAGTGGTGCAATCCCATTGAAATTTTACCTTTCCTTGGTTCTAAACCAACAAGTTAATCTCACAAATGCAAATTAGGCATCTGATGCTCTTCCTGTACAGTGTTGGCATCTGACATTAGACTGGGGTGCAGGATGGAGACATGCCCTGCTTTTCAGTAAAGTGGATTAATTCCAACTGTATTTCATGGAACTGTGGATTAAACAACATTCACCAAATCAGAAGGGAATTCAAATTCTTTAACACAAAGAAAGCAAGGAATATTTACATATCAAAGGCATTACTGTTCTTCTCTTTAAAAACAATAATTTTTCACTGCATGCATTTCTTCACCTGTTCAAGCTAAGGAGGCCAAAGACCTGGGAGCCACTATAGTTACCCCTCTACAGAATTTATCTGTAAAATTGTATGAGGTGATTTTTTTCCTCAAAGTCACTTCTCACAGGAACAGCCTGGTTCTCACATAAATTGTGCCAGTAATGTAGCAATGATGTTTCAGGCTCTGTACTGAGGCTTTTTCCTCAAGGCTCAAGTACATGCCAGTCTCTTACTTCTGTACACATTCAGCTTGCAATAAGACTGTCAAGAAGATGAAAGTGACTTCCTCAAGGACAGACAACCTCAGCCCTTATTATCCCTACAGATTCTTGGTTCTGTGTCTTCTGACCACTCTGTCCTTCTTCTTAGTGGAAGCTGGATGCCATTTTAGAAAGCCTTATTCAGCATTAAAGCCCCGTTTTTTCCTACAGAGTACCAGCAAGGACCTGCTGATTTCTGATGTCCAGGTAACACTCACTATAGAAAGCTAAGGATGTGTTCCTATGCAGATAATTGCTTAGAAAGGGATACTTTGTCTCTGGTGAACAGATGAAGAAAATAGGCCAAGCACCATAATTTTGGCCTCAGTAGAAAAGCAATCAGTCTTCATAATGCAATCTCACTAAGCTGGGCTTTCATAGGTTTGGGTAACAGTGCCAAATGAACAATCATGAAAGACAAGAAACATTAGCCTGCAGTCCAACAAAGCCTCCTATTTGTGCAATTTGAAGATGTGATTGACAGTGCTCCCAGCATCTGATCTTCAGCAACAATTCCCAACTGGTCTACAATGCATTAAGACTGCTGCTACATTTATGAAGTAGCAGTACATTTAGTGCTTGGATTGTGTTTTTCACAATTTCTTTTATCATGGGGAGTGACCACCTTGGGGTGGGCAATGCTGGAAATACAGTGTTGGGGTAGAGATGCAGAATAATTAAGCCAAAAACACTTGGCAAAACACAAAATTTCCCTTTCTACTGAATTCAGTACTGATTTACCAGGAAATCCTTCTCTGTTTCTACCAAAGATGCCTTCACATTCATTTTTGAGTTACAAGTTGAAGCTTGTTTAGTGGATGAAGTGCATTTACTTGTCATCAAGATTTTCCCAAGTTACCATGTTCAGGCACACGTTCTCAGTGTTTTAAATGCAAGAAAGAGGAAGCCCCTGATCTGCAAAAAGTTTTTATTAAAATGTGCAGACACACACAAAAGCTCACACAATTTACATGAACCAATTAAATGGCACACAGTGCCTCTAATAAGCAAGGTTGAAGACAAAATAAAATGATATTTTATTTGCTAAATGAATTGACCTTTACCAACACAATCTATAAAATCAATTTAGCATACTGTAACCCTTGCAGATTGGCAGTCCTTTCACACCAGGAGTCTAAAATAAGCACAACAGGCGTTTCAGTACCCTGTAACATATCATTAAAACATGTCCCAAGGCATTTCACAACCCATAAACAGTACAAGCATTAGCAATCAATTGCTCATTATAACCACCACATGGCCTAGATGTTATCTTACACAGCATCTCATTTTCCTTGACCCTAGCTCCATGTTGCTTGGGAGAGGCCCCTTATGTGAACTGGTGAAAAATTCCTTCAGCAGAGAACTTTAGCATGCTAAGTATTTCTCTTTAGTTTTGGAGACATGGTATCTTGGTGTGAACTTGTAGTTCTGTAATATTTAAATGTGTTTGTAATATTTAAATGTTGTGTTTCTGAATCAAGTGTCATTTTTCCTTCAGCCTCTCAAAGAGCACCAAATGCTGAAAGCATATTTGAATTTCTTTGCAGTTGTATCGTTTGTAGACAGGCTTTTGCTAGTAGGTGGGAAAGGAAAGAAAAGAGAGTCACAAAACAAAGGGAGTCAAAAGCACCTTTATGATTGCTTCATCACTGACAAAATCAAAGAATATAAATGCCAGATGTTCTGACAATCCTGTGCTGCAACTTGGCAGTGCTCTGCAGTGATGTTCATGTGGTTTCCTAAATCCACGACACAGTATTCCTCTTGATTGACAAGCATCTTGGCTTTTGTCTCAGCCCAAACTACATCCATTTCACTTATGCTACAGTGAGAAAGCTACTTAATCTGAAAACCATAATTAATATCAGGTACATTCCTAAAATAAGAGTTGCCAGTTGGCAGTAGCAATGTAACTCTTCATCCCTAACAATGAAAGAGTTGCTTGCCAGTGGTTCATTAGCCATGCAGCTGTAGGGGTCTGGGAAAACTGTATGTCAGATGGCAAGAGAAAAGCACATTTGTGTGCTGGGGTGCAAAAGGTCTTTTTCAGACCCCATGGCTTTGTCTCGGGCACAAAACCAATCTGGAGTAAGAAATGAGATTGAGTAAGGTCTCATTTATCCTTCCCGCTGCTTAGCTCCTGACATAACTTTGATTTGTGACAACTAGAACTCTGAGACAAAGCCTAGGAACAGTCCAGGGAAAAGCATGTGCTAGAGGTAATTTTCAATACATTATGTGAACAACTCTGCTTTAGGTTTGCTTCCTTTGTCCCTTCACTATCCTTCAGCACTGCCAAGCAAGCTTTGTCAGATGCTCTTACCTCAGAGAGGCAGGAAGAGACATATTTTGTCTCATCCTACAGAAACACCACTCTGAGGTGTGGCAGCATGGCCTCTGAGAACTGAAAATTGAACTCCTCATAGAAGCCAGAGATGAATGTTGGTCAGATGCTAGTCAGTGTGAATGTGGCCCAAGCTGTTAGGATTCTGGGCCAATGAACCATTCACTGTCTCTGTTTAATTTACAGGAATAGAAGATAGCCTGCCCATCTACTTTCTTGGAAGAAGCAGCTGCTCTTAGCTAAGTCCTGTCTACAGATAAGTGTGATTCTACTATGCTGCAGTTCTTCAGTGAAAAAAAAGATTGACAGGACAGGGAGTAACACATCATATTTTTCAGCAAAGACTTTTAATGACCACTCTGTTCATTTTATTTCTATTTTCTAATATTATAGATTCTTCTTTTATTTTTCTGACTGATTACTCTCACAAACAGAAATACTAAGACTGTGCTTAAGCAGAATATCACCAAAACACACCTGGTTTTGCCAAAGAAATATCCTCAGTGTATTAAGCCAAAAAAGCTACACACAGTAGACTAAAACAAATTCTGTTCTTTGGGTTGTTCAGGAGAAAAACTATGCATGCTCATTTCTTGAAAAGCACTATTCTGGGTGTTTCTGGGAAGGAGATAATTTTTTTTTTCACAGCAGCCTATTTGGTACTGTATTTTAAATGGTTGACTAAAACAGTGTTTCAGCTACTGCTGAATGCTTTTTATACAGTGCCAAAGTCTTCTCTGTTTCTCTTTGTGATTCCAGTGGAGAAGGCTAACGGTGAACAAGAGGTTGGGAAGGGACACAGCCCCAGGACAGCTGACCTAGACCATATAGTATCATGCTAAGCAGCAAAATAGAGTAATTGTTCCAAAATAACTGTTTTTCAGTGACTATCTGGGCATTGCTGTGCTGGTGGCGAGTGATTGCTTTTGTATCACTTGGGTAGTTTTCTGTTTTAGTATTTTTTGTGTTTGTTTTCTTGGTTTTTTTCCATTTCCTTCACTTATTACATTGTCCTTATGTCAACCTTTGGGGTTTTTAATCTCACTTCTGTCTTTTTTGATTGTGTCCCCCAGTCCTCTGGGGGAAGTGAGCAAGTGACTGAGTGGGGGCTTAGGGTCAGTGAGGATCAACCCACCACAGACGTAATTATCTGTCTGTCAGTCTGTCCATCTCTTAAAAACCCTGCAGGTTTGAATCCTCACATCAGAGAATACCCACAGACACAGAATAGAACAGGTGTTTGTGGCTTGGCTATATTACACAAGACAGCAAGGAGGAAAGAATAGCAATTTGCCCTCTCTGAAATTGCAGACCACACACCTGAGTATGCAAACACTCATTCCTAAAATCTGTGCTTCCATTTGGTGTTTGTGTTCAGAAATACCTATCTGCAAAAAGAAAATCTAGTCTGTATTAGTGAAAAGACTGCAAGGATAACAAGGTCATTTACAGAGAGACAGGGTAAACTTGCTATTCACAGTCTGCAAGAAATAAACTCCACAGAGAACAGTCAACACTCTCTGCAGACTCATAAAGCATGATAGCTACAAAAATGCCAGGGAATGGATTTTGCAACATATCCTGTGGCTGTTTTCCAGGTTGGACAGGTATTATGCTGTGAAAAATTATCCAGTAAGGGACAGTCAGAGCTATTTTATACTTACCAATATTGGCTTGTGGAATTGAAAATGATGAATTGCTTAAATTTGTTTCCATTCATTCTTAACCATACTTAATAGTGCTTTTAATCAAAGAGGCTTGTTATAAAAACTGTGTAAATCTAAGACAAAAAATCTTTAGAGAGTAGAAAAATTATGTATTAAAGACATTTCTGGGCATAGTGCCAAAATCTATTAAGCTGATCAATATCTTTTTGGGGGAAGTAACGGGGGATATAATTTTGTCATCCATACAAATATTAGGAAGGCTGCCATGTTGATGACAGTAGAGAACATGAAAATGTGTAAGTGCTAGAACTTTCCAGGTCTCCGGACTGAAGTCAACAAAGTTACTCAGACTTATACTTCAAAAATGTTATTGGAATTTAATAAGGCAGTATATGCAGAGAAAATATTTAATTTTTAGAGATATCAGATATTTCAGATTGTAGACTTAAATTATCTTCCCCATACTGAGGGACTTGTGTTCACCGTACAGCCAACCAATATTTAAAAAGCCATTTCTACCTTCACAATGGAAGCATTAAATATCACCAAATCATAAAAAGATTTCAAAGTGCAAAATCTTGTATTTCCTGTTTGGTTTTCCAAAACCCTATATCTCATAGAAGGGTTAAAGTAAATCATGCTAGAGCAGTACCATAATTTAGAGTAAAATGACACAGCACTTTTTTCCCAGGTTTCCAGATAAGAGTTATAAATACCGAGTTTCCAAGATACAGACTTTTTCTAATGCCGATAAGATTTCCCAGTGAGTGAATACTCCGTGAATATCTTCCTTTACATGACTTTATACAAACAGCTAAGGACATGAAAAAAAAGTGAGGATGACAACATGCAGCTTCATGTCCCACAAAAAACTACAAACCAAACAAAACAAAAAACAGACTTTGATTTTAGCTTTTACTTCCACCACAGATCTGATTCACAGAGGGGGTTTTGAGGGAAGATAGTTTTGCCATTTCCAGGCACATGCTAGCTGCTCCCTGGCATCCCAGGGAACTGGGAACTGCAGGGGCTTCCTGGGCTGGCAGGGCAGAGCAGGGCAGGGCAGGGCACAGCCAGTCAGAGCCTGTCCCACTGCTCCAGTCAGAGAGCAGGCCAGGCTGGGGGCAGGCAGCACAACTTGACTAGGCCATCAGCTCATGGATGAGGGCAAGGCTCGGGTCTGGGGAAGGTAATCAGGATCAGGGACAGGCTCAGGATGAGGCCAGGTCAGGAAATCAGTCCATGGGATATAGCCTGAATGAATGGGCTTCATGGCCAGACACACATGTGGCTTTAGGTGAGGAAGGACGACAAAATCCAGTATTCTGAGATCAATAGCTGTCATCCTATGAAGAGTCCAACTACATGTCCCTTCCAAGAGACTGTTTCCAATCAATGTTTTAGTATCTGTACAGAAAAGAAATTAAACTCATAGTTAACCTACAAATACAATTGACATGAAGGACTGACATTAATTTGTTGTTCTTTATGAGCTTACAAGTTGTCTGTGATACACAGTAGTGGTAGGAAGGAATTAGATGCATTCACAACTCGAGACACATGCAAATGACATATTTCTGTTTACAAGATGATAGCAAACAGACATATTTTAAGTAAGAGTACATACTGATATATTTTCTATAGTAACTTGAAAATTTACATAAGCCTACATTCTCATATCTATAGGCAATTTTAAAAAGTACTATTCAATAAGAACATTGTCATCTACTTCACTTTGCATTGAGGTAGCTAAGTACAACTTTTTAAAGAGGATAGACTCATTTATGCTGAAAAAGACCTTTAAGATCATTAAGTGAAACTATAAACCTAACACTGCCAAGTCCACCACTAGACCATGTCCCTATGTGCCACATCTATATATCTTTTAAATGCCTCCAGAGACGGTGACTCAACCACTTCCCTGATGACATATTAAGTTTGTGGATTTATCACCAGCCTGTCTGTCAGACCCAGCCACGCATGATGGATGCTGAAGGAAGCAAATGAGATGACAAAATGGCAAGAATTTGGAGGAACTGTCACAACAGTGTCTGGTTTTGTTAAAGAACATTAATCAAGAGAGGTTGCAGTTGGGAATTAGAGCTTTTTGTTTACTGACTATGGAATCAAACATTTGGATCATCCCTTTTGGTTATAGTTGCAGGATTTCTAGGCTAAATCATTTGCTTTAAAAGATCTTATTTGACTTTCTTAAATGATGACCAAATTTACACTGAGTTTTTGAGATAGGTTGTTGACTTTTTACCTTTCTTTCTGGCTTTACTCAGATATATAGCCAAGGGCTAAATCAGGAATCTAATTCTTACTGAGACCCTTGATATTAGGTGGATTTAGCTGAACAACTTTAAGTCAGGATGATATTTGCTTCATAAATCTTTATCTTACACAGATTTTGGCTAATTGTTTAATCTCTGTGGTTCTTTCTTTTGTTAACCTCAAAGATATAATGCTGGATTACTGTAGCATTGTTAACGGGGCTGTTGCTCAAAAGAGCTTCTTACTGTGCTTGTGTCATCTACAGTTTGAATGCCTGATGCTTCAAAGAACATTGCAAAAGACATAAACTTGCATGGTTCTGCTGCAATACCATTCTTTATTATCTGCATCTTCTTCCACATTTGTTATACTAAAGAAATGTACTGTCTAAGGGATCATCTTATTAGCATTCAGCAAATCCTCATGACTATTTTCTTTCTGAAGTCATGACCTGAGCATTGCTACAACAGTTGAAACAGAAACAAAAAAATACAGGTAAGTAGCAGTTTGAGACAAATTCATGAAAGGTTGCTGAAGTTTAAAGCTATGAGCAATTTAGAGACACTAAATGTCAGGACTTTCACTGTATAATTAGGAATATTTTCATTCTGAAGGGGAAAAGAAAGTTGTAATTCAAAGCATACAGTCTGAAATATGTGCATTGAATTAGTAAGATGAGCCAAAGGGGCTCTCTGAGATAACTGAAAAAGCTATCTGCATATATTATGTTTCTGCTGCACAAAGTTCTTTTGCTGTGTGAGTCATCAGCCACTGGGAGGTCTTAAGAAGCAGTTTTTTTCTTGAGAGAATGGGCTGGAGAATTAGAGAAACATAAAACCTAATTAAATGTAGTTGATGCTGTACTTAAGCAAGTTCCAGCATTCAACTAGACTTTACTGGATTGAAAGATACAGTTATCTCAGAGACATGATGACATTTTCACCCCATGTAAAGCAGAGAGTTCATCCCTTTTTTCCTAGCAGTTGAAAGTTCTCCATTGTAAGAAACATTTCCCACATCTTAGTTATCCTTGTGATTTATTTTCTCTAAATCTTCTGTGATTCCTCTTCTACTCTTCTAGCTATTAGAGCTAAATACATGATCCCAGTGGCATTAACATCAATACAAAAAGTAGTAATGTTTAAACCTGGAGCTCCAGGCTCTTACAGGGATTGTTTGCTTATTGGTCTGGGACAGTTTCACAGTCTGAAACCAACATACTGTGAAACATGCAGTGCAGGATAGAGTCTTCTTAGGAGACGATATTCAGTCTCCTCTATTGTAAGCAAAATATCCCATACTTTCTTGCTGAATGTGGGTTGTTGATTTATTGATTTGATTGTTTACTTTTTTTTCCCTCACTTATGGACCATTTACCAGTAGCCCGGTGTGACATTTGTCAGTAATATGTCCTATTTATTAGTGTCCACCTCTCCAATCTCACATATCTCTGTATATCTTATTAGTTGTTTTGGTTTTTTGGGGTTTTTTTGGGTTTTTTTTGGTTTTTTTTTTTTTTTGTTCAGATTGAGGATGAAAACCTGAATAAACTAATTATAAATGCTACTGATGTATCCTGGCTTAAACATAAAGGTTCTATAACTGTAATTTAAATTCTGTCAGAGTTGTTTGGGTTTTCTAATTATTATTAAAATGTCACAAAGCAATTTATGACATCAATTTTTTTAGAGTGTGTGTATTTGCATCCCAAAATACAATGCCATTAAACAATTAAGTTAATGAAAATATTCACTGCTGACACCCACAATGCTTAGCTGTTTTTCACTATCATATTTAATTCCTCCCTTTTCAACTCTTTTCCAGCCATTCTATATCTTGGCCAAGACTGATATTTTCTAATAGGTGTTTTTAATATTGTCATAGCATAAATTTTCTTCTATTATCTAGAATTTTGCCAGAGTTCCAAGAATTACCAAGCACCAGCATTAATGATTCAGAGCACTCATAATCAGATCACAAAAACACAGAAGGGCTGAGTTGGAAGGAACCTCTGGATCATCCAATCCCCTTGCAAAGACACCAAGGGAAGTCTGTCCAGGCCATGTCCAGACAGCTTTTTAATATCTCCAAGGATGGAGATTCTACCACCTGTCCGGGCAACCTGTGCCAGTGCTCAGCCAGCTGCAGAGTAAAGAAGTGTTTCCTGATGTTCAGACAAAGACTCCTGTGTTCCAGTTTGTGCCCATTGACTCTTGGTCTGTCACTGGATGCTACTAAGAGCCTGGATCCATATTCTCTATATCCTCCCTTCACATATTTATACACACTGATGAGTTCCTTCCTGAACTTTCCCTTCCCAGCCTTTCCTCATAGGAGAGATTCTCCAGTCTCTTAACCATCTTCATTGCCCTCTGCTTGATTTTCTTCCAGTACCTCCATACTTCTGCATACTGGGATGCACAGACTCGGACACAGCACGGCAGCTGTGGCCTCATGGTGCAGAGTGAAATCATGAGTCAAATCATCCTGCTGGCAGTGCTCCTTCTAAAGTAGCCCAAGATAAGCCTCCTTTGCCACAAGGGCATTTTGCTGGCTCATGTTCCACCTGGTGTTCATCAGCAGCTGCATGTCTTTATAAAGCAACTTACCTCTACTGAGTGCTGGAACTCACAGAATTCTCAACTGGGCCATCAACCAGATAAGAGAAAAAAGACCCCCTAAATTTAGTATTTACAGTTGACTATTTTTCTGGGTTGCTTACTGATGGAATTAAAATTATTTCATTATCATTTAAAAGATACTTATATTGAAGTTTAAATATCACTAAAGCACATCTTTAAGCACCATATCTATACGCCTTATAAATACCTTCAGGGATGGTGACTCAATCACTTCCTGGGCAGCTTATTGCAATGCTTGATAACTCTTCCAGTGAAGAAATTTTTCCTAATCTAAAAATTTTTCCAATCTCACACTGCCCTGACACAACTTGAGGCCATTTCCTCTCACCCTGACACTTGTTAACTGAGAGAAGAGATCAACACCCACCTTGCCATAATCTGAGGTAGCTGTAGTGAGCAGTAAGATCTCCCCTGATTCTCCTTTTCTCTAGATTAAACAGACCTAGCTCCCTCAGCCACTCCTCACAAGAGTTGTACTCTAGACCATTTACCAGTTCTGTTGTTCTACACACTTAGTAATTGGGACAGCTAAAAAATATGTCGAGCCTATGAAATATTTTAATCTTTTCTTGATATACACATCTGAGGAACGTAGTAAGAAGAAAGTGCTTCTTTACTAACTGACATTTTAATTGTGAAATCTCACAAGTATCACGTATCTATTGGTCCTAGGCAACATCTACATGCTTCCAGTAAAGGAAATAGATGGCATGACCTTGAGCATCATCAGTAAGCAAATTTCTCCTTTTTTAAGGCAAATTTATACACACTGTCTTTATTGGCATAGCTCATTGTTTGGAAAAATCTGTCTTTGTTGGATAAATATTGCAAACACCTTATTGCAAATCTGCACAAAAGAGAAGTGATAATGAAGCTTTTAGGGATCCGTTTGGGAGAAGCTGCACTGTAGGCTGCTGTGGTTAAAAATCTACACCCACACTCTAGTAATTTAGGTTTTTCACTTATGAGAGTCCCAGCAAGCACCTAGAACTCTGAGCAGTGGTGAGTAACATTTCCTGGGAATTCTTGTGGGCTAGGAGACTTACCTCACCTTGAAGTAATAACCTGACTTCAGTTATTCCTGTCTTTGGTACATCTTCTGAAGTGTAATGAGATTATAAATGAGCAGAAACCTTAAGTACTCTGAAAAATTTTTCTTTTGCAGCATGATGCACTCACTATTTATCTTCAGCAATACAACTTGCCACAAACTCTTCAGATCACAGGCTGTTCATTTCACAGAGTTTTCTCCAAGCAAAAATCCCAAGGTCAGATTCTTATCTTCATATGTTTGCTAACTAGAGCATAGGAAATCTGAGACATCAACTAGCAATGACATAGGCAAGACTAAGTTTACCCCTCTGATGCAATGCAGCTGTCTTCAAAAAGCTAATGTATATATTTTTTTTGTGCTCTGTGAGGAGTGATTTCTCCATCATTTTTGAAAGGACATTGTAATAAACCAGGCAAGTCTAAGATGAGCTGCTCATAACTAACTGCTGGAGCTGCCATATCTCACCTGCACTGAGTTTTCAGCTCTCACTCATAACTCTGTCAGCCTTACCGGGAACTTTCACTAGCGTGAAAGGACAATTAGGTGCATTGATATTCAAATCTCTTTCAAACCTTGCAACCTAATTATCAAAGGGAAAGTTGTGAGTCTCCACTTAAATGTAATTGCTGCAACAGATCCAATTATGTTTTGCAAGGCAGAACTTGTCTTACAAAAATCCTAAACTTGCCCTCTAGCTTGATTTTGGTGTCAATAGCAAGAATCAGAAATATACTACATTTCTCTTCCCAGTGTTGCTTTTAACACTGAGATGTGTCAAATCCAAGCAGTCCATTTTCTTTGTTTTATTGTACTGTCATGTGCAATCTCTTTTGTTGTTTATCTTATTTTTGCTGAACTTGCTTATATTTATTCACTGTACCTAGAGACTTTCATTTAAGCCCTGACACTGTCGGGCTTCTGCTGTACAAACACACAGTAAAAGCCCTTGTCTCTCAAGGACTGCTATCTAACCTCATACAACAGGCATAATGTTTTTAAGGGAATGAAAGGCACAAGGTGTGGGTTCTCCAAAGTCATATAGGAGATTTGTGTGAGAGGTTGGAACAGAATTCAGTTTTGCAATGTCCCTGTTTTGTTCTCTATCCTCTGGATACACATGCCTCCCAAAAACTGGGAAGAGAAAATTTTGGTTTTTTACCATGATCTCAGTGGGTGTTGTTCTGTGTCAAACACACAAATTCCATTTGCCCAAGGCAGAGTCTACATTATTCATTTTATTTCAACTTAATAGTGGAAATGGACTAGAAATCTCTAGTAGGATATGGATCTTTTTTAAGTCTCATGCCTAAATTAACAGGAAAAATCCTGTTGCTTAGAACATTCTGGTTTTCCATTGCCCTTTATTGTGGCTTTATTCCTTATATGTTCAATTTTAATATCTTTGTTATCGCTTAGATGGAACATGTTTTGACTAAGCACAATTTTTGAAAACAATCTTCTAGATTCATTAACAATATGGCTTTTATTAGCCTTTCCTGATATGCAGATCTGAAATTTTTTTTGTCAGATACAATATTCTAAAAGCTAGACAGAATTATTCTTCATCCTTTCAATTCTGAAATAAAAGAAAGCCAATTTAAGTCACTTACTCTGCTAATGGAAGAATAGTATATATAAACAGATCTAATAAGTTGCTTGCTCCTTTGCAATAAATTAAGATATAATGGTCAAATTCTCACTGTCTGTTGCTGATAAAACTTTTTCATATTCATTACTCACATAACCTCAGTTGCTGATAGGATATACATGATCTCTTTACAGCTGAAGTGTATCTTCACATTCCTTTGATTAAAAACTCTTTATGATTATTATATCAAGTCTCCTATCAAACAAGGCAAAGTTCTAAGCAAATATTGCATCTCATTTCAGTGGATTAACTTCAACTGCTTATTCTCATAAATGAAAAAAGTACAGATATTTGTAGAATCAAAGTCTCTGTATTAATCTTCTGGAAAACCCTTACTGAGAGAAATGCATTTGTGTTCACTCAAAGTTTGTACCGGATTCTTTTAACCTGACATCAGGAGCACAGTAGTATCTTTTGCTTTTAAATGTATGCATTAGCAACATGGAACTTGCCATAACAATTTCAAATATTTTGTGGCTAAGACTGTGAAGCCTGTTTTCCTCAGTTAAATTCTAATTTGCCTTATGTGTTTTCCTTTTCTTTGTGTGAGGAGAAACAAAAGTATGAAAATAAATGGTTTTCACTGACTTTGGTGTTACAAAACCCAAGAGACATATTGGTCTCTTAAACAGTACAGAAATTACTTAAACAGCGTCTTCAATATGACTAATGTGCGCAATCCTAAGCCTGAGTACAATGTTTATTGTATCTAGGTCACAAGTTTCAGAGTTCCTGTTGATGGACAAGAAATAGACATGCAGTCAAACATTAATTTTTGGAGTTTTTTTCCCCTTAGTTTTTTCAGTGTTTTGATTAATTTGACTTACTTAAAAAGCAGAGATCATAAATCCTGATTTTAGCATACAATTCAAACCTATTGAGTTCAGCTGTTCTGCTAGAATTAAAAAGCAGACTCCAATGTCTGGTGTAGTCTCTGGCCTAATCTTGTTCACTTGCAGAAAGTCATGTTTCTCTATTCACAGTGTGAAACTGCTTCATTTTAGAATTGACATGTCTCTTGTATCCTACCCTCTTCTACTTGTGTCTGTGCTCTTGATTAGTCACCCTTGCAATTGCTGCTTCTGGCTTTCTCCTTCAAGCTGTACAGGCTGCAGTCAGTGGCCCAGAACCCTTGCAAAGGCAATCAGTACAGCCATGACTGACACAGGAGGTTCTTCCCTGCACTGGTTATGCAACCAGTTGTACTTGGGTTGTAGTTCCCAAGGGTTAATATAAGCCATACTGGTTATGAAGCTAGAAAATTCTAGAAAATTGTCTTCAATTTTCTTCAAGCTAGAAAATTGTCTTCAAAAATTATGCTTAATCAAAACATGTTCTATCAAAGCGATAATGAAGATGTCAAAACAAAATTTGTTATTCATACTAGAGAATGGAACTGGATTGCTCCAGCAGAGCCAAAAAGCGCTAACAGCAACGACCAGCCTCAGTGAGGCTTGTAATTCACTTTGGATCCCAAATCATACCTGTCCTCCTCCTCAGTCTTGCTAGAATTTCACAGGATAACTTACAAACATCACCCTGTTTGATCAATTCTCCATGCATTTCATTGAAAATCTACTAATATTTGTGAGAAATACCACTACCAGTGCTATCAGTAAAGAAAGATGTGCACTGGCTTCTTTTAAGAGTAGGAGGGAGCATTTTGTGCATGTCCTCTAACTTCACACTTTTCTTGATGAGGGGAAGATATGAGTCCTGGCATTTGTCCCAACGGCTTGCATATGAAAGAGCTGTAGGATGAAATGCATGAATATTCTTTAAAGAAGGGACAGAAGCTGAAGTCTCCCTCCTTTGATCTTTGGGATTCTTCTAATCCCAAGACCTCACTTGCAATGCCATATCCACTGTGTTTTCTAAGCTGTACTTCAATTAGTTTTAAAAACCAGAGCAGTTTCACTAGTGGATATTGGTTGCCTCCACTGCAGAAATCCACATATCGTGATAGATTAAATGCTTTGGAGAAGATTTGCCAGGAAGCCTGAGTAGAATTTCATTCCTGCTGCTAAGCTACTATAAAATCTGAGTGTTATTGCAGTCTTATTTTGTTGCTGTGTTCAGGAGACCCATTTCTGCCCAAAAGACCTGGCAGTACTTAAGTCTGGAAGCAAGATAATGGCTTCACACTCATGCTCAGAGGCACTGTCATGTACCTTAGATTTAGGTACCTCAATAATGTAGAAATAACCCTTTTATGGCCTGAAATTGCAGTCTCTAAGAGTGAAAATCTAACTTCACCCAGATCTAGTATTCCTACGTGATACTGCCTTGAACTCCCCTGTATAGAGCATAAATATATCCTAGTTAAATGCTGTAGTATTCAGGATGATAGCATTTCAGTCTGATGATAGCACTTTGTTTTAACCTGAATTCTATCTGTAAGACAACCCAAGGAGCACATGATTCTTATAGCATGAGCTGAACAAGTAGTTGAAGGGTAAATGTTCTTTGAAAGTATGTTGGTTCTCCAGCAGTGGTAATTCTGTATCTGCAGGTACAGGTATATGGTAGGTTATGTCCAAGGCTGAGGTTTGGGGGTTAGAACAGTGGGCACTGAAGAATTTATGATTATGGCTGAATACTGCAAGACATAACGATGCTGAAGCAAGCAGAACAATTCCTTCCTGATTTATTCTGAGGATAAGGTTAAGGCTACTCATTAAATCTTGCAAGATAGATAGGAAAACAGTGAGAAATGGTACTGTGATTTCATGGGATAAAACTTTCTGTTCTGAGGTAAGACTTTGTCTAAGACAGGACAAAATGGAATAACGAAGCGTAAGGGTTAGGCTGGAGAACCTACCAGATCCACCAGAGCAAAGGTACAAACCAAATCTGAAAATCATGTTTACAGCTGGGTCTTGTAAAAAGAGTTTAGTTATGGATGGAAGTAGGAGGTAATGAAGCTTTAGGTTGATTGCCAGGTCATGCAAAATCCCCATCAGTAAGGTAAGGATTGGCAAAAAATTGGCCAACAATTTTCTGTTTTGTTGCAGATCAGCATATAGGGTTAGTTGTGTTGTAGGGTGGACATTCACAACAGTAGGGACCAAAAGGATTGCTCTTCTAGTGGAATCTGAAAAACACCCACATGCTGCAATGAGGCAGTAGGTTATAGAATAAGTAAATAATGGTCCTATCAGTGAGTCTATGAATATATGCATCCATTAAAACTGTGGCCTAAATGAACCCACTCCTAACGAATTGTGATGCACATCACTGTACTCCTGCAGTCTGCATCTCGTTTCAGAAGTATTTCAAAATGCAACAACAGTTTTTCCCTTCACTGCTGGTTACTCAAATTCTAGCTGTTAAACTATCATCCATCTTAGCCTAGTATTTTCTCCACTGTATTTTCTCCAGAAATATCCATGAAAAGTTGCCCAGTTGGTATCAGCCCTCATCTTTTTTTGTCTTTGTTTACCTAATAATAAACAGAATCTTTATCATCTTTCTAATAATCTCAAATGCAATCTAAACTTGACTTGAATGGCAGCTCAGAAACAGTAACAAGTTACATGGCTGTCCAGATTATCACATTCATTTGAGCTGTTCTTAGGAACATCCTTCGGAACATGAGAAACATCCTGAAGCTAAACCCTCTGTTTCTTCAGGGCATCCTATGGAATAAAGGCTAGCTATGAATTATTGCTGCCAGCATAGGCTCATGCCAGTACCATTCCTCAGGTTAGCCTTCTGTTGCAGGATCCAAATCCCAACATTTCCTGCTGAGAACTTTTTGGGAACTAGCCTTAATTCTTTTGATAACAGTCACTGTCCTGATATTTCAGGCCTTTCAGTAACCAGAACTAATGCAAGATACTTGATCTGTTGTGTTTTGAATCCTGTAACTCTTATTATTTGTAGTCCTATACCTGGTTTTGGACTTGGCCAACATACAGTGAACTGTAACAGCCTGCAGGAAATCAGGAGCTATTTGTTCATATAATTTTTCTTCCTGCTCTTTAAGGCCAACAAAAAAGCCAAACTCCCAATCCTGCTTACTTTGGAACCCTTGCACCACCTCAGATACAACTCATAAACTGGCAACAATTCAATTCCTAGTTATAAAGTTCATGCCCAAGCTACTACCAGTTAGCATCCCAGGCTGTGGGTCTCACATTTAATTTACCAGCAATTCAATTTACCAGTGTGGGTGCTATTACTGTAAAGGCAGGACAGACTATGTTAGGTTCTGCTGAGAAAAGCCCAGACATAGGAATCAGAAAAAAACTGACTGAAATCTTCCATCATTTACTTAGTATGGGAATCCATAATGCAATGGCAGTCTTGGTACTTTTTGGGCCCAAATTCACTGTTTGTCATATAATTGAATCAGAAGAAAACATTTGGCTTAAAATGGCTATAATTCTAGAAGTTTAACTTTCTTATTTTCTGTACCTGACACTTCTAAAATGGGAAGCTGCTGCAAAATGGACTGCCCATGTTGAAACTCAAGAGAATGAGGAACATCACAGCTGAAAAGACTATAAGAAAAAAATGTTTAATAAAGTAGATAGGTGTGGGCCAAATATATTATGAATTTCTTGCAAACGAAGAAGGAATAAAAGCTGGAACGTGAAAGTACTAAGTGTCCGATTCATGGTAACTCATGTAATTCTAAGAAAATCTTACATCCTACTGAATAAATATTTAAATAAGACCAATATAAAATCTTGATTAATATTACAAAAAAGTGATTCAACCTGTTTGTTTATGTCAGAACAAATCTAATCAATGAATTCCAGCTTACAGGCAGCTGGGAATTCACATTTCTTTTTCAGTTTGTAATTTGTTTCATTTAGTTTTTTACTGGTCAACTCATCAACAGCTCATTTCTCAAACACCAGACTTGTTGCTGAGACTTACCTCTTGTAATGTTTTTCACACATGCTCCAGCTTGACAAACTTGGGGAATCTAGGTCAGACACGTTTTATTTGCATGTAAATTAAATGAAAATCTGCAAACGTCTTTCTTTTCTTTTTATGATTTACCTAAAATGGGTTTGTGCAGTTAAAAATCCACACACTCCAAGTGAAAGTCCAGAACTTACTGTTGCATGAAGTCTCTTGTTTTACATTAAATGTATACAAGACACATGATTTTCCCTGTAATTGCAAATAAAATAGCTTTAGGTAAACCTTTGTCAGGACAGTGTAGATCCCTTTGGTGTCAGGAAGAACAGTTAGCCTGTGCAAAGCATGTCGATGAGGGAGTGTTAACTGCATTTGCAACATCAGAATAAAACACAGTACCACCATTGTAATTGCTATTGCTGCAAATTTTGTTTATTTTAACTTGGGTATCTAGGTTTCAGAGCTATGGTCACCTCTATTTGTTTTCACATGCTTGAACTAGTCTGTAGGCCCATCAGATAAAATCCAGTGGAAACATTAATTGATTCAAAAATTTCTAATTTCACATACAGAGCAATAGGCTCTGAGCTAACCTTTGCTCTGAATGAAATCTAGGAATTATGATAGAGGGTTCCAAGACAATGTCAGATTAATGATCTTATCAATCAAAAGAGGAAATCAAACACTAGGAATTTTTAGTAATGTACCTCTGACATTGTGTACATCTATGGTATGCCTGGATCTCTAATCCTGTAAGGCATTTCCCTCTTTCCCCCATCTCAGAAACAATGCAATAGCAAGATTTGAAGAAGAGCATCAGGAAAAACACATGGAAGACCTACATATTGGAAATTACTAAATAGAACAATGGTAAAATTATGCCCAGCATGTCAACATCATGTAATTATGTTTCACTTGTGTACAAAAGCTAAGGACATGGAAAGAAACCTGTTTCCAAGCATGAAAGGTGACCTTTTGTGCAGTGGGTATCTGAGCTGTTATTTTGGGTCTAAAGGTCTGTGTGGAGGAATCTGCTATAGGAGGATTAGCCAATTGCATTTATTAATGATTACTACAAAGATGCATGTAATCCCTGTGCTGGAAGTGTCTGGAGGGTGTAGAAACACTGTAGAGATGTAACATTTTGCCTTGCCTTTGGTTGTTCTGCTGCTCCTGAGTTCCCTGCCCTTGGTCTCTGCTGGAGTTAGGCCTAGGTTTGTGTAGGCACACAGTTTGTGATAACTGGGGAAGGGGTTGAGCCTCATCCCCAATGGACACAGCTGTGAGCAGCAGGTGAGCAGCATTGGAGGCAATGAGCCACGGAGTGCCCAGGGGCATTGACCAACCACAAAGGGAGCAGAGGGCACACAGGTGCAATGCAGGAACATGAGGGGTATAAAAGGCTGGGCTAATGAACAATAAGGGTAGATGCTTGCAGCTTTCTAAAGTGCTGTGATATTACCCGACATGGGTTGAAGCCTTCTGAAATTGTATGAGGATACTCTGTGTGTTGTGGCCATCTCAACTGTGACATATGCTGTGACAGGTTTGGTCTAACCTTGTGTTGTTACGTAGTCTCAGAACCAGCTCAGAAAATACCTACCAGTACTACCCATATCTAAGTATATTTTTAGCAGGTCTATGGAGCTGTGGAATTAATGATTTTTTTAAAGTGCATTTAGAAAATATCACAGAAGAGGTTAGGTGGACCCAAATACAGGATGGTTCCTCAGGACTACATAAATGGCATTTCAATTGCTTGCACTTTCTAAGGAGAAAATGATGAGTCTAGTCCATAGAAAATATGCCTTAGCTACCTGAAGTAATTTGAAGGTATCATAAGCTTGTGGCAGATGGTGAGTTAGGGAGAAGAAATGTTCTTATTTATTTTTGTTCACTGGTAGGCTTTTCTGTAGCTCTATCAATTTAGTAACAGTGTGACTCATATGAAAACTAATGAACATAACCTGTCAACAACCTTCTGGGGTGAGTGAGTACCATCATTTGAAGTCTGCAGATCTCAGAGGTGCATCTTTATCCTCCATTGCCTGGAGCTACAGGCATGGAGTCACAACTAGAAGCATGGATTAATTTTCATGTTCCCACAGAGAAATGGTATAGGTCATAACTGGGGGGGGTTTTGTGGACCTCGCAGGTGAGGTTGTCTTCCTCCAGCTGCACATAACACACCTGCAAAAAAAAGATCCAGTTTTGAGGTGATCTGGACTTCTCCTTTAGGATAATGACCTAGCACAGGAAGTTGCAAGACAGAGGGCTATAGTCACAGAAATTTTGTTAATATTATCGCAGATATTTTTCATCACCATCCCCTTCCTGACTTCTATTTGGTCTTAGTCTCACAGTCCTTTCCAACAGGAAGCTGATAATTTGAAACCCTCTTACCGAGACTTGGAATTAGCTGCAGTCTGTGGGCCACACAGTGAATATAAGATCCTGTGATGGCAGAGCCTTGGGGCCCCAAACCATGATGTTTCATGTAAAGCTGGATGCAACTTGGAGGAAGGACCACAGTGGCCTTTCTGAGAGGTCTGAGCCCCAGGACCTCTTAAACATCCCACCGAGGGGGGAAGCAGCAGGTACTGAAGCAGCTCTTCCAGCTGCTCTTCTGGGCTTCACCTTTGCTTTCCAGCGACTGACTCTAATTGTTTGGGATGGAAGGACTAGTGAGTGAGGCAGAGGGCCACAAATGCTTCTGCAGAAGTGCTCCCTCTGCCATGGGACAGGACACGAGCAGCGCAGCCTGAGGGCTGAGCCTTCTTTCACTGCTAATACACATCAGAGCCATTGTTAGAAGTCTGATATCTGATAAGCTGAAAACATGGATGGTGTGTTAATGCCTGTCTCATCTGGAGGGGAAGTTTTGTGACTGGAAATGCAAATTGTGCCTAAGGACAAAAACTTAGTTCAAAATTGTTTTGGCTTCCTGTGAACTGTGCAGGGAAGGGAAAGTGCATGTTAAAAACATTGACAAGTCTTAATTACAAAATATAAAATACTAATACATCTGGCATAAATTGCTTTGGGAAAGCTGAACATCAGTGTATTTTAAATAAGTTGCTACCAACTTCATTTTAACCAAATCTTCTTTGTCTAAAATAGCACAAGGATGACCGTACCATATGAAGAAAAACTGTAACGCCAAAGAATATCTACAGCCTTTGGATGAATAGAAGGACTGTCAACAATATTGGAATATGTAAGTAGATTTTGATACATGACCTCACCTGTTATTTAATCCTAAAATATAGAAAGCCATGCCAGACAATAACAAATTTTTGACATGCAAGTTTCTTTAAAAGCAAAAGCAAACATAGAGCTACTTTAAATAGAATTATTACCTCATACATTTTAGTGTTTCATACATACAGTGCTCTCAGGACCTGAAGAGAACATTAAAATGGCAAAATGTCTGGTACCACTGAGTATTAAATGTGTACCATTCTGTACCATTGTCCATTGTCAAGTACCATTGAATATTAAAATATTTTTGGTATATTTTTGTGCAAAGTACAAAACCAAACAACAAAATAAAAGTTTAGAAGCCAAGTGTTTGGTAAGCTTAAACATGATTGATATGAAAATGTGGACTTCAATGTGATTGCTTCAAACATTTGCTCTTGGTGTGGTGAAAAAAGGAAATAATATATGTTTAAACTTAACATGAATTATCATACAGAGAGTTGTGGTTAACTGAGTATACAGAAGCTTGCCTTTTTTTTTTTTTTTCTGATACAAAATCATGACTGATGTAAAAAAAACAACCCAACAAAGCATTCATTGAAGGGCCACTTTTCCTTTGCCTAAAATGAAAAAAGAATGGGGAAGAACAATGAGGACAGGGGCTGATGAAGATAGATAGGCAGTGCAAGTAAATGTCGTCCAACAAAATTTTCTTCAGCTTTTTAGCCAGTTGAATTTACCAATATATTTATACCAATAAATATATTGGTAAATTCAGCTGGCGGAAAAGTTGAAGAAAATTTGTTCTTCAAGAATTTACTAGTCAGACTTTTTTTTGATGTAAGTGCATGCTCATATTTGTTACAGAAGGAGGACCTGAATGTTAAGGAAACATAATTAATTTTTCCCAATGCCTCCTTTAACATGGAGGCATGTTTTGTTATCCATGATTTATTTCAGAAGTGGGATTGGTTTTATGTTATTGTTCTCTTAAATTTTTTTTCATTGTTCAGATAAAATATAAACTATGTTGGTGTTTGGTAGTGCCTGGTCAAGAACTGAATGAGAATAGATTTTTATTTATCTATTGACCCTTCAGGTTTGTCACTTCATTAAGTGCAAGACAATGCAAAGGAGCTTTTTCTTTGCATTATCTATACTGTAATTTTGTGTTTTGTTATACAAGGGGCTCTTTTTATCATTTGCAAGAGGCATGCTCCATGGGCCTGGATAAAAGGGTGTGATTTCCTGACTGCAGATAGAGACTTTTTCTAAGTGGTAATAAAATTGCAGAAAGGAAAAAAGAGTTACTTGAGTAGTGCATACTTTGCACTTGATCTGAGAATGAATCTGTATTTGTGATGGACAGAAGGTGTGGCTTTCAGCAGTCTAAGGATACAATAGGTGCTCTGGTGTTGCAGCTGGAGCACAGTGCCAGATTACTGGAAGAGCATCATCTGAGTATCAGGTACTTGGAGAGCACATGCTCCACTAGATGCAAATAAATTTACCTGTCATGATCCATTATTTTGATGCTGAAAGTAGTCTGTCAGCTTTATCTGCCTTTCAACTCTCCTTCCTCTCTCATTTTTCTTCTTTTGCCACTTCACCTATTTCTGTCTTCTATTTTCTGACTTTTTTTCTCTGTATGCCTGGTGTTACACATCACCTTGTGCTTAGCATGTGAGGAATAAGTATAACTTGTGCCCAGCATTAACATTTTTCCTTACTTTAGCTTGGATAATCATTGCTATTGGTCACATCTCATTCAGATTCCCTTATGTGAACTGGGGGTTTTATTAACCATTGGAGCAACTGTTCTCCCTGTAATGTTATAAACTAAATTCCATTTCCTGGTTCCCAAGAAGTCTTCTATTGTATGTGGACTTTAGAACGGAAGTAATTAGAAATATTTATGCTTTAAGGCGTACAGTAGGAGGAATGTAAGTGGGATGTTGCATGTTTTTACGGTGGTTATTCCAAGCATAAATTGGTGGTCTAAGGATTAACAGAAGGAAGAATGGGAGAAAAATACAGAAGCAGCAGACCAAACTGGAGAGTACAGAAAACAAAAATAACTGAGAAATTATTAGAAAGGTATTTTGTCTAAGGAGAAAGTGAGAGGAGAAGTAATTTCCTCTGCTTTGTATGTTCAACATTTAGGTGTCTAACTTGATCCTCTGTAAATAAGCTTGATGCTCAGAGGGTTAGACAGTCTCTTAACATCTAATCTTTTTAAAGTGTTTGAATTTGGGCGGCCAAGAAACTCAGAAGAAAATAAATGAGTTATTTGAAAACACTAGAGTCTTTATTTTGAAACTGAGAAAAGCAGTACTAGTGGTCCATGCTAATGAACAATACTGGCCATGCATGTAATTTTTCTCCAACTTAATCCATGATGTAACAGGTCCATTAAAAAAAATTGTCACAGGTTTAAACCAGGGCTTGGGTTATTGCCATTGCTTCCAGTCAAACCATAGAGATAGGCACTGTAATGAATTGAGCACTGATACATTCCTTGTGCTAGAGTAAAGAAATTTTGCTGCCCCAGGCTTATAACAAGTATTTATTATTTCTGTCTCAGCCATATCCTCTATGATCTTCTCCTCCATCATCTATAGTAATGCCAGGTTTTACTAATGCTCCCTATTGCCTTTTGTGTGTGCATTTATTCACTAATTACCTAGTGAAGAACATGTAAGGAGACTCTATCAACATTTGATTATGTGCCTAAAAGCTAAGTCTTATTATACAGGCACCAAGAGCAGCTCTCTGCTGCCAAAGAATTGAAAAAAAAAAGGTAATTTATCTGTATCTTTCATTCAGAAAGGTGCTTTCTCATCAGTTACTTTTCCTTCAATCAATTAAAAACTTTTTTAGAGTTTCTCAGAGCTGCCTTCTTTAAACTTTGTCCTTATGTTGAAAATTTAGCCCATGGATTAAAAAGTTACCTGCGAGGGAAAAGCAACAACAACAAAAAAACTCATTTGATAAATGAGTAGACTAGATTCAGCACCCTATTTCAGGGGGAAAATAGATTTCCTTATAAATATTGACATCAGTAAGTTAGTCCTTAGTTGAAGCAGTGTTTTATAAAATCCATAACATTTTGGGTATATAATGGGTATGTAAACACCCATCAAAAATAAATAGTTTAAAAGCATCTCTGATTCCCAGGAGACCTGCATTTGTATAAAAATAAGGCTTCTAAAGAGTAAGAAGTGGCACTATGTTCAGCTGCTGAAAAGACTCAGTAAATAAATAAAATGCAAATGCATTGCCAAAGATTTAGTTTGGTTCCTAAGAATAGGAACATACTCAAAGAGCAAATCCATTGATGACCTCAACATAAAACATGGTAAGGCTGTCCTCTTTTTTTAGTTGATCTTTCATACATTCTTTTAAAGTTTATTTTATTTCTTCTTTTATTGAGAAGAGGACATAGAGTATTGGTGTGTATGTTAACATTACAGGTTTCATGAAAATAACACCACATCATATTAATTTGTGACAATATCAGCAGTGTCTACCCACGTCTGGTACCAAACAGCCTTTGAAGAATTCAATCACATAACCATTGTTCTTACTTGTGCTCCCTGAGATGCTGGGCATAAGGCTTAGTACTTTTCCTGTTTTGCTTTTCTCTCCTTTTACTCATAGTCATGCAGTTATGGTTTCAAATGAAATGAGAAAGAGCTCTTTGGTTTCTTACACTTTAAGAGCTTAATAAGATTCTAATGGGGTGTTAATAAAGTGCAATTTAAAGAATCCTCTATGACAAGTATACTATAATTCTCAGAGAGCTAAGAGGTGCACATTGCTTATCAATAAGCAATGTCAACTGAGTCATTAAGCCTCTAAATTTGTGCCAATTTTCCTAATAGAATATTTAAAAATAGCAGTTCAGGAAGACATCTCTTCAGCAGAGAGAATCCCCAGGCTGTCTCATGCTTTTGAACATATTTCTCCCCACCCTGCTTTTATGGTACAGTAAAAAATGTATCTTGCTGCTGAGATCACTTTCAGGATCAGCAGCATAATTTAGGCTACTTTGAGATTGCCTAAGTTCCACTGGGGACAGAAGCAGCATGGACCTATTTGAGGCAGGGCAGTTATGGATAGTTCCCTTGTGCAATAACTTTGCTTCTGCTCATGGGGTAAAGGAATGAAACACTCTCTGCCAGCTTCATTGAGCCACAACCTTGTTTTAGTTCCATGTTTCTACTGCAAAGGTAAATCTAATTCAGGGAACACATGGAAGAAAAAATTAGAGAGATCAGAAAGAAGAGGTCATTGATAGTTTTCTTACTACCTTTAGATTCAGCTCTGAGCTGGATCTATTTTCCTAAATGCAATTAGATAGCAATATAAAATTTACATGATTGGCATGATACAAGTATGAAATGTGCATTCCCCTAATTAAGAGAGAAAAAAGGGTTAATTGCATCTCTAGAAAATTAGACATCTGAAACTGTCCAGAATATAATAGATTAGGAAGTATGGGAAAGAGTGAAGCCTCTAATTGTACAACAATATAGCCCATTAATAAATCAAAGCCTTTCTCAAGAGCAGTTCATTATTAATGCCATTTGGCTACAGATGAAAATGAAAAATGGTTAAAAAATCAATTAGGACATTGATTTTTCACCATTTAAAAAAATCTGGAAAGTAAGGATATTGAATGAGATCACCATTTAAAGAATCATTTGATTCTGCTTGTTTCTCAAGAGTTTATAGCATAGCTTGGGCCCTCCTTCTCTGGCTCACTGAGTGATGGATTTTATTTCTTTTCTCTGCAGAGAACCTCTATAGGTGAAACTTTTCAGTGTGTGCTATGCTGGCTTTTAAGCATGTGCATCTGTGATACTAAGGTGTGCCCCAAACTAAACATGTGGTTTTAGTACTTTGTTCATAAATATTTATCCCCTCTTCAGAATGTATTTTAAGTAGAGTTGCTGAGCATTTGGTACAGGAAGATTGAGGTAATGCCTGAGTTCTTCTGCTGCCTCTCTTGCTCATGACAATTTTAGTTCTGCGTTGAGAAGGGTCTTCATGTAGAAGTGTTGAATTCAAGGTAGTCTATTAGCTATGACAAGCCTCAAAAAGCTTTGTGTGGGATGACAGAGAAGGATATTAACCAGATATCAAATGAAAAAATGAGCCATATTGGATTACTTTACTAGAAGGCAGATTAGACATGTAGGCCTCAGATATCCTGCACCTCTTAAGTCTGAATCCTTGTCCTAGCAATGTAGATGTCAAGAGGGAGAGATCTGATGGCTAAATCAGAAGAGGAAAAATGGATCCTAGATTCACAAAAAATGTATTTGTGTTTCTCACCACTGAGGTCACACTGTTGGCCCAGTGGAGTGCTTGCATTATCCAAGCTAGATAACCAACTTTAGACAGGAGACCTGCATCCTTGCTCAGATCCATGCTTCTGTATCTTTATTAACAGATAGTATAGAAATACTCAAACTAATACCCAAACATATAGACCCTGCCTTATTAAGCTCTCAATTCTAATATATTTTTATAAGAACTGAAAAAATCTGCCTATTCCTATACTCTGATAGGCATGTCAATAGGATTGCTAATGTTGCATATCTCTGCAAACTTTCATCAGTTCTTCAGCAAAACCTTTATTTAAAATGGTTTATTTCTATTTTGCCCAGTGTATGTATTCTACGGTAGTTTTATTTGTTGGCAGTGAATGCTGACATGAATATATCATTTCTAATGGAATCTGAGCTTTCTTATCTGTAACAGAAATAGAAAACTCCCCACAAGTTATGAAGCATCACAGGATGCTTCAAAAAGGTATTTTATATTTATAGTGTTAGGCCTGAACGCTGAACTGGAGTTCCACATATTCTTTCAAGAAGAAATTAACTCCTCTTTCTTATATTAGTAAAACTGAGTTCTAAAAACTGGCTAACTTTAACATTTCTGTGGCATGCTAAATCTAAACCATGTCAACTATTTATAGCTGTGAAACCTTAATATTGACCTGTAATTTACCTGTAATTATAGTAAATACTACTATAACTAGTATAATTATTATCATAAGAAACCAAACATCTTTTGAAAACCAGAGCCATTCTTTGCTTAACATTGCACAGGTCACAGAGCAGTCAAACTGACCGCTTGCATTCATATTTCTTGGATTTGGTATTGTTTCTGGGACTTTTTTTCTTTTTATGGTACTAGAAAAAAGTTCTAATTTTTGCATGGTTATTTTTCACTTGGAAAAAACATGATCTTTCAGGCTATTTGCTTCTGTAAAACATCCTGCAAATTTCTATCCTCCAAAATGAGGGAAAAGAAAACAAATAGCTTTTAGGCACAAATATCTAGAAGAAATTGCATCTGAGATCTGGTAGCAGATTGCCAGTGAAGCAGCAGGAGGGAGCAGGATATGTGAAACAAAGGGCTCTGTCTCAGAGGAATGCTTTGTGCATCGCTGAGGTTTGGGAGTGGCTCTCCAGGAGCTTTAACAGCAGAGCAAGCACATATGATACCGGGCACATTAAAGGGAAGGTGAACTGTGTTGCAGCCACCCTGAGTCTGAAGAATGTAATACTGTTTATTTTAAATTTAAAGAAACAGCCACAGTTAGTCTGAACATGAAATGTATGGCTAAATGAGGCGGGGCAGGGGGGAGTTCATCCATAATCAGAGGAGGAGGAATAAGAGGTGCAGTGCAGCTGCAGTGTTTCAAGCAGGTATCTTAATACAGGAGCAAGTGCTGCACTGGGCAGGGCTTATGAGAGTGAAACAAGCACCTGTCCCTGCTGTTAATTTCCTGCTTAGACTACATTCAATGCAAAGTAGCTGAGAGATTACAGATGGCAAATGATGTAGTTTATGTGCAATGAGTTAGGCACAACACTGTTGTATCTATAGATAGGAGGAGCCTGATTTATTTAATGTGCAAATGCAGCATTAGTGTGTTTGGAGAGCATTTCTCGGCATGAGACAGCAGCCAAACAACTGTGCAAGAGCAGGGCAGCTTCATAGATGGAATTTTTTAGGAGACCAAATGGAAGTGATGATGCTGCAGGTCACTGTGATAGACAAATGGCATACATTGTGGAAGTATAGCTGTGTGTAATGTGGAGTTCTTGGATATGTTCTCAGGGTAAAAATATTGTTCTGAAAGGAGCTATCACCTCATTCTACGATGGCTGAGACATTGGTATTGTAGTATTGTCAGCTGCAGCTCTTTGTGCCTTAGCTGGTGCAGACACTAAACAATACTCAAAAGGCTGCAGTGTGCCACAGATAAATTCAAGATGTCAGGGCATATTTAATTGGTTTTATGACTTGTTTGATTTTTCTTGTACCCAGATATGATTGTGCTTCTTAGCATTAACTATTCAAAGGTGTATAGATGTCATTTACTTCTCCTGTGTCTTCATTTCCTCCCTCCATTTTGGGCGAGACTTACAATAGGACTTGTTTGCACAAATTCAACCTTATTAACTTTTTCCAAATGACTGCTTTGATCATGTCTCAGTCAGACTTATTGAACTGATCAGCATGCTTTGAGATTCAGATTTCATACAGTAGTCTTCTACCTTGCTGCTGTGTTGGTGCACTGCTAGGCATCAGCTGTGGGATTAGATCTGTGATCCTCTATACAGGAAGCCTGAGTTTCTACAGTGGCAATCTGAACAATGCACTATCTTTTGCAGAAGAAGTAGAGAGAAATTTCCCTGGGTTTTGTTACAGACTACCTAAGATAATTTTGGGGACTGTTTTCCTTTGTAAGGTTTTAATCTTGTTCCACTAGTTTTTTTCAAGCTTTACAATCCTGCTTGGCATATCTGATTATATCCTTTATTCTACAAACAAAAAGGGTGCTCAAGATCACTAGTCAAACTCAGAACAATTATTTGAGAACCTGTATCTCAACTGACTTTATTTCCTTCTTACATATACTGTAATGCCTTATCCAAATTTGTGAGTGAGGTATTGTGCAGTGTTTAATCACCACCACAGTTACATGCAGAGCTTGCATTGTTAAGTGTTTTCTCATTGCCCCAGGGATATCTGGAAATTGAAAGAAACAATATTGAACATATTGTCTTCTCTTTGTTACTATTTTATCTCAGAAAGGACTTTGGCAAAGAAGAAACAATGTGATAGCTAGAGCTTCACTACTTTGAGCAAAATGGTCAGCTAACTCATTAAAAAAGGTAGTGCATGTGAAATCAATTTTGTGAGACTGCATAATAAAGAAAGGTCAGCTGCTTGGGAATCCAAATGAATTTGCAGTCACAGATGAAATCTATTTGAAACACCAAAGAAAGATGCATGTCCTAATATAGATTTTTCTCTTCTCAGTTCAGACCACTCATTTACTTTTTCACTTACCTATTGTGAAGCTGCAGAAGGTATAATCAGCAGGTTTTTAAATGGTATTTGGTAATTGAAATAATACTTTTAAAAAAGTAAATAATATATGTCAATGATCTCTAAAGGTGCTCTGCAATAATATAAGCACTCTTGACAGTTTCAAAAGCAGGATATCTGATTTAGGTTTTCCTCAAATGATATCACGACTTTGTATCCCCAGAAATATCCTTTGGGGGAAGATTTCTTCCTAGATGAGCATTAAAAGAGCTGAAATCTGTTGTTACCTCTCATTAACACCCCAGAATGTTGCATGAAGGCATGACAGAGTCAACCACACAACTTCTCCATCCAGCTTTTGTAAGTGCTTTTGCTGGACCTATCCCCATGCTGTATTACTAAGTATCACTGTTTTCATACTGAATCTATTACAACAGCTATATGATTTCTGGTGAGTAACTTGCATTTTCAAAGCAAATTGACAGAGAAATGAGAGAAAAATCCTTATTACCTGTATGCTGAAACAATTCAGTAGCTTCACAAGCTTCTGGCCTTAATGCAGAGGTGGTTGTTACTTTGGAAGATTCTTTTCCTGTCAGTAGAAAGAGGAAGTACATTCATATTCTGGTGAATTTAGAGTGTTTGATGTTGTTCTGAGCCACAACTCCTGGTTTATGTTCAGGAACTAGTGAGATAACTGGGCAACTTGGGAAGGTTTTGCCCTTTATCTTGTAGGAGATAGAAGTTGAGTTTCCAGTAATTACTTCATAAGCAAATATTGCTGTGAGGTGGAAGTAGATGTGCAAACTAAAAGAGTTGGTGTTGAGGTCTTCATATTCAGGGTGTAGTTTAGGCTAACTCTGCTCTAGTGCTGCCCAATGGCATATCTTCCATTTCAGACTTGTGCTTGGAAGTTCTAATTTTAGTGGGATCTGTATTTAATTGAAAAACTGCTCCTTTCATGATTTCTATTACAAAATTCCATTTAGACCTATTAGAATTATTTTGTAAACATGAAATCAATTTTAAAAAATAGTTCTGCATCATGGTTCCTAATTATTTCTTACTGTTGCGATTATTTATCCTCTAAAAAACAGAAGTAGAAAAATGCTGTTTTGCCTATATTGGTGGTTATACCTCAAAGTTTATAACAGTTACCTAGTTACAAAGTCCATTGACTTTTCTAATAACTTTTTGATTTCCTGCTGAGTACAATGTAAATGCATTTACTGCCATTTTTGACCATTCCAGTGTTTCATCAACCATTACAGAAACTAATGGCTGTAGTGAAAGTGAACTACTTGTCTTATGTGGTGAAAAACACAAGGAGAAAGTTTCAAGTTGCTGTCATTGGGGCAAATTGATGCTACTATCATATAGTTACTTTGTGTGTGTGTGGTAGAGTGAGGGAAACAACTTGAAAATGTGATTAAATTCTTCTTTTGAATATTGCACATCTGTATCAATGTCCCCAAGAGCAGTGCTTGATATCTTGACAAGGTTGGTCTTTGCTAAGATAGCAGTGATGGAGGAGGAGCAGGGCTATCTGCTCTCACAATTTCTTTATTTACAGTGGCTCTTGTTTCATCTTGTGATGAGTTAATTTGTCCAGCTAACGTCATCCTGAAACAGCTTATTATTTTGTTTATATCATTAATGTTACAGCTAAATTAATTCATTTTAAGTCTCCAGTTTTGCTTCTGGATTCATACTATCCAAAACGCTTCAACTATGTAGTTCTCTTCTAGCATTTGCTTTTGTATGATGAGTGGACTTCAAACACTGAAACACGGTTTGCTTCCTCAGTAATTTCAGAATTTATTATTTTCACATGAGGTCAAAACATTCTCACTTTTCCTTTTCTTCATTTTTTAAACTCTATGCTAGTTCTGACTGGGTAGACTTAATTTTCTTCACAGTGGCTAGTATGGGGATATGTTTTGGATTTATGCTGAAAACAGGATTGACAATATAGAGATGTGCTTGTTATTGCTGAGCAGGGCTTACACAGACCACTGTGGTTCCTTGCAAAACTATTTTAAATCCAATATATAACCATTTTATATAGAATGTAGAAGAAAAGAATGTGGGAGAAAACCCCAAAATATAGTTTGAGCTAGGAAATTCAACATTCTATTTCAGAGCTCTGCACTGAAACTCTGGAATTGCTTTATGTGAAGAGATTTTAATCAAAATCAGATTTCTCTTGATGCTTTCCCTTGTGGATTTACTCTTCATTTCCACCTGGCAGATCCCTTGCAGTCCTGATTGATAGAGCTGAATTCTGAGCTACAATCCAGATGGGATTTCTGGTTTTTCTTCTCACCCTGCTGCCTTTCCCTCAGCTGTGCTATCTGGGGCATTTCTGCAGACAATTCCAACTTGAGAATGGAGTTCTGTTCAAGGAGAGCATAGAATGGCAACTCCACCAAGTGATTGACCTGCTTTCTCCATACAGCTTCCATATATAAGGAGGCTCTTTTCTCACCAGTTTTAGTGCCTAACTAAACTTAGGTGGAAACATTTTCTAGAGGGAAAATTTTTACTGCTTAGCTCTAATATTCCAACTTACTAACGTAATCTGTCTTTCAAGATACATAACTCTTTCCATTGTATTTTAACAAAAATATAGGCTCCTGCAGACCAGTTGTCTTGAATCTAACTTAGGTATATAGTTCAAGAAGACAAAGCTAAGAATGTGTATGAGCTCCTGTGGACCATTTTGCCCACTTCTGCTAGCCTACTCTGGTAACTGAAAGCTTTTGATGTGGTTTGTATATTATTATCACCTTTAGATGTCAAATTATGTTTCTGTATTTCAGAATACATCTCTAGATTGAATTATTATCAGAGCTTTCTTAAAAGTGTCTGAGGATTCATGTCAAAATACTAGTTAATTGTGGGGCTTTGGGATGCAGAATGCATTAGTTTCCTTGTGCAGATTAGGGTTTTCTTAATTTTCTAGTATTGCTTCTACACGTCCTTAAAATAGACTTTTCCTGCAGTGAGTCCAGGTGTTTCTTAAAACATTTTATACCTCCTCTAATTCAGGCTGGCTTTGAGTCTGAAAATGCATTTTGTTGTTTCCTACATCACAGAACATTGGCATACATTATTTAATATATTGCTTATTTTTTCTAATGTCTGTTGGTATCTCACATGTATATCTCAGTGCTTAATAAAGCAATGAGAATGAGAAGAGACAATTGCCATAATACAGAATTGGAACACAGAAGACCTCAGAAATAATAAAAAGTTATTCAGTTCAACACTTTTTATGAAATTAAACTCATATTTTATGACTTATTTCAATCAAATCCTCAGGTGGCTCTTTATTAAGCAGTTTATTAGTATTTCCATGAATACCACACGAATATGTTGGAGTGAAAAATATCAGAAATCAACATTATCTTTGAGGCAAAGTCAAAACTATTTAATGGACAAAAAAACCTTGCTGAAGTAGGTTGTTGATGGCATCATGCCTTCCTCTCTGCATGAGCCAAATGGACTCAAAGTGAATTTATTAGGAATTTCTTTACAATGGGATAGGACTATATTTCCTGAAGTAAAATTTAGGTTTTGAAGAAGAGCAGGGGTAGTAATTATAAAGAAACAGGAGCATAGAAACATACTGTACAATTGTCCCCTTACTACAGAGGGGCCACTCAACAGCAGTCCCAATTGAAATGAGTTAAATAGACTCAAATTACAAATATTTGCTTTTAATTTAAATATATCTTTATGTAGCAATCTCATGTGTGGGAAATAGGGTGGCAGTACTACAGATGACTTCTTCTACAAATGAAATTTGAGTGAACAAATTCAGTATCACCAAGGCAGCTGCAAGCCAATCACATTTTATTAGCCAAAACCATCTGTTACTGGTAGTTCTAGCATTTTTTCTATTGTCTGGTGAAAAACAAAGTAAGCATATTTAAATGTGTGTTCTTATTTTTCATTACTGTCTTTTTTCCTGCTTTAAACATTTAAAGCATTTTTATCAGTTCTGCAATCTATGCATCTGTGTTGCTTCCATGATTTGTGGATGAACTAAAATTTGAAAGGATCTTTGTACAAAGATGGCACTTTCAAACTCATTTCATAGTTGGCATTGTTTTTGAGGTTTTGTTGATGTTACTTTTAACCGGGCAGCCTCTCCTGAATAAAAACTTGTCTCAATTTATTCTTAGGTGATAAAATAATCGTGATGAAGTACAACTTTTGAGGGTGTCATAGACCTTATGAGGTTTTTGCAGGATTAGATTTTACACTGCATTTGTCCTAGGAAGTGGTGGATAAACTTGCAGTCCTCCAGCTCAGGAAAGAATGGATTCGGCCCAGTGGCAAACTGATAAACTTTCTCATAAAATGTGCTAGACCTTGGTTAAAGTGGAGCTTTTGTTGTGATTGGTAAAGTGAAATCAGGTGCTGATTCTGGACTTAATAGGTACAAACAGGATGTGCTGTAAAGAGCCTGAAATTTCAGCCAGCTTCTTCTTCTAAGTTGCCACACACTGATTTTCATTCTTACAAAGCCATGTGTGTTATTTAAATAATGGGCCTTTGGAGGAGCTTAGCTTAGAAGCAGGCACAGAAGAAGCACCTGCAAGTTTTGAGTCAGTGAACAGATACTGCTGTATTATTTAGCTTGTACTTAGAACCAGAATCCTCTTCTGCCATTCTACCCCATTCTAGTCTTGGAATTTTCCTGCTGGTAGTATTGAATTGTCAATGTTGTGGTGTCTTCTGAATGATAAAGTAATTCAAGGCATTGGTAAAATAGCCTATAATATTTACTGTGCTGACAGGTGCTGCTGAAATTGCAAAAAAAAAAGTTAGGAATAAAGATTTCTAATTGTGTCAAATGCCCATGAAAATATTTTTAAGTAGCTATTTTCACTTAAACAAAATTTGAAAAGCAAAGATGTACAGAATACAGCCAAATTCAGAATATCATAATTCTTCTGAGATGTGGTGGAATTTTTTGTGTTACTCAAGTCTAGGGTAGGTCTTAAACCTCCTATGTTCAAACCTTCTTTATTAGTTGTAGTTAATGCAACCTGGAGGAAAGAGGACACTGAGAGAAAGGGTAGTTTTGCCTTTGGCTCTGAATTATTGTGAATTCAAAACCTCTGTCCCCTTTTTTCCCAGCAATTAACAAGGCTGGCAGTACAATTTATCTAGTTTGTAGGTAGTCCTTGAGGATTTGTTGAGTAATAGTCCACTTTATCTGAACTACAGATGTGTGTGTGTGTGTACAGAGTCATAATAATATGCAAAAACCTGTAAAGGAAGCACAGGAGACAGATTGGAACTTGCTCCCAGAAAAGCTTGGATGTAATTGGAGAGACTTTGCCCTCCATTCTGGTAGGCAGGGAAAGAAAAGCTGAGCATTGGCAGAGAGTAGAAAACATGCAAGGTGTTGTGGGCAGGATTCTTTTCCTAGGTTACAGAAGACTAAAGTTTAATGGCAGTTTGCCGGAAGGCAACAAGGGGAGCACACCACTCTGCAAGGAAGTATTCTTCCATAAGAGAACAAGTTATAAGAGAACATGCCTCATTACAGTAAATTTTCATTTGAGTTCTCCTCTTTGGCCCTTTGGCAAAATATTTTATTATCACAGCCCATCTCAAGCAAGCACTGAGCATTCTGGGATTTCTGAGTGAAAGCTGGTGTCTGTGTATTTGCATGATGTTGGTGATGTTACTTCCATTTTAAAATAAGTCAGTATTTCACATGAACTTGTGGGACAAGCCAGTATTTATGGTGGCCTGAGGAAAGGCATCAGTAGGGAAGGAAACACTTCCTAGACATGCTTCAGCAATTTTCCTTTCTTTTATCTGTGCTGTAATTTGACAACACAGAGTTGACATGTCATTTAATATAGAATCATAACTGTGGTTTTTATTGTAGTATTGAGGGGCGATCAGTTATGTATGTGTCCAGTATTAGTCATCCCTTTGAGACAAAGCCCTAATATAAATGAAAGAACAGCAGCATTTGTGGTGCCAGAACGTGAGACAAGAATACACACCATATTTTCCTTTAAGAAAAAAAGCTGTGATAGGGCTCCATCATTCTTGACTGAAATCCCTCCAGTACCTGAGTGTTTGGCAGAGCATAGAATGGGGGTGGGAGTGGGGGGTTCCTGTCTTGAAGGAGCTACCACCTGCTTAAGCTGAAAGGCACGGGGGACCAAAACAAAATGGGTAAAATGAGCAGCCTTTTGTTACTGCAGTTTTGTGAATGGGAGGATAGAGAGACGGGGCTGGATGTGGAACAAAAGTGAGGATTGTTGGGATACAAAGTGTAGTAATCACATATCCTCTGAACAGAGAGAGACATAGCTCTTCCAGGATTTTCCTGGGAAGCTATGAGAAAGCTCAGAGAAAAAATTAAAACAATTATCTCAATCTCTACACCTGGCAGGCAATCTCTGTTTGTCAAAGATGTTTACAAGGAGTTGTCACCTCTTAACCAATAAGTGAGAGAAGATTCCTAAAGGGCAAACAAGTCTTGAATCCACCATTGTTTCTATAAGAACCATAGATTTCTAAAAATAAAGTGCCTTTTCATGCTTTCTGATGCTAGAGTCTCTGTATCACCTTTATCTGTCCCTGATACCCCATCAGTGATTCAAATGTAGTGGATATGCTGTCAAGAAAGGAAGTACAGGCTAGAACTGTGTCAGTGAAACCTAAAGGCAGCCATATCCAGTCTGAGAATCCTGCTTCAGGCTGGTTCCTGTAGCATCCCTGATTGACCCGTTTTTCACTTGAACAGTTTCTTCCTACAATGTGTTACAGTTTGATTCAGTTTATTGAGGCTATGAAGGGAATCTTTGTTTACACTTATTTAAGCCTGCAGATTTTAAACCCATTTAAAGCTGATGACAAAGGGTTGTAGATATTTCTGATCCTGTCAATGGGAAAGATACTCTCACATGGATTCTTCACTAACTGCACTATGATGGTGTTCACAGGGGTCTCAGGTTGAGGGAAGAGACGAGGATCTGACTCCATGTTTCAGAAGGCTTGATTTATTATTTTATGATATATATTACATAAACTATACTAAAAGAATAGAAGAAAGGATTTCCTCAGAAGGCTAGCTAAGAATAGAATAGGAAAGAATGATAACAAAAGCTTCTGTCTTGGACAGAGAGTCTGAGCCAGCTGACTGTGATTGGCCATTAATTAAAAACAACCAACATGGGCCAGTGACAGATCCACTTGTTGCATTCCACAGCAGCAGATAACCATTGTTTACATTTTGTTCCTGAGGCCTCTCAGGCTCTCAGGAGGAAGAATCCTAAGGAAAGGATTTTTCATAAAAGATGTCTGCGACATTGCACATTTCCACACATGCTTCTAAGTTTGCAGAGATTTTTTTCTGCACAAGTGACAGAGCTTACTTTCAACGCGCATAAAAATGTAGTAGGTTTTAAGGACACATGTTCTTTTGTACTTCTATAAACAAAAAAGACTATTTTAATGGTAGCTTCAATTGTTCAGCTCACCAAGTATTAAATCAACAGCTGTTTTTCTCAGCTTTATTTAATTTCAAATATTCTACCAGTAGTGGTTTCTTTGCAATAGGTAATACAATTGAACAGTAATACTACTGAAATCTGTAGCAGAAATTTTAATCTTTACAAGATATTGCAGGTGTTGTATGCATGCAGTTTCAAATCGAGAAATGAAAATATTTCTGCTTTTCAGTTGAAATTACAAAAAAACCCCCAAATTTTATAATTAGGCTTGGGTTTTCTTAAAATTAGAGAATAATCACATAATCACAGAATACCCTGAATTGGAAGGGACCCGTAAGGGTTATCCAAGTCCAACTCCTGGCCCTATGCAGGAGGAGTCATTCCCCAAGAGTCAAACCCTGTGCCTGAGAGTGTTGTCCAAACACTTCTTGAAGTCTGCTGGGTTTGCTGCCATGACCACTTGCCTGGGGAGCCTATTCCAGTGCCCAACCCCACACTATGGGTGAAGAATCTTCTGATATCCAAGCTCCCTTGACTCAGGTCTGTGTCATTGCCTCAGGTCCTGTCACTGGTCACCAGAGAGAAAAGCTCAGGGCCTGCTGCTCCTCTTCCCCTCCCAAGGAAGTTGGAGATTATGATGAGGTCTCCCTGCAGTCTCCTCCAGGCTGAACAGGCCAAATGCCCTCAGCTGCTCCTCGTATGTCTGTTGAATGTTTGGCTTCATCATACTGCTGAGACAGTGAACACCATGTCTACAGCTCTATGCTTTGGTGCTGTTACCTAGCATAGAGTTCAGATTTGAGAGAAGGTTTTAAAATTTGCTTTTTATGTTGAACACAGGCTTCCTGTGGATACCAACCTCTTTAAATGAAGTAACTTGTTCTGTGAACATGGAAATTATTCCCTTGCAGAAAAATTCCAAGCGTTTAAAATTTCAGTAATTGTAAAGGCTTTTTATTCTGGTGGTAGAAACCTTGTAGTAGTTATGATGTAACAATACACTTTAGCTGAATTTTTTTATATGCACCCTATCAAAACCAAAACAGTTTCAGGCTATATATTATGTCTTAGCAGCCTGGAGTTCCCATGTTAACATGTTTAAATTTGTACCCTTCTAGCTTCAAAGAAAGGATTAATAGTACTGGGGATTTCAGATTTAGAAATATGAAGTAAAACCCGGCAGTTTACATGGCAGCCTTGGTCCTTGTCATGAAACAGCCCTGTAGATTGCTGTACAAGCTCAGTTTCCCTTCAGGGCCTTGGATCAGTTGTTTTCTTCCTGTTTCTCAGGAGGATCTCTGCACAGGACCTTACCAGACCTTTATTCTTACTGTTAGTTTCCATTGCACAAATATTCCTTGCTCACTGCGAGAGATTTACAGACCATGTCAGCAATCAATTTTCAAGTATGCTGATATTTGAGAATTCTGAAAGAAGGGCATACAGAATAGTTTGAAAGCTGAAAGAATTTAAACTATCTCTGCCTATTTCATTTTTCAGTTGGCTAGTTAGTTACAAATACTTCAGGTAACCTTCATTTTTGTTGTTTTTTTTTTTTTAATCTGAGACCAGCACTATTCATTTGCCTCAAGAGGGTACAGAATGCAGAGCAGAAAAAAGAAATCCTGGAACAACAGAGCCTTCACCTTCAAAAGAATATAACTATGTGGAATTTTACCAGCTGGTTTTGCAGCTGGCTATGAATTGCAGGCTGTTTGTTTGCTTCCAGCACAATGTCTTCAGTCAGTGAACAGAAACAGCAATCTTCTCTGGGGATTTTATATCCAAAACAGATTCAGAGTACTTGTTCAATGATGACTGAAGGCACAGATTTGTCTGCTGTCATCTGAGATCTGTGAGGAGTGCAAGACTACTTCTGCACAGAGTATTCTTTGCACGTCTTGCTACTCTAATATATTTTTTTGAAAAATAGTTATATACAGTCATTGTTTTCCTCTGAGAATTACTCTTTCAGTGCTGCCCTTCACTCAGTCCTTGGAAAATGTCTTCTGTTCAGCAGCAGACTTCTACATGGCAAGCTTATTGGGAGCATCCCTAGAAAACATATTCAAGAGTCTTGGACATGCTTGAAGTAGCTGAAAACCAGTTATCCATTAAGATAATATAAGTTACTATACTGAGAAAAAGTGGATAATGTGAAACCTGCTGTGTATCAGTATGTCATCCAGAATAGAAAGAATGCTCTTATTAAGGAATACCAATATTAAAGAATATTGTAGCAGTAAGAGAATTTTCCAGCAAGGGATGGGGAGGAGGAAATGCTGCTGTTCTGTAAAATTATTCCATATGCAGGCAGGCTCCTACTATGTGAACATTGACCTTAATGACACATTCGTAAGACAGTAACCGTAAAAGAAAGATATATCCAACATATATGAAGAAAAAACCCCAAATTAACTACCAACCAAACCACAAACACTAGTAGTAGATTTCACAACAGCAAGAAAATGGAAAAGATCATCAGGCAAGCATGATGTAACCATTACAGTAGCTTTGATGTGTTAGGGTATCATCTTTTTTTGGGTCCAATGACCCCCTGGTCCCATTTCCTCCTGTGGTTACTTGCAGAGTAAAATTGGTGGTGCCAACTACTTTAGCTGCATTCACCTGAAACCGTATCACTTTGAAGATGCATTTTAAAGGCTTTCAAGCAGATTGCTTAATCTGTTTTGGAAGTGAGATGAGATACTGCAGCTATCATCCTGTGGAGTCATATGGAGTAGCCTTGCCACTTGTTCTATCCATCTGGTTGCAGGTCACAAATGTGACCTCTCTTCTGTGTTAGAGCTGTTAGAGTATGCTTGGCTTCAGCTGACATTCAAAAATTAACAAAAGGCAGTCACTGGATTAAAAAAATCATGTTTTTTTCTATTGTTTCTTGTATAATAGGAAGATATTTAAAATTGCAGTGGGAAACAAACAGCATCCCATGAGTTTTAGCAGTGATTCAGGACCAGAGCCTGTAATTTGATGGCTCATTCTTGCTGATTTCCCACCTCCTTGATTCTGTTGGATGTAGGAGGTTAGTCTGTAGGAAGAAAAGATATTCAGAAGTACAAGAATCCTCACCTTAAATAAGCTAGGAATACTCTGCCTTATCTTTTAGAAGTGTTCTTTAAAGTTACTTCTTCTATCTTCTAGCTACTGAATAGCTGCTGGAAAAACTGGAAAATGGAAGAGAAATATCTTATCTACAAAAATAACATATTAACCCCTAGCAGTTTTGACAAGTGTTAGTGTAAGCAGGGATGGATTGTGCATTTTCAGCAGCATAATAAACAGTGACTGGCTCAGAGTTTTTTCAGAGCAGAATAGAAACAATTGCCTTAATAACTGTTTTTCCCTTTCTCAGTTGTCAGAGACACTTCTGTATAAACCATGAGCCCATCAAAGAACTTGCTTCTTTATTTCAGGATTCAAAGAAGTAGATTGTAGTAGAATTGAAGTATGATCAAGTAGATTGCTTATATATAAAAAATATTGTACGAATTTCTCATTATTACCTTGATTTGAATAATTAACTTGAAAAAAGAGAGGGCATAAAAACCCAAACCCAAGAGAGATTTTCAGATCTGTTTTAAATGAGAGTCTTCATTCTGCATTCTTAAACATTTAATGACAAAATTAGTACTTGAGTACTCGCGTTTGTCCTTCTAAAACTTATGCTCTCTGAAACCTACAAGTAAGGAGGCTAATAAAAAAGAATTGTACTTTCTGATTTATTTTTTTTTTCTGTGAGAATGCTTGTCCTCTCGCATTTGAACTGAGAAAAACTTATTTTCTGTAGGTCATTGGAAAGGGAGAACCCAGTGCCTCCTGTTAAAAGCCTCCATATCTCATGACTAATCCTCTTAGCCATTCTGTCTAAGTTTATCTCCTGACAGCAATCAGAACAGAAAACAGCTGGAGATCAGAATAGGTAATATTAATAGCAACAGAAGCATATGTGGTTTTGCTACATGTAAAGGAAAGATACTATGGAAAAAGGTTTGGATAATCATTAAATTTTTCTATGAATACCTGGAAATAAAATCAAACTCGTTTAGTCCTGCTTAATAGATTTAATGCAAGATGCAACAGAAATATAGTAGGCTATGCCTAGAAGTGCTTAGGATGACAGAGGAATCTAAGATTTGGAACACCACCAGTTAGTGATGTGTGTATCTTGAGTTACACTCCTAATTCTCTTTAAGTGTGTTAGCTAAACAAGTAATGGAATAATAGTGTTCCATGGCAAGCTGCCATCCACATATGCCTTAACTGTATCATGTAATTAAATGAAATTTTACAGTAAATATTTCCATTCTGGGTAGCTACCCACAAGTCAGAAACGGTTTTGTAAAAGGAGCATTTTAGTTAATTAGCCTTCTGTAAGTGAATCTGCTATTTCATGACTCCTGAATAATAAAATTTATGAGTAATGGAATGCATAAAATAATTATTATAATGGTAGTTTTTTATAGCAGTGTGTGGCTACAGTGATGAGATCGTATCCAGGGAGGCCACAACCCGACAGCGGGGGAAACAGATGACACAAGTCTTTTTTGTTGTTTAGCACCAGATCCATTTTATTTCTCTCCTCCTATGCTGGGAGGGAGTGGCAGGTGGGCCAGGAGGTGGAGGACCAGGGGGGCTCAAGCAAAACCCAGCGAGCCAAGAGAGACAGACCTGGGGCCGGGGTTTTATCAGGGGAGGAGACTTAAAATCAGATTGCAGCCTCCTCGGAATGGCAAAGTTCTACCACAGATGTTGCAAAATCAGGAGAAAAAAATCAAGGAGGAAGACCCAACTTGTAGGCGAAGACCTGGGTGACATGGCATGGATACTGGAAAAAAAATAAAAATCCTTCTCAAAGTGAAAGCCATGAAAAGGCATGGGATGCCATGAAGTGCAGGGACATATGGACCAAAGCTTGCCCAATTGGTCCCCATTGAAATCTTGCAAAACAGAAAAGATTTACAAACACTGTGGAAAGGATATATGATCAAATGAAATGCAATTGAAAAAACCTAAAAATTCCAGAAAATTGGGATATTTAGTGACTACAAGAAGATGGTCTGGGAGAAAATGAGGTGCAGTGCAAAGAACCAAAACATGCCAAAACTAACCTCACTCATTAAAAATGCAGGTGTTAGAATGGTAGGTGCTGCTTCCTATCTCTTGTCCCCACCAACCTCCCCTGTTAAAAAGCAAGCTGAATTAACATTCAGGCAACACAATCAAATCTCCACTCAACATCGCAACTGGCTCGGCAATAGTGGCACGAAAGGCTCTTTTGCAAGGTTTTATTACAGAGGAGTAACAGAGTAGCTGAAGGGTAAACCCTGAAGGAAATTGGCAGATCCACGTGGAGCAGGCAACTTAATAAGGGGAAGGGGTGGGGGGCAGAGCTAAGGGCTGGGCAGAGGGGACTGGCTTCCAGGGAAAGGGGAGCGGCCACCAGGATGCCAAGCCAGTGACAGGGGAAGGAGAAACCATAGGAAGTTGTGACACAAACAGTCCATTTGGGGGTCTGTTTTTCCCTGTAGGAGGACTAACTCTATGCTGAGTAGTTACTGATGTTTCCAGGGCTGAGGGCATGGAGTTTGACCAAGGGAAGAGAGTTCATAGGATACTACACCTCCCGTTTTATTTCTTGCTAAGAAGACCTCCCCTATGGACTTGTGAAACACACCACCGGCATTCCCCACTCACCAATAGTCAATCCATTGTAGAGAGGGTTCACCACACACTCAAGACAGTCCTTGAGCAGCAGCGTGGGGGAGTTGAAGCACTATCAAATGTAGAAAGATTATGTAAAACTTTCTATGTTATCAGCTTTCTTAATAATTCATTCACAGAGCCAAACTCCCCCCTTATCAGACACTTCTCCAACACTAGCAGAGCTCAACTCACTGAGAAAACCCCTGTGCTGATCAAAGACCCAGAATCTAAGCAAATAATCTAAGCAAACAATGGGTCCATTTCCATTAGTAACATGGGGCAGAGGCTATGCTGGCATGTCCGCAAAATCTGGCCCCGGGTGGATCCCCGGCAAGAATGTCAAGCCGTTCATCAAATCGCTGAGTGCAGCTCCCAGAGACGCCAGTCCCCTCTGCGCCCCCACCCCTTCCCCTTATTGAGTTGCCTGCTCCATGTGGGTCTTCCAATTTCCCGCTGAGTTTACCCTTCAGCTACTCTGTTACTCCTCTGGAATAAAACCTTGCAAAAGAGCCTTTCTTGCCTCTATTGCTGAGCCAGTTGCAGTGAGTGTTGAGTGGAGATTTCACTGCATTGTCTTGAATGTTAACTCAGCTTGCCTTTCCACAGGAGAGGTTTGCTGGGGACAAGAGACAGGAAGCAGCACCTACCATTCTAACACCCACATTTTTAGTTTCTTTCAATAGATGTATAAATGTGGGAAAATTAAGGGAAAAATTTAAATGGATCATTTTATTAAAATTAACTGTAATCCAGAGGTGCAGTTGTTATTAGTATTTCACATACATGAGTATGAGGGGATATATTTTTCCATTAATTTAATAAGAATGAAATCCACTGGAAAGTTTTCCAAAGGAGTTTTATATTGATGTGGGGCTGTCTGTGCCTAGATAGGCAAAGCTGAATGACAGGATATGTGGCTTATGCCACACAGGAGATACAAAAATGCAGCTATCAAAGCAGTGAAAGTCTAGTTAGGATTTGAAGAAATTAAGTAAATGGAATCTTAAATCATTCCATTTAACTGAAGTAATATTCTCTGAAGTGAGCTTGGGTAAGACTAGAAAAGACAGCCCACAGTAACTTTCAATTCTGTAAGGGGATGGAAGTTTTTCTTACTTTGTGAAGTTGCTTTGTGAACTTTCAGACTCACTAAGTAGAAAAATAATGAAAGCTTGTGGCTAACCCACTAACTCAAGCTAAGGTCTCACACTGGAAAAGTTAGTTTCATGTCAATATCCACTGTATTACTTCTTAAAACTGTGGAGGTTTTTTTTTCCACAAAGAGTCTCAGCTGCGTCTCAGCTACAGAACTGTATCTCCAGAGCTTAAAGTTACCCTAAGCCAGTGCTTGAAGCAGAGTTATTTTATTACAACCAGTGAAAATAAGTAAGCTACATAGCTGGTCCAATGAAAGACTGGTGAGTTAGAAAGCCACATGTGCATATTTATTCAATGATTAGGAAGAAAATGGAGCATAAATTAGTCTTAAAATCTGAGTATCTGAAATGGACACTAAAATTAGTGTCACCTGTCTTGAATTTTTTGTTTACTTTTTGAGGTCCTCTACCCTCTACTCACAGATTAGAACCAGAAATGTAGAGCTGAGCATTCAGCTGGGGTGCCCTTGGTGCTTTTGTGCTAAAAGCCCACCCAACAATCGGAGTGCTTTTAGTGAAGCCACAGTGAAAATGCTAAGAAAGATCTCTTATATTTGCAGCTCTCCATTGCTGAAAGCTAGTGAGAGAAATGCTGCTGTATATCTATAGCACCTCAGTGTCTAGGAACAGCCATAGCAAGGAGCTGTGCCTAAGGCAGAATATCCCAGTATGAGTGGTTTTGTTCTGCTTCCCATTCACTATTATTTTCCTGTCTTTCACTGTAAGAGATTCTGCACTTTGGATCTGTAAGTAATTTAATACCCTTACTCAATGAAGAGAAAAAATGATTTTGCTGTATCTGCAGGATGTGTTCTGCAAAAAGATATAAATGCTACTGTAGCAGTCATTACCCTAAGGAGGTAGCAAAAATAGAGTAGATATGCTAGTTTATCTTGAAAGACCATTTAAAAATTAATTTGATATTCTAGCTAAAAGAGTCATGCAGTGAAACTCTACTCCTTCCTTTGGGAGACTTACACTGCCTAAGAGGGCTGAAATCTGTTAGAAATTAGAAATCTGTTTCTGCCACAAATGCTTAAATATTCTTTATCTTGTTTAATCCTTTTACTCCTAGATACATTTTTCTTTGTGCCATGCTGATAATTTTCCTTTTTCATATAATCTTTTCAATAGTTTTTATAAAAAGTCATTATGTTAGTGTTTAATTATTCATTTAATGTAAACATTCTTGGTTATTTTTTCATATCTAGGCTTCAGATTAGCAATCATTTCAGCTGCATGTTGCTGAATTCCTTCTATTAAACAGTGTCACGTTCTTTCCATTCCCTACCCCCTCTAATTTTTCTATCTGCAGTTGCAAGAGATCCATAATAACAGAAAACAAGGGACTTCTTATTGAGACTGGTTTCAGTATGAGATCAGAGTCTCATATATCCTAGCCTGCTTGTGTCTAATTTGCTGTCAGCTTTGTCTGAAGACTCCTGCTGTATTACCTGTTTAATTCTTGCTGCATGGGTTTTTTCCCTCCCTTTTCAGTGTCAGGGTCTCAAATTAGTTTCATTGTAGTTGTGCTTGTGAGCATTTTCCTACTGTATTGTATGTTAAGAGTGCACAGAAGTAGCATTCTATGGCTTACAGAATGTGGATTCTATTTCTGGTTCTCCCACTGGTCTGCTGTGTGATGTGAGACCTGTTATCCTGTTTTCCTCTGTAAAATGACAATATGGTCCACCTTTCTCCTGGAATCATAGATCTCTGTCGACATTATAGTGATAGGACAAAAAAATTAAAACAAAAAGCTTACAGAATAAGAGTTCTGTGGAAAATCCAACAGACTAAAACCAAGAGGTTAAAAAAGCAAGATTGAAAAAGCTGCAAACTCATATTTTCTTATATTACTGTAAGAACTGATTTGAACTAACTAAATATTTTTAATAATGCTAGATTTTCTTTTCACTTTTCTAGCTATTTAATTGCTTTTGTGAGGAAAAAAAAAGGATAATCCTTTAGCTAGTCATATCTCTTAAGTGTTTTCTCCAGGTGTGTATTAAGCCAGTGCATAGCACTCAATAGAGTATACCTTTTACTTGGTCTGTATATCTATGGTTCAGACCTTTTTTTCAGAAAATTATTACATTTTTATTATTGTTCTATTCTTTATTAGCTAACATTGTACTAGATAAAAATTCCAAAGCAAGTATAGACAACAGCAGGTAGTAAACCCAGAAAATATGTGGTTTATTTTTTCTTCCTCCAGAGCTACTACAAAATTCCACTCTAAGTACTGGAGTCTGTTTAAGAATACAAGCACCTTTAGTATAACAGATTTATACCATTAAAAGTATTGCTTTAACACCTCCTCACTTAGGTGGAAGGGTCCAATATGAAATCAGTTACACCCACTTTATATGACTGAGCAAATCCCAGCATGATTTTTTTTGTTGTTGCCATTGATTTTATTTTCCTTCCTTAGCCAACCCCCTTGGAAGTCAGAAAAAAAATGCATACTGATATCACCTGAACCAGAAGCAGACATAACCACTCAAAATAAAACTTAATTTCTTTAAGCCTTGGGAAGCTAGGGAGCATATTTGCATTCTCTGCATAAAGGGCTGCTACCATACACAGCCTCATAAAGTGCACACTGAGGCCTGCTATTCATGTTCACATGAATAAGATGGGAAACAAGCAAACAAATACTCTCTTTGTGGTACATTTTACTTTTAACCTCTATGAAATATTTGCTGATTTAACTCTCAATGGAGAAATTAGGACAGCAATCCTAATTTTTTGTCTGTTTTGACATGGAGGCTCAAAGAAAAAAGAGCAAGTGGCTCTCCTAAGCATGTGCTTGGGTGCATTGCTTTGATTAAATTACAAGTTAGTTCCCACAGGTCAAGGCTTGTTTTGATGTCTGGGAAGGTCTTGTCATTCCATTGATTATAAGGTTGTGTCAGGGTACCTAAACGCTCATTTGGGTGCATTTTGCTTTGGATTTTCTTTCCTCCTGAGCAATAATTGATTTAAAATTCTTTTGGTCACATAAAGATTTAGCACTGCTAAAGGACAGCATTTTCAATTGGAACTGGTCATAGTGATATCTAACACAAGGTGATGCTTCACATCTCTGAAACAATGGTATTGTTTCTGCAGTATGGGCAAGAACTTCAAGCAGAGACCGAAAATTGCTAACTTTTTCAGCTGTACTTATGTAACCCAAAAAATTTTAGAGCACCTCTTGCTCCTCTTTCAATAAGAAAGCGTTCAATTTTAAGAGTTCAGATGTTTTAAAAATAAGGTCCTTTGTGTTGAGCAAAGTTAGACAAAAGTTTGGGATGAAACAGCTTGCTGGCTAGTGCAGTAGTCACAAGACCATCCTTTCTTAAAATGTAAGACTGCAAAGGATCTGAGCTATCAATGCACCCTTCTGCAATAGATTATCTCATTATGTAATCTCTTTCATAAAATGATTTGTCTTCATCTTGAAACTGGTCACTTATCTCTTCCCTTTCCAAGTTCCTTTCTGATTTCCACAGAACACCCTGGGTAGCAGATGTGTTCTGATCTCCTTCCTGTGATTTTTAGCACCATGCTGCTTTGTGGTCTAGGTCTTAACTAATATTCATCTGAATTTTTTCTTGTACACTTATTCCTAAAAGTTTCCTTATTGATGTTTGTTGTCTGCGTATACGTATACACAGATAATACAACAGCTAACCAAATTCCCAAGCCCTTTCTCCTTTTACTTATAGTGTGGAATTACAATTCCTTTGGTTTTAAATAATGAATTTCTTCTGTGTCAGTTTTATTTAGATTTCATCTGCTTTGAATAAGGGTGAACAGAATTTTGCTCAAATGTGCTTGAGACCATACCTTACAGTGTATTCCATTAATACCTTACATCTTAACTGAAAACACCTTGCCAGAGACAGCCTGTGTTCACATTAAACATCTTTTTTGTGGTTTAGCTCATGCTGGGGTTGGCTATGACAGCCAAATTTTTCTCCTTCACTGTCATTGCTCACTAAAAAGTTCTTCAAGACTTATTAATCCCCAATAATGAGATTCTGCACGTATTAGATATTTTCAACTGTAATTGTGCTTACAGCTCCCAGTGCAGTATTTTTATTTAAGAAAGTTTGGGATTTGTTATATATTGATTGCTTAACTGTGATTATTTTTAAACTTGGTTTATTTCCTTGACTTTAGGTTTTAGATTCTTAAATTGCAAGTGTATGAGCCCAATTATAAAACCCATATTTGGGATTTTCAGATTTCAAACATGTTTTGTACAGTCATTCCATGAAGCACAATACTCCGTTTCTGCCTGCTTAAAGATGGTTAATGATAAACACAGTACTGTGTCTCCTGCGTTGCATGTATTCTTTCTAATGTAAATCATGATTTTTGGATTCTACCCCTTTTTTTTTTTCTGGTAACAACAATTATATAGGGTGAAAAGGAGACTCTCAAAAGTTTTAGTCTAAATCTGTTAAACCATACATTTAGAAGTCTATCAGGAATCTGGACTACTGTGTGCATTCATTTGTTCCTTATTTTATTGCCTTTTTGAATTCAGTGTAATAGCTCTATTTTATTCATTCCCAAACACAGAATTTAAGATGTTCATCCTGGGAGTAGGTAGGAAAACTGATAGAATAAATCTGGGCTCTATTTGCAACTGCGCTAGAACAGACCTTGTCCAACCTCAATGCCCCAAACACTCGTTATCTCATAAATGAAGGGGCTGTGGCTTGTCTACCATTTCAGATGAGGTCAGGAGATTTTGCTGAGGGATGGAAACAGAACCTATTGAATACTGGAAGAGATGACAGGGGTCAAACAAACACATACTTCAACCAAGTACTAAGGATGCTTTAAATATGTCAATTAAAGAAAAAAAGCAGAAATGACAATATGTGTAATTTTTTTCTTGTATCTTTTCCCTTCTATTCTTGCAAATATTTATTTTAGCCATGGTCTTGATTCATTAGGCACATATGCACATTAAGGAGATATTCTCTAGAACTAAACACATTCTCAAGTACCTCACCAAACCTTGCCTAAGCACTTGGTAGATCTTGTTTTCAGCTTTGGCTGGATTTTTAGTGCCACTTTTGGATGCCACATTCAGAGGCACACAGGAATGTTTTTGTCCTAGCCAGGGGGACTTCAGAAATGATGGAGTTTCATTGCATGGCAGCCAAAATCCCATGAGGATGCAGCAATGCTTCAGGTTCTTACAAATGTCTGAAGAGATCTAAAAGAGCAGAAGTGGTAAGCATTAGTGTCACCCTTCGAAAGACAGACTAAACTGATATATGAAGAGGTTACACTTCTCTGTTTTACAGAATAAAGTAGAAGCAGGCAGAAGAGCCTTTTTAATCACCAGTGCTGTAGGCAATATACCAGTAGTGTGTGTCATTTTCCTTTATAATAAAACTGATTTACTGAAAGAATTTTACAGTTAAATTTACAAGTGGAAATAGCAAATTTCTGTCTTTCAATGCTGCCTTCTATCATCTGCAGAATAACTGCTCATTACAGGATGTTCATTTGTATCTTTAACTTTTAAGGACAGTTAGACAATAAAACAAGAGCCCAAGGGAAACTGCTAAACTACCCCTTTCTAGAGCACATACATACTCACTAAAAGTAAGTTAGGTTAAAAGAAATCTGTTCTGGCAAAATAGAAAAAATGGTCTTCACTTTCTCAATAATTCTGTACATATGGCTGAGTGAGGATCATGACATCTTGTTTATGTGGTGTTGGATCTGGCTTACAATAGCACAGAAATATTTAGGGTGCAAAGTGTTAGGGTTGCATGGTGTGACTAATTGTTCATGGGTGTGCAGCAGGGTCGTGCTCGATCTTTGATCAAGCAGCATGTGTGATCATAAAGTAACTCTATGAATCTCTTACTCAAGTTTTCCCAGTTGCTTATTTGCAGAAGAAGGAGACTATTTATTGTGTATCAACTGTTACAGCAGTTACATGTTTATTGGAGTGGGCAGAGGGATTTAGAAAGCTGCAGCCCAATCATATTTTCTGTTAGCACCATCTGGAACTGCATGTGTTCTTCACCACATGGTGCAATAGAAAAGGTAAGCATCCCTTCTTTGTCAGCATCCTGGCTGTAGCCACTCCTTTTCAGTGGAGCTATCTTTAATAGGAGCAAAGAAAGCACATAACCCAGTAATGACAAGATAATGGAAGGCATAGAAAACTTTTTTGATTATGACACAGAGGTGAAGCAATGATCTATATGACGTCTTCTGTTATACTTCGTTTCTTGTTACAAACACCACTCTGAAGCTTTTTGACCAGACCCCCCTCAAAAAGACAATTTTACAGTGTGAAATGCTCTGGTATCTGTCTAAGTATGAAACACTGTGAAACTGTGATTCTGAAAGGATCTATGAATTCCAAAGGAACAAGCAAGTCTGAGACCGCCCATATGCTCTAGTGTCAAAAAGACCTAATACAGAAAGGTAGAAAAAATAAGAGGGAAATGATGTTGCTTCTGTGCATGGCTTTGGTGATAGAAAACATCATCTGGTTCTCTTTTCCAAATTTCAATATGGATTTCTTTAAAAATAGTGTGGAATACAGTAATAAATCTTATGTGGTCTTAGGATCATTGAAATTGTTTCACAGTGAAGAATTTGTGGCTTTGTCTGCTTAGTTTATCAAAAGAAAGAAATTTGCTGAAGTTAGGCTGGGCAAGAACTTGTGCAGGGATAGAATAACAGGTGCAAAGGAGGTGTCCAACGCCATGTCAAAGAGAATAGCTAGAAGTTAGATTGAGCAGAAAATAAATGTACATTTCGCTAGGTAGATTTAATGGTGGAATGTAATTGATCCTACTTGATTTTAGGATGTATATAACCTTAAAAGGAGGAAGAAAGACTATAAGCTGAGGAGGAAGAAAGCACAGTTGCAGATTTGTACTGTTTTTATGACATATATACGTATGACATATGACACCATGCTCAGTATGTAAAGTTGGGGAAGAAGGAGGAAGGGGGTGGCATTCGCAGTGATGGTGTCTGTCTTCCCAAGTCACCTTCATGTGTGGTGGGGCCCTGCTCGCCTGGAGGTGGCTGAACACCTTCCTGCCCATGGAAAGTCGTGAATTCATTCCTTGTTTTTCTTTGCATGTGTGTGTGGTTTTTGCTGTCTCTATTGAACTGTCCTTATCTCAACCCATGAGGTCTCTAGCTTTTACCCTTCTAATTGTCTCCCTAGTCCCATAGTGGGGGCATGAGTGAGTGGCTTCCTAGGGATTGGTTGGTGTCTGGAGCTGAACCACAAAAACATAATTAAATATTGAACTTCTAGGTCATAAAAAATTATGTGGAATGCAGGAAACCACAAACTGAGAAATGAGCTTGCCATACAGTGACTGAAGTGTTCTACATCAAGTTACAGAATTGTCTTAGTACTTTTCATCTTAATTAGATGTTTCTGGTATATTTATCATACAGTGTTTTCACAGGATCATGGATGTCATCTCTATGATGGATCATCTATATAACTTTAGATCTGGAATTTATGCCTTTAGTATAGCATATCCTAGATCCAGAATAATACTTAAATAAAAATCTGAAATGTTACTTATCCAATGACGCTCTCTGTGGTCTGTGGCACAGATACTTCAATTTTGGAATTATCAAAAAATATGGTGACAGTAAAGGTCTTTCAGTGGCATAATTGGTGCCCAACAAGGAAAATTATTCCCTACAGCTTCATTAATAATGCATTGAAAGCCCTTATTAAAGCAAAAAGTTGAAATAGGAAATAGTCCTAACTGGACCACTGAGACTCTGTTCATTATGGCTGCCAAATGGCAGACTAATCGTGCTTATTCTGGGTAGTTTATGAAAATCTATTTTGGAAGGATAGAGGAAGAAAAAGAGAGTAATAATTGTCATCTTTAACTATGATGGAGAGACTCTTGTCCTTATCTGATTAGCTAATGGACTGTTAGAGAAACCTAAACTTACAAGAATCAGTTTGAATCGAAGTTTAAAAGATACCAGACTGAAAGGTATACCCAGGAAAGCTGTAAAGGTGAAAACATTCACTCTTGTACCAAAGTGTTCCTTGACACCAGCACATGTACTGGAATTTTTGACATTAATAGTGATTTTGTTTTATATTGTGTGGTGGACTAGGCAGTGTTAGGATAATGGTTGTACTCAAGAATCTTAAAGGCCTTTTCCCGCCTTAACTCTGTGATTCTCTTCTATAAATAAGATTGTTCTTGTTATTTTTAATTTATTATCACTTTCCTTTTTCTTTCCTCTGCTTCAAATAATTGGTAAATAAACTTTGTAATTGCTCTTGTACACATCTGTGTCCAGTAATAAAAGGTTAGTGAAACTGAAACAGAATGCACATTATGGAGATGCAGCAGCAATATCTGTATTCAAATCTTCTACCTTTTGGATGAAATGGTAAGCAGTGAAGTGGGAAGTAAGCTCTTTGGTTATGCATTCCTGGATGTTCTGTTTTACTGAAATTAATCTTGATTTTCCTTTAAAGTGTAAAAGGACACAGAGTCTGTTTGTTTCAGCTCATTGCTTGAATTGTGTCATTTGTAAATTTCTCAGTAACAGATGTGCAATAGCACTTAGTGTACTAAGTGTGCTAAGCACATCTACTCTACTAGTACTGCTAGCACTGTGACTTACAAAAAACTAAGCTATATTTAATTTGCAGTAAGGAATGATCTCAGACGTCTTACTGTGTGACTGAGACATATGCTTCAAGTGCATTTTGTTTATAAATATGCTGTGATAATGTGCCATCTACTTGCAAATGGTGATTACTACTTATACTTTAAGCTGTGATAGTCACAGCAACCTGAAGGATAGAGTATGCAGAATGCAGGCATTAAAAAAAAAGTTCAACACAGTGTTGCAAAAACTATTTGGGTTGGTTTTTTTGACTAAAGGACACAAGGGTAGAATTACAACAGATTTATTTCAAGATCATGAGATGCCCCCTGCCACTGCCATATGGGAAGGATGTATTTCTAGGAATTTTTGAGGCGTTTATACATGGATGAAATAAACTATTAAACATGGTTATCCAATATTACACAGGCATCCTTTAGTCCTCTCCAATCACACTTGCTTCCTTTGAAGTATTCTTAGGCAACCTGGTGCAGTCTGGTTGTTAACATTTCACCTTCTGAGGTCCAGATGTTTCCCTTCACTTACCAAAAATAAGGAATTGGGGTTTCTTTGTCTGCTTAGGGTATCCTGCTTATGTCACTTCTCAGGTTTGCTATTCAGCTGTTTAAGCTCAGCAGTTAACTCTTTTGTCACATACATTACCTGAGACTTGCCCAGTGTTTCAGATAGGTAAGTTTATTTATGGGCTTGTAGGTTTCTATAAACTAATTTTACAGAAGGGTCGCAGGAAGTATTTAAGAAAAATTAGTCTGTACTATTATACACTACATCCTGTAGTGTACAATATGTGTGAGAAATTCCTAAAAAATATTTTTCACTTTTTGTGGATGGATAAATTGTACTATTTTGCAAACAAATAACTAGAAGTGAACCCAGTTTTTGAAGGTATTCCTCACTAGCAAAAGGCAGTGGCTTGCACAAAGAGTTCCCAGAGCATATTATTCTGCTACCAGGTGTCAATCAATGGTATTTTGGTCCAGCTGTGTGGCGTAGTATTCACAGTCTCTAAATTGCATATGCACAGAGGTATCCTTCTGCATAGGGCAGCCCAGTGAATCTCAGATATACAGATCTGCTTTATCCCTGTGGGACTTCCACAGACAAGTTTGAAGGTTACATTCACCGAGTTTCATTAGTGCAGGAAAAATCCAAACCAACATAGTGACACTGCCATGCCATTAGAATATGAAGAGGGAGTTTTTGTAGGTGGTAATCAGAATTTTTCATCCCATCTCAGTAATTTCTTTTACTTGAAAGTTTCTGTTACTGCTAAAAGAGAGGTGGAAATACAGACCTGTTGATATTTACATTCTTTCTAAGGGTGAAATATTTAACTAATCCTCCAGTATTGCTTTGTATGAAAATTGTGCAGCAGATATGATTCTGTGTAAGTCTGGATAGACTGAACTGTGTGACCTGGATATACAAAGAGCAAAATTAGATTGAGCAATTGATTGCAGTTAGAGACAGCCTGATCAGCAGGAACAAAGAAGCAGCTGTACTGCTTTAACTAACATCAGAACACAATCAGAGCAAATAATTAAATATACTTTTTTCCTTGGCCATGCTTTCATAGGATTGCCTTTTTATTAAAAAAAAAAAAAGCACCTTTTTTTTTTCTGTTTTGAAAGTAATTTTATAAAGTGACAAGATATAAATATCATGCTTTCCATTTTTCAGTTTCTCAGTCCTCAGATACTCTGAAATAGATTAAAAATTTATCCCAAATATAACAGTAGTGGATTTTTAAAATAGACTTCAATTTTTGGGCATTTTATTAGGATAGGTTGCTGGATAGAGGAAACCAGTAAGTTTATTCATGATGGAAAAATATACAGCATGAGTTGTTAACCGAGATTTTATAACAAAGTCCCTAGCCATAGGGAGATTTTGTAAAATTTTTCTCCTACGAGGAGAGTTTCAACTGGATCTCGCTTATTTTGTTCTGACCTTTCCTTTTATTCTTCTTTGCTGACTGTATCTGTTAATCATACTGTCTTCGGAATATGCATGTTGCTGTCACCTCATTTTGTCAGGTGATACATTATGAAGTTTTATTATTGTCCCTATAACATTGCTAAATTAACAGCAAACTCCCTTCTCCAGGACTGACTTCTTTCTGTAGTTTTTGTGCATCTGTACTTTGTCTCCTTTTTTTTTTATGTGATTAGATCCTGAATTTATTGTAAGATTTGAAGGACATATCTGTTCCAGATGTCATACACAGATGCCTCCTATAAACTTTGCCTCTTGTTTTGCTAAAAGCATTAATGCCATCTAAGGAGCCCTGCTGATGGGACTGATATTGCAGCATCTACTGTCCGCCATTATTCTTCTTCTGTTTGCTGTGATTAATTCTGCATGCTTGCATATTGCTTGCTCAGTCAGGTGAAGTCTCTGCAGTTGATGGTGGATGTCTGGTTTAAACAAATCTGTTGTAATTAGCACACACATCTGTCAGCAACATTTCCTTTGTTGTTGAGAAAACACTTCATCCTCTAAAAGAATAAAAAGGTTCATTAGAAGCACTGTGCTTTGAAGTAATAATTCTAATGATACATTCTGTTATGAACCATAACATTAAACAAAGCAGAGTTGAAGATGCATATTTCTTGTGGAAATTTATAGCATCCCAAAACCTACTTAACAAATTTCTTGCCCTGATTATTTGGCTCACTTCACCATGGATGATCAAATTTTTTTTTCAACAACATACCTTGCAATCAAGAAGCAAAATCAGCAAAAAGGATGAATACTTCAGTATTTTTTTCTAATTAGGAAACAGAGGGAAATTAAGATTTGTAAGGAAGGTGTATAAGCAGAATTTGTCCACCTCTGCCACTGAGCTAGTCAGCGTGCAGTATGAATGAGATGAAGAATGGATTCACAGATGTCTGTTATGCAAATTTAATCATAAACCCCTCTGATGGTCAGTTTGTGTTTTTCAGTATTTGAAGGTGTTTTTTGAAAACTGTATTTTGTAGATTCTTACCTATAGGTTATCGTCTTCCAACATCCTCCCTTATTTTTAACTGAGTATTCACAGGTTTAATTTGGAATTCCCTTCTCGATCAATAGAATTTGAAGGCACTTAACCTTCAAATTTTGATTTGCCATGCTGTTGTTGAGAGACAGGCAGTAAGTGCTGCAAACCTTTAGTACCATATTTTCTTCAGTTTCTGCTGCTTTCAAATAGGAAACCAAGACTTGCAGATGAAGTATTAAAGGTAGCTTTTTAATCCCTTTGGATAGTCTCACTAACTGTGCGGATTACATCAGGTGAAAATTAATTTTGGACATCTGAAATATTTGTAGGATCAGGACAACAAATTGCAAGTAATGAATTTATTTGTAAAAACTAGTTGCTTGCTTACCATGAGAGAGTAAGAAAAGAAATTGTCAAAAGGAATCATATCTCATTTACTCTCTGGACAATTTTCCATAATGTCTGCTAAGCAGAAGGAATATTCTCCAAACTCTGAGTTCCCCTCAGAGTTTCCAGTGAGACTCAGACCTCATTTATTCCCCTAGGATAGTAACAAGAGAGAGAACTGGGATGCTTCACCTTGAGAATAACACTTGTGCCTCTGACATCAGTGTTCTAAGAATGGACTCGAAAGAACAGTAATCTCCCAAAAGGGAAGCAAAATGGGGAGAAATGTGTCCAAAATACAACCTCTAAATTAATTTAAGAGAACCTACATGCTGCTCTGAAAGCATCTTATGAAAGTACTCTGACCTTCCTTCTGTGGGGATGTCAGAGTGAGAACACATATTAGTGTAACAATGTTTCTCCTCCCAAGATGTGCACAGTTTCAGTTTAATTTTAGATAAGGCCTTGTGATCTTTGACAGATCGAGTGGTGATTTCCTAAGACTCAGGGGAAAAAAGGTTGATGATGTGATGTACAAAATCATGTTCATGCATGTACCAAAGGTTGAGGTGGAATTCACCATCCTTCCTACTCATTCTCTTTTCATCTTACTCCTTACAACAAATACTTCTTAGCTAAATTATGCAAGAATACTTAGTACACACCTTTATCCTTCTGTGTGGTACTCCATACTATAAACATCTGGGAAAACTATAGTCCTGTTGATTCATACCTGCAATGATGAGTGTGAGAAAACAAATTTTAACAATGATTTTGACAGCAATGCCAACAATTTGTCACTACTGTTTATCTGATCGTGTTGTTCTGTCCTACTGATACCATCTCTTGGCCAAATAGTTCTAGGCAGGTCACTAGAAGTCAATATAAGAGCTATAATGGAAGAATATGAACAAGAAAAGATTCCTTGCTATTTCCTGTCTTTCAGCTCCAATTCTGCCTGTTAGAATTGCTCATCTCCAAATCCTGCTCAAAACAATGCTTAGTGGGTGTTTTTGCGCATAACACTGTGATAATGAGAGAACTTTTTTCTATTAGGGTATTTTCAGTATCATTTGGTTAAAAAATAGAGGTTTTTTTAGTACTCTGAAGTGATACTTTGTTATTTAACCCCAGCAACAGCCCCAAACCACCTAAATGACATTGTTTATGTTTTTTAATGTAGTTATGTAAAAGTAGGGTACAGTGGAACATAAATGTTAATGATTGCCATTACAAAGGTCTTACAAGGATCAACAGACTGAGTTTTGTGAGTTTTTCCTCATGCTGAAGTTGTCATCATCATTAGGTGCAATCAGGTGTTCTGGAAATTCCCTTGCTGTCCAGGTCTATTTTGAATTAAGGCTGTATACTCATTTTTTTTATTCTTGCACAACTCTGTCATATATTTCTTCTTTTCTTGCTGTTTTTTGTGTCTAAGCAGGCCTTTCTCCCTGTGTTGGTTCCAGATTTGGAGGCATGATGGAACAGATGGTATAAGCCAAAGGCTGGTGCAGCAGAAAATCACTGCTTCATGTTATGGTAGTGAGTAAAAAGGTTTTTGGGTTATGGTTGCCTCTTCTTGCGTGTTTTGTAGTAGCAAGGTTGTAGAAAACATGCTGTAATCTCTACAAGCTCTTGAGTCAGAGCTCATGGAAGTTGGGAGGAATCTTCCCAATGACTTAAATAGTTTTGTAGGAAGCCTTACATTCAAGTTAGTCATTATGCAAATGTTTTACAAACATTTAACCTAACTTACATAATTAAACATATTTTTATCCCTTATTGTTCTTTTTATGTCTGCTATCCTTCAGGATAAGGAACGTATGTGCTCTGTTCCAAGAAACCCTTTTATTACGTTCAACTACTTTGTAGGGTTGTACCAAGCAATGCATTAGCCATAGATAAAATGGTGTGCACCTTTTAATTTAGTCACTATCAAAATTCCCAGAGCATTTTTTTTAATGAGGCATTATTTGTCTCTAATGTTTTTGCTCCAGTATGCATTTTGTTTTAAATATTCATCTTGGTCTGAAGAAACAGCTCAGAAGAAGCTTGGTTGCACATAAAGTTAATTACAAAACTTTTCTTTAGGTTCCATTGTCAATTCATAACAGATTTCAAGCTGTCAATTAAAATTATTTTCATGTGTCTACAGAAGGTTATGAGTAGTTCCATACCTGTCTTTAGTGCACCTATTAATATTACAGTATATAATTGGAGTTCTGTTGAGTCTTGGAGCTGACAGCAGCTCGTCAACATACTTCTTGCATTCTGACACTTTCACCAGCTCTTAGAAAACATATTTATCTAATTATAAAAATACCAATTGTGTGCTGTTGCAGATATGAACATTAAGGGAAGGACTAATGTATATTACTTATTCTTGTTCTGTAATAATGAGCAGAATGACTGGCTCAATTAATCAGTTCACTTGATGTCCTGAATTTGTTGTGTCTTCTGGTCTTTTGTTTTTGAGCCAACAGCAAAAAATAATGATGACTTTTCCGCTAGGTGTTGCATTAGGATGTTTTATAGGAGACTAAACAATCTCAAATTTATTTCATATTCCATGCTTAAAAGAAAGCCATGAAATCTAATAGCACTCTGCTTTGCCATTCATAGACAAAGATGGTATATAAGGTTCAAGTATGTTAAGAACTGTAGTTTTTTCCATCCTTTTTGCTTTTACTGAATTTGGCAGCTTATAAAGATTTAGTTGCTTTCCCCAGTTCTCTGAAATGAAAACAATTATTTAAACTCTCTTATGGTCTTTGCAATTCAGGACTCATAATAAGATAACAGCAAGTCTGGAACATGATTCTGCTGCTGCTCTAAAAGGCTTGGCCTGAGTCTCTGCAGTCATTTAGAATTGTTTGGAAGTGCTATGGAGTTAGAACCATAGCAATAGCACCTCACATTGCAGTGAAAAACTGCTCAACACACATATTGTAGATAAGGACTGAGGCAGTTTTTTTATTAGACATCTAGTTAATGAAAAATCAGTGAACTGCATCTTCAGGGTCAGTATTAGTAATGCAATAGATAAACCACAATAATAGGCATTTTAATATATTAAACTTCAGGTACAGTTTTCAAACCACCTTTCTATACTGAATCCTGGAAAGCTCTAACCCTGCCCTGTGTCAACCCACTGTCATGAAGTTTCCCCTATTTACACAAGACTCCTGTTGGAGATGTTGGTACTCCAACTTCCCGTGAACCTTAGCCACTTCCCACAACCCCTTGGCACACACTTTGGTGAAAGCACAGCCCAGGTGCACTTGTGCACCCCTGGCCTGTGTGTTTCTGCCACTTCTGCTTTGTATTGCCTGTCCATTACCTGAGTGCAGGCTGCTCACAGCATGTAGTGGCAATGATTCTGCCACACCCCTGTGGAGAACACAGTGTAGATCTTTTCTGACACAAAACCCAGTTTTGACTTTGTTCCCGTGTTGCAACCATTCATGCTGCTTTTCTATTTACACTTACTCTCTTACCTTGCCAGACACTGTTATCCAGACCATGTTACTGAAGAATTCTAGGGCAGGACTGTACAGATTCACCCACCACTTTTTTGGAATATGTGGTAGGGATCTAATGTGTTGGCAGCTATAGAAGAACCTGCTGCTCAAATATTTTTGTCAGAGCCCAGTTGTAGGACCAAGGACGCTATGTATTTAGTTGAGAATAAGGTTGTATATCTGTTGGTTGCTAATTTTTAACAACTCAAGTTGCACAATTTTGGGCACATTCCCACTGGCACATTCAGATTTCCTTTTGGGCTTATTGCCCTCCTTCATTTTGTACTTCCTTTTTCTGATTTTATTGGGTGGTATGTCTGTTCCTGCAATGCCAGGAATCAGGTCACTGTACTATACAGAGGTGTTATTTCTAGCAGCATAATGTACTTAGGACCATGTGGAGTTGCTAATCCTGCTGCTTACTTGTAATTAGTGGTAATAGTGTCACATAACAAATCATTAGCATGAAACATTCATGGAATTTTTCATCCAGATTTCAGCATCACCTGTCAATCACAGGTGTCTCAAAAGTAGATGAACATTTTCCAGTCCAGTTATTTTTTCAGCATCCTTATCAGGTGTGACATTTTTTTGTTGAAACGATAACCTTGTTTGCATTTATCTCATTAGTAGTATTTGTGTACAAGCATTCATATCCATTTCTAGGCCTTGTAGTGCCTACAGGCACATATTCATATTTAATTTCTTTCCTGTGAAGTATGCATGTTATAAAATGTCAGGGTGCAGCTCTAAACCCTCCAACTCCTTTTAGTCTTCTGGATAATTTTAAATATTTCTTTTGTGCATTATGCAGGTAATGGTGTACTCTTCTACATGTTTTGTCCTATTATTTCTTATTCAGGGAAGTTTTATACTTATTGATATTTACTTCAGGTGGGAAGTTGTTCTTGTTTTTATTACCTTTTATTTTTAAAAAGTTCCTATTTTAATTCTGTATCTTCCCTGCAGTTGGCAACACCCAAGGTGTGCTCTTCAATCATCATGAACCACAGGCACTCTTCCTAGAAATTGTGGAACTCAGTGCATGGTCTAAGATAGATGACATAACACGAGGCTTAGTGATTTGTCAAATAAAGGGTCTTTTTTGTTCTAGGATAAAGGGAGCTTATCTCATACTGCTTTTGGATGATTTTAGAATGCACCCTGACCTGTTCTGGCAGATAAATACATGGCAATTTTTTGTGAATTTGGAACCCAACCTTCTTACTGTTAAAGTGACTCCTTGATCTGTAGCAATAGAGCAAACTATTGATTTACATGGCCACCTAGGAATCAGCCCATTCACTCTGGAAGATCTTTCTTGTGGAATTTTGATCTGACACATCTGTGTTAGGGTTGAACTGCTTTCTTTTGGACTTCTCCATGAACGGAGAGAACACTTTAGGGAGGGTGAGAGGTTAGAACATTGCTAGAACTGCCCTCCATCATACAATGCAGAAGAATATGGATAATCTGAATCTCACATGGAATTTGATAGACACCAAGCATTCCTGTCCTAATCAATGAGGCTGGTGATACAGGACATGCAGAGTGATACAGGACTGCCTACATCTAGGTAAATGACAGATTCCTTCAGAAATTCAAAAGAGACGCTGCATTCCCTGACTTTACAATCCATGCTGTTTGGAAGAAGCATGTGATCGGTTCTGTAGAGAAAACAGATGACCTGATCATTCAGATGCCATATTAAATAAGAAATAATGGAGACTGGGAATTTAGATCTCAGCCATTCATAAAGTGTAAGCTAGAACCAATTTATAGATATGAATATAGATATACAAATACATAGACATATGCAAACATTTTACCATTCAATTTCATCAACTTAAGTATGTCAAAACCGGTAATTATGCAATAACCTAAGCTTTGTAAGGAAAGGATATACCTTGGGGTTTTGTTGTTGCTGTTGTTTGTGGTTTGGAGGGGTTTTCTTTGGTTGGTTGTTTAGGTTTTTGCCCTTTAGGTACGTGCTTTTAAAATTGTTACAAAGCAGAATCCTTAAATGAATGCTTGCAAGAATAGAACTCTTATGTGTTCAGCTGTGGAGATATTTACTGAGAGGGGAACAGTCCTGGCCCATTCTTAGTCTTCTCAGTAAGGTTGTTCATCCGATAAAACTGTCTCTTCTGTTTTATGTTTATACATAAAAACTGCCAGACAATATAATATTTGTCTGGAAGACTAGAACTATGAATGTGCAGAAAATTTTTATTGCTCTAGGAACATATGCATTTAGAGTGAGAGCTTTCCATCCCTGTAAGGCCCAAATGGATCTCTACAAGCTCAATTAAACTTCAGCAGAATTGCTGAAAACCCACAGATGCTTCCTCTTGACTTTGTTGAGATTTGGTTCATGTTCAAAGGATGAAATGGACATATATTTCAGTTTTACTGGAATTTCTCTTTATGTAGGGCAAATTAGGATTCCAGAAATACCTTACTAAACATACATTTGTATGTCTGTGTTAATTGCAAAATATTGTTAATAAATATTAACTTAAGGTTGAATTTTCTATGTACTTATTTGGAATAATCCCACCATAGACAACATTTATTGCATGGAAGAACATTTTGCATGATAGATTTTGGAATGGAAAAGAAAAGCCAATTCTCCCTCTTTTTCTCATGTATTTAAAAACTTGTTAAAATTGTTGTTCAAAGCAAAATTTTGTTGGCTAATGTTTCATATTTGAACTTTATGAGGAGATTAAGCTACTGTGAGGAGAGAAGTTGTGCATATTATGATTAATGTAATTCATGGCATTCTAAAGTTGTTTCATTTATTTATTCACATAGAAAAATGACAGAAAGAAAAACACTTCAATTATTAGTCTAGTGCTGTAATAAGTCTTGTGCCTGAAGGAGTGCTAGGCATTGGGAAGTTGAACTTGAAAGAAACTATATGGACATTAATATAGAAATCTGCCTGTAAAAGTGAACCAAAGTCAGGCTGACAGTGTGAATAAACAAAGGCAAACTGGATGCACATTATTCCATGCTTCATTCATTACTCTAGACAGTTCAATTACAATCTGAAAGACATATGGAGTAGTTACCACAGTTGTTGTCTGCTGACTTTGGAAATATATGCAAAATGCCTCTTTTGTTGATAAACATGTTTTGTTGATAAACCATCTTTAACACTTTAAGAATTTGGGTGAAAGTAATTTCGCCACCTCCAGAAGAGTGACACCATACGTATGTGTGTAGTTTCATTTGGTTCTTTGTGTAATTATATCTCTTGGATATATAAAATAGAATTTCACTTGTCCAGCAAGATTAATGCTCTTAGTTTGTGGAAATATGATTTTTAATGCCTATATGCAAATGGAGAATTCAATTGCAAATATTCTTCTGTCCTCTCCATAGTCCCTGCTTTTGAAATGCTCATACTTTAGTCTTAAGTAAGTTATAATTTGTCCAGGAAAGAGTAGATCTCCTGCATTTTATGCATTTTGCATGAAATACACTTTCAGATACATCAGAGCATTCCTGGTGTGGTGTCATCAACTTCTCTCCTTGTCAGGGCAGGCTCTGCACTCATTCTCCAGGAACCCAGCTTCTTGATGCAACTGATTGATTCAGTCAGGTCTTTCCCAGGTTAGAGGGAATACTTCTTTAGGAAGGCTCCACTTTCAAAAAGAGGCAGTGTTTTACTCTTCGCATTTCACCCTTGAGCCATAGCACCATCCCCATGCTCGGCCTGCTCCTCAGAAATACCTTAAGTCCCTGATCTGAAAAGAACTCTTTTGCCTTGTCTTCTTCCTTCTCCACCCATGACCACATGATTCTTTGTGCACCAAATAAAAAGTAATTCAGTGTTCTGCAGATAACTGCAGGTAGTGAAATTCCCCTTTGTCTTTATTGATAAAGGCAGGTTACATATATGGACTAAATAAATAATAAAAGAAAATTTATTTGGAATGTGGGTTGTTAAGGTTTTCTTAATATTTAGTTTCTTGTCATGGTAAATCAATAAACCTATTTCCAGTTAGATTTAAAATTCTGAGAAAACATCAGTGACTGAGTCAGAGAGTTGCTTTTAAATACAGAAAATGTCTGATAAAGGTTTAAAAAACTTCTATGATTATTATGGGTATTTACTATAAGAACTCAGCTCTCAAAGTGAATTAGTATGAAAAATGATGATGATGAAACAGTCTTCTCATATAACTGTACTATTTTTGCAACAGCTTTAATTCCTTATTCACCAATAACTGTTCCAGAACTAAATACCCAACTAGCTCTTGGCAAATAAGAATGCATTAGCCTTTGAAATTAATCTTAGATGAATTTAACACTGGAGAGTTATAACTAACTATATGCATTGAGCATCTTCTTGAGCTGGATCAGAGTGATCAGTTTTCAGCTTGTGAGATAGTCTTTTGGGCGTCTTTTTTCTCATAGAAAATACCTTATTTTAATTTTTAAGTTGCACATTTATTCTCATGAGGTTTCAATGCCTGAAAAAGAGCAATCTGAAAGAAACTTTGTCCACATCAGGCCATGGAGATGAATGGTGAATTGTAATAAACAGTTTTCTTTTTTTCTTGATTTTTAGTTTTTACTAGGAAGTTTTCTTCTGGACCTTGTGAAACCAGGCCACTTTAAAGAAAAGTTTGATTTTAATAGTTTATCTTTTGGCATTATTTCAACAAGCCTGAGAGCCAGCTTTGTAAAGAGATTATGGGTCTTGGAGGCACCAACAGGCATTTTATAGAACTAATATCTAGTAGGATATTTGCAGTTCAAATCATCTATCTGCAATTCCAGTGTTTCATGATTTCTAAATCAGCTATGATGTATAGAATCTGTTCTCATTCTCCACAGAACTTAGTCTGGTCTAGTCAATATGGTGGAAATCCACAGAGTTAACTAAGTCTGCTAATAATTTTTGTGGGGTGTTCAAGGACTGTGAGTGACTGAAATCCTCAGTGAAGTACTTGCATAATCATTTTATTATGTTTGGAATAATGGGCAGCTCTTACAATTGTTAGGTTCATTTCAAAGAACAGATCTCTTCCCTTGAGGCAGGTAGAAAATTTGATTTTATCTCAGCAGCAGGATTCAGCTTTTCTATCACAGTGTTATGCTAATTTCAGTAGGTAAAAAAAAAAAATCTGCAAAGCAGATCTTCAGAACATCTCTTTGTTTGAGTTCTTTTCCCTAGTGGACAATAGTTGCCATAGCTGACCTTTTAAAAACTAAAGGCAATCTATTTTGGGTTTTTAAATATTTTTCATGACAAATCTCTAGCTGAATATCTTTGTGTACATTATAAGCAAACAAAACAAAGTGTTCCTTACCTAGCTTAATTTATGGTAGCTATTATCTGCTACCCCTCTAAAATATGGTGTACCTTACACTGCTTTCATAATAGGTGCTCATATTCCATTAATTATATTTTGTTTATTTCAGGAAAATTTAAGAAATGGAGGTAAACTTCAACCTCAGACAAGAAGAGATTTATACAAAAAGAAATAGAAAAACAAATAACTCTTTCTGACTTTGCTGTAACATGTTTCTATCCTAATTCACAAATTGAAATAACAAGCAGGATAGTATTTCAGGTCTCTTAACATCATCATGGGAGGCAAATGATGACAACAAACATGAAAAAATCAGTAATCTGTGACTGCACATTGTTAATATTTCTGAGACACTAGGAAAAACACTTATTCCATGAGATGTAGAGGATTTTAACTACAAAAGTTTTAAGCCTTCTATATGTTTAGCATGAGGATTTCTCCAGTCTGAATGCAGGGTTTGTTTTTTTTTTCTTAAACCAAAGATGTATTGTGAATTTTATATTGCAAAATACTTACCCGTGGTTAGTATAGATTTTTCATATACACAATTACAGCAGCCAATATTTCTTTTTCTGTTTTAACACATCAGTTGTGCTCCTGCTCAAGTCCTAGGCTGAACTCTTACAATCCTAGGTGAAAAATTTGGATACAAACCAAGACATAGAAGTTAATGGCATTGATGAATTATTTCTTGCTTTCAGTGTTCTGTAGGCAGATATTCTCACTCATAAATCCTGAGAACCACTGCAGCCCTGACCATGAAATACTTTTCTCATATTTGAGAGAAATAGAAAGTGTCTAGGGTTGTGCAAAGTGACTCATTCCGCAAAGAGAACTATCCAGAAAGCCAGGAAGTGACGGGAAACCAGACCTGTAACTTAGATTAGAATCCTGGTATCTTTAATCTTTTAAATAAGCACTTGGATTCTTCAGGTACACAGTGCAGATGATAAGGCTCAAGTGCCAGAATTGCACAGATGATTCTCATTTCTACCATCTTTACTTTGTCAGTACTTCAGTGGCTGAGGCATGCACTTAAAAAGATTTGTTTCTTGGTGAAAGGTGAAGTACTGAAAATTCTGAAAGTCATAGCACAGTCTTCTCTGTTTGATATCTACAGAGTAGTTAATATTTTAAGAGAGCTTATGGGTGTCTTCCTGATCCGAACTCTCACAGAGACAGATTGTTTGTGGGGTGCTTTGGAGTGACTGTGCTCCCTTGTAGCTTCTCTCTGTTGATGAACAATGGATACATTTACCATTGGAAATTTTTTCCCTAACCATTGGAAAAGGATTAGGAGCCTTTGGATCTTTGTGCTCTGCTTTTCAGGGGTTCCTGAGTTGTATTCTGGTCCTGAATTGAGGCCCCTAAGTGTGAGTGAGCTCTGCTTTTTGTCTGATGGCATATTACAACAGACTCGGTTGGATGGGGCTTTGAGCAGTGTGATAGAATGGAAGGTGTCCCTGCCATGTCTGGGGATTTGGAACTAGATCATCTTTAAGGTCTCTTACAACTCAGACCATCTAAGATTCTATGTCTCTTTTTGCAGCAAAGATAGAACTGCAGGTGTAAAAAATTGCCTCTTTGAAAGACAGAATTCAAGAAAGAGCTGGCCTGTGACTAGAATGAGATTCCTTCTGGGAAATGAGATTAAAAAACATCTCATTAACTTCTGCCTCAAGTTTAAAGATGTTACTTTGATGTTGTCTTCTCTAAAGCCAAGAAACAATCATATCTCTGGGGATAAAACCTAACATTTCCAGCAAAGAATTCTCTTGCAAAGAATTCTCTAAAAAAATGCTACCACAGTGCTACAGTGTTAAATTTTCCCTAAAAAAGGTTTGCTTGGTTGCATGGTACCAGGGATTGGATTACATCCTTAATATGTACATTAACAGATGTTGTATGAAATAGTATCTCTCTTTCCTTCTCTTTTCTTTCTTCTGAATTTCTCTTCCTGTCAGCAGATAAGTCTTACTTGAAACCAGACCAGATGTGATATTCCTTGTTGGGCTTTTTTTCTGAACTTAATGATTCCAAGAATTTATTCCTCCCCCCCCTTATCACAGACTCAGTGGAAGTATTGGAAAAGAAATAAAGAAATCCATACTGTAGTCTAAGGCAAGACTGAATTCATTGCTAATGTCTTGCCTTCAAAGGAAGCAAGATAAAAGCTATTTTCCTCATGATAGTGTGTTTTGAATTTGGATGTGAACCTTTCCACATCTGTAGGAGCAAATACTTGCTTTTGCCAAGTTACTATGTCAGCATAGTCTGCTTGGCTGGAAGTGGCAGGAGGTGCAACCACTGTGTGAATGATGCTGAGGATTTTATAGTCAGCAGCTCTGATACGGAGTCCCTCTAAAAAGAGTCCATTTTGGGTTTTTCCTTTTTTTGGTCTGAAGTGCTGTTCCAGATATGCTCCTCGCTGCCCAATGTGGGTTTGTTATGACCGCTGTTATGCAATAGTGCTCCCCTTTGCTGCTAATATTTCCACACAGTTATATTGCCAGTTACCTCATGCATTACTGGTCATTTAGTCAAATAAATGGCCAAATAAAATTTAAAGAGAAAATAAGAACATTTCAGTTTTTAGATGTAACAGTCAAGTCAAAGAATTAATTCAAATTTTTTATATTTGACCAATCTATTAGTTGTAGGTATTTTTACACGCTTCCTCAAATTCTCTTTGCTGTGAAATCTGTCCTTTTCTCCACTTTCTCACTGTAATTCTTTTCCTGTAACATCTGTATTACAATGCATGTCCCTTGATTTTTTGTCAAACTTTGTTCAGCCTGTTGTTTTTGGCTTATGAAGACTGGAACTAATATAAAATAAGTATTTTTTTAATATTGAAGAATATTGTCATCTTTACAGCTCAGAATAAAATACTGGAAAAGATGCTATAAGATTAACTTCAGCTCATGAATTGCTATGAAAATTTGAGGGAAAATCCCTCATCTTGCAAATAAGGACGTAAGAATGGAGCTATGTGGCTTGATTCACTGGAGTTATCAGTGTATATTGTTAGTGGTCTACCAATTTTCAAAGCTGGTGTAAACTTTGTTCATATTCTCAATAAGATTGTTTTTCAGTTTGAAACAACAAATGAAATTTAAAATCAATAGGAATAGAAAATATAACTGTACATTTTTGCCATTGTTGACACACAAGTTTATCTTGCTTACATAAAGATAATTCAGTATTTCTACTCAAATAGACTTCTTAGACTTTTTCATTTTATTAGTAGTTATATTAGGATTATGACGGTGTTTCAAATAGGAGATAATAACTATATCCAGGGAACAAAAGAACTTATGATCAACTAATTCATTGATGGAAATTTTAGGCTACGCAATGAGTCTATTGACTCTGGTATAGGTAGGCTACACAAGTCATAAAGCTGGAAGACTTCCATGGTTTATAGCTGGCAAAGTTCAGGCCTAAGGTGAGTCTTAAGGTAGACTGAATTCAATAATTTTTAATTTTAGTGCTACACAGAACATACATATTGATTTGAGTCTCCATTAAACTAAAATGGGACATGTATAAAAAATTCCCAAATTTTGTATTGTTAGAGTGTGAATGTGTAAGAGTATAGAGTCTACATAAAACATGCAAATGAAATGAAAATTAAAGTGAGGCCATGTTATTACTGAATTCTAAAAGTGGAGTGTGCTGATTTGCTCTCAAATTAAAGTCCATAGCAGAGCTGAGAATGAGCATTTCTACTCTGGTTTGGTGTTACTATACATGGCCATGATTTTATGTCATTATTCAACAGGGGAAAATACTTCTAGTATTCTGAACAACTTTATCAGGAGGATACGGAGCAGAGAAACCTTCATCTCATTATCTTATAAACCTTTAGTATGAACAAATGTTGAGAACAGTAGAAATAAGAGTGTTCAGACAAGAATAAAGTCCATCAGGAGTTATGCCACTGGAAAGAATATTTTATAATGCTGGGGCTAGGAAAATAGTAGAGGTGGGTTAATAATTGGAGAAATTTTAAAAATTTATGCATTCAATTTTTATCTCCTTTTCATTACTTATAATGCAATTTCATGGGTTTTCTTAGTGTTCCTGTTTCATTATCTGATATTTGGTTAATCATTAAATGAAGTTTCTTCAATTTAAACTTTGCTTCGGGAAGGACAATGATGAAATTTTCTGTTTAAAATATGAAAACATTTTCAAATCCAAACGGATAATTATATAGCTTGGTTTTAAACTATCACATATTTATGGGAATATGCAGACCACCTTGTATTGCAGCCCAAGGTTTAAATTAATTTGCAAAAGCAAATAAATATTTTGGTTTAAATTGCCTTATTATGAAGGAATCTTGACATTTTACTGGCAATATTAGCACATTGATTTCTGTAGCTTAAGTTTTGCTATTGTATATTTCACAAATAATGAAGAAGCTCTTTTTCTGGGAACCTTGACCTTTTGGAGAGCTGGAAACTAATGCACTTTTCTTTTTTTAATGCACCTGAAACTATAAAGAGCTTCTGGTACAATACTTTCTTTTGATTACATGGCTGATAAGGGGACTGGCCATACATTTTAGTCTAGCCCAGTGAGGTAGAAGATACAGTATAGATTTTTCCCTGGACTTCATCCAGGAATTATTAAAAAGGCTTTGGTGACTGTGATAATAATGAGAACTATATTACCATGTCTGCTGTATTTTTAAAAAATGAGACAATACATTTATTTTTCCAGCACAATTCAGATACTTCATTTAACTGCTAAACAGTATGAACCGCAAGTATTTTTGTTCTTTTTTATTCTAGTCTAAATAGAAAAGCACTCCATGTATTATGTTTCTGATTTATCTGAGGGGATAGATCTAAGTAAGGCACGTGAAAACAAAACCCCAGCATCCTCATAAACACATATCTGACCAATGTAGCCATCTAATTGGGTACTCTGCTGTTCTCAAATATGTAATTTTTATCTTCTGCTTCAGCTTATCATCACTGGGGAAAACATTTAGTTTCTCTAGGCACCTATCCAAATTCAGACTGGAACTGTGGAACATGAGATAAAATGTTAGGTGTGCTTTTGGGCAGCTATGAATATATATTCTGCTCTTAATACTGTAAATGTACTGGGACCAAATTATTTTCTTTGGTCTCTAACAGAGATGTTTATCTGTAATGTGTTTTGTGAAGGAAAATAGAAAACAAAGACTCTTAGTTTGTAAGATTCTTTCTGTAGGATTTATCACTCTTATGTTTCTTTTTTTTTTTTTTTTTAATTTGTGGGGTAAACCAAATTGATTTGTTGAGAAGCTGCAATGTTAAATATGGCCCACAGTACAGAAAAAATTATACTGTGTTTGATATACTGATCATTTTTGGTCATTTGAGGGATTATATCATAATCTCTGGGATGTTTGTGTCTTGTGGGCAATATTTTATTGCTGGAAGAAGACATTACATAAACACAGCAATATTATTTATTGTTCATTGAGCTATAGAAGTTAGGAATAGAAAATGACCTATTAGATCATGCAGTTTATCTCTCCACAAAGCAAAGGACATCTCTGCAAGTGTGACTTGATGACAGCCAGATATATAATCATGGCAAGAGTGCTATGACTCCAGAAAGGCAAATATGCAGTCTTAATTAATTTTCCTAAAGCATGCAAAGTTTATGCACTGCATTGACCAATGCAACATATACAATCACATACATATATAAATATATATATATATATATATATATATATATATATGATCTCAAGAGGTATTACAAATCTTGAAAGTTACCTTACTTTTGGCATGATCTCAAAACATACAATTCAACTTCATACTTAGCTGATAACCAGCTGAAGAAAAACTGATGAATCCTTCATCTAGAACGTGCTTTCTTGTGAAAACCTCAGAGTAGCTAAGGAACAATTTTTGCTCTAAGGTCTGAACCATAATCTGTCTACTTTCCCTTAGTAATAAAGTTTATTCTCAGCAATGAGAACTCTAGAAAATATTAATCTATACTTTTAGTTTAAGATGCAACCAGTATTTAGGTTTTCTTTAGTTTAGTTATTTAGCAGGGGAATTGTGTACTCTTGTTAAATTTTCTATAAATTAAATTTTCTATAAATTTCTTCTGTGCGATAGGCAAAATTGAAATGTTAATGCATGTCCTGATAGGAGAAGATAGATTTGCACTAATATGATGATGGATGTCAATCTTGAGAATATCTGAAAACTCTCTACAGTCATTAACAAAATGGTGATGATAAACAAAAAATATTTTTCAAATATGATAATGGGCACTCCTCTGTCTTTCAGACAGATCTCTGCTTCCCTGCCCCAAACTGTAGACACAGGAAGCCAGAGAAGGCTGCATTTGCCCTACTTTCAACAGGGACTAGTCAAGATCAAAAATTGCTAATTAAAGTGTGCTTAAGAGAGATTGTCATACAGAGGAAAAAACCCCAATATCTAAAAGATAGCAGTTTCAAAGTAATCATGTAGTGATGATACAAGCAAGTAAAAATGGGTTGTTGTTTATAACTCTGCAAGAATATGTGTGTTCCTATCAGTAAGTGAATTCTGATATGAATAATACATTTTTGGGTCTGAACAGCCAAAGTCATTATTTGTAAGATGAAAATCCTGTCATGGCTTCTACTATTTATACTGACTTTTTCTGTTTATTTAGGGAATCATTCAAGAATTTCAGTCACTTTGAGTCATACCTTTATCTGTAAAAGAATTTGTTCATATTATTAGGACAGCACACACAGTAAATTATCCCTCAGCATGTGTGGGGTTGACAGAATCATTACCTCATTAAACATAATGAATAATTACTGCAGCACTTCTTGCGCTATTACTTTATTATTGGATACTCACAAGTAAGAAGCTACTATTAACTGTTATGTCACAAATAAGATTTTCAGAGAATTACTTTTGTTAACAAATAATTATCTGCAATTTGTTTTCTCTTTATTTCTGTCTGATGAAAAAAAAAATGGTGCCTGAATTTTTTTTTAATTGAAATTAAATATGCACTATATTAAAAATTTTTACTATGTAAAAAACAATCTAATCAAGCCTAAGAGTTTAGCTATGTCTTCTGCTTACTTATTTCTGAAGAAAGCTTCTAGCACAAGAGCAAGGGGGAGCATACCTAGGGTTTTGTATGCATGATGAACTGGAAGCTCATACCTTGGCTGGGGTTTCTTCCATTAAGTTTAATGAATTGAATTGGAATAGCAGTCTTGAGAGTTCCCCCTGCTCCTCCATCAGCCTAAAACACATTTTTCAACTCCATCCAGGAGCTTGCCAGCCTTCTTTCTCCAGCCATTGTTTTTCAACAGTAGCATACTTTTACTAAAGAATCTGGGTAAATAGTACAAAATAAATGCTCCAAATTTTACTTGAAAAGTTATTGAGCTGCTTTTCTCTCTCTCTCTCTCTCTCACATACAAAAATATATGATTGATACCTTCATCTATAGTTCAAATTTGAGAGACAGTATTAAATATTTGTTACATTGTTTATGCAAAGGATTTTGAATTCTTAGAAAAGTTGAACTATTTCTAATGGGAGTTACACATTTCTTTATAATGTAAAGTTAAGAGGTTGTCTCCTTGTATAGATCTTACTTAAGATAGCAACTACAGAAACAATCTAATTCAATTAAATTGTTCTCCAGCAGAACTTGAAGGAATCATCTTTCATGAAAAATCAGTGTGATTTTTCCACTTTACTTTGGTAGAAAATGAATATAGGTCATTAGGATTTGTAGATTACTCATACACAAAACCTAAAAAGTAGCAAGGTATGAAGTTTAAAGGTACCCAACCAACAGCAGTCGTTGGTGTGGTGTTCCTGAGTTTGTATTAAGGAGGGATTGTAGTATCTACTTTGAGATACTGTAGGGGAGAAAGAAAAGATTACTTGATATTTACAGTCATGATCCTGTTTTCTCTGAAGGTTTTTCCACAATTCTGTTGGAACAATTGGTGGCTTGTAAAGCTTGTGGCATGGACCCTTATATCACCTTGTCCTACTAATGCAACTATTACACAACTGCACTTAAAATAAAGATGAAAGGGAATATTCCATATGCACAAGGTGCTTGTTGTTGTCTTAGTCAGTTCATAAATGTATGCATCTCTTGTTGCAGATCAGAAGGTAAATCTCTAACTCCTAATTTTAGCTGTGTTTCCAAGTAAGCCCCATAGGGAATGAAAGCAGAGAAAAAATTCTAGTGTGCATATATGAGTTTGCTAAATAGCACATCTGCCCTTGGTAGTTAACTGGGAAATGCACATATCCTTACCCTTAACTTTCATCACCCTTTAAAACCACCTGCTTGAAGAATCAGACACCTAGCATGGACAGGAGTACCTAAATCAGACTCTACCAAGGTGTTCACAAAATCCCTGTCTACTGATTGGGGGACCTTCTAATGTTTAGGCAACAGGCACGTGAATCTGCAGCAGCAACCTGTAGTTTTGCTCTTGCAAGTTGCCCAGTTGGACTGCCATTCTGGTGAATTGCTCATCAGGAAACTTCTGCTCAATTCTGGCATTCATCTCCCAGAGAGTTACGGTTTTCAATCTTAATCTTGTTGTTTTAATGCCAGCTTTCAGATGTGTAATTTCCAGTCTAAACAAACAAACATGCAAACTGGGCTGAGTCATTTGAAAAAGAATCATGTTAACAACTACAATCAGCAGGGCTGAAACCTTTTCAGGCTGACAGCTGCTACTTTAGCTAATGAAGTATTAAGAGCAGCAGCTGGGTGTTGTCTTTCATGTAGAGTAGAGTGGGAAGTGGTATGGGTCGTGATTTGGCAGGGTATCTAACTGATTGCTTCAGGTCAGAATTAGAAATCTTGGTTTAATATAATTAATGTACTATGGCTGCACTTCACAGAATTTGTTCAGATTTTATGTCTTAGCTTCTTGCTTTCCTGATTTTTGAGCCCAAATTTACTATTCCAACCCCAATATTCCGTTCCACCTCCTTGGAAAATACAATTTCCACTTCTCAGCCACTAACTGCTGGTGCCAGTCTTTCCGTCTAGTAATCATCCCCCCAACATGGCATATATTTCTTAGATGTAGTACAGCTAGACCCATCTTTAGGTGTGTATACAGGTGACAGAGTTCAACAGAACTCTCTTCTCTAGAGAAAGAGCAAGAAATCTTCAGACAATAGTTAAGAAAATGTAATAATACCTGTAGATCTTGGATTTTTCAAAGAATCTGCAGCAACTGCATTCCTAGATGGACAAGTATGTGTGATTAGGAAGGTCAGATTCTGGCTATAGGCCATATTTACTCTATTGCTTTCTCAGTACACTGTTCTGTACCTCATGCTTCTTTAATCTGAACGACTGAACAGATTCATTGCAAAAAACCCTACAGGATAAGCATCCTTTCTGTTCTGCTGGTTCAACAGCCTGGCCTGAAGTGAACTCTAAAGGGCAAGAAAAATCCTTGTGTTTCTATAGACTTGGTTCCAAACCCAACTGTGTTACAAGAACAAAGCTTCTTGGTTTAGGGAAAAATAGGCCTATAGAAAGCAGTAGGCTTGTCTATAAGTGGAATAATGATCTTTAAATTCTCTGGGATCAGTGCAAGAAAACAAGCCTAATTTATGCAAACTAGAATTACTGGCAGCAGGCTTTAGATTAAAAACTATGATCAAGACAGCACTTTTTAGTAGGTAAGGCTTCCAGTGCAACACAAATAAAAATACATTGAATATTCAAATAATTAAAAGAATGAAAGGAAATTGAACTCTTAAAAATTTAATTGAAAATCTGTGCTGAAAGCACCTTAGCACATGTTCTGAGCATTATGTAAATCTAGTTGCCTAATTGTCCCATTTTTATGTGACTTAAAACTTGTGGGAGGCCCTATTTAAATACACACATCAATTTTTATTATCTTTTTAAGTGACAAGAGCCTATGCAAAGCCATAGGAAGTAATAAATACACTATTGTATTACATTTCCCAATATGTATACACATATATCATCCAGGGATAGGACCATGGCATGCCCTTCATGATTTTACTTCTAGCTACGGTCATAAATATTCCTGCTGGGTGCTAACAGCAGAGAAAGCTGAGCATGATTCATTGCATATTCCCAGTCACATAGGAATTTCCAAATTACAGCGGATCCAATTAGTATCTTAAAACCTCTGATGTATTTACTGCAGATACTGTAATCTCTGCACAGCTTTAAACACCAGCTGTGTTCTGGCAGCAGTGAAGCCTGTTGGTTGCAGGCTTCAAATGTTCGAGGATATTTTGAGGTGTAGCAAAATGTTGTTACCATTTTCTGACATTTACTGCTAGTCTGTAGGTCTAAGACTTCAGTGGTGATAAGCAATGCTCTGTTATTGTTCCAGTCTTGGAGGAAAATTATTTGGCTTCCTGATCAGTGCTTTCTTGCATAGTATTATGACTGTTTAAACAGGAAATGGCAAAATCAAGTCCTAGAAGTCCGAGCTCCTCAGGCAGAACAGTCTAAAGCCACTACCATAATGGCATTACTGGCTCTGGGATTTATGACTTCTATTACACAAATAAAAAGGATATAACTTTTACAAATCTGTAAGAAGAATGTTGCCATGCCACATCAGAAAAGAAGATTTGGCAGAAAATATGAACTTTGTGTTAGCTTTATAGCTCAAATTCCCAATTCCAAAAATTAAGATTGCACATGGAAATCACCTAGCCTCCAGGCCCAGAACCTGCACACAAGCAGTAGCGGAAGGATTCTCCTATCTGATGTCAGCTCTTGCATTGTGACAGGCAGTGCTTTCTATTGTCACACAGGAAAGGCATGCTTACCTAAAATTGGCTGCTGGTTTATGTGGGAAAAAAAAAAGTGATCTTTAACTTATAGAAGGAGGCATGAAACCAGGAGCCAGGGGATAAAGATGTTCCACCTGATATTTTTTAGACTTCAGCAGTGGTACATTCTGCATCATTAACTCATGCAAGTCAACTGAAGGAAAATCTGCCTAACCCGTGTGTTTAATTATAACATCTGTAGTTCCTATGCAACACTGCTTCAGGAACTGGAATTTGAAATCAGGGTTTTTGTTTCCCTGTATTCTGCAGCTGAATAAGAATGAATAGGCTTATATCAACACATGAATCTGCACTTATGTGCCTGCTGATGTTGGTCAGTAAAAAGACAATATCTCTTGCATGGCTGCTGCCTTACTGAGAATGATTTTGTAGCAGCACAAGACACAAATTTTAAAGTTAGACAGGACTTCATATTTACCTGGACTATTTTTAGTTCTTGGAGATTTCTCTAATTTTAATATTGAAGAGAAAGAAACAATAACATTAGACTTTTCTTTCTATCTAGGAGAAATTAGAGTAATCTGTGATGATGAACCAAGCAGAGAATGTGCCTCTCACATTTTAGCCAAGACCAAGAGGTATGACAAAACAGCTAAGGCTGTTTTTCAAATACTGACAGGGTTCTGTTGACAGGAGAATATGCTGTCTTCTTTGCTGCTAGAAGTGGGAGCTTCTTCTTTCCTTGATTAAGAAAAAATTCCATTATCTTAGAGATTGATATGCTGCTATTGTGTTTATAGAGGACTGAAGTCTCATTGGGCAATGCTGCCATAATATATGCAGTGAAAAATAGCATAAATTTTAAAATGCATAATAGTATGAAAAATAAGGAGAGAAAAATTGCCAACATCTTTACAGATTTATGCTGATGTATGCCTGAAGAATTTAATTGTTAAAATAATACTGCCTTAGAAACAGTAACAGGCTTACTTGAATATCCAGAAGGAATTATATTTTTATTCAGAGATTTGTGAGGTTAGTTAGCAAGGTATAAAATAATTTTTTCACACCAAAAGGATGATGTATTTGTCTTTAAAGTAAAAAAAATTCATTTTAATAAAGAAATTGCTGCTGCATTTATCTAATTGTATTGAAGTGTACACGATGGGAAAAATACACACAACAAGGCTGTTTCTTTCACTGTGTCACTTTTAATCTGAATACCTGCATTAAAATCAATATCAATAAGAATACTTGGCTTCAGGATCCCAGTATACCTTATTGTTTATATTCATTAAATAAGGAAGAAATTAGGTAAATTAGGTAACCTTGAAAAACCTCTGAAATTATGAAAAAAATCTGTTTGAACCTCACACCTAATCTCCCTCTAGTTGTTCAGGAGCTTTTAGAGAAAATGTACTTTTATTTCAAACTAAGAAAAAAAGCAAAATGTGAAAACTCTTTATTCATGACCACATTGCTTCCTCCATGACATTCAAGGATGATGTTGTGCCTGCAAAGCAGTTTTATCTGTCTCCAGCTTCCACTTTTCTACTATACAGGTCAAGCAAATAATTCATCCATTCGTTAGATTATCAAGTTTTTTACTAGTATTTTCATTTTTTCTTGTTCTCATTCTATTTTGTTATGATGCTTTCTCTCTTTTTCCATTATAAAGGCCCTGTTTTTGATATGCCTTGTTTTTAAACATTTTTGCTTGGTTTAGAGAAATGTCTTACTACTGGTGATCACTTCACAGTCACCATATGTTGCAACAGCTCCAATACTTAAATTTTGGTTTTCTAAGTGAGGTTATTTGTCAAATTCAGAGCTGACACAATGCCCCTAATCACACCTAGTATAAATATGGATCATTTGTTCCATCATTCAATATTAATATAGATACCCTTTAAAAATCTTAACCTATTTTATCACTTTCTTTTGGGTCATAGATATGAGATGTCTACATTTTTGTATACTTGGCTGAAGATATGTTCATCCTCATTCTCCAGAGACATTGAAATCTGTAACTTTAGTGAAAATCCAAAAGACTTCTGTCCATAAGAGTCTTAATCTGGATATTCCACAACTCCAGTGCTAAACATCTTACAATTTTTTGAAAGTTTAGATCCTAGCATTCAGGTTTTTGCTTGTGTTGCAAGTTTGTTACAAGGGGATAGGCTCATAGCATAATCAATGTAAGGAATAAGGAGCCAACCTGGAACGAGTAAACTCTAATACATTAGAAACTCTACTCCTTGCACATTAAACTGACACAGAAAACACAATGGAAAAAGCTATCTAGGTCACTTAGGAGATATTTATTTGCCTACAGCTGTAATTTCATTAGAATTCTGAAACCTCCAACTGAAGGTTAAAAAGTTAGTCTATTATGACAATTTGTTCTGAAGACAGAAAAAATACTTTAATAATAATAGTTTACCCATAACACTCTGGTTTCTCTCCCAAGAAAGCCTTTGTTTTAGCCTTTTAGTTAAAACAAATAAGAGAATGTAGATGATGGTAGGTGAATGCAATGGCAGGAAAAGACATCCAATGGTTCCTCTGTTGCAGTATCAAGTGGAGGATCCATTAAACTCCAGCTACTGTTAGGTGACCATAGCTCCTCAGCCTCCTGATATCATTGAAGCAGAAAATTAAATGTCTTAGCTGTATTTTGTTCTCATTTTGGCACCTAGAACTGTTTCTGAGCATGGAATGTTTTCTCCATACTTTGTTTTGACAGCTTTCTGATCTGCTTAACAATCTGAGAGAGAAGTATTTGTACAGACATTCTGGTGCTTATGGACTTACAAGGAAATTTTCAAGATGTCTTTGGAAGTTTTTACAAATATTTTAAAGACCAACTTTACAGGTACCTTCAAAGGGGAAACATTAATAAATCCTTAGATATATAGGTAGCTGTTAGCATGAAAGATTTTGTCAATTTGGTTATGAGAGGGTATGTAGTTTTCACTGCCCTAGCTATCAGAATTGCCCAGAAATTTCTGCTGGTTGCTTGATTCTCTTGGGGTTTAAACACAACTAAGACACTAAAACAGAAAGTACTTATATGAAATGTAACAACATTTAGTACAGGATATAAAGAAGCTGTATTCTATATAGGCAAATATAATTTGGTGCTCCTCTTATTAGGAAAATCTTTCCATTGAGAAATCTCAGGTAAATGGTAGGAATGTCTCTCACTTTAAAAGCATAGACAAAAGCCTTTCTGGACATCTTCTACTCTGTGGTTCTTTCCCCGTGCCTTTCTGGTATTGCAAATCATTGCCAAAGCAGATGTATTTCTTAAAATGATGAATTTTGCCTTCAGGACCTTTCCACATAGGGATAAAGTTGAGTAGCTGCTTCTTATACTACTCCTTGGAAAGTATTGATGAAAATAATAAAACCAAAAGCTCTGTGCTTTTAATACAAGTATTGTTTCAGGTATGTTTCATTGCTTCTTGGATATTATTTAACCTAGAATTATAAATTCTATTTATAACTGGACAGTACACAGTATCACTGGTGAATGTGCTACTGCCTTGTCAATTCAGAAAAGTTATATCTTCTGTCCAACAGCATGTATTGTAGGGTTATTTGAATGTTACCCTGGCATAAGAAATCCTATTTGCACAGTACTTCCTTGGATCTAGAGCAGCAACTAGATTCTGTGTTGAAAACCACTTGAAAACAAAGTTGGTTTAGATTTGAAAGTAACTAGACTAATAAGCGTCATTATAAGTGACTAATAATATTTTAACTATCACTATTTACCATTACGGCTCAAGTTATTTGTCAAGAGGTCCCAAACTGAAATTGGAGCATTTTCTGTAGCTGTTACATGTTGTCACAAAATTGTTCCCTTTCTCTCTGCAAGCTCTGGAGATGAGATGACTCTTTGCCTTATCATTAAATTCACTCTGGACAAAAAAATTATGGCCAGTTAGGTACTACTCAAGTTTTAGATTGTTCTACAATTGTACCTGAAGTATGTAGGTCCAGATAACGTAAATATCCCAGCCATACTTTTACACTTAAAGGGTGAATTTATCTTCAGGTGGAGGATTTATATAAGTAGGTATTGGGTCAAAAGAAAGGTTCAGTTAGGTACCTGATAAGCCAAATCTATAGTATGACTTCTGCTTGGATCAAAGATGGGGGGAAGAAAAGCTTTTGTTTAACTACATATTGTCAGAAATCAAGGACCTCTTCTTTGCCTTTGGCCTATTTGAGACTTATCTATTTTAATTTGGGATGGTTTAGTCTTTACTGGAATGTGATCTGCATAATAGAAAGTGATGTTACAGTAACAGTTGTAATGACTCTAGACCATGTCAGGGCTGTCTGGGACTGGAACAGCAGCAAAGAGCAAATCAGAGTGGCTGTAGGCTAGTATAAATACATGGTTTTGAAAAATTAACAAGTTTATCTTTAAAAGCCTGTAAATTTGTGTATCTTACTGACTGAAAAAAAAACTGAGCAGACAAATGCTGATTCTAGACATAGACCAATATAATCTCTGCACATATAATTTGTCTGGGGAAAGAAGTACCCTACAGAGGAGAGTAGTAGTGTAGTTAACATGAATGGACAAAATCCTAATTTATGTGGGAGTTAGACTAATATCCAGAGCTTCAAGTTCACAGAGAATTCATTCCCATGATAGGATAACGCTAAACATTTTCTTACAAAAATGTATCTGACTACTTTAAAATGTTTATGATAATGTTAAAGAAAATAGGAGGATTTCTTCAAAGTGTGATTCCAGGGAGGAAAATGAGATATTGAAATTAGAGCACATTCTTAGTTCTAGACAAACTAAACATTAAATAGTTATGAGTGCACTTCATGAGAGTTGGGGACAGCTTCCCAATAATGATTAGTGTAGTGGTAGAAAGCACTCAGTACTTCTAAGTGGTGTGTCATCACCTCATGAAAAACACTGCATGATGTAATTACTTGTGAAAGCAGACCCTATGAACTTGGCAGTTCCCTCAAGCCCCAAGGCCATTTCTACTTTCTTTTAACATTTGATCTTTTCTTCTAACATTTGATCCTTTCTTTTAAGTGGACATAATTTTTTAGAGAAGGTACCATGTATCACTCCTTCATAGTGTGCACTAAGCAGAGGCAAAGAGAACCGAGTATAGGTACTACCTCAGGTTGTGTTAGACAATGTGAAAATGCTCCATATTTTATTCATCAGCCATGTTTTGTCATGGTGTTTGTAGAAATGGATGAACAAGGTTTGCTGTGGTTAAGCTTAATTGAATGCTGGGTTATGGTAATTATCCTCTCCCACATCTGGGGAAATAGAATACACTTTATTAGCTGTGAATGTTGTTTCTACATAGAGGAATATTTGCAGATTGTTTCAACTTAAAAAGGCTGATGTTTTATCTTTAGAAATGTTCATTCAGTTGAGAAACAAGGAAGTTTCATTCAGTTGAGTAACAAGTATTAAATATCTGTTATCAATATTGTTTTCAAATACAGAGTAAATATGAAAAAAAAAAGTTATAGATTTTGAAGAATCTGGAAATAAGTGAAAAACCCAGTATCTTATAAATTAGTCCTTCAGCTCTCAAAGTAAAATAAATGGCTCATATCTCCAAGGGCCAGTTTATTTGGTAAATCTCTATACACCACCAGGACTAACAAAAGGATGGATTGGAATTTTCTGTCAGAACAGACTGAGTATGGAATGACCAGTGAGGTCTTGCAGTATAGCCAGTATAAGAGAGCTCCTTGCTATTCTCCTCTTGTTTCAGTCTTCTGTTTTCTTACTCTCTTGAATCTTGCAGTGCAAAATTATTCAGCAGTTTGGCTGAGAATGAGAGAGAAACTTCATTGCATAATCACTAGTTTCACATAAACTACAACTTATCCCTGGGGTATTTTTTTCTAGAAAGCTGATTTTCCTTAATTTTCACAATATATACTCAGGCTTCAAATGAAGAATCTGCAGTATTGACAATGAGAAGATACTATAGAATACAATTATGACTATTTTAAAAAGAATGTGCTTTCTTTTATATCATACAAAGCTCTAGCAAGCCTTTTGATCAATTTATCCAGTACTCTTACCCAGTTCTGTGACAAAAATAATTTTTCTTTACTAGTTCATCCAAATCGTAGTGACACTTATCATTCTGTTCTTCTTTGTGCATTGCAAAAGGATAAAATAATGACAGAACTTCTGTCTATCAAATACACTTCTTCTATTCTCTGTTCATAAAAGTCCCAGTAATGCTAGTGAGATTTACACCTTGTGATGGTGGGAAGCAAGAAGATATTTTAATTTATATTTCAGTATTTAGCAGAGTATGGCTTAGAGGTCCTCATCTGCTTCCAGCTATGCTAACTGAAGGGAGTAAGACTTGAGGGTGAATTTGGTAAAAAATTATATAGATAATTACTGAAATGTTTTTAGAAACACTAATCTCGTAAAAATTCCATAAAAGTTGAAGCCCTGTCACAGGAGTGCCTGATAAATGTGTCAATAAGCCATCTGTGCTCCCTTCCTAAAATGAACAGCTCAGTGAGCCCAATTGCCTTCTGAATAAAGCAGTCTGGTCTCCCACTGCTGACACAAAACCACCCCTTTTACTGTTGCACCCTTCTCTATCGAGTCCACTATCTCCTTCCAGTAGCTCCATCCTCTCCTGCAGTGAGGATGAGATTATCCCATTCAGTCCATCTTAATGTTTCCCTGGAGGCCTGGAGCTAAGCATACACTGGCTTGCTTTTCCCCCAGCAAGTATAAAGCATTAATGCCAGATAAGTCACCCATCAGATATTTGTTCCATGCTCACTTTCATTTAGTTTCCCAATACCTTGAAAAGATAGATAGCACTCATCTGAAACAGGCTGGTGGGTGGAAAGGTTGACATAGTTGCTACTGCCTTTTCATCTTTTGGAGTATTATAGTAGTGGATTAGATGACATCAATCATACAGAGTTATGTACAGTATATGGTGTTTTCTAATTTATGCTTTCAAGTAGAAAAAGAAAACGTGTATGACTGTTTTATAAGCTCAGTGTACAGTCATATACATGGTACCTCATGAGAGTAGCTGTTAGCAGTTTGGAGTTTTAATTAGCTATGACATAATAGCTTGGAAACATGTATTCTGAAAGATATTGATTTTATCTGAATTGCACAACTTAGTTTTTAAAATGTACATAGATTTCTACAGCTGCACTGATGAAATTTTCCATTTGCATGACAGGTCAGGTATTTCTTCATAAAATGCATTTTATCCTATGCAAGCAACAAAAGGAAGCACCTCTCTGTATGGTTTTACTGTTAGATTCTTAAAGACTTTATATGTAAAGGTACATCCTTCTTAGAGGCAAATTATTATTTGTAAATTTGTAAATTGAATTCTATTAGAAGTCCACTGGATGCTCACACTCTCATAATGCTATTTTGATGTAAGATTCATCAAATTCTAGTGACTTTAGATAGTGATATTGTGTTTTGTTTCCCCAGTGACCAAAACTGGAAAGAAATAGTTTTTTTAATATACAGGAGATATTTTACTGGAAGACCTACTGTCTACTTTGCACAGTTTCTTGCACTTTTACTGTCCTTGCATAAACATGAAAGCCCACAAAAGATGATGTGATTTAGGAAAGTGGTTTCTGCTGACTAGACCCCTTCTCTAAGACACTCTAAGCAATGAGCTGCATGGATCTGTGCTAGCTCTGTGCAGGACTGGTGTCAGAGCTCTGCACTGTTCCCCTGCTCCCAAGCAGAGATATCAAAATATCCTAGACACAATCAGATGCATCTCAGTGGGCTTGTTAATCTTGTTCAGTACCAATGTGGCTACAGCTGAGAGGAAGAGGTGGCAGGAGGAGGTCAGAAGCATAGCTGAGGAAATTGAGACAGAAATCCCGAGGCTTAGATAGACTCAGGAAGGTTTGGTAGATTTCAGGGAAGAGGTCAGGGACTAGGCAGACCTGGATTCACCTGGCAATATTTTGAGCTGAGGCTTGGCTATCAATAGGATGAGAACCCCATAATGAGGAAATCTAGGAGTGTGAAAAGATAAATCGTATACAGGCTAATTTTCCCTGTCAGTTTCTCCAGATATAAAGTGATGACAGTATTTCTCAGGGATTTATAGGCACTCTGGAAAGTGTGCATCAAATGTTTGTACATCATATTTTTCCTTAGAATGTGCTTCCCAAAAGGAGATTACTTATTTCCCTAATTTGTTTTTTTTTCCTACTGATGTGGAAACAAAACTGACTATTAATATTTAATTTTTTAAATAAAATTTGCAGCTAGTTTAGAATCTAGACATCTCAGTTGTCTCATGAAGATGTTTGTCAATAAAACCAGATATGGGATATCTCAGTGTTTGGAAAGCCTCTCTCTCCTAAATCACTTAAAGTATTCATTAATATTTCCTTTAAATTATGCAGTGGGAAGAGACTTGTAGAGCACTGATAATTATGAGGAGAATCAGCTATGAAAGGATTGCTTTAAAATGCATACTGCAGAATATATTTCTGTGCATCTGTGTGTGCCAGAATCCTCATCTGAGAAAAAACAAATTAATCCATATTTGCACTGAAGAAATTGCTTTCAGACCAAAGCAGTGGATTTATCAGGATTCACCCACCTCACCCAAATTCAGGAAGCTCTGCAAGAGTTCCTCCTCTATTCTTGTGTGGTTCTTATGACAAGAAAGCCTGGATAATGCATAGCCACAGAAAAGGAAAACCAGTGTGTTATGAGAGTTAAAAGAAGCAACTGCTCTCAGAACTTCTAAAACATGCATCCAGTGAGGAGTTCACATTCAGAGTCCAGTCCTCCAGATGTTACTTTTCTTTGAGATTAACACATGGGTAACCTGCATTACTTAAAAGTTCTTTAGGTAATTGTCAATGCTCATACAAACATTTTTATGCAAGCTAACAGCAGACTAGCAGAAAATACATCTAATACAATATTCATGGTAAATTACTGTAGCAGTTCAACATAGCCCATAGAGTATTTTCTATTCCAGTTTTAATGACCATAGTTCATGGTGAAGCTGAAATGCTCGAGCAAGTATGAAAGAAGGAGCAGCATGAGTGCAGTGGTAAAGGGAGGGCCGGACCACCATCAAGGAAATTTTAACAAAAAGTCCTTAGTCTTGGATAAACTCAGAAAGGATTAGTAGATGACAGAGGAAGGGACAAGGACAAGGCAGAACTGGATTTATGAATCATGGGACACTGGTGGTTTTTTCAGCCTTTTATCTGAACCGAAACAGGTAATTTTAATGCTTTAGGGGTTTGGTTGTTCTTTTTCCTGAATCATTTCTTGCTACTTCTCACTCCTATTCTTAGCAAAGCTCTTAACCAAGAAGATAAAGCTAATCAACCCACAGAATAAATACAGAATTTCTCTAAGTAAAATCCAAACAGTAGCATGAATTTGATTCATCTTTTTTTTTTCTTTCTGTACATATTTGGTAACTAGGTAATAGAATATGATATTAAAAAATAAAGGCAGAGCATATAAACAAGCAGTGATGAAGAATGCTATCCTATTCAACAAAATGTGGTTAATTTGTATGGCTTTAAGACTCTTAGAGATTTCTAAACCAGATAATATGTTGGGAACAGCTCTTCTTTTGAATTACCCAGTGGTGTTCACCTGTTCTTTTCTGGGCTAACTTAAAGGCTTTACTGAGCATTAAGTTCCAGCTGTTAGTTAGTTGTGTTGCTGCTTCATTTGCAATGAATTGTGCTGTTACTAGCTGTCCTCCTTATCACTGCTTGGGCAAACAGAATGGGATTCTGCAAATGAGAAACAGGGAATATGTGAAAAACAAAAACATCAACGAAAAAAATCCTGTCTAGACACATGCAACTTCAGTGTTCAGGTTTTCATGGAGACAAAACCCATTCCTTTGAATGAACATGTGTGTGTATGTATGCTATGGAGCAAGAGTTTTACTCCTGTAGCTAAGCTGGAACTGTGCTCTGTTTGGAGAGCAAGGTCCCCATCTCTTGGTTTTATGTGAAGAAAATAATGTGTTACTGCATAAAACTGCTGCAAACTTTACTTTCTCTTTGAATAAGTAATTGATTGTACAAGGAAGGCTGTTCATTAGATTTACATTTCTTTTTAAAGTGAATTCTTGAAGAAACTTAACATATTTTGACAGGGTTTTTATTATTTCAATTGATTTCATTAGAAACATTCAGGCACCTTGAATATTCTAAATAATTTACATTCAGTGCAGATTAACTGTCTGTGTTGATAATTCCTGGGGGTTTTTTTCCCCCTAACTGCTGGTCCATTTTTACCAATATTCCTAACTAAAGGTACATTATGCAAAAAACCAGATAACAATCTTTTTTCACAGCTTTATTTTTCTTTGAAGATCAAGTCCTCCATTTTATTCCTTAGCCATTGCAGTACTTCTCCCCTCGGTTAAATACATTACATATGTATCAACTCAACTGAAGTGCTGAGATGCACAAAAAATTCACAACCTATCTCCCTTTGAGCCATGAGGTAGTTATAAGATATGGTGTAAGAAATAATGTTTGCAGTGTGCACTGGTGGACTGGCCAAATTAGCATGTATTTTGCTTTTGATTCACTTGCTTAAAATCAATATTTATATTTATTTCTAAAAGTTCATGTAGGAGGATCTGGAAATGCTTACATTGAGGTGATATTTACTGTAGGAAATACAGTAGCTATTTTGGAGCGCCATTAGATAGTTGCAAGAAAGCAGAGGAATTGACTGCTGCAACTGAAATGACTGTGAGGTGGAGTTAAGCAGGCAGACAATAAATGGTCCAGACAAGGCCATTTTTAAGTACTTGAGAAAAAAGGCCACATATGATTGAAACTTGGACTAGACTGACAGGACAGAGTTATGAGACAGAATCAGATTGCATTGAAAATATGAGAGACCATCTCAGGTCATCCTGGTCTTCACCATGCAGAGTATAGGCATGAAGTGGTGATGTAGAAACCTAAGGTGAAAATTGCATCACAGCCCAATCCCATCATAAGGATGCAGTCCTGAGAAACTGTTGCCTGTTGGTGGGAATTAGATATATAAGGCGAATACCGAGCTAGAAATTTCTTAGTATTATGAGGATTATTAAATGCACTTTTTAGGAGTTCTGTATGATTTTCACATTTTTGTAGTACTAGGTTATGGTACCAGATGCTCCCTCAAATCATCTACCATTGATCATGTTGAAAAGCTTTGCAGAAGTTCATGGATTAAATACTAAATTTTGGAACTTTGATATAAGCTGTTTTCCATTTCTCTTCTCATGCAGAAATGTTCTTCCTACTCAGAAAGCTTTTATTGACCTTATTTTTTGGTTAATAAAGATAAAAACCTGTTAATTTAGAACAGGGTTTTTTGGTTGTGAAAGATGTCAATGGTTTGTAGATATTGATTAAGAAGTTAGGTTGTAATAATAAGTAAAATGGTAGTAAGTATGTTGTAAGGTTTTGACAATGATATACAAATGCATTTTAATGCATTAGTTGATGTGGTTCAGAACTATTTACATTTTGTATCCAGTGCAGACCAAATAAAATATAAAGGGCAGAACTGAGAGCGCTTTGCTCTGTGTGATGGTCACAATGAAGTAAATCCCCATGCTCCAGTAATCTGGTAAAAGGAACAGGTATTAATTAGGCCTTACAAATATATTGGTTTTTTCTAAAGGTGTTCCTTATAAAAAAATTTGTGCCTGCTTCCAGTCTGCTAAAACATCAGAGATAAAGTCACATACTTTTCCTGTATTATTCCTGTTCTTTAAGTGTCAGAAAGGAGAAGATACATATTTTAGTGCGTACCAGTGAGAAGAGGCTAGCTCTGTCTTTTCTGCAGTGTGCTTTTAAGTAGATGAAGAGAGAATTAAATCTCTACATCTTTTTTTTTGACTCAACAAATAGAGTTTTCTCAGTCTATTTTCACAAGAACCATTTTATGGAATGCTACTTTTTATGAGAGAACCAGGGAAATTGTTTGGGTTTTTTTTACCTTACCAAATATCACTTGCAAGACTTTTCTGCCTATTTCAGATGGTCTTAGGTAAACCAGATGCAATGTCAATCAAAAGTCAGAGCAAGGTTTCGTGATCGCAGCCTCATGCATTTCTAGTTTATGCATAAGCATACTTGTGATTTCTGTAGAGATTTAATTCTTGGTACCTTGTGAAGTTATCTTCATAAAAACCATTATAAAAAATTTCACTTACATCCAAACTGAATCTCATTCTAAACCATGTCACCTTTGAGGCAGCTAATGGAATACATCTTTAATTCACAATTTATTTTTTGTTATATTTAGTTACTGTGAACATGACTATGAGAAAGGGACCCTAAATTGTGTAAGTCATGATGCAGACGCTCTTTTCCCCATACGTAAGACAATAAGAAAGGAAATGGTGGCTGTATTTTTCTTTATGTGGTAGATTTCCAGTGGAATTCAGGTTAGAAGAATTGGTCATGAGGCGGTGGCATTTCATTTCCACAAAAATCTGTAGGCTCTCATCATCTCACAAGTATTCAGAGAGAATTCTTCTATATTCTAAAATCTTTTTTATTTTGAAATTCAAAATAAATCATGGAATCATAGAATGGTTTGGATTGGAAGGTCTTTAAAGGTTGTGTAGTCTGACTCCCCTGCAATGAGCAGAACTTCTTCAATGGGAGCAGGCTGAGCACACAGCATGACCTTGGATGTTTCTAGGTATGGGGCATCTACCACCACTCTGGGCAATCTGTTAGTGTTTCAGTACTCTCATTGTAAAACCTTCTTCCTTATATCTTATATAAACCAACCCTCTTTTAGTTTTAGTTTTTACCCCTGGTCCTATCTCTGCCCTGCTAAAAAATTTAGTCCCCATCTTTCTATAAGCCCATTTTATTTATTGAAATGCTGCAGTAAGGTTTCCCTGAAGATTTATTTGTATCAGCATACAGAGCAGTGATCACTGGCACCTACTAGTCTCTAGCCTCACCAATTTCATGAAGAAGAATTCAAGCATCATACCTGAGCCCTTGAGAATCCATGAAATGTAGTATTATGAGCTGCTGCACTTTAGTAAGTAAGAAGTTGTGTGGAAATCTTATTCACATAACGATGTGTTGCCATTGTCTTCTTGCCATCTATGCAGGGTTTATTTTGTGACAGAACACCTTCCCCTGTGATTTCAGGAGTGAGCAAATGACAGATGCACCAACGTGTCAATTGGATGTGTCATGATGAAGTAGCCATCTGTCCATTGCTGATCTAGTGAATTATGATTTTCTCCATAAATAATGACTTTTGAAAAATAAAAAACTTTAATTCATCCTTCCTAAAGGATGTTACCTTACAAGCAAGTAGAGAAATCTTTTTGAATATATCATATATTAAAATGATCTCCTTAACAGAAGGTCATTTTAAGAACGGTGCTTTTGTTCCAGTAGCTGTTCTTCAAGAGATGAAGAAATGTTCACTTCAGAGATTTGTGGCCTCACAATAACCTCAGGGTGATTCAGGAACTTTAGCAGTTTTCTAAATTTTTTGCCTTAGAGGAGAATAACATCAAAGAGATTGTTCTAGAATCAGTTAGTGTTTTAATATGTCAAATTCACTTCATAAGTGTTGGTTAAATATTTATCATTGCAAAAGCTACAGATACTAAATCCAGTATTTCTTACTTGACATCTTTCTATGGATTTTGAGATGGCTGTTAATAAAAATGAAAGGTACAAGGGACAAATCAAATTTGAGATAGTTTTCACTGATCTATTTATTTAGATTGTTTTATGTCTAGAGGGGTTTGATATGTTAACATTCTCTTCCCAACTCAAGTAATGAATACACACCTTTGGATTAAATTCAATCACAAGACGTCATATTTTCTCTGAAGAGCCAGATAAGCTTTTTCTAAAGGGATAGTGGCATTACAATGAGAAGTACCAGCATTTGATATAGAGCACATTAAGACCGACATCCTCAAGAGCAATTTGGTAAGTGAAATTGTTGAAATTTCTTTGTTAGCTAGAGATCTGCTCACATGAAGAAAAATACATTCCAGAAGAAAAAAAAAATTAGAAAAAAAATGTTAGCACAACTTGTTATATCTTGATGCCTAACTGAAGGCTCCAAAATCCATGTTTGGGAGCTGAAATATAGGATTCAACTGTCAGAGATGTGGTCTTATATGTAGGTAAATAGAAAGGCAAGTGTTTGATTTCTGTCTTAAGGTTGTACATCTGAAAATTTCTTCCAACACCTGCAGTCAGCTATTCAACCAGTTCTGTATGTGACACTAGATATTTTACAGCACTGCCAATTAAATCATGAAGGTCAGCCAAAATGCAGGCTTGAGAAGTATCTACACAATTAATCATGGCAATTTACTTAATTCAGTTCTGCCTTATGCATTTAAGCACTTTGGGAAATTAATAGCTTTGCTGATTAGTGTAATAGAAACTGAAAAAATAGGTGTCAATTTTATCTTTGATATGTCTCTGCTAACACTCATTATAGTGCTTAAAGTATCTAGATATTTAAATGTCACAGCAATAAATAGTCTTTTCTCACATGCACACTATTTTACTGATGCTGTCTGCACACAGTTATTGAGAATAAATTATGGAATTGAGATGAATTTCTATTAGATCATGTAATTGTATTAGGAAAATATGTTTCTTTTAGTATATACTCTTTAATTCTTCTCAGACACAATTCTGTACAGATGTATTCTTCTAAAAGACAAGATATTTGCAGGATGCATGTTAACACTTTAAGAAACCTGGTTTCTCAATTAGGTGACCTCACATGCTTGCTTTTTCAGTGCTGCAAAGCAGAGTGATATCAGAATGAATTAGATAAAGTGGTGTGACTATTACTTCTCACCCTAAGCAAAAAGCTGACACACACTTGTATTTAATTACCAGTCAGGTTGCACTTTTCAGAGCTGCCATCCCTATTGGTACATTACTCATTTTGTAGTTCCACCTGTGCTCAATTAGTTTTGACTGTCCTTGAAGGTTCTTGATACCAAAGCCTCTAGACTTGCAGGGATAAATCAGCTCCTAAAAACATTACCTGTCTGTGCTGAGTAATGCTTGGTTAATAGTGAAAAAGCAGACAGGGAACTGAAAAATCACTATCTTGACTATGAGAAGGGCAGTGATTGCCAATAAATATTAGCACTGCAAGTCAACTCTAAAGTAATGTCTACTGTCTGTTCTTCAAAACAATAATTGATGTAAGTTGGTAATTTGTTTTTGGAAGAGTTTTGACAAGATGTACTTCCAAGCTGAATTTCTCAGTTCATGGAAATTTCCTGTCTAAAGGTACATACAATTACTGTATATTTTTTGGTGTCCTTTGCCTGAAATAAAAGGACATTTTTTTAAAAAAAGAAGTTTAGGGAACTCTGACACTGTTCCATAAAGGAGGAGAGTGATTGCACGGAGTAAGTTATCATCCACATTAGAACCAACTGAATGCTGAATACTGATGAAAAAAAAAAGATTGATTTTTATATTCACTTAAGTTTTTAGATTTTCCTGGGATTTCAGAAACAATATCTTAGTGGCTCTTTACTGTTAAAAAATTGAATTTTAACAGTAGCTTGAATCTCTCAATTATTTGCTTGTAAACACTGGTTGTTTTCTGCCTTTCTCCCTCTTTTGAATATTCTCATTTTTGAAGTTTTATACCCTGTGTAGATTCTATTCTATAGTTATGTCAGTTCTTACTAAAAATTATGTATAAGTTGACTGGACAACTTTGTAGTTTTAGGACTAAAACAGGCTTCCAGTCAGTTCTTCATTAGTGCAAAGATACAAAACTACAGAAAATCATCCAAATGAATTGTAAATGTGCAGTCATAGTGAAAAACCAACTTTTTAATGTCTTCCACTGTTAGCTTCTTTTGGCATTTTATCCACTGTTTGATAGTCTTGGATATTACTCTTCCCAAGTGTGCTTTTGAACACTCACATCTGAATACAAAGTGGGCAATGCCCACAAGCTTCTTTTCCACTCCTGATATCCACAGGAAGGAAAGGTGGGCATGTAGGACTCATGGGGGTGTCAGCAAACCCCAAACAGGGGAAAGATAGGGATCCTCACCCCGCATACCATGTTTGGTCCCAAGGGAAAGCAACACATCCAGCTTGTTCTGTTGTTTTCTTGACAGATGGTACAAATACTATCAACTGAAAACTGCTGGCCAGTGGAGATGCCTTTTGCTCTGCCACACAGCCTTGCTCCACTTCACAGTCAAGCTGGTTCCAATTACCAATCTGAACCTAATAAAACTTGGGAAATGTAGTAGGTACTGTGAGGAAATGAAGCAAAAAGCAGACAGTCTTGGTTCAAAATCTAAGCATCCATATGCTCCCTTATGGCTTCAGGACCAAAGTAATAGTTTTACAAAGTTTGCAAAACCAGCATAGAAACCTAAAAGGATCAGATATTGTGGACAATGCACTTCACAAAAGTGAAGGCCCTGATTTGTCCAGGGTAAGTTGTGATATCAACATGATAATTAGTGTCTTCCAAGGATGTTAGAGGGTGAATAGGATCAAGCATCTCTTTTAAAAGTAATATTTATGTGATTGAAGCGTTCCCCTTATAATCTGTACTCCTTTTTACATAGCTCTACAATCTATTTTATCATCAATCAAAATATATTATTCTGCTGTTTTATGTGCTCTGAAATAAAGCAGCATGACAAAACCTATGAATTTAATAATTTTATGTACTTATCTTCCTTCTTAATATGTATGCACATACAGTAGTATCAGTAGATCATACTGTGTCATCTTATTTTCAGTAGAACTTCTGTTTGGAATCATCAGGAAGAGTACTTAAGTGTTGCTGACATTATATCACTCAGTAAAGCTAGCAAAATGCTAGACCTGCCCAAGATATGTGAACAGGATTAGTTATGTTAGTATTGCAGTTGTCAAATGTACCGTGGCAGGAATATTAACAATAAAGCAGATTATTTGAATTTCATGAGTATGTTTTGAAAAACAACTGTGAAATTGCTATCTCATGCCATGATTTTAAAACTTATAAAGTGCACTAATCTGACAAAAGCCAGGAACTGAGTCTGGGGTTTTGCAGCGTTATCACTGTATTCATGTTGCTCTTTTGTTCTTCAAATAAGAAAGGTCTTTCTTGGAAATGTGAATAAGCAATATGAAGTTCTACATATGTGCACATGTTTATTCATCGAATAATAGACCAGTCCTCACCAGCCTGCCATAATCCCTGAATTATTATACAACCATTTCCAAAATGATACTCTTCCTTCAGGCAATTGTTTAGACCTTTGTTACCTATTACAAGATGTTTTCTAATGTCTGTTATAAATATTTGCTGTACTTCAAACATTATTGTAAATCATATTCAGAGAACACTTGCAGAATTTTTGTGCTCTTATTTTTGAAAATACTAGGCCTTTGATAATTTTTTATATTTTCTGTTTTTTCTCTCCATAGAACAGATTCCATTTTCTTTCCACTATAGTTTGCAGATCATTTGGGGATGATGTTTTCTTCTCTGCAGTCTTGTCAGTTGTTCCACATCTTGTACGTATGACAATGGTTAGCAGCCTCACAACTCAGGTGGGGCTCTACCAGTATTGAGCAGTGTGAAGCAATTTCATTACGAGTGTTACCTGGTAATAATTGTGTAATAATAATTTCTTTTTCATAGCATCACATTGCTGTTGACATATGTTCAGTTTCTGCACTGCCTTATGTTTCACATCCTTTTTCAAGGGAATGCTGTTTATGTGGTTTTCCTTTTTCAGAACTTTTGGAATAACATTCAGCTAAATAGTGAAGGAGGAAATAGGTGGATTGTGTTACCTCAGTTCACATTGTGTTTTCATTTCTGCATTGCTAACATATTGAAGAAATACTTTACTGAAGGTTAGGGTGTCCATATCTTTGGATGTCTTTTGAGTATTGGCTTCTGACCTTTACTTCCTGTCCCTCTTTCTCCCCTCTTCTCAATGCTTGTTTTTTATGTTTTTTATTTTAAAGAACTTCTAGCAGTCTAGTTTCAACTTTAATACATCATTTTATTGTTGGAAATTTACCTTAAGGTCTCAGAAGGAACTTTATTAAAGAGGACTTTGAATTGACAGGAAAAAAACATTACTTTATACTCATAGAAAAGTTATTGTTTGTTTTAGTTGTTTTCCCTGGGGAGGTTTCTAAACTGGCTGGTATGGAAACTGAGGTGTCCTTAAAGGAGAGCAAAGCACTCTCAGGAAAGTGTTTGGATCAGAATATTCCTTGCTGATTTACTCAAGGCAAACTCATGCAAACTATAAATAAAAATCAATTACTCTATGCATAGAGACCTAAATTAGCTAAATTATTTACTACCACTGCAAGAGCTGATAGTTCCTAAACTACAAATGTGTTGGAAAAATAAGTATATATGATGTATTTTGGTAAGCAATAATTTAGCTGGAAAACATTGCAGGCTATCTATTGGTTTAATTAACTGGGAAAAAAAAAAACCAAACCACATCTTTGAAATAAATCCAGATATGTCATGCTAAAACGTAATCAGCTGAGACAATTACTTTTGTGGTTTCCAATTTGCTAACAAGAAAACACATTTCATATAGAATTTAAGAAGAAAAACAAATCACTTTTGGGGAAAATAACATAGATTATATTATATGCACAAACTATGCAAAACTAGATGCAAAATCAAGCTTTTCTGAGTCAGGAATATTAGAGTACAGATTGCCTAGGCTTTTGAACAGAGAACTTGATTTCCAAGCTTTATTCCAGTAAATATCACGGCACTTTCATCTGTCTGACTTTGACACTTGTCTGACTTTGCTAATAGTGATACAATAGCTATGTCTTAATATTCAGACTTAACAGAGAGTAGCAGGTCTTGCTACATTCTGACTTGCTGATTTTCTTCCTTTTCATGGAATTTCATAAGTCCACTTATGATGTCCTGAAATGGAGGCAGTAAGAATACTGATAATATTGCATATCACTCTCTCCTGCAGTGGCACCTGTTTACTTTTCCATCCCTGCTGGCACTGTTCTTTCCACTTTTAGATGTTATTAAGTCAGCACTCTGTACCAAACCATTTTGTGGACTGAACTGGCTCCCCTGCTATACCTGGCAGATCTTCTCTGGTGTAAAGTTTTGACCAAAACAGTGTTTTTCAACTGAGCAGACAGTGAGTTGAGAAGTCTTTATCTTGCCTTATTTAGTATGCTGCATATCTATTCCCAGCAAAGTGATGAGCTCTATGTAATTGAAGTGTGTTAGCTGAAGAAGATGTTGTGGGCTTGCTGAGAAGACTTTAGGGAACTCAGAACTGGAATAAATTCACTAGGAATGCATAAACATATACAGAAGGGGAAAAAAGGGTCAGATCTTCAAAAAACAAAAGTAAATCTTTAGGATTAATTTTGAATATGATTAATGGTTTTTTTAACTTATACTCTTCTAAATTTCAAAGTATATTTGGAAATAAGTTTTCAATTAATCTTTTTCCTTGATTGTTTCCTACTTGAGGATGTGTTTATTTGTGCTCATGAGTCCTACATTCAGTTGTTCATAATAGTGCCTATATTGTGTGGCTGACCAAACCCACATGGGCAATCTTAAAGATGCCTTCTGATTTCCTTGGCAATCCAAAGAAAAATAGCTAGAAATTCCTATTGTACTATCATTACATTCCATAGTGCTGCTGTCTCCAAAGCACTGTCACCTGCACAGCAGGTATAAACCACTTTCTAGCAGCATCAAAAACAAGTGGAAAAATTACTAGATACAGAAATGTAATTTTCTTATCTCTTAAACTGATGGATGACAGCAGAGATATATCCACAGCATGGAGCAAGAAATTGTTACTTTCAAATGGAGCCATGCCACTCTGAACAGAACTTCTGTCATCAAGAGTATCCATTTCATTTGTACTCGTTGACCTGCAGATTTATTTAATATGATTTTATCTGTCTGATAGAGTTTCTGCTTGAAAATGTACAGGCAAAATCCTTCTGTTGGCATTCATCCTAGGAACATTATTCTCTGTTACTAGTGTGTCAGGAATGCACTTTCTAATTTGAATAGTACCATGAATAAAATAAACTTTATAGTTGCATAAACTTATTAAATTTTAGGTGACATTCTGAATTAAAATTCTGTATATCTGTATGCTCATGTTAGATATTTTCTTCCAGTCAGAGAGGCATTGCAATTGTTCTAAAGTGAAATTTGGATTCATCTCAGTTCTCCTAGCTTTTCCCAGGGCATCTCTTCTGTTTCCTAAGACTCTACCTTTTTTAATCCCTCATATTTTTCTAGTGGTTTTGGCCCTATGGCAAATGCTTTCAGCAGTGACCCTTTCCCAGAGACACATTATTGAAGTCCTGTCTTCCTTGAAGAACTTGGGAAATTTTATTACAGATTTTGATAGAGATTGGCTGTTATCTCTTTAATTTTTATTGAAGGGATAAAAATTATGTGAAATTCAATACTACTAAATGCTACATAAATGTTAGATTTTACAGTGAAATGATTATACACTGCTGCATTGTTAATCAATCTTTAGAAGAAGGACGGTATCTCCTGGCTACTGTTTGACTATTTTACTTTCATTATTTCCTGTATCAGCAAATTTAACTGCCTAACAATGTCTGCTTTCAAGTATGCCTGGGAAATTTCTGAAGATTTTTTAAGTGAAATATTTTCTGAAATTTTCATACATGTGAGCAATATTGTTTATGCTAAGCTGCTGTTGTAAATGGGTGGACTAAGATGATTTTTGAAAGTATGCTTTCTTTCAAACCTGCAGTTACCAACATCTTGTCAGCATACCATCTGTCTAAATATTTTCAGAAACATGACTACAAATAGTTGCTATGTTACCATTTTTGTTTGGCAAACGGCTGCAAGAAACAATGGCTGAAATGTACTGTCAGTTTTGCCATTTTTTACAGTGAGACAAGAATAGCAAGTTTCTCACAGGAAAAAAATCACTGAAAGGCTTCTTCCCCAGTTCTTCTCCACAGTACGTGGTGTTTCTTATGTAAATATCAACTTGAATGATATATTCCCTGCCATGTGGAGATCACGCTGGAGTGCGAATAACAATGATGATATACTCACTATAATAAATGAGCTGCTCCAAAAAAGTGTTAGGTTTTACATCATAATATTGAACTTGGTTCAATTTTTTGTCCTCAGAAAGCCAGAATTGAAATGCTGTTTAGTTCTTTAATTACGTAGATTGGTGACAAACTCATTAATATTTAAGAGTTTCAGCTTTTACCTACCAAATGGATAATCTACAAATTCTAATGCACAGAATTAAAAATTTCCAGGCTAAATAGATTTAAGCTAGGAGTTTTGTCCTTAAAACTCATGAATACAACTTTTGAAGGTATGAAATTGATTGGTCATGGAAACAGGAAGGCCAAGGAATATAATCACTTAAAACCAAAACTGTCTTAAAATTTCTTTAAAGACCAAAACTGTTTTTTGGACATATGACATAAAAGTCTTTGCATTACTTAATTCATTACAATGAAAAGTGTGTTCATCTTATAGCATGAAACAGAATTTTTGTTCTACATTTTTTGTTGGTGCACTTTTTTCTGCTTTTCCCAACTTCCCCTTCTAGGCTGATTATGGGGTTTGAGTGCTTTTGTGTTGGTTAGAGAGGAAACTCTTATTCCTTGTGTAAAAAATGTTACTATTTTCAAGTTAAGCCATCTTTAAATATTAAAAATATGAAATACTTTAAGGTCAAAGCTAGCCATATGATGAAGAACTATTTAAAATATGGTTTAGGATTTAATTCTCATAAAAAATTCTTTACCATTACAAATGTGTTCCTGTATTATGAAGTGAAAACTATTCACCAAGGATTTCCCACCTACTTGCTGTTAATATTTTAAGTAAACCTTTTTTCTTAAAATACAGTTCCTTTTGAGTTTGATTTCATCTGATGATTTTGAAAGTAATTTTATCTACAATCACTGAAAGCTGGATGATTTTGAAAGTCATTTTACCAACAATCACTGACAGCTTCTCAGAGTATTTCTGTGACTATCTCTGAGGGGTCCTTTTCTGTTATGTATTTTTAAGTTAGTAAGAGAGGGTCTAAATCCTCAGAAAGGATAAGTCTTGCATAAGAGAAACCCATTTTTAATCCTGCTAAAACTGCATCTGTTTTCTTTTTGATCCCAGAAAAACATTCTGTGGAAAAAAATACCTGCAAAAGAGCTACATGAAATGTTTAATGCAGCTGCTATGGAGAACTCGCACTGGAGAATAATAGTGACCGAAATTAATCCTCTTTCAGTGTTTCCTGTACTGCAAAGTGTAAGTTGAAGCCATTTGGCTATTCTTTATTCATCATTGCATTAAACTGAGGAATAAATAATTAATGTGTTTTTCTCCTTAGCATGAAACAGGGTGATTACAAAGGGAAAATGAACTCAAAGATGTAGAAAGATGATTTGAAATGCTAATGAATTTTGCAGAAAAGATTTGTCAGGAAAAAGAGCAGTGTCACAGTAGATACATATTGCTTGGAGAAAAATGTGAGGCTCTCAGTGAAAAGATCTTAAAAAGGAGATGGGGAAAATTGACAGAGTGGCACAGTACAGTCTTGTGTCTCTGTGGTTCCTAGAGAGATGGGCACAGATAATTCAGAGAAAATAGACCATGTGACTCAGCTCTCTTTTAAAAACTGATAGGACTGGATTTTACTGCAACAAAAGCCAGTGAAAACCATAATGTAACAGACTAACACATAATTTTGCTAACTCAAAGAACAAGATATTATAAAAAGTTCTGTGTGACAGAAGTTACTTACTTGATTATGCTCATGTTATCTTAGATGATGCTGCACTACAGCAGCAGTAGAAGACAAACACACTAAACATGTTTATAACATAGATATAATGACAGGTGTGTATGTTATATATACACACATGCACACACCTACCTGTATACACCTACCTGTATATCATGATTGTCCATAGAGTTTCATCAGTGAGCCAATTCTGTAGTTAAATGCTGTGGTTTAACAGGCAAAAACTGAATTGTGTTTTATGCCTATTGATGTTATTGCTCATGTATATTTTTTTAAATTTAAATCTTGGTTGGTCAAATGATGTACATTGGGGTCATTAAGTAATAATTGAATTTTCTTTGGAGTTGTTATTTTAATTTCAGTACTTCAGTGTAGAGAGTGATATTTTTTAAAAATTAATATGACCCAATTTAAATACCTCTTCAATAAAAATATTAACCTATGAACAGAAGGGGTCTGAGTTTATTTTCAGAATAAAAGAACATTTTTAATTTCATAGTAGGGTGGCATCAGTGCATTCATTCAATATTACATGGACTATTTTTTCTTTTTAAATCTATGTTGAATCTAAGTATATAAAAGTGTGAATAAATGCAAATGAACATAACTACTGGAAATGTTTGGCTTTGTTTTAATAAACAGTGACTGAATTACAGAAACTACAAAATTTTTAGTTTCAGATTGTTAGCCTATTCACCATCTCTTCTTAGTGGCTGATCAATTCTTCATCCTTCAGGTTGTTTAGACTTGCCCAGTAGTCTTCACATCTTTGAAGCAGTGCATTTGAAGCTGAACATTGTCAGTTTTAGACTGAATCAATATTTTATCAGCTCAGTAGGTGTTCTTATGTATAAATACATGTCAGAGAATGTTTTGTTTTCTAGAACACTGAGTGTTAGTGCAAAACCACAATTTTTTTCCCCAAAACTATTTTTAGATAAACTGAGCTTTGGATTTCGATGTGGTAAAAAATAAACTGAGCCTTCTCCATGAAGCAATTTGTCTCTGACCCAGTTTTCATAGTAAATTAATTAATTTTTCATGCTGAAATGACAGAGAGCTTGTGATTACATAGCTCTATGCATTTGTAGTACCTTTTGACCTTGCCTTTTATTAATGCAGCTATTTCACTTATACTTACTCAGACATTCAGAAACTATGAAGTTATTCTAAATATTAGTTAGAGACTTTGTTGGAAGGGACTTTGGAGGGTATGATAATACTGCACAGTCAGAGCAGCTCTGGGACTTGTACACAGAAGTTTTGAGTCTGTTGGCAGGGATTCTACAACTTATTTGGGCGGCTGGGTTCAGTGTTTAAGCACACTCCTTTAGGGGAATTTTTTTCCTTCTCTTTGGAATTTCCCTTTCTGCAACTTGTGAGTGTTGCCTCTACTCCTTTTGCTGTGCACTTTCAAAAATACACTGACCTTTTCCCATGTATTTTCTCCATAGCCATTTAGTTGGTAATTGAAAACTATGATTTTACACCTCTTAAACCTCCCTCAGACTGAACACATGCAGCTCCCTTCACTTTTTTCCATATGTCACATTGTTATTTACTTAAGCCCCTCAGCCACCAGGATACCGATTCACTGGATTCTTTCAGCTGTTTGCATTCAAGTTTTCCTCCCAAACCAAATGGTTCAAAATGAATTTCTGGTAGAAAAAATTAAGTTCACTCAGAAAAATACTTCTCACAATTGTCCTTTAAACAGGAAAGTATTTCTAGGTCCACTTCAAATTTTTTAACTTCTATGTGAAATATACTTTTTCTCTGCATGATTATGAATTAATAATTTGTCATGGTTTTTGCATTTTGATTCCCTTTTGGGGCTTTAAGGCATGGTGCCTTTTCTTATTTTAGTTCATTAGCAGTATGGAAGGGTCCAATGGAACTGAGGTTTGTGAGCTAAAGCAATGTCAAACTGTCCTGTGACAGTGGTTGGGATTTCAAGCACTGAGTTGCTGATAAGCAGCTCTGAATTTGTACCAGGTTGAATCAGGCTGCTTAGCAAATGAAGCTCTGTATCTGGCACAACTTATGGTTTTGCTATACTAATATCACTTTATATTTTATATCTTCCACACTGAAGCAAATTTCTGTCACTCTTACATTTTCCTATCAGAAGCTGCTATAGCAAAACTTAGCCTAGTAAAGAGACCTCATTTCACATTGCCTCAAAGCCCAGTGCTGCAATTAACAGTACAGAAATAAGTGTATAATACATAGGCAGTGATATAAAAAAGTGTACATTTGTCAGCAGATATAGTCAAAGACCTTCCTTATTCAGGCCCCACCTTCTAAGCATGAAAAAAATAACATCAAGGAGGCCACAATCCTTCTTCTGTGCATCAACTTTTAAATTCCTTCTGCTATTTTGCTCATCTGCTATCAGCGCTTCTCTATAGCCAAAGGCTGCTTGGGAGAGTGCTTCCTTTTATGGGTAGAAAATGGTCACTACTTTCACACACATCTTTTTTTGCCCTTTTTCAGGGTATCTGAGGACCTATAGATAGGAAGAAAAAGTGATGTCTAATCTTTTAACATTTCTCTTCCCAAAGCTATGAGTGAGGCTGGTGTGAGTAACTGCAGAGACCCTCTGTGTACTGCCAAGCATTGTCCTCACCAGAGTTCCCACAGTCCACATACCTGCAGAGATTTCTCAAAGAATCTTCACAAGCTTAGCTGTTACCGTGGCTGTTCCAATGGAAATTTGCAGCCAACATCAGCAGATGGATTCCCAGTAGGTTGGATCCCAGTAGGTGGTGTAGAGCTTCAGGGTTTTTCAGATGGGATCAGCTAGAGGATTTAGAGAATTTGAAGAAAGGATTGAATTAGATTCAATTTCTACCTCATCTGTACATTGTTCCTATACATGAAAAAGGTAGTATGGAGCATTTTTTGCACTTGCTTCTGACATTAAAAAGTCATTCTTCTCAGACAGAATTTCCTCAGAGGTGGGGTTTATAGGGAATATTCAATCAGCATGGTTGCATTATTTGCTAGAGCAATATTGGACTGTATGAAATTGTTTGCCTGTCTGCTACAAGTTTCTAGAGGGTAGGTTATGTTCACCTCTAGCATTAATTTACTGGTTTTTGGCAGACTCAGCAAAGGATGAAATATTTCTTAGGGATGGAACTTAACATGACATCTCATTCCTGCGCAGAGCATTAGAGCATGGAGCTTACAGGGGAAATTTGTATCACTGATGTGTTTTCTCTCTGCCCTGGATAAACAGCTGGAGCTCAAACCTGGTAGTTTTTGAATACAGCATTTCCCTGAAAATATGTGGTTAATGAAGGGTATATTGATAACTGTAAGCTCCCTGATGTGAACTTAAAAGTACCTTTTGGAAGATATCAGGCATGCCATTAGATCACAAAGTCTCTAAAATATTTACAATAAGAAAAAGAACAAAAGGAAACAAACAAAAAGCATAAATTTAGTCCCCAGCCTGAAAGCCACATAATCAAAGATAAATTTAGCTTTTTTTTTGGTATTTTTTATTTTGCTACTTATTCATATTTTCACAAATTAATAGCATATGTGAAAAAATTCAGATTAAAGATGGTATGTGATCTATGTGGTTTAGATAGTGATTCTTTTTTCTTGTCTGTGACATCTGAAAAGTCAGCTAAGTGTATTGTTTCACTAGCTACATTGATTTCTTTTAATCAATCAACCAATGAATCAAATAATAATGCTGATAAAAATGATAGCTAATATGATAAATTCCTCAGGCTGCAGTGGAATTTTCAGGAGATTATTAAATTTCTTTGGTTGTTACTCTTTTTTTTTTTACTTTCCTTTGATTCTTACAGTTTGTTTTGAATTACATCACCTGGAGTGAAATAGAGACCTTTTGCTCAGACACCATCTCAAGGTTTGTTGACAATCTGTCCTTCAACACAATAGCTATTGAGAATGAATTCTTCACTCCTTAAATCAAATTCATCTCCTGGGAGATGGGAGATAACATCACCTTTTTGTGTCAGAGGGAAAAAACCCACAGTTCTACAAGTTCCAGTCTGTACAAGTCTTCTTTGCCCTCCCTTTGACAGCACAGAACATGTGTATTGACTTACTGCTGTTCTGACATTGGGTCTGTCCTGACAAGGCATTCAAAAATTATGCATGGTTGTACTGCAGACCAAAGGTGCAAGAGATTAGCTACCAACTGCCTGGGTTTGATAAAAGCAGAAACTGTCTTGAACCTGGCTTCTGGTTCTCCTAAAGAACATTCCTTCCTTATCACAATAGGTTAAAATGCAAGGAAATTTATCTAAATGTGGGGTTGACAAGCACACCTCAGATAAAAAGTAAGTAGCTATCAAAACTTCCAGATCTGTTTGGAAGTAATAGCTCAGCTGGGTTTTGTTTTGTGTGAGGAGAGATTGCTATGTTTCTTTTCTTTGAACCAAGGTACCATGAGTTGTATTTATATCTCCTGCTGCATCAAATTAAGCAGAAACAAAGAAAATGTGCTCTACTTCATCAAACCTCTTTGTCTGCACTTTCTCTTCAAAACTTATCACTGTCATGTCCCCTGACAGCACACCGCATACTAACAGCACTTTATCAGATTTTTTAATATCATTCAAAGGAAAGATGGATTTACTTAAAGGGACCAATTTAAAATTGCCAATTTAAAAATTGATGTATTTCATTAATTAGTAAAATTGCTCTTTGTTATAAACAGTGTCTATATTGTTTCGTATGCTGTATGTTTTATTTTGGGTTTGCCAGATTCTTTGCATCTTCCAAATGGTACTGGAGCCCACACAACAAAAAAGGACCCACACTCTTCCCACACTCTTTAAAGGGAAGATAGGGAAGTAGGATCTTTTTAGAAAAGTAGGTACAGGAATATTTTCATGGTGAACTGATAAAAAAAGAGTATTGGCAGGAGTACAAAGGCTAAGGTAAAAAGTAAATTAAGATACTGGGAATAAATGAGTCGGGATCAACGAACTTACTGTGAGAGAAAAGGGTGAAGACTAGAAAAAGAGAGAGTCATTGTAATAAGGATGAAGGTATAACTTTGGTCCCTGCCCTGTATCTGTGGTGGGAATTGTGGGGATGGGTTTTGTCCTTATAAGAGTATTTGAACTTCTCCAAGATCCACATGGAAGTTGGGATCTGGGAATGTGTGGCCTTTAGGATAATTTGAGCCCTTCCCTGTGCAGGGTACATATTGAAATTACTTTCACCATAATTAGGAGAATGGGTAGGCAAAAGTAATACTCAGCCTCATCTCTATGTGCTCAGAAGACAGTCAAACTCTCACATCAAACCATTGCAGTTTTCACAGGGGTTTTTTTGCATATCATAGAAGAGTAAGGTTTCCTTACACCTCTGTACTTTCTCATAACTCTGACTGGCTGGTGTTTCTGGTGGGAAACAGCATGATATGAATTCTAAATTATTACTTTCTGTGAGTATGGCGTATTCTTCCATTTGAATGTATACCAGAATATATTCAAATGGAAGAATACACCATAAATATGCGCTCTAATATGCTAAAATATAAACAAAATTTTAAGAAGGTAGAATTTCAAGGAAAGGTTACTGAAGTACCCTGAATTTATTTTCCCTGTTAGCCAACTTCATTGTGCATTAACATTTCAGTGGTCCTGGTTTCTGCAGATGAGTCAAGTTGTTCTCAGCTTTGAAGAACAAAAGAGTAATTAGATTAGTCAGGTCTAAAGATCAGTTGAGAAGAAAAGGTAGATAAATTGTCAATATAATAAAAGATTAAATTAATTGCTGACAAATCCATAAAAATGCATGTTAGATGCTATTTGTAGGCACAGTTGAATTCTAAATGATGATATACTGAAGTATAGAGATAGGAATTATTGTTTCCAAACCAGGGAAGGCCTCTAGCACCAGCCCTTATTGAGGCAAAGATAAATATTAAGAATGAAAGGGAAATAATCCAAAATATAATGAAGTTTCCTTTTTGTTCTTGAATATATAAGGAGCTCCTTAGAGTGGAGAAATTGCTAATAAATTAAATATATTTTAGAAATTTTAAATAGTCAACATTGTAAAACAGTATTTCATAGATGGAAACTGAAATTTTTCATCATTTTAATGAACTTCGACAGTAATGAAAATTAAACTTAGAGTAGGAAATAAGATTGATTATGAGAAATGCATGCTACTATGTAACATGCAGAAGTGAGAAGTGAGTAAATGGATATGGAAAAGACCTGTGACTTAAATTCCTTGTCAAGCTGCTGTCAGTTGGACATAATGGAACACTGTTTTGGCACTAGTATTTTATGCTTTACTTGGTAATTTTTGAAGGGGCCCAACACCAAGCAGTTTCTGACTTCATAGATAAATCTAATAAGGAAGAGATGTCCTCAGCTGGGCAGGAACACAAACTCTGCGACAGTCACTGAGAATCCTGACACAGGTATGTCAGTTCTGCAACAGTCAGCGCTGAGTCAGGGGCGCAGGTTGTAGAGGAGAGAGGGGTAAAAGGAGAGGCAGATCATCAAAGGGAAAAACAACTTTTAGAACAAGCATCCACAAATTTTTGTGCAAAATACAGCGAGTGTCATCTTCTTCTGGATGTGAGAAAGAGCCAACTTAGTCACGCATGAACATATCTGCTTTGTTATAATGCTGTTCATGTGCACAGTATCATTGAGCAAATAAATTCTTTCTGCTGTCCTTCACAAGTGCTCAAATTACTCCACAACAGTATAAAAACATGTATGAATTTTCCCCCTCCCAGTCTATTTCAGTTCTCTGAGAGAAAACAATTTCTAGTGGTGTATTGTCATTTGCCAGGGAAGGAATCAAAGATTAATTGTTCTATTATTACTCAGTACGTGTTCCCCAATTTGCCTTTCCCTGTGTCACAACCCACCTTATGCATTCCCTCATTTTTCAATCTATTTGTGTTGCTTGCCTGCCACTGAGAGCTGCCCCTCAACATCTTCTGCTTTTAATGTCTCCATTCTTCCTTGTGTACTGTGGTCACTTCACCTCAGTTGTAAATATGCAAATCAAAGCAATTTGTCTGCCACCAAAACAAAAGGCCTGTTTTCATGCATGCACACAGCATTGTGAAAGCCACAGAGAACTCATGGCTCCCTCACCCTACCAGTACAGTCCTTAGGACTGCTCACAGTTAATATAAAGAGATGAAATTCATGCTCAATATCACTCAATGGCCTTTCAAGAGCATCATACACATCAGCTGGCTGAACCTTACTGCCTCACCAAAGTAGTCTGTTTTAACTCTTCTGCTATAATAGAGGAATAAAACAGACTTGCTGCCAGCCACAGTACATCAGTAGCACAGCTCAGCTCAGAATTGTGCTGTTTTGTCAACAGCTGACTGTAGCCACCAAGTTATAATCTCTCCTATATACAAACCTAGACTTGAGGCAGGGCCTCAGCTGAGACCACAATCCCCCAGCCTAAGCACAGACCCTGCACTGCAGAAAAAGCTCCCTCCCTTTCCACATATTCACCACACTTTGCAAACATTAACTAATTAGTTAATCTGAGGTCCCACTTAGAACTGAGATACTTTTTTTAGCATCTGATTTAAAGCTAATTAATTAAGATTCATTTTTGGCTTATTAAGCTCATCATAATAAGGACGTTATTTTGATTAGTCTAACACTGCACTCTCTCTCTTAATTTTTTTTACTCTAAATTCATATCATGCTTGAGGAAAGAGTAAAAATTGCTTATTGACAATTTAACAGTGAATAAGAACAGCAGGGAACAAGTTTGCACTTATAAAAGCAATTGTGTTTTCCCATACTCTGATATCCAGAATGCTTTTGCCCTGTAGTAACTATGAAGACCCACCAGTCCTCTTATTTACATCCAACACTGCATTCAGTTCAATAGAATTCCAAAGCCCTCTGGAACATTCTCTCTAAGCAGACAATGTTTCTCTATATTTCTCTCCTCAAAAGCACAGAATTACATCACAAACAATACTTGAAGGGAAACCCACAATAAATGCATCAATCCTCAGTTCTGGTGAGGAGAGAACAGCAAGGACAGACCTGCTTATCTATGTTCCCAGAAAGCTTAAATCTTTGCTGCTGCTGAAAACCAAGTCCACTAAATGCCTACCTTTTTTTTTTTTTTTTGTGGTCCACTTAAATTCACTGTCCATTAGGTTTTTCCATTCCTGTACTACTGATATGATAAGGTACTCACTCTGACCTCCCTTAGAATAAAGGATTAAAAAAGCAAGTAAACAAGTAGTGACCTCCAGAAAGCAATAGAGTGCTTAAAGCAGATTTTTCAATGTTATCTTATTGACTACTACGGAAGAAAAAAATTTTTTGCAGCATATTTCTACTAGTCTGCATATATATTTAAATAGACAACTTTTAAGTAAACTTTGACAAAACTTCCAGTCTTAATAAATTAATGAACTTGCTCATTTTTTTTTCATTGCCTCGTGTAACAATGTGGTGTATTTTTGAAGCCATATGCTGCTTCACATTCTACTTCTTGTTAGAAGAAAGAAGTAATTAATGAGTGCCTGGGAGAGTTTATTTTCTTAAATGTAGCTCTTCGCTTTTCAAAGTCCCAGACTTACCATTAGAGTATCTTTATTATTAGTCAAGATTAATTTATAGAGCTAGAGTCTGGCTATCTCATCTTTTCCCTTTCAACTTCCTTTTTATTATTTTGTCCCTTGTGAGAAGACATAGAGACAGAGCTAAGGTTTCCTTCCCTTTGCTACTGTTCTCCAGAAGCAGGCTCCCCTCTTTCTTCACCTTCCTTCATATTTTTTTATTTCTTTACATATTATTTTTCACGCTTTGAATATGCAAAAAACTTCATCTATCCCTTATCCAGTAGGATATTCTTGCACATATTCAAGCAAGATGTGCAAATACAGCTGCTGGAAGAGCTGTTACCATTAGCAGAACATTGACAAAATAATCACTACATCTTGGCCTTCAAGGAAAACTTTTCGAGTATTGTTAAAAGACAAGCCTAAGAATTGAAGCGCATAACTTGAATCCACAAAAAAATCATATAATGAGTTCAAGACTTTGGAATTTCCCTTGTGCCAAACATCACTCCTACCTCATTGCTGCATAGGAGATAATTACTTCTTTTTCTGTATTCTCATAGGAGCTACTGAACTTCTCTCCTCCTCCTTTGCTAACATATCACCTTATCTTACGACTACTAACTCCTACCTCTTCTTTTTTTCAGACTGATGATGATAATTAAACTGAGACCAATTTTCATAAGCTATTTGAAGTGCTTTGTTTCTGTTTCTTACCTGAAAAAAGTCTGTGCAAAAACACTTGTCTATTTTTCCCATCTATATGAACTGCTCTAAAAAAATACACTTTTCCATTCAAACTATGTTCACCACATATTTTCTGCTAATGGATAGGCTTTCACTGATTTTGGTGGAAATGTGATAACATTTTTTGCCTTCATGGAGTTATGACCATATAAACCAGGACTGTTCAGTAGGATGCCAGCAACATAATTCCTCTTGGTCTCTCTTTTTCCATTAATACTTGACATAACCTCTGAAGATTCATTTGCCATCTGGTCAATGAGTAAACTATCAGAATACAACCTGGCATCCAGTTTGTAATAAACGGGGCAGTCCTGCAATACTCAGTGGATCTTAGAGCAAGACTACGACCTAAAAAAAGCAGAGAGGTGTATTGTGGGCACAAGTATGAAGCAGCAGCATCCAGTCATTACTGCTTTCAGATGCAGAAGAAAGCCTCAATGGAAAATGGGCTCCTGGAAAATTCAGCACTTCTTTAATCCATAGGCTACGCATATATGTTTAAGCATGAACGTAGCATGGACTAACTTGGCAGAAGAAGTGTTGAATGAAATATCTCTCTTGAGATCAATTGTAGCTTTGAGGAGCCATAAGTGCGAGATGGTATCATCATGATGGATTAGATTATGTCTCTAAAGCACTGTGAGTCATATAAGCTGAGCTCATTCCATATGAGAACAAATAATAAAAACAATAATAAAACATATCCATACAGTGAAATAAAAAAAAAAATCAGAATAATATCCTTGTCCCTGAAGCTAATTTGTGTGCATGTGCCTATGCCTACTTTGCTTCTGGCTGGTTCCTTCTACAGCAGGGAAGCTGTTTACCACATGGCTTACATGGTATCCTATAGCCCTAAAACACAATTACTTTTACGCTCAAAGTGCTTGAAATATTGTGAAGAATGTTCTACATTCCACCAAAATGTTTTTATCACCTGACACTGAGGTTGTTTATGACAGGCCCAAGGGTTCTTTGGTTGTAAAGGACAGGGTAGTGAAAAAATGTACAGGGTGGGGAGAGCTGACAGTGTTGCAGTCTTATGATCACTCTTTTGCAGTGTAATCCCTGATGTGAATCATCCCCAGATGAAGTGAGGATGCTTTGGAGAAAACTGGTATGAACCATCCAGGCAAAGCCTGGGGGAGAAGGAACAACTGAACATTGCACACAGCCAGGGGTCAAGCACTCAGGTTTGATTCTTTTCATTTTACCATTGCATACATCCTTGAGGTTTTGCTGCTGAGCAATTTTTCAGACTAACACTTTTGAAAACAAAAGGTCACTGTGAGAAAAATCTATTATAGTAAGGCTTTGCAAAAGAGGACAGGAAAAGAGCTGTATTAGAAAGAAAAAAGAAGAATATTTGAAGCACAGGAAGGAAAGCCCTATTCCTTTTGAAAGAGTGTAAATAGAAGGCAGAAGGAAGACAGCTGAAGAGAGAGACAAAGGTAAAGAGAGGACAAGGCCAAATAAATTGTATAAGAGAGATGCGCAAATAAGAGCACAGGGGGAAAACCAGGCAAAATTAATCAAGCTGCGAGGAAAGTGGAAGCTAGCTGTAAAAGGTCACAGCAAGGTGTGCTCATGGGATTGAATCAGGTTTTAAAGGAGGCAGGTGAGTCAATCTGCAAAAAAAGTTGCAGATGGCTTCAGGAAGATGAGAATTTTATCCACAGGAGAACTGGGATAGAGGGAAAGCAGCATGTTTAGGAGCAGTAAGATAGAGATAGCTCCAGTGTAATTTTTTTTTTAATGATAATTAATGAAAGTATCTTGGGTTTGAAGTGGGCAAAGTGAAAATGCTGGTAGTTAGCTGTAAGTAGCTATTGGCCTCATTTGGTCTCAGTACTAACCAGATGTACCTGATATATACTCTGATGGCTTTCTTCCTCTCAAATTTTTACTTTGCCTGTGGAATTCAAGCTATAGGTGATGTGTGAGCTCAGGCACAGCTGCACATTGATGCTGATGGTGTCCCAGTGCAAGGGCCTACTCTCAGTATGATCTCTTCAGGGAGTGCCTGAAACCCAAGCTGAGGCCACTGAAAGAACAAGGGTAGACATGAGTCTTTCATTTTAAGCATCAAACTTTCAAGTTTCAGATGAGCTCAAGTCAGAGTCCTCTGATTCACCCTGGAGATCTCCACCACTTGGATAGCTCTGTTGCTCCCCAGAACTAACTTCTAATCACTCCAACTGACCCTGCAGCATTTGCTAACATCCTTGAAACTAGTCCAAAGCCTCATCTGACTTTTCAAGCAAATTAAAAGAAAATAAAGTTTCTACTAAAAAGAACTTCCAAGAAGGTGAGGGCATCAGGATGGATGGATGACTAAGTGTAAACACACCACCCTCAGAAATAATGCTGAAATCCCAAGCTCATTGTAATCTTAGAGAAACACTGTTCGGCACAGGAAATTAACAGTACAACAGAAGAGGTTTGGATTAGTCATTAACTGGCTAGACAGATATATAACTTGATGACAGTCTCTTCAGTCAGAATCACAAAACATATGGTCGCTGCATTCTCTTTATTTCAACATGTCAATCACAATTGTGAAAGATCCCTATCTTCCAACCTTCTTCAAAATTAGTATTGGGAATAAGCCTAGATACTGTGCTTTGTTTGGTCATACAGGAGATCACCACCCCAATTCTGTTACTACTGGTTCATTTTGAGAACTATTATTAAAATGTGCAAGGAAGGTGAACTAAGCTATGTATAAGGACAGGATAGACATACGGATGTATTCCCAGGTAATAACAGGATTCACCCTGCCCACCCTATGACTGATTCAATGCACATGTTGCATGTTTTGCTCTTCATATGCATTAATCACACTAAACTGGATGACAGACCTCTTGCTACCTCACAATATACTCCAAACAGCCTCGTCTCCAGCTCCTGGGTCAAGAGGCTGCATTCTTCATCACATCCTTTTATTAAAAAAATAATTCAGCTATGTATCCAAAGACACATAAAAATTGAAGGAAATGGATTATTGTGGCAAACAAGAGATAGCACTTGGCTTGCTACTGGTTGCATACAACTGCAGGTATTAGGAAGAAGTGCAATCCAGCAAGAGTGAGTGTGTAGGGAGAAGCAGTTGATGCAGGCCATGCAATGACCAGTGCTGGGGTGCATTGGAGGGCATCTTTCAGTTCAATTTCCCACAGGAAGTCTCTTGTACATAATACAGCTGCTCTATGATGTGAACCAACCCATGATACATAGAGCATGAAGAGGGGAGTTATTTCAAAAGCACACTCTTGAGCCAAACTCAGATGCGAATGTAAACAGGCCCTGTGTGTGCTGAGTGACTTCACAATGCCTATGAATTGGAACAAGGACACAAGAACAAATGTGAAAATGGGATATAGGTAATTGAAGACAGGAAGAAGAGAGCAAGCAGTTGTAATTGAGACAAGGAAACACAAAAATTCTTAAAGAGCAGCTGTCTGAACTTTGCCAATGGACACAGTTATTCCTGTTCTTCTTACACTGCTGTTATTTTTTTTTTCTTCTGCATCTTGTGAATATATATTGTAAGCAGAGAGGAGGTTCTCTGAGTCTATAACATGCACTGAGCCACTGCCTAGAATAAAAGAATCCATGCAGTGCTGGGATAAAAACTGTGTCTGGTAAGATGCCAAAGAGGAAATGGTCTATATTCTCTTTTCAAACACTTTTGCACAACTGTGAATGCCTTGACCCTGATGCAGTTTCTCCTGGCTTTCATTGTTTTAAGAAACAGAATATCCAAAAGTGTCTTCCTGTTAATGTCAACCAAATACCTACTTTCTGTCTGTGTTTTTTTTAGTTATGAGGCATTCTAAAGCAACATCTTATTTTGTTTATAGTATAAACAAACACTGCATGGAAGTTGACTTTAATTTTTAAAATATTTTGAATATGCTTCTGGCTTTTAAAATCAACTTTCCAAATTTAATAATGCACAAATTTTGTGTACAAATAAATTCTTCAGCCTACGTAGAATCTGAGAATGTAATTCATGAAAGAAGGTGCCATATGGGCCAGGAGTAATTATTGGAAGTCAGCTAAAATATTATTTACCATTTATGACTGAAATCACAATAATTTCATTTAATTTTTCTATTGCTTAAGAATTTATTTAGCTCCCTTTACCATTTAATTTTGCACATGTCAAAATACTGAACACTTAGACTTCTACACATAGATGACAATAGCATCTAAATTCAAATTGCTTTTTTAGTTTATTCTCTTTCAGAGATGATAATCTTTCTTCTATATTTACATTACATACAGAGGGCACCCCAATCAATCGTTGTGAAAATATATGGACTTCTATACAAATTTTACGGCCAGAAGAAACAATTGCACTGTTCAGAAGAAACAATTGCACTGTTTTTATGACCAGAAGAAACAGTTGCACAACTATCCTTCGGTAAACTATTTATTACAAAGGGTATTACTTACTCATTGCCTTTTTGAATACCAAGGCACAATTTTGTGTGCTGCTGAGTACTACCTAGTGGGAACATTAACAGACAACTTTCCAGAGCTGCTGTGAAACCTCTTTTATGTAACCGTAATATAATTTTGCAATTTCAATTTATTTTTGCTTTGAAGAGTAAGTATCCATGTGACTGTACTTCATCTGAAATCTTCAATGCCTGCTTTTATGCAGAATAACACATAGGAGAGGAAAAACTGTTCTTTCCAAGTACATATTTTATTTCGTCATTCTTATTTCTCATCTTTATTAATCTGAGCTTAGAGTTTTTACCAAATATATTGTTTACTTCTTGATAGTGAAAAAGCACAATAGCTAGTATAAATAATATTAAAATGAAATTTAATTCAATTCTATTGATAATTCAGTTTTTTATAATACATGTCATTTCTATAGCATTGGTGATTTTCAGATTTCTTCTGAAAAATCAAAAGAATTTTTTTCTTGCTTTGACAGGTCAAAAATTCTTTGTATGAGATCAGTATTATACCAGAAGAATTCTGACAGGACTGTGTTGAATTGGCAGGAGACTGTAACAGTGAGCTGTAAGTTTTATTAGTCTTCATTATCTTCTAAGAGTTTTCTAATATCAAAAGGCCCATTCTAGATGATTGAAATGAAAATTTAGCTAATGTTTGTTAGAGGTAAGTAATCTTTTTTCAAGCTTTACTCAATCTTCTTTTCTGTGCAAAACTACAGTGCTGTCTTTGCAATGCTCAGATCGACTTTTCTAAGCCCTGCTGATGGTTATCAGCACATTCAGGGTACTAGCAGCAGTACTACTGAATGGATAAGTTATTTAATACCCAAGAGACTTCTCACAGAGAGGTCAAAATTATCTTACTCAAGGTACTTTTTCCACGTGTTAGATATAGTAACCAGTAAAATGAACTGATCATTGAATCTTCCACATGTTTCAGGTAGCCTGATTACCTCCAAGTTAAAACCTAGCATTTTGTTGATGTTGGCTTTTGAGCTGTGAGTTCATTTAGTTCCCTTTATCTCCCTTAGTAGTCAGCTCTGAGAATTAAATTCATATTAGACATTCTCCATTCATAGGTGGTATCCTTCTAGTTAAGTCAGAATTCTTACTTTTTTTTGTTTATGTCACGTATATGTAACTAAATACTCCAGATCCCTGGCAGTAGCTTTCCCAGTTTTCCAGCAGACAGTTTGGAATCCAATCAAAGCAGCATTTTGTTTTATAGAGCAAAGCATAATGAGCACACTTTAAGTCCAAAAGGTGAGTTGGATGCAGAGTGGCCACATGGTGCTCAGTGACTGAGAGTGTGGTATTGGAGCATGATTAGGCTGATGGAACTCATTAACTATAGTAGTAGAAATGTAATAAAACAAAAAATAATTTGCCCCAACAATAACATGTTCTCATTTGAATGATAAAAACCTAAAATGCTCAGTGATTTGTTTTGTCCTTTATGTTAACTATTTTGACAGATTAGGATGACTAAGGATAGCAAATAAACCAATGCTTAATGTTTTGAAAACTTGGGATCAATTGTTATTCTTAAATAAAACAACTTTCCAAATCTTCTCCTGAGTAATAAAAATATCATTTTCAACAGATAACATAGATCCATGTATTCTGACAGGCTTAGACTTGCTTATATTTGCCTAGAACCACACTGGTAATATTGATTTATTGACTTACCTATAAAACGAAATGAAATTCTATTCTAACATTGTTTACACTAGTGACTGTCCTTTTTCATCATCAAATATGTACTATCTGTATGAATTAAAGATCATATATAGCAAAAATTCACCTATTTTTGACTAGATACTCAACTTTCTTCTAGTTCCATCCCTCTGTTATTGCAAAGCAGGAGTCTCTTCTGCTTTTAGAGATAAAAGCTGCATGTATAGCATCATCTGACACTTGCTTTAGTTCTACTCCAAGGTTTTTCATCAGTTATGTTTTTTTGCACCATCTAAGATAAAAATTCTGCTCTCTTTGCAGTTAATTGATTATATAAAATTTCTAGGATTTCATTAATGTGGATGAATTGTTAAAGCAAATTTAGGTTTGCTGGGTTTTTTACGTATTTCACAAATATTTATAACCATATATTACAAACACAGAGATTTACATTATGTGTGTTCACATTTGTGCAGTATTTAATTTTTTAAAACCCAAACCTATCTTGATCACACATTTTATCACATATCTGGTGACTGTTCCCAATAGTGCTATCCCTTTTCACAGAAGATAATAAATTTGTGCTGTCATTGTGTTCCTCATCATTCTGTGGTGAAATAAATCCCTCTCTTGCATTGCCCATCTTCTCTAAAAGTATGGAAAGATCCACTGGGGAGCCAGAGAACCGCTTAAAGTATGACTCACACATAAAGATGGGTCAGTCTTTTGTCTGACTTTGGAGGAGAGTTAGAAAAGTGAAAGAGGTGGGAATTCCACTTACTTTCATTTGCAGACTTCTGCTTTTTAAAAAATAACGAATACTGATGTGAAACAGACCACCACTGTTTCAAGTTATGCCAAGAATTTTCAAATGAAAATAATTTTAGGATTTACTTTTATAGTAAAAATAAAAGCAAAAACCTTGAAGCACAAAAGTAATGTACTTGGTCTTATAATTAATTAAATATTATTGGTTTGTACGTGCTCACATATTAGTATTTATATGTTTATATACATAACTGTGGAAAAACAGCTTAGTAACTACAGAAAGGATATAATTAAGTCTTAATTTCTTAAAATAAGTCTATATAGTTGTTCTAGGGCTTGTGGAGCAAGGGAAAATCAATGACTGCTCAGATTAATTTTTTTACCTGGTCGAGTTTGACTCCTGCAGGGTTAGCTGTGGGCCTGTTTCTGTATGATGATATTATGCTTTGACAGGCATCTTTAAAGACTGGACAGCACAAGTTAAATCCTTGGTGCAAAGTATCTAAATTTGATGTTGTTTTTTCTGAAAATATGCCAAATAAATAATTAACCTTTATTTTTGCTGAGCGCAAAGAGTGCAATTCTAGGAAACTGGAAGTCTCAATCATATCTTTGTGTCTTCAAGTTGTATTATTAGGAATTAATCATTGATTTGCAATGAAATACCACAGCTGTGATCTTGGAATTTTTCCACATTTTTCTTTAGCTTTTTCTTGGTCCTTCCCTTTATCTCCCATACACAGAATTGTATTCTGCTCTGAAGACGATGAAGAAATTCCTTAAGTGTTTCTTTTCCTACCGATATTTTCTAAGTTCTGTGGAGAACTCATGGGGTAGATATTCTGAACTGTCTCTCAGCCTTCTGATTCAGCATCACTTTGCATGCCTTCACAATTGCTTGTCCTCTCTCTTCTGTATTTCAATGGCTCCACATTCAACATATTCATTTCTACATAATACATATTAATTTCTACATAATATATATCAATGTGAACCCTAAACCATGAATTCTGAAGGAGCTCCAACCATTAATTATTTTGACTATTGAAAAGAAGTAATGTGCTTAATGTTATCCAGCTTTACCTTTGAGTCTTTGCATATTCTTATTCTTTCATCTGCTAGGGTAATGATGTCATCTTCAAAAATACTTTTCAGAAATATAGTTATGCATTGTATAATCATGTCATATTTTGATTGAAAATGTCAAATGCTTACAATCCCTCAGTGTCTGTGGTACTGCTGACTTGTGTATCCAAGTTTGCAAAGCACTTCAAAACCTACTACTGGGTAGCAATTTATTTACCACATCTTTATGTCTTTACATAGTTTATGTCTTACTTTTTTTGTGAGACCAGGAAATGAAGATGCCTCTTTTCCTTTTGTCCTCTAAAGCTTAAACTAAAACACAAACAAGCTCTAGTTCTGTCTGAGATATTCATTGGAGCACTGAATAACCAAATAAAACACATTCTCTATGAACACTGGTAAATATAAAGGAGATTGAGAGATTAGATTATCACATAGTCCATGCCTTCACAGAGACTTATGGAGATTTTTATTTCCATAAAGAGTGAAAATAAAAGATAAAAAATATAATTTCAGATACATGTGCAAGTTTTTCGCATTTTACATGGTCTGAAACAACAACTTTTTCATTGTTCTCCTTACATACACAGAGCAGCATCTTGTTTGAGTAAAATGATTATGGGTGATACAAAATAAACATTAAAGCAACCAAGTATCATGTATACATGAACTCTCGAGAGCATCATCTCTCAGTGTTATGACATTTTAAAGAATTACTTAAGGTAATTGATGCAATTAAAACATTTCAGCTTGATCTTTTCTGTTCAGGTAATCTTCAGTTTAAAAGTACCTAATGCAATTGGGTCATTTTTGATGAAGGGCAAGTATTGGATTCTGCCAGCACTTTGAGGTTAATCAGATGACCAAACTTTCCTCAAAAGAGGAACACAAGTCTTGATAATTTCTTAAAACAGTAAGATTCTAGGCATATTTTTCTACAGATCACAGAATCATAAAAACAAAGAATGGCTTGTCATGGAAGGGATCTTAAAGATCATCTAATTCCAAATCCCCCACCATGGGCAGGGACACCTCCCACTAGTGCAGGCTGCTCAGATGCTGCAAAAGAATCACAATTTAGATAATATCATGTTTCATATTTTAGAAGCTGGGTGCCTCTTCTCAGGCTTCTGTGAAATATCCTCAACCCTTTACATTATCAGGACCTTTGCTGGAATTAATTAGTCTCAAAGTCCTGTCTAATTTTTTCTCTTTTGAGGATGTAAATACAGCCTGATTTACATAAAATACAGCAACATGTAAAGATGTTGATATGAGTGATAGAAATTGGTTTTATCCAAACTCCAATGCTCTGTGATTTTAGACTTTTTGTTACTTGTACATCTCATGTTTTAGTTAATAGTATTGAACAACAAAACTGTTTATTGAAATCTTTAAATTCCCGTTGGTGCCAGAAAAGATGCTGAAGTCCTGTAAATTACATTTCCATGTTATATTTAAAAAAAAAAGTATTAATATTCTGGTAAGTTTATTATTTCCTTCACCATTCTGACAGTTATTTTTCATTGTGCAATTATGGTTTAATTATTTTCTAACAATTTAATCAATCAGTGCTTTGTAAGGGTTTGAATTTAGTGAGGAGGAGGTACAGCTGTTAATACATTCATGGCCAGTTTCAGGGAGATCATTACTTTACAAGAATAGCCTCTAATAATTTCTAAGCACTAAGTTCCCCTGGGCGTGCATGGACTGCAACCACATGCTTAAATCCCTTGATGCACTTCTCAAGGAACTTGCAAGCAGCATTGCAATAGATTTTGCAAAAAATATTCTCAACCCTAAAATACTATAGTTACAGAATCTTTGGGAATTTTTACTCTAAATTTGTAGCTCTTCAATATAGATCAACAAGCCTTTCATGAAGAATAAGACTTTCAAACACTAATCCAGAACTAATAAGTGCTGAATACCTTCTATCAGGTTTGCTACCAAAATCCCCTTTGTTTCTACAAGAACAATGGGACAAATTCAGCCAAAGTATAAGCTAAACTTCACAAATTCAGAATCCAGACATTTTGCAGTAAGGCTGAATGTTGGTCAAAGCTGTATTTTCTCTACCTCTTCTAAGATGTTAGTTTCAAAAATGTAAAGAGAAAGTTGTGCTGAAGCTGTGCAAGCCCTACAGGAGTTTAAGCAGGATGAAACGGCAGATTAGCAAGGTTCAAAATATAACCCACATCCTGGCTTCAGAAGTAAGCAGAACAGACTTCATTATGACACCTGAATTATGAAATTTGTAAAATACACATGAAAATTTTTTCAGCATTCAAAATCAAAATAAAAACCTTAAAAACTAGAAGGAGCTAACTTTCTTTTCGGACATATTTTGTTTAAAATTTAGGTTTATTTTGTCCATATTTAGAGGGTTTTACCTATCATCAAGATTTTTGTTTTAGCAAATTGTGCCAATACTTCTGTAATAAATATGTTTATAAACTAAAGGCTGTATAAAATACAAGTTCCATGCTTACAGTCAGCAAAAATCAAAGTCATTGCTTTTGCCATCTCTCTGTGCTCATTGATATTGCAAAGCTCAAGCAAAAGTAGGTGACAAAAAACCCAACAAACTCTCAAAGTACCGGCCTCCACACTGCAGTATGTACTTGCCATTATGAATGTTTTATACACGAGATGTTCAGCAGCATGGATGCTTCATTAGCCCTGGGTTGTGCAATCCCCAAGTATAAAGTTGGCCTCATTTTCATAGGTGCTTACAGCTCATTATCAAGTCTGTGTAATCTTACATTTGCTGTACTACTCTGTAAATCAGGCCAGCATCTTTCAGTAGGGGTAGCAATTAAAAAGGAAATGTGATGTTCAACTTGTGTGATAAATAAAACTGAATGTAAATACAACTCATTTATCACACGCAGTAGGGTATATTCATGTTGTTGAATGGTTCTAACTGTTGACAAACCTAGTAAAAGAAAATTATATTCTGTAGAAAACTTAAGAAAAAATATATTCAGGGATGTACACAAATATACATACATATCCTCTAGCCCCAGGGCAGACTCCACTGGTTAATCCACCATCCCAGCATTTTATCTTCTCTCTCTTTAACCATTTTCCTCCAAATTTCTACTCCATAGTCTGTAGTCACTGATAATTCCCTGTATTTCTATTGTGCATCTCTGCTTTCCTTCCCCAAAATAAGACCGGCACCTCAAGTCCTTCAGCTACTTAAAGCACATGGTATCTCTACAGTACTTGGTATGTACATTACCATTACCCTTTCTGTGTCTTGAAGCAAGGCATTTTCTGAGCTGCTTATATTCCTGCAGAAGCAACACTACTAGCTCTTTAAAAGATGTGACCCAAAGCAACAGCTGCAATTTATCACAGCATTCACAAACAGTTTTAGAATTTCCCTCCCTTACAATGACTCCAGTTTCATATCGTTCTGGCAGAATATTTCTTATTCAGTGAAAGAAGCAAACAGTTTGACTTACCCACCTCCATGAGATATGGGTTATTACTGGGTGGGATCTTGGTATGCAAAGTTGCTTCAGTTTTGCAGCCCCTCCTGCCCCTCGGGAAGTGCTTTGCTGCCACTGCTCCACAGGGTTTTCATTGCCAGTGCCACTAGAAGGGACAATCCCAAAAGGTGCCGTGGTGCCCATGCAGATTGAGCTCCCTCTGGTTGGAGAGCTCTCGTATGGTGGCAGTGAAGTAGCAGTAGTAGAAGTCACACTTTCATTTTCCACTTCCACAGACACAGAGTGAGTCTTGCTTCTAAGTGTGCTGTCAGCTGCTTCAGGAAACATTTCCTTCAGACAGATGAAGAGTTTGTTCACAATTGCCATTATCTTAATTGTGTGTCATTTTCTTATATAAAATCCTAATCCGGAAAAGCTCACATTATTTTAGAAACACTGACGATTTAAGAGACATATATATATTTTTTGAGTACAGTCTTGTTTTTGAAGAGGCAGTTCTCTTAACGAGAAAATATTTTCATGATTTGTAGAGCATTATGAATAGTAGAAAAAAGGAAAAAAAAAATCAGTGAAGAGTTTGATAATAATTATTGCCAAACAGGTGCCACCACAAGTTGCATTGGTAAACAGTGACCTCTTATTTGTAAAAACCCTTTGAAAATGTTAGAAGTATATTATTATAAGTGTATAAGAAAAATAGGTAGCTTACATTTATTCAAACTTTGATTTCATTTTGTTCAGTTTGCTGATGCCCCAGCTATGCACTGGAAGGAGATTCAAGCCAAAATTTAGAGATTCTGAGCTGAGACAGAATTCGACAAGGAAAGGATGACACGTTCTCTCCTAATGTCCAGGTCAGACACCTCTCTGCTTCTGGTCCTATTTTGTTCAACACCACAAGTGTCTGGGGGATCATCCAATTTCATAAATTACTGTGAAAAATTCTCTGGCAGCCATCTCAGGCAATGTCTCTAAGGATCTCCCTTGTTTCCAGGCAAAGCAATGCATAATCACAATAGTTACACACTTTTATGAACTAGAATTTTCCTGTTGCATTCAAAAATTTGTCCAGTATCCCAGAGCCAACTGTTTAGAGGGAACAAGTGATCCTGCTGTGGGCTGGGATCATAGGGGCCTCACAAGAGGAAGTGGCTCTGCCCACACAACATTGCCAATTAAAAATTTACAACATGAATTTGGATGTCTCTCTGAAGTGGATATGGAGTGGGAGCTACAGGCCTGGAAAGAGAAGGTGGGGAGAGTTTGGGGGTCAAATGTATCTGCTAAACTCTTTTTGCTGCCTGAAAACTAAACATGAACTGGGAGGTAACACAATAGTATACTTTTCAATACTTGAAAAGAAAGTTTAATTACTGGATAACCTGGAGCTATGCACGAAGCTGCTACCTAAATTTAATAATCTAAATTAGAAGGTTAGTGTGGAATTCATTGCACCAACTTCTGGCATTTGCAACATAAGCTGAAGGCATATGCACTTAAGAAAGTAATTTGAGGCTTCTTCTTAAGGTCAACGGGAGAAGCAGAAAATGATTCATTAGACCTATTACAGACATGCAGCTTAAAGAAGATTTACTCCCTATTTTTCCCAATGACCTTGAAAGGAAGCCTTGAGTGACCAGCACAGCTCTTCAAGTCTGCATTTGCTTAGACAAATCTCATTTTTAGGCTCCCTGCATAGACAACTTTCAGTAAAAGAAACAAAGGAGAAGCCATATTTAGGTACTTTGAACTGTCATCTTGCTTACTGCTGACCACAAAAGAAAACCAAAGACAACTAGATTTAACATTGCAGTAACATATTTACAAATCACACATCAATAATTCCTCTGCCCTCATTTTCACTGTTTATTTTTGCCATTGGTGATAATCTGAGAAGTCAGAATGTATTGCATATTAATTCAGTTGGTTGAAGATGTATATGAGGTTTACATTACTTACAGCTAGAAAGGACAGGATTCAAAAAGACTTAAAGAAAATAGACAGATTTGTAGTGTGACAAGCAGAATACAAGAAATGAACTCTGGAGAGTTTAAACATTAACATTTTAAAATATAGAGTTTATTACAGGTATTAATAACTTTGAAAACAGCAGAATGTACAGAATGGCACAAACTCCCTGTGTAACCAGTGCCATCTTCCTGTCTTTGAGGTCAGCTGAGGTTGAGCACAGCTGCTTTAGTAAGAAAACACCGGTTTGTGGTTTTTTGTGAGGATGCAAAGATTTAGGTAGAAAGGTACTCATTAGAATGTAATCTTGATATTTAAGGATAGGTGAACTTTGGAAAGAAAATTCTTAAGATGAGAGAAGGGGTAAATGCCCAGCTTCTCTTGATGTGAAAAGGAATTTTATAAGGAGTGGAAAAGGGAAATCTAAGCCTATGGTGAATACAGTAGAAAATTCCTGTAAGCTGCTCTGCTTATATACATGAATATGTGCCTACTGCAAAGACACCAATTTCTGTGAATTTAGAGGTGCTCTGAGAAGGTCAAAGTCATCCTCCTGAACTTGAACCTGTCAAAGGAGATAAAAGCTCTTCAATCCATAATGAGATTGAAACTTTGATGGATGCCTGTCCTCTGGGAACAGTTCACAGGAATCATGATTTTACAGTGCTTTGTTACTGTCAGACAAAGGGAGGATAAAACAGGGTTATGCCCATATTTAGTGTATTCCCTTGATGCTTCGAATTGCCTTTGTGTACTACCGGCTGTAGAGTCACTTAGACTACACAAGTTGCATAAATCAGAATATAAGGAAGGACAGGGTTTTCTCCCTACAGAAAGGTCTCTGAACTGAACCAGGCTAAATCTAGGTCAGTGCCTGAAAAGAATCTGTCAGCACACCACATACTTCTAATAGTTATCTGCAAAAAGTGTAAAAGCTTGGCCTACAAAACCACAGCCCAGCTTCCAGCTGTGACCACAGTGAAAGCACTAAGAGGTTGAAGCTTTTTTTTTTTAATAGACCCATTTTGACCACATCCTCCAGATGGAGAAGGTAATGTATGTGCTGCTTTTTCCTGTAGCTTGATCCAAAATGTTTTTTAAGGATGGATCCTTACACCTCAGCAGGTGGTTTTTGTGATTTGCATTGTCTGAACAGTTCACCTGTCCCTCAGCATTTTCAAGAGAGAAGATAGCTTGAACTGATGTAATTTCATAAATTAATTTCCAATTACCTCTGCTGTTTTCTATATATATTTTAAACCAGGTGATTCAACAAGCTTATCAGACACTTTCTTTTATAACCACTAGGTCATATTTGCTGCAATTCTTATTTGTATAGAGATTTTTAGCCTAAATATACCGATTTTACAACATTAATTATAATTGTGCAATATAATTATATATTGTTTTCTTTTCTTTTTAGGGTCAAGTATAAAACAAAAAATCTTTAGAGCAGAAGTTGATTTCATCTTTTACTCATTCATAAATGTCCTGTTACATGAGTTAGATTTTTCTGCTATATATATTAATAATATTAATAGAATTCAAAGTCAGAGAAATATTTAAATGTCCATTTGAACTCTTAGATAATATTAATATTGAATTGCTGAGAGTCATTGCTACATCTGACTTGCAAAATCCTCATTTGAGTGAATCTTTTAGAAGGACATCAATCTGAACTGAAGGTGATGAAGAATTCATCATCTTCCATGATATATACCCTCACCATCTCACTACTAAATGACATAATTTCTGCAGTTTGAAGTCTGCTAACTTCTTTCAGTTGTTGATTCAAATTCTGATTATCTGCAAAATCCCTTAATCCTTTTCTTGACATCATGGTCTTGACACTTTTTAGGCGAGAGAGCAGTTGAGGGAAGCAAAAGGCCCCTGAAATCTATTTGTATCTAACAGCTTATTTGATCCTAAGCATTCCTCCTTTGACTCCTGGTCTCAGTCTAAAACGAAGCCTCTTCCTTCGCCTCATCTGGAAGTAGCAACAACAGTGTTTTTCAGTCACTATTTTGGCAAACCCAACTTTCTGTTTCCTCCAGGTATTTATTTATTCAGTTCTTTAATGCCATGGAAAATAATCTCATTACCATTTAATTGTTCTTCTCATGGGACTATACAAAATATAGATTGAAATTCATTCTCTGCCATGAAAATATTATTTAATAGAATAAGACTTACAAAAATAGTGACAAATTCTCATGTGGGCATACAACTGTTGAGAATCAGATCCTAAAGTACACAGTACAAATGACTAATTTTTTTTACCTCTAAACTCCATTCAAAAAGAGTATCAAAGAATATTCCATTTATGTTCACATACTCAATGTGTAGGAGATGAAATTTTATTTCAGTATTGTAAAGTATTTTAAGCCAGTCTGTTAAAAAAAACGCCAACCACAAAAATCAATACAAAACCCAAAAGAATAGCAATTATCTTCTACTATTCAAAAAGGTGCCAGTTACACCACATGCACATTTCATCATTTGCTACAGGCCATATGATAGCAACTTTGTGTTTACTGTAACAACACAGAAGGCTGATAGTTTGCTGATGAGTGTTTGTACAACTCCTAAATTCTTTGGGAAAAACCCATTAGTATAGAAAGAAACTGCCTTACCTAAATTCCACTATTGTTGTATGTTTATGTTTTTTCTCTTCTTTCTCATTAAGATTTTATGTACCATTTACATACACATACACATACCTAAAAATTTCACACATTATTATTTTTTTAATTAAAATATAAATTCAAAGAAGCAATTATCAATGAAAATAGTACACCAATACGTGATTTTCAGAACTGCCTTCTCGTGTGTGAAAACAGCAAATTCATACATATGTTATCTTCTGTAATTTCCTTTTAGTTTTCTCTTCATAACTTTGGTAAAAGTAAAATGCAACAGAGCTGCTACAGGATGGAAATAAAACTAACTGTAGACAACAACCTGAAAAACAAGAGAGCCTCAGACTTCAAGAGGGGGAAGTGGTCTCACAATACAGTGTCAGATATTACTCTGATTCTGTATCTGAACATAACCAAAAACAATAAGCCAATATGCATAATATATTTTGAGCATGTCCTAATGTAGTAATAAGAGAATCTTAATACTCATCTTTCTCCTTGCTGTCTCTGTTTTCCAAAACTGCCTTCAAATTTCTGTCTGCTTCTCTCTGCAGCACCCTTTTACACTTTGATTTTCCTTGTACTCTCTAAAAGCACTGAGAAGAAGAGAAGTAGCTCTTTAAATTACTTTTGTTGGGAAAGAGTTGCAGAAATATACTTCTTTTCTTCTTTTTGGCCTTCTGGCCATGCTCAAATTTGCAGCTGCAATATTGAATAGATCTCTTTTGAGGATTAGATACTACTGCTGAGGTGACTTCTCAGATTAAACTGCCTCCTCCTCCCCTGACAACTTTGGTCTTTGAAATAAGTGGTAATATTTGGGTTTGCTCCAGTTGACATTCCATTTGTGTTATCACATCCCAGATTAACACATACTCAGAAGTTATTGCTAGGAAGGAACTTGCTACTGATAAGAAATGAAACACACTGACTGTAAATGCAATTAATGCCAATAGAATATTAAGGAGCAAAATGTTTTTAAGACCAGTTCTGTACAGTATGGCTGTTGGTCATCTCAGAAGGGTATACAAAGCAAATTCAGATTGTTATCCATATAAAAGAGAGAGAAATACATTAATAAAATATATCTTTTCTCAGAGTGGACCAAATTTTGTTGAGTCAGGATACTTCTACTTATTCTTATGTATGCTTAGAAGATACTGGATAAACAATCAAAATCTATTACTTATAGAGCATTTTTAATCATGATAAAGAATATTTAATCAGTTTTAGGCAAGCAAAAATTTATTTAGAATACTCTTTAAGAGATTTATTTATGATAGCAGCATAGTATTTGCAGCCTAAATAATGGTGCATATATTTTTGCATCCATTTCAAAGTACTACCATTATAGTATGAATAAAAACTGATGTAATATGTTTTGACCTTTATTTCTGAGAGGAATTTTATTATTAACTTTAAACAGCATCAGTCTGTCAGAACTCACATTGGTTGCTGTGATTAATATAAATTCTTTCAAGCTATTTCTCCTGACCCTAGGATCAAAGAGTAGCAATAAGAAATATTTTTACTGTATTTGTGTTATTTTACATATTTCCTGAGTGAATTTTTAAAGAAGTATAATGTTTTTATTTATTTTATTGATAATAGTGGCAGTCTCTAAGTCTGTATTATAACATATGTGGTAAAAATTTGTTTGGCTACACAAGAACAAAGAACTACCCAGGAAGCTTGCACAGCTTTTTAACAGCGCCCAAATGCCTCTCTCAGCTATGAAGCCTGTTAGTTTCCCTGACTTTCTTTGACAAAATAGATTGCAGGAAGACAGAGAATAATCTCGACTGGTTTCTACACTTATGCACTGATGGTATCTTCAGTCCAGAATAAGCAATTAATAAACTTGAGAATTACTAAGCTCCTTATTTCCCTTGTGCAGAGGAAAGATGTAGAGATTGTCTTGCATGAATGCAAAATTCAGCCCGTTGCAGAATTTAACAAATTAGCAGTGTCCATAGAAACAGCAAGAAACTTCCCATTTAATCCCCAATCAGATTCTTTTATCTAGCTTTTTGCCCTGTATGGCATTTCTAGATTAATGTGGCTGCTGGCATTAGTATAAACAGAAGCTTGGAATTTTTTCTGAATTTATCCCATTATGACAATCCAGTATGATAAAGAATTTGTATCTCTGTGAACTTTGGAAATGTTACTCAGTTACTAAACAGAGATGAAAAAGCAGCAAGGGGAGATGAACTGAAGGACCAGAACCCTGGTGCTCATTAGTTTCTATTGTTTAAATGTAGGTTTCAGGTACTGAAAGAGAGCCTTCTGTCCTAACTGATGTGATGAATAAGTGCCAATGTTGTGGCTACCACTCATCACCAAGGAGAAAACCCAGCACTAGCAGATAACAATCATATACTCTACCTTCTCTGGATAAAATTTTGAAATGTATTTCACACTATTGCTGAAATGTAGGTGTCAGTCTGTTGCTGATACTTCTGCATGCTTTTCCTGACAAAAGGCACAGTTTTTCTCATGGTAGTAGCCTGTATCTTCCATTGTGTGGTCTCATTTTGCAGCCAGCAGCTAGAAAAGTTGGGCTGTTCTTAGTAAAGAATGCAATTTAGGGCATTCATTTAGTACTTGTACAACTACAGTTCTAGCTTGTGATAATGCCCTAAGGCTTGACTAGTGATGAAAACACCATAAGGCTTTGGGAAAATGAAGGTAGCATTACAATATGTACTGAGATGTTTTATAAACAAGGATGAGCCTCCAAACAGCAGCACTGCTGTAATTGACCATACAGGACAGAAGTAGTGAGGAAACTGGCATGTTGCCTTGATGTTCTGGGGGTGGTTTGTTTATTTGTTTGGCATTCGTTTTTGTTGCTCAAAATAATAATCAGAACAGCATTGTCAGAAAAAGAATCAATGCCCTGCAATTTTTATTCAATTGTAAACAAATTTGCTCTTCTGTAGCAAAAATATGGAAGCATTTGCATACAAATGCATCAGAAAAAAAGAAGAGAAAAAGTTTTTTCTCTGACAAAAACTCTCTTCACCTCATTGTTGTTGGTTTCATTTTCAGAAAATCTGCTTTTGCATCTTTTGAAACATGCTTTTTCATCTTGGTCAAGAGAAACAAGGGGTTAATTTTACTGTGAAAGATATTTATGTTTTGATTACATCTAGCAGGCTAAGTACATTAAGAAAGCAGGCTATCACAAAATTCAAAGTTATTTGGCTCAGTTCAGCATTTTGTGTAAAGTCTGTCCAAGTAAAAATGTGATATAGTTTTAGAGTTTCCTTTTTACCCTGTGAATCTAAGAATGAGCTTCAGCATTTGTGGTTTTTCTGAGTGTCATATAAACCCACAGACAATAAAACTGAGAATCAGTTTTCTGAAGCATCTATGATGATTGCTTTCCAGCTTGTTATGTAGATACTGTGCTCTCAGGTATGCAAAGCCAGTCAGGGAGAAATTACTGAAAATACCACAAAATTATCCATGACCTTTCTGATATAGCTCTTCTATGGACTTAGTGAAACCAACATGCTTTTTGAGCAAGTTTTTATAAAGTTTCATAATAATCATTCATGGGAAAGGATAAAATATCTAGTATCTAGCTCCAGAGGTACATGGAAAATACTCTGTACATAAGTTCTAATATGCAAGAATTTATAAAGTAACAGTTCACTAAAGAGGAGCATTAATAATATGTGCAAGTAATTATATCATGTCATAAGAATTCCATTTTCTTCTCCTTTTTTGTTGTTAATTTCTCATAAGTCTCACAAGCCAGCAATGAAATCATGTTTATTACAAACTGGTGGCAACATGCAAGCCAGTAAATAAACTGTTAAAGAACCTCAGTGCTGTCAGCATCCTAAATTAACTAATATACCTCTTTAATGAATACTTTGCTACCTTTTTTTCATCCATCAGTAAAAATGCATAAAGCCCTATCGAGATATGGTATACTATGCATGAAAAAAATATCAACAGCACATTAATTGGCCTTTTAATTCAACCATGTTTATGTGGCTAGTATTACTCAATGTTGCACTTGAATGTAGCTTATTAATATTGTTTCAGCTAGTTGGATATTGAGCTTTTCCCAGTCCCTTACAGAACTGGAAAACCTAGAACCACCTTTGCAATTTACTTTCAGACATCACTTCAGTTATGGGTTGGGTTGTTTGGGTTTTTTTTTTTTGACTGGGGAACTAAAGCTGTTGCCCATGCAATATTAACCACCATTACAAAATGCATGCTCTGATGGTGATGGAGGGGGGAACATAAGGGACATTAACTTTTCAGTGACACATGACCAGAAACATATGGGACAATGATAATGTGGAGGCTGTGGACATGTCAGCAATCCCTGGTTCAATCACTTCTTCAGCACAACTTGTGTTAAGTGGGAGAAATATTTTAAAATTTTTTTTGTGGACTTAGAAATATCATTGTGAATTAGAATTATTATTTGCCCATCATAAGAGGTGATGGAACAATTGCAGTTTTGATAGTTCCCTGAAAACAATTGCAGTTCTGATAGTTCCCAATATTCTTTGGAAAATGTCAGGAAGGAAAAAAAAGGGGAAATTTAACTTTGTATATTCCCTGTTGATTAATCATGGGAGAGACAGATTTTTAATTTTTTTGTATCTGTCTTTGGAATTGTATGGATTAAATCAGGATGCTGCCCAGTGATTCAAAGAAAACATAGGCATGTTCTTTCAGAAATTTACAAAATGTGGTTAGCAGAATGCAAAATAGTTCATAAAATGCTCAACTACCTTCAGTTTAAGAACGAACATCTCTTTTGATTTTTATTGCTTATGATACTTTTTGATGAAAAATATTTGACATTCAAAAATCACATCTTCAGAGACTTTGAAGATAATACAGAAAGGCAGTAAATACCTGTTTGTACTGATCTCCATAAAAATAGCATGGTGCTTCATTCTGCATAGGAATTCTTTCCCTTGTGAACTGGGAGACAATACTATTAATCAAATATGAAAAAAAAAATCTTGTGTTTGAGGCAAAGTAGGATCGCACAATTTTCTCCCATTTTTTTCCACCCAGCATAATTTATAGTCCTGTGCAGTCTCAGTGAAAGAAGGTTAAGATAATTTGGAGTTGAAATCTCAACTGCTCTGAGTTGCGGAAAATGTAATTTTCATTTTTATATCATGAAACAAGAGTAGACCCAGAAAAATAGATTGCTTAGAACTTAGTGATTCCAACTGACATGCAATTGCCTGACTGCATTTTAAAACTACCTAGGTTTTTCTTGAAATATAGTTTAGTGTTATCATTAGTCATTGATCACCAATACTAGTTATAAAGCACCTGTTTAAAGTAATTTTTGTGGAATGCATTAAGCATAAAAATAATATTTCCAACAGAAAGTCTCTGAAGAAAACTGCAAGGACACATCTCCACTGTCATTATTTCATTTTGCTTACAAATTTAATTTTAAATGTGTTCATAGAGATTTCATTTACTTTAGTATAGCAATGATCACTTAGAACATTACAAGCTCTGACTATTTAAGAAATGGACAGAAGCTCAACTTCTGCAGAAAAACCTTTCCCCTTTCTGATTGTAAACTGAATGACAATGAATAATGAGAGGAAGGGTAAAGTGTTGCCTTACTTTGCAAGATTGTCAACAATCTACTGTTTCTGTAGAAAATTCTCACTTTGAGCTTTTGCCTTCTTTTGTCCTGTGAAGCTATGTCCTACTTCCTCTTGTGAGTCTTCAGGTCACCAAAAGGCACCAAAAATGAGACAGGAACTTAGGTATATGCAGTAAGGCCACTGCGGTAAAATTAATGGGATTCACAGAGAGGAAAAGTGCCACAGGCAGCAATGGGAATAAAAGGCCATTTGCTTTCCTTTTGCAGGAAGAAAAGCCCTGCAGCCTAAAAAAAGTGCTGTTGCTGCTTTTCTTTATATCTTTTTTTTTTTCTTTTTTTTTTCTTTGTCCTTCTCCTCTGTGGGAGGCCAAGTGGACACAAGGTAGAGCATTGCTCCAAAGTACAGGAGTCAAGCCGGGAGTTCAAGGAGAATTCTTAGTCCATAGTTGTGAGCCCATCCATATTACTGTTTCTCACTGGGAGTAGGTAGAAAGGTAGACAGAACTACAGTGCATAGGCCTATTTTTAGACAAGCATACAGTGCAGTGACTGCTCCTATCCTCCAGGCTATTGATTAACCCACTCTGTTCTTTGTACATGTCTAGAAATACAGGAGAATCCAATAAATACTTGCTTCCTTCCCTTTCCTTCTTTCCTCTCTTTCCCCTTCCCTTCCCTTCCCTTCCCTTCCCTGCCCTGCCCTGCCCTGCCCTGCCCTGCCCTATTGCACAGAATAAAGTGTATGATATACAAACATGGAAAATAATGAAGTTATTGCTGTCCCAGACAGCAGTTTGTATCAATATCCTAACTTCCAAACTTTCCTGCCTGATTTCTTTTCTATTTTCATGCTTTTTCTGTTTGTTTTTCAGTGGGTTGTTTTTCCTCTCTGATACTAAATGTTCAATAATGCCAAGCAGAAGACTGGCAAATGTTTCAGCTTTTACACCAGGCTCTGTAGCAAGCTATTCACTGTTCTTACCCCATGATACAAAACTACAGAATCTATAGTTATGTACTGCAGCCACAAATATTGTATCTGATTTCCAAGCCCTAATGATAAGCCAATCTGTGAATTACAAAAGTAACATTATTGTTCTTTGCTCCTAAAACAGACAGTCTGGGAAACCACAAATCACCTCAGGAGCTGCTGTCAATGGCCCAATTAGTACAAAAGCAAGCAACTGAAGTCTGTAAGGTATCCAGAAAAAAACCCCCTTGTATAACATTATTGACAAATTCAATAATTTAAAGAGGATGAAACATGATATATCCCCAAATGCCAAAATTGTTTGCAATATTGATCTTTTGTATCTGCTTTCCGTTTCTCTAAAACTGTGAGGTGCAACTGGGTCACGTTTTCAGGGTTTCTTCTACAAACCTAGGTTAATCCCCTCCCCCAAATATGCTACATGCGAAATTCTCACTTCTTTGCAGAAAATATTTTGCATTGGATTCTTTGTGTGGTTGTTCCTTTTTAACTGAATATTTTGAATGGCATTAGATGGTCTTCCAAATTACCATGGGTCAACCAGCTATTTGATGATAACTTCCTTTTGCTGAGTAATAAAGACATGATAAGGCTATGGGATATGCTTGTATGAGATACAGTGGCCCCTGTAGTGTGCTCTGGGGATTAAGGACAAGCCTTTCCTTTTTTAAATTTAATTTTTATATTTGAATTTCAACAGTACATAGTGAATGATGGTTCTAAATAAGAAGGCTGGGTAGAGCAGCTGTTCACAAGGTAAGGAGACTGCATTCTGCAATTCAGGTTGAAAAGTTATGCATTAGGTCTTGGCGTTTCTGCATAATCTGGCCTGAAGTTAATGGAGGATGCTCCAGGTCTTCCTCACTTGTTAACTGGTACCGGGGTTATTTTACCCTGAATGTAAGCGTCCTCTCTGCTAAGCCCTACCTACACCAGTGTTTCTTCTTTTGTTTGTGAAAGTATCTGGAGGCACATCCCACTGCTCTTTCAGATGAGCTACATCAGATGTCTTTCCCAGCCAGTTATTTCAGTTCTTTAAAAGATATGTTTGGGAAGAACACTGGAGGACTATCAGCTCACAGTGACCGTCTCTTTGCTCATAAGCAGTATGTCAGGTGGTTAGTGTTTAGGGTTCAAAGAGTAATTTTTACCTTTTTTGTTATGCTTTTCTTGTCTCCATTTTGAACTGCTTAACAGCTTGTATTACAAGAAGAAATTATATTGGTTTACTACTTTATTAGATTTGGAAGACATATTTATTACTATTAATAACCTAATTTTAAAAAAATATTCTGTAAAGAATTGTTCAAAATGATTGCCTTAACATTCGTAAATATTAGTTTCCTTCTGTACATTACTAGCAGAGAAAATTAAATACAGAACGTTTACAGAATTTAGATCTTCCTTTTGAAGTGATAATGCTAAAGTATATTAGAAGAGTGTTGAAGGATATTTCAAAATCAAGTTTAAGTAGTGATATTCTCATCTTGAATCGTGAATTCTCACAGTGGACTGAAAAAGTTTAATTACAGTTTGAAAAAGAAACCCTGCTTAAGGAGATCATTACATCACAGGCACTAATGCTAAACTGTTAAGCTAAATGCTAAACCGTTTTCCCCAGCCTCTCTGTTCAATCCTCAGTCCATTTTTCTCGGAATCCAGCTAGGAGGTTCTATAATGTTGCTCAATTCTCTTCAGGCTAGGCCATGCTCTTTGTTTGCCATGCTTAGACTGGGCCCCCCTTGTCATTAACAGACTTGATAATGACTTGAGGCTCACTTCCGTCAAGACACACCCTCAAGGCAGGCAGCAAAGGAGGAAGTGCTGATCTCCTCTCTCTGGTGACCATAGGACATAAAGAGATAGAATGAAGCTGCATCAGGGTAAGTTCTGACTGGGCATTAGGAAAATGTCTCACCCTCCCTGTGAGAGGGTGAATCACGAAGTCTGCCAGAGTTCAAGGTGCAGCTGGATGACATTTAGCCATACTGTTTACTTTTAGGTAGTCCTGCAAGGAGCAGGGATTTGGACTTGATGAGCCTCATGGTCCCTTCCAACTCAAGATATTCTAACATCCCATATAATACTGAGATTAGTTTATTGATTTTGACATGGTGCTAGCCAGTGAGTACCACATTTGCCTAAAGTTAGATTTACAGGGAAAGCTCTTGAAGTTGCCATGGAACCAACAGAAGGAACTTATGTTTGATCAATACTTTGATGGATGTAGCATTTATGGGATAACCTCAAAACAGTATGTACTGAATTACAGAAAGACAAACCTGAGTCTTCTCTAAAAGCAAATTCTTGTCTCTTCTGGTGAAAACCTCATGACTGCCTTCACTCCTAGAAAGACAGTCCTAATTAACTCCCACTTTGTAATTCCCATTATCAGAAATAATATTCAATTTCTAAACATTCTTTCCTTTTTGAATGGACTCTTCTGTCTTTTATGCCTTGATGTTAAGACGCAGGTTCAAGAAGAGAGAATCTTTTCTACTTCTGGTTCCCAACCCCCCAGAAGAAATAGACAGAAGAAGCCTGTGAAAACTCTGTTTGGTATGTGACATTTATGTATTTTTAACCTATATAGTTCCTTAGAATTTCATGTGAGCTCTAAGAAGTACATAATGAGCAAACTGTGTGAATTAGAAGTGCAAAATGGTCAGTTGTGGATGGATTTTTACAAGAAAGGAGGAAGCACATTCCTGGTACAAAATCAACCCCTTGTAAATTCTACTTCTCTACCGAAGCATGGAGTATATTAAAGCTCTTAAAAGAAGATCCCTAAAGTGGCCTTACTTTGATTTCTTATAACGTTTCAAGAATTTGAATCTGTAAATTCTAGAACACCTGATAAATTTGGTTGATGGGTTTAAGCATTTATGTAACTTCTTCAGGTTGTTCAACTTCTAACGTTCATTACATAAGAGTATTTAAATACTTTATAGAAGGGAAGTTGAGTACTGCAAATTAACTGGAAAACAAACAGCAATAACCCAGTATACCTACTAAATACTAAGATACCTTGCACTGCATCAATCTTTTCTACCTTTTCCTCAGGACTGTCACAATTGCAAATGTTTTCTGCATGAAAAAATCTTAGTGACACATCTAGGGATTATCTGAATCCTTCTTGTGCAGTATAAAAAGGGATCATATGCACAACAACAATTTTCAGGAAAGGGTAATACATACTTCAACATTCAATAGCTTGAACATTTGCAGTAATTTCCAGACTTTATAGATGATCAAAATTCGACTTTGAAAAAGTTCTAATTATTTTCAATTTTCAGTCCCCTAAAAAAATCTGGATTTTTTCCCTTCTAGAGTAGAGTGCACAAACTCTGATGACTGCAGTCCCTCCTTTGCCAGTTTTACAACTTCACAGGGGTTTTAATATTTCATTTCAAGAAGATTTGGTTTAAGCCATTGAGAGTGTTTATGAGGAAAATGAGCTCTTACCTTAGAATACATTTCCTGTGGATTTTATTAGAATGAAACACATTTTGTACCAGAAGTCAGCAAAGTTCAGCAGGGGCGCATCTCATATGTCTTACATTGTGGCTGTGATAGGTTGGAGCTATGGCAATTCTGCCTGGCTCTGCATACAAGGGCCTAACCATATGATACAATGGAGGAAGCACTGCTTGCAGAGATAATATTCATGCTCCCTCACTCAGCTTTTGTCTTCCAGTATAACCTCACTCCAAGCGAGGGTACAGCCAAGTGAGGAGGAGCTAAGACTGTTTCTTTGAAGCTGTGGCTCTAAAGGCAAACATATCATGTCTATTTATGCTAATCTGATCCCAGAGTTCATATAAGGGAAGACTATCCTATATCCCAAGGATCTCAGACAGCTTCGGTCCTTTCTGAATCACAGTCATCGATGATTCAGCAAAGTGTTGGTCACTTTGGTCACATTAATACAACTGCACAATCGCTGCATATTCAGATGGGTAAAATTACCTATGAACCAACAGATTTTCTGGCCAGCTCCAGCATGTCCCCTTTTGAATATGTTAAATGTAGCAGAAATATATGTATGAGGAAGAAAAATAGTTTTAGGGCAGAGAAAAAGACTACATCATTCATCCTTCCTCATTTTTCTGAAATGTGACACACTATACACATATTTGTTTCAATCTTCAAACCAACTACTGCTTATTGAGGTGAACAGTTTTTAGAGACAGAGTATTGGCAACTTTGACTCATGTACCCTATATAATCAAGAAACAAAGCTAAGCCAGATGAGATCTATACCAATGAAAAACCTAACCTTGACTGTTAGTATTTGCATTTGTTGCCTCCTTTGAACTAGTTTATCTTGGTAGAAAACTCTTCTAGCCCTCTAGCTGTAAATCTTTTTGTGCTAGGAATCTGCTTCATTTTTGTTGACAAGGTAGATGCACTTTCCTGAAAAATTTTATTTTTGCCTTCCATTGTTACAATCCACAAACTAGTACATATTGCTTTCTTTTTATCACCATCTTATTACATGTGGGTTTTTTCCTGTTAGCATTTGGCACTGATAGTTATTAATTTCCACCTCCTTCAAACAACAGTTGACATATTCTGCATTTTTGTTTTTCTGTACCTTAATTCTCCTTCACTCTGTGTTACTTTGTGAAATAGCATCAGGGCTGTAAAGTAATCAGGAGTTTGTAATGCAGCTGTCAACATCACATAATGAATTTGCCAAGTCCTGTTGAGGTTGTACCTCTTTGACAACACGTCTATGATATTTTCAGCATCCTTGCTGATACTTATGTTACTAAAGCCCTAGCAGAGAAACATAGTGAAATCCTTTACTGCATAACCACTGGGCTGAAATTTCGTCTGTAGTGTGTAATCACTAGCACAAAACCATGGTGCTTTTTCTGGCTAAAGAGTGGAATGAATTCCACAGATCTTATCTCAATCTTTAGGTCTTTTACAGGCTAGTTAATAACTTTTGGCATGCCTTCTTTGTATCTCAAATTTTATCTGCTAAAATGGAATAACTGCTTCCTTTCTTTCTCTGATCTCTGACTTGTTTATTCAGATAGAAAGCTCAAGAGGCAGAGAGTATCACTTATAATATAGCTATGCAAAACCTTGTACAAAGAATCCCAAGATCTCTGTCACAGCAAATGTGAATGAGACAGTGTCTGTAAGTTTTTAAATTATACCTGAGCCGTAATATGCTTGGCACCGATTAACAACAACCTTTAGAAAACTTGTCCTGAAATGTTCATCGTGTAGGTAATCTTCTGGGTCAGTCAAGCTTCATACAAAATACACTTATTTGCAAGGACACGATTGCCTGTAACTCAAACCACTCTAAATCCAGGCTGTCACGGTCTATTCTTCTTCCCTCCTGCACCAGCCATGTGAGAACATTGTCCTCCAACTCTGCTCTTCTCTGTGTAGCTGGTCTGATTTAAACACAATGACCCCAAATGTTGTTAGATCAGTTGGGCCATGATAAAAAGATAAGTTTGTAGTTAAAGAATATGTGTCATATTGCCTCATGAGTCTTATTTTATCTTATTTTAGGGGCTGTCACACCAATAAATATCTTTCTGGCCACACAAGGAAGTCTGATATCTGATGTAACACAACATAACTCTTATGGGGAAGAAATGTCTTTTGTGACATAACTTTCTGCTTTCTCTCAGTGAAAAATATTTCAGCAAATAATGACCCTTTCACCTGTATTTCACTAGAAGCCACCATCCAAATGCTTATAGACACTTCAGTGAAAAATGTTTTAAATCAACTGTATCTACAGTAGACAGGATGGCACAAATATAGATGAATCATTTTTTCCTCTAAGTTTTACTGCACTTAGAAAACATGTTGTGTTAAAGCTTCTAATAGTTTGCAGTTTGACATTATTTAGAAAGTCCTCAGCTAATTTCCAAAAGGCAGTTATAATTTAGGTAATTTTCCTAAGTTCAGAGTAATATCTTCAAAAATTAGGCAGCATATATTGAAAATTAATTTTCTGTTTTTAAAAAGTTTTGGATTATTTGAAAGTATACTCTTTTGTACGGTAGAAAAATATTTTTAAGTAAAAAATGTCTTATACATAAGATTGCTTTGGATAATTTCTTTCTTAATACTTTTTGTGCTGAAAATTTTACTAAGTACAAAAATACATTACAGAGGTACTCTGCTATTAAAAAAAAAGAAAAAAGTTTTTGTGCTATTTTGTTCTTTTTGAAAGACACTTCTTTCTTTGCACTATATTAATCTTTGTGAGAATATACTTATGGGAGGTTTCAGAGTGCTGATTTAGAGACTGTTCTTTCCTTACATTGCCCTACCAATCCATCCTCAAAACAATATTCACTAATGTTTCCTTCTCTTTGTCTTACTTCCCCCACCCCCGAATTGAATTGACTTTCTCTGCATTCTTTTTGTTTGTTTGTTTCTGTAGTAGCATACAGGCATTGGAACATACTGCTCAGGGAAGTGGCAAAATCACCATACCTGGAAGTATTCAATAGGTATGTGGATGTGACACTTGGGGATATAGTTAATTGGTGAACAAAGTGTCAAAGGTTTGATTGAGTTATCTTAGAGATCTTTTTAAACCTTAATGATTCTATGATTCATGAAATATTGTTCAATTTTTTCTCTCTTGTTCCTCTCTACACCTCAAATTCTGCAGATGTAGAGAATTTTTCCCTTGTTATCAACCAACATTTATGTATGTGTTGAAAATAGAATTGAAAAAGCATTCCTCTACCCCTGAACAACTGTTAAAAACATGTCCCTTACAGTGTTTTTTGTCTGCTGACTGCCACTTCTCTGGAACAATTTTAACAACTCTCTGCAGAGCAAGACCCCTCGAGAGCTCTGATCTTGTCAGAAGTCTGCTTATTGAACTTAGCTGCACCAACCAGATAAATTCAGCATGAAAAACTCAAGCTGAGGTAGATGTGAACCTCCCCAGGAAACAGACAAAAAAACAAGTCAGGACCCTTCACACAAATGTAAAGGGTCCCATTCTCACAGTAAGTGGATACCTATTACTTGCTGCAGATTTATTTTAAAGAAATGTAGGCCAAGTTTTGCCCCTTGGTTACAGGTTCATTATACAACTGTTTTTGTTTCATGACTCCAGTGGGGACATAGAGGTGGAATAGAGGACAGAATTTGGCCCAATTAGTATGTGCCACTAATTAATATTATTTTAAGGTGCAAGATGAAGTCTTGTCTGGCCAAGATTATTGAGGCTCAGAACTGAAAACGTTCTTTGGCTGTGTATGGATGGGTGTGGGGGAAGGGATGAAGGAGAGTGGAAAGAGCAAAGGCAGAATTTGGTTTGAGATGGAATATATCATATAATATCTCACAATCCCTGGTCAAAGCGAGAGCGTCCCAGTCCCTGCTGGTATCCATGCAGCCCATGACAGATCCAAGGGGCCAGTTTAGCACCCTCTTATGTCACATGGAGGTGGAAAGGAGGCCATAGGAGAAACATTCTAGGCCTGGACTTCTAGGTGAAGTGGTATTTTGATGATACTTACAGAATAACATTTTATTTCAAATGGAAGATGGATTAATTGATGTCACAGTATTTTTTATTTGGTTTCTGAAGGAAACAAAGTTTATGTAATTATACTATTTTTCTGTCAATCCCAGTCTGTGTTCTGGAACATGCCTTATTTCAGCCAAATCTGACAGACAAGAGATATCGCAAGACTAATGATGTTGCTAACACATGGTTGTCCTGTGTTAGGGTTTGTTATGTGTTTGTTTATTTGTGTTTGTGGAGGTTTTGTTGTGTTTGCTTGGGTTTTTGGATTTTTTTTGTTTGTTGCTGATTTTTGTTTATTTTGAATCAGAGATCATGAAAAAAATTGAAAGGTTAAAATTCTATGCAAGAGACACAGAAAAGTTTGGTTAATAGTTGAATTCAGAAAGGGAGGGCTAAAGCAGGGAACATTATGAGTATTAGATGATGTTTCCATGTTATTTCTGAGTTAGGAGTCACATGTGTTCATAACCTGAAATCTGAAGCATCTCCAACTCCAAAATTTCCCTTTAACTTTAGATTTGACCCTCCCATTTCATACTTGTGACTGCAATTCTTGCCCAAAAATTGAAGATAAAGGTATAAAGGTTTCATATTTTGCTGCATAGGATTTGACAAAGCAACAATGCACAAACAATTTACAAATCTCCATGTAGCAGTTTAGCTTTTTCTTACTTTTTTCCTACTGCACATCTAGTGACTTTTAATATTCTGACCTTGTGCTTGACACTGCAGGACATTGTACTCTAGGGAAAAAAAGATCTCTTTTCTCTTTCTTATTTTTTTTCCCTCTCTGGTCCTTCTCTATTGAAAATCCATGTTTTAAGGATCGGCAGCTGCTTCCAGGATGTAGCAGCAGATAGGCTTGGAGACATGGCCAGTGTATCAGCATAGAGGAAACGGCCTGCTGCAATGGGGTTTTTCTTTGTAGGCTGATAGAATTAGGGGGGCTAGGAAGGAGCTGGTGTTTTGGTAATTCTAAAAATTGTTTGAAAGACGATTAATTTAATCTGGAACAGGCCAGTGTTATTGGGAGGTTAAAAAGATCTGCCCATTTGAGTGCTTTTGTCAATTCCTAGATGAGAAAGCAAGTTGAGCTGAGCTGGGTATGCAGGTGACAGTTCCCTTCCCAGCCGGCTGCCAGGCCCAGCACTGCTGCTGGAGCTGGTGTCACTCACAGCCCTATGACTGGACAGCAGCTGAAGCCTGCAAGGCAATTGCTGCCTGCTGTTCTGGTCAGGTGTAGTACATTCTAAAAAGTGGGTCAGTGCTTGTATGCAGCCCAGCTCTGCATTAGAAATTAGTATTTTGTAAGGAGGCTTTAAATCTATTACAGGGGCATACATGCAAGGATTGCTATCCAGGCAAAATAAAGTTTTGCTATAGGAGTTTTTATAGTTTTAGGTATGTGCCATTTGCTGATAAAAGGTCTAAGGTTCTTGCAGATATGTTAAATTGCTGGAACCCCTTCATTAAAAAAAATGTGTTTAGAAAGCTGGAGCACAGGGAGGAGGTCCTTTAAAACTTATCTAGATAAGATTTTTGGAAGAAATAGAAGCTGTCTTTTTAAAAAAGTAAATCTGTTGAAGCCCTACCTACATGTTTCCACTTATATCCTAATTTTCTTTGTATTGGCCTGAGTTAACTCTGCCCCCTACAGCATTCATCCTGTTGGTATAGAAAATGGAAAATTCTGTAGATTGCTTTAAAGGAGTTCCTCTGAGTCTTGATAAGATGGGCAGCGAATTGAAGAAAATTGTAGCCTGAACCATGGTAAGGTAAAATCATATAATGATATGCATGACTTGCATCTATCGCTAATTATATAAGTGTGATGTTTGTAATTTCAGTTATCCTTGCTGCTGTAGTCATCTGCGCATGGAAGCAAAGGGCCCTGACAGGAGCAGGTGTTTGGGTAATTCTGAAAATTGAATGGAAGAGAAAGACAGCAGTTTAATCCAGCTCATACAGCCAATTGGAATTGCTTATCTACTACAGAACTGATTGAATTTTAATGAGTTGAATTATCTTTGAATTAAGTTGGTTGATATGGTTGTGGTTGTTCGAACAAAACTGGGGGGGTTTGCATAGATCTAACCTGGAAATAAACTGGAACCCAAAATCTGGAAAATAGCTCTTTACTCTTTTCAAATTAGATTAATAACCATGTATTCACTAGGAACTGACCTTGTATTCTTAGCTTGTTACTTTGCCTGAGTAAAATTTTTAGGAAAACACAAAGATTTACAGTCATTAGATCACGTTTTCCTGCTAGCAATTTTTCCTGCATGGGGTCAGCAAGCAAGATAGGCTTAGCAAGTATAGCTTGTTTGCATGATTTTAACAGACTTTTTCCAGGCTTCTTTTTTTGTCTTATCTCTCTCATTCCTAGTGAGGAATGGGATAGAGTAGGACTGGGATAATAATAATGTTGGCAGTAGTAGTAGTAGAAAGCAGCACACCTACATGTCAAAGAGGGTGTTTGGAAAGAGGCGCAAATTCTCTCTTTATAGTCTAGAGACTAAAAGCAACTTTAGGACTCCATTATCTGCCTGTCCTAGATAGGCAGAAAGAAGTTCCTCTGGCAGTTGAGAAGGTAGTGTAGCTAGGGAAGGTAGGATAAATGAGCCCTACCAAATAGCTAACACATGTTTTAAAAAAATCTTAATCCAGTACGGATGGGGGAATGAGACAGTCTTGTACTCAAGTTCAGTGGCATATTGATTCTGTTACAGTATTAAGGGATGGGGAGCAAAGCAGGTGGCAACTGCAGAGTGGCACTAATAACTTTTCTTTATTAATATTTGCAAGCAGAAAAACCAAGGAAGATCAGAAGGATAAAGAAAAGGTTGAAGTGCTTCATGTACTGCTAGAGATACAATGTGAAAATTCTTATGCAAAAGCAGCATAAAGCAGGCTCTCCTGATTTATAGCACATGCAGTTTTTCTAAGAACGCTATATATATGGATGTATATGTACACCTGTTGGGATATTATATATTTGAAGAAATATAGAGGCTCTTTTGTTTTCCCTTCTTTTCCTTTCTTCTGACTGAATGTTTGTATTTATTCCAGTCCTTTGGGAGTAGGTGCATCTATGAGCATATAGAATTCCTAAATGGGCATCTGCAACTAAAGTTCAGTTCAGCACATCTCTAATCAAGTTATTCTGTGTGAGCTTAAAACTGCTGCAGCTGGGATGTGCCATAGATTAAATCTCAGTGCCTTCCAGTGTGTCCTGCATGCAGCAGGATCACATAGGTCTCATTCTTGATCCAGGTGTTTTGAGGCTGTATTGACAATTCTGGAAATACCTACATTTCCTAACTGAAGAAACTAGAAATTTATTAGAAAGAAAACTGCAAGTCCTTTATACTGGTGAGTTAAAAGTATATAATATTGACAGTTCTGGTTGTTGGTATTTTGTTACACTCTTTTTTGTAGTAGTATTTAGGTAAGGATTTTGAAATTGTCCTTCTAGTTTTAGAAGAAGATACTGTAATTTCTGCTACTGTTCAGTTTATTCTTCCAGTATTTCACAGAGATACTAGTATTACCTATAAATAATAATCCTCAATAATGAGTTGTGATGTGAGTTTTGCCTTTATCTCTGGAATTTTGACAGGAAAAAATTAATTATCTGTCTGGTTTCTGACCCATCTTTTGCAGTAATACACCTTAAGTCCAATCACAAGGATATTTTAAATTTGCCTTTTGATCAGATGGAAGTAGAGCTCACTGTAGAGCAAGTGATTAGCCGAGGGCACTTCTGTAATTTTCTCAGAAATTTGTCTGGTTGAACTTCTTTACCATTTAAAGGCTATTTTCAGTTAACTGCATTCAAGTGTAGACCTCTAGTTCAGCATCCCTTTATCAGAATAGCGACATCAGTGTAGTTCTCTAGCAGGGGAAAAAAAATCTGCAGATGCCGATGTATCAATTGTATGTACTCATAGAGACACCTATTTCCAAAGGACTGGAATACATGCAAACAGTCGTCTGATGACAAATATTGACTAGGAAACTAAAATGTTGTTCTGAGCTCCAGTAAATATTTCTTGATGCACAGTGTGAGAAAGTTTTCTTGTCTATGCCCAATATAGCTTTACAGAGTGTGTGGGCAATTAGCGAGGTGGCTTTTCATAGTGTGAAAAAGGAAAGTCCTTTTTTCTGCTGAAACACGTTTGAGCTAAATAGCAACACACATCAACTTCTACTAAAAGAGGTGGCAGCGGACTATAGAAACCACCCTAGAAGGTCTTTTTATTTTATGAGAGAAATCCTAGATACCAGGGATCTACGAATGTGGGCATCCCAGCGACCCTGTCCATCGGGACCACAGAAGAGATTCGATTTCTGAGCTCCGGTGCTGGCTGAGCCGCTGCGGCGGCGGGGGCTTCCCGGCGGGACTCGGACCTGGACCGGAGCCGAGCCGGGGCTTTGGCCGGCTGGTCAGGCGAGGTGCGCTCCTGGCTGCCCCGGCGAAAGGGCCGGCAGCTCGGTCTGCTGACGCCCGAGAGAAGCGGGAGCCCGTGCCCAGGGAGGGAGGGGACGCGGTGACGGCGAGGTGCTGCGGAGAGGCCGGCGCGGTGGCCCCGGCGGCCGCAGCCCCGCAGCCCCCGGCGGCCGCGGCGGGGCCGGGCGGGGCGGGGGGCACAGCTCAGCCCGGGATGGGCCGGGCAGGGCAGCGGGCGGCGGCCCCGGGAGCCTCCGCCGCGGGCAGATCGGACAAAGGCTTCCAGGAGAGGGAGTGGCAAGCGGCCGCCCAGCCCTCGGCGGGCTGCGGGCGGGTCGGTGCCGCCGGGACGAGCGGGGAGCGGACGAGACAACTTCCCCAGGGGCACGGGGGGCCCCAGGAGGGCGGCGGCGGCGGCTCCTGTCAAAAGGAACGGGCTCTCCCGTGCCGCTGGCTGCTCCCCCGAAGCTGGCTGCGGGGAGGGGAGGCGGGGGAGGAGCCAGGCTCATCCCCGGGCGGGCGGCGGCCCCTCCACTGCGCCAACCTGCAGGCGGGCTGGAGGCGGCAGCCCCGCCCGGCCTCGGCTGCCGGGGCCGCGCCGCCCCTCGCCTCCGTCCCGGGCAGAGCCGCAGGCAGCCGCTTCCCGCTGCGTCGGTCCTGGACTGCAGCTGCCTGGCGGCCGGGGCATCAAGCAGCGGCATCTTGGAGCGTCTTCTTTCCCGAGTGCCCCTTCATCTCTCCCAGCCCGCTCCTCTTTCGCACCTGCAGCCTTTCTTTCTCCCTCCACTCCTACCTTATTTCTGCTTGTCTCCCCCTTCTCTTACCATTTGCTGGTTTTAAGGGTTTTTTTGATTTCCTTCTCTTTCTTCTTCCCTCATCCTGTTCCATTTTGGACCATCTTCGTTTAGTACCTCTTAATTTCTTGATTTCTTCTGATTTTTTTCCTTTGGACTTTGCCTTGTCATGTCAAGATGGAAGTCAGGCATGACTGGCTCTCCTCATCCCCCCATGAGGGCTTCGAGCAGATGAGGCTGAAGAGCAGACCCAGGGAGCCTTCCCCAAGCCTCACCAGAGTAGGCGCGAACTTCTACAGCACTGTCAAGCAGCAGGACTACAGTGCCAGTGTCTGGCTGAGGAGGAAAGACAAACTGGAGCACGTAAGCCAGCTTCCTTTTCCCCCCCGCTTTTTTTTTTTTTTTAATTTCTGGACCTCTGTCTAGGTACTCTGTTAGGCTGTCTGCCAACTGGGACTCCAGAAGAAAAGTGTTGCTCCATTAGTTGGGCATGGCGTTTCCCAAATGATAGAGAAAGGAGCTATTTAGAGGTCCCATAGTGGTCAGATCTGAGGTAAATGGGATGCCAGTACTGTTCCAAACTACATGCAAATGCCCTTCTAACTAGAAATATTTTTTAATGTTCTTGGCTGATGCCTTCTTCTACTTCAGCAAATTCAGCACTGATGTGGGAGGAGAAAGATTGGGATGGTGCAGATGGAGGTTAGAACATTTATCTCATGGTGATTATAATGTACTTCTAGAATAGCTTAAAAATAGCTGCTGGTTGGTTTTTTTGTTTATTTGTTTTGTTTTTAATTTTAGATGTCATTTTCATTCTCCCCCTCCCCCATCTTTTTCTTCTCCACGCATGGGACTTTGAACATACTCTACCTATGGGGGGGGGGGGGGGGGGGGGGGTAGAGATTTCCTTCAAGACTTTTCTTGCTGCAGCAGTAGTACATGACTTAACTGTGTTTGAGGCCACAATAGGACTGATACTGTGGATAGCTCTAGTGAATATTTTATGAGAATTTAAGGTGCTTCAAAGTGTTCCTGTCTCAGATGATGTTTGAAAGCATTCTTCATGTTATTTGTAACAGAAAGGAAATGGATTGAGATGACCTGCATGCTATGTAAGTTTCCTGAATAACTTATTAGGTGAAACCCATTGTTAGAGTGTACTGTACAATCAAGGCAGCAAAGTAGCTGCATTCACAGGGATGCAAAAGAATGTGGATGGGCTTGCATAATGCAACAGTCTGCTATTCTTTACATTAGTGAGTAATTTGCAATCACAGTCACATTGACTTCAAGAGGCACAGGAAAATATTTCTTCTGGTACAGCTACCTCAAGTCTCTTTGAATAGAAATGGTCTGATAAGAAGGATAAATTGTCTTTATTACATGAAAATCCTAGATGGCACAGTAGAGTCCTCTGAAGAGGAAACCTGAAAGAAGGTCCTTTACCAAGCAGTTCATGGACTGTAACCCCCCCTTCCCCCTAACCTGCAGAGAGTATTTTATCTCTCTTAGTGAAATCTTAAACTTGAGTTGTTTATACTTCTGGGGAAATGACAAAAACTGATGATCTTTTGGAAAGATTACATTTCAAATGTTGAAGAAGGTATTGAATTCCATCTGCCTTTTAACACAATTTTGTGATTCTTCACACTGACAACAAAGCTTCAGTAGTAAGCTTGTAAGTGAAGTATTCTCCCATTGTCAATCAAGAATAAAGGTCAGTGCCTTATCTCAGTACAGCTAAAACATTGATAGCACAGAAATCTGAGCTGTGTCTTTTGTAACAGATTTTGCTACATGTTGATATCTGTGATCAAATTAATAATTATTAATTGCAGGGGGGATTAATCTGTCAACAGTTTGGTAGCTGAATGGTCAGATACCTGTATATTAAACCTTATCACAATATAATCAGGAAGAAAGAAAATAGACATTAACTTGTTTAAAGATTTGTTTAAAGGTTTTGTTGCTGGTTTTTTTTTTTTTCCCTTTGGTTATTGTTATTCCTGTTGTTAAGTCAGTATTTTGTCACAATAGTTGTTTTCAATATCCCTGCAGCATTTGTGTGAAAAGCTGTCTCTGTAATGCATGTTCTTCTGGGGGTTTCCCTCTCATTTGATGCAGTTATTTTTACTCCCACAGCCTATTTGAACAATACAAGGAGAAAAAAATTGGAGCATTGATATCCCTTCCTTGCCATAAAATATTTATTTAATTTACATTTATTGTGACTACCCCGAAGGACACTGATATGCCAACAGCAGATACATTAAAATACTTTTTTTATGGTTTAAGGCGACTGCATTACTTATGAGTGTTGTAACAGACAGGCTATTGCATAAATAGAAATAAAATGTCTGTTTATTTATAAATTCTATTTTGCTTATACAGTTTTAGAGCAAGTTTGTTATTTTTTGTTTTCAGATTAATTTCTGAGGGTTTTGAGTGTTCTCTTGCTAGAGAAGTTATTTCCTACACTCCACTCTTCCACTCCAAGAGACAAACCAATTTCTTTGAGATGCATAATTTTGAATGGGATAGTCATTGACATATGATCACTTATGGCCAATAATGAAGATATTAATATCCTCCATCCACCTCACAAAGTTTGCACAACATTTCATTACAGCTCCCTCTGTAACATGATAATCATGTTACTTGAAAGCTGCAAAGAAAATCAAAATCCAAGGAGTGAGCATTCATAGAGGCATTGAAAAGTATGTAATCCCAGGCTTGATGCTGTACAATGACAGGTTAGCCAGAAGAGGGGTATACAGTGAGTCAAGGTACACATGAACACATTTTGGAGTCTTGTATGTACTCTTTCAGCATTGTGGTGGGCATTGAGTTTTGTTTCATTGAAATGATTTCTTAAATTGATTTCAGTTGTAACAGAGATGAAACTGGGCCAGTATATTTTGTTCATTACTCACAGTAAGACCTTGTAGGCCACAGTACGTATTTTATACTGACTTTTTGTTGAAGTGAATAGCCTTAACTTAATCACGTGCAATCCTTACTAATCCACATACAGTTTGATGGGTTAAAAAAATATTTTGAAGCCAATTTGTATCAAATTGTTTATGTAAAAAGATTCTCAAATATAGAAACAGTTTGTTTCTAGATCTCAAAACTGTAACAAAGTTGTGGGTTTTGCTCTTGTGGTTTTTGGTTTGTTTTAGGCTTTTTTGTATACAGATGTCAACTTGAGAACTGTGGTAAAGAGGTTCAAGAGTGTGGTAAAGAGGTTCAAAATTCAACTACTTTATCTCTTCTGAAAGCACAGAACAAGTTCAAATGCACAAATATGATCGAGTTTCTTTAAAACTGATCAATATTTAATTATTGACTGACCATAGAGGAAGTAAAAATCTGAAACATCCTGCTGGTGTCTTGCTAATTAATTGTTCTTCGAATGGATCTTAATGTAGTGTGGCTCATTGGCTAGCTGGTTTTGTAGAGCTTTCTTTATCCAAGTAGCAGCAACACAGCTTGTACTATAAAAGATTTGAACATAACCCACCTCTGTTCTTTTGTGAACTCAGATGCTGTATTTAAGATTAAATGAATTTACTCTAACATGTTTGAAGGCCCAATGAGGAGTTTTTGCTGAAGTGAGGCCTCAGGGTACATGCATGCTCTACCCAGTGTGCTGAAGTGGCATACTGTTAATGGAGGAATTTGCAAGAGATGTGAGGAACTCCAACACTGTAGATGTGACCGCAGTGATGTTGCAAACATTTGCCTGAAATCCCTGCAAAGCTGAAATTTTTCAGATTCTATGTATTTGCTTCAGCTAGTTTCTTGTGCCTCTTCGTGAAATTGTTTGCCTTGTATTGGACATGTTGGAGAGAACACAGATGAGTGAAATAGTCTTAAATTCTTCTTTGCATGTAGTTTTTTAATTTTTTTTTTCTTTCTCTTTGTCTGGTGTTGCCTTATTTAATTAAGTGTGAATTCATTAAAAGAAAAAGAAGGAGGTAGGGATTGGGGAAAAGTAGCTAATGTGGTAAACTTTAGCTGTTAGGAGTTACTGGGTCTGGTTTAATTTGCAGCAACTCTCCATCATGTCTCTGCATCCCACAGTAATGATGGTTATTGAATAGCTGCTTTCCTGGTACCTCAGCAAAGAATTCTAGAGAACTTAATTTTAAATAATAAAAGCTTCAAAACTGAACAGATTTCTTTCTAAGCTACAAGAGATATGCTTCAAGCATATATTTGTTTTTGAAAAATATAGGTATTCTTTCTCAAGGATGTAGTGGTAGTCTTTCTCTAATAACATCTAAATTTAATTATTTGCTTAATTATTAAAAGATTTAAAAAATTCTCTTTTAAGAAACTGGCTCAAAACTAACTTTTGGGGAGGCCTGTCATCAGGACAGTGTTAATTCCTGGCAATCCTCAGTCTGTTATTTTTGAAGAATCATAATTAGGCAAAGTTATTGACAATTATTGAATCCTTTTTTGGGGTTTTTTTTCTGAAGATTTGATCAGCAGCAAGGGCAATGTTGGGGATTTTCTGATTCTAAGTGCTGTTATTTGACCAGTTGATGTTGTTGCTCAAGCACACTGCTGTGCCTTGGCAGCATTGCTACCCAGGGAGAAGAGTGGCCATGAGGTACAGGGATAGCAGTGTCACTTGGCAGCAGAGGCAGATATCTAATATGCAACTGTTAGGCTTAAGACAGTTTACAAAAGTGCCTGACAAGCGTGACCAGATTATTTCTCAGAGTTACATGAGCAGATCATAAATAAAATATAGCTTTAATTCACCTGTCATAATACCTTTCTAAAAGTTGAAATTCCAAATCCCATTTTGCCAGTTCATTTTATTATTCAAAAATTAGTAAGTCTGTTAGGCAGCTTTTGTTTTTCTCTTCTTTTTTTATGATATTGGAAATTTTTAACAAAATCATCGTTGGACAGTTTCCAAGTGCACTTCTACTCTTGCATTAAAATTAACAGTAATGTTAAAAGTCATAAGACAGATTTGTAATCTCCAGAAGGATGACAGGAAGACACCATGTGCATAGCTATAGCCTGCAACACCTAAACAAAGAAGGTGGACATAGTTTAATGTAAAGCACATAGTAGGAGTAGAACCCAGTGAAGCCAAATCAGTTGCTGGACAGTGGCACTGGCTTCAGTTTAAGGAAGAATAAGGCAAGGATGTAAATCAGAAATCAAAAAACATTCCCATATTCCCAAAACAGCCCTAGTCTTGAAATAAATGCAAACAAATATCTTCTTCTATGAGTTCATAGAATCACAGACTATCCTGATTTGGAAGAGATTCACAGGAATCATCTACAGGTCCAACTTCTGGCCCAGCATAGGACACCCTAAGGAACACACTAAGTATCTGAGAGTGTTGTCAAAACACTTCTTGAACTCTGTCAGGCTGGTGCTGTGACCACTTCCCTGGGGAGACAGTTCCAGCCCAACCACCCTCTGGGTGAAGAACCTTTATCTAATATCCAACCTAAACCTCCTCTGACACAACTTCAGGCCATTCCTTCAGGTCCTGTCACTGGTCACCAGAGAAAAGAGCTTGCTCCTCTACTTTCTCTCATGAGGAAGTTGTAGATGGCTTTGGGGTCTCCCCTCAATCTTCTCCAGGCTGAATAATCCAAGTCAGCCACTTTTTTATGGCTTCCCCTCCAGGCCTTTCACCATGTTCATTGCCCTCCTTTGGACTCACTTTAGGAGTTTTGTATCTTTCTTATATTGTGGCACCCAGAGCTGCACACAGCACTTGAGGCCAGAGCAGAGCAGGACAATCCCCTGCCTTCCCTGACCAGCGATGCTGTGCTTGCTGCACAGTTGTCAGAGTCTTTTGTACTAGGCAGGTATAAATAATATGTCATCTGCAATAATGTTAGATACCAAAGTGAGCGGCTTGTGCCATCTGGGAAGGTGCATAGGTGGGGAAAATTCAGAGGGTTCTAGAGAATTAGTTTCCTATATTTCAACCTTTTTGATGGTGTAGTTGCAGATTATAATTCCAAATATCTGTCTGGTCCTGGAGATGGATATCTATATTTAGGTTTCGTCATTAAAACCAAAGGAACAAACTCAATTAAGTTAGAGGGATTTGGGCTTTTTCTCAACAGGAGACTGGTATGTGGATTGCCTGCCTGGAGCAGTGGTACTTAGCATGAGTTGTGATTCTTGCTGAAGTAGTAGCATGCAGTTTGCTTCATTGCTGACAGACTGTGTGTGGAGGGGAATTTTTATGTCGAAATGCCGTTTTCCTTGCAGGTGTCTTTCTCCAGTAATGTTCTGTAGACAAACATAATTAGAGAAAATAAATGTTCAGAAAAGTGGAAAAAAGGGACCAAAATAATTGAGCAGTGTTGGGAAGTACTGAATAACATCTGAAAGGAAAAAAATAGAAAATGTTTTCTTTTGAAAGTGGTATGGGGAATTTCAAATCCTGAGTAATTTATTACTGTAGTTACCACATACAAAAGTAATTTTGTGTTGCGAAGCAGTGAAAATATGATACCTAATAGTATTTTTTCTCTTTTTAGCTGCAGTGGGTTAACCTTGATTTTCTGCCAGCTGCCTACCAAGCCATCCTCTCTCTCCCCCTCCTCAACAAGAGGGAGAACATAGATAATAAATTTTTTAACTTGAGATAAAGATGGAGAGATGACCAATTACTGTCACAGGCAAAACAGACTCAATTTGGGGAAAATTAATTTCATCTCTTTCCAATTAAACATAGGATAGGATAGTGAGAAACAAGGACAAGACTAAAATCACCTTCTCTCCTCCTCCCCATTTTCCCAGGCTCAGCTTCAGTCCTTTATTCTTGAATCTTCAACCTCTTTCCCATCAATCCCCTGAGTGGCACAGGATATTGGGAAATGGGAGCTGCGGTCAGTTCATAACATTTTGTCACTCCTTCTTCTTCACAGTTCCCTGCTGTGGTGTGGGATCCCTGCCATGGGATATAGTCCCTGTCAAACTGTTCCAATGTGGGTCCTCCACACAAGCTGTAGCTCTCCAGAAACTGTACCAGCATGGGTGCTCCCTATGGGGTGCACTCCAGGAATGGACTGCTCCAGCATGGGCCCCCCATGGGCTGCACTTCCTGCTCCTTTGTGGGCTCTCCACAGGCTACAGCTTCCTTCAGAGCTCATCCACCTGCTCTGGCATGGGCTGCAGTGTGGGTAGCTGCTCTGCCTCCTCAGTGGGGTCCTCCATGGGCTGTGAGGGCACAACCTGCTCTCTTTGCGGGCAGCAGCAGAATCTCTGCTCCAGCACCTGGAATGCCTCCTTGCTGTTCTCCTTCACTGACCTTGGTGTCTGCAGGGCTGTTTCTCTCACATTTTTCTTGCTCCTCTTCCATAGCTCCTGGGCAGCAGAGTTTTTTTTCCTTATATGTGTTATTGACAGAGGCACCAAGCAATCCTATTGATGGGTCCAGCTTTGGCAAAGAGCAGATTCGTCATGGAGCCAGCTGGAGCTGGCAGTGTCCAGCATGGGGCAGCCACTGGTCTCACAGAGGCCATCTCTGCATTGTCTCCTTGTCCCCCCCAAAACCTAGCCATGTAAACCAAACACACTAATCCTAGGAGCAGCTCTTCTTTCTGTGGTGTATGAGAAAATCATTCAACGTTGCGTTAATTTAACACATCAGTTCCGATGATTTCAACATCAGTCACTTTCAAAGTCCAAATCTTTAAAGCTGAATTTAAAATGTTTCAGATGCATTTTCAGTATGGCAAGCTTAATTTATAATGTCTGACTTTATGCTGTTTCACAGGAATACAAAATAAAGTTTCAAAGTTGCTCTTAACATTAATTTTTATATGCATATCTACATTAATTTATAATTTAATTCAGCCTATTCAAGACTTCTTAGAAATGAAGATTTCTGGTTTCTGAAAAAAGACATATATCTTAGTCTACCTTTCTTTCAGATGTTAATTTCAGTGTAGGTATAGGAAAAGTTCTTTCCCCTACATTTCTTGTTCTAATGCTACCAGCATTAAGGAAAATCCAAGTTAGTTTTGTGCTGCTGTCTTCCTTTATTTTAACAGCATTTACCATCTTTGTTTAAGCATTTTGAAAAAGGAGCTGCGGAAACTTGCAACTTAATCTCCTTGTCTGTTACACAACCAAATACTCTGCAGTCTTCAATAATTTGGTCTTGTAGCTGACCATTGACTGTGACAAATCTAAGGGCAGTAGGAGTACTTAAAATACTAGGAGAGTTATGGTTCATGAATATCTCCTCACAAATGCTATCAGTTCAGTCTGTAGACAGTGCCCAGAGAAGCTAGTTGCTATGGCTGGTTGTGTGTTAAGCTTAGAGCTTCTTCCATTCCATAAGCAGGAATGCTAAAATACTGAAGGTAAAATAACTTTACCAGACTATCAGAAGGAGGGAAAAAACTGGCCAGCTCATGTCAATGATTAATAAGCCCTGCTTTATTGCCATTCATGATGGGAAGTCATATACTGTTCATTGTTCCTGAAAAAGAAAGTCCTCTGCTGGCAGTAAACTCTGTAGATCTGTCTCCCCGATGGAATGTTTTCTTGAGGCGCAAGAGATGGGTTTCTAACAGCCCACCTCTTGCTTTGCTTTTTTTGTAACATTATTTCAGGTGTGATTTACATGCCTTTTTATGGTTTCGTTAATGAGAGGAAAAAAAATAAGCATCCTGCTAATGTCTTACAAGGTCCATATATTCATATACACCAAATAGCTCCTCTGTTGTATTTCAGTCTGTAAAAAGATTTCTTTAAATTAAATTTGGATGGAATTTTTAAAATTTTTGCACTCCTAGATGACAGCTGGTAGAGCGAAAAAGTGTAACATTCATTTTCCCATGCAGTGATGCTCCTTCAACGTCTGTAAGATTGTGTAGTCTGAGTGGACAATCAAGTTGTTTTGAACTTGCCCTTCATGGTTTCTGGGAACAAAAGTAGATTACTTAAGAACCTATCTCTGCTAGGCAATAAGTGTGTGCTGGGATCCATATTCCCTGAACAGCCAAGTCCAGGGGGTGTGCTGCTGCTTGCTTGAGACCTGCCTGCCCATGTGGCAGAGATGAGCTGGGTGTGTCCCTCGGGGCTCCCTAGCCTGGCGGGGATGCAGTTGATCCATTCACTGAGAAATGAGGCTCTCGCAGGTTCCCTGGTCATTTGTGTTTCAAGAGAAGGCAGTTAACCCACTTGTCACCCTCAAGTGACAAACGCTGGGCTTCTTGTGGCTGCTTGTGGCAGACTGGCCACTCAGCTAAAGAAAGTGTACAGGAAGTTGGGAGAAACTCAGAAATTCAGGAGTGGGAAGAGAGGAACTGAATAATACATTGGTGCCTGTTAAGTGAACTGATTTAATGAGAAAATATTTTTTTATTAGATTGGAAACTGATTCCTAGGGTTTGTTTGAGTGCTTATCCATCAAAACTTAGTCTAATTTTTTTTTCTTAATAGGATTTGCTCCTCAGAATTCTTTAACTTTTATAAAGGCTTTCCAAATATAACATAGGATTTGAATATTTTTATAGGGATTTGTCTTCTTTTGTTTTGATCTATGCCCTGTGAATTTGACTGTGTAGATAGCATCTAGCCCTGGACAAAGAAATATGAGAGTGGTATTTTTAGTAATACTACTTTGGCTTGCTCTCTGAAGATGAAAAAAATTTCCCTATTTTTCCCCACTTTTGCACAACCTGTGAAATCTTCTATGTGCAGTATTTGTAGATGAATAAGGTGTATTTTGTTAATTTCTCATCTTAAAACCAAGATTTTTGAGAGAACTTAGTAAGTTTCATTTTTGGCTGCATGATGTCAACATAATCAGCAGCTTGTTTTGTAACTGATAAAGTTGTTGCAGCTCATAAATACCAGTCATTCTATTTTTATTTTTGTTGTTATTCATGTATGTCTATTTACAGTTGTAATTAAAAATTTAATGGAAAAAAAAAAGCTCATGTATTTGAGAATTGCTGCTAATAAAACAAATAGTGATTTAGATAATTCCTGCCATTCTGATACATTAAATAGGCAGGATTTCCCCAAGGCATTTTTAACTGTTTGGAGCAGAACCAAATGTGGAGCCGTGATGAGATAGTGATAGTGACCAGCTTAAAATTTGTGAGCCTGTTGGTACTGCAGGAAAGGCATATGTACTTGGGGTTGTACTCTCACTTAGTTTTCTAAAAGGCAGTTTATGCTGTAAAAAACCTGCCACAATGAGCAGATTTGTATTTGTTGTGAAACACAGGAGTGTGTAAAAATTAACAAGGTCTTCAGCACTTCCAGCCACAATAAACATGCCTTTCTCTGCTTTTCATGTTGCAGAAATTCTGCTGCTGTCCATTAAGTTTCATGACTGATCATTTCTAGGCAGATTTTTTTGCTTGTTTTTTTTTTTTTTAATTTAATAAGGGAATATGCTTTATGGGCTGAACAAACTTCAGGCGTTACCTCAGTGGAGACTATTTACTTCTGAGAATGGTGTTTAAGGTGACACTATTTCCTAAATGCAGCTTGTGCACTTTTGTTTGATCTTGTTCCAAAACCACTATCCAGTGACTTCATTACTATGGATTCAAGTTGTACATGAGCTCCTTGAGAGAAGACTGTAAAAATTGTACATCAACTTGGCTGTCATGGATTTAGAGCTAAAAACCATGTTCAGTATCTCATGCTAAGCAGTTGGAGGAAAAATCTGTCTTGGAATCCTTACCTTTTCCTGAGCTTTAAGTCTCTGGATCTTCAGACTGGTTGCTGTATAAATTATTTGAGAACACTTTGCACTTAGCACAGGGCTATCAGAAGAACAGAAGGCATCCTAATGTAACAGAAGGGATGTAAGAAACTGTAATATTTATGTGAATATGAAAAGATTATATAGATCCAGTTGTTCACCATTTAAGCCCACCTTAAGGTGTTTCAGAAGGGAGAATATACAAGTAAGTCGGGTGGGTGCTCTGTGCATTTGAAACTGCAACTATGTGCCAAGAGTAATGAATGTGTATCTTAAGAAAACTCAGCAAAACAAGCTACCTGGGAAATTATTTCTTTGTTCCCCAGTGGAATATTTCTGTACTTCTTTAGGAAGTGTAAGTGAAAAACAGTGCTGATCATTCTAAAAAACAAATCAAACCTAAACTGAAATATAATTTCAGATTAATGATAGAGGTATAATCTGTTTTCATGTTTTGTGCTAATTTAAGTGGAAATGTGCACCTGCTTCAATGGTAATAATTGGAAGGAAAAAAGATAACAAAAACACCAAAACACCCTTTTGCCTCTTGTGAAAAATTAATTAGATGGAAAAATAGAAGAATGTCCATTGGAGTGGCTACAATAAAGATGGGGACTCGTCTCAGGTTCTGCTGTTTCCCCATAGTTATTTGTTAGAGAGGACCCATGAGCATCTAGAAAGGCTTGTATTCCTGGAATGTTTAAAAGAAACACAAGTGGTATGGGGTCTTTTAGAAATTCTTGTGGCTTTCTGGCAACTGCTGACAGAAATTGGCCTGTTTAGTCTCTTCCTGGGCAGTGATAAAATAGCCAGCATAGAAAAGGTTGAGAAGATGAGTGAAATGAAATAAGTTTGAGCTAATGCTCTGTCAGTTTGCTATAGGGCTGGAACAGCTCTAACACCTCTGCATTACAGTGGGTGATTTGTCTTCTCAAATAGAAGTTGATGTGCATTTGTGACCCTGTGCTGCCCATTTGCTATTACCTTATGGAATAAAGTCTTGAAAAGGTTTCAAGCCAATGGGTTGGCAGAGAGCAGACTGTTTTCTTTCTTCCCCTGAATCAGGACATTCCATAACTTCTTCCTCCTGATTAAATAATTGTCTTAGGCCTGCAGCCATGTGTTTAGTCCTATAAGCTCTAATACTGAAGGCAGCTTTCTACTTTTGTCATCTTGGATGCCTTGTGGAAAAGTAGTTACCCTGAGTTTTCAACAGAATACATAGTGCTAAATTCGGGTAGGATATTGATACTTGTAGCATCATTTAGAGATGGCTTCAGTCATGGTTTAAAGTGTTTGCTAAACTGTATAAATTCTCTGTGTATCTTTTCATGGAAAACCAGTATGTTGTGTGACATCTGACTTTTGCTGTTGACTAGGTGAAGAGTTGTTTGGAGTCATGCATGCAGTCCTGTGCATAAGTGCTGCATAAAACAATATGGGGTGAAGTATATTCAATTCTGCTTCATTTTTTTAGATCCTTGAGAAGATGCATCTTTTGAGTAACTCCTGTTACATCAATAAAGACTACATAACTCCCCTGGTTAGTGCAATGTATGGGACAGTTCTAAGAAACGATGACTAGAAAATTAATTAAAAAACAAGCAAACAAAAAGGTCACTGATGAATGAAACCCAAACAATTTTGAAATTATTTGCAATTTTAAACTATTTTTGAGTGACTTATTTGTAGAATGTGAACCAAATTTATGATGCTGAGGACTGATTGGTGCTTAATTGGGATGTTGTGAGCATCAAAATACATCAATACACCAAATGCTGTTTTCAGGCTTTTACAGTGTAAACAATTTATTGTTTGGATAACAATTCCTTTGTGTATAGCATGAAACAAAACCCTTAAGTGTTTTGGAAAATGTTACCCTTTTGAACAATGCAATTTCCTTTGCCAGTGTGAGCTGCTGTCCAGTGTGAGCTGCTGTCCCTGCAGACTTTTCTTTCAACTCCCCATTGGGCTTGTGGCAGGCACCTAACCCCTTCTGTGTTACTTTATCCCATTTTCTGCAATATTGTTCTCTCTAAGCCTTTTTGTCATGGCTTAGCTGCATCAAACTCCTGCAGTGGAAAACTGGAATGTGCCCCACTGTATTCTCTGGCTCTGTGTATGTGGTCTTAATGCACATCAGCCTAAATCAATTTGTTTCTGCTACCATATGACAACTGAGACCTTAGTCTACTGGAAATTTCATTTTTAAAAAACACTTTTTTTTTCAGTTTGTGCACTTTGTTCCTCTAGTGTCTGTCTGTGCTAGGGCTCTTCCAGGCATTCTGTTTGTCTTTAAATAACTGTTGCTCATATCCATTTTTTACAAGACACTGTGTTGCATAACTGTTTCCCTTTTTACTTCTCCAAGGTTCAGTTTACCTACCTAAGGCCCTTGGTTTTTAATTTTTTTCCTATTTATGTAATCTCATCAATTCTTTCATGATGCTTATTTTTAAATTATTTTTCTTTATTCCCTTGTCCCCATGCTCTTGCTCTGTCATCTCAAACTCCTCTAACAAATCCACAGCCTTGTTTTGGTATCACATGCCACATTCAGCAATGCACTTTGTGTGAAACACTCAAGGAAAATATGATGTGCAAAATATATGTAGGATTTGCAAGAATGCACTTCTCTTATAAGGTTTATACACAATTTTTGTTCTGGCAGGGCAACACTTTCTGAAGTTCTTAAGTGATTTAAACTCATAAATCCCAAATATGCACTTCTGAAAACCCTGAAGTTGCAAGGAAGATGGAAGTTTCTGAGTTGTGAGTGTGAGTTGGCTGACAGCCTTGCAAGTATGGTCTATGGATCTGATAATATAAAAGGAAATGATTACATGAAGAGCAATAAAACTTGTCACCACCAGTGTGACTTCGTCGTGTCAGCCACCAGCACGTTCTTTCAGAATGTCTTTTCTTTAAGTAAATAAGGACTCTAAAATTTTTTTGTGTGCAGAGAAATACAAGCAATTGTACCTTTGTGTCTTGAAAGGGATGAAGAAGTTGTTTCTTGTTCATATGGAATCTGTTTTTCAAGTGATTGTACATTTATTTCTGTTTTTCAGGAATAGAAAACTGAGAGTGCATCTTTTCAAGTTAGTTTGTGCAGGTGTAATTAGGATTTTCTCTGATCAAGTGAGAAAGTTGTAGCAGATGTAGAAATACTTGTTTATTATAGAAGTACTACTGTATAGTAATACCTTCTGATTTACAGGCCACAGTACCTAAGACATACATGAAGTACTTAAAATTTTTGTACATTTTAGCTCTCAGGTTACCACTCTATGTTGAATTTTTGTTGTTTTGGTGTTTTTTTAATACATTACCTAAATAAGGGAGGGTGAGGAGTATGGTTTTTTTTGAAGGCTGTAAAATCCCTTCTTGTTTGGACTAAATCTGGTTGTTGTATTTAAGCTGATGCTTTCTATGATTTCATTTTTTTGCTAAAAGTCTCTCCCTAACAGCTGTTTGCATTTTGGGTTTTTAAAATGTGTGTTTCTCCAGCATTTGCAAGATTAAAAATATTTTATAAGAACCTTTGGGAATTTACTTTGCTTTGTTTATTTACTTAATGATTCTGTGTGGCATCAGATGTTCTTAGTTTATTTCTGGGCATTATTAATTTTTGATAACATATCTGGCTAATTTATTCAGGCTCATAGTGTGGAACTCCTGACTTGAGTAGAACAACTTGATGAGGAACCAGTTACGGATGGGTGTTCAATTGCTGCCACCATGAAGGAAACAGCTTCCCAAAACACCATTCAAGATAATAATTGTGTGTCTAGTTTGAGATATGATGATGGAGATGTAGTCTGAAAACAGCAAAGCTCCTGGTAGTGGCCTCTCTTCTGTGAGTTACTTTGGTTTTACAGTAGCTTGTTCTAGCTCTGCTTAATTAACTTAAATTTCTATATATGTGCATACTTTTAACTATTGAGCATGATATTGTAACAGTTAGCTTTGTTTAGTTGTATTTATTGCCCATTTACTATTCATTGTGTTGCTTTCTTCCTTTAAAAAAAAACCAAAACGGCGGCTTGGCAGCAGAAGAAGGGTTCTCTTGTTATGTTGTCCTGGCTGCTCTGCTGTGAAGGGAGAGATTTTTGAAAGCAACTGAGCCATGAGGCCCAGAGAAACTTTTAAGGTGCAGGTGGGGCAAGCAGAGAGGGAGAGGAACAATGAAGCTTGAAGAAAGCAAGGGAAACTATAGGCTGGAAGATTGCTGAAAGGAGCAGAGAACTTGGTTGTAGGAGTACACAGAAAGATGGAAGCTCTTTTAGGATTCTGGAGTGGAAAACATGATTGTTCAACTCAGCCTTTGAAAGCTTTTGACTTGGGTAGCCAAATCAGAGGAAAAGACCTGCCATGCAAGATGAGAGGGCAAAAATCTGGTTTTTTCAGATCTTTCTATGCAGTAGAGTGAATTCTGGGTTCTGTATTAGCTTAGTACTTTTGTGCAAGCAATTACAAATAGAGTTCTGTAGGTTTGTTTTTTTCCTTCTTGCTGTTTGGTTTTGTTTCTTCTTTTGCTATACTCACAATGGCAGACACACTGATTTCCCCTGAAGTCTCTGCCTGAAATGAAGCTCCATCATGAATCTTCACATACAAACTGGCCAAATATTGCAACAAGACAAAAACAGCAAAAGCAACTTTTGTGGTTGAGTCCTTGGAATAGTGGGCTCTAAAAACATACATAGATGTTGATGCAGAGATTGATTTTCTTTTTTCAATGTAATTGGTATCATGGACACTAGTATTTTCCTGAAACATGTGGAGTCATTGGCTCATTGAACTAGCTTCTGTTGTATACCTTTAAGTGAGGGATGTGGAAGCTACAGAAACCACCAAAAAGGGTAATGTTAAGTATTTAGAGTGAATAGGGGGTCACTCTTACTTTCTACAAGCTAGGAATATTCTAATTGTGAGCTAATTATATCAAAGTCGTAATGCATCTGACAAGTTCTTTAGGATTTTCTGTTGGTTAAAATTATTTATTTGCAATTTGCTGCATATGATTGGACACAAAGATGCTGTCTTCACCTTGCTCTCTATTTTTTATATTTTCTGTATTTTCTGTTTGTAGAGAAGGCACATGAGTAATTTCTAGATGGCCATATGAACCCTTTAGACAAAAGTCTTTACAATTGTACATTTGCACAAACGTTTCTGAGGTGAGTTTTTTTTCAACCCAAAAAAAAAACTCATTCCAAAGTTTGTATTTATGGATGTCACCTGAAAACAGAGGTAAAACATACTGGTCTCACCTGATTTGTTTAAACATACTTATTCTGAGATACAGGATTTTTGGTTTCTTGCTGTGGTCTTCTTGTCAGGCAGGTTGCCATTTATTTATGTAAAGATTCAAGCAGTTTTCATACCACTTTGCAAAGAAAAACTACATTAAAAGTAGAATTCCTTCCTGAGGGCTCTAAAGCAAAGATTACAGAAATTAATTAATAGTTTTTCTTTGTTATTCCCTACCATATTGTCTGTAAGGTTGTTGTTCTACTTGAAGCATGTAGGAAGAACAATGCAGTCACTACAGTCATGATTTTTTTCATGTCAATAACCCATTATATGCTATGACTAGTCTCCATTTGTCATTTGAGTGACAACATTGTCTTTCTGAGAGTTGAAATGCCTCCCTTTCTATTGTGTTTCATGAGCACTTTCACTTGATAAGGGAAACAGGAGTTGATGTTGATATTTCAGATAATCAGGAAGCTTTTATTTTCTTCCTTCTTCTCCTATATGTTGTGGGATAGGAAGATATAAAGAGTACAGATAAGAACATCAGGTCTGATGGGGAAATGTATTTTATGACCTGGAGCTGCCTCCAAATACAGTATCAATGCCACATATGGCAATAGTAAGAGTTTCAATTCTTACATTACTTTTCACTAAGTTAGCATTTTCAATAAAATTAATTGTTGGTTGCAGATAAAAAGCATTGGATTTTTGGGAATTTGAAATAATACCAGTTCTTTCCTTTTCTCTCAATCCTGAATTCCTGACTATGTATGCATCCTAATGGAATAATTTCAGAGGGAGGGGAATGTATAATTTCAAGTCCAACCTGTTTGCAAAAAGTTCTTCAACACTCTTAGGAAGCTGCATTTTCCCCTGTGAAGGTGTGGATTTTAAACTGGCCTTTTCCTTTTGTTTCATCTTTTGGGATCTTACACATAAGACTGGTTTATTTTCTTTAATATTCTAGAGGCAGTGGCCGATATCTTATTCTTACAGACCTCAAGAGAAGTTATATACCACTTAGAAAACCTGTTCCTGAGCTTTTTAAAAGTTTTTGTTAACTGATTTAATTTGGTGTGACTTCTAGAGTCTGTGGTGTTGTTACACCACCGCAACCTTTTATACTCGTAAGATTATATGGGAGACTGCCAGAAGCCTTGCCAATGTCCAGCTATGCAATATGATTGCTTTCCTCTTGTCCATGGAGTTCACAGTCATACTGCACAGAAGGCATTCAGGTTAGCTGAATATAATTTACTCTTGGTAAATCCAGGTGATATCCACATCATCTTCCTCACTTGTTGCCTTCTCTCTTCAAGTATGAAAAGTCTGGCCTCTTAGTCTGGCCAATTCCTGAGCTTGACCTCACTTTGAATGTGGGAAATGTTTGCCCATTTCCAACTCTAATAAAGAAGTGGGTGTAATTTCTCACCTGCTCTTAAGTGCACCTGGCTATTATCTTTCTGGGATTACTCCCAAGGCAAGCTGTCTGCAGTTAGGCTGACTGTAACTTTCCTTGAGAGATTTCAGAACATATTTGTCACTAATTCTTTTATAGTAGAGAAAAAAGTGTCTAACAATAGAAGTACTTCTTTGAGAATCAAAATTTTGACCCAGTTTCCTCATATGCCAGAAGTTTCTTCTGTTGCAAAGTTAGCTTTGCTTAGCTTCCCTGAATTTTCCAGGAAAATGGCTAGTCTTTGAAAGAGTGATGGAAATGAGCAGAGAAAGTATTAGTCAATTTTCACTTTATTATGCTTTTATATTCAGTTTCTAGATTCAGTCTCTTGAAGTTGGCCTAGTGTAAAGAAATGTTTTGGGCATAGTCAGGGAATAAAATCTCAGGACAGCATCTCAGGACTACTCCTTTTAAAGATAGAGTGGAAACAGGTTTTGTGTTTTTCTTGTGACCTTGGACAAGGTACCATACTCTTACTGCAACTTGTTTCTCTCTGTGTATAATGGACTTATAGCATTACTCAGCTTTCTGTAAGGGTTCTGGGTAAATATGATAAAAGATACTTTTAGACAAGTTGTAAACCATGTGAAAAGTCACCAGCTCACCAGAATAGATGGTACACTGGAAATTTTAGAGGCAGTTTTAAGCATATGTCCTCTGCAGGTTGATAATGAAATGGAGTTAGCCACATTCCTTGTGTGGCTGCTGGTGATCTTGTGACCAGAGGCTGAGATGATCAACTTGCTGACTTTATCAAAAGTTTAATTAGTTTTCTTGCCAAATGGAATTGCTTACTTTCTTTCATATAGGTGAAATGATCTAGCATTCATGTTGCTGAAGAGTGAGCAAATTTGATGAAAAGAAGGGAGCAGGAATGTGAGAACAGGAGAGGAAATGATCATAAACCTCCCTTTTGATGGTCGTTTGAAATGCAAAGCAATTTGGCATCTTTAGAGATGTGTTTGACTTTGTCTTGGCCTCACACAGAGTATGCTTTTTGGTCTCTTTTTGTTTCAGAGTCGGAACCTGGATGGATGGCTGTGGCAGGCTATTGCAATACACAATGGTATTTGAGGACAAATTACTTCAATTACTTGTTTGTTCCATGTCAATATCAACGTTAACCATTAAGCAATTAGCTTTTGTAAAGTGAAATTTAACTTGCCCTAATCTAAAAGATAAAATATTTTCCAAAATGACAGGACTACATGATTTTTGTGGACCTGCCTCCTGACTTTTGAGGTAAGGTTCTGATGTGCTTGGGACTTTTTGAATTTACAAGATGTGACCTCACTGCATTGTGGAACTTGGGGCTAAGAGCAAATTGAAGCATATAATTGTGTTCTGACAGGTGGAAACTTAAATGCTATCATAGTACTTTTTAGCATTTTTCTAGGGCTCCTTCTTAGGCTTATTTATCTGAACAAGAGCTTTTGTTTGGCTTTAGGGTAAAGGACAGTCTAGGTCCTAGTTTTGAAAGGTACTATTAATATGAACAATTCTTAATAACAGCTGCCTCAGAGAGCCTTAATGTGATGTTGTGCAAGTTCAGATTTCTTGTCTTCTCTCATACTGATTTAGCTATTGTTTCCTTTCAGGAAGGGTGAAACTTTGAGGCATGTGTTATTAGAGTTTTTTGATTAAACTTGCATTGCTAGTACAAATTCATATTACTTACCAGTCACTTCATTTCCCGCATAAAGTGCTTCTTATCTGTCTCCTTTGAGGAGTGCACTTATTAAAGCATAGGCACACAGGACACACACGCTCCAATAACTTTTATAGCATTTATTAGTATTTGCATATTCTGTGTGGCCATAGCTTCACACAGGTGGGAGAGCTTATCCTCAAATACTTGGATAAACAGTGCAAGATGTCACTGGACACCACTGATAACTCTGTGTCCACTGTCTTTACATCTGCTTCTCTTCAGACCTTTTTACATACTGATAAATTCCCTTAACTGTCTTCTTCATGGCTCTTTGCTTGACTCTCTCCAGTATTTCTGTTTTACTGGGGAGCCCAGGATTGGACACAGCACTGCAGCTGTGGCCTCACCAGGGCTGAGTAAGGGGGAAAGATCCCCTCTCTTGACCTGCCAGCAATGCTCCTTCTGATGTAGCCCAGGATACTGCTGGTCCTGCTGGCCACAAGGGCATCTTGGTGTCTGTCAGCATCCCCAGGGCCTCTTCTGCAAATCGGCATTCCAGCTTTCCTGCCCCCAGGACATTCTGACACAGGAACTGCTGAGGTTGTCCCTCTTCAGGCACAGGAATTTGCAGTTCCTTTTGTGGAACTTCTTAAGGTTCCTCCAGGCTGTCAGTGTTCCTCTGGGTGGCAGCACAACCCTCAGGCATATCAGCCACTGCTCCTAGTTCTGTATCATCTGCAGATTTGCGGAGGCATTCTCTGCTCTGTTATCGACCACCACTCTCTGGGCTGGACCCTTCAGCCTCTTTTCAGTCCTCACTGTCTGCTCATCCAGCTCATATTTAATCAGATTCCCTATGAGGATCTTGCAGGGGACTGTGAAAGATCAAGCACCAAACCATGTTTATTCTTGAACTTATCTGTGAAATGGAAACAAATTGCCAGCTCATTTCATTTTTCTCAAGTCATTTGAGCAATTTAAACCAACAGGTGGTCTTTAAGAGATAGTTATTAAAATATTTAATTACATTTCTTTGTAATTTTATAAATTGTAAGCTACATTTGTAAGCTACATTTGCAAAATTAAATTGTAAGCTACATTTGCAAAAAGTGTGGCACGGAAAACTATCTACTATTAAGCTGTTGCACTGATGGAAGATCAGTGCAACAGCTGATCAAACTCAACAAAAATAGATGTAATAGGTGTATTTTCTGAGAATATAAAGGTTGCTTTGCTGGGAAATGGAAAAGAAGAAAAATTGCGTAATAAGATAATCTATATACTTTCTGTCAACTTTTACAGTTGTGTATGTTTTCCAGTTGGATCACTGGAAGCATGCCCATGAAATATGTCCCTCTTTTAAGTCAATCATAAAAAACAAGACTGAAAGGAAGATTGGGAGTCACATAGTCCATGCTTATACCTCTGGAATGCATTAGCTATAACTAAGTGTAATACTAAATGATGGATAAAATTATGTTTTGTCATCAATGTAAAGACCTAATCATCAGGTTAAAGATTTAAAATAGTGGTTTCTTGTGCAAAAATATTTAGAACTTGGTATTCTTGCATTTTTGCCAGAGTTATGAGTAATGTATCTAATCTTTTTCATTACAGTTCATATAAAAATGGTGATATTTTGTTCTTTGCTTACAAAATTACCAAGTCCCTGTAGGTTATAATACATTTATTATTACTTTTTATGTTTGCTTTTATTGTTTTATCTTGAAATAAGCCAAAGATCTGCAGTTCAAAGAAAGTTGCACGCAAATGTAGCCTGCAGTATAATTGTATTAGGAGTTTGAAATAAAGCAGGTGTGCAAATTGTTTCTCAGGAAATAAAGTAAGCTCATTCTTACTGTTAATGTGTTTTTCTGTTACCTTGTTTTATATTCCAGTCTGCCTGTGCCTGCTTATTTCTCTAGGACATAATCCAAAGCCATTGAAAACTCTGCTAATTCCAATGAACTCGAGATCAAGGCCTTAAAATTCTCAATTTTAAACTTTGTGGGAAGAAATGTTGATGGCTTATGTAGTGCTGATTACTGTGGAGCCCTTGTCTTGAGGGCTTTAGGCTGTGTTTCATTTCTAAGATTATATTCAGCACAGACATTGACTTGGTCTTTAATTTGTCATAGTTTGAAATGGAGTCCTTCTCTTAGTAAGTGTGTTGCATTACAGTTGGGGTTGGGGCTTTGGTAGTGGTCTGCTTTTTGCTTTTGTTTGTTGGTTTGTTTTCTTGTTATTTGACTATGAATGAGTAACCCTGTTCTTAAATTATACCTTTTCCCCCTCTATTAAAACACTTTAATAATAACAGAAAGCCATGTTTTATGTGAGGCTGTAAACCAGAAACCTGACATAATTACATTACCTTTTTTTTAGAAAATGAATGTTACCTTTATTTCCTTAAACAAATGATGCTAGGGCATATAGTTTTAAGTATTTTTACACTTCTGTGAGTCTGTATGCTAAAGCAAGCAAGTACTAGTTTGTGATTTTAAAAAATAAAATTTAAAAATATAACAAGATTACCTGTCCTGCCTGCCTAACACCTACCTTGAGCTCTTCAGGTGATTTATAACCTGTTTACATTCTGCACTGTTTGCCATCTGGAGTCTCAGTGTTTCCAGTTCCTATAGGTTTGGATTACTACAGAGTAGGGGGTCATGATGCAGTAGGTGGAGGACGGTATAAATCAGCCAGTATTCAAAGAATCTTTGTAGTGGCTGCCCTCCTATTCTTCAGAGAGATAATTCTGTTTATTCAATTTTTCAGAAAACTGATTCATTCAGTCATTTTTAGTAAGATGGAATTTGAAAAAGCATCTTGGTAAAAATGTATTGTTATCAATCAGCAATTGTAGTTTTTGTCTAAGTAAAAAAAGGTAGAGACTAAGTAAAAATGCATGAGTACAGTAATTCAAAGAATGATTGACTGTCTTGGGTTACCGACTGCAACAAATATGCTTTGCTTCCAAAGTCTATCAGACAATACCTGTTTTATGTTCATTCTTATCAAACTTCTATTACAGAAAGGGTGGTTTTTCACTTTTGTTGGGATTTTTTCATTGAAGACTAGGGATTTGTCTTACACCTCTGTGCAGGCACATATGCCAGTTAAAACAAAAACCAACCATTCTTGTCTCATTTGATAATGCTGTCAGACTACTTCAGGTTACAGGCTTCCTTATTCTTCCCTGTTTTTAAGGCTACATTTTCACTTTTTTATTTTTAATTTTTTTTTTTTTTTAGTGCCTGTTAAAGATATCTGTGCAATAACACAGAGTTTGACAGTTTTTTACATTACTACAGATTTGACCATGTTGTGGTAGATGTCCAAAGCATAATGTCACAAATAAAGGCAGAAAAGTATGAAAACCATGCCTTTATTTTGGAAAGAAGGAGATTCTGAACAATTTCAGATGATTCACTTTATCTTCACATTGAGAAAAGCCCCTTAGCTCAGGAGGCTGTGATAGCTGTTTCATATAATATTTAGTATGTATACATTGGTTGGAAAATGTGAAGGTTACCATTGAAGCATCTGCCTGTTCTGTGAAATTTTTTTCTGTTTTTTTTTCTGTTGCTTTTTGAACCAAAGCAACTTTTGCAACTGCAAAAGTTGCTTTGGTTCAAACTGTGGTAAACCTGCGTTTAACTCTACAAATTTAAAGGTTTTTGAAGGTAGACATCTATCATCAGTTTTGCAGTTCTAGTGAAGATGGAGGAACTTGGCTCTGGGATTATTTTTTGAACACATTCAGAGATTTGGACTAGTTTCACAGGTCATAGTAACAAAGTTGTAGTTTGATCCATGTGACCCATGCTCACTGAATGACACAATCTTAATTTATGAATGTGTGTATCCTAATCGCACAGAAATTGAGGTGTCTGAAAGCATGTAGAGAAAGTTGGAGATCACCTTTATATTTGTAACAGCATACTGTATAATGTGGATTAGCATTCTGTACTGAGATTAGGGCCTTTTATGCTGTATGCTGTGCAAATGCCATGAGAGGCCTTGTAGGAAGGCTGAGGAGGTGAAATAAAGGCAGAGAATAGCAATTTGTCTCAGTTTGTTTGGTTTGGATTTAAATTAGCTCTCTGACTCCTAGATTAATGTCCTAGCCACTATATTTCACTTTTGGGCTTGTCTTTCTTTATTGCAAGTGTCTGTAAGAAGAGGCACGCTGCCCTCACTTTTCATCTGGCCCTGGCACTTGCACAGACTTATGTCTACAATCACAAATAGTACAGAAGCAATATAAAATTCTAATTAAAGTACACTCATCATTTAGCTAAAAATAAATTCTTCAAGAAAATAAAGAATGGTTTGCATTTGCATAACATATCTTACAATTTCAGTTCATGGAATTGAAGCTCTGGTCCTTGGATTGGGGAGGAAATGGTTTTGGTTTTTTCCACAGAAATATATTCTGTTTTCATCTTAAATCAGGGCTGAGTTAGCTGGAGATTCTCCTGTGTTCAGAGGGCTCAATAAAGTTTTGAAAGCAGCCTACTGAAAAGTGGGCAGAAGAGATTTCCAATGGGAGTATGTCCAAATATAACTTTTTTTTTTTCCCTGAGAGACTGGTTTTCATGAAGTAATGAACTGCCTTGTTTTGAGAGAAAGAGATAGAATATAGAACTGGTGTCAACAATTCCTTTCAGATTATAAGAGATCAGAATATAATCCAAATGTAGTTAGTTTAATTGTAAAGACATGGCAAAGGAAAAATTCAAATATTTAGATCTGTGGGAAGAAATTTGTAACTCAGACTAGTCTGATTTGTGGTTTTTAATAGTTCCTGTAAACTATGTGTTCATGCTGTGGCTTTTTCTCCAATTAGTGGTCAAATCATTTGTAGCAGATTCAAAGGCTGATACTCTCTTAAGGAAATTTATATATACAGGAAGCTTTATTTTGTTGGCTACATAAACATTACATGTAATTCTTGTAAATAATGAAAATTATTACATTTCCCTCTCCCTCCTGCTCAAAAAGACTTAGCAAGATAGGAAGTATTATATATATCATACAGAGGGTTTTCATTGATTTTAAAATTAAGTCTGAGCATTAGATCTTTGAAGTTCTTTTTTCAAGAAGACACCTTTAGGGACAGGCTTCTCTCTGCTGTAAAGCAATGTGTGCATCAACCAGGTGGAATGAGGATGCATTTCCCATCACGTTTTTACTATTCAGATGTCTGACTTGTGGGTTCTTCAACCCCTTGTTTGAGTTATTTGGGTCTGTTCCCACTGAAGCTTATCCAGTAGAGGCTAAAAAGACAATGTTAAACAAATGTAACATGGAGAGCTCTGCTGGATGCTTGCTTTAGTATGCTGTTAAATTTAGTAGTCGTAGTTTTTGCATGTCATCAGGGCAGAATCTTCCAATACTTTGGAAGTAGTGGTGGTATTGCTCTTGCAATGTGTGGCATTTTCTCTGTATATTTCTCAGCCCTTAGTTTTTCAAAGGTTATTTTTTTTTTCCTGGTAGGTCACTCTTGATCTCACCAACACCATATTTTTCCGCTGAGTAAACAATTGGATCATAGCAACAAGTGAAACACAGCCAGAACTACTGAGACTGTATGTGCACTATGGCAGCAAAGAATTGGACCAGGAAGAATATCTAGGCCTTAATTACCTCTGGATACCGTATAATCATTAGATGATTAAGCTATTAATGAACTTAAGCTGTACCTTTGATTCAGTTTGACCAGCAATAAGTTCATTAAGTTACTCATCACCCAACATTAAATTTCAGCTACACTATTGAAATGTGGGTATTAATTTACATTACTATAAATGCATATTATTCCTTTATTCCTCTGCCAGTACAGTGTAATGACTGTAGGCACCAGGCACAGTATATTCTTGTTTTTGTATATTCTTTATTTGTCCCTTGCTGCACTGCAAATTTTTTTTTACTTTGCTACTCAACCACTATTCCACTGTCCAGTCACTTCCTTCTAGCCTGTAAAACACGGCCTTGCAAGCAGTGATCACTTTTCATCTGGAAGATGTATCCAGAGAAGTCAAGCAGCCTTGATTCTGGCTTTGGGTTTTTGCTACCTTATTGATCACTTTTCTTTCTCACTTTTCTTTCCTAATTGAAGCTCTTATGTCGTCCTACCAGCTGACTCCAGAGAACCACTAGAAACATTTCATTTGAGAAGTAAGCAATGCTTTGGCAACAAAGAGCAAGACTGAGAATGTTCATGTATGAAGTTATGTCTGATTTAATAATTTATTTCTCCATGAGTCTTTTGAGCTGAACACCAACTCCATCTATGGTGGCTTCAGGCAGGTTGCACCATTCTCTCTTGTGTTAAGTCCATATTATCCAAATCACTCTCTTTTTCTGGTTGCCTGTCCTGAGAGTCAACTCTCTTGCAAAAAGTTGTACTGTGTCCAGCTGGGATGTAATTAATTTTTTCACAGTGCTGTGTGGTACTGTGTTTTGGATACATGGCTAAAACAGTGTTGATAATGCACTAACTGGCTGTTGCTGAAGAGTGCTTGCACAGCACAGAGGTCTTTGTTTCTCCATCTCCCCTCAAATTCAGTAGGAAAGTAGGTGGGGAAGAGGTTGGGGTGGGATACAGCTATGACTGCTAACTTGGCAATAGAAACTGGGGGTAAAAGAAGAAGGTTGTGGGGGTGTGCGAGTGTTTTCTATGGTGGTTGTTTCTTGAAGGGTATCCACACTTGTGGGAGGCAGTGAGTGACTTCAAGTCACTTGCTGCTTTGGAGATGGTGTGTCCCCTCTTTCCCTAACCTGTTAAGCTGTCTTTATTTGATCCACAGGTTTCCTTCCTTTGTTCTTGGTTCTGTCTCCTGTGTTTTGCCTCTTACTTCTCAGGACACTGAATAATCCATCTTGTGATCCTATGTGAAATGGACAGGTTGTAAGCTTGGTCAAATGAGTGAAAGATTTAGTCTGCTGATCTCAACTGTATTTGGCCCTAATTAGTTTAGGGTAAAGCCATAACTCACTGTTCCTCCATCTTTTAAGCCAGTAGTCCATCCCTTAAATCAGTTTTCTCCTTTTTGCAATATAGATAATATTTTGGTTAAAGAATTTCGTTCAGAAGCTTGTGCACAGTTTTTAGAATCTTTTCAAAGACCTTGCCACTAAAATCAGTTCTTCCCTATTCTTCCTTCTTGTATTCTTAGCACAAGTGAGCCAGATTGTCATCCACTGCTATGATCAGTTTTTCAAATGATCTGTCATTTCCAGAGGTTGTTTCTGTTTAGCTGTCTGACCACTTGCTGTGTCTTTTCACAAAATGCTGTCAGGTAAGGGGGATATTGAGCTTGCATATGTCTTTCAGCACTGTGTAGGTCCATTTTTTGCTCAGCCTGTGCTGGAGATGCATATTGTGTACACCTACACTTCTCAAGTTTTCACAAATCTGTAGCAGTCATTTGCCTGCTTGATTTCTTGCTCATGATTCTTCATTTGGAAGTGGGTTTAAATCAGCATCACCTGATTCGTAGTGTCTGGTACCTGAGCAAGTGGTGGTGCTGTTCAAGTACTTTTCATTTCTTTTTTAAGATTGGTTCCTTCCCTGAGAACCACTTGTGCAGACTCACGAGTTGTTCTTCAAAGTAGGTTTTATCTGTCACTGAGCTTTTTACACTGGAATAGTTTGGCACTCTCCTGGCCCTGTTGCTTGGGATTTGTCATGTCTGACGGGCACTGTGTCACGCAGGAGTATGAGCCTTAGACATCCAGTGCCTTTCTGAGCAGTTTCTCATCCATATGACTTTGCAGTAGTACTCTGCTGTGCCTCCCATTTCATCTGAGATGTTCCAGAGCCACCCATCTCTAGCATGTGTGTCAGGCATTTGCCTTTTCAGGACAGTTTTGGAGAGGTGTCATAATCAAGGAAGTCCAACAAAAATAAGTCACCTTTATCTATAGTAACCCTGTGGTCACAGAAAGCCCTGAAAATCTCCTTGGAGGCTGCTCCATTTTCTCCACTTCTGTATTTGACTGTTTTCAACTTAGTGGTAGCAACTTTTCTCTTTCTGCTATTTCATCCCTCTTCTACTGAAGTTTGAGACTGGCATTAGGCAGAGTATTGCAGCAGAATGAAATGTCTTTTATGATCCAGTAAAATCATATTAAGTGTAGTTTCACATGGAAACAAAAGGTAATTACATCAACACAGCTAATGTTGTTACACGGGAGGCCAAATACTAATTGGCTATTTTTAGTATCTGCGTTACGTGGGCTCTTTCCATAAAAACGCTGCCTCGTTAAGCACTCTGGGCAGCCTGTGTGGGGCCGCTGTTGCCCCGGCTGGGGCGACACTCCGGGTGCCGGTGCGGCCGGTCCCGCCGCGGCCCCGCGCTCTCCCGCCCGCCGCCGGCAGCGCCCGCGGTGCTGCACCGCCCCCCGGCGGCCGCGGGCCGAGCCGACCGCCGCCGCTCCTGAGCTTCCCGCCTGGAATTCGGACACCGGCTCCTGCGCCCCTGGGAGTTCGTAAAGGGAAGTGCTGTCCTGGCAACCGCATTTCTCAGTGACCGAAAGGAGTTGTTTGCTGAGTTACGCTGATTGTGCTCTCAGTATTTAAAGGCTGTGTCCGATCTTCACTGACGATGAAAAAAAAAGCAAATTTTTGTTTCCTTTTGCCTAAAATAAGAGGATCATGCTCTTTGTACTTGGCTTTTCTGGTAGAAACACCTCCTGAGCTACTTTGTGATGGAAGGATTGCTGCAAACTGGCAAAATAGTGATCTCTGATTGGTACTGAAAACACCATAAACTTCTTTAAATGGAACTCCTTCAACATCTGCTTTTGGCTTTAAAATATGATTACAGTATGTGCTAATTTCAGTGGTTAGATCAAGAAACGCTGTGCTGCTCTGAGTGGTTTGGCTGCAGCCTGCAGAGAGACAGTAGCATCCCCTCTGTTGGCACTGATGTGGGGAAGTGGAAGCTGCCCACCCTCTCAGAGCAGCTCTGCATCTCACTCTGTGCCCTGTCTCCCCCAGCCAGCTCCCTGGAGTGAAGTGGCTCTTGTAGCCCACCTGGCTGCTCCAGGTGGAGGAGTAGTGGGAGACCGAGTCTCTGTGCAGCATTTTCAGGACCTGTGCAGAGAGAGGGTCTATTAACTCTGTTTTCCTTTATGAGATGTTGAGGGCAGGGGTTCAGGTGCATATGTGAGAGAGAGTTTAATTCAGCTCTGTTTTGAAGGTGATACCTGTCTCTGCTGTTAGGCAATACACATGCTCAAATCTATTGGAAACCTGAGCTGGGGTGGTGTGACCCCCTCAGAACAGTGGCAGAAAGAGAATGTAATTGTTGTTTCTTGGCCCTTAGAGATTTTCTTGGCCACTGAATCACTGTAAAAATAGAAAGACTTGTTCCAGGCAGCTGGACTCTGGGAGGCAGCACTCATATGTTTTTTCAGCTGCATCAGATAGATAAGGAGGCTTTCTATTTCTCTGTCTTTTTTTTTTTTTTTTTAACGCAATGGACTTTATTTTACAACTGTTCTTACCTTTAACGCACACCTGCAGCTCTCCAAAAATAAAGGGAAAATATTTGTTTGAAACGTGTAAACATTGTTTGTGCCTGATGGCAGTGACAGCCCATCATCCTCTGTGTATTGATACTGCCCATTTAAGTAGCTGCCACCTGCTCCAGTTACAATCTGTGAGCTGGCACGTCAGTTTAGGGCTGGGTAATGTTAAACATCCAGGGCCATGTTTTAATATTTGGTTACTGCTTGAGCAGAGTTGAATTGTTAAGGAGCCTCTTCTATTCTGTAGATGCTGTACCAATTTCATAAGATCTGAATGTATTCTTGCTGCGTGAGGTCCAAACCTCTACAAGCAGAATTTTGCATAAAAGCTTTCTTTTCTACAAGGCCAGTAGAACATCTTAATCTTTTTTCTGCTTCAGAACATTATTTGAAGTATTTGAGGCTGTGCTTTTATAAGTCCTCTTGAAGAATAGGATTTTACCACTGGAAAGTTGCATGGATATTAATATATGAATTGTGAATGAGTGATTTCAGGATGTAACTTATATCTGAGATTTTGGTAAAGCTTCTGGCAAGGTGAAATACTGCTGTGTTTGTGGAAGAGTAACAGACTAGGTGGGGATATCAGGCTTTGATTTTTAGTGTTGTTGGTTGCTTTTTGAGCTAGCTATTTATTTGTAGATCCACCAAGTCTTGAAGATGGACCAGACTGAGATACTTGAAGTTCTGTCCCTCTCTGCACCCTACCCTGCCTCTGCCAGCTCTCTTCCATCTTTCTGCTTTCTCTCTCTTTCTTTCCTACAACTTACTGCTTTTCCTGCAAATCCTGTTGCTAATGAAACTGCTGAACAATGAAGAGCTCATACTGGCATTTATAGTTGTGTCATTTGGTTTTGGAGTTCCTGTTCTAGTTAGATTTTTGAAGGAATGGAGAATTTTTGTTTTCAGTTGACTTTTTTAGCCCATAGAATTGCAGTGTTTTACCAATTTACACTTAGAGTGCACTTTGGACATATTTCTTCGCAGCAAAAAAACAATCAAAGTCTTTTATTGATAAATTTCATGCTTCGTCTAGGTGCCTTTGAAGTTTTGTATCTGTTTTGTTTTGCTGACTGTGGGAACTCAGCACATCCCTACGAATGTCCAAAGTTGCCGGGGACCCCACTGGGGGGCTCGGAGACCCTGGCATTCTGCCCGGAACACCTGGTGGCTTGACTTTGATCCTTCCAATGAATTGCCAGCTTGGCATGGGGATGTGAAAGCCACACAGGTTTGAATGGTGTAAAAACAAGGTGTTCACAGGGTGAAAATGTAAGTTTTAGGATTTTTTGGTATGGGGGTTATGGGGACAAGATGGAGGAATCAGGGTGTGTCTAGTCCTTCTTCTTTCTTCTTCTTTATCTCCATTTTCTGCTGTGATGTTGGCACTTGGGGATTGGTTTAGAATAGAAGTGCACTGTCTAACATAGGTGATGGGTATTGGGAATTAAAAGTAAATATGATATACGTAGTTTGTGGTATAAAAGGACGACACCACCTCGGGGGTGGTCAGAGTGCCTGTGGCTGCCTTGCTGTGCAGACCTCAGCTGGGCAGAAAGAAAATTTTGTAGATAAGAAATAATAAACAACCTGAAGACCAAAAAAGCAAAGAGTCCAGACCCATTCTTCGAAAGCACAGACTGCCACAGAACCATCCCACGCATCTCGGGGCAGAGACAGAGAGCCGACCCGAGAGCTGACTTTTAGAATTCCTGCAGACATATAATCTTGTTTGTCTTCATTCTGTAATGCCAAATAATATTGCATGTTTTTGTCTCATCACTTATCAACTGTAGTTTATTTTTATCTATTTACAACAAATTGCTTCTAGATACTTCTATTATTTTTTACACCTTATGGGGAGAGAAGATGCCTCATAACTCTAGGGACAATTTGGACAGACTTACAGAGTGCCCCAAGAGAGCCATAATTGCGTGTCCCTGAGGCATTGTGACATCTCAGGCAAACCCGAAACAACTCAACAATTCTTTATTTTAATTTATTAGGATTTTTCATTTAATGAGACCAGATTTTTTTTTTAAACTCTTCTCTCCAGTCAACAATCAAATGCCAAAACAAAAGAAATTCTGTCAGGACGAAAATTCAGTTCTTTGATCAGTTGCTTTATGTTTGGTACCAGTTAGTACAACCATTCAGTTGTTGCAGATTGAGGGGTCTAGTCTGAATGGTGACATGTTGCAAAGAGCACTTGTGAAATAACTTGTATTTCCATATCTAACCTATTTTCATCACAAAAGATAGATTACTTTTAATCCAATTTAAGTTTTTATAGCTTTATTATCCATTTCTTGATCATTTAGATTATTCAAGGGCATCTTTATGTCGTCTAAATAAGTGTTTAAATTATGTAGCCTGCTAACTACATTTCTACAGGGGTCTAAAAAATGTATCAGATACCTTTCAGAGCTTTATTTTTATTTTTGAAATAGCCTCTGAAGCAAGGAGCTCATGTTGGCAGTTAATATGCTGAGAGGGGTAAAGTCTGGCAATAGGATTGTAACCAGTCAGCAAGGATTAAATTACAGGTTTTTAACTCAAATTTGGGAAGGAATTGGTTTCTCAAAAAGGAGAAATTCTGGACCTGTCTGGAAGATTTAAGTTCCCATTGCTTGTGGATTCTTCAAGAATTCAAGGGAGAAAAAAATTCATCTTTAAGGGTTATAGATGTTGAAGTTGGGATTCACATTTAAACTTTTGCAGTTATATCAGTACATAACTCTTTCCCTTGGTGGTCACTTCTTTTTCTGTGTTAGTAGGAGTTCAAAGTAAATGGAAAAGGGGGCTTTGTTTTGAAGTATGTGTGCTAATGCTGAAGTAAGTTAGTCAAACTTAATTGTTTTTTTCTGCCTGTATAGTCACATGATAGCATTTTTTCTGTAAAGAAATATCTTGCAGTTGAATTTAGGAGGCGATATTTGTGCTTGAATTTGGGAGGTGCATGTTTTAATTGTGAGATGACTGTGACAGAATTCATTCTGAAATGTGTATGCATTCAATAATTGAATTACTTTTCAGTAAAAAATTGAAGCATTCTGCCTTCATTAACTGAAAGGCAGAGTTCAAGATTGTTTGTGCATATGATTAGGGCCATGCTGTCCTGTCCCATACACATTTTATGTAGAAATATGCAGGAACACAACTTGGCTGCATGTAGTTCTTCGTATTTGGCATCTGATCACTATCCAAGCAGACATCTTTGTGAGCATAAGGGTTTCATAAATTTCAAGGATTTCAGGAAAGGTTTGTGTAGACTATTAAGATGACTGAAAACTTTCTGATGGAAAAGTTTTTACATGTAAAAAGAGCAAGACCTCTGTACCCAGATTGATTGCAATTGAATTGTTTCACAGAATTCTCTGCTGGGTCTCAGTGATATTAAATGTGGAACCTCTCTGATGAGAATCCCATTAGCAGTGTGACTAACACAACTGTGTGAGTTGTTTATGGACACTGCCCAAGTTCTGGTGTGGCACTGGGCACTGACCAATCCATGCATCTTCTGCTCCTTCCATGCTGCTGATGTTGCTCATGACAGGGTATGTGTAGACAGCTTTCTGGTCAAACAATGAAACTAGGGCTGTCTACTGATTTTCTTGTCCTGTAAGCTATCTTGTATACTGCTGCCCATTTTGCTGCCTGAAATTTTGTCTCTCTTGGTTTCATAGAACCTGATTGGCTTGTTTTTTTACCCTTCTACCTTCTTAATCAGTCTTTCAGTACCTCTTTTGACTTCATCTTGCTATTTTTCTTAGGGATTGAACTGTGATCCTTTTATTTGCATCAGACAAGCTCATCTGTAAATACAAGTCAAATTCATCTTTGCCATGATGCCTTGCAAATGAATTTTTGTAGCTCTGGCTGAAGAAGAAGGGTCTGGAGTAAAGAGAGCTTCATGTGGCTGTTCAGCTAGATGTCAACAGCTCAACATGGCTAAAACAGGCCTCCTGCAGACTCCCCTCCTGCTGCTTCCTTGTCACTCTAGAAAACAGCCTAGTCTTGCCATGGTGTTCATAACACATGTCATTTATTACTTTGTTCTTTCTCTAAGTTCAGAAATGACACTGTCAGTGTTATTGATTAAATCTTATTTTTTAATGTAATTTCTTAAAGTAAGTTCATTGCAGTTTCAACAAACATTTGAATATTCCATCCAACTCTTCTTCCCTATTAAACAGGCTTGTCAATTAGTCCAGCATCCTTTTCCTTGTGTTCTTCAGGTCAGTCCTGCACTTTCATACCCATTCAGATTCAGTGAAAATTATTATTCCTTCAGATTCAGTGAAAATTATTATTCTTTCAGATTCAGTGAAAATCATTATTATTTCCTTTGCAAACAGAATAGAAAAAAAAACCCCACAGGCATCTCTTCTGAATTTATTTTCCCTCCTTGCACAGAACATGTTTTTCACTTTTCTAGACCTTTATAAATTCTTAGTTGTTGCAGAAGCATCACTCCATCCTCTATCATTATTCATTAAAATTTTAGGCTCAGTCTTATGCTCTCTTAGTACAATAATGTGCATTTTACTTGAGAGCATCTCCATGGTAGTCTCCATAGCCTTTTGATACTCCTTTCTTTAAAACCCCTTTATTGTGAGGCCCAAAAAGCTTGGGAATTATTCTAAGTGCTTGTTAAACTAGCCAGTAATCTGACTTGGTTCCTTTTGCCTCCCTCTTTGTCGCCTCTTACTGGGAGGTGTTATTTGATAACACCGGAGTCAGGACTGCTTGTTTAGCTAACTTTTGGGTTTGTGGGTTTTTGTGGGCTTTTTTTTTTGTTTGCTTTGTTTTTGTTTTGTTTGGACTTTCTAAAAATTTTATTTTATCACACAAAACACAGAAGCATCCTGAGGTACCATTGGAAACATTAAGATGGTTATAACGTTAACTGAGAAATTAATCATAATTGTAGCATTGCAGGGAAATTTGCTGTGTGAAATTTGTTCTTGAGAAGAGTGGCAGTAGAAGTGCCAGTTGATCATTTCATCCCTTTGGAACTTACCACCTTGTCTTCCCTAGGGAAAAAAGTGTTAAAAAAAAAAAGAAAAGCCGACAAAGAGCAACCACATTGCAAACAAAAGATGCTCTTAGCTAATCTGAAGGGGCATTTGGCTGCCTCACAAAAACACTGTGTATTTTGGCAGTTAGGAGCTTTGGCTTAGGAAGATCCATGTTTGGAATAACAGGGTGTGTTGCAAGTCAAAATTCAGGTATCTTGGCTGAGATGTATGAGTAATCTGGCATGATGCCTTTCTGCACTGTGCCTAGCTATAGCAAATGCCAAAGTCCCTTGTGAACAATATATGAATCTCATTTTAGGGGAAAAAAAAGAGAAGGAGGGAAAAGGGAGCCAGGATTTATTTTAACATTTTGGGTTGTATATAAAAAAAATAAGTATCAAGAAGCAAAACATTTCTGTGAAGCATTCACTGTGGAAATTCTGCAACTTCTTGTTGCAAACCTCTTTATCACTTGGATTGGCTGATTTCCAGAGCATCAAGGCTAGGAATTGAGGGACTGAAATATAATCAGTGGTGATACATTTTAACCACATAAAACATTCTCTGCTTCCAAAGCCTCCAGTGTCTCTAGTAAGCAGTGCAACTGCAACAGCAACAGCTCCTTGCTGCTGAACTCCAGAGACGTGGAAAATACTGGATCAGGATGGTAAGAAGCTCTTTATTTTTTTCATCAGATCAAGGTTATTACCCTGTAAAAAATGTTTAAAAGATGATGAAATTAGTAAAGGTCAGTATTTAAAACAAAAAAACAGTATGTAAGATGCAAAGGAATTACGATTTTTTTTGCAAGAGAACAGCAATGCAAGTTGGTTGCAAATATATCTGGCACTGAACATGTTGTGCAGCTTATATAAAATCTTTTAAAACTGGGAAAGATTGCTGATGAATATTTGATATAAATTGTAAGTCTGTCAACTTGATTTATTTCAGAAGGACAGCTGTATGGGCTTTTAAAATTATTTTGGATCAATAATCTCTGACACAGACTTTATACATAAAAAATATAAATAAACCTATGCCAATCACTCATGCAGGCGGTATGTTTATATGGTTACTTTTGTAGCAGTTTGGGATTTTGTTTTTTAGAAAGAAGCAGATCTGCTCAGTACATGCCTTTGACTTTAAGGGAGCTATGAAGTTTTTATTTTTCTGGATTTTCAATCCATGAAAATCTGTAAATTACATTGTTTCTCTAGTGCATTTATTTGGTGGGAAAAATAACCAGGGAAAGTTTTAGTATAATGATTTTATTATTTGTACCAATTTAAATATTCTGATCTAAGCATTAAAACAATAGAAGTAGAGTATAAAGCATATAAATGTGGGATCTAAATATAGTGTAAATTGATACCAAAGCTATTAATGGTTTAAAAAAATGCCTGAGAATAGGATAAAAATATGCATAATAGCATTTTTCTATGTATTAAAGAATTGGAGGGAGGAAATGTATCTTGGGAGTGTTTACTCCCAAGACTGATTGTCAAGACTGTTTTGTTGGGGTTTTTTGGGGGTTGGGGGTGGGTGTTGATTGAAATAAACATCAAGCCCAATCTCCTGTGTGGAAACTCAAGCATTCATTTTAAGGGCATTCTAAGTCCAGGAATGTATTGATTAGGACATTACAGTACGTCAAAGTGAGAGGAAAACAAATTGCTAAATAAGTCTGAGGGGCACTGAAATACATTTACTTGATAGTCCAGCTTGATGTGTAGGGAATTATTCTCTTTGTGATTCAAATGGAAGAGGAGATTTTTAACAGAATAACTATGAGACTTTGAAAAGTGTACAGCAAATGTGAAACAACATTTGATTTATATTTTCTATCTTTGTTGTGTATTTGTTCTTTCTCAGCAGTACAAAAATTAAAAAGCCCTAAAACTATCACTAAATTCTTTCTGATCTTTTCCTTTTGTAAGTGGTTTCACTGAAATAAAAGTCATTAAGTTAATCATGTTATCGTAGCTTATATGTTTCATGTTAGACATTGCGCCTTGATGTGTTAAAAATTTATGATTTTCTTCCTCAGCATGCAGAATAGATTGCAAAATCAATAATTGAATGGCAACCAGGCTGTAAGGTTCTTGGAAAGATGATTAGTATGAATCTATGTGTGGTGGTGGTTGTTGTTGTTATTATTAATATTATTATTGCTTTTTTTTTGGACAAAAATCCCCTATGTTGAGTAACCATTAAACAGTACTGTTGTACTGAAGAGACTTGAATATATTGTTGTTTCTTGTCAGAGAAGACTGTGCCCATAGTTACTTTTATCTTACATCTAAATTTTCTTTCAGGAAAATGCTGGAGGTAGGAGATCAGGCTGCATTTGCCTATTGTGGTCACAGAACATAATTAATAACAAATGGTGTTACATATATTTCCACTTTTGTGGTTCTCTAGTTCCTACATAAGTCAAATGCAGATTATGTTTCTGTACCAGCAAGTTAAAAGCATTTCCTTCTAGAAAAATAACATTCATGTACTGCCACATACTTGCAGTTAATAAAGTTTTAGCCAAAGTAAACTTACATTGTGTCTTGCTTGACATGGATTAGTTCAGTAACTAAAGCAGTGAGTTCACAAGGGATCTATTTCTTTCAGTTTGGATGGTCTGGGCAAGGATCTTGCATAAGTTACTGAAAGGAAAAAAAAAAAAAAGAAACATACACCACACACATCCCCCAAAGATGTACCCTTAATAGTAGTCAGCAATGTAATAAATTACATTAATAGTCCAGAGGGAACAGCCACTCACTTAAAATTTGTAGATGATATGATGTCTTGTAGAATGTAAATAGTAAATGGTCTTAAAGAAGCCCAAATTGCAAGCTGTCATATGCATTAGATATCAGCTTTAATTATTTAAAGTGTTTTTTCTAGTAAGTCTAAAGAACAAAAGTAAAATTATAAATAATGTACTGGCTTTACCAGAAAAACTAAAAAGTTATAGACATGACTATCACAGTGCTAAATTCTAATAAAGTATAATTAGTGAAAGGGATATGTTTGGTATGGCAAAGTTCATTTGCAGTGTCTTCCTGGTGCAGAATTTAAAAAAGCTTATTCAACAATTGGATGTATTATACCTCTAGATGAATTTAGGCTAAACATTTTTTTTCATTTCAGTAACTAAATTGAAGTCTGATAATCTGCCTGAAAATGTAATCTGCCTTATTTAAAGAGGTATATTATAAATATGTAAGCTGTGGACTTTATATGTAATATAAAATAAGTTTAAGGAAAGGAAATGTAGCTTTGCATCTGCTATGAACTTGATTCAAGATTTAATAATATTCTCAGGTTTTGTTCTTTTATGTTATTCTGCCAGTTTTCTGATAAAAAAGAAGTTTGTTCATTCAGAAGTACTCATGCTGACAGTGGTCAGAAGGAATCTGCTGCAGTGTAGCTTTGTGCATGTTTGGTATTAGCTTATGTGTCCCAACTAACTTTTGGCACAGTGTGGTTTAGGTTAAAAAACTGCATTTCAGGCTGTTTTCCATGCCAGTAAGTCTGGCACTCTTCTAGAGTGAAATACACTCTTACACGCTCCATAAATATTGTTTGTGAAGGATGAAAATAAATCACATTGAAATTTCACTGAAATGTAATGTTGAAATATTTCCATATGTATATATGTATATATATGTATTAGCATTTACTTGTAATGAAGTAAGTTTGTATTTTAAAATCTCAGCATCTATGTTTATGGAGCCTGAATACTTTCAGTGAATAAAATATTTCACCAGGCAAGGTTTGTGCAAAAGTAGTTCTTTAGGTGATGGAAGATTATGTTTTTAAGCCATTTGGCCTTTGATTCTACAATTAACCTACTATGCAGATCAGGTTTTGCTCACTGAAATCCATCTTTTAAGCTGTGCCATTACACTGGTAGTATAACTTAAAATGAGTTGCTCTCAGGAAGTTTTAAATTATTTACTGTGTTTTACATAATGTATTGGCATGCCTGCTGCATCTGTGTTCAAGACAGGGTTTTATTCCTTCAGCCATGGGATATATGAAGAAACTATTGAAAACTGATGCTTTTAGCATTAGTCTATCCTTTTGGCTTTGTTCCTGTCATGCCATCAGAAATGAAGTTGATGAAAATGAAGGCAGGGAAAAAGGTCAGTTTGGTCTCTTGGTGAAATAATTGATGGGAGCAGCTTCCAGAGGAATACAGCTTTAGTGAGAAGGTGGCTGGATAATACATATTTTTCTACATCTGCTTAATGTTTGCATCATGGCATTTGCAGTGTTTTGAAATATCAGGACAAAATTGTGTTTCCCATATATCTTAGGACCCTTGTAGCAACATGGTATTTTGCCTCACATAATTGTTCTTGTGCTTCATGACTATACTGAGAATACTGAAAACAATTAAGGTTGAGACTTACCATGGACTTTTTATAAAAGAAGTCTAGAGAAGATAAAAAGGTACTGACAACTTTATACTCACCTGATACTGTGCAGATGCAAGAAGAGCAAGCTATAGAGCTGTGCCCTGAAGGATAAGTTTCCAGTGCTTATATAAGGAATGAGCTCTAACCAGAGCTGAGGATGGGTAATATGTAGTGATGGCTAATATATAGTGTTGGGAGACATGGTGCAGTTTGGGTAGATTTCCTGGTTTGCTTCCCTACACAGAGTGCTGATGAGAAGCTGCCATTCCTAAAGGAATTCTCTAGATGTTGCACTAGAGGTTTTAGTCTACTGTAAATCTGCTGTTATGAATATTTCATTTAGATGTTTTCAGTGTTGTGGTGTGACCTGGGGATACACAGCCCGTAGGCAGCCCTATTGTATCTTTGATAATGAAGTTTCAGCTTGGAGGTGAGAGCTGTCTACTCTCTGGCCCTGTGTTGGGGCTCCACTTCATTCTTCTCACCAATATACACCTTGCATATCTGACTAGAGGTTTTGGATACAGAAAGATTTTTGGAACCTACAGCAGAAGGTTGGTAATCTCTGGTGTTGATCCTTATTCAGTCACAGATGGTAGGTAAATCTGGCGGTGAAACCTTCTGACTCCATTACCATAATAGGGCCCTTTTTTTAATAGCCCTGGCTTTAGCTTCATAGTGGTAACCTTTTGAATAGCTCAGAGAATTTGAGATCTTGTGTTGCAGCCTTTTTCCCCTTATGTGATGTGGCTTTCATGACAGGATTTTTGTGATAATTTTCCCTGTCATAGGACAGGAGGTGGTGCATGTGTGTCAGGCTACCAGACTAAAGGCTCTAGAGACTACTGCCATGTTCTTCCTGTTAACTAGACATACACATGCCTGGTAAGAGGGAGAACTCTGTCTTAGCCATGTAATGGGGATTTATTTGGTCAGGTGATGACTGAGACTACATAGTCATGTGGAAGAAATGTCAAGAAATAGGATCTTATAAGACTACACCTCTGATTTAGCTTATTTTCCTGTAAATACCTACTTTTAGCACTTTTTGTTGTGGTTCTTTCTTTTCAGAAAGAAAAAATCTGTCTAATGTAGTAGAGATTTTACCAGCAATAATTCTGGAGATAAAGATTTGAAAAAATATACACTTCATTTGGGACAAACATGCTGTCTGGGCCATTTGGTGTTGACTAACTAAAGAGCTACTGCAGACCTCTATATCATTCACATAAAAATGATCTTTCAGCAACTCAACTGGCCTACAAAATTTATGTCAGAACAAGAAATGTTCCTCATGTATTTTTTTCTTTTCATTGAAGAAACAGAAGGGACTAATTTTAGAGAGTGCTTGTTAACTTAAGGTCTTTTAAGTCAAACAAACTTTTAGATTATCTTTTGACTAAACTTGTATGCACTAATGTTAATTTTCTTATTTTTCTCTTGGAAGGACTGTCAAAAGTGTTAGGCATGTTTAAAAATATATTTTTTTCTTCCTACTCCTCATTCCACTATTACAGAGGATCAATCACAAAATCAGCACTTGCATCTAATAATTCCTCTGCTGTGGCACAGGTAGAAGAAAAAGGGTTTCCTTGTACATGCAAAGCATGAAAAAGTGAGTTCTGTGTGAAGGATGAATGCAACACACCTAGGGATGTTTTAGGCAGAATGTATTAAGGTATCTACTGGCATTTGTTTGCTGCAGAGATTGTCACAAAATGATGCTTGTAGCTGGCTGTTACCTCTTTGTGCACTGGGGCTGCTCATGGACTGCATTTCCTCTGCCCATCAGGGCTGGTGTGGTCCTGTAGTCAGCAAGTGGAGCTCCCTTGTCTCCAGCTATGCCTTTTGTTTTCAAGGTCATTCATGTATTCATCATCCAAAGGCAACTGCATAGTTTGGTCTGCTAGGAAGTTGAAGAAGAGCTTGAAAGACTGGGTCCCAAAAACAATTTCTGTCTTAGTGATCCTGGTGGATTTGACAGGTTTGAGATTGACAGGTAGTTGCCATGTTGCTAGGTTCTGAGAAAGGAGGCAGTCATGATTCTGGGTTTAAGTGTGTTAAAACCAACTAAAAACTACTAGGAAGCTGTTATTATGGGTATAGTTTTGTAGGGATTGAGAACAATGCTGTAGAATGGCAGCAGTTTAACCCTTTGGTGCTTGCAATTAACAGCATTTGTTGTGTGCCATAGAACAAATGCGTTGCTTGTTCTTTCCTTTTGAAGAAAAGAAAAACCAAACACCTCCACAAGTTTAATATTTGTAACATTCACCAAATGTGTATTTAGGTATTTTACTTCAGATAGGGAGTAGTTCTGCAGCCTAATAAGACACATTCATTTAGAGTGAGTAGCTTGGGAAAACATAGATTGAAGAGTGTACCAGCATAAACATGAATTCTTCTGCTGCATCATTTTCAGAACTCCTTGAAGTCATGGCAAATGCAAGCCAACTGAACAAAACAGTTTTGGTGTAGTGCATCATAACACAGAACATGCAATTTATAAACTGTTATAGAAAGAATTTTATTATCCAATATTTTAAAATTTTATATGACTTTGTGAAACATTAGTTTTTGTAGCAGATTTGGGGTTGTCAGCATATCACAAGTCCCCAAAATGCTATATCCCTTTTATAAATTTACTAATGGAGTTGGCTTCACTGTTGCTTAGAACCTCTTTTTAGTAAAAAGAAATGTAAAAATATTTGTGGGAGGATCTAGAAGGTGAAAAAAGGCTAAAATACTTTCACTCTACATGAATATGAATTTAAACTTAATAGTTTTACTGGTTGTTTCAGCCTCATAGATTTTCTAGTCCAGATTCATTGAAGTCATGCGTTTGCTGTGGATCATTTTAATGCTCCAGTGAAATATTCTCTCTGATCTGTGTCGATGGGGGTAGGGAAGCACATAAAATATATGCTTCCAGTCAGTGATGAGAGAGTAGGAGGATTTTTCATGAACAATATAATTAAATTCATGCATGTAAAAGATACCTGCAAGATGCTGCTTGAGAAAGTACTTTATAGCAATAGATAATTATAGGGAAAAAATTACTTTCCTGGAATGATAGTACATAATACTAATTTATCAGTGGTATAAAGGTTTTCTAAGCAGTTTGTTTCCCATATGTAGCACAGCATTTTTTTTCTAATAATCTTTGTCTTCAAAAGAAATTTTGATCAAAATTTTTGATGAACATATTACACTGGAATTTTAATACAGCCCTAAAATAGACCACTGTTGTAAACATTTATTTAATAGCTTAAAAGTTATTTGCTCTTCCAGAAGTATGAGAACCATGGAAATTCTCCAAAGTTTAGGTTTTCCTGTCTGTTTAATACAGTTTTAATTACGTGCATAGTTGCCACTGCTGTGGATCATACCCATGTTTGTTTAAAGGTATCCAGAAGAGGTGATGATATTAATTCACCTGCTGCTGAATACTCTCCTACTTACAGAGTAGTGTATGTAGTCTCAGCAGTGACTCAGACAAGAAATGGAAACAGAGTCAGTTGCTTAGGTCAAGTGATTACTGCTGGGTATGGTGTGTTGAGAGTTTTCTGGGATTAATCTCATCCTAAGCCAACAAAAAAAATAGTGTTCAGTTCCCCTTCCTCCTCCCCACTTCTTCTTCACTTTCTGTGGGAAGAAAAAGGCTTCAGTGGATTTTGTTTTTGCTGTCTCCAAACGAAGCTGTAGGCAGTGTGTGTGGTAAAATTTTTGTAAGAATGGACAGCTTAGATGCACCTGGAAATTCTTGGTCAAAAATACATGTTGTGGGCTGTGCTCTTAGTGTTGCCCAAGAAATCCTTGTTGTGAGGAGCTGGACTCTCCTGGGGGTGCTCTCTGATGCATTGACCCTCAGTTAGGAGCTCTGACAGGATATCAGGGGCCAAGGCTGCCACTCTCTGCCCTGACCCTGCCTGGACCCGTGGCTGGGGCATCTTCACTAAGAGTTCACTGTGGAATGTTTTGGTTCTAGGCCTGATTGAAGAAGTCCTGTGGAGAGTATATGGTGAAAAGTAATTGGCACAGCAGTTAACCTTTGGGGAAAGTTCACTGAGAGATGTTACATTCAGTCAGCATTAATTTCAAGGAGGAATCCTCACCAAAACCATGAAGCTGATTTTTTTCAGGTATTAACAGGTTTCAAAACCTAAACCTATGTAATCATCTCACCTTAAAAAAAGTCAGTGCTGTTGATTTTAATGGTCAAAGTGAGACCCACAGCTGAATATGGAAAACGTGCAGAATCTCTTCTATTTTCAGTAGTGACATGTATATTTTCTCCTGAGTCTCTGATCTCAGACTATGTTGTGTAAATGCAAATGTATTTTTTTTAAATCAAAAGCACAATTTCTGAATGGACAGTGTAGTCTAAGGGAATAGATATAGAGAAGACCATGCTTAGCTTAAGATTTTTACTATCTTTAGGGCCTGGCACTCACTAGGCTGCAGAGAGAAGCATACTATTTTTTGTTATAAACAGCCTTCTATGTTAAATTCTAAAATAGTTGTTTCCTGGAGGAGGTTTGGAATAGAAACTGATGTACCTGATAGTTAATTAAAATTCAGCGTTGTTTGTTCTTGCTTAAATTAGTGAAAAAACCCCCAAACCTTACAGGAAACACCACAGAGAATAACATTCTGAACATTTCAATTTATTTTTAAAGATGAGAATTCCCATGACTTAATTCTTTTAAGAGTTGGAACATAATTCAAATGCTTCTTTGCCACCTGTCACTTTTTGTTTTCATTTTTAGCATGTGTATTTTCTTTCATAAAGAAATAAAGGGAATGAACACCTCATTTCCCTTTTTACACAGGTTTTTTCTGAATCCTAGTTACTGAACTACATGCACACATCACTTCTATTATAACACTGTAAACCACTTGCACAAATGCATACTTAGCATTTGTTTCATTAGGTTACACCAGAATCTGGCTGGTATTGTTGTACAAACCAGAGAAAACCATGTGTAACTGGATTTGTTTGTAATGCAAAGTTGCTGATTAGCCAGCTAATATTTTCTTTCCCATGCTCACAATCTCCCACACACAGAAAGATGCGAAAAACTAGTATAAAAATAAGGTTTTAAGCTACGACAATGAGATCTCCAGATGTCTGATTCCTTGGTTTAGAAAACTGCACAAGAGCTTATCTATTCCTGAAATAAAAATGATTTAGATAGTCCAAACCATCTTTCACAATCTCCCATCTGCTAGGGTGTGCATTTCATTTTCATGTAAATAAAATTTCTAAGTAATTCTTCAAATCCTTGCTGTACAGTTCATTACAGACATCTCATGCTTGCTAACACTTACTGCCAGAAGGCAAAAGGACTCATAAAGTATGTGGGGCACTCATAGGAGGCTTACAAGGCAGGAACTCCCTCATGGAGAGGGGAATATTTCAGTGCATTTATGTACAACATTAACCACTTCACCTGTACTATTTCCCTGTTCTCCCTTTCAAGAAATGCAGATACCTAATGAGGGGGATGGTAAAGGAAATTTTCCAAGCTTCATTTTTGAATTTCTACCATGCTAAATCAGATAATTGGATTTTAAGCTGTGCTTTCATGTCATGTACTCTCTCACAGTGGACTGGATTCATACCTGTGTTTAGGTAGGCAGGCCTCTAGTCTTAAAGCTTAAATTGAGAGTCTTACATTGTTCCGATTTTTGAAAGGTCCCTTTAGCTTCGGTCTGACAGTTAATGGGTGCTGGCATGTTGGCAAATTGAGCCCTATTTTTACTTTATACTGAAGTCACAACTGGAGAAGAGGAAGAATCGTACTGACTTATTTTTCCAAAACTGGACTGATTTGCTTACTTTGCTAGAGGTGCAGTTAATCAAAACAGCTGCAACTCAGAACACCTGGAAGTTGTGCAACTCTTAAATGTCTAAATGTAGATTTTAAGAATCTAATTTTAAGCAGGCAGATTTGATCAGTTTGCCCCATGGTTACCCAGGAAACCACTTAATTACTATGCCTTTGCTTCAGCCCTCTGCATGTAGCTTTTAAAACATTTTGTTATAATTTTTCTTTTCTTTTGTCTTAAGCTAGTGTTTGTAGAAAGGGCTGGCTTGACAGCTCTGGCAAATGAAATAGTCTGCCTGCCCACGGAATATGTGCTCCCTAGACAGTGGCAGTCCAAACTTCCACATGCTGTTTTTTCAGTGTGCTACAACTTTTCTTGGGGGAGTGGAGACAGGAGGGAGGAAAGAGGGTCCTTTTACATTCAGGTCTTTGCCACCAAAACGTGCAAGTGTCATCAGGAAAAGTGACCTGTATTTTCCTTCTAGCACAGAAGACAGGCAGCTAAAAAAATGGATGAGCTCAAGCTTTGGAAAACCCATATGTATTCTGTAAACTGTCGTCAAGATCACAAATTCGATCCTGCTGTGTTGCAGTTAGTGCTGATGACCAACGATTTCATGAACTGAACAGAGTTTTCCTTGCTCAGTGCCTAGACAAAAGGATTTTTAAAGAGTTTTGAGTTCTGGTGAACCTTCAAGAAAAACTCTGGGAATGATATTTGCATGGAAGTGGGAAATAGAGTAATTTAAAATCTCAAAACTGGGTCTTCTTGTGTTTCCCTTTAAGAATGCTAGTCTTAGCACATACAGTTCATTACTTCAGTTTGTCTTGGTGATGACTTTTTTTGAGATTCATGTATTAGATGAATTGTGATAGCTGTGAATCAACTAGGTTCCTGGAAAAATCACCCAAGATAGTCAGTCTTTTCAGCACAGGACTGTGTATTTGATTTCCAAGTGGTTTACAGGCCTCCTGTAAACCACTTAGCTAGTGTAACCTCATTTAACTAGTAGCCTGAAAATCATGGAAGATCACTGACAGAATCATACAGGTGCTCTTGAGTGAGCAATGTGAATTCACAAATGTTTCAACAAAAATAGCAAGGCATTATGAATTTAACATATCCATGGCATCCTTTAATTTCAGAAATCTTTGCTCTACTATGACCTAAAATGGAAATACAGAAGGACCATTTATATAATCCAAAATAAAGCATCTGGGTTAAATAGCTGCAATGCTTCATAAATACTTTTGTTCTCTGTAGTTACACAAGAGGTTATCCAGGAATTTGTCATCTCTACTCAAAGCAGCTGAAATGATCCAGTCCAGGCTCATGTTGCTGCCACCCCCCAAGCCATGCAACCCCATCCTTTTCCTCCAGCCAATGCCATCACTTGTAATGAGCCAATTCCAGGAGCTGCTTGCTTGAAAGCTAAATGTGAGGTTTGGACTTTTGGGGTGAAAGACATTGTTGTGAGGAGGAGTTTTGCAGACTTTGATTTGGCAAGGAATCTGTGATTGGGCTTGTAAAGGTGAGAGTATTGCTAAGCAGAAATGAAAATGGCAGTATGTTAAGACTGTGAAAGCACAAAAGAAAACACTGGAATTTACTCTTTGGTCATGAAAGTTACTTGGGGTACTTTTGTTCTCTGAATGCTGTTTGGACTTACAGAATCATTTCTCACAGCTTTTTGTGTCAGACTATGCTAGCAGTCTGAGAAACAGATGGAAATTCTACTGGTTTTCCTTCTGCAGACTGTAAAACAAAGCTGCTTAAATTACTGGTGCTCTAAACTAATGAACCCTTTCAGCATCTAAGTCCAAGATTCATTGCTGCTTTTAATGTTACTCTAAGAAATTAATGGTTCATTTATATAACTCTAACTGTGCTGTCAGCATTGGTCTTGTACATGCTGCTCTCCTTTAAATGAAGAGAAGTAGGGACAGTGCATAGGAGAAAATGGAACACATCTCACTCATCATCTGGATAAGAATATATCATTCCTACCTGAAGAATCAATATTTTAGAAGGCAAAGAGCGGTATGCTTTGCTGTCTTGATGCCTACGTATCATTCTTAAGTTTTAGAAACCAGTAATCCAGAAAAGAACTACAGAGTGAGTTTGCGTTTGAAGGTATAAAGAATATAGTTCTGTTGTGGACACATTAGAATGTATTTATAAATTAGAATTGAGATCCTGCTTCATGACACTAAAATTTTTCATTTTTGAAACGTAGTAAACCCTTTTTTGTGTGTGTGTGAAACTGATTTTTAAATTTAAATTTGTTACATTTTTTCTGTTTTTAAATAGTTTCATTTTTTACGTAGTTGGTTCTCTGATTCTAAAATTGTGGCCAAGTAAACTCTGAATTATTCACAGAAGTGATGTAGATTGTGTGTTTTTACTGCTGGCTGGTTTGCCTACTCTAAATACTCCTCATACCTGAACGAGGAAGAAGGAGACTAGATTTAGAGCATGGGAGTGCTGAAGAATGCAGAATAGTCTAGAATATCTTCTTTGCTTTGTTGAGATTGGCTTTAAGAAATAGCCAGAAATTGCCCATCTGCAATGGATTTCCTGTATTTATTTCTCCTGTGTGTTGGTCAACCATCAACAGACACATTTTTACAGAGCCATAAGATGGTGATGACAGTTTTCTTCCCTAGGCAGTTTATTAGTTGCTAATTCTGTTTAGTAGGAACTTGGATCAATTACAGTCTTGTCAAGTTTCCAGTGGGACTAGCAGATCTTTTTCATTCACTTTAATGATATTGACATAGTGAATTTTGTGCCAGTTCCATTAATTTCAGTAAAACTTGCTTTGCCCACTGACATTGAGTGTATGTTTTGTCCTATTTGCTGAGACATTTACAAGCCTTTCATAATTATACCAACTTAAGGAGCTTGAAACCTATCCTTTTAACTTTTCTTTCCCAGTAGAGATGAGTATCTCTTCCTTTTGTTGTAATAAAAATCTATTCAAAATGAGCAAAATCTGAGTTTGTAAAATGTGTGTTATGGGCAAAATAGAGATAATCGAGACTTCTCAGGTGGCTGTGGGGAACTACCAAGATTAATTTATCTTCTGTTATTATTTGGGAAAGAGGAGCAGGCCATATAGCCAAAGTACACAGTACCTTTGTGCATGCAGTTATTGAGACTCATTTGCATTTCTGCTTGTGTTTATATGAAAGTTTATATATGAAATCACATAAATCCATAGACATAAGAGCTGTTCTTATAGTGGACAAGCACTACTTTTTCTCAATAAACTTAATTCTTAAAGTAGAAAGCAAGGAGAAAATCAGTCTGCTGTCCTCATGAATCTAATGTATTTGCTATCTGGAAGCTGAGTTTTGGCACAGAACACGTGGCAGTGTGTGGCACTGGGGAGCTCCAAGGTCTTGTACAATAATAAAGAAAACGTGTCCTCCTCTGACGGCTAGGACTAATACATTAGTAGCTCAATTTAGATTGATACCATTTCTTCTTTGATATATAATATCAGATGTTGTTTGCATTACATCAGACAGTGTTAACTCTAGCTTTGTTTTTTAACATTTAAACCAGTTTGTTAAATTCATGTTGGTGCTGTTTGTATGTGATAATTGATGTTGTTTTTATTGAAGTCATAAACTTTAATGAACCCATACAACACTTGGCATAAATGAAATACAAATGGTCTTAAATTTTGACAGATTTATGTAAAGGAGTTTCTCTGTCTTCCTTCTCTTCCTATGTCACGAATAAAATTTAGTGATCAGGCCTCAGTTTTAACTTTTTATGCAAGTTTTACATCTCCTTTGTAATGGTGACTGGATAAAGCTGACAAGGTAATGTTCACTTTACAATGATGTGCAGGAAGAAAGTAATCTTGAAAATGTTCTTCAGAATAGGTATGCTGGAGGCTAGGAGAAGATATTTCCATGAAAGCCTCCTGGACAGTGAGACTTCAGGCTGACAAAAAGCTTAGCACACTGATACCTAATGAACACTCTGAAATCATGAGAAATGCAAGACAGTTCAACTGAACATTTTTTGCCATTTATTGCAATCTCAAGGCATAGAAAGAATGTGACTTCATTGATGTGCTTAGGGCAAATAATTACAGAATTAGATTGTGTGGTCATTCTTCACTAAAAACATTAGGGCAGCTTAGATGTCATCACTCAGCAGTGAGATCTCTGGGTCCCTAAAGCAGGAGCACCTGAAAGCTCACTGTCACCAATGACAGTGTGCAGTGTAGTAACCTCTCCCTCGTGCCTGCAACAACGTCTCCTCTGGTGCAGATTTTGAGGGATCAATGACTGCATTGCCTTGCTGTGGGAGGTGTAGGCTGCTTTGAGCAGTGGGCCCCACTGGCCAGGATGCCACATGTGCCAGGGGCACCACTGGGAAGCAGAGTCCAGCAGGAATGGGGCTCTTACTGGTGGGGGTCTGTCAGGGCAGGGCCTGATGACCGGAGCCCATCCCAGCAGCCCGGCCAGGGAGGAGGGCTCCTGGGGGACAGCCCTGGTGCTCCCATCGTGCTGCAGGCAGCCCTGGCCCAGCAGTGCCCAGGGCAGGGCAGGGCTGTGGGGAGCTGCGGCCCAGCCCTGCGGGGGCAGGGACCAACATCTCTGGTAGCTGAGATGGGCTGCTGGAATGTGGGCTGGTAGGAGGAGCTGTGAGGTCTGGCTGGGACCTGTAATGTTCTGTTACATTCCTTGAAGCTCTTGAATGCAAATTCTAGAAAATTCAGTGTTTGTATTTTTTGTCATAAGTGACTGTGTTACTAATATTGAGCGGGCAGTGTGTCTGACAACAATACTGACCTGAAGTACAGTCTTGGAGTGTTTAGCCAGAGTTGTTCTCCAGGGAAGGAGTACCAAGAACCTCAAGAGTAGCTGAATTGTTCAGGCTAAACATCTGGCCAGCCTTGCATCCTATCTTTGATGGGACCTTGGCACACTGGGGAGAATATAGACTCAATCACGTAATTTCCAGTTCCTGGAGTTGGCATTCCTCTTTACTAGCTCCCAGGGCTTTATTCCATGAAGAAAACCCAAAGATACTCACTTTCAAATCTGTGTAAGCTTCTATCACCTACGTGTCTCATGGCATGGGGTTCTACAGCTTAACAATGCCTTGAGTACCCTTCTTTGTTTGTTCATTCAAGGTTTCCAGCAAAATTAATTTAATGCCCTCTAATGTGTTTATTGGAAGAGACAGTGAAACTGTTTCATAGTCATCTTTTCCATGCTGCTTATGAATTCATAGTTCTGTCACATTCCCCTGTTAGTTGTGTCTTTTTCCAAGGTGAAGATTGCCAGTTTATTCAATCTTTCTTTATCTAGAAACATTCTGTGCTTTGATTGTCCTTTTTACCTATTTCTATACCTCTTCCAGTTGTTCTGTGATTTTTGAAATGAGTGAACCAGAACTTCGTGACTTTCAGGGTTTGGGTCCACAAATGTAAAAAAATTCACAATGTGAAGAAATTTTCTTTGGTGTTCTGCTCTTTTCCTAATAAATTCAGCTTGCCTTTTTTACCTCCAGACACTAAGTTGATGTTTCCATAAGTTTACATGCTAAATCTGTCATCTTGCTCATAGATGGTTATAGTTTAAAAATAATTTTGAGGCAAATAAATTCAGAAATGTTGTGTGCATTTTTCTGCATGATAAGTAGCATAGAGTGTTTCAATGTTGGACTGGTATTTTGGAATTAGGTGTCACTGCTGCATAGGTTTTAAATGTTGTTATAGTCTTAATAAGAGCCATAAGAGCTGTGGTCATGGGCTGGGACATGCTGAAACTATTGGAAGTTTCCAGGTGTTTATTGAAAATGACAATCTAAAATGGTAGATGGAAATTGCTTATGCTACTCCTCCTGTTTTGACGCTGTCCTGTATTCTTAGGGGACTTTGATGTTGTTTTCTGACACTTCTGACAGCAGTCAAAAATTTTTTGTAGAACATACTGAAGCCTTCCAGGCTATTTGAGTGAAGGTGTTGAGGCATGCTACAAAGCCTCAATGTATCTTTATTCTCCTGTGCAAAGATATCTTTTCAGAGATGAGACAGGGAACTTGCTGGAATTGAGGGAGAATCAGTGAATGGTAGCAAAAAGATAATAACATTGCAGAAGAAATAGCAAAATATACTGTGATTGTTAAATGAAAAGATTGGAATTTATTCCTTGGGTGTGCCAGACGCTTATGAAGGGATATTTTCTGAAGATATATTTATAGAGGTATAGCAGACACAGATAAACAGGGGAAAATAGATAAAAGAAATTTGAGCATAGCTTCTTTATGGAAGAATTCTTTGAATATCAGATGTACCACAACAGGATTTTTTTTCGCTCTATGGTCCAACATCAAGGCCGTGGAGAGTGAGCACAGGTTCAGTACTTCCTGTGATAGTGCTGAAGCCCTCATCTTGGGCATCCTTGGGCATACAAGCATGTGGCTTTAGATCTTTTGCTAGATTTGCCTGAAAGTCAATGTATCATTTTCAGGGAAATTCAGCAACAAATACCACTAATATTTTTGTAGTGTTCATCTTTTCACTTTTTTAAAACTAGTTCTTTAAATTACTTGTCTTATCACTGTAGTTAGTGAGCTCCAACTTTTGTCTTCCTTTTCTTTTCTCCTCAATCCCATAGACCTGTCTCATTCTAATCCACAGAACATGGTTCTGTCAGAAAGTCTGAAAAGGATGGTTTGGGGACCTTTAATTTTACATACCGGAACCACATTCTTGATTTTTCTCGCTCTGTGTGTACCTTGGAGAAATAAATAATAAAGATTTTTCAATTTTTTTTTCTTAGCAGCACTGGCTGTTACAGACAGCCCACTACTTCCCATCTCAGTTTTAATCACCTTGTACAATAAGCCAAAATTACTGTTCAGAAAGATGACCTTAAATGACTTCATTATCCTAAACTGCCTTTGGAATGCCATCATCCTGGTGAACATTAATTCACTTTGATGACTTTTTGGTGTTGCCCCAAAGACATTCCAGCTCTTTGAATAATGATGGGGCAGGGCTATTTTCTTCCCCTGTCTTACCACAGCAGAGTGGCTCAGTTTGTCTGCACATTAGGTACCCTCCTTGAAGCAGCCCTGTGAGCTTTATGGCAGCTCAGCATAGAGGCTGGAGACGAGACAGGGCTTGCTTTTCAGAAAGGGTGCCGTCCAAATCATTAGTTAAATTTTTAAACAACTGTTGGACCACATGCTGTGTTCAGTCCTGTGATTAACTAAAGTAAGAAGATGACTGCAATTTTTTTCAAACGGTTTTTTGTTTTTTGTTTTTTTTTTTTAAATTTTGTAAAGTTTTTTTTTTAACCTTCAGACTGTTTCTTTTCTCTCTCAAACGTGTAGATCTTCATTTCAGTCAAGAAGGTTACCCCGGTGCTTTCTTTCAGCTTGTGATTCTTCAGAGTCTAACAGAGAACAGAGTACTGGAAAATTCTTGCATCAAGCCAAAAAACTCGAGATGCTTTTAGTCAAGTAATCATTTACAGTCTCTGAGCCCATTCTTACATAGCAAAGAGATAAATTGCCAGTCTTGCCATCTACAAAGCAATTTGCACAGCTACAAAACATCAGAAAGGGAATATATTAATTTCTGCAGATACAGCAAATAGATGCAATGTCCTTGGAGGGATCTCTGGATAAGCATAAGCATATTTATTGAATTTATAAATTGCTAGGTAATTTCCTTTAGTTTGAATTATTGTGGCTTTGATGGAAACTAATTATTTTTCCCCTCATGTTTAATAAAATAGTTTATATGCTTCTCAGGCATAACTGCTAAGCTTTATAATAACATTTGCAAACTACCTAAGTTTATTACTATTATGTAGTTGAGATAGCATGTGCATGTGATAGCAAGCTTAGTTAACTTCCAGTTTACCCATTGTTTGTTTTTTTTATGTAGGAATTGAGCTGAAAGCCGTGCAAGAACCAGATAGATCAGAATGACATGAATTAAAATATTTTCATCTTTACTAAATAACTGTAGAGAAGTTTCAGCCATGAAGGAGCTAAGAAGAGCAAGGGCTGAATTCAGTTCATGTTTACATTAGCACAAATTTTGAAGTAAGTTCATGAACTTTGTAAGGTTAATATAGCAGTACCTATAGGATAGCAGTACACAGTTGCAAGCAGAAAAAGGAGTTACTGTAACACTTTATTGTTCAGGTTGTTCTCAGCAGCTGAGTGCAAAACTGATGTTTATAAAGAAATTGAGCTCGCAGTCCTAGCAGACAAAGGGAGTTGTTTTGCCGTTTGGTGTTTCCCCAAGAGGAGCAAAGTTGTCATATGAAAAACAAAATCTAGAACTTTTGCATGTTGCGGAAAGTTCCCTAAAGAGTATAGAGAAGAAAGGGACAAAGAAAACTGTAAACATGTTAGTAAGTCTTAGCAGCAAAGGAAAATGAAATTGCAACCTATGCTTGGTAATAGGTTATAGGGTAAATGTGTAATAGTATAAAATCTAAATATTCCATGAAATACCAGATGCTTTGAAGCATCAATTAAATTTTGATTGAGTCTTTTGTAGCCAAAGTATAAATCAAGCTGATGAATTTACACCATATCTAATAGTGTTTCTTTATATATTTAGTGCAATCTAAAAATGGGATCAAGAGGTTTGTCTAGCAGAGAGCCATGTTAAACAGAAATGCTTGAGCTATGAGTGTGCTACCTTCCTGTAGGATATGACTGTGGCAAAATAAATGTGGTAGATCATAGCCACAGTTTTATGTCCTTGGCAAAATCTGAATTTTTGCTCAGTGACATGGATGAGTTTTAGCTTGGGCATGTATCTAATTGTACATTTAGGGTCATAGGGAACACTGGGGTTTTCATAGACAGAGTAGACAGGAGAAAAGGCAAAGAATTTAAACAATGAATTGCATATTACCCCTGAAAAGGTTGTTTTGAATGAGTGACTTTTATGTGATCGTAGTCTGCATTTTAATGCCCCTGAAAAAGAAAGGCTACAGTTTTATTATTTGAAGGAAATTTATCACATTTTTATAGTGTATTTATGGCTTTTGCAATATAGATACAACTGTATTCTTTCTGAAGGTTGATCTAAGTCTTGCGCCTTTTAAAGACAGTGGCAAAATTTTATTATACACAGAGGCATTTTCAAAGCCAATAGCAAATTCAATACCAAAGAAAGGTGGGTAGCCAAGAAAGGCAGGAGCAGATGGGCAGTTTGTCATCAGAATAAAAACGGAGAACGTGAGAAATGTCATAGATCATGGCTCATACTGTGACTTAAATCTGCCTTGGGGAGTGCTAGCAAACGTGGTGGCTGTTTAGTAGGTAAAGACAGCCCTTCAGAGCAACCCTCTCCTCAGTGACTCCTTACTGAACATAACAAGTGTGGTGAGCTTACTGCAAAGCAAGTGTCATTTTTAGTGATAGAATATTTTGGTGTGTTTGTGGACATTTCTGTCTGTAATGCATGCACATGCACATCTTTAGGTCAAAGCTGCTACAAAATTTTGTCCTTCGCTGTTTATTTAGAATACCTATTCCAAGCATCTCTGCTGTATGTTTGGGGGGTTAGGTTGTAGTGAGGTCTCTGCATCTTCCCTATATCTCTCCATAGATACAAGAAAAGGGAATTTTGACCCTAGATCCTTAGGCTCTCTGTGTGAAATTTGTTTGGATGTGGTCTGGACAGCACTGATGACTTACAAAAGTTATGTTAAGTGTTCTGTAGCTGACCCCCTGAACTGTATTATGTATTACTGCTTACTTCACTTTCATTGCAATTGCAATTTTGAAATAAAAAAATAGTTGTGGGTTTCCATTGTAGCTCTTGATGTCTGGCAAGGTTTCAGTGACCAAGAAAGTTTGGGAACTCTTACATGCTTTTGATATACAATGACATTGCCCAGAAATAAGCTGATTGATTTGCATGGCTACCTGTAGTTCATTTAGTGCATGTTGGTCAACAAAATGTAACTTTTTTTTAGGTTATGGGGCAAGGCTTTCTGTGTAACTGTTTTTGTGCAAATCTCTTAATAGATTAATATGGGAATAAATTCCTGTAATTAAAAAGTAATCTCTACATAGACATGAACATAGAGTATCAATCAGCTTATAACATGAGCAGGTGTGGGCTTTCATATAGTTTCTGCAGTAAGTCTGTTTTGTCCTGTTCAAATGTTGTCTGTTATCCCAGAAAAAAATAAGAATAGTTTATATTGAATGTGCTGTGGAAGAAGCACATACCTAGTGTTTCTATACCACTGGAGAATTTATTATTTTTTTATAAATAGCTAGGAAACCAAGAAAAGCAATTAGAGTTGCATTTCCTATACCAAGGGAATCTGGATGTGAAGAATTATGGGAATCACTGTTGTCTCAACAAGTGTGTACAGGGACACATGGTGACACAGAGTAATCTGAAAATGTTACCAGTTTATACTATCTGAATTTGCTATTTTTGAGAAGTAGAGTGTCTATGTACATTGCTTAAAATTATACTTGTTAAAATATTACACATTCAGAAAACAAATATGGACCCAATTTTGCTTGAATTTCATAGGTTATTTTACCAGAATACACAGTAAACACTGTATTGATTTTTATTCACATGAAATATATTTAACCCTTAAGCAACAAATGCAAAAATTATTAAGACTAACCTTTTTTTTTTTGTAAGTACAATGTGCATGTGTTTCACAGCTACTGCTTTCAGGAAATAACTTAAAATGCAAATTAATATAACAGTGTAAGATCTGCATATCTCCAATTGCTTCCAAAATGCTAAAAATTAGTTACCATTTTGCTGCTCCCTGAGAAATGAGGAAACTTCCATATTTTGAGACCTCTTTGAACATTATTTTATTAACATTTCTGATAGTGTGGCAAAATAAACGCAGATGTCTGTGTAAATTTTAGAGAACATGACAAAATGGCTGCTTTCTTTAGTGAAAGCTTCTAATAAATTGTTGCTACTACTTCTAGACTGGGAATGAGTCTGTCACCCTGAGACTGAAATTTCAGAGATAAATCTCTACCTTTCTCTGGATGCTTTGCTGTGTTAAGGCCTGATACTGTATTGAAAACTTAAGCTGCACTTTATTTTTCAGTTTAGAAAGGGCTTGTAAGGTATTGTAAGACAAACCTGTGCCCATAACAATTTTCATCAGTTGATTGCCTGCCATAAGAGGCTTTTTCCCAGAAAATTTCGTTTCTTTTCCTCCTGAGAAAGTATTCCCAAAAAAGTTCATTGTCAAAAAAGAAAGGGAGGAGATAAAACACCTGCACCAAAAAAATATTGGACTTCAGAGTAGGATGAGAGGCGATAATGGTTTGTGGTACTCTTTGGCATGAAGTCACTCTTTCTTGGAACTCTGTCTGGTCCATCAACATCTTGTGGGGAGGTGCAATACACCTCCTCTGCTTTCAGGAGCATTGAAACCTCACTGAGGGATTTCTACCACCACCATGTCAAATTGCAGTGTGGCTGTTTTATATTCAACGTTTGTCTTCATCTCTCTCACTATTTTTACTTTTCTGAGATTATCTGCTACAGAACTGAGAATAAGAAGACAGAATTTCACTGTACCTTCATTCCATGTTTTATTTTACAGAATAATTAAAATTCCAAATTGGCAAGTCTTGAAAAAAATCTGTAGTGCTTGCCTACTTTAAAACAATAATAAAACTAGACACACATTCAGCTAGACCAGAATGTTTTATGGTTTTCATGGAAACAGCCATCTCCCTGGATAGATATTTTAATTAATTTATTTTTAACCAGTAATGTATGTTGGATGTCATATTTAATCTCTAAGGTTGTCTTCCTATTGAACTGAGAATTTTGTGCTAATGGCTGCGCATGTAAATATGTATATTCATGTGCATTCATAGTTTTCCTTCTAAATAGCTTCTAAATTCATAGGTTGACTTAAACATTATGTAATACAAAGGAAGAGTTCTTCCAGACATTTTCAAGTCAGATGTCATGATATTTGAAGGTGAGATGAGGGAAAGATATTCTCTGCCACCTAGTAATGGGAAATGTTTTACATAACTGGGCTGTGTTTTATCTAGTTTTTCAATTACTTAAATGCAAAAAAACATTGAAGGACAAATAGAAAATGAAGGAAGCCAAGTTAACATTTTATATGTCGGCCCAGTCAGTTAAAATGTTGATAGATTGTCCTTATATATCTTCTTGAGGAGATTTTTATTTGTAAAAATGATTTTATTTATCCTATAAACAGTCTAAGAAAATAAAAATAAATATTTTGACTCCATAGTAGAACAATAGGCAATGAGCCCAATTCAGTGGAATGCTATAGTAATATATTAAACAAAGAAAAGAGGAGAACAAAGCCTTTTCCTCAAAGGTAGCAAATGAGAAAAACAAGCTGTGAAATAAAACCTGACAAAGTGCTGTAAATCAGGACACCTTGATATCTCAACATACCAGGAGGAGTCTGACCTTATTAATATGGAGATAAGGGAAGACAGGAAGGGCAAACAGTGGGGAGCATTGCTGCTGATAGAAGAGGTATCTGGTAATTCCCGTGAGAGGTGAAAAGTTAATCAGAGTACAGTAGATTTCACTCTGCTGCTGCAGGAACCTGGTTGCAGCTCTCTCTAGAAAAATAATATCTTTGATCCTTCAAAACTAGATCCTGCTGGTGCTGATTTTTTTGTTCTCCCCTCAAGATACCTATTGTCTTCTGCTGGTTCTGAAACCTGGTGTCCATGTTGTGCAGCTTTTGTCTGCACCATATGAAGGCAGGAACGTGTAAAATGGCAGAATAGAGTGGGGGTTGTTAGTTGGAGTGAGACAGTCACAGCGATGAATTGGTTTTTGCTGTTTGGTGAAACAGGGAAAGGGGAAAAGATGAATATAGCTGAAATAGTGAAAAAATAAAACATCCAGGAACAATTTACTTTGCCCAGTTAACTTGATTCTCTCACCTTTATCTCCTCAACCCATAATGGTGTGTGTCAACTCCACTAGGAGTAGAAAAAATACTTCTACAACAAAGAGCACGGATCTGGAACAGATATCACACAGAAAGAGACTGTGGTAGAGGGAAGTAAAAGATGGAGGTCTTAAATGCCTGCTGCTGTTTGTTTCTTGTCTTTATTTCTCTTGGTGCTCTTTTTTGTTTGCTTGCTTGGTATATATTTGTGTGCTTATATATATATGTGTGCTTATAAATTTATTGTAATATTTTTTAAATATTCAAATATTTGTTCATTTCTTGAGACTCAGGGAAGCTGAAGTCAATATGGCAGTCCCATCTTTACTCATAATATTACATATTACTCAGCCAGTAAAGGAAATTTCAGTCAAGTGGAGTTACTTAAAATATAGTATGAACACTGTCATTTAATTCAAATACAGAATTCTGTAGGATAAAAACCATGGTACCTAAATTACCTCTTGAATCTTTCACAGAAAAGAAAGCATAGATCAGATACACTTAATCACTATAATTAACTAGTTTACCTTTATATCTCTGATTAGCTGGAGATCATAAGCCACTGTTTTCCTTTATATCTCTTTACAGTAGAATACATATATTCCTATTGAGAATGTCACACTGGTTGTGCTCTTTGTGACAATGGAATTAACTTCTTGGCCAGATGGCAAATCTATTAGTTCAATATGTACTTGCAGTGTAGTTAAAAATTCAGAATGAGCTAAAATTAAATGCTTCCCATATGAGATAATTTCTTTTCCTGAACTTGTGTTAATTTATAACAGAGTTAATAGAACTTTTATTTAAGTGAATCTTGTCAGAATGAGTAAAAGCAAACTTTAAAAAAAAATTAATTCAAAATATTCTCAATTTGCAGTTTATGCTTTATGGAAGAGAAACCAGTAATTTGTGATTTATATAACAAAATTTCTTAGTACGTCCAGGTTCAGTTGCACCACCTGCCCTTGACGGTAGAATTATTGCTTTATAGGAACTGAATGTGATAATGCTGTAATTGATGGTAGATACATTCTTAGCCTGTTCCAATCACAGGATTAAATGCTAAAGTCTCATTGAAAAGCTTTAACGTAATGTATTTTGCCTTGTTAATTTGGATAAGATGACACATACTCCAGGTAGAGTGATGAATTTGTAATTCCACAGAACTGCACTTGAGCTCAAATTTGTGTCTAACATGCTCCCTGATGGAATCTATGTGCCAGTAGCCACAACTTTTTATTTTTAGTCTTTTTTTTAGGTCTTGTCTCATTTTGAAAGTATCTTAGCAAAACAAAGCTGTGTGCATGAAGCTTGAGCAGACTGTACATATGATCATTTAATGTGCCAAAAAGGACGTATGCAAACACTGTGAATAAACTTTCTTCATTGCTTTAAAATTTCACTTAGTTTCTCTTAAAGCTTTATTAGTAGCACTGTTATATAAAACTTTCTTGAAAGAAAGTGACTTGTAGTTGAAGCTGTACTGTCAGCATCTTGCATTACTAAACTGAGTACATTACTAGAATTTTTTTCTGCAGTTACTGATCATACAAAAGTAAATTGTAGTTAACTTTGAACATAACAGAGGCATTTCCATTTGTAAATTAGAATATTGTAATGTAATGTAATTGTAATGTAAATTAGTGTAAATCAGTGTATTCATCTGCATAGAGTCTGGTCTGCCTTCATGCTGCTACTTCTCACTGCCTACTTCTAGTTTCTCCTTGTGATTTAGAGACAGATTTATGTTAGGTGTTAATGGTCATTATTACATGTCTGTTTGTGTGTATAAATATATATATTTAAGAATATAGATATATACACAGACACACACACAAAAGTTAATAACTGTTCTGGAACAGGATTCTACATTACAAATGCTCTCTGATTTCAGGAAACTTGGCAACATGTGGGTAGGACACACAGAGATGTTTTGGTGCTTTTTGGCTGCCTCAGTGATATGGAGTGATCTGTCACAGATATGCTTCCACTGATATTGTTAGGTTTACTGTATTTTTTTTCCTTAGCACATAAAAATTTATTTATCATGTGTTTAGAAAATAGCTGCCCAACATTTTGCTGATCTCCTTTGTCAGGGAGTATGAAAGTCTTTGATGTTGCAGTGGTTTGGTTTGATGTTGCCATGGTTTGCCAGAGCACACTCTGTCCTGTCCTCTGTTCTCAAATGTTTCCTGTCCTGTATTCAACCTGTTAAAATATACTGAATATCTTGATGTTACCATCTAAACAGGTTGTCTCTAGGCTGGAATGTGCCTCAATAGCATGGCAGGGTTATAGTTAAAATTTAGAATATTTATAGCTGTTATACCAGCTATGTTCTAAATGTTTAGAACATTTATAGCTCCTTTAGGAGCCTTACCTGAAAAGCTAAAGCTGTCTTAGTTATTGCAGTCCTGCCCAGTTTGGTGCAGAATTATGCTGCCAGAACAATATTTATTAGACTGATCGAGAGGAATTGGGATGAAGTCACTCTGGAATCATTGTAGCTAGTGGACACTTCTGTGTTCTAGCTCACTTTTGTATTCAAAAGTGACCAGATAAAAATAATAGTTGAAATAAAACCTGAAATAAAAGCATGACTTCAAGTACTCCAAATGTAGGATGTCCTCCCTTTTCTGGTGAGACATTTAAAATTAGTCTGAAACATCTAAGAGGAAAAGTTTTGAGCATGTTTAATCAGCAACTAAGAAAAAACAATTTCCCCCTTCTTTTTGACTTAGAACGTTCTGTTTAATTTTCATAGAAATATAGTTAATCTTTAGATTAAAAGTTGAACATGTACAATAAACAATTCATTCCACGAGAGATTTTAGAAATTCTTGAGTCAGAGTTAGAACAAAAATGTGATTTTGATGAATGCAAGCAAAGTATGGAAAAGACAGCATTATTGTAGACTATTTTTTTTCTGCCTGTTGATTTTGAAAACAAGAGAATTGTTGGCTAGGGACAGATGCAATATGGCAAGTTACTGCAACTACTTATTTTGTGTCCATGGAAAATTCTGATTTTTATAGATTCTGATATTTCCATTTAGTTTTTCATTAGGAGTTAAGACTGTCAACATCAAAATTAAACTAGGTGTTGAGAGAAGTAGGCCTACAATTCAGAGCAGGGCTTTCTAACTGCTTGGTTTGCATGCTGTAGACTCCAGAAAGATACATAAAGGGTGTAAAATTTGAAAGAGCATTTTCTGCTAGAAATTTGCCTTCTACACTCTAGGCCAGTCTTTTTATCATCTGCTATATACCCCCCAGCCAGCTGTCCTCTGATGATTGTAATTGATTTTAAATGGACTGTTCTGCAATATATTAATGATTTGCATCTTCATGTAGTGATTAATTTCATTCTTTCTCAAAATACTGCCTTATGGGATCCAGCTCTTGATGGGAAATAATAGACCAAATGTTTGTTTGGTCAGTTACTAGTTGCTGAGTTTCACCTGATTTCTGAAGAGTTCCATTTTTAATTATATTTGTAAAATAAAATTATACATAGAAAGTCTGTCTGTACATAAAAGATGTAATATATTAAAGTACTGTATGTGTAACGCAATTTTTTGGTTCTATTTTTTTTTATTTTGTCCTGTTGAAGTAATGGCTGTAATGCTAGCTGTGGTAGGAGTCCTTACTTAGCGGGTTCAGGTTTAAAAATGCACAAAGAGATATTGGAATATAGAAATCTTATGCTGTTTTTTCATACTAATGAAGTATTAATAATCTTCTGAATTGGCTGTTCAGGCCAGATTCAGATTGTTCAATACCTTATTTCTTTTTCTCTTTTCAAGAGACAATAGATTTGAGTAGAGTGTTATTTTTAGGGTAGACAATGGCCTTTATTTTGACGTTGCCAAATGATAATACTGCCATACATTGTGCTGAAGGCTGAGTCGATATATCATGATGAGAAGTCAGGGCCCAATTTCGGGAAAATGGCACATGAACAATTCAATGTATTCAGGCTTTTCATCCCTTCTCTTATGCCAGTTTTGGTTGACAAATTGCATCAGAGGTTAGTTGGTTATGTGCTGGAAACCTTTTTTTCTTACAGACGTCACATTCTGAATGCTAATATCTTTCTGCAGTATAGAACCCTGCATGGAGGAGGTCCAGATAAGTAACCTCTAAAGCCCTGGATTTCTTCCAAAGTAGTTTATTGGTTTTCTATTTATAGCCTTGTGCCTGTCCATGTGTTGTGTGCCTGAGCTGTTGGATCAAAGGTTTGTTCAGACAGCAGTGAAACCAAGGCAGCTGCTTCCCTGTGTGTGCTCAGGGGCCACTGCCCCCGCCCAGGGCAGGGATTCCTCCCACCCCTGTTTCATGAGGCTGCTTGCTCCGGAGCCCTGGGTGTGGGGGAAAGCAAACGTTTGGACTGTCTTTCCCTTGGTAGAGGCACTTATTTGTGACTTTCTCAGCCAAGTCTACCTGCATATGGATCTTCTAAAATTTCAGATTATTATATTAATCTTTCTCTATAAATCAAATACAGATTCAAAAGACGCTGGGCAGACAGGGATACTGCTGGATAGTGTGTCTTCTTGTTTACTTGGAAAACACATTAAAGAATGTGTTCTTTGGAGTATTAGTTGGTGATTCTCTTGTTTTGGTGGGTAGCTATGGGACTAAATATTTATTGTTGATTCTGCATTCAGTCTTGAAAGGTAAACAAAATATGCCAACGTGAAGTAGAGGCTAAGGATTATTTTTGCCTTGCATGCAGTTCAGGCATTATAGCAGGATGTAGAGATCTAAGTCAACGCAATGATCAGGTTGTTCTCTGCTATAACTCTTGATTCCTTCTGTGGAAAAATTGAACTATTTAAGAATGTAGAAAATACATTATGCAGCTCAGACTCATGGTGTGTCTAGTCCTGTACTGTGTGCCTACCAGTGGGCACTGGCATGTTTCCATGCTTCCCATCATCTCTAGCAGAGGGCACATCCCAGCCTTTTTCTCTAACACCAGATGAGGATGTATTTTTGAAAGCATTGTCTAATCTCTTTTTAAACCTCTGCTAATCTCTTTTTAAACCTCCTGCTGCTGTTTGCTTTCATGGCCTCCTGTGGCAACAAATTCCAGATGCTTAATATCATCTTCATAAAAAAGTACATTACCTTTTGGGAACTTAACTCCTGAAGTTTCAGTAAACATCCACTATTTCTGGAATTGTAGTACTTGGTGGATAATTCTGCCTTCACTATACCTGATGTTCATGTGTAGGTATTGTACCCCTTGGTCATATTTCTTCTTCTCTCCAAACTACGGACTCCTGCCATTTTTTGTTCTGTCTTCCTAAAACATCTGTTCCAGCCTGTTAATAGTTTTGGTTATTCTTTTTCCTAGTGGTTTCTCAGTTCCTGAGTATGTGCAACTACTTGGTCCTACCTGCTTGTAGCTCTTTTCCTTTATTGAAATTTATCTTGTTTTTGTTGACATACTCTCTAAAGAGTCAAGAACATTTTTAAATTTTAACCTGGTCTTCAATTTGTACTGCTTTGGTTTTGATTGAAAACTTAATAAGAACTTTTTATTTCTATTCCAGAATTTAGCTTGTTAATGGACACATGAGCAAAACCAGATACAAAGCAGAATCCTCTGAATCCATTCTAAATGCAGAATCCATTCTGCAAAACGTCCTCCCATTTTTTCAATGAGCTTGATTTTTCAATCAGCTTTACACCACTCCTGTGATAATCTGGACATAATTGCTGTGGTTTGTAGGAAATTTTTAATAGAGGTGAGAGTATACATTATTTTCAGCTTCTCCAGAAGGATAATAGGGCTTGTAACTAGAAAAGATAGAAATCAGACTTGATCAATGTGACTTTTTAATGAAAAAGCGTCTTACCTTCTACATATCTACATATTTTCTACAGACTGAATATGAGAATGACTAGCTCATTGTTTCCCAACCTCTACTGTCCGATCACCATTTTTTCTTGAATATGGGTAGCACTTTTGCTTTTTCCAGGCTTCTGATACTTCACTCAAGCTTGTGAGTTTTCAGAGCCGAGTCCTAAAAGTTCTCTGTTAGTTTCAGCCACTACCTTAAATATCCAAGGATGAAACTAACTAGGTCCAGCCAATTTTAAAATATTTAACTTACTTTAGCGATCTGTTCCTTTTAAAGAAGATTTGAAGTGTTTATTGGCATTAATCATACCAACTGGACGATTCAAGGCTGCAATGAAGATTATTAGTGTATGCAGATTGCAGATTAAGGGGAAATGGTATTTATAGTAATGTTTTTCTCTAGTAAACACATGACCGAGGGCAATCCAGGAATGATTGCCAATTCTTGAAGTCCAGTTCCTTGCTCTCTTTGGCAGGTGTATTGCAGCACCCCATAGAACCTGACTCACAAACAGCTCTTTAAGGACTGTCCAACAGTTACAGGTGTTGCAGACGAGTGCTTCTGTTGTCACACTTGTGTTCACGGGTGTTGCAGGAAAGGGCAGACTGATGAAATTACCAAAGATGAAAAAGCCTGCCTCTTAGAGCCTATATTAGTGTGGTGTACAAGTATTGCCTTCTTCAGTCTGTAAATAGGTACAAAAAAATGAAGCACAAGTTCAAAGCCATGATGTGTTTTGTTATGTAGTCAGTTTTATCAGTAGATGCAGCATTAGCCTTGCAATTTCATGGCTCCTTTTTTGGGAGAAGACATTCTTGTACTGCATTGGAGAAAGACTAAATTCCTGATTAAAATCTCAGTCTCAAAGAAATGACTGTTGTTTGTGAAGAAACTGAAAGCTTCAGGAGCCAGTGAAGTGTTCTTAACAGCTTTTGAGCAATGCGAGTGCAGTAAAGATGGAGGCCTTTTTCTTGCTCTTGTTCTCAATTCTGCATGGGTATCACAGGCTCTGATAAGCTTAATTGGGATAGGCTATCCTTTTTCTTTATAATAAACAAGCAGGTCCTTCCCAGATTAAACTTTAGTCTGAATAGTACTGTACTGAATAACCATTGTGCAGCTTTTGGCTTTTCTTCTCACTCTCTCCCTAGAGGTATAACAAAATGAATAAATTCCCATGCTTTGTTTTAGTAATGCAGTGTTTTGGTGGATTTATTTTACTTAGGTATTGTTTAAGCTAGTTGACCAGGTGAAAGAAACACATTTTACTCACAGTATTTTTGATAGTCTTTGTTCCTGCAGGAGTTTCTTTTCCAATCTTCCTAAAGCCCTGAACATATCTTTCTCTCATGCAAGAGAATTTCTGGGCTTGCCTGTTAGTACAGTCAAACTTGTAGGGGGTCTGGCCCTGGGCCTCTTAGCATCTATAGCAGCCTTTAAATATGTAAAAGAGAGAATGAAATGCTCTGTTCACTGTTTTCCATGAGTACAGGAAAGAAAAAAAGAGTTGTTGCAGCATAAGAGACTTAAGTTAGGCATCAGTCAGATGCTTAGATATGGGATGGAGTTGCCTGAAAAGACTACAGGCTCTCTTTCAACTCTGGATTTTTGAGGACAGGCTAAACAAATACCTGTTGGAATTAATATTTGTACAAATTAACTCTGTATATGGACAGACGGACTGCATAAGTTTTAGAGACCCATGTATTCTATGATTAAGGGTTGAAGACTGAAAACCTGAATGCTGAGGCGTTTTCTGGATGAAACAGAAGGATAGGTCTGAAAAGCTCGGAGGGATCCCAGCTGGCGAGGGGATGTGCAACAAGACAGCATCAAACAAGCAGTCTGCCCAAGGCCACTGACACAGGGGTCTGAGGAGCAGCCCAGCAGGTCCCTTCTTTCTGTCAGTGGCATGAGCTTGTTGATTTTGGATTCTTTCACGATGCCTGCTATTCCTTGCACATAGATGCACACAGAGGCATGCACGGGTGATATAATAGAGCAGGGATATGGTCTATCCTAATCTGTTTCAGTTAGGAAAAGTTTATTTGAAAATGGTCAGCTTTATGGCAAATTGTATGAAAACAAAGATTTATTACTGTTGTGAAAAGACTTGTTTGATGCAAGTAGCTGTTTTTTATTCTTTCTTTTCTAGTAAAAATACGAATTTTAATGCGAACATTTTCTAAACATTAATTTATAATGTAATATATAGATTGAAAAGCAATGAAAAAACCTGCCACAGCAGGAATAAGTTCAACATGAACTGTGAAACTTTTAAAAATCTTCTTTACTCTCTTTACTCACTCTAGTTTTTTTTTACTGGTCTTTTCTTGACCCTTCAGACCTGTGACTGAAAATGTAGAGTTGGGAGAATCACAAACTTGGAATTTTTGCTTTATTTTATTTACTATTTTGTGGTATACTTAGTTCAAAGAAAAACTACTGTAGTCACAGGAGGGTTTTTAAATGTTGATTTAAAAGGTTCCCTATGCTATTTGTAACCATACTGTTAAGCTGGTACTTAGGGAAAAGTGAAATAATTAATCCATTATACTTGTCAAAGACAACTGCGTATTATAAAGGATCTGTGAAATAGGAGCAGTAAAACAGGTTTATGTGGTTCTGTCTTTATTTTTGCACTTGTAGAATAGCAGTGTTCTTACTAATGGTACTAAGCTTGTGCTGCTCACAGTGAGCAGTACTCACAAACTGCAGAGCTTGACAAGCTGTATCCATGAAAGAACAGTGATTTAAACTTCATACAATTTTCAACTACAACACAGGGGTCAAGAAACCTTGAATATATTCCCCAAAATTATGTGGAATGGAAATTAATGTTCGATTAGGAGGATCCATTCAGAATTACTTTGACCTCCTAGAAATTGCTGCCATAAGATTTCCTGGTATTTAACTTAAAGCATTTGTTCCTTCTGCCCTTTTTCCCCCACATCCCCTCCTCCTTGTGGTACCATATGATTTTTGGTACTCTGTAGATTTTATGTTGATTTGGCCTTCAAGCTTTAAGCAGACTGGGTGGTTTCCAGAGGTGTGTTATGACTTACAACTCTGTGGCCACCTTTCAGTGAAGCATTGCCTGTTGTCTCTGTAAGTACTGGCCCAGCCTCGAAGGCTGATGTGGTCCCTGCTGGCCCAGTGGTCCCACTGCTCTCTGTGGTTGTTGTGCAGCTTGCATGGCAGCCTGACAAGAAGATGGGAGTTACTCCCTGGAGCAATAGCATGAAGTCTTTCACACCGTGTGGCAGCTAGGATGCTTGTGCTTCAAATTTATCCAGAATAATTCAAAATTAGTCCCAGTGTGTAGAATGGTGGCAGTTAGCCTGATTTGGGAGGAAAAAGAGCCCTGTGGTTGTGAGCCCTGCTGGGTCACATCCCCTGCTCCTAGGGACTAGAAAATAACCCCAGGCTCTTTTTTGTTTGCTGGTTATGGGAATTGCTTTCCTGCCTTGCTGCCATGGTGATACATTCAGTGCATGGAGGAACCTGCATCGAAGCGTTTCTGGGAGTACACTTGCAGTACTGCAAAAAACATTGGTGATCCTAAAAGCAGCCTGAAGTGTCCTGATGAAGAAATGGCATACAGCAGTGTCCCAGACCTGAATGCCTACTTTTCTTTGGCAGTTCTTAGTTTTTCTTGCTACTAATATGAGGCAATGAGAGTGTTGAACAATTTTCTCTTATGTCCCACTGTGCAGCCTTAGTTCTGGACACCCAGGTGCAGTAATTTACAACTCTTTTCAAATGTTGCCATGATTCTACCTAGCAGCAGGAAAAAAAAAAACTTTCCAAATGTATTTCTTTAATGAGTTAGCTTTGTTATGGCTGAAGAGCATTTTCTTATGCTGCATTCTGGTAAGATTTTAGTTACTATAATAGAAATACAGATTTAAACATATATGTGAAATGTAAAAAAGTGTCTAATATGCATTATATTTAAAATATGCTTATAGCCTGAACCACACATTTGGTATTACTGTTAAAGGCTACATTTGTCACTAAATTTCAGATTAGTTTTTCCTGTTTGTCTGAAGAAATTGTTTGCTGTGTTTTTTTCATTGACTGAAATAAAGTGTTTAAATCTGATTTATTCTGAAATGAAATATGAGCATATTTCTCCTGAGAAGTACACTAGCTGGGAAGTATTGGATTTTTTTTTTTTTTAAAAAGAGTTAGACCTTTTCTTTAGGTGTATGGGAAAATGTTCTTATTACTCTGAAACTTGTTGCTTCTTAAACAAAATATTGGGAACAGTGGAAATACTGTGAAATTGGTTATCAGCTGCAAGTGTGATGTTGTTTCCTTTCCCTTACATTTTTCATGCTTTCCCACTTTCCCATTCCTTTATGAGGGCTTTTCCTACATGTGGCATTTTAATTATGGAGCAATAATGAAAATTAAGAAAATTACTATTGCACAGAAGTTAGACATTGATGTTTTTATATTTGGGTGTGGTCTTGTTTAAATTTACTTCAGTAGGAAATTGCACGGTATATTTGTTTGAACATTTGGTTTCAGAATAGAATATGCTTTATGCAGCTATGTAAATTGCATGTCAAGAGACTGTCTTTAGGAGATTTCACATTTATCTAGGGGGCTACCAGCTGCATCTGATTTATTACTGCAAGATTTCATAAGGTAGTGCTATGCCATGTTTAATATTTAATCTGAGATGTGGAGGACATTGCCTATTGTACTGAGCAACAGTTTCCCATTGTTTCCCATTGTTTCCTTGAATCCCATTTATCATCTGTGAATTTGTGTTCATTAAGTTATAGATATTTTGGGGCAAGGACTTCCCAAAGTGTCTGAGTGGCTGTGACAGTCATAGTGACAATGTCAGGTACTTTTTGTAGCAATAGGAAAAAAAAGACTTTGCTCTTCAGTCTTCTTGCAATTACATGTTTTGTTTCAACCAAACACAACAAAACTTTTAAGTGCCATCCCAAGTGTGTACTTTACCTGTGAGCCGCAATCAGAAAATACTTAGTTAATGTAGGAGTCATTATTTTAATGCATAATGCTTTCCTTGTGGTACAAACAGAAAGCAGTTTGAATTATGAATATTATTTGTGACATGAATTATTAAACAGTGTCTGAGAGATTTAAAATACATCTCAAGGTGATACATGAAGGACAGTTTTGAGAGTGTTTTCATCTTGAGGTGTGTTTCATGTTGACAGCTATTGCAGTAAGGTCTTCAAAGAAATTTAGATCTTATGTAAAAGTTTCAGAGTCTCAAGTCGTTGACTAGAATGTGCTCATGCCATTAAAACTTTTTTAATCTTAATCTCTTTCAGTCCCAGCAAAGATGCATTGTGATCTTTGCACTGGTATGCTGCTTTGCAATTCTGGTTGCACTGATATTTTCGGCAGTGGATATTATGGGAGAAGATGAGGATGGACTCTCAGAAAAGAACTGTCAAAATAACTGTCGGTAAGAGGTAACAAACAAAACTTCTCTTTTGGGGTGGAAAGGAACATATGTGTGTTACATAAGGGCATGAAGTAATTGCCATGGTCCTGTGGTATTATTGGGAAGAGTAGCTAACAGAGGAAGAAAATGGTTTCTCATTTTAAATTTCTGGTTTTGGGAGTTAGTTTAACAAAATTAAAGCACACTTTTTGAAGTTATTTTTGGTGGTGTGTTTTGAGCAAGACCCTTGTGTTAGATCAATTATTTTGTAAGCCTGAGCCAAAGCCCATTAAGTTTCGGTAATTGAGTACAGAGGTGGATCACATAGTTCCCAATTCTTTCGTGTCTATTTCTCATCAAGACCGCTTCTTTCTTTCTTTCTCCAGAAAGGTCACTGATGCCTTTTGACCTAACATTGCTGTCCCTTCTGTGTAGGGGAAGCTTTTCTATTTCCTGTTTGATGCATTCCTGTTATAGACACAGTGGCTTACCTGTGAACTGTAAAGGAAATTAGTGATATGATCAGAAAGATGAGTGTTGACAGTGTTGAATTAAGATTTGCCTCAGACACCTGCCATAGCTGTGTATATCTTTTAACTTTTGGTTCTGTTAGTTTTAAGTAAATGATTCGTTTTTTGAGTCTTTCATTTCCTGACTGTGAATCTCATTTTGCTGCTCCTCACTGTCAGCTTCCTCCATTAATCGGTTCATTAGTGAAGACCAGTGCTTTTCCTGGGTTGTCTTCTGGGCCTCTTCTGTCCACCAAGCTGATGTAAAAATCATTTGTAGGCATTGGCTGGGTATACATTGGGTAGGAGCTAATTGACATTTGCATTTTAGAATAATTTATGAAAGATTAATGTTTCTTTTAGCTTTTGATCCTTATTTCTGTTACTCTGTTCATTTTGTGTGCAGACTCTTTAGGGACAGTACCTTTTTATGCTGCACCTGTTACATTACAGACAGCACTAATTCAGAATCCAGAAATTTTTGTAATGTCTTTTCAATTATAATGGGGTCTTTAAAATATTGTTTGCATGCTGCTTAAGAAACAGACAAAAAAAACCCCCAAAAAATAACACAAGAGGATTCTTTAAATCTGTATCTCCTTCCAAATGGAATGTACTTGCAGCATCAGGTAGCTTTGTCCTGAAACCAACTGTCCATCTGGCACTTTTTGCCATAATTGTTTTTAGGTTTGGTTTTGTTCACTTCATTGTACTCCTGCAGGTCTGGGCAGGCTTCTGATATCTTCTCTGAATTTTCTAGAGTTGAGCCAGCTTTCCTTTCCCCATCAAAGTTTTACTGTGAGATGTTGCCTTCCAAAATTTTTGAAGATACTGCATGTGTCACCTCTACACCCACTGTCTTCATGTGTGAATCTTTGACAGAACTAGGTCAGATGAGGGGAAAGTCTTTCTGCTCATTGGCTTCAGTGCACTGCACACAACTTCAACACAGTCAGAAACTACTGCACCATGTTTCCTCTTAGTTGTATCAACTCATGGTTCCCATTCTGTTCTGGGTAGCTGTGTAGGCCTAGGCAAGGAAGGACTTCACCTTCTTCGCTTTTAATTCTTCAAAGGAGAAAACAAATCAGAGTAGAAGTGATACATAGTAGTAAGAAAAACGGGGATATTCATTTTTTTCCATGTGAGAGATTGATTTCTTCTGTCTGTATGGGTTACAGCAATCTGTGTTTCCAAAGAATACTTACCTTTGCTCAGTATTTTGTTGTTTCACGTGTCATTCTTGTCCTCTCCTGGATTGTGTTAGAGGAGCCTGAGACTAAATTCAGCCCCTTGACTTTAAACATGAGTCAATTAAACTGCTCTGCATTTACAGGGCTAGGAGTGAGCCCAGAGCCCAGCTCTATTTTAAGGTGCCTTTCACAGAGTGATCCAAGTGCGTGATCTAGCTACTAATGCCTGAACCAGAAGGCACAAGAATGCTGTGCGTACAAACTGCCGAAACCAGTGCTAATAACAGTATCCAAGTGCTGGCAGCTGCTACCTGCTAACATTGAGTCCTTCTCTACACCATGAAACTGGGGTCCTTTATGTGTTAAATACATCACAGAAGTGTCACATTAGCTGAAGTGTCACAAATCAATGTCTGCCAATGGCATATATTTAGTACTTGGGCTAAGCACTTTTAATAAGACAAGAGTTACTGAATTCTTACATTTCTGCTGCGTGAGTACTTTCCCTGGCGTTCAGGAAGAGGTGCTTACATTTACAGGATGTGCTGAGACAGAATGGTAATAGATGATTTTTAAACTTTTTCTATAATGAAATGTTTGTCAAATATAAGTTTATATGCCTGAGCCTATAACTCTTTTTTTGGTTTTAACTGATTGAATTTATGAAGAATGTCAATGGGAAAGGGTGCTGTGGATTTGAGAAGAACTTTGCTGATGGTTTTTAGTGGCTGTTTTCTTTGGAAAATTTAATTTCTGTGTTTTTTGTTTTAAAGGAAAATACACCTGAAATAGAACTGTGGTCTGGAAAATTTCTCTGTCTAGAAAATTTTGGAGCTTGTGTGAAAAAATAGAATTTTAAAGAGAATGTAAGAAGATTTTTTAGAATCTAGAGCTTTTGCAAGTGGTGTTTTCCAGTAAAGCTTACATCTCTCTTTGTTGTTGTGATTGGTTTGTTCAGGAACACAAATGCAGCTTTTCTGATCTGCTTGTAGTTCATCATGAGGCTCCTCTTCCATAAACCATTCCTTAATTACATGGGGAATACTTACCTCATATGTTTCCAAAATGACCTTACTCTTTATTGATGTATTTATTTCTCTTGGGGGCTTTGTAACAAAAACAAATCAGGGAATAGGAAATCAAGCTTTTTTACATATATTCTCTGATTGCTGGAGAGATTGATTCTACCCATCCTATTAAAAAGAATGTCAACGGATTGAAATTAAAGGAAAAAAAAGTAGCAGTGACTATGAAAAGTTGAGGCTTTGCAGTTTGTGCTCGGTATGTGATGGAAATTATTCTCTTGAGACATCCACAGTAGTGTTGTTTGGCAGCCCTGATGGATGAGACTGGTTAAGAGGATATGCTTAGCAGTCTGGGAATGTTGCCTGTCTTGCTGTGGGTCCATTAGACACTGAATCTATAAAATTAGATTATTGTAATTTGAAAATAGTACATTTTAATGGCTGTTCTATTGTGAATAAATCTTTACTTGCCTCTGATGTAACTCTGTGTCAGTTAAAACTTACTTTACTTTGTTGGAATTGACTAATAAACTCTAAAAATTGCAATTTGGAAAACAGAAGAAATTACAACTATTAAGAGGTTGTCTCTGCTATCCAAACTATTTGAGCCAAGGTTGTTTTGATTTATTAATAGTAACTTGAGCTGTTTAAGGCTCAACTTGAGCCTCTTCTCCTGCTTGTTGGTGCTGATGGGCATACTAGGGGTCCTACAGAGTTTGCACATGCCCTTAGTTATCCTTGTCTCACTGGCCTTGCCAATATCCATTGAAGCAGTGGTAGCAGCTGGCACAGCTCCTACCTCTGGCTGTGGGTTTGGCCCTGCCTCTTGAGAGGGACTACAGAACAAGGAAAAATGGGAAGCAATGGTAGCTACTTCCCATGCTTACCAAGCTGAAACTAAAACTGTTGTCATGATTTCTTTTTCAATATTGCCTTACTCTGATGATAATTGGAAGGATTTTCTTGCTTTCTGTTTGTGTGTGTTTTCAAGGCAGATTCTGTCTTGCATTCTGTTCCAGTGATGCTGGTTTGCTAATTTCTCTTCTCCTCAGAGTCATACATAATGAAGGCACTTGCTCTTTTGTGTTTGGATTTATGCTGGAAGAATTTACTGTTGTTTATGACAGGAGTGGCAAAGCCTATTTAGTTCACTTCTTGATTGTAGGGAGGCTTTGACCAGTGCTGCCCTATAACAAGCAGGCCATGATACCTGAGCAGTGTTTGTGATTTCTTTAGGTACTGTTTGGATTGTTTTGGATAAGGATTGGTATCCTCGAAAGGAGCTGAATCTTCCTGTTGAAGTGCAAAGCTTTAGAATTCAACAGTACCCTGCAACACTGAATTTTAGAGATTAGGTCTAGTTGCATACAATAATTACTTATATTGAACAATTACTGTGTGTTGCATGCATTGCTTTCAATTTCATTAGATAATTATTCTCTGGTTGTGAAAGAGGGCCCACAATTGATTTTTTTCTGTTGCTTTATAAATCATTCTTTCAACTACTCTGCTATTTCACTAAGTAGGGTTTTGCAGCACTGTTAAATAAGCATACTGCAGCACATGCTTACAGTCATTTACCTTGGAAGTGCTTTGCCCCTGGCTTATTGTGGAGGAGATTTTCTGTGTGCTGCGTGGGTTCTGCACATAGCAAGGTTTATATTGACTGGTTTCTATTTAATAAACTATGACAAGCATAATAGTTAAGTGTCTAAACAGAACAAGATGCTCAGATTTTGAAAAGCCTGTTAAAGAGCAACTGAAGATTTCTATTTACAAAACAACTACTCCACTTGGCATAAAAATGCTTTCTGTCAACATGATGGACTGGAGCATCAAGTCTACCCTCAGTCAGTTTGCGCACACACACCGATTATTGAGCAGGAGTGTTGATCTTCTGGAGGCTCTGCAGAGGAATCTGGAGAGGCTGGATCAATGGGCCAAGGCCAAAGGTATGAAGCTCACTAAGGCAAAATGCTGGATCCTGCCCTTGGGTCACAACAACCCCTTGCAGCACTGCAGGCTGGGGCAGCGTGGCTGGGAAGCTGCCCAGCAGAAAAGGACCTGGGAGTGCTGGTTTACAGCAGCTGAACATGAGCCAGGCTGTGCCCAGGGGACCAAGGAGGCCGATGGCATCCTGGCCTGTACCAGCAGTGGTGTGGCCAGCAGAACCAGGGCAGGGATTGTCCCCCTGCGCTGGTGAGGCCACACCTCGAGTACTGTGTCCAGTTCTGGGCCCCTCACTGCAAGAAGGGCATTGAGGTGCTGGAGCATGTCCAGAGGAGGGCAACGGAGCTGATGAAGGGTTTGGAGCACCAAGTCATGGCTGAGGGAGCTGGGGTTGCTTAGTCTGGAGAACAGGAGGTTCAGGGCTGACCTTATTGCTGTCTTCAGCCACCTGAAACAGGCTATAGCCTGGTGAGCGTCAGTCTCTGCTCCCATATGGCAAATGGTAGAGGAAATGGCTTCAGATTGTGTTAGGGGAGGTTCAGGTGGGATATTAAAAACTATTTCTTCACTGAATGGGTTATAAAACATTGAAACAAGTTGCTCAGGAAAGTGGTAGAATTATCATTCCTGCAGGTATCTAAAAGAGATATAAATACACAGCTCAGGGATGTGGTTTAGTGGTAAACAGGGTTAACAATGGTGATGGGTTAATGGCTGGACTTTGTGATTTTAAGATCTTTTCCAACCTTAACAATTCTGACTGTTTTCTTCTTGGTTTTGGGTGATACAGAGAATGAGCTATAAAACCTCCTAATTTTTAAGATGATCTCTACTTGTAGTCATTTTTAATTTTGCATCTAAAGAAGGAATACGCTTTCAATTGAAGTTTCTTGGCTGGGCACTGCAAAGCCCTGGTGTACCTCCTGCAAGTCCATTCAACGTCTGAAGCCGGGGAAGGAAATCAAGAACGTGCACAAGAAGTTCTATTTATCCTACCTTTTACTTTTCATTTTTTGAAATGCATTTCAGTGGAAAACATAGGGTATTAACAGTTCAGTACCTGTACAGAGTGCAATTTTTCTCCTGTGTTTCGGCACAAAATACAAAAAACAAAGAATTTTTGTTTGTTTGTTTTGCATTTATTTTCAGCTATAGAGAGTGTCTTCACAGATAAAAAAATGAGTGACAAAACTCATGATTGTGTAGATCTTTTTCTGTCTGTATTACTCCCAGCAGATAGTTCATGGTTAATTACTTTATATGGGCTTCCACTCATTTATTCAAACACACAAACGTATTATTTTTCCTAGTCTTTGTTCTGTCAAATCAAATTATTTTCTGTGGAGTTTAGGTCAGAGGGCTTTAGAGTCTCCTTAGGGCACCTTTTCCTGCCATTATACGTGTTTTTTTGGACGTAAAACAGAGATTAACATATTTTGTGTTCTTGGAAGTTACCTTTTAAAGGATGTGTTTATTTCTCCTTTTATGACTTACAATTTGTGAATTGATATCAGAGAAAATGTTCCAAGCTAATAGAAATCAAATTCCAATTACTTTAAGGTTCCTAGATAATGCAGGTGACATAAAGGAGCAATTTATGTATTAGAGTATCCTATCTCCTGTGTAGTTTGCTGAAGCTTCTCTGTGATTAAATCTTTTTATTTTCTCTTTTTTTCCCTCTCTTTTTCCCTTCTGAGCTTAATTTGTTCTCCTCTCTTTTCACCTTAATGTCTTCAGAAGACTGAAATTACTTCATCCGAGCAGAATTCAAAAGATTTCTGAGGTCATTTTCTATACCAGATTGTAAGGCTATACTAAACAGAGTCATTAAATCTAAAATTACAGGTCATTCTCTTGATCTTGAAAACCGATTTATGACATTTCAGAGTTTTTATTCTGCCTGGTGAGAATAGCCACCCAGCTTAACAAAGCTCCCTGATAAGTCGTTCTTCCTTTTGCTTGTTGGAAAGGCATTAAAAGTAGCTAAAAATTGTAGTAGAGTCTGTCTGAATTCATGCTCCATTTCAGGGTGACTCGTTCGTTCAGCCAGAGCTGACTTTGCATCAGATCCTAGCAAGCACCTGTTCCAGTGACACCATTTATTTTTAATTGCTTCTCCACCCTCAGAGCAGTATATGAAAAAGATACTTATTATCCTGTCAGGTTACATTAGATGTATTGGGTTCTGCAGCTAATCCTAGGACAGCACTGTGAGTGTCCTCTGGGCTAACATGATTTGATACTCATCAGGGGTGCAAGTGTATTGTGCTGGATGATTTCTGTGACCGGCTGAGTGGGAGGCTGAGCCTGCCTTTCCGAGCACCATGGCGGTGTCGCGTTCAAGGGGAAGCAGGCGTGGTGCCTGCTGAAGCCCAAAGCCTTGTGCAGAGCTGGTGGGCCTGGTGGGCTTGAGCTGGCTCTGCTGTTCAGCCATGTGCAGCTCACTTTGCTGTGGTGGCCTGAGGCTGCACACCGAGGGCAGCAGCTCCTGGCATTAATGTCCTGCTGGGAGGCGTCAGGGAGAGCTGCTGGCTGCAGTTTGCTAGGGCTGGTTTATCCAGATGCTCTTTACATGTACAGGAAGACAGCTTTTGGGAAAGCGTTTGGAGGTTTTTCTTTGTTAGTCTGAAGATTTTCTTCCTGGTTTGTTTTCCTCTGAACACATGGGTGAAGTCTAGGTGAAGCCAGAGTCACCCCTCAGTGGTCTCTGGTATGGTGTCCATATGTCAAGGTCTCTCTAGTTAGTTGGAGCATTGTTGTGAGTAACACTTCAGATACAGATTGCTCTTGAATGTTGGGCAAGGTGTCGATCGCCTGTGTTAAGTAAGAAGGTATGAGTTTGCTTCCTTTATTCAATTTACCCACATCCAATTTGTCTTGACCAAGGGTAAAAAATGCACTGGAGAAATGTTTCATTACCATTAGTATTTTTTCATTTTATGTTTTAGGGTTGTTTTATTTGGTTTTGGCTGGTTTTTTTTCTCCATAATTAATTTGCTTCCTCTCAACCAGACTGAAAAATAAAATAAGGCACAAAACCAGCTTTGGCATGTGCCAGATGCAGATCTGTCATTTGTTCTCTATTTAATGACCAGTCCTTTCCAAATAAGATTATTTCAAAATTATTATACAGCTGAGAGTTCTTATGACTGACAGCATCACAATGTGGTAGGTTTAAAGCTGCTTTCTTTACATACTAAGTGTTGAAGTGGCTCTTTTGAGCAGCATCAGTGATTTGCATGCCTTCTGACAGGAGGGGGAGGATTCATCTTGCCTCAGACTAAACTTTTGATGGATATTTGATAGCACATTGGAAGCGTTGGCTTTGACTTTTTACTCTAGATCTGATTGTAACTCTTGGAATTAGTATGTGACACTCATATATATGGCCAAATATGTTATCTGATATCTTTTGTCAGCTTTGGCAAGTATAGAGTTAATTGATTTTCACTGATTTATCAAAATATTTCTTTAAAGAACCTCTTGGGAAAATGAAGTGATTTTTAAAACTTTCCTTTGCTGTCATTTATGAAATAGCTCCTCAAGTTAGCTGGGCTTGAATAAGAATAATTTTTAGAACTTTTCTACTGGCTGAGTATTGGAGAAAATGCACTTTTGCCAGTATTTTAGCGAAATATGAACATGCATAAGCTTCACTACTGATCACGACACTTTAAGGCAAGATGAATGTGTCACCATCATCAGGCAGGCAGCCGTGATTTGGATTTTGTTCAAACACTGTCAGAAATCCTAGTCCTTTTCTCAGCCAGTTTTGGGTCACTTGTATCAGCTTGGCAGTGCATGTTTTACAGTTCATTGCAGATGCTGGTGGAGAGTATGGTTCAATAAATGAATTAGAGGATACTTGAGGTGATGTATTTGGGCCAGTGGGGACTGAAGTGCAGGACTAGTGGAAGTGTTTCCTGAAAGATGCAGCCAGTGCCAGTGGGACAGTGACAGACTGCAAAAGCTGCCCCATCTGCTGTGTTTCATAAATCCATGTGAGCCACCTCAAAGATATCCCCATAAACCTTCCAGTTTTGGGCCAAGACAGGCTGCCAAAACTGGAGGCAATCCATCACTACAGCAGCTTTGGGGCATGGTGTGGGAAAGCAGAGATGTAACCTCTGTATGACAACAGGCAATCTGTTATTTTCCCTAGTGGCACATCTGTTGCATGTGAAAAGACTTCTTCAGGACTGGCTGGAGAGGAGACAAGAGTTAATTTTTCAATTTGCTCTTGAGAAGAATCATGCAAATACCTAAAATGGGCAGCCAACTGATCCTGTGTCAGAGGCACTGCTCTGGCCATGTACACATGGTAGAATTTCCAGAGAATAATGTGCTTCTGATATTTGAGGGGGGTTTTATGTTTTCAGACCTTTTCTGAGAGTCAGGATTTTGCTGTTAAAATGTGTTCCATAGGGTAAATACCAATAAGTCAGTTAATGCTTTCTATTAAGACCTAAAGAGGTGTTTGGCTGTTTGGTAGTTTTTTGGGTTTTTTTCCTTTGGTGTTTTAAAACGCTGCTTTATCAATCTAGATATCTTGTGTCTCTTAGGGAAAAGGTTCATGACTCTGTTCACCTTGGCCAGAAATGTACTCATCAATTTTTCTTTTTCCCTCCCTCCCTCCCCCCCCCCAGTTTTAACTTGAATGCAACAAGTTTTAAAGATGCATTTTTAATCAGATGCAATTCTAGGTGGAACTAACTTAATTACCATTAAAAAAACACCAACAAACTCCACAACCAAAATCAAAATTAAACCAACAACAACAAAAGAGAAATACAAATAGATACTATGTAAAACCATCTGACAGTAGTTAAACCTATCTTAGTACTCCTGAGGTGTCCTGGAACGTTTCCATGGGTTCTTGCCTCTGTAATTTGAGCACTGCAGTGTCCTTTGGGAATGGATACTTTAGGTACTTTATTCTTTTCATCTGTGGATTTTTATTACTGTTCCTACCTTGACTATGTCTGCTGAATTTGCAGTGCTGATTTCAAATAGTTGCTGACTAAAGTTTTTACCTTCAATTTTCCTTCATTGTTTTGCAAAGCAGTTTTGTTTGTTCTTGCTGGGCAGGAAGGGCATTAATTAAGTTTAAGGTATTGTTGGATTGTGTAAATGCCAACATCAGAGAATATAATTTAATTTCTATTCTGGATAAGAGAGCTCTTACTTAGAAAATTCTCATTCAGTTATTAACACCATAAAATCATGCTTATTTATGAGGAAAAATAACATTTTGATTCTTTATTGGTTTCTGCAACCATAAGTTAACACATTTATCCATTCCAAGTCATACCAAGATAATCAGGGCCTTTTAGAAAGATGCATGGGCCAAAAGAAAAAAAGTAGCAACCAAATTCCCATATTCCCACTTCTTGTGTATTGATATGTGATTATTCAGTCCAAATTAATGTTGTTTTTTACAGTTACAAAGTGTCCATATGAGAAGCTCAGAGGTGTATGGAAGGAAATAAAAGGCAACATAAATTCTGTTATTTTAAAAAAGAAAGCATGTAATAATTTGGCGTATTCAAGCCTTAGAAAAAGGTTTAATATGAACATGGTCATAAACTGAATGTAGAAATAAAATAAAAACATCTGGCTAACTAATTAATGTATATGAGAGGGCTATTTATGCAATATTTGTTGTTCTTTTTAAAGTTGTTATGTTAGGGTATTTTAGTGCGTTTTACAGATGGTTGAACAGTGAATGGGCTGCTGCTTTAAAGAGCTAAATAGGCATAACAGCTGATGAGGGGCTCATGTGGCTGCTGTATAGCTTTGTACAGGATTGACTAAATACCTCAGCTGTTGAGTTTTACATAATTTGAAAGTCATGGTAATGGTATCAACTCAAGACTTATAAAACACGGTACAAACAAAGGAGAGAGGCTGAGATCTTTTTCAGTGACTAAACAGGTACCAAGTGAGCACTTACTGTTGTGCTGGGAAGGCTCAGCTCCTGATTCCTGACTGATGTTTGTGCAGGGTGTTCCCTGAAGTGTGCAGCTGAGTTTCCTTAGCCATGACAGGGGCAAGACTGGCTTCACTGAGGAGGGCAGCGTTGCTGTCCTCACCTCTGTCAGGAAGGAAGCTGCTGTGGGCTGGGGGCAGAGCTTCCCCAGCTGCTGTTTAGGTGCATTGCCTGGAGTCAGGGAGCAGGCAGTACACATGGGCCAAACCTCTGTGTGTTACTGTATTTGGAAAACTTTTTCTATAACATTTGTAGAGAGTAATCTTGAAAATTAAGAATTTTCAAGATTGAGAAATTTATGAACAAATAAGATGTTGAGAAAACAAACTTGGTAGTACAAGGGGTTTTTGTGTATAAACTGAGGATATGTTGGAACTGTGGCATCAGACTGAAGATATTTAGAAGGACAGGAATAAAACTAGGCCAGCCTTTCCATATTCCTGGTAAGGGGTCAGAAATCTAATGGACAAAAAGAGATTAAATAAAATGGAAATTGGCTGGTCCTTTCTCAAAACTAAGAAGAAAGTGGGAGGGGTAAAATAGTGTGGTAACTAAAACTGGTGTTTAAAAAAAGTTTCTGTTCTGATGGTGTCCTTGTCCTTTTATGTCTAAAGATTAAACATAAACTTTTGAAAGATGTAGACAACGCAGTTGTGTGGGTTTTTTGATAAGCATATCCTGGAGATCTTCAATTACTGTATGGTAGTGAACAGAGAAAACTAAATGATGTAGTGCCTCTTGGTTAATGGTATATATGGCATTCTAGATAATAAACAGACATGACAGATAGATTTCTTATTCTAAATTCAACAGAATTGGGTCACTTTCTTTTTTTTAGTAGAAGTTTTGCAAAATGTACCTTATCTTTTTTCATTTCAATTCACCTCAGATCCTCAGGATCCTCATGTTTTTGCAGTTTGTCCTTCAATGTAGCACCTAGCTGTCTACAATGTGATAATGTGAGCTACAGATCTGCTTTTTACAAGGGTGAGGTTTTAATTTTTTTTTAAAGCACTGAGTAATGTAGCACCTTGATGTTATGAAAACAACAGAGGCACTGTGGCTGTCACATAAGCAGGATACTGGCAGGCCTTAATGCAGGGAATACCCTTCCTCTCATTAACATCAAACCTGAGCAGCAAGCTGGATTTCAAGAACTTTCATGTGAGTGTGGATGTTTTGAATAATGAATGGTGGTGTGTTAAATTGTTAATACTTTATCTACATACTCTGACTTGAAGTAGTTCATCTTACTGCTTCTGTGTATTTCATTTTTCATGGCTTACACACTGATTGAATCTTGTCATGCCATAAAGATGTTTCCTCATTGCTTTCTTATTTCTTGCGCTTTTTAAAATTTATTTTTCTACCCCTTGACAGACATCTGTAACTTGTTTTCCTTCTCTCCTTTACCGTGGCGTTTAGGTTTGGCTTTGTGAGATTCTGACAGTGCTTATCCTTCCCTTGGGCTTTTCATCACAGGCCTCCTTGTGGTCTTTCCCTATCCCCCAGTGGTTTAGAAAGTGGCATAAACTCCATTCCTTGGAGTGTTTCCAGACTGCCTCCCACACACATGCGTGTTCCCTGCCTAGATGAGCTATCTCCAGTCTATATTTGGAGATTGAGAGTGTCTGGAGGATAAATCTGTGTTGGCCACAGAGCTGCAAATATCAAATGAATTCACAGCTTTAAGTATTATGTTAAGACAAGAATTTGGCTAATTAGTTTTGGTGTAATTATTAGAAGAATGTGTCATAAGATAGTTAATCAAGTGAATATGCTTATGTGATGCCAGTTTTATTAGACTTGAAATCAAAATATATCAGCTCTTCTTACACCTGAGAAGGATTATATTTTATGACAGCAATTAGTAGGGTTTAATAAGGTGTACTGACTGAAGCAAGACAGACTCTTTGGTTGGCCAAGGGATGTCTTTTGGGGTGAAATGTGTAGGATTAGTGTTTAACCAGGAGACACTATGGAGAAGACCTGCGATTCTGCGTTAAGCAGAAGGAAGTGTGTTTAATCCCTACTTAGACTTGGATTCCTGAACTTAATTCACACTTTGAAACTGGGCATCCAGATGCTGGGTAACTCCCCTATGGAATGGCAGCTCCTGGTACTGCAGTACTCTTCCGGCTGAGCATGGAGCTCTTCCAGAGAGATTCCATGAGCTTAGTTCCTGGCATTGTTGCCACCTCCCACTCTGCCCCTCACTTGTACATTTAAATATTGTCCTTTGAAGAAGCACCTTAAGTCAGCCACACTGCTGTCCCCATCCCCAGGAGAAACTTGGGACCCTGTGGTTCTCTGATTTTGCTCTTGCTTGCAGTAGTTACTGGGATCTGTGAGTTAAACCTGATGTACTAGGTGCAGCTTATGGGAGTGGAAGTTGCAATTGGTTATGTTTTTGTTCTTTGAGGAGTTCCTACAGAAAGCTGCTTACTTTGCTAAGAGCAAGGAAAAAAAAAAGTAAGGCTTTTAATGTTCCTTGCTACACAGAGCCCATGGATCAGGAAGGGCCTTTGTTTTGGTACACTCATTGGAAGTGAAAGGTGCTGTTTGAATTTTCTGTGGAGTGTGAAGACTGGTCAGGTCAGCTGGTTTCTCCTGCCTCAGCACCCTCAGGCACTTGTCTCTCAGCAGTCTGCCATAAGAATCCGCTGACCAACTCTCAATTCTCCCCACAGCTGCAAAACCCATTAAAATCTTGTAGTGCTGACAGGCAGAAATGCTGTAAAAATGCAAATTTTCTTGTGCTGAAGGGCAAGATGCCAAGAAATGCTTTTCAAAATGTTTCACTGCTGCATAAGGATTTAGGGTGGTTGATACAGCTGGAATGCTAAGTTTTAAGCAATGGGAGGGAACCTTTTACCATTAGTAAGTTCACTAGTATTTTGGATCTTCAGTCACCTGAGGACTTTGGTGCAAAGGGTTTACTTTATGTGCTTTTTTTTTTTTTATTTTTATTTTTAAAGAGGAAATAACAGGCTAAGAGGTGATGTTCTGCTCTGCTGGTGCACAAAGAAAGGACTGCTTCCTAGGCTCACAAATGGCACTGAGGTCACCTGCCTATATGCAGCACTTAGAAGCTCTATAGAAGAGCCAGGATAGAAGGGTCTGCTGTGTTTCAGCAGATAATTTAGCTGCTTGTACCCACTGATGCTCTGTAGAACAGCGGCCAAGTCAAATGCACACAGTGGTGCCCATGACTCAGTCAGTAGAGTACTGAGCCAAGGAAATTGCTTTTTCTTTAAAAGCAAGATGCTTTAACTAAGATAATTATGTCTTTTGTTGCAAAAGAAAGTAGTGGTGAGTGCTTTGTGCAGATTTTAGAAAAGACAGTGACAGATCAGAAAATTTAAAAATTATTTTTCCTTCATCTCTCATCTGAAATAATCAACAGCTGTGTAACTGTTGACTATCAAGACTGTTTCAAAGGATGTTGTTTTCTTCCCTTAACTACGGTTTAAAAAAAGGGAGGAGTTGATGATATTTCTGATTTTTCCCACTGTGGTAATGTACTTTCTATTGAAACAATACAATAATTTCCTCCTCTGCTAGTCCTCCTTTGCCCTGAATGAGCTGTTCAGGCATAATGTGCATGATAAATTTTCTCTGAAGTGCAGTCATCTGCATTGATGTGCCGTGTCTGTGTTGCTGTATTTATGTTGCTGAATTTTGTCTTAGCTCTCAGTTTTATATCAGATGATGCATAACAAGGACAGGTAGGATTTGGAAAGGGCTACTGTGCAGTTCAGCAAATTACTTTTCTGAAGATTGTCACTATCACCTTCAGAATGCTTTACACAAGTGTAAATAATAAGCCAAAATAATATATTTTCTGTGTACTTTCTTATAACACTACTGAAGTGCATTCTGAGTGTTTAATGAGCATTTCTTAATTCAGCAATATCAAGAAACAGGAGCTCTTTGCAGTGAAGTTTCTGTAGTGATCTCAACAGATCACTACAGGGATTAGTATGTATACCTCAGTATTGTCTAATTTTAATCTGAGTAGTCAGGAAAGCGGCATACAAGATTCTCACAAGTTACTCAGACAAACCTGGGTTGCAAATCTGAGCTGTCTGCAGTGTTCCATGCACAGTGTGGAAGTCCCATTGATATGAGCAAAATATGAAAAAGGTAGAAAAAATTGTGCCCTCCCACAGGGGAATGAAACTGAAAAATGTTGAATGTGGGATGTTTAACACTGTTTGAGAAGCTCAGTGGTGTTGGCACAAATGTATCCTGAAGGCGTGCACTAATTACAAAAGAGTAGGTTAGCTCTTTTTGATCTCAGCAACCACAGACTTGCCTTTTTTTTTGTAATCCTTTGGTAATCAAAGATCTATCAGCTGGATAATCTGTTGCTGTACCAAACTTGTTTACCCCTAAGCTTATCTGAACAACCATATTGCAAGATAGAGGAGTTATCAGTGGGCCTGACTGAAGTTTAATTAGCTGTCTTGTGGTATTAAAGTTGTATGCATTATCTTCATTGTCACCCTGATATATTTGTGGAGCATTTGTGTGTTATAATAAAAAAAAATTCTTTACATTTTCCCTATTTATATTGACCTAGTATGCTATTAGATGAATAACATATGTGAACCAATTCTAAGAATGAGTTAGTTGTAGATTCTTTACAAAAACCTTAGGTTTTAGTTGTTTCTATGATATCTTTCATCTGGAAGTACACTGGAACTGCCGTGTCTAGAGCCTTAACTCACAAATTCTGACTTTACTGTTTTTAAACAAGATGAGTTTATTTTAAAGAAATACTAAAAGTAATAAAAGCATTTCATCAAATTCAAAGACTTATCTACAAACAACAAATGGTTTACTTTTAATTTCTTTGGAAGTCACACAGGTGCAGTGTTTAAACAGTAACAAAAATAAGAGTAAGCATCCATTTTCTAAATGCAGCCTTTTATTTGGAACTAACTTATTTCATATGGAAAGTAAATTGTCCTCATAACAGTCTTTGTTGTTGTTGCATCTTCTCTTTTCCTCTCCTTTGCTCTCCAGATCCAGCAATCCATCATGATGATGGTATGTACCTTTTTTTCCCCTCTTCCAGGTTTCAGGTAATTCCATTCTTTGAACTCATACTGTTGCTAATAATGTGACAATGAAGAGGGACATTTGTTTGACATATTCAAGCTTAATGGACTTCCTATGTGTCTTGCCATCTTGCAAAGACACAAGGCAAGAATGCTGATTGGCCTTTTATTAATAATGACTCTAACGTGGGATACTCTTCCTACACATAAGTGACAAATTAGGAATACAAAACAGCTGGAGTTAGAGTGGAAAAACAACTAACCTTTGGTTATTGTTCCTCAGTCCTCAGGAAATATTCTGTGTTAGGCTTTGTTCAAGGTCAAAAGCAGTGGCAAAGCATTGAGCTCTCCTATCCATCTCTCTTTTTTATAATGAGGTGTGTTGTAAATATCATTCTACAGTTTAGTGCCAATGTTTTAGAAAGCTAATATTAGAAGGTCATCATATTGCATGCACAGTGACCAGCCTTGAAATTGTGCAGAATACCTGATTGCATGAAATATAGCTAAATAAAAACTACCCATCTCTGTATCAGAAAGAGAAAAAGATAAAGAAAGGATCTTTGCTTATTTTCTGAGGAACAAATTCCCAGCAGGGATTTTTTACTATTATAATTAGTTAAAAATCCAAGAAGGCTCTTTTCTGTTGTGTAAGCAGCTCAATTTAACTGTTCTAAAAGCAAAGCACTGCTCACATCACTCTAGCTTGGTGTGATGTTGGACCCATACTGGTATTAGATGAAAGTAGGTAGGATAGTAATCAACAAGAGCAGAGCATGGAGACAGAGTAACTGAATTCTCTATCACATTGCCAATGAGGCAATCCTGGTTGTTTATGTCCCTCTTGAGCCTTTAAATTTTACTGCCAGGTATTTTGCTTCTTTCAGGAACTGTGGTCTCCTCTTTCCTAAAGTACTTCTCACAACTCCCCTCCATCAGATCCATGGGTAGGAGAGGAGCGTGACTGTAGGAAAATGTGCTGTGACCACTGCTCGCACCAGCTCCTTGTCTCCATCTCCACCCTTTGGGTGCTTATTTCTTGTCTCTGAGTCTCTCTGCTGGGGTATTGCTAATTATCTGAATCTGGAATTACCATGTTTGAATGCAGTAACTCCTGAGTTGAAAGTTGAAAATACTGCTGCAAGTCTGTACTAGAGTAAATATTCTGATTGGTCTCTCATTTGAAGAGAGAATCTACTTCACAAACTACTTCAAAATTATTCTATGTTACCAAGTGTTTTCATTGTTTGAAGAGTTAATCTCTTAAATTTACTTTTTCCCCCTGCATCCACAAATTTACCTTATTTTAAATACTTAGCTGCTGCTTTTTTGGGGACTTTTTTATTAACATGAGAGTGAAATGAATATTTTTAATAACAGCATTTTTCTCATTAAGACTAAAATTCAGTTTAATTTAGGATTTATTGAATATGCAAAGCATTTGTCATAAGCTCAGCCCTATTTGGAAGTCTACATTTTAGCATGGCACTAAAGTAGTGCAACAATAACACAAATTTTCCTATTTCATTGATCATTCAGTAGGTTTTTAAAAAACATATCCTATTTGCAGTGAAAAAGAACCAATTTGAGATAATGAAGTAGAAAACATTTTCAAGCTGCTGAAACTTTACTCTGCATTTGAAGACAACAGTGGGAAAGTGATTTTCATTACAGATGCCATTATTTTGTGTATAACAACTAACTAGCAGCCAAAAAGCTTGTGCTAATGCTTAGCAGTATCTTGCTGAAACATTGCAGTAATTTTCTTTTATTCACGTGTGTTCATTCATGATTTTGTTGCTTCTTGTAGTACAGTAAAGTCCACACTCCAGGTAGTTAATAATCAGCTATTCAGTTTTTGGGGTTTGTACAAGAAGGTGCTTTGTGTATGTGGATTCTGAATTTGGGTCTTGATAGTTTTTCACAGAAAAATGTCTTCTGATGTGTTCTACCTACAAACATATCTTTTTTTAATTATATCCTCATGGAATGCTTGGGAACGAAGGCACTGAAAAACCCTAGGTCAGTCAGTCAGCCAAGTGCAGCTCAATACAGTTTTGATGTGTCACCAACACAGACTTAAACTGATAAAAGGTCCCCATTTTAATTTGTACAGAGCTTGTTGTTTTGAGGGGTGGCACATGGAGGGGAGATGTTCAGCATTGATTATAATGTCAGGAAGGCTTCTTAGTTTATTTTGTTGTTGATGGAGGCTTTTGTGTTTGTCTGGTTTTTATAACAAACAACTATAGTTCTAATCTTCATTTTAGTTGCTTGTTGTCTTTTAGTTATTTGACTTGTAGTAGCAAGCTTGCAGTCTTTGATTTTCATACAGTCCCACCCTCATGGGACAGTCTATTTATGTGCTGAGGAGAAGACAACAATGCCTATTTTTGGTTTTCATATGCTTTGAAGCTGAAGTAATTTCTTTTTCATGAGATCATTCTGTTATGGCTCACTGATATAATTCATAACAACAGTGTAATTACAAGTTATGTGGCTATTGCTTCTTGGTTTTGGTAGATGAAATGACAAAATATAATAATGAGTAAATTTTTCATGTTCTCATATTTTAACAAAGATGGATTTACACTTAGCAATGTGATTCTCGTGTATTCCAGTTCAGACTCTCTAGGGCTGAAAACCTGGCTAAAACTTCCCTCCATATTATGCAAGATAGGTGGTTATTTTAATTAACATATTACTTCTTTCACCAAAGCTCTTGAAATTACAATAGCAATGCCGTTATTAAATACAGAATTAAAATTCAGCAATAATGAAGGAGCTAAGGAAGAACTGTCTAGAAGATATATAGAGTTCATAAATGTAAAATAGTATTAGGAGCTTTAGTTGATACTGAAAACTACTTTTCCATATCAGGAGCAGGGGAATAATACATTAAAATGTAAAAACAAATTACATTTTAAAAACCAAACTAAAATGCTTTATCATTTTTTTCATTTAATTTTAATTTTCCAAAAACACTACACCTGAGTTCTGTTACTTAATTTTTTCTAGATGAAATGTCATATATTTTTTAAAAATCAAAGTATAACCTACAATATTTGGAGTAAATTTGATTAAAATATATAAAATCCTTCTTTGGTCTCATGCATGAGGCCTACAGGAAATCTTGGTAAGCATGCTATGTTTTCTTTGAAACAAAGAATTATTGAGATTTCTTTTACATAGAAAAATTATTTTTAAACTGTCCTTTCACTATTTTATTCTGCTGTTCTTGGGTTTTGTAGTATTATGCTATACTCTTAAGTTTTATGTTTGAGACAGCACAGGTGTGCTATTCCTTTTTGGGGTATCATTAGAGGTTTATTTATTGGAGTCTGAGCAAGTTTTGGGATGTTCATTGTCCATGCCAAGCTGTGCTCATGTGTGTCTAAAAGACAAAACATCACTTTCATGCTACTGAAGACCATCTGTATTTGTTTTTTTTTACTGGAGTCTATTTGCTACTGAAAGAGTACTGTATTTTTTTAAGTATTTTTTAGACAAAATGTGCCCCTCTGTGTCATGCTGTTCATAGTGCCTCTAACCTGAGTCTGCATCTCATATTTCTCTGCTTTCATTGACGCTGCAGAGTGGACAGTAACAGGAATAAGCCAAATCCATTTCCAAGTGTCAGCACCTAAAAGGTTGGTCCTAAACTTGAAAGCTTGAATGTATCATGGCAACTGGGAGTGCACATCTGGCTTTTTATGCATTCTGCCTGTGGGGTTTTTTGTGGGGGTGGAAGGGTGTTGACAGTGTTTGATTCAGATCTGTCCTGCTTGCCCTGCTTTTTATTTTAGTAACCTCCATTGGAATTTATAATTTTGTAGTTTTCATTGATCTTATTGAGTAGACATAGTTACATGTTGACCTTTTTTGCAGTTTTGTGTTTACTTTAAATTTGTTCTTCCAGGGATCAAAGTAGTTTCTCAAAGATTTAGTAATTTTCCAGACATGCAGTTATAGGCTGATAGCTATTTTAGTGTGTATGTTTGTAAGGTGCCAAAAAGCCCCTTTCTGTTATAAATAGGCTTGTAGTAAAAATTGTATTTTTCTGATTGTATTGGAGCTAGTGGCCAATAAAACAGTGATTTTATTAATCTAGTTACTCTTTGAAGCCAAATAGAAGGAAAAAAATATACAGAGTATAAAATAAGAATAATTGAAATTTTTTATATCTGTTCTCTAAGTCACAGTAATGATTGTGTTATTATCCAAGTGCCCAGGATAGATTTTTTTGCCCAGGATAGATAGATTTCTAGAATGAACTTTCAAAACCTGGATAATCAAATAAAGCAGTGAGAATGTACCAACATAAACTTCTGAAACTGAGTTGCTGACTTAATGTGTATTTGAGATTCTGTCAGCCAAGACCTGAAAGATTAAAGAAAATTGGGAAAGGAAGGTATGTTGCAACATAACTGGGGAGAAAAGGCAAAACCATTTTTTGGCAGAGATGTAACTTTTGACAAGCATTCAGCATAAAAATTGTGATGAATTCAGTCAATACAGCTAATGGGGGAGAGAGAGCAAATAGGATAAAAGCTGTCCAGTCAAAGGAGTATTGTAAATTATTTATTTCTCATTTCTGCACTACTCAGAACATGTAAAACCCTAATTACCCAAGACTTGGTCATGATACTTTAAAACAAGTCAGTGGAATATTTTTATAAATTTCCCCAGACACAAGAGTAAGTCCTGTCCTGAACAACTCTTTCAACTGAATTAGAATATATTCTTTTCAGTATTGTTTTTTGAAGTTTTTACTCCTGTGGCCAAGAAGTTTTTCACCATTTGATAATGCCAGAATGAGACCAGATAATCAATACACAGTGGTGGGTTGGCCTTGGCTGGATTCCAGCTGCCCACCAAGGATACTTTATCTCTTGTCTCTTCAGCTGGGTGAGGAAGAGAGAATGAGAATGTAACACTCATGGGTAAAATAAGGACAGGGAGAGATCACCCACTGGTTACTGTCAGGGGCAAAACTGACCCTACTTGGGGGAATCCGTTTGATTTATCACCAATCAAATCAAAGTAAGATAATGAGAAACAAACCCAAAATTTAAGAACACCTTTCCCCCACCCCTCTCTTGTTCTCAGGCTCACCTTCACTCCCAGGTTCCCTACCTCCTTCATCCCAATGATGCTGGAGAGTGGGAAAGGGCTGTGGCCAGCTCATCCCACATTATCTCTGCCATTTATTCTTCCTCAGGGGGAGCACTCCTTACACTCTTCCCCTTCTCCAGTGAGGGTCCCGTGGGATCACAAGTCCTGCCAGCAAACCTGTTCCAGCATGGAGCTCCTCTTTCCACAGGTTCACAGGTCCTGCAAGGAGCCAGCTCCACAGGGTAACAGCCTCCTTCAGGCACATCCACCTGCTTTTCCCTAAGGTCCTCCATGGGCTGCAGGGGGACAGCTGCTGGGGAATCTCACCTGTGGTGCCTGGAGCACCTCCTCCCACTTTGTCTCCACTGACACTGGTGCCTGCTGGGCTATTTGTCTCACATGGTCTCACTCTTCTCCCCAGCTGCAATTCTCTTGCACTTGTTTTTGCCCCCCTTCTTAACTGTGTTATCCTGAGGTGTTACCACCATTGCCTTGCCTAGTGTTGGATGCATCTTGGAGCTGGCTGGCATTGGTTCCACATCCCAAACCACACCTTGTGTACTGAAATGCAAACTTTGCAGAAATTAGGAGCTAAGGACAGAGCATAATCTATGTTGTTGGTTGTTTTTTTGTTTTTGTTTAATCTATTAAAAAATTGCTCTAATGAAAAATGTACCCCAACTAGGCAATATTTCTTGTACTCTGCATTTCTAACACTGCTGCCTTTTCAGCAGAGTTCTCCATCTTTTCCTTCAGCAAAAATGGGTTTCACAATTAAAATACTCGTCTGGGCAATTACTCATCTGGGAAATATGCTCAGATAAAACCAACCAGAGCTCACACTGCTGAGCTCATGACCTCTCTTTACCAGGTGAGGATGTTTATGCCTGTCTTTAGAGAGTGAGCAGTAGCTGGAAAGCAGATGAGCTGAGCTGTAAGCTTTTCTTTGCTTCTCCCCTTTTGGATGGGTGTCTTAATCACTGTATCAGGGATGTAGCCAGGTGTGTGGGTTGTGGTGTGTTTTGTGCTGTCTGTGGAAACTGTGGGTAGGAAATAATGCAGAGGTCACAGGACCCGTCGAATGAACAGCTGTGTAAAGAGAAAGTGAGTGATTTATTAAATTTTGTGTGTGGTGTGTGTGGGCCCACTGATGAGGCTGCTCCTAAGTGGATCCTGTCCCTTACTGCAGATATTACACAGCCTCAACTGGTTTTTTTTCTACAATGCTTTTGATTATAAATAACCATTTAAACTAGATTGTTAAAAGCATTCACTTGCAACTTTAATTCCTTGCAAACTGAACATTTCTAATCCTTCTACATACTAATTATTCTTCTTTTTTTTTTTTTTTGTATGCATAAAATAATGAGGCACGTAAAATTGCTGGGCCAGAATTAACTAAAGTTGATTATTAATGAGATCAAACAGACAGTTAATGGATTTGAAAAGTGAACTACTACAGAATTCTTTATGTATGTTTCCTGGAGTTTATTTAAAATGAGGAAGTTAGTGGTAAGTTCTGTTCCAAAGGAAATGTTAGGCATTTTGTTATTCACTTTAGGGAGCCTAGATTTTAATTTGTTTTGCTTCATCACAGTCCACCATCTGCCTCCTCAGGTGAGTGACACATGAGGGATCTGTGAACATTTTCCATAAACAGTTGGCTTGCACCTGGGAGGGCTGAAGGAAACCTATCACTTTTGTGAGAAGTTTTTGTTTGCCAATGGACAAATAGGAGAGACAAAGAGGTGATACTGTGTTACCATTTTTCTTTCTCCCATCACAATTCCTGTAAAGTTTTTTAGAGTCTCTTGTTCTCTGTGGTTTTGTCTCCATTTCTATCTTTGGAGCATCAGTAAGGAGGGCTTTGTTTTGAAGCTGCTGTGCAGGTTATCAGTAATTTGTGTTATTTATTGGTAGTCACTGAGACCAAGGGACAGAGACATGCTTTGAGATGTTTTTCCTGCCATAGCATCTCCCTTGATATGCATAGTTTGATTAAAGAGTGTCATCAAAATTCTTCCTTCAGGACAGATATTATTAAAAAATTTATAATCAGTTATAACTGAAGTAGCACCTCACAGAAACAAAACTCCCCTGCTCCTTCTCAGCCCTGAGTTTTCTCTGGGTTTGGGAACAGAGATCTGAAGTCTTCAGAACAATATCCTCTTTCTAAAATATCATCTTCCATAGTGGGAGACTGGGAAAGTATCTTCAAAAGATTGTGTGACAAGGTGGTAGGCATCTGCTCTGAATTGTAGGTTATTTGTTGAGGCTCCAGGTATTTTTACCAGTAAGGCCTAGGAACAATAAATTAGTCCATTTGTAACCTATTATTTTTATCTGTCCTTTCATCTATCTTTCTATCTTGGCATAGTCCTAATATGTCAATATGCAATGCATTCTTGTCCAGGATGTGTTAGATACTGCACAAAACCAGGAATGACACTATCTATAGCTGACAGTGTATGGCCTTGAACTTGTGAGAATGTTGGATGTAATAACCTGTCATTGTATCTCTAAAGTATCCACCAGAGGAATTATGCTAGAGTGAATGTAGCTCCTGAGAAGATTGACATGGAGCAAGGCAATTCCTATCTCAAAATGTTGAGTTTTCATCAGATGTTTCTGTTTGAGAGTGGAAAAGTAAAATTTCAGCAATGTAGACTTGTCAGTCTTAATTCTTTGAGTAAGCATGGATAAATTGTTTACTAGAAGAAACTACAGCACACAGCTTATGAGAAGTATTAGAGACAGAATAAGAAGAGAATGAGTGGTACTTTATTCTATATGGGTACTGCAGGCAGTCCTGCTGAACTTGCCTTTAGTTGTCTTAACTGAGAAACTTTAGGTCCACAAAATACCAGAAATGGCAAAGTTAAATAATACTGAGGGGTTTTTATAGGGAAAGGATTAGCCTGAGTAATGAGTAACCAATAAATGTGGAGGTTTTTTTCTCTTTTTGAATCAAGGTAAGATGTTTTCGTATCTAATCACTTTGTATTAGGCAAAATAATACGTTTTTTGGACAAAAATAGGACGTTTTTTGTTCCTCTGATCTTGAACCTATTTTTATGTAGGTATTTCTAGTTGTGAATGTCCAAATTAATTTATAAACACAAATGCTGGACTAGAGTACGTTAGGGAATATTTCTGCTTTGCTAGTTAGTGTTCCTATTCAAGTTCCTTTGAAATAAACTTTATTTTTGGTTTTATGTATCAACCATTCTTGTCTTACAGTTGGTTTTGTTCTGTAATAATTTAATTAATCAGCTTCATACATCTCATTCTCTGTCGCAAGTGAATTTTCTACGTCCCATCTGTATTGCTTTAATTTGCTGATTATAATTTGCTCATTATAATTTATGATTAAGTCAAGAAAAATTCTTTCATCTGTTGTGATGAAAGTCTGGTCTCTTTGGAATAGGTTACTTGAAATGTATGCTTCCCCAGGTAGTGTTTATAAGTTAACATATCTTCTGCTTAAAAAAAAAAAAACCCAGCCTGTAAATTTTGCTTCAGTGTTATACAATCCTGTAATGCAGATGTTGGGAAGAGGGAGTAAAAATTCCCTTTATTTTGTATGAGGTAGGTTCTACCAGACTAATGTATTTCCATGATAAGGTAATTCACTACTTTAGCAAGGTAAGGCAGTAGATGTATTCTGTATTAGTCTGAGCAAACCTCTTGGTGGTTGGGAAATTACCACAAGGGAGGGCAGCAGTGCTGCTGTAACATCATGAACAGGGAACATACAGCAGTATCTTTTGAGAATCAGTGATGCTCACTGTTGCATATAGGTAAAGCCTTATAAAATTATAAAATAAGGCCCTTGTTACCCTTGTAAAATACCCTTGTAAAAGCAGCTCAGGCCTGCTGCTTCAGCTAAGTAGAGGAGGACTCTGGGAAGGTGACTCAGCTGAGTTAGAGGTAGAAAACAAGTTATAAAACCATTATGTGTTCTCATTGTGGTGTACGGTAGTTGGTTAGATTATGTTTGTTATGATTTAAAGCTATGTAACTGATAAAGGCCTGACTGCTCGAAAAGGCCTGGATTTTGCAATAAAGCAGCTCTTCTTTGCACTGCCTGGGGACTCTGCATTGCTCTACATCTTACAGCTCACTATCAGTACCATTTCATATTCTAATGAATGTATTTTTTGCTCAAGGATAAGGATGAGAAATATTGTGACTTTTTGGAAGAATTTGGGAGTTCAGGATAATATCATAGAAGGCAAGAGGTGATCTTAAGGTCTGGAGTTACAGAAAAGTCACTTAATACTGCAAAGCTCAAAATCATTCATTTGCAGATGAAAAGCAAGAATAGGGATTAGAACAAGGCATTTTACTTTATTATTGACACATATTCTTGGACTTTTCATATACTGGGATTGAATGAAGAGCCTTACTTGATTTTTTGGGTTGCTGGAAATCGCTGTAAACATTAGCCTTTATCATAGGATCTTGTTCTTAAATTTAATTTTTTTCTCCATTGTGAGAGTGTTAAATATCAAAACAGATACACCCAGAGAGGATTGTGTAATCTCCATCCTTGGAGATTCTGAAAACTTTACCAGACAAAATGATGAACACCCTGTTCTAAGAGGACCTGCTTTGAGCAGGAGGTTGGCTGAATGACCTCCAGGGGTATCATCTAACTTGAATTATTTAATAATCCTGTCTGCTGTTTTATTTGCTGGATTACCAGTTGGAGCTCATTATTCTCTTCTGCAGTGGTATTCTTCCTTATAGCAATGTGAGCTTTTTATGTGAATTCTTGGAGGAGTGTTTGCCTTCCCTACAATTCAGTATGACAGAGGTGATTCTAGCAGTCGGTAATCTCCTGTTAAGGATTAATCCCAGATCTTTTCAGCACAATTTCTTAATGTTTTGGCGTTTTTTTTCTGCAGATCCCATCATCAATTTCTGCACATCCCATCAATTTCTTATTGCATGGACTGGGTTAGCACCTCAGAATAGTTCTTCACAGATTGTCTGTATTTTTACCTTCTTTTTGTTGTCCCTGCTTAACAACATGTCTCCTGTTTCATATTTTGTGGAGTTTATCAATCTTGAAGTTCTGAGGTTAGTCTGATCTTGAATTAGATGAAAATAATAATAAACCTTCTCAGAAGCAACTTGGAGAAAAAGCTACTTCAAGAGTCAGTTGTTTTATTGGAACATGTTGCTTACAGTTTTAAAACAGGGTTGTAGAAAGATTTTTTTCTTATGCCTGTTACACATCTCAGCATCATCTGGCTTTTAGTTTGTTTACTTCTTTAGTCTTGGTATCTTTTTACTTTATTTTTCTCTTTGAACTTTACAAAGTACAGCAGTCATGCAGAAGCAGGAAATGACAATAGTGGGAAATGACAGCTGACTGTAGATCCTTCTAAAGATACATTTCCCTACAGAGATCATTAGAATTAAAATTGAAACAAATAATTTTTTTTTCTGAAGGCAGAAAATAATTGAATGATCAAAAAAATGCCCTTTCGTCATACTGAGAATAGAAAAACACTTTATTCAAATTGTTGAATTTGAAAATACATCTTTTGGTTTCTCATGGGGATATATGTACCACTTTGGTTAACAGTTCAATTTTTGTGACTCCCAAGAAGTAGTCCATCTGACATTTTACTAGATTTTACATCTTTATGCTGCCTAAGGGAAACAATTCCTTAGGGAAACAGTAATAAAAGTAGATAGGATTGCTTAGAGGTAGATGCAATGCTATTTGTATCTGGCAAGAAAAGTGCCATTTTGAAAGGCATCAATAAGTTTTAATCTGGAATATTGTGTGTAAGTGACCATCAGTAATCAAGAAGGTTGAACTCGTGCTTAGTAGGAGAAGTTTCTAGAAGTGGAAAGTTGCTTTAATGAGAAAGATGCTAAAAGCACTTGGCTGTGCAGGGTGAAAGCTAAAAAGCGAAATTATTGTTATCTTTGAAAATAGCACAGGAGAGAGAAATACAGAATGGGATCTCAGTTATTGAGGATAAAAGCTAGAGCAGGTAAAAGGATATCAAATGAGGTAGGTTTCTGCCTAGGAAAGCAGCAAGATAAAAATATTCCAGTGTGACAAAACTCTTGCTTGTCCTATTATCTTTTTCTTATCTGAATGACAAGGTCATGGAGTCAATCCCTGTAGAGGCTATTCACTTAAAGTGTTGCACTTGATGGTCCTTGTGGGTCCCTAACAACTCAGAATATTCTGTGATTCTGTGGTAATTTAAGAATGAAAGCATATGAAACATTGCCCGAAGCAGCAAGGAGAGAGACTTGATCACCCAGGAAACCTTCTCCATTTGAATTTGGAATAACTTCCTCAGGTCCTACACACTGTCCACAGCTTCCATTTTTAAAGCAATGTATCTGATTTTTTTATTTGCTGCAGCTAAAGGAAAGTTGCAGGAAGCTTCCAAAGAGTTATCGTTAGAAATAGTAATTAGAAGTCCTAGTTGTTACTGCTGTGCTTCTTGTAATTAGGAAGCTGCCAAGTTATCTGTAAATCCCCCTTAAAAAAAAAACAAAACAAAACAAAGAAAAAGCCATACACAAAAACCTGTCACCCAAAACAATGAGCCAGATTAGACTTGCATGAGGCATTTTATGTAAAGAATTGAATGATGACAATTTAGGTAGCAGTACTTAGAAGCACGTCCCTGGGTAATGTTTATTGTCAGTAGAGTTTTTCAGAGACCCATGCTGCTTCTTTCTGATGTAATAATTCCTAGGAATTTGCCAAAAATTAATCCTACTTTGTCACTACTGCTTGAGTAAAAAGAGTAATAAGAGCTTTCAGTCTACCTGGACAAATCAGATATGGTGGAGAAATAGAATAGAATGCACAGATCTGTTCTGGAGATTTGGTGACAGTATTATGTTTTCTAGTAATTAATTAATTTGGAAGAAATTTATTGCAAGGAAGACTAACTAGATGGGGCAAAACAACAGAGGTCATATAGGCTTTAATACACAGAAGAGGGAGACAAGGAGAGGAGGAGCCATGAGAGTGGTAATGTTCAAAACAGGGCACATCTAGAGCAAAAGCTGGTGGAAAAAATAAAGCTGGCACATGGTTGGAGCAAGCTTTTTGAATGCAGAGAATGCCCAGGAAAAAAATACAACAGTAGACCTATTGTCTTTAGAAAACCCAATGATCCCCACAAAAGGACTTTGCTGATTCTATTCTGGCTTCCTCCCAGCATTTCTTTTCTCAATAATAAGAAGAAAAAAAATCTCACAGGAATGAACAGTTCATTCAAAGGGATGCATTTTGAGCACTTAGCAACAAAGTTTAAATTTCATTTTATAAAACATCATCACAATGAAGGATAACCATGAGAGAAATTGCCTTTGTTCCCTCTCAGAAAGTGCTCCACAAAGAGCTGGAATGAATAAGCATCTGGGGACAAAAATGAGGGAATTGATGAGAAATTTGGGAGCTAAAGAATGAAATAGTCATAGAGAAGCTGGTTAAGCTACTTGAAGTTTGATAGAGCAGATCTGAGCTCCTGAAGTGCTGTTGTGACCCCACATAAATTTCAGTCATATCCAAAATTGATATGACAGCCTTCATTGGTGATGAATTTTTTTAATAAGACCAAAATGCAAGCTGTTTTCCCTCTGTTGTTTTTAAACACTATTGTGAAATCCCAGTCTGAAAGGAAGTTGTTCTGGCACGTGATAGGGTGCTGAAGAGTTTTGTAGCACATTTTAGACATGATGAGGACATGGGTGTATCAGAGACAAGTTTTAGAGCTTCTTGTCATGATTCGTCATAGCCTAACAATAGCCTAATGGAAGTGCCTTACAGAAAGCCCAAATATATACAAGGAACAGATGGCAGTTTCTGTTCTTAGTCTGTGTCCATTAAATAGATTTCACACATATCCCCAAGGCTTATATCTGTTGTGCATAAGGAGAGCCATGAGCAGAGCACTGCAGTGTTTGACCTCTGTATTGTGCCTTCTTGTATGTGAAATTCAGCTACAGCGTGCTCTGAAATGAATGATTAGTGTCTAGAGATACTGTTGCTTTCTTTGATATAAAAGTGCCTTGGAGTTTCATTTGAAAAAAAATTTGAGTAACTCAAACATGAGATTGTGAAATAAGATTTGTTTGAACACAAGATTTACTTGAACCTTAAGAAATTTTTTTTCTGATTAAAATATAGGCATTCCATTTTAAAAGGGTGCAAATCAAAGCTCTGACAGCAACCAAAGAATAGCATGAATCCAGAAATGTGGTGTATGCTGCCTTTTCCATTGATTTGATGAATTTTGAAAGGTCAAATTCCATCAGAACATGGGGAAAGTGTGATGATGGCTGTGCCAGTTTGGTTCAAATAATGTCTTTTTGACATTTCTTGTGGCCTTATCAAACATTCCACTTTTCATTATGGTGTTTAGTAAATGTACTTATCTTTGTGCTGAACTTTTAGGTAAAGTATGAAAGTTGTGGTATGCTTCAGCTCTGATTACTGATGAAACAGCACAGTGGGGCTTCAAGAACTGCCAGCACAGGCTGGATTTAGATAGTAACGATCAAGTGCTCATCAGTTCCTGCAAGATTCACCTGAAGTTAAATTATTAGATGCAACATCTGAATGTTTCCTAAAATGGAAATCCATTCTGTGTCTTAGAAATTCAAATGTAGTTGTCACTGTTGCAGCACTAGTTATCACTGTAACAAGTAATTCTTCCCTCAAGGAATAAGGCACTGATTCTCATAGGTGAAGATGGGAAAGCTGGGACAATAAAGCATAGTGTTGGAATAGTGTAGTGGTTTTCCAGTCAAACCAGCCTTAACTAAGTCTGTGGTTAATTTGTTTTTAATTTCAGGTATTAAGTAATGTTATTCTTCATTAATTTATATACAGAATTGAAATTTAAGATCAACAATAGATCTCTATTATATAGGTTTTAGCTTTATTATATTTTTACACTTCTCTTTATTAAATGTAGCTATGGCTGCTTCTGTTTTGATGGCTTGGCTGCTCAGCTTCATAATGTAATTTTCCTTAGCTGGTGTAAAAAAAATTCTATCCAAGCCATAAACAATGCAATATTTATAATTATTCCATAAAATATTTATATGTTCTGACATACTAGGTCTTTATCTGTTTGATCTGTATATATATAAATGGTTACAGAAGGTATAAAAGAGGATAAATTTTTCTGAGATTTGTATTTTCAGGACCTGTGAAAAAACTTCTTTTACAACAATTGTATTTCAACATCTTTGTGTAAACCTTTAGAGAGCAAGGGGCAGTTAGTAAGGATTATTTTGTTATGCACCTGGATATGTAAAAGTGTAGGGAAAAGATAAGTATTGAGTGGACTGTTCTACATAATTCACAAGAAGTCCTAAGTCTGCACAAACCATATGACAAGTCCTAAGGCTACTTAAGGCTCTGTGCTCGTTGTACTTTATTTAAATGTTTTTTTGAACTGAGGCAAGTATCAGTCATGTCAGTAAAATAAATGAAGGCCTTTAATGTTTGCTATTCATTCTTTCTTGTGCTCCTTTTTCATTTGATACTGTATATGACTGCTATCTTGGTTCCAGTATTAAAATGATTTTGGCAGGCTAGATCAGCTAAGGTTCAGATTTGCTTTGACTCCAGGGAAATACTGTCCCCAGTAGGGTGAAGTGACATTGTGAAACATCTGGTCAATTCTTTCCCTCTTTTGCACGCAGTTTTGCCTTTGGGAACTGAAAGCTGCATCTGAAATGCAACTGTGAAAACTTCATTTTATCACCTAAAATGTGTTTAATTAGAAATCATTCACAGGTTTAAACATTAGATGACTGGTGAATTTGTATAGTGGATCTTTCTTTTAAAACTTTTGTGCTTACGGTGTGTTACAACACAGCTACTATGTTTTTCATCACAGAAGGATTTTATTATTGGTGCATTCTTCTGAAGATGATCGTATCGGAGGGAGGGTATCATCCTTTTTTCACATCCATGGGACAATCCAAAGAGAAGAGGTGTTCCAGGAGTGCTTCTAGTTATTTGTTCTATAGAGCTACAGAATTGAATCTAATCTTTAAGTGGTAAAAACCAATATTGTTCCACTGACATAAGTGCTGACTGAAAATCTTATTTTCTATATTGTACCAACTGAGAATGTGGGACATGAAATCCGCCAGGATTAATGGATGTGCTGTGCGTGTCCACATGCTGTATTTGTCTTCCAGACATCGTGATGAGTGGGCACAAAAACAATTATGTGGGCACAGCAGTAACGGAGTGATCTTCAAGTTGATTACAAACAATATAAAAAGGCCTAAGTGGTGAGAAGTTAAAATATGATTTGAAATATGGATATCATACTTCCATTGCTTCTGTGAACGAGTAAGAAAAAAAAGAAGCTAAGTGCAAAAAAGAGGCAGCTGTAGAAGGGGAAAGTATAACATCTAATTACAGGAATTAACTGGTGTGCTTAGGCTGGACTTCAGTGAATACTTGAAGTTGGCAAGGCTTTTTATTCTCACTCTTGTGCTACAGCCACTTTCTACAGCTGCATGTTTAAGAGGATCAAGCCTGTGTCTTCTGAGTTCAGTCACTTTTGTGGTGTAAGGTGCTGGGACCCTTTCTTATGTCAGGGTGCCCTGGTGTCACGCTAGCTCATGTGAGCAGTGTGAGTGAGGAGTCACTGACTGGTTCCTGTGACAGAGAGCAGAAACCCAGAAGCAGTGTGTCCTCTTTGGCTTGAGGCAGCAGAGCCTTTCATTTTAAACATCACTCTAGTCTGCTCTACCACATACTTGGAAATGTTCAAATGAAACTTTTCACCTTGCATGTCTGCAGAAAAATATACTTAATGTAATATCATAAACCTGAATTTATCATCATTCACCTCAGATCTAATTCGAAGAATAATCTTGAACCAAGCATTCATCATCCCAAGATTTTATCTCTGGACATCAAGGTCTTCATGACTAAAATTCAAAAAGCAGACAAGTAAATGCCATCAAAGAGTTTTCATAGTGTGCATGTACTCAGGCACTGCACACATACAAACATGCACAAACACACACACACATGTGCCTCACCAGTTGAGACTGTCAGTGTCAGAGGACTGTTGCAGAATTTGTGATTTGTTCTCATTTGCTAATAGTCCAGGTGCTTTTGAGCACTGAGCTTGAGCTCACAGCCCATTGTAAATTCTATCTTAGCAGCTTTGCATTTCACTTTTAGCTCTGGTGTTCTGTCTTGAATTCCTTATAATGGGTCAAGCATGTTTTATTTAAAATTGAAATTCATAGCATAAGTATGTGATAGCACATTTTGTAACTTCCCATACTGGAAGAATTATATCTAATTAATTACAAAGTAAATATTACATGCAATGCACAGTTTGATTTTACTTTACTGCATATACCATGTAATTATCCAAATATACTGGATACCTTTATGCTTCAGTTCTGATCTCAAAGCAGACTTACTGCACTTGATCTTCCAAATCATTACCACTGTCTTTAAGTAGAGTATCCAAATACAGTTGGGCTATACTCTCCCTATTTTTTTCGGATGTTTTCTCTGTGAACCCAGAAAACAGTGTTTTGCATGTTTTTGAAATTGTAACTGTACCCTGTCTAGAAGGGCATTTCTTAGTCTCTTTCAGAATCAAGAGCTGGAGCTGTGGTTGGGAGAGAAGATGATCTTAGCCAGGATGACAGCTAATGATTAGATCTGAGGGGGAAGAGTGGTAGAAGGGATGAAGAGTGGTAGAAGTGATGAAGAAGGATGTGGAGGGTTTGAAAGAGACATGGTAAAAGCTTTAATTGAAAAAGAGAAAGATGGTAGGTTTGCAACAAACATTAAGATTCTGGTGTTATAAGTGGAACTGGAACTCTATGAGTAGATGTGGTCCATCAGGCCAGGGGATGGTGATTCCAGGGCTCCTGGGTTAAGAAAGAAAGAAAAAGGGGTCACAAGAGGGTATCTTTGAATAGGACTATAGTGTAGGGGCAGAACTCACACACCTTTCTCAATTATCTTCTTTTTTTTTTTGTCTCCCTTGTCTGAAATAGAGCAGCCTTATGTCAAAGCCTTTTTTCATCTTTTGTTTCTTTATTGCCTCGTACAAATCATTGCAGTGTTTCCTTACCAAGTTTCTTCCCTTTAGTGGTTAGTAAATTAAGATGTAGAGATGCTTGAGTGCATATGACCTGGGTTTTCTTTAGTGGATGACTGTGGATTGAGATAAACCAGAATGAGTAATGTTCCAGAGTTTGTTGTTTTGATATGGTGTGAACCATAAAAAAATATTTCATTTATACTAGTGAATTTTCAGAGCTAAATTTTCTGACAGGGCTATAAATTTCTGTGAATAGCCCCAGATTTTTTCAAGAGACAGACATATATTTTCACTGTCCTAGCCCTCTTTACTTTATTTAACCCATGTGCTAAATTAAGAACCTCTGTTTCCTTCTGAGGAGCAAATTGGTGTGACATCAGTAACAAACCTTCTTGCTTTCTGACCAAAGAACTGTCAAAGATGAACAAGAATCCTTAACCAAGTATAGAATTCACTTGGAATAGCTAAATGCAAGCCATAGTTGAGCTCAGAAGAGTCTTCTTATTGAGGTCATGGTCTGTTCTGTGGTAGGCATTAAATACCATTCTATTGCCCCATTTCTGTAAGCTGAGAGGAGCTTGGATCTCACTCTGACCCTTGTCTCTCTGTCCAGCTTCACAGAAACTGGGTAACATTCTCAGTCTGTGTGAGGTAGTTTTGAGGATATTCAGCTGTAAAACTAAAGACACAAGCCTATGTTGGCATTGTCAGATGAAATAGAGCACCAGGGAATCAGACAGGGGAAGGGCATCTTCCTTCAACAGGTGTAAGGTTATCTGCTAATGATTTTGAGGATAGCAAAAATCTGTTTTAATCACCATGGCACACTTGTGTTTTGCTTCGTTAATATGCCATTTTTGCAGAATAAATTATGTCACTATGTCTAACTTTCCTCAAGGTCTGTGAGTGACCTTCTCTCCTGGAAGTTTTTGTAATACCACATTTGAAGAACCTCTTTGTGGGTCATATTGGAACAAAACTGAAAGCTAAATTTAGCTTTTATTGATGGGATTGGGGCTTGCAAACCAAATTTTTTGCACAGAAATTTTACTGAAACTCATCTTGACTAAGCACTGGAACTTTGCTATTGTGCCAAACAAAAGGAGAATATTATAAAGGCAAAACCACTTAGTATAAAATCTTGCTGCTTGGCTTTTTGTATTACTTCTGAGCTTGGTATTGGGTTTTAACATTGGAAGTTTATGGCAGAATCAATTCATTATTAAAGAGAAATCTACACTCTGAAAAGAATATTTTAACTAGTGCCCTAGCGAGATAAAATGTCTTTTTCTTTTTTTTTCTTTCATTTTTGCTAAAGAATGCAAAGTAGAATCATAGAATATGATGAGTTGGAAAGGCCCCATCAGGAACATTGAGTCCAGCTCCTGGCCCTGCACAGGACATCCCAGGAATCAATCATGTTCCTGAGAACATTGTCCAAACCCTTCTCGGACTCAGGCTTGGTGCTGTGACCATTTCCCTGTACTTGCTATTTGGTAAAACGTAAGAGTAGGAAAAATATTGCCAGATAGTGTCTGTTCTGAATAGCAGTTTTGTTAACTGGAATGCATTTGGCGTCTAATGGACAACCTAACTCAAATTATACAATAGCAGAGCTGTGCAGTCATTTGTGTTATTTCGTGCTGGTCTCATAACCTAGTGAATGCTACGCAGATTTAGAAGTTGGGAGATATTCTCCCAGTGAAGAGCAAGTTTATTTCAATAGTCAGGACAAATTTCCTTGCCAAGAGGCACCTTGTCCTTGGCAAGGGTCCTTTTAGGAGGAGTTGAATTCCTTATTGCCCAGTAAATTTTCCTTGTTACTTTCTTTGAAAAAGTAAAAAGTTTTAACACATGAGGAAGAGCCAAACTTTTATGAATATCTTGATGGTATCTGTAATAAAATGTATGTAAACAGCAATGACCCACAACTCTTCCTGCATTATAGCTTAATGCACACCTAAATAATGTAAAGTCAGAAATAAACATGTATGTGTTTGGCTGGGTCAGGTCTGTCATCTCAGATATGATGAGTTTTGGGTTTGAAGATATTGGAAATATGCAAAAACCTGACTGGATAATGTCCTGATCGACCTGCTGGCATTGGCCCTCCTTTGACAAGGACATGACCTCCAGATCATCTCAGCCCTTCTGGGGCAGGGTTAGGTTTTTGGCAGCTCTCAACTTGCCAGAGAAAGAGACAGGAGAAGTGAAAGTTAAACTAATGTTTTCCAGCGAGACACAAGTTCAGTAAAGCCTGCAGGAAACACTACTGAAAACCACTGGAAGTGACTGTGACAGGTTCAGTCCTATCAGTTGTTTTGTGGGCTCCTGTGTAATTGATTTGTGTGGGTTCCACTAGAAAACACTGAAAATATGCCAGGCAATATTCTAACATTGGGAAACTTTGGTCACTACTTGTTCAAGGGAGTGATGCGCACTTTTAAATTCTAGCTAAATCAGAACTGCATTTGACATAATTTTTTTAAAATTATTTGGTATTAAGAATGTATTTGAGGCATATTCAGAATAACTCTTTACTGTATCTAGATGTGATTGAGTTGGGGATAGAAGATTTCAGAAAGAGGTGCATTCATTTCTGATGTTTGCAACTGGATTATGAGGGTGGTTTCATGTCCGTGTAGTCTCAGCTTCAATTTCTTGCTCTTTGAAGGTGGCCATCCTACAACTCTCCATAAAGAAGTTCTGGAAACATGGGCATGCTAAGAGCTGCAATAGGATTTGTAATTCGAACTATTTAAAAAGAACAAGCCAGGCTTTCAAGGGATCTAACCAAAGTTTTATGACGTTCTATAACAGGATTTTTGGCAAAAGTTAGCTAGACCTAAGGTGTTAGAGTAAAATAGTTTATTTTTAATTGTTTTAAAAAGGGCACTTAATTTTTAGAGCACTAGTTATTTCAGAAAGTTTGTAAACAAGGTAGGTGGAATGTTTTAGAATAAAATATTCTTTAAAGACATTTAAAAATCTAGTTGTGTTTTTAACATTTTCCAGCTTGTTTGCTGATTTCCAACTCCATTACTGCAATGTAGCTAAGTCAAATGTTAATAAATAGAATAGTGTGTTCAAAGTAAGTTGTGGAGAGTGTCATTGGTAATTGCAGCTTAGTGATACCTACGTTGTTGACAGATTTGGAGGGGTAGGAGAACATACAGGAGGAGCTGTGTCTGTTCTGGTTTGGGTGGTGGGATTTTTTGCCAGGCCAGGAAATTGAGTGTGATAATGGCCATGGGTTTACTTTATCACAATTCTTGCTGGGTTTTCTTAACATTGCTTAAGAGTACCAATCTTCAGTCTTTTAATGGGTTCACTTTACAAACATGCTTGATATTCTGAAATAGCTCTAAGAGTTTCCATGTGAACCCTCTAGGATGAGCTGAATTAATAGTATATACTGCACTAATCTGAGAGTCAAAATATGTACAAATCTTTTTTACCCTGGAATTTTGTAATAATGATTTATTTAAAGTTTACAAATTATATTCATATTACTGGAGTTGATAATTAACACTATTGACAAGTATAAAACCAGTGTGGAAATGCTTGATGTACTTGTATATAAGAGAGGAGTGTTCTCTGAGTTCCTATTACAGCTTTCCTACATCTGGTTTGTATCATTCACAGTAGAAGTGGCAGATGTTGGAGGCATTTATATGAAAATTTATTCTCTTTACCTAAAGACAGAATTGAAGAACTTGTTTGACTTTATTTAATTTTAAAATTCCTCTACTGAGTATAGAAAGAAGCTTTACCTTCTGCCATTTAAGGAAATCTAGCAGTGAGGTGCTGAATGAAACACATAATTTCATTCTCCTGAAGTAGAGGAGCATGTTTTGAGCTATTTGCTACAATGCTTGTTTGGCTTCCTGGGTGTGATTGTATCCATATGAATTTGTGTACTCTAATTTGAAAATGTTTTGAATACTGTAGACAGTAAGATCAAAGAGCTTTCCAAAAAGAGCAAGAAACTAAAAGGTCATAATTCTTTTTTTAACCACTGGTTCCCAGTTAGACCCTTACACAGGTAAACAAAAGCAGAAAAATTGGGTAGTTTAGAGCAGTTGGAAAGGGAGAATTCATATTTAGAGATGTCCATGTAATAAAATGTCAGCTGTAAAAGCAGACCTAAGAGAATGCCAGGGAGTGTACATCTTGTCAAATTCCTTAGAGAGAAGAAAAGATATTCAGAGATAAGAGTGGCAAAGGAAGAGGAGATTGTTTCACTCATCCCATGCTCACCTTAAGGACTGGTTCCCACTTACTACCTTTTCCCTGTGTAAGCTAATTTTGCAGAGCTTTGAAAGCTTGATTGGCTTTGTTGCATTCGCAGTAGGTCACTTCTGCATTTCGTTGTTCTGGGAGGTGTGGAGCATGACAGTCAGATGCTTCAAAGAGAGTTACAGGGTGGCAAACTGCTGAGAGCCTCTGGGAGCAGATGTTGAACCCCAGGCCCAAAATCTGAAGTTCTTTACAATTTGGAGCCTTATAATAAAGAAAAGTGCTTTTGTTAAGTGGTTATTTTTCCTTATCTATTCTCAGGGTTGCTCTCGTGGAAAATATTCCTGAAGGGATCAACTATTCAGACAGTGCACCATCCCATTTGTCTCTTTTCCAAGGCTGGATGAATTTGCTTAATATGGCTGAAAAGTCTGTTGACATAGTGTCTTCCCAGTGGGACCTCAATCACAGTCATCCATCAGCATGCCAGGTATGTTCTAGCCTAAAGAAAGAGTGGGACCTTAACAGTCTGTTCTTGTTGTCAAACTTAATTTTACAGAACTAAAACCCTTCCCTGTAGCAGAACTATTTGTTTGGGTAGTCTAAAAATAATTTTCTTATGGGGATTTTCCTGCCAATACAAAAGTTTCTAAGAGCAGTGATGTGCTTGGACTAGATAACATTCAACATATACTTACAGCACTTCCATCTTAGGAAAGAAAGACATTGTGTAAACTTAAGAAAGCTGTCAAGTTGTAACTATATTAGCACATCTACCTATTTGATAATATTCATACGTCTATACAATTATTTTCTATTTGGTGCTACTGATGAAATAAAATGCAAGCATATGAATTAATTCTCCAGACAAATAGATGGCTAGAATTACACTTACAAAGAACAATATCGTATCAGATGATTCATAGCTTTTTGAAAGTATTCTTGGGAGGGAGCAGTGTTCAAGATTTCTGCAATTAAAACAGCATGACAAATCATAAATCACAGTGAATAAGGCAGACATGCATTGCAGTGATGCTGTGCCAACAAACACTTCATTCTTGAGAGCAATCCTCTTAGAAATATGGTCAGGAAAGGTTTCCATTTAGCATCACTTGTGAAACTAAGGTATCAAAGAAGGGATAGGCTGAGAGTATCTCTTCTTTACCACTGGATAGATTGTTTGCTGAAAGGAGCCACTCAGCTGACATGAAATGGTGCTAAAATGACAGCCAGGTAACTGTAATGAAACAACTCTGTTATACCATGGCATAAACCCTTTGCTTTCCTTTCTAGTTCTGTTGATGTGGTGCAGTGAAAAATGCCTTTTGGTAGATGATAGGCAAATCCTGGTATTCTGACCAACTATATTCTGCTTCTTTTGAAATAGACAGTAGCCCAGTTGAGCAGCATACATTAACTTTTCTTCAGAAAAAGTTTGCTGCATGTCCATTTAGAGTACTGAAAATATAAGATGAGCAGATGAACAGAAAATGTAATGTAAATCCTACATTTCAGAATGCTTATAAATATTGGAATGTGATTTGTGAATAAATTTATGTGGAATATCAAAATATTGACTTTTTCACAATGTAATTGTGCAGCTAAGCTTTATTTAAATGTATTGCCTAAGTAGCTTCAACTCCATGTACTGTCATTCAAGAGATGAATTCAAGGAGATAAGGCCTTAGATGTTTCTAGGATGTGCATGAATTGATATGTGCATGAATCTTTCAAAAATATTTTGTCTGAAAAAAATTCAGCCTGTCATTTGCTTCAAAACTGGCAGAGCCTAACAAATCCCAAACAGAGGATATAAAATAGCAAAATTGAAATTGGGATTCCAGTAGTTAAGCATCAAATCCATTCCCTTTTCCACATTCGCATTGCAAAGTAGAAACTGTAAGATACCATTCAGCAGGGAAAGGAAGGAGAGAAGTCTAAGAAGTGGATTTGGTCTTTTGGTCTTTTGTCCTCAAATGCACAGTTAAAGCCAGAAAAATGAAACATTTTTCATAACACTCTATTCTAGCTATCTTTTTCTGCCTGCTAGTAGTCTTACAAAAATGAGTAATTACTTCTGTTTAAAGGCTATTAATATTCCAGTCATTTTCTCATTTGTACAGCAGCGTGGGCTGAACAGCTGATAGATCTTTCTGTCAAGCTTGTCTATTCATGCTAAAACACTATATTGTTATTGGCCAGTCTGATTGCTAAAAAATTGCCAAGAGGCAATGTTTCTTAGCAGATTGCTGTCCCAAAGAATGTACACAAAGCTCACTCTGTGAAAGGGAAGGGAGAAAACTTGTATCATTACATCTGCTTTCTCCACTCAGTGAAGTGGAAGTGAAATTTCAGAGAAGTTTCAATAACTATAATCTAGTAATTGTTTGAAGAATAAGTCCAATGCCCTCAAGTCTTTACAACTGGAGTTTGGGGAAATTTGCCCAGCATAGCAGAAGCATTATGAAAGGGAAGGGGATGAGATACAAAACTCCCAGGTAGTAGAGTGCTTAGTGAATGAGTTCTAGTTGTTCCTTGAATGAGTCTTGTTTTTTAGAAATAAAGGACATAACCATTTTCCATATGGACCCACATCCTGCTATATAATTAGCAATTTCCATTTTATGAATATTCAAGTCATATTGGAGAGCAAGGTTCTCCACAAGAGCACTTGAACAGACATGGGTTTTTGAAGGAGAAAAGCAGAGTTGGCTAGATTTCTTTTTCTCAGCTAGTTACAAGGTTTAATTACATTCTCCGTATACATCTGTGTATTCCCATGCATAGATGAGTGAGTACATGTACACACACATATTAGCAATATACATATTGAAAAAAAATACAGCAGGAAATTCTGCAACTTTGAATGCACACATACATATATATGCCAATATATGTGTTATCTGTATGTATACATATTGTCTGTCTTGTCCAAATGTATACTGGATATATATTTGCATATATAAAATTGCAGAACTTCCTGCTGTATCTTTCTGTATTTTTGTTTGTGGGTATATTACCTGGTGTCCTTGACTCTTGCTTATCTGTGTTTTTTTTGTTATAAATCTAAATAAACATTCATTGCCAACTGAGCTGTCCAGGTCACAACAGCCACGCTCAGTCATCTGAGATGATGAGTTTTGCTAAATTGGATTCTCTAAGGACAGACACATAATGAGACAGTGTTTCTGTTCTACAACAGATAAAGCAGTCAAATAAACAAATATTTGCTTGGCAAAATAGTGAGTTCTCTCTAGGCTGCTTTTTTCATTCAGAAGAAATCCGCATATTTTGGCAAGTTTGTATTGTAAAACGTGTGTTTTCAAATAGCAGGGTAGTTGTCATGTAGCAGTATTGAGGTTTTCGTGCAATGTGGGTATGTGGCTCTTTCTGTGGTAATCTCTGTTTAAAGATAGTAAAGGAAAATGGAGACTTTTTTTTTAGGATGGCTTTTGATTCATTTTCAATGCCAAGAGAGAGGTGAATACAAGATCATGCCAGTTCACAGTTTTCACAGTTCATTTCCTCTGGGTCATCTTATGTTTTGAAACTTCAATTTAGAATGACCTTTTAGATTTCCAGCAAGTCCTTCACAAACTTCAGTTTGTTTTTCACAAATCAGAATCAGTGCCATCCTGGCTTATTGGTATTGCCATGAGTGTGACACAGTTGGCCCTGGATGGATATTTGGATAAACATAAGGTGATCAGGGGTAGATCTGCATCTGATTTTTACAAGTATCACATTAAAAATAGATACTTCTGATTTTATTCACCAACCTACTGTGCATCTCCCATATGGCTTGGTGGGAGAAGTCCCTGATCCATCTGATACTCTGTTTCATGTAAGGCAGCTGTCCAGCTTTGTAATCAATCTCTGGTGAGAAGTCATGAGTCACTCGCACATGCACTGCCCAAGGAGCTTAAGTGATTTGTTTGGTAGAACAAATGTTAGTGCAAGGTCTTAAGTTCCCTTCCTTGAAAATGATTTAAAAATGCAAACAAATACAAAGAAGAGATATCTCCCAGTCTAGCAGCTCCCAGTGGAAATTTGATGGGATCAGCTATAGAGATCTATAAGCTTATCTTTACATAAACATCTCTCCTCTTCAGGTGGTGGCATTTTTCTGGTACTGACTGAGGCATAGAAAATAAATTCAATGAAAGGAGGGTTTTTAAAATGAAACCATATTCCTTTCCTTTGCATTTGCTCTTTGGTTAGAAGAATTGAGGAAAGCGTTTGAGTTTCTTTGTTCTGTATTAAATACCAGCTGTAAAAGTTAGGATTTCTTGATTTATTTGCTCTGTTGGATTCTGCCAGCATGTTATGACTTTTAGTGATGTTTTAGAAATATACCCAGAGTCTTGATTATGGGAAAACTTGGGAAAAATTAGTAGAAATATATACATAAAACCAGAAGAAAAGTCTATGAGATAACCAGGCTTTTTCTGTGGGATTAAAAAGATAAGCATTTAAGCATTTTATGAACTGTAGGAATCTATGTTACTGAAGAATACCATGATGCAATTTGAGAGTCCTTCAGTAAATGCAGCATTTTCATATTTGTATCTCTCAATTTTATTTCTAATGAGGAACCTATGGTGTCAGAGACAGGAGCAGACAAGGGAAATCAGCCAGACTACAGTCAGCCTGTCTACAGTCTGCCAATAAATTGCTTTGGGGGAAATTTCAGGACCTTTTGGTATTGACAACTTTGGGGTTATTTTAATTCACCAGTTTTCTGTGGCAGGTACAGTTGGGATTGATGTTTGAGATTAATGTTGGTTTAAAGCCACCATGCAAAAGTAGATTTTTTTCATGTGATAAATGCTTACTCCATTCTATAAGTGAAAATTCTATAAATTTATTACATTTTCATGTGATAGATGCTTAGTACATTACTATTTTGTCACTTTTGATGTTTTTCAAACAACTCAGTGAAAAGCGTAAGAGAATATTTTATCAGGATAAGCAGACTTCTGGTGGTATTGTTTGTTAAAATGCAGATTTTGCTATAAGGTAGCCACAGTTTCATAGCACTTGGCTGCTCCTATTTGTCAGTACTCACAAGCTGGGTATATAGCAATGCTTCTGATCACTGTCACGTAGTGGTGCAGCAGCCTGGTATTGTCTCACAAAGGGAATATGGTCTGAATGACAGCATAAAGGTTTGTATTCAACAGAAGCATTTCAAATGTTCTGACAGCAGTAACAAAACATTTCAGACCTTCTGTCCCATCTTTTTTCCTTTTCATAGAACAAACCAGTAAAATTGCAAGTAAACATGTCAGAAAGTGTAGAAACTGAGTTTCAAATTAATATTAATAGAGAAGAAGTCTAGGTTCTTCAGCAGTGTGGGAAGAATTTCCAGTAACCCTATTTAGTGGAGTATGTACTTGCTTTTAAAAGCAAGTTGTGAATTTTTCATAGTTTGGTTCATCAAGCTTAAGCCTTGGGGGTATGAATGCCTGCTGAGGGATGATGCAGTGACAGGTGAGACAAAGGGAATTCTTTCCAATTTTGTCACAGGTGGTGGTTTTTATGTACCTGTATAAACACAAATATTTGTGGTGAGTGTGCTCCTAGTTTTAACCATCACTACTTAGAGATGCTTTAAATGTTGAATCAATCTGGGGTTTTACCATTCATAAACATTATTGAAAAAAAATGCCATAATTGAATAGCTTGTGGTGTCCCTGATGGGAAAACAGATGCATTTTCAGAGGAGATGGTTTCATTGGAATGCAGGGCTGCACTCCAAGCAATCTATGAATCCATAGGATGGGCTGTTCAGCAGGCAGCACGGCCTGTAGGAGACAGCTGTGTTGCTTACATCAGGGAAAACTCAGGAGGTGCTGCCAGATTCTTTTTTGTCCAAGCTGCAATTAATACAGAAAGTTCAGGCTTGTTTATCAAAGCTTTTATAAATCATGCATGAACATAATCTCCTGCAGGTAGAAGTGACAATAATATCCAAAAATAACTACTGTAGTTCCCTCTATAAAATTAGGATCCATCCCCTGAAGCAATTCATTTAATCAGTTTTAGATATTAACTTTCTAAGCATTTCTTTGTCAAAACAGTTAACCCATTAATTTGTTTTGATAATGATAATAATTTTCCGACAAATTTATGAATGCATTTTCCATGTTTATTTCTGTATGCCAGAGTTTTCTGCTGTTCTTGTAGACAAAATCAGTTTTTACAGATAACCTAAACAAAAACAGTGTTTATCAGTCTACTTAGTAAATGGAATCAACACAGAGAACCTGAGTAGCTTTTTCTACTTACATTTCTACTAGTTAATATGCATAATGCAAACCTTTTAATCCTTGAATTTCCCAGCTGACTTTTGCAAAGATGTAGCTAATGAAAACCAGAAGTGCTGAACCCATATGAAGCATATCCAAAGGCTGGCTGAGCTCTGGCATGCCAGGAGCCTGATGCTTCGGGGTAGCTGGGGGATGGGGCAAAGCAAGGGTTGGGAATTCAGCAGACAGCAGGACAGCCGTGGCTGTTCCCAGATTTGATTAGAGTCTAGACAGTAGCACTTGCATGAGAATCCCTCTTGGAGGGAGGAGGGCACTCAGGAACACCAGTCAGTGCGCCTCTGCTCCCCCAGAACCATGCTGGAGCAGCTGCATAACTCTGTATGGAGCATCCATCTCCTCCACAGTCTTATCTCATTAATTCTTAAATTCTCTGTAACATCTGCGCTTCTTCTTAAAAAGACCAAACATAATCTCTGGTGTAATAATTAAGGAATTTTTTAGCTTAATGAGGTATGTGAGGGAAAGCCACTCCTTAAACTTACAGAGCAACTCAGGACTCTTGGGTGTGTGAGTTAAAATCATGGATGGTATTTTTTACATATGGAAGCACCTGGCAACCTTGAGAAATGCTGAATCTGAGTAAAAGAAGTATTTGGAACTTCATGCAAAGACTGTTTTTGTTTTTCTGTTCTGTTAGCTATTCTTTAATGCTTTCACTATAGCAGCATTGTTCACTGGAAAGTTCCTGTGAGCCCTGGGATGAGCAGGGAGCTGTACTATGGATTTGAGTGAGCAAGCAGGCATACATCACAAAAGTAAAACAAACAGTAGTTCTGCTTCCATTGCAGCTTCTGCCTGATTGGTATTTTTGAGAAAGCTATATTTTAGGGGGATGGGTATTTTTATTTTGCCACATATATTAAAAATAAGTGAACATTAGAAAATAGGTCTGTACTTTAGACAGGGGAAGCACTACTTTCTGTGACTGTGTAATGCTTAAAGCCCAGCAAGGCTCAAAGTATCAATCTGTCTAGGCAATTACAGGGCAAATTTCTAGGCTTTCCACTCTCTGCTACTAATGGGTTTTTAGAGTGTTGGGAGGGCTTTTGTCAGAGGTTTTGTTGGTCCATATATATGGACCAACAAAATATATGCTGCATCATATTATATCAACCTGAACTGCTCTTGGTTTGCTCATTTTTGTTGAATGGCAGGATCATTTTAAGATTCTTAGTTTGTACAGAGAATTATGTTACATGTTTCTGTGAAGAGCTTTATCTTCAACCTGTGTGTTTGAAAGTTGATGTATAGCTATTGCTTTTTTGTTTTAGGTTTACCCTAGGACAAACAATGCATTGAATCTAAAGTGAACTCTGTAGGTAGGGCAGGCATTTTGTCAGGTGCATAAGCCCAAAGTCTTTCTGTATTGGGCTGCTAATTGAACATGGTGTCTGCAGTACTAGGTTTGAATAGCACCAAGGAAATGAGCTCTGGTTGTAGTTGTAGTAAACAACACAGGAGTTTATTCTTCACATGGTCTGCTAATGTTTATGTTACTCAATTTTTTTATTTAATTTAAAATATTCAACCTAAAATTTAAACATTTGCAATGCAATCAGAAGTTTTACTTCTTGTTTCTTTCTTCAATATGTAAAAACATGGTGAATAAAATTTTATTTTGCATATGAAATTTCTGTTTTGACATGTATCCAGCTCAGTATGACTTTCCTTTTCTTGTTCTGTGTTACAGATAGGGTATAAACAGTAAAAGTTTACAGCAGCATAAAAGTTAAATACACATAAAATATCTACGGATAATTATTTTCTTTCTTGGTATAACTCATCTGAAGATGAGCATGCAACTACTTGGGAATGTGTTGTACTGTGATTAGAACCACTTGAAAAAATATCACTCAATACAGAAAAAAATGTAATAAACTGTTTTCCTTGAGAAAGTTAATGTCAGTATGTCCTTATGCAGCATAAAACCCCTGGACACTTCATTTTCTGCCTGACACCTGTCACCTTGTCAATATTGCACAATCTGGGAAAAGTAAAAGATCTTATTGGCCTTCAGAACAGTATTTCTCCAAGAAAACAAAATTTGAGTTGCAAAGCTTTAGGGTAGATTTAATCATATCTAGGAACACAGTTACTCAGATGTTGTTTATAACGTTTTTGTTTTAGCGAGCTTTTTTAATTGGTTGATATACAGTTTGATCAATTCTGGGTCTAAAGGCTTCTGCTTTCCTTTAATGTCCTTCCCAGGGTCAGCGTCTTTTTGAAAAGCTGCTGGAACTGGCGTCCCGAAATATTGAGATAAAGCTCGTGAGCGATAAACTGCCCGTGGAATCCAAGGTATTAAACGACTTGAAAACAAAGGGTAAGACCAAGGTCTTTATGTCGTTCTGCCATTGGCTGCTGCGTGATGTTCCTGCTGTTTAAAATGCAGACTTGGATGGTGCATAAAACGCACACTACTGGCACTGCACTATGGCCCTGTCATTCTTCAGCTTTCTCTGGTTCACAGATGTCAAAGTCTGAAACTGTTACTGTAGCTGATGTGTGCAGGTCCCATGTGAATAAAAAGGCAGTGCATTAGAGAGGTGTTTAAATTCCCTGTAGCCATTTTAACAGTAGGAACATAACCTGAGAGTCTGGGCTAATACCTTGTGGGACAAGATACTTTTCCTCTTTCGAGCAACAGCAAAGTAAATTAACAAAACGACACGTGTATGGTACTGATGATCCTGAAGCCCTGGAAAATAGACCATTGGTCAAATTTAACCAGCTGACAACGTTCTTTGTGCTATGTATATTTCTTTGGTCTCTGCTTTCCTGATTGTAATTTTGAGGCTCAAAACCCCCTATCCACAGTGGGATTGCACATTGGCACTGCATGAATGAACTTGCTTTGTGTAAAACTGCGTGGAAAAATAGTAAAGAGAATTCAAGAATTGCTGAAAGAAATTAGTCTCTCTTAGGAGTTCTAGCAATCTCATACACATTTTTCCTCTTAGTTATCTATATCTGATAAAATAATGATTTTAAGGATAAGATACACTTTTCAAAGATCAAAAAGAATGTATGTGTTTTGATGGTGATCACTTTTGATGAAGATACCTGTATGGATCACAAAGGCAACTCTAAAGCATTTAATTAGGCAAAGGAGTTGTTATGTGTAGTAGCATCCTAACATAACATGGCTGTTCATGGTGAAGAATAAAGGGCACCCTCCTTCAACAAAAATCAATCTATATTTGTTTAAATTCCTTGTAATCTGCTCACTGCACAAGTAAAAGAATATTACTAGTGGAAGTCCTTATCTCTCAGGGAAATTGGCTTTTAATCAAGATTGACATGTTATTTAAATTTAATAAACTTAAAATTAATTAAATAATTAATAATTATAGATCCTCATAATTTCATAACACTACCTGTTCCAGGGATTTGATGATTTCTGCTACATAACCAAAAGAGATATTGATTCTTTGATAACCAGTAAGAATATATCAAATACTTTGTCAGATATATGTGGAATGTCTTTTTCTGATATGTTCAAAAGAAATTGGTATTTCAATATCAATGTCAGTGAAATTATCTTTTGAAAAGTTGTTTCTTTTCCATGTGATTCTAATATCCCAAATTCCTATGAGTCAGAGAATAGCAGAGGTAGGCCTGTACATTCATATCGATGTATTGGCAGCAGATATTTTAAGTACCATTTATTAAAAATACCCAATACCAAAAATTATCCTCTTTCAAAAAAAGATGAGGAGAAATTTTTAGCTAGAAAAGGAGGAGAAATATTTTAACACTTCCTTCTATTTATGTGAGAATTAATCTAACCTGTGAGGTTAAAAAAAACACCCCAGAACACAGGCTTTTACGATTTTACTAGCTTTAGTTTCCCTTATGCCTTTTTTAGATTTATGAGACAGGAAATCTTACAATATTTAAATTAAATTATCAATATATTTGTGCTCTAAGCTACAAAGGATTGGAGAAAGTTGCTGGTATTTTTTATGAGTTTTGTTGTCATCATCTTTGAACTCTGGAATTGTATATATCATTGTGTGCTATTGGCCTTTCTCAGACATCAATATTCCAAGTTCTAGATTTTCCCACTATGATTTTTTTTTTCATTCCATGTTTTGGTCTGCTACTTTCTGCACTGATATTTTTATTAGAATGTCTTGGTTATGACAAGGTGATTGCCAGCTCTGTTGCAGTTAGTTCACTCATTTAGGTTTGTTGTTTGGTTTTTATCTCCATGGCAGTTAGATAAATCTTTCTTTGGTTTTGCATTCCTGAAAAGAAATAAATTAGTTTTAAATTCAGTCAGATTTGCTTGTATTAATTTTATGTTGAAATGAGTAGACCTTGTATGAGCAGCTTATGGTCCTGTTTGTGTCAAATAGAAGCTAAGTATGTGGCTGGCTTAAAAAAACCCAGATAACATTAATCTTTGCTATGCTATCCTGGAAAGCCTATCTACTAAAATTATTAATCTTTTTGCTTGTGAGGGGCTGGCCACCTGCATCCTCAGAAATCCGTCAGAACTGATCATTGAAAGGGAACTGTGTATTGTCACTTGGACTTATATCCATGAAGACAAGTTATTTTTTTTCCTGCAGCTAGCTGGTCAGATTTGTCTTTAAAATATGCCATGCACCCTTTTAAACAGATTCATTCCTCTCTTGGTGAAGAAAGCAGTAAACAAATCAGTAGCTCAGCCAAGTTGTGAAGCATCTCAGGATGGAGAACCAGAATACATTTGTGTGAGGAGACCCAAACCCTGACTTGTGGTGTCAGTCTGAATTGGGCAGCAGAGAGACCAAGCCCTGCTCTGGGGTTCATCACCTGATAAAGGACTCTGATTTGATCCTAAGCAGCAAACATGCTTGGCACCTGAGCCATGGGCAGTAGCACGGACAGAAAGCACATACACAGCCAGTGGGACACTGGGAATTTCATCCTTTCTGGGTCTGTCTTCACCTTGCTAGGTGGGCATAGGTTTGGCTCTTCTTTCCAAGGCTGATGGTATGCACAAGTCAGACTGTCTCCAAGCTGTTCTACTGGATATGAGAGAGAATTGTATTGCATGAAGAGGGTGGAAGAGTCTTGCCTTTCCTTTCAGCAGGCTGAGTGATCAGAACGCCTGGGCTGTTCCCTCATGTGGTGCAGGATGAGGGATAATTTGGCTGTTGGCCATGGATGTACCTGTTAATATATTGCTCAGGAACCTTAAGGGAATCTTCAGGCAGCATGCCCTGCCTGCTTTAAGAAGGAAAAAAAAATTCTACCAAAGTGGAATTGCTTTAAGCACATGGGATTGCTTGAAGACCAGTACTTGGTTATCCATGTTTTCATGCAGTTTTGGCTTTTTTGTACAGGGAACCATGGTAGGCTCCTGTATGGCTGCATCTCAACACAGGTGTCAAAACTATTTCTGCCAGGCAGATTATTCCAGCACATCTTCCCTTTTTCTAGACAGGCATGCATTGAGTCCCCTTGCCTCTTGTTCCCATTTCTGAAGAACTGTAGAAAGCTGGTTTTATAGATCTTTTCCACCACAATGGTGCGTCCTACCGGCTTCCTCTGCAGCAGCTGTCCCTATTGATTAACAGAGGAGAAGGTTGAAATCTGACTTCAAATGTGGGCTGATGGAGTAAGATAAATTACTTATGTGGAGAGGGAAGCAGAACTGAACGGATGTGGAGTGAAATAAAATTAGTAATTCACAATCGCAACGCTAGTGCAGACATCTGAGCTACCTGTGAACCTGCAGGTTTGTCACCACTCCAGTAACTGGTTTTTAGCCTTTCTATGCTATTCTGACTTATTTGAGGTAGCTGTAAAGCAGGGGAGCTTGATTACAGAAGTCCAGTGACTGCAGCATGAAACATGGATTGATTTATTGTGCTAACACATCCCACTGTGTCAGCTGTGGTGACAGGATTCTCTGACTGCTGAGATAATGTACATTTGCCAATAATTACTGTGGGAGTGTTATTTAGTTGCAAAACTAAGTATGCAAAAATGAGGAAATACTAATCCCATAGCATATATTTATGATAAACTTTAATTACGTTATCAGATTCTGTATTTTTCACAGAATACCTGGCTGGTAGTTGTTGTAATATTAGCATATTAATCAGAGAGTTTTCCTTTATATTGAATGAGAATGCATCAAACATTCAATGCCTAAGGCAGTTGATGTTCATTCAGGGGATATTATTTCTGCTGGTAATGGCTAGAATCTTTTTTTGTCTTCATATTTAATGTATGTCTCTAGGCTTTCTTCATTGCACATCTGCCAGATCCTGCACTGAATGCAGAATGATTAATTTCCTCATAGGCCTTTCTGTGCTGTTTCTCACTGTGGTATCTGAGTGGTCTGCAAATACAGTATTAATGAATTTCTTTTACAACATCCCTGTTAGGTGAGGTTTCTTGCTGTTTCTATCTCTTGGGGACAACTAATGATTATTAATGGCAACAAAGGCACCAGAAGCCAGATAAGGGCATTTGTTTTCTATAGTCACAATTAAAATTTTAAAAAGTATATTAGTAATTAAAGAAAAATAATCACATGTAAGTTTTCCCAGTGCATGTTGTTGAAATTATTACTGAACAGACTATAAACTGTGATATTTTATAGGATATATGTATGTCATACCATGCATATCTCTCTATGACTCTCTTGTGAAAGGTAGGTCTGTCTTTAGACAAAATTTGCCTCATTGTGTAAACAAATATGTTCTTCTTTATCCTCTTTGTACTGTGACAGTAGCTTATTAATGCTTGTTTTCATGGTTATTGTTTTAGCCTTTTCTCAGCTGGGGCTCAGTCTACTAGACTGAAGTGTTTCTTGTAACCCTCCCCCTCCTTTCACATAATTATGTACCAGTCTTTGTTCATCAGTAACATTTGAATAGCACTGTCTCCAATTAGCAGGTTGTTGTATTATTTCTCACGTGTACAGAATCTAAATCCCTTACTAATTGCTATCTTATTTTAGCTGATAGTGTTCATGCTTTTTAAGACATACCAATGGATTTTCCTACTCTAATTTGCATTGCTTCCTTTATTTTCTATTTCTTTTTTTCCCTAGTACTCCTTTTTCATGAAGCATTTTTCATATATTTGCCAGGAATATTTTGTCTTTTGTCAGTGGTGGCTGAGGCAGATAAGAAAAGAGGAGTCTGTCCATGTCACAGTGTGATTTTAGAAAAATATCTTCTAAGTCCTTTTAGTAATCACTTTTATGTATTAGCAAGGAAACCAGAGAATAATAGGAAGACATTGTCATAGGCAGGATCCAGTCACTAGATCACATGTGCAGCTGTTATTTACTGAGCAGTGAATGCACATTTGCCCAGGATTACAGTCTTTCCTTATCAGATACAACCAAAACAAAGAAACTTAAAAGGTACATTGTTGTAGAGTGATAAATAAATGAGTAGATAGTAAAACTCTGGAAATTTATTATGCATTAAGTTGTGCCCTTTGGATTACAAATACTAACAGATACCATTCCATGACAAATTTAATCAGGTTACATCTGGGGAGCTGCACAATCCCAGCTTCCTCTTTGCTCTCCTCACCCTGTATTGTCCCTGCCTTCTTCCTTGCACCAGTGATCATGTGGTGAGACAGTTCAGGGAGCTGATTTGGCTACAGACTGCTTTTTTTTGGGCTAGCTTAATTGTCATTTGCATTAGATTTCTGAATTACTCAGTGTGTGATCTCACAGGCTGGGGGCAACACAGGGAAAGGAAACACATAGCTGGGCTGGACAAGGGAGGAAGGGCCACTGGAACCTGGTTGCAACAAGTTCAATCTGCCATGGCACCAGAAAGCTCAAGCTGATGTAATGTCAAGGGACTTCTAGAAGTTTGAGGGTTTCCTGTACTTTGCTGTAGAGTCTGAACATAAGTGTGGCACAATAGGCAGCAATAGTAAATATGGTTTGTATAAATTATTAAATGTGTTTAATTCCATATTCTGTCTGCTTCTGTTGGCATACTTAAGGTGCTGTGTAGTGTTAGAGCTGGATTGCTTGTGGGACATGAATTTTTACTGTTGGCCACAATCATGTTCTCTTTCCCTGTCTTCTTGTGGAGGAAAGGAAGATATAAATTTTAACATACTGTAGAAGAACTGAAAGACATTTGCTATGTCATAGAAAAGATGGAGATCATCTGGGAATATCAGAACATTTTTTTCTTATGAAATAAACAGTGAATTTGGTGCTTTTTTTGAACTAGAGCCTTTGTATACTGCAAGCCCTTGAAATGTGAAATTGGCCATTCTGGAGAAACTGACATTTTTTTCTGGAAAAGATAAAGCTATAAGACAAAGAGGGAACATTTCCTAATTAGTTTTCTTGGGCCTAAAACTGTTTAGGGTTTGGGTGACTGAAGTTTTTTGACAGCTAGGATAAACCATGATGACATGGATTAACTTTAAGCCCAAAATACTTGATTCCAGTATTATAAAAAATTGTTCAAAATATGGGGGCAGTGGTCTGTAAAGAGATTAGACAAGAGCTATCACTGGCAATTTTAAGAATAAAATAGACAAGCTTCTGTGACGAATGGCCTCATAGATCTGGTGCATGGGAAAGGTCTAGATTGATTTCAAAGCTGTGTTTAATCATTGTGTAATGATTTGGAAGGAGAACATAAGGAGAACATAAACTTATGTACTTAAGGACATTTATTTCAAGATAAGATGGATTTTTTTTTTTTCAGCAGAACAATTATTCACTGGAACAACCTTCCTCAGGGACATGGTAGAGTCTCCATCACTGGAGGTTTGCAAGATGTTACTGGACAGGGTGCTGAATAATCTCCTATAGGCTTCCTTTTTCCACAAAAAACTGGGTCAGATGGTCTTCTGAGGGCCCTTTTAACCTGGGATTTTCTGATTCTAATTAAGTCTTTAATTTCCTCTTCATGTGAAGATAATGTTGGGAATCAATGTAAATACTCTGCAAAGACTAAGAAGAAAATGCATTCTGTTCATATAATGGGAAGCTAGAATTCAGAAGATGGATCTTGAAGAGATTTCTGCCTGTCCAGATGTCAGTATTTGCACAATGTATCATAAGAATAATATTATCTGATGCATGTACCCTTGGACTGTAAAGAGTGCTCTTGACAGCTGGTGTTCAGTGGATGGTTTTGCATAAGGCATTGAATGGATCTGTAGCTCCATTGCTTTCTTCATCCATTTCCTAGGCTGGATTCTCCAAGAGTGTATGTGAGGGAAGGATGTTAAGATGGAGGAAATTCCTGCAGCAGTACCAAAACCAGAGTGGCTTTTCCTTAGGATTTTTCATTAAGAAGTAAGCAGGATTTTTTTGAGGGGTGAGTCTTCCTGAAGAAAGCAAGTAATTTGGGTCTGAGTTTCGTAGAGATAAATAAAGGTGCATGTAAGCAGAGGGCAAGAAATCTCTTTCATTCCTTTCAAATCATAAATACGGACATTTTTCTAAAATTCTAAGTCACACTTGAAAATATGAGAGTGTACAAAAGGCAGATAATGAAAATTCCACTGATAACACCTTTGATATCTGATTTTAAAATTCATTTTTATATTTTGATTTATTATGAATCATGCCTTGTTCAGTTTTTATTACTCATTTAGACAGCTCGGGTGCAAGAAAATAGTAGATGCAAGATTTGATTTATCTTTTATTCGTTGCTATTGGAGAATGTTTCCTGATATTTTCTCAAAAACTTTAAGCCTGTGACAAGCAATCTTAAAGCCAGTTCCAAGATGGAAGATCTCATTAAGTTCTTTGCCTCTTAGAATGCATAGTAACTTCGGCAGTGTTCTATGTAGTGAGAATTACCAAGCTGAATTCCCAAAGCTAGCTGCAGCCCATCTGAAAGGAAAGAAGCAGGTGCTAGTTTTGCATCAGAGATTCAAGCATTCATACCTAACATGCAGAAACTAGGTTTGTTTTTGGAGAAATGTCTTTCTGTTCAGGCACCTAAACTGACTTACCTCAGTTTATGTTGCACAGTGTGCACACATCCACAAACATCTTGATCACAAAGGAATGTTCAGTACTGGTTTTGTGCCTAAATCCCATGAGAACTCATGTGCAACATTTCTTATTTGTTTCAGCTGGGGGACTGGGTAATGTAAACCCCATCCAGCCTTATGAAACATGACTGAAAAGTGCAAGTGGGGACTATTTTTGTTACATGTGTTTCAATAACCAATCTTCAACACAGAACATCTGCCTGAGTTGCAGAAGATGATGTTGAAAATCTTGCTCTGTCTGAAAATTTCTAAACTGCCGGTTTTTACCTTACAGCTGTCTGCCTTAACAGGCACCTGACAGAAAGCAAATCACTTAAGCTAGTATTGAACATCTTAAACTTCTTAAAATTGAGCTTACAGTCACAAAGATTTAGGAAGGGCAGAAGGTATTTTGTAGTGCTGCTCCCTTAGTTCTTCCTATTTGAGTTCTAGCAGTTTGCAGAAAATCTTTTAATCTATTTGCATTTAAAGATGGCTGTAGTAGTCACATATTCATTTGGGGTAGAAGAAACCTGGCTTCCAGTCCCTACTCTGCTTCTGCTCCTTCTATTGCTTCCAGATATATTTTGAAAGAAATTTCCTAGCCTTAATAGTAACAGAAGTGTTTTAAGATTCTGATTGTAGGACAGAATTTTAAAACTTCATTGGATAACCCATTCTTTCTGTGCAAAAAATGAGGAACTGGTGTAAACAACATATTTTCCATCAGCATTGGCTGCTGCCTAGTTTGGATGTCTTTTAGCTCAAAAAATACAATAAACTAGTGATAATCTTGTTTTTATTATAGGTTCTACAGGAAACTAGATGCCTAATCTGGGAATTAAACTTTCCCTAGATACACAAATATCCTCATTTTAGGCACCACAATAGTTCATAATGTGAACAGATTACTTTCTCTTTTGAGCCTGAAGCACACTAACTTTAAAAAGATTTAGGCATAGCCTGACTTACAGAGTTCTCTAGCAGGAGCAATTTAGCAGTATGAGGCTGTCACATCCACAGCCAATAGAGGGAGAAAAAAAACCAAAACAAAGTTCACAATCACTTAAATTCTGAAGGCAGAAGGGCCTTGGGTTGTACTCGCTTGTTTTGCAAAGAGAAAGGGGGAAAAGGTTCACTTAAGCCAAAAAATCTCTCTTTTAGAGCCAGATATGTAGCAATGAATTCTGATTCTAAGCTCTACAGTTTCTGTGTCTGTAGACTTAGAAATGTGTACCTTTGCTGAGAGAAATGGCTGTGTATCCAAAGACAGTGCCCTCTCATTGGTAATGTGTACCTAGGCATTATAAAATACCAGCTGTGCTTTGCAGTATCTGTGGTCACCACTTCAAAGATGCATAGGTAAATAATAATGCTTTCATTTAAATAATTTTTTTCATTATTCAAAGACAGGTGTACTGTGATGTGTATTTGTTAGGGATGAACTATGAGGTATATTTAAGATGTTAGGTGTTCAGTAGAAACCATATCATAATTCTTCTGCTTTGAAATTTGTAATGGAAAAGGTCTTTCATGGTAGATTGATCAGTATTTTAGTACATAATTTCAGTTTGCAAATATTACACTGAAGTCTGGTACTAAGGTGTGTGTATTCATGGATTTAGTAGCAGTGGGCACTTTTGTATTTAATAAGCTCCAGCACAAATATGAGTATTTGCAATCCAGCCATCTTGTGAACAGCCAAAGTGCTCTTGTCAGGTAGGACCTAATCAGTCCAACATAGGAGCTTGTGCCACAGGGATCATCTTCAAATCTTGCCTGGTGGTTTACATGCTGGAATGGATTCTTCCCGTATGGCACTAGCTGCTCTGAATTGCTGACACTCTTTAGCACAGAGGAACCAATAACGGATGGCATGAGCAGAAATTAGTTGTGACATTTTTAGAGCATATGGATAGCGTGCAAGTTCCTACCTACAGCTACTGAAAGAGTTGGTAAGAGCTGCCAGGGCCATCTGAGCTCAGAAATCATTCGTTAGGTAGCTGTGTTCCCTTTGCAGAAATTTTGGCATCCCATGCTTTCTCTTGTGTGCAAAAATACTAATGTTATCTCATCCTGCAAGGGCATGAAGGCTAATGGTCCTAAAAGGGATCCAAGGAAAAGAATTTAATTTTGGTCAATTTTGGTTTGTCCATTTCACATACTTAATGTTCACTGGAAGCCTGACTGTTTCCTTAGAACTGTACCTTGGTCAGTCAAAGCTGTGCTGCTGGTATGATTTGGTGTATTTTGATTGCTGCTGATTTGCAAGCAGGCTCCAGCCTTCTCAGCGGGGCTCAGTGTTTTGTCTCTCACCCTGTTCAAGTTTATTCTGTCATCTAGCCTGAAATGTAACTTCAAACCTGGGCAGCTCTGAGAAGACCATCACCTGAAGTGACATGACACAGACACTTGTATTATGTTCTTTTAGCTGCTTCGCTGCTAGCTCAATTTCTGCTTCAAATCTGGTTAAATACTGTGTGCTCAAAGTTGTATAAGAAGCATTAACAAATGCCCAAACTCAACTGGCAACACCACTTGGTTTTCATTTGATGAATGCTTTGGAAAGGCTACTCAGCTAGGGTTATTGTGTACAGCACAACTGTAGCATGCAACCAAATCTTGCTGGTTTATACAACATTAGTTACCAAGCCTGATCTTTGTAACATGGATTTGCCACTATGATACTGATCTTTCTGGTAATCTCCTATAGCAGTTTTCAAATTAACCTTCACTTCTGCAGCACTTTGGTGCGTTATGAATTTTTACACAGCCTAATGGTTGGAAAGCAAATTACATTAAGATAATTCTGAAGTTATTCAACCGGAAGCAAAGTTCTCAGAGGATGTTTCTGTTACTCTCCATCTTTTCCATGTCTTTCTGCATGTCCTTACAGAGCAGTTGTTTCTAATGTTTATCCTTGAGAACAGAGTGATTTCAGCCCGTTTTCCATCCTTTGGACAAAATATTAACTTTCTACAGTGTATAAGTCTTAGTAATTGTGTAGTACAGAAATTGACAGTCATTTCAGTGGCTCAAAGCAAAACAGATCCCTGCTCTTGAAGCTTTTAATCTCAGTAGTCTTGTTAGCATTAAAGTGATGGACAAAAGTGCCAGCAGTTATAGGACTACATAATTACTGTACTAAGCTTCAAAATCACTACAAAAGAACATTGTGATGATTGCAATGAGAAGCTTTCATAATAACAGTTCCTAAGCAAAGGACCACAGAGCAGCTGTTCTCAGCCATAAGACAAAGGATTGTAACCAAGTCCCTGGTTTGATATTGGGACTTGAAGTGCCTTGCTGCCTTCTGTTCCTGCTTTCATAGAGATCCCAGTAGTCAACTGCAAGCAGTCCAGTTCCACAGCCCCAGTGCTGTACACTACTGCCATCCCAAGTGAACTGGTCCAGCTCTGTCTCTTATTGTCCTCAAGCCAATTCTGATTCTCCTGTGTGGTTTGGAGTAGAAAAAGAAGTCCTACAGACCTGGTTATCCACCAGTTCAAAATGTCACAGGGGAGTAATGTACCTGTATTCCTGTCCTTCACAGGGAGTTGTTGATATTTACACTGGAGAAATGAAACAATATTTGTTTTGTGGTCTAGTCCCTCTGCAGTACTAAAATCCTCTGTGATTTCAGTGTGCAGTTACTTTTATTGACTGTATATTGTGTGTGTCCTTCACCCAGATAATAAGATAGAATCTGTGGGGTTGTGGCTTCCTTTTGTTTTGCTTTCTATATTTCAAGTAGGCTGTTTGGATGAAAGTCAATCCATGTTAAAAATCTGCTAACTGACAAGCTATTGATCTGTATCCCCTAGGTATTTCCTCAAATCAATGTATTTTTTCCCCATACACCTTTTGTTTTTTCTCAGTCCACTGTCTGGATTTTTCTGATTTTGGCATGAGGGCATGTCCATTTTTCTCTTTAAAATGCCTCTATTTAAATGAATGAAGTATCTGGGTGACCAAGCCAGAATAATGAAGCCCTCAAAAATGCATCTTGACAGACTAGTTAGAACAATAGTAAATCAAGTGTGAGACTTCAGCCTGCTACAGCAGAGCTGCAGTGTGTAGTGTATGTGCTTACTTTGATAAAAAAGAGGCTGTAGAAGTGTCTTGTTCTTTCAAGAACCTTGGATTCATGATAGTAAAAAACTCAGCTTCAGTTATTGTTTGGACTAAGAAAGCAAGAAGAAATTCCCTGAGTCCTAAATTGCAACAACCATCAGAAATCTATGTTTATTTTGAGGGTGTATATAATGAGTTAATACCTGTAGAAGTCCTAGCACATGTAAATAATGTAAAATTAGGACCAATCTGGGTATCCCAAAGCCATGGATAGCCTTAGAACTCTTAAGAAAATGTTTTTCCTTTCCACAAATTTATTTGAAAAAGCTTGAAGAATATACCATACTGCTTATGTAGTTATAAAATAAATATGTTCCTCAGGTAATTGGAGCAAGAGAGACTGAATGAATAATTTGATAAATATATATGATAAATGAAACAATGTAAGAGTAGGCAAGGGCAAGAGTGAAATTATGAACTGAGTGTGAAATGGAAGAGAGCAAAGGAGAGGGAGGATGAATGATGTTGGGGGAAAGTAGTGGGGGAAATGAAATCTGAGGGAGGAATAAATCAGATAAAACCAAAGGTCAGAAACTTAAAACTGGGTAATTAATTTGGGAAAAGATCAGAACAGAATGTTGTCAAAGGGTGAAGCATGTTATTGGTGGACTTGTGACAACATGGAAAGAAAAATAATTGCCATTGAGAAAGGAATGACCTGAAAAAAATGTAGAAAAGTCAAAGGCTGACTCAGCAAGATAACAAGATAGAATCAAAGGAAGGAGGTGGGGAAAATTGCTTAGAGACGAGGGAGAAGTAGTGAAAGGAAATGTCTATGCCACTGGCAGACCCAGATTACTTTTGGCTGTGCCTCTGCTTTTCTTGTATGGCCACAGCCAGGTCAGCTGGTGCTCTTGGCTTTCAGTAGCCTGAAGATAATGCTCTATTATCTCAGAGGCTGCTCAGAGAATCATCTAATGAAAGTTCAGGAAAAAAAATAGATTCTGTTATGAAGGTGTTGTAAAAATTAAAAGCAGTAGCCACCCAAGGAGGCAAAATCTGCTCTCAACTCTTTGCCTGCCCTGCAGCATCTCACCTTCCAGAACTGAGATTTATTTCTCCTTCAGGAGAAGGAAACTGACAGAACCCAAAGCAGAGCTCCAGATGTCTGAGGAGCACATTTTGAGAATAATGCACAAGTGTTGTTACTGCTAGTCAGCATATTTAGAAGAGACTGTTGCCAATACTGATGATTTTAGAATATATAAATATCAGAATGAAATCATGTTGCTAAGTTAAAAAGAGATAGAGATAAATAGTCACTGCATTTTTCTTGGTAGAGATTTAGCCTTGTTCCTTCATAAAAGATTGTGATCCTAATTCCTCATACGTTAGGATGAAAAATGTCACTGAATTCTTGGATGTTTCATCCAAGAAGTATATAAATAAATATAGTGGTTCATAATGCTAATCCAAGTAAAGAAAAGTCTTCACAAGGAAGTGGGATAAGCAGTGTGCAAGTTTACTAATCTCTCCATTATATTTAAAATGACTTTCTTTTATAGTGAAAACATATGCAATTATACTTAGGCAAAGAAAGAAAGCCACAATCCAACTTTAATAATGTTTTTACTGATTGTATTATAGTCTTCCTTTAAGTGGTAATATGCTTTGTCGCCTGAATCAACTAAGTAAGAAAATTACTTCTCCCAATCTCCAAAGCAATCACTTTTATAGCTTTGTCTAGTAAATGAGCAGTCTACTCTCAAATAACGAAGGGCAAAAAAAGATGTGGATTTTTTTTTTAATATTCTAGCAAACTTTGTTGTATATGAGTTCTCTTACAGACTCTACTGAATCATCAGACTCTCAGAGCAGATTTGTACTAAGAAAATGCTATTTAAAGGAATGCTGAGTTCTGCTAAGGGGAAAGAATTGAACTGATCATCAACGCTCTCATTATTCAAAATTTTATTTAAAATTTTCTATGATTTGATCTGAAATACTTCAAATAGCTCAAAAAGAAGTAAAAATTGATGTAAAAATACTGATATCAAAGTCAAGGCAGTAAAAAAATGAGGATTTTTCTCAGGTTTGCTACTTCAAGCAGCAGCACATGTTAAAAGAGGCAGAAATGTTTGCTACTGTTGATAAAATTACTAGAAGGAAAGGAAAAGCTGTTTGGAGCTTTTAAAATTACACTAAATTCTTGTGCATGGGCTCAATTCAATTTTTTTTAAGACAGACTAAAATGGGAGCCCTAAACTTTGGCCCAAACAGTAAGAGATTTTTTGGCAAATGCAGTACAGAAATCCCTGGTTTCAGAGGCCACATCTAGGTTGGAAATGTAGAGTTGAGTATGTCTTTTCCTGTCTTATTCTATGTAGTGAGCTATACTGTTGGCTGCTGGCATTTTCTGCTGGGTGGCAGCAAATGCTTCTCAAGGACATGCTGATGCCCTGGACTTCCATCATGGAAAAGAGCAGAGATCTGTAGTTATATGAGCTTATTCCTTCTTTGCAGTCTAAAATTCTGTGTATAGGTGAAGTAAACACATCCATGCATGATTTATCAACTGTGAGGATGGCGAGGCATTGGAAAAGGTTGTCCAGAGAAGTTGCTGATGCTCAATCGCTGGAACTGTTCAATGCCAGTTTGGATGGAGCTTTGAGCAACCTGGTCTTCCATCTGCTGGAAGGTATCCCTGCCCATGGTAGAGGGTTTGGAACTAGGTGACCTTTGATTTCTCTTCCAGCCCAAGCCATTGTATGATTCTATTCATGGGGGAGGTCAAGTGTTCTCCTGCTGTGTCTATTCTGCAGGTAAAGAGGGGAATTTCTATCTCTGTGCTGTCTTATTTGTGATGGCCACTGGCTGTTTGCTGGTGAATCAGAAGTAAGGTGTAGCTGGGTGGGTATTACAAGTATTACAAAGAAATACTGTCAGGCCTCTCTTTTGTCTGGCCTGTGAGATGGGATGGGAAGCACTTTGCTTAAATTTCTGGGATTTTTCTGCTGAGTAAATCAAAAGGACCCAGCAGGCAGCACAAAATGCATTCATGTGGGGGAGAGCTAACACTCCCACTCTGAACACTAGCTACAGCTGGGTACTTAGCTGAGAAATCAGTGTTTTCATTACTTGGGTAGCAACAAAGGCCAACATTTGACTTCTTCAAAGCCAGGGTAAGGGTATATTTAGATAAATGTTACTTTAAGAGCTAACTTGCTCCCAAGATGCCATTGAAGTTAAATCAGCAATTGCAAGAAATTAATTCTGACCTTTCCTTTGTTCTCAAAAATCTGTCATCCTGTATCCAGTCAGCAAGCTCTGCACACATAAGGGTCCCTGATGGGTCTTTTCTTAATTTTCTGTGCCACTGTTGACCCCTATGTAAGCACATGGGGAATGCCAACACAAGCAAATGCTAGAATTGCCTTCTTATCTCTTTGCACAAGACAAATGATTATGCAAGATAAAAGGCAAACAAATTTCAGGCTTGCCACCTGAAATTACTGAGGCCTGATTTTGAGAGGAGTGGAGGCTGAGACTGTGTGGGTGTACCTTTAAATGGCAGCACTGGCAGAAGCAGTTCCTGCATCTTGTTGCACTCAGCCACAGCCACTCATTCCCACACTTGCTCTCTGCTTTCAGCTGTGTTTGAAAAAATTGTTTACTGCCATGTGGTGAGCTGGACTAGTGAATTGTTCTACATTTGAAATACCTTTCTTGTTTTTATTTATGTTTAACCTGGATCCATTTTCTGATCCAACTGATTCCCTGAAAAAGCTCCTTCAGCACATCTGAGGAGGCAGTGGAGGGAGGCAGAAGGGCTGCTGAAGATGAGATCTGTTCATGCTACTATTTTCTGGGGTAATTTGTGTTGGTTTTTTGGGGTCTTTCCCTTTTTTAAACATACCAGTAGTAGTTCTGTAACACTTTGGTTTCAGAGAGAGCTGGGATTTGTAATGCTCATTTGTCACTATATTCCTTTTTCTTCCTGCTCTTTCCTTTCTCAGCTCTTGGTTTCCACAGCTGTGTGGCTGGAGCAGTTTCTGGGGCTGTACCACCTCACAAAAATTATTTCAACCCACTGACTGAGTAAAAAACAAAGCAAAAAGCAATGGTGAGTGTAGAGGATATATGCTCCCCTGATCATCCAGGGCAGAGCCCATCAGCATGTTGCAGTCTGCTGGGGAGGGAAGGGAGCCAGGCAGAAGCTGGCACAGGGCCTGGAGAGGGGGCAGGGAAGTCAGCTGGCAGCGATGGAGACCTCTCTTCTCACGTCCTCAGCTCCACAGGGAGATCCTTGACTGCAGCCTGTCTGCTTAGGAGAGCTCTCTTGTAGCAGCCTTTCTTCCAAGCTGCAGCCAGACAGGGACACGTGAGCTGGCTGGGGAGCGTGCCAGTGGAGATGAACAGCAGCAGCACACAGGAGGCAGAGTGACTGTGTCCCTGAACACCCACACCACAGCCCCAGGCATGTGAGCCCATCCACTGCAATCCCAGTGAGTGCTGCAGGCACCTGTGTCTTTCCAGAGAGAGATCAGAGGGGCTCATGGAGCTTTGGTCACAGATTCCTCTCCTGGGCTTTGATTTCCTCAAAATTCTTTTTGTGTCAGTGACCTCAGATGCTGTAAAACAAGATAGTAAGCATTACAGTTAATTTTTGTGAAAAATACCTACATCAGAAACAGCCCAGTTTTCCTAAAGGCAGTTTTGAGAAGCTACATGTCCACACAGCTCATGGCTGATTGTACATAGGGAGTAAGTGTTTCTCATGCAGGTAGGTTTGAGTCTAAGATGGGCCAAGATGGCATGAATGTAAATATTATTGCAAAAGCTTTCTGGAGATTACTTGGACTTGTGCTAGAATGTAATTTCTTTGAGTAATTATGATCTCATTTTTCATATGTGTGACAATTGAATATAGAGCTGCTAGAGAAAAGACAGCAAGGTTTTGATTCTAGGCTGCTTCGTTTTTAAATTATTGTGTCTTTAGACTGATGAATAGCACATAATCCTAGAGTGACAGGATTCAGTCCTGGCAGTTTTTTAAAAGGATGGGGAATATATTTAGAGAGAGAGAAGCAGAGGGCAATATAAACAAAACGGCTGATTCAAAGTTAAGGTATTACCATCAGAGATTTTCCTAAAAGTCCTTGAGTGTTCTCTTTTAAAATAAATCTGAATCATTACTCTTTCTGGGCCAGGCATATTTTTAAATTGCATTTCAAATCCAATATTCCATAAACACAGAAATAGTAAACAGTCTAGTTTGTCTTTTAATCACTCAGAGACTTAGTAAAAATAACTTTGTTTTCAAGTTGTGCATTCTTCTGCTTTTGTATTTGTCCTCTTCTGAGTGGTGGCAGGTCACACTAATGGGGCTTCTGGAAGAAGTCCATACTTTTTGCAATCAGTTGAGAAAAAGCTTGAAAATTCATGGGGAGGTGATCCTCCACCTGGATCACTTGTGTCTACCCCAAATAAGACAACTACTGCACCACTTGTGACAAATTGCATTGAAAACTCTGAATTTTTGTCTCAGTAGAATAAAAGTTATATTTATTCATGGGAGTACTTTGTGCTAAAGATTATTATCAAAAGCAAATAAATGAAGTTAAAGCATATATTGCAAAATGTAGAGAAAGAGATATTTGTATCTATACAAATAAATAACTCTGGCTCTCCTTTTACTCCTAAAGTTCTCCCCCTTATTTTTCTTCTTCTCTGATTGTAAAACCACTGTAGTTAAAGTAAGAAAGTTGTGAAGACAGAAGACCAATTTTAGGCATGGTACAAGCAAATGCAACTTCTGTTTCTTGGGCGTTATGTTTGCTAACTCCAGAGTAAGTTTAGCCTGTAACTGGTACTGCTGAAAACTGTGGCAAGCAGAATTTGCATGTTTGCTTTCAAGGCAGCTGTGATAATAGCAGCCTAAATAGTTGCTCTTTCTCAGTCTTCCTTACAAAAATTATTTACTGCATCCACCAATGAAGGAACTTGGCATAATGATGGCCTCAGTACAGGGACAATATCCTAAGCTGCTCGCAGGTGTTGGATCCAAAGCCTCAAGAAAGTGACAACTTCCAAAGAAGGTGTACCTTCTCCAGACTGTTCATAAACTTGATGTGGAGGCCGAGTGGCAGCCCTGTGAGTTCTGACCTCCTGCAGTCTCTCCCGTGAAGAAGAATCTCCCAGTTTATGTGACTGGCTGGTGACCTTGCTTGAGCAGCAGGAAAATCCACAGCCACCTCACAGCTGTGACAGGAATGTGGCACATTCATGACAGCATCTATGTGATGAGCTCTTGATCAAAGGGTCCTGCTTAGAGTTTAGTGCTTTGCCTTACGTATGTAAAAAATGTCCTAGCTTTAGGTTCATAGAATCATTAAATGGCTTGGGTAGAAAGGGACCTTAAAGATCACCTAGTTCCAGCCCCCCTGCCATGGGCAGGCAGAGCTTCCAGTAAACCAGGTTGCTTAGAGCCCCATCCAACCTGGCCTTGAGCACTTCCAGGAACAGCACATCCACAACTTCTCTGGACAACCTGTTCCACTGCCTCACCACCCTCATAGTAAGGAGTTTCCTCCTAATATTTAATTCAAACTTACTGTCTTTCAGTTTGAATTCATTCCCCTTTGTCCTTCCTTCTTTCCAACATGCCCTTGGAAAAAGTCAACCTCTGTCCTTCTTGTAGGCTCCCTTCAGGCACTGGAAGGCCACAATTATGTCACCATGAAGCATTCCCTCCAGGCTGAATAATCCCAATTCTCTTCAAGTTCCTATTCTTGAAGTCAAGCTTGCCCTGTAGCTTTCAGACATTGTTAGTGAAATATCTGAGAGCAGGCAGCTAGACCAAACAGGATGTTGCAAGGCTAGATGACATTTGCTTGGCCACCCCTCTTCTTTGGGATTACTTTGGGAGTTGGATTTTCTTTTTTTTTTCTATGGATGAAAAGTCAATCTTTCTTGCTATACTACTGATACCTTCTGTGTTCTTCCTCCATTATGAGACAAAGCTAGAGGCTAAGTTGTTGTCTGGCACTTCCCAGGAGCTGTGTTGACATCACATGCAGAAGGTCCAGGCTCTCAATGGCAGGATCCCCTCCATGCATCCCAGACTGCATCAGTCATCTACCTTACACAGTGCAAAAGAATTCCCCACCTAGAGGAAAAAGTACTCAGATAAATGTCTGTTATTTACAATATGCTTTGATCCCTACAGTGTCTCTTTTTTGTGAGTTTTTTTACTGCAGAAAATGTGTCATCTGTCCCAGCCCTTAGAAGGCACAATTTTAAGGGACAGACAAATCCACTTGAGTTTTAAGTGACAGCACTGGTTTTCTGTAAGTTCTCAACCTGAATTTTAATCTCCAGTGAAACAAAATAGTTAGATTTATTTGGCATGTTTATTAGCAATCAAGCCTACAAATGTGCCCTTCTGGTTGAACTCAGTAGACTCACAGCTTTGTGTAATTGAGACTGCAGCATGACAGAGAGTTCTGTTATGGCTTCACATATTGATCAGTCCAATTTAATGTCCTCATGGGACCTGAACCTCACTAGGGATGGTGGATTGTGTTGAAGGCTTGATAAGCCTGTTTTAACAAAGCATCTCAAGGGCTTATGGAACTCAGGCAATTATCAATACTGATACACATTTCCTTTCTTCAAAAGGTAGAGGCTCATTAATAGGCTGCACAACAGCTACTGTTTACAACAAATGACTTTTTTTTTAATTAACTTGGAGATACTGCTTCCTCACCTGCTCGCTTACTAGTTGGCTGTTTCCAAAAGGAAAAGAAATTGGGTTGCAGGTTTTGATCTTACTGGTATATGTGACAGCAGTATCTTCTGCTCTGCTATATTCATTTTTTTGGTAATTGAAGTCTAGATTATATTTTAGAGTAATAGTCCCATCCCACTGCTTCTGCCCATATCTGGGCAACCCACGCCAACAAATTCTGGTGTTTTACAACTTTTGAATTTTGTGTCAAGTTACTGATGATATCTGCTTTTTTTAATGTTAGTATTACTGGTTAAATAGTCTCCTGTTACAGCTTTGGCAGTCAGCAGTTTTGTTTGTCACTGAATATTTCAAAAATGTTTTTAAATTGTCATTTTTTTTTAGGCTCTCATTTATGAGAAGGAAGCTCATTGTTACTTCCTATTGTTTTATCTTTACTATGCAAAAATCCTAACATTTCATTTATAACCTTTTTGGTGTAGGTGTGTTGTGGGTGTTAAATTCATACTGCTCTTTAATGCTGCAAATTGGGTGTATGGAAAGAAAACATCATCAAGGCAAACTGCTTTGTTAAACCGGATGTTAAACACAGTTTTCGGATCACTAGCTGGAAGTTTAGTGCCTTACAGAATGGTCATCCTTAGCTAATAGCAGTTGCTTTTGTTTTGTTTATTCACCAGGAAACAATTTAAACCGTTTAATAGCAGCTATTGTGTTTTCTGATTTCTTTTCCATTTCACACTCATTTTCTCAATAATTAGCACAGTTCTGTTCGTTAATGCATGAATTGAAAGCAGCAGCAATACATTGCAAGGAAATTGGAAAAATCTTTGTTTCTAAGCATAGATGAGTGTGGGTGAGTGAAACATACAAAAAATTGGAAAGGTAGCTGGGTTGCACCAAATGCAATTGACCAATGAGCCAAAGTCTGTAATGTGCTCAAAATGTTATTTTGCATGTTTGCTGCATCATGGTAAGTGGCACCTTTACCTGGTTTTTCTTCTTTTCTTGATGTCTGAATTTTTAGAATATTTTTTTTCAAGGAAAGTTGCTGTTTTCATAATAATAAAGAAATACTTAGCACTGGTAGCTGTTGCCTAAAATTGCAAGTCAGCTGTCTCTAAGGAGATAAAAAATAGGAAATTTGATTAAAAGAGATACATTTTAGTTCTCTATCTATCCTGGAATTCTTTTAAAATTGTGAGTCATTTTCAGCCATTGCTGGAGTTCATGGTACTGGAGGCCCCATGAGTGTTTAATAGGAGATGGCTGGTACCATCGCTGTCCCCCAGGCTGCTGTTTACTGTCAGTTCTTTTCCCTGCTTAGTCATGACTGAAATGTGAAGATGAGTGGGTTACTGTAAAATGCCTTCAGCAGTGATTAATTCAGATTAATCACCTAATTTTGCAAACACTGGAGCACTGAAAGAACAGTGATGGTGTGAGAAATCCCCCAAACTTACCTAATATTAAATATATTCATATAAATATATGGATTTAGTTCTGCAAACATACAGATGGGGCCAATTCAGACATTCCTAGTGATGCAATGGAGCCAGCAAGGAGTGCCTTTGATTTCAGTGGCCTATAGTCATTAATAAAACTGTGCCATTCAGAGTGGTAGGTTGAATGTCACAGATTAGCAGGATTAAGAGAAACTTCAACATAATTTTAGGGCTTTGCTTATTTCTTTAATTCTCCACCCATGTTCCTCTTGTTGGGGTCTGTTATGTGCCACGACCACTGCAGATACCTGCTCAAACCATTGCACAGGGGAGGAGCAGCAGAGTAGAGTCTGCTTTTTAGGCAGGGGTTTTAATTGCATTCATATTTTAAAGGTCATTACTGCAATATGTGGCTTATGCTAGAGAATAGAAATTTAGAAATGAACTATTTTTAGGAACATACAGTGCTGGGGAAAAAAATAGATTATTTGATTCTAAAGTGGAAGGCAATTATGTAAACATTATAACACATGGGAATGTTCCCTATACCTGCATTGCATAAATATTTCTTCATAAAACTGAAATAGATGTTAATTAAAGTCTTAAATATTGGGACAGTAACAATGTTTATCATTGCTTTTAAACCTTAATGGTATGTTTCATCATGCCCCTCGCTAATTTTGGAAACTGAGGCTGTGAAATGTGAAATCATTTCTTCTTTTAATAATGTAAATTATCTCATATTAAGTAATGCCATTTATTATTTTATCCTTAAATCTCTAGGTGCTGAAGTGTTGTATATGAACATGTCAGCATACAATGAAGGTCGGCTTCAGTCGTCATTCTGGATTGTTGATAAACAGCACGTATACATTGGAAGTGCCAGCCTGGACTGGAGATCGTTGGGACAGGTAACTGAATTGAAAAACTAACCCTATACCCTTTGAGAGTACAATGAGAAAAAAAAGTAACATTTTGAGGACACTTGGATAGCTCTATTTTCTGATAGTTTACTGGCAAAACTGCTGGCATCAAAAACTGTACTGCCACAATTTTGATGACTCTTCTGTGTTGGCAAGAATGTACTACTATAAATTTTGCTTCCTCATATTATAATAGCTGTCTTCCATGGTTATGCTTGAATTTTAAATATTTGATTGTTTTTTGTTGATTTCTGTGATGGTCATTGTATGTTCCAGTTTACTTATTAAAAAAAAAAAAAAAAGGGAGCAAACCTATTGGTTAACAAACCACTTTGGAAACTCTGTTGTAATATCATGGGCAAGATGTAGTGCCTCTGATTTGCCATTTAACAAAGCAAACCCCAGAGTTGGAAAGACTTCCAAATGGATAGTGGGTATTATACTGGAATACCCACTACCTTTGGGGAGGGTCAGATTTATGGGTATAGAATATCAAATAGCATAATGCTTTTGAAGGCTGAATGTATTAGAGAGAATTCCACATTTTTATTCCTCATAAACATGACAGTTGAAGCAGTGCTAAGAACTCTGTGCAGTCTGTGAACATTTTGAGGAATTTGTCAGTAACACAGCTTATTTACCTTTCTGTAGGTATGTGTGCCTTTTTTATTTCTGCAACAGTTTCAGGATTATTAGTGGCTGTCATGTTCATTTTTGCTATATACCACTGACTGTGTGAGTCTGCTTTCAGCCACACTTATGGAGTGAAACCTGTACTTTGAGATCCCAGTAACTGCAAAGCGCAACAGAGAGGGAAAAGCAGCAGTCCTAGATAGTTATTAGTTGCTATAAAAAAAGCTTGCTTTCTAAATGTGAGCAGAATCTCAGAAACACAGGAATAATTTTGAACATGATGATGTTCTAATGATTTTGTAAAGAAGAACATGTGTCTTGGTTGTGCTGAACTTTTTAATATTTGTTTTCAGCTAAGACTGGAAGTCTGACTAAAAGCAAATTAGCCAATTTAGTAAAGAAAGTAAATAAATGCATTTTTTTCTCTTCTTATGATATTAATTTTCTTAAAATGTATGTTTACAAAGGAATCTGGAACAGTGGTAGAAAAAACAATGTTGTTAGAGAAAGTCTTGGAAAAGAGGATGTTGTATTTCCAGGCAATGCAATAAAATACAGTTTGGGCTTTTGGACAGTTCAGAAATGTTTTTACATTATCTCTGGCTCATGAGCTAAACTCTTCTGTCATAACAAAATAGCTCTTCATAGGATTTATTTAGCTTACAAATAGTTTGTCTTTGAAGCCTCTTCTATTTGGGGGTTTGAGTACCAGTGAAAATAATAAATGTGGGAGAAAGAAGCACATTTACCACACAGATAATTATATTATTTATATATTGCTTATGTATTTATAATCTTCATCACAGATTATACGATTCCATATAGGTTTACTCTTCTCATGCTGAAGTAAGTCTTAAATCTTGTAACATACTTGCATTAAACTTTGATGCCAGTTACTTGTAGGCCAGTGTTTCAAAAGTGATTCCTTGATGTTAATTTTATCACTCTTTCCTGCATGCATTTGGACTTGTTTTAATCTTATTGTCATATAACAGTATATTTTTATATGTAGTTTTAAGATGAAGCTCAGAATAATACTTGTACAATGCAAAAAGAAATCTCTCTGCATTATGGTAAAATAGAATATGCTTTCAGTTAGTTGAGAAATGTATGCTGGGGTTTCAGAAGAGCCAAAGGAAATTAGACGCTTGGCTCCTGTTGATGGCAGATATGAGTGTCTGATTCCCTTACCCCAGAGTTGCAGGTTAATAAATCAGGGCAACTGTCAAAGAGATCTGATATGCTGTCCTAAAATAATAATCTGTCTTGAACTTTCCTTTTCACATAATAAGCAAAATAAGCACAGAACTCTGTCATTTTATTTTGAGTCCTTTCCTCAAGCAAAATTCTTTGCACATGTGTGGGACTAAATCTTAAAACCCACGGTGAGCTGAGCCCTCACTGGGGAAATGTATCTCCCACGGGTTCTCATTATCAGAGTCTCAGTATAGCTGCAAATGAGGGATCAGCTCCCTCTCCTTCTCTTTCTCACTTTCCTCTATTGTCCCTTTGCCTGATAAAAAAAAAAAAATCCAAAAAAAAAAAAAAACAAAAACAAAACAAACCCCCCACAAAAAAACCAAAAACAAACAAAAAAAACAACCAAGTCTGTTAAGCATCATTTGTCTCTTAGGAGGCTAAATCTAAAGCTGAAACTATAATTTAACTTTTAAAAATAATTTAACTTTTAACAGCTTAATGGAAAACATCATCAGGACTTAAGTGCTTTGGGTTTGCAGTATTTGTGGAGAATTCTTTGTGTTTATAAGCTGGATACTATAAATCAATCACATGTGAAGCTTATTTAGTTTTGTTGCCATTTTCTTGACTTGCCAGCACTGACAAGAAGCAATGAGAGTATTTTCTTAAAAGTAAATTTTCTGCATCAAGGAGAGATTTTCATATGCTGCAGATATTACTGAAGAATAGCCTTTAAAGTTGCAGATATCCTGTGCCTCTGCTGGCAAAGTTTTAATACTTGCCAGAGTCTCAGCTTTGAAATTATGAGCAAGGATAAGAGCACATTATTACTTTTCAAGTAAAACTGTGTTTCAGTTAAATTGCAAGTTTATCAAACTGTAGTAATTCTAGCTGAAATCATCTATGCCAGCTATCTGCTTCAGTCCAAAATCAAACCCCACAGGGAAATGTTAAGTACTTGTTTAGAGTTCCTGAGAGCAGGATTTTACAAAAATAGGATGGTTTTTGTCCATAGTGGAATACTTTGAATTTTTCTTTGTACAAGTCTGGATTTTTTGCATCTTTTTCTATTTTTATCGATATATCCAAATATTACCTAATTACACAGCCCATTGAAAGTTGAGGATTATGAACAACCAGAGTTTTGCCACTTTCTTAGATATAGTAAGCTCTGTAAGATTTTACCAGTGAAATCATCTAGCTTCTTGCTGGTAAATTTATACATACTGAGAAACAGCTAAAAATTAGTCACTCAAACATGCTTAAAAGTGTGTATGTATACTGATTAATTTTTTTCCTATGGCTTGAACTAATGGCAATCAAGATGGCCATGGTGCTGTATTCCAGTTTCTAGCTCCTTGACCCAGTAGCTTATTACTAATTCATAAAAGAAATAGGTTATATAAAAATTGTTACAATCCATAAGCAAATGAAACGTATCATATATTTCCTTTGTTCCATGACTCCCTCCAGTAATTCCAGCAAAGCTTGAAAATGCATTTATCTCCTTAATTCTGTTAAGGAGCATGAGGTTTGTAATACATATGAACATTTCTGGAGCTTTTTATACTAGCAACATTTTTGGAAAAGTTTTATTCACGCATGAATAATTGAATCCAGTGGGCAAACAACTGTAATGGATTAGTTGAATCATTTCAGAAAAATGCATTTATATGCAACAAATAATCAGCTTTTGGAAAATGCTATTACTGCAAATTCCTGAAACAAGTAAAATTAATCCAATTGTCTTCACTGGAAGTGAAATCAGGCTAATATTAGCTAGTCTTGTTGGCAAAAAAAAAAAAAAAATAGTTGAAATTATGAATACCACCAGTACCAGGTAGTTGAGTGTATGTGTGAAGGTTAGTGATCAAATTCAAACCTTCAAGGTCTCAAGTAGAAGCTTGCTGTTTGCTCCCTGGAATTGTGGAGTCTGGCTGTAAATATCTGGCCTGAAGGGAAGTGACTTGTCTGGAGCTCCAGGAGGAAGTGGTCTTGACACTAAGGAGGGAGACCTGAACGGAAAAAGGTGAAGTTCCTGACTGGAGGAAAAGTCCTTAAAATGGGAGAGATCCTGGAGATTAGAGAGCTGTGGGTAAGATGGAAACCAGGGGATGCACCAAAACCACAGGCTGGTGATGCCTGAGACAGGTGAGCAGCCATGCAGCAGCGATGGACCCAACGTTCTGCTCAGCATCTGGGGCCAGCAGCCCCTTCCCTGCAGGAACAGAAGATATGGGTGGATGGTCAAATATAATCAAGCAGTAGCAGAAGCTCCCATTGTGTTGGTTCTTAAACAAATCCCAATATCTAGAGCCACCTCAGGTAGTCATTTGTCATTTACTCTCTCTTGTATCTTAAAAGCATTATCTCAAAAATTCCTGTTTAAATTTTGGCTCGGCTGATGTTGAGGCAAAGTTCCTAAGCATGATTTTTTTCTCTTAGCTGTGTAAAAACTGCTAGCAGAGGATTTTTGTTTCTAAGATGCCTTTTAAGTCTCATGTATTTTCTGGATTTTTTGTTATTCTGATAATTTAAATTCAGATAAATTTAAGCTGAATGGCTGATAGACCTAATTTTTTTAAGTACCAAAACCAACCAGGCTGTAAAAATCACAGGATTTTTTTATCCTTTTAAAGGATAAAAAAACCCAACTAGGCTGAGAAACATACTTCTTTAAGGACAAAAAAAATAACCAAGTGATCTTTTTCTCATTTTCCCATTAATTTCATGTCTCTGTTGGATTCTTTTAACAATATAAGTAAGTAATAATAATAAGTAAGTAAAATATAATAAGAAGTAAGTAATATATATTTGTTTTACCAATACAAGTAAGACTACAGAAATGCATTTGATTTCTCCTAATCTCAAAAAACGATCAGGATTTCCTTCTCAGTTAGTTTCCTCTCCATCCTCCTCTTACTCTCTTGTTGTTATAAGTTACAAACTGCTAATTTTATCTACATAATTTAAGGCAACTGAGTAATTAGATAAACAGTCCTAACAGGTTTTGTCAGGTTGGTATTTAATCTGAGGAGTTCGGTTTTTATTTGATGCACCTAAGATGTTAAATAAATACCCAAGGAGGCAAAAGTACTGTAGAAGGTGAGATGTGTCAGTGTGTGGATGAGAAACTCTCTGTGAGCTGGTTTTTCCTTGTGGTTATTAGTACTTAAATACTTGTTTCATTAGTATTGAGTCCTACAGCACATGAAAGTTGTAGCCATTATGAATTTTTCAGTTACATTTGACGGATAAGGAAAGAAGGTTTTCATTTATTCTGTTAAAAATTCAGTTGAATCAACAGCCAAATTAGCTGAGTTGGAGAGCTATGAGAATTATTCAAAAAAAGATCTCTTAAGCATCTGTAGATATGGTAGATAAACTAAGTTTTGTCTTTTACAATAAATATGAACAATCAAGTGCATACTTACAGCGAAAGCATATTGGATTCTGAAATTTGTGAAATCAATAAGCCTGTACTCACTAGGAAAACAAACAAAAAGGCAGGGGGAAAAAGGGAGGGAGGAAACCCCCAAAACTTAAGTTGATCAAAAGATAGACATTTTCTTTGTGTCCATTTTAAGTAAAAACTGATGAGCCAATATTTTATTTGTTTTTGTATGAGTCTGTTTTTTGAACTTTTTTAAGCTGTAGGAAGGCTTGCAGCAAGATGTCTCCAAAAGTGCTTGGAGTGTGTCTGCTTGTCTTGCCTGTTATCACCAGACAGGACAGAACTGGTTTGAGAAATACTGGGGGTCTCAGTTGAGTTGTTCAGGCTGACCTTCCTGAAACATAGAAAAAAGGAGACAAAAGCAGCAGTCTGAATTCATCTGTACCATCTTCTCCTCTAATCTTTTGTGACATTAGAAGATAAAGCCCAAACTCTTTCACATCCTACTCTGAAATTACAGAAGTTGGTAAATGATGGTATTTCAGGTATTAAGAGCTGCATCTGAAGGAGCAGGTTTGGGGCAATTTATGTTTCTGGGAATACTAGAGGAGCAACCCTTTCATTAATTGTGATGGGTAAAATCAATTGGAAGCAATCCACATGGTTCTTTACTCAAAACTCTCATCCCAATTATATTGATGATACTCATAAGGAGGAGATATAGCTCAAAGGCCACACTTAATGAGGGACAAAACTCACCTCAGAATTATCCCTTCTCTTGGTCTTAATTTCTGGGAATATGGATTCTAATAAAAACTTGCCCAAAATTCAAGAACCTATGGAATGCTGCCAGGAGCAAATGCAACTTGTGTTTCTATTTATGTATCTCTCTCAGGGAAAGGGGAATGATGGTTTCCTCAAATTATGTCATTGAACACTGTATTTTCTATTTATTTGTGGGAAAAATATTGTCCTCTAATAAAATCAATATGTAATAAATACTGGATTTCTATAGATGTCAAAAATACATTATGATGATCTTATTTGTTTCCAGCTTCCCCAAAATCTTGCCATAGCAGAGCCACCTCTCAAAACTGATCACTGAGACAAAATCTGCACATTTGCAATTTCTATTGATGATCTTTACAGAACTCATAGAGCAAAAGCAGTCTGTAATCAGTCAGTGGTTTCTCTGAATTTTATCTGAGTCTCTTGAAGTTATGTAATGGTGCATCTGGTCCTTTTGAGATAAGATATTTTGTCTGACATAGAATTCCATCTTTTCAGTCAAGCAAAAGTTATATTGAGAGTTTCCATTTGATATCGTGTTGTGCTAGTATGAATTACAGATTTGTCCCTAATGTGCACTTTGTCAGTTTTTCTCATATTCTTCTAATAATTTGCTTAATTTTCTTACTGTCCCAGTAGTGTTCAGTATCATGTTGCTATTAGTAAACTGAACACAGTCTCAAGTGTCCTATAACATGAAACAAGGCTCTTTCAACTTCATTGTCCACTGAGGCTCGATCAAGCTCAGATGGGTAAATACTAGGCTGAAAGTACAGGCAGGATAATACTGCTGTATTCTAAAATCGTGTTTCTGGGTTAATAAATCTCTCTTATATGAGACAGAGAGTATCTTCTTCTAAAAAGTTTTGATATGCTGTTATCCTTGTGATACAATCCTTAAAAAAATCCTTATGGGTTTTCCCAGGTCTATGGGATCATTTCCTGAGCTAGCTAATGTTTTAAAGATAACAGAAAAGTGGAACCCAGATCTTCAAGCATAGGTAAATGAGGCAATATGGGAAGAAAGGAGGCATAGGGAGATATTACAGAGCTATACTGACAATTACTTCTTTTAGTAATTTATTGCTTAAACTATTTATTACTTTTTTCTTTTTCCTGCTGCATAGAATTCTAGTTGTAACGTCAGAACTTTGCTATGATGCTATTACAGCTTGTCCTTCAAAGGACAAGTTGAAAATACTTTTATTATTTTCACTAAGAGCTTTTGGCTAGGGTTTTTATCTTTTACCAAATCTAGAGCACTTTAGTGGCTGATATATATCTCCAAAATTTCAGCTTTTCTATTTTCTTTCCTCTTTTAATTTTTTTTTGTCCCCCAAAAGTCAGGGGACTGGGAGAAGATACTCTTTTAAATGTGCAGATCTCACAGCATGCATTTATCATAGTTTAAAGTTTGCATTTTTGGAAGTAGAAGTTTTGTTTAATTCTTTAACTGAGATTCTTTAACTGTTTTTTTCTCGGTTACATCCAGTAAATCAGGACAGTCTGTGTTGCCCATTATGCTTACTCTGCTTGCAATTTAGTACCTATGCATCCAGTATTTACAGATAAATACCAGTGAAGCAAAAGGACTGTTCATCTCTTGCTTACCATTCCTATGCACTGCTCACAGAGGGCTAGTTAAACCTGGGCAGGAACGTGGTAATGTGGCTGTTCCACTTGTGCCTTGTATGAGCTTCATTGCTGCCATTGGTTCCTCTTTACTGCTGTGGGCTTCTGGTTGTGTGATTTACTGACTGAAAACAGCATAGGATCTATATCTTCACCTTGCAGTTGAAGCCAGAAAGTCCTCTTAGCTTGGCTAGTTTCTCTAGGTGCAGTGCTGATTCCCAGCTCTGAGGAACTCAGAATTTATTCCCCTTTGTCATGCTTCTCCCACTGTTGTGCTCCATTCTCACATGCACCAATGTATCATCTGCATTATGTATCTGTATTTAGTGTAGGAGAGGGCAAAATACATCAAAAGCTTGTTGCATGTTTTTATTTGATTTCTGTTGACTGTAGGAATATGCTCATCACTCTGTTTCTGACCTCTGAAACGACAGATCTTTTCTTTTTGATTTTTTGTTGATTTTTCAGTTGCTCTGAAAGTTCTGTAAAACAGGTTTATCTACTGTTGAAATAATCAATAGTAAATTGAAAATCAGTAAGTAATAAACGTTCAGAGCAAACTGATGGACTATTTGGTTTGAACAGATAAACTGACTTCTTTCCAAAGGAGCATGGCATTTTCAGGTACCTGAATATTGCCGAATGCCAGGCTTAATGTGAGTAGATTTAGACTGGATTTTAGGAAGGTATTCTGTACTCTGAGGGTAGTTGGGCACTGGAACAGGTTGGCCCAGAGAAATTATGAATACTCTATCCCTGGAGATGTTCAAGGACAGGGTGGATGGGGCCCTGAGCAATCTGGGCTAGTGAATGGCATCCCTGCCTATAGCAGGGGGTTGGAATAGATGATCTTTATGGACATTTTGAATGCAAACCATTCTATGATTCTATTTTCTTCTCATCTTTTTTTTAGTTGCTGTGGAAGTCCTGTGAACAGGTTTACCTGCTGTTGGAGTAATCAAGAGTAGATTGTAAATCAATAAATAATAACCCTGCAGAGCAAAATTATGGAATATCCATTTTGAATTGATAAACTGTCTTCTTTCCAAAGTAGCATGGCATATTCAGGTAGTTGGATCTCTAAAACCCAAAGGAAAATAGAAGGTTCTTTCTCCAGTAAAACTAACCTCATAATCATTTACTTACATTTTAGTACTTGCCATACCATTACTATGTCTTAATTAGGAGTCAGATGTTGCAAAGAGAGTGTGATTGGTTCTGGTTTATTACTGGTCCCTCAGATACTTGACAAATGATATCAGTTTACTAGCATTATCAGACTTGAGAATTTTGGATGGGTTCTAAAAGTGTTTAGGGAACTGGAGACATGCAGGAATTTGCTGCCAGGATACAAACTGTACACCACTGCACACAGGATAGAAAATCATCCACAAAAGTACATGCAAAAAAGGAGACAGCTTTTAAAACCTCTTCTGCTATCTTGAAGCAAATACTGGTGAATAGACAGCACTGGTGAGGTGTGATTGCACGAGTCCATGGCCTAGGGATAAGACACAGTAGCCTAAGAGTTAAGTTGCTGAAATTTATAAAAACTGTTGGGGAGGATCTCCCAGAAACTGCATCACAAATAGCTCACCTGGCAATTGTCTTGCCTTAAAAAAAAAATAAACATAAAAAAGACATTGGTCACAGAGATGAAAATTTTTTCTAGCTACATCTCTGTAAAGTCTGTTTGCAGCAATCTACCCAGGGGTAGTCTGAAATAACCAGTAAACTTACATAGATATTATAAAAAGAAGTAAATCCACCACTTTCCCAAAAATTTGATTTATGTTATGCTGAAAGAAAACTTGTTTGTTTAACCCTAGCTGAATCTTTGCTGGGGGAGCTAATGCACCACAGTCTATTCTGTCTTCTTCCACAAGAATTTGCTGGCAACTAATCTTGGTCAGTAATGTTAACAAATGAAGGCAGATTCCTCTCAGAGGGATTTAGATATTAGCATACCCCATCAGATCAGTCTTGTTCAACTAAACAATTAAAATAACGACATTAAAATAATCATGAAAGTGTATTCCCAATATGTGATTCCACCCACGCACACACACTTTGATATTGCACAGATGAGAGTTCCCCCCTAGAAAAATGTCTTCATTCAGAACTGCCTTAACTCCAAAAGGTTCCCAGATGGAGCCCAGTCACCTTCTGCTTGAAAGTTTGAATCCTTTCATGGAAAACTGAATTTGGTATTGTCCTGTGAAAAAGACACACATTAAATCAGGCCGAAATACCATGGCATAAATCTCTATTAGTCGGGGTAAGGAAGGACAATCATTTCAGTCATTTTATAAAAGACAAATGATTCTGCAGTTCAGAATAAAATCTCGTCTTTCTATACCCATAAGTCATCAAGCAGAAAATAGACTCTGACAAAGCATTCCTTCCATATGAATGTGCAGCATTAATGTCATCACTAACCTTTTAAGATTTTGATGCTGTCGTCATAAGCATCAAGGCCTGGTTTAGAAGTCATCATGCAGTCACCTTCCTTAGCTTTTCTAAGTAAACAGCAGTCATCAAAACAGTGAAGTCATTGACGTTTCCCTGGAACTGCTCAGTGGAAAACTATTAATCCCTGCATGAGGGAGGTGTATTGGGCAGGCAGCCCCTGCAAACAGAGTTGTTAAGTGTCTTCAGAGAACTGTGGAAGTCAGGAATCGTGATACTGGACAGACAACTTTTTCTAATCAGTAAGATGAATTACTAGGCATTTCTTTCAAATGTAGTGCTAGAGCACCTCACAAAAAATAGCTGAAGAAGGTCACCCTGTTTAGGCTGGTGAAGAGATGACTGAGAGGGGATTTCATCAGTGTCTGTAAGTATCTCAGGGGAGGGTGTTGAGGATGGAGCCAGGTTCTGTGTGGTGGTTCCAAGCAATAGGACAAGAGGCAATGGCCAGAAATGGATGCACAGGAAGCTCCACCTGAATATGGGGAAGAACTTTACTGTGTGGGTGTCTGTGCAGTGAAACAGATTGTGCAGAGAGGTTGTGGTGTCTCCATCACTGGAGTTATTCAAGAGCTGTCTGGGTGCCATCCTGTGCAATATGCTCTAGGATGACCCTGGTAGGAGGGAGGCTAGACTAGATAACCTCCAGTAGGTCCTTCCAGCCTTACACAGTCTGTCATTCTGTCTTCCCAATTTTACTGTTAGAGTCAGGAGGCAGAAATACGATGTATTAATTTAGCTACAATTTTTCTTCCTAAGAACCTATATCAGGATTGTATCTTTACAAGACAAATTGCTTCCATGTTGAAGCAGCCAGAAACCTCACAAATATCTACGATGGTTACTCAAGAAAAAAGGACAAAGAGCACAGTGGATTTCTAAAATAGATTTTCATATTGACTAGCCATTGTTCTCAGGCTGCCTGTGTACCATTTGGCTAAATTGCCTTATGTATCTAAACTGCTTGGATTTCTAGCTTACCTCAAGGTCCTGTACATCGAATTTAATCAAGGCTCAGTCAAAAATTAATTGGTGCCTTTGGCCCTCTGCTTACACCAAGAAAATAGGTTTCCTATTCTGATCAAGTAGTCTGGCAAAGCTCAGCAATTACAGCAATAATTCATATGCAATGTCATTGTCCTGGTTTGTGTCCCCAGCATGCCTGCTACCAATCTCTGTTCAGTTTGCAAAAGGAAAACCCACTGTGTGTGTCAGTAACGTTATAAATAATGCATCCAATTAGTCAACTACATGCTGTTGCATTTCCCTGAAGGCCAGGGATCTGAAAGCCCCAAAGAAACTGTGTGCTTTGAGAGAAATGTTTAGACATAAATACTGCCCTTACTCTGAGATGAGCCCTTTGCACTCTCCTGTCTCTGTTGCACAGCAGAAGACGTGTGCAGGCTGCCCTTTGCAGCATTGCCTAGCATGAGAACAAATGCTGAGGGCTCCTGCTGTGATTTCCTGCTGCGTGGGGAGACTGTGAGATAAGGGCTGACAGGACAGCCTCTGGTGCAGGGGAGAGGGAAAGAGGCTTCAGGGAGGTGCACACACGTAGGTGGTGATGGGGAGTCCAGCCCTTTTCAGAAGCTAGCAGGGTGTTTCACTTCACCTGTTAGTTTTCTTATGGTTCTGCTGGAGAAGGGAATTTTTTAATGTCATGTGAATGACACCAAGACTGAAATGTGATGCAGCTTGCCAGCAGTGAGATGGGAGGCCAACACAACATGATCCTTTTCTTTCCAGCCTGCACTTTTCTTTGACAAAAGGAACAAAATTGTTTCAAAAGAGAAACAGAATCAAATTAAAATTCACATTAATTAGATTTCCTGCAGTAAAACAAGAAATAAATCAAACATGATCCTAGAAAAATGTTTTCTTGCAGTTGCAAGCTTCCATTTCCCCTAAAGAAGACACTTGCACCCGCTTTGAGGGGGTAATGAAACTATAAACTGAAAATTCATTTGAAAATTATAAATTAGCCTGTGATTATGCCAAGTGATATTAATTATGCTGATAGATTATATGGCAATGAATTTTTAACTGATTCAGTTCTGCTTCTGGCTTGCTCTGACAATTAGCCTTGTATCAGGCTTGGTTTGTTACTGACCTTAAACAACAGCAGTACAAAGCCCAAACTTGCAGTCACAATTCTGTGGTAGGGTCTATGTAAACATCATCACAGAGTGGTCCATGGCTTAAACAAACTATATTTGATTTTTTTCTGCAAGCAAATTTATTTTTGCTGAGTTTTTAGTATCGATAGAACAGATGGCTGAAAAGAAAAATCGTGATGGGGTTTCTTTCTAATGTGATGAGGACACAGGGGATTTCTACTTTGAATATGCATTGATACCTCTTCATCACAAAATTCTCTTTAAACCACACTATTTTAAAATAAGCCCCTATTCTGCCTGGGTGCCTAACTTGCTTTGTGTCTCAGCAGCAGTATTTTTCAGCAGAAATGAAATGCTAAGCCTATCTTTTTTTTTCTCAGCATGGTTTTCTTAAGATCAGGGTGCTATGAAAAATAATGGTGTGGCTGAAGTGAAGTGGAAATTAGTAGAGCATCACAATGCAGTTTTGTGTTCTTTGCCTATTGACCACTGGAAAAAAAAAAAGAGGAGAATATGAAAATTAGCAGCTCATCAAAGATCTTCTCTGCCTTATCATAGCAGCTTTTTGTCATTAGGTAATATTAGTAAAAATAACATACAAAGTTGTAACTTCTTGGGACTTTTATTCTGCATGGTCTACAGCTCCAAATCTATCAAATGTACTTTCTGAAGGTGAGAATTAAAGACCAGTGGACTGCTGGTGGCTGACAATTCAAATTTATCAACTTCAGTGGTACAGTCAGTCCACTTATACCACTTCCTTTCCTTTGGTGAAAACCTGTCATGGTTTTATACGGACATTCAGTGCCAATGCACTCTCTATCAAATGCATCACCTTTTCTTGGTCACATGCTAAGATTTATTTCCAGACAGTGACAGTTTTCCATTTTCAGTGATAGATTGAGTTTCTGGCTCAGGTTGGAATTCCATTTTTTTGTCAAGTGGAAGGGCTTTTTTTCTAGTTCATTAGAACTTCTACCTGGCAATTATTTTCAAATTACTTAAAACCTACACGATAGAAAATTAAACTTTACCCTTAGATGACAGAAATGTAAAACCTACAAAACTCTAGGACATAGGCCAGGCACAAGAGAGATCCAAGTGCAAAACCCACAAGGTGATTAATTTGAGAATGGTTGAGAGCTGAATGTAAGATTTTAAAAATACCATAGGTTCAGTAAACTGTGTATAGAAAACAGGAAAGTTGCACAATTAAACGATTAAATAGTTAATCTCAAAATTTAATCTGTTTGAATTCTGTAAGTAATATTCAAAAGCAATTTGTCACTGTCAAAATAACAGGGAATTCAAGTAAAAACATTTATTGTGCCCTAGATGATTTCTGACATCCAAAGATGCTGTTAATTTATTCACTTTCCAATGGTTTAAGCTAGACAGAGTTTTATTAACTTCCTGAGAAAACAATGCTTTCCCATTTGTATTAATGTTTTCTGTTTAGTATTTCCCAACATCAGTGTAGCTCCCATTTTCTTAGCAAAGGAAAAGAAAAAGTGGAACTTGGAGCAGAAGCAGGACTTTGCTGGATTTGGATTCCACTAAATTACATTAGATTTTAACATAAAGTATGAAGTTTCTGTACCATATCACTAGCCAAGCACAGAAGGAGGATTTTTGTCTCAGGAGTGTCAGGGTAGGTTGCAGTTTCTAGTGAAGTGTTAGCTGAGGCACATCCCTTTGCTGTTGTGGTGCGCTGTAATACCTGCAGAGGTTTTGTGAGAGAGGGGCCAGGCAGTGCTGCAGCCTTCTCAGCCTGTTCAGCATCAGGCTGCACGTTTGGCTTACATCAAAACTGGGCTGCCTGAATGGGGTCGTTACACCGAGTGCATTTGTGATGAGCGCTGCTCCTGTCAGCCTCTTCAGCAAAGTGTGCTACAGCAGTCACAGCAAACAGCTCTGCACAGAGAAACACTTCTTCCCTTTCTCAAATCTCTGACTCTCTCTCTGTTGATGGTCATTCCCATCAGAATGTCCTTCTCCTCCTGCACTGCTGCCACAGGCCACCCCTCAGCTGTCACCTGTGCCTGGCTTGGGATGGGCACACAAATCTGCTCAGCAGATATTGGTAAAGAGAGGTAAAGAATAGATGCACAGAGACAGCCTTGAGTGGTGCTGTGTATGATTGGGGAGTATTCACTCAGTACTAAAGGATACCACATGAAAACATAAGGGAGGCCTGCAGTAAGGATCAGGTAAGCCTGATAATGAAAAAGAAAGTATGTTTGGAGTTCTGAGGAACTGGATAATTAGAGCATGCATTATAAAAAGATTAGTGTACCAATGTAAATATCTGTGATTTGTCTTAAGCTGATAATGAATACATTGTATATTACTTTTATTTAGAAGCTATTGAAATCTGAGGCTTTAGTAATTGATTTATCAGTATGGAGTGATTTTTGTTACTGCATTAGTTTACCCTGTTGTGATTCTGCCTTTGCTCAGTCATTCATTTAGAAACTGGTCATTAAAAAAAAATAGGCTCAAATGCACATTTAAATACACTTTCAAACACAGGCAAATGACAGATGCATACACTTTCCTGTATGCCAAAAGTCTACTTTAGTAAATTTTGTGTGCAATAGGCTACCTGTAGTTAATCCAGAGTTTCTGTAGCACAGGCAAGGGATTTCTGGCATCTGCCAGATGCCAAAGCTTTTGGGCAAGTGGGAATTCATGCCTGAGGAAAACTGCCTGTTGTTTACAGGATCAGGTTTGGATGTGAACAACTACGAAAAACTTTTTCTTTAAGCAAGGGGTTTTCTAGAGCTTCCTGCTACATTTGCCACAACTCAGATACTGCAAGCTGTGAACCAGATTGTGGCACTCTTATGTAGGTCAAATAGTACCTTGCCTACACAGCGGGGTTGTCTCTCAGAGTGGAGCTCAAGGTAAATATAAAAGGAGCTGTCTGGTCTGCACAGTGCAGGGTAAGGACACATGGAACACCCTCTCTGGCCCGTGACCCAAATGTACCTGAAAAGTCCTGCTAACTCTGTTTCTCAGTGCAAGAATCTTACAGTGCTCTGTGTTCACTGCCTGGATTGTTCAGGTTCTTTTCCCATGTTTTTCTTCCTTTTGCATAGGATGCCTATAAATGTACATGGAAAAAGAATAAGGAAAAATTCCTGTTTGTGAAATGCTGCTTTTTGTCCAATTTAGGAAGGAATCCCTCTTCTTGTCATAAAAATTACCATTTTTCTATCTAGGCCATATTTATTACTTTTCATAGCTTAACTGAGCTCTGTAGTTAGAGTATCACTGTACAGTGGGAGGAAACCACATTTCTTAAGCCAAGTATAATTATTCACTCTTCTGGTGCTTTAAGAAAGCCCTTATTGGCAAGGAAGTCAAACAGTAATTTCATAGTTTTTAAGAGTTGCTCTACACAAAGGTAAATGGCATGGGGAAAAACAAGGAAAACCAGCTCCTATATTTTCCATTTTTTGATTGCATGGTACTTTCCATGCATGGTATTTCTTTATAAAGAGGAGAAGAAATCTGCTCAAGAGAGGACACAAAATTTTCTGTGCAGATAACCATTCCTTTCCCCAGTCCCTGGCACATGCCCTGGAAATGTCACTCACAAGCAACTGTACAACTTTACCTTCCAAAAACTTTTGTTCCATTTTGAAGTAATCAATTTGTGACTCCATATTTTCATTTCACATTTATCTTCCTTAGTTTCATTAAGTTTTTGATTTTTTGAGATCATCTTCACTTTAATTTTTAGTGACATTTTCATTACTGCATTAATTGCTCTTAAAACTGGAGATGGAGAAATACTTCCCTTGCCTGAAGAGCTTCTGCCCTGAAGGGTTTTACCTTAACAGATACCTCAAATGATGCTTAGCTGAAGGTTTCCATGATGACAAGTTCAGGGAACAACACTCAGATTTTGATCCTTACAATATAGATGGGTTTTTCTGCTTCTCCTCTTGAGACTACAAAAAAAAAAAAAAAGTCTGCAATGACAGCAGTCCTCAAACAGAAGAGAAAGTCTTTTCCCTTATCTAGATGTCATACCACTTCATACGAAATCTGTCACTACCAGATTCCTGCTGCCCCCTGTGCCCCCAAGATTATAAGCCTTCATGATTAATAGGAAGAAGAGCAGTTTCTCCTCGCCTCAGAGTATAGGAGTAAAACTAGGCTCAGTGTATTCTGAGACAGGTTTTTTTTTGTCTCCAAACTTACTGGGGATGTTGCACAAGAAAGGAGGCTGGTGGGGTTTTACTATGTACATGTATTGTTTGCATTTCAAGGGAATGTATCACCCTAAAGCTGAGAGGGTCACAGGGTGACAGGCTGGCACCGAAACCGGTTTCTTAAGAAAATTCGGTTTGCGCAACAAGCATCAGAGTCGCTGTCTGCCCTCTTCCTATAGCTTTGAATCTACTGTTCAGGCTGAGTTAAATTTGAACTTAAGTTTATAAAAGCTTAATGAAAACAGGCAGCAGAGAATATCTGTGTTTTCCCAGCGAGGGAGAGGAGCCCTGCCTCTATCATGTATTAGGGACTCCCGTGGGGAAAAGCTTCAGAAGCAGGAAAAGCTCTGATCAGTGCTTTGAGATGCCAGCTGCAAGACGCACACCTTGGGAAGGCAGCGTTCATTGCTGGCTGTAACCACACCTCCGGGTGGCTCCCTGCAGCCCGTGTTTGAGCCTGTTCCCTGCGGGGGCAGCGGCCGCACCCAGCCGGGCACCCCCGCGGCTCCGCAGCCGCTCCGGGGAGGCTCCGCTCCCCGCGCTCCCCGTGGGGAGAGGCCGGCGCTAGGGGTGCCTAATGCTTCCTTTGGCACCCCGCCTAGGGGGTGATCTGTGACAGGGGCATTTAACAAAACCCATTAGTGCCCCTGGCTTCCTCCCTATCTCTGCACGAGGAACCACTTAGGCAGAAGGGCAGTCTCTTAATTCGCGGGGCGGGGACGCACTGCAGGCACTCCTGATGCGAGGAGAGTTGCTCATGCAGATGCAATCCTGGCAGCTTCTGGTGTGCAGTGAGGATCCTTTCATCTTTACTTTTAATAGAATGGCTAAAGCGGAATGGTAATAATGGGACTGATAAATGAAAGGAAAACTGTAACCACATAATTATGTCAGAATCAACTAACAGCCATGAAAAGCCGATTAAACCACATTATGCAGATAGATGTAACAGAGTACTATTAGCAAGTCCTCTGCAATGGCATGCCTGGCAATTAAGAGAGCTGTATTGGCAGCGCACAGTGAAAACAGTGCTAATGTATAGTTAAAAATATTTGGAGACAAATAGTGCCCAGACTATGGGGACAGCCTAGAGCTGAATATAGGAGCATCCTCAAAGATACCAGAACCCAGGGGAAAAATTAAAGATGTTATTCCAAATAGATTCTTCAGCTTGGATGTTGGTCATATTTATATTTAGCATCAAAATTAATTTACTGGCTTATCCAGAAATGAAAGACTGCAGTACAGTATGTCTGGTTTTCCAACTCTCTGCAAATTTCAGGTTGTGCAGGCTGACTGATTAAAGAAACTTGCAGAAATATTCTGATTTAGGTAGCAATAAGATTAGGTCTCGTTCCTGTGATTACAACTATTTGGCAAATATTTCAGAATGAGATAGCTCAGTGTTGTGTATCCTTAGGGATGTGGTATTTCCAGGTCAGGGACATGAAGATTGTGTCACCCATAGAATTTCCTTCTCGCTGGAGTATTGTGTTCACCCACCACAGAAAGAGTCAAGGTTCAATTCTACCCTTCACTTTCCCTCTGCCCACTCCTGCAGAGTGGTTCTCATCTGCAGTCAGGGAGAATTGCACTGGAACAAGCTCTGAGATATCATCAGTGCGGGGTTCAGAGTTCCCACAGGCTTTACAGAAAGATATGCTTTTGCCAGAAAGTAGTCTGTGTAACTGTGGAGATCTCATCTAAGGGAATAACATCAGTGGGAGTATTTTGGATTGAAAGGATAAGCATGCTGGAGAGTTCATATTACCCTCATTTTCTTCTTCATGCCAGGCAGACTCCACAGGTATGCTACCAAGAGAGTTTGCCTGCAGAAAACCAGCATGGATCTTTTAAATATTTATCCTGCATATGGTTTTCCCACAAATACATGCAGATTTTCTTCTTGATTTGTTTTAGAAGATGGCTGAAGTACTATTAAATACAGGCAGTGAGAGGTCAATAGCATCCAGGCCCACACCACTCCTTTCTTGAGCTGTTGTAAAGGAAGGGAAGAGAGTGAGCATGTGGTTACACTTTGGTTACAAAAGCCAGACTAAAATTCAGCATAAAATTCTGTCAGCAGCTTAGGTACTAGGAGTGTACAATTAATGAAATCTCTGCGAAAACAAGATTTATGATGATCAAGAGACATGCCTTTACATAAATGAGAAGTGGGACTGTGCTTGTTGAAGGCTAAAGAATTTAATTTTACTCAGCTGTCTGTATTTACTTGGACTATTTTTCCTCATAATTTATATGTGAGAATGTTGATGCTTACAGAGTGCTTTCTGTGAGAGAAAAGTATCATTATCATTATCATTAAAAAGTATCATTATCTCCCTTTTAACATGTGAAGAAACTGGCACCCAGAAAGCTGGGGTACCCAAGGTGAGGTTTTTGTGTTCTTGCTGTATACTTCAGATCCATCAGCTAAAACATCACTAATGATCCAACTTTTAATTTCACAGATGAAGGAACTTGGCGTCATCGTATACAACTGCAGCTGCCTGGTCCTGGATTTACAAAGGATATTTGCCCTGTACAGCTCATTAAGGTATAAGAATAAAGTACCTCCAAGTTGGTCTAAGAGACTCTATGGAGTGTACGATACTCAAAATAAACTGACGCTGCAGCTGAACGAGACAAAATCAGAAGCTTTTGTGTCGGTAAGTTCTGGAATGAGTTCCAGGGGTTGGGGGGCAGTATAGGGAAGAAGTGTACTTAACCCACAAGATCTTTGAAAGACCTGGAAATTAAAAATATCACTTTTTTTTTTTTTCAATTCTGGTTTCTATGACATGGAGTTTGTCAGGACTTTAGATACTTCAGGATTTCATTTGAGCATTATTCAATTTCCCTTTCTCTGCAATGTTCAGCACTTTTCTCGTTGTGTTCAGAAAACGATACAGAGACCCTTCAAATTAAATTCTTTTATTTATACTAATAGGTAGAATGTGAATGACTTGGGAGTAAATGAACCACGAACCAGACAGAGAAAATGATACAGAATAAGCAGAACTTGCATTTTTATCAATGTAATTTATAAGGATTCACCCTATTGCAAAGCATTCATACTTCTGTACAAGATCATCTACTTCAGCTTTATTTTTAAATGACATTTTAAAACTTCTAAAATCCAAGCAGTTATCCCCATGGAAGCACTGTCTGTGTCTGTATTTTTAATGGAAAGAAATTGAGTCCTCCATCTTATCAGTGATGTAGCAAAACTGGAAAAAAGTACCCAGTGAGATAGAGAAGATGGAAGATGTGGAATGTCATTAATTTTGGAGTGAATTACATGAGTGTAAACCACCCTTTCAAAATCAGGAATATAAATAAGGTTGCTGAGAGTAATTTTCCATTCTCTATAAAACAAGGGCAAAACCACCATTGCTTTATAGCCATATTGTGTCTAAAACAGCACAACACACGTAGCCCACTATTAAGCTGTACAGCCACGGACATCAGACAGTGCAGATGGGTTGTTATACAGGGCAGGGTTCCCCTTCTGGGCACCAGGCAATGTTCTGCTGCCCAAGATTATTTCTACTCTTACAATCAGTGGACAGACAGAGAACTATTTTGGAGTGAAAATGTGGAAGTGCCTAAGACAGCCACAATTAATAGTGGTCTGAAAAAATGGACACTTCCATTGATTCTGGAGAATCTTAAGGACTAGCTTACATGAGAGACAGAATTTTGGACAGTTTGCTAATGCACTATGAAATGAAATGCTACTCCTTTCTAAGAAATCTTTAAGAAATTGAGAAATCCTGCTGAAAGTTGATCCTGGAAGTGAACACAGAATTGAAAGCTGGTTAAGGCTCAGTTTAAGGAATCTGGGATCCTAGACAAAGGCAGATGGAGAGAGACTCCACCTTTTTTTTCAGTTTGCAGAGTGTTCCCTTCCTCTGTGATTTTTTCCTTTCCTGTTGGCATGGAAGCCTCTGCTCTTGGCACTTCACTTTAGAAAACAAAAGGAAGGACTCAGTGGTACCCAGAAGCTCAGATCACTGAAGTCCAGCTCCAAGAGCTAACTGAATTTTCTATCCACAGCCACTTGGGCTGACGTGCCGCTCTCAAGTGCAGTCCTGGAGTTGCTTGGGACTGACTTGGTGGACTAAGTGTTAATGCTGCTGTGTGTTCCTGAGCTAGTGATCAGAAGGAGGTTCCCAGGCAGTTCCCTTGATGCCCTGGCAGTCCTGCCTGGGGCAGAAACAGGCTGCTGCCTCCCTGTGGGTTCAGGACAGCACACCCTGAGCAGGGGCATGGAAAGGTGCTGTTCTCAGCCAGAATAAAGGCCTGTTCCTGGTAGGTGAAGAGGAGGAACAAGTGGGTGCTTGATCAGAACAGCAAGTGCTACACAACATGGAGACAATTCCTAAGCCAGTCCGTGGCTGCGGGGCAGGGATCAGCTGTGCCACAGAGTAAAAGTGGAATGTCCCAAAGCACAGTGCTACAGTGAGAGTTTTTACTGAGATTTTTCTCCTAATTATCTTCAGGAAGTCCTTCACTTTCAGATGTAAATAAATATTTGTATTGAATGCATCCGAAGAAGACAAATGCATGACAATTACTTTCTTCAGCTGTTCTGTAACTTTAAAGTTCAAGAAAATAATACAAGTGTTAAGAATAACATCTCGGAGCAATAACCTCCAAAAAATGTCAGATAATTGAAATAAGTTATATTTAATATTTTAACCATATTTAAATCCCTTTACACTTTCTTCTTGAGTTGAAATTAATTTTTTGAAAACTTATTTCAATGTTTGTGCTATATAAAACGAGCGCCATACACAGTCATTGGATTTTTTGTTATACTTGGGAATCATAGCTTAGTGTTGCTTAGCAACAAACTCATCTTTCAGACTGGATGATAAAGTATAAGAGGTTTTGGTTTTTTAGTGTTCAGGAATGGATCTGGAATATTGGTCTTGAAATCTTGTTACGGTTAATTTTCTAGTATTTTCTGTACTTAGTTGTAGTAAATCCAGTCAGTAAGAACACCAGTCAGTAATAAGAAACCACTGTGACAGGCAGTGTACTGAAATTAAGGAAGACTAATAAAACCCCTGGAATCTTTCCCTAAAGGAAAGATGCCCATCTGGATGCCAGCTGCAACCCAAGCAAGTAACAAAGGTGAGAAGGTGATACAGTGGCAGGAAAACACCTGTTCCAGCTGGGTTAAAGTGCCTTTGACAGCCTCTGTCCCAGGAATGAAGTTGTTGCCTGCAAGCAGCTTGAAAGGGGGGTTCACTTTTCTCTCCCTGCTTGTGCAGCAGAGTAGAAAGTCCTGGGCACGTCTGCCACAGATGAGCAATTTCCACTGGCTTCACCTTGCCTTCAGCCCCAGACAGAAGGCAGAACAGCTGCATTCTGGGTTTGTACCAGCTCTGTACTGGGAAATTCATACCTGAAGCTTTGTTTTAAAGATAAGTTTCTTCCAAAACTGCAGCATCTCCCTGCAACTGATATAAAACAATTCCTGCTCACAAGTGAAGGATCAGGCTTATGTGGCAAGAACATATGAAGACTCCAGCTAATAGAAACCAGTCCTGGGGCTCTTTGGAATAAAGTTCTCTGAAATTACAGCTTCTTTCATGACAGTGGATGTTTTGAAGTCTGTGTCTTTTGCATCTTACCCACAGTTACACCTAAAAGGTGAAGCTTTTGAGGGCCAAGTAAGCAAGTAACTTGCCTTTGTAGCTTTGAGTATTCTGGCAGGACAGCTGAAGGCATTAGTTAATAATCTCTGCTAAAATAATGGATACTACTTCTCATCTCAAGAAGACTGAGGGGGAGAGAAAATAAATAATTTTTAATACCATATTTGAACTTTTCCTTTCACAGAACTCACCTAAACTCTTCTGCCCCAAGGACAGAGTCCTGGATATCGAAGCTATCTACAGTGTTATTGATGATGCCAAGCAGTTTGTGTACATTGCTGTCATGGACTACTTGCCCATTGTCATCGACACCAACGCCAAACGGTGAGTGTCCAGGCCCAGGCCCAGCTGGTTACCAAAATGCCAGGGGGGGTGTGCTGGGGAAAATGAACCCACGGGAGGTTAGTTACTACTGTGCACCTTTTCTTGGGGCCCAATTCTGCTCTTATTGAAATCAGTGAGAGTCCTGCCATTGACTTGAATGGGAGCAGAATTGGGACCTAAGAGGACATTTCCAGTTCTGGGTCCTAAGCTTTGGATCTGCCTGTTGAAGGAGATCAAAAATTGTCTAGTCTGACCATCTGCACATGACTGGGACCCAGGAATATAACAATCTGCTTACATACAAATCCTATTTCTTACACTATTACATTGACTATTCTGAGACCACAACTACTGGCACATTATGAGTATCATTCAGATATCCAACATGACAAAGTGTGTGTGTGTGTGTGTGTGTGTGTGTGTGTGTGTGTGTGTGTGTTTTAAGAGAGAAATAATGTGTGGTGACTTGTATACAGTGTGGGAAATGTCATTATCTTACTGGCATGCACATATAAATGAAAATTCCCAGTTCAGAATAGATTACATGTGAACGATACCACAGTTTGGTTAACTGAGAGGTGCTAAAACAAACAAAATCACATAATTTTTGAACAGACAAGTTTGTATGGACCATTAAAAAGCATTTATGGACCCAACACTAGAGCCAGAGTCCATCAAAACCATCCTGCTCAGGAGGCAAGTATCCACTGGTCCCTCCTACTCTTGATAATGCTCACAGTGAATTTAGAATCTAGCAAAGCCTGCTATTCCATCTATGCATTTTATTTGAACACAGTTAAGCCAAACTAAGCATGTGGTTATGTACTCTTTTCTATTTAGAGCTGTTCTGTTCAAATTTTTCAAAAAATAATTACCATATTACTGATACCAAGCATAAACTGCTCTAAGTCTATGAGAGAGCTTTTTCAGTAAACTCATTATGTACAGCCTCCATCACAGGGAAAGAATCATGGGCAGTGCTGTAGGAACCTCAGTCTCACTATATGTATCTCTCCTACTTCCCCTTTATGTTGGAAAGCATCTTAGTATGTAGAACCACTACAGTGTTGTATGTTATCTCCTGTGCTCCTCCTTACTTTATTCTCTCTACTGGATTAGGGGCATTCAGGAAAGCCACCAATGAGAATTCTTCAGCGTTTTTTCCTCATTGTGCCTTTGTGTTTGAGGCACTGCCCCAGTTTCTCTGCCTTGCCAGTTCCCAGTTTGTGCTTCTAAGTTATTTTCTGGCATGGTAGAGCTCGGATTTCATTAGCCCTGGTGTTTTGATGCTGCTGGAATGTAGAAAACATGCATTTTTCTTTGCTTAATTCTCCTTGCCCTGACCTGCTCCCACCAAATGTCAGGAATACAGAGCTAAATGCCAATGGTGAGGATAGCACCATGGAAGCCACCATCCCATTCCTGGCAGAATTCCTGCAATCCTCATCACACAGCATCCTCCTTAAGCGACCCATCTCATCTGCTGCTCCTGAAGGACGCAGGCACCGTGCACAGCAGCTGTGTTTCCCAAGGAGAGATTACAGAGGGCATTCCAGCCCCCAGGCTGCGCTGTCCCAGTGCGGAGGGGTTAAAGAAGGGATGCCAGCCAGGGAGAGAGGCGGTGTCCCAGTTCCCTGACCCAGGGAAATCAGGGAAATCCTGGGTGGCCGTGTCTGGGCTGGCCAGCAGCGCCCTCTGCCTGCGGCTCTCCCAAATGTTTTAAAGTTTTTAACGTTCTCTGCAAATGTTATCTTCTTCTTTCTCCACAGGTACTGGCCGTATTTAGATGGGAAGATAAGAGAAGCATTGGTTTTACGAAGTATTAAAGTACGACTTCTCATCAGTTTCTCAAGAGACACAGATCCCCTTACTTTTAACTTTGTTTCATCTCTGAAAGCTATTTGCACTGAAGTTCCAAGCTGTAGTTTGAAAGTTGTAAGTATAATCCATATTGCTTTAAAATAGAAGATATTCCCCACCCCCACAAAAAAAAGAATCAAGAAAATGTAACAACTGAGAATTTTTTCTGTTATTATCAAAGTCTTTAAATTCCATTAAATATCAGAAAATGTAAAGTATTGAACATTATTTACTCCTAGTCGTAACAGAACTCAAAATTAAGTCAGAAAAATACATTGGTGCCAAAAGACAGTCAGTGTGGTGGACAGCCCGTGCAAAACACCACGTGTGGTCTCTCACAGCAAAACCCACAGAGTGAACTGTAGCCACTGGTCATGTTTATACTGTGATATAAGAGTCAATCTGACAGCACAAAAATGTGATTTAGTCTGCATTCTCATAACCTTACTGTTAAGCTGTGTAAGCATCTGCTTTTCCTCCAGTCAAGTGAAAAGTACAAGAAAAAATAATGAAGATTTTACATTAAATTCAGACTACAAAATGAAAACTGTGAAGCCCAGAAACACCACTCTGGGGCTGCACTAGAGAGGCAGTACAGGAAAGTGAGAAACACCATACAAATGCATTAGAGAACAGAATGTATAGTGACTGCTACTTCCAGTGTAACACACTTCACTTTTATGAAATTGAGGCACACTGGAAATCAGCCACCTGGGATCCTGGTGGGAGGATTTGTGAGGTTTTTTGTTTTGTGTTTTTCAGGTAACAGTTCTAAATAATCAGCTGGATTATGTTGATTTCCTAAATTAATAATCCCGTAAATCCTTCTGGCTTTTTGAAAATTGACAACAATTCTAAAAAGGAAGTACTATTTCTTATACACACAATAAGTGCATTATGCATATCTAGAAACAGAACTTTTTGTTATAATGTATGTTGTTATTATAAATTTCCTCAGTAAAAAAACAGCCTAAAGTGTGGGTTTAAGTCAAAAAAACCCATACATAACTGACTCTGTTTAAGCCACTTCAATTTTAAGTAAGTTCCATATTTTTCCATATTTATCATCAAAATTCTATTTACATACTCAAAATTTTTTTTGCAAGGGGTACCTAATACATATATTCATTGCCATTCACTTACAGCAGGTAAAATCTTTTGTACAGAATTTATCTTGTCGAGAACTAAATGGTAAAAGGAAAAAAACTACTCCTCAACATCTGTTCTAGGTGAATAGTCCAGCTAGAATCTCTGCAATTAGAAAAGACAAAACCAACTTTCAGTAAAAAAATCAGCTGTAGAGAGTTGTAAAGATACAACACTAAGTCATTTACCTCTGTGCTGTGCATCACATTTCCCAGTCTGGGAAATGGAACCACTGTCTTAAATAAACCTTGGTATTTGTAATAGCCCAAGGGTCAGACTTTGCTGGTATCAATTTGATTTTGGCTGAAAACTGTGCCATAGGCTCCATCTCAATACTCTTTTAATTAAAAATGCATGTCAGATGAGCAACTGCTTTTTAAAGCTGCATTTCTTCTGTATTCATCTGTTATAGCCAGGATCAAAGTGAAACAAAACTATGTGTGTGTACAGAGGAGAAAGAATAGGTTAAAAAAGTAAAAACTAACTTTTAACTATTGAAAACATTCCTTTTCCCTCTTGGTTCTGCTTTGGCGGTGAGAAAACATAAACTAACCTCAGTACAAAAAATACTGTCTTGCAGACGTGTATTGTGTGTGTTTATATATGAAACCACTGCAATTTTAAGAGAAACCTGTTACAAATTCTGATTGAAATTACACTTAAATTTCTAGGCTGTCACAATACCTCTGTATGGTTCTGACCAAAATGCCACACACACCTGCACCACATGACCTCCTATCCCCATGTTGTCCTGTTCTTCTGGGGATCTTACAAAGCATACTCAGTAACTTCTTTTTTTTTCATTTAGCTTTTGATCCTTGTGATATGCCTTGCCTTGATTGTTTTTTGGGGTTTTTTTTTCTTATTCCTGTGGAAAGACCAGTTTGGCTTGAAAATTTGCAGTGAGTGCCAATGGCTGGCTGCTGCTGCAGGGTGCACTGGTTTGCCAATGGTCATCCCAGAGAAGGAGATGCAGATGTAATTTCTCTGCTGGATGGGAATCTCCTCCTGGTTTCTCCTGGTTTCTGACCAGGCTAATGCAAGTTTTGGTATTGCCTTACTGCAAGTGTAGAGTTAGGGCACTGCAACCCTGTTACACCTGGCATTTTCAGCATCTCCAAATCCCATTCACAGAGGCATTAATAATTACTGATTTCAACTGAAACTGTTTTGAGAATGCAAATTCAATACAAGCACTCTGAAAAAATTGGAAGAACTTGCACCTAGAAAGCTTTGTTTGAGGACTAACTAAATGCTATAAGCACACAGCCAAAGGGCAAGCAGTAACCTGCATATCAAACTGCTGCTGAAGCAGGGAGCTCCGTCCTATGCAGATGTGCTCATGAAATTAAAGCTTGAATCAGAAAGGGCAGACTCAAGGTGAAGAGCTCACCATTGTGCTTCTTGGGACCTTAATTCCTGTGTTCCTTAAGTTTTGTGTACTTTACCCTGTAAATGAATCTTGTGTGCACAAATGCCTGCTCCAACTCTGAAATGAGCAGCAGGAAGGGGCCAGCTGCTCTGTTGGGTGCAGTGCTGAACAGAGAAAGGTGTGTGCTTTGAAAGGGCCTGCAGAAGTTATGACCTAGAACAAAACTGTCTCTAGACAACTGGAAAACACAAAGGAGTGGCAAGGAACATCTATCTACAGCTAAGTTATTCTTGATTGTCTACATTTATCTATTTTTGAGTTGTGCAGGTGTATTCTTGCTCATTTTTGTCTGTTACTGATCAGATGAGGAGGGCATATCGCTCTAAAATTATAAATAAATAAACAAATAAATAAATCTTCCTCATACTTCACTCTCCAGGGTAAAACATTTTCTTCCTGTTGCCTAGAAAATTTGATCTTTTATACCAAATTCAATCCTGAGAAGCTTCTAAATTTCTGAAATGGTAAGTTTCCTGTTGGAAACTATGCAATGTGTGATTGCAGAGGTATTAATTCAGCTGTTGTTGTGTCTGCTGATCCCAATCCTGAAGCAGACTTCAAACCCCAGTGTCCCTTGAAAAATGAGGATACGAATTAAAGAAAAGTTCCTGGCTCTTACCATGGAGAACAGAAAGATGTTGGGGTTTTTTTTCATTTTGTAGCCTTTACTACCTGGCACTGTATTGTTTTTAGCATGCAGTAGCCATATACTTTGTATAGTTCAGAATGCCAAGGCAGGAGTATCACAAACTATGAGAATTGAATTAGAAATACAATGTGCAGCATTTTATTAAAGTTAATGCTTGGCAATAAACACTCAAGGCTCTTCTGTAATTCCAACTAATTTTCAATAAAGATTAGAGAACAGACTGTATTTTTTCTGTCTCTTATGGAGGAATTCTCATTAACCTGTGCTTCCTTCTATTTTATGGCAGAAATTCTTTGACCTTGAGGAAGAGAGTGCTTGCTTCCTTAAAGAACAGAAGAACACTTCCCTTCCCAAATTGAATCGTAACAAATACATGGTGACTGATGGAGCTGCCTATATTGGTAAGTAACCACATCTCAAGAAATTCTAGCTTGTATCCAAAAGCCTGAAATAACAACCTTTTGTAGATGAGCAATATACAGCTGATATGTTCCTTAAGTGAAGATAATAGTTAATTTCTTTGGGAACCTGGCTGGTGACTGAATTTTGAGACTTTGCTCATTTAAAACCGTTTTTTCCCTCTGCATCAGTTTCTCAAGACCAACATTCTGCTTTCAGTATATTAAAACAGACTGAAAACACAAATATAACACAATTTATGAAGCAGGTATAATTATTAGCATATCCTCTTGTTCTGCAATCCAATGAAGGTGGAGTGTTCTCCTTTTCCCATGTAATTACTAAAGCTATGGTCAATCTTGACAAATACTGTACAGATGCTCTTCATCCTCATCATCCAAAGCCTTACTCCATTTACTATAATGCTATTTCAGACACTCTCCTAACATTAGATATGTATCTAACTGGTATTTTGGGTTAAAAGTGTATTTAAGTAAAATTGCTGTGCGGCACCTCACAAAAGGTTTTTTGGTTTTTTTTTACTTGAAAGCATAGCAAAAATTGTCCCTTGTGATGAGGTTTCAATTTACCATCCCTGATAACTTTAAAATTCTTAATGTTTCCTGCTGAAGTAAGAGCCTTGTTTGTCCAAAATACTGCATGTGTTTTAAGTGTATAATTTAAAATACTTACGTTTTACTGAAATACAAAAAAGTAGCTGAAGCACTTGATTTACCTGTTCTCCATTAGTCCAATTAACCTTTCTGCCCTGCTATCCCCAGGATTCAAAGTGCTTATCTGTTACCTTAGATTTCCACAAAGATTGTAATAACTAGCATAAACCAGTAAAATCAATTTTTCTTTCCTCAAATAGTATCTGTCAACAGGTAAGTTGTAAAATATCTACTGGCTTGGAACTCTGAATTGTTTAGACAGGAAAAAAAAAATTCATTTTTAGCACTGAAAAGGCCAGTGAGGAAAGTAAATGGAGGAATAATGTAATAGATGTAAAAAGAAGAGCAAATTAGTTTTGAATAAATAGAAGAACCTGTTTTCACTTCTGAAGATTTAGAGCTGTTAAAACTTCCAGAAACAATCTTCACTACGCGTGGTATGTATCGGAGCTTTTTTTCCATCTCTGCACTGGGGAAAATGGTAGTGTTTCATTCTGGATTGCCTTTAGGGAGATTGGATTTTTATTTGGTTCTTTTTTTAATGTCAGAAACTCACTGTTTATTCCTGCCTTTGCTTGCAGGTAATTTTGATTGGGTAGGAAATGCTTTTACGCAGAATGCCGGAGCTGGCCTTGTTATCAACCAAGCAGACGCGGGGAACAGCACAAGCATCATTAAGCAACTCAAGGCTGTTTTTGAAAGGGACTGGTATTCACATTATGCCAAAAGTTTACAACCGACAAAAATCCCAAACTGCTTTAACCACAAACTCAATAAAGGAACTTCAAATAAGACTTCCATGAGCAATGTGAATTAGAAAGACTATTTTACCGTTTAGTATGGCAATGAAGAATTATGTTGGGGTGTAGCCTTCTTTCATATTTACAGACAAAAGACTTAAAGAAAAAGCAAAAAAAAAAAAAAAGAAGTTTGGTTTGGGGGGGTGTTTTTAGGAAAAAGCACACTTATATTAAATCTGTCTAACCTATATTCTCTATATGGATTATTTAAGACTTTCAAATTTGTTACTTCTGACACTGAATGTCATTTCCGCTTCCATGTAAATTTTAATGTTCCACATTTGAATTTATCAGCATGTGTCAATGTTTCTGTTTTAGGATTTTCCCCAATTGCCAACCTGGCTAGAGCAAACCTTGGGGCAAAATGAAGATTCGAGCTATGAAGTGGCATTCTAAGATCAGTTATTATTGACTTACAGATAGATGGTAGGTGTACTGTAATAGAAAATGTAAAGGAGTTAGCAAAGTTTCACCCATATAAATAATTCCCTTCAAATAACTACCCTGTCATAAAAATACTTACTGGTTTTGAGCATTTACTTTGAGTATCACTGTTCCATGTCTTCTAACTAGCCTTAAAATACATTGGAGTTACAGGACTGGTAATTCTTTCATCTCCTAACAGTATGAGAAATTTTTGAGGGGTTGGAGTTGGCCTCATGAAGTTTGTCATATTCCCTAAAGCCTCTCAGATTTTTTATCAAAGTACTGTGGATTCCTTTCAACAGAACAGTTATTTCCAATTACATGCGTTTCACCTAACAGTGAAAATCTCTGGGTTAATAGCTAAAACCTAGAACTGATTTTTTTCATGTTTTTGTAATCTGAAGAAAATTTCTTCCACACATTAAAGATTTATCATGTGTGAGTCAGCAGATACATGATGACTCATTACTAAACCAATGTACAGCTCAAAATCAAATACTGCTTTTTAGAAAGGCCAAGGGTGCAAAATCATGCAATAATTGTAGTAAAATGATCATACAGTAATGTTGTTGATTTTTACACCTGAAGAATTTGCTTTCCTCATTTCTACTTTAAAAAGAAATAAAAATTGTGAAGTGACATTTTTTTGTTAAAATGGCATCCATATAGGTAAATACACCTGCATGGACAGAAAGTGATGCCTTCATTTAGACCACAGTTTTAGTTTAGTTTTAGTTGGTGTCAAAAGTGTGCCTCTACAATCACAACCAAGTTGCACCAAGAAGCAACTGTTCTATGAAAGTATGAATTTGCTCTTTGAAGAAATACACACAAATGTTTGACAACAAATTTTTCTCCAATCAGAGATGTAATAGCATAGTTTCATAATAAAAATGTTTCACTACTATGCCTCTGCTTCCATTGAAGAAACACAGCCATGAAAGCAAACTGCATTCTGTGTTTTGTTAAATATTCACAGAACCTTTTCCAAAATGATGACTTTTCTTCTCATCTCCTGAAGGCACACTTCAAAAGCAGAGGGCAAAAAGAGAAAAAAAAACCCAACCACATTCCAATGTATTAGTTTAATCTTATGAAGAAATTAAAACCCCACCTTGACATTCAAAACATAGCTTACACTTATAAGGTAAAAAAATTCGAATTTATTTCACAGTGAGCACAACTTAGGGAATTCTAATAAATTAACATCTGCACAACTTCAAATTGTCAGCTAGAGATACCCCACAAGACTAATTATGACCCCAAAAGGCACACTTTTGACAAAGATTTTTGTTTATTTTGGAATTGCAAAGATTTACATCATCTTACTGAAAATAATGATAAATCAAAGAAAACTTTTAAGATTGTCAACTTTTACAGAAAATATTTTGCACAACTCCAATCGTCAATAACATTTTCTGATATTCAGATAAACACATGGCATGTATTAGTTTCACAGACACATAGAAAAGCATATTATCTGACACACTGATAAGAAACAAGTGTTTTAAAAGAAAAAGGTTTCCTGTGTTGCTATGAGGAAAGATCTTTGTGAGGAGAAATTTCTGGATTTTCTTCCTTCTGTATATAATTTAGAGTATGTACAGCGTGTATGGGAGAGATTCCCAGAACTTAACTTACTTGTTGTGGATTTTTTGTTTTGTTTAAGAAATTAATATTAGTCCAGATTAATTACTGATGAAAATTTCAGCTGAGTTGTACCACCAATAACTTTAGTTTCGTGAGTCAAAAACCCACAAAATGAACAAACAAAAAGCCCACCACATTTTTAAAAGCTGATTAAGATAGTTGTACAGTTTCTGAGGTCCCTATGGATAGATGATCTTAAAGCTTGAGATAACCTTAATACCATGACCTTACATAAACCACAAAACAATTCATGCGAACAAAAAAACCCCACTGCCTGGAGTTGTTAATTGTAGCACCTAATGGCAATAATACACAGTAATCAACCAATGTAGGGGATTTTCCCCCCTCCTGCATTATGGATACTGCAAATGTGTTAAGTTTTTTAAATGACATCTTGTATAAAAAAAAGGAGGATCTGAGTGGAACACAAATTTGTCAGACGATAAAGCTAAGCTGTTTACAAAGCAGGATTTATTGATGAAATCAGACTGACCATTGACTGCTTTAGTATAACAAATGATTGTTAAAATGGCTTTACTGCACAGATCCTAGGAAAATGCAGAGCATGACTACTAACAAGATCTGTTAGTTTGCAAATATTTTCTTATTGGCTAGATAAACAGATTCTTGGTGCTTCAATGACCCCCCCCTCAAAGAGCAGATACATAAAAGTATTTTTTAAAAGTGGCAGTATGTTTTGGTTTTATGAATGGAAGAATTTGGGTGGTTTTGAACAACTTTCAATGCAAAATACTGGCCAGCCATCCTAAAAATGGAATGGCAGACTTAAATTTCATTTGGTATAAAGAATGGATCAATACTGTAATAACTGTTTAGAATGGCGTCAGCTCCAAAGTAGTACATAAGGCCTTGACCTATTACATTAGCCAAAAGACAAAGTGCATCCGTGAACTTCAGCTAATAGGAAATTTAAAATACCAGATTATTTTTTGAAACCATATAAGGGGATTATTGCCAATTCTTTGGCCTGGGCAGCACTGTTGCTGTTTAACTAGATTTGCTAAAACCGCCTCAATTTTGGCTTCAGATCCTTCTGCCACTGTAATAAATGGAAGCAAATCCATTACAGTGATTTCACACTAGTTTAGCAGGGATCAGAATCTAAACTAGTTTTGTTTTGCTTCCAATCTCCTGAGTATCACCACTGCACAGGCTATTTCCTAATTTAACAGGGGGTTAAATTCAGGGGGTTCTCACAGACCTCACAGGCATAACCCAAAAGATGCACTTTCTCTAGGCCCTTCTAACTGGTATTGGTAACTCTGTCATATTAAAGGCAATTTCCTAAACAGAACAGTTTTATTCTTAAAGAATATAGACTGCAATTGTTGTTTGCTGCAAACATTTACTAGTGCCTTATTCATACAAGCTTTTGTTTAACTGTTCCTCACCTGAAGTCCTGCTAAAGATCCTGTATCTAGTACTGAGGCATAGAGCAAACTTCCTAAGTAAGAAGACATTGTGATGTTTACAGTTCAGTACCTAAAACTAGAGCCACAAAAAGACAAAAACTGACTGCAAGATGTTGGTCCAAACCACAAGCACATCTAAACTGGAGCATTTTTACCCAATTCCAGTTATAGAACTAAATTTCATAATTTACTCCTGGCTTCTTTATCCAATCATCTACAACAGTTGAATTATTCTGGCTTGCCAAGCTATGAAATCTGAATTCTCCCAATATGTGGCTGCTATGAAAAGCATAATCACAGAAATTCCTGTAAGCACAGCTTGAAGTCCAAATATGACACAGTGGCTTTCCAGATCTTGCATGTTTAGTCTCAAGTTGTTTTGGGCCAGCTACTTTTTCTACCTGAAGCATGAACTAGGATCCACAACTACTCTCACCTCTTGTTTGAAGACCAGAAAGGCAAGGATTATGTGCTACAGCACAATGGCTATAGCTGTACCCTAACAGATTGAGGTTTTACCCTATGTAGGACCAGGTATTCCTCCCAGTAAATTCAGGCTGTGCTGGTGGTTTAGAAGAGAGCCTGAGAAACAAGTAGAAAAGCCTTCAAATGCTATTTTTATTTTTAAGACCTCCCTATTATTTGCTATACTACCAGCTACCTAAATTCTACTCCTTTGTTGAGATTCACACACATAAAAACTGAAAAATTAGGTTCTGTTTCCTTCAAGTTAACCCTAATCTAAGAAAAAATCCAGAAAATGTATAGGGGTTTTTTGTGAGTTTAGCATGTACTTACTGGAGTCATGAGAATGCACTCTTATTAAGATGGTAAAAACATCAGCTGGCTCTTCCAGTTTTTCAATCTGAAGTTCTAAATATCCCTGTCTTAGATGATTATACACTTGACTCCTGAGAATGGCCTTATAGAGTGCACTAAGTTATCTTCAAACTTTCTGGTCTTCAAAATTAACTCTTCATTTTAATACAAATATACTGACTAAATGTTTAGTATGTTTCCAGATGGTAATTTCTGGTGCTGTGTTTTTCTTCCACTCTTACCCTTTCTCTACCTACAGCTATCATATATTCATGGTTTTTCAGTCATCATTATTCCAATGAAATCTATGTAAAGAAACCAGAATGAATCCTTGGTGTGTTTAAAATTCACAATGATGCCTTCTGAGTTGAAGGTACGACTTCTAACACTGCTCCACTTCTAACACTGCAAGGTATAGCAGTTCAACTGATACTGTAGGAGATTGATTTCTTAGCTGTAGTTTTTCACTTTAATTACTGCTGGATGTTATTTATGAATTTCTCAGTATTGAATCAGGTTGCTCTTGGATCATCACTTTGCACAAATGCCTTAGAAGCTTGCCAAACTAGCATGTAAAGAGACCTCATTCAAAATAGTTTAGACAAGAAAAGAACTCGTGCTTTACACTCTGAAGGGTGCTGAAGTCAATGGATAAACTCTGGTCCTATAATAAAGTGGAGCTTTCTATTGTACCTCCTGTTTAGATTAATCCTGCATGGGCTTCCAAGAAAGTCTGTGACAATTGTTTGTTTGAATTACCTTGCCATCAGGAATTTAGAGAATCTGAAAATAATCCAGCTGTATTGAGTGGTTCAACACAGTAATGTCAAGTGGGTTTTCATGAAAACACGTTTGTAATACATATCCATACGATACAAACTACATTAACATGCTAATGTCAGGTTTTCCCTACAGTTCAAAAACATGTAGGATAAAAATCAAGCTACGGCAGCCTATTTCTGAAAACTTTGTTAAAAATAGATTTTAAGGATGTAATCCAATTCTGGCTGCAAGTTATTCTGCTATAGTAATGTAGTCAGCTTTATTTTGTTCACAACAAATTCTACACTGCAATTTTACAGGAAGACTCAATAACTTTTTAACCCTGTAAAATAACCACGATCAATCTGCCTTTAAGAACAGGAAGAAGGTTGATGGCCAATTTAGGCTGCAGATTATAATACAGAATATAATAAAAATAGCTGTCAACTGCAGCATTCCAGAGGATGATTTTGTGCTAATTCATGTTGCATGGCCACAACCATGAACAATATGAATGACATGTATCACAGTGGTGCTGCATGAATACATGGTGGACATTGACTCTCATGCAGTAAAATCCATCCCTCTTGTAAAAGCATAAAATGTAGTAAGAGTAGAGAGGAAGGGGCAAAAAGAGCCAGAGGCAAACTAACTTGGATCGAGTTAATGGACTGGATGCTGACATTAAAGCTCTGGACTGCATTTTTATTTTGTTCCTTTCTCGGCAAAATCCTGTGTTTCTTATGCATCCTCCTTGCTCATCTTTATACGAGTGAACTCCCATGGTTGTTTTCAGAATGAGGAAGGGACCTTTAACAACTACAAACTTATGCTTAGCAGAAAGAAATCAGCATGAATAAAAGTCCATTGATTTCTGTCCAGCAGGTACCAAGTAGTAAAGCACACTATTTGAAATGGGACTCCTCCTTGGACATTAGAAGTTTCTAGTGTAATACAAGCAAAAATTGACAGCGTAGCACGCGCCTGCAAATTTCACATCACACGCGGCATTTGCTTGTGATTTGTTTGTTCTCTCAATGTACAAATACAGTCATCAGACAGATACCATTCTGAACTGCTGATAAACTGGTGAAAACTAAGCACAAGTATCAGGCAATCCAACTTGACACACTCAAATGAGGTAAAGGATTCCTCCCAGAAGAGCTAACTGTATAAAGTTTATAAGTCACCTAGAAGCTAGAATGATTTTCAAATGTAACTTTTAGGGACTTGATGGGGGTTTTAATGGGGAAGGAAGGTTTCTGTTAAAGATTAAAGGCATGCACTGTTATATGTAGTGTCTAAGCAAAACAGCATAAAAATGTAAAATGAGAAGCGCTTCAAATGGAAGTATGTAGACCAACTTTTTGCTGACTGACCTGCTAACAAGTATTTTCTAGTAGATCTCAATCTAGCAGATCTCAATGTTCAATTACTTCACAATAATCTCTTTAAATTACTCTGCAAGTATTCCTTATTTGTATTTCTTCAAGTGACACTGTACCTATATTCAGTGTTTTACTTGAAACTTGACAAAAAAGCAGGATGCTTCTGGAAGCAAACAAAGAACACCAAAGCTGTTTCTTTCTAAAGGTCAGAGGACTTCCTCTCATCTAACTTGTCCTTTTATTGTTTCCTACTTCTTCAGCAACCCACTCCAGGCTGACATTTGTCATGGCTTGAGTAGAAAAGAAAATGAAGTATTTTTAGTCACCTGCTGTTTCTGAAAACTGCTGGCTGCTCAACACGTTCTTGCCCTTTGACAGATTCCTCATCTAATGAGATACTAGAAGTATAATAAAGGAGGCCAAGCACATAATTCCAGGTGCCTCACGTAATTCTTGACCTGGAAAGACACGTATGCCAAACCTGGAAAAAGAGATGGATGGTGGGGGTGGGGAGAATGCTTGGCCAGCTTTAAATGAGGTAGAGGTTTTTCTGATTATATAAATACCTCTTCTGGTGAATTTGCTTTATTCTAGAATGAACCACCCTTTTCCACACAGCCAGATTTGCAGTGACTGAAATGTGTGGCCAACTTCAGCATGAAAAGGTGAGAGGCCAAATGTCCCTCATCTCTATGAATTGAACTAATTTCTTCACTATGTAAGAGAGGTGGAAGAAGCAGGTAACATTCCCTCTTCTGAGGGAGTAGGCCAGGTTGCTACTAGAAATAGAGCTGATAAGGTTTCTAAAAGAAGCAAAGATCTTGCGCATCTGACTTCTATTATTTCTCACAAGATGGTGCATCTCTACAGCTTTTGTACCAATTTCTTTGCGGCAAGCTGTCAGACTTCTCAGGAAAGCTCCGTTTCCTCCTTCTCCCTATGCTCAAGACAGTTGTGACATCTGCTTTTAACAATCTCCAGATTCTTCAAAGACATTTCTAAACTAGGCTGTAAGAATTTTCCCTGTGAAAAGGAAAAATGAAGTGCAGGTTCAGTGAGGAATCGAAAGAACCTAGTACAAATATTAAAATACATAAGAAATCAGGATCAAAACCACAAGGCATTCTCATTTTTGCCAACAAATGAGACTTGGGAAGGCAAACAAAAGGCTAATGCAGTACCTCAGATTAATGGGACTGGAATTTATAAACCAAAACTCTTACTTTTATGGACAGTCCCCACATCTGAACTGCTGCTCTCAGTATGGAGAGATGCAGTGAAGAATCAGAGAACTATACAAAGATTTCAGCATTCAAAGCGTTATGTCCATTTCTCAATGTATACAGCTTAAAAGATAGGCTAAAAAATGGGATTATGTGTATATTTATACAGATCTGACTGCCAAATAATCATTGAAAACCAGTCACTTCTCTTAGCAGTTGTGTCTTCAGATATCACCACAGAGATCTTACTGAATATGCCTGGAGAAAGGCAGAAAAGCAACATCTGTGGCAGCAAGTAAGCCAACCACAAAAAAGCTGCAAGCCCATTTTCCAAGTGCTGGTTGATACAATAAAAGCATTCAAGTGTCCCCATCCAGCTCAGCTTCCAAATGTCCTTGTATCAGATTCCAAATACAGACTTGAGGCTCCTCACACACAGACTCAGAGACACGTCCTCAAAGGAAAAATCAGTATCTTTGCTAGAAGAGCTTGGAAAATCTCTAGCACAATTACTTGTTCCACTGCTGTCCTACTCTTAAATAAGGCTGACAGGAAATAGTACAGCTGTCTGGAAAGGGCCACATATCCTTTACTAGAAAATGCAAATATGCACACAAAGAGACTCAGAATAATGAGTTACCAAAGTGGACTCCTGGCTGCAGCACAGAGGGACATCAGTGTCACCATTTCTGATAGCACACACCAAAGCCATCTGCTCACCTTGTCATTCGCACACTGCATGTGGGCCAAAGCTCACTTTTAAAAAAAAAACAAAGGACAGTGTTTCTCTCGGAATGAAACATTCCAGAGAGGATTATACTTGTTTTTTTCTTTTTAATAGAGAGAACAGCAATCACTGCCCTACTTTTCTTCCCTTTCCACACTCCACTTTGCAAATTAGCAAATGTTTCCACCATCTCTGCCTCATCTTTTTCCTTTTCAAGCTATTTCCTGAACTCTGTTTCTGAATCCCTTGCTGCTGCTGCTTTGTCTGCAAGGATGAATCCCTGCAACTTGCATTGTTGGTGCTGTAACATCCTACAAGGTTACTTCCACTAGCTTTACCTGAAGTGCTCAGAAGGAGGAAGTGCATGCACACACTGTTTAAAGACACACAAATTACTATGTATGAAGACAAGGGAAGTCAGGGCAAAAGCAGAATGCAGGCAATACCTGGACAGGGAAGGGGTCTAAAGTCATACTCCTCAGTCCGATTTCACTTTGGCACACCCAAAACCTGTATCAGGATCTAGAGCTCAATTTTGCAAACCTTGCACAACTAACACAAGCCTTGCCTCCAGGTATTCTGTTTGCTGTTGGCCTGGAGTCACTCTCCAGGTTAACCTGCCAAGCTAGGCAATAACAAGCGAGTCAAAACCACAGACAACTTCAAGCCACGAGACCTCACCTTTATCCTCCAGGTGGCATTTGGCCACAGAGGGGTCTAACCTGGGTACTTGTCATCTTGTGACAGTGAAGATGGTCCAAGCTCACCATCATATACAACATCACTACATTCAAAAGAGCAAATGAAAAATATCAGCTCTCTGCAAATGTATTTTAAATCTCTGTGTGTGACTTTGGCACTGCATTTTATTCCCCAACACAATCTAAAAATATCAGGAGTCCTGTGTAGAGTTTGCAGAGCAAAAAGGGTGTGTACTATATGTTTCCTACTATACCTCTTCTGATGGAATAAATATCAAATAGAAAAATCTGTCTAAACTTATTTTGAAAACTGCATGGCCAGCTTATGCAGTAGCTAGATATGTGGCAAGGTTACAGCATTACTCTCTAAGGAGAATACAATTAATATGTGTATATCTTTTGTTCAGTTCAAGCACTGTGTAGTCTCCAAGTTCAGCTATGAGAAGTAGGGATCACTTCTCATTATCCTTCCTATTCCAAACCACAGTATTTATCACAGATGTGTACAATACAGCAGCATAGCTTAGGCCTGTTATATAGGTCAGTCTCTGCAATGCACATGAGAACATAGTTTGCCACTGCAAAGGAGAGTGGCTGCAAAATCTATTTTGGATAATCCAATTTATATTTGAGGAAATCAATGTGTGGTCATTTCTAGAACTGTGAATATAAGGCAACTGCTGCATGCTTGTATATTTGATAAGTTTTATTATACTATATCCTTATATGAATGCCTATGCAGTGTAAATGCTTTAATATAAGATACTGAATGGTTTTTTTACACATTATTTTCTAAACAATGCTACATTTTACTGCATGTTTATTCACCCTTTTGTGTTGGTACAAAGTGCAAGCTGCAAGACACATGATTTTAATAACTTGCACAGCTGCTATTCAAATCCATTATAAAAACACGTTCTTATGTAAAGACTTAATTTGGCAAGAAATGTGCTTCCTTTAGACAATGGGCTTGGTTCACAGCAATACCTGTGTACTTAATGTTTATTTATTAAAAAAAAAATACAGCATTATCCCTGAATCCATAAATGAGGCCATTGAGTCTGCTGAGAGCCACTGTGTTGGCATGCTTTTGTACCTTTGAAAATGTAAATCTGCATTTACTAGGAAAACAGATGACCTGTCCTGATGCAAGCTGTAATTGAAAAAATCCAATCCTGAGCAGCCACTATCTTTGGTGCTGCAGGATGATAATGTAGCAATCTTTTTTTTTTCTTTAAACAACACTTAAAGTTCATACTCATGACCTTAATACAAATAATTCATGTTACTTGATTGTGAACTGGGCCCACTGTTTACAGCATTACTATTTCAAAACCAAAGTTCAATGCAATTAACAAAATTGATCAAATTTATTTGTTTGGAAGAAAAAAGAGAAGAGATCAATTTTGCTGATGCTTTGGAGAGCTGGCTCAGAACAGAGTGCTGCTTCTGTACCAATGCATTTTAAATGTAAGGAAATCACTGGCTGAAAGACTGACAGCTAAGACAGCATTGTCAGTGGTAATATACTGCTGGAAACTAAGTTACCAATGATATAGCATAAATCAAGGTAGTAATTCATTAATTTAAAGATATGTAAATACTGATTTTAATGCTGCAGCATCACAGAGATCATTTTTCACTGCTTTGATATCCAATGATTCGTAGTACTACACAAACGTATTTTATCTGCTCCATTTTTTAGGTTTGGTATTTTCATTCAAAGCAAAGTAACTCCCATTTCTTTGTACTGCACTGAAATAAAGAATCTTGTTTCAGTACATAATGCTTTTCTTATTCTCTCTGGTCTGTTTGTTTCTATGAGCACGAGATCCCAGATATCAGCCCCTACTGTCCAGCTCCCAGTGCTGTGTACACACGCACCCCAGAGGCAGAGCAGGTAACACTGACAGTGCACCTGGTGCCTCCCTGCAGAGCTCTGCAGAGCCTGAGCAGCGCTGGCACTGGTGCCACACCACTGGGACTTCTGCCATGGGGTCCTCTCTCCTAGTAGATTTGCACTAAATTTCTAGTTGGAATCTGGGAAAGCAGGCATTACCCAGATTTCTCATTTCTCAGGAGACTCACAGAGTCATTGTGATTTTCTGTTGCCAGGACTGCTGTCGCATTCTGTTAAGACTACAGGAGTCCTAACCAAATGAACATATATTCCCCTCTGATTTGCATCTAAAAAGCTGCTACCAGGTTTAGAATTTACCAAATTCTAAATAATTCGCTCTATGGAGACCCATGTTCCAAATAGTTTGGAAATGAGAACGCTCAGCAGCAAAGAATACTCAAACAAAAAGGTGAAGACTGACAGGGGATGGGAGGAAGCTGAATTTCCCAAGATAAACACCGGCCCCAGTAGCTTGTGCTTTTTTGAGAGCTGTTTTATGTTGCACCAGCAAGGCAGCTTTTGACTGCACAGGTCCCAGTGGGTGAGCTGCTGCCCTGTGACCCACAGAGTTTCAAATACAACACCTGAACAGATTTCAGGTACAGCAGGAGTGATGGGGGCAGAACAAGGAGAAAGAATCAATTCCCATGAAGAGAAGCTTTACCTTAATTCCCAAACTACTTATATCCCTGTTTGTGGTTTTGGGGTTTTTTTTACAATATCAGAGCACCTCCCTTTCACATTTTCTTTTCTTTTTGCAAGACAATTCTTCTACTTCGTTATTATTTTAGCACCCATTTTCATGAAAAATGAAGTATACACTTAACAAAAATATGCATTTATGAACTCAATATTCTTTTCAGATATGCAGCTTCACAACAATCATATGAAGCAAGAAACAAAATATTAGTCCTGTTTACAGACAATTAGCAACTGTAATTGCTTGCCGTGCACTGTATCACTTATTAGCTTGCAAAATACACAAAATTTAAATTCAGCTGCTGACATCTATTTTCATGTTAAATTTCCTTTCCAAATATGCATTTTCTCTGGAAATATGCTTGGAAATGTTCAGATGCATTCCATAAGAAGGCAAAAAAATTTTCAATCCCAGTAGCTGAAAAGAAATCAGCTGCAATGTCACAGCTACAGTGCAGGCCACTGCCCTGGACTGGTTCACAGAGAAGGAAGGGATTTTATCCTATTCCCTGCCTTTGATCACAACAGGATTTGTGCTTGTGTGGAATGAGATGATCATGGTGAAATGGATGGGTCCTCTCTCCATTCAGAATCACATGCACTAGAAAGGCCTCCTTTCAAGTAAAGCAGACATTGCTATAATGTTTTTCATAGGATACATCCCTTTCCAACTTGATACCCCCTCCAAGACAGCATACACATTTTATCAATTAAAGCAGGGCACTGATCCCAAAGATGTTGACATCTCCAAGAACTTTACAGTTTCCTACAAAAAAAGAAGCCCTCCCCACCCCCTGATTATTTTTTGAGTACTAATATTCATTTCTCATGGAGTGCCACATGTATTTAAGCAATGCTGCACTGAAAGAACCCAGCAAGTGACAGCACCTGTGCCCCAGTAGGAGCAACAGCAAATCAGCTGTGCTATGCTCTTGGACTTTGCTAACCCCTTAGGTGCCAAGTGACAAAACAAAAAGTAGAAAAGCCATTTTCTTTCACATATGGGTTTCTTAACAGTATTGCCATGGTTTAACCCCAGCCAGGAGCCAGGCCCCCCAAGCTGCTCACTCACTGCCCCACCAGCAGGGCCAGGGAGAGAATGGGAAGGGTAAAAGCTGGAGAACTCGTGGACTGAGACAGAGAGAGTTTAACAGGGAAAGCAAAAGACAAACACACAGGGAAAGCAAGACAGGGAACTCATTCACCAGTTCCCATGGGCAGGCAGGTGTTCAGTCATCCCCACGAGAGCAGGGCCCATCACAGGTGCCAGGGACTTGGGGAGACAAATGCCTTCACTGCAAATGTCCCCCCACTTTCCTCCTCCTTCCCCCAGTTTATATCCCGAGGAGGATCTCCTATGGGCTGGAATATCCCTTTGGTCAGCTGAGGCACCAGTCCCAGCTGTGTCTCCTCCCAACATCCCATGCAGGCCCAAATTCCTTGCCAGGCACAGCAGCATGGAAAGCAGAAATGGCCTCAGCTCTGTGCAAGCCCTGCTCAACAATAACAAAAACATCTCTATGTTACCAGCCCTGTGTTCAGCACAAATCCAAAACATAGCTCCTGGGAAGAAAATGAATCCTACCCTGGCCACAGCCAGCACAAGCATGCTCTCTATAGTAGCTGAAGTGCACAACACATTAGTATTGTGCTGAGACAGATTGTCCCTGGTTAAATAACTCCTGAACAGCCTATGCTTGTTGTCCCAGCACAAAACTCCAGCCCACTTAGAGAATTCTGCTAAATATAACCCAGGTTTTGGAACTGTATTATAGAAAAAAAATATTCAGAGCAGGTGTTTTGCTCACTGCGAGAAATCTTCCAAATCACTTCATTCCTGCTGCCCCACAACCAATGGTGGAACAGTGTCATCAAAATGATGCACAGGAGGTCTGAAATCAGAGGGCAGAGAAATCGTCGAACAGCAACCAACTTTTCAGGCTCAATTTTTTCCTCTGAACCAAGTCCTATTCTGAGACTGAGAAGGGATGTCTTTCTTCAAGCCTTCCACAGCCTTCCACAGCCTGCAGTTTAAAACTCATTCATGATGCTAGAGAACACAAAGATGAAAGCACAAATCATGGCTCAGTACCAAAGAGTCATGTTCCAGTCCCTACTCTGTATCCTTTTTATGGATGTAGCCAATAATGAACCAATATGGCAGTAAGCCCTCAGGTAGATATTAGTGCTGGTGTAACACAATATTCCCAAAGACTGTGTTCAGCCTGCCAACAGCATGCCAACACATCCCCAGGCTCCCAGAAAGGTCATGTCTTCTACAGCAAAACCAGCTCAGTGAGCTCTCTGTTAAAGGCTCATTTAAAACCAAAGGATCAGCACATTCATTTCTGCTCATATTGATACAGAATTTAGAGTTGCAAATACTGAAAACCTCAGGGACAGCCTTTTCAAAATGGGCCCTGGTTGTATTAGAACCACAGCAAATACTTTACAGATAACCAAAGCAGCAAAGTCTACATCCAGTGGTTTTCAGACTAAGAATACTCTCCTGAACACCTTCAATAAAAAAAATATATTCTCCTCTACAAGCAGAGGAAAGAGAGTAAGGCTGTGGTATCAGCTTAATGAAAAAAAAAGAAAAAAAAAGGCAATATAGGCCTTTTTCATATAGGCAATGAAAATAGCATCCCAAGCTGTGGCTACCATTCTGAAAAGCCTGGTCCCCAGCTCTAAGTATCAAACTCTCAGCAGAATAATCTTTCAAAAACACCATGTTTTCAATCAGCTGACTTGGAGAAAAAAGTTGTTCTAACTCAGTACAGTGGATTCACCCATATCATGGGACACCCTAAATAGACAGAGTGCTCCTTAGGTCTGTACATCAGTTCTTGCAAGGAAATGGTGCAGAAGAGTCAAAGTCTGCACCTCATCACTGATCCATACTCTGACCTAAGTGTACAGCAAAAGTCAGTTTCCACATTGAAGGGTGAAATTTATCTCAAGGCCTCACGTTTTTGCTGTTATGATGCCTTGTCAGAATCAATGCCTGCACAATGGTTATGGATATGTCTGATGGAGGGAGCTACTTGACATACACCCTTCTTTCTGGGGACTTGATAAAAGTCACTCACACAAGTAAAAAACCCTGCAGGTTACAGGGCAAGAAACATGTTACATTGTAGTGAGTGAGTAATCCAAGAAAATAAGCTGAATTCTACACTGCACCATAGATGCAAGGTGGAAGGCAGGATAACAAACAGGAAAGTGAAAAAAATAATAAAATCTGAGGAAAAAGCTGAAAAGCACTTCCAGGTATTTGCTCTGCCATGAAGTGTCAGCCCCAACATGCTTGGAGTCCTAAGCCTTCTCCAAGTTTGAAAGCTCCTTAACTAAAACAATTTGTGGAACGAGCCAAGTAAGAAACAGGCAACAATAGAAAACTACTTTTCAAGTATAACCTTACATGCAATATAACAAAAGATAGAGACGTAAAATTTTGATAAGCCAAAATCTTCAAAGGGTTCCATCCTTATCTACCTTTAAGCAGGCAAACGAAAAGTTCAGAACAGCTGCTTAATAGTATGTTTTACAGTAAAATGTTTTCAAATTATCTGTTTTTCCTGTGAGCTTTAGGTAAAAAAAAAAAAAAAAAAAAGAACAAGGAACAAAAATGTTAAGATTATGATCTTTAGTACTTAAAGTCTGTATTGTCAGGAATTCACATTGCTGCTTCTGGCACACTGTGGCCAGACACATCACATTAATAATAAATGCCAGGACTGGAAGTTCAAACAAATTGGAACTTGTTCCATTGCCATTTCTATACAAAAGTTTTATTCATATATCCTATAGAACTGCTTATTTGCAATTCCAGTGAGTTTTGTTAGCCTGTTTTGCATTTCATTAGGTTGATGACGTGGGAGAGAGGTTTACTATCATTATGGCTTCTGGAATGTGTACAGGAATTGAACATGAATTATATTAACAGCAAAGAAATTAATGAGAGAATCTGGAGCTCCAATCTGGAAGTGAGAAGCATTAATTTAAGCTACTACCCAAGTGATTCCTCTTAATCTTCTGCCCACCTGATTCTCTGCACCTGCTGTACACAAAAGTCTCGTTTAGAATAAAGCAGATTCTGTAACAAAACCAGGATGCAAAGAAGGAAGCACACAGATGCATCCTGAGATAAGTCAGCATTCCCGCAGGACCTGTACAAGTTTACAAGCAATGAAGGAAATTCTCTGCTAGAAATGTTTCACTTGCCAGAGTCAGGTATCCCAGATCAGTTTTGGATGGGGGTTCCCGAGTCCCCAGGAGTGGTGTCAAAGGGCCCCAGGGGATCTGCTTGCAGCCTGGCCAGTGGCCACCAGAGCAGTTTGTGGGGCTAAATGCTCAGAGCCCCACCAGACACATTTCCCTACAGGCAGAGGACAGATCATGCAGCCAGCAATGGCCTCTTCCAGAGGCAGAACCTCGTCCTCCCGCAGCAAAGGTGTCTGGTAACAATTTGAAACAATTGACGTATTCCTCACAAACTTAATGTCCTTCTCTTTATCTCAATTAGTGTTATTTTTCCTCAAAACTGCATACAGGCTTCCTGACCTCACAGGCAATGTGCCCATAATTAGGCCTGCCTGATTTCATCACTAGAAATTTGTAGCAAAAGAAACCAATTTAACATTTTAGCCCAGCTCTGAGGTCAAGCCAAGGATCTTTGGGGCACCTGTTGATCAAACTCAAATCCCAGTTGCCCAATGACCTAAACACTGTGCACAGTGACTGCAAGCCCCAGTGAGACTGTGCATCCTCCTGCAGGATTAGGAATTCTTTGCTCTCAAGAGTAACACTTGAGAGATTGCCAAAGATCAGTTCTGTCAGAGCTCAAAGGAACAGCAGCTCACATCAGGAATTTGTGTGTTGGTCATCACTAGAGTACTCAGTGACAAAAGTCTGAATAAATTCACTGCACATCCTTTAATTTATCTGGGCTATGGTAGGTCATAAAAGACATGAGATCAGATCCCAGACAAAAAATTACTACATCTTAGAGTACCAGTGATTAAAGGTCTGACTGTAATTAGACAGAGGGAAACAGAGAGCAGGTATTTACTGCTCATTTAGTCTCTCTCAAGAATACTTCAAGAAACTGTTTCTTCTTTAAAATAACAAAAAGAAATGCTTGTACACTGTGAAAAGGGAATTATAAAATTATATCATCAGAAAAATAAGCAACTTTGTTGTAGCAGCAGTGTGTATAAAGAATTTCCAAGATGTCATGGCTAATACTAACAGCTTTCTCTGGCATGCTGAAGTATTCAGGTATTCCCAGATGGCACAAAGATATTCTTACACACTTTGCTTTACCCTGGAACTAGATAAAATGTTTCATCTCATTTCAATCTCTCCTCAATTTGCCATAGTAGGGGGTACCATTTTCTGCCAGGAGTCCTAGACTTATGCACAGCTAGTAAAGCTCTTTTTCTCAAATTTGCTGGTGTTCCCAGATGAGCAAACCTACAGGTCACCAGAATTACTTTGTACATACAGAATCATGGGTGATGAGCAGAAAAAGTGCAAAGCCAATAAATCTATGAAGCATAAATGACCTAATGTACCATGAAGCTCCTAACAGGCTTTTTCCTTGGCTCTGTAGCAGAGAACTACCTCAGCTGTCACCAGAGATTCAATTCAAATCCTACAAGATCTGCTGAGACACTTTCAGTTTCCAGACACACATTGTCCTGCTCCAATGCTTCCCCTTCCTGAAACAACAATGGAAAATTATGGGGAATTTGACAAAAAGAAACGTGCCAATTTGAGGATTGCATCACAACTAAACAGGCATCACATATTTTAATATTGCTTTGCTTTACACAAAGTCCAAGCTTAGGCAAAGAAAAACATCTATTGTCAGCATTGTAAGGTACATTTCAGCTCTCATCCCAGCACACCTCCACTTGTCTGCCTTAGGGGCTAGGGCCAGCACCAAAATGAACAGTGTCAGTAAATACTATTCCTCAACATTTAAAAACTGTTAGCTCCAGAGACAAAGAGAAGTAGCAATAAAGAAACAAAGGCGTGTTCTGACTCAAGATTATTTCTGATCACAGTTGCCACATAAGGGTACAAGGCAGAATGTGCCTACAAACAAAAAGATCTGGAAGTCAGTTCATGTAGCATCATTCTCCTGGGCCTTTGTATGTCTCCATGAAAGGGTGTTACCATTTCATTTGACTTCAAACTCATTTAAGAACCAAATAAATCCTTAGAACAGGGACTACACACAAAAAGTCACAGCCCACGCTGGCGTCGCACCATGTGTGGGTGCTGAAAGGGGGGCAGGTGAGTCTAGCAGCTTCTAGGTATTTCCTGTCCAAAAATGCAGGTATTCTGAGAAGTAGTTCTCAGAATAAATCTTCTTCATAGTTTCAAGCCAAATTAAAAAATAGGCAGGTGCCACCCTTCTGCCAAGCTGCTGAAAAATGGCCTTCACAGCAGAAGGGTTGTGTGGAAAACGAATGATTCTCCCAGCACAGTTATTTGCTGTGCAGAAGAGCCTGTGTAGTCCACTGGCCTGGGTACACATCACTGTAACAAAGAAATCCATGCTGGGGGAAAGCTTGGTAATGAAATGTAAGGAAAGGAGAAACCTAAGTAAAGCTGATCTTCCAAATGGCAGCAGTGCTTTCTGCTGGATGTCACAGGGCTCCTGTGCTCCTTCCGTGCCCAGCAAGGGAACAGAGAGCACAACACGGTCACTTTGCCTTTCATACCTGGGTCTCTCAGTCTGGAGCTGCTCCCAGTCCACTTGGAGAGGGACAGAACACTGTCATTTCTTTGTGGGATAGGTTCCTTTGTTTCTGGCAAAGATGTATTCGTATTTTATTTCTCTGGGAAAGAACAAAGACAGTTTCTCTGCAGGGTTTTAATTTTAGATCTTTTCAGTCCCCAGGCTTGCTCAGGCTATTGCTCTGGGCAACAAACTAGTCTATTGAAAAGAGTGCAATGAAAAGCTGGCATTGGTAAGGTCTGTTACAACAAGCAGGAGGCTCTAGAGGAATTTAACAAACATGAACAAAGCACAGCAAAAACACTGAAGGGAAAAAATCCTTTGCTGGCCAAGCTGACACCATATGTCATTTGCCCTTAAAAACCTATGGCCTGTGCAGACATGAAGCCACAGGGGATAACATCATACCAAGTCTGGAGGCGGATTCAATAGGTTATCTAGGGCATTCTTCTTCTCCTTTGCAGGATTAAAAGTCCCTTTACATCCCATGTGCCAGGTCAGCACTCACTACTCCTTCTTTTACCACAAGAGCAACCAAACTAATCCCTGCTTATTCACACCCCTCAGTCTTGACCGAGACAATCTGAAAGATTTAACAGAAACTGGAGTGAATTTATTTCATTAAGTAATTGCAGAAATTCAAACCGAGTTTGCAAACCCCTTTAATGATGCTAATCACCTTCTTATTTCTGTCTGTGTTTACTTGTTTTGCTTATCATTTAAATGCACAGAGTGCATTGCCTCTAGGTGAAGTTCAAGCCTGCACAGAACATGCCTTAAACCAAAGAATGAGGCTGCAAAAATGATGAATTCTCACACATTGCTACTAACTAGGTGCAACCTTTCTGTGCATTCACTGCAGCCCTCTGGGGACAGTTAGAGGATAGGGGGCTCAGTGCCAGTTTTACACTATGTAAGAATCTCCACCAAGCTAGATGCCCTTTTTGCTATCCAAAGAAGGAAGCTCAGAAGCCCTGGATGTTTTTCTTTCAGGTATATGTTTTGTCCTGCCTTGAAAATAGCTGAGTGTTAGGGTATTTGCAGAACTTCAGATTGTGCCATTTTTAAATTTCAGAGCAAGATCACTCCAACTGCCTGAGCCAACTCATATTTCATCCTCCCCAGGCATCTGAAATGGCTTTTCTATCTGGAGTGTGTGTATGTCCTACAAGGGGCAAAACAAAGGCTCCTACCATTATGCAATTTTGGGCTGGAGTTAATACATTAAAAAGAAGAAAGCTGTTCATGAGATATAGGAATTTTCCCTTGGCAGTAGATCTTCTCACTTAACCTTTTCTGCTTTTATGCAGCGCTTCTGTTCACACAGATGCAGGGAGACCCACAGATGGTCACAGGGCTGCTGTGATACAGACCATAGCCAGCAGAAAAATTAGCTCTCAGAGAGTGTTCACTGCAAACCTGTGCTGTGCTATGTGTAACTCTCTGCAAATGACCCTTAATAGTCATGGAAATGAGTTCCATTTGGCATGAATCACAGAAGCTGCCAAGTGAGGGCCTCTAAAATGGGCCTGTTAGGGAAGAGAAATGCTGAGCTGTTGTACTTTTTTTTTTAGCACTCATAAAGTGGGACAGCTGCTGTTTAACAGTTAACTGCAGGAAATAAATGGCAAAAGTCATAGGTGCTGCAGGTAAGGAAGGCTACCTGCCCTTTATCTAAGCAATTTGCATATCAGACCTGAACCACAATCAAAGGTTGGTATTCTTTGTAAACCATCTCTTAGTGACAGCTATCAGGTATGGCTGTTACTAAGAAGGTAGAAAACACATCACATTAAAATCCTCAAAAGTTGTCATTGAGCATTTCCAGCCAGGCACAGTAGTACTAAGGAAGCATGCTGTGTGCCATTTCAGATCCAATATAATCACCATGGCTGGAACCTCTGGAGTGAGAGCCCTTAAAGGATATGCAACAAGCAGCTCATAATCCCTTACCATCCATCCCATGGCCACGGGAAGCCTCTGCTGCAGGTGCACAAACAGTGCACCTTACTGCTTTCACTGCAAGTCAGCTCTGCGTGCTGCTGGGCATTGCCTCCCTGACCTTCTTGGCCAACAATGAACAGAAAGCTGATTTATCACATATCAGCTCAGAAGTCCTGCTACAGCTGAGAGGCAGGAGCTGTGATTTAAATCCTCGTGGGCAAGGGCAAGAACAAGAGCCAGATCTCAGCTGCTTATGCCCTGAACATCAGGGTCCTGGACTCCAGTGTGAGGGAAGAGGCAGCATTACCCTCCCAGCAGCTTTAGCAGAAGCAGCAGGAGCTCTGTTCCATGGGAAGCCACGTGGGCACCGTGTGTGATCTGAGTATCCTTTCTAGATCAAACCTCTGAGGAGGAAGAGCACCTAGTTTGAGATGTTTCTAGGTGTGCAGTAATGACTAAACTACTCCTCCCTAACAGACTCAGCCATGTGAGGCAGCAGGTTACCTAAAACCATGCCCGCTCAGTAAAAAAAAAAAAAACCCAAAAAAAAAACCACCAAAAAAAACCAAAAAACAAAAAAACACCCCAAAACAAACAAACAAAAAAACCTAAAAACCCCAAACAAACATTAAAAAAAACCCACCAAAACACCCCCCCCCCCAAAAAAAAAAAAAAAAAACCAAACCAACAAAAAACCCAAAAAGACCAACATCTGCACTCAGGAGAATTTCTTCCAAGCGTGCTGTCATCAAACAAAATATATATGAAGAAACCTCTCACGGGAACAGCTTGGGAAAGTTCCCAGTTTCTCATCTGTCCTCATGTTACATGGCAGTTTTGTGCTAGGATAGGATTTGAACTCAGAGAAGTCTGGCACTAGAATCTTACACTTCTAATCATATAAGAGATCTCAACTCAACCAGCAAATGTGTATCACAAACCAACATGCTTCCAGGACCATACCTTGGGGAATTGTGGTGAGTAAGAAATCCTACCAGCTACTCAGAACATCAATTTCATGGACAAGTCTATCCCATCACTGTCTGTCCGTTCTGCAGGAATGACACAGGAGTGACAAATGCACTGTTTAATGCACCCTGGACTTACAAGTGACACAGCAGTGAACCCAGAAAGTCTCAATTGCTGTTTAATGGTACCACATCTTTGCTTTTCACCCCAGAGGGAAAAGCCTACAGCAGTAATAGCCAGTCTCAATGTAGCACAGGATGTAGATACACTGTCATACTCCATGGCAATGTGTGAGGCAGCAAGGAATGAAAAATCTCTAAAATTGCTTCTGTTAAACCATAGACAGTAGCTAACTGCAAATGTAATCTCGTTCAGTCTGTGCTGACAAGGCTGTGAGGCAGGAGGTGTGTTCCAGCTCTGCTGGACTTGCATCCCAAGTTCATTTGCACTACCTCCTCTGCCAGAGCAAGGCCCAGAGGATGGCATTATGTTACAAGGACACATTACCCTGGCGCCCCTTGCCTTCCCCTCTGCTATACAAGCTCAGAGGAGAAATCTCTTTGCTTGGGCACATCCCTAGCTGCTCCTTGCTCCCATTGTTTTGCCAAGCCTAGCATCGAGCTGTGACATTTCAGCTGGGTGTAAATACAGAGGAATAAACCAGAAAGAGATAGGAATGAGATTCACCTTCATTCTTTTAGCTGTTTCAAAATTGCTCATGTCCTTGTGCTGTTTGAGGCCAGAATAATCTTCATGTCAGCCCCAGCACAGTATACAACAGGCTGATAATAACTGTTGTCTCTTGATATTCTCTAGTCTCTTCTCTAAGAGCCAAACACTAAGAGTAAACTTTTGCTGCAATGCCTTTGAATTCAGGTGCCATTGAGACATAAAAGGTTTAATCACAGGCAGCTACAGCAGCCCCTCAGAACTGGTGCAACTGCTAGCACTAATAGTTCATCCTCATCTGCCCTTCCCTCCATTTGACCAATTCCCTGCTGATGCAGCTCTTTGTCTTCAGGACTTCTGCATGGCTGGCTTTGCTCCTAAGATCAGAAACCATCTCATGCAGATGGAGCAAAACGCTGCTGTGATCCAAGCTAGAGAGGTGACAGCAGCACTCCTAGCTCAGTCCATGCTGCTGCCTGCTACTGACCACTCTGAACTGTGGTGCCCAAGCACCAGAAGCTGCGCTTACCATTGTGAAAACCTGGTGGTGACTCCTGTGAACAGCCTGAACAATACAGCAGTTGTTCAGGACCACACAAAGTCACAAGGGTATGCCACTGTGAGATACAATTCCCTCATCCTTATTACACAGCTGATGACCATGAAGGATCGAGCTCCCTAAGGAGCTCGATCAGTGAGTCGAATGCATCAGCAAAGGACTGCAATAAACACAATAATTGAAAAAGGCAGATATTTCATTGTAACCAAGCTGCTCAACTTTGGACATGCATGGAAGCAATGAGATCAGGTTCATTCTGGCTCACTAGATGAAGCTTCCTCAGCATCCACTTTGCTTAGTACCCTGGTAGGTTGTTGTAAGGCCCCCAAAAACCTGCTCAATGAGGTTCTTACATTTTTTAATGTACTCTGAGTTAGATGCAGGGGAGAAATACTGACAAGGTCTTCTCAGGAGGTCAAAATAGCAAAAAACTTTACTGGCAACTTTAGAAAATCAGAGAATTTCAGCAAAAGGTTTAGAGAAGCATTCAATCAACATAAAATATTTCACAAAGTATTAACTTAGTCCATTCAACTCAGTAAACTGCAAGCTTGTCTGATTTTAAATTACTGAAAGCTCTAAGAAGAAGGAATTAGAAGAAAGAGAAAGACAGAAACACTACAGGAAAGAACAATTATAGTTACCACTCCTAATTCCAGCAGTGTTCAGCTCAGAGAAGCTCCAAGAGGAGGCAGGGCCAGGACGGGTGCTTGCCTCATGCCTCAGTTTCAGCGTCCTTTGGCTTTCCTGGGCCATTCCCTGGGGTGGGACTTGCTGCCCATTCTGGGGCAGGGTGGGAGATCCAGGGGCAGGAGTGGAGCATTGCCTGAGCGTGCCAGGGATTGGCAGCCACCAGAGAAAAGCCCCACCTGCCCCTTTCCCTCACACCCACGCACCTGAGATGTGTTCAGCCAGCAATGTCCTCCTGTTGCAGGCCCAGCTGAATTAATGCCCCAAGTTCAATACTTATCTGATACATATTAAAACCTTCTAAGCACCAGTAATTGTAAAATGCAAAACAATCATAAGAACATAGTTGAATTTACAGTAGAAGAAAACATGAATTTTAAATTTCAATCATGAGAGAAATTAACAAATTAACTTTGAATTAACTGCTGCTTTTTCAATGGTCATATTCTCCTAGGAGCAGCCCACTTATCTTAGCACTACAGACTTGATTTTGTAGAAAAAAAAATACATGCTCACATTACTTGCATGTCCAGCACACAACTCTATTGTGTTTTTTAGCCTTCCTAAATATTAAAAAAATACAGTGAATTTTGCTTCCATAGCTGAAGAAGCTCTACTACTTAACTTACAAAAATAAATGTAATAAAGATTAGTTCAGTGAGCCTCTGCTTAGGAAAAATAAACTTTCTGAGTTCTTTTATCTAGTAAAAATAAATAAATTGAAAAATAAAATTATATTTCCTCCTCATCTAGGCTGTACCTTCTGCATTTATGATGCATACATCAAGACGTAATCACATAATTCAAGGACTTTAATCAGGAATAATTAGAAATAATTATATCAATTGTCAACAAGTTATTTGAATAATTGATTGCACATATAGGAGTGAGGCCCTTTGTAGAAGCAGATTGTAAATCAAACTTTATCTGATGAGAGGAATTGGTTATTTTTTTTCACTTTTAGTTTTAGGCATTTTTTGCTACATCCAGCATTGCGATATGATAAATCTAGGACTGGTCTTCTGACCCAGAAATTTTCTCAGTATCTTAAAAAACAGAAAGTCTCAGAAACCCAGAGACACAACAATTAAACTGAAATTAAAAAAAAAAAAAAAAAAAGAGGTAATAAAAAAGGTTTATTGCTTTGAGATAGATCTGGCTCTTTTTCTGCAAGCTCCTTCACTGGGGTTATTTGGGTACATTTTTCATCTTCAGTGTCTGTGACATGCTGTGTCTCTGAAGTATTTCCTAACTGATTTGCAAGTTCCCGAATCAATGCGAAAAAGGCAGAGAGAGGGTTGATATTAAAACCTTCTCTCCCCTCTCCAGGCTGTAAGCAGGTGAGAAACACAACCTTCCCATTTGCAGCCTCCTTACCAGAAGGACAGTCACAGTAATTCAGTAGAGAAAACCCTGACATTTCTTTCCTCTCCCTTCTCCTCAAAGCAATTTTGGCAAAGTCATAAGGTCACAAGGGGACAGGTACCACGTGCTGCAGGGGAGGAGAGTTGCACCAAGCTTACAAAGGTTGTAACAAAGTGGTCTTCAAAAATCCTCAGCAATTCCCTGACACGTCTCGCTTTCTGATATGCGACAGATTGGACTGAGCTTTGAGTAGCACCAAAGGACAAAATTCAGTGTTTCAGGATGCAAGAAGAGGCAGTGCTACAGGAAGGGTATTAGTGAGAGCAATTTGCAGCAGCTGAGAGGTGTCAGACGCTCTGGTACAGTGGAGGGACAAGCCACTCTTCCTTTGAGAAGGAGTTATGTACAGATAATTTTGCCCCACAATACATTCCTCCCTTCTACACACACACATATTTGTACATGATCTGAACACCTGGCACCCAGCCAAGGCCAAACCACTGCAGTCATTTTTGGCTGTAAAACTTGGAGCAGTGTGTGCTTATGGTGTGGTGGTGCCGGGCACTGCAAGACCACGGGTGATGCTCTTCAGAGTCCCAGCCATTCCTGCTCAGCGGCCAGACCCTGGCCAGGAGCCCATGGCCACAACAAAGACATCCAGGCACGGAGGGGCCTCCCCAGAGGGCTGGCCAGGCATCCCCATGGGGGCAACTCCACACAGAGCGAGGCTGTGAGGGGTGGCAGGGCACTGGAAGAGGCTGCCAAGGGAGCCCATGGGGGTCTCCCTCGTTTAGAGCCCACCTGGATGATTCTGTAATTTCCTTGCCTTGCCTTTTAGGGCCAGCACAGGTGTGCCCAGGGTTCATTACTCACTTCTGCCACAGGGCTTGTCTTTGCCCCCACTCCTGACCAGTTGCTGCTGCTGTCAAGGGCTGCACTTCCAGCCTGGCACCTGTGCTCTGGCTCCTATGGCAAAGAAACCTCACAGGTTTGCTCCATTCCCCCAGCCCACACCAGGTGGGGAGGCTGGGATGTGACCCCAAACCATGGGCCTGAGGAGGGGTTCTGTCCCTCTGTGTCCCCATGGGCAGTGCAGAGGGGTGGAAGCTGCCAGGGAAGCAGGGGGTGTCACACAGCAGGGCTGGTGCCAGCAGGAAATCCATGGAGAAATCCTTGCTGGCTTGGGAAGGCCCTGTGTTTCCACTGGTGGACACGGGATATCCAGGAAATTGCCACCATGGGCATGGCCTCTTCTCAAATGATTCTTGAGCTTCCCCTTCTGGCCACTGACAGAGGCGGGGACTAGGCTAGAAGGACCCATTTCATGTGTGTGATGCATTTGCATCCAAAATAAGGAAACCTGAAACATGAACTTTACTACTTTTGGTGGGTTCTCTTAGGACACTTTGCTGTCTCCATCAATGGAGAAGATAGGGCAATGGTGAGCCTCAGTCATAAAAATTAAATTGCGAGACTGCTTCAGATGGAAAAGATTTCTATCCATGAAATCTAAGTAATAGGGGAATCTGTGCTGCCTAATTCCTAAGTCTGAGATTCTGCTTTGCAGGCAGTGAGTTTTAAGGTGGAAGAAGATAAAAGGATTTCTTACAGGGTTTTGGTTTTTTAAGTGTGTAAATAAGGACATTTTAAGGCATGTGAATATAGTCATTCTTTCTTGCAGTTGAATTGGTGACCTTGAGCTCCATGTCACAAGTGGTTGTCTTTTAAGCTCGAGGACTGACAAAATTACACAACCAAGGCCACTGCCATACATTAAGATGTGCACTGCAAGGTACAATTCAATATATTTATCATCACTGTGGCTTGGTGCTACTTACCATCCATAAAATCCTGGAACTGAGACTCTTGGGTTTTTCCAGGGCTGGTAAATAAGCTCGGTCTGCTGGTGGTTGTGCATGATAAAGAGTTAGGACTGAAGACATTATTCATTTTCAACCACATGATGATAAAGCTAAAAGTACTGACATAAAATATGTTGGGAAAAGTAAGTAGTTTAAGATTATGAAGTATTTTTTGAAGGTTTAAAATATTGGCCTGATTGTCCTGTCCCCAATATTCTGAGACAAACTGTAGCCAGGGAAATGGAGTTGTTGCAATGTCTTTGCTGTGCTTCACTGCAGGAATAGCTGTCTTTTACAGGAGAGGACGTGATTCCTATCAGTGTGCAATGCTTGGAGTGCAGTCCCATCACCAGAGAGCTCTGTGATGATTAGGTCTTGTACTGCTGTGGGTTCATGTGGAGCCACTGTGCCGTCAAAAAGAGCCATCAGCAAGAAGAGCCTGCAAATCCTTCCTCTGGTTTAAGTTCAGCTTATTGCTCCACTATAGCTATTTTTGATCATGGCTATGCTTTGGATTACTTACCTTTAACACTGTGTTTCCCAAACAAAATTCAGCTCTCTTGAGGCTTCTTGGAAAATGGTATCCCTGACTGCAGAGGTACTGTGGGACTGGATAATTATTAGCAACTATAGGAAAGAATTACAGCCCATGTGGAAGACAGCTGAAGAACCTGCAAGGTGCCAAGGTACAACAGGCTGTTGTACCTTGATGTTTCCAGGAGACCACAGCAAAATTCTAATTCTCACTCAGCACTAGGAAAAAGCATAAAGGCTGGGGGAAGAAAGTCTGCCTGAAACATCTTAGAGTGAAATTATCTATACAAGGAATGTGTGAAAAGAGCCAAAAGAGCTAGTTGACGCTGCAGAGCAAAGATACAGGTTGCTGCTCTCTCTCTAAAAGATTTTGATAATCAGAAGACCTTTTACTTCAGATTTAAGGGATCATACCAAGGTCATTAATGCCCTGGGGCTAAAAGGCAACAAACTGCCACTGAGAAATCTGAAATAGCTGAGATGTCAGGATCCCATCTATGTACATGCAAAGAAGTGTTGCTAATTAGGGAGCTAGGGGGTTCCCCCAGGCACTTCCCAGTGCAGGAATTTTGTGGGAGCTCTGGTGGACAAGATCAAAGGTCCCAGAGAAAATCCTGCTCTGGGATGCTGCAGCAGATTGTCTGGTGGAAAACAATATATTTTTTTCCCTCTCTCTTACAACCTCTAGTGGCCAAAATGCACAAATCCAGGCAGAAACTATTGCTGGAGTCAGCAAGGCTGCCTTCTGCTGGATTTGATGCATGAGACATAAGGGGAAAGGGGAATCCCACAGGAAAGGATCTGCATAAATGTCTCACTCAGAGCATCTCCCTGTACTGGAGCACGACCCCTTAGCAAAATATGTCTCAGCAAATGTGTTTTTAAAAAGCCTCCTTGGAGCTCTGTTGGAAAGTTTTCTGCCTCTGTCACACTGCTGTGATTTTGCTGGTGTAGCTGCTCTTCAGGCATGGGAAGACTCCAACAACAACATGAAAAAGAACAAAATAACCAGGAGAGAGAATAAGATTTTATATACTGTATCTCATTATTGCATCTCCATCTAAACTTTCAGTTGTTGCCATCCTGTAGTCTCTTTCCCACTGGTGTAATTTTATAAGGGGATTTAATATGTTTCCATTGCACAAATCCCATACTAACAGAGAGCTTGTTTCCTATGTTTTTGTCTCACTCTTGTCACTGATCTGCAGGATCACCCCTGCAGCAATGACAAAAAATGCACACATGGAACTGTATAAAGTATTTTTTCAGCTGGTTTTGCAGCTGGATACGAGCAGGAGGAGCCAAACACAACATAACCTGCCAGCTCTCCCAGGACCATTCACTGCTGCTGGAAAAAGCAAAGGCCAAGCAGGAGTTCTGCAAAATGCTGGGTGCTCACTAGTGGGAGAGAGGAGCTTGCACTATGCATAATTCCACTTTTTTTTTCTTTTTTTTTTTTCCTATTCAGGCACTTTTTTTTTTTTTTTACTTTTCTTCTTTCTCATTTCCAGTTGCATATAATCATAATCCATAAAGCTCCATAAGTACTATTAATACCAAAACCTGAGACAAAAGAAGGAAAGCTGGTAGTTTCTGGTTATGAAATGAGCTCAAAAACACGGGTAAGAGTGGACCACAAAAGCTTCAAGCACAGCTCTTTTATAACCTGAGATGCTGCTGCAACTCAGAAATTATTATTTTGACCTTTGAAGTCATTGCAATGCCCTCACTGGGTGTTATGGCCCTGGCTGTAATGTGCTGCTCTTCATCTTAAAGCTCAAATGCTTTGCTGCATAATTTTCTTTTTTTTTTTTTAATGCACAAAATCAAGTTCACTGTATTAAGAATATAACCAGGGAGCAGATGGTGCTCAGTAACAGGGGATCTTTATGAATAGCAGGGACGAGCTCACCGGGTGAGTGGCCACTACCAGTGAGCTGCTGGCCAGTGATGTCTGAAAATTGAGGATCTCCCCTCTGCTCCTCCAGGCTTCTGCAACCCTGCTTGCCTCACAATTTCACTTTGAACTTCACTTTCTTTCTTTGCTTTTAAGGAAGGTCCTTAAGGCTGACAAGGCTTTCCTTGGCTTCACTAGATATTTGTTCCCACAGCCCAGAGATACTGAATGATGCATTTCCCTGCATAACTTCTGATGGGGGATGGTCCCCAAGGTCCAATGGGTCCAAGCTGGGACTGTCCATACTCCCACAGAACCCTTTTCAATTGGTATCGTATGGAAAAAGCCCTGCCCAGAAATGGAAATGCATGGGAAAAGTCAGAGCTTACCCACATGTCGCTGTGTCCTGGGGATTAAGGAATAGCCCCAAGCACATCACCACACCGCCAATGGACCAGAAAAGTGCTCCCCCTCCTCGTAAGGTCACAGGACATTCAGCTGGTTCGTGGGAGATTTGTTTGCACCCAAGTCTACTCCAGTGCTGAATGGCAGGCTCTGTCCTCAGCCTCAGTGATCACATCCTCGGAGGAAACACTGAGCTCCTAAGCACTTCCAAGCTGTTAATGCCTGAATCTTATTAACAAGAGCCAGCTCAAGCATCTGAGAGCCGATCGCAGCAATGCCTCGCTCCCGTCTGCACCGGCATTCAGCCCACGAGGCCTCCGTGTTTCCCCACGGTGCTTTACATAAAACTCAGGCTGCAGGAGCAATGGACAACTCGGATAATCTCTCTCATTCCCTCCTCCCCCTTCACAAATGCTCTTTTCCTGCCTAGAAAGTCTCATAATTTCTACAGGTACCTTTCCTCCAAGTTTCTCTTCAGTCCTGTGTTCTACACTGTAAGTTGAATAAAAGTTAATGTTTTCCCAGCTGGGAACGGCCCCTTCTCTGCCTCCCTTATTGTCACGAGACCTCACAAATGTTTCACTGCTACCTCCAGGACTGGCCCCTTCTGCTGCTAATTAGGGAGCTCAGAGGTTCCCCCAGGCTCTTCCCAGTGAAACCGAGCCCATTAAATGAATGGCAGCAACATCTCTGGGGGTGGGGAGCCGGGTTGCACAACAGCTGTTTGGAAACAGGCGGTTTGTTACGTTTGCTGGATTTAGAGACGTGGCATCATTAAAAACAAAAGCAACTTTCAAGTCCAAACCAGTGTATTTAGGTCAGTGATACCCCAGGGATAATCCCAGGGATGTTGGTGAGGGGAGGCAGGCAGCAGGCACCGGGAGCTCGGGCTCAGAGCCGGGTGTGCGGAACGCGATGGTGCCAGGGTGTGCACACAGAACGCGATGGTGCCAGGGTGTGCACACAGCCATGCACTGAGAGTGGGTGTGCAGGTCCTGTCTGGGCCCCGGGACATGGGCCCTCCTGTTCTGCACACAAAGAACATCCCGGAGCACGTGGGGAGGCAGAGCCCCCTTGGGCCAGGACACACTGCTGGCATTTTGGGAAGCATAGTGGAGGCTTGAGGGCTTGTGCACCGGCTAATCCAGGTGCACAGCAGCCTGGACACAAGGAATTGCTTAAATAGAAGGAAACTCCATCCAAAGAGTAGAGAAACAAATCAAAACCCTGGTCAGTTTAGCCATTTTTATTGTCTTACTGTCTTAGCAGGGCACTATATACCCCCTGCAACCATTGCTCCAAGCAATCTAAAAGTACCATCTTGCAAAGAAAGCAAAAATCATTAAAAACCCCCACAAATGCACTTGAGGGAAGGGCTAATCCTAAGATCTGTGCAACAGTATAGCTCTACATTTCTTATGGAAAAGTATATCCTGGGCGATTTTTTCATTATTGTAGTGACAAAAGTATTGGTGGCAGAAACAAAGGCTGTGTCTTCAACAAAGGGTTGCTGATAAATCAGTATGTATAGGGGGTCTATACTCAATAATTTATATAATTTACAAAATAAAATCTAAAAAAGCAATTATCATATTTGGCCAAGTCAAAAAGAAGCAGCAGAGAATGATTTCCATCCTTCTCAAAGGGAATTACTGCTGCTGAGGATCCTTTAATAGTAACTGTTATCACTGGCCAGATCCCAAGTTCCTTTTCTCCATCCTGATCTTGGCAAACTCCAGGTGTGGCTTTTGGTGAGCATCAGTGGGATTTGTGGGGTGTGAGGGATAGGTGCACTGCAGGAGAGAGGCAGGTTCTCCGTCCTGTTGCTGTGCCATAGCTCCTCAGAGGCAGCTCCCCAAAACTGGCCCTCACAAAGACAGGCTTCAGAGGGGAAAGGAGAAGCCCAGATTTAAGCACGGTTTTACAGAGATATCAGCTGAGCATTAGGCACCCACAGGACTCCCATAATTGGTTTGGGAGGCAGCCAAGGGGCTGCTGGAGCGTGAGCTCCCTTTGCAGGCCTGAGGAAATGCACAAGAGAAGATGTGTGTTTTGAGAAGTCGGTCTCATGATCTGTTCACTTCAATGGAAATTTTGGAGATTTTCTGCTCCGATTCGGTGCATTTTTCCCTCCCCTTTTGGGAACTGCACTAGCTGTCTGGAAATGCTTCTGTGGTCTTCTTTTTGAGTAATTATTTATTCTCTCTGTGGTAGCCCTGCTGTCCATTATTAGTTGTTATGCCTACATTGTATAACAATAACAACAACAGTAATCTGAAGAAACCCTTCAGGTCCAGAGGCATTAAGAAAATGAAGACTGAATCAGCTGAACTTCTAACATAAGGATATGATTTTCTTTTTTCATTAAAAACAGCTAGACTGGAAAACCAGGCATGTTTGAGTATAATGCAATAACAGCACTGCAGACATCTTCCCTAAAGAAAATAGCACTATGGATCCTGAGGCCTGTATGGGGACCCAAAATACAACTGGGAAAATTGGTAGGGATTGTTTTTAAATGAATCTGTCTGTGTTTTTTAATGTATCTTTTTACTGTACTACTGAATACCATAAACAAGACACTACCAACAAGTCTGTAAGCATATTTTTTTTCCCTTTATCTTTTCAGCATTCTTGCAAAGACTAAGCTAAGTCAAATCCCAGCATAAATAACTGACTGGCCCTTCCAAAAAGGTACAAAGATAAAGCCCTTTGCAAGTGGCTCTTAAGAAAACTTGGCAACAGCAGCTTGCCGGATGAATCCTTGCCAAAGATTAATAATCAGTTCCACAAGGAGCGGAACTAATGAAGCCCCATTTTCTACATGTATTTGCAAAATGCAGCTACTATTTGCAAACACAAAGACTTTGTATTTTGCAAGTACAAACACAAAAACTTTATAACAGAGTTGTTCTAAGACTTTGTTCTCTCTAGGTGTGCATATAAAATTCCCCCTGCACCTCCCAAAACCATCAGTTTTCATGAAACATGTAGAAACATCTTTCAGAACTATTTTTGAAATCTCTGCATGCTGAAGTTGTTGAAATTGGTAAACAGATCAAGACATTGCTATAGGACACACCTATAGACACACCAGGTGATTGTACAAGCATTGGTTCTGTGGGAAGCAAGGAACTAAAGTGAGGTTGTGAAAGAATGTACAGAAGAAAGCATCCATTTCTTAGCACTTAGGGATTGATGGGATTTGTGAGGCAACTCCCATGATCAAGGCTGAGACACAGTAGCCAAGAGTGATCCAATTCCTTTGGCTTCAATGTCAAAATCTTCAGCGCCATTAGGGAGATTAGAGCTTACTTTTGTGCCATATACAAAGGATGAAGTGTTCAGTGAAGTGACCAAATCTATGGAAGACAGGAATGATTGGTAAAACCTTCCATAGGCCCTAATAAATGCCACTCCTTTTAAACCAAGTGAGAGTTTTGGCATTTGCATTCAGTGGGAATGAACCAAAAGTTAGAAAAGTGGGACAAAGTGATGGTAGATGGAGCTCTCTGTGTGCAGTGTAAGTTAAGGGAAGCTGGAAAATTGTATTTCAGTTACCTAATATTTAAATGAAAAAAACTGGGGTTAAAGCTAATGTGCAGGAAAAGCTCTGGGCACCTCTGTGGAGAACAGTGCAGTGTAGAGAGAGGACGTTCAGTGCAGAACAAAGTAAAACCAGAGCAGATTGCCATCTATTAATGGTCAGGAATGTATGCACTACCATAAGGATCTCTAAACAAACCAGCTGTGTGGCTCTACATTGAAATCAGTGATAGGCGTGATCACTTCCTTAACAAAGGGGCAGAGAGGAATAGAAAAGGATGGAAAAAAAATAGCACCATAATCAATGAGACAGTGGGGGATGTGATGGGAGAAGGGAATGAGTGAGAATTATGGCTTAGCTTTGTGAAGAACTGAGTCAGGGAAGAGACAACATGACTAATTCCTAATTAGACCTTTAGCAAAGTCTCTTGTCACCTTCTGGCACCCTCCATGACTTTATGTGAATTATAATCTAGGAATTACATAACACCTGGTGTAATAAAGAAAGGAAATCCAATTTTATTATGTATAGAGTTTTGAGACAAAAAGAATTACTGAAAAGTGTGACCAAGACAAGAAGCTGTAGTGATAAAATTAGTATTGCTAAAGCTGTTGATGGTGAAAGTCTCTCAATTCTTGTGCCTCTTGTCCTAGAATTCCCTTTCAGCTTTGTGTAGTTCACCAAAGCTGAGCTTCTTCCTGATGCTCTTTAAGCACAGCAACACTCACATTAGGAAATACACTTAAAACTCAGAAGACTGGATGAGAAGCAGAAAAAGCCAGTGTAGTCCTGGTTTCTGTTGCAAAGGCACCACTTGAGAGCACAGTTACCCTTTCCACAGACCCCGTGCTGTTACAAATCTGCCCTGAAATATCAAAGGCTTTTTTCAGGCTGCATTTTCTCTCTGGAGTAACCACCTGAGGGCAACATCACACACACAATGGGACATGCAGGGCTCCTGGGTCTGGAATATTGCACTCATTGGAATACTGCTCTCGTTTTGAGGAATCCCATGTACCAGAAAATCATGACAAATGAGAAGCAGATCAAAGAACAGCAACAAAGATGATTAGGAGGCTGGAGATACTATGCAGAAAAACATTCCAAAAGCAAAATCTAGTTTGCCTAAGTCTAGTTTGATTAGGAGCAGAATCCTGGCCTCCAAGAATTTGAAGAGTGATGAGAAATTATTCAGCATAATAAAGGAAGAGAGAACTGAGTAATTAGTGGAAACAAAACAAGGAAAATGTGTATGTTTTTTCTCTTGTACTTTGCCTTCATGTGAGATATGAGGTTGTGAATGGGAGGTATTCATATTCTGCTTCTCTAATGAAAGATCAAGGCTCTGTCAGAGTAAGCATAGCATGGGCTAGGAATAGAAATTCTTGGTCGAGAAGAGAGCATACTTGGTCACAGTACACTTGACTGTCAGGAGGGGACTGGTGGGAAAAGCCAGCCTGTGACATGTTTCAGGGGGTGGCTCTAGAACAACACTGATCTCACAGGAGGGATACTTTCCCACTTTCCAGTTCTGGTGTTTGAGCCCTGGGTTGGAGCAGTCCACGGGACACATCACCATTTGCTCTGACTCTGGAGAATTATTTTTCTTGTGAGGAGGGGAGCTAAGTTCCCTTCATTGATTTGGGATTCATTATCTTAAAAAATGTAGAGATATAAAAGCTTCAGGATGATCTGAGGCCACTGGAGAGCCCTGGAAAACCTGTCAAGTGTGCAGAATGGCACATTATACCAGGACTTTGTGGAGGGATCCACAGGATGTTCCTTTTTAAAATGCAGTTGGAGAAGAGAATGTTGCACTGGCAGACTCATCTAACTCCAGTCAAGCTGCAGCAGTGGGGTCTAACAAGTTTGCTCAAGCCCCTGACTGGACTTGACAGGCCTCCCTGGATGTCTGTCTGGCTGTTACTTCATCCCTGTTAGAGTTTACATGCAGTTGCTATGCTGCAATTAAACATTGATGCTGGGGTAGGCATGTCCTGTGTGGGACAGGGCCTGAAAATTTGGGAAGCAAAACAAGCTTAAGTAACTAAATTGCCTCCAAACAGAAAGCAATAAAGGACAACAATGCCTCCTTCCCTTCTTATATCCCATATTTAAGAAAGGAAATCCTAATTCTTCTAACAATACCATTATGGGCCTGAACTATATCACTGATCAGAGGTCTTAAAAAAAAGAAAAATAGAGGGAAAATCTATTATCTTGTCTCAGAGAGATTATTTGCCAACACACCCAACCAGACACCTTTCCACTGTCTGAAGCAATATTTTTTTCCCTGAGATTGAGAAGTCAACACTCAAATACATCAGCCTGTATCTCAGATCCTGGAGGCACTAATGCACCATCTCTAGTACAGCATTATCCCCACAGTCCACTGTTTACAGGTTTCTGTTAAAGATTAATAATCAAAGAACAAACAGCTTTTGTTTTGACTCTAATACTGATTCAAGCCTTCTGTTTAAGCAAAAGCAAATCAAGTGAGTGAGGGTTCATTTGTTCTGAGAACCACTGATTCCCAGGAAAGAGGACAAATTTCTCTTTATGTCCTTTGGATAGCTGGTGTGGACAGCTCTGTGCCCTAAAGGCTTTCATGCTTCCATGGCACAGGAGCCAGGACCAGAGCAAGTAAGTCCATATGACATGTCCCTAACCTGCAAAGTCAGAAGCAATTGTTAGGGGAAAAAAAGGCAAAGTGATTTCCCAATAGAGACTACTAACCCATGGCCTCTCTGGTAAGTTAAAGCCCCATCTGTTCCTTATCAGCATCCTCTGCAGGTTCCCAAACTGGCTACTTCTCAGTGGACAATGGGAAGCGGGAAGGAACAACCAGTACTGAAGTGCTCATTGCTCTGTGTTTGTTTCTCCTACTCTTACATTCTACTCTTGCAAAGCAACATACAAGGGGTGTCTGGCATCCAAGTACCTGATGTGTGCAGTGACATGGAGTAGGGGATACAAGCTGTTCTGTTATGGAAGACATGGCAGAGGTTTCCCTAGCTGGAGGGGAGGTCACTGCTACGGGACGGTTTTGTTTTTCCTGGCAGTTCCTTCTGGCTTTGTACGGCCCTTGCCCATGGGCTGTTTTCCTGGGAGGAGCAATCAGAGAGGTTCACTTGATGTCATCACATCCTGTTTTCACTGGCTTCTGGAAAAGGAAGCTATCATGAGCATGAAAGGAAAATCCAAAGGGTTGAGCCCTTGAACAGCCACCTGTGGAACAGCAATAGCTTCCACAGATATATGTGCTCCCCAGCCATCACAACCTCCCTGCTGCACAGACCCCAAGGGAGGACATGTGAGGAAGTCCAGCATCCTCCCCCCAGCACAGAGATGGGGACAGGAAAAGGTGCCCAAATATCCACTGGTGCATCATCAACAGGTCACAGCACCACTGATTCCTGCCCCTTGGATGTGTGAGCAGGTGTCGTGGTTCAGCTTCACGTGGGTGAGAAACCTTGTGGGTTGAGATAAATGCAGTTTAGTAGGGAAAGAAAAAGCCACATGGGTGCAAAGCAAAACAAGGAATTCATTCACTGCTTCCCATGGGCAGGCAGGTGCTCAGCCATCCCCAGGAAAGCAGGGCTCCATCGTGCATAATGGTGCCTTGGGAAGGTAAAACACAGCAATTCCAAATGTCCCCAATTCCTCCTTCTTCCCCCAGCTTTACACTGAGCACGATGCTGGATGGTGTGGAAGGTCCCTCTGGTCACTTGGGGTCAGCTGTCCTGGCTGTGTCCCTGTCCAGCTTCGTGTGCACCCCCAGCCCCCTTGCTGGTGGCAGGGGGTTGAGGATCAGGAAAGACCTTGATGCTGTGCAAGCCCTCAGCAATAAAGAAAACATCCCAGTGTTATCAACACCATTTCCATCACAAATCCAAAACATAGCACCATGCTAGTTACTATGAAGAAAATTAACTCTATCCCTGCCAAAACCAGCACAGCAGGGCAAGCAGCTCAGCTTTCCAGGTCTTTTCTTGCTCCCTTTCCCCTTCTGAATTCAAGAGAACACATCCACCCAAGCAGACATGCTGGGCTGAGTGATGTTGGTTTGGAAAATTTGGAAGCCAGCAGCTCCCTCTGCGTAGGGCCTCATGTTTATTTATCCTCCCTTGCTCTGAGTTTTGGGACTATAGATCCAGCCAGCTTTGTCTTAGAGCTGGACATGGAGAAGGGTCATTTCACAATCCTTTGGAGTGCTCTGGGTTCACTACCCTCCAATATCTGTCCCACTGTGTATTCCTGACATCCCTTTACCATCTGAACTGCTCTTCCATGTGCAATACTGCCATCACTGCTGCTCCTGACTGCAGTGTACAGTCATGCACATGAAGCTGGTGCCTCACTACTTCAGCTAAGTTCAGTGCTGTGTATGTTCCTCTTGCTGGTGACTTCATGGATGACAAACATTTGTAAGGATCTCTCATGTTTCAAAAGGCTCAGAGGTGGAAAGTGATTTATATTGTCCTTATGTGCTTCCCAGCCTGGAGGAGTTGCAGGCACACCACGAAACACCAAGGAAGAAGGAAATTATGTGGAATTTCATACATTGCTTGGAAGGAAAAGAGCCTCCCCTCCTAAAGTCTACCTAAGCCCTTTGTTTCACAAGGAGCTGCCCTGGATGCTGCTTTGCGAGTTCCTTCAGGAAGGGGTTAAATGGAGAAATATGCCACAGAGTATCTGTGACCACTCTTCTCTTCAAAAAAACATCTTTAGCTCCCTTACCAGGGTCCCAGTGAAATTCCTAAAGCCATGGTGGAAGCTGAGAAAGCACAAGGCATTTTTGGAAGATAAAAATGTACTGTTGGTTCATTATTCCCCTTCCCATTCCTCCTAAAGCATCTGAGTGTGTTCAGTGGCATCTGCATGAGGTGAGAAGCACCAGGGGCTCCAGGCTAGTGGACCTTAGTCCAAGAGACCTGCTAGTCTCCTTGCAGACACTGCGTAACAGGATGTGCATGAAAGGAAGCCCTGGACACTGCCCTGACTTGCACCCCTTGTAATCAAAACAACTGGAAGCAGGGCCATGAAGGGGAACCAACTTTCATGGTTCAGCCTCTTCCCGATGGGGTCTGGTGAGCCCCGGGAATCCTGCCAAGTCCAGGGGGCAGGAGTGGCTGGGCCATCAGAAACACACTGGAGTCTGCAGCCTGCACCCCCTCCTATCACATGCCAGCCTCTGAGCTCTGGCAGCACTGCCTGCTGAGGAGCCACCATCCAGGACAGTGGCTGGGGACGTGCCAGAGCGTGCAACTTGTTATGCACAAAGGAACTACACCAAAACATAAAGGAGCAAGAGATTAAAGGGGAACAGATGTTGGCTGATCTTGTCCACCCTGCTCCTGGGAGGCAGCCCAGTGCAGTTGCTGGCTGCCCCAGGCTCTGCTAGATCAGGGTAGCAGGGCTGGGACCCTTGCAGCCTCGCACAGCTCCCTGAATGACAGTACTGAGTGTAGCCCCGCTGGTACCCTTTTCTGGTGTGGCAGCTTGTTTCATATCCTTTTTGTGAAAATTCATTTAAATATTCCCCCGCCATCACTGTGGGATGCTGTGCCCCACGGAGGGGAAATGTCAAATCCATAATGGCAAAGGAAATCTGAGCCTCTGGGTCACTAATCCCACACCACGTTAAACCAGGCATGATGCAAAGCGTGGCATTAGAAAAGCCAGAACATGCTACTGACACTGCTTGGCTGTATACACAGCTCTGCTGCCAAAACTGCTATTTCTCACTTAATGCATGAACTATTACTCCCCATTTTTGTAGCATTTTCTCCTGTCTTCCTTTCATTGTTCAAAGCATTTCTTTCAACACTTGATCTATTGCTGCCTCCCTTATTCTACACTCTGCTGTTTCCATTCAGTGGTGAACTTGGCAGCGCTGGGTTAACAGCTGGCCTCAGTGATCTTGGAGGTCTTTTCCATCATAAATGATTCTATGATTCTATATAATGTCTTGATTCCCTGTCCTCATATCCTCCTTGCTGACCCTCACATTTCCTAAATCCTCAGGGAAATGCTGCCACCAACACACATCTCTGAGGGACTTTTGAAGGTGTCTCAGCCAAATCTGGAGAACCTACTGTGCCATCCTGTCACTTAAACTGTACAGAAAGGCCCAGTTTTTAGTCATTTAAATTTCTTTCCCTATGGTCCTAATGGAGAAGGATGAAAAAAAAGCCTAACCTAGAAGAACCCCAAACTGAACAGTTTATCCTTTTCAGTGTGTCTAAGCCTTTTCTGCTGTTTACTAATCCCTCCCTTCTGCCAGTCCCCACCACTGGGAGCTATTGTCCACCTAATGCAGAGCAGACCATTCCAGTAAGCTCCAGCCAAATTCAAAAATTCATTAGTTATAATGTGTCTACCACTAAAGTATCTGCAAATAGCTGTGAAATCCCAGAGAATTAAGCTTGAACACTAAATATCAGAAACTGGCCTCTTGATTTTTATTTGCATATAATGGCTCACTCAAACACATCTGATAACTGAGGAACTGCAGCTGTGACTGTGCAGCAGAGCTCAGTGCCTTCCAGCCCCTGACAGCATCTTCCCCACAAGTGTGTCCTGCATCCTGCCTTCCCTGCTCTCATCAGAAACAGGAGAGGGGGCCAACCTTGCTGTGCATCTCTTGGACTGTCATTTTCCCCCCAGTATTGCACTCAGAGGACTCTGCTGAAAGCCCAGTGACACAGCTACAGCTCTGAGGTGGCACTGTGCCTTCCCCATGAGAGCACCTCAACAGCTTATTGTGCACCCCTGCTCACAGCTGGGCCTTCCCAGCACCTCCAACAGCACCTTTCCTGTGTCTCTCCTGATACAGCAACAGAAGCTACCTGATCCTTGACAAAAAGAACATCTTTCTCAGCAGGTGTCCTGAGCCCCCCAGGAAGTGTTTGCTGTTCTCTGTTTGCAGATCTCTTCCCATTTATCAGGCCAGCCTGGTCACTCATCACCTCCTGATGTTAATGCTGGAAGATAGGGCCACTGAGTGCAAGAGTGGCAAAGCTGTCATGCTCCAGCTGGGCAAAAGTGGAGCCTCACTCAGTAAATATTGACATGTCTGCAAGCAAACAGAAAGCAGCTTTCAGCAAGCAGCTCTCAGGCTCCCTGAGCTGATGCTGGAGCAGAGACGCCTGATGCTTTGTGGTTATGAGCTGCTGTTTACAGAGGGCAGGATACAGGAATGGATCTCCAGCAGCTGTGATGACAGTGGCAAATTGATGGACTCACAGGAGCCACCAGCTGCATGCCCACTGCCCACCTGCAACACAACAAGTGGCTGCAACCACTTCAGCTTCTGGAAAAACAAGCTGTCTTTTCCATCCCTCAGCAACTTCCACAGAGGCTTTCTTCACGAGGATATTCAAGACAGGCTTCATTAAAAAACAGGTAGCTCAAAACAGATTTTTGTTTCAAGTCTTTAGTTCCCCCACTTTTCTGTCCTAAAACAGTTTTCTGTCCTAAAAGTTTTCTGTCCCAAAACACTGCTGTTGGTATTTAGGTGATTGCACATTCTGTAAGCTGTCAGATTTAGGCAAGTCACAGGTGCAAGTGAGTATAATGTAATTCCTTCCATGGACCTATGGAATTGAGTAGCCAGCAAGTAGCAGCATTAGTTCTTACCCCTTACAAAAACTGCATTTAACCTACATCCTAAAACAGGAGTTTTATGCTCCCACTCAGACTATTGCCTGGTGGTTATATGACCACATTCCCTGCACAGGTGGAGCAGAGCCCTTATTTAAAGAAGAGATGGGATTGCAAGCAAAGGCTAGTGATGGATTGGGTTCATTTCCTGACCCACCCTCTCTATGACTGGGCAAGTTATTTGATCTCTTAATGCTCTAGTTCCCAAACATGAAGAAGAAGTGATAATGCTTTCTTTTCTCCAGGTCTTTTTTAAAAATCTTTTTAGACTGAAAGAAAGTTTGCTTTTTTTTTTTTTTCTGTGCTTCTGTGTTTTCTGTTTGTTTGTATTCCTAGAACAATTACATTCTGACACACAGCACAAGTTCCTTAGTGTGGCAGTAAATAATTGTCTGTTCTCATTTGGAGTCTGTGGGCACCATGAGCAGCCAATAAACAAATGGATGATGCAGATCCTTAACTGAGGCTCTATGGATCTTAGATAGAGCACTAAGGAGTGGAACAGTAAGTGCACAAGTGAATTCCAGGAGTCCCCATGCGTTTAATTCCTTTCAGCTTTTGTGAATGTGCAAGTTAATTCTTTACACTACTTTTCCACTCCCTGGTGTGTTCCTACTACCTGCTGCTTGCCTGCAGAGTAAAGACAACAGCTAATCCCCAGCTCCTTTCCCCTGCATGAAATAAAACACTCCAGGTAGTGCTCTAGGGAGAGGGCAGATCTCTGCCATGGAGCACATCTCTTCTCTTCCTCCTCCCATTTTTCACTTCTAAATCAAGCTGACAGTTTCTTAGAGGAGGGATGTTGTCTGTGTGAGGCATCAAGCACAGTGTATCTATAGCACTGCCATATGCTTGACAGGCCATTGGTGTGACAGAGTTTCTCATTTATTAATTACCTAGAATAAGTCAGTCAGTCACAGAAAGTTTTCTGCCAGATAGCTCCTTTGCTGAACCAGGTGTTGGGTGACAGCAAGTACCAAAAGCATGGAAGTGGTGGGTGGAAACACAGCCTGGGGACAGTGGAAGGGAGACCAAGGGTTTGGATGGTGCAGGACTGAATGTCTCACTGCTACAACAGCTGCAGCCCCAAGCAGGGCCAGAGGGCACCTAAGTGCTGCTTCACCAGCTCTGCTCTTTGCTCCAAACCTCAGCTTAGACAGAGAAACTGTTTGACAGCAAATCATTTCAGCTGTCCCTCTCCTTTGGTCTCCCCTGCTCTGTGGGGCCTCTGCAGAGCCCTATAAGGAAACACACAGCTCCAGGCTGGGGTCAGTTCTTTCATCAAGATCACTGAAGTTCGCATCAAAGCCAGGGCCAAAACTTCTGTGTGCCTCCAGGCCTGGCAAGCCCACCATTACAAATGAATTGCAGGGAACAAACATTACAAAGCACATTTCTGGAGAACCATGGGAAGCACAGAGGAGAAGAGAGAAACACAGCAAAGGATGAACAGAAAAAGAAAGGGACATAGCAGACACAAAATGAACCTATGGGTTAATAGAAGCACAAAGTGGTGACACCTTCTGTCAAATATTCATTGAAGGATGGTTTGCACAGTTACAGCCAGAGGCAACACTAACAGCCCACTGAAACACTGCTGGCAAGCTGCATTCTACTCCTAAAAGCCACCCATCCCTACCACTGCCAAAGTATCAGCAGAGCTGTCAATTTATACAATGCAGAAAATTATGCTAGGCATGTTTTCCCTACAAACTGCTTCCACAGGTAGAGAAAGTACACTGTATGCCACCTGTGCATTGAAGACAAAATGCACAATCCTGTTATTTGGTCGCTGGCCTCTCCCCTCAACACTGTAAAAAGTGGGCCTGCACCTTTGCCTTCAGAAGAAGATGAGCAGTAAATAATTTATCTGGAGGCTTCTTCTAGCACAGACAGATGTGTACAGACAGAGAAAGGAAACTGCCTGTTGAAAGGTCAGCAGATACTGATTATGAGCAGGGGAATGTTCTCACAGGAAACACTGAAGACTGTGCAGAAGTAAACATACCTCCAGTGTGGAGTGGCGTGGTGTGGTGATCCAGCTGAGTCCCCCTCTGGGGACCAGCTTCCCAGGGATGATGCACAAGGCCCTTGGGGTATTTACACAGCCTGTTTTCTAAAGACCAGCTGCCACTCAGCACAGTTTATCTTCTTTTCCTGATTATTCAATCTGTGTTTTCTTTGCTCCTTCTGGCTGCCTCTTCCTCCAGTTCCTGGAACTGTGAGCAGCTGAGGCCTCAGCAGCACCTGTGAGCGCGCCAGGCACAGCAGCTGCCGCATCCACGGACGCCGAGGGCAGTCTGTCCACCACACACATTTCCACACCACTGGGCAACAGGCTCCTTTCAGATTCTTCCCATGCAGATTTGTTTCTAATTCAGAAACTTTGTGTTTTCCTAGAGTGTGAAAGCTCTTAGCTTCTAGTATGTCTGCATTTGGTGTTTCTTTGAGTGAGAAGGGCTCTCTGAAAAGACCCATTCTCTTGTTGCTACCAAAATTAGGAGAGGAGAGGCTTTTCCAGCTTGTGACAAGCCTGGCTGAACTCTAGCAGAGGCAGAGAATATAACAAGTGAGGATCTCACTGGATCCTTGCATTTGGGTTCCTCAAATGCTCCAATCTCCAAGAGCCTTTCAACAGAAAGAGCATTTGAAGCAAACACAGTTCTGGTGCTCCTACAGAGGGTCAAAGCTTCTCTTCTGCTGGCAAAGGCTTGTGTGTCCATGTCTGATAGATGTCCCTGCAGGGACACAAATGTCTAAGCTCAGATATTTGTTGCGGTCTCTGCTTTGGCCTGGAGGAGCCCTGACTTGCACAGCATTTCCAAACACACAAAGATTAAGGAGGAGGCCAAGTTGAACAGCTGGCATCCCTTCAACATAGTTCTTAGCTAGAATTTTGCTTCTTTCTTGCAGCAAGGTCCAGAGTGATGCACTCTTCTCTGTGGAACAAAGAGGGCACTGTGTACCAAGGTTTTGCTGTACAAAATCAGTTCAGTGAAATTCCCATTCCCATTTGCCTGCTCCTAGGCTGCTCAAAAGGCCTGCTCTCTCCACTACCTCCACTATTTTTTTGATCCAACAACTGTAACAATAAAAGACGTCAATGAGTTATCCATAGAACACAATTGACACCTGTTTCTGAACACAGTACCTGAGAGAGAGATAATTTTGCATCCACTGCAGATCTTTTCTAGCCATAACCTTGCAAAAAAAATCCTTATAAAATATGATTTTAAAAGGAGCTTTAAAAATCACTTACTAAACAAACAAACAAAAGCTTCCCTTGCTACCTTCAGATTGTATTAACATTAAATTTTCTGCTTAAAAACAGTGGAGAGGAAGAGAAATAGTAATGTTACCTACTATTCACGATTGTTCAGAGTACCCAAGGAGGTGTTGTTTAAACTAAACAAAAAGAGATTTCTTTCATTCTGCCTTCTCCCAAACCATTTCCTATAAGGTAGGAATGACTGCTTGATGTTCCTACTACTGAGGGAGCAGGGGGCTGCTCTGGTGGGTGCAAAGCCTGTGAATATTTACTAGGTAGGATTTCTGCAACATACAAGGGAGCTCATCATCAGCCAAAGTTACTTCTGGCTTAAGCAATCAGTTCAATGGACTTTAGTATTGTTATACAATTGTAACTAGAAGTCCTCTGGGGGTTTGAACCATGCTGTTGTGCTCTCACAAGTAATTTGTGAGGAATCTCTCCCCTTAGGAGTCTGCTTTAGTCAGTAATGTGAGACAGCTTCGAGTTTTGTTTGGGAGAGAGGATCTCCCAGTGGCCAGAGCCCAGGCCGTGCTCTAATCATCTCTCATGATATCTTCTTTAGCTTCTCTGCAGAACAAGTAGACACCTCAAAATCACTTTTAACTTTCTCATCAAGGTCATACTGTAGGTTTGTAATTTTGTTTCTCCACAGCTGCTTTACTGCTCTTTCTGCAACTGCAGTTCCATTGACTCCACATTTGCCTTCTCCAGATGAGATCCTGATCCAGCAAAATTAATGAAAGCTTTAATACTGACTTCTGCTGGACCTAGGCTTCAACCAATTGCCTCTGGCTGTTGTTAAACCTGTATTGTAATCTATTCCTGATTTCAGGTTTTTTCACAGCACTATTCTTCCAACCACTCAGCAGTGCACACATCTAACAGCATACCTGAGATCCTCTTTCTCTTCACATCAAGTAGATGATGTTTAGAAAATGGCTGCAGCATTTGCTTTCCCTCAGCCAATTTCATGCAGCTGTGACCCAGAATTTCTAAGACAAATGATCTCAAGCTGAAAGGATGTGACTCTGGGTTAACAGGGGCAAATATAAAGCTGTGGTCAAATGAAAAGGAAACTTCAGGTGGTTTTGTATTTTAAAATTGATCAGGCATTTGCACACAGAGACCCACTGAAGTCCTAGAACTGCAGATTGGTCAGAATTGACCCCAACAGCCCTCTCCCGAAACTATTACACCTTAGCTCATCCCTGCTGGTAATGGTAGCTGTAAAACAAAGAATGCTTGAGGATCCCTCGTGCTGGTTGTCTGGGAAAGGAAATTTGGTTCAAAAGCACTACCACAGTCCCAGTCTGCAGGTCTTAGGTGCTCAGAAGCTGGCAACAGCCCATCCCTCAGCGATTCTACTGCGCCAGGTCAAGCCCTGCAATGTGTTGTTATTATTGAGGTGAACTGCATGAAATTCTGAGGCAGTGGAGTCCACCACACCACACACCCTCCTGCCCTCAATCTGTTTTCTTTCCAATGGAAAGCTGGAAGCAGGGTAGGGAGGAGAGGGAAGAGAGGGCAGACAATTACACACCCAGCCGCATCCTGACAAACAAGCAGCGTGTGACTGCAGTGCACATCTGGGCCTCCAGGCTGGAAAACAGCCCCAGGCCTCACACTTCAGATGCACCTCTATGCCTCACAAGCTGTTTCAAGCAGGAAATTGCCCTGTGGCTGGCTATGAAGCCCAAATGACTGGCTGTGAGAGACCCACACCATCTTTCATGGGCATGCTGCTGTGCTGCTGCATTGACAAACTCACAGGGGGACTTGGGCATGTGGTTTCTCTTATTGTCAGAAGGAAACTTCCTTGGCTCAGATCTGCAGTGACCTCCAGACCTCGCTGGACAAGGTCACCCTGCTGCAGGAAATGCTGAGGTAGAGGCTGGTAGAAGCAAAGGCAAATGTAACAGTTACTGCAGGAAAGCAAGCTGGTACTTATTAGTGTGGCACCACTTGTATACCCAGATAGACTAAAGAACAAACTGGGAGGAGGATTCATTCTGCAAGGTGCCCAGCAAACCCAGAGTGACCTCCACCCTTGCAGTTGTAAGCTGATAAAGGTAAAGGAAAACCTCCAAAGCTGCTGCATTTACTTGTTCACTTTTTTGTTTTTACTATGAATTGCTTAAAGATCAAAGAACTGGAAAATAGATGAAACCAAGAAAGGCAGGAGTCTGAAAAGAATGTGGCTCAGGCCTACGAATTATGATTTTATAGAGTAGATCAGATTTTGGGAGTGATGAAGACAATGACAAACAACTCTAGACAAGAATGAGAGAGGTAGGAAATGAATTTCAGGGGATTAGGACTCTGGATCAGGTTATTAAGAGGAGTCTTCAGGAATACGCATGACACCAAAGATTGCATTTTCCCTTTAGACCAAACAGAAGCCTCTATGCAGACAAGAAGGAAAAAGTACTCCTACCAGAGCTCTGTAAATAAAGAAATGTCAATAAAGGTTCAGTTGTTAAAACAATTTCCCAATGAAGAGGACAAAATACTTTTTAGAGGGTGGTCTATTACTTCTTTCAGTGACAACCCTATCCTCTCAGTTACAAATTATTACTAAGCTTTTCAATAATAGCTATGTTGGCAGCACATATCCATTTAACATTGGGAATTTTTCACGTATAATTCCCTTATGAATGGGAAATGTGTGTTTAAGATTACTAAATGAATAGAGACAAATCCTGCCCTTTGAAAATTTGATGTAAAGTATCTGCCCTAATATAGATTTACACTTGTAGTTAAATCAGAGTAAACGAGAACAAACTTCGGCCTCATGATATTCAGCACAATGGTAGGAATGCAACACAAGAAAGGGTTACTTTCTAACTGCTTGCAGGATTTAAGGCAGATAAATAAATAATAATAAGCCTCTGTTTCTGAAAGGAGATAGTCTACCCAAAGCACCATCCAAGTCATTAAAGGATTCCCAGGTGCCAGCATTTGGAAAGGGTATTATCTATCCAAACAGTTTAGGCAGAGGTCTCTGCTGCTCTCTCTCCTGGGTCATCTCAGATTTCCTCAATCTCTGCCCAGAGCTGAGGCAGGAAAGAAAAGCTGGAAATTTCAGAGGAGTAACATTTTCTCCTGAATTAGACAGAACATACTTTTCAGTCTTGCAGTAAAAATGAGGAAACCCCTCCTTTGTTAGTGCAGCTGCAAGGCTGCCTGGGTGATGGCCACACACTGCATATGGAGGAACAGCCTCTGCAGCAGATGCTGGGCAAAGAACCCTCTTTTCCACCCCTTTTTTGATATAATTTACCTGGCTCATCTCTATTACTGGGAATAGAAGCCACATATAAATGTCAGCACAATGCAGCTGGGTTTTTGAAATAAAGTAATTCATCAGCAGGTGGAAGAGTGAATCCACGCAAAGGCAAAAGGCTTGCTGAGGAGATGGCTGAGCTTTGCTGGCAAGAGTCAGTGCCCCAAAGATGGGGATGCAAACACCTCTCTGCATGTTTGATGCTTGGAGGACACAGTTATCTGAAGCTGCACACCCCACCTGAGCTGGTCTCAGGCTCCTGTACATTTTTAAAGGCTAAAAGACATAAGCAGGTGCCTTAGACTGAGTAGAAATTTCATATTTGGAGGTATTTTCTGAGGGGAAAAAAAACCCTGTTGAAAACAGCAATCACTATAGAAAGTGACACTGAGAAAAGGCCAGTGGTCTCTGGCTATCTGGCAAAGAGAGACAAGCAGATGTCTCCAACAGGAATAAGCTCTGCCTGGATAAAAACCAAGACTACTGCAAGGAGAATATTTTCTGGAAACCGTATCTTTAATTAATGAGATCTGCCCCGTGATCATTCTGATCCCAGAGCTCCCCTGCATGCACTTCCTTACTTCTGCTCTGGGCTCTCAGGTGCTAGGCCAGAAACACCCATCCCATCATCAGCTTGCCACATGCATCAGGCATCACCCCAGTCTTCGTTGCTTTTTTGCTTAAACACTTCAGAGAGATTTTGTCTGGAGATACCTGACGGCTCCAGACTTGTTGAGCTCTCTTCCAAGGACAAGTTGATTAAACCTTGTTACACCAAGACTGTGGTTACTGCTGGCTGCTGATTCATTCCACTCTGTGATGTGCAGTCTTGGTCATGGCTCTGAAAAGCCTAAATCAGTCAGGTCCCTGCATTATAAGGCATGCTTTTCTACCATTTTGCTGTAGCAACTGCAGTTCGTAGAGTTGAGTGTCAGTCCTAAAAATTTAACTTATAAAGACCAGGTTGCTTCCAGGGAATTGTCAAAACAATTTAGCAATCTTCCATGCGCTGCCCATCCTTGTAGGATGTCTGAAAAATCCTGTATTAGTTATTTGTGAATATATTAAATCCTAGTGCCAAGACACTAAAATGATGCGCTGGATAATACCCATACCAATGTGGATAACACCTATAGCAGTGGATTAAATCCTCCTGAAGCCTAACCACAGTCAGAACTACACTGACATAGCAATTTCTCCCTGTGTTGTTCTGTCTTTCCCAGGATTCCTCAACAGCACCTTCCTGCTCAGGCTGTCAGCAGTCCAACTGGCAGCATGGTATGTGCAAAGTCACAGTGCTACATCTCACCCCTCTGGGCACCTGAAAAACAACCAAGACAGACATGTGTGCTCAGCTGTCAGCTAGAAGTATCACAGCAACTCGAGTGATGCCCAGGCAGGATGATGTAATCAGCACATTGGTTTTTCTTACCCCAGTAAACTCTACCTGTCCCCTGTGCCAAGAGCAGTCAGTATGATAGATGCTATTAGGGGAGTGATGAAAAGCATGAAACAAACCTTAAAGACATAGAAAATTTCATGTCACAAAATGACAAAGCTCTTTGGCTCTCGTGCTTCTCTTTTCCTGAGTAAGGCAGGATAACCACTTTTTTTGGGCACATTGCCTGCCCAGGACTATGCCAAAGAGAATCTCCAGGGAAGGCTTGTGACAGTCATCCTGCAGATTTTCTCTATATCTCAGCACATCTGCTCCCATCCTGACCTACTAGCCAAATTTCTTGCTGAGTTGTTACTGACAGTGATATTGCAGGCATTCCAGAAGTGGAGGAGTCCAGCTCACAGCACACAAAATGCATACTGCATTTTCACCCCCTCCTCTCTGTGTCTCCCCATGACTGCACACAGCTAGCTCAGGACCCACTAATGGAGAAAATGGCATTGGTCCTGGACAAGCAAGAAGACCCACACTCTTTTCCTTTGAACAGTGTGCAGTCAAGGTATTTCCAGCACTTTTCCATGGTTAGTTCAATCTCCAAGAGAGAGGAAATTGTCTGCACTATATCAGGTAGGAACACTCCTGATCCCTTCTGTTGCTGTTAAACAGTCACTTGGCTCTAGTTCCTTACTTTTTATGCTCAACATAGCTCAAGGCTTCACTTTGCAGTTCTTGAAGTTTGTTCAGCTGTTTGTCATCCACAGTCTCCTCCCCTTCTGACAAGCAGCCATCTATCTTTCCTTCCTTATTGAGAAAAATCCCATACTTTCCTCTCTGGCTTACAATCTTTTACTATCCATAACAGTAATGACTTACAAGCAGGAAAATTATTCAAAGCTGAAATGTTTATGAAGTCAGAGACAGTCTGAAATTTTGGGATGATTTGAAGGAAAATTCGATTTTATATTCAACACACCTGGGAGGAATAATGCTTATCCATTTTTTGCTGCATCAGAACCAACTGCAGATTTGTCCCCACCACACAAAAAAGCAGGTGATGTATGGCACGATACCTTGTGATCAGTGTCAGCCCAATGGATGCCCAGGACAGTGCAATAGTTGTTCTGCAAGGGGATTTTGAGGACAGCTTTATTAATCTGCACCAGCAGAAATGGAAGTGACATAGCTATTTTTCTTTCTTTGGGGATGATGTATACTAAAGGATGTGTAGGAAGATGAGTTCACTTCACACATCACTAAAAGGGTTTTCAAATGTTATGTGAAAGGTGTGCAAGCATCCAGGAGCCACTGTGCACACAGCAGCAACTCACACATATTTAAAGATGCTCAGTTCTGTAAGCTTTGCTACCTTGCCTGGGGTGAGTGGAAGGGAGCCTGAGACTGTTTTCTCCCCCAAAAGGATGCTAGCTCTAAAAGGTGGAGCTGGGAGAAGCAGAAGCTGTTTGGCACACAGGTATGTGCACGTTCTGTGCAAAGGCAGGAGAACTCAGTTCTCTGATGGGAGCTGCTGGGCTGTGGACCTTCCCTTGCTGAAGCAGGTATCTCAGAAATGCCACCTAGCCACCTGCCAGCTGAATGATACCTGGTGCCTCTCTTCCCTCCTGTCTGCCCAGTGCTGAGCAGCTCCTTGTTTCAGCCTGGGATGGCAAGGAATGGGAGAAACTGCTTTGGAACTGTTTAATAACAGTGATGGTAACCTTTGACCTTACTGAATAGCAGCGCTTTTGACCTTTCATTTGTTAAATAATGCAACCACTTACTTCCCGATCCTTATCAGTGTTCAGTAATTGGGGTCAAGACAAAGGGGAGCAGAATTACCCACCTGACTTTACTGAACCAGGAAGTATTTCCTTAAACTATAGATATTATTTTTGATAATCTTCAGTCAGGGCAGGCAAAGACTAGAGACTAGGTGGCTTGGAAGATCCATAACAGGCTAAAGAGCCTCTCAGCTGTTAGCATCTGGTTTGAATCCAGCTGTGGTTGACAGTGGCAGAAATTCATTATGATCTTGTGTTGCCTCTCTGACTCATGTGAAATGAGCCTGGCTGGCAGTTCTGCTGTTCACTGGACAATTGTAGCCCTAACATAAAATACTAACCCACACTCCTAGAGAAATCAGTGATTAAATGAGTCTACAAAGCCTGAAAATTCCTATTCCGCTGAGCAAATCAGGCACAGGTAGGTGGCAGCGTGGACAAAAAGTCTGCGGTCACTCCTGTATGTTCTGCCTGATTCCCGTCAAAGAGAAGGTGGTTAATCTTCAGGAATCTGACTTGCCTTTTTGTACAGGGTAAGTAAAGCTAATGGATCAGCTTGTGTGCTGTACAGCCCATTAAACATCTCACTTGACAAAAAATCAGGTGACAACTGTTACAGGCAGCGGTCCCAGGATCAGTGTTCTCCTCAGAAGTGAACAGGAAATGGATGAAAAAGAAAGAATTTATGACTTTACAATGGATTTAAATGTAAGTGCATGCACATATTTATTTATATAACACACATATATAAAAGCTTACATTTCCCGAAGACGTCAAACAGAAATTCTATTTGTCTAAGCAGCTGCACAATCTCATTACTTATTTATTGTATTTTGTGTTAAGCCAGACGGCAAGATTTTTTAGAGCAGGAGCTGTTTCCTGGATGTCTGTGATTCAGCAAAATGAGCTGCCAAAGAGCAATCCAAATGCTGTAATTTATAAATAAGCCATTTATTTATAGAGGTACATGAGCTAGATAAGATCACAGAATCATGAAATGTTAAGGGAATGGACCTTCAGCTCATCTAGTCCCAACACCCCCTGCTATGGGCAGGGGCACCTCCCACTAGACCAGGCTGCTCAAGGCCTTACCCAACCCTATCCAACACTGCCAGGGGTAGGGGATCCACAGCCTCCCTGGGCAACCTGTTCCAGTGTCTCGCCATGCTCACAGTAAAGAATTTCTTCCTAATATCTAACCTAAATTTCCTTTCTTTCAGTTTGTACCTGACACTCCTTATCCTATCACTACAGTTCCAGATGAAGAGTCCCTCTCTGGCTTCCTGTTGGTAGTGGAAGGTTGCTATAAAGCCTTCTCCAAGCTAAAGAGTCCAAACTTTCTCAGCCTGTCTTCTTCGGGAAAGTGCTTCAATCCTCTTATCAATTTCGTGGCGCTCCTCAGGATCTCTGAGAATGACATTGTAAACAGTGAGCTTCAGAAGGGGTTATTTTTCCCCGTTGTCCATGTAAGAAATAAAGCAAACGAAACCCTTTGATGTATCCTGGTGAAAGTGCAATACAATTGTACGCCCGCTTGATTTTGGACTTGGCTTTGGATTTAGGCCTCCTGAAACTGGGAACACAGCACAGGCAGACACCCATAGCCGCATCCCTATTGGGATGCTGCTCGCCAGCGCCTCACGGTCCCGGGCGGGGCGGGCTGAGCCGGGCACCTCCGGCGCCGCCCGCCTCGTCCGTGGCAGCGGCGGCGGAAGCGCGGGGTGACCCCGGCCGGGCCGCGGTCTCCCGGCAACGCGGACGCGGAGCCCATGGAGGCGCTGTCGCTGCCCGCGGCGCTGTCGCTGGTGGCGGGCGGCGGCGCGGGGCTCAGCCCGGAGCTGCGGGCGGCGCTGGGCGCCTCGCTGCCGCTGCTGCAGCGCGACTACCGCTTCGAGCGGGTCTGGTTCTGGGGCTGCATCCAGGGCGTGCGCGGCGCCTACTACATCGCCCAGGGGCTGGGCCCCGACCGCGCCGCGCCCCGCAGCCGCCTGTACAGGTGCGGGGGTCGGGACCGGGGAGAGGGGCCGGCCTGGGGCCGTGCGGGTCGGGGGGTGCTGTCCGGATCTGGGGAGGGTGTCCCAGGGAATGCCCTCAGGGGCCTGGCGAGGTTGCCTCGAGAGCCTTGTTCTTTACTGGGCTCGGCCCTGAGTCGTGCTTGTCGTTGGCAGCTTGAACTGCTTGGACTGGAGCCTCCTGACGCCAGCCACCGAGGAGATGCTTGCACTGGCTGAGGAGGTGAAGGGCCGCTTTCAGGGGGATCCTTCCTTTGAGTACAGCTTGGCTGAGATAAACCCAGAAGCTGCTGCAAGACTGGTACAGAGTGGTAAAGAGGTAAATACAGCAAAACGTTTTCAAACTCTTTTCACTACATTTGTGCCCCTCACACTGCGCAGGTGGTGGCTTCTCCTCGCTTGTAATGAGCAGCATGAGCCTGTGGTCAGGCAAAGGATACCAAATTTCCTCTTGGTTAGAGCACAGTGCTTATAACCAAGGTTGCTTATAACCAAGTGCTTATAACATCAAGGTTGCAGTTTCAATCACTGTATGGGCTGTTCACCTGAGTTGAATTTGATGATCCTTATGGGTCCCTTCCAACTCAGAACATTCTCTAACTCTGTCTGTAATTCCGTGCTGTCATTGTGTAGCAACAGCTTCTTGACTGAACTCTTACTTTGGTTTTTGCTGGAGTTCAACAGGCCTCAGAAATACTAAATATGCTTTATTATGCACGACTGGTATAGATCGTCACTGCGGTTTCTGAAGTTTTAATAGTAACTGCAGGCAGCATTCTTTATAAATGAATACATAAGTCATAAGTAGGTGAATTGAGAGGGAGGAAAGAACAGATGAAGGGATGGATAGTTAGATCTCTGGTGAGTCTAAACTTTCTGCTCCTAACTGTGTTTTCTGTCCTACGTGATGAAATGTCTTTTGAGGTCCTCTTAGTGCCATGGGACTCCAAGATGATAAGTCTATTGTGTCACCTCAAGTTTATTTTCAGTAATGAAAACAAGGAAAGCCCTGCCTTTAAAATTTCCCTATTTTTCTTTAAAGCCTGTGATGAAGGAGGAGGCCCGCCTCATAGCTACCATAGAACAGATAGACAGAGCAGTTGGTATCGTTCCCCGGGGGGCATTTGTGAAGACTCCTCTTGGGTCTGTGCATGAAAACAGACACTTTGAAGGTAAATTCTGATTGTCTTTATCAGGATCAACTGTACTTTGATCATAAAGGCTGTAAACTAAGATGACTTTCTCTAACTGATGTTTTGATTTCAGTTGGGTTTTTTCCCCCTTGGATAAGACGAACAGGGAGGAGAAAATCCAATGCCACTAATGTTCAGGTGTATGAAGGTGAGAAAAGAGTCAGTAATAGCTCTGAGTCATTAAACTGAGTAATTTGTCTGCATAAACTGTAGTTCACGGCAGTGTTTAGCAATTGCAAAAGTAATGAATTGTCCATTTAGATATAGGATATGACCAAATGGGCACAGAAAGTTGTTCTCAAGTCGGCACCCATTGGTTCTCTGGGGCTGCAGTCAGTATGGTCTCCAATGCGCAGCATCAGGGAGTGCTGACCCCTGTTTCTGACAAGCCTTCTGTGGAGTCTATTAGAGAAGGATTGTGATTCTGTTCTGGGCTGTGGACATTAGAGAAACAATGTTATACTTGATAGTATAATGTGTGTTATCCTAGTTCATTCATGTATATAGTAATGTTCACCAATGGCTGTTCACAGGTCTGTCTTTGGTGGAGGCAAAAAAGTTAAGTTCCTATTTCCATTTCACTGAGCCGACTAACCTGAAGAACAAAACCCTGCTGGAAAAGGCTGACCTGGACCCATCCACCGACTTTCTAAATTCTCTGGAGCATGATATCCCACAAGGCAAAGGTAGTAAAATCAACAGATGCAATGAGAGGGAGGGCAATAGGGATGTTGAGTAGCCTTGGAAACACAGGGGACTGGTGTGGGTTACTGTAGAGGTGGTATGAGAAGCTTCTGTGACTCTGTAAAGGAACTTTATCCTTTACTAAATATTGTCATTACTTCCTGTTTTAAGCAATTCTAAATGCTTAAAATGGAAAGATGTAAGTGTACCAGGGCTGTCACATCCTCTCAACAGGTCTGACCACACTCTGCCTCTGCCATATTCCCTCCTGACTTCTGTAAAGCCTGTGACAACTGGTGACCCTATTGGGAGAGATAACTCCACGAGTGATAGAGAGAATTTATGTGGTTTGAAGTATTTCACACCTCTTGTTCCACCCAGTATTTCTCTTCTGTATCTAAATGGGCTCTCATTAACACCAAGCTGATATCTCGAAGAGGGTGAATTCAAATGTTCCTTGGATAAACTTTGTTGGAATAGTCTGCACTGTGGCAGAATTATACACCGTGAAAGGAGAAAAAAAAGCAGGCATACTGGATTGTATCTTCAATTTACATCTCTGCTGTTCTGCTGGACAACTGCAAATATATTTAAAGTCTCTTCCAGGGATCCCTCTGGCAAGATATTTCTCTAAAGAAATGGGAGCGGCTTGTTATTTGTTTCTGTCTGGCTTTGCTGATTTGCTGCAATTTTTTGGATTGGACTGAGTGTTTTCATGTCGTCTGTTGAGGGAGATTCTAGGGAAACAATTCAAACTTAGATTCTTTATTTTATTCCTGTCGAGGTGTAGTAGGATAGGATACTAGGTGACTGTGTCAGATGGAATTGAGTGGATGGACAGTGAATTGCTAGTGTTGTAAATAGCTTTTGAGATTCTCCCTCCCTCCCTTCCTCTCTCTTCTTACCCTCTCCTCCCAATCGTCCCTTTGGCAAAAAAAGAACTGGGAATGTGAGCTCCTGCCTGAATTCTGAACATTTTTGACAGAGCATAAACTGCTAAAATCTAAACCGCTCTTCAGCTTACTGGGAGTGTCCTTATGCAGCCGTTTTCCAGAGATGTAGTCTGGACAGACTGCACATTTTTACATACACTGGCTCATTGAGGTGGCCCTTTTGACTCAAAGCAGAATTGCAAGAGGGATTAGATCCTAGATAGCTCCTAAGAAAATTTTAGCTGCAGTTTTGTATGGTAGTTCAGGTTTTGCTACTGTTTGCCTTCCCACTGCTCCCTCCTCTTTTTCCCTCCTTCTCTCTGTCGTGGTAGGGAGACACACCATGTGTTAGACATGAAGATGGTGGCTTTGTTAAAGTCTTCAAATCAAATTAGTCTTGTAGCTGTATTTTACCTGGTAGCAGATAGAAAGTAGGGCTCAACTGTGCCACTGTTGTGATGGTGTTCCTGTGGCAGATTGATGTCTGTGTAAGCATGAACCTTTAGCCCCTTCCTGAGTGGATGTTGCTGTTAGTGTAGATTTCAGTATCCTTGAAAAAGTTGCCTTTGAAACTTTAACCTGAGTTAAAGTGCAGCTGAGGCAAGAGAAGATTCTTCATGGTGCCTGTGCAGCTCTGCTTGCTTTGTCCTGAATTGGGGGATAAGGTGAAGGAGGTGAGAGAGCTAAGACAGGAATTGGTTACAGGATCATCAAGGCATGTAGCCTCTCTAATTGCATTTATCACAAGCAGATGGGAGCTCTGACATTAAAGAAAGATCAACCCAGCCTTGTTTAACAAGCATTCATTTTGCCTAAAAGTACTGGTTGCTTGTGAAAATGGGGTGGGGGGAACCAGGACAGACACAGGCTTTCTGCTGATTTTATCAGCATGGCTTTGCCAGATTCGCTCCTGGTTGTGAGATACTCAAACTCTGGCTCTCAGATTACTTTCCTTGAGCTCTGACAGTGCATGTTGGTCCTGACAGAGACGAAAAAGTAGACAGTGCTTTTTCTATTTACTGACATGTTCATAGCTCTAGCAAATCCCCTCATTTTGACCTGAAGTTTTTCTTGCCTTTCCTGGTTAGATCCTGTCTTGAACAGTTACTGTCAGAGCAGAAGTAGGAATTCTCAAATTTATTGCCTCTAGAATTGTGACTGAAGCTAGATTTATCTCTTTTCTCAATAAATACATAAGAAGTGATTTGGGAGTAAGCAACATTGGAGTGACGCTCCCAGCCTGCATTGGCTAAATTACCCTAGCATCTTAAAAGACCTAAAGAACAGAACTGAGAGATTAAGGGCTGATTTTAACCTGTCTAAAAGTAACAACTCTGTTGGAATAGTTTTCTCTATTAATTGGAGACTTAGCATCTGTGATGGCTGTCAAGGGGGTAACTGTCATAAGATATATGGTGTGTCATTATAGGAGAGCAGAGGTGTCTTACAGAATGGAAAGTTGGAGGCAGAGAGAACATTTTATATGACAGCTGAGAGGTGGGAAGAAAGGAAATTAAAATTGGTTGAATAAAGGCAACAATGGTAAAAGCAGAGTTTAGTGCAAAATTGGAAAACCTGGAGTTTTGTAACAAAACTGTCTGCCATTCTTATCTTTACCAGTGATATCTGTGGTGTTTGCAGGTTCCAGATTCTGTCTGTGTGTCTATCAGGTTATCTGTGTACTTTAAAAGTTCAGAATATGTTGCTGCTCCTCCTTTAATCATTCTGTCTTTTTTTTTCTTGGTGTCTCAGCTCCCACAGACAAGTGACTGACTTAGCTTTTTTTTTTAATGCATATTTAAAAATTATTCTAGAGAAAAGTGGGAAATGAGAACCTTGTCTCAATAGCATGAACATGGAGGGGTTGTGATACAGATCTTCTGTCACCACAGTATCAGATCATGTAATGCTTAATCCTCATCCAAATGGCCAGCTGGCCAGAACGTTGCATGCTGGGATCTGTAGGTTTTGCTGGCCATATGTCTGCATTAAAGATAAGCTTGTTTGCTCTAGTCTAAGCAGACAATCTGCTCAACTTTATGCACAATTAGATGTGGCCTTTCAGCTGCTGGCACATTGCCAGAGCTGTCCTTTCTGCTGCATGGAGTTTGGAACCCTGGACATAGTATTTCAGGAACTAGGGCTGTGGCAGTTTTACATCTGCTTGTAGATAATGGAATGGCAAAGCAAATAGCAATAATTCCTAGCATGCCTACAGCATTTTCACTTGATGACTTAATGTTGTGAAGATATGAAATAATAGACATATTTCAGGCATTGATAATAATGGGGGAAGTGAAAATGGAGGGGGAAGGTTGATCTCAGTGTGACCCTGGTATCAGATCAAACTGTGCCCCATTCTGCAAGGATAAAGAAAGGGGATGAGTGAAAGCCTGAGGTAGGAGTGTAGAATGGAAAGCTTGGAAGGAAGTGAGACAAGGGATGGAGAATTCAGGTCTTTGGCACTTTCAAACTGCAATTCAGAAAAGCAATAACTTGACTCTGAGGGTTTGTTACAGATTACTGAATCAGATCACTTTGATATGGAGATAAGGGACACCAACAGAACACTGATAAAAACTGATGTAGGCGGGGAGGTATGTCTAGATAGGAAAAGATATGAGTGGAAATAGGCTTTATATGAGAAGACTTTCTTCAAAAGTCATGACCCCCAGTTAGTGAATAGCTGCTTTTGGCTGAAAACCTACCACAGTTCACTTGTAGATTAAGAGTAGAAATTAGAATAAAAAAGACATATAAAAGGAAATGCAGAAGGTTTGGAATGATTAATGATTGATATAAATTGGAATTTATAATGAATAGAGAATGACAAAGCGAGCCAGAATAACTAGAGTAGTCCGTGACAATAGTAAGGCAGATATTTTTTTAAACTATATTGAGAAGAAAAGAAAGCATAGTAAAGCTACTGGTAACTGTCACTAAATGGTGATGGTAAAAAGACTGATAAGCATGTGGAAGGGCAGAAGAGCTCGATTTTTTTCTCTTTTCTTTTTGGAAAGAATATGGACGTGTATCAAGCAAAGACAATGAAATACTGTTTCAGACAGTTTTCAGATTGTTTGCTAAGGGAGGGTAGAGTCAAACAACATTTACTGTGGACCAAAAACATTAAAATGGCAGAGTCAGATCAGTTACTTCTGAAATCATTATCTCAGGAGACTTGCGGCATAATAATCTTTAATAAATCCTGGCATTGTAGAATTATTCCCCTGAATTGAATCTTCCTTAGCAGCTGTGATTCAGAATTCAGTGAATGGGTGTTTCTGGGAGAGGTCAGAAAGGGACCAGTGCCAATATTAATATCCTTCAACTTATTTATAAATGATCTAAAAGCAAAGGGTTGGTGGAGAGACAAATAATGACAAGGCAGGATGGATACAGACATCTGGAAGACTGGGCTTACTTAGCTACAGTACATTTTGGTATACATACCTGCAAAGTCACATGAGGCAAGTAAGGACTGAAAGTCAGAATTTGGGAATTGTATTCTAGAAACTGTGGCTCTGAAAGGAAATCCAGGCACAAGCCACTGAGCATCAGCTCCCAGGCTGATCCTGAGACTTAAAAGGGTAACTTGATCTGCAGACACATAAACAAGGGTGTAGCAACTAGGAACAGGGGGGTGACTTTACTTTTGCATATACTGTTAGTGGAATCATAACTGGATTACTGCACATTGAAAAACTGGAAAGAGTCACAAAATGATTCAAGGGCTGGTGAGAGACATAAACAGTTCAATCTGTTTATCTTGAGGAAAAGCCTGTGAGAATGGCTGTGTTACACTGTGTAAATACTCTGTGGAGTTTAAGTATTAGGTACTGAAGATCTATTTATTACAGCAGAGAAAGGCATAACAGGAATCAGCAGCTAAAAATTATATCCAGAACTAAAATGAACAATGAGATACAATTTCTAAGAGTGAAAAGATTACCAGTTATCAAGGGTAATGGATGAGCCTATGTCTCTTGGTATCTTAACATCACTCTGGATGTCTTCCTGGAAATTGTTTCAGTCAAATGCAAATACACGTTGATAGTCCCAGATATGCGTAAGTGACTTCAGTTTAATGGGCAGTGGTTTGTAGGAGTCCAGATTCTGGTATGCCTGGCCATAAACTTGATGGCAGCCATGGAGGGTGATGTTCAGCTTGGACTTCTTCATTGTCAGTGACAGTAACACAAAGGTGACAATGGGTTCCAAGTGCAAGTCAGCTCATTTCAGCTGGCATTGCTTTCTGAACTATGATATGTGAGGGCTCAAAAGAGGGCTGAGGAGATTCCTGACTTACTGCCTGACTTATTGCTGGGAGAGATTTTATAGCATCAGTCTAAATGGGTATACAGTGGCAGGATGAATCAGTGAGTCCTGTCTACTTGCCATTTCAAGATGAAGGTAAGGTAGAAGAAGTGCCTAGACAGAAGATCATTCCAGCTCCTTTACCATTTGACTGTGGAGAAAGTGACAGCCACTTGGATTGTAGCTTTTTCTTCACCCAAAAGTGCAGTGGTTTTGGAGCACTCCTTGTACAGCATTACAGACAAAGAGATTTGCGGCCATTTCTTTAGCTGAAAACTTTGAGCAGGAACTTTTCTGTAAGCTTGCTGAGCAGTGGCCTCAGTTAGAACAATAACCTCCTGTCATCTGAGGTTCATTAGCACAGTCTTTATCGGTTTAGGAAAAGCTGGTGCCTAATGGGTCCTTGAAGATGGAGGGGCTGCCTTTCTAAGTGGGAGATAGTTTCTGTGGCTGCTCTCAAGGGCCATTTTGGTAGCCCCATCATGGCTGTCCCAAAAGTCAGGGTGCAGGAACGAAGAAGGCCAGGAGGCACGACCCTGCTTTATCTCCATACATTAACACAGCTAATTAACTTGCTTTCGATCCCCCTCCCTCCTCCCTTCAAGGCGATTAATCCTCTATCAGCCTCGGTCTCCAGCCATTTGAAGAGTCTGTGTCTGCAGAGGTATTTACAACCCCCAGCCAGCCACCAGAGGCAAGGGCCCTTTATCAGGGCTCTAAGACAAATGGCTGCCTATCTCCCTAGTGGCCTTGCAAAATCCAGCGAAGTGCTATGCTGTGCTGGCCACCTACTTTCACCCAGCCTCCCTTCTCCACTAACATTTCACAGATGTGACCTGAGCCCTCCCCTTTCATTGCTTAACAATAAGCAGCACCTCCCCAGCTCTGTGAAAGCCGAGAGCAAGAGCACTTTACTCCTTAGCCTGCCAAGAGCCACACGGGGACAAGGCTTTTCAAGCTGTCTCACTGAAATCCAAACTAAAAGACTCATAATAAATGAGAGGGCAGTACTTGTTGTTTGCAAGGACAAAAAGAGGTAGCAAAAATGTAGACTGAAATACCTAGCATGGCTCAGAGTTATCCTCATTCCTCGCTGGGAGATGTGATCCTTAGGCTTGGTGAATGTGTGAAACTGAGCTACAGAATCCCATGGAGTTACCTGACATTAATACAAGTAATTTTGACAAACAAGCTTTAAAATACAGTGTTAGAGAATGAGAAAACCAGATGACTGTGCATCAGAACAGTAGGATTTCTGATCTGAAAATCGAACCCAGTAGCTGGCTTAGTGGATTGTTAGTAAAAGCATTGGTACCTGAATGTCCCTGTTCAAACTGAAGTCAGCCATCCCTAGAAAGAATTCCAGCATGACTCTAGCTGCTCCCTTCCAGCAGGGTGCACTATGGTGCCAACATTGTCGGTGCTGAGCACAGAAAAGGAAACCACGAAAAAGTAAAATGAGAAAGAAAATCACCCAGAGCGGCATCAAATCAAGGAAGAGGTATGTCCTGAGTTTCCAGACTGTGTGTGGCATACTGGCCTCCTGAACTGAAGGTATAGAGAAGATATTCTCTCCCTTTCAAGCTTAGCCAGTTTCTGGAATGGTCACTAAGCTTTTCTATGGCTTTCTCAGCATCGTTAGAGATCACATGCATGTGAATGGACATACACAATATATGTCCCCTACATTCTTCAACAATAGGGTCACTCTTAAGTGATATGTAGAGGCTGTTAGGGGGATTCCTGCAGTGACCCAAGAAAGTTGTCTGGGAGCTATCCCTCCTACCAGCTGGGGTGCTGCCAGCTCAGGAGTTCAAGATCAGACTGGAACCTCTCATGTGGCAGCATGGTAGGAGGACTCCTGGGCCAGCTAGTATTAGAGCTTCTGACTGGCTGATCATGGTCTGCTTTGATTACTGGGAAGGAGCTGTTTTCCTTGGGCTTTGTGTCTATGGGTAATAAAGCAGCATATTCACTGCTTTTGGGTCCTGGGTCTGTATCACCTCAGGCTCTTGTTTAGTCAGACCTTGGATGAGTTTATACTGGAACAGGGCTGCCCATCAACTGAAAGCTGTGGTGGAGTCCTTCACCCTCCAGACTGCTGTAGGGAAAAAATGAGGACAGAAGCAGAGTTTTCATAGTAACTTTCTGGGGTTGAAAAGGTTTTTTTTTCTCCTCAGTGAAAGAAATCATGACCCACCCTGTCTCCATTTAAGCTGCTGGTTCCTTGGACGTGAAAAGGAGATGAACTTCTTGCTAAAATGATGGGAAATGCTGGTAAAGCCTTACAGAACCAGAAGCTGCAGGTTTATCACCACATCAGTCTGCCTTGGCCTAACCTTTTCTCTAGGGAATGATGAAAAATTACTTGTGGGGGAAATCCTAGGACAGTTTGTGTGTCACTGAAGTCAGAACGAGGTCAGCTTTTGCTAGGAGGGATCTGTTTCTGAAGGAGTGGCAGCTCCTGCCTGTGCAGTCATTGGCATTGGTGCCAGCCCTGTGTACAGCTTTGCTTTGCTGTTTGCTGCCCATTTGGCCACAGCGCTTTTGAAAGGAAGAAACCACATGGCATCATCTTGTTTTACTGTACACAAATATCATATGGATTGAAAATCTGCATGCTGAAGGGATGTATGGCAGTGTGTAAAGGGAAAAGGACAAGTGACAGTTCATCTTTGGGTGTATTTGTAGAGCAGTTATGCTGAGCAGAAATAGCTAGGCTATCACAGGCATTAAAAGATGCTTAGCCTTTAGTGTTCAGAATTAGCACTGCACTGTGCTATGTGGAAATGCTCAGTGTGACATTATTCTCAGAAACTGGTAAACTCTTTGGGTAATTTGGTCCAGAATCCGTATCTAGTTTAGTACAAAAACATCAACAGTTTATAATCCGTGCCATCTGTTCCTCATCCCAAGCTCTTTTAACTAGCCTTGCTAATTTGATGATGAGGTAAGAATTACAACTGGGGGACTGAGAGGGCTTGTGGACTTGCCCCTCCTGCAGGAAAGGGAACTGGATGTGCTCTAAGCATTTGGTGGGTTTTGAATCCCAGCATCGACTCCTTTGTGTTTTCGCAGAATTCAGAGATCAATGTGAGGTTCTTTGCCCCTAATCCAACCCCTGTTCATCATTATCACCTCCTCAAAGTGGCCAGTGCTTTGTTACCAGGAGAGGAAAAATCTTACAAGGTGGCCATAATCTCCTCTGAGAGTCAGACAGATATTCTCCCGTGGGTAAGAAAGTGACAGTGACCAAAAGCTCTAGGGGAAGCAGGCTAGAACAAAGCTGCTCATTGCATCCTTTCATCAAACTGTTAATCTTTCTTTCAAAGACATCACATTTGTTTGGTGACAAAAGCCCCAAAGAAGCTGAATTGAGCCTGAAATCCTGTAGCAAGATTTAGAGGAAGCGTCTTTCATTCAGAGCAGGGAGGGGCGAGAGACTCCTTTTTCTTGCCACCAGCCAATGGGCTCAGAGAAACCCACGAAGGTGACGGATTAATGCAGGGGCTCCCCAGGTAGATGCTACGTGACTCCTGGCACGCTCCAAAAACGTTTCCACAGCGACCAGCTGAACAAGAAATATGGAGTGTGATGAGACCCAGCATAACTCGTGCTTTGGAAGGAGCTGATTTGCCACTCTGAAAGATTTCTAAATTTACTACAGAAAACCTAAGATTCAGTGATCTGTACTGTAATTGTCAGAATACAAATAGCATGGATTTTAATCAGTTTTTCCTACTCTTTATAAGTTTTGATTTCATATGGTCTTGCTGTTTCCTCTAGTGCACAGCCCTATTCCAAGTCTTTATTCTAATGCTTTCTGTGCAGTCTATGTCTTTCTCTTAATTAGACTCTTTTTGTTTGGTTTTGATTTGTTTTATCAGGTGGATTTAGGACTAAAGGGCAAACTAACAGGGCAATAAGGGAGGCTCTAATTTGATGTGTATTACTTCAGTGCTAGCTTTTCCAGTCCTTCCCATCCTCTGGTGCTCATTTATTTCTGTGTATTGTCCCTTCTTTTGTGTTGGCATTGCTGGCTGTGCAGATTCCAGCTGGAAAAATAATGTTATTTCTCTCTAGTACATTTTTCAGCCAGATTATTTTCCCTACCTGACTCACTAAGCAGTAAATAAACACTTTTGTGGTCTCTATGATGGAAGAATGATGAGGGTGGGAATAAGGGCAGAGGTTGCTTCAGCTGGATTAAGCAGCACTGTTGTCAGATGTCTAAATATCATTTAGGCCTGAATTTCATTTTTACTTGGAGGTGTCTGAATACTGTGTATCTGGGACAGCACTGCAATCCCTGGGTCTTCCTTGTCAGCAGGAAACAGGTTCTTCATGTGTAAATAGAAGGCCTGGGCCTGTTGAAATCATTTCTACTGCACAGGAATCCCCAGTGGAAGAGGATAATGGAGAGGAAAAGCCTCTAAATTATGACCATTTTACTTTGGGTTTTGGGCATGGTGGTATTTGTGTGTCAAGGACATGGCAGGCATTAGGACCCTGCAAGAGCCACTTGGCAGCATCTGACTGTAAGCTGTGCTTTCTTGGCTCTGGAGGCTTTTAAAAATAGTACTGAACCTGCAACCAGTCTGTGTTTTTATTTAATTATTATTAAATAGTTATATGGGGAATTGGAAATATTGACAGCAGTGTTAACATATGGGGTGCAGGTGGTGTGTCAAGCAAATGGAAGAGATTTAGTTTGCAGCCAGTAAGTGGCATGAAGGAGTTTGGGCCCCACACAGGACTGTTTGGATGTGTCCTTATGGCTGGTAGGCTGTGCGTGAAATGTCGGTGCGGCACAATTTATTGAGAGCCAAAGCACGGTGACCTTTGCTTACAGCTGCTCTGGTTTGCAATTTGTCTTTGTTCCCTACAGACAACAAATTAGAAGTAGGAAGCTCTTCCCCGTGTAGGATTTTCTGTTGGAGGGAAATGGCAGCTAAATCCCATGGGTGTAGTGAGGCTTTGTCAGCTCTAAGTGCCTGGGGTCATGCAGCCGAGCAGCGGCTGCTTTTGCAGAGGGAAAGGGTTATGTTGTCCCTCTCCGGGTGTTAATATTAGTCCTGTGACTCCATACTTCACTCTCACTCAGGACTAACTGCAGCAATAGATGTTGTAACCTGCTCTTGTGGCAGCATAATGTGTTAATGGTAAGTGCAACCATGCTGTGGCTGCTTTTCCCTTGAGACATTTCCTCCTTTGAAGAATTGATAATGTCACTTTTATGACCCTCTGTGAGCTTTTGCAATGTGGAGCCTCTCTATCAGGCTGTCTAGCTCTTAAAGCTGTTTCTTCTCAAGCTTGCACTGAAATGAGGCACTGCTGAATCACCTCCAAAGCAGCAGTGTTATGAGAGGTCATACTGCAAGTGGACCAGTTACAGCAGGAAAGTTCTTCTGCAAACAGCCCTCTTGGAAGGGTTTTGTTTAAAAGCTCATGTCTCACGCACCCTATTGCTTCTGTGGATTACAAGATTCAGCCCATAGCTGAGGCAGACATGGGGGATGAGACAGGGATTTCTATTGGCGACTGGAAAGGAAGAAGAAGCTGAGAAGGAGGTTGACTTTTGAAATTCAGCCCTGGTGTTCTGGCAGCTGTTGAAGGGCCATAAAAAAGGCAGTGGTTTAACACAGGGTGAGCATCAGGATCTTCAAAGCACTTTCTTGTTTGGGAAAGATGTAAGGAACTCCTCAGAATTCCTGCCTGTGTTTGGAGGGGTGGAGGCTGCAGCCTGATCCAAAGTGGGATAGGAAGCTCCAGATCTTCATCCAGCGGATACTTTTCCCATGCTCTTTCCTCCCACACAGCAGCTCCCTCCCTTCCCTTCTGGAGCAGCAACAGGCAATACTTTCAGCACAGAAAGCCTGCTTGACTTTCTTAAGTTTGCTGGGTGCAGTCTAAATATTAACTTGCTCTTTTAAGAAACGTATTTTGAACTTTGAGAACCTCACCAGAGGTAGGAATCTCTTGTGTGAGAGCAATGAGCAGTTCCCTGCACCTCAGTGAGCTTTACATGATGTGTGCAGTTAACTCTGCTGCCTGATTTAGAGACAGCACACATGGAGATGCAAGTTAAAATCGGTACTTAAGTCTAGGAAATCCAACCTTAGCTTGCTGTCTCCTAGTTTTAGTTGTATTTTCTCCAATGAAAATAATAATATTTTAAAATCTTTTTTTCTTGACAACTTTTATCTAGGAATCTCTGGTGTACCTTACAGACTGATGGTTTGAGCTTCCCAGTCTCTCAGTAGGAGACACATTGTCTGTCTGACACAGGGACTGCCATGGAATATTCTCAGCCAGTGATGGAAAGGATTTGGACTCAGCAGCCTAATTCTACATTTTTATAGTAATACAGACCTGAAACTATCTGTGTGATGGTTTTACCCCAACAACCATCTGTAATAGCACAGAAGTTTAAAAAACAAGAGAGAAAAAGAAAAAAAGAAGATGAAAGTAGCATTTAATTTTCATAGTTCTCATTCCTTTTTATATTGCATTATTAAATGCATTTCTAAGACTTTCTCTTAAGGAAGAAAAGGTAGTACATTTATTTTAAGCTATTATTGCATACTGTTCAATAGTTACTTTCTAGAGTGATTTACAACATCAATATTTCAAACTCCAACAAGAAAGGTGGGCCCTCCCAAAAAAAGGTAGGCCCTCCCAATATGCTCAAACAGCATATTGTTTGAGTATTGTAGTATTGTGAGGTTTGAGCTGTGACAGAAGACAACACAAGTGTCCTGTATCTTTCTTAGAGAATAACTTTCTCCCTGTCTCACAAGTTCAAATTTTGTTTTATGCAGCACTTCCTCAAATACAGCTGATGTGGTGAGGTATGGGGGGAAGAAAAGTAATGAGATAACAGGTTCTAATTTTTTTCCTTTTATGAAAAAGACTAAAGAACCCAAAGAGGTTCCAGAACTTTAATGTAATCTCTTCTTAGAAGATACACCAGCATTGTGTATCAAATGCCGTTCAAAAGTCCAGTCTGGAAAAGTATATTGAAAACAACACCTTTGATGATTAGAATAGAAAAATGTCTCTAGTGATCCAGTTAGTAGAAGGTGGAAGATGGCACTGCTGCTACCCTTTGGCTCTGCAGAATAAAGAGCACCTCTAGGATTAATCATCATTCTGGCTGAAAACAGGATGCCAGTGAAAATGACATTACAGTTCCAGACAGTTTCTTGTAAATTTTTCCTGTTCTCAACCTATGTTGTGCTGGTCCAGATGGGATTGCCCTTACGTAACCTGCCTGTTTTTGTTCAGGCCCTCACTTCACAGGAAGGCTTATGCAGCTTCAGCAAAACTTTACTGTTCATATTTGTGTAGAACTACATGCAGAATGAAGGGCCAGAGAAGAGCTGGAAAGTATAACAATAATAATTAATATTCCCCTAAGGTCTCACATTTATGAAATGACAAATTCAAGCTCTTTGAGAATTGGCAGCTTGGACAGATGATAGGGAAATGTAGAAAATGTACATCACAGCCTTCAGAGATGTAGGTGAAAGTGAATGGAGCCATCTTCAATTTTATCTGTACATTTCTGCCAGGTGTGAAGGTGCATGGGAAGTTCCTTTGATCAGCAGAGTTAACTGCTGATGAATACTCTGCTGAGATTGATAAGCCTGTGTGTCACTGGGTAAAAGTTCTGAGGAGATCATGGATCCATGTACTCTATTGCCCCAGAGCACAGATATGGGCATTTAATTATGTTGAACTTGATTTACTCTACCTCCTCTGTGAATTTATCCAACAAAAAGATGTCTAAATCCAGATACAGTTCCTAAAAGCATTGAAAACCCTGTTTTCCCTCTTACCTTTCCCAGTTGTCATGCTCCAGGCATTTCCTTTTGTTCTGTAAAAATGGTTTGGGGCAGAGGGTTCATCTGTGTAGGTGAAGATATATAAACAAGCTATCACATGTACCCAGGTTGTTAGATGCTTCCAGTATGTTGAGAGGCATTAACAAATTAGATAATCCCTAAAGGTTTTCACCACCCAGCAAGGCAAGGCATAGTCCTATTCTTGACAGACTTGCTTCTCAGAGGACTGGTCCTAAATCACAGACATTTAGAGTTCCTTATTGACTTATCTTTTTGTCAGAGAAACTTTATGAAAAGTTTACAGTGTGTCATCATCCCCTTCCCCAAAAACCAGTGTGTAAAGCTGCAGCAAGTACCAGCAGTATTTGGAAGAAAGACTTGTAGGTCATTTATACAAATTCAAGCTGAAGAACCATGTGCTGGGAGCAATCATTCAGAGGAGAAATTGAGAGTTACTTGTCACTATTACATTCAGACCTAGCTGCCTGCTACTTGTTGATCAACACTCCTACACATGGTCACGCTACTGTCAGTAGCAAATGCTGGAAACTTTTAGAGACAAAGATGAAGAAACTGAAAGCTTGTCCTTTGACAGCAAATGGCTGCGGTGCTTCAGTCACTGGATGATCTGCCTTGTTGCAGAAGTGTTCCTCATCTGGGTTTCCATGCTACCCAAGTGATGGAATTTCTTAAGAACACACTGATCCCCTCAGTCAGAATTTGCAATCCCAGTGGCTGAACTGTAACAGGCATTTTTACTCTAGGTGTGAAAAAAATCCAGGCCAGTTTGTATCCATAAGAGTGGCACTGGAGAGACTGGATCGGAGATTGGGGTTGCCTTGTATGTGAAACCACTGCTTGTGAAGATATTAGCTCATGTTGTATCTAGGACTTGTGGAAAGAATATCACAAGTGGAAGGTGGAAAGATGGCACACACCTGTACTGTCTGTCTGATATTAAGTAGTCCTCTGCTTTACTGCAACCCCAGTTGTTTTTCTTTAGTGGAAATGTGGAAGAGAGTGAGTTAGAAGTCAGTTCTCCAAAGCAGAAATCTCCTGACTGTGAATGTCTGTTTTGTACTTCTGTCCAGTCTGTCAGGAAGGAGGTAGGCATTCTTGCTGTTCACTGAATTCCACATTTGCACATGACTGAAGAGGGTACTTTGAAAGGCAGCACATCAGAGATGACACAGGACATGCATATTATAGTATAAGACACATGTGGAATTTACTGAAGGAGGAGGCAGAGGAAACAGTGGTGTCCAAGAAACTTTTGAGAAGTACAGAGATAGAAAGTGAAGAGTTAGGTAACAGGTGAGCAGCACAATTCAATACCTGGTTTTGCAGGGTTCTGAATTGTACTGTTCCTTTCTGATTCTGTAGCCACCACATTAACATTTCCCCTCAACTTCCCTCCTTCCCTCAGCTACTGTAGTTTGCCATGAACTGCACGTGAGACAACATCTACTGCCAGGGAGCACACAAGAGCCCGAGGCTGCACGAACGCGGATTGCCCAGCTAGCGGCTGCCTCGCGGCTGCCAGGCAGGCCTGACAGCCTGTGCTTCCTTGCAGCTGCTGGCAGACCAAAGCTCCAGGAGCTGCAGTCAGCCCTTGGGCCATATCCCAGGGAGACCTGCTGTAGGAACCTGGGGTGTTAAAGCCCTTCAGCCCTTTGTTGGATGTGACTAAAATTGGCCCAGAGTCACGAGTGAGTGGGAGCGGGAGGACATGCAGCTGACAGCAATCACAGAAGCCCTTCCCCAGGCTAACCGTGACATGAGTAAGCATGAATCATAGCATAAATTGATGAGCCTAAAATTAATGAGCCTAAAATTATCTACAAAGATGAATACTGCCTAAATAGCCCAACACATTATGCGCTTTCTGCTTATTCTGGAATTGGCAGATTTTGGCTTTGGGTACAGATAGGCTGATTGCTTGACTCTAGGCCAATGGTAGCCTGACAGTTCCAACTATATTTTTTTAATTTGGGCCTGCTCCTGTTTTTTTTAGATGGAGATTCAGAAGCACCTTTCTTCCCTACTTTGTAGCCTCTAGGTATTACTGATTTGGTGCTGAAGTTGGTATTTTTTTTCTCCTGGCAGCTCCTTGCCCTCCAGCACTGAATCCAAGCTGATTCTTCAGCCCCCTCCCTCTGGCACAATTCCCAAGCTGTCATGTCAGATGCAAAATAAATACTCAGAGGCTCTGAGCTCCTTGTATCCAGAAAAAACTGCATTTTCACACTGGCTCTGAACCTCTTCTGTGGAGCCAAAACAAAATTAATGTGGAAACTAATCCCTTTGCCCCTACCACGCACATCCTCTTCAATGGTGGAGCCAAGAAAGACTGAAGAGAATTAACCTTTTCCATATATTTCTCAGATAGGAAATACCCTACTTTTCATACTCTCATTTTTTTTCCAGTTGCTGCATCAGAGAAACCAGTCTTCCCTGAAGGAGGAAAGCACCTTCTTTCTCTTCCCACTACTAATGCTAGAAGTTTATTTTAAGGACAAATTTAATTCCTATGCAGGATTGCTATAGCTCATCTTGGCTCTCTACAGCCATTAGCTACACCAAGTAGGTGGCAGAGCTTGTTGGAGTAACTGCTGCCCACTCAGATAGAGCCAAGAATAGCTGCAGCCTCTCCTGGGGATCAGCTGTACCAGTCTGGAGCTTGAGGGTCCCTTCCTGTGACGCAGACATCACCACCATAGCCATGGGAATATGCTATGATGTGAACCCAGACAGACATCTGGAAACGAGGGCAGCCTGCAGGGCTGAACTGACAAAAGGAAAACAGAGCATTGAGGTTTAAGTTCTCCCTGACTTCCCTCCTTCCAGGTGTCACAAACCCCAGTGCAGCCTTGTGCACTGTTAATAGGTCAGGCAGAACCCATGGCAGCCCTTCTCTCAGCTTAGGTTAACTTGCTGCAGGAGTGCTGCCTCTTTCTCTTTTCCAGTGATTCACTTGCACATCTTCTCACACAGGCTCCTGGAGTATCCAGCTGGAGAAGGGGGGCAGTGTGGTGGTGCTGCGGAGCCTGCTGTGGCTGGGACTCACATTCTACCATGTCCCAATGACCAAGCAATTCGGCTACGTCTACTTTGGAACTGGTGAGAAGAATCTCGATCTGCCCTTCATGCTGTGACTCTTCTGTCTGGGAGAAGGACTCAAGAAGTAGAAAATATCTACATTTTATACTTAGGAAATTTTGTTTACTGCTTGTTCTAATAAAAATGTGAAACCTCTGCACTTTGAGCAGGATTCTTCTGTGCCTGGATGCTGGCCCTGATTCTTTTCCTAGGACTTCACTGTATGCAATCCTCCCTGAACTCCAGATGGAATTCAGAGAATCACAGAATATTCTGAGTTGGAAGGGACCCACAAGGCTTGTCAAGTCCAGCTCTTAAGTGAATGGCCCATATGGGGACTGAACACAACCTTGGCGTTATTAGCCCCAAGCTCTCCCTGTAATGTGTCACTGCAGATCTTATAGATAGTGACAAGTGACATTTTCTTCCCTGACAGGCAAGCTCTAGGTCAGAAATCAAACCTCGGCCATCTGTCTGATTACAAAAGCACCTTGCTTACACAAGAACTAATTTGGAAACATGAATGAATACCTGCTGTCATCTATGAATGACAAAAGCAGAGGGAGTCAGGGCAGAATGCTGATGTATACTCTAAGAGATCTGTATTAAACCCTGAACTCTAGAAAGGCATACTGAAGACAGTATTTTGCTTTTCAGATGTTAAGACTTCACCAAAATTAGAGGGGTCTTTCCAGCTCATGTCACTAAACTGTAGGAAAAAAACAGCTGTAGGCATCACCTGGTCTTGAAAAATGTGCTTTTTCAGGTTCATCTCAAGACAGTGGTTTAATCCAGTGACTTTTAGCAAAGCTCACTGAGTAGAGCTACCTGGGCTAGAAGACAGAGTAACTTCTGTGTGTATAAGAATAAAGAAAAATATTTTCCTTTCTGAAGGGCTGTAGCTTTCAAAGCTTTATAAAACAGATCCAGTCAGCCAGAGATTTTATCTCAGTATGGTTAATGAAGTCTTGGCTCTGTCTCCCAAAGCAAAAGGTCTTGGCCAGCTCAAGGGGGCTGAATCTAGGGCTTTTATTTCACAAAATAAGGCTAAAAAGAACCATTTAAATCTAATTTGATTTCCTGGATAATACAGGTTTATCCTTACCTTTTGTTCCTGTCCATGCTGATGGTATTAGCAGATGATTCCAATAAAAGCAATACCAGGTTAATTGGCATAGTAGTACATAAAAATTTTGTATTGATTTGTAGCCCCCAGATAAATACCAAAGAAATGGAGCCAAAGCAATAATGACCATGATAAATTTAATGAGCCTTTCATACCAGGCCCATAATTAGCAATGGTGAATAGGTGGAAGATCTGTATGTGTACTACAAAGGGAGAGAAATGGTGCCACCTTTTAGTTACAAGATGGATAATCAGTTCCAAACTATCCCAGGAAGCAACCATATCACTGACATAGAAGATTTATGAAAATTTATTTGCCAGGGGAAAAAAAAAACAGGCGGTCATCAAGGATGTCAACACTGTGTATTTGCCAGATTCAGGAGTGAAGAACAAGCCAGGAATTCTTAAGGGGACACATAAGATACACACACCTGTTTGCCACAGGTGTTCTGCTGAAAATTATGGATAGAATAGATGATAATAATAAAAAAAAATTAATTTCAGTAGTCAGTAACAATTTCTGTTACTGCTGAGAAAATACAGTGCTGCAGAGAAATTTTTCTTCCATCTGTGTCACAGGTACAAAAGCCCAAATGAGGCAAATCTGACTTGAAACACACCTTAATGGGGAAACACCAGTCACTGCTGGGAAGAGAAGGAAACATCCTTTTTTTACAAACCTATTTGTGGAACATAAAGAAACAAAAGCCTACAGATCCTTTCTGGCTTTGAGGTAGAAGTCTTTGACCCCTGCTTTTATCAAATCATCCTGCACACTGAACTTTGCTTTGATGGCTCTTGTATTCTCCCAGAGGAAAAGATTACAGCTGGACACAATATAGAGTACTAAAGACAATTTTGGAATAAGAAAATTGGAGATATTGACAAACTTGAGAAAAACCCCAGCAGAACAGTGGACAACATGTGCTTACTGACTATGCTAGTTCTGGCCACTAGTGGTTTAAACAGAGAGGCTTTTGTGTATATTTGATATTATCCTTCAGCAAAGGGTGTCCAACTGGATAGGGCTTTTTGCACCACTTAGGGCCCCTCTTCCAAATGGGCTTTGCAGATCTGACGGACCAGCGGGTCAGGTACCTGTCAAAACAACACAAACACATTTCAGTTTGAGACTGATCACTGAGAAAATGTTCCAGCTGAAGCAGAAGCAAGGCACTATAGCCTTTGCCTCCCTAACATGCATTTTTATAAAAGGAATAACCATGAGCAGAGCTCCCTCATTTCAGAAGGGACCACGGGAAAGGAATTTTTGTTTGTTTTGGAATTTCTAAGCTCATCTCTCCACTGAACCCACTGGCACCTGCTTGCTTCCATTTTCACAGAACAAACCAGGTGTAGTCTCCAGGCTGCTGGCAAGTTGTCCACCTGCAGCTAAACAGGAGTGCCAAATCCCTTCATTGCAACTAAGTCCAAGACTGAATGTGTGCAGCCTCTAGGGGAAGTGTTATTTCAACAGCTGGTCTCAATAAGGTAAACTAATTACAAAGGCTAAATTCTGTGAGAAAGCTTCTAAAAACGAATACATTTACTTTGGGGGGATAATTAGCTATTACATCTGCATGCAATGGGTTTCTGGCCTAGTCTTGTATTTTTATATCTCCATATTTGCTCTAGTGTTCTCCGTACGATGCTATAAGAGCTTGCTAGTGCAGGAAGTCAGCACCCACAGTGTAAGAGGTATTAAAATGGAATTATCATCACAACTACAAATCTCTGTGAAGAGCAGAGTCTGGCAAATATCCTCTGCTTTTTACCATTTGAATTTTTAGACTTGGCTTTGCAAACAGGCAGGGGATTTCAGATCCAGAATCAGTTACTGGAAATCTTACCCTGTGGCTGGGTGGCCTGGAGTTTTGTTAGGCTTTAAATCTTTTGCTACCAGTAGAGAGGGGAATAGAGGTCCTTAGAGAAAGAGGAGTCTTTTCAGACAATGAAGATCCAAAGTAAAACCTTAGCATAATCTGCACAAACAATGCTCCAACAAATTAGAATTTGGAACAGACTGATAAACTTTGTCCAGCGATGTTTGCACGCCTCTGTTGAGTAATCCCATGGTCTTAATGTAACCTCAATCACTCATCCTCTCCACAAAAAGCTTTGTTACCTTTTATTTGCATCGTGCAAATTTGAGATATTAAGAACTTTGGACAGAGACATTTGTTTGAAGGCATTTGGCACATTCCTGAGAGCTACAAAGAAAGCCTGCTATGCCAGGCAGCTACAGACTGCAGAACAGCAGCCCATTTAGCACTTTTCTTCCTCAGTTCTCCCTAATAGCACAAACTGAAAAATTAATCACATGTGGAGCTTTCTGCCTCTGAAATCAAGGCACTTCCAAAATGCTTTGCTTTGAGGACTTTATGACAGTTAAAACAGCTAGAAGCACCAGCAGGAGGGGTCTGGGTGATGACACATAGCAAGATCCAGCCACTTGTTTTCCTATGTGTGCATTAAACTCGTCCCTTCTGACCTGTAATGCTATGCTAGTGCATTAGTGGAATCCCTTGCATAACAGCATTGGGACAGGAAGTGGGAGAGACTTTCCTGTCTCTAATTTCACATGCAAGGGGAGTTCAGAGAGACCAAACACAGTCCCTAGTTTGGAATGTGGCAAAGGACCATGGCAAGACAGCTTCTTTGGGAGAAGCTGTAGAGCTATTAGATGAGCACATGGGCTAGGTCTTCCTTTTCATATTCCCCTTCCTGCAAGGGGGGTGCTGTAGCACAAATTTTGCTATTGCAAGACTACACTTACAGAAAAGGAGGGAAAAAATCCCAAATTGTTTTAATGCATCAATGTGCCAAGTGCAATTCTGGTCACGTGTCCACACGATTACGGGAAAGTGCTCCTGTGATAATAAATGATCTCACTGGGAGAGTAGTGAATGTGTGAATGTGAGATACACATCAATGCTGCATGCAGGTTTAGACAGACAGTGGCTTTTTAAGAAATCCCTCTGTTTCTGTGTGGGGGCTGGAAGTGCACACCCCAATTCTGCATAGGAAGGAGGATTTAGTAATGGCCTGATTTTAAAGCTTTTGTTATTTCTCTTTTGAGCAGGTCTAATCCAGCCCTCTGGTCCAGGCTTTTGGCTTCCTTTGGGGACTGCAGGCTGGGGCTTTTCATTGTTAGCTGAAACAGACATTTGGACGCTTTCCCTTCCTGGAGCACATTTGCTTTTAGGGCTTTTAATACTTGCTTTGTCCCAAACTCAAACTTGTCCTATTTTGTTTGCTGCCTCCTTTTTTTTTTTTTTTTACCTTGATTCAGCAGTGCAAAAGCCTGATGCCTGGGAGCAGTCAGCCTACAAAGTTCCTTCTCCTCTTTGACTAACTCCGTTTCCTACTATTTCACAGATTTGGGGTTTTTTTTTTTCTGTGAGTAAAAACAATCCACAAAACTCACAGAGGAGAGCTTCAAAGCTCAGCACACAGGACTTCCCTACAAACTGTGCCATCCATGTAAGGTAGGGCACACCCTTTTCTCACCAAGTGTCCCTACTTTTCTTTGTATCTAATAAAGTTTGTCTTGGGGAGTTTTTATGATCACCTACAAACACACACTGGCAGAGTGTTTGAATTTTCTCGAGTAGCTGAAGGTTGTCAAGACAGACTTTTCAGGTGGATGCCAAATGAGGCTGGTCCACAGTGTCCTCACCTGTCACTTCAGCGTGCACAGCTCCCACTCTAGGCAAAGGGGACATAACTGCCAGTCCTGGGAATTGTGACTCACCTCAGGGCTCTGCTTGCCCCCTTGACTAAGGCAGGGCCCTGAGCAAGAACAAGAATTCCTGGACTCCAAGTGCAAAAAAACCGTGATAGGAACTCTGGTGGGATTTCCCTGATGGGAAATGGCAAGATATAATCAGGATGGAAACAACTGTGGTTAATTCACCTGCAGTCTTTGTAATAGCCTAAAATCTCTGTAGCATGTGGAAGTCTGTTTTCATGGATTCTATTCAGTGGGCAGGCCTTCCCACTTGAAGGCTGCCACTTCAGACCTAGGAGTAGGCACAAGGCTTTCATGTGCAGGGTAAGGGAAATGGGAAAACCACATACACAGCTCAAGCAAAGGCCATGTTGGTACAATTCAAGCCTGAACTTCTGAACCCTCACTGAATTTTTTCAATATGGCTTTTGTTTGGATTAAGAGCAGAAGGCAGAGGGCTACAGACTGCAGGAAGCACTCGATCAAAGCGCTGGCGAGACTGCCTCCTCCCTGCCACATCCCTTCCCATGACACCTCTTGGCTTTGCTCACCTGCAGCCCCTCTGGCTCTTTGCTTTTGAGTACACATGCTATGCACAACACAGTTCCCATGCAGATGAGAGGAACCACATGCTGCTGGAGTGAAATGCTGATAGCAGGGAAACCAGATTCTGCTCCCAGGGACGAGAGGTGTCCACAGAGCCTGAGAACTTTGTAATTCATGAGGAATTTGTAGGGAGCCTGCCTCTTGCTTAACACAGAACAACTCCTCCAGTTCAGGTGATGCAGGCGGGATTGACTAAGATACTATCTGTGCCAAGTTATGCTCTTCCAGTAGGAAGCTGGAAATGGAGAGGCAGCTGAGCACTCAAAATCAAGTACTCCATAATCTTACAGCACCTCTTGCTGACAGACCCCAGAGTCAGGGAACCTGTGATATCCCCTCGTCCTTTTGGATAGGGAACAACTTCACAACACAGTGTTGTGTTTTAACCAATACTCTGGACTTGCCAGAAGAACATGAGTGCTACATTCATATTAAAAGAGCATCTAGATGCTGGCCTGAATTCAGGGACTGTTCTGGATAGACTGTTAGTCCACATTTTCCATGCAAAAACTTCCATGCTGAAAAGAAAACTGCTGAGCTATTCAGGTTTCCATTACTGAAAGGAAGACGTTTGACCTACAGCTGAGCTTGACTGTTTCCCAAATGGTTCTGGTGTGTGGTGGCCTGCACATACATTACTCTGCAGTATGGGAACAGTCTGTCACCCTACACAATGCTGGTGAAATTGCTTAGAATTTCCTCAGCCTCACAGGCTAGTGAAAATATTTTGTTGCTGCAGCACTTAACTGGAACATGCCAGGCTGGAGCATGAACAAATGCAGAAATAACAGCAGGAAGTTTTGAAAGGGAGAATACAGGCTGAGGATGAGGGAACAATCCTTGGCTGCGTGACAAATTCGCTTGAAATGATCCCCTGGAAAGAGTGAAAGCCCCAGACTGGGCCAAACATGAGAAAAATTAACTGTAGGGAGTAATTCTGCATTGACAGGGTAAACTTCATTTGTTTTCAATGTCCAACTTCTGCACACAAATGATACATAAGAGAAGGTGAGGACATGAGACTCAAGAGTTCATGGATGATGAGGGTTACTCCCACGGCCAATTCTTCAAAAGCAGCATAGCTAGTAAAGAAGTTAAGTGGTAACATTCATGAGCTATCACTGTCAAAAATGAATCAGGCAGAAAGCAAAAAGGCAAAGAACTGAAGTCCAAGAAATGAGAAATATCATGGCAAGTCTCACCTGGACAGTGTTCCAACTGCAGAGGATAGAAGAGGGAGATTTGGAATGCTCCCCAGTTGAATTCTGACCACAAGATGCTCTTATATATCTCCTACCACCCTCAGCTTAGCTGATCACAAAGCTTAGCATTTCACTTTCATCTTCTGCCTTCTTCTGCAGTTCCCAGTCTCCTCCTCTGTGTTACATTACATCATGGATGAACGTTCCATACTATGCTAGACAGCTATATAACCAAGTACAAGGCAGGATTTGCAGGTCAGATATTCTCAAAGCATTCTGCTCCTCTTGAATTCCAGTAGTGGAAACAGGATAAGGAGATGGAGTGGGTAGAGGAAGGCCAGCTGCCAAATGACCCAGTGCAAAGCAGGGAAATCCTTATCGCTTCGCAGAGAAATCTGGGGCATGTAGAAGGGAATGTCCAAAGTTCGTACAATTGAGATAGTACAACCAGTTCAGAAAACAGAGCAGGAATTCTGCTTTTTGGAAAACATCACTGAATAAGCACCAGAAGAGCACCTTCTTGAGAGGCAGAGGGGTTCTGCATGATAAATCCACACTTCACAACACTAAATCAATGGCACGTCAGCACCCCTGACCCTTGTTAAAACAAGGCACTTTGCTGATAGCTCCACATGGAGGCATGATACCTTTTAATCCCAGCTAGGTGCTAGCCAGTGCATGCCAGACTCTTTGGATTTGAAGCAGGCTCACTTTAATCAGGGCGACTGTGACATGGGCCACACATTCTGGCCAAGACAGCCACAACTGCAGTAAAAATATAACTGAGGAACAGCTTTTTTTTTAGTGCTTTCAAAAGTATACATTAATGCAGCTCCTCAGTTCTTTATATACTTCCTTAGTACATTTGCCCAGGAGCCAGAGCTCCTCCTGTGTAGCTGGCCTTAGACAATGCACACATTGTCTAAGGGACACATCAGTTTTTCATCAGGCTCATTTGTCCCTCTTTTGGCAACAAATGAAGCTGCTCTCAAAAATACTGACACAGCCTTGGAAGAAGCCTGGCCACAGGGAGCACCAACCAGAACTTTGCCAAACAAGCAAAAAAATCCAAGAGATGGCTCATCCAAATGAAGTAATCTGCCAGACTTCAGCCAGGCCAGAGTTGCTGCTCCTAGTCTACATGCAGTAGTTCAATGCTCTGTATCATGGCAGAGGCACTGGGCTCTGAGTCCCAACTGACACTGAAGTGATGAATCTCCTTCAATCTCAGGGGGTGTGAGTGGAATCAGTCCCTAAGGCTATCTTGGGCTTTAGTCCTGTCATTCTAGCCATTGATGGTGTAGTATGTCAAGAGCTCTACCATGAGCAAAACATTCTTCACCTCAGTGTAAGATGGCAGGCAGCTCCCAGACACAAATTCCCACAGAAGTGTGTGAGGTAACATCTGGAGTAGACAGCGACTTCTCAGAAGCCCTTCCTTTACAAAAGTGAAAACTTTCTCCATTCAGAGTAAAGAGACAGACAACAGATTACTTACATTACCTGTGCTTGTCTTGGAAAAGCTTTAACAAACAAATAAAAAACATATTATGAGGCATCTCAGTTTCTCCCTGTTGACATTCCCAGGGCCATAGCAGCAGTGCAGAAAGGCACTGCTACCTCTCATCTAAGCAGAGTGGTAAAGATGGCTAGAACAGCCAATACAGTGATCTCAAAAAGAGATGAAGCTCAAAGATTTGGAAAACACATCACTTAACTGTGTAATGCACTGCCTGCTATAATGGGCTCTCTTTAGATCCTCTTGATGTCTTCTTGGCACTTAAAAATCCAGTAGACATAAACACAATGAAGGAACAAGCTAAGCCAGGTGAATAGCCCTGATATTACATGGTTAAAGGATGATGCAGACATGTTCTGATGGCATTGAACAAGGCAGCTTGTTTGACTCCAGAGTTCAAGCCCACTTCTGCCCCCTTTCTCCCCTGTCAGTTCACTTGCATTTAGCAGCACCACAGATTGAGTGCTTCCCAAGTTACTGCAGACTCACAGGAAGCTTTGGAAACAAGTACAGAGGCAAAGACAAGGTAAGCTTGGACAAGTCATTTATGTGGGAAACTTCTGATAAGAGCTCTGGCTTCATTCCCAAAATAAGTACCAGCTAAATGACTTCAGTCATTCAGCATGTGGGTGCACTTCAGGCTAGAGGAAGGAAGCAATTTGTAACTCCTGCCTTATGCCATGCCAGCTCCTGCTCCAGAGAGCAATGAGGGAAGTGCAGGTGGGGGTTCACATGGTCAAAATTCTTACAGAATGGCCAAGATTTTGCAAGGCTCCAAAACACAGAGCTTTCCCCTTCCAACAGGCTGATAAGACACTATCATGAGGGACCAGGAGAACAGAACTCCTGAAGTACTCCTGCACTTTATCCTTATTTTTGGGACGCATTTGTATAGTATCAGCCCCACCATCAAAACTTTCAATCCCATTTCTTGATCTTATTCTCTTATCTCCACTCAGACCCCAAGGTCTGCCTCCTTCAATGCTACTCCATATTGCCAGCAAACAGCTCTGATCTCTTTTTCTAAACTGCCTCCACTGGCCTGCTACATTCCCTCTTTGGGAAGAGAAAAACAAGGGTAGTGTAGGGAGAGGCTAGCAATGCAGTAATCTCTTAATTTAATTAATTTAGAGGTGTAGCACACCTACTTGCATGCAGAATGTATCCGGAGGTATTCATTCTTTGTTCTTACTAAAGGTCTGTAGAACAATTTGTAAGAGACAGGGCATCAGATCTGGAGTCCTGGTGTGATTTCAGCAAGATACTGCATTTATCATTTCCAGTCTCAACCTGCTACTCAGGGTTGCAATGTGAATGCTAACAAGATAATATGCTCCACCCCACAGCTGCCAGATAAGACAGAGATACTAAAGAATACTCAAGACTCGTAAGACACAAGGAAGAAGTTATTACAGTTGAAGTATCTGATGGCTACAGGGCTGCATCAAATGTAGGGTCCTCTAATTTGACCCTCACTGATATCCATTATGCAGCTTGCCAGCATTTCCAGGAGCCTCTCTCAAATCTCTACTGTAGTCAGACCTGAAATGCAGGAGCCTCCAGCCTTGCAGTCTAAGCTCTCCCAGCGACAGCCCCATGGCCTCTGGTAACCCCACGGTTTGCTAATGCGAGGTTCGTACACGGCTCTGACATCCCCATGGAAACAAAGTGTGAGGTTATAAACAGGGGATTAGCACCTCCAAGCGCCCAGCACGGAGCAGGAGGCGGCTGCAGGCTTTCCCTTTGCCCACCAAAGGCCAGGGGCCATTCAGGTTGGGGAGGGGGAAGAGCGGGCAGAGGGCAAATCGCTGACTGGAGGAAACCAGAATGGGGCAGAAGGGAACAGGCCTGTGATGGGCCCCTGCTGCTGCTCAGCCTGCCCTCCTCACTGCTGCTATCACTGCCTGGGGGGCCAAACAGGCTAGGAGAGAAGGGACTGCTCAGCCTGCAGAGAATAAGGTTCAGTAAGGTCTCACCAATGTTCCCAAGCACCTGAAGGGACGGTGTAAAGAAGAGAGGGGAGGGCTCTCCCTCGTCACTGGTGCTCAGTGACAGGACAAGAGGCAATGGGCACAAATTAAAAAAGAAATTATGTCTGAATGTAAGAAACACTACCTTGTATGAGGCTGGTTCTCTGGAACAAGCTGCCCTCAGAAGAATCTGGGGAAGGTCTATCCTTGGATGCACTCAAAACCTGGCTGGACATAATTCTGAGTAATCTGCTCTAGGTGACTTGGCTTAAGCAGGGAGCCTGGACTACACAATCTTCAGAGGCCTCCCTCTTCCAACCTCAGCTACTCTGCACTGCTGTGACTCAATCTGTGGCATCCTCTTGATGTGACTGCCTTACTGATTTTAGTGATGAGGAGGTGAGCACAGCTAAGGAAGGGCAGGCAGACACTAACATGTGTGGCAGTTTTAATCTTGTGTGAATAAATGGTTTATATGAGATACGACTTGTCCTTAAAAGACTGCCAAGAGAATATTGTGACCGATCTTCTCCAAAATCCTGAGTACACTTTATGAACCCTGCTGCCTGAGGCATTTCTCACCCAGTTGTAAGGAACTGCTTTTCCCTTTCCAATTTATTCCTGAATAAGAGAAATGTGGAAAGACAAGACTATTCACCTGTTCAGCTTGGGTTTCTTGGGAACATGCCCTTCAGGAAGTGGAGGCCTATGGTTTGGCAACAAACCTGAAACAGAAAAAGATGTGAGAATATTTTGCAGTGTCTCTTTGCTTCTATTGCATTCAGAAGTCACATTATACCTCATAAGCCAGGCAATAGCACAAGAAAAGCTCAAGTACATTACAAAGGGTATTTTATCTTCAGTCACTGCTGAACCCGCACCCCAGCCAGAGAAGCTGAGAAGTTGTGCTGGGTAGAGGAAGAAAATATACACTAAAGACACTGTCACTTGGGCTAATCACAGTGGCTTTTACAGAGGACATGGGCCACTGGTGTCCCATCAGATTCCATCTCCAGGATGGAAAATCTGACTATTAAAATTCTCAGTCCATTTAACTTGGATACAACTCAGGTACCAGGCACAAAGATCAGCACAATACTCTTGACTGTGTCAACCTGGGAAAAATAAAAAAGTCATCACATGGCAGATGGCAGAGTTGCGTGTTACTAATGGGGTAGGTCAAGCTTAGGTAAATCAAGTAATTTCAGAAGCAGGTGTTTAATCATTAGTTACTGGAGACTGAGCCATTTCCTAGATCTTTCTGCAACACTTGTCTCATCTACAGGGATAAATGTCTTCTGTCAAGGCAAGAGTCAGGACACAGAGAAAGCAGAACAAGTAGTCTCTGTTCCATCACCCTGTCCCAGCACTTGGACCATAACAAGTTTGCTGGGTGACTGGACAATGACATCTCACTGAGCTATACCAACTGGGCAAGAGACCCCTCTCAAAGGGTTCAGTAGGTACCCTACAGTCAGGGGTTGTGTACCTGCACGGTGAGCCATCTGCACACACACAGCAACCTTCTTGTGCTCCTCCAAGCAGAGGCCTGTGACCCTTCGTGGCAGCATCCCTCCATCTGAACGGATAAACTGACTAAGCAGCAAGACATCCTGAGGGAGAGAGAAGGGCAAAACCATCAGTTCTCCAGCTACCTTCACTGCTGTGACTGCAGGTGTTGTGCTGAGCCTTGTGTTGTGTACAGAACTCAAAACAATGTAAAACAAACAATGATTACTCCCTACGCATTTTGTCTGCAGCTTGGCAACAAGTGGCTTTTGCTTGCTGTCACTGCCTGCCAGTTTAGCTTAGTAAGGTCACTCAGATGGTTTGAGTCTTCCCCTGACTTCACTAGTGTAAACACATGATGTCAGCTGCAATCCCTGCTCCTTCACTGTTTCACTACTTGCTCCAAGATTCTTGCTAAGATAATGTGTCCTAGGTACTAAGAGTTGCACAAGACCTACAGATGCATATTGTTTACACAACTTGAAATGCCATCACAGCTGCTGTCCTAAAGTTCACAGATATGTTAGATCACCTCTGACTCCCTCCTTGTTCCCTCAGAGCAGGACTGTTCTCTGCTATATCCTCTTCAAACTTTTATCTAGTTTCCCATAGTGGAGCTTCCCTCAGGTCTCTCCAGAGGGGTGGAGAGCAGGGAAATGGTCCAAGATGTTGCATGAGGAAGCTTTATGTAAGAAAAGAATATGTGCTGATGAGAAAGGACTAATAGGATAAATTGCTGCAGTCAGTCCTTCAACTGTGCGTGCATTAGGTGGGGCTGTGACAGTCATGGTGCACGAAAAGAGCACTTGAAGCATGCTGAGGGCTCGTCTGTGATTCAAGAACAATTTAGACTACACTGCTGTTGACCTTTACAATTAAAAACCCTAGCCCTTTTAATAAAAACAATTTAAAGGGATCTCTAAGATCAGATAGTATCACAGGGCTGGAATGACAAATTTTTAAACACAGCAGCAATAGCTGTTGCACAAGTGTCCCATTAACTGTACACAGTACAACAGCCCAGGATTCAGATCCATGCTCTCCATTTCCACACCAGAGCTAGATACCCCTCAAGGGGGTATCCAAAGATACCCCTCAGGCCCATATAAGCAGGCATTCTTGACATCCTGACATCAGCATAAGTTGGCCCAAATGGACTCCAGAGACTTTTCCCACTTGTTATTTCCCCTTCAACAGACTTGTTGAGAGTTTACTTCTCCACGGCTGTTGTAAGTATGTTCCTAGGAGGCAGCAGGACCATGCAGAGGCTGCCTGCAGGCTGAGGGGAGCAGCCAGCAAGCGAGCATCCTGACAGAGTGAGTTCAAACGGGGCATGGCAGAACTTTGCACCCCTCAGCCAGGGCAACAGGCAAGAACAAAGAGTACTTGTTGCTTTCCATGTTGGGTGATCCTGACTGCCAGTTCACAGATTCACAGACCTGCTCCTAACCCCCCACCCTTGCTGTTCTACAAAGAGCTCCCTGGAGCATTCTTACCTTCATTTACTGGCCTTGCAAAAGCAAATAATCATGAGTGAATATAAAGTGAGTATTCAGAAATCTAGGTAACCAGGAATTATTTACCCAGCCCACTGCATGACACCAGCTCAGCTGTCAAGGGGGCTGCTGGAATTTAGGACGCCCTTCTGGTAATGATGGATTCTGACAGATGCTGTCATAGAATCATAGAATGGTTTGGGTTGCAAGGGACCTTAACAATCATTGAGTTAATCCCCTCCCTTGCCCTGATGGGCACTCTTTGTTTGATGCAGCTCAGGACAGAAGTGTGTTTCTAGCCTATGAGTGCACATTGCTGGGTCATGTTCAGCCTCTCCTCCATCAGCACCCTCAAGTCCTTCCCAGGGCTGCTCTCCATCTGTTCATTCCCTGCCTGTCTTCATAGTGAGGGCTGCACTGACCCAGGTGCAGCATTTTGCACATGCTCTTGTTAAACCGCATGAAATTCCCACAGGCCCACTTGAACTTGTCCAGGCTCCTCTAGATGGCATCCCATCTCTCAGTTGTGACATCTGCAAGCCTCACAAAGGTGCACTCAATCCCTTTGTCTATGTCATTAATGAAGGTACTAAACAGAACTGGTCCCAGTGACTCCTGAGTCGCACCACTTGTCACTGATGTCTATCAGACCTGAGAGTAGTTGACCACTACTCTCTGGATGTGACTATACAACCAATGCCTTATGCATCTAAAAATCCAGCCATTGAGTCTATCTTCCCTCCATTTAGAAAGAAAAATATTGGGGACCACATCAAAGTCTTTACAGAAGTCCAGATAAATGATATCTAAAGCCTTTCCCTTGCCCACTGACGGAGTCACTCCATTGCTGAATGCCACTGGGGTGGTCAGGCAGGACCTGCCCTTGGTGAAGCCTTGTTGGCTGTACCAAATCTTCTCCCTGTCATCCATGTGCCTTAGCACAGCTTCTAGGGGGATGTTCTGTGATCTTCCTAGGCACAGAGGTGAGGCTGATAGATCAGTAGTTCTCAGGCTCCTCTTTCCTACTGTTTTTAAAAATGCATTCCAGTCACCTGGGATAAAATGCTGGTTACAAGTGTTATAGACAAAACATTGAGGGTTTTTATTTGTTTGGGGGTTCTGTGGTTTGTTTTTGTCCTTCCCACCCCCAATCAATACCAACCTCACTAATATCATGACATGCAGCTTCCCTCTTCCCATAGTTCTTGCTTTCTGCATCCACTTGTCTACACTGAACACATTCAGACTGATTCTCAGATCCAGCTCCTTTGAAAACATGCCATGTCCTGTGGGCCCGCTGACATTTAGACACTGACTTTAATACCTCACTGACACAAAATTACTGGCCAGGCACCCTACAGAACTACGCTGCATCCAAAGGAGAAAAGCCAGCTGAGCAACTAGCAGTGGGCTCCTGGGAGGCCATCCATGGTTAAAGGGAAGCAGAGTATCCCTCAGCCCAGCTAAACATGGCCCTGCCAGGGAGAACAGTAACCAGGGCACCTCATGGTGCCAGCTGCACTAGCAGAAACTGGATGGAGGCCAACCAAAATGTCCAAGAACACTGACTTTTGACCACTCCTGAAATACTGGACTGGATTCAGGAAACCAGAGCAGGACTCTATCCCCCTTTTTCCTCTTTTTTAGCTGTCTGGATCTTCAATTTGCCAACAGCTCAATCTGCCATTTAGCACATAACACTTCCCTAAGTGAAAAAGGACCGTTCAGCTCTAAGTACCTAGAAAGAGAAAAACTTGCAAGACCATGCTACTAGCCTGCTGCAGTACTCTGTGGAGAAGAGAAGGAAGAAAGCTGATGGCAAATTTGAGGCAGTTTCAGTCTTTGCAGCCATGAAAGCCTAAGTAGGCCACACACTCTTTTGAAGGGTGTGTGTGTGGTCCAAGTGATTTCTCATATTACCACCACACCTCATGGAGTCACAGCCTTGTTATCAAGTGTTTCCATGCAAAGGGGGTGGTGGGAAGCAAATGGAGATAATATTTTTTTTCTCCCTATGGGGGAAAAAAAAAATCAAGAGAATCTGTTCTCTGTTATCATCTCTGACCAACAGTGTCACCAACTGACCAACACCCTGGTGTGGCAGTCATTTCTTGACTGAAATCATCAGTCATGTCCCAGCTGCTACAGCTCCAAATCACAGTCACGCTGCTTGGCTCAAAATGCTGCACTCTTGACCAAAGGTTTGTCCATTTCTGAAGATTCCCCATAGTTAACAGGCCAGGTGCCTCTCCCAGAATATTCACACAGATGTATCTTACCACTGGGACAAAGCAGACAGGTACAGCCAACTTCATGGGGCAGCTGTGGAGGGAAGTGAACAAGTACATGGAGCGGTCAAATTAAAAAATATGTCTGGCAAGTTCTCATGGTGCCGTCATGTTCCATGAAATTCACATTTTGTGCTAGTGGACAGCCAAGCCTGTAACCACTGATTTGCTTTAATCACTGGACAGCTCCCATGAGGCTGGATCCAGATTCCCACCCCTGTAATCTGCAGCATTTGATGAAAACAACTTGGACTGAATTAATCTAGGGCTAATAGGCAAAGCCTGCAGTTCGATTTCCCCTAACTGTTGCCAAAGCAAGATGACATATTTACTGCCTACTCAAACTAATGATGTTTGAAGTGGATAAGGGGGGAAAATGAAAAACAAGTTTAGCCTCCACTTCTAAAAGGGCTGGACAAACTTCCTAGATGGAGCACTATGTACCACATATTCTTGTGAATAGATGGTAACCAAAATGCAGAGGCACCTGCATTTTAATGTCTGCAGACACTTGGAAAAGCAGGATCCTTGAGTGACACGTGATTCATTAAAACTTTTATTTACTGCAAGAACAGTTCTATCTGTGCAGCCAAATTACTACTGGGCTGTATCAGACAAGTCTGTCAGTCATTATTTCCAGTTATACAAGAATCTAGTTTTTCCTCTCTCCCTTACTCCTGGGAGCTGTACACTATTCTCCACACATTTTGTAAAAGTGCAGGTTTCAATCCAATTGCATTTGTACAATGACCAAAATAATTTTTTTCTCTCTGATGGATATGAAAAAAAAAATCAACTGAGATCTCAGTTTCACTGGACAGACAGACACATATAGACCACAAACTGTGGGAATTTATATATTAAGCTCTGTTATCCTGAGCCACACCAGAGGATCAGGATTGAACTAGGAAAGACAACTGCAGCCCTCTACACCCCAGCTGAGGCAGGTTGGAATCACGACCTGCTAGGGCTCACAATGCCTGTTCAATTGATTAATGACTCTGGAGACACTGGTCCCCCAGTTCCCTGACAGCCAGAGTAACTCATTATGCCACTACTTTAGACTGTGCTAGCTGCACAGGACAAAAGGAAAGTCCTGTGAGGTCATATTACTCAACTCCCTCAGGGGCTAATTCAACACTTCCCTTTTCATAGTGCCTCATTCAGTCCAATTACAAGCGTCCCAAGCAAAAAAGCTCACACTTTCCTTTCTGTGCAACAGACTGATCTCAGCTTATCAATCTCAAAGGAACCACCATCTATTCCAATCTCTCACCAAGCTCATCTTATAGGTTATGCTGTATGAATTAGGTTATATCTTTAACAAAAATAGCTGCTCTCAATTTACAGATATTTAGGACAATTAACCATCATTGAGAAAAATGTCCCACTGTTTAATTGCCCACAGAGTTAAATGCCTGCACTTCACTAAAGCATCTCAAGATCCTGCTGCTCACCACAGCTGCAGCAGAGAATAAAATAGCAGAGAGTACTTTAGTGCAGAAAAGGGAGATTTTAACATTTGAAAATCCTGAAAATATGCAACTAGTACAAAGCATTCAAAAACATAAGGGACAAGTGAGAAGTGGTCTACCCCAGAACTCAAATTTCTCCTAGTTCTAATCAGCCCCACAGAGGGATGCTTCTAAATATGAGGTAAGAAATGTCTACAATTTCAAAATACCACTTCACAGTGCTCTCTTAGCTCTTTGTCCAGAAAGAGCACTGGATATATACACACTAGATGCACATGCATTCAAAATCTACATGACAGCTGAGACGAATCTACATTCATAGATTGCCTCCCAGCACCACAATTTCTTAGATAAGAAATTATCTTAGTAATGATGCTCAAGATTGGCTGCAGAATCTCTCTTCACATTTCGTTTTCTCTTGCCTCCTTCATACACAGTAGAAATCAGGATCTAAGAATCAAAGTGAAGTGTGGAAGAAAACTCATAATTTAGTTCACCCTACAAACACATGTAAAACTCATGTTTCACACTGTCTGTTGTGACCAATTTCTAATCCTGGAACTCAGACTCTACAGAATCACATTGTCTAAAATATCTTTGGTTCTTGATGGCATTATCTCTCCAGATACTCACTGGAGTCTTCTACCACACATGGCAGCAGGAACTGAATCTATGTAAGTCTACATGTGTGTTTCCAAGATGTAATCCACTGCCATAACTTATTTCATCCCTGAGCATCAGTTTACAGTTTCTCAATGGTTGTGAATGTGTGACTCACAGAAAGCTTTCTGTAAATCTCTAGAATTACTGAGTTTAATGATGCTGTTTATGTATTGCATTTATAAGTCACATAAAATGATATGGACCTTAAAAAAGTATTTTCCAGAGTAAGTAACAAGTTGGTTTTGATCACTACACAATTCAGTAACCATGAAAAAGAATTGCAAGGAATCTCCGCATTCGAACATGGGCCACACAAAACAGACATGATCCGGTTTTGTAGTACTTTACAAAATGGTATTTGTCATTTCACCTAATTTATTATGATCTGCAAATTCACTGTATATCCAGGTTTCCCATGTTGTTGAGAAACCAAGCCAGGAAACACTAAATACTCTCCTGCCCCCAACTTATTTCACTGTTTAATATTGTACCCAGCCTGAGTAAGAGTCACCAACAACATCAGATTCTAAATGTCTCCATTTCTGCAACACAGGCTTTGAAAGATACTAAATGTATTTCATTTACACCTCACATCTGTTGTTTCATCTGACTGGAGTAATTGCAAAATTGCAATTTTGTCTGGTACTATTGCTATATTCATATTCTTCATAATTCATGAGTCTTAATTAGTCCTATCCAACAGGTTATTTGCTTTTACTCCTAGTTGACACCTTTTATTTAGAATTTGCAATGTTTTATTTACCAATCAGCAATCACCAGCATCATTCTCCCTCCCCTCTTATCTGCTTAGGATGCCATTTGCAGTTTTCAAACCATTTGGTGATCCCCCAAAATTATTTTTTATGCTTTAAAAAAATCCTGTGAGTGAAGTAATGTATTTGTTAGCTAATTCCTTCAAGACTGTGAAGCAACATGCAATCCAGGCCTGCTGGTCTGTACCTAATTCAAAGCTTAAGTTATTTCTGTATATGTTTTTCCCCGTTGTTTTACATTTGCAAATTGCCATCAATATACAGATAGTAAAACATAATTTTTCCTTTGCATATGTGCACTAGGACTACACACAAGCAGCACAGTCATTTTGCAACCAAAGTGGCTTTCAGTCCCCTTCTCCTCTCAATAATGGACTTTCTCACAAACATTTCTTTTTCTTCAATGTATTTGTATCCCCCTCTCTAATCCTATTGACATTAGCTTATTCGGAGTTTTCTGTTGCCTTATCTTAGTAACAGCATGTTCCTGTCTGTTTTTCCTCTTTTCTAATTCCAGTGTTGGGTTTTGAGCATGCAAGGAGGTAATTTAGTCCTTTTGTAAACTCTGTGTCTGAGTGACCTCTTGTAAAGTTACATTCTGCATCTGCTATATCATGCTTCTTATTCTGAAGCATTCGTGACTGTTGTGCTTTTGTTTTATAGCACTACAGGATTTCCTTCCCATATTCTAGGTTTAGTGTTAGTTATCCCCTCCTTAGTTAATAAACTTCTCATTAGCATTTCCGGCAAAATGCTTGAATAAAACCTGGGTTTTTTTCTTGCAATGTAAGTAAAAATGTATGCTCCTTCACACTCAAAAAGAGTTTTAAAAGCTGTATGAAACAGTTACTAACTTAGTGAACAATGACAAATGAGAAATCACAGTGCTTGGAGTCATATAAATGACCTGGTCAAATCTTCTGGCCTCTCTGGAGCTAGGCCTGTATCCACTGACTAAATGCTACATTCCAGTTTGATTCTCTGGGAAGTGCAATGGTGAAAGACAGCTGGGCACAGAAGAGCTATGGCATTTCACATCAGATGGCCATGTGAGTAATTCCAAATCTCCTATTTGATACAAGATCATCCTTTTCCCCAGGAACACCATCAGCCAAGGCATGCAATTACTGTGTGAAGCTCTTGGGGCACCCAAGAGAAGCAGAGCTGGAGTCAAGTATCTTTACTACACCCAGGAAAACTTGAGAGGGGCAGGTATGTAGATCTGAGAGCAATACCTGGAGGAATTCCTTCATTAAACTTACCACATAATCGTACTTATGCTTCAGGTTCCAGCGACAGATGGGACACTGGCCAGAGGGGTTTGGAGGAGGTGGTGCTTCAGCATCCTCTATAATTCTCCCTTCAATCTAGGAAACAATTCAAAGCATGCAATGATCAGGCACAGCTTACAGCTCCACCTGCACCTGTGACTCGAGGAATACTGTTCATTGAGTCCACAGTACGCTGACCAGTCCTGTGAGGATGTAAGGGGAACAGCACCTGCATCATTTAACTCACTTTTATAGAGATACAACAAGTCCTTTGGAATGCTTATGCCACAGACTATGGGGAGAAGGACAAATTCAAAGGGCATAAAAACCCTTCGGCAAATTCTTGTGTATGCTTTTCTAAACGCAAACTAGTTGACAATCAGTGTGCAGGTCTCATATTCACCTGAATTCCACTTATTGCAGTACTCTTGAACCATCATGCCTTGAAAGTGTAGAGGCCCTTTAGCCAAAAGCTTTAAAAGAACTTTTCTTCTGGGAATATGAGAATGCCACAGCATAGCAGATGCATATTATAGCTGAAAACATATAGGAGCTTGCTGGACTATAAATCACCAGCAGGGAAAACTCTGAGCAAAATTTAAATTTAAGAAAGGATAGTTAGGAAATGTCTGTGGGGCTTGTAGATTTATTTTATAACACCAATATTTTATCCCGTTTAATTCTCTGAACAATTCTTTTACAAGATTATAAAATTATATTTTGTACATCACTATAAAGTGCTGGCATCTAATACTCAAATTTTCTCACAAGTAACATGCAAAGAGATGTACAAGGTGTGTAAAGGAAGAACTTGACAAATTTGTTTCCTATTTATAGATGTGTTACAAATGCAAAGTCTATCTGCATGTGCACTTGTCTTTTTTTTTTCTTTTTTTTTTTTTCTTTTTTGAGGACTTACAAATGGAAACAAGAGCTATCTCAAATTGTACCCAAATGAAGAGAAAATAAAACTAAGCTCTTTTTTCTCCAAGATATTTTGGAGCTTCCTCTGGTCAAATTAAGATTAAAAGCCAATTCTGAACACTAACTGTCAGCCTCATAGTGTGCAAGCACCAGAGTTTGAAAAGAAAACTTGGGTGGAATGCAAGATTACTTTTAAGAAAACATCAGGTTCTGTGCCTGAAAACCTGGGAAGAGAAAAGCATGACCTTTCCTGTAAGTGTGCACTGGAAACTGGCATCCAGCTGAACTCACAGAACTATTTCATATGGCAGATTTCTGTCTTTCTGATGATAAAACAGAAACAGGTAAGTTACTTGTAGTTTACATCTCAGATCCTCAGACAAAATTGTCAATTTTTAAGTAGGATTCCTCCCCCCACAAGTACAACAACCAATTTTACAAAAACAAATACTTAGCTATGAATATAAGATGTAGGCCAGCATCTAATTTTCTAGTAACTTTCTTTCAGGGAAGCCAGTGTATCTTGATTCTTGCCAGTCTGGCTTCAGACTGTACTATGACTGTAATTCCATCTTGGAAATAAACAGAGATTCAGAATGCTACGTTAACATCAGTTTTTCTTGAGATAAATTTCAGTGTGCAAGTTTTGGCAATTACGTCCCAACTGCTGAGGACTTCTGTACTGTTAATCCACTCAGTTGCTAATTTTCTATTAAACATCTAAAAGGGAGTGTAGGGGCTCTACATTCTCAGTGTGCTGATTAAATCTGTATTTCTCTGGGATTTATCAACTGGTTCACATCAAACACTTCCTTCAATACTGATTAAAAACAAGGACACAGAAAGATGATCAGGGAAATATGGATTCAGGGAAGACTGATGTAGAATTGGCAGGATAAATGGAGTGACCAATGGATACACTGAGAAACATATCAGCCCTCTGTTTTGTAAATTTACACAATTTTTAACAACATCTTCCTCATCTAGGAGCATTGATGGATTCCAGACTCATGTTAGGATATTACACGGCAAATGTATCCAGATCACCAGGAAGAGTTATTTTCATAAAGGGCTCTGCTAATGTAATGCTTACTTTTTCTACTTCAAGCCTCAGTGAATGTTTTGGACTTTTGAAAATATAATTTACATCCCCTTTGAAACTGATTGAGTGCAAAATACAGCAATCCACTGAGTGTGTTTTGTTGGTGTGCATACTCCCCTTGTTGTTTTGGTTAAAACAACCTCAGGTCACACTTGAAAGCTCTTCTCTTCAGGTTTCTGGGCAAAGATTAGTAATTTTGCACTTGAAGGCAAGAAATAGATGCCTTCCATTGTACCTACTGCTACCCCTTAAACTTATTTTTTGTCGACAGTCTTAGGACATCTTGCTAACTGCCCATATATTTTAGATATGTAGTATCAAATAGAGCAAGTTTTCTGCTCCATGCAGGTTTCAGACATGACAATGTCTGCTAGCACAAATACAACAAAACTTTCAACAAAATATATTTTTGACAAAAATATTTAAGAGTTACAAAGGAATGAACAAGAAGATTTAGGATAGTCCATCTCCTTCCTATTATTTATATATACACAGATTAACATTTAAGTGCACTCTCTTCTAGCTGTTTCCCAATTCCTCCTTCACTCTCATCTTATTTATATATACATATATATATGCATGTATGTAAATAAATATATATAAAAAAAAATCGGTGTTATCTCTCTCCAACCAAGGCATACAGTGCTACTGCCATATGCAATGTGAGCAGAATAATGCAATCTCCTTTCCCCTTCAGTAATTTCTGTGCTTCTAAAAAATGACAGTTCTCTTTATAAAAGTATAACACATTACATGGTGCTAACTACGCAAAGTTCTAATTCTACTGCTTTAACCTTTTCCTCCCTTCCTTAAACTGTAGCTAAGAAGATGCTCTTCTTTATCAGTTACTTCAGAACTTCTGTTTCATTTTCAGGAGCAGTTTTCCTTCAGTATTTAAGGTCTTCCTTTGAAAACACCCCTTTCACACTATTTTTTTTTTTTTTACCACGTGTGTTATGAGATGTATCACCTGAAGCCAGTATGGCACACGCTGAGGTTAACAAACACAACACAGATCAAAAGCATGAGATGCGTGTGGCATGTAGGGGTACAGACACATCCTGCAATGCCACATCACACTGCCAGCGCAGGATGAAGTGCCAAAGCCACTGGCAATCTTCCCTAGTGCCTGTCCACACTCAAGACGATGCCAAATGGCACCAGTTTAGGAACAGAACCGTCTGAAGAATGGCCTCCAGTGTTTTAGACCCTGAATGCCTCTGGTCAGGGATTCCGACTTTACCCGGGCCGCAGCGAGGGGTTTGGTGCTCATGAGGGCTCTCACTGGAGGTACCTGTCACCAGCAACAGGTGACAATCCTGTCCTTTAGCAGCCAAACCCTCCACTGCTAACCTGCACTCGCAGCAAATCCCTACCCTGGCTCTGCATTCACACCCTGAGAGCTCTTTCAAGCAGAAAAGCGTCCCCGTTTCTCCTTTACTTGCTGGGTAGGGCACGGACACAGACATGGCTGAAGGAGGGAGAAGCCACAGCAGAGGCAGCTACCAAGGAAAAGGGGTGCAGGGACTTACTGTGGTCGTGTTGCCTTCAGTCACCTCCACGACTGCAAAAGAAAAAAGAGACGGGAAGCCACAATGAGACCCACGCAGCCTGCACGAAGTAGCATTTGGGAGGGTGCGGGAGGAGAGGGCAAATTACAGTGACCGCAACCATCTCTCAAGGACAGCGGCGAGGCAACGGGGCGCGGGGCCGTGCAGAGCCCCCTGCGGACTCACCCTGGCGGAGGGCCCGGGCCGGCGGCGTGGCCCAGCCGCTCCCCAGGAGCCCGGAGAAGATCCGCCGCAGCCCCCCGCGCAGCAGGCTGGGCGCCGCCATCTTGCCGCGGCCGGCGCTGCCGTCACGCCGCTTCCGCCGGCGGGGGGAGGCGGCGCTGCCGCCATTTCGGGGCACGTCCCGCCCGCCCCGGCGCCCGAGGGGCAGAGCCGGGGGGACAGGCCGGGAGGAGTGTGTTCTCCTTTCCAGCATCTTCTCCGCGGGGTGGTCCTCCTCAATGTTTTCTTTTGTTTCTTTTAAGTGTATTGTGGTTGGTGCTGGGCTTGGGTTTTCCTGTTTTGTTTTTTTTTGGTTGGTTGGGGGCTTGGATTTTCTGGCAGTTGTTTCAGCTCGGGATCACAGCACCACAGATTCAGCTAGGTTGGAAAAGACCTCTGAGGTCATCGAGTCCAACCCATGACTGAGCACCACCACGGGAACTAGACAATGGCACTGAGTGCCACATCCAGTCTCCTTGAGCACCTTCAGGGATGGTGACTCCACCGCCTCCCCGGCTAGCGCATTCCAATGTCGAATCACCCTTTCTGTAGAGGAATTCCTCCAGCTGTCCAACCTGAACCTCCCCTGGGCAGCCTGAGGTTGTGTCCTCTTGTCCTGGCACTGGTGGCCGGGGGAAGAGGCCGATCCGCACTTGGCTACGACCTTCTGGGAGTTACAGAGAGCGATAAAGTCATCCCTGAGCCTCCGCTTCTCCAGCCTAGACCCCCTCAGCTCCCTCAGCCATTCCTTACAGGACTTGTGCTCCAGACCCTTCACCAGCTCCACTGTCCTTCTCTGCACCCTTTCCAGCACCTCAATGCCCTTCTTGCAGGGAGGGCTCAGAACTGGACACAGCACTCGAGGGGTGGCCTCACCAGTGCAGGGGGACAATCCCTGCCCTGGCCCTGCTGGCCACACCATTGCTGATACAGACCAGGATGCCATCGGCCTCCTTGGTCCCCTGGGCACAGCTGGCTCATGTTTAGGAGGATGGAGGTAAATCTAGTGGTAGTGATGCCTTTGTGTTGTGGAAGCCTGAGCTACACTCCTGCCACAGCTCCTGAATCTCCTAGTTCTCCAGTGAGGGAAGGCTGAGAGGTAGTTTTACTTCAACTATATGGCTCCTCTGTTGGGATGGGCTCTGGAGTGCCTCCTGCATCAAAGAGGGTTTCAAGACAGCTGTGGGATTTGGGGAGGGGGTTTGTTTCGAATTACCACATCTGTATGTTCCAGGGATCCTGAGGTTCTCGCCTCTTCCTGCAGTGGTTTGTGCATTTCAGCAGGTGACAATTTGAAGCAGCGTGTTGCCCAGCTGTAAGTCTTGTAAACAGTCAGTCTAGTTTAAACACTTTTCCATTTTTGTTTGAATATCACTTGTCTTTGACAGTTTGAAGGCTGCTGACATCATTTTTCCCATCATCTTTCTTAGCATACCTCATCGCTTGACTTCTCACACCTGCCTTTGGTGCAAGGTAGCCTAGAGGTGCTGCTCAGACCCACATAGTCCACTGGGATTTCAGATACCAACAAACAATTTGTCTTAGATGATAATGCTGCATCTTCGTAAAGAGCGTACTTGAGTTGAACTGTACTTGAGAGCAAAGGTCATTCATGGAGTTTCTCCAAGTGCTTGTTTGTTTTCTGTCATTTCAACTCTTTAAAAAAATCCAGAAAGTGAAAACTAACAGAGTAAATTAAAATCACTTGTGACTCATGCACGCTGATGGACATTCATGCCATTCTGTTTCATAAGTGGTCAACAGTGTTTATCCAAGATGTTCTGTATGTTTTTCTGAGTTTGTATCTAAAATGTGGTGCAAAATGTAAACTGCAACATACACGTAAAATTTCTTGTAAAATATAATTTAATCTTTCTGTTGCAGGAGGTCCTTCCATCTCCTTCCTCTTGTGTGTTGCACTTGTTTCTTGTTATAGTCTACTTTGCAAATCTCTTTCAGTTACAGGTCTAAGCTCTCAACTCTGGGACTTTCCAAAGAAGTGGGAATGAAGGCAGGGCTTCTGTCCAGATTCTTGTGCTTTATGCCAAGCAGTGAAAGCAGGGCCATCCCATTTATTCAGAGAACAAATTGAGTAAGAATGCTTGCCGGAAGAGAACTCTTCCTCTCTCACCACTTTATGCTATATAATGATTTCTAGAATCAGGGTGATTTTCAACTTGTCCAAAAGCTTAAACATAGGAGCCAAACAAAATATTTACTGCCATCCAGTCTGGGAATTATTTCCTTATGAGGAGAAGGAACATCGCTGGGCACAGTGGTGTAGTGAAGTCACAATTTTATGGGTTGGTTGTTGTTTTCTTTTCTTTATAAAGTGAGTTTTATCCTAGGGGAAGAAACAACCTAACAGAAGAGTTTATTCAATGGCTTAAAATAAATGCAGTTTCTTCTGCTGGCTTTGTTGCCTCTTGTGAGTGGGAAAACTTAATTTTTGGGATGGAAATCAACAGTTAATAAGCACAGTGCTGGCTTACCATGGTAAAGTTATGTAGACAGAGGATTAGTGGCTGTTCAAAAATTTCTCCATGTCATTGGACTTTTGAAACAGATACTTAAGCAGTGGTGTGGCTTTTGGTCAGACAGAAGGAGACCAGCAACATGGTGGTAGTTCAAATGCAGTAAGTACTCCACTTGCTTGCCTCACCTTCAAACAAATGCTGTCTCTAAAGGAGTTTAAGCGACAAATAATTTAATGCAAAGAAGGAAGATTGTTGCATTCTTAAAAACCTGCATGCTTGGGTTGAGCTATTTGTCTCTTCTCCTGAGAATTTTTTTTTGTCTTGTGCATATTTCTGCAACTTTTAGCAGTGCAGACCATCGAGTCCCAAGGAGAAAAACAAAGCATGTGCCAATTTGAGTTGAAGCCCATAGTCTCTTTCCAAATTTGGAAATTTGACATATTTCTGATTTCTTGCAGATAATTTTTGAATGTGTTTATTTCATCAAGCCCTTGTGTTCAGGGAAGAAGAAATATAGCCCTGAATACGATGTCCCCGCACATGAGAGAAAATAAAGTGATTTTCTTGCTGTAAGCTGGTTAGCTGTAGTCTGTGATTTGTCAGCACTGTGGTGGGTCATCCAGTTTAGATAGAACTGGACGTTTCCAAGGAGCAGAATGCAATGTCACTGGCACTTGAAGAATTAGTCATTTTCCTTTTGAATAAAAATTGAACCTGTGGTCCAAAATGTGGATCTGGTCAGGAGCAACGAAGTACCGTATTTTACTTGAGAAACTTATGCCCCAAGTGCTTACAGCCTCCAGAGATTTTATGGGACTGTTCTCAAAGAAATTGTATTCTCTTGTTTGAGCTGCTTTGGGGTTACACATTGTCGATGTTCTGTAAGGCTCCATTTTTCTTTTCATACTAATCTGTGTTATGTTCTTGTCTGAAAATGGACTATGTTTTGTTATTTTTCTTATTTCTTCTAATGTATTAGTGTATCTGCTTCCATCTACAAAGAAACTTTTCTGGTCTTGTGAGCCTTTTCTGGTCCGCTGGATGTTAATGGATGACATGTATATTTGCTCCAGAGCCTTACCCATGCAAATAGCTTCTGAAGGCTGAGGCTGTTCCAACCAAACATGATTAAAAGTCATAGGAATCAAGATGGAAAAAGCTATTAGGTCAAGTAGTTCCCACACGCACCCCCAGGACCAGCGCAGGTTTGTTTCCAATGGTACATTCTTGGTGCTTTCCAGAAGGGGTCAGTGCAGGTCAGCGCTCACTTTGCATCCAACAGCCCTCCCCCCTTCTTGAAAAATTAGGAAACCTGAATCTGCTTACAAGTAGGTTGCAGAACGTCTAGAATTTATGTTAAAGTCTGTAGTTTGATGTTGGGCTATCAAAAGCCAAAGAAATGTGCTCAAATCCAACAACTGATAATCCAAGATTTTAAATGAGGGAAATTAGTAAACTCTTCAAAATTACTTGTTAGATATGTACATATATTAGATGATACAGATCCTGAGAACTGTTCTGGGGATGCTCGGCTGAAATGAGAGGGACACAGATTCACAGGTTTATCCTGGTGAGTTGTCCATACTTAGAAAGCACATATTACTATAATATTTTATAGTTACACAAAAGCCTGGATAGTTCAAAATTCTGATCATAAAAGACAAATGTGACAAAAACTCTCATGAGTCTAAATAAGGGAAGAGAATAACAATCATCCTGCGCCACAATATGGTTGTGTTGTCCTACTCAAGCACTGAGATACAGTAATGTCCTTGAAGGTTGTCCAGTGTCCTTTAGGGCATGGAGGCTCCTGCAGGGTTCATCACATGTGAATCAGCTCTCTGGTCAAGAGTGGCCAGAGATCATCAGCAGGAAAGGCTGGCCATTCCACACCAGTGTAGTGTACCCCAAGTGCCTGTGTCCATGAAGAAGTGACAGCTAGCTTCTCAAACTGACTTTAGATGGTGGAGAAGAATGTCATTGGGAGAAAAATTAATAGTTGGAAGTGTGAAGGGAGTGAAAAGGTGGCTGGAGATGGTAAGAAGGAAATGCTGCAAAGGGAGTAGAGAGAGATGGCACTGGGATAGAAGAACAAGTGACTCACTTGAATACAACTTGTTTATATTTTTAAGGTTTTCTTGTTTTCCCAGTGGATATGGCTATTTTTCAAAGTAAAATAACCAAGGAATAATTTCATTACGTTTCCTTCCAAGATTTCAAGCTAAGTGTAAACAAGAAAAATCCAGTGGGAAAATTAATCTAACTTCCTTTTGCAAGAGCATTTCAGTTCTGTTTCTCCCCCCACCACACTCCTTATATATTTTCGCTGCTACTGTTATACCCAGTATCTGTGGTATTGCTGACACCAGCTAAAATACCTCAGTGATGGCATTTATTAGAGGGAGAAGACTTTAGAATCACTCAAAATTACTTCTGATATAAAAATGATAAGTTCTGAGCCACTCAGTGCTTAAAAAATATTGATGACTTTTGATGCTTTGGGAATGTTCCATATGGGCAAGTTAAAATGATAGAAAACAACTGAACCACTTGCACTGGATTTGATCTCTGGCAATTCATATTTGGGCTGCATGAAAGAATCATAAGGAACAAAAACTCTGCAACAACACCATGGCAATCAGACCGGCAAACTTCCAAAAGTTTTAATTTTTCCAGATGTTAAGGGCCTTGATTTTCCAACCCAGGTAAAGGAGGGACTTCAGAAAAACAGGCAATAAAAAACCATTAAATTTGTAGTGGTTGGCTGGCATAAAGACCACTCCATTGCTGAGTGTTCAGATACCAATGTTCTGAAACACAAGCAGTTTAATTTGCATTAAATGAAATCAGAGGCTTTATCTGAGACATAAATCAAGATATGTTTTATAAGTTTTAAAATACATTTGTATGTTTTTCTAATAAAAATATTGCTTCTTCAGATGTTTCCAGGCTGCACTGTAACAAATGCTGCATCTGCCTTCTACAACAAACATGCTTGTAAATGGCCAGGGTGAGCAGGAGGAGACCAGAATCCTCTGGTTCGTTCACATTAGGAGAGCCCTGGGGTGGTCTTTCACTGGGGAGTCATGGAAGCCTGAAGGCAGCTGTTGGTGTCAGTGTTCTCTGCTGTTGGCTGCAGCACGTAGAGCCTTGACTCAGTTTCTCTCTTGTTGCCACCAAAGCTTGAGATTTATTGGAGAGGCCTTGGGACAACATACTTTGTGAAAAGAGTAGGGGCTATGTCATAAGGATTAACTTTTCAATCCTCTTTTTGCTCATCTTCCCATATTTCACTCCATGAGATTGGAGTGGGGGAAGCCCGTGCTGTGCTCTGATGTTGGACCATGATGGGACGTGATGGGGAGATCTCCAGCAGGGTTTTACTCTTATGGCTCCTCCAGCCAGATGGCTTCAATCTACTGACCAATTCTCTGTGCTTTGTGTGAGGTCTGTATGCAATTTAAATGGAGCCTGTTCTCAGCTAGTTTTGCCTTTTCCTTGTCCCCCTCCCCCACATGCACATATATTCCCAACTGACCCCTTTCATGCTTCCCTTTTTCTTTAGCCATTCGGGGAAATTATGCTGGCACCATACTGCAAATATATCAGCTGGATTCGCCTCAAAGTCCTTTACTTTTGGAGATTTTCAGTCATCTAACTCCTCCAAGTATTTCTGAGAAGAGTGCTCACTTAGCCAACTGTGCTGTTGATGTAGTTCTCAGAGTGGTATTTCTTTGTGATGCTGCTGTTTTCCAGCTGGATAGAAATTTTAAAACATGGCAGTTCGTGTACACACCTATATGTGCTACCACTCTGAGTCTCAGCAGATTTGTCTAATCCACAGAGAACTCTTATCTGAATCTTGATTTATCTTTGCATTCTGTAAATCTGGAAAGAATGCATTTGCTTTCTAGGTTTTGGGGTTTGTTTGGGGTTTTTTGGTTTTTTTTTTTAAATTTTTTTTTTTTTAATCTTCCAGTATTGTTCAGCATGAAAAGCCTCAAATATCACAACAAATAAAAGCAGGGAATGCATTTTTATCACTTCACATCAGAATTACACTGAGTAGTAAACAATAGGGGACAGTCTTATTAGACAGTTGTATAAAGAGATGACAATTGAAGAGTGATAACAGTGCAAGACAGCAGGACATCTCTGTTTTGTTTTGTTTCAGTCATCATCAAACTTGCTTCCTGAACTGGCATGTTGGAAAAAAAGTTATATGAGCTGAAGTGATTACTAATGGTCCATTAAAATCAGTTTTACTTCATCCCTAACTGTATGTACTTTCTGCTTGGCAATCTGGTGCATTGCATTTTTAGTGAATTCTGTACTTTTATTAGCCATCAACTTGGAAGAGACCTGGTAGGTGCTGGAAAACTGTAGTGATGTCCTCCTTGCCATCAGGTGAAAACACAATATGATCTTGCATTTCCCTTTGTCTTCTAGGGTGGATGGCTGGATGGCCTGACCTGTTTAGAGACAGATAAGGGAAAAGAGAATTTCCAAAAGAGTACTTTCATGACACTTTTCAAATCTCCTGGTACATTGGACTGTAGGATCTACATGGGTCATGTTGTGCAGCTCAAAAAGCTATTCCACTACTGAGGACTACCAAAGTGTATTGCAGTGTCGTGCTTTTCATTTAATGTCTGTCAGTTTGTTTTTGGGAAAGATATTCTGTGCCTGTTTGTGTGAGTGATAATGACAAACAATTCCCATGTTGACATCCAATACATGGAAATAAAATCCCTTCCTGGCCTCAAAGATACTTGTTTCTAGTACGCTGCAGATCTAGTATATAAACTAGGAATTTTGTTTGTGTGTGTGTGTGTGTTTGTGTGTGTTTTTCTCCAAACAACAAAACAAAACGATTAACTGTAATCTCACTGAGTGCATCAGAGAAGAATACGAGTTTGGCGTGCAGCAAGAAAGCTGAGGCAGTGCTCGGCAAAGATGAAAGTGAGACGCTGATGGCCGTAGTTTAACTGGGTTTTCATAAAACATGCTGTTCTTCACAATTTGGCTAGCACTTGATAGTTTATTTTTATGAGTCTGGCAAGACATTCGAACTTCAAACCATTTGCTTTGCAACTGAAAAAATGAGCTAGAGAGATATTCAGAAGAGCACTAGGATTCTTTGTCTCTTGTATTAAGAAGAAGCAATTCAGCAGCAAGGGAATGAGAGCCTCCTGCAAACATACAAGCACAGTTTAGCAGTAAATCAGTTCAGCTGCAGTCCTTACCACATGATATTCTGTAGTCGCCACTGGGGGGAATTCTGCTCATCTCCAGACAAGATGGTGACTTGAGTTTAATATTTATTTCCGTTTTTACAGATGTGCTGTCCAGTGATGGATGGGGTGTGTTAACCTTCTACTTTTTCACACCTGGTCCACACCTGTTTGGGATCTCATTCTCTGTTCTACTGGACAGCAGCTCTTGAACTTTGTTGGATCCTGGATCTCAGGCCAGTGGAGGGTGATGAATAGCTTTGAAACTCTTGGCCAGAGGGCTTTTTGTTTTTAAAGTCGGAGAGGTTGGTAGGTTTTGTTTTGTTCTTGACTGAATATTCATTCTCATGACAAAAACATTTCACAATAAGCTATTTCCATTTGACAGCTTTTTGGCAGTACATGTGTGAAATAAGTTGTGTTTTTTGTAGTCCAGTTCTTATTGAGAGAGAATGTCCCTTTCTCTAAAAGGCCTTGTCATTGACTGTTTAATCAAAAAAGTTGTGGACTAAATGTTACCCGGAGTCTAAGCTCACTAGGGAGCGTAGAAGTTGATTCTCCACCACACTGTGAAGAATCTGTGCAGCTCCTTTTGAGTTAAGAAGGGAACTTTGGTCTCCAGGGCTGTGGATTCAATAGCATGAAATTCAATACCAAAATTTTAAACCAAAAAACAAATAGTATTGTTTTGAATCCTTTTATAGCATGTTTTTTTCATTTGCACTGCATGAGCTTTAAATATTACTATGTAAGCACTAGCCAAATTTAGGTTGATCAAAACTAGAGAGGAGTTCAGAGAGACCCAGCTAAACTTACTGAAGAGGAGGCTCCATGGCAAAGAATTTCCCTGTAGAATGCCAGGAGACAGTGCATGGTTTGAGAGAAAACTCATTTTTTCAGACATCTTGAATTGTTCTAATTTAATTCTATTAGTTTAGGAAAAGACCTGAGTAGTGCTACTCAGAGCACTTATAGTATTACTGTTTACTTGGTTGGGCAGTGTGTGAATGGCAAGTATGTGGAGAATCACTGCAGTTATTAACAACATAATTGAAAGCCAGAATAAACATGATGACGATTCAGGCTTCTAAGCTAAGGTCAGTTCAAATTCAAATGGCAGACAGGCTACTAAGTGGATTTTAAATCCTCCCCTCTCTAGTCTGGTAGCTTTTTCAGGAGGAAAAATACTGAACTATGGGCACCTTGAGACTGATATAGCAGAGGGACTCACATGTTCCACATCTGCTGGTTTCTGTCTGTATGGGCTAAAGAAGGTGGTGAATTGGGACTGAAGTGCATGGAAGGAGCTGTGCTATGAATGAGGGACATTTGAGGGAAGAGAGGGAAGAGAGACATGAGGGAAGAATAGTTGGGATATCATGAGTGAAGGCCCAGGTGTGCAGCAGAGATGGGTTGTGGGATGCCAGAGCTGAGCTGTGATTAATTTTTGAGTAGACCAGCATATCACTGTCACACCGGCTGTTGATCAAGGCTCAAAGACAACTACTGGGGACAATATTGTGGTCCCAGAGCTGGAACAGTAGGGAGAGCTGCAGGTCAGCAGAGATTTTGTGGTGACATCAGGGAACAACAGAGAGAGGAGGGGAGTTGCCAGTCAAAAATTATAGATGTTAGCAGAGCTCAGTATTTGGACTAACTGGTTAATCCTGAGGTGCTTTCTTCTTCTTTGGATGCCATTATGTGTCAGTTTTCCCAGGTTTTTGGAGTTTTCTTGCAATTTTCCTTTAATAATTTGAATCTCCTTGAGCAGCAGGTGATCTTAACTATAATATAGAGGAATAAGCTTGGGAAAGTTTTGTTAAAAGAGAGTGGGTTACAAAAACAACCATCTCTGCATGGCTTGAAGCTGTCAGCGTGAGGCTGCCGACGCTGCAGCTGGAGGGGAATGCGATGGCTCCACAGCCTGAAACAGAGCAGCCCACACAGCCTGCAAATATTATGGGCCTGACGTGGGCTTGGGGGAGGTGTGCCTGCTTTGCCAGGTGGGCCATGCATGGAAGTCAGATGCTTAAGTAGCTGTAAGCCTCTAATTAAAGCAATAATTTTGAATCACAGTTCTGCCAAGAGTTTGAGAGGGGTGAGGAAAGTGCCTGAAAGTCCTGTTGGCCTCATCTCCAAAGTACAGCGTGCTTTTGGGTGTCTGTTTCAGGCCTAATTTTTTGGCCCCTTGCTAGATGAAGGAACTCTTTGTGAGAACTGATAGCTCTCACTGCAAGTGGCTGCAGCAAGCAGTTGTGCTAGTGTCCAGGCCTGGGGCAATCAAGTAAAGCTAGAAAGAAAGTGGCCAGGGGCTGGGAAGTTTTGTGTCTCTGTGGCATGGGATGCTGCTCTGCCCAGGATGTCTTGGTGTCCGGCTCAGATGCAGTAGCTTTAGAGCAGGGGTTGCTGCAAACATTTTCATCCAGACAAATTGACTCGGTTTGTTCCTGTTGGCTTTGTTACTGTCTCCTCTGTGTTCCAGAAAGGGAGAATTTACCCTCTGCAAATGCAAGGCTTACACACAATTTTCCTGGAGCTCAGTCAGTCAGCCAAATCAGCAGGAGCTTTCTGGAAATGACAGGAGCCAACTGAGGTCAGTTTTGATCTGGTGGGAATTTTACTAAGCCAGTATTGGGTAGGAGTCACTTTTATTAGACCAAATCAGTAGGAACTGCAGAGAGCTAGCTGAAAAGGTGTAATTCCTGAGGAGCTCTTGGATGAAAATCACCTCCTAGATGGAGTCAGGGCTGTGCCCATTTATTGCTGCTAGGAGGGTCTTTGTTCTCGACCAGCTGAGCTAGACTAGTCTCTTCAGGATTTTTTTTTCAACTTTCCTCATTGTATACCAAGACCCTTTCCAAACAGAGCAGCAATGGCCCTACAACTGTTGTGTAAGGAGCATCAGAAGTTACTGTGCCCTTTGTGGGTGCCCAGAGGCCAGGCTGGAACCTTCTCTGCTCCCAGCTGCTGTCTTAACCCCAGTGTGTGGTCCTCACTCTGGATGTGTGGAGGCTTCTCTTGATCTTCAGGGATACTACAGGAAACTCTTTGCTCTCACTGTCCTCAGAGATGTCCATTTGGAGAGGAGGTATCATAGCCTGGCATGACACACCAATGTAGGGAGTGTTATCCTGTGGAACATTCAGCAAGCCATGTCTTTAGCCTTGCTGCACCATGTGTAAGCATGCCCTGGAGTCTGTTGGTTGAGGTAGCTGATCCTTTCTCCCAGGATTATTTTGTGTTCTGGTTTCTGGGTTGCATTCTGATGATGGCAAGAAATTTTCTCGGGGTTCTTCTAGGCTGTCCTGCTTCTCATGCTTCATCTGTTCCATGTTCTTAGGTGACCATATGGGGACACAGACCACCTGGCCTCAATTCTCTGCTTGCTACAGACTTTCTGTATGACCTTGAAAAGTCATGAGGTGATTTTTCCAACATGTTTTTCTTGTGAGCAATTAAGGGACACATTTTTAGAAAGTCAAACTCCAAAAGAATAGGAAGAATAAACTTTTGCATTCATGAAGAAGAGAGTACCTACAAAAGTGTGGTTTTAGTGGAGGAATAATAGGTTAATTACTCTGTGATCTGGTGATCTGCATAACAACATTGGCTGAGCCACCTAGGGGGAATATGGTCTGCATATCTAGAAGCTGGACTGGGCATTATTTATTGCCTTCTTTTCCCAGCCTTGGGCCATTTCCTTGTTTATCCAGTGACAAAAATGAGGACAGTATGGGGTTGCACCAGTTTAAAGATATCTACATGAGAGGTTTTGCTGGCACACACATCAGCTGCCTTCTTTGGCTGAATGACCTTTGCAGTGTGGGACAAGCCTTAGTCTTTTGAGTTTGTCGGGGACTTAACCATAACTGGGACATGAGTGTGCCTCTCTCTCCTGTAGGTCTGTATGAAGACAAGCACATTAAAATTAAGAGTTGCACAAACTATAGCCTGGAAGGACCGTTGAAAAACTTGGATAGGTGCAGTATCATTTAACCAAGACTTCATAAAATGTACAATTCATAAGATGACTTGAAACACGTGCACTTGATAAGTGGAAGTAAAAACAAGCAGAAGGTGTAAAGGTAGATCAGTTCAAACATTTCCCTAATTATAAATATACTTTGCAATGCTACTAAGTCACTTATGTTTGTATACAAGGAAGGAAAATGTAAAACAGAAGAGCATGAAGGTGATCTGTTTACGTCTAACTAATCCCCTGGCTTGAACAATGCTTTTGTTGTTGGTGCTCAGTCTTGTCTCTCAACCAGTAAAATCGTTGAATTGGGGATTATCAAGGAGCAAGTGTGGATAATGCCACTTTACTGCAAATTTGAGGCCTTTCAGGTAATCTTTATTAGTCTCTGCTACAGGGCTAGTAGTTCTGAGCCTTAGTAAGGAATTAGGTTTCTTCCAAAATAAAATTGTGAAATGGATCAAGCTTTATCCTTGAAAGCTACTGCTGGAGGAAGTTCTGTGACCTGATCCATTTCCCCACAAACCAGACTCTGTTATAGAAGCTTTTTCCAGCATGGTCTGTGAAAGCAGCTCTTTCTCATTAGCCTAAAAACTGATTGCCCAATTGACCTACCACTTTTGGCTTCAGGGAAAGGCCCTGATCCCACTGATTCCAAGAAAAATCCACCATTCCTTGTGGCTGCTTCCTAAACTCAGCATTTCACATCAGTGCATACTTGGCCTTTATATTTTCAAAGCTTTTTTTTTTTTTTCTCCTTCTAGATACTTGGGAACAGGAGGTTCAGAATGTTTGGTGATGCAAGAGCAGGGTGATGCCAGGGGCTGTATGGCTGGCAGCATAAATACCCTTGATGTATAAGCTGCTGCCAAATGAAGTTCATAGAAAGCCACGGAAAGACTATCTGGAAAATCAACAAAGGTGTAACATGCAAATTATCCACCTTCTTTTTTGTAGCTCTCAAAACAAATCCTTCTTCTGCAAGGTGGTTTGGGCATTTTAGGGAGTGGTAAGTGAACCACTCCTCTTCTTCCAAATTCTTCCCACTGACCCACCACTAGGCCTTAATTCTGCCAAGCAAAAGTCTTTTAAAGTTCAATGTCAACAGACAAGTGTTGTCTGTTCTCTGGAGGGACAACATGTATCTGAGTGATCTAAAAATATCATTCAGCATTGAGAACAAGAAAATCTGTGTTCTTTATAGGCACCCAAGTTACACAGAGTAAATGAAATACAAAAATTATTAATTTGGTTCAATAATTAATTGCTGGTAGCATTTGAGGACAGTTTTCAGGAAAGACCAGTTTTCATTCTTGGTTTCCTGAACTGATATAATGGAACTGTCTGTCCACTTCCCTGCCTACCTCTGCTGGACATGCATGAGATTATGGTGAAGAATACAGACCTGAGTTAGATTCTGAGTTAGATTCTTTTCATATCAGCTATGCCATGCACAGACAGCTGGGGGAGATCAGGGAGCCAAATGCAACTTTCTTGTCATATGGGACAATCACAGTGTGAGTATGCTATGGGCGGTTCTCTCTTATACTATTGATGGTTAAAGTCCATGGATTCTTATTCTGATGAAGAATCATGTAATAAAACAGAATCTGGGAAGACTTCTGCCCTGTTATAGCATCTCTTCACTGTCCCTTTACGCTCAGAGTCTTGACAATATGCATTGAGTTATGCAGAATGGCAGGGATGGAAAAAAGACTGATGAGTGGTATGTAGTTTCCAGGCCATTTATCCCAACACAGAAGTCTTTCCATCACACCTCACTTCCTATGTTTTTATAAATGACAGGGAAGAACTGGACTGTAGCATACAAGTCACGTTACTTTCTGTTGCTTTTTCTGTTAGTATACGTTGTACATTGAATTGTGACATAAACTGCAAATGTTCTGTAAAGGGCTTTTTTGCCCTTCAATACAAAGATTTCAGTCTGTGCCCCAGTACAGCTCTGCCTCTCTCTTTTAATGGGAGGCCTCAACACGGGGAAACACATCTTAAGAAAGCAGAACAACAGGGCAGGAATTAGTCGGATGCAGTGGAGAGCGGCTCGATACTAATGGCCAAATAGGCTCTGACAGCCTCACACCAACGAGCCACTCTCTTCTATGGGGAGTTTATGAGGCCTTGGCTTGTGTGGCCACCTCCACTTATGAAATAAAATCAAAACCAGATTGATGCCCCCCTCCCAACAGCAGCTGCCTGTTTTTTTGCATAAATCATGCTCCCCGGCCCCTCTCCAGGGGAGCTCCATAAAATAAATGGATTCATTACATGCGGATTTCCTTTTCCTTCTTCTCTGGAGAAACAAAGAGCCTATTAGACACAATATGGAAATGCACATACACATGCACACACGTGCAGACAACATGAAAATGTGCACGTGCACATGCACTGTAGAAGCTCCCTCCCACCTCCCTGCACTGGGCAGTGCCATAAAAAACATGGGCAAAGCCCCTTCTCCTTTATATGCACAGCTCTGCCGAACACACAAGCTTGCATTCATTCATGCAGTTCTGCAACTTGAATTCTAAACTAACAAGGACAGGAAAGCCCAGGGCAAGTTGCCTCCTCCCAAAAGATGAAGGTCTGCAAGTAAGCTGAGTGGGGTTTGCTTCCTTTTGCCAAAGCCTTCCCCGTGCCCAGGAGCTGTGTTTTTATCAAGAGTGTACAGCCCCGTCCTTCACAGAGCTAGGCTTGCTCATGGGATATCGTAACCACAGAAGCTGGGAGGCTGCCAGCTCTCCCTCCAGCTGAAATAGAGGAGAATGCTTTGTGGCTGAGAAAAGGGAGAGGGATGAAGGTAAGGAAATGGCTGGGAGCCCTTCATTCCTCTCATCTCCAGGTGGCGGCAATACTGGCACAGAAAAGAGCTGGAAAACACACCTTTCCTGGAAAGCTGTGTCTGTGTGCAGCAACCACAGATGCAAATCTCACACACCTGGTACTGGGGTGAGGGAGGCACTGGAAACCCCTTGCTAAGCAGGTTACACCAATTTAGGAGATGTGTATATTCACCTTCAAGATGCTGCTGTAAGATATTGGCCCCAGGACAAGACTGTAGTATGTGGGCATGTTCACACTGGGTCAGAGCCTGAGCTTGAGCATTAAATTGTTTCCCATGCAAATTATGAATGCCCTAACCCCAGCTCCAGCTCCAGTCAGAAAGTCTTTGGGGTTCCAAAAGCCAGGAATGGAGGGGAGGAGGAAGAGGAGAGCTGCTTTTGCTGCCTGGCCAGGGGATGCTGTGCCCTGAGACAAGGGAGAGAAACACAGAGTTCAGCTGGAGGCAGACACAGCAGTGACATTTGCTGGGACAAAGCTCAGGGCTGTACTGAGGACATACTACTAGTGCCTGAGCTGGACTGAGTTTTGGTGTTCAAGGGGAACATCAATGTCCTTCTTTTATCCAGAATCCATACTTCTGTGGAGCAGTTTAGCCTTTTAAGGAAGCAGCAGTGTAAATTTAGAATGGCAAATGGCATAGCATCAGGCTGGAGGCAAGAGAGACCCATTCAAAATCGAGGGCTGGGCAGAGCAATGTTGCCAGCAGAAGGAGTTCAGATACATGATCCAAGACCCGAATCTCTCAAATCATAAATGTCTCAGTAGTCTAAGAAGATACTGGTGTTTTTCTCAGACCTTCAGTATCAGGCTTTTGTGTTACAGTAGGGCCCTGTTGCCAGCTTTTCCTGGCAGCTATAAGGAGTAGGAACTTTTCCTTATATGATGTAAGTTTTCACATAATTGAGTGAGTCTGAGAGCTGGAGCTTTAAGAAAAACAGTGACTTCAGCAAGATGTCTGATGAAATCTAGGAAGTCAGCAGCATGGGGGGAGGCAGACACTGCAGAGGAGGGCTTCTGAAGAGCTGCTGAGCTGCCCTGCAACTGAGAGAAGCTAGAAAGAACTGAGATATGAGGGAGCTTACAGCAGGTTCCATTGCCTTAAATTCAGTATTCTAAGCCCCGAGGGCTCAGATGTTTTAAGCTGGGATGACAAAAATTTGTGATAAGTGTAAAATCATGAGCTTTGATAAAAGAATAAATGCAACATATTGTCTCTTTGCCTTGGTTTCTGAGCCCTAGAGTTGCCTTTAAATAGCATTTTTTAGTTTTTACGCACAGTGAAGACTACGAGAAACTTTCTTGTGTAGAAAACATGTTGCATTAGTATCACAATTTTCAATTTTCTTCACTCACAAACAGACTAGAAACTTGTTTTATGCAGATAATGGTTTCTCACCTAATCATCTGTCATCCGGTTCTGGAGCTTTAAGGAAAAATAGGAGCAGTATAATGAGATCCACAATCCATCACAAACACTGGCAATGCTACTTTAAATGGCTTCACTTCCTTGGTGTCTGCAAGGATTTTGTACACACAAATATGGAGATTGCAATCTTGACCCTGGAAACACTGGAACCTTGAAATGGTCAAACTGGGTGAGCCCCAAAATCCATTTATTTCCAGATCCTGTCACTGATTGTCTGATGCTTTCTCTGATGCCTTTGCCAGATGCTTCAGGGGAAAGTGCAAGAACATTGCAGTAGGCAGATATAACATAATCTGTTCAACACTTAACATCACTTTCTGGTTGCTCTCTGTTGAGATGGCATTGGGACCAGGAGGGTAAATTTTAGCATATTTTACAAAAGTGTTGTTAGCTATCATTAGTATGCTTTTTTGTTTCTTCTCATTCACATCATTGTCCAATCTTTTTGTAAGATTTGCTAAATTCTTGTCTTCTGCATCTTCTTGTGTTCAGCATGGCTGGTTAGTCCAGATGAGTGAAGGAAATCAGTTACTTTAATGAAGTTTGGACTGGTCACTTCCTTATCTAATTGAGTATCTGTTTGCCCTTGTGTGTCCAGGGACAGCAGCAACACCCAGTTGCCTTTCTCTTGTGAGTATTTTGTATACTTTCATCAGAATGCCTTCTGGTTGCAAGAATAAATGGTGCTGGGGATTTGTGCCAGCAAATCTCTTTGCTCAAGTCTGCCATGTACTTTACCTGCTTTCTTTTACAGACTCTGCTTCCCCTCAGTGTTTTTCTCTCCCTACTTGTGTTACCCTATAGCTGAGCGCTCAGGTTGGACTGAGACAGCCTCTGATGTTTCCTGCTGGGACCTTTTCATTAGTATCTTGTCCTCCTTGGTCTGTAAGCTCTGAGGCAGGGATAAGTTTCTGTGTGTGTGTCTCTGCCTGCAAACCATGATTTCCACTGGAGCCCCTCTGTTCTGCTGCAGTGCACACAGCAATTAGGAACAACTCACACCTAAATAAACCCTGCCCTGCAGTTCACAGGGTTAAGTTGCAAGCACCTTCTTTGTGACCTGGTGTCCAGGCTTGGTGGTGGAGCTCATCCCTGGAGTACAAGGAGGCCAGTGTCTTGGAAGGGATGCATGATGCTGCTGATTCTTCTTGGGAAAACAGAGGGCATGCAATTCTCTCTAGAAACTATCCTGCCTCTGGTCTCCTTCCTTTGCCCTTTATCTCAGAGGAGATTTGTATGCAAATAGGGTCAAAGGCTCAGAGATGTGATGCAGACTGAATATTCAAATGAGCAAAGAGGCAAGGGATCAATCCGTGGCCCTTCTCTGACAGTCACCTTTCTTTCTTACACTTGGGAGGCACTTGCTGCCAATTCTGGGACCAATATCTCCCCTGTGAATGGAAAATCCAGCTGGAGATGTGCCTGTGATATCTGACACTTGTAATTCATGGTATGTTGGTCGGTTCTGCAAATTGGATTGGGAGCACAAACATCCCCTCATGACTTGCCAGCCACGTGTGGAATTCAGCAGTCACACCGTGTGTGGGCTCCTTGGAGAGGAGAAACCTTTCCAAGTACCTGTGGTGAGGGCAATGGGTGGGCGGGGTGATCTGAGCAAAAAGGCAGGTGAGGGTTGATAACTTGCAGATTTGCGCAGGTCCAGGAGCTGGTGAGGATTTGGAGGTGAGGAGCTGAGCAGCTAGCTAAGGAGACAATCTGATGGAAGGAGGAATGGAGATTTTGTCAGTGCTTGTGTAGAACTTTTTTGTCTTCCTTCTCACTGCAGTCTGCCTCCAGAATCTGGAACTGCAACTGCCACCACAGTTCAGCCTGGGCCTCTTCTTGAAGAATAACTTGTGGCTTTGGTCAACCATAGCCATGTGCCTCCATCCCTGCCTGCTCCCTGAGCATGGAATTCAGCTGTTCAGCCAAGTGGCAGCTTGGCTGGAGAGGGACATGGGCCCTGCTGCTGTGACAGCCGTGCCAGAGCCAGCACTTGCTCTCAGGGCAAAGAGGAAGATGCTGGCCAGCCCAGTTGCCTCTGGTGTGCAATGGGTGTTCAGCTTCAGTAAATCAACTCTGCTGCCCAGACCACCCCACAAATCCCCACGTAGGAGGAAAGGGCCAAAGTAGCCTTGGGGACATCAGTGTCCCTGGTTCTTAAGAGAGACTGGGGCGGTTTGTAGGGGTGGGACAGAGACAAAAATGACCAAGGCAGCTGGAGGGGACCGTGCTGTTTCTGCCAGCCTCTGTCTTCTATTCCTGGCCTACTGAAGGCAGCAGAAGGCTCCTCTTATGTGTATGCCATGTCCTGGCAAATTACCTGTGTGTAGTCATTCCTCCCTCAGCAGCTGGGGTGTGCAGCAATAAAATCTGTCTGCGTTTCAGACAGAGCTGTTTTCAGGTTCATCTGTTCCCTGTCCCAGCTGATGATCCCTGGAGAAGAAGGATATAGTAATGATGGGATGTTTACAGTCTATGAAGATCGTCCCTGCCCTTCACACCCATCACGTACACTATGCCATGGCACATTGGAAACCACCCTGGGTTGTGTTCTTTGGGCTGCAGTGATACTTGGGTGCTACTCAAATTGTTGAAGGCCTGAAACCTCAAAGTTTAGAGCTCTTACTGGCTTCTGGATAGGCCCACTGGCCCAGCCCACATCCAGACACAAAGCCATGTCTATCCTCTGGTTTGCAGACAGGAGGTTTTTTTGTCAGTAGTTTGAAGGTAGACTCAGGTCTGGCAGCCTGCACAGCCTATTAAAAAACAGCCTTATAAAATATGAGCTAGGAAGCAAAACTCAGCACTGTAAGAGAAAGAGGAGGAAACCACCAATTAGGAACAGCTCCCGAGGGGATGTTTTCTTAGGAACCAAGAGGCACTCTGCCAACAGGGCTTTTGGAACAGTACGGGGCTGGCTGGGGAGGGCAGAGCCAGGGGGTACCTGCCTTGCACAGAGCTTTAGTGCACTCAGGAGGGCTGGTCCTGCAGCCCAGGAGCTACTGCCCCTGAAGCAAAGCAGCAAGGGATGCTGGCTGGCTGGCTGGGCAAGGACTAGCACCCAGGAGTGGGGAGGAAAAGCAGGAGGAACACCAGGAAGGTACAGCCTTCCTTAGCCTATGGCAACCAGCTAGCAATGAGGAATTCCTTCTGCCAGAAAGCAGCTTTGCCAAGGTGCAGCTGGGAGCAGCTTTCAAAGCTCTCCTGATAGCCAAGCTTCCCACACAATGGCAGACACGTGCCTGACCACAGGGCACCTACAGGCAGGCAGAGGCTCTGTAGCCCTGCAGTGAGGTCCTGTCACGAAAAATAAACCCACAGCTGATGTCCAGCTCCACAGGAGGCCTCTTACACCACCAGGTATAGGTTGGTAGAGGAAAAGGACACGAGGTCTGAGCTTCATAGTCAGGGCATTCTTCTGGTGGTTTGGTAAATGCCGGGGCATTAGTGTTTGTGTCTTGGCCTGCAGGGCTGTGGGGCTGTGGGCGGCAGGGCTGTTGTCTGTTGGTGGTGTCAGAGCATGGCTGGCGCTGGGGGCTGCACTCGCTGCACTTGTGTTGGGACTGAACAACCAGGATGTGGCTTGTGGACCGTGTGCTTTCTCATGGAGAGGAGTGGGTGTGCAGTGTCCTTTTATTTGCTCCAGTCTATCTTGTTCTTCAGTTTTTGTGGAGATGACAGCTGTTTACCAGCTGAGGAACTTGCTTAGGCGATGGGGTCTGGGGGATGATGAAGTAAAATACTTGCCTGGGGCCACTAGGTGCTGCTTATAGGGACTGTCCATGGCCTCCAGCAAGAAGCCTGAAGCACCTGAAATCCTGTCTGCTTTTTGGGGTGCCAGTGGAAGCCTTTCAGGAGCTTTAGGCCCTCTTGTTTTCTCAGCAATGAAGTGAAACAGTTTTCAATATCTGTGGTCATCATTCACTACCCTGTAGGGGCTCCACACTTTTCTTCAACTCTTTTAACAACTGGTTATGTGCTTTGGGAGCAGCTGAGCTGTTCTTCCTAATCCCTTGAGTGAAAGGACACATGAGCAGGGCTTCAGGTCAGACCTGCCAGGCACGGGTCACTGCAGTGGCCACCCAGAGTACTGTGGGCAATGTGGGACAAAGTATTTTGAAGATGCTGTGTGAGAGCTGCTTAAATATTTCCTTGAATTGAAGCAGAGACTGAGATCTCAGTCTTTAGTGTCCCAGACATTTTTCCCATCCTGCAAGTTTCTGTGTGGAAGTGGTTTCCCTCTTCCCAAGGAGCTTTTTCATGTTATGGAAGGCATTCACTATTCCTTAAGTGAGGGATACGCCTCATCCTGGCAGAGGATCCACAGCAGTGTAAGAGAATGTCTCTTTGGTCCATTTGATGCAGACTGTGAATCTGGGTCTTCTGCATCCTTCTTGCCGACCTTACCTTGACCCATGTGATCTGTCAGCCTTGATAATTTCCACAAAGCTGTTAATTTCCAGTAATTTTTTTTTTTTTTTCAATTCAAAAATGGCAAGAAAACTTGCTGAGAAATATCAGGTAAGATGCAGTCCAGACACGTCAATCTCCCACACAGAACAAAAAATCTGTACCAGAAATCATCTTGCACCAGATGAATCTCATAGAGAAAATATGCACTGCAAAGTTACTTAGTAAGCCTTTTGCCTACTAGTAGACGCAAGTGAAATTAAAAAAAAACCAAGAAAATGGATCTTTAGTTTGACACACCAGGTAACAGAAATCATGCTGTGTAATATTTTCTGCCTGACTACCCTTATCTAATATGAACAGCATGGTGAAAAGGGAAACAAGAAATTGATAGAATTTAGAAATATGTCTTCTGAGTCACTGTGGAGTGAACAGGAAGTCCTGATGATTCAAGATTTGGCACTTTCCCTTGCTGAACCCAATGGCACATCCTAGTACTAGGAGAAACCAGGGTGTAGGAAGTGCAATCTTTTGGCTGAGATAACAACCCTGTGATCTTCATCAATAATGAGTCCAATGGTATTTTTCATAAGAAAATAAAGCCCTGTTCATAGAATCCTGACTAAGACTGTGTAAGTCTTCATCATCTCACTTTCCAAAATGTCATGAAATCTCTCCTCATTTCAAGCATATCTTGCTCTGTTGTAATGTGCACATAGATCAATTTGTTGGTCTATTGGGGGAGCTAGTTGTTTTGCTCATTAGGCCAAATAATGTTCATCCTCTTGATTTTGTTACATATAGCTTTAATTTTTCTCTGTTTTTCAAGTGTTGAGATGCACAGCCACTCTCATTGGCTATTTGTAGACAACACCATTGTTTGGTGTGTGCATTTAGTTCCAAATAAAGTCAAATCTGTGCTCATTTTAACTTCCTTTTGGAAAGCAACATTGCTGGGAGAAAGAGCCTTGTGGCCTCTTGTTTCTTTAATGGATTCTGTGGACCAGTGTGGGATGTGATAATGTTAATTTATAATGGCAACCCTTATTCTTTCTCTGCTGTTCATTTTTTGAGCAATGCTGTGCTATTGTGCTTATCCAGCTGTCTCTCCTCCTGTCTCTTTCTCCTTCTCCTCCTTTCCCTTTCTTCTCTGTTCATCCCACTTGCCTACTGTCCAGGTACCTTTGGGGAAGCACAGATGTGTGTACATCCAAAATCCTGCTGTGAGTTGTTGGTAGTATTCCAACAGTGGTGAAAACCTTGTATTTCATAGCCAACTCAACAAAAAGGATGGGCTCTGCATGGATGACTCATTTCATTTCCCTTTGCCTATAGCAGAATCAGCTGAAGAATTTCCAGTTGGTTGCTCCTTTAGCCAGGGTGTCTTGCTGTAAGTGTGTTGAAATTGCATACGTAGCAGCAGTCACAGTTATCGCACTAGTGAGCTAAAGAGGGCCCTTGAGGTTTTTGAGCAGCAAAGATGGACTTCTGAGGAAGAAATGAAATGTGGAAACCATGCTGACCATCCCCAGGCTGTTGGCTGGTGTGGGCCTCATCCCCATTGCCTGTGCCAAGCCCGCCCATAGCAATGATGTCAGTGAGTCGCTCTGTGGGGTTCTGGAGAGCAGTGAAAGGCACCCAGTGAAGTCAATGATGACATTTCCAGTCCTGGGGGGTTACATGACCATGGGTTGCTCCTGTGCATGTTCTGTTGGATGCAGATCTGGCAGCAGGACCCCTCAGCTCCTTGAATACAACTTGTTATATCTGGGAACAGAGGCAAGGGGGAATGAGGGAGACTTCAACTGGTGTCAATCCAGCTGCATCTCTGCTTTAGCAACACAGGTTTTTGTAAAATACATTGTCCATGGCTTTGCAATCTCTGCTTATTTTTTTTTTCCTGCAAGAAGAGGCCCATGTGGGTGCTGAGGCCACCCCTAGGACCACTGACCCACTGTGGCCAAGAAAGTTTTGGAAATGCTAAATCTATCAGCCTCTGAGCACTAGCAGCTATCTCCCAGGTGCTTCTCCTCATGACTGAACAGCAGTGATTGCCATGGGTCCTGCAGCAAGAAGGGCAACAAGTCTCTGTTCTTCTTCCTAAGCAGCCACTCAGTGTCTGCTGCACTCTGGCTGCATCTGCTGCAGTGCATAAATGCCAGATGGAGGAGACTTTATGATCAGACAAATATTTGAGAAGAAAAAACCTTCCTATGAGAGACAATGTTACTTTACTTTCAGTTTGGGTCAAAGACTCTTCCTCTGTCCTTTTAGGATGGAGGTGCTCTACCTCAAATCCTGCTGGCATCAAGCTGGGCATGAGCTGAGGACCCTGTGTCCATGTTTTGAAGGGGTCATGTGTATGGACAAAGTTAGTCCCATTTTTTGCTTTATCCCTAGGTGTCTCCACAGCCCCTGCAGGGTTCAGTGGGTGGAACAAAAGCTCTTCCAAATACTAAGAGCAGGACCCCAGAGCTTCCCTTCCAGCATTAGGAGATGAATTGACCTAAGAGGTGAAGCAGGCCGCTGGAAGGCGGGACTGCTGAAATCATATCCTAGCAGCAGGAGAGTTGAGGTTGGCCAGGAGAGGGGATGAGGAGCCAGGATTCCTAGGCTGTAGCTTTATCCTCAATGAAGAGTCTTTTCCTGATTGTGGTGGCAGAGAACTCGGGTTGGGACTGATCAGTATTATGGACAAGCCACCCAAAAGCTTTGTTTGCCTTTGATTCTTGTCTGGGTTCATTCAGCTTTTGTCTGATGCCAGATCCGGTCCCACTCCTTTTCCTTTGAAATGGTTTTCCGTTACTGGTGCAAAGGAGAAAAAAATGACTCAATCATCTCACTGAGTAAACAGTTCCCACTCCATCCTCTGAAAACAAAAGCTGAAGATTGATTTTCCTCAGGACCCATGGCAGATGAATCAGAAGGCTAGGCTTTTTGTGTGTGTCTGAGTGGGCTGACAAGAACAAGAGCCAAATGGATACGGCAGAAATGGCATCAGAAGGTGGCACCTCTGTGTACTGAGAAAGCACTGTGTGCTGGATGTGAACACAGCAGGAGGATGGCCACTTCCAGCTCCTGGCCTCCGGAGAGTTCAGCTGTCAAGTCAGAGGCTCTACAAAACAGCGAGGGGGCAAGGGTGACCAAAAAGCCAAGAGCAAGAGTGTGCAAGAAAGATCTTTCACGTCTGGCAGCAGGCCAAAGGAGCAGTCGCTGCAGCCCTTGGATGGATCCTTGCACACACACAGGCTGGCTTGCACAAACACACTCTCACTCACACACACTACCACTAACAGCACAGGGAGGCTGCTCCTAGAGGCCAGCCCTGCTTCACACTGGTTCCTGTTAATGACCAACATCTGGAGAGGTATCTGGGGTGGAGAGAGAGCTGGGGCCCAGCAAGCCCTTTTGCTGGCGAGGAGTGAAGGGGAGGGCTGAGGGCTGGGCTTGGGTGGGCTTCTCTTCTCTAAAAGCAGCCTGCAAACACTCACTTCTGCTTCCTCTGTGGAGAGCAGAGGTTGAGCAGCTCTCTGTTCATGTTTTGTGTGTTCAAGAGGTGCTGAAAGACGATCATGTGAAACCCCCAAACCAAAGGTCCCTAGCTGTGCCAAGCCATAATGGCCAGGGCAAGTTTTGCCAGGCCAGCCTGATTTTACCTGGTTTTAGCTTTGATGCACAGCACAGGAGCAGATATCTCAATATATCCTTTTAGGAAGGCTGAAAAGATTTTTCAAAATGGATGTGGCCTGTTTAAAGATTTAGGTTTCTCTGACCTTACTGTTGGCAAAACTGGGAGGAGGCAGCATCTATCCCATGGCCCTGCAGCAGCTCTCCTCACAAAAAATCAGTGGTGTTTTGGGGGATCATTCACTGGTGTGAGCTGGTGGGTGATGGTGATACTGCCAGAGGGTGTGTGGGTTTGCCCTGCTGCTGCCTGTCCTGTGCCTTGTGTGCTCCCCAAGGTCTGACCTTAACCGAGGTGGAGTAGACAATGCACTGGTAGGGAAATATGGGAAAACTTTGCATTTTTTAAACTACAGCCATTCTTCATCTAGAAGGATTCCGCTGCCAAGCTGGGCGGCCGCCTCCTCCCGGCTCCTTAGCAGCTGCGCCCCATCTCACCCCTGGAATTTATCTGCAGGGGCCCAGTCTGCTCACACCTTTCCCAGTCTGGAGAATCCAAATCCTCCCCACCAGAGCTCCAGGCAGCAGAAACACTCCCCCGTGTGTCAGCCTGCCTGAGAATGGACTGCAGCTTCCCCAAGACAGCACTTAGCAAACATACCAAAGGCTTTCTGGGCATCAGAGAGGTGATATTATCCAGCTCTGCTGTTATCATTGCCTTCTCCTTGGGAGAACAGGAGGGCTGTCAGAGGTGGGGAGAGAGAGATGGAGGGTACGGAAAGGCAAAAGAGAGAGAAAAGGTCTTCTATGAGCAAATTTTGGAAGATTTCATCTCTGCCTGTCTAGCATGGGACATGAACTGGCTACACCTGCTGGAAAATGCCCTGCCTGACGTGCCACTGAGCTGAGGATCTGGGGAGAATGATGGGGGCAGCTGGGGCTGGGAATGGTGCACCCTGGGGACACGCACCACAGGGTCTGGTGCTGGGTCTTGGGAGCTGAGCCTCAGCAGCATCCTTACCCCTCTCATCATCCGTCATCTCACCAACATTCACGGTGCCTGTAAGGTTGGTAAGGGCTAAAACGATCACCTTTTGTCCCAGGAGTGTCCTCAAACTGGAGGCTTCCCCAACCTGGGGTCAGCAAGGCCAGACTATGCCCTCGATCTCTGGCTTCCAGGTTGAGTGTGGAACCACAGAGGAAGGCTGAGGTTAGAGTTTGGCCACAGATCTAATTGTTTCCCCAGATGTGTGTACGCATGTCACAACATCACCAGAGACAATCTGCACGTCGCCAGTTGCTCACCAGTGAGTCACGACAGACTGGAAAAATCCTATCCCCTTCTGTGGGATCTGTGAGTGCTCTCTAGTAATACGTGAGTAGTGGATGTGAGCAGCCAGTCAGGACAGTCAGCATCTGACGCTGCTGCCTTGAGCAGTAGGATGTTTACTGTACTGCTACGTTGAGTTCAGCTGGGAATGACTCAGGGCAGATCTCCAAGACAAGCTTGAGGCTTCTTGGGGATGATGGTCATCAAGTTCTGAGGACACCAGCTTGACCTCCCTCCCCTTCCCTTCAAGCCCATCACACAAGCATTGGGCAATCAAAGCCCTAAATCACAGGTATTAAGGAAACAAGGGAAGTCCTGTTTTATCATGAGACATTTCTGCTAAGAGGGAAGGAATTCATCCTGGTGGGGGTTTGGGGAGAAGCGCTTTCTGGAGTTTGACCTGTCTGGGGCACTGTGATGAGCTCATGAGTGAGTTAGTGATCAGGGAAAAAGCAATGTCTCTCTACCATCCTCCCTCCTGACTGAATACTCCTGTGGAGTGGCATCCAGACATGAAGTCCTGCTGAGTGGGATTCTTCAGAGAGGACCAGGCAGCTCCTGTCTCAAAGCCTGAGAGGAGTCACCAGCTCCTTGCTCAGGGTTAGAGGAACAGCCCATACAGCACACAAAGGCTAGCAATTCCTCTGCCTTCAGGAGGCCCTGGATGCTGCCAGTGCTGCCAGCTATGCACAGCTGGGTTACAGATGTGAGGTTGTGGGGCACACCCACAACATGCCCATGTCTTTGCTGGTGGGATTGTGAAAGAGCCCACAATTATATGAAGGGCAGGCAAGAAACGGAATATACCTGGGCTCTGTGGCCTTTTCTTCAAAGCCCCATCTGTGGAAGGAGCCAATGCTGACCCAGACATGGGATCAGCAGGAATGCTCTTTAGGCCTTTACATGTCACGCCTTTGCACTTGCATATTTAGGGGCTTAAGAGTTGGACAGCAAGGGGAAGATGGTCTGGTCTCCCGATGTGTTGAACTTGAAGGACTAGAGAGGCAGAGCCTCTACCTGAATCCCAGCCATGATCAGCTGGTGGGAACCCATTCTATAGCCTGTGGCATTTATATGGAGTAGTTAGGAGGCTGCAGGGTGTTGCTAGGGTATAATGCTGTGACTGAGGTTGCTGTACCATTGTTCTCTCCCCTTGGCCTTCCTAGGCAGAGGAGACAAGATAAGACTTCAGTGAAGAGAAAGGGAAGGGAGCTAGGTGGACATTCTGACAAACCCGTGGTGGCACTGGGCTGCCATGCAGTTGGAGCAGCGCGGATGAGTTTGGTGCTGCTCTGTGTCCCACTGAGATGGACCATTCTAACCCTCTGGCTCTGCACCTCTGACCAGCTTCACCACAAGTGCCAACTGTTTGCCTTCAACCAGCATATCCTACCAGCCACTACTTCTTCCTTGCCACTGATTCCCGTTTCTTATTGTTTGGATCTATCCACTGCCAAGAGCAGGTCATGGAATAATGGCAAGCCATTGACAGAATGGTTCACGTTGGAAGGAACCTTAAAGATTATCTAGTTCCAACCCCCCTGCCATGGGCAGGGACAGCTTCCTCAGAGCTCCATCCAGCCTGGCCCTGGACACTTCCAGGGATGGGAAGCTGAGTCTGTGTGAGCTGCATTAAACTCCAGTGGGAGCGAGCACCTCAGTATCAGGCCTAGGGCAGACCTCCAGCAGGAAAGCACTGCAAGCCAGATCCACACGACCACTTTGGCATCTAAACTGCTTTTGAAAATAACTCGCTTGTCTCTGAGGTGAAGCTCTGTGCTATCTCATCTGCTCAGGTCTGCTGGTGGAGACAAGACTGGGTGTTGTTTCAGAGAAATGATGGAAGACAGAATAATATAGGAAAGATACTGAAGCTGACACAGAAATCAGAAGAAGCTTAGAAGCACCTGGGTCCAAAGAGTTGTCATCAAACTCAAAAACCCTACATGAAAGCATGGCAAGAGATATGTTCCTGGGTCAGCTCCTGACTCTGCAGTTTTGGGTAAGGGCTTTCTATGGCTTGGCATGCTGCTGAGGTGCTGAGCACTGGGCTGATGGCTCAAGGGTGAATTTTACTATAGTCTCAAACAATTTGTCAAGTCACTAGTGTAAAATGTCTCTCTTCCCTCTCTTCCTCAAGATCATGACACCTCATCTTGTGGGGCTGCAGTCATAGATTTGAGGGTTTGGTGGTTGTATAAGCCAAAAGCAAGAATAAGCCCCCTGAGTGAGACCCAGATAGCTGCTGATGGGTATCCAGGGACTGATCTGAGTGGTGTGCTTTGTCCTTCGATATCCAGGTCTGTCCTGAGCATCTGGACTTGGTAAGTGAGAAAAGAGGAACCTGGGAAATGGGGGAGAGGGGGAAAAAGGTCGCAGGAGGCAGGGAGGGCTTACCTAGCCTGGCATTGGGGTGAACTGATAGCATCCTGGGTTATTCCCTAGCAAAAGGGAATAGAATGCTGAAATGTCTTCCTCCCACCGTGGTGCCTCAGGCTCAGAGCCAGAGGATGTGCTAGAACTGTTTCTAGCTTGGTTGTCTGCATCATGGGTGAGTGTCCAGGTGCATGACTGGATAGGGGCGGATCAGGTTGCTGCGCCAGAGCAGTTGCCTTAATGCTCTCTCCACTGGTATGAGGTTGTTACAGAGTCAAGGTGGCGTGTCAGGCTCTGGGAGCTTTGGTGAGACCACTTGTGGGGGCAGGGGGCTGTGTTTAACCCTGCAAGTGGCCAAGCGTGCTAAGAGGCTGCAGTCTGTGGAAACAGCCCCGCTTCCAACTCCGAAACTGACTGCGGTTTTCTGCCAGCACGAATAGGTCTGTGTCTGCACGGGAAGGAAGGAAGGAAGGAGGCGGGAACTGCACGATGCTATTCCTTACGCCTCCTAAGCGTAGGGAAGGATGAGGCAGGCCGAGGTTTCCCCCGCGTCGGTGACGCTGACGCCGGGCTGGCGGAGCCGCTCCGGGCCGCGGGCTGTGTGCGCGCCGCTGCCGAGGCACGCAGCAGCGGCTCGGCCCCCATCCCGCTCGCACGTCAGCTGTCCCTCCGGCCACCTGCAGCCTCTGAATCACAGCGCCCTGGCCGGCAGCGCGGGGATTTCCCAGCGCCCAGCTCAAGGGCTTGCGTGCGGAGAAGCCTCCGCGGAGGCAGCTGGAAATCGTCTCCAAAGACACATTCCTGGACAAGCCAGAGCTGAGAATGTCGCTGAGTGGGTGGAAGTCCCTGAGGACTTGGCTGTGTTTTGTGGGTTCTGTCCCTGCAGTGAGCACAGGGACAGAAGGTGCTGGCCTTGCTGCCACTCCCTGGTGTGGTGTCTTTTTCTCCAGTGCATCCTTACATTTCCTGCAGCTCAGGGTATCTCCAAAGCCACCTGCCTCCACAGAATGGGCAAGCCCTGACACAGTTACCTGGCTGAGTGGGGGCATGAAAAGCCTCAGGGTTACTGGGGCTGTGGCACCCTGAGACAGCCAGTGGAACCCCTCTGACGGAGGATTGCTTGTCTGGTTGCTCTCAGTGTGGGCTGCAGGATAGCAGAGTGAGTGCAGAACAGCTTTGCTTGTTGTTCCTGCACAAGGATGATCCTTCCCTGGCCTCCTGTCCACTCCTTCTAGTGCTGGGCATGCTTTTCCTGGGTTTCCAAAGGGAGAAACTGCTTTCGTATTTCCTGGGCTTCCATAGCATGTAACTGACAGGGGAGATGCCAGGATTGCAGATAGGACATTGCGGCAGCAGGGACCGTTCTGAATGTGATTCTCTGGGTTTTTGAGTGGAGGGTGCCCACCACATCCCTGAGGTGCTTCTCATTCACTGCCTGTGGGAGGAAGGAATATTTTAGCATTGGCCAGGCATGGATGCCAAACAAGCAGCCAGCAAAAGCACAAATATTTGGCTACCCCAACACATCTGCTTAGAAGCAACTCAACCCCAATTTTAAACAAAATGGGGAAGAGAATACATTAATTGAAGCCATGTCCTTAGGAACGCAACCCCTTGGCGTGGGCCCAGCAATGGCAGCCTCGTTGGGAGATCATGTGTCACACAGCCAAGACAATCACCCTGGCTCTGCTGTGAGCCCCTTGTGCTGCTTTTGGGCGCCCTGCAGAAGCTGAGGGAGGCTTACCTGGCTGTGTGAACACATGGTGCTCTTGCAGGAATACATACTCTGGCAACATCACACCTCTTCATTGCCCTCCCCACAGTAGCATCCTGTTTCTTGGGAAGGACTCAAAGCCAGGGGTTAGCTGCTCCTGTTTTGCTTCATCTTTTGAGGGAAGGATCCAACCCTGGGAGATCCTAAAAAAAGATCAGCTGTTTTCCCAGCAGCCCCTCACTTTGTGTGTGGGACTTGGATTATTAGATTGGGAACAGCTGATCCAAAGTCTGTTGACAAATCCATGAAGAGTCAGTGAAGCTTAGACACTACTCTCCTGATAGCCTCCTTTGGTTGACCCCAGACCTTGTTAATCTCCCAGAGGCAAGCCTGCAAAAACAGCTTAAGATGGGAAACTGGTGTGTGGAATGAAAAAGGGAGATTCCCAAGCTTTTAATCTGCTTTTCCAGTGAGCTCTGCAGCCCTTCCTGAGCTCAGTGGTGTTGCAGGTATCTGGGATATTTAGACTGAACTCACAGGTGAGGAATGCCTGCAGTGTGGTCGCTGGCATGTGTCCAACCCCACTGACAGACCACTGCTAGGATGGTGTCTGCTATGTTACCTAGTGCCTCATGTGTCCCACAACACTGATGTCCTTCTCCCCATCTCCTTTACAGCAGAGGCAGCACAACCTGCCCAGCTGTCCCAGTTTCACATCTGGAGGTCTGTGGGAACTGCTGGAGGGAGGCCAGGCCTCCAGACTGGGGGGACTGCAGTAGGGGGCTCTCCTCCCTCTCAGAGCAGAACAAAACACATGAGCTCAGGGGCCACTGGGGTCTGGGAAGGAGGCTGGAGAAGCCCAACGTACAGAAATAGGGATAGGGAAGGAACCAGCTGCCCTACAGCCCATGGGATGCCCATACTGCAGCATACAGCATTGGGTGAAGTCCTGAGGGACAGGCCCTGGCTTCCCAGCAGGGCTGTCCCAAAGATCCATTGGATGCCCCTTAGGTGGTGATGTTTGGTGGTATCATTGGGTCTGTCCAGTTGCCAGCCAGGGTTTCATTCCCATGGGCTGCATGTCCATGCTGGAATTGGCCATGCTCTGCCATGGAGAAAGGCAATGGTTAACAGCTGTGCCATCAGGACTCTTACACAACCTCCTCCTAGTACGCAGCCAGCCTCGGGATGTAATAACTGCTAATGTCGTCCTGGGCGAAGCGGTGGGGGCAGGGAGTGCCTCAGAGGAAACCCTTGGCTCGTGTCAATCAGCACAGCTTTTTATTTTACAGATCACGCTGCAGAGCGCTTCCAAGTATGAACAAACCTAAATGAAGACAGCTGGCAGAGGCTCTTGTCATCTAATTCCTTCCAGATGTGTGGTCATATGCTGCAGTTTCTGACTAATGACATCCCAGAGGAAAGCCCTGGGGATGCAGCAGCAATGGGGCGGGTGAGGGGCATGCCAGGAACCTGTTGGTGGGCCGGCAGCACTGACTCCCCAGGAGCTGCTGCTTGGAGACCCAGGGGAGGGGCCCTCTTCTCTTGCCCCCTTCCCCTTAAGATCAGCGGGGCTCAGTGGGTAGCACAGGGCTGCCTCTGCCACGCTTGGGCACACAGGCAGCTCTCCACAAGTGGGTAAAGCTACATAATCCAAGAGCTGTGTCCAGCAGAGACAGCCACTTTATGGCCTGGAAGCAAAAAAAACCCCGCAGTTGGTAGGGTTGTGCTGGAGCAAATTAGTGATGTTTTCTGATAATGAATTGAGGTTGAAACGTTTATGCATCTTCCTGCTGGCGAGCCCATTCAGATCTCCCTGCGGGATGTCTCTGTCTGCCACAGAGATGTCTGAGAAATCAGTCTGGGTGGGAAGATTTGTAAATCCTGCCTCCTTCCTCTGAAATAGCTGCCCTGCACGTTCCCATTTTATGTTCATGCACAGCCTGGATTCTATTAGAGCCGTGCAGTCTCCAGTGGGTTTAGTTTCTTCACCCTCCTGTGGGGGAAACAGTTTGATGACCTGGGGTTTAGGAGATGCTCTGTGGCTTGGAGATGGGTCAGGAATTCTGGGGGATGAGTCCTTCTGACCACAGGTGGGAGATCACATCTTCCTAGAATACTGTCTCCTTCACACTATCTCTCAGAAACTGCAGCTCACCTGGGGCCAGGCTTGCTGCTTAGGAAGAGGACTCATTTTGGGTGTACCCCTTGTCCCTGTTCTCCCCTCTTCCTCTCCACACCTTTGCAATTAACCTCTGAACTCTGGCTAATCCCAGGATTAGCACTTCATGGACTATTGGTTATGTCTTCCACCACCCCTTCTGTGTCCCGACATCCCTGACAAACTTGCAGGGGGGTCCGGAAAGCCAGGTTGCCCCTGAGAAGGGAGGAGGTTTGTAATGAATGCACGATGTCAGGAGCCTGAAGGGTGATGAGAGATAATCTGGGAGTCACCTGCAACTGATAATGATCTCCTGAAGCCTGGGACCAGGGTGGAGGGGCACAAAGAGCCTGAGGGGCTGTGGCAGCCACTTCAGCCTCCCTACCTTGGCCCCTTCTGCCAGGCAGAGTGGGCTGCAGAGGAAAGGAAAATTCTGGTGAGCCTTCAGTGAAGGTGTAAATATCTCCTCTGGCTGCAGGCAGGCTGCAGGCAAAGGAATTTCTTGCGGCTTTTGGTGCAGAGTCTCCGCCAGGGTTTACTTGTGCATGTGCTTTCCCTTGTGAGGGTGTCCTTGGGCAAAGGGAGAATTTGCTCCTGGGGTTTATTCAATATCAGTGCTTGAGATGCACTGCAGGTCTGTGGGTAAGCTTTCTGCTTCCTTCTCAGCTCTCCCCTGCCTTGCCTATGTCTCCCTGGGGGCACTTCACAGCTCCCAGATGACTGATTTTCAAGGAGAGCCCCAGAGAGATTCTCATTTAACCTAATAGAGGCATTGTAGTGACCTCTGTCACTTCTCCCTCAAGATGAAAACTCCCAGCCGTGATGAAGGATTAGGCAGTACAGTCAATTTAGCCATGAGAGCTGCTTTTTATGTCCAAGACATCCAGCTGTGTAATGGACCACATGGTGGAAATAACAGGACTCATGCTGGGGTTGGCCCAAAGGAAAGCAGAGACTGCAGGGGAGAGCCTCATAGATAGTGGTCAGGACATACTGAAGGGACCCTAGTGCCCCTTGCCTTATCTGAGGGGATTGTCTCAGGTTTTCAGTGCCTGTTAACTCCTTGCCCTAAGTGCCTGTGCTCTCTCCTTCTCCTGTGACTCCATGAGTTTCTCCAGGACTCTGGGCCAGGGGAGAGGGGGGAGCCCAGTTGCTGGAGCAATTCTTGCCACACTGGCAAGGTGCTGGGGGCTGAGCCTGATGAATGCTGCCTAGAGGGGAGAAAACCCTTGGAAAAGTACCTGGACTTGCAGCAGTGTGGGCTGCAGGTTTCCTTTCTCCCTGGAGCAGAGGAGCAGCACTTTATTCTGCTTCCACTGTGCCCCAAGGACAGAGAGGGGAGGGGAGCTGCTCCCCAGAGGCTGCCTGGGGTACAAAGAGGTTGGGATGAGCTGGCAGCTGGTTTGCACCCCTTGTTACATGCTGGGAGCCGGACTGAGGGCAGGTGCAGACATGCTCAAGAGGAAATGGGCAATGAGCTCATGTCCCTGCCTTACCACATACTCTGTGTGTACAGGATGTTTGGTTTCCTATCAACCCCGTCCAGAGATAGTTGGGACAGGAGATTCTGAGTCCGTGGAACCTTAGACCCAGGAAGGGCCTGGCTGCTCCCTGTTTGAATGGGTTTCAGTCATGCTTTGGCTCCCAGCTGGAGAATGGACTAGAGGGAAATTGGTGGTACTTTCCTGTCTTCTCACTCTTCCTAGCAGTGGTGGTGAAGGGAGTACCAGGAAAGGAGTCTAGGAAGTACAATTACAAAGTGCAAGTATCTCTGAGGACAGCCAAACCTGCCCCATCTGATTTCTGTGATATCAAGGAGAGTTGTACCCCAGGTGTGCACCCTGAGCCTCTGAGCAATGCTTTGTTTGTAAACACTTGTTAAAAAAAAGATTTAAAAATGAAAGACTTTTGAGATGATCTTGGTCTTGCCACATCACCAGGTGCTGGAAGAGCTCTGGCTGCCCACAGAGCAGGACTTGGGTAAGCCTCAGGCATGCCACTGGGGATTCCCTGGCTTCAGAGGGAAAAACTTCTGGGAATAAGCACCACCAAATTCTGTGAAATGCTTTCATTCATTGCTGTCCAGGCGGGAACTGATCCTGGCAAAAAGTGGCGAGGGGATGTGTTTCATTCCCAGCAGGGGCTGGTTTTGATCAGAAATGATCTGGCGCTGGACCTTGGCATGACTGATAACTGCAACCTGCTGTCCCGAGCGCAGCTTGGCCCCGAGGAGGCTCGCTTGTGTTTGCATTTGGAAAGGCCTCCCATGCTCTCAGCTGCTCACAGTTGAACGGCTTCCAAGACGGCTTACTTTTTCCTCTTTTTATCGCCATTATTATTTTTTAATAAAGTTCTCTGATTAGCTTCTGAGGCTTCGTGGTAAAGTGGCCTCAGATTTAATTTCCTCTCCTTGGCTACTCGCAGTGGTTTCCAAGCCAGCTCAGCACTGCTGTGAAGTGAGACTAAGCGTGGTGGCTCCCAGCAGGCTGAGAGGGAGCCCAGGACACTGACTCTGTCCTGATGCCACAGCGCTCTTTGGGAGACACCAGATGGGCCATGGGCTGAGGGAGAGCAGCAGAGGAGGGGGGGAGTGTGGTGGGGGGAGTGCTGGTGTGGGATATCCACCCAGGGTCATCTGCTTTACTTCATTCACCTCTGCATCTGCTGTAGGGCTTTCCCCTACTCCTCAGAAAGCACTGTTTATTAATATCAATTTTGTTATTATAACAGTAATTAAAACATCAGCAGTAATACCAATGCACAGTGTTTGTTGCTATTTGCAGAAGTGAGGACAGAAAGAACCAAGTCTGCATAGTGAGAAGACACTGCAAGTACCATCAACTCTTCTCTTCTACCACCTTCTCTGTCTTTTGCCCCTCTCCAAAGCCAAGAAAAAGCTTTTCCTGCTCTCCTTTAGGTGCTGGGGCTGCAGAAGGCCAGAGGTGTGGGGCCCCACAGCAAAGGCAGGTGGATTGTGGAAGCTCAGGCTGGGTTGCACTTGAGTCCTGGCTTGGCAAACACCACAGTGACAAACAAAGCTGACCTGGGAGAGCACTTCCAGCATTCCTGGGACAATTTGCTCACTGCAGGAGCACAGGACAAGTTCAAGGCTCATTTCCCCAGAGTGCAAACTGAGTGTGGTGGAAGCAGTTGCATGAATGGATCAGAGAAGTGGAGAGGCATGAGGAGAAGCTTTGAGTTCCTTACTGAGAAGCCTGAGGCAACCTCACCCATAGCCACTGGCAGATAGAGGGACATCCTGGTTTAGGGTGAGCAACAGACAAGGGACCAAAAGAACAGGGCATGCTCCTGGCCTCGTTGCCCTGTTGGGGCACACAGAGCATGGCTACATCCCTGCTGGCATTTTCCTTTGCAAAGTGGTGAGGCAGAGGCACAGATTGGAAGGGAACATTCCTTTACTGGAAAATATAATGTATTAGGGTTGAGTGCTGTAGTGACTGGGCTTCCCAGAGAGATGGCCACTGGTACTTGGAGACACCACAGGGCTCTTGTGTTTATGAACTTTAGTGATCAGCAAGCTCTTTGCAAGCCTGCACTTCATCCAAGCTGCTCTGGGCATCTGTTCTCTACTGGCTGTTAATTCTCATTAATTCACTTGTCTACAGCCTGAAGGCTCCTACATACTCCTGATTTCTGTGAGTCTGTGTGGAGGATGGAGATGCTTACATCCTTATTCACCTTTTCCCTCTCTTCCTCTTCCTTCCCTACTGGGGTCCTTTGTCCTCTGGCTGTGTTTCTCCCTTGCTGCAGTACGTCACCTCCCTGCCCAGCTTTGGTCCTTGGCTGGCCTGAGGGAAAGGCCATCCACTGCTAGCATATATTGCTTTGTTTGCCTTCATTTCCTCAGGACCTTCTCTCCAAGCTGACGTGCTGAAGATAATATATCTCTCCCTCCCTTTGCCTCGCTTGCCTTTCCCATTTACTGCATCTATTTATCTCTCTCTCCATCCCTGTGATTGAACCTTGGCAGGAAATTCAGATATGCTCAGTCATTAAAGTGACTAAGGAAAGGCCAGATCACAGCCTGAAGCAGCAGAGGGAGTGGAAATGGGCTCTCAGCTGATCCCCATAATTTCCACATCAGCTGGGAATGGGATTCCTCCTCCCTGTGCTAGCAACAGTCCCTGGCTGACCCCAGGAAACTGGCAATGCTTGCCTACCTGAGTGGGAAGTGGAATCTGCTGGGACAACTTCCTTGATGCTCATTGCCCTGACTTTGGGTTGGAAGATGAACAAGTACTTTGGGTTGTCCCTGGGAGAGGGGATACCGGGAAGTTGTGTCTGGGAGTTCAGGGGCAGATCCCTGGAACCAGGGATGGTGTTGGATGGCGGTGCTTGGGTCTGTGTGTGCATTGCTGCTGTGTTCCCACAGCGGGATGCTGCTGAGGCCAAGCTGCATGTACTCATGAGGTGTGCTTTCCATGGGCAGAGGTTTTGCCTTTCCTTGCTGCTCCATCATTGTCCATCTCTGTGATGCATGGCCAGCTTTGACCCCCAAAATGACAGGACAGGAGGCAAAACGGGGAGAAATTTGCTGTAGCACGTGCATGGTCTCAGACAAGGGAGCACTGTGGCCTACCTATTAGCTTGAAAAGGAAATAAGGGCAGTGCAATAATGGAATAAATGTTGCAAGGAGATGTAGAGAGGCTCTGGTGTGTCACAGCTTTCAGTTTCAGGTGAATGGGGCACAGGCTAAAATGCAAAGGGGCCAAACTCCAGGCAGATAAAAGGGGTCATTGTGCAACCCTTGAAACCAGCGAATAATTAAGCACAGAACACATGAAATATTTTTAATGACCAAGAAGAGCATTAGCCAATTGCTTTATAAAGTGCCCCAGGTGGTGCTATTTAGCCACTGGAGCCAGGATCTGGAGAGGCTTTGGCCAGGGTCAGGTTCTCAGGGCTGAGTGCCCAGCTGTGGCAGTGGTTGGTAGCTGGACACATGCAGTCAGGAGAAACCCCAGAGAGAGCAAGGGGTGCTGTGGCGAGCAGAGGTTATGTTTTGCTCTAGCTGACCCTGCTACTGTTTTCCACTTTGGTGAGGAGGCAGGACTCTATGATAGATGAGACCTCCTGTTTCTGTTTGGCAACAAGCAGGATAATGATCAGTGACGGCATCTGGCATGGCAAAAGAGTGGTTTGTGGTAGCTGGCTGGACCATGCCTTCATCAGCTTCACTTCACTTGGTGCAGCTCTGGTGGCATTCTAATGGCATGAAGTCACTGGATCTGATGTGCAACAGCTCTGGGCAAGGCTGGGCTTTGATGTTCTGTGGGTTTATTCTTGCAGCTTCCCCAAGAGATGTCTTTCAGGCAACATCTCAGCTTCCCCATGGGACAGTGCAAACACCAGACATCATTAGGTCTAGAGCAGATGTAAGGAGAAGCCACAGCTATTCCCAGCTAACACTGCTCTGTCCTGGGCTTGATGGGAGTGAGGTGATGTGAGCAACCTGTCCAGAGCAGGCTGGGAGTTCCTAGCTGGATAAGGCAGATCTTGGGAATGACAGGAACTGGCAATGTTCATAAGCTATCCTGCTCCCTTTTTCTCTAAACACATGGATGCTGGCCAGACCATATGAGGTTGGCTCGTCAATACTCATGGTGTAAAAGTGCCTTGTGGGTTCTGCTAAGAGATCTCTCGTGTCCCCCATGTGGGATCTCGGTCAGCTTCAGTTCCCTCATGGAGTTCAGCCTACCACCAGCACGCTTTAAGGGAAGCCAGACTGAGCGCTAGCTGAGATGGCCCTTGGAAGTCGCTGTCTCCCAAGCGGAAAGGAGCTTTATGAGCATTACTGGAAGCTGCTGTGGCTGAGTTACCAGAAATAAACCGCTTCAATTTAAGGCCAAGTGCTCTCAGACCACTGAATTTCCCACTCTGGTAGCTGGGCCACCTTCCTAGTGCTTTTGCTTCTCAGCAGGGAGATATTCTGTAAATGCCACCCACTGCTCTGGCTGATTTGGGTGGGTGGCAATGAGGCAGGAAGACAAAGGTGGGTGCCTTGCCGAAGGCTCCTGTTAACGTGGATTATTTTCTTTTTTTTAATCTCTTTTCTGGGAAATGGGTTTTAAAAGAAGTAGCAATAATAACTCAGTTTCATTCACAGACAATTGCAGGGCTGGGGGGCAGAAGGCAGCTGGAAAGAGATGCTCTGCCCACAGTCCAGGAGCAGAGGATGTGTCCTTGGGGAGGCAGATGCCTCAAATGGAGACTTTACACACATGGGGGTGGAAGATAAGTGGCCCTTAGCCAACGCATCCCTGCTATTCTCCTGCCTGTCTTTGATTTTAAATAAACTGCAAACATGACGCACAAGCTACGTGTTAACCTGCTCCCCATCAGGAAACATGGGGGCTGATGCCTACACAGCCCTCAGCAGATGAGATTTTTTTTTCCCATCACCCCAGGAAAAGGGAGCAGGGACCTGTCAGCCTTGGGTCCTGGAGGGGGGACTGAGGCAAGGAGGGGTTTGCCTGCTGCATGCAGGGGAGGGAGACCTGACCCAGTGCTTTAATCCCAAATTCATGTTTTCTGTGAGAATACCTGGTGAAGAGGCAAAAGCTAAGAACAGCAGGGATGTGCAAAGATTCTGTGCGGCTCAGGGCAAAAGTTGTGACTGGTGTTAGGATGGAGCATCATCTGACAATTCAGGTCTCCTGATAATTTCCTGTGCTGAGCCTTTGAGCTTTGTAAAGACAAAGAGCCTGCCAGCAGATCCTCTTGGCCACTGCTGTGAGTTTCCATCTCCACCAGGATCTTTCTTCAAGGGTTTTTCGGTGGAAAGAGTTTGGCAAGAGCCTTCTGTGACTGAGGCTGGTACCCTTTTAGCAGCATGTTCTCCCTGCTGCACTGTGAACAGACTGCAGCATGGCCAATGCACCAAATCTACCAACTTGGCCAATATCCTAAACCCAGATAACACAGGCAATTGCCAGGCAGTGCCTGGTTTTCTGCCCTGGAGTCAGGGAGAAAGAATGTGGGTGGCTCTGTGTGCTGAGTCCATCTATGCCATGGTAGTGGTTAGCCCTTCTTGGTGATGATTTCCAGCTTCCCTGGGGGTTGGGAACCAGCAGGAACCCTTCGCCATGGTCCCATGTGACCCGAGCTTGCATGCACAGGGCAATAATCCTACACTGAGGCAGTGCAGTCCAGCTCTGGTGTGGGTGACGGTGATGTTGGAGGGTATTACTATGCCGTGTTGTGTCTCATGCGTGGTATAGCATCTGGTAGCTCACCGTACACATGGTGCTGCCTTTGCCTTACCCTGTCATGTCACCCTGTGGAGCTGGGATTGCAGGCCACAGCCCAGTCTGCCAGACCACATTCTTTGGCACAGGACCTGCTCCTTCATATATCCCCTCTATTCTGAAGCCCTCAGAGGCCTGTGAGGAGCAGGCTGCAGACTCTGCAAACCATTCCTGCTCTTTGCTATCCACCAGCCTTTTCCTTGTGATATGACTTGCAGTGTCTTCAGTGCATGATCAAAAGCTTGGTTTTCTCCATTGCCTGGAAAGGACAATCCTTGCCACGTGGTGGGAATGGCTATGGATGTCAGGATGGAGGTGGACTTCTTCCCACAGAGCAAGGGAGCAGCCCTGCAAGGACGAATTTCCCTACCCTTGATCCAGTAGAAGGCATCAGTTGTTTTACCTACAATCCAAAATGCCCTGAGAGAGACCCAGTTATCTCTCAGCAGAGGACATAGCAACTTGTTGAAGGGACACTATTCACTTAAAAATGCTCTTCTCTCGCACAGTTATTTCCATCTCCTTGCTGAGCTATGGAGTTCCCAGGAGCGGAGGAGAACGCTCATGCTCAGCTCCTGGCCGGGTCATGCGGTGCGTGTGTCAGCACTTTGGGTGCAATCAGTCTTCCTTTGGTCAGTGAGTTTCTTCCGTTGTTTGGGTGGGCCTTGCACAAACTTTGGGGGAGAGTGAAAGCTTTTTTAGAAAGTGGAATATATGACTGTGAAACCACAAGAGTGTCAGAGGGTCTCAGGCGTGGGTAGGAGAGCCTACATGGCTCCTGGATTTCAGGATGTTAGTCACCATCACTATCACTTTCCTGGCCTACTACTCCTGCTACCCACCTTTTGTCAGCATCCTAATTCTCCATGAATCATGTAGGATTTTGGGAAGACCATTCTTTCCTCACCATCTGTACAATTCATAGTGGCTCATGGCTGCTACCATGACATAAAAAAATGTTAGTAAAATAACCACAACACACTCATTTTGGAAACATATGAGAATTCAAATTGACAGTTTCCCTCTATACTTAGTAGTAAAACCACAGATCCTGGAAAAGCTCCAGCTGGTATGAGGCTTAGCACGCATAAGTATCCAGGAATATTTGAGGTATGATACAGGGAAAAACTTTCCTACTGTCAGGCTGGTTAATGAAGAGGCAAACAATCTAAGGGTACAATGGGAGGTGCTTCCTGTGATATTTTCAGAGGGGCTTAGACTAGTATCTCTCAGATAGTGCTGGTGAAAGGGTCACTTTCATGCCTCCACCTCTATAACCTATCCTACTTTCTCTCCTGGAAGACAAAGTCCTGTTCAGTATCTCTGGTTTATACTTGGGAGCTCTGTGATGGCTTGGGAGCTCTCTGATGGGTTAAGCTGAGTCTAAGGAAGGGATTGCATCTATCTGTGGCCATCCTCTGTGAGAGGCATGCCATGTCAGTGACTGAAAGGGCTCCTGGTGGAGGGCTGCTGAACATAAAATAGGAGAGCAAGGTAAAAGGGAGAAAAATGTTGCTGAATTTGTGGTGCCATTGTATGCTGCAGGAGTTCCTGGAAGAGCTGCCTGGCAGAGGCAGGAGCTGTCCCAAACAGCTAAGGACAATATCAACCCCAGGTGCTGTGTCTCTGGCATGGAAAGGCAACAAGCCCCATTACACCTGGGCATGATGGAAAAGACACTGGACAGAGCTCCTGTACCTGTGCATCCCATCCATTACTTGAGTGGGTGTGTCCAACATCTTACCAGGAGTCTGCGGTGAAAGAATCTGGTCTGACATCCCAGACACCACTATGCTTCCGAAAGAAAAATTACCTACTTAACGGTTTGGGTCTTGGTTGGTTTTGTTTATTTAAGATGCCAGGGGAAGGCATCTTAAACAAAAATCATGTACAGTACAAAAGCAAAGAGGGTTGGTCATTCACAGAACTTCTGGATAAGCATCAGGATGCAGTGAGTGCTACAAATCTGTGACTCTTGTGAGGATTAATCAGACACAAGAAGTAACAGTCCCTCAAGGATTCTTAGTTACGAAAGCAGTTTCTGTCTCAGGAAGTCCTGAGCTACAATCAGTCTGGAAGAGCATGCAGAGGTAATATCACTGCTGGCCTGCTCTTCACTTCTTCTCCCTCAGGCATCTATCAGCCAGCATTGGAGACAGAGCACTCTGATGCTCACTTTGACTCAGCACAGCTGTGCTTATTCTTTATGTGTGGAGCCACAGGGAGGCTGCTGTTGCATGTAGAGTTTTGCTCATGACTCTCCCTATCACATCAGATCATAAATATTTTGCAAGGGAAAACTTTACAGAGCCAAAATGTCATCCTCTTCCCTTTTCCCTGTGAAAAAGTGTATTGCCTCACATTCCCAGGCTGTTGATCAGTGCTCTCTCTGTTCACTGATGCCAGGGTGTGTGCCTTGACTGCTGTCCCTGAGGGCATCCAGACATGGAGTTTCATGGGGCTGGATGAGATCTCATCCTTTTGTGTAACTGTGTTTAGACCCTATCTCCACACTCACGGTGGGAAGTGTGCCAAGAGAGGAGTGACCTCTGGGAGGTCAGAAGTGAGAGGACCGATGGCTCTTTGGTATCTTTAGCTGAGCACTGTATGATCTGTGCACTGCAAATTCCCTTGGGAAGAAACTGCACAGAGCCCTGTGGTGGGGAAAGAAGCAGGAGAGTGCATGCACAGGGCTGTGGGAAACCCTCTGGGTGCTGTGAGGGAGCTGGTGTTCACACCTTGTGAGGGATGAGGGGACTGCTGAAGTGGGGTCCGCATTGCTTTGAGATTTGGTGAGAGGCACAGCTGATGCCAGCTCCTGGGCACCGTCATGCAAAATCCAGGTGGCACAGGAAGATGTCTCCCACCTTGGTGCTGCTGTATGTACCAAGGCTGAGGAGCTTTCCAGAGAAGTCTGTCAGGGAGATGTGGGGCTTGGTGTTGGAGAAGCAAGCACAATCCCTTGGTCTGGGATGCTGCCTTGGAAAGACCCTCCCAAGCAGTGAGTGTCTCATGCCCTGCACACAGTGTGCTGGGTCTGCTGGCAGAGGGTCCCCATCTGGAGGAACCTCTGCTTGTGGAAAGACCTGCCAGGCTCCTTCCCTCCCTTTTGCCTGGTGCTCTCTATTGGGATCTGTAGCTGACACGGAGGATTTTTTGTTATGCTGTTTTCCTTTTTCCTCTGCAAAGGGCAGAAAAGGCCAGGATGGAGATGCAGCTCTGCTTTCACACCAGAAAAGATGGCTGGCTAACGGGGAAGGCAGAGCCAGGCGCCAGGGCTGGGGCACAGCCACGGGCAGGCCCAAGCAGGAAGCCGGGCACCCCCTGCCATATTTGCACAGGCCTGAGGACTGCCCCCGTGCCCCCTGTTCCCAATCCAGGCCCTGTGACCCGCTCCCACCAAATGGCTGCCCCCCCGGCCCCGGCAGGGCTCTCCACACAACGGAGGGGCTGTGTGACCTGCCTGCTCCCAACTTGGTTGCTATAGGAAAGGGAAGAGGCTGGAGAGAATGTGTGGGGCCTATTCACACCCCCGGCCCCGATTCACGGTGCCCCTGAGGTAATGTTTGCCCGGCTCGCCGTGATCTTGCCTGATAAAGGGGCCTCCTAAAAGTCAGGGGGGACACACCAGACCAAAGAGTCTGGGAGAAATATTTGCCTTGAATGCCAGTAACATGTGGAAATGGGGAGGTTGAGTGGGGAGGGGGGGGATGATAAGAAAGGACCCTTTGAAAAAGAAGGAGGTGGGGAAAAATGCATGCCTGGCCAGCCCCACAGGCTTGCCGCCTCTGCAGAGTGCAGCCATGCATGGGAATATTGGGGTTCCTCTTCACTGCAGCCAAATGCTGACGTTGCACAGGTACACGTGTATGAACAATTACAGTGATGATGTGACCTGTATCCAGGGTGGTTTTCTCCTGACACCAGGGATCCAAAAGAAGCAGCAGTTCTGCAGCAGCAGGGGCTATGCATCTTTCCAAAACCCACCTTTGTTACTTTCTGTTCAACCATCTCACCCTGAATGCTCTTGTGATTCAAATTATTACTGTTAGTATAATATTTCTGATTTTGTGCAGTCAGAATGTCCTGTGGGCCCATCTTTTTGTAGGTTGTAATTGTTATGTTTCAGAAAAGCCCTTTGGCTGCATATGAAACCCAGGAAACAAAACCAAATTTCTCATTGTCTAAAAACAAGCAAAACAAAACTCCAGTGATCCTGTAAATGTTTCCCTGAGCAGATTAAGAACAGGAATTTTGTTGCAGAGCAGGCAGTGAAAACCTCTTAAGTTTTCAGCAAATGTCCTGTTTGTGTACTTGATATTCTTGACTGGCCTGATCAAAGCAACGAGATGAGTATGTCGCTATTGTTGGGGTACTTTGTGATGAAGACTGCATTCAAAATGCATTTTCAACATTGCTGATGAGGCTCAGAGGTTTCCTCTCTGGGACAGTGTTGTCTCTTCTCTGAAGGAGGCGTGAGGAGGGTGGTGGGAGCATCTGGACCCTGAGGCACAGAGAAGCAAGCCAATATGGGGGAAGGTGCATGGCAAGGGACTGGTCAAACCATTTGTTCAGAGGATTTTGTCTTATATCGGCTGTAGTTGCTTGGCCAGGACGCTCAGTATCAGTGGGCATGGCTGGATGGAAAGCTCTTCCTAGTGTGTCACTGGGGTCAAAAGGAAACAAAAATAGGAGTGGGGTGGAAGAGGAAAAAAAAAAAAAAAGAAAAACCAGCAAATATTATAGTGGCATTTTCTCATGGGAAGGGAATACAGTCTCCAGCTCTGGTAAAAAAGAAACAGAGGGGGTTGGGGCATTGCTTCTGAGAAAGGCTGGGAGCCTGGGAAAAGCACTTCTATGAGAGAAGGAAAAGATGAGGGTGATTTAGGATAAGAAATGTTGTCGTTGGCTTTGACTACAGGGAGAGCAGGTCTGTTCCTCCTTTTAAGTGGCAGCTATCATTGTAAGAAGAAAACAGACTCCGAACAGACCATGAATATTGTTTATATAAACCTCTGCTTATACTGAGAAAAGGGCACCTAGAAATGGGTTTCTTAGCCTTTTCCTATTTCAAGGAGTAAGCCCTCACTTTGAGAAAAGAGAAGAAAAAAGCCCTTGTGTGTGAGGGAAAAATAAAAGGAACATCAAAATGCTTGACTGATGACTGGGAAGAGAAATGGTATTCAGAGAGGTGACTTCTGGCCCTCTAAGGATAGTGCTGGGACAGAGGCAGACAGAAGCAATATTGCTTTTATTTGTGATTAAATAACACTTTGGCAATCTCACCCCCCCCAGCAGCCTTTCTGCAGACAGCAGCCTACCAGCTGGGGAATGCTGCCTCTCCAGCACTGGGAATACACAGCACAGCAAACAGGGAATCTGGGACTTACTGCAAGCTTTTTATTTCATTTCAGCAGCTTGACTGGGGTCAGTTGCTGTTAATCCTGTGTTTGTATTTAGCAGATATACTTCTTGCTCTTTTTTTTATGGAATTCCCCTGGAGAAAGCTCTCATGGGTGGTGGAGACTGCATCTCACAGAGTTTAACTTTCGTTCATCTGCGAAAACGAAAAAGAGGAGAAACAAGACATGATACTTTTGCCGCTGCTTAAGCTTAAAGTCCCCCCTGCCCCCTATCTTAGGTTAAATTCATATCCATCAAAGGATGTTTTTACTTTTGAATGAAAGTTTTTCTTTAAAGCCTATGTTGCAAGTGACCTGGTGAGGCTGAGCACAGTTTCTGAGCCCTCTGAGAGCTCCCATGGCTAGTGAGGATTAAAGGAACTAGGTCAGATTTCTAAACTATAGCATACACGATGCTGCTGTTCCAGCTGGACTATCTATAAAAGCTGGAAAAGAAAATCTGAGTCCTGGAAATGTTTTCTTGGATGTGCACTTCCCAGAACTCCCCCCAAAAGTCATCCAACTGTGCAGGCAGGAGTGCAAAAGCTTCAAAAGGTTTTTCCTAAATCAACCCAGCCAGCTGAAATCCACAGGAAAGCTTGTGAAAATTCTGCTCATGAGATGACAGATAATGCAAGCAAAAAATGGAAGGAAAAGCATTTTTCTACATGATGTCAACTCCCAGCATTATTTAATGTGAACTAGTCCATAAATAATTGTGTTCCTCCTTCAGCCTTAAGCACAGGTAGGAGGACTTCATCATCCATTGCAGAGCACTTCTCTCTGGGGTGGAACAGAATGCAACACCCTTACTGCAGAATGGCTTGGGATTTGCAAGGAAAAATAAGTTTGCAGCCCACTAAAACTCCCTCAGGGAAACAGAGAGGTGGAACACGGCATGCTGTGGTCCATGGCCCACTGACCAGCCAGAGGGACTATGCTGTCCATCTCATGAACTTTTTTGATCTCTGGCTTCTGTGAAAAGGGTGCTGGCCGCTCAAGCCAGGTTGGAGCCAGGCCAAAACAACATCCTGATTCTGTGGCATGTGCTCTGGGATCAGACTGCACGTGATGAGTACCCCAGATTTGCGCTGCATTGGGAAGAGACTACTGTCATGACCCCTGCTGCGCCCTGGGAAAGTCACTTGGCCATGGCTCACAGGAAGGAGAAAGCTGGCTTTCCCTGGATCCAGGATTTCCTCCTTCCCCCTTCCCCTCTCTCAGGGGCTGCACCACATCTTACCCCACTCCTGGCATGCCAACATCAAAAAGCAACATGGAAACATTGTGTGGGCTGCCAGTGTTCCTGTGCCAACAAGGGGGCTGGTGCAGGGCTGTCTTGTCCCCAGTGAGAGAGGTGGCCTTGCTTCTGCCCCACAGTGCCACTGCTGCCACATGGCATCGGCCTGCAAAGCTGCCCGCGGGACTGGGCAGCCCTGGCATGGACCGAGCACGACTGAGCAGACTTCCCCAGTGTGGGAAATTTCTAAAGAAGCAGCTTCCTTCAAACCGCATTTTCATTTAACTCATCTAAATATACTTCTGTTTCAAAACACACACTTAAAAATAACTTACAGAAATATTTATATGGACACCAAAAGGAACTTTCCAGCTTTGGGGATTCAGCCTGCAGCCCACTGCAAGAGCCCACAACTGCCTTCCTGCTCAGTCACTCTGCTTGTTATTGAGCCTCTTGTTTTGGGAGTGTTTGAATCTCTTTTTCCTTAAGTTATCTTGCTTCACTCCACCCTGCCTCAGGGACTAAGAGGGTTCTGCTTCAGTGAGGTCAAGGCTGATATTGCAGGATAGTTTTTCTCTCAGTCACAACCATCATAACTCTCTCAATGGTACAAGTTTTGTTTCAAGACCTGGAAAATTCAGCCCCTCCTGTGGTGGGGCACAGGACATATTTGGGAACTCCCTCTGTCATCACCTTGCCCCTCTCTGCTTTTCATTCATTTGCCTGTCTCAGTTTATGCATGGCTTGGAGCAGATCTCAGCTTTTGGCAAACGTATGTCAGCCTTGCACACTGGGCTTAAGGATGGGATTTGGAATCTTCTAGTTGGTTTTGCAACCCAAATGCAATAGTAAGGGTAATAACAAAACCTTCTGCCTAGTGGTTTTCACCATCATTTATTCAGTGCTGTCAATATTTTCTTCAGTGACACTGTTAGTTATCTGGAGGTGCACCAATCACTTCCCCTTGCCTGTGTGGACAATCCCCTTTGCTAAAGAAAGGCTAGGCTCTTACTAAAGCATCACAATTAGGTCAAGTCCACAAGTCCATACTATACATCATATGGGAGAGAAGAAGTCTGATGGGCTGGGACAAAGGTTGTCTGATAAGGATGTGTTGTGTCATTTGTCTGCGTGTCCCGGCTTTTCAAAAGACATCCCCACAGCCCAGGAATGTCTTATAGGGGGTTTAAAATGTCTCAGTTTTTCATTTCACCAGGTTTTATTTTTAGATCACGATACAATGTTTGTTCAGTACATATTGCAGCACTGGTAAGAATCTGTCCTGTGTTTATCAGGAACAAACAGCCCAGAGGAAGGTGTGCTCGCTATGATGAAGAGTATTTGGATTACAAGAGAGGTCAGATGACTGCAAAACTCTGAATCCCTATGACCATTCAGTCTTGTTTGGTGCTGCAGAAGGAATTGATCTTGAAATGCTTAATTACTGAAAAAGTTCTGCTACAATAAACATTTGTGTTGTTGCAGATGAGGTAACTTGCATAGGAAAAAGCACAAACCAAAACTAGTTCTGCAGTATCTTTTATGGGAATAACTTGTGACACTTTAATGTGTCACTACCAGTAAGTCTCTGTTTTTTATTTTCAGAGTGAGGTTCAGCACCCTACTGGTCTGTTAACAATTTTGCCTCTCTCCCTCCATGTTTCTTTTTATATGTAAAGGTTGGAGAGGGGCTTCTGAGTTAATGTGCTTCAGTGTTTCTCATCAAACTGTAGGCTAAAACTGCATACAGGGCAGTGGAAACAGACTCTAAGTCACCAATTAAATGCACCTAGCTCTGAAATGTCACACAACATCCATTTAAAACAGTTCAAACTCCAGACTTGGATTAAGATCCAGGCATTCCTAAAAACACAGGATTAAACTGAAAGCTCAGATTTCCTTTAAAACAGAAAGCTTCCTGCTCTCTGCCTGCATAGGCAAGATCAAGCCCCTGATCTAAAGAGAGGCAAAGCAACACCTCCTTCTGGGGTCCCAAACCCCCAAGGGTGCAGTTCAGAGCTGCAGTTTTCCTGGCAGCAAAAATGGCCTGAGGTTTCTCTCCCCTGTGCTGAGGTTGGCTGTGCCTTCGGTTGTGCTACTGCTGTCATCTGCAAGCTGGATCACAGAGAGGGTTACAAAGGGGCACAAAACTTGCTTTAATGCTTTAATTTAGAAGCTTTTTTTTTTTTTTTTTTTTTTTAAAGCCCAAACTGTTTTAATGAATGAGCTGTCTCTGTGGTCATGTACATCGATGTAGTGGCACCACATGGGATGAGGGACAAGAGGAAGGACAGGTTGCTGTGCAGGGTCTGGAACATGAGGGTAGGGCAGGAGCTCCCTAAGCAGCTTTGCTGCTGAGGAGAATTTGTCATCAATATGCCCCTGAGAAGGCAGAACATTGCAGCATGGATTCAGGAACAAGCAGCCAGGCTTAGGAAAAGCCAGAAACTTTTAAACCAGGTTTTAGAGAAAAAAGGATCAAGACTCAGACCCTGAGACAGCAGCTCTGAAGGGTGTGAGCTGTTCTGCTCATTGGGGTGTCCTTTCCAAGGCTCATCTATAGCAGACCGAAGCAGGCACTTGTCATGGCCTCATGGTCACAGTCACTCAGGGCGTCATTTGCATCCTCCACAAGGGAGTCCCTTCTGTAGCACAGGCCTTCTGATGGCCACACCAGTAGCAGGATGGGGGAGGCCTGTGGTGGACCCCACAAACCACCAGTCCACTTGGAGCAGGACACTGTGGCCTCAGGGAGCCTGCTGTCTCAAAGTGGCACTCCCTGATCTCATATAATTTTCTGGGGAGATCACAACTTAAACTTGGCATGCCCAGGGATGACAGAAGGATGTTATCATGAGGAGTGGGGCAAATTTTCTTCCCAGAGGTGTTAGGGGTGTTGCATTCTGTTTACATCAGGAGTGAGAGCAAAGATCTCTGGAGGAAGCGATCCCCAGGGACTGCAGTGTGGAAGCTCTGGAGAGCCATGCCACAGGTGGACCAGCTCCCACCAGACTCTCGCGAGCCAAGGCCAACCAGGACACCAATTTCAGACCAAGCCAGCAGAGGTCACAGTAGGTCCAACAAATTCTCCATGCCCTTGTCCAGCTCAGCGTGCCCTCACATTTCACCACTGACTGACTGGTATTAAACCCTTGTCCTACTCAACAGGCTGAGCAAACCTGACAAAGCCAGGTTTTGGCTGCAGAGTGCCTTCCTGGAGGGAGCAAATAGCTGCTGGAGACTTGGGCTGTGGCTTGGTTGTAACTCTCTTCCCCAGTGTGTACTCCTGTTGCAGCTAGTATACAATATCTTGGTGTTAAAATAAGTCATGAGGGTGTGGACGTGTTCTCCTCCTGTCATTGCACAGAGGAAAATCACAAGACGTGCCAGCCTGTCAGGCTCCTTTATCTTCCCAGACCTCTCACCTTCATCCTCCCTGTGCCAAATTCATGCTCAGGCTGGAGGATGTTCCCGCTGCATGAAGCTGATCTGGTCTGCAGGGAAGCTGGGTCCATGTCCTCTTGTGCTGTGTTACCACCTTAGCAGCAACTGCTCCGGGAGAGCCTCCTGAGCATCTCCATGCCACAGTCTGGGTGGATCCCTGTTGCATTGGGCTTTCTTGTGGTCTTCCACAAGAGCTGGGATGATCCCTGTGAAGGTACACGTACTGCAGGGGCAGGTAGGGCTGCAGACAACCAGTCCATGTCCCTGCTCAATTACAGCTCCACAAGGAAAATGTAGGCAGGGCAAATGCAAGACCAAAGGTATAGTTTTGTATACAGAGACACTGGGGATTTCCTTCCTCCATTTCTAGCAACATCATCTTGGGCAGAGAAGAAGCAGAAGTTTTTGACAAAACTTTTTTTTCAAGTAAATATAGGAGCCATGAAGGTGTGTATGCCTTTGCTGATGTCAAGATCTGCACAGGGTCAGGGTCTGGTTGACTGAGGTCTCCCACAGGCTGTGGACCACACACGCGGGCACCTTTCTTGCCGAAGACTTCTGTGGTACAATGTCTTGGTGGCTTCAGAACCCACATGGCTATGACATGTGGCATTGTCCGATGGCCAAAACGCCCACGTTCTGCTATGGAAGGCAGGAGATGGCAGTGGCTGGTGAGCTGGGCAAGAGAAGCCTGATTCCTGTAGGTCTCGGCCACTGGAGGGGGACAGAGCACCTCTCTGCAGAGGTAAGTGTCCCTACACCCCTCCCAGAGGAGCTCCTCCCATGCTGCAGGGCTCTCATCCAGTTCATCCTGGTGGATGGGCCGCTGCTTGCAATGCCGCGCCCTGGAGTGGGTCATCGCGGGATTGCGCTTTTAGCAGAGGAGGGGCGCCGTTTGGCAAGAAGGCAGCATTTCACACAATAGCAGCGAATCCATGAGCATTGCTGAGCCTGCCACCATGGGTGGCCCAGCACATCCAGGGAGGGGCGTTGAGATAAATGCAAACTTCCTTTGAACTTCAAGTATGCTCCTGGTGGTCTGTGATTTCCAACTGCTTTCTTGTCACCTTTGGCCCTTGAAGGGCCACTCACCATCCTTCCCATTAGTCCATGGCTTGAATTGCTAGAGCAGGGCAGTGCTGGTGCTGTGCCCTATCCTTGGCTGATCTGCAGATGCATTCTGCAGATCCTGGCAGCAATGGCTGGAGCAGCAGCTACATCGGCTGGGTTCAGTGCTGGGCTGGGCTAACCAAGACCACCTGCAAGAGGTGCCACACATAATACACCATGGTGAGGTGGGTCCTGGGCTCTGAAATGGCACATTTCACCTGGCAGAGCTTCCCATGGAGCAGCGTGTGTAGAGGTTTCACCAAAAAGACATGGTCTCGGCTTTGGTCCAGAGGAGGCCACCTGGGCAGCTCATGCCTTGCTCACCTACTGGTGCTGCTGCTGTGCCAAATACCACAGAAAACTGGGTGGCAACTGCCCCTGCACATTTTGGGAGGGTGTGGTTATCTGGGAGAGGCTTTCCCACACTGGGGTACCCTGAGGAGCAGACACCTCTCTTCTGACCAGCTTACTGTGGCCTATGAGACCTGATCGATGAATGAAGATGGCATGCTGCCATCAAGCTGCATTGTGCAACAGTGCGTGATGCAACTGAACTTTACATAACCTGATGCAACACTTAGAGCTGGAGTTTAAAGCTGCAGGTCCTGGGTCATTACTGGTGGATGTACCTCTCTGGTATATACATGGATGAGGTCACCCAGTGTGTGTGGACAGTAGCACTGCTCCAGGCAGCTCCAGCTTTACTCTTGGGCTTGAAACTGCTTCAACCAACCAACCAACCAACCATGGCTCCACGGGATCCATGAGGGTGATTAGACCTAGAGCAGAGGCAAGATCCACATTTATTGCAGACAGACTGTGGAAATGTCATCCATGCAGCTCAGCTTGTGCCCTCCATTTCTATCTGTGACTCATTCCAGCCAAAAGCATCTTTCCACACTCCTGCCCTTCAGCCTTTGCTGGTCCAGCCCTGGACCCCAGTTCTGCCTGTGTGCTGCAGCCTCCCAATGCCTGTGACAGCACAGTACTCCTTTGCAGGCCCTCTCCCCTCTCCCCCACATGCTCCTGAACAGATTCCTCTTTTCGTGTGAAATCATGGCTTTGAGCTCTGTGCTGTGTTAGACAGGCTGCCTTGGAGTGTGCAGAGCTGATGCTTTTGGAAAGGTGGCAATATTCCTCACCTGAGGCAGGACACCAATGCTCTACAAGACGTGTAAGATAACATAAGATAATTGCCTTAAAGAAAATTGCCTAAACCTGATTTTCACTATTGTCCTCACTGAGCTTCAGGCCAAAGTAATTTCTCATTTTTTCTTTGACATTTATAATATTTAAGTTAAAAGAAATCAGAGAGGAGTTGCTGGTCTGTTGTTTTCTGTACAGCAATGAGAGTTTGCAGCTGTTCTGAGGTCCGTCATGTGCATGGTGCGTGAGCAAGGCAGGGGGAGTGGGAACATGTCACAGAGGAAGGAAAAGCCCACCAAATAAGCAGTCATGGCATTTACTTTCCTCTCTGAAACAGGAGAATCCTGCAATGCCCCTAATGGCTGTTGCATCAGTCCAGCCTAGGTAGCATAACTGCATTAGCTTCCTTGGGCTTCTGTGTCGCTCCCTCTGCCCTCCCAGCCAGTCCCCACTGAGTGATGTGGTTCCCATCCAGGCAAGAGAAAGAAGCAGAGCCTGGGAAGAGCCCAGTATTCTTTTTGTGTGGGGATCAGGCTAGCACAACTCCAAGTATCACCTGGCTTTCCCTTCCCTCCCTTAAGGAAAGCTGATCCTGGGCATTACCAGCTCTGCCAAGTTTACATGGAAAATACCACTAGCAGGACCAGCAACTCCTTCTGAAACCGGACTGGGAGGGGACAAGCTGGTATCCCCTTTCTGATGTGACTCTGCACCTGTGAGTCATTGACATCTCAGTACCTTTCCAACAATGCTGTTGTGCCTGTAGCCAGTGCTTGGGTGCCTGGTGAAACTTCTTTCTTTTCAGCATTTTTTTGCCAGGCCCCAATGATGTAACACCCCAGGTGAATTGCCACAGCCCTGCCAGAATATGCTGTGCTGCCAGAAGGAAGGTGTGAAAAATGCCTTTCCCCTCCCGGGTGCCTGGTGTATTGATGCACTATCCCTCCAGTTTTCTCTTTCCCTTGGGCCCCCTTTCTCTGCTCCTAATTGTGCCCTCCACAGTTGATGCACATCAGACATTTTCTTGCCTGGCCATGAGCAGAAACAGTTCCTGCAGAGTAAACAAGGATCATGAGGCACCTCTGCCTCTGCCTGGCACTTGTAGTGCCACAAGAGATCCCCCATGGCACAGGGAGGAATTACAGAGCACTCACTCCTGGCAGCTAACTGCTGCATTTGCAGTGCCTTACAGGAAGGCTGAGTCCCCATGACTGCTACACAGGTGTTGGTTTCTTTACTTCAGGTTCCCTATCAGCAAAGTGGGAAACAAAGGCACCACATTGTCCCTTATGGAGAAGAGAGAAGAAAAGAGGTCAAAGGCCTGAAGCTGTGAGCAGAGACGTGTGCTGGCAATGGTGTGAGCTATTTGTGTGCTGTGGTGAGGCCTCGACACCACTGACCATGTACATACAACAGCCTGGGTGTTTGAACTCCACCCGAGAGGATTCACTGGTATGAGAGCAGCACCTGACATGGAGATCACCAGGTGCCCAAGACCAGTTCACAGATATTCTAGGAGAATATGTAATCAAACCTGTTCTTTACATCCCTAAACTAAACAGCCTCCAGGAAGCAAATAAATGGTTAAGAAGGCAGGCCAAGATGCTAAAGGAGAAAGCAACATTTATTCCATAGTCGTGGCCAAGTTGTAGTGGGAGACACTGCTGTGTATACTCACTAAGCGCTGATCCGTGACCATGTGGCTCTTTGTATTATGTCTAAGAAGGAAAGAAAAACAAGAAATTGTGACCAGAGTGGGATTATAATCCAGGAATACAGTGGCAGCTAAAAAGCTAAAGAGGAAACCACAGAATAGTGGCTTCTGTTAAACCAGCGAGTGAAATGGTTGCCTAGATGATGGAAGTCATCCCAAATCCTGTCTCCATAAAGGCACTTGTGATGGTCTTGTGTTTAGGCTTCTGAAAAATGCAATTAAGGAAAAAAAAAAGGAAAATTAAACAATTTCTAAATGTGTGCGGTGGGGGAAGGGAGATGTTTAAGGAAATTACTAGTGTATTGCCAGTTTGGAGAGAGTTTAAATACTGTGTCAAGGGAGCAGTTAGTGTGTGGTATGTAAAATGAAGCAATACAAAAACAGTTATTAACTGAGGCTGATTTGGCCTTAAATTGTGCTCTAGGAACTGCTGTGTCAAAGGATACAGCTACTCCAGAAGACAGGGAGTTGCAACAGCATCAAACAGCCTGAAACAAAACTTTTTTTGTTCCCTTTTTGGGGGACAGTCTCCCCGTGGAGGTGAAAGTCCTTCAGGGTAGTATCAGCATTGAAAAAATTAATGACAGAAAGATTTGTTGAAAGAAAAACATTATTTTAATTCCACTGTGCTTCTGAGAACCCTTCTGTGGGACAACCTGTGTAGAGGCAAAATGACAACATGGGCAGGATCAGGGATCCTCTCCTCTCCCTCTACTGAGGGAGGATGTCAGTGAGGAGGACAAATGGGGTTTTCCCTTTGTGGTGGTTCCCTAGTTGCTGTGAACAAATATGGATATTCTTGGCCTAGATTCGACTAAGCAAAACTTATCAAGCCTATGGGAATGCTGGCTGATGGCAAAAAAACCTCTATGAATAACACACACAAGGTTTTATTCCAGCATAACAGGCCAACACTAGGATAGTTTCCACACCCATGTTCTGATGGAGGGTCTTGTCCCTGCTGTTGCAGAACATTTTTAACTTTCAGAGCATTTTTAACTTTCAGAGCAGGCAGAGATTATTGGAAATGACAACAAGGGGTGTCTGCAGAGGTACTTGTGAGGCTGTAAAGAATAGCTGTGGAGCAAATAAGGGAAAAGTGATTTTTCCAGAGTCTCAGCCATATGCTGTGGGTCTTGTAGATGATATTCATAAATCACAGTAAGGCATGAGACTATCCTCAAGGCACCTCAACTACAAGATATGTCACAATTATCTTCCTTTCTGGGGATAGGCAGTTATTACCAATGAGTCTTGCCCAACACATCAACACTATTACACTCCCTAAATAGACCAGTGCACAAAGGACAGAAGTAATGTTGATCCACATGATGTGCCAAGGCTCCAGATGAAGCAAACAACTTTGCATTAACAGAAAATGAAACTGCCTGTAGAATCAGCTTGCAGCACATCGCCATGTGCCTGAAACACTGATGCTGAAAGCCAGACATCAGGGTAAAATACTCAAAAGAGCCACACTTGGGGCTTACTGGCATCTGTCTGCAGCGCTGTGCTCACACCCAGAGAAAAGACTCACGGGTCATCTTGGGAGGTCAGCGGTTTAACCACAGCTTATCTCAAGAGGAAACAATTTACTCCGGTTGTGAATGCCGAACACTAGCTTCAGTGTTAGCAGGAACAGCCTGGTTGGGAAGAAGGAAGGTTTTCTGGGGTATTTCCTGCTTGTTTGGCATGGCAGGAATACCTAGTGACTGGCACCACAAGCACCTGGAGAGCAGCAGGTATCTTAACACAACTTAAAAGAGAGAACATGCCAGTCCATAGAGACATCTGATGAAAGGATGAGGAGATGGGCTTAGCACACAGCCTCTTGGAACCTTCTTGGCTGCAGAGTACTGAAATACACATCCAGGTTGCCTAACGTGTGGCACCAGAGCACTTACTGTAATAAATCTCAGGTCTACTGTACTCCAAGAATTACATGATGGCCCTCTGGGAATGATAGTTATAAAAGCCCTGGCTGGAAATTTGGTTGAGTGGCCAGACACTGATACACAAATAGGAGGAATGGCAAAACAATGTTAAGGGTATTAATAAAGCTGGTTGGGAAATTTTCCATCAGAATAATTCTCCAATGGAAAATGCTGTTTTCACTAACTCAGCAGTTTCTGTAACAAAATTGCAGATTTCCATTGGGAAAATCAAACTGAAGTATCCTTGGCTCTTTTTTTTTTTTTTTTTTTTTTTTTTTTTTTTGCAAGAAGAAAATAAAATTGCCCAGACCATTGTAGGCAGACTAACAGAATTTTTTTCTGTGCAGCACTCAGACAGTCAGCCTTCCCTTCAGGTCCAGAAATCTGAGATGCAGCTGAGCAGTCAGAGATGCAAGAAAGCTGGGAGATGGGAAGTCACCCCCTTAGGTTTTTGACAGATCACCTGCTCCAGAAAGCAAATATATCCCTACCACCAGATGGACAGTCAGGAGGCCAGAAGTTTTCATGGTTCTTGTAAAGCTTAATTTTCGTGGAACTCTAATGAAGACAGGGTTTTTGATTTTTCAGTTTAGTATTTTCCTTAAAAAGAAACTAAGCTACTCTTGTTTTCTTTCTTGCTGGAGGGATTTCTATTTCCCAGCCAGCTCCGGGTATCAGCAAACACTACACTTGCTTAGATATATTCTCCTTTGTATTCTCAGGAATGGCCAGCTGCTCTGCAAAGCAAACTTAGAAGTGGGCCATTTACGGGACATATGTTTTTGATTGCAGGAAATGCGCCTCATAAATGGCCCGAAGTGCTGCATATGAAAGCTACTAATTTAACACAGACTGGGAAAGTGTTAAGATTAGTATTTTCATGGACAGGAATTCCTACTTGCATTGTAAGTGATGAAGGGTCACTTTTTTGATGTTCAAAAAGTTGTGTGCTTTTATCTTACAAAATAGTATCAGCCCTGTTGAATAAGCTCCTTGCTGTCCTGCCATAAGAAGAGCAGTAGGAAGATTTGTTCAAACATCCAATTCAGTTATCCAAACCAGAAGTCTGGATAAAGTGAACTTACAATAAAAAAATGTGAATTCTCTTTTGGCCTGGAAAGAACATGTTAATACAGATCTCGACTACAGTCATCCATGGTCTTGGAACACAGATTTTTCTTGCTGAGACTTGCTAGCACCTGATTTCCAGGGGGGGCGTTTGTTTGAAAAGTGATAGGATCAAATGGCCCCATATAGTCATGCATGAGTCTGCTGCCTTCAGATTGAGAAAAAAAATATCTGTGCAAGAGGTAACTGAAAACTCAGAGAAATTTTAAGCAAACTATTTGATGACCTTCTTCTCTGTTTTATCAGATGGAAATGGTATTGGGAGTCTTGGAATTAATTAGAAAAAATGAGTAGTTGAATTGGGCCCTCTTATCAAAAATAGTAATTGTCAACTTTATGGAAATGTTTGTGGTTATGGATGCTGAAGTAGGTCAGCTGGCAATTATTCAGGTAGCAATGCCTGGGACGTGAAAAATCTTGGAAAGACTGGAACCATTTTTAACATGCCTGTAAATGCTTTTAGACATCTGATTTAAGGCTTCTTAAAAGAACATTTAAGAACATCGGCTGGAATCTCTATGTGCTTCAGTTTCCTGATTGGCAAAGTGGAAATGCCTTTTTTGCAAGGATGTAACATTTAACTGGTCCTTGTCATGAAGGACATCAGAATTCTCTGGAATTCCCAATGGAGGTGTTATGTGTTGCAGCTAAATATTTGCTTCATTCTTGTTCTACCATATTTGTGTACTGGATTTTTTTAAGTTCTGCTTCCCTGTGGAGCACTTTGGCAGTCAGAATTCAAGAAGGAATGGTTCTACAGGTCCTTCAAGTGGGACATGTAGAAAAGGCCTAGTGACTTGGTGTTCCTCTGCAGAGCCTGGTAGCAGGGTCAGCTTCTCCAGTACTGCTCCTATGTTTTTGTGGCAATGTTTGTCCTGCTTTATGTCATTGTTTCAGAACTCCTAGAACCTGTCTTTTGTTGTAGTTTGGGATCTCTTTCAGCAGCTGGCCATGGCATGACGGTAGTGACATTCAAAAAGAATCCCAAAGGAGCATGCTAGAGCTTTGCTTTTTCTTGCTGACTTTCAATTTTCCCCTGTCCTCCTGCAGAGCTCACAGTCTTGCTCCCCTTGGCCTGAGCTGCAGGAAAGCTTTTATCCATCCAAACAATCCTTCATCCACCTCTCACCTCACTGAGCTTTCACCTTTTGCAAGTTCCCCATCAAACCCAGCTGTGGATAGATTAATCACATTTCTATCAGATAAAGACCAATGGAGGCGTCACAGATGAGGCTGGGCTTGACTTCCTGGTGCAGGGTCAGCTAGAGTATGATCTCACTCACACTCCAAAACACACCTCTCTCCGTCAGCTTCCTTGCTTTTGTTAGCAGAAAGTAGTAGGATGGTGCTGGGTTAATGGTTTGGACTTGGTGACCTTTAAGGTCCTTTTCAGTCTGAGTGATTCTATGATTCTGTGACTTCTGGCAGTGGGTCACAGGCCTGACTAAGTATAGCTGTTCCCTCATGGAAGAAGGCCCCAGAGTCTTCAAGGAGGGATCATTTACACAAGCTCAGAGGGCCCTGAGGACTTTGGTACAAGTACCTGTTACATCCAGTGCAGTGCAGCCATCCTTGGCAGCAAATCCATGGGAATTAACTTGCATGAATGTAGAGTGATACGCTTGTATGTGTTTCTGAGTCATGTCCTGTCGGTACTTCCCACACCAGTTACATCTGTGGGTTAGATAAATAGAAAAAAAAATGGAAGCAGTAAAAAATGGAGTTTCATAGAAATCTCAAGGACCAAGATCTTAAAATAATACAAGTTCAACAAATGGTCTTAATACAATATACGCATCAAATGCCTCTCACCCTTCCCCATGGATCTTCTACATCTTAACTAGAAGAGCACAGGCACTTTCGGGAGCTCTGGCGCTTTTCCTGGGATGTGCTACAGGGCATTCTCTGTCAATGGAAAAAGCAAACTGTCTTACTTTTTGTCCCTCTTCCCATTCCTCATGATCTTGATCTTACATAGGGATGGCAGCTGATACTTAAGACTTAGGGCAGCTGCATAATTCATTGGCAGGATTGCTGAATTTATGGAGGGGATCAGATATCAGAATAACGGGGTTCTGGACTGGAGGGATTAAGCTCGCAATATTGAAATTTGGATGTTCCAGTTGGTGATATTGCCAAAAGGGACAGGAAACGTGACCTCATTCCAGTTTGGTGCACCGCACTAATTAATTCCGGGGAATATACACAATTCTGCTAAATTAATCCTGATCTCAAGTTGCCCATATAAACCCACTAACAACTTTTTTTCCCTTTTGATTAACTTAGAAGGAATGATGAAAAGAAATTCAAAAGGTTTTTGTTTGGTTTTTTTCCCCTTTGATGCACAAGTTACTGGCTTCTGCTAGATGTAAGATGTTGTGGGGTATAATGGTGATTTTAGTGGCACACAGAAGCACCTCCAAGGCCTGCCTGACATGTCTAATGCATGTGTTCAAGCTTTAAGGAAATGCAAGACTGGGGATCAGGAAAGTATTCCCATCCAGATCAGATTGGCCAGAACAATTTTTTAACCTTCTGTAATGCATGGTATAGTCTGCTTCCCTTAGCCAGCAGGCGATGTTCCTGTGAACTGCAGAAGAAAAAAAATTACACATTTAATTATATGAGTGATGGAAAAGATGGAGGTGAATGTCCTTGATCTCTCTGGATTAGCTTGTAGTTGCCTGGGCTGGGACTGATGGCCATGGTGGCCCTAACCAATCCAATAGTACTGCAGATGACAAATAACTGCCTGCCTCTTCCCTGCCTGGTGTTTAAAGGATGCCTTGTGCTTTGCTTTCCAAGTTACCTGCATTGCATGCAAACATTTTGATCCCTCCACTATACAAAAATTCAAATATAAGTTCAGTATACAGCATCATCCCAGTCCCCTCCAGAAGCAACAGCTCTGGGCTTTGCACTTTGTGTCTCATCTGCTATGGGACACGCTCCCACCTCTGGGCTGTGATAGAGGAAATTATTAGCTCCCACATTCTGGGAGGGCACTCAGGCTGTGTCAGTCACTGCTAACCCTGCAGCAGCACAGCCAACGTGACATTGCCCTCAGCAAGGTGAAGGGTTTCCCTTCTGGGAAATGTTTTAGAAAGCAGCAGTGTCTCTGTCATGGCAGGCACAGCTCCTCCCTGGCCTCTCGCTAAAACAAGCCATTGTCCATGTGCCTATGAATCACCCCAAGCACACTCAGAAACACAAAGGTGTTGTGTCATGTGAACTGAGGGGTGCAAGAGGGAAAACAGGGGAGTTTCAGGGACTGGCTGTACAAGTGGTCAGGAGCAAGATGGCTACTTATAGAGGCCTTGTCTGTGCAGAGGGCTGTATCAGTGCACGGACCAGCTACATGGGGCATGCACTGAGAATTTCAGCAGTAATCCTCAACACAGGCCAGCATGCTGCAGCATTCCCCTCTGCTCCCTGTGGAGGAAGTGGGAAAGGATAGTTGGCAGGATCCACACAGCTGCTTCATGCCTCCTCCAGTTTGTCTCTGCACTCCCAGTGTAGCTTTGTGCTGCCCCTTGAAGAAGTATCTTTATAGCTAAGTCACCCAGTGACCCCTAAGCTTGTGTATTAGTTGCAGGTTTTTGTGATGTGAGGCTGCTGATGGGAGCCTTCACTTGAAGGACCTCCATGCTCCTTTGTTTTCTGTGTCAGAGAAACCTTGATTATTTGAGCAATGGCTTGTGGCTGGGATGGCTGCTGGTATGAATTAGAAAACCCTCACCCTCTGCCTGTGAGGTTCTAGATCTTGCCCCTGCTCACAGCACATTTTATGGATGGGGCTTGTTTACTTTTTAATGCAACAAAGTTCCCCATCGACTGCTCCCATGTAGGTTTATACAGCAGTTACTTCAAGACTGAAGCTCTTGGTAACTGTGCCAGGTGAGAATGCAGCTCATGTAGGGTTTGCCTGCTTCTTACCTCATGCTAGCAAAATCCAAATTAGGATGAAGGCAGAATTTTTCAGTGGTGGAGGCAACTGTTTGCTGGAGCACTCTGTTGTGGATGATAGTGGCTTCTTTATTTCTTGATGTTTTTGGATTGAAACTGGATGACCTTCTGGAAGGTATGCCTGGCTAGATGCAAACACTTGGGGTCAGTAAGGGAAGAACTGGGTCTCAATTTCACAGCTAGCTTTACAGATGAGGTGCCAGTCTGTTTTGGCCTGAACACACAAGTCTGGGCTTTGGCCCCCATCTAAATACAACAGCATGCAGTGCTTTGGAGAGAGCTACTCTTTGCTCAGGCTGAGACCTGGTGGCCATGCAGCATCTCCTCAGACAGAAGTGATTTGCTCCTGCCTAGGGTGAGTGTTCATACTGGCTGCTGTGGGAACACGGCCAGCCTGGGGTACAGCTGAGCTGCAGTTTGTTGTGTGGCTAAGAGCTGAGATTGGCTGCATCTGCCTGTACCAGTAACCCCACTAAACAAGCTGCTGCCATATCCTCTCAGGCTCTTCCTTAAGTCTCTTTTGGAGCCCAGGTCTGTAAGGAGATGTGGCTCTTTGTGCAGGGATTCCCATACAATACCAGCTCTGACAGCTGGGCAACAGCTGGTTGCAGATGATTGCCAGCATTAATAAAGGAGGCTATGTGATGGATTCCCTTCCGTAGGGGTAACTAAACAAACAGAGCTTGAGGAAACCTGGCCTTCTCCAGGAGCAAATGCGGCACAAAAACTCTTCTTGTTCTGACAGGCCAGCAGCGGGTCCTTCTCCACTGCGATTTGCAGATAATCCCACATACAACAGCTTCAGAAACTGATCTGGTGAGAGCAGCCCCTCTCTGCTTCCCTCCCCAGCCTGCTAGCTGTAAGGGAAACATACATGTTGAAGAGCAGGATGATTCCTTTGGGGCTTCCTAAATGATTTTGCAGTTCTTTTGGGAGAACATGGGCAAACTGTGGCAAAGCTCCCATACATTATATACTTGTAGGTATGTGGGTGTAGGGGACGGGAAAGATTGCCCAGGCTTCTCAGGATGGTCTCAGATGTATGGTGATGTCTTAAAAGGATCATGGAAGGGGCATCAGGGCACAGTTTCCACTTTTCTGCATTGGTGGGCAGTACAATCCTCATACTGATTTCCAATAATCCCTGTGCTCTTGAGCAGAATGTTTCCCATCTCCCTGGTCTCCCTTGGACCAAGGTCTCCCTTGAACAGGCAGTTCCAACTGCTGTGGGGTCTGAAGGGCAGCCTCCCAAAATGCACCAGACACCCTCTCTTGAAAGGCAGGTCCCTTCTGGCAGCTGCTGAGCTGCCTCCACATGTGCCACTGTGCTACAGAGTCTTGTGGGCAAACTTAACGATACTGAGTAGCAAGGGGGGAGGATCCTCTGTGGTCTGCCTTTTAAGCCCCCATTTCTCCATTCTTCCCGGTTCCACTCTTCTTTGCTCTGGGTTTCCCTGATCCCTCAGAGCCTGCTGTCCCTTCCCTCGCCTGGGCTGTGGAGGCTGGAGGCTGGAGCTGGGCAGGGGGTTAAGAGGCAGATGGGAGTTGGCGGCTTCGCTCTGCCAGAGTGAGGGAGGGCAAGTCACTGACCTCCCAGCAGGAGTGACACAGGAAACCTATAATTACATGCTTGTGACAGCAATGCTGGATCTTGTTAATCACGCTGCTGCCATGTCAGAGATGCTGCCTCTTGGGATTAAGGAAAACAAACAAGCTCAAGCGGCACTGGCAGCAATGGTGACTCTGTCCAGCGATTACCCAGCACCTCCCAGTGCAGTCCCCCCACAGCCCTGGCTAGCCCAGCTGTGGGGAGAGTGTCATGGGAGCCGAAGGCTCAGCAAACAAGCTTGTCCCAGTAGAGCCTAATGGATCCATCACTTGCACTGGCAGATTGGAATCCTCTCTCTTTTTCACCAGCTCTCTAAGCACATGGCACCTTCACCTCCCCTTGGAAATGGCCCCACCTTTTTCCCTCTGTGTTTTGTAGGAGTAGTCTGGGGCACAAAGGAGGTTTACACAGAGCTCTGCAGGGAGTCAGTGGTAAAAGTGGGCTTTGAGTGCAGCAGTGCTGCTTCCACACCCTGTTTCCTCGACCCTTGCTCTGCTGCTCCAACGCTGCCTCTCAGCCCTTCTCCTCCTCTTTGGAGGGAAGCCCTGGTGTTCTGCCCTGCAGTAACCCTGTCCACTATGCTGGCTACGGTTTTTTTTGTTTGGTTTTTTTGGGGTTTTTTTGGTGATTGCTAAATATCTCCACTTTTGCAGTATGAACTTTGCTTGAGCAGTTTCCTGTCCTCATGAAGTGACTCCACCTCAGATCACATCCCCACCTATTGGAAAAAGTCTTGGCAAAACCAGTCAGGGAATACAAGGTCTGGGCTAGTTGCCTCTTCCTGGATTAGGGTCTCTGCCTGGGGCAGCCCTAATGGCAGTCCCAAGGTGGAGAAGACACTGCTGCCTTACTGAGCTTTACCAGGTTGTGCTGTAGTGGGCAAACCCATCCCATGTCTTTGTAAGTTCCCCTGTGCCCCACTAGCCAGAGTCCAGAAAAGGGCATTGACACAGCACAGGGCTTGCCTCAGGCCAGCATGGGAAATGGAGGGACTTGGGGTAAGCAGGTCCTTGGTGCATCCCCAGAGAATGAGGAGAGCGAGCCCCAGACTGGGGGCTGCAGGCTTCAGCCAGCCCCTGATCCAGTGTGCAGCTGAGCGGATCAAGAGATAGAAAGGTTGCTCACTGTAAATCCTTTTGAAGTCTGTTCCAACTGTTTTGCTGGGAACTTGCTGGCCTGTGTGCCAGAGGGGATGCTAAGCTGGGAAGCCATGAGGAGCAGGGCTGTGTGTCCCCTGTGGGGCCTTGGGCCCTGAAAAACCACCCACTTCCTCCAGGGCCCACTGCTGCCTGAGTGCCTCAAACTCAGAAACAAGTGATGATGCTTGGGGGGTGTGAAAACATCAAGATTGGTGAAGCCCCTCTGCTGGAGCCCTGCAGGCTAACTGAGAGAGGGCAGGAGTGCCAGGAGAGCCCAGCTGAGGAGATGGCTGGTGTGGGAGCAGCTGGGTGGGCATGGCTCCAGCTCTGACCCTCTGTGGCTGCGGGTTGCAGGATGGCTTGCCGCTGGCTCTGCCTTTACATAAACACACTTTGCTTCTCTTGACTTTTCTCTTAATGAATTCCTCCTCTACCGGCTGTTGTTTTTGGCCTCCAGCTGATACTGTGGTTTTCCTTCTCCACACGTGATAAAAACACTCCTCACCGACTGCCTCCTCCAGGTGACGGACACCTGTAGCTGGCCTCCTGTCCCCATATGGCTCAGGGTTAGTGGCACCAGGACACTAAGTCATCACCACACATGCACACTTGTTTTCTGGACTCTGCAGAACACAGCATGACAATGTGTGGTTGTGTGAAAGGGGTCTGAATAAAGGAGCCAGTGCTCCCTGAAGCAGAGGGGGACATTGGGGATGCAGGAGAGGGAAGTGAGATGGAGGCACTAGGCCCCCACTTGCTGTGCGCTGGACCTTCCCAAGCAGCATGGGCCACACAGCTGGAGCAGTGCTGCAGCCTCACTGCATTTTCCAGCGAGGCAGAGGTGACCAGAGAGCAGCCACCCTGTCTACTGGCTCTTAAAATTGCCAGCTTGAAGTGCACTACAAATTGATTAAGTAAAAATATCGGTAAAAGAAAAGTATTTGTGTTTAACAGCCCTTCCCGTCCTTCCCCACTTCCAACCACTTACCCTTAAAATTCCTCTTGGGATGCAACTCGAAGCTTTTCTCTGAAACCACCAAGACTAGAAACTGCCTTTCTTTTCTAGGCAAGTCCTGAAAATTTTCTTCCCTCGGTGAAAGCAAGGAAAATTCCTATTATCACAAAACCTATCCTAATTTATGTGCCTCTGCCCCCTGACCACTCTCCCCTCCCTGTTGCATGGGGCAAACCCCTCTTCAGATCTGTCCTTCCCAGCTGGTATCTGTCCCTGCTCCTGAGGCCAGTGCTCCCAAATCGTGGGCCGGCACTGAGCAGCTGTTGACCTCCACTAGCGCTGCCCACAGCACCCAGTCTCCCTGGCCCATCTCCCCAGACTGCGTTTTTTATCCTCCCTCCTTTTCCATAAACACAAAAAACACACAGTCCTGCTCCCTCTTCTCCCTCTGCTTTCTTCTCCTACAACTCAGTGCCCTTTGTCCTTCTTTCAGTGAGTTCCCCATAAATGCAGGTTTTGCAGTCTCAGAGTAGATGCAGCAGAAATGCTTGTGCATGAAGGAGCAGCGTTAGCGGATGCTAAGTGGTATCACCCTTGAGGGACTCCCCTGGGATGGAGCAAAGCAGACATAAGGTACAGCTTCTATTCCTGAAGGCACAGAGTAATTTTCCTGACCGGGTGACACTAAACACCTTGTTTAAAAATAGAGAGAGGAACCTGAATGAACAGGCACAGAGGATGTGAGGTAACACGGGTAAAACTCCACTGTGCCAGACGCTGGGCACAGACAAAGGGCCACACCTGTGGTTTCACTAAACCATCTCACCTGATCTGGCACTGCTGGTTAGTGACTGATGATGGCAAATTCCAGTCCTGCAAATCCTACCAGGAATCCCTTCCTGCACATATCAGCAGTGCCCTTTGATCTGCCTGTGGACAGTGGCCAGGGCTCCCGGGCAGCCCCTGCTTTCCCTCATACCCGGCAGCCCCCTGTGCTGCAGGAGGGCTGCGAGAACCTATTGGTATGGGGTCTTCGGCAAGAGGAGCTTGGGCTTGGCGTTGACCTTGTCCCATTTATCTGAGTTATGTAAGATCTTCCCATACGGGTTGCTGGCTACGTGACACCTAACTATTTAGGCCAATGTAGTCTGTGACAAATGTGACAGTCGGTTTGGGGGAGGGAAGTGGGTAGGCTGGCTTGCGCTGTCTCAGGCAGGAAGGGAAACAGCTGGACGCTGTGAAGCAGGGTCACTCCTCAGCTGACACAAATTTCCCTGTCCTGCTGCCTGTGGGAGATGCCCAGTTTCAGCTGAGCTCAGCAGTTCTGCACCCAGGGCCTCTTTTAAGAACAAGAGCTATGCTGATAAATCACCATGTTCCTTTTTGACCATCCTGTTCAGGGCAGGAGGGGAGAGAAGATGAGAGGGTAACTTAGCACAGTTCTTGCTGGAGCTTCAGTTTACATTTATGCCAAAAAGCAGAAGCTACTCCCTGGGCTTTGGGATACAAATCCCTGGTGGCCTTGGAGGCATGAGCTTGGAATGGAGTTGGCAGCAGATGGGAAAATGTAGCATATGGTTAGCACTGGGCTTGTTGGAATAAGAGCAGCATGAGGAGTTTGCAGGCACAGGGAGCTGTAGATCACAGTAGTGCTGCCAGTGGCTTGCCTACAGAAACTGGTATTGGACTTCATCTATGTCCTTCTTGGTGGTCTTCCCCATCAGGCAGGTGTTCATCCCCCTTCTGGGCACTGTCATGGAAAAAACATTCCCAGACAAGGCAAGGGCTCTTCTGCCTCTCCCTGTGTTATGCTGAGGATGCTTTGTGTGTGACTGTTCAACGATGCAGTGGGTGACTTCCACCCAGAATGTCTTAGACCATTGTGATCATGCTGTACTCAAAATTAAGAGGTGCTGTCAGACTTCCAGCTCCATTTGAAGTGCAATGCACTCCTTCTCTCCCCATCACAGTGCCTTCAAACAGCAGCAAAAATATGTGTGTGAGGAAGATGAATGGAGAAAGCACGAATGACAATAGATATTAGTTGGCAACAAACTGAACCCCTCACAGATAGCCATGGCTGTGGTCTGACATTGTTCCTGCCACCACTCTGCCTCATGGCCATGGGCATATTATTCTGCCAGGCATCACAGCTTTGACCCCCAGTGCTGGAGGCACAGGAAACCAGGGTGTATGAGGTGCCATGCCTCTGCTACCAACCTGGGGAGCACTTTGGGGGATGCAGGCATCTTTCTGATAAGCACAGATGTTGTGATAGCAGTAGATGAGATGGCATCTAGAAGACCACATAAATTCTTAAGTGGTACCATACATCTGACTGATTTTGTTTGCTCCCATAAAGCACTGTCTTCTGGATGTACCTCATCCAAGACATTGCTGCCTTTGAGGTTATCAAACATTGAGGGTCTCTGGCTTTCTTGGCTGCTGGTGGGCAAACAGTCAGTCCTGCACTACCCTGACCTGGCTGTGCTCCAGTGTCCCTGTTGCAGTGCATCTGCAAGTCCAGTGCATGTGGAACCACTGACCAGATCACACAGAATTACACAGAATTTTTAATGTTGGAAGGGACCTCTGGAGATCATCCAGTCCACCCCCACTGCCAAGGCAGGGTCACCAAGAGCAGGTTGCATATGAATGAATCCAGGTGGGTTTTGAATGTCTTCAAAGAGGGGGACCCCACAACCTTCCTGAGCAGCCTGTTCCAGCCTGCTACCTTCAATGGAAAGATGTTCTTCCTTATGTTAAGGTGGAACTTGTTGTGTTTTAGTATATGGCTCCTCATCCTGTCGCTGGACACCACTGAAAAGAGTCTGGCACCATCCTCTTGGCACCCTCCTTTGAGAGGTTTAAATGCATTAATGAGATCCCCTCTGAATCTCCTCCAGACCAAACAGGCCCAGCTCCTGCAGTCTCTCCTCACAGGAGATGCTCCAGACTCCTCATCCTCTTTGTGGCATTCACTGGACCCTCTCCAATATCTCCTTTTGTTCCTTGTGCTGAGGAGCCCAGAACTGGACACAGCATTCCAGAGGTGGCCTCACCAGGGCTGAATCATCTCCCTTAACCTGCTGGCCACTCTTTCTGATTCTTCCCAGAACACCATTGGCCCTCCTGGCCACAAGGGCACTGCTGGCTCATGGACAGCTTGTCATCCACAGGAACTCCAGGTCCTTCTCCACAGAGCTCTCTCCAGTAGGTCAGTTCCCAGTCTGTGCTGGCACTGGGGGTTTTCCTCCCCATGTGCAGGACCCTGCACTTGCCCTTGTGGAACCTCAACAGGTTTCTCTCTGGCCCATTCTCCAGCCTATTGAGATCCTGCTGAGTGGCAGCAGAGCCTTTTGGTATATCAGCCGCTCCCTCAGATCCTGGCCACTGCACAGAACACCCTTCTGAGCACACAAAGTTCAGCCCAAATGGGCTAGAAGAGCTCACGTCACTGTAAGGTGTTGGATGTTCCTCCTGCGTGGGATTTTTCTGCAAAGGCAGCTTGCTGCACTTGAGGAGTTTCTGTTCCATAACTTGGTATTAGTTTGGAGCTAGGTCTTCAACATCACTGTTTCTCCTTACCATCCCTAAGACAGCCCTTTACCCTGGGACATCAGTTTGATTAGGACAGGGCCATGTCAGCCTTTCTGGTTTTAAAGGGTGAAGTGGTCATGGGAAGCCTATAGGAAGCAGGAGGTGTGATACTGTAAGAAGCTAATTTGTTAACATAACTTGAATTTGCATCAGTGTTGCCTTTTTTTATACCTTGAAGCCTTCGATCTTCAAAGCTGCCTGTCAAAACACCTTTCATCAGGATCAAATTATTGATTTGGAATTTGCCTCTGGACAGAATGAGAGCCACTCCCAAATACCACTCGTCCTGAGTACACTCTCTGTGGCGGTGACACTGGTATTGAGGCTCTGCACCCGGCCTCTCACCTGTGCTTCCCTGCAAGGATGTGCATGCCTCCTTCCTTGCTTTCCCTCTGGACTGTGGCCCCCCTAGCATGTGTCCCTGGAAATTTTTTTTGCCTCTCCTTGTCTTGCTGCTTGTCAGAGATGAGGAAGGAGCCTCCAAGCACCCCATGATCAGGGCAGGCTGGGGCTTGCTGACAGCACTTAAAAAGGATCTCCTCGATCATCCAATTCATCTATGCCACAACTATATGCTGTTATTAGGTGATTATGTTTCACTGTCTTCATTTTGTAATTGTTCATATGCTCATAAACAATGTAAATAGCCTCTAATGAGTCGGTAAGTTAATCATTCAGTAATGACCTTGAATGTCAGGAACTGTCTGCACAAAAAAGCAGCTACCCTAAAGTTTGGGGTTTTTTCTGTGTAGCAAAACCAGCTAACATCTTTGTTCCTTCTTTTTCCTAACACTCTGCAGGCTATTCTCCTCATAAGGCACTTGAGTTGTGTGGATTTTCTCATCAATTAATCCAGAAAATTTGGCTGCCCTGTTTCACATTATTGATTATATTTATTTTTTAAAAAGCAAAAACAAAAACAAAAAAAACCCCAAAAAAAACCAAAAACCAACAAAAAAAAAACTGTATCAAGTTTTTCTTTTTTATCATTTTAAAATTTTATTTAAATGCTGATAGTCATGAATGGATCCTTGGCCCTATTCTTCCCTGACTTTGCTATTTTTGAAAGTCTTTTTCAGGGCAAATATTTAGGCCAAAGTCTGACTTAGGCAGGAGATGCTCTGCATGTAACAGCAAGGATTTCAAAGGAGCTGTGACAAAAAAATAAAATCCTGAAGTCAGTTTGATTTCCCCCCCACAACATTTCCTGCACTTTTAAAAACAAATTTCCAGCCCAAAGAGTCATCAATAAAAGCTTGGGAGTCTGAGTACTTAAATGCTCTGTTGCAGATATAAAAACTATAGCTTACCATGCTGGATTTAAATTTTTTATTTTTAAACAAAGCTCATGATTTTTTAAAAAATCTGATTTGTGAGTATGGGTGCCTGGAATTGCCATTACTGTGTTAGAATGATACTTTACTATCTTTCTGCTGTGTTATTTAATCATGGAAGCTTCCTTTTGTGGCTGACATCCCAGACCCCTCCACCAGCTTCCCCCCAGCACTGCCCATGTCCTTGGCCTCTGGCATTTCCTCTCATAACACTAGAAAAGGATCATTTGAGCACTTCTCAGAGCCTCAGCTCCCAACCATAGCCATGCTACCACTTCTGTGTAAAATAGACTGTGCAATTCTTTTCCAGATACATTTACGAATTGCTGATGCACATCCTTGTATTTTTGGACATATTTGTGTATTTCTGGAGTGAGACTGCCACAGTAGATAACTAGAGGAAAGCAGTTCTCTTTGGGAACAACTTCCAAAGCTTTCTAATTAGCTCTCAGTCTATGTTGGGACAAAGCCACAACATTTCAGCTATTCTGGCAGACAGCGTGTTGTGTCAAATTTCAATTTTTTGTGTGTGAAATGTGCTTTTCAGACTGAAACTTACATTTTTTTTCAGAGCTGAAATATGAGGGGTGCATGCTACTATTTGTGCCTAGGGAGAAATGCCCAGATTCAAGTCTCTGCCCAATCTCATTTTGAGCAAAATATCTACCCCTGATCATGCTCAACCAGCTATGGGACAGAGCCTGACCCAAGCTGAGGTGTTCCCTCTGGCACTGACTGCTGGGACTCTGCAGCTTCTTTCTGCCCCCACCAAGCAAAAAGAGTGTGTTCACAGGGGAGGAACAGCTGGGCCATGTCACACCAAGGGCTCTTGGAGCCCAGCAGCCTGTCTCCAACAGTGGCTGATAACACTTACAAAGAGCAGTACTTGAAGGCAAATGTATACCAATACATCTCCTAAATGTTCCCCTGTGTCCCACAATTTGCAATTTGGAGGACTTTCTGAGGCAGACCTAGTATCTTCATTGCATTTTTTGTTCTTTTTCCACACATTATTTTTTGCTGGTTTTAAACCCTGTGAATTTGTAGTATCCGCAGCATCCTGTAGCAAGGACTTCCACAGTGTCACTACCTGTTGTGTAAACTGACACATCCTACTGTGTGCTTTGCTTGCTGCTTTCATTTGATGCCCTTGTAATGTTCTTTTACAATTTCCTTGGATGAATTTTCACTGAGGCCTTTCCTGTTGTGCTTTTGGTTGCAAATAAATACACTGCAGTATATTCTCACCCTAAGGAATGAAAGAATGTGTCCATCCTCAGCAGGCAGAGGTTGAGTATGTCTCTTTTATGTGCCTTCTGGGCTGTTTCACAAAAGTCTGCGAGCAAGATGCAGCTATTAGAGGTTGTTTGGTTTGTTTTGGTTTTTTCTGAAGAGTATGACTAAAAATGTTTGGAGTCTCTACACCTGGTGAGGTAATTCTCTATTTCTGCACATTGGTTTGCTTGTCTTCCATTTAGTCAGGAGAACTCAGCAAAAGCCTATTCTTAGTAGGTGGCATTTTGCATTAAGACACCTTCTGCCAACAAAGCCTCTCCAGACACAGGCCCTGAGATTGCAATGGATATGATCTAGGACAGCACACAAACACACGCTTAACTTTAATCCACACATGCTTAAGTGCCTTTTGAAAAGAGCTTTGCTCCACATTTGTTGCTAGATATCTGTTAAAAGAACCAGCAAAATGCAACTGCTTAGCTCCTACCATACATTCTTCTCCTTGGGCAGCAAAGCCGGCATGTATATTGCTGCTGGGTGTCCTCCACATGGCCACTGACACCTAGGGCAAGAGTTGCTGGCATGATAACCAACTTTATTAGCTGTTTTACATAAGCAACAGGCACCCTGTGTGGTATCAAGTCTTGCCTGAGCTGCTCCACACTCATCCAGCTGCTGGCCTTCTGCAGCAGGACTTCACAGTATCCTCTCAGGAGATGCTCCCTGTCAGTCCCAAGAGGCACCCCGTGTTGCCACAGAAAGATGGTTGGAGCTCCCCGCTGGCATGTCACCGCACTGGGACGTGCTGCGGGTGGTGTGTTTTGGCAGCAGAGGACCCGAGCCATTCCTAGAATGCCAGTGATGCCTTGCTGTGGGTTGCTTGGCCCTACCTGGTGCTGTTTGCGTAACAGAAACTGTCTGTCTGTTATCACATGGGAGATACGAAGCTGTGATTATGAAAGCTGCAGTAATGCGCAGCCTCCACACCCGGGTGCGTTAGGCACACAGCGTTTGCTCGTGTTCCCGTGCTGGGGAACACACGGCGCTTACGAAACTCTAGTACACTGCTCCATGAGATACTCTGCCAGGGACTGAGTTGTGCCCGCTTGTGCCCTGTGTTGGAGCTCTGCAGAGCTGTAATGCAGTGCAGACTGGCACATCTTGCTGCTCTGGGCTCTTATAAAGGTATATAATAAATATAATGCATGGGGTATGGTTTTTTTATGGTATCTGATGCACAGAGACATCCATGCCTGTGTCCCATCATGGCACTGACTTACCCTGCTTCCGTCACTAATGTGTTTCTTGTGACTCAGGCGAGTGAGAGGTTATTCACAACTTAAAGCCTACCAGTGTTTCCGGCAGCTTAATTCCCTTGCAGAATTTTCCACTCCTTATGTGAAGCAGTTAAAATGGAAAGGGAGAGATGGCAGCACTCTCTGGGATAGGGAGCCAGCACAGCTCACTGATTTTGGAGCCTGCTGAGATGCAAGGAGCCAACCAGAGCTGATTTTTCCCATTGCTTCTTGCTGTGGATGTTTTCCATCTGCTGCTGGGGGTGAGCTGCAGATAAGTGGGACTTTGGCAAGGGATAGGGCAGGAAGTGTGTATTGCACAGAGGCCTTGACTAAGCGAAAGGGTTTGGAGTTAGCAGCTAGGGCGAGCTTGGTGAGATCTTGATTGGTTTCTGGTTCCAAGTGGACCTGAGGAGTCATGCCTGCAATCTAGTGAGTAACATTCCCAATCATGTATCTGAGGCACTTCAACCCTGGTCATGTTGTTAAGCAGCCCATGAGTTTATGATTGATTATTTGTCATCTCAAGTGATACATCTATGTCTTGCCTACAGATGAACTCTCAAGAACTTTGTTATTTGCACATCCCCAGTGCTTCATAATCAAAGTAAATGTCATTTTCATGATCACTTCATTTATGGTCTTGGGTGTTGAAAATCATGAATCTCATCTCACCTCTTGTTGCTGGCCTTGGAGGATAAGCCTCACATTTGGAAGAAGGTATCTTCTGGAAAACAGGATTTCCCACAAAATGCTAGCATTGTCACCTGCTATTCTTGAGGAGGTTCCCACAGTAAAATCCTTGGCTGGAGCAGTGTGGGGAGGTGAGCATGCAGAGTGTCAGAGCACAGCCAAAGTGAATTCCAGCTTCCATTCAAGCAGAAACCTTCAAAGTATTTGGGCCTTTCTAAACAGGAGTATTCAATTCTTCCTTATTAAATCAGCAACACAAGAGAATGCCTTGTGTGTTCTCCACGGGGATTCAGCCTCCTCTTGGCCTATTGTCTAAACCTATATCAGCGACCTTTTAAAAGAGCAGCTGAAATCCAGTCAGACACAATTAATAGACACTTTGCTTATACTTGACAGACATGCAAGGTAAGAATGAGGATGTTAGCATGCCAGCCATGCGAATGAGAATGCTGTCACGCTGAAGTATTCTTGGCTGGTTCTGGTGGTGTCCTAAACCAAAGGACAAACCACAGGACAAACCCCCAAAAATGTTCTAATGTTTCATGAATGTTTTGAACACCTCCATCTCATGGGGGCTCCCATGCTCAACACCACACAAGTCAAGTGGCTGATGTATACACAAAATCTTCTTCAGCAGGCAAGAGCTGTCAGTTGCTGAGTACTGATACACAGTGGTCCCTGGAGTGAGCCTTACCTGGCTGCATGGTAGGTCTTGGACAGACCTGTCTGTGTGGCACATGCCACTAACTGAGAGCAGTTTCCTATGTCCCGTGCACATTGCCAGTACCAATGACCAGACCAAACACTCCCAAACATTTTCAAAGTGATTTCTTTAAATATATCAATTCCCACACTTTTTATCAGGTTGGGTTCTTTATAAATGTGAATATTATACATTTATGTATATGTGCATTCCCTTAGATATATATTATGTACTTACATATTATGCATCTATTACATGTTGATGTAATCTTTTTGGATTTCAGTGAAGTTTTTGATCCTATCTCTCACAGATCCTTCTGGATAAAATGTCCAGCACACAATTGGATAAACACATCATATAATGGGTGAGCAACTGGTTCATGGGTCAGGCACAAAGGGTTACAGGGAATGGGCTGGCATCCAGCTGGAGACCTGGCACTAGTAGGTTCTGCAGGGTTTTACCTTAGACTCTTCAACAACTTCAAAAACAACTTGGACGCAGGACTGGAAGGGATACTAAGCAAGTTTGCAGACAGTACAAAACTGGGAGGAGCTGTTGACTCACTTGAAGTCAGAGAGGCCCTGCAGAGAGACCTCGACACACCAGAGGGCTGGGCAATCACCAACCATGTGTAGTTCAACAAGGGAAAGTGCCGGATTCTGCACCTGGAATGGGGAAACCCTGGATTTGGGACAGACTGGGGAATGAGATGCTGGAAAGCAGTGGCACAGAGAGGAACCTGGGGCTCCTGGTTGATAGCAAGTTGAAGTGGAGTCAGGAGTGTCCTGGCAGCCAGGAGGGCCAAGCATGTCCTGGGAGCATCAGGCACAGCATTGCTGGCCAGACCAGGGTGGGGATTGTCCAACTCTGCTCTGCACTGATGCAGCCTCACCTTCAATACTGTGTGCCAGTTTTGAATGCCACAATGTAAGAAAGAAATTAAGCTATTAGAGAATTTCCAAAGGAGGGCAACCAAGGTGCTGAAGAGCCTTCAGTGGAAGCTGTATGAGGAGCAGCTGAGGTCACTTGGTCCATTCAGCCTGGAGAAGAGAAAAGTTAGGGGAGACCCCATTGCAGTTACAGCTTTCTCATGAGGGGAAGAGGAGGGGCAGGTACTGATCTCTTCTCTATGGTGGCCAGTGACGGGACACAGAGGAATGGCCTGAAGTTGTGTGAGGAGAGATTTAAGCTAGATATTAGGAAAAGGTTCTTCAGCCAGAGTAGTTGGCCAAGGAACAGGCTCCCCAGGGAAGTGGTCACACCACCAGCCTGACAGAGTTCAAGAAGCATTTGGGCAATACTCTGAGGCACATAGTGTCATTCCTGGGGCTGTCCTGGGTAGTGCCAGGAGTTGGCTTCTTAATTGGTCACTTCCAATTAGGAACATTCTGTTATATTTATTTCCTTGCAAATATTTCTCCAGAAATGAAGACCTGCCAAGTCCTTATCTATTACTGTGTGCCATTAGTGTTGTACTGCCCTGTTGGTCAAGTTCATGGCCCCATGCTGGAAATGCTGGTCACTTCTTCACTGATGCCAGCCTCCTTCCCAAAGAGAAGACAGTTTAAATAAAGCAGATGGACAAACTCTGAGAGAGAAAATACAAAAAGTAGTTGTTTCTCTAAGATAATATGGATAATATGGAAGGTCCTAGAAAGAACAGGGAAAGGGACTCAGATTTCCTGGCCCTCAGATCAGAGATTGATAAAGCTGTCTCTCCAAGTGATGCACCAAAATCTCCAGAATTAACCTTCAACTTGGACTTGAAAAGCTGCAATAAAGGCCCTTCAAAACAAGTATTTGGCAGACAATTTCTATAATGCTTTTTTTTTTTTTATTTTGGGAACATTTTGATCCTCTTGTGGGTTGCCAGCAAAGCAGATGTAAGGTGGAGTTTTTGATTCATTCAGTCATGAGAGACTGAGCAGTCTGGTTCAATAAGGATGGGCCAGGTCTCTCTGTCAGGGGTTAGGCCAGGTCTCTCTCTCAGGGTTAGGAGTGCTGGATGAAGGACATAACTTTCACTGAAGGTTGGCACAAAAGAAGAAAGTCTGGTTTATATTCAGGTATTTTTAAAGCCCATTTTCCAAAGGAAACAGTGCTTCTTTGGCTGCCCATCCTCCCTTTTCCAAGTACCTTTGTAACATGTCAGTCAGCTTCAATCACATCTGAAAGAGCAGTAGAAGCTTCAAAACCAGTAATGTGGTTGTCAGAATAGGTGAAATGATAGAAACCAGTGATTTCCGAAGGAAAGATGGGGAGATCCCAACCGTTAGACATCAGCTGCCACTCCATCACCACATGTGAACACGACTTGCCCTCTGGCAGGTATCTGGCTCTAGATTATGCGCACTGCTACTGTCCCTTGCATGTTGTGGGACAAGAATTAATGAAGTGGGTGAGGAGAAGATGTCTGGGGACAAAGAACATCCCAATTTTCACTAGAAACTCCAGGCTTTGCTAGCCCTGTGGCTCAAAGGGCAAGTTATTTCTTTTACATGTGGGCAATGCTGAGGAATCTTGTCGTTTTGCCGGGAACCTGAGTCCCAGTCTCCTGCAGGAGCCAGTGCCAGCTCCAGGGTATGCTCTGTGTCACACACATGTTCCTCTGTCCACTGTTCTATGGGGGTCTCAGCCTGTCAGGCCACTGTTGTCAGCAGCAGCCAAAGTGGACATGAGCATGAGACAAAAGACAGCTGAGAGGACAGCAAAAGTCTGCCAGGAGAGTAAATGAATGACGGCCTCAGCCACACAAATAATACCTGGCTATTTGAAATAGCAACTGAAAGGAAAACAGGTTGGGCAAGCCTCTGGGAGCACTTGGGCCAACTATAGATTGCTTAGGGCACGCTGAGCACACCACACACTGTCATTTAGTAAGCACTGGCCACTGGTGTGGTGGGAGAAGCCCTCAGTGCCAGGATGTTCACTCAAAGGCATCCAGGACATCCAGCCCATCTTACCACAGGAGCTGTCAGGCACCACTAAGTGAGGACACACAAGGACTTTCTAGGCTGGAGTTACATGATTGTGTGTCTGAGCCACAGGGACTTGTCACACTGGCCTGGCTACTAGTCCATGAGAGTCTGGGAGTCTGGCTATTAATTTTGGGAACTGGGATCAGATCCATGGTTGGAAGCAGAAGCTCTCTATGATGAAGTGACTGCACCCTGGGGGTGACTTGTGCGTGGCCTTTGGGCTCTTTGTGTTATCTGATAATTCAGATAAAAGCCCAATTCCCCTTTAAACTTTTAAGCACTTTATAAATTATCACAGAACCTTAATCTCTCTTTTCATGAGATAAGGGCCTTCTAAGCCCCAAACTCTAATTGAATGGCTTTGGTTGTTTTGTTTTAAGCCCCTCTTTGGAGGAAAGCTGGCCCATCATCCTGAGAAATGCCTTCCAATGTGATCTCAGCTGGAGTAGGGTTCAGATGGGCTGCTGGGGATAGGCCCAAGCAAATACTCTGGTTGGTTTGTGCTTATAGAGGAGAGCATGGAAAAAGGATAGAGCAAACAGTGGATATAGATTTATCTACCTCTACACTCCTCTGCTTTAGCAAGGGCATGGAAAATGCACAAGCCTGCTGGAGAATCAGCTGTTGCTGGCCCTACTGTCCAATCTGCCCAGAGATGTTTGCACCTCTGATTAAATTGATCCATACCTACTAATTTATCTAACTGCTTTTGAACATGGTGATTCTTCCTTGAGTATTCACTGTTCTCCAAAGGGACATGAACATCAAACAGGAGAGATGGACCTCAGGAAACCAGTCCAGAGTTTGTTGGTTTGTGGGAATAGCTTCACCATCCAAAGGATTCACTAATGACAAGAGACAGAAGGATCCCATCCCTGCACATCCACTCAGAGCCGCTGGTATTTCAAGCAGACTTTCACAGAGCTGTTCATGAATGAACTGGTGCTGGGGGGCCATCTGTGGAAACTGATGAATGGTTTCATGGAACAAACAGCAGAGATTGAAAGAGAGAGGGAGGAGAGAGTCAGAAGAGGAGATCTGAAACAGGGCAAGGTGAAGCAGGAATAAAGTATTCTGCAAGGAATTACATGGTAGGACTCGGTAAAGAATACTGTTGTCCCCCAGGCTTTAGGGATGGCTCTTCTGGTCCTGTGAGTGACTGAGACATGGACCCAGACCAGCAGGGAACCTAAATAGTTTATTCAAAAGAAATTATCTGGTTTTGTACACTTTTTCAAGACACAGTATTTCCTTATATGGTAATTCTCACTACCTGACCTATCCCATGTTGCCACGTCAGTGACACGCGTTCTAAATGTCCTTCTGTGGGGTGATCCCACACTGTTCACCCACCTGTCAGCTGCTGGCAGGCTCCTCTCCTGTAGGGTTCTGCTGTGTGACACCTCCTCCCTCAGGGTCTGGCAGAGACAAGCCTCTCCCTGCTGCCATGTGCCTCTTTGTGCTGCCATGTGCCTCTTTGTGCTGCCATGTGCTCCTTTGTGCTGCCATGTGCTTCTGCAGGTCCATTCCATTGCCCAACTCCATCCCATCTCTTCCCAGGTGGTCCCACCTCTGGCATCCTCAGAAATTGCTCCATGCTTTCTACACAGCCATCCAGATTTACAACATCTGCTGCAACAAAGCATGGTCACTGTGATAGAAGCTCCCAGCACTCAGGGGAGGCTGAGGATGACCGTGTGTTGGGATAACCATTTGTAACCCCTGCAGAGAAGCTGGACAGCTTGCACAGTGCAAGGCTTTTGTTGTAGGGAGCTCTCAGTCCTATGCCCTCTCTGATGGGGAGACATGGACCCAGAATAGCAGCCAACAAAAGACAAAGGGATGAAGTGCTGGGTGGTGCTAGCAATAAGTCAGGCTAGCAAGAAGCAGTCCATGCCGGGCATTTTACATGGCACAGCCATGGCACTGTGCAGTGCATGGCACAGTGCAGTGCAGGGTGACAGTGCCTTCACTGTCACCCTGAATTCAAACTCTCTTTGAACAACAGAGGATAAAATCATTAAGATGTCCCAAAGCCATCCTAGTGGCATGCAAAATGTGACAAATGTCCTCCAGCATGCTCTGTGTCCTCGGGAAAATTAGTGAAGGACCAAACCACCTGTGCACCATGAAAGAACTCACATCGCTATCAACGTGGCTGGACATAGCAATGGATAAATACTTAGCAGAACAAGGAAGAAGTGTACACAAAAGTCTTGGCTAAAATTAAAGGGTGCAGCATTTCTATAAGGCAGCAATGTATGTTGTTATTATTATCTGCATGTGGTATCTGCTACTACGGCTCACTGTCATGGTCAGAGCAGGAAAAAAGGAGTCAGAACACTTGGGGTCCTCTCATAACTCTGCATATGGTTTATTTGTTGTCTATGGGCAATTCGCCTCATATTTGCTGTCTGTTTTCTACTCTGCAAAAGGAAAAAGTAATAATTATTATTGAGTCTCTGGTCTGTTGGGAGGTGAAACTGATATAAAATGCCCAGCAGTCCTGATATGAAAGGTTCTATGTATGTCAATGCTGTGGTATACTCTGCTTTCTGCTTTCTGCACTGCTGATCTGAAAGCTGAATCTCAACATCTGGACCTCCAAATACCCTGAAAGATGTAGCTCAGTAGCCCTTGTTGGAAAGGGCCGTGGCTTTCCTTCTGTCACTTTTCCTCTCTCGGAACTCTTCTTGGAGCAGACATCTGTGACCTGTGCTCCCCACTCTGCAACATCTATCCAAAAGCATAATTCCTGAGAAAGGAGGCTTCAAAATATGCCCCCAGTTCCTCCCCTGGAGGCCGGGTAGAAGAATCAGAGACCTAAGTCTCAGAGTCAGGATCAACACTGCCTAGGACTAGCTCACAAACTATGGAGATGAAAGAGTAAGAATCTACATAGCAAGGGAGGTTAAAAATATTGTCAAACCTCTCCAGTGCGAAAGTGGTGGAATTAAGGTTTTCTTTGCATCTAGGATTTAACTGCCTGGACGTAAGGAGATCAGATACTATAGAAATTTTGCATTTTTCCTATGTGTTTTTCTGATTTACATTGCTGAACATTAATTTGTCATCTCTAGGGAAGGAAACCAGAGGTGTTTATGACACACAGTCTTGGTCATGGTAGAAATCTAAAGGTGTGTGAAGTGAATGAAATTAGGGTAGACCTGACAAGTATTTTCAGGTAATGCCTGGAAACTGGGACTGGAAGATTCAGCAAGATTTTACAAGGCAAATGTTTATGTATTTCATAGAAAGCAACATTTCCATCAACGTGCCGCACCCCACATATGTTGACAGAGGGACATGCAGATGTTCTGGTCTAGGACCAGTGTGGTTTGATGCTTGAGAGTTCTGTGTGGACATACAGCACACTCACTTGGGGCAGAAACTTTGCAGCAATAGAGCTGCCAACCCTGCCAAATCTGATCAACATGAGTATCAAGCTCATAACTGGATCAAAATTCAGGGATATTTTTCTTGGGGACAGCAGAGACATATTCTTGGCATCTAGGCACTTGTCTTGCCTAATTTCAAGTTCTTGCTTTAAACTGCAAAATCTCAGTTAATGAGTTTTAAGTGTTGATTTTTTTAGCATGGACAGAAGAACCTCTTTGCCTTCTGGTACTCTGAAAATGGTTGAAATCCCTAAATGTGAATGGATCTTTTTTGTTCGGTTGTTTTCCTTTTTTACTCCTCTTTTTCTTGTAACAGGCTAAGGCAGATGCTTGACCTGGAAAATGTCAGCCCAAGTGGCAAAAGTGGAAAGTTACAAAGAATTGAAACCAGAACTGGGAAAGACAAGTAAAATAGGTGCTAGTTCTTACATTCTCTAGGACAGAGCAGACCAGGTCAGAGCAAGACACAGTCATCACTGCTGGGTCCTGGGGAAAGCCTTTGCCTGCTCCCCTTGGTGAAAACCTGTTTCTCTGTCTCTGCTACAACATTGCCTGCATATCTCAATATTCACAGCTCCTTGCACGGCCAGTAACTTCAGGACTGCTGTTCCCTGGCAGGCCCTGGTGTGGACTCAGGGTTTTTTACCATCTCAGTAGAGTGCTTTTTCTTTCCACTTCTTTACTGGGGCGAGCCTTTTCCCAGGGTGGCAAGCAGAGTGTTTCCCCCTGGTGCTGCATAAAGCTAGCAGCCAGCTCTGGGCGATGGACTGGGTTTTTTTGCCAATCTCATCTCATTGGGAAGGGCCAGAGATGAGGCCTGAGGGAAGCTCTGATTCATTCTGTCCACAGCTTTTTTAACGAGACCATTCCCATTGTCTGTGAGTGCTGGGTAGGAGAGCAGATCTGCATTGAAGGCTGTGCTTGGGCCCAGGATGAGAGGCTGTATGTGTATGCCTCTGCACTCTTGGGCTGGTGAGAGGGCTGGGTGTCACAATCTGGGGTACAGACCAGTGGTACACTCTCGTGTTGCCAGTTCTGAGCACTGAATAGCAGCAGTGTTTGTGCATGAGATGAAATGCTGCCACCCACCTCAGTGCTGCCAGGGGGTGGAGAGTGGGTGGTGGGGCTGGGGTCTCCCCAGGGATGCAGTCTGGCAGCCATGGAGAGCGCAGAAGACAGGCCATTGCCTCTGTATTTCTGGGCAAGGAGCTCCTGTGGAGCAAGTTATTAAGTAACAGCTATGACTGCTGCTGACTGGTGTCAAAAAGGCTGATGTTCACATCCACTTCATCACAGAGTGATGAAGCAAGTCAGCAGAGCAGCAGGAAGCAGCTGGCAGGCAGGTGAGCATCTCTGCGCATTGTAATAAATGCATTGCAGTTGCTTTTCCACCTAAGGCACCCCAGCACCAGGATGGCCAGATGTGTATAAACCCATTATAGAGCAGGCACTGAAATGCCAGTGGTGCCTTTGAGGGTGATAGTCCTCCCTCTCAATGGGACAATGTTAGATCTCACAAGACAGAAGTGATACAAAGAGGGCCTCTGCTGTTTTCTGTCCAGTTGGATCTTGCATTCCCAGCTCTCTTGTTTCCCCCTTGCTCTCAGTTCATGTGATACCCTGAGCTAGTAACAATGCCTGTGTGGCTGTGTCCAGCATGAAACAGACACATATGTTCTTCCTTCTGACACATGCAGCAAAACCAGTATAAGATGAAAAGGGTTTTGAATGAAAGAGCCTGCTCTCATGGATTCTCTCCATCCCTAGGAAGCACTTCCCTTTGGAGAGGTGTTTATAGTATTGCAAGGTTCAGGGGGTTATTACTGACTGGGAAAATGAAGAATCAGCATGCATGTGGATGTCTATGCAGTGGATGTGTGTGTTCCCAGGCTGTCTTTTCTCTCTGTACACCTCCTTTGATACTCACCCTTATTTTCCCAGTTCCGCACCTCTTTTTGTTGTCAAGTCTTTCCCTTTGGACACTAATGGGTGTTTTTCATTCCTCTTCCACCCTTTCATCTCCACCATGCCATCTGTACTCTCCAGCAACAAGAAGAAAACCTGTGTCCATTCTTCCTGATCCTCCTGGTCCCCTCTTGGCACATAGACTTATCACCCCAACACTGCATATAAAGCCTTTTGTCTCCCACACCACTCCCACTGAACGCCCCCTGCTTTCCTCTCCTAGCCCTGTGCCACTTCCCAGGCATGCACACAGCCTTCCATCCTCAGAGGCAATCAGAAAGTGGGCCAGAAGTCATGGATGTGTTTCAAAACCACTTGGTAACTCCTGGATCCTTTGAAGTGTAGCAGGAGCTCCCAAAGAGAGTCACGTCTTTCTATTCTCATTAGGATTTTATGCTTTCAGGCCAAACTTAGCACACAGTTAGCAGGCTGTCCAGAATGCTTGTCAGAGTCAGGAATTTGGAGGAAGCAGAGTAAGACTTTAAAAAAAAAAAAAAGGCAGCCTAGACTGAATAACCCAGAGACTCTGCTTCTGATAGCTAATGTTGCTGCATAGCTTGGCTATGGCAGGCTTTGCCATCTTGCTTGCCACAGGCTCCTCCTCATCACAGGAGCCAAATTGGATGGAACCACTACTATAGCTCCATTCCTTCCGGCCTGGGGTCTTCACAGTTTGCTCTGGCAGTGGTTTTTAGTTGGGCACTCATGCATAAGTAGAGTCAGGGGATTTTTCTGTATATTTTTCCTTCTGACACCTTATGCCCTTCATCATACAGACATGGCCCTCCCTCTATTTTTTGGTGGTGGGATCCTTGACCCTGTATGTGCTTTTCTAGGTTGCAAAGTGCATTAGTACATGGCTCTCCTTGTTCTTGGCTTCCACTGACCACTGAGGAAAACTGCAGCCCCTTGATTTCTAGCCTGAGGGGTTTAGTTGGATATTGTTATAAGGGTCAAAATAATAAAATGAGACAAGGGGAACCAGAGAAGAAGATCCCTGCTCCCTGAGGTAATCTTGGAAGAGGTCAGTCCAGGTTTGGCTGTCAACTGTAAGCGCTCTTAGTCAGGCTGAGACAGCACACAGTGTTATGCTACGTGCTCATCTGCATTGATCAGCCCCACAATTTCATGCTAGGAGGCACTTGGACACTTTGAGAAGAGCCCGGCCTTCCTCATCCAACCTGGCTTGCAGCATGGAAAAGTCTCCAGCAACTGTTCCGCTGCCGGCGTATGGGAGGAGGCGCAGGCGTGTGTATTTTGGAGAGGGAGAAGCATGGTGCCTCGGGGGCCGAGGAGCGCGCCCATGGCACAGACACCCTCCTCCTCCTCCTCCTCCATGAGCGGCACCAGGAGCGGGCACGTTGTGCACGCAACCACCAAAGCTGCCGCTGGGCGCAGGGCGGGATCACACCCAAAACTTCTTTGTTTTTGCAACACAAAGGTGGAGACGGAGCGTCAGGGAAGGGGAAGTTCTGCTTGTTCTTCCCTCCCGGTGAGGCGTCCTGCATCCACACCGCTGCGTGTCTGGGGCTGCCGGCAGCGGCAGCGCTGCGGGCCAGATTTTCAGCACCACTTCTGCTGCCCCTCGGGGGATGGGATTCATTATTGTCCTCGGTGAGAGTCGAGCGCTATTAAAAATGCAGCTATTTCAGGCTAAACTGGCCTTTATTTTGTCAGTCTCACAATGAAATTGATACATGTAGAAGTAGGGGGTGCTTTTTGAAAGCAACTTTTCTGTACTACGAAGGATACCCATGGAAGGATACACCAGCACTGAAATATTAATGCTAGCTCATCCCTATCTGCCCAAGTGACAAGGACAGCAGTTATTTAGGGCTGAGGAAGTTGCTGAATCATGGGAGCCCCACCAGGTTCCCCTGATGTCGTACCAGGTGCCAGCACCCAGAGACCGGTGTACAAAGTGCTTGGGAGCGCTGCAATGCAAGCAGGAGGATTTTTTTGAGTGCACCCAACATACCTGAGTTTCCACCTAGCTGAAGTGAGCTGTAGGGGCAGAGAGGGGCATGAAGGGGGCAGGTGGTGCAAGCAGCTGGAGGTCTGTGACTAGGGGTCAACAGAGCCTGGATGTCTGGGAGGATGCAGGGAAGGGGCTTTGAGCAGCTTTGCTCTTGTTGATGGAGGTGTTGGCAGTGGTTCTGGTCCCAGCCTGTGGAAACGGGCAAACCCCTCCTGGCAAGTGAGCTCTGTGCTAAAGAGAGGCACGGATGAGCACTTGCAATCAGTCGAGATGTGTGCATGAGAAGTGCCAGGCAAATGCAAACTTGTCCTCCTCTGCCAGGCAGTTACAGTGTATATCATCATGATCCTTTGCAAACAGGGGTGCAGCAGGATCGTGGGCAGAGTGCTCTGATCTAAGGGTTGATGCCAAACTCAGCAGATAAGTATCTGAATGAGGAATCATCCAGATGAGGAACCCTGCAATAGGAGAGCAGAAGAGTAGGAAGGAGACAGCATGCTCTATGGATGCCTGTCCTGAGGAGCTTGCTTCCCTGTCAAGCCTGGGAGCAAAACCTTGGTGTGTTTGACACAGGAACTTTCACCAGTTTTTGACAGCACTTGAATATGTGGAAAACATTTTCTGCTCTCTGCAAAGGTTATGGAGTGATGCTTCCAGCTGTCAACCCTGTGCTGTCTCTGGCTGGGACTAGGCAGGGAAGTGTGAGTGGCTGAGAGCAGCTGGGCTGGGGAAACAGAGGAGCCCAGGTTTGCTCCTCGGTCTCGGCACAGCACACAACAGAGGTCTTCTCCCCTTCTCACCCCTGCCTCCTTTCTCTGATGAGCAGCACACTGGGAATGAGCTTAAAGCCTGTCAGCCCTGCCTTGATCTCCATGTGCACTCCACATCTCTTGTGACTTTGTCAACACAGCCGGCCAGATGCTGTCTCTGGCGACAGGGCTGCCTCCCGGGCAGTGAGCAGAACAGAGTGGAGGTGAGAAATTCCCTCCGGGAGAGATAAGCAGAACTCTCCTTCGTGTCCCTTTCTCTGCTTGTCCCCTCCTGCAGCTGCTGATGCAAGACAGGGAAGACCTCTAGGGACAAGTGTGGGGATGCTGAGTCAGGCAGGCAGGCAGGCAGGAAGGAAGGAAGAAAGAAGGGAAGTTAAAGAGCAGCTGAACCTGCTTCTCTCACTGTGATGGAGGTTGCTTTTGACCTGAGGCAGTAGCTTGGGGCTAATGAGGGAATTTAGCACCTAACTAGTCAGAGAGCTTTGACCCCAAGCAGCAAGGCATGAAAGCACTTCAGCACCTTGCTTTAGGCACTCACCATGTGAACTCCCTTTGCCCCAGTCCCACAGTGCCTGGTTTCTTTCTGCAACAAAGCTTCTCATGTGGTCAAATCGGGACAGGGAATGAGATGGGGTCTCTGGAAACGCCTTTCCATAGTAGATACATGCTGGTGTGATGGTGAGGCTGCATTTGAGGCCACTCCTTGAGTCTTGCTCCTTTCCTGGAACAACTACTGCATACAGTCCACTGTTCCTGTAAGCAATCCAAGTCCTCTTTGTGACAACACGATGGAGGCGCCAGTCGGGGAGTGTGGGCTTGAGCTCCAGCACTTTCAACATTTGCAGTACTGGTTTCAGTGCTTGGACAGGCTGGTCAAGAGGGCATGCAAGGACTTTTGACAGTATGGCTTTTTAACAGCCTGAGGGAAGGAAAACACTGGCTGCTGGGAGCAGGGGAGCAGAATTTCAAAGGTGGGTCTGGGTGGGTCTAAATGTGCACTGCTCCCCTTTGTCACCTGGCCTGGCCTTCAGCGGGCCAGTGCGACCCAGCAGCATGCCATGAGCAGCAGCAATGAGATGAGTGTGAGCCCTCCCCAGCTGGGACAGGCAGGCTCCTGGAGCCCAGCGTGGGGAGATCATTCCTCGTTACCCCTGCGGATGTTACCTGCGTCACAAAGGACGTCAGCTCCAAAACTGCTGATAGGAACAGGGATATTTCTGCGTGGAGGAGTGTGCAGGGGGGAGATCTGGAAGAATATACAGACTCAGCAACCCTCCTACCCCCAGCTCCCAACATGGAATCCTGGGCCTGTCCACAGAGATCAGGGAGCTGGTTTTACAGCACTCATTAAGTGGAGATGGTAGAAGCAGAGTGGAAAAACACAGGAAGGGATGGTGTGGGACTGTGGCCTTCCAGAATGGTGGGAGAGTGGGTGAGCTGCTTGGAGACAAGTCCACACAGAGGCAAAGCTCTTCTATGTAGCTGGGACTGCTGGTTTGACCCTTGAGGATGTTACCTATCTCTAAGATTTGTTTGCAGCTTCCGAACTGGTTGCACCTTTCCGAGAAGAGTGCAGGAGCAGGACAGTCTTTGTCACACTCAATGTGAATGGTGCTAGTGATAATAGTAAAACCATACTTAAGCATGATCTCAATCCCATTTTAACTGCCTCCAAGGCCACGGTTTATGTGGACTAGCCATGCAGTTAAAGACTTCTCTCCTACCAGCTAATTGATCTTTACTGGACCCTTGGGCAATCTCTCACAGATATTAAATATGCAAACACAAGTGATCCCTATTGCATGCCACCTGAGGTCACTGAAAGCACAGCAAGGGTGCCTTTGTGTGCTGTGTCCCCTCAGGGAAATTGGCCACACTGAGATTGCCCAAAATGAAAAGTGCCATCTTTTTAACTCCATCAAAGGGCAATGAGCCTGATGTTCAAGGCTTTGGTTTAGGTGTAGCTGCCTCTATTTTGCAGGCAACCACGAAGGCTTCTGAGTGCTTTCTAATGAGGTCAGTTCCTTCAGGGGTGAAAGGAGACTGGGTGCCTTCCAAGCCAAGATGCTAATGGGAGTAAGCATATGGCGTATGCGTGTAAATTATAACCCAGCTACGTGCTAACATGCCAGCACCTTCCTGGTCCTGTTTTCTGGAGTCTCCCTGCTGCCCCAGGGGTGAAGAGTTCCATTCATCCTGTAGGCCACCCAGCTCTCCAACTGAGAAACTCTGAATTTTTAAGTGATGGATTTAAAGCTATTGAAAGGAAGCAGGATTAGCAGGGTGAGAGACCTTTCAACCACTTATCTGTGCCTGCCCTGGATGCTGTGAATCACTGTGCTCCCCAGGCACTTCCCTCTATGCCCCACACAGGGAGCCCTGTTCTGCCCCACAGTCTGGAGCAGAACTGATCTTACCTCCCCTCACCAGCCCTGGCTTCTGCTTCCCAGCCACTAACTATGGCAGGACAGGAGTGAGACACAACACACAAGAGTTTTCCTCTCTGCTCCATGCTGGTGATGGAGAATGCCCTCCCTCAGACTGGATTTCCCCTCTCCCCTGCCTGAGAGCCCTCCAGCTGGAGACTGTCATATCTGCCCTGGAGGTCATTGTGCTGGGGATGAGGGGGTGCAGGAGCCCAGCACAGAGAGGGCACGTTTCCCTCCCAAAGCCTCCCTCCTCTGGTCCCTTGGCCCCATCCCCGAGTTGCTCAGTCCTGCTGAGGACCTCTGTCTTCCCCGACCCTTCCCTGACTGAATTCTGCCCCTGCACCTCTTTGTCCTGCACCCCATGTTGATCCCAATTCTTGGGCCTCTTGCAAAGCCCAGCAAGGTATCAGCTCTGCCACATGGTGGCACATTTTATGGAACCAAGAATGAGGCCTGCAGCAAGAGAGACACTCAGCTGTGCCTCCTCTCCCATGACAGCATTGCTGTAGGGTGCAGATGCTCATTTGGAATATGATGGCACTGCTTGGGTGCTGAGGGAAAGGGTTTTGCCGCCAGAATGGCCCCCAGCAAGACAGGTTCTCTGGGACTTGGTATGACTCCATGGCCAAGGCTGGGAGTGGATACCTTGGTACTGGTGCACAGTGTCAGCCTGTGGCTGCTTTGTTCCCCAAGGGTAAATCTCCCAGCTTGTTTATTTTTCATTAAGCCTCTTCATTAAGGCTGTTTCTCATGTGAAAAAAGGGAAGAGGGGATGAGGGTGCAAGGAGGGGGCAGTGACAGCCCGCCCAGGTTAAGGCACCAGCTCTGCTGAGGCACAGGCTCAGCTGGGCACCCAGGGCTGTCAGGAGCCAGGGCTGGGACCGGGAAAAGAGGAGACCCCTGTGCCTCCTGCTGCCCTAGAGGAGAGGGCTGGGCACATCCAGCCAGCCCGTGTGCCTGCAGGCTCTGGAGACTCCCAGTGGAGCAGGGTCTGCCCCAGTGGGGCCCTTATCTCTGCTCGTATCCCTCCTGGAGCTCCCACCGTGCTGATAAGGGTCTGGGGGAGAGCAGAGGCCAGGAGAGGTCTGATTTATGGCCCCTCAGCCCCCCCAGTGGCTCCAGTCTCTGTGGCTCCTGCCAGCTCAGCCAGCCCCATGTCTGTGGGGACAGGCTTTCCTGGGAGAGGGTGTTTGCATTGCAGGGGGTGCCTGCGCCCTCGACAAGGGTCACATTGCTTTTTAATTTCTTGCTGGAAGAGCATCTGGAAAGTGTAGCCAATTACTGGATGGAAGACTCCCTCACAAAACCATGGTATTTATGAGATCCCCCAGCCTGTGGGGGTGCTGACCGCAATTAGAGGAGATGAGGGAGTGAAAGTTGCCTGTGGTGAACTCCAGGACAGTAGAGCTGGAGAAGAACTCTCTGGCCACTGCTGTAGGGGCAGTAACTCCTGGGGTGATCTGGGAATGGGTGACAGACCTGAGGGCTAGAGGAGAAAAGGCAGTAACAGAGAGTTTGCTGTTGGGAGGAGATGAGGAAGATGGAGCAGGATGGGAATGGTATGTGGGGCTGGTGGGACAGAGATGGACTGGGGGTAATGTGGAGAAATGTAGTGTTTAGACTGTGATGAAGACGTGGGGTGCATGAGGAGGGTTGTGCACGTGTAGCCTGACTCCTTTGCTGTGTCCAAGACCCCAGTGTGTAATCTGATACAACAGATGTTAGGCCTGAAGATTTGTGCCCATGTGTAACCCTCTTGGGCCCCACAGAGGGGCTTCTAAACATGCTTCAGTGTCATACACGTCCCTTAAATGCTGTGTGCTGATGAGGCAGCATTAAGGGGTCATCAGCCTTGTCCATTCCCGACAAATTTTTGCCTGCATAACCCCATTAATTAAGGGAAGGAAAAGTCATCCTGTCCCTCCCATCAATACAGTAATGCTGGCAAGTCTTAAGATAATGTGCTGCTCTGCTGGCAGAAAATTCATCCAAAATAAGCCACCTTGGCATGTGCAGACTTTTTGCCAGCTAAAGCTGAGTCTCTGTTGGGAGTGTTTTCCTTGCTGGTAATGAGGTGCCCTGTGTGGTGGCAGGTGAAGAAGCTTGTGGTCAGCAACTTGTGAGTCAAGTGGTAGAAGAGGACCAACAGGAGACTCACTTCATTTGTTCCCTTGTCCCCACAGGTCCCATCTCCTCAGTGATCTTTTTCCTGAAGTGGCTCCCACCAAGCTTAGGGTTGGTTCTTGCAGGCCTTGCCCCACACCTCGTGCAGTGCATTAGCTGCCAGGGCAGTTGTGCTGCTTAAAGACATGCACCCATGCATGGAGGCAGCAGGGCTGTCCTCAGCAGCTCTGGCTGCAGCCTGAGAGGAGCTCCGTGCGTGCAGTAATTGGAGAGATCAAGGCTGAGTGCGCCCAACAGACCGACAAAGCCAATTACCCCTCAGGAATTTCTGCTCCTCAGGCTTGGATGGTGATTACAAAACCATTGCCATTAAAAATTAGCCAAGAGAGAAACTTGTTGCCAGAGTCTGGCAGAATTTCCCATGCCCATCTGATATACAGAGTGACCACAAAATGTGCAGCAGCCAAACCATGGGTATCACCTTTTCCCAGGCCTGACATTCCCCTCTACTTTAGGAGGTGGGTAGCATGACACACAAGTGCATGGATATCCACAGGAACAGTGCATGTGTCCACGTTTGTTGGCACACAGAGCAAATAAACTGTAAAGCTGCAGTAATAGGAGGTTGTGAAACCAACAGTGATTGCACTGACAACTTCCATTTCTGGCTGTGTGCTCTGGGCCCAGCTGCAGGGTCTCAGGGTGGAGGTGGAGGAGGGACGAGTGGCTGCAATACAGGCGGGGGGAAGGGGTCTTGCTGCTGAGATCTTGTGTCCTGGACGCTCACTGGGAGGAAAACCATGTCCTGCCCTCACTCTGTACAGTTGGCAGTGAGATCACTGGGTGTATGAGGTGAAGGGAAAGAGCAAGAAGGCTACAACTGGACCAGTACCACAGGCCTGACTGCCCTATTCCTCTTTTGGATTCATCCTGCCTCCCTGGCCTCTCTGCTCAGCGTGGGCGTTCACTGCAGAGTTAATGGGATTATAACTCCAGTGTTGCTGGTAACTTGTGTCTTATCCACACCCACATCCCTATAAATCGAAGATGCTTTTCGAGCTGGCTGGCCAGCCAAGGAGATAGGCTAGAGTGCAGCCCCAAGGCTGCTGACGTAACTGCTCTGCAATGTGGGTGCAGCTACCCCCTCTCCCGTACTGCCAAGTCCTCCAGGGGCTCTCTTCCCTCCTCTGGGTCACACAGACATCTCCCCTCCCAGTCCTCTGGGAGAGGGTTTGTAGAGCTATGCCATTTCCTGCACAGCACACGGGGCTGTGGGATCACCCCTCAAAAGCATGGAGAGGAGCCAGTAAGGCACAGCTGCTCTTCTGCAAAGTCAGCTAATGAAGAGGGAGGCTGGACAGTAAACTACATGAGTTAACTCCATCATGTGGATGAACACTTGCTGGCATAAACCCTGTGCATCCTAAAGGTTGGATCTTGAAGTAGAAGAACTGGGGGAATCTCACAATATGCTGCTAGTCTTACTATTTTTCATTTCTTCTCCCCTCTAGGGTTTGGTAGAGGAGCTAGGAAGTTTTCTATAATAGTCTCTTTTTTGTTTGTGGGAATTCTCTCCTATGCAAAGAAAATAACACCATGCTGGAGTCCATTGAATCTCAGGCCCAAAGTAGTCCACATGGATTCAAAGGGAGTTAAATCTCAGATTAGGCTAATGATAGCCCTTTGCACTACATGACTATCTCTCTAGTATATTCCTCCTCCTTTTATTCTCTTTTTACTACCTCAGTTTTGGTAGAATATTGTCCTTAAAACCCTCTTAGCAATGGCTCTGTGAATGCTTCCTGGGAATTCACTACTCCTTGTAACTGCAACCACAGGTCACTGTTACCACCCTGGCATGCTGCTGATGCTGTTTCCTGATCTGTGAAGAAGGAAGGAGGAGGGATGTGATCAGGTCACTTGGCCTTTGATTCTCCTGTCTGGGGGAATTGGCGAGAATGATGAAGCTTTTTGGAAGTTTCACACCTCTTCTCTTCCAGATCTTTTAAGCCTCACTAAAAGTTACTTCCCAAAACTGAATTTGCTGGTAAAACTCTGGCCCTTGGTCCTGTAAAGGGCAGTTTATGAGTGCACAGCTGAGTTAACCCAACCACATCTGGAGGGGGAGGAGGGGATGGCACCTGTGAGAAACACATAGTAGAATCAGGGCTTGTGTTTGTAACCCTACAGCACCTTGACAGCAGAATCTACAAATAGAAATCCATTCTTGTTGTTGTATTATTTCCTCTTACAGCTGCTGAATGATGAACGATACAGCACGTTTACAAGATGGGAACTTCATACTCCAGTTCAAGAAAAAAATAATCCAGTCACTTGGTTTCCTAGGCTCTGCTTCTTGTTTTACGTGTGCTCCATGTCTATGCCTTGCAGCCCTTCTGTCTACTAATTCCCATCAGGAGCTTGCAGTGATTTGTTATGCTTTTTGTTTCTGCCTGCCAGTGAAGAGCCCATACACATGACTTCCTTTGGGTTCCAGTCAGTCCTGGGTAAATTTCACTGCCTAAACTAGCTAAAGTCCTCCTGCATCTCATAGTGTAACTTTTAACGCCTGCATTTGCAGTCTCCCCAGCATGCTGCTGTTACAAATACACCACAGAGCAGTCTGGAAGCAGGAGGTGCTGATTGGATTTAACAAAACAATTCGTTCATCCTACTTCTGTAAAACCATCTTTTGTCCCTGATATCTGAGCACTTTAAGAGACCTTGTCCTGGGACTGCCTTATTTAATGGAATCTCTGCTTGATTCTGTCTTGATTTAGAGAAAGTCTGTGCAGCTCTGGCACCCTCTTCCCATCCCTGTTATACCCTGGGCTTTGGAAGCTGTGGTCCCATGTCTTACTGTGCTGGAAAGGGTCTATCCTTTGAGCACCCTCTCATGAAGCCATCTGCTGCTGGCCACTACTCCCTTTTCTTGAGGCAGGTTTGAAGTTCTCCTCACTCAGCCTCATGAACTCAGTCCAGTGTGTGCTGTTCGAGCCCACCTGCTCCAAGCCTCACTGGTGCTGCACAGTGAGCACAATTCAGGCTTCAGGAGCTGCTGTGTGGGTGTGCCTGCACTCTACACTGGAAGAAGCACAGATAGTTCCTTGTAATAGCCCTTGTTTCAAGGCTCTGGGGAGATTTTAAGAGCCTGTCCCTTCCCTTTGTCAGCTGTAGCTTCCTTTGCACGTCACTGGAACACACACAGTGCGTGGGAGAGGTAATGACAGTGGAAGGAGAAAGTACTCACAATTTTAATAGTAAACACACTTTCACCTTGCACAGATATCAGAAGAGAGCCCAACAAATGACCCTGCAAGGAAAAGGATCTCCTCCCAGCTTGGTGTGTCTGCTAGGGGAAGGTTGCAGACACAGCCTGCACAGACACTGTGTTTTCTGCAGGGCAGTTCTGATGCTGAGAGGAGCACTGTCTCTGTGGCTGCACTTGTTTACTATGTGGCTTTTGGAATTGCAGACAGAAATGTCCAAAAAGTTTTCTACTTGGCACACATCTCACAGAGCTGTGGCTTGTAAAACTCAGACTGGCCTATTTTTTCTTCCAAATATTCAAGAAAAATACTTGGAAATGACATTTTGCAGAAAGATTTGGTTTCTGACTTTTCTCATTAATTTAGAGAGAAAACAGAGGTCCTGGAATTTCCCACAAAGCAGAATTTCTGGTTTTCCGCCAGCTTGACTCAGCAAGAATATTTCCCACAGGAATTTGACCATGAACATTCATACAAGCTAGACAGTTTGTTTGAATCTCGGAAGATGGTGAAAGCAAGAAAAAAAGGTATGTCATAAATCCTCATGTAGTTTCTGCCTCATGCCTTCATGTGAGCAAAGATCATCTCACCTCTCTCTCCGTTCTCCTCTACAGGTTTTCTGGGAACACCCTGTGTAAATGGGTACCAAAGCAAAGGTCTGTGGGAAGGGCCAAAGCTGACGGAGATGTGCTATGTGAATTGTTCCTTGTAGACAGCTTCCCCCTTTGTTTCTCTTTATGAATGAGCTCAGTTTTTACAACACAGCCTCTTGGTTGCAATTACATGGAAATTTCATCCTTTTTTATTAGGACTGGAAAACTGATCTTAGAAATGTTTTTTCAGGTGTCATTTTTGTGGGTTCACCAGTGGGGAAGGATGGGATGAAACAGTGGAGGCTTAAGGCAGACTGGGGACAGGAGGAGGAAGTGTTCCCGAAATGGCAGAATCACTGGCTTGAGAAGACTCATCCCAAGCCCTGTATTGAGACCCAGAAGAGCAACTGGAAATGATCTGGCCTATCCTTACCCAGATAGGGTGGAAGGACTGGAGTGATGGAGATTTAACCATAGTTCTGTCTTTGTGTGGCTTCTTCTTTCAAAGCTGCATTAGAAAAAAACCTAATAAATATCTTGCCTTCTTGGAGATCTTTCTGGTACTGCTAGCAGAGATTTGCTGAATGCAAGTGTAGCTCTTGAACTGCTGAAGTCTGTGGCCTGGAGGCAGCCATGAGGTTAGATGAGATGTTCTGGCTGGCCCTCTATGGCCTTAAGGGGCTGTGAACTTCAGCTAAAACTATGTTACCCTGAATCAAGTTCAAAGTCTATGAATTGAGAATTCAAGCTTGAGCCTAGTTTGGGGGAAAGGAACAAATTCCTGGTATTTGATGACAGTGCAAGAAATTACTAGGAAGTTTCCCTGTGCATAGCAAAAACCAAATAAATGACTGTGTTCATGTCCAAAACATTTATTTTTTTAATGGAGTGATAACAGAACCTGAAGTGCAATAAATGGCTTCTAGATTTGCCTTCATCTCAGTGCTAGTGCAGGAGGACTGGTAGTTTTAAAAGCTTGTTCGAAACCTGAGCTTCAATTGGTGCTATCAGGGTAGCTGCTGCCTTTCCCATGCTTTCATAAGGAATGTGTCCCCTAAATTTGTGCCTGGACCTGAGTCTGCACTTAGAATCACTGGTGCACTTGGCTTTCCTCACCATGGTGTGGTTTCAGTGATGGTGGGACCATGTCTGTGCTGGCTTGCAGGTGCTCTGCAGTTTAGCATGTCCAAAGAAGGACAGTGAAGGTGGTGAAGGGTGTCCTGTGAGGAAGGCTTGAGAGAACTGGGATTGTTTTGTCCAGGAAAAAGGAGACTTGGGAGGACCTCATTGTTTGCTACAAGTACCTGAAAGAAGGCTCCAGTGAGGTGGGGTTTGATCTTCTCTACCATGTCTCCAGTGAAAGGATGAAAGGAAATGGCCTTATGTTGTGCCAGGAGAGGTTCAGATTACTTATTAGGAAAAAAATTCACTGAAAGAGCAGTTCAGCATTGAAATGTGTTGCAGAGGGAGGTGGCGTTGCCAGCATCTCTGGAATGTTCAAGAGGTGTGTGGCTGTTTTGCTTGGGGATATGGTTTAGGGGTGATAGTGGCAGGGATGGGTTGATGGTTGGACCAGATGATCTTGAGGGAATCCTCCAGCCTTAAAGATTCTGTGATTTGGTGATTCTGTGATATGGGTGGGGATATCTGTATGAAGAATGACTTGGGGAGCTTGCTGGGGTTTAAACCACTTCCTAGCAGGTTCTCCCTTGAGCTGGGCAGGTGCAGAAACACTTCATCCAGGTGACCACAAACAGGGACTTTAGGTGATGGACGCGAGAAATAGTAAATCCTCAATGGTTGCTCACACAATGAAGTCTGTCAGATAGCAGAGAGCTGATCATGGAAGTGTTATACCTTTTCTAGGCTAACAGCACAGTCAGTGATTGTCAGGAGCTTCACAGATTTTTGGTTTGGATTTCATAGAATTGCATTGTTGTTTTGCAATGATGGAAGAACAAAATACCTGAAGATAGCATATTGCAATCTGGCTTTTTACAAGCACAGAAATTGTACTTTATATTGCATTTTCAAATTTCAGGACCAAAGGATGAGTTATTTCTTTTCTTGCTTGAAAGATGACAAAAAAGCCACTGCAACTTTTTTTAAAAAGTACTTCTGCATAGTAATGTCTCATTTTTCTTTCAGAGTCTCAGGCAATACCAAGGTGACAGCAGTAGTTCTGCTGAATGGCACAGGGAACATCAAGATCACTTTGCTGAACTGTTTAGAGCTGTTCAGTGACAGATCCATTTCTACCTTGAAGCTGAACTCTTTGTTAGTGTTCTAAGATGGGAGTGAGATTTTGCAAAGGGCTCATTGGTTCTTTAGAAATTTGTTTAGGTTTTCCTGCTGCTCTGAAAGCAAATTTTTGTTTAAACCCATGCTTTGCGAAATTCTGCATGTTTTTGCTGCCCAAGTAGAAAGTTATAACTGTGAGTGGTTAGATTTGATTCAAATCTTCTCTATGCTCAGGTGTAATTAACATGCCAACCTCAAGAAGCTGGCAAATGGCCAGCATGCTCCTCAGCACTGCTAACATCTGTCACCCTGGCTTGTCAGGAACTGGAGTTTCTTCTGCCTCCAGAAGCAAAAGGGCTTTACTGATGTCAGGACTCTGCATGGTCCAGGAGGCCGAAACAAGTCTCCAAGACTGGTCATTACACTCAAAAACATCATTTGGTGGGGTCTGCTTGACTTCCTCCTCAGTCTCTGCTGTTCTTCTGCTGTCATAGTGGGGCAGAGCAGAAAGGGCAGAAATGTTTCTCTTGTGTCTGTACTCGCAGAACTTTTGAAACTTGGGTGAGTGCCTGGATGGGATGGGCTCAGGATGATCCCATTCTGCATTATGATTCCAGGCAGGGCAGGGTATGTGCTCACACTGCATGCTGGAATATGTGCAGTCACTGCTCGGAGGGCTGCAATAATGTGGTACAGATTGCCTGATCTACTCATGTCTTTTCTTCTTTGGTCCCCATCACCACAATATCTGAGCAACGTCTCTGGTAAAGCTGGGGATTTGGTAACAAGGGGACCCCTGGTTATTAAAGTTAGAGTGGTGCTGATAGGTGGAGGCATTAGCATCCCTTTATGCTCACTTGGGGCCCAGGCATGCTTGTCTTGAAACTCCAGAGGGAAATACATCCTTTGCCAGGCTTTGCATGTTCCCTACACTGACCAGTCTCTGCTTGGGTTCCTTCAGAGAGCAATGGTGAATGAGAGGGATCTGCAGGCCCTGGTGCCTCCGAGGCTTCTCCAAGGTACATAGGGCTGCTTCCTAGTTTCACAGAAGGCACCTCTGGGACCTCAGGCAAGTGTCCTGCTCCTCAGGAAACTGAATATCGCTCTCTAGTACCCTCTAGGGTTCAGAAGACACTGAACCTGGGAACTCACGGATGTGAGATGGAGTCCATAGGAGTAGAACTGCGGGTTGGGCAAGAGTGCGAAGGAGACACACTGGTCAGCTCACAAGTACTCTAATCCAAAGGCTCTGAAGCGCTGTTTTCCAAAGGGGTGTAACTTGCCATTGTCTTGCAGGCCAGCCCGAGGCCCTCACATCACCTCTGTCCCACCTGCAGGGCTGACCCAAGCAGCAGATGGACGGGAGTGAGTCACCACCTCACAGCCAAGTCACTGAATCAGAGCATTTAGAGGCAGAGGCGTGGTGAGGATACTTGGGTTAAATCCCGACACTAAAACAATGAGCCTGAGGGGTCTTTATTCTCCGTGGCAGTGTAGACAATAATATTTTTGTTACCAGAGCAATTGCTAGGGGGATGTAGAGACAGCAAGCCCTCTACATACTACAAGGCACAAGAAAATATTGCTTAAAAGTTGTCTCATGTTTTGGATTGCTACTCTTGATTTATTGCTTCTCCCTGCCTCTGGGGATGCAGTGCTGAGGCAATCCAGGAGTAGGGATGCTGCATTTTTGGAGCACAGTCAGGGCTGGACCGTCAGCACTATTTGTAAACACAGTTTAGGTCTCTCACCAAGAGTAAAAGCCATTTATCCTACAAACAAAGCTTGTTCAACTGCAGGCCCCTAACACTGACACTTCCCCCTATTTCCTAAGAATAAGGTAAGCTTAATAATTTTCCTATTTTAATGATAAGGTAGCTATCTTTTTAGTTCGTTTTTCACTTTTCTTGTATTTGGACTTGTAGCCATGAACCCAGCCCTAGGCTTCTCTACATTAATTTCTTCCTAGAAAAAGCAGGCTGCAGGTGTTTCCAGGAAAATTCAGTCCCAGCCCAGGGCAATAGAAAAGATCTCTCTGAGCTGTTTCTTTTCCTTTACAGAGTCTCCAGGAAGAATATCTGCCTCTGGTCTTGGGGGAGGATCTTCTGGGAAAGAGGCTTGAGCAGGGGGGAGAATGAGTGAGTGCCGAGGGGGAAAGTGGCAGGAGGTTTTGCTGCAGGCCAGTAGGGAGGGAGAGCACTGGAGTGGGCTGACCTCAGCCCCTGCCAGAAGGACATCCTACATGACACCAGCAGGACCTACTTAGATGCAGCCTTTAAGGGAGTTAGAAAAGATGTCCTTGAAGAAATGGGGTTGCTGGGGCATACTTTCAGCCAGGTTAAGAGAGGGAAATAACAGGAGTTAATAAGCGTCCTGTCCTGGGGAAAGAAAGAGGGAGGTTATAGCTTATCCTAGAGGTATCCCCATGGTTCAGAGCAGCCAAGGGAGACATCCAGCTAGATTTCAGTTGTGTGAGGGTCAGCTTGAAGAGAAGGAGGAAGTTGCAGTAGAACACAACAGCCTGAAAACTCAGTGGAAGCTGGGGTGCAACACATGATAGTGCCTGCCCTGACATGAGCAGGAGCAGACTGCTGGCTCCCCTGCTATGTCTCAGTGAACAACTTGCCAAGGTGTGAAAGACCCTGCCTTGCTGCAAGAGGCAGAGCCGTGCCTGAGCGTCGAAACTGGAGAAATTATCTGTGTAACAGGAGGGAAGTAACATTGAGAAAGAAAGAGCTTGAAACCATGGAAACGGGTCTCCCCCCTCCTTCCCTTCACTCCCATCTGTATTTCCCAGAATAGACATTGAACTCTGATTTCTTTTGATGAGACAGACTGGGGTCAGTGAGGTTGAGAGTGAAATGGCCATTGCCAGGCTAGGTGAAGCAAAAAACCAAAATGCTCTCTTCCTCACTTCTCCTGAAGCGGCCTCTTCATCTAGAGGCAAATTACCAGTCCCTCTGCCAGGTCACAAAGTCAGAGGCCAGAATTAGTGTGAAGGGCTTCTAGGCAAACAGCCTAACTTTCCTCATCTCCTCCTTATCTTGTTTGGTGCCAGTGATTCATTTTCTCAACTGCAGATCTATTGGCCTTTTGAGCAGAATCCTGACATTTTAGCTTGGCTCCAGAATTTCCCTCAAGGTTTTGTTTTTAAGTGCATACAGACCACACTGCCCATATTGCAGATCCAGTAAGATTTCAGCAGCCACTCCACCCACTGCTGTTCGCACGCATGAGGAAAAAATCTGTGCCCTAAACTTTTAAGTCTGGTATGGCTGGGAACTGCAAGGATGAATGGTGTGAGATGGCTGGAGAGTGCTCCAGGGAAAATTGAGATATGGAGAGTAACTGATGAGGGCGAGGGCAGCAGAAACCAAGGACAAGGGACAGAGTGAAAGGGAGGAGGAGGAGGAAAGTCTGATTATGCATATGTAGAAACAGATGATACAGCTGGAGATTACTGAGGCTGTCAAAACTTGTGTGTTCATTCATGACTGCTGAAAAGGATCAGCTACGCTCAGGTAATGTTTGAAGAAGAGGGCGGCACTGATGGGCGTTTCACTTGAAACTGTACAAGGGGAACATGGAACTCCTGGGAAGGGCACCTGGAGGGGTTATGATGACTGTGCAGTGACAATACATCCTCCTTTATCTCTGCTTGGCTTACACTAGCCAACCACCAAGCACAAAAATTGTTCTACCACGGCCTCTCTCCCTCACTTTAAAAAATAAACCATCCGTTCAGAACAGCCTCTTTGTACTGATGCACCAAGATAGGCATGCTGCTAACGAGACAGACACATCATCCATAAGAAAAGCTTTGTACTCATTCATCTCCATCTCCAAATATGAGATTTCTTAGGACTCTCTGGGATGGTGAAAGGATAAAATCAAAGACAAATGAAACAACCTGAAGATGAAACTGAGGATGTAGTGAGAGATGTTTCCACAAGCAAAAACGAATATTCCTTCTGGAGATGATTGGATAGACATATAGGGATATATGCTCTGGGATGTACCAGGTTGCAGACAAATGTCATGAGGGGATAATTTCTAGCTAAAAAATGTTCCAAACTAAGGCAAGTAGTTTTCACTGTGATCAAGGGAGGAGAAGAGTCTCTTGCTTACCTCAAGGACTCTGGCACTCAAGGGAGGCAATGAGAACAAGGAGAGCTCCTGCATACGAAGACAAGCCATACTTCCTACAGCAGCGCTGAACACACTCTGTTCTTGGCAGTGCTTGAGCTTCAGCTGTGTTGAGATCAGGCTCAGCTGCACCCCTCTGCAGTAACACTGGCAGAGATATGCAGCATACACAGCGCTGGGGCTCCATGAGGCACGGGGCCCTTAGATGGATGCTCAGATTGCAGAACGCCACACTGAGCCCTCCCGCCGCCTCCAGGAAGTCCAGCATACAAAGCGCTTGCAAAAGCTTTCATCATGATAGACACCACAGGGGGCTGAGGAAGGAACCTGTGGTCACACTAACCTGTGCAAGCTGGGGATCTGTGGAAAATATTATTTCTGGTTATAAGGAAAGGAAGCCTTCCTTTTTGCAGTGGTGTTTCTGGCATGGTTACAATGCCAGAAGCAGTGGAGAGCTCCTGGCTGGAATGTTGTGGGCATCTCGATACTGGAGAGAGCAATAAAACTGGCTAAAAAGCTCTGTTTTATGTAAGAGCAAGGCATGCTACAGGTGCCCTGCCAAGTGAAAATACAACTGGGTTTATGGCCTTGTTTGTTTGTTGACATTGTGTAATCAGGACAAGAAAGTAAAATGGGAAGAGGGAAAGGTTTCTGTTTCTCAGAAACAAACAACAAAGTTTTTGCATTGGCATTTTCCTTGATTTTGATGTATGTTTCAGAACCTACAGATGTCTCCTGTCTAAATTTACAGAGTGGCTGTTAACAAAGACACTATTATTTTCTTATTTTTATTAGGTGTCAATATTAAGAAAAAGAAATTAGTCCTTCGACTTAGAAGTCAACATGCTTTTCTCTTTATTATGATCTGGGAAGTGCCAATAGTTCTCACACCCTGTCTTGATGTTCAGGTAATAGGAGTCTGAGTATGAAAATGAAAAGAAATCACTCCTTTTAAAAGGCTATGAAAACACTGTTAAATATCTGCCTCTTAAAGCCTATAAATTCAAACAGGTTTTCTTTGGAGGTACAGTTTAAAACATTCTTAAAATACGATGCTGTAATTCAGAAATTTAGCAGAAGGATCCCATTTAGATGCAATCAGAGATTTTGAGCAATTGTTTTTCCTTGGTTTTGATTCCCATTATCCTTTCCTTGTTTCTTCATATCCTTTCTGCTCTGGTTTTTAATTCCTAGTGGAGGTCAGACATTTGAGGCATCCAGTTCTGACTGATTGCCGTGGAAATAGCGATGAGGCAAAAGTGACAGCAGTGACATCATGGGAGAAACAGATGGCGAGAGCTGATGAACTTCTAAGAAACAAAGACACTTCTGCCAATAAGTGTTCCTAGAGAACAAAAAAAAAAACCCAAAACTGAGAAAAACAATCTTAGTTCATAACACAAAGAGAGAGTGCAGGGAAATTACTCCTTAAGAGTAGACTGTCTGAAAGGCAGAAGAACTAGAACTGTGGATAGCTTTTTGAACTCCACTTGGCATTTGACACAAATTAAATTAAAGCAGTGTTGAACACTTGTAGAGCAGATCATTCAGGGTGCAAATCCTCCCTGACACTTCCACATTATTAGGAAGGTTGTTTTGAGTATGAAACTCACAAAAACCTTCTTCTTTGCTCAGGCATTTTTTGAAAATTTGCTTTTGGGTAACAAGACTCCCCACAAAAATCCAAGGCTTTGCAGTTATGAAGAGATATTGGTGTCTTTAAAAGTCTTGTTGAGATGCTGACATTGTGTGAATGTAGCTAAATTTAGAAAGGAGAATGGATAAAGCGACAGTCAGCCCTGCTAATAAAGAAAGGAAAAAACAGAAATATGCACCAGTGCTTATGTTTTTTCTTGTATGAAAAACATGAAGAAATGGTTGATTTGGAGAGGAGAGTGTCAAGGCTTTTGAGATTCATTCTACCACCTATCATAATATTAGCATTACAATTACTCTGGTGTTTAAATATGAGAATATTTTGTGATTACAAGGTTGATTAAAAGCCTGCTATCTGGGGTTTCTGATCTGCACCATCAGTGCTGGTAGTAATTGCAATGCCTAATCTTGGGGGAGTCTGAGTGTGGCCTCCTCTCATGAGATGGACAAAATGAGGTCTCACTGGTGATGAGGTGCATGCTGTGCTAATGAGGGCAGCTGAGTTGATACACCTTTCTGAAACAAATTTAGAGACAATTAAGTATTTTGCCTCACATTGCTCCGGGGACATGTGAGCTGGCATTATGGAAGACTGCATCTGTGCAGTGATGCCAGACAAGCAGCTCTTCCCTTGAATGAAGTTTGTTGTAAAGTCATTGTTCCTCTTGCTGAGACAAGGCAATTTGGTTCCATTGATGACAGCAGAAATACTCAAACTGAAGTTGCTGGGCTTGAGGCTGAGGCTGAAGCCTGTCTGTCTTTAAACATGTGAGCAGATACCTCAAAAAAGGACTAAAGGGTTGTGATTCCTTCACAGAAAATACTCTTCTTTCTTTGCTGTTGCTATTTGATCACATAATGGAAAACACATAGATATTACTCCATGCACTACAAAGACCCAAAGCCCAGTGCCTTCCTATTAGGCACTTTGAGGATCATACACTTTCATCTCCCTTAACTTTTGATGTTTACGTTTGAGCTTCTGCTCCAGGCAATCTTTATAGCCAATGGAGAGAGATAGGCACTTCCAGGACTTGGTTCATCTGAGCGCTTTTCAACATCTACCTTAAAATGAGATTACCCACGTCCCAGAATGCCTGCTTCTCTCTGCTGACTGTTAAAGTATGTCTAGACGTCTAGCTCTGATGTAAATGCCAACATCTGGACAGGTTTATCCCACAAGCAAAATGTCCCCATGTAAAATCCAGAGCAATTAGTATGTTTTCTTGAAAGGACAAACACCCAAATGCAGGGTGAGGGCAGAGAAGAGTGAGTCTGAAGAGAAATTCAGGAAGAAAATGATAAGGTGATCAAATTTCCACACCAATTCAAGGCCAGTAAGGATCAAAATGGATGCAGAGGCCTGGCTCATCCCCTTATCTATGGATTTGGTGGGAAGAATTTATAGATTTCAGAGGGAGGAGCAAGGAGGATCTGAATGTTTTGATATGGTTTGTAGGAATGAGCTAATATGGCCCTGTATGTAAATGAAGTTACATAGTCCTAGTAGCCTGAATTCTATGATAGTGCTCTGGCATTAAAACATGACCTGTTATATGCAAAGGATCTAAACGTTTTGGGGAAAAAAGCAAAGAGAAAAAAAAATCTAAAACCAAAAGAAATTAAAATATAATGCTTCAATGTCTGAGAGGAACACGGAGCAACTGTGGCTTAGATTATTCAGTGACAGCTGTACTGTTTTCCACAATGGGAGAGAAAAAGCAATCCTAGGTGGAGTTTCACCAAAGAAGACTGCTTTCTTTTTTATCAGATCCCCCAGAACAAAGGACCCTACAGATAGCTGTTTTCTCACATACTCGAGAATACTTGACAATTTTTAAATTTCTTTCTTTTCTACCCCCACTCTTCCATCAAACCAATAGATACTGAATTATATCTGTTTAAATTTGGTCCCTTAGATACTGCAGCTTTAGAGTTGCTGAACTTGCCCAAGACAGCACAACATATTATTTTGTGTTCACTCATTCGCAGAGGTGCATCTTTCTTTTTCTTTTCTTAAAATTTCCTTCTTGGAAATTTAAGATACATCTGTTCCTGTTGCTGCTTGTAAAGGCAATTACTGTTTTGTGTGAGCAACGCCCTCTGTGTGACCACAGTATATATTTATGACTGAGTTTTCTGCTGTAATAGAGTCAGTTAAAATTCATTCAGTGCAAGGAGTAAAATACCAGTGTGACTGGTGGAAAATAAACCAGCAACAAATGTCCTACATAGGTGTATTCATATATGACTTGTTATAAAATACAGCATAAAATATGAGAGGAAGAATGTTGCTATAATTAAAAACAAAGGACTGGAAGCAAGAATATCTGGTTTCTGCTTTTGGCTGTGTCACAGACGCTCTGTGTGGCTATGGAAGGATCACTTCTTTCTCCTGTGGGTTTCCCCATCTGGAAAATGGTCTAATGATACCTTCCAAAAAGGTGCTTGAGAAGCATGACTCATTAATATTTGTAAATATCCAGGGATCAAAGGGCCAGTAGATATGCAATGTAACATATTATTATGCCTGTTCTTAGCCAATTTCCCTTCTCTGTAAGGATGAGCTCTTTGAATTTATTGCTTTTGACCCAGGAAAATGGCCCCACGGGACTCTGTGTTTTTATTGACTCCAGATGAAGTTTTCTCATGTTTACAAATAAAGTCATAACTTAGTGACCTCCAATGCCCACCGCGCAAGCCCTCCCTTGGATCTGGTTCCCAGCTCTCCCTGGTGCGTGGCAATAAGCAAAATGCCACATTTCTGGTGAGCAGAACCAGTTTTGTCTCTCACAGCTGGATGGCTCCTGTGGGGATAGCACAGAGGGAAGTGCCCTGGGTGGGAGTTTTGGGAGTAAGAAGCACAAAGCAAGCCCAGGCACCTCAGCTCTGACATAAGGAGTGGTCACAGCTACAGATATTTTGCAGACCATGACACAGTGCTGTTTTAGTAATGATTGGTCCTGTTTTCTCTGCTCTGGGAGGCAGAGAGTTTACAGGTCTTCTTAGGAGGAAAATCACTTCTGCAGCTGCTCTGCTGAACCGGAAGAGCCAGAAAGCAGCTCTTGCAAATTATTTTCTTTAACTGAAGAGAATACATTACCAAACAAAAAGGGTCTTGGAAACACTTGAAAATAACACCAGAGTTATAAACTTCCAACTATTGGAGTTTGAGAGAGAGTCTGAAAGTGCAGGAGTCCACTGGATAACTTTTCCAGAGAGTGATTCTGCATATTTGCAGTCAAAGTGTTTCATCAGCCCTTAAAGTTTACTTCAAAATTCATTTATTGCAATTTTGTTCTTCAGGGACATCTGAATAAGTTTTCACTTTGGTAAGATGAATGGGTAACTTTTACTTACTGAATACTTATATCTTTTGTAGGTGGATACAAACTGTGTTTTGTTTAAAATAAAATGGGTGAGCATTTCAGATATAGATTTCTCCAAATGCACTGTATGACCCACTAGAGAAGAAAAAAGTCTGATGGCCTAAAGCCAACATTGGCTAAATTAGGGACAGAAGTTTTACCCAGAGGAAAACTGCTTTAGTTTTGGGTAATTTTTTAAAAAAAATATTATTCAAAAATGTTAGCTTCATGGGAACAAGAGGTTGCAGAAGAGGCCAGGGCTGGCCACTTTGAGCAGGAAATTATTTACAATTCTTATCTTCTGGAATTTGAGTAGATTTGGTTGGTGATCTTTATAGAACAATATTTATCTTTCCCTGGTGGACTTTCTCTTTGTCTCCACCAGCTATCACAATTATAACCTGGCGTTCTGCTTGAGTGCTCTTGCAACTGTGAGCCAAGGGACCCAGGAGCAAGGACAATAGAATTATGCTTATGGCTGGCAAATTGTGAGGACTTTTTGTTTAAAGGTTGGATGGGAATTACTGGAGATTGGGGTTTGTGATTACTCATGGTCCTTCAGTCCCCTCTCCCATGTGAGTCTTTGCCTGTACAGAGCTGCAAGTAATTGCATGGAGTGAGACTTTTTTTTATATGCTGTAATGTGAGTTACGATTTCAGCATGTTTTTTCCCCTTCTCCTGTTCTGTGTTTATGAAGGAGAGGAAAAATACTAATATTCTTTGGAGATTATCTGATGTTCAAAACTTTCTCATTCAAATTCATGTCTTCCTCAACCTCTCAACTGCCTTAGGCAAAATTTCTCATTTTCTTTCCTTCCTACACCACCTTATCTGTCCTTCCTCACTCATAAATACACTAGAATCTATACGTTTGTATGACTATTTTTTCTTAAAGTATCTTGAGCTATTCCTGCTGCATATGCAATAGTAAACAATAACACAAACTGGTGGTGTTTTTTACTCTTTGTATATAAATGTGCCTAGTCCCAGTTGTTTGGAAAAGTTGCTCTTCACTTCCCTGCTTGAAAACTGGTAGTGTTTTGTGGGTAAACAGTGTGAGAAATGTTCTACCACAGAGGAAATCAGTGCTGGATTCCTTCCCAGATAGGTTCAGAGACAGACTAAAAGCTTAACCTGTTGCTGGTGGGGCTGTTCTGTCCCTTTTACAGCAAGGTCTATGCTCCCTTACTGCTTTATTCAGAGTGGTTGTGTGGAGATGTGCAGCCCACAGAGCAGGTCACACACTGGCCTGTCGTGTTGGTAGGCATACCAGGGTCCTTTTGTGCCAAAGCCTGGGATGCATTTTTCCTCATGAACCAAATTCTGAAAGAGAGAGTCACTTGGGGTAGAGGGGGAACTTCAGCAAGAGTTACAGTCTTATTGTGGCAGAAAGATATTGCCAGAGAGATGGGGTTATCCCATGGGTTTCTCAAGCCTCAGGTTTCTCCAGCTGGCGTAATAATCCTGTTTTTCATCTCTGGAGTTTAGCAGCCTTGCCACAAAGTTCTCTACACACAAACAAAATGCTCAGAGTAGCTTCAGTGTGCTCAGGATCAGGCCTTCTAATGGCCTGATGGGATCTGGGGACCACAGGAAATATGAGGTGCAAGGCCAGTTGCATTTCACTCTGGAATTTTTCTATCTTCTTTCAGCTAGAATACATTCCCTGGAAAGCTCAACTAACATGCCCCTCCATTAGCTGCATGTTAATTATTACCAGCTATCTCAGAAACGGAAATCTTTACTCATTTTTCTCCTTAATCCCTATCTTCAGCAGAAAAGTCCTGTCTTCAGAGGATGGCTGTCAGGAGGGGACAGGCCATTCCTTTGAGTCCTCTATCTAGCTTCTCGGGAATAACAACAACAACAGCTATGCTAATAAGTTAATTTTTAGCAATCTCTTTCTGCTGGGGTTATGACCATCCTGTCCGAGGGCACAGGTAATGGGATTGCACTTCCAGCTATGAGTGATGCAAGGTGTTAATGATATTCCTGTTCACACACCTGCCCAATGGGCCTCCTTTGGTGCTGTCAGGCCTTTCCTATGGTGGCATTTGCAGGCAGAGACTCCCTTGGCTCAGGTGCCTGTGTTTTCACGGGCATTTTCAATTTGTAGCATCAGCTGAAAAGGGGCACTCCTCATTGTTCCCCTCATCCAGACTGAAACCCATGCCCTGTCGAAACACGTGGGTGAGAGACATTTAACCCCACATACCTGCAAGGCAGGGAGTGGATGTCCCTGTGACCTGTTGCCCTCAGAATGGGGAGCAGAAGGCGCGGATGGAGCCGGCGATGGGTCAGGCTGCTGCGCGCTCCCGGCCGCTGCCGCCAGCAGGGGGGAGTGTGCGCAGCGCGGAGAGGCAGCTCCGCTCCTCGGGCAAGGAACGCTCCAAACACCCTGCGAGGGGTGAATGCCCGGCCTGACACCCCAGCCTGTCTGCCCCGCGTCCCTTCCCCGCTCTCCCATAACGCTGCAGCATGACCTGGGCAAGCTGCTGGTCCCGGGAGCTGCTTTACCTGCTCAGAAGGTGTCTTTAGCCACCCGTGACTCGAGCGAGAGGCAGCTCACAGCTGCTCGCAGGAGCTGGAGAGAGACGCGGGCATCTTCCCAGGGGTTGCAGGGTCTTCTTCCAGAGACATCCCTTGGGATTGAACAGAAGGAGTAGGGCTGGAGGAATGTGGAGACCTGGGGACGGCAGGACAGGAATGGAGCGATGGGGAGCCAGGAGTGGCCTGTGAGAGTTTGAACCTTGTGGAAAGCAAGAGGGAAGGCGATGTCACAGCTTCTGGTGACAGCAGTGAAGAAGGAAAAGAGGCTGTCAGGAAGGGAATTGCTACTGGATGCAAAGGAACAGCACTGACTGACCAGCAAGTAGGTGTGAATCCCTATTGCAATCAGAGCAAGCAACAAATACAGCTACAGAATACAACTTCTACAATAGATCAACAAGCATAGGTCAGAAGGGACTCTGGTGACCATCTCATCTGATTTGTATAACACCTGACAAAGAAACTTCCTGAGTTTGTCCCTGTTTCACTTATAGACAAACATGCTCCTTTCTAGAAAGCTGTCTAGAAAGGCTTCCAGTTTTCAGAAAGTCCACTAGAGCTTCTTGTAATTGTCCTCAGTTGTATTTTTGCCTAATTTCTAATCTTCAATATTTCCTTGCATTGTCTCCTCCCATTGGCTTTTTCAATATTTGTAACTGGTAAACCAAGGAGAACCTTGTTGTTGCACTCCTGTCTCCAGTAGAAAACTCTTATATGCCATTACCAAATCACCCATGACCTTCTCTTTCATCCAAAAACAGGCTACATCATGGCAACCCTTCTCCATGGCATCTTTTTCAGTGCTGCAGTCATCCTCTGGCTCTTCTCAGCACCCTCCCGACTCCTCCCTGCCCATGCCATGATCCCAGCAGCAGTTTTCTTGGCACTAAAGGCTGGCATAATGCAACCTCCCTTTTCCTGTTTAATAGTTCCTGTTTTGCAGCCCAGGATCCTATTACCCTTGACACTGTATTTCACTCTGGCAGATACTTCCATGGCCTCCAAGTCCTCTTCAGAGTTCTGGCTTGCTTGGGTAGAAATCCCTTTCTGGCAGGAGGAGTCCTCCTTTCTGGTACAGCTGAGTCATACACTTCTGCATTAAAATGCATCATATTTGCATGAGCCCATGCAATTTGTATTGTTCTGCACCAAAGACATCCACTTAATAATTCCATCTTTACACTATCTTCAGACTTCAATAGGAATCATTTTGTACACATTTTTGAGTTAGATTTGAATGAGGTGGGCCAAAAGCACCAACTATCAGTGACTCTTCTCCTACAGCATCACTTCCCAAGACCTACTAGTTATCCACTTCTTAATCCTTTTAATAAGATTCGTACATATTTTCCCTCATTCTATGACATGAACTAAAATGGCCTGAAGAAGTTAAATAAATTACAACAACCCTTTTACCTCTGTAAAGCAAACTTATAATCTCACTGATAAAAGCTGTCATCATACCAAGTTGGTCCATTTTCTGTGTATCTAGACACACTGATGCAAATTATACTGTCCCCTTGAATTAGTTCTTCCTAACTGAAAAGCTCAGGAATTGAGGCCTCACCAGGTCTCTGGGTATTTTGCTGCAGTGCCACCCAACATTCCCGATTTATTAATGGTTATGTTGGTACAGTGCCACCCTATTTCTAGGCATATGAAATCTGTTTTCCCAAACTTATCAAAGCCCCTCAGAACTTTCTCCTAACACACTTTTTAGTGCTTTACAAATTGGGGTGTTTGTGTGTGTTCAATCTAAATCACTGCCTTCAGGTTTCTTTTGTTTCTGTTACATTTGTAAAAAACACAACAGTCTCTTTTGGGAAGAAAATATATGTCATCACAGTCCAAACTCCTAACAGCCATATTTGTTGACTACAGCTGTTCCCTGTATCATTATAAGATAATTGTTTCACCAGTAGTATCCCAAAGTAATTGTCTAGAACTATTTTTTATATCCTTTGGTTTTACTCTGCTTAAAAAAGCAGTCTTACTACCATTAAATCTCCTATTCACAGATACCTTCATGTGCTTTTTCTCCCCATGTCAATTTTATCCAGTTACAATCAATTAAATGACATTAATTATTGCTACTAGTTTCTCTCTTCCCCCCATATCTACATATATACAAATCCATACAGAGACCAACATCTACATATTTAATTATTGCTTTATTTTCCCTCCAAACCACCCCTTTCTCAATTATGATATTTCAGCACTAATAAAAATATTTAGTTTCCTAACTATTCCATTTTTTCTGTTTGTGTTTCTCTCCCATCTTATTTAACTCAAAGCTGAACTGTTTTCCACTTTGAAAACTGGCCTTTTTAAACCTTCAGGTTTGTATATGAGCAGTTTGGACTTTATTCTGTTTGCCTGTAACAAATCACATTGAGTCACGCTCGTTTCAGTCTTAACTAATCAATAATTAATTTTCAGTTCTGGTGTTACTAGTTCTTGCTCTAGTGCAGAATACTAATAGGGAATGAATCTCCTCCAGAGGAAAGTATTTTGGAAGGTCCATCCTGACCCTTTCTATCCCACTCTACCTCTGTTCTGCCAGCAGAGATGTGCGCAACTCTTGTGGGGTCACCTTCCATGTTAGCCTAGGCATGACCAGTGGTGGTCAGAGTAAAATATGTACCAATCTTCTGGGATGCAGGTGACTGTTTTGGTCTTAATCCTGCAGTGCTTTGGAGCTGGACATGCTTTGGTGCCTTCAGGACAGAAGCAGCCAGCCATAAACCACCCTGGACAGTTTTTTTCTGTTTGCCAGCAGGTGACTGTCCCTAAAGTGTCTACAAGGACAGAGCACAGCCCATCTTCTGAAAGAAGGCACAGAGTTGCTGTGCTGGCTGGCTCCAGCTGTGTGCTTGGGTGCCTCCATCTACCTGTTGTCCATCAGGGTTCGGGGACATCCATGTGGCCCACATCCTGATTCTTGTCTGGTTTCTGCCTCCAGGGGAGGAGATCACTCCTGCACTGGGAGCCTGCCTTAGTGATGTCCCCATCAGAGGCCTTCATTCTCCAGATGCCCAGATACAGAGGTGGGACATCAGGAGAGCAGTACCAGCATGGCCCTCTCAGGCCTCCTCTTGCCAGAATGAGTCCTGGTTGTGGGAGAACAGGTAGCTGACCCAATAGCTGCTCTCTGAAGCAAATGTGCACATTGTTGGAGAAAAATGCAGCCAGCCCAGACAACCTCAGCAGCTGCTTAATGAATTTTGACTTGTACTAATTTGCCAAACTTTTGACTGGATGATATTGGCACTGGCTGATGCAGTTTTTTCATTTACACTGCTCGGTCTGGAACAAAATGAAAAGCAAGTGCTTTTGACTGAAACCTGGCATGAGCCCCCAGCCACCAGCCTCAGCTCTCTGTCACACCGGATGCTGTCCAGCAGTGAGGCCAGCCTGCACATGGCCTGCACCTGGGTCAAGAATGCATGTTCTTAAAGAAGGCAACTCCCTTGGCAACCACTTCACTCTTCAAGATGGTAGCCCTTGGGCTTCTCAGTGTCTCCTATTGCATCAAAGGTGCATAGTGAACTGAAAGGTTGTCCTCTTTCCATGGAATTCTCCAGGCACCGTTTTCCCCCACGGGTGAAGAACTGCAGACCTTCTACCAGCACCTCCTCTAGCAAGCTCTGCATCAGCCTCTCATCATGCACTCTGCTTAGCCCAGTCATGTGTGCTCAGACCTCTCTTCAGCTCAGAAAGGGAAGGAACAAGGGTACATGCACAGCAGGTATGTTCAACAGGGAAAGAACTGAAGTACGGAACAAGTTATTTCTCTTCTAGAATTCACCTCTTCCCCTCAAGGACTTTAAAGCCGCCTTTCTCTCAAGCAGAGAAGGCCAGATAAATCACAGGCCCAAATGGTGCTTCAGCAGAGCTTTGCAGCTGGAGCGATTCCCCACTGCAGGGTCCTTCTGCTGAGAACCACAAAAGATCAAAGCAAACTCCCCAAGTGTAGTGCAGTGAAATGTGTCAGTGTGCAAAGAGGAGAGTGAGAAGATGTGTCAGAGACAGGACTGCTGGTCTCCAGAGCCAGGCTAGCTAGCTAGGCATGGTGCGCCATGAAACACACTTATTCTTGCACTGAGTTTCCTGCCTGGCTTCGTTTGCTTAATTATTTGTTTTCCCAGATAGCACTGGTTTGTGCAATCATTTTCTTTGAAAACGGAATTCAGCTCATGTTAGTTCAGCTAACTGGGCTGATGTTGAGTAAAGCAAAAGTTGTTTTGCTGACAGCCCTGGTCCCCGGCCAGTGACTGTACCTGGGATGTTGCCTCAGAGAACAGTTGTCTTGTCCCAGTGTCAGGTGTGTCCTGGGGCCCCAGAACAGCACTGCGCATGGCACTGGGAGACACAAAAATGAACCTTCCCAGAACTAATGGCACACAACTCTAGCTGTGGCATAAAGGTATTTTGGATGGGCAGGATGGCTTTTTGCCATCCAAGCTTCAGGGTCGTGAGCATTAAAAGGTAAAGTGATTTAAACATTTATTTAGTTTAGGGTAGAGAGGGTGTTTTGGTGCTTTTGCAGCTTCTGAGAGTGTAAATGAGAAAAGGAGATGGAAAGAAACAGCATGCTGCTGTTTGTAAAGGGTGAGGGAAACTTTATTCTAACTGGCCTGCTTCTCTTGAATGGGCAAGCTGGTTGGCTTGGGACAGGGGCTCTCCACATATAAATGCATTCCTGTAAGAGCTGGTTTAGGAGTCACTTTCAGCAAAGACAAACTGTTAGGTGCTTCATAGCAAATGGTTTTGGAGCAAGGACTATGGATTTTTCCTGTGCTAGGGAAGTGCTTGCTCTTTCATGACTGCTGCTGCTGCCTCACATTGCAATGACAAGAGAGCACTGCCCTATGCAGGTTTGGAGCACTGGCCTCTTGGTCCTGTGCTGTCCTGTGACAAAAGTACAGATGGATGCTTGTCCACCCATAACTCAACACTTGTGAAATGTCCAGGAAGGGGAGGGGGTAAGCCTGCACTGTGTTTTCAGCTATCTGGATAGAGACAATATTTTAGATTCACTGGTGATTTACAAACTCACATCCCTTCCTCTGTCCATTGGCCTTTAAAAGAGTTAATACTGTATATTTGAGAATACAGATAATACTGAAAAGCAACTTCTCTATCAAATTATAGATGTCAAAAGCTATGCTCTTTGACCTATAGTTTAATTCCAGAAAAATCACTTCTTTTCAGATGAGCAGAAAATAAGCTGGAAATGATGAAACTGATCATGTGTTTGAACTTAATTTTGTTGATGGATGGCATTTGTACGAGTAGATGTCTCCATGGTTTTTGTTTTAAATCATTTGGGCTTTTAATATTGACCTTTCTGTGAATTGGTGACATCAGAAAACCTATTACCCAATTCAGATTTTGCCAATCTTCTTCAAAAGTAGTTTTATTTATGAATATTGTACTTGTAAGAAAGGAGGCCTTTCTGACATCTCAGGCATTCTAAGCCTCAGCTACATTTTGTCCTACTGGTGTCAGTGAAGTTTTCCCAGAACTGACACTAGTGAATTGTTGTCTCAAGTTAAAGCTGTTTCAGACCAAAGTTCCTTCCTCCAAGATTTGGCTTCAGAACTCAGTTTTGAAATGCTAAGAGGAAAAAAGAATTTGGGAAATTATAATTAGCAAGGCCCAAGGATGAGGAAGGTTCTCTCTCAGCTTCTTGTCTCAAGAAATGCTGTACACCTGTACACCCTGCATTTCAGTTCCAGAGCTGAGAAGAGCTCCCCCAGGAGACTGAGAGCTGGAGAATTTAGGAGCCTTCTAATAGACTATTTGCCCTTATTTTGATTTTTAATTAGTTGGGGTACTGCCCAACCTTTTTTGGGATGTGAAGGTTCTGGGCAGACAGCCACCAAGGTGTGTGGGCATCTGCGGAGTCCAAAGGCAGAAGGAATTTCAGAAAACTCCCCTGCTTTGACCAACCCAACATGCTTTCATGAAATTGCTCACTGAACTGTATTCAATATGTTCTACTTAAGATCCTCACAAAACTGAAATACAATCTTGTGTAAATGGAATTGATAAATTCCATTTATCCAAAACAATTTGTAGGGTCTGTTATTTTTTAAAAATTGCATGTTTTTAGTGTATAGAGCCAGACACTAATATACCTCTGAGATGGAAGCCTTGCAATTGTATATATGGTTTGTGGTTTACACATCAGATAATAATCTAGCCTAAGTATGAAAATTTAACTGGCATCCAGCTGCAGATTTTATTGGAGCATCCTTTGGTTGGGGTTTCTAGCCCACACAATTGAGTAGGCAGGATTTCCTGAAGAGATCAGGTCCCAGGTCATTTGTAGAGATGAAAATGGGATGATCACATATTACTTGTGGGAAAGGGGGTGGAAGGAGGAAATGGTGCAAGGAGGTCTACAGTCACCTGTGGGGAAGTGGTGTTTGGGGAGATTCCCTACCTCAGGCCCTAATTACTGGGGAAGAGGCGTGGGTATTGTTTTGGTACATATACATTTCACGTCCCTCTGGTACCCTGGGATAGGGAACCACAAATAGCCAGCAGCTGCCCTCTAGCTTTTCACTCCAGGGAAGTTATACCTCCACACATGCCCTATGTTTCATTGTAGAGGGACTTTTAGGTCTCACCAAGCAGATGAGAGGAGGTTGGGTCAGCACTTGTTGACACCATGCCTGTGTGGAAGGCCTTCTGTGGCTTCTTCCTTCTAGGGGAGCACTGGAGAGTGAGAGGCCAGAGAAAAGACATGACCTGTGGCAAGGTGTGCTCGTGATCCTGTCCCCATGTCCCCAGAATTGATTCTGACTGTCAGATCTATGGGCAGGAGGGAGTTCTTTCTGGATCAGATCGAACACCCAACACCACTGGTTGGGGTTTGCTACCTTTCTCCTTGGTGCTAGTTGTGGCGATAGTTGTGTGGGGCGCTGGTGCAAACCAGAGCCTGCCACTGCCAGGACTTTGGAGAGAGCCTTGCTCTCTTCTCTCTCTGTGGTGAATTATGTTTGTGGTATTTGGCCTTTGCTTCAGCTCTGAAGTGTGGTGAGAGGTGCTGGGGGGACTTTGAGGCCCCTGGAATGCAGAATAGGTCCTCTGTGGGTTCCTCTGGACTGAAGTCCTGTTTGCTTGTCTTTGCAGAGGACTGTATATGCAGAGGACTGTCCAACTTCTGTGTCTCTGTTATTGTACTCATTTGGTGCCTCACTGAGGTGGTTCTGATTTGATTGTTGAATAGATTTATTTATTGTTCAAGTCAATATTGCTAAATGGCACTTGATTTGCAGGGGAGGGATAAGCATACTTGAGTTTAGTTTTATTTTTGTTTGGTAGTTACCAAAATGTCGAAATCTGAGATTGAGCCGTATCTCCTTCAGCAAGCAACATGTGTCTAGCACCTGGGACAAACATCAAGTCATCAACCTTAGACAATAGAACAGTTTTCCTGAAATTAGCATTTGGTTCTTAGACCCATAGCCATGAATAACACCCACTTCTTATGCTCAGAATGCAAAATATGAGCTCCAGAACAAATGATAATAAATGAGCCCAAATGAATTCTCCCCTACAGAAAATGATTAAATAAGTAAGGCTGCCCCATCAGATACTTCTCCAGGGAATGTGATGTAAGTGTAAGGTGAAGTACTATCACAAAAACTGTGTGTGTACTCGTACCAGATCTATTAGCCAGGGAAATCTAAGTCAGGCTCAAGATGATTGTACCCTTAAGCTGACATTACATATCGTTTTGGCAGGAAGAGCTGTTTTGTGTTTCTTGATCTCTGTGTTGAAGTTAAAACAATGCTGCTGGCGGTTGAGGACCTGTCCTGTTACCTCCACTCACTTGGCACTGCCTCTCCTGCTTACTGCAAAAGGATGATACAAAGATCCAGTCAGTGACAGGAGGCAAAGAGTAAGGAAAAGGATGCAACTCCTCATAACATGATGTGATTATTGACTATGGGAAGGTGTCCAGGGAAAAAATCAACCCAGGAGGATGGAATGAGTGACGGTGCTGTGCATTCATGAACATTTTTCTCTCTTTCCAGGAGCTGAAGATCTTTGGGAAACTCCTGAGTGACAGAGGTAAGTGAAACTGCCAGTGGGTGGTGCATGGGCATCTCTAATGCTTGCAGATCCGAGCTGAGCGCTGCCCTTACCCATCACATGTATTCTATTTACATCACAGCAGAGGGAGCGTCGGCAAAGCATCTCAGAGGAGCAACCTTTTGTTATACCTACAGCTGCTCCCTTCCCTGTTAGAGCAACCAACACAAAAATAATCACAAGACTCATGCAGTTAATTGATTACCATTTTGTGACCATTGCAGCCAATTTGGCCACAGCTGGGTTAGTGCATCTTGTGTCCCCGTGATTTCTTACAGAGAAAGAAACACCTGAAATACCTCAGGATGTTTAGGATTGTTTCACCTGGCTGCTTCTCCCAAGAGTTAACTCCATTCTGGCCTTTTTTCCGTATCTGCTAGAAGGCCATACCAAAATGTTGATTTTTCTTGTTCTGTCCTCCATGCTCTGCGCTGAGGGACTAAATTTGAAATCAGTGAGTGAGCTGTGTGTTAAGAAATAGCTCTGGCACTAAAATGCTTAAAATTACTCTTTGTTTCTCTGACTTCTCTCCTAATTTGGATTATCCCCCTGGACTTGCCCACAAGATGGAATACTAAGAAAATATTGTTTTGTTTAATTTGTTTTTTGATGTCCACATTTCTCACATTTCCTGTTCCAATTTCAAAGTGAGTCTGAGCTCCTCCACTAACATTGCTCCGGCTGTTATTTTGGGGATCTGAGAGAGGGGATTAAAAATAAACGAAGTGCGGGCAATGTGTTTCTTGCCACAGGTTCTCTTAAGCAAGTCACTAAAAAGTTATTGACACTCGTCTCTTTTTGGCTTAAATAGAGGGATTAGATGAAGGGTATTACTAACACAGGTCAAGGTATTAAAATATGGATGCCTAAATTTAGGCTCCTAATTTTGTATTTTGAGCCCCTAAATAAGGCTTGATCTTATGCCCTTTGAAGTCAATGCCAAATCATTGACTGAGTTCAATCTGCAAGATGAAGTCCTAAGTTATTCTTAAAAGTTTTCAGCGTCTCACAGCTCCAAATAAGCCATTGCCCTGCCTCTTTGCAAATCACACATCTTTCATTGAGTTCCTAAACATGGGGATCGTGCTTTTAGGTATTCCATATTTAAAATCCTGCCTGTTGATGCTTTCTGTCTCAGGGGCCATGGACATGGAAGTGTAACAGGGCTAATAAAGAAGCCTAGCTGGGACACAGATAGATTTGCTTTTTTGGTGAGCAGAGCTTAGCACGAACACTGCAGATTCTATAGCAATGTCAGTATTTATTATGGTGTAAAGTTAACATGGAAGGCACATGAATGTCCTTGCTGGTGCCAGAATTCAGCAAGTACATGACCATTTGCACAAACTTCGCATACACTGCTCTCCTGGTAACAGGATGTTGGCAGGTGGGAAGATCACAGGATCCAGATGAAATATAAAACGAGATGAGCAATCCTGTAGTGGTAATTTTAGAAGCTGGGTTCTGTACATTATTTACAGTACATTGTAGCTCTACAGGGATAAGGCTGACCCTTGCCACTCATGGATTTAATGTTTTCTGTGGGGTTTCTGTGAGGGGCTTCCCTCAAAGCAGCAGCTGGAGGGGTTTTGTCCATCCAGAGAAGTGTTAGAATTGGAAATTATTTGCAGTAGAGCTACCTTCATTCATAGAACACTCATCTAGCACGAGGGGAAAAGGCACCTAAGACCTTCCACCAAATAAAAGGATTGAGTGAGTTAATCTGCTTGCGTTGGTCTGAAGTGCAGAGGCCTGGCATAAAGACGGAACTGTTCACAGTGAACTGGGACGGAGTCGTAGTGGTTCCTGCCTCTGGGAACTTTAAATGCGCTTTACCTTCAGTTAGTGAAATATCCCCTCTTTTTCCTGGGGGAGGTTGAATTCTCCTTGTCTCTTGGAAGGCATTTTTGGCAATTGTATCCTAAATATGGGGAACTCTATTTATTTTGGATGAGTATTTGTTTCTTCAGAAACCTTCTGCAACAATTTGTGAAAAAAATTACAGAAAAAGCAAAGGAAAAGAGATTATTTTGCAATGTTTGAACAACACCCACCACTCTGCTGTAGGAACGTGATCACTGAGGAGAAAGGGTTTATATTCTCCTTCAGGCTTTCAACTGGGCTGGATTTCTACCCTCGCCCAGATGGAAGGCTGTGGGTACAAGGGGTGTGGGGCGTGACCTGCAGCTGGGGCAGTGGAGGGGCCAGATGGGAGCTGCTCCTTGCTCAGGCAGACCTGTCACTCATCTCCCAGCCTGCCTCAGGATCAGTGTGACCAAGGCACCATCCCCACATACTGCACCAAGGGGTGACACAAAATCTTTAAAAAATAAACAAAGGGAGGAACAGGTCTAAGATCTAACGAAAGCAAAGATTTTTTTGGGGGGGAGATGTGGGGGGGTGGGGTTGTTTCATGTGTTTCTCTCAGCCAGCAGGTGCCTCTATAGAGCCGATGCTTTGCCTGTATCACTATGAGTCTGTGGCACAGCATTGAAATACCTGCTTTTAAATGACAATATAGCCTTTTCTTTCTTTACTGTCTTTTCCCGCTACCCTTTCCTCAAGCTCATGGTGAGCCCGGGGATCTGCCAGTCTGGACTTCCACTCCATCTGCCACATAAGGTCCTTGGAAGATGAAAGCAGGAGAAAGATGTATGTGAACACACACATATTGTTACTATGTATGCACTATGAAGAAATGTTCTGTGTGACAGGAACCAAGTAGCTCAGCTGGGGAATGCTAGCACGAAACATAGAGAGACAGGGCTGCCTCCTTGCTCTTCCAGTACCTTTTCAGAAAGCAGGGCGGGGTTTATCTGGCAAAACCTTCACCCCTTCAGTATGATACCCTTCTACACAGCCGGGCACCACTCAGCCAGCACAGGCAGGCCCTGGAGCCACGGGAGAATACCACTGAGTTAAGAGAAATAAAACCCACCTGAGGATAACGCTCCTTCAGCCCTTTAACACATAGATGCTAAGAAATCCCTGTATCTGAAAAGCCACGTCGTGGGGGGTGGTCAGATGATGGGTGTGATTACAGTTTGTCCCCCGCCGCCCCTCTCCCCAAATGGCTCTGCTGGACTTTGGAACAATTCCCACGGGCAAAGTGAATTTTGACCCGAACATGTATCCATCGGCGCGGCAGAAGGCGCGGCGAGAAAGCAGGGCAGGGAGCTGGATTCGAAATGCGCGAGCCGCGGGGCTACGGCTCTGGCGTGCGGAACCGCGGGGCGAGAGAGGCGGGGGAAGCCGGGGAGGAGGCCGGGCCATAGCCGAGGAGGTGGGACTTGCCGGAGCGTCTCTCCCCGTGGCCGCTGTGCTCAGTTGCAGAGTGCTGACGAGCGGCGGGCGGTGGGGCTGGCGCTGCGCGGAGCCGCCGCTGGAGTGCGCGGAGCGGGGCTGCCGCCGCGCCGGGGGCTCGGAGCGCACGCCGCACCGGCGGGGGACAGCGCGCCACGGGAGCAGCCCTCCCCGGGCACCGGGACCTGCTGCTAGCTTGCCGTCTTGCTTTATCCTCTCGTTTAATTTATTTTTTCCCCACCTATACTTTGATCCGCTGGGATTTTTTTTTCCTCCCTTTCCTACAGAGTCTTCCCACGCCCCAGTTCCCTCCCTCTCTATCCAGCTTGGATTTTTTTTTTTCATATATTACTATTCTGATTTTTTTTTTTTAAGCGGTGGACAGAGAGAGGGAGAGACAGTAACGGAGAGGACAGGAGGAAAACGGTCTATTCGTCCTTTCCGCCACCACTACCCCGATTTGCGGAGAGGGGTCGGGCCGAGGGGCGGCGGAATCAGCCCCTTTCTCCCGGGGAGGCGACCCCGGCTCGGGGAGCCGCCGGAGGCAGCCGCCGCGCAGAGGGGGCGCAGGAAAAGAGATGCATTGAAAGTTTCCGCGCAAACTTTGCCGTGAGTGCGCGAGTCCGAGCGAGCGCGGCGCGGGTGCCTGCCTGCCCCGACGCGGGGAGAGCGCCGCGGACGGGCGCCGCTGTGGAGCTCGGACTGCCCGGCGGCGGGGGCCGGGCGGCGGCAGGGCGGCCGCGGAGCCTGCGCTCGGCCCGGCGGAGCGCCCACGGAAAGCAGCAGCGGGATCCGGCGAAGAGCCGGGCTTATGGAGGGGTGAAACCGGAGACCCCGAAGAGGAACCCCCCTTACCCCGCAACCCTTCGCAGCGCCCGGCCGGCGGCACTCCAGGAGGCGGCGGCGGGCACGGAGGAGGAGCGGGCGAGAGCGCGGCGGGGCGGCGGCGGCAGCGGCAGCGGGGCGGCGGCGGCGAGGCGGAGCACGGCGGGCCCCGCTTCGCGGCGTGCGCCGGCAACCATGAACTTTCTGCTCACTTGGATCCGCTGGGGGCTGGCGGCGCTGCTCTATCTGCAGAGCGCGGAGGTAAGCGGCGGGACGGGGGCTTTTGTGCCCCGCGTAGCGGGGGGGGAGGGAAGGCAGACGGCCGACAATACTTTTCCCCCTTTTTTTGTCTTCTCGCGGCCCCCCTTTGCCTCCCACCTGCTCGGCGCGGTGCGGCCGCGGCACTGGCGCCGGGTGCGGGTGGGTGCCCGCGGCACGGACACGTGTGCGTGCGGTGCTGCAGCGGGGGGACAGCGCTGCCCGCCGCTCCGCCGGGCCCGGGGCAGCGGCAGCGCCTGCCGAGTGCCCGCGCACACGAGCGCGCCCCGGCGCGGCGCGGCCGTGGGGTCCCGCCGGGGCCGGGGCCGGGCGCGGGGCAGGGAGGCAGCGCGCTGCCTTCTTGCATCAGCCTCGGGTCTCCTGACATTGCAAAAGGCTGCTTCGGCGATATTTGCCTTGGGTCCCAGCTCGGGTTCGTGCCGCCGTGTGGAGTTCAAAATGCCTAGCTGGAAAAACAAATAAGAGATCAAAGAGGACAAAATGGATCCAGAATTTCTTCCAGATTGGAAAAAAAAAATCAAAATATAGATCTCCTGCACCGAGATTACAAATCCAAGGATTTTTCTCTTCCTCTTCAGTCACTTTTACCTCATTGTTATTCTTGAGGAATTAGAAACCAACTCTTCCTCCTTTCCTTTTTTTTTTTTTGAAAAAAGAAGGGCAGCTTTCTTTGCAAACCTGTCCTGTACATCTGTTTTCTAAAGAGTTAGGAGGGCTGTGTTGCCAAGAGATATTAAGGGGTTTAGACAGAGTGCCCACGTGAAAGTGGCTGTTCGCAAGGCAGGCATGGATTACGTTTTAAAGGTTTTAACAGGTTAGTTCTCTCCTGCCATTTCTGCTCGGCACTTGGAGAGAGCACGGGCCAGATCATCTCCCACAATCGTGAAAATAAACGTCTCTTGCAAACTAATCAGTTATTCACATTGTTTGTTCAGCACCGATGCTGGAAGGCAACTCCCCAATTAGGAGCCATTTCAGCTGTAACTGAAGTCATGCAAGCACTGCACGCTTTGTTTCTAGCCTGTTATATCTCTACTTTATCCAGTGACAGCCGCACATTAGGCTGTGCTCGGCTGTGCTCGATGGGAACTGAGGCGCACTCTCACTTGAGTGTGGCACAGAGCAGCTCCCTGCTGCCTTCCTGCCAGATTTGGCTGGTGGGACAATTGTTTCTGCTCTCCAGGAGTTTTTCCACCGTCACCCAGAATAGGAGTTTCTTTGCCTCCCAGCTCCTCAGTAAAATTGTACAGTAGCATCTGTTCCCCACTTATAGTATGGGCAAGTCTGTATTGGTGTCCAGTGATAACACCCTTTAACCCTCCCCTTGTTCCTTTTCCCCTCCCCTTCCTCTTCCCCAGAAGAGGAAACGGCGGATCAGGCAGAGCCGAGATCTATCTGTCCTCATAAAAACCTTATGCTGCCTTTTCTCCTAGGCGGGAGGATAGTGCAGATGAGAAAACAATGTAGTGATGGAAAAAATGGTAGGGAAGGATTACAGGAGTTTAGTAGGAAGTGTTGCAGGGACAGACACGAGAGATAGCTAGAGGTTCAGTACCTGGGTGCTGTGGGCTATGCAAGTGCTCAGGCAGATGGGCGGTGAGATCTGCCCTTGGGTTCTGTCCTTATTTGTCCGTTGGTTGTCCGGGCACCGCAGTGATGGGAACGTTAGGAATACCAGCAGATCTCACGTAGGCAGCTTGGTGATGACTCCGAGCATGGCAGGAGGCATGACTCTTCGCACAGGACTTGGGTTTGTGCTTTGATGATAATATTTATCTGGCTGTCAGGCTGATCTATCTAGCTAGCCAGGCACATAAGAGAGCATTAAATAAAAGCCCTGACAGTGTCTGAGTTGGGGAAGCAGGGTCCAGCATGTGTCAGGGAGCTTTCCTGGAAGTAAAGGAGAAGGGATGAAGGAATCACGGCGCTCCTCTGGTGAGGGTTCAGAGGGATGGCTCCTTACTGAGGTGGTTGTTATGGTTGCTGCTGCAGCAAGACTTAGATGGTGGGATATTGTTTCATGGTCGTGTCTGGGCAGCACTGATGCCACAAGTGGTGGTGATAGCCTTTCTATGCAGGCTAGGGAAGGAAAGGCACTTTTGCAGTGCCACCCTCCCAGCTGATTGATTGTGCTGAGCTGTGTGCACAGTCCTCACACAGCATGGGATTGGAGAGGGTTGCATTGTTGTCCCCATCCAGTCCTCCCTTTCCTAGAGAATGGGGGACAGGTGGTTATTCCCCATCTTTCTTTATCTGTGGGTGCTGCTCCAGCCTGGTGACAGGTCACTCCTGATGATGGTCTGGGAGCTCTTCCCCTCCTGCCCAGAACAGCAGAGGGACCTGGATATACCAGCTGTATTGCCATGGGGAAGAGGCAGTGATCAGACACCGAGGGAGGGAGAACACGCCTGTGACTAGACTGTTAATGATCACACACCCACCAGGCTGCCTGCCTTTGCTGTGCCTCTGCACCGCACCACCGTGGGGAGCCACCAGAACCTGCTTCCACAGCCCTTCGGCAGCTGGGACACAGCAGGTCACCTTCCCCAGAGCCATTCCTGTGCTCTGAGGATGGCTGGAAAGAGGAGCACTCCTTTGGGAGCAGGGGAGAGGGATGTCTGAGGGGCTCACTGATTCCTGAGCAACCCCAAATCCATTCTCCTGTCTGTTCTGTCAGAGGTCCCTTGGCTGTGCTGGCAGCTTTCAGGATTACTGACCTCTGTTTGCTTGTACAATGGAGAAGGAGTGCAGTGAGTCCCATTCCCCCCCTCTCCTAAGCAGAAAACGCTGAGAATTTCTAGTGCCTAAGACGAAAAGTGCCTTAACTCCTGTCCCAGAGTCCCTCTCAAAGTGGATGGATTGTTTGTTCCAGTCCTAAACAGTTACAAAGCTCTTTTAATGAGCCTGCACAGATTAGGGGGAGGGGAAGGGAGAAAAAGAGTGCTGGTGGTGGTGGTGAGGGGGGTGATGGTTAGAGAGGAATGACTTGATTAACCTTTTCTCTCCCTTCAGAGCAAAGCTTGCTTTGGACAGGGACTGGGGGAGAAGGGAGGCAGGGAAGGTACAGACATGTGGATGGTGTGAAGTGAATTTATTTGTTAGAGAAGGTTTTACCCCACAGAGGGAGGGATGTGCATTTGCTACAACCTGCAAAAGAGCACAGAAAGGAGCTTCCTCTGTCAGCCCCATTTCTGGGCTCATTTATCCTACTCTCAAGGCCAGGCCAGGGGTTGCTTCCACATTACTGTGAAATGCTGAAAATCTATTGGAAGGAAATTGTGTTACAGAACCGTTGGGTAATGCCAAAAGCCAGCAGAGGAGAGCATGACCTTCAGGCTCCTACCGAAGGGCACAGTTGGCCTGCTTGTCCTGAGGAATGTTTTTGGTTCCCCATGTCTGATATTAGCAGACTGTTTTGAAGTGAGGCACAAGGCCCTGCCTCACCTGCTGTTCTAGTGGACGTGCTTTGAGGGCACTAGGCACAGGTGAAAGACACTGCTGAAAGGGCAGAAAAGTTACTTAGAATAGTGAGCAGAGAGCCTGTTACTGATAGTTCTGGGAAACCTTTCTAGTTTCTGCTGAGAGCTCCCCTGGGAAAGCTCAGAAGCTCTATGCCCACTTTGCACTGATCTTGTTTCCCATCTTTGGGTCAGATCACATCCCAGGTCCAGGTGAGCACTGCGAGTGTGTTCTGGCTCCTGCTCCACTACATCAGGGGCAGGGTGAGGTGCTGGCTAGGCACAGGTGAGTAGTGAAAGCGTATGTGTGGCTTGCTTCTGCTTCTCATCATTTGTGCAGCCTGTGTGCTTGCACATGAGGAGGCGGTGGGCTTAGCAGCTGGCTGGGTAGTTTTGCATAGAGAATGGGTAAAAATGACCCTCAAGGTGTCTCCAAACTAATTTTGCTCAGTCTGTCATGGTCATTTTGTGTGTGAACCAGAAATCTCTCTGTGAAAAGTCTTGGGGGCGTTGTGACTTGAATGAACTGACTTGGCTCGTGATCCTCTTCCTGTGCCATAGCAGATTGAGGCTTTCCTGCCCTTGATGTGGTTTTCTTTTTACCCAGAGATTGTCAGGCACTGAGTGGCTTTGGAAGGCCGCTGCAGCCTCCGCTGCCTCCATTTTGTTTGTGCTGTTGCAGTGACCTTCACACTTCAGGAATGAAACTGTTTCTAGGAACCTGCTTTTTAAAGTGTTGTCACAGCACTGAGACTGGGCACACAGCCCCCCTCCTCCCCAGAGAAGAAACAGATCCACACATGGGGCAGCTCAGGTCTGGGCTGCTGAGTTATGCCCAGGTATAGAAAGACTTTGATTGAAATGAGAAACAAGTTCGGTCAGGGGGACCTTAGACAAAGGGAACTATGCACAGACACAAAGGAGTGTCTGGGAGAGGGGCTTCTAGCTGGCTCTCTTGCCCCCTCCTTTTAAAAGCTGACATTTTCGGCTGCTTGGATGGTGGTGCTGCCCTGTGCACAGGACTGCTTAGAAGACCATAGCTGGCAGATTCCTGTTGGGAGCTTGGGGTGGACTTGGCCTTAATTCAGTTCTGTCTTCAGCTGCAACATCAGAGGGCCTTTCTCTAAGACTGAGCAGAGCATATTGCTGACAAAGCAGTATTTTGTATGGACCCCTGCGCTTCTTATGGGCTTCTGCTGAAAGGCAGCAGGTTCTGGGGTGGATGGCATCACACAGGTGGCAACATAGCTCGGAGAAGTGAAGAAAGCTTGGCTTTTTCCATTTTGGTTCAGAACAGAACAGCAGGGGGAAGCCTGACTTGGCTGGAAAGTTACGTCAGAGCTAAAGCCCTCAGGAAGAGCAGGAAGAGTGGCGTTCTTGTTTCACCTGGAATTAAAAGGACTTCCTTAGTAAAGTGGTGTAATATTTCTCCATACCATTTTGGGGGTGGGTTACCTGTCACCACTCCTGCCTGCATCAGTGCTTTGGAAATGTCCCTAGTCCCAAAAGGCAGCAGGAATGACTGCAGAGCTTTTCGGTTTTGGCCCTGGGGAAGCTGTGGAGCACAGGAATGGTATCCACGCAGGGGCTGGGGACTGGGACCATTAGGTGAGGGCAAGCGTCGCCCTCCCTTCCATCAGGGAGGGAGAAAACCCGGGCGGTTCGGCGGCGTCCGTCGGCAAAGTGGTGCTGTCACAGTTAATCGCCCTGACACCCGGGCACATGCCGACACCTCCGTGGCCACCACTGCCGGGTGACAGACATCTGTGACATTGAGAGGGGAGCGATGCCCTTCCGTGGCTGGCTGCCCTTCTCCCCTCTCTGCCCTCCCGGGCCAGATTCACCTTTACGGGGAGAAGCGATGCCCGGGTCCGTCGGTCGGTGTCGGCGGCAGCTGCAGGTCCCCCCGTTACTTCTCTCCGCCGGGCTCGCATTTGCTCCCGTTGTTTGCCCGCGGTCACTGACAGCAGCTCCCCGGGGACGCGCTTCTCCCTTTGGGGCGTCTCTCGGGCCCGGCACACCACCTTGCCAGCCCCGTCTCCCGGCCCGGAGCCGTCCCGCCGTGCCCCTCTCAGCTGCCCCGGGGGACGGGGGAACAAAAGGTCCCTCTGTCGTGCCAGCCGGGGGCAGTGGCTCGGCCTCGGGGGCGCCCTCTCCCGCCGGGGCTCCCTCCGCCCCCTGCCCGGCGGGGCTACGGGACCGGCACCGCCGAGGACCCTGCCCGGGACCCCCCGCGCCGCGGCACCGCGTCACGGTTCCGCGTTGTGACCGATTTTCTGTTGTCTTTGCAGTTGTCGAAGGCTGCGCCTGCCCTGGGGGATGGGGAGCGGAAACCCAATGAAGGTAAGCGCTGGGCGGCTTCCCGGCGGGCGGGGACAGCCGGGGGCTGGGGGGAAGGAGCCCCCGGAGCCGCCGATGGCCAACACCGCCACCTCCCGGGGAGCGAGACCGGGGGCTGCCGGCGGGAGGCGCCTCCGCCATCAAGCCCTTGGTGGCGGCCGCAGCGCCCCCGCCCCACGCCGCGGGCCCGGGCCGGGCCGCGGGGCCGGGGGTGGCCGTGAGGCCGGGCGCCGGGGCGGCCGCGGTGCCAGGGCGGGCAGCAGGGCTGGCCCAGCCCGCCCCTGGCTTACCGCAACTCAGAGTGAAACTGCGTGCGTGCGCCGGTGCACATACGCACCTCATTTATATATATATATATTTATATATATATATATCTACACACACACGGGCGCGCACAAAGAGCTGAGTAGTGGCGCGCAGTTTGCTGGGGATTCGCCACAGTGCTGTAGGAAGGGATTTGTCAAATTTTGTTGCCCGCCTCTTTCCCAGCGGTGCTGGTGATGCCCGGCTGGGTGACCAGGGCTGATCCCTGAACAAAGGCCGGAGCAGCCCCCAGATGGTAGGTCTCTGAGGAAGAGAAGGAGAAAGGGGCAGTTCAGGATGATTTTCTGGGCTCATGCCTCCCAGCAGTCTCAGGTACCCCCGTAGTCAGGAGATTACTAAGCGCTGTAAAGAGCCAGCCTTGAAAAATACACCTTTTTATTCTGGTTTGGGCTGGCAGACTTTGCAGATTCAGGGAATGGCACTATAGGGTTCTGATAGGTTCTGATGGGTTCTAGATAGGTTCTGATGGGTTCTAGTTATTGGTTCCTGGTTGTCTAGTATGGACAGGACCATTGCCTGGTGGGGAAACAAGATGGTATCTCTGCAGCTGCTGTGATCTTGTGTCTTTCCGGTTGCCCAAAGGCCAGGATGTGACAGTGTCCCCTGCCTCGTTGGTTCATGCAAGTAAATGTAGACCAGAAGGCAGCCAGCCCCTGGGTTAGTCAGAGATATCTCCTGCAAGATCCCTGTCTAGTGAAGCCCCGTGCGTGTCAGGAGGTTGGCTTCTGTCCGCAGTCCTCAGTTCAGCAGTGGGATAAAAGGGCTGTGGACTTTGAAACCTTCAGGCTGAGGCGATCATCATATGCTTTAAGACCATTCTGACCGTGTTTTCCCCTTACCTGCATAGCAGAGCAGATCACTTGTTGAATGGCAGGGTCTGGCAGACGCCTTGCAGGGTCCCCACGGGCTGTGACCTTCAGCGTTATTCCAGCCAGAGGTCAGCAGAGGGCTCCAACACTGTGGACCCAGATTGGCTTTTTTTTTTTCGTAGCAGTCAGTTTCAATTTCTGTAACTTTATTGGTGTGACAGACTCCATGTGTGTTGCCAGAGGTTTGTGGCAGGCTCTGCTTGGGATAGGTGTCCATTTTGTGCTGGCAAATTTTCTGATTTGCTGGTGGACTGCCGCCTGTTGCGCTTGACCCTTGCTCCTGCTGAAGTCAACAGAAGAAGGTTCAGTGACTCCAGAGGGATCAAGATGGAGCCTGCTGTGAGGCTTATTTTGGTAACCAGTTCTCTGCTGTTGGTAGAAAAGAGCTAGTGTCCTCATCTGTGCCATTTGTTGTGCCCAACAAATCCCTCCTGGGGAGGGAAAGAATCAAACAGAATTAACTTCTGTCACAAGAAGGTTGATGGGATTGCAGGAGAAGCTGGTCTGGCAATGTAAGTGGTGAGACTTCAGTGTTATTGTCTGGTGCTATTTCAGGTTCTGCAGTGTAGATACATCTGTTAAATAAAAGTCAGGACTCCTGGCTCTACTTCTGTCCTGTGGTTCGAACTTAGAAGTCTTCTCTCTATACCTCAGTTTCTCCTCTGTGAAGAGGAGATCACGATGGGCCTCTATTACCCAAGGACGGTCCTGTAGTTCCTTCCTCTGAAGCTCTTAGGGGCTTGGGCTGAAAGGTGGGTTTGTGTCTTTGGCCATTTTATGCTTTCTCTGTGATGTCAAACTGTGACAGGTTTTTATTTGGGATGGACTTACTCTGGTTGGAGAGTGTTATTTTAGCTTCAGCCCGTAAACTTTTGAGCTCAAGAGAGGCTTCCACATGTTTTGTGGCACAGGAAGTTGTAGAGGAGTCAGACAAACACTCTTTTGTTTCACAGGAAAAGATTTTCTGGTATAAATAAAGGAAACCACCATCACTTGTGGCTGCACTTTTATTTTCAAAATAACAGTGTGTTTGTATTGCTGCTAAACTGTTGATGGGGAGAGAGGCAAAATGATCAGAGACTTCTCCTTTTCTAGTCCAGCATGTTCTCACTCAACTGCTCCAAATTTGAACTTAAACCCTGCTTTGAAGAGTTAGTGTGGCTCCTGTCTGTGTTTTAACCTTCATTCCACTTCCATTCACAACAAAGAACCTCTGACTCAAATCTGGAGGTGTTTTGCAGGGTAGGAGTGTGATTTAATTGTGGGATTAACTTCTAATGTGGGCTGAAGCCCAGATTGCAGGAAGGGAGCAGACCTAGTGGTGTTAGTCCTTCAGTGACCTTCCTGTGCTTCCCCATGAAGGAGACCTTCTTCCATTTGTGACACAACCAATGGAAAGGCAGCGCAGGCAGAATCAGCAAAGTGTGCAGTATGACTCCCAGTACATAGGAGTAAGTGTAGGTATGGTAGAAGGGGCAGGGCTTTGCTGTGAGGTTGACTGTACCTCAGTCATGTGCTCTGCTTTGGTTTGGGTGGTAACTGTGCAAATGAACTACGGAGTGTTGTGCAGTCTCCATGTGAATGCTCTGTGTCCAGCAAAATAAGGCAATGTGCCTTTTGTGGCAGGATTTTATGACTGGCAGCTAGGGAAAGATTCCCTGGTTCCTTTTCAGAGGCTGATTCAGACTTTGGAAAACCATCATGTGTTAAAGTAAAGGTAGAGACTCCCAAATTCTTCATGTGAACGATTTATTCCTGTCAAATCTTTCAGATCTCAAGTATAGTTGTCAGGGTGTAGCTGTGAAAGTAAAGGCCCTGTAAAAGAAGTTGAATATGCTGTTTTGGGGCCTGTTCTGTAGTCTGGTTTCTCTGGTGTAATCCAAATGCCTGGATAATGCAATATTTAGGAAAGCATGAGAGATGCCGGTCAGTTTCACTACACTTTTCTACTCCTGTTTTCTGCCTCCTTTATGCCCCAGACTGGTGCGGTGAGCAGCATTTGATCTGCACAGGTAACTGCTGCTTTCCCTCCCTCTTACTTTCTGTCCCTCCCCTTGACGTAGGTTTGTAAGCATTTTGATCCTGAACTATGTCTTTACTGCGAGAGTCCTCAGATCCTGTGTCTGGCACAGTGTGAATAATCAACAGTGCAGTTCAGCGACTATCTCTGTGCCCGCAGAATTTCCCACGTATTAAATTGTTCAACTTGTTGGAACATAGGCGGTGACTGAGGTCACTCCAAAGGAAAACAGGAAGAAGGAGGAGAAGGAGGTAGTCCCAGACAAGATAGGAGAACAGACAGGAGACATACGGCAGTTACGGGAGGAGGGAAGAGGAAGGGAAGGAACAAGGAACAGAAACGTTGTCTTCTAGACAAGGAATACCAACAAGCAGTCCATGCCTGCCAGGCTACATTTCCCTTTCACAAGCCACTTTCTCTTTTAATAGCTGCTCACGCTCTCTGACACTTCAGACTCCTTGGAGGGAAGCTCCTCCCCTCTTGTACCCGCTCTCAGCGCTTCAGCACTATGGCACTGTCAGCCCCGCATGACCTAGAATTAACTTTCAACAATTAACTGCGGGCTGTGCGCTCCAAGCCCTGCAGCTTTTGCATTTTTGTGGCAAAGTAACCTTTATGCCAGTTTGTCACAAGTTCAGGGCACTTTAGAAGCGCTTACTGGAGACCATTATTTTCCATGATGCAAGCAGTTTGCTCTTATCACTCTGAGTTATCAACCTTGGTGCTGGAGGACTCTGCATACTGTACAGGTGGATCATTATAGCGCATAACAGCACGGGGCAGGTACTATCTCCTTGTGCATACTCTTACCCTCTGCTCCATGTGAGACATCATCTGTTGCCAGTGTGGTGCTAGAGCTGGGAGGCCTGGAGGGCTCCAGGTACTCACTGTTTGCAGTACTATACTAGCACCTGGGGTTTGTGTGTGTACTTATCTATACTATCTCTCATCTCTTTAAATCTCTCCAACCCTTGACCAAGCAGCAAAATGAAGCTTTGGCAAGAGACTGGGAAACATTGAGAAATACTTGTGAAATCAGTGCAGATCGCAAGCGGTTAGTGTTTGCTCCGTGTTTAGGGAAGGCATGGGATAATGGCAGATCCACCCTGTTCCCCCTCCCACACTGTGTCATTGTGGTTCAGTAGCCAAATATATAGTCTGGTTAATCCTGGGGGTGCTGTGAGCCTACTTTGAATCTTTCAGTGGTTGGCTTGGTTCCTCAGTCTGGGAAAGTGGTCAGTGTGGAGACATGGAGGCTGTGACTTGTAGTGGATGCTGTCATGGTTCCCTGGTGGCCTGCTGAGGTGGATGTTCTGCATGGCCAAAAGAGGTAGATGACAGGAAGGGTGAAGATGCATAGCTCCATGGTTCAGAGCCTCTGCTTGCTCTTAGGAGTGTCTGTGCACTGAGGTCTGTACAAAGGATGCTTCTGGCTTTAAAACCACTGGGGCATCCACTGACTGTTTTGAAAGGGAGTAAAGGGCAAACCAGTGAAGGGCCTTAGTCCAGAGTGTAGATTATCTGCTGCAGCTTCAGGGGTTTTTTGGCTGAGCTGATACTCTTAGTGGCTGCACACCAGCAGTATGGAGAATAGCAGAGAAGAGGTTTGGGACAGTCACCTGTGGCATGCATCATGGTACGACGAAGGCAGTGAACTCTCTTGTCCGTCTTGCCCTTAAGCAGCTGTAGGAGGAGATTGTCTTTTTCCCTTCCCACTTGATGTGTGTGTATGTAGAGCCCAGAGAATGGATTTAGGCCTGCAAGACTGCTAGTGAAGAGCATAGGGTAGTTGTGTTGCAACTGTCTGGCTCACTTTAAGGGGTGAAGCCCTAGACATTCTTGAGCTAAGTTTGCATTAACTTATTCCCTCCATTCCTCTTTTAGTTATCAAATTCCTGGAAGTCTACGAGCGCAGCTTCTGCAGGACTATTGAGACCCTGGTGGACATTTTCCAGGAATACCCTGATGAGGTGGAGTACATATTCAAGCCATCCTGTGTGCCTCTGATGAGATGTGCGGGTTGCTGCGGCGATGAGGGCCTAGAATGTGTCCCTGTGGATGTGTACAACGTCACAATGGAGGTGAGGGTCCAGCTTGCAATCTGCCATGCTTGGTTGGAAGGAAGCAAGACAGCCATCACAGCCACCCCAAGCCCCAGCTCCCAGCTAATTCAGAGGAAGTGCAACCTACCCCAGGGACCCTTTCTTCTGACCCTGGTGCTCTGTTACACCATGCAGGGTTAAAAGATGAGTTGCCTGTGTCTATTTAAGGCTAAGAGGAGAGTCTGTGTTTTGGCTCCTGCCCAAATACAGTAGGTAGGAGCATGCAAAGAAGAGTTTCTGCAAAGGAGCACTTTGTGCTTAGAGAATGTAGAGGAGCATTTCTGATGGTGTTATCTCCCAGTTTCTAAAGAAGATACTCCTTGGACCCTTGCACCACCTTAACTCTACACACAGCTGTTGTTCTGAAGGCAGCTGAGTCGGGCAAAAGGGGAGAACCTGTCAGTTCTCTCTCCTGAAGGGCATGTGAGGTCAACCTGTACCAACAGAGCAGGGAATTTGGGTCTTTAGCTATCCTGCCACAGCAGGGGTTAAAGGGGATCTATGAAACAAACTGTTCTGTGTCAGCTGGAAAAGCCTTTCTGCCTCTGGGCTCTTCCTCCTTTGTTTGGAGACTGCTGAAGGTGGCCATGATAGCAGAGGCTGGGCCTTTGGGGAGAGATTCAAATTGCTTTAGAGAGCTTAGTTATTGCCCTTGTCTGTGAGACTGGATCCCAGCTCTTGTCCAAAATTGTGCTGGTGTCCATTACCCATAACCTATAGCTCCCTCACCTACTTTTGTCCCTTAGCCTCTTGAATGGCCACTGGAAATATTGCTGTGAATTTTTAATATCAATGAGAGATATTCAGTGCTAAGTGATTAACCAGCAGGTCTTTTAACTTGAATTTTGGGCTGTGTTTGAACTGTGTTGGAGAACGTGTCTGTGCCCTCTCATGGTTCCCCATACTGCTTTTCCACTTGCAGGCTCCAGCCATACTAGCTAGGGATGGTTTTCTTCCTACCATTCCTTGCTGAATTACAGTTCTTGACTGATATGCCTGCATGCCTGTAAAGGGTCAGAGGCAATAAAGCAGATCTCTAGAGCTAGTTTTCCAGCCATGTTCTGGGTTAAGAGAATGTAACAGTATTCCATAGCTTCTAAATAACTTTCCTGGATATACCTGGGGCTGGAGTCTGGGTTTTGCAGGACTCTTTTAAACACAGATCTCCAGATTTATTTTGTGTGTCAAGTTACTGAGAAAGTGAGATGTCAGCTGGGAAGGAATAGTGGCTTAAGGAAAAGGAGGTGGGTTTGGAATTTTCATTTGAGGCCTTTGTGTGAGACTGAAGCATGACTTCTGCACAAGCAGACTGGATGCCCATCATCAGCCAGGGAGGGCTCATTGAGGACCTTGCTGTGGGGTACACCCTCTCCCATGCCTGTCTCCAAGGCAGTCCACCAGTGCTGGCACTGGGCATGCACAAGCAAACAGAGCTTTGGCACAAGTGTGGTGTTGCTGCTCGCTGGCGATCAAAGGCCTTCCCTGACTGGAGAACGGGGCCTCAGAGCTAGCTCGAACTCTGCCCTGCTCTTCCCAGGAGCACCTGGGGTGTGAGTGCTTTGCTGCACAGCAGCCTGATTTGGGGCTGTGAACATGAAGAGTGAACAGGCAGTGACCCTTTCTGTTTCTTTCATTCCAGGTCATAAGAATTAAACCCCATCAGAGTCAGCACATATCACAAATGAGCTTCTTACAGCACAGTAAATGTGAATGCAGGTGAGAATGGAGCAGCACTGGCTCCTCTTGCAATAAACTTACTCTGAGCCTTTCTTTTTTTCTGCCGTTGGGTTGGGACTCTTGTTCAGACGCTTCTGCAGCCTTCCTGGTTGGTCTGCAGTGGGACGGCTGAGCCTGGGAAAAGAAGCCCTCTGCTGTCAGGGCTCTTCCATCTCTAGCTATCACAGGTGGACAGTGCTAGCCTGCATCCTGGGATCTTTTGGCCCTAGCTACCAGCAAGGGTCAGCAGGATAGCAAAACCACTTTGAGTCAGGCCCCTTAACCAGTGCTAAGGGCATCCTGCAATGCTGCCTGTACATGACCTTCCCTGGACATGGTGGGAACTGGGGATAATACCAGAAGTATATGTGATAAGCTCTCTTCTAATGAGGCCTTTGTTCTGTCTTCCCCCACAGACCAAAGAAAGATGTCAAAAACAAACAAGAAAAGTAAGTGACAAGCTTTTCCTCCTTTCTCTTTTGGTGGTTGGTTGGCATTTCCTCTCCCCACTGCCCCTTGCCCTTTTCTTTGGTTGGATATACTCACTTTAAGAAGGAAATGGCATATGGTACTGCATGGGGCGATGCTCTGAATCCATTCCAGGTGGTCACAGAAACCCACATCTGATGGTCCTTCCTTCATACCCCAGACATGGACCTTGCATGACCCATGGCCATGGCAGTCATTCCTAATGCTTTTTCCCGAGTCAGGGAAGTCCTGTCGTGTCTGTCCTGCTGGAATGGATTCAAGGTGCAGCCCCTGTTCTCCCCTTCCCTCTTCCTGGGGTGTTTCTGGTTACTGCAAATTGCTGGCTTTCTTTATTATTAATTTTTTTCTTGCTGCTTGAGTGAGTGGCTTCTTTCACAGCAGCTTTGGTAGGAGCTCTGCTGGCTACAGGGAGAGGTGGAAGTAGAGGCCTGGTGGAGGCAGGACTATTGCCATGCAGGATGTGACACTGGTTTTGTTTGGGTGGGGACCTGGGAGGGTGTAAAGGGAGGTGGATGTCCTAGCTGGGTCTTGGTGAAGGCTTTCCTGAGGGGTTTTTTGAATCTGATGAGTTTGCTTTAGTGGCCTGAAGGAGGTTAAGTCACAACCTTCCCTTTTCTTCCTCTCCAAAGTAAAATGGTTGTGGAAAGTGGAAAAGTAAGCTCTAATCCTGCAGAAGTTGCAGAGATGAGCATAAAATACAAAACAACATTGAAAAGAAAGAATGATCTCTCTGAGCGAGAGGATCAGCTGGACTGCGCATGGCTGGGAAAGCAGCTCTGACATTTAGAGGTGCGGAGTTGGAGAGGAAGGAGTGAATATCTGGAGATGAGGCTGGATCTGAGACCGAGGGAGCAAACAGGAGAGAGAGAGCTTTTTTCACCCCTCTCCTGGTGGTTGTATGTTTCTAGCTGCCTTCCAGCCTCTCCTCCTCCCCCTGGAAATCTGCTCCTGGCTGCATCAGACTGCGTGCAGCCAGCAGTCCTCTCTGCACAGGGCCGTGTCGGGGACGGTCGGTCTGTGTGGCTCTGTAGTTTGAAGGTGTGTGAGAGTTTGGTCTGTATGAGCTCTGGTGAGGATGGGGTGTGGGTGTAGCAGCCAGCTCGGACTGTGTTGCATTCACTTTTCCTCTTCTAACAGCACCTTGCCTGCTCATTGCTGGTTCTGCACTCCCCAGGGAAGGAAGGGAAGGGAGGGGAGAGACTGGTGTGCTTTGATTTGTGCCGGATTGAAAGTCTTGTTATATTGGTACCCCTCTCCTCCCTTCAGGTTGATTTTCTTCCCCTCACCGTCTCCCTGTGACTCCTGCCTGACATGTAGGGCAGAACTGGGATTGAGCTGATGCTCTTGACCCTCGTTCCAGTGAGACGACTTGAACAGGGCCTAGGAGACCTAGGAGACACCCATGGTGCTTTCTCTTCTGTCCCTCCAATTCCCTTTGACAGCTCTCTCCCGAGGTGGGCTGCACCAGGGAACGAGGGAGCCTTTGCTGAACTGCCTCAGAGCTGGGACTCATTTGCCTGACAAGCCCTGGTGCTTTGCCTAGGGCCTTCTCCTTGCATGTCTCTCCCTTGCTCCTGTGCTAATGTGGCTCAAGGAGCAGTACAGGCTCCAGCCTCCCTCGCTCCCTGTGCTCTCAATGGCCCATAGAGATCCATGGTTAGTGTCCAGGACTGCATATCCTAGCCCCTGCCTGCTCAGCCCCTGCCCAGGAATCAGAGGCAACTGGTGAATTTTTCAGAATGGAGTCAGCACCTTGGCTCCATCTGCTTGTCTGTCTGGCAGGTCCATGTGGACAGTGACAGGAGAGAAAGGAGGGAAGAACTGAAATCTGCTTGCTGATTATCTCCTGGGTAAAATAACTAGGTCAGACCATCCTCTTCCCCCTCTTTACTCTTCAGTACTCAGAATAGAGGCTGCCAGAGGAGATGTTACAAACATCCAAGTAAGGTCTCCTGGACTCCTCTGAACCACAGGCAGGAGGTGAGGTGGATAAGCAAAGCCTTCAGGTTGGATAGCTCCTCAGAGATCAGATCACTTCCTTTGTCTGTGGAGTGCTCCTGTCCCAAGGCGGGATTGCCACCCACCCTGCAGCAGAGCTATTGGAGCTCAGCTGCCCCCTCCTAGGCCCAGTACTGTGCAGTGCATCAGGTCAGAGTGGTTTCCTCTTCCTTGAAGAGAGCCCTTTCACTCAAGTTGCCTCTTGTCAGTCGTTGTGCACCTGTGCTTGTCGCGTGGAATGATTGTCTGCACTCACCGCGGTGGCGTGATGCTTTCACAAAGCTTTCTGTTCCTTCTCCCTCTCACCCCCTGCCCCTTTCCCGCTGCCCCTCTCTGGAGGGGGCAGGTGCCCCTCTGAGGCTCCAGCAGATCCGCCTCTGCTCGCAGCAGCCTTGCAGGAGGTGGTCTCTGCTGAGTTCCCTGGTGTTGGCTTGGCTGTGGGCAGGCTGGTTGCAGAGCTGACAGGAGCGCCGGAGCCGGTGAATGTGCGTGCAAGATGGAGATCTGTGCTTCAGCCCTGGGATTTACCCTCCAGTCCTGCCTCATGTGCTTCTCCCCTCCCAGCAAGGCACATGGCTGTATTTTTTTTTTTCTCTTCTTCCTTGCGTTTTCTTCCGTTTTCTCTCTATTTCTCCCTTTCTTTCCCCCTCTCTCTCTTTCTCTTTTTTTTTTTTTTTTTTTTTGTTTTTCTTCCAGAAAATCAAAACGAGGAAGGGGGAAGGGTCAAAAGAGAAAGCGCAAGAAAGGCCGGTACAAACCACTCAGCTTGTACGTTTGTGTCCTCTGCTTGTAGACTCTCTTCCCTCCCTCTCCCCAAAGCAATCTGCCTGCTTGCTGCTCGCTCAAATCTCACCCTCCCCTCCCAGTCACTGGTGGGCTGCAGATCCTGCAGGGGCAGCGCTGGTGGTGGCACTGCTCTGGCACTAAGGCTATCTCAGGGAAAGGTGGCTTTAGCTTGCTTGGCTCTCTAATCATCAGTAGTGACCATTGTCCGAAGGCACAAGAGTGTGGTGGGCGGACGAGAACCCTGCACCTCTTCACGCCTTCTGGTTGTAACTCTGTCATCTGCTTTCCACCACTTGTCTCGTGTCCTCACTGCTATGGTGACTGGTGACAGGCAGGCTGGCATCTGCCGTGCATGTGTGTGTGTGTGTGTGTGTACACATGTGCGTGCGTGTCTGGTGGAGTCACAGGTGGAGAGGAGAGGTGGGACAGTGGGAAGCCAGAGAGGGGGTGCTGGGGAGCCAGGGGGGGGCCTCTCTATTTTGTTTTTTTTCTCTCTTTCTGCTGGATTTGGTGGCTTGTCTCTCTCTGTCTCTTTCGCTCTGCCTCTCTCATGGTGGTTCACAAAATTCTGCATTGTAAATTCACGGCCCCTCCGTAGGAGACTCCTAGGTGGTGAGGTTGGGATGGGGCTTACAGAAAGGAGGGCAGTGCCAGCTGCAGGGTCAGCATGTGGTGCTGGAGCCCAGCTGCTTTCCAGGGGAGGAGAGACCCTGTGTGTATTTAACTCATTTAGCTGCTGGCCTCTTTCTACTCCAATAGTCCACTTCGGAGAATTCATTTCACTTATGTGTCAATAGCTGGCTGGGACCTCTCACCTTCCCGTCCTTGCTTTTCCCTTCTTCCTCCCTCTGGCCTGAGCCAGTGGATCCAATGCAGCATTTGTGAATACTGTGCAGAAGGCCTGTTTCCTTTCTCTGCGCTAATGCAAGGGGTTGCTGTCCTGGGGCTGTTGAGGTGCTGCTGGAAAATCCATCAGCCCACAGCACTCCAGTTGGCAGCATGGGGGCTGCGGGAGGGGACAAGGGGATTGCTTTGATGTTCAGGGTGTTGCATGTGTATTTTCTTTCTGCTGAAGCGCTGTAGCTTAGACATCTTTCCTTTTGCCTTTTTGCAGTCACTGTGAGCCTTGCTCAGAGAGGAGAAAGCACTTGTTTGTACAAGATCCCCAGACCTGTAAATGTTCCTGCAAATTCACAGACTCACGTTGCAAGTCGAGGCAGCTTGAGTTAAACGAGCGCACTTGCAGGTTTGTGTCCTGAAGGATGAAACACACAAAGAGAAAGAGAGAGAAAGAGAAAGAGGGGGGGGAGCTTGCTTTCTGCTGACTTCTGGCACCAGTGCTGTTTGATTACTTCTTTTCTCTGTCCTGCGTGGGCCAGAGAGCAGAGAGTCTGACTGGGGTGAGGACAGAGTTTCCCTGTGTCAGAGGGCAGCTGTTTGTTTCAGGTGTGCTCTCAGGACTTGGATGGGGATGGCTCCCAGAGACAGGCCCTTTGTATCTCAGGTATTCTTTACCATAGAATAGCATAATGGAGTTCATGTTGCTGAGCTAGGCAGGGGAGGGTCTGTATCCCTCTGTACCTTACCTGTATGCAACTCTGAGCATACTGTTGGACAAAGACAAATCCTTAACTGACTGGGATTTGACCACCCCTGTCTTCCAAGCCCCTTTTCTGTGGCTTGTAGATGCTCTGCTGTGTGCAGAATGAGGAAAGCCATTACGAGCCTCCCTCAAGGCTGAGCCTATGTTCTCCTTTGCCTCTGTTCTTCTAAAGGACAGGGAGAGCACCCTGTGTTTTTGTACTGTCCTCACAGTTCCCTGTCCATGTCCTGTCCAGAATTGTGGTTTGAGAGGCTGCAGTCAGGACTGTGAATGGAATACAGCAGGTTTAAGTCTGACCCTGGGTGAAGGCAGAGGTGCCCGTTTCAGATGTGAGGTGGGAGACATAAAGGCACTGTGGGGTTAGTGTTTGTTCAGAGATCCATGTTGTGCATGTGTCATCTGAGTCTGTCACACACCATCTGTGGCACAGACATGTAAAGAAACCGATTCCTGGTTCTCGCCTGAGCACTTTGGTGAACTCAGTGGGGTGTCTTGACTCGCACAAGCTACGTGTGCACCTCTGGTGTGGGATCATCCTACGTGTGTAGAGGGAGACATAGAAATGGGGTCACTAATGAGCACTTGGCTGTGACTCTGAACTTGGATCCCCTTCACAGAGATCTAGGAAATTGTTCCTGTTCCTGCAGTATTGCAGTGGCAGTGGCTCAAGGGAAGAATACAAGGGAGAGGGATCCAGGGTCCTCTGTGGCTCTGTCTTGAAAAGAAGAGACATCCATTGACTAGGTGGCTAAGGCTGTTACAAGTAGCAAGTGCTTTCTTTGGGTGTGAAAATGCTTTGTGTCCAAGCCAGAGAGGCATTGGCACTGCCAGCATGATGGAAACTGCTCTGTATACAGAGAATTTTTCTGGGGTGCTGTAATTTCAGTGGGAAATAATTGATGGAGGGGCCATAATAGAGAGACTTTCAGAGTTGCACTTCTCCTAGCAAGTAAAACCAAACTTAGTCTTGGCCTTTTCCCCCTGTTCCTTTTCCCAAAGTCCAGAGTAACTCATAATTACCCCACGGAGTTTGAAGGGTGAGAAATAGTAATAAATACAATGAGAAACAAAAAAACAAAGAAATCATGGTAGCAGAAGGGGTTTGCTAGTTTCTCTTACTAGTCCCTCTCTGTTATGGGATAATTGGCACTAAGGGAGGTTTCCAGAGGCGATGTGTTGGCCAGAAAAATGGGAAGGAGTCATAGGAGTGGTTAGCTTATCAATTTCCAGATAAAAAGCTAGTTAAGCTTAAGTTCCTTTTGCTCTTTCTTGTAGAATTAGTATTGGGACCTGCAGGGGAGGGTAAATTCTCATTTCTCCCGCTGCTTCTTTGGGCTACTGCTGTTCTCTGGTGCTAACCCCCACTCACAGCATCTAGTGGAATGAAAAGCACTTACTTTTCACCTTCTTGCCTGCATGGGGCCTTGTTGTCTGCACTGCTTCCAACCCAAACAAGAGGCTAGGTGGAGAGCTGAGGGTGTGTCTCTGCATGCACTGCTTAGCCTTGTTTTTCTGTGTTCGTGTGTATTTGTGTGTATGGTGTGCAAAGATGCAAACAAGACACTCAGCTTATCTGTGAGAGGCCACTGATTCTGCTCAAAAATCTTGTTTGAATATCCCCCCTGCTCTGTCTAGGTGAGCCTGGGGGAATAGAATTCATTGACTCATTTGTGGGGTCAAGATTCTCAGCTGATTTGCCCCATCTGTACAGCACTTCACCCCACCAGTGACGTCATGCCATGTCTTAACACCATGTGCTCTTAAACACATTAGTCACCACCCTTCCTTCCCTTCCCTGCCCTAGCTACACCCCCATCACAAACATTAACCCCTGTTCTGTTCTCTTCTCTTCCTTCCTTCTCCTCTTCAACAGATGTGAAAAACCGAGACGGTGAGCAGCAGAAAAGAAGGGGAAACAGCCCTGTTTCTGGAGCCTGATTTCTCGCCTGGACAGAATAAAACAAACAAAACACTAATCCAAATGAACCCTAAAAATGAAGGATCGGTAGAGCACAGCACTTTCAGTACGGACGATGGACTCCGGAAGGAACATTCCCCAAGGCACCCGCCGCACAGAATTCACCTTTGGGTTTTGAACTGTTTTATTTTATTTTTCTTTTTATGCTGCTAAATAACAGAGCCAGGAAGACTTATAGGGGTGTATTTGATGGGTTTTCCCATGCATACATATATATGTGTGTATACATGCATATACATATATATATATGTATATATATTTTAACCACATCTATATATACATATATGTATATCTTAACCACACACACACACACACACATATATATATAATATATATATATATATATATATACTGATTATTTTTTTTAACATTGCTAATGTTATTGGTGTCTTCACTGGATAATACTCGACTGCTGTGGACACAAGCGGGCTACTTGGGGCATAAGAAACAAGCTAAGACTGGACTTGAGTAGAAGCGCTGGGTGTAAACTTCTTAACTCCAACTGACTTGTGCGGCCTCCGCTGTTTCTCTGTAGAGTGTGCTGTACCACAAACCACCTTCTCCTTGCCTGGGACAGGGAGGAGAGGTGATGGAGAGGATGGGCAGGGAGTTCCAAAGAGCGGCATCCTAGGGTGCGATGGGTCAAAGGCCAAGGAAATGGCCATCTCCGTGATCAAGGATTCCTCCTCCCCTCTCTTCCCCCAACCTTCGCCCTTACTCGTCTCATAACCTGCCTGCCTTGCCGGGACATGGGATGTCAGTGTACATTTTGCGTTGACTTTATTCGCTGTAGAACCTTTGCCAGAGAGTCATGCTGGCTTCTCTTAAGGATGGTGGGCAGCTGATGCGCACTGACTTTCTGTTCAAGGAATTATCACAGGAGTCTAGATTTCCCGCCCTTGGTGGCTGCAGAAGGACACAAGGTCTACAGTGTGCTGAAGCAAGAATGGGGACCGGTGCATAGCCACACAGTTGTTCAGCACTGTCTGCTTTCTTCATGCACAGAGCTGCCACTCAAGAGCATCCAAGATGCTTATGGAACATTTCTGGAAAGGGATATTAATCAGAAGTATATACACAGTAGTGGGGGTGTGTGTGTATGTATGTGAATGTATGCATTTGTGTGTACGTATGTATGTATGTATGTATGTGTTTTTCTCTCTTTTTTATATATATATATTTATTTTTATACATATATATATATAAAAAAATAATATATATGTATGCCAAGATTGAAGGGGGGAGAAAAGAAAGCAACTTTTGCTGCCTTCAGTTTGCGTGCCCAGTATGAACAACCCTTAAGAACGTCAAGTTTTTTTTTTAATGACGTACTGTAAATATCAGGCCCCTTTTCCATGTCTTGGGCTGGGGAACCAAATGTGAGGACAGCTGGAGTCCCTTAGCTGTGTCATGAGGTTCTTGGCTATGTGTGTATCTGCAGTGTAGGCTGTGGTGTACATGAAACCACCTTACACACGCGCGCACACACACACACACCCCCCTGAAAGTGTGTTTGTACATCTATGTGGATATATATAATCTAGTTCTGTGATTAAAATTATTATTAATAATAATAATAATCAAAAAGGTACTCGGTCTGTGTCAGAATGCTGCCAAACATCATCTGCAATTGAATTTTCAACGCCTGATAATGTACAACACGGAAAGCTTCCAAAAAGACAAGACAGTCTAAAAACAGACTCACAACAAGCGACTACTAACCACTAGGATCTCCCCATCTGACTGATGGCTTTCAGAAGGAGAGAAAACACACGGGTGGGTGCTTGCATCTGCAATGTAGAATACTCATGCTGCATCGTGTGCAAGACAGAGGCTTCCGATCGGGGGAGGGAAGAGAAAGTGTTTTATATACTTATTTAATATCCCTTTTTAAATTAGAAATTAAACAGATAATTTAATTAAAGAGTAGGGATTTTTCAGTATTCTTTGTTAATATTTAATTTCAACTATTTATAAGCCGTACCTCCTTTTTTTTTCTTTTTTTTCTTTTTTTTTTTTTTTTGTACTGGTTGTGTATAAATTTAACCTTCCTGTTGTCCCATCCCATCTCTCCCCAATTGTTGGCAGAGTCAGTAGCATGTTATGGGCAGTTATTTAATTAATTTCTCTAACACCTACCCCTACACATTCCTATTGAGACAACGGTTAGATATACATCTACATACTATATATATATTTGGCTATGTGTTTGTATATATATATATGTTTATGTATATGTGTGATTCGGATTAAATAGACACTACAATTTTTTTATATATGTAAAAAGAAGAAACAGGAAAAAATAGAAAATTCTACATCTTGAATCTCTCTCCTTTTTAATTTTAATATTTGTTATCATTTTATTTATTGGTGCTACTGTTTATCTGTAATAATTGCGGGGAAAAAAGATATTAACACTACATATTGTGTCTAGTGAATTTTTTCAAGATATTCCTTAGTACATATTTATTTTTAAACAAAGAAATTACAGATATATCTTAAAACAGCAACGACGACGACAAACAAACTTTTTTTTGTATTAAAGAATTTAATTCTGACCTTGATTTCCTTTGCCTTCTCCTTCTGCCTTGCATCCTGGTTTTCTTCCATTGTGTAACAGTTTCTCCAGCATTGCCTCTGGGGGCTACAGGGCATCAGCAGCCTGCCAGTTGGACTCTTGGATTTGTGCCCAGAGCTTCCAAAAGCACATAGGTACCTGAAACCCATTGAAATGAATGGGAGGTAGGCACCAGAATCCTGGAGTGGAGCTCAGCCTGAGTTCCCTGCTTGGTGAGAAGAGGGTGGTGTGATGGGCAGGATCAAGGGGGCAGGACTTCTGGGTTCCTTCCCAGCGTGATGCCAAGCAGTGTGGTGATGGTCCCAACCCTGCCTCTTGTCAGGAGCCAAGTCCCATGAGCTGGGTGCTATACAGGCATGAGTAGATGCAACCCTGGTGGAATTTACAATCCAAGGTGAAAGTAATGCTGTGATCTTGCCCTTTCTGGTAATGGACTTGGTGTTTGCAGTTGGATCTGTGTGCATGTAACTCGCTGTCAGTGATGGCTCAGCCAGACCTTGCCATCCTGGATGACTTCGAACAAAAAACTGTTTAGCTCTGACAGTGCTCATCACTTCATGAGGGATCTTGATACCGTTGCATCTTTTGTGATGTGCTTTGGGGTCTAGGAGGAAAAGCTTTGGCAGTGGTGTAATTTCCTCATTATCCATGGAGATGAATGTGTCATGTGTCAGTCATCTATCCACACTGGAAAGGAGCATGCAGGATGTTTCCTGGATGTCTGGGAGGCAACTCACTTAGGGTAATACAGACCACTGAGTTCATGGCTGCATCATTCCTGCTCTTGTGAAGGTAAAGAATCTGGCTTCTGTTCAGGATGGACTCAAGTAGCTCAACAGGTGGACCTGCAGTCACTGCCTCAGCAGAGGGTGGAGCAGAAGAAAGAGGATGAGTACCTGAGGACATTTTGGTTCACTGTATTCAGTAACGTCTTGTGGACTGCAGGAGTGAGGTGAGAACATGAGCCATCTGGATGTTTCTGCATGAGGAACCCGAAGGAGTTGCTTCCCTTGTATATTCACCACTGGCTTTTGTTCTGTGTGGATCTATGGGCTCTTTCGCTTGTGGCTGTGCAAGGTGATGAAGACAGCAAGCCTATCCTCAGGAGACCTGCTCTGCCTATTTGCAATCTGGGAAATGTTTACAAGTTATCAAATTGGAAAAATTGAAACCCTCAGGTAAGTGCTTCTCCCCTGGGCTGAGCTGGATGTGAAATCTCAGCATGAAGGGACCCAGGTCTCCTGTATGGATGAGTCAGGATGTTTCTGTCAGTCACAACACATCAAACCCTCATCAGCACATCAAACCCAACACATCAAATTCTATCCCACTAATGCAAGCTGGACTGGCTACTCCTGGTGCCCCTCTCTTTTCCTACCTCTAAGGGCTCAAAAGTAGGATATCTGCAGAGCAAGGTGACCTGGTAGACACCTACTACTTGAGACAGGGGCTGGATGGCATATTTCAGATGGGACAGCTCACAGAATTTGTGTGGATGCAGCAGAGCCAAGGTAGCTGCCTTACATCTGCAGGAAGACCCTGCCCAAGACAGCTCTGATGGGGTTTACCTGGGGCCCTGGAAGCAATCCAACTCTTCTTTATTCTCCAGGGTTAGTATAACTAGGCTGTCATCTCTTGTGAGGACCATGGTCATAGTTTGGTGTTGGAAGTGAGCTCAGGCTGGTTGGAGAGGCTGTACATGATTGATAACCCTGCCTTTGCAGAGGCTGGAACCTAGGAGAGCAGCTGCCCCTCACCCTCCCCAGAGTTTGCACCTGGCTTGCCTGTGCTGTGGCCCGAGGTGAGGCAGGGACACATGGAGGGAGGCCAGGTTGTCAGGCTGGCACTCTGATCTCGTCATACAGCCTTTCACCCTGTGCATGAGAACTTTCCCTGAAAGGCTTCTGGTCACGTCCACATTTTGGTTGCTGGCTAATTAAAATGCTATCTTCAGGCAGCCAGCTGATGCTTTCCTCGTGCTTGCTGCGTTTATTCTGTGTGATTCAGAGAGCGGAGGCACCGTGAAAGGCAGAAAAGGGTGCCCTGGGCAGACACAACAGAAAACCCCACTGGCAATGGAATAAAGAATGCTTTTGGTTGGAAGCCCTGTCTGTCTCTCCCTTTTGGCACCTGCTAGCTGGTTTAACCCCTTGTTGCTGATGTCTTGCACTGCTCATCAGGTCTGTAAGTCAGGCAGGCTCTGCCTGGGCTCCACCACCATCTACAGTGTCTGTGTTAGAAGTGCCTATAAATCTCCTGTCCTTCAGCATGGTCCCACAAAGGACTTTGGAAGCCCAAAGGAAATTAATTTCACAGGATATGTCCTCCACTGTCTGCCCATGGGACCTTTGGTAGTGAGAGATGGGTATTTTTATAGTAGTCCATGTGGTGAGTGAGCAGGCAGTCTCTGTGCTTGGGATGGCTGAAATTCAAGGCTAATCCAGATCATCTAGCACAAGGTCTGCAGTCCTGGTCTGGGCAAGCACCGTGTTTGCTCCCAGCTCCCCATTTGGGGCCAGGCCAGTGTGGCCCTGGTGGCACTGTGCCACCCCACAAGCAGCTGCTGGCCCTTGCTGTGCCCCACAGCACCTGACACCCTGCACGATGGGGTGGCTGAGCTGCTGGCCATCCCAGAGCAACCAGGCACTTGTGCCTGGACCTCCAGCCAAGTACCCCATATCTCGTAAGAGGTGGTGAGTTGTGGATAAGAGCAGGGAGGTGATACCCCCTGCACAGCCGTGAAGGAGGGTGCGAAAGGAATGCACAGAGTGCCTGACCACAGCTTTGGGGAAAGCTTGCCCTTTTATGTGGGAAGGTGGAAGGACCCCAGGGGCTTTGCATCACGAAGGGAAAAAAGGGTGAGGTTTCCCTTCAAATGTCAGAGGTTTGCTGGCTGCCTACCTCAGGATAGTATCTGCAGAGATGCAATTCTCTGTCTTGTGTGAGGTGATTACAGACATATAAAGGGAAGCAGGCTTATTGAGCCAGTGCCACCTGTTTACCTGCCCAAGCCTGGCTTCCCAAGGCCAAAAAAGCCTTTCCATAAGGATTTCTTTAAACTTGCTGCCTCCATACATCCAGGTGAGCAATGCTGCCTATCCACAACTGAGAGACTTCAGGAAATATCTGCAGTTCTGGGTTATACCTGTACATTGTGACACGGGGCTAATCTTGCTGGTTCGTGCTCTATATTTTTACCTTGCTTTTTCAGATGCCCCAAACACTTCTTTGGGAGAAAAAAAAAGCTCTATCTCTCCCTAGCCTGTGTATGCCCAAGCATGTCTTTAGGCATCGGGGTGCCCACTGCAGCCAGCTGTCATCGGGTTCTGTGTGTTTAGCACCCACGTGCTTCTGCTGCCCAGCCTACCACATTGCCCATCTCCTGGCCACGCCTGGTGAGGGCAGCAGGGAATGCAGGAGGGGGAAGGCATCCTGCAAGCCTGATGCCAGCACAGGAGGGCTTTACTTCAGGGCTTGCTTTGACAACTCCTTTGTCAGCCATTCTGAGAGTTGTTGGTGTGCTCCATGCTTGGAGAGTGTTGTATGGTGGGACCCAGCTAGGGACGGTGTCTGACTCTGCTCAGCCCCCTGCCAGGCCTGGTGATGAGTGTCAATTCCTGCTGAACTTTCCTCATGAAGGCTCATGTAATCTCAAAACAATCTAGGATGCAGGTCAGGATGCCTTGCTCCCAACCTGTGTGGTAGCTTTGAGGTGAAATCTTCAGCCCCAGATGGCATTATCTCTGAATCTTGGTCAAATGAGTCTATGGAAGGAAGGGTATGACTGATGCAAGCTCTTGAGCCCTTGCAAACCTTTTCAGTGGGAGCAGTATCTAAGGGGAGATAAAAAGGAGGAGAGGCAGCACAAGATGAGCATAATGATCAGCTTATGCAAGTACTTCAGTTCCATCACCTCTTCAGGTGATGGAACTGAAGGTGAAGGGCTCAGAGATTTTAAGGCCTGAGCCCTTCACCTTCATTTGCCCATAACTCCTTCCTGAGCCATGGTGTACACTTTGGAAAGGTGTCCAAGCTCCCATCTCACTGCCTGGCCTTCCTGACCTTCTCACCTATAGAGAACCTGCTGGTACTGGATTCGGCCTGTGCCACAAACATATGAATACCAGGGAGTAGATGCTTATGTCATTGGCCTCTTCTCCAAAAGCAAGACCCACACCAGCATTCCTCCCTGCCCTTCCTTCTGTCCTCAGTTCTGATACCATGAGTGCAGAAGCAAAAGTACCAGTAGAGATTTATGATGGGCTCATTCTTTCAAAGAAACCCCTCACCCTGTTGCTTGGATGTCTGTGCAGAGACTAACTTCTGGAAACGCAACTTCCTGTTGATCATTTCTACTTTTTTTCTTCACCACTCCAATCTGCTCATTCTCCCTCCAAGTCCCCTTCCTCATGTCGGACAGCTTGCTGGAACGTTCAGGTCTTTTTTCCACTGCAAGGACCTCACATCTGTAAGAAGCAGCCTGAAGACTCCTGAGCAGATTATGTTTGTTCCAAGGTGCTGTTGCTCCTGGGGATAAGAAGCTGACTCCTACTTACTTTGATTTATCTCACTAGTGTGGTGAATGGGGGTCAACGGCACAGGATATGATTGTTTCCAGTCTTCGTAGGCATAATAAATTATGAGTCATTGGATCATCCCGAGTTATTCAGTGACTAATCTGATGCTGGTCCTGAGGCTGAGGGCCAATTTTTTGTTGCAGTGTTGGCTTCCCAGAGCTCTGTGTTGTGGATGTGTAGTGTAGACCTAGTCGACACGCAGCACCTGGGAGAACTGGCTGAGCTGCCGGAGGAGGTGCTGATGAGTCAGGGGGTGGCACTGCCCTCTACACCAGTACCCCACTGAGGTGACTGGATGCACGGTGCAAGTGGCTGTGACTTTTGTGAGTCACTTTTGTGGGACTGAGTGTGATCCACACCCTTGCTGAGTTGTTGGGACCAGTCACGGACTCAGAGACATCCCAAGAGGAACAATTTGTGGGTTCTTGTGCACCACGTGCTGCTGTCCTGAACAGCCTAACCTGTTGCACTGCCTGGACTGTCCTTATCTTTACCTTCTCTTTTCTCTAACTTAATTTCACCCTTAAGTTTGCAAATGTGTCAGTAGGCATGTTCCCTTTCTCTCTGATGTAGACCCTCATATGCTTGTGGAGTCTAATTACATCCCTCTGGAGTAATTTCTTGGCCAGTGACATAAAACGGACGTTTAAATCCCATGGTGTCAGCTCATCGAGCTCTGCCCTCTATCATTCCTCTTTCTTATATCCCAACACCTTTCATACATAAAAATAATACTCCTTTCCCCTCACAAGTTGTCTACTGCTGAACACGCTCAAAGGTGAGTCACTCCAAAAACATAGAAGAGGCAGCTGGCTCTGAACATATCCCCTTATGTCTCTCTCTAGATGCATCTCTCCATGGTTGCTCTTTCTCAACCCCTTCTGGCAATTCTGCTTTCCAGGGTGTCCCCTCCCACTGCAAAGCAGCTTTGCCCCAGATACATTAGCTTATCTTTTCCCAAGTTAAATCTCATTTTGTTTCCTGCTCATTTCTAATCTCTCTAAATCCTTTTGGAGGATTTCTCAGTTTGCTCTGGAATTTGCAATCACTTCTGCTGGAGGTGCCAACTTGGGGTGTTCATGAGAGAACCTTCTCCTTGGTGCTGCTGAGTCAGGAGGGTGCCGTGGCTGCCAGTGCTGGGGTGGTGGTGCTGGTGCCCACGGAGTGGATGCAGTGCGGTCCTGCACGTAGCTATGCTCAATCATCTGGTGAGCCTTGTTTCTGCCTCACCATCAGATAGGGATTGCCTAGCACAGCTGAAGGAACCGTGGGAGTCAACGAGTCCTGGTCTGTAGAACAGAGCAGAGGTGTGGGAAGAGAAGGAGCTGGGTTGAGTTCCTAACTGGGTCAATAATACTGCACTTTCCCTCCATTGCCTTGATTCCTCCATGCATAAGACAAATCCCATCCTCTGTTTTTGGATCCTTGACAGACACCAAGTGCCATTTACTAATTCTTATTTTATTTCCATTTAGTAGAAGGCCTCCCACCTTGCTGAAATAGTTAGGGTTCTCCATATACCTTCTCCCAAAGCAAGTAAGTAATTGGGCCCTCACCACGCAGTCCCAATGACAGTCCCATCTCCCTGCTCCTCTCCATCATTAGAGAGAGAACTTCAACAGGCATTTGGGTACCAACAGCATCTCCTTCCATCTGGTATTTAGGAAGGAGATAGGAGCAAACAGGATAGAGGAATGGAGGGGAGGGAGAACAACAAGTCACAGCTCTGGAGGGGCTTTGTTGGCTGGGAGAGGTAGGACATAGTGCAAAGGCAATGAGAATGGAAGGTAAGGGATACCCTGTGAGGTGAGGTGGGAGGATGAGGAGGAGTAGGCTGGCTGAATCTCAGGAGTGGGGTGGGGCAAGTCTGAGATTATCTATCAGCCCCAGGTGTAGGGAACCCTCCCAGTTATGAAACTTCCTGCACTCCCATGGACACATTTCCCACTGGTTTGAATTGGTTTGAGTGCTGGAAACCTCATGGTGAGGGTTTGCAGAGGGCCCTGAGCTTCCATCCTCCCCAACACCTGATGCACCTTCCCTGGGCAGCCCTTTGGCCTCCCCCTGCTACAGAGAGCCCTGCTGCAGACAGGAGGGTCAATATCCTGTGGCTATTGACTATGCAGATGAAGAGGCACCTGCTAGAGCCCAAGATGGCCAATGCTGAAAACCTTGTGCTACTTACACCAGCACAAGACCAATGTGGTCTGAAAACTACCTGCTTTTAGCCAAACCAAAAAGATTTTGGTCTCTCATGCTCCTGAAGATATGAAATCCAATATGACCCAAGTATACGAAAAAACTCAGAAGGCAATCATGCCCCAATTGCATTTGTTTTCAAAGTGCTGTGAGGTTCAGCTGGGCAAGTGGTTTGGCAGCAATGACTTTCCTTCCTAGCCTTGGATCCTGCCAGTTAAATCCCCTCAGGCATGCTCCAGACTCTGCTCTTCAGGCTCTTGCTATATCCCTTTACATCCAGGTTCCACCCTATTTTTAATCTGCTCCCCATTTTCTGGTCTTGTCAATTGCAGACCTTTCCTAAACCTGAAAGGGAGCTGTATATTCATTCTTGTCCTGCTGTGGATATTTTACAATTTCTCACTCAGTTTTAAGTCACTTGAGCTCTATTTGCTTCTTGGGCTGTAAATACACATAAACATCCAGACATCCAATCAGGGGTATCCACAGCAACTGCTAAATATTTTTTTCCAGAGGAGACCTTCAGGAAACGTTGGTGAAGAGGTGAAGTTCCAGCTGTTCTGTGCCAGGGTATTCACCTTCTGCCTATCTGGGGGCCATTTCAGAGGGCTGTTACACTGCTTCACACCAAAGTATCTTTACATCCCCTTCAGGCACCCCAGACATCCCAGCACCATGAGCCAAACCCATTAGCTCCTCATCCCCAGTGTCCTGGGATCACTCAGAACCCACCAGAGCACTGGCACCCTGCAGCTTCCTCACTGGAGGCTCTGCTCCAAGCAGCAAGTTTTCACTTTTTCTTTAATCACATCACCAAGTTTTAATGCCCAGCAAGAACTTTGACCCTTATCCAGGGATTAGTTGTTATCCTTAAGAGCTTTCTGCGGCAAGCCTCATAAAAGAACTCCAGCTTTGGAGAATGTAGGCAAATCATGTCCACTGGGTTAATTTTCTTTATTAGCTGACTACCTCATTTTTCTATCCACATCTCTTAGATATTGTCTCCTTGCTCCAGGAGAAGGGCTGTTCACATCAGTTCACAGGAAGTTCACTGCTGGGATTCTTGCTAGCACCAAGCCATTCATAGCAAGAAGGGGAGATCTTGACTTTGGTGAAATTAAGGGAAAAATGTTATGTTCCCTCAGCAGGCTGTTTTGCACCCCAACCCAGCACAATTAGGCAGTGATGGAGGGCTGCCAGACAGATCCTGTAAAGAGGCAAAATGTTTTAAATAGGGGCTGTAGAGGCAGCTGAGGTTAAGCAGAAGTAGCAAAATCCATTTGGCTGATTAGCAATTTTCTTCATGAAAAGAAATGTGTGTATCTGTGTGTCTTTCCTTGTATTTCTACCGTAGCCTATTTAAAGTATAATCCTGTTTACTGAGCAGGATTTCAGTAAGGCATAAAGGAGAAATTCTGTTTGTGTTATTGACTGTTATTTTTCATGTGTGTGCAAGGTACACAGATGCAGGAAAACCAGGAGCACAGTGTGTTTTGCTCTAAATAATTAGAGGCAGGATTCACAGGTATATTCTGGCTGCTTTCAGCCTTTCCCGTGACAGAAAGCAGCTGCACACCCAGCATTAGCCAATCTGCTAATAGGCTGTGTCACAAGACACAGCATCACCATGTCTCACAAAGCAACTGCATTGTCCTCCCTAAGCTTATTGTGTGAAATATCACGGGAACACCACCAAATCGTGTTCCACAGACCGTTCCAGACTAAACATCCACGACCCAGCTCCCTGATCCAAACTGAGGGTCCTTGAGGGAGGAGAGAAGGCACCTTGCTTTTGCTGAGCTGAGAGCACAAGAGGTCTGTGCGCTCAATCAGCATGTCCACTCAGACCTGCCTGTGTGAACAGATGCTAATGCATCCAGGGAACTCCTCATTTTCTCATTCAGATGATAAGTGTGTGAACATGCTAGTGACAAAAATCTTTTCTGTGGATACCTCTGAACTAGATCCTTGGCTCTTTCAGTCCAAGCAGCCTGGAAGACACCAGGAAACAGTGGATCCTTTGAGTCCAGGGTGCTGGCTAGCACTGGATGACTGGTCTCTAACTCACTGAGGGTCAGAGGGTGTGAGTAAAGATGGAAGGCAGTGTAAGGATAGGGAACCTGCTCGGAGGATACTACAGAGAATGAAAGGAGTTTTGGATAGGATCCATTAGCCAAGACAAACCAAAGCTGTAGCATCTATGCAAGATTCTTTTTGCTAAACCCTTTGTGTAGAAGAAACTCCCTAAAATTATAGTGTTGTGCATTACAGGTGATTCTGTATCTTGATGTTCTGCCAGAGCTGGGAGTCTTGGGTTGTCTTCCCTGCTCTGTCCCTTGTTTTCTAATTAGTGCAGTGTCAATCACTTCTCTGATCTGTGCCTCAGTTTCCTCAGCTATTAATGCTGATAAGAGTACAGCAATAATAACAGTATTGAGCTGCCCTAGGGCCTGATCTGTAAGTGAATTAACAGTGAGGAGTTAAAGAAGAATTAATTGGTGGCCTCTGCTGAGTGCTCAGAGATTCCTGGATAGCGGACAGTGAGTGGGGAACAGAAGCTTTGTGTGCAGTCCAATGCCCAGCCTGTCCCTGGGCCTCTGCTCCTTGTTGCCTGACTCCAAAGGAAAGTCATGCTTTCATTAGGATGAGTGCTCATCAGTCATGTAATGTTAATTCCAGGTGTGCAGCACACTGTGTGGGCAGGGTGGATCAGTTTCCCAGCTGCAACTCATCTTCCCTTGAAGCAATATGTAATGAGATAATCCAGGACTAACATTCCCTAGGAGACCCCTGCATGTTGCCTGTGATGACAAAGAGAAAGGAAAAAACTAGGAGAAACAGAGTGAAGTGGGATGTTGCTTGTAGCACACTCATGCTGTACTGTTTTAACCATAAACTGGTAAAAACTAGGAAACACAGCTCTTCAGGAAAAAAACCTGAAGAGTGGGAAGCATCGCATGAAGTCTGCTGGGATGGTAAGATCAAAAACTGGAAGGAAGTATCTGCTGAAAAATGAATTTGGCCTCCAGCTCCAGAGTATGAAGTTTGAGTCTGAGGAATGACAACAGCTTATAAGGTTTCAAGATTTTTCAGTCTCTGAACCCTTGCCCCCTCTTTCAGGACTGTTTCAGAGCTTTTCAGAGAAGCTGGGCATGTAAATTTTTGCAGAACACCCGGCAAAGTGTCCTACTCCATTGATACTTCTGGATCACTAAGATCCAGATCTATGTAGTCATGAAATCTGTGGAGGTCTCTGGAGCACAAGCACTAGATCACACTTGGTGGATCATTTCTCCTCTCTACACCTCAATTTCCTTTCCTGTGAAACAAGGATGTTAAAACCAGTTTCCTCCTAAACAGCAGCTCGGTGCCTAGAGCCTGGCAGGGACAGAGCAGGGAGTCCACATATAGGTCTGAGAAAGGTCCCAGGAGACCAAGGCTCTTCACAGGTGGGGGATGGTGCCTCAAGCACAGCTGAATGTAGTGTTGGGAAGAAGGTGGGTGCTCATCACTGGTGTCTGCTCTGCACCCATTTGCACAAACTGCACTGCATGTTACAGCAGTCACTGCAGAGCTCTGAGTTACCCTGGCCCAGGTCCCCTGGTCCATGGGGCTATCCTGTGTCTGAGGCCAAGATGCTATGCCTGTAACCCGCTCCTCTGCACTCACAGCAGGTCCTTGAGGCAGCCAGGCCCCCTCTCCCCATGGGTTCTGCCTCCAGACATGGAGCCTCTCTCCCCTGAGAACAGAGCAATGTGGCAATGCTGTCAGACCTTGGCTTGTAACAGCAGTAACCTCCGAGCTGCTGACTGTTGCTCAGCAATAAACACCACTCGTGCTATTAATAAACACTATCTGTCAGCCTTGGTATTTTTAATGCCGGGACACTGTGCCCTGGCATGCGGAGCCACTCTGAGACTGAAGGCCGGATTCAGAGACGAACCCAAACTGCTGCGAGGCTCTCCATTGTGCAGCCCTGCACCCCATGCCTGCAGTGGGGTGGAAGGGCTCTGTTCTCCTTGGTGTGTTAGACAGGATCCAAGTTCTGCCCCACAAGGGATTTCCCCTCCTGTCCTTTGCAATCTCAGAGCACTGACACTCACAGAAGGCTCTACCCACTGTCATAGGCTGGGATAGATCTAACAGGATCTCTGGACCCGTGTGAGTCAGGGAAAATACTTCAGCTTTTTTCCCCGTGATGATGATGTGCCAGTACATTCAGCTGAATCAGCAAGGGAATGCTGTCTACTTAACACTGTGTCTTTGGACTCACAGTCCTGTTATGGGAGGTTTCACACAGCAGACCTTGAGAAGTGCTCCCCAGTGCATAGAGGTTGTCAAGAGATTGACTGATGGGATTGGTGCCTCTGAACGATGCACATGGATATGGCCTGCCACATGAGACCTCTCCGCCAGTAGCCTGGAAAATAATAGGAAGGAAAAGGAAAATTAAAAATTTATGGGGGCTGATCATGTACTGAAGTTCCTGGCTGCTTCCAGGTGGCTGCAGTGTGAGCCATCCCTGCACCCATCTGTGTTTTCTGCTGGGGTTAGCCTGTACCCAGGCTGCGCTGAGGGCATTGCTGTGAGGCCGCGGCGGGGCCTGCATGGCTGGCAGCCCGACGCAGCAGGACAGAGCTGCTTTCACCTTCAGCCCCGGTGTTTGGCCCTGGCAGCAGGGCTGGGGTTGTGGATGTGTGGCAGAGCTCAGGGGCAGGGAGGGGTGAGGGTGATACCAGAGGGGAGCAGGGCGGCCCCGGCGCTGCCGCTGCTGCTGGTGCAGGCCGCGGGCTCTGGGACTGCACCCCAGGGCTTCTTCGCCCTTTGCCACCGCTAAAGCAGCCATGGAGGGTTTTGGATGGGTGGTGGGAGAGGAACAGCCGAACAAACAGTGAGCTGGCCGAGCAAACAGCGGCTAATGTGAAACAATCGGGTCCCGTTCTGCTAAAGCTCAGCAAATACTGTGTAAGGCCTGCTGCTGGCAGTGGTGCTTGCCCTAGTCATCAGGTAGAGTATCAGAGGGCAGATACAGAACAACCTGGGGAGGCAGGGAGAAGTTGTGCAAGAGAAAGATCTGGCCAGCATGACTCAACACTCATTAGCAATGGCACACCTACGAGAAGTCCATTAAACCTGAAAGGAAGAAGATCAAGTACCTTATTTCTTCCCTTTGTTGTAAATAATCTCTTTTATCACACACACATCTCAGTGTCTGCATAGAGAGAGCAGCAGAGAGAGCAGCGCTGTGTATTATAATCCCCTCCCAGCTCTTCGTGGACCCATCTTTCCTGCCCCATGGCCCTCACCAGCCCAGCTCCAGGCCTCACAGAGCTCCCCAAGACTGACAGGCTTGTCAGTGGTGTGATCCAAAAACGATTTCTCACCCGCTGCTGTGGATTCTGCCTTCTTTAGAGCCGTCCACCCTGATGTCTGCAACCTCTTACAAAGGCTGAAATAGCTGAAGGGCAGCACTGGCCTTGCACTGTGAACCATCCTGCACTGGGCTGACAGTGCCCATAGCACAAGTTTAGAGATGCCCTCAGCTTTTAGGTTCAAGCTGGGCTCTCTGAACACCATCCACTTGCACCTTGCCCTTGCCTGCTGGCTGGTTTCTTGGACATGCAGTTGAAGAAAGCATTGAATGAGGGAGGGACCGAGGGAGGAGACTTCTTTATGTCTAGGTATAAATATCCTGACCTGGGGGATATGTGCAGAGTGGAGACATGAGCAGAAACTCTGTCTGCAGTACACCTGACACTGGTGCCCCTTGCTGGTACATCACTGGGAAAATAGCTTCATTTTTCTCCTCCTATTAAAGGCAACAAAACATAGGTTTACACTGAAGTGCTCAGTATACAGCTATAGGACTTGCCAAGGAGCAAAACTCCCTCAAGTCACTTCTCCATTAGTATTTTACAGGGAGATAGCTAAACCCTACCATCCCTTGTATATGTCTGCATTGTATTCCAGCAGTGGGATTGCATTTTGGTAAACACACCCTGATGAGCTTGAGTTTTAATCTGAGTTTTAACCTAGTTTTCTGTCTCACAGCATGGATCCCAGTAGTGGCATGTCACTGAGATGTCTGGACTGCACACCCCTCTTAGACCAAGCTTGGCTGTCTGCTGCTGCTGCCCATACTCTCCCATTACTCTCCATCTAATTTAAAGATAAAGGGATGTCTTCTCAAGCCATTCCCATGATTTCGGACTGCTCTTTTGTCACTTTATGTCACTGTCAAACTCTCATTGCGTCCTCTACTCCAGATCCACCCCAAGTTTCCCCTTCTACCTTGATGCTCCTAATATGTCTGAGCTTTTGGGCTGGCTGGTCTGGACTAAGGTGGGCATCTCTCTTGCAGTTTTGTAGGAGGGAGCTCACTGCAAAGGCAGAGGCTCTGGAAGGTTTGCTGTGGGGATGGACCGTCCCAGCCCTCTGAGCCCAGAGTGGCTTTGCTGTTCTAGACTGTAATCTGCTGCAAAGGAGACAGAGAAGACCCCTCCAAAAGGCTTGCTGTGGGCACTCTGAGAATGGGAAAGAGACACAGGAAGGAAGGATGGGGCAGGATGAACTCTCAGGAATACCATCTTAGGTCCACTGTCTATTATCTGATTCAGATTAAGCTTCTTTCTGCTTTTCTCTTTCTGCTGTTGACACACAGAAGAGGGATGCCCCCACACGGGAGGGTTCGGATATGCTCCAAATGATGTCAGCTTTGATTTATTATTGTTTAATATCATGTTGCTTACTGTTGCCATTTCATGGAGTTAGCTCAGTTTGGGAAAGACTGCTATTCTTTGGACAGGACAGATGGTCTGAAAATTAATTTTTTCCCTTGCCTAACTAAATATCCAAGGCAGGCTGTTCTGTCATCAGAGCTTTGCTTAGGTAAGATCTTTCCTTGGCAGAAGTGGTGGAGGAGAAAGGGGGGATAAGGGAGAAGGCAAGAGGGGGATGTGTGCGCTCTACCACAGTCGAGGTTTCTCAGTTTGTCTCCTTGTCTCCCCTCCATAGAACCTCCTTCCACTCTTGCCAGTTTCCCAGTGCTTTAATTCAGAGTTACATCTGGGATGGGGCCAGTGCCAGACATTTCAGGGAAAAAGGGCAGGAAATGCAGCTGCAGGTAATTACAAACCAACCTGCTCAGATATGTCCTTTTGTCCCTGTCAGTCAGGGCTGGCTTGTATTTTGGAGGAAGAGGGCTAAGATCTCTTACATTTCTATTCTGTCTCATGTAGCTCTGGTGTTCTTTTTTATCCATTGAAACATCTGATCCTTTCGTGCTTCCTGCAAAGCTCTTGGCCTCCCTGATGACAATGATTTCCATCTGTGCTCTCACTCAGATCATTTCCAGGCTCCTTTTGGTGAGCATGTGGATTCACAAGGATCTGGGCTCCTGTTTTGTGAATGAGCTTAAAGGAAGACTGCTTGAGCTCTTGCTGCCTCTCAAGCTCCACAAAGCTCAGCTCCCTGTCCTGCAATCAGCCTGGTTGGTGTAGGTGGATCTCCATCAGGGCAGCTGGCTTCTGTTGCACTTCTTGCCAGGGTGATGAGCCAAACTGGTGAACTGTTCAGAGCAGGGAGAAGAGGACTTCAGGCAGAAGGAGAGGAAGGCTCCCCGAACCACATGCTCAAAGCCAGCCCTAGTTTCCACCTTGGCCAGAATGTACCTGACACACACTTTACTTCTCCAGTGTCCACCAGGAAGAGAAAGAACACTGCATTTGTTGCCACTACCATTTTTAGTATGCAGCTCTCAAGCACATAGACTTATATAATCTCAAAATGTTTTCTTATTTTGTTTGGCATGAATTCTAGAGGACATAACTGTGGGTTTCCGAATATTTAAGGCAAATGTGTTATTTATAAGCAATGTTGGAAACATCCTAAGCATGTGTATTTTAGCGAGGAGAGTCTGGGTTTGGTATGTCCACACACCTCAGGTTTGCCATTCTGCTACGCTGTTTGAGGTGATTGCATTTGAGGTTAGCAGTGTCTGTAGTGGTGCTAGACTCATGACATTCTCTTCTCAATATCTTCAGTCTACTGGCAAACAGCAATGAAATTATCAGGCAGGTAGTGAAAGACTGAGTGAGACCCTGCTTTTGAATCCCTTGCAGTGCTGTTAAAACTCCCAGCAGCCATCACACCCCTGCTCCCTACTCTCCTTTGGCCCTCAATAGAGCCCTCATCATTTTCATCTGAGATGGCAACCACCCTGCTTGGCACAGCACCCCAACCTGGAACTACATCCCCAGGGAGGAGCAGGACGCAGAGAACTGAGCCTGCTCCTCGGTGTACTCCTCTGTCCACCCATCCTTCATGGTGTTTAAACAAGGTTCATCTCCATGCTGGCTGCCACAGCATCCATCTTCAGCAGCCTTTCCTCCAAGATACACAATCCCAGCAGCACAACTGCCTGACAATTAGCCAAGAGCCAGAGCAGCTCCTGTGGCCCACGTTTTCCTTCTGCAGGAGCAATTAGGCTGCTTGAGACTATCTTCAGTAGGCTGATGTTATCTCTGCCCTGACACAGGCGAGCAGCCCTAAGCCCTTGTGGTAACTATGCCAGGGTCACAGAATCACAGGATATGCTGAGTTGGAAGGGACCCACAAGGATCATCGAATCCAATTCCCGGCCCTGCAGAGGAGTATTAAATTCCTCCCCTCTGCCTGTGTTCCTCTACCTGCAAGACAGGCTGAGCTTCAGAAGTCTTCCAGCTATCTCCAACCAGCGGGCAAAGATTTTCCCTTAGCAGCACCAAAGATCAAGAAAGCCTTTCTGCTCTGTGCTTGAGTCAAGCCTGCAAGGCTTTTTGGAGATGTGTCCTGCACTGCCTGCAAAAGCTACGCTTTTCCTGGCATGCTGAGAGTAGGGAGCCACTCTGGCTGGTTCTGTAGGGGAGATCCTTAGCTTTCCAACCAAACCACAAAAGGTCTGACATTTTGCTGCCTGCTAATTGAGACAAGATAAGTTTGTATTAGGGATGCCTGTTCCTGCTGACACTGTCATATCCAGAGGGTCTGCTCTGCTTGGGTGTTAATTGTGTCTAGGAGCACTTCCAGCCACTCTGTGTCACAGCCCAGGGAGAAACAATCTCTACCCTGGAAAGCTTTTACCTAATTAGACAAGACAGATAGGCAGAGAGACAGAAAGAAGGAAGTGGCAAAAGCCTTGCCCAGGGCCACGTGTTGGGTGAGTCGTGGCAGCAGGATGTGCAGCCAGGTCTCGTGATATTTGCACTGTGGATACACATTACGTCCACCACAGGGATCAGGCACAGCATGGTACCAGAGCCATCCCAGGATCCACCTTCCAGCTCACTCTTCCCCGGCATGAGGGTACTTCCCTCTCCTGGCACAAACCCCAGCTTGGCAGGGAAAGCCTGTCTTGGCTGGAAGCGTGGGTGGAAGGACAAGGAGGTAAGCCCTGGCCAGCCAGCAGCCCTCAAGAGCAGATGGAGGGTTTGGAGCATTGTCTGCGGTGGGTGGTGACATCTGGGCAGATGCAGGGTATGTGGCACTGGAGCCCGGGGCTAGAAGGTGATGTGGCTGATGCTGGTGATAAACACGCAGCCGCAGGAGTGATGTGTGTGGTGAGCCTTTCCTGTGTATTGGTGGTGGGTCCCCTACCCACAGCAACCACAGCACTGATCACTGAGCCTGGGGTCACCTCTCTGACACTGTGGTGTCTGATGCTGCATCAGTCACCAGAGAGAGAAGACCAGGGTCAAGCTCCATGCATGTCACTGGTTTAGTTGGACTCTGTCCCCGGCTAATGTGGAATTTGTCATGGGTCAAAGAAACCAGATTGGTACCAAAACTGTTCCTTTGGTACCTGCCTTGCCTTGAATGGCTCCAAAGTAAAATTAATGAGACTACCAGTGCTTCTCTCTATGCTGTGGGACACATTCTCTTAGATCAGCTCCAGCCCTGTCCTGATCTCACACTGGCCAAGGCTCTATCCCACATCATCCAGTTTTGCTGCAGAGTTGGGATGTTTGAGTGACAGGACATGGAAAGAGACTAGTCCAGGCTAGGGGCCTTCTTGATGAGATGTTTTAGTCTTCTACCCATGATTATTTGAGGTACATCAAGATCTTTAGTTTAACATTCTAGAGGAACAGTTTATAACTTACAGTTGACTGCAAGTTCTTTAAACAGTAAGCCAAGGTCTTGTTAAGGAGGAGAAGGGCAAGAATGAGAGAAAATGACCCTGAACTGTGAGACACTGAATGGAAAAAAGATGCTTATTTCAAATGTTGCACCAAAGTTTCTTCTAAATACCAAAAATCATTTGGGAACTGCTTGCTGCTGCCCAGAGCCCAGAGAATGGGAGAGGAGGTAAGTTAGGAATGATGTGTTTCCAGCAGGCTGGGAGGATCATGGCTACTGAACTTCAGAATCAGCCTGATTTGCAAGCCATTTCAGTGTATACATGCTCACACATTATTGCCCACAGGATTCCTAGTGTGTCTGTTTGACCTGTTCAGCAATTTCTGATGTTTCAGATCACCCAGCATTTGGCTCAGGGGCTTTGTTCATTGAGGAAAGTCAGCTGGGGCAAGAAACAATGGATTTCACCTTTCTCCCGATTAGATGAACCAGTCCAATGCAATTAAGCAGCTTAGCTTAAGGCAACAGAAGCCATTATTACTGGGCTCCTCTGCTCTGCTTGAACTCTGTTATCCACACCAAAAATGTCACAGGAAAAAAAAATTTTCTTCTGTGCCTGGCGTCTCCCTGGCGCTGGCTGAGTGGCAGGTGCATATCTGAGATAACTCTGTGTGCATCTATCTGATCACCTTCTCTCCCTACTTCAGGCTGTCTCATTTGAGGTAGGGTGGCAGTTGGCCTCATAAGAGAGCAAGAACACCTAGTCAGGTGTGACTCTCAGCCCTCTTTATGGAAAACCTCCTTGTTTTGGCAGCCTTCCTCACTGTAAGGGACAGAGCTCATCTTGGCTGCTGAAGGCACCATGCAAATGTCTCCACCTGCCCCTTAGGAAACAGCAAGGGTTGATGAGAACTCCTCTAAGTTCTTTGTGCTTCTTCATCCTTCTTCTCCTCTAGGCCTGCACCAGAGCAGAGGGGATGCCTGGGGAAGGCATGTGACACACTCCATTTTTGGGATAATCCTGTGACTTTTTATTTGAGCCTGATCTTGATGTGTACTGCTGGGTTGGAAGGGGGTTTGCAGACTGGCATAAATATTGCATGGATGATTCTCCTCTGCTTATGGATATCTATGGTACAGTCTCACTCCCCCTTATTTCAGCAAAAAATGTGTAACATTCAAAGAAAAAGAAACACACACACACAGATGTGTTCATGTACATACATTCATACACAGCTGTGCAATACAGAGAACTGATCCCCACACACATCCCCAATAACAAATGGAGCTGGAGGGCAGGGTGTATTCACTCCTGCCCAAAACACAGACCCTCTCTTCCTTCACAGCTGGTCCCAGTTGATTTCCTATTTACCCAGGTGTCACTAAGCATGGCTCTGCTACTCAGACAGGTTTCCTAGTAATTACTCACTGTGAGTTTTTATATTCAGGTGCTGCTATCACCCATTCACGTATTAATAAAGACAACTAAGGGCCTTTGTTTAGAAAGAAATCTATTTCCAGTGAAAATGCCTCTAATCCATCTTGCTGGTTAGAAAGTCCTCAGTGTCCATTTGGCACAGCAGGAGTTATGGTCCCGTAGTTGCTTCCAGATAAATAGTCTGAGAAGTTGTCCCAAGCTCCCTGAAAGGGATATGGGCACTTCCATAGCACTTCAAACACCACTTTTGCTACTGGCTATCAAGTGTCCCTGCAGGAGATGTTGGCATATATCACAGCAGCTGCAAGGTGATGCTTAGAGCAGAACAGCAGGGCTTGAGAGACAGGGTACAGAGGGCAGAGTCTGAGCCAGGAAAGGGTGCAGAGATCAGTGGAGGTAAATGCACACCAACACAGACTCCTGTGGACATAATAGAAACTGCAGTTATGGAGACGCCTCTCTCTTTCTTCTAACAGACACAAGACTCATGCTGTACCCTGGGAGAAGACCAGAATGGACTGGTTTGGCTTCAAGGTGAGTCTCTGTAGAGGATTAGGTAGGAATATGAGCTCTTATTCTCGTGACAGACCTATTGACTAGAACTGAAAATCTCATCCCTTTCCTTGAAGAGATTGCATGAGTTTTAAGAACTAAACTGCAGCAATGAGCAACAGAATTTGCTGCCAAATGGGTAGAACTCCTCTGGGCTGCCAGAAGAGCTGTCTGGTGAGCTAGATAACTGTCTGCAGGAGCAAAAGAACATCACAAGCCTTTCCATCTTCTGTCTCATGCATGAGAGCACTTGAAAATTGCTTTCTCTTTGATACCTGGTGAGGAAAATAAAATACTTGCATTACATTCATGCTCCTGCCTGTGAGAGAGGAATGAGGAAAGGAGTCCTATAGGGCAGATGTTAGTCAGACTGCCTCAGGTGCTACCAGGAGGTCTTCAGATACCACCACAATAGTTTGTGTAAGGAAGGGATCAACTCCAAGTTTACATTACTGTGGGATGGAGGTCATGGCTGCTGGCATAGAGTCTGACATTTGAGCAAGAGTCATCAAAGCCTCAGAAGTGGGAGAAATGTCTGGTCCTATAAAAATGACACATGGATGGGGAGGAAAAAGGAGGGCCTCTTTTTGTGAAATAGTGTCAGGAGAAAGCTTATTTTTTCACTTTAGCAGGTAGCACATTATTCTGGGACGGACAATGATGGTTTCATTTCTGAAGCTGCTTGTCCCTGTGTTCCTTCAGACACAAATATTCTCCCCAATGGCTTTACAACACAGAGAGGAAAGTGACTTCATGGTATTCCTTTTCTGACTGTTTCTCTGACATGTGATTTCTAAACATAGATCTAAAAATCAGAAAGCACCGGGAGAATTATGGGTTTCTACACCCTATTGTGTATTATAATAATTATAATTATTGTAAATATGGCCCAGACACTGTAATTTTCTGCTCTCCATTGGGCCTTTCTTTTTCATTTTGTTCTTCTTTTTATGACTGTTTTCTAAGAAAGTTTTCATATGTCACCTTATAGATGGGAAATGGCAGAGTCAGCTCTTAAAATAAAAGGAAAGGAGTGGCTTGGGGGGAATGGAGAAAATGACGAGAAGGGAGTGAGGAGAGGGAAATGTCATATAATCTGGTGAGGGCACCAGTGGACACAATCAGGAGACCTAGTGCTGTACCGAACCTATTGCCAAATTGCTGTGTGATTATAGGCTCCATCTTTGTACGTATTTTTGGTTGTGGAAGCTTTCTCTTATCTCTTATCTCATTGCCTGGCTCAGCAACTATGTGATCATAAGTTTAGAGGTGCTGAGCACTTCTCACATGCAAAGTCTGGTTTAAGTTATTGTAAGGAGGTATGGTAAAGATATTTGAATAGGTGGAATTTTTACAGCATTGTTCAAGTACAGTCAGAAAAACCTGTTTCACATTTTGGATAGAGTGATACACTATGGCACAGGCTCTGGTTCTGTGCCCTGTGAGTCTCCAGGGCAGACATGTGTCTTCAATGTGTCTTCTTGCACAGGCAACTTGATCCTCTTCCTGTGGACATTAAGGCATGGCATAGAAACATGGAGACTGAGAATCAGTATATTCAGTATTGTCCCAGCAGGAAATCAGAATGTGGCCAGCGTATGGACTTAGATGTGTAAAGCAGAAAATGTTCCTACACCTCAGAGAACAGATACAAGTAATGCCACCTATAGCTGGATGAACAATGAGAAATGGAAAGATGCAGCAACCAGCATCAGGAGAAACAAAATATCCAGGCACCCTGGAGTCACGAAAAAGAGCTTACCCTGAAATCAGACTGAACTTCAAGAAAAAATTATTAAGAAAATGGAAAAAGGTAAAATAAGATGGATAACACCTGGGGGATAGAGTGCAATGAACAGTAGGAAAACAGCAAAAAATATCTATGTGATGTAGAGAATAGGAAAGAGGAAGGCAGGCAAAGGAGAAATCTCCTGGAATGAGAATAATAAGCTGAGTTGAAACATCACCACCAAAAACACAGCAAGAGATTCAGATTGAACTGCAATGATTTATTCAATTTTTGCCTGTACAGGAGCAAAGTAGTTTTGAGAAGTCTCTCACTGAGAACTTCCTCTCCTCAAGAGTCTTCACTGGAGACTTCCTAAGGAAACTAAAGAGCAAGAAAATGCACTCTGCTCCGTGGGAACTTTGCTTTTACATAATTGTAAAGAAAATAAATGAGTCTTTCTGGGTGACTTTCTACCAAGAGTGTGAGGTTTAGAATGTGGACTAGGGGTGTGAGAGATGAAGGTATTATTCTCCCAATGAAAAAGGAAGATTGCAGCCAGTGCAATCAGGATTTTGGCTTGTAATTCAAGGCTGGAGAAGTGATTGACTGTAGCCTGAAAGTGGGTTAGTAGATTTAATTTCTGCCTTTCCCACTGTCCTGCAGTAACCTCCTGAATCACTCTCTTGGTACAGCAACTCAGTTGCTTCATAGAGGGTTTTCTTGATGCTGAATTTGCTGTTTGCAAATGTCCAGAAATCCACTGCTGAAAGAAGGAGCATTATCCCTTTGCTGTATGGGTCAAGAAGTTCTTACAAGAAGGTTTATGTATTTGCCTCTGGCTGTCCATAAATACAGTGCTACTGCAGACAATGCAATAGGCTGAGCACAACCCTGTGCATTAAGAGGAACATTTGCTGTAGTATTTGGAAATAAGTCAAATCATCTGCTATCTGCATTTCTTACAAATACCACAGATTCCTTACATTTGTGCCTCCACCATTCCAAGCTGTTGCTTTGACTTGCTAATAGGTCTCTGTTGTAAAAAACCCATGTGTGCTTCTTTTTTTTTTTTTCTTTTTATGGAGCTAACACTCAGATGTTACTTTGTGCCCAGAGAGACAGCAAGGACATGGAGTCTGCTGGATTCCAGGAGGAAAGGTCTGCAGGGCTCCTGGAGGGAAAACTACCAGACAGGTATTTATGAAAAGAAGGTGATCTGGTTGAATTCAAGACTGTATTACAAACTGTGTGCTTATCTGGTGTCAATTGGCAGTTTCATTGAATTAATTGGAGCAGTGCTGATTTATAACTACTGAGGGTTTAGACAATTTTACATAAAAAGCTCTAATGAAGCCCCAAGAGTCTGTACCAAGACATAAGTCTTGAAGATCTATAGGACCTTGCCAATTGTCTTCCAAATTCTGCTCCTCCTTGTCACTGTAAAGAAAGTATGGAACTTTCCTGATCCAGGTTCAGCCAAATCACTTTTCATTGCTCTCAGCTTTACTGATGCAACTCCTCCAGCCTGTGCTGAGTCACTGATCACAATTAAAAAACAGCAGCAGCAATCACAAAGGGATGGATATTCCCAGCAGCATCATCAGCATCAGGTGAGAGATGGTGTATGGAGCTAGGGTCATTTGCCAAATTCTAGTTTGACCCAATGAGAAACACACACCAATGGAGTGGGATCACTGAGCCTTGCGCTCTCAACTTGCCTGTCTTTCCAAGAGATAGGTGTTCACCCCAAGACAAGGTGGTACCTTGCTCAGCAATCACCAAGGCCTGTGGAAAAGAGGACTGAAAGAAAAGTTATGGCTAGTACTGGGCAGGTGTTAAGAAGAAAGTTGGATGAAAAGTGCCTGAGGATCCCTGTAGGCATGCAGAGGTAAGGATTTAGCCCCTCAGCCAGTAGCCATTCACCTTCACTGCAGCCCTGTCTGTGGTGTAGCAGAACACTCAGCAGCCATCTCCCCAGCAGTGGGTGGAGGATATGTTACCCACCACACAAGACTGCCAGAGAGCTGTGTCACATCTGCTGCATCTGCCTGGGCCCTGGTACTGGAGTTGCTGAGAGCACTGAAGAAGAGGAGAATGTGAGTATCTCCAGAATAGGCAGCTGGCAGTTTAATTTCAGCAGGGATAGGTTCAAGGTAATGCAACATGAAAAATCAATTTAAGCTACTTATGTAACATGACAGGCCTTAAATTATTTATTTCTTACTCAGGAAAACATCAAGGTCCTTTTCAGGCTACTTAATCAGTAGGGATCACAATAGCTAGCACTGAAAATGCTGTATTATGATACCTTCCTATGAATCAAAATTATGTCTACATTTGAAACTATGTACTCAGATTTTGTAACTTTTCTGAAGAATATATCAGAAATAGAAGATGTCTAAAGATAGTTGATACAAATTATTAGAAGAGGATTTCATAAAGAAAAGTTTAGGACTATTAATTTAGTTAGAGAGATGTGACATGGGAATGAAAAGAATATTGGCAGGGAGAAGGCGCATAAGATCCAGGCATTTACGCTTTATTAAAATACCAGAATGAGCAAGAAAAAGATCATGACTTAAAATACTGTACCTGAAATACTAATAAAGGAACACGCTGCATTACACAGTATGTAACCTGTGGAATTCGCTGTGTGAAAGCATGACTGGGGCCAAGAGCTTGGGAAGACATTACTCTCACATTTTCCATACAGAAGCAATAAAAATATCATCCACCCCTACACCAGCTGGGCTAAAAAACCTGCATGGGATATAAATCTTCATCTTGCATGACAATAATTGCTGCGAGCTAGACAAGGAAGCCTGTTGCATAACTGTCCACTACGAGGGTTTTACTACCTCCCATGAAGCATGTGGTGCTGGCTGCCGGTGGAGATGTGCTGCTGGCAGGGATGCTGCCACTTTCCCTTGCCATCCCTCCTGTTTCCACACAGTTTTTCCTCAGGAGCAGGTTCTTTAGTTGCGCTGGCAACCTCTGCATCAGTGGGACAGACAATCTTCTTTGGTGCTTGCAGCAGTGAGGGTTCAATTTGGAGTGTGTGGCATTGTTCTGGTGAGTTGGCTGAAATGAGACATGCCTCTGGCCTTGGGAGATGGGAAAGCTGGGAGTCATTCCTGTGGCTCCCTGCAGGGGCAAGCTCCATGGGTGGGAGTCAGCTGCAGGGAAGATGCCCATCTGCTGCAGACATCAGCATTCCATTGAGACCGAAAGTTCTAGGGTGAATCACTGCTGCTGTGAGCAGCCACCACCAGAAAGCATGAAACAGTTCCCTTAGGCAGTCAGCACCCAAACTGTGAATTGGTCTGGAGAGAAGAACTGGAAGTCTGGCTTTGGCCCAAAATATGGTACAGAGCTAGTGCAGAGAACAAAAGGTTCTGATGTTTGGTGCTGGTGCCCAACCTGGAGTTAGGGGCGATAAATTTGTGGGCAGTGATCTGTGGAAAGGCTGATTCAAAATGTGAGTGTAGCAGGGAAGAGGTGCTGTCTTCTTGCCAAAAGATGCTTTATTACTCTTCATCAGCAGTATCATCAGGTGCCAGTCAAGAATGGGACTCTGCTGCTCAAGGCAATGCTCACACAGAGCAGCAGATACAAATCTAACAGACGTGGCAATTTCCATGTCTAGAAGTGAAGAGGAGCTAGGGGAACACCAAGGCTGTGGGTTGTCCTAACATGCCAAAAAATTGTCCCATGATTTTCTTCTTAGCTCTTGCCCATGGATTTTCAGGGCAAGACCCTCCGCTTTTCCATGTGAAGAGTAATTCTGAAAGAGATTTGCAAATCAATTTTTTTTTCCTTACAATATGGATCCTCACAGTATTTCCAGTTTGGGGATTTTAGAGTTTACATTTTATATTTCATTTACATCTTGGAATTTCAAAGCATCTGTTAAAAATCCTAATTCATGTATTTTTTTTGTATTTTACAAAGATTGCTGCCTGTTTTAGGACAAAGTTTTAGTGCATGATATGACAACAGATATGAAGCCTTCCATTTTTCTATTTTTAAGCACAATTAAGGTCAGCTGTTATATAGTATTAATTAAAAAATCTTATCTTTCTCTGCAGATCAAAGTGACTTTTGTTTGTAATGAAACAGTCTGACAAAAAGTCAAACACAAAAAGTGTCACACTGCTTCATTACAAAACAAACAGGAGACACTTTGATCTGTGAAAAAAGATAAGGTGTTTTAATTAGTACTAAATAGCAGCTGTCCATCATGATTTAAGAAAGGAAATAAAATGGCAATATTTCAAGTCTTTCATATGGTGATAGCATGCTGGGCCTCTCATTAAGTTAAAAAGCATTACAATGAAAACTGCAATAAAATTTTGAATTTTTAAAATTTATGAATATGTATTTCTCCACCCAGAACAAAGAAGATGCCCAAGTTGACATATTTTGCCAGGGAAAGTTCCACTGATATTCATATCTGGTTATTAAAAAATAATTTAATTTAATATAAAAATCTTTTGGGGCAAAAAGCTATGTTTTAAAACATTCTAGCCTGCTCTGCCTGCAGACACTGGTTCCAGGTGCAGCCGTGCAATGGGGTATGGAGGTAAATAACACATTGCAGAAGCAGCTTCACCGACACGCTGCTGGCACGTCTGCAGAAAGGTGCAGCCCAGCACTCCAAGCACATCACCTGGTCGAGTCACTCTGGCCTTACAGCTCGGCCCTTGGCACCCTCTTCACTGCACCTTGAAGCTACATGCATCCCTGGAGGTGTTGGGGGAAGGCACATGAGCCGAGGTCTCACAGGTAGTGAGCGGGCTCTGAGGAAGCAGCAGCTAATACAAGTCTTCTCTTCAACAAGCAAGGCACCTTCTCAGTGCAATCCTGCTGAGCTTTTTCACGTTCCTGGTCCAGGACAAGTGTTTTGAAGCTGGCTGTGTCAAATGTTGCCAAAAGCAATGCAAGTCTGCTCTTAGAAAAACAATGGTTATCTATCTGTAAGTATTTCCACTGATTCTCCCTGACTCTGTGTGTTGTGCAAACCCGGTGAAGGGAAACTCCTGTCCCAGGGAGCTGTACTAGCAGAGGGTGCATAAGCTGCAGGAGGACCCCATTGCTGTTAATGAGGTCAGTGTGATGGATGACCAGGCAGTGGGTGAGCATGTCAGAGGGTCAGTCAGTGGTCTGAGCTATGGAGTTAATTTTGTTCTTCTCTTCCACTTTGCTTTTAACAGGCAGTGAATTTCCTACAAGAACCCCATGGAAAGGGTCCTCAAAACAACATCCTGTGATCTCAGGGGCAAGCAAACATCAGTCTCAGTCCAATTCTTGAACGTCAACTCTGCCCCTTGTTCCCGGATCATTGAGAGCTGCTGGGCTCCTGTTTATCTCACCTTTGGTCCTGCTCTGTGTTTACAGTTAAGCTGTTCATTCAAGTGCCATATAAGTTTGTTAGGATTTGCTGAGGGAGCAAAGGTCTTCAAGCAGAAGATGAGAACAGAGGAAAAATAGCCTCTGGCTGCCACGCTTCTCCAGGCCTTGCTTCAGAGATGTTACTCAAGATGGGATGGCAGCTAATAAGTACAAAAAAAAGAGCAGTAGCAGTAAATCAGCAAAATTCAGAGGCCTTTAAGACTCCCCTTTGTGCTTGTTTGTGGTTGACTTCTCAGTGCCTTTATGATGGTGATGATGCATTCATTGCTGATTTTGCTTCTAGTATTTTATCAGGTATGGTTTTTATGGTTGCACTAAATTCTAAAATATAGATGGGATGACTGCTTCTGCTACCTCACCCCAGCCATTCACGTTTACAGTCTTCCATATTTGTGTTTTATCTGTGGTAGATAATATAAATAAATAAAGTGTCACGGGGAGAAAATATACCTTTTGCTTGCACCAAATCACACAGTTAGGAAAAAAGACAAGCTTTAGGGCACATAAGCGCAGGTTTTCCCTCACTTGCCCATATTCTACAGTAATGTAAGACATCCAAATTTAGCATTTTAGTTTTTCAAGGAAGAAAACCTTTTCAGGCTAGGCCTTTTTGATAGAATTCTTGATATCTCTGTGAGGAAGGCACAGGCCTCCAATACTGTAAGAATCCCTTAGTTGTTGCTGTGACTGAAATACTGTGAAATTTGGGATGCTAGAAATTCAGGGCTCTGGCTGAAAGGCACTTGTTGCTTATGAGGTAAACAGAAGTGAGAGCCACTGGAGAAGAATGTTAACTCAGGCAGGGACTAAAAAAAACATCTGCATAATGAAGGACAGTAAAAATATTGCGTGAAGGTGGAAAACAGGTGATTGTTTGTACAATTTCAAAGGCACCCTTGAAATAATATTTATGAAGGGTCAGGAGAGGAAAATACATCTGTTTATCCAGGAAGCTATACTGAATGAAACTGGAAATGGCAACAGCATTAGGGGTCAACACCAGGTGTGGATGTCATGTTTCAACCACTTCCTTCAGGCTGGCAGTGGTGTTTGGGAAGGGTGGCCACGCAGGTGGCTTGTGCTCAGGGTGTGACTGTGATGGTGAGAGCAAGCCTCAAGAACCAAGCTCCTGTACAGGCCAAGAGTTAGTCCTCCTGGTAGGCAGTGTCATGTAAACATGAAGGATTAGAGCTAAGAGGCTAGGGTGAGGAGGTGGCTGGAGGAGCTGAAGGAATAAACATGCTGGAGGTGGAATCTAATGCTTTGCTGTATGTTCCAACTTGTGAATCTGAGGAATCACAGCTAGATTTGCAGGACTGGCCCAAAGTGGAAACTACCCCTGTCCATAAAGTCCACCTCTATACCACATATGCCCCAGTGACTCTGCACATCCCTTCTGCCTAGGTCTGTCCTTTTAGGGACTCACGTATTCCTTATTTCCCATAGCCCATATAAATATGTTCCCAAATCACAGTCCCTTTCTCCACTAACCACCCCTTACCCAGGTTCATAAGGGAAGAACAATCAGCCCCTCAGGCATCAATCAGCTTCCTTTGCAGCCTTCCCCAGATGGGAGGACCCAGAATCCTTACACAGCCCACATACTCTGGAGCCATGCCAGCTACAGAGTGGCGCCTCCTGAGGCTGCCCTGGAGCCGTCCCTTTGGTGGCAAGCTGCATGACATTTCCACAAAGGCCCTTCTTTGCTTTTCCCCTCAATAAAGTCCCAAAGATCAAATAATCCAAGACACACACCACCATGTTGGGGTGGAGGAAGTGCTGCTGGGATTGCAGGCAGGGAGTGGGACTGCTCTCACGAGGGTCCCTTCAGCCAGTTTTCTCGCTTGCTTACTATGGGTACCCTTCCTTTTCCAAGCAGGCATCTGGAGGTGAGCCAGGTCTGGTGGCCCGGCCATCAGCAGTGTATGTGAGGGGTCTGTGGCACCCTGCCATGTAATTCAGGCTGGCAGTATATACCTGTGCAAGCCCTGCCCTCAAATCCCAAAGAGCCCCTTTGGCCCCATGTTCTGGAAATAGCCCAGCACTAGGCATGGCCTGTGCCTTATGCCTTTTCTCCAGGATTATAAGCTGACTGTCCCTGTCAAGCCGTGTCTCTGCAGATGCCTCACACTCCAGCTGTGGTGAAGGCCCGAGGAGACCACAGTCATCTCTGCTCTGAGCTCAGCCTGGGCTCGTGACTTGTGACCTTGTACACATTTATCCCATAACCACAGAGGGCCTTGGCCTGCTCCTGTGCTCAACGCAGAGAGCAGTATCCCACGTTGCTGTTTGATATCTCTGGTTGGGGATCTGCTCATGTTCTGCTAGCTGGGTCTCCAAATGGCTGCATCATTCCTCAGTGGGAGAGGGGCACAAGTTTTCAGGGGTCACGACCTCCTCCAGAGTACACCAGGAAACTTGTGGACAGGACATCACAAACCCTTTTCTTTCTTAACAAAAGTCATCTCTAGACGAGATTATGGGCTTTTGGCCTGCATGGAACTTCCCACCTACTGGTTCCACAACTTAATTGAGAATTAGTTTTCAGCCACTTCCTCTCAGCAGCCACTGTGAGAGGCTCTGGTCCATGAAAACAAAGCCCTTGCCTGGCCTCATGCTAGAGCTGAACATGCCAAGCAGATGGCCAGTCAGCCGTTTCTTCCCATCTCTTCAGTGGGGGATCGCAGCGCGCTTTGATCATGTCCTCTGAGTGAGGACAGCTGGGCTGTAAATCAGGGTCCCTGCTGCTCTCAACTCTTTCGTCCACCCAGCCACCATAGAGAGGAGACATGTTTTTCCTTTCCATGCAGGGGTGAGCCAGGGTGAAACCTAGACCTGACAGCTGGGCCAATAGACCCTGCCATTCACTTCTTGATTTTTCAGAAATTTTCCACTTTAAAACCCCATCTAGCTTCACCTCTTCCATGCAAATAATATAGGCAAGAGGTCAACTTTTTTCTTGTGTAAAGAACAACCAATTACACTTAGATGATAAGCTGAAAAAGTGCCAAATTTCTTTTTATAGCTTCTTTATTGCTCCCTGTCTGTGTGTATAGAATGCGGGGAGCTGTGATTTACATGGTAACTTTAAGGCTGATTTGTGAAGAATGGGAATAGACCAAGATAATTTTAAGGCAAATGGGTCATAAAAAATAAAGAAACACTGGGTAGCTACTGAAGCATGCATGCAGCCTTTTCCATCTTAAAAGGCAAGAAGGTGATGCACGTGAGGGCAGGACAGCAAATTTGGAGGGAAATTTGAAGGAGGATCAATATTTCTGATGTTACCCAACCTGCAGCCAAAGCTCCACTTCTGCAATCACTTTTCCAATGAGGTTCATGACCTCTGTTAAACATGCCATAACCCTGGAGGGCTTATGTTCAGTAACTGGGCTCTGAAACAGATTTCTACTCCAGGCAAATACCAAGACTCTTTTAAGATGGAATTCAATTTATTCCTGAAATGTGGTGCCTGTGAGAACTGAGGACCATGCTGGGTGAGCCAGGCAGACTGTACAATCTCACATTCCTTGGCTGGAGACAGGTAGTGAATGTGTGCAATTCTTGTACAAATCAGGTCTACAGTCGACTGACTGGATTTTTCTCTCTCCAGCTGTCACCCAAACTTCATTTGGAGTTTCCAGGTCTCTCTTTTCAGTTCCAGAGGGGTTCTGTCTGTCAGACAAAACATTAATTAGAGCCTCTATTGATACCACCACACTCATTTTGTGTCCTTACAGATGCCAAGTGAGTGAAACAGTCTCCCTGTCTGTGCAGTTGTCAGAGCTCTGCTGATCTCCTCTTCACATTTCACCTGGTGCAGTAAAACACCTGAGCATTAGAAAGAAATCCATAAACTTTGTATGCATTGTATGTGTCCTTGGTGTTATAAAAGCACCATGCTCTGCAACTTCTTTACTCAATCTGTGCACTGGTATACAAGACCCAGAGAAGCTCAGGATGTAGTCTAGGAAGACAGGACTTTCCTGAGGGCTGTGGAGGAACTTCCCATCTCCTGCGCCATGCTTTCTAGCATCAGAATAAAATCTTCAAGCAAATAAGGCTGGCTTTTGGACTGGAGTAATTTCATTTATCACCATGTATTTGACAGCAGGCTAACAGGCTCCTAGCTTTGTTATGGTACTGCCACTGCAGCATGTTGAACTGCTGACCCTGGTGAGCAGAGAGAGGCTAAAGTTGCCATGGAACCTACCTGCCTTCCTTTGGGCCTCACTCCCAAGTTCAGTGATTGACAAAGAAATGGCCAGGTCCAGTGAGTCCCTGGAAATGAGGTTTTCCAGACTGCACATACGTGTTAGGGTTTCTTCTTCTTAGGACCTGCTTTACTCAAAGTTGGGTGAAGGAAACAATTCTTTGGGGTCGTGCCTACTGCCAACACTGGCTTTTGTGGTCACTGCTGTCGGACATAATCCCCACTCTGAAGCATGCTTTGAAGCAACCAAGCATGTTAGAAGCATTGAAGAGCGTTTTAGCTTGCGGTTCTTGCATGAGGAGCGTGAATTTCAAAGCCTTTTGGTCGGTTGGAAAATCTCAGTCCTGAGATTTAGAGTGAAGATGGGATGAAAGGGTAACACACAGGACACACAAGGAAGTCACCACTTCCTCCCAGGCAGCAGTTTCCCACAGAAAAACAGGACATGTCTGCCATGCAGAAAAGTGTAAACAGTAAGTTCTGCCCATATCCATTGGCCAGCGCTGTGTTTTGAAGAGGCAGGAAAACCTGTCACGCTGGTGCAGCTGCCCATGAGAGCAGGTGATTAGAGTACAATAGGCCGCCCTGCAAAATCACCAGGCTGATGCCAGAATCCTGCAGTTGCTGTGGACCATGTCTGAGTCATGTGCAGGGTCCAGAGACTTCCCTTGTGGTGCAGAAAATGAACAAGGCTTTCCTCTGAGTGTTCCGTTTTTCCTGGTGCAAATTGTTGTTGTGACCTTCAGGTGCAGGCACATCAATTATAAAACCACACAAATTAATGCCTGACCCTTCTAACAACATACCAGCAGAGGGAAACATCCTGAGCTATGAAAGAAACTCAAAGTCACTCCACCACACAAAATCCAGGCAGACTAGGTGGACCTAACAGCACACACTGGAGATGGAAACTGCACTGCACTGTGCCCTGAGGCGAGCCTGTCCAAGGGTGTGTGCAGTCCTTAGGGCACCTACAGGCCTGCCACACTCCCTTTCTGCAGATACTCAACGTTACATCATCACTCGGTCTCGAGGGGTTGCTGATGAGCTTTGGGCACGCTCTGTTATTAGAAAGGACATCCCAGCAGCTGCACATCCTGCATGGGCTGGAGGTGAAGGGGATACAGCTGAGAACCAGAATCCAGGGTGCAACATTGACAGACCTGCCAGTTTGTAGCATTGGTGACATGCAGTCACATAGATATGACATAGGTCAACACAAAGGCCAGGCTTTGCTTCCCTCCTCACTGACATGAAACAAACTTCTATTCCAAAATGACTGCTAGTTTTGTCTAGAGAAAAATTAGAATTAGTTTTGTTCTGAAAGATGTACCTAGTCAGGAATGAGAGGAGTTCAGGACTCATCTCTGGAGACTTTTATCCTACCCATAATAACATCACTTTTGAGAACTTTCCAAGAGGACATTAGGCAGTTGTTACTGTCTGAAGGCTACAGATGGAACCATTTTCCTCATGTATGAATTTATCTACCAAACAAAACCCACACTGGTATGTAGCAAGAATTTTCAAAAGCTGTTCACACCCCAAATCCTACCCTGGGGTTTGGTTTTCACAAGAAATATTTGGCACTAGCTTGTATGAGTCTTGAAGCTTTTGGGATCTCAAGGTGAAGCCATGCTGAGTCTCCTTCATGCAGTGTGCAGACACAGGACACAGAGATCCCTGTGCTCTACAGGACACTGTCTGCAGGCAGAAGTTATCTTTACTGTAGGGATGAAGGAGGCCTGGGTTTATTTACCAGGGGCTCTGCACACTGCTGTTCTGGTTGTTGTCATGCCCATTAGGGAGCCAGCTGCTGCTGGGTAACATGGGGCACCCCCATCACCTCTGTCACTGACTCAGGCTCGCCATAAGAGAGAGGTGAGGAGGACGGCATACCTTTCCAATCTGCTGTGACACCTTCTGGCAGAAGGTGCCTCACAGTGACAGATATTTGCTCCACAGATGTGGCTCCCTGAGCACCACCTCCTCCAAGGCAGGCAGATCATGGGGCTGTGCAGGGCTTCCAGACAGAGTCCATAGGGCACAGGCGCACACACGTGGAGCTGCTCACATGTTCTGGATGGTGTTGTAGGCATGCTGGGCCATGTGGGGCAGGGAGCATGCTGATCTGCTTGGCTGCTGGGGTTCCCAGCAGTGCTGGTGTTTGTGGAGTGCTGTGGGTGTTTGGTCATTCCTCAAATGCAATAGTTTGCCCTAATGCTTGGGAATATTCTTGATGATGAAGTCATAGGGCCACGTGTGATCTCAACAAACATACAATCACAAACATACAATCCAGGACCAGGCTGTGCAGCATTCAGGGCAGAAGGCATTTAGGCATTTTGTCTTGGGAGATCTGTCATCGCTCAACAAGTTAGATGTATTTGAGTTTCTGGTGAACTTATGTTCACATAAAAGAACAAAAAGACCTATTGGATCGTATACACAGCACATAAGAACATAGCAATGGCCTTGCTGGCTTGGACCCAAGTGTTCACCTGAACATTCATTAAGGTCTGGGTGTGGGGAGCCAGGAGGTCAGGCAGGTTGGAGTGGAGAGGGTTGAGGTGTGGGAAAGGACAAGACAGAGTCAGCAGGGAAGATATGCCCTGGCTGCTGGGACACTCAGCCCAGGGTGCCGTGAGTTGGTGGCATATGGGTGAGAAGCGTGCATGTGGCCAGGTGTCTTCCTGACAGGCTGCAGCCCTCTGTGAACATACACACATTTCAAAGCACCACACAGACAGCCACAGGCATAGGTAGGAAAGAATAAAAGAATAACAGTGCCAGGAGGCCAAGGGCCCAGAGTAACTCAGGTGCATGGACATTTCATTATTGCTAGGTCGACTTGGCACAGGGAAGAAATTTATAACCAACAGTAGGTTTGCCAGAGCAGTTAAACAGAACAGTGCAACAATACGAATAAGCATTTAAAATATTTTATTTTGCTTTGTAATTCCTTGCAGGCTGCAAAGAAGGGTAATTTTGTCAAACCTAAAGTGACTTCGATAAGGTAGACAAATTCTCAGATCTTGATGTTGAATTGTCCGCCCCTTTGCCTCTCTCAACAAAAAAAAAAAACAAAAAAAAAAAAAAAAAAACAAAACAAAAAAAAAAAACCCAACTTCTTTTTTTTAATTGGCATGTGTGGACAGTAGAAAACTTGAGCAAGGGAACAGTTCTTGTCTCTTCTAAAAGTAGCACATTGGTCCAGATCATGAAAACTTAATGAGGATAGTAGTTCCTCTCGTTTTTAAAGCTAAAATTTTGTAAGACCAATTTATCAGTGATAAAATCAGTCCCAATGTGATGCTTCAGATAGTTACCCAGACACTTACTGAGATCAGTGCTGATGTCCTAATGCCACAAATCCATCTTGGTTACTGAAGATAGCTGTCTGATTCGCTTTGCTGCTATGCTGATTGTGAAGCAGCTTGTGCAGTTCCCTCTCCAGGAAGGTTCTTAGATAGACTGCACCTGACAGCCTGATTTACAAGGGTGCTTTTGAGTACATTTGTGGTCATGGTTGGTTGCCACAAGAGGACTGGATGTAAAAGTTTCTTTCCACTGATCTGCGCTGTTCTCAGATACTCAGAATTCTCAGGGATGGTGATTCAACCTCTTCCCTGGGCAATGCTTGAGAACTGGTGAAGCATTTCTTCACCCTTTTGGTGAAGAAATTTCCATTTTAAATATTGAATTTATACCTCTCCAGGCACAAATGGAGGCTGTTTCATCTCATGCTGTAAGTTGTTACCTGGGAGAAGAGACCAGCATCCATGTGGCCACAACCTGCTTTCAGATAGTTGTACACAGCAATAAAGTCCCCTCTGAGTCTCCTTTTCTCCAGATTAAACACCTCCAGCTCCCTCAGCTGCTCCTCATAAGACTTGTGCAGCAGAATGGGGAAAATTCCCTGCCCTGGTTCTGCTGGCCACACCACTGCTGGTACAGGCCAGGATGCCATCGGCCTCCTTGGCCCCCTGGGCACAGCCTGGCTCATGTTCAGCTGCTGTAAACCAGCACTCCCAGGTCCTTTTCTGCTGGGCAGCTTCCCAGCCACGCTGCCCCAGCCTGCAGTGCTGCAAGGGGTTGTTGTGACCCAAGGGCAGGACCCGAAATTCACTTTGTTGACCCTCCTACAGTTGGTCTCAGCCCATTGATCCAGCCTGTCCATTTCCCTCTGCAGGGCTTTCCTATGCTCCAGCAGATTGATACCCCAACCCAAACTGGTGTGTCTGCAAAGTGACTGAGGGTGCCCCAGTCCTCTCCTCCAGACAGCTGATAAAGATTAAACAGAGCTGTCCTCAACACTGAGCCCTGGGGAACAGCACTTGTGACCAGCCACCAGCTGGTGTGACTCTGTTCACCACCACTCTCTGGGCTTGGCCATCCAGACAGTTTTTTGCCCAGTGAAGAGTGCACCAATCCAGGCCATGCGCAGCCAGTTTTTCCTGGAGAATGCTGTGGGAATTGGTACAAAAGTCTTACGTCCAGGTAGATACATCCATTGCCTTTCCCTCATCCACTAAGAGGATCACCCTGTCACAGAAGGTCAGGATGGTCAAGCAGGAGCTGACTTTCATAAACCCATGCCTGATCCCCTCATTGTCTTGTGATGCTTTCAGTCCTAGAGAAGTTTAGTATTATTCTCTGCGGGCAGAAGATTCCATGCAGACATCTATAATTTCAGAAAGATACAATGGAAAAGGCTGCTTCTCAAAGTTGACAGGACTTCTGCTCATAGCTGTGTACCTAGCAGCCAGGATCTACTTTTGGAGACAAGTGGTTTGGGGAGGACATAGCATTGCCTTTTATAGCAGACCTGATGACAGAGGGAGCTGGTCTGGAGGAGACAGGTGCCCAAAGAATCTATTGCTGCTTGTCTCTGCCATGATGAAGGTGGCAGTGATGCCTGCTCCCTCACCCCTGTGCACAAGAACCCCCAGCCAGTGGGTTGGACACTAATCTTGCACCCCAATGGAGCAAACAGCGCTCACTGATCCTGTTAACTGGGGGCCGAGCTGCTACTTGGCATTTGCAGCTGCTGTTGTAAAACGGAGTAAAGTCAACTAAGAGCAAACAAGACCCAGATTCTGCAAGGCCCTCTGGCAAGTTTCCAGCCTTCTGGGGCAGACATAAATGCAGAGAAACAAGGCAAGGATATGTTATGGCACCCCTGCTTGAGACTTTTGTCAAGGGTAGCACTAGCAGCATATTCTATCCCAAGCAGGCAAATGCAAATGGAAGTGGGGGGCTACATGTCATTTCTTTCCTCTTCCCCACTTCTCTTTCCAGGCCAGTTGTACATACTAACACATCCCTTCTTGAGGAAAGAGTAGCCATCACAGGAACCAGCCCATGACCTCCTCCATAATTAGCCTGGTCACCATTCTGACAGCCTGAATAACTTCTTGGTTGGTCCATGGAAGAGGAGTGAGGAAGTGAGTCTGCCTCCCTAGGACTCATGGGTGAGCTAATGAAAGGCAGCTCACTGTTTCTCACTATTGCTAGAAAATTGCAGCTTATTCTGCTCTCAACTGTTGCAATTTCTGCATCAGTGTGATTGTCCTGACTTCAGTGGCATGATGGATGGAAACAGCCTTCTTGTCAGCAATGCAAGAACCATTTAGCTTGTGAAAACGCCAGTGGGAACGTGTTGCCCTTTCACCATCAAAGTAGCTTGTAATGGTTTCCTTATGTTATGGATGGTCTCCAGACACTGCGTGATCACGGTGGCCCCAGGCCTGTTTGCTGAGTGGAAGGGTGTCCCTATTCCTCCTTCATTCCTATTCTCTGTAGGACTTCCCCAGCTCATTTGACATGAGCTGGGATTCTGCCCTTGCTTTTATTGAACTGCACAAAAGGACAACAGATCACCAGTGCAGGAGAATCCAAGAGCAGAATAAAGAAGTCTTCATGGATGCTGTTTGAAATTCTCAGGATGCCAGCTGGGTCTCCTCATGCTGCAACATGACAAACACCAATACAATGCCTGAAGTGTGAGATGTCACAGAACACCTCACACCCAGCCTGGCACCCTGGGTGAAGGGGTGGGAAATAGGATGATGCACGCAGCTTTCAGCAGTGCTGCCGACAGGCTGGAATAAACCACAGGGAATGACTCTGGATCGCTACCAGTAACCTGAGAATTTGGATCAGCACAGCAGAAGAGGCAAACAGAGAGAGGGGCTACTGGTATAAGGGCTTCAGTATGTAACAGGGGCAACAAGTCACATCAAAACCTCAAATCTGTTAGTGAATATTTTTAAAGAAAGGACTCACAGAGAGGTAGGAAGTCTAGAAAACTTTCCTCAGGCAGTGCTCTGCCTGGGTTCACATTTAAGCCTGTTTTAAAGGGGACCTGCAGCACTAATGCAGAGACTGTTCTTTAAAAGCTGTCAGGTGATGGTGGGGTAAGGAGGGGAAGGGGTCAGGATCACAGGTTTGTCATGAGCTTCAGTGAACAGTGACACTTTTGCAGGCTTTCTAGTCTTAGTATTTGTTTTTGTGAGGGGGCATGCAACTGAAGAGGCATGGCAGGACAAGTGCATGCACCTGTCTCTGACAGTTATTCTTGATGCCAGGTTGTGCTGCTGCTGCTCTTGTGTCTTCATTCTCTGCAACAGGTTTCCATGGCAGGATTTGAAAGCTTGAGAGAGCAGAGGCTCTTGTGGTTAATTTTCTATTAAGTGTGTTAGGAAACACATCGCAGGAGGATGATGGTCATGCTCTTTTACCTATAGCAATCATTAATGCAAAGGTCCCAGCAAATTCTCATTTCCTTTGTCACTACCAACCCCATCTTCACTTAACTCAAACCCTATGCTACTTTTCAACCCTGCTGGGTTTTATTTTGCTGTTTCCAATACTGCCTGACCCCTGGCAGTAAGGGCAGCTGCAGGAGTTAAAGCACCAGCTGGCCAGGAAAATTCAGACATGCAGGAGCTGTCTAAATACACGTAGCAAGTCGGCTGGCTGGCACCTGACCCACTGAACAGATCAAACAATGCTGCTAGGAGCCAAGAACAATTTCCAGTACCTGCTGCAGTGTTCATATCTTCCCTAGGTCCGTCCCCCCTCCTTCCTTTTATGGCCAAGTCAAAGACATATCCTCCAGCGTTACAGAAGTGACACGCACCTGGTTCTGAGCACATGCGTCTCACAAGGTGACAGCTGCTCGTGTTCAGGCAAAGTTTATGCTGACCGTGACATGGCATGACAGCATTTGAGTCAACAGATCACTGGGTTGCGAGCGCATGTGCATCCACTGAAACACAAGTGCCTGAGCCACGTGGGAATAAAGCAGTGCTTCATCTTGCACTGTTATATACCCCTAACCCTTCCCTCCCCCTAATATGACCCACACTAAACATTGACAAAACAGACAAACTCTGGTTTGCAGAGGCACCAAAAGTATCCTAAGCTCCTGCATAATTTGTCAGTGCCACAGCACAGACACTCTGGCTGATGTTCACTGTTGCTCAGGGTAGATTTGTGAGGCTGGGGTGGGCAGCTGTTGAGAAGAGTTGGGAAGCGTGTATGGCCCAGCATTCCAGATGCAGAAAGAGCAGCAAGGTGAACTCCTCTCATCCATTTGTTTGTCCAGTTTGTTTCTGAGAAACAAATTCCTATTTCCCCACCCAGGTTGAGAAACTTTGAGCTAGTTTTGCAGAGGGATCCTTACAATCCCTTCTTCATCCTGTTTCTGAACTCCTGAGCAGCATGAGAACATGTACGGTTGTCAAAGGAGAGGTGGATTGTCTTGCTATGCTGAAGTTGGGGAGTGTTATTTTTCCTTTCACTTTTTATTTGTGTCTTTGAAGGATGAAACAGTTCTTTGTAGAAATTTCCTCACACTTGGAGTAGAAAGAATGTGGTGACTTCTTGCAGAAGTTCACACTCCATGCATGAACCCACATCTGTTCCAACCAACTAAAGGAAGGTTCATCTTGCAGTTGAGATTTCCCAAATGCTGAAGAAGTCAAGCTGTCAGCCATGATGTTAATCTCAAGTGATAGTTGGTCCTTCTGTTTATCCCTGCCTTTGCACTGGGACACTTCGAATTTAATGACTCTGACCTCTGACTTGGTTGGGTGTAATGTGGGAGTCCAGGGAAGAGAGGCCAAGATCTCAGATGGGGACAGCTTGTCCTGTGGTAGGGGATCCACACTGCCAGGAGCCTGAAAAAAATGCATAATGCGTTTAAAGTTTTATGCACTGCCACATTACACAGGTTTGCATCATCAAACCATGGTGACAAAGAAGACAGGGCAAGATCTTGCAGTCCACCCTGTTGCAAGAGCTTACTCTGCTGGCTGCAATATGTTTGCAACTCTACACAGTCTAACATCACTGCACACTTTGCTTTCCAAAGGTAGTGGAAACATTTTCAGTGGTTTTGCATGAAGCTCTGAGCAAACTGGAACCTTATAGCTAACCTTTGTAGTAGTTAGGAGTTGCTCCTTTTTCCTAGGCAGTGACATTAAGATGGAAATTCTGCTGGGACTGAAGGCCATTCTGAAGGGCATTAGGCTGCAGGGGCTAAATTTTGCCCTTAACTGCCTGCTTTGCTTGTTGCCACATATGGAAAATAGGAAAAACACAAATTGGCCATTTGTGCGTTGCTATCCTCTGCCTGCCCCTTTGAGTCTGGTTCTGGCAGTGTGATAGGTGAAACTGGAGAACTGGGGTCAGATTGCAGGAGGGATTTTGACTGTGGCCAGAGCTGGTTGCTGGAAGATGTGGGGCAGCTCCATTTGTCCTGGCATTACTGAAGTCAATGGGATTTTGGCCATAGTCTTCAACAGGGCTAGGGTTTCACTGTGCGTGCCTGAGAAAACACTGTATCATACAGTTGTGTTGTCTGCCACGACATTTACTGCTAATGAAATCAATGTGCCCCATCTCACTTGGCTCCTTGTCTATCTTTACAGGTCTTCACCTGTGGTTTTTTCCCACCTCCCTGCCACTCTTCTCTTTCTCTCTCCCTCCTCACTGTCTGTCCATTCTTGTTTCTGTCTGACACTTCTTGCTGTCCTCCCTTGCTGTCTTCTCAGCTTGCTTTCTTGTGTACTCTGCAAGGAATGTGCCCACAAGAGGTATTTCTACTTGGCAGCCTGAGTAAGCTTTCTGTTTTGGCTGCAGGTACTGAGATGGGCAGCCAATGGAGCTGACATCTCCTGTGTCATGTTTTTAGCTCCTTCTATCTGATAGAGAGGATGACCTCATTGGCTGACTGTGTTGAGGAGGTCTGGTTGCAAGGGCAAAAAAATTAAGAGTTAACCTTGAAGGAAGTAACAGAAGGCCTCACATGGGTTTTTAGGCTATTTTGCTGTAATGTAGGAGTGTCACAAGGGATTTAGACCTTACTTCAACACAGAGGGTGTGCAAAGACATTGAGCAATCCAGATACTGGGGAGCAAAAGATTTTTGCTAGGACTTTAGCAATAGGAAGAGGCTGCCAAAGGGGCTTCATCAGCTTCTGAGGAATGTCCTCCTTGGAGCAAGTTGTTCTCTGACCAACCTGGAGGTGATATGAGGTGCTGTATGGCTTTTCTCTCATCTGCTAAAGAAAGTGGAGCTGTCATGTGTCAGGGATACAACTGATATGCTGTTCTGCAGCATCATACCAGGTCACAGTGGCCCAGTATAAATCAGGATAACACAGCTCATGATTGCCATGGAAGGGCTGAGCCCACAGAACAGTACATCATGAGCAAGACCAATACAATGTAATCCAAGACAAATTTAACGTTGACCTGATTTAAAGAAATGTAGGAAAATATTCTAGACACAGATATTAAAATCTCCTCCTGCACTGATCTTTAAAAGGGCAACACTGGCAACCTGAGAGGACATTTTCAAGACATACAATTTGTTGCTGCAAAATCAGGGGAAAGCTAAGAGGAAATTGTTGTCTGAGCTATTATGAAACAAGTACCCAGGCAGGCCTGGGGAAAATACTGGATTGTATTGCTTCTGTTGATGAAGTTTCTGAAAGCCTATCCCCTTAGCACACAGCAAAAGATAGTATCAGAACTGGCTGCAAGTGTAAAAAGCCACGTGGTGCTCTTGAGACTTTGCTTTGCACACTATCCTACTATCCCTTTCCAGCTTTCCAACATCTGATGCTGGGAAGGAGCTGCTCTCCAGAGCAGGACCGTGGTGACCAAGCTGTTACAGCAGCATGATGGGGGAGTGATCTGTGTCTATTTTGGGTAAGAAAGGCCCACCAGGAGCAGCTCGCACGTCACACGCCTGGAGACATGAGCTCATTTTTCCCTCTCGGTGCGACATGAAGGAAAGCGTGACGCTTTTCCAAGGAGATGAGTGCGTGTGCATCCACAATCCTAGCTAATTCTGGGCTATGCAGGTGCTACCTCGGGCTGTGCATCTGTGCACGTAGTAACGATGGGGCGGATGGGGGCGTGTGCTGAGACAGCTAAACTGCTACGCTCTGACAGCTCCTTTGCATGTGTTAAAATAACATCACCCTTACTTGTTGTCTCTCCTCTTCCACTCCATCCCCTCACTCAAAAAAATCTAAAGGGAACAAGCTCTAGGTATTAAAATAGCTCCAGTCTAGCTTGTTCAGTCTATTTCAGGAGGCTGGTTCCATCCTGACACAGATAGAACACAGAGACATTGTGGAAACCACAGCCACAAGAGGCCATCAGCCAAAACTAAATGCTTTCCCAGTGTTTGCCGAGTGGTTCATTCCCCCTGCTCCCTCCCTCCAAGCCCTCTCCTGGCTTAAAATAACAGCTGGAAGCTGTTTGGCTTTGTTTTGTTGGATTCTTCTGCTTGCTGTACTCAGTCTGGTGGCATTGAGAGGGAAAACTGGAGGCACTTTTGCGGCAACAGTGTCTCATTGCCTTCTGCACTTTTAGGTGAGACCTTCAGAACCTTCATGGAAATGAGAGTCCCACAGGTATTTCTGGGATGAGTTCTCAAAGAGCAGGCAATCAGCTGGGGCTACAGCAGTGATAGTGCACGGATTTACCAGTTTAGACCATGTATTTTGTCTCGTAGCCTTTGATGGACTAAATAGGCAGTGGACATCCAGAAATAGGTTAGGAGAAATGTCGCTGAAGGGTAGCTAAAGTCCAGTAAATCAATCCGTAGGGAAAGACTCATTTTCTGGTTTCTGTGACCCTTCTGTTGCTAAATTAAGGCTTGTGACATGGAAATGCACTGCTTCACACCAGCTGAGGGTTTGGCCCAAAATATCCGTCAGCTGAGGATCTGGATGATAAGACTGTTACGAAAACACCGTGAGCAAGACATAAATGCCTCATCTGGGATAAACGCCTTCCTGCCTCATCTACATCCAGTGTTCTGCTTGTCTGCTTGGGGCATCAATGTTTTCTGCATTTTCTCACCTTCAAATTTGTAGGTGTCCTTCCAGTTTCTACTTCTCCCTGGTGTTATCTGTCGTTCCATGGAGAACAAGTGACACCAGGCCTGTTCCTCACTGGGATCAAAGTTAGGGGTTTAGGTAAACCTCCATCCTTCAGTCTAAACAGTACCAGAGTTTGTGCATATTTCCAAATACCTGGTTTGAATTTGAAGGTGCTCTTAACCCTTAAGGAGAAGAGTCATGAACTCTCAAATCTCTGCAAAAATACTAGCCTTATTTTCCCGAGAGAGATGTCAAATTGTGGGTGTGCAAATTACTGTGGGAAACTGCAAACATGAACGGAGCCTTGGGACCGGATGGCTCAGCACCAGAAGCGTTCACAGGCAGCCTGGCTTCAGGGGTCACCCTTGGTGCTTGGCAAGTGAACTCCTAAGGCTTGCTCTCAAGAGTACTAAAATCCAAAGTTTAATATCGTTCTTTCGTTCTGCAAACCTTATGACCTGAGGTCTTTTCTGCCTCATCTCAGTTGTTTCGTTCATTGTACAAAGAAAATTTGTTTTAACAGCATTCAATGAGCCATGCAAGCAGTAACAGTGCACAGATGCAATATTCAACCTCAAGCAGCAAAATTTCTAAGATTCATTTAAAGGTTGTCAACACAGTGTAAGCATGTAAGTTATGAGTTCTCTATGTCAGAGACATAATTTATTTTACATAATAGCAAATCTGCTCTATAACTTAATAACTTGAGCTAGAAAAAGATTACCTTTTTCTGTGTGTGTGTGTTGGCTGTTATGCAGAAAGAAAGCAGAATAAAAATGAGAATTTGTATTTAATGAAATAGATGACTCAGCATTTGTTTTATGGGACTGTACCTTTGAAAAACAGAGGGGTATTTGAATGAAAAAGTCTAAAGCATTTACATCTGTAAATTGCTTCTATTGACATTTCTAAGGCTATTTGACTTTTCAAGGTGGCAATGTACTGAGTCATTTCATTCATTTTAGCGGAAATTGCTTTCTTTTGTGTTCCTTCAGTATTACAAAGAATATTTGTATGGGGGCACACAAGCCAGGTTGAGTGGTAGCCCCATTTCCTCATGTGAACCAGCAAATTCTTATATTATGGGAAAGAAATGCAAACACTTAGGTGACATTGCATCACAGTATGCAAATGTATTGAGAGTATTTTGGGCCAGGTTAACAACAGAATATGTAGTCAGTCACACTGAATTATCTAGTTTAAAATATACAGGTTTGATTTTCCTAGTAGAAACTTTAAGACAAGGCAGACAGTGGGATATAAAAACTGCTGGGTTTAAAGTCCATTATTCTCAGACAGAGATTACAGCAGAAATTACTTGACCAGATCTATTTTAAGGTACATAGAGTTTATCTATCTATCTATCTATCCATCTATCTATCTATCTATCTATCTCTTTTCACCTTTCCACATTTCCATCTTTATGGATCTTGGAGTTTAATCAAGGTTTAATAATTTTGCTCATAAGAACAATATGTCCTTAGACTTTGGATCAAGTCTGAAGTCACTGGCATGTGTCAAATTATTTGTCATGTCTCTCTCTATGTACAAATCCACAGACGTAACACAGCAGCCTATTGTCAGTAGCTGAGTAATTACCTTAATTTAAGCAAAAAGGTCAATGGGACCAAATGTTGCTGTAGCCCTGTGGTTGGGGTATTACATACCAACCCACCCACACATGTTATTATTTGCTCAGTCTTCTTTTTTTCCCACCTTTATTTTCTTTTTCTGCCAGGCTTTTATTTTTTATTTTTTTTAACAAACCATAAAAATAAATTGTAAGTTCCTGAAATATTATATGTCAAATTAGCTTGTGTAAAAATGCTTTCCACTTACGTAGCTTCTAAACAGTGCTAGGACAGCCTGCTCTCATTGAGCCAGACATGAAGATCCCTATTTCAGGAAACATGGCACAGGAGGCGTGACCCAGCCAGGGCAAGGCAAAGTCAACGAGGCCACCTTGATTTGCACTAGCAGAGTATCTGCTCTGACTATTCCTGCCTGAGTCTTCGTGTCCTGCTTCACCCCCTGCCCAGCAGAAGCCCTCACTCCCTCCCTCATGCCTACCCATGTTTTTTCAACTGCATTTGTCTTTGCTTTGCAGCAATGAGGAAAGAGGTGCCTGAGTGCTGGCAAGGGGGTTGCCCAGGACCAGCTGAATCTTCCTGATTTGTGATGGGCAGTTTGGTAGCTGGGTGGGTGTTTCACCAGAGCTGCAGCAGAAAATTAGTGTATCTTGGGGACCCCGTCGTTTGGGGGTTTCAATAAGAGAGGTGTTGAGGAGTCTCTGAGAAACAGAAGCTTCATAGCGAACAGTTTTCCAGTTATATGGACCAAATTTTCTGGAGTGCTTTTATCTGGCACACTGGGAGTCACAACCCAACACTTTGAGCCTAACAGGGGAGAGAAGCCTAGGGTTGTCAGGCTGCTCACATCCACCACCAGAAGTGACAAGCGGGGTGAGAGAGTCCCACCCTGTCAGATAACACCTCTGACTGCCAAGGTAACAACAAGGCAACAGGATCTCTGTCAGTTGTCATCAGAGGAGCTGCAGGCACCAGCCCATCCATCCCTGCTGTACTCATCTCTTTCCCCAGACCAGCCCCAGGAGTACTGAGCATGATACAGGCTCTCTTTTCATGGAGTGAAGGCTGGCTCAAAACAGCCTACTAGCTGCCACAGTGCACTGGGATATCTCTCTCCTGAGGGCTGGATCAACTGGTCCTTATGTTGAGAGCACCTGGGCAAGGACCTGAATGCCACTGGGAATGGTCCTTATGAGCCATGAGTAGAACAATGAACACCAGACAATCCCCTTTCCAGAAAGGGAATTGGAGCACAGGCAGCTGAAATTGTTTCCTGTGTGTCACAGAGGAAATGTGTGTCTCAGTGTCATACAGGGCCTCTGCAACAGGAATTATATTCCATTATATTCCTATATTCCCAGTACCAGTCTGCTGACTTACCCTTAAGACATTTCTACAGCTCCTGCCTGGACCAGGACACATCTCTCCTGTTTTCCTGCCTTTCTTCCCTTCCTCCTTGTTTTGCCAGTATTTTTTGTCTTCAGCTGTAGAAGAAGAAAAAGCAGAGTCTTAGCAGCATTAGATTCCTTTTCTAAAGAAACTTCTTTGGAAAGTCTTTTATGGGATACCAAGTGGGGTTCCTGCTTCATTTTAGATGCTAAGGGCACTTGTCAGACTCCAGCACAAGTGGCCATAGCAGACTGTCCAAGTGTGCTTCCTGTCTTTGTGGCTTGCAGGACAGCAGAAGCAGAGCCACAGCTTAGAGGCAGCAAGCGCTCGATGGAGGCCAGGCGCCTGCAGGGGAAGGCAGTCTCTGCTGGGAGTCCTTGCCAGCATGCAAACTGCTCTGCATACCCAAATTGGCTGGGCAAAAGCTGGCTGCAGGCTGCTGCTCTCCAACTCCACTACCACAGTGGGCCAACCAAAGTCTACACTTTCTATCCCACCCCTAGGTCTGGTTGTGGTGCCTCATGTCAAGTAGGAAATGTTTACACAGTGCTGATCTCTGTTGAAGTCATTGCTTAAATACCTGGGCAGATGTTGGATGGGGATGAGACACTCCCTGAAGCTATGTGGGTAATGGGTGAGATGTTCCTCTTGCATGGCCTTGCTTGTTACCATCTTATTATTGACAGTACATCTGTCAGTCTTTTTTTATCTTTTAAAATAAATACTTCTCTTGGATCTAAATCTACACTGGAAAAGCCGTGTCTTTCCCAGTTTGAGAGAGCAGCTCACAGCCTTCCATATGTTGTCAAACTGTCCCTTTTCCTCTGTCTGCTTCCATGGTTTGAAAGGGCTGAATGTCCTCCCCTGTAGCTCAGTCACAGTGGCTGTGTCTGGCACTGTACGTTTATTTATACTTGTATGAAAGGAAAGATATTGTCCCCTACCTATAAATGAGCATGTAAAGCAGGATGGGAAATAGGACTCTGTGTTAGACGTAATTCAGTTTACTTTGACAGCTTTTGCTCTTTGTGGTCATTTCTGTATTCATCTGAGTCTGCCTGAGGTTGGGTTGTACAGCGTACAAAAGGGAAAATGCTGGGAAAACTGAAGAGCTCAGAAGGTTCTCACTGTGCCCACCTCATCCCAGGGAAGAAATGCCATAGTATCACTCTTTGCTCTGCTTAGTTATACTAAAACTTTATAAAGGTTTCAGCCACAGGCTTTCTCTTTGTAATGCTCCAGTAGCATTTTGTAAGGCAGATTTGTCTTACAGGGTGGCTTTAGTTCCACTCCTTCCCTGCAGTCACCAGCGATAAAGGTATGGCCATGGACAAAGAGAAAGCAAAGAGTCATTCCTTGTGGACAGTCTCAGAGACTGCTCATGGATGATTGTTGAGGTTCTGCAAAATCACGATGTGGCAGCAGCAAAGAGAGCAGTTGTTGATTTGCACTGTACTGATGTGACAGTCATCAGGAACTGGCATTCGCTGAGCTCTTGACACTGCGTGATTGTGAGGGGTGTTCTTATCTGGCAATGACATTCATCTGACTACACACACCCTACATATTCACAATCTGGCTCCAAAGAAGGAGGGGTTGGTTTATTTTAATATGTCAGAGTGAATATTTCATCTCTTGTCCAAGAGAAACCTGGTGTTCACACTTAAGGATGTCCTCACATGGCTTCTGCTCCTGACAGATGACACAGATAACATGGGAAATAGTACGGGCAGGGTCTGATGCGGCAGTGGGTAATGTCCCTAAAGCTTGTGAGACCAGAATCTCTGCTTCACAGAGACCACGATCTCTGCAAGGTACAGGTACACAGTCTAGGTTGTGCTGGTGCTGAACTCATCCCATGCAAGGGAATTCTTCAATGGTGAGAGTGAGAAATACCTGCTGCACCATCTGCATTCAGCAGCCTAAGTGGGAATGTGGTGGAATTGGGCTCTGGGAGCGGAGCTGGTGTTGAGGTAACTGTTGTGCCCCTGCTGTGCTTGAGGAACATGATCTGCTACAGCATGGAACCTTGATGTTTGATGTTGCAGAGCATACTTTTGTCTACAGAGAGGCTTCAGACCTATTGTTCCTAGGCTCATTGATCCTCTATGAGAGCAAGGATAGCACCTTCACTTCTGCGGACCCTATTGCTCCATCCCTTCCAAGGTACAGGAACAGAAAGCCCCTCAGCCTGAAGGTAACATTGACCTCAGGTGTCAGGTGAGTTCTGAGCAGTGGTGGGCAGAGGCAGCCCCTTCATGAGCAGCCACACACTTGAGAAGGAAAGCAGTGAGGGGCTGAGAAAGAGGCCCTGTAAGCATCTCTTCCTAGGAAACAGCTGCAGTCCTTGAGCAGCCCATCCAAGTCATGGTCTCATTACTGGAGTAAAGTCTTCCTCAGTGGGAATGAGATAATCAGGTGCTGATGTATAATAGAATTATTTCAAGGGTATTTCTCAGTTGAGAGCTGAACTAAAGGCAGGATATGACTGGGCTGTGGACTGGAACCTGGGAACAGGGTCTGGCAGTTGTCCTGAAATGCCAAAATATGTATTACAGTGAGCCTCAGCTCCGTTTGAAGGCTGATGGGCACCTCCAGAGAGTGTCTGATGGAGATTCAAGCTCCCCATGGTGGTATTAGTCACACTCCACATCTGGGTGACTGACCTGTTAAACACCTGTGTGAAGCGCTTACCATCAAGTGGATGTAATGCCTCACTGAGCAGTAATGGGGATTGGGCTCCCAGGTAATTTGCTCACTTTTGAAAATATTTTCCTTTACTGAAAAGGGGTGACACTCAGAGATTAAGAGTAAGTATGCCAAACTGGCAAGGTGTCAAGCGCAGAGGGAGTGGTGTATCGTCATTTACTGTACACAGCGCATGGCACTTGATCAAAGTGACGCTGATTTCCTTCTCTGTGCCTTAGAAGTGTGAAATCTATCTGGGGAATGCGCCACTCACACTCCCTCTTTCTATGCCTGTTCTCCTGGAAGTCTGCAGCAGAAGGAGTCTTGCGGAAAGCAAAAAATGCTATGCAGCACGGTGAGAAAGTTGTTGGAACCTGCTGGTCGCTGCACATTATGTCCTGAACCTCCCTCCTGCACCATGCAACCCTGCTATGGGCTGCTGGGGGTAGAGGAGCATGACTGCTGTGTTAGTGGAAAGGATGGGAACCCTGCCATGGGCTTTGGCAATACCTGGCTGAACTGAAAGAATTCCTAATATAGGCCCATGTTGTCAGGTTTGAGAGTCAGTTACCGCTGTTAGACTTGTCTTCATCCTCCCCATGTGGCCTCTTTTTTGCCATGGCACACTTCTCTGAGTCCTCCTCATGGTGATGACCCAGGGGTTTTGCTGCAAAGGTGCAAGTGTAATTTAGATGGCACGCCTTTAAGATGTAAAATGGCTAGGGAAATGAGTAAAAACTGATTCCATATGAGCAGGACACAAATGTTCTCTCTGGCAGAAACCACTTAACACAGTCACCAGCACTTGGGAGAGGCAGGGAATCCACTGGCAGTCACCAACACCAAATGTGTGCTCCTCTTTTATCACGTTTAGCAAGGGTGATCAGCACGTGTCCACACAGGAGGCCAGCACATCTCCTGCCAGTGGGCTGGTGGGTGTGGCACTATCTTTCCCTGCTTCTTTTGACTGAACAGTTGGATTGCTAGACATGACTCTGCAATGGTGCATCCCAGAACTGATCGTTTTCCAATGCAAAACTTCTACCCCATCTCTGGGGACAACTCTATACAGCGATATTACAGCCTGGGACTACTGGTTTGATGTTTCTTGCCTCAATTAAGAGGGATAGATCTTTACACTCTTCCAAGTGTTACTGGTGAATTCTCCCTCAAGCATCTCATTATGACAGTTTTGCCATCTGCCTGTAAAGGAGAAGATGTTGGCAGTTCTGCAGCGAGGTCCCAACTCTCTGTTTTATAATTCAGAATTGTACTTTGCTGTTTAGATTTGCACAAAAATCAGCTTCATGTCGTGAAGGGTGTGCAGAGAGAACAGGCATGCGTGTGTGAACCACAAGATCTGTGGAGCATTACAGAGCACATCAATTATGCTTACAGACCAACAGATTGTTAACTGCTCCTTTTTTTTTTTTTTTTAACTTTCCACACATGTGACTGACCCTTGGATAAATAGTCCTGTGACTAATCTGTGCTAGGAACATCTTGATGGACTTCCTGATCTCATGTGCCCTCTAAATTACCTGGGCTTCCTGACTGACAAGGAAATACACTCTTTATGGGACACAACGTTCTGTGCTGTTTCACCTTCTTATTTCTTATTACATGATTTTTTCACATAATATTAGAAGACCATATTCAATATTTTTCTTAGTCTTTATTAAGGTAGAAGTACCACTAAGTTGGTAATCACATGACCACAGGAGAGGTGTTGCTGTTGTAGAAAGGCTGTCTGTCTATTCGGGACAGTGACAGGTAAAGTTAGGCAGCAGTTCATCTGATTCTGGGTCTTTTGGTTTTTTTGGGGGGTTTTTTTGTGGTTGTGTGTGTTTTTTTTTTGTTTTGTATTTTGGTTTTTTTTTTGCAGTTGCTTATAATATTGCCAGTCATTATTTGACTTAAAATTTTCCATTCTGGAAAAATCTTGCTTCAGCATGATTAATTAATGAATGAGTTGATTGAAAACCAGTTTTTGTTGAAATGATTCATTGGTTTCTGAGAATAAATTTTAGAGAATGACATTTCTCTGCCCTGAAATAATCTTTCCTTTTTTGTGGTAGTTTTCCAAAGCCTCAGAATAGGCTGAAAAAGGAAACTCTACTTGCAACCAGCAAGGTGATTAGAGTCATTCACTGAAGTGTTTCTAACTCTGCCCTCTATATATGTAGAAGTGATATTTAGTAGTTAGTTTGCCACCATAGGGACCCCAGAGGACACAGTGGGAACCCAGGTTGAGCACGGATCTGGTGGATGATCCAGACGCTGGAAGCTTAATCGCATCACGTTAGCCTTAATCTCATTAATGTTTGTGAAGGAGCAGGTACAGTGGGAAAAGTACCACAGCAGGAAACTAGTAATAGTATGTTCAGGGCATAGATTGGGTAGAGAGGGGCTAACAAACACAGATAAAACAAGAGGGAATGATGTGTTTGTGTAGATTGCATATTACAGTTTGTTCTGTGTGGACAGGAAACCTGTGAGGTAAAAGTAAAGCATCTTTTCCATATAAAGCATCATAGTGTTTGGACAGGGGGCAGGACAAGTAGGGTTTTACAAAAAAGCCTAACTCGTGCTCTTCCTAACCAGGTGGTTCTAGACTTTGCAAACACACCTGGCTCTGTGAAGAGCAAAAAGAGTGAGCTGAGGGTATGGTCTGTTTCATGAGGCTGGGGCTCCCTCACACATAAGACCCCACAGTAAGTTGTAGCATCCTTGAGCAGGAGAGTACTGGCAGCAGGGACATGGGGTTTGCTTAGGGAGATCTTGGTTGAGTTTCCTTCCTCTCCCAGAACATGAAAAGAATAATAGAATCAGGGAATCATAGAATGGTTTGGGTTGGAAGGGACATTTGAAGGCCATCTAGTCCAACCCCACTACAACAAGCATAGATCAGGCTGCTCAGAGTCCCGTTCAATCTGACCTTGAAGGTTACCAGGGATGGGGCATCCACCACCTCTCTGGGAAACCTCTTCCAGTGTGTGTTACCAGAGCTGCATTGGAGAGCTTTTTGGGGAAGGCAGAGGCACAGTAGGCTGCCATCTCTAGTGCTGCCTCGGGGTGTGTCTGTGGCCCTTCCCAAGCCCTGACAGTCTGGCCTCATGCAACGAAGGTCACCCTCGTGCAGAGGGCCCACAGGAGGCCTGTGTCCTGCTGATGTCTCAAATTAATGCAGCTGGGCTGACAGATCCCTTTCCATCTTACCCCCTCAGACATCTGCCTGAGATGAGGGTGGGAAGGGATCAGCAGGCAGTTTCACAGCACTGCTTGTTAACAGAATTACTGCAGTGTTACCCTTTATGGAAAATACTACATCGAGGGCTGAGTCTTCAGGGAAAATTTTAGATGAAGATGCATGTGTCAGCTCAGTCAGACAGCTTGGGGGTCAACAGGTTCTCAGACAACATGTCCCCAGGTGCCCAAGTCCTAATGGGGAGCCACTGTATCTGGGTTCTCTCTATTAAAAAAAAAAAAAAAATTGGAAGAAGGCCAGGGGAATTAGTGCAGCAAAACGCTTACCAGGAAGCTGAAGATAAATATTCATGTCTGGATTTGTTTCCCATTGACTTTTTTAATTACATAAGGAAGAGATGATGTCTGTGAAAGAATTCCCCTTTTCCTCCCACAGGATATGTAGTGCTTTGATGCCTGTCCTTTTCAGCAACAGGAATCCTCCTGAACTGAGTTCCTAGAAAGTCCCTGAGGAAAAGATTTTCACATTTTCTATGGCTCAGCTGCCAGCTCTGAAGAATGGGATGGCCAAGATTCCCCCTGTTGAGCAGTGGAGCTGAAGGCCTGTTCATTTTCTGTGTGACACAGCCCTCTGCTCTGAGCCGACACAAGGGAGCTGAGGGTCCTGCTCTGCCATGAGGTAGCATTTACCTTTTTATTCCTCTTTTATTGATTACTCCTGAATTTCTTGTACAATTTGTGAAAGACTCTCTCTGGCTCTGTTTGCATAAAAATATTTCAGCTGGGAGTTAATGTCAGTATTTTGGGGACAGTACTTCCCTGCTGTCTCACACATGCTGGTTGCTTCCCTTGTCATCTCCTCTCAGGTATGTGGTATCTCACTCCCCATTCACTGTTTTGCCTGGGAGGGAATTGACTCTCATTTGGCATCATCAGGATGGCAGCCTTGTTTTCTGACAAGCCCAGGTTTGCACACTGACACCTATGGCTTGCTTGTGCTTTGATGCAAAGTCTGCTGGTCTCGGTCTTCTGCTGACAGAAGTCTGGGTGTAACACGACACCAGCTCCAGAATTGCTGAGCCTATGAGCTGGAGGAACTCAGGAGCAGAGTTCTCTGGGGAACTAGGCTGCAAGTTTTTCATAGAGAGAACTACATCCTCTGCTGCTGGCTCCATGGAAAAACTGAAATGCCAGAACATTTTATTTCTGTTAGGCATCAAAACATATGACCACTGGCCAGTAACACCACTTCCATTCCTCTCATTCTCCCTCCCCTTTTCTCTTCAGCCACCTGTTCCCACTTTTCCCCACACTGATGTTCCCACCCTACTGCAGTCTGGCCGAGCCTTAAAAGGAAAAGGGAGGTTCCCCATTTGATCAATGCCTTCATTTTCAGCTGATACTTGGCTGCTGCAAGGCAAATTGCCCAAATCAAATGGATAGAGATCTTCAGCTTTGGCAAAATGTTCCTGCTTATTTTAATTGCTTTTAATGAGAACACTGACTGCAAAAATACTTTGTCATGCAATTTGTGCTTGCATGCAGGCAAATACAGGGGAGTTTCTGGTAGACATGTTTGTTTGTTTTTGTCATGCACACTGTGAAGCAGTATAATCCTGCTGGGGCCATCAAACAGGCACTAGCTTATTTTATTCTTTCACCTCTTACTATTTTATAAAACAGTAGGAGCAAAAAACCATTCTTTGCCTCTCAAGGGCTAGCCTGCTGAGTCCTCAGAGAGCAGGTCAGTGGGGTCCTGTTGCCCTTCCTAACTTATCTTCCTCCCTAGCCAGCTGAAAACAGGGCAAGGTGTTCTACAGGAGAGGTGTTCTACAAGGTGTTCTACACGAGAGGAAGCCTTCTTCTCCTCAGTTAAGGTGTTCAGAACTGCTCCCTGCCCCTCGCCCCAGGAGAAGGGCATGAGTTCTGGGAGACCCATAGCTACAGGCTTCTTCTTCACTTCTTTTTCCCTCAAGCCACCAAGACTCACCTCAGCCTATCCATACTTCCGACTCTAGATGAAGCCAAAGCTCGTGGGGATATCCAAGTGTGGCTGGAGCAAGGGCACAGTGGTTGGTGACTCTCACAGCCCTTCACAGAGCAGATGTGGGGCTGCTGGAGGCAATAGGCTTGAGCATGCTGGCACCACGGGTTTTCTCAGAGTCTTCTTTGTCAGCATGGATAAAGCTATGTGATGATCAACCAGACTTCTCAGAGCTGCTCCCATGTCATGTTCAACACTGTGACTTTAGGTGGAGAGCAAAGAAAAGGCAACTGAGTCCAATGGATGCTGACAATTCAAGTCAGGAACCTTGGCTATGTAAATATATCAATAACTGCTTTGTTTATGTTGGCCAAAGTGCTTGTTTCTCTGAATTGTGGCATTCACCCAGTATTGTGCTTCTCTCAAAACAAACACCCCACTGCCTGGGCAGATATCCCATGGTACTGCCACCATGCTCTGAGCATGCTGGCAATGTCATACCGTTGCTATGTCAACAGGAGTCTAAATGGAGCCCTTTCCTTGGCTTTAGGGTGCTGCTCCTGTAAGCTTTCCTACTGGATGTGTGCTTAGTGTGAGGGTAGACCCTGTCTCAGTCTGCATGGGCTTGCTGCTTACTCAGACCCTGCTGCCATGGGGCTTTGCTTCCCAGCACCCACTGGCCAGTAAAAACACACTGCAAATCCTGCCAGTGACCATGTGGCCATCCCTGCTTTCCTGGCTAACTGCCTTCTAGCTGGGGTGGTCAGGAGCAGACAAGGCCTGGATGACAATGGCTGTGTTCACTGTCCCAGCTCACTGGTCTGCAGGTTTTGGAGGGCTAAAGTGAACACCCCACAGGTGTCTAGGAGGGGGGACATTTGCTCTGCTCAAGCTCTATTTGTGATCACAACAGGTACAGCTGCGTGCTGTCCCACCAGCCCTATCACACTGCAGTCCATAAGAGAAGTCCATTCCTGGACAATCACCTTTCTGACTGGAGCTGATTTGCCTTCCCCACCACCCCAGTGCTGGTGGTTTTGGCAGTCAGAGCCTTTGGTGGGAGCAGCACCTTGCATGGAGAAGTACATTTTTAAAGGGTGCAAGGGTGACAGGTCTCTTGGGAGAAGCACATGCTTTGTGAGCACTGGGGACCTGAGTGCAGGAAAGGTGAAAGAAACTTAGTGAATCTAACTATCTCTCCTAGGCAGACAAGTTGTCATATTCAGCTGGAGGCAGTAGCTAGCCATTCAGCCTGCAGTACCTGTGGCCATGGCGCAGAGAGGGCTGAACTGGCAGCAGGATAGTGCATCTGGCCCCTGTGCAGCTGAGAGACAGTGTTTACACTACAGTAACCTTCCTGTTTGCCACCTGACCTTTCCAGTCTCATCCCCTCTCCTTTCTGCTTAACTTTTGACTGTCCTCAGTTAATCTCTTGCCATGCCCTTTCCTTTCCCCTTTCTAGCATATTTGCTATTCAGCAGGTTCACACAGCAATAAATGATTAACCAGCAGATTTGTTGTTTCAGTCCCTTACTGGAATGCAGCAAAGATCTCCACTAATTTGTCCATGAGGTGTAACAGAGAGGCAGGGCTTCTGCCACAGCGTCAAACAAGCCTTGGCCTGTACGTTAAAGGTAAGTAATAATGACAGGAAGACACTTTAAAAAAACCCCACGTTGACTTAAGCAGGGAGCCAGCCAACCCCAGGCCTGCTGGAGACAGCTGTGTGCATATCCCTTCCTCACACCCTGCTGAATGCTTGGGTGAATATCAGGGCGCCTCCACAGAGCCCAGAGATGACCACATTTCTCATCAGGGACCCTCACCTCCCACAGCAGCCAACCATGGGGAAGGGCTTGGCTGGGGCTTGGGCTGACACAGCAGCTGGCTGAGAACCACTGATGAAGGAACATGAAGCAGGTGCCACAGAAGTGAGGGAAGATCTGGCAACAGAGAGAGAAGACCTTCTTTCTCCAAGGTGACGTCCCTTCCTTCAGAGGCAGCCAGAGAGCAGCTGGTGGGGAACGGAGGGCATCAAGCTGCTGGGGCCATTGCACCCCAGCAGGCGAGGAAGGGCTGGGGAGGGAGAAAACTTCCCCTTGCGGGGTGCTTTCCGCCCTCTAACGAGGCAAGCCAGCAAATGATTCAATTATATATCAAAGAACAATGAATTAAATGTTTACAAGGTGCCTTTTTAAATGCCAAGAGTTATAAACCAGTGAGTGGAAGAAAGCAGGACTCAAGATTCCCTGGTGCCCAATTCAGGCAATGCTTAACTACTAGACTGTGAGATGTTGGAAAGGTTCCAGTGCTCTTCTGGCAGCTCTCCTCCCAAATCACAAGCACAATTTTACTTTTTCATTCAAAGAAATAAATAAGTACCATCCTCAATTATGTTCTGTGTAAGTTCTTTGAATGGAGAAGAAAAGGAAAAGGAGAGATAGCAGGTTTTCCTATCATGCCTGTCTTTCCAGGCTTGTCCTGGCACTGGCACGTACACCGGCCCTTCCCTGGTTACAGGCATATATATAATTAGCACAGCAGGTTACACATTGCCTCCCTATTTGCCAGCATGGTTCACCTCTGTGCAGAAAGACACAATGCCTGAGTGCCACTTACGTGGTATCACCAGCCTCAGCTGTCCCATGTCCCTGGGTCAGACTCCTGGAAGTTTGCCTTAAAGAGCACTGGCTCTGAGAAGAAATGCAATGGGGGCAGGAGGATTTATTGGCCTTTCAGTTTTCAAGCCATTACCTTTTGCATTGTCAAGTGCTTCTCATCAGTATGGGAGTCTGGAAAACCAGCTTTCTGTAAAGGTTAAAATTGCTGAATTTCAGGAGGGCTTCTGGAGCTGGAGTAGGTAGAAACCCACCCAGACAGGGAAGCACTATCAAGATCCCTCCTCTGCTGGCTGTGACATATTTACCTGTGACTGCAGAGGGAAGATGAAAGCACAGAGGGATGCCCTGGGCAGCAGTGGCCAAAGCTGTGCAGCTGCATGACCTTGCCTGCCTGTGTGTGTAGTTCCTGAACAGGGGGTGGGGAGGTCCTGTCCCCTTACTCTTCTCTACATGGAACAGTGAGTCAGGTACCACCAGGTGTTTCTGGTGGGTGCATGGGGTCCATGCTGAAATGTGTCAAAAGATTTTCCCAAGGCATTTTCATAAGCCAGACAACTTTACCAGGGACAGACAGTATGAGAGATTTAAACCCCTGCACAAAAACATGTGCTACCTAAATAATGAGGAGTGATAACACAACTGAAGAGGCAAGGAAAAGAGAGAACAGGAGATGAGCATATGATCAGGGTCTTTGAGTGACTTAGCAACCCTAACAGCTTCTTTTGGGACATGGACTCTCCTGCTCAAGCTTGCCTGAGCAGCACCTTGAAGAATTTGCTAACTGGGGACTATCAAGGCTAAACAAACAGTGGGAGAAGCAAATGTTCTCTGTGTGGGGTAGGGCATTTTGTGCCCCTCTTTACTTCTTCCTCTGACCACTGAGTATGTATCAGAGGAAGAGCTTGAGAAAGTTTTACTACCAATACAGGCAGATGATGAAAGGAGGCTATTTCTTTCCCAGCCACCAAAACTCTTAGGTTACTGCAATGGGTTGTACCTGCTCTGCTGGAGTAGTGCAGAACTGGCATCAGCCTTGAAACTATTCAGAAATTCAGGACAGAAGAGAGGCATGAGCCTTGGAGACAGAGGGGACAGCTCTGGAGTTTCTGGACGTGTCTGCTGTTTACACTGCTACTGTATTTGCTGACTGAATCTAATAACTCAGACTCTGCTCACTGGCTGACTTTGCTCTGATATCTTAGGAATGATACACAAAGAGCAGGGCAAAAAGGCTGCTGCAGATGCCTGGGGGGACCACAGTGCCAGCGTAACTCTGTGAAGGAATGGAAGCAGAGAACAAACATGGATGTGGGAGTGGGAACTTCCACAGATTTGAAAAGTTGACATCAGCATGTTTTGACTCTTAATATGTTTAAATCTTTAAGGACCCAAGAGTTATATTCAAAAGCTGATCAGCTTTATAAATCTCTCCTGCTGAAAGCTCTCTGCACAATCCATTTCTGAAACGAATATTTAGAGCTCTAGGTCACTTTGTTACCCTTGGATATGGGTTGCTTGCATTCTCTAGGGGAAGAAAAGACTGAAATTTCTTGAATGCCTTGCATAGAGACCTCAGTTTCCTGATTTTCATTCCTAATGTAGGGATTTCACCAGTCCCCTCACAAGATGCAATGTTTATCCTCATTTCTAGGTCTCTCAGCATTAGACATGCTTCCTAATGTGCAGATTGTGGTTGTAGGAAATAATTCTTACTTGTTCTGCTGCCACTGCAGCTCTGTTTATTCAAAAAGCAATCAAGGGCACCAGCCACACAATGGCAGGTAGTAAAAGACTTTGGAACAGTTTTACAGGCACAGCCATCCACTTGTGCTGCTCGTACCACAAACTGCAGATCTTCTCTGCCTCCCCTTCCTATACTTGGGTTACCTGGCTTGACTTTTGCATTTGGTGGAGCACCAAGTAAAAATAACTGCACACCTTTGCATGGCAGAGGCTCCTCCTTTCAGGATGACTCGGCAGGATGGCCATGGGCTCCTGTGCAATGTCCTCAAACAGGCTGCCTCTTCTTTAGACTGCGCTGGGCTTGGGGTGGGACTTGGGCCTCCCGAGCAAGGCTGGTGCCAGAGAACAGCTTATCCTTAATTACATTTCCACGATAGGATTCGACCGCGGAAGAACAAACACCAGCAAATTCAAGGTGATAGAGCCGTTTTCCAGGCAAAAAAAAAGTCAGATAACTGGGACCCTGAAATTGAGCATAAGCTCTCCAGAGATAGAGATTTCATCATCTCAGAAATAGCCCTGGCAAAGCCCCAGGAGACAATGTAGCTAAGTTATTCTGTGGCTTTTATGTTCTTTCATGTGGCTCCTGGATAGCTAAAGCCTAACCACAATTACAGTAATTTTATTTTAGGGAATCACACAATGGCATGGCCATCTACTCAGACATTTTGGGTGGCCCCTAAGAGGGTTATATTGGTAGCATTTTGAGTCTTTGGCATTGCAGGATTGGCAAGTTCCCTGCAGAACTATGGAGTGCAAAGCCAATGCTTTTTTAAATACTTCTGTTCAAACCTCTGGCTTCTTTTACTCTCAATAAACTTTCCATATTCATTATTTCTATCCTTTCATAGGTGCTGGGGCAGTGCTTCAAGGCCCTGGAGGCTAGACAGTATTTGGGATCAGAAGCATTTTTAAAAGCATATCTGGAGGCTGTTTGGATCCGTGGTAGAAAGCGGGAAGCATCCGGGAGTTCGTTTTTCGGAATTGCTCTCCAATGGCGCCAGTCTGCCTGTTTGCAACATTTCACCCAGTTTTGCAAATCTGACAGCCCTCTGGTCAGCGTTACATGTTCTGCCACAAAGTTTTGCGAAACATCCTCTGTCTCTTATCGAAACAACAGGGTAGAGTTCTGCTTGTGGTAAAAGTTCACAACACTGAAGCAGCCAAAAACCTATTTTGGGACAAATCAGCACCTAATTTCGGAATGAAGCTGCACTAGTGTGTGCCACCTGAGGATACTGTGATGTGCTAGCAATGCCATTCCACAGACTTCTGTGGCCCACTAACTTCAGGGATGACTTTAAAAGGTTGTGCCCCCTCAGCACACTGATGAACTGAGGATCTGATATCTCTTGTCTGTCTTGTGGACATCAGGGCGCTGCAGCCTTCCTAATGACTCCTCAACTCTCAGTGGCTCATCCTGAGCATTCCTGCTCCAGATCTGCCTGTGAGGGTTTTTAACCATCAACTTGCCAGACCAATTTCTTCAGTATGTGTTTGTTTACATTGGCAGACGTTCTCTTTAGCACTGGGACCTTGGACATTCTCTTAGGTCACTGACATGGGTGTGAGCATGGTAAGCCCTAAACACCCGTGTCCCACTTTCTCTTTCGCCTTGACCTTAGCGTGATCTGAGTTTCACTTCCAGTAGGTGTCATGGTGAGAGTTGAAGAAAGAGAAGACAATGGAAGTGAAGCTGGGCTGTTATTCATAGGGACAAATTACATGTGAGTTATGCACCATCAGACAAATACTGCCTTTGAGACCACTGTGTTGCTTCCTTTATCATCCAACTATTCTGACCTTCCTGATTTACCCCCTACCACCCTCATTCCTCATGCTGTGATTTATGCCCTTGCTCCATTGTGTCTATCTGTTCTCTGGGACAGGTTTGTACAGCTGATGCAGAGTTTATTGGAACTAGGGCTTAATCTTCACCCCATGTGTGCAAATTCCTCATGAAAAATAATAAGGAGCATGCTGATAGACTTCACTTGTGAGGGTGTAGAGTGACGTTCTTGCAGTATATAAACCTGCTCTAGAGAGGAAGGTGGTGCTTATGGAAGAAGTCATGCTCTGCATGGTCAGGTTCCTCACTGACACACCTCATCCACTGCATGGCTTGCCTGAGGTTCCCGAGTTTTCCAAGAAGACAGAGAGCCTCCTTAGAACTCCTTCACCACACCCCCTCCTCCTTGAACCAACCTCTAAATCAGTGTCAGACCATAATCAGACAAGGAAGCTTGGAACCCTAAAGGTTTTGGGCTTACCCAAGCACAGTCGATGTTTGCAGTGCACAGCATGCCCCTGATGCCCTTGGGCAGAGGGAGGCTGGGTCCACCAGAGCAATCCCATTCCTGATAACCGGCCTCTGCTTTCCCACAGACTTGAAGCATTTGTGCAGCAGAGCAGGTGATGTTTTACTCTTTGTATAAATCTAGAAGTCCATATTCAGCAAAGCCAAAGATTTTTCATGAGCAACAGAAACATGGACTACTTTTTTCCTGGAAAACCCATCTGCTTTCTCAGATGGAGCTGCTGGCTTGCATTGCCTTTGTAGGGAGTGCTTCAGAGAGGTCTGTGGACAGGGATATCAGACAGAACTCTCCAGCAGAGGTGTTCTCAGAGGCCTCCTGTGGTGTGTTGGGGCTTTGAGATGGACCTGTGTTCTGTATTAAACTCATGAAAGGGACACAGAGGACTTAAGTAGCATTTATTCAATTTCTTTGTGGGTATTTTTTTTTATTGAAATAAAGCCCTTTTCTCTTTTGTTTTATTGGAAGCACAACCACAGCAGGGTGTCCAAAATCAGGCAGGGCTGTGCTTGGCAGGGCCCCAGTGGGAAGCAGCATGCAGTCCAGCAGGGCTGTGCCTCGGATACATTCTGTGGTTCTCCATCCCCCACCTCAACTAGTTCATGACTGACATTCACCAGGTACCAAATGACCTCCAGACCCTCCTGGCTAACTCTGCCTCTCTCTGTCACACCAGCTGCCATGAGATAGGTGTAGGTCTAATTCTGGCCCCGAACTATGTGCTAATAGGCCACACCAAGTCACCATCCCCACAAGCTCCTTTGAACACATGAAATTTCCACTGACCATAACTCCCTGAAGTGGTTTCCCTCTCTGCAGGGCCACAAGAGGTGCCAAGCTACCATAAAACAGTGCCTGAGGTAGTGCTCATAACCACACCATACCCAGAGGATCCTGATCTGAGTGAGATCAGTCCCTCTCACACTGGGCTTTAGATATTTGAAATATTATACATATATATAACTTTATATTTTATATACTGGTTTGTGTATATATTCTATATAATTTTAATATAATATAATAAATATTTATATTTGGGGTTATATGTATTAGATAGATATATAGATATAGATGTGTAAATATATAAAAACAATCCTGGACATCTGTGTGAACAGCTGTTGGGAAATCTTTTGACTCCTACATAGTATAATTCTTCTGCAATATCTAGTTACGTTTAGTTGGGAAATGTGGAGCATTGATGCAGTGTCCAGCTACATCCCATCGTTCCCTTGTTCCATGGAGAAATTTTGGAGGTTCCCTCTCCTGCACCTCAGTCTTTGCAAGTGATTTTGGTGATAAAAAGTTGCTTGTGGGAGAGGGAAGCAGCTCCGCTAGGACACTGTGCATTTGTCTAATGATGAGGTACCACTCCTCTGCTGCTGCAAGAGGAAATGAAAGCATGCACTCATCTCGCATGATCATCCCCTGAAAACTCAGTTTGTGTCAAATAGCACACCTCAGAGCAATCCAGCGTGGGCAAGGCCCCTAAATGATGAGAGATGTCATTCTTTTGCCAGGCAAACAACAAGACAGCAAGCAGCCAGAGTCCAAATCTCTGCTGAATCATTGATGGCTGTCATTCAGGCTTAACCTGGTGACTGGATCAAGGCAAGCTGGCTCTTCAGAGGGGTATGGGAGCTGCCTCTGTCAGCACAGCAGATGGCCCGCTAGCTCCGTACCTCTGCTCCAGAGGAGAGCACAGTGCAGCTGAGTGAAGTTCTGCAGGGCGTCAGCAAGGGGATGGAGGTAAAACTCGTGTTTGTTCTTGAAAGTGGAGCTGAGGTCAGGGAATGCCAACAGGGAGCCTTGCAGTGATTTAATTCTGTGGACACTGGCTAGAAAGCCCCTCCTCCTTTTACGGATGTTCCTGAAGAACTTACAGCTGGAGCAGGATGTGAGACCTGGAGTTACAGCGCTTTTGTGCAGTGAGCAAGATGGAGCTGTGTGGTTCCTGCTGGGGTGAGTTAGCACCGAGTAGCTAGCTGCTGTTCTGGGAAATCATTCAGATGTACTGAGGTGTAAACAATCTCTTCCTGAAGGAGAAGCCAGGAAAGAAGCTAGATGTCTAGTCTTGCTCTTCCCTCAGAATTTGGACTGGCCCATACAGGGATATGAAAGTCAGCTGCAAATGGCTCAATTGAGATGAGGCATTTGTGACCCTTTTTAGAAAGGCAAGCATCAGAGAGACACAGCAAGCACTCTCTCTTGTGGGTACCTGTCTCCCCCATGCAGATATAGGTCTATTTATTTAGATTTGTTAATGTCCACTGCTGTAGGCAAAGCCACCCAACCCGAATGCTCAGTCATCACCTTCTGCAGGGAAAGTGTACATGCAAGAGAAATCTGGAGGGAGTCCTGGCTGCCAAGGAAAGATGAAAGGATTTTAGGAAGAGAGGTTGTGAAAACAAGTAGTGCTGGAGAGCTTATCCATGCATAAATGAGATGGAGCCTGAAGTGACAGAGAGTCCCCATTGCTTCTTTAAAAACACAAGGACAAAACAAAAAGATTGGCTGAACAGGGTGTAAGGCAGGAAACAAGACCCTTTAAAACTGTTAGCAGCCAGGAAGGGAGGGAAAAATGTCCATGTGTGCAAATCAACTTTGATTTGATGCCCATGCCCATGTCCTGCTGCAGAGGGATAAGCTTACAACCCTCCCCCAAAAAAGAAATGGAGCATGCTCCCAGCTCTCTGGGTCCGTGCCAAACTGTGAAGTTCACTTTCAAAGGCAAAGCTGACACATGAGACATTTGACAGGACTCATGCTTCTAAATCACGTGGATGCTTTTGTAAACATTACTTCTGGGTGTACTTAATATCTCCACTATTAATCAGGTTGCGGGGAGTTAAAAGCCCATTAATGGCATTAACAAATGCTATTTAACTGGGCTGAATTGCAAATGCAAGTTTAGACAGAGAACAAATACAATGTGACTTTGGAGGAGCCGAAAGCCAGCCAAAAAACCTCACATTTCATCTTGGGGGGAAAAACCCCACAAAACAAACATCAATTAATCAATCCGAAAAACACAGACTATGGGAAGGGAGGAAAACCCTTGGCAGATGTGATATTGAAAGGGCTTGTGAGTATGCTGGTTAAAGCCAGATGTGGGGCTCAGCAAATGGAAGGTGGTAGGTGGGCTGATGCGTGGAGCAGATTTGATAAGATCTTGGCATGCAGCATGACCTAAGGACGGTCAGTGCAGTTTGGCCTTGCTGGAACAAAGAGCACTCAAAACAGGACCGGGAAGTCGATCTTTCTGTGAAATCAGTGGTCTACCAAACGAGGGAGGTGGTGATAACCTGGATGGTCTTCAAAGCAAAGCAATAGCAAGGACTGAGGGTTTGTTGAAATCATCCAAGCCTTTCTGGGATTTTGAAAAGTGCAATGGGAGAATGACTCAAACATGCTTGGTTTGGCTGGCTGTCTTTGTAGGGACATGTTAATACCTGTTCACACTTACTGTTTCTGAGCAGTCAGGACAATGGGCCTTTAATGTTGTGCTTGTTTATATGTAAAAGTATAAAAACAGCAGGAAATTAGTTCAGGGAAAATGTAACCTAAACATTGTGAAGAAGTATTAAATAGTGAAATTCACAAGAATATCTCTTCAGAGCCTTTTCCTGGGGCTTTCAAAAGCAGACAGTAGAATGTATCCTATGAAGTCCAGTTCTCTACTCTGTTCCTGAGCACAAATGCCTAATAAAGTAATAATTTTCTAAATGTGCTAACTGCATAATACTTGAGCCAGATGGACACCTGGTTTTATATTGTCTGTCCTTATTATCTTTTAATAATTACGTTAAAAACCACTGAGGTTGGAAATATTAATTGCTCAGAAATAAGACATTAAAATTGTGATAGTTCTTCATTTTTCAATTTAAACTTCTATATGCATCTGCATTGTATCACAGTCACTGGATTATCACTGTATTGGACAGATTGTTACATGCTCACTGGGTAACTGCTCAGAATTTCTTCTTACCCTCATCACTTGACCTCAGGCCTTATTTACTAAACACCACTTAAGCTCTGCCTAGAACACAAACTGATTACATTTCCTCATGGGCTTTCCTGTGACACTTTCACTCTAAATCTGAGCAGTTCAGCAACATGAACAGATTTCCCCTTACCACAGCCCTTATGAAAAGAGGAAGGAGCTAGTAGCACTTCCATTTTACCAAAGTGGAAGTAAGATAAGAGACATTAGAGTTGCAACCAGTGACTCTTGCTGTTCACTTTACATAAGTTTGCTTCTTTTTATTTTGCTGGCTGTGTGTGCTGTATATGTTTAGATGTTGGCATGTTACTTAATTTTGCAGAGAATTTACCCTGCACGTGACTCTTGTGAAAAACAAAATTGCAGACACATAACAAAGCCAATTGGTTTCTGTAAACATGAAAGCTGGGCACCTCCTGACAGAAAAGAACAGGAACAGGAACAAGATTTGCAAGGACCAGGGAGGAGAGCAGGAAAGGAGAATGGTGTATAGACACGAACATCTACCATTGTGGAAGGCTTGTGAATAAACAAAACGAACACTTGAGTACCATTTTAGGCAGGACATGTAGCTGAGATGTCAGAAAAAAGGTGAGCTAAGAAGTCCGTGGAATATCCTTGTTAGCAAGTTTTGATATCGAAGCCGCTCAAAGGGAATCTCTGGCAAACATATTATGGCCAGCTATGAACCATTTCTGGGAGCAAAACGCATCCTTGGCCAGAGAGTGCAGGGCAGGGAATTTCTCAGAGTGGCCAGGATTTCTTGAATCTATAATGCCAGGAACTCTCATAATTTCATGTTGAAGACAAAGCTCCCGGCAACTTTGCTCGCACTGCAGAATGCTCAGCACTTTTGCCAGTCTGGCCCCAGGTGTCCGTGGCTTGGCAAACAAAATGGGAGCTAGTGGCCAACTTAGAAAATGCTTATTTAAGTGACTTGCCAGTAGCACACAAGGGCTCAGTCGCAGGAGCGGGGCTAGGCAGCGTTCAGTTGCATTAATGATCAGATCATCTCTTCTCCCCCTCCAATCCCCTTCCTCATTTCCTACACTCCCCTCCATCTTGGCAATAAAACATGCAGGGGTCCTGTGGGAAAAACCCAACAAAACGCTGTGTGATCATGTAATTAAAGGCTGTACTATAACACACAGGCACAAAGGAGATGAATTAATGCTTTATGGAAAGCCTCCAGATTAGTTTTTCCTCACTCCACTGTGCAGTCATAATGCTGCTTTAACAGAGCTCTCCATGTGCTATTGCACAGACTTGTGGGGGGAACCACAACAAAGTTTCAGAGCTTCCTTTCTTCCTCCTTGGAGAGGGAGTGGTGTGTGGATGGGCTGGGCCTGGCACAGGTCACCAGGGACAGGGAGCTGGAGGTTTCCAGCCCTTTGCCACCTGAGGGGATGGGAGAGCAGCAGCCCACCAGCCCTGCAGACTGCAGGGACGGGAGCATGCTGGGCCTGGTGTTGGAGCGTGGGCCGCCATGGGACACAGCTGTACAGACACAACCAGATATTTATGATTTTAACACATCTACTTTATCACTTGGATTCTGAATGGTGTACCCCCATGTACTGTGGTACTCCTGACCTCTGTCTTGCATCTCCCACTCATAATCACATCTCCTCCCAGCTCTGGCTGATGCCACATCTGATTTTTTTCATTCCTACACCCCAGCTTCTTCCAGTTTATGTCTCAATTTACCTCTACCTTTGAAGGCATAGTGGGTACAGTCCTTTCACAACCAGAAATCTCAGCCGCAGTGGTGGCAGAGGCAATGCTGCTTGACTGTTTTGTCCCTATACAGGGGACCTACACAAACTGCACCTACAGAGGAGCCAGAAAAGTTGAAGCACAAATCCATAAGAGATATCCAAGAAACCTTCAGAGAAAACAAGTGCTTGACTCGTCTCTTTTTCAGGCAAAAAACAAATGTTGGCTTTTCTGAGTTTTATAAGGTGGCCAAATGGGTGGATTTTAATGAGGTTTCCAAAAGCACATCCTTGACACCAAGGGCAGACTCTGCTTGGGTGCCCACTCTGAGACATGAGAGTCACAAACCAATATGACTGCTTCACCATGAGGGAAACAATGCATTTTTCTTATCCTTGTTCTCAGAAACAGCCATGCCACTTAAGCAGAAATGCAAAAACAATTGAACAAAACAAATTCAGCTTGAGGCAGACACTCAGCATGGGGAATTGCAGGCCAGATGGTTAGTGTGACAAAGTTAGAAGCAACTGAAAACAGCCTTTCAATAAGTAGTGTTGGGCAACTTCAGGATTAGGTGGTACCACCTCGGCTGAACCCCCTTCCTCTTTTTAAAGATGACTTTTCTAAAGTCAGCACACCAGCAAATTTGCTGAAGAAGCACAATGGTGGCGCGAGAGAGGCTGCGTGGTGTAGCTGTTGGTGTTACATCATGAATGTGTCAGAGGACAGCAAACCTTTCTACCACTTGTCCTGCTGCTGAGTCCTGTTCCCTTCTCCTCCTCTTGGCCCCGTTCCCTGGACCCACTCTCTTCTCACCCACCCTGCAGCTGGTCCCTTGGTGCCTGTCTCTTTCCCCTTATGGCAGATGCCCACTCAGCTTTCTGAGCCTTCTCCTCTTTGCCCATCCCACTGCTGCCTCTGGCAGCATCAGCCTGGAGCACAGCAAAGCTCCTTGCCTAGGCTCCCTGCCTCCCTTCCCCTGCCCTCTGCTGCCAATTCACCTCACCAGTCTTTTGGAAAAATCTCTGCCTTCCTAATCTACTGTAAAACAAAAGGGAGGGAGCCAAAATCTCAGCTCCTGATGATTGCTGCTGTTCTGTTGACTTTTTCCAGAGCCAAGGCTGTGTTACACTGCTTCACATCACCAAAGGATGAGCCCTGCTTTTGTCAGTGGACAGATGCCAACTTGCTTCAGCAGAGAATCTCTCTTGTTGGCTTAGGTTTCAGCGTGGCTGGAGTGATTGGTGTTGGAGGACAAGCTGACCCCTGACTCCAAATGAATGCAGAAATAGCTAGACACAGCTATGTGTGCCCCCCTCATCCACTTCACCTGCTTGCTGCTTCTTTCATTGCAGGAGCACGTGCACATGCAGAGACCAAGCATGTACAGGAGTTTTCAGTTGTTCTGTGCACTGAGGCTTGCCCTCTTTAGCTCTTGGAGGATTCCCCTATTCTCAGGAGAAGCACGATGCTTTTACAGTGTTTGCATGAGTTGTTCCTGCTTGTTCCACACCATCATGTTATGTACTGACAAGTGGAGCATATGCTCTCAACAGCATGTCTGCTGTGACCAAATCATATCCTGGGTCATCAACTCAAGGCGTTCTTCCAGTTCCAGAGGGAACTGTTGGCTGCTTGCATTGTTTATAACCCTTGGGAGACTTGGGCAAATCGGGACAATCATGTGCAAGACCCAGCATTGTTTTCTCAAGCTGCACAGGCATTTGCTTTCTTATCTCCATTTCTCTCTGCATACACTACAGGCATCTACTCAGTTGTGCAACATCTTGGGTGAAGTAGAGCTCCCAAGTCACCACTTGAAGCATCTGTGCAGAACTTGGTTGCTTTTAATAGGACCCTAAAAATGCAACCTCGATTGATATCAGTACATACTACAAGTGGTTAAACTTGCTGTGTTGTCACTGCCTGGGCAGTGTTTGGGAAGTCATTTCACACAGGTTGTGAAAACCTTGCCATGAACTTGAAACTCTACATATATGAGAGACAGAACTTTAATGGTATCATTTTAAGGTCAGCATCTGTAACAACTGGGACTTTTTTCCTTGTCTCTTTCTTTCTTCTTTTTTTTTTTTAATTCAGCTGAAATTTTATTTTGCTTAATTGAAACCTTTCCTCACTTGCAACTTCAGCAAGCACATGCTGAAACAATTCCTGATGTTCAGTGACAGTTCTGTCCTAGACAATTATATCATCAGTAGACACATTTTTACAGTTTGTAGCATCTGTGCACTGAAATGTTTTGGAACCTGCCCAATAAATATATGCAAGTTGCTCAACCCTGGGCTTTCCATGCCAAAGGAGATCTGAAAAACCTTATCAGTCTATCTAATTTTCTCAAGAATTTGGCTTCCACCAAGAAAAATTTCAGTCCAAGTGGAAATTTTCTCGTTGCATGTTCCTGTTTCAGAGGCTATTTAAGGCTGAATCAACTGCTGCCCTCCATAATTAGAAAGGAGCAAGCTTGCTTGAGTCTCCTTCTGTTTTGCAAATACTGCCACTTACTGTCATGCACTATCTCCAGGCCTTCCACTGCAAGGCTGGAGGAATGTTTTGGACTGTCCAGATCTAAGTTTCCATGATATCTTCATCTTCACTTGGATTCCAAAAGTGCTTTGCCGTGACTAGAGGTTTCATTCTCCCAGATGCTGTCCAAAAGTGTAATGAGAGACCTTCTTGACTCCTGTTACATTACAGACCACAAAGAGAAATTAACTATTCCTGTTTCTGTTTCTGTGAAAACAGCATGTGTTGGCTCAGTGTCCTGAGTTGTCCTCTAACCATTTTTGGACCCTGTTTCATTGAGCTTATTGGACCTAAAAAGCATTATTTCCTTCTTTGAGTCAATCAGAATCAGCTCTTCATGGCTCGGGGATGTCACAAAGGTCATTCACTCTTTGTTTTCCTTTCTTTCTTCCTTTGTTCCACATTCTCTCTCTCTTTTTCTCTCATTCCCCCACCTCCCCCCCCTTCCCTCATTAGAAGACAAAGCATGATTGTGGACATCACACCCACCCCACTGGTGGACCCTCTGTTCTCTACTTCCAGCTCAATGCACAGCTTGTAATCATTACAAAACGATGGGATATCTTCTGGGTGATTGTTAGAGGGAATTACATTCTGGCAGCCTGTGATATTTGATACTCTTTTTCTTTCTGTCTGCTATAGCTATTTCCCTTCTGTTTGCAGGGCATTTCCTTCTTCACAACTGCTGGTACCTATACCCTACTGAGTTCCCAGTCTGAGATTATCTCTAGTTGAAACTCCTCTTGGAAACTTATGGACTCATTGCAGATTGACAGTCCTGTCACTACAAACATTTCAGCCAAAACTCTGTAATCTCCATATCTCAAACTGAACTCCTTGTTCATTCTTTTCTTCTTTTGTTTCACTAGCTTATGAGATGAGATTCCCAACTGATGCAAATAAGTATATATTCACCAAAGTCAAAGGATGCGTATTGATTTACACCATCCAAAAGCCTAATACAAGGCCTTCAAGGAAGGAATCTGTTGCATACTGAACTCAGACACTGTTCTTTTAAGTATGTGAAACTCATGTTTCTTTTTGTGTGTTTTATTTTCCTTCATCCCTCTCCTCTCCTCTCCTCTCCTCTCCTCTCCTCTCCTCTCCTCTCCTCTCCTCTCCTCTCCTCTCCAAGCAAGGACAGAAAAACCAAAAGCCAATGGCTGAAAAAGTGGTGCTGTGTCTCATTTTCTCCCCTCGACCGTGCAATTTGCTGGTTTCATCACCAAACCTTCCGTCACCCCTAAATTTCAGAGCCACTGTTGGATCTTCCTGACATGGTTATGCCAGTCTAATTAACTTTTATGGGTTCTTGCTCCAAACCGTTGAGCAGGCTGATCAAATCCTGAAAAGCAGCTTTTCCTTCTGTAACATTGTGCAGAAGAACTTAATTTACAATGAACAACTGATTTGGAGGTGACCCGTGTGTGAAGACAAATAATCAAAATACTACCCAGCATGGAAGTGATCTGTCACCCTAAGGCTGAGTCTCTTGTAGCACCTCCTGCATGCAGCAAGCTGAGGAGGAGGAAGGATACACTAGTGTTAAAGGTAACACACAGAAATTAATATTGCCTCTTACCACTACCTATTTACCATTCTCTGAATCAACATCCCCTTTCCTTGGCTCCAAAATTAAGCCACAACTTTAAACTCAGAATGTTTAAAGAAGCAAGGGGGGGAGAATAAGTGTCAGGGCCATTCTTCAGAAGCCCCGTGTAAACACTGGGTGACCCATTCCTTGTTCTTTTCCTAACCTGGCTGAACTCTGGAAGCAACCAATAAACAGCAAAGGTTAATTAAATCCATTTCTAAGTTTAACACTCCCGCTCCCCACCCTGTCCTAACCAGACTTTGGGGTCTGTGTGTTTTGGGCAAATATAACCTGGTTTGAATTTCAAAACATGACTTCAAGCTTCCTTTAGAGACAAAGAAAACCAATTCCTATATTTCAAATGAGTCATTCAAAACAGGGAACCTAATTAGAGTTGCAGCAGCAGCTAATTTCACCACCAAAAAGAAATTTTGTGCACTAGAGAATGAAGTGCTAGTTCCGGGCAGCAGCACCAGACACTCAGTGTAATTATAATTTATATGGCCCTCTCTGCTGTAGTAGTTAAGTGTTTGACAAGAACCAAGGGATTTACTCTGAGGTAGGGAAAAGTTTTCTTCTCTTTTACAGCCAGGGAACCAGAGATGAAATGACCTGCCCCACGCTATTCAGTGGATTTGGCCAAGCTGAATTCAGGTCTCCCCAAGTGTCTCTAATGCTTTCAGCAGGACTTTCGGACTCTTCATTTGCTCTTGCCTCTGCCCTGCCTATAGCCCTGAGAAATTATGATTCTGTTTTTGAGTAGGGTATTGAAGGGAAGGAGCAGCCTTCCCCTCTGCAGCAGGGCCATGTGTCCCAAATTTAAACTACAGATTATTTGAGTAACAAAATACCCAACAAGACATAGACAAATATTTCCCAGATTTCAGAAGGTGAAGGGCTCAGCTTCGAGTTCTCCAAGGACACCGGCTGATTTCTCTGTATCACACCCTTTTCTGGAGAACTCCCACCTGATCCTCACCTGTCACCATTCAGATGCATCACCAGGATGCCAGGTACCCAAACAGGGTTAGATTGGAGGACATTTGACTTACTGAGCTACACCACAGCTGCTCTGTCTCCTTTTTTGGCTCTCCAAGAATTGTGCTATTCAAAATTTCTCTGCAGGCCTAAGAGAACATCATTTCTTTCAAAAACAAAACAAAAAAAAGATGGGCTTATCATAGAGCTGGATTCTCATTGAGAGTGGTTTAGAAATGTTTCTTTGCTTTAATGAAATCTCTTCTTTAGGAAAGCAAAAGCCAGGTTGCAAACCTACAAAAGAAAGTACTTTTTTTCTGAAATTGGGACACTTAGTGTGTATGCTGAGGTGGAAGTACTGGTCAGAATTCCTTTGAGTCTGGCAAAGGCTGGAGATTGCCCCTGCCCGTGAACGACATTTTGAGTGAAGTGGAAAATGGGAAAAGATCCACGGGTTAGGAGTGGGGCTAAAGCACCACCAAACCCAGCCTCTGGGCTGGTGTGGGGGGCTGGGAGCCTTGCAGCAGGGCTGGGGGCTCGTGGCCAGCAGCTCAGTCTAGCTGGGAAATGTGCGGCACACAAACCTGACACTGAGGCTCCTGTCAGCCAAAGAGCTCAGTGCTCCTGGGCTTTTGTCCGGGCCCCAAATCCCCCTCCTGTCCAGGGGGCTCTGTTCAGTCCTGGAGGCCAGCCTAGAGCAGCTATGTGTGGTTTCACTTTTGCTGTCAGAGGATATCTGCACTGCAGGAAGCTCTTGTAATAACTCTGTAAACATGAATGAACATGTTTCCCTGATAATGTCAAGTTAGAAATCCCATCTTTTTCTCTTCTTTAATGAGCAATTCTTGCCCTTCAATGTCTCTGACCTGAAACATATGTTTTTACTATTGGGTGACAGTGCTGTAATCCCATTCTAATACTTGATTTATGGAGGAGGCAGGGCCTGGAGCTGTGCAGGGTCGAGGCCCCATTACATTAGACACTGTATGGGCTCTAAATGGCGGAGTCTGTACCTCCCAAAAGTTGGACAAAAGGTAGGAGGGAAAATGAAGGCATGGTGGGCATACCTGGAAGGGAGATGATGTCCCCTGAATCCTGGAGTAGCAGCCCAGCTGCCAACATTGTTGCCCCTATAAATATTCCAGAATTTCCATCAGCTTTGCTGTGCTCTAGTTCTGGTGCCAGAAGAGCCCAGTATTCTGCAGAGTATTCTGCAGTTGTTTCACCTCATGGGTCAGGCAGCAGTTACAGGATACACAAACACAATAGTGGATTTAATTGACACATATGAACTTGATTATGGTTTCCTAGGGGGAAAGAACCATGTCTTCCACTGTGCTTCAGGGATCATTCAGGGAATACTTTTATCCAGCTCCTCAGGTTGGGAGTGTCTGTGTGAATATAACCACAGTGACGCATGGAACCAAAGGATGGATGGCTCCAGCAATTAAATAGAAAAATATGCTTAAATAAATAAACAAGGCTTATTAAAGACCTCAGGACAGCTGCTGATGAGCTCTGCATGGAGCCCCAAAGATTAAGACTGTCGACTTTTTACATCTCTCACATGGACAGGAAACTGGAGTAGATGACAGAGCACAGAGCTAAGTTAATGGGATCTTCCTCCTCTCCAAGAGGAGCAACACGAAGCAAATGGAGCATCCAGCATTGGCTGCAGCTCATCTGCAGTCTGTGTGTGCAACAATGTGTGGGCCTTGTAAGGACTCCTGCTTGAGGGGTGGGTTCTGCAAAGCATTTCAGTGGACATGAGAGCAGCCATGCTGAGCATCTGTGGAGAGCAGCACCCCAGCTGCCTCCTGCCATGGGAACTGTCAGGACAAGGTTGGCCTGCAAGTAATTCTTGATAAGCTGTGGGGACTGCGGTGCAAGGAAGGAGATATGGCTAATTGCCCACCCCCAAACAAGAGCTGGAGTTTGCTGTCTTTCCCCTTCCAAGAACAAGCCTAACCCCTACCCAATCCCCTTGGAAAATTTTCCCTGTCCTGTCTGTAATACACAGATCTGCAGCAGAATACAGACAACCCATGCCCGGCTTCTAGTCTCTGACCTCCTTCACATATCTGTTTCTAGATGGCAGATGGAGGAAGAAAGAACAAGTGCTCTTTACTCTATGATGTGCACATGTATTTTCTGCTCTCTTACTTATTCTAAACTCTACCACTTCACTCCTTTACCAGGTCCTTAATAATTCCAATAAATGTCAGGTCCAATCTCACTTAATGAAATATGCACCTATTAAATGAATGAAGTGGGAAAACGGCCCGCTGTGACTGCCTGCCTTGGATCTGAGCTGCAATGCATGGGGCTTTTTTCCATGCAATCAGATTATTTTACCAGGTCCCTAGGAAATTTCCAATAAAACAAACAAACTTTAAAAATCCTGTGAGATCCCCAGCCCACTTTGAAGAGGAACCCTGAGATGTTATTCAATCCTTGGAGCCATTTGTTTCACATGTGATCCCAAACACTAACTAAAGGCAACATAATATGATAGGTATTTACAACATATCCATTATCTTATCAGAGCTTCAGGTACAGCTGTAAATAGCCTGTTCCAGCTGGGCAGTCTGCTGAGTTAAATGGGTTCTACTTTTAAAAGCAGGAACTGGAAAACATGTCCCGTTTAATCTGAGATTCACTTGCACCCGAGGGATGGCACCTCAAGCAGCAGCCCTCAGCTGCAGAGGAGCTGGATGCTCCATGCAATGCCTCTCCCTCTCTCTGGTGCAAATGCTGGGCTCACAATCACCGTGCTGCTCATCTGGGTGCTCTGCTGACAGAGCCCTGTTAGCAGCTCACCAAGCATGGAGAATTGCTGCTCCCTGGATGGAAGGCAATTCTGCACAGTCAGCCAAAGACAAAAGGGAATGTAAGGCTGAGGGTGGAAAGAAAAGAGACCACATTGGAAGTTGTGAGAGGAAAGGGAGGGGGCAGAGAGCTGGTGGCTGGAGAAAAGGGGAAAATATGAAAAACACAACCAGAGAAAGTGCAATTGTCAGGGAAAATCTTTTCCGCTGCTTCTCTGGCTGCAACCAGTCTGAACAGGACATAATGTTTACTTTTTGCATGCTGCCACACACTGTGCACCAGGTGACAATGGCTGGCCTTCCACTACGGGACCCCTGGCAGCAGCTTGATCAGTTCCAGAAGGAAACAAATCTGTTAAATCCCCATTCAGTCCATAGGCTTTTTAAACACTTCCTAAGAGCCTGGTGAAGAGTCAGGATTGGGTTGCATTGAGTCTGAGCTTATGAAGAAGGAAATGGTATTTCAAAGAAACAGAAGTAAGCAAGTTTTATCTCTGAGGCATGGGAAATCAGCAGCCGATTCCACCATGACAGAGATTACTCTCAGCCCTTCAGAAACATCCCAGAGGCAGCTGCACAAGAGACCTGCTGTCAGCAGATGCTGTTGACCATTTCTATCGGCTTGTTGGCTAAAACTGAACCTTGCTCATTAATGGTTGGTTGGCAGCTGATCTGACGGTGAGTGACTCATGGTTACTGACCACAAGAGGAGGTTACTGCTAGAAGTGGACTTAATTTAACAATTTGCACCAAGGATTTGGGAATTTAGTGAAACCAGCACTTGGAAGTGTTAACAAGCAGTGAGCCAGTGGTTGTGAATCTACTTAAAGATGCATTCCAGGGCACAAAAACTAGTGCCAGAATAAACAGAAAGCAGAGAACAGATTGGTTTGCAACAAACATGAAGCAATTGCAACAGAAAACAATGAGTCTGACAAAGGAGATTTAGTTACAAACCTTCAATAAAAACATCCCATCTAACAAAAGTATGCTGCTTTTGGCAAACTAAAACATCCAAAACCAAAGTGCATTATTGCACATATGGCTGAGAGGACAAAGACTTCAAACTGATCAGCCTGATGGTGAGACGAAACCTGTAGTTCTTCAGGTATCCAGCCTGGCAGGAGGAGAGGCTGCTTTGTGATATTGGAGTGGAAGAGATGCACTTGAATTCTGAAATACTGTCAGTACCAGAGAAGACTTTCTACTGTTATGATTAAGACAAAATGGTGACAAACTCAAATGTGATCACACAGGACACAAAGGGTCTCTGTTGGCAAGCTTCACTGGGTGTTTACAGAAGAGCAAATGCTAAACAGGGCACAGAGAGTGGAGAAAGCCCAAGGCACGTGTATCTGTAACTTCACACTTAACTGATGCAGCATCTCCTTCCAAAGAGCTGGTGGGTGGCCTTTAATGCTCTGAGATTAAAAACAACATACTCATTGATGGGAATACACAAATGACTGACAAACTGTGTACAAGAATCGGCCACCAAACACAAAGAGAGATAGTAAAGCTTACCTTAATTTTGAGTATTTGCTGAGTGCTAGCAGTTTGGCAAAGAGACACCTACAAAAAATAAACCAAGCATTTCATTCTCAGTTTGAGATGGTGAGGGTAGTGCCAGAATTTCATGACGGGTTGAAAATGGTCCATAGCTGGATGTGGTGTCCAATGTCTAGCAAGTAGCTGAGGAAGGGAATGATAGATACCTCCATGAAAAATACAGGCAGAACTTCTCATCAGGAGGAGTCAGCCTCTCAAAAAGTAAGATTATTGTGCAAAGGGAGGAAGCAATGATTTTTCTGTAAGGAGAAATGGGTCACCTCTGAAATGCAGGCATATGGGAGGAAGGCATTTTAGGAGCTCAGGTGCCATGGGAGGTGACCTCTTGCCATTCATTTTGGTTCTTATGTAAGATAAAATGACATCACTGCAGGGACAAATAGCTTTTGTACTGTGTGGCAATGTCATTTACATAGCCAGCTCCTGCTGCCCACAGCAGACACTTGGGATTTGCACTCACGGTTGCTGGTGAAAGGTCTGGGTTGACAATACCAGTTTTCCACAATGGTCCGTAGTAGGAGGTACAAAGCTGGATCCCTCCCATGACATATACACTGAGTGAGGGGTTTCCCTTGGCAAAGGTGGCTCATGCCTCTAAGGTCAGTTGCAGAGCAGGGTGGGTGGTCAAATGGGAAAAAAAGGAGAGGGAGCTGTCATATTTCACCTCCCTCATCCCCTTCCTGGGGCTGACAGGGTCATTGGCTGTCCTCAGTCCTGTGCTGTGGGTCTAACCTTAGGCTTGTGCCTTGCAAAAGGGTTTGAGGGGGCTTCTTGAAGTCTGTGGGGCTTAAACAAGATAGTGTAGCACATGGGGTTGGACAGATGGGAACATACATCTGTCAGGGCTGTGCCTGAGTGAGGGTGTTTTGGGGTGCTGGTGTGGCCTTGATCTAGAGTTGTGTCAGGAATGGAAGGATGTCTCACCCCTCTCTGAGAGACGGAAGGAGGTTTGTGCATGCAGGGCATGGCAGGGAGAGGCACTAAGGCAATTTGCAAAGGGTGGCCAAAGCATGAAAAGGGAGCTGTGTGGTGCAGCCAGGATGACGTATGCCTAAACAGCGAACACCAGCATGTAACACAGTCAGGTCCTTCATGGGGTAACACAGGGAGCTCTTTTAAACACACACATACATGCACGCACAGAAAGAACAATTTATGGTTGTGTCAGACTCACGTCTGGGCTTCTCATTAAAATTAATGAGGTAAGGTCTCTGAGGCATTCCGAAACGGATGCTGCCCAGAGTGCGGGAAAGACCTCTATCACTTTGAAATTGCTACTTAGCAAAATCAATTGCAATTTTTATTTTCCACAACCGTGCGTCAAACTCATGCCAGGAGAATCAAAGACTACTGTCTAAACTTATATGCAACTGACCTTTCTTCAGACACTTCAGTTACCGTGGCCAAGGCTGAATGGCCAGAAATGAGTAATGATGTAACTGCAGAATGGTGTCAATGGCTCACCCTGATGACTACCTGCAACCTGGAACTGAACCTGCAAGTCCTCAGTTTTCCTGTTTGTCTGTTGCTTGCAAATAGCTGTGAAATTCACAGTCAAAATTGGTGTCCTGCTCCATTCCCTTTCCTTTAGCAAGTAGCTTCTCTATGAAGAAAAGAACAGCTTGTTTTACACAGCAAATCTGCAGTGCAGACCTTTACTACTTGACTGAAACTAATAATTCTTCAATGGCAGCCAAAACGGGTGATCAGTAAAAATCCATGTGACAAAATATTTTTGCCATTTTCTCTCTAAAAGGTTCTCTTTTTTTTGTTGTTGCAGTGCCTTATGTTAAAGTTGCAGAGTTGATCACTGAGTGAGGAGATGCCAAGCATAATGAATGTCTCTGCCTTGTGCTCAAGAGACATTCTGCTTCTCCCTGGTTATGTGAGCACATACGGTATTTTTGGTATGACCTCTGCCTCCTTCAGCACACAGGGCTGGCTGATCTGGGAAGGAATTGGGCTCTGGAGAAGAAAGCTGCTCTGGGTCAGCTGCCAGCAATGTCACTGGTGTGGCTGTCATGGCAGGAGCAGCGAGTGTCTGGTAGACAAGACAGAGGGATGTTTTGCTGGAGAAACAGATGCTCTCTTCCTTGTCTGGGCAACGGCAGAGCCCACTCAAACTCCTCTGTCTATCACTCACTGTGTGTTGTGTTTTTTGCTGTAGACAGTATTTGTGGCAGCGCTGAGCACACATACCTGGAGGGGAAATCAGTGGGAGCTACACACTGAATATCTAAAATGCTGTAATCTTGCCCACAGCTTTTGGAAATTAAGCCCTCCGTGCCTTCATTTTGGCATCCACAATTAGTGAGAAGCTTCTGGCAACTTTGATCTCTCTCTTTTTATGGGGCAGCATCATCTCCTCTCCCATGCATGCTGTGAAGGAACATGCATCGATTTTTTGAAGCTCTCTGACTCGAGGGTGAGGCCATGAGGTAATTCAGTAATGATGTTTACAAGGCTGCTTGTGGAAAACAGACCTGCAGACCACGCACCAGCTTGGGAGGACAAATATCTGGTCTGAATAAACACCCACACAGCCATAGCAGTGAAAGCCCTGTGAAAAGAGAGTTTGTGTCCATGAGATCAAGAGCTGTACAATGCCATACACTCCAGGATGTGACAGGAAGTGTGTCAACCCCAACTTTTGAGGGTCAGGCTTTGCTGGATGTGTGCATGTTTACTGCAGTTGTTTGTAAGCCAAACTCTAAGTGGACAAAGGGTAGACTTCCATGCTGGAAAGACATTGCCTTTTCCACCAGCTGAACATCTTCCCCGTGTCTTCTCCCTATCTGAGCTGCTACAGGATTTATTGTTACTGGAATCATAGAATAAGTGGCTTTGTGATGGAAGTCCTTAATCAAGATGTCCTCTTATGTATTTAATAGTCTTAACTCTTCTTGTGCCTGCAGACTGGCTTGTTGACTACTTGCTGGTTTGTTTCTTAAGTATCAGTCTCCATTTTACTGCACAAAAGGAACAGATTTTGAAGCTTATATTTTTCCAATCCATATCTTTCAGGAAATGGAAGAGAGTGGTCTCTCACTTCCTGCATATTTTTGAAGATATTTCAGATCCTCTTCAACATGATGTATCAGTAATTTCATTTAAACTGGAGAATTATCTTTAAATATTTATCAGCCATATATGTGAGTTTCATTTTGTATTAAACAGGTTGATAAAATTAAAATGGATCTGTTTTTTGCAAGTGTCCTGGATAGTCCTGGTGTGCATCAGGCACAGCTTCACCAGCTGGGCAAGGGAGACCATTTTCCTCCTGTGATTTGGGTTTGGGCAGCCTCATCTTGAGTCCTGTGAGCAGTTTTGGGTGCCACAATAGAAGATGTTGAATTATTAGGGAGGGACCAAAGGAGGTCAATGAAGATGATGAAGGGCCTTGAGGGGCAGCTGTATAAGGAGCAGCTGAGGGCACTTGGTCTGTTCAGCCCGGAGGAGAATGAGGGGAGATCCCACTGGAGTTACACCTTCCTTGTGAGGGGAACAGGAGGGGCAGGCACTGATCTCTTCTCCGTGGTACCCAGTGTCAGGACCCAAGGGAATGACCTGGAGTTGTGTCAGGGGAGGGTCAGGTTGGATATTAGATAAATGTTCCTCACCCAGAGGGTGGTTGGACACTGAAACAGGCTCCCCAAGGATCACAGCACCAAGACTGACAGAGTTTTCAAGAAGCTTTTGGACAATGCTTTCAAACACATGGTGCAACTCTTGGGGATGGTCCTGTGCAGGGCCAGGAGTTGGATTCACTGATCCTTATGGATCCCTTCAACTCAGCATATTCTGTAATTCTCAGATTCTGTGGTTTTCCATTCCTATTGCGAGTGTAACACCTATTTATTGAACACAAGAAGGAGAGAGACAAGAGAGAAATCTCTGGTACACCCTGTAGTCTGAATGTCACTGAACCTTATCCTGCTTCTCCTAGCTTATGAAGAGGTTAATAGTATCAGACACATGGAAACCTACAGTCATCTGATTAATAACCCATAATAATGCAATAATGCTTGAAAAACAGAAGCATTTCCTGATTTCCTAACCCAAGGCACTACAAACAAAATTTCTAGATAACAGGAAATGATGAAGAGATAAAAGTGGTCCATCTTCTCAACCCAAATCAGCTGGTTCTTGTCCTGGCTCTGGTATTCACAGCATCAGAGGGTTTGTGCTCCTTTCTGTTTCCACTGCTTCTGTTCTTGTGTGAGCAGCTGGTCAAGTCCTCAGTATCCCACTTCCCTCTAAGAAATCTATTCTTCATCCTCCACTGGCTGGTGTTTTCCTCAGTTTCTTCTTCAGATGTCCTTCCGCCTCCTCATCCAAAGATCTGTCTATCAACCAATCTTGATGCATATGTCTGTAAATATTGTGCTGTGTAAGAACACCTTCCCTTCCCTTCCCTTCCCTTCCCTTCCCTTCCCTTCCCTTCCCTTCCCTTCCCTTCCCTTCCCTTCCCTTCCCCACAGTCCCCGCTCAGCACATGGGATTGCTCACCGACCTTGCCCCTGGAGCTGCTCTCCTGAAGCAATCCTCAGGTGGGGAGGTGCCAGCATCCCTGCATGGCTCCGGCCTGAGCCTGGTGAGATGCTGAGCTACCCTGGCCACGCTGATCCCTCAGCCCTGCTGTCTGTTTTGGGGTGGACATGTGTGTTCTGCTCCCTCTGACCCATCCTCAGAGACATTCCCCTAGCACAGAGCGCCCAGTTGCCCTGGCCTGTTTGATCTGATGGCAGAATCAGGACTCATTTTCAGAACCAGAGGGAAGGAGGAGGAAGAATGAGGGGATCAGTACTCAGATGTTTTGTTCCTGTGCAGCTGACTTTAGGAAAAACCCTCAGGCCCTATCTGCAGAGCTGCACCTCGGCAGCAGCCCAGGACCCATGCTTGATTATTTCCTTTTTGAATAAGTGCTCTGGCATAAGGGTGTGGATGCTGGCAAGGCATCTGGGGAAGGCTCTTGGACACAACAGCAGCCCAGATTCCCATGGAGGAAAAGCGTGCGGACTGTTGTGTGGCAGAGCCACAGGCTACAAAGAGCGCTTGTGGCTTTGAGCTCAAGACAAACAGACCCTAAAAAGCTTTCTGGCTGGTGTGTCCACATTACTAGGCCAGCACCACTGGCAGGGGAGCCAAAGAGCAGAAATCATGTCTTGGTTGTAATGTCACTGCCATTGCCATGGCACCCAGACACTTCATGCATTCCAAGGTGGAGGACTAGAGGCAATTATGGGGGTAAACACTGCTTTCCCTGAGGAGAGGATGATATGCCTGTCTGTCAGCTCCTGCCAGAGTGTTCCTGTGGCTCAATTTCCCCAAGATTCAGGGGAACTCTGAACTCTGCTCCTAGTAGGGCTCAAACCCTGTCAGACTGCCCACTGCCCCTCTCCTCACTCCTGGAAGAAGGTGTTAGTGGGAGTGATGATGACAGGCTGGAAGTACTTGTCTGGTCACAGCACAGCTCTGGTTCCTGGTGGTGGGCACTAGGGACAGGGCATGCCACAGAGACCCATTGATGGGCTCAGCTGTTTCTGGGATGACCTGCACAAGTGCCTAGGCAGTGGTCAGCAGAGATCACGAGACACCCTCTGGACTGAGACACGCTGCCAGAACAATGAAGCATACCAAGGTTAGTGACTTTCTCGAGCCAGTGGCTGGGAGACATCCAAGGAATGCAAGGAGAATAGGACTCTTCTGGGAAGCTGCCAGCAACTTAGCATCACATGCCTACGCAACACTTAATATTCCATGCACTGCCTCTGGCCATCCAGTGCCAAGCAAGGCCTCCAACCTTGGGTCCAGGTCTTTTGTCTGCAGAGAGTCTGGGCCATTTTCAATCTTGTTGAATGTGTCTTACCTGAGGCTGACAGCACCCTCTTCCGAGCCTCCAGCAGCTCCTTTTACACCATTGAAAGGCAATGGGTGCATTATTGGGCAACGGTTTTACTAAATCATGAGATTCTGTCAACTTAAATGTATGTTTCTGGTGTCTGAAGCTCTTGAAGAAAGTTTAATACTTTGACACTGATGTGCCTGAATGCTTGGTATCTGCATCAGAATGAAAAAAATTCTTGCCTTTCAAACATGTTTTGAAGTCTTACTATTTCTGCCCAGACTTATGCTTTTGAGTGCCTGAACTCTGTTTTTTATGTTTGTGTGTGGCAGGAGCACAGATTTCCAGGAAATAAACCTCAATAAACAAAGGATAACCTTATCTGTTACATGATGGTGTCCTGGTAAATACTTGTAAACCTATAATATTATTTAATACAGGCTAGGCGAGGCATTTGCTGCCTTTTGTTAGGCTGTGAATGACAGTCTGTTCTTCTGACAGCCCCGAGACATTCTGGATTATGAAACTGTGATCTCTAGTAAATACAGAGACAGGAGATACCCAGAGAAATGCCTCTAGTGGAAGCTTTTGGTCTGGTCACACTCATTTAGTTTTAAAAGTACTTTCAAGGCATTAAAGCATAGCATGAGCCAAAAAAATTCTTAGCTGTCTTGGATCAGGGACTACTGTTCCAGATGGTTTTCATGCAGGTTTCAGCACCACAGGGTCCAAACTCCTAAAGTTCCTTTCACAGAAATAATACAGATAAGAAACCCTGCCTAACAGGCTGAGATTATAACCTCCAGGAAAGCTGGTGGCTGCCAGAAAGAATTGTTGGCAAAAATCATGGCTGCAGTGAAGAAGGATTAGAACAGCACGTTTTATAAGACCACATGTTTTTCTAGATCTGTGATAAGGAAAGTCTAAAAAGTAGAGTTTAATTCCCACAGAAAGACTTAAATAAGCTCTGCCAGAGGCAACAGAGAAATAGAAAACCATGACAAAGTGTAGTTGTTAGCTTCAACAGTCAATATGTCATAAAAAGGGTGAAGTATTTGTAAAATTCTGAATGATAGAAGTCCACAAGGTGTGTCATTTTAAAATAGACACAGGAGCACAAACAGAGCCCTGCACACTGTTAGCAGAGTTCATGGAAAGTAAATGGAGTAAAATCCCATTGCACAATAGGAGGGTGTCCAGAGTGCGCAGTTCTGTCAGCCCGCCAGCAGCGTGAGATTTGGGTATGATAGAGACAAAGGAGCTGTGCCCTGTCAATATGTGGATGTGCTCCTGTGTGGGTAGCCAGCTCTAAAATAAGGTAAGCACTGGGCACAATTAAAGGAACAAAGGAAAATGGGCTTGAGAAAACCTTATTTGTAAGAGACCCCAGGCAAGTTTTCTCAGGTTCAGGATTATTGCACTCATTTGCAAAACAACACCCATGTATTAATACCTAGAAAAGCTCCACTGATGGTCCTGGCTGGACTATGGGGCAAAACAGAGATTAAGCAAGAGGGAGAAATCAGAACAAATTCCTGAGATTTGGGACATTACAGAAAACCAGTTTTCACAAATGACTTCAAGAGAGCTGAGCCTGTGTTTAAGTCTGAGATAACTGACTGCTATAACATCAGGACACTGTGTCCCCACGGTGCAGCCCCTGTGAAGCCAGCCCAGCAGGCAAATCCTCAGGCTGGCTGCTGTTGTGTTTGCTTCAGCCATGCGAGTGCTTCCCAGCATGGAGTCACAATGAAGCTCTGGGAGAGACATGCCAGCTCATAGATCCCATCTGCCCAAACCCCACCACCTCCTATTGCTGAAATTATAATCTGGCTGCTAGAAGAAGCCTTGTCAATAAGCAAATATTTGGTTATTTCCTTTGGGCTGTTCACTTCTTGTATGTAGCAGGACCTCGTGTGTATTATTGTCGCTGTTTTGGATGCACACTTTCCCTTTTTGGCAAGTTTTGCTGTGAACTCAAGAGGAAACCAGAAAAGCTGTTCTTAGATTCTGCTTAAAAGAATTCTTAGTCCAGGACAAACTGCTAGAGGGAAAATACGTCAGAATGTTGATTTTAAGAAAATCAGTTGGTGTCAAAATCCAATAAAAAAGGAGAGATGCTTTGATATTGGTAAACCAGTTCTTGGTCCTTAGATGGATGGAACTACAGGAATACACACCATTATTATTAATCTAAACACTGAGTTATGCAGGGGCACAAAACAATGAAGTACAAAGGGGGATGCCTCAAACCATTCTTGCAAAAGCACACTAGTGCATCACTTCTAAATGTGCTGGGAAGGCTGTTGACCTTCTCAGGCATGGGAAGGCTGATGCAGCTCACATGAGTGTTCCTTAGCTCAAGGGCTCTTTATCCAAAACACTGAATTTACAAACTTCTTCCCAATAAACAGAATAGGACTTGTGTGAGACTTCTTAGTTGAGAAAACAAAAACCAAGAGGAAAGAAAAAGCAGGAAGAGACCTGTGACTTTATCACATTCTGCCTTAGAACTTGTGCTGTGGTCTTTAAAATTATATTGCAAATGTCTCTGCACCTTTGGAGTATCTTAGCAGTCCTGTGCATCTGTTGGGACTCCAGCAAAACTGAAATTATGCTGGGAGATCTATTCACCACCTTTTACCCTTCCATCTACCATGCTCTTCTGCTTGATGGCTCACCTTTGAACACATCAGTAACAGGAAACCTACACACAAATCCTCACTGCAAATCCAGAGAAATCCACGCACCAGTGTCACACTCAAATTTCAGAATTTATGGGGTCCCATTTGCTCTTCTGACACTTCACAGCCTCCTGGGAGCCTGTCCAGGAGGTTCCTGACAGGGACCAGAGGACATGTCACAGAAAACACTTCCCAGCCTATGCCAGAGGTACATGGATTTTTTTTCCCAGCTTCCACTGTAGTGTTCACAGTCCAATTTACAAGCTTCTCTGAGCTATTAGTAGCACAGTCGATAAGCCAGGGAACATTACAGAAGCTGCCCCCTGCATCTGTGATTTATGTTTCTTACTAAATATAAAGCTCCCAAGGCTCGGCACATCAATATTTTGGAATGGAACACATGGAAATATTTGATGGACTGGGGAGAACAGATCCCTGCGGCCAGTCACTCACACTTGCCCTTTTGCGAGCAATCTGTCTTTCCCTGCAGCAGGCAGTGGGATTTGGGCACAGCAGCTGGAGTTTCAGTATCCCTGCATGCTTTATTCATGAGGAAGCCTGGATTCAAGCCATCCAGGCACTGACCATCCACGGTGCAACTGTAACACCAGCAGTGGAGGAGCCTGTCTGAGCTCTGACAGGTTGTGTGGAGTACATACCTCCTGCCCCTGACTTCACGTGCTACACCATAGCCCCAGTGAGATCCTTGGGAAACAAGTGCTCCTACAGGGACTCCAGGTCTTGTCCTGGCTGTGCACTGGGATGGTGCCTGCTTCGCTGAGAGACCAATGTCCCCAGTGTGACTCTTTGGGTTGCAAGGGTAGTAAAATCCCTGGAATTCCCAGTCCTCTTATAATGGTGTAAATTTGGGACATGAGGCAGTAACCATTCAGGAAAAGGAAGAGTGGCCAGTGAATAGCTGCCAGCGGGAATGGCTCCCTGGATGGCAGAGGGCAAGCAGAGCATCCAGTGTGTGCACACACCCTTTTGTGTGCTGCACCCTTGCATCCCAGCTGCTGTAAATCATTTTAGCTCTGCTGCAGTCAAGGGCTTTTTTCCAGCTGGAATCTGCTTTTGGGTAGAGGCATGCCAGGTCTGCATCACCCTGGACGTGGATCTAACAGGCAATGTTTCCGATCTACCACATAGGTATCCAATATTTTGGACAAATCTCTCAACAGAGCCAGCGCTCGTTTTATCAGTGCAGGGTATGTTGTTTTTGTCAGGGAGGAATGCATCAGAGGAAAGGCGTGTGGCATTTTTAGAGTAGCAGGTCTGTCTGTGTGGCAGATGTCCTCTGACCTATCAGATGGTCTGGCTGAACCATAGTTTAGGAACCTCAGTCAAATAGAGTAGAGTGCATTGTGGAAAACACACAAAAGCTCTCAAAATTAGCAAAAAACCCCCTCAAAACAGCAACCCTTTTCAGAAACGCTTTCAGAGTTCCCTTTTGTGTGTTTTTTAGCATCTAACATTTATTTTGGAGTGGGGCAGAGAGGTGGATTGGCTGCTTGCCTGCCTTCTGGGATGGAGAGCTTTGCATAAAAGGAAGGAGAAAGAGAACATCAAAACCAGATTGAGGGGAAAACAAAGTCACCTCTTTGCAGTGAAAGCTTATGGTTTTGTACAAGTTCAGGATATAATAGTTATTTTACAGCTATTTCTATTCTGAATCTGTCCTACTGAATAGCTCAGTGGAATGGCCATGACAAAGTAAGAATGCATATGCTTGTTCTCACAGAAAGAAGATTGAATTTTACCATGAAGTGGAAAACAAAGGATGTGTGTGGCTGGTTCTGTTGTGTGCAAACCACCAGGTACCGGTTTCCTTGCATGAATCTCCAAAATACTGTGTACAAATCACTGCTTCCTGACACACAGGTTGGAGCCAGCAGTGCAAGCCTATTGTTCTGGCTGATTGAATTCCTCCGATGCATTTAATTCTGCAGCATACCAGAATGCCTCTGAGATAAGGGCTGGTTCAGCAGCCGCCCTGGCAGGGGAGAGTCACACTGCGGCTTGGAATGACAGCCCTGGGAAGGAGGGGGGCCTCGCCAGAGTGCTGGAGCATAATGGGCTCTTTCTGGTCACCCAGCCTGGTGTGCATGACCAGACAACTGTCACCTCCTCTAGCAGGAGCGTGTGCACGCTGTGTCTGCATTAAACATACTGTGACTGTGGGACACGTCCTGAAACTAAACATCCTGGCCTTTGGAAAGCACCGCTCACTAACACAAAAAGGGCCAAAAGCCACAAGCACCAAGTACAAGAAAGCAAGATTTGTGCAAGCTATGGCTCAGTCCATGTTCTCCTGCACTAGGAAGGGATTTGTAAGTAAAACTCCAGTAAGGCTTAGTCTTTCTCTTGGAGCATTGTACCAAATCCTTGTAGTGAGCCTTCACTGGGAGGAGTCCTTGGAGCCACTTCCTGTTTGTTGTGTAGGAAGTACAAGGCCAGGGAATCAATTAGTAGAGCTCCAAACTTTGATATAAAATGCCTGGTTTCCTCCTACCATGCCTACAGCCTGCATTTTGGCCTGGATGTTCGTTGCTCTATGGTTTGATGAAACCTCCAGTTCCATTTTCCCAGAGAGAAATCTGCCAGACCAAGCAGGTACAACTTCATCTCAAAAATATCTGACAGAAAATCATGCTATGGGCAAAGTCAGACTGGTGTGTTTATACAACTGTCTCTGTTTCTAGTCACCGTGACTAGATAAAAAATGCCCTCTTCATGAGTTGGTTTTGCCTGCCAGGTCATGAGAAACAGCCTGCAGTTGCACTCTCACCTCTTCAGTAAAAAGTGCAGATGAAGGAGACCCATTCTGACACCAAGAACTTCACAGCATGCAGGTGTGGCATAGAAAGGACACACAGGATTCTAAGGTCAGAAGGAGATAATTTCATTTTAATGCATACATGCCACAGGCTACTTGAGCAACCTTGAATTTGCATGGTCAGATTGCAGAGGAGCTTTTAGATAACAGACAACCTTGATCAAAAAATTTTCCACAGAGGAGAATCCATCACAACCTCAGCACATTGCCCCAGTTGCTAGTAGACTGCTGCCTTTCTTCTAGTTTGACTCTCTCTTTGCCAAATATAAGATCTCACTTTGTCTTCACAGGCTTTTCACCCTAGTGGATAATGATCACCTTTCTTTTCCCCTAAAGACATCAAGTTGGTTTTTTTTTTTTTTGTGCAGCTCACCAGAAGTGTCAGCTCAATGTCTAAGTGTGAGATCCATCTAGCCTAATAAGCTACCTAAAATTAAAACTCTGGTCTGACCCAGTTTTCTGGCCTGCCTCTAAGCTTTGGAGAAGTTTAGGCCTTTTAAGATGGCAATTTGTCATGCCTAGAAGAAATGTCACACCTCTCTAAGGATGAGTGAGACTTTATAATTAATGGACTTATGTCTCCTTCCCGGCTATCAATAAAAATGTTGAATAGCAGAAGGTCTAGGGCTGGAGGACTCTGGCTGTCTGGAGAAATTCTCAGGAAATAGGTGAGAAATAGCACCCCCTTTAGAATGATACTTCAAACCCTACTGTTAATCATTTCAAGGGTGCCTTGTATTACAAATTTCCTTAATAAAAATACCCTGTGATACCAAGCCAAATGCGTCACAGAAGCTTAGGTGAATCACATCAAATCTTCCTTCCACTGACTGAGCCTATAAATCTCCTAAATCTGAGATTATAGCCTAAACTGACAGATATTTCCTTCATGGCACCGTGGATCAACAGCAAGGAAAGCTACTCCTTTTAGGAAGTTGTCTTCTGGGCACTGAATATGCCATCTTTACCTTTTGAAGGAAGACTAATGGTGTTTGAAGTCTGTGTGTGAAGCATACCTCTGTGTGCTCACATCCATTAGATTTCCCTGAAAAGACCATCTGTGGCCTCAGGTCAATCACACGCTCCTGATTAGAGGAGATAGTACTTTTATGGAACTGGAATTACTTGGGCAGCTGGTCCTTAGGGACAAAGGTTGTTCAGATGCAGGATCTTCTGAGAGGCCAAGAAAACCTCCTGAGACACAGGTCTGAGTGAAGGCCAGTGGGTGTCCCACCAGGCAAAACTCAGTCAGGGACATTCTATTGCAGACTTCTTTCTCCTATCCAATATACTATATCTTCAGTTTCTGCTTTTCTTATCTTTTTTCTCCCATGATTGTTTTTTTGGTTGGGTTTTGTGTATTTACATTCGTTGGGGCCTTCAATGCACTATTCTGAAAGCAGTTCAGAGTTTGGAGGCAATTGAGTCCTGCAGGTCACATATCCTCATCTCACAATTTCACATCTTGTTAGCCTTGCCTTAAGCCTGGGAACAATTGTGCTGTTAGACTGGAGAATAACGTTGAGAGAAGCATCTGGCCTTGATTGGAAGATATCAAGAGATAGAGAATCCAGAACCAGCACTGGCTGCTTAGTAGCTAAGCACCCACACTGTAATCCAATTAATCTGGCTTCAGCCTTCAGTCCCTTGATCTTCCTTTCCTTATGGTTTACAGAGGCCTCATGTCTTTAAATCTTCTTTCACTCTGGCTTTAGATAGGCAAAACAAATGGAGCTCTATAAGAAAGATACTGGCAAACTGGCAGGAGTCCAGCAGAGGACCACTGAAAGAGCTGGGACATATAGGGTGTGTGAGGAGAGCTTGAGGGGACTGGGATCACTCAGACTGAAGAGGGGAAAGCTGAAGGGGAGTTGCTTGCTGTTTTCCACTCTCCAATGGATGCTGGAGACCGACTTCTCATGGAGGGTCACAATGGCAGAATGAGAAGCAATGCTGCAAATTGCAGCAGAGGTATTTTCTGTCTGGACATGAAGATTTCATGGCGGGGAGAGGCAAAGCATTGGAGATTACCAGAGATTTTCAAACCTGGGGCAGACAAGAAACCTGCAGTCCCTTGCAGCATAGTTTTTTCCTAAATTATACTATATAAGAAAATTTTCTACATCCATAGAGACTACTGTGTGGTTCTCTTATGAGCACACTCCCTCAAGATTTAAGCATCTTCTAAAAACTGCAAGCAAAATTGACTGCAGCATTCTGACATTTTTAAGCAGAGCCACAGAAAGATCACTTTCTATGAGTCTTTTTATATCTCAAGGGATTGTATTAGCCGTAAGAGAGCCCTTGACTGAGGACATTCAGTTGTCCTCTTCCCACCCTTAATCGTTTTCAGAGTCATCCCTTTCCAGAATGTCATCTCCAGGCTGTCATGAGCGGCTTATGTTCTCTAGATGAATACATTAGCATTTGCATCACTAAACATGTCTTGTTTGAAGGGCCTAATTTATCAAGTGATACAGTTAGGCAGTGTGATTGCCATGCTTTCCACACTATTTACCCATCTGCCAATCTTTGTGTCATCAACAAATGATTACCAGTGGTAATTTCAAGCTTCCGGCTCATAGATGAAAATGTTGACTACCACTCTCACCAGCGACACATCCTCCTCCAGCAAGAACTCTCTGCTGACAGCTGCTTTAAATCTGTCAGTCACTTTGTCCTTCATGCCACTTCACCTGCCCTTTCCTCATGTTTGGTTATGCTAATCTGAAATCAGACTGTTAGATGGTTACAAGGGAGGTGCTTCATCAGGGACTATCATGCAATAGTTGACTAGTGGCTTTACTGGCCATACCTGTGAACTCATCAGAAGAGCACTGTTATATTTGTTCAATGAGACATACTTTCCACAGTGACATGTTATAGGAACTAATTGCTTTTTTGTTGTCCTTTTATTCTTTATCAGTTGAGTCCCATGTCAGTTTTTCCATTTTGCTTGGACTGGGATTCAGGTAAGTGATCTGCAGTTACCTTGCTCATCCAGATTCCCCTGTTTGAACTGGCATTGTGTTAACGTTCCTTCCATTTTCTGGACTCTCCCATTTCACAAGATGGTTTCAAAATTAATCCCAACAGACCTCAGCTAACAATTTTGTGATTCCTGAAAGCAAATTATTTGGTCTTCTGGTTTGCAAACACTTTGTTTTTAAGAGATATTTAACTTCCAAAGACATTTAACACCAAAGGGATATTCACTGAATTGCTTCTCATTCATGTTATCACTCCTGCTTTTGCTATCTTCATCCAGTAATGAGCCTGAGTGGTTGCTGCAGCTGCCTTTGTTTGGAATATACTTTTGAAAACATCCTTCTGTTGCCTTGGGTCCTACGTGCCATGTATTTTCCTCCAGATATTCTATCTTAAACCTTCAGTTTTAAAATACTGAAGTTTGAAAAAACTATTTTCTGATCTGTTTACTTAAAATTCTTTTTTTTTCCTTATTACTACCCTCAACCTTACCACAAAGCTTTCAACTAATGTTGTGCTAGTTCTTTTTCTGTAGGCTTGCAGATATTTGCTATCTAATACCATTTTCCCGGACATATCCACTTTTATTCAGAATTTTTTCCTGTCTGAGTTATTCCTCACAATCTGGTTAATTTCTAGTTTTATTTGAGTTTGAAAAAACAGCTCTTTTGAGGTCCTGGTGCACATATAAGTGTTAAGGACAGCCCTTATTTGCCCATATTCAATATAATCAGGTCATACTCACTGTTCCCTGAACAACTGTTAACTTTCAGCCCTGTAATTAATTCATTTTTGTCAGAACAAAGTCCAGAAAGCTTAGAACATGATGGCCCCTTGTGTTAGAAAACAGTCTATATTTTTCTCCAGATGAGGATGCTTTTTCAGTGGCTGTTTGGAGCTTACAGTATATGGAAGTCCCCTGGAGCATCATCTTTCTTTCCTTGCATTTCTCATGGAGACTATGGAGTAATTCCTATTCTACAGCCTGTTTTTATGGCGTGATTCACACAGTCCATTTTCACCGACTCTATCTTTCCTAAGCAGGTCATAACCAGTTATTTTAGCATTCCAATCATGCAAATTGAAACCAGCAGATTTGAGTAATGCTGATTATATCACATTTCTTCTCACTAATGAGAATTTCCAATTCCTCTTGCCTCCTACCCAGACGACTGATGGCTACATAAAATCAAATGGAAAACCTCTTCTGTTCACATTCTTTGTCACATGATTAAATCATTTTGCAACATACCAAGCTTGTTTGTAGTTCCTTAACCCATAGTTCTTGCATTGTGTAATGCCTTGACTGCTGCTTGATTCAGGCTAGGAAGATTAATTCTCACTCCTCACCAGCAATACACTTGTCATCCTGTTTATATAGGGGATGTGATCCGCAGGACTCAAAACCTAGACTTTCAATGTCACCTCCCTCAGCTAAACAGTAGTTAGTTCATCTTTGTGTTCTGCCACTGATGGGGCCAAAGGGATTGTCAGTAGGTTAACCTGTCAACCTTGCTCTTCTTTGGCTCCTTTCTAAGAGTTCCTCAAATATTCTGTTGTCTGTGCTTCTTCACACGATGTTAAATCAGGAATTTCCCCATTTATAGTCAGCAGTGTGACTTGCTGAAAGAATGCACAATCCAGTACCTATTGTTCTGTTATCCCTGTTATTTTCTCTAGGGATATGACTTCCCACCCCATTTTCTTCATGCCGATGTCCTCATCCATTTCGCAATTAGATTTCCTTGGTGAGTTCAAGAATCCTCTTCATTCTTTTCACAGTTACCACCAGCATGTCCCTGAACAAGTTCTTGGCTATTATTTTTTTTCTGCTTGAAATTATTTCTTCTAACCTGACAGTTCACGTAACTTGTCCTAAGTATCCCCACACTTCATGCTATTCACATGTAGATGTGCTTGGATTTACTTTGCATGAACTTAGCAAGTACAGTCAAATCACAATTACTTGCATGCAAGCAATCATTGAACTGGTCACTGCTCAGTTTCTCTTCTCTGTCAATATCAGGTCATATGTGAAATGCATAAAGGATTTGACTCTTTCTGAATCCAGAGACTGTCACCTGCAGTTTTGGATGGCGCATGGATAGCTGTATATTAAGGCTAGCATCCTATATCATTCTGATTGAAGCACCCTGAAGCGTTTACTAGGATTATTGGTTAATGTTATGAGAACATCACACCTCAAAAGAAAGTTTAGGTAAGTTCATTTTTGGGTAAGTGGCTCCATTTGTCTTTAAGGAGGTGTGATTTCCAGAGTGTAGTAGAGCCAGACTCTGCTGGAAGCAGTTCAGTCTGGCCAGGCTGGAGTGTTTGTTTGAAATCAGAGTTGTTTCCCGTACCATTTGTTAAAAGCTGTATCATCATGCTCCTTGCTGAGCTTCTGCCTTTCCTGGGAGCTGTAATATATATAGCCAGTTTGATTTAATGGTGATCCCTTCTCTCTGCCAACCCAGCACCCAACATAGGACTCCATCCCCAGGGGAAAGAGGTGAGAATCTGCTGGATCCCTTTGATCCCAGCCAGTGGGGCTGGTTTCTTGTCTCTATTCATTTTATGATCCAGATTCAGATGTCCCCAGACTAAACAGGGAAAAATCCTTACCCTGAAACCCATCCTTGGAATAAGTCTAACTTTGGAGTAAGCCATTAGATGGCTTGAGATGTCTGCTGCCTGTCTCCAGCAGAGAGTGGGACAGTTCAGAGCTTTCTTTGGAGTTTCAGCACAAGAGATCCTCTGCTTGTCTTCTGTGGGGCAGCTTTGCTATCCATAGTGGAGCAACCAGTAATGGTCATGGTGCACTCACATTGCGTTTCTGCATCCTTTCCTTGCAGGATCTAATCCCTCTGCGTGACAGGAATGTAGTGAATCATGTTAAGGATGGGTCACTAAGACTGCTGGGGCAGAAGATCAGCTCATATTTTTAAATAACTCTGATCTGAAGGGCCCATCGATATCGCCTGAGAATATCTTCCCTTAGGTAGTGGCAGCAAGATCAGAGCATGAGGGAAATTTTTGTGTTGCATTCTGGCTCTTCTGCCCAGCATGTAGTGCGACAGTAACAATTTCATGTCAAAAAGTCCTTCCTGGAGATTTTCTTCCACTGTCCTGCTGAATCAGTGGCATCTGAAGATGTGATATGAAGATCTGATTTGGAAAAAACCAGCCAGATAGGAAGTTAAGTACATTTCAGCTGGGCATTTTCCAGCGATTCTGGAGGCCATGCAAACTGCCCTGACCTCACTTGTGGAGTGAGACTATGGAAATGTAATTGTACTTTCAAGTTTGAATAGATCCTCAAGGCCATTGTCTTCAAGCTGCAACATATGTGTACAGTGACCCTAGGAGGACCTGGATCCTGGCTGTTGATAAATGGCATTATTTAATTTATTTCTTTTCTGCCAGTTGCAACATTGGCCAGGGAAACCTGCCCCACCAGTTTTGCCATTACATTCATTTTTGGCTTCTAGCCACACTATAAAGTCAATAATAGTCAATGAAACAATAATGGGAGAGAAGGACTGGGATTAAAGACAGAGCCCATCTCTCACCAGTAGACATGTGACTCCAAGGCTAAGTGTAGGCTTATAATTATTATTAACAAAAGCAACCTGTGAAGGAAATGTGATCTTCCCTTTGTGCCATGTGCATGGTCAAATCTTGAATACGCTTCCTGGGAAAAAGAAACAACCTCCTGCACAGCAGAGAAAGGCAAGGACTCTGCTGAACCTGTGGTTTTCATTTGTCTGGTTTCTGGATGACTGCATTACGTTATGGAAAGTTTTTGTAGTTTCTAAGTCCTTTTGTGAAGATCAGAAAGGTACACTGGATGAAGAAAAATAAATCAAAGTTGTTGTCATTACCTCCTCCCCAACCTTACAGTTTGCTCCAGCAAGGATGTGATTTATGAGAAATTCCCTGGCTTTATTGTGGAAAGTATCAAATGGAAGAGTATATCCATTTCATTCAGCATAGCTTAAGATGATATAGCTGGGAGTTGACTGAGTTAAAATCCCAGGGTATATACTGCCAGAACTCAAGTGGTCTAAAAATACACACAGTGATTTCCTGATGTCCTCCACACTCACCAGAATAGTGCTAATGTGCTGGTCATGGCACAAAATGCTGCATATAGCAGACTGCTAGGAGAAAAAAACACATTTAGCTTTTCAATGCAAGATCTGCTTCAATGCAGTTCAACCACTCTGAACATTCTGTGCCAGGAGGGGTTTTGCCACAGTCCTCACAAACCACCCCTTTCTTTCTCAGGTACCACTGCAACATTTGACCAGATGACTCATTCCTGTACACTTCAGTGTCTGGGGTGAGGCCTTTTTTTGCAAAGAATCCTTTCTTCTCTCATCAAAACTCTCCAGGGTAAGGATTAACTTTTGTTCTGCTGTGTTTGTACAGCACCACACACAATCTTGCATGGACCCATAGAGCTCAGCCCTTCACAGTCCTCTGATGGGCTGCTGCTCCCAGTTACACCTGACTGCAGAGCCTGAGTTTCCTCAGAAGTTCCTGACAGAGCTGCTAACTTCTTATAGATCTGGAGTCAGATACGGATGCCCTAAAACCTAGACACAACACTAAAACACCACCCCAATGCTGGGGTGTGTTTTAGTCTTTGTCCCCAAGAGGTACAGGAGGTACCCAGGAGGTTTAACCTTCTACTTTGCCTATGGATGAGGAAGTCTTGATGGAGATCACATGGAACATACCTCCTGTTTGCCACAAAAATGGCTTTCTGTACCATCCTCCTCATGGGATTCTTATCACGGGCCAAAGCTTTCAGAAGCAGGACGCCAGGTGGAGAAGAATCACATCTAGGAGGACATTAGCAAATTGAGAGGTCTCCTTTTTAAACAATGTCTTAGCCTATGCCCTTTGATGGGTGTGCAAAAGCCTCTTTCAAAGATGGGCCTTCCTGAGAGAAACACAGAGGAATTGTGAAGGTTACCAGCACAAACATGAGGAAATATATATAAAGTTGGGACTGGAGGTGGTGTATGGGTAGGAGAAAGACAGAAGATATCAGATGAAGGGCTTGCCAGGCTTTTGGTTACATGCTCATGGAAATGAGAAGGAAAAGCCTTCTACTTTTCCTCTTAGCATGCTATCCTCATGGCCTATATTTGTCATCTAGGACTTGAACAGCAGAGAAAAAATTTGCATTGCAGTAAAAATAAACTGTCTTTTTTGTTATTGACTATTTTTATCAAATGTTTAAAATGAAGCAGTGCAAAAAAATGAAAATCATACCCATTCTTTTGCCAATTTCAATACAGATAGAGATGGGCTGAACTATTTTTAACAAAAAATAAATACCCCTCTTTGAGGTCTTCCTCTGAATTTCATACCAGGACCCTTTGTGTTCCCTGGCGTGAGTGTTTGATCCAAAAATACACAAAGATCTGCCAAACCACTAACTACAACTGAGAGACAAAGTTGAGTAAAAATGGAGCCAAAAAAAGTTGTGTGTGTGGCTTTTCTTGAGAGGTTAGATCACTTCTATGTTTTTGAAATATGTAAATATATAAATATATATAAGTATATTTATAAATGACTTACTGTTGCTTATCAGGAGAAACTGTGCAGGTGAATCGAAAAACATAGAAAAGACCATTAAAACAGGCACAGGAGAGAGATTACAGAATGGAGAATAGGTCAGGGAAGTTAAACTCAGCTGTTCCATCTTCAAACTGAGAAAAATGATGTTTTGTGATTCTTGATGGAATTATCATGTAAAACCCCATGACACAATATGCAAGCAAACCACAAATTTTTGAGAAATACTAAAAGGAGCTGACAGTTCTGGTGCTGATATAAATGGCAAGACTTGAGATGGGAAGGACTGGTAATTTGCAAGAGTGGACCCAGTTGGCAAAAATCCGATTGCAGAATCAAGGCTTTCAAGCAGAAATGGGGCTGCAGGCTGGGAAAAGAGGCTGGCACCTGGCAACTGGTACTCCTAATGCCAGAAGTAGGAAGGTATTGCTCAGTAGATCATTTTGTTCTGTCCCCAGCTGGAAAAAAAAGGCTGACCAAGGAGTACCACAGCCCTGTGGAATTATGACTGCTATATACCACCAGTATATTTAACTGCTGAGAGGGATCCCAAAAGGACAATCACAAAACTTTCTTAGAGAGTGGGCTAAGTGCAGAAATGGGGTGTTACCTTAAGTGGTAGCAAAGCTTCCTTGTGAAAGATTCATGTGGATTTACACCACCTAAGCCCAGTATTCAGGACAAAGTAAATTTGAAAGTGCACACATATTTGACATACTTACCCAAGTAAGTATGGCACACATATCTTTTCTTTGCGCACACATATTTGACTTTCAATTATCTGGAATGAAATAAGTGAAGCCAGTATTTCTTCTTTGTGACACACCAGAAGGTCCTGAAAGGAACCAGAAGAGGTGACTGTCTTCCAGAAAACATTTTCAGAGTATGGTACTTTTCTGTCATTCATTTACCTAAATGCAACCTTTTCACTTACATTGAGAGTTTTGTGTTATGTTTCATCTCAATGACCCAAATACTGATATGGGTCACAAATTGGACCTGACAATCCAATCCAGGGACTATATCTTCCCAGACAGTTTTGATGGTGTCTTGTCCTCATTCAGCTGACAAAGAAATAGAGGAAGGATCTTTCACACAAAAGTAACATGAAGGATGCTTTACTATTTATAGAGAGGAGAGCTTTTAAGCACAAAAAAATTTGTGTTAGGTACATAGCTTTCACTGGAATTGGGAGGCCTGTCTTCTGTTTGCAGTTTAAAATGTCTCCTGTCTCAAACATAGTCAGCTAAAGCATTTAAAACAGAGAGGAAAAACATTCAAGACAGGGAGGCAGGCTTATTTTCTGGTACAGTAGGAACGCCAGCTTTATCTGGATGAAACAAGCCAGAGATTAAATTTAGTTCCTCAAAAGGATGGTGAATATCAAACATTACTGCAAGGTTTGGATAAGCCTTGTTTGTTTGGATTCTTATCCATTCCGCAGGCAAGAATAATTTTCTCTCCACAAACAGAGATGTTTCCAAACCCAGTCCCTCTTTACCAAACCAAAGTGTTAGACCTAGAGACAGCAAACGTTCCCCAGACTCTGTGTGTTTCCTCCACACAGCTTCCCTATCAGCCCCAAAATCTGAGCTCTCCCAAGCTTCCTGTTTTCCACAGTTGCATTCTCACTTTCATGGTATTTTCTGAAGCATACCCCACCACAGCTGGTGTAGCTTCTGCTTGGGAAAATATTATTTTCCTGTACTGCTGCTGAATCCCCAGCAAAGCCCTGCACAGACACCTGCACAAAAAAACTCCTCTGAGAGCTCTACCATGGTCAGTCAGTCCTATTGATACTTATCAAGGCCAGACACCTAGTCTCCAAAGCCTAGAAATTGTTTAATATTCCAGAGGAAAGTGATTTCAAACTGCTTCACACCTCCCTTGCCCAGCTGTAGGAAAAAACATAGCACAGGGGGAAGTAAAAATGTTCCTTGTCTGTCCCATGCCCCTGCTTGCAAATAGCTTAATCCTGAAAGCAAATTTCACTGCTATGTTGCCTTTGTGTAGTGAGCAACATTTTTTTACAACATCTTTAAAAAAAACCAAACAAAAATCTTCCATGAAAAATGGCTTTTAATCGGAATGAAGAAATGTTTGAAGAAAATGTCCGCTTTGGTAAGTACCACTTGCGGTTTCTTTTACTTTTCAAATTCTGCCTTTTCAGAACAAGAGATCTGATGGGACACTGGTGGGTGGAAGGCACATGGATGCTCTCACAAACAGTGGGATTTGCCAGACTCTGGCACCATCATTTACAAATAGGTACTCTATGATGGGGCCCTTGCTAGCAGGTGATGCCAAGAATGGTAGGTCCCTGGGGTTATTTTACAAGGGCCAGATCCCTCTGGCCTAGACAAACAACCTGATAGACAAACACCCTCTAAGCTGATCCCCTAAACACTTCATGGAAGATAGGATGTATTCTGGTGATGGCTCCTCCTGATGCAACTCCTGTCAGTAGATGATGAAGACCCAAGAGAGCACCTGGAAAAACCTAGGATGGTGAAAGACATGGGAGTGCTACCAGATCAATCCCAGATCAATCTGGGGACGTGGGGTGCTCCTGGAAAAGACCTGCTCAAAGGAGATGACTCCAGGTAGTTGTTTCCACCTCTGGCTGCTGAGGCTGCTGTGTCTGGGCTTAGGTGTTTGTCTCTCTCTCCTCTCGGCAGTCCCTGCTCCCCTGTCTGGCTCATCCTCCCTTTGTTTACTCACCTGTGAGATATACTGTCTCAAGGCCAGACTGCTGGCTTCCCGGAGCAGGCAGCCTGAGAAGCGCAGCTGCCTGGCCCATGAGTTATACAGTCATGTGCCAATCCTTTTGTAGGGTAGATGCACATGAATGTAGGGCTTGTAATGAAAAGTGAACAACAAAACATGGGGTGAGCAAGGACATGGCAGGCGTGCCCTGGTGAGCAAGGGCCTGGAGGCAAAGAGCCCTGGGGAGAAGCAATGGACAGCCCTGTCCCTTTGTCCTCTCCCCTGTGCCACCCTACTCCAGCCCACCACTACCCCCATCTCACCCTGTGGTCAGGCTGCTAAAGCAGGAGGACAAGGAGATGAAGGAAATGTGGCACCTCACCACCTGAGAAGACCCCAAGTGTGCATCCAGGACAGATGCAGAAAGGACTTCTGCTCTCCCTCCTGCTCCCACCCTGCCTCCTGACCCTCCCAACCATGGGGGAGTTGCCTGAGTGCTGGCTGGAGTCTCATTTCTGGCTCAGTTCAAACAGTGCTGACATGATACTTACCTGCCCTTCTACTTCTGTGTGTCCCCAGGACAGGGAGTAGCTGGATGGGCTCTTTGATCATCCACACTGCAGCTGGGTGTGTGCAGGTCTGCTGTGGGTGGAGATGTGCACAATTAAGCACAGAGAAATCAATGACCTTCATTCTCACCGAAAGCAGGATGGTGAAGAGAGGTCCTGGGAGCCAGGGATGGAGATAATACTGTGTCATTTAGGGCACAACTAAAGCTTTCAGACATCATCTCTGAGTTTTTATGCATTGGGTTCACATGGCTTGGCCCATCACTGGAGTGAGGGCTTTCCAGAGTCAGCTTGTGCCCTGTGCCACAGCTGATCTGTCCTCTGGTGAATGCTGTGTGGAAAGGTCCAGTCACACAGGTGATGATTTCGAGAGGGTCTGTGAAGAACAGAAAATGACATTGTTCTGTCTTGGCCTGCCAGGGAGCCCCTCTGCTGCACAGGTACTGTATATAACATACAGGATGTTAATTCAATTTTCATGTACATTTTGGAGGGGCTGAATGTGGCCTTTGTCTAATGTTTTGGCTCACAAGGGCTTTTTCATAAGAAATTCTATTTAAATGAAATAGAAAACTTTCTGATAGTTACCAAACACCGGGAGACAATGGCAGGCTATATCTGTTCATCATCATCAGCCATTAATTTATCCTAGGAAGGAATTTCTTGGTGATAATCCTGAGTGAAGGCGTGCTTGTTTGCATGACTGGATGGGATCCAGCATTGATAGCACCTTGCTGAACCCTTTGGAGTGTCAAGCTGAAATTACAGGAGAGATGTAATAAAGCTTGGGAAGCACTAACAAAAAACCCCATTCTCAGCTGCACCATAAGCATCTTTCCATCCTGGCACAGGAGGATATGAAGAACAAGAACAGATGGGCAAAACACCGACATGCCTCCAGCAAGAGGTACTATAAAGACCAAAACACATAAATTTAAAAAGGACAAACAGGAACATGTTAGAAGGGATAATGGGAAAAAATGAGCTGGTGGAAAGTGGTTGTGGTAAGAGTGGGGTGCAGGAGGGCAGCACCACAGCAAACCAGGAACCTGAAAGCTGAGTGCTGCTGGGCACCCAGTGCTGCTGAGCCCTGCAGCTCGAGCTGCCCTGTACAGGTATGTGCATCGTCTCCCCTTAAATACACCCTACGGCCTTCCCAGGCACTGCGTGCTGCTGCCTCACACCTTTAGCATCAGAAACCAATCCCCAGTCCCTAATTGGGCTCTTCCTTTCCTCTGCTCAAGCTCATTAATTATTATACCACCCCTGGAGATGTGATAATTAGCTCATTAGGGGATACTTTAGCCTGCCTAGAAAGCAACAGTTGCAGCCATCAGGAGAGAGGAGAGTGTCTGCGTGCAGCCATCTCAGTGCCAGATGGAGTCCAGGTTTCAGGTGAAATTCTGCCTCAAAGAATTGACTGAGAAAGGAAGCCTTTTTTTTTTTTCTTAATGATGTTGGATATGTTCCAGGATCTTGCAGAAAAAAGTCGACTTAGATCCCGAAGGAATTAATGCATCAGTTAGCTCCAACTAAAGCTTCTAGGGAAGTGATAAGAAGGCATAGTAAATATTTTACCAGGGGCTAGGTCCAAATATCTGAACTACTGTGAGGCAAATTAGTGGCTGAGCTCCTATCAAGAGCACCTAGCAGAGCCCAGCTCCGAGGACGACGCATAACCTTGTTTAACCCCAAGGAGGTGTCAGTGCTTCTGTGGCAAGTTTCCATCCTGCCTCTGGCAAGCTGGGCACGGTCCAAGACTGCTTGTGCTTTCCTTCACCAGTACCACAATGAATAGCATTCCCCTCTCCCACGCTGGCCAGGGTTTCCAGAAGAGCTCACGTTCTCCATTTGCACTTCAGGTGATTTCAAAAACGTGAGCACTTTGTCACCTCTTGGTGGGAGCTGAGACCTCTGAGTCTGGGTGTGGGGAGCCAGCTGGGCAGCCAGGGCGCTGAAGGTATGAAAATGCCTTTACCTGCTGCTTTCAGGCAACAGTGGGGGACTGCAGAGCAGGAGACAAACTGTGGGAACAAGATGAGTATATCATGTGTAAAGGCCATGGGGTCAACAGGCAATTAATGAAAACCAGAACTATTATTTGTCCAAGTGATTGCAACAGGTTGGGTTCCAAAGAACCCAGTCTTCACCAGGGGAAGCTGGACCTTGTCGGTCTGCCAGAATGCCTTCAAATGAGGCAGCAAACAGGTGGCTAAACTGATTCAAATGATTTGTTAAGGGATTGTCAAACCTTACTGGCTGAAAAGCTGTCAGAGAAAAAAAAAGTAAAGGAAAAATGTAAAGAAAAAATTGTAAAGAAAAAAAATGCAAGTGACTTACTCCTACATTAGTCCTCAGGCTATGGGCATGTCTGTGAGGTGTTTTGCAGCCAGATACTGATATACTGTCTGAACTCTGAACTGATCAGACACCACAGGATAGCACTGACCCTAAAGTAACCCAAGCTTGGGTTTTTCAGGGTGATAACTCCTTGAAAGCAGCTTCCACTCAACTCTACACACAGAGAGATCTTGAGCATGCTTGCTCAGTGCCTGGGCAGCGTGCAAAGTCATGGATGGATGTAGCCTGAGAGAGAAGCTTAATTAATAGATGCAGGCAAGGTCCTAGAAGGCTTTATTCTGAAGCAGAACACAGGGAAAAGGGCATACTCAAAAATGTGAAAACCAAAACACAAAATGTAACGTAGAGAAGAGAAGCACCAGTATAGTTATTTGTGGCAGTGAGTCCCAGGCATCACCCCTTGCTTAGCAGGCTGAATTTCTCATGTCAGTGTAATTAATGTGAATGGGTAAAGATAACAGTAACAATGGCTAAATAATAATAAAAAAAAAAAAGTAGAAAAGCTATTGAAAAGTTCACAGAAATTTTCTTCAGCACCTGAGACTCCCTGCATTAAAGATGAAAAGGCAGACATCTCTGCCTACAGTCAGGGTTTCTGGATGGTCCAATGGGGCAGGAAGGACACCAGTACCTGAGGGACTTGGTCAATATTTGCAGAAATATGGAGCTCAATAGTGTGTATTGTTCTTTGCACTCAGTTTGTGTCCTGGCATGATCAGGTTCCCACCCTGCCACACCCTGGTGGGCAGCTGCCCACAGTGATGCAAACCCTACTACTGGCTCTGCCTGGCACGGATGCTGGCAGACAGGCTTTGGGGCAAATGGCCACTTGGATGGGCTCCCTCTGGGCTGGCTTAGGAAGGACAGAGCCTGGAGACACCATCACGGTGGGCAAAAGACAAAAAGAGCCACTGCTAACATTCTACCTGTCTTAGGGCTTAAATTTAACTCTTGGGTCAACCAGAGCTGCCAGCATGGCACCTTCTGCCAGCATAAAATGGCCTTTAAAGTGGGAAGGGAAATGAGTATGTAACACAAACAAATAAAAATTGGTTGACCAAGAATTCAGGGAGGGCAGTATAACTGCACACAAAACAGAGTTTTGCCTCAACCACCAATTTACCTTGTCTTGAGGGCACTGGAATATGTTAAGAGGCATCCAGTGGCCACAGACGTCTGCCGCTCACAGCCAGGGCCCGGCGAGCGGCGCCAGCACTTGCTCCTCCTTGAGCCCTTCCCAGCTGGCAGACCTGGTGCCTTCAGTTCTGCATCCCAGGCCAAAATGTGGCTCTGACAGCCCCTGGGCTGGCCTTTCCCACTCCTTGCTGAACACCTCCTTGGTATGCCTGGTGAAGGGTCCCGAGGAAATCCCACTGGAGCTGAGGAAGATGTGAGGATTTGGGAATGTACATCCAGCAAGAAGAAGCAGTGGCCACTGAGCATGGCCCTTGCAAAGCATGGCAGAAAAGCTGGAGAAGAGTGAAATATATTTGATTCCCCCACCTGGAAGGGATGTTTTATGGTGGCTTCACTGCAGGCTAAGCAGTCATGAGACCATAAGGGAAGAAATGCCCTTTTTTTGCAGTGGCAAGTCCCAGGCAGAGGACTAGGGCAGCTCTGCCATTCTTAGCTGTCTGGAAACATGCTTCCCACTTTAACAATGTTAAATACAGATGCGTTTAGAGGGCAAAATTACAGAAATGAGCTTCAGCTTTTGGTTGTGGGGTTTCTGATATTGTTTCCGGGCTTTTTTCCATTTCCTTTATTTGTATGCCATTGCATCATTTTCCCTCATGCCGTCCTCTGCCAGAGCTGCCCTGAGGAGCAGATTGACCTGTGTGAAGCTCCTTGGACCGTGCTGCACATCCAGCTTGATGCAGCATTGCTAAACAAAAGAGGGGGCCCAAGGGAGCCGTGAACCCTGTGGCAGGGCTGGTGGCGTCCTCCAAACCCAGCTTCTGCAGAAAGCTCAGTGCCTGTGATGTTCCCTCCTCTGCCTACAGGGACATCTCTGCGGTCCTGGGAGCTAATTTTAAGTGCTTTGTCGGTGGCTGTCGAGCTGACTGCAAAGACAGACTCATAGGTGTCTGTCAGAGACAGACAAATTCAGTAATTTGTCAGAGGTCTGGCATTTTCAACCCCTGTTTTCAACTGGTTCAGGCTGGAGCCTCTTAAAGGCACAGCTGTCCCCAAAACCAGTGAGGAAAATGTTGCTAAGCCTGCATGGCCAAATCGGAGCAGCTATGGGTCATTGCAGCCCCCAGCCACAGATGGTTAGCTTTTTAACCCAGGCTATCTTATCTCACGCTTTAGACTTCGGGGAGGCTGGGTCCAGCTCTTGGCGCCTCAGCCAGGAAGCTGGCTGCCTTGGATGTCCTCCAGTGCTTATTTACAACATACATATGCAGTGTGGCCATTGATTTATACTGCAGGCAGGCTCCGCCCCAAAGAGGCAGATTTAGAAGCAGTGTCTCTTCAAAGCAAAACCAGGCTCCACTTTACTTTGCCCTCAGCTAAGCCTCATCCTATCTGGATGCTCAAACACAGGTAGTGGTGGTGGAATTCTTGGCAAAGGCCCCCAGCAGAAATTTCCTGTCTCTTACATCAGTGTCTTGGTTCTCCACAAGCACTGACGCTCTCCAGGCTCTGTAAGGGAGTCTAATGGTGCTCCTGGACAGATTTAGGTTCCTAACTTAGCACCTTTCTTTGAGAAAGTTGGCCTTCATGTTTCAGGACCAAAGTATTTCTGCATGGTGGACACACTGTCATCCCTTCTATTCCGGCACACTACCACCTATACAAACACACCAGCCATGCTAAAACAGCCAAATCAAAGTGGTTTTTTCTTCCTAGTTTTTTTCTTCCTCTGTTTTCCATGTTCTCCATGTGGACTATTTCTGTCCTTCATCACCCAGTCTCCTCTCAAAATGAGGCTCACACACCTAAAGGGAAAAATGTCCTCTTTGTGGCATGAAGGGGGAAGTCAGTGCCGAGGCTGGGCAAGTTTTGGCTAGCTGATCTCTGCCCCACAGCTGCAGCTGGGCACCCCACTCTGCTGAGCTCTTCTCCCAGCACCCGCAGCCTTATGGCTCCACTCCACTGGCCAAAGCCTGGCTGGAGGCAGCTTCACTCCTGCTTTTCTTCAACAGATCTCCCTTTTCTTGGGCACATGAATCATTCTGTGACATTTTCAAGGATCTGCCTGGTGCTCGGGATCAAAGGCTCAGCACCTTCCTTGCTTGTGAACTTGTGCCAGCATTTTCATAAAAAAAATAATTGTGTGCCTTGTTCAACAGACCTGGCTAATGGCAGGTTCTGAGAAGCACCTAAGTACCTGGTAGTGGAGATGTAATAAAACCTGCTATACTTAGGCCCTTTCAGGCGCTTCCAATTATAAAAATCTATTTTTGTTTCTTTGTAACCATCCTTTTTGAAACTGTTCTTAACAAAGAGCCCCAACCTTTGAGCTATATATTTCTCTTACATTAAAAAGCCCACATATTGTTTTGCTTATTTTGAGCTGAGCATTTGGAAAAAAAACAAACAGGTTTGCTAGTGAGAGAGCTATTTTTCATGTTTGTGCAAATAATGAATGGTGTGACTTATAAAAATGAAAGTCCACAAAGGATGCAAAATTTCCCTTTCCAAAAGAGAGTTCTAAGCATGTTTTCTGAGGTGTTTTTGAGAGGAGGCTGCAGGGCTTGTGGTCTTGCTCACGGACAGAAAGGGCTCTCAAAGGCAGGGAAAAGCTCTCGGGAGAATCACTGAAGACTTCCTATGCCTTGCCTGGCTCCATGCTCACTTCAAGGCAATGCAAGAAACAATTACCAGTGGGGAACAATTTCGTCCTCACTTGATAATTTGGGAGTATGATCTATGAAAAAACAGAAAAAAAGAAAGAACAGCCCCTTCTGACTTCAGTAGGAGAATGGATGAGAAAGTCTGGAGCATTTTAGCTGCTTTCTAAACAAAAAATAAAGAGGAATTTCACTATCATCGTTGTTTTCCTTTCTTTCCAATTTAACAAGTGAAACTGGAAAATATAAACTCAAAGACCAGCTCTGCACTGAGATTCACTGACCCAATTCTGTAACAAGAGTGCAATTCAGGCATAAACATCAAATGTAAATCTATATTTCTTTTAAATTGGTCACGTCCTCTCCTACTACATTATAATTTAGTGGGAAGGATGCTGCACTTGGGGTGGACATGAAAGAGCAAGAAGAGCAGCCTGATGCGCAGGCTGGGGTGCAGTTCCTGGGGTCCGATGCCTCAGCCCCTGCCGGTCCCCTTCTCACGGGAGACCTGAACAGCAGCGGCGCTGGGAGCCTCAGCTGCTCAGGGGGCTCCAGGCAGTGCACAGAGCCATGTGCACCAAAGGAGCTCACTGCAAGGCTGGTTGTGCAGCTGGGCACCCCGGGCAGGCGGTGTGGGGAGGGTGGCTGACTCAGCGGGGCAGGCTCTGGGCAGCCAGGAGCGAAGGGCGCTGCCTTTCTGCCTGCCTGGCGCAGCACAGGCCTGAGAGCGGCCTGCAAGCCCAGGGCCATGGGCACAGCAGCCTGCCCGCTTTCCCATCGTGTCCATGCTCATCTGCCCTGCCCCAGGGCCTTCTGGAGTCTGTACAGAGACAGTCAGCTCCAGACTGTCTCTGCCAGTACATGCACACTCGAACCACTTGTGTGTCCTGGTGTAGAAACAAGCATAAGTTGACATAAGGGACAAGGGTCATGGCTTGGTGACCAGCCTTGGCAAGGTGCTGCTTCCCATATAGATGGAAGGCTGTGCTGAAACAGGACGCCTATGGGGCCAGAAGTATAGAGAACAATGTACCTTGGTGTGCAAAGGGTTTTCAGGGGTAGCACCAAAAGTGGTTGATTTAACCAAGAGATCATGGATGGGTGGAGAGGCCTCTGGCAGGGCTTTATCCCATCACCTTTCATTCCTTGGCTGCTGACCTTTCAACAGCACACTTAGGAGTCAGGGATAGATTAGTACTATCCAGTCTTTTCATGGTATGGCGCTGTTTGTAGGTTCCTCAGAGACAACCAAACCAGGAGAGACATCAAGCACAAGCACACCAATGCTAAAGGTAGTATTATCCATGTGTGGTTTTAGATGCTTTGTATTAGCCTGGGTTAGGGAAGAGCATCATCAGTACACAGACTTTGAGGTGGCTTGGTACTGTGTGTGGATAAGGTGGCTATGGGCTCCTGGTTTATTGCTATTTCTCCAAGTGCTCCTTTGTCCTGTGAAACCTCTCCCCAGCCCTGCTGTGAGGCTGTGTGCAGGATGTCCTGCTGAAACCCCTGTCAGATCCAGCAATCCTGCAGAAGGGTAAGTGACATGCTCTGGTGCTGCAGGCTCTGGGTATCTCTTGGGAATTAGGAACTTTTGTGGTGTTGTGGTTGGTTTTGGACATAACTGAGGGAGGAGACATGGGGAGAACAACAGCTTTTACTGGATCAGATGTTATGGGTGGAGAAAAACAAGTGAACTTTTGTCCATATATGTCCTCCTGAGGGGTGCCCGAACACTTCCCTGATTTTTCTGCCCATATCTGTAGGTCCAATGAAAGCTGGTTCTGGCCCCTCCGAAACTTGCTGTGGGAGCCTAAAGGCAGTTTGAAAAACCAAACCAAAGCAACAATGTGTAATTGTCTGTAATCAGAGACAATGTTCTCTTAGCTCAGTTTTTCAGTCAAGCAGGATAAACGCTGACACGTTGCCCACAGCTGAAATCAACTTTTGGCAACAGAATGTGGCAAAGCAAAGAGCACCTTATAGTGTCTATGACTGGTACTGCTGAAGCTGCTCATGCACTGGTCTTCTCCTCAGCTCTGCTTGCCCCAGTACAGGGCAGCACACTGCAAAGTGCTGCTTCCAAGAGCATGCAGTGGAGAGCGCCTCCAGGAAACAGCTCTGGGCTTGCATTTGACCAGCAGCGACGCACCTTCTGCTGTTCCTAGGCAGACTAGGGGTCATCTCAGCCAGAGGAAGAGAGGAGGAAGGAGACCAGAAACAAGAGCCACGGGAGGAATCCAGACAGAGAGAGAGAGCGGGTCGGTGGAGCTAAGATCTCCTTGGCTGGCGGATGCCTGGCCCGCCAGGGGATGGTTAGCATGCGCAGAATGAGGAGCACGGCTGCAAGCACTCACACTGTCTGGCCCGGCAGCAGGGAGGTGACCTTGACAGCCTGCTCCAAGTGCCAGGGTAGCCGGAGGCAGGAGGGCAGTTGGAACCCTGTCAAAGAGCATGGATCCCTCCAGAGGGAGAAGGAAGCATGAGCCATAGCAACTGAACTTGTTTATAACTTGTGTTTCTTGGTATGTGAGTGACAGGAAGGCAGGAGGTGTCTGAGGCAAGAAGCTCCTGCCTGCACACAAGAGTATCTAGTTTAGTAAATTAGCCTCCTTGTTGCCTAAAATATTCTTACATGTATGTGCTTTACTATCATCTCTAATCATTATAAATACACTCACAGGTATATAGATGATAGATATAAATAGATAGAGACATAGGGATAGATGTATAGATAAGCCTGTCAAGTTCCACTGTGCTATGGGCTGCATCCAGTCACATTTCTGCCTCACTCTTTGGTGTTCCCAGTGCACTGCAGCCAGTCTTCAGTGCATGGGTACCTGCATCTGCTTTCCTTGGGGTTAACAGGTTGACAGCTTAGGAGCTGCAGATTCTAATTTCCATCCAAAAGGCTGATGAAAATCTGGAGGGGAGTAAAATCCAGGTTGCATTGCAGAAGCACAATTTCAGCTGTGTTTTGCAAAGGTGTTTTAAAGCTGTCTCATTTCTTGGAAAAAAGTGCTCAAACATAAACTATACCTTAAAACAAGAACTAAGGGCTTCTAGAAGGAAAAATATTCTGTAAGTTCAGTTTTAGTGTAGCTGGATGTGTAACTTGTTCTAAACACCCACAGTCTTTTACGTGCACTCATCAGTAAAACCCACTTCCTTCATCCCTGGGATAATAGGGCAATAAATGGGAACATCTCTCCAGAACCCTCTATGATCCAGAGCAGCTTTACTCAATCTGCAAGCTAGACAGCCTCCAAGCCAAGCAACATGCAGAAAATCAAAAATGGAGGGAAATAGAAAAAGACAAAATAAAATGCATAGCTTTTCACCCAAATTTTCATCAGCTGAATATAAATATTGTGGCTGCACTGAAGGAAACCCTTGGTGCAGTTCAAAGAGGGTAGAGTGATCAGGGAAGAAGGAAGCCCTTACAACTATCAATAAATCTGCAGCTCACACAGCTAAGAGGTGCTTCATGAGACCAGGGAAGACCATGGCTCCCATTTCTGCTCAGGGTTCAGCAATACTTTTATGAAATGCCTTATTCAAAATCCACTGAAGCCTTGACAAATGTCTCCTACCCACCTGCTTGGACAAATGTTGGTTGTGGATCCATCCCAAAGCACTGAATCTAAGCCATTTTCCTTGGCCTACCTGTGGCAAGTCTGTACAAGCTTTTAGTAATAAAATGCTTTGTAAGTGTAATTCAGTCTGTTGAGAAGGGCTATGGCAAAATTGCCTCATCCTCCAAAAGAATTCTCCATTTTATTATCCATTACTTTAAATATTTTACCTGTTAATTTTCCTGCTCCTTTTTTGGAGGTTTTTTTTGTTTGTTTGTTTGGTTGGTTGGTTGGGTTTTTGTTTTTGTGGGGGGGTTTTTTGGGTTTTTTTTGTTTGTTTGTTTGTTTGGGGGTTTTTTTTGAGTGCTTGACAGCGCTGCTACAAGCTGTTCCCTCCACAGTAGAAATGAAGAGCCATTCCAAACCTGTGCCTTGAGAGCCAAAAATTGAGCTGTGCCTGAAGTAGGCTGGAGTGAGAGACATCAGTAATGCCAAGAAGCGCCAGCCAGGACGCTGTTCTGGGACAACATCTGGTACCACTTCAAGGAGCTAGGGGATGGAAAAGACAGAGCTCTGTGAGCATTGTCTCATTCTTTTTTTTACTATTAGTGTTATTTTATTGTGCTAAGCACAAGGCATCAGAAAAAAAAGCACAGCAAGCAAACAAAGAAAGAAAAAACTCAAGCCTCTGGAAAACAATACTCCTAATAAAGTCACAACTCAGTTATTGAGGTTGGTTTGGTGGGCATGCATGGATGGTGTCTCTCAGACTTAAAGAGAGGAAACAACCAGGTGAGGAGCCCCTGCCCTCCATCACAGCTCTCCTGCTTGCAGTGATGCAAGGAGAATGAAGGCAGCAAAGAAGGAAGGTGACACATGGATGTGACACAGGGAGGTGACACAGTGAAGGCACCACAGCAGACTCACACCAGTTTCTGGAGGGCAGAGCTGTTCAGCCTTCAGCACTTTCACAGGATGCTACAGGAGTCCTCTCAGCCTGAGATGGAGCTCGCTCACTGTGGGGTATCACAGAGGGCAGGAGGGGTAGAAAAGGTTGGGGGTAGAAATCACAGGGCACTTGCTGCATTGATCAACTCAGGAAATTGCTTTGGTCCTGTTTGCTGAAAGCTCAAAGAATATATAAAGAAAAAGATGACTCTTTCCAAGTCTATTTTTAATACACTTTCCCTAAGTATTTCTTGTCAGGCAGAAAATAATTAGCAGGATAAACGAGCCACTGGTCTGAGCTCATGTCCTAATAACTTTTGACAGCCATAGAAAATAGCAAGGGACAAGAAGAAGGCATCCCATTCCTTTCTGACCTACAAGGCAAATCACCTCATTTCCATTCATGTTTCCCAGTGATCTCTGATCCCTTCCTACTTTGAAAGGGGACTGGACTAGGTCACTTTCTGGCAGTAGCCAGTAGTAGTAGTCCTACCCCAGATAACAACAATCTAACAATAGGATGCTGGTGCCAGAGGAATTCAGCCAAACCTACACTGGCTGAATTCTTCCCGAGCTCTGATCAGGAATAGGCAACAACTCAAGTGATTAAACTTGATTAGACTTTATTCTTCAGAGAATAGGGTAGACAATTCTGATTTCACTCTTTTAGGACACCCTTCAGTAAAGCAAGGACCACATGCTCTACAGGCAAATTGACACTCCAAAAGAGTAGAAGTGACCGAGATTTCCAGGTAAAATGTCAATCACTCAGAAGTGATTTTGCTTTTTCCCTGTGGACTTTTGTGTCTTTGGAACCCCTGGATTCAAATATCCTTGGCCAATGGCAAAGCTCTTCCAGCAAACTTTCCCATCTATTCCTGTCTTTTGTCTCCCCTTCCTTAAGATATTCCTTCTTAAAAGCAAACTTTGTTCTTTTCTTCTCTTGTGCTGGATTCCCACATTCTCTGTTTCCATGTGGAAGAGTTATTGAGACTCAATTGCTGTGCTGGAAACAATCTTGAGTCCTCATCAGCATATAGTTCTGCTAAACTGTTCCTACCTAATGATCCATTCCTGTTTTCCATACACTGCTTCAGAAAGATGAGTCCTAATCTATTGCAAAAAACATAATCACAAATGCTGGTTTTAGGTTGGTAAGGGAGAATTCCCTGAAGACTCACAATCTTGTAACAACCCCTCCACAACCAGGTATCATCTCTACTCATGCTCAGGACATTGCAGTTTTTCCTATCTTGGCTGCATGGCAGAAGGGGATTTATCTGGGGGACAATTATACCAGTCTGTCCTAAAAACTCATCCTTTACTATGGTTTCTCAAGGGAAATAAGCCATTGTTTCTAGTATTCCAGAGTCATACTGTCTGCTGAGATCCCTGTTCAACACATACTGTTATTTCTGCAAGAGAACATCTCTGCTGCTGCTATCTGCATTTCAATTTCCTGTTAGTCTCACCCATTTATTGTAGAACACATCTGCCCCATAACAAGTCCACAACCAAAGGACCTCAGCCTTTGGAAGGCTGCATGGTGGTCAGATCATGACAGTGCAAATTGTTTGAAACCATGAGCTTTTTACAACATGTCTGCACAGGTCCTTGAACAAGAGGAGGCCATCAAGATACACCTGCCAACCTGGTGATACAGTGTGGTGCCAGCAGGAGCAAACTCCACAGCTGTGAGGGAAAGGAATGGGTTTTAGTGAGGACTTGAATCAGCAGGTTCTTCTTTCTTTCAGTTCTGCTTGCAGCCCTGTAGTGATGATGGGGGCTATCCTTCCTCAGCCAAGAAGTGACAAAAGCTTCTATCAGTAGCTCTGACCATTGACAAATATTCCCTGAAAAATATAAATATGTTGGACTGTTACAGCAAAGCAGGTGAGCAAAGCCCTGCCCAAGCTTTACTGCCCCACTTCAAACTCTTCTGATATAAATCTGTATCCTGGGTGTGAAAAGGAAGGGCTGTGTATGTGATGTGTCTCTGGAGAATGCATGTGAGAAGACGCAGACCAGCAAGAATTGTGGCTCCACCTTTCTTATTCCCTGTGGAGCCGCTGGAGACCCGTGCCAGTCAGACCTGGCTATTGTTGGCCATTGAGTGCCACTCCGTGGGAAAGCAGTGCTCCCATAGCCTCGACATGCTCAGTGAGAAGGTGTTGGTTCTCACAGTGTTTTCAAAGAAGGTACAAGTATTTCCAGCTTATTGAAACATTTGTTTTGACTTTAATCACACTTTATAGAAGTCTTTGAGTTTTGTCTATTAGGTTTCCATGCCATAATATTATGACGGGTCATAGCATAATAGTGTTACTGTTTTGACTCCAAAGCATGCTGTAACATGGGTCAAGCTGATGAAATCAAAATGAAATTAATGTTTTATTTTGACAAGATTGTGTTTCTCTTTCATTTGTTTGATAAAGTCAAAGCAAAAATGTCAGCAGGATTTTTCCATGGTGCAGTCTCAAAATTTCATTTTCTCATTCAGGTGTGGATTTTGAATGGGCACCATAACCTTGTTTTGTGCTCAGATCATAATGGAAATATTTTACATGGATAGCACCTCAGAGTAACAGACTCTACTTGACTCTTTAGCAGTTTAAAAAAGCCTGTTGCAGAAGTGCAGTCTTAAACTATACTTTGAACTATACCACTTTCTATTGTGTAGTTCCCAGTCACCCATCCCTTCTGTTCAGCCAGCAGGAACCCAGTCCAGAAACAGACTGAGAAGGAAGAACTGCAGAAACACTGGGGGTTGTGTCCTGTTGGACCAGGGAGCCTCCAAAATGTGGAATAAAATTGTCCTAGAATAGCAGGGTTTCTGTAAAGGGTCAGTCATGTAGACATACTCTCTGTGGCTGTAAGCCTGATGCAGCTTTTATTCATGTAGCACCCAGAAAGCACAATCTTTTAATCCTCTTCCTAGTCCTTGCTTTTCACATATGATGTTAGACAAGTGTTTGCTCCTGCTTTCCCCTCCCCATCTTTGTCTACTAGGACTGAAGTGTTTCTGGGACTGAGACTTAATTACTATGTGTACAGAGCACCTGGGGCACCGTGGGGGTCTTGATCTCTGCTTCTGGTGACTGATAATGTATCCTTTCTATTGTGCAGTTTTCTACTCTGAATACTGACTTTCATGGTAATATATTTATTTCCCTTATTTATTCCATCTCTTTTTTTCCCCTCCCAGAGCTCCCCTTTGTTTGCTTGGTTGTGCTCTGATGCACAGGTATTTATCTAAATGGGGTCTGCTATTTGTACCTGCCCAGGTGGCAGGTAAGATGCAAACATCAGACACCTCTTTACACATCCCCAGGTTTCCTGAATGATTGATTAATTGCTTTCTCCCTTATCAGCCTTTCTTGCTCATAACTGGGGGTCAGCTTGCATGGACTAACACCTTCAGGGAGGCCCTATTTCCTATATACACCAGCTTTACTGGCTTCTTATTATCTCAGCCCTATCTGTACCTTTGTTCAATTCAAGACGTAATTAAACTCAAAGCCAAAGCAAATGTCAGGGTGATAATGAGAAAGATAAGATTAAAAAGAAGTCTTTTTTTTTTTTTAAGACCTTACACATACCTGAAGTGCCTGCTGGCCCACAGGCAGTGGAAACTTTCCTTTCTTGCTTAGATATAGTCAGAAAAGTGAGCATGTAAAAAAATGGCAGCACCTCACTCCAGGTGTGTGCTGCTGAGAACAGCACCTACCTGGCAAAGCACTCAAGCATGTAAGTATTTGCCCCGAAATTGTTTACTCATATGCTTAAATTTAAGCACGTGCTCTAGTGTTTTGTTCAACCAGTGCCTCAGCCCAGTGCAGCTTGAGTGGGTGTAATTCAGCGGGTGCAATTCCATTCATTTCAGTAATGCCATGGGAGTCACTCTGGGCTGGAGCCGTTGCCTTCAGTCTGCAGCTCCTGCCGAGAGCCCTCAGTGCAAGCCAGGGCTCTGCCCTGCTGCCCAGCTTGCAGGAGAGCTTGGAAATTACCAGCTCACTCCTTTGGGCTGCACAGGGCCGTGCATCACCTGCTAGACTCCACCTCTCACTGCATTGCTCTGGGATGGAAAGATGGACATGCTAATCTCTGCTCTGGAAAAAGTCTTTTTCAGCAGGAGCCCCCAGTGGCTCAGAAACCACTTCTGGGGGGAGACTGTACAGGGGATGTTGTGGGCTCTCTCTGCCTCATGGGCTGTCCACGCTTCCTTATGCCTTTCTGCATTGAATGAGTTTATAATCTGAAGCAGACCTATGGTGTAATTTTCAGAGGTTAGGGTAGAGAAGCCACTAATCAAAAAGTGCTGCAGTTTTCCAAGGGAGCCTCAAAGCTCTCTGCAAGCAGGAGAGCCTGTGAAGGGTACACATGTTGCTGGCTAGGCAACCCCTGATGGTTAAAGTTTTACTTTAGCCCATGTGTTTTTCCACTGGGTATTTTTGTCCTCTGAAGTCTACTGTACTTGGCTATGTACTGTAAACACACCCCTGTCGTTCTCTCACACGTGTTTACTTTGCAGCTGAGGGACCACAGCTCACCATGCTGGCTGTTGGTAGCTGGCTGAAAGTGAAAATGAAGCATCAAAGCACCAAATCGCCCCAGAAGCCCTGGTGTGTCCTGCCTATGTCCTCCTGTGGCCTCCCTACCTTGGAAGCCTGCTCTCTGCCTCCTTCTCACATCACAAGACAGATGCACCTGAGAGCCATGCTGTCCTCGGCATCCCTTTGGCAGTCTGGCTCCCATTCTGCTCTGGTGCCTCAGCAGCAATGGATTCTCACCTGCCAAGAAAAAGAAGTTGTCTGAATAAACCCCTGCTAGAATGAGGGAGAAGTGGATTTATTATCTCCTATCTGAATGCTGAGTAGAGACAGTATGAGAAACATCTCTGTGCTGAGATCATGCAGAGAGCCTGGGAGGGAGCCAGGAGCTGAGGGCTCTGTGCAAGACCGATGTGCAGGCATTGGTGCAGGACCTCACATGGCTCTTCAGCAGCTTTCAGTGTTTTGAGGTGGATGCTAGCTGCCAACAGGGTGATTCCACAGGGCTCTGAATCCTGAAGAAAGGTGCTGAAAGTGATGACACCAAGGTCAAGTAATTATGTAAGCAGTAAAATTTATTCTACTCTTTACCATGGCTCTGTCCTTTTGGAACTCTTTGATATTTACCAGTATGTCCAAGTTTCTCCCAGAGCCTTTACCCTGAGAAACATGAGCAATTTTCCTTTTATTCCTTCCTTAACTAGATGCCAATTTTTACAAAGCAGGTAGAAATTCATGGTCTCTTGAAATTCCCTTTTCTCTGCTGCTGGGCTCAGAAGCTGGGAGGGTGAGGAACTACTAGGCTCCAATAGTTGCATGAACATTGTTCTGTCAAGATACCAAACTAAGAAATATTTTCATGGAGCTCTGAAAATAAGCAAGCAAATAGGAAGCAAGGGAAGACACTGGTTGGGAAAGGTCAAGTTCAGCACAAAGTGCTGCTGTTGCAGCTACACTTCACCCTGTGAAGACGCTTTGTGCTTAGGGTGAAGCTTTGGTCTGCCTGAATAACTTTCTGTCTCCTCCCCAACACTGTGGGGAGTTTTTGACTAACAAACAGTTAAGTTACACCAGTGGGTGCTCCTTTCCTGCTGTAACATGAGTTATAATAATTTTTTTAGTTCTCTGAAAAAAATCTTTATGCCATCAGCCTTCCATTATTTATTGACTGCCTTACTTTGGAAGACAGCTAGGACAGAAAAGTTTAATAGAAAGGCATGAAGAAATATCTATGTAATTTTGAACATAGATTGTGAATACATATTTAACTGTATTATATTATACATATTAGGTTGAATACATAAAGGGTTATATAAAGCCCTTGCAGAAAGGACCCAGCTCCCAGATTGAAATCTTTTTAAATAGTTGCCACATATTTATTACTCATGAGGAAAATGTCTTTTTCTAAATGGTTTAGAAGAAGAACAGCGGTCAAATAGAAAAGAATTACTCCTTCAAATAAACAACTAAGCCCGCACATTTAGGAGATGTGGTTCTTGTCATGTCTGGGACAACACTAAAGAAGCAAACTAAAATATCCTGGGTATTTCCTGCTTGAAACTTTCTCCCTCCACCTGGGGTAAAAGACAAGCAGGCTTCACCCATAATGGTGGGAAAGTCCTTTAGGTTTCTGCTGCCTGTCTTTGGATGGGTTTTCCAAGGGATTGCTTGGCTCTCATGGGTGTCCTTATAGGCAGCATTACCTATATGAAGGAAGCCCCCTTTGTGGGGAAGGTGATGGGGTCTCTCCCCACTCCCAGCGTCTTGATCCCACCCAGAGCAGATCCTGGAGGTCCTGAGGTCAGACCACAAACTACAGTGTCCCCAGGAGAGGTGACTCACTGTGGGACATGGCATGCTGAGAGGAAAGCTAACAAATGCCGCTCTGGGAATGGCGGGCGGATGTTCAGTGGGTGGCAGACACCAGGCAACCCACGTCCCTGTGGGGACAAGAGATGGGGACTGAGGTGACTGCAGCGCTTCCCACACCACAAGGACATTCAGACCATGCTGAGGGAAAAGATGCCTGTTCACTGCCATGACCAAGGGCTCTGCAGAGATGGGTAAAATGTCCCCAGGATCAGGACTTGCTTTCACCAAATGCTAAAGCCCAGACAGGAAAATACATTATTCTTCTAGGAATGTACTTCATGGCATCTGCTGCAGCTGAGAAGGCTCCTGAGCAGAGTGTGTGTATTCCAGCAAAGCTCTCCTTCTATCTCCAGGTTTTACTCTGCTTCCAGCTTCTGTGCAATGGTTGAAAAATGGTGAACCAGTCCTCAGCCATGTCTGTTTGGTGTGTTCCCTTGCTCCTAGACCCTGCCTAGCATGGTGCTGGGAGAATGTCCCCCAGGATGGCTGGATTGAGTTCATTGTTGGTGTCAGGAAGGTCTGTCCAGCCCAATTAAGCACTAGCCCCCAAGAGATGCTGTAGAAACAGGGAGCTCATGACTGTAGGAAAGAACTGAGTAAGATGAAAGCCAAAAAGTAAAAGTTTCTGTAGATTCTTCTCCCTGCTTTTGGTGCTTTTCTGTTATAAAATCTTAGCAAGAGGATGTTTAAAATGCCTGTCACACACTTACTCATTCAGTTTGTGATGCCTGGTATTTCAGCACAACAATGGGATCCAGCTCATACTGTTGCAGTGTGTGTACACGGCTCAGGGGAAGGGCAATTGCACTTCTGCTCATGAAAGGTCCTGTCACGGCACTTGGACAGGAGATGAGCTGACAGACTCCCACAAAGGTGAGTGACTCTTCCACTTCACCTCTTGCTCTGTACAAGAAACGTATATTGTACATCTTGTACAAAAGTACAAGAAATTATTTATTTGCTGAGAAATCACGAACTGAAGATTGAGGCAACCAGCTGATTACACCTGGTATTGCAAAATTGTAAATAGGAAACTGCAGCTGTGTTTTGGGGAGTATCTCCTGGCCTCTTCAGCATGGGGCCACCCATTTTTAGGTGAGGGTGAGATGCTGAGGACCAGTTTGTAAAATGTGCCCTTGCCTTTCCCTGGTTGAATGTACAGAGGAGGTCAGCTATGAGCACCTTGAGATCTGGTCATGCAGCTGCTGATACATATAGAGGAAAAAGAAGATGCAAATTTCTGCAGCAGAAATGGTGAGATCAACACACAGCTGAAAAACTGAGACAGGCAGCATGCCCATGACATCCATGGATTGAAAGTTATAAGCAGAATGAGGCACTGCATGAAATCTGCCATTCACCTCATGAGCTGCCAAGAGTGGTATTAAAAAAAAGCATAGTCTTGAACATGTTATGGAGCTTGGGATCAGATTTTCTAGGTTCCCGTGGAAAATCAAATCAGCATTAGTTTGATTTTCCAGCCCATCTAGGGTTTGGTTAAAGAAGCGTTTTCCATGGCTGTATTCTCTGGCCAGGAGCAGAGCAGCAGATGTGCAAAGCTGCAAAGCTGCAAAGCAGTTTCTTTCAAAGATATCTCCCGAACACAGCATCCTGCTGGCAGCCCTTAACACAGACATCACTTCATTTCCCTCACGTTGCTGAACTCCAGAAAGAGCTGCATTTCCCTTGAGGCATCTTTCTAGGACTGCTGTGAAAAGCTCGAGTAAAGAAATGAGCAGTGCATAACCCACCATATTTTACTCCTTGGTAGTACATCAGGACAAATCTCAGCTGTTCAGAAATAAATGGTGATCCCCTTCAGTGGAAAGGGCAGGGTAGGGAAAAGAGTGCTGAGAGAAAGGGCTGATCTAAGGGAATAGAAAAAATTTTTAAGCCCTTCTTCCCTCATCTTGCTCTGACACCCTTATTTTTCTCATAATGGGCCACATCTCTTGCCCAGTTTCAAGTGCTTCAAAGTCTGGCACATCTTCGCCATGCTGATCTCATTTCACTGGGGCACTTAACAGTTTCAGTTTAACTTTACTTATAGGGTGAGTCAACCCCTTTCACCAAGATCTTTTATTTACAATCACCCTGTCAAAGAAAGAGGAAATAGAAAACTGTTTCAATGACTAGAGAACTTTCCTTCCTGAGAGCTCTGAGCCTGGAAACTTGGTGGAGGCTGCACTGGCAAAAGCTGTTTTCTCTAGGCCTGAGCCCTGAGATGACCTGCTGTTTCTTGTGGCTTTGGGGAGAGGAAATATCACCTCACCCTTCTGCCCCCAAAGCTTGGTATCCTTGAAACAGTTTTAGAATGAATTGGTAGGATAGGTTCATTTACACATCCAATGTCTCAGCAGAGACATTAGTTTAACACTTGGGAAAATGAAGAATGGAAATCTTTTCCTGTCTCTGTCAACCAGAAGGGGCTCAGAGAGGATGGGAAGAGCCCATGGCAGCACACTGGTGATTTCTTCCATGGTGGGGTGTCATATGCACAGACCAGGAATCCCTGGTACTGACAGAGGGAAGTATGAGGAGGGTTCCACAATCTCCCTTAACCTGAAGTGTGAGGGTACACTGGAAACTCGAAATATGTTCTTCTTTTAAAGTCACACCAGAACCTACTGTAGTAGTAACAGCTCTGTATTGGAGCTTGAGTGACAGTCCTGGACACCAGCAGGGACTGGCTATTCATGTGCTGGCCCCTGTTGGTATCCAAGGCTGTTTTCCATACAGGGAACAAACCTTGTGCTCAAACCCAAGGGTGAACTATGCAGTCAAACTCTTCATGGACCATGGACTTGGACCTGGTCTTAACACAGCCTCAGAACCAACCTCATTCAATGCCAGAGGATGTCATTTTTGGCTCAGGCCTACAGGAGTATTTCAGAAGCCAGTGTTACTCTGCCAGATTTCTTTTTTCTTTGTCATTTTAATCAATGACAAGAAATTTTTGAGGAAAGATTTCATTCTTTTTCATTCTTTGGGAGTTTTGTAGCTAGTCACAAAGCAAAATCAGCCACCTTATTTGCACAACCTGACCAGAATCACTGAGAAGCTAATTACATTCAAAAAGAGGACCATGAGAATGTTCTGTTCATTCTGAGGATCCTTTCTGCAAGAAATGTGGGAATGAGCCTCCCAGCCAGATCTGCAGATCTGCTGGGTAATCATCCCCAGTACAGACCAATACAGATGTTTTACAGGAAGGAATTATTTTCTTCAGCAAACCCATTAAGAAGACTTTGGCTTGAGCTCAGAAGGTTTTATATCCTTTCTGTGCCTCTTAGATGCCTATGTTCTTTGCCTAACAGATATACTGGTGAATCCTGGGGAGAGGTAAACAGAAGAGATAAAGACTCTGAAGCTCAGAGCTTGTTTGCCTGGTGTCTGTTTGAATGACATACAACAAAGCTTTATTAGCACAAAGCAGCAAGGTCTGCATGTGGCCAGAAATCTCTCCTGCCTGTTGTCTCTGCAGAGCCCAGGCTCTCACTCCTTATCCCTGGTTTGTACAGCTGGCCTGAGGACCACCCCAGGTAACAAAGAAAACATCAGCTCTTGAAAGATCCCTTGGGAATAGAAAGATGTCGTATTATTTACCCGTCTGGATTTATGCATGTGTGTGTGTGTTTAACAAGGAGCTCGGTGCCTGCTGGACTCCCGAGGCTGGAATTTATACAGGCCAGCATTTGGCTGCTGCAGTTTATCTTGAATGCAAGAATAATAAACTCAGCTGACAGGATGATGTATGCAAAGCATCTTCTCCTCCCACGGCGTGTGGTAGAGGTGTCTGGTTTGCAGGGAGTCCTATTATTAAGTGATTAGCCTTGCGACATTATCAATATCAGATTGCTTAGGGGCTTTGTGGGATCAGCAATACAGTAGGACTTGGTGTCTATCTGCCACAGTGGCAGTCAGATACAGATGGTGGTGGGACAGAATTACCTGTGCAGTTGAAATAGATGTGTGGGCTTGTCACATGAAGACTCCAGAGATATTTGCAAAAGAAAACAAAGTTGCACCTTCCTTATCATAGTTCTGTTATGAGATAACTTCTGCTGCATTGTTTTAATGGCCCTCTTTGTCTTGTCCTTCCTTGTCCTGCTACTGGCTCTCATTCAGCAAGAGCAAAAACAAAAGCATCCCAAGCACCATTGAATATAGTATTTTCTTGACTTTTCAAGCAAGGCTAATTTATTCACCCCTAATTAAGTTTCAGCATCCGGACAGCTTCAATCTCCTCTTTGTGCTTCTGCCCGTTCAGATGGTAATTCTGAGATCCTAGGAAGCCTGGATCCTTGGATACTTTTTCATCTCCAAGGGAAGATCCTGAAGGGACCATCAAAAACCAGCAGCTTGCTGTACTGAGTGTGTTTGACTCTGAATAATCATTAAGGCCCACGTGGCCAAAGGCAGATCGAGTACTTCAGGGGATTTGATTGTAACTATTTAAACTCTCTTCTGCTCACATTATAAGTAATGCTCACCCATTGTATAATGCAGAAAGTCCTTTACAGCCACACCTCACCGTGCATGTTTCCTCTTGTTGATACTTTTATCTTACCCCAGCTTTGACACCAAAAATCCCCTAGGTAAGGGCCTGCTGTTGCACTTCATTATATAAATTAAGTATTGTACACTCGTGATTACAGAGGATTGTATACCTGTGGGAATTATCAGTCCCTGAAGTGCAACTGCTCCCAAGATACAGCATGACTCTCAGACGAGGGAAGATTAGGCCAAGTACAGTCAGGCCAGACAGGCGCTTGTAAGAAATTTGGGTCTAATCCATCATGCCCACATGGAGTGGCTGGAGTCTAGATTCTAAAGCCTTTCTAATTCCCTTACCTCCCAGTAAGTCTTTGGTGTCTTGTGGGACAGACTAAGATTTGATCATGTGTTCCTGGGAGGTAGAGCTTTTAATCCTGTGTTTTGGACATGTAAGAAGACACTTCCCTGATCCCTCCCATCTCAAAAGTGAAGAAAGGAACAATTCCAAAGAATCCAGGCCACTCCTGACTAAAATGTTCTTGTGCTGGCTGTCTAAACTGAAGGCCAAATATCTCTAAGCATTGTTTTCAAGCCTGGAGCAGCTTACAGAAATTCATAAAGCAGTTGTGGAGGGAGGCAGTAAGGCTACAGACGTAAACTGCTCTGGAAGAGAAAGGCTTGAAAACTGAACACTGACCCCCCACTTCACAAGGGTAGTTTCACCCAAACAGTGACACTGGCTTGCTTTTTACTGGTGTCTGACATCTCTCCAAGAGGGCACACTGGCACACTCTTTTATGGAGATCCATTGCTGAACCTCCAAAGGAAGGGCACTGGTTTGGCTTGTCAAGGACTTCACAAACCATGGATAGTGTTTGGGTGTGGAAATTTCCTGCAGTGACAAGAAGACACTGCTAGCTAACATAGAATATTACATTGCCTAGAAAACCAGGTATCTGAAAACTCTCTGTGTTGCTTCCTACTTCTCAAAGATGCAGAAGATCCTACAGCACCCTCTCTCCTCTACCTAAGAGGACATATCTTTTGGAAAACAAGACCTGGTCCACTAAGGTCAGTGGGAAGTCATTCATTTGTTCTAATCAGCTCTGAAGTGGGTCCTGGAGGGGCATCAAGAAACTCAGTGATGTTACCCAGATCCTTTATTTGCATTCTGTCTTGTCCTCTGTTTCCTGTTATCTGTTTTCTCTCTTGGAGACAGATTTATCCTAGCAATTTGGAAAACATCTTCTGCTTCTTTTTTTTTTCTGGGTTTTTTTGGTTTTTATGGGTTTTTTGTTTTTTGTTTTTTGTGAAATCCCTTGTGCTATTTCTTCATCCCGTGACTTCCTCTGCACAAAAACCACCTTTGCTTTTCCTTCAGCATGTTTGCCCCTAAGCCACCCAAGTTACAAACCATCTTTTTCAAATAACCAGCTTCATAAGCAAGTCACGGTGTTGTTTTTTCCACAGTAAACTCCAAAGAGCAGAAGTTAGCTGGTGGGGCAGGATCAGCACCACTTCTCTGTTGGTTTGGGTCTGTGCCATCATGTATCATGCTTGGCCCTGAGTGTGGCATCGCCCTTCCCACATCGCCCACCCCACATCTCGCAGAGATGGAAAATGGAGCAAAAGTTTTATCTGAGCTTTCAAATATTTCACATTGTGGGCGGCTTGGAGCAGATCGCATCCTAATGGACTGTTAGGCCAATTTGGGCTTGCTAACTGCCTTTGCAAGGATAAGAAATGAGCTGGGACAGAGAGGAGCAAAATGCTTGGGAATATATACTTCATTCTCTGCTAGCACTTCTGTGGAAGAGCCAAAACGGATATCGCTGTCACTCAAATTCCCCTCCTGTTGTTTACTTTACCATCCCTGCCCCTCCAGGCCGTGCTCACAGTGGGTGTGCCACTCTGCTGACGCATGCAGATATGGTAGCAGGCACCCAGAGAGGCTGTGGGTACCCACTTTCCATGGGGCACACATCCCAGGGAGAGAATGGGGATTTGGGCTGGCACTGGTCACTTCATCCAGTGAAGTGGAGACCACACATGGCCTCTGTGGGCAGCAGAAATGCAGCTTTGCTCCTTGTATCTATAGGAAATAATCTATGTCAACAGAGCACAAGGAAGGGTGCCTGAGATATAAATACAGACATTTCGCTTTATAACCACCAGGTTATGCCTACCAGGTGAAAATTTCACTCCAGTTAGCTGAAGGAACCCCATACTGTTAGCAGCCAAAATACCACAGTACATGGTCACAGAAGGGAGCAGGCAGTGGCAACATCAAAACATGGACAAAAATGTCATATATATGTGTGTATAGCAGAAAGACAGGATGAGAGAAGATCTGCGAAGCTGGGATGATAGCCAGATTACCAGGATGGAGCAGCTTCAGGGAGAAGAAGGAGAAAGGGAATATAGCCTTACTCCCTAGCACTGCAGTCACAGAATGTGATTTTTCTTTGCTAAGGGCCATTATGTGCCTGTTGATAACTTTGCAGCCTTCTGAACTTTTCTCCCCTTTTTCCACCATGACTTTATCAGCCTAATCACCGCATAGTCTGGTGAGATGAGACCAAGCACATCCAGAAGTGTATTACTTCCTGAAAGCAGGACAACTGTCTCCTCTGCTCAGTCAAACAGAGCAGGTGGGTGTAGAATATTGTTCATGGTTCCAGGTTTCAGCCTGGCCAGCCATGAGGTGTGTGACTGCAGTACAACCACATCCTCGTTTGACAGACTTCTCCATTCCAATTGTTCTGAGTGCTAAGAAGAAAGGAATTCATGTAGCTTCCTGTTTCTCCTACATTTGGAAATACTTTCCCTTCTTGGAGCTGATTTAGCGTGCTGAATTGCTCCTGCACAGGCCAGCATGGTGTGGAGAGAAGCAGGCAAACACAAAAGGAAAGGAAAGGAAAGGAAAGGAAAGGAAAGGAAAGGAAAGGAAAGGAAAGGAAAGGAAAGGAAAGGGAAGGAAAGGAAAGGAAAGGGAAGGGAAGGGAAGGAAAGGAAAGGAAAGGAAAGGAAAGGAAAGGAAAGGAAAGGAAAGGAAAGGAAAGGAAAGGAAAGGAAAGGAAAGGAAAGGAAAGGAAAGGAAAGGAAAGGAAAGGAAAGGAAAGGAAAGGAAAGGAAAGGAAAGGAAAGGAAAGGAATTTTCTCCTCTCCCAGGTGGATTCTAATTCTTGTTTGTCCTAGGTAGCACTATGGTTTTGGAGATCTCCACTGGAAATCCAGTAGAAGAAATGCAGGAATGCTTTACCCAGGCTGGTCTTCATTAAAATAATTTACTGAAAAACATTTACTGAAAAAAATTAAAAACATCTTAATTTTTGCCATTCTGAGCCTCTTGACGCATTCAATAGCTCCAAAATACATTTGCAGTGCTCTGGAGTCAAGGAAACAATGCTCTTTCCTTAAGCTCCTGGGTGTGCTGGATATTGTGAGCCCATGCTGTGCAGAGAGCAGCCACAGGGGTGCTGGGTAGACCACTCATCTCCATGGAGCACCAGCCACCACCAGCTGCACCACCAGTCGGGGAGGTGAAGAACAAGCAGCTGATGCACTCCAAAAATTTCTGCCAGCCTGCTGCTGCTTTACAGTTCTCTAGCAGAAGCTCAGGTCAGAGTCCACCTCCTGGTGTCCGCCCATCTTGTTCTTCCAAGGAAACCTCTTTTAAATAGGTGTTTTCTTTCTCCATCATTAGAGAGGCATCTGAAGAGCTACACCTACCTTGCTGGAAGACTTGAAAATCAGTATGCTCTTGTCATCTTTCAGAGAGGGGTTGTCTTGTGACAACATGGTGCTAAAGATCCTGAACTGTGCTTTGGATTCTGTTTTGTTCTGTTCCTGCCACCTCTGCCTTCTTCATAATAATTGTTTAATGCACAGCACACTCCCAGTGGTGAATCAAAAGATGGGACGACGGCCTTACTCCCTCCTGTCTACCATGCAGACTATCCTAAAGCTTGGCAGCTAGGCTTCCCTCCAGATGCTGGAAGACATGGGATTAAAGCCCCCCATGGAAGGCAGACAACAACGAGCAGCTCTCTCATCACTGCTATAAACCTCAATTGCAGTAGGAGCAGCCTCCCCTCCCAGTACTTCTTTTGAATGAACTGTTTGGGACATTTACTCTTCAAGCAGAAGTGAATGGCAACTTCCAGGTCCATCTCCTAGTCTGGGCCATTTGAAGTCCATCCCCAGGAGATGGACAAATGCATAATCAAGGCCAAAGCTTGCTGACCCACTGTCCTTCTGTCCTTCTCTCTGAAACCAGGCACACAGGACAGTGCCAATTCTGCACTTCACTGCTACTCACTCTGAGTCCAGCAGTGGCGGGATGCCTCCTCAGTGACCTTCCTAAGATGGTCACTCACCCACTGCCTCTGTAACCTTCCAGAAATCCATCTCTACAAAAAGCAGGGAAAATGAGTAAGCTGAGGATCCCAGGGAGAAGCTAGCCAGCCCCTGTATAAAATCAGCACCTCTTCCTCTTCTCTGCATATTTTGTGCACAACTCTACACTCTTGCTGGGCATAAAAGCCTTCCTGTACACACTGGCTGGGGTGAGCTCATTGCCCACTTCCCTTCCTTGGGTGGCCTTTTGCTTCTAGCTGCTTGCAGGACTGTAGCTGACAGAATGCCTCCAGCACACTCTCTTCTTGCAAGCCTGCAGCTCCCTTCCTTGGAGGCAAGCAAGGGAAATCACACAGTCATAGTGTGAACATTTGAAAAACATTTATAGAAAAGAGAGGGGAAAGCGAGTCAATATTAATAAATTACAGAAAGATGGAACATCTGCACTAAATTATTGCAAACTCAAGTGAGAGTGGAAAGCTAAATAAATAAAGCAAAAATCATGTTGGGTTGGAAGATGAGTAAATTCTCCTTCAAAGTGCCACCAGTTAGCTTTTTTGTACAGCATTTTATACAAACAAAACTAATGGAGATATAACAGGGGTCAGAAATCTTGATACAGCTGTCTAACAGCTGTCTGCCCTGTTTATTTTGCTCCCTTCTAACTCTACATTATTTTATGGCTTGGATAAGTGCTGTGCAAAGAGAGAGACCCTGAAGTTTGGGTTGTCTTGCCCTCTGAAGGGGGCCAGAGAATGGACTAGATGAAGGTAGAGGTCCTGTACAGGCAAGGATAATGAAGTAGGTTCCTGCACACAGCAAGGGTTTAGGAATGGTCGTGGAGAAAACATGTGACAGTCAGGAAATTTGAATGGCTAAGGAGCTCAGCAGCTCCTGGCCTATGAAAAGAACACCATTTTCTTTTTTTCTTCTAGTTCTGTTGCCGTATCTACTCCCACTTGGATGTGATGGAGCACTGTGGAAGATGACTTTCAAGTGTCCTTTCCATGCATGGGACTTGATGCCACATATATTACCTTTGTTCAGGAATGTGACTGAAGAAGAAGTTCAAGTTAACATATATACCAGTGGGAGGGAGGGGCTCAAAATGTGGTAGACCATTTCTGTCTGTCCTGAAGCAAGATCCATTACTATACCATCACTAATAAAGGTACTTGTATTTCCTCAAGCAACCTATACTTGCCACTGGAAATTTTTTTGAATGCATAAACTCCTTTTCTTGTAGTAATGTAGACCCAACTATTCACTATGTCTGTGCAATTAAAACAGTAGAATCCTTTTATTTTCAACAGCCATCTGCTTGTTGAAAGTAAGCTATAATTTCTCCTTCAGTTTTCCTTAAACAATCCTGATTCCTTTAGTCTTTTTTCATAGACAGCATTTTCTACATTTTGAGCAGTCCTTGCTCTTCATTTTTGTGGAAGTACCTCTTTAAGTTTAAGGAATAAACTTTCAGGAAAGGCCTTCCCACAACTAAGTAGAGCTCAGTATCACTTTTCATGATGTGAAGGTTTGAATTTCTGTTTGCACACTCCCATGTGATAATTTCCCTTTTCCACACCAGCCTGTTATTGCTGTTTCAGGTTCAGCTAACTCACAAATCCTTTTTTCCTAAAGACTCTTTTCTAATCAAAATATCCTTCTGTATTTTTAGCATCATAAAATTTACTATGTGTACAATCTCCAGAGTTTACCTGAACTTAATCCATTGATCTTGCTCTGTCATCTCACACACCTTTTTCAGACTATTTCTTCGACATGTTAAAATCATCTGGAGTCAGATGTTTTGTTGAGATGCATGGTAACACAAAAGCTTTTCCTTAGTGCATGAAGTATTGTTTTCCTAAATACTCCCAAGGCTGTGCTTTTCCTACTTAGCTTTAAATCTTACCTATTTTTCATTGGATTGGCTGTGCTGATTGCATCCTCACATTTAGCCATTTTAGATGCAATTTAAAAGGATGTGAAGCACTTTGATCTTCTCATTGTTATCTCCCCATTATCTTCCCTCTTCATGGAGTAATGAGTTAACATTTTCCTCCATCTTCTTTTTCATCCATGATTGAATTCTGTTACCTTTGTTGTCTCTTGCTAATTTAATTTCAAGTTTCCAGACCTTTTTTTACATGGCTGTGTTCATACTCATCCTTGGACATCTGGTTTTGTTTCTTCTTGTTGTGGCTCCTTATTGTCTTTGAGATCAATGAAGAGAAGTCAGTGGTTTTCATTTCTAGTCTTTTTTCTGCATCTGAACTTCTGCCTTTAGCATTGTTTCTTTGGGGAACTACTAGCTCTCTCTAAGCCCTCTGTTTCTTGGCAGTTTCCCAAGCTCATTGAAGTCTGTCTGTCTGAAACCCATTGGGTTGGGTTTCTTCTCTTCTGCAGGCACTCCTGGCTTGCATCTCCAGGGACCATGAAATCTACCTACCATCCACACTGCCTTCCACCTTTCCTTTCCTACACTGCTCCTCCCTTGTGCTAAGACCCAAGCCAGAGGAGCTTTTTCTTTAATTCCTTTCTGGGTCTTCTGAATACAAACAAAAGTTGTGATAACTCTGCCACAAAGGTGCTGAAGATTTTTTTACTCTGCTGAATTCTATTTGTTTGACAAATGTCTCTAGCTGTAGCTAAAATCTTCCACTTCCCACAAGACCTGTGCTTCAGACATCTCTGTTAGTTACTCTCAAAGAGCCTCATACACCAAATCTTCATGAATGGATGCCCTTTAATAGACTCCAATGAACCCTTACAATGGTGTCCTATTTTTGCCTTTGCATAAGTCCAGCAAGGCTAACTCCATCTGTCTTCTGGATTTCAGAACCAGTTGATACCTCCAAGGCTCACAAAGTGACACCTCTTTTATGTCTCTGCTGTTCATTCTTCTTGAGCAAGCAGCATCCTTTCCTGTCAGCATTCCAGTCATATGAGTGATCCGACCATGTCGCTGTGATTTCAGTGAAGCTGTAATCTTGATCCTATATTAAAACTCCCAGTTAGAATAAAAAGAATGTTTATTAAATGCTGATTTCATTATGCTGCTTTCATTCCTATGCCAGCATCTAAGACTGATGCATTATTCTCTTGTTTTTTCTGTGGCATTGTGACAAAAAACATTTTCCCTCTTCATTTTGAGGCCTTCCTCTAGTTTGCTGCGGTGTCTGTGTGAGCATATACTGATCATGTGGTTTTGACTCCCTGTACATTGTCCTTTTCCTGAAACATCATGCCATAGGTAAAAATAAAAGAGATTTTTTGAGGCTCAAACATTATTTTATTCTTTTTGTGGGTACTGGTGCTTAGGACACTACTCTGAAGTCTTTCAACCCAGCATTTGCTCTCAGGAATAATGAATAGCGACTCTTTTCTCTAAATTAAAAGCAGTTGCCTTAAAATTACATTTGTCTCAGTTCAAGAATGAGATTTCAAAATAGGGATGAGTTGAGGACATAAATACATCACTGGGAATAAGTGAAGATGAGAGGGAAAGTGCCTACTTACTAATCAGAATTTAATCTATTTCCTGTAGACTGGAAAGATGCACAGCTCTTTCCATTCCTTAAGTTGGATGGGGATGCAGCATGCCATGCCAGCAGGAATGCTCACTTCATCTACATGCAAGAGTTTTTCCTCACCTTGGTGACCACACAGCCCAGACCCAAAGTTCTTAGCAATAACACAAATGGAGGGAATTGTCAGTCATGGAAATACTTCAACACATTCTGTGTTGCCCAGAAATGTAAGAGACCATCTGGAATTAGTGTTGAATATTTTTGCTAATGACCTCATGGTGGAGTATTGAGAATGTTTATTAAATTTGCAGATGACACCAGGCAGGGATTACTTGTGAGTCTGGTAGAGGACAGGATTGGAATTCAAAATTTTCTTGCTGAACTGGAGAAATTGTCTGAAAAAAAATTAAATAGAATGCAATTCAATAAGAACCTACGTTATACATGCACTTAGACAAGAATAACCATCAGCATAAGCCCATAATGACAATTTTTAGAAAGTTTGCACAAAAAAGACTGGGAAGAATTCTGGCAGATCACAGAAGTTGTTAAATGAGCCAACTGTATCAAGCTTCTGTGAAAATGTCAAATATTATCCTGAGATATATAAATGGGAATAGATCTTAGATGATACATTCTATTCAGAACTGGCAGGGCCTCAGGAGCAATATATGGTCCTGTTTTGGCCACTGCACTTGTGAAAAGATACAGGGGATTTGGAGGAAGGCAGGACAGGACTAACATAGTGGTACAGAAGTCTGGGAAAATGGGAAGTGCAGAAGAAGTTTGCATGGAGGCTATTTAACAGTGGAAGAGGCATGAAATAAATTTTAGATAAACCAAGCTCCTACACAGAAGAAGGAAATTGCCTGTTCTCCCAGCCTGAGAACAGAAAGACATAAATGGAACAGGACAAATGCAGATCAGGCATTACTAAAAAACTTTCCTGCTCGTCAGAAAAGTGGAAAGAGTTTTCTTGAAAGATCTCTACCCTGGGAAGTCTATAGATGTGGATCTTCAGCTAAAGAGAATTGTTGATACAGAAAGATTTGGACAGCCTCTCCAAAAGGTCTGGCTAGCTGAATGCACAACTGTGGCCTATAAACCAGCAATAAAGCAATATTTTAAACAAGGAATATTCTGTCTTGAATCTAAGTCACTGTGGGGCATGCCTCTCTTTAAAAAAAATCAGACATTGTTCCTGCATGCTCAAAATGGGTATTCCCACTGCACCAGGAGCCTGTTGCTCTCTGTCACCTGGGCATGTTTGACAATGTCTTGCTTGCCCACTGAGCTGCAGTTCACTGGGGCAGACTGCAGCTTTCCCCTCTCTCCCTGAAATGCTGATGTGAGCAGGGATCAAGGCAGGAGTGAGACACAGGGCAGCATACCAGCATGTGCTTCCACCTGTCTGTAAGCACACAGGTGCCTCATTTCACTCTTCCCCACCTTCCTGTCTCCAGGAAGGACTGAACAAGCAGGGGCTTAGCAGAGGATGCAGAGGAGCACATCCCCCGGTGCTGAGGGACCATCTTTCCCTACACCTCACCCTGTGTGGAAGGCAACAAGGAGGGGTAACACTACTCTGCCAGAGAGGCACATCACTGGAAAGTTCATCATCTTGGGAATCAAGAGAGCAAGCAATAGTCTGATCACCTTTAATTGAGTAAGACCTGGATTTAGGGCACTGGTGATTCAGAGATGGTGTCATCCAAATGGAGTTTAGGTTTGCCGTTATTTAAAGTTATCACCTCTGCATTGGTTCTATTTGGCTTTCAATGATGTTCCAAGTAAGTAATTTTAAATTCCTATGATTCATATTATCCCTGACTAATGGTGCCCACAATGGAAAATTCTAGGAGTTTTGCGATGAAAACCATATTTAGTGTTAGTAGCATCCTTATATAGTAGGGACTGACAGTAATAAAGGGAATGAAAAGAAATATGCTGGTAAAGACAGGAAGTGGAACCTCTAGAATGAGACTTTTTCTTGTGACATTTAAAGGGCATGTTAGAAATATTTTGGTGGGAGATCAAATACCTCCACATTTTGGTCTGATGTCTAATCATTCTTCTTGGTCAGGTTCTAGCAAGAAAAACCACAAACACACACTACACATCTTCTGTTCCTCTTCTGGTTTTGTACTTGAGGCTCCTCCTCCTACTTCAGTGCCAACCCTTCCCAACTTCCACATCACCACGAAGTTATTAATCAATTGTGATATCCACATGACCTCCAGTTTCAGCTCTCTTTGGTTCCTCTACTCCACTAGCTGAACTATTTCTAATTGGCTAATCAGCTTATCCGGTTTGGGCCTTGATGCAAACCAGGTCTAGACATGATCTATTCCTGGGAGGCCCCTGGGTTCAAGGGGCCAATCTCACACCCTGTCCATCACTATTGTCAGCACGGTACCCTATCTCAAAGACATGCCAATGAACATTAGTGAGAGATTAAAATGACAGCCTTGGTTTTCTTACATGCCTTTTAATCATCGTAACATGCAGTCTAATGTTTCACTCTGTCTTCCTTCCCCTGCAAGCGCATGTTCTCAAGGAAGAAACCAGGAGGGATGAGAGCAGGTCAAAGACCACAGCAGGGTGAAAGCAGTGGAAAGGAATTAAAATGGAGGGTGGGGGGAGGAGGAGACAGGAGACGAAACCCAAGTCAGAATCTGGCAGCCAGACACAGAGCAACAAGGCTGGAATATAAATTCCTTCGTATGGCTCCCATAGGCTGACATCCTATAGGTACCACTCACATCACACCAGCATGCCACCAACATGTGCCAATGCTTGTGTCTACTGCAGGCTGCCTGACACACATAGCCATAGACTCAAAAGGTGGTTTTCACAAAGGCTGTGCATCTAAACTAGTTCTGAGAAAAGCTGGGAGGCTTGTCTGCTCTGGAAACCAAGCTGCCTTTTTGAAGTGCCTGCATATTGTTTTAGTAGCTGACTTTTAGACCTTTGGGTTTCTGAAAAAGTCTTAGCCAGGTCACTTAGCTGTGACTTTATGCAATTATTGACCATTTACACAAACAACAATCAGAGGGCTGCGAGCAATAGGATCATGTCTGAATTCCTTCTTGGTCTCTCCGGCAGTGAATAGTTGGCGGCTCTTAAACAAAGCCCCATTCTCTCTGCGAAGAAGTGTCAGTGTAAAGGCGGATGCTCCTGTATGAATATCTGCTAAACAGGCTGGCATAAAGAAGGTCTCCCTGTGCCCCAGCTGAAGAGCTGTGTGGCTGTGTTAACAGCATGCACAACCAAAGTTAATGACTGCGCTTGTCCGAGACTTCCTTGTGCTCGGCCAGCTCTGAATGCAGACAGAGCAAGTTCACACCTGCCTGCAGAACACCATATGGACATCATCTGCAACAAACTTGCTCAGATGGTTCATTTCTAAGGGGCATTCAAACTTTCCCTGGATGTGTGCTTTTTCCTCTCTTAGTCATGCTTTTACTGAAAACTTTAGCTAGTGTAACACCAACTCCTTAGCTTTTCAGCTCCTTGGTCCAAAACTATTTGGCTGGTGGGATGTGTGAATTCCTTTAGCCAACCAGTGGAGCATGTAATTAGCTCTATATGCACGAATGAATTACGCATATGTTTTGCTATGTGGCTTCAGCTGGTAACCAAGCATGAGAAGTTTCCAGCTAGAAAAGGAAACCGGTGAGAAAGTTAGGAAAGGCTGGGAGGTGGGCACAGGACATCTCTGGTTTTTCTTGTTCCCTTTCTGCTACATACCTGATTCTGCCTGCATCCCCATTTTTTACGCTGTGCTTTCCATGGAATGCAGGTTCTTTGGAGGATGCTGGGAGCATACTGCAGCATGTGCACTCTTTTCCATGCATCACATTCTGCTTTCACTCAGCATCGAGTCTGGATGACTTTTGCTGATCCAGTAAGGGTTAAGCTCAGCCAGCTGCAGAGATTAGCACGAGTCCGAATGACCCATCCCAGCCCGCCTGAGCAGGAGATGGAAGCAGAGCCTTACAATCACACCTGTCCAGCCTATGAAGTTCCTGTCTCTTGGTTGAGACGAGGTGTCTGGTCCTGTGTGGGAGTTGCTGAGGCTGTTGCAATACAGAGTTGAGCGAGTTCACTTGAACCCCTTCACCGTCCAGCTACATCGCGTGCTTGTAGAAGGACCTTCCTGTGAAGGCAGCTGTCTTACCAAACTGCTGTGCTGCTTTGCTCCTTTTTGTCACTTGTTTAGCAATTCTTTAAGGATGCAAGCCTTAAAAGCAGGCCAGAGTTGAGGGAAGTTTCATGGCTCTAAGCCTTCTCTCAGTCCTTGATTGCAGCACTCAGCTCACGTTGAGTTGGCCTTCCCTGGACAAGGGGAATGTAACCCTGCTGGTAGCACCATTACATTATTTATACAGCAAATTACAGTGCAGAGTTCAGACTTCTTTTTTACATGTCTGGGTGGAAAAAATGATTAGAATGTTTTGCATAAGCAAAATTTATCCTGTCCATTTTAATAGTCAATTTTTGTAACGCACCCTGGCATGTTAGAGCTATTATTTCTTGATATAAATAATAACCTAGTACACAGACTTCCCTCCTGTTGAAGTCCATCCTGCTTTTTAAAGCAATATCATACCCAGATGAAGTAGGATGGATAGAAACAAATATTTTCAAAGAGATGATCTTTTAGCAGACTATCAGATATCATTTAATTTTATGGTGAGGGAGAAAGCCAGAAGTAGCTTCAATGTAAATGCTAATGTGTTTCACTGAACTGTGGCATCCAAGAACCAAACTGGGGCTTCCTGAAGCCAGCAGAAATCTTTGCACCATTTCTCTGGTTCTCAGGCATCCAAATGAAAGCTATCCAGCTAGGCAGCACAACTCAGCGCCTTTTCCTCTGACCTCCCTCTGAAATTGCACACTAGGCCACACATTTGGCAGATGGGGAGAGGCTGAACAGCAAGCATTTCGGCCTCTTACAGATGTGGTTAAATTATCTTAATGTATTTAAACAAAGTGCAATGTCAAAGTAGCATAAATACCATATTTCAGCAAAATGGCTGCTTCTCCAGGGTTCTGCTTGCCAATGCCAAATGAAATACTTCCCACTGTTTATTCACAAAATTCTTTCTTGTCCACTGAATTTTAATATTGCTGGGCTGGGCCAAATAATCAGTTTCCTTTTAAAATAGAAAAACCATTAGTGCATTCCACTAGTCTTTTCATGTTACATTAGAAACCCTTGGGAATGCAGTGTGATTAGCTTTTTTTGGTCTTAATTATTGCTGATGGGAGCCTACCTGTGGGGAAACTCTGAAAGGCACACAACAGCCAGCCATGCACAGTGAAGAGCTAAATGAGGAAGTATGAAATGTGTGGCAGCCATTTGGTATATTAGTGGCAATTCCAGCCTTCTTAAACAGGATACCCTTTGTGTTAAGAACCACACCTGCACCACTTCAGAGATTAATGGGCAATTTCTTGGCAGTGGACATTTCAGTTGTCCATTAGGATGACATAAAACCAGATGAGAAATTTTTTTATCAGCTTTAATTGAGCGGTAATCTCTTCTCCTTAAAGTAACTTAAGTTTCTTGGGAAACTCGTAAGCCTCCTTGACTGCCTGGACAAAGAGTAAAGAAATGACAGAGGCCTCCTAAAGTATAAATCCTCCTCCATTAGTCAAATCTCTTCTGTGAATGAGTTAACTTTAAAAAAAATCATATTACTAAGTATTTTATCAAAGCAAACATTTAATCAAAGTGAAAGGAAGAGATACTAGTTCCCTTCTGGAATGGGATGGAGACTGCCAAGATGTGTTTTAATTTCTTAAGAAAACAAACTATGTCAAACACTAGGTTTTAAGCAAGCAGATGCTCATTTATCATTTGTTTTGTCTGTGCATGCGCTTGGCATCCTGCTGAACACGAGTTTTCTGAGATGGAAATGACCATATGGCCAATACCTTAAAAATTAATTCAACATGCCCTGCCTCTCGTGCACATCACATTCTTTTAATGGTGCTTTTCTTTTTTTTTTTCAGTGTTGGACAATGGAAACAGAACAACTGCCTTTGTGAGAGTCTGATTCATTGCAGACACAATCTATGACTGATGCTGTATGCTACCAGCAGAGTTTGGATACTTTGCAAAGACTGTGATTTCATGGCCCCACTTCTTTCAGAGGTTATCTCACAAAAAACCCAAACAAAAACCCAGCTTTGCTACTGTTTTAGGTGTTGTGAGAGGGCCCACAAGAAGTGGTCTGCAGCTGCCCCAGAGCTGTGCTGTTGAGGTCTAAGCTGAGCACTGGGTGTGTGGTATGCCAGAGATGTCCAGGGATGACAGCAGTTCATGCACACACCAGGTGCTGTGTGCACTCCACATACATCACAAAACAGCTAAAGTTTGCTGACTAAGGAAGATGTGAGCAAACAAAATAGAGTAGCTTTATAAGTTCTAACTCCTTATTTGCAGGTACAGTTACCACAGTCACTGAAGATTTACATGGTAAAGGCCACTTCTTTTTCAGAAAGTTCATTTGTGAGCAAAATTAGTGCAAGTGTGGTTATGGTCATGGGTCCTGATGCAGTACAAAGACATCCAATGGAACACAGCTGAATGCCATTGGAGACTGTAGTTTTCACCTTCTTCATAAAGTCCCAAGTGGCAGCCAGGAACACGAAACATAACTCAGTGACATCATTTAGAGATACCCACTTTATCTCAGCCAGGCCAGGGTGTTTCCCTGGTCAGCAGAGTAAAATTTTGTCTATCTGCTGATAGCATCCCTGTCCTGCCCCCTCTGCTGCTTTGTTCCTCTGCCTCCTCTCTGCCAGTGGTCACTATTTACCCCCTTGTTTGTGAAGAATTGCCCTAAAGCTCTACAAGTAAGAAGTGACACTGGCAAGCATTAGGGATGAACATTATCATCCCATAAAAACCACTTGCTGACCCATGCTGATGCAAACAGCAACAGGAAGAGTACCTCAAGTCTGCATACACAGCTCACAGGTTTGATGCTCTGTACTACTGGATGCCACAACACTGTTAAGTATAAATACCATGCACCCTGCATGTGACACAGCTGCCCACCTCGGCTGGAGCCTGGAGTTAAGGGATCAAGGATGACAGGAATGAGAAAGGAAGTGTATCTGTGTTTCAGCTCTCCTCTCGCCTGCTTCCAAAGGACGTGAGCTTCAGTTTCTTCAGATCCAAATATCTGAAGAAATACCTGCTGTCTGGAATGTTCCCAGGGAACTTCCTACCAGGCAAATAACCAGATATTTGTCTTCCAAACAGCTCTGAAAGCCCTGACTTTGGCTCCAATAAAGACATTAGTCATAATACTAGGGAATAAGGAAATAGACTATTTCAGTTGGAAGGGACCTGCAATGATCGTCTAGTTCACCTGCCTGACTAATTCAGGGCTAAAGAAGTTAAACCATTGTCAAATGCTTCTTAAATGGCCTTGACCACTTCTTCGAAAGCTTGTTTGGTATTCGACAATTCTCTCAGTAAAAAAATTCTTCCTAATACCCAGTCTAAACCTCCTCTGATGTACTTTTGAGCCACTTTCATGTGTCCTACCCCTGGATCCCAAGGAGAAGAGGTCAGCGTCTCCCTTTCCAATTTCCCTTTTCAGGGAGCTGTAGAGACCAATGACATCACCCCTCAGATTTCTTTTCTCCAAAGTAAACAAGCCCTCATAGTGCATCTCTTACAGTTCTTTTGCCAGCTTTGTTGCCCTTATCTGGATCCAAGGACCTTCACATCCTTCTCAATCTGTGGGACCCATAACTTCACACGCTGCTCAAGGTGAGAATGGCAGACAGAAGAATAATCACCTCTTTTGACCTGAGGTTGTGCTATGTTTGATGTGTCCCAGGATGTGGTGCTCTCTTGCCAGGGCTCACTGTTGGCTCACATTGAGCCTGATGCTGACCAGCACCCCCAGATTGCTCTCTCAAAGCCACTCCTCTCCCAATTTATACTTGTGCTCGGCATTACTCTGGCATTTCAACTTGTTGAATTTCATCCCATTAATCATAGCCCAATGCTCCAATCCATCTAGATTCCTCTGCAAGGCCTCTTGTTCCTCAAGAGTGTCAACAGCATCTCCCCGTTTGGCATCATCACCAAACTTGCTAATGGTGCACTCAGCTCCTACATACTGGACGTGACAATGTCCTCTGCAAATAAAGGCATACTGATACTTCTTATATTACTCTCTTTCTTTCTCTTTTTTTCCTGTTATTTTTGGTGTGAATTTTATATTTGATTAACCATTGCAATTTTAGAAAACAATTCATTGCCACATGTCACATCTCAGTGAAAGCCATTTGAACTGCAACCTTCTCTAAGGAAATTTGTTATGTGCTTTGAATTCTCTAGAAATCACATTCATATGTCTGAGTTGTTTTTTTTTTTTTTTTCTGGTAATGTCACTTTATTGTCAGCACTCAAGAAGGGTAACTAACTGATAGGGATGGAAAGCGCAGCCCACCATTGGAAAGACAAACTGTGTGTGGCGATGATAAGTAAGAAATCTTTCCTCCAGTTCTGTCTTTTCTTGCTTTCTGCAATAGTTACTCTGTTTGTCAGCTGTCTACTCTACTCTGCAGAAAGGCTTTGCTTTTTCAGCCAGTGGGAATTGACTTTGGAAAAAGAGACTAGTGCTGTCAAAACTGACAGCCAAACCTCACCAACACTCTTAAGAGGAAACTTAGATGTACCCAAGGAAGAGCTCATTCACAGAAGAACCGAGATGGGCTGGTGAAGTCTTTTAATAAGATTAGCAGCCAGTGATAACTTCAAAAGTCAGTAGCAAGTGTATGGATAGATGGTAAACATTTTTTTAAATAATAATATTTTAAAAACAGAGCATATGTATAGACAAGTGTCCTATCCAACACATCCATGAGTCAGTGATTGATCTGAGAAGAGGATCCAGGTTTCCTACTGGCTCCTATCACCCTCTATGCATGTCAGGCCATGCATTTCCCCTCGGCAGGTTGCCATTTCTCTTGCAAGAAAGAGGTGCCTCTTATCTACACTGCTTTATATAAACAAGTCACCTGATTTCACTGATAAGGAGACACATGTAGGATCAAAACCACACTCCATGTCCACAGCTCTGATTACCTGCACTGGTCACAGTGTGGCCCACACACAGGCTGATCCCTCTGATCTGCAGCTGGGGACACACAGGCACAAGGAGAATGCTGAGCAGGACTTGGCTCCTGCCCCCATGGGCAATGTGTGTCCCAGCAGGCTGGCTCATGCCCTGTGCTGAATCCTCTACCCAGCAGTGGGTTCCAGTAGCTCTGTAGTAAGCCAAAGGCTGAGTTTCAACATGACTATGAAGAACCTGACTCACACATTCATTTATGAGAGTTTGGTCATCTTCTACATGTCTCAGAGCATTTCTTCAGGAAATTTTATTTTTCCCTTATCTCATTATTTGGTGTTTGTTTGTTTAAAGTTCCTGAAACACAGTCCAAGCAGGCTGAACCTTGTGATTTGTGGTTGACTGAAAACTTCTTTGCAAACAAATGTGCCATGACCACAAACTGAAAATAGTGGGCTTCGGTCCCAGGGAGATCTCCTTTTGCTCTCCCTGCAAGCCTAGTAGCTTCCATAGTGGAGTCCGTGTCTGCACACATCCAGAGGTCTCCCCTGGAGAGGCAAGCTGCTCTTTCATCTGTCACCTCAGCTGCTTCCTAATCTCCAGTCTTCCAAAGCTACATCCTCAATACTGCAGCACAAATAGTCTCATGCCCTATGCCTCAGTGAAAAGGCAAACATGAACCATGGGCAAGAAATTGCTACTCTCTTTCAGTTTTCCTCTCTGGCAACTGGTGGCATTCCCACCATGTCCCCTTGAAAGTCCTGATCATTCTTGTCAGATTGCCTTGGGGCTGATAATTCAGTACACCAGCAGCACCTGTTACCTCAGCCTCCTCCTTCAGTGCTGGGCTTGTACAGCAGGAACTTCCTGCGTCACATCCTCCCAGGAAAGGCATGGTTGGAGTCTCTGCTAGCCAGTGAGAACATTTAGCACATCAGCTCATGCTCCTTTCCCTGCAGATTTTCCATGACTACCTTTCAGCTATTTGATCTCTGGGTAGAGCCCATGGTGTGGCAAAGCCTGGAGTGTCCCTCTGCTGAAGGGCTGTCTCCAGCCACGGTAAGACAGGCAGATTGCCTAGGCCAGCTGGTGCCCTTCTGAGCCCTTCTGTGCAGGGCTTCTCGGGTGCTGACCTCTGCTGTCAGTGCCCCTGCTCAGAAAGGCCCACAGACCCTCCTGGCTGCACCACAGGGACACAAAGTCTTCCTTGGTATTGTCCTCAGTACTGCAGCCCAAGATTTTTATCTTCCTGCAGATGTGGGAGAGGAAGAACATAAGACAGGAAGATAAGCAGACAGCAGTTTTAGACTGTCCCCTTTCCCAAATGTACATTCCCAAATGTTTTTCAGGAAAAAATCTATCTAGAAAATTTCTATCTCAGAAGAGATATTTATCTTATTTTCTTCTCTTAAATGACTCACCAGCAATTCCCAGCCTCTCAACAAGTGATAGGGGTGAATGTCAATGTGTTTGTGTGCATGACCTCGATGCTGTCCATGGGATCTCTGTGCATCCCAAACTTGCTGTTATCTTGAGGCAGACACAACTGTGAGTGACTGAGTTTGAGCCAATTACTTCAAAGGTACATTTTACCCCCAGAGGATTTTAACACCTCAACAAATCAACAGTGGTGAAGGTGCTCCATGTGTGTTCTGACTTCCCAAAACTACAGTCATGTCACTGTTCTTGGAACAGATGTTGAGACACATATTTTATATATAAATTTATTTATTTATAAAAAATTATATAAACGCATATATGCTCAATATAAGTGAATTGTTACTATTATTCCTTTCCTAACACTTCAATAAGCCTATTTTTCAGAAGTTCTCTGACATTTGAAAAGTTGGCTTCTCAGCCCCATCTGCCCCAGATGTGTTCTCGAAAGTGGGGGAATGCAAATTCCCCTGACAGGGAGCATCAATAGTCCTGTGAATGTGTTATGCAGGGTTACCTTGCTCTCAGCTGATTGATTTTCTTTCCTGGAGAAGGGAGGTCTGGGAGCAAATATCTGTCGATTTCTAGTTCCTGGGCTGAAAGAGAACTTGATGGTGTCTTGCATCCTGCAGTTTGTTTGTTTGGGAAGTTTGTCTTTGCACAGACTACAGACCCTGATTAATGTGATGTTGTTGCTATGGTCATTGCTCTATCCTGCAATGTTTTCTGTTTCTGTCTTTGCTGACAAGGCCTTTAGTACCAATCTAAGGGCAAGGAGTAATAACAGGGAAGAACAGAGTCATAATGACCGTCCTCTGAGCAAACAATTGATATGCTAATGACGTTGGTGGGAACGCAGCTCCTATCTACAAAGAGAGGGACCCGAGAATGAAAATAGGATAGGGCAAAGAACAGACAGGATTTAAAAAATGAAGAAGACTCTTGTCGAATTTTTCCAAGGACCTAGAATAATCATTGTGGAAGAAAGGGAAGGATCCAATGTGATTTCGTACCAGGAGGAAGTCTGGTTTGTCAGCAGAGCTAGCAGACCAACTGAATCAAATTTAATATTACCCCACTGGAGAGAGGATATTGAAGTACAGAAATCTGTGCAGAGCTTTTTATTTGAATTTTATCTTCTGTGCACTTCTGGTACTGAGTAAAGAGTTCAGTTGTTACTGAATCCCATCTCAACCCATGTTTTCAAAACATCCATGACATGCTCTAAACACTTAAAAGAAGGACCAGATTTCTGAGGTACCTGTGGTCCTGAAGAATGGAGTGCTTTGAAAGTGGTGGCTGGAACACAAAACATTTGGGTTTGAGTCTTCATCTCCACAGGACAGCAAGCAAGGTCAGTGGCCTAGATGTGTTTTGAGACAGGTCATGGAGAAAAGGGAGCTACAATCAACTGCAGTGTGTCTGGGCCCTGGGAACAGTTCTGTGAATGCCTCAAGAGGGGATCTGCTCTAGCCAAGTCATGGGCAGATGCATTTCACACGATCATTCTTTTCTTATTTGCCCCCACAAATGATTGAACAAGACACCATTTTAGAAAAAATCCACCCTTGGCCAAAGACCCCAAACAATCAAAAATCTGGAAGTCTCATGAGAATCTACTGCAGTGCTAATACCCTCACTGTTAGAGGCTTATTTCTGCTCTCATATTTTTCCACTTTAGTTTCCACATTTCAGAGTTAAGAACCTCTCTATCTGGATACTTCCTTGGGCAGACACTTTTTAACCCCACTCAAGTTGTCTCTTAACAGTCTCTTTGATCAGCTACATAGATAGAATTTCTAAAATCTCTCTTTGTAGAGTGCAATTTTCTTACCTTGAACCACTCTCATGCAGTCTAGGATCTAAGCAGAACAAAACAGAGTGAAAAACTTTGGCCAGACTGTGTTTTGAGAAAATACTTAGGAGATAGACTTTGTTATCTGATTACATTTGGTGTTAATAAAAACTTGATTATACAGCAATAAATCCTGCAGTTTGTATTGTTTTGAAATGACAAAAAACTTGAGTCATCCATTTCCCTTCTCTGTGAACTTCTTCCCTTTGAAACTATTGAAACAAGTATGATTATATTGCATTAATATAAATCAACAGTGAAGCCCTGTCCTGGTTACAATATATTGAGCTTTATTCACAACATCATGAGTTTTCTTTTTAGGCATTTTCAAAAGTATAAATCTCCCTTTCAGGGTGCTCAGTAGCAAAATTAGCATTTGCTTTTTGTCCCTGTGCTCCCAATTTTTTCATGGTTGTCAGTCCACATATTTGGCCTTCAGAGCTGTCTGAGGGGAAGCATAAATCAGGCATATAACAATCCAGTATATAAAAATGTAGTTTCCTTACATGCAAGACAAAATTTCTTTTTTGCAGGTGTAAAAGTGGAAGTGAATCTCTGTTTAAAAGTGTGATCACTACTTTTTCACTGCAGAAAACTTTGCAGCATTATGTTACTACAGTGAGAAAATTGTTATTGGTCAGCTAAAGGCCAGTAAATCATAAGGTGCTACAGCGTCTGCCATAGAAGAAATCATGATCTCATGATCTCAGAATGTTCACTGGGCTATATTATTACTGCAACTTGTCCTCTAAGAACAAGGGCAGAAGCTTGGAATGGATATGGTGCTGGCACAGTTACACATGAGAGTACTCTGCTATCCACATGCCCTGCACCCCTTCTCCTCCCACAGAAAGGTCAATGACAGAGAGGTGAGAGGATTCACGTACTTGGTGCCCTAGTAAGAAATGCTTTTAGGTGGGGCCTGGCCTGTAAACAGCCCCACTTATTTCAGCTAAACATTGTTAAGGTCATAAAATGTCTCAAGATTCATGCAGGCTTCATGTCAGCTTGGCTGTGGCCCAGATGCATCTGCTGTGAAAGTCCCCTGAGAATGGTTGGGGAGCTTGGGACTATGCTAAGTCAGAGTCTGAAAGGGGTTGCTTTGGGAGGTTTTGTGTCTGGTTTTGGCAGTCAGCTTTCAATGGGATGAAAACACTGCACAAAGAAAATGCAACAAGGCCGTCTTATGGCCTCCTGAGGCCCTCTGTGGCTGTGAGTGGCATCTCCAAGTCAATGGCTGAGGCATCCTGGTATTTGGGTTGATCTGAAAGTGCAGGTGTATTGTTTTGGAAAACAAAGGCAGACAGCGGCATTGCAAGGTGATTTGAGGTTTTGCAGTGCTGCTGGCTTCCATGCTCCACTGTACAAGGCTTGCCCAGTAATCCTCAGTAATTATTTATTGTGCAGGCTTTCTTTTGAAAGCAGTGGCCTTTCCTTCTCAGGAAGGTAACAGCTTCTTCTTCTCCTTTTGCAAAATCACTAACAACCATATTTAGCTAGCAGCAGGGTTTGGTGCTTGCCCTCTTTTTCCTCATCCAGTGGCAGGGCCCAGGTGTGAAGGGAGGCTCAACACTGCAGCCCAAAGTCTGCATTTGCAGCATGGGGATGGGGATGTCCCACCTGGACATCCATACTGGGATGTCAGCTGAGAGGAAGCTGGAGGAGTGAGGGATGCTGGGGGAGTGCCAGTGAGCTCCCACACAGCCATGAGGCTGTCAGCTCTGACATACTGCAGCACATACAGGGCATCCTGCAGCACAGGGAGGGATGGGAGGCCTGCCCAGGCCCAGGGAAGGGCTGTGCTCCAGTGGCAGGAGAGTAATCTGGCTGTGGCAGCCTGGTGCTTCCTGATTGGCCTACAGTGACATGATGATATGCTCCCAGTTCTAGGGAACATCTTCCCAAGAGAGATTTGTATGCTAATCCCTTCTGCCCTCATCAGCCAGGCCTCAGGCTGCCGGCTGCCGAGCTGCCAAGTTCCCAGCAGGAGTAACCTCTGCTGCACTGATAAGAGGGGATAAAAGCCACCCTCCCCAGGCTCCTCTGACTGTGGTGGGCTCTTCCCTGAGCCCCCTGCAGCCAGCCCCTCACTGGAGGCTGCTCCCCTCTCTGGGAGGGTGATGCAGTCACCCAGTGAGGAGGGTGCCTGACTCTGGGTGAGCATGGACCACCTGCCCACAGATGGGGTCACTCCAGGTCCTGGGGAGCAGGGAGTGGGTTCTTCAGTCCACCACCATGGTCTTGGTGAATCTGTCCCCTTTGCTGTGCAACTCAGCTTGTGAAGCAATACACCAGTGATGGACAAGGGTCTTATCCAAGTGATTACCACAGCCTGAAATACTGGTAGCTCTTTGCTCCAAAGCTCAGTAAGCAGAAGACGGTCTGCTCTCCCCCACAGAGATTTCTGAAGTTATTTTGCACTACCCATGACCCCTGAGGTGGTCACAAGTACATCCCACTGCTCAGAGAAACTTCAGGGTTGCTATCCATGTCAGCAAATGCCTCCTTTGGGCAGTTGGGAATGGCTGAAGTAGAACATAGATTGTGTCATGGACATTAGTCCAACCTCTCTGCAAAGAGGATTATAACAGCAAGCAATACACACCTCTCTTGTTGATGTTCCTGCACCATGGGGACTTCAACAGTGACAAAAGACTCAGGCGTATGAACTCCTCTGCTTTGCTGCACAAGTTCTGAAATACAGTTAAGGTTTGGGCTCCTGGTATTTTGATTGGTTTTGCTGTCATATCTTGAGATAATACTTAAATTACACTACACCAACCAAGCAGCATCCTGTTAAACAGGAAAAAAACCCTTGTTGCAGCAAAATGTTCTATGACTAACTGCATTAACAGGTTTGTCTCTCCTTCAGAAAGCTGTTTCAAGAAAATTGGGTTGGTTAGGCAGACAAATCATGTCTCTTTAGTAAATCTATACTCTAATCAAATAAGGTAAACACCCAGAGACTAGCTATGGGGGCTGTATAAATACCTCCATAGACTGAGGTATCAAGAGATGAAATGCAAAGATATTTATTATTTTATGAGGCTCATTCCTTTCTCTAGGATCTAAAGAGACATGCTTCATTGAATGTCAGTAAATTGATGTAGAGAAAACTTTACTGGTTTTGATAGTAAAGTTTTAAAAAATAACTGTATATTAAAGTATTTTCTGTGGTGCTGGTGACCTTTAATGTCACATTACTGAGTCTCAAGTGGCCATACATGGCTGTGATAGAGCAAGGACTCTGTGTGACAGGAGTCCCATAACACAGGAGCTCTCCAAAAGTATTAAGTGTTCGGCACAAAGTCAAGACACTGTAGATTCTACACAGCATGTTTCATATCCAAATGCTTTTGCCATTTAGCTTTTTGGTGATTGATTGATACCATTGCAGGTACCAGGAATATTTTCTGAGCCTCCTGACTGTGGAGGATGCCACTATCTGTTTCAGTGGTTGCACATAAATTGGCATTCCAACCCTTTGGGCTGCTGAGACAGACAATGCTAATACATTAAGCCAATGAGAATTGCATTTGCCAGGCCTGACCCTGGGAATGGGCAGCCAGCCAAGGTTTCATGGCCTCAGTGATGTCCTCAGAGATGAAGGTGAGAGGGTAGCCCCAGCTGCTTATTTTAGGTAACACAGAGAATGACTTTCAGAGAAAGGCAGATAGACACAGCTGTTGATCAGAAATCTGTCCTGCTGGCACAGCAATTTATGAAAGAGGGGGGAAAAAGGACCATCCTGAAAATATCTGTGAGAGGACCAGACTGGCCCAGGAGCTGGCTGGCGGAGAGCTGAAGTTCAGATGGGCAGAAGAGCTTCCTCTGACAGTGCTTTCTCCAAGAAGTGAGAAGGAGGCGGCAAAACATCCAAGCTCCTCAACACTGCTTGTTGGTGAAATCTGGCAGAGAGAGTTTGTTCCTTCTTCTCAGGCTTTTAATCAAGGTTTTATTCTCTGAGGGAATAGTACATTTCCATACAGGAGTGTTCTACTTCAATTCTAATATCTTGCTCTGGACCCTTTGGCCAGTTCAGGGTCATCAGACACACTCAGTGTTAGAGATCTCTTTTGGGAGATAAATAATTGATGTATCTTGAGGTTCTTGCCTCTTAGTGGAGGATATGTCAGAAGGCCAGCAACTGGGAATGAGAGTGTGTTTGTTACAGGTTTATTTTAGTCATGATCTTCACCCTCCTTCCTATCCTCGGGTTAAAAAATTGCTGGGTTTGGTTCATTGTATTTGTTTCAGTTGCTGATTGCTCTTAATGACTGCAAAGCCCCCCCTTTTTATTAAAGGGTCAGTGCCCAAAACATGCCCACTGTTGGTCAGATCTGCTGAGTTTAAACAGGTGCTTTTTCTAACCCACAGTAAATATGAGCTGACTTTTTAAAGTCAAGTTGTCCTTCTCACAGCCTAGACACAGATCTCGCTTTCACGACTACCCTCAGTGGCTGTGAATTTAAGTTACACCTATCCTGAACAATGAATATCTTGGGACATAGTCTCTGGCTAATGCTGATACTACTGCTTCTGATGAGTGATCTAGCAAACTCTCACATGACAAAGATACCTGAATCTAGAGCTATTGGCAAGCAGAGAAATTACTGTCTGCCATTACACAATGCCATGTGAATGGGGATTTTTCCATTTCAAACCCTTACCCTAAGGTTGTATTTATAGCAGGGGAAGGCTTCCATGTATTCTACCTGGTGTGGAATGTGCTTTCTGATACTGTGACAGGTGAGTGACCACCCCACATCACTTCTGCTGAAGGTTGTGGGTGAAATGTGTTCAGCAAACTCCAGCAATATGATAAGCAGTCGATCTTCACATATGCTCACCACCAAGAGGAGAAGGGAGGTGCCGCACTCAAGGAATTGGAAAAGGACTCAGAGGATTCACTTTCCCTGGAAGGAACCTTCTCCTCCTGCTTGGAAACAGTCAAATCCCTTTTCCCCAGGGATGCTGCTTAGGGAAATGGGAAGAGTCCTGGGGGGATGACTTCAGGAGATAAGTGCACAGAGCATGCAAATATGTGTCATCAGGTGGCACATGCTTCATCCCCAGTCAGAGCCAAAATCCATCACTACTCCCCAAGACATGACACATTTGCATTTGCTCTTTTTACTAATGCTGGTGGAGGAGAAGCCACAGCCAGTGGTCCCAAAATACAACATCCAGAACCTCTTTGTGAGGTTGGAGTGACTGTATGCCCTGGCATGACCAGAAGTCCTTTAGATTACTTTTGCTTTCCTGCCAAAAGTAGCACAAAACTGCCCCAAAGAGGGAAGACCAGCCCTTTGTCCCTTCACAGCTGCCCCCAAATGAAGATGGAGACCTGTCTGTCCCCCAGTACTCAGGGAGCTCACTGAGAGGGATCAGTCCTTTTGTGGGAGATCAGATGTCAACCCATGCACACCCAAGCGGAGTTACAGGGTGTTTGACAGCCCAGGACACCACAAGCTACCCCCAGGACAAGGAGGGACCTGTGCTCCTTTGCAGCACAGTTGCCCCTTCATAAGCACCAAGTGCCAGGGTGTGGGGCTGTGGGCAAGGCAGGGTGAGGACAGGCTGGAGAAGACACCAGTGGGCTGAGGGTGAGGACCAGCATGCATGGAAAACTGATGTTGCTGCGCTGCCAGGCATGTCTGCTGAAAGGTGGCATGGACAAACCAGTCCAGCTGAGGAGCAAAATGGCACTGTAGGTGCACAGATGTGTAACACCCTTCACTAATATTTGGCAGCTCACATCTGCCTGCAGGGCAGAGGGGCAGGGGGAGCCAGGCACCTTCTGAGTGGGAGGTGGGCAGCAGCATGATGGAGTGTCACAGAGCAGTGGGCTCTGTGCAAGGGCTGTGCGTGGGGATTAGCAAGGGAGTGGGGCATTTTCCAGAATTCATATTCAGTGTGCTTAGCTTAATCCACTGTTTTGCTCCATTCCCTTCCAAGCACCATGTCCCACCAGATATGACGACTATTCAAATCCCTTTTTTGGGCTGAGTTCTCTGGGTTTTTTGTGGTTTTTTTTTTTTTTCCATAATACTGCAGAGGCAATGTAACACAGCCCAAACCTGCGTACGTGCTGCACCATTCTGGAAGGTGGAAAACAAAAGCTAAAAGAGGATGGTTAACCTTTTCTAATTGTCACAGCACAGGACTAGTTGCCAGGAGGAACTTGAGTGCTAATCCTACTTTACTCACCATGTGACCTTTGGGTAAGTTACCTAATTAACTTGTCCTTCGGTCTGCCGAGCTGCAAAGAGCAGGTGTTTTGGTGAAACACAGCATTGCTGAGCCAACATGTGGCCTTAGGAAATAACCAGGGAATAAAACCTGCTGCACTTTTTTAAAGATGGTATTAATACAGAGAATTAAAAGGTCTTGCTGTAAGTTTAAGCTTGCCCTTTAATCTTTTGGTGGGGTACAGGATCGAGCCCAGACTATTTGGTTGAACGGAAGGTCATTCTGGATGGCATTTGGTATTTGTGGAGGAGAGACATTGAGTGATCTGATCAAATTATAACTGAGTCAGTTCTGTTCTGCTGGAATTCATTTCCTTCTGCTTGAGGTACATGCATCTTGATTTTCCCTGACCACCCTGTGCTGTGCTGCTGCTGTTAGGAGTGCTCTCCAAATATCACTCTGGCTGTCCCATAGGAGATTTGGGATTATCCCTCTTTTGCCTTGCATTTGAAAGGTGTTTTCAGGCTGAATTTAAAATGCTCAATGCAAAAAGGTATACTTATCCCTTAATTCCAAGTTTTTTCCCATTCAGATTCTCCCCCTTCCTGCGTGTCTTTTTTATTGACTCACTTTAGCCATAGTTGAATCTCTTTTTTTTCCTGAAAGTATTCAGTATTAGGTACATAAACACAGTTGGATTCTTCATGCTAATGTGGAATGAAAAGATACTAACAACCATCCCCAGAGATCATCCTCTCTCTGGTGAAAGATCTTTCATCCTGCATTGGGAAAAGCACTTTACAGAACTATTCACTCCCTCTTTAGCATTTGATGTCAAAGAAAATGCCATTGCACCTCTGCTATGGATTACAGACACATCATTTATTATTATCTGGCGCTCAGGAGGCAAGCCTGTCTCCTGGGGTAGGTATGGCTTGTTTTCCAGGTTTGATCTCTCATTTAAAGAGGGAGTTATCAGGGAGATTTTTTTGCAAAGAGCCAGCCTATACTCTTCTCTTTCAAGAAGTTTGGTCTTCACAGTGTTTTGCTACAATGGTGCAATAGTGTGTTTATTGAAAACTTCTCTTTTCATAATATACTGTGGACTGGACAAATGAAATGCAACCATGGTTTGGATGAATGGATTCTACAACCAGGTTTCCAGAATCAGGTTTTGATCCCTTCTTATTCAAAAGTGCCTGTAACCATGAATGGTCTAATTGAAACCGGAGGCACTTGCTGCAGACTATGGAACAATTCAATGGGATTAAGGCAATGTCGCATCTGGGCTGTTGTGATTAAATTTTGCAAATATTAACTGAAAAAATCTTGGCTCAAATCCTAGCCAATATGTATTTGAGCAGTGCCCCAAGGAGCTGAGCTTTGCCTGAGGTGTAGCAGTGTTGCTGCTTTAACACGTCCTTCCATTGTCTTCACTTGACAGAATCTAAGCATTTTGGCTCAAAAAGGGCAAGCTCTTTGAGGGATGTTAGGGTTAGAGTTTGAAAAGAGCAATTTCCAGGGGAAAAGTTTGCAACATGACAATGAAACCAGACAGAAACCCTGCTGCCTTGGAAAAATAGCTCTGGGAGTGAGAATCTTTCCCACAAACCCAACAAGCTCCTTGGGGCACATCCACAGCGTGCAATGAAACATGCTGCAAGGATCCCAGGGCTGGCCACTGAGCTAATGGCAGGGCCAGGAGCATAACAACTGTGTCAGTGTCTTGTCTGCTCAGAGGGCAATATGCCATGATTTCACCTTCCTTCAGGTGTTGTTCTGCACTCAGTTTACAGGTGAGTCTGGGGTTTGCTCTGGAATTTTGGCAAAGGCAGTATAGGCACACTAGTATATTCCCTTACCCAGAGAGTAAGCTTTGGGACATGAAAAGGAACAATTTCCTTTTCTGGGACAACAGGACAATATCACTTGCTAACAGACTGTTTTGTTCTTCACATGCTCTTCATAAATCTATCCAGAAACTGAAGCAAAAATAAATTTACCTGTGTCTTTATCACAAAAAGTATCAGGCAGTGAATTCATTATGGCATTTCTAGTGGTAGGGGTTTTTTCTTTTGGGTTTTTTTTCCTTCTCTTTCTACAACTGCCCATTAGGTTCCAGAATGAATCTGAGATGCTGATATCCATCTTTGAATCTGCTGCTTCTCTGTGAGACTGCCAGCCTGACTCAGAGCCAAGTTTTGCATAGCTGCCACAACTAGAATGACTAGGTCATTCACAGTCAGGATCTCCCAACTTTGAAATTACTCCCTTCTGAGCTTTGGCCTGAAGTAACCTGTTGAATCAATCCACATCCACTTGTGAGCACCAAGCTTCATGAATAATGTTGACCAACTGGAGAGAGTGCAGCAGGCAGGAATAAGAGTGATCAGAGGGCTAGAAAACACGAGCTATGAGGAAAGACTGAGAATTGAGTTTGTTTAGTCTGGGGAATTGAAGATGGGTAGATGTGCTAACACCCTTCAAGTATGTGAAAAACTACTGCAAGGAGGAAGGGTAAGCTGTTCCTTATGTCTGCTGGGGACAGGGAAGGAAATAACAGGCTTAAAGTGAAACAAAGGGAATTAAGGTGAGATGTTAAAAGCAATTTTCCAGTTGTGAGACTTGTGCACCACTGGGGTGGTTTGGTATGTGCAAGTGCTCTTTTGGGAAGGCTTTAGCAGCAGCTGAGATAACTACCTCACCACCTTCAGCAGAGATGATCCTATCCGGACGCTGATGGAAGGGCAAGATAACCTCTAAAAGAGTCTTCCAGCTTGGTTTTGTGTGATTTCTGCTATGGATGCAAAAAGTCACGAGGATGATTCTTAGTCCTCTGGTTGGTGTTTTGTGACCAGGTTACCATCTGGTTTTACAGACTGTTGTCTGATGGGAAAAGAGATTAGTTGTCCATCCTAAAGTTGTCCATCCTAAAATTGTCCATAAGAATATCCCCAGAACACCACAGGGGCTCCTCTTCTATGGAGTTACAGATGCAAACAACCATGAAGTCCAGGTCTCAGCTGATGTAAAAATAAGTAAGCCTCCCTGCTGGACCAGCTGTCCTTGACAAAGTCCTAAACTGTTTTTCCAGTGGTGACTGGTGTGGTGGCCTTGCAGTGAGGTACACCTTGGTGCCCAAGCAAACTCAATCACACAGATACCCAAGCAGTCGGAAGCTGCTGAGTTTCTTTATGTAACTCAATACAAGGAATAAAAACAAAAGCAAAATCTGACCTACACAACAAGTAGAACACAACAATCCCTCCTTCTCCGGTTTCACAGGAAAGCAAGTTCCAACACTGTAAAGTCAAAGATTAAATAAAAAGAAAAAGCCAAGGGCACCCTGACATGCATATATGAGACCTGGGTGAAACAGCATGGAGCACACCCTCACAGATTTAAACACCATGAGGTGCACAGGGGCTTAGGACCCAACAAAGAAGCTGCCTTTTCAGCAGATTCATTGGGCCTGCATCTTTAGCCCTTCCTTTTCTGTAATTCTGTCCGTATTTAATGAGGGAACATTATGCAACCAGCGTTTGTGCAGAGGAGTGCTCAGTCATGGACCAGTTCAGGAGGAGGGGAGGCTTGAATGGCAGTGGTGGCTTAGGGCTCCCCAGGCTGTGGCTGCCCATGATGCTACTCCTGAAGAGGTTGGAGCTCATCTTTGCTGCTATGAGCCAGGGACTGCTGGGCAGAATTCTTCCATGCAGCTAAGCCAGCACGATTATCATTGGCTAGTTTAGAAGTAAAAGGCATCTCAGACATGGAGAGCAACTCTCCCCTGTCTGTGAGTTCAGTTCCTTTCTGTTGCACTTCTGCGTCCTTTCGTCCTCTTCCGTGACTCTTCTGGAATTTAGATTTGAGACACACACACCAGCCAAGGGCAGCGAGCTCCTTCGACCTTCCACTTCATCTGCAATAGACCCATTTCTAAGTTGGAATAATGATAGATGCTGATGAAGTGCAATATCTGACATTCATCTGAGAGTGCAAATGCATGCAATTTCTAATTTCACCAAAAAGTAGCAATGGGTGGATATTTTTCTCTTTCAATTGCGCAGTTTTGAAGGTCAGCAATTCAGTAGAATTTCCATAGATTTCAGAAGTGCTTCTTTTTCCGTGGATTTGCTGGTTGCTCAGACTTTTTAATTCATCTTTCTCTTCTTGAAAAAAATAAGAATATTAAATTCTTAAATTTTAAAATTTTAAAATTTTCTTTCAAGAAAAAATGTCCTTTTGTTTGTTGCCTTTGAAAAACTGATAACGCTGATCAAGGGAAATGGCAATTTTAAAATCTAGAATAAATTCAGATGAAAACTATGGGAAAAAATGGATGCTTTCGAAAATACTAGCAAAGGAATATCCCTGTGTTTCTCTAACTCTTTTCCAATGCTTTTTAAATGGTTAGCAAGCTTAATGTAAATTATGCACAACCTTGGTCCTATCATTGGACATAAATGGTAACTTTTCTCCAAGGACAAAGTTTCCATTGCAGATGGAGGGGGTTTTTGGTTTATATAGTGAACTTCTTGAAAATTAGGAAATCATTTTCAAATTACGTGCATCAGTTCTTTTATGCCCCACCTTTGCACAGCTGAAAACATACAGGTCTGGTAGAATAACACTCCCAAGGTGGCAACTCTTGGAGAACTTTTTCTACTTCTACCCCTCTCCTCAGGCACCTGGAAGGCTTTCTGTGCTTGGAGGACCTGTACCCAGGGATTTCAGTAGCTCAATACTTGGGATGTGCCTGTGGCTTCTGAACATACTTGCTGGCATGCACTGAGGGAGGAGAAAGTTGCCCTTCTGACTAGTACAGTGCTGGTACCAAGTCAGGGCTGGGATAACACTGTCATCAGATGCTTTAGAAATACTTACCAGGACAGAGAGGTGTGTGTCCTGGACAGTGGGATTTTTTTTGCTATTTTGCATCTGGAGAGGTCTTCGACAGGGTGCCAAAGCATTCAGTTATTTTTTATATTTGGGGGTACGTTTCTTCCCGTGAGACCCAGACATCTCCTTCCTGTGCGTTCGCTCACAAACACAGCAGATGTGACCACAAGTCTCACTGTGTGTGCCCAAGTTGTATCTGGGAGCATGGATCACCTGGATCCCAGATGGCCAGGAGCCATGCACACATGCACAGGGCCAGGGCTGGAGCAGAGTACAACTGGTGCAGCTGGATGCAGGCTCTGTATGAACGCCTGGTTGTTCTTCCCATTGTTGCTTGGGGCAAAGGTTACTGAGTTCAGCTTTACCCACTGCTCCATGTATGCAGGATGTACTAATGCTTTTAAATGCTGCTGAATGAAAGGTGTTTTATGTATTAATCTTTTGTACAGCACTGTAGCTTTTGTATTTACTTTGGGTCCTGAACACCCAGCCCGAGTTAGTGGAGCAAGTAATCTCCCAGTGCATGTTGTCACACGCACCACAAACTGCTGCGACCCAGGCAGCTGCCTCGTGAATCCGGCTCAGGGTTTTAGCCTCATGGCACAGCTTCAGATGCCAGCCAGAGGGACCTCCTCTTCTCTTATGCAATGGTGTTTGGGTAAGGTTCTTTGTCTGGAAAAATCCTGCAGGGGAATCCCAAGCCAGATCTTTCCTCGACTGCCACTCGTGCCAGCTGCACACCTAGCACTGCAGATCTTGCTGAGACTAAACAACAATTTTACGGTTGTTGAGGAATTCTGCCTGAATGGATGTAGCTAAATCTGCACACCTTAGCAGGAAGAACTCTTCACCCAGTACAGTTGTGGTGGATTGTAGCACTTAATGCACTATGGAGTAAGCTATGGGGCTGGTGCAAGAACAAAGCATTCTGGCTGCTCTCATATCCCACTGAGATCAGTCAAAGTGGAATACCCCTCTATGAAGCCCTTGACTTTAGGTAAATGGCAGGGCTGCAGTCCTCCAGGACACTGAATTTTCTTGTGCCTCTTTCAGAGGTCAAGAGAAAATGAGGCCAGCTCAGGCAGTGATATCTGAGGCACCCAAAATGGAAGGAAACATGATTAAACTGATTAAATGAGTCACGCCTACATAATCCTGTGCTGCAGAGGTAGGCAGAAAATCCCACCCCTACCACTCTGAGTTGCAGATAGCAGTGTCTGTTAAAAGGCTTCTTATTGTAGCTACCAAGATGCTGGTATCTGTGTTATTTCCTGGAGAAAGGGTGTCATTTTTGCTTCACTGAAGCATGACAAAGCAAGAACGGTCAGTGTTTGGCCTGCGCTCAAGTGTCAGGGTGTCTTATAAATGTGATACAGAGTGCCTGTATTTTTGTGAAACTCCTGAAGTGGAGGAAGCTTGAGAAAACCAGAAGGATTAGCCCAGTAGGCATACCCTTTATTTGTGAATATTTCCACAGGCAAGACTTAAGTCATTAAAGTAGCTGCAGCTCCTTCCTGCAGCCATGGAAGAACAGGATAAGTGCACTTTAAAAAGAGATAAACTGCCTTAAAGTGGGTTTGACAGTGCTGCTGTAGGATCTGTGGACAAATTTATGAGGCTGCAAGAACTTGATGTGTCATGACATCCTCAGTCTATTCAGGTAGAAGTGGAGATTGACCTCATCTAAATTCAAGGATTTCAAGGGCCACCAAAGTAGATTCGGTGGTTTCACAAACAGGACACCAGCTGGGATTGTTTGGTCTCTGGTTTTGAGGTCTGACATGGGACAAGCCCCATCACTCTCATGCGCTCTCTTTTCCCTATTTATCTTTTCTCTTCCTTGCTTGCACTCACCAAATATTCAGGCCATGCACAGGCCATTACTAAGTGCGGTTACAAAGGTTCACGTGCCCTCTGATGCCTCCAAGTATGAAGTTACCAGTTTAGTTTCCAAATATTGTTAAATCTTTATAATACACAGAGCTGTTTCTTTCCACTGTCTCTTATTAAGCAGTAAAAGTAGTGGAAAGCCTTTGTGTTCTCCTCCTGTGAAGACAAATGGGCAACCAATTCCCACACAGTCACCTTTTCATCTGACAGAGGGACAGGCACATCTCCCCAGGGCTGGTCCAGGGATTTCATTTCTCTAAAGCTATGATGATGACCATGAAAGCTGGGTTCATCATCAGCTTTTATGTCACTTTTCCGAATTTGACATAATCAGAAAGGACTGCCTTTTTGGGAGAAAGAGGGCTTTAAAGAGGAGGCAACTAGCTCAGCTAACACACCATTTACTAACATTTGCTGGCTATTTCAAGGAAGATGGGCAAGGAAAGCTGGGCTGACATCTTGAATAACTTCTCTCAGGCCAGGCCTTTGCTTCAGAGAGGAAACTGGAGCCCTGGGAGATCCATCTCTCCTTGCATAGCCAGTGCATGTGTGTGCCATGAGCAAAACCAGCCTAGGTGAGGTCCCTCAAGTGTAAATAGCCATCCCAGAACACCTCTGAGGATTCCAACCTCAGGTACCTCAGGTATTCCTACCCATGCTGCGCTTGCTTTTCCCAGCTGCAGCCTGCATAGCTGGAGAGTTAACACAGATGGAGAATCCAGCTCCCTTGCTCCCAAGTGTCCAACGAATGACCCAGCCATCTGCAGGAATCATTACCATCCTCCATGAGAGGGGACAAGGTCAAACCAATTGAATGTTGTCTAAAGAGGATCTTGGGGAGGGAATGTTTTCATTACAACAGTTCATCTTTCTTTTCACAGTTCATCAAAAGCAGGCCTTCTGCATACACACGCAAGACAAATAGGACCGAGGGGTGATGATGGATACTGTAGGCCCGCGGTGATTGGGATGACCCTCCACTCACACAGTTGATCAAAGGCAAGTAAAACAATCAGCCAGCCATCAGCAAAAATGTAATATTAGACTCCCCAAACACCTCATTTAATTAAGTCTTCATGATCAAAATCTCCATACCAGATCTTTTAAGTTAAACACTTTTAGACCTTACCCTAAGATAGCAGAAAAGGACTTCCGGAGGGAAAATGTCTGTAAAAAAACTATTCCTAAAATAGTGTCTCTTCCCTCTAGCCTCCCAAATAATTTGCCCTCTGGGAGGATACACTTTGTCTGGTTTGCCCTGGCAGCACTCAGAAAGGTGGGGTGCCTCATGCCCAGCACTTGTCCCTGCTGATTCTGCTGCAGACAAAAAGCAGGAAACAACAAAGCTGCCTTTTATGATGTCATATTTTAGTTGTGGTGATGACCAGGTGTGATAAACTCTATGTCTGTGAACCTGCTGCTGGCCTTACAAGTCTGAGCCAAAGCTAACTGAAAAATGTCAGGCCTGGGCAGGTGCAGAAGGGGAGGGGAGATGGAAGGGTAGAGACATACACCACTGTGGAGGATGCCTGCACTGTTCAGTCTGGTACCCAGACAGTAAACATTTCTGAGGCAATCTCTAGTCAAAAACAAGATGAGATGTGAAAGGCAGATGTCCTGGAGGTGGAGCTGGAATTTATAGTAAGGAATACCTAAACTGCAAGAGCAGATCCAAGGAAGGAGCACAAAATTTTCCAAGGTGTTCAAGCAACTGTCCTAGAAAGCTGAGACAATTGGGGTTATTCAGCCTGCCGAAGAGAAGGCTCACAGAAGACCTTAATGTTGCCTTTCACTATTTAGAGGAAGCTTGTATGACTTTTTACCAGGACCTGTAGTGAGAGCAAAAAGGGTGACAGTTTTAGCATGAAAGATGGTAAATTCACAGAATCACAGAGTCATGAAGGCTGTAAGAGACCTTCAAGATCATGTAGTCCAACCATCAATCCAGCACCACTATCACCTCTAAACCATATCCCCAAGTGCCAGATCCAGACACCTCTTGAACTCTTCCTCTACACCACCTCCCTGAGTAACTTATTCCAAGATCTAACTGCTCTTTCAGTGAAAAATGTTTTCTAATATCTAATCTGAACAACCCCAGCACAACTTAAAGCCATTTCTTCTCGTGCTTCCACCTGAGACATGGCAGAAGAGACCAACCCCCACCTCACTGCAACCTCTCAGGTAATTGTAGAGTGAAAAGGTCCACCTGAGCCTCCTCTTTTCTTTATGATGATGATGGTGAGGCACTGAAACTGATTTCCTAGAGAAGTTGTGGATGCTACATCACTGGAAGTGCTCATGGTCAAGCTGAACAGGGCTTTGAGCAACCTGATCTAGTGCAAAGTGTCCTTCTCCAGGGTAAAGGGGTTGAATTAGATTATTTTTAAGGTCCTTTCCAATCCAAACCATTCTATGATTCTTTGATCTCCATATGTCTTAGATTCCTCAAACACCCATCTTTATATGAAATACACCCTGCTTTGGAAGCTTCTTTCTCCATTGATCAGAGGACTCTGCAAAACTAGCTCAAACTAGCTGGATAAATGAGCAGAGATTAGCCCCATCCTTTAACTTTGCAGTAATTATTGTAAAGACATCAGACACTGTAATGATGACAAATGATCATTCTTTTAATTCCTACATGAAAAAGATGCTTTTTAAAGTTTTTTCTCTGTTTTCATCATTGGTTTAAGCAATTGTATCACACCTGAAAGGAATGACTCAGCCCTGCATCAGTGTTCCCACCTCATCACCTGTGCTCCTTGGTTGTCAAGTCATTTAGCAGTCAGATCAGGGATTTGGATGAGGAAACTCTTCCCCTTTTTTGCTGTTTTCTGCTGGGTGGAGCATTTATCTGGCTCAGCCTGATGTGCTCCATTTCCCAGATGCGTGAGCCCTACAGCAGGCACAAAGGAGGGGATGGGAAATTATGGACAGGGCAAAACAATTCTACACATTTCAGCAAAATCCAGGTTTGGATGGGCTCAGGGTGGTCATGAAACCACACCTAAGTCACACATGGTCTTGTAATCCAGTGGTGAGAGATTCTCCACGTTGTTACTGGTTTCCAGAGTCATCTGAGCACTGCTATTCTTTCCCACTTCTTTATAGAAAGACAAGACAATTAAGCACAGTAAAGCTTGCCATACATTAGTTCATCAAGCACCAGAAATGAAACCTGTCAAGGTGTTGTGTGGCATTAGGCAGCCAACTTCTGCAATTGTAGTAAGCACATTTGCATTTGCCGGTACTAAACAGGGAAGAAGGTTTCATGGGAAGCAGCAAGTGTTGTTACCCTGGAAGTTGTGACACAAAGGAGAACCAGGGTTTGTGGAGTAGCAGTTAGTGTAAAGAAGACTTTTTGGACAGACTAAGGATGCTGTCCCTTCTGATTGTAAGAGAAGAGAAAAGAGAAGAGAAGGTAAAAGAGAGAAGAGAGAAGAATTAGCTATTCAGGAGGCCTGAATGAACCTGTCGTTATGTTTTATTTTGTTAAAACATATGAATTAGTTAAATTTTCCAGGGCTGAGTTCCAAATACCTCACAGTATGTTTGGTAAAGGTAATAGTAGTCTAAAGGCATGAGTCACTAAAATTAAACCACCTTTATCTGCTCTACACCACTGTCCACTTATTTACACCTTTATCCACTTCCATAAACCACCAAGTGACTTAACTGCTTTGACAGGTTTATACAGTTAGGTTGCTCCTAAAACTGGTTCCTTTAGACAGTGTGAAGCACTATTTTTGTCTGCTTGTTTGTTTGTTTTCCACCTTCCCCTAATTGCTATATTACACAGAGAAGTGTTTCCTTGGGCAGTGCACATGGTGACCTAGACCCTTGCTACCACATCAGCTGTGTTTTGTCATGTGTGTATTACCCTGGCATAGCCACGAAAGGCAGAATTGTTTGTAGCTGGAATGGGACTCATGGGGCAGAGCAAAACTTGAGGTCGCAACTACATCTGTTGATCCACAAACTAAACTCTCGATGGTGTCAGCGGAAGAGCTTTCTTTCATGGCAATTTGGCGAGGAGCCATTGCCATGTAGTTGAAGCTGGATTTGGTGACTACCCTAGCTGTGTTTCCTGCCTTCACACTGAACAACCTAGTGTCAGCCCAGAGCAAAGGGATGTGGGGAGAAGGAATTGAAATTAAAAGAAAAGAGCCCTCTCAACCTTATCGTTAACTCTTCCTCTGAGGCTTGGGTTTCAAGAAGACTCTCTGAGAGTTGCTTAAGTAAGAGAAGAGAAACTCTGCACTGTGCAGGCAAAAGTAACACAATGAAAGCCTAAAGGCAGACAGCATGGAGGACACAAGTTATCGTTCAGCAGCCTCTGTAGTGGTGAAACCTTTACAGTGAATAACTCACTGCTAAGGAAACAGGATGTTCTATAGTTCTATAGGACCAGGTAACAGTGAACTGGGGTCTCTCTCTTGTCAAGCACCCACAGACCTAAAGGGTATCCAAGTTGGCTTTTCTGCTTTACCTCTTGTTAGAGCAGTTCAAGTTTTGCTAACATAGCAAGGGGCTACTTTTCTGGCTCAGTGGTTAGAACACGTTGGGATGGGGAGTCACCTGACACATAAGCTCTGATCCAGGGAGGAGCTCATTAATTGTGCAAAACTGAGCCCCATCAGCAGAAGTCCTAGAGAGCCACTCACCACTGGGGTGAGTGCTTGGGGTGTGAGCTTAGATCTGGGAGGTGGCCAAGATGTCAGCTTAAGATGGCACTCACTCATCACCATACTGTACTTCCAGTTGACTTAAAGATTTCCAGTGACCGGACTAAATTTTAGAAGTGTTTCAGCAACAAAACAAAGAAGCAAAAGAAGAGATTTGTTTCTATCCAAACCAAAACATTTGGGGATGTTTTTTTCTCTCTTTTCATTTGGCTGATGAACAAGTAACTTCTGCATTATTAAAGGAAATGAACTGTCTTGTGTGGTAATAAGTCATTCCCCTCTCCCCTTTGGTTTCAGGGATTCAGGAAGGTCAGCAAAGGCTCTGACCTCATAGTTCACAGAAACCAAAAGGTCGTGTTCTCCAGGACAACTGCTGAGTACTCTGCCTCAGGACTGGCTTTGTTTTATCCAAGGAGTTTGTTTGGGCTGTCTCCCACTTTTTAAAAAGTCCCACTCATAGATGCTAGGTATCTGCAACCATTTTTTGGCCCAAAAAAAATGATGGATGAGTCATGATTCTGGTAAAGGGAGTGATGTCTCCTCTCCATGGACAGGGATAAATGAGGACACTGGCAACAAGGAGTTTGTCCAGCTACTTGCCTTCTCCTGAATGCTGAGGCACAGCCTCCAACCAGTTCGTATACTTCATTTGTTCACTCTTCTGTCATCCATCTTGTCTCATGACAGATGAGCATGAAAAGACCTAAACTCTGCCAAGTCCTCAACAAAAACATTAATATAATTCACCTTCCAGAGCTCTGCTCCAGCTGCTCCACACTGTATCTTTTGTTAGATACTTGCATGAATAATAATATCTGCAGTTTGTCTAGCTGAGATTGCAACAGACAAAGAAGTTAACCCTCCTGCTTCAGGGCACAAACCAATTCAAATTCTGGCAGGTTTGCCAGGCCTGAGGGTAGGAGTTCATACAACCTTCCCCAGAGAAGCCAGCACCATCTGCATCCCTTCCCTCCCCTCCTCCTTCCTTGCCTGTTTTCTTGACCTCTTGCATTACCTATCAGGATTTTTACTTGCTGCTAGCTTTCACCCCTGCCTGGAGAGGCAGACTGTTCACCCTGTTGCATGCACTTTCTCCACATGCAGCTGGTTCCAGCTCTCCCCTGTTCATACTGGGTTTTTTGTCAATCTTCTCTTGCTACAACTTGAAGTCAAAATTTCTGGTTTTCCTTCCCCATCACTGCTGTTCCTTTCTCCTCAGCCTTAGCCATCCCCATTTTCCTTGACATCTTTTCCTACTCCCTTTCTCCCTCTCTCCAAACACAGAGTTTAGAGACCAGGCGAGGCGTAGGCATGGGGCTGAACCTGATGGAGCTGAGTCCCCACACCATTTCCACCTGGATGCATATGCTGCCTGCAGGAAGGAGGTGGGGGTCTCCTTACCCACCTTGGACTTCTCTTCCTGCATCCTGAGAGGGACAAGAATGGCACTGGGGAATCTCCCCAGCTCCCTGCTCCCACCTATCAGAGCCCATCGGCCGCTCGTGCCTGTCCGCAGTTCCATGCTGAGGTGTGGCCCATGGCACTGATACCCATTTCCTCATTATCGGCTGCCTCCTTCCTGCCTGAAGCTGGAATATGAAAGGTGTCCCCATTTGCTTCAAAACACTGAGTTACAGAGCAATGAGGATCTTTGCAGCATGCTCATCTCTGTTTTTCATTGATGTATGGCAAGATGAGCAGGGAAATTATTCCTTAATCCCTCCTTCACATCAATCATACAAATGCCCCCTTTGCCTGCAGGGTGCTGGATAAAGATGAGAGCTACTGTCTAGTATGCTGGCCAGAAAAGTCTCATTTTTTACACATTCTTCCTGAACTGCTGCCTTTCATTTATATTTGGACTGCAATTTTCCTGGAGCTGGGACCATCCTTCCACTCTGTTTTGATAGCATCGAACACAAGGATCTTACTGGGTTTGTATGGTCCATAGTCACTGCTCAAGTGCAATGCTGGCATCACTAGCTGGTTAAATTAGATTATATGAGTAGGGTAGGGCTGCAAGAGGAGTGACAGAACAGTCCATCACCCAGTCCTTCAAGCTGGGACAGTTTTCCTTTCCCTTCTCCCTGTTGCTGTAGAAAACACAAGGTTACCTGCTGCGAGTTTTGCCAGAGGAAGTTTACACAGCCGGATTCTGCTGGTACATGTGTCTTGCAGCAGGATTAAGGGCAGGCACCCTCTTAGGACTTGCTGTTCCCATTTTGAGGTAGGAGATACAGTGACAAATACTAAGCAAAGGAAAGACTTACCCAATGTGTCTCAATGCAGACAACAGACTTCAAGCCACAGAGTTTGGTTCTTCCTGCCACATATTCTCCTCACCTGCTCTCACCTTGCCCTCTCCCATTTTTCCTTCCTTCAAATCTTTCCCTTGTCATAAGCAGGAAAATTTTTCAAAGCAGAAGATGGATTTCTCCCAAATCTTCCCTGTTTGCTTACATTCTGTGTTTTCACTTGTCCTCTCTCCCATCGAGATCATTTACCCAGAAAATAGCTAGGAAAATGTAGTAAGTCCTGATGGAAGCTGATGCTAACCGTGGTTCACCATGCACATAGTTGTTGGCCTAGGAGAGTGGGATCACATAGTCTAGAAGTGAGGAGTTTATAATGGTCTGATTCAAACCCCTGCAATTTAAAGGGTATCCTTTTCATTGGCTTCAAGGGGCTTTGGGTAGTGCTGTAAATAGGCCAGCAAGATACTGTACATGGGTATGACAACTATTTATAGGAGTTATGATAGATAAGATGTGTACTCACCATCTAAATCTAGAAACTGTGTCATTTGAGGAGAGACTAATCAGAACTGATGCTTAGCAGAATGAGATATCAGTGACAATGAGGGATCATTGACTGATGTGTCACCTGTTTCCCCAAAACAGAAGCACCTGAGATCCTTCACTGTCTACTATAAGTGCCCTTTGTGACTGATAGTTTTTTTCTAAAGGAGAGTTTTTTCAAATATAGCTGGGTAACAGACTCCAGATCTATGATATTTTTCTGCAGGAAATGCTCCTAGAGCATCTCATGGTATTCCAAGCCCTCTGAGAGATTTGTAGTCTTGTATCTTCCTTTGATTGGATCTCTCTAACTGTGGTCAATGACCCCACAGTCATTGAAAACTCGTGCTTGGTGATGGTGCAAGTTACTGTGGATGACCTTGGTACCCAGGATTACGTGTGCAATACAGACTTGGTTGCTATCATCAGTACCCAAGGTTACCAGCCCTGACAACATTAGAGTTGAGTTACCTGTGTGGAACAACCTATTCATATTCATACCTGTGAGCAAGCTCCTCACTGGCATTCATAAACACACTTCTCCCTCTGAGCAGAACACAATGTGCAGATGTTATCATGTAAATTGGATATCTTTGGATAAAGATGTCCTAGCTTCTGATGTTGGAGGAGTGAGTCATTTCTCATTATAGAGGGATCACCAGCAGATATTTTATAAATCTTCTCGTCAAAGTGCAAGTGAGAGCAGGTTGCCCATACTCTTGTAGTTATGGTGGTGGCTAATCAAGAACAGCCCTATTGTTTTGGCACTGCATAAGCACACAGAGAGAAATTGACAATTGCCAATGGCAAGAGTTTACAGCATAAAAAAAAAAAAAAAAAAGAAAAAAAGAAAAGAAAAACTTGAATTGGTTGAAATGCTAAGGGTTTTAGCACAAAAACCTCACAATTTATACAGACAGTGTTCATTAATGGGTTGAGAGACCTTCAGTAAAATCATCAATGGATCATTAATCTACAGTCGTGTTTCTCTGTCATGAGGAAGGAGAGAACAGGGGAATAGGAGCAAAAAAGAGGAGGGGTTCTACAACTCTTAATAGGTGATGTTGGTTTTACTTCCTCAAAAATGCCACTGGCAGATATTTACTTTGGATATGATCAGAACAGATTTTAAAGGCCTCTTTCAACACACAAAAATTTCTTGATCCTTATTTAGCAAGATCCCATGCAGTAGCAAGAGAAATCAATCTGGCTTGTTTGAGGCTTAGCACTGATCCCAAGATATAGGAATGACATGGACATTACGCTAGGCTTTGAGGAAACACACATGCAATTCCTCAGCCTCTGGCACAAAACCAATAAATATTCATGGAGTGTAGAAGAGCATCTCCTTTCTTTGAATTGCCAGATGGAATTTGTGAGGCTTGCACAGTGCTTGAATGGATCTTCCATCATACCTACATGGCTGGCAGCGCTGGTTGTGCTCGAGTCCCAGGTAGCAAGTTCCAGGCACAGATATCCAGGGGTTTGTGTCAGTGGGGTTCCTCTGTCATGCTGAGTTCTGCAATCCCGTTTCTGCAAAGCATCTCTTTCACTTCAGGGATCTGCTCACATCCATTAGTGTTCACGGAAGTACTGGGGCCATACTTATTGTTAATCTCCAGTAGGACTCATACACAAGTCCTCTGCTGAACAGAAACTTCTGGTCCCTGGACAACACAGAGAGCCATGCTGGAGACTGTAGGAGAGAGGAATGTACAGAAGTCAGCTCACTCACACTGAGCCGCACTTGCACACATGAATTTGGGGTTCTTGTGTCCTAAAGAATGCAGTGAATCACTGCTGTCTGCATACACACTGTTACAGGGTGGTAGGACAGATCTGTTTGTTCATTTTATTCTTGATCCATTGAGGCTTTCTAGCCATTCTGTACTTGTGTTTTTCTGTTGACTTAGTTATATAAACTTCCCCTAATGGCAGAATAAGTACCTGTTGTGCTGTAACCCTAAGATCCTCTGCAAGGAATTCTGCATGGACTGCAAGTGATCTCAGATATTGTGACCCTGTAGTGACCACGCAACTACGGTTGTCAGAAGAGCTCTCAGACTTTGAGAACAGCCACATGAATTGCAACCTCAACTGTTTCTGCAAGTTTAGTCTGGAAAAGTCTATACTAAATCTTTTACTTAATAGGATTTTAAGGGTTTTAAAAAAGAAAAAAAAAAAAAAACCTGAAGAGAAAACTACTCTGGTTGCAAAGAAGTTTTTCAGTGTTGGGTTGCAATTTTCAGTACACAGTCCCTAAAAAATGAAAAAAATTTTACTTGACATAAACCCTCAAAGTCTAAAATGGATTTCTTCTGGAAATGTTAGTTCTGTCCACAAAAATGTGCCAGTTTTGGTATCTTCTATTGTTGATGCCATTCAAATAAAATCCTGGACTAGCTTTACTCACTTTTTTTTTCTATGATCCTTCCTCTGTCTGAATTTTCTCTTTTCTAAATGCATGCATCTAGTTAAGTTCCAAATTCCTTTGCAGTGACAGACCATGTTGCAGGAGGAAGTGTGCTCTTCCCCACAAACAGGACAGGGAATCTCTTCTCATCCTCTCACTGAAGAAGATACTATGTCTCTCATTTCTTCCAGTTATTCATACTCCAAAAGCTTCTGTAATGAAGCTTGATTGAAAATGTTCATTACAGAGAGGAGTGTTCTCTTGGTGAGTTCCCATGTGTCTTCTTCTCAGTGAGACCAAGAGCATTACTCTATTTGGGTAGCTTGTTACAAAAATTTCATATCTCTCCAGTGCCTCTGGTTTAGGTGCTGACTTAACACCAAGCTGGAAAATGGCAGCATATGATGTATACCTGCCAGACACATAATATTGGTGACATGGATTTGTGGTTGGTTACACTTTTTTTATTGGTTCATTTTCTTTTGGCCAATTAGAAACTGTCCACTAAACTGAGGACATTTGAAATGCTAAGTCAATGTGGGTATTCCATCAATGTCAATCCCTAGAAAGTTATAAGAATTTCAGTTTATGGTGGCCTGAGGTCTGGGTACTTCCAAATCCTAAAAGCGTAATCAGGTCAGGCAAGTTCTGAGCTTCCGGAGCTGTTTCACAGTCTGTGTCTCACACCTTCCTTGATTGTAGATAAATTCTTCTCTCTTATCTGCTTTCTAGAAACTTTCCCCGACATGAAAAGCCATGGAGAATTAATGAGCACTGATTTATGGTGCATTAGCACATGCAGCATATGTTTCTCTAGCTCCAGAGAAAGCCGGGCGCTGCAATGCTTGGAAATGGTCTTTAAAAGCCCAAGGCAGTGTTACACATATCAGAATGTGCTCTCTGCGGGTGAAATTCCGCTCTCTGTAGTGACATACCACAATGCTGAGGTAGTTGCTAAGTTCTGTTCAAATGCCAGGATGCATTTCATCCTGTAGCCTTTATTGATAAATTGGAGAGCAGATCAGAAGTCGTGTACCTTGGCATTGATTTGGTATTGGGACTAAATCAACATTAACTATGATTGCTCCAAATTACTCTGTAAATTACCAGGCTCTGAATGCTCTGCCAGGGGATTAATCACCAACAACAAAGAATTAACTACATGTCAAAGTTATAAAAGGAAGGGTTTTAAGAAGCCATCTCTTTATCCATCTTTGTGAAAACAAAGCAATGCGCAATGAGAGATGTACAAATAATCAGAACACCCAAGGGGGAGGAGCAGAGGTGCAGAATGAGCTTCCAGCAAGACAACCTGCTAAAAAGGTTACTTTAAAAGCTTTTTGATGATGGAGCTTATTGTATTTATGAAAGATGTGACAGGACACACTTGCCTGTAATAGCAAGGGATTGGAATTGTCAACTGGGGACAGCCCTTCTGGATCTCTCCTATCATGCATTGTCTGAGGCACTGCAATTAAACTCAGTACAACAGCTGTAAGTAGGGAGAGCTGCAAAAGGACAGTCAGGTGAAATTCTTATCAATGAAATCATAAAATCAGCCAATGTAGCGTGAAGAAAGCGGGCAGCAGGATAGAGAATGGCTGTACAATAAGAGAGGGGAAACCAGCAGGCCAGTTTCTGGACACAGACCAGTATCTTGTGATGCATTGTGTTGTGAAGTCAAACATTTCATAAAGCTTAGGACTGATCATTTTGAGTTCAAATGTCTGTCATCACAGCTAGGTTTGCAATGCCTTTCCAAGAGCTGAAATAATAGCCCAAAAGGCTCATCTGTGTACAAAATCAAGTAAAAGCGAAAAAGAAAGATTTGTCTCCACTGGAAGGTCAGTGAAATTTATCAAACCAATAAAACCACTTTATTTCTTTAGAAATCCTCCAAAATCAGCCTCTCTAACTCTGTGTTATTTCCAGACTGCTCACGACTTCCTCTCATCTTTATAATACATGAATGACCCTCCTGTCTTTCAGACTTGGCTTTGCTGAAGTTTATATTCTGCTAAATAAATATTACATCGTGCAGCTCTTAGCACTAAAAAAATATTAGCCCATCTGGGTTTTTTCCCTCTCTAGAAGAAAAGTATCTTAGAAGAATCTACATCTATGTCCTGAAGGATGGGGGCAGGCAGTAAATCCCATCCATGCTGAAAGTCATGTTCTGTATTTCCTCTTTTTATTCTTAATTATAGCTATACACACACTTGTCTTTTGCTATTTTCCCATCTTGAGCACTATCCAGACCTTAGAAACATCAGGGTCAGGGTTGAAAACACTATTCTGGAGACTGACTGATGGCATATTTGTGGGGATGGATCCTGATAACTGACTGATAATTAGCTTGTCATTACCACTGAGGACATCGTGAGCTACCTTTCCTTCAGTCCTTTTCCACCATTCCCTCCTGTGGTCCCAGTGCAAATGAAGCAGACAGATGGGCTGGACTCTGGCTGCCTCCTGATCTCTGAGCATCACCTGCTGCCATGTCCATGTCACTCAATCTGGGAAGCAATGGCCACTGACTTCTACTAACCCCTGGTCTCTGTAGCATCCAAGTGCAAGTGTGCCTAGAATAGCATTAAATGGTCTCCTGAGACCCTCACCATTGGCAGATCTCTTACATCAGTTAGGAGGAAGAGCTGAGGGCACGATGGGCACAGGTAGATGGACAGCTCCAGCTAGGACCCAGCTGGGGACAAGCCCACCAATGGCATGGATAATGCAGAGCAGAACATGAAAATGTCCCTTTTGGTAGTCACTTGAGTATCTTGCTGATTCCAGTGGGGTTGGTCTATAGCAGACCACAGACACATAACATTTCTTGAGACCTCCTGTGACAACAGAAAGAGGTAAGTAGTTCCCTGCTCCCTGGTAAAATAACAGCCATCATTTGGGTGATGCAGACATTGTTTCCTTCATGTGCCTAGAAGCATGAGAGTGAGTGGGGCCAGATAAGCTGCAGGTGACCTGGCCAATGGGAATGAAATGCCAAGGAAGAGAGACAAACCCAGAGCAGACCACCAGATCTGAAGAGAGGGTGCTGTCTCCCATTTAATGAGGTGCATCTCTGACCTGTATGACCAACAGCCATGGACTAAGCAGAGGAATTCTCCTGCCAAGAGGCTCAGAGAGCAATGTCTCCTCCTCAAGAACCTAAGATGAAAGGCAGGTCTTGCATGTAGAGGTGTCCATCAGGCTGACTTAATTTCTGACCGATCTAGAGAGATGACTTTTTGTTCTCTCTGATTTGTCCTCTCTGTTAACATTTGCTTTAGATTCTTGTCAAAACAAAACCAGCCTCTTGAAGTGTAGCGCACACTCTGTCCTGTTTAGTTTTGTAATGTTTTCTTTGGCTACTGGCAACTTATTCATCAGAAGAAATAATATGTCCTTGGTCCATGCCCTAAGAAATCTCCTCCCATTACAGCAGAAATCTAACAAAGCCCACCCTGTCCATCAGGTTTCAACAGAAATAAAATAGCCAACCCCATCAGCCTTCTGATAAAATGTTGCCAGAAACCCTCTTGGGTGAAGCTGTGCAGAAATTTCCTGGGATCAGAGTATTGGGGAACAAATGATGGAAAGGATTGCTGTATTAAGGAAAATTGTCCACATGGTCCCATGCCAGAACTACAGCTAACAGTAGCAGATGCTTGAAGGCCAAGTGCAAAATCCTTCCTAATTCAACTAAATTCCATGCCAGTAGGGATATCTGCCCCTTTCATGGCTGATTATCTCATGCCCTGAAGCTGGGCACAGACAGTGCTTGTGATTTCATCCTGGCCAGCCTGGGCTTTGAAGGCACATGTGTGGCTGGTGTGCTGTAAGTGCAGATGCCATTATTCATGTTTTACTAAGACACAGTCCATTCCTTTACCCAACAGCAAAGGTGAATTTAGTCCCATGTCTATCACACATTCAATCTAAACTGTTTGTCTCAATATCATCCTCCAACATAGAGCCCTCTGAAAGTACTATATGCATTACCAGAAAAAGTATTTCCTTTCATACTTTCAAGTCTGTCTTCTTAAGATAATGGGAGAGTCCTGGTCTTGTTTTATTGGAAAGTGAAGTAGCAGTGCTGGTTGGAGTCACCTGCATTGCTTCGTACTCCTGCTTCTCCTCCTTATGCTCCCACCTGAGTATATATTGCCCTGGCAATATTTTTTCCTTATATAAAAGCTCTTCTTCCCTTCCCACCTCTTGCATTTTTGTAACTCTCTGGGTAGACATATTCCATTACCACCTCTCAGTTCTCTCTTAGGAGCAAGGTGATTTGTGGCCCACACATACCCCAGCCTCTCATACTGGCAGTCATCCAGAGTCCCTGCACTGACTTAGCTGCTGCCTTTTATCCCATCAAGAACTGCCTGTTTGTCTTTCCATCACCTGTTGCAGCTGATTTTTACTTCACTGGGGAGCTCTTTGAGGACAAAACCTGCCCTTTAACAAGTATGTGTCCCACACTCAGCCCCATGGAGCACATCATGAATCCCACTCCACAGGCTGAGTGGATTCCCTTGCCAATATAACACAGGCAAAAACAGCTCTTTAAAAGGCAGCACATCCTCTTCGCATAAGCAAGACCATTGACAAATACAATAGGATCAGGAAGAAGCTTGCTGAATGAAGTTGTGTTTCAGTTAATATCAATGAGGCTGGCACCAATGCAAATAACATTTTCTTTATTAGCTTCTAAGCACTTCCAATTGTGTCTCATTCTATTTTTCTGATCAGTTTTTTACAACCAACAATTGCTCTGTTTCGAAAGAGGGTTTGAAATTGTTCCTTTGCAGATATATGGAACTAATTCTGCAAGTGTGTGATCATGAATAGACCTGAACAATTACCACTTTTGCAGAGAATAGGACATACTCCGTAAATGTGGTTTTAGTTGTCCTGAAACTGTTCACACATTATTAGTACTGCTTTTCATGAATGATGCTAGCTGGGAAGGAAAAGAGAAAAAAAGGAATTAACTTCACAAACAGGAAAGAGGGGGAGCTCTTCAAATTGTATCTCTATGTCTAGTCTTAAGAGTTGTAGAACAGTCAATTAAACTCTCACGCAGCAAGGGAAGATGCACCCCTGCCTCTCAGCTGCCTGGAGTGTGGCTGTGGGTAGCAGGACACAGTGTCCTGTCCAGACCCCCCTAGGGTGCGAGTGGCTCTCAGCCTCCAGGCTCCTGTTGGCTTTTCCTGACATAAAGCTCACAGTTCTTCCCAAAAGGAGGGGAATCTGCGCATCTCATCTTGTGGGACAGTAGAATGAAGAAGGCTGTCTTCTGGCCCAATCAGAATTTAACAACAATGTCTTCAACAGGAAAAGTGAAGAGTTAAAGATCAGCCAGCCCAGAATCCTTTGGAGACTGGGACTCTTGGGCAAGGAGGTGTCAGAGCCCCATGCTCAGGACTGCTGCTTTACTCCAGTCAGGGACTTCAGCCTGAACTAGCCTTGCACTAGAGATGGGGAATCTCTTATGGCCCCCTCTGTAACAGATAAAAGGCTGCAATGGCAATAACTGTTCCTTCCTTATGAGGTTGCATAACCCATCCCCTCTTTGCCTTTTGTTTGCGTGTGTCCATAGCAAAGCATTTCATTTTGGATTACATGGAACATTTTGTGTCAACTGAAGACAATAATACTGATCCCCTTCCTCTGCCTGTGAGTTAAACCCCCAAAAATTTACATTTGTTTTTTTCTCTAGATCTAAATTATTTTCCAGTGAGGCTGCCAAGCTCAAAATCACTTCATCATGCAGCTCCAGAGATGAAATAAATGCACTGTCTCCCATACCTACCTGATTCCCACAGAGAAACAGAACAAGAGAGCCCAAAACAGCACAGCCTGGCCTAGTAGGAAAGGTTGTTGCTGATGTCCACCCAACAGGCATGAAGAAGAACTTCAGTTGTGTTGGAGCAAACAATGTATGGCCTTTTGGAACAAGGTTTTGCTGCAGAATCCAAGGACCCTGGCTGAATTGTTAGTCAATACAGCTGGGAAGATGGAGATGATTTGGAACAATATTGAAAAATGAGGATTTACACAAAGGGCAGCATCTCCTTCCCCTTGATCCACTCAGCTGCAATAGAAGATCCCAATACTTCTTCCTCTGTCACAGCAAAGTTAAACCCCCAAGCAGCCACTTTTAAGTGTAATTCACCAAGTTCACTCCCCAGTTCTTTTGAGCAGGCATGCAACAGATGTTGCACCCCTCTATGAAGCTGCTGGACTGTGCTATCACAAGGTTTTTACTATATCTTATGACAAGCAGATGCATTCTTTGCAACCAACAGGCATTTTTTCTTTTCAGGGCCGAGTTATACTTAACAGAGGAGAAGGACTTACAATCAACAGACTGAAGTGGCTGAAGAGATAAATAACACTCTAAACCAAAGGGAAGGTGCAGCTACTTTCTGTGTGCTAATCAACACCCCAACGTGGGACATCAGAGCAAGGCAGCCCAAGCACAGAATTCAACACCTCCCTGAACTCAAGGCTGTGTGACAGGGACAGCATAGAAATGTCCCAGTTATGCTTCACAAGCTGGCAAATCTTAGACCCGCCCTCAGAGGAAGACTGGCCCTGAAGGCAGGAAGACGTGGTGGGATGTGCTGTTCTGTGTGACTCCAAAGAGAATCTGTGATAGCTGTGCTGCCATGTGGCATGCTCTGATGTCAAATCTGCAGTGAAGATGATAAAAAGCCTTTAGAGTGAGACACTCTCTTGTTTTGGTGGGCTTTCCGTGGGTGAGCCAAAAGCTGATGGCAGAAGGCACTGGAAAGTAAGGATGAGTGGGAATACTCTCCCTTGACAGTGCTGGTCGAGCTCTGACCCTGCCACTGAATGGGAGATCTTGGAAATAAGCTTGTTCCATTGACATGGCTCAGAGGGATTATCTCCTCCTTGACCTTACAACCCTATGGCTGATGAGCTTACCAGGTGCTTTTATCCAGCCCCAGCTGACACTGCCGAGGGGTTTTGTCAGATCTGCCGCTGTTGAGCAGAGTACCGTCGGATGGATTCTCCATGCCCATTCTATTTTATAAATGACTTGGACAATGAGGCTTTCACACCAAGCAATGGGGCTTTCAGACTGAGAGTCAGGCTAGGAGGACTGAATGAACCCACACTCATGGTCCAATCTGGTGACCAACAGGAGCATGGATCTCAGCAGCTGAAGGGAGAGCAGAACCTCTGAACAAACGCCCATAGTAGGCATTCGTGCCTACTATAACTCCATATGAGGGATCTAAACACAAGCAAATAAACCAGCCATTCAGGCTAAAATGCAGTGCTCATGAACAGAAATGTGGCTTCAGTCAATCCACCACTCACCCACCCATCACCAGTGCTTCCAAAGAAAGGATGGACAGTCAGAGTTGCTGAAAAATGAGCACTGGCCACTGAAGTTTTGGAGTGCAGAGCACTGAAAGTGCATTTTACTGCATCCATGTGGTCAGCAGAAGCTATGCCTAGGCCAAATAAAAGGTTGATGTGAAGACATGCTAGCTAGTTTCTTGAACTCCTGTGTAGTTCAGGCAAATCATTGTCTTAACCTCACATACATAAATGGTAACAGTAAATAACTATGATATAACCACCCTTGCCAAACCACAGGCAATCTGCTGCTTTATAACTCATCACAGCAGCAGGTCTATTCTCTCTCCCATGTAACACAGTGGAGCAGAGAAATATATTCCCTGGTTGGAGTGGGTTTAGACCATAATTCAAGATACATATAGAGCCTGTCTGGCAGTGACACATGCCTGTATGTACTGCATATGCATTGCCAGTGTTTCCCTTTGAACTCCACAGGCACAATTCAATATTAATGAGCTAGTTCAGTCTTTTAAGGAACACTTTGGCCATAGAGACAACTCCTAAAATGAAGTGAATTCTGATGAAAGTGGATTTTTAACACAGACAGGGTTGCATGATTATTGCTTTCATTACAGTAAGTTTAGTGCTGGCAGCCCATTGTGCTGAACAGGCAGCCCTGGAGCCTTAAGTCCGCTTCATCTCCAGAGTGCTACAACACGAGCATTTGCTTCCACTACAGCGACCTGTCAAGTCTCCTCAGCCTCGGCTCAGCAGGGTCACTTCCAGGAACAAGGAGATAATTCAGCCATTGTGACCCTGTCCAGCTCTCCCGTTCTTTGATAAGCCTCCTAACAAAGGTACCAATTAGTGACAAGTGTGATGGGGAATTTTGCAAGGCAGGCACCTGGGAGCTGAGCCGAGACAAAGTGCTGGTGGCCATCAGTAGTGCATTGGGAGATGCTTCCCCTTGGCACCCACAGGCACAGGATTTAGGGATGATTTCTGGGGAAAACACCACTACTGCAGGAGATGCAGGGTGTGCTCCAACTGTAGGCATTTTTCCTCCAGGCTGGTACTGAGCTCCTGCTCTCTTGCTGTGTCTGAGACAGTTTGTTTCAGCTAAAAATGAGGCTCAGAGCATTTTTCTGTCACAAAAGGTCCCATAGAATATTTATGGCCTGTTTCAGGAAAGAATAAGATGGTAGCTCTTACATCCTCACCACATGTCCCTCTCATCTTTCTAAATCTCCTCTGCACTGTTTTATTTGGATAATGCGGCATTCACAACGTGCTTTCCATTATTATATGCTGCTGTCCAGCTGTTCAGTGTCAGGCTTTGCTTCAGGCTTCTTTTCTCTCCAGTCGTGTGTCTTTCTTTGCACGTTTGATTCACTGATGTGCAGCGTATGCTCCAGGGCAGCTCTCTTTCATGGGCAAGCACCGGACTAATAGATGATCTCAGGAATGATCAGATCAATTCATTAACCTTCTGAATAAAGTTCTCTATTGATACAGCCCCTCTTATCAGGGAAGCCTTGGGTATTATTTATTCCACAAAATGGAAAGGCTGCTCTCCCTCTCTCCCACCCTGCCAAGGTTATGGCCTTACGTCAGCCTGTGCTGTGGTGACCTTGAGGGTACTAACCCTTTGGAAGCTCTTTCGCCGTCGCTGCGTGCGCGGGCACGGCTCCCACACTGCGTGGTGATCTGCACGTCTCACTGCACTTTGCATACACAGCCCTCTTAGCATATATTTGCATGAGGGTTATTGGCCTTCTCTTGCTGTAGCACCAGCAAGATGTTTGGCGCCAGAGCAGCCTTGTTGCAGTGATTATCAGTACGTGGGCTTGCAAGCCAAGGGCTGAAAAGGCTTGGATTTGTCAATAAGGGAGAGCTGGAAATAGCTGACCAAAGAGGTTATGGAGTTTCTATTCGTCGTGGTAGTAGCTTAAGGAACAACTGAGCATGGCCCTGAACAACCTGCTCGAGCTGACCCTGCTGTCAGTAGGCAGCTTGGACTAGGTATCTCCAGAGGTGCCTGCCCAAGTCAACCACACTGCAGATGTGGGATTCAGTGACCTTGCTGAGGGTGTTTTCAGGTGAGGAAAACTAGAGGCAGCAGGACAAAGGGAATTTGGAGAATTAGAAAGGGCAAAACAGCCTTAGTGCAGAAGTGAATCCTCACTGTTTCCTCCTGAAAACACATCCGTGGGAAAGAGGAGACTGCAGCATGAAGCCAAAAAGCCCAGCATGATGTTCTTGTGAGGCCTGGAGACACAAACATTTGCAAGCTAGCCCTGTCTGACTACCTCTCCTCTTAAACCCATCAGTTTAATAGCTCACAAAAGGCTACAGATTTCTTGTTGCTCTTATTGCAATTACTTGGATTAGCACTGAGTCATCTTTTTCAGCTGTAATATGGGAGAAACACATAAGGTTTTGTTCTGTGCCTATTTGTTCTTCTATTTATTCAATCCACAGAACCCATTAGCTAGATCATTATTCACTATGATCTTTCTTCTTACCCCTATTCTAATAATCTCCAAATGTAATTTTGAACATTTTGGTTACAGTTACCAGTTGTCAGGCTCCTGGGAAGTTCTTGGCACTTCTCAACTAGAAAAAGTAAGCACGTCCCAGCTTCCCCTGTATCCTTTTGAATAAATGAAATTGTTTGTATCACAACACCAAAACACTCTCTTCCTGGCATGTTTGCCTCCCCAGACTGTGGTTGTTGAGGGAAGGGGGATGTAAGCTGTTCTCATTGCTGCTCTTGTGGGATAAGAATGAGGAGGTTTTTTCCCCTTGCCATAAGATTAGCATGAAAAAGAAAGGCATCTTTATGGTGCAAAAGGTAACATCTCTGGTAATATTAGCCAGCTTTTTCCTGCTACATTTTCATGGAAATTTCCTCAAGAAATTAAATTTCCCGTTTGCTTTGCTATGGAAAGCTACTGGTAGCAGCTGTCAAAGAAATTGCAAGTACCCACAAATATTGTCATTTTCAAAGGCAAATATTTGCAGAGCATGAAGTCAAGTCATGGAGTTAAGCCATCCCTTTGGAAGAGCTCCTGTTGGCTAAGGCACTTCTGCTAATGTCACAGCTCACACCTTTTCTCTAGATGGCATGCCTGTTTTTCCCTCCTTCACATTATTATTACTGTAGCCCCAATACAAGTGCAGGGCCCTACCTGTCCATTGTACAAGTACGGATAAACTCACTTTTTTTCAACTCTTATTCTTCTGTTCGCTCTCCTTTGGATTTTGACCTGCAGTATGTTTGAGGACATGTTTTATTTCCTCTTTGAGTGGTCTTTTTTTTTTGTTTTCTTTACAATAAGAAGTTATAATCCACTTACTCTCAAACCAGAAGTGATATTTCCCTTCAGCTTTCAGCATTCATCAGTTGCAATTTGAGCTACAGCAGCCTTCTCCCCTGCACACAGCCCCACCCCCCACAGAGGTTTAAATAAAACAAGGGATCCTTGAGCAAGCACCTGATTTCAACACCTACAAATGGGAAATATTGTGGAATGTTGACAGTATGCCTTTGCAAGCTGATGACCCAAACACCAGGTGTAGGGTTTGCCAGTGTACTTCAGGTCAGCATACCGCCATGAGCTACCAGGGATTCAGAACTCATCTGAATTCCTGGTACCTCAGCCCACCATCCCACGTGAACACAACTCAGCAGCCCCATGTAAACTCAGTCTCTAAGGCAAATCAGCAAAATTAGCAAGAATTTTCTCAGTTGCTTTAAGAGCTCTACAGTCTACACAGTGATGGATTCCAGCAGTTGGTGGATATAGACTCACCAAAGGTCTACCATAAGTCCCTCACAAGTGTCCCTAACCTGAAATTGATGCTCATGGCATGAGAATACACAGATCTGCCATGTATTGAGGGTTGTGTGAATGCAGGAGAGAGAGGGATTTGGGAAGGTGTGAAGAGAGAGCCTGCTGTGTCAGAGCCCCGTAGGATGGCTGTATAGTGTCCCCTCTGAGAAGATGCAAAACTCCTTAATGATTTTCTCTGCTTCCTCCTGGGCAGCCACCGGCTCCCTGCCAGGACAGCAGAACCCAGGCTGTGTGCCTTGGGTCTGAGAGGTGATGTTTTTAAATCCAGCCACTCTAGTCACACGTTTTTACTGTGGTACTGTATAAGTACACAGTCTCCGGGCGGGAATGTGTCCAGGAACAAACAGGTGGAAACCCTCAGTGTTTCTAAGAAGATAAGCAGGAGTTATCACTGCATTTGGGACACTCCCTTCAGTGTTGTCACAGTAAGGATAACATACGGCTGTAAACACCATAGGCTAAACATCTCTGCATGAAATCAAAGGGCTGTGCACTATCTGGTGAAGAACAGCTGAGAAATTCAGTTGGGTTGGCAAAGAATGGCATTCAAATTATGAGCTTCAGCCTTAATCCTCCCTTTTGGATGGGCAGCTGAAGTCTTTCAGGATGGTACTGGAATCCAAAACCATAAGAAAGATAAAATTGTGCCTGAGGAGAGAGCAATTTCTGGCTGCTGCAGTGCTTGTGACTCCCATCCACAACACAGGTGGGGAGCGCCGAGCTGATGGGAGTACCTGGAGGTGATGGAGTCAATGGCCTCAAAGGACACCATTACTATACACAGATGAAGAGGGAGGAGAAGTAGGAGATAGATTGCCAGAAGTGGGGTTGGAGAAAGGTAGACTCCTTACAGCCTGAAGTGTATTTGAAACAGTGTCACCAGCTGGCCTGATATAACTATATCCCGTGGCAGTCTCCATGGGAGGAGCATCAAGGGGCTGCAAGGGAGTAGGGTGAGGAGGGTCTCTGTTTATTACATAGCACTGATGGGAGGCCACACCATTGGAACAGTCCTGCTGAGGTCTGAGCTGAAGCTGGGACCTGTGGTGACTGCTAAACTCTCCAGCTTACTACCCATACAGACACCAAAGGAGATGTCACCACCTTTAACCCTTTCATCAGTATCATGAGGAGCAATCCCATCTTTGTACAGCAGGAATGGTGCCAACTCTGGACACTGAGAAAAACTCTTCCACTTCTTCATTAGAAATACATTTACCTTTCCGCCTCCTAACGTGACAAAGGGACACCTTTGTCCTAGGACTTATGGGTAAAACCTAGTGAACAACAACATTTTAATAAGAGTAAGAGAAAACACTTTTAGCAGAGCTGGGGCATTTGCTGTAGCAGGATTTACTATTTGCTTAGTAAGATTAAAAGGGATCAGACATGTTATGTGAGAAAAAAAAAACAACAACAACTTTAAAGTTCTTTAATGCTTTAGCCCTCCTGCCTCAGGTCTGCTGGAGTCTTCAAAGATGCCTTTCCATTATTACTGTCATTCATCCTACAAACTGCAGTGGCATCCCAGTGTGGGCAGGCAGGGACAGAACTAGTGATGCATCTGGGGTGGCAGCTGCCAGGCTCACAGATGCCAGCCAACAGCTGTGGGGACAATGGGCTCCCTCCCAGCTAGTCACTCCTGTGATTCCCAAGAGCACGAGGGTTTCAGAGGATCCCAAATACGCCCGTGCCAGGAGACATGGTTCTTCCTCCTCCTCCTCCTCCTCTCTGCGAGCTGGCTGCAGGCACGTCCGCCCTGCTGCGATACGCACATTTCAGATTATCTGACCTTCTGCAGTCTGGTTGTTTTGGCTGTGCAGCCTTGGTTTATATTTGGTCTGGGCTGGCTTTTGCTTTGCAGATCAGGTGGGAGGGTTTAACATTGTGTTTCTGGGGATTTGGGGATTTCTCCTTGCTCCCTCTCCCTCTCTCTTATTTCTCAATGATTTCTCCGGCTGGGTCAGGTTGATCTGTGTGGGATCCTGGCAGTGCACCAGAGTGTAGCATAAGCAGTGCTTGTAACATTGATTGCATTGTATACTCACTCACTGGGCTGCTTGGGAGCCGGAAAACCTTTTACAAAACAGCAGATTTGTCCCCATTGAGCACACTTACAGCAAGAGAAACGAATAAAAAGCCAACCGCAGGCAAACCTCCAGGTATCTCCTGGGCAGAAAATGTACCAGGATAAATCCTGTCACACTGCAGCCTTCTCACACTCATGGGAGATTAATGCCAATTCTATTAGGCAATACTGCTTCTTTCTATGGGTTATTTTGCTTTAGCTGAATTTTGTAGACATGAATCCATCCTCAGTCATACACAGAGGTCAGTCAAAGTGATCTTTACAAAGTCTGCTCAGTCCTGATTTTCCCTCCACTTTCTAACAACTGTGTCTTGCTAGTTTATGGCCTCTTCTAGACCTCTAGATCACTGCTCCTACCAGCAGTGCCAAGTGATCCAGCAGAGCAGTGGAGGCAACTGGGCAACCCCATGAAGACTGCTTGGTTCCTCTTGAACACATCCCAGGGTTATCCCCAGGAGCAGGCTTCTCAGCCTTTGAGCTGAGAAATTCTTTTCCTTGTGATGCTTCTGTGAATTGCTGTGCAGCATTGCCTGCTCCCTTCCTCAGTGGGATGGCCAGAGTGAACACTCTGCACTTGCAGATCCTCTGGGAGATTCTCCAAAGCATCCATGAGGTATCTAAGGCAGTGATACAGTGTCTGCAGAGAGGCAAAGGCCAAGGTCAGAGGAAAAGTGGGCCTGTACCTAGTAGAATAAAATTACCTGGATTAACCTGGTGCTTGTGCCCAAGGAGAGACAGAGTGACGGGGGGGTAGCATGCCAAGGCTGCCTTTTCCAAAGGTTAGACAGATGCAGGACAGAGCTTGCCAGGCACTGCACACACCCAAAAGTCAGTTTCTAATTTGAGACATTTTCTAATGCCCACTGTACTCTGGGGAACGCAGCCTGGCAGGAGGCATGAGCTGAATGTGGAGTCCTCCTGCCACGCAGCTCCATACCTCTGTTCCCAGCAGAGAAAAGGGACATTGTGACGGCCGGGAGCACCATGCCAGGGAGGAAGCAGCCTGGCCAGAGCACAGCAGGCAGCCTGCAGCCAATGCCATGAACCCTTTGGGACACCTATGGATGTGGTCAGAGGAAATAGCACAGAGGGGAGATCTTCACACACCTCTGTGACAGCTTCCACGTTGCATCTCAGCCTTTCTCCCCAGCTCTTTAAAGTGAAGGAAGATGGTGTGCAGGGCAGGGGGTCCCAGCAGACCCTGTGGCAGGTGATCTGACATCAGGCTGGATGCAGCTCTGCTGTCGGACAGGCAGCAGCCTCATGTGGGTTTTGGGCTGCCTTGAGCTTAGAGCTCTTCCGGTTTTGAAGCAAAAGCTCCAAGCTGGTCTGCGCTTCCCTGCTGCTCTGACACCCGAAACCCAGCATTAGATTTACGGAGCTCGCAAGGCAGCCTCGTGAGATGTTTGCCAGGACATGAGGCTAATAATTTAATCAGGTGAATTCAGACGGGGTCCTGCGGCAGCTCGGGTTGCGTTATATAACGGGACCTATGGGAGACTTTGCTGGGTGATAGGCTGGATGCTGCACAGCCTGCTCCAGGATGGCCATTAAAGAGAAAGGCTGCCTCCGTTTTGTACCCTGTCCAATGTCATGAAGTTTCATGAGGAGAGAAATGCGTCTTCCTTTCCATAAAACTGCGGCAGGGCTTTGAAAATTAAAATGGTTTGGTTTTACAACAGAAAATATTGTGTTGTGGCTGCCCACTTCCGAAACAACAGCCAGAAATGGTGCAGTTCACTCCAAGAGACTGCATACAGGTTTCCATCCAGCTTTTGAGCAGGTTTAGCAATCCAGCCAGCTGGCCCTACTGAGGCACTTCACCCCACAGAGCTGCAAAGTCTATCAGCACAGGCTATCAAGGGCCTGGGGCACGTGGCTGGGTGAGAATTGCTCCTCTCCTCAGGTACATGAGGTCTCCTGGGCTGGTATGGTGTGCTCACTTGCCTTGGTGGGTTTGACAAAAATCTGCCCCACACTGAGCATGTTCACACCCTGCCACTGCATGGCACTGACCGTGTGACTGCCACTGAGGGCACTGCTGCAGTGTGTGACAACACAACACACAGCACGTGAGAGTAGGACAGATTCAAAAACTGCTGCGGAGATTGTGTCTGTAGAGACAATACAGAGATTTGCCTAGGAACAGACAGAGCATCAGGTGGGGAGGGACCAGCACATCGGAATCTCAGCTTTTTAGACTATCAGGACCCCACTCAACCTTCCCTTCCTTCCAGGTGTCCCACTAATTCCCACTGGTCATACTGAACTGCAGACACAGCAGCCCTCAGAGATGAGTCAATCTCTAGGTGGGAATCCAAGGCTTACACTCAGGTTCATGCTGTTATTTTAGTTTGTGGTGTTTGCTTCTCATTACGGTAAGCTCCTAGGAATGTCAGCCCCAAAATAGCACAGAATCACAAGGTTACCTGATGAAGAATGAAGTAAACAAGAGGGATATTCTTTCTCTCTGCTTCTCTTTTATTATTTTTAATTTTCTTTTTATTTTTTTTCTTTCCTAAAAAGAGGCATCTTGAGTACTGACACTGAACACAGGGATGGAGAATTCAGGTTTGGAGATTAGGTGTATCCAGATGCAGGAGGTATTTTGGACAGGCTTTGCCTAACCTCCTCTGAGGAGATGTGCAGCCGACGTGCCATAGGTCTGCAGCAGCTGTGGAGATGCCATTCCTGCTGGCCCACCCTTGCCAGACACAAAGGTGGGGCTCTGCCAGTTCCGGGGAGCACCAGTGTCCTGGCTGGCATCAGCCTACCTACCTCTGGTAACTGGAGCTGCCTCTGCAGGATAATCCAGCAAAGTAAAAGGCCCTTTGGAAGAAGCTGCATATTAGGGACGTTGGACTGGCAGCACTGCCTCTGATCTCCATTTCCCAGGGCTTATCCCAGAGGAATTATGAGCACAGGTACTTCCTGTGTTCAGGAACTTCACCTGCAGCAGGCAGCCCCTGGCCCTCTCTCAGAGGCACAAGCAAGCACAGGCAGCCTCTTTCCAGAGCCACACTGAGGTCTTCTGAGATACCAGTGCACAGTCCAGAAGGGAGTCAGAGCTGTGCTTCTCTGTTTAAACTCCATGAGAACTCAGGGTAGGCAAAAAACAAAATCAGCGTCTGGCAGACAGAGAGGAGCCGGGAGTGACTTCCCTGTTTCTGGGAAGGCATTGCAGATGGTGAGAATATTTCAGCCATGCAGTGGCAGCAGAGGTAACCTGGCACTAGGGCAGCTGGGGTCCAGTTCCCTCCTCTCCTGGGCTCTTTGTGTGACCTTGAGCATTGGCCTTGTACAGAGCCTGCATCGGTGCCCCCACTGCAAACAGCCTCCACCTGCACAAGTGCATTCAGGACAGGAGGGGCCCTTGAGGACCTGAGGAGCCCATTAGTGTCTGGAGAGGTCAGTCCCCTCCTTAGAGCCGCAGCAGGAGACTGGGGTACAGTCACCAGCTCTGCTGCTGCTCCTCTGTGTGGCTTGGAAAGGAGATCACTTGGTCCAAGTTTCTGAGAGGGCACTTGGAGGGAGGGGCACATGGAAACCTGGAATCTCCATCTGCAAATTAGCAGCTCAGGCTGCCAGCCTAGGGGTTGTGTTATGCTCCTGCTCTGCCTAGAGGATGCCTGGAGCAGCAGCAGAGACAAACAGCAGGGGTGCCCTTAGAACAGAAACCCCCCCACAGCTGAAGGGGACTGCTGAGGCAAACAATACTTTCCAGCATTAGCTGCTCTCTTCATCTCCACTTCCACTTTTCAAAAAGAAATCTACCATACAAAAAACTGGTTAAAAACAAAAAAAAAAAACCAAAACAACAAAGCAAAACAGCAACAACAACAACAAACCAGCCAAACATCCTTCTTAGAAAACCAAAATAACCTGCATATAGCAAAAGTTAAAATGGCAGCTTTAGCTGCTGGACCTGGCTGGGGTGCAGTGGTTCTGTGGGATCACCCATATGCCAGACAGTCAAGATAAGCCAGCAACTGTGCCCTTTATCTCTGTCTGCTATACTAACAAAATGATAAAAAAGCCACTGCAGTTTCACTGCCACACTGCAGACGTGGCTCAGGGCTCCATGATGGAATACCGCGACAAAACTGGGGAGACTCCAGACATGAGGACATGGGATGGCAGCTCTTTCTGTATCAGCAAGGAGGGACAAACATGTGGGGCAGTGCAGTGGGAAGATGTGCAACAGAAATTGCCTATCTGTTGCAAGGGCAAGGATGAAAGTTGGAATGTGGAGAAAGGTGGAGAAGAAAATAAGGTACAGAAATGCAGCTTTGGCCTTTCGTCTTCCTAACCTTCAGCAGAGATACCCGTGGGGAGTACAGGCACAATTCCTTCAGACACATTTGCGCCATGCATCACACTAAAAACTCTATTGGAGTTGCAAGTAAACCTGAAGCTGGATTGGGCAGAGAGAGGGCCACTGGTGCCTGATTTGGGGCTGCCTGACTCTGGTTTCTTTCCCTTCACCCCTTGCCATACTCAGACCTGAACATACTTTGGAAAGAAGATGTCTGCTTCAAAACAGTGGCAATTGCTGTATTTGGCCAGAGGCAGCCAAAAGGTGGAGACGAGGCAGGCAGCAGCTGGGTGGAGCACAAAGGAGCTGTGAAACAGTCAAAGCTAGCAAAAGGAACAGCAGCTCCAGCACACACCCCCCTCATGAGAAATTTCCAGGCATGGGCAGGTTGAAATTTTTCAATTAAATGTTGCAGGGGCTTCCCAAGAGAGACAGGTGACTCATATCTCTGTGGTGCCCCTGGGCCCAAAGCAGCCAAGTCACAACCCAGCAAACCCAGGTTTTGTGCCTGCAGTTAGGTGTCAGGATGGAGATGATTCATGAGATGCTGCAGGACACAACATAACAGATGTCCTGGCTGAGAGTGCTGCAGGGAGATGCAGATACCAGGAAAATCTGGGCAAAAGATTTCAGTTTGAAGGGACTTTGAAGGGAGGAAGGTGTAGTTTCCAGCTGGAGTGGCTGCAAGCATCACAGCTAAGCAGGCACGAAAGGTAAAGCTTGGTTTGGGCTTCAGGGTCTACTTAAGAATCATGTTCTGTCAGGCCAGCTGAGTCCTGGACTGCTACAGCTGTGTGGTTATTGATATCTGGTTGAACTTGAGCATGGGAACATGCACAGACAATGGGAAGGGGCTCCGTCACTTCAGCATGGATAAATCTGATGTTAAAGCCGTGGAGGAGGCAGTGGGTGAAAACACAAGCTGTCGCTTTACAATCATAATCTATTTACAGGTAGTTGTGGGGCCCTTTGAAAGATAGAGCATGGTGCTAAGAATGCCAGGGTCATGGGTTTGATGTCTTTATGGATGCTTTCACATAAGAGTTGGACTTGATGATCCTTCTGAGTCTCTTCCAACTTTGGCAATTCTGTAATATGATGATTTTACACCCTGCATAAAGAAACAATGCTGACCAAAAAAAAAAAAAAAAGAAGAGATACCTCTAAACTGAGGATGCAACTCTGTGCATAAACCCCATAAAAATGTTGTGGGTGATCCTGAATTGCTTCAGAGAGAAGCAGAAAACCAGAGAAAGCAGATAGGTAAGTATGGCGAGGTCATGTGCACAGCAGAGGAAGAGGAAACCAGTCACGATGGAGGGAATGGTGCAGGCTGGCCTGTTAGAGTTTGTTTTACACAGAGCCTATCACTCTTTCTAGGGATTCCATTGCAGCACTGGGATGAAAGCAGAATAGAGATCACACATCCATTTTAACCACTTCCTCTCCCTTTTGGCTGAATAGCTGAGCTCACAAGATCCCACAACGGTCACCCTGCAGCAGGATACCCATTCAAGTGACATGGAGAGATCTTTCTCCTCTTCTTTAGCAGGCCATTCTCCTTCCATGGTGTTTTCCTCCTTTGGTGGCAGGTAGGGGAAGGATTTCACAGGGACCACAGAAGGAATGAGTGGGAGCTAGTACACATCACCATGGAGGGCTTTCATGGTCCCCCGCCACAAAAAGGTCTGAATGCCATTTCTAATTTTCCCCTATGAGGAAGAAACACTGCACCAAATCCTTATCAGTGCTCTCCTCAGCAAGTCCATAGCTTTCAGGATGCCTGGGAACATGGGCTACTGTCTGCCTGGGGCTTCCTATCTGGGCAGCAGCTTCAGTGGCTTCCGACATTATCCAGTAGCATCTGTTTCCACACTCTCCTTCACAGATGGTGCTGCTGCAGGAACCTCAGGGTTCAAACTTACACCCAGCTGCTGGAAGTGCTTATGCAAGGCCAGGGCAGCCACAGCCAGGCAAAGCAGAGTGCAGCCTCCTCTATTACAGTATATAAAAGCAAGGGATGTGTTTATGGAGGTCAGAAAGGGCTGGCTCAGGACTTCAGATATTCTTCAAAAGGACAAGAGCCAGCTGTTACAGGAAGCACCCTCCATCTTGGTCCTCAGTTGCATGTCAAATGTAATAGCAGCCATTAAACAACAGTTGATAATGCTCACAGCACTAATAGCCTTGAGACATGGTACAAATGGTCACTCAGCTAAGTATTTGCAGTAAAATCTGCCTGGGAAGCATTTTTTTTCTCTAAGCCGATGATATTTGGTCCATGCTGAATTTTTTCTTTCCTGTTTCAGGGTCTATTTAGCAAGTCATCAGGTTACTTTCAGGTGGGCAAAAGACAGACACTTGATAGAGATTCCTTTTTAGATCTAAAGGGGTTCTTATCATTGCCAAACACCTGAATCACCCCATAGTTTCCATTTTTATCCAAGTCTTGGACAGTCTTAGCACAGCTTCAATCTTTGGCCTAGAATCAGGGTTTAAAGGTCAAAGACAACATCTGCAATAGTCTTGAGAGTGAGCCTGTGCAACACTGGATTTCACATTAAAATTTTCCCCATTTGCTTCATATACAAATCAGCTTTATATACCTCATAAGAGTGCTCAGAATGCGCTTCAAGTTCTAGAGAACAAAGTGGAGGTATTATTAGCAGAGAGCAAAGAGCAGAGCTCTTGCTCTCTCTGTAAGCAGGCATCATGCTGAGCAAGAGGTTTTAAATAGTTTCCTCTGAGACAACTTAGGCTCCTTCTGTTACACAGTTTTACTCAAGTGTTCAACAAATTATCTCATGAAGGAAGCAAATATCACAAGAACAATGTCCCTCGTATGTCTTGCAGGGGTTGAAAACCACAGCATGGAAAGAGCAGCCTCAGCTCCCTAAACAAGTTAAACAGAAAGGAAAGGCACAGAGAGGGAAATCCTCTCAGACTTTGTTATGGAAATGTGATACAGTTTGACATTTTAATTGCGATTCTCCCCTTATTATCTGGCACACGTTCATAGTGCCCAAGATGTTGTTTAGTGAATCCAGCTGCCTCCTCCACTCCGTTTGAAGTCCGGTGACTCCGCGTGATAGGGGAGTGTGAGAGTCAATGTGATTTGTGTATGAGGAAACATAAATATGTCACAGGAGTTTAGTCTTATAGGTCTGCAGAGTTTATACTCACAAAATCTGTTGCACCCTTGTTTACACACCCAGATCCAAAGGCCTGACACACCCTTGCTCTAGCTCAAAGCTTTCATCATTTCTGCCTCCTTTCTAATGAGGCTGTTGCAAAGCATGTGGATGATATTTGACCACAGTTTAATGTATCCAGGAAAATGTGCTCTCAAATGTTAAGAAGAGCTTTAATCAAAGTGATTAGTTGTCATTAGCTGAGATGAGCACATGTGAGGTTCTGCTGCCACATGTGCAAACTCCTAGGCATGGGCCTCCTCACGTGCCAAAAACTTATCTCTGCCAAAAAATAAGTGGAAGACTTGCAAATATATGAATTTTAGCATACCCCTGAGCATGGACACCTGAGTACAGAGATGCAGCTGTGCTTAAGTGATTAACAATGTTCGTGTTCTTCCTGCAGCTTACTTCTGCCAGCCAGACTTGTTGAGATAAACTCATCTGTTTGATACTGGTTTTCACCTGAACTTCCCTGCTGCTGCCAGCCACAGGGCAAGGCTTGGCATAAAATCCCATGATTCTATGTAACAGAAGAATGGAAAGATTTACCAATGGGCAAATTTAAAAACAAACCACAGGAAGCCCAGGGGCCTAACTTGAGGGAAGAGACTTTGAAGATCACCCTATTGGAAGCAGATGGTCCAGTCTCTAGGAGTGTCCTTCAAACGCCAGGTTGTACGATCTGTGTTTTTGAAACTGAGAGATAGTAATAGCCTCCCTTTGGATAGGAGGTTCTTTGAGAGAGGCAACCATACAACTCAGCCTATTTCACCCTAGGACTACAGCAGTGTCCCTGAAAGCAGTAAGAACTCTGCCTTCCTTTGAGAGAGAGAAAACTGTTTGATAATTAATATTGCTGGGATAAATGTCCTAGTAAAGGCTACCACAAAAAGACTTGGTGATCTTCCTAACCCCAAGTCCAATCTTTTCTCCAGCACTGGGAGAGCAGGGAAGAAAATTTGTTGGCAGGACACACTTGAAAAATCTGGCTAGAGATGTGACCTCTGTCAATAGCATCTTATGTAAAGGTGTTGCCTGGGGAACATCCAGTTCTGTGCCATGTCACTCTTAATTGAGACCTGAGCTGTTAAATTTCTCTTGCTTCTAACCTTTACTTCTATAGCCCTGATGAGTGAGTTGGTGTGATAAGAGCCCATAAGTGAGTCACAGTTTGAGGAACAGGATTCAAAGTAACATTCTGTTCTGAATGCTCAGGCTGAAACTTTAATGAGTAGAAAGACAATCACCACATGGAAAATGTCAGCTGATTGCAGGACCAAATTACTGGAGCTTTGCCTTCTCGGACACACAAAAGCTAGCTCCAGTCTTTAAAGAGCAGTCCTAGAAAAAGCACATGAAGGGAGCTGAGATGCACAGGTTATAATTTTCCAGGAAGCTGAACACAAGGTTTCAGGTAGTGGCATTTCCTGCTCAATTTCACAAGAAAGTAGGGCTCTTCTCAAGAAGGAACAGAGGAGTATGGTTTAGGCATAGCACCTAATGATACTATGATGATGTGGTTAGCATGGGAATTGAGTAGAAGCTCAGATTGCTTTTCTCGTTACTTCTTTAACATTCATTCAGCAGTTAACTGCAAAGTGACATGACCCTCAGATACCTGACTATAGGCTGCTATGGTTACACAAGACATGCAATTAACACTGCAGAACTGACATTCAGCAGCCACCATGTCCTAGTCTCCACCATACCTCATGTAGCAACCAGCTGAGCTGGGGAGATGGCTGTGGTGAGAGGTGGAAAACAAGCAGGTGTGGGTAAAGCAGCCCTTAGAGAGCATTTCAGAGGGACTCACAATATTTTATCCCACCTGTGGCATCTTAGTCATCTCGTTGTCCATCTCTTAAACATTATTTCTTATTTACGTCCAGAGTCTTGGCAAAGGGAGCTGTTCAGTGCCCAATGCCAGGCTGAAGCCAGGGGTTTAGTGATAAGGGAACGTGGAAATAAAGCCAATACTTATTTTTGTCTCTAAAGCATGCACCTGATGCTGTAGCATGAGCTTTGTCAGGCCTTACTTGTCTTCATGCCAAATGCTCAAATCATGTGAGAGTGGGGGGCCATTCAGGAACATTTTGCTGAGTGGAAGTTCCTCAGGAGGACTTCTCTCTCCTCTGCCTTCACCCTTGTGTTTGAGGAAAGCTGGTCCCTGACCTGCCTAGAGCATGAGCTCAGTTAACACTTGAACCAGTCAGAGGCCAAGTAACTTATGAACCTTTCATCTCCCTGCAGTTACTGCTGGGAAATTGTACTTGTCCCAGGAGCAGGATCCGGGAACTAAACTCAAAGCTGTGAATTTGCAGCTCACCTGGGTGAGAAGAGCCCCCACACTTTAGATGGATTTATATCTATTTCCACCAGCAGAAATATTGCCATCCTAGCCACTGAATCAGTGAGCTTGAAATTAAAAAGGGAGCAGTGTCCACCTGATAAAGATTATTTGCTCTTTTGCTTTAATTGTGGCTCTCAGAGGTGCAACTGATTGTAAAAGCTCCATGAGCTCCCAGATATCAGCTGAGCCACAGTATCTGGCCATGCCCAGGCTCCTCACCCACAGCAAAGGAGGAGTTAAGTGCATTTTGTGGCAGTGGTGAAACCTGCACCCCCCACCTCATATTTGTGAAATGCTCACACACAGAATCCACTCCTCTGTCCAGCTGACACACGGCAATCTCCAATGACAGACCATATGTCTGGGCCTTCAGAAGGATTTAGGCTGAGTGACTGATTTGTTCAGGGCAGAGGAAAACATCCTTTTGTGGTCCTAAAGAGAGACAGCAAAGACATTACCCAGCCCAGCTGCCAGTCACTAGTGTTGGCTGATGGGAGCTCTCCCTCATCTGTTTCAGTGCGAAGTTTTTAGTGCAAACCAGTTTTAGCAGCAGGTTAAGCTAAACCAGATGACTCTGTTCTTCCTCAGCTGAGGAACACCACCCTAGCAGAGCTGTGGGATGTCGTACAAACTCCAGCAGAAGCATCACTGCAAGTAGGTGTTGAGTGCAAACATCCTAAAACTTTTCCTGGTCACTTGCAAAGTCAGTGTGCATCTTTGTTCTCAGTGGCAGAGATCATTTCATTCACTGCATTGCCTGGGTCATTTACCTAAACCACGGGATCCTTCCTGGTTAGTCCATATGGGAGGCAGACACTGCATGCAATTGGAGCTGCCTTACAGAGCTTAGTTGGGGGCACTGCAGGAGAAGTGAGTTTCTGCAGCCAGCTACTGACATTGAATAGCCCTGCTCTTTTCAGGAATCCACTAGTGAGACCCTTTAACCATCCATTCCCACTTATCCTTCCCCAACATTGCTAGTTTCACTGACTCTCCTCCTCTCCTCCTACCCCCATCTCTGTGTGATCACCTAACCTCTCCAAAATTATTGGTGCTATGTTTAGCCTGCTCTGGCACTCCGGGCACTCCTGGGGATGCTGAGATGGTCTCACAGGGACTCTACAAATTTCCACTGCTATTGGAGAGAGGAGTGTTTTCAAAACTGCTGACACCGGATCCCAGTGAGTGAACTAAACCAGGAGGCCGGAGCCTGTGAAATGTTCTTAATATAACCAGGGCAAATTGCTCCCATCTTGTGTTACTGAAGCCCCACAGTCATGTGCCCCAGCATCCCCATGACCCTGTCAAGCAGGAGGGCAAAAGTGTGAGGTCATTTCCAACAACTCTGTTTCTGTGACATCACCACAGGAAAGCCAAGCATCTTCTCATTTTAGGCATGGGAAGTCAGAGCAAGGGGCAGGTGCAGGACTTAAGCTTCCCTTTCTGCTTCCATGTGAGCCAAGCATAGTTTTGAAGGGTAGAGTGGGGTCATTTTCCTCCCCTTTCCTCCTTCCTGGAGGACACTGTAGCCGTATCTCTGGCAGCTGTTTAGGAGTGCCGGGCTGAGGCAGCTTTGCTCCAGCCCTACCGGAGTATGCAAGAGCCATCTACAGGTGATGGGAGATAAGGCGGCACAGCCCTACCTTCCCTTGCCAAAGGGAGGGCCAGGTGCTCACCCCAGATGTTAACCCCAGCATTACAGCCCATCTCCAGGGCATCTCCATCCCTCTCACTGGGCACCCGTGCCCTCTGTGAGTGGCCACAACCTCTCCAGCTCACAGCCGCTACCTTCAAGACAGGGAACCACCCCCTGAGCCTGCTGGGAAGACTGGTGGCCCCTGGGGTGGTGAATCCTGCCCAGAGGGCCATAGGGAATGTGCCACCTGCAATCCACCACAAGTGTGAGAGCCCCATGGAGACAACTCCAAAGCAGCCCTTCACACATCTCTAGTGAGGCAGCAGGAGGCCAGACCTGTGTGAGGCCAAGAGAATGGATTCACAGAGCAAGAAAGGGACCTTCAGCCCTTAATAACCAGCCTTGAGATCTAGCTAGACTTCAGCCATGTTCCAGAGGGCTTTGCTGGCTGCTGCATGGTGCTTGCATGTGGCAACCTGCATGACCACCGTGCCAACATACAAGAGGAGGCAGAGCCCATCCAGCTGCTGGAGAAAACACAGTGGTCATGCACAGGATACTGAGGAGGGTCAGTCTTGCATTGAAAAGAGAGAGCTGCAGATGGAGAGCAGTGATTGCAAAACATTTAGGAAAAAAAAATGGGAACTTCTATTCAGAAAGGTTGGTGTGAATTGCTGTAGAGAGCAGAAGGTCTAGACTGGAAGACCACTTTCATTCAATAGTCGTTGAGAAATATGTAAATCTATAAATTTTTGTATATTTGCTTTTTTCATCCACTGTTACAATAACAGCTCCTTCTTTTGTCCAGTTGTATTTCTACATGGACCAATTCTCACAAGAGATAAGAGGAGACCTCTTGGCATGTTCTGTGCCTAAAACTCTACTGATCCCAAGAAAGGCATCTGGTGTTTCTCTACCACAGTTATTTGCCTAGCTCACTTTTTTTTGCTTTCTTTTTACCCTCTTGGCTCCAATATCTCATTGGTATTTTTGCTTCCATTCAGAGTATTCCTCCACTACCCCCACCATCCCTCTGTCCTCTTCCATTTGTTTCCTACATATTACTCTCATTTAACCCAGCTCTGGCTTCTGAGTGCTGTAGCCCCCAAGGGCTCTGTCTGACTGATACATGACATATTTTAAAGAGTGTGGACTTAGCCCCAGCGAGGTGAAAGAGCAGTAGTCAGCATGTATGAGCTGTGCAGCATAATAGAAAATACAGCTTTTAATTAAAACTGGTATTTCGGGACCTCTGCTGGTGGCAGCCCTGCTGAAATATGACATTGCTGAAGCCCATTTCTGATGGGTTGTAGTGTGACCCCATCCCCAGGAACTGCCACTCCCACCATCAGTGCCAGCTCCTGGAGTGATGGGAAGTGCTCTGTGTAGTGACTAAATACCCGGCCTGGGCTCAGAGCACTCCCATGACAGGATGGCAACAGCTTTGTAGCCTGGAGTAATGACCTGCATGGCAAAGTGCAGGTCACAGCCATGGCCCTGCTTTGCATATTGTTTCCAGGAAATTAAAATTACATTAAATTGAAATGTGGGATTGCGCCCCTGTTTTCACATATATAAGTGGGACTAGATCCCAGGAGACCAGGAGCAAACTCTTCCAACACCAATCCTGTTTATTTGACACAGGACAGCACCTGCTCTTACACTTTGTTCTCCAATATCTCATTTCATTTATTCCTTTCATTTTTGGCACCTGCTACAGATAACTCTCCAAAGCACTCTCTGCAAGGACAGCCCCATGCCTCTCCCAGCAGGATGAAGCACCCCAGCTCTCCATTCACTCCTCAGTCCCTTGAAGGTATCACCACAACTGCAGGGAGGCACAACTGGGGATCAGAGCCAGTGCTCCAGGCACAGACAAGCCTTGATTTGCTCCTTGTGATGCTACTGCCTCCCTGTGATACCTGGGGCAAGTCACTGGGACCTTGATCTGCAAAGACAAGCATGACTTCCCTGGCCTTGGTGTCTGTAACCCTGACTAACAAGGTTTCACAGGGCACCACAGCGGCAGCGGATGTGCCCTACGGACAACTCACAGGATCAGGATGGCATCTCAGAGAGAGAAAGCAGCAGCAGGCTGGCCTCGTTATGAATAATTCTCTTAAAATGGAAGCAGTGCTTCCCACGTGTCCCTGAATACCTTATCCCCCTGGCACAAGTGGAAAGGGCACTGGGAACCTCAGCTTGCCCAATTTGGTTCCTGTTCGTGCGGTGCCCTTGTACAACAAAACCAATGAGCTCTCAGGAAGCAGCAGCAGCTCGATGCAGCACTTCTCATTTCCCTCTGTGCCCTTTCAGCCAGTCCATGATCTGTGCCCAAGGCCTGCCTCAGAGCTGAGTATCTCAACTCAAAGTCACAATGTTGCCTTCTCCTGAATTTCCAAGTAAAAAAATACCTGCTCCATGAGTGGGCTGTGAGATCGATGTTTTCCATCAAAGGTGAAGTGAATTAGTGCTGTGTCCTTCAGGGTGCATCTGCCAGAGGCAAGTCACTGAATAGCACTTCAGGGAAAATCAGAGGGATACACCAGGTACCCAGAGCCATAGCTCATTTGATAAATAGAGGTTGATTGTTTAGGGGTTTTAAAATTTATAATATTAGGATGGATCATGGGGAAGTCCATGAGCTCCATAATTTGGACCCAGCAGTACCTCTACCTATCAGCAGAGGAAACAAATAACAAAGAGCTGCCAGCAATGGTCCTTCACCAGCATTGCCCTTGGTGAGGCCCTGGGGCTCCTTGGTGCCAGATCCCAGTGTGAGAGCATGGTCCTCCAGGTGAGAAGAGGAGTCAGCAGTGACTGAAGGTAGCCATTCTCTCTCCATAGAGTGACTCAGAGGTCTGGCAAGAAAAAGGAAGGACCACCAACAAGAACCCAAGTTCATGCTGGCTGACTCAACATGGGAATGAGGTTTCAGGGTAGGAGCTGCAGGTCTGGTTTGGATTTTCTGGGGAATGTTTTCTGCAGCTCTCGAAGTGGGGGTCTTAATGACTGCTGCAATCATGTAATGGGAGGAAGACCAGGGTTCTGCCAGTTAGCCCCAGACTTCCTGAGTGGAGACCCTTGAGAGCTTCCCCAGGCTGTGCAAGGGCTGCAGAGCACAAGGTACTGATCATCTTCCCACTCTTGCCCTTGCTGAGGCCCATTTGAGGAGAATCATCCCCAGAGGAGGCAGAGGAACTGCTCCTGATGCTGTTCCTCAGCACCTGTCCTTCAGGACATATGCAGGGGTACTTTGGCTGTCAGCAGAACTCAGCAAGAAAGTCATGAAAAACCTACCCCAAGGGACTCCTGTCCTTTTTGTCCACAGGTTTAGGCCTTTCACATACCAGCAAGCATGGAGTTAATACCGCAGTTCAGATGAAATCCAAACATTTGCAAGTGTGGGAATTCCCAAAGAAAGCAACAAAACTACCTTCGTACTGCCCTCCCAGCAGTGCTTTTACACAGCCTGCAGCTGAGTCTGCCTCGGCCAGCTGCAACAAAGACTTTAATCTTATCAGTGACCATAAAAACTCAAATTCCTCTTAGCAGAATTGCTGATGGGGACGGTAGTGCTAAGCCTGGCTTCATTGCAGGCTTGTGCAGTCAACAGCAGGGAAAAATGCTATATCACAAATTCCTGAATCACAAATTCCTATATCATCCCCCACTCCACAGGATCCAACATGGCTTTTCCCTCCCTCACTCTAGGGGTAGGATTTTCACATTACTGAAGTTAAACAGGTACAATGCTTGCTGCAGGCTCATCTAAAAGTGCTGCAGAAGGGCTCTGTCCTCACAGCAGGCGTGCTTGGCTGCAGGTGGGACTGAGTGCTCCTCTGCATGGCTCCACCAGAAAGGCAAGGCAGGACTGTGTGCCTGTGGGCAGAAGTTCCTGGCAGAGACATGCTTCTCCCTGCAAGGTGCAGCATGTTCAGCAAGGATGGTGTATGTCCATGAAAATGGCTTGGCATTTTGATGGTGAGAAAGCAAAGCTTCAAGTGCTCATCTCCCACCTGGGCTCTCTTCCATATATGAGGGCAGGTGCTAGAGCTGGAGAGCAATAGGCGGGGTCAGACATGGAGCTGAGACCTGGGTTACACCTCAGTGGCTAATTTTGGTGTTACTGACAAACAAAAAGATGCTGATAAGGTTGTCTCCCACAGTGTGTAACTTGGAGGTGTCAGCTCCATCTCAGCTCATTCACCCATATGCATTTCCCTCCCCATGCACACGAGTGGTCTTTACGTGTATGCTTCTCATGTGGGGCTGTGAGACAATCTGAGCACTGCTCCAGCTCAGTCTGGGCTCTAATGGAGATGCCTCACCCATGGAAGGAGGCTTCCCCTCTGCTTTGCAGCTGATGGCTCGTCTTGCCCACTGGGAAGACCCTCCAGGATACCCAAGGACAAAGTACCCTTGTGCCAAAGACCTGAAATGACCGTGCCATGCAGACACACTTGAACGCCCTCTGAGAACAGGTCTGTAAGTACTGCTCATGGCTTTCCAAGGTCTCACTACTGATGCTGATAGGAAGTCACTCTGCTTACACAGGAGAGGCTGGTGGAAATACTTGGCATGCACTTCAGCTGTTGATAAGGCTGGTCTATCTGCCAATACACACTGTGCCTCTCCCTCTGTCTGACTTGGAGTGGTCTACAGCTCTCATCTCCATCATATGTCAACAGCTGTGCCTTCTGGCTCCTTCCCCTTGCCTCACCCTTTGTACATCTTGGATTGTAGTTGCTCAGCACAGGGGTTGGCCAAGACCCCAACGTCCAGGTCCTGTGATATCTGACTTCTTTGGGAATCAAACCATGGAGGACATCACAGAGGCACACAGTAGTGCTTGCACTGCATTCAGACACGTGGCTTCGCTTGCAGAAGTGTGCATCTAACCCTGGTGTTGGGCAGAGGGAGATAATGGGCCTCCTTCCTCCCACTGTGGAAGGCTGGGAGGTGACAAAGAGCCATCCTAATTAGGAGCTACAGAGATGACGCTTCCAAAGAGAACAAGTTTTGTTTATGAGCCAGATTAGGAGGCATTAATTGCTTTCTCTCCTGGTTTCTGCTCAGAAAGGTACAGTAATCACAGGAACATTTTTGACATTGTTGACATAGCTTCCCAGCCCTCCTGCTGAGAAACAGGGACTCTTGCATACTTCAAAAGGGCTTAAAGGCTCGGGTTGTGCCACCACAGTAGTAGTGCCGATCTAGGACTGGGGTGGGGGGAATTTGCATTAGAAGGATTAAATACCAGGGCTATTGTGGAATTTTAAACTGATGTTTTCCGGCTGACCACAGGCCCAGAGCTTGTGTGTGGCATGTTTGAGCCTCAAAAGTGCTCTTGATCCTCTGATCTTTTATTTCATAACATTTCTCCCTACTCCCTCCCTTCAAATGTATTTTGCTTTTTTTTTGGCTGCTGAGCAGACACACACTAGCAAAAGGAACACGTTGGGTTGACAGTGCTGAAAACAGTCTGAAGCTGAGGAAAGCTTTCTTTGCATGTATTTGAAATGCTGAGCATCTGGATTACTCTTGTAGTCCTGGGCCCTGCGGTAACAACGAAGTTAAGATCCATTCTGATCATTCTGATCCAAGGACCCCATGAAGCTTTGACACAGTCCTGCACAAACACTAAGGACTGTTCTTACATCTGATTATCTTATGAGATGTGTGTCTGGCTTGTGGTTCATACAAAACTCTCCTGACTTTCATATCATGATGCAAAATGAGAGGTTTCTTGCAGCTCCATCAACATAATGGTGTCTCTGCTGAGACAACCCATTACCAAAACATCAGTCCTTCACATTTCTGGCACTTCTCAAGTACCTCACTCTGCAGGAAGAGATTGATCCTGCAAGGCTGCTCAGCCTCTGACACCACTGCGACCATCATATTTTTGTGCCAACCTGACATCCAGCTGTCATTAAACACAGGCTCAGGCTGCATGCAGATGTCCTGCTGTGGGAGCAAACTGCTTCTTATTAGGTACTGCAGCTGTTTCTGGGTTAATTCTTAGAATAGTAACCCCCCCTGCACAGCATTGTGTAAGAAAAACATGGTTCTGGCAGGGAAAGATATCTGGGGCTGGGGTTTGGGGTTGTTTTTTTGTTTGTTTGTTTTTTTATGCTCTGCCCAGAGGTGAATATCCAACCTTCCAATATTAGCCTTGCCACATGCAGCATCTCAAAGTTGAGCAAGTCTTGCCTTGGCTTGTCTTTGAGACAGACATTAGAAGCTGGAAAGGGCCACTCTTGGCCCTTAGAATGCAATGTTGTGGTTTGATGTCTGAGCAGGGCCTGAAAGGGAGGCACATGCCTCCGCCTGAAGACTGGGAGCACTGGGGGAGTCCCCTTGCTGCTCCCCCACATCACCACATCACAGCCAGCAAGAATCCCTCCACAGGATCATCATGACAGCCCATGAAAACAGGGACCCACAGCCTGCCCACAGCTCTTGCTTAAATCTGGTTGCCTTCCCAGAGCACAGCCCTGTGGTTTACAGGGCACACGCACCCTCTGTAAGCAGAATCAGTCTCCTTCCACTGCCATGTGGCCCTTTGTGGCTGAAGGCCCCTGTCAGTGTCAGCTAAAATTGCTGGGGACATAATGCACAAATATATATCTGTTCCTGCCCTTTCAAAAATCGCTCTTTCTGGTGTTTCTAGTAGTTATAATTCAGCAGGGACTTGGCAACTCATCAAAGCTAGCATTTTCCCTAGTCTGATGCAGGAAAGTAATAAAAGAGCAACCACTAAAGATCTTGGACCAGTTACACAGAGACGCAGAAAGAGGATTCAATTTTTTTCCTGCAGCCATGACTCAGCTTTACAGCCCATACTACAGGGTAGTTTCCCCAAAGTGATGGTTGTACCACAGCCAGCTATCCCTCTACCACATTTCCTCACACATCCCAGGATGAATCCTCCATGGGAAGCTGAACATGCTGCCATGGAAGTAGATACAAGCTTCAAGAGCAGGTGTGCTCTCATCTCTATTTGACAGATGCCTGTTCATTATTTATAATGCACAAGAGGTGTACTTGGTGCTAGACCAACAGCAAGAAAGACCAGCCCCTTTCCCCAATGAGTTTTCCATGCAGATTATGCAGATACCAAGAGGCAAGGCAGGATTAGGCATGAAGAAGGAAGCCAACCATGTCACAGAGAAGGATGGTGATGAAAGGAGAGACAAAAGGTGTAAGACATTTAGTGGAATTGAAAGGGGATGGTTTGAAGAAGAGAAGAGAAATGGTTTTCTACTCATGAGAAACAAAGCATAAAGAGACAGCAGAAATTTGTTCAGAAGTCCCAGAAAGTATTGAGAAGACATGCAATCTTCAAGTTTAACACAAGCACAGCTCCTGCCCTGCCCACCGTATCTTACTTGTGCAATAAGGCTGTTGGAACCCGGGAACGAATAGTCCTAGAAATGCAGCAGAAGGAGCTGCCATGAGCTGGTCTTTTGCAATACGCACAGATGTGCAATATTCTGGATGTGTACCATGAAAGGATAAGCAGGAGCTAGGGAAATACAGGCAGGACAATATCTATGCTGGGCTGCCTGTACAGGCCTCTATAGTACTGGATATTTGGAAATGATTTGTCTCACTGTAGTGTTGTTCAGATCCTTGTGTCATCCTTCTGTTTAGGAAGGGGTGGGCAGGAAAGCACCAATGATACTACAAGAGGGGCATAAAATTGCCACTACTTCCTCACAGGAGAGACACAGCCCACAATCCACTCTTGTAGCTGCAAACTGACAGGAGAAAAGCTGCTGACAAAAAGGAGTTCTTTAATTCAATAGACAACCCAATGGCTTTTTGATTCACAGTGCCTTGATTCAATATCCTGCTGGAACAATGATAAGTCTCTACTTGATGGTCTACTTAGTAAGATGCCTTTTTGGAATCCTGCACTGACCACATCAGACCACGCGATTCCTCTCCTTCTTGCCAGGATGCACTTACATGTTGCCTGCTTTAATAGTTGAGGTGGCCCTTTTATTTCAATCACTTCTTTTCATTGGCTTCTGCCATCTTCTGAAACCGTTTCAAGAAGATTTTTTCTCCCCTGGGCTGAAATTTCTCATGCTCATGCTCAGCCCCGGGTGATGAAAGTTTGACAATAATCTGCCGTTGCTGGTGTCTTGACTCAACAATGTGGTGATTTGGGGCTGGAACAACTGGAACTCACTGATACACTGATTGGAGGAGGCATGGAACAAGTTGTGCCTCCTCACTAACTCCATACACTCTAATTTTCAGGTCCCAGGATGTCTCTTCACCATTGCTTCAGCACCCAGGCAGAGTCCAGACTCCAGAACACCCTCCTTGCTTCAGTCCATGTCGCCTGCTGATCCAGCATGTATGGTCCTGCTGTGGTTTACTCATGCAGGTCACTTCTTTAAAGAGACATTAGCAAAGTGGTTGATATTATTAAAGAGAAAAGTAATCAAACAGAGCCCACAGGCTTAACAAGCCAAGTCATTGCAAGGTCACAGTGCTTTTCATTAACTTCTTTTTCCTTTGGCACAAACCTTGCTGATGCGTGGCCCCTAATTTTTCAGAGTGCCCATCCTTTTCCCTGTGTGCCTCCCCTGACTTCTAACACACAGTACACAGTTTTGCTTCGAAATCCCTTGGGACAAATGGGCCTATTCACAGGATTAAGTGCTGCCCACTACAGTTTCCAGGCTAGCTGACTGCAGCACAAGACCTGAGGCTCTTGATTTCACCTGACTTCCTCTCAGTGTGGGGGAGTGAGTTGCCTCTGTGTGGGTTCTTATGGCTCTCTTGCACTCCCTTGTTCTCTCTTTTTTAGGGTCCCTTCACCTTTTCTGCTCCCCTACGCATACTAGTGCCAGGAGACCCCTTCAAGGCCACCTTCTCCTCCCTGGAACTGAGCCCTTGGCAACCCGATCTCAGCCGGGTACTTCATCTCTGTACCCCACTGGTAGCTCAAGATCAGTCAAGGGTGACATCTGAGCCCACACTCTTTTTTACACGGCCCCTGTGTGCTCTGCAACTGTTGGAAAGAGCCCTGCTGGAGTTCCATGAAAGGCAACACCGGGCCGTGGCAAAGGACTTTTCATTTTGTTTCACCCCATGAAGAGCCCAGCTGAGCAGATACCTCAACCCAAACATCTGAGAGAGGAGGGTGGAAGGGATTAAAAGCCTTGAACTCCTTTAAAGTCACTAAGCAGTCTGATAGTGAAGGCCTCTGGCATTGGCCAGAAGATAAGGGGGCATGGCAGGGAAAATTATCCAAAGCCAGGCTAAACTCAAAAGAAGGCCAGAGCTCATCTGTGCTCCCCTTACTCTCTCCTGTCTCACCTGGAGCACCCACTGCAGAGCCCACTGGGAAGAAGGCGGTTTCACGAAGGGCAGACTATTGACTTTGAATCAAAAGGACATTCAGGCAGCCAGCAGGGCCCATCCTGCTCAGCTCTTGGAGCTCAGCCAGATCAGCTGGGGCGGGGGGAATAAAACATCTCCAGTGTCAGCCACTGAGGCTTGCCTTCCCTTTATAGCAGCCCTGAGCGAGTGAGAGACACCACAGGGAGAGCTGAGCTACAGGGTGAGTGGAGGGGGGGCCAAATGCTGGCCCCTGAAGTCAATAGTAATTTAACACCCCACTGACTTTTTTGGTTGGCAACAGGATAGATATTTAAATCATAACCTTCTCTCTCCTATACCCCTCCTCCTCACCAAAAATAAATAAATAAACCCAGCAGACCCTGTTTTGGCCTGCCAAGAACTTGGAGCATTTGCTGTGCACTGCCCGAGCCTCACGTTGGGCACCGTCAGCTGAGTCTTTCCTTGAATCAGGGATGCTCACTCCCACCCAGCCTTTGGAGGGGTGCTGAGCACCAGGTGTCAGCAGGGCTGGCCCCAGCAGCTGGCTGGGACCCAGGCCTGTGTCCCTGGGTTGCTGTGCAACCAGAGGCACAAGGCTCAGCAGGGCAGTGCATACGTGCTGTTTCATCCCTGCCGCAGCCAGCTCATGCCAGCCTCGCTGACCCCTGGCACCGCGCTCGTGGGCCCCAGCTGGGCTCATCGCTGCTCAGGGGAGCAGCAGGGGAGGCCGGGAGCCCCTGAAGAAAGTGGGGGATATGGGGAGGGAGGGGAAAAAAAGGGTATTTTTGAGAGTCAAGTACTGCTTTTAGAGAGCCACCAGGATCTGAGACTAAATTCTTTTCCACTTGAAACAAATGCCTGAAAACAGGTCCCACAAATTCCCTGCTCTCTGCAGGCTACAGAGCCACTGCCCGTCAGCCCCTCAAGCCTGCAATCTTCTCTTTATTAATTTGTTCAGACCCTGAAAGAAATGGATCTCATTGCTCCTGCTCAGTGGGAATTGCCCCAAAACCCATGTTTTGTCCTCCCACCCCACAGCGTAGGACAAAGACTCAGCTCCAGTATCTCCCTTACCCCCTTTCCCTTAAAGGAGTGTCTTTTCCTTGCACATGGTACTGCAAAAGAGCTCTTTCCCTCAGGGAGCTCTCTGTCATTCTTTACAACTCTGGTTTCTGTTTGCACCCTCTGTCCATGGGTCCTAATGCACAAGGCAATGAATTCAGTGGAAAAACATCCATCAGCTGCAAGGCCCATTGAATATGCCTGATATCAATTAGGATCTAATTTGTCTAGTCTTATTATTCACATATGAGTCCTGTGACTGAGACTCTCAGCACTAAATGGGAAATTTTCTCCCTCTGTGCACCTGGGTTTCAGTGGTTTTGATCAAACTAAATAGCCTGGCTTGAACTTCTATGGCTGCAGCCCCCACCTACCACCACTTGGCTGGATGCAGCAGAGAAAAGCACCGACTTTGGGAAGCGGGAAGCAAGAAGAGGAGCTAACTTGGAAGAACACATGCAAGTAATGAATGTGCAGTGGAATGTCCAGTTATCCCCAGAGTCCTTCTAATAGGATGACCTTCATGTGAGGAGCAGGGAAAGGAGCTTTTGTTAACATGTGTGGCGAGGCCTGTGTGCTTTCACAGGGTTGCCAGGGTGCTTGCCAACAGCCTGCTTCCCACTGGACTGTGCATGCCAGTTGTCTGAAAAGCTGGGAAGTCAAAAAAGGGGGCTGCAAATAAAGACCTATGTGATGCCCAACATAACTACGAGATCAGCTCCCTCCAGTCTCCTTCGCACATTGACACAGCTCAGGGGAAAACTGCGAGTCCAAGCACCTATAAATTAAGGCTATAGTCCAAAAAATGTCTGAAGAGTGCCCTGCTGCCAAATGCAGGTGCTGACTGTGAATATTAGGGCTAAAGCTGCCGATTTAAAATTTCTGAGAGTTGGATTCTGTCCTATTCCCTCCCTTATAGTGTTGCAGCAGGGGAGCTGCTTAGTGCAGCCCAGCTTTTCAAATGTTGGTGCCTGAAAGTAGGTTCTGAAATATGTGTGCCGCAGCCCTTTTCAGAAGCTCAGTGCATCTGGATGGATAATGTCAGATGTCCTCACAGCTATTCAAAACGCATTCCAGCTGCCTCACTCTGGTATTTGGAGCCAAATTTGAGGTGAGTAGGATGGAAAAGTTTGGTTTCACTTGTTAACAAGTCCTTCAGTTCATAGCCAGTGGAGAAAAGGGACTAGCAAAATTTAGGACAGCTACAGCAGAAGACAATAGAGACAGAAAATTGGTCTGTTAGCAGATTTCCACCCATTTCTTTTGTAAGCCCATGAATAAATATATCTCTGATGCCACTGTTTGTTTTTATTCTTCATGAAAATGGTCCTCCTATTATTTTTACCTCATCCCTTGGCACTTATTGTAATCCCTCTAGTACATTCTGTTCGTGAAGAAATCTAGCCTGAACAGAAGAAAGGTCATGCTCTTGGCCACACCTCTGTTAAAGCCCAGACAACAGTGGGCTGTGGCATGAGGTTATAGGTTGTGCCACTGACGGAATGGAAACAGGAATGGCTACGGGGCTGTGCTTCCTTTGTCCTTCAGATATGTCTTGCTTTCAGGAATGGTGCACAATAGGTTCTAAGGAGTGTTTTTTTTCTCAGTGACTATTTAAAATTGAGCAACATTTTTTCCTGTATCAGTTTTGTACAACTCTTAGTTTATATGCACCTCTTTTGAGGATGAAGGGGATATTCAGGAATGCTGAGCTTCATAGACCACTGAGCTTTGCCTTATGACATGAACAGACCCCAGGCACTGCTGGACAAACCTGGATGATGGAAGCAGTGGTCTGAGAGGAGGTAGATTATGAGCATGCAGGGCTGTACTCAGAGGAGTTCCACCCGCAGCTCTTCCCATCAGAGGGAGCCTCTCATTCCATGTCTTTGGGAGCCAGCTTTATCAACTAAAATCAGGATCTTTGCCTGCAGATTCCAAAATAGATCCATCCTTGTCTCCCTCCTTTCCTCTCTTTAACTAGTACCTCCTCAGGGCAAGGGAGATGGCAGAGATCACAAGGGAGTGGTGGTGGCAGGGAAATCCCAGATATCTGGAGACAACCTGCTCCAGGTTGGAGGGGAGGAATTTAAATACCAGCCTTCCCATGAGAACTCAGGAGACATGGAAAAAGGACCAGACTACTTCTTTCAAGTGCCTTTGACATTCAAGAAAATGTTGCTCAAAGACCCCAGTGGGCTGGTTCTTAAGAGATGCATCTTCTTTATGTTCTCCAGGCACAAGTGCTCAGCAGAAACACATTTGGCCTAAGCAGGAATAAATGAGGTTGTGTGTCCCAGGCCTTTAACCCTCTCATTCCTGGCTGATCAATGTACCACATTAACACTGGTACTCGAACTACGTCTTTACAGAGTTCCACTGGTAGGGAGGAAACATTCTCATGGCAGAGAACCCTTGCGGGGGGCAAAGTGGCCTTGTGAGCTTGGTATTTTATGAGTTAGTCTCATGTGAACTCGGTCCCAGAGGGGAAAATGACACAAAATCAATTGCACAGATCAATACCTGTTCTGATGTATTTCCTGGTGACAGGCCAGATGGCCGATTGAAGGTAAACATAGTCGGAACAAAGTCTGGGCACAGCAAAATGTTCCAGATGGGAACCAGAAGTTCAGAGCTCATCAGAGCCATCTCCACACACACAATACAGCAGCAACTAAACACTAATAAATGATTAACAGGGCTGCTGTGCATTAGCCTCAGCTTTTGGTGCCCTCCCACTACTTCTGGATAATTTCACAGAAAAGGCAGGCAGATGATAGGGAATTATGCATTTGGAGAAATTAATTAGATATTTAGCTCTCTGTGAACTTCATACAACCCTGAGAATCCTGTTTCCTCCTTCCTAAAAGCCTCAGACTTCAGACCAGTCCTTTCAGAGGGAGGTTGCTCAAAGGCAGCCCCCTTTAGAGTCCATCCAAAATCTTAAGTGTCCAACTCTTTCCTGAAGTCCTACAGAGTAATGCAGCAACCCTCTTCTTCCTCCTGTGAGTTGATCTTTATTTTCAGAATGCTCAGCTCTTCATATGATGGTAAAGAGAGACAAGACCAAGGGATGGAATTATCTGCTTATGATGAGGAGCTGAGAGAAGAAAATCGCTTGGGTTTATTGCCTCCTTCAGACTGCCCTCCCACATTTCCACTTCCCCTTCACTTCCTCTGTCCTTCAGCTGTGGGTAGTCTGGACATTCATCTGACACTTCTGCCTCTTGGCCCATTTTCCACGCCGGTAAAACTACAGCACTGTAATATCATAAATATTCCTTCTTTCTTGGGTGCTGCCCACTCTTTTGCACTCCATAGTACAGTCACACTGTCAGACTTGTGGCAGGCTGAAGAGAAGGAAGCCTTCCTTTGTTTTGTCAGGCTCCAGCCTGTGTTTTCAATATGGTCTGAGACTGGTGGGAGGGACTCTGTTATCCAGCTATGATCACATATAGCCCAAGTGGGTGGAAGAATCTGGAGCTGAAATTGGTCTAGTTCTTTCTATTCCAAATGGGGTCTTCATAGCCTTTCCCTTGAACATGGGTACCTTGAATAAGAGAAGATCACTGCTCAGGTCTCCAGGAGCAAGGGGACTGTGCACTGACATCTCTGCAGAGCACAGCAGCTCTGCACCAGACAGCTTCATTCTTGTTGTCTGACCTTCAGTTCCCCCTCTCAATAATTTTATTCATTATACAACACCAGGATTAGACAGTGCCTGCTGGTTGGCACGCTCTGATGGGCATTAATACCTGCTGGCACAGGAGCAGGCACATGCCAATACTCCTGTGTGCTAATGAAAAGGCGCCATTTCCCACTTACATTTCAGCACACACAAGGTTTCCTGAGAGCCAGCATTGATCTTTGTGTTCAGGGGAACATGTGCTGCCATCAGTCCTGCCTTGCAGCTCCAGGAGTCCTGCAGCTTAGGGCAACGACGGGGAGCGGGTTGAGGGCAAACTGAATCCCTACAGAATTTTCGTGGGGCCAGAGCTTGTCAGCACCGTGTCACACAAAAGAACTCTCACTTCTAAGGCCCAACAGCAAGACAACACACCAAGAACACTGCATGTGACCTTACTGTCATCTTATCAGATTAGCAGGAACTCATTGTCTCGTAGTGCTAAGGGGCACATGAGCTAAGCAAGGTATTTTTCTAAGTAGGTAGTATTTATAATGGTCTCCAAATGTTGTGTTGGAATAATAACTATTTAAAGCATGTTAGACTTCCAAAAGAAAAATGTCCCTTGTTGCTTCTGATAAACTGATTTCAAGGCCATGGGGCTGAGAAGGAATTTGCCCTCAAGCTTGCTTAGTCCAGAACCAACCACTGCAGAGTATCTTGAAGTATATCTCTGGAGGAACTGATAACAATCACATTTCAACTCAGAATGGACAATAGAGCTATGGAGCCATTAGGCTGATTCAGATGTCTGCTATGACCAGAATGGACAGTATTTGTCCACCTGATCCATAATTGTTTATGTTTTTGATCTAGAGGTGATGTAGGGGAATATAAAACCTTTGAAAAAGTGAGGTACTAAGTGCAGAAATGAGCATGACAGGTACTAGCATGAAGGGGTTCATATCCAGCAGGTGACAGATCTGATACTGCATGGCAAATTAATTTAAAACAATGCTCCAAGACGACCAAAAGCAGCCTGCTGCAGTTCACGTGTCAGACAGCCGATCATCTGAAGCCTCTGTGAACAGGACCATATACACACACATGCTTGGTGACAATCACCCACCCCCAGCAAGCTGAGGATATGAAGATTTGCTACTCAGCTCTTGGGGTGTGGGAATTTTCATTCAATTCCATGCATGCAGCTCTGCAATTGAGGCTCTGCAAACAATGGTTTGGTCGCTCCAAAAGCAGTGAGCATGAAAGGGGTGTGACTGGAGCGGCTCTGTTCCCAGAAGTCAGGCCAATTCCCCAATGGGAGCTCAACCAGCATCTCTGCTGAGTGTCCAGGAAAGCAGTTTTGGCAGCCTCTCTGGAGATAGCTCCAGTTCAGGAGAAACTGCTGCTAGATTTGGGACAGACAGCATGCAGGTCACGCCTGTGTGCAGCCAACAGCACAAGCAGACATCTCTGCCAGAGAGGCTTCTGCAGCACACTTGATCTTGACTTTTTATTCATTATATTGCATTGTTCTTGCATGTCAGCCCCTTCCACTCCCCTCTGCCTCACCAGCCTTTCATTGCCAAACCATGCCACATCTCCTCTCTGCCCAAAACTTACTTTGTTTCTCTGCTCCTTCCCCCACAAAAGGATTTCTCTTTCTCCTGTTTCAGACCCAAATGTCCCCTAGAAAACACTCTGATCAGAGTGTTTCCTATCAGAAGCACAGTAAATACAGGAATTTTTTTGCTTAAACAAAAAGCCCTACTAACCTGCATGAGAAAAACATCTCTCCTGTAAATTCTTTGGGCTAGGCACTATTTCATCCTATCTCTCAGAGAAATCCTCCAGCACAAAGCCTTCTGTGCAGCTCAGTTGCAGTTAGCAAACAGGAACGATGAACTGAGCTTGCAAGGGATGAAACAGTAAAACTGACCTTACTGGAATAAGTTCATTCCCGTTTGCAATTATCTGGTGACAGATTTCACCTGAGGCTGAATAAATATAGTAATTCAGTTTCCAGAGCTCCAGTTACTATTTCATAAACGGTCCTCAACTGTGACTTGGCCGGGCTTCAAACAGGGATGAGTAGCTTAGCTCCAATTGATTTGCTCTTTAAGTAAAAATTAGAGGAAGTACAATGCCAGGATTGCAGTCCCCATGTGGAGCATGATATCCCTGAGAGAGAGAATATGGTTTTGGACCTTGAGCTGATAGCTGGGTTCTGAGACCAGCTCAGCAGGTGATCTTCAGGTTTCAGTTTCCTGAAGGAAAAGAGGAGCATCATAATGCAATATCACAGGAACCACTAGAGTATATTTCCCTTTTTTGAAATCAGTATAGAGTCTTATATAATTACATTTACAGTCAACTTCATGCAGTATTTCTGCACTTCCTTCCTAAAAGTATTGTCCTCAAGTACTCATGAGCACGGCTTTGAACAAGGGCACCATAGGCATCTAGCAGTCCTTTGAGGGAACAAAGCTTTCCCTGCACAGTATTGTCTGGTCCAGATAGGTCAGTAAGCACAAAATGTGCTAGCAGACACCTAGGTTTGATAGATGTTATGTTTGAAATAAGTCAGAAATGAGCCTTCATAATTCTGTTCCTAAAACATGAGTCAACACCAAGACAAACATGGAGGTTTTTATCATCTCCCTTGAAATTCTAAAAGACAGTGACTAGCAACACCTCTGCAGAGCAGCATGAATCAAGAGCCAGGGGACACTGAAACACATACTGGTGGAACCAGGCTTGGAAAAGCTCTGGACCACCTGAGAGATCAACTGCATCTCAGGCCAGAGAATGGACAACAGAGCTGTGGAAGAACGGTGGAGATGTTCTACGTCTGGACAGCGTGGCAGCAGCAGAGCTGCATGTGAGGCAGCATGGACTGACAGGGTAGGGGATGTTGTCAGGAGGAGTGGTGGCCACAAAGGCTGCACACGCTGGCCTGCAGCCAGGCAGTGCTGCAATCAGTCTCTCACTGCTGTCAGCAACTGGTGAGGCCACAAACTGAAAGACAAGGCTGCACTGACAAGATTATGAAACCCACCACAGCTGCATGGGTAGGAGCAACCTTAAGTTTTTCTGAGAGTGAGATATTGAGGTGAGGCTTCACACACCCAGGCTCCATGCAATAGAAACATCACCTCACAGCAGTCCTCAGCACACACAAAACTGGCCTGCTGAAAGTAATGCAGTGGAGTATTTCTGCAGGGCTTGAAGCTTTTGCAGTGCAGTAGCAGCTCTGGTGACAGAGGCAGTTCTGCATCCATCCATGAGACACTGCTTTGCATAGGGCTGGCTGCTGGAAACACAAGATATAGCAGGGGGACAGGGCAGGTGTTTAGCCCCCTCAAAGGAAAAGGGCATGCTCTGCCTCAAGGGTGGTCAGTCTTCTGCTTCAGCAGAGGGAAGAAATGAAACGGTTTGTTTGTAGGAGGTACAAATGTTAAAAATGTTCCCTATAATCCTGCCTGGAGATGGCTACTGTAAATACCATCATGAGCACACCACACTACTTCTGTCATAGCTGGCTATTTTTAATTTTTTTTTTTAATCACCCTTACTGTTGATAAAAATCCAGAGACACTGACACAATCCCAAAGTTATCGAGAGAGATTCAAAATATCTTGTGTTTGGCACACTTAAATAAAAGCTTTGATGTACCAAGGATGCTTCAACAGCACAGAGCTGCAATTCCCTGGGTTAAAGAATCTCACAGGACAGCCTGCCTTTGACTGCCTTGACACAGTTCCAACAAGAGGGATGGATGATAGCCCTGCAGGGGACAGCCTCAGCATTCCTGTCCTGGTGTAGACAACCACTATTCACCCTTGGCCACGGACACTGGCAATGCCACAGTCCCCATGGGCCCCAGAGTCCCTTGGCTGACAGGACTCAGAGGACTCTGCTGAGCACCAGGACACATGGCTACAGGACTGGCACCATGAGCCACCATTGAGGTGGCTCTGGAGGCCAGCCTCAGAAATCCTCAGGACTGCATTCAGCTCTCAAGATGCCACCTATCTGCGCCTTCCCTAGTCAGCTGCCCCACAACCAGCTTCTTCTGCAGTTTCAGTTGCTACACAAGGCTGTTCACATCACCCTGCATGCAGGCACTGGCCAGTTTACATGAAGGGGTGGACAGGTAGGAAGATCCTACCTGAGAGCATGAAAGAGAGAATGAGAGAGAGCATGAAAGCCAAAACTAATTAAAAATATACCCATGTTGGCAAGTAGCAAGAGTCCAAGGTTTGGATTCTCCAGTTCATCATGCTCAGCTCTTGTATTGCTGATGCATGGGGTCTCAAGGTGGCAGAGGGTGCCAGCTCCCAAGGAGAGGACCCATCTTTCTTTCCATAAATTTTTTTGGGCATCTGGCTTGAAATGTCAATGTAAGATATCTTAAACAAGCCTGAATATTTTTCAACCAGTATTGAAAGCCCAGTCCCTAGGTGAGTGGGCACTGAAAATCCCAAGTAAATATTGAAAATCCTGATCCAAATAAATAACTTATGATACCAAATGATTGTAATGAAGTGGGACAGCCCTGATGGCTACTATAAACCTCTGTTTATTGCAACTGTATTGGAAATGAGATCTGGGAAATCCCATTTCCTAGCAGGGCGGGATCTCCCCTACTTGCATGTCCACAGGCAGTGTTGGCAGTCATGTCCACCCTTGGAGCAGCTCCCCAACTTTGTCCTGGTGTTGTGCACGGATGTGAGTTTCACTCATGGCAAACATCTCTCACAGACTGTCAAACCCAAATATGATTGCCTTGTTGCCTTGTTGCTGGAGGTCGAGGGAGGTAAAGACTTCACATGAATACAGTGAAAGCAGAAAACAAACACACAAAAATCCCCAGCAAGAAAGGACAAGCCAGCCTTAACAAGCGAGTCCGTTACCCATAAATAAAAAGAAGGCAATCACAACACACATTAAGACTGGGGGAGCCAAAAGCCATCTCTCATCTGTGGGTGACCCATGGCCGGCGGGTTTTCCAGCACAAACTTGCCTGGTGTCATTTGTCACCTGCGAGGGGTAAGCTGCTCCTGAAGGCTGCTCTGTGCTGGTGTGTGTGCGTGCGTGCATGTAACCCGCGGAATTTCAGCAAAGTCGCATAAGAGGATTGTAGTCCTGCTTCAGCTAAAGACTTAAGATTCTGCATAATGTGTTAAGAGGAGCTTAATGCAATCCTACTACTTTGCCAGAGAAACCCTGAACAGCAGCCTGTCTGTTCTCACCTTTCCCCATCTGCTAGCCAGCTGTGGAGGAGCTGGCTGGCCCTAGGACTGCTTAAAGGAGCAGGTGCATAGGCAGAGTTTGGGATTCCACATCTGTCTTCTCATGAGAGCAGATTTTTGTGCTCACTACAATCAAAAGACACTATGCAGGACAACTGATGCAAAATTCATAAGGTGTGGAGAATTCACATTTTTGCATAATCTCAAGGCCTCTGGTCAATGTCTTATAAAAAAGGAGGCTTCACAGCTCTGAAAGAGGAATAGAGAGCCAGAAAAGAGCAGTTTCATGTCTCAGGGGCAGGAAGTACTCTGAAAGTAAGGAATGGATCTCTCAGCCAAAATTACATTAACAAGGAGGACATGTGCTATTGTGGAATAAGTTACCATGGCTAAGGGAACGCAGGTAAATGTGCACTTGAGATGAGATCAGCTGTGTGAGGATTAAAGCAGGGATGGCAAAGGGTAGGGAAAAAGAAAGAGAAAGGCAAGATACGTGTAAATCAGACATGAATGTCAGGCAATAGTGAGGTCAAAAGGTTGGGTGATATTGTTTCCTGCTACTCAGCTGCTGGGAAAGTTTGGGTTTTAACAGCCAAGTCAGAATCACACACATCCTTATTCTGAACTTCTCCATGTCATTATGCCCCATGTGCAAAACAAATTGATTGTGAAATCCTTTCTCCTAGATTCTGTGTATCTTCTTCCTAGATTCTTAGATTATGATGGTGCAGTGTTACCAACAGTCTTCCTACATGCTTTAGGCACAAGCCCCTCTGGAGTCTCCAGTCACTGCCTCATATAAATAAAGAAATAAGAGTGCAGATTATGAAATAATGCATATTATGAAATAATTATGCATATTTCCCAAAGTTATCACACTGACCAGGATAGTAGCAGAGTAATGACTGGGGAATAAAATAAAGGAAGAGAATTTATTAAAATCTGGTTTGCACACACATAGCAAAAAATAACAGTTTCAGGTGAATGTGAATGAGGCAGGGAAAGGAAATGGACTGGAATATGAGTTATTCCATATTCTGGAAGACAGCAGAATCCTAGAACAGTCTTTCAATGCTCTCCATGCTAGAGAATTTCTGAGTAGAGAACTGGAAAAGTAAAATGGCTGTAACAGCAGATCAGGGATACAAAGTGATTCCTGCTGTTTATAATCGGTCAGCAACCAGGTGATGTGTGCAATACCTTCTGTCCTAGAAGAATATTGCAGGGAGTAGTCCATATAGACAAACTTTACATGTTTTACATGAGGTTGCATTCTGGAAGCAGTGACTTTGAGAAGCTCTGAAGTGTTACAGATAATTCACTGGAAGCTGACTCTTGGCAGAGCAAGAAAGCCAATTCCTCCTGGTAGATAATTGAGGAGATATGGAGTAGCAAAAAGAACATTTCCCACTGGCATGGCATTGACAAAACATTTGCCCACATTCAAAAGGGAGGCAGAATGACTTGGAAAGGTTCAGAAACCAGCTACAGAAATTATATACAATCTCTAAGATACTATCTAGGATGAGAAATTCTTCAGGATACCACATAATTTACCTGAAGAAGCTTAGGGACATTATGATATTTTAGTGTTCTATTAAAGAAAAATGAACCCAAGAGCAGAAAGGCCTATTACCCCACAAACAAAACACTAATGCAGTCCAATCCAGAAAACAGAACTCATAAAATTCAAGCTGAAAGTAAGATGCAGGGGTGGGGTTTTTTTTAAGATTTCAGGAAAGAAATAACTGAATCATTTCCTGAGAAAAACGGTGAATTTGTCATCACTTGGACTCTTTACATCTAGCCTGAGATAATTGCTGAAGTACATGGTCTAGTTTACCAGAATGTACTGGGTTTGATAAGTGCTGGGGAAGAACAAAACATCTGGGCTGCCAGCTGGCCAGGCATAGCTCTGTGTGCTGGGTTTTGCAAGTGGTGTGAGGAGATCAGCCACTGTGGTCCTTGTGGCTCCAACAGTCAGATCTTGTAATGCATTTCCCATCTGTAATTCTGACAGTGGCTTTCATAGCAGCCACTGAGGTGGGCTGACCCACTGTGACTGTGACCAGAGAGTCTCCTTCCTCAGAGCCTGATCAAGGCTAAAACCTTTGTTGGCATTGCCTAATGACCACTTTTCTTCTGAGGGGACAGATAATGAGAAATGGCCTTGGTGGGATTTTTCTACAATGTCCAAGCTACTTAAAGTTTGGCATGTGGGCAATTCTGGAGCCAGAACTAGTGTATCAATGGAGTTTTCCTTACATCTGATGGCACTGATGTTATTATCCGTGTTCTCTAGATACCTATGCACAGGGTGAGATGTGAGCACCAACCTTTTATAGCTGTCGAGATGATGACTCAGAAATATACTGCTTTTCACTAGGGCCAGCATTAGATTTAGCAAAGTAGGTGTATAAACAATACCTATTATGAGTTTCAGGGTGTGCCTACAGAAGAGTTAGGTCCTATCAGGAAACTTCAAAGAGACAAGAAGAACTTGCAGTATAAGCAACAGCAATGGAGAGTACCATACTGGACTCCAGCTCTCAGCTTTGCCATTAATGGTCTTTCATTGCATGCATATCCTCCTCCACCCCTGGACTTCTGCAGCTATAGAAAAATTGTACTTCCTGACTCCCACCTGTATCTTTACAGATTCCCAAATCCAGGGGCTGTCTCTCTCCACCTATGTTTGTGTAGTGCTCAGCAAAGAAAAGCGCTTTTGAGATTCTCAACTTGTTTTCTAAAACGTCTAATAATAACTACTGCGTCTGCTGAATATGGTCACAATTTAGGAAGCAAAGTGTGTGGCCCTAGGTGAGATTTTGATGGAACCAAACAGATGGTATTGATGAGGGCTAAATTGTTTGCATTTCATTCTATCATCGCATTCCAGTAAGATAGAAAAGTTCCCCCAATACCTAAAAGATATATGTTTCCCTCAATCTGCTCCATAGTCTGTGGGCTCATATGGTTTTAAATTACCCCAGCTCTCAGAACATTGCCCACTAAAGACAACTTCTATCTCCCCTCTTTTACCACGTCTCTTTCCCAGTATACTCTGTTCTTCCCTACTTGTGTTATGTCAGTATAAGTATTTAAGTCCCACCTGCTACAGAGTGATTTTTGATATTGTTTTGTGTCCAAGAAGAATCTTGCTCCCCTGCTATGGAAATATTTGGAAGTTTTTCCATTCTTTTCCATGAGCTCTTGGACTAGGTTCACTCGAATTTTCAGTTTACTTGTCTTATCTTTAGTGCTGAGAGCTGGATTACTATTGCTGGCTGGTATGGAGACCAGACTACATCCATAGCACAATTGTCTAGAAAATGCACACTTTAAAGTGTCTGCTTAGAAGCCAGTGAGAAGGAAAAGTAGAAGTGGGATGAGACTGGTAAATAAGAGTAATACTGATGTTCAAAATCTCATTTGTCTACTGCTAATGAAAATAATGGTTCACTCATTTACAGGAGCAAGAAACACCACGTCTCACATGCTGGGAAAAGAATGGCATTAACTGCCTCTGGAGACAAGACTGAGATTCAGTGAAAAATTTTGGGTAGTAAGTCATCATTTGTTAGTGAATTCTTTTGTGTATCATAGAGACATAAATATTTCATCTAAAATAGTAGAACACCATCAAAATACACCAAATACTTAAAAGACCACAAAGGAAACTACTACTTATCATTTCAAAGCTGTGCACTCCTGCATGGTGACATGGAGAAAGAAAATGCTCTTGCCCCTAAAGCAGAGGTGGACTACAAGTACCACAGCAATGCCCTTGGGATGCTGATGGATAAAGACAGTTCAGGAGAGCAGAGGTGAAGCTTCAGGATTGGGAGGGAACTCCTAGTCAAGCTGAGCATGTGTTTAGTTGCAGAGGGTGGAATGAGAAATGTTGCTTATTAGGAGAAAGTTCTTTATCTCTGTGCAGAAGCTCTTTGCTAGGGGTGAGGAGCAGTTGCACGTCTGGAACAAGGCAGACTGTTGAGAGCTTGTCTCTTGACACTCTTGCTCACAGGGTCTTGTGAAGTCAGGCTCTGCAGAGCACAGGCTTCCCTCTGGGTACTACCTCTGTATTCCAACACAACCAGCTGATTCTGATTCAGCAGTGGTGGCTTCCAGAAACAGAGGAAGCGCCCATCCATCTCCAGACAGGTGCTGAATAGAAAAATGAAAGTAACTGAATAAAAATCCCTGGAAATAGAGATGGTGACAGCAAAAAAGGGGAAAGTAACTTTGTTACTCATCAGGCTATTACCTTGGGGAAGGAAACCATGTAATTTAATATTCCTCTGGACCATTCATCTTCATTTTCCTAACTTGATATCAATAGCTGCCAGGTGGTGCCTGCAGAGGCCATTCAAATCAGATTATGTTATCATAGTTCTCCAGTCATCTCCAAGAGCAGGATCATGATCATGAGGAGGAAATCTAGTTATTCAGGTACATGTTACCTTATTAAAAGTTTGAGCAAAGTACATTGAACCATTATAATGGGATTAGGGTTTGAGTTGTTATTCTCAGGGTTGCCATGACTATGTGATTTTGGTACTGTGTTGTGGGGCTTGGAGAGAACAGCTCCCCTCCAGCCAACCACAAATAATCCAGACCCAGCATCACAGAGGAGTGGACACCAGCATGGACTGTGGCCAAGAGTTTGAAGCTTGTAGAAATCAGATTTATCTAGTTAAAAATGCCTGAGTCAGAGACTGAAGGAGAGGTGTGGAAGGACACCAATGCCTACTCACACTTAGCAAAGCAGCAATCAGGGAGAGGAAGAATAAGCAGCTTTGATAAACCTTCTAGAGTGTCTCTCAACACCCATTTCCAGCCTTTTGCTTCACTAAAAACACGATGCTCCAGAAATCCAGTCATTTCTCATTAGTGCCACTTGTTCTAATAGGGTATGAAAAACAGTTTTTACTTCATCTGTCAGGAGTTCAAGGGGTTTGATGTCCTCCTTCATATTTTCAGTGAAGAGAAACCCACATAACAAGAGGCACTGAAAGGTGCTTCCCAGATATAGACAGTGAAGGACAAAAGCAAAGGCATGCAGGAGCAGACTGTGACAAACATCAGCTTCCTGAGCTGCATTTACAAAGAACTGTCCTGCTCCAGAACCAACAACACAGCATTTTTTTAACACTGCTATTATTTGAATAGAACTACTATGGAGGTGAGATTCTCTGTCTAGGATCTATTCTTATAATTCAGCAACACACCGGCTTACCCAGGAAATATTATTAGTGATGACCCATGGACAAAATGGCCAGATTCTCAAAAAATCTTGTCTCAGTGTAGGGTGCAGGTTTCTCAGTGAGTCCTGAATATATTTGAAGACATATGCCTTTTATTTTAAACTTTGGCTTTTAATTTTTCTGGTCCCACCAGACGTAAAATGGTCACTTCTCACGTTTTAGTCCTGTGACTGGTGCATGGCTAGCACAGGAGACATTTCCAACAATAGGGAAAGCAACACTTCTTTTCCAGCTACTCCTGTGCCTGGAATAACACTGACATTTTGGGACCACTTAGTAGGTTCCTATTCTTAATCTCCTGACAAGGAGTCAAAAGTACCTTGTCAAAACTGACAAGGGGTAGTTGTGGCCCCTCAGAGAATGGCCAAAGCTGACACGTCTCCACACACACTTTCCCAGGAGGGTTTATGGCACAAGCTTCAGCCCTTTCCTGCTATTCCTGCAATCCTAAACTCACATGGCCAGCATGAGCCCAGATGTGTGCCTTCTGGCTATTCCCAGCTTTTGATGGTATGTATATATACCACTGAATCCCACAGAATCACAGAATGACAGGATATGCTTAGTCGGAATGTACTCACAAGGATCATTGGATCTAGCCCCTGGCCCTGCACAGGACTATCCCCAAGAGTGACACCATGTGCCTGAGAGCATTGTCCAAATGCTTCTTGAATTCTGACAGGCTTGGTGCTTGACCACTTCCCCCAGCTCCAGTGCCCAACCACAGGTAAGAAAAAAGAAGTTTAAAACACCTGCAAAATCCTCCACATTTATATATGCAACTGCTGGGTAAGGAAATGCTGTCAGAACAGCAGTGCCCTGGCAGAGAACAGAACACATCCCTACCCCTTCTCTGATTCACTAAATATGCAGAACACTTTCTCCTGACCTATCACTCCACAGCAAAAATAAGTGTGACATGTACTGTGGCAGAAGACTGTTCTCCTCCTGAATGAAGGCAAACTCCTACTGTGCATCTGCAAAGTGCTCCTGGACCTGGGATTAACTCCTGGAAAACAGTTACACACTAAAAACCTTCATCTGTCATAAAGCCTTTTTTACACACTGCCACCCTGGATTGTTCTCCAAACCTGTCATGTGCTCAGGGATAAATCTCTTGATGAAGAGATTTACTTTTTTTTCTTCTTCACATTATTTTAAGATATTTTATAATCATTTTAGTCAGCATTTTTTCTTTGAAAATGCAGATTTTAGATCTTGGAGTGGTGAGAACACCCATGCATTCAAGAAAAGCAATAATTTGTGTAATGGGTTAAATGGGTACAAATATGCAGTGCAGATTTGCCTAGGACAGGACAGGATTCCCCTCTCCTGGGGACCCAATGACTCAGACAACAAAAAAAAAAAAGGCAAGGAGCTGCCCCACCCAGGGTCTTGGCATCAGTCCAGGCTCTCCCAAGGGATCCATTCCCTAGAGGTGTGTGGTGGAAAGAGCAGGGCAGTGGAGTCCTATGGAGATGGCTGGAGGGTGACACTCATCTCCAGTGGGGAAAGCTGGACCCATTAGGTCTGAAGAGACATGCAGGCTCCTGCTGGCTCTCTGCACAGGGCGCCAGCCACAGCGGGCTTCTTTGTATGAAATCCTGGCCCTGCTCACAGACTACCATGTGTCCAAGAAAATCTTCTTTTTTCTCATCCTCTCTCTCCACAAAGAAATTCTTCCACAGAATTTCTTAGAATCCCAGAATGTTGGCCATTTAGCTGAAGTTTCTGGCCGCAGCACAATTATAATTGGTCTCTCATGGACAGGCTCAGCACTGAGGCCAAAAAACTGCAAGGGTTATTAATGACTGAGTTCCCTTCTACTTCCTAACTACCAGACAGGCAGGAAAGCTAGAGGGGAGCACTTGGGGCTGAGCCACTACTCTCCTCTCATATGCACTGGCCTGGTGCTCCAACGCCTTCTTGCAGACACAAACCGTCCGCAGCGCAGACACCAGAGAGCACTGAGAGCTGTGAAAAGCAGGTCAGGCATTCAGAAGCCCCTCTGGCGCTCAGAGAACCTTTTGGGGGCCTTCTCCCTGCACCCTGCACCCTGCAATGCACATCAGGGTGCAACCTGTATAAAGGCACCTGGAGTGCCACAGGCAAGGCTGGAAGGATAAAGAGACACAGCTGGAATGGCAGACTGAGAAAACAGAGTCAGACAGAGATCCTTCTCTCTCCACCCCTCAAATAAAAAGACTGTCTCAGGAGAGGTTCAAACTGAGCAAGAATCATATTATTACAATTATTACATTCCCATTTTACAACAATCACATGGCACAGTGCCAGCTGGCACTGGGAAGCCATTGCTGCTTCGCCTTCCTCGCCTGACAAACACCGTGACAAGAATACAGTCCTTGTTAGGTTGAGAACTGAAGAATGAGAGGAGAGGCCAAAAACACCTCCCTGAACAATCACTGACAAGTAAACAGAGCTGCACTTGGGAAACACATATTTTAAACATATCTTCCCTGAGGTTTTTGGGGAGGGGAGTTTGATGCATGGGTTGGGAAGGCGAGCATGTTCACACCCAGGCATATTTCTGTGGTGTCAGGCAGGCTAGTGGCAGCTAAGAGAAGAGTCCATGATGCCTTCATTTCACAGGGGAAGATAAAAGTCTATGAAGCTGAGAATTTAGGGACTCGTGCCAACATAGCAGCTTGGGTAAATTTGGACTGGCACTCCATGCTGGTCACGGCTGTGCTCAGCCTTTGATAAGGGTTTGTCTCACAGGAGCTCCCAGCAATCTATGGTCATTCCAGCAAGCCATTCTCTTATCAAAGGTCATGTCAAAAATTTGGAGGGAAGCTGGCCCAATAAATGCAGATGGCATAGGGCATTGTTTATTCATGTTAATATTCCTAAAATCATACCTCTCACTGACAAAACAACTGCATGGAAGCACTGGGGGAAACTGCTGTTGTTTCATCAGCAAAATTGGGCATGTCAGTTATTTTGAGTAATTTTATACTGAGTTTTGTACAGAGGAGCTAGCACTAAAGGTTTGGAAGTAGTGGATTTCAGAAAGACTTGTACCTAATCCTGAACATGAACCACTTGTACCAATAAAACAATCTAAATGAATTCTCACCACTGCACAATTATTAGGTTTGTCCAAATGTGCATCCTTTTCCCTGCCAGTCTGCCAGGCCAAGACATTAAACTCTCATAGCTGAAACACTTATTTCACCCAAGCAACACTTGACCAACCTACCTGAGCAAGGCAGGACAAGATTTGGCCTGTGCAGTCTCTGGTTGGTTTGATAAATAAGACAATAGTTGTGTTCTTGTCCTGCCATAAATTTCCAGGGCTGGCCAAGAGACTCTGTAAGGGGATGTCCCACAAGGGACATTTATGTATCAATGTTTGGCATCTCCTCCCTAGAAATAATTGCCCAACTATTGTCTCTCACTGCAGTGAAGGTCCTACATTTAGTCCTGTTTCTGTTGCACTTTTTCTATGACCTTTAGCAAATCTCCTAATTTCTGCTCTATCTGAGACAAGTTCAGCTTCACTCTCTTAAACAGGCTGGGGCTCAGATGAAGCTTCACCAGTCTCCTCAGACAAAGTCCACTGACTGCTGTCTCTTGAGTAGCACTCCCTGAGAGGGCAGCAAACCGAATCAGTGTGCTGAAAGTGCCATGGCCCTTGTGATCCACATGCAGTCAAAAAGGCACAGACCAAGAAGGAGTCCACATCTCATTTCTAGTCTGCAAGGTTCAGGAGGCTGGTACAGCCTCCTGTATAGCTCTGCCTCTCCTTCTGTCCTTTCTTCCACATGCGACTGATTCAGGAGAGTAAAAAGGCTCTATGAAACAGGTAAATGAAAGAAAAAGATACCTCTGATAAATGTCCAAAGGGATCTGTCAGCAAAACCATTTTAGTGGCCAGTTCTGCCTCCACCATCCTCCCCAGGACATGCATCTTTATAAAAGGGCTGCAAGCAGACTACAGATAGCAGGCCTAAGATCACAGCATGGCTGCTCCACAAAGCATGAAAGTGAGAGCAAAAGGGGAAGGGAGGGTAACAGCTAATACTCTTCAACAACGTGTCCTCCTATGCTTTAGTAAAACTGGCACTGTGATTTTGCCAGGTAATAAGGAAGACAGAGTGATCTGCCACCATCCACCCTGCGCCCCTCCTATGGTAAGATTTAGATTGAGCTGCCAGTGACCAAACACAGCTGGTGAGAGAGATGTAGCTCTTTGCATGGATCTATTTTGGCCCCTCCTCTCTTCCCAACTTGCATTTCCCATATGTAATTTTGAATTATTAAAAATCAAATCTCCTTGGTGATGGATTTGCATTAATCTTGGGATATGTTTGCATTGGTATTACTCTTAGTTTCTTGTCTTCCTCAGAGATAAGATGGATAGAGAATCATTTTTTCAGGCATGAGATTCAACCCAGGTCCATCTGAACTAAAGACATTATTTTTATCAGAATGCATGTAATGGCTAGGTCACAAGTAAAAGATAGCATGGGAGTAGTGGGAGGTTGTCCAAAGCTGGAACGGGCTGAAGCCCTTTCTCCAAGCATCATAATACTCTGCAATGTGTACCACTCAGGTGGATTACACAGGGAAAGTGAGTGTCTGGACAAAAGGCCAGCCTTCAAACATGCAATTGTGGCACTCTCCTTTTGCAGCAGGAATGACTGGTATGAACAGCTGGTTATTGTAGGCAATGTCCCAGCTTCCCAGTCTCCAGTCAAGAGTGCTGCACGCCCCAATGGATTGGCCCTGGTGACCATGGGAGAGAAGTGCAGGCTTTCTGAATGACTGTGGCTTTCTGGGTACAGCATATATTTGAAGGGTGTGGATAGACTTTGATAGTGAAGAACCTCACTTATTCAGCCCCCAGTTTATCACCTTTGCTGAGCCCACACCAAAGCAGCCGCTTCCTGTTCTACCTATGCCTGTATCTCTTTTCCTGGTACCCAATAAATACTCATCAATAACAGCACTTACTGCTTTGTCACATGCTCTGCCTACTAACCCCAGACCAGAAAATATTTGACCCTGAGTGATGTTTTCTTTCTCCCCAACTGTACTTTGTAGTATCAGACTTCAATCTACGTCCAACTCAAACTCCAGCTAAAGAATGTGTTGTTGCTAATGTATAACCAGGGAGTGTGAAGCTGCGTGTGAGAACAGCACACACCACCAGAGTGAGAACAACAGCAAGCACATTGTGCTGCTGCAGAGCATTGTTTGATGTACTTTTTGCAGGACTGTGTTTGGAGACCTCAAGTTGAAGCTAGCCCCAAATGCAGCTGCCTGCCTGTTCCGGGGCCGAAGCACATCATGGAAGAACTGAAGACTCATCCCTTCTAGGTGTTTGGTTTCAATCTGCACTGCTCAAAGATGCCTAAAATCTGACTAATACCAAATCTGTCTCCTGCCCCATGCCACACTGTCTGGAGTCTGTCTGGGAGGAGATTTAACAAGCTCCCTGCGTCTGTGGACCTGGCATCAAACCTTGCCTCCCCAAAGCTTGATTTGCTAAGCCTGCTGTTGGCCACATCCCATTCATCCCACATGCAAAACTTCTGCTGTGTGGAGCTGAGAGACATTGAGGCAAGGGAGAAGCAGCTTCCAGGATGACTTCAATGGCGTGTTATGCACAAAAAAGGCACTTCCTACATTTAAGGATTGCAAAGGCATATGTGTAGTCATTTATCGGGAAGCATTCCTGCAGTCCCACGGAGAGCATGCATGTGAATGCACTGCATTCCCTGGTGCCAGCTAACATCACCAAGGCTTGACTAACTGGCACCTGCTCACAGTGGGCAAAGGTGGTTCAATTAAAATTCCCTTGGATCAGCTGAGACCCTCCAGTTTGGCAGCTGGCATGGTAGTTGCGGGGCCAGTGTGGGTGAGTTGCAACAGCACTGCTGCAAACAGCACAGAGGATCTCCCAGGCAGGAGAGGCTGCATGAGCCAGGTCAGAGCTGCCTCCTACAGCCACAGCAACCACCTCAGATGCACTACGTGCATTTTCCACCCACCATGGAACATTTCCTAATACCCTCTGACAAACCCAGCATGCTGCCAAAGGAGAACAGAGTTTGCCTGCAGCTAGTGCCCAAATCCAAAATACATGCCCCAAGCCAGCATGTGTGAGACCAGGCAGAGGCAGGGAGATTTTCCACAGTGTATCCAGAACAACCAGATGAGACAGTTTTCACTCACAGCAGAGTGAAATTATGGCAGGCCAAGATGGCTGATGGCAAATTCGGCCCTCACGCAAGGGGAATGCAGCAAGAGGAACCAGCCAGGAGCATTGAGAAAGGGTGTCAAAAGAATTGAAAATTAATTTTGTGGCTCAGGTGGTCCTAGGAGGCATCTCAGGAAGTACTCAGACCGGGAGCAGTCTCTGTGTCCCATTGACTGCTGGTGAAGAGACATCTTGCTATACACACACGGCCACAGTGCACAGCGGGAATCCTGCTGCCTCTGCCAGATTTGCTCTGGCTACAAACTGTGCAAGGACTCTCTGCAGAGACTGGGCCTGGAATGGGACTTAGACTTTGACAATCTACCCAGGACAGGATGTCAACCAACCCCTCACCTCCCCATACTGCCAATTTTGGAGCTCTTCTACAGGTCAAGCCAAGAAGTGTTACACCCTGAGGTGTAAAAGGGCTCAGGCAGCAGCCCTGCTGATGACTGTGGTGTCTGCACGGGAGACAGGACTGTTTGCAAGAACTTGTATGTGTCATGAAACCACCTGTGGCACAGCAAAACACTGCTACTCTTGATGCCTGGCTTCTGTGCCCATCTTTGCCATGGCCTTCACAGGGTGATGATGGGCAAGTCATATCCCTCATCTCTTCCTCCACCTGGGAAAATGCTGCTGCCTTGAGTTAGAAGGAGGATAATGAGGACAGATCTTTGGGCCCCAGGGCTGAAGGCTCCCAGCAGATTCAGTCTGAGAAAGGATGAGAACACCATCTTTGCCTGACACATCACCAGTGTGTGGTGTCAAAAATGACATCATGGCATGGCATGGCATGGCATGGCATGGCATGGCATGTCAAGCATTTACCCTCAGAAAGAGAAAATAGCAGAAGCATGTGTAATCATTTGCCTTTCATGCCAACATACTTTTCTCATGCAAAGAGAGGCTCTGGCGGCCCTAAGGAGGCTGAGAGATGCCCGTGCTCCCCTGTGAAGGTGGAGCTATCAGGCAAGGATGCCAGGCTACCCGCCTGGGTAAATTTGTGCATGCACTTCATGTTGTAATAGACTTTAGTATCTGATAACAGAGCCTTGCTGGAGTCTGGCATGAGGACAGAAGGAATCAAAGGTCATGCCATGAATTCCAGTTATGCTGATAGGCATCTATAATCAGAGGAAGGAGCTCAAGAACAGGAACTGTAAACTGGTGGGGAGGGCTGGAAAACAGAAGCTGGTTCAGGGATGACAGGAATGGGTCATTTTGGATCCCAGCTGGACATTTGGTTGCTCATGTTTGCCAGGGACATGGGATGGTGTTTTCCCCGATGGAGTGAACATGAACTCTGCCATTACTAGTTTAACAAACAGACTAAGCACACAGCAATAAATGCATTAAATAGCTAGCACATGTCCCTCCAGAGGCCTCTCCCTCATGGAGGAGCTGATTCATGACACGGATGGGCTGATCGGCAGATAGGTAGCAGATGCAATTATGCAGTGTGTACCTTGCACCAGGGGAACTGTCTGCACACGGAAACAGCTGAGAATGGATATGATACACTGCCTGCTTTTGCCTCATGAGTCTGACACTACCACTCACCTTGCGCCTCACTCCTAGCAGATGCCTGGTGGCACACTGCTCTGTGATGCACACTGGGGGCTGAGAGAGTTCACACAAGGAGAGAGACTCTGCAGCTCTGCACAGAGACGGTTCAATGATCCCTGCACAGCTCTGTGCTGGGCTCTGGAGGCAGGAAGAGGAGTTTTAAGTTCCTGTGGTACCCAGAAGAAAAGGATGGGATGGGATGGGATAGGATGGGATGGGATGGGATGGGATGGGATGGGATGGGACAGAAAGGAAGGATGGGGAAACAGAAGAAAAGCTCCTAGGAAGTGACTGACACTTCTAGTTGTATTGCAATAAATTATCTTATTTGTTTCCTCTTATTCTTCAATGAAATTATTCCACTGTTTTCACAGTTTCACAACACTGTCCTCCAGCCTTGGACTTGATGCGCTCACTCTGCCTTTGCTTTTCAAATCATGATTTCTGTTTTGGTTTACCTGCTTCATAGCTGTTGCTTTTTGCCTCATCACAGGTAGTGACAAAGGCTTTGATGACAGTCTAAAGTCACTTTTGAGATGGGAAAGAACTGGCAAAATAGAGGTGCAGCATAGGAAGGGACAACACAAACTGTTAGCACATGTTATCATCAGAGTATCTTTTCTCTTTGCCCCTCGGCCTGTTAGTGGAACATGTCAGGCAGCGACAGAAGCTACCCATGACGAATTGCACAAGGGCTTGATTTTTAGCAACTGAGTAGTCACAGATCCAGACCACTGAAAGCTGGTCCCAGACTCTTGGAAAACTGATGGGAAAAATCTGATGGAGTTCAGGGAAGCTTGGCTTCAACTTCATAGAGAACAGCCTGAAATTGAAACAGTGGGTGTATAAAACCTCACCCATTCAGTAACTACAAGGAAACTGGACTAAAACTGATAAATTTGAGCTTCAGTGAACAGATTAAATCATCCATTTAAATCAGTAAGCAGGAGAGTTTATTTTTAAATATTAAATAAAACCTTCTTTTCCAGTTATCCTTTTAATTATTTTCCATAAAGAAAGGTTCATAGTCATCAGGCTGTAACCAGAAAGACTCTGTTGACTGACAACCACATACAGTCTATCTACTTAATTACTGTTACCAGCAGATAATTTTATCTACACATATTTATTTACAGCTTTACATGTTTCTATTAAATCTTGATTATTACAATTTTCTATGCTGGAAAATAGTGAATTATGTATTTTTAATTTGTTATAGGATGACTGTTTATCTTTAGAACTGATTTATATCAGGCTGCAAATGGAATGAATTTAAATCCATTAAAAATCTCTAAAAATATTTATATTAAACTCTTTTCTTATTATTTATATAAACCACCTTAATTGCAAAACATAAAATAAAATTCAATATTAAACAAAAGAAGTTGTATCAGTGGCTAGCATCAAACAGGTTGTTCCAGGATACCATATACCCCAATATCGTAGACCTGCTGAATCTTTTTGCTCATTCTCATTTTCCTCATAGGTCAGAGGAGAAAAACAAGCTTGTCTGGTTTTTTTTTTTTCAAACTTCATTAAGTTTCTTAAGTTTGAATAAGCAAGTCACTGAATTTAAGTTGTTGAGTAAACTGAAACAGAATAAATAGTCATCTTCTACTCATGGAAGAGCATTTGGTCTCAAAAATGGATTTATCGCTTATCAAGATTTGGTTCCAGGTGCTTAGGCAGTCTTGGTTCAGCTTTCTGAAATGCTTTGCCAGGAAGCATGTGTAACTTGATATTTAAACAAATAATCAAGACAAAGAAATAATTTTTATCAAATATACTAAGCATCCAAATACAGATGGCCATTGTTCCACGCTTAAATAGCTCAATTTCAAATGAGAGAAAATATATTGAACTTATAATTCTTAAAATTATTAAAAGTCTGCCATTGTTATCATAAGTCATATGCAACAGATGTTAAGAATAGGATGGAACTTGCATTTCCTACGCAGTGACTGGTCTACCTTAAGCTACTACTAGGGACTGTGGATGGCTTCAGCACCACAAATCACTGCCCCAGAGACAAAGTTTCCACCTGGGAATTACAAGTATCCTCCAGACAGAGGCGCACAGAGCTGTCAGAGCAGTCATGTCCACCTGGGTTTTTTTTTCCTCTTCCATTCAGCCTGCTTCCATTCAGCCTGTTTTCCGGTTACAATCCCAAAGGAAGTCTTTCTATACCGCTTACAAGACCAGAGGAAGACCCTAGATAACATGAACAGAGCATAAAATTGATGCTAATATGAGTGCTTGGATTGGAAAGGCACCTGAAACTCCACCTTGAAGATTCTGCATACCTGGCCTCTTTTTCCACCCTAGGAAAGTAGTCTAATAATGTGGGAAAGGGGCAGCCACTCCACAAGGGGGTTAGTTATGAAAAAGGCTGACACGTGCTGTCCTAAAAGGTCGTGATAATCTTCTGTTTTATTGCCTGTTTTATTAATTTATTGGCATTAATTAATTGGCTACTGTCTTCTTTGAGAATTGTCTCAACCAAGCAGTATCTGTTCGTGATTTATACTTGGCACTTCCCTCATAAAAGTTTTTCCACTCTAACTCAGCTTGAGCAAGACTTGCCTCTTCTTCTTCATGCCAACTTCACTGAAGTGTCTCATCTTCCTGCTTCTGCTTCTCTTTGTGCTAAACTCCATGGGAGATGCAATTGGACAGTCTTTGAGCCAGTAGCCTGTCTGCTACTCTTCCATCACCAGCACTCACTCTGTCATCTTGCCTGGTGGCAACAAACACATCACTATTAAGAGGAATTGTTTCAGGGTCAGATGCTCCTAACCTCCAGCTTCACTGCCTTCAGTGAGATGAGTCTGCGTTATGCCAGCTGAGGATCTGCTCCTTCAGGAAAACAAGGCCTATCAGAAAGGCTGCACAGGGAGGAAAAACAGAGTTTCTTAAAAGGTTAGCTAACACTGCTTTAACTAAAGCCCACCACAGCCCAATTTCTGCAGGCTTATGGCACGTAAATCTTGGATTAACTCAATATTCAGTAGAGCTTTGCAATGCACTCGTAACATTTTCCAGTTCAGTGCGAAGAATTGGGCCTCTCATGAGCCTCTTTTCAGCATTTCTCCAAAGCTCTGGATATCCTTCTCCAGTGAGGGATTTGGAGAGGATGCATTATGAGCAGGACACTAATCTGCTCCTCACTGTGGCGTGTGAGGAACGGAATCTCAGACGGCATCATACGGCATTTGATCCCTATTTCGTCCCTAGGGTAACCTGGTGGAGAACCAGGTGGTGTGCAACCCTTTCAGCCCAGATTCCACTATTTAACTGCTAGAGATGTTCTGGTGTCAAGTTTTCACAGACGATTTTAGGTGGAAAAGTATATCTAGCTCCTAATTAAATTGAGTAGAGAAGGCAGCTTGCTGTCACTGCTGGAACACTGCTGTCAGTCATTGCTGTTCAGAAATTTTATATACACCTCAGGAGCCATGACAGAGAGAAAATCTGAAGCTCAGTCTGTTAAGGAATCATGGTGCTCACATTTTTAGTTTCCAGGTTCACTCTTTTTTTTCTTTCTTTTTTTTTTTTTTTTTTTTAATGCCTGAGAGGTCTCCTGTTTGCAATTCAGTGCAGGCTTCTGGCTGCAAGAAACAATTAACCATGCCTCCAATCAGGACGGAAACAGAAAGGTACGGAGAGAAGATTAAGATCAAATCCCCAAACATAAAAGGAAATATAAAGCAAAAAATTGAAAAGTGGAACGGCATGCTTCATCTCTATCATTGATAAAATATTTTGCAATCCTGGAAAACTTAATAGCTTCTTTGGCATAATCTTTATGACCTTAAAGGGGTGATAAGGAAGGTTAAAAACTGTTTCTGAAAGGTTATGCATTTTCCTAGTCAACTCAGTTTTTCCTTCTCACCTCCAAGGCTAACATTCAAAAGGAAGTTTGACACGTGGGTTGTGTCGGAACTTGGAAGCTGTTTATTTAGCTCCTCCCAAGATATTACCTAGGGAACCTTGCAGAGCAGGGCAAGAAAGGGAGCTCTGTGAAGTGGCAACGGCATCAGAAAAGTGAAGGGTCCGTAGCTCAAACTGCTCAAGTTTATTAAAACAAAATAGGTCAGTGGAGTTGCCCAGAGGGTTACATAAGGCAGAAAGTAGCACTCCACAGCAGAGGAGAAGGGAGCCTGTTAAAAGGCAAAGACACTCCAGTTTGTTTATGGCCAGAGATAACTGTCTTGTGGTGTGTCTGTTCTCCATAGCTGACAGAGTAAATCACACCCTTTATCTGCACAGCAGATGAGAATTTGGACTGGGCCGTTGTTTTGTGAGCTGTGGATTAAAGCAAATGGGGCTGTTATTTATTATTATGGCTAGCATTATTATTTTGTTCTTGCCATCTCTGCATTTCAGTCTTTATGTAAGGAATTTCACCACAATGGTTTCTTGCAGGGCATGTTAGGCACCATGATAGCAGTAAGGATAAAAGCTTGATCCACCTGAAAAGAAAGGCGGCTTGGCAGTTGTATACAGGCAAGGGAAATTATCAAATGTCCTTTGAGATCATGACATTCTCACTCTGGGCTGGAGGTCAGCCCCAAGTCAGATATGACATCTGAGAACATGGAAGTGCCTGTGGTCTGCTGACACATCTGTCCCAATACCAATTTCCTTCTGTTCTGACTGCTCCTCCTGTGCCAGAAATCCAGCTTCCTATCTTAAACACTGTCCTCTGTGTCCCAGTTCCCTGGTCCTTGGCATAGACAGGCATCTCTTGCAAAGATGTTAGGCACCCTATAGCTCTTACACCTCAGTAAGGGTATTTTCCATTTCAGGAACCCAAATCTCAAGTATTTATCCTTCAGGAGGGGAAGCCTGCTGTCCCTCTCCATGCCTCCTCTTTGGCTCCTGTGGTACATTGCTCCTTCCTTTCCACAACTTCAGCTCAGTAACGGGCAGAGTCACTTGTTCTGAGAGCTCTTCCCAAAATCAGGCAGCACCCAGGTCCCACTGAAGCTCATACGATCAGAGATCACCTGATACCACAGAAAACACAAGTACTATTTTTCATGTTTTCAGGTCTGTAAGAACAAAGAGGAGCTCTTTGCTAGTTTTAGACTGTCTGATCCAGTGACACCTACTGAGTAGGCCATGACCTAGGAAGCTTTCTCAGCAGCTTTAGGAACAGGTTCCTGGGAGGAAACATGAAACACATGCCTTTGAGCCATTTGCTGGGAGCTGGTCAGAGGAACAAAGGAGCTTTATCTTCCATGGGAAAATGCTGAATCATCAAAATCCACATTTTTCATAGGGGCACATCAATTTTCATGACATTTTCAGGAAAAAGTTTCTCTAATGTTAGACAGAAAGCAGAAGGTTATTTTTATTTTCATTTTGGGCAGAGATTTGAAAGAGACAGACAAGGATAAAAGGCTAAAATCATATTCAGTCTGCAGGACAAACAATGGGAGAGTCAGTTCAAGTTTTGCTCTGCCCGTTCTAGAAGCAGGGCTGGATCTGCTCTAAGCAAACACCTGCGTGCTAGAGAATAGCTGGAGGAGACAAGGGTGTAAATGTCTCTCCTTGCATAATTTTTGCAAGATACAGTTTAAAATGCCTGGGTCTGTCCCATGTCAGAAGAGCAATTCTGACACCCTGCAAACATCTGTACCTGAGGATTTGGCCATCCCAGCCAGATGGATGGTTTACATTCTCCTACACCTCATCTGCATCCTTGCAACTCACCAAGCCTCAGCAGCATCTGTGCCACGTGTCAGGGTCACATCCCTACAGGACAAAAGGGGATAAAACCTGAGCCCCCTCCTTCACTCAGAGAACTGCTTCCTTTTTTTCCTGTGCAGAAACTTTTCTCCTTATCAGCCAAGCTGTGCCACGCCAGCATGGAATAGGTTTTTGGCTGTGAGAGCCCTGGCTTCTTTCATGCTACACCTACTTACCCGCACAGAGGATCAGGGGCCCTGCAACACAGCAAGGATGCTCCCACCACAGCCCTTTCTGGAACAAGCTCACAAGAGCACTGCACACTTCTCTCCTGATCTGTCAGAAAAGCATCAGCCTCCTCCTGCAATATCCACCTGGACAGGAATGCTGCTCTTTAGGGTCACTTTCTTCTCCCACCAAATCTGGCCCTGTCTTGTAGGATCTTGCTGCTGGGTGAAATGCATTTTCTTTTGGCACACAGATGCCTTTGTTTGGTTGTATCTGCTCTTTTTAAGGGATCACCCACAGCCCATGCAGCTCTCACCATGAGTTCTCTTCCTTTTTGGGGCCCCTGAAAGTGTGGTCGTTTCTGATTAATTTACACCAAAGCTCAATTCAAAAGGGACCTGATGTATGTTGTTTTTAGTGGGCCGGCTTTGACAAAGAAGAATCATTCTCAGGTGTGGCAGATCTGTTCTCCTAACAGGTAGGCATTTCCACGACTAGTACAGGTATTCACTCCTCCTCACGTGTGGCTGGGAGCCTTAATTCCTGGGAGGGAAGAGCACAGCGTGACTTGTATGATCCATAGTGTTACAGGCCTTTGAAACTGCATTTTCTAGTCCTTCAGCTTCTCGCTGGCTCCAAGAGGCCAAAATTTAAAGCAGGTCTGTGCTCTAGTGAGTAACTGATGTAATTACGCTCACTTGTTACAAGGAGAAGCTTTCACAAGAGGGGGAGGAGGTGGCCCCACGCCAGGAGGTGTGTCCCCGATGACAAGCCGCGGAGCCAATCACAGCCCTGAAAGATCATCACATTCATACCAAAAAGAAAAGAAACCGCCCCAGGGTATTTATATTGAGGAAGGGGAAAAAAAAAAAAAAGAGCTGGCAAGAAAGAGAAAAAGAGGCTGAGAACCTGCAACTTTGTTAACTAACTCTGCAGCTGAATTGAAAAAGGCCAGGCTGGTCCCCTACAAATCTTGCTTCCTATCCCCTCCCCTCTCTCAAGCATCTCTGGAAATCTGTCTGTAAACCGGAGTGAAAAGTTCAGCTGCTTGCAGCGGTCCCGCTCTCCCCCCGGCAGAGCAGAGCGGGCCCCGGGAGGGCCGGCCCCGGCAGGCAGGTGGGCAGCGAGCCCTTGGTCCCAGCAGGGCAGAGAGCAGGGCCGGCCAGGAGCCCAGGGATTAATAATTACCTTCCCAGCACCCAGCACGCTGGCATGGGCTCCCAGCTGCCCGCGCCTCTGTTAAATAGCTAGGGAAAGAGAAGGCGGGTTTAGCTTTAACCAAGGGGTAAACGGTCAGCACTTACAAATGCTGAACCACCAAAAACCGGCCCGCCACAGGTTATTTATTCCACTTGCACAAGACGACTGTGAGGTTCAAAGGATGAGAGGGCCCGTGGCAGCCTACAAACCCCATTTTCTGCCCCTGGCCTGTTGGATGAACCGGGGTATAAAAATGCTTTCCCTCCCCGAGCGGCGTTTCTTCCTGCCCGCCCTCTCTGCTGCCTTTCTCTGTTCTGACTGCCTGTTCCCGGGTACAGACTGTCTCTGACCGCCTTGTGCGGAGCCTCGCACAATGGGGCTGTAATATAACCTCAGCGCGAACGAGCTGCCATTAATAATAATAATAAAAACGCCCATCACACCCTACGGCAGCTGCGAATAGGGCTGAGCAGCAGCCCCGCTCCCCCGTGGGAAACCGGTGTCCCCCGGGAGCCCGCAGCCCCCACACCGCCGCCGCTCTGGCTGCCGGGGGCAGGAGCTGTGCTTTGCCGGGGTGGAACACAAAGGCTTTTCCCCGCCCGGGAAGGTCCGCAGCGGGCTGGGCGGCCGGGCCGGGCCGGGCCGGGCCGGACGGGCCGGGGCGAGGCGCGGGGCTGCCCTGCCACCTGCCGGCTGCGGGGGCTCCGTGCGGGCCGCGGGCACGGCCCTCACCCCACAGGCCTGGAGCGGGGCCGAGCCCAGCGCTGCCCTTGGGAAGGGCACCGCGCCGCGGCCTGGGTCAGAGCTGCGGGCCCCGGCGCTCTGTGTAACCCTGCCCGCGTCTGCCCAGCCTGCGGGGCCGCACAGCTGCCGAGGGCAGAGGCGCTGGGGCAAGCGGGGGCCTGGAATGGAAGGGACGTGGCCCGCCCCAGGCTGCAGGGGCAGCGGTGGGGAGAAGGCTGAGTGTTGCTCTGCGATGGTTGGTGGTGCCGCGCTGTCAGCCCCGGCTCTTTGTTCCCTCTCCTCCCCACCTCCCGCACAATCGTCTGACTGTTTCAGGCACGCACAGCTCTGGCTACTCAGCCCCTCCCCTTGCAAAAAACAGGAGACCGAGGAAACTCCTCTCCCATCCGCATCGTGTGAGAAATGGGGAGGAGACCTTTCCCATGCCGTACGGGGCTGTCAGTGGTAGTTCTCCGTGCGGCTGGAGAACCTCTGTGGCTCCGAAGCAGGCAGCGGGCACACACTGGCTGCTGACCAGTGTCTGGTGGCCACGCAGTGTGGTCATCTTGGGCTGGCTTTGCTGAAACATCAAAGGGCTTAGGGGTGGGGAGAGGGGACAGCAGAGCGGGCACATCCCGGTGTGGGCTTTCAGTCAAGCAGGAGGCCTCGGGGGCTAAGTGCAGTACCTTCTCTTTTGACCGGGGCGATGACCTCAGTGGAAATATGCGGAATCAGTCTCAAGGTGCCCATCTTGTAGCAGCTCAATAGAGAGCCCGCACTGTGGGGCAGCCATGCCAGATGTCAGGCTTGCTGTCACAGGCACTTTGCCAAAGATGGTGTTCTGAACACCGCCTCTCTGCCCTGCACCACAGTCCCTTCCCTCTCTCCCCATTAGGAGAATTAGGATTTTTCGGCTGCCTCCCTTTAGCGTCGCCCCCCCTTCTCCTCACACTAGGACTGTAGCTCACTCCCCTTCTCAGTAAAGACCACCCATTGCCATGGTAACATTGCCTCTTACAAAGTTGCAAGCAGACACAAAGATATGTTTCTCCCCTGCTTTATAGCCCTCCCCATCCCTTCATCCTGGTTAATAGGTCAGGACTTGGCTTGTAGGGAGGGGATGGAGGGCTCTTGCATTTCAGTTTCATTGAGGAGGGAGAAGGTATTCCAACCCCTTTGCTCCACAAGTGCTGAAGCCTCTGGCCACTGTAGGGAAAGAGCTGTCATTCACGGCCCTCCTGAAAGCCCTTGAAGGCAATGGTGCCCCAGGTGGATACTGGTAGTGCAGATACTGATCCTGCCCTGGGAAAGAGGAGCTGCCAGTTAGAGGGGACAGGGTCCATGGAAGACAAAAGAGGGAAATGAAGACCTGTATTTCATCCACTCTGAGCAGAAAAAATCTCTGCTGGGGTTGTGTTCTGTTGCTGCCTCCCTGAGCAGCTCTGGTTCTCTTCCCAAAATGATTTCTTCAGCTTATAAAGCTAATTGGGCTGTGTCCTGGACTGCTGGCACCCCTTGCTGCCAAGCCACACTATGAATAATGGTGTGTGCTACTTACACGGCAGTAAGCAGGAATTTAATACTAGCCTGGATGCACCCATGGTTCACTATGACTGTGCTGTGGACAACAGCTTATATTCATCAGTCTCTTGCTCCCTTTTCCTTCCCTTCTTACTTACATACATCTCCCTCTTCTCTCCCAGTGGATCTGCCCCAGGCCTTTGCAACACTGAACAAAATTTTTCTTTCATCCTCCTTTTTCTTCTTCTTTCACTTCTTTTCACTTCTTTTCTTCTCTTTCACTTTGACCAAGATGTTCCTTCTCCTTGAAACCAGAGAAGGATCTCCCACATCTCCTGACCTGCTTGTCAGTCTGGTCCCTCCCAATTTATAATTTTTGTTGTATTGTTGCCATATTCTCTTATAGTGGTCACATATTCTCTTACCTCCCCTTAAGTATCCATAAGTCTTCACCTCTTCCATAGCCTCCCCTCCCCTGAGTTCACCTCACCACCATCACCACTGAACTTCTCTGCCCTGACCAGTCTGTTTCACCCTGCACATTTCCCTAGGGGTGGGCTTGCATCCACGGTGTAAATCCTCGGGCCACTCTGCTGGTGTCAAGTGCTGTGGCTTGTCACATGCTACTGCAGTGCATCTGTGCCAGGCTTTTGCACCACAGCTGTGCAAAAAGAGAGAGCTTGGTGTGAGCATCAAGAGCTTCCCATCAAAATCTGTTGCTTGCAAATGTGCTGCTGAACCTGCTGACTGCCCCAAAGCAGGATTGTGTTTACAGCACCTGAGAACTGGCTTTGAACATTCCTATTTAATGCAAAGGTGTTCTAATAAAATAACATTTTTAAAAGGTAGCTGGACTAAGGATCAGAAGGATTGGTATCAATAATGTTTATGCTCTGGCAACCCTGAGAGAGAAAATGGCATGGAAAGGAATTATGTCTCCTAATATATTTTGCAGCAAATGGAAGACTCTGAGGGGGGAAAAAAACCTGGTGCCATTAAAGTGAAGAAAAGTAATAGAAACCATTCTTGATATACAATCTGGACTCATCCCAGCATATTTCAAAAAAATAAAAATAAACATGTAGGCAATTCCAGGCTTTAATTAACTTTGACAAACTCCACTGTCAAAGTCCCTCTGCAAATTTTGCACCCTTCTGAGCATGAATGAGAATTAGGAGGAAAACTACAGTAAATGAGGCTGTAGCAACAATGGACTTTCCCAGAGGCTGAAAAAAGTCCACAGAGAGGAAAATCTGCCAAGCCAGAAGTGCAAAGGCACCCCTGACCCAACTGCTCTCGTCCCTACATGTTCCTTCCTCAGTGAGGAAAACTGTAAACTCAGCAGCACCCATGACAATCAGCAGGGTCAAATCCAAACATGAATTTTGTTTTCAAGTCAGAGCTTGGCCTAAATCCTTCTACAGTCCACCCATGTTCCAGCCATTGTTCTAGTCCAAACGTTTACCAGTACTCTGCTCTAGTCTGCTCATTCTCATGGTCCTTTTCTCTAACTTTTCTTTCCATTCTAATTTTTCCTTGAGATTTTGCCAACATTCCAACACACTATGTCAGGAGCATCCACTCCATGCTAATTTTACAGTCATGATCTTTTCATTACTGTCTGGTCTCCTTCACTCTGACATGGAGGCTGGAGCTCTGGCCTTCCTGCAAAACTCAGGCATTGCCATGCCAGGTGACCTCTCCTAGGGAGAGCTCCTCCCATGGGATTTTACTGGAATACTATGCCTGGGATACAGAGTTCTAGTAGGCACCTTCTGCCCTCCCTGTAGTCACAGGGACAAACACACATACCTCTACAAAAAGACAGACTTTAGTTAATCTGAGTATTTCTCTGAATGCTCATCCCTCTTCATTGACTACAAAGTAAAGCCAAGGGTATATGACCCCCTTATTTTGTGAGCTGGAAAAAAAGTGAACTGAATTCAAGATTTTTTGGACACACTATTGTTATTTTTCCATAGTAGTTTTTCTTCTTCATAACAGATAAGCCACAATCCTCTGAGAAAAGCCTCCCAAGAAAGAGAATGCTTTTTCTTCCCATCAAATGCTGTTGCTTGGCTCCCTAGCATAGGCAGAGCTCAGATAGCTCTTGCTCTCCCAGGGCAGTGAGCCCAGCAGTGTCCAACTACAGCACTAATGAATTTTAGGCAGGACATACAGAACATATATTTAATTTTTATGAGCTCCTCCACTCACCAGCTAGAAATTCCTTAGTGTAATCCCTATTGCCCTAGAGTCCTGGGATACCTCTTGCATGTACAGAGGACAAACCTACATCATGCAGTCTGAGCTGGATATCACAGGTCTCTTTCTCAGTTAGGATAAACCAGTACAGTTCCAGAGCCTCCAGAGAGGCTGTGCTGATTCACACCACTCAAGACGTGAGCCCCATCAATGCAATGCCAGCCCTTAACTACATAACACAGATTGTCTGGGCTGCTTGGAACGCTCCCTGTCCCCCTTGGGCTGCCTCCCTCACTTCTGATTCCTTGTGAGACTGTTATGGCTGGAGGAAAATCGCCACTATGAAAAGGCACATAGTACCACACAATATTCTTTGTAGCTTTGACAAACTTGTCCCCTCCTATGTTGCTCAAACAAGCTCTCAGACGTGACAAGACACTTTGGCCTCCTCTTTCAGTTTTTTCAGAGCTACACTGGAAATCTTCAGAACTGCTGGGTAAACAGCAACATAAAATATTCAGTCATCGCTGGGCAAAAAAGGTTGTTGTGCCCTGCAGGAGAGAAACCATTCAGCCTGTTTATGGTAGCACCCCAAAAAAACATGGGTAGGCTGCACATCCAGCACAGGAATACCTGTTCAGAAGAGTAGTGTTTAAAAGACCCTGATTTCTGATCCTTTTCTTTATCACCTCCTCCCATTCTGTATCACTGACTTCCCTAGAGCTGCCTTTCCTCTCTACCTTGCCTTCTTTTATGCACAGACCAGGAAAAGGCAGTGGATTGTCTAAGAGTTAATTCTGTAACTCAATCCTCCAGGATAGATCAGATCATACCTCTTTCCTGAGAATAATTTTTACTGGTTTGTAACATAATCATTTGGCTTGTTCTGATCTCAGTGGCAGGTGCATTTCTGAGCAGCATGAAAAGATTTCAAGGTTGGATACTCTGATACTGCTTCTTCTGGGCTCCTCTTCACATTGAAAAAGGCCAAAAGTGCCTTTATGTTCCCAGGCATTATCTCTTCAAATACCTAATTATGGAGATTAGGTATTATATAATAATGGAGACTTTCCTGAAGGTGTACAGCAGAAGAACAAGAAGCAACAGAACAAGTTGTAGCAAGAGAAAATATAATTAGATATTAGGAAACATTTTTGCACAATGAGGGTGGTCAAACACTGGAACATGCTGTCCAGAGATTGTGTAATGTCCAGCCCCGGAGATCTTCAACTGGACAAAGCCCTGAGCAACTAGATCTGGCTCTGAAGATGGATCTAACATAAAGATTTGCCATGCTTTGAGCAAAGGCCTGGACCAGATGACCTTTAGAAGTGCCTTGTAACCTAAATTATTATATGATTCATGAATTTGTAATTGCAGGTGCAAGCTGTGCTTCCCTTTGTCACAGTACCCTACGCAGCACCCTGCAGCAACCTCAGAATCTTCTCTGCTGGTTCATGATGTCTCAGCCTTGAATCACTAGGAGACCCTTATTAAAGAAGCTCTGGTGACCCAGTAAAGCAGAAACTTAAGAGACTGCTCTGACAGTTCTCATTGCACACCCTCAAACCATCTGAGCAAACCAGAGCAGGGAATGATGGAGTCTGGATTGACAGCACGTCCTGCAGAGAAAAGCTGTGTGGGTCATGCTGCCCATTCACACATCTCTTCAAAGGGACCACTGACCTGCATCCTTTCCTGGTGAACTCCTGTGACACTGTAGTGTTTTAGAGGCTTCTCTTCACAGGAAAGAAATGTTTAACACATGGGACACCAGGTCTCAGAGCTACCTCACTCTCAGGGTTATTTTGGAGGCACACTCCCTGATAGCAAAAAAAGAGAGGTAAAAGACAAAGGCTAAGAGCTCCATAAGTGGTCATGTGGAAAATCCCTCCCAGGTTGCTCTTTACTGTTGCCTAAATCTACTCCCCTTTTTTACCCTTCCTGCTCTTCAAAGAGGAGCCAGATCACCCCAGAGAGTTATAATGTACTACATCCCAATGTGCCTCGGATTTGGAAACCCTCAGTACCACATTTTGCTTAGGTTGCCGTGCTGCAGTAAAAAAAAAATATTGTTACCCTCTCCTCAGTGTCTCCAGAGCACTTCTCTCCAGGAGCAGCTGTAGAAGAGCCAGGAAAAGTGGGGAATGCTAGATGCTTGAAAGGTTCCTTGGGTATGGGAAGCATCTACCATTTGTGGTTTGGACATGGATGCAGATGAACACACGTATGTGCAGTTATGCGTACACCCCATTTCCCAGCCAGCAGCATGTAGTACGTTTCTGCACTGCAACAAACATCCTCCTGGAAACTGTGGGTGATGCTAAGCAAGCAGTACAGCCCCAGATAGATTATTGATGGCAATTTATAGAGGGATATAAGCACCTAGCAGGCTTTCTCCATGGAAATTGCCTTTTAGCCACTGACTTCTCAACCTGATCCTCAAGGAGATTTATAAAATACCTTCAAAGAAGAAGCTGGGGCTAGCTAGAATCCACAGTACTTCTGGATGGCAAAGCTCATCGACTCCACAAATGCACTATTTTATTACACTGTATTTCTTATTCCTCACTGCTTCTCATCCCTCGCCTTTTTACAGGTGCTAACCACCTTTTTTTCAAACTGCCCAGTTGATTACCAAACCCAAGCTAAATTCAAAACATTTGTTCTCAGCCAATCATTTCCAGGAGTTTGCTGTTTGTTGTTCGAAATTGAAATGGAGGTTTTTGTGCCTGTAAGTTTTCCCAGTTTTTTTCAAAACGTGTCACTGTGTCAAAAGAAATTGGTTGTCCCTGCAAGCCTATCTGCTTCCTGGCTGGTAGAGCATGGTGGTTGCACCAGAGCTGTTGCTAGTGCCATGGAGAGGCTGTGCTTGCCAGAGGAGACAGCATGACTCAGCTGCCACCGAAGGCAGATGAGTGAAGAAAACCTTATTTTCCTGATCAGGCCCAAAACTGTAACTCAGGCAGACATGCAGACACACAGTGAGGAGGGAGCAGGCAACTAGGGCAAAGGAACTGCCAGCATAATCACACTACTTGGGGAAATGTATGCTGTGATGGGAATTGCTTCAGAAACAGAGTCCCTTAGCCATTTTCATCCAGCCCTCTGCCAGCTAAACAGATTATGATGGAAAAAGAAGATGACACAAATGTCCAGAAAGAAGTAAATGATCCCTGAGTGGGATAAACGAGCTGACTAAATTGTTGGTGCTGTGGGATGCAATCTGTTCAGATCTGACAGAGATGAGATCAGGGATGCCATTCAGGGCCACCTTGCATACTGTAGAATACCAGCAGATACTAATGGGAAGTTTAATGGCTAACGTGAGATGAGCACACACACACACACACACACACACACATATGATACAGCAGGACAAAAATCAGAGGTGGTGTCTGCTGTAAGCATGCACAGCTCAGAGAAGAAATCAATACATTCCTGCCTAGTCACACAATGCTAATGGCAAGGTCCCAGTACATGGTAGTCATGGACGATTTTCATTACCATTCCTTCATGTCTGCTGGGAAATGCACAATGCTAAACATCATCCAGCAGGAACTTTCTCAGCTTGAATACCATTCTCTGATTCAAGGTACTAGAAAAACACGCTAGGCTGATAGCTAAGTAGGCCAGTAATGGGACATGGAGCCTTTCACCTCGAGGTCACCTTCTAGTGACCCATGGTTATTACCATCTGATTGCTGTTGCCTGTGTGAAATGAGGTGAGGAGCTTCGACCAGCTCCTCATGGCCAAGTACCTCTATCACACCAGCCCTGACACTGAGGTTGGTGCTAATTGGCCCTGCTGGTCACCAGCCTCTCCGGGAAGGCTGGGGACCCTGGCTCCCTCCTCCCTGCTGGGGGCATCCCCGTCCAAGACATCAGCCCAGTGCCCCCCAGGGCTGGAGCTCCGATGGCTGGGTAGGCTGGAGCTCTTTGAGGGCCCTTTCCTGTTGGCTAGGCTGCCTGGGAGGAGGGCAATTCCCTCTTTGTGAAGGGAGGGTTTGGGAAGGGCTTTCTCCTTTAAGGCAGGGAGAAGCCCTCTTTCAGCAGCTCTCCCAGCTGACACACAATGGCTTGCCACCTCCTCGACTGCGCAGAAATGATAATCAGAGGTTCAGCTAACAGGAGAGAATGGGAGCTGCTCCCTGCCCTCCCAACCCCCGCCATCGGCGCGATTCGTGTCACACGAGATGAGGTGGCAGATGGGTCGTTAGGGCCGCTTTGGCTTTTTTAACTCCTTCCTCCCCCACACAGCCCACCCCCAGACGGATGTGTAGAGGCACACACGCAGAGCAAGGAAACCCCGGTCCAAGGGCTAGTTTTGCCTGGCGAGGAGCGCAAGCTGTTGGCACGAAGGGCCACTCTGTATCATATCAATATCACAGTGTTATATCAGTTGCATGTTTAAAAGATGGTATCTGTGCTCAGTGAGGTATTTGCTTCCATCCCGTTTCAGTCAGCGGTTCTTCCAGGCTCCCACATCCAGACAGGGGAGATGTATCTGAGAGGGATGTGGGGCATCGGCACATCACAGAGGGATGGAAAAAAAGGAGTGCCTTTCTGTCCAGTGGCTCCATGTCCTTTACCTCATGGCCATTATTCACACAGATTGGCAGGGACAAGCTCTCCCTCACCACCTCAGCATGGACTGCCAGTGTCTGCTTAGCCAAGTAAACTTCACTGACCTACTCCTGGTGCAGGGCCATACTGTGAAACTCCTCAGGATCTTTTGCCACCTCATTTCTTCCAGGACACTCTGAACTCCAGCAACTCGAGGAATGGCTGCAGGAGGAAGCACCTACCTGCTATGTGCCTATTTTGGTGGTTTCTTTTTTTCCAGCAGTGGTATGTGCTGTCAAAAAGAGAGAGCCTGGCAATCCAGGCTGAGCTCTGCTACTGATTACATTGCTTCAGTCTGATCCCATTATCCCTGACTTACAGGGACCTGGAGTTATGCCACTGTTTATTACCAGACATTATTAACATTAGAAACAATAGTTCCTGGCATAGAGGTTAAGGGGGAGTTGGGGCATCTTCAATGAATTCTGCAGCATTTCCAGCATTTTTTGGGAGTGCGTTATTGTTGCTCTTTTTTTATTGTTGTGTCACATTTATTATGTGTGTGCTGCTTGTACTCAATCTGTTTGGCACATTTTAAAAGGCCACACCATGCATAGGGATGCTGCCTAGGAGAAGGCCATGTGTGCTCTGTTAACACAGCCAGTGCTTTGCTTCTGGAGATGTGTTTGGTATAGCATTGTGAGCCATGGTTTTGCAATACCAGTACCATCGCGAACTGCTGCCTTGCAGCCTCCTCACTAGCCTAGTCCTGGCCCTACAGCTCTACCCTACTTGCTCCTACCCCACAGTCCCTGCTATGCCCTTCCTCCAACTCTGCCAAATCCCTTTTCTCTCCATTGCTATAATGTTATTCAATCACAAATTCCTAATTTTTACTAAATTAACGCATCACATTAACCCTTGTCTCTTACAGCATCATCCACAAGAAATATCTGTCTGATGCTGAACAAAAAATACTCATGTCGAGTGTCTGCTTAGAAACAGAAACCCAGCAGCATAAGGTGGCAGTTAGCAATCTCTGAAGGGCCACATTCTGCACTGTAGTTCTCATACTAAGTTACCATGAGCATGCAGTTTATCAGTGGCATCTTACCCTCTGAGGGAAGCAGCAGGTACCTTGTTCCTGTTAAATGTTGAAATGAGGAGAGCCCAGGAGCCCTGATCTCTCATGGGTACAAGTTCAGTGTTGCAGGCAAAGTTTGCTGCTTAATGTGTTTGACTGCCTGGTTGGCAGGTTGCCCCTGCTGCCTCCCATCAGGAAAGGGGTTTCTTGCTCACCCTCCTCTCACTCTTTTTCTCCACATCTGATGCTGACATGAGATATCATGGATTGAAAAGCTGCTCCAGTTTGGGCAGGAGGGCCTCTCAAAATTTTGCTGTGATTTAGGACTCATAGGTAGTGTCTGCATATACCAGTTGTGTAATTTCTTCCTTCATGCCCAGCTTCCCAGAATTCAAAACACAGAATTCAGGAAAGCAGAGGATGTTCTTCATCCTTAAAAAGTTCCTTGATCTAAGCCAGTACAATCCTGACACAGTGAGCAATCCTACTGAATTAACAGACATCAGTTTTCCAGAACCTCACACAACCATCCATTTAACATACCAGTAGTGTTCTTTTCCTCATAAAACCTGACACTGCCAGTGTTTCCAATCCAGAAAAGATGTGTGGGCTCAAGGATCCCACCTGATCTCTGCAGGAATCTCCACGAACCTCTGCAGCCACTGGACTGTGCTTTGAATGAGCCTGAGTCTTGTGCTTAAGGAAAACATAATGCTCTGTCTGCTCTTTCCCTCTTTCATTTGGGAGAGAATTCATCTTGGTTGGTGAAATCTTCAGACAGTAGCTCCAGCTGCATGTAGGGTTTTCAATCCATTTTCTGCTCATGCAGCTTCTGTGTGAAACTGCAAGTCCCCATCAGACCATGCCGTGGCTCAAAGCAGAGCAGGAGTCAGGCTTGGCTGCTTCAAGCTGCCAGCACTGCACTGGGGGGTCAGAAGCAGGCCTGGGGGGTCACCAGAGGAGCTAGATCTGGTGGGCACAGCCCGTGGCAGTGCCAGGTTCACAGGAGAGGGAAAGGTACAGAGGCTTTCCCCTGGGGGGGCTCTGGCTGGTGGTGATGTTTGAGTAGCCTGAGCCAGGCAGGAGTGCAGGAAAGCCTTCCTATTATCCTCTGGTGACAAAAAGAGCCTGTGAAACAGATGTGCAAAGCCATTCTCTTCAGGATGCAGATTGCTGCACAGATTTGAGCTGATCAGTGAACCTCCTGCCCTCCTCCCCATCCGGCTGTACATGTGTTTCAAACGACAATTACATTTGTATTTTACAAAAGACACTGCTCATAAGAGGAGGGGAAGCCATGGTGCTCCCTGCCTCCACTCCTCTGGGCCCCCATTAAGTCTGTTTGCCCGTGATTTCTTCCAAATGACAGAGCCAGTCTGTTAGCAGTTAAGTTAAACAGAGCTTGTCCTGTAATAACCCCATCCAGGCTGCTAATTGGTACCAGTACCTACTCCCTGCCTCCTCCTTGCTACTGGCAGGGCTCGGTCTGCTGCTCTCCTGCCAGGCCAACAAGAGCAGGGGGGTCACCTGCTGGCCTTTGCTCTGGGGCAGGGCCTCTTGCCAGGGCACAGGTAGCATTGGCATGGGGAGACGAGCAAGGATGGGAAGGGCTTTTCCAGAGAAAGCAATGACCGCGTACCCACAAATGCGCTCTGTTCTCCGCCGCTGAAATTGAAGACAGCAGTTGCTCTGACTGATCTGGCCACAAAGTCATCGTAATCCTCTCCTTATGACTTTGAGTGCATTGCTGTTCAAACAATAATGACATCCCAGCATCACCACAGCAACATATGGCTTCACAGCAGGGAAGGCAGGCAAGGTACTGCTCCAGCTGGACACAGCTATGCAGTGCTGATCCCATGAGGTGCACAGCTTCCCTGGAAATGCAGCTATTGTTACTACCAGAATGCTTAGGATTATCTCAAAAAAGTCAGCTCTCATATAGCACCATGCACTAGGAACAATTCAAGTTCAGCAACAGGTAAAAATAAGGATCCTGGGAAGGAATGTTCTTGCAGCACTGCCCAGTCCCTTAGAGAACACAGATGACTCGGCAGAAGTCAAGGTTTGTTGTTTGGTGCTTATAGTACTTGGGTTCAAATCCTTTGGATGACTTTTGGGAGTATACTCTTTCACTTCCATGAGAAACTGTATTTTACTGCTCAAGATACTTCTAGCCATCACATTTCAGTCCCCTGCACAAAGTAGGCAAAATAGAATTATTTTTGCAGTAATTTGCCTCTCAGAGAACATACCTGCCCAACTGCTCAGGGATCAGCAACATCCTTTAGATGTGAGGAGCCATCCCCACTAACACACACTGAATTTCAAATATTTGCTGACAAGTCACAGGAAAAGAGATGACCAGATGTTTTCATTGATTAAATCAACAAACAAATGCGAGAATGCAGGAAGAACACAACTTCATAGCAAGTGCTGTTGAGGAAAAGAATGAGAAGGCTGAATCTGACAGGCTGCTCATTGTGAAATATTTGTGCCACTCCTATTATTATTATTAGTCACTTGTTGTACGTTTCCAAAGCAGTTAACTCAGAAATCCTCACAGGGCCCATGGGAGGTAAGACAGTTGTTGCCCATTAAGTAAAAACCCCGGTTGTCAATGATACCAAATATTTTGGCTACACAAAGACTATCGGAAAAGAGGATGCTCTGAATTCTTGGAAAGTAGGGCTTTGCTAGGGCAGCACAAGATCTTAGAAGTTCTCGTTTTGTCTGCATCCAGAGTCAGAATCGTCTGCCTGCTGCCAGAGAGGCCTGCCTGCAGTAGTGCAGTGTTTCCAGGCATTGAAGGAGTAATTTGAGCCTGCATCCTTCACTGAACACCTTTGGTAAGATTGTGCAGAGTGGTCTCAGGCCTCTAACAGAGCATCTGAAAAGCCTGATGCTCTTCCCAGTAACTCCTGGGAATGACAGGAGCAAAGGATCTTTATCCTGAGTATTACCACATCTTTGTGTTGGCTCCCCACAGAAGCAACTGGAAGATCATCCTCAGGCACTGCAGCCCTGCGCAGAGGGGACCCTGCCCAGCCCTTGGCCCTGCATGGCCTTCCCCACTAGAGTTATTCAGAGATCAGGCTCCAAGATCCCACCCTGAACACATTCTTGGGAAGAAAAAGAAATTTCTCTGTTCACTGACCAAGTGCCAGGAAGTGTGCTTGTGCAGCCCCTTCTTTGAGAACAGTGTTAGATGCTGCTCACAAAGCCTCCCTTGTCTCCATTAGGCAGGGCTCCAAGCTCCTCCAATCTTGCCCAGCTCGTAGCTCCTTGGACCTGGAGCTATCCATGGTTTGTGCAACACGCCCAGTTCTAATGCTCTTTCTCATTGCAAACATCTGACTTCATGCACAGTTCCTGTTTTGGCACTGTAGTGTCTAAATCATCCCATCACATCTCAAAATTGTTCAGCTCAGAACAAGTGGCCTCAGCATTGACCCACCTTAGGATCCACCAACACCACAAACATGGAGAAGGGAGATTGTTCGTTGCAATTTCTGAACTGACATCTTAATTTAAGGAATTTTAGGAATCTCTTCTGAGGAGATGAAGATCAGAAATGAGAGATGCTCTGAAGAGGTACTCTTGAGCTCCAGGTAGTGGAAGAAAAACCTGATGAATTTAGGAGTTGGCAAAGACTGCTGGTGTGCGAAACTGTTCCAGAGAGTCCCAGGAGCATCTCCACACAGAAGTGGTCAATACCCTCTGTGGCTGGACCAGAGGGAAAGCAGAAATCTGTACTGGCTGTGAAGTCCAAAGCTTTTGGATCTCAGAAGCAGAAGCTATACAAAACAGCACTTTCTGTGTCTCTGAGCTAGAGGAGTAGTTTTAAGGACCTTGATATCAAAGACAGTGAGAACTGCAAGTCAAATGGTTCTCGTTAGTGGCTCATTTTCTTGGTGTGAGGGATAAAAGCACAGAAAGAGCTAAAGCATCTCCCAGCGTTTTGGTGGAGGAGAAGAGAATAACTACAGAAGATCATCCTTTCCTCAGGCAGTGACTCTAGAGCTTGGCATGACATTGAAGCACGGCTGTATTGCACCGGAGAGACTTGGGCAACAAGGGCAAGAATACACCAGCTGTGCTTTGAAAAGCCACATGAGCATGGTGTTTCTGGAGCTTGTAGGCTTGTAGGGGTCTCCTGGTTTTCTGGAGATTTCTTGGGGAAGCTGATATGCCATGCTTGAATATAACCAGCTGGGAAGCATTAAAAAAAATAAATTTTATATATATGTAACAATGTTTGCAGCCATTTTCTTGAATTTTAAGAGCTATCAACCTGCCATCAAGTCAGTGGAGCACTACTGACTGAGCTCTCAGATCAGTCCTGTAAACTAACAGCCATTAGCAGGCAGTAGTCTGAACTTTTAGTGTTGAAGAACCAGCATAGCAAATCTTCACTGGTGGTAGAGAAAAAAACTCATATGTTTAGAGCAGCTGCAAAACAACTGGCCACGCTGACCTTCCAAACGATAGTGAGAATTCTCTGAAATATCTAAGAGACTCCTGGTGCCCTTGCATCCAGCTGTTTGCATGCTTAGGGCAGATCCACTGCTTTGGGACCCATCCACTCGAAATCTTTACTATGAGGGGTTTTTCGCTCTTCTGAACACTTGCATTTTTTGGAAAGCAAGGTGCAGCCCACAGAAACAAGGTCTAGTCTTTCCAACCACAGCCCTCTTTGAGTCCAGCTCACAGCTGTCAGCCATGACAGATTGTAAATCTGCAAGCTGGAATGGGTGAACATCTGGGTGGCCACCAGAGAGGGCTGGGGGGAGCTGTCAGGGGCACTGCCTGGCTTTTGATCAGCCCTAGGAATTGGAAACGTTCCAATCCAACATTCCAACGTTGATCAGCCCTAGGAATTGGAAATTAGCAGGCGCTAATCCACTCTTTTACCAATTCTCAGCAATCAGCTTCCTGTCACAGCTGAAGGAGGGAAAAAGGTACTTGATCACAAACCTGGTGTTGAAACATACCTTTAGCTTTTTTCTGAATTTCTTTAAATTATAAAAGAGGAAGGTAGGAGGGAAATACAAAGAAATATACACCAAATATTCACTCTATAGAGTAGGACTCTGGATTAACTCATGGTACATTTTCAAACAGAGTATTTGTCTCTGGGGTTTCTGCTCTCTTGAGATTTCACATCATTTGGTGAAGGGATTTTAGTCTCTTGAGATCACACAGGCAACCATCAGGATAGTCAGCTGTGGCCTCCTTCTGCTGGAGGCTCATCCAGCCTGTTAGATAGCTTCACATTTGTGTGCAGCCTTCCCATATAGAATGGATAGAATACTGTTCCCTTCGTAGAGACAAGGAAGCTGAGAGCCTCAGCTCATGCTGCAAAGCTGTGGCTGAGAACTAGATCCAGATCCTATGATCCCAAATGCCTCAGTTGTAAGAGTTTCATTGTGAAATCCTTTGTTTGAGCTGTCTTTTCATTTGTATGGTGCTGTTTCTGCATTTGATGGACCACCCTAGAACACATGTTGTCTCCTCAATCCAAAAGTGGACCTATCATTTAATTACTGTCAGAGCATGAACTCTATTCACTTGCTGGGATCACAAAACTTCCTACAGAAACGCTCGTCGGCTGCAGAGAAAATGGTGCCCAGTTAAAATTTAATTCAGAGATGGGGGAAAAAAAATCCTCTTAAGACTGACCATTTGTATCACAGCTGTCTTGAGGGGAAGAGAGACTAGAGACTTGCTGTGCTCTGTACTTGAAGCTGCAGTCAGTTCCTAACTCAAAAATTTATTGCTCAGGCAGGGTCCCACTGGAGGCTCAGCACTCCCTGGCCTGTATGATGTGAATGGAGCCACAAGTCAAGTGGCTTTCCCAACATCATGCTTTGAATCCAGCTGGTTTAAGTGCAAAACTGAAAACCTCTGAGCTCTGTTACAGTTCCTGACTTGTGGGATAGCCCTGCCTCTCTGAATTTAATAAACCTTTAAATGGGACCAGGTGTGCAGCCTAAGCTAAAAGAGTCCAAGGGAAGCATCTCACTCACTGGTAGTCACAACCATGTTCTGTAGGTCCAACCACCAGTGTCACAAGGACACATAGAAATGTTCTCTGCTACCAAAGTATGTGTCACTGTCCTTGATCCTAAACATACAAGCTAACTTTTAATTAGCAACACACGGCCCAGAAGAATGACAAGATGTGTCTGAATTTACCTCTATCTTAATTGCATCAGGAAGTTGCCTTCTGGCACTGATCAGCTCTGAAACTCTTGGCACATCTCATGCTAATGGAGTGAGGCTGTAGCTGGCAGCTCCTCCCGGGCTCTCCCTGGGCTCTTATTCACCAGCCTCTGAGCAGCACCTGCTGCAGGTGAAGCCTCTTGGGAGTACCAAACTGGTCCAGTGTTCCCATGTGGGAGAATAGGATGCTCTACTGAGCCACCTCAGTGCTGGCAAGCAGAGGAGTTACAAGGCTGCAGTGGGATGGAGAAAGGGTAATTGAAAGGGTGGGAGGTTTATACAAGGATCATCCACAGGGTGAATCCCACGATTGGATTTGTCATAGAGAAATCCCACTTGGTTATTCCAAATTATCTTGGTTCCAGTTCAGTTATGTGTGGGTGGAGATGTATGCAAAAGTGAATGTGATACGTGTACAAACAGAGCACAGCCAGACTGACACCTCTACAACCCTCTGGCTTCCCTCACACTTGCTACTGGCTCCGCTGTGCCAGGGACTGATGTGACCCCACTGATAAGCAGGCACAACTTGTCACAGCACAGCCCATTCTGCCATCCTTAATGCTGAATGGAATGCAAAATGGGAATAAAGGGATGGAGCACATGCCTTCCCCACCTGCCTGCTTATTCCAGGAGGGAAGATGGGCTCTGGGGAAGCCCTGGCACACACCAGCCTCACTCCTCTCTCTTTCCAGGCTTGCTGTATTTCTTCTCTCTGCCTAATTTCCCTGTGAGGGAGTGTGGCCAGCCTCACTTCCTCTCCCAAAGCAGATGTGAGGTTTGGGACTGCAGCTCCCAGAGAGCTGGGCTATGCTGTCCTGTACCAAATCTGTGTGGCAGCCTTGATGTTGCAGCACAGAGTGAGTTCAAAATGGCAGGGAGGTACTTGTGTTGAACACATCTTCTTTGTTATGTTATGCTGGGTGGCCCAAGCCTGCTGACAGCTTTAATTTAGGAAGCTGATGGTGGCTCTCTGCACACTGTGTCTGCCTGTTGGTTTGACGGAGCTTGAAACACATCCCCTTCACTCCCCATGGCACAGCCTATTCGGGGTCACAAGTGCCTCTGCTACCATGGGAATCACACATCCACAAGCTCCCCTCCTCCACTTGCCCTTTTCTTCTCATGTTACAGCCTAGAGAGCTTCGCAGAGAAGTTTCTGAGGTCTGAGAGCCTGGCAGCAGCAGGATGACAGCATCCCTGCCTGCAAGAGCTTCAGAGTTGGAGGGTGATATCCAGTGGCCTTCATGGAGTCCATAGCCCAGGAAGGAGGCAGCAAAAAGGTCTGCAGCTCTCCAGACAGCCCTTAGTACATGTGAACAGCCCTATTCCCCTTTCCACAGACCGGTTCCTTGGACACAAATGTGCACTGCGGCAGAAACAGGGTCTGTGTATGGGAGAGGCTGAGCTGGAACAGGCACTGGGGCTGAGACAGCCTCCTTGGCGATTGCTTTTCTTTATTTAGTACCCACTGCTGGAGGGCAGCTTAATCCTAGCACTTGCCTGTCTTCCCACATTAAATGCCACTGCTCTGACTCTCCACACCCAGGTGCTAACAGATTAACAAGATGAAGGAGCAGGGGGTGTATAATTGTGATACGAATATAGCACAGCTTACACAGCAGATAATCGGTGTGTGCCAAAAAGGCAGTGGCAAATGGCTCCCGGAGGAGGTTTCTCTCTAGAGGAGCAGCATTTCTCACCACCAGCCTCTGTAATGAGGTGAAAACTACGCATCCTTAGTCCCAGGGGTCCCAACATGAGGTGTAAGCAGCCGGCTTAGCTGTGCTGCGGCAGCCCTCAAGCGCAGCAATTTGCCTTACCCGGGGCAGTGGATACACCTCGTGCTTCCTCAGTTTGTTTTGACGCTCTTCTACTTCGAGACCGTATTTAAAGGAAAGAAGTGAGTAAATTCTGCCAAACCAAAGGGTTTGACGTTTGATTGCAAGTTTTGGGAAGAGAGATAAAATGTTTTGTTTTTTTTTTCTCAGCCATGACCACTTAGAGTTTGGTTGACACACTTCTCACCATGGCAGTGCAGTCTTTCAGAGCACGCTGCTTTCTTAAGCCATCTTTTTTGTTTGGGCTGTGTGGTTTTTGTGGTGGGTCTCAGGTTTCCTTGTCAGATTTCGGAGCTGTGTGTCTGTCCTCAAAACTGCTGAGCATGTCTCACAGGCCCCCTTCCCTGCACACCTAAGTGAAGAGTTGGTTTTTAGTATTGTTTTCTATTGCTCAGGGGCTGAGAAAATGCCAGTGAAATAGGGCAGAGCTTGATGGAGAATGAATTTCTCTGGAGGAAAGAGAGAACCGCAGACGCCTGCCCTTCTATTCCTGTTTACCTTTGCTTTCAGGAGGTCAATTAAATTGTGGGCATAAACTTACATTGTGGTTTGCAAACTGATACTCACCAGAAGGTGTTCTGGCGTCACAGAGCATTTTGTGTTTCAGTTTCTTCTTTCCCAGCTCCTTTATGGCTTGGTAATAACTTGCAACACATGTATCACAGCAACATTATTTGCACAATATTTCTGCAGCATCACAATTAAATTTAGTTAGCAAAAGTCCCATGAAGATGTTACTCATGTGGAATGACAACCCATTTCGAACTCGGACTTTCCCATTTTTATTGTGTGGTGCAGCTGCAGGATTTCTTCATAAGCTGTGATTGAAAGGTTCATAGTTTTTGATTCTGTGTATGTTCAGAAGGGGTGAGGGGTAATGGTTCAGGCTGCAAACATTCATTTGGCCTCCTACCCACTCAGTTATCCCCTTTCACATGGGACATAACCACCCCATGGAATTCATTGCTGCAGGATATTGTGGAAAACAACCATCTCAGTGGCTCAAACATCACAACAGATGATATGAAGCCTCTCATGGTCAAATAGAGTGGTCTAGCCAAATCTCCATCTCTGGATGTGTCTGCAATGCAAGCTGTCAGGTGCTAAAAGAGTGCAGAAGGGATAAGATCCCTCTGTCAATGCCCAGTTTTTATACTTCAGTTGCTGTCCAAGCTAGGAGAATGAACTAGGTGGACTTTTGATCTGATCCAGTATAGCACTTACTTCAAATTTACATTGGCTGGGAGTCAAGCCTGGTTTCTATCACAGTGTGTTGTGTAATTCTTGCTCTCATTTCCAGTGTTGTTCCCCTCTGCTGTATCCCACAGAGGTCAGTGAGTTTGTATCTCAAGGAAAAGAGAGTATTTTCTGACTGCAGTCACATTTGTACCACCAGGCTTTGCCCAGTTTTGCTTCTGAGCTTTTACTCAGTGAATTGCTTGCACTTACTTCAGAGAAAGTGCTTACATGCAGCTGACTTTAACAGATATCCTGGAGTGAGGCTCCATCAGCTCTCTGTCCATGTGATGGCTGTCCCCTCATTTTATCATCCATTTTCTCGGTATTTAACTTCACTTACTGGAGCTCTAACAGAACCTCTCTTAGGCTCTGCCTTCCCATGGATACTGTCCTGACACAGAACCCAAGAACTACTAAAGTCAGGAGGAGCTTTTCTTTGCTGGACTAACCTAGGGAGAAGAGTTAACTAGCTCAAGAAGAGCTTTCCAGCAAGAATTAATGGGATATAGTGTGTTTTTCAAATTCCCTTAGTAAAGCCCTGAAGTCAAAGGCAGAGGCTGGTAGATCTATCAAGTGGAACTGTCTGGGGTTGTTGGGATTTCTGTCCCCTCATCATCCAGGCTTTTCTACAAATCTGCACTGTTGCATTTGTTGGCAAGTCTGTCTTTTTAGCATCTTGAGATCCCTTACATTATACAATACTCCTGAATTTCCCTGATCCTGGAGCTTGACGTGCTTGCACACAAACCTGATTATACTTATCCTTCATTCCATATTCCTCCCTGGCAAGGCTCCAAAGCTGGTCAGCAGCCCTTCTTCACTGCCATGTGCTGATTGCTTTAATGATCTAGAAAGGGAGATGTACAATAATCCAAGAAGGATGTGTAATGAGGTAAGGAAGATGTATAACGACATAAAAGAGATGCAAATGCCTCCTGGCTAAGAAAGGACTTGACAAAGCTTGGGGATAACGCCTCAGTGGTTCATGAAGAGGGACCCCTTTTACAAGAGAAAGCCAGGGTGATGAAAACAAGCAAAGGTACCCTGGAGGGAGCCCTTGTCTGACTCATGGACTTTATGGGGCTCTAGGTGATATTAGCAATACTCAGGGAAGAGGCTGGCACTTGTAGTCTTGATGGGACCACTGCTGAGGTCTCCCAACACCTTTGTATCAGCTGCTGTGAGCCACAGGTCTGATCCCCCACCCCCATGGGAGATAACATGGGAGTGATAGTGGCAAGACCCTGAGTGTTCCAGGATGAACAAGGAGAAAGGGAGTCATCAATGTGAGTGTGCCAGCGGTCTCAAAAGGGACAGTTGGGAACACCTGCCTTTTTCCCTTATAAGCACAAAAGTGATAGAGGAAAAAAAGTTCAAGAATGGGGAATTCCAGTGGAATACACATATTTTAACACCAGCCATAAACCCAGCAGTACTCAGTAAGGGCCTGGGTAGCCAGAAGGCACAGGGCCATTGCAAATAACAGTAAGTTATGCAATTTTTCTTCTCATTCTTGTTGCTGGCTTCTGAGAGTTGGCCTAGGGAGTTTCCCTCTCAGGGAGCAGGGGAATGTCTGACTTCAGTTATCTCTGTACCATCAGGCCAACTTCTACAATTTTGAAGGCAGTCAGCAAGGCTCAGAAACACTGCAAATAATGACCACTTGTCAGAAGGAGTATGAGTTATCCTGCTCCAGGCCTGGCTTTGGCTGCTCATTGACTGAGCTGCTTAGCTGGCACGTATACCCATGAAGGATGAAGAGCAGAAATATGCTTACTCCATACTTGAGCCCTCCAAGTCCTGACATCTCTTCTAGGAAACCTGGTGCTGGCCACTGTTGGACGTAGGACGGAAAGAGGGATTCATTCCATGTGTGTGTTTCCAGTGGTCCCCTTTCTTCTTTTTTCTCTGGTGCTGCAAGCACAGTTTCAGGCTTTGGCTCCTGCACCTGCCATGACCTCCCATGCTTTAATGTCTGCAGCACCTGTAGAGAAACCTGGAGCATCCTGCATTTGATTGCCTGATTCCACCAGCCACAAGTCTGGGGATAACCTGGCTGTCATGGTGACAGCCTGGAATAGCACCTGGACCTTCAGGGTGTAGGAAGAGGGTTAGATAGTGTCAGAGTGGTTTGAAAGAGAGGCAAAAGATTGTCTGCTCCATAGTCACTGTGGGTTTTGTGTTGAGCCAGCTTAGTGGAATCAGCAGTTCTCAGAGCTGCTCAAGACTGTCATACCTCACCTGTCTGGGGACTCCAGCAGTACTGAAAGCTGGCATTTTGCTTTATTAGTCAAGTGCTGTTTTCTTGTGGCTTTCTCTTCGCTGCAGTTACAGCCTGTCTAGTCATTAGCAGCTCCAGGCTGACACACAAACAGAGAGAAGACTGCTCACCATCATCAAATGCTGAGCTTATTTGCATGCTTTCAGTTTTTGTGCAATTTTTAAAAGTGCAAACAGATGTCATGAGATTTTTATCTCATTACCTTCATTTGGTTTTTATCCCCATTAAACTTTCAGAGGAATACTACATGCCACCACGTTTTTGGTCCAGTAACTGTAAGAAGCCCCATGCAAAGAACAGCCCAAAGCCAGATTACATAAAAAGCCTAAATACTCCAGGACTGAAATGTTGTACAAACTGGAGTCTTAACAGCTCAGACTGATCCAAGCTACAGAAAACTCTCTTCCTTTTTCATATGCTCTTCTTTCAATTACAGCTCTGCACATCTCGGTATGAAACTCCCTCCTCTCTCTTCTGATGCACTGCTTGCCTTCAGTGCACGTTGTGTCAGCCCAAGACATTGTCTCCTCAGAGTAGTCCTTGTGGCTGGAAAGTGCTCTGGTGATGTGCTGCAGGCACACAGAATGGGGTGGCACCCCAATAGGCTCCCCATCAGGCATCAAAGGGTCCCTGGTGAGTCTGGTGTCCAGGCACCATGCCCAGCCTTTGCTGCCTGCTACACGGCCTGGTGAGGATTTGAAGTGGACTGGGGGGTTTGTAAGAGTAAGTATGAGAAGCAGAGAATACAGGCATCATAAGCTTGGCTTCCTTAACTCTGCTGCTCCCCATAGGTTTAACTTTGCTTACTGGAGCTCATGCCTCAGAGCAGCACCTGCAACGTTACAGGGGACGATGCTGGTGCTCCTCTTTCAATAAAAATACCTCCTGGGTCTTTGAGGTTGGAATTGAACAAATCTTCCTTCAAGCTGCTTGCTGCTTTATATTGCCTCTGGTCCAGGCCATCAGCAGGAAATTCTTCTGCATTTCTGCATTACTGCACCAGCAACCAGGAACTGCAGCAGCATCCCAAGGTGAGGTCTGATCTCTTCGCTCACATCATCAACTTTTACAACACCATAAAATGGTCCTGTGCCACAACAGACAAGGGGGCAAATCAGACAGACCTCTCCACTGTTCTGCCCAGGTGACAAGCACTATTCATACAACATCAGTCTCTATGGGCTTTGACTGAGCCACACAGAGCCTCCCACAAACAAAGGGGATGAGACAGAATCCGCCATGAGGCACTCAGCATGTAAGGAGACAAAAGAGTGATGGGATCTGAGGGGAAACAAATAAAAAAGCTTTTTTTTTTCAAGATCACAGAACAGGTCAGCAGCATTAGGTAACACAGTGCTGAACTAAATACCAAAGTGCAGGTGCTTCCTGTAGGACTCCTTCTGTAGATAATTTAGTCTATTGAGCAGGTTTTGTTAGAGAAATATTTAGGAAGATGTTCACCGCTTTGATTTGGGTTCACAGGCACATCAAACATGTTGCAGCTGTGTATGGTTGGAATTGAAATGAGCAACTGACAGTGTAGAATGGGCAAATCTGTCAAACTCATAAAACCCTTTTTGATTCCCATTTCTAGGAATAAAAGAAACATTTGTGCAATTGCATGAACTGTTAAACATTCTCGCATTGTTATGCTGTTAACTTCCTTCTGTACCAGATGGAGGAAGGGCCATTAGACCTTTATCCAATCTGATCTTTGATAAGATTCTTTGAGACTCCTGTAAATCTTGTCAGAAAAGATTCATTTGGCATCACAAAAATTGCTTAGGTGAGAAATATGGAATGTGGGGTGGTGTTCTGCACAAAGAGCCTGCCCTCCTGGAGCATCCACTCTGTGCTCAACTCTATCTGCCAAGGCAATTCTGACAAAATAGCCTCATTGCCCAGTTTCCAAAGAAAATATCAATTAAAAAAATCATTTTCTTCAGTTTTACATTCCACTAAAATATTGAGCTGGAATATTGAGAAGGGATGCATAGATTTTGCTCTGGCTATTTGCAGAGCTGTTTCACATTAGGATCACTGTTTCATCAACAGAAATGTAAATCACAGCTAAGCCAGTAGGAAAGGTAAAACAGCTAAGATGGCAGGAATCCATTGTTTCAAGCCTTTTGCTCAGAAAGCTTTTTCTATTTCTTTTCACTGACATCTCATATGTTGTTTTTTGTATTCCTTTTTTTTTTCCTCACAAAACATAATTAACTTAATCAGATTTTTGTTAAAGAAAGGAGCCCAGAGAAAGACTGAAGCCTCTCCTAAGCGCCTTTCTGTCTGGGAGGAATACGAGTCCCAAATATTGAATGTTCCAGTCTGGCATGCTGAATGTCACACAAATATCAGCTGTAGTACAAGTGAAATGCTTTGGTGAATCACCGGACAGTGCCTGAGACTGCTAACAGTTCAGTCCCATCCTATTAGCAGCCCTGTTAAAAAAAACACAGCCTGAAAGTTACCCAGTGTAAAAATATGTAATAAATTAATTTAGTGAAGACCTCCTAAAATTAACAAAACACACCCCACAACTTATTTTTATAAACATTTGTGATCGCAACTGGCCTTTTTAGAAGGTTCAGAATTTGCACCCTGGGTAGGGAACTACTTAAAAAAGAAAAATTCACTGAGCTTTTTCTATCCAGACTTTATACCTAATCCACTTAGCTGCCTAGGTTTTTTTCTGGGAGCAGAGGCATGCACTACTTTCATCGTCCCACAGCAAGGCTCTCCCCACTCTCCAGACATGGAGATTCCTAGGGAGAACAGAGATATCTGAGGGGATCAGAGATATTTTAGGCTGTGGACCTGTCTTCTGCTGAGCAGTAAATTGCAATATCATCTTCTCTAAATGAGAAAATATCCACTCATGCACCAGCCAGGTGAACTACACTCCCTCCACAATGGGATGCAAATCCCACTTGTTTAAAAATCCAGAAGTGTTTATCATGCACTACTCAAGAAAGAGACACAAGTGTCAGATTTAGAGCTTACTGCCTAAATGACCCAACATGAAATGAAAGAAGCTGCCCTTTTCAGAAAGACAGTATCAGCATGGGTGATAATTTGGAATTTTAAGGCCAATGAGACCTACACAGTTCATGACACAGACCAAAACACCAGCTCAGAAAGCAGGAGCTCAGTTATAGCCATACTGTACAGAATCTTGTGCTGTGTTGGCAGGTAAAATGAATTTAAATAAGGGAGAGGCACATGGTTGGTGTCTGCTTCAGGCTATAAAGCAGTGCTTAAACTTGCAAGTGAGGAAATACAAGCCTACAGGAGAAAAATGTGAAGCTGACACAGTGAGGTGGCTGCAGTCATGGCTCATGTAGCAGCAGCACAAAGGACATCTACAAAAGAGTGGATGATGAAGTGAGGCTCAGTGGCACGTGGATTTTTTTTTTTTTGTTCACTGCTTGTTCAATTCATTATTCCATGTTGGCTGGTGTCACCTATCCCAAAGATTTCCAGGATGCTCCTCTGTCACAGGTTTCCAGAGTGCTTTCAGCTGTGGAGTCACCTTCCACCTTCACCAAGCAGCCACAGCCACCAGCCTGCAATCGTCTGCAACATCTGTGTCCCAGCCAAACTCCTCCATAACCACGGCCAGCCAGTCTCTTTGCTAAACAGCTTCCCCCTGGACCCACACAAAGATCATTTCCCCACATCTGTCATGCCTTCTAGCCAGGGGCCCACAGCTGGAACAGGGCTGCCCTAGCTGGGACCAGGGACAACAGCCACAGCTGGTGGCACACGATGAGGGGTGGTGCAGACCAAGCCAGTGAAATTGCTGCAGGTCACACCAGGAACACAGACCCAGTCCTGTCACACTTGAGCTCTGTGCCATGCTTTGGGTGTACACCACCTCTTTTCCCATCTCAGCATTTCTCCCACATCCATTACAGCACAGGCTTCCCCAGCTGGCCTCTGCCCTCTCAAACACCTCAAGCCAGCAGCACCCTGGCCACAGGCAATATTTTACATTAATTTTTTGTTTGTTTTATTAAAATACTGACAGTAAATACATTAATTAGTAAGATAGAGCAAGTAGGAAACACGAGGCAGGATGGAAAGGTTTGACCAGCTATAAATAGCAGATAGAATAAACAGACAACGGTGAACCATGGGCTGTGAGGCTGGATTTCACATGGAGCCAGCACCTGCTGCCGGGAGACTTCCACCAATTTGTTTGTTTGCTTTTACAACAAAAATTATTTACAATGATGAACTCTGGGCTGAGAGATTTGCCACTTTCTGGGAAAACATTTTTACTTAGTCATCACTGGCAGGTGTTTTTTTACCTCCTGTGCACTACTTGACCCACTCTGCGTGTCAGAGGCAAGGTAGGGGTTATGGCATGGACTTCCCTTACCCCAAAACCTTGGGATGTGCTGGCAGCCTGGGCAGCTGCTTGCAGATTAGCAGGATGGGTCACAGCACATCAGCTGAGCCTACAGGGGGCTTGGGGTGTTTCACAGAAATGGAGATTTTGGGAACTGAGGCATGGTTAGACAGGGCACCACATGGAGGGCTCTGCCCTAGGGGCACACAACAGGAGGGGATCCTGAAAGGTCTGAGGGACACAGGCACTTGGATGATATGGATGAGCCTTGGAAACATTTCTGAGTGGGGGAAAGAAAGGATGCAGAGGACTGTCCTGAAATGTTTGCAGAGCCTTCACAGAAGGGTTTCCCAGGGAGTGGGGATGGTGTGTCTGAGCAGACCTGGCACAAGCTGGTGGGAGCACAGATGGGGTGCAGAGGCTCAAGCTTTTGACTTTGCATGAAGGCAGCTCTCAGTAGGGCTGTCAGAGGGATCACCCATCTCAGAGTGGCTGTCCCAGGCCCCTGTGTGTGGCAGTGGCATGTTCCTGCAGACAATGACTCCTCCTGGCCTCTGACTCCTCCTGGCCTCAGGCTTCCACTCACAGACCACTGCCTGCAGCTGCTTCCACACAGACTAATCCTGCTTTCCCCAGGCAATAAAGGGATGCACGCTTTTGTCAGCCATGCAAACATCAGAGCCCCTTAAGAAGGTGACTGTCCTCACCACCACTCTGGGACAGTCCCTGTGGGAGAGGTGCTTGGGTGAGTATGGTATTTTTCAGTCAAGTCTCCGCCTGAATGAAGAAAAGGCAGGAATTCTTACCCTGACTAATGCTCTGCCACTGAATTTCAGCCATCACTGCAGTTGAGCTCAGTAACTTGTTTTTATCTCCCAGAAAATCAGCCTGTCTGAACACCAAACCATTAAGAGATGGTGAGCCCCACACAACCTCCACACATGCTCTGTTTCAATGTGTGCCAGCACCCCCTGTGCAACATGCCTCATTTCTTATTTACATTTGCCAGCCTTGAAACTGCAACCCCTGTTGCTTGTTATGCCTCTCTCTCCTAGATTAAAGAGCCCTAAAATGTCACCCTTTCAGTGTTATCATCTGCCCTCTGCTATTATTGCCTCTCAGTAAATAAAAGGGACTTCCCAGTCATTATTTTATACCCCACAAGGACAGTGCTTTTTCAGATCAATTAGTTTTCACTCCTCTTATCTGCATTCAAGCCTCACCTCCCTTTCAGTGTTTCCATTGCCTGCTCAGGGACCTTTTCTGTGTCTCCTCTGACCTCTGGGAGAGGAGCTGAGCTGACTCAAAAGGGGAGCTTGGAGTGAGGACATCCGATCTGCTTACAGATCAGCCAGCCTAACGTGGAACATGGCTGATGCCTTTGTGCATCTCTGAGCCCCTCACTGCACATCCTGGGCAGATAATGATTGCTGGCTTGCCTGTAAAGTTACCTCTCCTTTAGCACCATCAGCTTGCACAAGACACATCAGTTTTTGTGACTGGGTACTTATCTATAAGGACTTTCAGTGCCCAATTAGCTTTCAATAAGAACCTCTCAGTTGAAATCATCTTATTTTACACACTCTCCCTTTCTATCCTGAAATACATAAAAACATCAGGGCAAAATCTTTTTCTGCAAGAACTAACTTGTCTGGGGGTGCTTTTTGTATTTTCTCCCTTTCTCTTCCAAATTAGTAGTTTTTCATTCTGGCAAGTACCCACCCTATTCCCACCCAACACACAGAAACCAGAAACTAATCTTAAGTGGGTCAGACCAACTTCATTGTCCATCTTGAGAAAAGTTTAAAATGTAAGCTGTCAACAGCACATAGTTAAAAAGCACATTGAAAGCCATCGAAGGCCAGCTTGGATTACACGACAGTGAAATCTCTTTTAAAGGATGGTAGGGAGCTGTGTTTAGCTTTTAAATATAGCTTTTCAACCCCCTGCTATGGTTTTACAAAGTAGGAGCAGCATCACTGTTCCCCAAAATATCCTAACCACATCATGTTAGAAATCGAGCTTTACTACTTCACTTTGTTTCCTAGCTACCGACATTTTTTTATCTTAGTAGTAGAGATGAGCAGTGAAATTTGGCATTCAGACTGCAACTTCATAAAAGCCTTAAAAAACCTCATGCATATATACATATCTATCTATATATACATCTGTAACAATTACAGTTGCTACCATAGCTCGCTTTTCAGAAATGGTTCGGTTACTACTGCCTCCATCCTGGTTATCCACTCATTCCCATCCTGGGGCCCCTGCCAGCCCAGTCCTGGACACCCCCCAGGCCTGCCCCTGCCTCAGAGCCCCCTCCATCCCAGCCCCCCAACTCTGCCTTACACCCTTTTCCCACCCCAGCCCCATCTGCTGTCGGAGCATTCTCTCTTCCCTCCTCTCGCCCTTTCCAGCTCCACCAGTCCCTTTACATTCATCACATTAAAGAAAACATTTCATGGTCATCTCTTTTATCTCCTTCAGTGAACAGTTAATCAGAAAAAATGCTTTCATGTTGCTAAATCAGGGCCAGTGGGCAAAGCCAGGCTGACAAGAGACATTTTCCTCTGCTACTAACCTGAGCTAAATAGTATTAATTACAGAGGCTGGGCTTTGATTGCTGGAGTGTGGTGGGGCTGGTGGAGCTGCCTCCTCCCCCTATGCTCCCTCCCAGCGCAGCCCCACACTGTGCCTCCCTACCTGCCTGCCCTTTGCCAGCATCCCCATCCCATGTCACAGCACAGCTGCAAGTGGGACCCCCCAAATCTTCACCAGGGCTGCTCAGAGAGTAGCTCTGGGAAAGTCAGGTCCCTGGGCTGGAGGACCAGCTGGGTGGTTGGGGTGTCCCTGTCCTTGCCTCCCCCATGCTTGTCTGCCCAAGGCAATGTCTTTTCCAGGACAGAAACTGCTTCTTTTTATGTGTTTGAAAGAACCTGAGTCCTGGGAGGCAACTGAGTACACATCACCCCACACAGTGCTTCTCAGCCTGTGGTCTGTGGGCCACAAGTGCTCTGTCAGATGTCAAAGGCGCTGCAAAATGACTGCAGACAATTTCTTGGGACAGACATATCCATCCTCACACATGCCACAAAGGAGCGAAGACAACAGGCAGTGGGAGCAGAAGGCAAATTGAGGACACTGTGCTACAACTCAGTCCTCCATGGGGCGGTCCAAAGGTGTTTATTGCTCTTTCAAAGAAAGAAATAAAAAACCAGCCAGACTAGCCCCACAGACACAAGAGGCCCATCCCTGCACAGCTCCAAGGACATGATGGAGGAAATGACTGTGCTGTGTTGGATCTGTGTTGGTAATAGTATCCCCCACGTCTCCCAGGTGGAAGGCAACAGCCTTCCATCCCAAAGGTGGCATCTGCAAACAACCGGTTACCAATTCTGCTGAATTGGCTTCCCACAAATTAGCAAAACAGGCCAAAACCCCAGACAAAATGAATCACAGCAGAAACATTCTGCTTTTTAGAGACAGAATGCCACTAACTTCTTTCCCCAACCCTCTCTGAGCTGAGCAGGACTTTACAAAAGTGACCACAGGAGGAATTTTCAGGGCGGTCACTCTCTGTTTCAGAGACCTTCCCTTGGGATGGGTGGCACAGTTTAAGGCCTGAGTCAAGCTGTGGTTTAAGCTGATTAAGGTGACTCTCTCTGGTGACCCATGGTGCCAAGCCCTGATCCCATGCAGCTCGTGGGCAGCATAATGGGAGCACAGGACTCCAGGAAAAAGGCACCTTCAGATTCACTACAAAACTTATCTGGAGCAGCCAGGCAGGACAATATTTTTTAATGCTTTTTGATTTGTTTTGAGTGTTTGTTGCTGTGTATGATGGGCTATTTCTCCAGCCAGTATGAGTTGGACTATAAGCCCAACTGGATGACCTTTGAAAGTTGAGGTTCCACATTTCCATCCTGATACTGAAGACCCCATGTTCTTCCTCCTCTTCCTCCTCCTCTTCCTCCTCCCCTGTGCTGCATCTGATTTCCACAGGCTCACCCTGCCTCCTGAATCGATGCTTTGCTCTACCCTGCACAAGCACAGAGGGAAGCAGAAGGGGCAGATCTGGCCCATTTTTCCCCAGTCCACACTCTGATCTTCTATGTGCTCTTCTCAAGGACACATGGATCTGGTTTTCCCAGATAGCAACAGTGGGTTGGAATCTCCACCAGGGCAAATCAGCACAAGGCCTTGGAGGTCTGCCAGCTTGGTCTAGCCTCTTAGACACATTTCCTCTGAACAGCAAAGAATAGGAGATTTTGGAAAACACCTGGTGTGATCAGGGCCCAGCAACCAAGACAAACCTTGATATAGCACTAGCTTGCATGGATCCAGATGCTCAGGAGAAGTTTACTCCAAGTTTTTTGGGAACAGGGTGCTTTGGACTACCTGGATGTCTATGGCAACAGACCTCAGAATTGTCAATAGCTTCATTCCCACCTCCGAATTACAGTATAGCACTTAAGAGTATGAGAAACCCAAGTAACCCAACTCGGTAGTTGTCCCCATGCCACTCCTCTCTATACTAAAATGTGTTTTAAGCTGACAGTGCTGTATTTATAGAATACAGCAGTTTATAGATTAGCAGTTACTGTGCAACACCCTGGAAGAGCCGTTGAGGAGGCAGAAATAGGCATTTTGCTGTCTAGGAGGGCAGCACAGAGCCTAGGGGATAAACAGATCCTCAGGCAGCATGCAATAGTGAGGGAAGCTAAGGCCTGAGTGGCCATTGCTGACTTTAGAGTTAAGAGCCTGTTGATATGAGTGACTGCTCAGAGGCCTCATTGCAGCATAAATTCAGGCTACAAACAATGCAGGGGCTTTTTACATTAACTTCAGATATTTAGGGCTCTCTTCATTTAGGCCAGAAATGTGAGAAAATTTTCTTTTTTTTTTTTTTTTTTTTTTTTTTACAGTGAAAATATAGGAGATAAGAACAGCCTGGATCAAATTAAGCCTCCATCTCGCCCAAAGTTTTCTGGCAGGCTGGTTTTTGGTTGCCTCTGAGAGAAAAGAAAGAAGCTTTGCATCAGTAGGATAATGTGCTTCCAAAAGAGTTTCTTCCTCAGAAGTTGTCTCTCTTGCTCAGAAGTTGTCTTCTGCCTTGAGGCAGGGTGGTTTCTGTCCAAAGCTACTTGATTTGACTTTGTTCTTTGTTTATTTTCAGCTCTGCAGGCTGTCACTGTGAATAATGGGTCTTTGGTGCTGGAACACAATTCTCAGATGAATATTGTCCTCCATGGTAAATTCCAGGGCTGCTCAATTGCAGAATAAATCTTACCTTCACGGAGGGGGTGGCTGGTGCCTTTGGGGATGGGACAGGGTGCCTGTACAGCACCTCCCTGCCCATGCACAGAAGTCATAGCTCCTTGCTGAAGTTCTGCCTGCGAGGGCCAGGCCCTCCTGCAGCCTGAGCTATGAGCTGGGCCTGCCTGAAGCTCTCCTGAGCTCCACACTTGGGAATCTGCTGCCACATGGTGGCATACACTCTCTCTTTCCGGCCCTAGGAATCCCTCCTTGGCTTCCAAGAGGTAGCACATGTGGAAAGAGCACTTCTGAGCTCTGCATCGCCACTAGCTCACTGAGTTTCCAGGCACCCGTTCTGGAGCTGCTAGAAGCTTTTCCAAGAGCATTGTTTCCTGTTTGAAGCAACACAAACGTACGAGGAATGCTGGCAAAAAAATCTGAGAGGATCTCACATGCTTTGGGGTCAGCAGATAGGATTTGTTAGTGAAAGACCTTTATCTAACCTGAAAACATTAGAAGTATTTCCACCAAGCAGACCAAGGTCTGCATCCATCTCCTTGAATTTCTGCTCTGCAGCAGATGCAAAGGCAACACCAGGCAGGAAAAGAAACTATAGAGGTCATTCCTGTTCCTGACCAAGACTGATAAGCAGAAAGGTGATTGTCACGGGAGTTAGTGGAGAGCATCACTTGCTCTGTGTGCAGCACTGTCAGTTTTCAATGCTGTGTTTCACTCCTTGAGGCCACAGGTTGCTTTGTCCTGGCTCAGGCAGCTGCATGCTAGAGGATGCATTTGCAAGGCAGCTGCTCAAAACAAGGCTGACTGTTTCCTTCCGCAAGGGTGGTGGCACCTGTGGGTGGGAAATCCCTGGGAAGTGCCCTGGGGCCACCTCTGCACTGCAGGCTGTGAGGCAGCACGCTCAGAGCCTGGTACTCACAGGGTGCCCTGTGCACGGGGCTGGAGACGGCAGCTTGGCACGGCAGGCTTGGCTGGTGGGACACGCAAGGAGCCATGCAGCCAAAGAGGGAGGGTGGCAGAGCAAGGCACCTGCCCACAGGGTCACCTCAGCACAGCCACTTGGTTTGAAAAGGACTTGGGGGAACTGGGCCCAAACCAAAAATGCCTGGAGTCTGCAACAGAAAGACTGATGCCTGGCATTGACAGCATTCCTGCTCTCCTCCACTTCAAGACAAAGTTGAAGTCCATCCAGCAGCAGCTCCTGGAGGCAGGAAAAATAGAGATGCAGTGAAAATGGTGAGTTGCTATGGACCTTCCTCCCATCCCACCACAGCCCCATGCCCAGTGGTAAAAGCTGCACCTATTTCTTCTTCCACCTATTTCTTTCTTCACCCCCGCTGCAGTCCTCTGACAGTGGGAATAATTCAGGGAGCAACACAGGATCCGCACAGTGACACTGGGAGCAGTAAAGTATGAGAAAATAAGGATGGGAAGGTGTGGCCCCTAGGGAGGGACTGTCCAAGAAGCAGAAAGGAGAAAGAAAAAGGAATAAAGATGCTGTGGGCAACATATTAGGAAACTGTGCACTGTGGTGGCATCTTTGTGTGGGCAGTACCCAGAGGCACTGGGTACTCAGGCCTGCAGAGCAGGCGCTGGAAGAACCATCTCTCCTGCAAGCCTGGGAGATGCCTTCATGACACATCACAGAGCTGCCCAACTTCTGCTTCTGCTGTTCCTCAGCTGGCTGAGCTGTAGGAGAGGAAGGGATGGCCAAGGAAGGGGATTTTGCAAATGTTGGGACAAAACGGGCAACAAGGCTGTTAGAAGGTCAGCCACTGACATTCCATATGGTTTGATGGGGTATGGCAGTACATGCAGACAAGAAGAAGGCTTTAAGATTACCAGTATCCAGCTGTGGAGCATGCCAGCAGCCAGGAAGAGCCCTGGGACCAAGCCATGGCTGGCATGGCAGCAGTCAGGCCACTTATTGTCGGCTGTGCCTCCCTTCCTCTCCTCATGGAGAAGGGCTAGCCCTCTGCCCCAGACCCTCTGTCCTCATTGCTGCTCCCTGCTCTTGCCTGCTGCGTTTTGTTTCGTGGAAGAGGATTCACTGTGTGGGGCAGAGCCCACGTGTGCCCCGGGAGAGCTCAGACAGCCGGGTAGCCCGCCTGGGCGATGAACGGTGCTGGAAGGTGCTGCAGGAGGGCTCGGGGGGATTGCCCACCGAGGCACTGCGTGAACGGGCGAACACATCAGAGGGTGTCTCCCTTTCATCTCCCTGCTCCGAGCAGACGGCTCCGGAGCATCTCTTCCAAGGACAATATGGGCCGAACTCTAATAACCTCGCGGAGTGGAGCCGTGCCAGCGCTCCCAGTGGCCGCTCCGGCGGCAGCTAAAGGGGCGCCTTCTCCGCTTCCACCCTAATTGCCCTTAATTGGCTCCTGCCCGCTGGCAGCAGAACGGCGAGGGCTCTCCAAGGATCACTGCACCAGTGTGACAACGTTTGGAGAAGGATTGCCGGCCCCTGCCTTCCCCACCTCCATCACACTCTTCTCCGCCCACCAGAATACAATAACCTTTCCAAGCAGGAGATTTTTCTGTCAGTACATATCTTTTTCCTTCCAGGCCCTGCTGTGGAGGGGCCTTGCCAGGGAGCTGGGGCAGGGAGCAGGGCAGGGTCTGTATCCTGTATCCAGAGGAAGGGGTGTGTGCTGCCCTTGGGCTAAGGGGGATGTAAGCATTGTCCCTTCATACAGCACTGTGGCCATGGTGTCCAACAGCACCTGAGTGCAGTGAGCCCTGCTGCTCTGCTGTGTGCCAGGGCTTCCCAGGCAGGTTACCAGAGCTTTGAGGTCCCCCACTGCAGAACCAGTCCACAAAATCCCCATTTTCCTAGAGAGAGGTGCTGCTGTCCCAGGGCAGCCAGGTGGGAATGGGGCTGCATCCCAGTGTGATCTCCTGGCTACGGCCTGCACAGTTATCTTGGAGATGTGGAGAGGTGGTTGGGAGGGCTCCTCTCTGTCCCTACTCACTGTCCCAGTGCTGGGTGAGGGCACACAAAGCAGAGGGTCCCCTAAACTCCCATTCCTTAGGAAGGGTTCTCCAGGACAAGCTGGCCCTTGGCTCATCTAGCTCTGGTTTCCTGTGGCAGACCACCCTGCACTTTCCCCTCTCTGCCTGACACCCACACAAGCCATCCCCTCATGACAACAGGAGAATGGGAAGCCACAACACAAAAAGCACCTTGTAGCTCTGACCAGGCCCATCACCGTCAGACTGCCTCCCTGCTCCTGCTTCCAGCCAGGACAAACCCTTGCTGCAGCAGCAAAATGTAGCCAAGCATTTCCCAGTCCCTCATGGCTGCCCGCAGCCCAGCCAGAACCAGCATCTGCAGGCAGCGGGCATCACATGGGCAACACATTCCATGCAAGCTGGCAGGGGCATGGAAGTGCAAACAGGACACAAATTCAGTTCTGATGGAGGGAGCTGCAATGTCTTTCCCACTGAGGTTATTTTTAAACTGTTTATCAAAGGCTCACTGCTCTTGGCAGCAGGGTGGGCTATTTTTGGATGCCTGCTTCACCTCTCCACGGAGATATGCTGGCTGGCAAAGGCTTGCCCTTCTTTTGCCTGGCACCCTCAGACCACCCGTGGTCTCTGAGGTTTGCCCTGCTATGGTCACTGCTGTTTGCTTCCTCACACGTCCAGGGACGTTTTAAGCAGGAGGTCTGAGCTCAGGCACAGCCTCCTTATGAGCCCTTGTTAGCAGAGCCCCTCATCCTTTCCTGCTGTCAGTGGTGACACTGCTGCTTGGGTATGGGCAAAATACACACTTGTGCCTACTGCTCTCCTTCAGCATTGGTGGAATTTGTCCTGACCTAAGTTTGGCACCCTGGAGCTTTGCATTCAGGTTTTTTTTTCTCTGCTACTGGCTTTCCACTTGTTGCTGCCGCGTCTCTTTGCCCATCTAGAAGAGCAAGGCCAGGTTTCCCTACTCCCTGGGATTGCTGGGACAAGTAATTGGGACAGGGTGGCTGAAAATTTAACACTGTCCTCACAGGGCTTCTCCTCTATGGATGGATGAAGGACATGACAAGTTTCACTGAGGCGCAGCATTGGCAAAGGTGGTCTGGCGAGGCAGGGCTCAAAGCAAGTGCAGGGAGGCAACAGGGGTGCGTGGAAGTGCAGTAGCTGGGTGTTGGAATCAGTGAAAGCACAGACTGGAATGGGAATGCAAAGCAAGCCATCAGGCTCTGAAGTTAATAATAGGCTGTCTGAGTCTTGACTGTGTAAAAGAAAATCAGTCCTTAAAAGAAGCTCACTGGCAGAGTGCTTGGCCCTAACAGAATTATCCACAGGAGCCCAAACAAATGACTGGCCTCATTACCGACCGCAGCCTCGAGCATGGCTTGAGACACGCTGGGCTCTCATAAAGAAATCAGCACTGTCCACACTGCCCCTGCAGTACCAGAGAAAAGGATTTGGAGAAGTTTCCCAAGAACATCAACAAATTCGGGGATTTCCTTTTGTTAGCAAAGCACAAACCTTCTGCTGAAGGAAGATTTTCTTCATTCAAATATGATTTTGGAGAGCCAAAGGTACATGCAGGCCAGGAGATTCTCCTCCGGGAATGAGGACAGAAGAAAGGCAGTGCTGGCATGTGCAAGGTTTGTACTCATTTGTGAGATCTGTACTCAAAGAGAACGGATGTGTCCTTTCTTACAGGAAGGGACTGGATGAAAAGGTGAAAACCACTTTCTTGGGCTGGTTAGAAAGCTTCAAGCTATGCAAGCACACATAATTGTGCTCTCCAGCCCTGAGAGTTAATGGTCAGACTTCCCTGAAATGAGAGACCGGCCCAGGCTTAGGAGAAAATGAGGTGGAGCCCATTGTGATCTGTGACATCCACCACCCAGTCAGCTCTGTGGCCTCCCTGGTCACCATCTCCATGGGTAAGATAGTCAGAGGGGACTGGAATTGCTGCCAGACCAACAGCAAAGAGCTCAGGGGAAACATTCTCGGGGTAAGGAATCAAGGGACAAATGCCAAGGGGGAAACACAGGTGAGGGAAGGGAGATGCACCTCCACACTGCAGACACAGAACTATATCCAACAGCACCCACAAGTGCTGGAGTGTGTGCAACACTGCTGTGCCAGCACAGGGCAGTGTGTCGGGGAAAACAGGCATTCTGATTTCTAAGCAAGTCAGGAATAAAATGGGCAAGGTCACCGAGCAGCTCCTTCAGACACACACCAGGGGAGGGGACAGCAGCATGTGGCTGGCTGTGGGGACCAGCACAGTGAGCGTGGCCAGGACAAGCTGCACAGGGAGCTCATGCTCATGGAGTGAGTCCCGCTAGTGCACTGGGGCTGCTGGCACAACATGGATTGCTGGCATGAGGTCTCACTGAGACAAGTTGCCCCCTGACATCTGTGGGCATGTGGGATGTGAGCAGACATTCCCGTGGCGAGTGAAGGTGATGCCATGGGGTACAGTCAGAAAGACACTTTCACCATGAGATGGTGCAAAGAAAAAAAAACCCATACCCTTGATCTTTTCTCCCAGTAACAGGGAGACTCACTGTGAGCAGTGGGGTGATTGGGAAGTCTAGGCCAGGCCATGAGAACCTGAGCCTGCCTGGATGAAGGATGAGTTCACTGATGGATGAGTTCACTGTTCGCAGCCAGAGAACTCAAGAGGACACAGTTTCTGGAAAGGAAATAAATGGAAGGCAAAAATGAAAAGAAAAAAGTAAGAGGATCTCATGCTGTTGCTTGTGGCAGCAGTTCTCTGGCCACAGAGAGCAACATGCAACTTTCCCAGGCCTTTCTGGGAAGGGCTGTGAGAAGAACAGAGAAAAGAATGATAAATAATTCTTATCTTAACCTGCTGCACCTGTCATTGTGAACATGTGGAATGTGTTATGGAGATTTGTTTACCAAAGGGTGATTTCTTAATTAGCCAATGGTGATGGTGTTTTAATTAAAGGACCAGTGAGGTCCAGGTGTATTGTAACTGTCTATAAAAGCAATGGGTTTCTTAATAATGATATAATATAATAAAGAGATTGATCAGCCTTCTGTGAATCATGGAGTCAATGCTAATTATTACCTGTTCAGGGATGCCTGGTAGCCACAGTCCCTGTAAGCAAGATTCACAGATTAGTGAAAGCAAAACTCATAGATCCCCCTCAAGCCTGGAGTCAAAGTCCACTTGGTTGCCTTCTGCCCTGGGTCACCTACAAAGGAGAGATGGAGAAAAATGCATCAGAGGGCTTTGCACAGTACTATGGCCAAGAGTCTGCCATAGTACCTTTGCCTTTCTGAGGCCATAACAATACAGGGGTAGATTTCCCTGATATCAGTGCAAAGAACTCAGGCTGGAAGAGCTGGGGGAAAAGAACTTGGTGCAAGGTGGAGAAGAGACAGGAATTCAAAGGAACAGTGGGGAGAGGGACATTGTCCTGGATATCACAGGGGACACTAACAAACACAAATTTAAGCATCCCCTGCACACTACTGTTGTGCAGAAGGGTCCTGGTGTGTCCCTTTTAATCCTCCATCCATCATTTGAGTTGACAACATACAGACCTAGCATTTAGGCTAACATCTGACCGTGATTCTGTCACAGAGCTCCTCATCACCAGCCACCACTGTGTTTTGTACAATATCTTGATGGGTCAGCCACCTACCCTAAAATCTGGGCCCGGCCACCCAGCCCTGTGTGTCACAGCAAGACCCTGATGTGACCCAGGGGAGGAGGGGAAGCAGTGACTTAGTCCATGCTGGCAGAGGCCCAGGGGTCCCAGCCCCACCTGGCAGCAGAACCCTGCTGTCCTGGGCAGTGGGAGCCGGGACAAAGGCACAGTGGCAGGCACAGCAGCTGCTGGGAGCACGCTGCCCCCCCATGGGGGACATGCTCCCTGCCTGGCACCGACACCGTCCGCTCCTCCTTTGTGGCGCAGAACAAAGAGCAGAGGGAGGGAAGGAAGTGACTTCTCTGGAAGCGATTGTGGCGGTGGGATGAGCACCCATCTCCTTCCAAACAGACCGAGCAGTGATGCCCGGCCCTTCTCTCATCCCCTATTGCCTCCTATTCACTGCTGGCATCGCCTCTTTCTGCGCCCTCCGCCTCTCCTTATGCAACAGGGCGAGTGGGAAAAAAAGAAGCGCAAAGAAAGCCGGAGCGAGGGAGGGAGGAAGCCGATGGGGCACTGGCTGGCAGGCAGACAAGGAGCGCGGCAGGGGCGGCCGGGAGCCCGGGACACGCGGCCCTGCCAGCCCTGCTGGGCTGCGGGCACCTACGTGCGGCCGGCAACGTGCGGCCAGCGGGGCCGGGCACACAGAGCCCTGCCAGAGCCCGGGCCGGGCTGGCAGCCGCCCTGCCCTCGGCCGGGGCTCCCTGCACCAGCCCCAGCCCCGGCGGGCAGCACGGCAGCTGGGGGGACAGCGGCTGCTCGTCCCCGGCCGGCCCCAGGGACCCCGTGTCCCCGCACATCCCCGGCCGCTGCCAGCCAGGGGCTCGCAAGCTCCCAAGCGGGCAGGGCGGTGTGCGGCTCTGCGTCACCGGCCGGGCACAGGGCGGTGTGTGTGTCTGTGTCTGTGTCACTGGCCGGGCACAGGGTGGTGTGTGTGTCTGTGTCACCGGCCGGGCACAGGGGCTGTGTGTGTGTCTGTGTCACCGGCCGGGCACAGGGGGGTGTGTGTGTGTCTGTGTCACCGGCCGGGCACAGGGGCTGTGTGTGTGTCTGTGTCACCGGCCGGGCACAGGGTGGTGTGTGTCTGTGTCTGTGTCACCGGCCGGGCACAGGGTGGTGTGTGTCTGTGTCTGTGTCACCGGCCGGGCACAGGGGGGTGTGTGTGTGTCTGTGTCACCGGCCGGGCACGGGGGCTGTGTGTGTGTCTGTGTCACCGGCCGGGCACAGGGGGGTGTGTGTGTGTCTGTGTCACCGGCCGGGCACAGGGGGGTGTGTGGCTCTGTGTCACCGGCCGGCCTGCCAGCTCTGACCTGAGAGGGAGAAGTGTGACCTCCGCTGTCCCAAGGCCACACGCGTCCTCCCGCTGGTCCGTGTGCGATGCCGTGCTGGGGATCACGCTGCTGCTGGTGCTGCTGCTTGTGTCAGCAGTTTCAGAGCGGTTCCCAGCCTGGAACAGCTCCCACAGAGCACCAAAGCTCCTTCTCTCCGTTGAAACTCCTGCATCCTGGCCACCTCCTGCACCCCTCTTTGGGAGCGTCCTGCCCTACTCCCACTTCTCACCCACCAATTCAGGAGCAAAAGGAAGTCATACTTTACCCCTCAGTCAAAAATGCCTCCCCAAATCACCCAACTTTTATATTACACACTCACACACTATTTCCCCAATATTCATAGGGAAGGGAAGGGAAGGGAAGGGAAGGGAAGGGAAGGGAAGGGAAGGGAAGGGACTGACACAGTGGAGCATTTCAGAAGACATGGTTTCTTCATGTGCACCTCTGTGCATTATGTCACAGGCCAACTGGGAGTTAAGTCTTAGTTTCCTTTTTTTCCTCGTCTCCTGAAAATGGATGAGGTTTCCAGATATTTTGGAGACTGTTGGTGTGCTGTACCCATGAGTCAGCAACTGTCAGTAACAGTTCCACACACGTGGGTGACACCGCTGGGGTCGGAAAGTCCCTGGAATATCACACACTGGACAACAGGCACGTAGTGACTTGATTAGCCAAACCCAGCCTTGGCACGACTGAGAATATCCCAACGCCACAGCCAAAGTGTCCCTACATCCCGGAGAGCACGTAGCACTCCAGCTCTCCAGGGAGGTGGCAACAGTGTAGCTATGCAGGGATAGAGCAGCTCCTGCGGGTCACGGCTCTGCTGCCAGAGCCTGTCAGCTGCGTTTCTCTGCCATTCCCATCTCCAGCTGCACACTTTTGGGATATCCAGCCTAAACAACTGCTCCTCAGAGGGGACAGGTTCCATCAGCTGAGATCCTCTGGGAGAGATATTCACACTGCAGCTGACAAACCCAAGGGGAAGGGGCAGCATAGGGGCTTGGGGGTAGCTGGTGCCTTTTCAGGGTACTGGGATGCTCCTGGGCAGCAAGGGACCTCCCGTGCTGGGTGTCACTTGCAGACCAGCCCAGTGGGCATTGTCACAGAGCCCTGGGTGTTTGCCAGAGGAAACACAAAAGACTGTGGGCAGGGAGAGGCAAATGCCATGGGCAGGCAGGAACACCAGTTTCTGAGCTCACATCAATCGTGCTTGTAAATATTTTATTCCTTTCCCAGTCACTCACTGTAGAAAGCTACTATCCAGCCTCTGGCTATCAGAGAGCAAAAGCATTTAAGAGCATTAAGTGTATAAGCAGGCCTGACATGTAAAAACTGCTGCGTGAAGGCAGCAATTTTCAACTTTGTGTCCTCACTGTGGCTTTGTAGCCCAGCCCTGAGGCCCTGGCTCTGCCCTGAAGCACGCCTGACTGCCACCTAGCACATCACGTGCAGAGCAGATTTACAATTCATACTTCTCGTCACGGCAAAGTAGGGGGTGCCAAATAATAACCCAGGTTTCTTGAAGCAGATGAGTAATTATGTGTCTATAAAACTGGAAAAAGCTAGATGGGCGATGGGCTGCCTCTACATTCCCTTCAATGGAGGCAAATGAGGCAGATCTAATCACATCCTTCATTCACTGCATCCTTTGCAGTGAGGAAGAGTGAGCCTTTGCTCCAGGTGGCCCAAGCAGAGCAGCTAAGATGGATAGAGGTGCAACCAAGGTCCAAGCTCCTGGGTCCAAACCAGCTCTGGAGAGCTCTCCAAATGTGGGCTGTTCAGTTCTGTTCTCCTAGTGGAAAGGCATTTGGCCTGTTGGCCAAGGCATGGCAAGGTCCAACATAACCATGTTGGACTTCATTCCAGACCCCTGGGCACAGAGCTGGGGTAATGTGGCAACCTCTCTGCCACCAGGGAAGCAAGCAGGTCACTGTGGAAGGGGAAGAAGAGGGGCCAAGAAGTAGCAGGTGGGAAGCTGGGATGAGTTAAAAGCAGGTATGAAAAGTGTAGGAAGTGCTGTGGTCAGATAAGGGAAGAGGCAGAAAGAAGAAGACAAGTTAAGGGATAAACTGAAAGGACCAGAAGTGAAGAGGTTGTTCAAAGGGGATTACAGGGGTTGTTTAAACTGAGAATTATCTGGACCAGAGACTCCCTTCATGACTGACCAACCTCTAGGCCTGGATCCCAAATGAGCAACAAATTAACAGATGAGAGAATTTAAAACAGATCTTAGAAGGGAGATGAATGAGTGGGAATTACCAGCATTCAGAAAACTGGTGGAGACATCCAGACCCAGAGGGGCAAATGTAGAAAGAAGATGGAAATGCAAATACAGCCAGGTGTATGCACTGAAATCCCTAACACACAAGCAAAGGAATAAGCAAAGGAAATGATGAAGCTGAGCTGGCACACAGGGAAACAGCCTGGCCCTGCCATGTGCCACCAGTGCTGCTTCAGAGCAGCTTAGCACTGGAGCGCTCTGTTAGGGAAATGTCACTCTGGAAATAGTCTAGTTGGTGGTGAGATCATTCATTCTTCTCAGCTGGAAACCTGACCCTGTTGCCAAACTTCTTTTCCAAGCTAGAAGCTGATGCTCATGGAAAACTTTGGCCCTGAGGCCCAAATAGAGATCCTGAGCTTGTCAGTGCCAGTGCTCAGCACCCAGCAGTCTGCACAGCCATCTCAGAAGTGTCCCTGGCCACGTTGCAGCTGGGTCAGTGGCTCAGCTGGGCAAGATGAGCACAGCCAGCATGATGTGGTGGCAAGTCACACTCCGCACACTGTCACCAGCTCCCGGGCAGCCATGTGCTGGCTAAATTTGGGTTGGCATGGAGCACTCATTGCATGACCTTCAAAGAGATCTTACAGAGGCAAAAGCCTGGCAGTAAGTGGCAAGGTGTAAGAGGGCTCAAATACCTGGTTTGATACTGGGTCCCCTAGCTGCTGTGAAAGGGAGTTCATTTCTCCTGGATCTCTGCAACAGGAGGAGAAATGTTTTAGAAGCCTTTTCTGGCTCCAAGCATCACATGAATGAGTGTGGATATGACAAACTCTTTCAGCCGTGGCTTTTGTCACGAAGTCATGACTGCCAAACCACCATCCTGCATCTGAGGTTTTGGGCAACTCACACCATGCCACGCCAGGGAAGTGAGCCATTGCAGCGGCAGGGCACTCCCCCAGCCCAGCTCGGTGCTACCTGCTGGCCGTGCTGCTTCAGCTGCCTCTCCATAAGCAGTTGGCCTCCATCCAAAGAAAACAGCAGCAGCGGTGCCATGTGGGTGCAAATGTCTGTGGGAAAGCCAGGCCTGCTGCGGGCAAGCAGTCTTCATGGACCCGGGGGGAGGCTGGGCACGCTCCAGGCCCTGTGCCTGATATTTGCCGTGGCACCCAGATAATATTTGCAGGCGGCTGGCAGGTGCTCACCTGGCTTTGGCTGCTGCAGTATTTGAGTGTGTGGTGAGGGTGTGAATTATACCCTGTTTCAGGCACTGTGGAGCACTGAGGGATAGCCAGGGGTGCAGGCATCTCCCCTGCCTCCAGCTGGGGTCCCAGGCAAACTCCTGCAAAGCCCTCATCTCCCTCCTTTGCCTTCCCTGCAAAAAGCACTGGCCGGGGGGGACAGGGCAAACCAGGAGCCCCCAGGCACTTCGGTCTCAGGGAGAACCAAGGGACAGCACTCCTAAGGAGGAGCTGAATGTGGACAGTCAGACGCACATCGTTTGGGACATGGAGTGAGCTGAAACGCCAGGTGTCCGGATGGAAGGGTGGCGAGCTCCGAGCTCCGGCCGGCAGTGCATACCCATTAGCCGGGCGCCTACAAAGGCCGCTGCCCGCGGGCAGACGTGATTGCAGGCACAGCCTGGCTCCCGTGCTTGTGGGAACCTGGCGGAAACGCTCCCGCTCTGCCCCGGTGCCGCTCAGCTGCGCCGGCGGATTTGCATTGGCAGCAGGGCGGCGGGGCAGCTCGCCCGCCCCTCGCCCGCACGCTGCCAGCGCCGGCAGCCTCTCGCCTCTGTGAACTTTTTGTCTCCTGTGTGAAAGGGGAGTGTTCGCCAAAGGGATCGTTCAAACAATTTAAATGCATCTTAATTAGAAGTGGGCAAGTGGCACAAGGAGCCATTCAAGGAGCAATACCTCTAGCTTGGAAGGGCACCTTTGCCCGTGCACTCCTCTCTCACCTACAGACATCCCTCCTTTCCATCACAGGTCCCTGGGAAGCTCAGCTGGCGAAGTACCCTGGCAGGCTCGGTGTCCCACAGCCCCAGGCTACCCCAGCCCAGCCGCATGTCACGATACTGTCACGATACGCACGGCTGGGTCCGTGCCCCGCCATCCCCTCTCCCAGCCTCCCGCTGCTCTCCCAGCGCCAGGACCCTGCCCCCTCCCTGCCAGCCCTCGCTCCTGACCCTGGTGTCACCTATAGCTGCAGCAGCTATTCAGCCTATATCCATTACCAAAAGAAGAATCCTCTGTCGAGCAGCAGAAAAGCCCTGGCTGTACAATGTGCGCGGAGTAAAAAAGGAAGGCTGTTAACACCACTTGGAAAAGGGCCTGCATTTGACAACAAACACAGCCAAGTTTCGAGCTCCTCACTAATTAGTCTATTAGCTGGATGAGCAGAGAAAGCCTCTCACCATCCAGCGCCGCTCCACTCCCTGTCCCCTCGGAATCCTGTGCCCCATCTCCGTGGTGCGGTGCTACGTAGGCATCACACCAGCGACTGGCCACCCGCCTGCGCCGGCACACAGGAGCCAGCCAGAGATGGCTCCTTGCTGCCGACCTTCTCCAGGGGACAAAGGCTGCCGAAGAACTGGAGCCAAAGTCCCAGGTGCTGCCGGGATGCCAGGCTGCGGAAGAAGAGAGGCCCCTGCAGTAACCCAGAGACCTGCACGGCTGCCAGACGGACACCCCCAGCCCCACGGCGCTGCCAGGAGCCACTGGGAACAGCCCTGTGAAGGGGTTGGGGACAACCCATCCTCCTGCCAAGCAGCACACCGCCCAGTCACCTCCTGTGCCTGCAGAGACATCAGCCCAGGGAAGATGTTGCTCCCTGGGGCATATTTGAGCAGGGAGCAAGCAAAACCATTGTTATTCGCCCTGGCACACACACCTCTGCACACACAGCCTTTCAGCACCTTTCTGACAACCCAGCCAGCCAGCCCAGCAGAGAGAGGTTCCCAGTGCATCAGCAGCAGCTGGGGAGCATCCATCCATCCATCCATCCATCCATCCATCCATCCATCCATCCATCCATCCATCTGTCCATTTGTCCAAGGAATGGGTTAAACAGGCTGTGCCCCACCCTTGAGGCCAGCCTGGGTTTCCAGGCATGGAAGGGAGAGGCTTGCAGCTGGGGATCATTACTGGGCAGCCATAAGGAGGGTGGAGGCCTTCCTCCCACACTGATCAGAGGAGCTTTGCAACTGTATGCCCTGGAGCCAAGGGATGAGGTCCAGGGCTTGTTTACCTCCTTCAGCGAAACAGGGGAGTTTTGTCCACCCTAAGGAGAACATCAGCAGATCCCACCACGAACTGATGTGTTATGTGCTTCCCAGAGCAAAGGGACCACTTGATGACCACCCAGTCTGCTCCAGTTGATTTCTCCAACTCAGAAGGCCCTGATTTGGCTGGCCTGCCTTGGGGTATTTATTCATCTAATATTCTCCTAATATTATCCCCAAGAGGGGATATTGTGTTCCCTATCCTTTTACTCCTGCTAACAGAGCCCATTGACAAGTCATGGGAACAGATACACCTCTGCTGCCTGAAAATATGGAGCAGCAAAACATCTGATTCTGTGCAGGACTTGCAGGAATCAAGGGAAAAGGACAGGCAGCCTTTCTGACTTGAACACAGTGCAAAACCTCCAGACGCTGAGTGCTCTCTGCTCAGACTGTCCAAAAGACTTGGAGAAATTTAGCAAAATCCTAAGGAATGAACTAATAGCAGAAGAACTAAGCAGCAGCCATTTTGTCGTGGGGATGGCAGGTTGCCTGGACATCCACAGATGAATGGGAACCCACACGCCAAGGGATGCCGGAAGCACGGCCTTTTCCTTGGAACGATGGGGAGCTCCACATGAAAAATGGATGACTCAGTCTCCTGAGCACCACAGTCAGACAGGGAGGGGAGGAAGTTGTGGTACTCCTCCAAGCTCAGCCCCTTGGAACAAATTTGCCAGATACAAGAATGAGATGTTATGAGGTGTTTGGCTGATGTGGCCGTTTCCCTGCTTCGTGCCCTCAAGCAGCAAAGCTGTGCTGGCTGGTAGAAATCAACAGTGTAGACACAATCTACTCGGTTTCCAACGAAAGCCAGGAATGTCTGGAGGGCCAGTCGCAGCTTCTGAGGGTTGAATGGATGTGCATCTCTTCACCCAGCAGAACTGAACCAACTGCTGGGCAAGCTTCATCTTGGCTAAGCAGGACATCCAGAGAAGGTACTTTCCAAGATCTAATTTGTATTATGCACTGTGACCCCCTTGTCCTCCCTTCCAAGCAAAGGGGATTTTGTAATCTCTGCAGGATGGCCTTATCAAATACTCTTGAGCTGCAATATAACATCTTGGAGGAAGCTATTCCCCTTTATTTCATCCTGCACGTTACACAAGTGTGATTCAGCCAAGGAGTTTGCAGGAATTATTTATTAATGGGTCATGAGATCACTTTTCTGTGAAATCACTGAGAAGCAGAAAACAGATCATTGCCCTCAGGTCCTTGAAAACCATATAAACCTGTGGGGAATGTCTCTGCTGCAGACCTCATCTGCTCTTGACAGATGTTTATACCACAGTGGCCTCTCTCATATCAGAGCTGTAATCCAGACAACAGTCAGCTCTGTCATTGCAAATGTGCCTCCATTACATAGTGTGTGGTGGGCTGGCTTTTCTGTGTCAGCCAGCTTTAGGGTCTAGTTTTTCCATGTAGAGTCCACCAGCCTCCAGCATGCTCACCCTCTAGCAGAGGCACCCACTGCTTGAGCCAGCTTTTACAGAGAATTTGAGTTTGAAGGAGCAGTTTGTGCACTTAAGCACCAGGCTGAAACAGCACAGAGAGAAGAGGACTCCCCAGGCAAACAATGGCAACCAGCCTGTGGAAAAGGAAGATAGCTCAGGTCTGCTCTGGACAGCCTTTTGCAGAAGTCTGGCATGGCCCTGAAGGACTCCAGTGGGTTCACCTTCACACTGCATCCCTGGAGGACTCAGCAGCTTCATTGTGCTCTCCTCCCAAAGGGCTGCTGTGAGATCTAGTGGAGACTGAACCCCCTCTCTCCTGCTGTCACAAAACCTCATTCAAAGACTGTGGTTTACTCCACATTTGCAGCTTACCTTCCATTAGTGGGTTGACTTCAGTCACCACAGAGGGTAGGCTTCCTCCAGCTCCTCTAGATCTTCTCTTGTTATCCACCCAGCACCAAATGAGGGACCTGTTCAAGAAGTCTTCCCATCTGATTCTTGTACACAGGAATGATGGAATAAGCCTTTCTGCTTGATTGCAAATTTAGGAGCCTCCACAGTGCAACTAAACCACTGCATTTCCCATGAAGAAGGGATAGCAGCCTGCTGTCCTCTATCAGCTCAAGGGGCGGTCTGTCTGAATGGCAGGTTAAGCTTCATTTAGGCTTCCTGGTGTTGTGCCATGTATCCTGCAAGGCTATCCACTTTTTGAAACACAGAATATAGTGTGGTGTCCAGAAAACGTGGCAATGTGGGGAGAATCACTGTTATGCCCTTGTCACCCTGCAAAGACCAGGCATGTTTTACCATGTAATGGTCCAGGATCTAAAACAGGGCACCTGAGACACCATCTAGCTGTATCTCTTGCCAAGGACAGATATCACTATCCAAGCAGGCCTGACGAGTGTTTGTAGCATCTTGGTTTTGGAAATTTCTCAAGAAGGAGACTGTGTTGTTGGAGTTGGAGCATCTAGTTGGAAGCCTGTCACCAGTGGTGTCCCCAGGGTTCAATACTGGGTCCAGTATTGTTTCACAAGTTCATCAGGGACTTGGATGAAGGAGCAGATGCCTCCTCAGCAGGTTCACTGACAACACAAAGCTGGGAGGAGTGGCTGATACCCCAGAGGGCTGCACAGCCCTTGAGAAGGACCTGGACAGGCTGGAGAGATGGGCAGAGGGGAACTGTCTGAAATTCAGCAGGGGCAAATGCAGGGTCCTGCACCTGGCGAGGAATAACCCCAGGCACCAGCACAGGCTGGGGGCCAACGTGCTGAGGAGCAGCTCTGTGGAGAAGGACCTGGGGATCCTGGTGGACAACCAGCTGTCCATGAGCCAGCAGTGAGCCCTTGTGGCCAAGAAGGCCAATGGAATCCTGGGGTGCATTAGGAAGGGCAGTGCCAGCAGGTCAAGGGAGCTGATCCTGCCCCTCTGCCCAGCCCTGGTGAGGTGCACTCGGAATGCTGTGTCCAGTTCTGGGCTCCTCAGGACAAGGGAGACATGGAGCTCCTGGAGTGGATTCAGTGGAGGGTAAAAAGATGATTAAGGGATTGGAGCATCTTTCTCACAAGGAAAGGCTGGGGAGCTGGGCCTACTCAGTCTCAACAAAAGACAACTGAGAGGGGACCTCAGCAATGTCTGTAAGTATCTGAAGGGAGGTGCCAGGGGGATGGATCCAGGCTCTGCTTGGTGGTGCTAAGCAGCAGGAAGAGATGCAATGGGCAGAAACTGATGCACAGAAAGTTCCACCTGAACACGAGGAAGAGCTTCTTTACTGTGTGGAAGACTCAGCACTGAAACAGATAGCCACAGCAGAGAGGTTGTGGAGTCTTCCTCACTGGAGATATTGAAGAGCTGTCTGGACACAACCCTGTGCCCTGTGCTCTAGGATGACCCTGCCTGAGCAGAGGTGTTGGGCCAGGTGACTCACTGTGGGCCAGGGAACTCGCTGTGGTCCCCTCCAACCTGACCCATTCTGTGATTGTACAGTCTCCACAAAGAACTCTGCCTTAAGAGAACAGGAGTCCTTAAGGAGCTGAGAAGTTTTTCTGGATGTCTAACCTAGTCTAACCTCCTGAAGATAGAGAACAACTTGTTTGGTTTCTTTTTTAGACATTCTTTACGAATCTGAAGGTTGTCACGTTTTCCCTTTCCTCCTCTCATAAGCAGACTAAACAAATTAAGTTCTTTGAAACTTCACTCATAGGTCATGGTTACTAGGCTGCTGATCATCTTTCATGGACTCTGATAGGCGTAGGCTTTTCTTGAAATATATTGCCTAAGCTGAATATATTCAGAAAGTGTGAGGCTTTCCTAATACATCAAAAAGTGGAATGATTGCAGTGTGACTGATGCTTGTGGCACTTTTGTTTATATAGCCTAGCAGCAACCTTTGTTTTTCTTCACATCTGTGTGTCATCAAGTCACTCACAGTAATGACACCCATTACCTCAATGATATCCATGTCCCTTTCTGAAGGCCTTGCTGCCCCTTTGTATATGCATACAGCAAATTATCCTGCAGTGTGTGGCTTGCATTTGCCCTTATTGCAGAATTGCATCCTGTTTATATCTATTTCACCAGTGTCACACCCTGCCTGAGCTCCCATCCTGAGCTCCAAAGTGCCTTCAAATCAATGTCAGCAAAAAACTCACCATGAGCCAGCCATGGGCACTCACAGCCCAGAATGCCAATGGTGTCCTGGGCTGCATCCAAAGCAGAGGGGCCAGCAGGGTGAGGGAGGGGATTCCACCCCGCTGCTCTGCCTGCTGAGAGCCCACCTGCAGTGCTGCAGCCAGCTCTGGGGCCCCAGCACAAGGAAGGAGAGAGACCTGTGGAGCAAGTCCAGATGTGGAGCATAAAGTTGGTAAGAGAACCAGAGCACCTTCCCAACAAAGACAGGCAGGGGAACTTGGGGCTGTTCAGCTTGGTGAAGAGAAGGCTGCATGGAGAACTCATAGGAGCCTTCCAGCATGTGGAGGGGAACCTACAGGAAACCTGAGCAGGGACTCTTCTTCAGGAGCTATAGAGATAGGACAATAATTGGCTACAAACTGAAAGAGATGGAATTTAGGTTAGGTATTAGGAAGAAATTCTTTACTGTGAGCATGGCGAGACACTGGAACAGGTTGCCCAGGGAGGCTGTGGATCCCCTACCCCTGGCAGTGTTGGATAGGGTTGGGTAAGGCCTTGAGCAGCCTGGTCTAGTGGGAGGTGCCCCTGCCCATAGCAGGGGGTGTTGGGACTAGATGAGCTTTAAGCCATTTCAACCCCTTAACATTCTGTGATTCTGTGGAACGTAATACACATCTTTGAAACCAACAACCAGGTTGGTCATACAAGTAGATCTCAGCATTAGAGCCATCTTGCTCATCTCCTCCAGCCCTGTTGTAGAAGGAAATTAGGCTGTTGCCAGCCCCATGTGGACTCTTACTTCTCACCTTGCTCTCTTTATAAGGCTCTCTTGGTCAGCCTTATAAATAGAGTCTCTATTCCAGGGCCCTTGCTGTTGCTGAAGGCAGCCTGAAAGTTCTGAAGTCCTGTGACTCCATTTCCTTTACTCCTTTTATTCCCAAATCATCTGGAACCTCAGTCTTTCTTCCTAAGATAATTACTACCACATTTAAAACCATTCCAGCCAGGATTTCTGCAGGGCCAAGTAATCTGAAAGGAAGGGAGACACATCTGAGGTCACTGACAGAAGGATGAGGGAACCAGTGACTCTGCCCCATCTGTGGGGCACGTGGCTCCAACCTCTCTGCCTGCTTCAGGGAGCTGCAGGTGCATGTCCAGCACCTCCTGTGGCACGAGGAGTGTACGTGAGCCTGCAGACAGCATCCTGCAGCATCTGGCCTGTTTACATAGCAGGGAGCTTTTGTTAACATCAGGAGGTTAGCCAACGGAGGGAAATTTTACAATTACACCACACAGCTCTGTTGACTCAAAAGGAAGAGTTAACTTCAAAGCTCCACGTAGCCAGGCGCACGTAGTCCAGCCAGCTGCACAATGGGACGTTTCAGTGGAAGGCTGGGAGTCTGCTCGATGGATGCAAGACATTCACAGAGGGCAGATAGCAGCTCTCGCTAGGCAGCTGGCAAACGGGCAGCTCCCAGGAGCCAGAGAGCGCCCTGGGAACGGGGCAGGCAGAGCAGGCAACAAAGGCCGCCGAGCGGCTGCGGGTGATGCTGAGCAGCATCCTCTCCATCACGCTGGGGCTGGCAGCTGCCTCTGGGCACCGTGGATGAGTGGGCCACTGAGTTCCCAGGCCCCTTGAGGGGTGCAGCAGCAGTTTCACAAAGTGCAGCTCTGAGCACCAGTGAAGGGGCTGCCCCAGTGTTGCCCCCCTGTCCCGGCCACGCTGTTTTTCCTTTCTTTTCCTAGACAGGACAGGCCCAAGTCTTTGGGGAACCTTTCTGCCTTGTCCCCCTACCTTCAGCCATGAATGAATTTATTCTTTGCCCTGTTCTTGCTCCAGCAGTTTTCCCAGGCAAGCCGTGAGCGAGGCAGGCGGAGGGAAATCCTGCCCCCAGCCCTCAGTGCCCTCTGCCCTGCCCGCCCAGAGCCAGGCAGCCCTGCACTCCAGCAATTACTGGGCACGGAAATGCCCCGTGCCCAATATCCGGTGGGCCTCAGTGATGACAGCCCACTAATCATTCCCAGAATTTGTGACTGGGATTAAAGGGCTGGGTTTGCCTTCGGTGAGTGTGGCAAGGGCAGCTGGGGGAAGGGACTGGCCCACCTTTAGGTAGAGAAGAGACAAAGCTGTGCAGAATATTGCTGTGCTGCTGCACTGGTTCAAGCTCAGAGGTGATTTATGAGTTTCTAGGACAGAGACAGATGTCCTGTGGGACATCTCATGATAGTGAGTGGTTATAGCTTTGCTGGACACCAGTCTCCCTTCCCACCCATCACACACAGCACCTCCAATTCCAACAGCTTCATGGTCCCTCCCCACTTTCTTAATGCCTTGGAGGGAGTAGGTCCTGCCTCCACTCTGCCAGCCCTGCCAGGTGATCAGTCCTGCCTGCTGGCCTGCTTTCCCAACAAGCTCCTGCCTGCTCCCTCACTTCTCACCTGCTTGTGTCCGGGAGAAGCTTCCCACACATCTTCTCCAGATCTCTTTTTCCACTGTGCTGATGGGGAGCATAGACCAAGATCAGCCACTTGCTTTATCCCAGATGCAAACTTGCCTCACTGAATTTCCTGGTCTTCCCATATCCCTGGGGGCTGGTGCCAGGGCTGTTGCTTGGCTGCCTGCTCTGGGAGAAATACATCCTTGGAAGGAGCCATCTTTTATAGTTTTGTGTTTCAGCAGGACCCAGCAGCACCCCAGGGGCTTGGCTTGCAGAAGGCGTATTTGGTCAAAAATCAGCTCCTGCACTCCAGACACAAGGAATGGCCCCAGTGGTACACAAGGTATGGGCCCCAGGATACCAAAGGCAAATAAAGCCTTTTATTATTACCTATTATGAGATAATAATTATTACCTACCATGAGATCATGACTCCAGAAGAGAAGCAAGATGTGCTTGCTGACCTGGCTTGTTGCTTTGAAGCCCCTCATCCAAAAGCAGCCCCAGGAAGGTCTCTAGGATGCTGCCCTAAGAACAAACCTGTTTTCCCCTGGGAACAAGGCACTGCCCAAACTTTCTCCCATGCTCCTTTTAGGGGCTTCTCTCATTTTTGTCTGAAGGTATAGGTCTGCCCTACAAGGTATGAAAAAACCCCCCCGATCTTTCCATATATCCCCATCCTGGGCCCCAGCTATGAAGCTCCTCTGAAGGGAGGCTGGTGGCAAAATCCTGTGGAGACAAGCTGGAGAGAGCTATGGAAATGATAGCCAGCAAGAGGGTGGGACGCCTGGAGGGCTGCAAAGAAACTTTTAAGTAATTGTTTCAGAGGAAGAGGAGATTGGGCTGTGGAATGGAAATTAATGAGCTGTCTGCAGCGCCTGTGCAGGACAGGCAGGAAACCCTGGGACACTCCTGGAGCAGGGCAGCCAGCTCTCCAAAGAACAACATCCCATGCAATACCCTCGTGTCCATGCTACACACAGAGCTCTGGCAGCATTTGTATTTTGGGATGAGCCTCACTGCCTGATTTCCAGATAAGGATTTTGCAGAGATTACTTGCTGCCAATTTCAAACCACAGCAGATGTAACGTTTCCAAGCTTCAGGTGGCCACTTTTTCCCAGCAGCTGCAGGCAGGGCTGGGACATCCTTCAGCAGAGATCATCAGAGCAGGAAACCTTACCTGTGTAGCCTGCTATACGCTGAGTTTGACAACCTTCTGCAGACCCTGCCTGCCCCAGCTGGGCAAGGAGGATGTTCGCAAAGAGCCTGGGATGAAATCACAGTCTGGGAGGTCTCTTATTCCTCCTTACAGCCTCCGAGTCAAGCTCAGTGCCCTGCTCAGATCTACTTTATGAGTGCTGCTGTTCGATGTGAAATCTCCATCCTGAGTTCAGGGCTTGAGACAGACATAATTAACAGGTTTCATGGAGTAACCCAGATGAAGAGGGATGCTGCAGGATGCCAGGCCAAGCCCTGCCCAGGATCATGCCAACATACACATCTGGGAGAGCAAACATGTATCAGGAGTGTGAATTAATTACCCAGGCTCATTTATCACCACCTCTCATTTATCCCTGCCTCTTGAGGAGGCTCGCTTCCCGTGTCAGTGCCAGGCTGCACGTACAGGAGCAGAGCTCTGGCTAAGGCTTGCCTAGGAATCCCAGGTAGCATGCTCCCATCTCCACAGCCTGGCTGCTCCCTCCTGAGCCTGGCAGGCAGGGCAGAGCTGTGGGGCCAGCCAGGCAGGAGGGTGGCAGCAGCAGCAGCAGCCCACATGTGCCTTTCACCTGCTCCCGTGGGCCTTGCTCCTGACTGGTGCCAGCTCCCTGCAGGGCACCATCTGGGGTGCCAGTCACTGGCTAAGGGGGCCAGAGAGCACAACTGGGGGATGCTGCAGCGCTGGGGCTGTGCTGCACAGCTTCCATAAGAGGAATGGTATTTGTGGAGGGCCTGGGTGACAGCGGGGTCTTGGCAGCTGATGTGGGGGAGAGAGGACCCAGATCAGCCCTTCTCAGAGGAAAACTAAAGCAAGGAGAGACTCCAAAGACCAAGGTGTGGCATTACACGTCAGGCATTGGGAAAGGCCTGCAGCTGCATCCTGAGGCACAGGGGCGCATGGAAACAGGGACATGTTTGCTCTGCCAGGGCCACACTGAGGGAAGGTTTCTCCTTCCAAAGCCTTTAGTCCCACTTCAGTACATCCCTGAGCTCACAGCAGAACTGGCTGCCCGAAGGAACAGGACTGCGCTACTCCAAAAATGGAGTTGGTGAGGGCTGGGAGAAGCCAGTCCTGCCGCACTGCAGGGATCCTCCCCCAGGCAGCCCCATCTCCTGGGCCCTCCCTTGGCTCCTGATGGGCTGCATCTCCTGTCACCCCACAGGCTGCTCCTCCACCATTGGCCACCAAGAGCTGGGTCTATCTGTGGTGTTTGCATCAGCCCGCCGAAGCCTGATCCGGCCAGGGATGTTACTGGGGGGCTGGCAACAAAGAAAACTCTGAACCACTGCCCAAAGATCCCCCCACATGCTTCAAGAGCAAAATCCCTTTGACTTTTAAGGAAGATGCAGACAAGCTTGTGAGCTTGTTCAGCAGACAGCACCCCGTGTTCACCCTCCCAGCACCCCACCAAGGGGCTAGGTCAGTGCCAAAATGAGAATGTAGTATGTCCCCAATGCCTAAAGAGCCCCCCAGCTTTCTGAAAGCCCTCGTGCTCTGTATGCCCCACAAACTTCTGCAAGCACTGGCCACACTGGGACTGCAGCTTGCAGAAAAAGAGGGCTCGGATCTTAAGCAGAACCTGGACAGTGTGAAAATTTGGGGAGACAAAAGACCAGGCTTAGATGTAAAATTATCCAAGGAAGAGAGAAAGTTTGTAACCAGCTCAGAGAAGGAAGCTTGTGGGAGGACAGAAAGTGTGCTCCAAGGGATGCCATGGTGCAAGGTCTGCACAGGCACAGCAATTCCTGCATGCAGCGAGCTCTTGGAGCAGCAGCAGGAAAGGCATTCAAACAAGAGTCAGGTGCCTCCTACTGAGAGGAAGGGAATGGTGTAGGGGACAAACACCAGCCAGGCAAGTGGAGAAAAGGGCCTCCACCTCCTCTCCTGAAACACTGCTCTGGCCCTCACCAGGGGCTTCTGTGAGAGGAACCAGCAGCATCCCCTAGGAGAAGGGATTTGCTCCAATTGCCCAGCTCAGAAAAACAGAAATGGGGGAGCTCCTTGACATCCTGGCTAATAAAATACACCAGCAGCCCAGGTACTCAGCTTGAGAACATGTTCTGAAACACCCTGCCCACCACACATCCCTTGCCCTCCAGTGACATCTGTGTGTACTCAGCACAGCCACAGCAGGCAGCCCTGAGGGTGTGCAGTGTGAGGCACAGAGACAGGCCCTGATGGTGGGCAGTGCAAGGCACAGGGACAAGCCCTGATGGTGTGCAGTGTGAGGCACAGAGACAGGCCCTGATGGTGTGCAGTGTGAGGCACAGAGACAGGCCCTGATGGTGGGCAGTGTGAGGCACAGAGATGAGCCCTGAGGGTGTGCAGTGTGAGGCACAGAGACAGGCCCTGATGGTGGGCAGTGTGAGGCACAGAGATGAGCCCTGAGGGTGTGCAGTGTGAGGCACAGAGAGAAGCCCTGATGGTGTGCAGTGTGAGGCACAGAGACAGGCCCTGATGATGGGCAGTGTGAGGCACAGAGACAAGCCCTCATGGTGTGCAATGCAAGGCACAGAGACAAGCCCAGGGAGTGCAGCAAGCTGGTGAGCTGCCCAGCGCAAAAAATTCCCTGTAAGAATTTACTGCAAATTTCTTGACTGCTTTGGCATCTCCCCCAAACACACAGCAGGGTACTGATGGGAGGATGGCTCTTGGGCTCAGAAGATGCTTGTCCCAGAGAGCGTATGTGCTGTCCTTGCAAATGTCATAGCATGCTGCAAAGGACTCTCTATCAGTCCTGAAGGAGGAACCCAATCTAGCATTAAATCCAGCTGGCTTGAGTGCCAAGAGCAACAAAGCTCTGTCCCACAGACTTCAATATGAGTCATTTACCCCCAGCATGGAGCCTGGACCATGTCCTTGTGGTGACTAACTATTGGCCTTGCTAGCTCAGAGGTGTCTGTGTATGTTCTGTACCTGCCCAGCTGCTGTCCTTTCCTAGAGAAAAGTCATCCCTCACACAAACAGCCCTTGGGCTCTGCCAGCAATGCTGTCCTGCACAGCTCCTGCCCTGTGCTGCCTTGACTGGCAGGCAGCATGGCTGGTGCTGTGGCTGCCTCAGCTCTCCCTTCCCTGGTGCTGCAGCCAGTCACAGGATCACGAGTCAGTGGGAAAAATGGTGACAGCAGAAATCCTCATAATGCAGTACATACAAGCACTGGTGCTGGTCACTACCCTCAGTTCCAGGCCTACAACACCTCTCCTTTCCAGGTCCCCAGCACTTTGTTTTCCCTTCCAGGGCAGACTGTGACAAGCTTTGGTTATTAAAGAGACTCACCCCCAGTCAGTACAAGGCTTCCTTGGCCATCCCAGTCCCACTGGCTGGTGGGCATGTCACACAATCAAAGCACAGCATATTTGTGGCCAGGCCCAAGTCCTGAGCAGGATGAGCAAAGGGCTCTTCTCCAGGGGCTCTCTGGTGGTTTCACCCTCCTTGAAATAATAACCCATTGAAATAATAACCTGCTGGGAAATAATAACCCATTGAAAAAGAAAAAGAATAAGTCCCCCTGTGTTCCCTCTGTGAACAAACCAACCCCAAAGACCCCAACCCCAGAGTGCAAGACTCCAGGGGACCCCCGGAGGCTCACCCACTGGAGAGAAGCAGCACAAGAGATCTGAGCCCTGCCGTGGCTCCCCAAAACCTCCTTCTTTCCCACCTGCTTCTCAACACCCCTAGCACTGCCCCAGGTCCCTTTCTGGCTCCCTCTGCCAGGTCAGCCCGCAGCTGTGCTCACGGCGGGATGCAGTCACTTCCTGACATTCAGCGCTGTGCACGGTGACCAGGAGCAGATGTGAGCAGATGTGCATGAGCAATCAGAGGAGACGGGGAGATCTATGCCGCAACCAGCAGCACATGGAGACCGTGTCAGGCAAGGGAAGGGGAAAAAAAAAAAAAAAGAAAAGAAAGAAAAGAGAAGAGAACGAGAGAAGGGAAAAATGAAAAAAAAAAAAAAACCTAAACCACAGACGGCTCAATACTTTCCATGTGGTGCCGCTAAGGAGGAAATCGCCTCCATTAGCTACGTGCAGAGCCGGGTGTCCGCACGGCGGCGGGGAAGAGAAGGGAGCCTGTTTCCCAGGTGGGGAGGAGGGGCTGCCGCCGGAGCTGCAGCGGGAGGAAGGTGCCTCCCACACCCACGCGGGACCAAGGGGTGGCGGGGCCGCGCCGGCCTGGCTGTGCTCAGGGACACGGGCCGGGGCTCCCGGGGTGCCCGCTGCCCAGCGCGGGGTGCGCTCCGGCGCTGTTCCGCTCGGGAATGCCGCCCGGGGCTCCCGCTCCCAGCGCCAGGGGCTGCGGGACACCGGCTCCTTATCCTGCATCCTTATCCTGCATCCTTATTCTGCATCCTCATCTTGCATCCTTATCCTGTCCTGCTGCTCGGGCTGGGGTGCCGGCTCTCACCCCCCTCCCTCCCCGTGTGCTACCGTGTGCATTTTCCCACCGCCCAAAACAGAGGCCGGGGGAGATGAGGACAAATTTCCCAAGCCTGCTGCGTCCCGCTGAGCAGTGCGGCGGGTGGGACGGAGGCTGCAATGTCCCCCCCTCCCTTCTCGTGACTGCTCCTCTGGCCTCTGCACCCACCAGAGTGCTGCCAGCCTGCCCGGCAGCTGCCCCCTGCTCTGTCCCCTCCCTGGGCCTCCTGCCCAGCCCAGCCCAGCCGCCTCTGGGAGCTGCTGCCCCCATCCTTCATCCCAGCCGGCAGCCATTCCCGCTGCGGCAGGAGAGGGGAAGGATGCTCCTGCCCATGGTCCCATCTGAGGCACGCCCAGATGCTGCTTGCGGGATGATGGCACAGGATGCAGCACCTGAGGACAACTGAAGTCCCCCTGGAATTTCGAGGGCTTATCCTGTGAGGTGCTGAGCACCTCAGAGGTTGGGAGAGTCCCTTCTCTCCAGCTACTCCTCACTTCCACCATCACCACCAACACCACAGCTACCTCTTCTTCATCCAGACTTGTTTCTGGGCTGGTGCCACAAGGTCCCTGCTTCTCTCCCTCTTCCACAGCACAGCTGGACATGCTGCAAAGGCTCCCCTCCCTGCCCACCCCCAGCACCAGAGTGGGGCACACTCCTTGTGCCAGCCTCACTGGGCAGGGAGCGCCTTGGGCTGAGGGGTGGCACCACATCACCTCAAGCACTTGGATCAGGAGGCAAAGTCCCTGATCAGAGATCTGCCACAATCACACCTGGGCTTTGCAAGCCAGGGAAAGTCCATGGTGTGCAAGATGAGCAAGGTCAGGTGCCCAGGTTGAGGGCAGGGGCTCAGCCTGGGCACCAGGGCACAAGAAGCCCTTTGCCTCTGCTGTAGGCACCTCAGGGAAAAGCCGAGAGGTGTTTGCTGTGGCCTCACTGCTCTCATGTCCAAGCTGCTGTCCTCCTCAGCCCACAGAGCTCATGGGCTTGACATGGGGAGACACATCCAAAGCGTTTCTCCAGCTGTGAAAAGGGACCACCAGAAAGGCTGGGAAAATACCTCCTGCTGCCTGCAGCAAACACCTCAGCTGTGAGCTGTAAAGTCAGCCTGGTTCCACTCCAGGCTGCCTAAACACCAGCCCAGACCCCCTGAGTGCCTTCCCCATCATATCTGCAGGATCACAGCTGCTAAGGAAGTTACAGCCCTCCCATCCCCTCTCTGGGAAGCCACTGCTCTGTCCCAGTTTGACCCATGTCACTGGGGCCTTGCCTAATCTCATTTGCACGGGCGGGGAACCCTCTTAATCCACAGATCTGCATTCATGCCAGGTAAAGCACAATCAACCTTTAGGCCACTGCTGTTTCCTGGGAAAATACAGGGCCAAGTAATGGGAAATCCAAATGGTCCATTTTAGAAACTGTCCGCTACAAAAAAGGCTCTGGAGGGGAAACAATATTTTGGTGGCTGTGGAATCTTTTTCAAATTCATCAGCCATAAAACACAGGGAAGCCAGACAGTGTGTAGCACGACCCATAACATTTTGGCTGGTCCATCACTTTCCCCACACTCCTGCTCGTCCTCAGAAGACCCCATGTGATCAGTGCCAAGACCCATCACAGGTTTTTGTGGGATGCACTGGGGTACAGATCATTTGGCAAAGCCTTTGAGCCTCCTGTGATATGCAGAGGAAAGCTTCAGATTGACTTACACAAGTCTCCAGCTCCCCACTGGAGAGAGAAGGAAGGATGCCACTGCAGTTCTCAAAAATGTCACTCAGTTCACCTCCTGACCCACAAGACCTTCTGGCAGTTATGGTGTCTGTAGGATACCACAGGAATCAGGATCCTGGGCAGTCCACCCCGAGACCCTCCCCAACCTTTTGCAAAGAGCAGAACTTACCTCCAAACACCTCCTGACACGTGGGACTCTCCCCATGGGGATGTCTCATGGTTCCCCTGCAATTTGTCACAGCTGGAGCCTTCCTGGGCACCTTGTGCAAAGAAGAGGGCTGTCAGGTGGGGAGGCTGTGTGTCCCAGCTCTGCAGCTGCCAGCCAGCTCCCGCTGCAGGGGCTGTGCAGCTCTGTACTCACCACTGTGCTTTAGCAAATGTGCATGGGCAAGAGCTGATGCTGCCCTACTGAGGAAGGTCCAGTCCCTCTGCCTGCAGGACGGGCAACCCCCTTATCACACACAGAGCTTGGAAGCAGCCCCAGTGCAACTGGGTGCAAAGCCATGAGACAGTGGCTTGGTTTTTCCTGGGAATCAATTTCTATGGTGCCCATAGGAGCTAACAGTCCCCCAGCAAAGCACAGGGAGTTCCAACAGGGACCCCAGCTCATCTTCCAGGAAGGTGTAGGGAGACCACATCTTCTGCTTGCTGGTGGTGAAGGCACAGTGGGGATGATGCCACACCATGCTGCCCATGGGCAGAACACCCACTTCTACTGGGCATCTCTCCCTCTGTTGGTTCATTAATTTATTTTTCATTATTTTCTACCCCCCCCCCCTTCTTCCTCCTCCTCCTTTCCCCCTAATCCATGAACAAGACTCAGAGCTAGAGGAGAGGAGAAAACCAGCACAGCTGCAGCTTGGATCAGCGGCGTGCTGGCAGGCAGGCACGCACAGCTGGGAGAGGGGAGCACGCTCTCACACACACAAAGCAGCACCAAATGGAGCCCGTGGAAGAAGGCCAGGGCAGGCCAGTGACTCACATCCCTGGCCTCCATCAGCTCCAAACCGAGGAACACCAGTAGGTGACCAAGGCTGGCAGGAGATAGCACAATGCTGGAGCCGTGCTGAGCACCCACAAGCCACCCAAGCAAAGGATGGACAAACTCTTCTGACCTCGGAGGCTGCTCCTCACATCGTGGGGGCAGCCAGATGCAAAGCACCACATCATCTTCTGTGGATCTGAGTCTAAATATTTATTCCCTTGTCCAAACCCTGACATGTCCCTCCTTTCTTCTTCATTTTTCAAAAGTGTCCGTATCACCAGTGGCAAGAAATACTTAAATGGGAGAGAGATGTCACAGACTCAGCAGATGGGCAGAAAGGAAAGCGTGGCTTGCTCCTCACTGAGCACCCAGGAGATGTGGAGAGCCCTTCCCATGGCAGAGGTGGAGAGTAAGGAGAATGTTGTGGAAATTGCAGCTGCACCATGAGTTCCGGCTCTCCACCCCTTGGGTTATTCTCTCCCCTCCCCAAACACCCCAGTGACACAGCAGGGCCCGGGATGACTGCCAGATTCTCTTGCTCGGAGGCTATTTAGTCTCCCAGAGAGGAAAAAGAATGCTCATGGGAAGCTGTCAGCAGAGCAAAAGCAGCACCTCTGAGGACACACAGCACCTTTGCAAAGGGCTTCCCAGCCCTGTCTGCACCCACTGTAGGGTCAGCTTCTTGCCTTCCCTGTCTTCTGTGACAGCAATGGCCTGTGCCAGGGCACAGCAGGGGTGCAGGAGAGAGAGGAGGGAACAGGGCCCTGAGCTGATGCAGCATCTGCACCCACCCCTCAGTGCACAGTGTTTCAGCAGCTAAACAAGGACCTAAGGCTTCTGCCATCCTCTGCAACACCTCCACTGCTGCAGGGCAGCCCTCTGCCATTTGCTGTGGCCCTGGGCTGAATATCCCAGGGCTGGTCTCCTTGCAGTATGAGTTCCTCCCATTCCTTGGCAGCATCACTTCTGCTTGGGATTCTGACTATCCAGCTTGACAGAACACAGACACGGCACAGACCACCAGAAGAGAAGCTGGTAAAGCACCATTTCATCCCCCTGCAGGAAAATGGGAGAGGATACTCTACTGTACTGCCCTGAGTGGTGGTGCAGCCTCATCCAGCCCTGCCTGCCCCAGAGGCCCCATCTTCAGCCATTTCCTCTTACTCATCTGCACTTCCCAGCACACGCTGGTCTGTGATGCCTGGCTCTGCTCTTCCCTCCCGTCCTTGCCCTGGGTGAGGGCCACACAGCCTCCTGCTGATGTAGAATGGGATGCAGGATACACCACCACTCAGAGCTGCCATGAGGTGCAAGTTTGAGGTAGCTGGAAAGGACTGGTATAAGCTGACCAACTCTACTGTGCCTAAGAAATCGTGCTGTCTCCACTCAAAGTGCCATCTCCGAACCAGGGCATACCACTCACAGCTTAAAGATTGGGCATTGTCATTCTGGCTTGAAGGAGAAAGAAAATGAAGGCAAAAAAGGATGAAAGTTTAAGTTTCCTTCACCCTGACCAAACATTATCACCATTCCAGCAGATCTTTGAAAGCAATGACACAAGGGATAGGCATTGCAGGTAAGTCTGCTCCTTCCCAATGCTGTGGACCTGCAGTCACTCTTCCCATGCCAAGCGCTGTTATTCAGCTGGTTTTAACTAGGCCATGCTAAAATGTTTGGGTTGAACTTCATCTTGCTGGTTAGCTGCCTAATGCTGAAGTATCTAAGCAAATAGAGTTATAAAATATATAATTTCAGCCAAAATGATTCATCTGCTTCCAAGAACATTGTAAGGGGAAATGCTTTGGTTTCTCTTGCTTTTGTTACGGAGAAATCTGATGACCTTTTCTTTGAAGAGCTCTTCAAGCTGCATGTTTTTGGCATGCAGACTTGAAGTTTGGCAAAAGGAGAAGCAGGGAAGGCCTTTGGTTTAGTCCAGATGCACCCTTTGCTGCCGCCAAACTTAGCCAAGCCTTTGAAATGTTCCGTTTCACATGTGCTCCCTCAAGGCAGCCTTATAGAGCTCACCGGCCCAATTCCCTGAAACTTTTCCCCTTTCAGGATGAGCTCCAGCCAGGGGCTGAGCAGGATTTCCAGAGAAGCAAAGCTATGGATCACTGCAATCCAAATCACAAGTCAGGTCCATCCCTGAGACAAGGCAGCTGCTGCCACCTCACACCTGGCCCCATCCTGGCTCAGACAGATGAGCAGTGCACGCACAGGCATTTGGGGAAAAGCACTGATGGGACCAAGAGACAAACCCAGGAACTGCTGTGAGGAGGGAGGATTTGGGATGGGAATTTGACTGAAGGGAAACTGGACTGAATCTAGGAGGGAAAAGGAAGGTGAACCTCCATGAGGGCTCAGCATGAAGAAATGCAACCAACTGAGAGCATAGGACGATGATGCAGAGGATCCTGCAAGGCTGCAGCCCTGGAGAGGCCTGAGATATCCCAGGAAGAAATACGGAGAGAGGCAGGAGGAGGGGATAGCCAGCAGCTGAATATTTCCAGCAATAAATGAGGCAAACACTCATTTAAACCAAGAGGTGTTGGACAGCATTGCAGGCAGAGGTGACAGCCAAAAGATGTGCAGGGAGCATAAGAGCTGACTTTGGAGGTGTCAGGGCAAGACTGCATCTGCAAAAAGGTTTCTTTTAACGGGAGGTATGGAGGGGTAGCTGCATGTCATGGAAATACACTGTGAGTGCTCCTGCTGGTAGGGAGTGAATCAGTCCTGCACCAGCCCTGCTAGTGGAAACCAACAGAGCCCTTTAAGAGTGAGCTGAGAGTCTGTGAGAGGTGTGCAGGCTCCCCTCTTGGAAGACAGAGGAGGGAATTCACCAGAAAGTAATAGACTGGAAATCAGGACAGTGCTCCCAAACAGGGAGGGACACATCCTGCATGCTGTGGTGCAAATGAAACACTCCAATGTGTCTGAGGCTCAGAATAGCACTATTTGTTTATTTATTTATTTTCATTGTGATGGCTCTGGTTTTGCTTGGAAGCAGCTGCACTGAAGTCTTCGCAGCTCTGAGGTCTCCAACCTCAGCTGTAGCCCAAAGGAGGGCAGAAGGTTTGGAGATCATCCAAGAAAACATTTGAAGCTTGTGAGCCTTGCTTTGCACTGGCATTAGGAGCCCCCTTCACAGTCATACTTCATTAGCTGTAGGAACCAGTGCAAACAGACTTTAGCCTTTCCTGGAACCACTGTTCTCCATGAATGAGCAGTCAACACTACCAGTCTCTGCTTTTGCTTTGTTTTTTCCTTAAGGAGGAAAATTTTCCTACCACTTTCTTAAAAATAAAGACCTGCAAAAGCAACACACATTGAAAAAAAAAAAAAATAAAAGGCAGCGCTTACCCTCATAAAGCAGCAAAGCCTTTTCATTTTTCTCCCAGAATCCCACAGGAAGCCCAAAACAAATCCAGTCACTTTTTCTTAGGAAGCACATCTTCTCTTCCTGATCTCATACCTAGGTAAGAGCAGGAAGTCTGTATTTGGGCTGTGTCAGCAGCATGGGGGTGGCTCATCCATCTTCCCAGCCTAGGTGCCAGCCAGGAAATCAGGGTGCTTGAAGCAGAAGAATGGAGAAAGCAGTGGTCCATGTCATTCCAAGTGCATCACTTTGCCAGGACATGGGGTCACAGGTTCTGGCAGAGCTGGACCTCAAGCTGTGGAGAAAATTATGAGGAAAATTTGTGCATGTGAGGGCCATTGGGAAAGGGAGCATTAGTGGGCAGCTCTCCCATGAAAGGCTTTCTGTATGGAGTGGCTGCAGAGTATCTCTTGGAGCTTTCTCTTTGTATTAGAATATCTTGAGTCAGAAGGGACCCACAAGGATCATCAAGTTCAAACTATAAGTGTTGAGTATTGAATTTTTTATTCTGCTGTAATAGCAGGTTGTGTATTCTGCAGGGAGCTTTTACCTTTTAACACAAACCTGAACTCCTGAAAGCTGGGCAGTCTGGCACAGTGCCCTCCCTCCCCCAGGCCTTTCCTGTGAAGAACAAGGGCTGCCTCCTGGTCCCCAGGAGTGCCCTGCCAGACACTCCCCTGCCATGGAGACTCCCATTCAGCACCACGGCCATGCCACCACATTTTGTTAGCAGGGCATTGTGGCACACAGATGGATGAGTGCTCCAGCTACGGTGCTGAGCCTGCAAAAGGACAAGATGGTCATGAGCTACCTGGACTGTAGCTCCCAGGAGACAGAGCAGCATCGATACCAGGTCTGTGTTTTAACCTCTCTGAGGAAGGCTGGGTAGGCATCCAAACTGGGGTAGTCCTCAGGAACTGCACAACCCTAGTGGCTTTCACAGAGCATTTGGCATCAGAAGGAGGACCACATGAGATTTGGCTGCTGAGGTCCTTCTGCCCTCAACTTCTCCTCCACAGGGCGGCTCCTGCCAGCTGTTTCTCCATCTTTTCACCACAGCACTTTCAGTTTTGGCCAAGCCGAAAGATGAGCCTTTCCAGCCTCAAAGCTGGGAATCTGCCGAGGGGAGCTAGACTTTAGCAGAGATCATTTGCCTCACAAATGGATCTGAGAGCTCCTCCAAGGGGCAGTGGCACTGCTAACCCACCAGTTCTCTCCCCCTGCGAATCCGCAGGTGTCTGCAGAGCTGTCAGACCTGTGATGCTCAGCAACCTCAGGCATCTGCTCCACTTTCCCTGGGAGAGACAGCCAGGACACTTTGCTGAGCTCGAGCAGCTCCCACGCAGCGGGCCAGCGCTCGGTGCCAGGGGATGTGTGTGCAGAGCCAGCCGGAGGTAGAATTTGAGCCTGCTTTCTCTGAGACACTCAGGGCCAAGTGCAGAGGAAAAGGCGAAGAAAGGCTTTGCTGTCAGAGTCAGGGTTTACAACCAGCCGTAAATGGCCTCGGTCCCTAAAGTTCCCATGGTGACAGCCCTGATGGGAACAGAGCTGTCTCCTCTGTCCAGTCCCCACCAGCCTGTCCCAGGTCAGGGGGTGCAGCTGCCTAGCACAGCCTGGGTGAGCTCACCCAACTCTGGTACCCCTGAGATGGGGAATGAAGAGCAGCACCAGCTCCAGGGCAGCAGCAGCCAGGGCACCTTGTACAGCATCTCTCTAGGTATGAGCTGCAAATGCAGCAGCTTTGGGCCTTGATGCTTCTCCTCCAGCTGAGTACAGGGTCTGGTATTCACCTCCTTCCACTCAGGTTCCAACAGGCAAGAGATTGGAGTCAGCAAGGGATGGACCAGCTCTCCACTGGACACAGGCACAGAAGACCTTCCACCAAGATCAAAAGCAAGTTTTCTGGAGAGAAAGGCTGTGCTACAAGCTTCTCTTCATTTACTAGCTAGTTTTCTTTGCTGGTGTCTGGCCAACTTGACTTATAACTCTTCCCAAAATATTATATTCTCTTGCTTGTTATATAAACTTGCATTCAGAAGGAGGAGAGGCCCTGCAGAGACATCAGTGTGCACTGCAGATCTAGGTTTGCCCTCAGGGAAGGCTCTCTTTGACCTACTGGGAGACCATGGGTGAATCACTTGATTCTTCTGTGTCAAAGACTCCTGTGCATTAAAAGAAGACATAGCTTTTTGGCTGCTCTTGCTCTGTCTTCCGTGCTGTTAGAGAAAAATCTTGTGGAGATAAATGGATGGATGGACCACATCCCACCATGGGAGCTCCTCTAGATTCCCAGCAAGTGTGACTGGTCCCAGCAGACTATCCCTGCTGTGGACACTGCTGCCTGAGCCTATTACCCCTGACTCCCCACAGAGCTGATGGGAAGAAAAAGCATTTTTAGGACTTGACCGAGAGATCCTGTTTGATTCATCTAATTGAGGATGAAACAACTGATGCCCTGTAAGTGCTACTGGCTGCTCATGAGGTCCAGGACATCCTGGTGACATTAGGTGTCTCCACTGCAGAGTCTGAGACGTGGTCAGACAACTCATGCTGGCCATGGCAGCTGCAGTTAGGATGCACAGATGGTGTGGCTCCGGTGAGTGAAGAGCTGACTTTCCCCAGTCATCTCTCTGTGTGTAATTCCTCTTAAGGCAGAAGGCCTTGCCTTGGCTGGTTATGGCATCACTGTGCAATGAACATGAGTCACTGCTCTAACAGGCTGAATTACGACTCCTTGCTCGCCGAGTTTAAAACAGAGGAAGGCAGCTTAAGCAAATGGAAGGGCCTAAGCATGTGAAAAATGTTCCCTTTTCAAAACTGCCATTAGCCAATTGGAAATCTCTGTATTTGGGTTGCAAGTCTATGCCAAGTCTCTGTCTGAGCTCAGTTCAAACACTCAGGCTATATAATCCCTTCCAGTCTGGGCTCATAATGGAAATGCCAACAGACCGTTAAGCACAGCGGTATTGCCAGGTTTTGCTATAATTAAACACACACAGGAAAAGGTATAAATAACCAGGTTAAATTAAGGCAGGGGGCTGTGACTGAAGGGATCTCCGGGAAAGCCTGAAACCTGGTTGTGCCTGACTGGTTCAGGGGTGGTCGACAGGGGACTTGGGATTTGTGCCTGGCTCAGGTGAACGCTCTCTAGCAGATGCTGCGTATTGAAGTGAAGTCAGCTGGCAACAAGCCCCTGCAGAGCATGATGTTGCAGCCCCCAGGTCTGTGCTCCTGCCCTTGAGGAGCAGCTAAGCCTCATCTTACAGAAAGCCAGGTGAGGGGGGAAATGGGAGCCTTGCTGCCTTCTGAGTCACACTTGACCTTGCTGGGTTTACTTGCCCTGTTGGGGGCCCATGTTTGTTGTTTGCCACCTTGTCCTCATTTCCACAACAACCAGATGAAGTGGCCTGAGGAAATTATGATGCAGGAGCCATAGATAGAAAAAGTTAAATATATAGCAAAGAAAGAGTGGCAGAAGAGGCAGAGACTTCCTTCTGGGATGCTGGTTCCTGCAGACCACCTGGTACACAGCCTGCAGGTGCCCCAAGGGAAGCACCTCTCTGCAGCACGCAGGCATCGCAAAGGGGCCAGCAGAGACACGGCAGGATCCGCTCCCTCCTCTCTGCAGATTGTTCCCACTTTGACATCCCAGCTGTCTGGCAATAAACCCTCCTGTATGTAAATGCTGGGGAAAGGGGGAACACCCCCAAAGGGGACACTGACTTAGGTGTGCCAGCGGACAAGTAAAACTAGAAAAAAGGCAGATTCACAAGAGAAACACTCCCAAGCCAGCCTTTTTCCCTCTGATGATGTGTGTAAGGAACACCACAGGAATGCTGCAGGACTCTCAGGGAAGGCAGCGTAGGCTGCAGGATGCACCAATGCCACTGCACAGTCCCATCCTCACTCGGGGCAGCAGTGCCAGGTCCAGAGCTTTGCAGCAGAATTAGCTGCACGCACACATCCCTCATGGTTTTCCTCTTGCAACTCCAGCTCAGTTTGAATGAGTTTTCTGGGCCAACTCTTCTAAATTTGTATCAGTATCCAGGGAGCTTTAGTAAATAGCACAGTAAATATTTGGTTTTGATATTGGTATTTCAAAAAGACAATGAGGCAGCAGCCATGCACCAGGACACGGCCACGCGTGCGACCTCAGGCGATCGTGGAGCTCACCCCGCGGCCAAACACCGAGTCTCGCTTTTCTGTCTAAAGAAATAACTTCCCTGGGACTAATGTGAAAAAGGCCCCCTCCACTGAAACCAGATCCATGCATGTTCTAGCACATACACATCATTGTGTATGGTCGTAGATCTTTTTGACCAGAGTCGTCATGCACCAAATCTTGCACTTTCCAAAAAAAGAAAAAGCTCATTTCCAGCCTGCAAGACCAACTCTGACCTCAGCTTGTGCTTCCCCAGCTGAGCTAATAGCACTCCCAACCCCCAAAATATGGAGGCAGCTCAGAATGGAAATGTTAAAGAGCCGTAATTCCAGAGGATGTGAATGGCTAATTCTGTACATTCAGATGAAACAGAGGGGGAATATACTGAATGGAGCCCATGTATAAGATCATATGAAATGTAAAAAGACTTGTTGTTCAGCGCACACACTGCCTCTTCAATCTAGTTCTGTTTAAATGCCCATTCTTTTCGTTTGGCATCTCCTTGTCCCTCGATGGCTGAATCAAAAGAGGAACGAAATAATGACACAAAGATTTTTAAAAACTCAGCTCCAGCTGCAGCAGGGAGAAGCCTGAAGCGAAACGTGAGAGCGTACGGCTCTTTGTTAAGGCTTCCTTGGCTATAGAATATGGTATATGAAACGCCTGGCGGATCCCGTTTGGTCCTATGGAGGGAGAGCTCTTAAGGTGGCTCTCTTGGGTTTGTGCAGGATTGAGGGAAGTGTTCCCCACATTTGCAGGCAGCAAGCGTCCCACCTGCAGAGACCCTAGGGCCCAGATGGCTCCCCCTCCCAGCACCCCGGGGGCCCAGGGCACTCTCTCCCCTGACAGTGGGTGGTCCAGCCTTTTTTTGTCTTTTGCTTCATTGTAGCTGCCACTTTACGGGAAACCAAACTCAGCACTTCTTGTTGGGAGATGGTTCCAATTTATACAGATTTCTAAGAAATAAATACATTTTATTCCATGCCTCTAAGGTATTTTTGCATGCCCAGCTGGCAGAGCCACACATTCAACTGCTACAAAGTGCTGGTGTCAGTGGAGAGCAGCTCACAGTCCCCGGCCACAGCCTTTCCCAAACTCTGCATTTGGACGTTGGCAGAATAGTTGGTGCCCTGCAGGGACCCCAGTGTCACCATCCCAGCAGGGCTGGGACCGAGCTGGGACAAGGCTCCTGTCACCTCCATATCTCCAGCAGCCACGGGAATGTTTGGCAGGTCCTTGCACCAGATGCCTCACCACGGCCTCCTTGCAAATGCTGCTTTCTGGGACAGGGCATCATCCAGAGCATCCACTTCTGGAAAGGAAAACCACCATGGCCTCAGCCCTCTGGCAGAGGAGAAACCAGGGAGGGATGGTGTGGTACAGAGGAGGAAGCTTCCAAGGATGGGGCCAGCTCTCCCCACTGCCACTCAGTTCCCTGGCCAGTGCCATGAGCAGCAACACCAAAAAACATCCAGTAAGTGCTGTGGTGACCGGCTCCCCACAGCTGAGAAACTTGGAGCCATATTGCTTAATCTAAACAAATGTTCAGTGAACATCAACAATAATTCATTTTCCGTGGGCTGAATACTTTTCCTCTCCGAGGCCCTTCCAGCTGCTGTGGCTGATTTCTGCTTATGCCCACATGCCTTCCCCAGGACCCCCCACCTTCATGGTGATTCTCAGCATGTCCACTCACAGACACCAGCCCTTGGCACGTGCTGGGAGTGGGCTCTTTCCAGGGGTTCCCTGGGGGAAAACCCAGTGATGCTGGCATGCCCTGAGCCAGCATCAGCACTGAAGGCCCAGTATGCAACCTGTGCACCTGGACAGGCATGAAAATCGCTCCTCAGAGAAGGATTCTGTGTACTCTGTGTTACTTGGGAAGTGCAGCCCCTGTATGTTGTGCCTACCCTCACAGCTGCTGGGGCAGCACGAGCAGAGTGCCATGCCTGGACAGGCAGCAGGATGCTTCCCTGCTGCAAGGAGCACAGGTCTGCCCTGCTCAGCTCTTTGCCTGCCACGGGGATCCTTGCAAAGCACCAGGGAGAAATTTCCAAAGGCATTTGGTCACCTGAGTGCCCCTGGCTATCTTTGTTGGATCCCCGAGAGGAGGGGTGCCATGGCCACTGCTGCCTGCTGCCAGGGCCGCTCCCTGGCCACGTGTGCTGCTGGGGGACATCAGGAGACACGTCACCTGCCTGTCCCGGGGGCTGGTGAGGAGCAGCACGCTCCTCCACAGCCACGGAAGCCACCTCATGACGCCTGCATGCGTGGCTGCCAGAAGGCTGTCATAGTGCAGGGGAGGACAGCCAGAGGGGCCATGTGATCCCTCGCTGCTATTCCTGGTGCCCCGTGAGGCTGGAGGACTGTCACACGGAGTGAGGATCACCCGGCTGCAGCCTACAAGCCAGGTGAGTCCAGCTGTGGTGACAGCAAATTCCTAATTAGTTCATTACATCAGATGGCCAAACACTCAGAGTCATTACCCGAGGATGGCCTACGTGCCCGGCAGGGTGTACTCCCCTGATCCCTGCTTCCCAAAACAGGACTGGGAGAGCCAGACAAGCTCACCGTGGAAAAGGGACATGCTGTGTGGTGTGCCCAGCAGGCCAACAAGCTCCAGGTCCCGCAAACCACATGGGGAAAACCCAGGGAGACAAAGTTCCAGGCACGCAGCAAATGGCCTGAGTGTGGCTGTATGCTACAGGGCAAGGTCTCATCCTGCCCGTGCATGGATGTGGAGTGGGTGTCCCCCACAGCCATGGGGACCTGAGCACGGGATGGTGCCCAGCACAGCAGCTCCCATCCCGCTCTCCTCCACCTGAGGCTGCAGGCAGGCATTATCCTCTCCTTTCCAACCGCTGCCTGAGGGCAGAGGTCTGGGCACGCATTTGGATGCCCCTCAGCACAGTGGTGTCAGGGCAGCTCCCTGTGCGCAGGTTTGCAGAGGGATCTTCTCCCCGTGAGCTCAGCCAGACACCGTGTGAGTGCTGATGGTGGCTCAGAGCCTGCCACACACCCACTCCTGCAGCACCACAGAGCACTGGCACTGCTGCCGCCGAGGTAGCACAGACAGGTTTGGCAGGGATTTATGTATCTTGGAGTAGCTTTCCCTGTGGTGGTAGCTGGAACTGATTCTGAATACTTAGCTGGTTTAATATGAAAACAGAAATCCCTGGATTGACAGCTTGTCCGAGCAAGGCACTGTTTGGGTTCCTGGCAGCCAAGCAGTGAGAACTAATGCTGGTCACAGGGTGGAGGTAAGAAACTGCAGGCCCAGCTGAGCAGCTGGGCTCTTCTCCATGCTTCATCTGAAGTTTAGATGCTCTTCTTTCCTTGAGCCAGGCTAACACAGGGTGGCAAAGTGTGCCCTCGTCGTGCCTGCGATGCCAATGGCTTGGAGGTGCTGCAAAGTGCAAAACCAGGCAGGGACCTCCTGCCCACCACAATGTGGAAGCATCTATGTCACTACAGGATGCTATGGGTGTGCTGTAGTGACATAGATGTATCCTGTCTTCCTCCTGCATCCCCTTGTGGCCCCAGGGGCACCTCACTCCACTGGATGGAGAGTTCTCCTCTTGCCTGGTCTCTGGATGAAGGATCGTGCAGGATGCAGGATGCCACTGAAGCATGGACAACTTTAGAGTAACCACCACCCAGCACACAGCAATCCTACCTAACTGGTTCAGACAAGGGGTGATGAAAAGCCCTGTGTCCTGCTGAAACCACTGTGGGATTTAGGGCAGGCAGGTAGGATCCAAGCTAGAGCAGGACCAAAGCGCCTGAACTGGTGCCCAGACAGTTCCAAGGGCACCACCAGATCTGCATGATACCATTCCTGGGGCACAGCTGGCCATGCTGAAGGGGTCAGTGCTGCAGCACCATCCTTGCCCATCCCCTAAATAACATGAGTGCTGCTGAAAAATGGGGCCCAGCCACTGCAAGCACTGTGCTGGCACTTTCTGTGGGGTCCCTGGCCCCCCACCTCAGGACAGCTCTGCTCCTGCATAGTGGCACGGGGGTGGCACATGGGTAAGTACCCCCAGCAGGAACTGGGTCGATGTGCTCTTTGGAAAAGCCATGTTAGACTTCCTCTCCTGGAGAAGAGCTTCTCTCAGAGTCTCATCCAGAGCTCCCCTGGAGTAGCTCTGCACCTCCAACACTCCCGAGAAGGAAACCTCACCAATGCAGGCAGACAAAGCTGCCTCTGAAGAAAATTTCATTCCCCATGTGACAGAATGCGCAGGGTGCATAGGAAGGCAGTGATTGTCCCAGCTCACTCCCTGCTGGGAACAGCAAGGGCTGGCTCCTGGCACATTGCAGGCACGATCCGCACCCGCCCCAGGGGGAGAGGGAAGCTGTGGGGCTGTGCTCGGTCACTGCTTCCGCTCAGTCACCCGCCCCACAGTGCCAGCGAAGCTATTGTCCTGGTCCCTACAGTGGGAAATCCCAGACTCAGATGGAAATGACCAACACATAAAGTCGCAGGTGAGCCTCGGAGGCCCCAGAAACGAACAAAAAAAAAAAAAAAAAAAAAAAAAAAAAAAAAGGCTTTTCCTCCTCTCCTATTATCAAAGCACCAGGCAGACCTCACTTTCTGCCTCTGCCAGCAAATATCAGGGAGTTACTCAGCTGCTTCTTCTGGCTTTCCCCACCGAAGGGGATCTCTGATGCAAGTGGTGGGTCACTGGAGAGCAGGATGTGGGGCTGTGAGCACACCCCAGGGCACAAAGAAGCTGCAGGAGAAGAGGATGCCCCGGCACTGCCCTGCGAGGCCGGGCATGGGAAAGGGCAGCAGGGACTTTGCTGATCGCACGGGGCGGCTGTGCCCTCCAAAGCCCAGCCTGCTCCCGGCACCCCAACCCGGGAGTGCCCACAGGGCACCGAGGGGCCCGTGGAGAGCAGCGCTGCGCCACGCCGGGGTCCGAAGTCGCGGACACGGCGGCAGTCCGGCGTAAAACCCGCGCGGTCCCGCTCTCCCGGGGCGCGGGCAGGCGGGCGGTGCCGGTGCCGGTGCCGGATCCATATCCATGTCCGTGTCCGTGTCCATCTCCTCGAGGACACCTTAACGGCGGTGCCCGCGGGCGCCTCCCGCCGCCCGCCCCGCTCGCTCCCGCCGCTCCTCGGGGGAAGCAGCTGACTCGGGGCGGCTGCCAGCGCTGCTGGCTGCTGGATCCGGCCGCGGCAACGTGCAGCCCGACATGTAAACCGGGCAGGCCTATGCTAATGGCGGGGGGAGGGAGCCTGGCGCAGGGGCGAGGGGGACGGAGGTGGAGGCCGGAGCACAGCCAGAAAATTCCCCCCCTCTCCGCCCCCCCGCTTCTCCATCACCACCTCCCCGCATCCATCTGCCTCCCCTCCTCCTCCTCCATTCATAAAATCCGGGCGGCACTGCCACCTACCGTAGCTGCGAGGGCCGGCCCGCCGCTCCGCTGGGCCCGCTGGCAGCCCCCAGCCCAGCCCCCAGCCCAGCCCCCTGCCCGCGGCTCCCGTCCCCGCAGCCTCCCCAAAGCCCACACCAGACTTCCCACGGGGCAGAACGGCAATGCTGTCCCTGCCCTCAACACCAAGTTGGGGTCTCTCCGCCCAGCCCCCCAGCCCAGCCTCAGGTGTGCCCCGGCTGTATTTGGGGTGGTCTCCTCGGGGTGAGCACCGCCGAGAGCTCAGCCCCACCGCCGCCCAACCTGCTGGAAATCGGAAGACAGAGACGGCAGTCTCCTACCTATGCTGTCTGCTTTCCCACCCATAGGGAAACCCCCAGCTCCTGTTTCCAAGCACCTCCTTGAAACCACAAAGCCCTCTCTCGGCACGGGGGAGATAGAGCAGATAAAAGTCTGAGACAAGTCATGGGCCTTAGGTTTCAAAAAGAGAGATTAAAGTAGCACATACCCGCCAGGAGAAGGGTGAGTGAAGCCGTCAGTCATAGTCCCTGCTCAGGAAAAAACCCTCCCAGGGCCGAGCAACCCCCTCCAGGAAGAGACACTGAGGGGCAGCCCCTTTTCCTCGGCAATCCCTTTCCAATTCCCTGCTGGGGAGGGCCGAGACTCCCACCGCCCTCTCCTTCCTTTGTAGCGTTCTACTCTCCCTTCTCAGCGCACAATGGGGCAATCCCTAGTTGGGTCTGATTCCACATCCCTTACCAGCACCCACAGGAATAAACTCCTGTGCCTTCCCACACCAGGGGACTCTCCCCAGTCCCGCATTACTTGCTTTTCCTTCCTTCCTCCCTCCCTCCCTCTCCCCTAACAAAGGATAGATATCCCCAGTCAGTAAAGATGGCAACCCCACAGGCCAGTGGGAAGTGAGCAGCCCTGCAGGGCAGCAGGGCCGCACCTCCAGGCCCGTGGGCACAGGAACAGGAACAGCAGGCGCTCTGGCCAGGTGTCCCCCCTGGCAGCGTTTCAGCTCACACCAGCCTCCCTCTTTGTTCACCACAGTTCCCCCCACCAGGACTAAAGCCTCGATGAAGTGGGAGAAAGGGAAGAGGGGGAATTTGGACAGGCCCAACAGAACCTGCACGGGGGTCAGTGTGTGCAATGCCTGTGCAGGTGGAAGACCTTGTGCTTGAAGCTGAATGGGGAACACTGAGCATCTCTACAGGGAACAGAGGGAGGGAGGGAAGGAGGGAGGGAGAGAGGAAAAAAAAATCTTGTGAGTGCAGAGTTTGCAAAATGAGCTGGTGGTAAATAGCTGGAGGATAGACAGCGTCTCTGTACGTGAGGCGCAGCACGGAGAGCTGCACCTGAGCGAGGCTGGGCCACTGCTCGCTCCAGCATCACACGTCACTCACTGATGCATCCTCCTCCCCAGCCTGCTCTCTCTGCACCAGCTCCCCCGCCTCCACCACGAAATGCAGTGGGAAAAATGGGTTCCCCCCACGCTCAGTGCAGCCACAAAGCAGAGCTGGGAGAAGCACAACCGAACTTGATTCAAGGTCCAGCAGGTGCCTGTCAAGGGAGATTCAGTCCCACGAACCTCCTGATCCCCTTTTCCTGCTGGGAGCCCACAGCCCCTCGGGCTCAGTGTCTCCCCACGCCCCCGCTCAGCTGCTTTCTTCCCTGAGCAATGGCAGCCGTGTTTGCCAACACTCCCTGCTCGCTAGTGCTGCTATCCAAGGCCCTTTGTTCCCCTCGCCGTGCAGCCTTCCTCCGCATTCCGCGGCCAGACGCTGAGGCCCGACAAAACTCATCTCACCTGGGGTGCTCCAGACGGGAGACCACCAGCTTTCCCCTCCCTCCTCTGAAAGACCAGGCAAAACTCACACAGCCCCTGGAAAACGCGTCTCCCTCCCTACGTAGGAAAAGGAAGAGCAGGCATCCTTTCCCGGGAGAGAGGGGCGCCCAGGAGTGTGGGTGCCAGCTCACCGTGCCCCTGTGTGCCGCTTTGCGGGGCGCTCCCCGGGCGGGCCGGGGTGGCCGGTCCAGGGCGGCAGCCGGCGGTCCCGCCGCCCGGGGCCGGGGAAGGCAGCCCGGCACCCGCCTGACACCCTGTGGCCGCCTGCCGCCTTGCAGGGACGGGGAGCGGGACGGGATGGGGATGGGCATGGGCATGGGGATGGGGGTGGGGATGGGCATGGGGATGCTGCGTGGGAAGGGGCACACAGGATCTCTTAGCGGAGCAAAGCTGACAGGAGCAGGGTGGAACCGCAGGCCAGGCACATGCCTGGCTCCTGCCACCCGCCATGCAGGGATGAAATGCTGCATACTTTAATAAAGCGGCACACACGTGTCCCAGCAGTTTCCATAAGTGCCCATGGATTCAGCCCAGCACGTCCAGGAGGAAAAGAATTTCAATTTACTGCTAGATGATGCCACAGGCTCATATGAGTGTACAGAACGTCTTGCACTATGCAGCGTGTGACAGCGGGGGCTGCTATAATAATGCCCCAACAGATGGGAGGCTCCTAAGAACATCCACATGGGTTTCAAGCCCCTCAGAAAGTCTTCCCTAATGCACAGCAAGGCCTTTTCCCTGTTCCTCCCTGGCTTCACTCACCTCCTGCCGGAAGGATGAATTTTTACTTTCCAAAGCACAAGGGCTAGGGTCTCTGCAGGGGCTGCAGTAAAACATTGCTATTGGCACACCACCCACCCCACAGAGCGCCCTCTTGTTGCATCCACATGTGAAGTGTGAGGGTCACAGTGACCACGTGTGGCATTTGTCCCGCCCAGGTCGGGATGGGGGACACCCTCGTGCCAGAGTGCCACGCCTGGCAATTCCCATTGCTCAGCGCTGAGCCTGCAGCACGGCCGAGGCAGCAGCAGCAGCAGCTGTGCCGCTGCAGGACCCCAGCCCAGGGAAACTCCTGCAGCAGATGTGGGGGGAGCTCGCACTCACCCTTCTTAGGGAAGTGGGAGGAATGGCTCCATGTGGTGCTCCAGGGAAGTTACTGATACTGAGCAGCCTTCTCTTGCTCATCCCTGGAAGAGCTGCCAGTGCACTGGGGGCAGGGGGAGGTGAAGATGCGTTTCTTGAGAGCTAAGCCTCCTTGGAGCGGGAGGCCCTTGCTCCTGATGATCTCCTAGGTAACCCAAATGAAGCCCTGCGACCTTGATAGGAAAGCTTATCTCCATTTAGGAGGGAATCCTTTGTGTACTCTTACTAACCTGCCTCCGTTTTAGAAACCCCAGTGGAGGTCCCACCCGTTCTCCTCTCAAGGCCTTGAAAGGAGTCCTCCAAACCCCACCAAGCATGGCACATGGCTTGATTCTCCTGCAGGAACATCAGCTGCACCCATGGAGCATTCATTCCTGGCCTCCCTGGGCATCCACAGCTCCGCAGCCTCTGCAGAAGAAAGGCCGTGTCTCATTCCCAGGCATTCCTGGGGCAGAGCTCCCCTTGCTGAGCGCTCATTGGCAGCAGGGCAGTGGAGCCATCGGCTGCTTTCTCTGCCCTGACTTTCTGTGGCTGCAGCCTGGAGAGATTCTGACCCGATACTCTGCCCCCGCACGTCCCTCTGGCTGGAACCCAGCGGGAATAAGCGGAGACATTCAGCTGATGCATCGCAGGGGAACCATTTTAATTAAAAGTGATGCTTTGGTCAGCGGGGTACGGACTTCTTTGGGAATACAGGGAGGAAAAGTGAGCAGGGTGAGCAATGGAGAGGGGGGTGGAGGAGATGTGCCTTGTCAGGGTTAGCTCTGAACTCAGCAGCTTTGCCAGGGAAGTGGGAAGTGGCAGAGTGAGCTCAATCCTCAGAGGCCTTACCGTGGGGCTGGTGCTCTTGGCAATGCTTAACAGTATCCTGGAAGCCTGGTGCAAACTGGGGTATGTCCTCCCCCCAAACTCGAAGCATTTGCTGCTCCCCAAATACCAATCCCTTTCCCAGCAGAGAATGGGGATGCCTGTGCACTGCTTACGGATGTTTAGGGGCCCAGGGACCTCATGTTAACTCTCTAGCTCTGCCAGAAAAGAAATCTAAAACTCAGCAGGGCCCTGCACCAGGTGGATTAGGGCAGCAAAGTGGGGAGGCACCGCAGCCGCAGGCACCTCCTGTAGGTGGGAATCACCACAAGGCCCCATGTCCTGCTGCAATCTCAGCTGCTGTGCTCACAGCTCTGCTGGCAGAGGGGATCCATCACTGCTGGAGTGTTAAGACAGAAATTACTTGTGAGGGTGAGTATGGTTTGAGGAAGAATTAGGCAAGGGGACTCCTTCTCATGCAGAAGTGAGGAATCCCCAGGGACTGGGAGGCTTGAAAGAGGGCCAAGCCCTGGTGTCCATCCTAGAAGGCCTCTCTTAGGCTGGTTTTCTAGCTAGAGCCTAGTCCACCCTGGGCATCTTCCTGCCTTCAAATAGGATGCTCTGGAAAAAGCTCCCAGACAACAAACCACACAATTATAAATTACCAGGAATGTTTTCCCATTCAAACACCCACTAGGTCTGTTTTCTACTCCAGGGACAGCCATGGTAAACCACATCCAAGCCCTGCAGGCTGCACCTGCCCACAGCCATATCCCTGGAGGAGTCAGAGGTGGAGCAGCCTCCAGCCTGGCACAGAGGCAGGTGCCATGATGGTGAGAAGTACCACACTCCTGTCCAGCAAGGATGTGTCCCACCACCTTCCCACCTTGGCTAGCAGTAGCCTGGCCATGTGGCCAGCACTGAACCCACCACATTAACCACAATTACATCTCAGGTAATGTGAGGAACATTTCCAGCCTGCACTGCTGGTTGCTGTGAAGAGCCATATTTACCAATCAGCAATAGCAAGACAGAGGGAGCATGGCAGGAGGATGGGTGGCACAGGATGGAGGTGGGGAAGTTGTGCCACCAGACCATGGCAATGCCTGGTGAGACAGCGAGGAAAGGGTGGAGAGCGACTACGTGATGCTTCTCAGGGAGAACTGATCTTATTAATAAAAGCTGCTCCTTCCCAAGGCCTTGATAATCTCTCCTGCTGCAGATTATTTACAGCTGTGGAATTTAATACTCCAATGAACAAAGCTCTCTGAAGCACAGAGGGAGCAAGCAGACTGTTAACCCTTCTGCATGGCACCAGGGGCTTTTGGCTCAGGTTTGATGTCTCACTGCTGCTGGGCCACAGGCTGCCACAGCCCCAGCAGATCTCAGCACCTATGAGGCCAGCACCCAAACCAGGCTGAGACTCGGTAGAAAGTCAACCCAAAGGCCATTCAAACTCCTGGATTCTGTTAATTTAAAAGGCAGGCCAGTGAACAGTGCTCGGAGGCAGAACTTGGGCAGGGCTGGGGGGCTGTGTTGCCAGTGAGGTGCTGCTGCATTGCACCACCAGGTAAGCACCTGACCTTACAGGTACTGGGTCAATAAACTCAGCCTCCAGGGTGAGGGCATTGTCAGCCCTAGGTAAGCTATCCACCCCTGATGTTCAGTGCCAGGTGTGAGACCTGGGAGCCTTGCTGCAAGTCTGCCACATTGCTGGGGACATAACTGCAGCACAGCGCTCCTGCTGCCTTCCCTGGGACCACAGAGCCCATGGCTGAAGTAGATGCACTAGCATATGCTCTGCAATGTAACCCCTTCCTCAGAGTGTCTTGAAATCTGGTGCATCTCAAGAGGAGGGCATAGGAACCATCAGACTTGGCTTATTGCCTGAATGGCCCCTTAAACACAGGTGATTTGGAGGGGGAGATAATAGAGTGGGCTTGAGGCACAGCCTGGCAAAATCAGAGGTGAGAGGGATGCACAGGATGGACTGGGTAATCTTATGGTCTTGGACATGGTTTGAGTGTGTGCATTGCTGAGTGGGATGGTCACAAGACAGCAGCTAGGGTAAGGGGTGGGCTGACAGATGGAGAAAGAAAGGCAAACACCAGCCTCATATGCTAAAATCCACTGACCACCCCATAACAAAGTGGCAGGGTTTGGAGCCATGACTGCAGCCTGGGTTTGGTCTGCACCTCTCTTAGCATGCCTGTACTTCAGACATTCCCCAAGGACCACACAAATTGTTGGTCTAGTTCTGCATGGCATCCTTTAAAGGATCACAGTAGCATCCCTGCCATAAACTAGGTAACTATAATCCCTAGACATGATAAACAGCCCCTATCCACCCCTCCTAGTCCATGTAGGAAAAAGCAGAATTCATGTGTGATCTTTTGTCCCCACAGTCAGTAAAAGCCCGGCTGCTGAAGTGTAGGAAACACAGAGCTTGTGCACCAGCTCTGGAGTCCCTTGGGGTGGTAGTCGCTTTATATCTCAGCAGCACTCAGCCTTTGCATAGCACCAGAGCAGCACAGAACACCTGCCCTAAAACCTCCCAGCATATGCCTCCCAGGTTATGCAGTCCCACTGCTCTGAACTTGAACCCCTCTCCCTACAGTTCCTCTCCCTGCCTTGTGATGCCATCTGCCAAGGATTTCTCAGGGCTCTTCCCCATCCTTCAACCACCCACAAAGCAGTAGCTGAAGGTTGTAGGAAGTAGTTTAACTCAGCCTCAGGTGGCCAAAAATTTGCTCAGGACAACCCACCAATGCTGCATTATCCCATTCTTAAAAGTCTTAATGTTTGTTCAGCTTCCCCCAGAAACACAAGGTACTGCCTGCCAGCCATCACTCTGCATTGGCAGTGTTTTGCCCTCGAATTTCCCTGCAAGCAAGGCAGGCTGGCAAAGTGGAGACACCAGCAGTGAAGGGAGCACAGGGAGTAGGGGAAGGGTGGATCCTGCCCCACAGAGCCTGATGGGTGTTTGGAGATCCTCCCCTGCAGGCAGGAGGGCAGCCTGGCTTCCCTCTCCCCCAGGTTCCACTGCCTGAGCTGTCAGGCCTTCATGAAGAACCTGCCTCTGCAGGGCTGCATTTGATGCCCTGGAGGTCCCCATGTCCTCAGCCCACCCCACTGCAGGTGAGGCCTCCTGGGAACATATTCCTCCTCCACAAGGCAGAGCTGAGGCAAAGTGTGGGACTAGTGAAGCCAGTCAAACCAGCTATTTCCAGATGTTAGCATTACAAAACACGGACTGGAGGCTTCCTGGAGCTGTCTAGAGCCTCTGGAAGAATGTCCAAGAGCCAAGAGTCAGGCCCTGGAAACAAGGGCAAAGATAACATCTACCAACCTACCACTTCCTCTCCTCACTTTCTACTTCTCCAAGCAAAGTTTTCTGCTGCCAGTGAAGTGGAGCCTTTCCTACCCTTCTCCAGACACCCACAGGGAATCTTGAGCATGGTTCTGAAGAGGAATGTAAACATGATTAGCAGTAAAGCTCAGGTGGCTGGGCAGCACACAACCATTGTCTTTGCTCCAGTGAAGCACAAATACAAAACCCCAAAAGCTTGTCCTGCAGAAGTAACAGGTCCTGCTGCACTGGAGATGGGCACCACCTTCCCAAGCCTCCCGTGCATCCCAGGCAGATGCTTGAGGCGAAGTGTGAAAGCTCAGGACAAAACAGCACCTGAAGTCCCTCAGCAAGGCTCCCTTAGGGATGGCCTGAAGCACAAGAGTAAAAAACACATTCTGGTCTGTTCAGCTTTGCCATCCCTGGCGAACCTAGGGTGGTCTGGTGTTGTCCGTGCCTCCAGGGAACTGCGAGTGCACCATCAGAGTGGACTGGGCATCACTCAGCCCACTGTAGCTCTGTGTGCCCCATCCCAACATGTGGTGCCTGTTTGAGTGAGCAGCACCAGGCTTGGCAGGACCAGGACATCAGGGAGCACCTCAGCTCCTCCTATCCCCTGAACACAGTGGGTGAAACATGCCCCCCAGCAGTACATGCCACCCCTAATGTTTGACTGCTGATTTCCCAATCCACATTACTCATCTTGGAGCCAAGAAGGGAGCACCATGACTTCCAATCACTGCATCATAATCCCCCAGAAATGTGAGGAAGATTTACCTCATCCATGGTCAGCATCCAGTCTTACAAGCTAGAGCAACAAATCTTTTAATCCCAAGAGATGTATCTAATTTTGGGAAGCCACATTGTGGTGCCATAGTCACAACTGGGGGCCATCAGAGGAAGACATTTTTGTCCATGTCCTGGCCTTGGCCCTGGGGAATGGTCACCAGTGCCCCTCATACTCCATATCCATAGCTATGAAGAGCAGCTCATTTGAGCTAGAGGGCAGGCTGGATATGGGGTGCAGCCTTGTAACAAAAGACCTTGGATGTCCTCCACAGGCTCTGCCTTAGGCCATGCTGTACCTTGGGGGCTTGCATGTTTATTTTTATGGAACTGCATTTGGTTCATGGAGTTTACAGCCAGCCTTCAGACACTTTCACAGCAAGCTCATATTTCCAAGGCCCAAGGGACAGCCTGTCTTTGGTGTCTAGGCCACAATACCCAGGCACATCACTCCCCAGTCTTCTGGGTAGGGTGTGTGTACTTTTCACACTGTGCACACTCACTGTAGCCAGCATGGAGGTGAGCATCCAGGTTCATTTCGAGCTCTGTTGAGCAGTGAAGCCCTGGGGCAATGAACTTCATGAGGCATCTTGTGTTTTGGGTGAAAGGAAAAATGAAAAAAAGGTAATTTTATTTCTTCCAACAGCCTGTTTGATTGAACACTGCCTCTACTGCACTCTCACAGAAGGTGAATGGATGTGCCTGATGTGTTTTCTCCACATCCTTCTTTTTATCCTTCTGTCATGAGCCCTCATTAATCTTTCTTCTTTCTAGGCTAGACACTCCTGAGCTTTCCAATTCTATTTTCTTGTTAGAGGGTGTATCTGTGACAGGCCTAGGAAAATTTCCATTCTCTATCCTTGATAAGTTCTGAGATAAGCTGACTAGCCTGGCATGCTCACTTGAGGCTCTACCACTGCAACAGCACTCAGACTAGATTCAGTGTCATTCAGCACCCCATTTCTTATGCTGTAGAACAGGAGAAACCACTCAGAAAATGAGGTGGCAAGGCTGTAGTTGATGCTAATGCACTCGGGGGAGAGCCCTTTGGGCAGTGACCACACAAGCTGTAACCTTGGGATTCTGTCCTGGCAGTGGCACCAACCCCACCCCCCTTCCCTCACTCCTAACTCTCTGCCCCCTTTACCCCCTCTGCATTGTGTCCAGCCCATTGAGTTTCCCTGATGGACACTCTTTCCCTGTCCTCCTCTATCTTGAACAGTAGCTGCAGGAGATAAACAAGTGTCCAGCTGTTTCCTTGTCGTCTTTGCTCTTCCTGGGTCATGTCAATCCTAGGCAGCCCAGCCACATTCAGATGAGATGCAGACACTTTAAAAAAGGACAGCCCTCACTTGTCTCCTCAGAAGGGCTCAGCAGGGTCCTGCCACTGCTTCTGTGTGCGGCTGGGTGGAAAATGCTGCTCAGACTGCAGTCTTGAGGCTCAGCATGCCTTCCCCTCAAGGAAGGGGATCTGGCATCTAGATGGAAGACCCTAGCCAGGAGTGACAGTGCATTCTGAGGGCTTGTTTTGCATCAGGAGAGTGGCCCAGCTCAGGGCTTCGCAGGAGAGCCAGGCTGTGCCTCCCTGCTGCCCACCCCGACTCCTGTTTTACAGCCCTCTGCGACCCATGAGCAGCATCCTGCTGCTGTCCCTGCTCTTCCCAGCCAGCTGCCAGCCCCATGGCAGTCAGAATGCTGCTTTGCACACCGATCTTCCCAGTGATCTTCCTAGACCCTGACGCCCCTCGTTACCCAGCAACCTTCCGTGGAGACAGGGCTCAAGGGCAGTGAGAATTCCCTGGCTCTCCCCGGCTCTTTTCCCGAGGGAGGAGGTCAGGCTGGGTTCCCCCCGAACCTTCCCGCGGCCGGCCGGAGCTGCGCTGCCCTGCTGAGGCAGGGGGGGTTCTGTGCTGACCCAGGGGGTTCTGCGCCGCCAGTGAGGCTGAGGCCCCGCGGGGCACGGGGCAGGCTGCCGGGCACACATGGCCACATTGCCACCTAGCCTCCCGCCCTGGGATGTGCAGCCCTGCCAGCCGAGCCTGGGCCCGTCCCCGGCTGCATCGCCCCCAGCCCGGCTGGGGTTTCAGCTCTCTCCCCCTCCTCCCAGCCCCGAAGTCACCAGCTGCTCCCCCCAGCTCTGGGGTCCATCCGCACTGCTGGCACAGGGCCACAGCCGGGGCCGCCTATCTCCCAGCCTCAGTCTCCAAGCAGATGGAAGACATCAGCTCCTTGCCGCATCCCTCCACGATAATCTGTCTCGCCCGCTTCCTCCCAGGGACACCTCTTCTCACGGCCAGCAAATCCCCAGTGCTTGCCTGTCTTTTTCCTCATCACATATCTTTCATGGGTAAGCATCTTCCCAAAGGCCATCTCTCCCTAGCCATGCAGGATGCCCTGAAAAGGACACCTCCTCCCCAACTCCCGTGGAAGAATGTCTGGGCACAAAGTCCCCACCTTCACCAGCAAATAGGCACCCTCTTGGGAGTTTCAGCTGATGCAAATCCTATATCCAAACACATGGGAATGTACAGTAACCCAAAGACCCAGCTGGAACTGAAGGGGGGGCACATTTGTAATGAGGCAAGGAGATTCCAGGACTCTGCCTTTGGCTTCCCTTTGCAGCAGGTGGCAGCTCCCCCAGAAGCTGCACAGGAGATGAGAGAATTCTTCCTAAGCATGTGTCACCCTGGAATTTTTTTCTATTGTTATATAGAAGCACGTTAATGCCAGAATAATAAACAGGGACCAGGGGAGAAAGTGACCTTCTGGCAGCAGCTGAGATAGGAAGTGTTTTGGTTTTACTTCTCTCCTCTGAGGGACTCATTCCACCTGCCTGTAGCCATCCTATAAGAAAAGAACCTGCAGGAAGAACTGCTACACAGGGAGGAAATCACATCTGCTTTCCTAGTAGGATGGATGCAAAAGGAAAAGCCTCCCATTTGGAGAGAGTTCAGCTTCAGGGGACCCCAAAGAAGGATGCCCCAAGCCAGAGCCCAGGAAACCCAGTAGCTGCTCCCAAGACAGCACTGGCTCACTGCTCAGAAGACTCTGGAACAGAGCACAGCACAGCCTGGAAGTTGAGAGCAAACAGGTATTATCCCCTGTGTAGAAACAAAAGAGGGGACCTGGAAATGAGCATCCTTGAGCAGCGTCTGCTCAAAGGAAAAGATGGAGAGTCTGGAGAACCCGCATCATCCTGGGCAAGGTTCCATCCATGTGCCCCTGCCTGCACAGGCTCTACTGCCAGAGCTCACCATCCTGCAGCCATGGCAGGGCCCAGAGCACTGGGATAGGTGGCAGCTGGCTATGGGCTCATCCACAAGCTGGACCCTTTCCCCTCAGAGAGATACTGCTACAGGCAGCACCTGGAATTTGCCAAGCACAGAGCTGTCAACATAGGCCAGGGATTTCTGCTGAGACCATATTCCTCATCAGGGGAGACAGGTAAAAACTGCAGGAGACGCACTATGGGATATGCTTAGCTTAGCTGTCTGCATGTCTGCTTATTAAGCTCTGAGATTAAGGATTTAGTTCCACACGTCTCAGTTTACTTAGAACTAAAGCATCACTTCACATTTTAATCTCAAGTATGCTGCATTGTCTTGCCCGCTTCCTCTCGTGCCCTCTCCCCATGACCTCTTCCTCAGCAAAATGCTGGAAAGTTATTAGCAAATATTATGTGAAATGTTTAATATCCAAACAGCAGGGTCTGGCATCCCATGAGAAATTCAGAGCCCCTATGGTCAGGACAAGAAAAACAAGGATTGTTTGCAGGCGCCCAGGTCCTGCTGGTCGATGCTTTGAGGCTGGAGTTGTTGTTAAGCAAAAATCTCACAGTAAAGTATCCCTTTAGACAAGTTATAAACCAGGCTAGGCAGGAATGAGGTATTCAGCTGGGGTGAAATCCACTTCAGCTCTACCCACAGACTGTGCACAGAAACAAAATACCCCCTACAAGTGCTACTTCAAATGCTATTCTCCAGCACTGTGTTAGTGGAAGGCATTTTCCTCTTCTCTTCTCAAAAGCACTTACATTAAGGAAGGCTGAGCTCCTTTTGCCTGCAGGAAGGCCAGGACAGACCTGTCAATTTGCTTATGATTTATTAAAAAATTATAGAAGTATTTGTTTAGTGTTTATCAGGGTTGGAGGAGTTTCAAAAGTTGCAGAAGGCTTTCTAAAGCAAGACCTCAGAGCAATTGAGTGGCATAAACACTTTCCCTAAAATTGCATAAAAGCATATATCCTTTTTCTACTCCAAATATGATCCAGAAACAAATCTAACCATGAAAAATAAGGGCAATGGACAATGTCTGAGACATCAGGCTGTGCCATGTCCTTGTGACACTGAAGCAAAACCCACCCAAGGGAGGGAGGCCAGTCACACTTTTTACTGTGACTGCCACGCACAGTTTGCTCACTGTCCCACTTAGAGAAACAGCATAAACATCTCTGAGCACACAGAGTTCCTCCTGGAAGTTGACTGCACTCAGATTGACTGGAAACACTGACTTCAACCAGGCGAGCATCTGCTCTGCTCCTGTGCCATTGGGCACACACTTACGGAGGAGGCAAGCCCAGGGCTTAAAGGCAATGCCTATGGGGCACAGAGGACTTGGACCAGCAAACCAAACATTGCCCAGCCCCCAGACAACAGCAAACAAGGAACATGCTGCCAGCAGCATGATTCTGCTTTCCCACAGAACTGAGTTCACAGGGAAATTTTACTTAATGGGACAGTGCCATTACTTAAAGGTTAATATTGAAATTAAACCTATAGTGTAATCTTTTCTGTGATACCTGGAGCAATGGAGTTGGAGGGGGTCCAGGGCTCACTTTTTCCAGGGACAATGTGGATTTCACAGTGAGGACCATGGGGCAGATACATCTGCAAGGAGTAACTGGAGTGTGCGATAGCTCAGCACTGCATTCTTTAGATCTTCACACTGAGGCAATGCAGAGCCAAAGTAAGGAGCTTTCCCAGCATAAGAGGAAGAGGAGGCAGAAGGGCAAGGAGCAGCCAGCCACCACTGCCACCCGACCTGTGAGGAACAGGCCTAACTGCTGCTGACTGCGCCCCTGCACCCTCTTCCCCAGCCCTGCTATGTCTACGAGTGCTCTGCACTGATGTCCCTTCACCAGTCACCAGCACCAAGTTTCTCTGCTCAGCTCCATAGAACAGCAGCTCTTTGGCTGCTGGATCCCAACCAGTCCTGAAAGCAACAGAGTAGCATTTGCCCATTTCTGTACCTAAGCTTAGGAAACTGGACAACAGCCAACCTCACCAATAGCCCACCTCAGATGATGTCTGACAGTGGTCCCAAGAAGCAGCCCAAAAGGAAGCTTCTTTCTGTGGTCCTTTCAATCTGAACCCAGCCCTTGCATTTATCTGAGAACACAGTTTTCAGGGGTTGGTCAGGTGGAGAGCACAGGCTGCATCTCAGCTCACCCTCTGGCTCCCTCTTCAGCTCCCTTTCCTACCTACTTGTGCTTCCCAGTCTCTGGTATGCCCTGTTCAAGCACACAACACTGAAGGGTGTTGCAGGCCACCGTGCCCTCCTCATTCTAATTGTTCCTAAATATTTCTCTTAGGCAAAGAGAGAAACCAGTCCTTTTATTTAATGTGCCCAAAGCACCCATAATGCATTATGTATCTCTCCTACTCTACTACTTGTGAATCCATTTTGTAGACCTCCGGTATCACTGGGCCAGGGATTGAGTCTTATTCCTGGGGAACTGGGAAAGGCAGAAATAGGGAAAAGAGAACACAAGCAATACGGCACAAGGATTTTCACGGTCTCATTTTAATGATGACAGACCAGATTAACACCACAGGAGGAATAAGGGTGAAGGACTATTTCCCAAACATACTGCAGGTGTTCTGTGAAATCAATCAACCTTCTTTTGGAGAAAAAAAAAAATTCAATATTTAAATTAGTTGCTTGAAATTCTTAAAAGGGAGGAGATATTCTTGGTGAACATCAGCTTTTTCATGTTTCACCGGCTTCTGGAAAAGGACCAAGGAACAGCTACTGCATGAAAAGATATAGAAGGGTTGCTGAAGACCTCTCAGCATTCATACAAAGTTGCGGGCAATGGCCAATACTTTAGAGAACTCGCCTTCTCTTCTTCTCAGTGTATAGGGTATTGGTGTTCTTATTCTAGTGCCTATTGGGTTCCCATTATCTTCTATTAGTACCACATTGTTGGAATCAAATCTAGGCGTCATGGTGGGACCTGGCATCTTGTGCCCTACAATTAAAGCCTTCTTCTTTTCTCCTTTGATAGCCAGAAGGATCTTATCTCCAACCTTGCCAACTCCAGTCTTGTTATACACGTGGATACATTTTGGTGGCCTGTGGTAGGGCGTGTTCCCCAAGGCGCTGTTGTCCACCACTCGCACGCGGGTGAGTTTCTGTATTGCTCGGCACGCTCCGGTGATGCTACCAAAGACAGGAGAGAATGACAGACACATCTCCTCAATAATCCGTGGGGAGCAAAGGCAAACCCAGAACAGAATCTTGTCATTACACAAACCACTCAAAAGGCACCAACAACGAATAGATACCATATGGGTGACACACTGACTGCATTCAGTGTGCTCTTTGAAAGCCAGATGCTACTTGGGGCTTTGCACACTCTTTACTAAATGTCAAATACAAAATGACCTTTCTACTCCAAAACACAACTAAAGATGGCATGAAGAGTGGCTTGCATACCATGGGCTTTTTAGCAACTGCAGATGATGATGCAGCTTCAATCTACAAGCTACAAAAATGTGCTCACTTCTGTTTCAAAAAGCCTGCAGGAAGCTAAGACTCAAGTCAGGCTCCTTCAATCTTGCACACAGTACCCAGCACTAAGAACTTTTATGATCCACCTTCCTTTCACCGAAGTCTGTGAGTCTCACAGTTTATTCTGTTCTCAGTAAAACATCTGAGGTACTTCTGTGGCTGTCCTAAGCTGTTCTCAACTAGAATCTAAGAGATCACCACCATCCCCAAGCAGAAGGAATCCAGAAAGACACAGTCTCTTCTGTATGCTTGCTTTGTGGAAGTAAGAAACAACAAACTGCACAATACTAGTTGTTAGGTCCTACTCTGAATATTCTTGGGAACAGCAGGAACATACTACCTTATAGAAACCATTATTTTTTTATTCAGTGAGCTCAAACTCAAGGGATTTGTTGCTTGTCTTCAAATGACACCCAAACACAGACCATTGGAAAAGAAGGAAGATCCTCTCTGCTGCTGAACAACTGCTTTGCAATGAGGTACTAGAAACATGCTGGCCAGAGCTGCAGGAATGCCAAACTGCTGCCAGCTGAACTACTCAGTGACAGCATATGGAAGCAACCTAACCATTCATCTTGTTTTTCAGAAGTGTGCAAAGTAAATAGGGACCATCATCCCTTCTTGAAGAGGAGAGGCCTGTATTTGCAAAGCTACCTAAAAGATGAGCATGCACACCAAATGTGGTGTGGATGGACATCAGCTGAAGCAGGAATTTTTACACACAGTGAAGAAGGACAGTGGAGTCAATCTGCACAAGTCCAACTGCTCAAGAGGTCAAGCTCTGCCTTTCAAAATCTGTTTCCCACAGCAGAGGCCTAGTTTAGCTTTCCTCTCTCCCTCAGAAGTCACTAATCTCTGCAACCAGCCATGCCATCCCATCCAGTCCCATCCCATCCTCTGGCAGGGACTGTGGTACACCACACTCTCTCTCCTCTGCCCACCATCTGTGGCTGCACAACAGGGAAAGCAGAAGGCAGGAGACTGGAAAAAGAGAAGTGCTGTCACAGGAAGGAGCAGGGAAAACCTTGGTGGGACCAAGTGTACAACACAGCAGTAGCAAAGACATATGGATGTGACTGTCCAGGAACCACTAGACAAGAATAACTGCACTGGGAGAACTTTTTCTTTCCCTTTTTTCTTGATTTCTGCCACAGAGGAATACCTCACAAAGAAAAGGTCTCCCCATTAAGTTTTCTAAAGTCCTGTTCACCTTTATGGACTGGACTTCACCTCCCTGTCATTGTCACTTATACATGCTTTAAATGTATGCTGGCCAATGCTCTCATGCAGCCCACTTAAAGAGAAAGCCAGAAACACCTGGATTCCTCCTTGAGATAGCTCCCAGGTTGTGTATTACACAACCTAGCCCATATCTTAATCCCCCCTCTAGACCACAATCCTGAGAATGACTATTCTCATCCTTTAAACTGAAGCCCTGACCTTTCAAAGAGTTAGAGATTCCCCAAATTGGCAGAGTCTACTGTGGGATTAAACTGTAAGATTTGTGCAAAGCATTGTAAAATAGGAAGTACATAAATTTAAAACTTTAAATGCCTAGAGCCTGGGGCAAGAAACAAAAGAAAAATAACAAAATAGACACTGTTAAAGTATGAGAAAGTAATTTTTCAGATTATTTTTATTCTAAATAAATGATAAACTGTTGAATAATTTTGAGCATTGTAATTGGCTCTGCATCAGCAGGGGCTTGTTGTTGGGTTTTTTTGCACTTGCATGAGAAACACAGACACTTTCAACTTCTACTTGCACGCCCATGAATGGCTGTCAAAGGCATAAAAGCCTCCTTACACACATATGAAAATGCAGAATGCTAGGAACCTGCAAATGGAGTGCCTGGGCTCACTTTTCAACCAATGAAAGGACAAGTGTAAGATTTTTAAAAAAAGTTTATTACCCTTTTGAATTACAAATGCTCTATCTTATTCTTGATCAACTTAACAGCATCTCTTTCAACCATTAAACATTCTGAAGAAAACAAAAGCAAAATCTTAAAGTTACCTGAACTGTCGTTGGATCACAGCACTGCTTAGATGGGTTAAGGATAAACCAACTCGTCTATTCAAGAGAGCCATTTGGTAGCCAACCCTGCAGAAGAAACAAAAGAATTATTAACTCTGGAAAATGGACAGAATTTGGTTTGCTTTCTTTCCTTTACACGAATCACACACTAGGGCCTCAGCAGCTATTTAGATGCTGCAATCCACAGGACACACAGAGTGGTAGCAGCAGCTGCAGCACACCACAAGCAGATCTACAACCCCTGCCTGAATTCAGGAGACAATGTAATTCAGACACATATACTACAAAGCTGGATTCAGTATCACTGCATTGCAGTTTCCTAGACACGGAGGTAAGGGCCCTTCTGTGTGCACTGTGAAGCGTGTAACAAAAAGCAGGTTTGAGAATTTCAGATGTGAATTGGTTTAGAGGCTGCAATGCCCAGAAAAAGCCACCACGGTTACTTGTAAAAGCTACCAAGGTTACCTACAAAACCAAGCAAAAGGCCAGATAACCCACAGACTGGCATCACAGCTTCAGGAAGCAATTTGCCAGGCAAGAAACAAGCCAGAGCTCCATTGGTGAGGGCACACTCTCTCTTGGCATACAAAGGTGTTAAGCAGCCTGTTACAAGACACAGTCATGCTGCTGCCAGTCCTGCCCTGTTCGGGCTGCCCAGAGAAGAGTTCCCTGTACCTTTGCAGTGCTCACTCCAGCTGCTGTACACTGCACACCACCCTGAGTGCAGCAGAGCTGGGTTACAAGGGTAACCTCACTGAGAGCCGCACCCTCCTCCCTGCCTACGTCTGTGGCGGATCCCCAACCCCATTCTGTCAGACTGACTGGGACCAGCTTGCTACGCAGACACAAAGGCTTATCTGAACCCAGATCACTTTCCTAAACATCATTAGGGAGCCATGACCCAGGTGGTTATGTCGGCAGATCCAAGGGAAGGAAGGAAACAACGCAGACCTAGAGCCAGGCCTCTTTCAGGCCAGCTCAGGTACAGCTAAGACTTTCCACCTGACTGCAACTACCAGCATGTGACACAGCTTGCTGTGACCTTGGCAGTGTAACCAACACGTGCTCTGCTTCTCTCCTTTCAAAAGCAAACACTAAAAATCCATTGACCTCATCTCTCTCTGACAGTTCTGATGAGTTTTGGGCCAAACTATAGCAATACACTGTAAAGCCATTTTTTTAACCTTTATTTTTAAAATAAAGCTGAGTTAACTTCTCTAGGGGGAAAAAAAATACCCACAGAACCTTCAAATAGACAATGCCACAGCTCTTAATAAAACCAAGTAAAGTCCAGCCTAAATCTTAACTCCCTCTTTTATTACTTTTTTCTCCAATGTGTTTGCTTACCTGGGGATGTGTGTAAATTTTAGGGTTTGTAGCTGTTCTACAAAGCAAGTGTTACCTGAGAGCACGATGAAAAGCACAAGATGTGCACCACAGCAGTTTTGAGTGGTGCTACCTGAGCAAAGCACAGGTGCCAAACCAACTCTGTCAAACAGGCAGGTTTGGAAAAGAACAGCAACAGCCAAAGCTTACATTTATTTACTTTAAAAAAAAAAAAAAAAAGCCACTTTTCTGCGGGGTAGATGATCATCAAATGAGTTGAGGGCTTTCCCACATTCTCCTCTCTGAAATGTGACTCCAAAAAGGCTGTGTTTATGCCACATGTCTTTACCTGTGTGATCCTAATGCCTAATGACAGCAAGGCCCTGCTGCATTTACAGTTCTCCTGGCAATCAAGGTCCAATACCTGGCCTTGCTGCTGCTCAGATTTCTAAGCAAGTTCAACTATGCCGACTTGCTTTAAGCCCACAATCTGCTTGCATCCTCTTCTGCACATGAGTGTGCTGTCTCCCCATGTGAAAGAATCATGAGCTTTTGGATCCCTCTACAAAACCCAAAACTACAGCAGCAAGTTGGCCTCTCTGTTGTCTTTCATGGACACTTCTTGGGGAATTCAGAGAGCACTGTCACCCCATCTCTATTTCCTAGCAGGCATGGTAGCCTTGGTGGCTAGTGAAGGCATGTCTGCTCATCCTCATCACTACCTAAGACCAATAAGTGAGGTCTGTGAGCTCATGACAAGGCAAGGACAGCTGCAGGCTCTGGCTGCTGTCAAAGGGACAGCAGCACCAGGACCAGCATAGCCAGATGTGCTTAAAGCACATCTACAATGTGCTGAAGTGTTGCATAAACTCTGAAGTCACTCATCACTCCTGGGACAAGTCACTGTTTGTTTCTACCCCGTGGCAGCAGTGAAGGTTTGAAGTTACAAAACTACCAGCGGAAGCATCAACAGCATTAAGTGTCCAAGGACTGTTTATTTCTTCAGATGACTCAGTATCCCCTTCTCAGCTAAGAATCATTCCTCAGTACATTAAGATGTGTCACAAGCTAAGAAATTTCTTATGATTGATTATTTGGTATGAAGCATCCTGTTAGCAACTGAGTAAACAGGGGGGATGCTTCCAATTAGCAGGAGGGTTCAGGGTGGAGGGAAAAGAAGAATGCATCTATGGCATGAAGAACGGCATTCAAGGGTGCAAGTGTGTTCACACACTTGAAGAGTGAATCACAACTTCAGCTATTGTAACATGCCAGCTTCCTTTCTAGAAAGGAACAGCCAGTAGTCTGGGTCTGACTCCAGGTGCTCCTCAACCAGACCCAGTCCCAATTTGATCCCTCTGTGGCTGTGAACTTCATCTCTCCTGCCCTCAGTTTCCCCCTATGGAGCTGCTAATTACTAAACAATTAAGCTTTGAAGGGCACAGAATCTGTTCACTCTGGCACACTTGGTGCTGCCCCATGAACACTCCCAAGCTGGTGCCACAATTGAAGGCTGCTATAAATCGATGGCAGCCATCAGCCCCAGTGCCCCCAGCACTTTTCTCCTTCCCAGCACACATTGCCTCACACCAGGGGGCCTTAAAAAGGCTCAGAGGAAGCTGCACTTAGGCACAGGGAATGTATATGATCCAGGTTTGCTTCCGAAGGTGGCTCTTCGCAGGTCACCAGGTTTCAGTGCTCCCAGGTGTATGGGAAGAGTAACCCCATACCCTTCAAGCACAGCAAAATTTGTAGGAATTCCCAGAAGTCTGCCATTGGTACTACCCAACTGATACAGGCAGGAGCACAGTGCAAAATAGCCTGGACAGACAGAACACCACCACTTGCTTAGTACTTAGTCACTAATACGCTCCTGACCAAGGATTTATCTTCAAAAGGGGTTTTGGAGGTCATCTAGTCCAATCTCCTGCTCAAGCAGGATTAATTTCCAAGTTTTCCAAGCTAGGCAGGAGCAGTATTTAAATAGACACTATCCTAAAATGAGAAGCCTTGAAGGCAACTATTGATATAACATTGACCACTCATAGCTGCACCAAAGCAGCAATGAAGAATCATGCAGAGGAATCTCTTGCTGTTTCTATCCTGCTGCCCCTAATTTCTAGTAGTGGCTCTATCTCATGAAAATCACAGTCACAGAGACACTTTGCCCCTCTCCACATATCTGTTAAAAGTTATCACAGACCTCAGACAAGAGCTCAAAGTAACATTCAGAAAAAGGTGAGGAATTTGTTAATCAAATATTCACCAAAATGACCCTATTTCTACTTCACTGAATTACTTTTGAGCATGCAGTAACCTGCTACTGCAAGTACTCTTCTCAAGGACCCTTCAGCCCTACCCCAATCAATGCAAAAGACTGACACAGAATTCCAGCACTGCTCAACAAAGAAACTCTTCACCAGTTATAAACGTATGGAAGTTATTTATCCACTGCACCATTTTCATGTGCTCTAGCTATCACCTTCAGTGGTTTTCCTTGATATTAAAGAACTAACTTGTATTTGCTGAAACCTTGATTGCTGAAATCTTTTGAATGGAGAAATTCTGGAAAGTTTCATCCCAGCAAATAAAATCAGAAAACACAAAAGATACATGCACAGCATGAGCAGAGCACCTCAGGGAACTGAGACAGAGCAAGGACCTGTGCCAGACAAGGAAGAGAGGATTACATACCCACTACAAATGAACATCAGGGCACACAGCACCAAGAAAGGAAGCCCTGTGTCCCCCCAACACACACTCCCATCACCTCCCTTAAGCTGGCTTTAGCACTTATGTAAATCAGTTTTCAGCTAGCTCAGCCTGAGGGCACATGAACCCTGCTGCAAGGCAATGTGGAGCAACACAAGAGTGGGACTTCTCCCACTGGCAACCCAGCCTCATGTGGTGACAGTATCTCCAAAGAAACACCAGGAGACTTGGACAAGAAAAGAATCTCTTGTCATTTCAGCAAAAACGTTGGTGTGCTTCACAAGAATGGTCTGCATGAATCTGCTCTGCTAATACACAGCCATGGGAGCACTGAAAAGGTCTGCATCTGAACACTGCAGAAGCCAGTGCAACAGCGCTGACCAAGGTCTTATCAGTGGTGTACACCCTAAAAAACAGTCCAGGCACCATTCTTACCCTGCCTGCATCCTAGAGTAAACGTAATTTTAAAGAGTGCTGTTACCTGGCAATCCAGGAGTACTTTCCTTTTTAAGTTTTGGAGCTAACCCCTCCTCCCTATATTCCCAAGACCTCTAATTGTATAATCATTCAGCTTTTCCTTCTTTCTGTTGGCAACTCATCCAGACAGGCCCCACGGAAAACCAATGGATGTTGCAAAGAAAATCCTAAGGCCAACTACCCAGAGACAGCTGTCAAAGCCAAAGAAACCAGATAAAAATATTCTTCACTTTTATAGCAGTGACCTGATCTGCACAGTCAAACAGTGAGGACCAACATCACCTTTATTCTTTTAAAAGATCAAAACAGACATGCTCCAGGCAGCATAAAGATTTGAACTGCATCTGTCATCCAGCATTAAAACACAGGAAATGAACTCAAGGCAGTACATGCAACGCAAATGCCTAAACCCCTGCTCTGCCACTGCAGGGCTATTTATAGACTGTCTGCCACGGTGAGCTGCAGGAGCCAACTGTGAACTGGGGGACTCAATCTATTCACAGCTCTCCTCCTAAAGGAAACAATGTGATTAAAGGCTGTGTGTGTTAAAAATACACAAGATATTCATTACCAAGTCATAATTGGTTTTATATCAATGACAAAAAGACCAGGATTCACACAGAGGAATTAAGTCTTTTTAAAATCAGTTTATGAATAGGATTAGCTATTAAACAGGATATTTACTGATCCAAGCTACCAAGAGAAACTCATTACAGGTATATCAGTTACAATTTTGAAGCAAAACACACTAAGCTCATTTTCTAGACCATGATCAGGAATGGCAGATAACAAAAGAGCTGCATAAAATAAAACTTACTTTTGACATTTTAAGTATCCAGAAGTCACAACGCCAAAGTACTTATGGTACTTATTGTCCTAATATCAGAACACCTAAAATCATCCCATATATTCATATTCACAGCACTGTACTAAAATAGGGAGGGGTTATTCTCAGTGCACCAGCAGAAAATTAAGCTACAGAGAGGACAACTGTCTGTGTGAAGTCAACAGAAATGAGCAGTAGGGCAGGTACTGGACTAGCCCCAGAATTCCCTGTGGGGTTTGAGGTGAAGCCAAGAAAGGTCACTCCCCTGCCTCTCCCTTTTGGGAATCACATGTGAATTCAGAGAACTGCCCACACCATTGTAATTTTACACCGCTATCACCTCTCAAATGTCTCTTTACCGGTTTTAGAAGTATTGAGGTCCCAAGAGCAGGACAATGGTGGAAAGCCACAAGGCCAGATTTGGTTCCCAGCCCTGACCCAGGTGGCCAGCCCTCAACCAGTAAGGTGCAATCACAACCCAGACAGCAGTAACCACGCTGGGGGGAGCTGTGGCAAGGACAACACACACAAGAAGGAAGAGAAGATGTGTAGCTGTGTCTCGACCGTGAAAAAACGTCAGGAACAACTGACCTAGACTAGCTGCTCACAAAAAATGATAGTGGCTCTAGGTCTTCCTGATAAAGCTGTACCAGAAAAGGATGCCTAATGCTGTTGGAATTCAGGCTGAAGAGAAGCATGACCTGGAGACAAAGGCACGCTTGCATCACAAGGCAGTACAGAGCCACCTGTAGCTTTGGTGGCATAAGCCTCATCTCTCGCTCAGAAACTCCCCTTAACTCAGTCTCTCTCTGTCCAAAGAAGACCCTCTCAGGCAAGCCTGGAGAGCTCTGGAACCAGAGAAGCCTACAGAGCTCAGATGAGCATCTGTGTCCTGCTGTTAAAAAGGCTGGCTTGCCTACCTGCTTTTACTACAAAGATTAAGTTATTCATACTTTTAAGAAATATGTCATACAGTCTTTTCCCCCAATCGCCTCCCCTTACTCACTGGACCTCCGAAAGAGCTTTCTGGAGAATAACCAGGAAAGCACAGACGAGTGCCCACACTTCCCGAGTCCCCATGACACACGCGAGTAAATGCCACGCCTGTCAGGACACAGGAATTTTGGTCCAACTTTGCTGCATGACTACTCACACCCACAAAAGCCTAACCCCAGCACCGCAGCCCCACGCGAATTCTGAGCAAAGAACCTCTCTGAACATGCAGGAACTTCGGAAGAGTGTTTTCCCTCTCTCCCAGGCCACTCCAGTAGAAGCACAGTGTGCAAGCGACACAAAGGCTCCAGCTCCCAACTGATTTAGCGGGATGTCACCACCCTGTGTCGCGCTGCGTGACACTCGGACTCGCGCCGCGCATCTTCGGGGACAGCGTGTCTCCGTCCCTGCAGAGCAGCAGCTCATGCTCAGGGCTGACACCTCCCGAGCCCTGGGCACAGAGCACCAGGGGCACCTGCAAGCGGCTCCTTCCAGGGCATGGCCGGCACGGCCGGGACCCGGTGGCAGGGAGGGCCCGACTGTCCCCGAGGCCCACAGTTGAGCACGGCAGCGGCACAGCCCCAGCGCTGAGAGAGGCCAAGCCGCTCCGAGCCGCTCGGCCACAGGGCCGTGTGAGGGGCCGGCGCCGTGCCCGGGAAAAAGCCAGCGTGCCACGAGCAGGCCGGTCCGGCGGCGGGGTAAGGCCGGCTACCGGCCCTGCTGGGCACTGCGGTACCGAGCTAGGCTGCCCTGCGCTGCACTCCCAGCGTCCGGTCCGGTCCGGTCCGGTCCGTCCCGTCCCCGTCCCCGTCCCCGTCCCCGTCCCCGTCGCTCACGCCCCAGGCCCCGTCGCTCACGCCCCAGGCCCCGCCGCGCACCCCCGCGTGGAGCGCGCGCGCCCTACCGCCCAGCGCAGCCCCGGTGCGCACGCGCGGCGCCGCGGCCCCACCCCCCCCGCCGCTGTGCGGAGCCGGCGGCTGCGCGCCCCGCCCACTGCCGGGGCCCCGCCCCCTCGCCGAGCGCAGCCGAACCCAGCCGAACCGAGCCGAACTCGGCCGAGCCCAGCGGTCGTCGCTCGCTGCCGAGGGCGGCGGAGAGCAGCGCGGTACCGCAGCGCCCGGCCCGGCCCGGCACGGCCCGGGGAGAGCCCGTCCGCGCTTGACACGGGGTAAGGGGCCGCCGGTAAGCGGGCGGGAGCTGGGGCACCGCGGGGCGCGGCGGCCGCGGCTCCTCTAGGCCCGGAGGGTTTTTGCCGGGGGGATGGGGGGGGGGTCCGCGGTGGCGCCGTGCTGAGGGCGGGCCGGGCCGGGCGCGCGGCCGTTGCGCCGAGCCCGCGGTGGAGGCGGCCGGGCCGGGCCGGGGGCGCCGCTGCCATCTTGGGGCGGAGCGGGGCGGGGGGCGCGGTGCCCGTGCAGCGGCGTGGGCCGCCCGCCGCCCCAAGGCCGCCCGGGCTTTCCCGCTGTCCCCCGGGCGCCTGTCCTTTGCCGTCCCTCGCCTCGGCTGCTGTTGGGTAACCGGGTTTGTGCATCTCGGGGGTCGCCGGACCCCCGCCCGCGGCGCGCCCGGCTCTTCTGCGGTCGGCGCTTTTGTGCGTCGCTCCTGCAGGCACCGCCGTGAAGCAGAGCAGCAGGGCGGCAGGAGGGATGTTCCGAGGGTGGTGGGAGTAGCGCGGAGTTTTCTGATCCTGCCCTGCTTATCCTCCCCTGCAATACTCGACAAAGGCTGTCGGATACAGCTCATGTCCGTGGCCAGATAGCCAAGCAGTCCCTTTTTGCTCTTGTCTCGGTCGCCAACCGCTCCACATCAGTAAGCCATGTTTTTTTCTTCTTGCTGTAGAGTGCACCCTTTATGTAGCTACCCACTGGAGGGGGCATCACGCCAAAAATCTGCAATGTGGCTGCAGTTACACCGGTGTTCTCAGCAGGTTTGGTAGCTCTCAGCTAGATGGAGAGCAGGTGTTTTGGCAATTTGAGGTTCTGGGCACCTCCCTCCCTTGCTCATCTCGATAGTAGAAGTTAGAAACAAAAAGCTTATCAGTGTGTGCTCAGGGTGACTAATTTAGTTGTGTATATCCTAGAGGAGTCCCTTCTCTCCTGGATTTGTCTGTTACTGTGAAAGTGCCTTGCTCCATAGTGTCATTCTCTGGAGGAAGCACACACGGAAGGCCATGGGCTGTGGGGCAGGAGCATCCGATCAGCGGCGGTCACAAAGGGGTCACAAAGGGTTGCGTGGCTCAGGCGCCTTTTGGGTGGTGCCGCCGATGCCTCACCTGAGTGTGGGACAGAGCCTTTGCAAGTGCATGGCGGGGACCAGTGCCCTCCCCTCCAAACAACCATGCTGTACAGCCCCTAATAGCTTTTATTACTCTTAATGCTTCTGAGAGAGGCAGAGCTGACTACTCAGCTCGTAACTGACTCCAGGAGGACTCCATTCAACCAGAAATAGCAAAGCATTACTTCTAATGACTGCAATTAGCTGGTATCTACCGAGGAAGGCCTTTTTCATCTTGAGCCTTTTAGTAGTAGGAATACGCTATCTTTATGGGGAGAGAAGTCCATTCTGCAGTCTTCACCTGGATACCAAAAGAGCAAAATAAACATGAAAGAACGTGCCTTTGAGGGGATTGGGAAGAGGCTCTGGTTTGACTCATAAGTATGTTTTGTTGCAATAAGTTTGCTCTATTTTTGTCTGTTCCTGTCTTTGGTAACCTTGGAAGGAACTGAAGCTACTGTATTTTCTGGGGGTGTCCGTTTTCATGTCAAGAAGGCATCGCCACGAGGCTTTCCAATGCTCCATTTTCTTACCCTTTGACCAGAGCATAGTGTAACTGTCCTAAATTGTTCTGAAGCCATGAGTTGAGACAAGAAAAGAAAAATCCTGAGTGTACTTTGCTTCTAGTTTGTGTGTGGGGGTTTAATTTTATTTTTTCTTTCTGGGCCTAAAGTATCCTTGGTTATATTTTTCAGCTTTCTGCAGTAATAACGTGGGCTAGGAACTTGCTTGGAGGGATTTTTATATGGTTTTCATGGAAAATAAATCTTCACAAAATCTCTTCGTTCTGGCAACTAGAACTTCCAGAAAATCCCAGGTAGCGTGAGATTTCAACAAAACCTTGAGAGCTGGCAGTGCCCAGGCCCTGGTGTTTGTCTGTTGCTGGTGACACTTTGTGTGAGCCCCGCAGCGTCCTGCCGGCAGCTCCTCTGCCACCCGCCCGTCCGCACCGAGGGGCAAGCCCAGCCTGCCTGCTGTCCTCCTTTCCTTTCCTGGAGCTGTGAGTGCCCCAGCTCCATCCTGGTGGCCAGGGTGAGGCTGTGTGCTGAAAACCCAAGGGCTGCAGGCAGCACCTCCCGCTCCCACCCAGGGCAAATGGGACCCGTGTCATCTGGTGTCATCTGACGTGAAGCTGCGCAGCCGTGCGGTGCTTGGGGAGGGAGGAGGCCCTGGGTGTAGGGTACTCCGTGTGTGCTGTTAATTCCAGACAGCGCTGGTTATGGATCCTGTGGCTGATTTGCATATCAAAGCATCTGAGAGCTCTGCCGTGGGTAGGGATGGGCAAGGATGATAAGGCTTGCTGGAGGCTGGGGCTGCATCTTTTCCGTGGCTTTTTGTGGCACACAGATGAGACAAGATGATGGGAATGTTTGGAAAATGGAGTTTGTATCCGTGTCCTTGAATGACAGATCCATAAAGGCTTTTTTAATCTAGCAGCTGCTTTCCTGAGGGTGGAAACCAGGCAATTCTTGGTGACAGTCCCTTAGGCTGCTCCTTCCCTGCCTCCTGCTGCCACTGGGAGCTTGCTGGGTAGCCCACAGTGTGGAGCCCTGCGTGTGAACACACACATCCCCCCTCCCCATCATCCAGAGCTCCTGCAGCAAATGGCCAGTGTGCCAGCCTGCTGCTTGTTCTCCACACTGCCTCTCACACAAGGAGGCAGAGGCCCTGCTTGGAGCCTCAAAGCAAGGGGGCAGATTTCTGCTGCCTGAACTGGCTCTGCAGGGTCTTTCGGGATAGTTGGTGGGGGGGAAACAGGGAATGGCAGAGCCTTGAATGGGCCATGGCCTCTGAGATACTGAATGAGTCAGAGGAGGGTTTGGCTGTGTCTGGTCTCAGTAAAGCTGTCTGTTCTTCCTCCTGGCGCTGGAAATGAACCTGGGGACCTTCAAGCTTGTTTGCAGGCTGAGCTGGAAACTGAAATGCAAGTTTCCAGGAAGGGAGAGAGGTGGGGGTCCCTGTGTCCCTCTGCCACTTTGATCTCAGCACTTTGATCTGTGCTGCTGGCACTGATGCTCCAGCCCCAAAGGACCACACCATGAGGCAGGTGGCCTGTCCAAAGGTAGCTCTGTGTTCATTGTGAGAGTGCCTGCTGCCCAGAACTGCTGTCCTTGTCCTCTTTCCTGTGCCCTGTACAGCTCAGGCTCTTACTGGCATGGACCCCTCACCTTCCTGTCCATAGAGCAAGTTGATTTGTGCAGGACCTGCCTTGAGCACGGTCTTCTCAGAACACACCTTTCTGCCTGCATCCTCATCTGTCAGGAGCATTCTGGCGTGTCCAGGGTACTGAGTTGGGGGGCAGGCCTGATGCATTGCCTAGAAAGTTGGTTAAAAGGAGAAGAATAAAAATCAAGGAATGAGAAAGAAATGCATCTGTATGTATGCATTCTGCAGCAGAGAAGGTGAGATTCATTAAGTCACTGCCAAGCTTGTAGAGCAAAGCCTTGCGGTATAAAATGGCTTTTCTCTGAGCCTGCAGGCCTGTGGTTGGCACTGCCTTCTCACTTCATGTCCTTCCAGCATGGAGCTGGGTGTCTGCCCTCTGCTCCAAATACAGATTAGCTGCAGGAAGCCTGAGGCTGGCTTGCTCTGAGAGATGCAGAATACTTTCCTCTGTTTCTCTGCACAGTGCTCACTGCCCTTTACAGGGCTATGTTTGGATGCTCCCTATGTATTCCTTGCACATGATTGCTAAGCAGTCCTGGAAAGGCTTCCCTTCTCCCTATGGCTCTTGCATGTTGAAATTGACTGCCTGCCCTTCTCTCTCTTCTGTTTTCACCTCCCTTCCTTCACTCCTTCTTAAAGCCAGGTTGGGGAGTGGAAACAGTTTCCCTGTATCCCAAAGCTCTTGTCAGGCCAAGCTCTTGGACTGGCTACACAGTTTATATGGGCAAAATAGCACCCTGCTGGCATAGCCCCCTACATCTGAGCAAGGTCTCCTGTTCTTGATGTGCTTTGGTCTAACTGTTGGTGCCAGCAGCCTCTGCCCACATGGTTATTGTGCTGGGGAGAGAGAGAGCTCTTCTTTTATGCATGCTGTTTTTCCCCAGAGAAACTGGCTGTTGGTAGTACAGGTCTGGCTTAAAGCAAGGTTTTGAAGATTTCCATTTCTGTTGGCGGTTTGTGCTGTTGCATTAAAGGAAGGGCTGGATCTCTTGAAGAACTGTGTATTAGAAAGGCAACACATTGCATCAGCACAGGAAAAAGCAGTCACAGGCAGGATTCATGCTGTCTGTTTTCAGTGTGTTCTGCTATTGCTTTTCTGAGCCACCACAGCCATGCTACCCCTGAGCAGCAAGCTGAAAAATCTCCCTGCCTTTCTCTGTCTGGAGGAATGACTGCTGCAGACCTTTCCTGTGTGTCTTTTTGCCTTCACTCCCTGGAAGGACTGTATGCCCCCAGAGCTACCCACATCCCTTCCCTGGGTGTGCTCATCACCTCTGCACCCTTGTCATTTTTTGTGCAGAGAAGTTGCTTGCTTTGACACCCCCTTTGCAAGCAGGGCTCTCTCATGTTTCTGTGCAGGTCTCTGTTCCCAGCCTATTGCAGAGGATCACTGCAGACAGCTAGCTGCCACCAGTGGTAAGACCTCTGGCTCTGATGCCATGTGGCATTGCCTGTGGGGAGGTGTTGTGCTTTCTCCTGTTGACCTGCATGGAAGAACTGTTCTGATGGGCTCCCTTAAATCATCCACCTGTCTCCTGATGTGTTGCTGACATGGGTCAGGAGCAGTGTGCTATTCTTACAAGTGCAATTTTGCTCAAGAGCACATTTGGTGGGAGAGTTGTGTGCTGGCCGGGCCCTGCTTTTGCCAGATAAACAATGGCCTTTAGGAGACTTTGTTTCAGAACCCTTCAAAGTCAGAGACAATCTTGGCATGATCTTGTACTTAGAGGAAACTCAGATGGCAGCAGGCCTTGTCTTCTGCTTGAAGTAATTACCACATCTGATTATTTCTGCTGGAGGGCAGAGAGCACCTGGCAATGACAGGGGCTGGGGAGGGTCTCTGAATATGGCCTCAGGATACTTGTGCTCTTGAGACAAAAATTTAGGGCCTTTGGATCCCAAGGAAAATCTTAAAAGGGATTCATCCTTCATCTCCCTGTGCTTATGGCCTACAGTCCCTTTATGTGAAGCTGTTGAGTTTTGGAAGCTCTCAGGTGGTGCAGGCAAAGCTGACATCAAGCATATACAAGTTGGTTTTCCTGGGCTCTAACTCCATGCTTGAGGCACAGACCTGGAAGTGAATTATTGTTGTGTCCGCTGAGCTGCGGTTGCTGCCCAAGGACTCGCTATTACTCACAACACAGAAAAGGCAGCTTGAGTTGGCATTAGTCACAAAGTTATAAATCTGGGAGGAAGGAACTGGGTTTGTGGTGGATGTGAAACTTGGTGTGAACTCCCAGCTATGGCAGAAGGAGCTGATGCAGCTCTTGGATAGAAGGACTTAGCTCCTGCAGGCCTGGAAAAGAGGAACAAATAAAAGGTGACAGTAAGAGCTCTGTCTTCACCTTGCAAAGAAGATTAGGGGTGATGAGTTAATTTTAAAAAACAAATCCAAGGACTAATCAGAATAGGAGACAAGACTGTTTTGATGAATTAGATGTGGTCATATGGACAAAGCCTTATGAAATTTCCCTGACAATACTTTCAGACTAAGGCAACTTTTGCATGGTGAGCAGCCACCAGAGAAAACATCTGGTGAAGGGACCGTCCAAGGTTTGATCCCTTGAAATACAGGGGAAAGGAATGGGACTACATTCAGCCTGTCTTAATAAGGTAGAATAAACAGTTAATGTTTATTCTGGTAGGGAGGTGGGAGAATATGCCAGTTCAAAATCACCAGCATCCATTTGACTGGAACGTAGTGCATCAAGTTGGTCAACACCCCTGCCTCAGAGGATGGCCTGCCTGGTAGGTGAGCGGGGGCGATGGATGGATGTAATAGGTCTTGGCTTAAGTCAGCCTGTGTCAGTGACCCAAGTGTAAGCCTTGTAACACATGAGAAAGAAGTAGGAGACGGGAAGCATGCCCCACGTGGACCCTCAACTACTGGCAAAGCTGTATTCAAAAGAGTTTCTATCTGATAAAGGGACCCTAGCTAGGCAGGCAGGGGAAGATAATGGTATTGCCAGAATTTGAGGATTGAGGATTAGTGCTCTTCTGGGGAGCAGGAAAACACAAGGAAAGCCTTGTGCCAGGCTGTGTAAGGAATGACAGCTCTAAGGTGCAGGAAGCAATTAGTGCTCTCCAAAGCCTTGTGCCAGGCTGCGTTAGGAGTGACGCCTCTGAGGTGCAGGAAGCAATTAGTGCTCTCCTGAACAGGGATGAGATGTTGCTGAAGGGACAGGCTCAGATAGAGAGACAACTCTTGGAGAAGGATGTGCACAAACAAGAGACTATCCAGCAAAGCAATAGAAATTAAGGTCTTTAGAAATATGATGTGGGAGGAAGGATGAGAAGAACTGTGAGAAGGGCTGTGTAGCCTGAGTAAGAAAAGGTGGAGGAGGGAACTTCGTGGTCTTTAAGAATGTACAGCAATGTACATTTTTAGAAAACTGTAGTTGTGATGAAGATGGGGCAGGAAGTCACTTTACCTGTAATTAGGGAGTTCAGACTTGATGGTTCCCTCTACTATCAGTTGGGATAGTGAAGCAGGAATGGAGGCTAAATTGAAGGGCTTGTTGGAGAGCTGGGGTGTGTATGTTAGTTTTGGAAGAAATTAGCTAAAAGTCTGTAGATCTGGATGACTTGTAACTGGCTGTACCTCAAGTAAAGAATCTTGAGAGGTGACTGTTAAGGCCCCTTCAAGGCTGCCAGGTGTAAGAAACATTTTACACCTGGAAAGGCAGCAATGAGTAGTCCTAAGAATGAGACTCTATTGCCATAGATGATGCTGGGGAGATTGATATTGCAATACACTAAATCCAGTGCTGGTGCTCGGAAAAGGCTGCTGAAAAATTGAAGAGAATGCAGAAAAGTTACAGTATTAGTCTGAGGTCTGAAGAGATAGATTTGTGGTGAGGAACATAAGGAGAGGAATCTGTTTATCTAATCAAGGTGAGGCTTGGTTATCCTGCTTAAGCATAACATATCTTATGACTATGTATCATTAGCTTGGTAGAGTAGAAATGCTGGGCTATGAAGAGTGGCAGAAAAACCTGTGGTGAGATGCTGAGCCATGCAGCCAACTGTGCCTTCTCCTCTTGTACATGTGGAGGTCTTTGCCTGTTACTTTTTCAGTGCCCCTCTGTTCTCTGGGTTTCTTCTTCTCCTTGCCTGTTGCTCCTTAGTGTCTAAGGCTTTTTGTTGAGACTCCTCTACCTTATGAGGAGACAGCTCCAGTGAAACCAAGAACTCTCCTGGCCCCAGCTTATGTGGAGTGATGCCCTGACAAACCTACACCCATTCTCTGTGCATGTGTTTCTGCGATTGTTCCTTACCTCTCCTTGTCCCATCCTCTTGTCTGCCTCTGACTGATTGATAGCATCCCTTCTCCTGTGGTGCCCAGCTGCTTTGCCAAACAGGTACTTGGGAACAGCAGCACCTAACAACTCTCCAAACTCAGCACCCTAACTGGTGAAAATGATTAATGAAAGCAAAGATGACCCTTGCCTCTGGCAGTGCTTTGTCACTTTGAGCTACTAGTTTATTTGGGGTCATTATGCCTGTTTTCAGTCCATAGGTGATGTTTCTTCCTTAGTCCAGGGAACAAACCTCAAAAGGGAGACTGAGTGAAATACTGCAGCAGATGGTTCACTAAAATCTTGCTACATCCACAATTTCCCTTTCACCCACTAACACTGTAATGCTGTTAAAAATAAAAATGATCCAGTGAGCTTGACAGGATGTATCCCTTGTAAATCCCTGCTGCATAGTGCTCCTGGAATCTCATGCTCTCTATCTTCATGTTTTATTACTGCCTGGGGTAGGAGGGGAATTTCAAAGCCAGTAGATAGCTCCTGACTATGGTTTCAAGTCAGGGAAGGCAAATGCTTTGATGTGCTTTAAGCAACAAGGGGGGAAAACCCCCAGCATTTCATTTCTTTATTTTGTTTTCTTCAAAGCTTTGTTCCATTTGATGAGAGCAGAGCTCTGGTTTGTAGGGAATAATGCCAGTAAGCCTTTGTGTTTTCATCTGGGGAGTTGAGTGCTACAGGGTGGAACAGCTGAAGTTGCTCCAGGAGAGTCTTGAGTAGGAGCCATAGCTGAGCTTTCCCCTGGTGGATATGGAGTGAGGGATGCACCTTTGCAAATCAAAGGTTTAAAACCATGAGATGGTGGCAGTATTTGAACATGGTCTGGGCCATGTCTCTGAGGTGCATTAGGGGTCTCCTCCAAAACACCTGCAGCTTCTGGCCTGCTTGATGTGTAGGACTGCCTGTTTTGACAATTGCTCTGCCAATACATTATTTTAGCATAAAATGCTCCTGCTTCTAAAGTCTGCGTTTATTGCACCACCTTAAAACACCGAGAAGCAGTTTTGCCAGTATAACTGCACCTCCATCAGCAGACTTACACCTGTGGAGACATGTTGATTGCTTGGGTCTTTGCCTCTGTGTCTGACACAGCTGTGCTTGCAGATGTCTCTGGGGGTGGCTAGATGTGAAAGATCAAATAGAATCTTTAGATGGAGCTTGCAAATCTGGGCAAGAGAAGAGATGGGGTAATTTAAGTAGAGGAGGTGGGCAGTTTTGTTGAGCCTCTTTTCAGAATACATGGGAGTGAGTGGAAGTGTGTGTCTGGTAAACAGAGAACAAAGCAGGCTCATTCTGTCATTCTTACCATGCTCCATCCAGCTCCTCCTTGGAGCAGGAATTGGATAGAGCAGCATTGGCTGTACCAAAAGGAGGGAAATGATGCTTTGAATTTTAGCTTTTATATTTTTCAGATTCTGTGCTGCTTTTAGTGTGTAGCTCTGAGCTTTATATTAAGTGTTGGTAAGCTCTCTTTAAAAAGTAGCTAGACAAAACAATTCCTTTTCTAGCTTGGGACCAAGGACAACCTATACAAGTTTCAGGCCCAAGTGCATAAACAATGAACTGAGGAGAGAAAACAAGAAGGATGGGTCTTCATAATCTGAAGCTGTAATTAGACAATTAACTCCAGTATGCAAATGGACCAAAACTTACAAAAGTGTGACACCTCAGGATCAGTTGTCCATTTTGTGACCATTTTGGGCTCATCTTGGGTGTAGCCCTGGCCAGGCTTTTGTACTGCCCAAGGTGTATCCATTGAGGCCTTTTAATAAATACCTACTTTAGTCTTTAACTCTGTCTGGCCTCTGTTCTGGGTCAGCCTTCTCAAGGCATCAGGAGAGGCTTTGCTATTTGAGCAACAGCATGTATGTCCTGTCTTGTGTTGTTTGCACTGCATTTCTTGGAGCAAGAAAAGAAATTTTTAAACCTGTTTGGTGAAAGTAGGCTCCAGCCCTTCCAAGCAGTGGTACAGGTAGGGTTGCATGTTGTAGCTGAGTAGGTGTGTGGGCTGGAACTCCCAGCCTAGTCCTGAAAAATCCTGCAGGGTGGTGAGCCTGTCTGGCCTGGGGCAGCAATGCCCACCTGCTCTTCCCTCTGTTTCCTTCTCTTCCCTCTGGTTGTCTCCATCCTGTCAGTCTTCCTTATCATCCTCTAATTGCCTTGCAGCCCACTCTAGCATATCAGAGCATCCTTTGACTTGCAAGGGACATTTCTGATTGCAAAACCTGCCCTTTCTACCAACTCCTCCTTTCTGAGCTGCCTCTGGAGACTCCAAGAGCTCTGGGCCAACACCCTCTCCTCATGTCCCAGCACCAGCACTTTGCTGCCTTGTTATTCCTGCTCTGCCTTCCCGTTTAGGCAGGTGTACATTTTCATACCTTTTTTGCCTGCAGGAGTCTCATGGCAGGTGGATTTCAGGATAAGAGGGTTTGAGACTCAAATGTGGCTGGAGAGCAGTGGTTTGGTGTTGGGATTTTTGTTTCTTGGGCTGTTTTGTTGGGGTTTTTATCTGCCTGTACTTCTTAAAGTATGTGTGTTAGAGATGGCAGGACGTGAACAGCTGTCCCATTGCTTGGTGAGTGAGTGAGCAAAAGAAGGCCCAGGAGGAAGACCTGCTGGTACATGTTGCTGCCTGCAGTGCTGGGGGAGGAACCTCCCATTGCTTCCCATACTGAGGTACCAAAGCAAATACCAGAGGGAATAGTCAAGATGTGATTTCCGCTCTCCTGATCTGGTGGCTGTGAGTGCCAGGTGAAAAGAAAAATGGACAGGCATATGTGCTGTCTCTGTTGGCATCCCCCACAGGGCTGGGGACTGGCCTTTCCCTAACATAAACTTGAACCCTACCTCTCCAGGCAGGAGAGAACTAAAGGAGAAAATGTGACAGTGAAGACAGGTGGCAGATAGCAGGAGGAGACACTTAATAGCTGCATGAGGTGTAGAATGAAGAGCCCATGGATGGGGAGTGGCAGCTGGAGGCACTGGGCATAGCAGCCTTGCTGCAGCCAAAGGTGGAGGCTGCCTGCAGACAGGAGAGGCTGTGCAGGGGCTGGCATGGGGTCCTCTGACTCGGGCTAGAGATGGATATGGAGTGTTTTATTTCCTCTTTCTCTCCTCTTGCAGCTTGGTGCCACTGCATGCTCCCTGGAGGGCAGAGAGATACCTGGTCCTGGAGAGCCTAAGCACTGACCTGGGATGGAAAATTAAACCAGCAGTGCAAAACTTCACAAGGTGCACTGCTGCCCACCTGGGCATCTCACTGTCTGCTTGGAGCTCACCAAGCTGGCAGGGGCAGTGTGAAGCTTTTCTCTTGCAGTTACTCTGTCAAGCAGCTGGGAAACCATCCAAAAACATCTTTGGTTTTAATCCTGTGGCTAATTCCAATACAGGTGTTGCTCATCCAGGATAAGGGTAAATTCACAAGCCAGAGTGGAATAGGGGACAGCAGGGCAGTGACGGCTCCCTGCTGCTTTCCTGGACCTTAGCAATGGGAGCAGAGGTGAAGATGCACCCTTCACTTCTAATAACTCAACAGGGATTTCAGCTGGCTGGAGGGGAGAGTGCAGGCAGCAACAAGTACTTGTGTACTGCTGGCATGTATCACCTGGAAAGGGGATTGTCTCTCCAGGGGCTGGAAATAGGCTGTGTTATCTCCCTGGGAGGAGCTGCATGTGATTCTGCTGAACAGAGGCACGGGGCATATCAGCAGCACACCTGTAGTCATGCAGCTGTTCAGGGTGGGATGCAGAGCACAGGCAGGTTCTCGTGTGCTGTGGATCCATGCTGCCTCACTGCTTCTCTCCAAAGCAGTGTTGGCTCCTCACCCTGTGTCTCAGAGTGGTGGGGATGCCAGAGGCAGGCTGGATGCATGGTTGGTAGCAGCAGGGAGTGAGTCACTGCTGGGGCGGGTGAGTCGGTGCTGGGAGGAGCAGGTGGGCAGGGGTGAGGATGGCCAGGAGCTGCTACATGGATGTGTGGGAAGCTGGCATAGAGTGGGCACCCAGCAGTGGGTACAGGGGTGAATCAGGAGGATGAAGGGAGCAAAGGATAATCCTAGGCATGGGCAAGGTTACTGGTGCCTTCACCTCTGGTGGTGCATGGAGTGCAGAAGCCTGCATCCCTCTTGATCCATGCTGAATGGATGGTACACAAGGGTAAGCTGAGTTGGATGGCTTATAGCCAAAACTTGTTACACAGGTGTCCAGCAGTTCCTGGACCATATGTGTCACAGTGTCCCATGCTCCAGTCATGCCTCTGGACTCCAGGCCTTGGCTGAACGTGCACTAGAAGTCAGCTGAGGCTTTCTGGTAAAGCCTCTGACACCAGCCCTCCCTTGCCTGGTAGGAAAGGTTAAAAACTCAGAAATTGATCCAGCCCCTTAATGTAAATTTGCATTCCAGTCAGCCCATTTGGGACTGGTAAGTGCAGTGGCATAGAAGACAAATGTGGGGAAGGGAGCCAGGACGTCCATTATGAGTTTGGTAGGGTGGAAGAGATGTTGGCTATTTGAGGGCAGGAAAGCAATAACTTTCTCCAAGATGGAGAGGAAGATGTGAGGTTCTGAAGATTAGCCTGGCATCATGAGATGGCTGGATGCAGCCAGGAGGGAAAAATGGAAAATGCGGTGGTGGCTCTAGAAAGAGTCAGGGTCTGGCACTGATTGTTTTGCCTGGAGGGGCTTCAAGAATCTGATCTGCCACCATATGGGTGTGCAGTTCAATAACTTTTTTGGGATCTGTTTCCAGCCATCTAGGATCGGACATAGCTTGGCACTGGAGAAAGTCTGCCAAATTCTAGGAGCCCTAGAAGGCACTCATTTCTTTCTGAGCCTTCTCTTGCTCAGGAGCATCTTCTTGGACAGTATTCCAGGTGTGAGATGGTGCCCTGGGGAGCTGGGGTTGTAATCCCTTCCCTTCCCCTACCCTGCTTTGAGACCCATGGCGAACCTTGTCATGCTCATCTGTGCCCACAGCTGGAGGCTGGTGTCACTGGTGCCTCAGCAGGCAGATGTCCTTGCAGGTCTTCCCAGGGGCACTGAGCAAATGGAATAGCAGAGGGACCATCCAGAGCAGGCTGGGCAAGGATGAGCAGTGGGGGCTGCTTCCCTACCACTGGCTGGAGGGGTTGTGGTTCCTCTGGAGATGGCCACTGCCTTAAGAGGTCCTGTCAAAGCACTGTAGCAAGCAGCAGTGCTTTATTGAGCTTCAGGAAGGTCCCAGGAACTGTCAGAAGGTTTTCAGAGCCTTCATTTTAAATTGGTGCTTCAACACCTGCTGGCACTTAGTGCTTGGAGTGCCTGGAGCAGGCTGCAAGGGGATGCTGGCAGACTCCTTTGTGCTGGATCTGATCTCACACTTTCACAGGAAAGTGTTTCCAGAGCTTCGGAGTCTGATGTGAAAGAATAAGTGTGTCCTTGAGTCTCCTTGCATTGGTGAGGGAAGTGCAGGTGATCAGCTGATTCTGCAGCACCCATCCCTAAGTAACCCTCCCACGATCCCCTCATCTTCCCACAACAGAAGAAAGTTCCCTTGCTCATGCTTCCTTGACTCATCTCATCCTCCACTTCCAACAGGAGTGTGTTTGGTGTTAGTAAACATCATGTTATAAATAGGCAACTGATGCTATATTGGGAGGAGTTTTCTGTGGTGAGCACAGGCTTAGTGAGACCTGGGCCTGGAAGCTGTGGGTACAGCTCAGCCATGCAGGGGCATTAGTGACCCCTCCTCAAGGGGCAGCTGTGGATGTGGCTGAGGGGATGCTTCCTGAGCTCCAGCTTTACCTGGCCCAGAGATGCTATCCAGAGCCTCCCACCCCTACCAGCCCTGCTCGGCTTCTCACTACAAGGATGTTGAGCTGCTGGAGCATGTCCAGAGAAGGGCAGTGGAACTGGTGAAGAATCCAGATCACAAATCTAATGAAGAGTGGCTGAGGGAGCTGGGAATGTTTAACCTGCAGAAAAGGAGGATAATGGGGAACACATGTACCTGCCTGAAAGGAGGTTGTAGGCAGATGGGGGACAGTGTCTTCTCCCTCCTAACAAGTGGACATGGATAGGACTTGGGACATATCTTTAAGTTGCACCAGAGGAAGTTTAAGTTGGATTTTAGGAAGAATTTCTTCACTGAAAGAGTGGTCAGGCATTGGAACAAGATGTCCTGAGATATGGTGGAATCTCCATCCCTGGAAGAATTCAAAACCCACATGGATGTGCCACCTGGGTACATGGCTTAACGGTGGATGCAGCAGTGCTGGGTTAACAGTTGGACTGGATGATCTTAGAGGTCTTTGCTAACATGAATGATTCTGTGAATCTGTGATATGTAGATTGATACTAGGTAGGTAGGATTGAAAGCAGGTAGGATTCAGGAGAAGGAATGAGAGGCAACTGGCTGTGTTGGGCTAAACTTAGCCGTGAGGGTCTGCCTCTGTTCCATGTAAGGACTGAAGTAACTTCTGGCTGGCAGCAGTGGAGTAAAACTGGGAGCTTGGTAGCTGTCAGCTTCCTTCTGTTGAGGGATGGTCCCTGGCTCAGCAGAGGGTGTACAGGCAGCATCTGTGACTCTCAGATGAGCAGGTAACTGCCCTGGGGTGCTTTGCAGTGTCCACTGGGTTGCCGAGTAGAAGGCACCAAGCAAGGGATGTCTCTTTGTTTGCTGAGGAGTCACACATGCACATCCCTGTGCCACTTGGAGAGCAAGTTGACCCTAAAACAGCCCTGCTGGGGCTGTGGATTCCTGATGAGCTGCAGTAAATGAGGCACACACCCAGTGTGAGTGCATGAGGTGGAGCCCAGCAGAGATGCATGTGGCAAAGTTGACTGCAGAGCTCCCAGTGTTGGCTCTGACAGGACATGTCCCTGCCACCCAGGCCTGGCAGTCTGTCCCCAGCAGCCAGGGCTGGCACCACAGCCTCAGCAGAGACCCGATTTCCGTATGTGGGGATTCTTGAAGGCTTTGACTGGGATGCCGGTCAAGTGGTATAAGCGGAGGGCAGGGTGCCAGGTGTGAAATTCCAGCCTCCTCACTTCCAGAGCTGTGGCAGGATTCCTGTGGCACGTCTTGGGCATGAACAGGTGGGCAGGGCAGCAGCAGTAGTGGGGCTAGCCACCCAGGACAGGAGGCTGCAGGAGTTACTGCTCTGCTGCACCCTTGTGCTTTCCTGTTTCAGGCCTGGAGGACTAAGCGTGGCTGTCAGGTTTGCTCTGGGGGCAGCTGGGCACTGTCCTGGCCTGGGATGTATGTTTCCAGTCCTAGCAGTGTAGGGAGGAGAGGTGGTGTACCCTCCTCAGGAGGCTGTGGTTCAAGGAGGAGCTGTAAGTAGGCATGCCTGGATGGACTTAGTTAGGGGACAGCTGACTTTGCAGCTTCCCCCGTACTAAATATGAGGGGGGCTGGGAGAAAGGAGCAGCAGGCTCCCCTGGGAGCTCTAGGGAGGGTATGGTGGTGGATTGCAAAGTGCAAACTGAATCTGAAAGCTCTCCAGTTTGGGGGGAGGAGGAGGCTTTGCTTGGTCTGCTGCTCAGGTAAAGCAGTGTTGTCTGGCCTTACTCTGCATTGTCCAGGTTGTGTTTTAAGCCCTGTAAACCTAATGCTGCCTAGGGCTTTCCTGGCCTTCCTCCTCAGAGCTGATTGGGGTGTGTTGGAGGAGGCATCCCAGAACAGCCTGATTGGCATGCAAAATGCTGCAGTGTGGCTACACTTTATCCATTGATAAAAAACAAAATGTGCTGTGAGAACCTTTTGCCTCATCTGTAGTGTGTAGCACGTGTCCTTCCCTGCCATCATCTAAAAAACAAATGTTAGGAAGCGTCCATTATGCATTAATGGAGTTTGTCTCTGCCCTTGGTATCGGTAGGTTGCCTGCCCCAATAAGAGTGCAGGAAATTCTAGATCCTACAGCTGCTTGGGATTACTCTGAGGGAGCTTGAGTGCTTCAGTGCAGGAGACCTTTTCAAAATGCCCTGTAAGATCAGTGGAGGTAACAAAGGTTGTGTTGTGTGTTTGCATTTGCCAAGAGCTGATTGGCAAGCTGATTGATGTTGATGATCCACAGCAAGTCTGGTAACAAGGTTCAGGTGTTTCCCACTATGTAAAAATGGCACAACTAGCATGTCTTAATGTTTGTTGGTATAAATGGGAAAACTGAAGTTCTCCTTGTAGCGATTGACACTTATCAAAATACTGTGTTTATTTAATTTTTTTTTAATTAAACGATAAAAATAAGCCTTACTTTGCCCTCCCTCTGTGGACAGTTTGGGCACCATGGGAGGCAGCTGTGCCGGAAGGAAACGGGAAGTGAGAGGACAAGCTAGGATGACAGAGTACTGGGATATGTGTTTATTTGGCCACGATGTGGCTGAAAGAGAACCCTTTGGCCTGTCAGGCTAAGAATGGAAAGGAGTTGTGTTGCAGAGCAAGGAGGCTGCAGTACCACTGTCCTCTGGCTCTAGCCCTGTCTATGCTTGGGTTGCTTGGGCACAATACATGTAGAAAGATGCTGACCACACAGAGAGACATCAGCTGTGGAAACAGTCACGCTGGAAAGGTGTGCTTGGAAAAATGACAGGTGTACAGACTTTAGCTTGAGGAAAGTGGAGGCAGGTAAGAGGTGTCTTCTGTCAGCAAGAGATCTTCAATCCCCTTGCTGAGAAGAGAGTATTTTTGAAGAAGCAGTGAGAAGCAGAAGTAATGAAATTTAGAAGCAGAATCCTGAGAAATGGCATGCTTTTCAAGCTTGCCAAAACCATTTTCCCAGGAAGAGAAGAAAGCCTTCTGGTCTAGGATCATTTATTTAGCTGGTTGCTATGAAGTATATTGCAAGAACATATTTGTCATCATTAAAGAAAAATTCTACTTGAACTTCTTGGTCATTGCTGCCTCTACCCTGAGACACCCAACTGGGGCTAGGTTGGTAACTGCTGCACATAGCCAGAGTCCAGAGAATGGTCTTGGAAAATATCTGGTGCTTGAAGCAGAGCACAGTACTCAAGTCTGTCCCTTTTTGGGTAAACACTTTAATTGAGCCATGTACTTCTGATGACTTCAGTAAAAGTGTTTCAAGATAAGTATGTGCTTGGGAGCTTTCCTCATTTCTTTTGCATGAAGATCGTTGAAGAGAAATATCTTAACGACCATTATCCTGTACAGTTGCCAAAGATTTGCATTAGGAGAAATACTAAGCAGTAATCTCATCTGGGTTATTAATTAGTAATTTATCTCAGAATGCCATAGTCTACTAATCAGGGGATTTTTCCTCCTCCTCCTCTTGTGATGTGTTTGGGAAGGCCAAGCAAAGTTCATGCCTTTAAAGAAAATGCCTCAGCCACTGCTTTGGATGGTTTCTTTTCATGCAATCCATGTGGTCTGTTGTCCCCGTTCAGAAATGAGGGATGGGGCAGCATGTTTGCCTATGTGAACCAGCAAAGAACTGGGGTTTTGTCTCTAGGTACCCTGAACCTTTTGAGTCCACTGGCTCCTTTTTATTTGGGTGACAACCCCTCCTGCCCCCCCCCCCTGTGAAGCTGCACTTCACCCCCGTGCAGCCAGCCAGATGCCTTTTCCATAGAAGGTGAACAGTTGGGAATGTGATTTCTTCATGGGTAGAAGCCCACAGCATGTTTTAGTGTATCCTGACAGTGTTGTGCTGTGTGCTGGTAACTGTGCCCAGCAGAGGCTTAGGGTTGTGTGGGGTGACCATCAAACTTCAGGACATCACATAAGGATGGAGACACAAAGTCAGAGATAGGTGTCACCTCAGCTTTGGGGCACATCATGTTTTCTTTTGACATTAGAAGTCATCTGTGGAAGCACAGAGATTGAAGGGCTTTAGGAGGGAAAGGTGGTCTCAGGAAATACAGCCAGAATAAGGATTGAGGCAGAAGGGCTTAGCAGGGCAGCAGATGTGGTGGGATCACCCCCACAGCTCTTCTGAGCATGTGTCTTTCAGAGCTAACTGCTGCACTTATCCCATTAGGCTGTTCACCACTGCTTTTCCCTCTTTTTAGGGCAGTGCTTTCCATGGAAAGCAGCCTCCAGATGTGCAAGCTGCCTTACAGCAGCTCCAGGCTATGATGCTTAGCTGCTCCTGGGTGTTCAACAAACTCAGGCCCAAGCACCCATGTGTGTTTTCCTTTCAGCACCACTGCCTGGAGCAGCAGAGCCCAGGAGAGTCTGGCATGCCTGAGGAGGTTGTTAGGTGTCTGGTCTTAGTCCTTCTGTGTAATTCTGTTCTGTCTGGGCTGGAGGGCCATTCCTGCCTTCACCTCCAGCAGAGAGCTGAAGGCAGGAATGCAGTAGTCCAGTGGTTGGTGTGCTCCACATTGCTTCTTGAGGTGACCTCCAAGCCATTTCCTTCATATCAAGTTAGGATTTTGGTGGTCTTAGTAGAGGTGAGCACCCTGGCTTGAGCTGGGGCTGTGGCAAGAGGAACCAGGTTACTAAACTGCAGTTTTAATGGAGTCTCGTAGGCTTGATATTTGCTTGTGTGGAGCTGTGCTCCATGGATAAACAGTGACTCAGAGCAGCTTCATCCAGTTAAAGCACTATTTCTTTGTTTGCCCTAACATTGAGATAGAGCCTGCACGACATGAGGCTCGCACTGCCGCGTCTTACCAGAAATGCAGTGCCCTCCTCCGAGCCCAAACGGCCGCTTTATCTCGCACGCCCTTATCGGTGGGTCTGGGAGCCAGGCTGCTCACCTTGAAGTACCACTTCAGTGCTCCTTGGTCTCTGCTGGATCTCGGTGCCCAGCTGCCGCTCTGTTCCCTGTGTTCCCAAGCCAGGCCCAGCTCCTCTTGCCAAGCCCAGTGGGGTGGAGCGAAACCATTGAAAAGAAGAGCCCGATCAGCATCTCTCAAGTGCTAGTGGCTGGCTGAGGGCCAGCCTGGTGCATGCCAGTGACTCCTGCCTGCAGACCCCAGCCCCAGCAGTCAAAAGCAGGCAGAGCTGCCCTGAAAACTCCAGAAGAGGTAGGTGTTCAACAACCCTCATTTTTCCCAGCAGGTAGAGGTTGTTGGGCACTTGTCTCCAGATTAGATCTCTTTGGCAGCATCAGAGCAAATACCATGTAGAAGAGGAATTGGGACATCTCTGGGTCCTAATGTGCTGAGTGAGGTCCAACAGATCTCTCAGGCTTTGGAGCAAGGACAGACTCAATGCTCTGTTTAATGTCCATCTACCTCTGCTGTGACCTTTGTTATTTATTCAGGGCCCAGCAGGAGGTCAAAATTGGTCTCTTATAACATCTGTCTCTCTTACTGGAGTCCAGTAGCTGCTGGGACAGAGTGCAAAAGGGGAACCGTGTGCTGTAGGGCCTCAAAGGTTTTTCAGTGGCACAGTTGTCTTGGTTTGGACGTGTTTGTAGCCAAGGTTGCCCTGCTGCACTTGGTTGTACTGGGTGCCATGCCAACCCTGTGTGTAGTGCCGTGGTGCCATGGGTTGGGTTGGCCGTGCTGCTGTTGCTGGAAGCCTGACTGTTGAGATTTCCCCAGTAGATGCAGAAAGCAAATTCCTAGATGGTCTCCTATAACTGTCCTGGCTTGTTGGCCACATCCAGACCTCTTGCTGTGAGAGCCCTTTGCTGATATCTGCTGTTGTTGAGGAATAATTGAAGACTTTTCTCCTGGTGTGGCTGCCAAATCTCTTTACAACTCAGCATGAAGTCATAAAGGGAGCTCAATTTTGCTTGCTGCAGGGCTGTGATTACCTTGACCTTTGGCGTTCAGCTGTGCTATGGGTCCTTTGTAGACCAACTCTGCAAGGCAAGCACTATCTTAGGAATGCTTCAAGGAAGGTGGGAAAAGGTGAGAACATCCTCAGCCTGCAAATTGTAAACACTTGAAGCTGCAATCCGCTGAAGGACCTTGGAAAAGAATCAGCTTTTATCTGTTACAGGAAGGGTGCCGGTGCCAGGATTTGAAGTAGATGTTCCTGTTTTAGGAGCAGCACTGAAGCTCAGGCTGAAGCTCATGCAGTACCCTGGCAGCTTGTCCCTCACTACCCTCTAGGCTTCCTGGTTTGCATTCTGGGTGTCTGCTGCTGGATGAGGGAGCCAGGCTGGTGGGACCTTCCTTGCCAGTGCCAAGCTTCTTCACCAGTATGTGAAGGAGGCTTTTTCTACGTGCCACCATCTCCAGGGATGCTGCTCTGAGCACGTGGACCCATTTTGCCACTGTTCTTGAGTTGTTGCATGGTTTCAATTTTCACATGTCCCTGTGGAGCAATTGCTCTAGAAGGGTGTAGATAGTTGACACTGCCTGAATGCCAGGCACCCTCCAAAGCCACTCTATTGCTCCCTTCCACTGGACAGGGGAGAGAGAATATAATGAAGAGTTCCTGAGTTGAGGACTGGAGGAGAGCACTTATCAAATACCATCACAGGCAAAACAGGCTCAAATGAGCAATATTACTTGATTTTCCTGCTAACAAAATCAGAGCAGGATAGCGAGAAGTAAAATAACACCTTAAAAACATGTTCTGCCCAGATCTACCTCCTATCCCAGTAATGCAGGAAGGGAGGAAATGGGAATTTAGGGTCAGTTCATCAGCTGTTGTTTCTCCTGCTACTTAGGGAAAGGAGTCATTCCCCTGGTCCACAGTGAGGTCCCTCCCACAGGAGACAGCTCTCCATGAACTTCTCCAACGTGGGTCCATCTCATGAGCAACAGCTCTCTGTGAGCTGCTACTGCTTTGTGAACTGAACTGCTGCTGTGAGTCCATCCCACAGGCAATAGCACCCCTCAGACTCTGCAGCGTGGGTCACTCTTCCACAGGGTGCAGTCCTTCAAGGACAGGCTGCTCCAGCATGGTTCCTCTCTCCACATATGTCTTGCAGGTTCTCAGCCTCCTCTCAGGCATTCACCTGCTCCAGTGTGCATCACCTCCATGGACTGGAAGGTGATTTCTGCATCCCCATGGTCCTCCATGGACTGCAGGGGCACGTTTGCTTCACCATGGTCTTTACCACAGGCTATGGAGGAATCCTTGCCCTGGTGCCTGGAGCATCTGCCCTCCCTCATTCTCCACTGGCCTTGGTGTCTGCATACTCACTCCTCTCACATGTTCTCACCTCACTCTTCTCTGACTGCAATTGCAACTGCACAATAACTTTTCCTTTCTTTCTTTTTACGTATGTTATTGCAGAGGAGTTACCACCATTTCTAATTGGCCCAGCCTTGATCAGCTTTGGAGCTGCCAGGGATTGTCTGCGCTGGAAATGGAGGGAGCTTCTGGCAGCTTCTCACAGAAGCCACCAGAAGCCACTCCTGTAGCATCCCTTCCATGCACCCCCATTCTTACCAGAGCTTGGCCATGCAAACCCAATAGGAAGAGGCATGAAGCTTTTCTGAAGTACCATCCGGGAGAGGTAGTGCCTCAGTCCTGTGCATGCCTAGTTTGGTGGTGTCAGCTTAGAGCAGGAGGACCGGCCAAGAGAGAAGCTCACCCCCAGTAACTGCTGGCTGCTCAAGCAGCTTTCATGCTGCAGAATAAGGGATATAGGGATGCTCTCAGGGCTGATCCACTAAGGTGTTCTGCCAGCCTCTGATGAGCAATCAGCTGTGAAACCCTGAGAGGTGGCTTGGACTCCTCAGAGAGATGCTCATTGCCACCATTTGGTGACTTGCATCACCAAGGAGTTTCCTTGGTGGGAAGTGCTGATCATACTTCATAGGCAAGGGATTGTAATTGCACCAGTGAACAGAATTCTTGTGTCTTTGAATACTGTGCTGCAAGGAGGTAAAGACTTCTGTCATGCAGAAGAGAGGAGGAGGAGGAAACAGTCAATGTGACCTCGAGAGACTAGATAAAAACCCAGTGTTATGAGAGACACACACATTTTTTGCTCAAGAGGAAAAGCTGGATGTAGATGAAAATACCCGGTCTGTGACTGGCAGGAAACAGATATGAGGCCTGAGGAAAGATGAATATGTGGTACCCCCCTCTACACAAGGGGATTAAGATCAGAGCTTTATGATGAAGTGAGGCTACTAATAAACAAAGGAAAAAGGAATGAGAGCTGCAAGAGTGCAGAGCTCCTGCTAAAACACGCCCCTGTGCAGAAGGGACAAGATGGCATTTAGTCACTTGAGAAACGGGAGAGACGTGGAAAAATTCAGAGTAAATATGAAATCACCAGGGAGATTGGTTTGTGTTTATGCCAAGCCAGATATCTTGCACCTGAACAGCTCTCCTTAACAGTGCTTGAAAACCAAAGTGGTATTTGTGCAGTAAAGATCCTGTATGCATAGTTACTCTCGCCTAAAGAATGAAGTGTGGGAGAGCTAGCCTGGGGCAGGCCCACAGGTTGTAAGGAAAGTGCAGGCCATATGCAGGTGGTATAAATGATGTTAATAGTCATGCAGGAGATAATCAAGATGGCAACCCATGAAGAACAGCCATTGTGCCAATGGAATCCGTAAACTAGAAGCTGAAAACTACTGGTATTGTGAGGTCGTGACGTCTCCATCCTTGTCTTTGCTAAAAGTCTGCTGGGAATTGGTGAAGTTGCTGCTGCTGGGGTGTTGAGTGATAGGTGAGGAAGCCCTGTTATCTGGGACTTACTCCCAGCCATATGATTTGGTTGCCATATGGCCACTCTCTGCAGAATATACCGTGGGCACTCCAGCACCTCATCGGTCGTGCTGCTCTGATGGTTCATTGTGTTTATTGGATCACTACCAGTGTATGCCTGCAGGAAACAAGGGAAGCCAAACAGGAAGTGGTATTCCTTTATAAAGCACAATCTGGCAGACAGACTTGATATCCTTCTGAGATTTATAGCCTAGGAACTTGAAGGGAAAGTGACAGGTAGATATGTTTGTAACTTAAGTGATTTGGTAACTAACGAAACACTCAAAATTTACTGTAAATCAGGGTGGCTGTGATTCTGCAGTGCAAACAGAGAGCTGATTGATGTGGAGAACTGTTTGATAGATTTGGCTTTCTCTTGATGGCAGAGGATGAGTCCCTTGCCATGAACTGGGACACATGGATAGGTTCCTGTGAGACACCACTGAGGGTGTCCATGTGGCATTGAGGCTCCATAGTGTTTGTCAGTAAGCAAACAAGATGGGACTGGAGGCCTCTCCTTCATGGTGCAGGAATGCCAGGTACCACAGCCATGTTGTTCCTTGTAGCCATGTGGAGGCAGTCGAGCTGGCTTGGCAGCAGAACTGCATCATGCTGTTGTGTGGTGTCACTGTTGCATCAAACCTCTTTGGAGGGGAAGGGGCCGTCATCAGCCCTTCCCTGATGGCCAGGCAGGAACAGACGCCCCTTGCCCAGGAGCACCAAAGGGGATCCAAAGGGATGTGAAAATTGAGGCAGGAAGACAGCAGTGTGGGATGTGCAGCATGGGGGCAAATTGCAGAGCCAGAGAGACCTGATTGCCCTTAGGAGAGGACAGATTAGGCAGCTCTGATGTGAAGAGCATGCACCACAACATACTGGGTTTCAGGCTGTGGTGCAGCCCTTCTTGGCATGGTACATTATGTTCGGGGCACCATATGACTCGAAAGCACTGCCATCAGATTGGAGGGAGTTCCTGTACAAAAGAAGCATAAAAAGGACCTATCTGTTTGGAGCTCAATCCTTATCACTTGGCAAGGTAGAGAGTTTCCAGTGGGTGACGACAGCAGGAAGAGTTTTGCTGATGTTCAAAGGCAAGGCTTTTGTGATTATCCTGGGTGATTTTGAAGGGGACTGAGTTGTGAAGTGGACAGGTTCCTGACCTTCATGAAACTCAAATCTAGGTTTTACATGGATCCAAATGCTCCCCACTGTTATAGTCTGCTACCATCCGCGCCAGGCACCATCCCAGCTCAGGGTTACTTTTGTGTTCTGCAGTGCTTACAGTTGTGCTGGGAGCAGGAGCAGGGGTTCCTGAGCATTGGGATGTACACGGTCAGCAGTGTGCAGGCCACCACAAAATGGTGCTCTGAGCAGTGTGGGGTTGGGGCTGGCTGTGACAGGGACAGTACCTGCCAACACCAGGACTGGGAGCTGATGTGCACTAAAGAAAGGTGCGATGCCCTTTAGCGGTGGATATTTGAGGCCTAGTGCAAAGCCAGTTGGGAGGACTTTGGACCCAGGGCAAAGGTGCACTTAGTTTTTGCTTTGGAGAAGCCAAGCCTGCCAGACCAAAGCTTTGTAGGCCTGGTGTCTAGTTGGCTAGTTCGTAGAGGTGAAGTGTGCAGGGAGCTTTGTATTGACTGGAGGAGATGGAAAAGAGTCAAAGAGTTGTAGGGTTTTGGCACGCCCTCCTGCTTTCTGCTGATACAGGACCGATCCCTGTTGTAGGCTTGTCAGTGCTTTGCCCAGGCTTGTTGGAAATGCACCAGGAGCACATTTGCTTCTTCTTGATGCTTTTTCCCTTGGCCTGCAGATCACGTTTCTCCTCACTGCACCCAGCACATCAGCACTTCTCCAGCCCTCAGCTGCCTGAATGCTCTGTGCCAGGTCTGAGGCATGGTGCAGGACAGCTTTCCCACTGCTGTTTCTGCACCAAGAGTGGTATTTTCCCCGTTTAACTGTTGTACTCTGGGAAAGGCTTTGAGCTAACTTGTATGCCCCTTGCTCCCCATCTTTCCTGAGGCTATTCCCTACTTGCTTAACAGAGTCAGACTGTTCTTCCTGTGGTCTGCTTGTGGCTGCATGCAGTTTGCTCAGAGCTCTGCTGGACTTTCCCACTTAGGTGCAGGTAACCTTGGTGGCTCTTTGAGGGGACAGGAAGGCTCGCTCAGCCTTGGGTGCCAGCTGCTGCATGAGGGTGCCCAGGTACCCAGTGCAGGCAGGTCTGTACTGCCCTGGCAGGCAGAGGCTTGGGGGGGGCACATCCTCTGGGCTCAGGTCCCTGGGGTCACAGTGTGGGTTACTGTGGTTTTTGGGAGACCAGGGCGACCCCAGAGGAGCAGATCTGAAAGATACAGGCCATGTCTGAAAACCAAGGCACACCTCACCTCCCTGAATGCCATTATGCCATTCCCAAGAGATTTAAGAAGGTTTGGGTTTCTTTTTTTTTAGTCTGGAAATTTGGTATTCCAGTCCCGGACCTGCTGGTTTCCGGTTGCCTGTCTCTGCACCTCCAGCCTGCTGTGAGACTGTCACATTTCCCTAAATAAATGTGTCTCTACTAGAGCACAATCCCAATGTTCTAATTACAGATGGAGTTATTAACATTTACTGGTGAGAAAACGAATGTAGCTTGTGCGCTTACGTCGTTCGGTCTGTGAGCTCAAGCATCCGCTTTATTGATTTATGTTTTTCTGCAGGCGTTTCTCAGGTCACCTCCTTGTGTCTGGCTGACATCAGTGCTGTGGCTGGAAGGACACAGACACTTGTCTGTGTCAGTGCATCTGTCTGCCTGTTAGCTGCTGTCCGGCTCCTGCGTCACTCCTGCCTGAGTCCCAGCACAGTGCTTCCTCTATTTTCTTTCCCCCTGGTGCCAGGGGTTTGGCAGAGAACCTGAATGCTGAGTATGAGGGGCAGAGACTTCAGGGTGAGCTGGTGAGAGTGGGAAATGTTCTGTTTGGGAAGACTTGCAGTGCTGTTTATGTTGTCTGCCCTGGCCTTACAGTGCTGCAGCAAGAGTTCAGTGTGGGACAGGCAGTCTCCTCAGCAGCACTTCCCATCCCCTGCCTGCAAGTGGGATAACTCCACAAGCATCCTGGTGCAGACTTTGCAACCACAGTAATCTTGGCCTTCCCAGCCTCATTCTGCATTCTTTCTTCTTTCTCTTTGCAGTGGATAGATGGGAGCATAGAGGCCGGCCTGGTTGCTGTTTGGGTCCTCATTTGGGTGCTGACCTGCAGGCCAGGGACAAAGACAAGGAGGAGAAGTCCTGCCCTGCCCTGCTGAGGCCACCAAGCTCTCAAGGACAGCACAGGGCTGAACAGGCAGGAGCTGGGGCTGCAGCACCAGGGGGATGTGCTTTAGGGACTTCTGGCAGGAAGCTGTATGCCTCTGCTCCTGACACGTGTTGGTGAAAGCAGGGGACACTGTGGCCATGCTGGGGAGGTAGGGGCTATGCTGTGGAGCAGGGAACAGGTTCCTCTGTGGATGGGAGAAGCTGCCTCTCTTCCTCCTTCCTGCTGTTAATAGAGAAGGAGATGGAGTCCAGTATTGCTGAATAAGAGTGGAAAATGCCTTTTGGCAAATCTCTCTTTGCTCTTTTGAGGAAGTCAGCATTAATTATGCAGAGTGCAGGAGGGGAAGCCTCTGGGGCTTGCATGGAACCTGGTTTGATGTCCTGCTCTTACTTTGCCTTTGGCCCCACTATATTCTGTGGTGACAGGCCATGCTTGTGGTCAGGAAAGGGCTTGCATACCTTGAGCTGGTTCCCACCACTCCAGCCTCACAGCAGCTTCCCACCAACTCCCTGCACCTTGTCTCTTGGTGCTCAGGAGCTCATGCTGATGTTAGCATCTCAGCCCAGGCTGAGCCAGGCTTGCCCTGACCTACAGCCTTTGAGGGGAAGGAGGGACCAGCAAAGGCACCTTTAACCCTGTTCTGGTGCAGCACAGTTTGTGTGGTCAAAGATGCTCCTTTACCTGTGGTGGCAGCATAAGTTACAAGGAAACATGCAGGGTCCTTCCCTAGAGGGAGACACTGGGATCAAAACAGAAAGCTTTGCAGAACTACCTCTGCCTTCATTGTGTATTTGAGTTGGGGAGAGCAGCTGTTGCTAGAAAAATCCCCTTATCCCTCCCACACTGCTGGAAGGGATTTCCTTTCATAATTGGGAGCTGTGCTTCTGTACTACAAGACTGTGCGTGCTGCCAGCACCACCTTTCCTCCCTGGCTGTGCTTTGAGTGAAACACCCAACATCAGCTGCCTGCAGGGCTGGCCCTGCAATTGCAGCACAGGACACATTGGAGCATCCCTGCCTGGCTGAGGGTGGGGGCAGAGAGTCTCCTGGAGTGAGCATCTGAGACCAAGGTGCAACCAAATGCAAGGAAAGAGGTATTGCCAGGCCCATGGATTGCACTGTGTCTGGGAGCAGCAGCCAGTCTCCTGCTCAGCTGAAAGACTCCTGGGAAAGGCCTTTGGTGAAAGATACTAGCTAGGCACTATTGATAAAGACTGCAGAATTGGTTGCCAGAGCATTTTTCTTAGTTGCCTAAATGGTGTTGTAACCCCAGAAGAACCCTGGTAATTCTTACCTAAATTGATACAATGGCAGCTCACCTCTAGCCTGCTGCCAGATGTTCTTGCAACTGGGAGAACTAGAAGGGCACAAGTGCTCTTACATTCCTGTGAGCTTTTCCCAGCTTCCCACACACCTGAAGCACCTCTGTCTCCATGGGGAGTTCCCTGTGCTCACCAGCTGGGTGGGAGGTTGCATAACTAAGCATGATGTGAGCTGCTGTGCCTCTTGACTCAGCTCATGAAAAGGCAGTGTAAGCCTTGGGCACATGCCACATCTTTTCCACTGCTGGGTGTTCTGGCTGGGTTACTGAAGAGGCTGGGAAGGTTTATATCCAGTCCATCCTCTGGGCTTCAGGGGAAAAGTATATCTCTGGGACCTGTCTCTCTGAAATGTGTCTTAAATTACCTATAGGCTTGCAGAATTTGTCTTCAGTATGTAACGGTTTGTATAAATAATGTTTATATAGGATTGTGGGCAATCTGAGCATATGAGCCTCATTTCTTTTAAGAAAGACAACTGGAAATGGGGCTATAAAACATGCAAGAATGAGGTAGATAGTTAGGTGTCTGCAGAGGAAAATGAGAGTTCCCTGATATGTTGCAAGTCTTTCAATACTGTGGTAAAACAACAGCATCTGGCAAACTTGTGTAACTTGCTTGGATGTTCAGAAAACCTCTGAAATTTCTCACAGAAAACTGTTAAGAAAACTGTCTACTGGAGGAGATGTAGAGTTGTGGCTCAAAAATCAGCTGAGGTTCCACAAACAAAGTCAAGGGGTGAACTAGCAATTTCAATGTGACAAGAGCAGAGGGATGAGGTCCTTTGCTATTAATGACCCAGAAAAGGTAATGTGCAGCAAGGTTCCTAGAATCTGCCAATACCCTGGAGTCATTCAAGAGGAAGTGATGCCAAAGTGACACCATTTGTAGTGAAGTGCTGTGAGAAGCTGAGAAGCATGCAGCCAGGTCTATTGGAAGGAGTGATGTGCTCTGGGACATGGCTGGCTTCTAATTTGCCTTGGCTACTCTGGGCAGTGGGATTGCAGGCTGATGACAGAGATGCTTTTCTTCAATGTGCAAAGATGCCATCAGAGAAGTAAATCGTGCTCAGCCATGTGAGGAGCAGTGTAAGGAGAGATGCTGAGAGCATTAGAGTGTTGTTCTGGCAGTCAAGGTAATTTCCCTACCCAGGATGGAGTATGTGATGGAGAAAGGTTCTGGTCACCTTTCCACAGGGTCAGAAGAGAGAATGTGTTAGGAATGTGTGGGTGAGTGGTTAGAGCTAGAAGACACCTTGTGTCCTGGGAAGGAGAGAGCACTTAGGAGTGAGCTTAGTAGGTCTAGAAAAAGCAAATGCTTTTCTTCATTGTCTTTTTTCACAATAGAAGAACTCAAGGCTATGGTGTTACAGCAGGATTGTCATCTTTACTCAAAATCTGAAACTCATTGCTAAAAGTTTACAAAAAGAGGGTTGAGAGATATTTCTTTTTTTCATTCAGTTCATCTAGATTGCACTTACCATTCATGCTCCAAAGTGTGCGATATTCCTTTGAGTCTCATCCCAACATTTTTTCCCATCATTCACCTAAAGCTTCCAACTATCTAGTTAATTCAGCCAGGATGAGTTATCCTGTCTTCCTGATTTATTCCCAACTGTGATCTCATGTCTTGGCTTGTTTTTCTCCTGCTTTTCTGCTCCCTTGTTCTGCTCTAGGCAGCCCTGCTCCACCTCTGTACCTGTGAATTACGTCTTAACAGGCTGCTTTGTGGCTTTTCCAATTTGGCTGACCCCCTCTCAATGCCTGTACCCAGCTGGGCTTTTGCTCCTCAGGCTGCCCTTTGTCATGGTTCTTCAGCTGGTTTGCAGCTGTGCACCCCTTGGAGCTGAGCCGGGAGGGTCACTTTGTAGCAGAGCTCTCTAGGTCACCACAGCAAATCGCTTTGTGGTCGTTATCCAGCTAGCGTCATGCTGCCATGCTGATAAATCTCTGCAGCCAGGCAGGAGATGGGCAGGATTATACCTGTGAGCTGGAGGTAAGAGCCCTGCATCCCCTCTGCTAATGTCACCAAACAATGCAGAGCTTGAAGGACAGTGGTGCTGGCGGCTTTCTCATCCTTTGGGCATGCCATGGCTCTTTTGCCTAGTCCTGAGGGATGGCATTTCTGGAGAGAAAAAAACCCCAGGCATTGCCCGGAAGTGATACTGTGCTGTCCATCCTTTCTGTATGATTCATGGCTGTAGTGAAGGATTTGGGGTGGTTTGTGGATGCTGGATTAAGAGGAATGGTTTAGGGATCAAAAGCCTGTATAGATCTTCCTGTTATCACTGTTCCTTTTGCAACTGATGGGATTTTCTCAGCCCTTTTCTGTAAAGTGGTTGTGTTTCTGCTGTCAGCGTGTCCCTCTCAGAGTTTTTCAATTCTCATTTATCCATTGCTACTGCAATCAATCTCTGTGTTTCTTATGGAGCTGCTGTGCGCAGAAGGAGGACCTCCCCATATCCAAGCAGTGATGCTGACCTGCATGCCACTGTGGGTCCTGTAACAGTTTGGGGAAGGCACTGATGTAAATAAAATATTTGACCAGCTAAATAGTAGAGTCTAAGCCTCCTTTCTACCCTGTGCGCTTGCATCTAAATGGCCTCCAAGTCAGAGGAAGGAGGAAAAACAAGCAGGGGGTGTGACCAGCCCCTGATGGGTGCCCTGGGAGCTGGAGGCTGAGGCCCGCAGTGAAGAGAGGGTGATGATTCAGCCTAATAAAGCTAATGGCTTTATGCAGCCAGGCAAAGGAAATTGTGGGAGCATGATGCAGCAACTGTCCTATAGCAGTTTGTTTCTGTCATCCAGACGTGATTTCATGCCCCATCCACTCCACCCTTTCACTTTTTGCTGTACCTAAATGCTTTCCCTGCTGAGGAGGGGGAGCTGAGACACCATGTTCTCAGGAAGAAAAGCAGTCTGTGAGACAGCTGCACCTAAATGGTGTGAGAGTGGACAAACAAGGGAGGGAGTTCTGGGACTCCATGGTGGGACAATAGCTGCTGAAGCATGTGGGTTCTTCTGGCACCACCGAACTCGGGCTTCTCAAATGATCTTGTCCCTGGACCCTGATCCCAGGAAAATCCTGCAGCACAGAGGAGCCCAAGCTGGCAGGCAAGATTGGCCCCCAACTCCAACAGGGCTACGTTGCCATCGAACTGGCGCATGTCTAACTAGCTCTTTCTCTCCTTTCCCCAGGGAAGACAATGAAGCTGTAGAGATGCTTCCCTACGTCATCGCCACCCTGGGCTCAGTAGGGGCCCCCTGCAAAACTCCCACATGCAACAACAACAACAGCACTACCAAGGACTACTGCTACAGCGCACGCATCCGCAGCACTGTGCTGCAGGGGCTGCCCTTTGGTGGGGTGCCCACTGTCCTAGCCCTTGACTTTATGTGCTTTCTCGTAAGTCTGCCTACTGTTGCTTCGACACCTTCTCCCCTAATTAACCGTGAAAGGTGATGAGATAATTGGGGTTCAGGGCCCCAAATGCTATCCCTGACTTTGCTGCTGGCTGGCATTCTGGCCCTGATCATGTCTCACAGACACTGTGGGCTCAGCCACTATTGACTTAACTCCAGTAACACCACACTGAGCCCCATGGATGGGTGTTGCAGGGTGGGGGTGATGTTGGCTGAGTCCTGCATCCAAAACTCCCACTTATATTGCTAAGTCCCTGCAGCTTTATCCACATAATGGTTAGCATTTTTCTGCTTAGAAGCTGTGGGACCACAAATCACATAGCCATAGTTGTGACTTACAGGAACCTCAGGGCCTTTGGATCCTGTGGGGCTACCTTAGCTATTGTGTGTTGCATCCTGGACCTCTGTCTCCCACAGCTATCCAGATAAGCTGATTTAACAGTCCTGGGGAACTTGTGCTCCTAACTGAGGACTCTGTCCCTTCCTACCCTCCTTGTTCCTGTGGCTCTGCATGCAGAGCACAAGGACAGAGTTGGACAATGCCTTTTCTCACAGCTTCTCTTTTGGTCTCTTTCAGGTACTGTTGTTTGTCTTTTCAATTTTGCGTAAAGTTGCTTGGGACTACGGACGCCTGGCCCTGGTGACTGATGCTGACAGGTAAGCAAGGGAGAGTGGCAAGGGAATAAGATATGAGTAGTAGCCCTCCTTGCTGTGAGGCAGAAGAGATAAATCCCATTTTGTGTGCCTGAGCTGCTGGAGAGGAGAGGCAAATGTTCCAGTTGCATCCCCCGAGCTCCAGGAATAGGAAGAAATCCCCACTTACTGGCTTTTTTGTTACAGCATCATTCTCCCAACACACGGAGTGGTCCCCACTGGCTCCATATCACTTATGGTCCGTTCAGTGACAGAGAGATGCAGGGACCCTTACAGAGGAACAGCAGATGAAGGGAGGAGAGGAACAAGGGATCACAGGAAGGGTGAGGGCTGCCACAGTAAAGGCTTTGTTAACCCTCTGAGGTGTCTTTGTGACTCTGCTGGATGCAATTCTTGTTAAGAGCACTTGACAGTAGTATGCTGCTTTTCCAGGTCTGGTACTGCTGTGCTGAGGCCAGCTTAGCTCTCATCCCAAATGCTGATGAATTGATCTGGGTGTGGATCCTTCCTGCCCAATGCATTTGTGAGCTACAGTGTCCATCAGCAAAAGCCGGGGCCCATTGAGGATAGCAGCTCTACAGCAGAGGGAGCATTCCCTGCACAGCAGTGGAAAGAGTTGGTTTTTTTCCAGCATCAAACCAGGAATTCTGCTAGTTTAAATAGGTGATCCTGGATAGGGTTAGATAAGCAGCTGGGTCCCTGTGGCTCCTCTGCCCATCATTTCCTGGTCTGGCTGGGGAAATCAACTGTACAGAGGTAGTGGAAGGGAAACAAGGAGAAGGAATAATCATAGGAGACTTCAATAGGGAGAGGGCAGCAGGGTTAAGCAGTATGGATCCAGGTGCTGGCAGGGAGCCATGGGAGCTGCATAGCTCTGTCCTCTGGGGGGGAGGGAGGGCTGGATTTTCTGAGGCAATGCTTGAGCACCTTGGGTGCAAGGGAGTGCCAGCAGTGGCGGTAGGCAGAAATGCAGAGGGGTGCCAGCTGTTTGGAGAGGAAGCGCTGATGAGCACAAGGAGAGGGACAGAGTTGCTGTGGATCAGTGAGACTGCAGTTGCAGGAAGGAGCCCATGCTGCTTGGCTCATCCATGGGATAGGATGAGATTTTCAGGAGGGGAATGCATGTGTGTTCGTTGCCTGGGTGGGGAGCAGATCTATGGAAGGGGAACTCAGATGGCAGCCAGGCAGTCCCTACAGTCTGTCCTACTCCCCGTCAACCAGGAGCTCCCTGCAATCTCCATCGTCTGGAGCCAGGTCACCTTCCCAGTGAAGCCAGCTTCCCATCAGCTGGCAGCAAAGCATTCTGCCCCTGGACCAGGGGTTATTCCAGTTAAGTACAGTTATGCTGTAACTTGAGGTGTTGCTGGGCTCTGGAAGGAAGGTCTTCTCCAGCCTGACCATTGGCAGGTTTCTTTTCTTCAGGATGATGGGGAGCCATGTTGGATGCATAGTTCCCTGCAGAAGAGGAGAACTCAGCACCTACTCCCGTGGTTGTAACCTGTCCCTTTCTGTTTCTGTGCCCCCAGGCGCCGACGCTGGGAGACGGAAAGAGAGGAGCGGGAATAGTATGTTGTTTTTTCAGGGTCTCATCTCTTCTCTCTTCCTTGCTCACAACCTCTCTCTCCTTTTTTCTTGCAGCTATCTTGCTTCTGAACTAATCTAAGTGGCTGGGAGTTTGGGCATGAATTTGTGTCTCTCGGTGGATTTGTGCTCTTCTTTCCCTCCCCTTTGTGTCATCCACTACCACAGCTGAATGCACCCTGGTTTTCCCCTAGTAGCCCTTAAATGCTCCTTGAGAGCAGCAGTGCCAAGGAGCTCTCAGTCCTTCGGCAGAGGGTGCTGTATCACATGCCGTGCTCTATCTGCTTGTGTCCAGATATCCTGCTTTATGATGGAAGTAAACAAACTTGCTTGTCTGAGCCCATAGTACACTCAGGTCACCCAGGTGCAGGGGAGGCTACTTTGCCTGGTCCTTCTTGTGCCAGGTTGCCACAAGAGCTGTTCCCTCACCATCTGCAAAGGTAGGCAGATGCACAAAGAGGATCTGGCAAGTTTACTGTCTTTCCTTTTTACCCACGAGGCTGCTGGCACCAAGGCAACCTTTGGCCCTTGTCCCTTGCCACCTAAACCCACACCCAGCAAGGAAGCACCCTTGATTTTCTCTCTTCCCTGCTGGAAGAAACCTTTTGCCTCAGTGCTGCTGGAAGCATCCTTTGTCACCTTGGCCTGGTAATGCCCATTAAGCCCTGCCATGGACTGTCCTCCCTGTTCTTATCTCTTTCTTTCTGCTTTTGTGCCCAAGAAAAGACCATCGCCTGTGTCTTGCTGACTGGTTGGGTGGTATGTGCTGCAGAGAGGATGATCAGCTGGCAGTGCACAGCCTGCCATGGTCACTCCAGCCACACTGATTTGTGTCTGAGGCCAGGGCAGCAAGCTGCAGCCTCCTTTTCCCACTTGCAAAGCAGGCGCCTGCTACTGCCTTAAAGGAGTACAAGAATCTGCCTGCTTTTTGCAGCTGATCCTTGTCCTTGGGAGAAGAGCAGTTGAAGTTGTTAAAACAGAACTAGTGGTCACTGTGGTACATGGCACAGAGGGGACCTCTTGCTCGTGCTTGACTGCTTCACTAGTGGTTGGTCCTGCTTCAGGTGTGTCTGGAAACTTTTCACTGCTAACATCTTGTGGGGGGAGTAAGGCAGAGGTAGTAGAGCCATCATGCTCTGAGGACTTTTTAGGGGCTGCTTCATTTATCGTCACATTTATGCTTGTCTCTCTCCAGGGGGCCACTTCTTCCTCTTCCTGTTTTTCATTTGAGCTTGGTGGAGCCATCTGCTCCATACACACCACACACACCACCCCTAAAGCTACTGCATGAGCTGAGACAGTGTTAGCAGCCAGAAGCCTCCAAAAACCTGCAGAACTCAGGAAGTCTCATTCTCTCCGTGCTCCTTCAAGGCCAATGGCACATTGCCATCCCAGCTGTTCTGTGCTGGGGAGTGCAGTGACAGGTGATGGGTTAGGAACACGTATGTGTCACCTGGTGCTCCCAGCCCCTGAATGTACAACACTGCTCTTTGTGGGAGAGGGCATCCTCCTCTGATGTGTTCCCTTTCCCTTAGAACCAGCAAGTGCCCTTGTCCTGTGACTTGTCAGAGCTTGCAGTAGCCATTAACAGTCTCAAGTGGCAACTCAGTCTGCCCTGGGAGGTCATAGAAACCCACTTGCACCTCTGCATATGAGGGAAGTGATCACAGGGCCCTGTGGGGCTTGCACCCGTGCAGCCACCTCCAGCTTCACACCCCAGCAAGCCCTTTCCACAGCATGCCTGGCCTGCCCTCTTGGAGCCTGTGATTCCATCAGCCTGAGGCTAGCTGTGCCTCAGATCCTGTATTTCTTCTTTTCTGGCAGGGCCTGCACCAAACCTGCATCATGCAGGATCCCACCTTAGTCTTAATTTGGGGAAATCTTGCTTTCACCCACTTGCACTGTCAGTGCTTTGCTTTAAAATGTCTCCATACAGGTGCACCTGCTGTTGGAGCTCCCTGTTCAGCTTTCCATCTTTGGCAAGGTTTTGCATCCTCTGTCTTCTAAACACTTCAGGTCATCTTGGTTATTGTCACTGCATCCCTCTGCACGGAGCTGAGGTATCCTGGTTGTCTAAATGTTTATGGTTCATCATGCTGGGCTTTTCCCAGGACAGAAATTTCTCTTCAGCAGAAATTCACCCTTGTTCCCTGTGCCCAGCTGCAAGGCCTCTGTGATTATAAAGAGCTGAAGGCTTGGGAGCTGGGTCAAAGCTGTCTCTGTCCCTCCAGCAGAGCAGACTGTGGGGCTGTGCAGTGGTAAGGCTGCACACCACTGTCTAATCTGCGCCCCTGACCTTCAGCTAATCTCCTTTTCACTGTCTCTGTTACTTCCAGCTAGGAACTGGAGACTCAGCAGGTGCTACTCTGCTCTGAGAGAGGCCACGTGTCTCATCCACTTTCCTTCCAAATGCTCATGAGGATATCTACTTGTTCTCCTTCCCATAGCGTCATCCACCTCCTCTCTAGCACTTGTCTCTCAGCAGCTGTTTCTCTGTGTTCTTGCCCATCTTACCCTCCTTGAGCCTGTACTGACTGAAGGGAGACCATATTTTCATTTGTTTTTTTCCCATTTGTTTCTAGCCTTCAGATCAGTCATGTCTCTTCTTGCACCTCCGAGATCCCAGCCTGCAGTTGTCACCTTGCAAGTGCTATTTAATTTAGATCTCTGGGCCTTCTCTTGCCTCCTTTTCCAGCTGCCCTCTGCCTCTGTTTATAGTGGGAGCTGTTGGATGCTTCTCCTGTGGGTTCTTCATCTAGGTCCCTGCCTCTGGCTGGAGTAAAGCAGTTTTGTGATATTCACCCCTTTTGCTTTTCTGTACTTTAGCATGGAGAAATTCAGTTCTATCTATCTGTCCTGCTCAAGGGATTTCCAGGCTGGAGGCTCAGCTGAGGCTGGGGAGCAGGTTGCACTGAGCCTGGCTCCAGGCAGCTGAATTTTTCCTCCTGCACTGAAGCACTAAGGGTGAGGAGGACTGTTGTAGCAGCATGCAGCCCATCAGACTCCTTCCTTCCACTTCCTGAAGATGAGTGAGGTCCTCCAGGACAGGGGTTGCTCCCAGTGCCTCTCCAGCTATGCCAGAGCCACAAGGGCCGTGGCAGCCTCCAGTTCTCACTTCCTTTCTGCTCTCTAAACCCTGTGCTAAACAGACCTCACCTCTTCCTCTGTGGCAGCCTCTGCCAGCCTCTCCTTGCAGGGACTGCCACATAGTATTGGGTGCCTTTCAGAAGGTGCCTAACAAGTAGCATCCATGGGCTAAGCCCATGGGCTTTGCCTGGCTCAGCATGCCATCTGAGGAGGGTTCTCTCTTTACTGCTACCTCTGATCTTACCTCTCTCCATCTCGCTGGGTGCAAACTGACCTGAATTAACCTCTCGTCTCCTGGGTGCTCGTGGTTCCTGGCCAGGCTGCCTCTTCGCATCTCCTAACTTTCTCCCTCACCTCCCACTTGTCATTTTAGCGTAGCCTCCGCCCTGCATTCTGACAACCATGACCGCTACGAGCGCCTCACCTCCGTCTCCAGCTCTGTGGACTTCGACCAGAGGGACAACGTGAGTAGCCACAAGAGTCAAACGCTTTGCCTTTGGGGGGCCAGGCACCCACAGCTTGGCTCAACCAAGGGCTCTTCAGGAGAAACACTTCTGCCTGTTCCTGGGCCTTAAGTCCCACATCTTGTAGTGTGTTGTGTGAGTGTGGTATAGAGCTCAAGAAACTATGCAGCTCTTAAGCACGTGCTTCAATAAATAGGCTCTAGATCACTGTGGCTTAACAGACATCTGCCCGGCCTATAATCTCAGCATTACAAGCAATACTTACTTGCCAGCTCTTCCTCACGCTGGCATCTTTCTCTACTGGGTTTTCCTTGCTCAAGGGGAGGATAATGGGTGTGATGGAGGGGGGGTGAAGCTCCCCCAGGTGTCCTTTGAGGAGCACTGCCTTGGCCCAGCCTACCTTCCCAGTCCTTACAGAGTTTCTCTTGTCCAGCATGATGGCTGAAGTACCTGTATGCTAAATTTTCTGGGTGTGCCATGGCTTTGGAGGGCTTCCATATTAGCCAGGAGCCCATGGGTTGCCCTGAAGGTGGGGCTGCCAGTTGGTAGGGGAGAGCCACACAGCAGAGTCCAACCCGTGTTGTGCTTCATGGGGTAGCACTGTCACCTCCTTCACCTTGGCCCTTCTGTGGCTCGGCACATCTGGGTGCTTGTAGTCTGCCCCCAATCCCCCCTCCCAAGCTAAGTATGTGGAGGTGCAAGGACACCAGCCTGGTCCCTGGAACCTTTGAAGGAGGGAGCTGGGATAAAGGAACACAGAGTGTAGTGAAACTGTCCTGTTTTCTTTTTGCACAGGGTTTCTGCTCCTGGCTGACAGCCATCTTCAGGATAAAGTGAGTGCCCCAAGACCTATGTGGGGGACCCACATGGGGAAGGAGAGGCAGTGCAGGTTTGTTGGGACACCCAGTGCAGTACAGCTTCATGAAGTCACTGCCCTTGCTGCAGCGCCCCTCTGAAGAGCACAAGTGAAATTTGTCCTCTGGAGAGGACAAGCAAAGACAGGACTATATGAGGAGTCCTAAAGCCAAAATAAGGTCACAAAGTGAGTCTGTGACAGAGGAGAGAACCCAGGCCCATGGCTGCCCTACCTCAGTCCCATCTCAGAAACTGTCCCCGCTCTGCAAAGATACTCATCACCCTGGCACTCTTGCTAGAGGCTCTGCTGTCTCGGGGATGGCTGTGAGGAGAATGCAGGGAGGCGCCCTCAGCTTGATGAAGCACAGGAGTAGTCTCCCAAGCACTTCTGTTCAGAATGCTGTGGGACAGCATCAGCATTTGTATATTAGCAGGGAAGGCAAGGCCCACCTGGAGGGGTATAAGGTGTCCAGTTGCCTCTCCTGAGGGATAGAAAGCAGGGCCATGGGGAGCAGGTCTGGGTAATCATTGCCCAGGCAGGTTTCTGCCCCGGCTGCTTCAAGGCTGAGTGCTGGGCTCCCAAATCCAGAGTCTGGCTACAGCTCTGTAGGGCAGAACAAGGGGTGCTGTGTGTGTTCAGATCAGGAGGGCAGCTGCAGCCCTGTAATTTTCCCCAGCACTTGAGGAAATGTAGAAAATTGTCTGACGGCTGTTCTCTCCTTGGCAGGGATGATGAGATCCGGGACAAATGCGGGGTGGATGCAGTGCACTACCTGTCCTTCCAGAGGCACATCATTGGGCTGCTGGTGGTCGTGGGCGTGCTTTCCGTGGGCATCGTCTTACCGGTCAACTTCTCAGGGGACCTGCTAGGTGAGAACAAGGAGCTTTTGGCCGGGCTGGGGCATCTGCTCTCAACACCATGCTCCAGACCATTGGGTAGCAGTGGAGGGCAGGACAGGACTAACACAGACAAACCCTAACTGCTGTCTCACTTTGACTGTAGTGCATCCACAGGATCATCCTGTGTAACTTGGATTTTTAGGAATTCTGCAGGGGATACTCTAGCTGTAGCTCACTCTAGTGATGCTCTGTCCCACTGAGTATAACTGAACACATTTGTGTCTGCCTCTTTCTCTCTAGAAAACAATGCCTACAGTTTTGGGAGGACAACTATCGCTAACCTGAAGTCTGGGTACGTTTGGGCAGGGCTGGGATGGGTAATTGAGGCCCTCAAGGGGTGTAAATGTTCACTTGCTGCAGAGCCTAATCTCCTTTAAGGTTGTATTTCTGCCCTTGCTGTGAGGCTACTGTTCCTGCTCCAATTTCCAGGCTGAGCTCCTGGAATTTGGTTGTAGGGCATCTGTGTGCTATGCTGAATACACTCAAGCCCCCAGTACCTTCAGGGCCTGATCAGCCAGACACAGACTTGTAGTGACAACCTTGCATTGACCTTTGTGGTCTCCCTTGTGACAGGAATAACCTGCTGTGGCTGCACACCACCTTTGCTTTCCTGTACCTGCTGCTGACTGTGTACAGCATGCGCCGGCACACTTCCAAGATGCGCTACAAAGAGGATGACTTGGTGAGCAGGATCTGGCCACTCTCCCAGATACATTTTCCCATGCCCTGTGTTCAAGTCAGGTAGCCTTGGAGACAATGCTGAGCACCTCAATTTCCACAGCAATTTTAGTGTTGTCATGTTTTGGCTGGTTTTATTCTGCCTGGCCAAAGGCAGATCACCTCCAGAGCAGCAGCTATGACTGCCTATGGGGAAACTGGAGAGGCCTGCACTGGGTAAACATGTGGAAGGACCCCATTCTTCCTTAGGGGTTGTTCCAGCTTCTACCTTCTTCATTTTTGAAGGGTAGCTGTATTTGTGTTCAGGCACCTGCTGTGTAAGTCCCTAGCCTGTCAATCTGCAGTGCGTCTGAGTGCAGAATGACTACAACCAGCAGAAGCACGGGAGAAGGGGAGCCCTGGTAGCTAGAATTGATGGGGCCACCCTTTTTCATCACTGACACAGGTCTTGGGATGGGGTCTTGCTGCAATGTGGTTTTTTACACCATCCACATCTACCTGTCCTCTCCTTTCTCTCTTCTTCCCAGGTTAAGCGAACTCTATTCATCAATGGGATCTCAAAATATGCTGAGCCAGAGAAGATCAAGAAGCATTTTGAGTAAGTCTCACTGTGTCCCTAAAGACTGTTCTGTAATAGGGATGTTTTTATTAGGGTAGTACTAGTGTTATCTGGAATGGCAAAAATACCTTGAGAGTAGAGAGCTAAGCAAAATCAGTGAATACCTTTATTTTGGGTCGCTCACTGTTATTTTTCTGCTTCTTATTGGAATTTGAAGTATCCTTTGTTTTGTGCCTTGGGAAAGGCTCAGCCATCTCTTGCAGAGCCATAGGGGGTCAGTGTGGTAAGCAGTGGACAAGGCATGTCTTGAGTTGTAGTTAAGTTCACAGATGAGATGCAGGAGGTGCTGAAGCAGTGACTGTGGGGTGTTGTGCTGATGCCCTGATCACAGTCCTTGTAGAAAGTATGTCTGTTTAACAATAAAATTTAATTCCTCTTCTGTCAGAACCTCACAGTCAGGACCATGTTTAGAAGCACCATGGTAGAAAAGAAGTGCTTTGTACCCTTTGGGAACCCTTCTGCCTCTTTCTCACCACAAGTCTGTGAAGGCAGAGGGGGGAGGGTGGGGTCAGAGAGACTCCTAGCTGCTGTAGGGCAGAAGTCCACAAAGGCTTCTTGTTCCAAAGCCTTAGGGTGTGTTCCTTAGCCTGTGTTTTAAGTCAGCTGAAAGGGGCAGTGTGCAGACTCCCCTGCAAACTCTTGGTATGCATCACTGTGTTCAGCCCAGGACACTCTTCTCAGGGCCAGAGAGAAGTCTTGACCACTTGAAGTTTGCTTGAGGGATGCCTTTGGTGCCAGTTGTGATGAACTGATGCTTCTCACCCACAGGGAGGCCTATGCCAATTGCACTGTCCTGGAGGCCCGTCCCTGCTATGATGTTGCCCGGCTGATGTTCCTTGATGCAGAGAGGTAACCTCTATTTCTGGAGAAAAGGCAGAGTGGGCTGATGTTCCTGATACCCCCTCAAGTCTGGTGCCACAGAGCTTTTATGAGTCACCCTCTTTCTTTCCTTTCTTTTTTCTCTTCCGCTTTCGTGTTTCAGGAAGAAAGCTGAGCGTGGACGAATCTACTTCACCAACCTGCAGAGCAAGGACAACACCCCATCCATGATCAACCCCAAGCCCTGTGGCCACCTGTGCTGCTGTGCCATCAGGGGCTGTGAGGAGGTAGGGTAGTGCTAGAGGTGTTGGGCAGAAGTTGGGTGTCCCGTGGCTTGGGTCCCCATATCATCTCTCCTCTGACCTCTGTCCTCCTGCTCAGGTGGAGGCTATCGAGTATTACACCAAGCTGGAGGAGAAGCTCAAAGATGACTACAAGCGGGAGAAGGAGAAGGTTAATGAAAAGCCTCTGGGGATGGCCTTTGTCACCTTCCACAATGAGACCATCACAGCCATGTGAGTGCAGATGGTCCCGCCCTCTCCAAGAAGGTGACTTGTCCCAGCCTTTGCTTTAAATCAGAACAGCAGCACTAAGGCATCCCCTCAGCTTGTGCCTGCCAGCCTTTTGTGTCAGCCTGTCCCTCTTTCTCTTGTCTAGAATCCTCAAAGATTTCAATGCTTGTAAGTGCCAGGGCTGTGCGTGCCGTGGGGAGCCCAGAGCCTCCTCCTGCAGTGAGTCCCTCCATGTCTCCAGCTGGACTGTCAGTTATGCTCCTGACCCACAGAACATCTACTGGTGAGCAGCTCTGTAGGGTTCAGTGGCCCTGCCAGTGGGAAAGGGGTGCACCCTCCCTTTCTCCCTCTCCGTCTGCTCCTCCAGGAGCTGAGCGAGTTGTTCTTGCTGAAGCCCAGCCTGGCTGAGCTAGAGGTCTGATCTCACTGGGAGGGAGAAAGCCTTGGGCTGGCACCCCAAGTGCTGTTCACCAGGCTGGGCTGTGATGTGCATGCAAAGCCTCACACCTGGTATTCTGCCCTGTGCAGCCATCCTGATGTCCTCTTTCTCCCTCCCAGGGAACACCTCTCCATCCGGGGCTTTATATGGTGGATCCGCTGCTTTGTGATTAATGTGGTCCTCTTCATCCTTCTCTTCTTTCTCACCACTCCTGCTATCATCATCACCACTATGGACAAGTTCAATGTAACCAAGCCCGTGGAGTACCTCAATGTAAGGACTTTGGAGACAGGTGCAGGGTGGGTAACCAGGAACCACCCCAAGGCACAACATCCCCTGCAAAGCTGGGGATAGGGAGAAAGATTGTCATTGTTCCTGGGTCCTGTCAACCTGACGTGAGGGAGGTGCTGAGCCTGGACAGGGTGCAGTGGCAGTCACAGTGCTGGGGCCTTGGCATCAGCAGAGGCAACTGTTCCTTTGCCTGGCACAAGAGCTGGTTCACCATGTAACATGTGATTTCTTCTCTGCCTTGTTGCAGAACCCAATCATCACCCAGTTTTTCCCCACTCTGCTGCTGTGGTGCTTCTCTGCTCTTCTGCCCACCATTGTATACTACTCTGCCTTCTTCGAAGCACACTGGACCAGGTAAGGACAGCCAGCACCTGTTCTTACCTTCTTAGTGTGGTGATTGGCTGCTAGACGCTTCTGACTACATAAGCTACAGGTTGGATCTTTTGCTTGAACTTCTGTCTTCCACTCCAGCATGGTGTTATGTTGCACCTCTTGGGCACCTGGGGACTGCTGTGCACAGTTGTCCTGCCAGTCTTTAGCTGCTGTTGTGCAGCATGGTTGTCTGAGCAGAGCTTGACAGGTCTACAAGAAGAAGAAAGCTGGGAGGAGTTGGGACTGGTCACTATGAGAAACACAAGTAGCAAGGGAAGTCTTGGCTCAGGTGAGCCAGGCAGGGGTGGTGTGCCTGTATGTGTAAGATGTAGCAATTCCAAGGGAAAATCATTTTAGCTGCTCTGGTTTCTGGTCACAGAGAAGGCACTTGAAGTGCAGAGCACTAGAAGCCTGCTGCTTGTGAGGAACGTTCCCTGCAGGACACTCAATGTAACCTTTGTTTCCTGGTCTATGTTGCAGGAGCTGGTGGGGAGGGTGTCACCAGCTCTCAGGATTGCAGGTCAGGGAAGATGGTTGCAGAGCCTGTGAGACAAGGGGAAAGGAATGGAGACCTGATAACGGATATCAAATATGCTGGAGGAAAAGGGGATGTGTACTAGGAAGGGACAGGGTGGGATTTAGATTAGACATTGGGAACTGCTTACTGATGGAAAGCCATTGGAAGCACAGTTTCTAATGGTGACTGGTGGGGTGAAAGGTTAACGGCTTCTCTGTCCTCAGGTCTGGAGAGAATAGGACAACCATGCACAAGTGTTACACCTTCCTCATCTTCATGGTCTTGCTGCTACCATCTCTGGGCCTGAGCAGGTAGGAGTTGTGGGAAGGGAGGGCAAGTACAAAGTTATGGAGCACAGGGAGGGTTGAGGTGCACGCCTGATTGTTCTTTTCTTTTTACAACATCCCTTCCTCACTGCACTGGTGCTCTGGCCACCATCCCATTGGGAGACTGGTATTTAATGTTAGTTGAGGGAGAGCAGGCCCGACCATACATGACTGGGTCTCTAGGACTTTACTGACTCACTCTGCACATTGACATGTGCCATGATGTTACAAATAATGCAGCAAAATTTGGCATGGTAGATGAGTACGTGTGAAAAGTCTGCTTGACATCTGCTGGTGAAGGATGCATTCTCCACCTCTGTCCTCAGCGTGCAGTCCAAATTTTGCACAAAACTAGTGAATTCCTCCTTTAAGCCAGAACTTGAACAGGTTATGCTGCTTGGCTGGGTGGGATAGTTTGGTACAGAAGTGCTCATCTCTTTGGGTGTGTGCTTCAAATCTTCCTGCACTTTAAATATTGTTCTGTAGGAAATACTGATGCATCACCTGCCAGCCATTGTGGTGGGCTCTAGCGCTGAACAGGGGCCAAGTAGAACAGTGTGAGAAAGAAAAAACTGGGGGGTGGGTGGGGGGCAGGGAAGTCTAACTGTGCTTGTTCATTCTTTACACATTGTGGGGTCAGGGATCTTTAAGATCCCACCTAAATTCCATATTTGAGATACACCCTCTCAGTGGTGATGTCAGACAAATCCTGAGAATAAGACAAACCATCTGATACTGGCAGAAGAATAGTCCTTCATCCCCCTGGGTGACTACATGTTTGCAACACAGATTAATAAAGCCTTCTTGCATGTAAACTTGCATCTTGGGCAGGTGAATGCTCTCAGAATGTTTGCATTTTGACCACAAAAGAGACCACGCTTCCTTCTGAGGAGTCAATCCCTCTGCTGTTGCCTGTTGAGCTCTGCACTCCACCAGTGTCAGAAGATTGGATAGTTTTATATTAAAAAAACAAAATTGAGAAAAATGGGATTTGTTTCTTCTAAGGGATTTTTTTAAATCTCTTGTCGGAGGGTACTTTGTATGTAACCAATTTCTTCTGTAGAGTCAGTCATCTGTTCCTTACGTGGATGTTGCGCCCAGACAGAGGAGAGAGGAAAAATATTTATAGGATTAGAGTAAAGGGATGAAAACATACATGAATAGGAAGCTTTAAATCCCTTTTTGAGTGTTGCATTGTTTTGTTTAGTTTTATTTTTTTCTAATGTCCAGTTTACATAATTGCTGGTGACACACTCCACAGCGAACAACACAGTCTATGGTCAGCGCATTGGATCTTCTAGAGCAGCTTCTACATATGTGCATTTCTGTCTGTTGCTGCTTCTGATGGTTCATCTTTTCTTCTTGCCCTCTTCCCCCACAGCTTGGATGTATTTTTCCGCTGGTTGTTCGACAAAAAATTCCTTGCTGAAGCTGCCGTACGATTTGAGTAAGTGGCGTTGAGCAGAAAGGCTTTGTTTACAACGGGAGGAGGTTCTTGTTGGCATCCAGAGGTTAGGGGGACTCCCAGCTGCTGCCCTGCAAGGAGGGAGCACCCCTTGCAGCCCGCTCTTGCTGCATCTCCCCAGGTGTGTGTTCCTGCCAGACAACGGGGCTTTCTTTGTCAACTACGTTATCGCCTCCGCCTTCATCGGGAACGCCATGGACCTGCTGCGCATCCCTGGTTTGCTCATGTACATGATCCGACTCTGCCTGGCCCGCTCGGCGGCCGAGCGGAGGAACGTCAAACGCGTATGTAGCGGGGCTGAGGGAGGGGGTGTGCCCGCACCCAGGGAGGGGAGTGCTGCAGTGGGGCCCTGATGGGGCTCGCCCGGTGCTGTGCATAGAGCTGGGTGTGTTGCAAATACCCACTCAGCTCTCAGGGTCCTCCTGCTGATGGGTCTCCGTTCCCTCCCGCAGCACCAGGCCTACGAGTTCCAGTTTGGGGCTGCTTACGCCTGGATGATGTGTGTCTTCACTGTAGTCATGACATACAGCATCACCTGCCCCATCATCGTCCCTTTTGGTAAGCCATACCCCTCTGCCCCCCGTGCCAGAGATGGAGGGTAGGCAAGAAGGCTGATGTGGGAGAGATATTTCCTCTCAGTCTAGCAAAGAGGCTGATGCCCCACTTGTCTGGCTTTCTTCTCCTTCTGCCAGGGCTCATGTACATGCTGCTGAAGCACCTGGTGGACCGGTACAACCTGTATTATGCTTACCTGCCTGCCAAGCTGGACAAGAAGATCCATTCAGGGGCTGTAAATCAGGTAGTGGCAGCCCCTATCCTCTGCCTCTTCTGGCTTCTCTTCTTCTCCACAGTGCGCGCAGGTGAGCACTGGGCTGGGATGCCAACCCTTAGCCTCCTACTGAGCCACTTCCCTGGCCAGGCTCTGATCCTGGCAGCCTCCAGCCACAGAGCATGGTCACAATCCTTTTGACACTGACACTTTGGTTTTCCTTTGCCCCAGGGTTCCTGGCCCCCACTTCCATGTTCACCTTTGTGGTCCTCGTGATCACCATTGTGATCTGCCTGTGTCACGTCTGCTTTGGGCACTTCAAATACCTCAGCGCTCACAACTACAAGGTGAGGCAGAATGGCTGGCTGCAGGACCCTTCTCCTTGGTAGCACAACTCAACCACAAAGCAGCAGGGGCTCTGAGGGGTCCCAGCCTGCTCTTTGGCAGAGCCTGTCAACCCTGACTTCACAGAGGGGATAGTCCTTAGGCTGTCTCTGCTGCCTGTATATTGCTGAGGTGGGACAGCAAGTATGTTGCCCTGGCAGTCTCAATTTCTCCTTTTCTCTCCAGATTGACCACACAGAAGTGGATGCCATAGACAACAGGCAGAATGGGAGACCTGCCACTAATCTGCCAGCTCCCAAATCAGCTGTGAGTCACTATCCCCACATCTGTGCCCTGGCACACTCCTTGCCTCTGTTTGGAAAGGGGGAGGTAACTCCCTGTCTTGAGTACCTCACTCCTCACTTTTCATTTTTCTGAGTCAGCACCTGGATCCTCCCAGTGAGGGTGGGAGGCAACTGCTGGGCACTGTGCCCCTCACCTGCTCTCGGTGACGTGTAACCCCCACACACACACCTCTTTCCCGCTGCTCCTCAGATGCTGTGCATTTACTTTCCATCTCTCTTTCGGCTGGGACGGTGAATCCAGCCGGGTCAGTCTCCCTTCTCATTCTGCATCTTTGCACGCTTGCACGCCAGCAGAGGCTGTCACCCACCAGGCTTGTCCTAGTGCCAACACAAAGGCATCTCTGTGGACATTGCCTTGAAGGCCATGGAAGTGCTTTGGGGACTCTTCTCTCCCCTGTCCAACGTTCTGAGACCCCCAGAGTCGGTTTTTGGAACTTCACCTTGGCTCAACTGGCTCACTCCGACTGCTTCCTTTCACAAGGTTTTTGTAGTGGGGATCTATGCAGGGCTGCAGAGATGAGGTAAAGCAGAGCCTCCTGCTTCCTCAGGAGAGCAGGGCTGGGGTGTGCACATGTAATCCAGGCTCCCTCCTAGGCTCTAGACAGCTAAGAGCAGCAACATTTTGCCAAAAGGAGAATCCTTATAAGAGGCAGGCAGAGCTTTAAGACACATCTGCTAGCAAAAAAGGAAGTGCAGTCTTCCAGTTCACAAGGGCTCCAAAGAGCCTGAGAAGCCACATTCTTTCCTAGCCCAGATGCCCTGTCCCAGGCTGCTGGGGATTGAAACACATCCAGTGTTTCAGGGCCAAGCCCCACTCCTGGTATATTCCGTGGAGCCTGGACTCTTCCTTGCCCTCCCAGCATATCCCCACGCTCAGCCTCATGCATGGTGCTTAGTGTGGTGTGCTCTGCTTCCTGGAGAAGTTCCCTGGACTCAGGTGTGTTTCTGCTCTCTCCCTGCCCCTTGCCTGCCCCTGACAGAAGTACATCGCCCAAGTGCTGCAGGACTCCTCGCCGGAGGGCGAAGTTACAGAGTCGGAGGAGCAGGGATCGCAGGATGAGGAGCTCATCAACGCAGACGGCATGAATGACACAGATTTCCAGTCGTGTGAGGACAGCCTGATAGAGAATGAGATCCACCAGTAGGGACCTCAAAGGGCGGGAGGGGAAGGAGGCCCAGGAGCGGGGCAGGCTGTGCGCACGGAGACCTGGGAAGAGGCACCTGAGGGTGCTGGCTGCTGCCCTCACCCTCCCGCCCCCAGGGCTGCTGCCTTCAGCGAGGGCAGGGGCCCTGCTGCAAGCTCTCCATCTCCCTGCCCCTCCTCCCCTGCGCCAGCCCGGCTGCTCGGCAGGCATGCTCTTTACTAGCTACCTTCTTCAATGCATCCCTGGACCCCAGACTCCCAGAGGCTGGGGAGGAGGGGGCCATAACCCCCGCGGTGCTGCCCTGGACTTGCAGGGAGGAGGAAAGCTGGGTGCTTTGTGGGAAGGGGCATAAGGGGAACATTTGGGGTCTTCTGAGCAGGCAACTGTATCTCCTCTCTTTCTGGTGAGAAACACTAATAATTTATTAGATTTACAGGAAGGTGATGAATGAAAAATTTCAGTCAGATTATTGGAAACCCCACCCAAGGTGGGGTTGGCTTTTGTTGCACCTTCTCCCTGTGCCTGCCTGTGCCCTTTCTCAACTGCTTCCAGCATCCAGTTGGTGTGGCATCCCAGGAGCTGGTCCAGGCCCAGGGGTGGGGACAGGCTTCCCCCTCACCACAGGGATGGTGACGGTGACCCTGACTTCATGGTCAAGGGTGGCATCACACCAGGGAAGGGGCACTGGGTTGACATGAGCTAGATAGGCCCTTGCAGGATGAGGGGTGCTGAGGGCGTTTCTCGTGAGCAGGAGGAGGCGCAGGCAGCCTCTCCCCCAGGTCCTGCTCCCTCCTCTCCCAGGGGCACAGGCAGGGGTTTGCAGCATCATTTAAAGTGGCATTTTTCTTTGCACATTTTACTCCCCTTTCAAACAAATCAACCTGACCCCCATGTGGTACTGCAGCCCCCCTTTTGCTGCCCTGTGTCTGAACAGCAGGTTCAGGCTTGGGGGTGGGGAGGCTGTGTGGGGGTCTCCTGGGTGCTAGGGAGAGGGGAGAAAGGGTCTCAGGCTACAGGCCTTCAACAACCTGCCTAGATCAGCACTGCCTCATTGCAATGAGGCCCCATGGGCTTCCTTCCCTGAGCTGCTGCAGGGTCTTCCCCCAGCTGAGGTGGTGAGAGAGGGAGGGAGCCCTGGGAGAGCAGCCCCTAGGAGCTGTCTCCAGCCGGGATCACCATCTTCAGGAGCATGAAAGCCTCATGAGTCTGTGATGACTTTCTTCACCTGCCCTGACTGGTGTAGGCTCCCCTACCACCACCCAGCCTGAGAGGGGGGTTGTTCCTCTCCTACCTCTTGCTCTTGCCCCCTCCCTGTTGATAGCTGTGTCCCAGAGGCAGGCAGGGAACAGGATGGGTGGGAGAGGTGACTCGAGCCCCTGGCACATGGAAGGACTGACCCTGTTTAAAGACATTTTGTGAGGTTGTTTCTGGTCAGTATCAGTTGCCCTCAATTGCTTCCCCCCTCCTCTTGTGTAAAATGTAAAGGAAAATAATAAATCCCTCTGCTATTTAGCTATATTTATTTCCCTCAAACCCTGCCACCATCCTGTTTGGTGCTCATTGCGGACACTATCACCCTCCCTTTGCCTGTCATCCGTGGGTGCTGTACCAGCTCCCTGGGGCAGTACCCTGAGGGGCCAGGTGAAAGGGGATGGTCATTTACCTTGTCAATCACCCATGCTGGCCCAGGAGCTCCAAGCACTTTAATCGACCAGAACAAGTGAACTGTCAGCCCTGCCCACCTCAGCTGCCAGGAACAGTGGTCACATCTTATGGCTTTTCTCCCCTGTGCCTTCCCTAGAGGAAGGGAACCCCACAGAGGGCAGGTGGGGGCTGCTCTAGGGAGGACATAGCTGCCTTTCCTACAAGACTTCTATAGGAATCCCAGGCCTGGAGAAAAGGGTGGATGGAACAGAAGAGGTGTGGGTCTTCAGTGCATGGGGAGGGCAGGTCACACCAGCTTCCAGGGCTCAGCTGGGGCTGGAGCACACATGGGTGTGAAGAGGCATGGTGAGAGTCGCCCGTCCCTTCCAGGTAGCGGCCAGGAATGAAATGAGCATGTGAGCTGAGAGTTCCCGGTCCACTCGCAGGCTGGGGCACGGGGGATGTTGATCCTGCTTCCCTTCTTCTCACACCCACCTACTGCCCTTGCTCCTGGTCCAGCAGGTGGGCTGGGATGCCGTGGTCTCTGTAGGTACGGCCGTGCTCCAGGGCTGCCTCTGTGGCTGGCAGGGCCCTACCCACAGAGAGCTGTGTGTTCTGAGTGGCACTGTCTGTGTAGAGATGTGTATAATACCCTGTATATATTTGTGTACAAAAGAAAAAAGGAAAAAAAGGAGCTATTGTTTGCAGTCTTTTCTTTGTGGAGTGGGCTGGGGGCTGGGACTTGGGAGGAGAGGACCCCAGCTGCTGCAGGGCTGCAGGAGCATGCGTGGTGCAGAAAGCGGGGCGGGGAGTAGTGTGAGCACAAGCCCTGCCCTCCTGCCAGCGGCTCAGCCATGGCTCACAGGCTCTCGCAGCATGAATGGCTTTCCCTCTGACTTGCAGAAGCATCAGGGACTTTGCTGCTAAAAGCAGGTAGATGGGGAGCTGTGTGTACTAAGGCTGCAATGGAAAAAGATGGTTTGGAAATGATGTGGTAGTGGAATTTCACTGGTAGCCTCATGCCACATGTCGGCCCGCCCCCATTGTTCCAATAGCAAGTTACACAGCCTCTCCTGCACTATCCATTCCAAACCTGGACACCTGGTTTGGGTGGACAGCTACAGCCTTTGGGAGCCTGTGGGGCATGCTAAACCCCTGGAGCACAGAGCAGCACTTTCCCAAAACATGACGCTGCTCCTGTGTCAGCCGTGCCCTGAGTGCTGGGACAGACAGCAAGCAGCCAGCCCCCAGGATGCTCCCTGCTGCTCCCTGTGCAGGCTGGATCTGGCGTGCTTCCCAGGAGCCTGCTGCATGCCGTGCTCCTTACGCCGTGCGCAGTGGCCGTTGCTTGGAGGGTGGCACAATGGAGAGGCGAGGCCTGGCGGGGGCTGCCCGGGGACGGACAAGTGACCCCAGCTCCATGCCTGCCTCACTGTGATCGGGCTTCGTGTGCCACCAGTGCAGCACCAGCAGGGGACAAAAGAGCCTCCTGCCCACAGCCGAAGGACAAGGGAAGAGGCAATGCCAGAGAATGAAAAACTGAAGACGGAAAGAAGAACTGTGCTTGCTGCCAAGTCCCTGCAGTCATCACTGTAAAAAGGAAAGCTTGAGGGAAGGAAACAAAGAAATTGCAGAGAGATTTTGCAGATGTTTTAGGGAAACGGCTTCCAAGCATAAGAGGAAGGACGTGGGACAGCCTTTGTGACAGGATTATTGAGGAGCTGCCTCCTGTCCCAGGAGAGGGATCTGTGAAAGCAGCTTTGGAGGCCACTGAAGGGTAATAAGGCAGGAGCTGAACAGGACAACAGCGGCACAAGGATGGGCACAAACCCAAAGCAGGAACAAGCCCTGGCCCGACAGGCCTCTTGCTCTTTGAAAGCACAGTGCTGCCTGCAGTTCCTGCAGAGCTAAATAATGCCCCCCTTATGCAGGGACCCCCTTATGCTTCCAGCCTGTGGCAAGCCTGCCTGGGAAAAAGATGGAGCAGTCCTTGCAACAGCCCAGAGCAGGGCACCCCAAGGCTGCCTCTGCACTAGGACGGAACAAGCAGAACAAGCTGCCGGTAACAGAGTCCCCTGTATAGGGACAGGGCAGCTCCAGTGGCTGCTGGCCAGGACTGGACTGGTCCTTTGTGCCTGCAGCAGCAGGACCGTGTACAGCTGGTTTAAACGTCTGGGTTGCCCTTCCCTCAGGCAAGGGACATGGCTCCTGGCCCCATGTGCAACCTGCTCCCTGCTTAGGAAGGATTTACCCCCGGGCCAAGGTGGGGTGAGGTAGAAAGCAGGTGCCCTGTGAGGCCTGAGCTCCCACAGCTCGATGCCAGTACTGCAGTGGGTCTGTATGGGCACAGCCTCCCCAGCTGCAAACAGGTAAGGAGAGGGATCTCCAGAGCTGGTGACACCCTTTAGGTTCACCCTGTTCTGCCCTGGCACCAAAAGAATGGCACTCAGAGCCTCTGTCCTGGGATGGCGTGAGCTGAGCTGCTCATGCCAGGCCAAGCCGTGTCAGATATGCTGGGCTAAGGCACGCCAGGCCAAGCTGTGCCAATCCATGCTGGGCCATGCCATGCCAGCCAAAGCCATGTTGAGCCATACAGGGCTCCACCGTAGGGTGCCAAGCCCTGTGTGGCCATGCCCGCTGGTAACAGCACCACCCAGCATAGCTGCACCATGAGTCACGGAGGGCACGCAGGGGCAGCCCCGTGTGGCTGTGGAAAACCCCAGGGCAGTGGGACCTGCCTGGGGAGGGCCCTGCTGGCAGCCAGCAGCGAGGGGCAGCTGAGGGTGGGGGGTGCCAGCCGGGGCACGCAGGGAGCCCGGGGCAGCGGTGATGCCTGTGACCACCTGGACCACTGACTGAGGTGCTGCGGGCACAACAGTCTGGGATATCCGGCGGCACCACCGTACTCAGCCGTGGCACCGAAAGGTCAGTAAATGCTGGGGACAAAGGTGCAGTTCCGAGCTTCACCCAGCCGCGCTGGGCTACTGGCAGTGTGGAGCAGTCACCCTCAAATCCATTCCTAGAGGAAAGTTGCTTCCTCTTTTCCTTCCAGCCTCGGTTTCCGTGCGGACCCAACCCTTTCCTCAGAACAATGGTGGAAGGAGCACGCCCATCGCGGCGGAACCCCTCCATCCCTGGGAGCTGGGAGAGGGTGACAGCAGACAGAACCTCACCACCAGCCTGGATCTATAATCCCCTCCAGTGTCTGTAAACTGTCACTGCTCCTTTAATTCCCCCTCCCACTGCCCTCCCGGCTTTGCTCGTACATCCTGCCCGCCGAAACTCCACCTTCCGCGGGGCTGTACTGAGCCGTGCTGGGCTGGGCTGGGCCGGGCTGGGCTGGGCCGGGCCGGGCCGAACCGAAGCGGGCAGGGCGGTGGCGGCAGCAGCTTCCGTAAGTCCATCCCCCCATCCTCCCCCTTGTCTGACCCCCAGCTTGGGGTTAAGCACCGGGGGGGAGCCCGTCCCCGGGTCCGTCCGTCTCCCCCTCCCTGGCTGCTTCCTGTTTTCTAAGCTTATCTAGGCATGCCTACCCCTCCCATCCCTTTCTGTCTGCGGGATTTTTGCATTACCTAACGCATCCGCAGAGACCCAGAGGCTTCCCGATCGGGGCGGCGAGTAAACTGAATACCGCAGCCTCCCGGGATGCGCTGCCGACCCCAAAGCCAAGCCCGCATCCGTCAATGGGATGCGGTAACATAAAGGGGAGCCTGTGGGAAACAAGGATCTTTGTCATCTGGAGGGCTGGAAAGGGCCCGAGAGCTGCTTGAGCACTGTGGGATGCCATGGGCGGCTGTGATGCCTTGCCCCGAGCTGAGTATGCGGCAGGATACCGTGTGTCAGGGCTGGTTTTGAGGAAGGGAACTCCCCACTTCCGTTGATTTGCAAGAGCAGCTGGCAAACCAGAGGTCTGCAAAGATTTTTGGCTGGGCTTCAACAATGATGCTGCCCAAGGGTTTTGCAGTAAGAGCTAAAGTGCACAAGGTGTCAGGGACCCTGCAGGAACCAGTGTGTCTTTTCGCTCCCGCCTGGGAGGGATCGGAGATGCCTCAAGTACTGGAAAGCATCATATTGGAGTTGGATGTCACCTGTGGTGGAAAACTGCCCTCGGGGCTTGGCTTGTCTCATCAACCCCTTCCTCCTCCCTGGAGGACCTGCAGTGTCCGTCAACATAGGCCTGGGGAGTGTCAGTAGCTGCCCCCATTGCTTTAGAGACCCATGTGGTTCCTCTCCCATTCTGGGGTCTGAAATGCTTTCCTTTGCTCTGCGCTTGCGTGACCTCCATCTGCACTGAGCACAGCCTGCCCAAGTATTTTGAGCCACAGAGCTAAGAATAACTCGTACGGTGCCCGTGTCTGCAGAGAGCTCCCCGTGTCCGCAGCCATGGCCCGTGCTGGTACGTGGGGTGGGAAAGGTGCAGGGAAGCTGGCAGGGGCTATGGGTAGGGGAAGTTCCCTGGCCGCTGGCAGGTTGTGGTGTGAGTGCCGGGGAGGTGGTGAGGGGGGATCTGGGGGCAGTGTGGGCAGCTGTACCTGGGATCCCTCCTCCCTCAGGGCCTCTCAGTTCTGGGAAGTGTCTGGGGCTGGAGAAGCCATCCTGCCAGCTCTGCAGGCACCGAGTGCCTTGCCGCTGGGAGAGACTGCCAGGGTGCAGCTGTGGAGCAGGAGTCGTGGGAGGACTATCTATCTCCATAGATTTGGGACTGTCGTAGAGGAGAGAAGGGCTGGCGCTTCCCTGGAGAAGGGTAGTGGGTTTAGAGCATCCCAGAGCAGGCAGAGTCATGGGAAAGGGTAATTTTTTTCCTTCTGAAAAGCTTCTGGCTAGGACAGCCACATGGGTTAGCAGCCAAGTTTATGCCCTGTGTATGTGCCAGGAGCTTACACCCTATTCACTGTTGTCTGCCTTCCTTTTAGCTGTCACAGCCCTTCAGGACAAGGAAAGCCGCCTCTTTGGAGCCAGGCTGTGTCCTGCTCCCCTGGGATAGGGTACTGGGGAGGGAGCAGGCAGCACTGGCATTCCAGTTTGCTGCTCTGAGTGGGTTGCTGGCTCCTGGCTTATTTACCCAAGGACTACACCACTTTCTCACATGGAGAAACCTCTGAAGTATTCGGCACCAGCCCAGCCAAGCAGGAGCTGAGATTGCTGGGGAGGGGGCCAGGATGAGCTGCAGATGCCAGTGGGCTGGGGACAGTGGCACCATGGCCCTGCTGCAGGTGACGCTGCTTGCGTGGAGGCTTGGAGCAGCCGGAGCCAGAGGCCCCTTGCAGCCTGGGCGGTGCTGTGGGTGTGCGTGCTGGCTGCTGCCATGGTGCCTGGACAGGGCTGAGGGCAGCTGGACGCCGGGAGGGGAGCTGGGACTTGCCCACCGCAGCGGGCGCGGTGGGGCAGGGCTGCGGGACCAGACATGCCTGGCAGCTGTGCCAAGCTGGTTCGGAGCTCCTGGCCGTGAGCTGCTGGTCAGAGCCCCGGGAGAATGGACAGGGCAGGGAGAGGTGCGGGATGGGGGCTCTGGTGTCTGTCCTGCCCCGCTCTCCTGGTGCCGGGGTGCCCCGCTGAACTCCGCAGTCCCTTCCCGGTATCTCCCTGCAGGCTGCTCCTCTGGCGGTCGGCGAGCCTTGAGTCATCCTCCCTATCCACCCTGTGTGTGTGTGCCGTCCCGCCTCTTCCTTCCCTGTCCTTCCCTGGCCCCATAGCTAGAACTATCTGCTGGGCTCCTCCCTTCCCGGCCCTATTGACTCAGTGCTCAGGCAGCCGGGCCGGCTTTCGGAGAAGAGGGAAAAGGAGAGGGAGAGGCCCCTGGGGGTGGGAGAAGCCGCAGGCAGCCGCTGACGCCCTCCCGGCCGAGGCGGGTGAGGAGGAGCCGGGACGAGGGAAGAACCCGGAAAGCTGCGCCGGGAGGAGAGGCTGACGAGGTTGGAAAGCGTCTGGAATTCCTCCGGGCTCAGCCTTTTGGCATGGCGGGGACAGGACAGGACCCATGACCTAGGTGCTGGGGGCTGCCTCCTCTCAGCCCGCCCTCAGTGCTGCTTTGCCCCCTTGGTGTCCCCTAAAGACAGCAGGGCTGCAACGGCCAGGCTGGAGGACAGGGCTCAGAACGGGGCTGCTGCTGGGGATGGGGCCTGGGACGTTCTCCTGGTGTGTGTGTGCCCACCCTGGGGTGCTCCGATGTCACTGGGCTCACTGCACCAGGCACTGCTGCTGAACAGGGTCCCTGCTGTGGGAGTGGTGGGGAACTGGGGATTCAGCCTCCAAGCCTGGCTCTATGTGATGGCTGAAATGCCCAGGGGAGAGCAAGGTGGCAGCTGTGCCTCAGGGCGGCCGTGCGTGCTCTGTTGCAGGGAGTGGAGCGGGAGGCAGCGGTGCTGGTGCCGAGCTATGATGCCCTTTGGCGGGATGGCTGCTCGCGTCGAGAGAGACCGCCTGAGAGCCGAGGGGCTTGGCCAGCACCACAACGCCATCAAGTACCTCAACCAGGACTATGAGGCCCTCAAGCAGCAGTGCATCGAGGGTGGCACCCTCTTCAGGGATCCCCAGTTCCCAGCTGGCCCGACTGCCCTTGGATTCAAGGAGCTGGGGCCACACTCCAGCAAGACACGGGGAGTGGAGTGGAAGCGTCCGTCGGTAAGTGCTGGGCTTGCTCCTTCTGCAGGGCTGGCGCCCCTGTCCTGCATGTCTGCACTGATGTGGTGTGCTGAGCTGCAGACTGGCCTTGCTGGCACCCCTCAGTGTTCCAAGTCCCTGGAGTGCTGCAGAGCCACTTTCCCAAGGGCCCAGGGCTGTTCCCCATGAGTGTCTGCTCAGAAAAGCATTGTGTCTAGCAGGCACTGCTTCCTCTGGGCAGCAGACTGTGGGCTTCAAAAGAAGGTGGGTTGGTGTTCTTGCTCCTAGGTGCCATGGCATGGATGTGTCACCCTCAGTAGCTGGGGCTTTTGAGAGTGCATGTCCCCTGGTGCCATGAGGGCGAGGGGAATGTCATCCAGCCTTGTCCTCCCATGGATACAGCAAATCTTGCCTTGCCTTACCGTGATGGCCTTGGGGTTGCAGTCAAGCAGCCTTCCCTAGCAGAGGGCAGGTGGGGTACATCTCACAGGGACCATATACCATTTCTCTCGAGTCAGAGCTGCAGTGGGTGCCAGCCCTGCTAAAGCCCAGGCCCTGCCAAGATCCGGCACCAGCATCTGATTCTGTCCTTCTGCAGGAATTAGTGGATGACCCTCAGTTCATCGTTGGCGGTGCCACCCGGACAGACATCTGCCAGGGGGCTCTGGGTGAGTGTTGAAGCTTTGTCCCTGGACCTTGGTCCAGGCAGCAGTGACTGGGGAGGGTTGGGTGGCCCTTTCCAGTCAGTGAGGTGGAAACTGCAAGTCAGGGGGCATCCTGTGTCCCCTGGTAGCTCTAGGTCAAAGCTCCACAAAAATGAGTTGATGTGTGCACAGCTTGACCGTGCTGAGATCAGTGGAGATTCTGAGTGCATCCATGCCTCACACATGCTGACAACAATGCCAGGAGCTGGCCAAAGAGCTCCCTGCTTTGGTAAATGGTGAGGGATGGCAGCTGCATGACAATAACAAACTGAGCTGCTGGTGGTGGTGGTGGTGGTGAGAAAATGCTTGTGAACGAATGTGGTGTGGCAGAAGGGTATGGAGAGGTGTACAAGTGATAATTTGTCTTTTTTCCGGGGGTGTCTCCCAAGGCAAAGGCACTGAGGCGAGGAGAGAAGTGTGAATGGGCTAGGTAGGCTAGCAGAGTTGAACCACAGCTGGGATTTTGTGGTCACCAGAAACAGATCCTGGTACCACAGACAGTGTTGTCCTGACTGGGGGCAAGTAGGGCACTTGATTGAGAGTACTGTATACCTTAGCACATTTAGCATGCTGTTTCAGGGCTGACTACATTTAATATATCCAGTAATTAGGACAAACTGGAGGTGGCAGCTGGAGTGCATAACAGCCCAAAGCACTGTGGTAGTGTTCACTTGGTCATTAAAAACTCGGAAATGGCATTTTGTCAAACCACAGCCCAGTTACAGGTTATCCAGGCTTGAGGCTAAGGTGTGAAAGTCTTCAAAGGTAAAAGAGAAAAGAGAATTAAGTCAAAGAATTTAAAGCACAGTGGCCTGGAGCAGCACTTGTGGTTAAGATCACTCAGAAGGAAAAGTGCGGTGGCATTGCTTGCAATTTGAGAAGCTGGGGCAGCAGCATGAAACTGCTCGCTTGCTAAAATGGCTTTTTACATGTAATTCTGCTGCAGAACTGCTGTCTGAGACATGGAGGGCAGTCAAATGAATGAGTTATAGGAGAGTCCAGATAAATGGCTGCAGGAGGGGGCTGTTGGTGCTGCTGTGTGTGGTGGTCTGGACACAGGCTCCAGGTGAAGGAGGAACGTTCCCTGTTGCCTTGAGCTAATCCTTCTCTCTGTGGGCAGGCTGAGCAAGCCTGAATCACTGAGTTCTGCTTGCTGGACCTTGTCTGGTTTTTCCATGGACTTTTTGAGCTGGGTGGCCGCAAACATTTGCAAAGAGAGCACACCATGGGCTCCTAAACATGCATCACCTACCCGCCCAGCTAGGGAGGTGATGGGTACTCATACCAGCTTCATCTCCTTCCCCAGGTGACTGCTGGCTGCTGGCTGCCATTGGCTCCCTCACGCTCAACGAGGAGCTCCTGCACCGCGTGGTGCCCCATGGACAGAGCTTCCAGGAGGACTATGCTGGCATCTTTCACTTCCAGGTGGGCTGGGAGCTTTTGGCCCTCCGCAGCTGGTGGGCTGTGGCAGAAGCGAGGGTGGTGGGTTGAGGCCATCCCTCTGGGGGAGGGATGATGCCATGTGACGCTCTGAGCTCACCCCACTCCCTCCTCACCCCCCAGATCTGGCAGTTTGGCGAGTGGGTGGACGTGGTGGTGGATGACCTGCTGCCCACCAAGGATGGGGAGCTTCTGTTTGTGCACTCGGCGGAGTGCACCGAGTTCTGGAGCGCTCTGCTGGAGAAGGCCTATGCCAAGTGGGTATCCCCGTGGTGGGCACGTGAGGGGTGGAGGGAGGGGAGTCTCCTGTGTCGCTGGCCCTGCCTGTGCTGGGTGTCGGGGCAATGCAGTGCGCTACCTGCTCATCTCCTCACGCGCCCCTCAGGCTGAACGGCTGCTACGAGTCGCTCTCGGGGGGCAGCACCACCGAGGGCTTCGAGGACTTCACGGGCGGCGTGGCGGAGATGTACGACCTGAAGCGGCCGCCGCGCAACATGGCGCACATCATCCGCAAGGCGCTGGAGCGGGGCTCCCTGCTGGGCTGCTCCATCGACGTGAGTTACGGGATGGGCCGGGACGGGCCGGGCTCTGCCGCAGCGCTGGCCACAGCCAGGCCTCACAGCCAAGGCTGGGTCAGCACTCCCCTCGCTGGGTCAAGGTTACTCCTTTGCCCTCCTGCCACAGCTCCCTTTCCAGAGCCAGCGTGGCAGCCCTGCGGCACAACACGTGGCTCCTTTGGATGGAGCGGGATTGTTCATCTCCAGTGCAGGACAAGGCACTGCCTTTAACTCTGGCCATGCTTTGCATCAGCAAATTACCTGGAGCAGGGTTTTTATATTCTGAACTTTGGGTGGTTCCTTGATGGATCTTTGGTGTGCTAAGGAAACTGGCTTTAAATTGTCCCCAACCAGCAGTCTTTGAGCACAGTGAGCTCCTACCTGCTAGTTCTCTTGGCTGGAGCAGTGCAAAGCAAGGAGAATTCTCCACACAGTGGAGGGAAGGGACAGGGATAAGACTATTTGAATTCAGTCCTATTGACTTGAGCATTACACATTCTCCTCAGATCACAAGTGCCTTTGATATGGAAGCAGTGACCTTCAAGAAGCTGGTGAAGGGCCACGCCTATTCTGTGACGGCCTTCAGAGATGTGAGTCACCTAGGTTAGGCTTTAATAGCAATATCACCCTGGCCAGTGGCATGGGCTCCAACTTCTGTGTCTGGTGTCTGGCAGGTGAACTACCGGGGTCAGCAGGAGCAACTCATCCGCATCAGGAACCCCTGGGGTCAGGTGGAGTGGACTGGAGCCTGGAGTGATGGGTAAGCAGGACAGAAGGGATGGCAGTCTCGCTCTGTCAGGCCAGTGAGCACTGCACACGCAGCAGTCAAGCACAGGGCAGTGCTGAGGGGAAGCTCACAGTGTGCAGAGCCCTTCACATGAGAAAGAGAGGAGTTATAGGCCAGCTCTGAATTGCTCTCAGGAGTCCTTATCTAATTGTCTCTCTCCTGCTATTCCAGATCCTCTGAGTGGAACAACATTGACCCTGACGAGAGGGAAGAGCTGCAGCTGAAGATGGAGGATGGAGAGTTCTGGTGAGTGCTGGAGCAAAGTGCTGTTCCATTTCAGCAGCCTGTCTGGGAAGGAGCAGAGGAGCTGGGGAGAGATCCTGCAGTCATGCTTCACCTGAAGCGCATGACCTGCCTTTATGAGCTGGCTTCCCAGCATTGGAGAGCTTGCCAGCATTTTCTCATCTGATCTAGTTAATAATTTTCCTCCCTGAAGGAAATTCAGGCCAACTAAATGCAAAACAAACATGTAGGAAGAGTAAACATCCCAAACCCAGCACAAGGCTTTAAATAAACTATAACTGTTTAGAGTAAAAGACTTTACTGTCATTTAATTCTCCTAAAATGTTAGCTGGGTCCAGAGCTACTTGTGCTCTCCTCCCTGCCCTCAGCAGTGCCCTGGCCTCAGCCCCTCCTTGCCTCCCACAGGATGTCGTTCCGGGACTTCATGAGGGAGTTCTCCAGGCTGGAGATCTGCAACCTGACCCCCGATGCCCTGACCAAGGACGAGCTCAGCAGGTGGCACACACAGGTGTTCGAGGGCACGTGGCGCCGGGGGAGCACTGCCGGGGGCTGCAGGAATCACCCAGGTACCTCTGGCCTCCACACCTGTGCTCCTGGCAGCGTGACGGAACCAGGCGTCTCATCCATGCATCCCCTTCCTCCCAGCCACATTCTGGATCAACCCCCAGTTTAAGATCAAGCTGCTGGAAGAAGATGATGACCCTGGGGACGACGAGGTGGCCTGCAGCTTCCTGGTGGCTCTGATGCAGAAGCACCGGCGGCGGGAGCGGCGCGTGGGAGGTGACATGCACACCATCGGCTTTGCTGTCTACGAGGTAACCCCTGCCCGCCCCAGGCTCCTTCCCTGGGACAGGCTCAGCCCTGCCAGTCCCACCTCAACCCCAGTCCTCAAGAAAATCTTTCCCACCAGCTTTGGCCAGCTGTGGGCTAACGTCCCCCATCCTGTGCTCCCTGCAGCTGGGGAGCACAGGATGGGGCACGTACTGGGGTTCTGATTTTTTCCCCTTTTCCCTCCTATCTGCAGGTTCCTGAAGAGGTACGTGCTGAGCTGTCACAGCCTACCCCATCTTGGAGGGAAGCACAAGACTGGGCAAAAATGGATTGCTGCATCCTGTGGCATGGGAGCTCCACAGCACTGGCTGTGGCTAGTGTGCCAGTGGGAGCTGAGCACCTCCATGTGGGAGGGAGGGAGGGATGGCCCCTAGTGGATGGGCAGGGCAGGGCTGTCCTACCTGATGGAGCTGGTGCTGATCCCACCACTCCCTGTGGGTGCTTCCCGTTGTGGTCCACACGCACATTCCTTCCCCCAGGCCCAGGGCATGCAGAATGTGCACTTGAAGAAGGACTTCTTCCTGCGAAACCAGTCCCGGGCACGGTCTGAGACCTTCATCAACCTGCGAGAGGTGAGCAACCAGATCCGGCTGCCCCCCGGCGAGTACATCGTGGTGCCCTCCACCTTCGAGCCGCACAAGGAGGCTGACTTCGTCCTGCGGGTCTTCACCGAGAAGCAGTCGGACACGGCGTGAGTCCCAGCCCCCTGGCAGGGACACCCCGTGTCTGTCAGCACTGGGGTGTCCCCCCCTGCACCTTGCCAGCTCCCCTGCTGGCTGGGAGCCTGCTCATCACTTTGTTTTCCCCTCTCTGCCCCAGGGAGCTGGATGAGGAGATCACGGCAGATCTGGCAGATGAGGTAGGACCCGCCACTTTGGATTGGCTGGTGCTGAGGCTCCGGCACTTTGGAGGGGGAGGCTGGGGTGTCAGTGTGGCTGGAGAGGGGCTGGCAAGGTTGGGGTAATGGGGATGTGAGAATTAACAAAGATGAGAAGAACAAAGAAGAGCTTCCTTTCCGGTTGGCGTTTATTGAGCCTGGAAGGGAGGGCAGAGCCTGGGTTTGACCACTAACCTCTTCTTTCTGGTTTGCATCTCCCCAGGAGGAAATAACTGAGGATGACATAGAGGACAGCTTCAAGAACATGTTCCAGCAGCTGGCAGGGGAGGTGAGTAAGGCTGCACCAAGCTCTGGAATGCCCTCTGGGGAGGGGAGGGGACAGGACTGAACCCCTGGCTATGGGAGTTCCAGCCCACCCCACCTCACTCAGTCCCATCCTGCAGACAAGTCCATCTTTGCTGTGGCTCAGCCCAGCTGCCCGCAGGGATGGTGTGATGACAGGGGCAGATTTGGGGAAGAGCACCCAGCTGTGAGCAAAACTCTTCTGAGTGTACAAGAAATGTAATGGCATCCTCATGTTTTGTGACTAAGGCAGAGATGTTTAGGCAGGAGGGGGACAATGGCCACAAGTGGGGTGGAGAGCAGGCAAGGGGTGATCCTAACTCTGCTTCTGTTCCAGGACATGGAAATCAACGTCTTTGAGCTTCGGACTATTCTGAACAGAGTCATCTCTAGACGTAAGCACTACTCTTCCTACCCCTGCTCCCTGCAGCCCAGGTTGCTCAGCAGGCTGGGTTTTGGTGCATGTGCTCAACCTCCTCCTTCCTCCTCAGACAAAGATCTGAAAACGGATGGGTTCAGCCTGGACTCCTGCCGCAACATGGTCAACCTGATGGATGTATCCTCCTGGTGCTGTGGACCAGGGCTGGTTTTTGTGGTGCTCAGCCTGCAAGAAACAAGACTTGTCTCTTGGAGCTGGGGCTTGGCTCTCCAGCAGTGCTGAAGCTGTTTAACTGGGGGAAGAAAGGAAGGGTCCTTATGGCTTCAGAGCCACCTGTCCTACACTCTTCGACTTCAGCAGCAGGTTTTTTGAAAAGCAAGGGCCATCACTTCCCCTGCTTGCTTGGGCCCTGGCTCTGCCACCAAAAGCCCAGCATGGTCCCACCCCATGCCTTCTGCTTTCACCTCCAGGAGGAAGTTCCTGTGTTTCACTTCCCATGGGCTCCTTAGCCTGATGTGCTGTTGTGCCACCCAGCCTTTGAGGCACTCCTCAAAGGCAACAAGGACTGTTGGGTTTCTTTCCTCCAAACCATCCTGTCCAGCTGCTGTGGATGAGTCAAGTGACAGGAGCCATGGCCAGTGTCCTGCTTGTACAAGGACATGCAGCTGGGGAGTCAGGCAAGGAGCGCCTCTGAGCCCTTCTCCAGGCTGGCCCTACAGCATTCCTTTTGCTGCAAGCCAGCCCAGCTTTGGTCCAAGGACAGCATAGCAATGTGTTTCCTACAGCAGCAGCACAGCTGCTCCCAGGGAGTGGCAGGGCTGCTGGTTCGAGTCTTACCCTTTCCTTGCTGGGTTTCAGGCTCTTATTTTGTTGATGCTGCAGGATAGAGGGGAAGGTTGAGGGAAAAATTGGACAGGCTAAGTGTGTCCAGGCTTTTCTCACCTCCTGTGGCTGGGATCTGGTAGCTTTGCCCTTGTACCCTCTTTCTTGGCTACTTTGACCTCCTTGACCCTCTGCCCCCCAGAAAGACGGCAGTGCCCGCCTTGGGCTGGTGGAGTTCCAGATCCTGTGGAACAAGATCCGGAGCTGGCTGGTGAGGAGGAGAGGGGGCATGGTGCACTGCACAGGGGTAGCACCCCTCCTGAGGCAGCAAGGAGGGGGGACAGCCAGCCTGGAGGCCACAGGAGAGCCCTCCCTTCATGTCCCCTGTGATGTTTTTGCAGGCAATCTATCGCCAGTACGACCTGGACAAGTCAGGCACCATGAGCTCCTATGAGATGCGCATGGCTCTGGAGTCAGCAGGTAGGTCTGGAGCAGGATGGGACTGGGCTGGAGGCTGGGGAGGGGGCTCCTGCTGCCAGAGTCCTGTCCTAAATAGCAGGAGAAGAGTGTGACCAGCTTATATTGCATGCTTGAAGCCAACCTGTTGTAGTGAGATGCAGCCCCTGTATGCACCAGGCTTTCTGCATCACAGCTGTGCCAAGTGTTGGAGCCTGAGTTAGAGATGCACACAGGATGGTCCCAGCCTCTGGCCTGCTCTGGCCTGCAGAATCCCATCCTGGCAAAGCAGAGGCTGGGGTGGATCAGTGAGCTAACTAGTCATATATGGCTGCAGGGAGAGCATCCCCTCTTCCCGCTGAGGCTGGACACAGTGCCCTTCCTTGGGCACTGGATTGGTGGACCCTTTGTGTGGATGCATGGACTTTCACACCTACACCCTGCTCTGCTGCCTCCCAGGGGGCTGACTGCTCTCTGCCTCGCAGGTTTCAAGCTGAACAACAAGCTGCATCAGGTGGTGGTGGCACGCTATGCCGACAGTGACATGGGCGTGGACTTTGACAACTTTGTCTGCTGCCTCCTGAAGCTGGAGACCATGTTCAGTGAGTGATGGCCCTGGGGCAGGCAGGGAGGGCAGGGACAGAGAGAGGTGTTGCTCACTTTGCTTGTGTTCCTGCAGGGTTCTTCCGTAGCATGGACCCTGAAGGCACTGGCACTGCTGTCATGAACCTTTCTGAGGTGAGAGTTCAGCCCAGTGAAAGCTGGGGTGGGAAACAAGGGGACACAGCATTAGGGTGAATGGGGCACCTGGGGTGGGTGGTAGAAAGTCCTTCAGCCGCCTGGGTGGGGAAAGAACCCATAAAAGATCAAGGTGAGTAAACAGGACTGCTGCAGGCTCTGTGTTTCATGGAGGGCTGTTAAAATTGACTCATGAGGACACCACAAATGCACCCTGCTCATCCTGTCTCCCTCTCCTTCCCAGTGGCTGCTGCTGACGATGTGTGGCTAGGAGTTACAACAGATCTGCTGCAGCTGGGACACCCCGATGGGCCAGGCCCACTCCAAGTGCCTCCCCTTGGATCTATGGATACAGGATACTCTTCCCCCCTTGCTCCATCCCACGCTGAGCCACCAGCCCTGCCTCCCAGCAAGCCTCACACCATCTTCTCCAGTGGACCAGGGGTCAAGGCAGGCGGGGGATTCCCTTCTCCTCTTCTGGGCTGGGTTCTTCCCACATGCCCTTGCTCCCTCTCACCCCAGAAGAGGAGGAGGGCGAGCAGCACGGGGTACCTGTGAGCCCCTGCATGGTGGCAGGCTGGGGCCAGCTGCAGAGCAGGAGGGGCAGCTGCTGGGGCACCAGGGGGAGGACACTGGTATCGTCTGCTCCAGTGCTGAGCCACCCCTCCAGCACACATTGCCTGTCTGCACCCACACCTGGCAGCAGCAGCACATTCTGCCTTGCTCAGGCAGCAGGTTCCCAAGGGAGCCACAGTGGCCTTCTGGGAGGAGGGATGGCCACACTGGCTGTCATCAAGCCCTTGCACCATTCTTAGCACTCCTAAGCACGACCAAAGTGTGGAGCCTGCTGGCTCCTTTCTGCGTGGCCTTCAGCACATCCCTTCCACCTCCATGCCCTAAGGGCTGGCCTAAGCCCAGCACTGGGTCAAGCTCTACAGCTCAAGCACTGAATGTTTTGGGGCTCCTCCATCATGTGAGCACATGCAACCCTGTATTGCAGCACTGAAGCTCCTCTTGTCCACGCAGGCACAGCCGTGCCATCACTGTCACAGCAGCCTGGCCTCCCCACCCATCCCTGGGAGCTCCTGGGACATCTGCTGCCCTTGGTCATGGCCCACAGCAGGGCTAGGGGTACAGCACCCAAGAGGAAATGCCTTCCTCCAGAGAGCAGGGGGTGGTGGGTTATGGGGGTCTTCAGCACAAAGTTGGGTTTTTTCTCCCAATCCCTCATCCTCCCCTACTGTAACATTCTCCTCTTATCTTGGGCTCCATCTTTGCTCTCCATCAGAGCAGATGAACTCCAGTGCCAACATATTTGCACTTCTCTGTGCTACTCCATTCGCCTCACCTTCTCCTGGGGTGGTGGGGTGGCTCCAGCCTGGCAGTGGGCGAGGGCCCGTCCCCTGCCCTGTAGAGGCAGGCAGGCAGTTTGCTCCCCAGACCCCTGTTGTCACTGGAGGATGCAGTGACCTGCAGCAATAACCACTGCTGCCTGCCCAGCAGCTCTGCTTCCCCACCCTGCTCACTGTGCTCTCCAGGAATAAACAGATCTGCTAGACCTGTGCTCTGGGAGGTGCCCTGGGGTGTGTTACACCTGTGCTCTGGGAGGTGCCCTGGGGTGTGTTACACCTGTGCTCTGGGAGGTGCCCTGGGGTGTGTTACATCTGTGCTCTGGGAGGTCTCTGGGGGTCTGCGTCCTCCCTCTGCTCGCCGTGGGCCAGTGCAGAGCCAAGCCCAGGTCACTTGGCTGCTTGCCCAGCCTGGAGCAGCACCATCAGGGCAGGACTTGCTGTGGGGCTGGAGATATCCACATTCCCTAGGATTTTATGAAACTTGCCTCTTCCTTTGCACAGGTGTCTCAACGCTTCCACATGGAGCAGCACCATGTAAGAAAGGGGGAAGGGAGCACTGCTCTTCAGGAAAGGTGTCTTGTGGAGGCTGGGGAGGGGAAAGAGGATAGGATGGAATTAACTATGGAGCTGGTGGAAGTGGAGAACAGCCTGGAACTCTGGACCCTGGAAAGGGACCAAAAAAGGTTTATTTCTTCCCTGGGTACAGCCTGTGAGAAGTGAATGTTTTCCCCTGCTCCCTTTGAGGTCATGCCAGTTATAGCTAGAAGCAGAAGCCCTCCACAAAAATGAGAGTGGAGTGCTGGATGCTGGGGCTTTTCACAGCATGGCTCAGAGCAGGACTGCTGTCAGTGCATCCTGCTCCTTGCTCACACTCCAGAAGGACACTGCAGCCTGGATGGCCAGGGGTGCTCAGCATTTGTAAGAGGAGTGACCTTGTGTACTTCATCCATCCCAGCATCTCAATATCCCTTATATGGGTGTCCCTGGCACCAGCCCAGCTCTCTGGGACCAGCATCCCCACAGTGGGGCAGCACCCAGTTCTGGGCCAAGCCAGCCTGGCTCAGAGCACAGACAGGGGCTGAGGTGTGCTGGCAGGAGGAAGCAGCCCCCAGTGCCTCACAAGGCTGCTCCCTCCGGCAGAGGCTCCCCAGGCTGGATGGAGGTGGGCTGCTTGTGCTTGTCTCTTGACTACCTGTGAGCTGAGCTGCCTCCCTGTGGGCTGGGAGTACCTTAGGGCTTGCCAGCCCAGGCTTTCTGCTCCTCCATGCAATCCCAAATCCCCTGCAAAACAAGGCTCAGGCGGGACACAACAGGGGTGCAGGCAGGCAGAGCTGTCCCAGCTGCAGGGCCTCATCAGGCACACAGAGGCCCAGTTATAGGGCATGGTGACACCCTGGCTTTGGGATGACAGCTGCCCCTGGTGTAGCCTTACCAGAAGCCCCCTGCCTCCCTCCCTCCCTCTGGGTGCCAGCTGGCAGATCCCTTCCCTCCCCAGCCCTGGCAGCTGGCAGGACAGTATCAGCAGGGGGTTGGCAGGTGGGGGCTTCCCCAGCTAATGCCACTAAAAGTAGCATGGCTCGTCCCCCTCGTTGCAAAGGGGACAAGGAAGATGCCCAGCAGAGGCCTTCAGCCCTGAGGTGAGACATCCACATTCCCTGGACTTTATAAGACTTGCCTCTTCCTTAGCAAGGGGGCCAGGTGTGACCAGACCTGCTCCTGGCTTTGGGTTTCTCTTGGCACAGGCACTAGCCAGCACTTCTGCCTTTCCCACACCTGTCCCATAGGTGTGTGCTGGGTGGCCAGCAGCGACCATGGATGCACAGCACCACTGCTCCTGCTCCCCTACATCCCAGAATTTCCTGCACCTCATACGGCCCTGCCTCCCCCAGCCCAGAGCTGCCTGCCCTTCCTGGGGGTTCCCCTGTCCCCCCAGCTGCTCATGTCCATCCCCAGGCACGGGAGGGGGCCAGGACTGCAGCCCATCCCCACCTGGCCCCAGCAGCTGCCCCAGCAGCTGGGCTGGGCTCTGGCATCTCCCCTTTGGCCAAGCTTCACTCTGCCCCGGGCCCACGACTGCAGGAATGTCATTCCCGTGGGCACAAGGGGCCTTTGTGTGAGCAGGGACGGGGTGTGGGGGCCCAGCCCAGCATCTCAAGCTGGGGCTGGGGACAGGCACAGCTGAGGGCTCGTGGGTGGGCAGCAGCTGACTCCAGCATGGCCCCACAGCTCCCAGCCAGGCACAGTGCTGTCCCCACTGTTGCAAGGGGTGTCAGGGAAGAAAGCCCTCTTCTCATCCTCCCTGTCCCTCCGGCACCAGCAGCATCCTGCAGTCACCGCTGCCTCAGCACCAGTACAGAGCCTTAGTACCTGTGCCACTAGATGCTAAGGTCTCAGCCACCCCACAAGGGGAGCAGGAGGGCTGGGACTTGGGGCCAGGAGCGCCAGCCAGCAGCTGCTGGATTCGGCCGTTTTCAACAGCTGCCGTCTCAGCGCCAGCAGCAGGGAATGTGCCTGGGCTGGGGCTTTCCAAGGCCTGGCCACAGTGCATTAAACAACCTATTTATAGCATTTGTGTACCTCCTCAGCAGGAATGGCCTGTGCCCCACCTGCACAGGGCTGGGTGCTTGGGCGCCACCACTGTCCCCACCACCAGGACAGTGATCCAGGATCCTTGCCAGAAGGGTGAGGTTTCCTAAAACAAAATATTCTTGGCCTTCCTGACTCTCATCTTCCTCCTCTGCCACTTCTGAGAGCTCCCAGTACTGCCCAGAGCAAGACTTGCACCAAACCTCATACATCTATTGGAGATGCCCTTCTTCCCATGATCCCTGCTGAATCCTTTGGAGATTTTATCAATCAGCCTGTGCTGATGGTTGCTCTGTCCCCTGCCTCCAAGATGGCATGAGGGTCTAGCCCTCCCACAGAGCAGAGGTGCTGTTCTGGGAGCAGGCTGAGTGCTGGCAGGTCGCTCCTGGGGTGGCCTGTGCCAGACTGGCTGTTGTGTGATGAGGCACAGGACTGCTCAGAAGACATTCCCTCCACAGAAGGGAGTTGTACTAGGAGGTAGCACAGCCTTCTCCTGCCCAGATGCTGGCCCAGCACACACCCATGACCCCCCAGCCATGCCTCCTCTGAGGTAGTGTCCCAATGGGTCCATCCTCTCCCAGAGGAAATGGACATGGAGCTGGCTGGCTCCAACCCCCGGATCTGCCCAGAAGATGTGTGGGCTGTGAGCTCACCCAGGCTCAGCAGCAAGAAGGAAGGGGCTGGGCTTTGGACAAGCTGAATTCTCAGGGCTTTGGGATGGCAGGGAGGAGAAGACAAGAGGACAGCTCTGTGCAGTCCTGCCAGCACCACAGGCTTAACCAGAAGCCCACATCCTCCTCGTGCTGCCCAGGGGAATCTCCTGCTCCTTCTTCCCTGATGTCAGCTGTTAACTGCTCATCTGTGAGAAATAAGTACTATGGAGGGGTATACAGTCCCTGTTTAGGCTCAGGAAGTGGGTCTCAGCCCTTCCCATCAGTTAATAGGGTATACAATAAAGAAAACGGGTGCCTGAAAGGAAGCAGTCTTGACACGTACCCAGCCAAACATAAGCCAACCATTTAGTGAGGAATTTTGAGTATCCTGATGAAGAGGGATGAAACATAGACCAGCAAAAAGTGTTGGGAGACAGAGCAGTGATTGCAGGACCAGAAAGTCCTCCATGGATCAGAGAAGTTGCAGCAAGGCTCTAGGTGCTTTGGCCTAGAAAACACACAGACAGGACTCTGCTGCCCTAAATCTTTGGTTTCAAAGTAGATACTGTTGCGATTTTGTTTTCTTTCAAGGTTGCATTCTCTTCCCAGCTGTGGGCTCTACTGGACAGAAGATGAAGTTTACATCCCTTCATCTCTCTGGGCTGTACTTTTGCCCAGTTGGACCCACACCTTCCAGATGGGGAAAGCGGCTCGGAAAGATCTCTGAATTTTTGGCAAGGGACAAAAACCTGCCTTTCTATGAGTCCCAAGAGCTTGGCAACTAAGCACTGCCCCACCTTCTTCTCAGTGCTGGGATGTTGCAAGCATCTGGCTCTCAAAGCAGGGTGAGAGCCTTCTGCACTCCCTCCCTGGCAAGGAACAGGTTTCTGCAGAGGCCACACACTACAGCCCCTTTGTTCCCAAAGAATTTCCCATCCACTCCCTTGTGTATCTATCTCAGCAACATTACACTCAGATACAACCTAACACTCAGAGGCAATGCTCCCAGGAACGTGTTGCAGCATCTCTGCACCTGATAAACACCTCCCTTTCCCCGTGGGACTGGAGGACAGGATTCCTCCAGTAGGGATGGCAGGAAGATCAGTTCCCTCAGCCCAGGCAGGGCTTTTCCTAGGAAAAGGCTCCCTGGGGAATAAGACGTCCACTCTCCTCTGTTACTGTCATCACTTAACACTGACCTGGGGTGCTGCATTTTCATCCCAGTGGTCCCCAGCCTGCTCAGAGTGCTGCAAGTGCCCTCTGCACAAGGAGAGGATATTCCCAGTGGAGCTACACTGGGGAAATCAAGGCACTAAGCGAGGCTGATCCAGCATTGGCTGCAGCACAGCGAACCCAGGAGTCACCAGAGCAGGCCAAGCAATGCACCTGGTGTCTCCCTGATGAAGGGGAGATGCTCCCTCCTGGGGGAACACAAACCCTGACAGAGCTGCAGCAAAGCTTTGGCTTCTGCTTCCTTTCTGGGAGCTCTTCCTGCTCCTGGCATGGCGGCCAGCACGGAGCCCTGAGCCTGTGCCATGGCCTCTAGGCACAGCAGCCCACCCCGAGCCCGCGAGCCTCAGGCCAGTCCCACGGGGCTGACGTCAGCCCCGCTCCTTGAAGCTCTGGGGCCATCGGGGAGCTGTTTCTGCTTTCAGCACATGGTGTCCCAGCCTGCTTTCCTCATCCATGGCTGGCTCCCTGGGAAGAATCCATGGGGCTGGGAAAGGTCACCCTGGCTGAGCTAACCACCCTTGGATGGGACTTACTGGGCAAGGGACAGCTTACAGCAGGCAGGCAGGGAAATGGAACAGTGGTTTTTGGTCCCTCGTGTCTGTTCATTCTCCTAAATTCTTCTTGAGCTAGAGCCAAAAGTAGGGCCCTGGCAGGGTTTTGGAAGGAAACAAGGGGAGGAAATGAAAACAGACATCCACTAGGAACAAAACAAAGGTCCGGCAGAGGAGGGAAGTGGAAGGGCACAGACATGACCATGGACCTTCCTGCCTGCACTCTCACTCTGGCTAACTTGTGCTCCCCTGGCTGCTTGCCCCAAGCTAGCTCAGCTTGGGAACACTGGAACACAGCTGGAAAGTGCAGGACATATGTTACTATCCTGCTCTTGAACCACTCATGGAGCCAAATTAAAGCCCTTTCTCAGGGCAGTACCCAACTGCTCCTCAGTACATTGTGCCTTGGGCCATCCCTTGCCTACTCTCCTTGTTGGCTCACCTGGCCTGCATTCCTGGCCCTTATAGGAGCAGGTGACAATTGCTGGCACTGGCAGGGAATGACAGGCGGGCATATTTTGGACTCAGCTGTCTGCTCAAGGGCTATGGCAAAGCCTTGCAGTGAAACAGAACCCCACCCTGCCAGCCCACATTTCTGTAGTGGGCAGATGTTGATCGTCTCTTGCCCCCCTTGTCTCCCCTACACTGCCACCCCGACAAATGGGGCCTCGGCTGTGAAGCAGTATCACTTTCAGGGAGTGTGTGTCGGGCCGGGGAGGAGGGGGCATTTAAATGAACAGCTGGGGGTTTTTTTGCTGTCCCTTGCACTGGAGCTGTTCCTGCCATTTGGGCTGGTGGCAGGTTCACGCTGGGGAAGCCGAGCAGTCCAGGCTGCTCCGGGAGAACGAGCTGAGTGGTGTCCCGGAGCAGCAAGGCTCCCAAAGAGGGTAAGAGCGACCCGGGCAAGAGGCGGGAAAGAGCCCCATCCAGCGCTTCTCCCGCGGGCCTGCCCCAGGCAGCCCCTGCTCTCAGGGGCGTGCGGACCCCCAACTTCCCGCTCAGCTCAGACGTCCCACAACGTGAGGAGCTGCCGGACGCCCCCGCTCCCGCAGGTCGGCCGGGGCTGTGCCGCTGTGCCCGCAGGCTCGGGGGCAGCATGCCCGCCCCTCCGCTGGCCGCCCCGCTGCTGCGCGCCCTGCTCGCCCGCCTGCTGCCGCTGGCCCGCCGGCGCCTGCTGCCGCCGCTCCGCCGCCTGGGGCGCCGCCTGCGCTCCCCGGAGAGCCGCCAGGCCCTGCTCACCTGCCTGCTCTGCCTCCTCAACCTGCGCAAGAAGGCGGACGACTGAAGCCGGCCGGCCGCGGGCAGGGCCGGGACGGGACGGACCCGGCAGGGCGCGGCGGCTCCTCCCGCCCGCCCGGCCCGCCGCGGGAGGAGGGACCGGGCAGGGGAGGGGACGCGCCCCGGCGGGGGCGGAGGGCCCGCCCAGGCAGCCGAGGCCGGACGGCTGCCCGCGCCTCGCCGCTCCGGCCATGGTGGCTGGGCCCCCCCCCGCCCCGCTGTCCCCCGCCGCGGGGCCGCCCCGCCGCTGAGCGCCCCCGCCCGCCCCGGGCACGGAGCCGGCGCTGCCCGGGCCATCTCCATCACCCGCTCTCCCGGGCGGCGGCGGCCCCACACGGCCGCTTCACCCCACGGTGCCCGGGCCGGGACCCCCAGTGCCCGCAGCGGGCAGCGGGGAGGGTCAGGATGTCGGGCAGCACGGCGAGGAAGGTGCAGCCCTTCACCATCAGCACCCGGCTCTCGCTGCCCAAGTGCGCCGCGGACTTCCCCGGAGACGCCTGCCCCGGCATCGCCCTCGCCTCGGCGCTGGACAGCCACCGCGGCCTCCGCCGCAGCATCAACGAGCGCATCTCCCTCTACCTGGCCCACGCCCGGGCCGGCCCCGCCGCCGCCGCGGGGCAGCCCCGCAGCCCCAGCCCCGGGCAGGACGGGGGCCCCGACGAGGAGCGGCTGAACCGCAGCTCCCTAGCCCGCTCCATTAAGAAGATCACGCTGTCCAACTGGTACGGGGACGCTGGCACGGCAGAAGCAGGGGGACACGGGGACCCTGCCCGCGCCGGCGGCGAGAGGAACCACAACAACAACAACAGCAGGACAGGGAAAGCTCAGTTCAAGGTAAGCGACCCCGGTACCCTGTGCCCTGCTCTCGCCCCGTCTTCCCTGCAATTCCCCATTCCTCGCTGCCAGGGGATGGATAGGTCCCGGGGAGGCTGCGCCCATCCCTGTTGCCTTTTGCCCGTGCCGTCCAGGCAGCAGTGTTTGCAGGGCTCCTGGGGTAGTTGTTTTTCCTGCCATGTGCCCTCCCCACGCACTTCTCTGTCCCATCAGGCTGGAGGGCAGGAAGTCTTCGCGGGTGAGCGAGATGAGCTTTCCCCGGGGCTGAGATGAGCCGGGAAAGCCCTGCCCCAGAGCCTGGCTATGGAGGGCTCAGCTTTGGAGATGCCTGTGGTGATGCAGCTGAGTGCGGGGAGCTGGGAACTCACTCTCTCGTTCACCAGAGGGGAAACGGAGGCTGGGAGAAGGGAAGTGACTCATGAAGAGCCACACAGCCAGGCAAAGCTGGGACAAGGCTAGGATCAGGACCTAGGGCTCTCGGCACCCCGCCCTCCAAGTCTGGGCGCTGGCAGGCACAGAGGTGCGAATTCAACAGTACCAGAGCCCAGGAGACCCCCTGTGGGTGGGATGGGGAGGAGGGCATCTCGGAGACGTCGCAGTTTCTGGCAAAGGCAGGCAGGAACTCCTTGGGATTTAACCCTGACCTGCAGCAGCTGGTTTCCCGGCAGGATAGTGCTGGGGAGAGCCGCGCAGCCCACTGCCAAAGCCCTCATCTTCATTGCCAATAAAGGCCAGGCACAGCCTCGCAAGAGGTGCCGCTTCCTCCGGCACGCAGTCAGCTCCTCGCCGGGCGGCGGAGCCTGCGCAGCCCGGAGGGCATCGGCGTGAGGGCTCCCCTCTGTCAAATAAGGCAGGGACACGTGCTGGCCACGGTGGTGCGGGACTCCCGGGACCCTGCCAGGATCGGCCCCTCCCCCCTGTCCATGAGCGTGTGGAGCGGAGAGAGGTGGGCAGGCTGCAAGATGGAGCTGCCTGGGAGAAAGAGGGAGCTGGGGGGCAGGGGAAAACGTGTGGGATGGCAGCTGGAGGAGAGGAGGGACACCATCTCCCACACAGAGCACGGCAATGCTTTCCCAAGCGTACCCCGCAGCCCATGGATTTGCCCCTCCCTCCTGCCCCGTAGGAATGAGGGGCTCCTCCGGGATGAGCACAGTGGAGGGTCTGGCCCCGGCTCCTCTTGTTCGTGGGAAGTCACTGGTGCCCGTTCTGTGGGAATGCGGCAAGCATATGTGCCGTGTTAATTTTGCTTTTCGAGGGGGAAGAAGTGTTTGCAGAGGCGGCAGCTGAGGCTGCTGTGCTCGTTTCACGTGTGGCTTTGCTCGTGTCACCGAGCCTGGTGTCCTGCTAGGGAATGTTTAGCACAGCACCTCATGGATGGCAGGAGGCAGGCTCAGCTCCTTGTCCCGGACTTTGGTTGCTGAGGAAGTTTGTTGTTTTGCCGGATCGAGGACCCAGCTCCAGCCAGAGGGACCGAGAAGGGGGGGTAGTCCCGGTGGAGCAGCTCTGCGGGAAGGATGAAGTCATCGTTGTGCTGGCAGCCCTGTTTTCCTGCGGCTGACGGATCGTGAGACAGGGACTTTAAATAAAGCTCCCGTGTCACCTGCAGGCTTGTCTCCCACGCTGAGCCCTGGGGGCCAGCCTGAGACATTACTGCATAGAGCTTTCTAGGGTCTTATGCCTCACAGGCACTTCACATTTAGCTCCCTATCATTCCCTAAATATGCATCCAAACCTCTCAGGCCCATAGTCAGGCAAGGAGGTGCCTTCTTCTTCTGATACCATCCTGCTGAGTTCTCACTGTGGCAGCTGGGCTGTGATTCAGCCTTGTACCCTGACTGTTCTTCCTGCTTGGGATGGGATGCTGTGGCATGTGGCAGTGGTCTGTCCTCTGCAGCCATGGGCCAAGTTTTGCAGGTCCTTGGAAAGGTCCAGTGGTGCTGTTCTCCTGCCGGACTGTTTGTAGGGCTCTGAGAGTTTTTGGTGGCAGCAGCTCTATGCTCTAGGCTGCCATTCATGTCAGGACTCTTCTGCAGTGCTGAAGAGATGGTGGGAAGCAATGTTCTATTTAGGAAAGGAGTTCTGATTTTCCTAGGTTCGTTTCCCTTGGTCAGTGTCCTCAGTTTGGAGTGGCCTGAGCAGCAGTAGGCTGGCTCTGGCTGATCCAGCACCCTGTTTGCAGCGATCTCAGAGGAGGGGTTGTCAGGGCAGCACACATTGTCCACCACCCTGTTTCTGTTGCCCTGTGCCTGCTTGGATGGCTGTTACAGAGACAGCAAGGTGGCCCCAGGAAAGGAGTGGAAGGAGTTCCCTAAGTTAGCCTGTTATATCCAACAGCCCAAGAAAAGATCCATCTGTAGAGGATGAGGCTTAATGCCCTTGGGCACGATCCAAACAATCCCACGCACCTCTCCTCCTGGGGCTGTGCTGCATCCAGGATAAGGTAATGTGGAGTTCATCCTGGACATCCTCTCTGTGCCTGGCTGCAGTTCCTGGACTTCCTTCCTCCTGCCTCTCCTGCTTCCACCCTCACCCCTGTCCTTTGGAAGCCCTTCCCTGCAAGCCAGCTGCCCCCTTAACTCATCTCCCAGCTAGGCTGAGATCAGGGATCAGCAGCTGAGAGGATTCAAGCTCATGATTTTGGAGCTAATATCATCCTGTGCCCTCATGCCTCTGCCCTGCTGTTCTGGAAGAGGGCAGGGGAGTCTCACTCTGAACATCCTTAGATGACCAGGGACCAGTGGTGATCACCAAATGGGTTTCTGCTGGCTTTGGAGTCAATTCAAGGAGAGAAAAGGGTGTTGGGGGCACTGGGAGCTAAAATGTAGAAGGCAGTGAGCAAAGCAGGCTTAGGAGTTCTTGCCACTTGCTGTACATGTGGTAGGAGCTGTGGATGCTGTTCAGAGAAGCCTGGTAAGAAGAAGATGTGTAAGAAGGGATGGGCAAGAGCAGAGCCAAGCAGCATCTGGCCCAGGGCAGGGGGGTGGGTGAGTGATCCTCTGTCCCTTTGGCTGCCAGCACAGTACCAGGCTCACAGCTGTGCCTTCCTGCCTCCAGGTGTTCCTCAGGAAGGATGTGGATGCAGAGGACAAGCAGCAGGAGCCTGGGAGTGTTCAGGCCAGTGTTTTCTGCTCTCCAGTGGACAGATGTTCTCCCTTGTATGTGGTATGTGCCCCTGCCCTCGACATTAGGGGGGCATGACATGCAGCTTGGAGCTGAGCATGAGGCTGGTCACTGGTGGTGTGCCCAGGTGTGGATGGAGCCTTGCCTCTTGCAGTGAGTGCAGGAACAAGCTGGGCACGGTGGGGCCAGGAATCAGCCCCCCAGGCAGCGCCCAGGGGTTTTACTGCTTCCAAGGGAGCCAGATTATGGGCTCCTCAGCCATGGCTGAGTCAAGAGACTAAAGGTCATGGAGTCATAGGAGGGCCTGAGAATCTGTGTTGCTATTAAAAAAATTAAAAAAAAAAATAAAGACAGAGGATTTCTGTAGTTCTTGTGGTTAAGTAGAACAGGCATTGGAAAGTGAGTCCCGTGCTGTCAGCAGGGCAGCACATGCCAGAGTGCTTAGAGAGCCTGAAACAGTTGCCCAAACCCCACTGCTCCACAGGCTCCTGGAAAATTGCTCCCTGGTGGGCTCGGGGGCAGCTAAAACCCTGTGGGGCAGCTCACACTCAGTCCTCTCAAGGAGGAAGGGCTGTTCCAGGCTAGCCCCAGGAGCAATTTTTGCCTGCTGAGAGGAGGCAGCAAGCCTTGCACCTTTGGGTTCCTCCTGAAAATTCTGTTTCCTGTTTGCCATGAGTTAGTACACAGTCAGATCCCCATCCCTGGGCAGAAGGGTGGGAAGTAAGTGCCCGGGTGATGGTGCTGTCCCCTGGGCAGCGTGCAGCTGGGCCCAGGGCTGAGTTTGGAAAAGGGCCAGCACTTTCATTGGCTGACCTTTGCTATCACCCCTGGCAGAGCTGGAACCCTGACAGAGGGTTTCATCAGCTTTGGCTGCCCACAAGGCTAAATCTCAAGGGAGATGCTGCACTTTCAGCCCCCTCCAACCACTCACCAGGGATGGGGGTCTTGGGTGCCACCAAGGAGGCTAGGGCTTGCCAGGAACCTGCCTTGTGGCCCTCCATCCCATCCCCTGGCAGCATCCCCCTGCGTGACACCAAAGAGACACAAATGCTCCTCGCAGGGATGCACTGCCTGAGGCTGGAGGGGCAGCAAGAACTGCACCCATCTCCAGTGTGGGTGCCAGGACCAGTCCGGGTGCTGAGTGCCATCCCAACAGCCTGAAATGACCTAGGGAGTGACCCACTTTAGGGACAGGCCAGCAACCCCCTGCTGGGGTTGCAAAAGCCACCAGTGTGGCCTTGGTAGAGGGAAGTGGTACCTCAGTATGCTGGAGGAGAACCCCAAATATGTCAGGGAAGGAGTGGAGTTAAGAATAAGGCATGCTGACCCACTTCATTTGGGTTTCTGAAATGCTCCTGGGAGGTGACAGGGAGGGCTCCCTGGGGCAGCACTCCTGACACTCCCCACCCCACCTCTGCTCCTCACAGCTGGCAGCACCCCCGGTGTCATCACCCCAGAAAGAGAGCCCCAAGGGCAAGGAGTCTGCTGCAGCACCAAGATGCAGCGGGCGCAGCGGCGGGGGAGCAGCCCCTCTCCTTGACCTGAGTCCTCTGATAGCCCAGTTCAACCGGGAGATGCTGCAGGTGAGGCAGCTGGGCCCTCTCCCAGGGTCTGTGTGGGAAGTGCAACGGAGGGCCACCGGCCGCCTTTCATGTGAGCTCTGGGGTGGAGTGGGGTGCGCAGCAGGGAGGGTTGAACTCCCAGCCCGAGCACAGCCATGGTTGTGGCATGAGATCATGTTTGGCTGCCGCTCCCTGGCTGTCAGCCCCAGGGAGAGGGGGTCAGCCCACACCAGGGCCCTGCTTCCTCTCCATGTGCGCATGCTCCTCCCGTGCCCCGTTCTTCTCCTCCTCCTCTCAGACTCTGTCCCTCCCCAGCAGCATGGGAACTGAGATGGTGGGAGGGCTGCTTCCATGCCATGGTGGGAAGAATGCATGGATGTTTGCACTGGGGAGCAGGGTGCAGTGAGGAGAGATGCTTTGTGCAGGGATGTTCTGTGCAGACTGGCCTGCTTGGGCAAGCCCAGCTTCTCCTGCTGGGCTGAGAGATGCTGGAAAGAAGTGAAGTGCTACACACCTTCACACCCCCATTGCCACAGATGCTGTCCTGAGTGCTGTGCTGGCCTGTTGATCCCCAGAGCTGAATGGGTGCACTCCAGTCCCTGTCACAGCTGTGGGAAGGTTTGGGTTTGGGTCCCGATGCCGTGTCCTTGAGGCTCTGGTGGAGGCTCCAGCCACATGGCTCTTGGTGTGCTGCAGGCAGAGAGCTGGGTGCGAGGCAAGCTGCGGGACCTGAAGGACGGCTGTGACCTCCAGGACTGGGAGGAGGTGGCCCAGACCTTGCAGAGGGACATGAAGGATTTTGAGAACACCCTGATAAAGCTCAATCAGGTGGGGCCAGGCAGGGCATGGCGTGGCGTGGCCCCCGTTACTCACAGCACCTGTGTCCCTGCGTTCTCTGCAGCAGAGGGTCCCTGGGAACCCCCTGGTGCTGAGTGGGTCCCTTGGCCCCACAGATGGGCGAGCAGCTGATGTGGAGGGCAGGCCCCAGTGCAGAGGCCGTGCGGAGGCAGCTGCTGGCCCTCCAGGAGCAGTGGCAGCTCCTGAAGCAGACGGCTGCCAGCCAGAGCAAAGCCCTGGGCGGACTGCGGAGTCTGCAGGACTTTAACAGGAAAGCTGAGCGGCTGGAGGCATGGATCAAGCACAAGGTTTGAGGGATGGGAAGCATGGTCTGGGGAAGGGGATAGCCTGGCTGTCCCCCCACCTCCTCACACCCTTGCCTGGCCCAGGAGGAGAAGCCCTCTCTGGCAGCCCTCCTGCAGGAAAGCCCAGATAAGATCCAGCTCACTCGCCGCATCCTTGACTTGAAGCAGGTGAGAGGTGCTGGGGGACTGCCAACCTGTCAGGGACCCCAAACACCTTGAGGCTGGGGCATGGCACAGGTCCCTGAGGAGGGATGCTGATGTCTTTCCTCTCTGCTCGGACCAGGAGGAGCAGCAGTTCCAGAGTCTGCACAAGGAGCTGAACAGCCTGGCCCAGAAGCTGGAGAAACAAGGCAAAAATGAGAGCAGAAACATCTCAGCCCGGCGCAAGCACCTTAACAAAGCGTGAGTGGTGTGAGGACACATGGGCTGAGCAGGGCTGAGCCAGGCACCAGGAGCTGACCAGATGGGAAGTAGGACACCCCCAAACTTCCTGGCCTAGCTCTGCACAGCTCCCCAGACAGGCACAGGCTGCCATTCACCTTTCCCGTTCTACCTGCTCAGGTGGCTGCGGCTGCAGGGGACCCTGAAGGAGCACCATGAGGCTCTGCAGCTGGCCCTGGAGGTGGCCTCCTTCCTCCAGCAAGCAGATATCCTGCTCGGGGTCATCCATGCAAAGGTATCTGCACTGGAGCCAGGGTCACCCTGGTGTGTGGGGCTGTTGCATGGCCTGAATGAAACTTGGTGGCAGCACCTTGCTCTTGTCTCCTGCATGGAAGCTCCTGTGGTCCCAGCACACTCAGCCTGGGCTTTGGGGAGAGAACCAGGGGATGGAGAGAGGGAGCCAGGCTGGCAAGTGCAGTTTTGCACTGTTTCTTTCTGCTGGAGCTGGAAGCAGGGCCCTGTCCTCCTCCCACTGCTGACCGTGGCCTCTTCTTACAGCAGAGCAGCATCTGCAGTACAGGGAAGCCAGGGGAGGGCGAGCCTTGCCAGGATCGGGATGTCAGGGACATTGCCAGCCAGGTGATGGTGAGTGAAGACTCTGCCTCGTCCCCTGAGCCCTGGGGAGCATCCTGACAGGGGGAATGTGAGCCTTCCCAAGCTCTGCCACCAGCAGCACTGTGGGCTCCGGGAGCCCCCCACTGTGTGGGTGGCTGAGGCTGTGTGATGGATGGGGCAGTATCCCCGGGGCAGACAAGGACTGGGATATGCACTCACTGCCTCTTCTGCCCCTAGAGGGCTGGCTGTCATCCCATGCCCTGCCCGTGGCCATGGTGGTTTGTCACTCATGAGCCCCATCTCCATCACTTCCCCGCTGCTCTCTCTTCTCCAGATGCTGGATGTGACAGTGTCCCAACTCCTAAACTTGCAGCCCAGCCTGGCAGCCCGAGTCACCTCAAAGCACCGAGACGTAAAGGAGAGCTGGGCGCAGCTCCAGCAGGCACTGAGGTAGGGCTTAGCTGGGTGCCAGCCCTGACCTCCCAGCACTGGAGCCAGAGGCTTGGGAAAGACCTAGGTTAGCCCCTAGCAGGCTGACTCTGGGGCACCAGCTCCACTCAAGGTCTCTCTTTATCCTTTGCTCCCCTGGGCTTCCCTTGCCTTCCTTTCCCAGGACAGGGAAGGCTCCAGCACGGGCAGGCAGTTCCCCAGGGGGCAGAGCTGCAGCTCCAAATGTTGAGCCTCGAGGAGACGACAGCAGTCACGGGGCTGTGGGTAAGGAAGCAGCAGCCAAATGGACGAGAGGACTTGGCAGCATGGTAAGCACTGGCTTCCTCCAGGCATCTTCAGCTCCTCTGCTTCGAAAAGACAAGGGAGCCTAGGAGAAAGGGGTTCAGGTGTTGGGCAGAATCCAAGCTGAACACTCCTGGATCTGGTCCCAGCAGTTATGGGAAGTGATAAGTGCCAGCCCAGGGCAAAGCAGATGTATGCTTTGTGCTGGCCAAGGAAGAATGGGAACCTTTGTGCTGCAGGTACCAAAAGATGTGCTGGAGAAGATGGCAGAGAACAAGAAAGGAGAGGAGAGCAATCCTGGCTCCCCAGCAGTGGGACAGTCCCCTCATGGAGGGGACAACAAAAGGTACCAGCTTGTGGAGGTGGCTGTGGGAGGACAGGGTCAGGGCAGAGTCAAAGGGAACAGGGATGGGGTTCCCCTGTGCAAGGGGGAGCCTTGCAGTCCTGACTGTCCCTCTCCTCTCTCTGCTGGAGGAGGAGAGAGGCAGAGGCTGAGTGGGGGATGCGGCAGCTGGAGACCCAAGTGCAGGACGTCTGCCAGGTGGTGAACACGGTAATAATGTCCCCCCAGGAGTCCCCTTTGCTCCCTGCCCATCCATGAGGAGACCGTGTTGGGGAAGGACTCACTTCCTTAACCTCCTCCTGCTGCTCGTGGGCATGCAAGCTTGTGCCCACACGCCTGGTCTGGGCACTAACCCAGCATGTCTCCTGCTCCTCAGCGGGATCTGTCCCCGTACAAGGAGAGTGTGGCTATGGGAGTCCCCCCATGTCCAGCGGCGAGCCTGGAGGCAGCACGGATGCAGCAAGAGCCCAGTGCCAGGGCTGTGCTCCTGGTGAGCCTGCCTGGATGTGAGGTGGGGGAAGGACACCAGGTGGGGCCCATCCTGACTGCCCTCCCTGCCTCCCAGGAGGGACCAGCACGAGGGAGGCCTCATGGGAGCCCTCAGGTGGAGGCCATGCTGCAGGAACTGGAGGAGTTGTGGGAGGACCTGCAGAGGAGACACCAGGAGAATGGCGTGGTGCTGCAAGAAATCGATAAGGTACGTGGAGTCAGGGCTGGGAGGGCACAGGGTGTGCTCCAAGTGGAGCAGCTTGCTGGACATCACCAAGTGAGGCTGGCACCTCTGGGGCCTGGAGATGCAATACTGGCACCGACATCTCCGGCTGGCCTTGCAGAGGGCACGCTTCTCCCACTGTGCTGCCTGTGCCCCAGGTACCCCCAGTGGGATGCCAGCATGGCTCCTGCCTCCTCTGGGTGGCTCAGAGCCAGGCTGAGGGGTTCCCTGCTCTCCCTGAAGGCCCTGAGGCTGGTGGGGGAGCTGGACCAGGCTGAGCGGTGGCTGCAAGACGTGGCTGGGTCGCTCTTGGAGCCAGCTGCCATGAGAAGCCCGGCGGAGCTGCGCCAGGACCTGGAAGAAATGAGCCGGCTGGAGAAGCAGCTCCTGCTCTGTGGCCTCAAGCTGCAGGCGCTGCGGGAAGAAACAGCAAGCGAGGCACCCACTGAGCACGAGGGGGCATGGAAGATGCAGAGGAAAGTGGAGATGGTGGAGGAGAAGTGAGTCCTGGAGGAAGGTGCCTCTTCTCTGGTGCCCAGGTTGGGTGGGGAGGAGGATGCTGTCGCTGAGGAGGTGCAGAAGCTGCCGGCACCTCTGATGAGCACCCATCCCCACAGGTTGGCACACGTGCAGGCAGCCCTGCGGCACCGGGCAGCAGATCTGCGGGACTCCCTGGTGCTGTCTGAGTTCCTGCAGGACCTGCAAGAGGAGGAGGCACGGAGCCAGCAGGGGTCTGCAGTGGTGAGCAGGGTGGCCAGGCATCCCTTGGGATCACACAGCACCTGGGAATGGACCAAGGGTTGATCTGTGGTTGGCATGGGGCCCCTGTTGGGTGCTCCCCTCCAGCCCAGCTGCCCAGGGTGTCACTCCCCATCTCTCACATCTGGTGTTTCTACTGGCTTCAGCCAGGGAGTGGGCGCTGCGGCTCGCAGGGGTGTTTTCCCCCGCTCTCAGCCCAGGCTGAGAAGTCTCCAAGCAGTGAAGACATGAGCCGGCCCTTGGGAGAGCTGCAGGAGGCTGTGGAGATGCTGGATGATGTGGCGAAGGAGCGGGAGCGGGTCATGGAGGTGGCAGCAGAGACGGAGAGCCTGGAGCGTCTGGTAGGGAACGGAGGCTGGGACCTGGGGATGCATGCAGGAGGTTCATCTGCAGCCAGACATGCCAGCTGATTGGACAGGGCACCCACTTCAGCTGTCCTCAGTGGGACACAGGGACATTGGGATTCGTGGGGACTGCTCTGTGCAAGGCTGGCATCCTTGTCTCTCCCATGGCTGGCACCTGCCCTTTGCACCGGCATGGCAGGGTGTCCCAGGCTGGGGTGGGCTGGGGCTGTGTGGCAGGTGGGGCTTCCATCCCAGGGCTGATCTCCCTCTGTGTCCCCTCCTGCCCACGCAGGTGGCAAAGATATTCCCACAGCTGGAGGCCCTTCAGTGCAGAGCCAAGGCGCTGTCTGAAGACATTGCCCTAGCAGAGAAGGGCTTCACCACAGTGAAGAGTGAGAAGGACCTGCAAGGGCTGCAGGGCTTGCTAAGCTGCCAGCAGGAGATGGAGGTGAGTCAGGGGAGCACTGCCAGGGAGGTGTCCCGGCTGGCTGGGGCTGTCCCAGTGAGGCACTGGCCCCCCTCCGGGGGCCCAGGAGTTGTAAGCCTTGGCACACTGTGGCAGGGCGGGATGGAATTTTCCAGTGGAGCTGAAACCTGCCTGCTCTGCTCCCCTCTGATAGCATGGGCCAGGCAAGGGGACAGAGCTTGCATCAGCTCCACGTGCCAACACCCAGCTGCCAGCACCTACTCGTCTTCCCTCTGGTGGGGAAGCGACTCATGCACTCAGGGCAGGGAAGCCAGGCAGCTCTGTGCTTTTGCTGTGCTCCCCACTGAGGCTGGCTCTGCCCATGTAGCAGCATCCTCTCCTCTGTCCCTGCATCCCAGAATGCAGGAGAGTGCAGCCTGGGTTCAGAGGGGTTGGATGCATCTCGAACCTTTCCTGCCTTGTGATCTTTAGCATGCAGTGTCCCAGACCCTGCAAGGGCAGCTGGAGGAGCTGGAGAGGGCGGCTGCCCGCTTGCAGGAGCTATGTCCCACTCGGCAGTGCCCCGTCAGCCAGGAGCTGCAGGAGACGCTGTGGGCCTGGGCAGGGCTGCGAGAGCTGCTGCGGGAGACCCGGCTCCGCGTGCGGCAGGCCAGCCAGCTCCGGCACTTCTTCAAGGATTACTTAGCCATGATGTAAGTGGCAGTGAGTTGTTGGGGTTGCTTCTGTGGGGGTTGAGGGGGAGTTGGTGAGAGCATGGCATTGGCAGCTATGTGGGCAGTGCTGGAGCTGCAGCCAGGCGTGACCACGGGGAGCCTGGAATGCAGGGTTGCACCACAGCTGTCTGTTGTGAGGCGGCCCTGCAGCATCTCATCCTGCCCCAACAGCCTGGCCACAATCCCAGGGAGCTGCTTCCAGCTATCACTGAGCATGGGAATGGCTTTCCTGGGGCCTGCAGGGCTGGAGAAGTGTTGGGTCATTCCTCAGCCTGTCTTTCACATGCTCACAGCTCCTGGACTGAGGACACCCGGGCTCAGATCTTCTCTGAAAGCCCAAGCAGCTCCAGTATCCCGCAGACTCCATGTGAGGAGCTGGAGAGGAGAATTGAAGAGAAACTCAAGGAGTTTGAGGCACTAGCAGCAGCAGGGCAGCAGCTGGTGTCTGAGGAGCACTACCTGAGTGCAACAGTAAGGACAGGGGGAATGGGGTTGGGGGAAAATTCTCAGCACTTCCTGAAGCCCTCTGGGGACAGACCATGAAAGAAAGAGCAAGGTGTGGGTGCAGAGCCCCAGTAAGTGGGATGGGGACAGCTATGCATCCCTGGGGCTGCTCAGGACAGGAAGAAGTTTCATCCAGTAGATCCTGAGATCTGAGTTGATGTGGCTGTGGCTGTATCCCACTCACAAAAACCTCCTAGCTGCTCAGCTGTGAGATATCCTGGTAGGGCCAGTGTCCCTGAGCCAGGAATCCTTGCAGGCTGCCCAGCATCTCTCCTCCCATCAGATAAAGGAGCGCTTGGAAGAGCTGCAGAGCATGCTGGGCTGGGTGCTGGTGCGCTGGCGAGCACAGAGGCATCAGCAGCAGGATCTGGGGAGCAGACAGGAGGACAGGAGGGAGCTGGAGAACCTCTCAAGCACATCCCCCACTGGTCAAGTGAGTACCCAGCCATGTTGAGACTGCCAGGGAGAATGACCAGCCTTGAGGCTGAGGGTAGCAGAGGCACTGGATGGAGACTGTGGTGCAGAAGGTGGGGAGGGATGCATGCCAATACCTCTGGGAGTTGCTGGGGTTCAGGCAGGGCAAAGGGAAGGCTATCCTGAGAAATTGCCTGGTACTCCAGCAGCCCTTCCTTTATGTTCCTTCTCTTGCCTTGCTCTGCAGGAGCAGCATGCCTCACGTATCCCACCCCACCTGGAAAGCATCCACAGTCCAGTGAAGTTCATCCCCTCCTCCCTCCTCGAGCCTGTGCAAAGATCAGAGCCAAAGCTTCCGGAGAAAAAAGCCATCTCCCCACCAACATCACCCCTCTCAGATGCCCCGTCAGGAGTGGGGCAGAGCTGGGGGGAGCCCAGCAGCAAAACAGCCCTTGATGTGGAATCCCCCAAGGAGGCTGGCACCTGGGATCCTGCTGAGACCTCCACGCTGCTGCTGCCACCTCGAGGCTCCTGTGGTCTCGGGGGCACGGTCAACCTCATCCTCAGCATTGGCAAGAAGGGGGAGAAGAAGAAGGCCCAGCTGCCGGCCAGCAGCGAGCGGCCAGGCGAGGAGGCACTGCCAGCGGTACGGGGGGATGGTGGGAGGCTTGGCAGAACCATGGGCGAGCAGCCACACAGCCAGGACAGCTCTCTGGAGCTGTGCTCCATGAAGACTGGGAGGGCGGCGGGGTGATCCCCAAGCTGAGACCCCTCTGACCATTACTAAGTGAGCTGCTGGCACTGTGTTGGTCTCAGGAGAGGGGCCTTTGGCCATGCTGATGCTGCGTGATGCCTTAGGGCTGAGGCCGGCTTGCGCCACCCACTTTGCCTGTGCTCTCCTGCTGCAGCTCCTTGCCCACTCTGTCCTCTCTGTGTGTCTCTTTCTCTCCCCTTGCTCAGCTCCCCGCCACTAAACACTCAGGCTGTAAAACCTTTTGGAAGCGTTGCCAGGGGCTTTTAGGAAACACTTGGGGTAGCTTAAAGCGAAAAAGAAAGCCACCACGCCAGCTGGTGGAAGAGGTAACGTCTCGGGGGAGGCTGCATGCTGGGCAGAGTGGCTGCATGGTGTGAACCTGCCTGCCACCAACCCTCCTGGCCAGGCCATGGTGCCCTGGTGGCAGCGGTCTGCTGGGAGAGGGAAAACCCTTCTGATGCTGTGGGGTCCAGAGTGTGGGTGCTGGGACATGTGAGGAGGGGACTGAGGCAGGGCTTGCTGCACTTTGGCCCTCCATTCAAGTAGTTTTGGTGGCCGTGGGAGGTATGGCTAGCTGGTGGCCAGTGGGAGAGCCTCCCTGCTCCATTGCTGGGGGGCAGGAGCAGTTCTTGTGTAGCCAGCTGAAGGGGACAAGGGTGGCTGGGGCTGTCTGAGGTGCTCATTTTGCTAGGGATCTCACTCCAGGTTGCTCAGCTTGTAACTCTGAGGTAGGAGCTGGAAATGTGTAGGGGCTCACAACTCTTGTTGCTCCAGAGCCTGTGTAAGAAGGTCTGTGTGTGAGGAGCCCTAAGGGCAGCCTGGTTCAGTAGCCCAGGGGAGAGGGCAGGAGGACAGGGAGGCTGGAGGGCACCGAGGCAGAATGAGGGGCTGCTGGGCTGCCAGGAGAGTTTTGGTAATGGGCACCGTCTGGCCTAATGGATCCAGGGGAACACTGCTCCAGCTCCTGCAGACTCTTGCAGCTGTGGAAGCCCGGGAGAGGGTCTGCAAGGAACGGGAGGGGAGGGGTTTGCACTCAGTCCCTGCCCTTGCATTCATTGCTTTACTGCCTGGAGCATGCAGGGCTGGCAGGCATGGACTGCAGTGACTGCTTTCTCAGTAGCCACCCAAAAGTGATGGCTTGGAGGTCAGCAGTGCCAGGGAAAAGCTGTGTGGTAGTCAGCCCCAGCTGTACCACACCTGGGGGACTCCATCATGGGCAGATTCCCTTGTCTGCTCTACCCTGCCTGCACCCGTGTGGGCGCAGCCCTCAGGGGACTGAGGTGACGCTCTGTCATTCCCAACACTGCATGTGCTGCTGGTGAGCATTTTTGTCTGCCTGCCCTTGCAGCCCCCTGCTTTCCCAGACGCAGCATGGAAAGGGGGCAGCTGGCACAGGATGGTGGAAGCTCCAGCGATGGGGATCACGCCTCTCTCCTTCTGTTTCCCCAGGTGCAGGCGGAGGCCAGGAAAACCTGCACGGCAAAGCGGCCGCCCGCCGTTGTGCGGCGCCCTGCAGGGCCCGGCGGTGGCATGGCGGCCGTGTCCCACACGCTGCCCAAGGCCGGCGCTGGCTGCCTCTTCAACAGCCTGCAGCGGCGGGAGCAGGCCCGGGCAGAGCAGGCCCGCCTCCTCACCCTGCGGGGCATCATGGGCGACAGCTCCCTGCGGCCCACGCCCGAGGAATGCCACGGCCCCAGCAACACGTGGCCTCAGAAGTGTGGCTGGAGGAAGGGGGGGCCGGGGGCCGCTGCCGCCGGACCTCAGCTTGGGGAGCTGCTCCTCTACGTCAGGAACCCGCTGGTGCAGGACATCGATGCCGAGTGCGGGGCGGCCCCTCAGAAACCCTGCCTCCCTCACCCAAAAATCACATGCCCCCGTGTTTCTCTGGGCTCCGTGCTCAGCCTGGAGCTGCCACGGGATGCAGCGGTCCTGGGCTGCCGCCGAGGGGCTGAGGCACGGCAGCAGGAGGCAGAGGGGCAGGAGCAGGATCAAGGGGTTCGGTCGTGGAAGCTCACAGGCACACAGGGAGTTGGATGGCAGGAAGATAGGCACAGTCCCCAGGGGCCCAGCAAGAGGCTGGGGATGTCCCCCAAGGGCGAGCAAGAAAGGTGGTTCGAGGAGGTGAGCTTGAAGCCCAGCTGCAGCCAGCAGAGAGCACACCGTGCTGGGAAGGAGCACTGGAGCCCGCAGCACCCCAGCAGCACCAGTAAAGACCTTCTGGACTTGAGGCTGAGCCGGCCATCCCGTGTCGGCATGGGGGATGAGCTGGGCACCCGCTTTGGCCAGGACGACAGCCCCACTGCCTCTGGCAGGGCCAGGCACCACAGAGCCGCTTGGCTGGAGCTTGGATCATCCCCTGCCAGCACCCCAGGCAGGGCTGGAGTCATCCCCAGCCCTGCCTGCACACAGCAGCCAGCCAGCAGCAGCCAGCCCAGAGGGTCCCCGGCTTCCCCTGCTGCCCCCACCCAGCTCTCTGTCTTTGAGTGGGCACTGGGCTCTCCACAGCCCCAGAGCCCTGCACTGGGCACTAAGGAAGTGTGCCACCCTGCCCACAGGCAGTTTGAGGAAGAGGAGGAGGAGCTGCAGGCCATCTGGGATGGGGCACAAGAACGCCAGAGCTCACCAGGAGGCAGCTGTTCCAGCCACAGGATGGGCAGCAGGGCGGGCAGCTTGGCCAGCCCCAGCGCCACTGCTGGCGGGCCCCTCATCCTCTCATCAGCCAACAACGTGCTAGTGGCCAAATTCACCCTTCCCACTGCTGCCCAGCTGCTCCACAGCCCCTCAGGAGAGCAGAGCCCCGGGGTGGTGCACAGTGGCAGTGGCAGTCCCAGTGGGCTCAGGGTTTCCCCCCATGAGGAAGAGCTGGTGCCTGCAGCCCCCTTGGATGCCTCCAGTGCCTGGGATCAGTGGAGGCATCGGCAAGAGGAGAGCAGCAAGGTGAGATCCGCATGCCAGGGATTCTCCTTCAGGGTCAGGTAGGGGGCTGGGGAACAGCCAAGGTAGCAGCTGGGTTATCCACTCCAGCAACCATAACCTGTATCTGGGGACTCCCTGACTCCAGTGGCCCCTTTTCTTCAGCTGGTGGGGAAGGGCTAGGTGTGGTATTTGGGGTCCCTGCAGCACACACACCCCCACCAACCCATAGCCTCAGCAAGGTGGCACTTCACCCCCCAAAGCTGACACACAGCCCAGCCCCTGCCCAGGTGAGGAAGTTGTTCCTCATTGTAATTCCACTGCCACTTTGGCATCGCTCACCAGGGATGGGTCATATAGACCTCACGTGCATGGAGGCTGAGCTGGCACCACTAGCCCCAGAGAAGTTTCTGCTCACCCTCTGTGCCCTTGCAGGTCCTGCCTGGTAAAATGGAGTTTCAGATGATGGAGGGGACGCTGGAAAGGAAGCACGTATTGCAGACAGGAGGGAGAAAGGTACAGACATGGCTGTGGGGCTCTTTGGGACAGGGGTGCTGGGACATGGCAGGGGGTGGAGAGAAGCCAGGGATGTTCCTGGAAGTGCCACAGGAATGCTGCTGGCCATTCTGGAAGGGCACAGCCTCAGAGGCCCTGGGCCACATTCTGAGCGCCATGAGACCATCTGTCTTCTTCCAAAGCTGTTGGCATCACAGCTGTGCCCTGCTTGTGTCCCACAGGCCAGCTGCCGGGCCTGGGGCCTCTTCCACGCCGTGCTGATGAGGCAGACACTGTGCTTCTACCAGGACCGCAGGGACAGCCTCAAGGTGCCCTGGGGACATTGGGGTGACAAGGGAGGGGGCTGGTGGCAGGGTGGTGGCTCTGGGCCTGTGGCCAGGGAAGGCAGAGCCATCCAATCCCGCTGTTGTCTTTGCTTTCCCTTGTGCTGCAGAGCTCCGTGGTGGCCCTTCCCCTGAACCTCTCCGGGGCAGTCTGCACCCCAGATGCTGAGTACACCAAGAAGACCAACTGCTTCAGGCTTCAGTGAGTGCCCCATGCAGGGCAGTAACCACAGCCTTCCCAAGACTGTCCCTGCTGGGGCAGACACATACCAACATCCCCAGGCAGGACCAGCTCAGTGCTTAGATGAGGATTTCCTTCCTTCTTTCTCACCTGCTTCTCTTCTTTTCTGCTCTGGTGGGGGCTGTTGTATCTGCACCCTATATTGTTCTTCCCCTCTCCCTCTCCCTGCAGGCTGCAGGATGGCTCTGAATACCTCCTGAGGGCCCCCACCCAGTCCCTCATGAACGAATGGGTCTCAAAGCTGCAGCAAAACTCAGGTGAGCAGCCCTGGCAGGCGGAGCAGGGGTCCGGCTCTCTGTGGTTTCCATGTTTGTTCAGTCCTCGCTGAGCCTTTTGATACATGGGGGGTCAGAAGAGAAGCAGCACAACATTTTACTCTGATTTATGCATCCTCCTAGCCTGCCTTGGGAACAGCGGTTCTCTGCCAGGCAGGATTTGGAGGCTTTGTTTTCACACCACATACACAGCTATAAATCAGGAATAGCACAACTGACGTCAGCGGTGCTTCAGCAGCAAAAAGCCAGTGTCAGGAAAATTATAATTGTGCCTTGGTATTCCTCCATATCCGCTGGGCTTGGAAAGCCTTGCTTGCCCTTGAAGCAAGGAGACCTGCAATACTGAGGTCTTCCTGTTGCTGTCCCCATACCTGAGGAGTTCCAAGCCCTGCTATGAAATCCTAGGTCGGTTGTCAAGACCAAGAGCAGGTGCTACAGCAGGAGGTTGGGGGAGCCAGCCATGCAGCATGGGCAGTCAGGTCAGGGACTGGCTCTGTGTGGCAGTCCTGTGCACTGCCAGCATCCAGAGGATGTTTGCTGTGCCCCCAGGTTTCCCCAAAGTGGATTACTTCCAGGCAGCAGCACAGCGTGTCGAGGGCACTGGTGGTACTGGCAGGTGAGTAGCCAGGAGCTGGCCAGCTGGCTCTTGGTATAACTCTATCCCACATCTCCCAGAGCGTGCTGCTCCAGCAGGACATTGGTGGGCCAGTCTGGTTTGCTAAATCTCTGCTGCTTTCAGTTCCAGCAAGGTCTCCAGCACTGGGACCTCCCACCTCCAGGGACATCACCAGGTCACCGCTCCCAAGAGCCAGGAGATTGTGGTGTTACCCTGTGCAAGCCCACTACTGCAGCGGCCTCTGGGCAGCCAGGATGGCCCACTCGATGGGACTGTGACAGCAGCAGGTGACTTTCCTGTCTGGCTGGGTTGCCACTGTCCCCCAGCTTCTCTCCCCAGCCCAGAGAGGTACATAGGAGACAGCTGAGGGAGGCTGAAGGCTGTTGGTCAGTTCTGAACGTGGTGGTATCTGGGCTAGTAGTCCCAGGGCTTGGGACGTGGGGAAAGGAACATTTACTTCACTTCCTGGGATACTGAGATAGTCATACATTTGCCTCTTCTCTCTGGGGCTGACACAGGGCTGTCCTGTGATGGCCTTGCCTTGTGACACGTCTCCATTCTGCCTCAGAGAATGCTCAGGGGGCTGGGCACAAGGAGCAGCAGTGGCCATCCAGAGCGTCCCCTGGGCTGTGGGACAACATCTGCCCAGAGGATGACTACGGGCTGGTGGCCAACAAGAGGAGGTCCTACTCCTTCACCTCAGGTACAGTCCTGATTTCTCTGTCACAGCCAGGAGGTGGCACCACTGCCTCTGTCCCCACAGACAGCCAAGGATCAGATGCGATGCTGCTCCAGCACGCACCTGGTCCTACATACCTGTGCCTTTGGCTGCAGCCCCCATTTGGGGAGGGCTCTAGGGGGCTGCCAGGGCCTACTCCTCGCGCTGACCGCTCCTTCTTGCAGCCACGTACCAGAAGCTGAGCCCGCGGGCGGTGCCCCAGGAGGCGGCGGGGGCTGGGAGCAGCTACTCGGTCACGCTGTACATCGGGGAGCAGGCTGTGCCCCGGGCACGCTGCCACTCCTTCGTGGCACCAACAGGGAGCCCCCGCGACGCACGGGGGGAGAAGACCACCAGCCCCCCTCGCACCAAGAACAAATCTGTCTTCAAGAAGTTCTTTGGGAAGAAAGAGTGAGTCCCAGACAAAGGGAGAAAATGCCCTAACCTGCCTCTTATCCTCCTCTTGGGCTGCTCTGGCATGGTCTCTACTCTCAGCAGCAGTTCATGGCTCACTGCCTCCCCAGGGGCAAGGGGCTGTGCCAAGGGGCTCTGCTTCAGCCAGCCCTGAGGCTGCCCTGTGCCCCAGCCACTGCAGCCCCCAGCCTCAGCCTGGTGCTGAGCACCCCTCCTGCCCAGTGCTCTCCCTGGGTGCTGCCGGCTCCCTAGGCATCCTAATGACACACAGCACGAGCAGAGGGGGGTGCATGATGGTTTTTATTAAAAGATAAATAGACACTTAGTGTGGAGCTTTTTTGTCCAGCAGCATCCATCAGCACAGCAGGAAAGGAGCTCTGTGCAAGGTGGTCCTTGCTAAGGAGTCCGGGGAGCTTCAGAGGAGGAGGGCCCTGCAGTGAGGTTCAGTCCTGCTTGGGGGGGGGAAGCCTGAGCTGTTTGGTGCCTTTCACAAGGATGCTTTGTCCCGTGCTTCCTCTGTGCCTGCACTCAGCCCAGCTAATCCCACAGGCTATCTGGGCCCCTTTTCCCTGCCCTGGGAGCTTAGCAGGAAAGTCACTACCTACAGAGTAAATACTCCTGCCTGCACAGCCCTGCCCAGCCTTGCTCTCTCTCAGGATGGCTGCCAGCCTAGGTCACAGCCGGTGAACACTGCCTGACACAGACTGGGGCAGGGGTGTGTGGATAGACCCCCATTCCTACAGCCCAGATATTTTTGCAGTAACTTCACCAGACCATGTCCCTTTCAACTGCCCCAATTGCCACCTGTACTGGAAAGGGGAAAAAGCAGCTGGTCCAACCTGCCCTGAGCCTGTACAAGCCCTAAGGGAGAAGGGGAAGTTTCCAGGGATGTAGGTAGCAGGGCCTCTCCCTGTCAGGCCGTGAGACTCAGCTGTGCACACCACTCGCCTCCTCAAACACATTGTGGGGCTTAAAATAGAAGTGCTGGCTGCAGCCCAGCTCTGCAGCAAGGGCTGGGAGAGCAGAAATGCTCCTGCCACCCCATCTCCCTCCTGCAGTGCTCCTGGGGCTGGAGACAGGCAGTGAGGTGGAGGTGGGCACACCAGGGTTACCAGCCTGGACTTCCTCCAGGTTCCCAGCAAGGGGTGGGGAATGTCCTGGTGTGGGCAGGGGGGTGCTTTCTGAGCTTCCCCTGTGTCTTGGCTCCATCACTCTTGGCTCTGACACCTGTTTTCCTCCGGCACCAAAGCTCAGCTGCCTGCACTTCCTTAATGGGAAAAGACAAGCAGGATGGTAAGGCTGGGAGGGGAGATGCCCTGGGCAGGGGCCAGGCTTGTCCAGACCAGCGAGGAGGTCAAGGCACAGCATTCCGGCTCCGGCTGCGCATACCAGGAAAGCAGCTGGTGGGCTGCTGCCAGTTCATTCCTGAGCAGCTGCGGGGCCCGGCACAGGGGCAGGGGGTGCAGGGTGCTTCACTGAGGGCCCCCCTGCTGGCCCCAGGGCTCGATGCTGACCCATGGGAGCTCAGCAAGGGTCCCACCATGGCCCAAGTCCAGCACAGGAGCACGGGGTGACATGTGCCACTCAAGAGATAACACCATCCCAGGGATGATGCTGGCACCTGCAGCACCATTTTCAGTCCCCCCCTCATACAGGCTTCATTGTCCCCCTGAGGCTGCTGCCAACGCAGAGCTTCCCCTCTCTCCTCCCCTGTGCTGGAACTTGGCCCCACAGCAACCCGCTGACGAATCCTGCCTGGAGTTCCTATGGCAGAAGCCAATTCCTCCCCCCCCCCACTAATCTGCCCGTGCATGCAGCCTCCACCTGCTGATCCAGCGGAAGCCGTGCTCAGCCAGCCCCAGCCAGCGCCAGGGCTCTAAAACCCACTCCGGCTGCAGAGCCCGTAAGGTGGCAAAGCCTTTGCACCCTGGTCCTGCTGCCGTGGGAAATCCCAGCCCTGCTCGGCACCAGGCAGCGAGGAGTCCGCAGGCAGCATCACCTGGCACCGGGAGAGCTGAGCTATCAAGGTAAGGGCAGGGTGCAGGCAGGGAGGTGACCTGAGTAAGCACTGTCCCTGCCGTGCCTTGTTCTGCCGGGCACCAAGGAGAGGGTCTGGTTCCAGCCTCCCGCGCTGAGCCAAGGTCTTGTCCCCCCTTTCGGCAGCTCGGCGGTCCTGCTCAAGGTCACCCTGCAGCCGGGAGCCTGTGCTGAGCTCTGGGGCCGTCACACGCTGAGGGACCCCAGCCCGGGTCCGAAGCTTTCTAGTCCCAGAGCTGCAGGGAGGGGTCGGAGCCTGACCCCTGCGCAGGCGGGACTGAAAGCGGGGAGCAGCAGTGGAGGGGCTGCCTGCCGGCACCCTGCCCTCCTTGCCTAGGCAAAAGGACAGCACGGCTATGCCCCCCTCCCAGGGCAGCAGGGCCAGCCGTTTGTTCCAGGAAGAGGGGAGACACAGGCGGAAAGCCAGAGCACCGGACATTCCTGTGCCGGAGCTGCGGTAGCGGGGCCACCCCTGCAGCCTCCCGCTCTCAGGTGCGGCCGGTGCATCTGGGAGGTCAAAGCGGGGTGCGAGGGGTGGGGCACGGCGGGGCCGCGGTCCGGCGGCCGCGGGGCCGAGGGCAGTCCCGGCCCGCCCGCGCGGTGCCCTTGGCGGGCGGGGAGCGCTAGGACCCGGCCTGCCGCGGCCGCCAGCGCTGGCACCGGGCGCCGCGGGACCGGACCGTGCCCTGCAGGCGGCGGCGCCGCGGGAAGGAGCCGGCAGCCCCCGGGGAAACGTGTAAGCGACGCGGCGGTGCCACGGCTGCCTCGGGTGCGGGTGGGTGCTGGGGCGGAGCGGGGCCCGGCAGCGGCGGCGGCGCTCGGGGCAGCCCCGGCGGCCGTGCGGAGCGGCCGTCCGGCTGTCCGACTGTCCGGCTGTCCGACCGGGGCTCCGACCCCGGCGCGCTGGGCCCCGCTCCTGCCGGGACTGGGTGCTGCTGCTTTCCCTTCCCCTCCCTCTACAGGACCGCCGCGGGACCGGGGAGCCTGTCCCGGGAACGCAGTAGCGCGGGGCAAGAAACGCTTCCCCTTTCGCCATCCCCCGAAACAGCCACCTGGGGACGGTGTTTGGTTACCCTGCCCATGGGGATGTCACCCGACCACTGGCACGGCCACCGCTTACTGGCCCCGTCACCCTTCTGTGTCAGTCCCAGCTTTCTCCGAGTGCTGGCTCCCTCCCTGCCCCGCCAGTCACACGTTCCTGTATGGCCTCGGGGGTGCCTGCGCCACGGGGAGCACCTCCAGGGAGCCCTCCCCGTTCTTGGGGTTCCTGGGGCTCTGCCACCGCTCACCTCCCTGCCAGAACAACTTCTACAACCCCATTGGCCTCTGGCAGGCCCTTTGTCCCAGTAGCTGGGCACTGTCCCATGACCCTTTCTATTTGTCGGCTGACCGCTGGGAGCTTGCCCTGCCCGCTTGCACCATTCCCCATGCAGGTCCTTTCTCCCCAGGCACCATTCCCGGGCTGCCCTCGGAGTGATTTGGCCCAGGGCAGAGGTCCTGGCTGCATTCTGAGTCCGAGGCATGGCCCAAGGCTTGTTTGGAGGAGCCTGACCTCGCGTGCAGGCAGAAGAGAGGTGAAGGAACAGACAGAGCAGGGTTTGTAGCATGGCTCTTGACCCACATCAGTCCAAATCAGTGGTGCCTCTCAAGGTCAGGGCACTGCTCTGCTGCCCCTGTAAAGGTCTTAGTGCAAGAGGTTAGAAAACAGGGTCCCCCACTGCTGCTTTTTGTCCTTATCCCTTCAGTGTCCTGGTGCTGCCCTAGGAAGGGAGGGAGCAGGTGCTGTAGGGGCTGAAATGGATCAGAAAATGTAGGGAGTGAGGGAAGCTGACACAGCTGGCTGGTAGGAGATAGTGAAATTTATTAATGGTCCTCTGGCTTGTGCAGGGGAAGTGATGGAGGATGCGATGGAGGAGCACCAGCTGTGCTGCCCTGTTTTCTGCACAGACGTATAAGAAGTCCTGCCATTCCCTGCCAGGAAATGCCCAGAGCATCCCTGAAGGCAAGCTGGATGTCTCTGGGACCAGCAGGATGGGAGACACCCAGCAGCAGTGGCAGAGAAGCCTGTCCTCCATCCGAGCAGGCAGTCCTGCCCTGAGCTATTACCAGCAACAAGACCCTGTAGGGCTCTCCAGAAAGCTAGGTGTTTGTGCAGCTCTTTTCTTTCTTGAGAAACCTGCTTTTCTGCAGAGAACCCAGCACCTCTGTGACTGCAGATGTAAAGCAGGGCCAGCAGCAGCACTGCTGGGAACTGCATAGCAGCTCAGCTCTGCTGTGAAGCTTCCCAACTTTACCATCCCAGGACACAGCACTAGCAAAAGTCAGAAGAGACCTTCCCACCTGCTTGCATCCTCTGGAGATGGCAGATCCTGTGTAGAGAGTGGAGAAAGACAGGGGGTTGGTGATGTCTGCAGCTCCTCCCCAGAAGAGGGATCTTTGTTGGAAGCCAGCCACCCCTATTGTCCGGGCTGACTTTTGTCATCTGGCTTGCCAGAAAAGAGATTTACTGGGTCTGGGGGCAGTGTTAGAAGAGCAGGCTGTTTCCCTGGAGACTGAGTCCCTATCAGCTGAGGATGGATGTACAGGATAAAGCCTGAGGCCCCGAGTCCTTGGGAGGGTAGTGCCAGGAGCCCCTCTTGTCCCTGAGGCACTGGGTCCCTGGCACAAGGCTGCTCCTGGATATCTCACAGCCCAGGAGCAAGGAGAGAAGAGGCAAGCTGCTTTTTGAGAAGTAACCTATGCTGTGTTTTGAGAAGTAACAGGTGCACTTCAAGCCTTTTCCCATCCCATCCCTGTGGAACTTGGGGTTCTCAGCAGGGGACCAGCCAGAACTCCTTCCTCTGTGGCCTGCAGCTGAGCAGCAAGCACAGCCCGGCAGGACAGCTACCGTGCTCAGGGTGACTGTCACAGTCATATGTCCTCATGTGATCCATCCTGGCCCTGAAATCTGCTTCTCAACACTATCCCTGCCCTTCTGCACAGTGTGTTACCTGTAAGCAACCTCTGCTTCTTTAAACCACCTTCAAACAAAAAGCTCCTTCTTCTGCCTTTGGACTTCCCTGCTTACTCCCAGGTTTCCCGTCTCCCACTCATCCCCAGTCCTTCCATGGGTTAGCACAGCACACACAACAAGCCCTCACTTCGGCGTGCCCTGTCCCACTTTGTGCACTTGGCTCCCAGTGCCGTTTATTCCCCCATCTCCCTGCTGCCGCTCACTGCCTCCTCATCCTCCTGGTGGATGAGAATGCTCACCCTAGTGCTCAGGGCCGTGCCTGCCCTGCCCGAGGGGTGGCTTGGGATGCCTCTCCACCGTGGAATGCCAGACCCTCTCCTACCAGCCGCCGGCTCGCCAGTGCTGCCCTCCCTCCACGCTGCTTACTCACGCTGGCTCCCGTATTCCGCGGAGCCGCTTAAGCCCGCGCCCGGCTAATTCCTTCCCCGTGCGCTCCCCGTGCGCTCCCCGTGCGGTGCTCCCGGAGCGCCCTCCCGGTCACGCCGCCAGGCGGCAGCGCCGGCCCGCGCCCGCCGATGAGTTTGGGGGCTCAGCGCCGAGCCGGAGAGGCCCCGGAGCCGCTGGGGATGGGGCGGCTCTGCAGAGGGAGTGGGAAGGGGCCCGACGCCAGCGCCTCCCCCAGGGACAGGCGAACGCTGCCGCGCTCCCCGGCAGCCCGGCCGCGGGGCGCTGCAGGCTCCCAGCCCCTCGTGTGCGGGGTGCAGGACGCCCCGAGGTTCCCTCCTCCCTGGTCCGTGCTAGAGCATCCTCTGCCCACCGGTGGACACTCGGCTTTGCAGAGGGGCTGAGGAAGGGGGGGAGGGCAGTCCCAGCGGTACCCTGGCAGCTGGGCTGCTGGTCATGGGTTTGGCCTGCCCTTCTTTTGATGTCCCATGTTTGTGCTCCACTGGGTGGCCTGGGGGCCTCGTTTCGGCCTGGGAACCCGCGGAAGCATGACTGGCAAGGAGCAGAAATGATGAACGGCTGGTACTGTTGGAAGCTGTGGGAAAGGGCTCTCCTGGAGACCTCCCTGGGGGATGTTTGGGACCATTCAGCCGCAGCTCCGCTGCTGATTCGCCCAAAGGGGAAAGCATGACTGGATGGACTTAGTCTCCAGACAGGATTTAGTCAGCCCTGCCAGACATTTGCACAGAGCGGAATTCCGCCACGCCAGCCAGCAAATGTCGGGCCAGGCACGGACCAGGGCTGGCATGGCTGGGAAAGCTCCTGGACCTGTGTTTGGAGCCCTCATCTCTGCAGGTGGCTGTGTGCCATGGTCCGTGTGGTGCCACGGAGTGACCACAGAGACTGCCCAGGGAGCAGGCTGGCTGGGAGAACAGGCAGGCACCTGGGCCCTGCCCTGCCAGGCAGGGTGGGCACACTCTGGCTGCAGCAGCATCCCCCAAGAGCTGGAGCATGGCTCTGTCTGCTGCCACCAAGGTGCCTCGGGGAGGCTGATGGGGAGCCATGGCTTCAGGCTATCCTCCAGAACTAGCATTCACCCATCCTACAGAAAGCCACCCTGTGCCTTTTAGATGGTTCTCAGAAACCCTGGGAGTCACTGGGCACCTGGCTCCACTGGGCTGTGGATGGACTTTGTCAAAGGGGGACCGGGACCACACACAGGTGCCACCCCTCTTCCTCTCACCAGGTTCCCTGGTTCCCAGCAGCGCACAGCTCCCCTGCGGTGTTTTACAAGTGTGGCTGAGTGCCAGCCACTTCTTTCTTAATGGCTGTGCTCCATCGTGGGAGACTGGTGCTGCCAGTTAAGGAGGAGGATATGCCCCCGGCACTGCTTCAATGGGCCAGATGACCTTGGCTATAGAGTGGCTCCCTCTGCCAGCACCAGCTCCATCCTCAGCCAAGGAGACCTGGAGTGACACCATGACAGGGTGCTTGGAGTGGTCTGTGCCCTGAATGCCACAGGGTGTTCCTGCCTGCCGCTGAGCCAGGGGTTAACCCTGCCTCCCCTGGTACAAGTGGGAGCCTGAACTGTGTGTCTTGAGTTTATCCAAGTCTCAGCTTGGGCCCTGGCAGGTAGAGACTGCCTGCAGTGAGGTAACACTTCACCCTTGGCCCTTGGCGGCGCAGCTGTCACTCAGTAACTAGCACCCAGCAGCTCAGCTGCTAATTGGTACCATTAGTCAATATTTATTCCCTTAATGCTTGTAGGAGAAAGCAAATGGGCAGCTGGAGCTCAGGAGAGGGCAGCAGCAGTGCAGGGAGGTAGGCAGAGGGATGGAAGAGGGAAGGATTGCTCGTGGAAGGATTGTGCCCAGGAGATGGTGAGGATGGGAGGCCCTCAGATGGGCAGAGGGGCTTGTGTCCCCCTGCCTGACAGCAGGGAGATGTCCTGTGTCCCAAAGATGCTGCTGTTCCACTGGGCAGGCTGCCCCCGCCTCCAGCAGCCTGAGAGGGGGCTGGAGCTTGACTGGACCCCACTGTGCATGCCAGGTCCCAGGAGCCCTGTAGGCACCGTGGGCCCCTTGCTGAGCTGTGTCCAATCAGTGGACAATGGGATTTGTTTCTGCTTGCCCAGCTGGAAAACACCCATGGCCCGGCCACTGGGCTGGAGGCGTGTGGAAGCCCTTCCTCGTCATGTCTCCAGACCATTTGCTCACCAGGGCTGTGAGTGCTTCAGATGTCACCACATTGCAGCTCAGTGCTACCAGCGAAGGGTGATACTCAGCATGGGGAGGTGGCAGGGGCAGCAAGGGCCTCTGTCTCCCCTGCCTTTCCTGGCAGGGTTTCACCCAGGGCTGCTCTGCTGCTGCTGCTGGCAGCGAGGTCCTGCTGCCCTCAGGCCACTAGTGAAGAAGTCACAGGCAGCTGCCTGACTTTATTCCCGCAGGTCGAGCCGTGCAAGGAAGCAGAGGGAGGACGGGATGCTGGAGGTCTGCGTGGCTCCCTGCAAGCGGTGATGTGCCAGCTGGATCTCTGTGCCACAAGCAGAGTTCGGGAGGGTATCGCAGCCCGCTCCTTCCCCAGCTCATCCCAGCAAGGGTCAGGCCAACAGGTGAGCATGACCTCATCCCAAAATACAGGGCAGGGCACCAAGAGCCCAGAGATCACCGTCAGGAGTCCTGCAAGCAATGACTGGAGATCTCCCACCCCAAAAAGAGTGCCAGCAGCTCTTCAGCCAGGATCCTGCTCCAGGGCCAGCCAGGACCAGCAAGGGAATAGCAAAACTAAAATGATCAGTCCCCGAGCCATTCGCTGACATCAGCAACAGGCTGAGATGCTTTGTTGGCTATCAAAGCATCCATGATCACTGTAGTCTTGTTATAACTGGATTCCCAGGAGCCTGTAGTAGGTTTTTTTTTTCCCCTCATTAGCTAATAGATTAATAACCTGCTGACACTTGACAGAGGTTCAGCATCTTCTGTGTTTCCCTTCATGTGACTAATTAAAATGCCCCTTTTCCCCCTTTCCCTGTGCAGCTGCCTTGTCACACATGCAGGCAGTTGGATACAGCTGCTAATCTGTTTGCCATTCCACTCCTGCCTGCCTGCTCTGCCTTTCAGACATACTGGCTCTCTGTTTCTCTGCTCTGGGGCACCAAGGGCCAGCACAGAGGCTCTATGAGCTGACCTGCCCATGCCTTCCTCTGGAATGGGGCAGGCAGCATCCAGTGGAGGAAAATGCAGTCGGTGTGGATCATGCTTACAAAGGGAAGGGTGCTTTTGCAATAGAAAGGAGAGCTGGATGGCATGCAGCACCCTGGCCTCAGCTCTGCTACTGGCTGATGGCCTTGCCGTGCCTCAGTTTACCCTGTCCCTAGCACAGGCACATTACAGGGAAAGGGAAATCTCACTGCAGAGGAGGGCTGGTGGGTTAATTAATGTATGGTTGCAAAGTGCTTGCAAATCTCCAAGGAAAACGGTGGACGTGGGTGCCAAGTGTAAAGGATTCTGGAAACATTAAGTGCCTGCAAATACTGCCTAGCTCCTCAGGCCCTAAAACTCTAATATTGCCCAAGAGGCACTAAAAATATTCCTTTAGCTCTTATGATGCAATAACCTCTGCCTGGAATAAATCTCCCTTTTTGCTCTTGCTTTCCAAACCAGCTGTTTGTTTGTTTTCCCCTTTTTGGATTTTACAGCTTTAGTTAAAGCAGGGAATTGCTACAAGGGAGAAGGGGGGGGGGGGGTAAAGCAGCTTTTGTGAAAGGTTTGGCAGCAAGCGTCACTGAAGGGAGAGCTCTTTGCCTGTTTGTTCTGCCTGTCACAAACTAGCTGTGAGCAGAGCGTACAAACTGGGCTCCAGGTGACGGCATCGCAATGCCTGCAGTGTATGTTTGAGTTTTCAGAAAGAAAACTCAAAGGGCTGGGCAGCTTCAGCCCCACCAGCATGTCCATGGGACTCCCAGCCTCATTTATGTAAGGGAGAGGCTTTGCTGGCTGCCTTCCTCCCTTGCTTTCTCCCTTTGCTCTGGGGAGTGCAGCCATCTGCCAACAGCAGCAGCGTGTTCTGGCACTGAGCTGCTGCTTTGGGGATGGAGAGGGTGGGAACACAGCAAGCCCCCAGACCCCACTCGAGGCTGCCTTTTCTCCTTGCCCGTATTACACAGGGGAGAAACACCCAGCTCTGTGGGTCATCCAGTGGTGGGCCCAGTACCAGGGCTGGGCAAAGCTCAGCTGTTTCCAGTTGGGAGCAGAGACTATTTTCGTAGCTGTTTGCTGTTTCTAGGAGGTTTGTTGTTGTACACACAGAGGTGAAGATGATAACATGAGAGCCACTAGGGAGCAGAGAGTTCTTCAAATGCAACACCTTTGCCAAGATGAAGCAAGGCCACTTGGCCCTGTAGCAAGAGCTCATGTTTTTGGGGCAATAAATGAGTTGTTATTGGCTGTGCAATTTGTTACCTTCCCATGTACCGTAGAGGAGGTGTCACCCCTCTGAACAAGCATGCTGCTATTGACATTACACAACCCAAGGACTTGCATTGCTCTTGGGAGCAGCTGAGCTCCCTGAGGGGCTAAAGTGCCTCTATGGAGAAGAGAACTGTGAGCGAAATGTCTCCTGTCCTGCAGCAGCCAGGGCTGGATTTTAAAGGACACTCACTCTCTCCCAGACTTGGCCTGCTTCACTCCACGGTGTCTTGCTCGCTCCAGGCCTTCTGCCTGCACAAGAGAAGACACTGTTAGACCCTGTCCTGCAGGCTGGTGATGGGTGGGGGCACAGGTCTCTGCAGGGCAGCAGCCAGGAGTCGATGCTGTGCATAGGAGCTGGAAGCTGCCCCTGTCTGTGCCTCCCTGGGGTCTGTCTGTCTGTCTGTCTGCTGGCCTCCTGTCTGCCTGCGGTCACCAGCGGCTGGGACGCAGCTCAGCGCTAATGGATTTCATCCCCCATCTCCAGTGAGACCGTCTCTGTGGAGAGAGGTTTGATTCCGGTGATTGGGGAGTGGCTGTGCAGACAGGACCAGAGCTGCAAATTAGAGAACATTTAATCCTGTGCTTTGGTGCTGGTAAGTGCTACAGCCCTGCTGCTGAAAGCCTGGGGTGAGGCAGAGGCTGCACCCGCCCTGTCCTGAAGGAGAAACTTCCTGGAATATCCACTCAAAGGTAAATTTTGTGGTGTTTCTCCTCCCGATGGGGTCCGAGGTTATAATGGTTGAGGCTGAGAGCCTTGTCCTGGCTTGTGGAGCCACAAGTGTCAGTTTGGCTGGGCAGCGCCCGTCTGGACCCTGGGCTCAAGTTCCTGAGGGAATTGGTTCTCACAGCTTTTAGTCTGTGCTAAAGTTGGAGCTTATTTAGAAAAACAAATTGTAGAGATGCTCAAATGTTAGCTCATGCTGCTGAGCAGCAAGTGTGGATATCACAAGGAGAAACACGGTGCCCAAGCTGCTGTGGCATTCATGTTCCAGGGACTACTAAGAGGGCTTGTTGGGTTCTGTGGGTGACAAAATGGCACATCTCAGAGCTAGAGAGGAGGTGACATAAGACATCCCAAGCGGACGACCTTGCGTTGATGTTTTGTTTGGATTTTGCAGAGAAGAGGGGAGATAGCAGAGGAGAGAAAAGATGAGGCAAGATGGGGAGAAGAGAGGTCTTGTCTCTGTTGCAGCTTACCCAGAAGACTTTCCAGACCAGAATGGCTTACAGAAAGGGGGCTGAGAAAAGGCAGGCCCAAGGCTTGGATCTGTCATTGCCTGGGAGATGCAGCCTGGGAGCTTTAATTGGAGATGAGAGCTTTTAAATTTAATTTGATCTGATATGGATCTTAAATTCAAGGAAAGAGCCTCCTGTTGTACTATCTGGCAGCATTGTCTGCGCTCTCCTCATGTTGTTAGGGTACCCTGCTACCTGCCCCCAGAAGCCCATAACCATGACAAATATCCATGGCCAGTGCAGAGGGAGAGAGCCAGCTGCAGAGGCTGCCTCTGAGCAGATCAGTGGAGAGGTCTTTTCCTCGGGGTGAGACTCGCAGTGTCACTGCTGCAGATCAGAAAGCACCGGTAGCTGTCTCAGCCCTGTTACCACTGCCTTTTTCTTGGGCTTTGAGGACTTTTTGCTTACGTGGTAATGTTTTGTATGTCTGTCTTAAAATACAAGCTTGGTGCTTGGACTTTGCAGGAAGATGTGTGTTAGGGATCATCTTACTGAGAGAGAGAGCGTGAGAACGAGAATCTGTCAGAGCTTTTGGGGGTGTTTTAACTTCTGGTTTTAATTTCTAACCCAAACTGATCACCATCTGCAGAGAATTTTCTGAGGGTGTTTATTAATGGAACAAATGTTTTAATAGTCAAAGCTGCTTCAGGGACTTTCTGATGCCACTGCCTGTGCCTGCAGAGCACAGAGAATGGAGAGAGCCAGGAGGGCCCTGTTTTCCTTTAAACACCCAGCTACATAAAAAAAAATATTTCTGTCACTGTTTAACCGCACAGATATAAGGTTAAATTCAGGTGCATTCCCCTCTGCTGGGGGACAAAGTACCTGGGGAATCCTCCACGTTTGCACTTCAGCTGAGCAACATATTGTGATCTCAGCAGAGTAGATATCAGTTCTGGAGAGATAGGAACCTGGAGGCAGCAGCCATAAGAAACTAACCTTAGAGTTTGTGCCTGCCCTTTGGATACTGAATACACACAGTACTTATATCCTGCAAATACAGGGGATTGCTAAGGTGCACAGGGCTCTGCCCATTGCCTGCCATCCTGGGTAGCACCACCAGGAATACACAGTGCAAAAAGCTGTCTTCAGTCCTTTCTGTGACTTACAGAATCATAAATGGTTTGGGTTGAAAGGGGCCTTAAGGACCGTTAAGTTCCAATCCCCCTGCCATGGGCAGGGATGACACCCACTAACTCAAGAAATTTATTATATATATATATATATATGTGTGTGTGTGTGTGTGTGTGTGTGTGTGTGTGTATATACATATATTTATATATACACACACACACATACACATGTGTGCAAAGGATCTTTCTGAGGCTGATGTTACAGCCCTTGGTGCTGAAAATAAGGTGCCTTTGCATATATATATGTGTGTGTGTGTATAAACATGCATATGTATATTTGTGTATACAAATATATGTATATATTATGTATACACAAATATGTATAGCTATATATATGTGATATATATGTGTATATATCGCACCCTTGTGTGGTGACTGCCAGCAGAGTGTTTTTGTTTGAATTAGAGCGCAGCATGGGGAACAAGTGAGGAACTGAGGGCCAGTTCACACTCCATTTAGAGCCATAATTTAATGCGTGGCTCCCTTTAGAGCTGTAATATCGACTAACGCACGGGCATTGAGACAAGCGCGGTGCTGGGTGCGGCTCGGGAGTTAGAGGGCGCTTGCTTTGCGCTCCCTCCCCGAGGAGCAGCGGGGCGGCCCGGAGGGTTTCCCGCCAGTGCAGGGGGTGGGGATGGGAGGCGCGGAAATGGGGGGAGCCAGGGCGGGCGGGCCGCGCTCGGGGACGGCGGCGGAGCGCCGGGCGGCGCGGGGAGCGCGGCGCAGGTGGGTTCGCCCCGAGGGGCGCACGGCTGCCGCGGGGGAAGGGAGAGCGGCTGCTCTCAGCCCTCTTCTCCCGGGGGCCAGGGGAACGGGGAGCGGGCGGGAAGCGGGAAAACCCGCCGCCTCTCCCACGCGGGAACCGCGTGGCGCTGAAGGCGGAGTTTAGAGCGCGGTTCGGAGGCGGCGGGTTTCCATCCGCGCCGGGCACAGAAGCGGAGGCAGGCAGCGGTGCGCGCTCCGGTTCCAGGTACTGGGTCAAAGTCGCCGAGCTTTTGGCCACATACCCCGGCTCCCTGCGAGGCTCCTGGCGGCGTTTCACAGCTGCCGTATGCGTGGGGAACCTTCCGAGGGATTCCCCGAGCGCAGGACTCGGCGGCACAAGCGTGCAGAGAGGCGGCGTGCGAGTCGCGGCTTGGGGGACCGGGCGAGGGGTGTGCGATGCGTAGATGCTGCTTTTCGGGGAGGGTCCTTCCTGGCTACCTTGCACGGCAACTACAGATCCCCTCTCACAGTCACTGCCGCGGGGAGAGCATGTCATTTTGGGGATGCGGAGCGCAGGGATGCTCTGACACTTGGGATGCAGGACTGCACCGAGGGGATTGTGCCGCGGTCCTGCGGCTGCAGAGGTGCACATCCCTGCCGGGGGCTGCGTGTGCACGGCAGTGTCTGCCAGCCTGCCTCAGCCGCGGGTGTGGGGGGACCCGCTGGCAGGTGCGTGGGCACGGTGCCATGTGCTGCTGTGCGAGAAGTGGGGCAGAGCCCCCTTGGCTGGCAGAAAAACTGCTGGGTCGGGGTTGCCCCACGTCCTGCTCAAGAAAATCCTGCCTGTGGGATGATTTCAGTGAGTGTTTCTTTCCATTCCTGAGTAAACCGTCAGCGTTAATGGAGAGCGGGTCCAGGCAGAAGTGCCAAGAGCTCCTGTGGAGCCCTTTTGTGCTGTCCTCCTCCTCACCTCTGTAGTTAAATCTGAGGCTCACACCCCTGCTAGATGCTAATAGTGCCAGACCAGCACAGTCCCTGCCTGTACTCAGCAGCGCTCCCATCTGCCTCTCGGGAATGGGCTGTGGAATTGCAGACTGTGTGGGAAGGCAGCAGCAGCTAAGCCCTTGAGCTGTGGGATCGCAGACAAGTAAAGCCTGTGTCCTTGATCCCAGGGCTAGGGGCTGCAGGAGGAATTTGTGCAGCTGTTGGCCACAGCTGGATGCACTTCCCGACTGCTCCGAAACAGAAAACAACCCAATGGCCCCTCAGTTGCCTGTTGAGGGACTTGTGTGAGTGCCGACATGGGAAATCCCGCTCCCCTTCTGCACTGCATCCCGGCTTGGTGACATTGTTCCCACTCACCAGCACCTGCAAGCTGCTGGACAGCCTCAGGCTCCCTCGACAAAGGGCTTCTCTACAAAGCTGTCTCAGGATGTGACTCTGCAGGGATGCTTTTCCCTTGGGCTCACTGGTTGTCTTTGTGCAGCTCATGGGCCACTGATGGTGTCAGTCCAGTGCTGACACCACAAATATGCCCCCCAAAGCACTCCTGCTCCTGCCATTGTTCTTTGCTCCTGGAAAAGACAGGTAGGCTTGCTCTTGGCTCACCAAAAAGCTTTTCAAAGAGCAAAGGCACTTTCTTCTCAGCACCAAGGGCTGTAACAGCAGCCCCAAAAGATGCTTGGCAGGATGACTCGTCCCTCCACAACTAGAGGTAGAGGCTGTACCAGATACCTGGAGTGAGGAGGCTGAAGAAATTCGCTTCAGCTTAAATCAGCAGATGTGGCACCAGCAGACAGGACAGTATGGTACCTCCGTCCTGCAGTTGGTCCTCTTCTCCTCACCAAGCTGCATAATTAACTACTGGCATCAATTCCCCAGCATGGCATCCCTGCTCTCATTATCCTGGGCTGGGAGGTGTTAATGAGCCTCTTCCTCTTTAAAGATGAGCCATGGGCTTTGTTGTTGCCCTGGCCTGACCTGTCTTACTCTTTGTTGTGGTAGGGGGGGAAGGCAGGGTGCGGAGGACAAGGCACGCGTTCACCCACTCCCGTGCTGCACCTCTTCACTGCCCAGCTTCCAGCTTCATTCCCAGTTCTCCTGGCAGAGGCACGGCCTAGGGACCAGCCCATTGGGAAAGAGGGAGCCCAGGATCACCTGTGTGCCCTGTCCAAATGGGAAAGCACCAGCCACTGGCTATAGGAAGCCAGCAAACAGCTTCTGGTGGTTTCCACGGGACACGTGTAGATTTGGTTGTTTTTGTTCAGTACAACATCCAGGCCCCTGGCAAATGTTACAGAAGCTGCCAACGCCCGCTCTCATCCAGGGAATTCTGTTTGCTTGTGGTCCTTGCCAGCTCTGTACTGACCCCACAATGTAAAGCTTGCTTACATTCCTGAGCCTTCCCAGCTCTGAGCTCTGGCCTGAGACCCCTCCCAGCCCAGCACTGCTTGGGGCTGCAGGACTGCCAGCTCTCAGAGTCTCATCTCCATGCTGACTTGTGCTCAGCTGCCAACAAACTGAGGCCCAAAGCACTATGCAAAATGAGCTACAGGCATGAGCTGGGCAGGAGTCAGGGTTTTACTCACCACACAGCTATCTTTGATTAAGCAGCGCTATAAAGACTAATTGCTTCATAGGTTAAGAGTGTGCAAGACGTGAGATGAGGAAAGAAGTGTGCAGAGTAGGGGCAGAGCTTGGATGGGTTTGGTTACAGCAGGATGTGTGGTCTGGAGGGACTCAGTTCCCCAGCAGAGACTGCAACACATCTTCCATTCCATCTTCCACTCCAGATTCCGTGGACCTAGCTGGGGGGTGGGGGGAGGCTGTACATGGGCTCTGGGGTCCCTGTGTGACAGAGGAACTGTGATGCTGCACGAGGAATGCATCTGAGGATTGTTGTTCCCGTAATACAAGGGAAGCTGTTGCGTAGGAATAACACTAGTACGTTCTTTGTAATTTCGTTGCTGATGGCAATGGTCTGAGAAATGTCCCTGTTGTGACCTTTTGGTCCTGCTCTGGCTTGGAGCAGGCTTTTTCCTGGTTTTGCCATTCCTCAAGAAAGGGCAAGCTCAAAGCTCTGTGTGTGTGGCTGTCATGCACTAACTGTGTCACAGACTGGGGGGCCTGGCATTCTGGATGCAGTGCTCAAGGCTCTCTTTCAGCCTCTTGGTTAAGCCGTGGGAGAGCACAGTCAGGCTGCATCTCCAGCAGAGCAACTTTCCCTGGGGCCAAAAGGGAGCAGAGGCCCACTGCCTGCCCGTGGCTCGTGCAGAAGCTGTCAGCAGGAAGTCAGGCACATTTCCGCAGAGCCCGCTTGCTTCTTCCCATCACACGACTGCCAGCGAGACTTGCTTTAGTTCATTTCCTTTAGGACTAGTCTGATAGGAAGGCACCTCGCTGTGAAATTTCCAGCTGGAAATTCCTGGAGTGAGCAGACCAGGAAGGTGCAGAGGGAGGAGGTGAAGAGCAGGGCTCGGAGGGACGTGACTGGGTGGGCAGCAGCAGTGGGACTGGAGGGTTGTGCCAGCCTGCCCTAGCCTGGTACTGAGGTTCAGTCACGGCAGCAGGACTGTGTCATCAGCTGTGCTGTGCCGTGGGCAAGCCATCCATCCACCTGAATGTTATCTGTGGCCCCAGACTGGCACTGAAGTGGCTCCAGCCTCCTGCAAAGCTGCTGGAAAGAAGGGTTCCTGCCTGGGTTGCCCTGCTTGGTGTCTCCTCTCCTGCCCAAGCTGTGGCTCCAAGCATGGTCCTCATCCCTGCCTGGTTCATTTTGCCCAGCACCTCCAGCCATGGACACAGTTACACCTGTGGCTGAGGGCCTGTTCACCTGGCTCAAGCCCATGAGTGCTTTGGAGTTTCACTAGAGGTTTTGTGTATGGTCATAGTAAACCCTTCATGAGAGAAACTCCCCTGTTTTAAGCTTGGGAATAACTCCTGGAGAACAGCCAGGGATGAAGGAGGGTCTGGTGGCAGATCTGGCTACTCAGTCCTGCCTGAGGCTCAGGGTTGAAGGAGATGCCAGCCTTATCTGTCTTGCCTGCTTTGCCTGTGACAGGCGGTGTAATTTCCTGGCCTCAGGACCAAGTTGGAGGCAATTGAATTTTTTATCCTCCCTTAGCGCTGTACCCTCATTTCCCTGATGATATTTGCTCTGGACTGGACTCCAGCCCCCACAAGAAGACCACTGCTGCAAGAAGCACACAGTGCATGGTGCTTTCATCCCATCAGGGTTTGTAGGTGTTGGGCTGTGGCTGAGGTTGGGTGGGTCTTCATGGCGTCCTGGCAAGAGCACAGGAGTGTTATCCATTAACCACAGGAGGATGCCGACCAACGGCAACACAGCCAAGCTATTATGGAGTGATCCACCCTACCCTGCAGCTTCTTCTTCCCATCTTCACACCCTCTCCTCGTGGCAACACACACAAGGCTGGCATGTTTGTGTGGTGAACCACGTCAGGACACTGATCTGCTAGCATGTTTCTGAATAGGGCTGGAGGCAGCAGCTGCGGGGTGCCCACGTGGTGTGGGTCAGAATCCGAATCCACGCCTTGCAGGGGGATGAGGAAGGTTCTGAAGAGCACTGCACTCCCCCTGCCTGGGCTCTGCAGCTGGGCTTGCTCCAAAAGTGGAGCCTTTGGCCAGAAACAAAACCTGGCATCAGTAAATAGCCTGGCAATTGATCCTCAGCACACAAGTCTGCTGAGCCTCCCTTCCTTCCCTGTGGCTGTGAAGGGGATGCAGGGTGTCAGAGGGACTGCTCCAGCAAGGCTCAGGCCCTGGGCTCCCTATCACCTGGCATCACTGTGGAGGTACCTCAGCATCCACCCAGGCATGCCCTGACACCTTGCCAGATGGCCAGCTCACCCCAGTGGAGGCTGCTGGAACCTTGGGACTCCCAGCTGGGTGTCTAGAGCCGCCTTCATCTCCTCTGCTGCCCACATTAATCTGGGGAGGCTCAGAGGCTTCTGGAGCCTGCCAGCCAATGCCAGTGGCTGCAAAGTGGCATTTCCACAAGAGCAGAGCACTCAGTGGCTCTCATGCAGAGTTTTATGTGCTTCCCTGAGACATCCTGAGGATGCTCAGGGTGCCAGACAGGCTGCAGTACAATGGCTGTGGCACACTGGGCGGTGGCTGTTTGCACTGACGTAGCAGCCCAGGCTGGGATTTGGAGGGGATGTGACTTGCTCTTTCCCAGCTTGTGGCTGGGCTTATTATTGTTGGTTATGTGTGAGATTCTGTTTTATGGCATTTGGGCAGACACAGCAGTCCCCACCTCCTGTTTGCTCTCCCCGCCTGATCCTGCTTGCATAAAGATTTTCCTGTTTGCCGCTGTTTAGCCAAGGCCAGTGCCAAGGGTGGGAGGTTTGGGCTCTGACTTACTTGCTCCGAAGGAGGTGTCTGCCTCAAGTCTTGCTTTGGCTCCTCATGTGAGACCTCAGTCCTGCCAGGCTGTTTGGGGAAGCTGAGTTATTCAGGGAAGAGGGTGCTGGAGATGGTGCTCCTGTCCTGGCTGTTTGCTCCAACTCCTTTGCTCCCACCGCATCGCTGCCTCCTTGGCTTTCCGCTCCTCGCTCCACAGATCGTGTGTTGCACTCACAGCTCTGCTGTGTCTGCCACAGAACAGGGATATGAAAACCCAGGTTTTTGAGGTGAGGGCGTGTTAGACACTCCCTGTCTCTTGGAGTAGAGCCAGTGTGAAATAGCTGCATTTAGCATCTGAAGCCACTTCGGGATTTGTAAGATGCTGTGGCTGTCTGGACAGGGTCTTGGCAGGACAGGTGGCTGACAGACAGACTGCACAGGACCCTGACAAGTCCCAAAACCTGCTTCTGTGCTCATCATCCTCTTTCTCAGTAGGACTGAGACATTTAATGCCAAAAGCAGCGGTCAGCCAGGGCCCTGCTCTGGGCTGGCCTGCAAGCAAAAGGCCCCTTTGGTCTGTGGGGACCCAAAATAGCCCATGTATTTCTGTCCTGGCCACTGGGACACGCAGAGGACAGTGCCAGCCTCGACTCACCACAGGCCAGTGGTGGTTGGCTCCTGCACGTCTGTCCCATCCTCTGCCAAGGGGGCTGCTGCTCACTGGGGAGGAAATTCCTCTCTGAATTTTGGAAGCTGGGGAGACGGTGACACCAAGGGAAGATTGTGTTGTTCTGGCTCTGGTTTCGTTTCTCTGTCCTCCACTAAATTGGAAACAGCTGTGCAGCACAGACCAGCCTCCAAAAAACTGAGGGGGAGCAAAATGATCTCTGCTCCTGGGCCAGTACCCCAAACAGGACTTGCAGCCTTCTGCTGGGCTCTCCAGGTACAACAGCAAGTTTCACTTTGCCCAGCCCTGGGGATGCTCTCCCACCTTCTTGGGGGCAGCAGCTCAGCAGCTCCCACTGGGTTTGGGCAGCTCTTGCCTGCTGAGGGTCCTGCCAGTGCTGCACCTTTGAATCTGGCTCCATCGAGGAAGGAGCCAGAGCTGGAGGGACAGCTCTGTCCTGGGAGGTGGAGGTGCCCTGGGGTGCAGGGGATGGCAGTGGGCAGGGGGTTGCTGCAGGCAGGTGCTCTCACTGCTGGTTGGCTGCTGGCTTTTCCTGCTCTTCTAGAAGCATCCCTGTTTTGGGGACAAGAGGGTGAGGGCTCAGATTCTCCTTGGGGAAAGCAGTTCCTGTAAAGTACAGGACGGCATTTGGGGTGGGAGAGTGGTTGAGCTGAGCCCTCCAAGCCCTTTCTGCCTTGCCCCTCACAGCAGGACTGTTTTGAGGACCTCTCAAACAGAATGTAAGCTGTCCCCATCCTTCTCCTCCAGACCCTCACTGCAGGTTTCTCCATGCTCAGCTCCCTTATGTTGTTCCTGACCTGACTCCTTCCTGGGTCTGCCATCTCTGAGCTCAGTCCTGTTGGCAGCAACATGAAGCATTGAAGGAGGAATCATCTCCACTCTACATCCCAGCACCCTAGGGCTGCCAGTGGCAGGTCTCCTCCTGCAGTCCTGCTCTTCCCCTCTGGTTCTGCTCCCCAAGCAGTGACCTTGGGGTAGCCATGTGTTGTTGGTAGACATGGCCCTACCGAGCCCAGGAGATGGCAGGCTATGGAAAAATTCATCTCACCCCTCTTTCATTCCTCAGCTGTGAGATTCTATCCACTGGGTTTCCTCCCACACATTCAGTGAGTCCTTATCTTCAGACTTGTCTGCCTAAGAGCTGTTTTGCTCTCAGCCTGTTTTGCTGTGTGCTCCTCTTTCTGTGTCTCACCTTTGTTCCCCTCAGCTGCAGACAGGAGGGGGAAGTGGGACATGGTCCTGTAGGCTCAACTCATCCCTCTGACCTGCTTTAGCTGCTGCCCAAGCTGTGACCAACCAAGATACTATGGTGCATACAGAGACAGGGATTCCTCTTGAGCAAGCATGAAAGCAGGGAGAGGGAAAGCTGCTAATGCAAAAGAGGTGCTTCTGACAGCCACATCCCAAGGGGTCTTACCTAAGTGCTGTCCCAACCCACCAGGGAGCATCCCTCCTCCCACCTGACTGGGTGGAAATAAGGACCTGCCTGTGGGCAGGCAAGAGCCATAACTGTGCCTGGTGTTGTGCATGGTTGGGATTGTCCTCTGTGCCTGGCTGTCCTGGCGTGTGGTGGCCTGTGCCACTACTGCATCAGGACCCAGGCTCCTCCATGCAAGGAGGACCCGCTCCAGCTCAGGGCTGCCTCTGGCTGCTCCTTGTGCCCCCAGATGAATTTTACATTAATGGTATCTGGTTGTTCTCCCCAGGTGCCCTGTAAGGTTTTCTCCATTTGGAAGCGGAAATGTGGTTTCCTGCCATTGTGCTTCTTCCTGCTGCAGCCCCCAGATCGATTAGAGGGAAGTACCCCTTCCTCCAGCACTTCCCTTTCCCTATGGCCCCCAAGCAGCACCTCCATTGGCGAGCCTGGCATCCCTGGGGACTCGGACCAGCCCTGCAGACCTGGGCTGTGAGGGTCTGCTGGCTGCAGAGGATTGCTGGATAAGGCTGAAGGTCTGGGGCAAGGCATCCCCAGGCTCCCCCTAAACCCCTGGTGGTCCCTCAAGAAGCCATGGTTAGGTGTTGAGAGCTTGGTGAGCTGTGCATGCCCATAGTGAGTCACTCTGTGCCCCTTCCCACTCCTTGCAGCTCCTGGAGGTGCTGAAAGCTGCCTGGAAGCACCATCCAGGTGCTGGAGATGGTTTCTGCCTGGGCTTGAAAGCCTCTGCAGCTGCCCTGAGTGAAGCCCTGAGCAAATCCCTCCCTCTGCCTTGGGAGAAAAGGTCTTTTTATTCTAAATTTCCACAAATAGAGGCTGAACCTAGCCCTGCAAAAACGTGTCTCCTTCCACAGCCTCCCAAGAAGCAGGTTGGGCTTGTGGCTTGGAGGGCACAGTCCTTTCCCTGGGGAGAGCAGCCTGAGCAGGTGCCATCAGAGAAACCAGCTTCTTGGAAGAATCCTGTCTCTGCAAACAGTTTCCTGAGATCACCTTATCTCTCCTCTGCTGACGCCTGCTCATAAATGACGTTTCCCCCCTGCTCCTGCCCTTCCCCAGGCGCTTGTATCTCCTCCTGCATCCCCAAACTGCTGGCCCTGGAGCAGGCAACACCTCAAATATTTGTGGGGCTTTTCCTACCTCTGCCAAGGCTGCATTGTCCCTGCATCGTCCTGTGGCTTGAAGTGACAAGGAGCAAGGGGCTGGGACCGCCCTGCCCTTCTGGTAAGCTTGTTGTGGTGACATTGCCATGTCCCTCTGCAGCGTTTGTCCATCTCTGCTCCTTGGGGGGATTTCTCTGGCCAGGGACCAGATTGCACCTGGGCTTGGGCACTCACTGTGTGCTGAGGAGAGAGGTGTGTGGGTTCATCCTGGGGCTGCCATCGATGGGGTTTGACCAGTATTAGTCACGGCTGGGAACCCTCTCAGCTGCCCTGCTGAAGAGGTGGATATTCAGGACTTTCTGGGACTCAGTAATGGTCTGACAGGGATAGTCAGACAGCTGGGATAGTGCCAGCTGTGCCAGCTGGGGTAGTTTTAAAACTGGCTCTTCTCTGTCACTGTCCTCTGCCCTCTACCGGCTGGGAAGCCCTTCAGAGAGAGCAGCTGGAGTTGCTGAGGGATTTACTGCCCAGCCGGATCACTTTACCTGCCTGGGGCAAGGGCCCCCAGGGAGCCTCTCAGGGCTCCTTGAACTCTCCAGATAAGGAACTTCAGCCTGGTTGGTCTACAAGTTCAAAACACACCAGGGCTGAATGCTCCCCCTGCACCACCCGGCATCTGAGATAACAGCTAGTGCTGGGAGCAGGGTCAGAATCCACAGCTGCTGCTTTGTGAGGAGTTTGCGGTGGCTGCTGGTGCAGCAAGCCCAAAGGCAGAGGGGGTTTAGAGGTGCCTCTTCTTTTGTCTATGGAGGAGCAAAGGGAGCAAGATAAAATGGGTCAGAAACATTACCCAGGGACCCTCATTGTGTGGGGTGAAGGTGCTGCACAGAGCACCTGGTAAGAGGTTTTTTTCTGTCCAAGCCCTGGCAAAGCAGAGGACTTTGTCTGCAGACAGCAAATCAAGGGAGAAAGCAGAAATACCTGCTCCCTCCTGCTCCCCTGCTAAGCTGTCTCCTCAGGACGCAGGCACGGAGTAGGGCTGGAAGAGCAGATGGCATCACAAGGCTGTTTACTGAGAGGCAGACAGGACAAGAAGAAGAGGAAGTGCTATCAACTTGCTGATGGGAACAGCCAAAAAGCACTCCAGGACTAGGAAACCTGCTGCAGGATATTGGATGGATGAGGGATCAGAGGAAGACAGGCCATAGCAGAAAAGACAGATGAAGCTTTTATCTCACTGTTAGCTCTGCAAGAACCTGAACAGTTTCTTCCACCTTTCTTTGGGAAGCTCCTCAGAGCAGGAAAAAGGTTAGAAAGCAAAGGTAAACAGCAACAAGTGTCTTGGGTCAGGCAGTGTTCCCCAGAAGGAAAGGGAGGGTGATGTGGCTGATTGTGACTGTGGCCCCTGGTCATTCATTTGCAACTGCTCCAGCCCCAGGGACTGGGAGGAGGGAAAGATATGACGTTATTTTCTGAGAAGGGCTGAAGGAAGTTCAGGGAAAGCCAACTGCTGAATCTGCAGCATGTCCTGGGTGTCTGTGCAGGGACAGGTCCTGTGGCAGGTGGGGAGGCACCCAGGACTGGAGCAGCACTTCTTAGGGAGTCTGGGCTCAGAGTGCCCACACTGCTTCCTCCAAAAAATTCCGGCTTTCAGCCTAGTTCTTAAGGGAACTTGCTGGTCAAGAGGGAAAGTCCTCACTCAGCTCCAAAATTAGTACAAAAACAGGAAAGAGAGTGTAGGAGTCAGCAGTCAGTTTTTCCAGAAAAAAGAGATCTTTGCATTGGTCAGATGTTTTTTCAACATATTTTTGAGTGACCTGGAAAAGAGAATGAGCAATGAGATGACAGGTCTTTGCTGAGGTGTTTGGATTACTCAGGTTCATGGGGACAAGTGCCAGCTAGGAGGACCATTGACAGCCATTACACCAGGCAACTGAAATTCAGTTTAGATAAATATCAAGTGATAGACAAGGGGGGGAGGGAAGAAGCCCCAAATCCACAAACAAGATTATACACTAAGCCAGCCGTGAGCCGGCCACAGCAAGGCCTAGGGCGATTTCAGATAGCTCAGTGTGTATGAAAACACACTGAATCATCTTTCCCAGTTATAAAGCAGAAACAAAGCAGGAAAGCTTTGTGCCACTCTTCAAATTGGTGTCTCACCCCCACCCAGTCCCTATGTGCCCCCAGCACCAGAATCTCTGTAAGGATCGAGAGGAGCCAGGGAAGATTTGGAGAAAAGCAACAAGGAGGACTAAAGGCATGGAGCCATGCCTGAATGACTAAGTGAGCTAGAATTTCTGTTTGAAAAATGTGCTGTTGGGTGGATACAATCCAGGTCTGTAAAGCAGCCACTCCAGTGTTCATCCACCCTTTGATGTTGAAGGCAAGGGAGCCCTGGTGAGGCCCTGCATGTGGGGAGAGCTGCTGCCCTCTCTCAGGAGCTCCTGAGCTGAAGGGGGAAGCAAGATTTCACAGAAGTGAAACCCACCATGGCTACAAAACACATTAACATAATCTCCCTTCCAGCTCCGAGGCTGGGAAAACAGTTGGACAGTTAGTCCACACTCATGCCACATTTACTCTTTCCTGGCATCTGTTTTTGCACTCTGATGGAGACAGCCTTTGAGCTGGACCAGCCTCTGCTTTGACTCAAGGCACTTGCCTACCCTTGCTTTGGGAGAGCTTGTTTTCATCTCAGCCCCACAGCGGTGCTGCGCAACTGCACACACTCATCTGTCTTGTGAAATACAAGCGTGTGTCCCAAAGGTGGAGTTGCCTGCAGCCCAGCACAAGGAAGGAGGATCCCCAAGCAGCGTGGTCAGAGTTCAGGCACGCATATGAAATCTCATGAAACGGGGCCGTCTCGGTAAGCGTTTCCTATCTTCAGCTGAGTCATGGCCACCAAGGTTTCATGTGACCTGCATACCTGCGCTGGGCTTGTTCTGTGCCTGCAGATAAACCTGGAGGGGCCCCTGGATCAGCCTTCCTGCCAGGAGAACTCTGGTGTAACCCAGTGGGCGAGCGGACACAGGGGATGGGGTGAAAGACCGGTGAGGCAGCTGGTCCTGTCCCATCTTGGCCGTGCTTGGAGGAAGTGCTGACATTATCCCTGCAAAATGATCCCCTGACAAATGGTGCCAGTAGGACACGAGGTGCTTGCTGGTGAATCTGCTGGCAACCCCTTGGCTATGGACTGCCAGGACACTTCTACACTTGGTGTGGTGTAAATGGCTTTTCTTTAAAAATCTGGTGTTTCTGGGTACAATTCCATGGTGCCATAGCATGCGTATATGGCATGAGGGAATTGCTCAAGTGGGAAACTAAGCATGCACCGTGCTTACCCTTGGTGAAGGCAGCAGGAAAAGGTGATGTGGGGAAAGGGAGAGGTAGGGAAGTGTCCAACGCCAGGTGACAAATGGCTGCCTGCAGGTGTGGCTGTCCTGCAGTGCGGGTTTTTCTGCAGAGGTTAGGCAGTTTTGGTGACAGCTGGCCCTGCTGTCAGCTCTCTGGGCTTGGCTGCCAATGGGGCTGCACATGGCCGCCAAGGGCGTCACTCAGCGTCTGTCACAGTCTTTGTGTGTCATAAATGGGCAATTAAAATTGTGCCATCTCCTGTTTGTATCTGCTCAAATGTCCTAGCTTATGGTTTGTTAAGCCCACCCTTTGTGATCTTGCTTCTTCTGCTTAGACATCACTTCCATGGGGTAAGACAGACTGCTCTATGCCCAGGAAGAAAAGGGACATCCTTACGCCAAGGCCCCACATTTCTCCTCCTTTTCTGTGTCCCTCAGGATGTGCAGCCACCAAGCTGGTGCCTGGGCTAAACACCAGCAGACTCCTGGAGGGGGCAGTTGGAGCTGTGGTGTACCAGCTGGGAGAGTGGCATCTGTTCCACATCCCATGGGCAGCTCTCCCCAAGTGGGAGCAGGGTTGTCACCTGTTGCTGGTGTTGGTTATGTAACATTTCTGTTTGTTGTAGGGTTCTTTGTAACAGCCAGCAGCTGGAAGTGTTTCCTGCTGTAATGACTGCTGCCCTTGGCAGGCACTGTCTCTTTGTGGAAAAAATTAGAGGAGGCATTTAGGAAAGTGAGACAGAAAACAAACAGAGCAGGGCAGGAGACTGCAGGGCTGCCAAGGAGGCTGGGCTCCTGACACAGGGATGTGGGCACTCTCCGGACGGAAGCAGGAGGTGGTGGGAAAGCAGCATGGTGGAGCGCCCTGCCCCAGCACCCCCAGAGTCCTACTCCCTACTGCCTCCTCCCCAGCACCCCCGGCTCCTGTCATCTCCTCCTCAGCACCCTTGTGTTCCTCCCCTCCCTGGATGGTTGGGCAGCAGGACCTGGGCGGTGTGCCAGCTCTGGTACCCGATACCTCTTCTCCTCCGCGGGTGCCACTGAACCCGCGGGGCTCCGGCCCCCGTGACTTGAGCCAGGCCCGCCGCTCGCCCCCAAGGGCAGGGGGTGTGGAAGCAGGGGACACACTGCCTTCAAATACTCCGAACACAGGGCTCACCCTGGCTCTGTCCTCTCTCCCAGGTATGTCTATGGCGTCAGTCCCTGCCTCTATTTCTAGGGACAGCAGTGTGACCTGGTGGGGGCTGGAAGGGGGATCAGCGGCTTGGCTGGCAAGGGAAGCATGTTGGGGCCTGCTGGGGACCCATGGGGGAAGCTGAGTTTCTCTTGCCTATTTTGGGTTGAGATCTGTTTGCTCGGAGACAAGCAATGGCCCCGGTGAGGCTTCTGTGTGCGAGGGGATTGCAGTTGTGTTTGCAGATCCCTCTGCTAATCCCGAGTGAGGATGTCTCCTCCCCGCAGAGGCACTGGCAGGCTGTCAGGAGGGGATTTTGGGATGTTTTCTCTGGAAGCCCGGTTGGCTCACAAGGGCAAGGCAGGAGCTGTCATGCCCCCGAGCTGTCTGTGTGGGAAGGCAGGGGAGCGGTGCTGCAGATGGCTCCGGCATCAACAGGGTGGCACCTGCCGGGCTGGCAGAGCCCTCGATCCTTAGCGGACATACTGTTGTCCTGCTCTGTCTTTCCCAAGCGGCCCAAGGAGCTTCTACAATCCCTCTCCACATCCCACCGGCTATGTTTCGGCTCCATGGTAGCTCAGGCTTCCCAGTCGGCAGGGTCCTACCGGAGGAGGAGGCGAGCTCTGCCCAGAAGCCCACGGGCACCTGCGCCAGGGACGGGCTGCGCTGCCTCCAGTGCGAGCCGGGGCTGGCAGGGACTACAGATCCCAGCATGCTGCTGCCTGCCTCTTCCTCCTCGTCCTCCTCCCCCTCCTCCGCCCTACCTGGCAGGGCGCGGGCAGGGATGCTGCAGGCGGCGTTGGAGCAGGCATCGGCGGGGCATGTCCCGGGCGGGCCGGGGACGCGGCGCCGGCAGCCCCGCTGCAGGTGAAGCGCTGGGACAAGTGCCGGAGCAGCCCATGCTGCGCCGCCCCGACTGGAAAAGGACAAGGCAGGCCCGCGGTTCCTCCTGGCGGCTAATCCCACTGCGCCGGGAAAAGGGGGTCACCGGGGAGGGAAAGTCCCTTCTCTGGGCTCTGGGAGCCGCGTCTCTGGGGCTCTCGGAGCGGTGTCTGAGCGGTGCAGCGCCTGGGCAGGTGGTGACGGGGAAAAAGGAGCGGTGGGTGCCCGGGAGGCGACAGCAGTGCCGGGGACGCCCTTGGCTTTTCAAGGTGACCCAGGAAACGGCTGTGAGAGCCCCAGGGAGGTGGAATTGAAAAGGGGAGATTTGCTGGTTCTGTCCGGAGAGGCTGCTGAATTAAATGTCTGTTTTGCGGCACCGAGCCCCGGGCGTTGGAGGGAGCTGGGGCAGGCAGGGTGGGCAGACACAGCCCACTGCGCACACGCTTCGCTCACAGCCCCAGGATTGGGGACAGAGAGCTGCAGGCTCACAAATCCCTTAAGAACCTGCTGCAAGCAGCTGGGCAGCCAGCCTGAGCAGCCTGGTATCTCGGGAAAGCAGTTTCCTTTCGGAGGGAAGGCTTACTGTGCCTGGCCAGCAGAATAAGGCTGTGTGCCACAGCCTCTTGGCTTAAGGACTCTGAGCTGCAGGTTTACAAAGCTCCTGCGCTGTCCTCTCGTCATTTTCTGCATTGGTGTTTGACTCCCAGTACTGTGGAACACTTACTGGCAGCATGGGTTGGGGTTAAAACCAGTGCTGCCCCTGCCTGGCATGTGTCGCTCACTTTCCCGTAAAATCTTCTGTTTGTTTTCCAGACGGAGAGCAGCCATAAGACTTGCTGGGACCTGTGCTAACTCTTGCCACACAAGATGACAGCAAGAGACGGGCCCCAAGATAGGTAATGATGGGTTCTGATGTAGCTGTGGGGACACATCCAGGATACCAGGGGGTGTTCGGCCAGAGGGACCCAGCATCTGGGAGACTCCCTCTGCTGCATGCTGACTGGCCTACCAAGCTGTCCCTTCTTTCTCAGCTTTTTCACAGCAAATGGGCTGTAAACTGTAAACAGTACCCTGTAAACACACCTGGGGAGCCTAACTCTTTCCCAGACCTTGTTATGGATGCTGTGTATCTGGGTGCCACATTTTGAGGAGCAGCCAGCCTCTCCCTGCATTTGTAGCCTCCTGGGGAGGGCCTCCCACAGCCCCTCTGCAGTGCCACACGTGCAGCATCTCTGGCAGCCCAGGCTAGCAAGGGCTGTGGGGCGGGGCACGAAATATTGTCTGATGCCTCCCACCACAGGGTCAGGGACAGTCAGAAGCAATACCTAGCTTCTGCTCCAAACCCACTGTGTTCCCTTCACAGGTACAAGGCTGTTTGGCTGATCTTCTTCATTCTCGGCCTGGGAACGCTGCTGCCATGGAATTTCTTCATGACTGCCAGGGAGGTGAGGGCTTCCCTCCTGCTGTTGTCCATGACAGTAATTGTCCCCTGTCATGTCTAGAGACCATGGTGTAGATGTGGCAGCATGGCACAGCATGTGTGACCTGGGTGTGATGAGTGGCACTGAGGCAGCAGGAGGGATGGGGATGGGTCTGAACAGAGAATAAGGGTGGCCTTGGAAGGCCTCACAGAATCTCAGCCCCACCAGGCTCCTTCCTTTGCAGTATTTCATCAGTCGCCTTGGGGACTCGGAGGAGACGAGCCATGTCGGGAACCAGACTGTCACACCCTCCTACCTGCAGTCCGTGTTTGACAACTTCATGACTCTCTGCGCCATGGTGCCCCTACTTCTCTTCACCTGCCTCAACTCCTTCATCCACCAGCGGTGAGCCTTGCTCTGTCCTTGCCCCTGCCAGCCCCCATAGGACCACCCTGCCCTGGCCTGTTCTCCTGTTCCAGCACTGAGCCAAGCTACAGCCAGCTCAGTCAAGTCAAAGGCAAAACACCAGTCTCCTGTCTCAGGGTTTGGCTGGGACTCCCACAGTTAGAGCCTGGTCAAGCCCCAGGTTTTTAGGGGGTTGGGTTTTCCTCACTGAGACCTTCTTTTGTAGGATTCCCCAGCAGATCCGCATCTCAGGCAGCCTGGTGGCCATTGGGCTGGTGTTTCTGGTCACCGCGATCATGGTGAAAGTCCCCATGGAGCCTCTTCCCTTCTTCGTCTTTACCATGATCAGCATTGTTTTCATCAACTGTGAGTGAAGCACTGGGGGAAGAAGGGGGACACAGCCCCATGGCTAGGGCTGATCCCTCTGGGAGAAAAACATGAACCTCACAGTGGGAGAGCCAAGGGGGAGGGGGACTTGCTTTGCCTCACAAGGCAGGGGCCTTGGCTCCCTGCAGAGGTGCAGTCCATCCTTGCCTTTGGTTTCTCATATCTGCTCATCCTTCCCCTTTGCAGCCTTCGGCGCCATTCTCCAGAGCAGCCTGTTTGGGCTGGCAGGGCTCCTGCCTGTCAGCTACACGGCCCCCATCATGAGTGGGCAGGGTTTGGCAGGCACCTTCGCTGCTTTGGCAATGATCTTCAGTATTGCCAGTGAGTAATCCCCGCCTTGCAGGTGACAGGGCCTTCCCAGACCACTGCTGTCACAGCATCTGCCGAGGTCATGCTGTGTGGAAGATGGCAGCAGGGCTTTTCTCCTCTCAGCTGTCATCATCTTCCTTTCCTCTCCCTTCCTGTGCTCTCAGTTGGTGCCCAGCAACCCGAGAGCTTCATCGGTTACTTCACCACGGCCTGTGTGACAATCGTGCTGGCAATCGTCTCCTACGTAATTCTGCCTCACATGGTGAGACTGCTGTCCTGGTAGGGAAGGGCTTGGGGACGTTGGACCTTTGCACATCCCAGCACAAGAACCGTGGCCCACTAGCAGCCTCCACTTCTTGTGTCAGGGCAGCTTCTCCTATTCTCCCTGAGCACTCTGGGATACTTCCCACCACAGATACCCCAGTGTACTTGGGGTATCTGAGTCCCTGGGTAAGCAGGAAAGCATCAATATCAGACATAATTGGAAGGAATACTCTGCCCATATTGCCCATATCTGCTGTTGTCACACAGCCCCTGGCAGCCTTCTTTCTGCACGCATGAATGAGTCCTCCCTGCTGTCTCTCTGCAGGACTTCTTCCGATACTACTACATGAAGGACAAGACAGAGTACCGCGTGTACAATGCAGAGCTGGAGACCAAGAGAGACTTGATTAAGAAAGGTGAGGAGCTGAGAGAAGGAAAAGAAAAAAGAACTTAAAGAAAGAATGAGATAGAAGGACTGAATTAGATCTCGGCTTTCTGGGGCCTGCTATGCCCTACTTGTGTCTCTCCCTGCAGATGAGAATGGGATGGAGCAGAATAACTCAAAGATCATCCCTATCCACAACCCTGATGAGCAGCCCTCTGTCGTTGCTATTTTTAAGAAGGTCTGTGAGTTTCCAGCGAGTTTGTCCTGCCCTTCCTTTTGGATGGGCACAGGTGTAGGAGAACATGGGGAGAGGAGACCAGCCCTGCACTGGTCTCTTGCCCTGTGTTTGGTACCAGCATTTTTCTTTCATCTGCCTAGCTCTGGGTCTTGGCTCTGTCTGTCTGCTTCGTCTTCACTGTCACCATTGGCGTCTTTCCTGCCGTCACAGCTAACGTGTCCACTGTCCTCGGAGAGGGAAACAAATGGGGTAAGTGTGCCAGGGACGGGGATGAGGTAGGGAAAAACTGAGAACAAGGTACATGGGAGAAAAGAAGGTGGGGCTTGAAGGTATGTGTGATGGGGTAACCCTGTCTGGATGCCAGGTGCGCACCAAAGCCACTCCAAGTGGATGGGAGATAAAATACGACAAAAGGCTTGTGGGTTGAGATAAGGACAGTCAGAGATCACTCATCAATTACCGTCACAGGCAAAACAGACTCAAATTGGGGAAAATTATTTTAACTTATTTATCAGTCAAATCACAGTAGTACAATGAGAAATAAAAACTAAATCTTGAAACACCTTCCACTCACCCCTCCCTTCTTCCCAGGCTTAAGTTTATTTACAATTTCTTTATCTCCTCCCTCTGCAGTAGTGCAGGAGGACAGGGAATGAGGGTTGCAGTCAGTTCTTCACACATTTCCTCTGCCATTGCTTCCTTCTGAGGGGGAGAACACCTCTCACTCTTCCCCTCCTCCAGCATGGGGACCCTCTCATGAGAGGCAGTCCTCCTTGAAGTCCAATGTGAGTGCTTCCCATGGGATGCAGTTTTTCATGAACTGCTTCAGCCTGGGTCCCTTCCATGGGACAGAGTCCTTCAGGAACAGACTGTTCCAGCATGGGCCCCCTGCAGGGTCAGAAGTCCTGCTGGCAAACCTGCTTCAGAGTAGGGTGGTGTTCACAGGCAGCAGGTGGATATTGACTCACTGTGGACCTCCTTGGGCTGCAGGAGGGCAGTCTGCCTCACCATGGTCTTCACCACAGGCTCTAGGGGAATTTTTGCTCTGACATCTGGAGCGCCTTCCTCCCGTCCTTTTCCACTGGTCTTGGTGTCTGCGGAGCTGTTTCTGTCACATATTCTCACTTCTCTCTCTGGGTACAACTGCAGACATTGAGATTTTTTTTTTCCCTTTTCAATATGTCATCCCATTGGCCCTACCACTGTCACTGATGGCCTTTGCCAGTGGTGGGTCCGTCTTGGAGCTCTGTCAGACCTAGGGGTGCTTCTAGCAGCTTCTCTGAGGAGCCACCCCTGTAGTGCACCCTGTTACCAAAACCTTGCCACACAAACCCAATACAGAATGCTGGAAGGGAAGAGGGAACCACTGTGCATGATGGTTTGGATGTGGACACCAACCGGGTTGGGAGACCATTCCAGGCCTTAGTGGGAAACTGGTAGGACCTAGATCTGAAAGACAGACAGTCTCTGTGCAGTGACTATGAGTGATTGGGGCACATTTGGATTCTCACTGACCATCCCCTTCTTCAGGTCTCTACTTCATTCCTGTCTCCTGCTTCCTGCTCTTTAACGTCTTTGACTGGACAGGACGGAGTCTCACTGCCCTCTTCACATGGGTGAGTATGGGGCAGGGAGCAAATGCCAGGCAGTGTCTATCCCTAGGTCCTTCAGCCACAGCTCTCACTGGAGCTGCCATCCATGCCTTGGAGCAGGAAGGAGGTGCAGAGATAACTCCTGCTTTAAGCTCTAAGCGCAGATTTATGGGTCAGAGCCGAGAACCACAGTGTTGTTCTGTCTTCCCACCTCTCTTTCAACATGGCTTGGATGAAGGTGCCTCCTCCATTTCAGCCTCTCTGTAAACAAACCTTCATTCCAGCTATGCAAACGACGAGACAGGATGGTGACAGGGAAAGAGGGTGAAAGACGAGGCAGCCCAAAATAAAACCTCTGGCCTTGGCACAGGACACAGCTGCTTCAAAGACCCTTGTCCTGGCGCAGGGCAGGGCCATGCCATGTGGGTCACAGAACTGTCCCCTGCCACATCCCCTTGCTCTCATCTCCTCAGGATGGGCAAGGAAAGGGGCTTTCCTGTCTGGGTCTCTTCCTGCCCTTTCACCCACCCCTGTTTCCCCCTGTATTGTTCAGGATGTTTGTTTGGAGAAGCTCCTCAGGACCACATGCCCCATGGGGTCTGCCTGGGCCTGCCTTCCCCGTGGCCTGGAGCTGCTTCTCCGCTGGCCATCACTGCTTGTTGCTTTCGGTCTTGGCCATGAGCCGCCTTGCCTGGTGTCCAGGCCACAGCCTCCATGGTGGGATGACCTAGGAGGAGATGTTTCCAAAACAAGGCTGTGTGGAAAGTCTGACTGCATGTGGTTTGGGCCACATTTCCCTGGTTGGGGCCCCGCTCACTCTTTTTCTCAAGCAGGAGAGGCAGCTGCTGTCTCCAGTTTGCCCCATGGGCACGGCAGCTGGCCTAACCTCAGTTTCCTCCTGTGTTCATGGAGTTTCCTGTGGCCACGCCAGCCCAGCAGCTCCCAAGGCAGCTGTGGTGCTTCTCCTCACCTCAGACCAGTGAACCCTGCAGGGCACCTCACTGGGGGGACGAGGTCTGTCTCAGTCTAGGGGCTGCCTAGTCCCAGTCCCAGCTGCAGGGACAACACAGGGGGATGGCACCTCCTTCTTTGTCCCAGCCTTAGTGGCTCAGGAACTCTGGTAGGACTTAAGGAGACTGTAACTCAGTCCATGCCTTTCCCAGCACATTCTAAAACAGCTCCAGCATAATCCCTTTCTCAGACTGCTGGATCTTGCCCTGCTTGCAGGGGATGGCGAAGGATGCTGAAGAGCTGGCTAAAGTCATTTGCAGGCACTGAGGCACCAGAGGGGCTTTACCTCAGCCACGCTGGCTCACTGCATGAGCCTGCACTGAGCTCTCTGGCCTGCCTGACTATTGCCAGCAGGGGCTTAACAGTTGCCCACTGCCACAAGCCTGGCTCAGTATTTTGGCTCTAGTGCTGCTTCAAGTCACCTGCAACAGGGCTTTCAGACCTAGAGCCTTCTTATGACTGCAGGTGGTGATGCTGAGATTCATTGTGGCCAGGAAAGTCTCTCAGCAGCTTTGCCATCTCTGGCCCCTCCACAGCCCCGGTGCAGTAGGGACAGCCCTGCCAGCATGCCATGGGATGGGGAATGTGCAGTTCTCAGCTGCTCAGCAATCTGTGTTTTTCTCCCAGCCCGGGATGGACAGCTGCCTCCTGCCAGTGATGGTGGTCCTCCGTGTCATCTTTGTCCCCCTTTTCATGCTGTGCAACGTGCAGCCCCGTTACTACCTGCCCGTTGTGTTCTCTCATGACGCCTGGTACATCATCTTCATGATCTTCTTCTCCATCTCCAATGGCTACCTGGCCAGCCTTTGCATGTGCTTCGGGCCAAAGTGAGTGTGAGCTGGGGACAAGGGAAGGGTTGGTTATGTCCCCAGATGCCAGTCCTGGAATGACTTGTGGAGTTCTAGCTCTGCCCAGCTCTGGCATCTGGAGAAGAGGTCACAGGCACAGAAGGGAATTGTCACTACCCACAGTGTCCCATCTCCCAGGCTTGTGCTTCCATATCCTAGGGATGAGGAAGCTGTCTGGGCTCTCCGTTTTCCCCACCTGTCACACAGGGGAGGGGGCTGGGTGCAGCGGGGATCTGGAGGGGAGCAAAGCATGGCACAGCACCCACAGCAGGGTGAGCAGCCTTGCCCAGCACAGGCAGCACAAGGAGCCCCACAGGGGTCAGAGAGGGATGTCCCTGGTGCCAGGAGCTTCAGGGTGGCCTGCCTGATGCACTTCATGAGCCAACAGTGTGGAGACTTGGAGTTCTTGTGGCTCTGGGAGCCAAGGGGGATTTCTTCTTGCCGTTCTTCTGCTGCAGACTGAACAGCAGGGCACTGGACACGCATCCTGAGGGTGGATCTGACACTTGTTTCTCCCATAGGAAAGTGCTTGTGCACGAAGCAGAGACAGCTGGAGCTGTCATGGCATTCTTCCTGTCTCTGGGTTTGGCCCTAGGAGCTGCTCTCTCCTTTCTGGTCCGAATGCTCATCTAGCAGAGGCACACAGAGGGTGCAGGGACACCACGAGATGGCTCCGCATCCTCCACTGAGGGCCTGGACACCTCAGCACTGTGGGGAAACAACAGCTCACACCTGTCCCTGCCAAATCACACTGCCACAGCACACCCAGGGACGGTTCCACTCCCGCAGGCTTGGCCTGGTTCCTGCCACACTCGGCTGTGTGATGCCTTCAGGCCCACGTGCCTTCTCCTTCCCCGTGCTGTGTGTGTTGTAAGACCCCAGGATCTCCAGCTGCCTCCCATGCTGTGTAACTTCCCTGGCTCAAGGCCGAAAGCCATTTTCAGCCTCTTTCTCTCCGAGAGAGTGAAAGGCTGGTAATTAGTGTTACTCCTTCTCTTGCCCTTGTCTCCAAAGCACCTAAGAGATTCTCTCCTCTCCTCCTAGGGGGCCTGGAAATACCCCACACCCTCCTCCTGCTGGTAGACTTGTGAATGGGGAGGAGAGCCCCAGCCAGCCTCCCATCCCTGCTCTCTGCTATACGCACATCCCCCCAACCAGTGTGTCCCTAAAGTGTAGACATCTGTGTCCCAGCCACAGAAAGAGCCAACACCGTGGCTAGGCTGAGGGAGGAGGAGGTACCCACACCCCTCTCCCTGCCTCTCTTCCCTTTTTTTGGTGATTCTGGCATTGTGTTTTTTTCAGCCTCCTGGTTGTGTGACAGGAGGTTTTACTGTGGGTTACAAGAGGAAAAGCAGCAACTCCCTTCCCAACGAAGCTGCCGTCCCTACCCATGTGTGCTACAAGGGAAGGCTCACCTTTCCCTTGGCTTTCCTGTCCCTTGTTGTGTAAATGTGTTATACAGTTGCCATTTTCTATAAAAAGGACAAAATGCTCCTTTGTGCGTGTGTTTGTCTCTGTCGCCACAGGGGAGAGGGGCTGTGGAGGGTCAGGGGTTGAAGTGAGAGGGCCCTGGCACTTCCTTACCATCCTGTAGTGCCCTGCCACCAGCATCAGAAATGGTGGGAATGCTGTGTGCATGCCCTGCACAGCCAGGGCCAGCTGAGGGACACAGCCAGTGTGGGAAGGGGATTGTGGAACCATAACATCAGAATGGTAAGGTTGCAAGGAGCCTCGAAGATCATCCAGTTCCAAACCCCCTCAGCCATGGGCTGGGACAACTTCCACTCCACCAGGTTACGTGCAGCCCCATCCAGCCCGGGGTGGGGCATCCACAGCTTCTCTGGGCAACCTATTCCAGTGCCTCACCACCCTCAGAGTAATAAATTTCTTGTCCAACATCTAAACCTTCCCTCTGGTTTGAATGGTTTGAAACCATTCCCCCTTGTCCTGTAACTACATACTCTTTGTCCCTGTCCCTCTTTATTGTGGGTGCCCATCAGGTACTGGAAGGCCACAATTAGGTCACACCAAAGCTTTCCCCAGGCTGAACAATCCAAATTCTCTCAGACATCCCTTGTAGGAGAAGTGCTCCATCCCTCTGATCATGTTGCTGTTCCTCCTATGGACTATCTCCAATAGATCCGTGTCCTTCCTGTGCAGGGGAGCCCAGAGCTGGATGCAGCACTGCAGGTGGGCTCTCACCAGGGCTGAGGGGCAGAAAACTGTCCCTTCCCTGCTGGCCGTGCTGCTTTGGATGCAGCCCAGGACACCGCTGTTTCTGAGCTGTGAGTGCACGTGGTGAACTCATGGCCAGCCTCTCGTCCACCAGCACCCCAGGGATGGTGCCCTCGAGGTACACCAAGGGACCACTGACACCTCGACAAAGAGCAGATGCACCTTCATATTTTGAGGTGCAGTGACCTGCAGCACTGCATCTGCGAGCTTTCCTGGTGCCTGGGAACAGCCAGAGTGCCACCTCCTGCTCCTGGGGTGAACTACACCAGCCTGCCAGCGGGAATCCTCTTCCCCCTGTCCCACTTCATTCACTGCCATTACCTCTTTGCACCACCAGGCACCAAAACCCATGTGGGAGCTCTCCTCATCCCACTTCCAGCTTCCTTTTCTGGTCAGGGCTTTTATACCCACGGCTTCAACACAGAATCACAGAATGGTGAGGCTGGAAGGCACCACAGTGGATCATCTGGTGCACCATGTCTGCTTAAGCAGGGTCATCCTAGAGCATAGGCACATAGATTGTGTCCAAACAGTTCTTGAGCACCTCCAGTGATGGACTCTCCACAATCTCTGTGGGCAATCTGTTCCAGTGCTGGGTCACCCACACAATAAAGTTCTTCCTCATTTTCAGGTAGAATTTCCTGTGCATCAGTTTGTGCTTTCTGCCTCTTGTCCTATTGCTTGGCAGCACCAAACAGAGCCTGGCTCTGTCCTCCACACCTTTCCTTGAGATACTTACAGGCATCCATGAGCTCCCCTCTCAGTCATCTCGAGGCGGAATAGGCCCAGCTCCCTCATCCTTTCCCCTTAAGAGAGAAGTTCCTGTCCCTTAATCATCTTTTTTACCCTCCGCTGGGCCGGTTCCAGGAGCTCCTTGTCTCTCTTGCTCTCTTGTCCTGAGGAGCTCAGAAGCGGACAGACTGCTGCAGATACCGGAATGGTAAGGCTTAAGATTATTTGTATTATTATTTCCCTTGGACACTGTAAGGGCAACGTCTCCAAACACTGTTTTGCAGCGGTGACACGGGCCTGCCACACATTCCGGCCCTGACACCTTCTGTCCCCGCCCCTTCCCCCGCTGGTGCTTAAGTTCCACGCAGCCTCAGGCCGGCAGAACTACGCGGCTCCCGGCCTCGGGGGGAGCTGCAGGCTGAAGCTGGAGCAGTGCGGTTCCCGGTTCCCTGCCCCAGCCATGGAGCCGAGGAGGCGCCGCCGTCCCCTCTGTGGAATACTCTGGAAATGGTTTTCTGACCGCAGCTGTATTCCTCCGCGGCGGGGCGTGGAAAAGAGTTCCTCGCCGGGGCTCCCCGCCGCCCCTCGCCGTGGCTCTAGGAGGTCCCGCTCCTACGGCCCTCCGAGCGGCGCGGCGAAGGGCGGCGGGGAGCCGCGGCTGGTGACCGCAGAGCGGCAGCGTGAAGCCGAGCATCCATTGCACGCCCGCCCCCGCCATGGCCGCCGCTAAACGGCAACGCCGGTGCCTCCCATACACCATCGATCTGTGGTTCGTTGAGCAAGACCCCTTTAAGGCGGAAGGATACAATGTGCCGTCAAGCTCCCCCTTCGTTCCGTGCCTATAAAAAGCTGCCGGCGGAGGGATGTAGCTCTTTCGCCGGTCCCCCACGCCCGAGACGGTAGGGACGGGATGGGGAATAGGACTGGGCCTGATGCCCTCACCGCCCTCTCTGTGGCCCTCATGCCCTGAAAACGCACTGAAAATAGACGTGTGTTTGTCTTGTAGATGCCCGAGAAAGTGCAGCACGAGGAGGAGGATGCGGAGACCTTCGCCTTCCAGGCGGAGATCGCCCAGCTCATGTCGCTCATTATCAACACCTTCTATTCCAATAAGGAGATCTTCCTGCGGGAGCTCATCTCCAACGCCTCCGACGTGAGCCCGGGCGGGAGCGGGCTCCTTCCTCTGCCGGGGGGTCGGGGTCGGGCTGGTGTCCTTGCAGGGGTGCCCGGGGAGAGGCCGATTCCTGGCTCTCCGGGAGGGCTTGTGCAGGGAGGGTTGGAGGAGGCTGTCGAGTAGGGAGGCCTTGTCGAGCATCCCTCTCTCCTCTAGGCCCTGGATAAGATCCGCTACGAGAGCCTGACCGACCCCTCCAAGCTGGACAGTGGGAAAGACCTGAAAATTGACATCATCCCCAACCCCCGGGACCGCACGCTGACCCTGGTGGACACTGGCATTGGGATGACAAAAGCAGACCTCATCAACAACCTGGGCACCATTGCCAAATCTGGGACCAAAGCCTTCATGGAAGCCCTGCAGGTGGGTTGCCTTGGGCTGCATGGGTTCCCTCCGTCACTGGCTAGCACTGAATGTACAGATAATAAATAAACAATAAAAAGGCTCTCCTGCCTTGTTTGGCATGGGAACTGTTGGCCTACTCAAGTATGCTTCCCCCACCTTTCCAACACCAGGGAGGAGCTGAGGGTAGAGCTGGTTGCCTGTTGGCACTTGCATGTTTTTCTCAGTGTGCTTGACCCAGTTCTTTGCTGCTGTGAATCAGTCACAGACATTTTCTACCTCCACCCTGCTCTTAGCAGCTGCTCTCTGCTTTCACAGGCTGGCGCAGACATCTCCATGATCGGGCAGTTCGGTGTGGGTTTCTATTCTGCCTATCTGGTGGCTGAGAAGGTGGTTGTCATTACCAAGCACAACGATGATGAGCAGTATGCCTGGGAGTCGTCAGCTGGGGGCTCGTTCACTGTCCGAACTGACCACGGTGCGTATTGTACAGAAAGCCAAGCGCATTTTCCTGCCAGCAGCTCCCCTTTGACTGGTGCTCCCCAGAGCTGTGCTGCACTGTCAGTCACACTGGTTAGTGTGGCTGTCACATAATGCTGAGGCTGGAGGAGCTGGCTGATGTTTCTCTCCCCATGCTGCAGGTGAGCCCATTGGACGTGGCACCAAAGTGATCCTGCACTTGAAGGAGGATCAGACTGAGTACTTGGAGGAACGTCGTGTGAAAGAGGTGGTGAAGAAGCACTCCCAGTTCATTGGCTACCCCATCACGCTCTATGTACGTAAGGAAGGGGCTGTGGGGACTAGGTGGAAAGCTGGAGGCAGGGGTGGGTGGTGTTTGAAACAGGAGCACACAAAAGGCCCAGTGTACGATCCCTTTTGGTCCCTTCTGTAGTTCCTGGCTGCTGGGCACTGAGCAGTGGTGCTCTCAGCTTCTGTGGCCAAAGGTGGTTTGAGGCTGGGGGCTTACTGGAGGTGAAGGAGGTGGGTATCCAGCCACAATAAAGGCCTTTGATCTCTGCAGCTGAAGATCATCTTAAATCAGCCATGGAAAAAGAGTTCGTGCCACTTTTCTCAGACACAGCTTTTGGTTGTGCGACAAGGGGCTTTTGAGGACTGGTTCCAAGAGCTTTCATTCCAGATGATACACTTGTTTGGCTTTGGAGGATACCATTTTTCTCATTTGGAGCTAAAGGGTTCTTGGTAATTTCAGGCTAAACCTGACTATTGCTTGTTTCTTTCTCCACAGCTGGAGAAAGAACGCGAGAAAGAGATCAGTGATGATGAAGCAGAGGAGGAAAAAGATGAGAAGGAGGAAGAGTCAGTGTCCAAAGATGAAGAGAAACCCAAAATCGAGGATGTAGGCTCTGATGAGGAGGAGGAGGGAGACAAAGGCAAGAAGAAAAAGACCAAGAAAATCAAGGAGAAATACATTGACCAGGAGGAGCTGAACAAGACCAAACCAATTTGGACCCGCAACCCTGATGACATCACCCAGGAGGAGTATGGCGAGTTCTACAAGAGCCTCACCAATGACTGGGAGGACCACTTGGCTGTCAAGGTGGGTGCTGGGCTACCCTGCCTTCCAGGGAGGCCCCTTTCCAGCCCTTATCCAGAGTCACCACATGGTTGTGCCTCTGTGGGACTGAGCACTCTCAGGCCACTTGGTGATGGAGCAACCTGCACTGTGACTCCCATGCAGGTGGAAGGATTGGCAGTGCCAGTCCATAAGACAGGAGGATATGGGGTCTCAGAGAAGCACTGACTTCTCTGTCCAAGCCTGCTGCATGCCAGAGAACCTTGGCACACAGGAGGAAATACAGGCTGCTTGGATGCTAGAGATGTTGCTGTGCCCCTTTGCCAGCCCCAGTGCTGAGGAGTGGCAGTTCAGCCTCCCCGCTGTGGGAGCTGGAGAAAGGAGAAATTGAGCACCCCAGCAGCTGTCTTTTTTCCCTGATTCCACAGCACTTCTCTGTGGAAGGGCAGCTGGAGTTCAGGGCCCTGCTTTTCATCCCACGCCGTGCCCCTTTTGACCTCTTTGAGAACAAGAAGAAGAAGAACAACATTAAGCTGTATGTGAGGCGGGTCTTCATCATGGACAGCTGTGACGAGCTCATCCCTGAATACCTAAGTAAGAGCCCCCTGCCTCAGCCTCCCAGTGCAGAGCTGGGATCTGCACAGCCTGTGGTTCCACTTCCAGTACAGAGGGACTGGATGAGGCGCTGGCTGGTGTGGGTGCATAGCAGTCTGTGTTTTAGCTCTTTCCTTGCCGTGTTGAAGCTCAGAATCCTTAACCTGACAGCTGTTTTCATTCCCCCTATGCAGACTTCATCCGGGGTGTTGTGGACTCAGAGGACCTTCCTCTGAACATTTCTCGTGAGATGCTCCAGCAGAGCAAGATCCTCAAAGTGATCCGCAAAAACATTGTGAAGAAATGCTTGGAGCTCTTTTCTGAGCTGGCAGAAGACAAAGAGAACTACAAGAAATTTTACGAAGCTTTTTCTAAGAATCTGAAGGTGAGTTGGGCACCCTACCCCTGGAGGAGGGAGGGGCCCATGACCCATCTGCCTGAGGAGCAGTCTTGTTGCTATGCTGTGTCTCCTCTGCGTGGATATTAGGATAAAGGGAGTGGGTCTTGTGAATGTCTCGGAGTGCCTTTGTAGGCACCTGTCCCCTCTGGCTGCCCTAGGCCAAGCACTCAAATGATCAGGAGCTGGGCAGATGGCTGTGCCTCAGGGGCAGCCAAGTGCATCCAAGTCCTGTCCTGGAGACTTCATGCATCTCTTCTGTTCCCAGCTGGGCATCCACGAGGACTCCACCAACCGAAAGCGCCTTTCGGAGCTGCTGCGGTACCACACGTCCCAGTCAGGCGAGGAGGTGACTTCGCTTTCGGAGTACGTGTCCCGCATGAAGGAGAACCAGAAGAGTATCTACTACATCACAGGTGAGCCAGAGCTCCTCTGAGCCTAGCAAGGCAGAGGCAGGTAATCTGTATACAAACCCTAATTTAAAACACTTCCTGCTGCCTTCAGCAGGTCATCTTTGCTGGATTACAGCTCATTCCTGGGGGCTGGGGAAAAGCCACCACGCCAAGAACCCTGGCTGCTGCCAGTTTTATTTTAGGGGTCTCAAGTGACTGGTGGTGTTTGTCCTGCTGTAACCAGCTCTTACCTCCTGGTGATGTTTCATTTCTACCCTCCACAAACACAGGGGAGAGTAAGGAGCAGGTGGCTAACTCAGCCTTTGTGGAGCGCGTGCGGAAGCGTGGCTTTGAGGTGGTGTACATGACAGAGCCCATCGACGAGTACTGCGTGCAGCAGCTCAAGGAGTTTGATGGCAAGACCCTGGTATCAGTCACCAAAGAGGGGCTGGAGCTGCCTGAGGACGAGGAAGAGAAAAAAAAGATGGAGGAGAGCAAGGCCAAGTTTGAGAACCTGTGCAAACTTATGAAGGAAATCCTGGACAAGAAGGTGGAGAAGGTGAGAGGGGCGGGGAGCTTAGCCCTGCGCTGGAGGGAGGAGGGCTGGGCCCTCCGTGCTGCAGGTGAGGGCCCCCGCTCAATGCATGCCTCTCATCTCCTGCAGAGGAGCCGCTAGAGGAGACTGGAGGTCCCAGCATGCACCATCTTGCTCTAAGCAGCCAGGCTGCAGGCGAGGGGCACTGACCCAAATACGTGCATTGATGGGAGAGGGTAAGTGTGGGAAACATGCAGTGGGTGCTCTGAGTGCTGGCTGAGCTGTCCAAATTAGTCTGCAGCAGTCCTGGAGCTGCTTGGAGCATCTCTGCTTGCTTTGGGGTGTCCCCAAGGGAACCAGGGGCAAAGACTTGGGCTGTAGTGTGCTGTGGCTGGGCCCAGTCCAGGGCTTATGAGGGCCTTGCTCAGCTAACCCTTGGCTATGTTGGCAGGTCACAGTCTCAAACCGGTTGGTCTCGTCCCCCTGCTGCATTGTCACCAGCACCTACGGCTGGACAGCCAACATGGAGCGCATCATGAAGGCTCAGGCACTGCGGGACAACTCGACCATGGGCTATATGATGGCCAAGAAGCACCTGGAGATCAACCCTGACCACCCAATCGTAGAAACCCTTCGCCAGAAGGCTGATGCTGACAAGAATGACAAAGCTGTTAAAGATCTGGTGGTGCTGCTCTTTGAGACTGCTCTGCTGTCCTCTGGTTTCTCCCTGGAAGATCCCCAGACCCACTCCAACCGCATCTACAGGATGATCAAACTCGGGCTTGGTGAGTATCCATGCCACTTCTCAAGCCTGCAGCAGGCCTGAAAGCAGGTTAACTGGTCAGACTGGTGTCTTGGGGCAGGGGGAGGCCACTAAGGGAGCCATGCTGCTATGGTGTGCTGAAGTAGCTCTGTACATAAGGTGGCCAGGAGAAAGTGTAAACCTGGAACAAGGTACTTCAGCAGGGCTCAGGACTCTGGGTGGACTGCCCTGTCCTCCACAACACCAGGAGCCACCACCAGGATGTTCAGATGACAAGCTGAGGCTTTTTATTCCTTCAGAGTAAATGTGAAAAGTCTGTCATGGGTTATGCGACCCATCTGGAGAAACAGCTTGTGCTTGCACACAGCCTTTTCCTCCAAATTCAGCTAAAAATGTAAGTCAGAAGGTGCTGTGGCTTGGCACAACTAACTTGGTAACCCTGTGCTGCCTAGTCTCAGTAGGAGTAGGGTGTTTTGTTAGTCAAGCTGCAGGTAAGGGGAGTGTATGGTAGTACAATTTTCTGTTCAGAGTATACTGAAACAGCAACCTGCAGGGTTTGAAACTGATGAACTCTAGAATCTTGCAACTGCTTTAGTTGTGACTTGACTGGATTTACTTCATTTTTCTCTAGAGAAATGCTCATGGCTTAAACCGCATTCTCCTGGCTTAAACTCCAGGCTTTGTGGTGCTAGGTGACAAATCTTTTGTAGTTAATCTTAATTGGCTAAGGAGTGCACTCTAATGGCATAGGTAGTATCCATATAGTAGTGTAGATGTTACTGGGAAGATGCTACTGATTCAGGATTAGTGCTGGAGTTGACAATTACTAGTAAGAATGTTGACTTGCAATTATTAGTTTTTAGCCTGGAGGAAAGGAGACTGAGGGGTGACCTCATTGCAGTGTACAGCTTCCTCACCAGGGGAAGCAGAGGGCCTGCATTGGTACCTTCTCTGTGGTGACTGGTAACAGGACCTGAGGGAGTGTCATGAAGTTTTGTCAGGGGAGGTTTAGGTTGGATATTAGTTAAAGGTTTCTTACCCAGAGAGTGGGTTGGCCAAGGAACAGACTCCCCAGGGAAGTGGTCACAGCACCAAGCCTGCCAGCATTCAAGAAGTGTTTGGACAACACTCTGAAGCACACGGTGTGATTGTTGGGCCTGTCCTGTGTAGAGCCAGGAGCAGGACTTCAATGATCCTTGTGAGTCCCTTCCAAATCAGAATATTCTATGATTCTGTGAACTATTGGATGCTAATAGCCTCATTCCTCAGGCTGGGGGTAGGAGCCAGGTTTGCTCTGGGAGAGGCTGTACACCTGGGATTAGGTGGCATTTGGAGACCTTATATCTTCCTTTCCTTCCCTGTCCCAGGCATAGATGAAGATGAGGTGGCTGCAGAGGAGCCCAGTGCAGCTGCCCCTGAGGAAATCCCCCCTCTGGAGGGAGATGAAGATACATCCCGCATGGAAGAGGTAGACTAAAGGAGGAAGGCTCTTCCTTCACCTGCCAGACCCCTGCTCTATCATGCTTGCTTAGAAGATGGTCTGCTCCCACCAGCTGCTACTGACTTCTTGGTGGTGTCTGTTCTTTTGGCTGTTTGGTTGGGGTTGTTTTTGGCAGGGTGCAGGAGGGCATGATTCCATTTGTTAGTAGTGATTCAGGTAGCCTGAGGCCTGTCTGTTCTGTGTCTTTCTGCTTGTGTAGGAACAGCTGATGGGGAGTGGAGGTGTGAGGAGGCATCAGGCTTCCCTTTCTCCCCTCATGGAGTGTCCCATGTTACCAGTAGGCATCAAACTGTCCTTATTCCACTGGGGTGGGAGAGCCCTTCCTCCAAACTGCTGCCTCCCTGAAGCCCCAGGATAGCATAATGTATTTTAGTTGGGTTTTGTTTGAGTATTTTTCTGGATTTTTGTTCTACTGGAATTAAAGCATTGATGATTTACATGGTGGCATCCCTTGTGTTTCATGCCTGCTCTGCTGAGGAAAATGTCTCAGCCTGTTCCTGAGGGCACTGGACTCTGCTGTGTAGGTCTGTGCCCTGCTTTAGGAGATCTTTATCTCTTCCATGCCCTGGCAGGATGAAGTGGGTGGAGGGAGCACATGACCTGCTGTGCAGGTGGGGTCATCTCCAATGAGCAGTAGTTCTCCACCTGGCGAGCTGCATGCTCCCCAGCCTGGGAGCAAATTTCCAGTCTGTGTGGGACAGCTGGCTGAGCTGCTGCTTGCTTGGTGGTTTGACCTGAGCACCTCTGGGGCTGGACAGTGGCAGGGGCCATCTGCCTGTTCTGTTGCAGCGTGGAGCGACAGCTCGGGACTGGTGTCAAGCTGCCTCTCTTCAGCTGTTGGGCCAAAGACTCAAATCCTTTCCTCCCACCTCCAGCCTGCCCTTTCTGGCCTTCTGCGGCCATTGGGTGTTGGGCAGTGTCTGCCTTCTTTCCATCTATGTCCTAGAAGAGAAGCCTGGGACATCACCTCTGACTGAGCTGTCCTTTGCACTGAGCTCACACTCTGTGAGGTTTGTCACCCCTGGCCACAATGGCCCTTGGGGTCTGTCAGAGAAAAGTGACACTTAACTTCTTCTGCTGCATTAAGTTCCCTTGCTGCCCACATGCCAGCTGCCACAGGCACAAAATGGAATGGGCTTTAGCAAGTATCCATCTTCAACAGGGAGGCAGAGCCTGCTGGAATCCCTTGAGCACACCCAGACACTGACTGTGCTGCCAGTGTGGCGCTGTGTGGGTGCAGCCTGCTAGGGCAGTGGTGGAGCTGAGCTAGCAAATTGCTTAAAACCAGGATTTCTGTCTCGATAGCAAGTATTGCCAAATAGTGAATCAGTCAAAATTAACTTCTTAAGTTTGTGTCCTGGGTTTTCTTTTTCCACTAATGTTTTGTTTAAATCTACATTTAAATTAGAAAGGTTATCCCATTTTATCCCATTCCTAACCTGGCAATGTGGTTTTTTGTTGTTTTGTTTTTAATCAAAGGAAATCACATTCCATTCTCAGTCTGTCAGCAGAGGGTGAGTGCAGACATTTGGGTGAATTTGTAAGGCAGGATGAAAAGCTGTGAGGTTGTACAGGCACCTCTAAAAGCTCAGAGCTAGAAAAGGAGCACTGGTAAAACTGCTGGAGAGCCAAGTGCTCTGAAGCCTGGGCTGTGCTCAGCACCAGCTCTGGTATCCCTCCAGGCTCAACTACATCACCACTGTTCCTAATCTCCTCCTCTGTTTCCCCTGTAACCCTCACCTGAGTGTCCCCTTTCCCTAGCTGTGTTAGGCCGCAGCCCTGTCTCTGACACCAGACTCACCCTTGCCTACAGTTTTTCACCAGGCCTCCCACAGGTGCCAGGAGGATGGACCTTCCTCACCTCAAGCCTCTCCTGGCTCTGGCTGCAGCAGTACAGCCCACAAGGTGCTGCAGCATCGCTGGCCCTGGTTGCCATGTGCTCAGCAGGCCTCTGTATCACCTCTGGGTAGCTACACCCACTGGGAATTCTTTAAGTTGCACCATGCAGAGAGAACCTAGGAGCCACACTAGGCTCAGGTTAATGGCTCCTTCACCTGCCCCCCCAGCACAAGCAGCATTCCAAGCCTGGCTCTGCTCCCCAGTTGAGTGTGCAATGATCTCCTGTCAGGCCTTGCAGCTTGGAGTGCAACCAGCCTTGGCAAAGACAGAGAGAGGCACCTGTATTTGGAAAGACAACTCTGCTGTCCCAGAGAGACTAGGGACACAGGAAGAGTTGGAAATCTCTTCCCTCCTTCCAAGTACATGGAAAAAAACCCCACCAACCAAAAAAAAAAAAAAAAAACAACCCACATTTACACCCATGGCACTATATGCAGCATATTTTTAATTTAATAAAATAAAAAGAGAAAAAAGTTGCCTTGCAAAAGTACCAAAACCTGCTGGTTTGTCAGTCAGGTTGTGTTGATGAGAAAAGGATTGACAGATAAAACCCAGGCTTGTGGGGAAGAACAGCTTTCACTGCTCCATCCCCAGCTGTCTGTGGAGCAGGAACAAGGCACCGCAAGCGGGCTCTGCCCCGTGTCCCAGCCCTCCAGGCACAGACTCTGGCCAGCCCCTGGGAAAACCAGGGCCAGTGCCTCCAGGTGGCAGGAAAAAGAGGGCTTGTTTGTGCTTGTCTGAATGGCAACTGCAAAGCCCAGAAACCACGGCACTGAGGGAGCCCGACGTGGTGCTGGGGCTTCTGGGCAGTGCAGCCTTTGGCCTCTAACAGCAGCAGATGTAACCAAAAAGCAACCTCAAAGGACTCTGCAAGCCTTGGGAACTGTCCAGCTCAGGTACTGCATAAAAATCAGCCTGGGCTGAGGGGGCAAAGAAAAGTGTCCTGGAGCAGGGGTAAAGAATTGATAAAACCAAACTGGGAGGTACTGGCTTTCACTGCAGTGCCCTCCCAGAGCAGATCCCAGGCCTGGGGTAGGACAGGCTGGGAGTCCTTCCCTTGCCTGTGCCTGTACTACCCAGAGCCCCTCCTGGAATGGAGAAGAGCACTCCTCACCCTTGGATGGGCTCAGCTTGGGACTTGCCTCACTCAGAGGTGTTTCAAAAAGAAACCTAGTGTTTTGCTTGCCCTTTCCTCCTGCCAAGCTCTGTAGTACTAACAGAAATGGAGGAGCTTTAGCCAGAGGCAAGACAGTGCCAGGGAAGAGTTCCCTTGTTCATCAGTGACTTTGGGGAGAAGCCACAAGACAGAGGTGGGGCAGGAATACCAGCAGCCCCATGCTGGTGTGTCCCCAGGCCTGTGCCTTGGCTGTAAGTCTTTAACCTATTAAGGCAAATGGAAAGGTTTGGAGCTGCGTCAGCCCAGAGCGTTTCCTGGGCTTGTTCCAGCCCCTTTCCCAGGAAAAGCAGGTGGAAAACTGAGTCACTGGTCCTGCCTATCCATACCCCACTCTTTTTCTCAGCGGGTTCTGAGAAAATCCAGCAAATGCCTTCAGGTGGAGGCAGGACAGCAGGCATGGCTTACATGCCATGGCCTCAGCTTCCTTAGACCTTTTGAACAGGGGTCTCGCCCGGCGGGAGCTTCTTGCTGCGCTTCTTCATGCGGCTGCGGGCGTAGACACGCAGGAAGAGCGCCATGAAGACAACGGCTATGCCCAGCCCACCCACCACAGTGACAGTGTGCCCGTAGATGAGGCAGGAGAGGAGGATGGCAAAGGCCTGCCGCAGTGTCATGATGATGGTGAAGACAGCTGCCCCGAACTGGTTGATGGTGTAGAAGATGAAGAGCTGGCCGCAGGCGGAGCACACGGAGAGCAGCACGGCGTGGGCGGTGAACTCCGAGTGGCGGGCCATGAAGCGCAGCGACTCCAGCAAGGCACCCTGCTCCAAGAGCGAGCCCACGGTGAAAAGGCAGGAGAAGACGTTGACACCAAACATCATCTGCACGGGAGACATCTTGTAGGTGAAGAGAGCGTCCTGCCAGTTGGAGGTGAAGCTGTCGAAGATGATGTAGCCAGCCAGGAGCACTATGCCAGAGAAAGTGGTGACAGTGGACACCGTCCTGTTAGGAGCGCTGGAGAGCAGGAACATGCTGACCCCCACGGAGATGAGGGCAGCAGTCAGGTACTCCCAGTACTCATAGCTCTTGCGTGACACCAGTTTGCCCATCATCATCACTGGGATCACTTTGGAGGCCTTGGCCAGCACTTGGGTGGGGAAGCTGATGTATTTGAGTGCCTCATACTGACACCAGCTGCTGAGGATGTTGGAGAGGGAGGCAAAGGAGTATTTGTACATAGGAGCCCCATGGCGTGGCTGCTTGGTCAGGGCACAGTACAGACCAGCCACTGTGAAGGCCAGGATGCGGTTCATGAACACGAGGAACTGGGAGTCCTTGAACTTCTCTCCAGGGTCTGTTTCAGTGGCACCGTACGTTCTCGTCATCACACGCTCCTGGAGGACACCCCATGTGAGGTAGGAAATCTGCAAAGCAGCAGGAGCACAGGCAGAGTCAGGACCCACAACAGCAGTTGCCAGCAACAACAGGAAGAACAGACCCCAGGAGATCCTTGCTTTCCCCATGTCGGAATTCAGGACATCCCTCTGGCTGTCCTGGATTGCCTGAACCCCTGCCAAGGGGCTCAGAGACCTTGGCACAGAGCCCAAGATGCCTGTGACTTTGATTATAACCCATGGAAAAAATTATCAACCTTATATGAGGATCTGCAAGCCACGAAAGTCTAAGTAGAATAATAATTAGTTTGTCACAGGATGAAAAATAGATTTTTTTGGGTTTTTAGAATGGGGTTCAGGAGGCAAGATGGAGGAATCTGGGCATGTCCAGTCTTTCTCCTTCTTCTTGGCCTCCATCTTCTGCTGTGATGCTTTTGGATTGGTTTAAGGTAGAAACTCACTGTCTAGCATAGGTGATAGGTATTGGGAAGTTATGGTAAATAATGTACATGTAGCTTTTAGTATAAAAGATAACACTGCCCCAAGGGCGGCCAGTGTGCCTCTGTCTGACCTGCTGAATGGACCTCGGCGGGTCAGAGAAAGAATTTTATAGATAAACAATAAACAACCTTGAGAATGAGAACAGAAGAATTCTGACTCCTCCTTTGACTGCCAGGCTGGGAAACAAGACTTTCTAACGCATCTCAGGGTCACTCTGAGCAGCAGAAGTCCTGAAATCCCCAGCGTTGCTCACCCTCTGCATGGCAATGCTTCCCAGAGACACTGGGAGACAGGACCACCCCCAACTCCACCCATCTGAGCCAACCTGCTGATCCATGTGGTTACAACCAGGAACATCCAGTTCCAAAGCACAGCTGCTCAGTGGGCAGGGGAGAAAAGCCCACAATGCAAACATCCTGGTGAGAGTGAGCAGTTAGCTTTGAGCTGCTTTAAGCCTGTGGAACCAGACTGACCGAATCTGGGAACACCACTGATACACAACTGCGGTTTTGGTGCCAGCTCCCTGCGGCAGGTCCTGGCACTTTTCCCAGTGGGCTCTGCATTGGTTTTCACTTCCAGCTCCCTAGGCCTGGTTTTTACATCCAAATCAATTCTAATTTCAAAACCAGCAGACAAAATTGTCCACGAGGGATGATCACTGTCGTGGTTGTCATCTCCACTACTTTTGGTACAACACCAAGCCTCTCACAGAAGTAACAGACTTCCTCTCACCACACATCTCCCAAGAAAGTAAGACACAGAGAGATGGAAGAATTTGGTGGCCCACAGCATGTCTGAATAGGCTGGGGGAGTAAGCCAGAGAGTGAATTGTTTCCTGGCTGCAGGACACCTCAGTTTTTCTATCTCACTGCCCACACTGCTATTTCTTGTCCTTACAGATCAAAAAAGTTGCCCTTCCTGATGATGCTCAGGCTGTGACTGAGACTTGGGGAATCTAAGACTTTAAATTCCTGTTTATCTGTAGCTGAATTAAGTATTTTCTCTCCAGTACTCAAATTCAATCCATCAAGGCAGAATGCATCAGCCCCAGACAGTGACCCATGGGAGAGCCTGGGATAAAAGAGGGCTCGAACTATGTGCTGATCTGACATCAGAGCCAGAACAAAAGCAGCCTTAACAACCTGCTGAATCACAGAATTTTCAGAGGCTCTAGAGGACTGTGATCAGACAGGATGCTCCAACCCAAATGACAAAAGCTAAATAGACCTCCACAGCTCTTGGAGGTGGAATGTCCTCTCCCATCCTCCAACCCTGCCTTGATCAAGGACAGCATTGCATGCTCAGTCTCCAAGGAACTGACAGTCACTGGCCACTTCCTCCTTCCAGAATGGGACAGCCACACATGCACAGGACCCCTACCTGTAGACCAGCAGCACAGAAGATCAGCTTGAGCACCTGTCGGGCTGTGGAGGACTCTGTGGGCTCTGCTCGGGGTGGCAGGGAGCCATCGTCCTGATGTACAGACTTCACCTCAGAGCCAAACACACAGGATTTGATGACAGGGAAGCAAATGCCTCTGCCTGAACAGGATAAAAGAAGATGGAGACATAATTAACCAAAGTCTGGGCACCACATGCTGCACCAGCCTGAGGTGAAGCCTTCCTCCTCGGTAGCCTCCAGATCTGCTAGCACAGGGGGCCTCAGAGAAATTTGTTTCAGGATAGCATCTGGACAGCACTGGGACACAGCTCTGTGAGAGGTGAGGCTGAGGAAGGGAAGCTCCTGCTCCTACCTGTCTCCAAGTAGTTCCTTCTCTTGAAGTACTGGATGAGGAGGAAGCCCGGTACCACAATGCTGGCATAGCCAGCAGCATTAACAAAGAAGCGGAAGAGCCAGAAGTCCCCCCACGAGTCCTGCAGGGCAGGGGTGATCTCTTCACCTGCAGCCATCGCAGGGAGGGAGGCCAGCAGGAGGGGAATGCAAAATCTGCGGAGAGAGAAAGAGGCAGGTGGTGGGCTGCTGGTACACGGGCAGCTCCACTCCACATGCTGAAACACACCCACCATCCAGCCAATCCTCATCACCTGTAATACAGCCACCCAGACCCACTGCAGCGACAACAGTGATGCTGGCAGCACACAGAGCAGGAAGAGCCCTCTAGAGCTGAAAAGCACAGGCCAGACATCCGTGTTTGCTTCTGGTAAAGGTGGTTGCTCTGGAACATGTGGACTTAGAACCCTGGATTCCCAGGATTAGAGAGAACACTGCTGTAACCATCCGGTTTTGACTACACTCTTACTCCAAATGTAAGGAGCACCTCACACCTCACCTTTGTAAGTTAAACTTTAGCACAGCTTTTGGGTGGAAAAGAAAAAGGTCACTGAACAGAAGAATTTACTCCTACCTAGAAGCTCATGTTTCAAGCCTGTGGCAATGAGCAACCTTTCTCTGGAAGCAAACAGTTCAGAGCTTTCCCCTCCAGCTACGCCAGGTGAATGGATGAGAGGCAGGGTTTGGGGCTGCCAGCCTCCTCCACCTCCCCATGCAGCCCTGGAAGTGTGCCAAGGCATTCCTCACAGCTCAGAGGAAATTACCAGGGCTCACCCACTTGACAAAACACAGCCAGAAAGCAAGACTGGAAAGGAACTTTCCTACCAGCTGTCTGGTTGGGATTTTACCAGGACCATGCAATGAGGTATAGCTGATATTTTTCAGCTGTAGCTGTAGGAAGTGATCTAGCTAGCTTTAAAACAGCTTTAATAGTCCTTGAAGGAGTTCTTCCCTTCACTGTCCTCTCTCTCACAGAGGCAAACCTGCAATATTCAGGGGCACCAGGTACTCAACAGAATGAGCAAGCAGGCAACAACTTCCTACACCCAAGGCCACCTGCATCCCCCCTCACAAAGCAAGCTGCAGATTCCTGCATCAGGGTAGAACATTTCCCTGGTCCGTGCTACATCCCTGCCCCAGTTCCCTCAATTGAAAAAGCCTCCCAGTTCCTTGGGGACCAGGTGAGAGTGCTGTGGGCTGGCAACATAAACACACATCTGAAAAGCTCCTGTGACTGAAAGAGACACAGATGTTAATTCCGCCTCCATCTGAAACAAGCGAGTCAGAGGAATTAGGCCCTATTTAGGGGTGTACCTGGCCCCAGTGTTGTATAACTGTGACCTCTAGTAGCCCCCACACGAAACTCACAAACAGAAATTTACAAACTTAGGGACTTTACTTAGAAAATTACAAACTTTAAGGACTTTAAAGGCAAGAAAGTCCCCTGCCATTTCATGAGCAAGCGCTCCCATCAACCTCTTGGGAAAGACCTCAGGGACTTTTCTCATCCTCAGCTACTGTGGCCAGGCCCTTGGAGTTCAATAACCTGACCAAAGCTGGGGCTGTGTTTCACCCAGAAAACTCCCTTCTGTGACATAAAAGACAGAAATTCCCAGACCAGGCAGAGGTGCACATGGCTAGGGGTGGATTTCTTTGCCTGCTTCCTACTACTCTGTCTCCCCCCTCCCTGGAAAAGACAGTCTGACCCCTCCACTCAATCACTCCTGCTGCAGGGGCACCATCGCAGGCTGTACAGATGCTGTGGAATGCAAAACCAGGCCTCAGCGCTCCTGGGTTTGTCCGTATTAAGTAACTGTGGCTGGCGGTGGGGTGCAGAAACACCGTTCACTTTTGCAGAAGTCGGATATAAATGACAGGGTCTGTTGCCACATTTGCAACTTGAGAGGGACTGTGCAAGCTCCATTCAGCAGGACTGTGCCTGCTGTTACCCCGCCAGCTCCTGCAGCGCTGCCATGGGCGGAGAATCAGCTCCGCTCTCCCACAGCGACCGTGAAGAGGAGGCTATGGAGGGACAATGGCTCTCTATGCCTGCGCTAGCAATTCCCAGGCCCTGAGAGCTGACTCAGTGCAGCAGCCCCTGCCCTCTCTGCCCAGGCTGGGAAGGAACAGGGACGCCAGTGTTACAGGTAGAAAGCGGGGGGGCCGAGCAGGGAGCATGCTGAGGCATGAAAGGAGCCTTATTCTGCGGAGCAGCCCAGGAGCCGAGACAACGGAGCGGCCGCTGCTCCCCTGGGCACTGCAAGGGCAGCTCTCAAAGGCACCGCTTCAGAGCCGGGCTGGCACCCAGCCCGCTGCCTGGCATGGACAGTCTGGGTCCCGGCTCTGAAAAAGATCCCTGCCTATAGCCCTGATACTCTTCAGCGCGCCTCCAGCGCCTGGCAGGGCTGAGGTCAAACGCAAGCTTGGAGCTGACAAGTCCATACTAACATCTCGGCATCTCCCTGTGCCTGCACGCAGCCGGGTCGCAGGGCTGCCCGCCCCTGTCCCCCCAGGGCGGACGGCCGCCTCTGCCCGGGGGCCACAGCAGAGGCACGGGCTCCCCGCCGCTCCCCGCCGCCCGTGGGGCACCCTCGCCCCGGGCACGGCGCGGGGCTCCCGGGAGGGGCGAGCCCTACGCCTGCCGCTCCGGGGCTCCTCTGCCCGAGGCTGCGGTGGCCCCGCGGGAGAAGCGGCAAGGGGCCGGCTGCGGGACGAGCGTGGCCCCGGCGCCGCCTCCCTGCCCGGCGGCCACGTTCGCAGCGAGCAGGCCGGCAGCGCGGCGCAGCCTTCGCCGGGAGCTGCCGCCCGCGGGCCGGCCCGCCCTCCGCGCCCGCCCCGGCCTCGTTACCCACCTGCGGCCCGGCCCCGGCCCGGTGTCGGCCGGCTCCCCTCGGCTCCGCTCCCGGCGGCGGCGGCGGAACCCCGCCCGGCGGGCGCGCTGGCGCCCCACAGCGCCCCTGCCGCTCCGGAGGCAGCGCGGCCGGCGGAGCGGGGCGGGCCGCGGTCACGGGAGCGCAGGATCAATCGGGCTGGAAGAGAGCTGAGATCATCGAGCCCAAGCGATGAGCAAACACCACCATCTCAGCTGGACCGTAGCACTGAGTGCCACAGCCAATCTTTCCTTAAACCCTCCAGCGAAAGTGACTCCACCACCTTCCTTGGCCTGTCTATTCCAGTGTCTCATCGCCCTTTCTGTAGAGAAATTCCTCCTACCTAAATCTCCCCTGGCACAGCTTGAGGCTATGTCCTCTTGTCCTGGCACTGGTTGCCTGGACAAAAGGCCGATCCCCACCTGGCTACACCGCCTTTCAAGGAGGTGTAGAGAGTGACAAGGTTCCCTGTGCCTCCTTATCTCCAGGCTAAACACTCCCAACTCCCTGAGCAGCTCATCATAGGGCTTTTGCTCCAAACCCTTCCTTCACCAGCTCTGCTGTCCTTCTCTAGACATGCTCCAGCACCCTCTTGAAGTGAGGGGCCCAGAAGTGGACACAGGACACGATGGGAGGTCTCACAACTGCAGAGGGATGATGACTTCCCTACTCCTGGTGGCCACATTATTCTTGATCCAAGCTAAAAGCCTTCAAAGCTGACCCCCAGGCCGATTCCTGCCCCCTGTCTCAGGTTTGCCCTGCACTGGGCACAGCCACAGCTGGTCCCTGGCACAGGTGCTGCCCAGGGACTGCAGTCAGTATGGCACCTACTGTAGCCCTGCTTCTGAATCCCCTATCCCAGCCCCAGGCATGGATGCAGGGCTGGCTGGAGCCAGCACGTGGCCACCCAGTGATGTTTTACAAGACACCTTTTTAAAACAAATAGTTTTATTTTAAAATAACGAAACAAACAAAAAAGTGCAGATGACTTGTTTCTGCCTTTTCCCTTTGCTCCCAGCTACAGCCCTGGGCACACCATCCCACACTGCCCCGCAGCATCAGTCATCTCTTCTCTGGGAAGCCTGGAAGTGCCTTGTGTCCTTTGTGAAAGATGTCCTTGAAACAGCCCCATGGGTTTGCAGCAGGGTTGAGGCCCTGCTAGAAGGCGAGAGGCAAAGATTCAAAAGAAACAGAGCAATCCAACCCTGGACTCCTGAGGAAACCAGGCAAGGTCCCAAGGCCTGGGGGGTCCTTATGTTGCTTTCCTGACAGCGTTCCCTTACAAGAAGGGAGGAAGAAGACAAGAGCTAACTCTAGAGCATCCTGGTCGATTGCACCATCCAGTATTTGTCCCAAACAATAGCAGCTGCTCCCAGCAACAAGTGGGGAATTTTCCTGGCTGAGATGGGGTAAGTCATCTGTGCCTCCATTCCCACAGCACCTTTGGCTGATTTCCTAATGCATTGCATGTGCTCCTCTGGCTGGAGAAGTAAGTGGCAGGAAAGGGTGGTGAGCTGAACAACAAAAGGGATGGGAAGATAATGCTGCCACCTCTTCCACTTTCGGCCTGGGAGGATCTAAAAGCCAGGGAAGACCCATACCCTAAGTTTTTTAACCCCCTTCCAAGGAGGACAGGGGGCAGGATCTTCCTGTCCTCTGTGAGAGAGGAAATGACAGCACAGTAAAGCAGCAAGGCGTAAGGCACAATGGCAGAAGCAGGGATCCACAACCTGGTCTTCAGCATCTCCTGTACTCTTTCTCCAGGCCTGCAGGCAGATGTTCATAAGACAGCATGGAAATAGAGCACTTTGCTGGGATCCCCAGCCTCCCCCGAGCACTAGAAAGGCTCTGCAAGAGGGGAAGGCCCTGTGCTCCCACTCAGCCTCTGCGGTGAGAAGGACTGAGGGAGCAGGCAGACTGGGGAAAGCCCTGTAGCCTCGTGTCCCCAGGCCCCCACGGTGATGCACAGCCTCCTGAGGCTGTGGGGTGTGCGGTGGGTTAGATCACATGAGACCTCTGGTGCCCACAACAACAACAAACATTTATTAGAGTGAGTGTTGACTCTCCTCACCCCACACTTACTCTGATGGGGTGCCAGACAATGCTCTGTCCGGCCCACAGTGTGAGAATGAGTCCTCTCCTGCTCCTTCCCTGTGTATGCTGGAGATCCCCACAAGTCAGACCCATGGCAGGGAGGAGAAATTCAGTCCTGCTGCAGTGCACAAATTCTAAAAGAAAAGCCTCCCCTGTGTAGTGCTCATAATGCCACCTTCTTCCATCTGGGAGGGCAGCCTGAGGCAAACAAAACTTTTCCAAAGAGGGGAGGGGCAGTGGGATAAGTCTCCCAAAGTGTCTCTGCTCCCACTGAAATGCAGGCAGGCAAGATCCTAGCGGGCAGCAGGGCAGCAGCACAGAGGAAGGAGGCAGCCCAACGGGCCAAAGGAGTCCATCTGCTCATTCAGAGCACACAACAGGCTTCCCTGAGATCTTCAGGTCATCGAAGGGCAGCAAGGCAAGGAGCTGCAAAGACCAAGGGTATGGACATGTAAGCATCCAGGGCTGTGTCTCCACCAAGCTGGGGTAGGGGCCCAAATCTTCCCCCCACCCAGTCCTCCAGCCTCCCGCATCCCCAGGGAAGTGCCAAGAAGCCCTATCTAGGCTTTTCCTAGGGCTCGAGGCAAAAGGCAGTTATCCCACACATCACAGAGCCAATGCTTACAACATACAGGGAAGGACAGGAACAGCTGGAAACTCCTCCCAGGAGAGTCCCTCTAATCATCCAACTCCTGCACCCCCTGACACACTTGCAGAGCCACAGGCTTCCCCGCACAGAGACTCACATCATCGTTGCCATCAGCCAGGTCCTGAGCTGTCTCGTTCTCCATGTTCCTCAGCAGGGTGTCAGCCCCGGAGTGCGAGAGGATGGCGGCGATGGCAGCGTCCCTGCGGCCCACGGCCAGGTGCAGCGGAGTGCACCCGTTGTACATCTGTGCATCCACGAAGGCCCCGTGGCGCAGCAGGAACTGCACAGCCCTACGGTTGTGGCACTCCACAGCCAGGTGCAACGGGGTCTTCCCGCTCGTGCCCTCCTGCAACCCACAGATCACAAGGGGGTGGGTGGGGGGTCCCTCAGATGGGCCCTGCAGCACCCACCCACACCCCCTTGACTGAGTGCAGAGGGCAGTCCCCACCCTGATTGCTGTCACAGCACCCAACAACATCTCAAGGACCTTTACTCTCTGCTCCCTCAAAATTCAGTGCTCCCAAGCCTCATAGGGGCTGAAGGGAGTGCCCAAAGGAAAGACCCACCGTCCCAGCCTTTACAAAACATCACACCATGCCCAGTCTTACCCGAACATCAATGTTGGCACCACTCTCCAGCAGCAGAGACATCATAGGGATGTTCCCTTTCAAGGTACTGATGTGCAGACAGGCCAAGCCTGTGATGGGGAGGCAGAAGAGAGAGCCACAGTCAGCCCAGACCACCCTGGGGCATACCAATCCCAGCTGCATTCCCATTCTGCTGTGCTCCTGGATCCCTGCATACACATCTCATGGTCTCTGCCCTAATCTGGCCATCACCTCTGCCACTGTGCTGCCCCCAGGTGTCACCTTGCCAGTTCTGGAGCTGCAGGTCCTGGTGGTGCCCATGGGGCTGAGCAGTGCCATCCGGTGTGGCTGTGCCCTCCAGCAGCTGCTGGGCACACTGCAGGTGCTGCTGCTCGCAGGCCAAGTGCAGCGGGGTGTTGCCATTGCGGTCCTGCAGCCCGGGGTTCACTCCCTTGTGGATCAGTGCCTGGATCACGCTGGGCTGCTCCAGGTACACAGCCAGGTGGAGCGGGGTCTGCAGAGAAATTAGAGAGGGGAGAGATGTCACAAGGGGTCCCCGGCTGGGTAATAAGTGATATAGACGTTATCATTTATAGAAGGTTGATTTTTTAAAAATTTACTAAGAAACCCATGCTTTTATAGACAGTTATGATAGAGCTGGACCTAACTGGTCCTCTAATTAAAATACTATCACTACTGCTTAATTAAGAAACTGCCCTTTGGTAAACAAATCTCTGTAGCACATTCCCCATATTCACAATACTAGGTGTAGTAAGTTAAGATAAGAATTGTTTCTCATTCTTTTCTCTGATCTTCTCACGTCCTTTCCCAGAACAATGCCTGGGAAAGTAGTGTTTCTCTCTGTGGCCAGAGAGCTGTTGCCACAGGGGAGGATGCCCTTGGGACAGGAGGTATGCTGAGCCCCACCAGTCTCCAGGAGCTAGCCTGGCAGCCAGAGCTGAGTGCCACGCAGGACACCCCCATCCCTGTGGTGACATTACATGTGGTTGGCACTATGGCTGGCACTGGTGGGGTCACACAGCTTGCTGTTCCCCTGCACCTCAGCTCACGGATCACCCACAGAGACATCTCATTCTCCCAAGTTATCTACCCTGCCACATTCAAGCCATGCCTCTTCCATGGCTGTCTGCAATGTCCTGGGGCCTTGCAAAGAAACTCTTCCCCCCACAGTGCTGGGAGCTGCCACACTTCTCTCTCAGGGTATCTCCACCTCCCTTATTCCCCCCCCCTGCAAAGAGGCTGCACACACAGGACCTTCACCATGCTCTGGGGGAAGCAGGTGTGGGCTCCTGGGGAAGGGCCAGATGGATTGAGCAGCTATCCAGGCAACAGCCTGTGGCATTTCTCTTCCTCCCATCTTCTGCCTATCACAACAGCATACCTGGAAAAGATCATTTTGGATCTCCAGCACCTCCCTGGGTAGTTGAGCGATGCAGCAGAGTGCTACAGCTGGGACACAGTGGATAATGGCCAGATGAACCAACCTACAGAGGGTTAATGGTGACAGGAGAGAAAAAAAGAGAAAAATAAGTCCCAAGTGCCATGCTCAGGAGCAGAGATCCTTCCCTGCTGCATGAAGGAAAAATCTCCCTGCTTCCTCCAGTCTCCTTCCCTCCAGCTTGGAGGTACTCCATCTTGCCCTCTCTCTGGGGAAGCTCAGCAGAGGGCCAAGGCAGGAACATGGTCTGAGGCTCCACGTGGCAATCCTTTACTCTGATCCCCACGGGGAACAGTCCCTCCTGTCCCTGCTAAGCAGCACAGGATCCTCCCTCAGACCTCACAGCATGTGTAGAGTTTCAGTCTGGCACTGCCCAAAGCCAGGCCTCCAATCCTTTGGTGTAGGTCCAAAGAGCCTGGGATGTCTTTCCCAGAGTCCAGGAGCTGTGGAGAGAGGTCTGGGCTCTGGCAGCTACCCGGGGAATTCCAGTTCCCTGCTGCCAGCTGCACACTGTACTTCTGCTTTCCCTCCACAAAGGCAAACAGCCAAAGCTGAGCAGGAGCCCAGGGCTGGTCCAAGATCACCTGCATGGCACAGTCCACATGGCAGGCGATCTGCCGGTCCCACAGTGATTTCCTCTTCTCTCCCCCACATCCTTCCCTTTCAGCACTGCCATGGCAGCGCTGGCACGCAGCCCGCCAGCACAGGGGACACCAGGGATGCAGCTGTCAGAGCTTGGTGGCAAGCAGGGAGCTCTGGTCCTCAGGACTGTGGTCCCCACAGCTATGGGGTGGCCAGACACCCGAGTCCCCCAGCCCAAGGACAGGTCTGGTTTCCAGACGGCTCCTGCACAGTCAGAAGAGAAGTGAGAGCAGAACAGAGGCAGCGCTGAGAGGGAATTTCCAGCCTCCCCTGCCAACCTCCTGTCTCCCAGCTCCCCCACACTGAAGGGCCCATCCTCCCACCACAGGGCAGCCCCCACAGGTCAAACCTGGCCACCGTGGTCAGCAGGCAGCATCTCCCACTCTGCACAGCAGGGCAGGCATGAGCTCAGCCTCCTGACCCTCACCACTGCACCAGAGGCCCTGGGTGGCCTCTGTCTCTGGAAAGAACCAGCTCCAAACTAAAGGCTGGGCTCTGCCATCCACGCTGCTTTGATGGAGACTGACAGGGCCAAGAGATGGAGGGTGAGAGCTGTGCCACTCCTGGCAAGACACCTCACTCTCCAGACAGTCCAGCTTTGGGATGCCACCTGCAATGTTTGGCGTAAAGAGCATCCCTCCACAGGTAGGAGAACAGCACCTGGCCCTAAAGAACTGCAGACAAGAAGTGGGGCTGGGGCTGTCTTTTTGCCAGTTGCACTGGGACATGAATGTGCTGAGAAGCTCAAAGGCCAGTCCTCAAGAATGTGTTTTATTGACCTCTTCCCAAGTCCTGCTTGAAGATCAAGCCAGCATCTGGAACCCCAGGCATCTTCAGCTGAAACCTGATTTTGAAGGCAAAGTGCACTTTACAGTTTCTAAAGGCCAGTTCCTCTCCACCTGCTGCCAGGGACAGGCTGTGCCCAACAGGAGAGGCTTTGTCCCCGGGGAAGCCCCAGGTTATGTTGCAGCAGGGAATTCCCCGCTGGAAGGGGAGGCCACCCACACTTGCTTGCCTCTGCACAGCCATGGGGTGCCCCTCACTGCCAGCACTCCCAGGGCCATGGGCAGGGTCTGGCCACCCTCCATGGACCATGAGGCAGAGGCACAGCCAAGGGGCCCAGCCCAGGAACAAGGCAACCAGCCGCAAGGACAGCGCTCCCCTCATCAGGCTTTTACTGACCCAGCTTAGGTGTGATCTGAGCAGGGAGCTTCCCTGCTGGCTTTGGCATCGGTCCCTGTGGTAGCACCTCAGCTGAGGCGCCCTTTGCACACTTGCAGGGACAGCCCCTGTTTCTCCAAACCTGCTCCCAGGGCACCACGTCCGGGAAGAGGCTGCAGGATCTGCCTTCTTCAGGTACAGCAGAGTTAAGGCTGCTCAAATAAGGGACTTTCCAGGGCTATTCAGCTTGAACTTTAAACCGCTGGTGCTTTCGCTTTCCAGAGCCTCGCTGGGCTCCCAGGGGAGAGAGCAGCGCTCATGCTTGTGTCCCACGGCCGACAGCCCTGGTGCCCCAGGAATCCCCCGGGCCCCTGTGTCACTGCCCACGCCACACTGCACTGTCATGTGGGGACGAGCGGGGCGGTCACCCGGGGGAGACGGAAACCCCCGAGCAGCCTCTGCCCCTGCAGCACCTCGCTTGCCCTGGCCTAGCTGCCTTTGCAGCTCAACAAGGCTCAGGGCTGGGCTGACACTGCGCTAGTTTGGGCATCCCTGCTGCAGAGGCACCGGGGTGACCATTCCCCTGGGCAGAGCTCCGGCTTTCACCTCCAACTGGGATGTGCGTGCTTTGAAGGATTGCTTTCCCCCTCCCCCTTCCTTCTCCACCCGGATGCAGCCTCCTCCTGGGCTTTCATTTCTGCATTCGTTCCCGCCTTTCCTCATTATCAGCCCTCAACTTCCTGAAATGGCTGCAAGAACCTGAGCTTCTTGGGGGAATCATCACAAGGCCACTGGGCTGGGAGGAGCTCACCAGGAGCACATGTGCACTGAGGCATTCTGTGCCACCGGCAGTGCTGCCAGCCAGGAACTGGGACTGTCTCCTCACTCAGGAAACCTCTTACACCCAGGAGACCCGAGGGGCAGGAATAGTGCCAATCTCCACTTTCTTCCACCTCTCTCTGTGTCACAGCAGCCAAGTGGTCCAGCTGCTGATGGGCTGCTGTGTGCTGGCACACGGTGTGCCAGAGCCAGGGCATGGCAATGGAGAGACCCACTCGCTGCCAGAACCCCTCTGTGCCCGGCCACAGCAGTGTGCCCTTGCCAGAACAAGCCCTCTGCCCTGCCATACTCAGATCCTTGCCCATCCCGGGCTGCCTGCACATCTCCCCTCTGCTTTCCTCCACTTGCCTGCCCCCTCCCTCCCATGCTCTTGCCTGCAGTGCACCTGGCTGCGGCCACAGGGCTGGGTGCCCAGCAGGAACAGTCAGAAAGGGCAACAGGGAGTTTTGAAAAGGGCACGGGATGGAGGAGCTATGAGCAAGGGAAACACAGCAGGAGCACAGACTGCTGGGGTCATTCTCAGCTTTTCCACTCGCTCACCAACTCTGTCCTGGCATAAGGGGACTCAACACTCTGAATCACAAAGGCACAGGACATCCCCGGCACAAAGTTATCTACCCCTGCAGCAGAGAGGTTGGGGCTATCCCTGGGGATATCCCAGGGAAATGAACTTGCCATGCCCAAAGTGATCCTAGCTTAGGCACAGGAAAGTATCTATTTCCACAGTGCTGTCCATCTCCAACTTCTGAGTGACCTTAAGTGTCCAGTAGGAAAAGTTTCCACACATGAGGACTGGAGGCAGGAGAACAGCGTAAGGAGTGACACCCAGCTCTGACACACAAGCAGAACGGATGAAGTCTCACCAGTTCTCTGGCTATCCTTTTCCATCTCTCTAGAAAAGGAGCTGACCATGCAGATCCCCCCATCTGTAGAGCAAGACACCTTGTCTACAAAGTAGCCTCACCCTTCACCATATCACCCCAGAAGCACCTTAATCAGGAGATCCAGCATGCAACTGAATTTGCTTTGAAAAGTTCTTTCCCTCTCTAGATAAGGTCCCTGCCTGCAGCAGGAACAGCTCATTCCCAGCTCCTTGTTTTGGCTGAGTGGAGCAGTAGATCATGCAAACAATTCACACAAGAGAAACCTGCTCAGGGTAGGAAATGGCCCAGCAGCAAAAGAAAAGAGAAAAGGGAGGAGGAAAAGAGCAGGGGAATTCCAGGCTTACCCTGCTCTCCTGTTCCAGCCCTGTAACCTGCACTGCTAACCGCTTCCTCAGCCACCAGCATGAACCTCTGCCAGTGGCTTAGCAAGCACAGCTCATCCTGCCCTGCAGCCCTGAACCAGCCCAGCCTGGCTCCCTTCCTTCCTCCCCACATACCAGTGCAATGCTGCCCTGATCCATAGAGCTGCTCCAGCTGCCCTCTGGCAGCTCCAAGTGAGCACTGATCTCAGCTGCCTTATCCCATCTTCTGTGCTCCTGCCCTGCAGGTTTCATCATCCCTTCCCTGGGAAAGGCAATCCTTGAGTTTGAGTGGAGGGGGGTTTGGGATGGGACTGGAGAGAGGTTGCAGCTAGAGGGATGCAAAGCCCTTTCAGCCACGTTGGGTTCAGCATTCCTGATCTCCAGTCTGGGCAGCAGCTGCTTCCCAGCCTGCTGCTCCTGGGGCCAGAGTGAGGGGTGGGAACTGAGAGGTGAGCAGAGGAGACAGTCTCACCTTTCCTGGGGTGCCCTGCAGAGGGTCTGGTCTGAGTGCTTGAGGATGAGGGAAGCTGGAGGCTGACTGGCAGGAGAGGCAGAAGGGCTGTGGGCACCCTGTTTTTCAGTGAGGTGGGGACAAGAAGGTACCCTGCTGACCTCATAACCTCTAGATTCTTCACCCACACATTTGAGAGTTTTGCTCCATTTCTGAGCAGATGGTGGCTCTGGGATTGCAGAAGCACTACACATCAGATGCATGTGGGCTGTTCCCTGCAAAACAAGGGGCCTGTCCCACACTACTATCTAGGCACAGATGGGCCAAGCCAGAAAACAGGTCAGCCCACCCAAGCAGGGGCCAGCCACCATCAGAGAAGCACGACGAACAACTTCAATAAAAGCAGCAAACATCCCAAAAAGTCCATTGACTGTGGACAGTCTGTTTCAAACAGAGCAAACTCACACCTGACTCCTTGGGAGGCAAATACATTCTACAGTTTCTGTACACAAAGAGATATCTTAAGATCAGGAGAGCCTCTCACAAGAGGAAAGCGCCTGGACTTTGCCAGAGCCTGTACAACACACCCTAGCAATCATTTACAACCCCACAGATATCCTCACTGGCTCAGGATTTTCTTTTAATGAGGCACAAGCCATGGGTCTAAGATGCCTCAGGGCCCCCCTTCAGCTCTGGATGTGCCGCAGTCAGAGGGGCTTCCCAGCTCTGTGACAGAGAGCATCCCACACAGCCCACTGATAGGCACACAGCAGCCACTCTCACAGCTCACAGCCCACAAGCTCTTCCTACACAGTCAGGTCTGACTCCTCATTTTTTCACATTGTACTAAAAAAACCCAAACTCAAGCCAATAAAAAATAACAAAATTTTGTGTTTAATTAGCTGAGCTCAACCCTGTCCCAGCAGCAGTCAAGCCTGCCTGCAGAGTGCAAGGACCTGAAGCCCTCTGCCCCTTGGCTGATCTGTTACAGCCAAGCTTCTGCATCCCAGGATACGGAAATTTCCAGCCATTCTTTCCTTTCCTCTGTGCTGAAGTTCCCTGTGTTTATCCCCAGCTCCGAGGCAAACCTAGGCAGGTGGAAAGTTTGAATAAACTTCCTCCAGGCCAGGCTGAAGTCATCCAAACAGGGAAAAAAACCTCCTGCCTGCACGAGCTCAGAAGGCTGCCAGGACTTACCCATTTTACTCCAGGGCTGTATGTGTGTGACCCCTGCAGCAGCCAGAAACTTCTGGGGCATTCCAAAGCAACTTGTGCAGAGCTGCCTGGCCTTGCTTAGAGGGACACCATGCTCTCCTGTTTACCAAACTCCTGAGCACACACAGAGGAAGAGCTGAAAGTTCAGGGACAGGGAACTGGACACAGGAAAATCTCCCTCCTGGCAGACCCATGTTAGGATTCACTTTCTCCAATGCCCCACAATTAGCAGCATGCTAGGGAATAACTTGGGATGGACTTGAATCCTGGCAGTCAAGCAAGGTTTTTGAAGACTCTCTGGTAAAACCAAGAGCATCTCCACTTTCCATTAACTGTGGCCATCCCACTGCTGGGCAGCTGGCAACAGCCCAGCAAAGCAGGGGGACTCCCAGCCTGACCAGCAACAAGGTGTGCTCCCTGCATCTGGCTTCTTTAATCCTTCTCCTAAAACCGAGTCTCTCCAGTCCTCTGTTTCTTTGTCCTTCCTTCCCTTTCTTTTATCTTCGCTGTCACGCTCTGAGCACTCCCCCAGGTGCACAGGGGTTTGGCAACACCCTCGTACAGCGGGGCGAGCAGTGAGAAAACAGCCAAACTGGAGCAGGCAACCTGAATGGGAACAGCCTCTATTCCCCTGCTCAGGGAAGATCTCCAGCCCAAGACCACACGACTGGAGAGGGTTATGGTTGGCACATGCCAATGAATGGTTAGAAGTGGCTCTTGGCCCCTTGAAGATGAGCCTCATGCTCAGTGACAGCCTGTGCAGGCAAGGGAGGCCCCTTCACTACCACCATGTGAAGAGTTCAGAACAGCAGCTCCCACGGGGCCCTGATTTTACACGATTAACTGTCCCCAAGCCCTGGTTAAGGCATTTCAGCCCACGAGTCACTGGCACGTGATTTCTTATCAGCAGATGGGGCATCACTTGTCTCTGGTGGAAGGAGGAAGTCAGGCTTCCTCTGCTCTCCTCCCTCCCTGAAACGCACACCCAACCAAAACCACGCAGTCCCATTTTCCATCTCAAGGAGGCTTAGGTCTTCCTTCTGTGATCGAGCTGGGGTCCCTCAACCTTCACCCCTGCAGAGGTGCTGCATTGCTTTGCATACAGAGCCTGCATAAGACAGTCACTCTCCTGCAGAGGCACAGTTCCCAGCCTTTCCATAACCACCACATCAGGTACAATGGCAGAAAGTGGTGTGTGGCCCAAGGACCAGCACGGGCACGAAGGAAAACATGTTTTTAAGTTTAAGATAGACTATACAGTCCTAGAGAGAGGAAACTGCTTAACTTCACACTCTCACGAATCAACTCTGCCTCTCCAGAGCTGGCAGAGGCTGACATCAGCCCAAGGAAATGGGGAGGTTTTCTCTTGTGCTGGAACAAAAGCAGGTGATCCCTTCACACCCCATTTCACCTCCAAAGAGCTGGTCCCACACTCATCCTTTTCCCAGGAAGGTGGAATTGTGCACCTGCCAGGTGAGGTGAGGAAGGACTCGGTTTCCTCAGTGAATCCTCACAAAGGCTGAGGTGGTCTGGAGGCTGGGGCACAACAATAAATCAGCCTGCAGTCTCCTCGGAGGCAGCCAGGCCCACAGCTGGAAAGCCACTATCATTCACTTCCACACAGAGCAGTCCCATCAGGACCCAAGTCAGCAGAAAAGGAGTTTGTTTACATGGAAGAGACAGGTATTTGGAGCTGTAGGTCACAAGATGGATGCTTGGAGACCATTTGAGTTTGAGCGCACAGGGCTTGTTCTCCACCTGCCCACACGATAAGCAGGATACAGATCACTGCCCAAAGTGCACCCACCATCTTCCGCTTGCCACCCCACTCCTCATGCTCGACTTCTCCTGCCCTCACAGCTGAGCCACACTCTCTTCTTGGGAACTGATGTGCCTTATTACTGCAGCTCTGACTTCCCTGAGGCAGAGGGGCTGCCAGTGGCACGAGGGAGCCACGAGAGGATGACATTTGGGCAAATAATTCTTGGAAGACAGCACCCACGCATTTCACTGGTCATTATACCCCGGTCCTTCCTGTTAGCCAATTTCCTTCCTGCCAAAGTGAGACTCCTTCTAACTTTGGGCACAAGGAGAGACAGCTTTAGCCCCATTGCTTCATCCTGCTGGCTCTGACGCTCCTCTGCGGAGGCAGGCAGGCAGGTAGGGAGGTATCCAATCAGGATCCTGCTGACACTCCAACCGCCCAAGCATGTGCTCTTCACCTCTGCCTCCACCTCCTGTTTTCACCCCACAAGTGCCAGGCTGACAAACAAGGCACACCTTGAGATGGCACAGGTGGGTAAGTCTGAGGGAGCCATGGACAGTGAAGATTTTCGTTAGATGTAGAGGCAAGACTTTTGCCAGCTCTCTTTGTGCAAGCCCAGTGCTCCTCTCAGCTCAGTACCAGCAAGGGCATCTGGGGAAACAGGAACTATTTAGGCAAAACAACCCCTGGACTTTTTGTATTTTCAAAATTACAATTACAGGAAAGTGTAGTTGCCCAAGTCTTCTGAAATAAAATGATAGTATGATTTTAATTCTCTGCCTGGAGCTGTTTTGTGGCAGACATTTAAAAAAGGCACACAGGGAAACATGCTGCTGACAGAGATGAAAAGAAGAAATGAAGATGGGTTTGTCTGGCCAGATGAAAGGGATGTAGCCTGTGGCCATCTGATCCCTTCTCTCTGGGGACCTTCTGTCACTGGATGAGCAATTGCACCATAGACTTTAGCATCACTATCAGCCCTTACTTGTTTTCACATACAAAACCGGTGGCAGTTCAATGAGTTCTGGGTGCTCTCAGTCCCCATCTGCAATGACCTGAGTGGTGGATGTTCAGCACTTCTAAATATAAATGCCACCTACCTCTGCCGCAGGGTCAGGAGCAGAGACAAGAATAGCGGAGGCACAAATCCACAGCCTCACCACTCTAACCACAAGAATAGTTTTTTTTCCCAGCAGTGGGAGTAGATCCCAGGAAAGCTGTCTCCTGTGTGGACATGGTGAGCCCAGAGCTGTACAACCAGCAGACCTACAGCTCCCTCCCTCCGTCTTAACAGATTTCCTGTTCTGAAATGCACTGTGAGGGAGAGAAAACAGAAGAGCAAAGGCAGCCTCTGAGAGCCTCTCCTGCCTACAGTAACCAAGGCACCACTGATTAATGTTTTCCTAGTTAATAAGATGTTTGCATTAGGTCTCTCCAAGCAAGTCTGACAGGCAAAAGGCTTCAAGCACCAAACAAGACAGCCTCAAGCACTAAAAGCATCTCCAAGCAGCTGCATCTATGGGGCTCACTAATAAAATAGCAAGCATGGAGCCCTGGGCACAGCATGACAGATAAGCCTGGGGGGAAGTGTTACTTCCACACCTCTGATTAAAAGACGCCTGGCTCTCTCCATGGGCACCTTGGCTCTAGTGTTACAGCTGGGAAAACTGGCAAAGCTCCTCCATTCTGAGGAGCCACAGAACCAGCCTGTAGATAGGGCAGCACTAGAAAGCCTGTCTGGGGAGTGTGGGAGGCTGGGTTTAGTGTAACTTCGCTTGCCATGAGATTTCCAGCCAATCCTCAGAACAGATCCCAGAGTCAGCATTAATGAACTAATTAGCAGATCCACAGATTCTTTCCTAACAGGGAAGTAAACACTCAGGCTGTCTCCCAGCTCATCTTCAGCTTCAATCCAGATGTGCTGTGCCAGGCAAGGACAGAGCTTTCTTGCTGCTCTCACTACTGCTTGATCATGCCAGTGCCTCTAAGTTTCTCTTCCTCTTGCACCATTACTCAGTATTAAACTCTAGCCTGGTTTTGGGGCAAAGCTTCGCCCTCAGCTGTGAGAACACTTCGCTCACGCTCTGTGTGTACACTCATGACGAAAACCTTCCATCGAGGGAATGTACAACAGGAAAAATGCTGTGATTAGCTGAAGGTAATTACCAGAAGCCAAACCAAATAACTCCGGCGTGATGCCTCTGCCCTTGAGAGGGCTCTACAGATGTGGGAAGCCCCCCTCGTTAAGAGAAACACTTTGTCACAGAAGCTCAGGAGGGCAGCCCCACATCGGGATGTGCGTCACAACTCTGCCAAAACCCGCGGTTCTGCGGGCAAGTTGGCAAAGCAAGGCGATTCCCACCTGAGAACAAATAGTTCTTGCGTTGCTCGGTTGAGCAGCGTCTAACACGGCCATCGCAAGGTCTTGCCTTGCACAGCTAATCTTGCTTCAGGACTTGCTTACGTGCCCTCTCACGCAGCCAAGCCTTCCCCATTGTAAAGGAAACGGTGCATTCTCTGGGGAACAGGGAGTGGGGGAGGCTTGATTCGCTCTCCCCTTTCTTCTAGTTGCTAGCAGCCCCATGGCAAGTGGAGGTGGGCTTCTATGGTGGGTCCATAATGGGGTGCCTCTCGTCCTGCTCACTCCGCTGGACCTGCCTCAGATACCTCTCAGGGTGGCTCTCACACCTCAGGAGGGTCAGAGGAGTCACCCACCCAAACCAGGATGCCAAGCATCCACGCACACCAAGGCAAGGCGGGAGGCTCTTAGGACAGGGGCCCGGGGAGACCTTAACAACACGGCTGAGCGGATGCTCCTCGGGGGAGGGCTGGGGACCGCGGCAAACACTGCCTGGCTTATCTCTGGCTCCGGCTCCCCGCCGCTGCCAGGGGAGCAGCCGGGGCGGGGGGACAATGGCTCGCAGCTCCCCGGGGGTCACTCACGTGTCTCCGTCCTCCGAAAGGTAGGTGAGGGCGTCCAGCTGCTGCCGGCTGAGCCCCTCGGGCCGGGGCGGCGGCTCCTCGGGGCGGCCCCCCGGAGCCCCCGGCAGCCCGGGCAGAGCCTCGGGCAGAGCCTCGGGCAGAGCCTCGGGCAGAGCCTCGGGCAGAGCCTCGGGCAGAGCCTCGGGCAGGGCGCCGGAGCCGTAGTTGGAATCCAGCCGCTCCTCGGCGGCGGCGGCCTCGGCGAGGGTCTCCTCGGGGGCGGCCGGGGGGCCCTCGGTTGCGGCGGGGGTCTCCCTGCCGCCCGGCAGCGAGCGCAGCGATTCGATGCCCGAGTCGCACTGCCCGTCCTCGCCCTCCCAGCCCGCCGCTTCCTTGCCGCCCGCCGCCCGCGCCATGGCTCAGCGCCCGCCGTCCGCCCGGCCCGGCCCGGGTCCCGCTCCCGGCCCCGCTGCCGGGGGGCTCATGGCCGGAAAGCCGGGCAGCGGCGGCCGGCTCAGGGTCTAAGGCGCCACGGCTCCGCCTCCGCCGCCGCCTCCTGCCCCTGCCCGCACTGAGTCAGCCGCGCCCGGCCGGGATTCCCCCGCCGCGCCCCGCCCCGGCACAACCCGGGGCCGCTGCTCCCGCCCTGCTGTCCGGGGGAGCACAAGCACCGAGGGGGAGGAGAGGCGGCGGCTGCGGCAGTGGGGCCGGCACCCGGGGTGCGCGGGGCACGGAGGCGGCCGCGCTGCGCTGCCCTAGGCCGGGCCGGGCCCCCGCTCTGTCCTCGGCCTGCCTCCCCCTGCCCGGCTGGTTTGGGTTCTTTAAACAGCACGCAGGTCTGCCAGGGCAGGGAGCGGGACCCTGTCCGAGCAGGCGGTGTGTGGGTGAGGATGCTGCAGCCTGTGCAGGTGCTGGGTGAAGCTCAGGCTCCGTGGGAAACAACATGGTGGATGTCACTTGCAGCAGAGGTGCAAACAAGGCGTTCGCCTTTCCCGTGTGCGTACGCCAAAGTGTTCCACCCACCGAGACACCTTCTCATCTTCCTGCCTTCACAGGGAAAGCCAGGACGTCACTGTAGCTGGCTGCACAAGCCTCTGGGTCCAGCCGCTTCTCACCACCGCTCTGTGGGGCAAATAGAAATTCTTTCAAAGCCCAGAGTGGCTACCAGGGCTCACAAAAGAGCAGCCAAGACATAGAGAATAAAGCTGAGAATAGAAGGTCGAATGAAGGCCCAGCTCACTGCCTGTATTGACCAGACTGGATTCCAGTGCTCTCTTCCCAATGCCAAAACTCCTATGGATCTGCATAGATGTTATTACTTTCCAGTGTCCCAAGCAGTGGACTTTCCTCAAAAGACAAACTAAATAGCTCTGAACACAGCTGACACTTTAAAATCAGTTTCACTTTTTGCTTTTATTGCTTGAGAGGACTTTCTGTCTCTGCAGGATGCCCATTTTTCCAGTTCATCTGAGCAGGAGGGGAACAATCTCCAGCGAGGAAGCTTACCTGGGAAGAGCTTGGTGGTGGATACTGGATGGACTCACAGGAACCACCTGCAGAGTGACAAATATTTCCCTATCCCACACTGCAGCTGTTGCTTTGGGTTTGTAGGAAGAAAGGTTTTGGGGTGTGAGGGCAGCAGCAGGGAGACAGATAAGTTCTCTTTTGGCATCAATTACTTCCAGTCACAAGTTTTCTTGCCATGCTCAAGATCTGTTTCAGTGTCTCCAGTTGTGTCTCTGGCACTGTGTGCAAGATTACAATTACTGAGGGAAAGGAGCTTCTCCCCATCTGTCAGCTCTGTTCAGTGCAGTATGGGGATCTGGGCCATATATCCATGTCACTCCCTCTCACACCCTGGTGGTGGCTGCATCCCAGCTCCACCTCTAGCTGTTGTTCCTGATCCACACACAGAATTGCTATTCTTTCAGCTTTCCATACCCAACTGCTACTGGCTTATCCACCAGTTGCCTTCCTAAATGCCTTTGCCATTTTCTCTAGTAACATACTAGATGCAGCTCCATTATGGAATGGTTCCTTGTACACTTTCCGGTGGATAAAGTGGTCAAATCAACACAAATTTGTTTGGTGATACACAAAGATTTAATTTTTCTGTCAGCTAACAGCTTATCTTTGCATCAAGCATCAGTCTGACCTTGATTATATTGCCATGTGCTGTTCCAGTTGGGAAATAGGTGTGGGTCCTGATTCCAGGACGAGCACATGTCCAGGAACAGTTCAGCCAAAGCACAGAACCTGGAGTAGTAAACCCTGGAGCAGCTCTAGCAAGGAGGCAATCCAAGACCCACCACCAGGGACTCCACAGTCCAGTCCACTGCAAGCTGTCCACACCTCTGGCTAGCAAGTAGCCCCTGGAAGTGGCTGTCCTCTGCTGCTGATGTGAATTTATCTGGAGGTTGTGATCTTGCAGCTTCTTTAAGGTGAGCCTTGAACTCCTTTATCTGGCCAGTGCTGTGGCAGGGCTGTGTTGCCGTGGTCAGCTGCAGCTGAGTGTGGAGACCAGGCGTGCCCCATTGCCATCAGCTCTGCCCCCCAGCATCCATGGCCAGCCACCCTCTGCTCTGACCTCCCAACTGCACCCAGTAACCCCCAGCTCAGGCACCATCTCCTGCCACCCTCCTGTGACTGGGTGTGCTTCTATTAACCTTTCAGACAATTTTACTGGAAAGTCTGAAAGAGGAACTTGGTCCCTTTGCCCCATTATTTGCCTTCTGTTACTCATTCTGTGAGGGTTGGGCTCCCTTTCATGCTGTCTTCCCAACAGAGAACTTTTCTGCCTGGCTATGCAAGTTTTGGCCTTCTATCATTTTCAGAGGCTTTAAATACAGAGAGATACACATATGCATAAATATCTATCTATAACGTATGGAAGGCAATGGTAGAGGGATTAAAAAAATTAAATATATTATGAGGCAAATCTTGATGTTCTGATTTAGTTTTGAAGGTTTTAAAAAACGAAGCTCTGATTCTTGGGTCTCTCCAGTCCCCTTTAGTATGTGTCACTTAAAATGGTTAAAACTGCAGGGAAAATCTAAAGAGGAAGGGATCTATTCCCACTAGAGGTCAGTGCCAGCACACGCTGTTCAAGGCAGCAGCGCTTTCCCACCACACCGTGCTGCAAGGAGCATCAGGTCAGAGCATGGACATGGGAAGCAATCCCTAGGCAACCCAGACTCCCGGGTATTGTCCCTGATAATGTCCTATCCCCAAGCACAGCCCTCTGACTGACTACATTAAACGAAGGCCTAGCCTGGCACCAACATCTTCTCTGTTCTTTGAGCTGTTAACTGCATAAAATAAGTGAAATGCAGCTGAGAGAGATGGAGAAAGGCAAATTATACCCAGTCTGTGTCTGATCTGAGAAAATATAATGGCCCTTTAATTACTGGCTGTGGTCCTGTCATTTGTAAGCAACATGGGTTACCTGAAATTGTGATAAGCAGTTATTGCCACAATAATTCACACCAGGCAACGTGACTGGTGCTACCTTCCCCCCATGCAGGCTGTCCACTGCACAGCTTTCATCCCACATGAGCACTGAGCTGCCCCATTCCCTGGGGATGCAGCCCTTTTCCCTCATCCCCAGAATCAGAAATGCTGAGTCCATAAGAAAGGTGTAGATCCCCACTTGAGGAAGCTCTTTCTGCATTCTCCTCACCCAGAGATGTTGCTGGCACCCCAAGCAAGAACCTGGACCTCTGTCTGGAGCTCCAGCTCAGAGAGCTCAGCCTGTGAGCTGGGCATTCAAGGGAAGCAGAAGCCCTGGAAGAGGATGAAAGTTGCAGGAAAGACGACAGACTCTCTGCTCTGACTGGTTTCACATATCTGACAGCAAATCAGTTCTGTAGTGCACCAAACTGGGTCGCTTCACTTTCTGCCCCAATAAAGGAAAGGAGGAACATGACTTTTCCAGATTCTATGCCCAGAAGCAAGGCCAAGCTTTCCAACAGAGCAATGCAAAGCAGGTCCTCCTCGGGTACCCATTTTCTGGGGTAGTCAGCCCAGAAAGCATTGGCTGCCCTCTCCTGGTAAATCTGACTGAAGTCACAGAGTCGCTTTGAATCGCTCCAGGGATGCTGCTCTGGGCATCTGCTTGCTTTTTTAATATGGGATTATTTCCAGCCAGAATTTTTCTCCTTGCAGTCTGGTGGATGCCTCTCATACTCCCATTGTGCACTCCTGGAATGTATGGGAGCCATCGTGCTGTAGTGGTGACACAACCCAGAGCAGATCAGGTTTGTCCACATGTGGTAGGTGGTCGGCAAGTTGCCCAGCAAACGCCCTTCCTGAGGAGATTCCCACTGTTGCTCAGAGTCCCAGTGAACAGGGAAGTTTCTACCTGCTTTTGTTGTTCACTGTGTGTGTGATGTGTAGGAAGTTGGACAAGAGGATTAGTTAATCCCCTGAATGGGGATCACACCTAACTCACTGCACTCTCGGCATTCACTTCCACAAACAGAAAGTGATTGGCATAAAGATGCACTAAAAATCTTCGACTTTACAAAGTGAATGAACAAAACCCCATGATATTTTAACAAAAGTTCATTCTAAATTATATCCTTCTTGTGTAATTCCTGTCAGCCTGGTGGCTGCTGCAGCAATGTTCTCTGCTTGCATCTGGGCAAATGCACAGCTGATAGGACTTGCTATGTATTTATGTGTGTGTGTGCTCAGAGCTCTCCCAAAGGAGATGGCAGATGTGGTTATGAATGGGGAGGGAGTGGCAGATGGTCTTGGAGAACTGAAAATAAAACCATGCTTAAATAGATGATGAAACTGTGCCCTAGGTGAGAAATCTTGTCACCTGGGGCTCTCTTTATAGCTAGTGATGAGACAGATTCACTTCAGAGGGTGGCTCTGATAACCTCTGACTGGCTACATCACTCTAATGAAGAACGCTCCTCCCTCCCCATGGAATAGCTGTGGAAGACAGTGCTCCATCGTGGGGCTATCATTTATTCATGACTCTCTAAGTACAGTTCATCTGGCAGAGACTACCCAAGACAAAACAAAAACCTCAACCCACCCAAGCATCCCCCAGCTCACCTTGCCAGAGAGCACAGGACAGATGCTGCCAGTGCCGCTCCTGAGCTTCAGCACTGCTGCACTGGACCTGATGGCTGGTAGAAGGGAGCATGGGTTAACTTTCATTTTTGAGTTGATTCTGTTTGAGCTGCTTTCTGCATCACCTCAGCCCCTCACTGCAGCCTTGCACCCCCACTAGCCCGGTCCTTTCTCCTAGCAGTGCCCCAAGTGCCTAGGTACTACTCAGGCAAGCTCGGCTCTGCTCTCAGGAGAGTTAAACCTCCCGGCTGCCAGACTCAATTAGGGCTTGTGTCTCTCCACACTTGCATCAGAGTGAGTTGGGAACAGGCCTGGTGGAGCCACACTACTGAAAACAAGTGAGGAGCCCAAGCAGGGGCAGGGAGAGAGGGGTGAGCACGGTGACAAGGAGGGGAGGTGAGGGTGAGTGAGCTGTTGGAAATATTCAGGTGCTGAGCAGGAGCAGGTGGCCATCCCATTGGACAGAGCAGTTCTGACACCATGAAAAAGTGATGGGGCACACAGAAAGCAGGATTGCAGCCATTCCTCGGGACCTTGGCCAGACTGACAGGCCTGGCCTGTACAATGACCCCTAAGCATGCAGTGGGTTTTAGACCTTTCCCTAGAATAGCAACCTCTCTGCCAGCCAGGTCCATGGGGAGACTTTGGTGGGACAGGGATGCTTCTCCAGGTCAGGGTATGTCAACTCCAGCCCTTCAGTGTGGGGAAAGCAAACTGCAACAGAAACTTATTTTCTGCTTTTAGGGAGGTGACTCCCAGGACCTAACTAGAGATAGACTAAATTCCCTGAGCCATTAGTTTCCGTGGTTTATTCCTTTCTGGGGGTGATGGACCAAAAATTTAAGTGAGAACAAAGCATTTGGCAAGGGAGGATTTGGCTCAGTTTCCAGGCACTTGGGGCGGTTGCTGCTGCTCTGGAGTTATATCGGACAAAATGTCCTGAGGACTGTCAAACAGCATCTGGGCAGTGCTGAATCCGCTTTTTATTTCTGGGGGGGATGTGAGGGAGGGCCCTGGGTATCCTGCTGGGCCACTGCAGAGAGGAAAGTGATTTAACCTGACCCAGAAACCTCTGTGGAGCCTCACAAAAGCTGTGATGATGACAAAATAGACTCTCATGAGGCTGGATGGAAAACAAACAAACTGGATACAGGCAGCCTGTTGGAAAAGAAAGGATCAGAGCGGGGATCAAAGACTTTTCAATGACAGCAATTCTATTCAGTGAAATGTGCCCCAGAGCAGCAGCCACAAACCCACCTACTTTGTGAGGTTTGAGATTTTGAGTGTTTGGGGACTGCAGTTGTGATGTGTACCGCTGCTAGTGATGCTAAACAGAAATGAGCTCCCCAGTCACCAATTAATGACACCTGGGAGTTTCCTTCCCACAATAAAAAAAGCACACCTGAATCTCCTCCCAGCAGACATGAAGTCTGAGTGCAGCACATGAAAACACAACTAATGGCACATATTTCCTTTAAGGCCAAATCTTGCAGAGGTACATGGCACTCAGACAGTCAACACCACTGACCAGCAGTGGCAAAGGGATGTTGTTAACTGGAGCAAGAGGCGCATTCCTTTACCCACACTCCCCTTGTTGCATTAATAAGGAGTAATTTAATTGGAGTGACACATTCTGGAACGCTCAGGCAGCCAGCACAAAGTATCCTTGAAATTCCTAAATTGAATAGGCATTAATTCCTGAGCATAGAAAATCCTGCATCCTAACACGAGGGGATTCTCTACCACGCATCTTCTTAAGAGACAAAAAGCAGCACACCGCTAGGAATTATTGATTGCTTTGGAACAAAAGACTGAGTCTTGATCACACTTGGTCTATTGGAAAAAATAAAGCTAAACACAGTGATATATATATCTATATGATGCTGTGAAATCCATTTTTATATTCAGGCTACAAATAACAGCACAAGGATAGGTTATCTATGACCATCTGTTTTAAAATGCAGCCTCCCTCAAAATTTTTTCCAGAAATTGAGTGCAAATTTGCTGCATGGGTAAGAACTAATAACATATTTAAGCAGGAGCTAAAAGGCTATTTTCTGTAACTTCCAGAGACAGAAGAGCGAGACCTTTTGCGGTTTGATGCATTATGGAAAGTGAACGAATCCTGCTAATATGATGTCATGCTTTATGCTTGCTTGGAACAGATATGAATGTCTCTGCAGGGTGGCAGATACAGGGTTTCTGGAGAACAAACCTATTGGTGAGGGCACCACCTCTACTTCAGTTGCTGTGTCTTCTTAAAAGCCTCCCTGCTTCTTTCAACCATTTTGTCACATCAGAAAGGCCTCCATCCCAGAAATATCCCACTCTCCAACATGATTTTCCACTAGAGCATCCTGAAACCTACAGGAATAACTGGAGGGAAATGTCACACATTTTTGTGTCTTGCCCCCATGAACAGAAGGGTTGAGTGGATCAGGCAGTGTGTTGTAATTACAGCTTCTGGGTCCTCCCTGTGATCATGACACAGAACACAAGCTTGGATGCTGTCCATCCTGCTTTAGTTTCTGAAAGGCTAAGCATCATATATTGTCCTATTTCTCCCATTCCTGGGAGTCCTGTGCCCTTTGTTGCACATTTTCAGCAATGCCTTTGGGTACATGCCCAAGCGTCTAAATCTGCCACATGCCTGTTTTCCTCAGAAAGTGGCTGAGAACTTATACAACTCCAGTTCAGACAAGGCAGGGCACACAACCTCTTTTGTGCCACCTCATCTCAAAAATAGCACAGCTGGTGATGTGCTTGACAGTGTTGTCTCCAAGATATGCTGCCAGGACCAGTATCAAAGATGCCTGACACAAAAAACTCTACCTCTGGCTCACCAGTAGCCACCAGCTCCACCAGTGAAGGATAAATCGCACTGTGGGTAGCTCCATAAGGGTGGCGGCAGCAGCCTGCTTCCCAGGGGTTAGTCCTAATGGATAAAAAGCCCAGGATGGGCACATCAAAGGAAGTTCCTTGAGTCTGTGGGTATGCTGTGGGTATGAAACTCCTTGCCACAGAATGCATGAAGCATCTACAAGTCCGAAATCAAAACAAATTCAAAAGTAAATGGACAAATTCCTTGGGGAAAAAGACACCATGGACTATTAAATGCAAAGGCATAACCTTGTACCACCTCTCCCCCCTCTTCACCCTTCTGCTTTGCTCTTTTTGTGTGATATTCACATATTTGAGATAAAGCCAGTGCTGTTCCTGGAGGGCGATCATCCCTCAGGCACTTTTTGGTCTAGCTGAGGTCACATCCTATAAAAAGCAGAAATGCATATAGGAATGCAAATTATTTTCAACTGTCTGTTAGTGTGCATGGAACAACGTGCTGCTACAGGAATTGTGGCAGCTCTGGCCTTGTGCCTCTTTGCCTTGCTCTGCCATGACACACATCCAAGGGTGAGCTCTCCTCGGAGCATGGGATCCGTCATGTGAGGGTGGGTCTGAAACCCCCAAGAGGCAAAGTCTGCCGGGGTGATTGGGCAGGGGGTGTCTGAGCGGCAGGCAGTGAAATTCCAAGCAGGCTGCTCCTGCTTGCTGCTGTTCCCATGGAAACAGGGGAAAGGCGAGAGGAAACACATCCCCAGCCTCTTTTGAAGATGAGCTCCTTCAGCAGCATCCCCGGCCATCACAGCTATTCCCATGAGAAGCAGGGGTTGGCAATTCCCCTCGGATGCATCTCCTTGAGTGAGACCATCAGGCCTACACACTGTTCCCTCCTCATTCCAGGCAACAGTGGACAAGGGCATGCCAATCATCCCATTGCCAAGGCTGAGCCTCAGAGCTCAGAAAAAGAGAAGTTTCCAGCAAATTCTGCAGCCTATGCTTCTCCCCAGTTTGGATCTGGGGAAGCACCTGCAGAGATACCTGATTTCCTGACTGTCAAGGAAGCTGGGCTGTACCTGCAATATCCAGATCTTGACAAGTATGGACCCTTCCCAAACTCTGTGTGTGTGTCCCTCTAGTCAGTTTAGGTTGAGGGTCTGAAGAGACTGTTCCACTCATCCGTGTAACCAAACATGTTAGCTCTGTGGAGAAATAGGCTGCAGTTGGCTCTGCAATAGCTAGCTGAGAGCCTTTGGGCCCGGCGCAGATCACAGCAGGGGAGATCCTGCCCAACCAAAAGAATGCCGTGAGTGCCAGCATCAGCACTGACGGTCAGCACTACCCCACTTACCCCGACCAGCTGGGGTCCCCACAAATCAGAAAAGCAGATGGGGCACATGTAAAGTGCTCCCGGTTCTCCCGCTTCATCCCGAGGGAAGGAAAACCCACGGGACCCTCACCTCTCCATCAGCTGGCCAGCTGGGACCGAAGACAGCCTGACGACCCCTCGGCGCTGCTGAGAGCAGGAGCTTTCCCCGACAGCGCCGGGCGGCAGCTCCGCTCCCGGTGGGGCTCGGCAGGGGCTTCTGCACCGGGCTCCTTCCCTCTCCGCTGCCGCCCGGCGCCTCAAGGTCACCCGCCGTTCCGCTCGGGCGGGCGCGGATCCGTGCCCCCATCCCCATCCCCATTCCCATCCCCATCCCATCCCATCCCATCCCATCCCATCCCATCCCATCCCACCCCCGTGCCGTTCCCCCCGCCTCCGCCGCGGCCCTCCCACCGCGGCTCTGCCCGCCCTCCGCCGCGTGTAGCGGCGCTGCGCTGCGGCGGGGCCGGGGCCGGGGCCGGCGGGCGGCCAGCGCTGCCGCCGAGCCGCGGCTGGGGGCGATGCCGCCGCGCCGCCCGCCCGCCGCGCCGCCGCGCCGCCCGCCCGGCCACCGGCGAGGCAGCGCCCGGCGGCGGGCGGGATAATGCGGCTGCCCAGCCCGCAGGCACCGCCAGCGGGGCGCCCCCGCCGCCATGTCCCCCCCGGCCTCGGCGGCCGCCGCCAGCGAGGGAGGCAGCAGCACGCCGGTGCCTCCGGAGGAGGAGGCGGAGGGGGCCAGAGAGGAGGTGAGCAGAGCGGCCGCCCCCGGCCCGGGGCTGCCCCCCACCACCCACCCTTCCTGCCTGCCCGGGCGCTTTGCGTGGCGCGGGCACTGACCGCCCCGCCGCGGGCCGGGCCGGGCTTTGCCCGCACAGGTACGGAGCCGCTCGCTGGGAGCCCCTCCCGCCCCGCTCCGGCCCCGGGGATGCGATGCGGGCCGGGGGGCACGGGGGGTTTGGGGGCGAGCATGCCCTGCCGCCAAAGGGCTGCCCCGGCGCGCCTGCTCTCCATCGCTGCCGGTCACCTGGGGATCGCTGCGGAGCCTCCGGGGCTGCAAGGGAGGCAGCAGCCTGCGCCGTCCGGAGCGGGGGCCGGAGCTGGAGTGGCCGGGATGGAGGAGGAAGGGAAAAATCAGAAACGAGAAGCGCGGGGCACCGTTTGGGCTTACAGCCGCGGGCAGAGCTTGTTATGCTTGGGAGGAGTGGACGCGGAGACCCCCTCCGTGCTGTGCGCTGGCTTCTGGGCGCATCCAGGATGTGGCACAGCTGCCTGGGTCGCTGTGAGGCAGGACGCGGTGGGCAGCAGGGTAGAGGGCTTGGGGACATGGCAAAGCCAGGGGCTGTTGCTGGCTGGCGGCTGCTCCCAGCTAGAGAAGTGGAAGGTGCAGACTGGGGCAGGCCAGGTAGCAGCACTGCCTTGCCTCCAGGTGTGCTGCAGTCTCCCTCAGCAGATGACTTTTCTGGAGTCCAGGCAGCAGGCGCCAGAAAGGGTCAAGAGCAGGGTGCCCTGTGCCTTGGGAGCACCACCGGGAGGCAGGAGTGCCAGCCCTTTTGTCTGCCTCTACAGATCCTGCTTGCAGCTTGGGCTTCCCAAGAAGAGGGAAGGCAACTGCTCTGACTGGTGGGACTCACTTTATGCCATGGGGGTGCTGGCCCATGGAGGGCAACTAGGCAGTGTAGGAAGGGCGGTGTTCTCCTGCAGGTGGTGGGCTGCCCTCTCTGGAGAGACCACAGCTCAGAGGGCAGCTTGGGGGTACTCAGAAGCTGGTGCATCACTTCCCCTTCTGCTGATGAGGAGCTGCAGTTTGTGAGTGCTGCATAATCCTGGTATTCTCTGCCTCCTTGGCTTGGGCAGAACATGCATGCCCATGCACGGTTATGCTATATATACAGATTTATATTTAGATAGAAATAATTGCAGGAGAGGAATGCTGAAGTTCAAGGACTGGGAAGCTGCACAAATACTGTATACTCTGTGTCTGTTCCTCTCTTCCTGCTTGCATTCAACAACTCCTGATGATCTGAGCCCAACTCTTCAGACAGATCCTGACGAGGGTAGCCAAACTGTGAGGTGCTTTTTGCATGTGAGGACGTGCTTGCTGTGATGTGGTCTCTCACTGCCAGTGCTCTGGCAGTGCTGGTTCTACTTTCTAGATGGCACAGACTTTTCAGAGGTGCCAGAGCAGGAGCCAGTTTGGGTGAAAGTGTAGCAGGGGCAGTGCCCAGACGAATTTCCCTCACCTACAGTGCCCCCTGGCTTGCAGGGATTATAGGATTGTCCAAGCACCACAGTTACTCTGTGGTGGCTGCCAACGAGGCTGTCAGTATAACACTCCATGGGGGCAGGCAGAAGGGCTGTAGTCCATGACCTGCCCTGTTTAGGCTAAGGGCATCCTTCCTGTGGCCAGAAGCTGTCACAGACTTGCATGAGGCAGCTGGTGGAGGAGAGGGAAGCTGCAGCCTCTCGTGATGGTGCCATGCTTGCTGGTGTCTCATCTGATGCAATGAGGAGAGACTTTAGTGGCAATCTTGGATTCATGGGCTGACCTAGTGCAATCCTCTTGTCTTCAGAACTACCAGGAGGGGAGAATGTTCCTCCTCCCCTCTAGTGCCTATGCAGTGCCATACAGGCTGTGCAATGTCTTGGTTTCCATCAGAGCCAGCTGCTGGTGCCAGCATTGCCGAGTGTCCCTGCAGTGTGGCTCAGTCCCACATGTCAGGGTCCATTGGCCAGGGTGAGTGGGAAGCCAGGGGAGATGTCTGGAAGATGGGAAACTTGCCCTGTCCTGTTTGAAGGTGTCTCATCTTGATATCTCAGGTTGCTGTGTCTGGGAGCCAGGCAGGGCTTCGGGTGCTTCTCATCTTGTCCCAGCAAGGCAAGTAGCAAGAGCTGCTAACCAGAGCTGACTGAGCCCTTGTTCCATCTTGGCATCACATGCCTACACCCACACTCAGTGGTGGTGAACTGAATTTCACTCCTCAGTGCATACTTGGGGGGTAGGAGACGCCAAGGGACAAGCTCTTCAGCTGGGAACCAGCAAAAACCTGTCCTTGTCCTGCTGCTCAGGGGGGATCTGATGGAAGGAAGCAGTCCTCCTCCAAGCTGCTGTGTGAAATGGAGACCTTGGTACCGCTGCAGGAGCTGACTGCTGGCAGGATTCCCTGGCTTGTCGATGCTCAGCCTTCCTCTGTCCTCTGCAGTTGGCAACCCTGCCAGCCTGGGACTGAGCCACCTCTTGCTTGTAGACAGGACCTGTAGGCATGGGGTGTGTGATGTGAGTATTTGCTGGGACCATCCAGAGCCTTCAAAGGCAGTGGTAATTCCTAGAAATGACTGGATCCTCCCTACCTCCCTTTTTCTGGGGATTTGAGGTCAGAGGAATCAGGGCTTATTCATTTCTTGTATGATGTAAGTGAATCCTGGGGAAGAGCCATGGAAACTGATGCTCAGGAGTCCCTCTGGAGTCCCCTGCAGGCTGCTGCCACCACCTGGCACTCGGGAGCTACCTGAGCCTTCAGGCTGCTGCTCTGGGGGCTTTTTTTGGGTTGTTTTTTCAGCCCTCTAGAAGGCTGTCTCTAGGACACCTAATCCTCTGAACCCCAGGCTGTCTCGAAATATGAAGGTTTAGCATTCTGGAGGTGAATCAGAGATTTCACAGAGGTCTCTACAGGGAGAGGCAGGTGAGAGGCATGGGAGGTAATGACATGGAAATGCTTGTTAAAAAAGGGGACAGTGGATGGGGCCAGGGCCAGGCTGTTACTGGGAGTAGCTTGAAGAACTTGATGGGTTTTAGTATTCAAAGTTGCAGGGTCAAGGTTGCAGGGGTGATTAAGGGATTTTGACCCATGTGCTTGGCCACTGAGGTGCTGGGCAGGTTTGTCCCCTTGAGACTGTTTTTTGTAGAAGAGAATCCCCCGGACCTCAAAGGAGTTCAGTGCAAGCGGTGTTGGGGTGCAAGCGGTGTTGGGGGTCCCCTCTTCTACTGCCTCTGCCCTGTGCATTGTGGATGTCTCCTTTTGCTTCATGGCTGGTTGTGAGTCATCCCCTCCATGCCCTCCATCCTCTCCATCCCCTCCATCCCTCCATCCCCTCCATGCCCTCCATCTCTCCCCACACATCCCGAGCAGCAGCTGCAGGTGTGGGCCTCCATCTCTGTCCATCTCTGTCCCCTTCAGGGGCAGTGTCAGAGGCAGTGCCAGGCAGGAGCGAGGGGAGGCCCAAGCAGCAGCCTCCCCTTGCCTTTCCCGAGCTGTGTCTCAGTTAGTGCCTGCTGAGGGTTGCCCCATGCATTCCCTGAGGTGAACTGAAGCACAGGGAAGGGAGCTGGTTGGGATCCCACAACAGGCTCAGCTAAGCTATGGCCAGCCTTGCCCCCTAGCTCTGCAGGGACGTTCCAGTGCACCTGCAATAGCAGATTTGCTCACCACTCTCCAGTGCTGGAGCCTGAGCAGTGAGGGAGGCTCCTGGTGATGGAGGGAAACCCTGTTTGCAGTGAAGTAGGGCAAGTCTTTTGCCTCATTCCATCAGACTGCAGCGGGCAGATGACGATGGCATTTATATCAGTGCCTGCTCTCCTCCTAGTGACACTGTTCTGAGACAGATTTCTCTTTCCCCAGCTTTTTCATCTGCTGGTTTGCTATGCTGGACTTATCCAAGGCTGGTTAAGAGCTCAAGGAGACAATCTTATTCAGCTGCTTCTGCGGAGGAATCTCTGGAGCTGATTGTTTGCTCCTGTGAGCCCTTTGCAGCCTGGGAGAGGAGCAGGGATGCTGCAGTTCCTACTGGGATTAGACTCTGCATCTGGCTCCTCCTCTGTCTCTGCTGTGGCTGTATCCCGTCCCTGCACTTGCTCAGCTTTCGGAGCCCCCACCAGAGCAGCTGAGGTGTGTGTGTTTTGCCCCAAAAGCCTGGGACAAGGCTGGGCTGTAAACAGTTTACAGCAGGGGTTAGTGTGACCCCGTAAAAGCGCTGCAGTATCTGAGTACTGCGTAGTCCTAGGAGGAGACTAATGCATGGACCAGAGCCCTGCTAACACAGTTCCTGGAACCAAGCCTGGGCTGCATCGTGCTCCCTGCCCTGGGTGGGTAACCGCAGTGGGGCTTGCCTACATCTCTGCAGGGTGGCAGCCAGCGTCTCCCTTCTCCTGCGACACGGGCAGTGCAGAGTGCCAGGGGCTGGGGACTGGCTGTGAGGTGGAGTTTGCTTTTCTGAGACAGACGTGTCCAAAGACCTGTCATTCTGGTGCCCCTTCCCCAGCTGGCAAATGAATGAGCTGGGTGCTTTGCTTTATTCCTTGTGCTGTTTGCATGTCTGCCTCCTAAACGAGGTGCTGTTTCTCAGCATTCACACCCCACAGACAGCCCAGGCTTGGCATGTACCACCCAAGGGCCCTGTTCAGACCCTCCCCACGCTCCTCCTTTGGCTCAGCTGCTCCTTTAGGATCCTCACAGGCAGAGCAGAGCTGCCGCTGCCAGGGAAAGCCTGCGACGCAGGAGGCAGCAGTGAGAGAGGAAGCCTTTAGCTGCCTGGGCAGTGGCACAGTATTCCAGCATGGGAGAGCTGTGCTGCAACCAAGCAAAGACAGAGGGGCTTGAGCAGGCTCTGGTAACTGCAGCCTTGACCTCAGGAGGGAGAGCACAGCTCAGGTGGCTCTGCCTCCTGAAAGGCCCCCCTTTCTTCTCCTCTCTCCCTTTTCTCTTACCTGGGGTTGCCTCCTTGCCCCATGACTGTGAGGCTGCTGCAGTGGTCAGAAGACTGGGCTGCACATGTGTCCATGCCAGCAGTGCCACCCTGCGCCTCTCTGAGCTGCCTGCAGGCCAGCACCACCCACCTGCCAGCCCTGGGCTCTGTCTGTCTGTCCGTCTGTCCCCAGGTCCTGCTCTCTGCTAGTGGCTTCAAAGAGAGCAGCTCAGCATTACTGATGGCTGGGAGTGCCAGTGGGATGTGCCACCATTCCCTGTGCCAGCAGCGGTGTCTCTGGATGTGCCGCCTGCTCTGTTCATCATGGGCTGGCTGCTGGGGTGGGCAGGCAGGGGTGCTCTGTGCCTCCAGGAGGGAAACCTCTGCTGGCGATTTGGGCAGGATCCATGAGGGCAGTGACAGAAGTCCCACTGGCAGGCTTTGACAAGGGTGGGGAGGGAAGATTGGACTGTGGGACTCTAGAGCACCAAGCCAGGAATGAGGGGCTCTTCAGAAGGGCAAGATGCATTTCTTTAATGAAAGAAGAGGCCCAGGTCTGTCCCTAGACCTGCCAGTGCCCTCGTGATTTCTGGTTCTTGCTTTAATTTTCATTTTCATACAAGAGTGAAAGTGCCCCTCCTGCTTCCTAGCAGTGTGAGCCCATTCAGTTGTTTGGGATTCCTGGATGAGAGACCTCTCCAGCCCAGCGTGCTCAGGAGTGGAGAATAATGGAGCCAGGCTTGGACTGCAGTGCTGTGAGCAGGGTCATTACAGCTGGTGTTGGCCCCTGCCACGGCAGGGGTGGGCTCAGGAGCTGCTGCTGCCTGCAGGGGCAGAGGGAGAGCAAAGCTTGAAGCCTCTGAGTGAATTTGGTGGCATCTGCATAAGGTTGGGGGTCTTGACCCCCTCTCTCAGGTTGCACCTTTGGAGATTGCTGGATGAAATCTTCTGTATAAGAAAGCAAATAGTTACTTTGTCTGTTCTTTCTTTGGGTAGGATGATGTCAGATCTCACAGACAATGGATCAATATTTGAGACTTCAGAGTGTTGCAGAGTGACAGAGGTTTCCTTAACCAAGTTTTTTTCATGGGTTTGTATGAAGCCCTGCACTGTGCTGTGGTAAAGGCCCCAGTGCAATCCCTTTAAAAAGTCGTGCTGCTGAAGTTCTGCCTTTTCCTCACCATGAAAGACCTAAGAGCAATTCTTTCAGAAGTGTGGACTGTCATATCTGAATCCCAGTGCAAGCAGGCACATTTGCCAGCAGCTGTGAGTGGCCTCTTGCCCTCCTTGCTGCTGCAGATTGGTAGGATGCTCCTTCCTTCCAGTCTGAACACTTTTTAGGATGTTACTCCATATTTGCTTTCTCTCCTACCAGAGGTGGCTCCATTTCAATAGTGGAAAAGTACTTTCTCATTGGTATGGTTTATAAAGCACTTGAGAAGCACTTCAGAGCTCCTTAGGCTGCCAAGGGTTGTAGTGGCAATTGTCATTAGCAAGCACAGACCTTCCCAGCTGCAGAAGGGCTGTTTCTCCATCTGACAGGCACACCAGGCAGCTTGTGCCGCCCTGGTGGAGGAATTGCAATGTTGCTCTTGGTCATTACTGGGAAGCAGGGAAGAGACTCCTGTGCAGTGGGATGACCTGTGGTGAGGGGTTCAGGTGGGATGACATCAGTTAGAGCTGCCTGTGCTGGTGGGGTGGGTGCAAGAGCTGAGGAATGTGGAGGAGATCACCCAGACTCTTATCTGGTGCTCCAATAGCTCTCCCTGGGAAGTGGCAATGGTAGGGTTTACTCCCTCTTGGAGAAGGGAGATGCTCAGGGTTTGGCTGACAGAGTTATCCTTTGCCTCTCTCCCCCATGTCCAGCTGGGCTCTGTCTGTCTCCCAGGGAGGGGCAGAGCACCAGAAATGGAGATGATAGTTGCCTGCACTGCATGACTGTCATTCTGTGAGAGATCCCAGCCTCTGCCCTGCCCTCTGAGGCCAGGAGCCCCATGGCATCTGCTGTTTGGTCTGTGTTCAGAGAGCTATAGGTGTTACCACAGCACCCTGCTCCCCTTCCCCTGCAGGATACTGACTCCTCTCTTGTTTTCTCTCTCTTCTCCCCGGTGCCCCGGAGCAGCAGCGGCCAGTGAAGCAGTCTCTCAGCAAGTCCCTGTGCCGAGAGTCCCACTGGAAATGCCTGCTGCTGTCCCTCCTCATGTATGGCTGCATGGGAGCCATGACCTGGTGCCACGTCACCAAGGTGACCCGGCTGACCTTCGACAGCGCTTACAAGGGCAAGTCCATGATGTACCATGACAGCCCCTGCTCCAACGGCTACGTCTACATCCCCTTGGCTTTCCTGGTGATGCTCTACGTGGTGTACCTGGTGGAGTGCTGGCACTGCTACACGCGCAACGAGCTGCAGTACAAGGTGGACGTGGAGAGCGTGCACGAGCGCGTGCAGCGCATGCAGCAGGCGACGCCCTGCATCTGGTGGAAGGCCATCAGCTACCACTACGTCCGCAGGACCCGGCAGGTCACCCGCTACCGCAACGGGGACGCCTACACCACCACCCAGGTGTACCACGAGCGGGTCAACACCCACGTGGCAGAGGCCGAGTTTGATTACTCCAACTGCGGGGTCAAGGACATCTCCAAGGACCTCATCGACTTGGAGAGCTACCCAGCCACGCGGCTTCGCTTCACCAAGTGTTTCAGCTTTGCCAACGTGGAGTCTGAGAACTCCTATCTGACCCAGCGGGCCCGCTTCTTCACGGAGAACGAGGGCCTAGACGATTACATGGAGGCCAGGGAGGGGATGCACCTCAAAAATGTGGACTTCAAGGAATACATGGTGGCCTTTTCCGACCCAGACAACCTGCCTTGGTACGTATCTCACTATGTCTTCTGGGTGGCAGCTCTGCTGACCCTGTCCTGGCCCCTGCGGGTGCTAAATGAGTACCGCACCTCCTACGTCCATTACCACGTGGAAAAACTCTTTGGGTTCGATTACGTGGCGGTGACGCCGGCCGAGGAGCGCTCCTTCTGCCGGAGGATGCCCCGTGTCAACACGGTGGACAGCACGGAGCTGGAGTGGCACATACGCTCCAACCAGCAGCTGGTGCCCAGCTACTCGGAAGCGGTGCTGATGGACTTGGTGGGGCTCTCCGGCTGCACCAGCTACTCTGCCTGCCGCTACGGGGGCTACCGGCAGAACTGCGAGCGCTGCCACAGGACTATAAGCAGCTCCTCCATCTTCTCCCGCAGCGCTCTGAGCATCTGCAACGGCAGCCCCAGGATTCCCTTCAGCAGCAGCCGCTTCTCCCTGGGCCGCCTGTATGGCTCGCGCCGCAGCTGCCTCTGGCAGAGCCGGAGCGGCAGCCTCAACGAGCAGAGCTGCCCCACCGAGCAGACACGCCTCTCCAGCCAGGTGACTGTGGAGGAGGAAGACCCCCCTCCTTATCAGGATGCCCTCTACTTCCCCGTCCTCATTGTACACCGCAACGAAGGCTGCCTGAACCACGACCACCGTCACCTCCATCGCAATGGGTCCTGCGTGGAGACCTCACTGTGAAAGCAGAAGGCGGTGAGATCTCATTGTCCATTGCCCGGCCCGAGCCGGCGCAGGATTTGGGGAGAGGAGCACGAGGGGGATAGCCCAGGAGGACATCAGGATGGAGTGGACGTGGCATCCTGCTCCGGCAGCCAGCAAAAGCTTCCCCCGCTGTGGCTCTGACCTCCCCGAGGGGTGGATGCTGATGCTCCCCCTGACATGGCACAGAACTCTCGACCGATCACCACATGCAAAAAAAAAAAACCCCACCAAACCAACAGCAAAACCATAATTCATGGTATCAAGACCCAAAGGGGGGAATAAAACGACAGGCCTGATGCAGGGAGGGGGTGGCTTTGGCTCCCAGCCCTGGCTCCAGGCTGGCTCGTGCTCCAAGGAACCAGCAGCCACCAAAAAGCACCCTGCTGCACCCCTGTCCACCCTGCTTCCCACACTGGAGCGAGAGCCCTGACAGGGTGGAGGAGAGCAGGCCCCTGGAGCAGGGTGTCGCTGCCTGTGACAGAAGGTCATGGGTGCCCAGGCACGTGGAGCTCAATGGCAGGTTAGAGCAAAGGCTGAAAGCCACGAATCCGCCTCTTCCCCTTCCCCCTGCCCGTTCCCCACCCTCTCCACTTTTTTTTTAGACCATGCTCCGACTGTTATTTTTTCTCACTGCTGGGAATGGCATTGCCCCCAGAGGATCTCATGCTCAGCTCCTTAGGAAGTTTTGGTGTGCCAGGTGTGAGTCAGCATCCTCTTGGTAAAGGGTTTTCTGTTTGGGCATGCAGCACCAGGGAAGGGATGAATGTGCAAATCCAGATGAAGCAGAGATCTGCAGTGCTACTGATGTGTTTGCTGGAGGAGGGCTCAGCTGGAAAGAGAAAAGGGGAGGCCCCTGGTGAGCTGGGGAAGGGGAAGAGGATGGCACTGGAACAGACATTGTGGTATCAGGTGGCACATCAAGTGGCTGGGGACCCTTCCTGGCTTTGAAGTGAGTCTTAATTGGTTCAGCCAAGCATCAAGGAAGTCTCTGGTAGGTTCAGCTACAGTTCACCTATTGATAATGGAGCAGCAGGTTAGTGCAAGTCTGCACAAGTGAATTTTGAATGAGATCCAGCTGGGCTCTGGCTATAGAGTCTGAGCTGCAGGCTCCTGGAAGCTTCATTTTGGCAGAGAGCTCTGGGGATAGCAGGGACAAATGCAAAAGCATGCTGGAGCATTGGGAACTTTGGCTGGGGAAAGGAGGATCAAAAGGATTCTGTTTCTGTGGTACCCCACTATCGGTGCAGGAGGCACTGCCAAGAGGGATGTTCTGCAGAACAGAGGCTGGGGATATGTTAGAGGAAAACCTGATTGAAGTGAAACATTTTGCACAACAGGTTTTTGCAGGGAGGTGTCAGGCTGTCAGAAGTGAGGTGACTCTTCTGTTTAGCTCATTAGCTACTGGGTTCTGCTGCCTTGCTCTTGTCAGGGCAGGTTGCTCTAGCTTTGTGCTGCCCCTTCTACCCTGCTGGAAAGGATCTCAGTGACATTGGGCAAAAAAACTTTGTGTCACTGAAGCTGCAACAGTGTTTGCAGCATGCACACACCCAGCTTTTCCTCCTCCAGCAACACATCCCCAGATTTCTTGCGTCCTTGTTCTCAGAAAAGCTGTCTCCTTTTCAGTCATCTCTTTGGGGAGTGCATGCCAAGTCAGCCAGTGATTTCTCCAGCACTATTCCTCAGCTTCACCCTGCTTCCCTCATCAGCTGGGGCAAACAAAAGCTAAGAGCAGCACATCTGGGGTGACAAGGGCCAGTCCAGTGTCACCTGCGCATTGTGCTTGGTGTCTGCCTCCCCATCTGTCATAGAACAGTGAGGCACTGTATTTAGTCCAGCCATCTTCCTCCTGCCAGCTATTAATGAGGGGTCTGTCTCTCTCATCGTGCTGCTGTACTGCTTTGCCTCCCAGGTCTTGAGGAGGCTGCAATTTTGAAAGTCATCTCCTGCTGGCAAGCCTGGAGTGGTCAGTACCTGTGGGCATTGTAGGGCTCCACTTTTCATTTTCCCCAGAGCAGTCTGTTCTGCTCTTTATGCCCTGCATATCCTGATTAGTGTCTCTTGTCCTTCAAGTCAGCTTGTCCTCCTGGATCTGGGGTGCTAAACTACAAACAACAGTGGTTTGAACAGGAAGTCTCTTAAAATCTCACTGTGTTTATGATTCTGTCTTAGCCCTTACTTCTGCCCTTACTTTCACTACCAGAGCTAGATGTTGGCTTAAAGAAGAGGGTCCCTTGGAGGACAGAGGGATGTGCCTCTGATGTAGGCACATCCCTCTCTGCACTTTGTTCTCATTATTTTTGGCATAGATTCAGACTGGGCGAAAGCAGCCCTGGGATTTCCTTGCTTAGTAATGACATTTGGCTTGCTGTGCACTCGTGCTCCTCTCTCCAAGGGCCTAATGTAAGCCAAGGCCAGTGTGGAGCGTTCTCCTGACTCCAGGGAGATAATGGTGTGTGCTTGTATGTCCCAGGGAATTGAGGCAGTGGAGCTGCAATGGGTCATTAGTGAGGAATGAGGTCCCCGCTTGTCCTTCCTGACATGTTCTCTTTGAAATCTGCACTGTTGCTTAAATTAGGCTGTAATGGCTCATCTTTCTATCTCCAGCCTCCAAGGTGCCTTGGACAGATGGATTTATCTCAGTTTTGGCAGGCCTTTTATCTCCCCGGGGGGAAAAGACATTCTTCACAACAGGAACAGATTAGCAGGGTCTCTATGCCCCCCAGCTTTTAGCACCTGCAGCAGAGTTTCAGGCACCTGTCCTTGGCTCTTTCTGGGGCTTTCTATGAGAATGCCTGGCCTTGTTCCTCTGGCCCCATTTTCGCCTATGGAATATTATTCTGGAGGTGGTCTGTCCAGGTGGATCTTTGAGGCACGGCTGCTGTTCTGACCCACAGGACCCATAGAGTCTTTCTGTTGCTGAACACTTTCCCCGTGTACCTGGTGCCAGCTGCAGCCAGGTCCCAGTGCTTCTGTCTGTGGCTGGTCCAGACCCACAGTACCCTGAGGAGTGGGACCCCTCTAGTCAGTGTTCCCCACTGCATGCCAGGATTTCTCAGAGATCCCATCCCTCATATTCTTGGTGCTACCCAAGTGCACCTGGTAGAACTGCTCCCCTGGTCCATCCCATTCCATTTTCTCAAGGCTGGAGACTTGACTCAGGCTCAGGAAAGGGAGGTGGTGCACTTGGACATGGTAGGGGAGCAGGACTGAGCAGCAGGAACAGGAGCTGCCTGGTGGCTTGACAGAGAAGTGGTGGAGCTGAAGAGGAGAAACTGAAACTAGGGCTCATCCTGGCATGTCTAGTCCGGCAGGAAAGTTCAGAGCAGAAAGCTGGGCTCTCCCTCCTGTCTCCTGGCATGGGACACTACTCCTGGCACGGGACACTACCAGAAAAGAGGGTTTTCTCGTAAGTGTTGGTGAGAGAACACAGTGCCCTGGGCCAAGGGCAGCTGCTGTAATTCTCCTATGGCTCAGGCTACGAGCACAGATACCCAGAGATGGCCTGTCCTTGTTCTGGCACACAGCCTCTCCGTGGTGGAGTGGTCCCATCTCCTGGCACATGGACATCACCCACCACAGCTCTGGGCTGTGCAGCAGTCAGGTGCCTGCTCTTCCTGAGATGTGTCTCAGCTCTCTGCCGTCTCCACGTTGGTGATGCCAGCTCCTCTGGCAGCTCATTCGAGGGCCCAATCTGCTCCTCTCAGGATAGTCTTCTCCCTTACATCTAACCCGAGTTCTCCCTGCTGTAGCTTAATCCCATTACTTCTCCTCCATTGACTGGTGAGTCTAATTGGCTCTGTTCCTTTTTCTCATGGCCTTCCTGACACAAGCAGGCCTCTTATCTGTAGCCTTCTCTTCACCAAGCCCAGAGTCTTGATCTCACTTGCCAGGCCCTGGCTTGAGCGGTGCTGTGGAAGTTTTCACTGTGTAGTGAGTATGTCACTCCTGCTCTGAGCCTGGCCCGGGCAGAGGGCCAAAGGTGCAGGCAATGCCTTGGTCAATGCCTGTCAGGGTGGCTGTGTCCTCATTCCTGGTGCAGAAGATCTCTTTGAAGTGAGCAGAGCTCACGGAGCTGCTGGCTGCTTACACAAGGAAAGCAGGACAGCACACATCACCCTCTGGGAAGGTCAGAGCTGGGTGCTTGTCAGTTTGATGGGGGCAATAATTAGGAGGATCTCTGCAGTCAGATGGCTTTGGTTTTTTCCATACATCATTTGAACATTGCAGTTTTCCATGGGCTGAGAGTCAGGCTCAGCATTGCACTTAGCAGCAGACTTCCCTCATATACCAGAAGGAGGGAGGCAGGAATGCTACCAGCTCCTCTTTGTGGCCCCTCATGGTGCTAATGCAACCCAGAAGGGGGATAGTCCTTACTGCTGCAAGGCTGGACAATTGGTTTGGGCTATTTGGTGTTTCCCACTCTTCAATATACTTGTCAAGTACTTCAAAGCTCTCCAGCTTTTCTGAACTAGAGAAAAAGAAAGAGAGAGAGAAAGAAGTGTGTGAGAAGCTCTGGATTACCTGATCATCAAGACATATCACCACCCATTTATCTATCTTTCAGCACAGTAGAAGCTTCCCAGATAGTGCCTAGCACCTTGCTTGTGCAGAACCAGTTGATGACACCAACCAGCCAAGTGGTGCTTCTTTGAGCCCTCTGTGTGTCCTGTCTCACTCCACAACAAGGAGGGATGTGTCAGAGAGGGCTGTCAGGGTGAGCAGCTGTAGGGGCATTCATTAGGATGGGGAGAGGGAATCTGAGCCTATGGCCAAGGCCAAGCCTTCCATCCTGCTGTTCATCTGTTGTCAATCAAATGCACCCCCCTTCCTTTCTGCTCCCCATAAAATGCACTTTAGAAATCTATCTGGTCCCTGCCCTCTTTGCTGTCTCTTCACTCAAAAGGCTGCAGAGTTGTTTAATAACTGGTGGATGCCCATGGGGTGAGAACTGCAGGAAAATATTTATGAAGTGGAAATTTAAGATAGATAGGTAGCATCAATGCCAGTTAAACAACACCTGCTGATTAGCAGGTGGGACAAATAATCCCTTTTAAGCTCTCCTTCCAGCCTTTCCAACCATGGCTTCAGTAGTGCTGTCTAATGTCACCAGGGTGCTGCCTTTAGCAGGGCACAGACTGTGCTGCAGTGTGCTCCTGCTCTGCTGCAGTCGCTCTAGGGGCTGGGTCTGCAGTGCCACACCACCACCAGGATGTTGTGTTACCAAAGCTCTGTGAGTCTCAAGGTGGGGTATGTCCTTCTGATTGTGTTTCATTCACATTCAGTGGTTAGAATAAAGTCTGTAGGAACATGATCCGGATCCAGGTAATGTCAGAAATGAAATGTAGTTCAAGTGATAGCTCTGTCTGGTGCTGCTGCTTCCTGTGATGCACTTGGGCCTACACTCTCCACTGAGCCAGGTATGCATGGGGACCTAAGGCTGGTTCATAGCACCTGGGACCCCCGTGGGGACTTGAGGCTGAGCCTGCCTAGGGCTGCTTTCCCTGTGGGCATTCTGGAAAAAATGGAAAGGGGTCATAGTCACACTTCAGGTAGAAATTAATGGGCTATGTTCATTCCTAGGGTAATTTTACTGAAGCCAGTGGTACTATACTAATGTGAGGTTGGCTTAGCTGCTCCTCACAGGGGTCTGTCCCTGAGTCCTGAAAAATTGATCTGTCACAGTGTTGCTTTGCTGCATAGATTTTGTGTTGGGACTTGGCCAACATGAATGAATGTTGAATATCTGTAGTTTCTACAAGCAGTGGGTTGAATTGTTCTGCTCTACTGCCTCACAGCTGCTCTGCCAAGGGGAACATTATGGATGTGATCTCGTCAACTCCCTCAAAAGCAAGCTAACAAGCAAATTGACCTCCACAGCACCGGGAGAGGAGCTTTCTCCCACAGGACCACAGCCTTTCTGCCTCTGAGCTCAAAGAGGTCCCAAGGACAGAACTGAACCTGCAAGACCCATGGCCTCGTGGCCTGCCCTTCCTCCTTCCCTCCTTACCTCATATCTGTCTTGGGGGAGGGACATTTCCCTGTGGAGTTCAACAGGCTCCTCTTCCTGCGGCTCGTGAACAGGCTCTACTAACAGGTATATCATCCACCTATGCAACTCTTCCAGAAGCTGCCAGATTTTCAGGAGCCCATTACAGTGTGCAGCATGGCCATCCAGAATAAGCACAGTGGCTGCTGGAAAGCTAAGTGGGTTTTATTCCTCCCCCATTCCCCAGGAAGACTCTTTTTGTTGGGCCATTTTGTTTGTTTGTTCGTTTGTTTGGTTTTTGTAAACTTCATTTGGGGGAAATGAAGCTCGTGAGAAATTGGTGCCCATCCTGAACCCTCCCCAGTCCTTCGAACTCTGTGAATGGATGGATCACCTACTGTGGTTATAATTAGTGGATTTTGTAGAACAAAATAACTTCACACACAGACACATGAGGTTCTTTCACTCTCCATCAGCACAAGCTGCTTCTGCAATCTTAGCTACTCACATTAGTGAAAGAAAAAGCCTAGCTAGAATGTGGTGAGATGACGTAGTGCTTTGTACCAGTCCTATGGTCCCAACGTCCATTAGCAGCGCCGTCAGCTGCCGTGACATGAATTCAGACTTTGGATGGCAGCCCATGAACCAGTCAGGGTGAAAATTTGGAAAATCCCAAGCCTGAGTCTATGCACATTTCCAGAAGCAGATGCAGAGGGAGGATCAGCTGAACGCAGGCATCCCCTCCTGCTCAGCCCCGGCAGGAGCTGGTGGGCTCTGTTTGTGCTGCACCTGCCCCCAGGAAGAGCCTGTCCCCAGGGGCTGAGCCGAGGGGAGTGAGAGCAGCAGTGTGTCTGATGGAGCAGCACTGCTCAGCTCGCTGGGGAAACAGCAGTGACAGCCAGACCCCAAAATAACAGGATTTCGCTTTGGGAATGCCAATGGCTTTTTCAAACTGAAATGCCACAGGAAGGCCTTAACAGCTGTTAGAAGTGTTTCACATTGCTGTTCCTTGCTTAAAAAAAAAAAAAAAAGATTTTTGGTGATGATGTGGGTTTACACTCTCCACTCCTTCCATCTCTTAGTAATGTGCCATGCTGGTGGAGAAGTAATGCCCAAAGTAGATCAGGATATCAGGATGGTGGCCCTGTGGCTTTGCAGTGGCATAGGTTGATCAGGAACAGAGGCCAGAGTTTAAAATCTTTCTCTGTCTCTGGAGGTGTGATGTGGCTATCCACCCAGATATGGCAGGGTGGGGTTCTGCATGCTCCTGCACAGCTGGGATCTGTGGCCCTGCAGAGGGTTGATATGTTTATGGCTTTGGTGTGGTGACACCCATCCACCGTTGCAGCAAGGGCTTTTCAGGGTGACAGAGCATTGCTTGTTCTTTGTGAGAGGAAACTCCTGACCTGATTTCTGTGAGGAGATGGTGTGAAGCATCACATTTGCTGCAGAGAGTGGCAGGGAGTGGGGATAAAAGCATGGAGCAAGCTGTGTTTGAGAACAAGCTAATCCATTGCTGGCTGTCTGAAACTGGAGAGCTGCCGGATCTGCTCCCTGGACAACGCTTTCCAGCTCTTCTCACCCTGCCCAAACCTGATGTGCAAACTGTCATTCCTCTGAGCTAGCCAAAGCACTCCCCTCCCCTGAACTCCTCCGAGGCTGTGCATTCCCATCATTTTGGTCCTTCCCTGCTGAGTCCTGTGGAATGCCAGCAGATGCATGATGACCACAGGCATGCTGGTGGCCAGACCTCACCATCCCTGCCTGCGCACAGCCTTCCAGCAGCGCTCACTGCCCTGGCGTGCCCACTGCTTGCTTGCTGCAGAGCAACCGCAGCACATCTTGCCATCACTTGGTGCTTTCCCAGAGAATTTCACAGCACTTGTCCTGAGTTAGAAGACAGAAGGCCTTGATATTTTGGTGGTCCTGGTCTCCAGACCAGGGAGGAGAGGAGAGGCAGGTCAGCTGTTGTGGCAGTGAGGGAGCAGGGGACAGCATCATGGTGAAAGCAGCATATCTCCTGGAGAAGTCTGCAAACATGGGCTCTGTGCGCTCTGCTGGGGCTGAGGGCCGCTGACTGAGGGCACAAGAGGATGTGAATGCTCAGCAACACATGCGAGGAAGAGAGATGGTTGAGAACATCTGTAAAGGGCTTTGCAAAGTGGTGGTTTTTACAGGAGACAGAAGGCAAAATGGGGCAGGAGGATGCAGTGTTGGAGCAATGGTGCTGCAAGGCAGGGAGGGTGGGAGAGAAATGGAGCAGGGCATTTGATAGAGAAGCTCAGGAACAGAGTGGGCTTTCAAGGCAATCTGTGCATGCTCTGGCTGAGGAGAAGGCAGGAGGTATTCCCAAGCTGAGGTGCCCAGGCCATGTCGCACTGCGTTGTTGGAGCAGCAATGCCGCCTCCAAGCCCAGCAGTGACAGCTTGAGCACGTGTCATCAACCACGATGGCCACAAGGTGTAAATGTCACTAATGAATAAATTGCCTTGTGCCTTGGAGAGGCTAATCCATCACAGCCAGAGACAGGGATCTGACAAGCCTGGCTATTTCAGGCATACCCTGTAGGGAGGAGGAACGCTTCATTTCTGAGCCGTCCCCTCCACCTAGGGAAGCCGATGCAGGGCTTGGCTCTGTGCCACTTCCCATCTTCCCAGCTACACGAGCTCAGGCTTCATCCCTCTTCACTGCAACTGAAGAAGCATGAAAGGATCTAGATTAGCCAAAATTGCCATGTCAGCAGGGTGGTACATGGGGCTAGCAGGTGATTGAGGTTGGAGGGAAGCTGCTGGACATGGGGCACACGTGCTGTAGGGGTGATGGAATACAGTGGTGGGTTCCCAGTGACTGGGAGAGCTTGTGTTAGTTGTCTGCATGTGTTTCAGGGCAGGAATGCTTGGCACTATGTTTTAGAAGCGTGCTGTTTCCTCCTCACCCTACTGTGCTGTCCCACAGGCAGCGCATAGGACCCCCATTTTCAGCACCCCCCTGTGTATGAACCCAGCCACCAGCACCCTGGCTGACTGTGCAGAGGGCCAGCAGGTATCAAACGGGCAGGGACAGCTCAGCCTAGACAAATCCAGTCCATGGGAGCAAAGGGAGGCTGAACACAGCAACCATTTCTGTGCACAGCCTCTGCTCATCCTTGTGGCAGCCTGCTCCTCCTCCCCAAGTCGGTGCTCAAAATCAACCTGCCATCCTGTTTGTGACATATGCCAGTGTGACACCTTGCAAATCGATGCCTGGGTCTCTGTGAGCAGAAACCGCCAGGCTTGGGAAGCTGGCCACTGTTTCCTGCTGCCGTGTGCGCTCTGCTCAGAGCTGCGGGAGCCGGGCTTGCCATCTGCTGTGGGAGGGAGCCAGCCGGGTGCCCCGCTCCGGCCTGATGGGACACGCCCCGCTCAGCCCGGGGGAGAGCCCAAGGGCCTTTCCCCCTTCTCTGCCTTCCGGCCAGCCCTGTCTCACCATCCCTCTGGCACACACCCGTGAGGTGGGTGAGGGGGTGCTCCCAGCCTGACTGCTGAGTGCTGCTGATGCTGTGTTGGGAGTGGTGGCAGTGCCCAAGCTCGCTCTCTCCTCCAGACAGAGGCCCACAAATGACGCCCCCCTCCTCAGAGCCTGCCTTGGAGATAGACCTCATGGGAGAGCTAAGGTTTGTTCTGGCCCTGCACTCAGCACAGTGACCAGCTAGTTACCCACCCCGTGGTGGCTGGACCCGGAGCTGACAAGTGACCCACCAGCAGCAGGAATGTTCACACTCCAACAATCTGCTGTTGCTGTCTGACCAGAGTGTGTGGCATTTGAAATGGTTTCAACCCTTGCAGACTGGCAGATAGTTGACTGTTGGTCTTGGGTGTGGGCAAGTGCTGCAGGCCGCTTGGTTTGGACTTTGCTTTTTGGCCCAGAGATGGATGGGAGAGAAGGCAAAGAGTTCTCCAGGCAACAGCTACCCGTCCAGGCATTCCTGCATGCGGCAGCCCAGGAGTGCGTTTGAAGGGTGCTTAAGTGGTGTTAACAGTCTCAAGCTGTTAGGAGGAAAATGAGCAGTGAAAAAAGCTCCTGGAAAGCAAGTCAGAAGTTGTTCTGGTGATGACATGTTTTCCCAAGCCCTTTTCTTTCCGTCCCTTGTCCTCACTGGCTCTGGTGGCCAGTTCCTCCTCATGTGTCTGCTAGCATGTCTGCAGGATCTCATTGCTGCCCTCCAAGCATGAGCTTTCATTGCACAACTGGCTGACCAGCTGCAGCTCCTTGGAGCCACAGGCAGGCTTGCCTAGGACCAGGCCACCCCCATTAAACCCCCACCCTTGCTGCTGGAGCTGTTGCTTCATCAGCCTGTTGCTGATCTGGGTCTTTTCTGCTGTTTCTGAACATGAGTTCTCATCTCATTGAGGTGTGTCATCCAGTGAAAATATTTTGTAAATGCAAATAAAAATAAATAAGTATATTCAATACCTTGGTCTCGAGGATGGGAAACAAGTAGTGGGAGTTGCCCAGGTAGGGAGGTTTCACAGCTGCTACTGCTGGTTAGGAATTCTTCTGGACGTAGCCCCTGGAGCATCCATCAGCAGTTGGGAAGGGACTACACAAACCTGTGAGGGCTTGGGGCTGAGCCCTGTCAGCACCTCTGCTGCCAGGGCAGCCCTGCACTCCATCCTTTCTGATCTATGTGGGCGTGACACGGTGCAGGTAAAGGTCCTGTCAGCCAGGGGCCAGCGGCACCTCGGTGTCTGTATCCATCAGGCAGGGCAAGGCAGAAGCGGGTACGTGGTGAACAAATCCTTTTGTGAACACTGGGAAACGGTTTTTACTTTTCAACTCTGTCAATATGATCTAGCTCTGTCTGTCTCTCTATATATGTACAAACAGTATATCACAATGTTGCCTTTTTTGTTGGAAATATCAAAGTACAAAGATTGTAAACCAAATCGGTGTAATAAAAGTTTCAGATGATTCACTGAGGTGGTTGCCATCAGTGGGTTCTGTGGTGTTGGGCAGGGCTCAGAGGCATGGGAAGCTCCTGCGTTGCCCAGAGGGTGGGAGGGGATGGAAATCAACTCATTGCTTAATTCCCTGATATCTCCTGAGCAGGATGGTCAGTGGACCAACTCACTCAAGTATGTGCCTTGTCCCATCCTCAGGTGACTACAGCCTGTAGAGCAAAAGGAAGCTGCTCCATTTTGCTCCAAGCCCAAGGAAGCTGCACTGTTTTCAAACTTGTGAGCTATGTGGGCCAGCAGTCCTGAAGGGACCCCTCTAGCTTGAAGTTATGCAAAACACAGATTGCTTTGGACAGGTTTGCACAGAAGAGCACTACTAGGTAAGATAAGCATCTGGTGGTAAAGAATTCACCTGTTGCAAAGCAGGCTAGCACTGATTAAAAGCAGAGCAGCCCAAAGCAGGAAACTACAGTAGTGAGACCTCTTGAGTTATTGAATTTATTTCCATTTACTTTTCACCACCCATATCAGACTCCAGAGAGATTTACTATAAATTCAAATAGATTATTGAGCAGAGCAATAGCCAGAAAAAGCTGCTGAGGAACTAGAAACAACATTGCCTCAATCCTCTATGCTTCTCACATGCTCCTCAGCAAAGCCTTAAAGTTAGGTCTGGACTAGACTGTTTAGGTGGCAGAGACTTCATCTTTGCTGCTTTACAGGTGAAACAATATTCACTTGCCTGAAATAAGCTTGCTGCTGGAGCACAGAAAAGCATCACAGGAGGTGAGATTTAGGGTGCAGTGAGAGAGAGGGCTTAAGAGGCAGATTGCTCTGTGGTGCCACTACAGTGCCTTGAGATCAAGTGTCTGTCTCCAATGAAGTCACAGGTTGGATGATGTGGCTACGGTGGCAGCCACAAGTTGTGTTTCTCGGGAAAGCAAATAAAACCAAGACCTTGAAGTAGAGTGTTTCTAAGACTGCACACCCAAAGCCCATTGCTCCCTGAAGCACTTTATTCAGAGGGGTTCAGTGCTGGGGTGCTGCAGAGATGCCAGCCTCACTGCTTCCCGATTGGCCCACACAATTTTGTGAATGCGGAAATCTGTCTCCTGTTCCACCTCTGCGTGGCGGAGATCAAGCTCGGTCAAAGTCTTGTTGTTTGCCAGCCCTGCAAGCAGCTGCTTCCCACCATCCTGCAAAAGGATCAGAGGGGATGGTTAAAGGAGGACATCCAAAACAGAAGTGTATTGCTCCTTTTCCCTCCTCCCCAGGGCAACTTCTGCTGCTGCCAGTGGGAGGTCCATGAGATAGTGCCAAAAGGGATAAAGGCCTCCACCCAGGTCCGAAATGTTGCTCACAGGAGAAGTGCAAAGGAGGAGCGTAACCTTATGCAGCTCTCTGTGACATGACACAATGCTAATGACTCCCTCTGGGTACCATGTCAGGAGTTCTCAAGCTCATGCTGGTTAATAACACATCTGGCAATGATAACCTGAGAGGAGTCTGCTCCCCCCTGTCCCCTGGTTCCCAGCTTACTGCTGGCTGGGCACAAATGGATTAGAGTGCTGTTCCTCATCTTGGCAGTTGCGAGAGCCCCAGAACTGGCAGTTTTCTGTCTGGATGCCATTTCCCAGGCTGGGTTGGCTTTACTGAAAGGAGTATCTCATGGAACTGAAGACCAGCCTTCATGAGACAGAAAAGGTGATGTAGTCTTTGGGAGACACCCACCCAGAGGGAGGTTTCCCCCCCATACATGAAGCACTGTATTTAGGGATGTGACAATTTGAATTATTTTCTGCTGTTGCTATTCTCTTACAGGTACCAAATACACCTCCTGCCCCTTCTTCTCCATCCAGATGGCCCTCTCATCCCAACACCCTGCCTCTTAGCCCTTTTGCCAAAAAGGACAGAGCAAAAAGGTCTGGGAAGAGGTCTCTTTTTAATGGGCTACAGAGGTCAGAATTGAATGCATCTCTAGCAAAACCCCCAATGTTCCCAAAGATAATATTACCAGCCACCTTTTGGGCTGCCATGGAACTTCACAAATGGCTAACAGGAGAGCTCATCAGAAGGAAGATTCTAAGCACAGAGATAATTATTTACTAAACAAAAATCCTTCTATCCTTTCCAACCTTTGCCCCCTTCTATCATTAAACTTAAATGGTTTTCCACATCCAGGACCATAAAACTCAGAACTCACAAAAGGTTTTCTGCCATCAAATCCTTTTAAAACCCTTGTCAAACACATTGATGCCAATATTCCTGCCAGCAGGGACAGCTGGTCTTGCTGTCTCTTTATTTGACAGTGAGAATAATCGAGGCAGCACAGAAAGTTTAAAAGCCAGCATGATTGCTTTTGGCTGTCTAGTTTCAGATTTCTAAAGCTCTTTTTAATCAGCAGAAGAGAAGCGGTCTGGTTTGTGGGCATGTTGCATACTGCAGCTCTTAGGGATGTAGTAAGATCTATGGATGTTCTTCTGTCTAGAAAATGTAAGCCTGTGTTTTAGGAGCCACTTACAAGCACACAGACATGACACTCCTGACCCACCGCACCACTCCCGGGCCGCAGGGTGAGTTAAAGAAGCTCAACAACCAAGCCCATTTTCTAACAGTCTCCTCTGAGCATGTGATGGACAGGAGAAATTCTGGGAAGGGTGACACTATCTGTGTGCTGCTGAGTGACAGATGGCATAGCAGATCCAAAGCACAGAGGAAATGCATGAGACCCTCATCTCATGCTGCCTATCATTAACTACGCTCACATGTGCTAAGCGTCTGTGACTTTTCACAGACATGCTTCCTGGTTTTCAGTTTCCTGGGGGGAAAATCCCTCTCTGCCCAAAAGCCCAAAGCCTCAAAGACAGATTCAGCCCTATGAACAGAGCTAGATGTAACAAGTGAGGTAAATGCATGTTCATGCAGAGAAGGTGTCCTTCTCTTTCCTGACATCTGCTACAGTCTCTTCCCTGCTCACAACTGATTGTTATCGTTGCAAGAATACAAAATAAGGGATGCATTTGCCTCTGTGGCTTTGAGACAGGCTCAGGATCTGCTTTGCAAGGCCACCACACAGGCTCACAGACTGCAGGCAGAAAAGGCTTCTCTTACCAGCCCCAGGTGGTTGCATGAGAAGTTGATGCTTGTCAGAGAGGTGTTCTGAGCCAGGACCTGGGAGAACACTGCTGCAGTTGGCTCTGACAGGTTATTACTTCCCAGATGGAGGCGCTTCAGGCTCGTGTTGGTCAGCAGGGCACGGCCGATCGCCTCCCCGCCTTTGTCCTCCACAAAGTTGAGGCGCAGGTTCAGGGAGGTCAGAGTGGAGCTCTCAGCCAGGCCTTGAGCAAGAGCCTGAGCCCCCAGGTGACAGATCTGGTTGTTACACAGATTGAGGGTTTCTAGTTTGCTGTGGCTGATCAGCTTGCCAATCGCTTGTGCCCCGTGGTCCCTGATGAGATTGTGGGACAAGTCCAGCTCCAACAAGCGAGGGTGATACTGCAAGCTACGGGCCAGGAGCTTGATCTTCTCATCGTCCACTTTGCTTCGTGTCAGCTTGAAAACCTGTGGGCATAAAAACCAGGGTCACTACAACAGCCAAGGCTTTGGACTGAGCTTTGTACAAAACCATCATGGAGTTAAACCTATGGTCCACCAGACAGGATTCATCTCCCTTCACTTCAGACACCTCTAGCTAGCAGGCTCAAGTATTTGCTTTCCTAGTGGGCTGAAACTTCCAGAAAGCAGGGCATGCCACTGATGTCCCATGCCTATTCTACGGAAAAAGGGTTTGCCTCCTGGAAATGCCTGTTCCTTTCCTCTGACTGCACAAAATCTCTAACTGGGGGCTAAATTAAAGCAAGATAAAGCTGTCAAAACATCTGCAGCAACTGGCAGCAGAACCCAGCCCAGATCACAGTCAAACCTGTCTGAATGAACACGTGCACCAGTGATAACCACAGAACAATGTCCTGTGTGCCTGGGGCATCCTAATAGCCACAAGAGAGATAATTACTCTTCTGGAAGCCATATTTCCCAAAGTATGAGAGTCTGTGGGGAGTTCATCCAGCTCACTCCCGCTCCACTCTGGACAGCAATTCCCACTGATGTTTTGGAGGGGCTGAGTATCTGCACTATCCCTCATTGCTAAGGCAAGTGTGAGTGTTTCCCCACACTATTCTTGGGGGTCTTTGCTCCTCTGGGATAGGCTGACATGCATTTACTGAGCAAAACTACAAAAAACTCTTTATGAAAAGCTCCCTCTGGACTTTTCCTCTCCTGCCTCCCAGAACTATATGAGAGTTAAAACAGTAGAGTGCTGCTGCCTCTTACGCTACAGGCAACGAGTTTTGTGGGAGGAAACATTCTTCTCACTGATCCCCTGACAACCCATTCTAACAAGGACATGGCAGAACAAGATACTCAGCACTAGGCCAGCAGGTTAACATCTCTGCACTCTGTCAGAGTCTGTAACTTGCAAAAGGAAGGGTGGTACCAGCAAGCAGAACTGGTCCCTGTATTTCTATCCACAGGCAATTTGAAGATCTAGCTGAGGCAGTAAGGTTCAGTTTGGGGTATATTACTTTCAAGTTACGGCACATCCTCACGGCAGAAGCCAAGTTGGAGCAGTCCAGGTCAGTGAAGTTAAAGAGGTTCCACTCAAAGTTCATGCCACAGCTCTTCACATCATAAATGAGATGAAGCTCTTCAAGGTGAGGGAGAGAAGTAAGGAGCTCTTTCAGGTTGTAGTGATGCTTGTAGACCTCACCCATTTCAGCCTCATCCTCTGCGTCAGAGAGGTCATGGCCCTCCTCCTTTGGATCCACGAGCAAAGGTGGCAAGAACTGATTGATCTCCAGTTTTCGCACGTAGTCTTGGCAGAGCGGGATCAGGTCTAGGACCTGGTCGGGGTCTGTGTGGTTAGGGATGAAAAACTTCAGAATGTTCTCCAGGTGACGTTCAAAGAACATCCGTTTCCAGCTGTCCCCATAGTTGGACACGTCACACACTTGCCAGCGCTCCATACAGCACCTCTTCCAGTACTCCTCATGGCTTACTCTGTTGGCAGTCACAGAGAGTGGAAGGCTGGTGGAGAGCCTCTCCACCACCTTCTTTTGGTGCTCAGGCAGAAGATCATTCAAAATAGGGTTGTCTGGAAGAGATAAAAAGAATGAGAGGTTGGTCTGGGCATAGGAACAATTGCTGGCACTATGGTTCTGCCCCGGCCCCCAGCTGTGTGCCCATGCCCTCCCCTCTGATGGTACTGGCTCTCTCCTTGGTTGCCAGAACCTGGAGCACAGAGCTAAGTTGGCAGAACACATGTAGGATTCATCTGTACATTTCCATGTATGATTTCTAACTTTTACAATGAAACATCAGTGCAATTTGGTTTACTCTCATAATATTTGGGAACTGCACCAGACACTGTGCTCCCCATTTCAACTTGGTTTGAATGCCAAAAAAATCTTGGTTTTATATTCAGGGCAAGAATTCTGTTCCCAAGAGAACTAATTCAGCCTTACAGTGATGGGAGAGCTTGGCCTGCCATTTGCTGAACTTTTTCCCTTTTGGTTTCTAAGCATATTGAAGAACAGTATTTGAGAACAACTGTGTGCTTTTCATGCAGGTCCTTGTGCCTATTTATCTTAATTCAAGCATTGGTCTTACCTCAAATTGATTCCTGCTCTTTTTAGCTGAGGCACACTCCTAGCTTTTAGGTCCACCTTGTTTAAACAAAAATTCTGTTTTCCCAGGTACATTTTCCCCTGAGTCTCTTTCCCAATGCTTGTCCTAAGCTGTCTTCTCTGTCACAGCTGCCTTCTCTGGTGGAAGTTCTTTGTGCCCAGAAATGCCAGAGAAAAGCCACGTGTACTCACACCATGAATATTTGGTCATACATACACAGTTGTGTTGAGTAACATAAATCATCAGTGAAGAAACTTATCTGTGCATGGGAAACCAGATTATGAAACACAAAGTGGGATTAGCTTTATAGTTCCCCAATTTCTGGGGCATTCCCTTCCTAAGGACACTGACAGTTTTACCACAGCCTCTTCCTGGAGTCTATTTCCAGTATGCCACAGCTGACACTGTGGTGACCTTCTCTGCCAAGTCCCATGACACAAGCAGAGGTGGGACACGTATGGGGAGGGCTGGGCTAGCTTCACTCAGGCTCACTCAGGCCCCACTGTGGGCAAGGTGCAGCCTCACAGCTCAGGTAACAGCACGAGGGTCCCCATGAAAATGAGCACACAGATTTTATGTGTGCACAGTGCAGGTCCAATGCAATTGGCCTCAAACTGACTGATCAGGCTGCTGGGACTGCAAGGTTGTCCCAGCTCAGACCCTCAAGTACCTTCAGCTCCTGGCATAAGGCAGCACTAAGCTCCTTTGTACTGTCTTACAGTCCCAGTGTGGACATAGCCTTAAAACTATCTTTTGTCTTTGCTGCCATTTCACTGAGTCAGCCAAAAAGACAGGCCCTTCTTCTCCGCCTCCCAGTCAGTTCTTTCTCAGATGAGACACGCTTCTTCTGTTTTGCTGTGTTTCATCAGTCCACCTGCTTCAAAAGCACATTCCCTGCCTGAGGATATAACTTGTCACATCACCACCAAAAGCCATGGAGGAGGGCTCAGCCTGTGAGTACAATACTGAGATGATAGCTCCTCTGGGCAGGAGCAATTCTGCATCTCTTTGTACAGCACTCAGTACAACAGGGCCCCATCCTCGAGCGCTACCCTAACGTCTGTACGAATCAAGAGTGGGAAAAAGCAACTGCACAGCCCCAGTCATGGTTGAGGTGAGTCCAGAAGAGCATGGATGGAAGATGATGTGATAGAACAAGCTCAGTACAGAGTCACATCCTGGAGTGCAGCCCAGAGGACTACAGCCATCCCTGGAGTGTACAGATACATACTTAGCAACTAAACAGTTTGTTTAACTGGCTGCCCAAGGGGATATTTCTCCCCATCTGCTCCTCTGGCAGGGCTGGGTGCCACACTGCCTTTCAGATGCATCTGCCTGCCTTGGTGACCCTCTGCTCTGTGGGACTGACCCTTTTTCCACGTGTCCTAGAGTCAATGTGCTCCCACTTACTTTCGAAATTGTGAGCGATGTGCTGGAGGCAGAGCTCCGTGAGGGGGGGGACAGTGACCAGGGACCAGCTGAGATCCTCAGTGATGCAGCGGCGTGTGTAGAACGAGACATCAGTGAGGCTGGCCTGAGGTGGACACGGTGAGGGAAGGGATCTGCTCTTATCACCAGCTTCTGGCTGCTGCATCCTTGCTCAGGACCTACTTCTCCTTCAGGAGAAGCAAGGGGAAAATTCCTTGAGAGTCACCACTAAGTGGTTACCTGCAAAATAAAAAGGCAGCTTTAGAAAGAAGCTGGCAACATTAATGGTCAGCTCACACTGCTCTCCTGCAACACACTTGCCCTTTGCCTGCCACCTTTGCTTTGAACTGGAAGCATTGCAGCCAAACAACTATTACTGAGCCTCATCTTTATACCCTGCCCTGTGCAAAGAGGTCTCTAGGCACCACATACAATAATGAGATAATAACGTGGTGTTAATTCAGAGTGCTGTTGAAGAGGATGGACAGGAATTGATTGTTTACTGCCTTTTCCAATAAAAGTAATAGGGGAAGCTGGCAGGAGCTAGGCTTAAAGCAAAGGGTTCTTCACACAGGCTGCAGTTGAACTGGGGAATTCCTTGCCACAGGATGTTGTGGATGTTAGGAGTCTGCAGATTCTAAGAAAAGTCCATGATAGAGAAACCCTTTGAGAAATGATGAAATACACAGAAGTCATGTGGCTCAGTGTGAGCAGCTGAACACAGCTGGAGGTGGGGAAAGTGCTGGAGGAAAGAACACATACTTGCATTGTTTTTCTACTCTTCTCCAGGTGTCTGCTTCTAGCCACTGTCAGAGATGGGTTTTTGGGCCAGCTATCCCCTGGTTTGATCCGGTATGTCTGTTCTTATGACTCTCTAAAGACAGATGCTTTACAGATGAATACATTTAAGTGTATTCTTTTCCTGCTTTTCTCCATTATTCTCTGGCTGAACTCCTTCCAAACATCCATTAACTGATGAGATGGGTAAGACCTGTTCAGACCACACTGAGCCTAAGTAGATATGAGCTAAAAGAATCAGCCTGGAGCAGAAGGAAGGATGCCTGGTCCTATTAACTTTGCAGAGCTTTCCCAGACCAAAGTTTTCCATTTGCTGTTTCCTATTCCAGCCTCAAGGCCAGTGCTCTCAGAATCCCACACGTATGGTTATTGCCTGGAAGTCCTAATGGTTCTCTAACCAGCCAGTCTGAAAGAGGCAGAAAAGACACCAGGAAAGAAGCATCCACTTGAGTTTTGGGTTCCACAAGAGCACCTAGGTCTGGTGAGCATCCCCCAGGGCTTACAGACCCATGCTGATCCTTACTGGGACTAATGGGACTTAACAGGGCTGCAGCACAGGGCTGGGCAGTTTCAGGCTGCAGGACACCTAAAAGAAGCATGAGGCAGAGATGGATGGCAGTGCCAGAGGTGAGAACACCTTCCTGCAAGACCAAGAGGATATCTCAGGGCAGTGGTGGCCTTGCACCACCAGGACCAAAGGATCCTGTGGAAGGATAACTGCCATGTAGCATCTTTGGCCACCATATCCCTCACCTGAAGGGTGGTTTGATCCCAACCAGCTCCTCCTTTGTGAGGGATGTGACCCAGACAGTGGTCCCTAGATGAAACACCTTAGTCCTTCCTTCCCCTGCACAAGGTTGCTCCTTTCACCTCTGCCTTCCCAGCTGGTGCTGCTTCTGCCCTCTCCCTGAAAGCTTTGGAGCTGGCTTTGCTAGTGTTACTCCCTCTGCTCCTTCCCCCTCCAAAAGGCATCTGAGGAAGGGCCTGCAAAAGAGGGAAGAGAGAAGATCTGTAAAATACTGAGGTCTAGAAGAGAGGAGCAAATGCTTCATGCTGCAAATATGTCAGCAGAGGCTTCTTCAAATGCACTTGAGGCAGGCCTGAGAGGGACAGTTGGGAAAGGGTGGGGATGGCAGAGGCAGGGCACTCTCTGGGCCAAAGCAGGAGGATGAAGGGTGCCAAGGACAGGGAAGCTGTATTTCCTGGGAGGCAGTAGTGTACAGATGACAAAGGTAAAGGCTGTAGAAAAAGGGAGCCTGATCTGATGAAGGGTGGAAATGGGGAGAGAAGGAGTGAGTGTTAGGCAGCTGTGAGAATGCTGGGAATCCTTCCCCTGCAAAGGTCCTTGTGCCTATGGAAGGTGCTATGATGATGGGTCACCTTTCAGGGGGAAAAGAAGAGACCTGATTCTCCACAGCACACTAACCCAGCTGAGACCCAACTCCTGGTGTGCTTGATGGACTTCTATGGAAGGGCAAAACACAGCCAGAAGTCAGTGAGGTGGCATTAATAGAAGTGACTGGGAAAATTGTTTTCTCCTTGCTCAGTCCTTTGTACTATTCAAAAGGCATCTGTATCATTTTGTCCCCCAGGCCAATCACAGCTGATTGGAGCTTCTGATGGCTTTCCTGACCTTTTGGAAACAATCATTAAAAGGCAGCTGTTGGGGAGAGCCAGTGCAGCATTGATGGCCTCGGATTATTTCCTGTTTGTTCCAGGAGGTCATGGCATTGCCTGTTTACCCATGGCAGGTTGATTTTCAGAGGGTAGGTAACCCATGGCACATGCAGGGCTGCCAAATGGGCTCCAAGAGTCCAGGCAGGAGACACAGCTGCCCTGAGGCAGTGCTGCCCAGGCTGCTGAGAGGCTTTCCCTTGATCTGAGCCCGAGAGCAAGTCAGCTCAGCTGACTCCACCATGCCCACTTGTCATTCACTTGAAAGCCAACAGGAGCAAGGCTGCAAAGCATCCAAATCAACCCCATGCCTGTGCTGCCAGGTCTGACGCTGAGCCACTGCTCCCAATACATTCAATCCCACCACACCAGCGTGGTGAGCACACCTGCCAGGTGCCCTGAGCACCAGGGAAGAGCCTCCCTCACTGCTCACCCCCTCTGCTTTGTCTGCAGGAGTCTCACCCAGCGGGAGCTGAGACTCTAAGCCAGATTCCAGAGCCGGGTTTGCCAAGCACGTATTTAAACACAGGGGTAGTGCCATAATTCACTATCAATAAACCAAGCCAACACTGTTAGTGCACACTCCTTCCCACCCACTCTGCATACACACCAGTCACCTATCCTAAAAAGGATTTAGTAGACAATATACAATGAACAGAGCCATGTAGAAAATTCCCAGTTTTTGTCATTTAACACCCAAATCGGACTGAAAAGTAAATAATGCTTGAACTTAAAAAAATAAAGGAAATCACACATCCCTTCCCCAGGAGGAACTGACAGAAATCTACTCACACAACCAAATTATGCTGCTACTAACATGCCTTACAAGCCTTCTTCAGCTAAACCTGTTTTGATCTGGAAATAAAAGATTTTTGCTCTTTACATTCACACCAAATCCCAGAGAGACCAGAAAAAAAAGAGCTGTATGGAAACTGGTGACCTTTGGCTGATGCTCCTACCAGGATTACAGAGATACAAAAAATGAAACAACAGTAAACACTGTGCTTACTGGACAGTTTGTAAGAGCAGGATAAATTATTTCAGAGGGTGGTTATGCCCCAGCCGAGACTGCATTTGCACTGAAGCTCTGCCGGCCCATTAATTGAGGAGGCTCTTATGCCACTGCAGCAGCACCCTGAAAATGCCAGTCGTTCTGCAGGTGTGCTGACCTTAATGCTGTTTCGTGTAGTCTAGGCAAGTGATCCTGAGTCCGGCTAACACAACCGATCCCACTGACACATGTGGGGACTTGCCATGCTCTGTGGCACCTCCATAGGCTAATGCTAAGAGTGCATTAGGACACTGTGTTGCAGGCTAAGTCTGGGCCTGAGACACTGCAATGGGTTTTGAGTGAGCTTAAAAAAAAAAAAAAAAAGCCAAATGAGGAATCTATTTAGCTTCAGATATAATGAAATTTGTCTGCAGTGGGAGATTGGGCAGAGTGAGGCCAGCTGGCCGTTTGGGAATTTGGTTAATGTCACCACTGTAATCCTGGCGGTGTGAAGCGCCAAAACTGTGCTCCCGCATCTCTGTCAGCATGACCTGGGAAGGGCCACTGCCCCAGTGGGATGTCAGAAAACCAAGAACTGTTTCGGACCTGAGCACTGCCCCCCGCAGCCCCCGTCACTGCGCGCAGCTGGCTCTGCCGAGTCAGCCCCCGGAGGCTCGGAGAGGGCTCCCTTCGCCAGGGGGCAAGGAGAACGCCTGGGTGCTCCGCCAGCCCAGCTCCGGGGGATGCCGGCCCTGCGCTCCCCTCGCCAGCCAAGCTCCTCTCCAGAGACCCGAGAGGGACGGGAACTCATCGGCGCGGCCGCTTCGTTACGAGCCAGCCCTGCGAACCGCCCGGAAGGGCCGCTCAGGGGCGCTGGGTGTGCCCAGCCCTGCGAACCGCCGGGAAGGGCCCGGTCAGGGGCGCTGGGTGTGCCCAGCCCTGCGAACCGCCGGGAAGGGCCCGGTCAGGGGCGCTGGGTGTGCCCAGCCCTGCGAACCGCCCGGAAGGGCCGCTCAGGGGCGCTGGGTGTGCCCAGCCCTGCGAACCGCCGGGAAGGGCCCGGTCAGGGGCGCTGGGTGTGCCCAGCCCTGCGAACCGCCCGGGAAGGGCCCGGTCAGGGGCGCGGGGTGTGCCCGGACCTGCGAACCGCCGGGGAAGGGCCCGGGGCGTGAAACGCGCGGGTCCCTCCCGGCACCTGTGCCTGTGGGATTCGGCTGCCGGCTCTGTCCTGCTGCTGCGGGGCAGGGAACGGAGCGGGACCAGGACCAGCCCGGCCCCTGCGCTCGCCACCGCCGCTGTCGCCACGGACGCGGCCGTTGCCGGGGCGGGGCTGCCGCGGGCCGCGACCCCCGGCCGGGCACGCGTGGGGCTCGGGACAGCCGGGCCCGGGTGCGCGGCCCGGTCCGAGCCAGGCCCAGGCAGGGCGCCGGGCTCCCTTCATGGGCCTCCCCGGCTGTCACGGGGCCTGCCCGCTGCCAGGGCATGCGGGGCGCCAAGAACCAGCGGGAAGGCAGAGGGACGGGATTTGGGATGGGCTCCCCCGTCACCCCGCCCCGTGCTGCTGCTGAGAGTTAGTGCCGTGGGGAGTAGGAGCCCCCTCTTGCAGCACAGAGATGTGTGACCTTATCACCATGCTCCACGAGGGCTGGGTGGGGAGGGAGCATTTGGCGAAGTCCCGGACACTCCTGCAGCAGCTGCTGCTGATGTGAGAGAGAATGAGGCAAGGTGTGCAATGTGAATGGTCCAGTACCAGTCAGTATTCAAAGCATGGAGACACCGCTATCCTCAAGATACCCATTTCCTTCCATGTTTGTATGGCTAAAGGTACGCTGTCTGTGCCTGAAATGGGCTTGCTTCAGGGCCTCATATTTTGGGGCAGACGACATCACAGGCAGGTCTGAGGGGGAGGAAAGCAAATTTGAGAACTCCACTGATGGCAAGAAGATCTTGGTCCATCTGCTCCATGTTCGTCTCTTCTCCTCGACCTGTTCATTTTTCATTCTGTTAAGCATCCTCTACAGACATGGGGAAAGACCAGAATCCTCATCAAGACAAACATCATGCTGTGGAATATAAAGAGTAAACAAGGGGATGAAAACATGCATCTCCTCTTTCCCATTTCTCAGATCTAAGCATTGCAGTATTTGCCAGGGTATTTCCAGCCTGAGACAGGTTTTCTTTTCGCTCCTTTGGAATGCTGATGTAGCGGGCACAAGAGGAGTGCAGCCAGCCTGTGCCCTGTGGGAGCATACATAACACTGGTGCCAGCTCTCATGACAGTCCTGCAAGTCCCATAATAGCTGGCAGTTTTAGGAAGCTGTGCTGACTTTCATATAAAATTTACCTCCTGGTCATGAAGAAGATGTTAAAAGCATGATCCCAGATCACCCCAAAGGCTCAGCAACAAAACAATAAATGCAAAGAGGCATGGATTAAAAAAAAGTATCAAGACTCTGAGGCTTCCTTTATGAATTTCAAAGATGGAAAGTTAGACCTTGGCAGCAATGTACTTCTTTTTCTAGGTGTGGCCTGATTCTGTCACTCAGCTCCCCAGAAGTCAGTGTCACTGCCTGTGAGTCAAGCTGGTGTTTAGCACAGTGGGGTGGTCAGAAGGCTTGCAAAGCCCTTCACAAATCCTGGCCTCACACTGACCATGTTACTCCTGGGAACACATCTCCAGGGCTTTTGAGACCTTGAAAAGCAGAAATGAGAGCAACATAAAGCCAGGGATATTTTCTCTTGCACTGATTTCCATGCACACATTCAGTCAGACTCCTGAATTGGAAGGGAGATAGCCAAACCAGATCCACAGAAATAGCACCCCTGAATTACCTGCATAACAGTGATCAGTTTCTGAGCTGAGCCTTCAGCAAGCATCAACACTGAGGTTTTTAGCCCACCTCATGGACAATATAATGCAAATGTCACGTTTTGGAGACTTTATAGTCCAAAGGAGCTCAGCTGTGTCTACCCAGTCATTGATTCCAGAGACACCAGTGCCTAATATTGCAGTCAGTTGTCAAAATGGATGCAATCAGGTGTTGAATCATATGCTGAAAAGAAGTAGTCCAAAAATAGCTGTGTTAACTCTTTCTGTACCTTAGCATTTATTTCCAGTGGGAAATGTAGACATTAGTGTTGTTCCCAGTGGGGTGTGCAGTGGCAGTTGCTCCTTAAATGCTGTGGAGTAGGGATGCAGGGTAAAACATTGCATCCATTCCCATTCCCATCCTCACTGTTGACAGCTGAGAGGGAGGATGAGGGAAGGTGCTGCTTCCTGGCCCCAGTGACTAAGGCACTGTCCTACCAGCAGACCCCAGGTGCCCTCTGTATCCCTCCAGCTACCAGGTCTCAGATTTCCCCTAGACAGCACCTGTGATGGTGTTGTGCATTATCAGCTCTGCCAGCTTTGCCTGGAGTTGGAGGACAGTGTAACAACAGTCAAACCTCAAATCACAACAAATAAATTGGACAGGAGCCAGGTCCTGCAGTGCCTTGTGTGGGAGGAACACGTCCCACAGGGCATCTTCTGCTGCTAATGTGAAGATTCAGGTGCTGTTCTGGAAACAAAGCTGTGGCTGTAGGGTGACAACCTTTTTTAGTGTCCCAGCATGATGAACTAGAAACATTATCCTCCCTGGCTTTGCCCAGCCACCAACACATCCTGCAGCCAAGCATTTCTGCTCTACCTCTCCATCTTCCCCTCTCTTTCCTTCTCTCCAGTTACACCAGCAGCAGCTGTCTCTTCAGGGACTGCAGGAGCACATCTGGTGAGCTTTCTGCCCACAGCAAGTAGCAGGCTGTTTATTTGCAGTGGCAGCTGGAGGTAGAAGGAATGAAAAAACCTCTCTGTGCATGTGTCCTCCTGGTCAGCCCTGCTAGTGCATCTCCTGCAGTGTCCTCACATCACACCATGATGGCCAGAAGTCACCACACCAGTCCAGGATAACATTTCATGTGAGTGCTGTGCTCCATGTGGGGCAGCCTCTCTAGCTGATGCCTGCAGCGAGGCAACCTCCATCTGTCAGATGTGGTTCATCTCTCCGTGGGGAAGAACCATGAGCACAGCTGAAGGTCAGGTTTGAGAGGAGCCTGTTGGTGTTTGATGTCTGCCTGACACCAAAGGGATTCACTAGGGCAGGAGCCAGTGAGGTTTGTCCTCAGCACTGGAGTCTTCTTTCATTAATGGCTTCTATCCTTTCAGCGAGGAGCACAGCAAGTTGCCAAAACTGGGCAGGACTCGGAAAATTGAGGATGCTGGGGAGCAGGGACTGGCTCCAAAGCTCTATTTCCAGGCCCTCCTCTGGCTGGCTCCCTGCAGCTCTTGCTGGAAAACTGTTTACAAGCAGCCAGCAGTTCCTGGAGTCCTGGGGGAAGCAGCAAAACAAATGACATCCTGGAAGGAGGAAAATTGCCCCTGTACAGCCAGGGCTGAAGGATGGGGGAGCAGGATGCTCCCTGGGCTGCTGGTCTCCCAAAGCTTTCTGCTCTCCCTGGGTCGCAGCAGGAACCATGCAGCTGCTGAGGGCTATTAATAGATGGGGAGAACGTGGGCTCTTTTTCCTACTGCTTCCTGGGATGAATGGTAATTACCCTTAATGAGACTGGATTTGGTTCTACCTCCTACCTTCCAGCCCCCTTGCCTGCGCTGGCAGGGAGAGCCCAGCCCATCTGCTGCCTGCGCTGGCTCTGTGGGGAGCAGAGCTTGGCAGCAGGAGCGGAGGCTCATCTCCCCAGGACATCCCCCAGGCCCTGCTCGTGGGTGCTGGGCTCAGGGCAGGAGGCAGAGCCTGCCAGAGCCTCCCCCCAGCCTGGCCTTTCCAGTGCTCACAGGAGCCCTGTGGGGGCTGAGATAAATGATCCCACCGCAGGCTGAGGGTGCAGCTGGCTTGGATGCTCTCTCTTTGAGATTAATTAAAGAAACAAAACAGGGGAACAAATAATCAGGGAATCTGACCTGTTGCCATGGTTGGCATCCCCATCATCATGCATCACACCAAGGTTTGTGAAAAGGGGTATCCTTCCTCCCTTGCTGGTGCAAAACCAGCCCTAAAGTATTCCTGGACTTGTCCCCCATCTTCCACAGGGCAGTCTAGCTGCCATTGGGTTAATCAGGGTATGACCTGCACAGGGGGGATGGTTTTGTTCTCACTCTACCGTGCCTCTGGCCTGAACTCAGAAGCAGGAAGGTTTCCTTCATTCAGATAACTTCAAAATAATACTGATAAATAGTGCAGGAGGTTTTCTTCATCCACTGGGGGGCTGTGACTCCTAGGAATCACCTCCAAGAAGATGGATGCAGATGTTAAATCTTTCTTGTACATCCCAGACTCTGTCTCTGGGGCAGGATATCCTCTGCACTAGTGTTTGCCCATGATGCTTGGTAAGGCTGCACTTCACAACTCCACCTCTGTGCTGTCCTTCCTATCTGGAGAACTACACTTCCTCAATGACTCTTTACCCCTCCCTGAAAACTTAGATTTTTCCTTTCTTGGTTCAGCTTAGCATCTGGTAACACTTTAAACCATGGGAACCCTTTCCCTTCACTGACCCTTGCTGCTTGCAGCAGGACAAGAGGTAAAAAGCTGCTTCATCTTGCCAAGCTGAAACTTCCCAGGCAAGACAGTTTATTTGCCTCTTAGTTTTTAATTAGTTTTTTTCCAGATCATGTTTTCTTGACTGAATCAAAGAAACCTTCCTGCAGGCAGGATCTGTGATCTGCGCCCAGGGACCTCCTGGTTCCCATTTGCAAACCCCTGCCTCCTTGCTTCTGGAGCCCTCTCTTTTCCCCTCTCTCTGAGATCCCTCCAACGTCAGACCAGAAGTTTCAAGTCCCTCTGCTGACTCCCACTCAGCCCCTTGTGTTGCATCCAAGTGCCAGATGGCACTCTAGGATCGAGAAGGAGCTGTGCCAGGCTCCCCTCCCTTTCTCTCCACCCTTCAGTCTAGGGAAAAGAGAGAGAGAAACAGCACTGCCAGATTTCAGGCTGCAGTGTTTGTGCCAGCTTCTGTGGTCTTCAGCCCCACTTCCAGCGGGATTGACATGGGAGGTACTGGCACAACCCTGGAGCAAGGGGTGGGTGCCAGGGAAGAGAGGACCTACTCTGAAGCTCCCCTCTGTGCCCAGCTCTGGGTTATAATTAACAACCAATGCTGAGGACACAACCACAGCCACTGCTTCCTCCATACTCCCCCTGCCCTGCTTCCTTCTTTTCTTGTTGGAAAATGTCTTGTTTGTCTGGGATTGCTGGCCAGCACTGGGTAACTGCCTGCAAAGGTCTGCAGGTCTGAGGGTGTAGCAAGCTCCTCTTGGGCAGGACAAGTGCCCAGACCCCCTGTAGTGAAATGAGGAGGAGGAGGAGGAGAGGAAAAGCAGAGCAACTGCCCTGCTAGAAAGTGGATCACAGAGGCTCTGGGCAGCAGAAACGTCCTGTTTGTGAGTCCTGCTGGGAGCATGGGGTTGTGTTTAGACAGCAGAAGGAATTTGGGGAGGATGTGATCAGATATTCCCAGCCTTTCTGCTTCAGATAGCTGTGTGAGCACAGTGCCTGCTGCTTTTGGCTCAGAACTGGCTGGCCCCTTGAATAAACCCTCCTTTCCTGGAGGGACTCTGGCACTTTTTGCTGGCTCTTCTTTATGCCCAGGGATGGGCATCTCCATTAGTACTGCCTCAGCTCTAGGGTCTCTGCTGTCACTACTGTGTCACAGCAATCCCCACAGGTCCTGTCCCCGGAGCATGTGTCTCCTCACTGCCAGGTTGCTGTCACTCAGCTCCATGGAGGGAGTCCATGGGGACTTGGCTCCTTAGTAGAGTCCAGGAGGAGACATGCACAGAAGATATGAGATGCATCCTGCTGCAAGAGGGCAGGTGATTAAAACAGAAACACTGATCACTGAGATTTTGCCAGCCTTCCTCCTCAGTTCCTGCTGAATGGGGTGCTGTTGTGTCCTTGCCAAGGATGCCAGCTGTGGCCAGCTTCCCTTGGCTGTGCTGGCCACATTCTGCCCTGCCCTGTGCACCTGGCTGCAGGGCTGTGTGACAGAGAGATGTGGCATCACCACTCGGCCAGCCTGGCACTGGCCACGTGAGCCAAGCTGGGGTGCCATGTGGGAGAAGAGAGCTGGCTGCATATTTGCTTGGAGGAGGGAAAGCTTCTAGTTAGGGACTTCTATTCCTGTCTGGGCTTGTTGCAGACTTCACGACATTCAGAGCAGGTGTGAAGCTTTTCCCTTACCAGGCTGGGGATGAGAGTTGAGAGTTAGTGGGAGGCTGTTTTCCAGCACTCTCATGGAGATGATCCATTGGTTTTACATTGGTCTCTTTTTTCCCACAGGATGGTCCATGATTTGCATTTTAGCTTGTGACTCTGTGTCATTCCCTTCCCTGCCCCAATTTCCACCTCTCCTTGTTGTGCTGTATTTAGATAAATCCAAGTGCTTGCAACAGTGTAGGTGCTCTAGAGGGACATGAAGCAGGATCAGGTCCTACAGCACAGGCAGTGCATCATGAGATTTTGAAAATCCCAGAGGAGGCAGTGCATCATCCTTCCCTTATTTGGCCACCAGAAAGCAGCTCAGAGGTCCAGGGTCCTTGTTATATTTGAAATGAGGGCATCCTCCCTGCTTGCCTTACTTACCTTCAAGGCCAGCTGGGCTGTGATATCCTTTGCAGAGGGAACAACGAACACCCCTCACAAGTAGATGCCACTTCCCTTGGAGACTGGGGATGCTCCCTGGAGTCTGACCCACAGAAGATGGAGAGGATTGGGAGGGTCTCAGCTGGGTTGTGTGGGCTGGGGACGTGGGGGCACATGGGGAAGGAGGCACATTTTCCCTCTCTCAGACCCTTGGTGTCTCCCAGGACCAGCTCCATATAATATATCTTATAGCAGGAGTTGCAGGGCCTGGTGCAGGGCAGCTTGCAGGAGCAGAGGGGGCCCTGTTCTCCCCATGACAGCCAGAACAGCGTTGGGGTGGTGGCTGTGGTGGCAGTCAGACACTGATGGGACAGGACAGCCGGGAGCCTGCGCACCGAGGGCTGCTGAGTTGACACTGTCCTTTGGTGCCCTCTCCCCAGCCCAGCGGAGCCCAGCCCCGGTAGGGCTGTGGAGCTGCCAGCTGCCATCACTGTCCCTCCAGAGCCATGCTCTGTGACAGATCTGCTTCCTGCTGCTGTGCCCAGCTCCCAGGCACCTCCTGGCCTCACTGCAGGACACGGGGGCCATGGCACAGCCAGGGTCCCCTTGGTGTTCCCTTGCAGGGCTCGGCTGGTGGAGCAGGGCCCCGAGGCATCGTGCTGTGTGCTGGGGGGAGCTGGGTGCATACAGCCAGATGTCCCCCTGCAGCTCTCTGCCACTGCCTCCCTGAAAGCCTCTGCTGTGTCTGCAGCATCGCAGGCCAGCTCAGGGAGAACCACTGGGCTTCCCTCCTCTGCCCCATTGCTGCATCTGGGTCACACTGGCAAAGGGAGCTGGACTGGCATGCTGCAGGCTCTGCCTGCAGCTGCTGAGCCAGGCTCTCTGGAAACCCTACACTTGAGGATTTGTTCAAGGGTCAGAAATTGCCTGATGCCTGCAGGGTGCTTTGAACCTACAAGAAGCAACCTGGAGTGTTCCCAAGGACTTCTGCAGTGCCAGCAATGTGCTGAGCCCAGCTGCTGCCTCTGTGCCTGCTCTGTCCCTGAGTTATGCCCTGTGGTGCTTCCTCTGGACCAGTGTAAAGCTTTCCATCCCTGATTCTAAGTCCAGCTGTCCCCCTCCACTGTGAGGCCTCTGGCTCTGCCTGCTAGGGCCAACTCATCCTGCTCAGCTGTGGTTTTTGGCTGCACTGCTTGGTGGGTCTCTCCTTCTTCCATCTCCCTGGCTGGGTGCCCAGGGTGATGCTGCTCGCCCAGGGCTGGGAAGCCCAGCTGCAGAGCCCTCACTTGCTGTCTTTCCCACAAAGAAATGCCAGTGTGCAAGCTCCATTGCCCTCAGATGTGGAAAGGGGGGGGTCTCTTCTCCCAGGCCCTGCCTCTGGTAGGGAGGGATGGTGCCCATGGTGGCGACAGCCCAGATATCCCAGCTCATCCTGATGCTGCAGTGCTGTGAAAGCCAGCACCTCTTGGGGCAACCAGCTCCAGCAGGAAACTCTCCTGGCTCTCTGGCTGTCCAGTCTGTTCCAGGTGGGTGATTCCTGTGTTTCTAAGAAGGCAGGGAAAGAAAATTAAAAGCCCAAGTGAGCAAAGCAGCCAGGCTGAGCCAGGAAACGTCAGAAATGCCTCTGTCAACACTGCAGCTGAGGCAAGCAGGCAGGCAGGCAGCTTCTTAATTATTGATGGTGCTTATAAATAAATGCTGGTGTAGGGAGGAGAAGGTTATAACAGAGCAGAGGAGCCACTTCTGGGTGGGGGAGGGAACATGAGAACTTGTTTGTTTTAAAGGTCATTTAGTTTTTGTCTCTGTTTTCCCTTTTTTCTGTAAAACTCGGTGATATTTGAGTTGGTGGATTATCTTCCCTGTGCATCTTCTTCTTGCACCTGCCTAACCTGGCCATCCAGGAGGAGAGAGGAAAGGCACCAGTGAGGGCAGTGAGAGAAAGAAGGGGGAGGGAGGGAGGGAGGGAGGAAACACTGTGGGAATGTGGGACAAACAGGCAAACCAGGAGACAACGAAATTAGTAGAGCAGCAAATCCCAACCCGAGTGTAAATAATTTTTCACCATGTGAAAAGAAGGTCTACGTAGGCTCAGATTTATCTTCCTGTTCCTGGAGCTCAAGCCCAGGCAACCTCTGATGTAAAGCAAGAGGAAAGTGCGTGACATGAGGCTGGGCAAGGACTAGAAGGAGAGGCAAGATCCTGGTTGGGGACTGGAATAGTAACCCAGTGTCTGCATAGCCTCAGGGACTTTTGCAGCAGGCTCTGGGTGGTGTGTCCCAGAAAAACCAGACAATCTGATGGCAATAGTTCTGGGATAAGGATCCCACAGCCAGCTGAAAACACAGGTACTCCAGTACTGTGAGGCTTAAGATTCCTCATAGGAATCTGAAGTGATTGTGCACAGCAGGACTTCACAACTTGGTCTGAAGCCCTCCAGCCCACAGAAGTGAAAACACAGGCACTGGGTGCACAATGGAGCTCCTTCTAGTCTACACCACAGCAGACTCTAGAGGATGATCTTCCATCTTCCCCCAGTCTCAAGGGAGCCACTGTAGGTGGTGGGCAGCAGCACCCCAGTGCCTGGGGCCTGAGTGCAGCTTTGGGTGCAGTTTTGCTCATTTTTCCACTGGAGCCTGCCATGATTACACACCTGCAGGATGAGCAGCTCTGCAGTGCCCAGGGGATGCAGCAGCACATGGCTGTCTGGATGCAGACTGGGTAACACCATGAGAGCCTCACTGCATTTCCTCTGTGCTGACACCCTGGGACCCCACAGCCACCCTCCAGCGACCCAGAATGACATCAATCAATCAAAATTCAGCCCTCGATGGAAATGGGCGGCTCCTGGCCAGGAGGGTGGGTTCCATAGCAAGGTGCTCCTGACAATAGTTGGGATGGTGATGGGGAGGAGATGTGACGGGAAGCAGAAGCATTCTCCCAGCCCTGTGGGTCCACCAGGTGCGTTCTGGAGGAGGGAGGAGCTTTGGGTTGCAGCTGAGGAAGTCACGCCTCTCTGCAAGCGGCATGGACACGCCAGCTGCGATCCGGGCTGAGGAGCTGAATGCAAAGTGCTCTCGCCCAGGGAACCAGCTGGCCGTGAAGGGCAGGCAAAGGCGGGCTGCTGGGATTCCCCAGGAAATGCCTCTCCCACCTCCTCGGCCCCTCGGCTCGCTGCTGTGGACAGCGTTCTCCTGCGGTGCAAACTTCTCTTCCCCAAAAATGCTCCCCAGAAGTTGGGGACGCAGTGCTGGAGGGGGGATTCAGCCAGGGGGTATTCCTGCCCAGCCCATGCTGCCTGTCCCACAGCTGAACACCTCTAGCACAGAACCATTCCTCTCCTTTCCCAAACATCTGGGATGTAGGAGGTGAGCAGCAGCACCAGCTCGACACGGCCCTGCCTGCTCCTGAGATGGGAAGTCTCGCCTCGCCATGGCTGCTGAGTCCATGGTTCCTCTCCACAGCCTCGTGTGTGCTGTGCAGCAGCTGCCCACGAGTATTTTCTGAAAAATCCCCTCACCAGGATTTCTTCTCCTGAGAAGATGAGAAGCCTCAGCTTCTCCATGTTTTGCTGCTCTGGAATGTGGTCTGGTGATTGTTTATCCCAACATGTGAACTGTTTTAATTTAATGACCAACCGTGGTCCAGCTGTGTCGAGGCTCTGAGGAGTCATGGGGTTTTCTTTATCATTCTTGCGAAGCTTTCTGATGTATCCTTTCTCTTTCTTTAGTATAGTTTTAGTATAGCATAATATAATATAATACAATATAATATAATATAATATAATATAATATAATATAATATAATATAATATAATAATACATCAGCCTTCTGAGAACATGGAGTAAAATTCTCATCTCTCACCTCGTCCTGGGGACCTCACAAACACCACAAGTGTTGGCTGCTGCAGGAACAGGGAGCCTGTGGTGCAGGGGAAGAGTCTGCAAGTGTAACCCACAATTCCAGATATGTGCATGCCTGGGTTTCTGGATTACAAGCGTAATCCATGTGTGGTGTGACCAGTCCAGTGCACACTATCATTGTGCATGTACAGTCACAGAATCATAGAACAGTTTGGGTTGGCAAGGACCTTTAAAGGTCACCTCTAGCTCCCTGCCCCTGAGGTCTCTCCCTCCCTGCAGGGCTCAGCTTGGACATGCTACATTATGTTCAGTGTCACTTGGAGATGGCTCAGCACCACATCTGATGGACCAAGCCCCACAGCTTTTGAGCCTGTGGCTCAGCATGCTGTTAATATCCTCCGCATGGCTCAGCTCTGCTACCACCACAACAATCCCAGGACCTTCCTGAAGTGAGTCCTATGGCACTCAAGGTGCAGCATGTCACGGTCCTGCTTCAGCCTGTCCCAAGGCTTGGGGAGGCAAGGGTGCCTACGGAGAGCTGGGCTTCTCCCTGACACTGTGTTCCAGCCTCCCAGGCTACTGAGAGTGAAACTCTGGAGCAAAGTGTGTGAGAAGAGAGATGCAAGTGCTTTCTGCTCCCCTTTTGCCAATGTCAGGTAGCTGCTTGGGGCTGATGCTGGCAGGCCCTTGCATTGCAGGTGCCCTTAAGGGACCTCGGGGTCCATCTGGCCTTAGGAAGGTGTTGCCAACCTGACAGCCCTGGCTCACAGCAAAAACCCCATTGTCTTTTAATTAGTTTCCCACTTCCTGCCATTCCTTCTGTGTGCATGTGTTAGGAGGTGCAAATGTGTGCCCAGGATACTGCTCGCACCTTAGACTGCTCTTTGATGTTTGTAAGGGAATGTAGGCTGCAATATTGGCAGCCTACATTCAAATGTGTGCTTAATTTCCCAAAGCCTTCCCAGCTAAGCATTGCCTGACCTGCTGCTGACATGCAGGGCATGCCAGGCACAAACATGGCAGCTACTGCAGCTGCAGCACAGTGTGTGAAGGTCTTGTCCTCCTGCAGCAGGGAAAGAGGAGCACGGGATGCAAGTCTGTGCACTAGGACTTCACCAGGAGAACAGGAAATGCCCTCTCCTAGAATCAGCAGCCTGGCACGGCTGCAGCACAAACTCCAGCACTTCTACTGCAGTGACCCACTTTACCAGCCTGAGGTGACATGGGCACCACGGATGACTCCACAGAATCACTCCTTGGTAGGGTAAGATCCATTTTCTCCTTCAATTCCAGAACGCTTTTAGCGCTACTGCACTTACAAGATCAGGATTTGGTTATGTTGACATCGTTGATTCTTGCAAGCTCAGAAAGGATATGGGAAATACTGAGTTTCATGTCTATAAAAGCCAAGAGCAGCAAAGGAGGAGGAAGAAAATGGGGTTCCCAAGACAGCCCCAGATGAGGCAGAGGAGCACCACTGCAGCAGCTGCAGCCCTGCTTACAGACCAGGTGGTTCTTAAGGTTTATAGGAAGGTGGTGCAGGAGGGGCAGCAGCCCTGCCAGCAGTGGGTGCTGGGGCTACTGCAAATACCCTGGGAGCAGAGTTATTTTCCCATGGAACACAGGAGGGGATGAACAGATCTGAAATGCCAAGGCATCAGGTCTTTGCTGCTTGCTCATCACACAGTGCTGAGAGCCCAACAGCACCTCAGTGGAGATGGATCTCCTTCCAACAGCTCCAAGAGCCACTGCTCTGTGGTGCCTCTGGCAGCAGCCCTTCATCTCCCATGGGAGTGGTGTCAGGGGCTCAGTAAAGGCATTACCTGGAAGGGCAGCAGCCAGAGCTCTGCCCTGTAAGGGGCTGGGCAAAAGTCTATGAGGTCAGTGACTTTTAAGCTAACAATCAAGCCAAAGCAGGTTAATTCCATAAGGCTGCTGCTGGCAAGCTCAGGCTCTGTTTTGGAGCATCATGCAGGAGCAGCTCAAGCCAGCATTCCTTTCCTCCTCCTCACACCTACTCTCCAACACCGAGAGGAGACATCATCTCCTGTAGCAGCTATTAATAAAGTATCACAAGAACACTCTGGGAAAGCTTTCCCAGTGACACAGAACACCCCTTGCCATCCCCACCTGGTGCTGCTGGGGCCCAAGAGAAACACAGGAATTGTGCCAACACCAGGCACTGATGCTGCTTTCAGCTGATGGCATGAACCATCCTCTGGGACTCCACATACCCTCTCCAGCACTCTACCAGCCTGTCACAAGGGCCCTGAAGCACTTGGTGTTCCAGCTAGGTGTTCCAGCTCTCCCCACTGCCCAGATGCAGGGATGTTAGGAGCACCAGTAGCACCCCTGCATCCAGAAATGGAAAGAATTTTGAGAAGGCACCAAGCAGCTCTGCTACAGTGAATGCAGGCAGGGTCTGGGATGAGCAGCAACCTGCCCTACTGACAGTGATCAAAGACAGGGACCTGAGCACCCCTCTGATGGCTGAACTCTTGGCAGCAGGGGCAGATGCCCAAGACCTTGGCTCACAAATCCCTTTGCAATAAGCCCTGCTTTAAGCTTCCTGGCTGGAAGCAGTGTTCACTGAACCAAAGGCTTGAGGTCTGCACTCTTGCTGTAGCTGTCAGTGATCTGGGGGAGAAGGGGAGGACAGCTGGGAGCACCACCAGCCTCTAAAGGCTCCCCATTCCTTCTGCCTCTGAGTCCTCACCTTTATATCTGGCACTCTCCAATGCAAAATCAGCTGCTGGAAAGATGAGGAGGAGCCACATTAAGCCACAGGGACCACATATGAGATTTTTGGCTGGACAACCACTGGTATATGGAAGAAAGCCCCCTGTCTGCTAATGATGCCCCCCAAAGTCCACATCTCTTTTCCCCCTAAGATAAGCTGTTCACTGAAGAGAAGGGAAATGAGGCTCTGCTCACAGCAGCTATTCCCCCTCCCTCAGGCAGACAGTTAAGTGGGAAGCCTCTCATTTGGACACAGCCATGCCCCAGCACATCCTCTTCAGTAATCTGTATCTATGTGACAGCCATTTCCTGCTACCTGTCCATCAGCATCACTGTGCTTCTACACCTCCTCCCTCCCACCCCAAAAGCAGCTACTGGTCCTCCACCTCCCTTCACAGTGACAGGCAACCCTACCTGCTGGTGAAATTCATTTGTGTCAGGCTGCTCTTGCTGCTCACAGGATGAAAACCTGCCTTGTATCACTATCCTGTTGCACTTTTGGCTCAGCTACCATTTATGATCCCTATTTTGGTCAATACTGTACCTAAAGTAATGATGCTTTGGCTAGGAGCTCTTAACACTGAAGTCTGAAATGTCTTTATGAATTGAATTTGCTGGGTCCATCACTGCTTGTGAAAAAGAACCAGTTTATGAGATGTGCTTGCCTCAAGACAAAGCAGGGCACAGTCCTGCTGCAGAGACCTCCATGCTGCAACACAGCAACGGTTTCCATTCACAACTCATTACATCAGTGCTGGTTTTTAGGTATGAGCCAGTAAGAAGCCAGAAGGAAGGACTTGCAAGGGAGTGGCAGGAAGAAACAGAGATAAGAACATTCATCCAAAGCAAAGAGGTGGAGAGGGGGACAATTTTGTTCCCTCAGTGCTGAGGACTGGCTTCAGCTCTGCCCATTACAAAGCCTAACAAGCCTGAGCCCACAAGCAAGGTGGGATTTCTCTAATTTCTAAATTAGAGTAGCATTTTTAATCAGAGGGGTGTCCTGAGTTCTGCAGTAGGAAGGAACTCCTTAGACAAGAGTACGTGCTGACTTCTGGAGCTGCAGGGGCAGAACGAACCCCTCTGCCAGAGCAGGAAAAAAAAAGGTGCAGCTACAAGAAACATCAGGTGATTGGATACTCTCTGCCTTTTAATGGCTTTAAGATAACAGTGCCAACTCCCCATGTTCTCACAAAATCTCTGTGCTGGTCTTGTGGCAAGATTTGCACTGTTCCATGAGAAGCAGGATCTGCTGTTGCGACTGGTGCTTTCCAAGGCTCCATCCCCAAAGGCTCGTGCTGAGAACAGGCAGCACCATTCTGTCAGTGGGGTCTCTGCTGATCCTGGATGGGCAGAAGTCCAGTGCTCCAAGGCAGAGGTTGCAGCAATGTTCAGCTGCCAGTCCTTTCAGATGGGCACAGTATATGCTTGGCATCAAGTGTCCAGCTGGGTGCATACAGCTGTGCTGGCACCAAAGCATCACAGTTTGCTCTGAGCGAACTCCAGTGCAGTGGTCAGGGCTCCCTGCATGCCTTTGGCATTTCCACTGCCCTTAGCCACGATGGGAGAGCCTCCTGCCCTCCCTTCCATCTGAGTACAGACAGCCACAGCCCAGTCAGCAGCAGAGAACCCAGGGAGGCAGCTCTGGGGAAGAGACACAGGCAAGTTATTTGTACTGTGGGGCAGCCTGCAGTCTATAAATAAAGAAAGGTAACAGCATCCTCTCCTCACCCAGCCTGAGGCAGTCCTGATCCTGAGGACCACAAAGGCTGAGCTTACATGTTAATGCTGTGTCTTGCCCCTGGGCAAACACTGCCTGGAGGATCCAGGGATATCTGTGCCCAGCAGAGACTGAAAGCACATCTGGTCCCAGTACAGGCATCTCAGGTCCTGCCCCTGTGTGATTAACCACCAACACTGGGCAAAACCCCAGGAAAAGCCTCCAGCAGGACCAGCTGAGCAGTGGGTGCAGCCCCCCTTGGCAGGCAGGTTCCCCTTGTCTCTATCAGGGTTCTGCTCACCTTGGACACCTGACAGGCACAGAACACCTCACCCGAAGCCTGAGGGCTGAGCAGCAAGACTGAGGTGCCAGGAGACTTGTCACACAGCTGGTTCACTACTTTCATTAGGATCTGGGGAAGGCAGGGAGAGCAGAGATCAGGCAACAGCAAAGAAGACCAGCATCCAGCAGAAAATGTGCCCAGCAACTCCCTCTTGCTGTTTGCAGCACCTGAGGTACAGCTGGGCAAACAAAGACTGTGGATTACTCACAGAGAGGGAATCAGCTGGGATAGTATCAATGATGACAGGCTGGTCGCAGTATTTTGCTAGCAAGATTTGTGCCACCTTCTCAGCCTGGAGGGAGAAAAACACAGCACTTTGAAGGGCTACAGGTGGCACAGGGTGGGCTGCATGGGGATATATCCATGTAATATATACACAAAGGGAATGCAAGCACTGCTCTGTAGGACAATCAGGAGATGTTTGATAGCAGAAGTCAAAGTCAGACTAGCAGCCTGAAATCTCTGTACAGCCCTCCTTCCCAAATGCAAGCAGAGATGAACCCCTGCAAAAGTGGAATAGCAAGTGACTCATTCAGTCCCCAGACTCTCTCCTAGAACCTATACAGTGTCACATGTCTCAGGAAGGCTTCTGTGGCAAGATGCTCCTACTTTAAGAAAGGGACAATTCTTCCTGAGATCTCTAAATTAGCAGTAAGTATTTCTAATCTGCTTTTAATGTAAATTGGCAGAACACAAACACATGTGGGAAGCACAGCAAAATCCATGTAGCTGGAGGAAAGACTCTGTCTTGTCACTGACTGTGTGACTTTGTTAAGCCCTCTGTGAAGACCATCTCATTTTCTCCATGTATAAACAAGGAGGTGAGGCCCAATGCCTATTGGGGATGGCCAAAAGTGCTGGTATGGAGCTCTCTGTTCTCACAGGGAGACATGGAAATTCTGCAGGTGCTAAAAGGCCACCCAGTCATTCTCTGCATTTTAACCAAGGGCCCCATAAACAACAGCCAGTGAAACCAACCCAACACAGGGTCTGTGTTGCACCATGAGTGATTGTATAGGCTTTCTTCTGCCTTCTGAAACCCCAGTGACTAGTGGCTCTGAAGTGTGACAGAGACATCATGTCCACTGCTGTGTGCCATCAGCTGGCTGCAAGTCAGTGTGCTGCTGCCTCAGTACCTGCTGCAGCTCCAGTTTCTTGACAGCTGTGTTGGCTGTTCGCTGTAGTGCTTTCAGGATGGTCTGCAGTTCTTTTCTTTGCCACTGGGGAATTGCAGTGCTGGCCACCACCTGCAAGACAATTTGCTCTGTAAGAACATTAAACTGTACCCCTAGACATACACTGCCAGTTCTCTGGGAGGTCAGGCTGGAGCATGGCGTCTCCCCAGACCCTGCTTTAACCAGGGCAGCCAGTCACAGTGCTGAGCAGCTTTCTCTTTTCAGCTGCCCATCCGCAACACAGCCACCTGGACACTGGCAAAAATCCTTGTGACCAAAGAGGCAACAGCAGGTAGCAACTTGCCCTTGCTACTGAGCACGGTAAGATGTGAACCTGATGGGGAAAGAGTGCTGTGTCTCATGTGCCCATGCTGTGTAACCCTTACTTTGGTCAAGTGGCCCACTTCCTTGGAGAGGTTCTGCATCTCAGGAATAGAGGTGATCCTCTGCTTCATCCGCAGGGAGACAGAGTCCACTTCCATAGCCAAGCACTGGCCTACTTCCCGGGCCTGCAGAGATGGAAGGAATGCATGCTTCAAATGCAGCAGCAGAAACAGTCCACAGGGATGGAGAAAGCAGGGAGACAGCAGGGTCATGAACACTGAAGTGCTGCTCAGAATCCAGTCAGAAGACACCTACAGATGGTTTAGGAATGACTGCTCCTGCAAGACTCTGAAATACAACATTCCTCTCTAGATTTGCAACCAACACTAGATGGTCACACTCAGGCAGACCAAGCTGTTGAGCTTTAGGTGATATTTATGGTCAAAATTCATGTTTCCTCAAAAATTTGCACCAAAATCATCAGGATTTCATTGAGGAAAAACTGGGGAGCTCTGTGGAGCATCTTAGAAATCTTTTTCCATTAGCAAATGCAATCTTGAAACTGCTGACTGAAGAAACAAGAGAAAAAACACCAACACTAAAAGAAACCTCATCAGCCATTGAAACATATTTCCTGAGTTTACATATCCTGATATATTTCTTATTGTTTTTCACCAACAATGCTACTATAAATAATTTAAAAAAAAATTATTACAAGTTTTTTTCACCAGTGCCAATCCTTATGTTTTGGAGCATTTCCTCCCTGCCAGATCTCTGTGCCCAGGATGGTCCTGCAAGACTTAAGGGAAGGAGAGCAGAGGACCGCTCTGCCTAGCTAGGATACACAACCCTTGTTCCAAGTAAATCTCTCTGCAGTCTCCCTTGTCTCATTAACACTTGCACAGAGCTCCTCTCAGGGGCTCTCCAGGTCAGCACTTCCAGCAAACATGCAGATGTGCCCTGCAGCTTTTTGTTCTTCTGCATGAAGAAAAGCCTCTCTGGGACACAGATGCACAGGGGATGGCCAGCCAAAAAGTAACAGATTTGAAGGGGTGGGCTTTGCCTTTAGTCCTTCCAATTCCAGTGACTATGAGTCACTCTCCTCTGATAGCAGCCTTAAAGGAAAAGGGAAGGCTTATGGGGCACCTGACACTTCCAAATACTCAAAGGACAGAGTGATCTCACAAACACAATAGTATCTTGTTCACTTTTTATGCAGAACCAGCCAGACCAGAATCACAGTTTAGCAGGAGAAGGACTAAAGACAGGAAGCAAAAGGGCTGTAAGAATGAGGCCAAAACCCTGTAATCATAAAGTGCAAATCCAGCTGTGATAGGCAGGAGGCAAAATCAATGCACCAAGAATTATACCTTAAAATACCTACTGGAGGATTGAAATTTATAGACCAGAGACTTCCTGATATTTTGTGCAAGTTTTTATCTTGGAAAGGGGAGTCTGAAGGGAGAAATGAAGGTCAAGGAGACAGAGAACTAGGATGGGAGGGAAAGGAGGTGAACAGTGAGGTACAGCAGCAGAGCTGAGTCCAAGGCTGAAGCAGGAAGCCAGATGTGGCACAGCAGGGAGGCTCCAACCAAAGCAGTGGGGAGCTAATTGTCTATGAGGAACCTACAAAGGCTGGTCGTTCTGGCAGTGCCTTGACGCGGCAGAAATATCATTTCCCTCTTTCTCACCTCTTTGGCTCGTCCCCCTGTCACTGCAATGACACGGCTAATGCCTTTGACAAGCTGGCGCTCGCTGATGATGGCCAGGTCTTCCACAGCGCCTGTCTGGAGAAGGTGCCTAGAACGTCAGCAGAGAATAGGAAAGAAAGCAAGTTGCTCTTTGCAAACAGAAATCAGGAACCCTGCTTTCTTTTTCAAAAACTCTGAAGTCCAGCAGTCCTTTCCTAATCCTAATCCCAGTACCTTGAATCCTTTTCCATCCCTAAAATCCGGATGGAACCTTGTCAGGCAAGAGACAGCAGAGTTGAGGCTACTCCAGAGGAACCTCTGTGCTCCCTGCCCAGCAGGCTCCAGCCAAATGGTGCAGCCAATTTCTGTCCTCCTTTCCTCTCCTTCAGCAGTGAGATGAATTGGTGTTTTTCTCCTCTACTCAACTCCTCTACCCCACCCCTCTCTTGTCAGGCCAGCTCACTGCCTGGCCAGCAGACTCCAGACAAAGGATAGTTGTGCAGTCTGAGGACACTGACAACCTCCCTTTTCCTTCTTGTTTATTCAATGCTGGGTATGAAAACTACAGTGTCTTGGGTTCTGTTACCACAAACAATCATTCCAGACATCTACATAAGAATTGATCATGATCATCTCCCATGTGCTTTCTTGTCCCACTACTCCCAAGAAGATCTCATGGGTAAAAAATTGCTCATTTTCAGCTCTATCTGCTCTAAGGCCAGTTTGTTCCTTCTTTTTTTTTTTTTTTTTATTGGTGTCAGCACTGTCTTAAGATAGATTAATTTTTCTTCTACTCTCATTACTGCTAAAAGCAGAAGAGGGTGAAGATAATTAGTTAAAATAATCAGAGCAGTCTCAAGTTCTCACAGCTGAATTGGAGTCTCCAGCCTGGCACCCAGCCCTTTTCTAACCTCAAAGACAAAGCACCATAACCCTGGTGTGACAAGTCACACACACCTTTCCCATCCTCTGCTGGTGCTCTGTGGCTTCCAGGTTGGTTTCAGACTATGAAGTAATGAAAAGTGCTGCACATTTTGTTACAGTTTGCTCACCCTGGAACTTCCAAAGCTTTGTAAATAGCCCATCCTGTCCTCACAATATTTTTCCAGTGAGGAAACTTAGTTTCACAGGGACAGGGATGTGAGCTTGTAGTGATGTTTCTACCTCAGCCACCAGTGCCCACACACATGCCTTCTGGCTGCAAGCAAAAGTCACTTACGTCCCACAGCAGAGCTCCACAGAGGTCTGCATTGCAGCCTTGGAGTCACAGGTCAGCACATTCTCCACAGGGACCCCCAGGGACACTATCCTCACTGGATCTGGATAGCCCTGACAGAGGAGACAGGGATCAGCAGCTAACAACATGGTTGTGCAGGGGCACTTACAGACTAACTACATGGCTTCAGGTGTCTGCCTCATTTTCCCCTATTCTAGAGGAGCCCCTGAGTCAGGGGTGGCACTACTTCTCCCCCACAACCAGCCACCAGTGGGAAAAAAATAATTGGTGACACAACAGGCTTTTGGTCCACAGGCATAAACAGCAAGCCTGTGCATCACCAGTCTCCATGTTTAACAACAGTGTCTTGAGACCTCATCTCTGTCCTGTTTTCCCATCTGAGTTTTGGGAGACAATTCCCTTGCAGAGAGATGTGTCAACATCTCGTGTCCCAGATGATTCCTGCTGAAGGAGAAGGCTCATGAAGATGTGTGCTGCCATCCTGTCATACCTCATCCACTGCACGGAGTCCCTCAACTCTTCTTGCCAGTGTGAGGGGCACTTCAGCCATATGCACCACCTCATTTTTCTGGATCAGGTCCTGAACCACTTGCTCCACTTGCTGCAGCTGCTCCACAGTCACATGGCCCTGAGGAAGCAAATCAGCCACACTCAGGAGAAGCCTCCTGAGAGGTACAGGAGGGAGATCTGGGACACAGCCACGAGATGACTCAGCTTGGGCACACCACTCTTCCCCTGCATCTCATCTTCTCTGCTTGTAAAAGGGAACTGTGAACATCATGGCCCTCCCACCTTCTCCTCCCATGAGAGATAAGGATTTTTTGATGCAAGAGCCTCAGCCAAAGTCTTCAAAAGAGATACTAGAGTGAGTGACAGGTTACCAGAGCCAGCACTCAGCCTCACCTAAAGCTTCACAAATACTCTCACCTGAATGTCCAGTACAAACATCAGATATGTGCCACAGCCAAGCACCATCTCTCAAAGACTCCTTTACACTATTTTGTGTCAGTCCCATGGCCACTGGCCTTGCTAAGTCCTTTCCCTTCTGACCCCCATTCATCCCCTCAGCAAGCCCTGCTCAGGGTCAAGTCAATGCCAATGGGCAGTCAAGTCCAGAGGACCAAGCTTCACTGCTCAGATAAAGTGTGACTTGTGTCCAAAGGAGTGATTATGGGGAGAGGGGACAGATCCTGGAGAGAAGAGCTGCACTGGAATGCTGGTAGTGCTGAGAACAGGGGACTGGATTTCAGAGTCACCTTGGTGTCGAAGTCGAAGCGCAGCCGCTCTGGTGTCACGTGGGAGCCCCGCTGCTCGGTGCTGTCCCCCAGCACGCGCCGGAGCGCAAAGTTCAGCAGGTGGGTGGCAGTGTGGTTCGTCATGCAGGCCAGGCGCCGTGCCTGCAAGCACACAGCACCATTAGAGGGACTGCTGGCTCTCCTCAGCTCAGGGGAGTGGGGCATGGCACGAAGGAAATGCCTCCTATCCCCTCCTATCGGGACAGGAGAAGATGGAGGAAAACCAACAGGTAGTACAGCTGTCAGATGAGTCATGTGACAGGGCAGATCTAACTCCTTTCTCCGGGGATCGTCTTTGTAAAACAGTAAAGGGTAAGCTGGATACTTTTGGACAAACCAATGGTGTTGGAATGTTGGGCGACACAAGACAAATTATGGACTTTGGACCTGGTTAATATGAGAGATTTGATAACAGGATACCTTTGCAAAAGCAAACAGAACTTTGAAAATTAGACCTAGATTGCAAGAAGATTAAATCAAACAGGTTTACCAGAAAAAGAAAATCCCATTAAACTCTGCAAGCAAGAGATGATGTTGTATGCACAAGTTTGTGTATGTGACTTTAACCTAATCATTGTAGTACACATTACTAGTCTCCCTGAAATAGTATATAAGTGTTTGTATCCCACAATAAAATTGGACTCTGATCACCCAGTCAGTCTCCCCGTCTCTCTCCGTTGCCGACACAATGGCTCACAAGGATTACAGTCAGCTGTGATATCTCCTTCCCACTGCACACTATGATGAACAACAGTCTCAAGAATACAAGGGACAAAGATCTGCTGTGCCTGGGTTCTCAGGGCATCACAAGGAAAAGGTTAAGAGCACTCAGTCATCACCTCATCCACAAAGAGCTGCACTTGGTCGCCAGCACGCAGGGTCTCCACAGCAGTGACCTCATGGATCACGTAGCCACCACAGAGATGAACTGACTCTACAGGGAAGAGTACATCCTGAGCAAAGAGAAGAAAAATGAGTTAGGACATAGGGAAGATACAAATATATGTGCTATGTACCTGCTTGACCCTACTGGGAAACACAATTCCCACTGATCCCTTAAAGACAGGGATGGGGTGGGAAAAGCAGAGAGAAGCTTACTGCAAACATAACCAAGATGTCCCAGACCTCACCTGTACCCAGCCACTCAATACACAGTATGCTGAGGCTGCCAGCTTGCAGTGGAGGGACAGTAATACCATGCAGGCTGACAAATTTTCTTAACAACTATGCTCATCCATGAGAAAATTAACAGCATCTCCCAAGGCGTGTCTCTGGCATCCAAGGCACCATTTCTGCCTCACTGGGATGGCAACAAAACTGGACCACCACTATAGCTTGGGGAGAAGTGCTGAGCAAGGTACTGTAACCCTCTGCAAGGCTAAAAAGGCCCAGGGGTGATTATCAAGACCAGGAAATGGGGAAAGGAGAAAACGCTGCACTCTGTGTAACTTCCCAGGACAGGGTCAAAGCTCTTCCTTTGGCAAGGCTGAAGGAACATGCTGCAGAAGTGGAGGTCCTCCCTGATGCTCTTGGGAAGAAGAAGAGTTTTTGCACTGGGTCTCAGGTTGGGCAGCACTTGCAGCTGTCCAGGACTGACCAGAGAGAAGTTACTCAGTTCACAGACTCTCTGATCAATGTTTGCCTTCTCTCAGCATTACAACCCCAGCTGGCAAGAACACAGCACACTGAAGGAAGACCTGAGAAGGTAGAGACTTTGGTCTTCCTCAGCAAGATGAAATTGCAAAGGGCTGTGAGAGACAACCACAGCAGCAAGAATGCCCTTGTGAAGTTACTGCTGATTCTGCCTTACCCCACCAACTCTGATGCTATGCCAAGGAAACTGTCAAGAGTCAGCAGCTTGCAAATTAACACAGCAGAACAAGCCATCACTTGGAGAATCCTGCCTGGCCTCAGAACCCATGGCAGCCTTGGGTTAGGCAGCAAAGGGCCTTACCTGCTGTCCTAAACGTATCATGTAGCCTTGGTCAGAGTCCTGCCCTCCCTGCTGTGCATAGAAGTTAGTCCTGTCCAAGATGACACCACAGCGCTGCCCTGCCCCAACCTCCTCCTGGAGACACTGATCTCTGTACAGCATCAGCACAGTGGCCTGGCACGGGCTGAACTCTGTCAGGGGGAAGAAGAGAGCAGCAGTTAGTGCACACAGCCTGTCAGACTGCAACAGGAAAGGAGGGATCACTTCCCCATGCCAACCCTGCCAACACTTGGGCTACACTGAAAGCTGGCACTTTGCCTTGGTAGGAGAGGAACAGCTACTGGCAGAAGGGACAAAGGACTGGAACTAAGTCACCCCTCACTCTCTTAATGACAGAGTAGCAGCTAAGCAGGTAGGGATACCCAATCCAGCTCCACATGAGCTTGGCAGAAGAAAATGTAACACAGACACATCTGCATCTTGCTGCACTGCAAGCTTGGCAAACCTGACTGACTCTGATGAAGATGGTGTGGACAGGGGACAGCAGGGATGTAAAATTCCTGGGTGCAGCAAACTTCTAACATGCTTTCCTGTAGGCTCCTTGAACCCAGATTCGGGCACTATGGACAAGTGGACCATGAGGTGGGTGTGCAACTGGCTGGGCACAGGGCGCCAGCGAGAATTGCTCAGTAGTTCAGTGTTTGACTGATATTCAGCTCCTGGCAGAACTACTTGGTGGCTGATTTAAGGGACACCACCACTTAACATCTTCATTAATGACTATCCATGACAAAATGGGATGTACCCATATCCCACTTAATAGGCAGGGACTGGCTGATACATTGAAGAACTGGACTGTTTTTGAAGGCATCTGAGCAGTCTACAGAAACAAACTGACAGAAATCTCAGGTTCTCAGGAGCAAGCTGAACACAAGCCAGCAGGGTGCCCTTGCAGCAAGGAAGGCTGCCTGCCTGCTGAGCTGTATGAACACAAACTAGCCAGCAGTCAAAGAAAGAGGTTATTCATCCCTATTTAGCATTTGGGAGACTACATCTAAAGTACAGGAAATTCTGGCTGTATGTAAAGAAAAAAACCTTTACACACTAAGAGTGATAAAGAACAGGGAATGGATAGGCTGTGAGATTTTTGGATAGGCTGTGAGATTTTTGTCCCTGAAGATACTGAAAACTTAAATGGACAAAGCTCTGAGCAATGTGATCCAACTGTGATACTGATGTTACTTTTAACAAGAAACTGGAGATCCAGAGATCCCCTCCAACCCAAATTATTCCATGATTCAGAAGCTGAGAAGGTGGGACAGCTCTAGTTTGGGGATTTGAGCCAATGTCACCGCTAGGCTTTTTTCCTCTGTTGTGCTCTTGCTGTAGTATATATAGCTTGAATTGCCTCCCTTTCTGCTTAGTGTGGGCCGCCACCAGCACACTGGGAAACAGGGAGTTGGCTGTACACAGCCTTCTCTAATTGTCTGTGACAGCCACCCCACCTCTTGCTCCCTGTGGCTTATCTTGATGCTTTCCCTGGAGCATCAGCAGCCTCAGTTACCCTTGGTGACAAAAGCCTGCGCTGGCACCTAGCGGCCTGCCAGGGAAACAGCAAGGGCACAGTTCCACACAGCCACCAAAACCCTTGGGTAACCATCCTTCTTTCTCCCGAGCATACACCCAGGAGCCTAATTACTGGAGACAGACTTATCTCTAGAAGAAATCAACAGTCCCTGTTTCACCACTGCACCCAGTGGTGCCATGCCAGAGCTCAGCCCACAGCCTTCCTAGGGACGTGCCAACAGCGCTAAGAAAAGCACCCAGTTTGGGATGAGGTACAGGGGTAGGGAACAGATGTGGCAGCAAGGTTTGGAGCACAAAGAACACGTTGTGCATGCATGGGGTCAGGCAGCAAAAGCAGCCACGTGAGGGACTCCAGCAGAGCTTGCTGTGCAGGGGGCCAGGCACTCACCGTAGTGCCCGTGCTGCCCCAGGGCGTAGGCGTACTTGGGAGAGTCATCCGTGGCAGGCACCCTGCTGCCCTGCAGCCGAGCCAGCGAGTGCACATCCAGGTGGGTGTTGGTGCTCCCTGGCTGTCCTGCCTGGGGGCCACCAGCCTTCCGCTGCAGCAGAGCAAAGGCACAGTTAGGTGGGAGATCCCTGGGGGCAAGCAAACAGCTCACTGGAGCTGGAAGGGTAGGCATGGCTTCTTCCACCTCCATGGCTTGTTCAGGTCCAGGCTGATGTAGGCTACTGCTAACTAAGCCCATCCCTTCAAGCCTCACAAGCACAGAATACCACTCTGCGCTAGCCTTGAGCCAGGCCATACCAACTGCTAACACATCCCTGCTGGCACAGCCTGCTGTGTGGCTGTGAAGGCCATTAAAGCTCAGGAGAGCAAGGCCTCAAGCCAATTACTGCACTAGGAAGTGGTGGTGGTGGGTGGGCAGTGCAAGTATTTCAGCACTACAGAGATCATGGAGATTTTGTAAACTCTTCATAAATAATTTGCTGCTTCAGCTGTCTAAGCTGGTTCTACTTTGTGTGAGAAGTTAGACTACATGACTAACAGAGGACTGTCCTAACCTATATAAATATTTCATAACCTTCACTCCAGCATCATAAAATACCTGAAGAAAAATCACCAACCAATGCTTCAGCTCCACATTCAGAAACAAGGGGATTGTGATGACACTGCTATTTCAGATTCACTTCCCCTTCAGGGAGAAGGCATGTAGCCCTGTGGTGCTCTGAAGAGCCTCAGCAGTGAAAGGGATCCTGCTTCCACGTTCACAGGAGACAGGTAAGGCTTTAAATTATTATGACAAGGCAGGTCTCCCTCTTACCTTTGCATCTTCCAGAACAAGTTCATTAAAAGCAGCTGAATCCAAACTGATTCCCTTCTCTTCAAGCATCAAGTCAATCAGATCCAGAGGGAATCCTAAACTCCCATAGAGAGACCAGGCTACTTCAGCTGTAAGACAAAAAGAAGGTCAAGAACTCTGTGAGAACACAGAAAGCAAAGGCATCTCAAGATTTGTCTGGATGGGACCAATCTAGTGTGTGCTTTGGTAACTGGATCCACCTGTATTGTGTGCAACTGCACAGTTAATGGGGAAGAGAAGCCTTGGAGCTCTTGCATGCGACTGAGTATTAATAATGCTCCACAGCCCCCTCCTTCCTGCTAAAATTCAGTGCAGCACATCCACACAGGCAGCTGCACTGGTTGGGTCCTGTGCTACTCCTCTCAGCTGTGTCTTACAATGACTTCATTGATCAGTCAGTAAAACAGCAAGGGAATGTTTCTAACTTGCCTGGTACCTAGTTTGTTGTGAGGACAAAGTACTAGAAATCAACTGCAATCTGAAGAAAGGAACATCTGCTCCTCTGTCTGGGGCTAGAGTGTCACAGAAAATGTAGGGGAGGCAAACATCCACCAGTTTTGACTGCAATGCTTGTGAGGACCTGGAGCAAACTGTCTCTAAGTGCAGCTTGTCAGAGGAGGGACACTCACCTGGGAAATTTGTGGAGGGCTCCATCTGCTGCACCGTGCGCTCGATGATGCGCCTCCCACGCTCCAGGGAGGACAGAAATGCGGCCTCGTTCTCATTGATGATATCCTTGATCTGCCCAAGGATCAGAAGGGTTACCCACATTGCAGGGAGTTCCCCAGCTCAGCTCAGCCCTGCTCAGTCATCTCAAAGCATATCAACCAGCCTTTTTGTTCTGCACGTATCCACCACAACATGGCTCTGATGCATTATTGAACAGTGCCAAAGTCATTGTGTCTCCTGTCACCATTCCTGTCAAAGAAATATTGACCATCCACATGGGGAAAGCTTTAGGCTGACAAATGTTCCCTATTGGGCATTCATATCTGTGACCCAATTACAACTGTATGTCTGGAACAGCCAGAGAAGTTGCTGTCAGTGGAAGCAAGCTGGACTAGCCTTAAATCATCACTCTACTTTAGACAAAGGGTACTCGGGTGAGGACAGGCTGTACTTGCACTCAACCAAAAAAGCTACTGTAGCTTTTTTAGAGCAACAGTCGCCTTACACAGCACATGCCGTCCCTGGTAAGGACCTAGTGGACCATATGGAAATCTGCCACAGATACTTGTGCCCAGAACATCTCAGTCCACCCACGAGAACGTGGCTGCGGAGGAGGCTATGCAAGCTCCTCCAGCTAAATCCCAAGGGCGGGATGATTTCTGGGCTTGAGAGCAGTGCCTCACAAAAATAATGAGACAAGGAGATTCCACATTGCTCACCTGGTTGGCATTCCTTGTCAGCTCTGGATAAGCATCTCCCTGTGGAAGTGAGCCTCAGTTAGTGATAACATCCTCAGAATCTTCCTCAGGGGATCTCAAAGCATGTCACAAACATTACAGAGGTTACTTGCATACATTTACACATGCTTGTGCTGATTGTACCATTGGTGACACTAGGCCCCCTCCCTCCCATCACAAGTGATATGGGGACTAGGGGTTTTTAATACTGGAATGCATAGCATCAGGTACACCTTCCTGGAGTTCTTTCCCATCCAAGACTGACTCCTGACAGCGTGCAAAAAATGGACATGGGGTTGAATAGGATGTGTGATGACCCTTTGTCCCCAAGACAAGTTTTACTCACCAGCACTTCCACTACAGTAGGCACCAGGGAGGCCAGGAGCCCAGGAGGAGCCTGCAGAACTTCAGAGCAAAAGCGCACAGCCCTGCGCAGCATCCGACGCAGCACCAGTCTGAAAACAGAGCAGGATTCCTCAGGCAGCCTTGTGAGCATCCCTGCCCAGCTGCCACATCCAGCATCCCCCAGCTCATTGGTCTGATTCATCAGCACAGGCCAGCTGCTCCCAACACTCTACACCCATCCAAGGGGAAGTCTGCAGACTGGCACCCCTTCCTGGCTCTCATCTTCCCATCTCCCCAAAAGCCCATGCACTCCCTATCTGGGGCCCACACCAGAACCTCTTCCCTGGCTGTTCATATTGCTTCCTAGATCTAACTTCCTCCACCCCCTGCCATTTCCTTATGTCCTTACTCTGCTCCAGAGAAGCCTGGGTAGATGCCATCAGTGATGCACACGCACAGGGTGCGCACGTGATCTGCCACCACGCGGTAGGCCATGTTCACATGCCCAACATCAGCATTCCCAACCAAACCTTGGTATCTGGGTGCCCTGCAGCCCTAAAAGGGAAAGTAGAGAGACAAGTCAGCAGACAGTAATGGCTGCAGAAGAAGTTTCAATGCAAGAGACAGCCAGCTTTGCTGTTTTTCAACCACCTCTGAACCTCGTGCACCTAAGATGTATTCATTAAATCCTTCCACAGCACTACAGACAAGATTTCTGTACCTAACACAGGTCAGTCAATGCCCTGGCACTGTGGAACATAAGACACTTTGAAGGAAAAATGAATCAGCAGTGCTGATATCCCAGCGGATTTCCAATCTGGAATTCTCTCTTTTTTCTAGAACATTGCATTGGACCTGGCAGGACATAACCTCCTGTCTCAAGATACTGCTCAGTACCCAGCAAGCAGTCTGTGTTCAAGGAGCTTTTGTTGAGCTGTGACTCTGAGCAGAAGCACCATCACCTTGTGAATGGCATCCAAGATGGGAGTGAAGAGATCTGTGTCATAGTTGGAACGTTTGTTCTGCAGCACTGTCACCAGCCTTTCCAGACCCATTCCAGTATCCACGTGGCGCTGCGGCAAGGGAAGGAGATTCCCCTCCACCTCTCTGACAACCAGGCAGGAAAAATAAAAGGCAAAACAGAAGCAAGGATCAGTTCATGGGCAAAAATAAGGAACAGGTGAATCAAAGAGAGTGGGGGAAGTGAGAGGGGATGGAAACAGTGGGTGACCCAGCATAAGGAAGCTCAGGCACAAGAGTGACAGCAGCATGCCTTGGCCCTGTCAGGATCTGACCATCACATAGTCAGGATAGGCTGCAATGTAAGGAAAAAGGCCTCCTCCTCCAGGCTGCTGCAGACCTCAAGAGATCTCTGGAATGCAGCATTAAGGGAGAATAGACAGTGAGGGTTGAAGAAGACAGGGAAATTAAGCAAAGGGGACCAAGAGCCATGCTGGACAAATCTCCATAGCTTCTCTCCTGCTCCTGGTATTGCCACCTTCTGGAAAACAGTGGTAAGTCTGAGAATATACACCTGATTTTGGAGTCAGGCTAGGTGGAAAGGCTCTGGAGTTCAGATGACATGCTGGGTACCTGCTGTACTGCATGAAAACCAAGTTCCAGATCTCCACTACATCGGGGCTGCCCTGGTTCACCAGTGCTGCAGCATTTCTGCCACCACCCACGTGGTCATAGTGGATCTCTGTACAAGGACCACAGGGGCCTGTGTCTCCCATCTCCCAGAAGTTATCCTTCAATGAGAAAGGAAGCACGTGACTGGCAGGAACCCTGGAAAGGCAAATAACAGAGATGGCAGTGCTGAGGCATACACACAAACCACACAGCAGCCTAGATCACAGAGAAAGCTGGAAGAAAGGAATCCTTTCTTCCTACTACAGACTCAAAAAGCAAACACATCAGAATTCCTCTGCTTCTCTGCTTCCTTCTGTTCTTACAGAATTACTCTCCTTAGTGAGATTAAGTGAGCCAAACCATACAGGACCCCAGTCTCAGCCCAGAATGACAGGCAAACACAGCCTGGCCCCTGATGACCAAGACAGGCTGTCCACTGGGTCTGTGGAGCACCCTGCTCTTGGGGCAGAGGCAAGACCCGAACAGCATCAGTGGCACAGAGCTGGCTGCCTTGGGTTCAAAGCCTACATCCAGCTGGAACAAGCTCCCAAAGCACAGCAGCGCTCTCTGCAATGGCTGCACCCTCTCACTGAAGCAGCCATTGCTTGCTTTCAGAGAACATACTCTCATGATGGAGAGGAAGCAAAGCACTGGAGATCCTGTACATACTTCATCCAGACCAGCCAGTTTTAGGCACATACCCACCCTTACCGACACTGTCTGAGAATGAACCAAAAGTTCAAGAGACCAGTGAGCTCAGAGCCCAGCTGACTTTTAACAGCCCAAAGAAACCAGAAACAAAATGGGTTGAAAACACACTCTCTGGCCCCTACAGCTGACCAACTAAAGAACAAATGCAAACTGTGGAAAGTGAGATGTCAGCACCTGCTGCTCAGAGCCTCTTCAGTGACACACTCACCCCAGGCGGAGCCACACGTCCCTGCACTCCTCATCTGCGCTCAGCCCCAGCGAGGGGTCACCCCCAAAGTAGGTGACGTAGAGACGATCTCTGGGGATCTCATAGACCTCTGTCAAGAGCTCCCAGGCCATGCTACATGCCTCCTCCTGAGCAGGTGGGGAACATAAATGAAGCACAGTAATTCAGGAAGGGTCTTTAGAATGGGAGTCGAACAACAAAGAGGTTAATTTCAGCTGCTTCTCTCCCTTTCTAATTTTCAGGTGTATTGCAAAGAGCAGGATGAAGGTCAGGAGAGTGAGACAGCTCACTGCTGCCAGTGGAAAACTGACATTCCTATAATGTTGTGAGACCTTCAGCATGGTGTGCATCTATGTACTAACTGGCAGAGTTACATGGATTGTTTTCTTTCCAAAGAAAAAATGTATTTGCAACCTAAAAATCCTAGCATCCTTTACTCTTCTTCCCTTTTCAAACTTTCTAGTACTAAGTATCAAATGAACTGGTAAGCTCTTTTCACTATATTAAGTGGTCAACACTGGCATTCTCACAGAAAACTTTGATTTTTACATGTTGGTCACAACTTTGGCAGGCTGAGTGCTTCGAGAGTCTGCAGGACACATTCAGCGACAGAGACCATGAGCTGACCACCGCCGTTCCAGGCCACGGAGCTCCCAGGAATTAATCTGGATCTTACCAAAACACCTTCTGCACACAGTCCTATGGCACTACAGCACAGCTCTGAAAGGCAGGCTATGTTTTCCCCTAGAAAGGGTTCACTCCCATCACCTCACCTTAAAGTAATCCCCAAAGGACCAGTTCCCCAGCATCTCGAAGAAGGTGTGATGGTAAGTATCTCGGCCCACATCCTCCAGGTCGTTGTGCTTCCCTCCTGCACGCACACACTTCTGGCTGTTCACCACGCGCCGGTGCTGGGCCAGCTCGCTCCGGGGGTGCACCGTGCCCAGGAAAATGGGCTTGAACTGGAAAAGAGAGACACCCGCTGGGGACAGATGCCACCCAGCGCAGGGACCTGCGCCTGGGGCTCCTGATACACCGAACGGGCCGGGCTGGAAGGGACCACGGTGGATCATCTGGTTCAACCTCCCCGCTTAAACAAGTTCGTTCTAGAACACACGGCACAGGATTGTGTTCACATGATTCTTAACTATGGCCAGCGAGGGAGACTGCCACAGCACTACGAGAGGCGCCCGGGAGGACAGCAGCGCGGGCAGCCCAAAGCAACGCCGGACATCTCCGTGGCAGGGGCACCCTGAGAGGCGGAGCGCCGGTGAGCCGGAGGAGGGGAGCGGGGAGAGCACCTGGTTCATGCCCGCGTTGACGAAGAGGAGGCGCGGGTCGCCGCGGGGCCGCACGGGGGCCGAGGGCAGGCGGCGGTGGCCGTGGCGCTCCTCGAAGAAGCGCAGGAAGGCGGCGCGGATCTGCCCCGCCGAGGGGCAGGCGGCACCGCCGCGGCGGGGGCTGCAGCGCCAGCGCCACGGCACCTCCAGCAGCAGCCGCCGCCGCAGCCGGGCGGCCGCAGCCATGGTGCCCCACGGCGGATGGCAGCGCCGGGGCGCCCGGAAGGGGCGGTGCGAGGGGAAGGCGGGACGCGGAGGAGCGCGGCGGGGCTGCGGAGAAGCACCGCGGCACGGTGGGAAAGCATCGCGCCGCTGTCGCCGCGGCGCACGCGCGGGCCCCGGTCACAGCCCGGGCTCGGTCGGGGCGGCCATCCCATCCCATCCCATCCCGCCCCGCCCCTCCCGTCCCCGGCGAGCGCCGTCCCCGCCGCCGCCGCAGCGATCGCTGCCGCCGGTCGCGGCGGGCGGGCGCCATGGCGGTGCGCGGGGTGCCTTGCCTGGCCTGGTGCCTCCGCCGAGTCGGGGCCAGCGGCGACTGGCTCCTGCTGGAGGCCGGCACGCAGGTGAGCCGCGCCGGGCTCCGGCCCTCGGAGCGGGCGGGTGGGCACGGCTCTCGGGGCGCAGTTTGGTGCGGTCTCGTGGTTTCTTACAGAGCTTCCCAGGAGGGAAAAGCGCCGCCTCGTCCCGCTTAAGCAGCAGCCTCCGTTCCGGGCCGTTGGGAGCGGCCGCCCGGCCGGGCTGCCCGAGCGGGCGCCGTTCAGCCCCGGTAACGCCCGCCGTCGGGGAGGGCGGACCCCGGCGCTGTAGTCGCCTTGGCCAAGCCTTCGCTTGTTTATATCTTTAAATTCTTCTGTCGTATTTAGATAGAGTTGTTTGTGTGACAGTAACGTAAGTGAGGACGAAGGGAATCCGTAGCGTAATTAGCAAAGCGATGCTTTTGGCGAGGTTAACAGTCCTAAGACATTAGGTATTCAGGTGTAAACGAGGTCGCGTTTAAATTGTATTGGTTATGTTTTGGTGCGGTACAGGAATAGCCATTTTCTCAGCGATCGTGGATTTTAGTTGAAAAATGGGCCCTGGTACCCTTCCCTAAAACCCAGCAGGCAAAGATATGTGATCACGTTGGGGCAGTGTAAAAGGATTGCTGTTCTGGTGGTCAAAATCGGATGGTGTGGCTGATGCTGTTGCCAAGGCCTTGTGCTCACACACTGCAAAAAGCTCTCATCCAAATGTGTGCTGTTGTTACTCTCCCATCATGGATTCGAAGCCCTGAGATGTGCAGATCTCCTCGGTGAAGGACTGGAGGTAACAACTTACAGCCAGGGCACTGATAAATGTGCAGGGAATCCAGTTTGGGATGTTACTGCTCTGATTGTCTGCACAGCCGTTGTCATTCACAGCAGGGAGGCTGATGGCATTCTGGTGCTGTAGGTGTGCCAGGCCACAGAGCACACACTGCTTTTGCTGGAGATTTAAATTATAATCATAAAATATCCTGAGTTGGTAGGGACTCACAAGGATCATTGAGTCCAGCTCCTGACCCTGCCCAGGACAGCCCTAAGAATCACACCACATGCCTGAGGGTGTTGTCCAAACACTTCTTGAACCCTGTCAGGCTTGGTGCTGGGACCACTTTGGTGCCAAAGGACACAGCGGATGTGTGGGGATGGGATGTGATTTGCCAGTACTGCTGTGAGCAGCACTGAACTCCAGCAGGTGAGGGGTGACATCTTGGGCCCCTGTTTGCCAAAGGAACTTGATCAAGGGGGAGTTTTGTGACTGACCCTGCTTGCTGTCACTTATATTGGTATGTGAGGTCCTGCAGATGTGTGTGACTGAGCCCTGAGGATGCCACTGCAGGGACAAATGCAAAGCTGGTTTTATGTTTGAATCCTCATGAAGAAGGGAGTCTTTATCCATTTGAGTCTCTGTACCTCTTACATACGCAATCCATGCTGACAGAAACATATATGAAACCTGTAAGAGGTGGGCACTAACATGGTTAAGTTTGCTTTTGTCATCTTAATTTGATTCCTTGCCTTTGGTTATGACATGGGGGTCTGAGTTCTTGCTCTAAACTCAAGGTGAGAACTGCTCAGGTAATGCAATGCACACATGAATTAAGAGAAGTGTGCAGAGGAGGCAGCAGAGGGAGGGAGAGCAGGGATGTGCTTTAAATGGCAATCTGAAATTAGATGAGCTTTAATAAGATACTGTACAATAGTACAATTAAATTATGTCCTTTCTTCCAGAAGATACCATTAAGAGTCTAATCCAGTTACTTAGATCACTTTTACTACTACTTTATGAGCTGCATCTGTAGCTTAGATTCTGAGCCATGAGATTGATAATGTGATTTATACAAGTATTGTGTATTTAGGGCAATGTTGAGTGTGCACTTTTTTTGATGGCAGCTTTCCGGACAATTTTTTTTCCTATATATTTCCTGTTCACAAATGGTTGAACAGATGCAACTAGCAAAAGAAGAGGGTAAGAAGTAATCTTGAGATCCACACACAATAGTGCTAGTTTGAAGAAATGGTTAGATAATGACTGAGGTGGGACACAGATGGTTTGTGAGCGGCTTTGAGCAGCTTTGGTGCTGAGGAAGATTTCCATAAAACCAAGGTTGTAATGTGCCTCAGAGAAATCAAAATTTCCTCAGTGGGAGAGAAAGATAATACTTTGTAAGCTTCCATTTTCTATATACTCTTAAATTTAAATGAAAAAGAATCATATTATGCCAAACTTTTTGGAATAACCATAAGATGTTGATCGAGAGTTTTGCTGTACTTAAATTGAAGTGCCATAACCTGAAATGACCATGTCATTACTGATTGCAATAACTACACTACTTTATTTTTAGGTGACTATTGGCCGAGGATTAGATATCACGTACCAGCTGGTGTCAAAAACCTGTCCCCTGATGATCTCTCGTAAGCACTGTGTCTTCCAGCAGAATGCAGAAGGACAGTGGACTGTCAAGGATAACAAGGTACAGAGACCAATTGAAGACCTTGTACTCTGAGATTCATTGAATAGAATCCATTGTTTTGGATCTAGCAGTGAATAGGCTGTGGTATAGCATAAGTGGGATAGAAGGTCCATGGGAACGAGTTTTACCTGTTGTGCACTTCCAGCAGGAATCTTCAGTCTGCTGCAGTAGGGATGCAGACTGGATTACTTTCTGTATGTAGATCCACCTCTTGGTTTAGCATTTTTCAGACCAGTGTGGCCTGGCCAAGGGCACCTTGCAGTCTGTGAGCTTGTTTGGTGTCACTTTCTTAAAAAAATATCCTACATGAATTTTGACATAGGATTTTATCCTTTCAAAAGGATAACACTCTTGTAGTGCTAATGAAAAGATAAAGTGCAACTCCTTATTGTAGTGACAGAATTGCTTTAATTGTAATCAACTTCAACAAGAATCTAGTGTTAGAAAAACCATGCTTCATGTTGTGTTCAAATGAGTTTCTCCTGAAAGTTCTTCTCAGCTGATTAGGATAAAATGTTGATGTCAGAGTCCTCAACTGGGTCTCACTTTGACTTCAGTAATCTGTTTTTTATATCGTGATCTCCACTTTCTCATTTGATCTGAAAACAGTAAAATGAATAATTTGGTTTAAAACAGCACTGGTAGAACAAAAATGTTCAACACATCACGCAGATTTGAAGGATGTTTGGGTTGACAGCATATTAGTCAGAAAGGAATGGAGTGGCTACTATTAAAATTACACTGCTCTTGAACAAAACCCTCTTGTAGTACATGTATAAACTTGAAAACCTAATGCTAGTGCATGATAGGAAACATCTGCCATAGATTAACTATTAACACTTCCTGTCTGTTTTCACTGTTGACCAGTTGGTCAGCTTGTTTCATTGAATCTAATTGAGACATGTCAGTTCCTAGTGTTTCTGCAGTTCATCCAGAGCATAGACCAGTTTTGCTGGTTTTGAAAATTATTTCTTGAGCTAATTTTGAAACCATTTTTGTGCTTTGAACATTATCTCTAGAAGAACATTTTCCTTCTTTACACTCTCCTTGTATTTAAGAAAAACTTTGTTTTCTGCAAGGAGTATAGCCAATGCTTCTTTCTATTTCCCATTTTTTTCTGGAATTTCAGGTAACATTAATTGTCAGGAAAAATTACGGTAGTATTCTATGTTACTGACAATGATCTATTGTGGAGACTTTTTATTATTTAGTTCTTATTTCTGAAGCTTTTGTGCAGGTTTTTCCCCTCAGAGTTCATTGTTTTCCTTCTGCACAAGCACATATGTCAGAATGTTGTTCTTGGTGCTTGTACACAAAATCTGTAATGCAAGAATAATGTGCAATAAATAATACAGTGCAGTAACTGTAATAAATGCAACACTGAGCCTGTCAACTGAATATTACAAGGTTTATTTGAAGAGGTGGCTTGTTCTGATTGAAGCACTGAAGAGGTTGGCTGTGTTTACTTACAGTTGCCAGAAATAACTTTCAGAGGATGCTGTAACTACATATTAAATTTTGGTGGTTCTGTGTTTATTGGCAGAGTCTAAATGGAGTTTGGCTTAATAAACAGCGCCTGGATCCATCAAAAGTCTATCCTATTGCTGAAGGAGACCGTATCGAGTTGGGAGTGCCTTTGGAAAACAGAGAGACTGCTGAATATGAGTATGAAGTAATTAAAGAAGAATGGGAGAAAATCAGACCCTTTTTAGCCCAGAGAAGTGACCTGGGGAAAGCTAAGAGTTCAAGACCTAAACGTAAATTTAGTTTGGAGGAATTGGAGACATGTGAATCAGAAGGCCCTTCAAACTCCAGATGCAAAAGAGACAGAATGTGCTGTGGCAATGAACCTTTAGATAAATCATGGGGACAGGCAGAAGAGGCCAGACGGCTAACAGAGAAGATGGATGTCAAGCTGCCTTCTCCTGGGCCCAGTGAGGGGGACGGTGCTCCAGTGCATGGTAGCCCTGTTCACTCCAAAGCTGTGACTGTCCCCCAGCAGGACCAGAAAGGCTCTGATCTTGTAGAGTCATGGACTGGCTTGAAAAAGCTGAGGAAATCTCTAGAAGATACAATGAAATTAAAGGTCAAAGTGCAGGAGAAGCAGACTGCAGTTCTAAATGTCAAGCAGAAGCGCAGGAAATGTGATCAGAAGGAGATCCTAGTAATGGAACAGGAGCTGCAGGAGTTGCAGAACCAACTCTGCATGGAGCAGGAGCATCAGCAGCAGCAGGTGGAAGAGCTGGAGAGGACATTCTGTAAAGAGCAGCAGAAGCTAGAGGTGTGGTGGCAATAATTTTGACCTGTGTCTTCACTTTGATGGAATGCCTCGTGTAAGGCATTGATCCAAAATAGCCCTTGAACTATACAGTAACAAAAATAGTGCTTGTGTGATTTACCCCTACTAAAGTTTTCGTGGAAGCATTTAACTTAGCACGTATCACAGTGCACATACAAAAGAAAGTGGAGAGAGAAAAGAGATTTGACTGCATGGGGAATTCAGAAAAAGGTGCAAAATAAAGCATTTCAGTTGGTAAAGAAGCATGTTTTTAAATGAAAAAATGAAAGCCGTGGCCTGATCTCTCTTGCTTATAGAAAGTAGAAAAATAATTACTTGAAGTGTGAATTTCTCTCAGTATATGGCTGAAATAAAGCCCAGTTTGCATGGCAAGTGCACTGTTTTTACAGTCAATGAAATACTGCATGCCTTAATCCCTGGGGGGAACGAGATTATTTTCCTACTTTCAAAAAACCCTTTCTTGAAATCTGTAAGTACCTTTAAGCAGTAAGTGTATGTGATAAGTTGCTTTTTTGGTAACAGACCAAAATCTGTTTGAACTCGAGACCACTCAAAATCAGGTTTAAAGAAAGTGAGGATTCATCTTGGAGTGAGTCTAATAATTTATTAGTTACTTCCTTAAAGTCCATTGCTAAAGACAAGATACCAGTATGAGAAGTACAGAAAGTTTGGAGTTGTGTCCTTAGAAACAATGGGACATTTACCTGGAGCTTTAAGTATCTCTGAAGTCTTTGAATGTACTCAAAGACAGAGTTGCATCTTTTAGGCTGTTGCTGATCTCTTTGCTTCTATGAATATGCTGGTGCCTTTTGAGTTAGAATAATGTGGAGATATTCCAAATATGGAACTAAATGATATATCCATTTTAACTCATCACAGTAAGTGATAGCTCTAATTTCTGTTGTACACATGTAACCCTAGAGTGGAACATCTCACTGTTTATTGAAAATCAGTGTTGTTTCCTTAAGCATATCCTCTAAAGAAAGTGTGCAGTGTATTAATTTTCTCTCTTATGTTCCTAAAGTCTTTTTTTTTTCCCCCACTTCTTACCCAGGGAGAAAAATGTCAACAAGGGGAAGAGAATCTGAAGGAGCAGCTGGCCCAGGTCCTGCAAGAGGCAAGTGATTATGAGTCTAGGTTTGGTCTAACTGTGTAACTCGGATATTTAAATCTTTCCAAATGTTGTGGCCTCTTGGTAGAAGATAGGGACTGTGCCTTAGGTGGCTGAAAAAACCTAACTGAAGTGAAAGAATAACCTGGAAGAGGGAATGCAAAGTGTGATGGCACTGGGAAGGTCATAAATAACTGGCAGTGCATTCCAATTTTAAGTTAAGGATAAACTGCCTTAACACCTCAACTTATATGTGTTGCTCTTCTAGGAGGAGAATAGAAGAAATGACTGTGACCATGTATCTTTAATAGGGTAGCTTAGAATGGTACTCTTATAACTTCTGGAATGGTGTTGTTACAGCATCGTGCTTTGATGGAAGAACTGAATCGTAATAAAAAAGATTTTGAGGAGATAATTCGAGCCAAGAATAAAGAACTGGAAGAAACCAAGGTAAGGAATAACTGCATTCTTAGTTTTATTCATAAGTGAAACATGATATGCTGCATGAGCAGAGGAGATGGTTTTTTTAACATTTGTCTTGGCTCTGCCTGGCCTCCTGTAGTGCATAATTTCCGTGTTTTGAGGTGGCAGCTGACACTGGAAGAGGGGGCACCTTGCCCTTTTCATAAATTGGTGTCAAACAGTTGTTATTTGATCTTTCTCAATCATAAAGAAAGCCCATAGCAGCTGAACAGTGCATTTTGGAAGAGAAATGGTCCCATTGCACCCTTTCTTTGAAAAACAAACAGTCAAAAAATCAAGCCAGAAATAACAGGAAAAAAAATCCACTGACAAACCAAAAGTGTTTGAAAAGTGAGGTGCTTCATTTTCAGTTAAAGTGTATTCAAGTAAAAGTGCATTGTGACAGCAGTTCCAGAAGGGATTGTAGGATAGAACTAACGTGGAATTTGAATAATGAATGAGATAAACCACAGTTCTTCCTGCCCTTGACACAAAGTGATGAGTAGAAAATAATTAAGGAGATCCTTTCCTGTGTCTTACTTTTGGAAGTCATCACATTGTCCACCACTGGCAGTTTGCTTTGTTTTTTAATGTAATCTTTGGAAATTTGTTGCTGTTTCAACTATAGCTTCAGTTAGTAGAATTTTCCTGTTATTTTTAGAAGATAGAGCAGGTACTTAGCCTAATCAGCCTAATTTAACTCTTAACAAGCAAACAAAAAGATTATTAGGTTGTTAAATGCAAGTAAATGTTTTAAACTTTATTCCTTCCTTTTTTTTAGTATTTGAAGTATTTAGTCTGTTGCGTGTTGTGCTTTTTATATCAGACACCAAAAAAAAAACTGATTAAAGCCAAACTCTTGCTAGGAACGGGTTGAAAAAGATTCTGAAAAGATTGATCTGCTGGTAGTTCCTTTAGGCTGAAGGGAATTTTGGGTAATAGCTGTTCTCTCTTCCAAGTTCTCTGTAGTGGGTGGGAATATTCCCAATACTGCTGAGACTACAAAGAGGAAAGAGATTACAGATCTGGGTATGTGATAGATATCCACTCCACTTGACATGTGGAGATCTGCAATATGATTTTCTTCCCCTGCACACACTCATGCCAGTTGAGAAAAACCTTGTTCTTTGTTGATACACAACAACATGTACTTTTCCACCAGGAGGAGAAGGAGAAGGTGAGAGCCCAAAAAGAAGAGGTGTTGAATCAGATGAATGATGTGTTGGAGAATGAGTTGCAGTGCACAATCTGTTCTGAGCACTTTATCGAGGTATGTTTAAACCTGTATGGGTTTGCCAGTAAAAAGAGACTTGAGAAGCTTTCCATAGCTCTAGTAACACAATATTTAAGCCCTTTTCCTTACTTACCTTGTTTAACAGTCCCAACAGACCCACAGTGAGTTCTTATGGGAAAGAGTTGATCCAGAGATCTATTCTGTCTGCCCTGACTCTTCTTTGCTTGACAGCAAGTTCAGCTTTAATGTCTCTATCTGCATAGACAAGAGTGCTTAATCCTAAAATGCACATAAGTTTGGAGCACTTGTGTAGGTTTTTGAACTGGTTCCCTGAGTTGCTGCTGACAGCTGCTTGGGGACAAATTATTTTGTAGTGGACCTTGCTTTAAGTTGACTAGAGTTGGACTGTTTGAGGTTTAGCTGTATGAAGAGGTTAGTAAAGGAAGGGAGGTATAGTATTCAGTCAAGTCCTGGGATGTTTATATTGTTCAGATAAACTTTTTCTTTGAGAAATTGGCCTGTTTTCATTTGATTCTACAAGTAATAGGCTATGCTTGTCGTGTAGACTGTTATTTTTGTTTATGTTTTGCTATAAGGTCAATTTCATTACATTATTGTTTTACTATGGGAAACCTGTTGTGTTAGCCTTGTTATAATGGCTTAAGAGCTAGCTGAAATTTTAATTTCTGGTTTCTCAGTACATTAAGATGCTATTTTGCAGTATCTGAATTTTTTCCATAATTTATCCTATACTGATGTCCTTCTGCTGAATTCCACAGGCAGTGACTCTGAACTGTGCGCACAGCTTCTGCTCCTACTGCATCAATGAGTGGACAAAACGTAAAGTGGAGTGCCCTATCTGCAGGCAGGAGATCAAATCACAGACACGCTCTCTGGTGCTGGACAACTGCATTAACAGGATGGTAGAAAAACTGGATGTGGAAATGAAAGAGCATCGCCTGAGCCTTATCAGAGAGCGGAAAGGTGAGAGGTGGGTGGATGTGGCACGATGAGTACAATCTCTTATTCCATCTGTTTTGCACAACTTTCTTTGGCACCTATATACCAAGAAGATGCTCAGGGAATACTGCAGAAACACTAAAAAAATAATAATGAGGTCTGTCTACTAACTAGCTTTACTGCGTAGTAAAATAAATAAGTACAAAGTTTGGAAAAAGACTTCAGTATGAATTCCATGGTCTGGCAGGAAAACTTAGTTTAACTATGCTAAAGGTTATGCTCTTTCAAAGAGATCTCTTAATAAAAGCAAAAATACATAGAATGGTCCTTGAAAAATTTACCAGGCACTTTTGATTAAACTGCAGAGTACATAATTACAGAAACTCAGCAGACCTGACAAGAAGCTCTGAATTCTTTTCTATGTGCTAGATTTATGTAGGAAATCTCTGAAAGAGACACTGGTATATCATGTAAGTATGACTGAACTGACAGTTGCTCTGACATGTTTATTTTTGTGGAATTAAAGCCACTGTGGCTTACAGGCATAACATCTTGCCTAGTTGTTGCTAAAATACTGTGCATCATGGTGGTTGTTTTATTAATAACCCCAGTATGGGTTATTTCTAGTTTGCTTCCTTCTAAATTTCTTTGTAGAGCACTTGACATTGGTATCTAGGTGCTGAAATGTAGATGTCTGTTCCTGCTACCCCTTAAATCTCTGTTGCTGTGTTCTCTTAAGTAATTGTTTTGTTTTCCCTTCATAGAGATGAGTGCATGATCCTTAATTTTGCAGTGTATCAAATTGTATTTTTACCAAAAGAAAGGTGCTTTTGATAGATGTGCCATGGTGACATAGAATGACATCTCTAAGCAGTGCTGGTTCAAGCCTGAAATGATAACCTATGTAAGCCTTTCTGTCTGATTCCCTCAGGAAGGGCTGCACTGCTGAGAGGCTGCCCGGCTCAGCTACAAGGATTGCTTTTACCTCTGTGGAACTGAGGCAGCCCCTGTGCAATGCATGCATCTGCAGAGTGCCACAGTGCTCCTAGCTGTCTGCTCAGGTGGCTGATGGGCACTGGCTGAAGTGGTGCCTTCAGTGCAGCCCATTGTGTGCTACACCAATGGTCTTCATCCTTGTTCAAACAAAAAGCAAATGAGTTCTTAGCCTACCTTCAGAAATAGCTACCAGTAGGAAATAATTTACATTTACTGTGACACACTTCAGCTGGAAGGTGAAATGGTTTCTGTGCCTCTTTTTGTGCAGTGATGGAAACATTTTGATTGAAACGAAGATAACCATTTGTCTATTTAAAATTAATTCCTAAGAAATACCTATTAAAAGAAGAATGATATTGGAAGTGGCACTTGAGAAGCTGTCAAGGCATTCCAAGAAACCTTTCTAGGAGTCTTAGTAGCCCCAGCACTAGAAGGACAGCTTGCAGTCTTAAATAGATGAAGCTTTTGATGAGGCTATAAATGTCCTGAACAATCAGTACCTATTTGAAAGCCCCTTACCATGCTTTTTCTTTCCTTTTCTTACCTGGCAAGACACTGAAATAGCCACTTCCATTGCCTGTTGTGTCCCTGTGAAGGGGTGGAGAATGTCTCCTCCTCACCTGTGTTACCTTAATAGGAAAAGACATAGAGAACACTTTTGAGCACTTAAGAAAACAAGCAAATAAATAACTCCCATTCATTTGGTTTTTTTTGCTGAAAACTGAAATGAAAAAGGCCTATATCGTGCAGCTTGAAAGATTTATTGTAAACTGACCGTGAGAAGCTAAAATATATTTTCAAAGACAAGTAGTAATTTAGCACTTGTGGGTACAGTGGTCACAGCTAACTTTTGTTTCTGTGTGTTTTGAATGCAGAGAAACAGAATGTGATGGTGAAGCCAGCCACAGACAGTGACAACGGTGTCCCTTCTACCACCTACTCCATCTCGTCAATGAACAGTTGTGACAGTGAGGACTCTGAGGAGGATTCTTCCTATAGTGAAAGCTACTATGTTATCTGAACATTGTTACTGCAGACTCATTGCCCCTGTGCTGCCTCGAACCACCCTAATGGTGTTTGGTTGACTGCTGCTGGAGGAGTGGACTGGGCACCTGGAAGGACCTGTGAAGAGGCTGGAGCTGTAAATTAGCAGCATTTGGAAGAAGGATCTTGTTTTCCAAATGAATGCACAGAAGCTTGATCTCTAAAACAAAATTGGGTTTGTGAGAGAACAGACTGCCATTATGCTGTCTAATTGAATTACAAATCCTAAACTTCCACTTTAGCTTGTGACCTGCTCAGTGTAATGAAAGAGTTTGTATTGAATCATTGCCCTTTCCTTAACGAATTACATGTTTACATCAGCATCCCTTATTTCAGGCAGCAGAGGGAATGTCCCAAGCCTTTTGAGAACTTGGTCATCCCCACGAGCAGGCAGGAGATAGGTACAGCAGGAAAAAGTGCCAGTGTGGGTTTTCCTCTTGAATTTCATATGGCAACTAGAGTCATCCCAGGCCTTTGGCATTGAAGGTGATAAAGGGTGGGATGCAGACACTGTTGGCTGCAAGTGCATTGTAAGGTAGTTGCTGGCCATCAGCTTGCTCTGTTTATGTAGCCCATTCTCCATTAGATAGGGATAGAGGAGATTAAATCTTCAGAAGTCTTTAGCTAGTGTTCTTTTCATTTAGTGTCTTTGGTTTGTTCCCTCTTCAGGCTTTTGCATAAAGGATTTTAGAACTGGGAAGCAGCACATCCAGAAATTTTTAGTAATGACTTTAAAAACATATAATCACCACCAAGAGAGGAACCTCTGTTATCTTCAGGTGTGCTGCTCTCCAAATTAATGAAATGTCCTGTTGGCAGGGCAGGAAAGCAGCATCCATAGACAACCACAAGATACAGAATGAAGCACTTCTTTTTATTGTTTACAAGACATAACTGTTGAGTTGTGGGTTGTACTACTCTCATACCAAATCACTTGTTCATAAGAGATTGATCAAGTCTTGCCTCATCCTATCATGTATTTGTCTATTGAGTTCCATTTTCTAGTGACTTATGCTTTTGACTTAGCTGTTACATGGAAAGGACTCTTACACTGTGAGAACAGGATGGGGAAGCCCTTCTCATCTGTAATATTTCTTTGGCTCTTTGTATATACCTTTTTGGTTCTATGTTTATTTTGTTTAAGAACAAAAATATAAATCCATTTCTGCATTAGTCTTCTTTGGTGCAGCCACTGAGATGTCTTCTAGTTGTCTTAGGCTTTTTTTAGAAAACAGACTATGTAATTTAAATACTTTGCTTCATGTTTTGATTGCTGTATGCAGTGTGACTATTGTAAAGTTAATTGAAAGACATTTGTATTCAGGAACTGATCAAAGACAGCCCAATCCTTCAAGACTGTGACTACCCTAATGCTAATTTAATAGCTACAATCATACCTCTTACCTGCTTCCCCCAAGAAAGATCCCATTTAAAAGGTGCATGAATGATGTCCTAAGGGAGTAGTGCTGACAAATTTGGTCAGTAGGATTCAAACAGGGGAGGCCTGATCTGTGGGCCAGGCAGCTTGCTTAAAACTTTACTGTAAGGTTTCTTTTTTCAGGAGACATTACATCTTCTGTATTCTTCTTTCTCTTTTAACGTTCATTTTCTGTATGTGCTCTTGAGAGTTTCTTTCTTTGAATAGATGCTTTCTAGAATGAGCAAGAGAAGAGCATTCCTCAATATGCTCATGAAACAGGCTGATGTGGAACAGGCATTTCCAATGAAGAGGAGTAGAAGGAAATCTGGTTATGTAGGACTGTGAATTCTTTGACTCTGTATCTCTTCCATACTGCTGTGCTTTTTTTCTCATTTCATTTTGCAAAATACATATTTATTTTATTATGTTGGTGTTTATGCATATTGCAGAGAAGGATAATACTTCCCCTGGTAACAGAGTGGTAATCTTTGCTTTGGTTTCTGATTGTGTCCTCTTTTCACTAGAACACAAAGAATGTAAGTGGTGTATTCCAAATTATTTTCACTCTTACTGGTAGGTGCACAGTGTGTAAATGTCCACAGAGAGAGGTTAAGTATTAATAATGTCCACATACAAAAGCTTTTCACTGACAAAAGCAGACCTGTGTATCTGCAGTGTGCTCTCCTTTGCTCTAAGGTCTGGGTCCTTTCTTCTCCTTGGTTGTCTACTTGTTTCTACTTGGCTGTGCCCTTGGAGATATTATGCCCTGAACTGTTACCTGTCTTGGGATGGCATCAAGTGCTTCCAGCTGTCATGTTATAACTGAGCTGGTGACAGATGATGCAGGGCAGGTTCAAGACTTGCTGTTTCCCTTGGAAGACAGCTGTCAGGTAGTGTGATAATCAGACACTTACAGAGCAATACATTGTCAGCATCAGTGGAAGAGTTGGGAAGGGGTGCCAGTAAAAGGGGATCACTACAGAGAGATGTTTGCCTCGTACAGATCTGTGGAGTCCAAGACCAATCTGACAATCTTGTGCAAGAAAAATATACCACGTGTATGTGAGCCTGCCACAGACAGAGTGGGAGCTTCAGACAAAGTTTAATTATTACAGAAGCCTTCCCATTGAGTCACAAGGTGCAGACAAGGCCCCCTTGCTTTCCAAAATCCTTCTCAGAGAGGAGCATAGATATGGCTGGATCCAATCTTAGCCCCAGACTATCAGTGGTTCATGTCTATAGGATTTTATAGGTGTAAATGAACCTTTATACAACTTGGTCCTGGAGGATTTAAGGATGGCAAACCAGATATATAAATATGTATGATTTATTATAATAATGATTGGACAAAAAGATCTTAATCAGAATAATTTACTAAATAATTTAGGAGGTAGAACAGCTCTTACAGTGTGTTATGATGCAATATTGAAGTAATTGTTTTAAAGCAATTGTATTAAAGCTAAGAAAAAAACACAATTCAGTAGAGATAAGGTTCACCCATGACTGTGGACTAATTTATTTTTCTCAGTCATGAGGAATAGCCTTGAACAGCATCCCCAGTCCACACTGGGAAATGCACACATACATTTTGAGAAATGCACACATACACTTTGAGAAAGGGTATATTAGAAGACCCTGCCCTTAAAATGTGGGACTGGGCTTTTATAGTATGAAGTTATTGACTGTCAATCAGGTCTCCAGGCTAGCAGTGTCATCTCAGCAACTTTGGATAAATTATCCGTAGTGTCACTTACTGGTTCTGGGTATTTTAGCAGGTCTACCACATCTTCAGCTCACTATCAGGATGTTTAATTTCAGGACTGATGAGTCAGACTGGTTTCAGCATTACTGAGCATCAAAAGCATCATGATGACACCGTCTTCATTTACCACGGTCAGCTTTTCCCATAGTCATTGTTTTGAGTTGTTTTTCCCATTCCAGGCAAGCATCCTGCTACAGAACCTTAGCAACAACTGTCAAATTTAACTGCAGAACATGTAACAGGCAATTCAATAATCCAGCTGTGCCCCCCTTCCCCCAAGTGAAGTGCAGGTTTTCTTTAACAAAGGCTCTGACTAGTCAATGTTTTACTTTCTCCTCTTCATCATCCCATCCTGCCATAACTCAACCTATTTAGACACACAGTTTACGGTAACTGCAACACCATGAACTACACTTCCCAAGTTCCTACTGTCTCTTGATACTACTGTGTTTGCTTTGGTTTTGTGAGACTAAGCATTCCAGCTTGTGTGCTGAGCTCTGTGTCCTCAGGGTTCGAGCTTAATGCAAACTACAAGACGGTTCCCAGGATCAGGTTGGAAAAGACCTGAGGTCATCGAGTCCAACCCATGACTGAACGCCACCACGGGAACTAGACAGTGGCACTGAGTGCCACATCCAGACATTCCTTGAGCACCTCCAGGGATGGTGACTCCACCGCCTCCCCGGGTAGCACATTCCAATGTCGAATCACCCTTTCTGTAGAGGAATTCCTCCAGCTGTCCAACCTGAACCTCCCCTGGGCAGCCTGAGGTTGTGTCCTCTTGTCCTGGCACTGGTGGCCGGGGGAAGAGGCCGATCCGCACTAGGCTGTGACCTTCTGGGAGCTGTAGAGAGCGATAAAGTCATCCCTGAGCCTCCTCTGCTCCAGCCTACAACACTCCCACCTTCCGCTACGCTACACGATCGATGAACATTTTTATATCCGTATATTCACAAATTATTAAGTCTCTGCAGCGTGTTCCACGGAATCCCGGGGTTCCAGCGCGGCCCGGGACTGCCCGGGCCCGCCCGCCGTCGCGGCCCTTGGGGCGGTGCGTCACTGCCGCGCGCCGCGGCCGCCGAGGCCCCGCGCCAGGGGCGGGCCGGGGGCGGGGACGGAGCCGCGTCAGAGCGGGGAAACGAAAGCGGCGGCAGCGGCCTCGCGTCCTGCCTCGCCGCGCCTCGGGAGCCCGAGTCCTTCGCAGCCGGAGCCCTTCGGAGCCCGCCGCCTGCCGCGCTTTGGCCGTGAGTGCCGCCCGCTCCAGCGCGGCGCTGTCCGCCGACCCCGGTCGTGTGCGGGTCAGCGCGGGGCGCTGCCGCGGCGGCTCCCGCGGTCTCCCCGCTGCCCGCGCTCCGCCGGCGGGGGGGTCTCGGCTCGGCCTGTGGGACCGGGGCTGCGCGGCGGGCGGAGTGACGGCCGTGAGGGGCAGGGAAGGCAGCGGAGCTGGTGAAGGTTCGGAGGGTAAGGACTGTGCGGATCGGCTGAGGGAGCTGGGGGTGTTTAGCCTGGAGAAAATGAGGCTCAGGAGAGACCTTATCGCTCTCTGCAACCCCCGGAAGGAGAGTGTGTCCGGGGGGGGTTCGCCCCTTCTCCAGGCAACCAGGACAGGAGGACGCAGCCTCAGGCTGCGCCAGGGGAGGTTTAGGCTGGACATCAGGAGGGATTTCTCCACAGAAGATGTGATTAGACCTTGGAGTGGACAGCCCAGGGAAGTGGTGGAGTCACCATCCCTGGAGATGTTCAGGGAAAGACTGGACGTGGCACTTACTGCCATTGTCTGGTTCCCATGGTGGTGTTCACTCGTGGGTTGGGGTCCATGACCTCAGAGGTCTTTTCTAACCTAAACCATTCTGTGGGAGGCCGGTGGGGCGGTGCAAGGGGGCTGTGGGGCATGGCTGGGGATGTGGAGGGGCTTTCCCTCGCACCTGCGGGGCTCCTGAGGGACCGGGTGTCCCTAACTTGTGCCTAATTTTGCATGGTTTGAAATTTGTCGGCAAGACAGGTGTGCTGAGGGACCCTTAGTGGGGTTTGGAGGGTGGGGGTCTCGATAGGGAGCTGGTAGGAGTGAGCTGAGAGTGTTGGCCTCTCATTTGGCTCTCTCAGAAGAAATATAGAATGGCTGGTTTGTTAGAGATAAACAAGGGTAAAAAACAAAACCTTCAATTGAGGCAAGAGCAGATAAAGGTGAGTTGTCATTAATAGAACTTCTGGTGGGAGGGAGAAGATTTCTTAGCCATAGTGCAGTGAGGTTGTGGGATCATTTTGCAGTCAGAGTTGTGGGGGTAAAGAAGGGATTTGGCCTTAAACTCCCTTGTATGTGTTTGTGGAAATAAGTTTGATAACTAAAGGTTTGAATTGGTGACCTGGGGCATCTTTTATAGCCCAACAATCCTATGTACAATAATAAACACTAATCAAGGTACAGTTTCTTTTTATTTTTCAGTTGCAGGGAGGTTCTAGCTGGTGTGCTAAGCATTTTTACGTTTAAATTTTTCCCTTTCCTTGCTTGTTGTCTTCTGCAAACCTTCCAAGCTGGCTTCTATTAACTCCATCTTAAGCATTAGACCTTTCTCTGAGTTTACTCAAAATTTATCAGCCACATCCAGAAGCTGGATATTTTGCCAGTGATTCCTGGTGAAAAACACAACTTCACACACAACTTGAGCATGCATATTTAATAAAGTTCTTTTATAAAACTTGTGCAGAAAAGTTCCTTTATTAATTAAGATTTGCAGAGGTGAGGTCAGAGTTGTTTGGAGTCTCGTGAGAAATTGGTTCCACCTTGCATATTCTCCATTAGAGGGATCTGACATTTTTTCAGTGTGTTTGGATAAAATGACTCTTTGATTCAGTTGAGGTAATGAACTGCCATATATTTAAGTTTATAACTTTAATAACTATCTGCATCTGGGTTGACTTCATCTGCTTGCATTTGGGGATAAGTAGGTTGTAGAAGTGATTTAAAATTCATCAGTTATAGGGGAGTTTCCATATCAGTTTCCCATTTGATTAGTTAGACTAGATGTTTACAAAGATGAGTTCAAAAGAAGCTAAGATTTCTACCTGAAGACATTTAAGTTGAAAAGCCTAATACTGAAGAGCATAAAATGATCTATGCCACCATGCTGTTGTGCATTACAGAAAGTTATGCTTAATGTTTGCCAAGTGTGATCTTCTTCTTTTAGCATTTCAGGAAAACATGAAGAGAAGGACAGAACCCGAATTTAGCAGCCCCCAAAATAAGCAGAAGAAGAGGATAGAAGACTTGGGATTAACCCTCAGTTCTACTTCAGATGATGAAAATCAATTCAGTAATCATACCACTCAAGGTAAGGTTGGAGATCTGGAATGTGCTGCTGCAGGGGATGTAAATAATAACCAGGAATTGAACCTACATCTCCTGAATCCTGATTGATAGCCTGAACTTCAAGGGTATACTCTCTCTTTAGGAAAAAGGCTACATTATTTCTTTTCACAACCTTGGATTGGTGTGAATTCTTTTAGGCTTTTTAAAAATCTTATGTAAACCTTTTAATCTGGGAATTGTGTGAATTCAGACGTAGAAAACTGGATTTGGATCATGACGTGCATGATCCAAAGCTCTAAACATTCTTGTCATATTGATCTTTTCAGTCTCAGTGGTTATTTCTGGTTTGGAAACTCAGTACTCAGGCATTGTGGGTGTTACACCATAAAGAAGCATCATAATTTTGTTTAAAAAGGAAGTAAGAAACCAGTAGTCTTACCACATTTCTGCAGATGGGAGAAATTGAGATGAATACAATGGAGCCAGTTGGTTGGGGCTTCTACTTTGTAGGACCATCTCTTATGCTGGCTCAGGGGACAGAGTTGTGAGAGCTCACAGGTATTTCTTTTCAGAAAGAGCCTTTTCAGAGTTAACTCATTGCCTACTTTTTCTTGGAGTGTGCTGTCTCACCTGGAGTTGGGATGTACCACAGATGAGCATGTGACCCCCACAATTGGTGTTGCTGTTGTGGGACACTCTAAACTCTCCCAAGCTGGTACTTCAGGTTGCCTCACTGTGTTCCTGCTGTGTCAGAGCCTTGGGATTTCTCATGGTCATGAAGTGTTCAAGTGCCTGAATACGTAAAGAAGCCTTCCCTTGTGAAAATGGAAGGGGTGTGTGTGGAAGATGAGGGGGTTGGTGTGGGAGTAGCTGTAGTTGCAGGGTATATATAGTGTGTGTACCTGTCTGAGGAGGCCAGAGGTGCAGCATGTAAGAGCTGGGGTAGGGAATGCTCTGTGCACTCAGGCTTGAGCTAAAAAATTCAAATTGATGCTTTTTTCATTTTTCCCCCCTTTTTGATTATTGAGTTCATACATGAATCAAAATAGGCTGTAAGCCTTAGTGTTTAAGAAACAAATTGCTACAGTTCAACCACAATATTATGGGTACAGTTAATTGTTTATTACTCTATTACACCCATTGTGGTTTCTAATGAAAGAAGGGAGGTTGGGGAAAGAAGTGATTTGAGATTTAATCTCAGCTGAGCATGGCTTAGCAAATCTTAAAAACAAAAAGAGTTGTAAAGTGACTCCATTGTAACTTATGCAGTAGGTAATTGTGTTTAAGGCACTTTGAGTGTCTAGCAAATAAGACAGGTAGCAGTTATCAAAAAGTTAAAAAGCAGGTAGCAAAGTTAGCTGAAGCTGTGTACCAAAGAAGCAGAAAGCAGTAACTGACCCTAAAGCAAAAATCCTTTGTGAGTGTGTTCTTAGGTAAAAGCTCTGTGAAAGAAACAGGAATATATCTTGTGATGGATATTTGAAAATCAAGATGGGTACAGAATGTTGCAAACACAGGTTGAATCATAGCCTTCCTTTTTGGAGCTGGAAGCCTCAAATGTTCATACTGTAAAACTCTAATGTAGTAGTTATGTGGGGACACAAGTCCTGAATCTTAAAAACTAATTGCTCAGCAACAAGCACTGAGGACACATTGAAAGGGTTTTAACTACAGTTATATATTTTACAGTAGTGTCTTTCATTTTTACTTCACTTTCTTGTAATGGCCTTTTTTTGCTGATTTTCAGTTGTGTCCTGTTACTTCACTGATGCTCAGTTTTCCAGAACAGGAAAATACAGAGATCTGTGAGTTGAGAGAGAAATAGCCTGTGCTTTGTCTTAAATTAGACAAATCTAAGAAAATTTCAATCCTTCTTTTTAAGTATTTTAATATCTTTTGGGGTTTTTCAACACTTCTGTGAAACTAAATTATTCCTTCTTAAGAGAAAAACAGAAAAAGATCAACTCTGCTAACAATCTTCTGTGTTTTATGTCAGGAGAACTTTTGTAGTTCAACTTCCCCTATTTGTACAAGCCAGCACAAAATTATTTCTAGCCCTTGGCAAACAAGGGAGCTCAAGAGGCAGAGGGCTAACACAGAGCAAGGCTGTGCTTGCTGTGGATTGCTGCCCCTGTAGTCTGTATGAATTAGCTGTAGTAAGAAACTTGTGCCACTGCTTCATCCTCATAGTGATATTACCCCAGGAAAACCAGAAAGACTCATTGGATTGTAGGGCCTCCCTGGGCACCCAGCTGGTACAGAGCAGGTTGAGACAAATGAGACTGCCAGGATTCGTGCCCAGATCCCAGTTACATCCTCCCTGGAGCAAGTAGATTTGGGCATTTCACAGCTGGAGAGCAGCAGTGAGGACTTTACAGCTCATACAGGCTTAGGTTCTTATCAATAGATCCCAAGGTGGAACTGGGCACAGACAGAGCTTCTTTATTTGTGCCCACGAAGGTTCTGGTGCATCAGTTTCTGGTGAGGAAAGTTTATTTTGAGTGCTTGTTATGTGTGTTGATATTACCTTGACTGAACCATTGACTTAAGTTTTTCCTCAAACCTCTCTCATGGTATTTTAAAAAAGATTGGTGTCCTCTGACCTCATCTTTCTTTTAAGTTCGTACGTATCTGTAAACTCCAGAGGTGAAAAACTCTCTCACTTGCTGTAGTGAACTTGGGAATCCTTGCTAGTTAACTGAAGTATAATAAATGTAGCTTTCTCTTCTTTCTGCAGTGTTGGCCATTTGGTAGATGCCTGTGTACTTGATATGAGTTTCTGGCTAAGTTAGGGATGGATTTGCACTTGTAGTTAGATAGGATATGTAAGAAAACTCAAAATGTTTAATCAGGGTGTAATTGTCACCATTCTCACGAGAGAATCCCTGTGGCCCTTCTCAGCTCCTCAGGATCATAGCAAAGGTCAGGCACACCACAGTTCTGTTGTGGTCATGCTGAGGCTGCTCTGCTGTGTGATGGGGCTTGCCCAGCCCTCTGTGGGGCCTGGAATCCATGGGGTCAGAGAAGCTGTGTGTTTCCCTGAGGCAGCAGGGAAGATAACCAAGTGTTGGTTGCACAGGGTGTGTTATATTGCACCTGTAATTCATTATATTAATTCCTGTAATACATTTGAGATACTGAAGTGTCCTCTGTATGTGTTCAGAGGATTTAATGAGTCTCACTATATTCTAATGTGATTACTGAGATATCTTTCTTCCATTTTATTTTTATTTTCATTCTGACTTTTTTGTTTGTTTTCAGAATCTTCCAGTAGCACCAGTGGCTCTGACAGTGAAGGTGATGAAAAAAGACCAGTCTTCAGCAATGAGTTCAAACAAGACTCCCTTGTGGAGGGTACTTCATCTCGCTACTCAATGTATAACAGTGTCTCCCAAAAGCTGATGGTAGGTCAAAATAGTTTTGGACCAAACTATTAAGAGCTGATGAGAGCAAAGTGAAAAGACCAGTTTGTTATAAAAAATACTTTGATTCTGATCCTCTTTGTAGCAGGGTTCTCTGTCTTTTATTTCCTTGTACTGTTTTGTACATACATGAAATTGACTGCATCCCCATGTTTTGTTATTGTTCTCTTATTGCTAAAATTTACCGAGAGAAAACCTGAAAAACTAGCAGGTAATGAATATAGTTCTTTTAACCTAAGAGATGTGTATGTGTTTCAGGTGCAATGTCTTGCATTCCTCCTCTGAGTTTTATGTGAAGTTTTAACTGGTATTTGAAATGCATCTGAATGCGTGTTCACAACAAAGAATATCATCACAACATGAATTTTTTTCTATACCAACGTCTTTTTTTATGAACCATTCATGCTTACTGAAGCCTGTGATGAATGGCTCCAGGCTCCTCACTACTTTTCTCTCTGAGCAGGCTCTTCCCGCATTACTGAGCCTTTTGCTGTCATTTCAAGCCTCATTCTTCAGATCTAGTTTTTTTGGATCCTGCCTCAGTGAAGTGAACTCACTCGAAAGTCCTGAAAGCTGCAATTGAGATTAAAAATGCTCGGTGCCTTTGAGTCACTTCAGGGCGATGTGCCATTTTCTGCACTACTCTTTGACCTCAGCAGCAGTACAGAAACTCGAGTCCACTTTTCTCAGAGTGCTCCCTTTGCTCCCTTTTTAGGCCAAGATGGGCTTCCGGGAAGGAGAAGGTCTGGGAAAATATGGCCAAGGCAGGAAAGATATTGTTGAGGCCTCCAATCAGAAGGGAAGGAGAGGCTTTGGCCTGACCCTCAAAGGATTTGATGGGGAGCTCAATATTGATTGGCAGGATGAGCCAGAGGTAAGTACTTTCTGTTTTAAGCCATTTCTCTTGTTGTGTTCAGCAAAAACTGGGTGAAAGAATATGTAAACTGTGGTTTTTCTTGGCAGCTGTCTCTTTTCCAGTGTCTCTAAACTGTACTTTGAGTACTAGACTTCTGTTCTGCCTTGAGTAACGGACTCTAATGAAGGGGAATGTGGTGAGGGTTTTTTTTTTTTTTTTGTGGTGGAAGTGTTTGAGGTTGTTTTTTATTTTAAAAATAAATAAGACATGTTTTAGTCCAGGAGGAAAAAACTCTACAGTTGGTGCTGAAGTCATGGCATAACCCCTTATGCTAGCATTGGGAGGCAAACTTTTGGGGAGCAATTAGTTTTTATATTTTTCTAGTAAAAACATCTTTGGCTCTTCCCATGACTTGTGTTTGCAGCCTAGTGCCTATGAGAAGGTGGACTGGTGCCCTGAGTGTACCACAGAGATCCCAGATGCTCAGGAGCTGAAGGAGTGGATGACTGTGGGGAAGGTAATTTTGTATGTCTTGGTACTTACCAGCCTAAGATAAAGCAGGATACTCAGCCTGGGCCAGTTGCCCTGTCAAATAGCTGTAGAATAGCATGAACTCTGAACAGCCTCTTGAGGTTGCTAGTTTAGCTTCCTACCTAAAGCAGATCCAGCTAGATCTGATCAGGTTGCTCAAGGCCTTGTTTTATGGAATTTTGAGTATTTTCAAGGATGGAAGCTTTACAGCCTGTTTGGGCATCTGTTCAGTGTTTGACAACCCGGTGGACAAAAGAAACTTTACATATGGCTAATTAGCATTTTTCTAATGTGGCTTTTGTCCATTGTTTCTTGTCATGTTGCTGTACATCTCTAGGAGCCTAGGTCAATCTTTTCTGCCTCCTGTTAGGGACTTGTCCCATTGTTAGGTACAGCAATAGGATCTCCCTTTCTGCATTCTGAACAAACTGTTCTCAGCTTTTTCTCATATACCAGGTGCTTTTTGACCCTTGTCATTTTGCTGGACCTTTTGCTGCTTTTGTTCCAGTGTGTCCATTCTTATACTGGGGAGTGCTTAAACTGGATATAGTATTTCATATGTGATCTCAAGATGCCTAACATGGGAGAAAATTCCTCAGCCTACTTGCCACACTGCTGCTGATACAGCCTAGTGTGTGACTGGCAGCCTTCATGCATTATTGGTACATGCTGCATTCTGAAATGACAATATCATGCTTGCTAATTGCTCCCTGTGCTCTTGTCCTGTTGCAGAGGAAGTTGATGATTGAGGATGAAACAGAGTTCTGTAATGAAGAGCTTTTACATAATGTCCTGCAGTGCAAGGTGAGCCCCATTTTAGAGAGGAACTGAAATTTTGGGGAAGCAAGTGAAATAAATAATTAAAGAGGATTGAGTGGTTAATTGACAAGAGTTCAGAATGCCCTCTGTCACCTCGATGTCACTGGGATGACCTAGCATCCTTTTTTTTACTATCTGTTCAGCAGCCAGTTTTGAATCTCAGCCTTCTGAGAGATTTTCTTGCTATAACTCCAGCTGGCAGCTAAGTCCCCTGCAGCTGCTCACCCATTCTCCCACCAGCAGGATTGGGGAGAGCGTGGGAAGGGTAAAAGTGAAGAAAAGTCATAGGTTTAGACAAAGGCAATTTAATAAGTAAAGCAAAAGCCACTCGATGGAAGGAAAGCAAAACAAGGAATTAATTCAAGGAATTAATTCACTACTTGCCATGGGCAAGGTGATCAGCCATCTATCTTCAGGAGAGCAGAGCTCCATCAGAGGCAAGGCTTACTTGGGAAGACAAAACCCTAACTCTCAATGTCCTTGGCTTCCTCCTTCTTCCCCCAGCCTTATATAGTGAGCATTATGGGGTATGGTATGGAATATCTGTTTGGGCAGTTGGGGTCACCTGTTCCAGCTATGTCCCCTCCAAACTCCACAAGAATGCATTCCCCACCTACTTGCTGGCAGGGTGGTATGAGGATCAGAAAAGGACTTAATGATGTTCAAACGCTGCTCAGAAGTAACAAAAACATCTCTATGTTATCAACACTGTTACCATCACAAATCCAAAATGTATCTCAATGCTAGCTAATATGAAACTACTACTATGAAACAAATTAACTCTACCCCAGGCAAAACCAGCTTGAAGAGGACAGAAAGCAGTCACCCGCCCTTAGGCCGACTGAAAGGCTGAAGGCCTGACTAAACTAAGGAAATGAGCTCCCCTTCTTTTCTTGTCTGTTCAGTCTTTCCTCCTAGATTTTATCATGCCCTTGTATATTGCAATAGAGTGTGTGTTTATATATGTGATAGAAATACTTTAAGCTGGGACTGCTTTTGAGGTGGCTAACCATGTTATCAGGCTCTGGAGCTATCAGTACAGAATTTGTCAGTGTTATTAAATTTGCTTAAGAGCTGAGGTGGCTTAGAAGAAGAGCAAATATCATTATGAGACAGAAAACCATTTTGTATTGGTGAACCAAATCCTGCATGGAGTTTGCTGTCTAAGGAGAGAGAAGCAAGAAGATAGGAAATGCTGATGCCTACCTATCCCTCCAGCCAGTGCCAGGTCCAGATGAGCTTTGTTTCTGTTTGTGCAGAGTGTATTTGATGAGCTGGATGGAGAAGAAATGCGTCGAGCCCGAACAAGGTCTAACCCCTATGAGATGATCCGTGGAGCTTTCTTCCTGAACAGGTTTGTAGAATGTCTGGTACTGCAGTCCCTTCCCATGTAGGTCCATTTGCAGCTGAGGCAGCCAAGGATGAAACTTATCAAGGCCCTATTTATGTGTTCACAGGGCTGCGATGAAGATGGCAAATATGGACCATGTCTTTGACTACATGTTTACAAACCCTAAGGACAGCCAAGGGGTGAGTTCCTCTAACTTTCAAACAGCAGCGCTTTCTCAGAAAATGTGGAAGGTGGGAAGAAAGGAGAATCTTTAGGATACTAGCTGGCAAAACAGGTCCTTGAAAGATTCCTCTGAGCAGTGTAGTTTATGATGTATGTGGTTTGACTGACGGGAGCTGTTACAGGTCAGAAGAATTTCCTCAGTTTCCTTTTGCAGGTGCCTTTGATAAAGGAGTATGATGCAGAGCTGCTCTACTTTGCTGATGTGTGTGCTGGTCCCGGAGGCTTCTCTGAATATGTCTTGTGGAGGCGCAAGTGGCATGCGAAAGGATTTGGCATGACCTTGAAAGGACCAAATGATTTTAAACTGGAGGATTTCTATTCTGCTTCCAGTGAGCTCTTTGAGCCTTATTATGGTATGTAGTGCACCCATGAGTGTTACCTGATGTTTTTGCTCATGCTGCAGCCTCTGTATTTGTGGCAGGACTGGTACTGATACCAGCAGGGGGATCTAGGAGAAGCCTAGGGAGCCATTTTGCAAGGTAGAAATGGGCTGTCATTGGAGAAAAGGGTTGAGGTTGGTGAGCTTGCATATCAAGAAATTTTTCTGACAAGTAATTTTCATTTTTTCAAAATCATTTGCATTTATTACCAGTCTGACCTGGGAATATGTTTCATTGTAGCAATTGATATTTGAGTTCTTTGCTTATCTGAACATTATAGAGTGCTTAAAGATTGCTTGACAATGTTTTTCTCACATCACTGATCTCAGCCTGAAACACGGTGAATGAGATGACTTGTCATAGAATTGTGTGGATTGAAAGGGACCTAAAATAATCTAGCACCAACCCCCCTGCTGTGAACAGGGACACCTTCCAAGGGACCAGATTGCTCAAAGCCCCATTCAAGCTGGCTATGAACAGAGACTGGGCATCCACAACTTTTCTGGGCAGTGTGTCCCACTGATTCATCACTCTGAGTAAAGAATTTCATGTTAATGTCCATTTTAAATGTGCCATCTTTCAGTTTAAAGCCATTATGCATTATTCTATCACTATATGCCCTGATAAAAAGTCCCTTCCCGTCTTTACTGTAGCCCACTTTAGGTACTGAAGGGTGCCTGGACTCCCTAGAGCCTTCTCTTTTCTGGACTAAACTGCCTCAGTGTTCTCAATCTATCCTTATGGGAGAGGTGCTCCAGCCTCCTGATGTGCCCAAAGATCTATTAGCAGAGCCAGTTAGACACCTCATTTACCCAACTGTCAGCATGTTTCTGTATCAGACCTTCCTAGCTGTGCTCTCATAATTGATTGTGGGCTCTTAGTAAAGATAAATAAAACAGATTTGGGCTAGAGGCTGTATCTGAATCACTGTGACTAAATGAGCTGCTTAACCCAAGGAGGTTTGTTATTTTAACCTGTTTTACCTAGCATTGAGAAAGACTGAACAGGTGTACACAGACAATTGCTGCATCTCATCTCATGCATTGTAACTAGTTAATCTTGATGATGTGTTTGAGCCCTCTGTCTGCCTTGCCTTTAGGACTAGGAGGGGAAATCCAAGGATTACTAGTATTTGTGCTTCTTATTTCAGACTGTATAAAAGAAACTGGAAGGTGACTGTCGTGTAGAGCAGGGAGTTTGCTTTTCTGTTGTTGTGCCTTGTGCGGATTTTTTTTTCTCTCCACCATTTACTCATGTTGGCTGCCACTCTTGACACCTGACTGAGCTCTTCATAGAGAATGGTTAGTAGCATTTCAGGATTAGATCTTATTTAAAGTGAAGGTTCATGGCAAGGGCAGCAAGGCAGATAAACACCTTGGCTACAGTGTTTGGATCTTCATAGTTCACAGCAAACTGGTGTTATGGAGAGGAGGAGATACCTGGAGAAATTAATAGCCCAATGATTTTGATTAATTTTCTTGATCCCTTTCTGTTATGCTATAAAGTCTAGTGAGGTGTGTACAGACTAATGGGAAGGAAGTAGCCTGGCATGCTATTTCTGTTGTGAATGGTAAAAAATTCCAGTGTCACTTCACTTACTGACAGGATTGTTGTGAGGAGTTTGGTTATCAAAACCATATCATGCATCCTGATCTCTTCTGCTTTCTAGTCCTCCAGCTGAGGTAATAGAATCTGTAGTTGTAGAAGATTTACAGGGTCTAATACTAAATAGAAGTTCAGGCTTACTTGAGGCACAACTGGTGAGCTCTAGAATACACCTTAGCTCAGCTTTCTAAAACAGCAGCTGGGGGACAGTGTAGCTCTTTTAAAAGAGCCACAGAGGAAAACTGTATGAGTATTTGTGCACAAATCCTACGTCTCCTTCCCTATTCGCTTTATAAACTTGTTCACAGTTTTTTGGGGGGGGTTTGCTTTTTTAAAGCTCACATTACACTGTACTTGAAAATAGACTATTATGTTTCTTTGGAATGATTAGAATTCTTAGTAGAAGGTTACAAATGCCCAATATAAAGAATTTTGCCTTGTCTGTAATAACATGTTTTTAACAGGTGAACTGTGCAGTGCAGTTGGATCTTATCTTTTCATTAGGTTCAGCTATGTGCCACTCCTGCTTGGATGAGAATATTATGTTGTCATATAGTCTTCATTTGTCTTGTGCTGAGGCTAATGTACAACTCATCATTTGAGCATGGTTATTGTATGGTCTTGTTTCAGACCCCCAGCCACTCAATCTGAATAATTTTTCTGAATTAAAAAGCATCTTTGGTGGTGAACAAGGGAATTTGTAATGTTTATTCCACCTATCAAGGTCTATTCAATTTCTGACTAAATGTTGATTGAATACAATAGATCATCTGCACATACTGATCTTTTATTTGTACTTGCAAATGTATTATTGATTGTCTCCTTTTTTTCTTTAGGAGAGGGTGGGATTGATGGAGATGGAGACATCACTCGATCAGAGAACATTACTGCTTTCCAGAATTTTGTTTTGGACAATACTGATCACAAGGGAGTGCATTTCTTAATGGCTGATGGGGTTGGTTTATTTCTTTTTCTTCCTGCACTAAAAAAAAACTGACAAAACTGACACCTTTGTCTGCATGCAGTAGGGTGTTTGACATGTGTAGCTACAATTATGAAATTGTACAAGCCTTGCCACTAAAATTCCTAGTGCTGATTCTTCTACTTTAAACAAACAGAAGTGATCATGATTCCATTATTTAATTCCTCAGAATCCTTTGCTTGACCAACAGATTTGTGGAGATACTAATCATATGCTATGCACTTTGCAGGGTTTCTCAGTGGAGGGCCAGGAGAATCTGCAAGAAATCCTGAGCAAGCAGCTCATGCTTTGCCAGTTCCTCACAGCACTGTCCATTGTCCGGACAGGTATGTTCTGCCCATTAACCTTCCCCCTTCTCTAAGGTGTCTATGGCACTGGGGAACATTGCTGTACAATTTTTATTAGTGCCTTGAAGTCTGCTCTGCCATGAGTTGCACAGAATTGAATGTGTATGCATAAGTCCTGAGATGGTTGTCACAAAGCTAAGAGATTGTGGCGAGAAAAATAAGCTAATCTGTTGTGATAACTGGGCAATCTACCTGAGATTTATGGCACTAGCTGGACCAACTTCCTCAATATCCCAGCTGATTGGAGCTGAGTGGTGTTTATCCAGTTCTTTCTTTCCTCTAGCTTTTCTCCTTTAAATCTGTCATCTGTGGGATAAAAACTAATGATGCCTTACCCTGTCTTAGTGCACCTCATTGTTGGTAAATGATGGACCTTACACTGAGTTTAGTTAGCCTTTGGCACTGATATAGAAGACAAATTGTAACAAAATGATAATTTGTATCTTATGCCCTATGTTTAGAGGAACCTGAGGCAATGATCTACTAAGGAGTAGTCTCAAATGTGATGTGATAAAAGGGGCAGCTTTCTTTAAGTCTTTCCTACATGGGTAGACGATAGTTCTGTAAAAATGATGATAGTTCTGCCTGCTTTTTGCTTGGGGAAATTGGGAATCTTGTTTGAAGGAGAGGGGCAACACAGACTCTTTTCTCTCTAGATGGCAAGTTGTTCTGTTTAGGTAACATCTGTTAGTCTTTTCCTCTAGTCTGAGGTTCTTTGTTGCATATATCAGGGCTCCTCTTCCCTGGAGGCTTTGGGATGGCATACTGCCAGGCCGTAGGGCACAGTCTGGGCCTGGAAGGGAAGGATGGGGGGCAGATAGGAGGTTTGCTTGTGAGACAGCCTACATACCAATTAGATTCTTGCCAAGGGAATGCTTTTCTGTCTTTGCTGCAGAGACATGGGGAAGATGTTTCATGAAGTCTTGCTGGCCCACTTCATAACTGTGTTTGGGATGCTGTTTAATTGCACAAAAACTCTGTTACTAGTTCTGCAGAAGCATTGAGATGCTCAGTATCTCCTTATTTCCTTATTATCTGCTGGCATCAATGTACTCTTTTTTTTTACAGGAGGACATTTTGTCTGCAAAACCTTTGACCTGTTTACTCCATTCAGTGTGGGTCTTGTTTATCTGCTGTATTGCTGCTTTGAGAGAATTTGCATCTTTAAACCTGTGACAAGCCGCCCTGCTAACTCGGAGAGGTGAGATGCTTGAGCATGAGGATCTACTAAAGAGAGCAATCCTCTAAATACAGTGATAGATGGATTTGGGTAAGTCTAATGGAGGCTTTGTGACCTGCCTCAATTAGCAGGTGTCTTGGAGGAGGAAACATTTTAGCTGTTTGGTAAATTACGGACAAGGTAGAGATGATATTTGCCAAATTACTGTTATGGAACTGGGAAGGAAGCTATGGAACTGGGTATGTAACAGATTTTGTTTTGCATGAAACAACTACGGTTTCAGTGAAGCCAGAGGATATATGAGAGGTTGGACATGAGCTGGCACTGTGTGCTCACAGCCCAGAAAGCCAGTTGTATCCTGGGTTGCTTCCAATGCAGCATGGCCAGCAGGATTAGGAAAGGCACTGTGCCCTGCTACTCTGCTCTGGTGGGACCCATCCTGCAGTGCTGCATCCAGCTCTGGGGTCCCCAGCACAAGGAAGGACATGGACCTGTTGGAGCAAGTCCAGAGGAGGAAAACCAACATGATTTCAACGATGGAGCACATTTCCTATGAGGAAAGGCTGAGAATTGGGATTGTTCAGCCTGGAAAAGAGAAGGCTTAGGGGTGGCCTAACTGGGGCCTTCCAGTACTTGAAGGTACTGGATGATCTTTAAGAGCCCTTCCAACCCAAACCATTCTATGATTCTGTGATATTATCTGTGTTTTCATTGTATCTGTCAATTTTAGCAGAATTGATTTACTACTTGGGGGAGATATGTGGGAGGTTTTCATAGGGTTGCATTTCCCTGTCTTTCCAGAGCTTAAAAAATGTATGATGACTCAGTGATAGGTCAGTTTGCATCTTCCTAAGGATATTCAGGGAGAAAAGGTTCCTGGGGTTTGGGAAGCTCTCCTTATAATGGGAGTGTGGCAGAAAAGTTGGCTGTGTGAAGGAACTGATGTCTCTGCCTCGCTGTGCAGGTACGTGGTGTGCAAAGGCCTGAAGTCAGGCATTGAGGATGTGCGGGATTACCTGTTCACAGTGAACATCAGACTCAACCAGCTGCGCAATTCCGACGTGGATGTGAATCTTATCGTCCCGCTGAACGTCATCAAAGACAACCAGGACTTCTACAATTACATTGTCCAATCCAATGAAAAGTGAGTTACTGTGGGTGATGAAGGCTGCTGGCTGTAGGCGGATTAATTTAGCATGGCTTCCCCGTGTAACTTCCTGCATTCATGGAAGTGCTTGTTGATGCTGCCACACTGCTCTACTTTTGTTCCCTGAGAGGCTGAACAGAGCAGGGGTCCCTGTGCAGACAGAAATTCTGTATTGCTGTTAGTGACTGTTTGGCCTCAGAGAACTGTGTAGAAAAGAAAGTACTGCCTAATTTGTTCCAGTGATCTTCCTGTCAGTTTGAATCATGTTGGCTAAGATCCCTCATTGCTCTGTGAATCAGACTGGCTTCCCCCTGTTGTCCCAGCACTCTTTCTTGTTTTGAACAGTAGAACAATGTTGGTGGTGATTAATTCGCTCCCTGACAAAAACTTTTCTTCTCTTTTAGCCACTGCAAAGTTCAGATAAAGGCACTAGCCAAAATCCGTGCCTTTGTTCAAGACACGTGAGTATATTCCTCTGCCTTTTGGTGAAGACTGAATTAACCTACTATTAATGAATTGTTTTGCCCTTATTTAATAAGTTATTGATTTGAGTTGGTACTTGTCTTGGCCTTTGGAGCCAGGAAATGAAAAGTGCTTTTAGGTAGCTCAGTTTGTGTCTCCACCTGAGTTATTTGCAGAGATGTGTGGGTGGCTGGAGGAGTCCTGAAAACTGATGGTCTATTATCACCCTTGTCGAGAAGGCTTCCATGCATTGGATGATTTCCAGTTACCATAAGTGAGCTTGCTTCTTACCAGGAATGTAAGCAGAAAAGTAACTTGCAGCTGGTATTTTCAATTCAGCAGTAACCATCCAAGTTGAGTGTGGGTCATAGCTGTTCATCTTTCCAGGGGCAATTCAAAACATCTATGTTACAGACCTAGAATTACCTCAAGTTTGATGTTAATTGCTTGCATAAAAATAAAGCCATTGCAATGTTTCCTCGCTATGGCTTTTCTGCTCAGGTGTTATCCAGACATAATATGGGGTAGAAAGTTGAGAGAATATGGTAGTTAGAAATTGTCTTAGAGCTGATTCTACCTTGAAACTGTAATTTGTATGGCCTTCAGCAGGTTTGCACTGTTATTCTTAAGTAGGTCTGTGTACCCAGCCCTTGGAGATTAGCATAAGTTTGTACAAATACATAACTTAATGAAAATATTTATACCCAGTGGTACTTTCATGGAATGAAGGGATGGCTGATAGTCAGTAGTGCAAACCATGAAACAAAGCTAAACACAGGAACTGGAGGGTGGAGAGGGAAGGCAGCAGCCTCTTTCATACAACCCTTTGTGGAGCAGTTCATGTTTGTTGTTCTCAAGCCAGATGCTGAAAGTTCCAGATTTTCTAAGGCTGGGATATAAAATGCTGCAAGATCAAGGAGGTTTCACCATCTTTAACAGTTTGCTGTCTTTCTTTAGAACACTGGTTGAGCCACGGCAGGCTGAAATCCGAAAGGAGTGTCTCCAGCTATGGGGGGTAAGTAAGGGGTCAAGCAGACAAATTGTGAAGGTGTCCTTGCTACAGTGAAACAAGAGTGGAGCTGCAGTAAAGATAGGACTTTCTAGACAGAGGTTCAATATCTTGTCTTGTGGGAAAGTCAGAAAGCGTTTCAAGCTGTTATGTAATCAAACAGGATGTCCCTGATTTATTGTGTATGGCTTAACTGAGCAGACTTCTTTGCAGTTGAGAATATTTCATTGCACACAGAATGAACTCAGCACCTAGATCCCAAGCAGCAGAGCTTTCTAAAAGGTCTTGTTTTATGAGTCTGCAGTTTTCCTAAGCTTTTGACTGCACTGGAGCCATAGACATGGCAGTTAGTTTCACAGGCTGATGGTGTGTCTTTGATGAAAGGATATTTCATCAAAACATGCATGACATCAAAGACTTAGACTAAATCTTTCTGGAGCTACTGGTTGGTTTCTGTGAGATGTGGCCTGCCTACATTAAATTTGCAAAACATGTGAGACATTTTATTTGCCACATGACATCTCTTCTTCATCTCGAATCCCAAGAGTAGGAGTTTCAGGGGCAGAATGTCCTGTCATATATTGAAACCAAAAATGTTCCTTTCAATGTGCCAGAGAATTAACACCCAGTATCAATTGTTTGAATTTGTTTTCAGATTCCTGATCAGGCTCGTGTTGCTCCTTCATCTTCAGATCCCAAGTCCAAGTTCTTTGAGCTGATTCAGGTGAGAGCTTGCCTAGAGTCCTTTCATACAAATATAACTTTTTTTTCATATTGGAATTAAGAGATGAAGAAGCTAGTCCTGGATTATTGCTTCATGTAGAAGTTATGTTTACCTGTGTGTTGATGTATTGTGTCTATCTTGCCTTTTCCATATTTTGCTCTTTAGGGCACAGACATTGATACCTTCAGTTACAAACCCACTCCTCTGAACTCCAGCACACTGGAAAAAATTCGCCAAGTGTTAGATTATCGGTGTATGGTGTCTGGAAGTGAGCAGAAGTTCCTCTTGGGGTTAGGGGTAAGTGCTAAGAACAGTCTGGGAGTCTTGCTGATTAATTTCAATGCTACTATTCTGCCTTGCAGTTTCATCCCATCTTTTTCTGCCCCTAAAGGCCTAAAAGAATCTCATCAGCAGTACCTGAGACTGCTAGTTATTTATGTTTCTTTCTCCTGATGTCACTGCCTTTCACACTAATTAACCCTTTTTCTGTAATCTCAGCCTACACAGAGACCTGCACTCCTGCTAGTGTCTCTAATTATCTTCACTGTCCTTTTAAAGGTGTTCTATTTCTGGTTCTTTGTGTGGGTGTGAAAAGTCACCGGTAGATTAGAATTGGTGTTTTTGTTCCTTTGCTGTAGAGGTTAAGCTTCTTCCTTAAAACTTATGACAAAGAAACTGCCTGTGACAGCCTAGGACAAAAAGATTCTCTGAGGGTTGCTCTGCAGTTAGAGGTCTCTTCTCCACCCCTGCCCTCAGGAAGTCTTGGCTGAATCTGACTCTGTCTTTATGTACAGAAATCACAGATCTACACCTGGGGTGGTCGCCAGTCAGACCGCTGGACAAAGCTGGATTTGAAAACTGAGCTGCCACGAGATACTCTTCTCTCTGTGGAGATTGTTCATGAGCTGAAAGGAGAGGTAGGAACCTACTCTCTCACACCATTTTGCTGCAAAGAGCAGTTTCACTTAATCTCTGTACGATACTGCAGAATAAATGTTCCACGTGTGCCGGGTACAAGGTGGGCTTTTTTTGTATAAGATCTTTAGAGTAACTATTTTGGATTAAGTTCTTTCTGTCCAGTCCTAGAAATATGAGCCTTCAACATTGTTTTGAAAACACTCTGGACCTGATGTGTTGCTGTTCTAAGTGGAGCTGCACACAGCACTGTCACCATGACTTCATGTGTCTGTGGCTCTGTGGGTACATAACTGCTTAGTAGTGACTGCAGGCTACGGGGAGAAGATCCTCGGGGTATATTTACAGTGTAAAGTGAAAAATCCCAGGTGCCTGGGAAGTTTCCCTGTCCTCTTGCACCTCAGACAAGGATACTGTAGTGTGCTGGGCTTTGTGATACCTGATAAGGCACAGATAGCTGGTGGTGGCAGCTGTGGTCCTGCCCTCTCTCCCTCCCATAAGACAGAACTGGGTATTTGAGATGCACCAGTTCTTGGAGGATGCCATGTTCCTGTATAATGGGCAGCAGGGAATTTGTGTGTTTCTAATACCTGGAAAGGTGCCTTCTTGCTAGAAGAGATGTCCTGTCAAAAAACAAGCTATAAATCAAAGCTGAAATATCAACAGTGTGAATAATCAATCTCTGTATTGCTGTCCTTAGGGGAAAGCCCAGAGAAAAATCAGTGCCATCCACATCCTTGATGTCTTGGTGCTGAATGGCAATGATGTTCGAACGCAGCATTTCAACCAGAGGTATGTAGGTTCTGGAGAAGCTTTTTCCTATACATGTCTAGGAGTGACTGGGAAACAGTGTTCAGACAAAAAGCAGAATGCTGAGCATGGGGAGACATGTGCATTCAGCTGAAACACTGTTATAAAGATGAACTGGGAATGAAGCTGCTCTGAACTGAAGTACATACAGGCTTTTCCAACTGTATCTTCTCTGTGTATGAGGGCAGCTCTAGCTTCTTTCTTAGCTTAGGGTAAGCCAGGCATGGCTGGGGTAAACTGACCATTCTGGGAATATGAATGAGCTGAGAGAGAAGGAGCAAACCACTCTGTTTCCTTCCTCAGGGACATAATGTCTCTGCTAATCCTGCTAGCCTGATAAATATATCAGTGTTCAACAGCATGAGGACTAAGAGTAAGCTATGGAGACTCATTTGTAATGGATAATAGGCAGTATCACTGGGCACTGAATTGGGAGGGTGGAGTGAAGAGAAGTCTTGCTAGACCCATTTGCCTAGCAGTCTGCATGTCCTGAGTTGTCAAATCACTTACTCTGTTGAAGCTGTTCCCTCCCTGCTGTGCCAAAGGCCCCGTTAACTTGCTGGGTTCTGTTTCCATGTTCGTTCAGGATTCGGCTGGCAGAGAAGTTTGTCAAAGCTGTTTCCAAACCCAGCCGGCCGGACATGAACCCCATCCGGTGAGTGACACCTCCTTCCCTCAGCCTCGCCTGCCTTGGTGTCAGTGTGTGGAGGACATGAAGGGGAGTTATGTTTCAGGCTGAAATTCATAGTTCTGGTATGTTCTTTGGAAAGAGGCTAAAAGCTTTTAGTACATTTAAGGTGAATATTGTTAATGGAGAAGTTGTGCCCTTCTTTCACATGTCAAACAGTCACATTTTCATCATAGGTGGATTGGCTGGTGTTGATTCCAAATATGTGTGATTGGAGGTCTAGTACCCAGTGAGCTTAATCATTGCAAAGATTTCTGTCCTTGTCTGCCCTGAAGGGTCAGCAGCAGTACAGTGATGCTGACTGTTAGCAAATGCAGAACTGACCAGCGTCTCTGAGGGCAAGGCTTTAGTTACAACCCCCAGGAAAGTTCCTGACAAAGGGTTTCAGCTTTGGTTGTCTCCTGGCCTTCCATTTCATTAATTCTACTGCAGTGTAGCATAAGAGCACCACTGTGAAGGCATCAGTTACGTATTATGGACAAAACAGCTTCTCATTCACAAGGTGAAGTGCAGCAATATCATGAAAAAATCTGGAGGAAGGGAAAGAGGATCTTCTCCTTAATGGCTTAATGAAAGGTAACGAGTGGAATCTCTGCCTAATGACAAATGGACAATTGTAATAATTGGAGGAACCCAAAATACTGGGGAAGGCTGAAGGTGAAGTGAGGAGGAGAGCTGGGGAAATGGATTGTAGAGGGGTCATTTGCTGCTTTTGTGGAAAGGTGTTAAAGTGTTCCTGCTGTGCTCTTTGAAGCCTGATGCTTGTAGCAGTATGTGGGAAATGAGTGGTTGGGGTGTCCAATCAGAGGCAGTGCTTTTTTAACTTACTAATTGTTTTTCTGTATCTCAAAACAACAAAACCAGTTTGATGTAATGACAGAATGAGGACTCAAAACAATCTTTACTGATTTTAGAAAAAGCTCTTTTTACCTCAGGGTAACTAACAAGTTTGTTGTACCTCTGAGGATAGTAATGGTGAAGATCAGATTGTTAATTTTACTGTGAGGCCAACATGTTGAAGCCAGAACATGCCTGGGACTGAGCTTGGTCAATTTATCTGATGGGAAAACAAAAGCACCTGACTTTCACTGTTTTCACTTTTCTGTATAGTCAGCCTGAGGTAAAAATGCACAGTTGCCTTAGCAGCAAGGACATTTATCTGCTGCTTACAGCAATCCAGCCATGAGCATGCAGGTGTCAGGTTTTCTCAAGCCAGGAAAAACTAGGCACTGAAGCATAAAGATAGAGGAGATAAAGAAGGGTGAAGCTCAGTTGAGCCTGACTACCTCATGCTGTATAAAACCAACCATTTGTCTGCTACCTGTAGCTGGGCAGAAAAAAAAGCACAGTTTAAACTTTTTTGAAATAATGTTTTTGTCTTGTCTTCCCAGAGTGAAGGAAGTATACAGATTGGAAGAAATGGACAAGATTTTTGTGAGGTAAGCATTTGGTGCAAATAAAATGTCAGGGCCCACTGAGGTTATCAGTCATTGTGCAGAGCAATGGGAGGGAATGTTCTGATCTGTGCTAGTGGGGTCATGCAGAAAGAGCTGTTAGAGCTCATGGTGGCTGCTGTTCCTGAGATGCTGCTCACTCAGAGCATCATTCTAATGCCGTAGATGTGGCCAGTGCACTCCATAACAGTTGCAGTAGCAACAGTGCCTGAGTTTGGGTGCAGAAGTATCAATGACTTCTCAGTGGCTTCAAAGGTCAAGAATTCACACTTGAAATAGGAACCCTATTTGGATTAATTATGGTAGCTTATCACAGATTTTTCACCACAGCACTCAATTTGCAGCCTGATCTAGACAGGTCTGACTGGTTTCTCTTGTCCTGTGTGGATAGGCAAAAACTTCAATTTTTCAGGGTGTGATGATTTTAAACCTATCCTGTGCAGTGCTGTCAGTTCTCACTGTGACACTCTGGGGAAGGGGATGCAGGTGGTACCAGGTGTGTACAAGCACAGTAAAGGAAGGAACACTCTCTATCACTGCCTTCTCTCAACGTTTAGGTTAGAGATGAAAGTCATCAAGAGTTCAGGGGGAATGCCCCGGCTGTCCTACACCGGCCGAGATGATCGGCATTTTGTGCCCACGGGGCTCTACATCGTACGGACTATGAACGGTAGGAAGAGAGAGTCCCCACTCCCTCTCAGCTTTTCTTTGTCCCTCCAAGTAAAAAGTACTGACCAGGCTTGCTCATCTTGTAACTTGGTAAAAAATGAATGGCAGTATTCGAATGGCTAGAGATTAAGTGTTTGCATGTAATGAAGGTAGCTTGGATTTGGGTGAGGTTTAGGGTGTTATTTTTTGTGTTGTGGGTTGATTAGCTATCATGGGGGTAATTCCATTTTTTTACATGACTGATTACCTTCTTCTTTAATGAGATCATAATTTTTCATCAAGATGTTTTCCAGAGTAATAGGAAGTGGAAATACCCTGTTTCAAATGTCAGCTTCTAAATGGAGGGAGATGGGTTTTTTTCGTGAATAGAGAACAGATTGGGAAGCAGGTTGTCTTGGGAGAAGGAAGGAAAAAGGAGTAATGGAAGGATCACAGTTACTCTTACAGATTACTCCTCCCTGCTTTTACTGTGTCTATTTCTTCTGTGATTTTTTTTCCTCTGATCCCTGCTAGATCCCTGGACAATGGCATACAGCAAAAACTTCAAGAAGAAATTCTTCTTCAACAAAATGACCAATGTAGCGACATACAACCTCCTTCCTGAAGCCATTGCACCCTTTCAGTGAGTATGAGCCAGAGCTGAGGCTATGGATGAGTATGTGTCTGCCAGTGTGTGTGTGCGTGCCTGGGTGTTTGGGAGGGAGCTCTGCAGGGCTGTGTCCTTGCAGTCGTTTGCAGTGCAAGTGTAGCTGATCACCAGAAGGGTGTGCTGCAGGAGCTGACACCTTGTCAGGCTGTCAGGAAACTGCTGATGTGGAATCATGGATTTTGCAATTAATGGCTATGAATAGCGAACATGTCGCAACTTCGTTCCGCTGTCTGCAGCAGACTACAAGTTACTGAACCTCCTGCATGCAGGGAAGTAGAAATTGAGCCCAGCAACTGTAGTTTGCTGCATCTCTGTATTTAACATGTTTGGTTGGAAGTTGCTAATTTAAAAGCAAATCCCAGCTCATTTAGCCCAGGCTCTGAATAACCTGTGGGAAGCTGGGAGCTTTTTTAAAGAGAGTGAGAGAATAAAACAGTAGCTCTTTGGGAAAGGATGGAGTGGCATGCCATTGGACAGTTATTAACATTGTGGCTGCTGAAAACCATCCCTATCTACTGAGTACTAGGCTGAGGGCATTACCCAAGTACAGCAAATCCTGAGTCTGATGCCTCAGGGCTCCTGAGCAGAGATGTTCTGCACTACTACCATTACTCAAGACTGCCTCTGAGTAAGAACTTGATATGAAATAGCACTCCTGATTTTATCACTTTGAACCTCCTTACTGTCTTAGAGCAGTGCTTTCAAGAATCCTTAAGCCTTTCTTCATGTGGTGAATGGCAGAACAGGCTTAAAAGGAGAGGCACATGATGTTTTTTCCCTCCGTGTGTCAGGGTGGGGTTAGTTCTGCCTATGTACTCTGAAATAGGCTAGCATGAATCTACAGGAATGGCTGAGGAGGTGGAGGGAGTGCTTGTGTGGGACTCCAGAAGGGATGTGTTGTGGTTAGTGAGTACTAATATGTCTATAATTAGCCACTGACATGTGCTCTTGTCGCTGTGCTGGTACTGCTTTGTTAGAACAGGAGCATTAAATAAGCTATGAATATTAAGTGTCAGTAATTGTACAAAACTAAAGGCTGCTGTGTTGGCAGTAATTAGCAGCTCTGATTTCATTATGGCTGGGACTGTGTTGATGCAGTGAGGGAGGGCTGTGCTCCATGGATGGAGTGGGAGATGGCATTGTAGGACCAGAACTCTCAGCAGCAAAGCAGGGCTCAGTTATTTCACATGAGGGGAAGGAGGGAATGATCCTAGCTGCTTTTGTGCCGTGGGAAGTGCTGTTTGTTTGCAAAGCTACATAGGACAGCTGTTACTGATTATGGTAGGTATGCGGTGAGGGATTAGGTTGCTGCTCCTGGCAGACTTTCTAAATTCTTCATTAAGGTCTTTCCATTGCCTGCAATGACAGCTTCATCCTCTGAGAAACTTAGGGGGAGGTAGAGTTTTCCCCTAGTGACCTGACTCCTTCCAGCAAATACTGAACTGAATTTGAGTGAAGCTAGAATTAACAAGTTTGTTTCCATGGAAATCTCTTAGGCTTGGCTGTTGCTGTACTTTGAGGGCTGTAGAGTTTGTAATGTGTATGAATAAATGCACTGGTCTTTTCTAAGGCACCTGCTCTGAGTATTCCTGTGTGGCTCTCATAGCAAGGGCAGCTGTCTCTCACTGGGATGGAAGTGTTTTCCTTTCCCTTCCCTGCCAAACTAACCTTGCTCTCCTCTCTGCCCACAGTGTCTGCCATTACAGCCGCCTCTTCTGGGAATGGGGGGAAGGTGTCAAAGTGCACGACTCTCAGAAAAGACAAGATCCAGAGAAGCTATCAAAGGAGACTGTTCTGTCTTTCATCCAAGCACACTACCCCTAACCCTGCTCTCCTGAGGGTGCAGGGAGGGGCTGAGCCCAGCTTGGATTCTTCAGGGACTGATGGGACTGGGAAGGCTCCACAACTTCTATTCTGATATTCTCCAGAGCTGATTTCCTGGAGATGCTGGAACCAGAGGGTGGTATGCAGAAGGCACAGGATGAGGCTTTGCCCTGGTAGTGTATATAAGAGTACAGCCCAGGTAGCACCTGCTGCCAGAGTACCCAAGGTGACTCCTGGAGCCGAGGCCTAATGTCCTTTTGTCCTGACCTACTGCATGCATGAGGCCAAGGGGCTGGCAGCTTTCTGTGCTCCTATTCAAACATTCAGCAAGGTTTGTGGAGCTCTGTGTGTGCCAGAACTCCCCAGGCTTCTGCTTCTCTTGCAGTGTGGGAAGGAGCAGAGATGTTTTGATGGCAGAGCTGGGCAACAGCACATTGAAGAGCCCCTGCATTGCTCCTGGCAGCTCTCTCCTTGGCCTTGTCAAAGGCTCCACTATCCAGTGGAGGGTGTTAAGTCTTTGGTGAGCTGTGGGCAAAAGTTATATATTCTTGTCAGTGTCTCCAATGCTTCTGTTTATCAAGGCACTCAGCTAGCCACTGGCAATTCTTATGTGATGGTTCCCTGTTGGAAAAAGGCCAATGCAGGTGATGAGTACAGTTCCTGGCATAGATCTGATGTGCTCACACCTCTGCAAGCTGCTGTGACAAGGATTTCCCGTCTCCAGGTTAATGACTGATGCCAAGCCAGCAGCCTGGGGCTAATTTGTGAAAATGTGCCATGGTTGGTGTATGTGCTTCATGGTACTTCTGGGACCAAGGTGCTTTGGTTCTTGGTACTTAACATTATCACCTAAACCTTCAGCGAGGAAAGTGAATGTGGGAGGGAAGACATAGAAAAGCTAGGATGCTGAAGTCCCTGGAAGAAATGATGGGAATATCCAACTTAGTTAAAAAGACCCAGGGCTTCAGTAGAAAGATATTTCAACTTTAACCATGTAGGTTAATAAGAAGCAATTCCTGTCCCCTGACTGTACCCACTGGAAAGGTAACCAGACTTTCCTTTTAAAATACCAGACTGGCTTTGAAATCCTCTGTATCCTGTTTGACTCTGGAACTGCATCTGAGGTGAAGGCACAGAGCCAGGAAACTCCTCTCAGTATGGCATTTGTGTCAAGACTTCTCCATGCACTTCTGTGCCAGGCTCAAAGTTGGCTTCTGTTGCATGTTTTACCTTCATTTCTGGTTTCTGTGGCACTTTGCCAAGTCTTCCACATAAATCAGAAGATAACACATAGTTGAACGCTTTGGGATAAACAGCAAGACAGTCCAATTTTTGTTTTGTTTTGTTTGTTCTTGGCTTGTTTTTAAACACTGATTGGCAGTAGGGAGAAAAGTGATTTAGTGGTTTATCTGAACTGTGCCTTAAGGAAAGCTATAGTTCTAGTATCTATAGTTCTAGTTTAGACTGTCTTTTTCTTCACATCCATATGAATGAACAAACCTGTGCAGCAAGACATAGAAACCTTGACTTAGACACAGGTCTGTCAAAGCAGTTGAAGGACTGCAGGCTGTTAGTGCATCCTCTTGGCTGATCTGTAGACCCTCTCTGCTCTCAAACATTGGTAAAACGTGTATGAAAGAAATGGTGGCTCTTCCCCCTAAGCAAGAAGTGTGTCATTAGTAGCTTTGTCTTGGCAAAGGCACTTCCATGAGGGATGGGGAGGAATCTCTCCCAGTGGGCAATAAAGTACCTCAACCTCTGGTGTCCAGCCCTGTGTGCAGTTGGCTTTTTAAACCAACCAGCAAATTGAGTTCTAAGGACCTCTGTGGACTGCCTTGAGGCTGTTCCAGTGCCAGCAATGCATGCTGCCCCCTCTGCCAGGCTCCTTTGCAGTGTTGTGTCCTCAGCTCAGAGCTTTGACTCCTGGGGGCTGGCAGACAGAAGAGTGACTAGGAAGTAAACCAGGATCAGTGTAGGCCTTGGAGGGTACAAAAAAACTTGGTCAGTCTGCAGGCTAGCTTTTATGAATAATGCTTTGTTTATTCAGTTGTCTCTAGTTGCTCATTTTAATTTGCTTTTATTTTTATTTTTGATGCACTGAACCTTGATTCTAAATCTCCCTTCAAGAAGGCAGGCATGAGCCACCAAGCTACTTGCTTCCCTGCTGAGGGATTATGTTGGGAAGGGCGGGTGAGGAAGGTCTTGCTGAAGGGAGTGTTTATGTATGTTAATTGCACAATGTATTGTTATTAGGCTTTGTATCATTTTGTGTTGACTTCTGTGCTTTCATGTTCTATTACCAATACAGCCCCTTTAGTTCTCAGCAGTCCTTCTTTCCTTTGCTTCCCATACAATTCGGGCCAGCAGTGCCTGTCAGTGTGGCAGCAGAGAAATGTCAGCAGAGTTAAATATTCAAGGCAGTTCCATTTTAAAAGTTTTTGTGGCAACTTTAGAGCATTGGAATGAGAGGGCATTACAGGGGACAGTCTCTGGAATTCCTGCAGCATGGGTAGGCTCCTGTTCCAGTCAAAGGAAGTACATTCCAGGCCACAACAGAGCAGTAACCCACTGTTGAGAGCTCACTGACCAGGGGCTTAAGTGCCTAACTTAGTCTAGGCTTACCATAGTGCACTATGTGCCAGTAAGGAAACAGGAGGATAAGAATAAAGCAGTGACTGAGAAACAGGACAGAACAGGGGAAAAAAATCCACCAAATAAACAAAACAGAAAATTAAAAGGTCAAATTATTTTATTTAAAGCTTTACAGAAGCACTTTCATCTCTGGGGGTTGATGGTAAATTGTCTTCTGCAAACACTGATTCTCAAAGGCACAAAATGGCTACCAAGCTCTGATGCACTGGAGAGGTAGGCAGATCATCTCACAGTCCAAGCACCCATATCTCAGTGTGGATACCTACATGCCATCTGCTTTTGTGGATGTAGGATTCCTTTGGTCCTGGAAGTCAGGGTGGAGGAGGAAGCATCTTTAGCTCAGCTCTGGGAATATATAGAATTGCAACACCTACAGATTACCCTTTGCATCAAGAGCTTGGTCCCTTCAGTTTATGACTGTGTCACAGGAGCCAGGGTGTGTATTCCACCTGGGCTGGGCAGAAAGCACCTGTCTGTAATCACAAAAGTCCTCTTCAAAAGGGAGAATGTATTGCCTTCCTGGATCAGGCTGCATGGTCCTGACTGTGTTTTGGCTAAGATGGCACCACCTTGAGCTCTGCTTGACCTGATTTCCAAGCACAAGTGTGCTGTGATTTCTGGTTTGTCTCCTGTCCTCCTCAATTTGCAGAGAAAAATCTTCCCTACAACAAGGCTTGGAGACAATAAACAAGAACAGTAATTTGAAATGCTGATCCTCACCCTTGGGGGAGGCACAATGGTGAGAGGAGGAAGAGCTCCTTGCAGGAGTCATTTGTTCAGTGGGGAGAATTCTTGAGTGCAATCACATTGTCCAGAAGGCGTAAATAAGAGCAATCAGCAATGCCATGGCCACAGCAAGGGCAGCATTCTTGCGATTTTCCTTACGAAGCACACTCAGTTCTTTCTCTGGGAAACAAACAAAAGACTTGTCTGTGAAGGTTCTTCGTGTTGCAGCTGCATCTCCTTCCAAAACTCTCTTAAGAAGCACAAAGCTACCTTGGCCACAGGCAAAAAATTTGGGAGCAGTATGGAAATCTGCCAACAGGGTATTGTGCTGAATGGGAAGTAACTACCCAAACTAGCAGGAGCCCTTTCATTTGCTCTCATCCTGACACTTGTGGTAGCTGTGCTTGGGAATACTTCAGTGCCAGACAAGTTCCTGTTGGGAAATGACATTGCTGTAGGCCTCTACTAAGGACAGACTGTCATTAGAATAACTGTGTGTTCCCTAGGAGAATGAAGGAGACAGGAGGGCAGAGAGCTATTTCTACTATCTTCTAGATGTAACAGCCTGGTAGCTTTTTCTAGTGCTAAAATTTAAATACAACTGTAGCCACCTTTGAATGCTGCAGAATCTGTGTCTCCTTACACCTCAGAAGGATTGTGGAAAAGGTCTAAACCTGGACACTCTTACTCTGTTTGGTATGAAGCTTTTAGTTTTTTAGAGACAGGTAAACCAGGGAGAAGGAAAGCAACCTTAGAACAACAGATGCAGAGAGAGGAACACAGTGGCTACTTCAAGTATGGAGTCTTGCCAATCTCCATTTCTGTTTGGTTCCCTTTACCAAAGATGAGAACCCCACTCTTACTAGTTCTCTTCCAGAAAACTTTGCTGGCTGGTACAGGCGAGCAGCGAGGCCTCCAGCCTTACAGACTGCAAGGCCAAACAGCACTAAGTGTGTGTCAGGCAAGGCTGGGTGTGCACTGTCCAGAGACAGACTGCTTCTGTTGCTGAGTTCATCTGCACAGACTGCACACCTTACTGTCTACAGTTTGCACAAGCAGCCTCCAGCAGTTCTCAAGTGGTGTTGGTAATCAAAAGAGACTTTTAGCTGTTCTTTCTGCCCCATCCTTCACCTAATACAAGCACTCTCATGCAGCCACAGAGCAACCTGCTTGAATGTGCAAGGCCACAAAGGAGTTGACAGGGTCACATAACCTCACACACAGCAGTGCCAGCTTAAACGGATGCATGGCCTCAGTGCATCAGCTGGAATAAGGAAAGATTTAGTCAGAGGCCATACAGTGATGTCACCATTAGGTGAGGCTGTTGCTGCTGTCTGAGCTGCTGTCACACTGCTCTGCTGATGCCCCCAGGGATGGCTGACTGCTGGCTGGTAAAAGGGTGGCAGCAATTTTCAGTCTTCTGCTGTCTCTAGTGGTAGGCCCTTAGGGAACAGCTTTCAGTCTGTTTAAAATAACTGTTACTCTTCTGGAAACAGTCCTCTAGCATGAGTTATAATTACAAATTTGCTGGCCATACCCCAGCTTTCAACCCTCTAGACCCAAAAGAATACTTGTGCCTCTTTTCCTTGTGTGAGCTCTGCTGCTTACACAGCTGCAGAGTACTGCCAAGCAGGTAACACACTGATCAATTCCTGAAGATGTACAAAGCAGCACCTCTAGTGGAATGGAAGTCCTGTCAAGTATGGTATCTCAGAGAGGCTTTCATTCTAAGTGTCTAAGCAGGACTTGCACCAAGGAAGGACCCTGGCTCTCTAGCAGTGCAGGCAGCACGTCAGTGTGAATCGCTATGCTCTTGTGCTGAGTGGCCTCATAAACTGATGCAGTAAGAACCCTCCCCAAGAAAGGTATGTTTTGCTACACTCCTGATAGCACTTACCTTCTTGCCTAGCAAGCCTCTACTAGGAAAAAAAAAAAAAAGGTTGGGGAGAGGGATGTTAAAAGCTACTCAAGCCAATCTGTTAGCTATGATTATCTAAAGACTGGTAATCTGGGGTGTGTGGAGGGGGACATTTTCTCCCCTTCATTAGCTGATGCTTATTTTTTTCCCTATGGAAGTACAGCTCAAGTAGGAGGATGCAGACTCCTATTTTAATATGCTGACTACATTTCCATTAGTTTAGCTCCCTTTGGTTGAAGCTAAATTCAAAGGCAGAAGTCAGAGGTGGCAGGAGCTTGAAGACAAAGCTAAGCTGCAGCACTGATCCCATCCTGCCCAGAGGGACCATTTTTAATGAAGCTCTTACCATAGTTGTCAGCTTTGGTCATTAGTAAGTTTCGCTCTCTCTCCAGTGACTTTCTGTAATGAGAAGAGGAGTTCATTACCTGCGAGGCAGAACACAGCCTATTTCTTTGCTTACATGATGGAAGAGAGACTGTCCCCACTGCGGGGGATATCTGCTCAGAGGACGAGCCCCTCACCCCTCCCTGCTGGAAGGGTGACAGTTTAGAAGTACCCAGTTGAGCAACAGAAGAGATGCAGCATTTTAGATTATTTTTTCCTTCCCCCAAATTGCTTCCTGTCTCTCCTTTCAGGACAGCAGTGTAGACAAACAGCTAGAAAGGGCTCTTGGGTCATTTCCCTGCTCCAGTTCCCCCTAGGTGAGGCAGGAAGTTCTGAAACAGCTATGGGATGGGGCAGGGTCCTTATATGCTCTCTGGAGGATCCTTCCCCCCCACCACATTGGGCTTAGTGCTTGAATAGCAATTCTTCTCACCATTTGAAGCTGGGATCCCTTTGTCAGAGGTATCCGATTTGCAGAAATTGGTGAACTCAAGGAAGCAAACTGAATCCAAGCCCAGTACTAATAGAGTTAAACAACTTGTCATTAGACTCAAGACTCATAATAACAGAAAAGACTAAGTTAGGCCAACCCAGCCCTTGTCTTAAATTGCACAAGATTAATTAATATGCAGATTAAAATATAAACCCAAAATGAAATTCCTGAAAGCAGCGGTGTTTCCATTACGGCAGTGAGGACACGGTCAGTCCTCTCAGACTCTGCACATAAATAAACATGCACTAACAAATTATCTCCTGGTTCAGAGAAGGCAGAAAGTGTAACAGAGTTTGTTGTTCCCCTTGGGGCACAGCAAGAACAACCTGTAGGAGGAAAGAGATCCAAATCTATGTGTACAGCTAGTTAAGTGTAAGGGAGGGCAAGAAAGCAAGCTACATCAGGAGCAGCAGGAGAGGAAAGGGCTCTAGAAGAAAACTGGGTGGAGGGCAGCTAGTAGGAAGTGAGAAGACAGATTTACCAACATGACTGAGCTGCTACTTAGAAATTTGCCTTGTGAAGAGAGTCAAGGGAAGAAGCTTTGAGAAAGAGACATGGAGAAACCATGACAACTGAACTTCAAAGTGGAAAAGCAGAGCTCCTCTTTGTGTGCTCTACACTGAATCGATAATTTTGATCACGGTACCTTCCCTCCAGGGTTTTTCAAAGGGTCTGGAATAGGACAATGGAAGTTCTATTTCCATACAAGCTGTAAAACTCATAGAAGGCCCCAAGAATCTTAATTCATAATTCTTTGCTCTAGGCCCTATATTTCAGTCAGAAACTACCATATATCACATCCTGTCAAGTTCCCGCAGCTGTATGTTTGGTTGTTGGCCACCTAAGCCCCAGATAAAGAATACAGACAGTAACAAGGAGAATTTAGGCCAGGAAAGGATTGTTGAGACGAGGAGCTACAGACAAGAAGAGATAGGACCCTGTCTAAATATTGATGGGGATATAGAACTCCAGTAAAGGAAGAAGGGGAAGTGCAAAGGAGAGTTTTAAGTTTAACAAAGAAGTTAAAGTAAGCCTGATAAATATCAGGGGATGGAGACATCACTATTGCTATGATCATTTCTAATGGGGTTCTACAGGACAGTAGTGTAGAGCGAACATGAGGATCATCAGGACCGCTCCCTGGGCTGATGACTGAGCTTCCCAGCCTTTTTTGCTTGGAGCAGAGCAGTAGGATGCTAGTGACTGAAAAAAATGTCCTCAAGCAGAGAGATTTGAGAATCAGTTGGGACATCTAATTCTCTTGCTTCACACTCAAGAGAAACAGCAGGTTCTGCCTATGTCTACTACAAAATCCAGGCCAAAATCCTTGCCTGACTCCCAGCTCTAGAAGCCAACAACTGCTGCCTCTATGGCAGCCACAGATTTCAGGGGAGTTGTCCCTCTTAGCATTCCCAAGAAAAGCCGGTGTGTTAATTCATCCCTACATCCGCACACATTAGCAACACAGGCATAGATATTTTCCCTCAGCTGCTTTTGCAGCTGGATCCCAGCCTGGTTTGGCCCTCAGTAGTAGTTGCTGCACATCTCCCTGACTGAACCCAGGTGGTTTCAGCAAGGCTTGAGCAGCAGTGTGCAGAAAACCTTTGCCAGATTCACAGAGCAGGTTCCTAACAGGCCAGGAGCCAGGCCTGCAAATGAACTGGCAAGTTTCAGGCACTACTTGTCTGCTTGTGGCACAGGTTGGAGTCAAGCTGTTAATAAGATACAGCTCTCTCTCTATATCACTGCACTTCTCACAGAGGCAAATTCCCCAAGAAAGCTCCAAGCTGTGGGAAGAGAGTTGTGTCATGGGAATGTCACACATTCCCACCCCTTCAAGAGCCCTTGCTTGGTGCTACAGCAGGATGACAGCTAAGCTGAAGTGCACACACTCAGCTGTGAAAGGAGCTGGTCAGCAATACCTTCCTTCGGGGCTGAGCTTCTCCCTGCGCAGCTTCAGGTCCACCTCTTCCATGCTCTGTCTGCAGCGTGCCAGCTTCTCCTCCAGTCCATCAATCTGAAAAACACCACTCCAGTCACCATCATTTCTTCTCCCAGCTTACAAGGACTCATCCCCATGCAGATGGTGGCAGTTCAGCTACTATTCCTCCCCAGATCAAGGGAAGAATCCCAGATCTGTGTAGAGATCACAGCACAGAGAACTCATCATCTCCCAGCTCAGCCTGTATTCTAGCCCAGACAACTGTCACATCTTCACCCCAGACACAGCCAAGCCAGCCCTGACACTGCCTATTGTGTGGCTGGCCAGCACCCTTTTGCTAGATCTGTTCCAGCCTGCTCTAGTTTCTTTGCACGTGGGTCTACAAGGAAAGGTGTGATCTTAGGTATCTTTATGCAATTAGAGGATAAAAGGAGAGACACTGGCCTAAACCAAAGCCTGAGGGACAGGGTCTTATGTTAGCACTGTGAATGGATGCAGAAATCTACAAAGCACCCCCAGCTGTCTGGTTGGGTGAAGAGGGAACAAAGGGATACTTCCAGTCTCTTTTACCCAACTAAATCTACAACAGCAACAGGAGTCTGCACAGTATGGTCAAGAGAGCATTTGCCACTGCCTCTTCAACTTGTACCAAGTGTTGGCAGCAACAAGTTTCTGTGCAGAAAAACACTGGTTATCTCCTTGTGTCTCTTCATCAAGTATCCCGACAGCCACCCCTGTGTCATCCTGTGGAGGGCAGTAACCACAGCTAGGCACAGGAGGGTTCATTTCCTTGTGTGCAAACAGACTGTCCAGGAGGGGATCCTACCATGGACAACAGTTCTGGGAATCACTCCTCTCTTCTGCCTGGCAACCACAGCATAGACATCTCAAGGAAAACTTTGTCTTTCAAGCTTGCTTCCAGAAGGGAAACAGCAGGCCAATCAGACATGAACACAACAACCTAGCCTGAAAGAAAACGGCCTCAGTGCACTAAGGTGGCAGGACCTCTCCTTTGAGCTACAAAGTGCAACACTGCTGCTGTGCCTGGTTCTCCAGGGAAGGCCAAGGCTGGCAGCACGGCCTCCCTGTGGTGGGAGCTTTCACACACCAGACACTAAGAGGCAGCACAGTGCCAGGTAAAGGTGGAATGAGCTGCCTGGACATCAGCCTCAGAAGCAGCCCAGAGCACACACATACTCATAAACAGTAATAAGGGAAACAAAATCAAAGGTAGTGATCCCTAATTATTGCTGCTTTGGGATCAGCTCTGTTCTGATCAGCTCCTGTTAATGAGCTCATTAACAATCTCACACCTTCTGCTCAGGAAAAGCAGGCAAGCATTATAACTAAGCAGGACTGGAGAGAAGAGGCTTGACATAAAGCAGACCATGAAAAGAAGTTTAACCAGTCAGTTAAATAGTCTTGAAGAGGCACAGCAGAGCTGGGGAGAGGGACATATAAGAAGGCTCAAATAAATCTCTGATTTATCAGATAGCAATCTCAAAGTCCTGGGCTATTAGGCAACTCTGCCAGTGCTCAAGATGCCAAACTCCCCAGAGGCACATGCACAGCTTCCTGAGCCCAAGGGGAGCACCAAGGCATGTCACTGATCCCAAAGCTCAGGGAAGAGCACTTCTGTTGCTGGCAATGCTTGGTTTTGCCTGGATGAGGATAATTGTCCTCCTCCATTTCCAGCTGTGCCACTCAAGGATGTTAACTGTAGCTGCTCATCGCCATGTCATGCGCTATAGCTCAGCATGATGCATTGCCCCAGACTGCTTCAGGGCCAAGAAGGGGCTTCACCCAGGCCAGCTCTGACCACACTTATCAGCAAGTTACTTTAAGTACCAGTGTGGTACAGCAGAGGCGGGGTGTTGGTCAAGTGAAATTTAAGGATTACCATCTCCCTCGCCAGTTCCTACCATTTGCAAACGGCAGTTTCTGCTCCCTTAGCTGTTGGAAACCCTTACGTGCACACACAGGAAAAGATGCTTCAGCATGTGTTACCTGGCTCCTCCTTAGCCTGTTAAATTATTACAGTGCACCGTGGCTTCTCTGGAAATATATTTTAAAAAAATGCTAAATAATACATTAAAGAATTAATGAGAGCTTTACTCAGTCAGCTGCCAACCCCACCACTAAATTATCCATGCTATTGCACTCCAATCCTCTCCTCCATGCCTGCTCCTCCTAGCTGGCAGTTGCTCTCACTAGTACATTCTCTGCCCATACTTCCCTCATTTCATGAGACTTAACAAGAGTATATTCTGCCCAACTTTGTCAGTGCTTTCACTTTCTGCTGACTAAAAATCTCCAGATTCCACATAATACTTTAAAGTTTCAACTGGTTTTACTGCTCTTAAATCAAACCCCAAGTTTGGGTCCCCTGCTGGAGAGCAATAATTTGCTAATAAACCACATGCCCCAGAACTGCACCATCAGCTGTGCTGAGCTGGGGGCACAAGGGATAAAAAATAACCAGAAAAAAAAGAAAAAAGCAAGCAAGGAAGATTGCTGAATGAACAAAATACTTTTCTTTCAGAATCTCACTACTTCTTTTCTTCTGGCTAGCCTGGCTTATTAGGGGTTATAAGGAAGGACAAGAGTGGGGATTTACAGATGTTATCCATTCACTGTGCCTCAGTTTCCCCACTTATAAATTAAGACAATAAATTCTGCCTCCTGAAGGCAGCTCATTTGAATAAGAAGCTTCAGACACCAACCCAAACTGTGGGCAGAGCACTATCTTGATATGTCAATGCCATTGCCTTGCTTGGCATTTAGGAGCTGCTCCTGCAAGCCAGGAGTCCCTCAACAACTCAGCCATCCAAGTAACTCTTCACTGCAGAACAAAAGAAATACAGAAAAGAAACTAAGCACAAGGAAAAAAATTAGAGTAATATCTGGGAACTACTGCTTACTCTCTGGGCTGCTAAGGAAACTCCTAGGGGGGGCTGTAGTCTGTAAAACTGTAGCACAAGAAAATCTGTAGGGCTTTGCCCTAATTCCCTGCTACAGCTAGCCCTCCAGGAGAGCAATCCTAGAAGCAGATGCTCACCTGAGCTTGCTGTGGATGGAAAGCTTTCCCTCCTACTAAATAATATGTGAGGTTAGTTGGGGTACATACCTGGGCACAATGGAAGCCCAGAGGAAAACAAGGAGCCGAGCTCGCTTAGCTGAACCACCCTTGCACTTCACACTTGCATTATTTCTTTAGTGGCAATCTCAGCACAGTGCCTCCTAAGTTGCAAAGATGAACCTCTCCTCCTTTTAGCTCTCCTTTCCTTGAAGGGGATCTTCTGGGACACAGCTGAAATGCAGCAAGCAGAAAGCTCACATGACAGCTCCTCAGGTTCACACAGATGGTAACAGGGACACAGGACTTCATTCACAGCAACATCTTTAAGTAGTTTCAGTTAAAAAGGGGGAAGGAAACATGTGCTTCACATCCAGGCAGCAGATGTGGGCACACAGAGCTGCCCTTCTGAAGCTCCAGAAAGTCAAGTCCCAGCAGCTTTGGATCCACGCAGGGATCTAAGACCAGATGCCTCCTTTGCTCCACAGGTATGACAAGACATTCAGCTACTTTTGCTGAATTCTGGCAACACCTGCTCATGATCTGGAAACCTTTTTAAACTAGAGAGACCTGGAATGGATTTCAATCCAAACTGACTTACATGCTTATTACAAATTCCATTTGTTGGGACCATCTTGGGCAGAGAGCCCAAAATGGCTCACATAAAGGCAGAGAGAAAGAGAGAAATGAAAAAGAAGCAGGTTTGCTTATAGAATTGAGCTGGATCCCATTTAATACATTTTGTAGCGAATTAATGAAGGCTTTCTTTCCAGCAGAAAGGCTAAAAGCGCTTTTCAAGAACTGGCATCCACCCTCTGCTTTCATGAATTCCCTAATTAAGATACTGGCAAGGAGCCATATCACACATACGTCGACATCCAACAGCATTAGGTAATGAGGTTTTCATCTTCTGACCCTCATAAAACACATCAAAGCCAACTGAAGAGGTGGGGGCAAAGAAAAAACCCCTTCCCTGAGCAGTCTTTACATGCCTTGTCACCTGCCAGCACACTTGAGCTGTTCTTTCACAGAAGAATTAATGGTTCCTGCATCCACAAATTTGGCTGGATTATTAAAATCAGTCCAGCAGAGACAAATTTTGTTTAAATTCAAGTGCTAACTTGCTGTTCATGGACACACTTCCATTTTCTCCATGCTCTTGGAATCATTTTGCACGCTGGAAAATCATTTCACAGACATGCCGCCCACAGCATGCTTGGAAATATTTACCAGACAAGCTATTCACAGCAGAGGACGATCCACCAGCAAAGATGGCTCCTACAGAACAACCCTGTGTGCTGCTAAAGGAGGAAAGGCTGGATCCTACCTCCACCTCCTCCTTCAGCTTTGCAGGCACCACCTCGTTAGTCAGCCCATCCTGCCTCAGCGCAGAGCAGCGGCTTTGCAGGACTGCACACAGGCATGACCACAGAGCAGTGAGCCACATTTTCAAAACTTCTGCCTGAACAGCTTCACTGAGCACAAACTGTGTCGGCTTTCCCCTATTCTTTATGTTCCTCCACAGACACTGATCAGCCATTGCCCTGTCAGAAGCAGCAACACATGTAACAATACTTTACAAAAGCACACACGTGACATTTTGCTGCCCAGGCACTGCCTTTAATTTAATGCACTTTTCTGCTTCTCTGATATTTTTTTTTCAGTTGTTGCCTGAACCGCAATTATATTTTTAGTGGTTACAATATTCTTTGGCGAGAAGTTTCACAGCAGGTTATGGGAAGAACCAACCCCTCCTGTTTGTTCTGAGCTTGTCAGCTGCTGGTTTCATTTGATAGCCCTAACTTTGTATTGACAATGTATGTTCATTCTTTGTTTAAAGCTACAAATAGCATGCAGAGGCTATAGGCCTATATTGGGTCCCTTGCAGTCATATTTTCCAGCTTAAAAGGACCTGAAATGCTTGGTAGTTTCTTGCATAAAGCTCTCCACACCTTTGGTCATCCTTGTCACTCTCTTGAGTTAATTTCATTTTCACTGTTTTGGTACAAAATGGACCAGTCTTGCCAGTTTCATTTTCCTGATGAATTTCCTTAAGCAAGTCCTATGCAGCTCAGCATTGTCAAGAGGGCTGCCTGTCAAAAGACTAGAGCTATATGAAAGAAGTGGCACGAATTTAAACCAACATAACATTATGGAGAGCCATTTATATCCATTTAAAACAGATCATATCAATTACGCCTGCAATTTGTAAGTGCAAGGTAATCTGATAAGTGTCCATATAGAAAATTGCATTCATTTAGCATCATGACTTCAGTTAAACAAGCATGACTCTGCCTAGATGAGGCCTTTCAAAGCTAGTCATGCATCACACCACATTAAGACTCGTTTGAAAAGTTTTCTTTACAATCATAACAGCTCAGAAGGTAATACTGAACAGAGTAATTTTAACTTATGAATCAAGTATCTTGGTAGTCATGCAAACTAAAACACAGCCCTCTCTTCCTCTGGCTTAAAGGCATTTTTTTCCTTCCTCCCTAACCTCTCTTCAGTAGTGTTCTCATCACTGCAAGTGGAAAGAATTTTATCTGGTAGTAGTGTCTTTGCACTGTCCTCCTTCCAGACAGGAGTTTTTTACCTGTAACGCACAAAAAGGAGTAGTTCTACAATCCCTTCAAAACTAGTATTTCCATCCTGAAAACTTCTAAAAACTACCCCAAAACTTAATCTAAAGCTACTACAAGTCCTCAAACACTTTGCAGGAATTTTCTGTGGCAGCTCAAATTAGTCCCTTTTCATTCTGTGAACAGCAGGTCCCTAAGAGGCTGAGCCATTTTGCCACCCCTCTCCCCTCTTTTTGTAAGGTAGACCCTAGACCCTAACATCTTAACACTTCTTGTCTACCAATTCTCAATCCACAACCACAAAAAAAAAAAAAAAAAAAAATTGTCTGGTAGGCTCACCAAAGGAAGCCTGGACAGTCAGCAAAGCCCTCTGGACTCCCTTTGGTGGTTATATTTGGGTTGGAGTGCCCAGAACTGTGTTTCTCTAATGCAATCCTAACCAATGAAACACACCAGATAATCATAAACCAAACTCCCATTCCACACAGCAGGATGAGAGGGGGTCTCATCAATACATATAAATATCTTAAAGGTGGGTGTGAAGAGGTTAGTGCCAAACTCTTTTCAGTGTCACCCAGTGAAGCAATGATGAGGAGCAATGCCTGCAAACTAAAACACAAATTCCAGCTCAATAGGAGGAAAAAACCTTTTTACACAGAAACAGACCACTGGAACAGGCTGCTCCAGCAGGCTGTGGGGTTTCCCTCTCTGGAGACATTCAAAATGTACCTAGTCACATTCCTGTGTGATATGCTCTAGGCGACCCTGCCCTGGCACGGGGGTTGGATGAGATGATATCCAGAGGTCCTTTCCAGCCCTAAGGAGTCTGTGACACTCACCTTAATGTTACTAGCTGGTGACATATGGCATGCCCTGCCATTTCCCTGGCCTTTTCATTGGTTACATTGGTCTGTTGTGCATGTGCTCACCTGAAAACACTTCAGGGCAGAGAGGTGACCAGTGAGACTCACTGAATGAGTTGTGCCCCATTGCAGCCATTTGTGAGGAACATTCAGGATTTACTGTCCCCACAGACCTGAACTCAAACAGACTTGAGTCCAGACAGCACTGTTCAGTGCAGGAGCCAGAAAGGCATGTGCTTCAGGGAGATCCTAACTAACACAACTCAGGTTGTTTGCAGAAAGACAAAGCTTCAGCAGAGCTTACCAGCAGCCCTCCTGCCACCCAGGACATCACAGTACAGAAGGGGTAAGATTTGAAGGGACCACAGTGCTCCATCTGCTCCAACCTCCCTGCTCAAGAAGAGCCATCCTCAAGCACATGGCACAGGTGCAATCTCCAGTGAGGGAGACACAGACAAAACACTCAAGCACAATGAAAAGGCAGCCTTAGAAGGAGGACATAGTCTTGAAACCCAGCCTTTCCCCTTTCTCCTCGCTGTGATTACAGCCCCTCACATGCCGGTTTATCACTGGGCTCCCTCAAGTAGCAGCAGCACACAGCTGACTTCCAGCGCCGCACGCACACAACGGGCTGGTGGTCACGGCCCGCCGCAGCACCCCCACGGGCACGCACACACCCACGGCCCCTCACGGCACTGGCTCAAGGGCTCGGCAGGAGCAAGGACACCGCACGCCATCGCTTAAAGCGGGAGTAAGGCTGTGGCTCCAAGCCCCCCGCCAGCCCGGCCGCCGCACGCCCCTCACCTCCCGGGCCACGCTGGGCCCCGCTCGCCGCCTGCCCATGGTCCGGCCCCGCCCACCGCGCATGCGCAGGGGCGCCCCGTGCGCCACCGCCCTGGAGCGGGGCCGCGCTGGGCTGGGCTGGGCGGGTGCCATGTTGGGAAGGGCAGTGCTGTCTGCCCGCGCCCTTGGAGCCGCTACCCTGGGACCGGGTCTGGCCCTGCGGGCCCGCTCGGGTGGCTCCGACACAGCCGAGGGCGAGCGGCAGCCAGGGCACTGCCTCCCGCGTTGTGCCGCTGCTGGCCCATCCTGCTCTGTCCTCTCTAGTGGTAGCAGGTGAGGGGTGGCTGCGGGAGGACCTGCAGGCTGGGAAGCTGAGGTGGGACTTCTTGGTCATGGCTGGTCCTGCCTCTCCGCCCCTCAGGAACCCCGGCTCCCTCGGGTGCTGTCTGGGCAGACCTGAAGTGATCGCTTGGTTTTCCCGCAGGTGGAGCCAGCGCATTCCTGGCCGCTCCAGACCAGGGCCTGTAGTGCCGGGGGTCACTCAGGAAAAAGGCAGCCTCGGAAACCCAGGCAAACCCAGAACGGCTGCTTTGTGGTGTGTTGGGATAAATGAGAAATTTTTGGGGCATCAGGAGGGATTTCTTCACTGAAAGGGTTGCCAAACGTTGGAACAGGCTGCCCAGGGAGGTGGTGAAGTCACCATCCCTGGAGATGTTAGGGAAAAAACGATGTGGAGCACAGTGTCGTGGTCTAGTTGACAAGGTGGTATTTCATTACAGGTTGGACTCAGAGGTCTTTTCCAACCTAATTGATTCTGTGATTGTCTTATTCAGATTGTCCTTGTGGCTTCCTACTCAAACGCTAGCGTTGTGCTAAAGCAGCTGAGGAAAAACTGGCTGTGTGATCTACCTGGAAATAGCACTTTGTGCATGCCAGCCAGTTCAGTGCAAGATACTAATCATGATGTTACATATGCATGACAACACTTATTCTCACCAAGAAAGCTTTTTATGAAACACTGTAATCTTGTATTAAAAAAAAAAGCCAACACCCCTGAAGTGCATCTGTCTTCAGGGTAGGACATGGCTGCTACATGACAGAGAGCAGCAGTGCTATTTGCTGGCAAAAACGAAGGCTGGGCAGCAGCAGCATTTATTAGACATACAGACTGAATTTTCATTTTGACTAAATACCCTCTGCTGACTGAAATTTTGCTAGAACGGCAGGAGTGCAGATGTGTGCCACACAAGCAGTGATGATACTGATACCTAATTAGTGTGTTTCATTTTTCTTTCAAACACCCCTCCCCCCTTTCTTAATTTTTACTGTGGGAGGTAGCATGTGTTGGTAACAGCATCACTCTCATTTTATGTCTGGAGAAAAATGAGGGACAGCTGGACTCTCTTCTGCTTCCCAATGTGGTACTTGACTCTATGCAACAGAGTCTGTACTTCTGAACCCAAAGGAGCCAGAACTCCCATCTCCAAGCTGAGACACTGTGAGATAACTGCTTTCCAATTCAGAAGGCAGTAAAGAAGCTGAGTAGGACCCAGCCAGCAGCCCTGGGGAAGCACAGCATCAGGGGGAGGGAGAAAATGAAAAAGTGGGAGATTGTTATTTTTTCCCATCTTAGACAGAAGACTTGATTAGTGAGTGTAAATACAATCTAAAAATGCATAGAGGTTTGAAGAAACCCATCTGTTATGGTTTACAATGGGCTGAAATAGCCATTAGTTCAACAGAAAGCATTTTCTCCTTCACAAAGGTGAGTATTGATTCAGGGGAGGACTGTCAATTCTCACATACACCTCTCCACAGGGAGACAAACATGCAGCATTTTGTGGGCAGATGACTGTGACCTTTGTTGTCACATCTTTTGGGAAGACAGAAAAGGGGAACTGGTTCCTCCCTCACAAGCAAACCCCCATTCCCACCATTGCAAGCAGCAGTTTTCAATTCATGCATTACTCCTCCTGGCACCCCTAAATCCATCAAGCTCATAACCTCATTATGCCTGTTACCTGGTTTTGAGTCACCTGGTTCTGCCCTCAGCTGGCACCTTTTCTTCATCCATCCCTGTTATGTCTTCATTTCCTATGTAATGTCATTCATGTCATCTACATGCTAATGCAAGAAAGAAAAACTTCCTTTTCCTCTGCAAATTTATGGTATGTTTCTTCTTGAAACATGAAGGACAGATCTGGGGGTTTTTCACATGCATTGACATCAGCTTCCATGATTTAGAATATTCACAGACAAGAGTACGAGTTTGAACTTCTCCATATCAAGCAGCTGCTACTGTCAACATGCATATCTAAGCTGGAAATCAAAAGTTTTTAGCTTTGAGAGCATATTATGGAACACACCTCCTGCAAGAAAGGTGGGAGGAAAAGAATTAAATGGTTTTTAGTAGGCTCTGGAATGGGATGGTCTAACAGAAAGCCTATGAGAGAAAGGTGCAGGATGTGATGACATACAGGTGGGCATCAAACAACATATCCAGTAATGAGACTGGATATGGTCCTGGTGAGACCCTGTTCAGTGTCCCTGATTATGCTGTCCCTACTGCATCCTTGCAGCCAAAATGAGCGACAAGGTGGTGGTAGAAACTGAAAATACACAAGTGTCAGCCTTAAAGGAACATTCATTCAGGAGACACTGCACTATGTGTCCAGAGGCAGGATCAGATACACTGATGCCACTCAAGCAGGTGTTTTCCTTACCCGTGCATAACACAGCAGGAATGCTGGCACCTCCTCAGCACCTGTTACACTGCTCATTGACTGGCAGCAGGGAAGGTTTGTCTCCTCTCTGTAACCTAATTGAGTTTGTTGCATCTTGACCTATTCTCAGCACACATGGGGAGCAATTGATCAGCATCTTCTAACAACCTTATGTATTTGAGGTTCATTATCATATGCCCTCTTCAGTTTTCTTCCTGTTAGTCCTCTTCTTTCAATCCTGTGCATTTTGCACCTCCTATACTGTTTGTTACCATTCTCCCATCCAAACCTAGACTAATCCTATCTAACTTGGGTGTATTGAGAAAGCAAAAAATTATCCCCTTTGTCTTATAGGCAGTGTGCCCTACTGATGCAGAAGGAAATTTGTCTTTTAATTCAATACTTTCACAATGGCAATTCATATTTGGTTCACAGCCCTGTAACTTCTCACTGTTTTCTCAGTGCTGAAGTCTAGGTAGGTGTTACCCTATACCCTATTACCCAATTTCTTTATTGGTGCATTTAATTTCTTCCCCTTCTCAGTTCAATATTTTGCACCAGTTTTATGAAATTTTAGCTGGCTGAATGTGAGCTATTTCTCCATTTTGCTAAAATATTTTTCCCCTATTGTGCCTTCTTGCATGATCTTCCAGAAGCCAACTATGCATTTTATAAATATACTTTATGTGATTATCCAAGTCACTGGAGAAACCAGTTGATAGATCTGTTTCTTGTAAGTCCTCCTGATCTGATGACAAACTACTGATAACTAGTTTCAGAGTGCATACTATGACAAATATGGTTTCAAAAAGCCTTACTACACATCAGGATAGTCTGCATTGCTGGGCTTGCTCTCTCTACTATTTCAGTTACTGTGACAAAGAAAGCTAAGCAGTTTGCATTATTTGTTCTTGGTTTTTCTCTGCTGGCTTTTTTGAATTACCTGATTATCTTTAAGTGATAACAAATTGATTATTTAATATTTTTTTCCACATTTATTGAGGAGATGGGAAAGTAATGGCTGAGGAATCAAAGTTTTCAGGAAGGTTTAGGAGCACTTGCTGATTTTTATCGGGGCAGTGCTGACTTTGTGGGTAATTTAATAGAACAGACATTAAGTCTTCACTACTAATTAAGTCTTTACTAGTAAATTAAGCAACATCAGGAAACGTTCCTAGAATACAAACTCAATCATCAGATTTAAGTGTCAGCATACCCCTAGCATGATTTTATTTGGTCCCACTAGGACTGTTCCAGACAATTTCCAGGCATGATTTGGGAGTTATAGGCAGAGGACCATTCCCAATGGGCTGCTCAATGAGGTCATGGTTTCAGAGGTGAAGAGAATTTAATACTATGGATGTGAGCCATTTGGTGCTAGTTTACAGGATGTATCTAGGACAGTGTTCCTGGGCACTCCTGATTTACTACCTTCCTACCTCTTTTTGCATTCTCCATCTGCAAGATTCACTGTGCTTTGTAAGGGCAAATGAGTCAGTCCTCTGACAAGTCTGAGAGGAAGCTGAGGCCAGATGTCTCACTTTATTGATGTGAGGCAGTATCTGACCCAATCTTCACAGCAATGAAGTAGCTGGGCTAGCACTGAATCAGGGGCCTGACCTCTTATGCTTGGCTATACCATGGGGAGCAGCCCTTTGTGTCCCAAGCACATCCTTTCCATCTTGTCTGGCCATGTCTCAATGGGCCATGAGAGAGGAGGGGACCTTCCAGGAACCTTCTGAGAACAGGTGTCCCCCAGCATAGTGAGTGTCCAGCTCTAGCCCAGTGTTATGTCTTCTCTCCCTGGCCACTGGGGGCACAGAAGGAATGAGGTCCCTGTGCTGTGTCGATGGAGAACCATCTCTGCAGGGAAAAGCAGAGGTGAGAGCAGGCAGGGTGAGCTGGCCTCTGTCTGTATACTTGCACCTGTGAAGAGATGGAAGGAAGCCTCATGATGCTGAAGGCAGCCAGGAATGGGGAATCCCTGGGACGTGATGACTCCTAACACATTGGAATAAGTAGAAGATTTCTCTGGGGCAGAGGTTGTGTGTTGACCTCCTAGGGGAAACAAAAACTAAGTGCAAACAAAGCAGACAACAAGCTGAGACGTGCTGTGAGCTAGAACTCAGCTATGGAGCTTAATTATTCCCCCACTTCCCTCTTGTAGGACCAACATATAAATTCCCTGCCTTCTCCCCAAGCTCTATAAGCAGGGATGAAATTGCCTCTTTGCAATGATGACCAGGGGACAAAAATTCCAGTGCAGATATGTCTGCCCCTACCAGCAAAGACAGTAGAATTAAATACCACCAGGGAGCAGAAGAGCAACAAAAAGCACTGTCAGATTTCAGATGTTTGAAAGATGCTTCTGTAGTGTGGGATGTTTTTTTCCTCTGGGAAGATAAATATTGAGAATCCAATGGACTGCATCTTCAGTTTGTGTGCATCATGTTCTCTGCTTCCACCTTGATGGGCTTCACACACATTCTGGGAACAGCTTGAGATGATAGAATTAATTAAATGAAATGAATCAAAACAACCTACCGGAGACAAAACTGGCATCGGTGAAATGCAGAGTTGGACCAAGAAAGGATTCTGTAGTTCAGGCTGATGCCTGCCCTCATCAATAGGTTCTGTTTGGATGAAAGCCCGTGTCACATACAGCTCGGTCAAACATGAGGGGCTCTCAGGAGCTGTGTGCCTCATGCGAGATCACGTCTGTCCGTGCAGTGCAGTAATTGTGCTGGGAACAGATGGAGTCCTGCTTTGCACAGAGCCAGGCACAGCGTGGAATCACAGATCTTGCTTTGATGCTGAATGAAGCTGAACTCCAAATTGTGGTGTGTTAATGCAGAGGACGCAGGAGAACTGGAGCAATGGCTTTTAGAGACGTGATCTAAAAGGGTTCCATGGGTCCAGTGGATGTGTCCCACTCTGCAGACCTGGAAACAGGAAACCTGAAAATTTGCCCAAATGGATTACAGAAATTGGAGATTCCCTTCTGATTTAGTCTCTGCCCATTACCCCAGCACATGTCTGCCCAGCTGTTCTTATGCCAGGTACCAGTTTGGAGGCATTCTTTTGGGTCTGTCCCAGTAATTTTTGTTCTATGCTTTATGAAAGTATTTCTCTCCTCCCCAAATCACACTGCATCATCTTGAGGACCTAAGAAATTGTGTAGGCAGGGTTTCTATCTATTGAGCAAGGATAACAGCACAGTCATAAGAGAGAAAAAAAAAAATCTATTTGAGTGTGAAGTGGTCAGATATATTGTGGGGATGGGTCCCTTATAAATATCTGAGACTAGAGAGAGAGACCCAAGCAGCTTTATGAAGTGCTGTGTTATTGGGGCCACAACCCTGTGCCTGAGTTTATTCTGCAGCCAGCAGAGGTGCATCCATCACAGGGACAGGCAGCGTGATGCAGAGGCAGTGCAGGTCCTGCGGCTTGCCTGGGGAGTCACGGGGAGGGAGCTGTGCATTTCTGAATCAGGGCATGGCTGAGAACAGCGTGCCCTGCTTCTAACACTTGCCAAGTATCAGGGCAGGGAAAACGTGGCCATCACAGTTACCCCAGACAAGTTTGCTTCTGATGTGCTTGAGGGATGTTGGAGTGTCTCTTGAGGAGAACCCCCTGAGCTCCCCTGCCAGTTCAAAATTGGGTGACTTGGCTTTATACAATATTTTTAACTTGGAGTCCCTCAGCTATGTTCAGAACCTGAGCCCTTTCTTGGAGATTTATACCCTTGAATAGGCTTCAGGGAACCAGAAAGTACTTGGCAAGTAGGCTGCAGAGATTTAGGGTGGCAAGATGGGCCTGGTGATGCAGAGCTCACACACTGCATTTGTAGTCCTGTGCTGGGGGTCTGGTTTCTAGCCCAGTCACCTGGTGCACAACGTCTCTATTACTGCCCTTGTCACCCCATTCTCACCTGCTCTATTTCCTTGCCTGTCTCTTAGGAGATAATGGGCAGGTGGCAAATCCTCCTCTGTTCCCATCTTGACTTTTCCACTCAATTTATGTGTGGCATTCCCTCATCTCCTTGTCCCAGGGGCATTAAGATCTCTGGTTTTAGATGACAGTGCTGTAAAAGGCATGAGGAAGCTGAATCACATCTGCTGTTTGTCAAAAGCACCATATTCTCTATTCAGATCCCATGGGGAACTTGTCCTACAAGGTTCCAGGTGCTGTTAGAGTAGTGAAGTGTTCAAGGATTCTGTAGTCTTGCTGACAGAGGCAGGAGAAACCAAATCTGTACCTCTCCCCACATTCTGCAGGCCTGTCATGTGGCAGAGAGGCTGCTGAGTGCTGTGGCCAATCTTCCCAGAGCTGTCAGTTGTTATGAGAGAGGACAGCCATGTAAATGTATTCCGTGGCTCATGCACCTTGCTGTGCAGTCAGACTGAGTCCATCCTCGTCTGCAGGGACAGTGAGGGACTTGTCCTCTAGTGTGCCCTGTGGTTTTCTGGACAGTGAGATGTTTTTTGAAAAGAAAGTGCCTAATATTTATGCTCAGCACTGTCCTTCCCAGACACCCTCCTGCTTCAAAGCCCCTTTTGTTCATCCTGGTGGTCACCAGGCCCCTGTACTCCTAGGAGAACATGGGTTGACCCTTTGCTTCTCTTTTTCCCTGGGTAATGGGAGAGAGGCTTGTAAGGACAGGGGGTGCTTCGGGCTCCCTGAGGAGGGAGAATAGAGAAGTTTGCTCCTACACAAAGATGTCTGCAAATGGGAGATGACAGCCCTGTGCATCCCTGCATGCTCTTGTCTTGTTTAGGTAGAAAGAGAGTGATTAGATCCTTCCAGGTCTTTGCTGAGCTCCAAGGGAACGTGCGGCTCACTGCCTCTGATCAGGAGGTTAGTAGGGAGTCTGAAAATAGCATTATTTCTCCTGGTATCATTTCTGCTTTCTCAAATGATTTACTGGGTGATTGGTGGAGACAAATGCTCCAGAAATGGGAACCTGGCAAGAAATCTGAATGCCCCCAAGTCTGAGATGACCAGAGAGCTGAAATCAGACAGACAGACACGCGCACACATCATTAGCTGCTAGCCTGCATGTGAAATCAATTGAGATTTCCTGAGCTGGGATCCAGCTGGCACCCTAATGAAGACTTCCTTTCATTCTTGCAAGCAGACAATAAAAAACAACCCTGATACACCCCCAGCTTCCCCAGCCATTTCTGTTATATAAGTAGTCTGGGTCTTGATCAGTGGTTCTTTAATTATCTCTGTGCACCCACATAAATATACTGTGTGTGTGTTCACACAAAATCCATCTATTTATCCACCCCACAAGCCATTTTGCTGGAAGACAGCATGGTCTCCTGAATTTTTTATGGCTCTGCTTAGGTTGGAAACAATCCAAAGGTCAAACACTGTGCTGTATCTCCAGTCACCTTGTCAGTCAGCACTGAGCATGGGTCTCTGATACTTTCTGAATCTCCGGATCGCCCACAGGGCACTAAATTACAGCTATTACACTGCAATTCACTGTACAATTTTATTCTTTGATGCACTACCTGCCTTTGTCTATCTGCATAGCAGCGAGAGCAGTATGCATTATTTACCAGGCTAAGTACACTGCTGCTGCTACTGAGGGGAAAAAAATAAGAGAACAGGAACAGGCTTGAAATATAAAAAGATGGCACAAATACAGCTTCCTGGGAAATGGTTTCACAGTTATGTAAAACTTTCTGAAATTTTGCACTGCCTTTTGCTCCCTTCACAGAGGTGTCAGTGGCCTCCCAAAGTTCTTTAGGAAGAACAGGTTCTATGGCAGATGGGATGTCCAGTCTCTCCAGTGCCCTGGCTTCAGGAGGACCCATGGCAAGTGCTGTGCCTGATGGGGAAGAATACTGAAAAGCACACAGTGAGGAGAGCAAGATGCTGCTCCCCTCCTCATGGGATACTCCAAGCCCTTAAAGTTGCCCTGTGTTTCTTCTGTTTTGGTCAGAAATTCTTCTGGGCACTAAGAAGCCATTCCTATGTTACTTCAGTTGATATGTTCCAGCCTTTCTTCAACCTAGTTATGGTTTGTATTCCCTCCAGCTTGTCCCTTTGCACCTTGAACCTACTGGGGTAGGGATCTGGAGAATAAAATCAGTTTCAGAAGATTTCCATTTAGTGCAGAGATCATCAAAAAAGTGCTTCCTCTACTTTGACAGCCTGAGAAAATCAGCTTTTGCTGCCCTGCATTGGCTGCTGTGTCCTTCGGGCTTCATTCCAGGGCAGGAGTCTGTCTGCCAGGCGGCTTTTGGAACGTGCCTGGGTGGAGCTGGCTGGGTGATGCTGCCCCTGGCTGACCTGCTGGGAGGCAGCTCCAGGCTTCCCTGTAGTGTAAACAGCTGGTGGAGGTGACAGGGCAGAGCTGGCCAAATCCTGGCAGGAAGGCAGGAGGGAGTGGCAGAGCCAAGGCCAGCCCAGAAAGGGTAAGCCTGGGGATATGGAGGTTTGCTGTTTCCACCTGGTGAGAAGAGGTGGGATGTGCACGGTTACCCACTTGTTTCTCTTCTTCCCGACAGATGTTCCTTTCATTTTCCCCTCATCAGCTGGCAGCAACAGCCTGACCAACTTGCTGTGTGTCTGGTTTAGGCACAGAGCAATGGTCAGATATCACCTTATCCACCAGATTGTGAGTACACTGGGTGCTAATCCTGCAGGGAGAGTGAAAGCAGCTCTGCACAAGCCATCTGAAGGAAGAATTGAGTGAAGTCATGCACTCAGGCCAGCTCCTGGTCTTTTATTTGTTGAGATAAGCTGCAGACAGAGTGGTTTTAAATCTAGTCTGTGGTCAGGAGTTTGCTTACTGTTTGAATGTCTTGAGGTAGATTTGGAGGGGAGAGATAGCTGGGGCTCTGATTAGTGCAGAGCTGGTTGAAACAGCATCATCCTGTATTGTGGCAGTCACTGTTCTGATTGTTTCCACTCTCCCCAGTGACTGGAGCCTTATTCACTTTCTTTCTATCTGCTTTTCATCTCACCTGGTCCCATTATTGCTCAGCAATATGAAGTAGATTGCAGGTTGCTTTCTCTCTTTGGCCCCCAAAGCAGTCCTTACAGGAGATGTATTTCTGATTGAAATTCTCCCTGTCAATTGCTGCAGGGGTGGTTCCTACACAGCATGAAGACAATTCTTGTGAAATTGCTAGGAAGGGACGGCTGTGTGTTTCCATGAGGCTCAGGCTCCCACTTCCTTCTTTTTCCTGGCAATGCAATAGTGTCCCCATGAGATGTTTTGCACCCCTTTCAGCTTTTGGAGGCTCCTGAAGTGGGAGCATCAAAGCAACCCATGGAGGAATGTCCCCAACCCTCTCCCTTCAACAAGCAAGACTGTAGGCTGGGACACCCCAGATAGGCATCATCCTGAAATCACTGCTGAGAGCTGCGTTTTCCCTTTCCCTGACGAGATAAACTAGTCCTGGGTGAACCCCAAAGCCTGTGTTTCTGAAACACAAACATTCAATTGTCTTCATGTCCCTTGTGGGGAGCTGGGCTCAGGCCAGCAGCTGTGCTGGGCAATGTTGCTCTTACTTGAGCCTGAACAGTTCTGACTATGGGAACAGGAATGGAATCCACACCTGGATGAGCTACAGCTCCCTTGCTGAGAGCCCATTCCACCCTCTCAGCATTTGTTCCACATTGACAGTGTATTTTTTAGCCCAGTCAAAATGTGTTCAGTTATGGGAATTCTTACCATGTGAACCTGTGCATACAGGTTAAACACAGTCTGAAGTTGGGATGGGGTCCTGTGTGCTAGCTGTGCTGGAGGAATGCAGGAGGATCCTTTTTGTTGCTGGTTCTGGAGACTGCTCTGGCAGAGCAATGTGGATATAGTCCAAGAGATTCTTTAGTTCAGCTGGGAGGTGGTTCAGGAACAGTTTTATGTGTTCCTGCCTTGTTTCAAGGGTGACATTTCAACTATGAGGATGCTGGTGTGAAAAGGGACTTCCCTGGGCTGTGACGTTTTCCTTCTGGGCACAGCAGAGGCTGTAGCTGTGTGAAGCAGACTAATAACCTTATTACCTTCTCCTCTCAGACTGTCTGTCTGATGAATGTAAAGAGGTGAAACATCAGCATCATTTTCTCCATCCCATCCTTCATCTGACATTATCTGCTTGTGTCTCAGACCTGAGAAAAGCTTTAGGTGTCCAAAAGCTCATCTGTCTTTTCCAGTTAGAGCAGCTGGAAAACTGATTCTCCAGCCTCACTTATTAGGGATAAAGCAGCTGTCCTGGTTGGGCTGATTCCTCTCCCAGGAAAAATATGGCACCTCCATGCTCTTCTGATGGTTCTGAACCTGAACCAAGCTTGCACATTGAGAAGAGGCCAGATACAGCTGCCTGTGCTGCTCCAGGTTGTGTCTCACAGCCATTGCCTTGGCTGGGGATGTGGCATTGGCAGGCAGAAGGGACACCAGGGTGTGGGGGAAAGAGGCCACAGCACAAGGTTTGCATTTTCTTTTCTAATTTGGAATTTGAGCTGTGTGTGGCACATGCAGGTGGGATTTAAATGCTTTTGATAACTTTACAAAAGGACTCCACTGTTCCTAGATTTCACTACCAGGAAAGAGGAAGCAAATAGACAGGCAAAGCTGTTTTGTGTACCAGCTGCTGCTAAGACTGACAAACATGGCTTAGCCACATTTTGCTCCCAGGTAGAGAGGACTCAGGTGTTTTCCACACATATTCATTCCTGCAGTTTAACTCAAGAAGAGAGTTCTTTCTCTTGGCTGACATGCAGCCCAGCAAACACCATGCCTCACTGACCTCACTTGCATTCCAGATGCTCTTTTGAAGGCTTTATGGATAAACTGACCTGTATCTTACTGGAACATGTTGAGATCTTGGCCTGGAACACCAGTCTCTGATGTTTTGAGATTGATGTAAATTCCTTTAAAGAAGGACCCATTCTGGGGCTGAAGATGTTGAAGTACCATGAAAATGTGAGGCCCCAGAGCACTCCTGTCACTTTGCTTCTGTGATGTTTCTTCCCATGCAGGGCAATTTGAAGATGGAGGTCATGTTGTTCCCTCACTGAAAAAACATGCTCTTCCCCTGTTTCACATTTACTCTGAAGGTCTCTGCCAGCAGCAGAACTTTTAAGGAACTAGAGACAAGGAGCCTGAGGAGAGATCCTACTTCTGGAATTTCCCACATGCATTTCCTACACTTCCCATGGGAGTGTGCTGAAGGCAGCACTTTATGTGCAGGCTGTCCTGACTTTGGGCAGCCCTGGCAGCTGACAGCTTTGTTCACTCTGTTTCATGACACTTCGTCACCCTCTTCCAAGAGCTCTGTGCCCACTGGTAACCCAGTGTGTGGGCAGAAAGAGACTGTGAGACTGTGATAGAGAATCCAGCTTTTGGCAGCCCTAACTCTGTGTGGAGCCTGGCTGCTTTTCCCTGGCTGTCCTGAGGGACTGTGGGGGGTAGTGGAGAATGCAGTTGACCTGATGGTAGGGTGAGAGATGGTCAGGGACGTCAGTGGCCGTGAACCCCTTGGCTCTGTGCTTCCCCACCACAGGGGCAGAGGACCCCTGTGGAACAGTGGGTGCTGCAGAGCCTGGCTGCAGGAGTCCCTAACACCCAGTGCCAGGTGCCTGGAGGAGCCTAGGGTTTGGTTGGGACCTTCTGTGTCTTTGCCTCTGCTGAGAGAACTGCTTTTTCCCCAGCAGACATATATTTGGCATATGAAGGAAGCAGGTACACGAGCAAAGACCCATTCCATGAACTGCATTGAGGCAATGCTCCTTCCTACTTCAAAAATGCTCATCAGGAGACCTGACTTTTAAATTAGCAAGAACAGTGGTTTTGTGACTTCTTTCACAGTCCCTGAGTGGTTGTGAGCCCTGAAATCAGCAGGGACCCCAGGCTGTCATTTGAAAGCCCTGACAGTGGCAAAGTGGTAACAGAAACACTCTGGATAATCTTATTGGAGAAACCCTCAGAACAATTCAGTTCAGAGACTGGTATTAGCTAATTTCTGCTTTCCTGTGCCCTTTATTAGGAGCCTGGAAGCAGACACCTCATCCCTTTGAAATGTCTCCTGACTCTCCCCCTCTAGTCTCCATCTCCTGTCACCAGCAGCCCAGGTACCTCCAGGGAAGTGAACAGAAAAGCTGTGCATGGCAGATCAGCAGGCTTGGTAAGAGAGCAGACACCAGGAGCTGGTAGCAGTTCAGTTCAGAGGTTAATATTCCATATGGGAGCGCTCCAGGAACACAATGTGCACAATACCTGCCATGAAAGAAAAATTTACTCAGCAGGATGGTAGTTGCAGTTCAGGAGGAGCCAACCCCTCATTAATTTTGTGCTGTGTGTAAAATAAAGCTGTTAATGATATTTAGTCCTTCTTTTGCACCTTCCCTTTGAGGAGCTTGAAAGCATTTTGCAGGCACTAATTAGTAATGGGCTGCAACTCCTTGGGAAAACACAGCAAAAACTTAATCTTTTATACCTGGGGAAACTGAGGAAGAAGGACAAGACATTTCCTACGTGAGCCCAGGAGAGCACAAAGCAGCAGGTAACTAGGCTGGAGACACAGTGGGGGTGTCTGTGTCTGTGTATGTGGAAAACAGCCAGACCTGTTCACTCAGAACAGGCCAATGTGGGAACACAGGACAGACAGCACAGGGCAATCTGCAGCCATTGCAGGCTTTGCAGAAGCAGCTTGCAGGACTGTAGGAAATCCTGACCCTTGCTGTCTGCCTCTCAGCTTGAACTGCAGTAGCTCTGTCTGCCTGGCTCTGGCAGAAAGATGGAAGCAGAAATGGGTAAAACTGTTTTGTCTGTTGAAAGGCAGGCTGAACTGAGTACCTACCAGAATGCTTTGGAAGCTTCTCTGCTGAGGGTCAAAGAAGAAAAGGGGAGTGAGGAACTGAAGATGCCCCCATGTCACTGGGTGGCTGATGCCTCTCCAGAGTTTGTTTGTGCAAGCTTTTCAGATCAGAAGATCATGACTTTCCAGCGTGTTTCTATTTGCTGGGCTGCAAACCCAGCACATTCAATAGCAGACAAGAAACAGTCAAATTTCCCTTGTTTTACCCAGCAAAGACACCAGAAGGAGTGCTTTCAATTGGAAGAGGTCTGGGAGAAGGACTATCCTCCAGGTGACCAGGCTCTGCTCTTTAGTGGGGTTGGGTGTACTTGAGTTTGACTCAGCCTGTGCTTCAGCCTGCGTGTGAGAGGGATGTGTGGATGGGTCACAGGCAATGACTCTTTTGTGGCCACACTGGAGATTGTTCTTTCAGAGCTTTACAGGCACAGACAATAATTTTTAGGCCTGGCAAGCCAGTAGCTCATCCCATCTGCATAAAGCAGGCTGTAGAACTTCCTGCTGGTCCCTTCTCTTTTGTCCAGCTGTGGAAACAGTCGCACACATTAGGCATTGAAGTCCACTCCCCTGCTCCTCTCCACTAGGCTCTGTTCCTCACTGCCAGCTGGGATGATTTATGTCTCCTGCAGAAATATTCCCAGCATTTTATTCTTGGTTTTCTTGCCTCTGCAGTGACAGGCTTGGTGTTTCCCTCCTGCCCTTTTAACAAGCACTGCTTCTGCAGGAGCTGTTCTCCAGGGGTTCTGCTCCAGTATGCTCAAGATGCAGCATAAACCCTGCTATGAAGGACAGTGGGATTTTGAACACAGAAGGAAGATGGGAAGTTATTTATTTTACTTTTTTTTGCAGTCTTATCTAAGTTCAGTAAAGGTGACTTTTAATCCAGGGAAAAGGCTAGCTGTCCTCTACTTCATTCAAGTGAGAAGAGATTCTCTTGGAACAGTGTATTTTCTACTTAGAAAAATATTTGTCAATTATTGTTATTAAGGCCTGGTGAATGCATGGCAGCTACTGTGTGAAATGAGTTTGGCAGGCTTATTTCACGTCCTAGACTGTAAAGTATAGGTGTCAGAATCCAGGAGCTGTCTCTTTCCTGGCTGTGGCCACTAAAGAATTCAACAGCCTTTGAGATCTGGGACCTTAAGAACTGCCAAATCAATTGCAAGGCAAGGCAGAGGGAGAGGAGCAGGCAGTGTTCTTTTTCAGCATCTCTGCAGAAAAATTACAGGCTTTCTGTGGGTTTCAGCTGGCTGCCTTTGTCTGGGGCTACAGAAGAAAATGAGGAAGAGGCATTTCAAGGTCTGACAGGCACAATCTGTAAGCAGTTCACTGACACCGTGCCTTTGCTACCGTTTTAAAAAGGTTGACTGACTATGGGTTAATTGCTGCTGAAAAGCCTCCCCCAGGCAGCTCTTACCCTGATGTAGCGACAGCATGGCTGCAGTATCCTCTGATCCATTAGAGCCTTATCTGGAGTTCTTTATTCATCTTCTAAAATCCCTCTAATTCATGTCTTCCCAGAAGATGATCAGCCATCTTCTGACTTCATCCTACTTAGCCATGTGTATAATCACCTAAAGTAATTCACAAAAACAGTCCTGATACCTTGCTGCATGGGTAATAAAAATCCACTTTATCCTCCACAGGAAGAACTTTTTTATCTCTTTCTTCCTTTTTCTTCAGACAGATTAATAATTTCCTGGGTTTATCACAACCCCCATGGGTGTCAGACTATTCCTCATGCCTGGTATAGACTGTACTGTTCTTTGATGCTAAGTTCAGCATCACTTCCAGTATTTTAGCACTCCATCACAAACAGTTGCTTACTATTTGCTGTGTATTCTGCTCTCAGTTCTTTCCTATTTTTCCCCATAGATTTGATTTATTCCCTGGGGGTAGCTGTGGGATGTGACTTGGTGTATCCCTCAAAAATGCCTGAGAGCAAGGGCTACTGGGTGCAGTTGTGCATGGTGCATGAGAGTGAGCAAGCATCTGCCCACTCACCTGGACCTGCAAGGACAAGTTGACTGGTACCTCCCTCACCTGGACTCACAGGGCCCTGGATTAGGCATCTTGGCTTTCTGATAGGGGGAAAGTCTCAGCCAACACAGCCTTTTTTTGGACTAGTGCATTCACTTCAGCCTCTGCAATCGTCCCTTGAAGGCAGGAAACACTGCCTGAAACACAGCCTCTCCTCTCACCAGCTTCTCATTTATCACTTGTCCAACGCAAGATCCAGGAGCTCGTCAAGCTGTGCTGATGTTCAAAAAAGAAGCCACGTGTTCTTCACACATTGTGTAGCTAAGCAGTAGAAGTCCTTGTCACAGGGTGTTGTGTATGATTAAACTATACTTATGTTCAGGAGAGAATTTGATAGGCTTCTGGTGGCTAGATGGGCTTTGGTGGCACTGAGACAGTTTCAGGGTGTTTCTTAGAGTCCTTGACCCAAAAGGGTTCAGCTCCTTGTGGTGTGCTTGGGATGATCAAGCCCAAATCCCAACAGGAGACACCTGGCTGAACACCAGGGGTGGTGGTATTCCCCAGGCCTTCTCTGGGGAGGGGAGCAGAAGCCAGATGTGGGCTTGCCATGTCTTGGCTGTGCCTGTGCCTGCTGAGCTGAGCTAAGGCATTGCAGCAGAGCAGCAGCAGAGTTTCCCCCAGCTGTGCCTGCACAGTGGCTGGCTCTGGCAGCATGCTCTGAGCAGGCCTAGCAAGGGAAGCAGGCAGCTGGAGGGTTGCCTGGTTGATGTATTGCAATGCACTTAGCTACTCAGGGAGCAATAATTGTGCCTTATAGGCCCTGCAGGGATGTTTTAAGCATTTGCATTTTGTGCTCACACAGGCTGCTTAATTCACATGTTAATTTTTCAGGTCCAAATGGAGATGGTTTTCACCTACCTGCTTCCTTGGTGTGTTGGGCTGCTGAGGCAATCTTAATGAAGCCTTTTGCATTCTTGGGATGAAGATGATCCACAGAGAGAAGAGTTAACGTGATAACTCCTAGGCAGGGGAAGGTGGCCGCAGAATGAAGGTCTGAGAGATTGGTTACAGGTTTTCCCCTTGGGACAGATGGCAAGCCACATTCCTCTGCCACACTCGCTTCTGCTGGGAAGAAGGGATAATGCAACATGCCTCATGGGGAACCATCAGTGCTATCTCAGTGAGCTGCAGTAAGTGAAGCTGAGCTCTTCTGAGTGAGAGGTAAATACTGAATGTAAAATGGCACTGAGACAAGGCTAGTCTCCTCTGTAAATCCCTTAAAGAATCACTCACACCTAAGTATTTACTCTCCAGCTTCAGGTTGGCGTAATTATTTTATAACTGGTTTTTCTATGAAAATACTGAAGTTATGGGTGATGTCAAGATGATTAACTGAAAACCAGCCAACTCTTCTGCCAAGGAGGCATACTTTGGTCAGATTTGCAAGAGCTAAAACAATAGCCTCATCTGGCAGAATGCAGAAAGCAGGCTGAATTCTCCTTTCCTGCAGAGAGATATTAAGCTGCTGCTTTGGCCTTGGGAGCCGGCAGATGGTTGAACAATGCAGGGATGGAAATGGAAAGCAACTAAAATCCTTTCTACCAGACTGCTGGAATTATCATACAAGAGCATCTCTGGTGTCCCTCTGACTAGTTTCTGTCCTCTCTCTCTTCCCAGCTCTGAGAGTTATAGAGAAGGTGGCAGCCACTGTGGTGGACATCCGCAATTTAGAACAGAAAGCATGCCCAGGAGACATCTTCCCTTTCCCTTCCTAGTCAAGCAGCAGAGGTTCTCACTGGGCCTGGAGGAGTTAAAATTCTTTCCACAGAGATTTTATTCTGTCAAGTGTAACGGTGAATATTTTCATTATTCATATCAATGGCTTTTTCTCTTCTGAACGCTGCTAAGCCTCTGTCCTCAGTAAAATCACACGGCAGTGAACTTTACAGGTTAAGTATTCATTGTCTAAAAATAGTTTTTCCTTTTATCAGTTCAAAATTCATTGCCTTTCATTCTAATTGCATGTCCTCTCTTCTGGTAATATTGGGCAGCCTATATGAGGGAACAATTTACTTCTGCCTGTCCAGGGGTTATTTTCTACCTATTTTTCCCATCCCTTGCATTCATCTTCTTTCTATATTACACCACCTCAATCTCCCTATCTGTCCCCATCAGAAGGCTCTACTGTCTTCTAATAGTTTTTGCTACGCTCTCTCTTTCCCACTGTGTCATTTGGCAGAGCTGTCATAGACAAAGCCAGAAGATGGGACTCACCCTTGTGTGTCCCATGCTTCAATCCCAGAGTCAAATAGGGCTGCACTTGGGTGACACAGTGGCAGAGCAGGCACAGCCCATTATCACAGAATCACAGAATCTTCTGAGTTGGAACTAATCCCAAGTTCCACGAGGATCATCAAGGTCGACTTTTAAGTGAATAGCCCATACGGGGATTGAACCAACAACCTTGGTATTTTTAATACCAGGCTCCACCAACGGAGCTAGTCTGGGTCTATCAGGTTTTTGTTGTTTGTATCTCATTCTCTATGCACCCAAACGCTGTCTTGGCCTTGACAGCACACAGCCCAGAGGGCATTTGCCTTGTGAACACCCTTTGGGGTCCACATCTGGCAAGGAACGATGATTCCTGTCAGCATTGCTTGTGTCGGTCATTAAGAGCCCTGCATCATCCCAGCTGTGATCCCCCTAACACATCACAAGGCAAGAGGCAGCTACAAAATGAGCTGGCTTCAAAGTTATGTTGCTATAATTACTTTGTTGTTGTTGAATTTCCTTTTATCTGGGCTTTTAAAATGCTTAGCAAATGCAACTTCCAGCTTCTGTTTCTGTAATCGTGTGGTTTGAAAATCCATAGAGAGATGAGACAAGCTGAGATACTCAGGAAATGGTATGCCAGCAGGAAGTGAGGATTTGAGACTCCCCCTTTCCCTGTCCTTTGAGTAGTATAACATTTATGGGAGAAATGTAGACTGATAGCACAGGCTCAACTGGCTTTCCATGGCTTCCTCCAGGACAGGTGAACACAGACACTTTTGTGTAATCTTGAAGAGGTGGCAGAGGTGCTCTTGTAATAGAGCTACACAAAGGGAGGAGGAGAATGCTGAAGACTCCTTGGGCTGTGATCATTTGTTAATTCTATTGCCCATACAGCTGCTGCTACCTGTGAAATCATTCACCAGATTGACCACTGATTGTGTTTCAGCAGTTCTTTGAACCTGTTTTTGATCTTCAATAGCTGCTTACATCTTGCTTTTGACTGCTTTGCTTTCAAATAGTGCCAGTCAGCTTGAGGAGTGTAGATGGAGGGGTTTTGACAGTCCAAATAAACCACCTCACTTTTCCTTTATCTGCTGTTTTGCTGACATGCACAAAGCATTCTAGAAGTTGTGTGAGGCATGAATACTTTTGCTGAAGCAGTGTTGGTTTGTTCCTGTTATATCACCACTGTCATCTAGATGTTTTATTCTTTGAGTTTTAATTATCTTTTCAGCTAATTTGCCTAGTTCAGAGTAAGGCTCATTGGTCTGTAATTCCCAGGATCATCACTAATGCCAGTTTTAAAGATAGGTATGCTTTTACTGCCCTCTAATCCTCCTTCTATACAGTAGCTTATTTTAATAAAACATCGTAAGCATTAGAAGACCTGGATAAAGCATTGGGGCTCTGTGCCTTCCTGGATGTCTGGATACATTAGGTTGTTCTGGCATCTGCTTTCTGAGCTTCTCAATCCTTTGCAATCCCTTTTCCATTTTGCTCAAAAAGAGTGATCCTGGGCTAGCCTCATCCTCTTACTCCCCGTCCTCTTAGAGTGTGCTAGGAGTGCTGAGGAGAGACCACCTTCTTTCCCTGCAGTGTCTTTCCTTGCTCTAGCAATCTCTCTCAGACTTTTGCAGCTGACTCCTGGTGGTGCCCCCTGCTCCTGGCAGTGCCTTGAACAGAGATTTCCCAGCCATTTTGATCCATGGACTGACAGCTGTGGTCCCTCAGTGGTGGTGCAGTGCCCAGCAGATGTAAGGCCTCAGGTGGCCAGTGTGCACTCTTCACCCCTCTTTACTTCCTCAAAGAGAGCACAAAGGCTCTGCGGGGAAACTGCCTTGTTGCAAATCTCATTTCTCCAAGGCTGAGTTTCTGCTGTCACTTCATGGTTCTCTGCAACATTTTGGGGTTAGCATTTCCTTGTCTCAACTCCCCCATGGCAGCAGAACTGCTGTGGGCTGGTCACAAGGCAGGATCTGCATTTCAGACAATGGAAGCAAAGAGAGGATAATCCTCTTTCATGACTTTCTGGGTCTTCAGGCTGCTGCTGTCTTGTTTCTTGCTTCCTTCAGTAGTGCTGATTTCTCATGAGTTGAGGTGAAGAGCCCCACACAAGAAAAGGCTTCATGATTTGAAGCCTGCAGGGTTTGGTGCCTGACTCATGTGAAGGGCTGAGGGGCTTGCTAGGATTCTAAGCCAGGACAAAGGCTGTGCTGTGAGTGCTTGGGGGGTAAGACAGAAGTCTTTCCTCCTGGGGACTCGAGGTGATCCATGGTACCTCCAAGCCCAGGTGCAGGAGGCTAAAGAAGCTTGGCATGGTTCACATCAGGGTTTAGCAGAGGCTGTTGTTGCCCAGCTTCCCTCAGCACACAAAGGAATGATACACATGCTGAGGCCTTGTGACTAACCTCACTGGTGAACAAAGCCTGAAGCAGATCTCTTAGTAAAGCTGGATCCTTTATGAGGCATAAGGGGAGGCAGGTACACTGCTTTTTTTTTCACCTCCTCCCATGCTGTTCTTTTCAACTAGGATTGATTTATTTACATAAGAATGACATTTAAGGGCAATCTGTTCACATTTGGTACATAGCAATTTATAACTCATATCTGCACCTTGTTTAATCTTGCTGCTCTAAAGCAAGTCTCTTTATCATCAGCTGGAAGGCTCAGTAAGTGAAATGATACATCTTTGCTCATTAAAAACACAACTCCCTTTCTTTGTGATGAGTATGTAGCATAAAATATTTTAGCATCCCATTTGCTTTTCATTTTCTCATGCTCACTATCTGTCAAATGGCTCTTTTGCCTTTTAATATACTGATTTTGTGTATGTAGGCATCTGCCTTTCAACAGCCTTCTCCATTTCTGTAAAGTGCTATGTCAGAAATCACAGATCTGATGGTGGTTTACAGGCAGTGACTCGGGTGACCTCTTGCTGAATTTTCTCCTAGCCTTTCCTGGTAATGTCACACCTAGGGACTTCAGTAAATGTGCCTGAGACCTGAGTGAGTGTGTCGTCTGAGGATGACATCTAAGCTTAAACTCAGTCTTGCTGGCACAGGATAAGCTGTGGTGACTAATAGCACATCTAAATCACACCCTGATCATCAGCAGTGTCAAACCTCTGTGTCCAGTGCTGTCTGGAGATGGGGCAAACGTGGTTTAATGGTATCATCTGCTGTTCCACAGGAGGCAACCTGCTGATAGCTTGGATTGTCTAATGATTAGCAGTGGGATGGAGAAGACACCAATTGTTCAGTGCTAAACAGGGGCTCAGCAATCCCATTTCAGCCAGAATAAGTGGAGTAAAGGAAGCCAGCACTGTCTGGAGGAAAGTGCCACTCAGTGAGCCATGCATCTCTGCAAGCTGCATAGGCAAAGGTAAGATTTAGTTGCTGAAATATAGATGGATTCTTGAGCTGTTTGAGACACCTTGGGGCATCCAGGCTGTTCTCACTGGACCCAGAGCCCCCTGAGGAGCTGCTGAGGGAGGCTGGAAGTTCACAAGTCATTGTGCTAGAGTAATGAATAGCTCAACCATGTGGGAAACATGTTAACTTGAACTCTTACTCTGGGTTCAGACTGATTTTGAGATGGGAAAATGAGTGGTCGTAGGTATTGATATAATGAGAGAAGGCATTCGTAGAATCTCAGGGTATCAACTCAGACAATGGTATCTGAACATCTCCACCCTGCTCCATTGTGTCAAATTGGTTTGGGTGTGGAGAAGAAAAGATTTTTTTAAAATTGCACATTAGGGAGCTCTTAAACAAGAGAGTCCTTATCAATGCCAATAGAAACACAGATTTTTGCAGGCACTGAACAAGCATCAGAATCTGCTTCTTTTCTCAACAGGATTTCTAGTTCAGAAGGGGGGGAAAAAGCCATAAAATAAAGTCATGTTCTGATATCCTCAGCAAAGTGCCAGATACCTCTTATATACCCATCCACCTAATCCCTGCACAGAGTCAGTGTCCTGAGGACATATACTGATGACACAGCTTCTGGAGAGATGGATTATTGCACAGATACTTTATGGACTTGCTTTCTGTGTGTGCATAGAAAATAATCTGGCAGCAACATGTGAGAAACCTGCTTGGGTAGCTAAGGGACAAATGAGGACAGTGTGTTTAATTTTAACTGTCGATGCTACATGCTGTCCTCATTTGTTCCTCAGCCAAGCTACTAGCATGTTTTTCTCTTAATTTGATCTACTACTCCTAACCTACTTTATTTCTAGTACAACCTTTTACCACAACAGTTACCCATCTGCCAGCTGCACAAACATTCTCAATGCAGGGAATAAAATAAAATAAAACATCTCCTTCTGTGCTGGAGCTCCTGAAAGGCCTAGACCAAGCCTGTGGGTGATGCCTGTAGGGAAAGCAGCCCTGATGCCACCTGGAAGAGGCTCTGAGCATCTTGCACCCTCTGGGCATAAGCCACTGGAGGCTGCTGCCATCTCATTCTCACTCTGGCCCTTCTCAATTTGCTTTTCAGCTTGAAGCAGCTGTATTACACCATTAGCATGTTCTCCCTCTTTAGATGACCAGCTGAGAGAGAGCATTAGGTACCAGGCAGTCAGTGATCACATCAGGATGGAAGCAGACTTCAAAGGCTGGATGTGGTCAGCGTGGGTAATTTGCATTTCCAAGCTCTGAAAGACTTGCATGCAAATGAAAAGCATCTGGCTTGGAGCTTTGATGCATCCTTCAAACTGTGAATAACACCTGATTAGAGATTAGCAAAGGTAGGATCTCTAGTGAGTAAGGGTGATAAGTGTTCTCTGGGCATGGATTTGGCCACGTCTTACCTCAGCAATATTTAAAACTTTTGGGCCACTTGTGAAGGATGGACAAATTAGCAGAGGTAAAGGGAAAAGGTCATATAATGAAACATGAGTTTTGCTTATGGCAGATCATGACAGATCAATCTGATACCTTTCTTTGAGAATACAAAAGAGATGTGGAAGATCTATTTATTCTTCAAATACAATTTTGATAGGATGCCACTGAGAAACCGGTGGAAATGAAGTATTTGGAAATCAGTAGATCTGACAAGGTAAAAAGCTAGTTCAAGGGGAGATGACAGCAGAGAGTATTTCCCAAGAATGTACTGACCAGGCTTAAGGGTCTAGAGATGTTTCTTAGGGATGAGTCTAAGGACTGGTCTAATGTTTTCATGAACAGAAACAGTGGTGTCCTCTGGTAGAACTTGATACTTATGGAAAGATAGGAGAATCAGCAGGGCAGAGAAGGATCAGAACACCATGCAGAAGAAATTAGGTTACTTTCAAGTCTAGAGAAGTTTACAGTCTGCTGCTACAAATTGCAGTGTCAGAAAGTCTGAGAAAATGCATATGAAAAGCTCAGCTATTGGCTGGGGTCTGTGTCCTTGAAAGAGTCATGGAGACAGAGATCCTTGGAGTGCTGCTGCATCATATTGGTGTCAAAAACGAACACTGGTTTCTCACATGTATCTGAAAGGAAGGTGCAAAAAAAGCAGAGCAAGGCACTTTTCAGTCATGCTCAGTGGCAGGACAAGAGTGGGAGCAAGCTGGAGCACAGGAGGCTCTTGAACTGCAGGAAACACTTTTTTGCTGTGATGGTGACCAAGAAGTGGCACAGATTTCCAGAGATGTGGTGGAGCCTCTATTCTTGCAGATGTTTAGAAGCTGTCTGGACAAAGAGCAGGGCCACTCTCTCTTCCAAACAGCCTTTCCATGAGTCTGTGTGAAAATGATACAGCCTGGAGAAAGGCCAATGGCAGTCCTCTCAAACAAGGCACTTCCTGCAAAGAGTGGGAGTTACTACTGCTCTCAGAAGGGCTGCTCGCAAAGAAGAATGGGCTGAAGGAAGGCTTTGTGGGCATCAGAAAGCAGTGACGCTCTGGAATGATTTCTCAGCTGGTGTAATGGGGAGAAAAAGTTCCAGTGGAATCCAAGAAGGATTTTGTCAACACATAAGAAAATTATGGTCATTTGCTTGCCAGGGGGGACAGGGGATTTGGCCCAGATACTACAAGTGCAAGCCTGTGTTTCTAAACTGCCCAGAAGGGCAAATATGCCTTTTAGTGTATTTCATCAAGCCCGAAACTTCAGAGAGGGTCCCTGTGTATCAGCAGGCAGCGTTATGTATTCTTTCACTTTCCAGACTATAGTTTTTAGGCCCTTGCTGAAAGTTCACCTCTTCTTGTTGGCTTCCTTGTGGTGTTTGTGAGGTCCCCAGGATGAGGTGAGAGACGAGAATTTGACTCCATGTTCTTAGAAGGCTGATTTATATTATATTATATTATATTATATTATATTATATTATATTATATTATATTATATTATATTATATTATATTATATTATATTATGCTGTACTAAAACTATACTAAAAAAAGAGAAAGGATACCTCAGAAGGCTTTGCAAGAATGATAATAAAAGCTCATGACTGACTCAGAGTTCAACACAGCTGGCCATGATTGGCCATTCATTAAAAGCAATTCACATGTTTGGATAAACAATCTCCAGACCACATTCCAGCACAGCACAACATGGAGAAGCTGAGGCTTCTCATCTTCCCAGGAGAAGAAATCCTGGTGAGGGGATTTTTCAGAAAATATCATGGTGACACTTCCTAAATCGGGAAAAGGTACAGGCATCACAGACTTAAAATACAATCTTCTGTGCTTTTCTAGGTTGTTGTAAGCCTAGGTTTTGGGAAGTCAAATATGTCACTATAATTGGCCTGGGCTGCCTCCCTGATGCTCCCTGCTCTCCACAAGAGATTTGTGCAGTATTTCCTATTATTGGAGGGTCATCCTTTATAATAATATTCCAAATATATTTAACAGTGCACTCTGGGAAAATTACTCCATTCAGCAGTTTCACATTTCTGGGACACCTACTAAGAAATGTCGCACTTTAGGGGCATGAACAGTGAGCTAAAGGCCCTCATTCTGCACATTGGATCAGGAAATGTTTGCGTTCCCACTTTGAATTTTCCTGCTCAGGCATGGTGGCTCACACCCCCCATGGATTGCTCTGCACCCACCTCTGCTCTCCTGAAGTTGTCACTGGCCTGCTGGGGGGCTAGGATGACAGGAAGAGAGGTGAAGAATGTAGGTCTGTGCCACTTAGAGGTGACAGACACTGAGGGAGAGGAGGGTCAGGGACATCTCTGTGAGCTGACTCCCAGCTGTGGTCTCTGATGTTCCTCCCTCTTGCTGCGCCTCTGTATGTGCCTGGCATGAGCCTTGGTGTTTGCCTTGCAGTGCAGGGCCTTCTGAGCACCAGCCAGCCTGCTGCAGTACTCAGAGCATTAGGGAGACAAGGTTTCCTGGAGAAAAGCTGATTCCAGACAGGTCTGCACATACCCACCCCTGCCTCTGCCATGAACTCTAGGCCAGCCCACTGTGTATTGCTAGAAATTTCTAAACACAGGAGGAAGAGAGGTGAAATTCAGGTGCCTTCATTCAGGCAGGCATGTGATGGGTGTGCCCACTGCCCAGCCCTGTACTCAGGTGCTGGTCAGTGAGAACATCTTATTTTGGGCTGATGGAGGAGCTGTGGCATAGACTTAGCTGCAAACCATAGGGAGCAGCACAGCACTGATGGATCTGTCAGTGGATTAGGATAAGGGGTTTTTTTTCTGTTGCAATGTATGTGTGTATTTTACTGACAGCTTCAGCTGTAAAAGAGCAGCAGAAAGATGTTTGTGCTACAAGTCCATCTCATCTGTGACATGCTGGGGATCTGTGCCTCTCTGCTTCCTGCATCATAGATAACAGCAATGTCACAGTGCATCTCCACAGCGCAACAGAAACAGCACCACAAAAGCTGCTGCAGCCCAGAGTAGTGATGCCATTGCACTTATAACTATTGCTCAGAGATATTCCCCTTTCTGTGAATATGCTGTGTGCATTCAGGCTTTCCCAGGTGGTTCATGTTCTGGTCAGCTGCTGAGGCAGGCTTAGAGAGGCTGAGAAACTGGCTTTTGGTTCAGCTTCCTAGTGCTGCTGGGAACACACAGAAACTGTAAAATGAGAAAGGATCTGGCTTGCATTGCTCCTGACACTAATGGCATTTTTTTTTCTGGTCAAAGTCCCACCTGGCCAAGCTCACATTGGTGAGAGATGCTGCAAGATGTACCATATTTTTAGCCAATGCTAAGAGTTTTTCCCAGCCTTGCCTTGCTCTGGGAACCCTGTCAAATCTGGGATTGAAGCAGAGGGGGCTTAGAGGTACCATTCTTTCCTGTGCACTGCAAGAATGTAGAGGAAGCAACCCAAGAACCTGGCAGTGTTTGCTTTCTGGAAAAAGCTGGGCCTTTTGAGATCTTGTGTTCCTGGGCTAATTTTTGTTCCCTGAGCAAGGCCTGACAGACACATTTGTTGTGCCAGACCCCCAGTCAGAAAAAAACGGAATAATGAGTCCACTAGCAAATACTCTATTTCCCCCTTGTTTCGCCCACACTGGTTCCAAGTTGCAGAGCTCACTCCTGCCTGTGTTGCTGACTGACTTGTTCAAAGTGCTACCCTAATGCAAGCAAGTGACGGTGACAGGCAGAAGGTCACCCAGCACAGCCACCCAGCAATCTGAAGATTCCTCTTCAGTGGGCTGTGACTGGAGCAGGCCTGGCCCAGGAAGCCTGTGGAGGCAGCAGGGCACCCAGTGTGGGGGTGAGGAGCTATCACTCCCTTGGGTGCTCCTCAGAAGATGGTTGCACACCAGGGCCATGAACTCAGCATTTCTCTGCAAGCTGCCTGAATCCTTGGCAGCTGCATAGGAGCACACTAAAGCTTTCCAGGTGAGAAAGACTGTGCAAACAGCCTATGATGCTGCTGCATCTCCTAGCTTAGCTCAGAAGGGGCTTAACTGAGGAACAAAGTTCACCCATGTACCCTGAGGGTCACTGGTGCTCACTAGAGCAGCACAGGAGCAGTGCCTGAGCTTCTCATTTGCACTCAAATCATGTTTCTAAGGATGGAGTCTGGAATTTGTCTGTGCCTCACTGAGCTGCAGCCCAAAGGCACTCCTGGCTTGTCCCCTGTCTGCACTGTAAACTCCAGCCTGGGCTGGGAGACTGCCTTGGCATAGTCAGCAGGCTGCTGTTACGTGCTGGATAAATGGACCCCGTGTTGGTACAAGGGGTGTCCCAAGCTTGGTACCTCCCACAGGCACTGCAGGTGTTTTAAGCCTGAACTACCAGCAGCACCATGAGAAAAGGCACGTGGATCACAGAGCCTTAAGGACTCATGACCCTCACAAATCTCTTAGCTGCTTTTCTCACAGCATGTAATATGGGCTGATTGGAGCGGGAGAAACCTCCTCAGGGATACATTATAGCTTCAGGTTTCTTCTGTTTCCCTTGGAAGAGTACAGCACCAACCAGTGCCAAGAACTGGTCACACTGAGCCCATCAGCTGCTTCTCTTTCTTAGAAGCAGGCTGAGCTGCTGCTTCTTAGGATTCAGGAGACTGTAGAGAATATTTCAAGACTCATTGCACCAAAGCCTCCCTTGCTTCAGAGCTTTGATACGCAAAATATAGAAACAAATCCAAGCTTCGCCTTTTCTAATTACTGCTCAGTGCCTGAGATGTGTCTCTCACATTTCTGTCTGTCATGGGAAGGTGGTGATGTGGAAAGCTGATGTATATTTAAAGAGCTCTGGTTTGGCTCCCTGTTGCTGCTGGCGGTGCTTCTCTGAGAGCCTGCAGTACACCCTGAATTTCTGTAGATGTTGCTGCATGCTTGCAGTCTCCCAGCAAAGCTTTCCACAGAGGGAAGCTCACAAGTCCAGAGTGTCTGGGGGGAGCTGCACTTTCAGAGGGGCCTTCTCTTTCCTCCCAGGGCTCCAGAAAGTGAAGATAAGGGTGTAGAGGCTGTTCTTGGATGGCTGGCAGTGGGCCTTGAGGAGCCAGCTAGCTAGGATGGAGTGGGATGAGTGCTGAAAGGTCACTGGGGTTAAACCTGGTGGAGTTAAGGATTTACTGAAAATCATTGCTGATCTGTGTGGCATCGCCTGTGCCACTGGGTTCCTCAGCACTGGCCGTACAATGGTGGGTAGGGCCTGGTGTGGAAACATGGCTGTTCCTAATGCCATCCTTCCATCCTGGGGAGTCAAAAGGTTTGCAGGTCTCAAATTTCCCAGTACATGTCCCAGAGCATCCCACAATTCTGAGCCTGGCCTTTCTCTGCATTGTATGTACCCACCCTCTTGTGTTACAGGAGCCACCCAGCTCCAAACACCAGGTGTCGGAGCATGGGAATCCCTGGTGTGACTTTAGGCTGCCATGGCCTCAGCAAAGTCATGTGCAGAGTTACCAGCTGAAACTCTTGATGCGCAAGCCCATGTGCTCCCCGCTGCCCTGGGGATATTAGCTGAAGTCACACTAGAGATTGATGTGACTACTCTTGATTGAGGATGGGTAGGCAGGAATCAGCTGGGTCCCAGGAACCTGGAGTAAATCCCAGCAGATGGGAAATACTCCTTTGTGACAGATGCAAGACCTCAGAAGCAAGGAGCCTTCAAAGATGATTACCCTGAGATGTGATCTGTGCCAGGCACACACAGAGTGACTGGAAATACTCACTGCCCTCTGTGCCACATGTCATGGGGCTCCTCAGCCCCATGGGATGGACACAGTGGGTTGGGGGAAGAGGGGAGGGAGTGGGACAGCAGGCTTGCAGCCAGGGAAGCAGATAGGCTGCTGCACAGCTCTCGTCCCCTGCTACCACCTGCAACAAGCAATGTGCAGGGTAATGGAAGCAGTTGAGCTCTGCCTCCTTTTTCTATGCCACTCTCAAGTAAGTCCACCTTGTTTTATTAATGCAAGTCTGTAATTTGCAAAGAAGGGAGAAATTTCTCATGGGAGAAATTACTTTGGTTTAAAAAAGCAGACAGAGAAACATGGTAATGGGTTTAAGGAAACAGACCTGACTGAAAAACCCATAGAGCTGGAACAGAGAACTGAGATATTCCTGTCAGGATCTGCTGGGGCTGATCTGCAGTACATTCTAGGCTTGGCATGAGATTTTGGCATGTTTGTTTTTAGGTATTGTTTCTTTTCAATGTTTATGTCCTGAAATGAAAGGTGCAGTGTTTTGGGGAATCTGACAAGTCACTTGTCACTTGTCACTGTCCTGGAGTAGGGGCAGAGCTGTGAGCCCAGAACAGAGGCCAATGGTACTCAGAATAATCAGTCAGTTGCAGTGGGGATGCTGCTATAAAGTTATGGCTCTGTCCTAAAATGGTGGTAGCCAAAGGTTTTAGCAGTAAATGAGAGGAAGTATCTGGAGAGGAAGCATCAATATGTTGAAGGGAGTGCAAATAGTTACAAGGCCCAAGGAGTGGGCAGTGCCACCTGCAGCAATCAGGACAAGGAAGAAATGCACCCCTCTGCCTCCCCTTCTCTCAGTCCTTTGCTCCCTGCCCATGGCAGAAGTCATGGATGTTGTGAAGGGTACAGCAGTGACCATGGGGCTGTCAGGCTGCCCAGAGCAAAGCTTGGCTGGTTTGATAAATTTGCCACTTTTTGTGGTTTGACCTTAGCTGGCAACTAAGCACCACACAGTTGCTGGCTCACTCTCAGACCCTCAGTGGGATGGGGAGAGAATTGGACAAGTTCATGCACTGAAGCACAGGCTGTTTAATAGGATGGAAAAAGAAGGGAAAAATAATTGGAATATACAAAACAAGTGATGCACAATGCAATTGCTTACCATCCCTTGACTGATATCCAACCAGTACCTGAGCAGTGGCCCCTGGCCAGCTTTCCTCCCAGTTTATATCCTGAACATGATGTCATAAGGTATGGAACATCCCTTTGGACAGCGGGGATCAGCTGTCCTGGCTGTGTCCTCTCCCAGCTTCTTGTGCCCCCCAGTCTCCTGACTGGTGGGGTGAGGTGGCAAACTGAAAAGCTCTTAACTCCTTGTAAACACTGCTTAACAACTTCTAAAACATCAGTGTGTTATCAACATTATTTTCATCCCAAATCCAAAGCACAGCATTGTACCAGCTACTAGGAAGAAAACTTTCTCTATCCCAGCCAAAACCAGAACACATTTCTGGCTCATCTCAAATCCTGGAGCATTTGTTTTTCCTGCCTGCCCCAGGCTTGCAAGGATGTGTGGTTCCTGTGGAGACTGAATGCAGGAGCAACCAGCAGAGCAGAACTGATGGCTGCTGTGAAGGGGGCACAACAGGGTGTTCATGCCCTACATAAGTAAGGGTTCACATGCCATGCAATGTGCAGGACCCAGATAAATGGCAGTCCAGCTTGGCATCTCACCAGCTGGTCAGGTGTGCTTGGGATAAGTGTGAAAAGAGACAAGTGTGTAGTGCAGCCTCTCCAAAATACTCCCTCAGATCCCAGAGACCTGAATTCAGGATTCTCTGATCAGGGCTGCTTGGTTAAGCCAGTGGTAGGTTTCTCTTCCTTGACTTTGGTCCAGTGTCATTTGTAGCCTTGTTGAGCATCCCCAACACCCTGTGGCAAGGAGTCCCAAAGCCTAAGAGAGCACTGCATGAAGAACCACCACTTCTTTCTGGCTTCAGACCAGCCCCTTCCCTCTGATGGTCCCCCTAGTTCTGGTAGCAGAAGGGACAGTGAACATCTCTGCCTCTGGCAGGTGCACTGAGATCTGCTTGGCTTTCCCTAGATCCTGGCAAGTCTAAGGGCTGCCTTAGGCTACATTCAGCTTGCAAGCTGTAGATTGCCCATCACTTTTAGAATTTTCAGTTTTTGGACTCAGATGTCACCCTACAGCTTGATCTTTAGCAAGGAAAGGGAGCCCTCATCAGACATATCTGCTGCCATGAAATGCCAGGGTTAAGGCACAGGCTGCTCAATAGGTCCTTGCTCTGCAGACAGAACTTGCAGGAGGACAGGCTGAGACCAAAGCTGTTCTGAGCTCCTGGTGTTGCAGCCCCCTTGCTCCTGCAGGCTCTCTGTCTGACTGACACCTGGTGAGCAGATAGGATCCCAGTCTGGCTATGCCATTCGTGGGGCTTGGATTCCTTGCCCCAGACAAGGTGTGATGCAGAGATAAGCCTGTTCTCATTGGCATGTGCATCAGGGAGAGAGAAGGCAGTGAGCTGATGGGACTGAGCCAGTCTGAAGGGCTGTGGCTGGGGGGAAAGCATCCTTGCCCTGTTCACAGAGTAGCAGCAGCAGCAGTAGCAGCTCATCTCTCCCGGGGTCTCCTGTCCTTTCCCTGCACACAAAGGGAGGCTGCTTTGCATGCCAGCAGGAGTGAGCCTAACCTTTGATCAGCACCATTGGCTCTTCCACTGATTTCAGCTGCCTTGCTCCTCTCTGTACTCTCTGAAGGGCTGGAAGCAGACCCTGGGGCACTGGGGATGGGGACCCCTTGGCCTGGAGAACTGCTGCCCTGGTTATTTGAAGCAGCTGCTTGGCTCCCTTCAGATAGGCAGCTCTTTCTACCAAGAGCTGCAGCACAGAAACAGTGACACAGCAGCTGGGGTCATTGCCTGTTGTCACCTGCACCTCCCTGTGCTGGCACCCAGAAGGCCAACAGGTGCTCAGCAGCCCTGCCAAGCCCAGTGCTTTGACCTGGCTGCCAAGATGTGGCACCCCCTGTTCGGGAAAGGTGCTCTGGTGTGCCATTTCACTCTTCAGGGATAGGGAACAGCGATCCAACCCCTCTCCCTGGCCAGTCTGTTATGTGACAGCCTGGCTCAGAAAGCACTGCTGCTCAGGACAACCCCTTCTTTACTCTTCCCTGTGTCTCAGGTTCTCCATTCACTCTCTTCCATCATTCATTTCCCTGCTTTGACATGTTTTAGAAGTTTGCTCTCAGTTTAGATGCTCCCCTAGAGTACCCTTGCTTCAGAGAGGTGTACCAGGGAGTGAGGGATGTGGGGAGCAGCTGGTGCCAGCATCAGTCAGGCTGCAGGGAGGGCAGGTCTTGGCAGCCAAAAGGGTATTTTTTTAAAAATAAAATTAATGAGTACCATAGAACCTCTAAATCCTAAATGGAAATCTGCTTTGTCAAAGGCCAGCCCTGCCTCCCAGAGTCTGCTGCTTTCAGTTTCTTTGTGCTCCTGTGCAATCTGCTCCTACATGTTAAGAAGTACTTAGTAAGTGACTAAAAGCCTCAGAAAAGGAATAACCTAAGGATTTAATAAACTGCAAACAAAATTATATGAAAAGATTTCCCAGGCAGTTGAGTTTTCAGTGATTAAGAAAATACAATTTCCTGTAATTAAATCTTAACAAGAAATGTTATTAAAAACACTCTGTCCCGGCTTTTGTAATAATTGCCCATTCCCCCAGAACAGTAAACAGAATTAGAGTCTGCAACACACACTCTAATCCATGTGTCATTTTGATCAAATTTACCTTAATAACTTTATCTGGAGAGAAAAGTTGAATCACAGCGTCTGAAATGGAAAGCCCTGCACAGCAAGTGCAGCATGTGTCTGCTCCTGGGGGCTGGGGCAGCAGCCAGACTCGGTGGGTGATGCTGCCACAATGGTTCTGCCCTTGTGTGGGCTCCCTCCACAGCTGCTGTGGCATCCTGAACACTGGGGATAAACAGGCTTGGTGCTTCTCTCCATGTCATGGCATGTGTATCCCTCAGGTGGCTCTAGCCCTCAGCATCCCCATCCCAAAATTCCTTGATGCCCCAGAATCCACCATGGCACCCCAAACCTCCCTCCTGGGAAGCTCTGCTCTACAAGGGTCATTTGTCCACATCTGTGGTTTCAGTCCCCTGCCACAATGTCTCTTGTGCCTCATAAAGCACTTCTGGTGCTCTCTTTCACATGGTGTTTGACAACACCATGGCCACCTGCATTTTAGAGCTGCTCTGGGGCTCTGTGCCAAAATGTCTCTGTCCCCGTTTCCTTGTGTCTGGCTGCTAGGGGGCTCTGGCTGTGTGGCTGCTGCAGCCTTGCCCATGCTGCTTGACTCCCCTTCCCTGTCCTTGCCCATGGCTACAGCCCGCTGTGCCATTTCTGCCCCTGCCCCCTTCCAGCAGCAGCTCCCTTCTTCCAGCCCTTGGCTATTCTGCTTTCCGGCTCCCCAGCACTCTCCTGTCACCATCTGGCCCTGGCTGCTGGCAGAAGGGAGGTTTTCTCCCTGCCCAAAAACTCTCCCCAGTGTAGCTGACAAGGTGTCATGCATCTCCCCTCCTCCAAAACCTTCTCCAAATGCCAGGTTTGGCAATAAAATTTGAGTGGAGCACAGCATGGGGAGCACTGGAACATCTTTCCCAGGCAGCAGAGACTAACCAGGAGCTCTGTCAGCTGGCTGACAATTTCCAGCCTAACCTGAAATCAGTCTGACAGCAGCTGGGCAACCCACTCACCTGGGGGGGGGGGGGGGGGGGGTAATTTTTTAAGCCAGTAATTGCCTGTCATTGCTGCTGTGCCAGGCTGTGCCATTGCCCCTGCAGCAAAGCCTGGGGAACAGATGAGGATCCTGCTTGCAAGAGGATGAATGTTTCTCGTGTGTGCCAAGGGTGGCCATGGTAGGCATGGGGCAGTGCCTGCATATGCTGGGTCAGGTTGTCCTGGCTGCTGCTGCTCTGCATCTTGCAGCACTGGGGAATAATACAGTCCCTGCTATGAAGAGGAGCTGTTTGAGGCAATGTGAAAGGGGCCTTGTGAGAGGCTTGCTGCAGAGAGATGCTAGAAGGTATTATAGGAAGGGCAGAAAGACTTGGAAAGTGATAGTCTGGTACAAAGGAGAGGGGTGTGGGACTGGATTCAGACTAGTCCAGCTTCAGGTTCTTCTCCCAGCCACAGGAAGAGGCTGGTTTCTCTTGGAAACATTGTGCAGATGTGCTACAGGGCTGAACTGCCTCTGCCAGCAGGAGCAGAACATAGCACTGAGCAAACCCTGGATCCAATAGCTGCTGCAGGGACTTCTAACATTTCAGTGGTTGCTTACATTACTAGGTGGAGGTGAGTGTAGAAACTGGGGAGATTTGAGGGGAGCAGAGAAGCTTTTGAACTACAATTCCTTTTTTTTTTTTTTTTTTTGTTAAGAGACAAAGCACCTGGGCATGCTGTACAGTTTTGTCCAGTAGGATATTGCATTTTCCCACCCAGCTTCATTGTCCATTTGAGCAGCAGTTTAAGATCCTGCTGTCTTTGCTCCCCTCTAGTGATCCATGGCAGGAGATGTAGGCTAGCCCAAGCAGACAGGATTCAGCTTCTCAAGGAGAATCTGAAGCATGAACTATGAACCCTGCCAGGGTCTCTACTTGCAAGGAAGAATGGGTTCAAACCAGAAAGACCTAATGAACCACTGTGTCTCCTGACCTAATGATTCCACTTTGTCTCCTTTCCCTGTCAGTAGATTCCTGGCTGTGAGAAAATGACAGATCCTGCCAAGGTATTGCTGGCCAGCCAGCATGGCAAATAGGAGAAGAAAAATTGTGGAATGAATGCTCTTCCCCCCCGACCTACTGACCTACCTATTTTTCATTCCAACCTTCCTTCTTCTACAGGCACACCAATCCATCCATCCATCCATCCATCCATCCATCCATCCATCCATCCATCTCTCTCTAACAGAGAAATTCCACATTACACTGTTTGATGGTAGCATGTCCCTCTTTGAGCAGTGTTTCTGTAGGGACAATCATTACAGTATCATGCCATCACCTACCTACAAAAGACAAGTCTTGGAAAGGCTCTGCACCTGTGAAATACAGTGATGAACCATTTTCTAGCTTGGAAAACCTCCAGACAAATATACAACAGATGTTGTATTTTTAAGCAAAGGTTTCTTGCAAAAACTAAGTTATTTGCTGTATGGGACACAGCAGCCCTGCTAGCCTGAAAAGATGCACGCTCCAATGGGACTGAGTCCTGCATTATTTCAGGGAGGTGGCAGGGCAGACTGCACAGTCCACATACTCCATCAATGCATTTTGCTGGCCAATTTCTTATCTTTCAGAGTCTAAAATGCCTGCTGCTGTCAGAGTGTTTGAACAAACTGCCAAATCCTCACTCTGTGTCTCACTGCTGGCATCTGTTGCTTGTTCTGGCAATAAACCAGTTTATACTGTCATGATCCAGCCCAACGGTTCTCCTGAGTCAGTGCAGCATGGCTCGGGAAGGCAGTTTCCTTTTCATAAGGTTTTTATTAAAAACAACATTGGAGAGTAGAGTTCGTGTGCTGAGATGGTGGAAACAGCTGGGGGATTGGTTTTTTTCCTGCACACCATGCAGCAAGTATTTTATGTGCATTCTTCCTGCGGGGGATAGCCTTGATTCTTCTCTTCCTTCCACAGGTGTAAAAGAGGAGCCTTTTTAATGGAGTTACCCTGCTGTGAAGCAGGTGTAAGTGAGAGGAAAATCATGCCCCTTCTAAAAAGAATTGGCAAAGTTAAAATCTTTGGAAGCATGTTGGAGATTGCTGCTTCAGTAGGTACTTGAGGAATATTCTCTGTCAACCCAGGCAGCAGGGCCTCTGACAGTAGAAGCCAAGTTTAAATAAAAACTTCCTCACTATTCAGAGAACAGCAAGGCTAGGGCAGGGCTAGGCTTGAAATACAAGGGCAGCCTCTGTGGGAATCTCTTACCTCTGAGGGGAGGACTCAGTGCGACCAAGCAACTCTGATGAGAAACCAGGGATCCTGAGGGTGGTTTGAGCACCAAGTGGAATTTGAAAACAGGCAGCTCTGAACCTTCCAGCAAAGGAGAAATAATTTCAAAAGAATCAGTGTCATGAGTGACTCAGACACGGTGCTTTGAATCAGAGCATCCTGTGGCATCTCAGCACCCGAAATCTGTTGGGAGTTGAGCTGTTTCATGCTTGATGTGTCCATAGCAGAGCCTTTAGCTGTGAGCCCTCAGAAGTACAGAGAAATGCAGCAGAGCCTTGCCTGGAAGTTGGGATCCAGAGGACTGGGAGAAGTTTGTTCAGAGCAAAATCAGTTTGTGGTTCTCTCATTACGTCCTAGAATTCCAACTCCAGGGGATGAGATGCTCCTGGTACTTCACCTTGTACCTCTATTTTTGGAAGTCTGGCCTCATTGCCTGCTGGGGAGAGAAGTGATTGGAAGCTATCTGGCTCGAGCCACTGAAGTACTAGGCTTTGTCTGTAGCAAAGGAAGGAGAAGGCATCCAGCTGGGCCACAGGAAGTGTTCCACAAGCCCTGTGGATGGATTATGAAAGCTGGAATGGTTACACTGAGACCTCAGATAGGACTTGTGAGGGAAGCAGGCACTAGACATTGTGCACACTTTTGCTGGAGAAGCCTAATGGTCACCAGCTCCCTGAGCTAAAACCCCCAGCACCTCTGCCATCTTTAAACAGGACAGTGAACATCTAGAAACTGATCCTAAATTCTTTTCCACCTAGTGATCCCACTCTTGGAGACCCAGCACTGGCAGATGTAGTCAGACCAGAGCTGTGCTGATACAAAATGTGACATCGGAGGCGTTTGTCCATCAGGAAATTGTCACACTGATTTCAGCAGTGAGGGGGTTTAACAGCACCTCTGTGGTCCTGCCCAGCTGTGTACAGGCTTCCCACCTCAGCTCTTTCCCCTGGCCCTGCAAACAGCTGGTGCCCAAGCTCACTTGTCTTACCTCCAAACTTCGGTGTCCATTGCTCTTCCTTCTTCTTGGCAACACAGTGCCCTCCCACCTCCACCTCCTCTAGGGAGGGAACAGCATGATGTGATTAAAAGCAGAAGGCTGTATGGGAATGTGGCTTTTCTGTAATAGCAGATACAAAGAAGAAAATCTACAGAGATGATGTGGCTGGCTCAGTTTCTTTAAGGCTTTGAGCTTTTGGCTGATGACAGGTGTTGAGTTAAATCACTTTGGTCATGTTTTATAGTCATTAAAAAAACACCCCAAAGATAAAAAAGTGAGAGACCATAAGCAATTTTCAGGATTTCCCCTTCCTGGTATTACTGCAAAATTTTAATTCTCTCTCTCTGCACTTTGCACTGATCTTTGGATGTCAAGAGTGAGATCCTAAGCTAAGGATCGTGATCTAATTTGGCATCACTCTTGCATAGTATTACAGCTCCCTTGGCACTTTTTGCAAATGTTGAAATCTTCTTCTAGAAGCTACACTGGCTGTTGGTACAGCAGAGCTCTCTGCTTTGGCCTTGGCTCTTTTGAGCATCATTCACTGCACCCACCTTGCCCTAGGAGACCATGCAATCAAAGTGACATTCTTGAAAGTCAGCCTGCCCTGCATTTGTATGCATGCAATTAGTAACCTCCCTGCATTTTTGGTATCAACCCTTCCTTCCCTCTCAAAACACCTCAAGAATGAGTCCCTGTGATCTTTATCACCCACATGAGGCCCTGAGAATGGTAGAGTCCAAAGAAATGTGAAAATGGCCTGTTTTTTCCTGAGTGGACCCAATGCAGTGAAGATCTGTGGGGCTTTGAAGATGAGGAATTTCTCGCCAGAGGATGTTAAGCTGCCAAAGTTTATATGGGTCTGAAAGAAACTGGACCCAGAGGCAGCTCCCAAGGAGGATCTGTGCTCCTCCCTGGTCCTGACACCCCTTCCTTCTGGCTGATGGGTGGGCTGGGCTGATGCCCACCTTGCAGACACAAAACTGCTGCATGTACCCATCTCCTGTGTCTCTGCCCATCTGAGAGCACGTATGTTTCTGCAGAAGGGTGAGATGAGCAGGCAGGTGCACGAATGTATAAAGTAGGAGCATGTCAAAATTACAGCACTTGCTTTCCGAAAGCCACAGACAGACGTTAAAGCAAAACTGTGCCTGTCTGCTTCCATTCATTTGAATTTTGCCTGGCTGTTTTTGGAAGGCCCTGGAAGGGCTCTAACTTTGTACTGTGTTATGCATGTTCAATAATGCATTCCCTGCTCACAATGTTTAAATGGTTATCTTCATTGTTATTTATTAAAACATCTTCAAGAATGTCTGGACATTCATGGCTCTGCATCTCAAATGATTCATTAAAATACCCACTTTCCCTGTCAGAAACTCCACTCTTGCATTATGTTTTTATCTCCACCACTGAGTGAGTGAAAGGCTCGTGTCAGATGGAATAAAATCTTTATCTGACTGCACATCCAAAGGACAGAAGTGTCTGCAGTTTTTTGCAGATGGAGGTGAGCACAGACGTTCAGCTCACCCCTCTAGGTTACAGAGAGCCAGCCTCCCCTCCTGCTAGCCCCTGCTAGCAAGGTGCTGGGCTGCACCTGCCCTGCCTGGCTCTGCAGCATGGCTCAGGAATTTCGGTGTCACACCTTGGTAAACCATCTACACTGCTTCTGGGTGTGAGCTGGCTGGTGCCAAGCTCACAGCACAGGCAGACAAAGCTGGCTGGCAGGCTGCACTGCTACATGCAGTAATCATGATGGAAAGCTCCTGCAAGTGTGAAGATGGTATTTGCAAGCCCAGGGAAAACGTGCTGCCTTCAGTCATCCATCCCCTCTGTCTGGCACTTGGAGAGAGCATCTGGAGCACCAGGTCCAGTTTGGGGCTCCCTAGGAAGAGAAACCAACAAAGTGGAATGAGCCAAGAGGGGGACATGTTGGGGGCTGGGGCACCTGGCATGTGAGGAGAGTCTGGAGATTCAGGGCTCTTTGCTATCCTCTGCTATGTAAAGAGCCATTGCAAATAGGATGCCAAGTTGTTCTCAGAGATACACAGCAAAGGATGAGGGACAAAAATAGCTCCCAGGAAAATTCTGATCAGATATAAAGGGAAAAAAAAATCTTCCCTGTGAGAGTGGTCTCAGCACTGAAAGAGGTACCTGGAGAGAAACTCACAGAAGGCTGGACTAGAAGACTTCAGAGCTCTCCACCATGAATTATTACCTTTTTCATTTATTGGTGGCAACATTTTATAACCAGCTGCTCTTGTAACAGTCTTCTCTTGATCTCCCGACAGGGCCTGTTTTTAAACAATACATTTTTGCCTCCTGTCACCCTTACACAAAACACAGTCAAGGAAGATGTGTCTTCCTTCCCAATGCCCAGGCTGCTGGCAGATTTCTCTTCCTAAGTGTTATCTCCCAGACTCTGCCTTGCTCTCTTGCAGGTAAGACCACCCTCACCTCAGCCAGGTGTCCCAGAAGGAGCTTTGCAGGTCTGGGAATCAGGTCACAATGTTCCCTAAAGTCTCTGGAGGAAGAGCAGTGCCACCAGATTTTGGCTTGTTCCCTCTATCCTCTAATTCAAGAGCAAGTATCATCAAATAAAGCTAGCGGGAGCTGGGCTTGAAAGAAGCAAAAAGAAGCATCTCTTCCCAAAAGAGATAATTACTTTCCCTGACTCTGCTGAAGGAGGTTATGATAAAGTTTCCACTAAATCCAAAAGAAGAGAACCCACAGCTAATTACTAAGCATGACAAAACGACCTCTGTTTCAGCAAGTCTCTGTGTTGAAACTGCATGGAAAATAAAGGGATTAGGAGCAAGTTTTAGTACATGACACTCCTGCTCTGCCCTGGGCCCCTGGTCCCTGACTGGATCCTGGAATCCTGTGGGATACCATGCAGATGTTCTTGTAGGGGGGGTATAGCATTTTCCTCACTGCAAAACTCACTTTATTGCAAAATGGCAAATAAAAACCTTCTGTCTTTTGTCACACAATTAGCTAAGACAACGAGCAGCCTGGGCTTCTGTGTTTCTTGGGAGAGTGTGCTGCTTCCACCAGCAGCTGTGCAGTCTCTGGCTCTTAACCTGCTCTATTGAGATTTTTCAGGGATGTAACATTTGACCATAGCTGTGCAAATAAGCACTGCTTTTGCTTGCTACAGGAACAGCAGCATTAAAAAACCCCAACAAAACAAGCCCACAACTGGGGGTCATTGGGAAATTCATTATTTTTCCGTTTCCTGCTGAAATGAAAAGCAGAAAAATCATCTTGTGTTGAGTAAATTACTCAGTTTGAAAGCAAATGTTCTGCTTAGGGATATATAAAGAAAGGTCTAATGGGCTATTAGAAATCTGTAAAAATAAATGGCTATTTCAAGAAGCTAAACCAGCTAATTCAGAAAATGTTGAATTGGAGTCTTTGAACTTCTCAGTTTTATTCCCCTAAGTTGAAATAATTCACTGATTTTTGCAGCCATGCATGACTTGGTTTGATCAATGCAAAGCAGAATTTTTCAGTGAGAAACAGTGACCCTGAAAGTTGTCTCCTTCTCCTCCTCAGGATCACCCCTAAAATGTCCTCCTGCTCCTACCACACTGATTTTCAATTGTTGCAGCTTCACTGCTGTCCTTGCCACTAATCAGCTCTCTGGCACATCCCTGAGACACTGCTTGCCTGGTGAAGGTCCTCTAAAAAATAAGCTGTTACGGAGTTGTCTGCCTCATTTCAGCCTTCTCCTCCTCAAGGGTCTCCATCATTTTTTTTCCTGAGGTGACTGGGTGGCTTTAGGTGTGCTTTCATCTGGACAGCACACAGCATTTACCATGGTCCCTGCTTTCCTGCTTGACATGGAGTGCAAAAAAGGCAAAAGCAGCAAAGGTTGCAAAACTTTTTTGGACGCCTGTGTTGTTTAAGAGGGGTGATAGTGGGTACATCATCTGGCTGAAGGTCCTAGGATGCTACAATGCTTATGTAGTAGATCCCCATAGCTGGGTTCAGCTGCTTTAAGGGAGGACAAAGTGGATGCTAAGCATTTGTTTTTAATCTTGCCGTGCCAGGTGGATATGGAACAGTGGGATGCATGGAGCTGTGGGTTTCACTCAACAAAGGAACCTTTCAAGCACAGGTAGGACTTCTGGGTATGTCCATGCCATCATGGTAGCTCGGGGCTTTACTCTGCATGCCAGCCCAAACTCCCTGGTTGTACCTTATCCTTGAAGCCTGGCTGGCATGGACACAGCCAGCTGGAGCCCATGAGGTGATGAAGGTGGGGGAGGTGAGCTGGGGCAGCATGAGATTTTGCATGCTCTGCTGCAGATGGGTTGCATTCCTCAGGAAAGTGATTTCCTCCTTTGTCTCCATCCCCTCGAGTGGGACAGGGAGGGTAACCTGTTTCCAGGGGCTGTGAGTGAGGCTGAATTCAGCAGTGTCCATGGGGAGTCCAGAGGTGGCTGTGGGGAAGGCTCTGGGGAGGGCATGGTGGTGATCAGTCACTTGTGAATGCCCCCATGGTCACAGGGATCCAGGCACTTGCTAAACCCCATTCCAGGCAAGCAGAGTCCCTTCTCTCAGCTGCTCTTCCTTCTCAGCCCCCTCTCACTGCCCAGAGATGAATGCAAAATGAACACATTTATCACACACAGTCTGAAAAAGCAGAGAGTGATCGGTTTAGAACAGGTTGTATTTGCAAATATCTGAGCCCAAAATAACACAAACAAGCAGTCTCATGACAACTCCATGGTTGCTTTTCATCTGAAGCCTTTCCCTGAGCTGGAGCATGCCTCTTGCTTTGCTTTTCACTGTCCTCTGGCAGGGGATGCAATACATTTCCACACTCAAATATGCAGTTAATCCAGCAAAAGCTCTTTAAGGGGCAACAAACAGGATCTCAGCCAGTGACCCATGCCCACTGCTGTCTGCCCCACCACTCCTGCCTGCTGCAGGCTGCTTCCCAGGGTGGTTTTCTCTAGGCAGCTGGGGTGTCCTTTGTGCTCTGATCCTCAGGAGAAGATGTTTTTGTCCACAGTGGACTCCCAGTCTGAACTGGAAGAAGCTGGGAGTAGCTGCATTTCCAGGCTGGGACACACTTTCTCCTCTGCAGTAAAAAGCAGAACCTGATTTTACCCACATTTCCCATTAACAAACAGAAAATGTGGTGGTCCTGCAGGTAAAGGCCCTACCTCTGTGAGAACATAAATTGCAAAAAGAACAGGCTCCTCTTCCAATATGGCCCTGCTGGTACATCTAGCCACACTTTCCAGAGATTCTGGCGTCAATGAGGAGCAGCCCGAGCTGCCATGGTCCTCAGAGCTCCCAGCAATGCTCTCAAGGGGCTGTGCTACCTAACATATGTTGTGGTGGGATTTGTTTTGCTATGGTGTGGGTCACTAGCCACATCTAGTTACCCTCTCCAGAGATTCTGGTGGCAATGAGGAGGAGCCTGAGCTGCCATGGTCCTCAGAGCTCCCAACCAATGATCTCAAGGGGCTCTACTCCCTACCATAAGTCGTGGTGGGATTTGTTTTGCTGTGGTGCGGGTCACTCCCATGGGGCTAAGGTCTGGTGAGGTATCTGCAGTGGAAGAGACTCTCTGTATGGAGATCTTGGAACATCTGTGTGAGGAAAGGCAGTGACTTGGGAAGGGAGGAGACCTGTGGGGTGGATGGGACAGTGTGTTAGACTCCATTCCCTGCCGTCACTGACCCATGCAGTGACACTGGAAGTGTCACTCTCAGGGGGTTGTTTGTAAAGACAGGAGGGGATGGAGGTGCAGTGACGTGTGGGAAGAGCTGTTTATTTTTAATCGATGCCAAGTTTTCAGAGCCAACTCCCTTCTCTATGCTTCTTTCTCAGCTCTCCTCTCATCCCACCTTTCCTCTTGTCACTGTCAGAGGCTCGCAAGGATGATGGATGAAAGGCCTTAAAAGCAGCTGGTTTCACTTTTCATCACTGTCACATAACTTGCTTTCCTCTTTGCCTGAAATCACTCCTGCTGCCAGAAATGCCCTTGGCATCCCAAGGTGTTTTCCCTTGCTGGTGCCCAGCCAGGGATGGCCTGCTGGAGTCAGGTGTCTCTGTAGTTTTGCAGGGGCCCTGGATGCCTTGAGAGGAAGGATTCATCACAGCCCTCTGCTCCTGACAGCATTACTTTGATTGAGGGAAGAAGGAAAGATTTGAGGTTGGCAGGATTGGCCTGGCAGAGGTGACTGAATAGCTCTGGTGAGGGAAGGAAGGGACCTGGCATGGGAAACCTTGGTGGTCCAGGGACACGTGGGAATGCCTTTGGGACTCTGTGTGCTTGTGCAGCCCAGCCTCCCGCTAGCTGTGTGCTGGGCAGCTCTGCTGTGCCCACAGGGAGGTGTGCTCCAGGTGCAGTGGGCATGATAGTGACTCCTCTGGGGATCAGCACTGGGTGTCTGGGGTCCCCTGTGGCACCAAAGAGGGTTCCTGTCACAGGCAAGAGCACCCTTGATGTGGGGAGCAGAGGGAAGCAAGTCCCAGGAGGACTGCAGTGCTAATGCCCTGATGCCCATGGATAACCACACTGCATTCCCATGCCATCTCTCAGTGCCTGGGCACGGCAAGACCTTGGCCTATATCCCCTGTGCTGGCAGGCTCAGGTCCAAAGCATGCCTCTCAGACAAGCCTGATCCTCAGGATGGATCTGGGCAGGGACTAGGTAGAAAATATTTATACAGTTGCTCCTCAAATTTGCTCCATTTACAGTGCAAGCAGGTGAAAAGCTGAGTTACAACACCTCCCCCCCACCCTTGCAGGCAGCTGTGATTGAATGCCTAAGGAGAGGAGGGGAGGGAAGGAGAGGAGGACAAGAAAAGAAATGATTGAATAAAAAAACCCCAAAGTAAAATAAGAATCAGAGTGAAGCGAGAGAAGACATTGTAAATCAAATTCTGCAAAAGGAGGCAGAGAGCAAACACTTCAGCCAGGTCTAAGCCACCACCAGTTATTTATTCAGATAACATATTATTAGTGAGGAGAGACACTCACATCTGATATATATCTCCCAGTCCTAGAGAAATATGAAAAGGCAGCTGGCTCTGCTCCTATCAGAACCATTCCAGATGTTTTCAGCCGGTGTCAGATGTGCTGCTCGGCATGACAAAGCAAAGGGGGGAAAAAAGCAGAGAGAAAGAAGGGAAAAGAAATGTCATCAAATTTTTTTTTAAAACACAGAAGGAAAATAAATCATGGCTTCACATATTAAATGTTTCCCCTGGCAGCTCCCGGTGTAGTTGTCATTAACAGTTGAAGCAGCAAGGGAGATAGCAGAACGCAAGGCTTCTATTTACCATTGTTAATCAAGCACTAATTGGTAGTTTAGACATTCTAAAATTATTGTGGGGAACATTTCAAAAGTGTCAAGAACCTAAGATCCAGTCTCAGAAGTGTCACCCAAATCTCATTTCCCCATCTGAGTCATTAAAATGCTTTTGGAAATTTTTACCTTAGCAGTCACAGCTGACACTGGAGCATAAATTCTGGTGCCATGCACTGCAGCATGGATCAGTGGCCGTGCCCCAAAGATTTTGACCAACATCCAGGAGGAAACTCAGGCACCCTGTTCTACATCTTAGGGGTTAAGTTATGCAGGGTTTAAGGGTGGGATCTATATTGCTTTCCTGGGTAGTCCTGGAAACCACCCAGGCTGGTGTGTGTGCACAAGCCAGCAGTGCCACCCCACCTGCCCTCGCAGCACGCCTCTCGTGTGGCACTTGCTGATGCCTGCTGGCACCTCCAGGCTCCTGCCAGGCCTCCAACACCAATGTTGTACTTTGGTAATTAACCATGCATTGTTGATTCACCATCTCTGCTGAGGACCCATGGGGACTCCCAGGTGATGAGCAGGGAAGGTGTTGAGTGAGGTAATGCTTTGTCTGTGGGGATCTGTTTGCCTGTGGATAACACAGTCTCTGGGAAAGGAGGCTCGGAGCTGTTACAAGACCTCACTTTTTGCCTTTGGTCATGAGAAAGAAGGAGTAAGCTGCAAACAGACCATGGAAGAGAAACACAAGCACTATTGAGGAGAGGCAAACATGGAGCTGGGATGCAGCCGGAGACAGTTACCATAGTTACTCCCCATCCCTGCGAGGAGGGAGGCTCAGGCAGCTGCCCACTGCTTTGGCACACAGAGCAGAGGGGGCTCCCAGAGCCCAGGGGTGCTGCTGGCAGTGGGAGTCAGCTGAGGGGAACATCAGTCTGCTTGTCCTGAGCTTAACCCCTTACCTGTGCTGTCCTGGGCAAGGGAAATGTCCTGACAGCTAGCAGCCTTGGGGGTGGTGGAGCACAGCTGGGCAGGCAGGAGCGGGGCAGGGGTTTGCTGAAGGATGGGCAAAGCTGCAACAGTGCAAAGGGCATCCAGAGGTTGGTTGCAGACTTAGCTGGGATGCTTGTGTAGATATGGGCCTGGGAAACTGAGGGGGAAAGAGGGCTTTCCTTGAGATTCCTGACTGGGATCAGGTCAGAGCAGGGCAGGGCAGGATAATTGACATCTCCCAGTCTGGTTGGGGGATTGAGTTTAGATCTCCTTAGGGCCATTGGAAGAGGTGCATGCAGGATGATTATGCAGATTGATGGTTGAGATGCATGGAGATGATTACACAGCCCCAGCTCAAGCTGTGCTTTGAGCTGTCAGTGGAGTGACATGGCATGGATAGCATGCTTTACTTGTATTCAGTATGAGCCTGAACCCCAGAAAAGCCAGCCAGAAGCTTGAGTCATGCTACTTGGTGACTACAGAGAAAGAGCAGTCATTTTTCCCCATCAAGAAAAAGCCTTTTAATCACATCAGCTGATGCACAGTGACACCTCATTAGCCACTAGCTGGCTTTTCCTCTTAGAAAGAGTAAAGAGAGAGATGCCCATGCAAGAGATAAGCAGCCTACAAAATGAACCACAGGGCCCTGGAAGGTGCCTGCTCAGCTCCAGCCTACCAGTGGCCATCCACAGCATGTCAGCTGGGGCTTGTCTGCAGATGGACAGCCCCAGCATCAGCCAGACCTGCTTATTCTGGCTGCCAGCAGTCCCTCTGCTGCTTCCCTTGGGTGCAAGGATCACTGTGGAGCAGGATGTGCTCAGTGCTTCGGTGCAGCAGAGATGTGTCTCAAAGCCAGAAGTCTGCAAATACAGGGAGCTGATGCAGAAATGGCAAGAGAGGTTGCCAGTGGAAGGTGGTGTTAGGCTGCCCTGTCCCCTGGGAAGAGGTCAGCACGGCACACAGGCTCCCAAGCCCAAGGCTCAGCCCACTCCGGAGGGAGCTCACCCTGGGAGCTGGATATTGGCTGGTTGGGACTGTAACCATGGCAGCAGCAGCTTCTGCATCACAACATGGCTTGGGGACCAAAAAAAAAAAAAAAAAAAAAAAAAGAAAAAGGACAAAAAAATAAACAGAAAAAAACAATTAGAAAATCTAATAATTGTGTAAGCCTGTTGGCAGATCAGGTTTGCTGAATGCCTTCCACCTAGGCAGGACCCACCCCTGGGCACCAGCTGAAGGAGTGATTTCTAGTGGAAGCCAAGCATGTGCTCTGGGAAATCAGGTTGTGAATGTTCAGCTGGTGCCTGGAAAGGGGCTCTGCTGGCTTCTGTGCTCCTGCAAGCTCTCATTACACTAACAGGGAGCATCGTGGGCAAAGACATGGGTACCAGCACCCTCACTGTGCTCTTAATAAAGTGCCTGAAGTTCCTCTACGTATTTTTATTAAAAAAAGTGTCAGTGCCTCAGTGAAAGGCAGGAGGGAATGACTAAATTGCTGTTAAGTGACATGTTCAGACACCAAATCAAGCAGAGCGCTACATTTTTTAATTAGTTTTTGACAGTCTTTTCCCCAGCATCTCACCAGGCTGCAGCTTCTGGGAAGATGTGTCCAGTCCCTCTCCTGTTCCCAAAGCACGCAGCTACATCTCAATCCCATTCCTTGATTGGGACCTGCAGTACCAGTTTCTCCTTTTGTGGAGGTGAGATGACCCCACTGCCTTATGGACCTGTGCTCCTGGAGTCTCAAGTGCCTGGTGAGAGCTGGGACAAGTGTGGTGGGTGCTTCAACACGTGCTGGAGCTCCTCTGGGCCTCCCCAGCTCATGTGGGTGCACAAGCAGCCGTGTGAGTGACCTGTGAGTGCTTCATGCCATCATGGATCTCATGCCAGGGTGATGGGCTCTCTCTGGGGCCCTGTCTCCCAGGAGCTGGCTGTGATGACCATGCCAGACTCCTGCTTGACCTGAGTGACTCAGTGATGATCCCAAGTTTCATGACTCCTCAGTATGAGACTCTCTCACCGCCAAAAGCAGCTCTTGGTCCATGCCAGCCCAGCCCAGGCCCAGCTGCCCATCCCTCGCCCCAAGCACATTTTGCCATGTGCCTGCTCTCCTGTATGGCATCAGGGCTTGGGATGATGGGTAAGATACTGCTAGGGAGAATATAGGTGTGTTGTACTCAAGCAGATTGAACTCTGCATGTGGAGAGGCAGGCTTGTTCATGTCACTCAGTACAAGAGAACACCCCCCTACCACCCTCTCCTCAGCAGAGGGGTGAGGGTTCAGCCCAAAATTCTTGAGCTCAGTTTGCTTCAGCTTGTCTGGAATTTTCATGTAGGAGATTTAGATTGCAAAAAAAGGGCTTTGCAGGAAGGAATCAGGGTCAGGAGCCTCATTAGCTGTTACAGCAGTGACAGAGTGGGGGAGGGTAGAGGAATGAAGAGTAGTTCAGAGAGAAGCTGTGAACCTGTGTAAAACACTGGATGTCTTCAGGGTCACTCTGTCCCTCCTTTCCCAGCCCAGCATGCTGCAGGGGTTCTGTTGATGTCTGTGAAAAGTAGGAGTTGTGAGCAAGGGGCTGTGCTGCTTTAGCATATGCATGCCAGGTAATGTGCTGGTGGATACCGAGGAAGAGCTGATGCGAATTCAGGGATGTGCTAATGCAAACTCAGGGATAGGCATGTACTTGGCCAACCAGGAGCCAACATGCTCATCCCCAGTTCCTGCATCTCAGCGTGTGCACAGCCATGGTACGTCTGCTGCAGTGGCACAGCGGGGCAAGGGGCTTTGTGGCACACACACCTTCATCCCTGGCAAGCAGTCCTGGAATTTAAACCTACTGAAAGCATAATGAGATTTCTCTCTGAGATTTTCCTAGAGCTCTTGGGCTGCATTTCTGGGTGCAGGAAGCTCATATGTAAACTCAAAAACTCACCTGCAGTGCATCTCTTGAAAGCCTCTTGTGTCAGAGATGTGAAGTCAGTCCATGGAGGGAACAGAGGGGGCAAGCTGTCATCTTGGATGGGCAGGGCATTGCGAAGAAAGGAAGAATTTCCTGTCTGACACCCGCTGGTTTCTCCAATCCAGTCCATCGCTTCTGTTATGGACTATTAAAAATTAAGCGAATCCTGTTCATCATTAGCATGCGCTGCCTTTGTTCTCCAGGCTCCTGGTACCCATTTGTAGGGCTTTTGTTATGTATTTTTCAGCACTTTGTCTCTTTAATTGCTCACTTCTCTCTGATGTGCTGGGCTGTGGTTTGCAAGTCAGCTGGAGGGAACAGAGGGGCATTTTTATTGCTGCAGACTGGATGTCAGTGAAAGGAAAGGCTCGGCAAGCCCCGGCTACAGCAGCCGAAGCTGCTACAGACCCTGCAGTCTCTGGCGCCTATGCACCAGATGCTCCTTGCTTCCAGGCAGGCAGGCAGACAGCTCTGGAGCCTTTAATCCATTACCGGGGAGAAGCAAGGAGGCTTTGCTGAAGCTTAGGCTGCCTTTGCTCCTTTTTTCCCCTTTCCTCCCAGACAGAGTCCTGCTGCTTTTCTCACTCTCTGCTCTCAAATGATGCAGCTGGTTTTGGCACCCTAAAGTGCGGTGCAGGGCTGGCTGCAGTTCTGTGGTGCTGGATGCCCTGGGCTCTGCTGCTGGCTGCGCTGCAGGGGCTTGCATGGCTGTGGAGATACCCCTAACCAGGACCAGGCTGGAGGTATCCCCACAAGCCTTTCCTGATATTAGTCTCTTCTTCTGAGCTTAAGTGCTGCCTTCACTGGAGTTTAGCTGGGCCAAGCAGGCTTCATAACAGCTTGTATGGTGTGAATCTCCATAAAAATGGATGCAGCTTGGTAATCCCACCAGTTGGGCTGAGACTGAGCAAATGCCAGCAGGAGGTGTGAGCTTCTGCCCCACTCTTGAGGCTGTGGTGTGGGCATCACCGTTGCTAAAGGAAGGTGGGCATGCAAGACCATGGTGATCGTGAATCCTGAGGTGCCTCCTCCTGCTGAGAGCTCCAGAGAGAAGGGGTGAAAACAGAGAGTGAGCTCAGTAGTAGGCACATAGACTGCTCTTGTTGTCAGGGGAGCTTTCTCCTTTGCTGACCTGGGAGGAAGCCAGGAAAAGAGATTATAGGATAGGGTACTATTGCTGAGTCTCCTGGGGCACCCGTCACTTGAAGCTCCAGTCATGCTGGCAGTCAGCTGGAGAGCACCAGAGATGGGTCAGCTGTTTGATGCTCATGCACACTGAGTCAGTCCTCTGCCCACAGCTCCCCAGTGGGATGCTGAGCAGAGCTGACAGGCAAAAGCAAAACATCTGCTTCCAGCCCTTGTTCTTTTTAAGCTCAGAAATTCTCAAACCAAGAGCTCACCTCGTGGAACAGAGGTGCCCAAGGGAGAGGTACCAGGACCTGGGGTCTCTGGTTTGGGAACAGGGGTCTGTTTGGCACTGAATCCTTCACTTTTGCAACTTGGCTGGGAAGAAAGACTCGGTTTCCCTTTGGGTATGGACAATTGAGACTAAGACTGGGACTTACCACTTTGATCAACAAAAAAAAAGCCTAGACAGTATGTCTGCAGTTCAACAAACCATGCTATTAAGAAAGGCAAAGATATTAAGAAGTTTCTTGTGCCCTGAACCTCTGTGTAACACCCTGAATGGAGGAAGATTTTGGTCTCAATTACGCTGGTTAGTCTCCTAATGTTTCTTACCAGAGAGGTTGTAGATCCCCAAATCACTGATGTGTAAAAGTACATCAGAAGGACTCAAGTCCTTCTGAAAATGATGTAAATATTTCCCTTGGCTTCATCAGTCTTTAGATCAGGATTGGACTCGTTGTGGTCTCTGCATGGCCACTGTGATTAAAACACCCAGCTGCAGGGGTGATGGTAGGAAGTGTTAGAAGGGGAAAGGTTGGTGTCAGCATTCCCTCTAAGAGCTTTCATGCCCAACATGTTGAAATTTAATAATTAAGGAGTTACTTTCAATTTTTCTTTTTCTTTTTTTTTTAATAGTCTGACAGCATGAACTAAGCCATTCAATAATTAATTGATAACTTTGAACTGCACATGCCAGCAGCCGAGCTGAGGGTGTGGGCTCAATCTTTGCAGACAAATGAAGTGAGAAGCAATTGCTTCATGGAGAAAAGGATGATATTAACATAGGATTTGTCAGGTCCCTCATAGGAATTCATCATAGTGGGTCTGGGGCTTCAAATGGGATTTGTGCTGCTAATTAATCACTAATTAACACTCTAAATTGGCCCAAACATGAGGGAGGGAGGGAGGGAGCTGGGGCGATTCTAGACTACAACAAGCGGAGGGAGAGAGAGAGAGAAATCTTTTCTTTGTATGGCGGATGATTCAGAGGGAATAAGGAGGAGATAAATATGGACTGCTCATGCTGGACAACATATGCACACGTGTGTTTGCTGTTGGGACGGATTGAGGGATGTCCACAGGGATGATCCCAATGTCTGGATGGAGACAGTCCTGAGGAAAGGACTTTCAGTTCCACTCCTGGCTGACTCCAGTCTCCTTCCTTCTCATGATTCTCAGGATATCTCTGCTGTTGCAGATGTTACATCTTCTCTGTCTGGGTGAGATTAGCAATTCAGCCTCACTCTGATGCTCTGCTGCCTGAGCCTCTGTCCATGTGAGCAAGCCTGTAGAAAGAGCAAGGTGCCACAGCAAGGGGAGGCACCTCTCCAATGCAGGCTCAATGAGGTGCTCCTGTAATATGGGAAATAACAAATCCTCCCAGCTGCCACCTACAAATGGCAGCTCTACCTACAATAGGACGTGACACCTCAAAGGTGCAGCAAAAATTTAAATCTGTCTCACCAGGCTATCTGTCTCTGTCTGTGTGCTGTGTGACTTGGGTCTCTCCTTGTTACCACGTGGGACAGCTCCACAGGGAGAGACACTGAGGGCTCAGTCAGTGTGCCTGAATCTGGCAGCTGGGTACTAACTAAACTTGGGATGCTCTGTTCCCCTCCATGTACTCTGATCCTCCAGCTATTAGAGGAGTGTCACCTCTCCTGTGATATTTTCTTTTTTTTTTTTTCCTTTATGAAAAAGCTCAAAAGCTTATTTCAACATGATAAAACCACAAAAACCTTGAAAAATGCTTCTAAGAGTACAACTTTCTCCTTCCCATCTCCCAGTTTATTCCCAGGACAACAGATTAGTAGCATTGAGAGCTACAAAGGATCACTGGTTTAATCAATAGATTAAAAAAGATCACAACTGTTAGCGCCAGACTTTGATTTTTACACTGTCACTACATTTTATGTGGCTGCCTCCCCCTTTTGTGGAATTTTATAGCACTCAGGATACCTCTGTGTTACCTCAGTCCAATTTATGCCCTAATTTTATGCTATTCATCTATTCCTTTGCTATCCCTCATCTCCTCAGATCTTCCTGGATCCATGTCCTGCTGTGTTTCCATCACTCACAGGTGGGAAGCAGTCCCTCGAGAGACTGGCAGCGTTTGTGTGACATTTCCAAGGCGATGCAAGGGCAGGCTCTGTACTGCCTGCTTTTCACTTCAGGACCAGCAACTCCTAATTTTGGCTTGAGGCTGACCAGGGACATGTGATTTGTGTCCCCAGGCACCACAGCAGAGTCCTGAGCTGAGCCTCTTCCCCTTGAAGGTGATGATGCGGACAGAGTGCCAGCCACGCTCAGAGCACCTGAGCAGGCTGCCGGCGTCCTCTGAGATGGGACTGCCAGGAATGAGGTCACTTCCAGTGAAGAAAAGGTATTTCTCTCCCCTTTTCACTGTTTACAGCAGCTGAGCTACTTACTCCCTCCCCACCCTGCATGTTTTTGATCTTTGTCTTGCCCATGGTGACAACTCTGAAGCATCCTTACTAAGGACAAAGGCTTCAGGCAAAACGTGCTGCTGTCAGCTGCTGCTGCAGAAAGGGCAGTGGCCAGAAGGGCCTCTGTGCCTCATGTTTGCAAAGAAAAATAAATGGGTATAAAGAACAAACTTGTTTCCTCAGAAAGTCAGCTGTGAAGGTCCCCTGAACTTGTGTAATCATTTTGCTGCCCGAATGTGACTAGATATGTGAGTAGATGGATTGAGGTGCTGCAGCAGCAGAACAGGCTACAGACAGAAATGAAGGCACTGACAAATTACAGTGATTCTATGGTGTGGTTTATTCCAGAGACCTTGCTGCAACTTCTAGGAAAGGAGTTACTCTTGAGGGAATGCAGCAAGTTTTCTAAAGTCTCAGGAGATAAAACCTTCCATAAAAATGCTATATTGGCTTCCAGCCAAAACCCCTCTAAAGAGTGTCTCAGTACCTTTTGGGCTTTGAGTTATCCATGGATTGTATGCACAAACATACCCCTTCCTTGTGTCATATACCCTGAAAAGGAAAATTTAGGTGTCAGCTGTTTTTATGACTTTTGGAAATTCTGAAAGATAGAAAAACATAGGCAATTTCATTGAAGAGAGCTACAAGTCCACTCTCTGACTTCCTTGTACAAGTCCCTGAATGTGTTTTCTCTAGTTCTGTTACACATGAATGGAAATTTCTATCTCAACCTTAAATTAATTTGCATTGTGGGTCTCTACTCCATTATGTTTACAGATGGGAAAATGAAAAATCCCCACATGAAGTCTCCAGCTCTGTATTTCTGTCTCTGGAGAGTCAATCTTCATGGCATCCCCTTGGACATTGCTGATCTAGTAGAAAGCCCCCCACAAGATTTTGTTTTCTGCTGATCATCAAAGCTTCTTCTTCACCAGATTTTCTCTTTGGGTTTCAGGGTGAGTTGGGAATCTTAATCTGAGCATTTGAGCACCATCTGTAAGCCCAGAACAGCTATGTCATCTGATCAAACACTTCTTGTTAGTCTTCTGTCAGCCACAGAATGATTTCTGCATTGGCTTGTGTTTGCCCAAGTGATGATGTGAGTTCTACCCTGTTTCCCACGCATGAATAATCAGACATTGATTTGAGGCGGGTTCCTGCAAACACTGCAGCTTTTGTGACAATCCTCAAGATTCTAGGAGGTCAACACCTCACTTGTACCTTGATGAGGACACTGAGGCCCTTTGTCCAGAAAACAGCAGAGGAACCTGGATGATTGTCAGCTATCAGTGCTGTAACTTCAGGAGAAAGTTTCTCTCTAAAGCTGATCTGGGAGGCACAAATCAGTACTTACCCAAAGGGTAACCTCATGGCAGACTAGAAATACCTGTTAGTGGATCCCCAGAAATACACATACCTGTGGCTTCTGGATTCTCCTGGAGGGTTTCCTGTCCCAGAGCCAGCCAAGGACTTAGCTGAGGGTGTGAGCATTGCCTCAGTGTGTACATATGCTCCAGATAGTGCAAGCTTCCTTCTTCAGTGAGAACAGCAAGTAGATGCAACCTTGGAGAAAAGATCAACTCCTTTACTTCCCCAGCAGGATTTTTTAGACATGAGAGCCAGAGGATGGGCTGTGCTCTGTGAAACTCCTTTGGAATTGTGTCTTGCCACAGTATTGAAGCTGGGCGCAAGCTGGGAAGAAGTGCTTGGATAGAATGGCTCTGCTTTTGGTGTGTGCCAGGTATATGGCAACTGGTGGAGAAAAGAATGACACAACTGTGGATATTCCTGTCCCTTCAGGTGGGATTTCTGCTCTTTGCCACATGCTGTGTCCTGCAGCGTTTGAGAAAAATGTATGAGGGTGAAGGTCTCTGATGCCTGGAAGGCAGAAGATTTCCAGTGAATGCTTGGACCAGACAGAATTCAGTCAAACTGGGGCCCGTTGCACCATAAAATACTCCAGATTATGAGGTGGGACTGTGCTGGCTAGCAGGGATTCTGCTCCCATGTCTTTCACACCCTGGAATATTTCCCTGGTCTCACAGAGTTCCAAGATGTATTTCAAAGTGCTATAAATCCTGAACCTTTTTCACTCTAAATGGTACAATTCAGATTTCCTCTTTCCTAGCAACATGGAGGCTAGAGAGTCCTGGTTGTATTATTGCTTCACTGTGCCAAGGACTCTGCATCAAACCTATTCCTTTTACATTCCTGCTTTCTGAAAAAGGGATGCAGGTAGCAGCAGAGAGTACCTGGAAAACACATCTGCAATGTTAGTTTAGGCTTGTGGCTCCCTGGGAAGTCCTAGTGAACTGCAAGCAATAGCAGTGCATCAGAGCATTGCAAGAAAAGCAACACATCAGCTCTGAACAAGCGACTGTTTTGGCTGCAATAGCCAGCTCAGGCAGCTCTAGCAGCTTTGCACTGACTTTCTGCTGGAAGAATGACTCCTGGCTCGAACAGCAGAGATGTACCTGTGGCCAAGGGTGGTTCCCTTGTACCAGCACCTGCTGGGAGCTCTGCGAGGGACACTCCAACACTTTCAAACCAGAAAAACCTGCAATCAAAATGACCCTAAAATACCCACTTCAGTGACATTGAAGAGAAACCTTACAGCTTCATAAATCAAACTGTGGTGAGGAAAGAAGTGGAGGTTCTGCAGTCTGAGTCTGGAGGGTATAAACAATGGAAGGAGTACCTTGAGCCAGAATGCTCGGGATCAGTTTTATCAAATGTTTAGGGGCAAGCAATAGTGTCCTGGCTGTGTCTGATAGTTAGAGAATGGATGGCCTGGTACAGTCCAGGACAGGCAAATCTACAGCTGAGCAAATAGAACTGAACATGCAATACATATCAGGCAACTCAACCTCTTTTCCTCCTGGGGGGAATGCCAGCCATCTGCCATTTCACTAAATCCTGTTAGCATACAAAATAATGGGAGTGACTTGCAGAGTGGGGAAATGATCACATTTTTTGTAAGTGACAGCAAAAGGACCAGCTGCGAGGGTCTGATCTGCCACAGCTTGTGGCAAGGCTCTGTAAACTTTTCCTGCCATCCTTCAGACACATGTGGTATCTGCTTTGCTTCTGTTGGCTACTTAGAAAATTGCCTGCCTTATATAACCTGTCCATCTGCCCTCCACTGGGGACTGGTGCCTTCTTCTTCCTTCCAGGATCAGGGGTAGAGCACAGTGGGGGGATGCTGCTGATACTACACAGAGCCATGGGGATGAGTCAGTAAGACGTGGAAGAACATCCCACAGGAGGCACCACAGAGCTGACACTGATGGGCAGACTTATCAGAGCAAGACCAGACAGGGAGAGCACAAAGGTGTCACCTGTTGTGGTGTTCCCTGGTCCCCTCCACAGCCCTGGCTGGTGCAGCTTGGGAGACATCATGCTGTGGGGTAAGGCACCAAGGGCAGGAGCCACCCAAATCTCCTTGGTCCATCACCTCTTTACCTCAGCAGAGCATTCCCTGTCCAAGAGGTGCTAAGGTGGAGCGGGACAGGGATGTGATGTGGGGAAGGGGTGACCCCGCTCCCAGCCATCAATGCAGTGTGCTGCCAGTGGCAGCAGGGCTGTATCTCTCCCCCATGCAAACACTCAGCGGTTCCTTCATTCAGGCAGATGTAAAAGGAAATCCAATGCCGTTTACAAGCTCCCAGTCCATTACCGAAGGGGTTCATAAAGCAGCGAACAAAGGCTAATCAATATGCTGAGTGCAGGGGAGAGGGAGCCTGAAAGCATTGGCTAATCAGGGGGTTGCTGCCGGCCTTATAAATAAGGAGGGTGTCTCTGATGGGGAATGGGCCCAGAGAGCAGTTTGGCACCTTTCATCTCCAGTCGCCTCTAAATGTCTCTCTCAGTAATGAGCCCGGCCCTCCCTTCCCTCCCCAGCGCGGAGCGGAGCGAGGAGGAAGAGGCAGGCGGAGCTGCCGCTAATGGTAACTTGCCACAGGGATCAATAGATGGGAAGCAAATTAACTAAGATCCCGTGGGAAGGGATTTGTTGATATGCGGGGTGACATCGGATCGGATGGCTGTGCCTTTTCGGAAATACCAGCCTGTAATGAACCCCCGAGGGAGGAGGAGGGAGGGGACCTTCCTGCCACTCTGGAATGCTGTCTTTCCTCACCTCATCCTTCCATTAGCATACACACCGCTTTGATTTTTTCCCCCTAACGAGTTCTCTCGCTGCCTCTCTCCTTCTCCGAAGTGCTGCTCTCTCCAACAAAACTTCTTCCCCAGATGGTCCTGGAAATAGGGTAGGATCCTCAGAGCCCACGGAGGGTGACCTAGGCAGCTTTGCCTTAGGATGTAACTGCAGCCCTTTCTAAGAGGCTTGCAGCCTTCCTGCCCTGGAAATGTGGCATGCGCCCTAGAAAAGCCCTGGTCTATTTAGCTTGCCTCACTGTCGTGTGGGGCACTGTGCTGTGAGGTGGGCAGGGGGCAAGAGAGGGCTCAGCCAGGTGTTGCTCACCCCTTCCTCCTCCAGCCCTGGGGAACGAGGCACTGCTTCTCCAGGCAGTGATGCTGGCAAACCGTGCTTCTTTTCCAACCAAGCCTGGCAGCTTGGTCAGTCTTTGATTCCTGTGTGAGCACTCCCAGAGATGGAGATCTCAGGCCCCTCTGCCAGCGCAGGAGGCTGGAGGAGGAGGCTGCTCCCAGACAGCGGCTCCACACAGCAACCTCATGGCTGTGCGACTGTGACGAGGCTGGGATTAAGGAGCAAGCATCTTCAGCAGAAGCTGATGCAGCCTGTCCAGACTGCTAGAATCAGAGAACCATTTAGCTCAGAAAAGACCTTTAAGATCATCAAGTCCAACCATTAATGCTGTACTACCAAGTCCACTGCTAAACCCATGTCCATAAGTGCTCCAGCTATAACATTAGGGTAGCAGCCCTACTTGTAGAGGACTTCTCCTGCCTTTCCACCTCTCCTGCACATGGGTAGTCCAGCACTGTGGGTGTTACACTTGTCGTTCTGCACCTCAGCTGGAGCCAGAAGAGTGGGCAGGAGGAAAGGTAAGGCTCAATTGCCTGCTGGACCAAGAGTAGCTGGGAAAGGGCAGGAGCTGCAAGTTGTGGCACCTGCTGAGATGGTTCAAACGGGAAATCTGTGTGCAAGTAGTGCTTTTAAGAATTGGAACAGCTTTCATTACCTTCATGCTCATTTAAGGGAGGCCTGGCAGAAGGGTGGGTGGATTGGAAGTGCAGTAGCAGGGGAAAACAGTGGGCTAAGAAAAGCAAGTCCTGAGCACACACAGAGGGCAGGATGACCCTGCTGGAGCGTCAGTCACATCTGCAGAGCAGATCCATTTTTAGTATCTCTCATTCACTGCATATCTCAAGGCACAGCAGAGAAAGGGATCAGTTGTTTGCTGAGACAGCCAGGACCTGGATTTCCCAGCATATTTGCAAGACAAACTGTGGCTTAACAATGCTGAGCATTCCTCCTGGAGCTGACCAAGGAGACCCTCTTCGTCCTGAAGCTCACTCAAGGCAGAAGTCATCAGCGAGCCCTGAATCCAGTGAGTTTTTTGGAGGACACCCAAGTTCCCTTGGAAGTCTGGGGATTGGGTAGCCTGGAGATGTATCCCCAGGCATGCAGAGGTGCCTCTCGTTCTCAGCACTTGGAGGTGGCAGCAGGACAGGGTTCATCAGCCTGTTGTGTGGCAGGCAGTGCGTTCTGGCAGCTGCTGCTCTGAAGGAGCGGGGGCGATCTCCTGGCTGCGCTGCTCCGGCAGGGAAAGCTCTCGCTGCGCTGGCGGCCCCGCCTCGCTGCCTGACAGCTTGTGCCCCGGGGGGCTCATTTGGTGCAGATCCAGCAGCGAGTTCAAACCTCATTTAATTTTGCCCACACGCACATAAGAGAAATTCCTGTTGTTTCTGCTGCTAGCTGCTTGATTGGCTGCCCAAAAAACAGGGAAGATAAAGTGACCCTGGGCATCTCTGCTAAACCATGGCCAAGGCTCGGTTGAGCAAATGAACCTTCAGAGAGAGAACAGAATATGGCATGAATTTGCTCTGCCTTGGCTGTCCTCCCCGCCAAACACTGCTGGCACCCAAAGGAGTGGAGTTTCCTGGGCATCTTTCCTGCTGGGAGTCTAGGAGAGCAGGAACAGCTTTCCAGGGTGGGGAGGAGTGAAGGGAGTCCTCATTTGGGAAACCAGAGCACTGAGTGATCAGCAACTCACTTACAAGGTCAAGAACAGAATTTCTTTGGGAGGTATGATCTGTCCAGCTGCTGGGACTGCAGCTTGCTCATCTGCCCCACTTCTCTGCTTTCCTCTCTGCTTATGGCTGAAGAGTCCAGTGTCTCTGGGCACACTTAGGAAGGTAGGCTCAGGGCCATGCTATTAAAAACTTGAAAATAAACCTTCCATCGCTCCTTCTATCTCCTCCTCACTGCCTTCTGCACCCTGCTTTCTCATACTTCCATCTTTCCCTCCTGATCTCTACCTGCCTTCCTTATCATCCTTCCTGTCTTTCTCTCGTGTTTGATCTTATCCTCCCTCTGCAGTGGAGCTGTGCCTTTCAAGCAGCCTATTGAAGGGACTCGCTGAAGGAGCCATTAGCTGCAGGAAAAGCGGAGGCCTGCGGTGGAGGGCGGGGAGGGAAGAGCTGGTCTGCACAATCCAGCTCTTCTCACTGCCAAGCCAGAGTGACCCCCCTCGCCAGGCATCACTCAGCCACGCTGTGACAGCCCTTTGTGAAGGAGTTCGAGCATTCCCATCTGCATTCCCTAATGAAGACAGAGACTCGCAGAGCCCGGGGTGCATCACAAGCATGGGTACCTGCTGGAGTTTCTGCTCCCCTGGAGGAGGCTGGCTCTCACCAGGAGGTGAGAGGAAGGTGTGTAACATGAGAAGGGACCCAAGAGAAATCTAGAGGTGACAGCAGAGGCTGGCAAGCTCCTGACTCTTTTAGGCTGTTAGAAACAGGTGACAATGACTGTATTGTCCCAACAACAACACATTGCCTTGTTGACTATCAGGGGCTGGCTGTGAAGCTCTCTTGCCTCTTCGTCACTGTTGGCAATGACAAAAGAAGGTCTGTGTATAGGAATGGAAAATGAGATTGGATTGGAGTTCTGCCTCTCTGTGCTAATGCCCTTTGAGGTTAAAATGATGTCTGGATTTAGGGACAACTTCTGTTGGAACTGCTTGGCAGGATCTTCTGGGTGCTACTGTTCTTTCTGTAGCAGTGAAGCCTGGCTGTGTCCCCAGCACCATCTGAGCACTTTCCCTGCACAAAGCTCTGCCCCAGCAAAGAGCCAGTGTGTGCCTGCAGGACTGCTTGCTCTTTCCGTGGCATCTGTGGTCATGGAGTGTCCTTGCTTGGGCACAGAGAGGGTGCCTGCAGGATGGCTGAGTTCTTGTTCTGGGCTTGTGCACTGCAGCCAGTAAAATATGGGAATGCTATAGATATAATTTCATGTAAGCAAATGCTAAGATTCCAAAAAGGCATCACTGTATCACTCTCCATCTGTTAAGTGCTTTGAGATCATTGGATGCAACGTTTGATATAAATGCAAAATAATTATTATTTTAAAAATTATTAATTTCTTTCCATTATACTCAAACGTACCAAGAAGTACATTGCCATTGCCAGGCATTTGAACACAATCTCTAGAGAGTGGCTTGTCTGATGTGTTTATTCAGTGTAAATAAGTTAAATGCTGGAGAATGAATGGTTCTACTAATTGAATTTATTCTTGTAAATTTAATATGTCATTCTTGCCAAATGTGCCATCAAAAATGTGCATTATTTGTTCATCTGCATGGTCATCATTGAAATTCAGAGAACACATTTGAAATCCTACTGCATGGTTGGAAGAAATGGTCTTTCCAGCAACCCATAGAATTACTGTGTGGGATTTCAATATTTGTATATCCAGAATGATGGCAATTGTAATGCTGAAATGTGCTCACTGTGAGGGAAAGTACAGTTTATCGGCTTTTCTTACTCCTTGCATATTGATTCCTTTTAGGCTTAGAGTCCCTCCTGTGCTTGGTCTTTGCCCAGAGAGGATTTTAAAGCACAGAGGAAAGGGACAAGGAAAAGCTATCAGTTTGTGTGCTTTGCACACATTGTAAGAATTATATCTGGATATAACTCAGCATCAGTAAGGCATCTTTTGCTCTAATTCTCCTGCTCTGTAGCTCTAATGGAGAACTGACTGCAATGAAAGAGCTGTTTGTGAGGACACAATTGGTTTGGAAGACCTGAGTGTAGGAGTTTCTTTTTGAATCTGAGTGCTAAGAGGGTCCTTTACATTTGTTTAAGCTCTTCATCCAAATCTTGCACTGCAGAAGGTCATGTAACTGCTGCAAACTCGGTATCACACTTTCCAGCCTGTTGTGTGGCAGTTCAATAAGATGGTTCAGAGTTGGAGGAAGCTCCTGCTAGCCCAGCCACAGGAAGGGAAATAAAGCAAAGCAGAGAATGTCATTGTGGCACTGCCCACATGCTGAGTAGGGTATACAGCTCTGGCTTCTCCAGCTCAAACGCCTTTTATATAGTAGAGCTAAAAACAGCTCAGAGCAGCAAAGATGACCAGAGGTGGGAAGTGACCTGGGTGTGGAAAATTATTAACTGGGCTAGGACTCCCCTGTGTGGGAGAGGCTGGTGAGGAGATGTGGAATTGTGAGTACCACGGAGAAGGAGAACAAAGAGCAGTTGTTGTCCCAGCAGCAGGACTGGGCTGGGGGTAGGAAGGAACAGGCAGGTGGTCTTTCAGAAGAGACCAGAGGATGTGACTCCATGACAGGGGCATGGATGAGCTGTGAAATGCCTGGCAGCAGGCATCTAGAGCATCCCAAATGTGAGTGGACAACTCTGTGGTGAAAAATCCAGGAAGTATTAAAGACAGGAATGACACATGTATGTCTGGAAGCCAAAGGTGGCTGGGAGAGTAATGTGGGTAAATCCTGTGGCATGCTTGCCCTGCCCTCACCTGCTGCTGTTCTGAGGCAGGCTGCCACCTGAGATGGGTCTCTGGTATTACCCAATATGATCATTATTGCACTTCTATGTCCATTGCCCAAAAAACACCCCGTAGTAGTCAGTTCAGCTCTCAGACCACTCAACTTGAGAAAGTTATGTGACTATTAACTGCTTTATCTTCATGCCATTAAGTATCACTAGGTCCCTACTATGGGTTTAGCAGAACCCCAATGAGCCAAGAGGGAGAAATAATTGCAGCCCATATGCTGAAATCATCCATCCCACTAAGGACTGCAATTCAGCTTATGAGCTGTAATCACATCAATTAACCTTTGTTCCATTGAACATTAGGAGGGCCATAGAATTACAGTTTTTGTAATTAACCTCCTAAATAGGGATGTATCCAAAACAGAGAGAGATCCCTATGTCTCCCAAGCCTGTGCAAAGACAGGGAGAGGAGGAGAAGAGGATTACAGAACAAAAAGAAAGAGGGATTAAAATGCCCACTGAGCTCTGTTGTTGCCTTGCAAAGGGAAGGGCTGCTCTGAGCCCTCAGGTCTTGTGAGCCTCCCAGACACGTGGCAGTTCTGCAACAAGGGCCTTGGATCCAGTGCCAGAGAAAGGAGAGATGTGGGATCAGGAGTGGGGGAAAGAGGAAGCACCCAGACCTAAGTAGGGGTGAATAAAGGAAACTCCTGCCTCAGAGAGCCAGCCCATGTGGCATCACAGCCCCCTGAGATCAAGTGCTGAGCTGAAGATGCATGGGATGCTGGAGACCTGGTCTCTGCTCCTCTGTCAGAGGGTCAGACAGCAGAGCTGGCCTCAAGGGGGAAAAAACATGGAACAGCCAGTTAAAAGAAAAAATGAAGAAGATTCACTGAGCAGTAATGGGAAAGTAATTGAGCTAAACTGAAATGTAATTGGAAAATAATCATGGTGAGCAGCAGTTGAACACATTTTATTGTAATCTGAACAGAAGGTGCTTTAAGAGTTTGTGTTCAGCTCCATCTTGGGGCTTGTGGTGTGTCTGTGATGTAGACAAAATACTTTTCCTGTGGCTTGGAACTGAAGCCAGAAAGAGACTCTGTTCCCTTATCCTCACTGCTGCCTCTGTCTCCACATTCAGCGTTGAGGCAGAGCAGGAGGAAGAACCTGGTTTCCCCAGCAGTGTGGGAAAAGGACGGTGATACCACCCACAGCAGACCGTGGCAGCTGCTGGCCTGGGGGGCAATGCTGGGAGACCCCACTCGCTTACTCCATGTGAGTCAAGAATATTTTCCATCCGTGCTTCACGTGAACTGCTCTGCTCCAAAGCTGCTTATATAAAGTGTTCAATAAACACCCCTGAAAAGTGGAGGAGATGAACAAAGTAATGTGAAGATTAATGAAATGTCCCTCAGCCTCTAGGGAAGCAATATTGACCAGCTGTGGAGAGAGCTCATAATGAGCCAACTTTACCCAGAGAGAACAAAAATAGCCTTCCTTTCTGTAGCCCCTGCTTGCCATCCCTCTAAATTGTGTTTGCTCAAGAAAATTTATTTGTGCAGGAAAGGAGCCAGGCAGCAAATGTGAAGTGGAAGGGACGGTGTGGAGGGAAGGAGAAAGGTTGCAGGGGGAGTCATGGCTTGGATAGGCTCTGCACAGTCACTGCTGCAGACAAGGTCTGCAAGGTGTAAAATGCTCCTCTGGACCCTGCTGGCCCAGGATCCCGGGGGAAGGAGGCTTTGGGGTCTGGGAGCCAGAAATGGCAACAGGGGGTGGATGCTGGGCTCAGTGAGTGTGACCCTCATCCCAGTCATGGCTTTTCCTTGCCTCATCCAGCTCTCTCTGTCCAAACCTCAGTTCTTTATGCAGGTGGTGTGATCTCTGCACTGGCCACACTCTGTCCTGACAGTCACTCCAGGTCCTGAGCAATGCCCCTGCTCCCAGCACCTGTCTGGATGGAATCAGGGAGCTTGCATCCTGGACTCACTGACCACTCTCCCCTGGCCCCTTTACCCACCACTGTGTCCCATGGAGATCTCCTGAGCTGTGGCAGAGCACCCAGCTGAGATTGTGTGTCTGGGCAGATGATCAGCCCCACAGGGTGTAACTCAGAGTGCCCAGTGACAGAGCTGCAGTTTCCCAACCACAGTGGCTCTTGTTTTCTAGCCCATGACCTGAGGTTCCTGGTGGCCTCTCCAGCACTACAATGTCTCTTGTTTCAGCAGTCATGGAGTTTTCTAGAGAGCACCAGCTGCTCACCTGGTTTTAACTGTGCTATCTGTTCAGTGCAGCATCCCAGCTACATTAACCTTGACCACATCATCCCTTCCATTCCTCATTTCCATTCCTTGCCCCCTTGTTATCTGGGGAGGCAACAGGTCTGTCACTTTGCCTTTCTGTTCCTCCTATTAATTTCTCTGCCTTTTACTGTCAGAGCTTCCTTTGCCCGCTCCCTCCTTGAGCAGCATGCCAGTTGGGACCAGCATCTCATTAGACTGCAATTCCCTTTGCCTTGGTCCGGTGTACAAAGTGCCAGAACATCTCAAATTGAGCTGGGACTGTTGCCTCACAGACAGCAAGGTCACTGCAACCCAAGGAGTTCCTAAGCTTGTGTGTATTTGAGGTGGCCCACATTCACACAGTGCAAAAGGCAGCTCTGCAAACTGTAGAGCTGTCTGAGTCCTTAAATGGGTGCATTAAAACAATGCATCATTTCTTTAGCAGATTTGGTTTTATTATCATTATTATTGTATCATTTATTTCCTCTCTAATGCCCAGAGGAGAGACTCCTTCCTGCTTCCATGGCAGCTGAGAAAAAGGGGCAGGAGAAATCCCCAAATGGTTGAGAGCTGGGATAAGGCAGGGAACTGATAAGGGTGACTGGTGATACAACACTTGATGTGTGGTAGATCACAGATACATGGTGATCTTCTCCCCTGCTGCACTCTGATGTGGCCCATTGCATGGCCAAACCAGGCTGGGTTTTTCAGCCCTTTTTGTTGCTCTCCATGGTCTCACCACAGCCTTTGTGACAAGGGGTTTCTCCCCCTGAGCTGTGCACAATCCCACCCTGGCACCCTCATGGTGTGTCCATCATCCTCTGCCAGGCAACAGAGGGGTTAGGCTTCACTGTGCCCTGAGGAAAAGTCTCTGGAAGCTGTCAGCCTAAAGCAAATTGGAAGAGCCCCCCTACTGTGTTCAATCTGTTGATTAAAGCATAGCTGATCTTATTGTCATTCCCAGCAGATCAGCCCGAGTTTTCCCAGGCTGCCGCTGAGCCCACTGTTAGTTTGGCTGGTTGCAATGATCTGAATTTATCCTAAGGGTTTTTGGTTTTCCCTTCTTACAATTTTGAGTCTGCTTGGAACAAAAACTTCTTTTTCATTTTGTGTTCATTGGGATTTCATGTGGCAGAACCTGCCAACCTGGCAAAAACCTTTGATAATGAGTTGCTGAGAGCTGCTGAAGCAAATCAAACTAAACCAAGCCGTGTGAAATCCAAAAACTCTAAGCTATGACCAAACCAGACCAGATTCAAAAAGACCCATCAGATCAGCCTCAACCAGAGCAAACCAGAGACCTACTTTACCTTGCCCAAACATAATTGAATTAGTATTTGAGTTAGGGGGAATAGAAAGGTTCTTGGGCAGAAAGGTGTTTTCTTTGCTGCATCTACTGACTCCAGGAAAAACTGCTCTGCTTTTCCCAGATAAATGGGCCTTCTGCTCAGGTGCAGAGCTCCCTAAGGTGAGAGAGTTCCTTAGAGAACTTGCCACAATGCCACAGCATTTCAGCAGGGATGTTTTTTCTATCCATAGTAAAAGCCAAATAAAAGCAGGGAATAGTCCTTACCCAGTATATACTTCCTTAGGAGTCTCCGGAAAGAACATAGGAAATGGTCTCTTGTTGTCACAGCACTGACTATGACTTTTCTGCTGTGGCTGACACCAGAGCTAACCTGGATTTCCTCCTGCCTGGAGGTGACCCACAGCTGTGATCGGAATGAAGGGATTAGGAAGCTTTGTGCCTATCCTTGTGCCTGTGCTACATGATCACAGTCAGCAACACCAACTCATGGCCTTGCTGCTGTCCACTCAACAGGTATCCAGCAACAATCCCAGTCAGGAACAGTAATTGTCAAATGGAACAGCTCTTTGGAGACCGGGTATTTACCAGGATGTGACTATCCATTGAAGTCCGTTATGATTTTTTTCTCATAAAAACAAGGAAACAAACAACCTAGAAGAAATAATTTTCTGCCATCTCAACAGTGAGGATAAAATGTTTGTATTTAGACCTCCTCTTCTTCCCCATGCCTTAGGTTGAGCTCATTACTCTCCCCAGCTAATTAGCATGCAGCCTACAGGTTCCACAGCATCAGCTAAATATAAACCATCCTTTTATTTTTTCTTTTTTGTTTGAGGGCTGTTGACAGAGCTTTTTGTTCACTTGAAAGGTAGAGGATTAGCCATGTGAGGTTCATTCCTCATGTCTGTCTCCTGTCATCTCATTAGCCAGGCACACATCCAAGGCAATGCATTGAACAAGGTGTCAGACAGGAAAATGTCACAGCCGGACTCAAGGGAGTGAGTGCCTGGGCTCTCATTTGGCCACAGTCTAGTGCTGAGGACAGGAGCTCAGCTCTCACCACTCCTGGCTTCTCTTGCCTGCCTCTTGGCTGTTACAGGCAACTTACCTCTCCTCCAAGTGCTTTGTGTTCTCCACATTGTTGGTCTGGAACAAGCCTGCTTGGGGAGAAGAGTGGCTAAGGTCTGTGGATAGAAGAGTTGGAGTGGGATTGATCACAGTCATCATCCTTTTGGTTTCACCAGCCAGTACCTGTAAAATTCTATGAGATTTGCTAAAATATTAGTCTCCAGCATTCATGGGGCAATGATATGTGTCCTCTCCATGTCCTTTCATGCTTCTACCAACAGAGCTGGCCCCCATCCCTCTCTTGTCTGCCAGTTTGTAATGTTTTAGGAGTGATGACGTTCCAGACTGAGGAAGAGTGAGCACAGTTTCTGATGTTAATTTCTCATCATTTGGTACCCCCTGTGTCCTTTTCATACCCCATTAGGAGGACAGGGTGACATTAAGGGAGCCGCAGACCGCATTTCAAAGCCTAAGGGATCCCATCTTGGCTGAACTGTAGCTGACATTTCACCCACCCTGGGCTTTAAATTGCAGCCAAGACCCTCTGGGCATGATACACAACCGTTTTATAGAGCACTGAAACAGCATTTTCCAGCTGGGATAATAAAGGAGGGGATTCTTTTTTTCCAATGGCTCCTGTTGGAACACATTATGAAATCCTTTGTGAGAGGCTTTGAAAAGTGCCTTTAAAATTAATTCAAATGGAGTGAGACCTGGCAGAGTTTGAAGTGGAAGAAAAATGTGGGGGAAGGAGAATCTCCAAACCAAGGGAAATCATTCCAGAAGCATGGAGAAAGCTTGTCAGCAGGATTAGATCTCTTTCCTCCTCCCAAACAATGAAGGAAGACTCAGATTTCCCTCCCTGAAGCTGACACACAGTTGTCCAGTTCATCACTGAGTCACAGGTTTGGTCACACATTTGCTACCCTACAACCACAAACAGCTTGGAGTGGATCCTCAGAATGTGCTTAAAATGTTAAGATTGGTAGAGCCAGGGCTGATGTGTTAGAGGCTTTCTGGGGCCTCACAGTTCTGCTGTGAAAGATTCCTGTCAGGAGAAAGTGGGTGCTTTCTGATAAGGACTCTGATTAAAGGGGTTCTAAAAGGAGTAAGGGATGAAATTTGAAGATAGGGATGAGTGTGAGAATCTGTATGGTAAGGTCTCTCCTACGTATTGAAAAATGAGAAAAGAGATGAAAATTAGTCCATGTTTGGTGCACGAGAGAGCTGGAGCTTTCTTTGGCCTTGGGAGAGGAAGGGAAGAAGGGAAGAGTGTTTAGGGATCTCCACAGTCTGCCAGTGAAGACTTCAGGTGCAATACAGGTCTTGTGTCATTGCTGTGACTTCCAAAAGCAGCATGATGGCACTCAAAACAAAAAGAGAAGCTAGAAATCCTGTGGCTTGATCGCTAGCTTGGCTCTGGTATCTTTTCCTTACATCCAGACTCATTGCTACACTAGAACCACTAGTTTCAAAACCTTGATTCCTCTGTGCCTGCTCCAAAGTTGATCCATATGTTAACTGTGCAAACTGGGGTTTTCAAAGCTGAAAATATGCCTTGGGCTGTTTTAATGTTTCATCTAAATTGGGTCATTCATTTCTGAAGAGAAGATTAGGGAAAAAACAAACACCGCTGCTCTGACCACACTGAGCAAAATTCTGACAGATGGGTGGTTGGGAAGTGCAAGCCTACATGCTGGAGACAGGAATCAATGTTTGTAAAATTCCGCTCAAGCTATCTAGAACTGCCCCAGTGAAAAGCCATGCATCTTTGCAAACTACATGGCCCATCTATTTTCTGTAGAGACTGGCTGTATCTGGACTGCTCTGTCCTCAGAAGCACTTGTGTTTGCTGAGCTTGCTCTGCCTTCCTATAGCTCCTGCGGCCCAATTTGACAGCACTTCCAGAGGGTGATTTTTCTGGTGCAGCTGCTACTTTGCTGTATCATGGTAAAGTTTTCAGTCCACAAAGCATCCTACAGTACTACTGCTGAAAGCTGTTTCCCCACTTCCCCTTTTTCTAGAGGAGTATTCCCTGGGATGCAGGTGAGGGTAAGGCTGGAGGAGGCTCCCCCTCCAAGTGCTGCCTTAGCTACAGCTCATGGTGAATATTAGGAAGGACTAAATGAGGGAAATGCAAGATGCAGAAGAATGATCTCATGCTGCCCACCCCAAGAGAGTGGCTTTTTTTCTTCCTCTGTCACTCTGCTCCTTGCTGTCAGGGAAAGGTGGCATAAGGTAAGACATTCATGGAGAGCAACTCATTTCTCCTTTCCTGAATAATGAGCCTGATTTGTGCTGTTCCTTATTATAACCAGATGGATTCATGCTTCAAACACATAAAATCCCATGTAAACCATGAAAAATCAGACTTCAAGATCTTTGCAAATCTAGCATCCCAAATTAATGATAATTTTGAATGAATTTGGCTTTTTTTGTGTCCGTCAGTTCATCAGGTGTGAAGATAATAAAGCCACCAGATTCAACAGGGGAAGCACTGATGGATAATTCATGAATACCTATGGCACTCAAATGCTGTAATGAGCAGAACTTGGGAAAGGCTTTGAGGAAGATCTTGACTCTGCTGAAGGCTGTGAATGAGCTGGAGCCAGAAAGGCAGAGGGGAAACTGGGGGGGTTGGAGCAGTGGGAGTCACCATGAGCAAAGAGAAATGACTGTCTGTCATTGTGATCCCTCAGCCTGGAAACCTTCTCCCTGGTTCCTCTGAGGGGAGAAGACATGGGGATATTTGTCTGGGTGTGCTTGGTGATAACACTGGAAGTGCTGAGGAATAACCATGCCCTGATAGTCAGGAATGGGATCCCCAGATGGGATAAGTGGGTCATCTCTGTTACAACATTCCATCATGCAATTCCCACCTATAAAGAAGCACCAAGCTGAAGAGACAAATGGGTGTCCTTGTGGGAATGTGGTACTAAAAGAGGAACTCCACCAAGCCCTGGCTGTACTCTGTGTGCCAAGCTGTACAAGGCAGGACTGTGTCAGCTGGCTTACCCTTCTCCATGCTGCTGGTCCTCATGGCTCCTGCTCCTGGCCACCGTGCAACTGGCATTGGGCTGGGAGCAGGCAGCTTGTGCCATCAGCCCAAATGCGACTAACCTGCAAGGGAAGGAAGAACATGTGTTAAATATTAAATAGTGCATGGCCATTAAGCACTTCTGAAAAATTCCTGCTTGGGTGTGCAAACTCACATAACTGCGAATTAGTGGATGATCTCCCCAGTGGTAGTTTGTGTCAACAGAGTGGATTAAATGCTTGTGCAAGGCAAAACCACCCCTAGAGTTCTGCTCCTCAGATGGGCTTCCTCCTGCTGTTTCTGACCTCACATACACAGTTTTCTCAACGCTCAAACTCTGTGTCTTTTCCCTTAGTGCCTCGAGGTGCTAAGGTATTGCAGGGTTTAATTTCAAATATCTGCACTACAAAAGGACAAGAGTTTTCTGAGAGATGGCTCACATACACAAAAAAAAAAATATTGGGTTCTTTGGCTGTAATGGGGTGGTTCTTCAGTTGCTGGGTAATTCAAAGCATCTGACATGGCACAGTGGTAGTATGAACTTCCTTTATGCCACAAAAGTCCATACCTTAAAAAAAAAAAAATCAAAGTGACCTAAGTGATGAGGATAATCCATCTGGAGGATTGGTGGAGGTAATACACATCCCCAGGTGATCCAAGTGTCTGAAACCCTGGTCACTCCAACTTCTTCCATGGTGTATCACCAGAACATCAGGACATGGGTCTGTGAGTGTTTCTTGACTGTCTTGGCTCCAGGTGGACAGGCTAGGTCAGGTCAAGAGGTGAGATCGTACTTTGCACTAGGTCAGAAGTTACCTGATTAGGATAGAAGTATACTTTGCAATGACCTGAGCAGTTTGAGCTAATATTTGATCAAGAAGTGCCACAGCAATGGTGTTTTCCACTGGAAAGATCCAGTTTATTGAAATCCAGAGTGTGCAGCAATAAGAGCTGACTTCAGTGATGGGAAAAAAAAAATATGTGCAAGAGCATACATTTGTAGCAAAGGAAAAGTTCCTAGACTGTCAAAACCACAGTGAAATATTTGTGGCTTTCAGTTTGCAGCAGCTTTCCATTCTTGAAATGTTATTTAATTCATACATAGAAGAAGAAGAAAAAAAGCCTTGAAAACAGTAAAGGTTGAAGAGGCTGCATGAATAGAGGTCTGTAGCCTTGGAGCTGCTGGAGAGGCACTTTTGCCACACAAGAGCCAGGCAGGAGAACAATGTCTCCCTGCCTGTCAGGAGAACAATATCTCCCATCCCCTCAGGGGAGTGCCTGGGCAGGCTCTCAGCCCTGGAGTGGTGGCCAGCAGCTGGCTGAGAGCTCCCAGTCCGAAGGGGCACCTGGCAGAAAAAGGACACGTTTCCACTAGACAAAGGGAAAGACACTGTGACTCCCTCTCCCTGCTGCTTTCCCCTCCCAAGCCACAGCTGGATCCATCCCTCTCCCTCTCAGGCTGAGGGGAGGCAAGGGGAAGATCTGGCAGCAAGGAGGGCTGGGTGATAGCAGTCTGTTTGTAACCCTCGATAAATGCCAGAGTGCAACCAGCGTGAAATGAAGAAATATTGCTTCTGGTAAATATTTATTTTATATCAGAAATTAGCATACCAAATGTAATTAAAAACAAATTTATGTGCACGTTCCCTCCCCCCTCCCCAAGTCTGTCAAATTACAGCTTAGAATAACTAGTCATAAAGAATGTGGCCTAATTAGCAAGCATCCCAGCCTACTGCTGCTGTTTGATAATTACCTTACAATGAGCTCCTGAAATAGGGATTTCATTCCTCCTTTCTGCTCTCCTCCAGACGAAACCAGCTCCTTTCTCTTGGTGAATACCCCAGTGTTACATGCCAGAGCTATCCTTGAAATCCCTCACTTTGCTGAGCTGGGGACAAGTGAGTGACACCTGCCAGCAGAGCCACCCCTGTGACATGGGGCAGTTTTGGCAAGGCAGGCACTGGGGTGTCACCTGCGCTCCTCAACTCTTTGTCCAGGCACCGGGGGCTTGCCTGAGGTGAGAAGAGTGATGGGATGGGAGGGCTTGGATGAAGGGAGACTGAAGAGAGGCATGGGGAAGAGCAATTAGAAAGGTCTCAAGACAAAGAGAGAAGCAGTTAATCCCGATCTGGCGTGTGGCTGCTTAATTGCTTATCCTGGGGCTGCTTGGGGAGTGCCTGCGTGCAGTGAGCCTGCTGCCTCTGTTCACCAAGGCATGCTGGAGAAAAAAAAAAAACAGTTTTAAAGTCTTAAATCCCCCAGAAGTGACCCGTTAGTGGCAGGGGAAAAACAAAACAAAACAGCACAATAACAGAAAAACCCCAAAACAGTACAAAACAAAACAACAAAATCCCAAAACTAAGAAACAAACAAACAAAAAAGCCAAACAAACAACAAAAAAAAAAAAAAACCCAAAAATATCCCCATCAGATGGTGCCTTGTGAAAGACAACGTGGTTGCCACGGTAAAACCAAGGCTGCCTTCCCCAGCCCTGCACAGGTTGAGCCTGTGGAGGGGGGCTGCTGGCTGCTGGAGACCAGAGGTTTGAGAACGTGGGTAGCTCATTTTCTCCTCCTGAGATTTTTTACTCCCAGTGATCCCTGCATCTTGTGCTCATGTGCACCCCTGTCTCACTCTGGCCCCTTCCTTGCAGATCCATTCTCCCCCCACAAGCATCCTCAGGCTCCCAGGGGCAGGGTGGATGGGGGACAGTCTTTGAGGCTGGTCCTCAGGGCACTCCCTGCCTCAGCCTGCTTGTCTCTGAGCCCCTTGCTCCCCTTCTCCCTAGGGCAGAGGACAGGTGCTTTTAGGACCTGCTTTGTCTGACGAAGTTTAAACACTGACCTTAGTATGAGACAAATGATGTCATGGAAGAGTCTGTTTTCCTCACCTGACCAAGCAGAGACCACAGGGTTACTTGCTGAGATAAGAAAAACAACAGTGAAATGAATCCTGTTCTGAGATGTTGTTTTCCCACAAACAGAGGCTAACCAAGACAAAGCAGAGGAGAGGGGCAGATAGGCTCAAAGAGCAGCAGAATTAACTCTGATGGGAAGCGTTTCCCAAGAGGCTTTTTGAAAGATGCTTTTCATCAGCACACAAGAGAGGCATTGCCTTTGTCTGCCTTTGTCTGGGACACTTTACTAAGAGGAATGAGGCCACAAAGAGATGAGATTTTGGAGAGAACCACAGCTGAAAGGGTCACACTGGAGCTGAGTTCTCTGGAAATTCAGAACATTCATTGGTGGTGGTTTTGATAGCTTGGTTGAAAGGAGGAGTTTTAATGGAACCAGAGGCTTTAGGGAGAAAATTTGTGCATGTCTGGGAAGGCCCTAGAGACTTCTGTTCAAGCCACCCAGATCTCTAAAGGCAGAAGAACAGTCTGGAATGGAAACATTGTCTTTCTCACTGCTTCCATCCCAAATGGACCAGAGACTTTGGATGCCCTCATGGGTTAATGGCTGCTGGGGCTCTTTGGGTGCGAGGAACACAAAAAATGCTGCACTGCTGCTGGGCTGAGACATGCTGAGGGAGGGCAGGAACAGAGGGAAAGGGACCTGGATGGCTCAGGAAAGCCTTCCTGAAACTCTGCAGTAGCGTCTGTCCCTGTGCTGACAGTGCTCCCAACTTTATGGAGACCTCCTTCTGTTCCTGAAGAGGGCAGAGAGGATCTCCATGCTGACACTGCAAATGCAGCAGCCCCAGGCATGGGTTTCCTAATTGCTGTGCACGGCAGGGTCCTCTTGGGGATCCAGCAAGGAAGGTTATAGGAGATAGTGAAGGCTGGTGTTTCATTTAGAGAGAATTCCTTAGGGAGCTGGAGGGAAGACAAAGTGAGAGGTGTGGTGGGGGAGAGAGAGGGAGAGGCAGCAGAAGAGAAGAAAAGGAAGGAATGAAGGAAGGTGTGGGCAAAACCTGATGGAAATGTGGTGAAGTATCTGGAGAGTAGAAAAAGAAGAAGAAAGATCAGAGAGACAAGAATGGGCAAGGGAGGTGGGGGGATGTGATGGAGGAAGAACACCCCCATGTCTGAGGATGAGGAAAAAAACCCTGGTACTTACCAAAGTAAGGCACAGGAGCACTGCAAATTTTTCCCCTGGTGTGTGCTCAGGTCCTGTGGCCACCTGCTTCTTCCACCCCTCTTCCCTCTCTTTTACCCTGCTCTTTGTGTCACCTTCTCAGTGTTTCTCTCCTCAGTTAGTGCTCTGCACCCATCTCCCTCCCCTGAATTGGCAGATTTTTAACCTTGGAGGTTTTTATTTTAATTTCTTACAGCAGTGAGAGCAGCATGGTCTCTTTCACTCACTCTCTATTTTCCTTCTTTCTTTATTTTCTTGTTACTCCCTTTCATCCTCTTTTCCTTTTTTTTTCCTTTTAGTTTTTCTTCCTTCCATTTTTCTTTCCTTCTTTCCCCCTCTCTATGTCTCTCCCTGCTTTTGAAATCCTAAAGTCTTTTCCATCCCCTGCTTCCCTACCCTCAAAGGCAGCTGCTTGCAGAGCAAGGAAAGGAGCTGACCAGCGGTGGAGTGAGCTTAGCATCACAGTCTGTACTCTCATGTAGTTCTAATTGGAAATAATTCACTTGTTTTCTTTGGAAATACTTTCTTATGAAAAAAAATAAAAGCAACCCACTTTCTTATGCACTTTTTTTTTTGAGGGGGGGCAAATTGTTTTTTCTATTAGATATCATGCTTTGTAGATGGAGGAAAATCACAAATTTGTATAACAAATATCTACTCTCTTCCTCTATTTCCACACAGGGAAAAATTACATGCCTGAGAAAGTGAAGTATTTTCATGGATTCTTTTGAAGAAAGTAATCTTTTTTTGTGTTTGTAGAGCAAAAGATAAAAAAGGATAGTTTTAACAAATTCTGCTGGCATTCTGAATAGACAAAGCAAAATAACCTCACTGTAGCTGTTTCACTGCTGTCTTTTAGCAGGGGAAACTGAGACATGCCCAGCTTCATGGGCTGACTCAAAGGCAAGCTGTGAGTCTGCAGGAAAGTGAAACATCATTCCTGGCTTGGAGGCAGTGCCACACTTGAAATGACTTCCCTGCTGGCCATGAATCCCGTTCAGCCCAGCAGCTCAACATCTCTGTGAAGCCCAGGAGGTAGAGGGAACCACAGTTTTGCTTGCCCTGAGGATGGGGGAATGGGAGAGGGGCTGGATTAAACTAGGCAGCTGTGCCTACTTGCCATACAAACAGCTACCTCCTCCCAGGCTGAATTGCACCGTGCTGTCTCCCCACCACCCTCAGTACATTTGACCTCACCTGCTCCATCTGCATCCCCCCCAGCTCAGCTGCAGCCTTGCCCTCAGGGCAGTGGGCACACTGGCTGAGAGCTGTCCAGCAAGGATGTTTCTGCAAATGAGGAGGCTGGGGAGGAATGGGAAGAAGATTTAATTGCTGAAACTCGGTATGTTTTCCAGAGCTTGCAACACGGACTTCTTCAAATACGGGATGCGTCAAACCTAATTGCTCTCCAGGCTGGCCTGCTCCTTAATTAGAAAGTGTTTTAAAGCCCCATGTCAACTCCCTGCTGATAAAACTGCTTTGCAGTGTGAAATGAGATCCAGCTGCTCCAGCACCTTGCAGCATTGCTAGGACAGAGGCAGGAGCCCAGGCTGCCCCCAGGGCTGTGGTGTTGTGGGGCTCAAGGGTGGCCTCTGCTTCTGGCTAACTCATCTTCCCTCAGCCTGTTTCCAAACAGAACTGTCCCACAGGATGTGTGTCCTTCCCTGGCATAGAAATTCTCCTACTAGAAACCCCAGGTCAGTGAGGACATGAGTGATTGTCTTGGGCTCAGTCTTGAGGTTGGACAACAGGAGAGCATCAAGGGGCAAGCAGGGGAGTTGCTCCCAGGCTTTCCCTGGCATGGAGATGCCACTGCATCAGCCCTCCTGTCTGAGCTTGTCCAAGCTGCTGCAGATCCATGGGAGAAAGAGGAAGCAAATAGTTTCCAGCACAGTTTCTTCCTTCTGGATGTGCCCCCCTCCTCTGCCTTTCCCCAGTCTGCCATTGTCATTTCCCAGTTGGCCGGCTCCACAAACATCTTAATTTCATGCCTGCTTGTCAGGGCTGCTCTGTGAAACATCTGAATGACATTAGCACAGTTAAGGAGTGTGACAGACTGAGGAGCAGCAGCCTCCTGTGATCTCCTATTCCAGATGGTTAAGTGACAAATCTCACTTCTGATATCTTAACTAGAGAGGTGCAGGAGGAAAATCTCTCCAGGGAACACCAACACCCCACCCCCAGCTCTGAGCCCTTACTGGGACCAGGCAGCGGTTAATCCAGGCAGAGGGAGACATGCAGCAGATGCCATGTTCTTTAGGGACCCTGGAAATATTTTCCCCTCCCTCTGACTTGTTGCTGTCTCATATCAATTACATGGACAGCCATAAACAGCTCATCCATACCCAGTGCTTTTTCCAAGTGTCTCTCACCCAGAGACTCTTCTCACTGGAGTGATACCCTATCACATTCCTCTACAGTCTCATAGGAATGCTCCAAGCCCCAAGCCATTGCAGGACATTTGGGGAATGAAACTGCATTCACAGCAAACCCTGCTGGGGGTGAGTTTAGAGTCAAAACTTGGGGGGTTTGTGTGTAAGGGTAGTGTAGCAGAGGCTGGTGAAACCCCTGGCTCAGAGCACCTGCTTGCAGCTTAACTGCCTTGCTGCTTGCAGCTTCACTTTCCAGCATAACCTCTCCTGGATCTCTCATTAGTGTGGGAGTTTCCTACTCCCACCACCTCTGGGAGTGATAGAAATGCACTGTGTGACTAGTGCTGGCAGGTTCAAACTCTGCCAGCAGGAAAAGCCAGAAGTTTCTGGGTCAGCACAACAATCGCGTGTGTGAGTGTGTTTATGGGTTGCTATTCTGACTCTTGAAATGCAGCTGACTGCAGCCTGGAGCACAGCATCTGATTTGGAAGGATAGGACAGAGGTAGCAGGGCAGGAGTGAAGCAGAATACTGTAAAACTGGGGAGGGCTACTTAATGATCTCCAATAGCTGGAGTTTTGTGCCTTCTCTGTAGTACAGCAGCGTTACAATGCTTCCTTTTTTCCATGCAATATAATGTGAATTCCCATCCTGGCTCAGGATCTGGATCCTGAGGTGATGCTGTTCTTTCTCATGCTGTAGCAACAAATGTATTCTGGGTCTGCAGGCCACAAAAAATTCAACACACAAGGTCAATATTGAGAGGCTGTGTCTTCCTATGCTCCCAGTTCTGTTCCCATTGCTATAGTTACAGCATCTGTGTATTTGCTTCATAAATGCCCTTGCCTCCCCTAATCCCTGCTACCCCCAGCCTCTACTCCCAAGCTGAGACACCTCAGGGGCAGAAACTCACAGAGCCTTTGCTGCCAGCACACCTGGCTTGCTTGTGTCAGTAACCTGGGCAGGGAGCTGAGCAGCTTTACTAGCCCCCAGGCAGGGAAAAGTGTCCATCCTTCCTGCCCTGATTCAGCCTCCCATCCCTGAAGAGAGGCCTCCCTGCCTCCTGAAGCGAGAAGCTGAAGTCATTAGCAATTGGTCTGGGCAGTGGGAATGAAAGACAGCAGCTGATCAGAAAATAAAACCAGAGACTCTGGGGAGAGGAACTAAATTTGGCTTTTACTGATCTTATACAAAATAGCAGCAACCTTGTAGTTAGATAATTGCTTTTGTAAAATACTTGGATTTGAATGTAATGGTTGAAGGTTTCCTGGTGATGCCACATGAATAAATTTGGAGTCAATGCAGGTACTGCTTTCGTCTTGATGAGATGTTTGCTTTTGGTGGCAGGTGACTCAAAATTGCAACTAATGCTCTGTTCTGTGCTTGCACTCAGCTGCTGCAGTCTGGAGGCAGGTCTGACTTGCAGACTCCTGGGAAGTGCTCACAGGAGGCATCCATCAGCATCCTGGTCTCTGCCTGCCTTCCTGCTGTTGTGATGGAGCACATCTGTTACTTCAGAAATATCCTTTGAGCCTCTTAGAAATAGAAATACTTGGGAATTAGTGTGTGCCGTTGAAACCCTATCTTCTGCCCTCTGCAGATAGGAGGCAGAAATGGGGTTGGATCCAGACAGGATTACTCTGGATGGCTGAAACCATCCCCAGTCTGGTCCCAGAAGAATGATGGGCAGAAAAATGAATGCAGGGGGAACAGATGTCTGAAACCTTGCCAGTGGAGAAATATTTCCAGTTAGACACTCAAGGAAGAAATGAAATGTTCAAGGGCCCAAGATAGGTGTCCTGGCCTGATTTAGTTCACCTGAGTGGCTCTGGGTGTAAGGAATCCCCTGCCCCAGCCTTGCCTGGGACATGGTGTTGCTCATTACCTGCAGCCCCTGCTTCCCTCCCCAGGGATCCTAGAGGAAAGTGACAAGCAGAACAAAATGAAACCTGTGGGACTCGGGAAGACAGCAGCAAAGTCCCCAGCCATGAGTAAACTGTGCATTTCTCAGCGCTTTTAATCTCCTTATTATGGTAATGGGCTGATAACTGATTGTGTAGTTAAAATGGAATTTGGCACCAGGGCTGCCTTTTCTCTGACTTCAGAGAGATTCTGCAGTAAACAACCTGGTAAAGAGCTATAAGAGCTGATGTTCTGCTTCAAATCTGTGCTAATGGGAATATGAAGAAGTGCAAGAGAATAAAGGGAAGCTGAATTTATGTGGATAGAGGCATCAAATGGCCCTGGATAAATAAAGCATTTCTTGGCCTAGAAAGGGGATGGTAAGAGAGGTCACCCTGTGGGTGGAGATGAAAAGGCACGGGAAAAGTGGGAGCTGTGCAAATAGAAAAGTGTGGGGCCACTGCCTTCAGTGTACAGCACCTGCACAATGCTGCTGCCATGGTTGCACACGTAGGCTCAGCAGGCAACTGCCTGAGCTGACATTGGTGGTCCCATCATCCTCTTAGCCCTGCAGGGGCACATCACATTCTTCTGATGTGGCTCCCCTCTGTTAGTCCCAGCTGCTCACCAAGTCTTTTTACTACATTTCTTTTCTTTTTCTTCTGCTGTTTTATTAATTCATAGATGCTGATTTTGTATTGTCTGCTGTATTGCTTGCTATCAGGTCCAGCGTGAGCCAGCATTTTGGCTAAGCATTTGCCTTCTATAGATTTCCTTTGAATTTTCCAAACATTTCAGGAGTTAACTCTATTGCTCGACATGATCTGAGAGCTTTGCTCCTATCCTATCCTATCCTATCCTATCCTATCCTATCGTTCTGCACATCCCACTGTTCAGGGTAAGACTTTCCCAGCAAAGCACAGACTAATGTCCATGGCTTGTGATTTGTTCTTGAATATTCACTCCTGCCATTGATTTGTCATCAAGCTGTGTTTCTGCAAAGGAGGAAAGGGATTTCTATCATGGTCCTAGCAATTAAGTTGCAGAGGATAAGAAACACCAAAGTGGCAGGGCTGCAAATCTATCTTTGCCTCTGTCCCTATAAGCACACTTCTTCCACACTACAGAAAAAGAAAGTGAAGAACTTCTTGCCACTCACCCTTCTGAAAAAGGTGACAGCTGATAAGGCAAACTGCAACCCCTTTGAACTGGTGGACTTCTGGTGCTTTTCCGGTTCCTTAATTCTGAGGGATTTCAGGTTGATGACTGCAGGGAAAATCCTTGAGCAGTCCTGCTGGGTTTACCCCAATGAAGATCTGTAGTCATGCTCTACCAATTACTTTGCCTGTTCCATTCTCCCTTTGAAAAACATAAAGGAAAAAAACATCATGATGAGGATCTGCTTTTACTTTTTTCTAAATTCACAGTCAAGTACATTTGTAGGGGACAAAAGACCCATTGAATTTCAAGGTCTTGGGCAGCAGCTATTTCCTCCATTAAGCAAGTGGACATGGGGAAATGAGGCAATGTGTATTGATTGATTTTACCAAGGTCCATTATAGGTTGTGTGGATTGAAATATCAATCTGACTCTGACATTAGGCAGAGAGGAAGCTGGACTCCAGAGAGGATGCTGTAATGAGAAGGCACAGCCTTGGGTTTTTTGGTGGGCTCAGCAAGAGGAGGACAAACAGCATCCCCAGGTGCCAAAACAGGCTGTCCTCAGATGCTGCAGGTAGTCATGATGTGTTCACAAGCAACCTCCCAGCCCATCCTCTTCCACCTAGAGAGCCATGGATGGTGTAGCCATGGGGCGTGTGAAGCCTCAGACCCCAGCATGAGCACACAGGGATGGGATGCCCTGGCTCCTCAGGCACTCTCTGCCCATATGCCAGAACTGAGAATGACACTAACACGGCTCCTTCACAAGAGAAGCTTGGGGACTGCACTCAGCCTGTCCCTGAGTGCTGGATGGCTCTGGTGCTTGATAAAATAGCAGTATTTATGGAGGAGACCACTGGAACCTCCAGCCTGAAAGGTGCTTCTTGGGGAAAGCACTGGCTGTCTGCTATGATTAGCTGGGAATGCCATATGGAGGCTTTTATCCAGCTGCACGTAGCATCCTCATGTAATGAGAGCAGGCCTGCAGAAACTCCTTGCTGGCCCTGCTCTGCAAGTGCTGGGAAGCAAGCAGGTCTGAGGGCATTACACTGTGATGCCCAACAGGGTTCATGGGCTAATGGATGTCTCACATTCACCTTTATTCTTGGCATGTGTAGAATAAGGAGAATGTACTGTGTAAATAAGAGCAAGTTCAGCTCCTTTAGGCAAAGTACTACCCCAAATCAAGCTGTGCTGATGCACTCAGCACATGCTAAGATGTGGAACTCCTTGACACAAGAAATTAATGGTGAGAATAACTTCACCAAGCTTGATGACACACACAGATAGGCAAACCAGCAGATGTAGTAATACAATATTTTGGTCCATGGCATAAGATGGAGTTTTTGTTCTAGCTGTTAGGTCTAGAGGGTTTTCCCAGCTGTTTTTTCAGCCTGCTGAACACATACATCTTTGCTATATGCATGCTATATGCATGCTTCTATTTGCACTAATTTTTCAGCAGGGGATTAGAGAGGTAACAAATGTTTTTAATCTGCAGGATACTGCTTGGCTGATGCACCCTGAATCAGAAATGCAGCTCACAGGAGTCTGTGTGATTTCTTTCCTTCCCAGAGCTGTCAGTAAATCCAACAAGACTGTCCTACAGGTCAAGCCCCTTAACCAGCCTGGCTGTCGTTTGGCAGAATTTGTGACCTTCTTCAGTTCTGACAGTCAAAAGTATGCTCTACCCTTGTGCTGGGAGACTCTCCTTGTCCTTTTTTGTCTACACCCCAGCTCCCTCATCCCAAGCTTTGAACTTGTCAGACATTGCCCATCAACTCAGAACAAAGAGAGGCTGTTTGCTGCCTGCTTGGCTGCCTTCTTCCTAGCCCTGTCACTGTGGTTGCACACCAGACTCAAGGCAGTGTTCCCTGATGGGAGCTGGACTCTCATCTTCTCCTTCCCCTCCACTGCACATCATTTGTGTCCTTGTCACCTCTGTGATGCCATGATGCCTTCTCCCTGGCCTCTCCTCATTAGATGCCACTTCCAGCCATCCCTTCCCTTGACACAGTCCAAGGAACACCCATTAGCATGAGACTTCCCCTCCTTTCAGGTCACCGGCAGACCCACTCCTTTTGGGCTTAGTGTCTAATTTTAGCATTACTTTTTCTTACAGCTACTCTTCCCACAAGGTCAGAAGTGTCCCTGCCCTGTCAGAGACATTACTCTCTTGGCAGCAAGCAAATATTTTGCCTTCATAAAAGCCAGGCTTCTCAGAAGCAAGCAGCCCTTCTTAGGCATTAGGGATGCTGTGTTGTAGGCTGGGCTGGCATGGAAAAGCTCTCACACAACAGCTGGGGGCCCCTCCCCAGCCCTGCCCTGGGCAGCAGAGGGGTCTCCCTTTCCTGCCTGGCACTGCTCTATGACTGTGCCTCCCAAGAAATTCCACACAGACCTGGACTAATGCCATCTAAGTGCTGCCCCTGCGAGTAGCTCCCTCTTTTTCTTCCCAGTTCCCAAGGTGTAGGTGATCCCTGCAGACTCGCCTGGGTCCTTGCCCAAAGGTTTTTACTCTGTTTTTGTGTTTCAGAGAGCCATTTAAGTGCTGGGGAGAGCAGAGTGCAGCAGAGGTCTCCCCTGGCTCCTCTGGGAGAAAGATGTGCTTTCCTAAGCAGGCATTCCCGGGTCATTGTACATCTCTGTGAGTATGGCTTTTCACAGGAACTGCCTCTGTCTCTGGGCTGACTGACACCCTCTGTGAAGTGAGCTGCCTTTTGGAAACACTGCACTCATGGTATGACAGGGCTGTGTATTGAGGTTCTTCGTGAAGAAAGGCAGCCCATGAATTATTTAAGCACCTCTGTTTCTGATTAGCTTATGACTAATGCTCATTGCACTAACCCCTGAGACACAGCACGTTAAAACTAATGCAGAAAATATAATGGATTTAATTGCTTTCTAGGTAACAAGGTACACACGGAGCTTCTGTGGACTCCTGTGTGTTTGTTTTGCTTTTAGTTTTAAATAGGTATGCTGAAAGAGAGCTCACAAAGTCTGCTCAGGGATTGGGAGTCCACAGTGGGCCTGAATCGTTTTTCAAGGTCAACAGGGAACAACAGGGAGTGAATACCACAGCAGACAGGAGAGAAATCTTCTTCTGATTTTACATTAAGGTTTTAAAAGCCTTAAGACCAGGAGCAAGGAGGAGAGATTGCCTTGAGATAGCCTAGGGAATGAAGGGTGCATAAGCAACACCAGAAAATTTTACATCATGTTGAAAAAGCACAGAAAATAGTGTTGGTGGAGCTCAGAAACCAGAGCCTGATGTTAGAACAAGTTAATAAATGCCTGGTGTGTACCTCTTTGTGTTCTGTGGCTGGAATTGGAGGCCATTTCTCCTGCTGGAGTGGATCTATGACAATCCCAAGTACTACCTGTTACCAGAGAGTGTGAGACTTACCTCACAGCTCAGCTGCTGACTGCTGCATGGATTGAAGACACCAGCTCAGGACCTGGAAATTCAGATATTTAACCAGCAGTTTCATGTAAGATTTGGATTTTCAGCTACAGTTTTCCAAATTATTCCTGTACCTATTAGCGTACCCCCTTGCCAGGCAGCAGAGCTATCTTTGGGTTGCTGGAGACCCCAGATATCTTTTTGTCTGCTTCCCTTCTTTCTATGCGTCAAATGAGTTGAAAACTCTCAGACTGTGCTTCTTTATTCACATGCACTGACTGTTAGCTGTGTGTCCCTCTGGATACCTGTGTGCTGGCTTATTAATCACCTGAGTTATATTTGCTAACTATGAATCTTCATCACAAAACCCAAGCAGCAATAAAAAAAAAAAGAAGACTTCATTATTCATTGTATTATTCCACAATTACAGAGCCACCTGTGCCATGTGTCCCAATGGTGTTAGTTTCCTGCAGACCTTTTCCTCAGCTGAGCTCCCAGTTGAACAAAAGCCACTTAGAACAAAAGTTTGGGGTCCAGAAGGAACATCAGGGTATTCCCTGCTGGGAACCTCAAACTCCTGCAGGCTCCTTCAAGACTTGCATCTGGTTCCAAAACTTCTTTTTTTCCCTCCATATAGGTCCTGTTTGGGTTCCTTCCATCTGAAGGAGCACTGTTTCTTGGGTTTAGCAGGATTGTCTGAGACCCCACATAGCATCAAGAAAGACGAAAAAAAGAAATAGGTTACCACAAAGAAATAGGTTACAACCAAACAAGGTCTCAATAGCACAATGTGCTATTCATTGAACTAAAGAGAATTTTCAGTGGGTGCTTCATCTGTTCTCTTCATCTGGAATACATAAGATTTTTCTTGTCCTTAAAATTGCTCTTCTCCAATGAGAGGATGCTGGGGTGAATATTTCACATGGAGGCATTTGCACAGCAGACATGCAGAGGGAGAGCAGGAGGGGGCAGATTTGGCCCCTGGTTACAGAAGCAGATCACAAAGATGAGAGCTGTCACCCAACTCTTCTACCTGCTGCCCTAATAAGCAGTAACCAAAGTGGTGTTTTCCTGAACAGACCCAACCAGTGAGTCCCTGTTTACACTTGGGAGCTTACAGCTTCTCCTGGAAGCAAAGGTGGTTTCAAAGTGTCTTCCAAGAGCTTCTCAGTGGCTCAGTTCATTTGAGGGATCGCACTCTGCAGTGGCTTGGTGTGCCTGCAGCTGACCCACAGCCCATTTCCCTGCCGTGGGTGCAGAGGGTGTGGAGCACAGGCTCTCCTATCCCTGCCCCCTTGCCTCAGAGGAGGCCAGCTGAATCCCAGCTCTGAATTCCTGTGGGTGCCTGTTGCCAGTGCTGCCTCACCCATCAAGGCATCTCCTCACTGTGTGCTGAGTGCTTGTTTTCCTGCCACTTTGCAGAGATTGCATATCTCAGGCTAAGGCAATAGATGTGGAATCTACTTATGCTTGCTCCCTTCTCTGTCTTTGGGTGGCTGACTAGGTCTTTCTAGCCTTCTGAATTCACCAGAAGGTCTTACCAAATCCTGGATTTCACCAGATTTCCTGAAACAAGTAGGATTTTGCCTGGTCAGTGTCCCTGTGGGAAGCCTGCAGGGCACGTGCAAGGAGTTAAACCAAACAGCAGTGGCTTTCAGCGTCACTGGCATGGTGTGACATGAAAGGAGGCATCATGACAAGATGCAGGATGGCCAGTCTTGTAGTTAAATCCTGAAATGCCAGCTGCAGTGATGCCTTGACAATTTCCAGCCCTGATTTTATGACCATACCACAAAGTTTGTGAAACTGCTTTGTGCACCATAGTTCCCACTGGGGCATTCATTGCTGCTTGCCTGGTTTCTGCAAGTGCTGCCCCCCAGCCCACCCCAGGGGCAGCTGCACTGCAGCATAAAGGGACCCCGTTACTTCTGGGAGTCCCTGGAGAGGGGAGATGCCACAGCAGTGTGTTGATGGTGGCACAAGAGGGGCTGTTGTGGAGGACCAGCTGCTCTCCCTCTCTGCCATATGTCTGTTTCTGTTTGCAGCCTGAGTGCAAATACATTTTATTAAATAAAAACGCCTTTAATTCAATGAAACTTCCAAAGCTGGTAGGACTCCAAAAGCAATGTCAGCTCCAGGCACTGCTTTCCTTTTGTCTTTGACTTTTACCCTCTGAAGTCCAAACATCTCTCAGATATTACCTCTTCTGCATTTTCAATTGGCAGGGCTCACAGGTTTAAAATATTTCTGTGCTCAGTTCAAGGAACACCATGGCCTCAGGACTGCTGCCAGCAGGATGCATGCATGAGGCCATTCTGCTTTAGGAGGTGTTGGTTTAGCTGCATGGGTGTCAGCACCACACCATGCTGTGTGCTCTCCTCACCAGAGAACAGGCCTTGGTCTCTGAGAGCAGGAGAAAGGGTGTTTTGTCCTAGCACTTCTGCTCTCCTGGTGCTCCCTGCCGCTGCTTCAGAGCATTGAAACTGGGCTGGCTATGGTGGGAGATACTTCATCTCCAAAGCCACCATCCTAGGAAAAGGATGGATAGAGCAATTGTTCAAGAAGATGAAAGCACTCAGAGAGGAGATGTACAGTATCACCCTCAACAACATCTTAAAGGCATGGCACCAGTGTGTGGAAGAGATTCCCCTTCTCCAACTGCTGCTACAGAAGCAATTTTCCACTCTGTAGTGTTATGATCACTTGCAGGAACATCATGAGTCTTGTGCATGCCTTGTGTTCCTTTTAGCTTCCTTCCCATAGTGACCTTGCTACACAACATCCTGCTGAACCTGTCCTCTCCTTCATCCCTTCAGTGTCAGCTGCTGTGAGAGGGTGCCTGTCCCTTTGCTGCAGCCCACTAGGGAATCTCTCCTCCTGGAGCCCTGATCCCCACTGTACACACAGTGTGCTGAACCAGCTGAAACACAGGCAGCTGCAAGGGACACGTGTCCTGGGGGTGGCCTTATGGGCTGGAACCCCTGTATGGAGACTTTGAAGGATGACCAGACTCCAGCAGGGCATTTTCTTCACTCCCATGTCAGTCTGTGGCCACCACACAAAACTCCTGGCTGTGCCCTTCCCACAGACACCCAGTGCTGGAGCATTACAGAGCGATGTGCTCAGGCACTGTGCATTAGGCAACCTTGACATACACTTAACTGTTGTTTCCAAACAAAGACAAAGGCAGTCATTAGTGCACAGACATTATCTCATCCATCCTAGCAGAACCCACTCTGGCTTCCTCGGCGTTCCTCATGGCAGCCTTTCCACCATGACAAGAGGATGGCTCATCTGTCTGATTCCTCTTCATTGCACTTAACTGCTGCTCCCTGCAGCCAGCACCACAAAAAAACCTGTTTTCTCCTCACAATACTTTCAGGTTTGGGATTAAAGCAGCAAGAAGCCAGGGATATTTCCCTTCTATACACTGAGGCTGTTGCCATTGAGAGCCTTCATTTGACTGGTTGAAACTTAAGAGCGGAGTTCAGGGATCTGCAATCAGAGCCAATTGCTTCTATCACTGGATGCTTTCAGCACTCACCTGGACACAGTTCCCAGCCATTGCTACCAGCATCATTTCTTGCACTGAGAGCACTTTGCTTTTGACAGTTGTCCACTCTAAGCTTTTTGCAAGACTCTTGCTTAATGCACTGCACAGATCATATGATACTATCACAAATCCCTGGCATCTTTAGTGCTTGTTTCTGGGGTATTCCAATTTCTTGAGCAGGTTTGGGGTCAAATCAGCCTCACTCTATAATCACTGGTTGGGGGTTGTTTTATTTCCCTGAACACAGAGTACCCAGTTCCTTCATGTATCATTTATATTCCCTGCACCCTGGCAAAGCTCTGGCCATTTCTCTATTCCAGCCACGTTTTCAGAAATGTTCATTTTCTTTCAGATTCTCTTTATAAAAACAGAGCTCCTCTATCATCTCCAATGACTCTGAGGATAGGTGATTTTATGAATTTTCCACAATCTCAGCAAATGCTTTGTCTGCAGATTTAATAGACACTGTTAAAGTATGCAGTAGATTATAAATTTTAGCCACGATTATGGTGAGTAAACTGCCAGAATTTTTTTAGATGTTATGCATTGTTTCCTCTCATAGCATAGGGAGAGCAGTTTTCTCCCAAGACACTGGAAAAGCCTGTTTTGCCCACAGCTGAACATATTTAATCCTTTCTCCTTTGCATGGGTGAATTCCTCACATCGCTGTAGCTGCCCTGTGAAGATCCTGCCCTGTGCTGTATGAGGGGGTTTTGTGGCTCTCCTCATTCACCAGTAGCCTAGAAACAGAATTGAGCTGAGATGCAAAAATGAGTGGGGAGAAAATGGCTGTAAGTCCTGAGGGCTGGTTTGTATCCACAGCTTTGCGAAGAGATGATTTTGTGCACCCATATGGGGGGAAGAACTGTGCCTTCACCTTTTGTGCTGCTACCCAGGTCTCCCTCTACCTTTTCTGTCTTGCAAAGTTACAGCAGAATCTCTGGCAAATCCTGCAATGGTTTTGCATGGCATGGACCATGTTGTGGTTTAACCCCAGCCAGGAGCCAGGCCCCCAAGCTGCTCACTCACTGCCCCACCAGCAGGGCCAGGGAGAGAATGGGAAGGGTAAAAGCTGGAGAACTCGTGGACTGAGACAGAGAGAGTTTAACAGGGAAAGCAAAAGACAAACACACAGGGAAAGCAAGACAGGGAACTCATTCACCAGTTCCCATGGGCAGGCAGCTGTTCAGTCAACCCCACGAGAGCAGGGCCCATCACAGGTGCCAGGGACTTGGGGAGACAAATGCCTTCACTGCAAATGTCCCCCCACTTTCCTCCTCCTTCCTCCAGTTTATATCCCGAGGAGGATCTCCTATGGGCTGGAATATCCCTTTGGTCAGCTGAGGCACCAGTCCCAGCTGTGTCTCCTCCCAGCATCCCATGCAGGCCCAAATTCCTTGCCAGGCATGGCAGCATGGAAAGCAGAAATGGCCTCAGCTCTGTGCAAGCCCTGCTCAACAATAACAAAAACATCTCTATGTTATCAGCCCTGTGTTCAGCACAAATCCAAAACAGAGCCCCATACCAGCTACTGGGAAAAAAATGAACTCTACTGTAGCTGACACCAGCATGGGCCAGCACCCTCAGCTTGGCTGGCACCCCAGCTGCCATGGCTCAAACACTGCCAATCTGCAGAAAGGTTGCTGTCAGGCTGCTGACACTTCTGTGCTGGAAGAAGGACAGCCTGTTGGGCTCTGTGCAGGCTTTGCCTCAGCTGGACTGTGTTTGAAGCAGAGGATGGCTGCAAACTGAGCAGGTGAGGCATTACCTATACCTCCTTCCCCAGGCCCAGGTTTCTTTCTGAAGGCTGGGTGCTGGCTGGCTCATGTGGCTGCTCTGTGAGCCTGGACATCTCTAGCCAGGACAGAGCTTCCTGCCTCTCAATTGTATAGGCTGGCTGATGAGGATCTGAGGATGCTCGGCCAATTAGCTGAGCTAATTAGCTCAGCTCCAGGAGAGCTTCCAAATCCTCTCATTCTCTTCTAACTCTCTGCCTTCTGATCCCTTTGTTTCCACATGACACTTCTGACAGCTGGATTTTTCTCCTGGTCAGCTCTTCTCCTCTTTCTGCTCTCTGCAGCTTGCAGACAGTTCAGTGGCTGGAGGCTTTGGGACAGGAGTGGGACAGGAGCAGGAGCTGGATGGACAGAGCAGTCTGTGGATGTGAGATCCCTATCCTCAGTGTCTTCTGCAGAGGGTGGGACCTAGGAGTTATGATACTGTCCAGCATCAAGAAGCTGGACACAAAATCCCTTCACTCCTGTGATGTAGGATGGAAGCTGGGGTGGCCAAGTGGTCTCTCAGGCAGAAGCAACTGAAGCAGGAGGGGAGGGCTTTACTGATGTCTCTTCAGACCGTGGTGCTGAGGTTCCACTGACCGTCCCAGTCCCAGTGCTCCTCCAGAGAGCTCTCTGCTCTGGGCTGAAGCTGTCTTTGCTGAACCATTCAGGCCCCTGGAGTCCTGGGAGAGAGGGATTAAAGCAGAGCACGCCTGAGCTGTGGGAAGCCCACAGGCCCTGATGCAGCTGAGCAGAAAGGCAGCTATTGAGTCTGCTGAATGTTTTATAGTGCATTCAAGTACTGAGACCACTCTCAAAGCTGGACATTATCCATTTAGAGCCTTGTCTTCAAAATAAATGATAACCCTTTCAGGATGAGCTCCTGACTAGTGAGGAAGAGAGGCTGTATGTCTGATATGGGAAGAGAAACTATACCAAGAAGGCTGAGCATTCTCACCTGAAGGGCAGAAGAGATGGAAAACGAGTTCACAGAGTGTAGGCATCCCTCAGATCATGGCATCATCCAAAGCAAATTTCCCAGCAAACAATATTTTTGTGTTAAATTGGAGAATTTTGAAACCAACACTCCCCAGAAGAGAGGGTTAGCATAGCACAGATGGCTTGAGAAAGAAAGAGGAAATCAAAAGGACTGTGCTGAATTGGGAATGTGATGCCATAGGCACTGGCATGCAAGGGAAGGCAACATGGGCCTGAGGAATGTGAGGAAGGAGCTGTGCTCTTAGGGAATTTACACTGGGTGAAGATGTTGTGGGTAAAATGGAGCTGTAGGTGTGGGGGACAGGTAATGGGGTATGGGAAGATTTGCAGAGATCTGCAGGGAGAAGTGGGACTCAAGAACCCTGGGAGGGAGGGGGACAGCAGTGGGAGAGGGCAGAGCTTCCTCCTGCAGGGGGTGTGTGGGGCAGGGGACATCACCCACAGAGCAGCAAAGCTCACTGCCTGCCCAGCCCTGCCCAGACACACAAACTGACAACTGCTGCAGAGAAAAACACATGAGCCATGAATCCAAGCAGTAAACAAAAGTGGTGAGGGAAGGGGGAACAGGGGGCCACTGTGAGCACAGGAGATGCCACACTGGACAAGATGAATGTCCCTTTAGGCCCTTATCTCAACCCTGACAATGGCTGATATCAGATGCTCCAGCGAAAGCTGCAAAAACTATCTTCACAACACATCTGGGCATCTGTGTGATAGCATCCCCAGAGGGGTTCTTCCTGCCAGACCCCATTTGCTGATCAGCCTACACATGGAAATCAGAAGACTGAGAGCTCTTGTCAGTTTTGCTCTGGCTGATGTTGCAGCCAGAAGGACTTTCACTAACATAGCCTGCTAGCCCAGCTGGTTTCCTTGCCCACTTGCTCCATTCTGTGTGTGGTCTGGGCCCCTCAGCCCTTGCAGCAAGCACAGACCCATGAGCTGTGTCCCTATCCCCATGGTCCTGCAGACAAGCACAGCCCAAGGTGGACTACACCCTCTCTAGCTCCATCTAATTGCCATGGGCTGGGGGCTCACCCATTCTGCATCCTGCTGTTTTAAACACCTTGCAGCAGCATGCCACCACTCTTTCCTTCTGTGGAGGGCCATTCCTGAAGGATGGGTTTGCAGGAGTGCGAAGGACAAACCAGGTGATCCAAATACCACTGCCATGGAAGTAATGGAAGGCCCAACAATGCTGCATGGCCCAACTGGGGGGTGTATGCCAACATTTCCAGGTGCTTGAAGCATTAAGTCTGCTGCCTTCATTCTGCACTTGGCAGGACTGATGAATAGAGGAAATAAATTTGAGGAAGGATCCCAGGAACACAGGACAAGCATCTGGGATTTACTGACAATTGCTATCTGGGATTTATTGGCAATTGCTGAGCAAGTTGATGGAGTGCAGCATTGTCACAAGAGATCTGTGACAGGCTCTAAGATGACATTCCGTAAGATACTAGAGTATAGTCTACAGACCTATTGTCCATAGATCTCCTAATGGAAAACCCAGACTATCTGTTCATACTCAAAGTACAAGGAGACCAAACAATGAGAGAGAAATAAAAATGGAATAAAAGAGCTTTAAAAGTTTTGTTTGGCTGTAAATGAGAGTTGCTCCTGGCTCTCTGCACATGATGCTCTTCTGGAAAATTTCTCAGCAGCTTGGGTGGTCACAAAAATCACAGGTGATGAAACACTGATCTAATAGATTTTCTGGGCTAAGTCCTCCCTATGGATGTTATTAGACGTGAGCCTGGGACTGCCTTCAGAAAGACCTTCCCTCTCCTCAGCACTGCCTGGGAAGTTGGAGCACAAACCACAGGGGACCTCCTGGCTCTCAGCTAATTCAGTTCCTCTGACAGAATGCTGGTGACACTGGGAGGTGTGGGGCTTTGTTTTCAGCCCTCCTGTCCCTTGCATGTGCACACGTGCATGCAAGTGCACAAGTGCCAGTGGTTTCCAGGTGCTTGAATTTGTGATTTCACCCAGCTGCAGGATTACATACCCTGCCAGCAGAAGTGGTTTTGCTCTATTCCCCATGCCCTCTCCCAAATAACTGATTTTGGGGAACACACTGCACCAATTCATTGCTACTCATTGATGTCTCTACTGTGCCATCCTTGACCATGGATCACGGTCAAGGGGCAGGGGCTGCATCTCACCGTCCTTGCTGTGCCCGCTCCTGGAGGAGCCCCAGGGAGGTGAGTGCTTGGCTGCTCACTGCTGCCAGCTCTCTGGACACCTGTCCCCATGTCCTCTCTGCCTTCCCTGTCCCGCTGCAGCCCCCAGAGGAGGCGGCTCTCGCTCCCTGACTGGCTGCATCGCGGGGTCACGGCTGTGCTGGCTGTGCCCTGTCACTGCACGCCATGTGGGACCAGCTGGGCACAGCAGGTCATTCACAGGAGTGCCAGCATGTGGGACTTGGCTGGCTCCTCCAGCTGCCTTAAAGTCCATGGGCAGATAAATCAATGCCTCTCCAGGGAGGATCTCTCCATGTACTGGCCCCTTCCCTCTTTTTTCTCCTGGCCTTTGTGGTGAACTCTCAGCATCACAGAGAGGTAAATAAGGACACTTGAAATCTATGATTCACACTTGTAGGCCTATGCTGCCTGATTTTTTAAGGCTCTTTTTTTTTTATTCACTGCTGGGACACCTCACTTGTACTGTCACAGTTTCTTTAGTGCAACAGTGTTCATCACACAAAGCACTGCTCTCCAGGGGTTAACACTGCCCTTCCTTGGGAGCAGTGGCAGCTCTGCACACTGCTCTTTGAAGTTCAAGGCGACAGCAATAGGTAACACTTCCTGAGCTGCTAATGGCTCCTGGTTCAGTTCATGTGAGCTTTGTGGTTTCTGGTACTTGGTTTGTAGTGTGGCTTATAAGGCCTAACAAAGAGCAGGGAGCAAAGCTTGCCCAGAGACCACATGAATGCTTGCACTTTCCCTTTAAATTAACACTTCGACAAGTCAACATGGAGCTTTCTAGTCCACAGAGATTCAGGGACTTTATCCCCGCTTTATTGTAATTTTTTCTTCAATACTCATTGTTAGTTTGTTGGTTGGTTGGTTTAGGGTTTGTTTGTTTGTTTTTTAGTTTTTGTGTTGGTTTGGTTTGTTTTTTAGAGGTAGCAATGCTTATTTCTAAGCTGCTTCTCAAACAAACAAACAAACAAACAAAAAAGCACCTTTAATCAGGCTGGGAAAACCCACAAATGATGCAAAGGCAGCTATGGGCTGACAGAGGTTACTGAAGCACACTGGACTTCACCACCCCTCCTTACAGGTGCAATGTCTGCTATTAATACAGAGCACAGATTCATGAGGTATTCCTTACACAGTTAAAATAATCTCCGCAAAATATCCTCCCCTTCATATAGATTATAACTACCCCTCCCTCCCTTGCCTCCTCCAAAGTAAAAGCCCAGTTTGGATCTAGGCGAACCCCACTATCCACACAATGCAGTTCCACAGCTCAGGGACTGCCCCAGCCAGCTCTGCACTGCTGCTCTCCAGGGTTTGCAGCAGGGCAGGGGTGCCAGGGGAGCGAAGGTTGTTTCTGTGAAATGAGCTGGGAACAAAACCTTAGATTTTGAGCTTGGGTACTCAGGAAGTCAGAAAAGGTAGAGATGGGAGAAGGGCATAATTGTGCCTCTGGCAATACAACCATGTAGAAATGTGTTTAGCTGAATAGAATAAGATCATCTCAGTGTTACAGAATATGTGCCTGTGTCCAAAAAACTTACCTCCAATGCTGCTGATGCACACCCCGATGTGGAGGACTGAATGATGGATTTGTAGCTCCCAAATTGCTCATAACAAAGATCCCAGTAGTGATCCATGCAGTGTCTGTTATTTATTCTGTGCATAAACAAAAGAATTCATCCTCCAGGGACTCTGAGTCTAGTTTCTTTCATTAAGAATAAATGAAGTATTAATAACAACAAAAAAAATTACAGAACAAAAATTTCTAAAAGTGTTTTTTTGATTGGAACACATTTCTGTAAAGCTCTGGCTGGAATAAGCAGATTGTAGTGCAATGTATTTCAAATAGATAGAAATAATGCCCTAAATAACTGGGCTAATTAGATGTACTTTCTCCACAAAACCACAATTCTAATGTTCCTGTCTCGCTGTAATTAAAGAAGCATTTACCATGCATTGGAACTTTTAATTAGGTCTAACATCTAATAAACTTGGAGTAAACTAACAAATATTTTCTCTGCCAGTGGGTAGTTTTTAATCAGTGTTTAGAGGTTTAAAATTTCAGATAACAGACATCAGCCAGCGTCTAAAGAGCTTGAAGAGGCATTTGAGCATAACCATTTGAGTAACTGCTGTGCTCACCCCTGTAATGTTGAGGGAACCAGTTCCCAGCTTTTTCCCTTTGGTAGTTTAATTTTTGTGGGGAGAATTACTCTAGAAACTGTATTTGCACAAGGTTTTCTAGGCTATGGAGTGGATGTGGGTACCTGCTGGGTGGCAAGTGTGGGTTCCTTCCCCCTTGCAACAGGTGTCCAGAGGCCAGACCAGCACTCCTGCTGTAGTCAGTGGAGGAAAAGTAGGCTCATTCCCTCCCAAACAGTGTTTAAGAGAGGTGAGGCCAGCCCCCTGCCAAAGATTCCTCTCTTCCTCCAGCAAGACAGAGCACCTTAGTGGCCATCCCAGATTAAATGTCTGAATTTTAGACATCTGAAGAGAGGTAAGAGGCCTGTCCCTGTCCTGTTCCCCAGGAAAGCCCTGCTAGTATGAGATGGAGTTGTGAGTTTGCAGACATGTCCCTGCACAGAAATCAGAGCATGGCCCACAGGAGAGCTATTGGGGAGGAGAAGACATCTTCTGGTGGCAATGGGGTTACAGGAATCCAGTGAGGACAGCTTGTTCTAGCCATGTAAAGAGCTGTGTCCCTTTCCTCAGGAGAGAGGGACAAGGCTGGGGAACTGGGACCTGGATGATGAGGAGGACAGGGGGACTGGGGGCAGAGCTGTATCCGTGTGCTGTGCCTGTATGGGATAGGGAAATGGACACGTCTCTGGGTGACCAGAGGCTGTGAGTAGGAGGGCTGGCAGTCCATCCTAGGCAGTTTGCCATGGCTGTGTTGAGGTTCACATGACAGTAGGAGAGAAAAGACATTGCAGTGGCCAGGCAAGTACACAGATGGACAGCACAAGTGCACAGAGCTGTCTGTGGCTGACAGGTCTGAGTCCAGGGAAAGAGGTCACCTGAGATCATTAGGACAGACTTCCCTGGCAGAGGAGTAGGGTTTGCAATGGAGGAGTGCATCCATCTGCTTTTCTGTAGCTGTTTCAGTGGGATCAGACAAGTGTAGATCCTTTAGGACTTGCCCTCTGAGGAAGTTTCCTGTGCAGCAGGACAACCGTTTTGAATCATAAAATACAAATAGTTTATGTTTTCCTCTGGAAGGTGGGGCATGATGCTAGAGCTCCAAAGCATAATCAGCATATTGTGTCTCTGCAGCATCCTAAACTGCCTCCAGGAACCAGGCATGCTATCTTCCCATGATGAAATAGCTCAGAAATTTCCACATTCTCTGCAGAGGAAGAACAGGCAGGGGAGCAGAGTATAGGAATATATATTAAAGGACCAACTGAGGAAACAAACAGAGAAGTCAGGAGGCACATGCACAGGGTAAAGACGGGGTATGCTCTTTAGAAAGAGAGTGCTATGGAGGATTTGTTACAGTGAAGAAAACTGGCAAGATGTGAAAGCGGTAAAGACTTTCAGATTTCGTCATGAGAATGGGGTTAGGACGCTTTGGAGGGGCAGGATGGAGCCCAGGAGCTGCTGAAAAATGGGCACACCAGACAGTGCCTGTGAAGGTAATACTTGCTTCAGCACAACTGACACGTGCCTGTACTTGTGGAACACAAGGTCATGCATTTTATTTTCTAAGTCTCCTGTGTGTAGGGAATTACTTTGATGTAGCTTGAAGTACCGATAAGTGGAATAAATATGTGCCATTACCAATAACAATAACAGCCCTGGAATATTTTCTATCCAAAGATCTCAAAGCACTCCTTTTTGTGATTTATTCATTGACTCTTTGTGTCCTCAGGGAAAGAGGGGATTATCATATTCACCCACTTTGCAGGTGGTGAAACGAAGGGCAAGTAGCTGAGCTGTGAATAGAGCCATGACTGTTATCTCTCAGCATCAAGTTCCCAAGCCAGTGGTCGGGAAGGAAAAAGTTACAGCAAGTGCCAGGAAAGGCCCCTGGCATCACAAGGAGCATGGTGAGAGGCACCTGTTGAACCTTCCTGATATGACTGTGATGTGAAGACAGATATTTGGACACCGTGAGGGCAGACCCAAGCAGGCTCAGTCTTGTGCCAGGCAGGTTCTCTGGTGCCCTGGCTCCTGTGGCCTGGATTCCAGCACCATTTGGAAGTGCTCAAGCTGAAGACCTGTTTTTGAAAAATCGATTTACATGGGTGAACCTCAGCTCTCTCTTCCCTCATTCCCAGATACCAGGCTGGTTTCTCACCCACTCACAGAGGACAACTCACAAGTCAACAAAGGTGTTTGGTGTGATCTGATAGTGTGGGGAATATCTGGGGTCTGCTATGTCTCTCTGGCTATAATTGATGTTCAGGCTGGATTTTAAGCTACAGACCAAAGAAAAGGGGCACAGGTCCATACAGCTATGAGTGACACAGTGTGTGTGCTCTATATGCTGTAGTGTGTGCAATACATACAGATTTAAATATAAATTTGATAGGGAATTTCCCATCTCTGTGTATATCTTTAAGAAGCCTACTAGGAACTTACTGGGAACTTCAATGCAATAGACAACTTCCCAAAAGGCAGCTTTCCACAGTTGTGCAGACGGTTGTCTCCAGGTGCAGAGCAGAAGTTTAAAACATTCCTGTTGCAGAGCGGGAAAGAGCTCAGACCCTAACTGCACAGGATACAGTTAAGTTGCTTGGCCACAACCTACTGGCCTAGTAGGAGGCTAGTGAAAATCTCTGTGTTGGTGAAGCCTTTGTCTTGCATCTGTCTTACCTCCTGACCCTTTCCATCAACATGACTCCTTCCTTCCCTTACTGCCTTTACTGGATCTGGCTGAAAACACACACAAGGAAAGCAGACCATCACAGCCAAGCTCCTGAAGAGGCTTTTCCAGTGGGGGCCAGCAGACCAGCTCACCCTGGGGTGGAAGGTGGCCTAACCTTGCTTACACTGGCTGGCTCTGTCTCTCAAATCAATAAAGGCTAAAGTGAAAAGCCTGAACTTGCCTTCTGCAGCCGAGGAGGGGCTGGGGGAGAAGTGTGGCAGCACTGAGAGTTATTGCTGTGGCATTTATGGAGCATGTTGCTATGAATCGATATCTCACCATAATTACCTCATTTGCCTGTTTTTCAAATTAGATAACAAGGTTCAATGCTTGACCAGATCATTCTTCATCCATTTGCATTTCCTGCTTTCCTTTGCAGTGGAGGGGAGCCCCTCCTATTAATCAGCAGACCTTGGGGTGAGTGGGATTACACCCTGAAAACTCCTTTTGTCTCTTATGCTGGAACACTGTCATCAGAAGGTGGGAGGCCAGGCCAGACTGCCCACTCTGGAGGACAGGGGGCTGTTTGTCCAGCTGGCTCCATGCTGAGATGGGAGGCAGACAGCAATGAGCTCACGCTCTGCTCAGACACTGACATTTCCGTGGGGCTGGGCTCATCCATCATGATGTGGTGACTGAGGAGAGCTGTTAACTGTTTCGAGCTGGCTGCCTGCCTCCTGTGCTGCTGCAGCTGAGGCTGCTCCCATAGGGAGCTCAGGACCTGCAGCATCCCTGGGGAAGCAGTGTATGGGTCTGGGGAGAACCCTCCTGAGCAGGGGACAGTGAGGAGGACAGGAGAGCCGCACCATGACTCAGTGTTTGGGGAACAGAGAGAATCCTTTTGTAAGGCAACTGCTTCTGTTTCACTCCCAGCTCTGAGATTTCTTTCCCCTTTGTACCCACTGTTCTCCTTGCAGAGGACAGGCAGACTCCCCCCAGCATGTTTCCTGCCTGTGCAGGAGCTCATGGTTTGTATCACAGACATGCAGCCTCTTATCTCAGGGGTGGATTTCTGGCTGAACCCGTCACCCTCCATGTTGTGGCTGGGACTTTTTGTTTCTTTTGCTCAGCAAAGCATAACGCTCATCTGGGTGGTGACTTGGCTTTTGTAAAAACAGCACTTGCTCAAAATCAGAAGATTATAATATCCTCAACCCCTCTTCATGCCTCATTCTCCTGAGCCAGCCTCCAAGGCAATACCTATTACCAGGTATTACAAGCAAAGCAAATTCTTGTAGTCAGATGGCTCATTAGCTCCTGCTTCTCTGGGGACGCCCCTGTGCCTTTCCTCTGCTCTCTCTCCCCTGTGAGGAGCAAAGGACTCCACCTTTGCCAGGGCAAAATAAAGAACAATTAGACAGTCATTAATCTGCAAGAAGGGAGGGCAGGAGGAGCAGCAGCAGCTGCTGAACTGCTGTTGCACAGCTGAAGTGTGGTTTCCCAGGGGCAGGTGGGAGTGCAGCTTGGATCAGAGATGGGAGAACTGTCTTGTGCCTCTCCCTTGCTGTCAATTAGTACAAGAGGTTGGCCTTACCTCCAAGTAGCCAGAGACCTCAGGAGCAGCTCTCAAAGCTGCAAGCAGACTCTTTGGAGACTAATTGGGGTCTTTCACCTCCTTTTAGCTGCTTCCAGCAATGCAGTCTGGAGTGCAAACAGGAGAACAAATGCTTATTTTGCCAGGGAGTCAGCAGGGCTTTAACAATTCCCTGGAGCCTGAGGGATGATAGAAAGAGACCTGGGAGACACAGCCCTGAAATCAGCAAGCCACTTTCAATCATTTACCAGTAGTCCTGGCAAACTGGGGAGGTCCCAGATGACTGAAGGTTGGCAAATGTGACACCCATCTATAAAAGCTAGAGGCATGATCCAGGAAAATACATGCCTGTAATCCTGATGGGAGTACCAGGGAAGGTCATGGAGCATGTCATCCCGAATGCCACCATGCAGCGTGTATGGGACACTCAGAGCCACCACAGGTTTCTTGAAGGTAGGTGCTGCTTAACAAACCTGATCTCCTTCTGTGACAAGGTGACTGCTTGGTGGACAATGGAAAGGCTGTGGATGTATCTGCCTGGGCTGCTGAAAAGCCTCTGACACTATTTCCTCCAGGAGAAACTGGCTGCTCATGGTTTGGGCAGGTGCACTCTTTTCGGCAAAAAACTGTCTGGATGGCCAGGCCCAGAGAGTGGTGAATGGAGCCACACCAGCTGGTGGCTGGTCACAAGTACTGCTCCCCAGGGCTCAGTGTCAGAGCCAGTTCTGTTTAATCTTTATTGATGACCTGGATGAGGGCATTGAGTGCACCCTCAGTCAGTCTGCAGGTGACACCAAGGTGGATGGAAGTGTTGATCTGCTGGAGCATAGGAAAGCCCTGCAGAGGGATCTGGACAGGCTGATTGATGGGCCAAGGCCAATTGTATGAGGTTCAACAAGACCAAGGCTGACAACAACCCATGCAGTGCTACAGGCTGGGAAAAGAGTATCTGGAAAGCTGCCTTGGAGAAAAGGACCTATGGTGTTTACCCTGGAGAAAAGGAGACTCAGGGGGCACTTTACTGCTCTCTACAACTGCCTGAGAGAAGGTTGTAGTGAGGTAGGGGCTGGCCCCTGCTCCCAAACAACAAGTGACAGAAAAAGAGGAAATGGTGATGAGTTCTGCCCATGAAGCTTTAGATTGGGTAATGGGAAAAAAATTTACTGAATGGGGTAGTCAAGCATTGGAAGAACAGACTGTCCAGAGAAGGGGTGAGGTCACCATTTCTGGAGGTGCTTAAAAGACATGTAGATGTGGCACTGAGGGACAGGGTTTAATGCTGGACTTGGCAATGTTGGGTTAATAGTCTGACTCAGGGATCCTAAAGGTCTTTTCCAGCCTAAATGATTCTGTGTTTCAATAAAGTGCTTTGTGGCAGGACAGAGACCCTTGCATAGCAGGGTGGTACCTGCAGTGGCAGCCAGCAGGGAGGCTCCCCATCCCCAGCTTTCCAACCCTGCATGAGACTCCCTGCTCATGTCCATCTCTGTGCCCAGGTCCTTGGGCTGATGCTCATCCAACCTGTAAGGGACCACCTGCCTTCCTCTGTACCTTCTCTGTGGGAACTCAGCACATCACTCCGGATGTCCAGAGTTACCAAGACAACCCTTGGGGAGCTCGGGAATCCTGGAATGTTGCCAGAAGTACCTGGTGGCTTGACTTTGACCCTTCGAGGGATGTGCCACCTGTTTGAGGACATGAGAGTCACTTAAGAATGAGTGGTGTAAGAATGATGTATTTACAGGGTGAACTATAGATTTTAGGATTTTGGTACAGGGGGGTTATGGAGAAAAGATGGAGGGATCAGGGCGTGTCTTGTCCTTCTTTCTTCTTCTTGTCTTCCATTTTCTGTGGTGATGTTGGCACTTTGGGACTGGTTCTTGGTGAAGGTGCACTTGCTAATATGGGTGAAAGGTGTTGGGAAATAAAGGTAAATATGATGTACGTAGTTTTTAGTATAAAAATAGACGACCGCCCAGTGGGAGGTCAGAGTACCCTTGGCTGCTTTGCTGGACAGACCTCTGTCGGGCAGAAAGAAAATTCTATAGATAAGAAATAATAAACAATTCGAAGACTGAAAATCTGAAGAGTCCAGACTCATCCTTTGCAACGTGGGCTGTCCCAGAGCCATCCTACGCGTGACCGGGCAGAGACAGACAGCCGAACCAGACACTTCTCCTCCATGTAAACATGTGTGGAGAGACCTTTATGCATGTGGGGGAAGCTGCTGTTTTGCCAATGTGCTGCAGAGCAGGAAGGTGTGCATCCACGTGGAGAGGCCCCCCCTTCTCCCTCCTGCTGCAGGCTCATGGTGGCTTACATGAAACAGTAACAGAAGCGTCCTGTGAAAAGGAAAGGGAAATGACTGCCCAGAGGTCTCCTGCAGGAAAGGTGTTTCCTCCTGGGGAGAGCAGAAAGGGATGAGTCCAGAGCCTCTCTGAAAAGATGCTCTGGACTGCAACAGAATCCGCCATGCAACGAGTGTGAATGGCGGCTGGTTATGAGCCCCAGTGGGGAGGGCAGCAGGATTCAGGCTCAGTTATTAAGACCATAAATCATGGAGACAGTCATGGGAAAGGCTGATGAGAAGAGGATGTGCAGCCAGGAATGCCAGGAGGGAGACAGTGGGCATCAGAGGCACAGAGCTTCTACACATTCTGTTATTTTAAGAATTTTTCTTTTTTATGGCAGTGCTGTCATTTTTATCAGAAGAAGGGACCAAATGATTTTAAGTTCCCATTTCCTGAAGACCCAGGCATGAATTCCAGGTTGCTCCTGATAAGAGCAAAGGCTTAAGACCCAGGCATGAATTCCAGGTTGCTCCTGATAAGAGTTGGGGGTGAAACAGCATGGGCAAGGGCTGCAGGGCAACAGTGAAAGGCAAGGACAGGGCTGGAGTGAGGCTCCAAAATACCAGGAATTTTTGAGGCAGGGGCCAGCCAGGATTTGGCACTGCAGTATTTTCCCTATCAAAAGCAGAAGGCAGGTTTTGGTGAGGTGGGGAGGTCAATGGACAGCACTGTCTGCAGGGGAAGGTGGGGCTGTTAGATGGGAGAGAAGCTCTGCACAGCCAGGTGTGCTGCAGCCCTTCCCCTTGGGCAGCCCGTGTGGCACCGATGGCTTCTCTGCTGCCTGAGCCCTGATGCTGGTGCTCAGCTATGGTATCTCTGTGCTGAGCTGTAGGTGTGATGCATAACTACCTGAAAGGTACAGCAGGCAGATCCTTGTCCACTTGCAGCTGTCCAAGCCTCCCATATCTCCTCAGGAACCTTCAGCTCTTTCTGTTTAATGCTGAGGTCTCTCAGCAATATCTGGGGCAAGGAGTGGCAGTCCCCCACAGTGTGCCTGGTGACTGCACTTTGCTGTGGGGCTGAAGGAAACTGCCTGGCTCTGGCTTAGCTCTGACTTTGGTTTTGGCTCTCACCCAGAACATCAGGCACAGCTGGAGCTGCACAGGGACGTACAGTGAGCTTTAGGCACTACTCATGTTCTGACAGCAGGGCTCTGGCTCGCTGCAAAGCCCATTCAGGGCACTGGGTTAGAAGAGGCTGAGTCTTGTGAGTGTAAATCTACTGGATGAAGGATACCTCAGAGGTTTTACTCTGCTGTGTAGCTCTTTTCAGAGGCAGATGAAGTTGAAATCATCCAGGGCAGCCCATGAGAACATAAAAACTGGTCCTGGTGTTTTGAACAGGTGAGATGCCAACCAGGCTGAAACAGGGCAGGAGCCTGTCCAGAGGCTGCAGCTCGGTGTTCAGGCATGGGATGGGGCCCCCTTCCTTCTCAGTAGTGTGGAGCATTTTCTGATGTTTGCACAAGCAGGAGGTGATACCTTTGACCTGCTTTGTGGTCTGCTGGCAGGCTTCACTTGCAGCCCAGCACCCTGCAGGAGCAGCCCTGGCCCTTCCTCCTTGTCTGCTCTCAAGAAAGGCCTTCAGGGGGATGTCAGTCTGGCTTTTGCGTGGAGCAATCTGTGATGCATCTGCCTTCCCTCATGCCCAGGGCCTCACATGGGATGTGGAAAAGCCCTGCAGGAATGGATAGGTCATCTCTGAGCTCCAGCTGCCAAACCCTTTGGCCTGCCCTGGCATTCCCCATCATAGCCACCAGCTGCAAGCCACCAGACTCTGAGCTAGCCTGTCTCCTCTCAAGGCAATGTGAAATAATTAGCTAATTAATCCCCATTCCCTCTCCATGGCAGGGAGCAGCACTGGCTCAGTGCCAAAGCAGAGCTACAGGAGCAGGCAGTGCTCTTGCCTTATGCTGCACGAGTGGAGCCATGCAGGAGGAGGGCACAGCATCCCCAGCCCTGGGTGCAGCAGTCACAGGGCAGCGAGCCCAGGGACCACACTGCACCATCCGCCTCTCTCCACTAAAAATCCTGAGTGCAGCAAGGAGGATCAAGATGCAGCCAAGGGAGGCTGAAGGGAGAAAAGGGGCTGTCCTCACACAAGGTGGGACAGTGCTTCCACTGAGGGAGGAGAGTTTCCCAGAGATCAGAGATGCAGCGGTAGCGAAAATTCAGGAACAATCTGTAGCTGGCATCAGTACAGGGCTATTGCTGACAGAAAAGGGCTGGGGTGGGGAGTCAGGCTCAGTCAGAGCCCTCATGGGGATGAATGTGTGCCATGTACATGGGTCCACACATCGATGGAAGAGTGTGACAGTGCAGAGAAATGCAGATGGAGGGAGGTGCCCCCTCCATCTCCAGATATCTAAGCATATTCTAATCCAACAGGTCTCCTCCTTGCTGTCCCCACTGAGCTGATGGACAAGGCTTTCCCAGCCAGACTCAGGACCCAGCTCTGCTCTGGGCTGGCAGGATGCTAATGTGGTGGGCTACAGCTGCAGCCTGTATCTCTAAATCTTCTCAGCTTTTTAGGTCACTTTGTTCTGCTTATAAATCCTGGTCTTGTCTTACAAACCATAAATCTTCCTCTACAGTCAGCACCATTTATTTTTTCCTCTGGTCTTAAATAACAGGGTCAGAATATTTAAAATCCAGATTGTTGCATTTTCTGTGGTTTTTGCTCATAACAAGTATTCTCTTCCATTCTGGGAAAATGCCACAGACCTGTGGCCAGATAGCCTTGCTTAGGAATTTGTAGGAAGAGAGGAATAGGGAAAAGGGCTTCCAAAGGACATGCTGAAATAATCTGCCACTCACACAGCCCTTGCATGTACGTACAATTCCATGCATGTGCTTGGCACAGCTGATGCACCCATGTGCAGGCATCCTTACCTCTCCTGCATTCACACACACACCCCCTTGCTGGCACCTGCCTCCTCTCTTCACCGAGGCACAGCCTCGCACAGATCAGAGCTACACCTTGTCCCTCCACCTCTAACCCTCATCCAATCCCAGGCATCTGGCAGGGAACAAGTGGTTCCCATCCTCTCCGTAACCAAGCAAGGCCATTCACACAAATCTGGTCTCTGCCCCCGCAGCTTGGTGCTCTGAGCCTTGACACCCTCCCCAGTGTCAGGAGCTACTTCTCAGCAACCTCCATACCCAGCTGTGCTCCTCACCCCTTCCTGCAAGGTGCTGGTGGGTGTTCCCCTGGCAGAAGCAGCACCTCTCCTCTGCTGCCTGCCCAGGGTGGGGAGAAACTCTGTGAGAGTTGGGTTCCTGTGTTGGCAGAGCGGTAAACGGGCTCTGCCAAGCACCAGGACAGCCCTACATGGGACCAGGAGCCTGCCAAAAAGTCGTGTGTGATGGTGCAAGGCCAGCATTCCATGCTCAACCAGCCTGGAGCCCACAGATATGCAGTGAAGCATCCTTGTGTCTGCATTACAGTTCTCTTCTTAATGACTGTACAGCTCCTGTTTCTGCAGGTTTCTCACAAAGGACTCCACTCACTTGAGCATGCAGTCAATACTCCTTTCCATCTTCATCACTCACTGTCTGGCTCCAGGCTTTATTTATTGCACAGCATCAAATCACCAAGCCAAAGACAAAAGTGGCTCGCTCCCTTGTGGCCCTTTTGGTGGGCATTCCCAGTGATCCAGCTTTAACAAAATTAGCATTGCTTCTACCTTTGGAGGTGATTTTTCTGTCTGCAGTGCACACAGGAGGGACTGAGCTGTAGCAGCTGTACAATCAATAGTACAGACCTTGCAGGAACAGCCTGAACCTCAGCCTGGCTCCTAATCTGCCAGCACATCCTCATCTCCCTTAGGGAAGAATTGCAACATAAAGCTCGGGAATGTATTAGTGTGTAGGTAGCCAGAGTGACCACAGATGGGGTGTCAGGCAAACACAAACTAAACAGTAAATTCTGGGTTATCAGGGGCAATCCCCAATGGTGTTGCCTTGTCTGAGAGAGCCAGAGCCCAGGCTTTTACAGTATGTGTCATTTTACAGCTGACAACACACTAAAAAATTTGAGTGCTTTTGTAAAGCAGACCTAGTGTGGGGACAACTAGAACAGCAAGAATTAACAATTAATGACAAAATGCAATGTTCCCAGACAAAAGGTAAGCAGCTGGAGTAGACTCCAGCTCTCTGGGTGATCTGAAACAATCTTACATCTTCCTTCTTTGGCTGCTCCCCTCTACCTCATTTCCTTCCCAGCCTGTGCCTGTTCCTTCAAAATGCAGCCTGCTTTCCTGCCCAGTCCCTGTGCAGCCTCAGACCTGCTCTGGCCTGTGTGGGAAGGGAGAGGGACTCTGAGGAGGAGTCATGGCAGAGTGGGACTCTGTGTCTCAACATGTGCATGACAAGGGTGGGCTGAACTTGGGCAGGAATGACAGAGATGAGTGCTATGTGCATGCATATATATGCAAATATAGAATATATATGTATGTTACATATATATATATAGACACATACACACACACACACACATATGTATTTGTTTAATAGTGCTTTCCAGTACTTTGACCTGAATCACCACAGCAACTCCAGTATCCAGCTCCCTTCAGACTCCCATCTGGAACAGTTATTTTTCATTATAAGAGGGAAAAAGGAAGCATTTACTAGGCATGATTACTTTCATAGACTCATAAAATCAAACATCCTCTTTGCCGGTGGGTTTCACAACTGCTTGCTGTGAGGGAAGCAGAAGAGGCAGAAATGCTGGGTTAGCTTGGAAGGCCCTTCTGCATTGCTTTGAGCCCTATCCCAAACTTTCTCCTGGCAGCTCAAATGCCACGGAGTCATCACCATTTACACCAGCTGAAGTGGTGTTAATGGCAGGGATATGGCAGGTCAGGGTAGGCACCTGGGTGCTGCTTTTGTTTTAGAGTCTGGTGAGGTTCAGCCGACAGCAGCTTGTGGCATGTAAAACAAAACTATGTTAGACTTTCACACACAGTTCTCTTGAGTGTTGCTCTTAAGGGCTCAGATGAGGCAAAGTTAACTTTGGGTCTGAGCTGAGTAGCCCTGCAGATTTCATGGCAGAGAAGATACATTCACCCAAGAACATCTTAGGCATCACATGGGTCATGGTTGGCATTGCCCATTCTCTGATGGCTCCATGGAGCAGCTGGACCCATGGGGGAGACTCTGAGGTGGAGAGGAGTGCCAGGAAAAGGGGCCCTGGCACCCCACTGACAGCCCAGGGCTCTTGGCTTGTTTCACACCTACTAGTTTTGGAGCTGCTGCCTTGGCTCATTTTCTTGAGGGAGAAATCAAGAGCAAAGGGCAAAAGAACCAGTTTTGAGTGGTGTCATCAGAAGCCAGCAGCCTCAACAGCTGCAGGTCTGGGATGGGAAGGAGAGGTTTAGAAAAGGCAGGAGTGCTGGGTAAGGGAAGGGGAGGGCTCTGAGGCACTCCCTTCACAAGGGTTCCCCAACACTCACTGCCCCAAACCTGCCTGTGCCATGTCCTAGGCCCAGCCCTTGTGGTGGGGTTTGAGCAAATCTGAGCAGCCTTCCCCAGGGACTTTTAATCAGATATTTTGGGAAAGACTCAGGGTCAAATGCTGCCCACACGTGCCTCAGTGCTGGGCAGCAATACAAGTTCCTCCCTGCCCAGACACTGTGAGCACCAATTGCAGGCTGCACCTTGTCACCCCAACCCCAGAGAGAGGGACACACAGGCTCACCCACTGGAGTACTGCAGCTTTATTTGAATGAAACAATCCACGCTGAGAGTCTGTAGGTTACACGGCAGGTGCACTGGGGCTCGGGGAGGTGGTGGATGAGGCAATGATTATAAAACATCTCACCCTGTTTGAAAGGTTCAGTTCAGTCCCTTTGTGTTTTGTGCTTTTTACGTTGTGGACAGCTTGGCATCATGGTGGCAAGAGGGCCCCAGCTCCACTCAGTGTGGCGATGGCACACTATGAGATGTGGGGTGGGGATGGGACAAGACATGGCGGCAATGAGGGGGTGGGTGGAGATGAGGCTGTGTCCCAGGATCCCCACCTACGACACTGATAGCAAAAAACCCAAGAGACACCAGAGGACCCCCCCTCCCTCTTCCACAGTATCCCCACACACACAGACTTTGTGGGGGCTGTTTCCAAACACTTCTGTCAGATCAACCAACACTTTCTTACTGGCCTTGGTAGGACGTGAGAGGTGATGCAATCCCACTGGAACTAGATCCCACTGAAGTGGCTCACTGTTGGGCCTGAGCTGGTTCTCCCTGCACCCCAGAAACTGAGGATGGGATTTTGGTGTGATCCCCTTCTATGGGATCCAGGGATGAAGTCTGCTGCTGTCTCTCCAGGCTGGAAATAAAACACTCAGTGAGGGTAAATAAGGGGGATGGAGTGAGGAGGAGTGTGGAAATCACTGTCTGATGCTCACTTCTGGCCAAAGGCAGATGCCACAGTTGTTTCCCCATGAACCAGTTGTATCTTGGATGATGGCTCCTTTCCTCTGCTGTGTGTATTGTGATACAGGCAGGATGGTTCTGACTGGGGAAAAGACCCCAGCAAAACCATGCTGGCCAAACCAAAGTTCCCATTCCATCCAGAGATTAGAGATTGTCTCCATGCTGTCAGGCAAGGGCTGTGAATAAAACCACAAAGAACCACGTATCTGCAGCATTCTCAGCTTTTAGGGAATGTCTTGAGATGAATGCATGCTGTGGAACGCCCTGCTGTGGAATGAGATGATACAACTAGAAGATCCCAAAAAGTGGAAAGCAGGCCAAACTCATCTATTTGAAAGCATTGACACTTTACCCAGCTTTAACACCAACAATTACATTAATGTGCTGAGAAGCTGGGGATGGGCAGCAGAGAACAAAGTTTGACGAGAGGAAAAGGTCACCTCTAGCAAACTCTGAGAGAGTCTTTTTGTCTCAGGATGCTACATGCATAGGGAAGCTTTGCTCCAAGTCTGTAAATACCTTCCTCATCACCATCTGAATTTTCACAGGGAAATGTCTAGTGCTCACCAGTCCCTTGCTCAGTTTCTGTGTGGTTCGTGCTGCCACCCACACAAAAGACCCAAACACTAGTCCAGTCAATGGCTGTGGCATTTTATAGACAGAATGGTATCTATATTCTCCTCTCAGCACAGTCTAGGTGCTGCCTGAGCTGACCATGCTGCTACAGCCTGGCTGTCACTCTGTTCACTGATACCCACAGCTGGTTCTTGAGAACAAGGCCCAGTGAGACAGAATTTACCAAATGCCCCAGCTCTGAAGGTACTCTGAGCTGGAGCATGGACTGTGGGGAAGGGAAAGGTGGGTGCTCCACCAGTAAAAGGGGTCCTATCCCCTCCCTGCTGCATTTCTGGCAGCTGCAACACACCCACAGCTCAGCTTTTGGCTTTGATCCCTCTACAGGCTGCTAAGATAAACACCTTACCAGTGCCAGACCTAAGTGCAAGCAGCACCTGGAAACAGCTTCATCCCAGCACCACATTGCTTGTCAGGGGCACCAAAAGAAAACCTGTTGGTGCCTGCCTGCAGAGGCTGCAATGCAGAGCAGGAAGTGGAGTTGCACTTGCTCTTGGCTGGTTTGGGCTCAGCCTTGGGCTGCTGGAATGCTGAGAACAAAGGAGGTGCAGCTCACTCAGTGGCAGCACAGCACTGCTGACATCTGGGACGTTCCAGCCGTACCCAGGGCCTGCCTTTGCTGATGAATTGCGGCTTGCTGTAGTTATGGAACTTCTGAAGATCCTGGAGCATCTCTCAATTGTAACAGCTGGGATTTACACAACTGGAAGCCACTTCACTGCCTAAACAGCAGGACCAGAGCCCATCTCCCCCAGGCAAAGCTGATCCCCACTGGCTCACAGCAGCAGCAGGGGGGCTTTCATCTTCCCACAGACTTGGCTGGCAGACAGGACAGATGCACATGGCTGGCAGAGCAGACAGGTACCCTTCACTTGGCTCCAAGCTTCAGGGAAGGGCCCAGCCATTACAGCATAAGGCACATCCATCACTATGGGCTTTGGGCACTGGCACTGCCTGGGGACTGGCACTGTATGACAGCTGTCCAGCTGGCCCTGTCTTCTGCTGATTTAGGCCATCCTGGGGGTAAAAAAATCCTACTCCAAGTCAAATATTCATAGCCAAATTTGCTTTTAGAAAAATAGTTAATGGAAGCACAAAATATTGTCTCATTCCATAGGAGCAAATTGTTTATAGGCTGTAGCAAATGCCAGCAAAACCTGGATTTACCACAGACTTGCACAGCTTTCTACAAAAATCTCTAATCACCCAGCTCTACCTTTGAAACAGTAAAGACAGCATCTCTCCCTTTCCCTTCTCTGTCCCATGCTGGAAACCCCTCACTATGAGAAGGACAGTGCTCACGAGCTGGGACCAGCCCTCTGCAGCTTTCCTCAGGGATCACCCATGAGAGGACAGTGGCTTGCCTGGCTTCTTCATGTACAGATGTGCTGAGGATCTGGAGCTGGACTAGTGCATTTTACTGGGAAATCTGGTCTCAGGATTTTCTTTAGTCTGCTTGCCCAGCATCTGAGAAGCCTCAGGTCAGAGCCTGCTGCCTGCCATCAGTGAAACAAAGGACAATGCACTGTGGAGCTCATCTTTCTCCTTTTCCAGAGGACACAGACAAGTTCTGTTCCATCCTTTCAGCCATGCATGGGGCTGTTTGTGAGCCCTCCTCTGCCTCTGATGGAGCCAGGACATGACCCACACCAGGTCCCTGATGGAGCCAACACATGCCCTGAAGTGCTCCTGCTCCACCACCACCACCCAGGCAGCCCCTCGGGCTTTGCCAGGGCTGCAGGGAGCAAGATGGAGAAGGTGCCAGAGCAGATCTAGGTGATCTGGACCCAGCCCCCCATTCCCTGCAGCCACAGAGCACAGGGACACAGTATGTCCTGTTGACTTGCTGTCTCTGGAGGTCTCTCTCTTTTTGGGAAAGGATCCTTGATGGCAAAGCCACTGAGCATGCACCTGAATCACAGCCCAGGGTCTGGGTGTGAAGCACACATCTCAGACAAAGTGGAGTGGGATGGCACTGCTTTTCCATGGCCAGGAGGTTGTCCTGCAGACTACAGCTGCCTGCAAGCTGCATCCTCCTCCTCTCTGGGATGGTGGGTTGGTCAAAAGGGGCCCTGGGCTGTCCCACAGTGCTCCTTGGGGTGTTTAAACCCTCCAGGGCACAAGTGGTCTGATGTGACCATACCAAACTATAAATAGCCATCAGAAGACCCCAAAACCCCCTGTGGTGCACTGGGTGGTGGCAGATGGTCACCAAACTGACATGTGCCTTAATCCCAAGGGAAGAATTGAAAACACCCATGGACCACAACCATCATTTGGGATGCTGGGAGTACCAAGGCCATTCAGCTCCCTGCTGGAAACCAGCAGCTGCCAGGTATTACCATGTGATCAGGTTAAAACGCAATGTCCAGAGCTCTCCAGCACTTTTCTTCTGTAAAACCTTTTGTCACAGGATGAGCAGCTATCAGTTGGGCCAAAGCAAATACAAATTATGGAAACAGCTTGCAGAGGGTCCTGCTGCTGCACACTTGTCATTATGAACAGGGATGCACCCCCATTGAGGGCAGCCTGGAAAAGACAACATATCAGGGCAGTTTAAAGGACCAAGAGTGGTCTTTCCCAAAGCCAGGAGTGCCAGGAAGCCTATCCTTTGCACAGGAAATACTCACAGTGCAATTGCTTGTCATCATTGAAAAGTGGGGTCCTTCTCCCTGGGTGCAAGAGCTGGGCATCAGTAGGGGCATTGGCACCGTGCCCAGCTTGAGGCACAGAGCCCATGTGACATCCTCCAGTGACATGCCACAGATATGCTCCTCTGTGCCATTGCTAGGACACCCAAAGGCACCCAGGAGGCAAAGGGATGCTGCAGCATTCCCAGAGAAAAATGGATATCTGAGTGGTGCTGACAGACAAAGGTGACTGAAACAGCAACATCCTGAAGCAGCATCTTCCTGAGCTCTCTGCTTTAACAAAAAGGTTTGTCTCCAAGTGGGGTGAGGTGCCACCATTTACTCTATGGAGGAGGGAAAATTCCCTGGTTCCTTTGCCTGTCCCTGCCTGGGGCAGCATGAGGACCCCCTGGCAATTCCCATGGATAAAATTCCCTGCCTCAGCCTTGCTGAGAGCTAATGGGGAGCAGGCCTTGCTCCTGACAGTGCCTTGAGGGGACCCCTTCATGCTGGAGACAGGGTTCAGGGCAGTGGTGGAGAGATGCTTCTCCACCAGCACCACTGACTGTCCCCCCAGGCTGAGCAGCACCCAGCACCAAGCCAAAAGCTGGGCCCTTCCTGATAGGGACAGGCTGAGGAGGAGGAATCCAGACTCTGATCTCCCTTTGGTAGTAAAGCAATGTTTTTGTAATTCTGGAGTAGTGCACCCACAGGATTTTGTATAGATAGAAATTAAATTTCAATACTTTGGATAGCAATAGGGAATAAAATATGATTATGATATGATATGATATCTCTAAATTATTTTTGCAAAAAAATTACCAGCCTAAATATCTGAAGCCCCCCCACCCAGCAATTTTTCCCTGATTGCTCCCATACTTCTTTCCAGAAGAAAAGCAGTTCCCAGAAGAAGGGCTCCCTATCACTGTTGCTACAGCCGTTCTCCAGGCAGCACACTGTGCAGCTCTGCTGGAGCAGCTCTGTGTGCCTGCCAATCACAGAATCCCAGAATTTGCTGAGCTGAAAGGGACCCACGAGCAGTTCCCAAACCATTTGTGCACTATGCAAAGTTTTTCATATACATGAAACAATTTTTCACTCTCATACAGCTGGGAAGAGTTGCACTCAGGTGCTCCTAATCACTTAACTCCAGATCAAATGGAACATATTATGTCCATCACTTTCCAGTGGCTGATCTTTGTGGAAGAAAAATAGTCTATTATTATCACCAGCCAGGAACTGCATTTCAGGGCAAGCAGCAGGAATTGATGTTCAGATTGTTAAAAGTCATGGATTAAAGTTCTGTTGATGACCTGCTATTTGGACTTGCACGGAACTGTAGAAAATTAAAATTAAAAAGTATATTTTTCAGAATACGATGAACAACTACAAAAAGAGATTTCAAATGTAAAGTTTCTTTGTAAACCCCACTTGTAACTACACAGTAGCATTCACTACTTCTAATATCTACAACTTATACCCAGGAGCCTGCACACTCACATATTTTCTGTTCTACACCCTGAAAAAAAATGAAATTGAGTATATATCGGCTAACACCCACACAGCATTCTTCCTAATGTATTTCTACAACTACCAAGCAGAGGTCTCCTTGTAAATAAAAGCAGTCTCTTAAATTTATATTGCACTTTTCTTCTGCAGGGACTTTCATACTATATACAGGAATAATATCCACCGTTGCTGAAATGCAGCCACTTCTGGAGTGGAATAAAGCAGCTACTTCATAGGCACAGAGCAACATAAAACATCAGGAAGAGAAACATAACATTGGGACTGCAGCAGATATTTAAGAAGACAGACAGTAATTAAGTTTAAGGACTGTAATTTAGCCAGAACAGTGTGAAAAATGTGAAGGGATCTTTAATTGGAAGGGGTAAGGAGCATGGCTTTACATCTCACCTGGGATGCATTACCTCCACAAGGAGACTTGCCTCTCAAGCATGGGGTAGAAAACCACAAGTACCACTACCCTCAAAGAAGAGGGACCCTGCCTCCCCTCCACCCCATCACTGCACATCTTCCCATCCCTGCTGCTGAAGTGCCTCTTTCCCCTGGTGCCATCTCTCAGCACATCTGCCAGGGAAATGAAGTCTCTCCTGTTGTCCTCAGTACTTCTAAAAAGCAGGGGCACTTGTGTTAATGACTTTACCCCAAACTCACTGCCAGCTGCTTTCTAGCCAGAGATAAAAGAGCAGAGGTCAAAGTGGGAAGGGGCTTCCTGAGACTTTTACTGAAGCTGAAGGACACCTGACAGCAAAAGGCTTCATCTCTGGCTGAGACAACCTCCTTGCTCTGCCCTGCACCTACAGCCACCAAAGGGCTTCTTGCCCCCTGTGCCATGGCTTGGTGTGGTGAGGCTCTTACAGCTTTCCTCACAGGGGCTGGCAACAGGGCATGGACTCCCTCCCTGCAGGCACCCCTGTGTGGTGCCCTTTTGCTGACACTTGCCTCACAGGTAATGCTTTGTCCATCATCCTGAACCTTCAGGCTGCACCTCCCCAGCCCCACAGCACCTCTGATGCCCACTAAACACCAGCAAAACCTGGGTGCTTGTGCAAGCTGGGCTGAGCAGTCTGTAGAAGCAAACTCACAAGGCCTCTGCCTCAGGGCTCAGAAGGTGAGATGGTTGCCCTGGGCTATCTCTTACTGATGGGGAAGCACTCCTGTCTCCACCTTCTGCCCAGCAGAAGCCTCCTGCAACCAGCAATGCAACACAAATGTTCTGCTGCTGGCAGATCAGGAGCCATTGCGAAGCTCCCAAGCGCCACTGGAAAGCACGGTCTCTCTCCTAGGAGTGAAAGTGGACTCCTACCAGGAGTGGGGTGATGACTTCTGACCTCCAACAAGCACAGAGGAAAAGAAGAGCACAGGGCTGAAAGAGCTCAGCCTAAAAAGGCAGCCCTGGCTGCCCATGAAAATGGCAACAGGCAGCAAGACACAGAATTGCTGTTGGCACCCACTGCACTCCTTGACACTGCCTGGCCCTGGGCAACAGCCACGGCTTTCCTGGTCAAATGTGCACTGTGATTGAGGTCTGGGCTCTGGAGGGAGGAGTGGAGACAGAAAAGACACAGTCCCAATTCTTGGAAATGGAGAAAAGCAGAATGAGCTGGGGAGACCTATATCATGCCCTCTACTGTCTTGCAAGGCCTCCTGCGAAGAAGGTTCCCTTGTCCCTCAGAGCTGATGTCCTTTCTCTCTCTGATGGTGGCTGGATCTCCTGGGAGTTAAGGAAGAGCTTTCCCCCTCCATCAGTGAAGGCAATGAGGCCCCAGCCATGGCTGGAAACTGAGCAATGCAGGAGGCAGTTAATACATTCAGGTGATTTCAGACAAACATGGCTGTCTTAGAGAAGCTGATATTTAATCAGAAATGGCTAAGGTGCCATGAGTACTGCAGTGAAACAACTATTTTATCTGTGGTGCTCCAGATAGGGATTTTGGATGGGGTATCCCTTAGGAGGAAGAGTCACACTTAATTAATTGCGAGTGTGGGCTAGTAAACCCCAATTCACAGCCTTGTGGGGCTAACTCTGCCCTATGCAGGGAGGTAAGTCATGCCCAGAGCTGCCTCCAGATGCAACAAGGCTATCACAGCTCTTGTTTGGCTGGTGCAGGGCAAATCCTTCTCCTGGACGTTCATTTGCCTCCACCTTGAGGAGGTTTGGCCAGACCTGCTGCAGGTCTGCAGCAAAGAGAAACACCACCTTTACCCACTCATGATCCCATCAAGAGAAAGGTGAATTTCCCCCATCCCTGCTCCCTTGTTCCTCAGTGGCAAACAGCACCACAGCTCAGCACAAGCTCCTCTTTCAGGCCAACTTCCTGCCTGAATCGTTCTTGGAGCAGTTTCTGGCCTGTTCCACATTTCAGCTCCTCTGCCCACTGCCCTGGCAGTGGAAGCTGAGTGCCTGTGTGGCTGCATGTGCTGACAAAATTCAGCAACCTCAGCCCTGAGCAGTGATGCTGTTGCCACCTTTTGCCCACACTGCAGTGAATGCACTGTGCATGTAAAAGGCCTTGGGAGGTGAGAGGGCAGCATTGGAGCTGCCTGAACTGCCAGCCCAGGGGTTGGATCATGAGCACAGGACTTGCTGCCTGGCTAAAGAACATTTAAATGCCTGAATCTTCCCATAATCCAGGAAACTTGAGGTGGAGGAAGTAATGGAATAAAAACCAAAATAAATAGGTAACAAAATACAGGCAGAGAAGCAATTGTGGGTTTGGGGCTGAGGCAGTTGCCATCCCAATATTCACAGGGGGAAGCCAATGTGCAACTGCTCCACCCTTCCAGTCCCATCCCATCACATCCCATCCCTCAGCCCCAGAGAGACCAGATTTTCTGTCTGCAGCTCAGACCTGATCCCTATCCAGCAAGAGTGCTGAGAGACAGACAGAGGCTCTTGGAGGGCCGTGCTGCAGCTGGATCCAGACAGGACTTCCCCACTCAGCGTGGTCCATGCCATCGGTCCCTTCCTTGCTCCATCTTCTTCAGGCTAGGGGATGAGGAGAAGCACAGAGCGGTGGGGAAAGGCCAAAGCAAACCACACTGGGGGCAATTAAGTACATGAGAGCCTGGGAGATGTGGATGGATGGAGACACTGAAGCACATGCGGTGCGAGGAAAGGCGCTCCGGCCGCCGGCACGCGGGGCGGCTGCTGCCCCACAGACGGGGCCGGTGCTGCAGCCGGAGCGGGGCAGCCCCAGCCAGTGGGAAAGCATGAGGAGACAAAGGGGAGTACTGCAGGATATCATCCACTAAGCTGTGGGCTCTGCAGCAAAGAAGGTAACTGTTCTGGTAGAAATTTGTGCTTTAATATATTTTTGTTTGTTTGTTTAAAACAAGTTCTCACTTCCCTGAGGAAGCCCTGTCCGACATTCCCAAGGAAACATGGGTGTGTTTTTTTTCTTCTTTCATTTGCTCTTCACATTTCTTCATTCCCATTTTTTTGTGTTTCGTTCCTTCTTTTCTCCGTGTGTGTTTCTTTCCTTCCTCTCTCTCTCTCTCACTCTCTCTCGTGCACGTGCTTTTTAAAAAAAGTTTTGTCTTTATTTTTAAATTTTGTTCTAGACATTATGACTTTCTCAAGGAGTGCTCCAGTTCTGAACCAGATCCCTTTGCATGGTCATGCCTGTCAGTCTTTGGTAACATATGGACACTTTGGTGTGCCAGTGAGGAGGGGAGGAAGGAGCAGAGGTGGCTGAGTAGGAAAGGAGCAGGAATGTCTTGGTCCGAAGACAGGAGCGCTCGCTTGCCATCATCTGAGCAGCATGTAAAGGAAGAAAGTCAATGGGCCACAAAGCCAAGGGCTGTGCAGGGCTGGGACACCGCTTCCTGGAAGAGCAACAGCTGCCAGCCAAGAAGGGAGAAAGAGAATTAGTGATGGGACAGATACAGACCTCATCACACAAGTCAGCACACATCTATGTGTTCTACAAGCCTGAAGGACAGAGAGTTCCCTGATCTTTTGGAAGACGCTTTGAGACTTTCCTGCACATTTTCAAGGTTCCCCAAAACTAACTTTGGAAAAAAGGTTGAGTCTTAGACTCTTTTGCAATCCAATCCTTTCTTCCCCAGAACTTTCAATCTGAGTCAAACAAAAGACTCTCATTGTGTTATGGTTATATCCCAGGCTAAAATAAACCTTTAATTGCACCTAAAATTTTGAAAATTTTACAGTGCTCTGACTTTTGTTTCCCTCTTCACCTGTGGAGTTAAGAAAATTGCTAGAAATGACTCTGAAGTTTTTCTTGCTTCAAAAATAAATAAACCAAACTGAAGCTTGTTCTCAGGTGCCTGTCTGGCTCTGGTTTGCATACCCTGAACATCTGCTCTCTGGCCCAGCTGGGGCATACTATCAAGGGCACAGGCAGGACTAGGGCAGAAGGCACACCAGGAATTCCCACCCCATGCCTATATACTGCTTACACACACCTCGCCGTGGCTGCAATGCATGGTGCACACAACAGTGGAGCTGTCTCCATCACTGCAGCGCTGGCATCACTTTATGTGGTGGACTGGAAAGGGGCTGGTGGGATTTAGCCTGGCTGCGCCGCTCTGCTCAGATAGCAATGGAAAGCAGCAGAGTCCTCCCTTGTTCCAAAGAGCAGATTGTTTTTTTTCTTAGAGTAGGACTGACTGAACACTACAAAGGCCATTAAAGACTGCAGAAGGTCCCTCTCCTTTCAAAGTTTCCATAACTAGAGTTTCCAGGAAATGAGGTATTGCAGAAGTCATTATCTTATTGGGGATGACACCTCCTGGTTGTGGTTGTTCCTTTGACTCTTGCTAACTCTCAACTGCATAGAACAAGCCCAAGAGTCTGATAGCCCCTCTGGTGACTCCTGCTGGTGGGGTCAACCACTCCGTTGAGTCCCACCAACACATCAGCGTGCTCTGAAATCAGCTGTGCAGTGTGTGAATGCACTCCTACTAGCTTGTTTGCCTCTGAGACAGACACAGTCTCACCCTTATTCGGTCCAATTGGCTTCCTTGGGCAGTCTCCCTTTTTCAGAGTGACGTCATCAATGGCAATGTCCCCCTCGTAGCTGGTGCCCCGGACACCTTCAAAGATGATCTACAAGCAAAGCATGGGAGAGAGCCCAGCGTGAGGCTGCAGTGTGGAGGGCCCCTCCTGCACTGCAGGGCTTTGCAGAAGTCAGCAGGACACAGAGCAGATCTTATCAGGCCCCTAAGAGAATTATTTCCTTCCCATTTCTCCAATATTCATAGGCTCTGGAAAGCCAGATCCCACTGTTTATGGGACCAACCTCTTTGTACTGAGCGTCTGTGCAGTAGTAAATGAGCATTAGAGCTCTGCTTTATTACATGTCCTGCTCTAACAAGCCAACCAATACTGAACAGAACTTTCAAGAGTAACTACATTCTTATTTACTATTTTGAAGTGTCCAAAAACACACTGGGCATTTTGCCACAGTGCCACAACTTAACCAGCCTGTACAGGGCAGCTCTCACAAACAACTCTACAACAGCAAAGTAGCCTGTTGGGTAAAAACCTCAGCCATAAAAGCAGCCCACTGTCTGGGTACACATGAACAACTCAATGAGCACATGCAGAGTGCCCGGCTCATTTTCACAAGAGCTCCCAGTGCCCTCCCTCGTGCCCCACCAGCCCCTGTGCTTCAGAGGAAGATGTCTGCCAGGAAATCTACATGCATGGCCCACGGACAGGGCAGGTGGCTCCTTGACTGTGGGCTTGGCTTACCTGGAAGGGCCCAGGGGGGTTGATGGGCACATGTGCTTGCTGCCACACGTTGCCCCGATTGCCACTGAGGGACCAGACCTGGGTGTCGATGGCTCGCTTGTTCCGCACGCGAACTAGCAGGTTCAGGGAGCCTGTAGGAGAGAAACAGCCCTCTTGGCATGCTGGGGCAGGCAGCCAAGCCTGCCTGCTGGGCTGGCTCCTGGCACAGCTCTGGGCTCAGCCCCAATCCATGGCTGTAAGCCCCAGCTGGCCCAGGGACAGCCGGCAGAGCCGCAGTGGCCATCTCTGAGGGGAGCCAGCTTCCTCCCGTGTCCATGGGTAAGTGCCACTGGCAATGTTTCACCCACCTGGCCTTTCCTAGGGAAGCACAGACCCAGACAAAGAGGGGCAGGATGAGGAAGTAGCAGTGTGCAGCATGGCTGGGGTGGCATGAGAAGGGGCTGGCAGAAATGCTAGCTGCCAGGGACCTCCTGCTTGAAGCTGTCTCCTGCTCTCCATGAAGACAGCATGGTTTTGCCTGGCCAATCTTGAACTTCCCTGAGGAAAGCAAGTTCTTCTACTGTCCAGTATGAGCCTCCAGCACTACCAGTTGTGGAACACTGTTCCTTGTCATATAATCTAATACTATGAAAAGATTTTGGTTCCATTATCTTTGAATTTGCCCTTGAAACAGCTGGGGGCAAACGGCCGACAGCAACCTCCTCTTTGCCAGACTGAGCAAGTCCAGCTCCCTTAACTTCTCTTCCTAAGGACTTCTGCTCCTGGCCCTTGACCATCCTGATGCCCTTCTGCTGGGTCTCACCAATTTCTCCACATTCCACTTGAAATGGGGAGCCCAGAACACGTATTTGCCTCCCCCTGTTCACCACTGACACCCAAAATATGCAGTGCAGCTAACAGGGCTCTCCCTGCTCTTTCCCTGGCCATCAGCTGTGGAAATATAACCAGTGTCCCCATTCACCACTTGCCCTGGGAGCAGCCTTGGAGTGAGCAGCTGTTCTTTGAAGCACCAGACAGTGTTGCCTGTTCCACACCACCTGGTACCATCCCAGCCCAATGTTTTCAGAGGTTCACAAAGATCCTGCAAATCAATGCCGACTTCAAGTTCTTTCAAAAAAAACCAACAATTCCCAAAAGGTTTTGTCTATCATTAAACTAAAATCAAAGCCAACAAATCTCAAAGCATTTCCAGTTCTCACTTTGAAAACAGTGTCACAGCTTCCTACCCTACACCCACTCACAAAACCATCTCAGTTTGTCTTACTGAAACATTTTGTTAGCATGCCCTCAGATTACTTATTTTCCTTTTTTGCTTCAGTGAAAAACATTCAGAGTTAAACATTCAGTCAGGGTTGACCTGAAACACTTTTTTTTTTCTCAAGAAATCAATCAATCAATCACAAGTCTAGTCATGCTGTTGCTCATCAGGGTTTCTGGTCTCCATACACAGCTATATTACACCTGAGAATATGGAGGAAATAGTAACCCTTACTTATCCATCTGTAGTCTATCTGCACTTGGGATGCTGCCTTCCCACATGGCTCTGCACTTTGGAAAAGCAGCAGAATGAGGTCAGGGGAAGAGACAGGGAAACAGACTTTGCTGTATAACCCCCCTCCTACACAATCCCCCCAAATCCTTCATTCTTGGCACATCCACCCTAGGGGCACTGTGTGAAGGACGGGCACCTGGAAACACTCCCATCAAGCACCTGGCTGTCAAAAACTGAGAGATACATTGCAGGGAGTTCAGGTCATGATAAAGATGATGAAATGTTTAGATTCTTAGTGAATGACTTACAAGAAAAGGTTAAAAAAATGAAATATGTATATAATTTAGCAAAATGAGGATAGAAAACACATTGTTTTCTGGAAATATTCAAAAGCATTAACTGTAAGGCGAGCTGAGAAGACTAGATGAAGTCCTGACAGGACATAGACAGCATATCCAATCCCCTTCCCTGGTGGTACTCACTTTGGGATGCACACCATACCCTAGGGCAAGGATAAAAATAGCCTCTTTCTCTGTCTCTCTTGACCAGTTGGCACCGCACAACCTCGGGAGATCCAAGCCAGTGAGACCTCCCTCCTGGAAACCCAGTGCCACAGATAAGAGAAGTCACTATAGGAATCTCTGGCAAAACCAGCTCTGAGCTGCTGATTTCTTGGCATCTTCCCCACCCTCAGCAGCTTCCTATGAAGGAAAGTCTCTCTAAGGATACCCAGCCCTCATGGAGCCCCTTGTCCAAACTGACAGCTCAGGCAGGAACTGCATAACCCCATAGATCAATGTCAACAGGAGTGTGTTCAGAGCAGCTAATTACAGACACCAGGGCCCGTGAGGTGAGGGATTGAGAGCAAATGAAGAATTAATATGGAGCTGCTAGCAAGCAAGGATTAAAAACAACCATTGTCTATTCTATCCTCATTTGGGGACTTGTAGCTAGGATTTGCTGCACAATAGCCTGGCTGAGTAGTCAGCACTGGGACAAATCACGCAGCAAACGAACTTTGATGCCCTAGGAAAAAAGCAAAGGCGAGATAGAAAGAAACCCAGAGAAGCATCTGGAATGCAAATTAGTGCCTCCAAAGCACTGGCTGTGAATGCCTGGCCTAAACCCAAACCAAGCCTGAGCACATCCTGGCTGACAGCTCTGTGTCCTTGCAGCATCAGGAAAAACAACCTTTTGGCCCCCGAATTCCCTAGCACAACAATACTGAATATGAGCAGGCATTCTTCAAATGGTTTACAATTGGAAAGGAATCTCCCTTATCTGCTCACAACATGCAGTGTTTCACTACTGTCTACACATGGAAAACTGAAGGTCAAAACAGAGGAGCAGCAATCCCATGGCTATCTTAGAAGTCAGTCAGAGTTGTGAAGGGCAGTCAGCTCTCACAGCCCTACCTGCAATCCCTGCTAAGTTACAGAGGTTTCCTGAGACTGGGAAGGAACTACAATACCTCCATTTTCCAGTAACTCTGGGAGGCATGGAAGAGGCTCCTGGATGTGAAACAGTGATGAAACCTCTATCCCATCTGAACTGAGTCCACAGTGTTGTAAATGTTAAATTTGTGCAGCTCTTCTACTTTACACCCTTCTACCACCTGTCAGTCTGCCACCAGTTGCCAGTAAATTTAAGGGCACATAGCCTGTGATGGAGGTACCTGTAAATGAACCTCCAGATCTGCACTCTAGGCAGAGCCATGAAACATTGCAGACTTGGACTATGGGAATCTCCAAGTCATCTTCCTTTCCAGTGCCTACAATCTGAAGAAGAACCGAACTGTGACCTGCTCTCCAACTCCTCATCAGTGGAGGTGAGAAAGACCCATCAGTGCCAGTTGCCGCAGTCACCTTTTTTGCCTGGTTTCACACTGCAGCCATACCTGGTTTCCTCTATCAGAGTCCAAAGCCAGCTGGACAGTTTTGTTCCCTATTTCTCTCCTTGTTGCCCCTTCCCCATCTCCCCTGCCTGGCACTTTCTAAGGGCACCTGCTGGTGAGGCACACAAAAAGTTAGACCATCTATCTGCTGCTATATTTCTCCAGCCAACCAGAGAAAGACAAACAAAAGGGAAATCCCAGGACACCAAGAATTCTGTTGTTACCTCTTCCCATACACGGAAATCTTTGCATTTGTCTTGTAATCTGTATTATTCTTTCTTCCCAGTCAAAAGGGAGAATAAAGGCAAGTGATGAGTGATGAGGAATTAATAACAGGCAGAGCCAGCTGTACCTTCTGCTGGCTGCCTTGAAGACCAGAGCTGGCATTTCAAAAGACCGGCACTCACACAAAAGACCAGCTGTGCTGCCAGATAGAATAACCCAAGGGATGCCTTTAAATGTTACCTTCTCACAACAAAAAAAAAGTATTCACTCATTTTCCACAGGAGGGGGACTTGACTGTCACGCTGAATTGCAGAGTAGCTCCAGAAGAGCTGGTGCAGGGAGCTCTGGGAGGGATGCAGGGCCTGCAGGGGCAGGGCCATCAGCACAGTCGGTGCAGGATGGCAGAGAAGGTAGAGGGTTCCTCAGGAGCTCTCTTGGGGAGTTAATGCAGGGGATGGCGTGGGGAAAAGGCTAAGGAACAGCTCAGTTTACACAGCTCAGATGGAAGGCAGGCAGCTGGAGCAGTCAGGAAGCAAAGGGAGCATGCCACTATGCACTGAGAGATGGGGTGCCATGCCAAGTGCAGCAGAGCTCTGTGGGATGGGTAGGGAAGGCTGTTGGATCCACAGCCTGGAGCTTGCACACAGCCTGGTCTCACTGCATCTGCCTGCTGCACTCCTGTAAGATCCTTGCTCCAGTATGGGGCAGTCTCAAGAGATCAGCTATGGATGAGAATTCCCAGCTGCAGCTCCAGTTTAGATTTGGCACACAACTGGGAATTCAGGGCTGAAAGCCCTCATGGAAATTCCCATGGCATTTCCAGTCCAGGCAAGACAGATTGAGGCAAGAAGCTGACTGATTGCAAGAGATATCCAGTAGCTAGAAAGAGATTCACGGTGTGGAGAGGACTTAGACCTTGCACAGCTTAGCAGAGTCATCTGTAGACCCAAAATGAGGGTTAAAACCAATCCAGGGAGAAAAGAGCTCTTACATTTTCTAACAGGGGCTCTGAGCACTTCTTTGAGTGTTTAATGTTAATGCCACTGATCAGAAACTAAAAGCCCAAAGCTCAGTGCAGGCAGATACCAGGAGTCAGTGACAGTCTCCAGAAAGAACCTATTACCGTTTATAATCTCCACAACAAACACAGGTCTCTCTCCCTCTCATTTAAATGGATGCTAATGAATAGCAGTCAGCATCAGGCTGGTTACAGAGCTGGGGGGAAAGTTATTGCTCTGAGAGCTAGAGAGCACAGGGTAAAAAAACAATTGTAGCACAGATAGAGATGCAGAAATAATACCAAGTGGTACTGACTCATAATTTCTAGGAATGTAAGTTGTCTTTGTGCCATGGTAGGATGTATTTACTCATTCACAGTCTCTCAGGATGCTTCACACATTAACATATGAGGAGTAAGACAATTAAAGCCTCTGGGCTGCTTTCCACTTCTGACTGCAGAGAACTTGTATTTCTACATGTCTGTCACTGTTCTCAGCTTGGTGTGCAGGGTCCCCTCTGTCCAGTCCTAGGGTCACTACACAGACCTGTTTCTGCAGCCACTGCTTAGCTAACTTCAGAGCAGGAGGGTTCAGAGAGCTCATCCTGGTCAGAGTTTGGAAAGCTCCATGATCCTACCTCTACGCCCAAGGATCAGCATTGGGGCATGGAGAACATTCAGCCTGTGCTGCCAGCTGATTGCTGTGGGACACTCAGTGCTCTGGTACAGTAGGGAGGCTGTGGAGAAAGGAATCAGGGGAATCAAAGCCTCCTGTTTCCTGTTGTATCTAGGACTTTCTGGGGATATAAACAGCAATAAAGTAAGTTTTGATTGGCAATGTTTCCCCTACAGCAAACCTGTGAAAATTACTTATATATGGCTACAGGGAATTTTCTTTGGAGTTAACCGTGGATTTCAACAACCCAAAGAAGCCAACACATTTCCACCTCTGACCTCCTAAACCATCATCAAATGAGGCTGGGCTTGAAGCAATATTCCCTGACATGGCAAAGCCAATTGCACAGATTGATCTATGATCCATCACTATCTATCTGACCAGTCTGGCATCTATGGGAACTTCGGGACGGAGGGAATGTGCCAGCAGAGAAGCAACAACACTCTAAAAAGGCAAAGCAGACACATGGCTGGGCTCCTGGGGAGACACACTGGGCAGGGGGGACCTGGGCCCTGCAGACAGTGGGGTAAGTGCAGTGGTATTGTCGTGGCTGTCTCGTGATGGGGAATAACGGGAGGAAGGCAGGGAAGCTACAGCTATAGCTCCTTCTCTCCAGCATATCCCCACCTGTCTGTGTACATAGAGAGCAGATGGTGATATGACAGGAGCAGACTCACAATGGAGCTATGCTTGAGCTCCTTTGCTCATTTGATCCACCAGTCTAATTAGAGAAACTGTTAGCATAGAGAGATGAATGATACAAGACTTCTATCTTTGATACTGTGTTTATAGAACAAAATCCTGGCACCCCTTTTCATGGAAAATTCCCTGAGAAACTGTGACCAGTAACAGACTTTCTATGTGTGGGCAACAGGATGTGGTTTAAGAAATTCAAAAGAGGGAGAAAAAAGATCTCCACACTCCATGCACTCCATCATGTTAAATTTATGCTATCTCAGAAGAACAAAGGCCCATCTGATATGCAGCTAGAACAAAGCAGAGGGAGGGCACAGGGAGGGTGACTCAGCGGTAAGTTCAGAGCTGGTCACTTGTTGGGCCATGGCTGTGTAGGAGCCCAGTGCTGCTGCTGACCCAGGTGCTGGGCAGGGAAATGGATGCTCTCATTCATTTCTCTGTGCAGCTGCTGGCAAGCAGGATGGGAAGATGCTGATGGGGGCAGCTCCTTCCCTCTTTCCTGCTGTGGCTGCGGGTCCCCAGAAGTGCTGCCTTACAGAGGAGAGGCCAGCCTGGGGGAAAATCATAGAATTGTTTACATTGGAAAAGACCCTCAATATCAAGTCCAACCATTAAAAATAAGAGTTTGATAATGTCTTAGGTTACAAATGCATGATGTGGCCGGGGAGGGGGGGGGGGTGTGTGTGTGTGTGTGTATTCTATTGCCATCTGTTGGAGGTGGGGCAGTCATCTTCTGTTAATTGGGCTAGCTGTTAAAAACAGGTAGGGCAGTTTTCTTTACCTCTTCCAGACCAATCCTCCCTCTGGGGAGATATTTTCTGTTAATGGGCCACTGAGTCTCACTGCATGACTGATAAAATTACATCATCCCCTTGTGAGGTGCTCCACCCAGGGGGAGGAGCCAAGCATTACTACCCAGATATAATCTGAGATTTGGAACATGAGAGCAGCCTTTTTTCCCCTGGATTCCCAGAGGAAGACCAGGCCCCTCTGCACCACCATTGGCCCTTCAGAGGAAAACTGCACCCTTCCACAGGATCACTGCTCCAACAGAACCACATCTGCCACTCCAGGAGGACTGCAGCCACCATTTAATTGGACTGCTACCAACATCCTGACCAACAGTGTCAGGTCATATTCTGGCTCTGTCAGTGTTGTTCGGCATTACTGCATTTTTATTTGTTTTCTCCTTTGTTATTTTTCCTAACAAAGAACTGTTATTCTACTCCCATATCTTTGCCTGACAGCTCCTTAAGTTCAAAATTGTAATAATTCGGAGGGAGGGGGTTTACATTTTCCAATTCAAGAGAGCTCCTGCCTTTCTTAGCAGGCATCTGCCTTTTCAAACCAAGACAGACAAATCTAGCAAGCAGTTCATGTGTAGGCAACTTTTCCCACCAATTTTGTAGACTCAAGAAGCAGAGTGAATCATAGTGCATTTGTGAGGTCTGTTTGCTCCTTGTTCACCCTCTGTTTCATGACATGCCCAGATGCCTTCAGGCAATGCTGTCTCTCCTCCCAGCTTTGATAAGGGGCCCTTTGATCTTTGGCACCAGAGACAGCTGGGTCCTTTGCGGAATTCATGCGCTCAGCTCTCAGGCTGAGAGCGGCACTGTGCTCAGCACTCTCCAATCAGCTGAAACAAAGTCTGCTTCATAGACACTGCCAGGTTTAAAAGAGCACAACAGTCAGACATGGGACTCTGCCTGTCTCCCTTCTGAGGACAGGCTTTGCAAAGACCTCAGCAAGAAAGGAGGGAGCCTCCCAAACGCCCAAAATACAAAAGATGTGTGTGAAGGGGCTGCTGACAAAACCCCTGCAGACACTGATGTACTTATGCTGAGGAAAATTTTGCCTGTCTCCTCTCTATCCCTATTAACAATTTCCCTATTTCCCCATCATCACCCTGTCCGTGGTGTCTCAGTCCTGGGAGCCAAGCACAGCAGCTGCAGGGCTGCAGGGCTTGGAGCAGATGGGCTGTTTTACTGCAATGCTGAAGCCAGTGAGACAGCAGGAAGGAGCAGCTGAGATCACATTTCTTCCTGCTGAACTGAGGACACCACTCAAAAGCTGTTCTCTGGTCTCATCCTCTGCCTGACCCAGGGAGATGTGAGAGGATGAATGGTTCAGGCCTTGAAAGTGATTGCTGCAGGAAGGCTGTTTGTTAGAACAGGCTGTGCTCCCAGCTTTGAGCTCCTTATAGCTGGGATGCATTATAGGCTGCATCATAGCAAGAGACTTTCCCCACTTCATGCCCTGTGGTTTTGCACCACAAAACTCCAAGGCAACTAGCTGAGACAGTGAGACTCCAAACCTGCAACTGCAAACGCCTTCAAGTGTTGGGGTGTCTGTCATCCTTACAGAGCTCTCTTTGGGAGACAAAGTCACTCCTAGAATTGATGGTGGTGACTGACACTTGTTGAGCATTTCTTTGATTTTCTGGGATGCATTTCCATACATTACAAAATCACCTCTGGTTGAAGTTCAAGTACAGATAGGGATGGATGTACAAGTAGGGTATCATGGTTTGCACTCTGTCCCCATAGCCTTGCTCCTGTCAGAACACCCAGGGGAGTGTCCAGATGTGCACCTGCAATGACCAACAGTGAAATAATTAATGGTCTGTGGAGAGAATAGAAGAGTGCTGAAGACAAGGGAGTGCTGAAGAAGTAGCTGGATATGCTCTGAGAGCTCCTGTTTCTTCTTCAGGGTGTGTTAAGTTTTGTATGTATCAATTTCAGAGTCTGAATAATTGATGCAACACCTGATGTCTCAGGAGATGATCAGGTTGCAGTGTATCCTTACAGCTCCTCAGCTTTGCAGAAGGCTGCTGCTGTGATTGAAGTCTAAATGGAAAGATGCTCTGCTGGATGAAGGGAGGGGGGATCACAGCAAGTGTCCATCAGAGGAATAACTGTCTCCAATCAGGTGATCAGCAGCAAAGAAAATCTGTGGGGATTCAGGGCAGCTACAAATGAATGGGTGCCAGCAATCTGTGCTCCAGCAACCTTCCCGACAAAGTCTGCAGCAGTAAAGTAGTCAGACATTCAACTGGTAAGACAGAGGAGGGTTTTTGAAGAAAGTAACATTTCAGTGCCTCTCTGCGCTGGGAACTTGATTCAGTGATACCCTTTTAGTGAGGGACAAGGAAAGGCAGGGATCAGTGAACCCACATTCAAGGTACTAAACAGAATGCCTGCATCAACATGAAGACACAATGTTTGTGGAATGAAAATTACATGTAGCCAATCCACATCTGAACACCTTTCCTTCACCTTCATGTTTTCTTTTTAGATGTTAAACTCTTTGGCTTAGGGATGATCCAATCCTACATATCCAATATTGGTGCTCATTGTAAGTAAACATCTAATGAAGGTATAGACACATAGTATTTACTGGGCTCCAGCAAAAGTAAGTGAAGAGAATTCTCTGGCCTTGGTTATGCAGGAAGTTTGATTAGATGATGTATCAGTGCTATTGGGTCTTAATAATCTTTAAATCCATGCCTTTAATCCAAAGTTCAAAGAATTCTTTAGAGAAACAATGACTTAATCTGTCTTCGCTTCAGAGTCACTGCATTGAACTTACAGAGGCTGAATGACACTTTACAAATACATGGTCTTCCTGCTGGGTATTTACAATCCTTGTTCATGATCATGGTATTTGACTAACCTCCCAAAAAACCCATGCAGATACTACTAAAAGAGACCACAATCCTTCCAAAGTGTCCATACCACAGCCCACAGAAAGGTGCTGGATCTCTTATAGATCATTAGTCAAACAGGAATTTATCAATGGCCAAAACCACATCTGAGTAAGTGGAAAAAGGATGAGCATTAAAAAAACTGAATGCACTTTTTCATTACAAACTCTTCACTTAACTCTAACTGCAACTTGTTTTCAAGAGCCTAGAGGGAAGTGAATCATACTCATGAGGAAAATCAGCCTCTCCTCAATCAATCCAGTGATGTAATCCCTATTGCGTAGAGTAATTGTATTGAGATAATGGCATGGATTTAATGAATGACACATTTCTATATAAGGCAAACTTCTATATTTCTATATTTCTGTGTAAGGCAAACTTCATGTATCCAAAAGAACACAGCTACCTCCAGAGTGCCACCTGCATTACTGTGCAGTGGCAGGGTGCTGTGTTTATAAACAAAGTTTGGGTAGGAACAAGGGACCTATGGTGGTGAATCTCACTAAAATGATGTCTTTGTGGTTCAAGCTGCTTTTTCAATGACAGAACTGGTACCACTCAATCTGTGTGACCTGACAGCTCTGGCTAACATGACTTGTCAGAAACAAGCCACATGGCACCCACTGGCTTCTACGTGTGATCATCCACCATGGCCTGTTAGACACACTCTGCACTGATTGTCTGATCTGAGCTGAAGAAGTAAAGAAGCAATTCAGTTTGGCAGGCCTTCCAGACCTGTGATTCCTCCTCAGCAGGAGGGCTTCAGTGGTGGCACTGCCCACAACACAATTCCCTCTGTGAAACAGCCACGGCTTTCTTGAACTCAAATGCTGCAGCAAGCACTCTGATCAGGTCTCATTGTTTCCAGTGATTCAGAACCAAAATCCTTCTCAATCAGTCCCCAGCACTGTTCCTCATGGGATCTTAGAATAGAGTAGAAGAGAAAAAAAAGGAAAGGGATATGAAAGAAAAGTTGGAAAGGAACCTACAACCACCAACTGCCTGACCACTTTGATCACCTCTCTAGGAGGCCCATTCCAGTGTCTGACCACCCTTTAAAAAAATAAATTTGATCCTCCCCTGATGCACTTTTGAACCATTCCCATACATCCTGTATCAATGGGATTCAATCGATCGGCACTTTTCAACCCCTTTCCTTCCTCAAGAAGCTGTACAAAGCAATGAGAACTTTATAATTTTATTGGAAGCTTCCCATCCAGATTATACACAGACCAGACTTAGGTGGGGTGGTTAGGTAAGGTCTGTGTCAGCACTGGAACAATCACACCCTTAACTCTCCATTCAGTGGCTGAAATTTCCACGTCTCTCTCAGCAACCTTCACACTGTGAGCTGACCATGAAGACATCTCTTGCTTGCAGCAGCATCCATCAGTGAGAAGGAGGCTGCACAGATCATAACGTGGCTACCACTGAGTTAGGGGACATGAGAGAAAGGTGGCAGGGGACTGTGGTGGAACTAGTCTGTCAGGAAAACTGTCCTCTTAAAGCATCCCCCTCTGAGGCAGCCCCCGGGAAGGGAGGAAGAGGAGTCTGATGGCTGAAGCAAGGACTTGAGGATTTGCTCCCAGCCAACTTGACAAAGAGGCTTTTTGAACTTGGCAAATACTTGCTAGCTGCCATGGCTAGTTTCCTCCCCTGAAGAAAGCAAGCAATTCCTCAGAAACACAGAACACAGAACATTCTGAGTGGGAAGAGACCCACAAAGACCATTAAGCCCAACTCCTAAATGAATGGCCCACACAGGGATTGATGCCACGACTATGGCATCATTAGCACCAGGCTCCAACCAACTGAGCCTCATTTGACATTTCCACACCAGCTGCAAGTAAGATACTCTTGCTCTTGAATGCCTGGTGGAAATGGGGTTTCTTTTCTTCTCCTCTCCCTGATTTTTGTGTTGGGGCTGGCAGGATCATAGGGCAATGTGAATGCTTGCTACAGAGGGGGCCAGAGGAAGAAAAACAGATGACCAAATAACTTCAGAAGAACGGGGACTGCCTCCAGGGAGCTCCCCTTCATCCTGCTCTCTCATCAGCTGAGAGATATTCAACAGCATCCTACTCTGCTAGTCACTGAATATTTTATATCATGGCTACAACCGGTGCATTTGTATTCTGTTTCTCTCTTTCATCATATCTATTATAAACGAGTAGTGTCTGGGAACTCTCCCAGGGAAGATTTGCCTGGATGGCTACGGATATTTTATAGTCGAATTGTGAGAGTAAAGCAGCTTTCAAGTTCTGTAGTGGGGGGGAAAAAAGGTAATAAAAGAGTTATTAAAAAAATAAATAAATGTTGGGATTTTATACGGCTACTTTTTGTAGCGGCAGAGCTTCAGTTTGCTCCACGATGGAGCTGGAGCTGCTGGAAGAGGCTTGGGATGGGAGACACCCTCTTGCTGGCATTCTCTGCTGACAGGAGCAATCTGATACACTCTTGCTGGCACCTGGCTTGGCAGGACTGTGCTGGCACTAGTGAGCCAGGGGCTGTGGCTGTGACTGCACAAGGGACAGCCGGGTCTATGGGAAGAAAGACATGGCTCAGGACTGCAGCAACCCCACCTGTGCCTTCACATTGTTGCACATGTGAGATGGATGGGAGGGCAGGGTCTGTCTCCTCCTTTCCCCCTCCTAGGACAGCGGAGGTCCTACTGAGTCCTATACCCTCCTCTAACCCAGGGCTGAAGAAGAAGAGCTGAATAAACTTGTTTTGCCCTAAGAGTTCTCTCAGCCAATAAGGCATCAGCCAATAAGGGCATCAAGCCTGGTATCAAGGCACTGAGTTTCAATAGGCAGGCAGATAGATGGTGGGTTTGCTGGACCAAGTCATATATTTCACAGAGAAAAAGAACTTTTTTCTCATTTCATTCTCTTTCAATCTCTGTCTAATCAGTCTGATTTTAAAATTTGCTCTCAGCTCAGCAGCACCCACCATGGAAATCATATGGCATTAAGGAGTCTATCCACCTCACAGAAATTTATCAGCCTTTGTACAACAAGGGGAAAAACAGGGATCAAACAGGGCCCATACCATTGGGTATGAAGGGAAAAACCAAAAGATATAAAAGGTGTCTGAAGCTGAGGAACAGAAAATGGCACTTAGAGGCTTTCTTAGGTCTCAGGAGTCACCATCACTTTTGGGTAATTTGTGCATAGAGCAAATCAGTAAAGAGTTAAAATGCTAAAAGAAAAAAAAAACTGTAATGAATTGATTCTCTGGCATGACCAGTCCATCTCATCTCCAGACAGACCACCAAAAAAGAACTATTAAACCAAGCACTTTTCCAAAATCAAGAAAATGTTGATGAGCTTTTACTTCACCTGTGAAATGAACGGGGAAATCTGACACAAGAAAAAAAGCAAGAGAGGCCTCCTCTCCCCACATCTTTTTTTTTGCCAATCTCCCACCAGCCTGGGCCACTCTTCACCAAAGAATGAGACCCCTTTCCCAGGCTCCAGGAGAAGACAAGCAGGACTTAGGCAGCAGAGCTGACTTACCATAAGGCAGGGAACACTTGAGTTTGCAAGCCAGCGTTAGCAGCTGGACTCTGTCAGCCAAGCAGGACCAGCAGCTCCAGGAAATTCTGGTGTGAGCCAACACTGACAGTGCTCTGCCTGAGCAAGCTGCCACTGATGGCATGACTACAGCATGGAGCAGCCTGTCTCCAGGGGGAATCCAGGTGTGTGAAAACACCTCTGACCTAGCCCAATTCCAAGTGCAGAGAGCAGATATGAGCCCTCAAAACACAGACACAGATGGAGACCTGCTCAGTGAACTGCAGCCCAGATCCTAGCCCCGACAATCACGGTGTCAAGGTTTCAGCCTTGCCCAGATTTTGCAGTTTAACCTCTCAGCCTTGCCACATGTGCACAGAGATGTGGCCAGACTCAGCAGCGTGTTCCCTCCCAAAGACATCTGCAGTGCTGAGCAGAGAGAGGTTAATTAACCCCGCTTATTGAAGGGCGGACACATTCCTGCCTGGGCCCTGATTTTGCAGTCAGGCTCTAGTCCAGCAGGTGATTAATAACCCTGTGTGCTGTGTGAAGAGTGCATCTATTATTCAAATTAATGAAATTATAATCAAGAGGTGACGAATTAGCAGTTGCTCCTTGACTGGATATGGAAACTCATTAGTGTGCCAGCCTCTGTGGTGCTCGCTGCACTTGAGGCCTACAGGAGCCAGGCAGAGCAGGCAGCCCCTGGCCCGGCTGGGGAACACACATCCTGCACACCCCAGTGTAGCTGTGGCCACCACAGAGCTCTCTGATTCACAAAGTCCCTCCACCCTCTTCTCCTGTCCAATGGACAGACTGACTGTAAGGTGCTGCCCCAAGGACAGGCTGTGACAGCCTCACAACCCTGACACTGCTGGGCTATGGGACAATATCTGAGTGCAGCAGCCCACCCTGCTGCTTGGAGCACTGGAATAGGACTCCCACCCTCTGGAATTGCTAGTCACAGGCACAGCTGCTGGAGCAAGAGTCTGGAGATGCTCCCCAAGAGCCCACATGAGGCTGAGCTGACCCTTGCCCAGAGGGGACTCACCAATGTGCTTCCCGTACATGTGGTAGTAGAAGGAGACGCAGTAATACTTGGCAGTGATGTTGTACAGGGGGCTGATGAGCCGGGCTTTGTCTCCTGTCACCCGGGGCCGGGACGCCTCGATGAACATGTAATAACCTGCAGAATGAGACGGAAAGGTGGGCAAAGGCAGCATGCACTGGCTCTCCCTTCCTCCAGATGATGGGATACCAGTGTGGCTGGGAGACCACCCCTCCTCAGGGACACACGGCCTTGCTGTGCCCACCTGCTCTGTGCCCACTGTGATCCCAGCCAGAGACACTTGCAGGATACCCCCAGTGCCTCCCCTGCCTTCCCCTAGGGAAGCACAGGACAGACAGGCATCTGCAGACCTGCTGTGGGCACATGTAGCAGGTGAACCCTGCACATCTGTCTGGGTGGACAAAGAGCCCCAGAGCTGGCAGCACTGTGCAAGGAGAACACCAGAAAGAGAAACCATTCCAGACTAATTTCTCTGCCTCAAGTAGAGGGAGAGAGGGTTTGGTACATGTAGCCTGAACAATATTGTTGTCTAAAGAGAACAATACCAAAGCAATTGTTAACAGCCCAGGGAGGAAGAGATTAGCCATTTTATTTGTTAACAGCATTTTCAATGCTCAGTCAGGTTGGGTGTACTGAACACTAAAGGGAGAAACCATTTCCTTAGCAGGCCATTGGATGTTTCCCATTTGTTTTTCTGAGTTCAAAGATAGGCATTTGCCTACAAATTTACTTTTCTTATTGCAGGAAGAGGGATGTAGTATCCACTTAAACAGGGAGCATATGCTCCACACATAGCTAGGGTGAGCAATACATAACACCAGTTTCCTCCTCCAGCTACAGGTGAGGCTTCCTTCTGCCCCACAGGCAGCTCCTGTCTGGTCTCTCATGTTTCTGTGCTTGATACTAAGGAGATCTGTTTGCATCCCTGAAAATTTCTTTGAGAAAACAGCTCGCTAAAACCGACAGGGCCATTTCTAGGTGTTAGAGATATTCTCCTAGTTATTTATCCATGCTTTTCTTCAAAACAAGCATCAAACAGTGCAAGAGCATTAGGCATCAGGCAATTAGCTGACAACAAGAACTAATGCTCACACTATTCCCTTCAACAAAGTTGTGGGTGTTTTAATTGGGTGTTTAATTCCAATCAGCAACATGCAAATTAACTGCCTGCTCCCTGCACCCCATGTGAAGCAGAAAGCAGATCAGCTTTCTCCCAGAGCTGGGAGGCTCCTGTCAGGAGATGGTGTGCACCTCCCCTCCCTGCCAAGCCGAAGGAAGCCCAGCCGTGTGCCGACCCTCGGGCGTGCCGCTGATGTCCGTGGGGGGCCCCGTGTTGACGGTGCGCTTGGGGTTCTGCGTCAGCGCGTTCTGCCGCGTCCAGTCAAAGTTGTCCATCTTGTCCTGCACGAAGCCGCAGATCTTCTCGTCCTCAAAGCGGCAGGTGTTATCTGCGGGGATGGGAAGGGAAGGGCTGCTCAGCTGCTGCTTTTCCAACACCCTCCCCGGGCTGCCTGGGTGCTCACAGCAGCGCTGTGCCGCCACTGAGGCTCTGTGTCAAGCCAGGGGCAGATGGGCAGCCCCTGGCCTCAGGAGGAGGCTGAAAAGGAAGGCATCATAGAAATCATAGAAATCACAGAATGGGTTGAGTTGGAAGTGGCCTCAAAGTCCATTCAGTTCCCAACCCATTGCCATGGGCAGGGATACCATTCACTAGATCAGGTTGCCCAGGGCCCCATCCAACCTGACCTAGACCACTTCTACAGATGGGGCACCCATAACATCTCTGGGCAGCCTGTTCCTGTGCCTCACCATTCTCTAAGTAAGGAATTTACTCTTAAAATCTAATCTAAATGTCCCCTCTTTTATTTAAGAATGTTCCCCCTTTTCCTATCGCTGCCCATAATACATCAGTGATCAGTGTTACTACAGAAGTGTTAATCCAGCCTGATAAATGTGATGGTCTGACACAATGGAAAAAAGCTATTATGGCTAAAGAGATTCTCTGAGAGATCTGAAGGGGCAAATGTAGAGGAAGGTAAAAAGATCACCAAAGGCAAACTGGCTACAAGGGCTTTTATATCAGAACAACTTGATGGTAGAATAATTTCCCCAGGAGAGAGGAAAAAGTAGCAGCAGATGACCCCCCCTTCAGGCTATATATTTAACTAAACTATGACACACATGAAAAAAAATCAGCTGTTGAGAAGAGGTCAGCTCAGCACGACAAACGTGTCATTTAGCCAGAGTACATCTAATTTATACCAGCAAAAAAGCACATTTGATTTTGCAGCTTATGCTGGTTCCCCTAACAAAATAAAACACGTAGGTAAAAGATTTTTATGTAGGATCAACCATATGTGCAATAGGGCTCACTTTTATTGCTGCCACAAGACTTTTACACCCTACAGCAATATTGTAAGACAGATGAAAAATCTCGTGCATAGACATAACCCAATATGGACTTGCAGAGATTGGAATGAATTGGACATGACCAGGCTGAAGATTGTAACCTTTGTGTTAAAAAGGTAGTTTTGTGTCACAAAAGCAAAGGTCAAGAACCGGCTTTACACTGCTGACACAATAGGAGAGGGATGGATAAAACAGGCAAAAAAGAAAGAGAAAACAGGTCCAAGAACCAATGTGAAAACTGCTGTGTGTTTTAAAAGGTCCCTGGGAAGAAACCAAAATTGGAGAATGAACTGGAAGTGGGATCTTGGACCTTGTGAGTGATGTAGATACAGCAAGCACAGATATCTTTAATTGCTGCTTTTAAGTAAGAGCAAGGAGGTGTGCTATGGAACTGAAAGATAAAGCCATGAAAGAACACATACACAAAGGAAAACAAGGCTCTCGATGAGGGCTTGGAATGTGCTAGGAGCCACATCCATGGCATGCTGGTGCAAGACTCAACTTCTGGGGGTTTACCTCCCACTATTATTTATTGTGCCTAGATGAAGAGAAGCCCAAATACCTCAGGCGGCTCCTTCATTCTTGTATCTTCAGTGATGCCTTGCTCTGGTTCCTGGGCAGGAGGCTTTTTCTCCTAGCATGCATGACTCTGGCAGAACATGTGGGACACAGCAGGGTCCTTAACCTATGGGCTGGGTGCCAAGGAAGGGACACACAAGGGAAGTTTTCTGCAATGCCAGGACCAAAAGATCCAGAAGCAGCACAATGTGATGGCAGGAGCTTCATACATCTACCACACACAACAAAATCTGTTCTCTTGTACCAGAGAAGAGACTACCCATGAAAGGAACAGAACCTTGACTCTGAGATGCTGCACCTTCTGGTGGCTAGCATCCTCCCCATCCCCTCCCATTTGGAAATGAAGACAACTTTAATCCAAATGGACATCAAAGGTCTGCATACCCCTGGGGTAGGGAACTGGGTTCCCCTTCCTGCCCATCTCTTTCCAGCATCCCATCCAAGCAGTGAGAAAAGAGGATGCAGCCCCCTGAGGTGACCTGCAGAAATGTCTTTGCCAGCACAGGCTGGACAATGTGAGGCAAGCCAAGGGCCTGTTTCACAGACCAGGGCAGCTGGGTTTTCAGTAAACTCAGCAGGAAACGCTGCATGCCCACTCCTCTGGGCTGAGCACAGCCTTCGGGAGCTTGTCTGGGCTGGCCACTTAACTGCTGATTAACCCTGGCTAAGTGCTTTCCACTCAATCTGCTCATTTCTAATTAGCATCCAAATCCAAATTAGTCACTGCTCTGCAGTGCCTAACACAGGGGGCTGAATGGCATCTGGAGCTGGAGGAGAGGGATCAGAGGACAGGGCAGATGCTTGCTGGGTCTGAGACAGGCTAACTATGTGGGGGCCTCTTTTATTCCCAGAACAAAGAGATGGAAGGAGAAAAGATTCAGAAGGCAGCTCCTAGGGGTCCTTCCTCAGCTGTTTTGGCTGAGAGAAGGGAGTTCCTGGCTGTACCAGAGCCCCAGTAGTCCTGAAAGGAGACGCTGGAGCCCACAAGCTTGCTGATGTTGCTGGGTGGTGTAATACCCCCGCTTCGTCTCCACTGCACCAAAAACATCTGCATGACTCCAGCTCCTGGGTTGCCAGCTGCAGTTACAAGAGACACATTTTCTCTCAGAATGGCATTCTCTCACACAGCAGGACCCACAATGACTGTCCTTTTGCAAAAGCTCCAGGGCGGTTTGCACCTCTGACCCTGCTGAGAACACAGACTTCCAAAGAAAGATGACATTGTTCTCCAACACAGAATTACCTTAACAGGGAATATCAGGTGGAAAGCAGAGTTGGAAGCTGTAACACAGAGGTCAGCCAGACAACAGATTGAGAGGGAACAAACCACAAATGAGAAGGCACAGAAATTAAAGGAAAGGCAGATTAAGGAGAAAGCACAAGCTCAGGTGGGTGTCAGAGAGAGTTGTGCAAGACAAGAGGACCTGAGGACAGCATTCCAATCTTAGCCCCAAGGCCTGGTTGTGCCAGCCTGTGGACTGTGGTAGACTACTGTGCCTTCATTTTTAAGAAGCCACACACGTGGGATGAGATTGCTCAGGGAAGTTGACTCAAAAGTCTATAGACAGCTCTTTTAACATCCAAACAGGGCCCTGAGTGCATTTTGTCTTCTCACTCCAATGCAGCTCCTTCCAGAAGGCAATGCTTCTAGCAGAGTACATAAAATAGAGAAGGGTCCCATGCACCACAGATCAAGCAGTGCTTAATCAACAACCTGATCCATATTATGTGCAACACCACTTGCTGTGCAGGAGTTTGAACCTCCAGCACATCGCCTCTGCTTAGCTTGGGAGCTAAGACACTTTGAACAACTAATGAACAAGGCTTTTTAATTTCTCTGCGGCATAGCAATGACTCTTTCTACGTAACTTCTGCATTACATGGGGGAAATAGATGCACAAAGTATAGAGAGACACATTTAAGGTCACAGCAGGCAGTGCCCAAGCTGGAAACAGAATCCAAGTGCTCTGACTCCTGGTCCTTTGGTATAAAACAAGCCACAGGAAAGCAAAGCTCTGTGGTTTCTCGGAGCTACAGTGGAGGCGCCATGAATAACTAGGAAGTGTTCAGTGTGGTTTGGGACACTGGCAGCATGTCACCTCTTGGTGGTTATCAACAAGGTTTAGCAGGACAAACCTGGCAGATCCAGCCAAGAAAAAAAATCTTTATATCACTTGCTGTACCTCAGAGACCACAGAGGTGATCTGACTTTTGACCTTGACTGTGTGATGCAAACCTTCTTGAAGACTTTTGCCATTTGCCAGGGATCCTGGATCATCCTCAAGGAGTAAATGAAGCTTCCTGTTTAAAATTTAAGCAGTGGATTTAAATACTGAACACAGAAGTTACTCTCTGGATTGTTACAGTAAGGTGGAGGTGGCAGGGGAGCTGGCTCCTCAAAATCTGGATTTAGTGCTGTCTTCACCACACAGATTTCCTTGGCAGGCTTTGCAGTGGTGGCAGCTCAGAGTGCAGAGATGTTTTCTCTCAGTTACAGACACCTCCATGCATTCACAGGGGAGAGATCCTCTGCTGTGGCTATTAGCATTTCTTGTTGCTTTGCCTCCTTGAGAAACATAATGGAGGTTTTCCTTTCAAGTCCTTAGGGGAAAGCCATCCCTGGTTCTGAAATTCTGGCTGCCAGATGAATGCAAAAAATAATACTCCTATTCTAGCAGCAGACTATGGGTGAATAGCAGTTGGAGTGCACTTGAATAAAATTGCCTTCATCATTTAGCTGTGGTTTGACAACTGGCACTGGCTTGGGGCATAAAGGACCATGCTCTGAGCCCCAGCTCTGTTGCAGACCTGCTGTGTGACCCACAGGCTATCATTTTTTGAACATCAGTTTCCCCATCTAGAAATTGAAGACAATGAGAACTATATTGAGACCTCAACGTATGTAATGATCTAAGAAAGAATATTTAACAGTCTCTCCCATTGCAATTTTCTAGGGATTCTATAACCAATAATGGGAGAAAGCTTCACAATGCTGTAACTGTTTAAGTCCTCCTATTTGCCACCAAGACACAAGGAACTGTCACCTCTTTAAACCTTTGCATTACAAAACATTCTTGAAGAATGGGCACAAACTCGAGTAATACAACTCTAAACACAGGCTGACATCTCATTCCCACATGTTCTCACCTGAACAAACTTGGATTCCTCTGGACTCTGAGCATTATCAGAGACCAGACACCAGCAATAGATGGCAAGCAACAAGCCCGGCTAATCTGCAACAACCAACATCTGCCACGGATCACCACCCACTGTACCTGCCCATGGTCCCAAAATCATGGGTTTAGCACCACACACAGCCAGACTGCAGGTATGTGAGAAACAGTGTTGCTGCTCTGAAAGAGCAAGACAGGCTGGCCGACCAAAAAATAAACCAGCAATCCCATATATTTCTTAATGACATCATCATCAAGGTTACAAGGTCTTAATGACATCATCATCAAGGTAATAAGATTACATCTGACAAAACAAGGGAAACCAAAACACCCAGGGAGGAGGAGCTGGAATGGCTTTTGGGGCAGCGCTCCATACAAAGCAAACATTATATCCAAATAAAATTTTAGACGAGCTAAGGACAGAGCAGATTCCCCAGCACTGGAATGTGGTCATGATATTAAAACAATCAGTTATTCTAAGAAAACGTTAAGGTAAAATCTTAGAATTCAGATAATTCTTAGGCAGTTTTTAAAATACAAATTCTGCTGTTTAGAACCAGATTAACTGATTTTTAAGATTCAGTCTTACTGGTAACCTCTAAATATTTGAAATTCCCAATGTCTTTTGTTCACTTCCTCTGTTCTTCCTTTGCTTTTCCTTTCTAACCCAATGCCTGGCTCTGTAACCATGCCACACGCATGCCTGCCCCAATGTTATTAACATCTTATTAGGCTGAGAGAGAAAATGCATGAAGAAGTAATTGTATTAAGTGACTCTCAGAGTTTGTAAATTAATCACCATTGTGCATGCCCTTGGATCAGGCTGCCAGAGGCATTAATCATCTAATCTTTGCCTTTCACTCCAGAGCTTTCAATGTTTGCTCCCAGAATTTGGCTCAGCAGCCTACTGTGAACTTTTCCCTGGGGATGACTGTAGCAGGGGAAGTATGAAAAGAAGAGGTAGCAGGAGGGATTTCCGTGTTTTTGGGATAAAGATTTGGGGAACTCAGCTGTGGTCCAAAGAAAGAGCAAAAAACTTTTGAGCTCATATTTCACTGGCAGCAGGTCTGAAAGGGCAAATCTGAGAGCAAGTGTGGTAGGTCTGATTTTATGCAGTCAGTCTCGAGGTGTGAACGCACAGGCAAGAGGTGGCCCAGAGGTCCCAAGAGCCACCAGAGGCTGGGCACTTTATATCAAGAGGAAATCCTAACTGTTGGGTTTACTGCATGAAAAACACAAGTGGCTGAGTTGTGTTCCACCACAGGCAAATCTCCTGCAGCTGTTCTGGACTCAATAAGGCTGCCAAAGGTACCCCAGCCAGGCAGTCTGAAGGCTCAATTTACAAAGACCCCAAGAGATTCACACAATTAGGACTGAAGTTGCTCTGGGTTTCCCAGTGATTTATGCAGTGTAAAAGCAAGTGGCAAAAGGCCAGACTTTGTCACTTCCACCTGTGGGCTGGGATACTTACCTCCTCCTGCAAGTACTGAGAGAAACATTCTAGAGTAGGTCCCTGGCAATATGCTCCGTGTATCCCAGTGAGTCTTTTATGCAGAATATTTAAAGTAAATCAGGAAGTGAGGAAAAGAAAACAAATAGAATCAGGAATTAGAGCCGCAAAATCTCTCTGACTCTGTAAGGAACTCCAGCTCTCAGGCACAGTATGGTTCATCAAACCATCCTCAGAGTGTGAACGTGCAAGAATTAACTCTTTGTGGCTGCCTTAACAAGAGAACTCCCTATTCTGCCATCGCTAATCCTGGCTTCTCCTCTCTACTGGTACCCTGCAGTGCAGTAGCAATACTTACCTACACACAGAGTAACACATAAAACCACTGAATACTGACTCAGCAGCTGGAAATGGAGAAACAGCCCCATGCTCTCCATGGAGCACTAGCAAGTAGCCTGCCCAACTCCGCCCAAGAACTTTGCCTGGGTTTACATCCTACAACCAAAATGAAGACTTGGGGGTCTTAGAGCAAGGTAGAATTCCTCTTTTATGCTCAATGGGCACTGTCATCTTGGTGTTAAAGAACATCGTCCTTAGACATTGTGTATTCAGCTTTTAAAATCAATGGGAACTCTGGATGCTCAATAGAGAGGGACCTGCATCTTGCCAGGAATAACCAGAAGGTAAAAAAGCAAGGTAACAGTGATGACAATGAAGGGGAGGAAGAAAGGGACTGTGCTCAAAGAGTTTGTAAGAAGAGACAGATCTGAGCTGGAGACTGCTCCCTACAAGCCTGCAGAGATACCAAGTGGTATCATTCCTGGTCAGAAGAGGATGGGGAATATTTCTAAACACAGATTTTTTGTGAATATCTGCTTACTGGGAAGTAGATTGCTTGTGCTGGAGCATGGGAGTGCATGTTCAAGATCACAGTCTGCCCCATCACAAAGATACCAGGTGTGAGTGAGAGGCATATCCCTCGCATAAATCTCCTGGCAATAACTCAAGGTACAAAAAATGGCAATATTTACTGGAAGCTTTAGTGTATAGAATTTCATCCTCTTTTGGGGAAAAAAGATTTGACAAAGTCAGCTGTGTATTCCAGCTGCTTGTCTTGCCTGATCTGCTGGAGCACTTGACTAAAGTACATTACATTCAAAGCATCAATACAAAGGTCTTGTTGCTTACCTGTTGGATTGGGATAGTTGATTGCTGGAAAAAGAAATAGAAAAACAAGTCAAAACAAAAGCATGAATCATAATCAAAGTCTGAAAATAAAATAAACACATAAAGAAAGGTCACAAAAGCACAAGTTTCCTGGCAGCATCCCTGTGAGAGAGCAATGCCCGGTGCCTGCTTTGGTGATGGAAAAAGATGTGGATGCTCTGATTCAAGCAGCAAGAGACCTTGAGACAACCCCACCTAAGGGGTGATCCTAGGATCACAGGAAAACCCTTCTGCAATCCAGTTTCCTTCTGAAGCACCCAGTGGGACAGCACCCACTTAGATACCAAAGCTTGGTATCTAAGGGGGACATCAAAGCTGTTTGATGCACTGTGGAAGAGTGACAGGACAGGTATGCTGGGGACACCGGACATGCTGTCAGTCCGCGGGACAGGAGGGATGTGTGAAATCAAGCAAACATAACAGGGGAAGGATCTGTACTTTCTGCTGAAATAGAGGGTCAAAACTTCTGTTGGAGAGTAAAGGAGTCATAGAGTTGTGGGAATAGAGAGAGCTGTGAGTTGTTGGGATGATGAGAAGAGAAGTATGGTCAATGCATACCAATGAGATAATCTGGGATTCAAGGTACTGGACAAAGCTACAGCTTTAGGGGTGGCTAGCTAGGACAGGAATCATGCATCCAGCTCTGGAAATAACAAGTCTCCCGAAATTCTTTTACTTTTATGGGAGTGTGGCTAATACACAGCATCCAGTGGCTATCTTGTATTATAAGCCACTGTATCACAGGGAGCTGCAGCATGGCCTGACTGGGGTTTTGGGCATGTCCTGCCCACAGGGTGCAGAGTGCGAGTCAGAGCTGCTGAGTGAAGGATGAGTGGAGACTGACCTTCAGAGATCTCTAGCGCTCTGCATTGATGGCAGCATCCAAAATACAGTGGAATGCGATCGTGCTGTGCCATCAGAACTCCTCAGAGCACAGAGCCCCACCCAAGGGTGACAGAAGAGCACCTCTCTGCACGCCCACATCCCCTGAGGCTGGGCCTGCCCTCGTAGGCAGGATGGAGGAGGAGACACCTACGTTCCATGTACCGGATGATGCGGGCGGCCATGTCTCCGGCCCCAAAGCTGGTGATGGGCGTCAGGCGAACTTCATAGCTCTGAGGCACTTTCAGGTTGGGCAAGATGTGCTCCAGTAGCAGGCCCTTCTCCATTTTCTTCACAGGAATGAAGGTCTGGATGGTGTTTCTCTGAGACAGCTGCACAGAAAAAGACCCTGTAGTGTTATGAAAATCCTGAAACTGAAAACCCGAGCGATCGTATCCATCATCTAACACCCTATTTCTCCTCTTTCTACACAGATATACACCCAGTTGTTCCATGAGCTCTCCATGCAGTATTGGTTTGAAAATTAGCATCCCTGGTACAGACCAGTGATTAGGAGCCCAAGTTCCCCCTGAAGGGAAGCCTTGGTGTCCTCCAAGGGAGGGACTGTAGGGACAATTTGAACTACAGGTCCTGAACCAACTTTGAGTCAGAAGCAATGGTTTCAGGAGGGAGAAAATGAACCCAATTCACCCCTGTTAGTGCACTCAGGTTCTGTGCAAACACAGCATGGCATTGCACCAAGATACCCTTCAGTTCACAATCACTGCTGCAGAATTCATTCATTTGCTGCCTGGGCCATGTGGCACGTCATTTGATGTCTCACTACTGCCAAGCAATCTACTACCACACTGCCTCAGAAACCTTCCACAGGGTCCATCCTTGGACAAACTCCACAGACCAGAGCAAGGGGTCAAGTTGATGGTTCTCTGGGGTCACTCACAGACTCCCCCCTCCTCTGTTTCCCATTGGAAGGGGCTGAATTATGTCAGCTGAACCATACCAGCTAAACACTATTCAGTTTGCCAAGGCAGCAGGGAAGTTTCAAGAAAACAACAGGGAAAATATCGTTATCAAAATCACCACCACTAAAAATGATGAATTACATGTCAGCGAGGCTTCCCTGCCATGGTCATGCTTGCTTGGCTGGGAAAGAACAAGAACGAGGATTGCATTGTGAAGATACAATTTCTTCCTGTTGCTGTGCAGTGCCTGGATCCTTGTGGCAAGACACATTACTGGGGATGCTGGTGATGGGAAAAAGACCATTGGCAGGACTTTCCATAGTCCAGTGTTAACTAAGCTCTCCCTTGCCTCTGATATGTCCTCTAGGCTGAAGTTTCCATAGCAAAGGCCGTTCTCCTGCCAGGCAGTCTCAGTGTTCATCATTAACTCTGAAGTTGCAGGATTACTGGAATTGGGATGCATGGAGGAAGGTCTACAGCAAATGTGTCAGTGGGCCAAGAAGATGGAGTGAGGACACAGCAGAAGTGAAGGCCACTATCAAAGCAGGGCAGGGGCAATGCTGATGTGGTGCTTTCAAAAACAAGTGCATGCAATCCCTGCTCTGCCTGCCCCCAGCTCTCACATATGTAACTCTAAGTTCAAACCCAGAAGAAATGGCTGCCACTGTAGAGCTTTCTGTGCCAAAGCCCCATTCATTTCCAACACAGTCAGGACCCATGGACTCACCTCCTTGATCTGCCCACAGTTTGGATGCTGGTCCCAAGTGAAGGGGCAGGCACTGGTCCCTGGGAATCTGTGGTTGCATGTGGTTCTCACAGTGACAAACAATTCTGCACTTGCCTTACAGATTGCACCTAAAGGAAACCTTTTTACCTGCACACATCAGGGTGTAAGTTGCTTGAGGAACTACTTGCTGCACTCTCCCCCTCCTTCCCAGGCAAGCTGGAGCAGAGAGCTGGGAGCTGTCCTGGTGCCTTCCCCCAGCTTGGTGCTGCCCTAGGGAGCAGTCCTAGCGGGCAGGACCAGGGCAGAGGCTCCCAGAGGCACCAGGATGCTGCCAGGATCTGTTCATATCAACAAGGCCCTACCTGCACACATGCCAGCTGGGTTCTGACCCAGCTGGTGCTCCTATTGCTCAGCCCTCCCATCTGCCAGCCCTCCACACCATTGCTCTGGCCAAGCAGTGGCAGAGCTGGCTCCCTGGGACAGGGACTTGAGCTGGGCTCGTTAGCACCAGACACCCAATTATCTGGGAGAAGAGGAGCAGTCAGAAGCCAGAAGCAGAAGGCTGGAGTGGTACAGTTCCTAGCCTGGGACTTTTTGGGCAGCAGAGTGTGACTGGGAGGGCGGGCAGCAGCTCCTCCCCACAGGCTGCCATTTGCTGGGGTGTTAGGAAGGCAGCCAGCAAATAGGAGGAGGTCAGGAGCCATTTCCCTTGTCTAGACATAACCTTTAGAAGAGAAAGAAAATGGAGAGTCAGAGAGAAACTTGAGGGTGAGACTCAGCCAGTGCAAATTCCACCTCAGCTGGGAGTTAGGTGGAATTTGGGTATCTAAAGCTTCTGGGAGCAAGGTCGAATCACATACTCTCCCACATCATCTAATCCAGGACAAAATGAGAGATCAGCCTCCAGTCTGCACTGCAAAGCTCTGGATACCCTATTTAAGTCTATCCTCAGGGACTTGTGTAACCAAATAAATAACTGGCTGCCACCCAGGTTTGGCTGCAAAACAGAAATAATTAAAGGCACATATGCTTCCTGTGGGTTGCAACCTCCCTGCTTTTTAGAAGAGACCTGGATCACTAGGTAATGGGAAAGGCACAGCCAAGGCTCAGCATGTATCTGCTCCTGGTGCTCAGAGGTAAAGTTTTAAGAGGTCTTTTCCCTCCACCAAATATTTTGTAGCTGTATCTTCTCCCAGCATATGTCCTGTCTCTATCCAATATGCAGCTTGGACTGACACAGAAACTGGCTGCCAGCAAGACTGCCCTCTGCACATCTTTACTACACTCTCTACAGTCCTGGCATCACAACAGAACTGGCCCTGGATGTCTTTGAAAGACTGGCTTCTCTGTGAAAAGCAGCATGGGCCCTGAGCTAGCTGCAGCTGTCAGTAGAAAGAGCCAGGTGCGCTGCCAGCACAGCTTAAAGGGCATGAAATTAGTGCCAGGGAGAGAAGGTGGCAGCTCCAGCCAGCTGCTTGCTGTGTGCATGTGGAGCAGGTGCTGGCTTACAGTCACTAGCACAGGTCCAGCAGACAGACACACAAAGGCCAAAGTCTGCCTCTGCATCCCCCTCCTTGAACATGCTCTGTGTCCCTGACTGCCAGCAGCAGGTCCGTGCAGAGCCGCGTGCATCAGTCCAGCAGGAACCCATTTTTCAATCCACTTCAATTGCCAGCTGTTTCCCTGTCTCCTGCTCCATGTGTTCTGTGCTATCCTGGTATCTTCTCCCTTCCACCCCCTTCTCAGCATCTCTCCTCAGATCACGCTGACCCCGTGCTCCAGTTTAATATTGCTGCAGTGCAGTTAATAAAGCAGAGGCTGGCTCAGAGGACAGGGAAACACTGGCCACCTTATTAGAGACGCTGAAGCCTCAGTGGAGGAGCTCATGCTACAAGCTCATTCATCACCAGGCTCAGCAGGCTGGCCCAGGGGCCAGAACAAGAGCACTGCGCAAAGCACACACTCGCCTCTGCCTTCACCTCCTTCCATTCCCAACACTCTGAGCAAGGGGATGGGAAAGGAAAAAACCCAAACAAATCCATAGTTCCTACCAGCTGGCTGTGAATATTACACAGGGGACAGAGGTGAGAATGTTCTTGTAGAATGGGTTCTCTAGAAACACCCTACAAAGGGCAAAGTCAGCCCTGTGTGGTTTGTGTGTATTCACGTGCAGTGTAAGCAACCTGTCCCTTTCCCTGTCCCTGTCCCTGTCCCTTTCCCTGCCCCTGTCACTTTCCCTGTCACTGTAAACAATATTAGCTACCAGGGGAGAACTCACTCACATGCACTCAGCCACCAAACCTCTGGGAGTTGCAAACTGGGGCTGCCCTTCCTCATTCCTCACCCTCACCGGCCCTGTTCTGCCCTTTCCCCTGTCATGTCATTTGAACCAGCTTGTGATGCTTGCAGGGTGCTTGTCCCACTGTAGCCAGCCAAGCTGGCCCATGGACTGGGAACACACACCAAGAGTCTCAGGGACAAAAGCAGGATGCCACAGTACCCCTGCCCCTGCTTCCATCCCAGCTGGGGCATTGTCATAGCAGAGGGCCCAAGGTATGACACTGCCACATCCTCATTTTCTGTTTATACAGGCTATTAAAGGAAAAAACCAAGATGATGTTTTTAGACTGAATGATGTTTATTGCAGATATGTACCAGCTAGAAGCCTTGATAAAGCTGAAGGATATTAATAAACACATCTGTCAAGAGTTACTGTTGTGGTTCTGCTCTACTCCACCACAACAATCTACCTGTACTGAGACTGGTGTGGCTTGTGAAGCCATGCATGTGGTCTCACAACTGCATATTAATGCTTGTTTGAAAGGAGAAATTAGAAAGAAAATCTGTTTCATCACCAAGTCCCCAGGTATTTTTAACAAACAACAGCTAGAAAAATGAACATTAAAATCAGGTAGGCCCCCTAACAAGCTGAATGGAGCAAAGACTCTGTGACTGTTTTGCAGGCATCCAGCTTCCCAGCATTGCAATTCACTCCTGATGCTCTCTCTTTACTTGTCCCACTTCTTCAGCAACTTCTCAGCTCAGGGCACAAGCACCAGCTCTGCTTTCCAATATCTCCATTCAAATCCTTTCCACACACGCTCGCTCTTTCACTCTTTTTTCTCAGCCTCATTCAAATTCCCCTGGCTGCTCCTTCCTGCAGCACAAAAGAGACAGGGATGGCTCTCTGCATTCCCTCTCCAACCTCCCTAACTGCAGATATGGGCTGCAGGGACAGCTCCCAGCTTCTTCTGCAGCCTCTCCAGCCTCTGAAGGCAGAGGAGGCAGCAGAAAAAGGCAGGCTGTTGTGGCACAGCAGCCTTGCATGCAGGCTCCATCCCTCTGACAGGCTCTTCCTTGCTCCCTGTGCAGCTCTGCACACCAGACAAATGCTGTCTCTGGCTTGTGTACAAGGCAGGGTGTTCTAACCTCCCCCAGTCTCTCCCCGCCCTCATCTGTGAGTGTCAGGAGACTCTGGAGATCAGACATCCACCAGACTAGGTGCTGGGGAGAGCCTGGTGGTGCAGAAAGCACAGGTATCTCACAAAGGTCTGAAAAGAAGCATGGGGCAATAATCTGGACAAAATAATCTTCAACTGCCTATGCAGCTGGTGGGCTGTACTCTTCAAGCAACCAGGAATCAAGGTGGTCTTCAAAGCTCAGTGCCAGGCTGCCAAGTTTCTCAGCACACATGGATATCCCTGTTTAGCAGGGGGTCAGGAGAAGTGAGAGTAGCAGAAGGGCACTTCTCTCCTGACAGGCAACACCACCCAGGGTGTGACAGAGCCTCCCACTTGTACCATTTCAGCCTGTTTGCACAGAATCTTGGCTTCCTTACACAGCTTTGTCCCAGAGTGCTGCAGGCATCATCTCTTATCAGATTTTCCCAGTGGCTGCGGCTGCAATGACCTCATCCCAACAAAGCCCAGCTAAGATACAGCTGCTCCCTTCCTAAGGGAGTGTTGCTCACAAGCACCAGAAACAATCACACCACTGCCCTCACCACAATGGGACAGCCAGGACAGATCTCCCAAGGTGCTGGAAGGGGCTGAGCTTGTTTATGGCACTGGTGACAGCTCTGGGATGAACACGGGGCTCTGCAATGCCAAACCTCCTGCTACTTCATCAGACATTCCCTGTCCTCAATTCCTGCCCCAACTCTGCCTCCAAAGGCACAGGATATGTGGCAGAGAGGCAACCTCAAAGAGTTTAGAAGCCATGGACTTCTTAAAGTTAAAAAAAACCCAAGGAAATATGATTACAGAATTTATGTATGTTGGAGTTTATAGTACCAAAGATTGAAAGAAAATTATCCAGTTCTCCATTGCTGGAGAGTGAGAGCTCAGCATGTAAGTTCCATGGGTAGAAAGAATTTCTTGGGAAAGTGGAATGAAAAATTCTCAGGAGCAGGGTCAGGAGGGAGGGGGGGACAGGAAATTTTAGGGAACTCTCTTGAACATGAGGCTCCAATATGTTCCACACAGCTGGAAAAATGTGCCATAAATCTGGCCTTTTCTTTCCCCTTCTTCCTATTCACTCTGACACACAGCAGTGGATTGAGGTTGTGATCCTTGATGTCACCTTGGCACCACAGGGCATAGCAGAGGAAGATGTCTTTGACATTCCTTTTGAACACTATGAATTTTGGATTGGATGCTTGATCTCTGTATTTTGGCAGAGGGATAAAATCCCAGAGTTCAGAGAAGGGCAAAACATGGCTACAATCTGGGACACAGCAAGGGATGCACACTGCTGCCTGACAGGGGCTAGTCCCCTGTCACCAGAGGGGCTGCCTCTGCTTATTAATTTTATGTATGTATCACGTCTTATCTTAAAAGTGGTTTGTTCCTTTTGGGCCTGCTCTTCCCCCTGGACATCTGTTCCACAGCCTGACTGCCCTAATGTTCTCATTTCCAGACTGAATTTATTCACATGCAGCCTGCACCCACTTATCTTGTGCCAGCAGTGTCCTTTAGCTTCAGTGGCTCTTTTCCCTCGCTGCTGCTTGACCCCCTGATGTTTTACAGACAGGAATCTCACCACCTCTCAGCCTCTGCTTTGCTGGGCTAAGACTCTGTGACTGCTCTTGTAACACAGACTCTCACTTTCCAGGATTGACTCTACAGTGTTTTTCTGCACAATCCCATTTGCTGGATCAGTGCCCAGCCTGCATACAGGATGTAGTGGCACTTCTCCACCTTGCCCAGAAGTACCTCTAGTTTCATCCAGGAGTGCATTTGCCCTTTCTCACACCTGCATCTCATCAGCAGCTCCTTGAAGTCAACTCAGTTGAGCACTGCACTCATTTTCCAAAGATGAGCTTCCAGCCTGCAGCACCGTCTGCATCAATGACTCTGCCTTTGTACCACTGCATTTCATCCCACCAGAACCACTCAATTGGTTTTCCATCTTTCAGCTCTTTCTTCCAATCTTTCCTAACCCTTCACCAAGGTGGCATTGTCTCCCAGCCTGCTGTCAGCTGCATAAAATTTCAAGAGCACAATCCTGGCAGAGGATTCTGAACTCTGGCTGGTGTCAGCTGCAGGGAGGATGCCTGCCTACTCTGGAAAAACTATTTGGGTAAGTTTTGGGTAGGGAAGACATTTGGTTTGGATATGAAGATAGTCATTGTGATGCCTCTTTATAATCTCTCATCAAACTTTCTCTGTCTGTCACATTGAATTAAAATATTTTCTTTGGTTAGTACTTAATCACTATCTTGGATAGAAATGATGTCAAGCATTAACCTCATCAATTAAAGGGTTAAGGTAAGTTTAAAGCTGGATTTATTGCATTTTCCTTGCTTGACAGCCATAACTCCTAAGGGGTTTCCAGAACAAATAACCACATTGCAAGCACAAAGCTGGCATTTCCCAGACAAGCACATCAGTGAACTGAAATTCATGCCTATGTTTTTCATCAGCCAAGCACACAGGTTCAGATCCTGGGATTAAGCAAGGATGGATGCCCAACCCAAACCCATTATTCAGTCTAAATGAGGAGTCCTGGAAGCTTTTTATACTGAATTGTCCTTTATCAGGAGGCCCAGTTTCTCGGCTGAAACATTCCCAACTCCAGAGAGAGAAGCAACTGCAACCTTCAGTGGCTTCTGAGGACAGCTGGAGCCATCAAGGCTGGGAGGCAGTCTCTCTCTCTCTTCCTCCTGCACAGGCAATCAGCTGCCCATCCTCATTAGGTGCCAAGAGCAGCAGTTTATGGCTTCCTAGAGAAGCCAAATTGGTGCTGTCATGAATTACTGTAAGTGCTTGTTCCACACTCTTCAATAATGTCTTTCATTAGGATCTGATCAGAAAGCAATATGTATTTTATTAGTGTATGTTCCCTGGTCTAAGGAAGAACAGACCTAGCCTTCACTCTGTCAGACAGGCAGTCAAGCACAAGCCTTAGCTGAGGCTTGCTCCTACTGTCTCACAGCCTTATTTTCAACCCTGAGGACATGTGCAGTCCTTCTGTTTCAGACTGGAAGCTTCTCTACTCTTGCTGCAAGTTCCTGCCTGTACTGACTCTTGACTGTGCACAGCAGAGCCTGCGATCACCTCTCTGTCTGTTGTATGGGCACGAGCTGGGTAAGAGACACCATCTCTCATGCTCCTCCACATCCCCCTCTTGCAGAGAGCAATGGTGCCAGACTCTTTTGAGCCTCACATCTGAAAATCAGCACTGCTCGGTGCCTTACTGATCCAACTTTATACCCATCCCTACATTAGTAAGCACAGTCTCCTCTTCCACCAATTTCCTTGCACTGGACACACTGGCTGCTTACAGCCAGACCCATGCATGTGTCTGTGCACTGTGCTGTCAGCACTTCTGACTCCAAGAAAAAAAAAGCAATTTGGCTCTGCACAGCCCAAGTCTGCCCAGCTGCAGTTAGGCTGAGCTCTGAGCCACTTTGCCTAAAATGTAAGTGCAACTTGCAAGCAGGACATGCTCCACCAACAGGAGCTTCATTTCTTCCCCACAGACCCTGGCAGAGCCCTCTGTTAGGGCCCCTTCACCCTTGAAAACAACTAACAAAGGATGGGGCTGATGCTTCCTGGAGCAGAAACAACCTTTTTGTGTGACTCTGAACTTTCCAGCCTGGTACCTGTAATGAAGGTTTGTAGGTAAGTATAATTCCAGAGCCTCTAGGCTGTCTATAAAGAAGAGGCAGAGGCAGCACAGGACATGCAGGGAGACCCATAAAGCCCTTCACATTGCTCCATGCTGGCCACTTCATTTCTTTATGATACACAGCCAAAACATCCATCTAGTGCCTACTCCTTCCATCTGTGACTAGCTATGGGAGTGACTACATCTCTCTTCCAAACCCTTCCCCTTCACACACTCTTATCTCTTATGTGTTCTAGGAACTGAGAGCCAGGGGAAAAAAGAAACAAAAACCAGAACAAACCCAGAAAAAGGAAACAGAAACAAAAGAAAGAAGTGGTAGAATATAGGAAGGGGAGCAGGAGAAAGCACAAATGTCCACAAAGAAAAGATGGTGAAGCAGCAGGAGGAACATGGACTGACTACCGAAAAGAACAGATGAGCAAACATGAGGAAGCCACATCACAGCCTACCAACAGGGACTTTCAGAAAGACTCAGTACTCAAGCATGTACCCCTTGAAGCCACCGAAGGAATGTGGATAAGAAATGCACAAAAAGGACTGACTTTGATACTGGGCAAGCATCTTTCATTCTGTACTCAGCTCTGTAAAACACAAGCCAAGAGCCTGCTGGATACAAACAAGCACAGTGATGTGGAAACAACTTCTGTATCCTGCAAAGCTGCTATGAGGGGTCTATTGGTTTGGGGAATCTGATTACCTCCTCTCTCACATTTTTCTTACCCAAAATGAACACTGAACAGTGGTGTTAGGAGCTAGAAAGACATGAGATTTCCCTTCTAGATGTGTTTTAAGGTCATATGAGCCTTTTCAGCAAGATTATTGGAATTGCTCTTCTCAGTCGCTGTAACTGTTCTGAACACAGCTAAAACTGGGACATCTGCTGGAAATATTCCCTTGTACTAGGAAAGCTAAACAGTATCCTGCTTTCCCTCTTGCCCAGCTAAGTTCTTGAATGGCATTAGGAGCAGTCCTTAAAAAAATTAATGCAAAGACAAAATCTCTCTGCCAGGCACCTGATGAATGGCCAGACACCTTGAACACTGTCACCTACCCTGTTTTGGGCAGGTTACCTTAGGCTTTGGATCTGGCTGGGACAGAGGTAATTTTCCCAACAGGAGCCCTCACAATGCTGTGCTTTGTGTGGGCACCTAGAAAGAACTTGGTAACACACCAGTGGCTTGGCTCCTGCTAAGCAGAGCTCCCACAGCACCAGCGCTGCCTCTCCACACTCTCCCCTCCCCAGCAGGCTGGGGGTGGGCAAGATCTTGGGAGGGGTCATATCCAGGACTGCTGATTCAAATTGGCCAAAGGGATATGAAAGTATGACTGTGATGTTTGTCTTCCAGAGCAACTGCTGCATGTACTGAGGACCTGCTTCCCACGAAGGGATTGGACATTGCTTGCTGCTGGGAAGTAGAGAATCAATTGTTTTCCTTTGATTCTGCGCATGGCCTTAGAAGTTGGTTATTAAACTGACTTTATCTTGACTCACATGGCTTTTTCAATCTTATTTTCTCTCCCCCTGTACTGCTGAGGATAGAGCAGTTTGGTGGGCAACTGGCATCCAGCCAAGGTCAACCAACTACACTTCAATTACTGTGGATAATCACAGAAGGGAAATGATACCTTAAGACTGAAGCATAACTGATCTGCCCCTGCTCATATTACTAATTTTTCCAACTAACTGATTACAAATGACCTGTGGACTAGGGAAAACCAGCTCAGAAAAACCACATATCATACTGAAGAGCAATTTGTGAATGCAAAAAGACAGAATTAATCAAACTAATTCAGTAGTTAAGCATCATTTGCTAAGCTCTCATGGGAAAAGGGAAGAAGTCCCAGTTGTGGCATTGGAAACTGTCAGACTACCAAAGGGGGAACCCTTATCCCATGGCTACCAATCATTTCCAGTGAGATCACACCTGACCCATCAGTGGTGGTCAGGCCTGTGCCAAGCTTTCCTGGCCATCCCTGTAGAAAACACTCTGATCCTCTGGCTGACAGGGCCAACAGCAGCCACGGCCAGGCAGACATCTCCACCTGCAGTGAGTGGGGATGGCCAGGGGAAAACTCCCTTCCTTTGTGCTGGTGGAGGCTCTGCTGCTGTCAACTTAGCCAACATAGAGTACAAACAGGAAACATGGAAAAAGCTCCTTGTTTCCACCCCCACCAAACATTCAGCCAGCCTGGGATCTTCCCTTGTAACAGAGGTGGAGAAGACCTTGTTCTAGCAGCCCCTTCTGTGACAGATTGCTAGGGATGAAAAGAGAGATGGCTCAATGTGCTATCAGCTGCAGTGACTGACGGTGTGTCCCATTTCCAGGCAGAGAGAGCATAGCTGAGGTAAGATCCTGCTGTCTTCACTCCCACATGCCCGTGGCAAAGTCACTGCTTCACTTCCAGGTCCTGCACAGCGATCTTATTAAGCTTCAAGGACTGCTTGTCCACCATTTGTTATTGACCAGCCCACTCTCCTTCCAGGGGCATGCAGCTGACACTCAGTCCCAAACCCCTCCTCCTCTGCAGCCTAGAAAGGCAGAGCCTCCTCTCCCCCCTCTTGCTTTCCCTGGCTTTGCATCATGATGACTGTTCAAACCATCCACCAAGCACACCTCCCACTGGCACTGGCTTATTTCTGCATCCTTTTCCACCTCTTCCTAAGGGATGAATCCTGCCCAGCATCACGTAGGCCACTAGCACAACTGAATGCAATTGTCTTGAGAGCACAGATATAATCTGCCTATTCTCATTGCCTGAACAAAAGTCGAAATAAAAAAAAGAGCATCCGTAGGGAGATAGGATAAAATACCTTTTCCACTACAGAGGATGGTTCTGCAGGTAGATGGAATTGTGTTGATTTGATATCCAATATGACAGCAGCCTGTGATCAAACATCAAACTGGCAGACAAGGGAGGCAAAAGAAGGAGAGAGGACCAGAGAAGCTTTCTGACAGACGTGACTTAGGAGCCATCCTGTAACAGAAGGTCTGCTTTGAGATTCAGTGCTGGGCAAACATTGTGAAGCTAAGTCACTGGAGTCCCCAGTCCTAACACCAGCAAAGCCTGTATCAAGTGCAATGTGCTGCTTCAGGAAAAGCCACACTCCCTTCCTGGTTGCAGCCAGGTGTGACTGTGATGCTCTGGGTAAAGGGACTCACACATCCCTGTTCCATGTGCCCAGTCTGTGTCCTACCCTGGACATCAAACTGGGCTGTCTAATTAAGCAGCCTGTCAGCTGGATCCATTTTTTGGTGGATGTGGCAACACATTCTCTCTTTCCAGGTAACACCAGGCCAGTGCACCACACAGCATATTTTACCCAGAGCAGGATGGATACCTCCCTAGCTCAAAAGCTGCAACTCTTCTTTAAGCTTTTCATCTTCTAGTATGAGAACTAGGATAGCCCTGACTGATTTTTGGTTAAGTCCTCAAGCAGATATCACCTCCTTAGCTCTTGCAGCATCCCCCAGCTGAAAACCTCCCTGCAACAGTACTGTGGGAATGCACAGGATGGGGCCAGTGGGGTCACAATGCACCAGAGAGCCTTGGGATGAGGGCTGTGGACCCAACCTGGTGTGTAGCGGTTGCCTTGGCAATGGCAGCACTGTGCTGTGGAGCCAGCAAAATGTCAGAGCCTCTGTAAAGCGAGTTCTGCCACACTGGACTCTGCCTTGTGCAGAGCTGCCTCCTCACCGAGCCTTTGGTGTCCCGTCCTCCCCTCCCTTGCTCTGAGGTGCAGCCCCCAGGCACCCCCTAAGGCACCAGCTGCTCGTTTTCCGATCCTTGCCTGAAGCCATGGCTGCATGTGCAGGAGAAAAGGAATCCTGTTCAAGAAAAGGAATTTTGTTCACCTCCCAGGATACGCGGCTGGGCAGCTGCAAGAGCCACCACTGCTCAAGTACATCACCTTTCTGCAGCCACAGCATTTCTAACCTGGGACCCAAAGGCATTCTCAAGCAGACATTCACGGGAAAGTGTGGGCAGGTGCACTGCTGTTCACCCTCCTGTGGTGCAATACCACCCCTGCTCAGTGCTCAGAGGGAGAGACCCCCCCTGCCCTCCGAGGGCTGGCCGCCTCCGGGAGCCCATGAAGCCAAAGACAGGCTGCAGCAGACAGACACTGCCCAAATGGGCTCAGGGGAGAGAAAAAGAGCAACTCAGAGGCAGAAATGAAGTGATACAGATCCACAGTCCTCAGACCTTGGCATAAAACCTCTCCCGCTGTGTTGGGATGGCGGTCAGCAGAGTTAACCTTCCACTCTAATCACAGTCATTAAATTCCTGCTAACGCCCCTGTCCTGTGTCTGTCCCAACAGCTCTGTTATCTGTCACCTCCCCACATGGTATGCAGGCTCCCCACGGCCGCAGCTCTCATTAATGCTGCTCTGGCTGGCTGATGAGGCAAGTGGCAGCCGGCTCCCAAGCCCAGATGAGTTTTGTAGACAGCAGGGAATATTTATCCAACATGGAGGGGATGTAAGTACAAACAAAGAGGGACCATACAATTACTCAGGCATTGCACAGGGCCAGTCTCATTAGACGGTCTCCCTGACAGGAATTAATCTGAAGTGACAACCCAGGGAGCAATTTAGCAAATAGGTCTGGGGCCTGGCCCAGTGCAAATTTCAGGGAGACCCCTGAAATTTGTCTGGCATGTAGACTCAGCCTGCTCTGAGGAGGGGAAAGCCAGGAATAAAGCTGGCCCAGTTCTGGCCTGAGCCTGTGCATGAGAAGGTACAGAGGAGACAGCAGCCTCAGGTCGCCTTGAGGGGAACAATGAAGATTAAACTTTCCTGCTGCACCAAGACCTTCTCCTTCCTCTTTCTCTTGCAGCCTCAGGTCACAGATGGGTTCCAGCTCATTAAGTGCACAGTTATTCTGCCACAAAAATCCCCCAAAACCATAACCACCAGCCCAACTTAGATCTTTCCTCCATGATGAAACCTGCTTGCAGAATTAGATGGCTTTTCATTTCTCTTTAATGTTAGAGCAGAGCCCTGGGACGGGTATAAAATACATAGAGAGAAACAAGCAACTTAAAAGGCTTTTTATTTTTTAAGCAAAGATCTGGTTTGGGGAGGCTGCTTTGAATCCCCAAGCAATGAAAATAATTTTCAGTTGGAAGGCAGTACTTCAGAGCCTTTTCTACACAGCAAGAATACATGGAAGAAAAAGAAGTTGACCAAACAAATAGCCCTAAAGCCTTGTGGCATCTGCCCACAACCAAACCACCCAAGGTTGTGACCTCATCGAGGTCCCTGGGTAAGGTGGAGCAAGGTGGTTGGCATTTGGATCAGTTGCCTTGCAGCAAGAAGGAAAAACCAGCCAAGCTGTCAGGACAGACGGCTGTGAGGCCCTGCTCTTCTTCACTGGGCACGTTTTCCCCTCTGAATTGTGGTCAGCAATGCCACTGCCTAAGCCCACCTGAACTGTACCCTCCAGGAAATGACAGCCTCTCTGCTGGGACATAGAGTAGAGGCTTCACAAGAAGCTTGCTCCAAGTTGCTATCATATGCACTTTGCCGGGTCAGTGGCTCCAAGCTGTCAAGCTGCTTATATGGTTTTAATCAAAAGTTAATTCTTATTCTGCTGGCACCGGTGCGTCTGTTGTGCCACTCAGCCTGCTCTGCAGCCCTGGGAACAATCAGCTCTGGTGGAAGGGCATCTGCCCATCTTGCTGGGAGCCCCCACACATTGCTTAGGAAACCAAATTCCCCCAGACTGCTTGCAATCCCCCCAGTAATGCCCTAGGAAGCTTCTGAACAGGAAGAATTGGAGGAGGCACGGTGCCAGCCAATTAATAAGCAGCACTCTGACTCTCACCCAGCCCCAATTTCAGCAGCTGCAGCAAGCAAATTTAATTCAAGCATTCCCAGGTGCCTTGCAAAGCATCCTGCTACTTGGGCATCTTCACATTACATATGCCAAGAGCTCATTGAGCAAGCCAGGGAGTGTGAAATGAAAACCAGCAAACTAAATTGCAATCAGTGGGCATCCCAGTAGGTTGCCTTTTGGATTCCAGCTCAGCAAGAGTTAATTCTCATCTTTTCATCCCCTCTTCCCCCTGACAGCCCCTTACTAACCCAAGACTGCAGGCTGCCACGTTCATTCATCCTGAAGAGCCCTTGCCATGACCACTGGGGCTGCAGAACTCCAGGGACTGGGGGAGAAAGTGGGCTGGGCTGGCTGGGTGAGCTTTCCCCAGCTTGATGCTGGCAATAAATCACTTTTGTCTGGCCACGTGTAAGGCCTGTTTCACCTAAGGAGAATATTCCACTCCAATCCGAGCTCTCTAGGAGGATTTTTGTGCCACCACAGCTGGTGCCTGGAAAGCCAGCATGTCCAGCGAGGAGTGCGCACAGGCAAACAGCAGCTCCACACTCAGGCAGAAAAATCCCCTTTCTTAAGAGCTCTCCAGTCAGTAACACTTTTAGGCTTTTGGGCTTTTCAGTTATATTCGCTAAGGCCACTATGTTTTGCAGTCCAACAATGGAACAGAAGGATGCACGGCTTAGTCCAGGGGCCCCAGCACAGAATAAGATGTGATAAAGCAGCAGAATCTGCAGGACATGGGAGAGGGTGATGGAGCAAGGGAAGGAGTGAAAGGTCAGAAGGTGGCACAAGGCTGGAGCCTAAGTGAGATGCCACAAATGAAAACACCAGGAAGGCAGCACATGAACAGAGGGAAGCAGCAGGCTGGATGTGATCCTCTGGGACAAGGAGATGAAAAGGACTCCATGAGACCTCAGTATGGCTCATGGAGGTGGAGAGCTCACCATGAAATGCAAGTGTTTTCATTGGAGAAAAGCCAGGAGGAGGCAATACCATGAAAACCTTTTCCAATGTGTCTTAGTTTCAGCCAGGGAAGGGTTCATTTTTTACAGCAGTATCACAACAAAGTGTTTCCTTCTCGTGCTTGGTGGAAGTGGGATCAAAGCTTTCCTCACTCCTCCTCTCTCTGCCTTTCCTTATTCAGTCCCAGGCCACCAGGATGACACCTGTAGCCATTTCTAAGAGCTTTCCCATACAAATGACTGGGCTACAGCTGAGCCTCAGTGTCATGCTCCTCTAAAACACAACACTCAGCAGTCACAGCTACATCGTGATGCTGCAAAGCAGTAATAGCAGTAACCAGTGGGGTATGAACCAAACTGGGTGAGTGTGTTTAGATTTGCACGGCGCTCAGCTCCCTCCATGTTGTAACTTAAAGCAGAAAAGGGATTTTCCCTTCTCTTGATCCCTTTTAGTAGGAGCTCAAAGAAGGATAGAACCAAGATTACTTTTAGACACTGTGCAAACAGGAAAAAACCCTCAATTTACTGGAGAAGGATAAAACCCACAAATTTGTTCATTGAGTTGCAGTGCTGATAATAGCAAAACTTGGCTCAGAGGGAAGATCTACTATGACAAACTGCCTTCATTATTAGAGGCTCCCCCGGGTCCTGTATTATTATTAAGTACTGACAACGTGCTCCATACGGTGTGAGTAACAAACAAAGGCTGTCCCACCCCAGAGAGCTCACAATCAAATGGAGACATAAAACTGGAGCCTACTGTGCAGAACTGGAGGAAAGAGACACTTGAATCTTTTTAATTATTTTGTTTTCTATCTACAGTAAACAAAATTTTCCTTGCAAAATGCATTTGCTTCTCAGCTACCAGTGAATGGTACGAACTACCAATTTCACGTGTCCCCATTTCTCAAAAATGTTGAATGTGGGCGCTTTGCTGGACGTGGATGAAAGCACCTGGCAATCCTGCTAAGATAATGTGCTCCTTAAAAACATCAAACTCTTTTCCCTAACCTTCTCCAACCAGTGATGTCTTCAGATTTCACTCAGTTCTCTACCCCAGCCCCCAACCCCCAGTATGATTTTCCTTCAAACTCAGAAACCTTGAAACCCACTTCTCTTCCCCTGCAGAGTTCATACAGTCCAAACAGCTTAGTTAGTGTGACAGGATGAAAGCCCTTCAACACAAACAGCCATTGACTTTTTCCTGCAGTTCCTGCCTGGAGAGCTCTTCAGCTTATTCCCTTTTTTCCATATGAGTGAGGAGGATGGAATTCCACTCGTTTGAATCTTTGGCCTACAAAATCTACACCACCAACTAATGACTATAAGGCATTGTTCCCACTAAAATCTCATTCAAAACACTGAGCATGAATAGCCCAACGGGGGCCACAGGGCTTTGAAAGACCTCAACTGTACCCAGCCCCAGAGGTGAAAGTGAACACTGAGCTGTGCACTTGGCCTGTCTCTTCCATTCAGTGGGGAAGGTGCAAGACCACCAGGATCTGCCAATTTCATCGCTTTCAACTCTTAATCAGCAAGAAAACATTGGTGTAATTGCCTCCTGAAAGGCCATATGATGGGGCTGCAGGAGAGCAGACCTTACCTGCCGGACTTCCAGGCGGTACTTGAGGATGGGATCCACAGCATCAGGCTCCTTCTGGGTCCACTGCAAGACGTAAGAGTAATTCTTGGATTGCCTCTGGCTCAAGGTGGGGTTGGGAGTGTCATAGTAAAACTCTGGGCTATAAGCTTTTGCTGGAGGGGAAAAAAGAAAAAAGAGGGAGGAAAGTAAAAGAGTGGGATCAAGGGGAACAGAAATTACAAGGAGATGTGGTGAGAGTGGAAGAGCTTCACTCACCCAGCTTATTGACCTGCCTCTAACACAATGGACACCTTTACTTTGCACAAATGTGCCACTGTTTTCTGTGAATCACTACTGCTTTCAGAGCCTAAACTGCTGGGAGGATTAGCAGCCCTGCCACACCAGTGGGACATGACCAGCACCTGAGAAGGTGGGAACAACTCCAGTTCTCCAGCTGGAACCAGCTCTAATCTTTTCTCTCTTGCTTTGTAGTTTAGATTGAAGTAACAGCTTTAAACTGGCATTTCTCCTGTTTCATCTGCTGCTTTACAGAGACTCCTGCTAACAAACCCTGAGGAAAGATCATTTGGCCAGTAGGTCATAGGAAAAGTGTTATTTATCACACAGAGACCATGGCATTAAAAAGGAGACCTTGCTCCTTCTGCATCTCCCCTGCCTTGGCAACACAGCGCTCCAGCCTCTTTGTAACACAACAGTCAATTCGGCAGCAAAGAGGACACTGACCTCAGCCTGGGTAAAAGCAGTGGGAGCTTTGGCAGGGGCGGAGATGTCTTTTTCAAACCCACGTCTCTCCTTAAAAACAAAGTGCAGCTGGAGAAGGGAAACACAGAAGGAAAGAAGTACCAGAGAGAAAACGAGCAGTTCAGAGAAGAAGGGAGTACCTGTCATTTGCCCAGCAGTTTCTGTCCTGAATCACGACCAAACAGAATGTGAAGGCTCCTGCCATGCAGCCCAGCAGCTGGAGGACTAATGCACAGCGAGCACAGGTCTTACCCACAAATGGTTTTGCCCTATTTGAAATCACGATCATTTCGATCATTTCGATCATTTCACCCAGTGAACTTCAATTTTTGCCAGGTCCCGTCCTGAGCCAGGCAGGAGTTGGACCTGAATGAAAACTCAAGTGTCTGGGTTCAGGTCCAGTGTGAACCAGCAGAGACCAGAAAGATGTCTGGGTAGCAAGGGATGCTGGAGAGCAGAACAGGAATAAACACCATCTCCTCAGGAGGTCTGCTGCACCCTTCCATTGTAATCACCGGCCCTGCCATTCTGTGTGGTTATAATTAGGCTCGACAGGATTCAATGTTTATTTTTTATGAACTCAGATGTATAATATTGATATTTATTTCCAAGTCCTTTTTCTCTTATTATTTTTATTGACTTGAATTTTTGTGCAAGCAAGAAGTTCAGAACCACCTCAGAGACTAATTGCTGCTTATTCAACTTGTATTGACTATGGAAGTCAAGCTTTATAATGGATTTTGGAATAAAATCAGAACTGATGATAATCATCATCTTGTATGATATTAATTCATTATTAATTGATTACAAGATAGAAATAGAAGTTAGAAAAAACAGGTGGTTTTTGATAGAATTGCTGCATATCAAAATACTTACAGAACTTCCTTCTGGAAGCTTTTGCTACTGCTGGAAACTTTTGTCTTTTGCTTACAGCTGATGGGAAAAGCTGAAGATTATCCAAAGAGAAGTCTCTCTTTGAGGCTCTTCTGTGCTTGTGGCCAGTGAGGGAGCAGATGATGAACAGCAGGGGCTGCCCTGATAACTTCCTCAAGAGGAATGGGTTGGATGTTTCACTATCCTTCCAAAACATTTTGGAAAGCTAGTAACTCATCCATAGAATAAAATAATCCTATCCTGGTCATACATGTACTGTATTTTCAGTGCACCTGAACACCCCACAGTCAAAAATTAGTCACTTTCTGTCACATAGGAAGGTTTTTAGTATTTTTTTCCACAGAGAAGAAACAAAACCAAAAAGAGACCATGCCACTTTCTCTGCTCAAATAGGAAGGCTGTGGCTGATGGGAATTAAAACCCCAGCAATCCTGAGTCCAAGTAGAGCAGTCTAGTCACTGGAATATTTTTCAGGTTGCTCTACAGGCTCAGAAGGCCTAATTAATTTGTAACTGTCCAGGACACAGGCAGAGATGTCTGGAGTTGAACAGCTACAATCAGATATCAATGTCTTGGAAAAGGAGAAGGGATGCAGGAAAAATAAAGGCTTGCTGCTTTCCTGATCAGTGTCTCTAGGCATGAATCCTGCTTTCTGCTGAGTGGATCTTATCTGAGGCACAGCATGGCACACGGGATGCCAATGAGTATGTGTTGCTGCCACCAGCAAGAAATTCCTGGGAGCATTCCCAGGCTTGACAGGGATGCAGTTCTGTGATGGCTCATAGAGGGATTTGGTTTGCTGTCACTTAGTGATGTGAGAGTTACAAGCATATGAAAAGGGTAGAGAGGGAAAGCCAAAGCTTTCAAGCAAAACTCACTGCAAGACAAATGGCAGGAAATCTTAAGGGGTGAGAGCAAGGTCCTGAAAAGGGACCCAAATAGTAGAAGTAGTTTGGGTTCCCCCATTTCTGTAAGCATCCCAGAGTTACAGCATACCTGAGCTTTCCCAAACCCTAGGAAAGGCCTGCTTCAAAATCAGGCCTCTTTGGATGTCACTCATTCTCATTTTTTTCAACCCAGGCTTGAAAATATTATAAATTGGCCCTGGACTCAAACCTGAGTATTTGGACTGAATTTATTGCTTATTAAGGCAACTTCATGGGAGAGCTCTTCTAGAAAATTGTGCCCAAGTCAGTTGTGGGGTCATGGGAAAAGCAGATTTAATGATCAGCTGGAGAGGCCAGGTCAGATGTGCAGTTTTAGATGCTATAAGTCTGCCGTCCCTCTGTGCAGTTGCAAGTGCTGCAGAGGAGCCCTGTTACAGGGGATGATGGATTCAAAGAAAACTGTGAGCAGCAAATCTACTGTATACTACTGACCATTCCCAGCTCATGTTTTTTCTAGGAAGCACTGTATGATGCAAACAGACAGGAGTCATAGGGAAGGCATGGGAATACATAATACAGGTTTTATTTATTTCTTTTTGTTTCTTTCCTTGCTTTTAAAGAGGAAATCAGATGGTTTGAAGCCTCTTGGAGGGATGTACAGAGCTTTTCACTTCCCCTTGGTCAATACTTATCGATGATAGAGGTTGTCCAAGCTTCAAAGTTGATTGTGGCCTTGAGTTTAAGTCCTGTAAGTGGTCAAACACTGCTAAAATCTAACAGAGGTGAGCACTTAGTTGTTCCAGGTCCATCTGCCTAAATGATGGAGACAGATCTCCCTGCTGGCTTCTGGAAAATTATTCCTCTTGAACAGAATGCTGGGCACACAGGAAGCAATAAAGGCATTGTAGTGGCACCAGTTTATGAGGAGCAAGCTTCCCATGACTGTGGTATTCACATTCTCTGAACAGAGAGAGACATAATTCTCTCTCCCAGGATTTTTCGTGGGAAAGGCAGCGAGAAGCTCAGAGAAGAAGAGAAAACAATTCTTATCTCTTCTTGCTGCTCCTGTTGTTTGGCACATGTGGAATGTGTTATGGAGATTGTTTACTGAAGGTGATGGTTTGGATTGATTGGCCAATTAGGTCAAAGCTGTGTCGTGGCTGTCTCTGGACAGTCACAGGGTTTTCTTGAGAATCTCTTTAGCATAGTTATAGTACAGTATTAGTGTAATATAATACAGCTTAATAAAGCAATTGTTCAGCCTCCTGAATCATGGAGCCAGAGCACATTATTCCCTGACTGGGGGTCCCCTGCATCAATACATGACCCCATCCAACAGCTTGCTCTGATATGCATCCTGTGACTTACCAGACACCTGGAAGAGGCAGGTGGAGACCCCCACGTCATTGGAGATGCTGCACTCGTAGTTCCCGCTGGTCTCCCGGCTGACGCTGTCCACCCTGAGCTCCGAGTAGTCCTGCTGCTCTGCCAGGGGCTGCGCCAGGAGGCTCCCGTTGAAGCGCCAGACGGAGGTGGCCACCTTCATGGGGCTGCCCTTGAGCATGGTGCAGCGCAGGGTGACGCCGTGCCCCATGCCCTGCCGCACGTCCTGGAAGGCCGGCTCCACCACGGGTGGGACTGGAGACCCAAGAGAGCAACAGACAGGGATGCATCAGGGAGCAGCTGCCTCACCCAGCACGGCCACCCCGAGCACCTCTGACAAGACAGGTACCCATGATTTCCAAGGGGCTGGAGCCAGGATCCATCACACCAAAAGCAATAGTCATCTGACATTCCCTTCTGACTGGGCTGGGGCCACATTCTACCTCTCTCCCACTTATGAGGCAGGGGTGACCTTTAGCAAGCACTCATCCCACACTGAGCACTGCTTGGAGGAACTACCAAGCTCTGCTCTCTCAGGTGAGAACTGCAGCACCAGCGGCTGCATCACAGCTTGGGTTCAATCCTCAGATCTAATCAGAATGACTGGTCCTGTAATACAGCACAAAATGCACTCCCTGAGCAGGCAGGTAAGTTCCCAAGCAGTCCTTTCTTCTTGTCAATATTTGGCAGGGTTATCAAGGACACTGTGTTTAGATGGAGGGATCTGCACCAGCTCTCCCCATGGACCTGAAAGGGTTTTGGAGGGCCCCTCCCAAATACATCAATACAACACATCACAGACTGGCTACAGGGACTCTGGGTCCTATTTTTATCTCTAGCAACAATTCCCTGATGTTGGGAAGTGAGTCACATCTATCCATGTCAGCTTCTCTGCCAGTAGTGTGAGAATGGGAATGGTGATGTGTGCTCACCTCCTCAGCAAAGGGAGACTACTATGTCTTTTGCAGTTTTTTAGCACTTGTAAAAATTTATGGGAACCTCATGATTTGGGCATGGTTGAGGCACAGCAAGGAGAAAGTCGAATTGGTACTGTTTGGGTTATTCCTTATTTAACGCAATGAGAGAGGACTTAAATCCCCACTGTCTCTGATAGACATGTTTCACTTGCAATAAACTCTTAATTAAAACTTTACAGTGTGGGGATAAACAGAAGCTCTCCATCTAAAATGAGAAAAGCGTCCTGAACACAAAACAGCTGTTAGCCTGAATGTGAGAGGGAGAACTGATTTACAGCCGTTTCAGCACAATCACAGCTGACCTTCTCCAGGTTCAAAGCAAGTGCTCTTCCACAGTTTCTATGCCCTAGAGATCTACAGAGCATCTGCCTCCTCTAAAGGTCCACAGAGTTGCCAAGTACAGCCCAGCCCAAAAACATGCAACCCCCAGCATCTGCAGTGCCCCAGACACGGGTGCACCAACAACCATGGGTCCCTCTGCATCCCTGCTGCCCTCAAAAGAGCTGTGCTGGGAAGGGCTTCAGCACACCAGTCTCCTCCCATAGCCTGACCCCAGCAAGTCCCAACAGCTCTGTGACACCAGTGACATCTCTATCTTCACCACAGATGAAGGTGCTGCATGCACGCAGTGTCCCATCTCCAGGGGGCACAAATGCATCTGTGGGTATCCCGTGTACAACCACCCCCATCATCCCCTCCACCTGGCACCTGACGTGGCTGATTGCCTTCCAGGTACCCTGTTCTCAGCTCTGTCTTTGGGCCCTTTGCTGTGCTTAGGTGGATTAAAAGCAGCCCTGCCCGAGCTGGGGCTGCCGTGCTGAGCGGCACGGTCAGCTCATTAGGGATGGCTTTCCTGGGGATGTGTCTCTGCCAGTGCTTCGAGTGCTGACTTGCCTTTGGCTCGCACGTCTCCCACCTCACAGTGAGAATTATGTGAGAAGTTGTTTGATTAGACCTAGTGCCGTGCATGTATCATCTCCATCCCTAGCTGCTATCCCATTTCTTCAGTCACATCTGATCCTTAATTGAAGCCAGTGGGGTCTCACATTATAATCTAGGACAGCTGGTGATATAGGGAAAAGAAAGAGAAAAAGGGGAGAGAAGAAAAAAAGAAGGCTCAGAAAAATGGCACAGCCACTTCAGATGTACTCAGAGCAGTCTGTCTCCTGAGGAGGAGAGAGAGGGGTTGGAAAGCAGCTTCCCTCACTGAATCTAACTGTGACAGGTATGGGGCTGGGACAGAGGAAAAGGTCTGAAACTGGACAATGTGCCACCTGCAAGGATGTGCTGCAAGGAAAGTGCCCTCCTGGGCCTCACTGTGGGAGTGTCTGGGGCTGGTAAAGGGTCACAGAGGAACAGGGCTGGGAAGCTCCAGAGGCTTCCTTAGGTCACTGGAACACCAGGGCAGCCAAGGATACAGAAGATATTTCGTCTTCTTCAGCTGGAAAATGGGATTTACTTGATTTGCACTGGGACAGGCTCCAGGACTGTGTTACCATCTTGCAAAGGGAATGTCTGAAAGTGTCTATCAATTAAAAATTGATTATATTTTCTCCTCTTGTCTCTTGCACTAGAAAACACCCAATGAATATTAACTCTCCAGGTAGTCCTGGAGTTCCTGGGTTTTCTGGAGAGACAGCTGAAGCAGGTTATCCCATCACTACAAAGTATAAAGAACTACACCAAGGGTCAGTTATTCCTTAAGGTTCCCAATGAATATGAAAACAAAGGAAGGTCAACAGCAATTACAGAGCCAGACATCAGCTCTGGCCTCCAATGCCTACTGGGGAGCTCACACTTGTTCAAGGAGGTTAAACACAAAAGGCAGACTCACCACAAAGGCAGGGATTCAGTCCATAAAACCTGACTACTAACAACACAGCCTTTTCTGTTTCTGCTCTTTTTCTCTAGCTTAAAGGCAAAGGAAAGCTTGTTTAAATGAGCTGGTGCTGCTACTCCCCAGAACTGGGAACTGAACAGCTCCAGTACACCTGACATGGAGGGCTGTCTTGGAGGAGAGACCTGTGACATCAGCCCTGCACAGACACCTTTAGGGAGCTGCAAAAAGGATAATGATTTTCAAGGTGCTTCTTACACTCACAGGGAAGCAGCATTTTTGCTGGCTGTAAGGAAGTTGTATTTGGCTATTCTGGCTTGCTAAGCTGCTATGATGCTCTTTAAGTTTTTAGCCCAGTTCCAAAGGTGAGTCCTCGTCCAGAGGCTCCTCAAATTCCTTCCTGTATCTCCCTTGAAATCCAGCACCTGTATCAGAAGTGCTCTTTTAAGCAGCTTCCACATTGCAGGCAGCAAGTTGCTAGGCTTCCAGAAGGTAAAAAAACCTCTGTGCACATAGAGAACTTCAGGATCCCTTGGCAAGAAACACAGCAAACAATTATAGACAATTACTGTTCTCTCTCAGCACACAGCTTAATTCTAGAAGAGCTTGCTGGCAACAGCAGTGATGAAAGGGGTAAAGAGGCAGTGTTGAAGTGAGGGTCCTTCACCAGCCTTGTTGAGATGCTGCTGCTGCAAAACACAAGGCAGGGTGCTCTGCCTTTGCAGCAGAATTAGCTGGTTAGGAGCAATTCCAGTGAGCCAAACACAGGCAACCTACTCCAGTGTGCCAGGCAGCCTAAAGCAAAGCTGGGCTGCAGGCAGCTCCTCCTGTGGGCCAGAGCAGATGCTCTGCACCGAAGGGCTGGTGAGCTAACATGGCTCACAGTGAGGAAGGGCAGCGGAGAGGGAAGTACAACAGTGAGATGTCAAGCACCAAGGAGTGCTGCTTTGCGTCCCAATAGCCTCTTATTTCCTTAATTTTACTGCAAATAACCAAAACAGAAATGCTGATCCTGCTAGGTGAGTCAGAAGTGTCTTCTCACAGTTTATAGTTATAGCTGCTTGGTTTAAGTCTGTTTTAGTTTTAGCCTTGAGAAAAGGTAAAACTAAACTGGGGATTTTCCTTACAAGAGCTCAACGGAGAGACCACAGTCTCTCCTTTCACTGTCACTGTGCTGTCCTGCTTGGGCATAGCTCAGCAAGGGATACTTGGCCTTTGCAATGCTCTCAGATTGCTGCAGGTTCCCATCAAATTCAGATGCCCCCCAGAAGGCAGGGATGTTTTTTTCACCAGTGATGGAAGTCAGAGCATCCCAGGATAGCAGAGATGCACTTTGAACCTTTTTACTTGTGGGGTAAATAGAGAGAGAAAAAAAATCCCTTGAATTAGAAACTGGCAATGTTGTCATGAGGCTGCTCAACCCAGTATGGATGAAAGGCAAAGAAAGGCTCCTGTTGAAGAGGACTTATGCATAGAAATCAGTGACAAGCTTAAAGACAAACCAGGATCTGCAGAACAGGGGAGCATTGAGTGAACGGACATCACACAAATTGTTCAGGCAATAGTTGAGAAGGTTGAACATCCCAGACATCACAGGACAGCACTACTATGCAAGACACATGTAAATTCCACTTCCCCACTGCAGTTTGGTAACAGTGAATAGCATAACCTGACCAAATCTCAAATGCTGGCTTGTTTTGGAAAGGTTGTCAGAGCTAGGGAGCTCTCTCATAATCTGCTTTCTGACTCACAAGCAGCCCTGTCCCCCATGTAGCCATGTACAGCTGACAACAGCCATCTCTGTGGGTGGTGAGCTGCCAGCATTGTACCACCAGTGTCTGCAGCTGCCATGGGCTGCTACATTCTTATTTTGCTACAGGAATTTATTTCCCACAACGCCCCCTCTGCTGCAGAGACCACCACAGCACAGCAATGTCATGGGGAAAAGGAGAGGCATGAAGAGAAAGATGCCCTGATCAAGGTCACACACATACACAGATCAGACAAAAGCAGCGCAGGAGTCCATCCTTACTTTCACTATCCCTTGCATATTGGGATCCATATTCTGGTCCTTCCACTCTTAGCCCAGAACTCCCTGTCTGTGAGAAATACCCTCTCCTCTATCCTCCAGAACCAGTCTTTAAATTTTTATTTAAATCTAGACAGTGCAGTATGTGACACGAGTGATGAAAATAGCAAGCTGTGCTGGATTAGAAAGCTGCTTAATTTCAGCAGCTCTCATCCCACCCTACTGACTGACTGCCTCAAAGCTTAGCCATGCATCACAGCACCAGTGGGACTCCTGACCTTGGTCTTCACCATGTGCCTTGGTGAGACCCAGCTGACCACCCATTTGTAGGACTAGCATTGCAAACAACACACAGATAACCTGGCATGACAGACTGCACAGAGTGGTTAGTTACAGTTCTTAGCTGTGTCTCGTTATCCAAAGAAGCTAATGACAACAGGGAGTCATTTTTCTCTAGAAAGCAAATCAGCACAGGCAGCAATTTGGACCTTTTGAGACCTATATGAGTCTATCCAGCATCCATTTAATTTCTTATAGGTATCCTTTTGCAGACTGCTGGATGCAGTCTTCCTTAATCTTCTCTAGGCAACCAAAGCAACCTCAGCAAGGGATGCCTCCCTTTTCCAACCCTCAACCCCATAACCTGGGGCAAGAAAGATATCACAGACAGCAAAGATGCTGCAACCCTTTTCTCATAGCAGGAAGAAAATTCCATGGTTTCAGTCCAGGAGAGACCAGAACTCTGTACCTGAACAAAAGAGAAGCTCTTTTATTGTCACAGGGCTGGGAAATCACAGCTGAGCAATTCTGTTTCTTGCAACTGCACCTACACCCCATACCCTAGGAACACACATTAGGCACCAACAGTTTTCCATGTGGAGACAAATATCCAACCCATATTTGCAAGCCCAGTCTCATGTGCTTGTTTAATATATAATTGAGTAGTTAGAAGAAGGGAGATACAGGAAGGCTTGCTCAACCTGCTTCAGCTAAAAGCCAAATCTCATTCTTTTATCTTATATGGCTTTTACCTTTGCACTTCAGTCTCTCCATGCATGAAGAGATAAAACATGTGGGTTTTGCATAGTGCTTGAAAGCCAAGTTGCAAATATTGTTATTTCAAAGAAAACAAATTTGTTTGAGTGAATTTTCTGCTAGACAAGTGAGTGCAGGGTCTGAAGAGGAAGGGCTCAGAGAATGCTTAGTTCTGAGCTAGTTGACTGCTCTTAAAAGAAGAGCAAATGAAATGTATTCACTACCAGCTTTTCTGCTTTCCTCTTCCCTGAACTTTCCAAGCCAATTAGCTCAAACAGTCTTCACCTATTAATAAAGAGGGATTTACTAAAGGATTTCCTCTTCTGCATGATGAACTATGCTGGTTAATACATGAGACCCCTTGCTTGCTTTACAGAGTGCTTTGAAGAAAGTTCATCCTGGGTGGGAATTTCCAGACCTTTAGCCTCACAGATAGGCCTCCTCAAAAAAAGATCTGTCCCAGACATGCTGGAATGCCACTCAGACTCACTGCCCAATTAATTCACACTAACAAGATGCTACAAAGACAAGTATTCTTCTGCAGTGTAAAGCCACCCCATTCCCATGCCTCACCTACCTTCCAGTGTCTCATTTTAAAACAGTGCACTTCCCTAACTGAAAAAGATAAGTAGAAAAAGATGCTGCATGTACAGAAAACACATGCACATTTATATGTGAACTGCATGCTGCAAAGCCTTCCCCCCTTGCTGCATACACCACCCAACCAGCCAAGCTGTTCACTGGAGAAATACAGAGGATGAGAGTGGACATTTCAAAACTAATAGCCCAAAGTACTGCCAGACCAATGGCATAACCCCAAACTTAGATTTTTTTTTTCCCCCAGATTAACATGAAAATATTTTCTCTAGCTCCCAACCAAGTTCACTAATTATAACACAGTGAAGCAGCATGACAGCCAGGGTGGTTCTGCCCAGCCTTCATTCTCCTGCCCACACACATACCCACAAGAGGGGAGCCCTCCCATGTGTAGCAGTGCCAGACCACCAATGCTTCACTCAGGTTCTGCCCGTCTTCCACAAGATAACAAGGTGTCACCTCATACCCATGCATCTGTTATTAATGCCTCTGTTTAACAAATCGGGCTGGCAGTGACACGCCACTCCCAACAGCATATAAATAGTTTAGATGCAAACATTCACTAACAGCCAACCAATGATATGCTTTGCCCAAAAGCATCCTATATGCATTAACTTTTGGCAGAGAAACAGTTATCTTACTATTCAATAATTCATAGGTGAGCTACTCAGCTGGGCAGTTCTGGGAATAAAGCAACTCATTGCCAGTGCAAACGAAGGAAAAGAACAAAAACCCAAAACCAACCCCACAAAAAAGAATAAATTAGGTTTTTCCAAAGCAAAGAATCCACATATTTCCTCTTACTTCAGAGTTTATCAGTAATTTTTCTTACTATCTAACCTAATTCCCTTGCTGAAGTTTAAGCTTACTGCAAGTCCTCCCCATAGGTGTTTTCATGTCCTAGTAATCAACTCTGTACTATCCCCAGGGTGTAAAGAAGGGAAAATAGAGGGAAAACAGCTAATCTATGAAGTTCATCATCCTAGTACAGGCCCTCCACATTCCTGAGAAAGATTTGGAACAACTGGGAAAGGACTGATAACCTCCCCTCCCCAAGTTTGACAGCAAAGCTGGTGCTAGCTGAAGCAGGACTTTAAAGCCCAAATTTATCACATTTTAATTCACTGAAACTATCATCTTAGGAATGCCATCTTCTTCCAAGGCTGTTAAGTGAGAGGGACATCTCCAGAGGATGATTCAGATGGCAGGAATTCCTAGCTGGCATACGAGCCTCTGTCCTGCATGTGCACAGGGAGCTTAAGGTGATGCCAGCCCTCCCAGCTCTGCTAGGTGGGATGAATGCAGAATGAATGAAATGCATTGATGTGGCCAGTGCCCCCCTTCCCCATGAATCTCTCACGAACTCCCAGTGCCCCTTGTTTGATGAGTTGATCAGTAAGCTGAGTCTAACACACACCTGAAACCCAGGCAGTGTATCCTGCTCTTGGACAGGAGACACCTCCTGTGCTCCAAGTGCTGCGTGCCACAGCAGAGCTCACCTGGCCAGGAAAACAGGCACCAGCCTGCACATTCCCCATAGCAGACACACTGAGAAATCTCTGGACTCCAGGAAATGTCCAATTAGTGCCACCACCGGGGCTCCTGTCCAGAGAATGCAGCTGCCTCCTACAAGGAATTGTCTGAATTCCCCCTTGTCTCCTGGAGGCGAGAGCACCCTCAACCAGAGGAGCAACTGGGCAGAGGTGACTGCTGCCTCCAAGCATCAATCCAATAGCTCCTGTTCCATTGCCAGCTGCCATAACAATTCAATTACTTCCATATATTTACACCCCTTTAATAAAAGAACTGAAATTTAAAAGCAGGGAGGCTGCAGGAGAAAAGTACCTCTGAGGACTGCAATCCTGTCAAAATAGAGAAGAGCCCCTGCCTTAGAAATGCAGTTATTGTCAGGGCTGCAGGGCATCAGAGTCTTCTGCTCACAGCTGGACCACAGCATTACATCAACTTCTGTTTTCAGTTTGAAAACTTAAATTGAGACCACAAGACAATCCCTCCACAGCTGCTTTCCAAACAGGCAGGCAAAGTGAGAGGCAGCACAGCCAGAATCAGAAACACTGATTAAAAAATCAGACCTGCTTTAATGTTAGTGAGGTGGGACCAGAGCTGGAAAGGGAAGAGATCCAAGTCAAAAAGAGCCCAGTAGGGGAAGGAAGGCCATCCAAAGCAATTAATATAATCAAATACTAACCACCACTCCTTAATATGTTTACTTTGAAACCTTTGTTCACAGTAACAAACAAAAAGGATGTGTGGGGCAAAGCTAGACCAGGAAGACTTAATATAGGGGTTCACCATTTATCTACAGAGTGGAAAGAAGACAAGCTTCCCCACACAAAACAGGCTGTTCCTCAGCTTCTCCTTCAGGCCTAGTGGGGAATTTGGACCAAGGATGAAGAATTCTGTGTAGAGCAATGCTCAGTTCTCCATCACTTCTCTATCTGCTACCTCAGAGTTCTGCTGCCAGTTGTTTAATATCCTGCTCTACAAACTGCCATCATTACCCCAACTTTCCATCCTTCACCCTTGATTGGTCTTGATTCATCTGAGGAAGATGACGACAATGAAAACGTAACTGTTCCGAAAGAGGTTGAAAGGATGCTCAAACTAAAAGATTTATGGCAAACACTCAGGCTCATAGATGAAACAGCTGAGGTCAACAGATATCAAAGCAATTTTTCCCATAAGAATTAATGTAACAAGGGGGGCAGTGCATACAGGAACTCAAGAAATGCATGCAATTTAAAAACATGGGATCAGTATATATAGCAAAGAGAAAGGAGAGGCAAGAACATTTTTTACTGTAAGCATTTTTACTGTCATTCTCTGGATGGTTACTGCTTCATCATTGTCATCATCATTTTGGGATGAATCAAGGTAGATAAAATCAATCATGGGCAAAGGATGGAAAAATGAGGATGGGTTCAGGAGGTCTTCAGATGAAATGGCTGAGGTCTTTCAGAACAGTGACTGACTTCAAAAAGCCAGCTGCCAAACAGCCACAATCTGTGCCATCTGTACATCCTGTTTTTCCCCTCCATGCTTCACGCCATCACCTGCACACATTTAAAAGATGTGACATCCATAAGGACCTATGCCCAACTCCTCCTCTATTAATTAATTACTAAAAAAATACTTTATCTGTCTATTAGTACTGTCATAGTTTTTCATGAACGTACCTTCAACAGATTGTTGGTTACAGAGAATCATCTCCCTGCACTTTATTCCACAAGATGCTGCCTGCCTTTGGAGGCAGCAGAGGATCTGGCAGTCCCATTTCTTCAGGAATGGGTAATATCACCCACCTCAGAGAACGATATGGACTCAAGCTGTAGAGGACTTACTCCTGCATTGGGAACTCTCTGTTTTCTCTTGATGCTGGCTCCATGTTTCCCAAGGCACACCAGCTCTGCTGCTGAAGCAGGTGCAGCCCTGCAGCCCCTGTCTTTCCTGCATGAGGGAGACCACTTTCACTTCTGAACTCACATGTGTTGTGGGCTCCCAGAAATCACTTTTCAGGGCTTGGGGTCTCTTCTGCAGCAGAAGGCACAGAAAGGAGGCCAGTGAGAGAGCTGGCAACCATTCAAGGACAGCAGCCTGCTCCTCAACGTCCCCATCTGGCTATCGGCTCTGTCCCATCTCCTCTGGACCTGGATCAGGAGAGCAAAGTTTATTAAAAGTCTCATTCACAGGATAAATCTGATCTGACATTCGATTTTCCATGGCTGACCTCAAACTGGGCCAGTACAGCAGAACTCTTTGGATGAGCAGCATCCCTGCAATGTAGGCCTAACTCCTACATTCACTTCTTTGTGTTGGCCAAGGAGAGCTTCAGTTCCAGCCAAGGTGAAACACAGGACGAGTGGGAAGGGCGACCTATTTCTTCTTCCAATTCTTGGATTTTGGTCCAACACATACACATCTGAAATTGGTTCCATTAGTTTTCATTATTCTCATTCTCAACTCTCCTGGGACACAAAAGTTAAGGCTGTTTCCTTCCTCATTCTGACTCACTGCATCAGGATCTGAAAGTGGATCCTGGCCTGAGTCAATCCACCAGCAATCATCATTCTGAGGGGCTGCACCAGCACACACTGCAGCACAGCATCCTGCTCCTTCTGCCCTCTCTGTAATAAATAATAATATCTCCCAGAATCAGCTATCCCAGGTAAAAAGGACATTTGAAACCAGCTTCAGCAACATTTGCTGAGACATACCACTGTAGTAGGCAGGAATTAAATATAATTCTGCATACAGCTTTGGAAAGAACATGCGTGGACTTAAATCTGGAAATACTTGTGGCTAAATCTGTGATACAAGCCAGAGAAGTAGGAAAGACAGACTATGTCTGTTTGTAAGACTCTGGCTAGGTCTATGTACCCTGATCTGAATTCATCAGTACAAAAATGGTAGACTATCAACCGATCATAAAAATCTTAAAAATGACACAGAAAGTAGTAAAATATCTACTTTCTGTAGAAAAGGGATCTTTTCTGTAGAAAAGGGAAAATTTTGTCCAGCTGGACCATTGAGGGAAAGTCTGTGATAGCACCCTGTGAACACCAGAGGAGATAAAATTATTCTGTACCCTCCATGCAAGCACTGCCTATGGAGGTACAAACCAAATCATTGGGACAACCTGAGCAGATGAAACCTCAGAACAAACAGCAATAAACCTCTTTATTCCTCACTGATTCCATAAAAAAACTCATGGAAGATGAATGTGGGATGCAACCTTCCAAGCTAAAAATGAATGATGATTAATATGGTTTTATGGGTCCTTGGCAGACAAACCGGGTTGTGTTTGAGAAAGCAACAAGAAAAGTAACTATCTTGTCATAACATCCTCAGGCTTTGGAAAGAACCTGGCTTACTTCCACACGACAGACTAATTGAAGATGTAATACTACTCAAATGCAGCCCACATTAAGCAGATTAAAAACACATTAACTGAGAGAGTTCAAAAAGAAATTTTAAATGGCTACATGCACCACTGGGATCTCTCTAGTGAGAGGGAACGCCTATTCTAGGAAGACATCTCTAGAAAGAACCCACATGAACCTCTTAAACTGATGCTGTTTCACATCTCCATCAAGGTCAGAGATCCAGACAGCAGCTTGGCAAAGCTAAAGGATATCAATTATAAAGCACCCTGTTCAGGCTGTGTAGCCAACATCACACATGACCACCTTTAGTTTTTGAATGACCTCACATCTGTTTGCAGCTGGTGTGGCTGGGTGCACACTTTTGCACATCTGGCTTGGGCTGTGCTTCCTCCCCTCCCACACAAAGGCAGCGATAAGTGGCAATCACCATCCCTAAGCTCCTGTGTCAATACAAGAACCAACATTTCTAGAAGATACAAAGCACATAGCAGTAAATGATAAAGAAGTACCTCTTACAGGACAATTTGGCTTGCCTGATGGAATAATCTTTTGGGAACTTCATTCGATTTGTCCTGGATATTGGCAGAACCACAGAATATTTGGGGTGGTAAGGACCTTTAAAGGTGATAATGTAAAGGTTCTTGAAAGAAAACTGTTGAGGAAAGAATGTGTCACTCTTGCAAGGAAAGAGACAATGACTCCAAGAGGAGCCTGAGTTAACATAACCCATTAACATCAGCTTTCAGCTTAATTCTGTGGTCCAAAGATGTCCAAATCCTTGGATGATTAAGCCAAAGCTCGCTAAACATATTGTGAGATGGGCATCACATCTGCACTGGTGAGATAATTTCTGAAAGCCTGTTTAATACATGTGGCCATGCTGACAGAATGATGTTGAGAAAAAATGAGAAGAGGGCTATAAAAATAAATATAGGGTTGGAAAACATGCCTTGTGGTGAATAGCTAAAGAGACTCTTTCTGGATTGCATACTGAAAAGGCTAAGAGATTACTTGTTCTGGTGTCTGAGACTACATGAGGAAGAGACTGCTGATAACAAATAGCTCGTTATGTGAGAAGACAAAGGCATAAAAAGAGCTTGTAGCTGGAAACCGAAATGAGACAGGCTTAGATTAAGTAATGACAACAGAACCACAAGAGTAAAAAAACACTGGAACAACTTACTGAGCAACACATTGAATTCTCTGTGACTTCAGGGTGTGAGGAGATGCTGCACTGAAAATGTACAAATAATCCAAGTTTAGATGTACAAAGGTAAACTCTCCTTGTTCCTCAGCTCCATCAGTGATAGGGACTATGCCTGGCATATAAATAAGTCTCCTGTCCAGACAAACAGCACAAAATGATAAGAAAGAGATTCAAAGAGCTCTTGTTTTCTCATAGTGATTGGGAAGCTGGAGTCACGGCATTTTGGAAAAGCAGATTGGAGAACATAAGCTTCCCTAAAGGGTTTTTTAAAAAAAAAAACCAAAAAAATCCCAACACAAAACCCAACTCTTTCTTCCTTTCTTTAAAATAGTTTCATTTGCATTTTTTCATTATATGTGTAAGATGGTTCCTAGGAAGTGAATCAGTATGAAAACTCACCCACTTCCATGCATAAGTTTGGACTTTTGCAGAGCCTCGTTACTAGCAGTCAAAGGGGAAAAGAAAGATTTCCAAATCACAAAACCCTATTTTGAGTTGCTCTGTTTTCCTCTGGTTGAGCCAACTGCTGCCATTTTCTTGTCCCTTTAGATCTACTACAGTCTCTCCAGCAACCACCTTAGATGGAGGGCTGCTCACTTTCCCTCCAGCCCCATTTCTCTGTTTTACAGCATGCCAGAATGTTGGCTGAAGGGCCTGTATTATGCATAAATAATGAACTGCTCAGAAAATCCCAGCAGACTCAGTGCTATTAAGCTCATCTATATTGCATTCAGTTATTAGATACTGTGTTCTAGCTTGTGATTAGGACAGCAGAGTATCTCCTTGCAATCAGCACTTCCTAAGGAAAATCCCTGTTCAGTGCAAATGCTACTGTCACTCATTGTTCTCTTGACCTCAAGCACAGCCACTGCTGGGAACCTCTATTGGTTCTGGCATTCCCAACAATTCCTCCTGTGAAATGCTTGGCTGAATTTGCCCCAAAGTTGTAGCATATTTGCATGAGATTTGCAGCACTGGTTTCATTGCCTGTGAGAGCAGGTCACAATAGATCAAGGATCTTATTTTTCTTTCCACCTCCTTTCAATCTGGACTACCTGTAGAATTTGAGATCTCAATCTCAATCCCAAATTGCCATTTCGGTCTAGCAGTAGGTTTAGGGTACAGGGAAGAACTGTGAAGGCTACACCTGCAGGGGTACTGGGACTGGAAAAGGCTTGCCAAGTAGAGCACAACACTGCACCAACATTGATCTCTCCACATATTTCTTAATCTGTGCCACCCATGGTACTGGGGGCCTCAGGCTCTGTCCAAAGCTGCAATTAGTGGTAGGGTTCAGAGAAAAAAAATGCCTACAGGTCCAGGGATACTGGGGCTGGAAAGCCTGCATTTCCAGGAATCAAAAAATCCCAGTCACAAGTGCTGCTCCCCAGTGCTCAGCGTCAAAGACAGCTCTGTTTAATCTTTATCAATTATCTGAAATAGTCAGATTGCAGTCAGTTTGCAGACACACCAGTTTGGGTTGGGGTATCAATCTGCTGGAGCATAGGAAAGCCCTGCAGAGGGAAATGGACAGGCTGGATCAATGGGCTGAGACCAACTGTAGGAGGGTCAACAAAGTGAATTTCAGGTCCTGCCCTTGGGTCACAACAACCCCTTGCAGCACTGCAGGCTGGGGCAGCGTGGCTGGGAAGCTGCCCAGCAGAAAAGGACCTGGGAGTGCTGGTTTACAGCAGCTGAACATGAGCCAGGGTGTGCCCAGGGGGCCAAGGAGGCCGATGGCATCCTGGCCTGTACCAGCAGTGGTGTGGCCAGCAGAACCAGGGCAGGGATTGTCCCCCTGCACTCGGCACTGGTGAGGCCTCACCTTGAATCCAGTCCTCAGGTCTGGGCCCCTCACTACAGAAAGACATTGAGTGTGCCCAAAAAGGGCAACAGAGCTGGTGAAGGGTCCAGAACATAAATCCCACAAGGAGTGACTGAGGGAGCTGTGGTTGTCACATCTGAAGAAAAGAAGGCTCAGGGGAGATCCTATTGCCCTGCAATTATCTGAAAGGAGGCTGTGGCAAGATGAGGGCCAGTCTCTTCTCCAAGCATGAAGTGATAGAAACAGCAAGAAGATGAAACAGCCTCAAGTTGTGTCAGGGGAGGTTTGGGTTTCGTATTAGGAAAAAAATTTTCCCCTAAAGGGTGGTCAAGATTGGAATAGGCTACCCAAAGAAGTGGTGGATTCACCATCCCTAAAAGTAGTCCAGAAATAAGTGGATGTGGCACTTTGTGATATGGTTCAGTGGCCATGGTGGTATTAGCCCAGAGGTGATCTTGAAGGTCTTTTCCAATCTTATGATTCTAAATGAGCAGTCTCAGAAGTCAGCTTCCTCCCAATCAACAGCAACAAAAATTTCCACGGTTTCCTGTGACCACATGTGACCCTAGAAACAAGGACTACAAAATGAAACAAAATGCAACAGGTAGGCATTCAAATACGAAATGTAGGCATGTCTGTCAATTCCTGGGATCAATGATGGATTTGCAGGTTCATTACTGGGGTCATGAAAGAAAACCAACTGTTCTACCTCGAGTAATGGAGGCCAATTATATTTGAATCAGAAGTAATAGCTGACAAAGGGAAGGAGTGTGTGTGCACACTTGTGCTTATTTGTGTTTGCAATAGAGATGCAAAGGAGAACGGAAATCAGGAACTATACGAAGTGAAATAGGGTGAAAGGGGTGAATGTTGGAAATATGATTTCTGCTCATTGAGAAAACACTATTTCCTGGCTTCAAAGAAAAAACAGTTTCTTGCTCAGAAACTGGCCCAAGTAGAAAAGCCCAAAACTAGTCACTGAGCAGCTCCACAGAAAGCTCCAAAAAGTTCTATGACCTTGCTAGAAACAGAGCCCTCAGCCTCCCTGTAAAGCATCCTAGCACAGAACTGGAAACAGGGAGACTCACTGGGATGTAGAGATGCCTGAGCATCTCTGAAATTTAATTCTCATTCAAACAGTTTCCCTATGGGGTGAATGTAATTAGTGCTGTTTCAGAGCTCGGGGTCAGGATGGTCACAGCTAATTCAGAACACATCCAGGATGTACAGCTTTCTACTGGGGCTTTTGTTTATATCAGGAATGTCTCAGGGGCTTCCCTGCATAAATCCTCTCCTCAAAAGTGGCACCATTATTCTGTTCATTACTTCCACATGCCTGCCACAATCCTCTAGTCCTCCTGGGCTTGAGGAAATAGCTCTGCTCCAATGCCAGAACTCAGAGAGCAGGTGAAGAGTAGCATGGGATTCTGCTCCTGCACAGTCATGGGCGCTACATGACATGGTTCACAGCCCAAAAATCCTGATAGGCAAGCAAAGGCACAGGCACAATGCCATAGCACCACATAGCTCTCTCTGGAAAAGAGGCTGGGGGAAAAGGACCTCTGCTTCCCTGGCAGAGCTCCTGTGTCAGGTCTGACGGCCCATGCTGCTATGCAGGTGTGGACAGCTGTTTTCACTTCTCTGTGCCTCAGGCCCTTGTGCAGAGGCTGAGAGCTAACAAGAGAAAATGAATCACAATTTTTGTTTGCTTGGTGACTTCCTGATTTTCCTAATGAGTTCTGGTCCATGACTTCTTTCTCTTTCCACCACCAAGAGGCAGAATTTGATAGAGACAAGCCATTCCCTCTTTTCCTGTCCTGTGACCCCTGGCTCAAAACATGAGAACTGACAGCAGGTTTCTAATTTGCTCCATCTTCCACTTCCCTTGCCCCATGACTGCTGAAAGCCAGTGCATCCTTGTTTCAGCTGGCACAGAGTTCATTTTCTTCATAGTAGCTGGTATGGTGCTCTGTTTTTGATTTAGGTACAGTGATGTACTTAGGACGAGAATAATTTTGAAAATGCACTGATGTCTTGGTTGTTGGTAAGCAGTGCTTTAACTCATTTACTTTTCATTGTCTCATGCTCTGCCAGTGAGCAGGTGCACCAGGAGCTGGGAAGGAATGTGGCCAGGATAGCTGACCTGAACAAACCAAAGGAATGTTCCAAAGGAATGTCATGCCCAGTATATAAACTGTGGGGGAGATGGCTGAGAGACATCAATGGTTGCTTGGGAATGGGCTGGGCATTGGTCAGTGAGCTGTAATTAACTGTACTGTGTTTCACTTATTTTTCTTGAGCTTTACTCTTTTTTTTCCCCCATCTCTCTCCCCTTTCCATTACTATCATTACTACTAATATAATACTTTATTTCAATCACTAAATTTTTCCTACCTCAATCGACACGTTTTACCTTTTTTGGTTTTGGATCTTCCTTCCACCCATAAGAGATTCCCCATGAACTCAGATACCAGTTCTATTTATCACCCTTAGCAGTGAACATCCCATCACCCCACATTCCAGGATCCACAAAGCTTTCTCTGCCTTGGCCAAGTTCCCATGTCTCCTGGACCTTTACTGGTGCTGCATGGGCCCAAAGAGAAAACAACACAGCTGCAGTGCCAGACTCACTGTGTCTGACCTAGTGACTGGAGATAAGCATATGGCAAAAGTACTCACAGTGTTTGTTACATCCCTGTGCAAACAGAAGCAGAGCCAGGACAACCTCTCCCTCCAGCTAGGCTATCTTGATGCAATCTGGGAATCACCAGCTCTATTGCACTTCGGAGAACTTTGATACAGGTGGTTTTACCCATGGTCTAAGGCTAGACAACAACAGGACTCAAAAGCAAAGCAGTTTCCTCAGAATGGCAAGATGGGAGGCACTGGGAAAGTGTCTGACAGTCCTCTGGCAGCAGTATGCTCCCGTGACTTAAAGAGAATCACATGTGTGGGTGAGACCCAAACATGCACAGCCTTGCAGGATGCTCAGCACAAAGCATTTGAGTGGATTCTGGAGTTGTTTCTTATCCCAACAAGTTGATATATACCTAGGTCCTACAGGGAAAATAGCTGCCATGGCAGGAAAACCTTAGAAGGAATGTCTGCATTAGAACAGTATGAGATTTGGTATTCAGCCCTGAGAGGGCCACAGGTGAGCAAACATTTACAGAGAGATGACCAAGACTGTCTGCCATCCACTGTGTCTATACAGCTCTTGTCTCTCCCTTCCTGACAAAACCGTACAGTGTGAATGTGTCTCTCTCAATAAAGTTGCTCTTCCTGCAGAGTCTGGCCAAAAACCAGGATAATGGCAGATTATGGAACTGTATTTGTTTCTCCCAACAATATCTGAGAAATGGATTAACCGATTTAAACCAGTTCTCTTCTGAGCAAACAAATTCATCTCTCTAGGCGACGAGCTCTCACACAAGCTTTTACTCAGCCTATTATTGCAACCACAGAGTTGCTGAGAAATGAGCAATGAGCTGCACAGAAGCTGAATGGCAGTGCAGGTGGGCTGCAGTCTCACACAGCAGACCCAGGTTCCAGCTTTAAGGCAGGCTCCCACGTTCCTGATGTGCATATCTGGGGATTTTCCTCTCTCCTTTCATGGTCTTTTACGCAGGGCACAGCGAGGAGGCCTCACTGCACTTTGCATCTGATGTGTGGTGCCACAGACTGGACATGCCAGCTTTGCAAAATCTGCTCGACAGCCTCCGAAATCCCCCTGCCATCTGGGCCTTTTGCTTTATGTCTCAAGTCTCTTGTATCTCCTGGCCACCACAGGGTGCAGACATGCCCTGTCAGACCAATTTCAATCAAATAGGTGAATCAGGAAAGCTCTCAGGGCACAAGGGAGGCTTCCCTTCCCAAGAAATCTGAGTGAGTGGCAGCACATGGGAACCATCCCCACAAGGCAGCAAGCAGAGAAGAGACCACAGCTCTTGCAGGGTAAGACCCAACTGTTAAACACTGATGACAAAAATTCAGACCAGCCAAAACTCATACAACTGCTTTACCCTGTGAAATATGGGTTGTTTGTTTGTTTGTTTGTTTGTTTTTTTAAAACTGGATATAACAAATGCTACAAAAAAACCCCAGCCCTGGGAGTCCTGGGGCTTTGCTGTATGAACATAAAGGCATTCCAAAGAAGAAGGCTTTAGCTAAGCATCCTTAGCCTGCCAGACTTAAAGGCTTGAGGTTGGCAGGAGGGCAGGACCAATGAGTCCTACACAGTAATTTTTGGTACAACCCCATGTGAGGACCCAGTCCTAAACTGATGTGAGCACTGTCACAAACTCCATCTATCAGGCCCCAGGACCAATATATGGTAATTGTTATGACAAATCTGAGGCCAGCTGTTAAGTGTCTGTGATTATTACTTTGTTCTGAACTGTGGCCATTTGGGTTTACAGTCATGACAGAGTAAAACTTCAGCCTGTCCTGAGACTGACAACTCTAATTAGTTGTTAGCAGCCTGGGCACTGGGAAGCAGAGAGAGCAATCCTAATGCCATATCACCCAGGACAGGGCTGCATGCACAAACATGAGCTCAAAGGAGCTTCATCCCAAACAAGATACTGCAGAAAAAAAAGTGTGTTGACAATGAGGAATGAAATCCTCTGCTCTTAAAAAGGGGAGCAGAGGGGTGCTGTGTATTGAGAGAAATGCAGAAATCACATGTATACTTTCAGTTCAGTCACATAAACCTCTTATTTGGGGAGAAGCAAGGAGGATTTCCATCAAAGTGAAACCTAACTACCAGGTCAGGCTTTGTTCAGACTGGTGGTTCAATATCATGCCCATTGCTATGAGTTATTTTATTCTTTCTACCAATTAAAGTCTCTAAGGTTGCAAACACTGAACTTGCAAAAGGCACAGCTTTCCTTTGGCTTTGAATACAGACACACTTGCCCCAGAGCATCAGTTCATTCTTAAACCTTTGATGGTGTAAAATGATCCAGAACACACCAGAGTTGTAGCTGGCAGGAGAGCCTGAGGTTCCCCTCTCTTGCCAGCAACACGTGTACCATGGAGAACAGCAATAATGAAACACGAATGAAAGAGTAGGAAAGCTCCACTCTCTACAAGAGCAGAAGAACCATCTTCTGCCCCCAAGTTAGCTCCTGAACTGCGCTCCTCAGCTTGGAGGAAGGTATCTGGATGAATTTCACTAATGAAAACAATAAAGAAAAACAAAGCCATGACTATAAATAAATACACTCAGAAATTAAACCAACCAGGTCTAAAATTCTTAGCAGATGGCTCCACAGTGCAGCTCACATGGCCAAGCAGCAGGACAGATAAGCCAGCTCAGCCACAGACGGAGGGGTCAGCTCTGGCCCCTGACAGCCTCATTTCTCTTAGACTCCCTTCATAGCAGGGAGAGCTGCAGGGAGCTCTTAGCAGCCAAAAGCTCCATCTTAGCCACTCTGCAAAAACATCTCCATGCCCAAAACACGTCTCAAGAGCACTTTTAAGAGAGCAGTTAATATCCAAGCTTATATTTCAGGAGGGGGCAGGGCCCCAGCAAGAAGCACTGACATTGAGCTATGGCTCCAACAGCTGATCGAAACAGTTTAATGCATTTCCATTTCCAGTTGCATGGAGCCAGCAATGTTTCTTACTTATTTACAGTATCCCCCCTCCCCTGCTCCCCGCTCTTGTGTTTGCTACACAGATAACACGGGGAATTGATGCTGACTATCGCCTGCCTGATGTACAGCCGATGGCTTCAGCAGGATTTTAAAGAGGAATGAGTCAACAGTGTGTGACCAGGAATAACATTTGCCAGTGTGTGAGCTTGAATAGGAAAACATATCTGTGCCCACCTGAACATTAGTTAAAGTGACAGTGGCAACAGATGCCCCAGCAGGACGTGCTCTGGCAGTCCTCCAGGTGAGGGCAGAGCCAGACCTGCCAGCCACCAGCCCTACAGCAGTGCCTGTGTCTAGGACTGTAAATGGCTCCTGAAGTCCTGATACCCATCCCTCCAAAGGGAATGCCAATCTGCTCTCCTGATTACACCTAGGATTCGCTATGCTTTGAAGATAAAGCACAATAACCCACCGGCTGCCTAATGTGGCAGAACTTTATCTAAGGGCAGTAAGCGTAATCCTTTGGAGATCAGCCACAGATGATTGTGGGCTATTACTTTAGATCCAGAAGAGGTAAATTCACAGGCCATGTTATTGCAGAGAAGGAACTACTCGGGTGAATTCCTTTTCTAGTCTTTCTTCCTGCGAAGATTTCACCTGCTGTGTGATCCCAACATGGGAAACAGGGCCAACTTTCAGGCTTGACTGCTAAAAACAAAGTCAGCCCCATATAACTATTGCCCTTTCCTCCTACTATTCTTTCATTGGGCACTCAGAGACACCAAAATCTCTGCAAAAGACAAAAATGGCAGCAGCAAAAATCTGCTCATCTCATCTTCAGAACTTGGTGAAGTAATTAACAACTCAACAGAGGACACAGGTGCTCCTCTACCAGGCTTTGATGGTTATCTAAAGAGGGAGAAGCCATTCAGATGTCAATTGTGGCCCTGAGACAGCACGGAGCGAGTGCTGTGAAGGAGGATAAACTCCTCTGCAGGAAAATATGGGAATAGATGTATTGAGGATCAGGTGGGATGAGGAGTGCAGGGCTGAGCTGGACTTGGATGGAGCTGTGCAGTGGTTTATGAGATGTTGTCCAGGACTGGCAAAGCATCAGAGATGACATGATATTACTCAAGCAGGAAAATGTAGTAAGATTTTCCTAGTAAGCAATTTTCACCATACTGTTTTATGAGACTCTAAGAGAGCAAATGTCATATTCACCATTTGTAAGACAATCATCTCAAGGGCTGCCTCTAGCAACAGCCAGAGCTTAAAGTCACTACCAACCTTTGTAATTCCTGCAAATACTGCTTTGAGCAGCCTTTTAGGTTACACGGCTAATACACATCTTCCAGTTTTTCATTACATACTTGCTAAATTAATATCTAAGTAGCATCCTTTACACTGATCCACACATGCATGTTTTCTTTCCTCTTCTCATACACAGCAGCTCAAATGACACTACTGAGTTCCAAAACTCAGACTGCTGCACGTTTTCAAGCCCAGTGTGTGTTTCACAGCCTTGGACTAGTTCCCCCACACAGGGTGGCCCAGCCCAGATTTTAAACACACCTCTGCAGAGGATTCATTTTTCTGATGGGATTCTCTACAAGTACCTGGTCCTGAAAAAACCCCTTGATAACAGTATCAATGATAGCATTGATATTATTAACAGCACTCTGCCATTCCATTAATATTTTTATTTCAAGCGTTCGAAGTGCTATGTTTATTATTTGTTCCACAAATCTTCGATTAGATGGGTCAGTTTTATTCCTGTTTTGAAGGTACAGGAAAAAATGACAAAACATTGCCAATCCAAGTGTAGATTCCCGGGAGTTCTGACAAGCCCAGTCTCTCGCTATAACCATTATACAACATTTCTTCATCTTAAACACAGACATATATGGCTGCACAGACTTTCATAAACTTATTAATCTTTCAAAGCTCTACACTACAGACCAAGAAGTCCAGGGAACAGATCGTCCATCCTGTCAGAGAGCTGATGATAGACAATTTCAGCTCCTAAGCTAACAGAAAAGCAATTTCTTCTGCTTTCTAAATACAAAAAGAAAAGCAACTTTTTCTGCTTTCTAAATACAAAACAAAATACTAAAAAGTCCAAACACCTTTTTTTGACAGCTGACTTGTTCTTTTTGTCTTCTTATTCTCCTTCCACAATTGCAGTGCAGTTGGGAAAAGCCTATTTCTGGACTAGCTTGTTACAACACAGCACCATATGCATGAGGATGAAGGGAGAAAACCAAGGGAGAAGGGAAACACAGAAACCGGTTCTGACATCTAATCAGATCTGCTGTATTGATTTTGCAACTTTGGCTCTGGAGCGGATCAGAGGAGCAGCCCGGTTCCCGCGCGGCCCCCGGCGCGCTCCCGCGGCCGCGCACACGCGCGGGCTGATGCGCGCACACGCGCGGGCTGATGCGCGCACACGCGCGGCCCCGCGGGGGCGCGCCCCTCCGCAGGGATGCGCCGCCTGCGCCGGGCGGGAGAAGCGCTCATCACCGAGGCGGCAGGAGCCACACGATCTCCATTTCCAGCAAGATGAGAATTCCAGAGCGAGCCGCCGAACTAATGAGCTGCCCACGCTGGAAAGCTGTGTTTCAATTAAGCACAGCAGCCCCTGCTGCACCCACATCCTCCCAGCAGCATGGACAAGGAGGACAGGGATAAACAGGGACTGTGTTGTTTCTGCGTCTGCTTTATGCGTGAAGGGAAAGGGACGAGGTGTAAAAGGGATGAGGGCAATTCTTGCCCTATTTTCTTTGTTTCTTCCATTTTCATACTAATGCAAGGAGCAATCGACAGCACTGAAACCACAGCTGCCTGCTGAGGCACAGAACAGGCAGTGCCACCCTGAAGTCTTTCCATGTTTTCCAGGCAGGAGGAGACAGCTCAGGTGTACAAACACTCAGTATGCACCCAGCTTCCACTAAGGGTACACAGAACAGATTGACAAGGGAAGGGGGCTGTTTGGGTGGGCTGGCATGTGGACTATATGACCATTACTTGGGCAAAGTCACAATAAAATGTTGCTTGGCCATGGGATGAGCTATAGGAAAAGCGTGTTCAGCTACCCTTTACACACACGTTCATTGCATCTTTGCTTTTCTGAGGGTCGCATCATAGTCCCCACCCCAGATAGCTTCTGGCTTGCACCTACCATCTTTCTCATGTGGGGAATCATGTCCTATCCCTTCAGCCCAAGATTCGGGTCTGTGATCCCCCTCCAGACCACCCAGTATGAGTGAATTCATCCCAAGCTCAGCACTGCTGCTCCCTCTGCAGGGGCAGGGAGGGTCAAGCGAGGTCCGCACAGCTCTACAGCTTTCAAACACCCACACCAAACCGGGGACACCAGCCAGTCTGATGGTTCTTGGCTCCCAAGTGAAATTTTGCTGTATCTGTCATTGTCTCTTGGTGTGACCAAAAGTCACCTTCCCTGCCATGTCCTTCCAAGTCCTGTATGACTGAACCAGGCTGTCTTCCTCAGCAGCTCAAACCAGGACTCCCATTTTCACCCTGCTCAAGGGAAGCTTCTCCACATGTACTTGCCAGCATGGAAATCTTCACACATTTCCCTATCTCATCCTGTAATCTAAACCTGCAAGGCTCCTGAATAGACAGAGATAATTTTGAAAGGGGCTCTTCAAATACCCAAAGTGCCTGCAGGATTTCACACACCTCTGATATTGCTGTGCTCCCAGCAGCTCATATCTGTGAGCAGTTTGTCTGGTTGGCTTCAGCCAGGTTGTCTGCTCCGGTCTCACTTCTCTTATTCCTGGGGAGCGAGGCTGGGAGAAGTGTGGCAGCATGTCTAATGAGTGCTGCTGTGCTGTGTCTGGAGGCTTGTCACTCACAGCTCACAGGCAGCATGCCCAGGTGTAAATTAACCTGTTCCCTGCCCGCCCCACACCTGCCAGATCTGTGCTGCTCAGAGCACTCTGCCAGTGCTCAGCAATCACACTGCACTAATGGGACAGGATCTGCAGGGACAGCCAAGGCATTTTATCTGGCTGCCTTCCCCCAGTCTGATTTCAAGTCTTGTAAGAGAGAGAGCACAGACTGCTGCATGTCAAAACACACCTCAACAGCTGAGGGAGCTGAGCAGGCACTCACTTCTCTGGAGGGAGAATCCACTGCAGGGAAAGGATGGAGATGTCACCCAATGCAGTGTGCCCCCCTCCATGTTCACCTCTGTGTACAGATACTGCCTTTAAGTGGGGCTGGGAGAACCACCCATAGCCAAAATCACCCCACATACCTGCTAAGTATCAGCTTCCTGTATGAAAACCATTTGGGAGTACAGATTCCCTGTCACCTATCCCTGCTTTTCAGGCAAAACGATTCAGGCATATCCAGGGGTAACTAAGTTGAAGAAAGCGTTGTGGTGTGGAAATGATCTAAATAACATTCATTTTCCACCTTTTGAGCTCTTGACTTTACAAACTTACTAACATATCCTGAAGGTATTTTACACACATGTAATGCACATAAACACACCTGGTAAAGATGCACTCATCCCCTGACACGGAAATAGAAACCCTTGTACACAAATACGCACAACACCTCTCCCTTCCACTTGCAACATGCTTGCCATATGGTACCCTGCCCTTAGCCTCACGTAGCCTGACCAATTAAATATAAACTGTTCAGGGGTCCCCAGACAAAAGAGATGTGTCTGCTCAGCCCAGTAAGAAAGGTCAACCCTGTCTAGCCCCCAGGCTTTTGTGTACACAGGCATTCAGGCAGGCACTCCAGCGCCGCATGGCTGTACTCACACTGCACGTTGAGCTGCACCAGGGCTTCCCGGGGTCTGATGTTAAATCCATTGTACCTGGCTGTCTGACACTTATAGGTCCCGCTCATTTCTCGGCTCACGCTCTCCAGGTGCAGCTTCCCATCGTAGGTCTCCATTGTCATTGTCCCTGAAGGCATGGGGGTTTCCTTGTCCACCCGGGACCAGAGAATGGGTGGCTTGGGCTTTCCTCGAACCTCGCACTGCAGCTCGGCCCTGGAGCCTTCCCGCACAGTGACGGCAGACTGACCCTTGGGGACACTTATTGTTGGTGGCACTGAAAGAGAGACAAGAAGGGAATCATTTTACACTGCATCTTCAGCAAGGAAGGAATAGTCTTGAGATGCTTCTGATGAAATCACAGCAACAGCCTTGAATCCCAAAGGTTACCGCTTGACACACTGCAGCCCTTCTATGAACACACTGTCCATGCAAGTTATGCTGCAGGGTCTGGAGCTTCAGGGCACCAAGAAGGATTCAGCCTTTCAGCAGTGTCCCCCAATATCACTGCCAAGGGCCAGTTGTATTGGGGCAGACTCCAGGCTCCCATCCCTCTGTTTGCAAAATGCTGTCCAGCTGCAGGGATAGCATTAAGGAACACAAAGGCAAAAGCCTCTTTGATCCATTTCTCAATTTCTGGTCAGTGAATTTCTCAAGTGGAACTGCAGTCTTTTGGCCAAAAATAGAAGTCATATCTGCCGAGGTATCTAGACACCTTATCCAGGTCAGACCAAAACCAAGACTTAAAGGATAAGTGCTTGTAGATCCCATCTCCAGCCTTCTCAGAGGTCCAAGATCCCTGTTTGTTCCTAAACCACAGCAAGGAATCAGCTCTTTTCAAGCGTCTTTGCTTATTTTACTTTTATTGCATATTTAACTTTTATTATTTATTTTGTTTTTATTGGTGAATGCACTGTGAAATTCTCACACCAACAGACCTCTGATTCATCTGAGTGAGAGACAGGTCCCAGCAACAATCACTCCTGGCATCCCTTCGAGGCTGGGAAGAGCTCACCCAGCAGAATTGCTGCCGAGCTGAGGCTAGAGTTGGAGGCACACTAACATTCAAAAGAAATATCCAGCCATTAACTGACAACCAGAACTTAGCTGATAAACAAAGCTTAAAAGAAATCCATTGAATACAGGGTACAGAGATGTCAGTAGGAAGAGGTTGGCTGTTCACATCCCCAGTTCCACCAAGAACCCAGGAAGGGGATTTTTGTGCTAAAGCACACGTAATATTGACAATTTATTTGAGCTAGACTTCAGAGTCAACAGTTCAGCTGAGGTAAATATGGTCACAATCTTTTCTGAAAGCTCCTTTTTCAGCCCTTCCTGCTGACAGTGGCAACATTTGGATTGACACTTCCATAACTGCAAGGGCCATGTACTTCTTTTCCATTTAAATCAAAGTACAGGACTATAGAAGCTGTAACAAGCTGGTCTGACCAACATTAGCTCAATTCAGCTCCAGCAAAGGAGAGTGTGCTATGGTAATTGTACATGTTACAGCCTGCAGCTCTTTATGAACAAATTTAGGATGGATCCAGCCTAATCTCCCTCTGCAATGACCTCCCAATGCAACACGGAGGGCACATTTTCAATTTGCAGATCTCCCGTGGGCTGGGGAATCTCATCACACCCTGTCCTGCACGGTGTGAAAGGACGGCAGCACTCTCAGAGCTAACGCTGCCAGCAGCCGCTCACCTGGTGAGCAACAATTTTCTCCACAGGTAAAGTTGTAAATTACATTTGAAGATTTTTTTTTTTTTTAATTAAAGCTATCACCTTGGAGCTGCTCGGTGGAGGCAGCCACTTTGATGAGCTCAGGCTTTGCTCAGTGGGGAAACATGGAGCCACTGCTGCTGTCCTCTTGCTCATGCTGTTGAGCAAGGTGTTTTATGTGGGAATCACATGTTGGGAATCACGTGTTGGGAATCACATGCTGGAGGTGGCTTGTTGCTGATTATGGGGATGTTGCATGTTGGACAGCCCTGGCTGCTGCATGGAGGGCTGCTCCAGCAGGGATGGCTGTTTTCATTCTCTGGGACACAAAGCAGTCCTGCTGGCCCAGGCTGCCACAGAGAGGATTCAAAATGCCCCAGGCTGCCCTCCTTCCCTTCCTCATTGGCAGCATCCACACAGGCATGTGGGACTCACTCTCCTCCAGACAGGCACAGGGCAACCCATCACCTCAGACACTTCCTTTAAGACAGCAACTGGCTGGTGCTGGGACCAACACCTGCACTGTCAGACACTTGCAAGCCTCTTGGTGGAATCATCCCAGGTGTCCCAGCTCTTCACAGCCTCCCACCCTTGCAGTGTTAAACACAACTGCACTCTGCCATCTAGTGATCTTGGGCAAAAAGAATTGTTCCAGGTGGTATCAGCCATACAAGTTTGGGAAAGCCAATTTTGCACCAGGATTGGCGAGTTCCCCCCAGTTTTGTTCCCTGTTGGTGTAACAGGGTTGGTGTTAGCTGGCATGGAGAGGTCCTGCCTTCCATGGCTGTTCTCAGAAAGGAAGGATCACTCCTCAGTGTTGAGTGGATCCATGGCACAGCCAGGCTCAGTCTCCAGGCTGCCAACAAGAGCTGGATGCAATCCTATCAGGAGCAGGCTGCCCCCAGAATTTCTAATGGGAGACAAGGGCTTCCCAAAGCACCAAGAGTAGTTGCAGCACTTTTTTCTGGGGAGCTGAAGTGAGCAGCATCCAGAATAAAGAGTGAGATCAGCCTGGCCTGTGGATCCAGCACAACCAGGGACTGAGAAGTAACATTCTGTGAAGGTGCAGGTCAAAATCTGTGGGCAGCTGACTCCCCTGAGGAGTCTTCCATCAGATTACTAACACAGTGCTTCTTTGTGCTGCACCCTCATGGTCCTGGATAGGCAGCACAATGACATGGATGAAATGGAGAGCACAGCTGGACCCACCACTTCTACAGAAAGAGAAAGACAGCCCTGAGACTCTATATTTTAGTCCCCAGCATGACTGACAAACACTGACATATTTGTCCAGTCCTCACTGGGCCATGGGGTGAAGCTCTGACCCTGATTTTAGTGGGGAGGCATTTATGACACTGACACTCCTCCAGAGAGGGCCCAAGGCAGACTGCATTTGCCATCCAGCAAACATTAAAAGTCTTCACAGAAACTGTATCCTGGAAACAATGCCAAAGAAAAGAAAGAGCAGCTTTTTTTTCTCTTTTACTCACTTCTAAGCAAAGGGACACTCGAAAATTGCTGAAATACCACCACTTCTTCCTTCCTTCACAGTGTGGAGGTTTGTTTGAACAATCACACTGTGAAGCTGCCTCTGTAGCTGGAGTGCACTTTGGACTTTTCATAGGGAGAAAACATAAAGGAAGATCTACTTGGTACATAATACATCTGACAGAGAAGTTGTAACTATTACCCATCTCCAATCTGAGCCAAGTGCTTTCCTGAGGATGTAAGACCTTCCTCCACTAGCATTCAAGACATGCATGTGAAGTTCTTCAAAAAAGCCAGAGGCAGAGGCTGTGGGGCAGCCAGTGATGCCAAACACTCCTCTGGGGTCCCCCCCTGCCAGAGAGAGGCTCACCTGTCTCCGAGGAGATGTTCACCTCCACACTGAGGTCAGGAATGGGTGCTCCCTGGAAGGTAGCCACGCACAGGTAGGTGCCATAGTCACTGAATCTCAGGTCAATAATCTCCAAGCTGCACGTCACAGGTGGGAGCTCGGGGTCGTTGCGGGTGATGAGCAGCCGGTCTGAGAACCTGGCTGGTTTTCCGTTCTTGTACCACGAGTAGACAACCTTCTCCTGGGGGACAGCATCTACATGGCATGAGAGCTTCAAGTCCTGGCCTAACTGGATGGTCTCGCTCTCTTTGATTACATCAGGGGTGATTTGGAATGTGGCATTCTTCATGGCTGAGATGAACAGAAGTGCAAAACTGGTTAGGGATATCAAAGTATCCTGCGTGGGACAGGAAAACTGTTCTTTGCTCCTCAGGAAGGCAATATTTCCATGCAAAATCTGCCCAAAGACCTCTCCCACTAATGTTCCCACAAAATGTCCCAAGGGCCTCCCACTGGCCCTCTGGGCTCATCCAACTCAGGATAATGCTACAGCCCAGGATGAAGCTGCAAGCAGCACTTGCACAGCTGTTGGTCTGGGAGCAGAGAAACTTGCACAGGCACTTCTCCAGAATATTAATTACTACTAAATATCACATTCGCCCTGAGCTGTACAAGAACAGCCAGGAGGGATGCAATTCCCCCATCCCTGAAAACACACGCTCAGAGAGAAGCAGCAGCTTACACCGCACCAGCAGGTTCACAATCTTCTTTGCTGGGTTGCCCACATTGTTGATGGCCGTGCAGTTGTAGTAGCCCGAGTCCTCCACGCGGATCCTCCAGATGGTGAGGTTGCCTCCTTGCACGAGGCTGTTGGGAGGCATGGGGCCAGGAGAGTGGGACCAGAGCACTTCTGGCTGTGGGTCACCGCCCGTCAGAGAGCACTGCATGGTGATGTTGTCACCAGGGTTGACCACCAGCGTCTCATTGACAGACAGCTTCAGAGCAGGTGGGGCTGGAAAAGCACAAAGAGGGACACTTCAGAGCTTGAGAAAAACCACCTGCCTGTGCACAGCTTCATACTTTTAATGATTTGCTCTTGTTGATGGCTGGTTTGAGTAGGGGCAGCTGGAAAGATCTATGAATTGATTACAAATATGAAGTGTTTGTGAATCTAAAGTATGATCATTACCATATCTTTGAATGAGAACACTCTGCTCTTTTATCGCTAGGAAACAGAGCAGGCAGGACCTCACACTGCCCCAGAAAACACTCTACCAGTAGTGCCTAGGACTGGGGCACAAAGCAGCTATGACATTTTATCAGTGCTCAGTGCAGGTTCTCTATGGCTTTAGGATGCAGGTCAGAAGAAAAGCCCAATAATCCCACTCTACACATAAAGGGGTGGCAAACAGTCAACATTTGGCAGTGAAAAACCCAAGGCCTGAAGTTTCAGGCCACTGAACAACTGCAGCCAGGCCTAAGGGCAATGGAAACCTTTGTAGCCTTGATGGAGAGGAGCAGGAGAAAGGACAGCCTCAAAGGAGCCTGCTTGAACCCAACCACTGCTTGTGCTCAAGGACAGATGGCATTAAACCACTTCTCTCATTCAGATTTTCCATCCCAAGGAGTGAGCTTTAGGGAAGGTCTATCATTAAAAAAGCTTTCTTCAGCTATCCCATGACACAACTCACTATCTCTCACACCCAACTGGACACATTTGAGAAGCAAAGGCTTTGCCAAGCAGATAGTCCTTGCAGCTCAGAGACTGATATGGAGGACCAGGACCTGTCTGCACCTTAACAGACCATTGACAGCAGCTCTGACCTGGCTCCTAATCTCCTTCACCTCCTCAGATGTTTAATATGCTTTTCTGTACACCTGGGGGCCATCACAACCAGAGCAATTCTCCTTCACATTCAGATGAGTTGAGACTGATTAAAAGTGTCTACACAACCTCTCCTTTGAATGCCCTGGCGCCTGTTTTTTTGGTTTTATTTTATTTCTCACTACAGCCTCTTCTAGGAACTGATCCAAAATCCTTCCCTTTGTATTCTCCATTTCATTCCATGAAAAGTCTTTCAAAGCCTCTATGAGCGCTATCACTGGCTTCATCCAGACAGAGCTGAGAAAGTAGCAGTCCCCAGCAAAAAAGCTGGGAGTATGTTTTAAGTAACAGCCATAATAATGCAAAATAAGACATTGTTCCATATTCATGAAGCCTGATTTAACAGCATCATTATTTCTGCCTCTTCTCTCCCTGGACCCTGTGTTAATGAGCTGTGCTGGATTTGTATTGGATCTCTGAATTACAGCCCATACAAACAAGGCAAGGAGGACTCTCCTCTCCTCAGCACCGGTGCCATAATTTAGTGGCACAACTACTGCCATGCTGGGATATTGCTTTGGTGTACTGAATATAATGTCCTCCCTGGCCACTGCACATACTATTTGTGTCAGAGGTGGCCAGCCATGCCTAAGGAAGAAGGTGGCTCTTCTGCTACCTCCACTGACCATTCTGAGGCCAGTGGTTGGAGCCTTTGAATTTCAGGAGGCCACAGCCTGCACTCAAACAGACTTTGTCAGGTCTCTTTGCAGGAGTCTTGTAAATAGTGTGCAAGGGTTAATGGTTATTAAATAGCAAAGGAAGGATTTGTACATCCCCACCAAGCTCCAGATGGTTTCATGAGATAGTATGAAGCCCAGAAACACAATAGCTCAACTCACCGTGCTTAGGCAGGACACATTCCTGTCACTAACTCAGTGTAGCTGACACCAAATAGCTGTTTCTGCCCTTGGACATTGAGCTGGTCTCAGGTTCACAGTGCACAGACAAACTGGCAGATGCAGCATCTTGCCTGGGAATCTCCATCCATCCCTGTCAGAGACAGAGAAAGCCTGAGACCAGCCCATGTCCAGAGAGAAGGTGTCAGAGTTGGGGAGCACAAAGCAGAGGTCCTGCAGGCTCTGGTTAAGATTTAGGGCTCTTGCAGGTTTGGGATTGGATATGCAAATATCTGACCCACACTCATCTTGCCCAGCTCTGGGCAAGGCAACATGGTAAAAAGGTGACATGCTGGTGCAAGCACTGCATGAAGGCAGGCTGTGTGTGTATGCATGAATGAGGCAGGAGAACTGCAAATCCGCCACCTGCCACAGCTCCAGGAAGCGAGCTCCCACGACATGCCCCAGGATGGAGCCTTGGCTGTGGCAGCCTGCGTGGGCTGCCACTCCCCACTCCCACTCCCAACAGCAGACAGAGGTTAACAGGCTGCAGACATTGTTATGCAGGAGATGATTCTCATTTATTTGTAACCTGTGGCAATTCCTTTTGTTCTTGGCTCAGAAAACCTGCTGGTGGAGTCTGCCGAGCAGCGAGGGACCATTAAAAACAAAGAATCGCTTTCAATTCCCTTTGAAGTCCAATTTGCTGCAGTAAAACTGCAGGAGAATTAACCAGCTGGGCTGGTTAATATTGCAGAAATTGAGGAAGGGGGAAAAGTCAGGCTGCCCCTGCTGTAGCGGGTGATGGCAGCCTGGTGCTGAGCTGGTCCTGTGGCTCTGTGGGCCCAACCTGCTGCTCTGGAGCCAGGCAACAGCAGCAGAACAGAGAGGGAGCAGGGACATCTCCTTCCCACTAAGGTTGCAGACAAAGAACCCATTCCCTGCTGCAAGGCCCAAGTTGCTAAGCAGAACTTGGGAGAAGTCCATCTCCTTACCACAGACTATGATCCGCCCAAAGGACACTGAGGAGCCAGCTGAGGAACAGCAAATGAGCTGAGGAGATTCCCCTGGCCTGACCTGACCTGACCCACCAATTCACCTCAAGGCCCGTAGTGCCTGGACTATAAATATTTAAGAGAGAGAAATTTCCAAGCATTTCAGCATCCTTTGGGCCCTTCTCAGTTATAAAGGCAAAGGCTTCCTGAGTGGAGCTGTTCAGGATTCTGGGCACAGCCAGGTCTAGAGAAACTGTGAAAGCACAAGCGCAAGGGGAAGAGAAAAGACCTAGTCAAAATAGGAGAGAATTAAAGAATTTCATTTAAATATTTCCTCACCTATGCACAATACTATCTACAGGGCAAGTAACCCATATAATATTTCATGTTAAATATAGCCATGCTATTTAACATAAAGCCTGCTCCCACCGCAATGCCAGCTTCATTTTCACTGCCAACTTTTAATAAAATTTGCTAAGAACACATTTTCCACAGCCCCTTTGAGCTTGTAGTGCCAGGCTCCACTGTAACTGTGTATAAATATGCATTTATAATTAAAAACAGGAGAAAAAAACCCTAGATAGATGTGCTTAAGAAACTGATGTAAATTGAGCCATATCGCTGACTTGTCATCAAGTACAACCTGAAAAGACATTTTCCCCATGACAGGGGATGGATTGAAATGAGGAGTAGTTTCCCTGTGCTTGGGCTGGCAGGGGGAGTGGACATAAAGAGAAATTTGATTTTCCAACTCTTCAAAGGTAAAGGTACACAGGGAAGAAGAGCTGTATAAGATCCCTTCCTTCATCATGAACAGAAGATAAGTTTTTAGAGGGAATATTTCAACATTTGCTACATTCTCATCCTGAGAGAAATTCAGATAATAAGGTGAGTTGTTCGAGACATGTTTAGAAATCTTGCTACAAAGAGAATACTTTTTTTCTGACATTAGCTATAATTCGCTTTCTTAAGCTCATTATTTTTCTTCTTCCTACATAAAATGAGGAAACTATTGTTCAGCACCTTGGAACTCAACTCAGATCAATAAACATAATTTAAAAAATATCCACAGTATCCTGTCAACAGTTAACAACATCAAAAAAAGTTCTGTTTCCACTGCACTAAGATGGCACAAGGGATGCAAACTGCTTTGTGTTACATTAGCGAGGTGAATAATTCAAACAGTTACAATGCCTTTCTCTCTGATCATGGAATACTCCAGGGCTGGAAGCAATTTCCTGACATTTACTTATTATTTGCAAATATTCAACACACATGAGGGCTTTATGGGTGGGGATTTTTTTATCGTGTGTGTAGTTTTGGTTTGGGTTTTTTTAATGGACAGGTTGCAATCAAGTCCTTGCCAATATTTGCTACATGACACTCAGTTATCGTTCACTTACTGCACGTCAAGCAAGAGGCACCAAAGTGAATCTGCTCACAACTGGAGATGCCCTCAAGCACTGCCAGTACAAATATGAGTGTAAAATGTATTTATTAGGAAGGCACTGGATAGGTATTCTTTCCACAAACACTGTCACCAGCAGAGCTCGTTACCTGGGAGGTGCCTAGAGCACAGCCTGGCAAACCAGGCTGGAGTCAAACACATGGATGAATTATTTGTAAGAACTCCTGCAGCACTGCCCCACTCTAGGCTGTATCAAATCTATTTTTAAAGTCACTTAGAATTATAAATAAATAAAACAGTGTATGAATTAGAAGCTACATAGTGCCTCAACACCTACACGTAGTCTGTTTTAATGATCTCATGGCAGGCCTGGCCACATGCAGTGCTACAAGAAACTAGAGCAGCCCGGGCCACAAGACTTCCACGGGAAGGATTTGTAATCCCAGCAGCCATGTCAATGAGGTCAGGGTGCTGCAGGCCCTGGACAGAGTGCTGGATTATCCTCCTGGAGGAGTAATGGCTGTTGAGGAAGTCAAGGGTCAGAGGGCTGCAGGAACCCTTCCTGTCCCCTCTTACCTGTGGTGTTTGTGAGCTGGAAGGTGATGGATTTGTCAGGAATACTGCAGACATTGCGGACAGACACCTGGCACGTGTAGCTGGCATAATCCTGAGGTCGAAGGTTCTTCAGCTTCAGGACTTTGGTTTCACCCTGGGATTTGGGAAAAATAGGGGCAAGAAAAGACACAGGTGTCCAAAGCACAGACCATCATTCCAAGCCCATATCCTGTCCCAAAGTTTACAGATTACCAGCAGCTCCCATGAAAACCTTAGGGAACTGTGCAGATTTCAAGCCCCCCATAGCTCTATGTAAAGGAGACACAAAATGTTTGCAGTGGTCATTTCACCTCCAGGGTTTCACAAAACACCCAGCAACTGACTGACACGACCTGAGAGCACTGCCAAACAGGTCTGGGCATAATTTCTCCTTAACTACTGCCAGAAACATCTTGTAGAACATAACAAACCTTAACCACCCCAGAACAGACCCTGAGATCTAACTCCGATATGTCAGTAGGAACCCAAAGGAAGTCACTGGGGACTCAACAATGCCATACCAAAGTAAATCAGAGCAGATTGAGGCACTAATACTGGCCTAAATATGACAAATTAACAGTTGTGCTCTAGAAATCTGCAGTACAGGAGGAAAAAAAATTCAGAGAAATACTCAAAGAACTTCCAAAACTTTCTGACGCCTCTTCTCCAGATTCTAATCTCATTAATGCTGATGTAAATCCAGAGTGACTACAGAGAGTTTGATAGCCTTTTCTCATTCTAAGGTAACAAATAAAATCACTGCCTGCACTCCATTAGTTACTGGCTTGTTATAGAAACAGAACCAAGTTGTTACATTAACGACAGAACGTGTTCTGTAGACTTTTATTTATGCAATGCAGAAAGCTCTGAGAATCATCCTATGGTCTGCACACCCTGCAACTCGTATGTCTTCTGCTGACAGCTTGTTGCTGTTGTTCTCCTTGAGTTTGTCTAAATCTCTTTTGGAGAAACCATTCCATAACCGCCTGCAAGTGTGAGGAGGTGTCAGCATGACAAATCCTTAAGAGAACAACCTCAAGGGACTGGACAATGAGCTCAGGAATGCTAATATGCAGAGAACAAGGATGTGGAGTGAGTAAATTAGAATGAAAAAACCCAGGGTAACAGTAACCCAAGAGAGTCCTGTCCCCTGAGAATTGTTGCTATGCCACACAAATGATGGCATTTACAATATGTGTGTCATCTACATACTTACAGGGTCATATGTATCTCCTGTTTATTGATTAGTGAATTTAAGTGCATGGGTATAAGCCCTCAGTGTCAGTAAGTTTTAAAAAGCTTAAACAGTGAAATCTTCACCTCATTTTTAATGTAAAATCCTATTCAAACATGACACTGATAGAGGTTCATCTTTAAGACAACACTGCAAACTCCAGTGAAGGGTACTTTGTTAAACATTCCAGCCAGATTTGCCCCTTCCAACAGTGCTGCAGAGGTGTGTTTTTGTTAACTTCAACTCTTACCAGCCCAAACTTACAGGCTTATGCTGGTGTTAAGGAGAGGACTGCAAGGGCATGCCTGTCTGAGCACAGCAGTCCCAACACCCTCCTTCAGAGCTGGGAATGACCCATCATGTCAGCAGCATTGCCTGACAGGAGCTGCAGCATGCTGGGCCATTTAAACATTAATGCTTCAACATGGTGAATTTTTGCCAGATGCCTTATTTAGCTAGAGAAAATATCCCAAGTCCTAAGATATCCTCTCATTAGGCAACATCTCCTGTTAATTACACTGAGCCTAGTGAAAACTGGAAGAGCCCATGGTGGCTTCCTCCAAGGCCAGGGATGCCCTAGTTGGGAGGCACACAGCACACAGACAAAGCTGTCTTCAGGGCCAAACAGCAGCTCTGACCTACAGTGTTTCTGCAAATCTGCCACTAACCTGCAGCTCTCTCCTCCCTCCTCATCCCCCTGAATATTTCCATTTGGATGCCCATTTCCACGACCTACAGAGATGGCGTGTTTCAATAAAATATGAACATGACTACATTAACTTAAAGGTTGCCTGGAGCATTGCTCAGAAATCAAACTCAGCCAGAATGTGCTCTGGGCCCAGCTTTGGGAATGCAGGAAGGTGCCTGGGATGAAACAGGAGCCCTGGAGAGCTGCCCTTTCAGCCCTCCCTTCCCACTCATCCCTGCCATGTGCTCCCTAGCTGCCTTGCTGGCAGTACTGGGGCTGATTAGTGTCTAAAGTACATTCAGCTCCTGAGCTCAGCTCAGGGTAACATGCTCAGAGTGCCCTGGAAAAAGAAAAGTTCCCTTCCATCTCCCATTGCATGGGCTGACGAATTACTGCGAAGAAAGTGGTGTTTACAGGGAAAACCTGGATGTGCAGGGTAAGTCCAACACAAGCAGGCAGGAGGAGGAAAGACATGGACACCTTGTCCCAGGACAAGTCAGGAAGTGCCCAGGCACTGGGCTCCCCATTATTGTGGCCATTAGAAAAACTCATGGATCCCAGAGCAATGCCTGCCACTTGCTCACACTGCTAAACAGGAAGCTCTTCCCTGATATATGGAGCCCGGGCCCTCAAGTAAGGAAAAAAAAATTAGTGATGGGAGATAGAGAAAATCCAATCTTGGGATTTTTTGGATTTCAGTCTCAGCCATCCAACAGCTGCATAGCCTTAGTAGAGGAACTGTGTCACTGCCATCAGGGACAGTGATAAAAAGGGAAAGGTCCTCCTAGGCCACACTCCCTCCTACTGCTCTGCTCCTCTTGCACCCTGGGAATTTGCATGCAGAAGGAAGGTCTACCCGCCCTTCTAGAGGCAGCCTGCACCTTCTCCCCAGCATCACAATCCATGCAGGGAAGGAAACACCACCCACCACAGTGCCCTGCATCAGCAAGACACTCAAGACAAGCTGGCAGAGGTTTGCTTATTTTCACCTGTGTGTAAAGGGGCTCGTAGATGTCCACCCCATTGTCCTGACTGTGAGAAAGTGTCTCAGCTCCCCGTTTCCAGATGAAGCGAGCGGGCGGGTTGGAGTTGACCGTGCAGCGCAGGAAGACGGTCTTCTCCTGGTAGAAGCTGCCCCGCACATCACTGATGGTCTGGTGAACGGTGAGAACAGGCTCATCCAGATCTGCAAGGGAGGCAAGGAGGGTCGCAGCCGCTGTTAGCAACGCCTGGTCTGCGTGCACAGCCTGCAGGGCAGATGCTGCTCCAGGTACCACTGAGGAGAGGGGAAGGTCCCACACACCTGGCTGATGACAACTGCTGATTTAAGAGCAGTTTTACTACCTGAGGGCAGGTAGTGCAACCAATATGTAAAGGGAACACACAGGAGAAGCCAGAATTCTCCCGCTCACCACACAAACCTTCAGGGAATAGAAAGCAGTCCCTGGTTTGCAGAGCCCCATGCAGTCCTCAGAAAAATGCACCTGCCTGCCACATGTGTCTCAGAGCAGTGGGCTGCCTCATATTCCTCAATGCTACCCCCCTACAGAAAATCACTACTTTCTACTTCAGTGAGAGGATCCCAGGAAACTCTGTTCCATCATTTCTCCATCTTCTAGCTCCCAAATCTCTCCTGAAATCATGGGGCTAAGCCCAGGGCTGTGAGATGTCCACACAAATGACATAACAAACCTCCAAGACAAGGAATGAAAGTAAAAAATCAGGACAAAATCAAGGAGCTGAGTTGGAAAGTCATCTAGACAGAGCAAATCTTGTGAGGAATCATGGTAATATGCTGTGCAAAACACTGTAATAGGTATGCATAATTTTTCTCTCTTGCTATTAAATATCCTCTGTGTATTTTCTTCAAAGTCTGTATCAACTGTCCTTTGGCAACTTCTAGTCACTGCAACACTATTATCTCTCCCTAAACTCCTTTGTTCTCTTTCTTTACAGAAGATGTTCCTTTCAATTCCCTTATTGTACTTGCACCAGACACACAGCCACCATGACTGCATCAATGGTTATCAGTGGCTATATTTTCAAGGACAGAAGCAATAACCCTGCAGGAAGAGGATTTCCTCCATCCACACAGAGCATACTGCCCCACTACAGTTGCCCACCTGCTAAAAAGGGATGATTTTCTCAGAAGTTGCAGCAGATATCAATGTTTGAACATCAAGGTAGCATGGGGGACACTTCAGAGGCAGTGGATCTTTCTCCTCACAAAAGCACTTTGAGATTGATGTTAAATGTAAATATCCCTTTTGACAAGAATTGGCCCTCTAAAATGGGAATCAGTCCCTGTGTCTTTAGGTATGTCTACAAGGCACCTTTTGAGCTCAAGTTGAAGCAATTCTATATTTTCAGGAGCATTATGACGCCATCTTCAGCTGCAAGGAAACTGAGGTACTTGTACCCAGCATCCTCTTGTGCTGCCAGCACTATTCTCTCTGCACATGCTTCACAGGCTCATCGCCTCCTGCCCTCCCATGCCACCTAATTTTCACAATATTTTATTTTACAGATTTGTAAGTTTGGAGATCTGACTTCCAGAAAGGAAGAGGGAAGCAGGGATGAGTTTCTGCTAACATGTCATCCAAACAACGTATGCTCTCTGCTGAATCACAAGTGTCAACTTGTGGGTTTGCTTCTTTTAATGAGCAGTATGCTCGGCAGACAGCAATTGTTATGCGACCTGAAATTTGTCTGCTTGACCATAGTGCAGAGATATGAGTAGAGCCATTAATGGAATAATGACAAGACACAAAATATATCCCATAAAAAAACTCCACCAACCAAAAAACACCCACGGCTGAAGAAAAACATATGCAGATGAGAAAAAAAAGCCTCCTCTCCATACAGTGCTGTCTTCATGTGGCCACAGGATGACTAAAAATCAAATTCGTTTGGACCAGGACCTTGAGCACAATCTATCCTCTTTTCCTCCTTCCTCGTCTTTAACCTTACTTTATTTGTTCAAATTTCTCATGAGTGACTCTGTAGCTACCATCCTTCTGAGATTGTTTCTGGGTAAACACTTGCCTTACTAACTGAAGAAGCAGCTCACCATTCCAGTTTCCTGGCTCCCAGCTACTCCCCACACAGAAAACAACATCTTCTTTTTGGTTGCTAAAACTTTCCTCCTTTGAATTCTTCAGCGCTCTTTTGCAGAAGTCAGCTCTAGGTCTAGCCCTTCTGAGAAAAGCTAAAATAAGTCCTACAACAATGTGTATGTCCTTGATGTACAAGTAATGCCACTGATGTCAGTGAGCTGCTCCAATGATAAATTTGGCCCAAGGCTGTTCATGGAGATGATCACATGGGACGTTTCATGCACAATAAAAGCTTGTAAACATTCATTCTTTTCTTTTCCTTACCTTCTCTCTCTCCCGCGTGGAAATACTCAGAAGAGCAGCCGCCTCTCTGCCAGTATCCAACCAACACTTTTAAGCCTCACTGATGCCCACTTGGGGCAGAGGAATATTATGCTACGTGGGTTAGTGTTCTCAGTTTAATATCCTCTTGGCACCAACGGTGCTCTCTGTGCAACCTCACTGCCAAACACTAAAAGTATGACTGAGGACTAGCAGCAGCTGTCAAGGACACCAAGGTACACATGAGAGTGATTACTTACCTCTAACTACAAAATGGGATGCAGGAAAAGAAGGGGTTTGCTTTCAAATTCTGGTTCATTCAGCTGAGGGTTGCCTGGGTGAGAGTTCAACAAAAACCGTGGCTTTTCCCATGTGTTCCCTTGCACCTACTGCAAATACTGGCAGAAAATAGTCTCTCCTCCCCAAAAACCAAGTGAGCAGAACAGAGGTGCAGTACCAAGTCCATCTGCAGAGTAGATGTTAGTATGAGAAAGCCCTTGGCCACCCCATTAGCCCCACAGTTCTACAGGTCAGAGCTGCATGAGGGACCATAGGATGCTACATCACTCTAGCTCCAGCCTGCACCATGGGAGCACCCTCAGGGCATGAAGAGATTCATGGCACAGTCCTGTTCCTAGAGACCCAGGTCCTGGCAAGGTATCACACTAAGCCTTGAGAAAATCAAGTATCCTTTGCAATGGAGATTTATCACACGCCTCCACTACATGGAAGAGAAGAAACAGGCAGAGAAGCCAAGCAGATCTAGGGAGGGTGCCAGAACTTCTCTAAACAAAGTGATGCAATGCCAATGAGGACAGAGTCATCCTATCCACAGTGACTGCTGTTGAAGCAATCCACTTCCACAGCCTAGACAGGACAGCGCCCACACTACACTACTACAGTAAAGGGTAGGGCAAGGCAGGAACAGATGGGAGCTACTCCAGCCATCCAGTAGGACAGTGGATCATGAACCTGCCAAAAGCTAAGGATGCCCAAGTCTGTGGCACATTTTGTGAGAGTCACATCACACCTGGGCTGGACAGCAGGACTAAAAGGAAGCAGTCAGGCAGCAGCTGCTGGCAGCAAAAAGGCCTGCCCAGACTCCAGGTGTGTACTGAGGTTTTGAATCTTGGAGGTTGTACCACTGACAGATGACCACAGTGCCCTTCAGCTCAGAAGGAGGGAGAGCAGCTAGAAGGAATGTAGAACAGCTCATGACAGGTTCAGCTGCTTTAGCATACTTTACAACTTTTTAGCATCAACCTCTTGCCTTCTCAAATAATATGAGTGAGGAGAGGGATTTGGTGTTATTTGGGCTGGAGAAAATTGGAATAGTGGATAGTCAAGGACAATGTAATGCCTTCTCCAAGAGAGCAAAACAAGTTACCTATATATTAAATCTTGAATTTCTCCCATTTGGGCCTTTGAGAGTAAGTTTAGTTTCTCTCCCTTTTGATCACAGCAACCCAAGAATAAATACTAAGTCCAAGAAGTAAACATTAAGAGAAACCCTCAAAACTTGAAGCCCAAGGTGGCAAACCACTAGCAGCATCTCCAGGACTCAAGAAGGATGGGTACCAGCCAGAGAAATATTGAGTCATCTTCACATTATGGGCACTATGAGCAACCAGGGCAATGTTAAGTCACCTTCACATTCACTCTATCACAGCTCAGCCTCCTTGGCTGCATTCCAGAGTTTTCAGCTCTGTTTCCAGCATGCTACAGAAGCAGCAATGCTGGGCACAGGACACTGGTTTCAGGAATGCTCCCAACATCTGGGGCACTACCAACTTCAAGAAACATCGCTTGCTTCAAGCTCTGCCAGCTTCAAAAGGAAGACAAAGAAAGCAGAAGCCACGCACAATGCTACATCCCGGACACATGCTAGGGAACCCTGTCAGTGACGGACACCACAACACCCACGTAAGAATGAATCACAGGAACAGCACAGCTGTATGCTGCAGGGATGGATCTAACCTCCTAGGCAAGAAAGACCCTTGGGAGAGCACGGATGGCAGTCCCTCTGCTCCTGAGTCAGGTGCAGGTGGTCCTAGAGCAATGCAGCTCCCTGCTGGCCCCGCAGCGAGGCAGAGACACGCAGTAGAACTGTGGGAAGGTCTGGGTTGCCGCTAAACGACTTACACTGCACATCTACTCGAATGGACTTGATGGCAGGGACCCCAACCCCATTTTCTGCTTTACAGTAATAGCGGCCCCCCTGCAGCCTTTGGATCTTCTCAATCCGCAGGGTCTCGTTAAGCACTGACGTCTCTTGGAATTTGTCCGACGCGCTGCCAGCTGTTTTGGTCCATCTCACCTGTGTGGGAAGAACGAGAGAAATTAAATCAGGGACAGAAAACAGAGACACCAAGATTCAGCAGAGCTCCCTTTGTTGCTCTTCCCTAGCTACTTCCATAAAGAGATCCTACAGCACCGCCAGACTTGCCAAAGCTCAACTGCTGATCTCAGTATATCGCAGTAGCCCAGCCACTGATTCTGGTCCAATCCCCATATCCAAGTGTCCAGGGGAACCCCGCAATTCACTGAGACACACACTGCATGTTTGCCACTCCTGCTCTGTTCCTGCAAACCCAGCAGCTTGCTCAGTTTTATGCCACTGTTTGCACAGCACAGGACTTTCAGTGTTCAGCCTTGAGACCCCATGTGGCTGGTAGGCCAGGACACTACAGCAGACATCATCTCACAGCTACAGAGCTTTTACTGCAGTCCACACTCATCTTTTTCTGGACAGCAAGGCTATTTCTACTTTTTGCTTTTCCATGAGTGAGAAAAGGCAGTTGCTATCTGACTCTTTCCCCTTTCCCACTGGGAAACCCTGTGTACTTTATTTTTCTAAGTCATCCTTTCACAGCACACATGATTTTCCTCCATTTTTAAAGATACAGAAAAAAAAAGCAAAAAAATCCCTTCCGATTTCAAGCCACCTTTTTATTTGTTTGCCCTTATGTTACATGTCTCAAGATCCTGGCTTGAAGGGACAACAGAGATGCATGATATTTCATGGTGAATGGTGGCAAGAAGACAGCAATCCCAAGGACTGAAGGGTTTCTCTTTTGTCTGGAATGAGGTACAGCCCTCCCAGTAACAATGCAAGCTTCCCCCTTTTTTTGTGCACTCCACACAATGAAAGAGAGGGACAGCTTTTCTCAGCCCATTGGTTTTCCATATCAGCAACCTCCCTTCTAAAGGCTGGGGACTGCTGGCCTCCTACTCTGGGACTATTTGGACTCTGGAATTGAGATCCATCAAGATCAGCCAGTAGAAAGAAGAGAGACTTTCATTCAGCAATAACCACAAACCAAAAATCTTGGCCACACTTCCAGACTTTGACTAAAGCTCACTGCCGTCACCTGATTGGTGCTGATGCTCTAGAACGAACAGGGCATCTACATCCCATCCCACAGCACTAGGCTGAGCAGATTTTTGGAGCTATTGACCATGGATTTATTCAGCCTTTGTAGGCTTGTGAAATTGTCTGAGGGCTCCAAGACTCTTGGAGTCTCCTGCTTTGAAGGACACTTCAGCCAGCTCTTTAATCTTCTCAATCACAATCTCATTTTAGTATTTTGGCCACATTTTCATGCTTTAATGACTGGTTGATAGAAAGGGAAAGAGAAGATTAAACACAGGTTAGAATAAGAGTTTAGCTAGGGAAAAAATCAATCCATTAGGAGGGAGGGGAGAAATAGGATGCATGCCACATTTTATATGTGCAGGTTCTAGTCTCCCTGGTCATGCCTGGTTCTAGGCTCTGGTGCTCCCTGTGCAGGTCTGGCAATGACAAGCCAGAGTGTTGCTCACTATCATGCTGTCTGCAACAGGCTCTGCTCCAGAAATCTCTCTAGATACTCAGGCTCAAACCCCTGCAACGTGCCAAGACTTTTCCATGCATTCAACAACCTTAGGCAGGGACACTGCTACCAAATTCCCCATTTCTAATGCACACAGGTATCATTTGTCCATCACTGTCACAAGCCTAGGCTGGTTGTTTTTGCTGATTTGGCTCAGGTAATTTTCTTTTTATTGTTTCCAGCATATTTTGATGGAAAAACCATTTCAAATCCTTGCCTTTGTCATCACCTCTTTGCCAAGTAGCTCCTCACAAGCAAGCCCACAGAGGCATTAACCGCATGAGAAGATGCATGGCTTCTTGCCACAAGTGTCTTTGGCAGGACTGAGGAATGGGGCCAAGGCAGCTATCACACGTGGCTCCCCTGAGGGTATTCTGGCACATCCAGCCTCGCAGTGTGCACCAGCTGCCACTCCTAGCACTCTGTCCCAGAGCTGGCAGACCCATGCTCTAGGCCAGCACCTCTACAGACACCTCCACACCAACTCTGAACTGCCCAGCTCGAGTATCTGAAGGGTGCTGAGGTGGCTGCACGGGCCTGAGGCTGTGCAAACCTCTGGGCACCCAAGTAAGGACTGCAATCATCAGCCAAGCTCAGCTTTGTGCCTCCCCACTGGACTGTGTCTCTGACCACAGCACGGATGTGCCCAGTGCTGAGGGTCTGGCTCTGCCTCTGCTTGGTGGTCTCAAAGCAATGAACAGCAGGTTCTGTGTGGGGTTCAGTGAGGGGCACTACCAACAGCTTCCTGAAGCAGCATCCCCTTGGCTGTACATCCAGGGAAGCTGAGAAATGGACAGACCATGAAGGACCAACTCCTAAGGTAAGCACATATGGGAAGCGTCTTCCAGGATGTTCCTACTTTATAGTAAGAGGGTTAAAGATTTGAGATTTCAGTTTGGGCTTTAGGTTTTTGGAGAGACTTCACATACTGAAGACAAGTAGAAGGTTTTTGTAAGCTTCTGCCAAGCTTTGTGGACTGTTTCCCAAGAAAGCAAGCTTAAATGCTTCACAGCTTAACATGCTAAGTGCTTGCAAAATGGGGCATCCCTTCCCGAGTCCAATGCGTCGGAGAAAGCTGGACATCCCACTGCCCACAGTTCCCCTCTACAAACAAGTACCATGGGGTGGCATGGCTGAGAGGCAAGACTGAAGGCTTACCTGTGGCCGGGGGTGTCCTGTGACCAGGCACTGCAGGACCAGCGTGTCCCCCTCCCGAATTGTGTAAACGCGTTCACTGATGTTGTCTTCCTTCACCACGCATGCTTGTCCAGCATGGATGATTTGGGCCTGAGCAGGAGCTGTAGAAAGGAAAGAAGAGGTAAAGATGGAAATGAGCAGAGCCCATTTCCTGATGCCCACTGCCCAGGGTGGCTTCCCCCACCTCATAAGCCACAGAGGGGAAGAGCCAGGAAGTTCTGGGAATGAATCATGGAGCTCTCAGGAGATATACTATTAAGCAATTTTCCCCATTTCCTGAGTGACTGATATCAACTACTAGTTAAAAACCATTGGTTCTGTAGGGATGAGCTTTTCTAGACACTGAAAAGCAGAATATGGCACTTTTTTGGGGTGGACTCTCCTGCACAGGTTGAGGACTAAAAAATTCCTGCTGTCGTCTCTCCTGGAAAGGAGTATGTGCAAGCAGCTATAGCAGGGACCTGGTCAAATCACAACTGCTCCACGCCTGTCTAAAATAAGGCTGATTACTATGATTTACCTTGCAGGGGGCTGGGATAACTACTGAGCAGAGTAAGAAAGGGCCCTGAAGCTCTGTACAGCTATTAGCACATATCCCTAGAACAGGCATAGCAAACACTGCAGGAAAAACAAGTCTTTCCCATATTAAATAGCAGCCTGTCTCAGCCCTGAGCCAGAGGAAACAGCCTCTGCAGGACCAGAGGACCCCATAATCTGTAGAGATTTCTCCACCTACGGCTGCTAATGGAGACCAATTACTGCCAGTCCAGCCAGGAAAATGGGTGAAGACCAGTGCAGTGGAAAAGTACACAGACAGAAAGTTCCCAAAACAAAGATATAAATTGCCCAACGACTCCAAACAGCACCTACATCCCCCAACAGCCCTGATGAGAAGCAGAAAGAAATGAGCTCTAGTAGAACAGGATTTTATAAAGAAAAAAGCCTCAGCTCTGAAATTCTGTGCAAACAGCCTTTGGGTCCCTACTCCAAAGCGTTTGTGTGATCAGAGAAGTGGCTGAGCTGCACTGAAGGTGACTGCACAGCCCAGCTGCACACCTGCGCTTGTTTGAAGGGGAAACTCCAGTTGCACTCCAAGATACAGAGAAACCCACAAACATGTCTAAGAGCTGGTGTCTCACTGACAATCCCCTGGGATACTTACCCAGCTCGCAAGAACGCTTTCAGGTGACTCTGGAATCACAGCTCTAGCACCCACTAGTGAAATACAACAAAAACGAACAAACCACAGAGGAGATGATCAAAGTGCTTAAAGCAATGAGCCTTAGAGAGCCTTCCTAAGCAAGAATGAATTTTGCACAACCTGTTAAAGCCAAACCAAGCACCCACTTTTCCCTGAAGGTTAGTTGAGCTTCAAAGACTGCCTTTTTAAAAATTATTTTCATTGCCTTGGCATGACCAAAATGCTCTACACCAAATCACCTGGGCAAGAGAAGTGCTCAGGTTTTTTCTGGTTTAATCCACCAGCAATACAGGCAGCAGGACAGGCTGGGCTCAGGCAGTGGTAAAGATCTGCCTTTGAGATCAGCCTTTATAAACTGGTGTCACCACAATGCACTGACCAAGCTGCAGGGACACAAGAGTGGACACAGGGCTAGTGGGAAACTGCCCCTGCTGCTGGGGCTTTACTGCCTGCCATGGCTGCCCAACATCCAGGCAGCAGCACTGCACATACAGCAAGCTCATCTCTCATTTTCCATCTCTTCCATGTTTCTAGCATGGAGGCACTTTTTAAAAATTATTATTACTCTCCAAATTGCTGACGAACAGAAGCAACATGTCCATTTGAAGAATACAATGGCACAAACATGGACAAATCCCTCAGTCTCTACTGTCTTCTCCTTCTGCAGGCCTCCCAAGAGGCCTGCCATCACTCAGGCATCATGAAATGCCAAAACTGACTGATAAAACTTCACTGATACAACTGAGCAGGTGAGTGACCTTCCCCTGCCTGGATGGCAGAGAGTCCTGTTGAACCCAGGGGAAAGCACAAACCTGTATATGTGCTCACACTCAAACATGCGTGGACATACATGCAGATAAGTAAATACATTAATTAAAACAGGGGTTTATCAGGAAAAGACATCATGAATGCTTCTCAAGCCAACAGTCACAGGGGAGAAATTCAGAAGCCTACATGACCTTTGCTAATACACCTTAATCCAAATCACAGCCTCTTGTGCTGTTTCAGCCCTCAGATCAGTTTTCTGCAGATCTGCCATAACACCTTTAGCCCCAGTTTACTGCAGAGCACTCCTTACAGGGCTGAGACACAGGCTGTGATGCTGACTCTGTCCCTTCCAATCCTATGGCACATTCCCCCCAGTCCCCAAACTGTGCTGCCTGCATTTCAGCAGGGTCCTGGCACCCTGAAGCAGCAAAGCTCTGGTAGCCTCTCTTGACAGTCTCTGGGCTGCATTTGCCAGCTGGTGGCTCTATTCTCCCTTTGCAAACAGGACTTTGCTGTAAAAACTAATTTCCAGGCACCCCATGGACAATCAGAATATTTATCTGTAGCTCTAGCTCCTATTTAAATGTTGCTCTTAAGTTGCTCTGCTGTATCCCACATGGTATACAAAGTAAGCATTGCAACTTTCACTCTTCCCTTTGTCTATTCCACTTCCATTATTTCACTGTGTTGTGTAACCCTTTTCTACCACTTGTCCAGAGGCACTTCCACATGGGGAACTTCCACAACAAAATCATTAGGTAGAGTGGAACAGGATTAGAAGGCTTTTGTGCAACTATTCTGGTGCCAATATACCTTGGTGTGATTTGCTGGCATATCCCTGAGTTTGAGAGGAACATTATTTAAACTAATCCTTGTAAGGCACTAGACTACAACAAAACAACAGCCCTGGGGATAAGCCATGGGTCGTCATTTGGTCCTCTGCTCCCAAATTCTCCCTGGATACACTGAGCTGTAATGAAGCTGATAAGCAAGGCTGGCTTTGTTTGCAGGTGTCTGAACTTCCTTGTGTCACCATTCCTAACACCTTTCAGCTAAATCATTGGAAAGGGTCATCAAGGGAACCTCCACTGCTTCAGCTGTAACATTTCTCTGGCAATAACAGCACCAGATCCTCAGCAGAACAATCACCATTTTGTAATGTCTTAAACCCCACGTGAACCCACATCTCTCAAAAGGGAACTCAGAAAGCTTGGGGCTGTCTTGGAAAGAAAAGCACTCAGGTAGATGGCACAGGAGCCTGAGACACTGCCTCTGGTTTGGTTATAAATTGACATTAGTAGGTGGGGGCTGAGCAATGAATGAACCCAGCTCTTTGGGGACTGCATTAAGATGGGACTCAGGAAGGTCTCTGTTCCAAGCTCAGCCTGCCACAGCACACAAAGGCTGGGAAAGTCACCTCATGCTGTATTACAGATGGGCAGAGAGAATGCAAGGATTAATTGCACTTTCAATGTGCTTGAACAGAAAGAATACATTATTGTTTGACATCATCCCATGTCTCCTGGAGGATTCCAGCATGCAGACAGCTTGCACACTGCCAGCACAACAGGATGGCAGGACCATGCCTGTCAGAGGAACAGTTCCACAGAAGGCCCTTAGGAAGGCAAAGAAAGGCTGGAGATAAAGGAGTAACCACAGCCATTCTCAACTCTTGAACAGAGTCAGCCTCCCCTGTTGAGTCCTTCTTGGGCAGAATCCCTGACCTCAGGCCAGTCAATTCCAAAGAAGAGGTCCAAGGAAGACCTCTGATGGCCTCTATGGGGGAAGAAGGGACAGATTGTTCTCAAAAATTTTGTGCGACAGAGGTATCATCACTTTTATTCAACCTTCAGCTAAGAGACCAACTTAGAGAAGGCTCTCAATACAAAGTCCTCCAGAGAAACTAGGCCAGCCACATATTGAGTGTCAGATGCTTTAGAAGGGAGAAAAAAATCAGACTGTGAACATGTAGTATTAGGCCCTTGCTCAGAAAATGGCTGGCCTGTAATGTATTTGGCCTCTGCATCTAGATTTCCTACCATGCTTTCATTTGATATATTTACACATTAAAACAAAAGGAAATTGAAGTGGATAAAATAACTTTATTCCCAGTGCAGTGTACTGTACAATGTTATTATTACCATAACCTCGACATTTTATGAGACTCTTGGTGCTTAGAGGTTGCTAATACCATGAAAATGTAGAAAAGGAGAGAGAAATGGTCTTTTGGAGAGGACTGAGTCATCTGTATTTGGTTTACAGGTCTATCCATCCATCTTATTGAACCTCAGATCTCATCAGTAAAATGACAATGATGAGAGCTCCTTCACAGAAAGGATGGTGAGTGACAGATACTGCACTGACACTCCCTCAGTCACTGTCAGCACCACAGGGGCAGCTGCTCCCCTGTTTTCCAGCACAGCACCTACTGCACTTCCCTGCTGCTTTCCCAGTACTCCAACAGCAGCCACCATGCTTGACTCTGTCCCACCACTACCCCTGCCCTCTGCACATCCTGTGACTGCCTCAAGGATGGAGAGCATTTATCTCCAAAGCTGCTGGGCCAATACCTGCAGCTGAATGCACAGGGGCACTGAATCCACCCACCTCTGCTACCATCCTCCTCCAGGCTGGGGACAGAGGGAAGCTGCACCCAGAGCTTTCCTCTTCCTCAGCCTGAACCTACCACCCTGCTTTGCAAGGCAAGAAATGATCTTCCATTCATCTGGTGCAGATATCATTCAGCCTCTCCTGCACATAGCCTAGGCAAAGAAGCCAGGTCCTTCCCATTCCTGTTCACAAGCTGCCCAGACTCACACTGCTTAATTACCCTGAAAAGAGGAGGGCATCAGCTGCTAATCTGCACCTCAAACCACTCAAGAGCCTGTCTCCTTTCCTCACCTTCCCATCCTGAGCAAGTGGCATGTAACAGATGCATCCTGAAGGGAGTTCAGAAATGGGAAAACACACGGTGTTTATAGACCACGGTGGGGTTGAATAAGCATTTCGCTAAAGAAATCCACATGTGGAATTTCTTGCTGAAGAGACACTGTCAGTGACTGCGTCTCCAGGAACTGCCCTGCAGCACTGTTAGCTACAGACCATGGCACAGCACCCAGGGGGCAGCTCAGGCCTGGAAGTTGCTGCTGGAGGTAATGTTTTATCCCTTCTGCTCAGCAGTGCCCGGATCTGTCTGGAGAGCAGGGGCACACAGACATGGAAAGCTATGAGGAAGGGGTCGTGTCCCCTCAGCAGAGCACAGAGGAAAGCCAGCACATGCCTAAAGGGAAGAGATGAGCTGGCAACACTTGGCAGCAGCAAGGAAGGTCTCATACAATGGGAAGGGTCTGCAGGGGCAGCATCCTGACAGCCAAACCAAACACCCTGCTCCAGGAGGGGATGGAAACTGCCTTGATGTGTGCCCCAGCACTGCTTTGCTGGTCTCATTGATTGCTCCACTAGGGATGAAGACCACAGGCTTTGCTGAAACTTTAGACAAAACAAATTAACCAGGCCAGATCCAGCCCACAATGCAGGGCATGATATCGATGGGCCATTTGAAAAGGAGAATTCACTCCAGCTTGAGGACAATTATGGAAATAATACTACACAATCAGTGTCCATTAACACTGTCAGCAGGGCTGTGGATCAATATTGTATTAATGGCTGAAGAAAAACCAGCCACAGCCATCAGTCAACAGTTAGGACCAGCACAAGAGCAGAGGGAGAGGAGGCAGGAGTGGGTGGGTATAATCGAGCTCAATGTTGGATGTCTTTGTGCAGCCTGCCCAGGAGACCCCACTTTCCAAACCAAGGGCCACCACCATCTTCCAAACACATTCCCTGGCACTTCCTCAGGGGCCTCCTTCTCCTCACCCCAGCTCCTCACAGCCTCTTTGCCCAGTGAAGTGCAAAGGGAGCCCAGTCCCTGAGGGAACTTTCCCCATGGGAAGCTTTGTACAGTTCAGTCTGATTAAACTCCAGCTTTTAACACAAGGCCAGGCTGGTCCCGAGCACAGAGTGAGGCAATGCAGAAGGCCCAGGGATAGCAGAGGATCAAAGCACATCCACAGTCCTGGGTCTCCTCACACTCCTTGGAATTCTGTCTCATCCAAACTCCTCCTGTTGACTCTTCCAATGTCATGTGCTGCCTGGGCAGCTCTGTGCTACCACAGCACTGTCCTAAACCAAAAGACATCAGGAAGCCCTCCCTGCCTACTGTCACTAAGGGGTACAACCCCAGACAAGGCAGATCTCTACTGAAGCTCTTTGCCTCTCACACCCCAGTGTTTTCACCGCAGCCCAAACCACATATGCTCAAAAAAAGAAGAAAAATCTGCTTACTGTACACCCAGCCTAAACTTGCCACAGGAAACACATCATATTTCAGTAGCAAAATGCGACTGACTCCTTTGGTGTTTGTACACTGATCATGATAAAAAACATAAATTCACCCACAAAAAACCCACATCCACTCACAAGATATGCAAAGAACCATGTCTAACCCCACACAACACTTCACAGCTACTCTTGAGCAAGAAGAAAAAAAAATTTCAATGAGAAGTGCACAGAGAAATGACAGAAGTGTGGAAAGTAATCACAAAACACGAAACTTGGCTACTTGAAATAGCATGGGTTTTTTTTCACTTGGAAGAGACCAAGAGTATGTCTTTACATCTCTGTCTGATTGCATCTCCAGAAACCAAGTTTCTTTTTGTAAAGCTCAGCTAGATGATTTCCACAGCCTTAAAATAACTTTTTGCTTAATCAATGTCACTTCCTTGAAGCATCTCTATAATTTTATTTTAGAAAAATGCCAGCAACAAAATCATGTGAGATGTCATGAATAGCAGGTACACCCCCCAGCGACTGCAACACCTGCTCCTGAGACCATTGTCCAACTTTAAACAGGATTATGGGCTTTACTAAAGTATCAGTTACCAGATCATCACTGATCACCTCAATCCCCAACTCCACTGCCTGCAGCAGCTCACTAGCTTTCCTACATGTTCCCAAAATTCTTATTTTCCTTATATTCTAAAACATAGGTCCACCTAACTGCAAGAGTGTTAAGTAGAAGAGCAAAACTGATCAGCAGATTTGCTTGATAAGAACCAAGTGACAGAGGTTACACACACAGAGCATTATGATGGCATAAACTCTACATTGCTGCCCAACTCTTATGCCTGAGTGGAATTTCTGTGGACAATTCAATGCCAGCAATATGAAGTAGCTTGTCTTCAATCTTTAGGGGCTCCAAATTGTGGCAGTCAGAGCCTGCACCTCAGCAACACTGTCCTGGAAGATTCCAGCTTTGGTTGGGAAATGAAAAAAGCATGCCTGTCTCATAATGGCCCTGAAAGAGAGTTTATCATTTCTCCCAACCCACTTCCTGCTGTGCCAGCTACAGAGCCTGATGTGAATCTCTCAATCCTGGTGCAAAACCCAATGAGCCACAGAGCCACACTGGGTGAGGTGATGCTGCCAAGCTGATTGCTCAAAATATTGCACATTTCTTTTCTGGTTGCCACTTAAATCTCCTGAGCATTCATTTTAGGGGAAAATACAAATCAGGCAAGCAGCCTGGGGAGAAACCCTCTAATCTAGGAGATGTAGACCACTAACAGATTGACTTGTTTGTCAGCTGGTAAAATACCCCAAAATGAAACAGTCCAGTCAGAGAAAAAAGGGCTACAAAGAGAGGAACTCAACTGGACATGGGTAGCACAGACACTTGTTTGTCTGACCCCTGTGCTGCAGGAACAGGTGAGTACTGCAGGACAGCTGAGCACCAGGCTCCTTGGTAGGTCGATCATTTGTCTCCTTTATGTGAGCTCACACTAGATCTCCAGTTCCCTGAGTCAATCTCCAGCTGCTCCATATACCCATCACCCTCTGAAGGGCAATGAACACTGCAGGCATCCAGAAGGAATGCAGACCCTCTGGCCTTTGGTTTTAGCTTTCTCTGCACCCATCCCCAGGGGCCTCCAAGTAGCTGGCTCACCAGAGAGCCAAGGCTAGCTCAGATGGAGATGCAACTCACTCTTCTGCTCCCCCTTTTCTGCCTCTCTGTCACAGCAGGCAGGAGCCACTGAAGCTGCATATCCCCACTCAGACAGGAAAAACGCCTTTCAGAGCCAGGCTGCAGCTTGCCAGCACTGGTAGCAAAGTCCAACAGACGATGTCCCCACCATCTGCTGCTAATAACTTGTGCAGGCAAATGGACTTTGTTTGAATGGTCCCAAGGGCTTTACCCTCTCTCCCCTGAATTCAAGATCAGCTCATTTCTGAAGCACCACTGGTGCTGCTGCTTCTGCTTTTTCTCCCTTTTTATACTTTGAACTCCTTTGGTACAACAAAACTCTTCAACAAAGAGGTCCATGTGCACAGATCTTTAAACCAGAGTACTTTGAAACTCATCTGTTGTTTCATGGCTGGATCATTTGACATAGGACATAAAAGGAGAGCACAACACAGACAGTCCTTCAAAACAGGGAAAAAAAGTCAATTTGCTAATAATCTGTCAACTAGATTAGAAGCAAAGGTGCATGAACTCAAATCAATGAATAACTACAGGATCCTTTTCATATTAAAACCAGAAAAAAATATCAGATGACAGTTGTTGTTCCTGAATCATGAAAAATAAGGCAAAGCAGAGGTAGTGGCTTCAAACTGCATTCCCCATCTAGTGGGACACAGGGAGAATGCTCCAGACTCTGCTGGCGACAACTCTGCCAGAGTCACACCCTCATCCTAAAACCCACTCTGGAAACACAGGAAGAGAAACAAATTCAAGCTCCAGGTATACTAAAAAAAAAAAAAACAAAACCAGAAGAAATAGAACAAAACCAAACCACTATGCAATCAAAGTACACTATCAGAAATGGCATAAGAATGGGACCAGTTCATGAAACACCAGCTGATGCTGTTCAAAACGCTAAACCCTGAGGTGCAAATTCTTCAGTACTGAAGGGGAAACTGGAGGCTGGTGGGCAGGAGGAGGACTGGCAGAGGAGAGGTCTCAGAGGAGAGGACTTCTCTCTATGTGGAGAGCAAAGGGGATGATGTACGCTCAGGGCTGCTCGCCCCAGAGAGGGGCGGACATGGGGCAGCAAAGCAAGGCACTGACTACCTGGTGCCCCAACTCTCCCAAAGACCTCCCTTTGTACGTGACCAAAGCAGACCCACCACTGCCAGGAGACTTTCTGCAGAGGCACAGAGCTCTGTGCAGACCACAAATCCCGGGTTTGTGAAGCTGGGTAAATACTCAAGCACTGAATCAATGCTAAATCCTCACCTGTCACAGCTCCACTGCTGCCAGAGCCCCATCCACATGGCTCAGAGAGAGCTGGGGATGTGAGGGCAATCATGCCATGATGGCAGTGCAAACATTCCCTTCACACAGGAGAGGAAAGATTCAACAAATGTCCATGTTTATCTTCTGCTATCCCCATCTTCCATGGAAAGCAAAAGGCTATTTCAACTGTGAAACACAGGGCAGGAGGGGGGGAGAGGGGAATGAGAGCAGGAGAGAGTGGCAAGAGGCACAAGAAAAAGCCACTGGAATAAAATTCCACTGAAAGCCATTTTAGAACAAAACATAGAAAGAGATGGAAGTACCAATGCCACCCCCTTAATTCCACTGCCTAAAGCCCAATTTTACTACTGAAAAATGGTGGGCAGCAGGCACTTGTCTCTCTCCAAAGCTCCAGGAACAGTGGTGCCCATCCCACATACACCCCAGGTTCCCTGCAGCAAAGTCACCTCCCAGGGGATCAAATCGCAAGATCAGCTCTGAGGTCCAAGCCACTTGGTGGGACAGGAGAGGCAGCCATGGCACCAACCCCAGCACAGCCACTCACTGGCAAACCTGGCAGAGATGCCCGGCACCACGGGCACCACAGAGACTTGGCACCCCTCTGCTGGGTACCCATCTGCTCCCAGCAAGATCAAGGATTGGAGAGGCTGCTGATGATGCATGGAGGCTGCTTGTGACACAGCCCCTCACTGGGGAGAAGCCTGTGTGCTTGAATGAGTTCCAGTGCAGGCTCTCACAAAACACCCAAGCTTTTATCCTCCAGGCAGGGCTGTTAAGCAGGGAAGGGCTGCTATTGCCCTCTGCCATCCTTGGGCAGGAGCCTAAAGCACAGTCTGGGATCAATCCATACCTAATTCCAGTCTACAATGCAAAGGCCAAGCTCCACCCGAAAGGAAGGGAGAGAGCATCAAAAGCAAATGCCAGCAAATTGTCAACAGAACCGAGGGAACAGAGGCTGAGTGACACCCCTGGAAACCAAGCCAAGTAATGTTTTGTCTTGACAGCATCTTTTACGTCTCTGCAGTGCCTTTGGTGAGCAGAGTCCTAGAAAGTCCCTGGTACTTCCCCTCTGGAGAACCAATAATTAACAACCACAAACTGGCAGACAGGCAAGCAATTCCCTCTGGTTCCGATAAGAGGAGCTGACATCTCTCTAGCCGCAGCCACCTCCATTGCTTTATTCTCTTTGTTTATTGATCCTTTTATGCACATAATGCAAATTGACATTTAATAATTCAACCGAGTTAATGGTGCTTAAATATTAAAAGGCTTTTCTCTTTTAATTAGCTGTAACAAAATAGGCAACAAAGGAGTGCTAGATAGACGCCATTTAAAATACTCTTGTCCGAGTTCCTTGGCATTTTTCTAGGGATGGAAAAGAATAGTTCAACAGAAATTTTGTACAAGTCTCCTACTCTCACCAGGAAGGCAACTAACCCACAGAACCATTTCCAGAAGCTTTGATTCATAGGGCATATTCATCTCTGTCAACTCTTTGTTTTCTCTGCCTTCTCCTCTTCTCCCAGTAAAGACAGAGGGGAATGGAAGGAGGGGCAGAGGGTAAAATGAAAATCCTTCCCCATAAGAAGCGCCAGGACCCATGTGAAATGCTGTAGATGTGGATGCAGAAGCCTTCTGATACATCATTGCAAGACCTGTATCCAGGTGAAAACAGAGCTAAAAGGTAGCAGTGCACAAAGCTATTTGAAGAGTTACAAGCAGCACAGAAATCTTGCAATTATTCCCTGGGGCAAGAATAGCTTATTCAAAAAATTAATTGAATATTACTCTGGTAAAAAAAAAAAATCCCATATATAGCAGGGTAAGGGAGGACTCATTTCTCTTCTGCTCATTATTCCAAAGGTTCAGAATAAGAGGGAAAATACATGGTATCTTTAAACCTCCGTTCCATCTCAGCTGGAGCCGATGGCAGTAATACATCTTAGTCATAATGTTGCTGGTGTGAATCACCATCACTGAAAAGACTTGTTATTATTTGGAATGTTTTAACTGTGCATACCTCCTCTCTGAATTAGTGCTCACTTGAAGTCCTCAACTGGTTTGAGTTTGGGATAATGATTTCCCACCTAACCCAGAGGAGAACCACATAGTCACAATAATTAGATATAGAAACTGTTAATAACTTAGTTTAATTACAACCTATTTTCTTCAAATTTAGCCTAGACATAAGATTTCAATGAATTCTAATTATATGCCATGTTTGAAGAGCCTGTGTTATTACATTATTAATTCCAGACAAAGAAACAGACTGACAAACACTAAATTCCTTACTGAGGATACTTAAAAAAAATTAATCTTAATTCAAGTCAATTAATATATTGACTTGCAAATTCTGTGCAAATTCATTCTTTGACAGAGGACTACGCATTGTAAATCTGTAGAGGGAAAGCTGCATTTTTCACACATAACAAAAATATCAAATTCACAGTTTATGCGCAAAATTGAGTTTATCCTTACTACCAGATCTGCTAGGGGCATTTCCACAAAACACTGAGCCACTGTTCTGAAGCTGCCAGGCAGGACATCCTGTCAAAGGGTGTCCTCACATGCCAAGGCACCCAAGGATTTCAGGACCATGGGAGAGGGCAGAGCACTGGTCCTTCTGTCCAGAAGTGACAGGGGTGTGCAAGACACAAAGCCTTGCTCACACCCTGCATCCCCCTGCACACAGGAGAGGGCAGCGCTGCACATCTGAGACCCAGCCCATCATACTTTTAGCACTGACGTCGAGGTGGTGAAATTCAGCTGCAGGAACTGCTACTTTATCTCCCCTTGCACACAAAATCTAGAAGAAGGTCTGTTACAGCCCTCTTGGGCTCTGGTTACCCCCTGCCCATCGCTTTGGCAGAACATGGGGAGCCACCCCTTGGCTCTGTAAGGCCCTGCACAGGGAGCATTTTCCGTCACTCCACATCCACCACATGCAGCTCGTGCACTGAAATACTCTTGACACCGTAACAACAGTTTGCATTGTTTCCCTTTAACAGAATATCCATCTACTCCTCTCCAGCTGTGCAGCACATCTGGCTCACTGCCTCTCCTGGGCAGGCACTCCTTACTCCAATTTTCCATTTATTGTTGCTCAGGAGGCTTAGGAGGTGATAAGGGAGCAAATGCCCAGTGGACAAGTGGCATTTCCAGGCATTTTCAGAGGTGATAAAACACAAGTTCACTTGCAGCCTCTTCAGTTCTGAGCTGCCACTTCTGGCCCTGTGTACTTGTCAGGACTCAAAGAACGCAGTTAACTTGACTCAGAGCACTGTCAAAGAAGGAAGTTTCCTTAGGATAAACCACCACAACTGGCTAACAGGAAACAGGAGGGTGGTAATTTCATGGATCTGAAAGGTTTGGAATTGTCACAAAGGACAAAATTCCGCCATGCATACTGGGGTGAAAGTGCAGATGGCAACACAGGAAGATGCCAGGCCTGGTAAGGTGGATCTGGGTAGCCTGTCCAGACAAAAATTCCCATCATGGCAAACTGTGAGAAAAGGAAGCAGCTGCTTACAGACTTACTCCCCAGTTGTGGGAGTGGCACATACATCTCTTGGATATCTGTGACCTGGACTGCAGAGAAGTGGTACATCCAGAACCTGGGGACTCCCAGCACAGAAAAGACCAGCAGGAACCCATGTGGTGGTGACTACACTGTGTTTACCTCTCTCTAACACCCTCCCTCCCCCTGCCCCTTCCTGTATCTCTCTCTATCTCACATTTACTGTTAAATAAAATCCGTACTATTGACTTTGGCATATAGTCTCGTTTGCAACTTAATTTGGGCAGAGACATCTTTTAATAATCAGAAATTAACATTATTTTGGGATATCATAGCACTATTTTCATGTGAGAAGTGGAATCATAACAGTAGTCTCCCTTCCACCTGCAGCTATTCCCAGTGAGATGGGACCACACTCTGGATGTACATGTGACTAATTAACTGGAACTACTGTGATTAACTAACACACTACTGGAAGTTCATCTCAAATGGGATGAACTTTGGGTTGTGACTATAAAGAGCTCTCCTCAACCACAAGTGCCAGATGTTGGCCTCAGGAACATCCCCCAAACCCTGCAAAATAAGGGTAACTCTGGCAATGCCACATCCTGGCTATATTGATGGAGTTCATTCTGACAAACAGCTGCAGCAGCTCAGACAATCAGACTGGGGGAAGAAGAGGGGGAGAAAAGGAAAAATGAAAACAGATTAGCAAAGAGTTTTGCAAAAGAAAAAAAAATCTGATTACAGCTGAAATAGAGGCAGGCTGATGAAGGCTTGGCTGTTCCCCCGTGAGAGACCAACAGCAATGAACTTAGGAGCAAAAGTTCCACAAAGCAAGGTTATGAATTTATTACTCGGCATCTGTGCAGAGTCAAAAGATCGTCTGAAACACCAGTGACTTGCAGAGGAAATTGGGAAAGCACTAATCCACATGGGATAGTGTTTAAAATAATTTCTCAGCTGGCTGACTGCACAGGGGGTAAGAACAGGGATTAATTCTCTACCCAAGATCATGCATTTGTGCAAACACTGTCGAGCAGCTTGTTCAACAGGGGACTCGGGGACTAATGCAGCCGTATCAAAGCAGGCAGGGTCTGGCTGACAGCTCTGCAAGGGAAGTAAGATGATCTTTGACACGAAGGAAATAAAGCTATGAGAGACTAAAATGCTGACAGGCACCAGCCTCAAAGCTGAAGCATCTCTGAAGAGGAAAGCTCTTTAAAGACTTTTGTTCTCAAGCTCTCTTCTGCAAGGGAAAAAGCTTTGGCCTACTTAGGTGAGGCCAAGGGCAGGCTAAGACCTCAGTATATTTTGAAATCACTTATCTTCAGCTCCATTTGATGTTCCCTTGATATTAGTAAGAAATTTCACCTTATTTAAAACACTTCTGGCCCTTCAGCTGCATGTGGACAGAGAGCAGTCCATCCCTTGGAGAACGAAATGGACCCCTTGGTCTCTGAAGGAGAAAAGCAAGCCCACACAGAGAACAAAGTCTTGCAACCAGCCTCCTTTCTTAGAAGACCTCAACCAACCCAGCCTACTGCAGAACACCCTGGGACAAATGAACACAAAACTAGGGAGTGGGCTTCCCATTTAAAAGACTAAATGTCTGCAGAGGGAAGGATGCACAGCTTCTGAAAATATGAATTTACTGGAATTTCCATCCTCTAGATGAGCAAATCCTTTTTTGGGTGCTGCCCATCAGGCAAAGAATTGTTTTACTTTCTAAACTCTAGTTTTGGCCCGGTATCAGTCTACTCCAATTTTGCACTGAGGGTAAAGACTCCGGATCTGGTTATGCCCCAGAGGAGCACAGCTCTCCAGCAGTCCACATGGCTGACAGGGACTGTGAAGCTAAATCCCAGAGTTTGTCCCACAGGACATGTCACCAACCAGCAAGGAACCACCAGCTGGTCTCACTGAGATGGGCTGCACACCTGTCTTGGGGCACTTTGAAGCTCAACGTGATGAAAGTTTGCTTGGTACAAATTTTGGGGAAATGACCAAGAACCATTTTGAGTCTTGCAAACCACTTTTGCTAATCCTCATCTGGAGGGACAGAAGTTAGCCTGGACAAACTTAGGAAACTGACTGGGACAGAAAAAAACCAAGTCATGTCTTGCTCCTGCAGAGGGTACAACCAGGACTTCTGCTCCTTCCACAGGCCAACAAGCACGCATGCTGCTGAACACCCAAAAATGAGCCACTCTTGTGGCTTGTTGTCGTATCTCACAACCACCATGCCTCCAGACTTCACTCCCTGTTTGATCATATCCTAGAACACGTGGGGAACAACAGGCTGTTATCAGCTATGTGCTTTCTGTGTTGATGCCTGCCACAGAGGAGGCACAAAGTCATCCGAGGTAGCTGGGGAGCTGCTCAATGCCCTTCAAAGATTTCATTTGCAGCAGCAATGTTCCAAACCAGCAGTCACCATCAAGCACTGATGTGAACTCTTCAGGACCCTATTAATCTCAAACTACCCCAACTCCATCCAGGAGACACGGCATCCTCTATTTTCGCTCATTTCCACAGACCTAATGGTCTTCAGATTATGGTCTTCACCCTCTACCACCTTCATATACCCCTGCTCAGACATGACACCAAGGAAGACAGAGAGAAAACAGCCCCCAAACCAAAAATAATCTACAAGGAGTACTTAGTAATTGCCTTGATGTGTGACCCTGGGCAAGCAGGTCCTCCCCTCTTTGGTGCATCTTTGTCTCACCACGTGTTATTTGAATGATTGCACTACCATGTAGTGCAGGGTACTTTAAGGCTTAGTGCTTATGCAACTTTTTGAAGATGCAAAAATCATATCAATGCTAAGTCTTATTGTGATTATTACCTTCCTCACAGGGGGGTTATGAAGCTTTGTAATTAATGTTTGTAAAGCAAATCTCTGTTATCGGATGAAATGTAATGTGCTATAGAAGTGTGAAGGATTAATATCCTCAGAAATCTGATGTGGGTTTTACTGCTCTGTGCAACACTTAAAAAAAAATAATTAAAAACAAACCTAAGCTGATACCGATAGGAAGGATGAGGAAGCAGAGACAGATGCATGTGGGGACAGAATGCCCTCCATTAATTAAGCCCAAAATCATCCATCTCCAAGACACTGCCAAGTATTTTCTTGTGTCTGGTGGTAACCATTCAATTTCAGGCTGATTTTGGGTAACCAGAACTCTTGAGCACCGCAGGAACACTTTCAATGCAGTGAGAAATACCAAACACATCTAAAGCAGCACAGGTCTGACCCACAATTTTACAGAGGAACTGCTGCTGGGGTAGACAGCAACCAGAGATGAGATATGCTCAGAGATATGCTCAGAGACCTAGGAGAGAGCTGAAAGAAAGCTGTAAAGCCACAGGGTCCCACTCCCATGCACTCAAAATTGTGGTCTCCAGTCACTAGCTTGGAGGTGTAGAGAAATTTCCCTCCTGAGGCTGTGCAGGATCCAAGCCCTGCAGCACCAGCAGCTAACAGTCCTATGCATCAAGTGCCACCAGCTCAGTGGCTCTGCAAAAATACATACCAGCTTCAAATTTCTTCAGCATGAGAAAGGTGGCTGCTGAAGTGCTCTGCAGTACAGCTACTCCCAAGTGCACATAGATGGAGAAGCGTCTGGAAAGTCTCTTGAAGAACAATTACCACCAGAGAAGGAAAATTGCTGGCAATTGCTTTAACTGCTTGGGTACCAGCTTTCTCCCCAGCACAGCAGATGCAGCCAGAGCACCTCCCTCCAGTGTATCCATACCTGCAAACAGCCCTCCAGATGTTTCACGTGACTGAGTTCACACCACACATCCCTGTATTTGGGATGGGATAGGTACTATTTATATCCTGTACGTGTACTATTTGTATACTGTATAAAATGATATGGGCTACCCTGCCTTTACACACACAGCTTGCAACAGTAGCACCCTGGCAGACTCCAAAATCAACAGGATGTCCAAGCACTGCAGACTTTTTTTGTGCAACTGTTCATCAGGCTTCAGTCTTATTTACTGCATTTGCCCACATGCCACGGGCTTCTGGTGCCAATTCTCTTTGGTTAATGCCAAAGGGATGAAAGCAATACTGGTTTTCCCCTGAATATGTGTATAGAGATATGTCAACACTTTCCACAGCCAACAGTAAAACTCAGAGAAGCTACAGAAAGAGTTCAAGGAGCCACACATATCTCAGACAGAGCCCCAGCATACTGCCAGGTCATCTGCAAGCCTTCCCTACAGGCTGCTCCACAGTGATCAGCCCAACCAAGCTCTAAAATATCCCCAGAGAAACATCTCCACAGCTGCTTTCACGTTTGCATCAGGACCTTGTTCTTGCATTCAGCCTCAGTTGTCCCTACCGAGGGAGGCTGGAACAACAGCACCAAAGCCCTGTCTATAGGAGACTTGACATCTTTTCTGATTGCCACCTGAAGGCACACAGCAAGGGATCCGAGCTCACATCAGGTATTAGAGTAATAGGTATGATTACCAATAACCATGGTAGTGCCTGATACACGACCACAGCAAGCAAGACACACATCCCTTCTCTTCCCACCAAGTGATGATGGGAAGCAAACTGCACCACAGCAAGAATGACAACAGCCACACAGGAGTCCCTGGGATGGGATGGGGTGGGAGAATGAGAAACTAAACAAACACCCCTCTTCACCTGTGGGACTTCCCTCATTACTCCCTTTTAAATCCTGAGAAGCCACTTACACTGACTCACTTGAGGCTCAAAAGGAATCCAAAGCATGTGGTGCTTCAGAGCAGTGTAACACACCTCCTCTCCCTGCCCCATGCAAAGAATCCAGCCAAATGTCCCTTCACCATCTTTGGTTTCACAGGAGAGAAGTTGGAGGGGGTGTGCTTCATTGCAGGAAGCTCTCCTAATCCTTCTACACATGAGCAATAAGGGCAAAGGATTAGCATCACCAGCTGCTCTGCTGGAACGTGCAACAAGGAAAATTAGATGCATATATGCAGTGTGGAGCCATTAGGAAGAACTGCCTCAAGCACCTCCCCCTCCCCATATTGCAGCTCATCATTCCCCATGTCATGAGCACTGCACTCCCCTTCAATGCTGCTTTTAACTCTTGTCTCCTCTGCACCTGTCACCCCAAATTACCATTTCCACCCCAGAAACATCCCCCACTTTCCCATCAGTTACTCTGATCAAAACCATCCAGGGCAGCTGGTGCAGGCTGCAGAGCCATGAGAGAATTCAGCACCTTCTGCAGCTTGTGGAGATGCCTGACACCCCAGCTGTGAGAAGTGGTCACTTTGCCTTATATTTTCCTATAATTTGTCATATCAAAAAGACTTCATATGTACACAGGTTGGGGAAGAGGGACTGCTCTCATGACAAACAGAGCACAGCTTCCTCTGAGGTGGAGCACAGCTGGTTAACAGGGCTCAGGAACATTATCTAATTGCTGAGGCTAGAAAGGGAAAAGCAATCTAAACTGATTTGAAGCTTCAGAGGGAATTAGGGAACAGAATATAATAACCTAAGTTGGAATTTGGCCATGACTCATGGGAAATGGGAAAAAAAAAGTGATTCTGGTTTTTCACGAACACAAACAAATTGCAACTTGGTGTTTCATTCCTTTCCAGAGTGGTGCAGGCATACATTTGATTTTGTTCACACTAACAATGCTCTTTAAGAAGCAGCTTTGAGGTTAGGAAAAATGCACTGGCTTTACACCAAAAGTAGCTGTTGATTACATTGTGACACTGTGCTACAGAGGTCACCATGTCTCACATTGCACAGCTGACCTCAGCTTTGGGAATGGGCAGATTTTCAGTCCTTGAACTTCACTATTTCTGAAATCCTCCACCAAATCTTCAATAAATCAAATACACACTAACAACCAACTGGAGCCAAACGCTTTTCAGAATATTCTGTATCTGCCACCACAAGACTTTTCACAAAGCACCCATGCAAGAACAGCAGGTTTCCTAAGGCCAGGTGCCAGCTGCACAGCTCTGGATCCCTGGCACAGGACAGTGGCACTGGCCTGGGCTTGCGCCCTGGCTGAGGTCTTGGTGGCAAAAGGCTTGCTCAAACCCCAAATCCCCAAAGCAATGTTGGTACAGGTCCCAGCAGTCCTGAGGCACAGTCAGAGAAGACCAGAAAAGTGCGCATTACCAAGGCAGGAAAGATTTCACTCTCATTAGCTCTGGCACATGGCTACTTTGAAGCTTTCCTGGTATGTTACAAATTGTGAGAAGGATCCAAGCCAAACCCGGTCTGTTTTAAAGAGCAGACTCCCACACAGGTCTGAAACATTGCACAGCTGCCTGCAGCTCACATGAAGTCCACATATGGGACAGGTCATAGCTAAAACAGTGCTTGGGAGAAGCTGTCAGCAGTGCCAGACTGCTCCTTTTCCACCTCCAGCATTACAAGTATCTGTGAACAAGTAAAGACAAGGCTGGCTCCCTTCTGCTTCAGCCTACCCAGAAATGCAGCTCTGATGAAGCCTTCACTGTTCCTGTTGCAGACATGGCAGGAACAACCTGGAGAGCACAGAAGACCCTGGAGAGCAAAGCCCACTTCTCCTGTTCCCCTGAAGAGGTTCTTCCCACTGCCAGCCCTAACTTTGAGAGCTTTGACAGGCACGAAGAGATTACCAAGGCCACAGCCCTCATCATCCCTACCTGTCCTGGCCAGTGCCTGTTTCACTCACTCCTTAATGTCAGCCTTGTCCCACTCTTAAAGAGCAAGGACAGAGCTAATGCTGGGCTGACTGAGCATTTAGGCTGATTGATCTGCAAAGAAATTCATGCTCATGCTTTACTACAGCAAGGTGTGCACACACAGACAAGCCAGCACCAAGTGTTTAAGCCCATGGAAATAAGTGGATGTCACAAGCTACAGGCACTGCAAGGGCCATGCCAACGTGGGCTTGAAGATTAGTCCTCTACTAGGAGGATTACAAAGGGACAGGTAGGACACCAACACCATCTCTGCCATTCAGTAGCAGTCACAAAGCTTTGACAACATTGCTGGTGGGATTGGAGCTAGCTTGGGGGGATAGAGAGGTCTGCCAGGAGGAAATAATTTCAACAGTTTTAATGCTTAATATAATATAAAATAAAAAAAAAACATAAAACCTCAAAAATGCCTTCACAGAATGGAAACTGTCAGAAACTAAAACGCTTAACACTTAAAACCCATGTACAAACAAAGAAACAAAAGAAATTGGCAATAGTCTTTGCCCTCCCCCCGTCACACTTAATGGTAAAGCAGGGTGGTGGGAGACACTGTCCACGGCAGACTGAGTCACAGACACTTAGAAAGTGCACTGACCTTGGAAATAGGCCCAGTGGAAGCCCAGGATGGGTTTTCTGTGTCAAATATGCATGGATACAATTCCACCTTCTGCTGGAAAATGGCAACTGTCACTGCAGTTGATGGGAATTACACCTATTTAATAGACAGACAAATTGATTTTGTGATCTCACACGCCCGGACCTGCAAGATTTCCAGCCCACGTAACTTCAGATAAAAATCCAGCAAACCTCAAGATAATGAAGTTTGAGATTCCGCAAACACTGCTTCACTGAGCAAAGCTCGGATGTGCTTGGAGCTCAGTGCAATCACAAGCTTCTGCTAAATTACCTTGGGCCAGAAGCATTGCAGATCAGGATGTTTCCAGGCAGGTTAGGGACTAACGTCATGAGAATTGCCACCTAAGGGATGTTTTTATCGCTACTGTATTGCTCCTGGGCAAAATGCAAAAGGCATTATGTGTACACAGAGCTACAATTTCCACCTAAGAGCTGAGCCCAAGCTTCACATCAAGCTGTTTGACTTTACACTGCAAGCTCTGCTCGTCGCAGTGAAAAGGCACCGATGTGTAGAAGGAGATCCCGTTACAGACGGACAGAAGGAGTGAGGCAGGCAGCAGGAGCAGCTGTCACCTGCTGAGACACGGCTCGGCAGCTTAGCCAGTGCCACACTGAGGGCTGTGAAGTGCCTGACAGGGGCTGAAAAAGGTCATAGAGATACACTTCACTACTTGATCCTGGCACCTTGATCAAAGTACTCTTGGGAAACAGGAAGACTCCTCAGCTTTGCTCCCCTTTGTGTTCTCTTCACACTCCCCTTGCTGAGCCTCTGAGCACGAGTCAAAGGCAAGAGGCTGCTGCTGCTGGAGCCAGCGGGTGCCTGGCAGCTGAGGGAGTTCAACAGAGAGAGCAGAAAAAACCTGAGGCATGAGGAGAAGCATGTACACATTTTCTCCTGAAATACTTCTCTCTTCTGTGTCGTGGAAAGACTCAACATGCTGGAAGAGCACGAGGCATCCCCACAGCACCAGTGGGGAGCTGAAACTGGAGCCACACTGGCCAACAGCCTGGGAGCTCAGTGGGGCTCACTTAGCAGTGCAATCCCATGGCAATGCCTGTTCCAGACCCTTCAGAGCATTCAGGGAGTGTTAACAGTGTTCAGTTCAGCATCCCATGTCCATTTGCAGTAACTCCACCCCAGGGGACCCTATGGACCATGTATGACATTGTTCCTGCTGCACAGAAATGACACTGTTTAGCAGCACACTGGCCACAAACTGCGTCACTGTGCATTATTTTGTTGGCTCTGGGCCACGGTGATGGTGACCTACTGGGACAAAAGTGGATGCAGCTTCCAGGGAGAAAATCCTGCTCCCAGCCTACTGCTCCTCCCCAAAGGCAGACAGCTGAAAGAGGTACTGTGGTACCTGGGGGGAGCCTGCATCACACCTGGAGAAAGGGACGTGGGAGAAAAGGGAAACAAACACTTCACCTCTCCTCTCTGGAGGGCAAGTGCTTAGACTGGAGGGATTTAGATCACTGCCTTTCCTCTCAGCCTTTTACAGGCTTTGGAAAGGGACAGATGTCCCTTGTCCTTTGGAAAGGGACAGATGCTCATGCCCCCCTGGCAGGCTGGTCAGCAGCTGCATGAGTAAAGGAACTGGGCACAGAGAGATTAAGGATTGCGATGGGATATTCAGGGAGTCAGCTGTTCAGTCCAGGAGCTCACTGTATTCATTTGCTCCCATGGCTATGGCAGTCTTCAGCAGCAAACAGCGTGGAACAGACACTTTGGTGCTCATCCTTGCAATTTCCAGTCCAACAGCCCAGTCACACTTTTACCAGCCTTCCACAAAGGGAATCACAGTATAGGAAACAACAGGGCCCTCAGGGTCTGTTTTCTGTTTGCTATCCAACACAGGTTAGCAAAGGCTGCCTGGTGCATTCCTATGGTAACAGCTCACACCCCACAACACCCCAAGGGCCTAGAAAAAGAGGTGCTACGAGATTGGAGGGGGGGGTTACTCCACTCATAAGCAACCTGATTTGCTGCTGGAGAAATCCAGCCCCTGAGGAATAACACAAGGGAGAGAAGTGATGAGCAGGCAGTAGGAGACTGAGACAGAAAGCCTTCTTGGTGTTTATTAAAATAGTGTCTGCTAGTCACCTCCTCAGCAGTGGTGGCATTTAAGCAGTAAAGCACTGCCTTGAGGCAGAAGCCAGCACTCTTGGTGCAAACACCTGATTCCCACAGAAATGCCAGGTGGGAGCCCACATGGCTGCAGGTCTTTCACTTCCAAATTGCCCAAACACATGGAGCATCTCAGTCTCCTTGAGCCCTGTCTCGCATCTCCACAGCTCTGCAGGCCATGCTGCCTGCCAGGAAAGGCTGCACTGCCTGAAACATCCAGGGGCAGGGAGGAAGGACTCAAGGGGAAAGGGCAGCTGGAGATGCAGGAGCTACCTACCCTACCCTACCCTACATGACACGTGGTCAGCCCAGCCATGAGAACTTGCTGGGACTGCCATGCCCACAGCAAACATGAGCACTGCCCTCCCAGTAACCTTATAACACTCATTACAGTAGGCTGGATCCTTCACCAGGGAAAACATGAGGTGTCCCACACAATTTTTTCAGCAATGGGTTTCATACAGCTGAGAAAAGAAAGGGTGGAAAAACCAACCTAACAACTAATGGCTCAAGGCTTGGAGTGCCCTCACCTACGCAGCCACGGCAGTGGTGCTGCTGGGCAGGTACCTGACACCAGTTCCTTCATAAAGGCATTAGTCAGAGACCCAGGGAAGGCACATTTTCAGTAGCTTTAAGGGATGGCTGGTGCCAGGGGTTGAGGAGGGTGGGAAGCAGTGGGGAATTTCAGCCCAGACACAGCCCCATCCTAAGCTGTTCATTCTCCTGGGGTGTGTGAGTGCTCTGGGAAGGACTCACCTCAGGAGGCCACTGGAAGCAGGCAGGCCTGTAAATAGATCTCTCAGGAGATGCACCATGACAAGTAGAAATTCCAGGTTCATCTGGCTGAAGGCAAACATGCTGCTTTCCTTCCAATACCTTCCTGCCTAATGCTGCTGGCTGCCAAGCCCAAATGAGGCTGGAAAATGAGTGGGTAGTTTCAGCAAAGAGTAGTGAAAAAAAAAGGAATAGCCTGCTTCAGTTGTTTGGAGAGAATTAAGGTTACTCTCAGAGAGAGAACAACAGGGAGCAGCATCAGACCTGCCTGGGGAAAAGCAGGTCTCTGCTCACCAGGGGGATGATATTTTGCTGAAAGACAAGAGAATAGTTAAAACTCAGTTCTGTGCTCTGTATCTAAGACAAGAATAAATGTAGTATAAAGAGCAAGTTTCATCCTGTAGCATGAGAATTGCCTTAAGTTTCCTTGGATTACATTTCTCAAACCTTTTTCTTCCCTCCATGCCCACAATCCCTTCCACAACTAAATCATGCCTCTTCTGCAGATACAAGGCTGGTGAAGAAGCAGCAAGCATCCAAGCTGGGAGCAAAAAGCTCTGATAGAGATTCTAATGGAAATACAATGGGCTACAACGATTTAAAGGGAACATGATTCTAGCTGCATGTCAGAGGAATTACTGCAGCAGGAATTACTACCTGAACCAATGGAAGACAAACCTTTCAAGGAACAGGGCAAATGAAGCAGTGCCATGACCTGAGCTGGCTTTGGTGCCCAGTAAGTCCACGCAACACAGCACATCTCTTTTCCCAAGCCACCACTGAAACAGCTGGAGCCAGGAGTCATGGACTGAATGAACTCAATGGACATTTTGTGGACATTTCTGGACATTCTGCAGACCTTTCATGGGACTGGTCCATCAGCTATGGGAATGGTAACTGTGAATTATACCAAAGGGTAGGAAGAGGGGTGCATTGGATGGTATGGGACCTGAGCATGACAAACAGTATCTTTAAGGGATGAAGAATGTGCTGGGTTTGGCTGGGATAGAGTTCATTATCTTCATAATAGCTGGCATGACCTGGTTTGGGTTTGTGCTGGAAACAGTGTTGATAACACAGGGATGTTTTCTTCATTGCTTATCAGTGCACAACATCAAGGTCCTTCCTGTTCATCACCAGCAAGGGGGCTGGACAGGGACACAGCCAGGACAGCTGACCCCAAGTGACCAAAGGGACATTCCACACCATCCAGCATCGTGCTCAGTGTGTAAAGCTGGGGGAAGAAGGAGGAATTGGGGACATTTGGAATTGCTGTGTTTTACCTTCCCAAGGCACCATTATGCACAATGGAGCCCTGCTTTCCTGGGGATGGCTGAGCACCTGCCTGCCCATGGGAAGCAGTGAATGAATTCCTTGTTTTGCTTTGCTTGCATGCACAGTTTTTACTGTCCCTATTAAACTGCCTTTAACTCAATCCATGAGTTTCCTCCTCTTTGTTCTTCCAGTTCTCCCCACCTCCCTACACAGTGAGAGTGAGTGAGTGGCTTTGTGGTGCTTAGCTGCTGGCTGGGTTAAACCATGGCACAGGGTCAGGAGCAAGGGCCATTGAAGGGAGTTGATCACTCTGGTGCCATGGCATCAGACCCAGGCAAGGAGGAGAGGCAGCCCTACATGTGCATACACACATTGGGCAGCATGAGATTCAGAAATGGAAGAGACTTTGAGTGGAGCAGTGCCCTCCCCCTGAGTCACACCACACCCCCAGCAATTTGGGCAGGCAAGCACATAAATAGGCAGATGTGAGTGGAGCCTGTAAGGAAGACTTCCTCTCATATTCCTGGGGAAATAACCCTGCCAGTGGTGTCACCTCGTAAAAAAGAAATACACCATGCAAGACATTAAAAGGGACACATGAATAGACATCTGCAGGGGTGGTGGAGGAAGCAGGTGCTGTTTGCTGTAGTCCTGAACCAGACAGAGCCTGATGCCCTTTCTAGGAGAAATATGATGAATCTGTCTTGCACAGCGGGAACACCAAGAGGGTGTTCCTCTGGGGGCCTGTCACAAACTGTGCTGTGCATCCCAGGGACACACTTGGCTCCTGTACACACCCCATATTACTTTCCCAGTAGTCATTCCAAGCCATACTCCACAATATATGCTACAAAACGTTAAATGTAATTGGAGAAAACAGTTTCCCTAAGTCGTTTTGATAACTTGTGAGCACTATCCCTCCCTATCCCCCTTTCTTCAGCAAGGGTCACTCCCAGCATTTTCTTCCTAGAATCAAGGCAGCCCCCAGGTGCCTTCCTGCCTGGTGCTATCCCAGCAGTGCTCTCCTGCCAGGCTGCTGCTGGGTGCTGTGTGCCACATCCCTCCATGGGAGCAACAGATAACCTGATACCAGCTGAGTTCCATCTCCTCAGCACACTGCCAAAGCACAGCTTGCTTACTTGGCTACAGGAACCAAAGCTGCAAAGTTAACAGAGACAGTTCAGTTCCCTCCTACAGCCTGTGCCCCAGCCCAGGAGGAAGGAGACACTGGAATGAAAGGGCAGCACATTGAAAGCAAGGCCAAGGACCTGCAGTTTGACAGCTCTGTTTCATGAGTCATTCCCCTTTCTGCTGAAGCCCCGGGCACTGGTCATGCTTAGGGCAGGCACTGGACCAATTAGCTGGCATGAAAGGCTTAAAATCCAGCACCTAATGGGAGCCAATCACTGGTGCATGTCAAGCAAGTGGTACCTTGGATTTTAATTGTCTCCCTGTAGCCTGCTCAGAAAGCCTGGCACAGCAGTTGCCCTGCCTGTTGTCCAGAAAGCCATGATACAAGCTGGAGGAATGGGGCTCTCCTTCCCCTGGGAATGTGACTGGCAGCCTCCTGCAGCAGCCAGCACCCCTGCCAGCTGGGCAGAGGAGCCTGTTCTCTGCCAACCCTCCCCTCCAGCACCATAACAAGCCTTCTGCTAAGCAGCATCAGCTCATTCCACAGCCCCAGCACTGTTAAATACTCTCCTAAATATTACAAAATGCTGCTGTCATTGTCCCCATGCACATTCCCCTCATGCCATCAACTGCAGGGATCTCTTCCTGACTGCTTTAAAATCTCATAAACTTCTCCACTCTTTCTCAAAGCTGGAGTTACTGCTCTCCCTGGTACTCAGGCTGGTTCCCTGAAAGTTATGGCCAAGTCAAAAATAAATTTGCAGCTTAAAAATCGCACAGATTTAAGATTTAAAGTCATTATTTATTTCTGCCTTCCTGCCTCCTTCCTCCCTCTAAGTGTTTCTGTGACCAACACTAAATTAAAGCAAGTATAAACAAGGCTGAGGAGAATTCCAGCTAATTTTGAAAGCTAAAAGCAACACGTCTCCCACCCTGTTACTCCCTCCTACTCTTATCCTTGTGTTTTATACAAAGGATGGTTTCCCCCTCTTCCCACCTTTACTAAACAGATTTTCCAACTCATGCTCCCACATTTGGGCAATTAATGGAAAACAGGCAGTATGGTGTCACACATTAATGTGGAAGCCCAGTACAGACTTAAGGACCAGGAGCTTGGTCAGGGAGCTAAGTTTTGAAGTGAAAAACACTCCTTACATATTTCAAGACACAACCCTGTTGCTTCAGGCCTTCTCAGAGGCAGAGTGGATGCTTGTATGCACATAAAGGTCTTTCCAAAACATTTGCACATCCCTCCAACCACAGCTCTACAACTGCCTCAATGCCACAACAGACAGGCTAAACCAAGCCTGGAGATATCCAAGCTGGCATGGAGCTGGCAGGAAGCAGGTGGCATCAGACCCAAAAGGCAGGGGAAGCCGTGAGTCTTGCTAACCTCATCAGCTTTTTCACCACCGAGATTTCTGGAAGCTCTTGACAGCTGCAGCATCTGGATTTAAGGGACACTGCGACTGTGTTTCCTTGTCTGGATTACTCCCAAAGCAACCATGGAACAGGCAGCCAACAGGGAGGAGTCAGAAGGCGAGTTCCATAACTCTAGGGCACCTTCAGCACAGCTTTGGGGGAAAGCTGGGACCTCAAGCTTCTTGTTATCTGGCGGCTTCTGTCAGACTCCAAGAAAGCATTGGGATCCAGCAACCCCTGCAGCAGGCTCTTAACTTGAGAAGCACCATCCACACTGGTCCTCTCCAGCAGGAGCAAATTGGGGTCAAACCAGTTACAGAGCAGAGCTGAACCAGGCTGACACCCAGCCATGGAGAGAGCCATCCAGCCCCCTCACAGGAAACCTGTTCCTGGCCACACGTGGAGGGAAGGATGGGCACAAGGCAGAAAGGGAGGGCACTTTTGCCCTCCATCCACTCTTTAAAAGGCTGCAGGAAGGGCAGCCTTCTCCTTTCCGGGGCAGCGTGGATGTGCCAGGCCTGTGTCCCCCATGCAGAGGGGAAGCAGCAAGCTGCCCCCCTGCCCTCCCAGGCCTGTGTCCCCCATGCAGAGGGGAGGCAGCAAGCTGCCCCCCTACCCTCCCAGGCCTGTGTCCCCCATGCAGAGGGGAAGCAGCAAGCTGCCCCCCTGCCCTCCCAGGCCTGTGTCCCCCATGCAGAGGGGAGGCAGCAAGCTGCCCCCCTGCCCTCCCAGCCAAGCCTGCACAGCACCCACACAGCCAGGGAGGCACACCAGGGGTGCCCAGCCCAGAGTTCATCCTGTTTTTTTTTTCAGCCAGTTACCTGGCTCAAGCTTGATTCCCACTTGAGAAACACCACCCAGCACACCCCCACGACGGGGCCCCCCTCTGTAGGCTGTGCAAATTGGAATACAAATCAGAGGAAAAAGCTTTCCTCTGTTTGAACAAATTGCTATAGATTCACCCCCGTCTCAGGTCAGAGCCCCCGATGGGAAATATTTTCACTGGCTGACTGCTAATAGACTCTGGAGCAGCCACTGGATCGATACCTGAATAAGAAAATTAGCCAAAGCACACAATCTGATTTTACCTTGTTTTGAATTACAGCAGGTTTGTGTTTATTTCACTCCCTCTTCCCTCCTTCCCTCTCTAGCATGCTTCCCCCATCCTTGCTCCCTGGTTACCTATCTATCAAATCTAGTCAGATTTGTGGGAATATAATAAAGTACGTGCAGGAAGATGTAATGCCTTTTGAAGAATGTTTACATGCATTAATATTTTCTAGTGACACTGCAGCGCTACCGCTCCCTCAGAGGAGAACAGTTCAGGAGCAACAGCAAGATTTCTATACATCCCCCTCAAAAGAGCCATATGTAAACAATTAAAAAAAAAAATCTTCAAAGTAGGATGGAGACTCAGCTGCACACTCCCTCTCAGAAAACTCAAGAGGTCAGTAGCAAGGTTTCAGTGCCAGGAATTTAACATAATAATAGTAACATCAACAACAACAACAACGGCTCAGTCCTTTCATTCGGTGTTGGTAGCAACAGGGATGTGTAACCACACCTGGGCAATATTTCAGATGCAGAGAGAGCTACACAGACACCAGAAGTCATCCTGTTCTTTGAAAGACTTCACCAGCAAAGAGACAAGCAAAATGCTGCCTTTCACAGAGACTCAGTGCTGTGCTTCTGACAGCTGAACACACGAACCACCCCAACTTCCTAATCCTTTCTTGCTGGTTTACAGCCTATTTCATTTTAATCTGGGAATGGCCCTACAAGAAGGGGAGAGACAGAGAAATAGATCGCAGATACTAAGCACATTAAAGAAAAAAAGCAGCCAAACCAACTGTTCAGATAGGGCATGCTGCCCAGATAAAATTCAGTGGGAGTAAAATAATTCCTTCTACTTCCTACCCCAGCATCCCACTCTCCATGCCACCTACAATTGTGTCAAATGAAGAGAGAAAGCACGACTCAATCTTCAGCTTCCTGCTCCTGCACACCACGCTGTGAAGCAAAGCCACCAGCCGGGCACCCATGGAGAACTCCAAGTGCAAAGAAACCCCGGAGCATTCAACGTGAGCTGAGGTCCCCCTGTTACATTAACACACCACAAGGGGCTTCCAACTAAACAGTTCGAGCAGAACCTCACACCATCCTCTTTATAATGCTTCCCTGAGAAACTGCATGTCTTTCTTCCTACCCAGCCACTTACTGCTACCCACTGGGGACTGGACCCTCTCCTTTTCACTTGGTACACAGCACAGAGCACCTGCTGGACATTTCCTGCTTTCTGTTCAAGGAAACAGACTGTGTATCCCAAGGACAAAACAGCAAAATCACTCCTGTGTCAAATAAGTAAATATATATATATTATATATACATGCAAATACACATGTAAGTACATTGATACATACACACACAGCTATTTTACTCCCTGTGATATGTGGTCAAGGGGTTTAATACCCCTCTCCACTGTCTCTAACCCCATATTTTGTTTAATCTTTATGCTATGCTCACAAAAGACTACTAAGTATAACCGTCACCACACATTATGCTGCACATAATGGAATATGTACAAATGTCTACATCTTCAGTTTCCCTCTTTGTCTGTGGCAGACTACAGCAGGAGTTTGCTAATTACAGCATGTTAATCAAGGAACTCTAAAGAGGAGGATAGGCCATAAATACCAAGTAGCAAAGACAATCTCAATGAAAGAAAATAGAAAAGACATTTTTTCAGAAAGCAGCACTTACAGTATGTGATACTGGATAAAGTCCAGTGAAGGACCACCAAAATGGCCGGGCAGGTGGAGCATATAGTATATGAAGAAAAGCTGAGAAAAATGTGGTGGGTTTCTGTGGTTGGCGGGTTTGGTTTTTTCCTAAGCCTTAAAAAAAGACAAGGCAAAACTTACAGGTATTGCTTAACTGGGAAGGGGTGGCTGGAAGGAAGATGGACACAGAGACAGACTCTCCTCATAGGTGCATGGTAAAAGAAGGGCAAAACCCACCAGACACAACACAGGAAATCTGCATTTCTAAAGACAGAATCCATTTCACCATGCAGTTGGTCACACACCAGCAGGGGGCCCAGAAAGCGTGTGGACCCTCCCTCCTCGGGGAAGATCAAGTTCATCTGGATGAGGTATTTAACATCCTGTCTTAGCTTCTAACATCAAAATAGCTCAGCTTTGAGCAGGGGGCTGGACCAGGTGACTTTCAGAGGTCCCTTCCAATGTCAATCATTCCATGAAGTAACCACACACAAAATAGCTGTAAACCTGGTGATGTATCAAAAAAGGTAAACACCAAAACCACAGAAGAGGATTACCATGGACATCAGACTTGTTAGCATATATTTTTCTTCTGACTTACTTGGTTTGGTTTGGTTGATTTTTAAGATTTGTTCCATTATTGCAGATGCTGTCAGAAATGAACAAGGGTTTTTTATGGTTTAGGGCCTCTAAACCAAGCTGCAATCCAAGCAGTAGGAATTTTGGTCAGTCCTTTACACTGAGATCCAGACTGAGGCCTCAATTACCATTACTTTGGTGGAGATTTAAATCTCCACAAATTTAAATCTCTGGACCTTGCTATCTCCCAGAAAAACTGAAGAGGAATGGAAAATTCCATTAACTAGCTGCAAGCTGAGTCACAAAGAAACAGAACTTTTTTTTCTTTAAAAACAAACATATATTTCCCTCCCTGCTCTGTTTACAGTGTTGATTTTCCCCAGTAGGAAGTTACTCTACCATATCCCTCCTTGAGGACCATAAAACGCAGATAGAGCTTCTGGGAAGGTGGCCACAGAGCTCCCAACACAACACAAAATGTCACAGCTTTCCCCAGGCAGGGATTCTAGAGAAATCTAGCAGATTATCAGAGACAAAAGCAGTTATTCCCAAATGGATGAGTGATGCCTTTGCTGCAGTGCCTGCAGCTGCACTGTTCACCCACGGCACCTGGCTGCTCCTATCCAAGGGGCTGCATGCTCCCGGGAAGAGCCTCTAAACACGGGGGAGGAAGAACAGAGCAGCTAGGGAAGGGGAAAAGTCACATTCCTGAGGCTCCTGGAAGATAAAAAAGGAAGGTCATTCTCTGATTTAAGTAGGTGAGAGCCTCGTGCAACTCTTTTCTCCAGTGAAAAGGACTGCGCTTATCGCTACCCAAGCCAAGCAGCCCCAGCTGCTGCAGCAGAACTGCAGATCTGGAAGGACTGCTCACTGGTTACCCAAGGAACAACTGCACACTGATCCAGCTGCAGTGAACATTAGCTGTCCTGGAACATGTGGAAGTTGAGTTTAGGCTTTGCTCCAGCATCAGCACTGGGCTGAGAGGTATCCTGGCCCAGCTGAGCCCCTCCAGGCAGGGCAGTGCTACAGGAGACACACCAGCTCCAGGAGCACTCACAGACCTAGAGCCCACACCTCCTCTTGGAGGGTGATGAGATGATGGACAAGTGACCTGGGAATGTATCTGGCCAAAAAAGAGGCAACAAAAACATTTTTTAAAATAAAATAAAGACAACAGCAGCAATAATGCCTGTGTTAGGAATATCATGGACTTCACATGAATTTGTGCATGTAAATCAACACATTTAGTTGGACAAGGAAGGAGGTGAAGCTGAGAAGAAGTCTCTAGGAAGGAAGGCAGAATAAGAGAGCACTGGGAATCTGAAAAGCTATTTGACAGAAAAAAAAACCAAACCAAAGCAGCTGATAGTAAGTTTGCTCTCTCACTCTTGCTCTAAAATGGAAGCAGTGACAAAAGCTCACACCAGCAAACACTACAGCAGAGATTGCTGCTGTGGCTACAGAAGCAGCCTTGGAAGAATTCAGCCCTGCCTCAGACCACATCTGTGCACACACAGTCCCCAAGAGACCCAGAGCCCTTAAGCCCAGACCCCCAGCTCCCTCACAACCACGGGGTCAGGTTCTCACCCCAGTGAGATGAGATATTTAATGTCAAAAGTGTTCAAATAAATACAAAAACATTAACAGAAAGAAAAGGAGAGACATGGACACAGCTGAGAAGTCCATCCACTCTGGTCAGCAGGGCAAACTAAACACATTATTTCTAGATCTTTCTCAGCCGTTCCTCTGCTGCGCTGAGCTTTCCAGTCACCATTCCTTTAGTAGGTGCTGAAGACACTCTGTGCTTCTCCACAAGTGTTCAAAAGCTTTGTGGAAGAGGGTCAGGAAAATACCCCTCATGAGCACCGTGCCTGCTATTTAATCTTATTCATACAGAAAGATCAAACCAAGCTTCCAGCTGCTGTTTGCCTTCAGTGTTGCAACTCAATATAAAGGCATCACTTGGGTTTTCTTTGCTGCTGCTTCATCTGTAGGAATTTCCATTGTATCTGGAATTAGCATGCAGGAAGCAGGGGGAAAGGGTTTTCTTCTGTTGCAGACCTCTTACAGGATTTTGTTTACATACTCATTTTATGTGCAAAAGCATACAGTCCCCTCCTTTGAAAACCCCTCTCTCACAAATCCAATATGTGTATTTAAAATCATGTACCCTTTAATACAGTTTTTATTGTTCAAACAAGTATTATTTTAAGCACAGTGAATTCAGGAAGAATTCCAAAGGTGAAGCAACAGGAACTGAGGAAAGATAGAAGGCAGATGGGAAGACAGCACTGACAATGGGACAAAGATTCCCCCCCTGCAGGCCCTTATCTCCAAAACAAAGTGAGATCCTGAACACCAGCTCTATTTATGTCCCTTCCTTCTAGCTGCACTGTTTAAGGACACCAGAAAAGTTAGGGAACAAACATAGGTGACAAAGGCAAGGAGAAAAAACTTCAACAACTGTAGTGCAATTAAGCAATAGAAAGGAAAATTTCCTCTTATTCTGGCATAAAAATCCTGTGGGAAAGCAAAGGATGGAGAAAATAAAAGAGAAATCCAAAATAACTCTTGCCAGCAACTTCCAATTCACTTCAAAACATCAAGGAGAGACAGGCTTGCAGTAACTAGAAAAGGATATTTGAGTGGCATCACATATCAGATAAAAGAGCCAAAAAACTCTTGGGGTAGGAAAGACTGCTTTTCCCATTATTCCAGACTGGCCAATGGTAGTGGGAGCATGACTTGCAGAGAGTTAAGCTCTGTAGTTCAAGTATAAGATATATCCCATTCTGGAATAATCACAAGCACAATCCAAGTCCTCCAGAGTAGTGGTGTTTGAAATCCAAGTGCCCAGACACTTTTCAAGGCAAGAGAAACAAGAAATCCCCCTGCAGAAATGACCATCTCAGAAAGCAGATCCAAAACCTGGTGACTCCAGCGCTTGGGCTCTCTGGCAGCACGTTCCTGGCAAGCCAAGCCTCGAGGCACTGCGCTCTGGTGAGCCAAAGGCAGCACACTCTCTGAAGGGGGATCACACTGCAGGATGTGCTGAGCTCTGGTGCCACAGCTGTGGTCAGGCTCTCCAGCAGCAGCTCAGGGAGTGCCTGAGTGACAGCACAGCAGTGACCACAGCAACCAGAGAGTGATGAAAAGATGCTCACCAATGGAAACATCAGCCAAGTGGAAACTGTACTGAAGTTTAAAAATGTCTTCAGTGAAAATTTAATGATTGGGTGGGGGGAAAAAAAATCAGATGTCCATGAAAACTGTACACTACTAAGGCAGGACACCAACAAAAACTGTGGCTGCCCTATCTATGCCCCCTCCCTTCACATCCTGATGAAATTATCTCACTGAAATCACCAACTTCATCTAAAAAATCTCTGAGGCAGACAAATGGCACACCACCTTCCATTCACACAAGCAGAAGGGCAGAAGAAACAAACAGATTTTAACTTTTTTTTTGTTGATTTAAAGTGAGTTTATTTGTTTCTGCTTGTTGTTATGTTTTGGGGTTTTCTTCTACTTGGCTTACACTGAAGTCTTTAAAATAAAAATGTCATAAAGAAAGACTGACAGCAACAGGATCTAAGTCATTATGTGCAGCATTTTTTCAGGCCAGCATTTTTATGAGAGCAACAGCTCAGTTGGATTTAACTCCCTTGTCTTAAAGTTAAAACGCTATCTACAAGAGTAGCACAGCAAAGCCAAAAATAATATCCAGAAAAGTGAATCCTCTAAGATTTCCTCCACCCCGCTTCTTTTTCCTAACTTCTTTTTTCCCTGAGGATCTGAGGAAACTCAAGCATTTCTCCTGGTCAGGCAGTAGCAGAAGCCTGAGTCAGAGTTTGGCCAGCAGCTTTTGCTGGCAGATCACAGCACAAGGGCTGCCTGCTCACACCCCCACAGCAGCATCACTCCTGGGCTAACAAACAAAGAGTCATCCGTGTCATCAAGGTGAGCAGGTGTGACAAAGCACATATGAGAGCTAAGATATCAGCAAAAATCCAATCAGCCAAACATGCCTCCAAAACTAACTACAATGACTCACTGGATCAGACAAAGAGGGAGAAAAACACTGCAGGAAAAATCAGTTAGTTCAGCAACTGATCCCCTTAATTACAAACTATCACTCATTTGACACCACCCTGGGATTTGGGCTCCAGCCTTGGTGTCACCTATGTGTGCTTACCCAGACAGCAGCACTGCTCCCAGTGCATCTGGGATCCTAAAAAAAAGTGTCTAGAATTACATACACAAATGCTGCATTTATCCTCCTTTTTCTTGCAATGGAGGTGCTAAGATAAAACCCCTTTTACATGACCCTGAACTTACAGCTGTTGCTTTCTGGCAGATGTGCAATCCTGTTCAGGGAAGGCTTCTGCCTGATGGGGATGGCAGTTCTCACTTGCTCTTCCAATCCTTCATTTTCAACAGCAACAATGCCATGGGTATAATCATGAGATCAATGAAAGAAAGAAATATTCTCATTCCTCAAACTTACACACCATCAACAGCATCCATTTATATTTTTTTTCTCTTCTCTTTCTTTCCTCTTTTTTTTTTTTTTTTTTTTTTTTTTTTTTTTTTTTTTTTTTTTTACATCCAGCAATAGCTAGAAACATTTCCTTCTCATTTCCCTGTCCACCTCACCAAGCACATCACAGATCTTGTACTTTTTGGCATTTTACCCTGTTTCCTCCTTCTGCAAAGTTTTGATTTAGAGCAGGCAGAAATCTCATAAGCATGGTTTCCTTCCCCCAATATCCTCACTCTCTGCTTCCTCTAGACTCACTTTGAGACAATCAAATGTAATTCTTGAATTAACCTCTATCTCTTAGTATCAGTTCTGCTGGAGCTTTACAGAACACTGTTCTGTGCAAGGAAACAAAGTTTGCAATGCTGTGATGTGGGGCTGCTTCCTCATTTTTCTCTGCTGCTCTTTTAAGTGTCTGCACAAAATGCCCTGCTGAACCAAGTGAAGCTGAGTGAGAAGCAGCTGATCTACTGTCTTTTACCCAACATCTCCTATCTAAAACCATCTCCTTCAGCAAGCCATATGCTGCAAACATACTCTGAAATGTCTCCATGATAATCCAAGAAGCAGAACTGTTTGTCAAGTAGCACACACACTACTGCTGGCCACTTGGAAAAACCATCAGCCACAAGTAGGTACATATGCTCATTGTGATCTGCAAAAATCAGCATGGCATCTTTGCCAAGGCTTAGCAAATGCCAGAGTGGTTTCTGGTTTCAGTAACTAACATCCACTCTGGCTAATTTCTTCTTCTACATGGAGTTCCAAGCCTGATTACCAACCACAAATACATAACAAATTGCTTCTTTCAATTTGTTGTGGTGATATTCATGCCTCTCACCCAACATCCCAACATGAAAGATTTATGGTATTAATCATGCACATCATAGTAAACAGTCATTCTCTACTGTCAATTGCATTTTTCTGCTGAAATAAGGATGAAAGTGCTGAGCTGCTTATCGTTTGACCAGCCAGAACACAAACTATTATTGTGCTATTTTAACCAAAGCTGGGGCTTAGTTTCTATGGGTAACATCTTCATATGCAGCAACACAGTACAGGAGCTTGACTATCCTATTTTGAAAAAACAATTTAGAAACTTAATCACAGCTAAATGCAGGGCTTGTCTATGCAAGGAGTTACTCAGAAATAGCTTTTCAAAATTAAAGATTAATTCCAAACCTGCTGTTCAGAGGTTCTCTTTCACCACTTAATGCGGCAAACTGCATTAAGCCAGTTTACACTCCTGCATCTCTGCTTGCTTGAAAGACACCCCAGATCAAGAAGAACCCTGGCATTTGTCTTGCTGGAGTTTGCAGCTGTGGGATTGCAGCAGCTAAACCGCTGCAGCCATCAAACTTCCAACTGCACCCCACAACACGCCAGCTAGCTGGATTTACAGGATTCTCATGCAGTGGCACAAGCAGGAGTTGAATTGACTCTTCTTGTTCTCACTGCAACCTTGCAAAGGAAGCATGGAGCTGGTGCAGGTGCCCCAGAGTTTATTTATCAAGGGTCAAGCACAGCACGTCGCTGCCCCAGGCACAGGGGCTCAGCACACACCTTGGGGCTCACTCAGGATGCTGCAGGAGGGGCTGGAGCACAGGCCAGGCTGAGCTCCACGCTGCTACTGCTGCACTGCCATCAGCAACCAAAATTGTGAATTTAAAGCTAGCTCAGGAGTGCACCCACAAGTCACAGTCCTACTTCTCCGTAGGCGTTAGTGTGTGTGCACTCTAAGTCAAATTGTCAAACAAATACCACTGACACCAGGTCCTTTTGGTCTTCATTACCATTTGGGAAACAAAAACTAGAAATTTCTCTCTGTCTTCATACTTGTAAGAAAACTAACAATATGGTTTAGCACATACCTAAAATGACAAAATGTGTTGGAATATTCATATATCCCTTTTGCTTCTTCAAAAGCTGAACTCTGCTCTGGCACCCAACCATATTTTAGAGTCATAACACTTGATATCATAACTCCTCCCTTGTCCTAGGCACTGTCCCTAATCATGTACCTGCTTTTCTTCCCATCCCAAATCTTGGCTCCTTAATGGCAAACACAGTCTTTCTGCCTTTCCACTAGATACCATCAATAGTCGTTTAACCTCCTCCATCCATGACAGAAGTTTTCCATAGCAAGAAACACTGCTTCTTTGATCAAGTGCAAAATAATTTAAATTGTTGCAGTGAGCCAACAGTTTCCAAACTGATCCTTCTGCAGATCCAAGCACAGCAAAGCCATGTGTGTACCCACAACTGAAACATTTCTGTCTCTCTGGTGCTCAACTTCTAGAAGACCTCCAAAGGGTGTCCTAACATAAATTCTAACCCATGCCAAAGATGAGCTAAATTGGTAGTGAACGACAAAACATGGTTTTGTTTTCTTACTAAAAAAGCTTGATTTAGTGATAACTGGATCAGAGCCTATTTTCAATGCCCTCTTTTTTAGGATGTATTTACATTGGATCTATCAGGCACAGGGACTGCACTTAATACCAACTGCACTTTACCAGAGAGAAAAGGATGGTTAAAACTTTGCTGATGTTCGATTCTCCGTTCTGCCATCGGCAAATCACTTTATCTCCATCTCATTTCCCCACACACAGGGTGGAATAACCAGGCAGCAGAAGCTTTGTAAAGGTGGAAGCTTATAGATATTAAAGGGATGGGAGACACATAAGCTCACAAGGAATCCTACATGTACACCGTGAGAGGGATTTTCAGGGTCTATCAACTGCAGATGCCCCTACCAGTTAAATATTCTTAACACCCCAGCTGTATTCACATGACTGGCAGGGGAATTCAGCATCCCATCACCAGCTGGCTCTTGCTGCTCAGGTTACTTTTATGAGCCTCAAGTTCTCACTGCTCTGCTATTTTGAGGAATGCTCCAAGTCAGAATAATCCATTTATTAAACTTAGGAAAAGACACTCATTCTTCACTCTAAATCTACAGATGTCTTTTTCTGCTATGCAAGGCATGCAACAAGCACCAGAAGGTGAAACAGTGTTTGTAAGCAAAACCCATTTTGACACGTTTCTCAAACATCTGTCTGAATCACATCTTTGTTTTTCCTTTTTATATCATCACAAAGGCACACAAGAGAGGCACAAGATTCCCATCCACATTTATTTTAAAACAATTTACGCTAATTAGTGAAGGACCATTTCCTTCTGAAACAGGAGCAGCAATAGCAAGCAGTTACTCTTGTATTAAATGTCCACCTGCAGACATCCTAAAGCTTTTCTCACAGCTTGACTTCAGCTTTCAATGTTTTGTCAGTTCTTCTTTAGGCAACATTTGCTTATTTGTCTTCAGAAACTGCCGTCCTTACTGCACCTCTGTCAATTGCTATCCTCACCCTGCCATTTCCATTTACAGGAACCCAGCAAAAGTATCTGGATGCCATTTGTCCTGTGTTACAGCTCGCAGTGGAGACAAACCACAAGCCAGCAGATCACAGCCAGGAGGATTTTTAGTTACACTGGTGGTGTCTCCCTTATGCAAGCTAAAGCAAAGGGTAACAGCCATGAGTGATTTGCAGCAGGAGTGAAAGAGGAGCCACAAGGAAGCAGGAGGCTGGCTGGAGCAATGAAAGCAATGAAAGCTGCTCGAGGTCCCTGCTTGCCGCCTCGATGCACCCTCTCCCTGGAGGCCTGCAGCCCAGCACAGAGCCGTGACCTGCTCACACAGCAGCACTGGTGACTTCTCATCACCAGGCCACTCCAGCACCACAGCTGTCCCCAGCGGGCTGTCCTGCTCTGTTCACAACCACTGAAATGCAGAACTGTGTCTACACAGCTGATCCTTGCTAGCACAATGCTGAGGACACTGAGTGCTCTGCAGGAGCATCCTTCTCAGAGGAGTTCAAGCATTACTAGAACCATAAAGCTCTCTCTTCACTTTGGGAATACAGTCACAAGCACACACTGGAGTAACCACATCACCTAGTCTAGAAGACCAAACGAAAAATTTAAAGATCTGATTATTTCTATTCAGCTGCCTCTCTACTTCCCTGGTTAACTTTGGGTGTCTCCTTTAGCCAGCCATGGGCCATAGTATTTGCACATTAAAATGAAAACTTTAGTCAGAAGCTGACCTTGGATACAGCATGGCAAACACAGTGGTGCAAAGAACTCCCTGCAGGCAGCCACAATGCTCAGAAGGCACCATTGCTCTAGGCTAGGGCCCCTGTAAGCCATGTTTTCCAAGGGCCAAAGAACCAGCATCAGTTCCATACCTCTGCTGTGGGCCACTCAGCTCTGCTGCATCACAGAATCAGGGCTATAGATATATCACAGCACTAATGATCTCAACAGAGGTTTTTAAAGCCCAACAGTCAGACATCACCTTGCTGTCTTTTCTTCCTCTCCCAGAGCAAGGCCATGCATAAGTACTCCTCTTCCCTCATATCCATTCAGATTGCTTTAATCCTACCTTTTTGAGAACAAAAACCAACCAAATAAAAGCCTCAAAAAAAAAAAAAAAAACAACGAAAAAAACAACAAAACGTAAGTCCCCAAACCACAACTCCACAGATATGTTAAGGAAAAAAAAAATAAAAATAAGAAAAGAAAGAAAAGAAAAAAATGAGGGAAAAACTAATGAAGGATTTAAGAGGCCTGCACTCACTTTTTTGAAAAATCTTTCTTTGGAAATGGGCAAGAAGCAGTGGAAGAATAGCACATTCATAATCCAGGAGAAAATGGAACGAGAGAGAGGAAAATAAACAAAAAAGAGGAAATGGTAAAAAAATACCCGGGGGGTGAGGTGGTTATGTAGTGCTTGGGTACAGTTTGACAGGGCTCTAGATCCCAAATAAACCCGGGACAGACGCAAGGCCACACGCAGGCAGCCCGCGCCAAACCTGGCCGCAGCAGCTCCGTCCCGGGCGCTCGCTCCCACAGGCTCCGGGAAGGCGCCGGGAGGAAGGACAGAAGGACAGGAGGACAGAAGGACAGCGGGGTCCCGCCCGGAGGGAAGGGTCCCGGGAAGCAGGACAGAAGGACAGAAGGACAGAAGGACAGCGGGGTCCCGCCCGGAGGTGGTCCCGGGAAGCAGAGCCGCCTGCGGGCGCCCCCCGGCACCGGTGCCGCCCCAGGGGGAGCGTGTCCCGGGCAATCCCGGCCGCTCTCCCGGGAAAGGGCCGCTGGGCCGGCACTCCGGCGGGGCCGCGCTCCGCCTCCCTCTGCCGGGCAGCGTTGGAGGCGCGTCCCGCCGCCAGATGTACTCCGCAGCCACAGCTGGAGGGGAGCGCCGGCAGCGCGGGAAGGACGGGCAGCCTCTTCCTCGGGTGGGAGGGGAAGCAGGAACCGCCTGCGGCGGCGCTTTCTGCGTGGGCAGAAGTCACAGAAAATAAGCGGGAGTCTAAACCTTCGTTCCGAGAAACGCCTGACGCCGGGCACAAAGGCTCTCGGCCTCCCATCATGTGCGCTCCCAGCTAACCTGCTGGTAACAGCCTTCTCACGCCTGAATTTCGTTGAGACCAGATCGGCTGTAGCCCAGGATCTCCGTTTCTCCTCCACTTCTCGAGCTCTTTCCTAGCTCTTTAATGCAGCACTTCTGAGTCTCAGCTGCATGGATTGTCACACGTTTAATTTCTTCTTTTAAACAGCAGGCAAAGTGCTTAGCTATAAGAAACAAACTTTTGTTGTTTCTTCAATCACCTTCCCCAAATGAGGGACAGATGAGACCTCTTTTTCTTTTCAAATTGAAGTACTTTTGATCCTACCAGCGTAGAGATCTCAGCAGTGTAACATGGGCACAGAGACATAAAATGCACAAATTCTCCTTTTCCACTTCTCAACACATCTCTCTCTCTGGTAGATCCTGAAGGCCTCCCCAGATCAGCATTCTGCTGGGTGGTGTCAATGCCATGGCTCTCCCCTTTCCTCCACAAGCTCAGAGGATACTGGCACATTTTACCCTTTTGAATTTAAACCTGTCCCACACCAGAGGATGATGATCAGCAGAAAGTGTCTGGGACACCGGCATGTGGTATGTTCACCTTGACTGCTTGAGAGCAGAAATGGTCTCAAAGTTCTCTTAACAGTTTCAGCATACCTAAGTTCTGGACTACCAGGTATGGCCTAAAGAAACACATACTGTATCACCAGATGTGGGCACCCACAGCCTTTCCAAGAACAAACCATCATTATCCACTGTCTCTTGTCTAGAGGGCTCATCTTCCCCACAGCAAAGCACAGCCCCTTCTGACAACACAACACAGCAACTCCTCTGCACAAAAACCACCAACATCTCACCTGATGAGAATTTTACCTATGAACTGTCTGCAGAGCTAACACACAAACCAGTTGCCTGCGGGCTTACCTTATACCTAAAGAAGCCTTTTGCAGGTAGGGTTTGGGACATTTCCATGAACAGAGTAAGAAACACCTTCCACCCCAAGCTGTCTTTCACAAGTAGAAATGCATCTCTCTCTATTGCTTTTATCAGCACACTGGCACCGGGCAGAAGGCAATTTTCCCCCACCCCCCTCTGCCCTCCTGATAAGAAGCCATAGCCATGCAGGCATGGTTCTTAGCTTAATGCTAATAGACTATGCTTAATGAACCAAGAGAGCACAGTGTGTATGGAGGGAGGGACTGGAAGCCTGAAACCACACTATTCAAGCAAGCAGAATGGCAGTAACTCATCAAAACACAGGCAAAACTGTAGGGCTTCTGGTTGATGGGAAGTGTCACGAGATCCCTGAGTTACCAGCATGAAAATCATTTTTATCTTTACTTGAAAATAAGAACAGCAGCCTCAGCAGCACAGCACCCCTTACTGCCACTGCTGAATTACTGTCTTGAACCTCCAGGGCCATCTTCTGCTGCATCTTCCACTTACTGGGAGTCACTTACTACACCCACCTCCCCCCCTCTTTCAAACTCATCTGAAATCATATATATATATATCAGAAACTCCAGTGTGAACCTGACACGGTGATAATTTTAAAAGCTGTGCTGCTCATGTCAAATTATTCAACATCTGTCTTCATGTTCCCACAAAAATTAGCATAGGATGGTGGTTTCTGATGACACCTATAGTGAAATATTTTGACTTCATCCAGCAAGTTGCAAACAACCTGTCAAGAGGATAATGTCAGTTTTCTAGAACTGCATATTAAAGTCAATTGAGGGCTTATCTGGTGTGTGAAGCTACTGACCTGACCTAAAACCAGAGGCTCTAGTGTCACAGAAGAGTAAATCTGACACATTACAACTAAAGAACAGCAAGGTATTCTGAGGCTGGACAGATTTAATGCCTTGACCTATAAGAGCTGATCAAGAACTATGCAAACCTTGGACCAAGCCAGTCCATTGGTGAAACTAGTCCTATGGCACTGCAGTTAGATAACTCATTCCTCAAAAGACTGTACAGCCTAGGCCAACACAGATTTAAGAGCTGGACAGCAAAGAGAAATGACTGAGCACAAAGAATGTGTGTACATCCTTATATATGTATGTGTACACACACACACACACACACATACACATATATATATTTAGTTTGAAGTGCCACTGTGCTCAAGCATTGCATTTTCCCAACACAATCAGCCAAGAAGTGGCTCACAGGAGCCAGCTCCATCATCCCTTTAGCCAGCAATCTCTTCAGCCATTTCTGAGGACACAGGGTGCACTGAGATGACAGCAAGGTACTTGAGGAGCTCCATGTCTTGGCCCCCTGTTACTGCTGGCAAAATAGCTCTAGGCATAGGAACCTGAGAGGGATGGATTCAGATCAGCAGGCTCCAGGTGACATTAGAGTGCCTGTGCCCCTTTCAGCAGAAGATATGGATGCATATAGGTTGCAAGAGGGTGTGAGGCAGTCTATGTTAAAAAAACTCTAGGAAAAGTGTTTTTACTTTAAAAAAAAAAACCAAAAAAAAACCAAAACAACAGGTAAAAGGAGCTGGAAACAAATCATGTCATGTGTACATGAAATGAAAAAGTGTGGATGTTTATAGCCTAAACACCAGATATGTTTTACTATGACACTCCTCCATCACAGACACAAGAAAACAGTCTTCCACTAGTTTGGGGTTTTTTTTGCTGTCTGAAGTGGCATCTCAGGGATGATTCAATGTGATGGTGTCTCTTAAAACAAAGAGCCTTAACAGGTCATTTATTCCCCATCTCCAAAGGCAAAGGCAGGACTATCCCACCGGTTTCAAGTGCAGCCCATCCAGTCCCTGTGATCATGGTGCCAGGCAGCTTTCCTTGCTGCCCAACCTAAACATTTCCTTTCATTCCCTTTCCATCACCTTGCTGTATGTAGCCCCTCACCACACACAGCAATGCCCATTCCTGCAATGTCTTTTCTGCAGGTGAATTAGGAGAGGCAGGGGACAAAACACCCCACTTTCTTATTCTGCCTGAAAGGCTGCTGCTGATCAGTGGGACTGTGCTAATTGCAAGACAACCCAGAAATGTTAATTATAGACTGCACATGGAGCAAGCACAGCAGCAGCACTGCACACCACACCAGAGCTACCCAAGTCCTGGAACCTAGAAAGCAGATTGGGAGGCAAGAGGCAGGCCTTTCCCTCTGACTGCCACCACGCCCCAATCCTCCCCTCTCAGGCTAACTTACAGTCTTTAAGTGTTGATAACTACAAGCCTTGAAAGCCAAGTCCCCTGTCTCTTTACCTCTTCCTTCCTCCTCCTCCTCCTCAATTTTGACATTTTCTAGAGATCTATTACAGTTGGCTTCTCATCCTGACCAGCAGCATTAACACACCAGGACTGAAAAGCACACGCAGTCTGGGAAATAGGCTACCACAAAAGGCTGATAAAAGTTGCCTCTTGGCAGCCTGCTGAATTGCCTTCCCCATCAGGCCAGCCTTGTCTCACTGCAACAAACAAGGCCGAAAGAATGGGATCAGCTAATGAGAAGAGGGTTTCAGACACACTTCAGTCATTACAACAAATGCCAATTTATATAACAAGCCTCTTCAGGTAGCAGGCAAAAAGCACCTTGACTCCTAATTAAATTGCACCTCAATTGCAAATGCTTCTTTCCCAGAACCCCCCTTATCCACATTTTATTTATACCATTCATCTCAATAAACCTCTCCAACGACTCTGCTTTCCCAGACAGAGGTCTTTTGTGTGCATCCATGTGGGTGTATTATTTAAAGGGTACATCACATGGATACTTTATCTTGTTTAATCTGATTTAATCTCAGGAGATTTGCTAAAGTAAAATATATTTATAGACCAATATAGATGCCTCCCCCAGTCTCCACTGCCAATAGGCAAAGGCAGGAAAAGAGATCTGAACCGTGACACACGAGTTCCCATAATTTTTACATTAGGTGCCACATGAGATTGACATTCACAACACAGAATGCTGAAGTACAGCTTAAAGCTATGGCAAGAGACCAATACAGAGGAAAAACCCAAGTAGAGGGGGGGCAGTGGGACTAATTTCTAATCCTGCTTTTTATTTATCCTTGCACATATAACAATATTAACGCAGCTCTGCTTGAGCCATCAGCAACAGCAACCTCACATCCAAAGAAACAGTGCTGGCTGCAGAAGGCATGGAATCAGCCCAGGGTAGTGGACTGAAGGCAGAATTGGGGAGGACAATATGAGAACTATTAGTCACCGTCCAAGTTTGCAGCGTGCTGATTCCACGAGACACTGCTCTGGGCTGCACTCAGCGACAACTGCGCATTAACGCTCCTGTTGTTCCATAGTTTGAAGAGGCAGGGGTGGGAAGAGGAAGGGAGACACTAGATTTCCCCTCTGTGTAGTTAAGTAAGAGAACAGATAGAAATAGTGGAACATTTTGGCTTAAAAGGATGCCTTCATTTTAGTGTATGTGTGCATCTGTGCTTTCTTTTGTATACAGCTTCTTCAATCTCTCTCTGAGAGAAAAAGACAAAAACATTAGTAAGTTATTCTGGAGATCTAATAGCAGCAACTCTGTCAAATGCAAGTTCACTGAAGTGTATGAAAAAATACAACAGGCAACCCTCTAAAGCACATTCAAGCAAACCTGGTTTTAAGCTCTGTCCCTTTTGCTACAATCCTAGGCAGTGAGTCCATTCTACAGCAACTGACAGCAAAAACACTGATGTGAAATAATAAAAGTTTAGCTAGAAGCAGATTACCTGTTTTAAAAGATAAAATTATATGCCCTGACCAGGTTTCTGTACCACAAACTCATTCTATTCCTCATCTTTCCAGCGTTTCAAGGGTCATAGAATTTTTGTCTGGATATACAGACTGGGAGAACAAAACACAAATACTGAGAAGAAGAAAGAAAAAAATAAAGGAAGCTGAGCACTCTATTTAAAATGGTTATTTTACAAAACAGACCCAAACTCAAATTAACATCCCAGTCTTCAAGGAGAAAGGAGGAATTGTTTCCATTAAAGAAATACATCATTAAAAAGTGACCTACAAAGACTTACCCATAGTCAGTGAGACTGAACTGATCTTTGCCAGAGCTCACACAAGAGACTGGCTGCGTGCTGTTAAAAAAGAGGGAGCGGGGGGGCTGGACTCTCTCACTGGGGTCTCTCTTCAGAGCTCAGAGAGCTTGGCTTGTTAGAGGCAGTGGCATGCCTTCCAGAAGGACTTAACAGCAACGCACAACTGAGTTGTAAGCCAAGATAAAGCCGGCTTGTTATGAGAGACAAGTCTTGTGGGTTGCTTTTATTTATTTTTTCCCAGTGTATTGGAAATGCAGATCTTGTAAAGCAAGAATTCAGAGGGGGCTGGGAGAGGGAAAGGGGGGCTGCACGTCTGGCTCAAGTAAATCCGGGGTGCTCCCTCAGCCCGGGGCTTGTGCTCGGCGGCACGGGCGTCATCCCCCGCCTCTGCCCTCGCACTGAGGGGCTGCGGGAGCCAAACCTCTCCCGAGGAGACCACCCGAGCTCGCCATTCGCCACCCTGCCTGCAAACAGGGAGAGGAAGTAAGCTCCGTAAATGCAAAAATAATAATAGTAAAAAAGGAAAAAAAAAAAAAAAATCAAGCAGCTCGGCATCATCCCTGCCACAGACCACCACCCACCCATCTCCATCACCTTCAGAAGAAAATCAGCCGCGAAGTTCCACCCCCGGGCAGCCCGGCCGTGGCGAGCCGAGCCGGGCGGAGCCGTGCCGGCGGCGAGAGCGGGCAGCCCCCGGCACGCCGGGAACGAGAGCGGGCAGCCCGCACGCCCTTCTCCCTGCTTCCCGTGTTCCTGAGAGAAAGGAACCTGCGAGCGCATCGCCGAGAAGGGACCCTCCGTGCTCCCCCTGCCCCAAAGACAAGGCAACTCGAGGCGCTCCCAGGGCCGCCCCCGCCGGAGCAGCGCGGCGTCCCCCGGCGCGGCGGGAGGGACGGGAGGCAGGGCCGGGGCTCCGGCAGCCGCTCCCCGCGGCGGTCCCGCCGGCGCTCCCTCCGTGCCATCGCGGCCACTCGTACATGGGAGGCGGCCAGAGGTTACGGCGAGAAATTACGAAGTAGCTACAGGCGCTGGAAGCCCTATTGCTGCGTCAGTCTCTCCGCTCAGGCTGAGGCGAGGTTCGGCGGCATCATTTACTTTCTCCTGCAGGTGCTTTTTAACTTTGATCCCACCGCCGCCGTCTGCGCCCTCGCCCCCCACCCCTCCCTCGCAAACAGCGACAGCGTCTCTTACCGTACACCCCTTGTCCCCTGCTGTACACCGGCACCAGAGACAGGAATAAAAAACAGATCATGTCCATCTTCAAGGCAGAGCCTTCATCGCCGGCGAAGAAAAACAGCCAAAACAGCTCAGGCAGCATCCGGCGGGGGAGCGAGGAGCAGCCGAAAGCCTCCCGAAACGCCGCCCCATGCGCCCCGCTCCGGGCACCGGCGCCCCTCGGGCGGAGCAAGGGACCCCCCACACAGGGGCCACCTGGGGGTAAAATTTAAAATTTAGGAGATAGGAAAAAAAAAAAAAGAAAGAAAGAAATAAAGAAAGAAAGGAGGGAGAGAGCGAGAGAAGGAGGCAGGAGGGCAGAAACGCGGAGTACCGCTTCCCGCTTCCCCTCTCCACGTTGCTCGAGGATCTCCAGGCGAACAGGCGGCCGCACCCGCACTCGGGGTACGGGGAAAGGCCAGCCCGGGGGCACCGGGCCGGCACCGGGCAGGGCGGGAGCGGGACCCGGGCCAGCCCGGGCTCCTTTGTTCCGCGGGAGCTGCCGAGCGCTGCCCCAGTCCCGCGCTGCCCCAAGTGCTGCCAACTGGGGCCAACTTGAGTGAGTCCTCACCCTCCCTCCTCCTGACGAGGCTCTGGCCGCAGCCCCCGGAGCGGACGGGGAGAAGGAGAAGGAGGTGGAGAAAAAGGGGGGAAGCGAGGGTGGGGGGTAGGAGCCAGCTGCTGAAAGGCGGAGGAAGGGATAGGTGATTCTCGCTCCTCTTCTCCAGATCTTCTGAGGAGGGGATTGTTGTAATTAATCAAATCCAGGAAGGATTTCTTTTTTTTTTTTTTTTTTTTTTTTAAAGCGGCTCCCAAGAGCTCCCCCAGCTGCACTGCACCGCCCCAACCAGCCTGAAGGGAGAAGCAGCCGAGGAGCAGACAGACCACGCACCCTCGCAGCGCCTGCAGCTCAGCCCGGCTCTCCTCGCCTCCTCCCCAGCCTGCCGGGTCCTTCGCCCTTCAAAACTTTCCCCGATGTTGTGTGCCAGCCTCGTGTGGGTGCGTCGCCTCCGTGCTTGCCTGCTCCGCCCGCCTCGCAGAGGATTTGCAGCTGCACAGGGGCCCGTGTCTCTCTCCCTCGACGGCTGCCGGAGCTCCTAGTGGGCACTAACGGGCTGCAACTGGAAGGTAGCCGGCAATGAGGGACAAGAAGACGGACAAAGTTGAGCTACTCCTGCCAGCTGGAAGCCGCTTGGGAGGTCTCTGCCCCGCCGCTGTTTCCTGAAGCGCCAGAATCTCCCGCAGAAGTTGCCGGGATCGCCGCCGCTCCCCAGGCGGCCCCGACGGAGCGTCCCGGGCTTCCCGCGCCCGCCGGCGGGGCTGGCCCGAGGCCGCCTCCCTGCCTCCCTCCCTCCCTCCTGCCTGTGGCTCTGCCAGCCGCGCCTGATTTTCTACTCTGTTGGCTTTCCAGGTTTTCCCCCCACCCTCTTCACCATTTCATTACCCTTCGCTAAAAAAAAAAAAAAAAAAAAAAAAAAAAAAAAAGAGAAAAAGAGCCAATTAAAGCGGGCGTGCTGGGAGAGCCCTGCCTCCTGCCCAATTCCGCGAGCTTCCCCGCGCCTCGCCCCGGCCCAATTATGGACAAGACCGCAGGGATGGGAGAAAGAGGGACTTGCTTCGGGCGGGAGCCCGACTGTCAGTCCGGGGTGCTCTCTCTCATCCTCAGGACCCTCGCGGCAAGGTCGGCTTCTCCCGGCTGGCACCTGAGTGAGGTGGCAAGGGCTGGGGGGCAGCGCAGGTTTCCGGGGTGCCTCCCGTGCTGGTGCTCGCTGGTGCCAGCAGAGTTTTTGGGGCCCCCCAGGTAGGTTGCAGCTGGCGGGGCTGCCTGGTGCATGCTGCGGGGGCGCGGGGCTGTGCGGGGCCAGCCCGGTGCGTGGCTGCCGGCCCGGGCCGCGGGGAAGCTGTGCATGCCCCGCTCCTGTGCCCCCGCGTAGGGCCCGGGAGAGAGGAAGGAGGAGGAGGAGGAGGATGCTGAGCGACCCCGAGCATCACCACCGGCAGCGCGGGCTACGCGGGGCCCTGCTTTAGCATCTTTATCTCCGGCTGCTTTGCTAGGGAGATAAAACGCTGTTTCTGGGAAGCCCAGACCTGCTCGCCCCCCAGCTGGCGAGCCCACCCGTGCCTGTCCCGGGTCCATAGCAATGAGCCAGCGCCGTGGAAACCCCTCTTAGGGGCGCGTTCTGCTCCCGGGAGCCGGGCTCCGGCTCGCCTCTAGCCCGGCGCTGGCTCAGCTGGGGCTCCGGGCAGGGCTGGTGCGGGTGTCCCTTAGCGACAGCGACTCCTCTCCGGCTTTCCTCGGGGCTGGTCCCTGCGTGGGTTCGGCGCGCTGCCCCGCGGGCTCCCATCCAGAGCTGGCCGGGGTGCGGGACCCGGCAGGCACTGAGCTGTGTGAACAGGTCACTCCCTGGATAAAAATGTAATTTAAAAAAAATAATCAAAAACTATGGCCCAAAGAGCGGCTGGCTGCTCAGTCGCGCTCTAACAAACAAGCAATTAATAGATATAGCCCCTAATTAGCAAGTAGTTATTCCTGTTGTAAACGGCGCTCAGTCAGAAAGAGAAGCAGAAGCTTGCCCCAGGAAGAGAGCAGCGACACAGACAGGACAGCATCACCCAGAGCCCTGGATCCCCACAGCGCCCGGCATCCATGCACGTGGGAGGCAATTTCCCACTGGACTCTATTCTATCACTTATCAGGATACCACCCGCATAAAACTCCCCTGTTTGTTTTTGTGGTCATTTAGGGTTTTTTTTTCCTTTGTATTTCTTTTTTTTTTTTTTTTTTTTGCTATTCTTTTTTTTTTTTTCTATAACTAAGGGAAAAATTGCCGAGAAACTGTGTTTTTCACACTCTTAAGATGCCTTTTCCAAAGCTGATAGCATAGAGCAGGGCACCTGTGAAAGCACCTGATATTAGCAAATTTATTCTTTAATACAATAAACCCTTATCTGAGAAGTATTTAATCCTTCCTGCACTGGGTGGTTGCAATGTTAATAAAGGGTGCACAGGTAGAAGGAGGCAGCCAGCACCAGGAGGACAGGTGGATCAACTTCTTTGCCACAGCATGAGGAGAAGCAGGAGCTGATGATAATGAGACAGAATAAAATTGCCTACATCTCCACAAAGCAGGCTGAAGGCAACCCAAGGAAAACAAGATGAAGAGATGTTTGCAGATCCAGGAAGCTTCGTGGTGATGAAATAAAACCGTGGAGATATGAGTCTTGTTCTTTTCTATGCATAATTTTGAAATAAGGATATTTATGTGGCATTTTGTAGCCCTTCCATTATTTTCTTCCAGGGATTCTCATGAAATTATGGACTAGTGCCTTGGTGTTTGAATGCGTATGAATTACGTATCTGGCTAATGAGTAAAAAAAAATCCAAAAAATGTATGCTTCACACCCCTTTTTTGTGTTAGTATTCAATGCACACACTCATGTTTCACTGGCACAAATGCTTGTGAAAGATGAATTTCAAAGTAAACTGCCAAAGTATGTTCTGAGTAGGAAAAGATACTGCCAAAACACAGGAACATAACTGCATTTGCTAAGTAAGGTAATTAATAATTATTGCTTGAGGCCTAATAAATCATAGCATTCATAATTATGGAGTTTCCAGTGGGTGACAGCAAGGCAGCACTCCCATGCATACTTGCTAAGCAAGCTACTTGTTGTAGGGAAACCATACCCTGTAGTGATTCTACTTGTCAGAAAGCAAAGATGAAGGATGCCTTTCCTCCCCCTGACTGTTTCCACAGAACATATTTGTCCCATCCTTCCATCTGGGAGTCAGTGTCTCCGGTCACTTCTCAAGACCCCACTTGTCAAATGAGTCCTGTCTCTGAAATATTTATACATTCTCCATCACCTATATTTCACAGCTCTGTTAAGAGGTAGACAGTCTCTGGGACAGCTGCTGTGTTCAAAGAGAGCAAATCATCCAAAGCATGACACCAGGCAGGAAGCGATTGAGGAGCTGTGTGAGGCCAAGGTCCAGTTGCACGAGCATTAATTATCTCTGTGTCAATGTTTTCATGCTGTACTCTGGTGCAGTCTGTCATTTCATTCTTTCCTGGGATGATGCAACTGTCTCTGGGCCCCGGTGATCTCTTCAGCTCGTGGCCTGACATTTCTATCACCTCTTTCCTGTTCATTTTCTTCTCAGCAACCCATCCAAGAATGCCTCCAGGATCTATGAAGTTTGATCTCTTCCTCCCCTCCCTTCTTCCACACATATATGGAAGCTTTACTGCAACATTTCTCTTGCTGTGCCTACTGAAAGGGAGTAGAAATAGAAAGCAGGAATAGAAAAGGAACATAATGGAGCACCTTAGAGGCAATGGGCAAAGCCAGGGCGACTCCAAATGCTGCAGGAGAGATGAGAGTTGGGAAGGGGAAAGCTGGAGGACTCTGTAGCACTGCAGCAGAGATGTTAGCAGGGAGAGGGGAAAACAAGGGAATTCTAACTGCATCATACATCTGCATCAAGGAGCTGAGCACACAGAGTTGTTCCTGTGCTGCTTCTGAGCTGGAGCAGGTTCTGCAGCAGTGTGGAACAGGGCACCTGGCTGACATGAGGCAGCAAAATTGGGCAGCAAAGGAGCCAAAGAGGGGGAACTGGGAAAGGCAAGGGAAAGCCAGTGTGTGTGAGGAAGGGGAGCCTATCAAACTGCTGCAAACAAACCAGCCACAACAGCACCAGGTACTCTGCAACACACAAACTCATGGAATATGAGAAGCTGGGCAAAGCTACAATGACAGGATGCAGCTGAACAGTCTGCTGTCCCTTTTCTTCTGTTTAATTGGTCTTCCCAGGAAAACTGTAAAAAAATACGTTAAAAAATCCTAGTTTTCATTCTGAAGTGCTGGAATCAGAATTTCTGTGCAAAAAAATTCCCCTGGCCTAGAGCAGTGTTTCCCATTATTCATAACACCAAGCTGGTGCTGTTGCAGTCCTAGATTCTCCTGGGTATCCCCTGCTTTCAGCATGAAGCATGCCAAGATAGGGCTATAAATCCCAAGGGTTCTGCTTTGCTGTCCTCAGTTCTCCTCATCTGCACTCTAGGGAATAGACCTATGCTGTGCTCACTTTCTTCCCAGATGCATTTTACACCACTAGTGGTGCCTCTGAGCCTTTTGTGTATTCTCTGCATTTTTGATTATCTCTTCTCATCACAGATAGCGTTTGGTACTGAAAGGAGTGATGGAGAGGGGAGTCCATCTCTGTTCTTCACCCAAGGTATTTATCCTACCTGAGCTTCACAACCCTTCCTCCCTGCACTTCCCAGACACTGTTAGTCATGGGGCTGTGCTGGGATTTCTGACAGCTGGGTGCTATTGTGTCAGATTCCTGCCTCCTGCCTTCACCCAGCTATACTTTGACACAGTTCTGTTTCCTGGTTAAAGCTTATTTGAAAGCCATTGCAATCCCTTGCCCCTGTGATCTCAATGTGTGGCCACTCTCCCTAGCTCAAGTGCTCACCCCGCGCCCTCCCCGCTTCCCCCTTCCCTGCTTGTGCACTAAACCCAGAGGCTTTTAACACAACATTTTCTACCAATCTCTATGCTTTTTAGCCTGTATATCTAGTTTGACAGAGATCCTGCTGGGTTGGGGTTTTTTTCTCTTATGCTTTAGGACAGATTTGGGCTGGTATAGGGGCGCAGACAAGTGTCTCAGCATCACTGGGAACATCTTTTCTTGTTTCACCTTTTCTTTGATCTTTTTTCTCTTCTGCCTGCTTCTCCTTCTACATTCATGCTTTCTTCTTCTTTCCCACCCTCTCTTTCATGTGTAAAAAGCAAGTTGAGAAAATGTCAAGCTGGTGCTGGTCAAAGGAACCTGTTCTTCCTTTCTTCCACTTCCTTTTATTGCCTCGGTGCCCTCTCCTAGTCCATGTCTCCCAGACTGTGCTGGAGAGGGATACTTTTCTACAAAGAGCAGAGACAAAGGGTTCAAGCATTATTCTGCCCTGTTTCTGCCCTCTGCCACTACAGGCAAAAGGTGCATCGATTGCAGCTTTTGTCAGGGCCAGGCAGCTGATCCAAAACATGTGATCCCTGCCCTGAGGTGGAGGTGGTGGGGCAGGTGACAGCAAAGGAGCTACTCCTGACGTGGATGCCTCCATTCAGAGGACTGTGTTTGAGCCAGTTGTCAGCACTCCCAGGAGAATGTGCTGCTTGAATTTCCCTTGAGGGGTTTTAAACACCACTCACAGCACGGGGAGGGTTTATTGGTCATACAATATGAACCAATAAACACATGGGACATTCCGGTTCAGGCTTTGGTGGAGGCAGACTTTGGCACATCATGTCTCCCTGGTGAGAGGAGGAAGCCATCCTGCAGAGTCACTTCTGTGGAAGCACTCAGGTGAGGCTGTGGCTCATATGTCCTGACACCTCCAGTTGGTGAGAAAACACTCCAGCTGGTGTTCTCGCTTCAGTTGCCCAGTGGCCACACTCATTTTTGGGAAGATGATACTATCAGCACACAGTGACTTACAATAACACACAAGAAGTTCCTCAGTCCCTTTTTTGTCCTTAGAGAGAGCCACCCTCACTTCAAGAATTGAGCATTTGTGTTTTGGATATTGAAAAGTAACTGCAGAGTAAACTATTTTTCTGCCAGAATCCCTTTTCATTATCCATCCCAGACCACAAGAGCTGGCAAAGCTGGTTCCAGAAAGATCCAACAGTGTGCCAGGCTGGCTGCAGAGAAGAACTTCCCATTCAATGCCTGAAGGAGCCTCACTGCTTCCTGGGGGACCATACCCTGCTGTTCAGAGGTGCAGCTCTCCACCAGCCTCTCACTGCACAACAATGAAATAAAATGGAAATCCATAGCTGTCAAAGCCAATGTGCACTGCCAGAGTCTGAACAGCCTGGGCAGTCAGACCTAGGCTGGGATGGGTTCCACCCAGGAGAATGGCTGTGCAGTCCCCAGCTCACCTGGCTGTTTTGACTGGAGGTACCTGAGTCAGCCCAGTGCCTGGTGGAGGCTTCCTCCTACTATTTTCTTGGCAGCTCTCCAGCCCATTGCTATTTTCCTTCACTACCACAAATCCACTCTCCAAGGCTGACCCATCTTCCCACTGCCCAAACTCCTTCCAGGCAGGAGTGCTATCAATAAACACGGCTTTGACCTGAGTTTTGGAAATCCTGAGGCCAGAGTTCTTGTTGGAAATATAATGGTCCCTGTGTACTTATTTCTTCCAGAGGCACTCAAAGATGGATGTGGACCCTTATGTTTTAATTCAAAATTATTTATATGGCCTGTTTCTCTGTCATTCCTTGCTCTGCTCGTACCCGTAGCTCAGGGTAGCAGGTGAATACATCAGAGGGTTTCCAGGCTTCAGGAGAGAATGCAAAGAGCTGCCTTAGTGGGCAGTGCATGTCTCTGTGCCACTGAACTTCCTTGCTCTGGCTCTGTGAGCTGATGAGGTCTGGAGGGACAGAGGGCTGCAAATCTTACTTCCATGAGGGAGCATGCTCTGAGCTCATCTGCGAGGACAGGGTCTTCCAGCTCTCATTTGTGCTCCTCAGCAGTCTCTGCACATATACCACTTGTATAAAAACATTTTTTCATCTCAGTGTTTTAATCCTGTATTACATTAAGAAAACTTGGATGCCTGAAGTCCAAGTGCTTTGAGAACACAAAGAAAGTCGTGGCTAGTTGGCCCCTCTGACTTAATCTAAAAGCCACTCCCTTCTCATCACACAAATCTAGCTCATGGTGCAAAAGCAGCACACAAGGCTCAGCTGCTTTGAGGTGAGTTTGAGAATAAAGCCCCTACAGTTAACTTGTGCAGAAGTAGCTTCCTTGTTGGATATTACATACAGTCCATGAGCTACTCTTAAATGTTGCTATTGCCTCTTCATTTTCAGGTGTTGTTTGCCACTGCTGCAGTACTTGACTCAAGGACCCAGTGACTTTTTTTTCTTTTCTTTTGTGTTAACTTCTATGTACACACACACACACACACACACCCCCTTTCCTCTTCTGTCCAGTGATACACTACAGCTACATTTTTAACAAACTGCCTGTTGAAGTGAAAATATCATTAAAATTCATTGCACAAATGCAGAAGTTGCAAAAAAATTTTTGAAAGAAGAGAAAATGTTCAGAACTGCTGAAAGGATGCAAAACACAACACACACACGCACACACACACACACACACACGCACCAAGGATATTGCTGCTCCCTCTTTACCTTTGGGGTGAGTCTGAAACACGATTCCATGTTGCCTCTATGCTTAAATATTCTCACATCCTTAAGGCACAGCAGCATCCCTGTTTTCCCTCTGTAAATGGATCCATTTTAGTAGATCCATGGTGAAATACCCTCTTTAAACTTCACATGCTTATAATACAATTGTACAGCGATTCAGAGTTAGAAGAACCATTACTGTAAAACTAAGTAACACTAGATGCTACATGCAAGAAATTAACAGAAAAACCCTACTGAGAGGAAATTACAGAAAAACCAACCCCATTTACCAACATATTTTCCATTGGAGTTGCTCTGATCATTTTAGAGGAGCTGGGGCTGGAGCTACCTGGGGACACCAGACAGGTGTGTGAGTTGTGTGCAGCACTGAAACGCTGCTCGTGGGGAGGCAGCTTACCAGCAGAGCTGCCCTTGCCAGGATCACCCATCTCCATCTCCCCCCTGCTTCCAATCAGCACGACTTGCACTCCCACAGAGGGCTTCTGCTGGCATGGCTGTCTCTGCCAGGAGCTGCAACTCTGATCAAAGGCGAGCATGAAGGAGCACTGGCCTGTGTGAGGAGGGGCTGAGACACAGAGCTGAGGTGTGACTCACCAAGCTCAGACAGCCAGGCAGAGAGATGAGCAGAGCTGGAGCAGAGTGCTTGCTTGCCTCATGTCTCAGCGTGGCTGCAGACAGACAGCATTGCCACTGAACTGTGTATTCCAATGTATAATTACTTGCCTATTAGCTGGCTGGCTCATTATGCCAAGAAAGTTATCGGGAATGTGAAACAAAGACATTTCTCCTCTTCCTGCCTTTCAGACCAGAGAAATGCCAGATCATACAACCTGCTGGGAACCTCCACCTTCTCTACCCTTCATAGGCTGTCAGAGGTTGAAGTTTAATTGATTTCTCAGTTACATCTAGTCCTCAGAAGAAGGAGAAAAAGAGCTAATCATGCTAGCCTGACACTAAAGTCAGGGACTTTGATGGCTGTTGCTACTGCTGCTTCCAGAGTGATATGCTAGGCCCACGGGTGATCTTCTACCAAGCCTCAAAGATGTTGGGAGCAACCAACCTTACCACACACCACTGCTTGGTACCTCACAGATGGGGAGGACTAGGGCATGGAGTGTCAGCCTGAGGTAATGCCAAATACAGGGCCACTGGAGCCAAGACAGGGCTTGATTTACCTATTGTTTAGGTGACCTTTTCCTAAAGCTTAAAAAATGTAATCCCCTCTGTTGCAACCTCCCTCTAGGGGCTCACCAGCCACTGCAGTGTTTTAGGGCATATCAGTCCATGTCTGAAGTGTTGCACACTCACCCTGTGGGTTCCCAAAGAAGCCTGTCCTTGCAGCTCCCCAGGTGGCTGCCCTGCACTGAAGGGTGAGGAGCCCCTCCCTGCTGAACCAAGCCCTGCATCCCAACTTCCCCAGGCAGAGCAGTCGAGGGTTTCGAGCAGCAGCAACAAACTTCCCTATTAGCTGTGTCAATCAGTAAAATTAGTGGGAAATTGCATAATTTTCAGATGGACCAAATCATTTCGATTACAGACAGAAGGAAACACTGCTGGTCTGATCTCCTGTTCTAATCAAAGTGCATTGTGAGGAACAACCTCCAGTACTGATTTCTGATAAGCCAATAATAAACCATTCATTTCTATTTCACACGGAGCAGTGCCATATTCCATCAGGGTGCGCAAACCAGTATTCTGAAGGAACAAAACCCATTTGGAATCAGATTTACAGCTCTTCAGCAGCCCTCAGATTTGCAGGAAGACCACAATATCTGACTTGCTGGAAGGTTTCATGGCATGTGAAGCTGGCACTGAGGAATTGATGTATCTGAGTTTCGCACTCTGATTTTTCCTGGTCTTTGGTGTGAACAATGAGGGAGACAGGTGCCGCACTCCACCCAGCTTCAGGGAGGACTGGAGGAACCAGCAAAATCCAGGTGAGAGGGAGGAGCTGGTGGGAAGTCAGGCAGCACTTACTCAGGAGTTAATGGTGTGGACAGAGAAAGGAGGGGCTGGAACATGGCCTGGGGGAGAGGTGAAAGAGGGGCACTGGTGCAGCTTGAATCATGGAAGGAGAAACAAGGGCTGCTGGAAAGATTCTGGGAGCAAGTACACAACTGAAGCTTGGGGAAAGCTGGAATGAAGAAGGCACTGCTTCCTGGGGCAGGGACTGGTTGGGCTGAAATGTGGTCCTGGGCCATGGGTTTGGCAAGGAGAGGCTTGTTGGGGGAGGCTGGGCAGGGTCCCCAGGAGCTGGCAGCTCTGCCCCTCCTTTCTGCCCAGCTAGCCCTTATTTCCCTCCCTTCCACCTTTGTGCACCCCCTCACTTCCCTCACACCCTGCCTTAATTCCCTTACAGTCCTGCCTTTGCAATGAAGCCAGTGGGGTAGGGAGGGCTGATATGAAGGGGGAGTCAGGGAATAACAAGGTAAGAAGTGTTTCCTTGTGCCTTAAGATCCAATCCAGCTGTCCTGGGCACACCTAGTCTTGGGAGTAACATGGAGTAGGGTCATTGCAGCTGACAGGGGATGAACTCATCCCTGCTCCAAACATCCTGTGTGAGATGTCTCATCTTAAATACTCTTCTGCATTCCCCATGTACCTCTGAGTCCCTGAAAATAGCAGACATATTGATAAAAGATGCCTGAGAAAAAATATTTTACAGGAACCAATAGATGCCTTTCTCTCTGGAAAATAAGCATTGGTTAATCAAGGAATTACCAATAAAAATTTCTCATATGAGCACTTTTCCCCCACTTGTTTGTCTGGCTAGAGGATCACATTTCATTTTCAAACCGCAGTTCTACATTTATCATCCCTGATTTAGCAAATTGCCTCTTGCAGAAACAATGTCTAACCTACCTTTATTTAAGATTTTGCAGGATAATGTGTTTATGTTGGACTTAGAGAGGCTCACAAAAAAGTGGTGAACATATTGCAGTGGAGGTAATATAAATTATTTTAGATTCAAAATATTTCTACTCAAGTAACACTTTCAAAATATATTGTATTATCAGTAAGACTTAACTCTAAAATCTTGGGGCAAGAATTTTGTTGTCTTTCTCCTTTACTTTTTTTTCTTAACAGGGATCAAAATCAAGCTTTCAATAAGCCTCTCATTCTAGTCAAAATAGAAGAAGGTGAAGACACCTCTAGTCAGAGTTGGCTCAAGGCTTAACAGCAGGGTAGGTAAAATTTAATTTTGCAGCCCAAAGATTTTCACTTCACCCTTGGGCAAGCAAGTCAGCTCTGTGGCAGCAGCAGAGTGGGTGCCTCCCTCGATGTGCTTCTTCTTTCCTATCCCCTTTATAGCACGCAGCTTGAAGGGGAAGGGCTGGACAGTGTGGTCATGCCTGCTGCAGCCACAGCCATCCCCAGCTCTTCCAGCCAAGCAAACGAGGCTGCTGGTAGCCCCTGGCAGGCTCCTGCCTGTGGCAGACAACAGCTTTGCCCATGCTTGCAAACCAGCCCTGTCTGTAATAAGGTAGAGAAACTCGTATCTGCAGAGCTGAGTCTGGAATCATTATCTCGTAGCTCAAATGGAGCCTCCCCCTTCAATGGAAGGATGCAGATAATTGGGCTATCCGGTAGAAAACAAATTCTTCTGCCCTATAAACTGCAGTCAGCACACATGATGGGATCTCACTGTGCCAGGGGGGAAAGGGGAGTCTTGGGAATGGGGGTGACTTGCTCACCCTGAGCAGGAGAGGACCTCTGTGCCCTTGGCACACACAGCCAAACTCCAGGAGACCATGACAGTCACACACACGGCCCCTTTCCATTTGAGCTCCATGGGAATACTATCAAGATTATGATTTCCAGTGAAATCAATAAGAAAGTAAGAGGGCATCAACACAATCATTAATAATTTCTCTCAATTATAATCCAGTTTCTTCAAATACAGCGGTTGCTGGAGCCTCCAGCCGGAATTAATGATACGGAAAATCTGAAGGACAATAAACAGTATATCCTTGAGCTAGCAGGATGTGAACAAACAGTAAACAAAAATGAAAATGTCAAAGGGGTTAAATCTTTAATAAACTACTGTTCCAATATTGTTTGATAAGCTCTCTTTCAGATTTTGCACAAATATTCTCGCTTGCTTTCAGAGCCAGCCTGGTCTTTTTCAAGCCAAACACATTTCACAAGACAAAATTGTAGAGGAACTGAAATGGCCTTTAAAAGAGAAACAGATTGTAACCTCATTCTTACATTTTAAAAGCAGTAACATGAATGCATGACTACACATTCCTCATAGCTGGGATTTCTCTTTCCTCATCGGTACAGAGCCTGTCCTGTGTTCAGCACAGAGCTCACTGATGTTCAGTGCATTCTGCTTGTTTATAAAGCAAAATGAGCAGGTACATTTTGCAGTTGTTAATACCAAGGGTAATAATATACACACACACATGCATCCACCCACACAAGCACAGAGAGGTTAATACCAATCTAAAAATATTTTGTGTGGCAGAAAGAATACAAAATCATTGTCAGTGGAGTCATTGGAAGGCAGTGTCTGTTAATGGAAGTTTTGTAGTCCTGGGCACACTGTCCATCCTGGGCAACCGCTGCATTACCTCTTGTAAAGTACTTTCTCAAATGCTCTGTGATGAGAAGTGCCACAATCCCTGTCTGCCTTACATAAGTAAACAGCAATGCAAATGAAAGAGGCACATTTATGAAGCCAGGGAAGGAAAGGATAAGTTATCTTAGGTCTTATTTTATGTCACGGGTGCATTTTTGTTACTTTTAGACTTGTCATGAGTGGCTCAAAATGCCAAATTCTAATCTCCCAAGACGCAGAGGCAATCAATCAAAGGGGAAATGCTGAATTCCCAGCATCCAGCCTTCTCTAAGACAGCCGGTCAGCTGTGTAATGCAAACTAATCTGTTTCAAGCATCGTTTTTTTTGTTTCTTTCCCTGGTTCACATAAATACACACATCCAGTGGGAGAGAGAGAAAGGAAAAAAAAGAAAGGGAGGGGAAGAGAGAGGCTACATCTACACATATCTATTATTGTTGGAAGAAAATAGCTAATATGTGGAGCTAGACCTGGAGAAGGTGGGACTGCTCTACAATTCCCTTGGTGAACCATAATTAAGATAGGTCCAGAACTATCATAAACAAAATACTGCATGGAAGACAAAAATCAGGGCATGTTTTTAGCCGTCTGGTGGGGGGAAAATAGCTATAGATTCTGACTGGGAGAAGCAGATGGCGATGAATTACGAGAGCAGGGCACTGCTGCTGCTGCAGCCGCTGCTGCAACTGCCACAGCTCAGCTCTGCTCCATCTGACAGAGGGGCCCCTGGGCAGCCACAGATGAGTCAGACTCGTGTGTGTGTGCAGGCATCTCTGGAGAACCCCAGCTTTTCCCTTTCGTTTGTGTGACACTGCTTCAGGGTTTGAAAAGAGTCACACAGCCCCCACATCCTAAGAGCACCCTTTCCCTTTGCACTTACTTTTCCCAGTGCCCAAGGTCTGGCCAGCCCTGACCAGCACAGCAGGGAGGGCAGGAGGGATCTCTACTGTCTCCAAGCAAGGCTGATATTGGCATCCTCTAAGTGGTGCACCAAAAGTCCTCAGCTGATGCCAGATGCAGAGAAGGAGCCACTGAGGACACCCACGTTGGAGCCACCGTGCTTGTGCTCCTTGGGAACACCTGCACCCAGGGATCCACAGTGCAGAGCCTCAGGATTTGGTCAACACACTGAAACCTGTGTTACCTGTTAGCACTGGTGAATAACACAGCTAACTCCCTTTGGCTCTGGGAGACACTGCAGCCCCTGAGCTACACTGGCCCAAAACTTGAACAAAGCAGTGGAAGCAGAAGGAGAGTGTTTTGAGCTGGAGCCTGGCCAAACAGCATCCACGGCATCCACAGCATGAGAGCATCCAAAGAGCATCCACAGTGTGAGAAGCTCTTGCCTGCTTGCAAAAGAGAAACTATGCCAGCACTGGCACCCTGGATTGCTTTTTTTACAGAAGACATAGATGTTGGATTGAAGCTGAGATGTTTCCTATCCTCAAAAGACTATTTTAAGCTGCTCCACAGAGAGCAGTTGTTGAACAAGCTCTGTAAATACAGAAGAGCAGTAGCAAATTCATTTTGCCTTCCTAGCTAATGGCTTCCCCTTTGGAAAAGAGATTCCTGAGGAAAGAAACAAACAATCTCTGCCACCAAGCCTGACCTGAGCTTCCTTGCAGCAGGCTGCTCCCTTCAGCAGGTGGGAAGGAAAGGGGGCACCTCTCTGATAAAGGTGTCTGCCTTCAAGTACAGGACTGCAGGCTGAAGGCTGTAGTAAAGGAGGGGAGATGAGCTGGGTGAGGAATTATTGTTTTCTGTTCTTTGATACCTTCTGGGAAAAAATTAGGGGTACTTAGCTGCTGTCACACAAACATTTTATGCAAATCTTATCTTTATCTTCTGCATACTGGTACATAATTTGCATCTGATTATCAACTTTGAGTCTATTGTTTTATTCTAAACAGAATTCCTGCTGCTGAAAGGTGTTAGATTGACAACCCTGGTGAATATAATAATCTCATCCTCTCTTTATCAAGAGGGTAGGAGAAGAACAGCTTCTCACACAGGGCTCTGCCATTATTCCCCAGCCAGGGCCAGCAGTGAGGGTGCCAGCCCTCGTCATCTTCTGAGCCTGCCAGCTGATGTATAGAGGAGCTATGAATATGGAATCCCCGTGAATTTTCTACAAAGAAAACCTAAAATCACTTAAAAAGGCAGCAATTCTGTTGGGTCACATTCGCAGACAAAGGGTTGCAGAACCTAGCTGGTTCTGGAGTCACACCCAAGGTTCATGAAACAGCTTGCATGGTGGGATCTTCACACCCAAAATGAAGGCCTTTACTCTCTTGACTTAGAAGAGTGGGGGTATTTGCTTCCTTCAGCATGTGCACAAATCCTGCCAGCTGGATACAGCCCTGTCTCCAGCAGCAACACACTCAGTCCTTTTCCTGACTGTGGCAGGGTGTCTTGCCCTGTGTCTTAAGTTAAAAATATTTGCCTGGAACTAAAGTGTCTCAAGTCCACTGGAGTCAGCGACTTGACTGTTCTATTTCAGTTTCCCCCACTGAGAACTTGTTTCAGGTACACCACATTAGCAGGAACATTTTGGGAAGCCCCATGTAGGAATCAATGACAAGGAGAGATCATGGTCTTCAAGTTTTGCAACATGTGGATCTTATCACTTACCTCTTCTGTCTCTGGAAAGATACTCTTCTTTCCCCTTGAGTGAGTGCACAGAGTGCCTTCCCCTCCCTAATTCTGGGGAAGAACAGGGGACTATTCACAGTAGCTACAGGATGAAGTGGGGACTGAATTAATCCTGCAACACAAGGCTGCTTCAGTCAAGCCAAAGGATGAGGACAAACAAATGTTAACTGGATTCTCAGGCTTCAGCAGTCACATTACTGAGCAATAGGAGTCTGTCCACTTGACTTTGGGATGGATGCCTGTTCTAGCTGTGTTTGTCCTTTCGATAAAATATTCAGGCCCAGCAACAGCTGCTTCTGTAAGAGCACCAGATTAAGACAAATAATGCAGACTTAGTGCTCTTTACATGGATTGCAGGGGCTGACCCTGCTGCAATATGCACACCCACAAATCTTCTCAGCTCATTACCTCATTGAACACGGCTGCTGCTCTGTGAGGACAGGAGCCTGGTGATACCTCGACAGAATTCGAACGTGACATGCCAAGTCAGAGATGGAAAGAGCTGACTGAGAGCTCAGGGCCTGCCTTGGCAGGAAGGTACATCCTGTCAAAAGATGCAGCCTCAAGAAGAACGTGACAGCCGTGATGGACAGGACCCTTGGCATTGTGGAGGAGCTCATTAAGACATCCCTCATTATTTCTATTCTTGTTCTTTGGCATCACCCCCTTAGTATTTCATTTCTCTTCTTCTCTGCACAGCCAGTTTTGGGTTAAAAAGGGAGGAGTATGCATGGTGTAAATGAAGCTTGTTGTTTTTCTTTAAAGTACATGGTAAGGCTTTGAAAACTCAACTGAAGCTGTTCCCAATAATCTCAACTTTCTGCTCTATTTCTCTGGTTAACCTTGCTGACTCAAAACAACAAAAAGCATAGCCTGAAGGAAATAGTGCTCAGTGTTTTCTTAACTTTCCAATGGCATTTTCCCAGAGATATTTTCTTTTTGCTAAGACCTTTGAAGTCCATTCCTCTCTTTCTGTGTGGATTCCCACTGAGACCAAATGACTTCCCAGCCTGCTTCCCCAGGCCCCCAGGGGGTGGGAAGCGTGGCTGCCTTCCCCAGGTGATAACAAGAAGGAAGAGTCAATGAGGGGGCTGCTGAGCTGACAGCAGTACACAAGTGAGCACAGAGATGTGTTTTGTTTTCTTCCCAGAAGATGGTGGGAGTGAGATCTTCCCTCACATGTCCCAGTCAGAAAATTATGACATCATCTATTAGGACATTGCTCTGCCCATCTAGTAAGACTGAGCAAGTCAAAAGCTCACTCTTGACTCAAGAAAATTTTCTTTCCCCACACACACTTGTTTCCCCTCACCCCTAACTGCAGTTAGAAACTGATTGCCTGGAGAAGTGATAGGAACTTCACATTAAGGCAGGCTCCTGTCAAGCTCTGCTAAGATACCTGCCTGGAAGAATAGGGTGAAATGGGCCAACAAGATCACTTGAGGTAAGGCAGACACCCTTCCTTGCTCCATTCCTGCTACAGAACTTCTGGACAAGAGTCTATCTCCTCTCTTGTCTGAGTCCAAAGGACTGTGTTTTCCTTGCCAACCTCAGGCGTGCTTCCACATGCTGGTCAGTGGCTTCACAGACAACCATCCTAATGCCTTAAGTTTTAGCTTTCATAGTTTTCAGATTCTGTACTGCCTTTGTGTATAACTCTGAATTTCTTGTGGAGTGTTAGCAAGTTCTTTTCACAGTTTAGTTAGACAAAACCATCTTTTTCCAGCCTGAGAACCAAGGACACCGTCCCATCTTTGGGCCCAAAAAGTGCAACCAATGGCAAATTGAGGAGAGCAATTTGGGAGGATGTGACTTCGTAAGCTGAAGCTGTAATTGGACAATTAACCCCAATATGTACATAGACCAAAATTTAGAAAAGTGTGAGACCCAGTGACCAGTCATACATCTTGTGTCCATCTTGGATGTAGCCCTGGCCAGGCCTTTTTACTGCCCAAGGTGTATCCTTTGAAGGCTTTTTAATAAATACCTACTTTATTATTTAACTCTCTCTAGCCTCTGTTCTGGGTCAGCCTCTCTAGGCACCAATCCCACAACTGCATGGCATAGATAATGCTAGTGCCAAGGTACAAATCCTGAGTGCAGGGAACGTGATGGGGAAGGGCATTTGCCAACTGTGAAGTGAGCACCACAGCACTACACCATGCAGCTGCCTGAAAACAGGAAAGACACACAGCTGGGAAATGTCTCTGCCAGGAAAGCCTGTCCCCTAGGTAGAGCCTTCATCCAGACCAAGTCAGACCATGTACCCACCCAAAAGGATTCAATATCACCACTCTCAGCTTCTCTCTCATCTCTAAGGAAATTTCTTCAGGGGAACATGAAGAAAAAGACATGTTCTGCTTCCATAAACACCAGCCCTTCCATTGATCCATGTGATGTGTAAAGGGAGGGAGAAAGGACTGTATGAAGAGGCCCCTTGAACATAATTGGAGAACTGGACTAATTTGGTTTGTCCTTATAAACAGTCCAGAGCTGGGCACTAGACTTATCCACAACAGATAAAAATTAGTAACTACATAATGAGGTTAAAATATTCATTAAGCTAATTGCATGTTAATTAAGTAAATGACGCTATTAGGGATCCATTGAGCTCCATCTATGTGTGCAAACAGGAGTGAGAATAATCACATTAGAAAGCAGAGGAAAAGACTGTGGCAGCACACAGGCACCAGGGGTGGAAGGGATAATCAGTGGGGGAAGTTCCAGGTCCTGGGGGAAATGATAGCTGGGAAAAGGAGGGTGGTCTCATGAGAAGAGGGAGCTTGGTCACAAGAAATCCTAGGTGCTGTTGCCAGCACTGTGAGTGGGCATATCACTTTCCCATGCTCCATTTCAGACACATAAAATTTGGACCATATCCTTGTATCAAGTAAGAAAATTACAGAGGGAACTCAGGAAAGGGTCCGGCTAAACTCGCCTTCACTACTGTGTCTGTTGATTTGATAAGAATTTCTTGCAGGGGCAGAGATCCATCACCCCAGAAAGATCAGTAGGACTCAAGCCAACAAGCCATAAGGCAGCAGAAAGGTCTGTTATTGAAAATGGCCAACCAGAAGACTAAAAATAAGGAGGCAGAATAACTCATGCATTTAAACTTCCTCTGTCAGCACCATGGAGGACAGTTTCTAATAGGTACTTCGTCAAAAAAAAAGAGAAAAAATTCCATCTGACATAATTACGGCCAGTGTTCTATATGGCAGAACAGGGAAAAAGCCTACATATTTCATGTTAAAATTCATTAATAATGAAAGGCAAGGGTTAAATTATATAACTGTCGCCTTAAAGTTAAATAATATTTTCAGCAGAAGGAAAGGGAGATGGGGCAACTACATAACTGGCACGTTTATTTCAGCACATGAATAATTTAGGCAAATAATACAACAGCTTTTCAAAGGGGAGAGGATTTGATGAGGAGATTGGGTTAGAAAGGACTCACACTGCATTTGGAGATTTGAAGGACTGGGAGAATAATTCATAATCAATCATTCATTCAATTAATTTGTCCTTTCTTTCAGGCCATTAATGGGCAGATTGTTCTTTTCGCAAATGCACTTACAGTTTGAAGTTACTGGAATAAATCTGGTCCATGGTTCCCCTTGCGTGGGCAGTTTTTTGAAAGGAGACACTGCACAAAATGGGAACAGGTTTGGATTGGGAGGTCATCTCCCAGTGGGCTTCTGATATCAGACTACTTCCTCAAGTACTATTTCTATGAATCTAAATTTAACATCTCATCATTCTTCTGCAATAATTGCTTAAAATTTCTTCTTGCCCAGGTAAACCTGGCAGCTCACCCCACTTACCCGGCATGGGTACAAAGTAGGAGGCAAAACTGGAGTGAACATGAATGAAGCAGATTCATTAAAAATTTCAGACCATTGTTAATGAAAAATTAGTTTATTGTGTTAGCTTGTCCCCAGTGAAGCTGGCATTGTTCCAAACTGCCCTTCTGATGAGTGGGAAGGAGAAGAACTGTTAAAGTCATTCATATTTCTGCAGCGAAACCTGACAGATGATGCTTTATCCAGACACTGATTATTGTCTTGGGAAAAACAAAAATATCCCTGTAGATTCTGCTAAGTGCCCAAACATATGTGCTCTGCTGTGCAGACCCAGAGCCTCCCAGAGAGACTCTGGCTCATGAAAGATGCCCAGGAGAATTGGCACAGCCCTTCCCACAGGCTCCCAGATAAAACCTCTGCAAAAGTTAACCAGATTTCTCTGAGTGGCTGGAGCTGTTGGCAAGGGCTCTACGTGGGTCTAGGGATGATGATCCCTGCGTAACAACAGAGCTCCAGTGCCCAGAAAACATCCCTGTGACTGACTCAGCAGGAAGCCTTAATCCTGATTATTTTATGGCTCTTAGAGGCCTGTGCCTAATGTTTTTTGTCTGGGTTGTCTGCCCATTTCCAGGTAGATAAATGTCTGTGTAGCAAAAGCAGAAGCCCTGTTTGGCACTGAGATGCCTGCCAAGCCAGGGATCTCAGTCTCCACTCCACATCCAGGGAAAGCTGTTTTGCAGTGGAAGGGACAGACAGCCAAGGAGGGCACAAATAATGTGACTTCTGCTCTGGTAGTAGGAATAAGCAAATAACACCCATCTCTGAGGATGCTGATTAATTCTGCACAACATTCTCGTCGTTTAAAGAAAAATGATAAATAATAAAAACTTCTGAAAATATTTCCATTAGATTTGAAACACAAGTGAAATCTAGGGTATTCAAATATGTAGGCAAACTGGACAATGAGCAATAATGAATCACAGTGGGGGTATGTGTGAGCAGGAAATTTTATCTGCTATTTTATCTGAACTGTTTTATGGGGGTAGAGGACCTAGTGAGTCTTTTCTATCTCTAATTTCTCTGCTTTACCTATCTCTGCTATCCCTAGTTTATCATTAAGGAATCACTCACACAAATTCAATTAAGTATTTAACATTTTCCTTCCTGTAGCTCCCTGCCTCACTGACTCTTCATCCCATTTCAAATCTCAGCTGACAACATCTCTTACCTCTCTGGTTCCCACTTCTTTGCCCTTAGACTATTAACTCAGTAGGTGTGTGACTCAATCCCCTGAAATATTTTGGATTCTCTTTCTTGCAAAAGAGACACAAAATGCAGCAGTGTAGGGAATTGACTTAGCCCAGCTGCTGACTGCCCAGCTGTGTGCTGCAGGAGATGAGCCTGCTGCTCTGTCAGCTCTGATGACCCCAGTTCAATGCTGCATTAAATGGATGCAGCAATGAAAATGAGGTTTCACCTTCCATTGCTGGTGTTCACAGGCTAGGTACAACATATGGGGCTGAGTTTAGCAGAGTGCATTCATGGGCTTGGGATGGGAAGAAGCAGGTTGTGACATGGGCCAGGGGAGGGGGAAGATTTGTGCAATGAGGAGTTAAGGGCTGGAATAGCAAAAGGTGAAAGGGTTGCAGGATGTACAGCAGTGGTGCACAGTGGTGCTCAGTCTCAGCCAAGAATTACTGCTCTGCTGGGTTTTGAGAAGGAAATTTTAGCTGCTTACCACCTTGGGTTTCATCTTCCTGGGGTTTCTGCCATTAGTCTTCTGGGTTTTTGCTCTCTCTGGCATATGCTACCCTCCCTTCCCACATACATGTTACTGCAATTATATGTAGGCTTGCTCCAGTTGAAAACCAATGTTCTACAAAGGCTCAGGAGCAGGTCCCAGCTAAGTGCATAATTACATAGTACTTGGAGTAATTTTCCTTTTCCTCTGAAAATGCTCATTGGCTCTGATTTTTCTATCTGCAGATTGTAAGCTCATAATTAGCAGTAAATTACTCACACAAGTGACAAATTTTGTGCTTTCAAGTAAACAGACAAAATACAGTTCACAGATTGCCTCGTAGTGGCACATGCACCTGGCTTTTCCTGCTTCCATCTATCCCATTTGTGAGAGGGATGGATGGATCAGGAAACATTTCTTCAAGGAGCTTGGATGAAGATATCATTAACTGAATTACTACAAAAAAGCCATAAAAGGCAACTGCTAAGCTGGTGCTGGCCAGTCCCTGAGGATTGCGTGTCTTGGCTGGGTGTGAGAAGGAGAGCATGTGGCAGAGGGACTCAGGAGCAGAGGGTGTCCCTGCAGCCAGCCCAGAGCATCTGAGCACATCAGTAAGCCCTCGGTTCAGCAACTGGAACTTCCCCTCTCAAGCAACAGGAAGAAAACATGTGGTCTGGAAAGCTGCTGCAGAGCGCTGGAGGGAAATCAAAGTGCTAAGCTGTTGTGGAGCAAGGCCCAAGCTAAGCCTTGAGGGTGGAACAAACTCCTCAAATTGCAGTCTGGTCTTGGGCAGTGCTGTGTGATGGAACAGTGCCAGTATGATTTGTTAATCACAGTTAATCCTGGCTGCCAGGGGCAATAGCCCAGACAGAGAGGACTGCAGGGCACACAAGCCAGTTATTTTCCAGTTTTAAGAGCCTTCAGCTGAGAAATGGCTTCTGGAAGAAGCCCCAGAGATGGGTGTAGCTGGAAGACCATCTATACCAACTGGACATCTGTCTGAGACTCAGAGAATGGCAATAGGCCTATTCATCTGATTAATGAGGTGTGAGTTTTCAGGGATCTGACCTGATGGTCATCAGTGTCTCTGCTACATAGCAAGAGGATGTCTCAGGAAAAATTACCACAGCAATTATCAGAGAAGTAGAGATGACAAGAGAAAAGAAATTTCTCCAGGGGTTAAAAAGTAGTTGTTGGGCAATGTGTAAGTACAAAGGAGGGATTATTGGAACATGCCATTAGCAACAGAAGAATAACGTGAGGAGGTTCTGCAGGAGGGATGTTGATTTGGGCTAGAGTAACTTTCAGGAACCAGTGTGTACAGTGGCACAGTAAACCCTGTTCCCTGAACACTGTCATGGATGCTGCTGTGAGAGCGCAGGCATAAGCAAATGCAAAAATCATATTCTTGTTTCATCTTCACTGGAAATTCAGGGGGGAAAAACACATAATCTACCCAGCAGCAGAAAATAACAGAAAAGGAAAGATGTTAAAAGTGGAATTTAAAAAACAAACAAAAAACCCCAAAACAACAGGAAAAGATTATATAAAAAAAATTTAAACCAGAGGTTGCTGTTGGCCTGGGATCATAATCCCTTTGTTATTACATATTAATATGTAAGGGATGTTTGCAGGGAAAGGCTAGGATAAAACAATTAATCTAGAGCATCCATCCAAATAGAGGCAATTCTTTCCTAAGCATAGTATTATGCGAATGCATTGGAAACAGAGCTGATCACAGAATCATTTCATATAGAACTCACTCACATTTTTAAAGGTGGACTGAAATTTTCCAATATATATACATAAATACATATTTTTAGGAATACAGTATAAGTCCTCGAATAATAGTACTTTGCACTATTGTAGCAACTTCCTTGTGAAGAACTCAAAGAACTTTACAGAAATGAATGAAGGAACTTTCTCCAACCCACTGTGAGGGAGATAACTGCTTGTCCCTTGTTATACAAAGGGGAAGGAGGGGAAAGAACAAGACAGAATAGTTAAACAATTTGATGAAAGTCAAGCAGTACACCCAATGGTCTGAATGAATTTAAGAAGGGAGCTGCTAAAAAGAAAGTATGCAGCATGTCTGATAGCAGCTCTGAGGAGAACCAGGGGCTGGCAGATGTTGCAGCAGCCCTCTGCAATAAGTGTTGGGAAAGCAGAGCAGGAAGTGTTAGTTACCTGTGATGAAAACAAGACTGGAATGACAAAATATCGGAAATTTGCAGGCATAACAGGGACTCTGGAAGGGCATTTGCAAAACCACTTCAATCTATTAGCACTCTTTGAGCGTGTCAGCAAACATGGCACAAATGAAAATTGTCTGCCTGTTTTCACTTGGATTTTCAAAGCATTCTCGACAGGATCCAAACAAGAGAGTAGGCAATCAGGTACTCTATTAATGAGAACATCATGCCGTGGCAAACAGACAAGCTGGCTAAGCATCCAGGAAAACAACTACGTCATTTAGCATCAAGTTTGCCATTTCCAATGCAGAAAAATACTAGTAGCAGCATTCATCTATCTCTGAGAAATATCTCTGTTGGTTTGTAGATTAATGGACAATGTGGTAATGGCAAAGTCAGTAAGGTGCAGATATTTGCAAATGGTAAATATTCTTTGTCAAACCTACAGAAAGATGTGAGTAATCAACCGTATAATGGTGCAGAGCTTCCTGGTAACAAATGCACATTGGAAGGATTCATTTGAAGTATCCATATCTGTTCCTAGGTTCAAAATCAGAAGGATCTGAAGTCCTCTGATGCTGCAGTTTACATCATTGTAGCACCATGCTACTCTGGGGTCAAACAGTGCTCTCCATTTGTTGGGGCATGAATAGAGAATAGGGTGGAGTTTCCTACTAAAGATGGTGTGAGATCTGTAGGAAAGAGCATTATGTCTGGAATGCTGTATTCAGTTCTGCATTCAAAGAAAATTATAGCAGAAATCAAGAGGGTCCAGAAACAGTCAACACAGTTGTTTCAAGGAATAGCATGACTTCCATGTACGAAGCAAATTAAATCGCAGGTGTATTTATTTTAGAAACCTTATTAATAAAATAGGCATTCAATATAGTTAGAATAAATTATGTAGAAAAGAAAATTCAATGTTCCTATTTATCTTGTCTTTCACACTCTAGCACCAAAGGCACACCGCATTAAACTGAGAGATAAGGAAAGTATTCCATCAAAGGGAATACTTTTCCTCAGGCGTCCTCATTCACCTGTGGAAATCTCTTCTATAAGATATCTCCGAGGTGCAGGGTGTGGAAGGATTCAAGTAAGAAAGAGATATTTGTGGATATTGAAATTTTCCAGATTTACAATGGAAGTTAAGATACAAATGATAATATAAAAGCTTCATGGCTTCACACTACAGCATGTCAGACAACCACTAATGAGGGTGCTAGGGAAGCTGTTTCCCTAAGCAATGGTTATCCTTAACTGCTCAGCATGAGATTCTGTGAGCCTTCCTTTGTAACTTCTGGTACACATCAATATCAAAGACAAAATACCAAAAAAATGAATAATTGCTCAGATCAGACGTGGCATTTCCTGTGTTCTTGAACCTTCTTTTCCTCTATTTCTTTCTGTCATCAAGGCCAACCTTCCTGTCATCTAAAGTGCATGGAGGTACAGTTGAATAATTTAACATTTCTATCGGTGGCTTTTTGGCTCTTTTAAGCAATTGAACTCATGGTGCCCAGCATCAGCCTCACTGCCAATTTTGACTTGACTTGGTCACAATTTTGCAAACACTGTCAATGCCAGAGCAGCAGCTGAAATGGAAATTTTAATGATGTTAATGAGTAAAAGCTTAAGCTGTGCTTTCTGCACCTGGGCAGCAAAAGTGCATTTATAATTACTTGCCGAACAAGCCTCCTGGCTGCGCTCTATTTGCCCCAGGCAAGCAGTTAACTGAGGTTCTCTCCTTTCACCGGGATTATTTTTGAGTGAATACTTCTGCCAGTGAAAGCTGTTGGATTGACAGCTGTGGAGGCTGAAGTCCTCTATTATGTGACAGAAGTGAAAAAATCTGTAACAACAGATTTTATTAGGTCAACTAGTTCATCCCTCTGTCAACACAGGATTGTTCGTTATAATATATTCTTGAGTGATTTCCACCGCCCCGATTCTTCTTCTGCTCTTAAATATAAATCCCTAGGTCATTTCCATTTTGCTGCACAGTCTCTTTTTTACTGACATTGTAGCAAAAAACACCCCCATGTGTGTGAGTATGAAGATATGCATGTGCATCTTCCAGGCTCCCAGACTTCATTAGAGAAAGGGCAAAAGAAAGTTTGAAATCTTCAGGGAAGATGCTGAGAAAATATCAGATACCAATTTCTGTGGAACAGTGATTTTTCCCCTAGAAGCATCCTGAAAAAACCCATTCTTTAACTTGCTCTGATACTAATGCACTATAGGTAGTGTCTCAATGATCACCACCTTTTTACCAGCAGAGCACCTTTAGAACTTATCATAGCAACTTTGGATCTGTTTAAACAGTGAGAATTGAGGCACAGAGGGATTAAGGGACTTGGCCAAGCTTACAGTGGGTGAAATGAGTCTCCTACCTTCAGGACCAAACCCTTAAATCCTCTCTGGGGACTGGTTGAGTAAAATTCAACTACCGATGAATCTTTGTCCATGACAGGATACTGGTCCCATACCAGTGCAGTAGGAACAGAGGAGTCCTTCAAATCCCACACAGCATGGATATCTGGGAATTCTGATCTCCTCTTAGCCCCTTCTCCCCTTACATGTTGATGGGATTCATTGCCTCCATATTGTAACATGAGGGCATTTATTCCAGAATGCATCCTTCTCTCTGTCAAAGTCAAAACTACAGATGAAAATAGGAGCCTGCGTAGCCTCATGAAGAGAATTGTGACAGCTGTTTCTCTTTGTACATTCATAGACTCACAGAATGGCTTGGGTTGGAAGGGACCTTAAAGACCATCTAGTTCCTGCCTCCCTGTCATAGGCAACCTTCCACTAGAACAGATTGCTCAGGGCCCCATCCAACCTGGCCTTGAACACTTCCAGGGCTGGGGCATCCACAGCTTTCCTGGGCAACCTGTTCTACTGCCCCACCACCCTCACAGTATTTAATACATGAATGGGAGTGGGAGCAGGAACTACACTAGGGATGACCAGTTTATAGAGATGCATTTTCGTTCTGTTTTGAAATCATGTATTTACAAATAATTCCAATAGTCAGCAGCAATTACCATACACCCTTTCTTATCAGACTACCAGTTATTGTACTGAAACACTTCTTTGCTGGTTAGCTTCCTCCAGAGAGGCACTCTGAACACCCTTAACTTCAAAAGACCATTACCAGTATATAAAATGGCCAAGACTACTGTCCCAGACGTGATCCAGTTTGATTAGCATTTGGGTTCCTGCCATTTAATTGTATACATCTGGTTTATAAAAGGATCTCAGCTGGCCCGTGTCAAGCAGTAACCAAGTGCTTTCAGTCAGGGAATTACAACTGATTTATTTATTGCTGTGATAGTGCACATGGATGGATCCCAGACTGCATGCCCAAAAACAGAGGGCATCTTCTGCTCTCACACTACAGAGCATATGTCCATCACGCAGTGCATCTCATGCGGAAATTTCCAGGCTTGCACGCCATGATTTTGCTTTGGTTTCAAAGGCACTGGAGCTTCACTGTGTGGTGCTGGCTCCAGGGAGCTGGTCCTGCTGGGAGCAGTGTGCTGGCATTGCTGTGCCACTTCCATGACCTGGCCTAATGTTTCCATGCCACTCCCTGCTGTTGGGCTCCCTCAGCGCTTCAGCACAGCAGTGCACTCTGCAGTGTGGACGTGCCCTCAGGTCACTTGCCAAAGTCATTTTATTCCTCCCAGCTCATGCCATGACAACAGTGCAGCATCCAGATGTGGTTATCAAAAAAGAGGGTGATTACAAGAGCATGCAACAGTCTTGAGGAGCCTTTACAGGAGAAGGGCTGGCTCAAGAGAGTCAGAGCATAAATAGAGCTTAGAAAAGAGACTAAGACTGGGGACAGCCTCTGTTGGGATTTCACTCTGCAGGAGAAAAGTATGTGCATGGGCCAGATTCAGCAAAGAAATGAAGGATATTGGAAGTGAACCTATGCTGCAAAAGAATCAGCTAGGCACTTTAAAGAAGGTGAGAATCTGGGTGGCAAATACGGGTTGTGTCAGATATCTGACTCAAGCCTGGCCACCTGGCCTCCTTCTGTCTTATATTGTTACTTTGCACTCAGCAGAACAAGGTCTGGCTCGCTGTGCAAAGACACCTGGAGCTGCCCCATCCTGGAAGAGATTCTGGGCCTGGCTCCCAGCCACCCTCACGCACCACAGAGCAGCCAAGGACTGGAGCCACGAGGACCACCCTGGGGTCTCATCCACACCACACCCACAGCGCTCATCCAGAGCCACACTGCCTTGTGCCCTGGCAAAATTCGTGACCTCTCCAAGTGAACGATTTCCAAAAGAGTAACACAAGTGACTCATTCTGTCTTACAGTCTTTCACATGTAAATATTTTATATTCCTATTGAATATTTTTAGATGATTATGAATTCTTGATGTGATGAGGACCTTGCTATGAAATGCAGGCAATACCAAGGACTCCACAAGGAGGGAAAGCATTCAAGAATAAAAAATATGCCATTACAAATGACAAGTTAGAAAGACCTGGGGTAAAACCATAGGCACATACCACTCCTTCTTTCTTCTCTGCCTGGACATTTTCAGAACTGTCTGGAGCTCGCATAATGAGTTTTGCACATGGATTGATATGGAATTGACTGCCTCTCACCCCTTCCCTCTCTTTCTCTATCTCTTTCTTCTTCCAATTCAGATTTTGTTTCACTGTTCCTGTTGAAAGTTGCAATACCAATAGCCCAAGGGACCCAGGACTGAAGTCACTCCAGAGCTTCTACTCCATCTGCAGTTTGACTCTTTTCCTGCAGTACACCCAAAAACCCAGATTGAGCCTCCGAATCCATCAGTGAAGTGGGACTGAAGGTGGAGAATTTCTGCAAAAGAGATAGATCCTGAAAGCATCTGGACAAGACAATGACTACTTTTGTAGCCCTAGTATTCATAGTGGCAGTATGGGCTTCATGTACAAGTACCAAAATGCCTCAGCGTCAACAGGGGGGACCTCTGCTAGATTGCAGTGATCTCTCTTCTGGGTCTCAATCATCCAGTTGGTCAGAAGGGCGTGCACACATACAGAAGTGAAGGGGTGAAAAATGTTAAGTCTCAGTCAAGTTAGGACAAGGTTTGTCAGCAGAAACCTATCCTCCTCATTGAACTAAGTAGGGTCAGTTATAATTAATGTTTTACCCTATGTATCCATATATAAACTTGGCTTCTCTTCTAAAAGTCCTTGCCATGTGCTAAGAAAGGGATTTGTAATGCCAATTGTCTTTGTAATGTCCTGACTGATAAGATATTGGTGTCTGTGGGTCACCACAATCCAGCTGTGGCCTCACCTGCTGGTGCAGATCTAAAAGTACAGAGCTTTATCCAAAGGGCATGTAGTTTGTGTTGTTGGTATGCCTAGCTAAACCAGGAATAATAGCGTTTCCAAGGTTTCTCTAGGATCCTTGTTGTCCCTTGTCCAAGGTCTCAGCAATTGCATCTCCGTAGAAATCCTGTGACAAGGAGTCACACTGCTATCTGTACAAGAATAATTTCTCAAAGCCTGTACAGAATACAAAGGTGCCTTAGCCTTCTTTATGTGGTGAGAAGAGAACATTATTTTTGTCAGAGACAAAGCTAATTTGGACAGATCTAAACTAAAATCTGAGTCAGAAAATGCTTATCTGACCCATCTTCCAGACCTGTCCACCTCTGTTCATGTTTCCTGAAGTAGTTGTCTCCAAGCACAGCCTCCCCAGACTGTCTAGCATGTTGCCTGCAAAGACAAAACATCCCACTGTCTACCAGGGAAACATGGCCAACCAGCACAGCAAGGGAAGTTCTCAGCTGAAAAAGCCCAGATAAAGATTGCACAAAGGACCCTGGTTATCTGGTCCCTGTTGTGCTGGTATCAAAGTCCTGCACTGAGCAGTAGGGCTTCCATGTGTCCCCAGGGTGCAGTACACTGACTTTGCTTGAAGTGCAATTTAAGATTGATGAATTCACACATTTTAAATCAACTGCAAGCATCCGGGCTGGCCCCTTGATGGAGGCTATTAACTTAATGAAACTGAAAGGCTGTGAAGTCAGATAACAGACATTAGAGTCTTTATTTACCTAGAGATTTAAGGAGACCTTTCTGAGATAGCTCATGGCTTCTCTTTTGAGAAGTATAAGCCACTGCCTAGCAGCTCTTCCCGTGCACATGTACACACACATTCAAGCTGCCAGGAAGGCACTTTGTGCTGAAAAGTGCTCATTCCCTCTCAAGCTGGCTGACAAGTAGCACACTGTGGCACACTGTGGCACACAGAGAAAAGCTTATTTTAAAAGCCCAGGTTCTGCTGCAGTGGCTGTATGAAAGCCAGTGTGAAAGGAAGGACACCCAGCAAGCATCGGGGTTCCATGCAGCCAGCCCCCCAAAAATGATGCAGTTGGATGACCGAGGGGTGGTATTGACCAGGTGTGTGCGAGGTCACTCAGCAGCAGGGCTAAAGGAAGAGTCTGACTCTCTCACCTGCTGCCTGGCTCTGTGGACCACCAAGCACCGCAGCCTCCCACCATACACTTCAAAAGGAAGAGCCAGGGCCGCTCTCCATCTGAGCGAGCCGGTATCCATCCATCAGCCGCCGGGATGCCCCTGCTCCCCACCTCATGGTTAATGCATGCAGTGCAACACGTGCGTGCTCGCTCTGTGTACAAACGTCGTCCCTTTCAGCTGCTATCACACCGAGCCTCTCTGATAAGCCCCAAACATTATGTTTCCTGCCTCTCCCCCACTCCCACACACAGCTACAGTGACAGCAGGCGCGCTTCGAGCGCTCGGGTGGCTGCTCGGAGGCGGGAGAGGCTGGGCCGTGTGCCTGGCTGCTTCCAGATGGGACAGGGGGGCCGCAGGGCGGGCACCCAGCACCAACAGCGGTCCCAGGTACCCAGCACCAACAGAGATCCCGGGTACCCAGCACGGACAGCAATCCCAGGTACCCAGCGCTAACAGAGATCCCAGGCGCCCAGCACTAACAGCGATCCCGGGTACCCAGCACCAACAGCGATCCCGGGTACCCAGCGCTAACAGAGATCCCAGGCGCCCAGCACTAACAGCGATCCCGGGTACCCAGCACCAACAGCGATCCCGGGTACCCAGCACGGACAGCGATCCCGGGTACCCAACACCAACAGAGATCCACGGGTACCCAGCACGGACAGCGATCCCGGGTACCCAGCACGGACAGCGATCCCGGGTACCCAACACCAACAGAGATCCACGGGTACCCAGCACCAACAGCAATCCCAGGTACCCAGCACCAACAGCGATCCCGGGCACCCAGCACCAACAGCGATCCCCAGGCACCTGCCCCGCTCAGCATCCCGACAGCCAGGGAAAGAGCAAGGAGGAGCAGAGCAAAGGATGGAGAGCAAACAGGTCTAATTACTCCCACAAGCCACTTGCCTCCTCGGCAGTCAGCTCAAGGAGAGAGGGTGTTTGGAGAAATCAAAGTGCCCCAGCCCTGAGTCCCTGCCTTCACTGCAGTCAGTTTACACAGCACTGAAATCCAACCACGGAGATTTGTGATGAGAGCTGTTAGAGTCAGGGAGCAGCTTCCTGCAAGGCAGTAAGGATGCCCCACTCATGAGATAATCTAGAAGAGCAATCTTAAATGAAGCACTGGTGTTTGGATGTGTTTGTAGTTATGCCTCCTTTATTCAAAAATAGACCCTTACTCAGTGACTGAAATGCAACAGAGCAAAATCTTTATTTAAGTCACTTTTGTCCTGGAAAGCCCACTGCAGACTCTGGCATACCTTGCTCAAATATAGCTGGGCTCCTCCCAGCACCAGATAGAAGAACTTTCAGAAGCATGTGGTAGAGGATTTAAATGTCAAAATAACTAAGGAGTATTAGGGAATTTATTTTGGCTAAATGGCATATGTTTCAATTTGCACAAGGCTGGGGACTATTCCATTTAAGCTCTTATGCAGATGATTTTTGCTCTTTTTCATCTATATCTAGCCATGTTTTATCAGAGAAAGTGCAAAGGTCACTCTGAAACACACTTTCTATTCAGTTCTCTTAAAAAAAGGGAGCAGGTAAAGTTCACCTTTTAAGTTCTTTCCAGTTTCCAGTTTTCCTCTTTTACTGATGTAATGCCTCTTTGGATTTTCCTGTGGGCTGAATGCATTAGTTAGACTGTAGCAAACAGACTAAATTTAAATTCCAGAAAAATATTCCATCTGCAGGAAATTTAAATCAAATATTACATGCTAGTTCTTGTTTATAGGCACAACGGAAATGCGAGCACATGTACATGTATTTTTGTAGATGTGTTTAAACCCAAGAATCCGTTGCTGGTATAATCAAAGTCTTAACAGTGTAATCCAAGAATAACACTCCAGATCTGACTGCAACACAAAAAGGAAGCATACTTCTGTACAGAAAAAGCCCTCAATAATAGTAATAATGCACTTCAAAACTTCTGAGTTGGCACCCCTTTTCCTGCTCCCGTGCTCCCCTTTCCATTGTTCTTCCAGGTGTTGATGGTGGTGCTTTCTCTCTAGTAGAAAGTGACGGGGTTTGTCATGGTGTGTCTTCAACATCTGGAGTGCTTCACCAGAAAAGTGTGATGTGAATGTTGATGGTTCCTTCTTCCTCACTCTATGGTCCTGTTGGGGTCTGTTTTATATATCTGTTCCTATACATTTATTTTTTTTTCATTGGTCTGCCCCCCCCCATTACATCCAAATGTATTATGTATGGATAGATACTTCCTTGTTCTCTTAGTCACCCAAGATCACTGGTTTTGGGCAGCTCCAGAACAGCTGTCCAGCTGCATTTCTTAACTGGCTGTTGCTGAGTGGTTTATAGCCATGCAGCTTCCACTGCCAACCTGTGACCCATCTCCTGCTATGTCATACTTGTACTCTTTTAAACCTCTTCATGCCGACAGAGATCCATGTGCAGCACAGCCCTGCTGGTCCAGGCATTTTTACCTCAATGTTGTTCTTAACTGTCACAAAAATCTTGAAGACCAAATGTAAAGACAGGGAGCTTTTCCTTTGAAATCCCTGTGCCTTTCATTCCTCTTACCTGCTGTCTGCCACATCTAATTGAAGTGCAAGGACCATGTCATGAGGATGGTGAAGTTGTATCCAGACTGCAAAATTTGTTTCCCAGCCCTGTCACCGACTTCCCAGATGACATCAGACAAAAACACAGAGCGTGCCCTTTGTTTTTCCCTCTGTAAGAAAAGGATGGCATTACTTGTATTATCTCCACAGAGATTTTGAAGGGAGGGCAGATAATGTATTGACCCAGGTTGGCAGATGAGCTCTGACAACTCAGACAGTGAAGGAGAGGCTAAACCATAGTAATTCTCTAACCAAGTTTTCACTGCTTGTAGTCTTGGAGCAGAGAAAAGAAGCCCTGGGGATCACTAACAATGGAAAATGTATGTAATACCTTAGGGATTATCCACCTGCAGAGGATAGTGAAACCTCGATGATTTTCTACTTTTCCCATATCCCTCATATGCTCAGTGCCAGGGACGGACTGAGGATGACTTAATACATGAGACTTCTGCCAGCTGGGTATGGGGAACTCCTCAGCAGTCAGGTACCCATCCCCTCTGGCAGGACAACAGGATGCAGAAGGTCTGATAACCTTCCAGAGGCTGTAATAACAGCAATAAGAGGATCTGTCTCTCTTGCAGCCTGCCTTCCAGAGAGAGAATTTCTTGCTGAGATTCTCATCCTAATTCACTGCTTCATGCCTCCTGGGCTGCAACTACAGAAGCATGCCATTGTGCTCAGAAACCTTTCTGTGGATGGCTTCTGGCTCCATTATTGGAAAATTGTGCATTATCTACTGGTGAGTGACTCGTGTGTTAAAAGTCACCCACGGGGCCCTGTCCCCTGTGCACGCAGGGACTGCAGCCTCGGGTCACTGGGATCCAGCTCTTTGTTTCAAGCTGCTGCAGACAGGGTTTCCTCTCCTTCACTGTTTTGTTCTGCCCATCTCATTGCTGCCATAATGTTGTGTACCAAGGAGCTGCTCCTGCTAACTGTGGTGCAGGTGGGCAGCAGTCTTGCTGGCAATTGATGGATATATTCCAGGGGGGTAGAATGCAGAATTCAGCCTTCCAGTTCTCTGTCACATCTCCTGCAGCAAATGCAAAAAAATACCATAACACAAAATAATTATATCTCCTACATCTTACCTTTCAGCATTAGGAATAGTTATGGACCTGGATGCAGCACATATCCTGAGTCAGGATTGTAAATTTTGCCTTTTCAACGCAGCTGATAATAGGTATCAGAGAAAAAAAGAAAAAACAAAAGAGCAACAAAATGATAACCATTCCTTCCCCTATTCCCTGCTGGAGGATTTCTTCCCTTTGGCTGTTGCAGAGCCAGAGAAATAGCAGACTGACTGGCTGTCAGATTTCTTCTTTGGCAACTGTCCTTCCAAAGGCAGTGCCTTTTCCCTTCTTCTTTTTGTCTTGTGAGACTGCTCCTTCCTGTGCCCTCACCTTTGGTTTTTGTCCTGCTTGGCAGAAGCAGCCAAGTCCTCATGCCAATCTGAAGTCAATCTGGAGTGATATCAGGGTGACTGATATAGGACCCCTTAGCTTCACAGAATCACAGAATTATTTAGGTTGGAAAATACCTCAGAGATCATTGAGTCCAACCTAGGGTCAAATACCACCTTGTCAACTAGACCATGACACTGCATTCCATGTCCAGACTTTTCTGAAACATCCCAGAGATGGTGATTCCACCAGGGCCCTGGGCAGTCCATTCCAATGCTTAACAACCTTTTCTGTGAAGAAATTCCTTCGGATGTCCAGTCTGAACCTCCCCTGGTACAGCTTGAGGCTGTGCCCTTGAGCTTTTCCCTGGGGAAATGAAGGGGAACTCTGTAAAGGAGAATGACCAAACCAAACCCATTATCATGTGTGAGAACAATTATTATTATATCCACTGTGAACTACTCTAACATATCCCTCCTTTCCCCCATCTGGCAGTTTACATGTGCAAGGTGCTTGAAATGAGAAACCACCCCAAATTGAGATGTCCTGGAGTTACCTGAGCACTGCCATGTCTGTACAAGCAGCTGGGGTGGTAGCTCAGCCCATGGGCAGCTACCTGCAGCTACCACAGAGAATTAAGGACTCTGTCAGCTGCACTGCCCAGAAACACTGGGCAAATAGATCATTTACCCTATAATGCATGAAGTGGATTTTACAAGGTGTAACTTCTGTTTTGCCCAGGAACAAACCCAGAAAAGCAGCTACAAGAGACTCCAGAAGAGGTACATCTTCTCCCAGCTGTGAAGAAAAGTTCTGCCTTGCCTGCTGCTCAGGCAGGGAGGGCCATAGCCACATTGTGATGGTGCAGCCACATGCTCCTCAGAGAGCAGAAGAAGACCCCCATTTTCTGGGTCTTTGAGTTGTTCACAGCCCTGCCTTGGCTCTGCCTTCCCCACTACCTTCTCCCTTGGAGGGGAATTAAACAGTGCCTCTCCAGCCAGGCTGGCCCTGCCCCATGTATTTAGCCTTTTCACTCTGTCATAGCTGGATTAACCCTCCTGCTCATCTGGACAAGCTGATTAGTTAAAGAACTTGTTCATCCCTCTCTAGGGCTTTATTTTTCATCTGTCATTTTCCTCTTTATTACTGCAGTAAGCTTCTGCCTCTCCAGCTTTTTCCATGCTTTCCACTCACTGTCCCTTTCAGCTCCTGGCCGCTGGACTTTGCCAGTCTTTCCCAGCTGGGGTGAGAGTGCAGAGCCTTCCCATTCACCTCAGTGTGATATTTCCCCATTTCCTTTTACCTCCTTCCATCAGATGTTCCCTTTCACCTGAGTTAATGCCCAGTTTATTCCTTCCTTCCTCCCTTCTGCTTCATCCCCCAGGGTCCATGTTGGTCCCATGCACAGCACAGTGCCTGAAGACTTTGGTGCTCTTGCACATTCCAACACAACTGGAGGGAGTCTCATGGGCTTTTACCACTGTGCTTGATAATCCTGGGCCAGGGGTCAAGGCAGAACCTGTATGCAGGTAGATGTCCTATAGAGCACTTACACATCTGTGCTTGTTTCTGGCCAAAAGCAGCTTTGGACCACAAAATGGAGGGTCCAGGACTCTGAAGTCCATTAGAATGAGCTGTACTGAACCTGGCAGCTTTTCTCAGCCTTTTGCAGGCCCAGCATCACCATTCCCTAAGCTGCCTTACACATCTTGGCAGCTGGAACATGGCCTTATTTCTCCTTAGCTCTGTCCATTTGCTGGTTACCTGATCCTGACCATTGCTCCCTGCTTGCTGCTCTTGCCATCTCCTCTCTCTGCTGTTTTCCTTCCAAGTGTCCCTGCACATCCTTCTCAGTCTCTGACCAATGCAGGCAAATACTCCAAATGGTGGGCAATGGAAATGTATCTTTAGGGAAAAAAAAGGCAAAATGAGTCTATGATTATGCTGTCCCTGTAGCTGCCATCAACAGCTCTGATCACTTTGATTGTACACTGTGACCCCTTTTGCCATGCTCCATCTGTTTGTTTTTATAGTCTGAATTGTAGCAGCAGCAAAAGGACAGTGTCTTCTTATTTGTATCTACAGGGTCTCCTGTGCAATCTGCCCCAGCTCTGACCAAGGCCTTGCTCTACAGGAGAGACCAGAAGGAAGAACAGTAAAGAGGGAGCCACAGCCAGCACCACAGCCCTACTTTTGAGAGCAGAATAAGACAATTAAGGAAAGAATTCTCAAATAATCCAAATGAAGAATACAAGGGAATAAATATTTAATACTCCCTCATGCAGTTTCATCCTCTCTAATAATCCCTAATGTTTCTACAGCGCCTTTCAAAAGGGAGCAGTGCAGAAAGGGCAGATGCCAAATGTGGCTCCAACAGGCCACAATCCTCCCTCGTCCCCAGTGGGATGGCAAGTGTGCTGCTATACCCAGGACATGAGGGAGTCCTGTCAGGGGCAGCCACCGCTGTACCCCCATGGAGCTCTGTTGAAGGATATATTCTGCTTAAGCTGTAGCTGTGCCTGTGTTTCATATTCTTACTCCCCTTGACTGCACAGGCAGGATCATGCAGAGATTATGGATTTAGAATCCAGTAATGCTCTGTTTAAATTTGAAAAAAGCCAGTTCACACTTTTTGCAACACAGTCCATGTCCTTGTCTGTTTGGGGGCTCAGCAAGTTACTCTTCTTGAGGGGACAGGGTGCACTGATCACAGCTTCCCTTCAAGAAACCTCTGCATTACACAGACAATTTCTCTGTCCTCCTCTTGCCCAGGCATTTTCAGGTGTCAGGCTCCACTCAGGAATTCCCAGCCCATACCAGTGCTGGTCTGAAAAATACTGATGTCCAGGCTGGGTCAGGGGGAACTGAGGACAGTGGGACAGGACAGACAGATTGCTGGTGGATTAGAGTGGCCAGAGAGAGGGAAGGACAGGAGAGGCATTAGTGTGCTCCTAATGGAGGATGCTGGATATGCACCTGGCATATGTGCTGGATATTTTGGAGTGGGAACATTTTACTTTGAGTGTGGAGAAAGGGGAGGATTTCAACAGTCTGATTTTCAAACCTTTTTCCCTTTGTCTGATGAACAGTTGTGATTATAATCAAAATTAACAAGCCATGCTCCTTCTAGGCAGGTAATATCTGTGAACAAAAGGTCACACACACACACACACACACATATACACACGCACATATATATATATATATATATATCTCACATAAATATATATATATATATATGGGAATGGGCCACCTGCAGAGCATCTGTAGCCTTCTCCACTCTCTAAAAGCAAACTTGGTCTATTTTCCTTCTCAGTAGTCAAAGGCTAGCTGCAAGCAACTGGCAGGAGAGGGAAGAAGTTACCAACGTGCTGCATCTCTGCTTCTGAGAGTACTTGAGTGTATTTGGGAAAAAAGAAATCCCAATTGCCAAGGATGGATTCAGATAAATCTCACTCTGGGATCTGATAGGCTTATTGGGGCTTGTGTTAGCTTCCAGAGACTTGACAAAGCAACCACATTCTCTTCACAAGTTCTCTGGATTACATAACCCTTTTCAATTTTCTGCAAAATCAACCATGCGTATGGAGAAAGCTCCCGCTTTGTAAGGTGGTCTCAAGGTGATTTTATACAACTCAGTCTCAGGTCCTGCCTCCCAGGGTGAAGACAGGATGGCATTTCAGACAGGCATCTTTTCAGTAGTTTCTGTGCAACCATGAATGCAGCACTGTGTAATGGCAACCTTGGATGGAGAAAGGAGCAAAATGAAGAATTGCTGAATAATCCAGGTTGGAAGTGACCTTCTAACTCTTGCTAACTTCAAAGCTGAGTTGGTTATACAAGGCCTTGTGCAGGTGAATTTCAAACATCTTCAAGGATGGGGCTCCCACAACTTTGCTGGGCACCTCTCTCATGATCATCCTCCTGGTGAAAAATTTCTTCCTTATGTTGTTCAGCTGGAATGCTGTGTGCTGCAATTCATGTGTGATGACTGCCTTGTGCCTTTTGACCTCTGGGAAGAGCATTTTCACTGTCAATGCCTTTAGGCAGTAGAAGGCAGCAATTACATCTCCTGTTTCTCTTCCCTGCTAAAGTCTAAGCTGAGTTTCCCTCAGCCTCTCTCTCTGCACTCTGTGCTGCACCTTCCAAGCACCTTGGCAGCCCTACACTGTACTCCCTGCAGTTAGCCAAGCTCCTTCTTTCACAGAGCAATCTCACACTGGACACTACGTATGTCCTCATGAGTGCCAAATGGAGGGACTAATCCCTTCCTCCAGCTTGACAGTCAGATCAGCTCAGATCTGCCCCTAATAAATGGGGCACACCATGGATGTGTTCTCTGCAGTTCTGCTCTATGCACTGCATACATGTTAGAAAAGGAAAAACTTACTGCTGAGTGTCAGACAAAATTTCCTTTGATACAAAAAATTAAAACACTTGAAATAATTAATGTTTGAAAGCTACAAAAAAGGAAGAGGTTTCAAATGTCCAGTAAAATTTAAGAGCCAATTGTGTGTATATGCTTATGGGATGTGAGTAGGTAGCTGAGTGGGTGTCAGTAACACTAGAAAGGAATTCTTACTGCTTTTTAAAATAAAAAAAAACATTAAGGATCAAGCAGTATGAAATAGCAATTACTACGAAGCATGTTCTCATTTCTGAATCTGGTATGAATTTCAGACTCTGCAGCTATTACATTTTGAATAAATAGTAATTAACATCTAAGGCTTTTCTATTTCTTTTAATTTCTTTTTCTTGCCTCCCAACTTCTGGATAACTGACAAACTTCAACCATTCTGAAATTCAAATACCTCTGAAGAGAATGTCAAGATCGCTACATCACCACTAATGAAAAAAAAAATCCAAAGCACATTATCCAGCTTTGAGATTTTGCTTTATCTTCCTGGACTGGCAAGCACTGACCACTTGTGGGTTGTCATTTATTGTAGTGTCAAATGCCTGCAAATCTCATACTGACTTTGCAGCTGATTTGTATTTCAGCTTTTCATTCTAGTGCCTCACTGTCAAGTTTAGACTTTTTTATCCCCTTGTTTGTACGATAAGACCCATAGCAAAGTTTTGCAGACCATGTTCTACTGCCAGTGGTACCTGAACAACTCTATTTTCTGTGGTTCACTGACAGTGATACTAGAGCATATGCTAAGTCTCCAAATTGTGCCCGAAGCAGAAGATGTGGGATGCTCCCACCAAGACTGGAAAGTGGGAAAAGGCAATGTGGAGATGAAGTATGGAGAGCTGGAGCTTCAGGTTACCCTTCCTGATCTGTAATAGTGATGTAGGAGACACCAAACAGAAAACCAGTGAAAATGTAGTTATCAAAGAAAAAAACCCCTAATTCTCAGGTGGTATATTTTTCTTTCACTAGAAAATCCTGTCTGACCCATCTTCTTCCCTTAATGTCTTCAGTCAGTATGTCTAACATCTACAATTAGAAAAAAAGCCTTGAACATGAGATGAAACATCCACATCAATGACTTAAACCATTCTTTTCAGTTTATGAGCTCCTTAAATAAAAATCCAGTGTAAGTGTTATTTATTTCCTGTAGAACAAATGTAAGACTGCATTCATATTTCTTTGTTATCATCTGAACATCCTGTGGGAGCAGTCTGTGAACTTCCAGGAATCTGTAGAGCTCAGGCTGAAAACGATTGCAGTGATGTATGTGGAACGGAACACCGCCTGCAGAGCAGCTGTTGGACCCGTATTCAACAAGATATGAAAGCTTTGGAATAGACAAAACACTCCACTATTAACCTCTGTTTAATAGAAAGTGCTGTTGCTGGAGGACTGATGGGAGTTTTCCTCCTGAAGAGGAAGCAGTACCACAGCCCACTTGATCCTAAAATGCATTAACCTCACCAAGCAAGTGATGCAAATAGACCAGGACCAGCTGCTGCCTGCTCGAAGGAAACCACACTCTGCCCCTCTTCCACGTATAACCTCCAAGTGTACTCTTCAAACCTCCTCTGAAGGCACCAGGGGTGTTGGCAATGCCTTCAGAGTGTGGCACAGGCTCCAGTCAGTTGTTCTTTACCCTCTATTCCTGCTTTATACCCTCCAGAGGGCACAGTGGGAAATCTGGACAAAAGAAGATTCCTGGAAAATTTTCTCCCTGCAAGTGCAGGGGGAGGATGCAGCCTCTGCTGTGGTTTCCAGGGGGGCAGAAGCAGGGAGCTGAGCGGTGTTGTTGAATCTTAATTCATGGCCATTATCAGAGGTCACTTTCAAATGTTTCTCCCTTAATGAAACGCTGGCTGTTCCTTCCTGGTGTTTCATTAAATCACAAGCTGGAGCAGGCAAAGATGCACTGGAATGGAAACAGGGAAAGAGGGGCCCCAGCTGGGCCCTCTGGGGTCTTCTGGGACCCTCCTTGTCTCCTGCAGCTGGAACTCTCCCCCAGCTCACAAAAGAATAAAGAAACTATTTTCTGTGTTGAGGGGTTTTGTTGTTGTTGTTGCTTTTTCCCAGTGCCGTGCCCAACGTTCCAAAGAGAGAAGAGAATATTTGATTGCAGTAATTAGTTAATCAGTAACTGGCATAATTTTTTTCCCTGATTAATGTTCTGAATAATCATTGCAGCCCTATCTGTAGGCAGTCCTGTTATCAGAGTCACTTTGAAAACAGCTTTGAAAAGATGGATCTGCATCCCTACAGATAAAATTAGACAGGTCAGATGCTCCACCCTCCAAAAACTGCTCTTTCATTTAAATTGGCCAGGGGAAAAAGGAGATCAAAAATGCATTCTCTTCTCACAGCTCACTCATTTGCACTTCCCTGTAAGCACCATTCTGGAAGAACCTGGGGAATGAATCCACATGGAAAATTTCAAGCTCACAGGGCAGATGGAGGCACAGGATGGGCCTTCCAGGAAATAAAGACCAGGAAAAAACATTTATACCAAGACTAATCCATCTCTGTCTCTAGAGCTTATTCCACTGCTCCAGGGGAATGCTGAAACAGAGGACCATATGCTGATCTCAGGGAAGGGCAATCTCAGTGTAGACTCTGTGTGTTTACACATATTTACAGTACATGTATATAAATAGGGTTTTTTAGATATATATATATATATTTTTGTATAATGTGTGTTTCATATGTCTTTGACATGTAAAACATGCATACAGAAGATAAACAATAAATCTAGTTTCAGAGAAAGAAAAAGATGTGATCTTTTCCACCCTGCAGGAGTTAGACCAATTCCTAAAGCAGTATCGAAGTTCAAATCAGCCTTTGGAGGGATGAATAATGCAACTGCAAAAATTTTTTGTAACAAATTAATAATTCTGAAAAACTGAATATCACCAGAAGAACATCCCAAACTCAGAAGCAGTCTCTTGGCTCCTGGGTGAGATTTCTAAACTGGACATTTCTAAGAGGAAGACTTCTGTGACAAGAACAGTACAAATGAATACATGCAATGCTCAGAATGCTTAGCACAAGATAGTGCTCAATGGGAAGGACCCAGCTGTCAAAACCATGGCTTTTTCAATTGACTCTGAAAACCTGAACCTTATCCATTTTTTTAACTCATCCATGATCAATGCTGATCAGTCTCTTGCACATGAGCTCTATTTTGAGTGTCCACTCCCAGTCTGTCACCTCTCACCAAAAAAGCTTGATAGATTGGAAGTTCTCCTTTTTGTTCTTTTTCTCCCATGAAGCAGAGGTATTTCCAAAATCCTGAAGGTGCTGGGAGGATAAAATAACATTTCCTGACATTTGGACCACCTGCCTCCAGAAGCTGCAATGGGCAAATCAGTAACTGTGGGAAGAGCCCATCAGCAACCATGACTTGATTGTCACAGATACGAGTTGAATCCCCTCCTTCAGCCAGTTCTCAAAAACCCACAAGGTATAAGGTGAAAACCAAATGAGTTTTTAGATAAAAGAGCAGCAGAATGTACGTGAGGACAGACACTGCATCATTCAGAAGAGCTGGACCCAGCTACATTGTGTGACCCCACAGATATCAGCAGCAAAGGGGTGAAAGAAATTCCTCTATGAAACCACGATTTCCTGCAATTTGTGTAAAGAAACATATTTATCAATCTTACAAAGTGATACTGCAAGTAAATCAGGAGCAATGCGATAGAATTACAATCAGACCATCTTATCTTTATCTAAACTATGTCCTCAGTTATGTTGCAACTTTAGTGAAAAATTGCTTCTTGGCAATGAGGCCATTCCTCCTGACCTTTTGCTTGTGGAAAGCCTCAAATCATTTGTCTTGCACCTCCAATGTTTCCTGGACATTTAACTTCCACTTAGCCTGCCTAATGCTGAGCCGACAAAAGCTGTCTTGGTAATGGGTACTCATACGTGCAAAACTACTACCTATACTCCTATCATATTCCTTTCCTAATGATTATTGTATCATATTTCCTACTTTCTCTTATGGTTAATACTATACTTAGACTTAGTAAAAGAGTCAGGATTAAATGACATGTGAACAGCTATCAAAATGGATAATACTATTCCCCTTGCGACAGGAAGACTCCCAGAGTGATATGGTCTGGCTGGCTGATGCATTTGTAGTCATGAGAAACTGAGCAGACAGATCCCTCCTCATTTCTGTCTCTGGAGGAAGGAGAGCAGCTTAGAGCTTCTTTCTGTCTGCTTAATGGGTAGTGGCCACTTACAGGGGTGAACACAGAAGGACCCAGACAGTGACTGAAGGGGACCCTTGGACATCTCTGTCTCAGTCCTGTACTTGAAAGAGCTAGGTCACTTACTGGTAAAACCAGTAAAAACTATGAGATTTGTTCTTGTTTTCTTTATTTCAGAAACAGCTATCATCTTCCAAAGACTGTTTATGCCTTTATAATTGACCTGGTCCTGCCAGTATACAGATATCTGCAGAGGAGAAAAGATGATAATCCACTGATGTTTACTCACTCTCATCCCAGTGGGGATGCAAATACAGAAGGTCATGGCCTCCCTTGTCCATTTATTTAACTAAGGGAATTTCTGCCTCAAGCTGCCAGGCAAACCCAGACTGGGGAGAGCTGGGGCTGCTGTGCTGTCCCTGCTGGTGGCAACTCCACAGCCCCAGGAGACTCAAACTTCACTGCAAACACAGGGAGCAGAAGCAGTGTTAAATTTAGACGACGTTCATTTCTGCTGTCTGAAGGAAGAGTGAGCAGCTGCCTGTGCCCCGGATTCCACATCTGAGCTGTCTCTCTCACGCTTGGATGCTTGGGCACACAGAAAGTCTGGGAAAGAACTGGGGGCAAAGGCAGGAAAGCTGGAGGACCTCTGTGCAATCTCATCCCCAGGGAGAATCTCCTCAGGCTTGGATGTATTTTTAATCTGTTCCATCAGCAATAACAAACACGGTCAGAAGAAGTAATAACAGGGATTTTTCTGTGTATGAACTTGTTATCATGAAATGTAATCTCTCGATCAAATTAGAGCTGTGTTCACACATTCTCTTTACCGACCTTGGGCTCATCAAGAGAAAAACATTTTCTTTCAAAGTTGGCCTGTCACAGCTGTGTCCTTTAATCAGCCACCTAAACATTTTGCCCTTGTAACTACCTCTTTAATCAGTCGATGCCTTATTCCCTCTGAGTCAACAAGTAAGAGTAAGGTCAGAGCAACAAGAGATGCTGTCTTTTAACATGAGATGTCCCATAAAAACCGCCATTGAGTCTGATCGCTATCTTATTATTTCTGTGCCTGAACCAGATACCAAGTCAAAAGAGTTGCAGTCCATCCTGGATTTATCCCATTGTCTTAGATGGCCAAGAGCATCTCTTTCCTTCATACACTTATCTGGTGTGTACCTAAGAACTGAAAGGCAGCTGCAGCTGTTCACAGCAAGGCTGTGACTAGACCGCAATGCAGGGCAGAATGCTACCTCAAGGTAGGTAATAAGTTGGTGAAGTTCGTGAGACAGCTTGGGTGGAAGATATTCACTCATCATTCACTGAGACACAACTCCTTAGACAATCAGTTCAGGATGTCAGACATCCTCCATCCCACAGTGCCAGTGCTTAAGGGCTCACAAGGACCTTGCAGCTGCTGCATCTGCTTGCTGGGGCAATATGATAAATGTCTGGGGGTTCCTGAAGCTGATCAGTAAATTCCATGGTGCAAGCTGGCTGAGTCTTTGTCCAGTGCTCCAGAAGACTTGTCCAAACCCACACAGCAGAAGTTAAAGGGTAGAGGTACCAAATGACCCTGCTGCGTCCTTAATGTGCCAGCATGCATAATTCATCATCCTCAGATAACCTGCAGTCCTTCCACCCTTCTGGTGACTGTATCAGCATTTGCAATGCAAAGCACTCCTTTAATTTTATTTATTGAGGGACTGATTTGCACAGCAGGGCATCACTTTGTTTATTCTCTGCTATCGTTGTTACCTTTAATGAAGACAATGAAGAATTTTAAATAATAATTATAAAATATATCCCCCTCAGTTACCGTGGCAACAAGCTGGAGCTTTTTAACACTGCCACATATTCCATCTGTTTCTTTCTTTTAAATGACAAAACAGCTTCCTTCCATACCAGCGTTGCATGGAGGAGAGGAGACTCTCAGGAGGAGGAAAACAGAAGTTCTAGCTAACAAACATCTCACTTTACAACCCTGAGAGAAAGCCTGTTTCTAGTCAAGAGTGGTTTCCTCCCACCAGCGCTGTCCAATAAGGTTTCTTTACACAAAAAAGACACAGGTCTTACAGCAGCCAAGCCTCCAGGACTTCATTCACTTCTTCAAGGAGCAATAGGTACAGTGGTGGCTGTGTTCCTCCCCTACCTCCTTCTGAGGCTAAATCAGCTAAATATCTTTCAGTTTGGTGCAAGTCTATACCTACGTATGACTCAGCCCAGTTTCGACTCAAAAGTGCATTCACGTGATACTGCATGAGAGCTGTCACAACAAGGTACTTTCCAATTGATTTTTTAACTGTGGATAGGGGGTAAATAAAATACCATAAAAATGATGTTTTTCTAGAATCAGTTTCTCTCAGTATTCTCCCGCCCGGATTTGCTGGACTGACTTTTTTCTCTTCCTCCTCTTTCTCAGACTCTGTTTTGGGGCTTACCTCAGCTCATCTCCATTCCCAGAATTTCTTAGATCTCTGAAATGAACTCTGGTCTTCTCTCTTCCCTTGCTGGCAGATAAACCCTCTCCTCCTAAGACTGGCTGTCTGCCCCTGCTCAGATATATATCACACCTGCCTCCTGCCTAGCATCTGACTCACAGATGGAACCATTTGTTGTACGAAGTCTCCATCTGCAAGATTTTACTCTTGCTTGTAAGGATGTAAAGCCAGAGCAATTCTCCCAAATTTCCTGGAGATACTCTGTCTCTTCTGCTTGCACTACCAACACCACAACTATGATCAAATGTTCCTCTTGGTCTCGCAACTGATGTTCCACAGAGAAACATCAATGGACAAAACCGAATGCTTAGAAAGTAAGTTAGGAAGTGACCTTACAAGCACAGCAAATATAAGCCTTATCTTCAGAAGCATCTTCAGAATCAAAGAGTTTGCACTCTCCCTTCCTTTCCAGCTCCCAGGGTTCATTTTGGTGTGTGTGGAGTTTTTTTCCCCTATTATCTAAATGTTTCCTGCAGTCTTCTACCTTCATTTTCAGTTGGTTTCTCTTTTTTTCATCTAGTGTCTCAGTGTTTCTCCCAGAGTCCAATTTAATTACCCACAATTTTATTTACAGGCAAGCTGCATAGTGTTTTGGGGTTTTGCCTCTTCTCATATCAATCTGTTTATTGGTTCCTTCTGTCCTTCTGAATAAACAGCAAATTGCAGCTGGGGATCAAGAGGAAGCTGGGAAGCAAACTGACAGTTCACCTACTGACATTGTAGCAACTCTAACCAAGCCTGAAATGAGAGTCAGCTCGTGGCCAGGAGAGGTTAATGCCTTTTCCTTCTGCATCTGTGGGTCCTGGCCAGAGCCAGGCCTCATCTCGACCACTGCTAATGGACACCAGATAAACCATCGTGGTGCCAATCTCTACTTCAGAAAGATTCAGGGCTGGACAGCAGAGAATGAGGACAGTCAGTAGCAAGGATGCATCTGCAGGAAAGCCTGGAAGCCACAGGCTGAAGCAGTAGAAAGTGCTGTGCCACTGGCTGAGGTTGCCCCAGGACATCAATAACAGGACATGGCCCCAGTGGTGCTGGAGGGAAAATTGTGTGCTGGTTGCAGTGTAGAGAACTGTGGCAGTAAGACTGGTCTGACTGGAGGATGAGTAGGAAAGTCTAGATGTGGACACACAAGAAAGCAGAAGAGCACTAAGAACAACAGATGTAAAAGGCACCAAAATCCAGAGGTCACCAGGATAATGGCATATCTACAGGCAGTCTCCCAAGAAACTTGGGAGAAAAAGCTCTAGAAAAAATAAAGAACAAACTAAATATTGTTATAACTTCTTTCTTCTCTTTTTAATATTATAGCCCTGGAAAGTACCACTAGCCTTTTTCTGTCACACACAGACTGAGGTTCTTTCTTTCTTTCTTTCTTTCTTTCTTTCTTTCTTTCTTTCTTTCTTTCTTTCTTTCTTTCTTTCTTTCTTTCTTTCTTTCTTTCTTTCCTTCTTTCTTTCCTTCTTTCTTTCTTTCTCTTCATGCATAAAAAACAGACTCCTAGAAATGCTGTTAATTTCCTGGAGGAAAGAGACAGTTATGAGGGGAGCAGAGATGTTTGCCTGTAACATGATGAGCCATGGAGCTAAGACTTGGGAGCCATGAAGCTTGTCTGCTGACCAGTAGAGTGTGGGATGAATGGAAGAGAGCTCCTCAGTGAAGCATTGGACAATGGTGGAGAAGAAGCAGAAAGGTCACATGACCTTTTAAAATTGGGATAGAAGAACTACTGGATGAGCAGTAGAAGATGGAAAAAAATGGGCTTGTTTTGAGATACATTGCCTTGAGATTTCTAGGGCAATGTGCAGTGTCTGAATGATAAACTGCTAGAATTGTGGTTGATATCAACCTTTAGAGATGCTGTGTTGAAATTTTGAAGGGCAGAAGGGGAGAACAGATCAGTAACATCTTATGTAACATCACACCCCTGAGCCTGGAGGGCTTGGGGCAGGAATGCCACCACCCTGCCTCGGCCCTGCTGTTTCACACTTGTCCATTACTGGGGATTTTAACTTTCATCCCGAGGTGTCCCTTGGTGTCTAGTGCAATAAACAGGGCCCTGGAGCCAGATGGTCCCATTAGCAGTCCTGATGCTGGCAAGACAAGGGCATAGCACTTGGCACTTCACTACCTGCTCCTTTACATTGCTTATAACTGATGGTTGCGCTGCTAAAAAAAGGACAAATATGATAAATAATCATGGGAAAATCTATGTAGATGGATATTCTACTGTAAACCATATGTCTCTGTCCAGGGTACTGCACAGTTGTTACTGAAAACAGCAGGGTAATAAAAAGCAAGATTTCCTAGATTTTCAGTGATGTTTTCTGACCATGTGTAATACCAAGTGTTGAGAGACTAGCCAGAATTTCAGCCCTGGAAGCCAGACAAAACCTCCTCACGTCACACCTTCTGGGATCTTTTGCTAAAAGGAGGAAACCATTGCTGCCGGCCAGTGTTTGCCTGGCACCAGGCCCTCCTCCTCCTTCTGGTGGTGGATCTGCACCTCCAAAGGATTTCACTGCAATCCTGGTGATCATAAAGCTAAAGGTGCTGGCCCTTGACATTAGCTCTTCAAGGGCAAAATCTTATTTAGAGAAAGAACACACACACAATCTGAGGAAAATCCAGTCCCAGCAGAGACTTAAACCCTCAGTTTTCCAGGATCTCTAATGACAGAGTCAACTCATCAAATTACTTTTTTGTACACTGATGAGGATGTCCTTAGGGTTTCTGGACACCCATCTCCCAAACTCCACTCATGACTAGGCATACCAGCCAGGTTCCCACAGAATAACCTGCCTTTGCTGTCTGAAAGCTAATCCAGCTAATTATTCACACCAATTAGCATTCATACAGAGAGGATTTGCCTGAGTCTTTTCTGCTTTAACAATGCCCTGACCATCAACTCTCACCTTACAGTCTGTAACAGCTGTCATTGTCAAGCTTTCCATCTCTGTTGGCTCTCTGAATTCCTTGATTTATATCTTCTGCAGCAAAAACTTAGAGGATGAAAGCTAAAAGTGCTTAGCCAAGCAAGGACTGAGATCGATGAAATCAAGGGTTTGGTACTCCCAGGTGAGGAGCAAGACATGAGTAAACACGATGTGCTCCAAGTTAGAAGCAGTTCTATCCTGTTACCTGCGTCCAGGGAGACATGGTGAGTGGGCAGTTAATTGTTACCCCCAAACACAAACGTTTTCTGCAACTGAAAATCAATATTGCTTTATCTTACAGATCTATAATCCCAGGTAATAGTGGTTTATTGCCCTGTCACAAAGAGCACTATGAGTAGGGAATCCATAAAAATGGAAATAGTCAGAGTCATTTCCTCCTCTACCTGAGTGGACAGACTAAAGGGTCCTTCATCCCTTGGAGCTCTGTCTCTTGGGAATTGGCAAGCTGGAGAGATGACCTTTTTGCTAACAACTGTGAATGTTAGAGGGGTTTTCAGTTGGATTTCTGCCCCAGTGGGTTGGTACAAGTGAAGCATTAAAGGAGAGAAGAGCATTTGCAATCCTTCCTTCCAAGCCTTATCACCTTTTCCTGGCTGTTATGATGAGCCGAAGGATTTGTTCCCCTACCTGTCTTCCCTGAGCTATTTTTCATAGTGGATTGAGAAAGGCTTAAATGTTACAGATGGCTGAAAATCTTGTGGCATCAGCATGAAATGGCTGTTGCTGTTCCTGCTAATAACCTGAAATGAACAGCAGCAGCAGCAACATTGTAAGCCTTGCCCTGGCCCCTTCAGTGTCTATCAGCTGAAAAAAATGAGGCAACATACCTGGTAGCAAATACTGTCCAAAGCCTTTTTGGCCCAAATTGGCCATTGTTTCTAAGACAGGTTTGGCTACCTCAGTGATAGCAATGGACAGGTGACCCATCCACAATGCACAGATCCAGAGAGATTGCCAGCATTTTTAATGTGGTTTTTGTTTGTTTGTTTTGAGCTTTTTAGCAAAGATGAACCTAAGGGGCTGTTTACGATGCTTCTTTTTTATGTGAACTTCCAAAACCTCCAGTGTTTGAGACCATCTTGCTTCCAGGCCCCATCTCCACAATAGCTGGAAGTGCTCAGGTCAGTGTCACGCAGCCTTTTCTTTGCTGTATGGTTTGGGAGCAGAATTAAAGGTGACCAGCATCTGACTAGATGCTTTCTGTCTGTTAACCAAAGCAGCAGGAGAGTGTGCATCCATACATCTGTACTTTTGCTTGGAAGGCATCCCAACCTGTCCTTGTACAATCCTTTCCTCATACTTGGTCCCTTCATGACCTGCCTTCTTTTTCCCTACTTCTTCCTTTCACTAGAATGCAGCTGACTCTGGTAGGGTGAAAAACCAGCACAGCAATCTGATTTTCATTCTCACATCAAGGAAAAGCAGTAAATCCAGGTTCTTGGTGCAAAGGCACCTGTAATTGAAAGCCATCACTGGAGCAATGGAGCCTTCTGCTCCCCATCCTCCCCCTCCTCCATGCAAGACAGGTATTTGCCAGCAGACACTTGCACACATGGGTGTCATCTCTAAAGCCTTCTCTGTAACAAAGTGTGTAAGGAGGAGGTCACCCACACATGTGTTTGAATTGTTCATCTACCAACAAAAAAGTGATCCTTTAAAAATAAAAATATTCAAATTTAAAAGAGATGCATTTGTTGGAGACAGATTTCAGGGTGTTTCTGAGCAGCTGAGCTTGGCTAAAATGATTAAAAGTGACAGGACCTAAAATTCAGTTTCCATGTTTTTCTGCAGATATGTTTTATACCTCAACCATGATTATGCCTTGGACTGGAATCCTAGGAAAGCAGATGGGTTTTCCTGGCATCAGGTTTCCTAGGCTTTTCACTGTTGGAGTCTTCTGCATCCTGTTGTAAGGGGAATGTATTTTGCAGTGCCATAACAGGATTCTGTCTATTTCCAAATATAGTGGTTCCCTCCTAATTCTCAGGCAGGAGGTACTGCCAGGAATGGCTCAGCCTGACACCATTTTACTACACTGGACATGTGAAAATAGCCTGATTTCTGCACTGAGATTCCAAGCCAGAAATTAATTGAACCAAGAACAAATAAGTAATTCCATGTTTATTCCTCAGCTAAGGTTTGCTGCTGTTGTCAGGCCATAACAGGTCAAGGATGACAATTTCTCTCTCTGCCTCAAAGAAAATACTACTCATTGTTACAGAAAATTAATAAATGGCAGAACTCCTTCTCCTCCACGAAAAGGATGTGCCCCCCTCTTTTTAATTTAGTATTTTTAAATTTCTGTCTCTTCACTACAAGTGGTTGGAATATCATTACTACTTCCTAAAACATTAAAATCTTCATAACTTCACTGAGGTTTTCTCTCACCTGTTAAGGTTCATTGTTGGCTTTTGGGGAAAATGCAGGGACAATGTACCTGAAAGAACTGAGCTGAACCCGTAAGTTCACTAACTCCACTAACCCATGGAAGAGTTAGTGAGTGAAGGGGTGCTCTACAGAAGATCATTGCCTCACCAAAGCCATGAGATCCAAACCACAACCTCCTTGTGAAGCTCTCCTTTCCTCTGTCATGCTGGCAACAGGAGCTGCTGGTACCCACAGCCCACTTCCTTCATAGGTACTTTTGAAAAGCTCCTTACCTTGTTGTTCAGGCTCTGATCACCAGCTGTTTACTCTTGGCCTTACATCTCAGGTGAGCACAAGGACATTTCCTGGCCATTGTCTCTGCACAGCAAACCCTGGAAGGAGAGGTTTCCACAGCGCTCAACCTCCTCCTCTGTTGCAGGCTCCTCTTTGGCAGCTGAGGGCACTCTCCATGGTCTCTGTCAGCAGGACAGGAGATGTGCAGCTCAGGAACCTGGCTTGTGTCCCCCCAGGGGAGACACAGGCACTGCTGACACCCATCTGTAGCACAGCAGTAGCCCCTGGTGCTGTGCTTGAAGCTGCCATGCTGTGGGGGCACTGCCAAGATGCCTTCTTGGCTAAGATTGCCTTTAGGAACAGGTTAATGAGAGGGGCACCTGTGAGGACACACAGCAGTCCTGCTGCAGCAAGGGAGGTGCCCAGGCCATCTCTCCCTGCTCAGGGCTGCTCAAGATGCTCCTCTTCTTGGTCAGACAAGGGGCTGCATCACATTTCTGCTCCATGCATCTGCTACCCCCTGTCCATGACATGTGGCTACTGCTACTGCAGAGAGCTCTTACCTTAGTATTTTACATTTTTATACAGCTTTTAATTCTAACATTGCTTGATGATCAACTGGACCCTTCCATCACGGTGTTAAGCACCACTGAAATAATTCATAATTGGTAGAACCTTCCAACAGGGCCTGATTTTCCCCCAGCCTTGAGACAAAAAACTTGTGGAGAAGAGAAAAAGTGGCTGTTTGTGTTGTCCACTAAAATGCTGCAAGGATATAGGACAAAAAGCAAAGTGAAAATCTGCACTAATCTGAAGTGTTGGGGAGATTTAACAATCATATAATTATACAGGCATCAATGCGGACAGGAAACCCCTGTTCAGTGGTTTCTCTCTTTAGAAAAGGACCTGAATTTTGTGTATGTAGCAAATAAAGAATTTACCAGAATATTAACAATTTTCCCATTTCCATATTAGGCACAAATATAAGGTTCAAATAGGCACCCTTGGCACAAATAGAAAGGTACTGCTGTCCACCCACAGTCTGTTGCCTTTGCTACTTAAAGACCCCAAGCATTTTGCATTTTGCCAGCCACTTGGAATATATATACTAGCTATAAAATGATACTTAAAGAGTTCCTGCACTTTGTACAAATGGCTATTTATGACCTGCCATCAATGTTGTTCTAGGAGAGACGTGGGGAGGGGGGATTGATGGAGTACTGAGCCCAATCCATCAGTCACTTTGCTACAAACTCTAAACAGATTTTAATTGTGAGGCCAGATTTACTCCAGCCATCTGTATACGAAACATGTCTCCCCACTGAAACAGAGAAATACTTTATCCTGAATGTGCTTTTGCAATGTATATATTGTATCAATGTCAATAAAATATTTGTCACAGCAAAAATGTAAGCCTGTCTGCTGTGTAACAGAGAGCCCCAGTGGAAGGCAACATTCCCAGATTTAATGCTGACTAAACTTCTCAGTTTCACAGGAAATTAATGGGGCTGGGGAAGAGCCTCGCAATTAGAGGAGCAGGGCTACAAATTCTTGCCTTGCTGTTGGCTTGCTTTATTGGAAAGATCTCAGTTCTCTGAGCAGTACTAGGCTGATGGTTGGAATTGCTGGGAGCTTTTATTTCTCCTCAAAGCAATAAAAAAAAGCCACTGGCATGACAAGCTTACCTATGCCTCCATCCCCTGTTTTGCCAGAGCATCCCAGGTTGTTCCCCACCCAGAGCAGTGGATTTACTCCCCACAACCCCTTTAAACTACAGCATCACTGCTGAGACTGCCAACATGGGAGCCAATTAGGTGGTGCTGCAAAGATGTGAATGCCTGTGGTGTGAAATCTATTGGCTCATCTCAAATATCCCCTGAACTGCTGTAAGTAGTAGCAGCTTTTAATCATTGCTGAGCTTGACTCAGTTCAGACCATTTCCTTGAGCTATCCAGTCCTTCTGTCCACCTTACTTCCACAATGATTAAAACTCTATTTAGAGAGAAGGCAGTAACTTTAAATGTTATTCCTTTCCTCTTTGCTAACCAAAATATGATTGCTTCTGAAGATCCCTGGGTTATGTGACTTCCCCCTCTCTTGTGGTAGACCCAGTCTGCCATCTCAGATCTCTGGGCAGCCTGGCAGAGTCCTCAAGACCTGGTGTCCCGTCCTGCCACTGCTCAGCTCCCTCTGGCACTCAGAGCTGCATTGCATTACACCCTCCTTTCTGCATTGCCATTCACAGATGCGTTTTACCCAGGCAGAACAGTTCTCCTTTGCAATTCCTAATGCATCTGTTAATAATAAAGGCAAAAAGTTACCAGTACAGCCTGAAAGGTTGGTGTCTGGGACTCCTAAAAGTGCTGTGCATGTGAGAAACATTTCCTCCACAATCAAGTGACCACTGCATGCAAGTGTCATCCTTATTTTCTGTGAAGGTGCAAGCCCTACCAGCCGAATTGTACTCTCATTTGTATTTTTTCTCCTATGACATCTGGGTACCACTCACTCATTTGTTGTGGTTTAGGTTATTCACACAGCTTGTGGCACAGGACTCCAGTCTAATTTACCTGAATGGATGCTGGCATGCTAAACATGGTGTACTCAGATTTATAGAGGATCCCTCAAAAGCTTATACTTGCAAGGCTGTTTATAATCCAATTTGCTTTTCGCATTCTGCTGTTTCCTTGTTCCTTGGCATTTCTCTCTGATGGACAATGGAAGCAGACATCTGGCTTTCATTTCAGTTTCTAGTCAGGTTTACTCTGAGTTTTGTGCACTAACAGAGTAACATTTGTGTTGCAAGTTCCAAAAGGGGATTTTTCCTCGTTTTTAAGAACATTTGTTTCATTGGAAGTTTTTAATAAATTGCTGTGTTATGTTTTTATTGGTCTGTAGTATTTATGGGGCAAGAAAAACCTGGACTGAGGGTTAAGCCCTAGCCTTGGAGCTTCCCTCCAAATGGCGGCCCCTGGGCCAGAGTTACTGAACCTAAAACATTCATCACAGGCTTTCTATGTGCATGAGGGGAAGAAGAGATATCGACGGCCTCTTATCTCCATTTCTGGTCAGCCATGCTTGGTATCATGGCTGCTAATTCTCAAATCACCAGGTGTGTAACCAACCTCTGTGCTGTGTGATTCAGAGAGATCTGCCAAGGAAGAAAATAACAGGTCAGCATCAGTCCTTCTGCGTTAACCTGGTGATGGTCGGTGCACAGGCACGAGCCTTGTCTCCTGGGTGATATTGAACAGCCCAGGAACAATTCCAAGCTCCTCAGGCTTTGCTCTTGCTAGGCTGGCAGCACGTCACCCTTCTCCCATTAGTGAAGTGAGACATGGAGTATATGGATTTGAAGATGGGAAGGAATCCCAGTGAGGCAGGCAATAGTTTGGCAGTTAAATTTACCATCAAAACCACTCTAATGTATTCTAGAGGCACTTTAAGTGCACTGCATTAAACACAACCAGTAACACAAAAACAGAACAGAAATACATCTTTGATTTCTTTCTGGTTTTTGTTGCTCTGGTGTGTGCTCTGTAAACCACGTGAGCATTTGCATCCAGGATAAGGCATTAAATGACAGTGAAATTCAGTGGGCAATGTTCCTGCCTTTAGGCAGCAGCATTGAAGGTCTGCATTTTCCTTCAAGCTCATACCTGCTAGTAGGAAAGCAGGAAAAGGCTGGAGGGATAAGCTGCTTTTTGGACCAAGCATTAAACAGAGAAACATTGTGAGATGCAACAGGGTGAGAATGAGGACGCACATCACTCATTCCAGAAACATTATAGCAGAGTATGTACATCTGACACATAACAAAACTTATTAAAATGACAGTACAAAGTCAAACACTGAAAAATTAGGGAAAGGCAGAGATCTTCAGGCAACCATTAGTTTGCTCCCTTATGCATTAACTATGTGGCTACACAGTGTTTTCCCTGCAGGGCCCTGTTTCATTCACTGCACAAGGTAGGCAGCACAAACTTAATAAATAGCATTTCAGTATTTCCTTTCTCCTTGGTGTTTGCTCTGCTGCCTTCACGGTTGGGTTCCTCATCTCCTGTGCCCCTTTCTGCTTTCTCGGTCCCTGTGCTCCCAGTCATGTTCCCCTCCCTTGCTGGTGTTCCAGTTCAGAGCCCCTCCACAGGCACAACACTAAGGCTTGCTGCTCTTTCCCATCAGTGCCTCCAAGACCTCCTGTCACTTTTGTCTCTGCTCCCCTCCATCCTCTTCAACTCCTTTCCAAGGGTTGTTCCTGTCTCTGTAGGGTCCCACCATCATCTCCTCATCTGCACAACCTTGGTCACTGAGGACTGGCCTCCCATACAACCCTCACCCATCCTGTCCCCATCAGCCCCAGGGAAGGACCAAGGAGTCAGCACTGCATCCAGGGCCTGCAGGGGTTGGACTGTGACATGGAGAGACACCCTGCAGAGGGTGTTTGTGCCAGCCCGGGACCAGGGCTCTGCAACACAGGCAGATCCCCAGTTCTCATCAGCCTGGGAAGGTTTAAATGACCTGGAGGGCTCAGCAGCTGATGTCCCTCCTGCAGGCTGCAAGCCTGGGCCCCATCTGACCAGACACAGAGGTGTCCCTCTGAGCTCATCATCTGGTGAGCCTTTTGTTGTCAAGGCAGAGAAAACACAGCGGTCCTGGGGCATGATTCATCCTAAACAGGCACTTAATATAGGTCAGTCGAAATGTTCCCTAGGAGTGCCACTGGCTGTAAACAGAAACAGAGCCTGCAAAGCTCTGCAAGTCAAATGCCACACTGGAGGCCAGGAGGGGGAGATCACACAGGCCCCTAGACACTGTCTCAGCCTCTGTCACCTCAGTCCCAACCTGACTCCCTCACCCAGATAATTTTCCAGGCCCAGTCCCTTTGCTGGTTGTGTGTCAGTCTTTTACCCTTCTCCAGATCCCAGCCTGGCTTCCCTCTCTCCCTCTTCTCTTACCCAGTGACGTTCCAAACCCCACCAGGCTCCTGTGAAACTCTGCTGGCCAGCAGGTGCTAAAAGCTGGCTCCACTTGCCTACAGACCTTGAACAGCAAATTCTGCATAGCCTGAGGCATCAAACATGCCCAGGACACAAGGACTGTTGAGGAAATTATGCTACTACAATCCAAGTAATTCCCAGTAGGCATGTGCAAATCACAGTTTTTTGGGGACCACATTTGGGGCAAGTTCACAGAGAGACAAAAGGTGCATTCCTGACTCAGAGGCTACCCAAGTGCTCAGTTTCAAGTCTTATTTCCACAGCATGCTGGACATAGAACTTTTAAAGGAAAAGGTCACCTTTATTCCTTAATGTGCACAAAGGCACATTATTTTCTGGCTTCATTCTTGAAAACTGTTACATCATTTTGGATTGAACAAATATATGTATCCTAAAAAGGAAGACTGAGTAACCATGAAAAATCTCTGCCCAGAAATGGTCTTACATATCGAAAAGTAAAACCTTGTGATGGGAAGTGCTGGACAAGCTTAATTATATGTGAGTCTAACAACCTGCATGTAAAGATGAGGCACTGTCAGGAACTGATGTGTCAAAAGAAAAATTGTTAGAATAAATGCACTACATTAAAGAGCTGTAAATCACCACTCTCTGATGGCCCAGATTAAAAAATTCTGAAGGCACCTAAGAAAGAAATTTTGGAGGAAAATACATAATCTCTCAATAAAATTACTTAGCTGGAAGACAGCAAACACCAAGTCTGCCATTTTCAGAAACACCAGGATTACTCATTCCATGCAAATCAATACGTCTTACTCTGATAAACAAGTTTTGTAATGAAAATTTAAAACATAATTACAGTGCCACTGATTGAGATACGTTAAGGTCTAACAAGCAAATTTTCGACACAGGAAAATCATGTTTCATTGTTTGATTGGACTTTGGATAAAAAGGCAATGGAGAGCTGGTTGCTACAGGCTACTGGATTCCTACAGAACTTTTGACAAAGTCTTTCTTAAGACAATTGCATAAATCAAGTCGCTAGGGGCAAAGAAACATCATAAACTAGAGCAAAACTGCAAAGCAAAAGAAAATCAAGAGGAACAAATGACCAATTTTCATTATGGTTAAACACCATTAGTGAGATACAGTAAGTTTTAGTACCAGGGGATTTTACTATTTAACATAGTCTTTGGTGCTCTTGAAATGTGAAAAAAACCAGCAGTAAAATGAGCTGATGAGGTCCCTTTATCTAGCCAAGGATATGTAGGACTGTGGGGATTGCTGGGTGCCTGAGCTCCTCACATCTCCAGGGGGTCACCACTGAACCACCAAGACAGAACTTGGGTTTATAACCGCTTTTAACACTGTATTTGCCTGCACTGTTTTCACAAGATTGCAGCTGCCATGCTGCTTCTTTCCAACTTTAATTCACAGTACAGCTGGTCTTCAAACAAATGCTCCTTTAAAAATCACAGGTATGGCTTACAACATGTAACCTTCCCTCCTGGGAAGCTGTCAAGCACAGCCCATGCCATACTCACTTTGGGCCTTGAGGATCAGCACTTGTACAACAGGGGTCTGTTCCTGGAAAGCTTTGCTTCAAACTGTGAAATTTCACCCATGTTTTTTAATAGCATTACACCATGTACATTTATAGCATTATAAAAATTAAAATAGTCTTTTTACGATAACCAGTCCACTCCAATCAAGGGTCAAGCCAACGCAGGTCCTTTGTCCTGGCACATTTGGATAGGAGACTCCTTAAACTCCCTGCAGGGTCAGCCAAAATGAAGCCAGTTGCTGTGGAGGGTGGCTGCTTCAGAACCTCACCTGTCTCTGCCTTTGAAATCTTTTCTCAGAGTTGCTGAGGACAAGAATCCTTTAATCCCAGGAGCTGGGCATGCATCCATAGATCACAGCTCCCATTTTCTCGGCCCTGACCCCACTTTTTGTTTTGGCATGAACAAATCTCCCAGATGGTGCATAGAGTGGGTAATAAACATGTCTTGTGCTCCCAGGTATGCTTCATTGCTGTGGCTGGGGAGCCAACAAGGACATGCTGCTTCTTGTGGCCTCAGAAATAATTCTCTCTTGGGATTTTCCTCTCTCCTTCAGCAGGCAGGAATAGCAACACCAAGGAGCTTTCAAAAGCTCTTCACCCACAGTAGCACCCTCCCAACTCTGCAAAGAGGGAGGTGGGGAAGGAACAGATGAAGAAGAAGAGGCAACATAAACTTATCAGGAAACAGAGTCAGAAATGGGAAGCATTACTAAGCCTTCACTTGAAATTCAATACTCAAAATGGTCAGGCTGGTTTGGAAGCTGTAGTTCTGTGATAAAGTTTGGGGAGTGTTCTGGAAACAGCTGGGCAGTGCCCTGCTTGGTATCTCTGCTGCACAAAGGCAACAAGCTCTATGGCTATTCACCTCTGGGCAGTGCCAGCCATTGGGGTGGACACTGCCCACGCTCTCAAATCAGCTGAGTTTTTCAGAGGTGCTCCCTTCTCCTCTCTCTGTGGTCATTTCCTTCTCTGCACACAGTGTCAGGTGCTCTCCTGGAGATAATGGGGATCTTAGTGATATCTGTGAGACAACTTCACCTCCACCTGCCTCTCTACCTCTCTTCCATACCATATAAGCCATCTCTTGTCTGTACAATCTGATGTTTAAGCTCAGTTTCCCATATGGAAATTCATGTTTTTTATGTTTGACTTCCACAGGGGCCCTTCCCCAACACCCTCTTAAGAAGTAAACAACAATCTAGATTTTTTTCCTACTCTTAGACATCACAAAAAGCAAATAAAAATATTTACCGTTCCTTCATCTATTTCCAAAGGCAGGTGGACATTCTCACACCAGAGAGGGCATGGAAGAAGTGAAAACTGTACTTCAGGGCTCCTAAATAAAAGCAGCTCCACAGAGCAGCCAGCTGAGCTGAGCTCTAGCTCCACTCCCCTGCCCCCCTTTCACTTCTCACACCTTTCTCCAAGTCTCCAGCTACAAAGAAGAAAAGCAACAAATCTTCAAAGGTCAAATGCTGTTGCTGGCTTGCTGGGGTGGGAGAGTTTGGTGTCTCATGTCAGCGTGGGGCTGTTTTCCCTAGAGCTCATGTCAGTAAGACAGAATGCTTTGAGGATGACACCTCAGAAGTAAGATAAATATTTGGGGTCTGAGTTGGATGGCAGCTGTCTAACAGATTGAAAAAGTCTAAGAGGACAGTCATGTGGGTCTGGCAGCAGGGGAACAGCCCTCTGCTTAATATCTTCACATACAGGCTAGAAAGAAAGCTCTCCCTCCTGTCCCTATATCTGACTGCTTCAGAGACAGGGGAAAGTGTTTTTTGAAGCTCTTCTTGCAGTAAAGCATCTCTCACAGCAAGGAAAACATGGTCAAAAGCAAGGCAGCTCTGGGGTATGGTACACTCATGTCTCCCTCCCTGAAGTGACATGCTGAAGTTACTGGCCTGAATGTGCACAGTTTAAATAAACCTCTCAGCTGCCTTAAAGAGGCTCAGCCCATGGAAAATAATAAAACTTTTGCATTTGTGCCATTGCCTTTTGTGCTAGAGAGTCTCTTTTGGGGGTCACATGTGTCCCTGTCTTGTACCTGCTCTTAAAAGGGGGGGTTCTGGGGAGAAGGAAGAGGCAGGCCACCTTCCCCCATGCAAAACTGGATATTGCTAGCTGGAGTCCACTGCCCTTTGCAGGGAAAGGGAGGTGATGGGGAGTGCTGCAGCCTCCCATTGTGCCCCAGCATGGGCACATGTGCCATGCAGCTGACAGAGCACATCACAGTGCCTCCAGCTCCTGGGAACATCACAGTGCCTCCAGCTCCTGGGCAGTCAAGGCTGGGTGGGGCAGCTGCACTAACACCCAGGGTGGAATTGTACCCAGCCATCAGCACACACATTGAGGAGTTTTGGTTCTGTGCCTAAACCATCCCTGGGGGAAGGGAGATGTTTCAAATATACCTTCTTGCCCCAGACAAGGGGTTTTAGATGCATATTAATGCATTTATTTACCTAAGCAGTTTAGACTGTTAGAAACTGAGGACAACTCCCACCAATTTTCCTTTTTCTTCTTTGCACTGATAAAACTCCGAGGACTGAGAATAATTCTGGAAAATTTTCATTAATTGCTTTTTTGGGAGATGTTCATAAGTTGGTGAGGCACTGGAACAAGTTCTGGATGTTTCATCCCTGGCAATGCTCAAGGCCAGATTGGATGAGGCTTTGAGCAAGCTGGTCTCATGGGAGGTGGCTCTGTCCATGGCAGGGGATGTTGGAACTAGATGATCTTTAAGGTCCCTTCCAACCACAATCACACTATGATTCTACAAATTTTGTGGGGAAACCCAAGAGGTAATGCAAAATGATGCTCTAATAGGACAAATGCTGGGGCCCAACACAGGGGCAGGTAAAGATCAAAAGCAGCAGTTGTTTGCCTTTCTTGACACTATCATGAGTCCTAATTAGCAACCTCAGGCATCTTTGTAGGAGTGAATTTTTTCTATTAAGGGTCAGGCTTTCACCTCATCCTTCTATAAGTAATAGCTCAGGGGAATCAAAAATAAAATAAAAATAAATGTCAAAATAAAATCAAAATGAATGTCCAAGATAGGCTCTGTCAAGTTGTGTTCCCTTCAGCTAAGCTATCAGAGTTCAGCTCCACAACACAGCCACGTACAGCAGTTTTAGTTGGGCAAAATGTACAGAGTGTGAAGCTGAGAGAAGGTTTATCCCTTTACACCATTCTGTCAATGATTTTCTCTATTAGAATTTCTCTTCAATAGGAATTGTTTCAATTTAGACCCTCAGGAATAGCCTGTGCATAATTTTTCATTCTGAGTTAATGATATTAGCTTCAAAGCCAATGTAATTAAAGTAGTATTCCCTCCTCCTCCACAGTCACACTTTAACTGGCATAAAGGGACTTATAATGGTACTGTTTACATGAAAATTAACTGCATTAATTTTTCCTTCTCTGCACACCTGTATCACATGCAAACAGCTGCAACATCACAAGGGGATGAACTGGGCATAAAATACTGAAACCTTTCTGACAAATTAAAAGGTGTTCAGGCGTAGGCAGGTGATGCTAACAAGGCAGACCACCTCACACTCTGGTGTTGCACTTAGTGGGACAGACTGAGAGTCAGCATCTGTGGGTTTGAGGAAAAGGAATCTAGAAGAGTCTGAATTGGGATACTCTGTCAAGAAAGTCCCCAAAGAATGGGGAACTTACAGCTTCTGGTGTCACACCAGCATGAATCAGGATCTCCACTTCTGATGGCAGAGAACAAAGTGCTGGTTTCAATTACTGCCTCTCACTACCTTCTCCTACCCATGGCTCTGCCACGTCTCAAAACTTGTTTGGATAGTGGAGTTTGCAGCCACCCTTCCACCCTCCCCACCCTGCTCTTCCATCTCCCAAACTCTAGGTCTCCCTCCAAAGCAACCAGAGGCATCCCACATCAGGCAAGCACCTCTAAGCCACCACAGTCATCTCCCCTGCACAGATGCCAAACAAAGTGCAACATAATTTCACATTTGTCACTTCCCAGACTCCTTCCCAGTCTCCCTGATTTGTGATTCCTATTTCAGGAGCTCTGCAAAGGATCTCCACTGATAAATCCTCCATCTATGAACTAAAAGCAGCTGTAATCCCATGGCATGGGGGAGGGACCCTTAAACATTCCTGGCGGAAAGAGGCAGTATTAATTCTGGCACGGGAACAGTACTTAGCTTGCCTGCAGAATTACTTAATTTGTTTCTTAATGTACACAATGCTTTGCTGATAAAAGCCCTAAAGTGCCTTTAAAAAAAATTAAGAAAGTGACTGTTCCTTCTTTACCCATTGGAGATTTCATTTGTAATGTTTATGCTCCATCCTGTAAAGTGGAAAGGGTCATGCTCCTGATGGAAATTAACAGGTGCAGGCTCGAGTACTTTGTTAACTTTGAAAGGGAAGGGAGGAGTCTGCCATTGAAGAAATGCTGAGAGCAGCTCCTTGTAAGAATTACTGTCCAGCCAGAGGTTCAGGGCAGGGCAGGAGGGATGCCCAGATATCCAGGGAAATGTTTTACCTGTGATCTTGTGTGTTACAGGAGGAAGAGATCAGAGATTAAAGCCAGTCTCTAAATTTCCCTGAATTGGATAGTAAGGAAGGTCAGATACCATATATCAGGTAAAAGCTGGGACCAAACACCACTCCCTAGGCAGAAAGGGTTATCAGCTACTTGGCTCTTTCTTCTCATGCAGCCTTCAGTTCAGGTGTCGTCATTTTCTTATAATTGCTGATGTCTCAGCAAAATGGAGGAGGAACAGTAGATACTAGAGATGGGAATAAGGAAGAGCTTTTTAGATTATATATATGACATCAGAATATCCAAATATAACCAAATATTCAGAAACTGGAAATCAGATCCCTGCCCAGGCTCTGGATCCTGGCCCAGTGCTTTGTTTTGGCCATTTCTGCAGGCTGAATTTGTACTACTGACCACTGCCAGGCAGTCTAGCTCCGAGACAGACGAACCATTTGTTTAATCTAACATGACAGGTCCTGTGTTCTGTAATGCATGATGCATTTCCAGGGACCCCAGGCTTTCATATTAAGCCCAACAGCCAGGTTTTGGTACCCAGGCTGAAGTGCTGGGGCTCCTGCTTGTACTCCTTGCCACATTTGCCTGGAGTTGCTGGGTGGGTGCCGGACCCAGCACTGCCATTTTTCCCTGTCTCCATGGCAGGCAAAGTCTTTCTTGGCATCCCCTCAGAATGTGGTGTGTGCTGGGTAGGGTGCTGCAGCAGGGCTTGCAAGGTTAGTGGATCACCTGCTCTCACCCCTTCAGGTCTGGGATCCCTTGTTCAGTTATTCCCATGCTGCACTTCCTGGAGATGCAAGACTGAAAGGACACCTGTGATGCCATGGGACAGAGAGAGAGAAACAGCAAGCGTTTCTCAACGCGGCTTGTGAGAATTTTTAGGGAGTTTTAAAGATGTAATAACTTGTTAAATATAAACAATCTGCAGGTGGTGTTTTTCTACTTCATATTTCTGTTCTTCTCAAGGACAGTGTAAAAAGAAAGTGTTTTTGTTAATTGGCCAATCAAATAGAATCTATTGCATCACTCTATAAAAACTGCACGGTTCTCTTGAACAAAGCCTTCTTTTGCTCTTTCTACAATACTGCCTCCTGCCTGTTCTGGTGTCATTCTCGGTGCGAAAGTGACAGACACCATCTCCTCTTATGCCTGGAAGCCTCTTCCAGGAAGCAGAGGAAAGCAACCCAACCTCTGAGGTTTATCTCTCTCCCCACGATGGGGACAGCAGTCTGGGTTGGACACAGAGAGCTTGGAAGTCAGTCTCCCCACAGCAGTAAGCTTCCTCCCTGTCCAGGAGATGAGGATGGAGCAACAGAGCTTCTGGAGGCCAGATTAAAGTAGATGAGAAATGAAAGTAAAACCTTTGAGCTGACAGAGAAAACTTGATGATCCAGGAGTATCAGTGGAATGAGGGAAGATCTTGCAGAGATCAGTGATATAAGAGCAATAAAGCAAAAGAACGTGACTAGCTACTCAAAATAAAGCTCCTTGAGTCATATTGCATTAGCCCATGCAGGAGAAAAATGCCCTATGTAATGCACAGAGAAATTACATACAGAAATCCTGGGCCAAAGCTGAGAGAGGGGGAAAGTGCACAGGAGTCTCTGTTTTAGTGTCACTCTCTCACAATCACTCACCAAGGCACAAATGTCCATGAAAGCTGCACATCATCCTGCCCTGGTGTGCACAAAGGGCACCCTTGTGTCTGCAGGAAGAGACAGGGATGTGGCATCCGGTCCAACCAACACTGAAAATTCCCTGACATTGAGAAAATCTAGGTTGAAATCTGCAGGAAGCTCTGTGCCTAGTAGGTAAAAATATTGCTCCTTGTTCAAATAGAAGAAATCAGGGAAATCCCATTCCCAAATGCACTCTTTGCTGGCACTTAGCATCTAGCCCAATGCTGATCTCACTTTTACAGGCATCAAGGCAGCATTAACATCATCTGAGAAGCTTCAGACTTAGAGTGTGTAACCACAATCAGAATCAGGCCTTCAATAATTTTTGACGTGCGAGTCTGTTCCCCTCCCCCTGTTCCTCCCATTATTTCCTGTGGTCTATAAGATAATTCACTAAAAATATTACTGTGTGCTGTTTGTACTGCCTGCCTTTTCAAGGTGTTCCTATGTCATCATCTCTTCCCCACTCCAATCTATGGAAATTTCATAAATCACTGCAGGTTACTCTCACCTGCCGTGAGGACATGCATCACCTAAATACCCTCTTCACAAACCGGCTTTCACCTCAAGGACATAAGAAAAGATGCTCCTGTTGGCTAGTCTGCTTCTTGCCTCGCAGAAGATGTGTGAGGAAAGCTCCAAACACAGGAGTATATTGATCTAAATTAAACACACAGACACAATCTTATTGCACTGACAGGAAACTGGTGTTTAAAGGCAGAAAATTAAAGCTGTTAATATAATAATGAACAGTTGTGCTTACTGTCTGTGCCTCTGACATTTCGTATTGTCATTTCACAGCTAATCACCACCTCTCCCTCTTTTGTGGGAGTTAAAATGTTTTCATCCATTCACCCAACAAGGTAGCTCTCCAGTTCTTTGACAGTTACTAATATATCCTACCTGCTAATGAGCCACCGAGCTGGAGCTGCCCAGGTGATGGAACAACAGCCGCCCACGCTGCGCAGTGACACCGCTCAGGTCAGGCACAGCACACTGAAAGCCTCCTGCCCACTTGATCCCTCAGATGAGAACAGCACCCCAACAGCCCCCCTGACCCCCTCAGTGCTGATGGGGAACATCAGGAGCAGCTCTGAGCAATGCTGCCAGGCTGCTGCAGGAGCAGGGGCGAGCCACAGCCACTGCCTTTGGCCAGAGAGGTTCCTCCCTGGCTCAGGGCTGGAAAGTCAGGCCCTGGCCGTGGATGTGAACCCCAGCTCAACCTGCTGCACCACCCATGGCTTTGCAGGGGACCTGCAACTCTGCCCATGCAGCTTCCCAGAAGGAGCTGAAGAGGTTTTTGAGGCACTGCACTTGATGCTGGTCCTGGCTGTTGTTGTAATTTGGCTCCCCTTACCTCCAGCCAAGGGCTGTGAACACTTCAGCCTGCAGTCCGTGAGGCCACTTCAAAGGATCTCTGCAAGTTTACTGCCAGCTGCCCCCTGCCTGCTCCCCCAGAATCACAGACATGAGCACTGCATCTCGATGGCTTTTTTCGAGAGAGCTGTGCTCACTGCTAAGTAAATATCTCTGCTCCACAGACAGTGAGCCTGGGGGGAGGCAGGAGAACAGACTTGCCTGCAGTCAGCAGCTGGACTGGGAAATGGACCCTTGCCCCAGCCTCTGGCATTGCCAGTTCCCATTTCCAACAGCAGAAGAGGGAGAAGGGGAACGAAGCTCGTCTGCCTTTAAAGACAACCTGCAAGCTGATTTCCTCCAATGATTTTCCAATAAACTTGGCTACATCGCTTGAGTGGATTCTTGACAGCCTCAGCATAACAGAAAGGGCACCACATTCACCTACAGTAGCCCCCACAAGGGCTGCAGGAGCTGAAAGCCTGTGGAATAAATGTTACATTACCCAGGCCAAATCCTGCTTTGTGCTGCCCGCCAGTTATGTCCTGGGTGATGAGTAACTACCTCGTTAATGGCAGAGGGATGACCTTGGAGTTGCCAAAGCGATTGGACCTGTGGCTACAGATCAGCATGACTGGGAGGCATCTTCTGCTTGCACAGCCAGTGTGTACAGAGTCCTGCATCCAACTGGGAAGGAGAAAATCCAGAGAATTAAGAGTATTTCCATAATACATATTCATGCATATTTCTTTTTTTTTTTTTTTTTGTCCCATTCTGTTTTTTGGACACATTAATTTTTGAGAGCAAGGAGTTCCTACAGACCTGGAGCTATGTATTACACAAAAATAATTTCCTAGCTTTTTATGAGCCGCTTTTCAATATAATGAATCATGTCTGAGAAAGAAAATAATTATGAGCCTCCAGTACACTTTGTATAACCCATCTATTGTTTTACTCTCGTCTACCATGTCTTTGTTATTTGCCTCCTGTGTTTGATTTTTAAAAATCCAGTATTTTCCACCCTTTTTCTGCCTGACTTCCAGTTCCTTTTACTTCTCCTACACCTTTTGTGGACACATCTCCAGGGCAGAGGATAATATTGCAGGTAAAAGCAAGCCATTTAACAATATCATAGCATTACCACATAGTTGATCTCCTCTCACATTTCCAGCTGTTCTCTGCCTTGCTTCACCACCTTCCTGCATACTGGAGGGGTTTCATAGAGTTCTCTGCACTGGAAATCTCATTTTTCCTTCCCTTAAGTGAAGACACAGCAATGTCACTGAACAGCTTAAATTACCTCGCCTTGCTCTTCGCCCATGATGGCACCCACATCTTTAGGAAACAGATTTTTGGCTTGGTTTGGGTTAGCAGTTTTCCATCGCCTGCATTTCCATCCACCTGTCACATTTTCTGTCAGCTCCCTCTCTTTATGGACAGCATGAATTGCCCACCAGTCCCTCAGTCAGCCCCACGTCGCAGACCCACACCAGCTGCTGGGAGCAGTGTAGATGAAGATGAATGCAGTCCTTCCTCCTGCAGTTTGCCCTAAATCTTCAGCTGAGGAGCTACAGGAAATCAGCCTCCAAGCCCAGACGCCCAGACTTTCCACTACCAGAGACATGAAGAACAAAATAAGTCTTCATTTGCCCAAGAGGGAAGCAGTACTCATGGGTGACATCAAGTTCCTGTGGGGAGCAGCAAGGTAGTCAGGAAGCCCCAGATGCCACACAGCTTTCTCAGGTTCATTCCAGTGCTTGGGTTGATTAAATCCAGAGGACATTGAGGAAGGGCCTCTGACCAAGCAGGGACAGCAGAAGTCCTGTTTCAGAGGGAGAGTAAGGACAGCAAGGCAAAGTGGAGGGGTCTGTCATGCAAAGCAGAGCCAGCTCCACCATCCTCAGCACCACACTTCAGAGCATTAGTGCACTGGTCCCTGGGGATTGCTGCCAGTGAGAGAATTGCTGCTCAGTGGAAATGCCTCACTTCTGTGTAGTCATGGCCACTGGCACCATGTGCTAGTCAGCAGAGATGGGAGGTGGTGATGGGGGCGATCAGAAAAGCCAAGGTGTGATCAGCTGTAGCAGTGAATCAGCATTTTCCCTGGCCTTGCCCTCATGGAACAGAGAGTGGACAGTGGATGCAAATCATGGCTACTGCACCTGCCTTTTGCATTGGGAGCGAGCCCACTAACATCCTCCTTCACGTGGATCCCATCCTCTGACAGGTAGGTACTATCCAGGCTTGCCCTAAAATTTGTCACTCAGAGGTCTCTTCTGAGGCACTCTGCTCCTTACTTGGCCCACAGCACAACCAAGAGGAATGCAGAGAAGGATGTAACTTCCCATTGCCCAGGCAATGAAAGTATCTTTCCTCGTTTTATAGGCACCTGCCAACAGGCTTTAAAAATAGGGGACCCAATTTCCATTTTCATGGTGTTCCCTTATAACATAAAGGAGCTTTAAATTGGAATGATCTATATTCATCTCATGGTTTCTTTCCACTGCCATAGTGCTGTAAAACGTGCTGTAGTGTAAATGAGAATCAGGTCCAAAGTGTTCCCCTACAGCACAGAACAGCACTGGTCCAAGTCTTTGAGCAAGGCACCTGGAAAGGGGGAGAGAAGGAGAAATTCCATGGTCAAAAAGGGAGGGAAGTAAAAGGGCAGGATGGCAAATGTGACCTTGATAGGTACATTTGAGAAATAACCCTCTACCAGCTTATGGCTGTGGATAGCCCTCAGGGATGAGAGTGCTCAAGCTGTTCACACATGGGTGAATTAATGTGAGTCCAGGCTTGTGAGAGAAATAGGCACCATGGAAGTGACACCTTCAGTGACACAGTGTGTATGTGTATGTATCAATCTATATATTTATACACATGGATATCCCGGAGTTTTGGCAAATCTTTTCAAATTTGTTTCAACTACCACCAAGATCCAGTGGATTTTTGATAATTTAGACTTATCCTTCCTGTACAAGATAAGCAGTTTCATATGCAGTGTAAGCAAATATGTCAAGCAATTTCTTGGTTCACCCATCTGTAGCTGCCAGTCACGCTGGGATTTATGTATTAACTGCGTTGGATCAAATGTTGGCTCAAATGTTGGATAATTTGGTGAGAGAGGCCGATGTTTTTCCAACTGAAAAGAGAACATGCTGGAAGATGGACAGGACAGTGAGCAATGGAATAGTTGTACTTTTTTAACCCCTGAAAAATGCCACAGGCAGCAGGGCTAATCACCTCCATGCCTAAAACTGGGAGGACTGTGGGTTTGGTGTATGCACAGCTTAGGTGCAGGTAGCCACTGCCATGGGCAGCGCTCCCCTCTGACCACATCCTCTGTGCCTGTGGGTGCAAACTTGGGACTCCTGGGCTTGAGGAGGAGGAGAAGGCAGAGTTCAAGAGTCAGAGAACAACACCTGTTCAGCAAGAGGTTTCTCTAACAATTCTCAGCCTCCACAAAGCCCATCTTTTTCTGTCAGAGTATCTGTGTAGTCTCTCCTTTCACTGCTGATGGGTAGGCCAGCACAGCTAGGAGGCATTTTCGTTTTATGACCAAGATCCACAGAGTCAAGATCCAAGTCACTTTGTGCATTCATCTTCTAAAGAAATTAGTATGGAGAGAGGAGAGTAACCGAGTCCCATTCTCCCATCCCTTGGATCCTCACTGAAGTCCAGAGAGACTTTCTAGCTTGAATAAATTGGGCTGAGTGGAACCCTGGGACCTGGACCAGGCTGGTGGATGAATGTTGGCATGTTCCAAGGTCCCCACAGAGCTGCTTTGAGGATTGGAAGGACAACCTCTCTGACCCTTCTGCCTTGCTCTGCCTCTGGTACCTTCTGCCCTTCTGGTTCCCTGTGGGACTCTGAAACCTGACTGCCTGCGTCTCTCCTTGGAGTATCATGAAAAAGTCAGGTACAGGATTCTGGGATGTTGAAAGAGAAAAGAAGGAAGGAAGAAGGGATTTTCCCAACCTAGCAAAGGTGAAAGGTCATTAAGTTTGTAAAAGGCAGCCTTCAGCCATAAAAGAGGCTTTGTCTGAAGTCTCAGATAGGTGAAAAAGATGTGTAAAGTGCAAACACACTGGCCAATGCTTTGCACCATGGAGTTAACACTGTCATTATGTGACACAGCATTTGGGGTGACAGGGCTCCATGAATGTCAGTGCTGTGGGTAACAGACCAGGAGACCCCATTAACTTGCTCCTCTCATGGATTTCTGCTTCAAAACAAAAGGACAGGTTGGCTTGGGGCTCCCCATAGAGAAAGCAGGTGTCCAGTTGGTGGTCTTCTCATTCTGCAAACATCCATTGCTCCTCACCATCAAACACAGAGGTCAGGCACAGTACAGCAGCTATGAAAGCACTGCACATTTCCCAGCCAAAAAGTCTGAAAACAGCTAAATGAATTGAGTGGGTTAGAATGTGTCCAGGATGCTGGTACTCAGTCCTAGGAAAAAAATGCTGTGGCATTTACCAGGGATTAAAGATATCACTAGCTGTACAGTTCATCCAGGTCTTGCTAACTCTTTTATGGATTCAAATAACAGAGAGTGCCTGTTTCCTGCAAGCACAGACACAGCAAAACACCAAAGCCATTTCCCACAGCAGTTAAGTTTCTCACAGTGGGGCACTGACACATCCTGGTGCTGCTTACTTTGCAGGACAGGTCAGAAGCAGATCCCTGAGGGACATCGTATGCTTGTCTTCTTCCTGTAACTTCTTCTTGCTGACACTGGTTATATCACCCTCCAGCCACCTTGGCCAACATATCTCAAGCAGAGAGATTTCTGTCACCAGCTGAATCAGACCTGACCAAGAAAAATCACAGTCACTGGCTCTTGCAGAGCAAGGCTTGTTCACAGCAAGCCAAGAGATGAGCTTGAGACGAGCGGTTTTCCCAAGCTCCCAGGAAAGAGACTGTTCATCCCAGGTGATGTTTCCCAGAAGACTTACCTGGCTGGCATTGTTTCTCCAAGGCTCATTTTGCTTTCGCTACTTCCTAGCTCATATTTGACTAGTTAAAAGTTTTATCAGCCAGGGCCATAAATTATCATGACAGCTTCTAGGGAAACTCAGCCCTTTCGTCTCCTGCTCATTTCCTCTCTGTCCCTTGCCATTGATCAAACCTGCAGAGTTTTAGACTTTTCAAAAGCAGAAAGAAAGAGAACTCCAACCCTGTCTAATTGAGATGTAGGTAAAGTTAAAAAGCAGCTGCCACGCATGTCTTTGCCTCAATTAAACTGGCTCCTTGATATTTCTGATATCTTTTTCTTCTTTCCTTTTTATATCTTTTTTTTTTTTTTTTTTTTTTTTTTTTTTTTGTTAGAGCAGCTTTATGATTAATGGCTGCTGTGATGTGGTGACATTTCAGCGTTTCGCATATCCCACCCCCCTGTTAAATGGCAGGGGCTCGAGCTCCTGTTTACAAGAAGCAAGAGGACTGCAAGTTGTACTATTAATCAACAGGGTAATTCAGCAGGGGTGTGGTGAGAGAGCTCAGAGCCCTGCTCCTGGCAAACGTGATACCCCCCCAGGAAATCTGAAAATGTTTGTATCCAATGCACTCTGCAGCTGGGAGCAGAGCAGCTCAGCTGAGTAGCGGCTCAAGGAGTATCACTGCACTGCTTGAAGGTCATTAATTTGTGTCTGACGAGGGAGAAAAAAAAGCAGTGAAAGCCAATGCTTTTCCAATGTGTGGATTGAGGGCTCTAACAGGCCCTGAAGAGCTGATGCTGGAGAGCAGGAGTTGTGTTTCAACCCATTAAGCCCTGGCCTGACTTTCAATGTCAAAAAGGAGATGGATGATGGTGCTGAGAGCAGTTTCTTTGCACAGGAGTTTGAAGGCTGTACAGTAAACTTTGAACGGGAAGAAGTGCGAGGAATATCAGGCTTTGCTGGGGGCTGCCTCTGTAATAACAAGAGTTTCAGACACTGTAACTGTCTCTGATCCTGAAGGAACTTCAACAAAACTGGGTTCAGGAATGCTTCACTCTGCTGAGAAGGGAAGGGCGGCTGGTCCTGGAGGGAAACAAGCACAGTGGAATAAGACAGCACTGCATGCCAGGAAGGTGGGACTGATCCTCCTTAAAGGGCTCATTGAGAATCCAAAAGCATTGAATGACTTTAAAAGTAACGTTTAACCATGTCCCTAAGAGAACATCCTAAGCTGCATGAGCATTATGGCTGCCTGGCAAAAAGCCTCAAATTTCCACAGCTGAGTTTCTTGGTCAGGTCTCTGCTATGTCAGTCATTGTTCAGCTGGGGAGGGCAGATAAGGTGGTAGCCTGACATGACTTTGTGCACCAGCTGAGGAAAGCACAGCTGAGGAATGGGCTGTCAGGATTCTCCCTTTCTTTCCCTGGTGCAGCATTTCTGAATAGGGGTGCCAGCCCAGCATCTAGCATCTGATGAAGCATCAAAGCACAGAATGTCCTTTCTTCTGAATGGGAGCAGAACAGACTCCCATGCCATTCAAGTGGGAGTTGCACAATGTGGCATGTTCAGCAACAAACAAAAAGACACAGGTTAAAAATAAGACTTCCAGAAAAGGATTGGAGAAGCTAATCTCGATCTTCTTATCAAAACACAGAACACAGCCCTATAATCATCAGTGTCAGGACAACTGAGGGGGCTGCAAAATGTGTTACGAGAGCAGAAATTTATTAAGTCGGCTTTCTGAGTAAAGGAAACTTATGATGTAATTACACCCTACCAGCCACCAGTGCAGCAGCGGCAACAGGTTTCTGTTGTCTCTGGATGTCTCTGTTCCTCCCTACAAGGGTGTAGTTATAGTAGAAGCAATCCAGCCAGTCCAAGCTATCCCACATAAAATAGCAGCAGTGAAGAAAATAATTTAAAGCTTTGTCTGCCACAGCCACATGGGGCTTGCAAATGACGTTCCCAGCTCTAAGAACAGGAGAGGCTTCTCTAGGGACCAGGACACCTAAAATCAGTGTGTTGTCTAACAGCTGTGGGGATGGAAGAAGTTGTGCTTACTCTTTGGGAAGACTTGTGGAGCAGCAGCCCTCAGAGAGAGCATCAGAGGTGGTGCAGCTGTTGTGTGGAGCTATTGCAGAGAGCACTGTGGCTCAGCACCACAACAGCGATTATCCTTCAATGGCTGGGAGGGGAGCAAAGCCAGCAAAGCAAAGAGGAGACACCCCCAGTCTATTCTACATTGCCACCTCTCTTTGCAGAGCACCAGCAGAGACAGACAACAGATGAAAGGTCCCTTCTTGGGCAAGCAGTATCCAAACATCATCATTACTGCTGCCTGCCTAACTCACCTCCGAGAGGTACTGAACAAGTGCTCTCCAACATAACTAAACCAAGGGATGCACACCAAGTGCTTTCCCTGAACTAGAGGAGCTCCCAAACCAGGGGTTGGCAGGCCTGGGAGATCCAAGAGAAAAGAATTTAAGGAGGTTTTGACAGCAGGTTCAGGGCCACAAGCTTCTGAAGGGGAAACATCAGAGGGACATGTTGGCACAGCTAACCTTGCCTGGGGAGTTTCTGGGATGGGCACATGTCTCCTGGGAGAGACCAGCTCTAACCAACCCTGCAGGGGTAGGAGAATGGGCCAGCAGATCTAATGACTTTCTTTTTACTCCCCTTTTCTGCCTTAGTTCCTGAAAAAGGTGCCTCTTTGTAAATAAAAGAAATCATCGTTTAATTCTTCCACAACCAGGCTTAAGCAGAGCAAATAGATTTAGATATAAAACCCAAGGGACAGGAAGCTCTGTTGGAGGCCACAGCTTTATCCAGTAACCCCAGCCACATCCTCTCCTCCCTCCTCTGCTGAATAATTCAGAGCTTCATTTTCTTATCTGCTCTAATCTAGGTTTGTACAAACCAGCCCTGCTGTTAAGTAACATGAGGAAGATAAAGAACAACAAGGCATCTTTGTGCAGGGGAAGCCTCAGCAGGCAACAGATACCTCCCCTTTGTGCTGCTGCTGTTCAAGAGAGGAACTGGCATCTTTCCTCTGCACTGGCACACTTGTTTCCCTTCATTTTTTCTTCATGCTCCTTTCTCCACAGGAATCATTATGTGCCTAGGCTGGCCTCTACCTGAAGCAGGAAAAGCCAAGAAGCACTGAGGGGGTAAAGGAAAAACAAAAAAGCTTCAAGTTCTGTAATAGACTTTTCATTTACTAAATCTTTTAGAAGTTTTCCTTCTTTCTTCACTAAATATCAGTTGCTTAAGATAATCTGTGAACCTGCAGAATGGCCATTAGGAACTCCCTGGTGACTAGGTTAATTCACAGTAAATTACAGGCACTGCCAAGGAGATTGCAGGGAGGTTAGGAAGAGATTGGAAGCAGCAGGCAGCAAAGCACTGTAGCATTTACCAAAACCAGAAAATAGAACAATAATCAAGGATTGTAAGGAACAAGGAGTCCAGGCAGTGAATGCATGTTGGAATAGTCATTTCAAAACTCTGACAAATGCTGGTGAACACTGGCATCAACACTGAGCAAGTTTTCTGAGTGACAGATCAGCAGTAGTCTGTGTTACCATACATAGGAAGCATGAAGAACAGGCATAAAGAGACTGCCCTTTTCCCAACTGTTTTTTAATGTGGTAGAACACAGGAATGTTGGGCAAGAGCCAAAAACTTTTCTGCACCAGGCACTGTGTTCATGGAAAGATGTTTTTCAGGGACATGACAACCTTTCCCACCTTCCCCTTCCCCTCACCATCCTTCCATCCTTTCCCATTTGACTGTTAATACGATGACATTGACCCTGTCATCAGCCCCAGCATTGGTGTTGCTGTAAGGACCTGGGCTCTTTCATAACCCAAATATTTGCTAGTGCACTGTGTGTGCTTGCTCAGGGGCAGGCTCTCTGGGTGCACCATCCTGGTCCTGATGAAGGCCAGCTAGTTGTAAGCATACGGTGGGGGACAAGTTCCCTCTGCACATCACATCTCACAGAGCATGCTTTGCCTCCTTTCTCCTGGACCTGGGCTATAAACTCCTGGCTCAGTTTATAACCCCGGTCCCTCTCATGTGCTTGGCCACTCTGATGTGGGAATAAGTACATTTCCATAATCATACTCGAGAGGAAAGAAGGGGAAAATGCCACAATCCAGGCAATTCCAGAATTACTGAACAGTGATTTCAGTCACAGCAATGTCTAAGTGCAATAAAATTGTGCCTAGAGAGCTTTTTGAGAATGCCAGAGTGGTCTCTACTATAGGACTGTTTCTATCTACTGGGGACTGCAGGTGTCCACTGCGAACCTCCTCAGGGCTCCCAAAACAATTGTGTACATCAGAAAACTGCCAGCATTTCTTCACCACAGCTTCCAGACACAAAAGACTCCCTCAACAGATTTGCCTCTTGTCTGCATTCCTTCAAGAGACCAGCATAGTGAAGACCAGCTTGGCCCATAGTGGCAATGCAGCCAAAAGAGGTCACATAGCAAGTGTCACCATCCCACAGGGGCTTCTCTTCAGCCTCCCACCCAAGATTTGTTTCTTTCTCTTGCCATTTCCACAGTCCCTTACAACCAGCCACTGCTGTGGCTACCAGCCAGTATTCAGATCCCTGTGATATTCTGGTTGTACCTTCCTCATGTATAAAAGGCTGGTATTTAGCACTTTCCCAGTAAGTTGGTAGGAGATCATCCTCCAGTGTTCTGGGGTTTTCTGCTCTATTCAGCTCAATCCATTCTTTCACCTTTCTGGTGGGCTGCAGGCAATAAGGTATAGAGGTCTCTGGAAATTCAGCTATCATCTCAGCCTTCCCTCCCTTCTTCCTTTTCTCCTTTTCTTCTTCCCCCCACCCCCAACCCCAGGCCCTGGGCTGCCAGGGCTTTTTTAATATGAATTTTAATTTTTTTCTGCTAGTAAAACATAACTCTACCAAAAAATCATACATGCCTTTTTTCTTTTTTCCTGAAAATACACATATTAACCTATTGGAAAGCCTTAGTTTCTTCTGCCAACTGGTATCAACAGTCAATCTGAGTCTGTCAACATACCAATTTTATCATCTCCAACTCGGATAGCAGTGCAGTCGTCATGGGAACCAAAATAGTAACTATGGAATAGCTGCCTTAGTAACAACAACAACAAAAAATGTGTTGGCATAAAATTGCATTTGTAGTAAATTTCAGTTAACACTTTAGAAATTAAACAGCTGCTGTGTGAATCCTGTAGTTTGTAAAATCAAGGGCCCTCTCCAAGGAAATGGGGGCTTTTAAAGTTCCCCAAGATCTAACCTTGTTGCTGGCCCCTAGTGCTCTAATTTGAAAGAGAAGTAACAGTGGGAAACACATATTTATTTTGATCTGGGCATTTGTGTAACATGAGATTAAAGATGCAGAGGCTTTACCCTGTTTGAAGAGGCAACCTGCATTCCTTATATACAGAGTTAAATTTGTGATGCTGGGGAGAACTGCTAACTACCGAGACTTTAAAGACAGCTTGCTTTGGTCCTTGTGAAAATCCAAAAGAACATGGGGAAACAGCAGGAAGGGAAACATGGAAATTGCTGTATCAGTGCAGACCTGTGGCCCAGACTCTGGGCATATGCACATTTCAAAGGAAAATGCGTATTCTCAAAATGCTTAGGTCACACATGCACAGAGATTCAGTTTTTCAGGATAGTGGGTCACTCCCTAAGTCCATTGAATGCTCACATTATATTCCCAAAATCAAGTGAACAGAAAGAGGGTATGTCTAAGAAGAGCACTTGCTGGGTTTGTCTTTTCAGAGTACAGGTTAAATACAGTGCTTTTATCCCCTCCAGACCTCTGGTTTCTGTCCTGAAACACCTTCAGAAACAGGAAAAGTCAATCCTAGCTTTACTTTGTACGTGACCTGTAAAGATCCTGCCAGATCTCCTTGCATTGCATAGATGAATATGATTCTCCTAACAGCAAAGATGAATAGCTAATTTGCAGGTCTGCTTTTTAATTCACTGTCAAGGAGGTGACCTGCTCAGCTGAGCATCAACGCTACCCACAGCACCAGGTTCAAATCCCAGCACTGTCTTCTCTGCCCTGCATAGAAAAACTCAGTTCTCTACCACTGAGGTCAATCAGACACTGTGGACAATTGAGAGAATCCCCAAAACAGTAATAAAGTCCTTTATGAAATGTCTTAGGGCTCTTTTTGAAATGACAGTACTATTAATTTCAGTTTGCCAAAACTAACAAATATATATAAAACACATAGGGCATTAGAAAGGCTGAGCCACAGGAGGCTGAAGGCTGTAGAAGACATGGGGAACTACCACTGTCTACTTACATTGGTCTTACATATTTTCTGATAGGTCCATTTTTTTTACTCCTGACAAATAAAAGATGCTGTGCTGTGGGGATCTCTGACACACATGGTTTAGGTGTTACAATACTCTTCCATACATATTCCCAGTTCATTACTGGCCTACAGCCAAGGAACAGTTTTATTTAACCGGTGCTATATTAAAATTGTGAAAACATTGTCATAAAAAGGGAATGGATAGGTAGTAAATGTTTCTCTTTCTAGAATAAGAGGTAGTTTAAATATTTGTGTAATTGCAATGCCACGAGGTTATAATCCATTCACTTTAGCACCAAGACATTCTTTACTGGGAACAAGGCCATTGAGACTGTCAGTTTGCAACAAAGGCCAGTGACCCAAACTCCTGCTCCAGTAGATCATGTCCCCAGGAAAAACACATTCATTTAGAATGGTATAAGTGCTGTACACAATTTAAGTGACCTTTTGGCCAGATGAGTGTGTCCTAGTGACTAGTTACCTAGAGAGAGCACGCTCAGAGGAGAGCAATGGTCAGAAAGGTCAAGAAAACTTTCCACTCTTTCACCTTTGTAAATCTTTTTGTAAGAATGCCTTGAGATGCTTCAGAGAAATCAATAGGAAAATTCTGCTAGAGCAGTAACAAAATCTGTGTCATGTAAAATGAATTTAGACCTAAGGTTTAATGCCACTATCTTAAAAGGGCATCTCTCTACATTCTTCCTAGCACTGTGATAGTGCAGTGGAGAATGGCCTGAAAAGGTGTTTCTCAAGAGGAGGTGTGACCACTGAAGGGTTTGGAGGATTAACCTTTCAATTTTGAGCCAGGGCTGTGAGAAGTGGGTACGAGTCAGTGAGGGCTGCAAGGCTATCAGCATGGACAGAGCTGGCAAGGTTACAAAACAGTTTGGGTGATTAGCCAAGAGGCCCAGTGGAATCAGTGACAGAAGTGAAAACAGATTAGAAATGCTGCAGCTTTGAAGACAGGAACCAGGACGTTGGGTGGAGAATGAGTTTAGTTTGCTCAGAGGCGTTTCTGTGCTAATGAACAGGGGCCAGGGGACTCTGGGGGAGGGAGGGGCCCTGTGAGGCTGATTCAGAAAGCAGAATTATGGTGGGAAAAGGACTAACTCCAGAGGCATTACCAAGCCTAGGGTGTACCCATGCAAAAGCTTGTAGCTATTATTTCCTTACTACTTACCACCCTCTGTATCACTTGCCCCCGCTCCCTTTCATCCTGACATACACAACCACTTTTCCAAACAAAAGTGGGGTGAGGTGAGAAAACTTTGCAGTTTCACAGCTCAGGAGAGCTGAGCTCTAACTGGGATGTCCACATGGATCTGTAATGGAGTAATCAAATTCAGTGACTGTTTGCCAAACTTCCTCTGTTTTCCTGTGTCTATGAAGCACACCCCTTCAGCCCATGAAAGATGATTGCTACTGTTCTAATTTCTAAAAGGCACATGAGAATTGTGATTTCTTTTTGCATCATGGAGTTATGGGTGGATCCTGGCATTAATGGTGCCTAGCTGCTGCCTATAATGTTCTCTAATCCTCAGAAGTTTCCACATCCCACATGTGCTACAACTAAAATGTTTTAGAGAGCAATTTAACACCAAGAAGAAAGAAGCAGAAATATTTCATAAATCCACTAAAATCTGCTGGGATTAGGAAGGCTTTGGGAAGGGCAAAGGGAGAAAATAAAGTTATTTCAAAAGACAAATGGGGCATAACATAGGATATGCATGAGAACCAGTTTGTCACAGCCCCTGTGACAGTGCCACCTCTGGCTCAGGAGGTCACAGGACTGCAGCCCACAGGCAGCCAAGGAGAGCACACCAGGGAAGCTTCATTGTCTAGTGGCTTATTTCTGGTGCTCTTCTTTAGGCCATTGCTGCTGCCAGACACTGGATTCTGAGTGAAATAGCTCTTGGGTCTCACCCAGAGCAGCTGCTTGGATGGTTGTGTCCTGAGCCTTTCCTGGAAGGCAGCTTTGACTACATAAGCTGGAAAGGGAAGATCTTAGTACAGAAGGAAACAGTATAGGCAGTTCACAGTCACCATGCACTAAGAGCACATGTTTACTTTTTATACTTCCAAGAAAACCTTTCTGAAATTAGGTCTGCAACTGCTGACCTATTTTTTCAGTTACAAAACATATCATTTTTGAAGAAAAAGTGACCAAAATTGAAGCAAATTTCCCCATATATCAAAATAAGGAGCCCAATGGGGAAGGCATTTACAGTATGCCCTGCATAAGCAATATTCCTTGTAATGCAGCAGCCCTCAGGGAAGGGAGAGGGAGGTGAAGCCCTGTCTCAGCCACGTGCATGTCCCCAGCACAGGCAAAGAGCTCGGCTCCTCTTGGGTGAGGAGCTGTCTGAACGCCACAACAAATGGAAATCCAGGCCTGAAATGGTTTCATGCCAGCTTTGTGCAGCAGTATATTATCATTTGATGCAATTATGTCATTAACTAATTTGCAAATTTGCATAGAACCATTCATTTAATCTTTAAATAAATAGTATGGATTTTGCACCAGCGAAAACCCTCCAGATTAACTGCTTGGCAAATGAAGCTTTCCACTTATCTGTGAGACAGCAGCAGGACTAGCTTTAGCCACATGCTGACCTGCCAGCACACTGCAACCTCGATTTAACAGATAAATGCACAGCTTCATCTGAGGAGTTGTAGAAAGGAGCTCAGCTCCCTGGCTCAGGCACCTCATAATCTCTCTTGGACCTTTATTGCACATCAGGGCAGAAAGTTTTCACAGAGTGCAGCTGGTACTGAGACTCATCTCAGCTCCTGTGCTCAAATCTCAGCATCTTTGGAATTGAAATGACTAGCAAGTTGTCACAGGGAGCCAGAAATGGCCCCTCCACAAAATGAGCACTCTGCATCTGTGAGCAGAATAACACTTTCACACGTTCTCTCACTGTTTTGTTGTCCTCTGCCAACCACCTCACTTCAGTCAGTTATGCTGTGCTCTGCACAAGACACTCACACCTCCTCAGACAGTGTCTGATGGTTGCTTTATGACAACTGGTTGGATTAGCTCTGCTGCTTGGAAGCTGCCCCCGCAACCATTGCTCTCTTGCAAGCTGCAGAGAGGAGGCCATGGTGTTGAGGAGGAGCAGCAGATGCTTGTGCACCTCTTTGGTGGCAGATGGAGCTGGATTCCTTCACCTGCCTGTCACAGCTGGGCAGACTGACAGACTTTCGCCCTTATTCTGGAAAATACACAAGGGCCTACACTGTAAGAAACAAGAGGAGGAGGAGGATCCAGGCTTTTGCTCTACTGTCTTTCTGAAATCCCAGTAACACGACATAGCCATGACAACTGCAGCTCTGAAATCAGGGAGCTGAGTACCCAAAGACAGTTGCAACCAGAGGAGAGGAATAGCAGACAAAAGTCAGAGGTGGAAAACTATCAGGAAGCAGGTGATTTTGCAGCCTGTGTTGTGAAACAGACCCCGTGCCTCAAACCACTGCCAGGGAAGCACACTCAGCAGTCGGGCACACCTGGACCAGCCACTTGGCTCTGGCTGCTCTTATTATTCTCTGCAACCCTTCAGCATGACTCTTGACAGAAAAATTACCAAATGTTATGCACTTGTGACTTAGTTAATTTGCACCTGTATCTAATTTCAGACCTGCTAGAATAACAGAGCAGTTCTGTAATCAAAAATGGAGAGAGGAAAAAAAAAAAGCCAGAGCTGCCAGTCATTGGCTGCTGTAGGGGAAACTGTCCCCACTTCATACGGTGTCCTCATGCAAGAGTTTGCAGGAAGGTCATGGGTTCCAGAGGTTTCCCTGAGAACACCCAAAGCAAACTTCCTGTATGGGACTCAGAGTGAGCCCATGGCAATTCCCAGTGGCAGCTGGCAGCACCATGCTCCTCCCTGCTTTGCCACTCAGCAATTGCTTCAGTCTTGTATATGTCTCTCCATTTTGGTTTTGGAGATTGTTCTGAGCAGTTTACAATTGTCTACTTGTGGCTAACAGCCATGACTTTCTGGATGCCAGAGGGTGCCTTGCTTCATCATTAGAGAAAGCACAAATGAGACAGAGACCCTCTGGCCCATGGTTGTGGCTCATTAGGGTACTAGTCATGACCCCTCAGTCTCCCCTCCAGGCTCTGTGGTGCCACAGATGTTATAGTTCATGTGTCATTTTTAATCCTCTCCCTCAGTCTCTGTAATGGTTTAGCTCCTCCACAGTATTCAAGCCCCTAGACACAAGATTTAAGAAAGTCAAACCCACTTTGCTTTTGTCAGCTCCCCCGGGACCCTTACTCATGCTGGTGCCAGGGAGCTCTGCTCAGCCTGCTCAGCCTGCTCAGCACCTGGCCATATGCAGTGTGGCACACCAGCCCACAGACCTCTCATGGGCTGTTCTGTGGGACCCTGGGCTGTCCTCATCCTGCCCATTCTGTCGCTGCATCTGCTTCATTGCCTTGCACAGAGCTGTGATTTGAAAAATGTTCTCTCTGAAGGAAATCAACAAGGAAGAGCTTTGGTTTTCCTCTTGACCAGCTTGTCTGTCCAGCCCTCCCCAAAGAGGGCAAATCCATCAGCCTCATTTCTTGCTGTCCCTTCCCTGTATGGATCCCATTGCATCCTGATACCCCTTAAACCAGGTGCTTAAACTTCCATCCTGTCACATTAACTACCTCTTACGCTAAATAATTTCAATCCATACCCAGCCATCTTCCTACACCTTCCCTCAATGGCATCTGCTTTCCTGTAGCACAATCACCCCGCTCATCCCCAGTGAGTGTGGTGACTAACCCCAGCCATCTCCACTCTGTGGGACCTGAAGGTGATACAGACAGTACAGCATGGAGCAGCCTGCACTTTTCCCCTGAGAAAGACCAACAGCCTTCAATAGAGCTGCATAGAGAAAGCAAATCGGGACATAAAACATTTTGAGATCTTCAGATGAAAGGGGTTAGTATGTCATTAACATAAATTTCTTTGTCTGAGACTCATGTTAAGCACAGCTCTGGGAATATGTAAGTCTGATGTTTTAACCTTGGCCTTCATACTGACCTTATCTCTCTAACCCTGGTCATGCATTTTAATACCCTTGTCTTATTTTCCAGCCTAAAAGGAGGTGGGTTCTAGCTGTCCTGCCTTGCCAGGCTGCTGTGGTTCTGTAATTAGGTACAGCCCATAGATCTCTTTAAATGTAAGCATTCTCTCTCTGTAAGTGCCTCAAAACTCAGTGTCTGCAAGAGTGAGTGTACCACAGCAATGTGCTCCCCAAGGAAATAGGACCAGGAGGTTTCACCTCCCAGCCTTGCTTTTCTCCACATGCAAGGGCTCTCCTGAGCAGCCTGTGCAAACAATATCTGCCCATTCCAGCTGAGGCTGAGGGTTGAACCAAGAGGAAGGAATTTGAGACACTGTCTTGGGACGTCCTCAGATATCATGCTATATCAAATAGGCCTTCTCTGCCCTAAACGCAATCCCAGGAGTAGTTGCTCACTCACCCGGTGAGAACAGTGCAAAGCACAACTGCTGATCCATGCTGATGATATCACTGCTGAGATTTCCTCCTGGACATGCAGCAAGAGCTCAGAGAAAAAATCTGGGTGAAGGACATGCACTTCTGTCTTCAAAGGGACCCCTGAAGCCACCATTCCCAGCCTGCCATAGGAGCACACAGGTCATGAAAAGACCATGCCAGCATTCACACCAGACCCACAAAAAGAAAGACTCCGAGGAGCAGGACAAACTCAGGGCATTGAGTGGTGTTGAGGACTTCCTTCATGTCATAATTGGCTCCAGCAAACCTTCTGCATTAGTCACCTGAGAACTGTTTCCCATTCACAATATCTGTGCAGAATTCTTCTATGCCAAGTAGCCTTTATGTGAAACAGTCTTCCTATGCTTAGCACAAACAACTAACAGAGGACTGGAATCCTCTGAGGCCACGGTGACTCATGGCTGGGTAATTACCTACACCCCTGCTCCTCTGAGACCTGCACCTACCTATGGGCTGGCCTTCATCAGTGCTCCTAGTTCCAGTCCTAGCAGAAAGGCCAAGCCCCAAGCACACCAGGGAAACCAAGCATCTGATCCCCCGAGGTGCTGCTCCAGGGCAAGGTTGGAGGCGCATCAGCGATACAGTGTGGGAGAGCTGCAGTTTATCTCAGGATCCAGAGCTATCAATACAGCTGCAGTGGGGAGATGCAAAATCTTTAATTAACTTTTGCTCACTCGCTCCCAGCGCTGGTGGAGGTGGGTGGATGTGATCGTTGCTCAAGGGAGGACTCTCCCCTCCCCCTGCTTTTGAATTCCCAAGCAATCAGTGCTCTGTATAGAACAACATAAATAGAGCTCCTCAAACCTGGTGGGCTTCAGTTTTGTTTTGTTCCCTTTGGGGTGGGTTTGCCCTCCTCCCTGTTCTATCAAATACCAAGAAATTTATGGACCACTTCGAATGTGTTTGCACACCTTCTTTGCATCTTAACTGACAACATACACGCTTTTTTAATTAAAATTTTATTGGCTTTTCCATAAGTGATGTACCTACTGTAAGTAAGCACAGTTCAGTACAGATAACATGTGGTTTGTTTAGCTATCTTGCAGGAGATTATTTCTGTTATCATTGTAAGTTGATTATTGTAATTATTGAAAGAGAGAAGGCTGACAGAGAGAGAGCATGCAGAAGGAAAATGGGGAAGAATTAAAAGATAATAATAAAAGATAATAGCAGTCTCCTTTGTTCTTATTTTTTCTCCTGACAACCTACTGTACATGCTAAATTTCAGTTTAATGTTAGAGTCCCTCCTTTTGCTAACACACCCCCATCAATAACACAAGGTCTTTAAACCCTAGATGCCTGCAATTAACTTCAGTATCAAAAAAAGACAGAAACTGTCTTTCTTGTTACTACTACCAACCCTGTGAATATCTCAGAATTATCCTTTTCACCTCTGTCTTCTGAATTAATTCGATATTTTTAACCCTCTTTAGAAATTGTATGGTTTGGGCACACAGAAAATTAAAGATAAGCATTATGTATGTGGGGAATGTGTGTGCATGGAAAGGCTGAGGGAGGGACATTACAGACTGCACAGTTAACCAGGTGCTCCTGGCATCGTTCCAAGGAGCCAGTCACCATTCTCTTGGTGAAACACTGTGCTGCCCCGTGCTTGTCTGGAGGGACACAGGTTCCAGAGGCAGTGAACATGCATTCCCCGTTCATGTGAAGTGCAAGGGAATCTGCACATGCTGGTAATCTCAGTAAGAGAAGTGCTAGTCTCAGCTGAGATTATTTTTTCCCACATTTCAGAGAGACACTGGACAATGCTTAAAACTACTGGAGGAGGGTATAGAGGGCCACTTCTTTCCTTTAGCTGCAATGGAAAATGGCAAGACTTTCATATAAATCAGATGGTCCTAATAAGGTTACTTTTTTAGATACTTTGATCCAGACTACTAAGGTTCTCAAGGACTGAGACTTTGAACTTGACTATGTATTATCTTAAAACATGAGAGAAAGGAATGGCACAACCAGCATGAACTATTGAAGTGTTCTGGGCTTCAGAAATGTCTCCCACACCACAATGACTTTGTGTTCAACTGGGTCAGCAAAAAAGGGGAAAAGCATAGGTCTTAGTGGGACAGCACCACATCCAGACATTAATAGTAGTGGCATATGTTTTCATCTCTAAAAACTGAGTATGTTCCACTGAACCAGACCGCAAAGGCCCTCCTCAGCAGGCACATGAAGAGTTTCATGGTCAACAGAGTCAAATTCTGCAGAGAGATACAGCAGGAAATCTGTCCTCTAGGTATTAAATGCAGAAGTGCCACAAAAGCAGTTTCATCTAATGTCCTGGCCTGACTCCAGCCAGAGCCCTGTGTCATTCCAGGAATACGGCGAGTGGCAAACCTCACTCAGGTCGGGGGGTCAGAGCTGGAGCCATCCAGCTATGTGCTATTCAGATGCATCTCAGAAAATCCTCCCAACAGACCAAGCCTCGTGAAACCAACCTGAAAAAGAAAAACCAAGAAATCAATGCTGTGCTCTTTACAGTTTTTCTGCGGTAAATAAATACTGCATTACCTACACTGTGCTCACATTAAAGGATTCTCTTCACTCAAGGTAGTTACTCACTTCAGCATATTTGGTGCTTGCTTCCCCTCTTTGCCAAGGAACCTGATTTGTGATGTTGCATGAAAGTTCAAAATGAAGTGCAGCTCTGCCTTCCCTCTCTCAAAAAGGAGGCTAACAGGCTGCACACCCTTGCTCACCTTTCCCGGGGAAGGAGAGCCATGGCCCATGTTACTGCTTTACAATGACACGACTATTTATGGTCTCAAAAGTTCTTGTCAGGGTTCCTCTAGTGAAGAGGAGAAAGACAGGAGATAAGGCTTTGAAGGTCAAAACAAATGGACAAACCAGGAGAATTTTTTTTTCCACTGGGGGAGTGGGTGAGAGATGAGGAGAATACACCCCTTGAGATCATCTTTGATCATAAAAAAGCAGCAGGGATCAAATCAGCTGATTTTCATTTGAGGTGTACAAATCTGGAGATCAGACTGTAAATATATTCAAGAATAACCAATTTTACCGTGCCTTCATTATCTAGCAGTGTCTATCCTGACCTATGGGAAACAAAGCAATGAAAGAAACTGGAAGGAAAATATTTTAAAATTAACCCAGATTTCTCAAACCACCTAAGACAGGCAAACAAACAAATAAAACAGGCGGAGCTGTCACTCACTTGGATGCAAGCTCACGTCAACTTTATTTCTCTGAATTGATTTGCTTGTTTCCATTGCTTGCCATTTTTATTTTTTGGTCCCTGAAAACATTGTAAAAACCAGCTAATAGGGGTACAAAATAGTAAGTTTTATGTACATTGCAGAAACTTGTATATGGTGCAGTTTGTTAAGATCTCTGCCGTTCCCCCAGCACCGCGTCAGGTTTGTCTAACACCCAGCCCCTGAGTTACAGTTTTACGGTGCCGATTTATAGCGCTGTAAGTTTAATATAGTGGCGCATTGTAAAAGGTTGGGTTTGGGTTTGTTTTTTTTTTTCCCCTTTCCCCTTCCCTTAATTAATATTTCAGGCGCCGGGAGAGCAGAGCAAGGGCAGCGAGCGGGAGCGGGGCCGGCATTCCGGAGCGCCCGGAGCGCGGCCGGGGACGGGCAGTGCTGCCCCCTGCCGGCCGGCGCGGCGCCGCTCCCCTCCCGCCGCCGCCCTGCCCGCCGGGCCGAGGGCGGGACAATGCCGGGCCCGCAGGCCGCCCTCAGGGCACCCAGCCGCCGTCTTCCGAAAAAGCCGCCGTCCTTTTAGAGTAAGAGAGCGCTCCCTCACTAATTAAAAGAAGAAATAACCCACCCCGCCCAAGAATATGGCAACCGGAAAGTGCTGCAAATTGAATGGACGCAAACCCCTCGGTCGCCTTTTGTTGCTAATGGTGGTGTGGAACTGTAAATGACATAAAACATTGCAGCCCTTGTGCACGGGGGGTAAAATACCAGCTTTAGGCCCAGGAGCTCTTTCCTGTGCTTGGCTCATTGGTGTGTTTGTTTCTCGTGTTCTGTGGCTGGGATTGTGCCGCTTGCTGGGGCCTCCTCTTCAAGGCCTTCACCTTCCTGGAGCTCACCTCAGCCCGCAGGACTCTTCCGAGATGTAGGGAACCTCTGGATAACTACAGGGAAAATAGCAGCCTTGCTGCTGGCTTGTAATACAATCACAGACTATCCTGAGTGGGAAGAGACCCGCAAGTGTTTCTGAAGTCCAGCTTCTGGCCCTGCACAGGACAGCCGCAAGAGTCACACCATGTGCCTGAAAGCATTGTCCAAACACTTCTCAAACTCTATAGGGTTTGGTGCTGTGACTTTTAAGTCTCCTTGTTTGCCATCCTCCAGTGTGTTGTTTTTTTCCACAGACTAGTGGGACCTAACAATGCTGCCAGCAAAACCAAGCTGTATTGTCTTACAAGGGAGGTGATGTGCCAGAAGTGAGTTGTGAAATGAAGATGCTTCAGGGATGGAGGAAAGAAGAGATGCTTTGGCTTTCATGGCAGCTCCTCTTCCACTGAGCCCCCTCTACTCCAAACAGCTGTTTGCCATCAGCCGTGCCCATCACTGGAGTCAGCTCCTGCTTTAGTCCCTGCTCCCCTCTGTCACTCTTCCCTATTTCCCTAGATCACCAATTTGTCTGATTGTTTGCAATTAACTGTTGATTATGGTGCACAAAAGTCCAAGGAGGATAATTAAAAATCGCTCAGCCAGCAGCAGTGGAAAGACTCTGCTGCTGCAGAAGAGAGAGTGGTGCACAACAAGCACGTCCCTGCTTCAGGTGGCACGACGTGGGCTGGTGAGGACCAGCGAGCCTGGTGTGCACAGGTAGGAGATGGGCTGCAGGAGAGGCAGGGCAGGTCAGAGGCTGGTGGTGATCTCAGAGAGTCAGATGAAACATTGCAGCTTAATGCCACAGCCCCCAGAACCATGAAAAGAGGGGTAGTTCCCCGCCCCAGTAATGATTCATGAAAAAAATTGAAGTCTCGAAATCAGGGAATGAAGTGAGATGAACAGACAGAGGAGGGATTATGATGAAATAAATTCCAATTAAAAAAAAAAGAAATTAAGTAAAAATATTTAAATGGAATGGGATGACATGAGCTAAAATGAAAGGACCATAAATTACCCAAATGATACTCAATGAAATCTCGAAATCAGGGAACAAAGTGAAATGAACGCACAGGAGATGTATTATGATTAAATAAATTGCAATTGAAAAACACCCAAAAATTCTGAAATTAAATTAAAACAATTAAATGATGATGACATGAAGTGCAGTGAAACAGACCAAAACTGGCCACAGTGATACTCATTGAATTTACAAGATTTCATTTCCTTTGTTAGTTGCATTTCCTTCTAACATATGTCCTGTCCAGTCTGTTCATTTCAGTTTGTTCCCTGAGTTTGAGATTTGATTTCCTTTCATGAAATGAAGAATCTTCATTTCATGAAAGGAAATCAAAATGACATCTCAAAATCAGGGAACAAATTGAACCAAACACATAGGACAGAAATTACAATGAAATGCAATCAAAAAGAAAAAAAGAAAATTTTGAAATGAAGTGAAAACATTTAAATGGAATGGACTGTCATGAAGTGCAGTTAAAAGTCCTAAATATTGCTGAAATGATGTTCACTGAAATCTCAGAACTGGGGAACAAAACTAAATGAACAGAGAGAGGAGAAGTTATGATGAAATGAAATGCAATTTAAAAAATTACAAAGAAAAATATTGCATGTAATTAAAAGAATTAAATGGACTGGGATGACATGAAGTGCAGTGAAATATACTGAAACTTGCAGAAATAATACTTATAGAAATAGCAAGATTTCACTTCCTTTCATGAAATGAAAATTCTTCATTTCATGAAAGGAAATAAAGTCTTGAAATCAGGGAATGAAGTGAACAGAACACACAGGAGAGGAATTATGATGAAATAAATAGTAATCAAAATTTTTAAAAAATTCTAAAATTAAGTGAAAAAAAGTAAATGGAATAGGATGACATGAAGTGCAGTGAAGTGGACCAAACCTGACCAAAATAATACTCATTGAATTAGCAAGATTTCATTTTCTTTCATGAAATATCAGTGGGACCAGGAGTCCAGGAACTGCAGCATGCACCTCAGGCCATAGCAGTAACATCAAAGCCTTGAGTGATTTCCTTAGTAACTTTGCTGAATGAGTTGAAGAAACATTTCTCTGTCTCCTCAAGCAGCATCTCTTTTTAGACAAGCTGTCAGTGGAAAACCTTTCAGGAAATCACCTTGCTGTGAATTACGCTTTTGTTGCATGAAATAAAGCACAAAGGCAAATGCTGGAGCTGATAATGCAAAGTGCCCACTCAGTCCTGTGTCAACACAGATCATTTTTATACGCAGTAATAGACGTCATGGGGTGTTGAGGGGAAGCCTGGGCAGGAGCAAAGTACATACAATAAATTAAAACCTTGGAGGACTGAGTGTGAGAAGCAGAGTTTTATTGAGGTAGAGGCATTTTGCTTCCCCAGTTATACAAAAAAGAACTGCAGATCAATTAGAATGAAGAAAAGTCTCACCACTTATGTGGGCTAAATGGACTCTACACTCAGAGCCTCTCTCAGATGCCACCTGTAAACAAGAACTGCCTCTGACTCTGCAAAGGGAAGTGGGAAAAGGGGTGTGCACATAGGACTGTTTGTCTCTTAATAGCATTGCAGAAATTTTAAAAAATATCTTTTCCCCATGAAAAATAAATAGCTTTTCCAAATGAACCATGCATCCACCTATGCTCTTTCATAGGTGAAACCAAGTCTTGGTACATGGTCAGCTGAGCCCACACAGCCTTTTCTGCTTAAAGGATTGTCTTCCTCATCCTGAATGTGTTACTCTTCGAGCCAGGTCTTATGAGCTCTGAGAGGAACCCATTACACCCAAGATAGCTCTGCTACCTGGAATGGCATAAAATCAGCAGGATGGCTTCTGAGGTTGTGTTGGAAACAGAAAAAGGTTTAATAAAAGGCAAAATAACAAAGCTCTTACAGAGAAAACCAGAGCCAGGGGCAAGAGGTTCTTGCTCCTGCTAAAACACTCCACAAAAGTGATTATTTCCTTTGTTCTCTTCTGTTTCTAGTGAATTACCTAGGCCAGACCTCTTGGCTCCTGTCCAATCAGGGAGCCCCAGGTCTGAGGTGAAGTCCTAAAGCTCCTATGAGATGTCTTTATACTAAATTGAGGAGAGGAACTTCTGAGCTTTTTGCCTTTTTAAGCAGACAAAGACAGTGACCAAATTATTCTTTGTCTGCTTAAAATATGGTCACTCCGTCAACAGGGGCACATCCCTACACACCCTGTTGTCTTTCTTTACCTCTCCACTTCCCCTCATCCTGTGAGATAACCTTTCCTTCTCCAGGCCTTTTGAGCCCATTCTTGTTGCCCACCAAACCCTTCAGTGAGCTATATGAATCATTAGCCTGGCAGGATGTGATCCTAATTTCTGGGGTGGTTTCTGCTGTTTTAGTGAGTTAAAGCCACTCAGGGTATGATACATGCAAGGTAAGAAGATGTTACATACAGATGGAAGAAAAAAAAAATCTTTCTTTGAAGGGAATAACACAGTGCCAAAACCTAGTGAAGTGTTTCAATATCGTGCAAGAAATAAACCTAGAGTCATTCCCAGCCCTGACCTGTATTTGAATGACCATATTGTACCCCAGATAAAACCAGCAATACAGAAATGAGTAAAAATGAAGAGTAAAAAGAATAATTGAATTGCTTTGATTTTCAAAGAGGGGTTCAGGACAGCCCAGCTGTGATTATAATGAACATCTTTTGTTTCCTCTGTGGGAGATCTGTAGGGATACAGTTGCTATAAAAATAGGGGCTCAGCAAACTGGTAGGACACAATTACAGGAACTGTGCCATGCTGCTACACAAAGCATAGTTCAAGACACAGACATAATATTTTCTTTTAAAAAGGTGGAGTTAATTTCAAATTTTCTTGGTTTCACTGAAATCTGCATCTTGGGTTGATTTGAACAAAGGAAATGTGAACAGCTGGGATACCAGAGGCAGAGTGAAAAGGAGAAGGAATTCAGTGCAGGGAAAAATGCAAAAATATAAACTGAATCAGGCTTAATACATCAGGGATGAACTCTGCCTTCACTTTTTAAAATAATATCCCTTATCCTGAAGACACAATGCTGGATGTTATAAGAAAATTACTGTCCTCTGAAGCCTGATGTTTCAAAATAATGAAGGCTAAAGTCCCATTAGATGTTTGTTTAAGGACTAACACATTTAGCAGCTGTAAAACCTAACCATAATGTCTTGCTGTTAGTCCACTAAATCCCATTATTCTCTAGCAGTGGGGTGTGTTCTCTGTTTAGCTGCCCTGCCTGCCCCAAAACTAGAGTTTTCTCACTGAATTTGACACTTGGTTGTACAGTTCTTGCTCCAGACCTTGAATTTAGGGCTGTTCAAAAGGGATGTGAGAAACATCTTTGAAAGAGCTGATCTCCTGCCAGGCAGTTCAGGAGCAACACAGGCAAGACTTAGACTGGCATAAGAAAAGGAACAGTTTTTCTTTTGTAAGAATTTAGGCAGCAAACAGTAACTCCTGGAATACAGAGCTATGGGACACTCATTCATTCCAGTGACACAATGCCCTGCCCACAGTTTACTGCTGTCTGCGCCATGGCATGATGGACAGGTCAGAGGGAATGAGGGTTTTCTCATGGCAGGCACCATCCTAAAAGAAAGCAGGCTGCCCATGTTTCATTTACAATTTCAGCAGGAGTTTTGCTCTCTTGAACCCAGTGTGCTTTGGTCCATGGATCCTATCCAGCAGAAAGTTTCATTGCAGCTCAGCTACTCCGTGAATCTGTGTTGTTAAGTCTCGGTGTCCTGGCATTCAGGCTGCTGAAATGCAACGCCTTGAAGTCTCAAATCTTCATGTCAAGTTCCTCATTTACCTCAGTCACTGACAGCCTTTCATCTCATTCAGATAAGCTCCTCTCAGCATTTAGAAAGTCATCCTTACAGCCCAGTCTAACTTCTCTGCTGAGCCTCTTAGCCCGATGACAGTTTTATACCTCTCTCCCCTACTGTGGATGTGCCAGACCCAGAACGACAATCCTCAGAACTCACATCACTAAATTGTGCCCCAAAGTTGTGAGTTTTGTCCAAAAGCTGTAAGCTCAGATAGATTACTTAGGGACAACTTCAATTTCCCATAGTCTGTATTTCCCTATCAGTTGCTGGCTGGAGAACTGGGCTTTAGAAAGAAGGAAAGAACAAAGACATTAATTCCCTGCTCCAGGAGACAGACCTGCAAGACATCGGAAATCCGTAAAATCCTGAGCTGGCACCACCCCCAGCCCTGGGGTCTCAAAAGTGCCACTGGGTGAAGCCAGGCACCATAGCTCATCAACACAGAGAAAATGCAAACTTTATTGTGCAGTCATTGTTGCTGGAAGAATTATCTATTCTTTATCTCTGCGAGAGCGTGAGAGATTAAGTTTGGAAGCCTATTAGCAGCCGTTGAAATGCCATTGTTATCATTCACTGTTAATCATCATGCCTGCCTCTGATGCACTTCATCAGACCAGTTGACACTTGGGCTCTAAATGAGAGTCAGCCAAACGGGAGAGAGGTGGAAAATGCCCACGGCTCTTGCACAGGGCTGGCATCTTCTGCTCATGGCAGTTTTGAGTCAAATAAAGACCCCAGCAGCAGGGTGGGAACTCCTGGCAGATTCTTCCAGGTGCCTAACTGATTACAGCTGGTCTTGGCAGTACACTTAAATGGCACAGTGAGGTAGCATGAGCTCCCTGGCATGAAACATCCCACACAGGACTAACAGACATGCTGAGGAAGCCAGGCCCTGGTCAGGGAAAATGTTTCTTGGGGTCTTTTTGGAAACTCTTGCCTGCCAGCTGTTAATGGATGGGGCTGAACTGCAGTCTGCATGTTAATGAGCCTATTATGAGCGGCACTTTATCATGTGACAAAGGTGGTTTTAATGGAGTTGAAAGGTTTCCCAGAGTAAATTCTAAATGTCCTAATAATGCAATGAAGACTCTATTAGTGTATTTATTAATTACAACACAGCCACGTTTCAGCAAGCTGTTTCAGCACCCCAGTATGTGACTTTCCCACCAGAGAAAGCTCACAGGATCATGTCCTGCAACCTGGAGATGAGAACCTGCAGTCCGTGTCACAGTCCTTCTAGAAGCCCTTAACATGGTGTTCCTTATCTTGTCTTCCACTTTTGCTTTTACTTTTACTCTACTTTATCTGGCAGTAATTCTAGCCTTGATGTCTGTGAGGAGCTCTGGGGGCTTATCACCCAAATGCTTCAAAACACCTCCTCAGCCTATGTGTCACTGTCCAGTTCTGGAGTGGCATGAAGGCTCATCTCATGTAGATTTGGGCCATATCTCACAGCTCCCCAGGCACAACCCATTGTTGGGTAGGATATTTTGATGGGACTTTACCTGTACCATGAATCTTGCAGCAAAACTGATGGTCATGTCAGCCTGCTTTTACAAGGCACTGTGACAATGCACCAGTTGTTATTCTTTGCATGCCTGGGCTCAGATCCTTTAAAGTTCAGGTCAGTCGCTGAGATGAATTCCTTGTCTCAGGACTGATGCTGTCTTTTTTACACTACCAGTCAGAGGACTCTTCTATCTTAGATGCTCTGGCTAGGTTTCCATGAAGATTGTTCAGAGGAGAAAGGGACCATGATAGTTGTTTTACAACACTGTCAGACAGAGGACATCTTTCTTTGTCTTTCAGGTTATGATTTGCATTAATAGTGAAGTGTGAATGACTGCAGGCTTTCTGTGGGTATGCTGGAGTCAAGCTTTTGAACTCTTTCCTCTCCTAGGAACTAGCACACTCAGAGGTGAGGAAAACAAGGTGTGCAATTAACATAAAATTCTGGCACAGTATCACAATTCGTAGTATCACTTGGGTTTTTTTTTTCTGTGCTCATCACCTTTGTCTCTTATTAAATAGCATCTGTGCACAGAAATGTATGTTTTCAAGCTGCAATCCACATCTCATTTGGCAACCATACACCTGTTGAAAAAAAAAAAAGCTAATACAACAATTCACAACTTTTCACTGACAAGGAGAATGTGATCTTTCTTACATCCACCAAAGACTCCAGCTAAGAAACTTGTGGTGAAAGGAGCTGCATAGATCTATAGGAGATGCTTTCATTCATGCCAACAGGCTCATTGGTAATTTTTAAGAAAAGGTTTAAAAGTCTATTTCAGTTGGAAAAGGGGACTAAATAATCTCCTTCAATTCAGTTTCACTCCAAGCTCTCTGCATTATAATTAACTTTACTATCTGCAGCAGTATAAGAACATTTTCAGTCAAGATAAGAAATTATGCTTCTTCTGTAGTACTGTCTATCCAAAGCTGACTTATCATATCATCCTACTGTCTGTTGCCTTCCTTGCTGTGAAGCAGCTTGTCCCTGCTGACAGCAAGCAGTGGTGGGACAGAGAGACTCCATCTCCCTGACTCACTGTCCCCTCCTATGCACTCTGGCTGTCACATTTGAAGACACCATGAAAGAGACCATCCTGCATGAGCCCTTCTTGGTGGCAAGCATGCCTTGCTAAGGAATTACAGATCTCATCAGAGGTCCAGCAAGTTTTAATATTGTATCTAGAAGGAAAATGGCTGCATTTTGGTCTTTTAAAGCAAGAAGGGTGGGGGCATTCCATCATTTCTTTAAAGCAAAGATGAAATTTCTCTGAACATGGAAAATGCCGTATTCAGATGAGTCCATGCCTGGACTCAGATGCCATCACATAACTGTGAACTTCAACATCATCACAGAAGGGTATCATTACAGAAAGAGGTTCATCCTGATTAACATAAGTATCCACACACTTCTGAGAACAAAACAAAAAGACCATGACAGATCTGGGTATCTCTGTTCTACCACTCTTCCAGGGGTAAATTGCAGGGATCCTGGCAGACATCATGAAGGAAAAGATGAGCTTCCTGATGTTTGCCATAAGTGATCGGAGAGGCACATTAAACCACAAATAGAGCTGTTTGTATTTCTAAATCAGTCCTGAACATGGTGGTTTTTCTGGAAAATAGAAATAATATAAATTAATTTGTCAGCTCCTGTTTAGATCCCAGCCTGCTCCACAGCAATACATTGAGAAGAGCTGGTTGAAATAATTATTCTTGACTTATGCAATCATTCTTTTTATTTCTGAAGGCTAATGGAGTGAAAACACGCTTTCCAGACCTTTGCTAATGACAGAGTCAGAAATAATGATCGGGGACCCTTATGTTCCTCTCATAATGAGGAAAGCAACACAAAATGATAGGGATGTGAGTCCTCAGCAATCACTTGTTCTTTATTTAAAAGGCAAATGGAGCATTCAGACGAGTTCTTTAGGTTAATGGAGCCACAAATAAGGTTTTGGGGCAAGAATTTTTCACGGATAATGCAATACAGGCAATCACTCCTCTGGAGGACAGAATTATTTACAGATGTTGAAATTTCTCTGTCACAGGGAGGCAACCTAAAAGCCAACACTGCGAGGACAAGCCAAATTAATCCTTGATTTCTCATTGCCCCAAGTCTGTGCACAAAGTCCCCTGTGGTGCAGAAGCACCACATGCCCAGCCTGGTGTCAGCTGCTGAAATGGTACAGGATGGTCATAGGAAATGAGAGTCCCAAAAAATTCAGAGGAGACATAGTAAATTTGAAAATCACTTCCCATATGCCTGTCACCTGAACCTCATGTCCCTCTGCCATGCACTTTCCTGTCCCCTACCCTTGCCCAAGCTGAGATTCTGAGACTAACCCAGCTCACACAAGACCCCCAGCAAAATGAAATGACCCAGACACTCCTGTTCCACTGTTTGCTGGGGGTCATGAGACTGGACAAAGCAAGCCCAGGAGGTCCCTCAGAGGAGCCCTAAGTAGGAGCTCAGGCAGTTTTATCCCAAGGGAGAAGAGGGCAGAGGTAGTCATCCACACAATCATCAGCTTCAGAGAGAAGGAGTAGAGTATAGGAAGTCCCCCAGGCTCTGTGCTGATGGTGAAATGCAATTTCCCTGACATCTGCTAAAAAGGGCTGGAAGCACTGAAAGCCTGGAAAGTCTTCTTCCCTGCTGGGTCATTCTTGCTAAGGAGATTGTACCTGTTTCTTTCTCACAGGCTGGTGAAGGCAGTGGCAAAATGGAGCCCCCATAACCTTGGAACAGCTGTTCAGGTCCAGCTCTCCAGAGGCATCTAATTTTTCACCGCATCACCACATGAAGCAGGTTCATGTTTCCTTTATAGTTCTTGTTGTAGTCATCAGTACTCCTGTAAATAGACCTGAAACAACATCCATAGGCTGGGGACTTTTAGGGAAAGGGGATTAACTCCTTGGTTGCTAGCACCACAAAAATTCATTTTACATCACCACTTTCCCTTCTAGTGCAGCAAGAAGGGAACCACCTGCAGGTTCAGGTGGTTAAAAACGAGTCCAAAGGCAAGTATGCCCAAATCATTGATTATTCAGCAGGGGGAGGAGGAGGCAGTATATAATCCACTAAATAAGTTCTGAAAGATGCATGATTAGTACAATTAACAGAATCTCATTCCTTTCAATATGAAACCATCAGAGGGGGAAAAAACTTAACAATCACTGTGCTGTTTATAACTGGGTATGTATCAAGAAGCAGTCTCCTGGACAGAAAGAGAGAATACTTCACAGATACATTTGTTTTTTATCAAAGCCTGCTAAGCCCATTAGAAAAAGAAATTTAAACCCATTGATCTGACAGGGTTAACGGCAAGAGAAGCACGTCTGAGAAATTGGTTCGATATTCAAGACCCTATTTTAATAAAGCTGTTTTCCCAGGTTGTGATCTCATCAGCTCTCACAAGCTTAGTGGCAGGAGCTTTTTGAATGTGTTCAGTGGGGTGCCATAAGCATGTAGAGGAGCATCTTGAAGTGATGGGGGAGAGTTGACTGGTCCTGGAAGTCAGGACTTGAGCCCAGCACCCTTGTTGATATCTGCCTGGTTTAGTGATCCATGAAAAGAGACGTGGAGACAATGTACTCTAAATCTGTGACCATAAAATTTTCCACAGGACTTTGTGGACTTACATTAGAGTAAGTGATATTTGATTTCAAGGAGGAAAAACTACTAAAGTAGAGCATCTATCAATGGATCAATTTTCATACATGCAACTTCTCTGTTAAGATTTTTGACTTTCACTCGAGATTCTTTATGAATTTAAGATATTCCTAATAATTAACTGGAAATAGACACCCCCTGTATCATCTTTTGCATTATTGTGTAGAAATATGAGGTTTTGATGCTGTAAAGCAAGTGCAAGCCGGAGAAATTCTACTACTGTGACTTTCCCTACCCTGCCCAAGACAGTGTGAGATGCTCATCACCCTTTAAACATTGCAGCATGAAGACTGAACCTTGGGAGTCTATTAATGAAGACCCAGCTGCAGTAAGCTGGGCTCATGGCTTGGACAGATGGTATGAGACTGCCCAAATAATGAACTGGGAAGGGCAGTTGTCCAAGAAAGTGCTTCAAGTAACTTTAAATGCACATTTGACTCGGTGTAATTCATCAGCCAATATATGAATCTTTAGTCACAAGCAGAGCACCAAGCTCAGGGATGATGTGAGCTGCTTTAATCAGCTTGCCCCTGGGTAGGAGAAGCACACAAGGAGAAGGGTAGTGCCAGCAGCAGAGTGACATGTGCTCAGCACAGAGTAGGTCTCCACAGTCACCTCCACCAACTCTGATTCACTCACTGCTGGTACAACACCGTCACCCTCACCTGTAGGAGACTAACACTAACATATGCAACCACCTAAAAACAGTCTGTGCTGGCAAAAAAACATTTGCAAAACAGTCAGTGATGAGATCCAAATGTATTACCCTAACAGATATTTCAAGATGGAAAAAAATAAAAGTAAAGAAAAGGAAACAAATCACATGCTAGGGCTATCATGAATAAGAGTTGGCCATATCAAAACTGGTTTCCCTGCAATCCAGGTGAATGACTTGGCATCTGGCAACATTAAAAAGCATTTTATTGAAATGGGCACTGCAGACTGCACCATCCTATCTCTCTGTGTAACCACTCTGTCCCCATCATTATTGGCTACTCCTTCAGCTTGTGTGTCATCCTCAGATTTTATCAGCAGCTATTTTATATTTATTTCAAGATCACCAATACAGAAATGGAAATAACACTGGACACAGACTATTTCCTAAAAACCTCACTCCCATCAGTCAGCATTCCCTACGTCTTTTGACTCAAGTCAAAATATTGTGCTGGGCATGCTGAACACAGTGCAAAAGCACATTATCTCTCTGCAGTCTCTGTTGACAACTGAATTTGTAATCACATCCAAAATGAAAGTGGTTCTGTTTAATAGGCTCTACCTCCCTGAAAGCTAAGTTGCCTGATATTAATTATATTTCCAGTTGGAACCTCATATTTCCCTGTGCACTCTTTTGCCAGATATTAATTTCAGGTTGTTCAGCTTATAACTATCTTAACTGCTCCTGTTGCACCCATCTGAAGGGGTGGCAAAGTACTGGAAAAACTTAAGACCTTTGCAGTCATCTGCAATATTGCCAGCACTACTAGGCTCATTAAAAACAGATGTTTCCTGAGCCAACCCTCTCAAGACTCCAGATATATTTTGTCCTAATAGATAATGTTTAGCAGACTCTTTGGTTACTTCTTCTGGGAAGTAATCAGCCTTATCCAAGTCCATATGCTGTGAATTTTCAAACATGGAGTGGAAATAATGACATAAGGCCTTTGACTCCCTGCCTTCATTATATCTTTAATTATCCCTGGCTGATAATGCCAGTATTCCTACTGTTCTTAAACCTGCAGATAGACCTCACTGCCTCTACCTTCTCTCACTAAATCAGAGGGTTTGTGTGCTGTGTTTAGCTGCTTCCTGCTCCAGCAACCCCTTTTCTGCTGCCTCTCCCCCCTCTCTGACACCCCCCTCTGGAAGGGTGTTGTGGTCAAGGAACAGCAGGCAAGTTCTGGAGGGGGATCATGAAGGATGCCTGACAACTGCTCTGGGATTCAGAGACTTTCTGCAATGGGGCCAAAAGCCCTGCCTGCAATTAGAAGGAAATTATGTGAAGACAAAAATTTGAAAATTCCCATTCTCAAGGTCTCTATGCTGTTGTGCAGGGTTTCTGTCTGTCAAAAAAGGTAATGAAAAGTAAGTTAATATTTGGCACAGAGGCCATAACAAAGACAGGGACAGAAGTCATCACTATAAACTATTAATTTTGTGTCTTTTTCCATTTCACTCATTTTTCTTTTCCAGCTTACCTGGTGCATCTTGTCTTTACTGCCACATGCACAACTGAACTAAAAGCTTTGCTCTCAAAATAAATATCTACTACAGGGAGAAGTTTGTTACTGTAATAGCACATGCACCACACACACACACACACTGCGTTGTAATAACTACAGCTGTGTAGAGAAATCCTCTTAAATCAAAGAAATACCACAACGAATAATGAGAATGTTCAACAAAACCCTCTGAAGCAAACAGGGAAATAAATAGATTGTTTGACCTTTTAATACTGTAAATACATCTGGAGTGCCCAAGGAATGGCTCCATCCCACATCCTGCTGAACAAATACCTGATGCCTCTAATAACATCATTTTCCTGCATGTGTCTGTAGCAACCACATGGCTCCTCTTAGCAGCAGGACAGGACAGCTGGGATTATATGGAGCAGCATTTCCCAGCTGTTTTGATTTCTGTGGGTTTTGTTTAGTTTATCTTAGGTTTTTCTTTCAGGAACTGTGTCCATTGAGAAGCTAAGTCGTCAAATGCAGCACCCATTCCTTCTCGGCAGAGTTAGGCAATAGCAGAACACCAGAGATGCACACGTACAACCAGTCAAGGACTACTTTGTTAGTCAGGACAGCCTGAAGGAGCAGCTGCAGTGAAGCACGTGTCCCACTGGACAAGCTACACTTCCCTAGGAGAAGGAACATGAGCAGCCTGATCTCAGAGGTCTCCTAGTCCTGAAGAAACTGTGAGGGTTAGAGGGGAATTTTGGTGAATGTCTGAGGCAAGGGCATGTTCACCTCCTCAGTATCTCCATATCAGGGAAGCAACCTCCATAGGTTTTGGGTTCACCCCATGCAGAAGTGGCTGCAGAAATGGGGTTCTTCATTGTCTGAGATGGGGGATGAGTGTATACACTCTCCCAGGCACTTCCTAAGGACTTCCAAAGTATAAACTTGTCTTCTTGGTACAACCACACACAGGGCAAAGGCCACCAGACTAATTCTGCTGTAATTATCATCCAATCTGGAAGGTGAATAGCTGTGAAGCTGCTTTGCACTACTGAAAGGCTAATTTTCTGGGCACTGAAAGGTCTACTGGATCTCTGGAAGCTGAGTTTGTTACCTGCTCAGAGCTGCACTGTGCTATGAAGACTCATCAGCTTGTTAAGAGAGGCCAAAGCACAGCTCTGGGTCAGGTTTCCAACACAGTTCTGTTCCCACTGAGTTAGGGTCTGTGAAACTCCAGTCCCAGGTATTAGTACCAAACTGTTTGGAAAGTCAAGCCTGAAGCTCTTGAAATCTGCCCTTTTTCGTGCTCTTCCAATTACTACTGATCTCCATATTTAAAAACCTGGTTGTGCTGAGGGGTGGTGTGGTCAGGATGGTAATAGAAATAGATTTTTGCAGTCTGATAAGCTACACTTGGTTGAAATGTTTTAGCCATCCTTTCTTGAAAGTAACGTTAAGAATGAGAAGAAAATAGTAACAGGGTGTTTAAAATGACAGCCAGAAAAGGCAAAAGTGTTTCACTAATCTCTCATAATTTTCTGGCCGTGTCAGAGGGAGGCCATGACCTGCTGAGACTATCAAAATGATTTTGAGCAAACATCACAAAAAAGAGAAACTGTAGGAATTCAGAGAAGGAAGAAAACTATTATTTTGATGAAACTTTAATAAAGGGGAAAGAAGTGAAGAATCAGATGGCCTATTTTCACCCTGGAAAACATCATATGCCTCAAGGTTCCAGTCTGGATTCCACACTGTTTAATTTGTTTGTGTTTATGAACAATCTAAAAAGGACTGGAACTGAAATAGCAAAAATGCACCAGCCACAAATTTTTAGGTGGGTGAGTAATAAGAATTATTATGATGATGACACTCAGCAAAGATAAGGAACATTGGAAAAGGGGAAAAAAGATACGAAGGTGACACAAGGAGACAGTCCAAGTCATCACTGTAGATATATCCATGCAGATTCAATCTGTGCACAAACAATAGCAGATAGCTAAAATTAATTCAAAATCTCAAAAATATTTGAGCAATTCTATGTAAGCACTACAAATCCAGCTGAAATCCTACACATAACATCTCTTCATAGGCTCTAAAACTTCCTCAGAGATACTGCACAAGTTAAATGGGGATGTGGTTCCCATTAAAGCAAAATATTAAGACATCCTAGGGAAAGAGCAGAAGACAAGGCTATTAGCAAGGGTTAGGTTTAAAAATCACTATAATAGGGGAGCTGCAAATGGCGCAGGGTGAAAAGGAGGCCAAAGGAACAGGGAAGCTGGAAAAGCATTTTGGACTGACAGCACTTCTACCTCCAGGATGCCTGAGAGTCCTGGGTAAGGCTGTGCTGACAGAAAGGGTGAGTGGAAGCGTTAGTGTTGGGAGAGAGACAGGAGCTGCTGCTGCAGCTGGAGCAGGGCAGGAAAGGCTGCCAAGGGATGGGTGGTCTGCAAAAATGGCTTTCCTATAAGATCTTGCCTGTCCTGACCACGACTGGGAAAACTGGGACAAAAGTCACCCTAGGTCAGAAATTTGGACTGAGGTATGGATCACAGTTTGTGCTGGGAGAGGTACAAATCTGCCTGTATTTTTGAGTGGGGCTGGAATCTGGCTGCCAAACCAATGCTTAAGCTGCTGAAATAATTCATTTTCTGAGACCTTTTATACAATAATATGATGAAGGAATGTGTAATCTTTAGAGTATACTCACTTTATCCCTCCTCCTTAGCTCATAATGTCAGGAAAAGAGACATGCAGTGAACAAAATCACAGCAAAATCACTACAGATAGAAAGAAATATTAAATACCTTTTGCAAACAGGTGTTTAAGCCTATGTACTCATTGCTGTAGCAGACCAAGGACACAAGGTGATTCAAAATGAAAATATATTTGTCTATGGATAACATTAGTTTCCAGAGTCATGGGAGTTAATGATAACAACAATTTTTAGAGTATATTAAATGCCATCCTTCAAGACTTAATCCAACCTCTAACTATTTTGGGATCAGGATGAGATCTAATGGGGCTTGAGAACAAGGTTGAAAGGATTGATTATCCTACATCTGCCTGCTGTGAGGTTCTTACATCTTCCTCTGAAGCATGCAGTGCTGGCCAGGGTCAGAGGCAGGCAGCTGGATAGGAAGGCACCCTGGATTAGCTTGTTTGTACTCTCCCTGCTCTGCCCTGGCTGCAAGCTAGGCAAGGTTTTATGTCTGTAATCCACAGCTCTCCTTGAGGAGCACAGAGGGCTTCTGAAATGCTAAACAACCCAGGGAAAGAAGCTTACCTGAAGCCATGAGTATCCCAGCAGTCAAACCTCTGGCACAGATTTTGGCATCTTCCTCTTCTAAATGGCTCAAGGTTTGGATGTCTTTGTTTTTAGCCCTGTATCTGAAAGATAAAGGAATTAGCAGGATTTCTTTAATCTTTGTGTTCTCCCAGATAAGTGTGTTAGAGGAATTTTGTAGGTTATGGAAATATTTATTTTGAATTAAAATTAAAGCTACACCACACTGTGTTTATTGTACCTTAGTGTCGGGCACAAGTGAGGCATGCAGTTTCCTATATCTGACTGCAGAAACATCATTCCTTTTGCCCAGACCTGGATAAATGAAATAACAATGCTCATTTTCAGCAAAACCCAGTTTATATCCTATTGTGATGCAGCACACACGGAGCCCAAAATGTCTCTTTAAATAGGTATTTTATTTTCAAAATTTCATGGGGAAATTGATTTTGGCTTTCAAGCAGCACAGAACTAGAGGTGTAACCTAGGGCATTATGGAGTTGGCATGCCTGGTTACTGACAGAGGAGACCAATAATTGTATTTTTGTGTAAACTTCTTTTAGTGAACATAAGAATATCTGGTCTGGCTTTACCTGAGCTCTCTCTAGCCAGTTCCTTCTAATTTAACCAGAGGAGAGGTTGCTGCTACTGTCAAAGATAAAGAATATAGAAAAGGTGATAGTTAACAGGCAGACATGTTTCACCACTATGAGACTATCACTGTGTCCACAAAATTTCCTTCCCACCTCCAACAGAAATAAAGTTTTCAGAAAGGATCAAGCCCAGAACACACTCGAAATCTCGCAGGCAATGATTTGTAAACCAAGTGACCATATTTCTGGGGTGCAGTGCTCCTCTGCCTGAACAAAGGGATAGAGGAGAAGGTGAGGAGTACAATATGAACACCTTCCATCTCAGAACCTTATGGGGTCTCTCTGATTCCTCCTCATGGCAGTGTGAAGCCCTCCCTGAACAGAGCAGCCCACAAGCAGCATAGCCCAGCACCAGCTGAACTACATTGTCACCTAACAACCCTAACAATTGTATCATAACCTTCCAAAAATCTCTCACTCTTAGTCCTGGCCCAGTCAACACTCAGGGAAATGCAATTTAATTAACCCTTTGTCACAAGGACTCCATTCAAGTACCCCATCCAGATAAGCACTAATGTTGGCTCAGTTATATTGCCTCAGTTTCTCTTGTCAGTCCTTTTTTTTCTCCCTTCTGCCTTCGGTAAGCTCTTTAGATTCAAGCACTAACCTCAGGCCAATTTTTTATTTCAAAGCTGGATTACTGCCTTAACTCCCTCTTCCCATTTTTCTACCACTTAGTTCAATGCTCTCTGACTGTGAGGATATAACACAGCAACAAAGGACCAGGAAAAAAGGCAAGAGATTAAAGTATAAGTGGATCTAAATACTTAATAGCTGGAAGGAAGAAAAGTGTGACCTACCTTAATCACAAACAAAGTGGTGACAATAGGCTTCAGCTGGATGTGTACCTAATTGTTTATTTATTTGGTTAGTTATATATTTATTTATTTTTAAGGCAACAGGTATCAAGAAAACATGCTTGAAAAGTTTTCATTCAAATGTGGCTTCAGACAGGATTTGGAAGTTTTCTACCATTTGGAAACAATCAAGGCATCATTCAAGGAAAAAAAAAATAAAATCAGCTTTATGAAGACTAGCCCACCAGACAAAAGGCTGTCAAGAATTGTAGATTGAACCCATGTGTGTAAATTACATAGATTTAAATACAACACAAGGATCTTTGTTGGCTATTCTTGAAACTTATCCTCATGCCTTTAAAACTGCATCTTGAAGGTCCAGGCTCTGGAGTCAAGAGATTATATACGTCTCACCTTCCATCACAAAGTAACACTGAATGTCAACAAGGTTCAGATATCAATAAAGAACCTCTTTCATCTATCTCTTTCTGACTTATGATTTTTGAAGGCAAAGTTATGAGGATGGTGTACCAACTTGTCTTTTGAGTCGCTGGAATGAGGAGTGCAGTACACATGGGGCTGCTGTAAATGTGCAGCTCTCTCAAGGCTCTTGGCTGCATCCTTCACTCTCTCTCCAGTTGCTCTGGAAGAAAGGACAGAAGATTTGAATGGCCAGTGCAAACACCTAGACTTGTGCCACCTCCTGCCTTGTGGGAAATCTGGGAGGAAGACTTGTTCTGCTGAGACTTCTTGGCCCACCCCAGACAGAGTGTGCCTTTGGGGTCCCCCAGACTGAAGCAATGAGCAGCTGAGAGTGATACATGGATTGCTTCAACCTATACCTTATTTGCTCCCCTCCTCTGAAGCACTGCAGCTTGACTCATCACTGTAACTCATCTCAGTAGCCTCTTGAGCTCTGAGCTAGATTGGGTTTCCTTTAACAAATCAGCCTTCTAGCCCCCATTTTAACATTAATTGATTGGAGATGCTTTTAACTGTTCCTTCTGGGTGTATTAATTTTTTACAGATTGAATTTGGTTTGATGAGGCAGGAAACCTGAAACTATTCCTGGCATCTCCTGCATACTCAGAATAACCACTCTAATGCATTCAGAGCAGCACACAGCAACAGGGGGGGTAACAGAGCAGGGCTGGGCACAGGGGTCCAGAAGAAGTGGGGTAGGGTGAGCCTAGGTAGTCACCTATCCATTTCTAAAAGACATCAGTAAGTGATTGCTTACCCATTTCATCTTTTATATTAAACACTCTTTTCCCAGCAATGCAGGCATTTTGATCAGGCTGGGCTGCTGACATTAACAGATATTAAATATACTCAGGAGAAATATGATCAAATGTTTGAAGTGTCTAGTAAATGTGCTGTTAGCTGCCCTCTCAGGGAGGCTTAGTGCAAGCTATTGTGTTTTGCTGAGCAAGAGAAAGGCTGGAATATTAGACAAGGAATCCAAAGGCAATTTTATCAGCAGTGTTATGCAGCCCTGGAACACATTGCTTTTCTATTGGAAGCTTTTCGGTTACAGCCATCAAATTACTTGCTATTCTTGAACATTGAAATGCCATTTTGCATTTTAAGCCTTCCAAGCTGGCATGTGTAAAGGATTACTGTGCTCAGCAGCAATACCTCCTTCTTCTGCCACTGTGGTGAGGCTCTGGACAGGGCCAGGCTTTGATACCCCATTAAACCAGACAAAGGTTTCATCCTTCCTGCTCACCCAGACAGGAGTGGGAGAAACATTTGGCCAAATTCCTCTGTCACATAGCCCTACTCAGGTCAATGTTTAGCCCATAGATGAGGTTTACTGATTCTATTCCTAGCAAGGTACCCTGAATCACCAAATAAGCTTTGTCCATCTCAGAGAGTGTTTGTTTCTTCCCACAAGATTTTCTATCCTTTTATTTACAGAGATGCAGTACCAGCAAACCCCAACATTACAGCTCAACTGTTCTGCTCCTGGAGCAGAGAAAATAACAGATGAGAAAATAATTGCCAGAAGAGGAAGAGGGTTGACCACACCAGAAGTTATATAAAAGAACATCAGGAAAATAGACTGGGAGAAGATCCTCCCTGAAAAATATATCTCTGTCTATTTCTCCTCTCTTTTTCAGCTTTTGGTTTCATAAGAAGGAGCTTGAGGCTGCTCCTTCCTCTTGGCACAGGAGGGATGTTATGAGACCTCTGTAGGGTAGGCAATGTAAACACTCCCTTGCAGATGTTTTCTCATCCTTAAATCAGCATCTCTGTCCTGCAGGACTCTTCCACAGGGCTATAAAAGGGAAACCAAGTAAAAGTGAAAAGCCACTTTATTTTGCAAAAGGCCAGGTTTCCCTTAGGGAAAAATGGCTGTAACATTTACAGAAGAAATTCCGCTTATTACTAAGTTACATAGATTAGTGACATGCACAGTATTTTTGGAAAGCATCTCCATTCCTTTAAAACTTCCCAGTGTATCCAAATAATACATATACAGCCATGTCTGGACTAGATGCAGTCCTTCAAAATGCTCCTCTCCAGCCAAAAGCTCATTTCAGCCAAACTGAAAGACCAGCTTTTATTTTGTATGAAAGAATCCAAATACTATTCTTGTGGTATACATTCACCCCTTTCCTGAGGTGGTCAGTCCCAGCAGTAGCCTGAAGCCTAGGACATCCCTAAGACCCAGGAGTCCACATCCAAAGTACCCATATAGATGATTTGAATTCATCCTGAATTCATCCTGTCTGCCTTTCCAAGAGGCAATGCTAGTGCCTTGTGAGGAAGGACTTGGACCATCTTGTCTGTCCAATCAGTTATGTGATGCTGCTCCAGGGCACAAGTGAGGACAGCAGAGCCAAGCATCATGCTCTGGGGTCCCTGCACCCACCCAGTCTTCAGCACCTGTACATGTTCCTTTACCACCTGTACATGTTTCTTTACCACCTGTACATGTTCCTTTTCTCCCTCCTCCCCACTGCCTGGGCTAAGCAGCTGAATTAGCCCAGAAGTAGCCCAAGGCAGTGATTCAACAGGCTAAACAGGTAGTGCAGTTGGCTTCGTTCTGGGCATTGAGATTAGTCATTAGTTGGTCATGATGGTCAACAAGGAGCTGGCCAGGGCACTACAGAAGATTTTAACCCAGTGTTCAAGCATCAGCAGGTGCTGGCTTTGGTGAAGCAATGGTCTCATTGAGAAAAGCTAGTCCTGGGCCCTCCTGTTTTTTAGAGCAGCATGCTTATTTTAAATTCAAACCTGCTGTCTTTTTTTGCTCTTCTTTTTCTATTGCTAAAAATGGTTTTATGTCAGATCTTGATGGATATGAATTGTCTGCCATATGTTGTTTCCTTTCCTGACTGTTATCTCCATATGTCAAATGTACTTGGATCTGATGATCTCCATACAAATGATAACAAAACAAACAGACAAGGAGAGGCCAGACTACAGGGGAAACAGAATCTCTACCAGAGAGCTGAAATACCAGCAGACAGCCTTTCTACAGGAGACTGTACTGTTTACATGCTGTCACTCAAAAACAGTGACTCCTTCTAGGCACTCTCACACATTACTTGCTCTGTGCTAAGACAGGATGTGTTCAACGGGAAATTCCCTGGGGATCCACCACCAAGCTTAGGATATACAGAGTAGTGAGAGACATAATAAATAAGATTTGTTTTGCCTCCAGCATAACTAGTGCCAGGCTTTCAGAATTTGGGGTTTTTTTCCTGGTAAATTGGGTAAATTATCAAAAGTGCCTCAAGTGACTTAAATTTACCAAATATTTGGTCTCTAAAGTCCCTTAGACTCTTAAGAAAAATGGATCTTTTCTATCTTAGTCGCTTCTTTTCTCCTTTATTTTCTTCTTACCATATTGCCATTTTGGGGGTGTCTTTGAGACTTCTCCCACTCTCCAAGACAGCAAACAGCAAGGCATATTTAGAAAACACAGGATCATAAATACCTCATAATAAAAGATAGTGTAAAGTTGGAATCCTACCACGATGTCCCTAATTACTTTATCCCGTAATGGTCCCAGTTTTGCTTTTCTAGAACAGACACAGGAATTGCTGCTCATCCTTCAGGCTGTTCCCCCCTGCAATGGGCATCTGTGAACATGGGAGTGCTTGGTCTGGCCAAAGTCTCCTTGCCATGTCTGTTGAAGAGAGGACAGGATATTCCAGGGAGACTGGAGACCCTGAGGACAGGTGAAGCCTTGCTCCACAGTGCTTTCCTCTCCTCTCTGTGATGGGAGCTTTCTCTGAGGCAACACAGATCCAGAGCCACGTTGTGCAGCCCCTGTGACCCTGTTGCATCACTGTAAAAGAATCATCTTTCCAATGGGAAGCATACCTGTAGCCCTGCCTCCTTCCTTCTGTGCCCAGACTTTCCTGACACAGTGCCTTTCTTCCTGGCTAAATCCACAAGGAATGAAATTGTTCTTTACAGGCTAAGGTAAATTTGTGCAGCTCCTGAGAAAGAACCCACCAGCAATGTAAAAGTTAAAAACCATATTTCACGTATGATAGCTTTTGACTTCCTCAAGGTCTACATCTCTGAATCCTTTTCTTTCTTTCTTCCCCTCACAGTTATTGCCTTGCTGAGCTGCTCAAGAAGGAAAGCACAGTGTTGGAATAGAGATCTTTCCAAGGTTAGAGGAGACACCTTTCACTTTAACGAATGACAGTCTCCATCTGGTTAGCATCCCTCTCATGTGTCTGTAACAGATACAGGCAGAATTGATTATCTTTACTTCAGGCCTACTAATTAAAGCCCTGCTCTGATGTAATGGTATCACTAAAATTTCCACTTAGGTCATCTGTGTTTTTCTGTGGATCCTGTTTGTTTTTTCTTCAAGACAGAGGCGATTATATTTAAGGGAGTGAATTTTTTAAGGGAGACCAGACAGTAAAGAAACGAAAGGAGATAATGAGTCCAAACAATCAACACAAAGGAGTTTTATTCTAGGAGACCTAGAATAATTCAGGTTTGAAGGGATTTTAGGAATCCATCTAAACCAAGCACAAGCTCAAAATAATCTTCAAAAGCAGTCTGGTTGCTGAGGGCCCTGTACAAAAATTTTGAAAATTGTCAAGAATGGTGATGCCAGCCTCACTGGAGACTTGTTCCAGTGCTGAATTGCACAGCTTACAGGCTAATACAACAAGCAAATAAAGGGATTTGTGGCTGGCATCTGTCTCGAGCTACCCTTTCAAGACAAAACATGGAAAGCAGGCTGCTTTGTGGCTGCTATTTGCTTGGGACTCAGCATCTACCCAAGAAAACTTCAGAAGAGGAGCTGGTAAATTGGTGTTTCAAGCTTTCATTTACCTGCAAAGCATGTCAAGGATGCTAACTCCTCAGGAAGTGTAACTCAGCCTGTACAGCCTTTTGGTGACCAGAGAGGAGCAAAGAAGGTCTGTAGCAATTTGCCTTGAAGAGCTGCTCTTGTGAGCCCAGGACATCCCTCGTCAGAGGGCTGGCCACACTGCTCTTCAAAAGCAAGAGGGTTTAGGGACTCACTTATCACTCATCATGCTACCAATGTTTCATTAGTCTTACAGTGTTACACAGACCTACTTTGCTGGATAACATGGCTGCAGCAAATTTCCTTCCATCTGTCCCATAATCTTTTCCAGGACTTCACTGTGAGATCCATGTCCACAGTACACTCTAGGGGGCAGTCACAGTGGGTACAGGCAGAAATAAGCAGCAATGAGCAATCCAGGTCAGAGGAACAACAACCAGGTCGTGCCAGCTTCAGTGCCAAAGTGGATGCATCAAAACTGTGCTCTGAGTGCTGAGCCACTGCTCAAAGAGATCTCACTGGAGTGAGTGCTGATGCTTGTGTGAGCAGTCAGGCGCATGAAACAGACTGAACCCTTCAGAAAATGCCTCTTTCTAAAACTCAGGTTTCCACTTGTTAGTTTGAGTGTAGTTAACAGAGGTCAGAGGTTCCCTGTAGCTCCTGGGTGAGTCCCTCACTTCACAAACCTTGTCACCATCTGCTCTTGTGACCATGGTGGTCCCTCAGACCTTTCTCGTTGATGGAAAGAAGATTGCAGCAGACCCTTGAATAGTCAGGGAAAGCTGATATGTTTCTAAGTTTCAATACACATGTAGATTATTTGTCAAATTTACTAACACCTAAGATAAAAAGTTTGCTGTTGGCTCAGCCAATACTAAGCAGACTTGTTGGGTTGGCTGTCTTCTACTTGTTGCTGTTACTACTTGTGTATTTAGAATATTTTAAAAAAAAAGAAAAGTTGATCCAAACAGAGTGAATAGACAGTACAACATGCTTGCACACACTGCAGTTTTTCTTTGAGTAATTCTTGAACAACCTCTCAAGTCTGAGATTTCAGTATTTAGCAGTACAGTTCACACTTGTTAAAATTCAAATCTTCTGGGCCACTTGCTCTTAAGCCATAGAAGTATGCTTCTTGGAAGTGCAATAAAAGTAAAGAAATACAAGACAGAATTCAATTTAAATACATAATTCAATTTAAATTCAAGAAAAATTACTCTGGCTCATTTTTCTTACCCATTCAGTTTTCCAGGACTCTGGCCTTCTGACAGTGCATTGACAGGTGCTCTGAAAGCAGTAACCCGTTATGCAAAAACCATTGGGATATGGGAAGGGCTGGAGACCAGGTGGGATCACTTTGAGTGGACTGTGACCAACCCAGCATTAGGGCTGAAAGAAAGCAACAATTTCAGACCTTCCTTCACCACAGCCCGAGTTATCAGAAGTCTGTCTGTCTATAAGGATTTACATAGTAAATAACTCCTAGTTTTGTCTCTGACCATTAAGTACCACCATTATTGCCCTTGGGGAGCACTTAATGTCTCTATCTATTTTAATTTCATATCATTTTGCACTGGTTCTTTAGAAATGCAATTTCATGCATTGCTTTGTTTCAGTCAATACCATCTAGACAAATTGAAGTCACTACATAAACAAGCTCCTTAAAGGTAATAATGCCCTGCGATGAAAAGAAAATATTTGACTGCTTCATATGCTAGAGCAGGAAGGAATTGAAAGGACCACTACCAACATCAGACAACCTCACTATTTAGTTTTATATTTCAAGAATTTGATTATGTTTTGTTGTCAGACTCTTGCATCTCAATTCAGTACTGTTTTTGCCAATATACATTGCACTTCAAAGCTGCTGGTGTAATTGCTTCTGTTTAGATGGTGCCCTTTAATCAACACAAGGCCTTGCACTACAGACAGCATATGTGGAACTCCTAGAAAGCCTTGCCAAGCCAGAACATTCACAGGCTCTAAAAAAAACCAGGCCTCTCTGTGAGTGGGAAATAATAGAAGTCATAAAGCTTCCCTAATTAGTGCATTCAGTTTTGGTGCCATCTAAAGACTGAAGCATGTAAGTCTCCGTGTTTAAAATTAATTCTACAAGGCAGAGAGGAGTCACTGTAGGGCACGAGCAGAACCAGGAAAGATGAGAGAGGAGGAAATGAAACAGCAAAACGACCGTGGCAGTAATGATTATGGCTAATAACAAGATGTTGCAAGAGCTACATTGTCCAGAGAGAAACAGAATGTGTGTGTGTGTGTGTGTGAGGGAGAGAGAGAGAGAGAGAGGGCATGGGACTAGAATCAAAAGGGTTAACTCCCAAATCTCAGGGGAGTTGAGCAAGTTTTTGAGCAAGTTTTTTTAATATAAATAACTTCTTAAATGAAGTTTCTCATATAATCTCTTTAGTCATTGCAAAACGACTGTTCACAGGTTTGAGGTTTTTTTTTCTGAAATTAATTCACCATTTGAAATTGGATCTGAAAACCTGTTAATTAATTCAAGTGATCTACAATTCATTCACAAGGTGGTTGTGGAAAAATTCAGTACCTAAAATTGCCCTGGTTTTGTATAGATTTCTAGATAGATTAATATGCTTCTCTATCCCTAGCTGCTGTGCCTTATTAATTGCTAACACTGGTTTTCAAAGGCAGAATCTATTGCAAATTAAAAATTCACTGTCTGAAAAAAAAAATCGCACACCAGTTAAAATTAATGGTAAAATGTAAAGGATGAAATTTTTCCCTTTTCTGAAATTTCTGTGGGCATATATGCTCTTGGGAGCTCTGGCCTCCAGCTTCCCTCAGGAGAATATGGAAGGGACAATGATAACAACATCTCAAAACAACAAAGGACTTGCAAACATCACAGCAAAGGACCAGAGGAATCAACTTGTGGGAAAAGCAGCAGTTTGAGCCTACATCACTTGACATGAGACACATTTCAGACAGATGTTTTGCATAAATTGAAGAGTTATCCCAAGCAAGGACAATACCAGCAAATTCATTTGAAATCACAAATGTTGATAGCTAGTTAATGAAAAGAATCCCTGAAATTTTTGATATTTGTATAGTGTAATGAGAGGAGGTGTCCTGAGTTTAGGTGGTACCTTTCTTTGCACAAATGAAGGATGGGCACATTCCATCCTGCTAAAGCAGTACATCTCTAAAGCCCCCAATATCTGGGATAATGACAACAACACAGATACTACAGCACATGAATGCAGCTGCTGTAGTTTAATTTTATTAAGTGTCATCTAAGCAGGAAAAAGTAACTTCCTGCATGTATTTGAAGATCAGAGTTGAAAAAGGGCAATGTAAATGGTACCTAAATATAACAACATGTCTGTATGGTGCTAAGCAAGTCAGAGGATCTGACTGCAACACATGCATACATCTTAAATACATTAAGGAGGATTCACACATGCCATACATCTTAAATAGATTACAGGTGAGTTCCCTGATTTGGCTGCTCAGATGGATATAAAATGTGAAGTATCATTTTAAAAAAAGAGTTTCTATCAGTGCAATCTACCAAACCAAGGGACAGAATTGCCAGAAAAGGGGTAGAACTCACAATTTTGAGATACAGGCATTCAGTTTGATAACTGCTCTGTCCAGAGGCAGCTAGAGGGAAGGTGATTTGGTCTTTTCCATGTAGAGCTATGATTTTCTAGCAGCCAGCATTAGGGGAAAAAAGAAACTTCTGTTTTCCTGAGGGTAAAATAATCCACTCTTTCAAATTCATTTCTATGGCAACATCGATGACTCCCAGAGAATGGGACAGCGTGTCCTCCACTCCACTTTGTGCCCCTTCTTCAGGCAACTCTTCCCTTGCTGGGCACCTCTTTCTGGAACTTATTGCTTCCTTGTCAATGGCAAACCTACATCCATCACTGCTGCTGTAGGTTATGGCATCAGGCTTGACTCCAAAATCCATGGAGGCAGGACTGACAACAGGCAATAATTTAAATTAATTGAGATTTCCCTCCTCATTTGGAAACAACTCAGGGAAAACATAAACCTTGTCATGTTTGAAAGACGACTTAATACTACACTCCTGAATGAGGTATGACTGAGCCTTAATCCCCCTGAGTGAAACTTGACCTGTTTGTATTAGAGGTTTATAATTATTATCTCTGATATTTCTCCCACTCTAAATCCTATGTGCATCATTTACATGGGATTTTTAAATGGCAAAGCAAAATCCATTTGGAGAGACATTTTCCCATTTTAATAACATTTTCACACACATCAGCTAAGTCAGTCACTGTTGCAAGATCAGTCTCTGCAGTGATCAAAATTAAATGCCAGCTGATCTCCTGGGAGGCTACAGACTGAGCCCAGCACAGCAAGATGCTGTGGTAGGTACTGATGCTCTCAGTGAATCCCATCACTACTTATTCATGTGTTTAGCAATAATTAAACACCACGTTCTTACAGAAATCACAGGATCCTAGTCCAGCAATTTTTCCTGAGGAAGTTTCTTTATACCCTCAGATCAGACTTCAAACCACCTCACAAAGTGCCAAGTTAGAACGTCCCTCCACTGTGGATCAGGTGAAGAAGTGGCCCTGAAGTTACCACAGGAGCTTAGAGGCAAAGGTGGGAAGAAGATGGCTCCTGTCAGGAACCTAAGAAGTAGATGTCAAATTTAGGCTTTGCTATTGTTTGGACAAATTCAATTATAAAGCTTCTGTTTTTCAAGAAGGAACTTCCTTTTTTTCTCCTCCCCACAGAACAATCTCTCCCTGTCTCTGCTGTAAGGAGATGAAAGGAGAACTAGAAAGACCAGAGTGCAACCTCCCTAAGTCATGTTCAGCACTGCCTGGCTTAACCAGAGCTGGCCTGGGTTCATCCAAAAGAACCACTGGGGACTCTTAGCACCAGCTATGTCTTTTCACAGGTAAGGTCCTTTTTCCTAAATGCTGTGATCACGTATATCATGCTCATTTCCTAAGGATGGTAGCCCACAACACCAAACAGTTCAGGAACCTGTGCCATCAAAGACCTATGGATTTGAATTAACAGACAGTATATACATGTTCTTCTGAGGACACCAGAGGGAAACAACCTCACTTCCAGAGGTAGGAAATACTCTCATGTCAGGGGTTCTTCCACAGTCACTTCCTTCTGTCATCCCCCAAGAATATCTGTCTTCTTAATAGCCTGAGCCCCTACACCTCTATAACAGAGAGCATTTGCTGTGAAAATAATCCTGAAGGGAGGGAACACCCAGAATTTTTTACAGGACTAGAAACCATTTCAGAGGAAAAAAAAAAAAAAACAAACCCAAACCCCAAATGTGCAGTATCACTGTATAATAAAAGGCCTTTCATTCTCTCTGAGGTATGAAATGGATCAGAGGTCACACAAGTATTTTAATTGTGAGTACATGCAGAATCCTTTGTTGTCCTTTATGTGCTGCAGTTAGAGGTGATCACAGGACACCCAAAAATTATTGAGGATGCAAACTGGTACTGTTGTAGTTCCTACGTGGGCTCAGATTTTGAAAAACTAAATTTTGTTAGCAGGTTGCAAATGAACAAGGTCATGGGAAATGCTATTTTATACCTAGTAGCTTTCTAGCTTTATGCCAGTTTTGTTTCGTGGGGATTGTGCTCAGCCTCAGTAATCCTGTGTTCAGACAAGAGGCAGAAGACCTAAGGAAATGTGCTACCATATTTAAGCATTTGCTAGTAACATTCTGTGATTGGAACTATTATAGTATCTGGGCTAGTCTTGCTTAGCACCTTGCACAAGGCATTCATGCTTGAACAAAGAACATACAAAATGCTACTCTTTGGATTTGGCAGCATGTTATAGGCATTTGGCACAAGCATAAATTTCAGTGTAAAGTGCAAGGCAACAAAGAATCCAATCTCATTCACTCCACAAAGAAAAGAGGGGGGGAAAAAAGAGTATTTTGCACTTACCTAATGATAAAATTTGCCAGGGCTGAAGAGCTTTCATTTTTTTTTTTTTTTTACGTTCCTACCAGCCTTGCTTTTAAAATGGAAAGAATGGTAGCTGAAGGCAACTAATAGCTTACAGGGTCATTCTCAGCAGTGGGATTTGAATGAGGAGATGAAAGAAGTCTAAAGGGAATGAAATCCCCAGACACAGAACTACGATCCTTTTGGGAATCAGTCCCGTAGGGCCACTTAGCAACAGGCCACCATCCAAGCACAACACCCCTGAGAGCAGAAGAAAAACTTTTTTTCTTTGTATCTTGCCCTCTCTGTTGGAAATACTGTTTTCAGCTTATTCCCTGGGGAGTCAGAGGCTCATCAGGAAGAAATAAAGCTGGCCAGTCTGGGAGTGATTGTGTCTCATGTTCTGCAAAGGCACACATTTCTCTTATCCCCAGGAAGAAAATTGCCTCATTTTATATTCAGATTCAAATGTACTGAAATTATAAGCAGTAGAATAATTACGTTCAACATGACACACCAGACCTGACCTTAATAAGATAGCCTGGTGTCCTTAGCTCTTATGGGACTGGCTCCTTCCATTTGTAGACCTGGGGGTCTTTTCCACATTCTCCGTCCAGTAAAAATAAGTTATGTGCTTTTTGCATCATGTCCATGTGTGACCCAGGGGCTAAAGCAGTAACTCATTCACTTCTGTAGTGTCTGAATGCTGGCCTGGCCAGTGCCACTAACATAGATTCAAAGAAAGTAAACATTTACTTAGAAAGAGCAATAGACACAGCTGTGGAGTTATTTTTAACTCTTATTACTTTGGTACTGAATTTTAGCAATGCTAGAAGAAACAGTGACACAATGAATTGGCTCCACTAGAATAAGAACATAACCTCTTTCACAAAAGTATTTGGTTTCAAAATCTGTCACAGACCAAAATCTACCAGCTTCTTCACTTCTGACCACCAGGCCACATTGGTATTCCAGTGCTAGCCCCACACATCTCTGCCAGTGCTGCTCAGCCATGACCCACAGGCCCTAGTATTGTAGCACTGAGCACCCACACTATGCAGACAACTCATTTTTCTGATGGAATAGGTGTAACACAAAGCCATCACACCAGTTGGAATGGCTCATCTTGCTTGGAAACCTCCCTGTACTTAGGAGATGGAAAGCTGCAGGATGGGAAGGAGCAGGACGAACAGCTCCGTCCAGGACATATCCTTTGGAACCTGCAGATGTGGTTTTTAATCCCTCTTTTCCTTGGGGATCAGTTAATCAAAAGTACATAAGAGATGAAGATCAACACATCAGCTTTCTCCTCAGTAACAAGAGCAGCTGGAGAGAAATGTGTGGATATAACTTACATCTAATGACTATGTGCCAATTCTACTCCCCAGAGGGGTGCAGACATGAAAATTTGGTTAAGATCATCCCCCTTTCCCTGACAGACAAGGAATTAAGGTTTTTGCAACTAAATATCAGAAAATAGGTTATTAAAGTGCTTTCTTCTGGAATTTATGCAAACATTGCTTATTACCAGTTCAGCTTTCCATATAATTTCATATTTCTTCAAACCAAAGGCATGAGACATGCCTTAAAACCCTGAATTGTTACTTGCTAGGTGTAAAATGAGGCACTCTAGCATTTCCTTCACAGGGAGGCTGGAAGGATAACACTGCAAATGCTTGAAAGGTGTTCAGAGGCTGTGGGTATAGATGTTGCAGAGTATGAGGAAATACAAAAAGAACTGACTTGTGTCTTTATTGGGAAACTGCATGCATATGCATCAGACCAGGAAACTTGGAGAAAATATTTCTGTCTTATTTTCCCAAGTCTGTCCTTGGCATTTATTCTAGTGGATGGTGGAAAACCAGTTTTATTCTCAGTACATCCATCTCTCCAGCCATAGTATGGGAACAATACTACTGACCTTACTGAGAAGCTGAGGAGACTGGGAGAGCTGAATTCACTCACATGCAGAATGCTTCACAATTTGCATCACAGATCATGGGTTAGAATGAACAGTGTCATTGTCCTGGTGCAACCCCAATGCAGCTGATTTTGAGCCTCTCATATTTCAGTGTTACAGCAAGGAAAGCAAAAGTCAGTCTTGCTTTAACCAGCCTTGAACTAACTGCCTGCACTTTCTGATGTACACACCTTGGAAAAGGATGACCTGGCACACTGTAGCCCTTGTGTCAAGGACAAGCACACAAAATGAGGTTGCCTCTGCAACAGTGACAGGCCATACCACCTCTTGCATGAAGCCCCGTCCCTGTTCAGTGAGCTCTACAAAACAAACTACAAACAAAAACAGAGGCTACAAGAGAGCCCAAAACCTCTGTAGTACCTTTGTCCTCCAGAGCTTTCCTGGCAGATGTTCCTCCATGCCTATGATCTGCCTTGGAGAGCCTGGCAGGACAGCAGGAGCCTCATGGCAGTTTGTCATTCAGCGTTGCAGGTCAGGGACTTGTGTTCCCTTCCCTATAGAAAGCCTCTGACAGTAATTTTCCAAGCTACAGTGTATTCTTTGTCTCTGAGGAAGATCCATAATCTGAAGTTGGAGAGGGTCTCTTGCACGGCAGGAACTGGTCAGTGCCCTGCTGCTTCCCAATGAATGCTTCCCAATGATTTTGCGCCTTGTCCTATTTTGCATGGCCTCAGCATTTATAGTCTGTAGCCTCCTGTACACCCTGCTCTTTGCAGTGCCACCATGAAAATGTCTGTATAAATGTGAATTTCAATAGCCATTATACTCCCAGCAACAGCAATCGCGTTCGGTGCCTCAGAGCCTGCTAATCTGCAGTAGTCATGAGGTTACTTATCTCCTGCTCTTTTCAAATACCTCAGCAGCGGATACAAAAGGGAAATGGCAGGAGCTATTCTTCTCTGGAGTCTGAGAGGGTGTTTTTTTTTTTCTCTTTTCTCTCTCTCTCTTTTTTTTCTTTTTTTTTTTAATACTGTACTGTTGCTACATTACCAAGCATCACATTCAAAATCCAATGGCAAAGTTTGCAGTTTGCAAGAGAGAGAAGAGATGAAAATCTCCCAAATTTCTGCTAGTGTAAAGCTCTCAGCCCACAAGGGCAGCAAGCTGCAGGTTCCAGAGTGCTTAGCTGTCTGTTAGCTAATTAAAGCACTGTGATCTGAGAGCTTTGAAAGATTTAGTTCAGATCCTCCTTGGGGTCATTTTTAGCTCCACTACCTATTTGCTGATGAATTCTCAGCTCCAGGTGCTGAGCTACAAAAGGATGTTTGGAGAGGGGTGCTTGTAGCCATGGACTTAGGCATTGTTAAAAGGCAAAGATGTGGCTCCACAGAGACTTCTAGTGAGGATAACGAGAGTTTGAAATGTGCAAAGAAAATAAATTATGAAAAACAATTATCATTTTGATTTGATTTAGAATGCTGTTGCTATGCCTCTTATGGTGAAGAATTTGGGTTGCTGGTTCACCTAATGTCTATCATTGCTGACATCCAAAGTTGAAGCCATTTCAGCAACTTAAAACTCTCCCTGAGAGCCAGTCCTCATCCTTTTTTATATCCTAGATGGAGTGTCACAGAGTAATAGAACACAGGGAGATCTCGCTGTGTGGCCAACTGTGACTAAAACAAAGCCACAAAAAAAAGCACTGAGGCACAAGCTCCATTATTAACCAGCTAAGTTGGAAACATTGTTTAATAGAAACTGAGGAAAATTTTCCAATGTGGGATGAAGTGTCCCAGACAAGATCAGAGGTCTGCCAGGTGGAAATCCAGCTGTGGAACTGGGTCTACAAAAATGGAGGTAACTGGACTTGCACTTCCAAACATGCCTGAGCAGAGCTGGGTGCTGCAAATGAAGAATAATAGAGCAAACTAAGCCAGGACACAGAGTATAGCAGATGTGAAGGAATTAGGAGGATGATGAAGGTGCAAAGAGCCCCAAAAGATGGGGATGATCTGGTTCTCATGAAGAGATGGTAAAAATTTATTTTCTGCTTATAGAAATTAAGAAACTTAACAGTTATTTCAGTTCAACTTTAATAATTTGGTAAACAAGAGACCCTTAGTCAGTGCACAATAATGAAATCTTTGTATTTGTTGTCCATCACTCAGAATTTGGAACAAAGGGATGGAACTGGATTTTTTTTTATCCTGCTGCCCAGGGTCCCAGAAAATTCAGTAAAGGATAATGTTAAGCTCTTTGGAAGGTATCTTTATTTCCTACTGGATTTCTGCAGGCACAGTCATATATAAAAATAAACACGACAAGGTATAATAAAATCAGAGAACAAGGCCTGACAATTTAAGATAAACTGTGCTCCTTTTGTTATTGATCACCTGAACCCTGTGCTTTCATTCCTAGTCAAATTGGAGAGAGAAATAACTTAAGGATTTCAGAGAAAATAAGCCAAATATGGTATACCTGAAATATCTCCAAAAAATATCTCCAAAATATCTCAAAGGCCATGGGCCAGGAGCAGAGAAATGAAATTGAATTAGAATCTGGCTTTTTTCTCTCTTCTTCCACTCCCCCCAGTGAACTGAAAAACTTCTGCCATCATCTGCTTGTAGAAGGGCAGAGGCTTCAGGCACCTGTCTTTATCTGTGTCAGGATCATTGTAATTACATGAGCAACCACCAGCAGAGTAAAGGAGTCTTTTTCTTCAGTGAGTCTGCCTGTTTGTGCAGCCTGGAAGGAATGTACTTTGGGTGTCTTTCCTTGTGCATCCTCACTCATGGCCCACTGCAACTTGGCTGCTAGTAGCTTTTCCTGCCTCACAGGGATAGATAGGAAGGAGGAGGAAAGTAAATGCGGAAGTGCCCAAGGTGCCTCCCAACGTGATTAGGTTTGCCTTCTGAATTATTGCTGCCACAAGCTAATGAACATTTCCCCCCAGCTTTCTCTCACAAGGACAGAAAACTCTCTTGGTTTAACAGCATTTTCCACATGCCTGTTGTTATGGGTAGAGGCTATGCAAGCTAGAAATGAAAAATTTTCACTGTTTGAGGCAGCTGCATAAAAGTAATAAAAAAAAATGCTGTTATAGAAAACAGGAAATGCAATGAATGAGCTCAGATTTGCATTCAAACATTACCTCAGGCCTCAGAGGCAGAGAAATTTGAGGTGATCTTTTGCAGCATGATTCCTTGACATCTTCTGGACGTTCAAGTGCATGAATACAATTTTGTGGTGTATGTGTGTGAGTATGTGTATGTGGTATGAGTGTGGTATCAGTATTTATGTGCAGATTATTTATGTGAACTCTGGCATGGGTGTGTGTACATACATTTAGGGCTTACTCTTTGAGCTGGGGGTGTTTAGCCTGGAGAGAAGGAGGCTCAGGAGTGACCTTACTGCTTTTACAACTTCCTGACAGGAGGTTGTAGAAAGGAGGGAGTCAGCCTCTTCTCCCAGGTAACAAGTGACAGGATGAAAATGGCCTGAAGTTGCAGTAGGGAAGGTTCAGATTGGAAATGAAAAAATTTCTTCACTGAACAGGTTACCAAGCTTTGGAACAGGCTCTCCAGGGATGTCTTGGAGTCACCATTCCTGGAAGTATTTAAAAGCCATGTAGGTGTGGCACATAGCGACATTGCTTTGTAATACATTTGGCTGTGCTGGGTTAATGGCTAGACTCAATGATCTTAAAGCTCTTTTCCCATCTAAAAGATTCTAGGATTCTATGATTCTAAACCTATTTTCTGAAGTTTACTTAAGCAAATAATAATCCAGTTGTACTTACAGCACTTTGCAGCCAGAACACTTGGGGCACTGCAGAACAACAATAGAAATGCTTCAAAGCACAATACAAACACAGTATTAAAAACATCTTATAATTCAAATAAAGCGTGCTGAGTTCCTGAGAGGCAAAGCCATGGAGATGTCAGAAGGGAATAAATATGTGGTTACAATGGTTTTGTTTCAAAGCACAGTGTAGAAAATGTGGTTTAGATAGATTTAGCAGAGGAGTGATGGTGGGGTGAGTTCCTCATGCCAGAGCCCTCTCTGACAAAGACTGCCTGTAAAAGCTGAGCTGTGTCTGGTGCTGACACATGGTCAAATTAAGCTTGAAGGAAGCAAGCCCGGGTTATTGCAAGGATCAGCTCTGTAAAGGGCTTTCAATGAGCAGCATCAGCCTGTGACAGTTGCTCTGCTTCAGAGGAAGCAGCCTTAGTGCTGAACACAGGGCACTTGAAATTTAATCTTTGCCATTTTCACCCACTAGTAGGGATTGAGGGAGTGACCTCCTAACCAGTGTGGGAGCCATGTGAAGAAACAAGGAATGACACTGTGAACCCAGAGGTGAGGGCTGCTAAATAAAAAGCAAAACCTGTTGTTCATACCTGTGGCCCATCTCAGGTACAAAACAAAATCCCTTCCTCGCCTCTTTTATTACCCTGGGCCCTTACCTTCTCAGAGATTTACCCGGAGAAACACAGCTCAGCCCTCTGGGAGCACCAGCTGCCCTGCTCAGCCATCAAGGGGACCCACAAATGCCACTGGAGCCGTTGTTATTCCTTCCATGCAGTATCTCTGAACACAGCACAGAGATATAAAGGCAGCAGAAGTCTTGCAAACAAGAACCTCATGATTTGTTGAGAGCCTTCTCCAAGGCTAGTGCGACGCCACAGGAGCTGCATCTGGCGATAAGCGCCTGCCTCCAAGGCTACAGACAGCTAAATAAGCCCGTGTTTGTTTGTTGTGCAGCAAGCAGAGCTCTAAGCTGGGTGCTGCCCAGTGCTTTCCCCATGTAAATCGGGGAGTTCCTGCCCAGATGCCAAATGTTAGAGCTGCCTTTGAGTGCCTGACATTGATTTCAATGGAATACAATTGCTGAAGCTTGATTCTTCCTGAACAAAATGAAAGACCTGAAGCAAAGTTGTGCCTGGTGGAGCCGAGTGTGGTGTAGCAAGAGAAAGGAGGAACACTGCCCTCTGGCTTTTCAGCTCTTTGGAATAGGCATTTTTCACGCCCAGGCTCCCATAGTACTCCAGGAAAAATGCCAGGAAACTCTCAAAGGAACTTAGGGTCAGGGCTGAACCCTGCTGGGAGTGTGCATAGTGAACTAGAAATAGTGCTGGGAGGCAAGAGTACTGCAGAGGGAAAAAGTTGTAACCAGGAAAGCACGAACACTGCAGTGGAGCATGGGTGTTCAGTATCAGCTGGCTCAAGGAGACCATGGATCATGTTGGCTGTCTCACTGTCACTGCAGCAGGAGATCCCAAGACCATCTTTCTGACTGTCTTGACAACTCTCTGCCAAAGGCCCACCCTGTGTGAGAGACTTGAAGTAGTGTAAAAATGAACCCTGTACTTTAATATAATCCTACTGACATAAACACAATCACAAATTTCACATGCCAATTCAATCACAAATGTGATATCCATATTTTCACTCTAATTTAAAGAACATTGAATGATCTTGACTCAAACTTTCATTTACTATAACCAGGTAGGGAAACAGCCTCAGTTTGTAGACAAAATTATTTGTTTGCTTTATCAGAACAGAATAGAATGCAAATTAGTTACCAATATTTGTACAGCACTTAGACTATGAGTGCTTGGACTCTTGGAGTCTCTCCTCTCAAGAAAAGGACACAAAAGACACTGTTCTACAATCTTTGTGTTCCCTCCAGCAGCTTTCCCCGTGTGATGGGTAGGAAGGGGGTCTGGCTGGCATAAGGCCTGTTGGAATTTCTTCTCTTTTACAATGACAGTATCCCCAAATGCCTAATTGTTACCTGACATGTAAGGTGCTGTGTATCTCAGGTGCAGTGCTCAGTCTGCACTCCCAATTAAGTCATTGGGGGCTGAGAGAATGAGAACTTTAAGTAATATCGAACCAAGAACCGGAATAGTTTAAAGTTTATACTATCAGGGTCACTACTAATATTCTTCAGTCTGTGCCTTAGCTGGAAAGGTTCCTTTGGCAATAAACTCAGCATCTCTGCAAGACTCAGAGGCAGAAACTTCAAGCTGACCTACCCAAGTCTAAATTTATTAAGTGGGACCATGTAAGAACAGACACAGCAGCTCTGTCATTGCAAGGTTAAATGTTTAAAATCTAATATACGAAAGAAGGTGAAACACCGAGATGTATTGGGCCAAATGGTACAATTAATCCCCAAAGGAGGACTGAATTCCACATGTCCAGAATCTCTTAAGTGCTACCTTCCTCTCCAGAGACCTCCCATTATGCTGCCTCATGTGTTATTAGTGACATTAGACCTATATCTATGGCCTCTCTCCCTGTCACAGTCCCTACACATCACACACTGACATTGTCCTTTCCTCCTTCATAAGGAATGACATTTTTGACATCACCCTATGAGCAAGGACTAAAGAAACAACAAAGCAGGATGAAAATGCACAGATCCACCTAGTTAGCGATCTGAGAGTTTTGCAGGCAGGTGATGTAGGTTCCTTCTTCACATGGAAGGAAAAAGGATACGTGGAAGAAAGAGTCTCTCCCAGTCTAGGGCACCTGGTGAGAAATCAAGAGTGTTCAGAAACTTCCAAAGTTCATTTCATTCTTTTAGGGCACCGTTACACTTTTGGGTGTTTGAATTAAAAAACCTCCTGGGGCTCCCTTGTTCATTTTGAGAAACTCCTTTCTTATGTGAAACACTTCCCTTGGACATATGGGCATGAGGAAGTGTAAAAAATGTGCAGCCTGGGAGAAAAGTCTGGAAAGGCTGGCTATTCTAGGCATAGGTTTGAAGATACTGAAAAAGACACTGAGGCCACTTCTGCCTTCCTGTTCTATTATTCTCCTTTTCCCCCCTTCATTTTTCCTTGAAAAGAACTTAAGGATAACAATCAGCAGTAACACAAATAGCAGAAAATGACAGATACCTAGAAACTAATAAAGGTGATGCTTTTCTGGGATTGGGCTGGGGTCCATAATAGTGTTAGAAGGTATTGAAGAACCTGACTGCTACATTGCTCTAATCTCTCTATTCAGTTTCTCACTTTAGTTTTCCTTGGTGCCAACACTATACAGGAATGTTATATGTAAAAGAAAATAAAAAGCATTTAGTGCTGCCCAATTTTCTGAGGTTCTAGCTCAGTGTTATATCAGTCTTTACTCAAGCTTCTTCTGGAGAAAGAGCTGAATGATAATTAAATAGTGGGCATGTAAAAAGGAAATGGATAAACAGAATATGTAATGTTTCTCCTGGAATTTTGTTCATTCTTCAGCCATTACCCTCTATTTATGCACAAGCAGGTGAAAGGATGGGTACAAATACGTTCCAGCCTAGACAAAGTAAAATTGATGGAGACTAGAGATGCCAGAGCAGATGAGATCTCTAAGGGCTCAGAAACAAACTCTCTGACATATCCACTCAATATTCATCGAAATGAGCTCAGGAAACTTTGCTCAATTAAAGACTGGCTGTGGGGGAAAGCAGATCCAAGCTGAACTCTGCAGAAGTGTTTTCCTGGACACCTAAGATCTAGGTCAAAGGAGATGTAATTGTCCAAGGGATGCAATATGTTATAATGACATCTTCCAGAAGCAGTGTTCTGGAGTGGTCTGGCTTAATAATGCTCATCTTTCACAGAGTGTTCACAGTGTTTCACTGCAGCGTTAACATCTGTACAGCTGGCTTAGTAGCACAACTGTACCTGGAAATGCAGATTCCCATGGACAAAGTGGACTTTTGACCCTATGAGTCAGTGAATAACAATTAGGACGGATTATTTTCCTAGTGACATTAAATCTGGAATGAATCCATAGAATTCATTGAAATTTCAGCAGTTTTATAGTAGTACAGACTATTTTAGCTTATTTAGTTGTGGTACTGCAGATTTATATTGAGAAAATCATATATCTCATGTCCATTTCATTTGGAGGGAGGAAACCACAGATGAATAGAGCCAGCACTTCTCATCACCTCCCCAGACTCCCCATAAAAGCTCCAGAACAGGCATGACTTGACCAGGTTAAGCAAACCTGTACTGTCATACTAAACAATGCCTTCCCACACCAAGTCATATGGATGGTACCACTGCAATAACATCTTACATTTCTGTAGTACCTTTCATCCCAAAAGAACCAGTGAGAGAACCTGTTTACAGGCTTTGGTGGAATGCTTTGACTCTCTTTTGTTGCACATGAGCATATTAATTAAAGCTATTTTCATAACCAGCACTTGCAGCCCGTTCTGCTTCCCACTGCTGCAAAGACCTTTCCTGGAGCCTACCCAGCTCAGCCTGGAGCTCTGGAAGGCCACATCACCCACTGACCACCCAGCAAACCCCCATGTCCAACTGAAGCTGTGAATGAATGTGAAAGGCTGCCAGACAAGAGCCACACTTTGCAGGTGAAAATCAGCAAAATCTCACTGCCCTATACAGCAAGGCATTAGGTGGGTTGTAAAACCTAAAACAATGGATAAATGGTCTGACATATCAAATATGAAATTGGATGAAGCATATGCAGAGACTTTTCAGTCTGAAGAGAGAATCTAGTTCAGATGGGGGCCAAGCAAAAGCTGAGCACTTTTGTCATGATGCATTCTCAGGTAATGCCGTGAATATCTAACACAGAGAGGAAAATCACTCCTTTACCTCCACTTTTGGTAATAGCTCTCATGACACTGAAGGCAGAATATAATTTAAGTGAATTTGATAACTAACTCTAGAATAAGGGAATTAGAGCCATCAGTAAATTTTTTCACCTCAGAACCTAAACAAATAGAATCAAATTGCTGTCTGGGGTGATCTAATTGAATTCTGTGGATTTACAACCACAGATGAACTTTAAGCAATAAAGAGAAGAATGTAAATGTTTTATTTTGATACTTGTGACATCACAAAGCTAATATAGCTATGCAATGAAAAAAAGATTTCTAAGCACATTTGTCTTATTTAATTCTCACTTATAATCAAAAGTAATTAAATACATCCCATTAAATTGGAGAAAGCAGAAAAGAATGCTGAAGAATGTCACTTCATTTGTGGGACTGAGATGTATTTTGTTGTTTCCTGCTGTTTATCTTTAGCTCTGTGAGCAGGGGTTCACATTTATGTTCAGTTATCAGCTGCCAACCTAGAGCCCATTGGAAGATGCATGTCATTTCCAGAAGGATCTTAATGAACACCACCAGTGGAGAGGCATTTCACACTTGGCAGTTCATCTGTCAGAGCAAGACATAACTTCAAATTATTTCCATGCCCATTCTGCAAGTGTTTGTGGAAGGCAACTGGCACCCAGAAGATAATACTCAGGGAAGACACAAGTTAGAGAGGACTCACTGGGTTCATCAGGAGAGAGCACAGCTCAGCAAGCTCAGTGGTGACACTTGTCTTGCCATTGTTATGCTACAACAAGTTCATCAGGCTAGTGGAAGAAAATGGAGATTTCCTTGCAATGAAGAGCTCAGTGCTGCTAACAGCATTCCATGGCTCTGGGGTGCCACTGCCAAACCTCTGTCAACTACATCGTGGTGGACAGATGATCTGCAGGGAGAAAAAGGGCCCAGACAAGTGCTTGCATCACATAGAAGAGTTAAGAGAGCACCCTTCAGCCTCCATGGGAGCCTGTCTCTTTAGCAGTGTCAGAGTTACAGTCTTCTGTTTCCCTAAGAAATTCTGGAAGTTGCCAAAGCTACTCCAGCTTAAGAATAAGGCCATAAAGTTCATACATGAATCAAGTGGGTGAAAGTGGTAGCACTCCCCTGAGCAGCACTGCCCATGTCCCTCTGGACTGTGTTATCACAGTCTGGCCATGTTCCTCTCTCTCCAGTTTCCCATCTTTTTATCATCTTCCTGCAATTCTTGGATAAGGGGGAGAATGGGATGATAGCAAACAGAGAAAACAGGATGCCTGACTCACAAGCAGGCAGCAGAAACTGAAGTATAGGTGTCTTGCTTTCCCTCCTCAATGGAGAGGCAAAGGCACAAAGAAAGGCATGCATCCACAGAATCTCAGGAAAGGTGTCCATGTGACTGTGCATCTAAGGAAAGGCATGGCTGAGTGTGTCCCCACAGTACCATGAGGTTGTAGCAGGTCTTGAGAAACAGGAGCTCTATAATTCTGGACATGTATCCCAGAGGATTTTTTTCCTTTTCTGCTTGTCACCATGGATATCACTACATCCTTACACTGCAAGTTCACCACTCCCAGCTACCACCAGCTGGTAACTACCAAGTTTGGGGGACATGCACACGCACACACACACACACACACACACACACACTCTCTCAGAGGCACCCACACAGTCACACACACGCTCTTCTTGCTCCCAACAACACTTTGACAACAAGGGTGTTGTGACTTTTTGCTGTTCTAAGAAAATCTATCCATCAGCTTCCCTCATGAAATTTTATTTTCATTAAACTTTTTAATGAAAATTTTCATTAAACATTTTTTTCTGGGGCACTTCTACAAAAATCACTCCATTCTACGAAGAGTTAATGTGGAATGCAAATGAAATATATATTTTAAAGGCTGACAAAGGCATGACAAAGCTGGAGGCTACTGAGCTATAGCTGCTCCTGTGAAGTGTAAACCCACTGCATTGTTTTGCCCCATAGGTTAACCTAGTTCTGAGCCTCACTGGCTGGTAGAAAGGTGAAGCGCAGGGTTTTTGGACATCACAAGATCAGCAAATTTCAGAAAATCATAGCTCAAAGGTGTGGGTGATTTTACACTTCTTCTTTAAGCCCAGATGCTAACCATGCTAAAATGCAAGTTTATTATGCCGCTTGGCAAGATTTCAGTGATTTTATTGAAAGGCCATTTTGTTATGTTTATTAGATTTGTCAAAAAGGCATTTTATGATGTTTATGAGAGCATATAAATTTATGAAACTGTAACAATTTTTTCAAAAATAGCCTTTGCTGGAAATCAAATAATGCAAGTAGTAAAACCTCCCATCAGAAAAATCCAGGCAGAATTTTCTATCAGGCAAGGTACAGACGCATCCACAGAACAATCTGTAAAATACTGTCAATAAAATCCGTTGTAAATGTAATCCATGCTGTAAAGCAGTGGAAAAGATGCTGGGTGCATGCAGGAAGGCTGCAATGCTCCCACCTGGGTGCAGATGTGGCCTTTCTGTCTAATGTCCTTGCCTGACTACAAGTGAGGGCCCTGCTGGTCTTGTTGCCCCAGCTTTTGCAGAAGGAAGGAACAAGCTTCTGCCCTGTGTTTGGCTTTGTGTTGTCTACTGCTGCCCATAATAATCCCTTGTCCCTCTGCTTTCCTGAAAGAGCTGGCTGGGGTTGACATAGTGCACAGGAATGAGCCACAAGCACATCCTCCACCAGCTCTCTGCTCCATCTCCAAACCAGAAGCCTCTTCTGCAGGGCTGTTCTTTCTCTTTGCTGCTGTTGTTGCTTTTCATTTACTGCTGTTCTGTTCTCTCTCCCTCCTACACCCCCTTCAAGTAAAAAGCTGTCTTGTATTTCTGCTCAGAGACCTCTCATCTTCTCCTCATTTTTTTCTTTTGTTCATCCTCTGCAATACCATCAGGATGATGTGAAACACTTGATCTCTTCCTTTTTCTTTCTTCCTTAGGAGGTCAATTTGGTACTCTGCAATTGATGCTCTCCCCTTTCTTGGAGACTGTGATGTGGCAGCAGGACAGGCTGACAATCAGATTAAGCCATTACTGTGGCAGCTGGGATCTTGATCACAGCCATGACAATGTTTCCAAAATGAGGATTTTGGAATGCCATTCCCAAGTCTCTCTTCCCAGGCAGGGGAAGATGTAGCAACAATAAAATGTTTCCCATGCTGCTTCCATTTTGCTGAAGAGCCCTAAAAATTTGGAAAGGTGGTGGGGATGAGAGGTGTGGGGAGGTTAGGCAGGAGAAATCAATGCACTAAGGAGCTGAAAGAGTCAGGATGGGGAGAGAATGAAGTCAGCCCTGCCTGTGTGTCAAGGCACATTGTTCTTACGCTGGAGAAGTTCATCCTGCCATGAATCATAGAATCATAGCATTTCTGAGCTTGGAAAAGAACTTCAAGAGTCCAGCTGTTAACCTAGCACTGCCAAATCCACTGCTAAACCACATCCCTATTTCTGCACTTACCTTTTACAGCTTGCTCTACAATGTATCAAATTGAAACAGACCTAATACTCATACAGACTTAATACCAATAACTACAGAATACTGGAATAAATAAAAAACTAAATGCATGAAAGTTTGCAATTTCCAACTGGTACTTTTTGCACTGTTTTTATGTATTCCAAGAAAACCAGTGAAAATGGTGTAAATGTACTGTTCCTAGAGTGACTGTTGTCTTTTAAACAGTTGCTTTTCAAAACAGACATGATATTTTGTTACTGGAAAAGCAAAAAGAGTGCTGCAACCACAGTATTTAAATTTCAAAAGCTTTTCATTAAGTAAGGCCCTGAAGGGCAGAGAAGGGAGCTATTTGAAAGCAGAGCACAGACAAGGGAGGTGTGATCACTTTGTGTAGGCAGAGAGTTGTCTCACAGGTCATCACTTCACCAACAACCCCTTGTGGACCTGCTTTGTCTTGCACTCCTGGTGAGGAGGTGCAGCTCGCTGTTCCCCCTCATTCCACCAGGGGACACGTTCAAAGCACAACGCCAAGATGAGTCCCACAATAACCTTACTAGACCTAAACTCTGATGATGCCAAGAGTGTGACTGTGACAGTGACCAGCACAGGGGTATTTAATCTCCTTCCATTTCCACACATCTTGTTTTGGGAAATATACCTCATAAAATGACATGGGAGCTGAAAGCTGACAGTGTCCATCAAATAGCAAAGTGCCTTGTTTATTGCCCACGCTTTCCCTAGCTGCAGTAAACTTGGATGCCCATATTAAGTATTTATCCATCTGAAAGTGCTGCACTGTCATTAGTTTAATTGAGGTGCAGGCATGTACCACAGTGATTGGCCTGGAAAGTACGAAAATGCAAAAGGCTGGGAGAATGGGAATGGTAAATAAGTGACAGTGTGCAATTATTATGCAAATTTTAGAGGAATGGTCATCACCAAATGAAACTTCCTTGGTGTGGATGCTGCTTTCAGCAGACTTAGAATCCACAACCCAAACAGGTTGAAGAAACTGCCTGATTCTTTTGGCCTAAAATGATATCAATTACAGGGCTCACAGAACACATTTGTGTGCCTTCCCTCATCCTCCCTGTATAACCCCAATATACACCTGAATGTGAAGTCTACCACCACCATCTTGAGCACTCTTTTACTGTAGCTCTACAGCAAGTTTATGCTTTTGTTTAAAGATCATCCTTGTCTGGGTCTGTCCAGGGTTTTTGTTTGTTTGTTTTTCCACAGGGGAGAGATCCTAGGTTTACAGAAATTTTACATTCTTGTAGCCCTGACTAAATTAGGACAAGACTCCTGTCTTCCACCAGCACAGGTCACAGCACCCAAGTTTCTGCACCAAATATCAGACACAAAGCCTTGGGGAAGAAGGTGGTACATGAAACACTGACAGAGACCTTGTTTACAGACTCAGAGTTTTCTCTCCCATTTTTGCCAGTTTTATTCCATCCTTGTTGCAATGAGCTATATCCTAAGTACATCCTCTCCATCATTTTAGTATATACTCCTATATCTCCAGGTCACTCGCAGCGTGTCTGATCAGCCTGCTTTTCCTGGGTGTATGATGGTCTATGAGTCCTGGATGACTCCTCATTTTCTGGGCAAGAAGATTGAAAGGTGTGAAATAGTGCATGAGATTTCGAGTATGTATTCACAGGCTACTTTTGGGTACATGCACCATTAGCTGAATCCCATTAGCTTGGCCCTTGATCCAACAAGAGCCTACAGGTAAGCAGATGAAACAACCCTGGCATGAAGAAATATCATATGGGATATCAGCAAGAGGCCAGGTAGAAAAGCACAAAGTATAGATGTGTCCACACAAAACTTTATACACTGTGGCTCATCCAAAGATTTTTACACAAGCCACTTTTTAAATAAATCCAGTGTATCAAAAGTGAACATTGACTTGCTGTAGTTCACTGTGTGAATTCAAAGTGCTTCAGGTTTGTAAGGAGAGGGTAGTACAAAAGCACAAATAGAATAAGCTGGCCATTAGGTGGCATTTGTCATGTGGCTGTGAATAACTGAGGCAAGCACGTGAGCAGCACAAACGAGAGAGCCACAAAAGAAAGGAGGATCAGAGGGAATGTTAGAGCTTCTTCCTCTTAAGAATTTATTTAACCCACTGGCTGCTCATTTGTTTAATTAGGAATAAAAGATTACGGAAAGACCTCCATAGTTCTTGGATGATACATTGAGAATACCTTAATTCAGCACTTTGGATTGGTACCCTTTGAACCGAACATTACTTTGGCATAATCCCAGTGCCTTCTACCAAGATTCTCCCCATTACAATAGAGCTGACTTTGCCCTCTCTTCCTGGGGCCACATAACTGTGCTCAGTAGTTATGAAAGGAATGTATGAAGCAGAAATTAAATAGAAAGAACAGTATGACTGCAGCTTCATGAATTTTACTCCAGTCCAAATGAACTTGGAAAGATTTCTAGGCAAGCTTTTAAAGTCAGGGAATATTAAGGCATCGGGTTTTTTGAGTCTATCAGCGCTGACACTGATTTAGTATTTTCTGTATCACTTTAAACACAAGAATTCATAGACAATCCGTCAGAATTTCAGAGGAGACTGTCCAAGCATTTTGAGGTCACAAATGTCTTGGAAACCAGATGTCCTCAATATCTGTGTGTTGTTTGCAGGTCAGAAGAGTTTCTTGTCCACTGAGAACCTCGCTTTGCCTCTGGTAACGTGATAGGGATTACTTGACCAAAGAGAATTGCTTCATACATAGAGGTATTGCCAGAACTGGTGAAGACCTGGGATCTTCTGAGGTTTGGAGCATTGTACACTGTGGGAACAACTTTACTGCACTGTGCTTTAAGGCCTTTGGAAAAGAACCAACACGGGTGAAAAAAACCCCATGGCTCTGAGGGGCTTGATCACCCCTCCCCTGTGCAGTTTGCACAACTCGTGATGGGATGGCAGTGGGTATCTGCCAGCTGAGTCCCACTTTCCCTTTCCTTCCACCTGTGCTGCCCCAGATAGGTTTGCATCTTTTCCCTGAGTCTGTGCAATCCTCTGCCTGCACACCATGGAGCCTTGATGCTCCTGTAAGATAAGCAGAAGGGTATGTGAGAGGCTGGATGGGTTCCAAACCACTCCCGGGGCAGCTCAAAGCAGAGCAGCTTGTGACTCACGAGATGGCAGCGTTCAAAATACCTGGGCTCCCCTGAGCCAGGGGCTTGACTTCCAACAGGGCCATTCCCAGTTACCTACTGCACTCCACATATTTTCCTGCTTCTAATGCTTTAGATAGGACGTCACATCCTGAAGCTGTGCCTGCTTTGTATGCCTACAGCATGTTTTGAAGCACTATTGGTGAAAGCTGGGTTTTCCCCACTGATTCTCAGTAATGTTTGCACCAGGAATAATCCAAATATCTAACTGACAGGAATCCTAGACGTTCTGGGGAGTAAATTTTCTGGGGAGGTATTCAATAGATAAGATATGCTGCTATGTATATATCAATATTTACAATTTCTAGGACGAAATCTGGAGTGTCACCAAATAAGTGGAAGAAAACACACATATTTTGACAGTGCTGTGTAAGCACTTTGGGCCTCATTTCTAATTTATAATGTGCTTTGGGATTAAAGGTGTCCTATAAATGTAAGATAATTATTAGTAACAGTATCTCTGCAAATCCCAAAACAGTCAGCTAGGAACAGATACAGGGTGTTCTGCATGTTTGTCAAACCAAACAGAACCACTACAGGGGAGTATTTCTTGTCTTTTATTAGAATGAAGCAGAGAAACAGTATGAACAAATATAATTAAAAATACCTTCTGGATTACATGTACCCTGATTGCTCTTGCAAGCCAGATATCAAATTTTGCACTATTTTCTAGGGGTTGATTTTTACTCTATAGTTTTCATCTGATTTTACAGTCAGCATTACTTCAAGCTTATTACATTTGTAACACAATACAAAATACAACATCATTAATTTAATTTTATTTACGTTCCAGAGTTATTCAGCTGGAATAAATTGAGCACAATTTGATTGAAATTGTCCTGCAGGACTGACTTTAGGCACATTCAGCAAGAGTGCTTTATAAATAATGACAGCATTTAGTACACAAAAGACACCCTCTTGAACTGGAGGATTTTCAGGAGCTGTTATCCAATGAGGGAAAAGCAGCAATGCCAAGCATTGGGCTAAGCTGAACACTTCTTCTCTGGAGCCCACTTCTAATTGCATGTGCCTTCAGAAGAGACCTTGGCTGGAGAGCATGATGACCACACACATAGAGCTCCTACAGAAAGCAGTTCCTAACTTGAGTGTTTCACTGGCACAAAAGCATCAGCACTCTGTCAAACTCTTCAAGTGATGGAAAAGGAATAGGGAGATCAATGTTTTGTAGTGCCCCTCAGAAGTCCCAGTGAATGACAGGTAAGCTGTTGTGAAGACACTTTGCAGAACCAAACAGACCATCCCTACCTTCCAGGTGTATGGAAAGGGCAGCAGGTGCATCTGGGCACACAGGGCAGTGGGTTGTTTCTTTGGGTCCTGTTTGTCAGTGTAAAAGAGAGTGGCCACACGGTTGGCAAGCTTTTCATAGGCAACACAGTACAGTAGTGTTTTCAACAGAGATTTGGAAAGATAATGAGGGTATTTTGCTGCTCTTTACCAAGATTCTTCTCAATAGCAGCAAGGAAAAAAGTCCAGAAGTTGTTTCTATAAAAATGTTAACAAGTGAGAAACAGAGACTGACAGAATGATGAGAAGGAGACAACATTGTCATAGCAAAGGAGAGCTCTTTGGCAGGGTGGGAAGAGGCTTGACAGGAAAGACAAATAGCTTGTGTTTGATGGAGTAAAGAAGAGGAATGTAGTAGAAAGGAGCAAAGAATGTGTAAAATCCTCAAACTGATGGATTAGGAGGATGATCTTTATAGCAATATTTTGCAGGGATGTGCACAGACTGAAAATACACTTGGCAAGACCAAAGAGAAGGATGTTCCAGTAATCAAAATGCAAGACATTTGGATTTTAGCCAGGCTAGATAACGCCATCTGATGCTTTTTAATAGGAAGACTAGACTATTAGCAGCAACTTTCTTATCTTGCCTGGAAGTGAAAGGAAGAACTTTGAATTAGTTTTTCCTTCTGATTATCATTGGGTTTTGTTCCAAATTCTGACAGCCTGCAGCATCCATGAGACATTCCCATTCACATCTGTGGGAGGACATAGAATTATTCTGATTGGAAAATACCTTCAAGATCATCCAATAAGTCCAGCCATTAACCCAACACTGTGAAGTCCAACACTAAAGCATGTCCTTAAATGCCACATCTACACATCTTTCAAGTAAGTTTAGGGATGATGACTCCATCACTTCCTTGGGCAGCCTGTTCCAATGCTTGACAACCCACTTGTGAAGGTTGAGGAATCTTTGGTGTCTTGCCACCTCTCTAACTGAGCTTGTGTAAGTCCTGAATGAGAGTTGGAAGATATTACTGTTAGGACAGGTAAGTGAGATTTGTTGGTGCTGATTTGGTGGTGTCTAATAGGTGGGCACTCAAGGTCAATACTGTTATGGAACTAGCAGAAGAAAAAGGGAATTTTGTTTCAGACCACTGAGATATTTGTGATCCTTCAGTGAGATATTTGATTATGAAGGAACAGAATTGCTATGCTATACCAAACAAATGGACCATATAGTTTAATAATCCTGCTGTGTCAGGGCCTGTAGAAACAATTCAGATTAAGTACAAGGAACCTAGCAGAAGACAAGTAGGGAATAACTTGCCAAAAGGCGAAGTTTCTTTTTCATTCTTATCAGTTAGCAACTCGCTTAGGCCCTGAAGCAAGAGGGCTTCCATAACAAAAGAAAATATGTATTGTACTTAATAAGAACATCCCCAATTACATTATCCATATAAATGTCTAATCCTTTTATTTAAATCCTACTAATCTCTTAGGCTTAATGTTATCTTATGGGAATGAGCTAATTAGGTATTGTATAAAATGTATTTCCTTTTAACAGTTTTATATATGCTGCCTTTTATTTCCATTGAATGTTCCCTTGTCCTTGTATTCTGGGAGCATGAATACTATTTCTCCCTATTTCTCCTTCTTTCTACTACCCACATTTTTCACATCCCAGTCAGGAACCTCCTCTCTGATGTACAACTTCCAGTGTTTCCAGATGTTCCCCAGTCAAATACCACATTCAGATCACTTTGCAATTTCTGCCTCTTGTATCTCAGAGCCTTATTCATCTTTGCCAAACAGAAACCAGAGCAGGGAGAAAGGATTGTGCCATTGACCCAACCAAAGGCATTACCATGATTCCAGGCTGGTTTAGCCAATACTCTGAGCAGACTGGCATTATCTGCAAATTTGAGCACCCCATTATGCCTTGAGCAGGAGAATCCACTGCACTCTCACAGTTCTTTTCCTGAGGCATTACAGTTCCTGGAAAACCCTGCAAGTGCCTGGGTGCTCTCCACCACCACTTCCAGATGCACTGTCCTATGCCTGCTCATGCAGGATGCCTCTGCCATTGCTCCAAACAGTTAAATAGTAGCCGTGGCAGGGATTAAGGAGGTGTCTTGCTGCCAATTTTCACCAACTTTAAAATTGAATGCTTATTCCTATGCTTTGTTTCCAGTCCTTTTGCCCAGGTGTTTGATGCTTCTTCTTCTCACCTTTTACCAACCTTGCCTTTTTAACAGTAACTTTGTGTGGGAGGGTTGATACATGTTTTTAAATGACCAAATAAAATCTGACAATTTGTTCACATCCCGTACAACCCTGCAGTGGTACTGAAGTCATGATAGTACAGCTTAGTTCTTACTAGACTGCATGGAGCAAAATATAGAAATTGTGAAGGATTTCTATATTCTGGATTCAGTACAATATTTCTTCTGGCACTCACCCAAGCTTCTCCACATTGATTTTTTTTTTCTCAGAGCTTATACAGGAAGCCAAAAAACCTTTACATTGAACCCAGAAGTAAACTGATCACAAGCCAAAGATAAGTCCTCTCTCTGCAGCTATCTGAACCATTATAGCAGCATTTATTGAGTGCCTTTATTTTTCTGGTTTTAATCTGCACAGTGCTGACAGCTCCAGAAAGATCTTAATGGACTTCAATAGTGATGCAGCGCTCAACTTATATATAGCACCTGCCACACCAAGGCATCCCAGTAGACTTCCCAAATAATAGAGTTTAAAGCTTCTGCTTTCATAAGCCAAAGGCAAGGCTCAAGAGAACAAAATTAGGTTTAGCTTTTAAAATATTGACAAACTTGACATTATTAATTTCAAGAGGTGAATTCATCACTGCTGGAATCGATTGCAAGGGAGAAACCAGGGAAGGATCAGCAGAGATAGGTCACAGCCATACACCTGCATGGGAACCCAGGAATGAAAACCTTTGTTCAATTTGCAGCAATTGCATGTTTACAGCTGTTTAACCCACTGCAATTAAAATCAGTCCAGAAAAGCAACAAGAAGTCTGAAGTCAGACTTGCTCTATGTCATTTTGAGCTTTCATGCAGTACTGTCTATGCTATTAGTCTCAAAGCATTCTACAACTTTTAAGAGGTTACATCTCCCTAAGAGCAAAAGCATTAAAGGCATTGCAAACCTAGACACATAAAGATCAAGTGATCTGTGGCAATTAATTCATAGTAGTACCAATAGCAGAAACTCAGGAACTCAGATTCTTGGATTCTTCATCTATCACTTAGTCAACAAAGCTTCCTGAAACTCCAAGAGACCAATGTGTTCCATGAATGACTTCTCTTTCACTTTGGTCCTAATCCTAAGAATGGATGTATAGGTGTTATTAAGGCTAAGATATCATTAATAACTGAAGCTTTTAACTGGTATAAAGCAGGTGTCATTTCCTTTCATCAGTAGGATTTCAAGCTTTGAAAGACAAGAAAGCAGAAGAACCAGATCTTGTGTTTTCCGAGCAGACCAGTCTTTCAGGAATAAATTAAACATGTCAGAAACAATTTGCAGATCACCTGAAGAAAGAATACAAGGAGATGATGAAATGTTTAGAACATTTATAAACACATTTAAACAGAACCTGGTAAAAGATTTTACCTCATTTCAACAGAATAAGAAACCTATTTCCTAGCTGTCTGCATGAGCCGATGGAAACTGCTTCTGAATGGTGACTACAAAGTTCAAAACAGGTCACACTTTCCAGCAGGAAAAAGGGCACATTCTTACTTAGTGTTACAACTAATATATATTTATTTTTGGTTCCATATCTTTCAAAGTTAAATGTGTCTTCAATTAATTACAGCTATTTTCTTATTCTCGAGTTACTTATCACATGTCTAATAAATCTATGAGCACCAATCAGTGCATCAGGCTACAAGCTCCCATTTGAAACTCCTTAAATATTTTTTTAATAATGGCAATAAATGTTGTTGATTCTGACAGCATAAGTAACTGCATCTTACTGATATTATGCAGAACTGAGCTTGGAATAAGGCATTTTTATTTCTCTGCTGTAAGATTGTCCTCCATGATTTCCAAACCATTCTCAGACATTTTGCTGGCAGGCAAAAGGTGACATGTAAAATCAGCTACTGGAAGGAAATGGTATGACTGGGCAAAAAGTATGCACAAAAAAAGGCAAAAAGAGCTCTTTTCTGAAAGAGAAAGTTTATAACCAAACTCAATGGAAAAAAATAGTCTGGGCATTCAAACTATTCTTATCATCCCAAATGGGAGCTCCATCCTTCCCCAAGGTCATTCTCACTTTCTGCTTCCTATGAAGTCCATTTACAGTCTTCTTCTGAATGTTTATTGAAGGTGTGAAGAGGGAAGTATCTCTGACTGAGCTATGTCTAGCTAGGAACCAATTTGCACCTTTCACCTAATCCACAAATTTGCAGCATCACTTCTTTACACATATGGGCAGAGCATTTGACTGTGGAAACCAAAATGCTAACTTGGTGCCCTTGGGCTGTCCTACTTTTTTTTTTTTTTTTGCTGTCAGGACAATACAGCTGGGTAAGCCAGATAACAAATATCAAAGGCCCAGTTCTGTCACTTTATGAAAATATGGGAGTACCGTCAGTGCTATCCAATGAAGAAGGTACATCTTTGGATTAAACAGATCCAAAATATGAAGTATTAGTGGATTTGGATGAGAAAGTGATGAAGAGATATGTCATCCCAAATGCCTAAGCCTCACAAAGATACAGCATAAAACATGAGGCACAGTCAAGCTCTCCTTGGTTCATGCATTAGCCTGCATGAGCTGGGAAAGGCAGTATAAGAAAAAAAAGTGTATGCTACCTTTCATATCCAAAGCTGGGGCAAATAGTCATTAAGAAGCTGTTGATGCTGGTACTGATAAAGGAGGAGACCAGTCTAGGCTGGGTCATGGAACAAAGGACCAGACAGCAAAGAGGACAAAGAATACTCAGTAGTATTATATAGGGATGACAATATCTAAAAGGGTGGCACTTCCTGAGAGACACTGCCCCCCAGGCAGAGAGTTTGGTGGGGGACTGAGAAGCAGCTTTAGCACCTTGCAGGAAGGAGAATGAATGATCACAGCTTTTTGCTAGGTTTTGTCCAGGGTTGGCATGGCATGAGACAAGAAGAGAGGGGAAAGGAAGTTTAATAAATGGGTACTTTAGCCTGGGGCTTTTAGTGGTTTTGTACCTGTAGAGGATTTGATGTGTTTCATTCAGGAGCCCAGTACTTCTGGGCACTGTCACAACATAACCTACATAGGCAGTTCTGCCTTGATAGAGTTACCAGCCAGGAGCAGGGAGCCAGAAGAGATCAATATATAATGTGGGAGTCATCGGCAAACCACCTGCTTAGCCAACGTCTCGCAGCCTGTCGCCTGAAATAGAATACAGGAGACTAACATGGTGCAAGAGATTCTGCAGTAAATAACTATGGATTAAGCTACAGCTAACTACTGGTAGTTTCTCTCTCATCCATTTTTGTACTGCCTTACCTATGGCTGCTGTCCTCATGCATTTTACTTCAACCTCCAGAAAAAGAGAAATCTAGACACAGACCTTTTGCAGGGGTATAAATTAGAGCCTAGGTTTCAGTGTAAGCTGAACCCAAACTGGACACAGTTGAAACCTAGACAGCAGAGTTTAATTTTAGTAGTCCTTCAATGCCATCACATCTCCTAAGCCTGTATTTTCCAGACTCTATTGCCCCTCCTTTTCCTCCAGGTTACTAGAAGCCACCTGCTTGTTTCTAGAAAAGCTGAAACCCAAAATATAACCCATTGCTTCACTGCTCAGAACTCTTCAACAGCCTGGAAAGACACTACCTGAGTGGGCTTCTTGCTGGGCTGTGTGCTCAGTCCTGGGTGCTCGCTTGTGAGAGAAGGGGGAACAATGTGGTTTGGGTAAGCACACTGACACCTGCATGGGTGTCATGACACAGATGAAAAGAGACGTGGGAAGATGGCAAAGAAAAGGCTTGGGAAGATGTATGTCCTGCTTTGGGGCAGGTTAAACAGAATTACACCACCTCACTATCTGCTTTACAAGGCAATGTACCACCACAGCAAGAGCTGCCATTAAGCTGTCCCAGAGCAAGGTGACTGACAAGGCACATCAACAAGTGTTGATACAGGATCAAAGCAGAGAGAGCAGAGTCCTTGTGAGAGCCCTTGGCAACAGGGGGACCAAGAAAAAAAGAATAGACCTTGGGACAGATTGTGTGATTAAGTGGAGCTGGAGATAATTGTGTTTTAAAGATCTCCTGGGGAATGGGCTCAGAATAAATGCAGCAGCAGAGCTGGATCTGTAGCTGTGTATACAGCAGCTGATGCATTTTTCAGCATAAGACAGGAATTGGAGAACCATGGTCTACATGAGTTCATTTCTGTTGAGCAGGTCAGTGTGCTGTTAACCAGATGTGCTGATACCAGTGATGCAACATTGTCCCACCCAGGCCATTACAGGTCCCAGGGCTATACTGAATGAAAACATTGACAGGAATACTAGTCTCCAAAGGTTATTGTTCACAGTCTGCTATTTGAAAATAATGCAGAAAGCTGGAGAAGAAATAATCTTTAACCGTCTTCTGGTTCTTGGTTTCAACACTACCTGGATGTTCACCCTCTTTATTCCTTATTCCTGACTGGGTGCCTCCTTTTTTTTTTTTTCTTTTTTTTTTTTTTTTCTTTTTTTTTTAATCAGAGGACAGACTTGCAACAAGCTCTGATATTCACAAGCAGGATGAATGTCCAACAGCTGCCAGCTAGCTCTTCCTATTCATTCATGTGATGATCAGCCAACAGGTGCTGAAATCTGTTGCCCATGCATGTGTACAAACTAGCAAAGCTCTGAACTCCCTAATGGAGCCGTCTCCTGATCTTCTCATAGCTGTTATGCATCCTTACTGTGTTCCAGTAAAGATGAGCTGCTACCAGTGGGCTTTGCTAGCAACATGACCATGCCTTCAGTACACCAGATATGTGCAGTAGCAGCAGCTCAAAATACGAAAACCACTGGCTCCCAGGTACTTAGATTTCAGCATTTTACTTCTGGAACCAGAGCAGTGCAGTCTGCTTTTCTTTAAAAAGAGATACCCAGCTTTCACTTTCGGCAGTACAGCCTCCCTTGTCTGGTTGCTGGAGCCCTTTTACCCAGTGCAGCCAAGGGCTGGGTGAACCACCCTGAGTGTGAGACCAGCTATAGCCCCTCTGCAGTAAATCAGGATTGCCAGAAAGTGCAGGAGTAGAAGCGAGAGAGTCACAGCATGTGGCCTTCTGGAAATAGGGAGGTGATGGGCCCATCCCAGAAATGCAGAGACAACTCTGAGAGTGAGTAATGGCTATCAACACCTACTCCCAGTCATGTTCCTGAAGGACTTGTGACACCTTCTGATCCCAGAAGAGAATGAACTTACTTGGTAATCAAAGTCGGTAACAACAGTACTTCACTAATAAGCACATGCAGCTCACACCTCAGAGCTGTTGTCTATAAATTCCTTTAAAACATAGTAGAAATTCCTGAATAGAGTTTTTCTTTGATCAGGACAGCAGAAAGCTTTCTTCCTGAGTGAAATGATTAGGCCTGGACTGACACAGTCTTAATCCAGCCTTGACTATGGATAACAGAATTGGAAAACAAAGCAGTTTGTCCCATATCCCATTTTGAGGTGTTGAACTGTCACATTTTTTCAGAAATAGAAGTCATTACAGACAAAGCCACTCTGACACTTCCCTTGGTCTTTTTAAACCTCTCATGTTAACCACTGCTGGGGGGGTTAATAAAGAAATTAATAAACTCAGCAGGTAACACAAGTGACAGTCCCAGCAACACAGACAAGCTTCAGGCAGCTAATTGTGACAAGTAAGGGCTGGAGGATCCCTGCTCAGAAGTCTCTCTGTTTTTGTATTGCTTGCTAAGACCTCACTGATAACTTCTTCTTTCCTATCCTCCTGTTACTCCTTTCTCCATTGCTATGGTTTCTCCCTGTGGTATTTCACTGAACTATTTTCAGCTTGCTAACCATTGACCTGCCCCATGTTCCACCCCTTCCCGTCAGCAGCCTTCAAGATGTGCCCTGTAAGCTGTTCCTCTGTTGAAAAGTTGTCTGTAAAATGCAATAATCTTCCTAAAACTGATATGCAAACCCCAACAGTGGTTTATTCGTTCTCTCCTGCATGCCTGGTTTAGACTTACAGGATCACCCAGTGTTTCATGCCTGTGCCAGCACTTGGCTCCCCACCTGAGTGTAGGCATTTGCACTGGTCTTCTGGCCAGACTCTTACTCCACTCACACCCTCAATTTATCCTACAAATCCACCCATTTGGAGCCCATACAGGCCAGACTCACTGCTGAAGTCAAAGATGCATTTGAGTTGCTGGAATGGTAAGCTGACCTTCAGAAAGTGAAGAAGCTGCAGTGAGCCCATTTCCATCTCCTCTCCCCACACTGAGACCTCTACCTCCCTCACCCATACACAAACACTGACAGCCACTTTCCCTCCCACCTGCTCTTAAGAAATCCTCCCTCTCACAGCAGCTGTGCGACTCTGGGGCCACCAATGTACTTGGTGTGTTACAGGCTATAAAATCTGGGATGGAGAGTCCCAAAGACTTTGGGACTTTGGGACAAGGTTTGCCATGCCTGCTGCTCCGGGTAGGAAAAGGATGGCTGCTCCTTGTACTATGGGGAGATAGCATCTCCCTGCCTCCACCCAGCAGTGCCCCCACACCATGCAGACCATTCCTCTTTCTGCACTGCTGGTACCATCGACAGAGTTGTGCAGGAGCAAAGGAAGGATCAGCAACAGGGGTTTCCCAGCTGCTCCCACTGGAGCTTGTGGTCATGAAGTTCAGGTGCTGCAGCCTGTCTCACATCCAGTCCGGTCTCCACTTTTTGTCCCAGCTACAATGTTGCTGCACAGACCAATTTCTTTCTCTTGCAGCTGGGCCAAGGTTTGTCACCATGGCTGGTATCTTGTCAGAAGCATCTCCCTAACTACTGCTTCACTTCCAGACTCTGAGTTCTAACTCCCCCAGTTCCCTGGAAACCATCCTCTCATGGCTTGCTGCTTGGATTTCTCATCTGTTGCTTTGCTGTCTGGGTTCTCCTCAAATTTCTCAACTGACTGAAACAAAATGTGGTACCCCAGCTTCAGTGGTAGCCTGCTAGTGAAATGCTTTGCAGTTTGACAGAGGGGGGTACAGAAATCCCCTGCTGAGTTTCTAAGGAAAATTTAAAGCCTCAGCATTCTCGTTGCCTTCAACAAGCACCATTTCCTCACTCTCCAGAAAATACTCCAGCTCCTCCAAAGTGGAGTAGCAGTTCTGTCCTTCAGGTGAAGACTCCTTCAGATCTCAGTGTTTTCAGCCCAGGGAGAGGAGAGTAGAGTACACTGCCCCAGGTATGTTACTGCAAGAGGCAGGACAGGATTCTCCAGCAGCTCCTCACCAATTCACCTCCTTCTCAGTATCTGTTCAAGGCCAGTGGCTCTGGCCTGGGGAGCACTAAGCTGGTAAGGGCCACCACCTCCTCCAGCCTTTCCTGCTTGTATGCTGCCATCACCTTGATGTGACAGGCAGAGTGTGAAACACGTGGGGCTCTCTGGAGGTGAGACTCCCCACCTGGAGTCAGAAGGTGACACACATTTAACAGGATGGGCAGAAGGTTTGAGGACCACCACAAGCACTGGTCAGCCCAGCAGATGCTGCTGTATGGTGTGATAGCTGCGGTTGGCTGCACAGCGTTCCTGCAAGTCTAGAAGTCTGCCCAGTCATTTCCAGCCCACAGCTGGAGAAATGCATCTCAGAGGAACAGCAAGGGAACTGAGCACAAATGTGGTAGCTCAGTTACATGGCATAAAGGAAATCTGTCAGTGTGCACACAGCAGGGGAAACTGTGCCATGGGTACAACTGTTAACACTTTAAACTTGTTTTATAACAGCATCAGACAAATTTGAAACAGCTGCTCTGTATGCTCTTCATTTCCAGTTGCAATGTATTTTTATTTCCTTGCTGTAAAAGAAATTGGTGCTGCTGCTGTTTACAAAATTACCCACACGGCACTTATGACTTCTGATCTTGCTGTGATCACATGGATACCATCAACTGTAGGATCAAGGCTTGCTCTGCTAACATTGGTACCACAGCCCTGGAAAAGCTAAATGCTGGATACATTATGGAGGGGAGCAGGCAGGGGCAGCAAGGGAGAACTGTCAGCTCTCATTTCACATTCTCTAAGACCTTTTGTCATTGAACTACCCAACACTTTCTCATGACGCCAAGCAATTAAGCCTCCCTGACACTGGAGTGTTTATGAGGGAATTACTGCCCATCTCAGCTGTGCTCAGAAACACCAGGTCAGAAGTCAGAGAATTAATAAACCTGTTGAGGTACCAAGAAATATGTTCATTTGCTGCATCCCTCGGGCTGACATCTTCAGAGCAGTGGAGGAAAGAGCAGAAATGGTTATATTCAAATAGATTACCAGGGGCAGGCACCTTCCAATCTAATGAAGGTGAACTTTTTCATATTTATACAAGATGAGAGTTTTATAATGCTTCTTTATCTGTGTTGCAGTAGGACCCAGAAGACATAGGTACAGACAAGAACCCTTTGCACAAGGCATTATGAAATTCCTGAAGACAGGTAAAGAAAACAGAAGAAATATATAAATATTACTAATATTCTACCTTTCCATTTGACCATATTATTTCAGCCTAAGCTGCTTTTTGAAATGGAAGGACATGTACAGTGCTTTATTCATTTTTATCCCTGCAATTTATAAACCAGAAGCTGCAGCAATGATTTGAGATACTGCTGTTAAGCAAATCTGGACACTGTGGCAGAGGAAGCAGGTGCTGGGAGGTGTTTGTAGGAGCACCCAAGGCATGAGTTCTGCAAGAGAGACTCTGCATCGGTTGCTATATTGGGAGTTGAGCAATGTGAATGCTATTACTGAATCTGCAGGTGCCTTCTTGTGTGACCTGAGGCAGCTTGTTTCACTTTCCAAAGTTGCTTTCCTCCTGGTAAAATTGCTGTCACAATGCTTACTTTTTTTTTTTTTTTTCTTTTAAGAAGTACTGGAGATTTGCTAAAAAGAACATTCAAAGGCTAAGATTGGTCTTTGCTGAGTCTGCTGTCCAGCACCAGGAAATGCCTAGCACAAATTCAGCATCATTACAGATTCATAAGTCTTCTTTCTGAAAATAATGGAAGTCTCACTTATATAGAACATAGAACCATTGCATCATTTAGGTTGGAAAAGACCTTTAAAATCATTGTGTTCAACAGTCAACCCAGCATTGCTGCTAAGCCATGTCCCAAAGTACCACATCTACACATCTTTTAACATCTGCAGGTTTATTTTTGTGTGACTGATTTCAGTGTTAGTTGCTGTCACCGTACTGTGTGAGGTCACTACTCAATTTTGTTTTCTAGGCATCCTCACTCCTTCTACTAAATTATGTCTAATATTCTGATTTTTTATTTGAAATACATTATCTGGCATTTTTAGACTAGCCTAGAATGTTTGTTTAATTGCACTCCAATTTTTCTATCTGTGCTTTTTTCCAAGTGCCCTAGATTACATAAGGGGCAGGAAGGGGAAGAAATACATGTCTGAAAAAATAGAAGTATTATTAATTGCCTCTGGGTTAGTCATAATAATGTAAATTGCGACTGGTTAAGAATTTTCTCTTTAACCTTGGACCTTCCATCCAGCCATTAATTGCAAAGAAATAGCACTCTCTTAGTCACAGTAATAGCAACAGCAGCAGTTTTGCATTTCTAAAACAACCATCCAATAAAGATTCCTTTTCCAGAGTGCCCATGAGATTGTTTCCATTTGAGAAAATGAAACTGAGGCACAGAGAGACTTCAAATAATCAGAAGAATGTCTAAGTGCCAACTCCAAATTCTGTGTTGTAACTATTTAATATTGTCCTTTAGTTTTCAAGCTTATGTTTTATGTTTTAAAAAGACACAGCTACAAAACCTCCTAATCTGCATGACTCACAAATTCATAGATCATGGCTGATATTTTGATATTTTTTTTTTGCTTTGTCAACACAAGCAATGTTGAGAGCCAAGATGAGCTCATTTTGCTTTCTTTAATCTGGAGACTTCCTTGGAGCAGCAAAGAAAACTGAGTTGGATTCATTGAGGCCAAGCCAGAGGCTAAGGTGTGGGCACCGCTCTCTTCAGACAGCTTGCACTGACACCTACCTTAAACTAAATGAGTAAGCAAAGGCTGAGGCATTCAGCTGGATCACAACCTGCCAGGCCAGGTGCATACAAAACCCAAGGTATGTGTTTCAAATGCAGAAAATGAGGTGGGCTATGCAGCAAAGAGCAGGCACTTGCAAGCCTGGCAGTCCTCAGTCCCCCCCAGGGCAGCCTTTGGCACAGATCAGTCACTTCTGGGATCAGATCTATGTTGCTGACTTGCTGCAGGTTAATGCCTTCGTGGTCTGCAGTCTGTGCCCTGGGCTGTAGTGAATCATCATAATTGTTCACTTTTATTGTTTGCTATGGCTAGAGCTCAGACATGTCCTCTCCACTGCCCTTTCCCACATGCTCACTTTATTTCACAGCCTCAGTACAGGTTTTAACAAGAATGATCTTCCGAAAGAAAAGACTTCACTAAGAATATCTGCCTACTGAAGAGGAATTAAAAAGTGGTGATTATTTCAATCAGTTCAAGAGTCTCTCAAACAGACTGGCATCACGAGTCACTTTTATCATTTCATGGTAATTTAGATCTCAAGATGAGAAGGAAGATGTACAATACTTGTGACATTCTCCACCTGCTCCACTTTATAGTTGTGCACATGTATTTCAGTTAGGCAATCATGTTTATACTAAAATAAACCACCCCCAAATGTTGTGATTATACAGAGGTACAACCTTTTCTAGCATAGTGAGAAAAAAAGGGGAGCTCTTGAGAAACAATGGTATTTAATTGATGCCTCTAGATTTGGTGGAATTGTGCCTCCTGATTCTGTGAGGTCTATTACCTCATCTAATCCTGCAATGGGGTCCTGCTGACAATGAGCTAGAAATGAACCTCAGAGAGAGGTTAAAATCAGACTTTACCATAAGAACACTTTCTGCATATGTCCTAGGTATTTATCTCCTTAGAGAGATGTTTCTATTTTTTACTAAATTCTGTGTGTCCTGCTAGCAAATACCTTCTATTTTTGGGGACAATTTTAAGTAAGAATATATGATTATAATCTCTCCCCAAGTGGCCAGACAGTAAACATTAGATTTTTCAAGTATTTCAGCATCTGCACCCTGTATTTTGGCTACTTTTCTCTATATTCTCTGAATTGTCTGCAAAAATATGCCTGGAGAATAGCTGCAGGGTCACTCATTAAAAAGGATTAGCACCTTCCCCATGTCTTTCATGTATTCAGATACACAGCACTAAAATTGCATGAGCTGTTTCTCTTGTTATGTACTTAAACTGTTGCTCACTATTCCAGGCACCACTCTTCTCCGAATTACCTTCCCATCACTCAGGAGGTTTTTCCCCCACCTAATGCATGTTTACAATGCATATTTGCTTCCAAAGGCTGAAACATGCTTTGCTGCATCTGGATCATTTGATAACTTTCTGCATGTGAATATTCTCAGCCCTGGAACCAACTAATAGGCTACCTATCCCTCTATGTATCTCCTAAGTGCTGTTCATCCATTTGTCTGTGGATGCTTGTACATTATTGAGAAAGCATCCAGGGCCTGGACTCTGGATCAAAAAAGCCACAGAAAATGTCAGCACTGAAACTCCTCAGGTGCCAGAGGGCTGTCTCAGGAGGAGATCTGTTGGAGGTTGGATCTGAATGGAGGTTGCAATGCCCTGTTCATTACAGCACTAATTTTAGATCAGCTGAACCAGTTTTCTCCTTGCCAGCCTCTAAAGAAGCATCGCTCAGCTGTACTTCCCCTTGCTGCCACATTTCAACACAAGAACACTTTCTGGTGGTTGTAAATGGATGGATGTGATTAGCAGACACATGACACAAATCAAAACATTACAGGGTCTAGAAAAACAGGTACAGATTAACATACTGAATTTTCAGGAGACAATGCTGAACTAATACATTGGTAATTTTCTGTTGTCTAGACAAAGTGGGAAATACCACAAATATACAAAAACAGGGTTGCAAAGGTCATACTTAAAAATAAAAAAGGCCAAACACATTATTACAAACATGACATGAAATCAAAGCAGATGCTCCCCTCTTCTGGATCCCATAGTATTCAGCTGCACTGTAATCCTGAAGGCTATCATGTGTGTGTCCCTGAGATTACTCTTCCTTAGGGCATTAGTAGCAGCCAGTTAGTTTGTGTATCTTCACTGGCAGCATGCTTAGTAAGTGTTTGCTTTGTGTAACAGCATTGTCCCTAATTCATGCTTGTGTTTAACTTTGGAGTGAAGTACCACACCCTTTCAAGGTTTTTAAAAAACTGAACTGCTGGGAAAACTGGAATTTTGACATAATCCCAAGATCACTTTACAAAATTATAGAATGGCCTGTGTTGGAAGGGATTTATAGAGAGATCATCTAATTCCAACCTCCCTGCCACAGGCAGGGACACATTCCACTAGACCAAGCTGCTCAGAGCCCCGTCCAAGCTGGCCTCAAGCACTCTCAGGGATGCAGCATCCACAGTTTCTCTCGGCAACCTGTTCCAGTGCCACACCACTCTCACAGTTAAACATTGTTTTCCTACTATCTAATCTAAATCTACTGTCAGTTCAAAGCCATTCCCTCTTGTCCTTGTCCCTACATGCCCATGTAAACAGACTCCATCTTTCTTCTAGGCTCCCTCCAGGTGATGAAAGCCAAGGTTTATTTGAGGTGACACAGAAGTACTGAGCAGAGAGACTGCTTCTGCACAACGTTTGTAATAGCTGAAAGCTAACTCAGTATGAGCTTACCTTAATAGCAATTATAGACATAAAGCCTATTAGATCATCTTTCAGAAGCCACTCCTAATCTGAGGGGAGTTTACAGCCTCTGGTAGTAGTGCAGGTAACCAGCACAAAAGAGACCATTTCAGTTTCCAGCTGACTTAGTGGCTTAAAGGGCTGAGTTAACAAGGCCAAGGCTGCTTTTTTGCACGTACTCCCTTCTCTTGGTACCCTCAGCAGCTCAGCTTTGTCCTCAGAGAGCTTTGCCTGGTGCTGGTCAGTGCACAGGGTGGTTTGCAGCCACAAACACTTTGGAGAGGGCAGAGTTGCATCAGCTGGGAGTCAGGCAACCCCAGACTAGAATGGTTTGAAAAAATCACCACCATTAGTAAACTGTCATGAACCAGCCTTTTGACAAGAAGTCTTGTTTACATGATTTCAACTAAATTCCAACTTTTTTATTAAAAAGTTGTAAGCATGTGTGTATATGTAATTCATTATTGCTTTTTTTCTGTCATGAATTAATTTCATAGAAGATGCTTTAGGAAGCTTAATACCAAAGCCATAACATCTTTGTCAGAATTAATTAGCTGTTCACAAAGATTCACATACTCTGAACTTTGTTAAAAATGTTTATTATTTTCAAAGTTTAATAACCTTGGTTTTAAGTGCAAAGCAAAAAATCAAAGTGTAAGACAGGCAACAGCAGTCAGGAATGGATCAAAATTCCCCCTCCATTAATTCCACACCGGTATTTTTCCACACATTTCCCACTCAGATCTGAAATTTCTGGCAGGGAGGGGTGGGGGCGATCAGCACTATTTCCATTTCACAGACAAAACCAAGGTACAGAGAGTGCAAGGCTGAACCTTGCTCAATACTATTGGCTAAACCAGTACCAGAAGTACAATCCCCATCACTCAGCCCTCAAGTCCAGGTGCTGGAAATTCCCGTCTCCTTTCCTGTCGGTCAAAGGGCGGCAGACAGTAATGCCCGTGCCAGCTGAGCCCTTCCCTCCCTGCATCCCTTACCTCTTGCAGGTCCCAGAGCACGGGGCCGCCGGGCCTGCCTTGTCCCGGCTGCAGGCAGCCCACAGCTCCGCGTCCTCATGGTGCTCACCACAGGCCAGGAGAGCCCCGAGTACGTCAAACACCTACACGGCTTTAGTTGGGACTGAGGGAAGCGAGGACGAACGGCTACAGGATAACAAGGCAAACAGAGGCCAAGCGTCGCCCTCGGGCCCTCCGGACCTCTCTCCAAGCGGAGCCCCAAGGGAACAAGGCCCTGTCCTCACCCCGCACCGCACCGGAGCCCCCTAGAGCCGCCCAGCCTCCAGGGAGAGCTCCCGAGCGCGCACAGCCGGCCCGGCCCCGGCACACTGCGCTGGCAGCGACCAGGACAAGGGAAAGATATTGAACAGCGTCCCTCGGCGAGGCAGGTCCCGGCACTGCGGGAGCGGCAGCACGGGACGGGCCCGGCCCGGCCCGGCCCCCCGGGACCCGCTCCCACCGACAGACTTCCGCGTCAGGGGCCCGTCTGCGCATGTGCCAGCGGCACCAGCACCCCCACCCCGCCGGCCGTCCCTGGCTGTACCACTGTGTGCCCAACGTATGGGTAGAGGCAAAAGAGGGCAGCGGCTCCAGGCGGTTTTGTGGGCCTCAGTCCCGCCTGGGACTCATCAGTGAGAATCCTGTTCTCTTCTCGAGCCTATGGGTGCCCTCCAAACTCGCTCCTCACCCAGTTCCCGCACGCGATCCGCCCCAACTTCCCCCGGGGAAGTGCTGTGGTACATGCCGCTCCCAGCTGATTCGGTGGCTTGACGAAACCATTGCGCTCAGGACGGGGGGAGCCACGGTGCCGGAGGGGGGGCACGCATTGTTGCGCGAGGGGCCGAGCGGCGCTCCGGGGAGGGCGGGCGCGCGCCGCTGTGGCACCGGGGCGGTCACCGGCACGGGTGGGGGGGCGGCGCCGTCGCACGGAGCTCCGCGTCCCCGTGCCGCCGCGTCTCCGCTCCCCTGCCCGCCCCATCGGCAGGGTGCGGCCGGGCCCCCCCGCGCCCTCCCCCTCCGCCGCCTCCCCAGTGGTGCCGCCCGGCTCCAGCTGACCGGCCTGGAATCCCGGCCGGGAGCCGCGCGCCCCCCGCCCGCCGCCGCCCCGCGCCCCGGCCCCACCATGGGAGACGCCGGCAGCGAGCGCAGCAAGGCGCCCAGCCTGCCCCCGCGCTGCCCCTGCGGCTTCTGGGGGTGAGCCGGGCCCGGGGCTGGGCTGGGGCGGGGAGGGACGGAGGGGGACGGGCGGCCAGGCGAAGGGCGAGGCGGCGGGGGGCCGCGGCCGGGCGCGGGGGGGGAACGGGCCGGGTGGGAACCCCCGGCACCGGCGGTCGCGGGGCCCGAGCCCGCAGCTCGCCGCGGGGAGGGGGCGGCCCCAGGCCCCTGCCGGGCGGGCCGCGGGGGTTCCCCCCGCTTCGGAAGAGGGATGTCTCCGTGCCTGTGGGTGCCGGGTCCCGCGGGGCCCGGACCGCGGTGTCGAAGAGGCAGCGGGTGCCCCGGGGGAGGCGGCTGCGCTGCCCCCGGGCGCGGAGGGGGAGGGGGTGCCGGAGCCGCCCGCGGCCCCCCCGCCGCCCGGACAGCGCGGCCTTCCCGGCAGCCCGGCGGGGGAGGCCGGACCGCTTCCCCGGGCACGCAGGTTTCCTGGAGAGGCCGCCCCTCCTCTGGGGCTGCGGGCTGCGCTCCGGGGCCTGCCTTCAGCTCCTCCAAGGCGCAGCTGAGTAATGCGGGCCCCTGGGTGCCCTGACGGGCGTCCCTGACACATCCCTGCCCTGTGCCCGGCAACCGGGAGCTGCCGCTGCGATTCACGCAGGGCAGCGTTACTAATGAGGGAAAAAGGCTAAGGACAAAAACACGCTTCGTTCTCCACCTTATGAGAGCGAAGTGGTTCATAATAGATAAGGCCCTTGTTAGCTGGTTGCTGATACCCTTTTAGGAAGAAGGAAGTAGGGGTCATTCCTGTTTGCCAAAGGTGAAAAAAAAGTAAATCTGTTCCTTCCTAAACTACCACCTCTAGGGTTGTGTCTGTTGAAGATATTTCCGTTACTGATTTTTTTAAAAAAAATCACTTGTGCCATGGGAGATGGTATTCTAGCAGATACACATCGTCGTAAAATGTCTTTAGTGTCTATCACAGCAACATTAGTCCCTAATGTTCTTATTTATGGAAAATTCATAGGGTATGCGACTAAATAGACTTTGGAGGGCCCACCTGAGATTTACACTTGTCTGTGATTGTACCTTCTTGGGATTTATGTCATGCAATTTAAGGTACTCTGGGGAAGTGGAGGCTGAGAGAAAAAAGATGCAATAAGAGTGATTTAGTGATGTCACTGTAGGTTTGGTTGGTTCATTGAAGTGGCAGGATTTTAAACGAAATCCCATTTTTTAGTATTGACAGAAGCCTGAATTGCAACAAATGCCATGGCCCTGTTGGGAGTGATCTTACAAGACAGATTATAAATACATAGTAAATAATTTTGTTAATTTTTGTTTTGCTAGGCTCCCATATTTGGGTCTGATATTTTTTGTAAAGTAGTGGAGAACAAGTTTTTGCTATCTCTAATGCAGTGCACTGACTTCTGTAACATGATACTTATGGGAGAATCATAGAAAGTTGAAAGTGAACTTTTTCTTTGGGCTCGACTTCTTGGCTAGTTCAGCATGTTTTGATAATGAGAAGAAAATCTGGTGCTTTGTGTTCAAGGATCTGCTTAATGGTTACAGGAGGCTCTCAAGAAAACCCATTGCCTTTAAAGCTGATTTTTTAAAACATGCTTCCCTTGCACAAGCAGATATCAACTGGTGGTTTTTTTTTTGCCCTCCCGTTTTTTTCCCTTCAGAGTGCCATCCATGCAGGGGTGTTTTTGTATGATAATTTTGAAAGACAGCAGTGTGGAACAAAACCCTCACTTTTTCCACTAATACAGTGAATGAATTAGCCCATTTTTCAGTCTCTCTTAAGTGTCTGCCAGGTGCATTTCAATACACAGTGACAAAATAAGTATCTATTTTTCCACTTTAAAAAATGGTCCTGTCAGTTTTCAGAGTTGATTGCTGTACTTTTCAGTCCTGAAAAAGCTTAAATGATTGCATCACCTTATTTACCTAGGCCTTGCTAGTGCTAGAACGGATTGTGTGGTAAATCAGTGCAGATGTGCCTTTCTATTGAAGTTGCATTGTCAGGAGTTCTGAAGGGGTTACAGTTTTATGCCAGCGTTCTGAAGAAAGTAAGTCATGACAGCAGAAAGATTTATATTTGTGTGAAGTTGAAATTTTGCTGCTCTAGATTTCAGCTAGGGTTCCTAGAGCAACCCTTGCTCTACCTAGGGTTATGACATGTTTTAAGACAGCATCTTACCTGTGACTTTCATGTCATTTTAATGTATGTCTGTCAAGTCATTTGTTTTGGAACAACAGGGCCAGTACATTTAAAGCTATGAAAAGTTATGAAACTTGTAATTTGATGTAGTAGTTTCTATTGAATTTGTAAATAAGGTATGTAGAGATATTGCTTTATGTTTTTGGGTCCCTGTCAGTGCAGTGGTTGAGAGCCCTTTCACAGTTCTTCCTGAGTCAGCCCAAGCCAGGAAAGCAGCAGAGCAATTTTGTGTCTGGGGGTCAAACAATAAGGTCTACATTTTACCAAGTATAAAAGATGATGCCTTTGTTTATTAAAATTGCTTTTATATAATGCCTATAGGACTCTCTGTAATAAGATGCATGTTTTCTGTAGTAAGCCACAAAGACAGAAAATATTAAGGAAAAGACAAAGAATTATTAAAATTGAGGTAAGCTATGGGCTCCTGTGCTGAAGCTTGCCCATTGGTTGGACAGGGATAGAAGCAGCTCCAGAGACACGTGTTGATAGTGGTGGCATGCAGAGAGATTACAGGAGCAGACTAGTGTGTGCTATTGCATTGAAGTTGGAGGGGTTCTTCTTTTAGAAGACTTGGGTTTATATTAGAAATTCAGATCCTCTAGGTTTCAACAATCTCTAGAGACTGGAAAACTACTAAACTCTTGATGTTTCAAGATCTGAGAGACTGAAAAATGAACAGCTGAAAGAAGATACTTTTGAGTGAGGCTGTTAAGAACTTCTGAAACATCTGCTTAAGGTCAACAACTAACGTTTGCTTGCCTTTTGTCGAAGATCACAGAATCCATCCTTAAATCTGCAGACTCGCCCTTCTTTTTAGACTCTCCAGTCAGTAATTTCTGCTTGAGTAAAGTTTAAATGGAGCACTGAGATGATCTTGATATTTTACAGAGTCATTTCACTTACCCAGATAATCTCAGCTGAGAAACCTCATCAGTATTCATGTTATTTATGAAAAATTCATACAACTTAGTGTTTTGAAATATTTTGCTCCCCTTTCCCCCTATTTTTGTATCTTCAAGTTCAGTCATTAGGAACTATCTTGCTGTTTATTGGAATAGTCTTAGTATACAAAGATTGGAAAGGGTTCAGTATGCAAGTTATCTTAGATTTCTTAATCTAAAATATGCTGTATTTAACTTCTGATTCTTATGACCTGGAAAAATGCTTTCTTATTTTCCTGGTTAACAGACCACAGAATTATAGAATTGTGTAATGTTTATGTTTTCTTAGACTACTGGATTTCAGCAGCCTTTCCCTTATGATGTATATGAGGTCAAGGTTGAAGATTTCATAAATACATGAAAATATTACTGGATGTATTATATTCCAGTTAAGCATTTTTGCTTGTTAGAGATGAGGTTGATTGTTTAATGACCTACATGTTGGCAATTTCCCTTTGACTTTTAAAAATCTCCATGAGGGTTTCACTGGTGAATGAAGCCATCAGAGGGCTGGGGATACTGCTCTTAAATGGGTGTATGCATAGAAGGGGCTTGTAAGCTGGTGGTAGCCTATACTGTGAAAGGGGTATGTCAGAGGGGGTAATACTTTTACAATTCTATTTGTACTGTTCTGACTGCTGCTTATCATTTTTACTGTCCAGACTGATACCGTACCACTGCATTTAGTGCCTTAGAACCAGAAAAGAAGGAAATATGTTAATAGACATAAAACAAATGAATTCCATTCTTGAAATGGTGGCAGCCAGCAGGAAGTTGATTGAAAACACAGTATGATTAGTTTCATCTTATCTTAGTTCTGGCAACTATAAGGTTCTGTAGTCAGCTAAAGCTGATAGCAATATTATTTGAGAACATGCCAGCAGGGCTTTTGCAGGATGTTGCCATTTGGTCTGCCTTTTTCTGACACTGCATGCATCATATGTGTGATGAGACACTGTGCCCCAAGCATTCTGTGCAGGCCCAGTTCAGAGTTTATTTCTGAGTCTGGGTTTTTCAGTCACTTATGTATCATCAGATCCTTGTCATGCCAATCTGGCTCTTTCCTCAATTTTGTTTGCTAAAATTAAACATTTGATCAAACGGTGAATCATTTCACTTAAGCATGATGTGTTTGTGAGTGTATATCACCAAAGCTTGCTTTTAGGTTCTAAACAAACAATGGTTATATATATGTGCCATTTAGAAGCCTCTTTTTTGACTAGTCTTTTCTTTACTTTTTTTGGTGATTACCGCTATTCAATCCATAGGAACTCTCAGTGTTCCTTTTTAATAAACACTGTCTCATCTCACAGGCAGTGTAGGTCATTGTGAATGCCTAATGCCTCCCTAAACCTAATTTTTTTTTAATTGTTGTGGCAACCTCACATAGATGTTCCTAAATGAAGCTTGAGTGCACTGTTGAAATATGTATCTTTCCCTCTGAGAATCTATTTTCACTGGGCTTGGATCATGCAGTTCCTTAGCCAGGCTTTCCCTGGCTGGCACTTTGGATCAGATGCTGGAGTAAGGAGTGAATTTGTCAGCTTATGTGAGACAGTGTACTCTATTTTGCTCTTAGGTTAAGACTAAAAATACCTTAAGATTCTAATTTTTCAATATTATGCATGAACTTATATAGTACTCTGTTAAACTATTGGATAAAAGAACTTGAAGCAGTTTATATTTAAATCCAGCACTAACTGCTGTAATAATATATCTGTTGGTCTTGCAGAAATAGAAGTGACAGATTATTTTACTGGGAAACAAAGACTCTGATGAGAAATTGATTTATTTACAACTTTCTTACAAAGTGCTACAGTGTATGATAAGGGATGTTGGAGAGGCACTGAAATTATTTGCTTAGATCCTAATTTTAGACGATACTGAGAATTATGAGATAGAGAAGCTTCTGTGTGAGGAGGGAGTGGTGGTGAGGAATTGAGCTTTGTCATGTTCCCTGCTTGAATAAATATGCAGGATAAAGAATGATAAATTGTGATTTCCCTCAGTCATAATGCAACTAGAAGGACATATCAAATAAAGTCAAAAGTATAACTTTTATCCACTTTTTTGTACAGTGAGCTCTTGCTTCTTGCAACTGCAGTTGCAAGGTATCACATTTTTGCTAAGTTTTCCATTTGCTGTAGAAGCTTACCTTGTGAAATGGGGCTTATTTGCGCTTGAAGTAAAAGCAGATGAACTGGATTTAATACTTTAACTGTAATAAGCTCTTTTCTAGGAATGTGAAAACAATGCTTTCTTTTGCAGTACTTAATAGAATAGACAAAACAGAAAGGAGATTTTGTTACTTAATGAAAACCAGCTGTTGTGGATCAGACCAAAGATACATCCAGCCCTATTTCTGATTTGGGTGATAAGTGATGCTGAGGGAATAAACATAAGGACAGGGCAAGCATGCAGTGATGCTTGTCTTGGTATACCTCCTTTGCTTCTGGCAGTCTGACATAAAGTTGTCCTCTCTTTTATAGATTTACAGCTTAGTAGGTCTTACCTATTTTTCAATAAATTTGCATAATGAATTGCTGAGGCCATATGTACTTTTGACCCTTACAAAATCCTGCAGGAAAATGTTCCATAATTTAACAATTCTCTCTGTGGGAAAAAAAAGTAATTGATTCTGTTTCTTTTAAACTTGCTGTGTGATAATTCTAAGGAGTGAATAAATTCAAACAGCTGGTGTATGAGGGCGTTTTATTTAAGAAGATCCAAAAATAGGCCTGCTTGATTAAAAATGTGTGTTAACATAGTGCAGCCAGAATTTGAGGAAAAAGCCCTCTTGCTTAAACCATGAATTTATTCAAAATCTGTGGATAAAATGTTTCGTAAATATTTTCTGATTTTAAATGGGTGCTGTGTTAATTATAGACAGGCATATCCAGCACCTTTTAATCTCATTGTAACTTCCTCATCAGTCAGAATGAAATTCGCCATCGTAGCTGCTGTTCTTACAAGTGGAACAAACAAGGAAGAAGGAGATTGTCCTCCTTTTTGAACTTGGAGGAGTTAAAAGTTACTGTGTCTAGGTCACCTTCCCAGTTTCTGTCTTGCTGTGTGGCAGAACCTTATCCTGTCTTCTGTAAACTGTGATTAGTCAAAGCTATTACTGTTTGGGCAGTGCTGGCAATTATTCCACAGTTAGTGCTAGGAATTATCTGTCCTAATGCTAATTATTAAAATGTTCCAATGTCGTACGGTACCATAGGTGTGTGTTGTGTAATGCTTTATTTTGATGGAGATGCTTTTGGTTATCAATAGTTTCTGATGATAAGCCCAGTCAGTCAGAGGGTAATAATATAGGTATCAGTTTTGGGGGAAATACTGCTGCTGATTTTAATTCTATAAATTTCAAACAATTTACCACTTCTGTTGAAATTTGATGTTCATATTGCTGCTGCGTCTTGGACAGCTGTTGAAGTCTCATATTGGTGGAAGCCTCATGACTCAGTATTTCTTTTAAAGTGTTGAAATCAGTGATGCAAAGCATTAACTAGAGAGAATGATCCTTGATTGATGTATTTATTGGAGATGTCTGGTTTTGACTTGAGTGTTTTCACTAACATGCTATGCCATTATTGGATTTTAATTTCTTTTTAAATTTGAAGTTAGTGAATATAAATAGGCACAGGCTTTCTTTACAGCCAGTGGGTAAAAATTATGAATGTGATATACTTTCTCAGTCAATTACTGCTTATATTCTTTGAAGTTAAAAATTGTGTTCATGTGTCTCCTGAAATATGCAACCCTGACTGATGTAATTATTATTGTACTTCAAAAGTTAAGACAAATGTCTTGTGAGTGTTGGATAGTATTTGATCTTGATTATGTTGAAACCCTTATTTGGGTTAAGATAAACTTCATATTTACTTTAGGCTAGTAAATTCCATTTATATTTTCTCCCTCTTTTTATCTTCTTTTTAAAGTGAAGTGTCAGAAATATTTCCTGTCTCTTTTGACCAGGCAGGGCTCACTAGGATGGAGTCCCTTCTTTGCTTTTGGAAGAAGAATTGAAAATCAGGCATGAATCAACTTCTTTCGATGACAGATCTGTGAAGAAACTTAGGTCAGAGTAGCTGCAGATATTAAAATGGCATCTCCTCAGGACACTGAGAAGGCCACATAACAAAATATTGTTGAGGATACCATATGGGTTGAATAAAAAATGGTTCTGACAAATGAAACATTTATGTGAATGACCGCAATGGTTTCAGGCTGTGGAGATGACATTAATGTACAGAAATAGTGGGTTGGTATTTTTAGGTTCTGCAGAAATGCCCAATCATTATCTTCTAATTTAAGATTTTTATGTAAAGCTATTTTTGTAATAGAGCTGGGTCTTTTTTTTGAAATGGTGGAAAGTTTATATACTTAAAGAGTATGGGGTCAGACTTCTATTTTTTTTGACACTTTTTTGAAATCTTGAATTTCAAACAATGTACTGTAATGCGTAGCTCCATTAACTGTAAGTTATTCCTTACCTGTACTCAGGAAAATATAGTATTTGAGGAGTTGCAGTATTCCAGGAGGAGAAGGAAGATGTTCACAGTTGTGTGTTCAGTTTCTGTGTATAGCATCTGACTTGTAGCATTGTGGTAAGTGCAGTACTTGCCTGTACCGAGAAGTTGTATTAGAAAATTGTTGATGAATTTTTACACTTAGTGTGTTATCTGCTGCCTTCCCTGCAGCAGAGAATGCTGCTCCATGCTCTGTATGAAAGACTTTTAGGTATCCTGTTTGATTCCATCTGTTTAATCTGGCCACCATTTGCATGCTCTGAACTTGAACAATATAAGTCAATGCAAAGAAGATAAATTTCAGTTTGTAAACACTGTAGTATTTTTGTTAGTGTGTCAAGGAAGTTTATTTCTAATATTACTTTCTTCAGTGTTATGTCCTTTAATAAATGTACTTTGGCTAGTATTGGATTTCCAAGGTTTGTGTGATGTAAATTAGAGACTAACTGAAAGTAATGAAAAATTTTGAATGGAGATAAAAACCAGTTTTTCTAAAATAATTTTAATAAGCAGTCCGACAAACAGAGAAAAAGAGTTTGGTTGATGATTACTGTCTTTAGTTTTTGACTCTTTAGATTATATAGTGTCTAATGTTGGGTGAGTTGTTTATTTGAAGGCCTGTCTTAGTAATGTATATATTTAACTTCTGCTTGGTTGAATGTGCTATTTAAGTTGAAAGTCCTATTTAAATACTAAACATCCATGGAAGGGGGAGGAGAAAGGAGCAGAATACTGGATTTGAAGCAGTGTTTAAAAGAACGAAAAGCAGGCTGGTTTCATGATAACCACCTGGTTGTGCCCTTGGAAAAGCAGAATCCAAAGTCATGTCCTCATTGACTTAATTGCTAAAACACAACCATCCTTCACAATATGACTGTTACTGGCATCAGCTCTGTCGCCATAACTGCAGCATTTTTATCTCTAATTATTACATTCAGAGGTGTCTCAGAGGAAGCTGCATATATAAAGTGTGTAAAATGCTGTCATTTAGCGACAGTCCCTCAGTATTGGAAATTGTATTGTCCTCTAACTATTGATTAGGTGCTATTTTGGTCCAAGATAATGTCAATATTAAGGAGCCTGGCTTTTTGATAAATCAATTAAGTGTCTCTGAAATTTTTCTTTAACAATTATCCACTATTACCTAGTGAAATGCCTTTTCTTACCTGAAGCAAGAAGAGTTCTAGGTTGGGTATTGCTGACATCAGTTTGCAGGATGAGGCGTTAGTAATGCTTGTTCATTGCTTAATGCCCTGCTGTTACCTTTTCCTTAGTGATCTCCTTCAGTGAGCTAATGGACAGTGATGGTTTCCAAAATTGTCTGGGTGTTAACAAACGCTTGCTTATTCGTGCAGATAGGTTTCAAATGTTCCCCTGAATTGTTAACATGTTTATCAATTTAAAATCCATTCATCTCTATTTTTAGAATAAACTTTTGACTGTGTACTTCCATGAAGGAATGAAAGCAATTATCATACAGCATGTTTCTATAATGAAGATTCTCTCCAATTTTAATTTGCAAGCATGTTAGTATAATTACTCCATTTTCATAGGTAAAAAGCATCTTAATTTAAATTTTTAAAATGCTCAGAATTTTACAAAATTTAAAATACATTTTAAATTCTTTGAAGAAACTGAAATGTTGGGTTTTAAAAAAAAATTTATAAATAGGTGTGTGGATGAATAATCATTTTTGCTATAACTTACAAAGAGCTTTTAGGATTAGTCCATATATACTCAGTGCCTTCCCTAGGTGCTGACTCATTTTTGAACTTTTGAAAGAAAGCAATTAACAATAATATTTACGCACTTCAAATATATTTTTCTTAGCATTGAGACTTTGTGATTAGTATGTCTTGGCAAAATGATTGAAATAAACTTGCTTTGGAAATAATAATTAAGATGGAGCAGGTTGACTCCTTTTATTTAGGAAAGTGGACTAACTCTGCTGCTTGTTAAATCCTGGTGTTGTCAAATACCAAATGGAGTGTTTGTAACTCCTAGCATATTTATTTTGGAGTATGATTTCTTTCCAGAATCTTACATCAAGTTAGATGTTAGAATGCCTCTGCATATAGTGTTGAATATCACTATATGTTTTTATCTTATTTTGACTGTAGTTTATTAGCAGTTGTTTTATTTAGGACACTGGATGTGTTCCTGTTTAACATTCTCTTGGGTTCTGCTTTAGACGTTGTGCTTCAATGCTGATTTTTTTAGAGACATCTCCCTTTTACAAGACTTTAGAGACTGTAAACCTATAAAGATATGGGTAGTAGGGTGTTCCTTTTTTAATAAAAGTCCCATTCTTACGTTTAAGTTTGGAAAGGATTTATTGCTAGTTCTGCTACTGATACACTGGGTGACAGTCCATGCTTTTCTCTGCATGGAGTCTCTCCTGTTTTCATTTGTGAATCATATATCCCTCTTCATTCAATTCCACAATGCTTTACAAGCCTTGAATGAGAGATTTTAGAGCAAGGAGTATTTAGGAGCAAGGAGTATTTTCATTTAGAAACAGGTGTTTGTTTTAAATTGGAACTTGCTGTGGGCCAATATTAACCCGTTGACATGTTGTTTCCCAGGTGGTTCATCTAGGAGGAAGTGTTTGTGGTGGGTGGAGGAAATCTCTTTCAATCAGAAGAGTTGCTATGCAATTAGAAGAGCAAGAACTGCCTGCATTACACATCTGTGAGTCTCAGGTGGTTTTGCAGCACTCTCTTGATGAAGATAGGACCCCATTATTATCCATTATTCTGTGATGCAGTCTCTCCTTTGGCTATTAAAGTTCTTGTGTGACTAATTCAGGAAAGACCAGAAATCTTTCTGGTGAATAATTAACACTTCCTGTTCTGCTCAAGTGACTTGCAAAGAGAGATTCAAAAGGTAAAAACAAAACCACAGTGATGTGTATTACAGTGATGTATATTATTATATAGCAAATTGATGCATTATATTATACTGAAAATGCCATCACTCAGTGGTATAACAAGAACTCCAGCATTACAATTTAAAATTCAGTTGCCTGGGCTGAAGTGGAGCTGAAATTCAAATAACAGCAAGCACTGGTTAGTGTTGAAACTGCTGTAGTTGGAATCCCAGAGTAAACAGAACTGGACCAGTGCTTTGAGAAACTTAAGTCTACGGCTTTCAGAGATGGTTATAATTTTTTTTTTGTTGCTTTGGTGTTCTCCCCCCCCTTTCAGATCAAGTTTCCATCACACTCCTAGATGCCATTGAGATAGTGATTTAGCTGCTTTTTTGTTAGCATTCTTTTTGACCTTATTATTTCAGTTTGCTGATTTAGAATGGCTTTCTGACTTCTAGCAAGGGTTTTTTTGCAAACTTGTATAAAAAAGAAATATTTTTAAAAATTATTATTTTTGAGGACTATTATTATCTTCTTTTTTCTTTTAGCTATTATTTTTTAAGACTATTTAAGGCTGCCAAACAACAGTGAGTATTTAAATCAGTATATGGTCCAAATGTGTTTATACTTCTTTTAAGATTACCTAGTGAAATTCTGACCCAAACAGAGGCTTCAAGGACTTGTGTTCTTTGTGTGTCCATGAAGGCAGTTGCAGAAGAGGGTATGGGAAATGGTGAGCATGATCCTCATCTCGGGATTATTAGCTGGTTAATCAGTGGTGCTTAACTTTCTTTGGCTTAGTTTTCCTGTCCCTCATCATTCTGCAGGACAAATTCTGAAGGTAAGTATTACATTTTTAGTAGCACAGCTGACTACTTAATTTGGAAAAAGTAGACCAGCTTTTGGAGGCACAGTCATTTCTTCAGTGTATGGGAAAGTTAATGTGCTTTTTCTAAGTATATACCTTGATATTACCTCTGTCCCCAAAATCAGTCTTGCCCATACCCTCAGGTCATCATGGTTGCAGCAGTGACATGAAAGGCAAGTGTGTTCTATCTGCCAGGACAGGTGGCCTGATTTAATGGTTCTGTATTTTTTCAGCTATTTTTGTGTGTATGTTGTTCAGAAACCCTTGTTTCTGGCATGATATGTCGCAAACAGTAAATGTGGTATTCTCCTTACCAGAAAAGATTGAACTGTTCAATTTATACCATCTAGAAAAAAGTTAGAGATGTGTTGAAATTGCTTTGAGTCTAGTTGAATTAGGCAAGTGTAAACATTTTCTTTGAGTGGGTATAGGTAGTATTTTTCTTTCCCAAAACAGAGCGAAATCATCTACATGAATTGACTGAAGAAAAATGATGCTTAGCTGAAAATCCAAAATTGTTATCTGCCAGTCTACTGTTTGCACAGGGTTAGATGTTAGGTAAAAGTTTTGGGAAGTAAGAGGACAAGAAAACAATGCACAAAACAAAAATTAGTAATTTACATATTTGCTGTTCATTAGTTTAATGGCTAATAGTGAAGACACTTTTTTTTTTAGTTCTGTTACATGTCACTAAATTTCCTAGACTTCTGTCATGCATTAGTGTAAAGGGAGAGTGACAAAAGATTCTGTGGAACTTCTTTCATAGGGACATTTTTAATTATAAGCCTAAAGTCAGACAGAATCATGGAAATACCAGATTTTCTTTTTTATTTTACTTGAAGACTAGAGATGATTGAAGAGTTATGGGCTGATATTACTACTTGCTTAAATTTTAAAGCTTATTTTAACTCCTGCTTGTGTTTAGGATTCAGCATTAATTTGACATAGTTAATGAAGCACTAAAGTTGCAGTTTGCAGCTGCAGCCTGGCCCAGTGGTTGGGTGGTTAAAACTTGCTTGTTCTTCTTGTGTACTGAGAAGGTTACACATAGCTTGGATGAGAGTTGAGGATGAGGTAAGGTTTCGGGGCTCATTTGTGTTACTTGCTGTTAATGATCACTCTGCTTGCTCACTGTGCCTTTGCCTGGGATTGCCTTCAGAGATGCATAAAAAGCTGCTCTAAGGAAAGAGCCTTTGCTGTTTGCATGCATGAGAATAAAATATTTGACTTGGCCCTGATTTCCCACTGTCGGAATTGGATTAAATGAATGTACTGATTGTGATTTATTCCCTCAGTCTCCATTATTAGAGGAAAGTAAGTTGAGGCTTGTTCCCACACTTTCTCCATGTTATTCTAAAACAGGAAAATGGTGAGACTAATAGTAGTTTCTCTAAGTGCTGTGATGCCCTTGTTTTTTGTTCATGTAAATAATTCTAGGCTGTCTGCTTCTAACACTTAGAAAATAGTAAAAGCTACCTTGTGAAAATGACAGCTGTGAAGATTACAGTTTACATTAGTGTGGATCACTGAAGATGGAAAAGCCAAAATATCACCCTGGGTAAAGGTTTCCTTCTCCTGTCATGGGATGAAGGATGTAGGATGAAGGCTTTTTTTTCACTAGATGTTTAAAACCCTTGAACTTTAAAGCAAAATGTGCATTCTGAATTCTTTTTACCCTGGTAATTGAAATGCAGTTGTCTGAGACCTGGGAAGTGTGCTGTGTGAAGTAGGAGAAAGGCACAATGCATTACATAGGGGGTCTCATCCCGTCTTCACATCTGACTGAGTCCCTTTTTAGAAAGTGCTGCTCCCTGACCTGTCAGCCACTGAAGGGCACGTGCAGCAGCTCATTTCCTCCACTTCCCATCCGGGATGACCAGTGCAAACATAGTGGAGAAGAGTGAGCTGCCCCTACAGCTGCTCCACGCTGCTTTCTGCAGTAGCTGTGGTCATACTTAAGGGGCTTTTGCCTGATCAGCAATGGAATAAGAGCTCCTGACTCAGCTTCCAAGGCGCTATGTAAGAAAGACTGTCTGCAAACATGTATATTCAAGAATAAATTTTGGCTGGCAAAACTTTAAAGGAGATAGGAAAGGGGAGGGTAAAGCATGTTCATATTTTGGTTATTCCTTTAATTCCCTTATTGCCTTTTCTTCTAAGTTCTCCAAGTACAAAAGAAAAACCTAAGTATTTTTATTTTTGTCAACGAAAGAATATAATAGTTTTGGGTGACCTTCTTCTGTCTGTCCTCCTGCCATTAAATTTTAGTTCTGCTGCACTTGCATGAAGACTTTAGTTATAAATTTATAATGAAAATGTCAAGTGGCTAGTCACAAAGTGTGATCTATCTTATTATGTAGACACTGCAAGCTTCTCCACAAACCGCTTAAAACTCTTTAGGAAAAAACTCACTGCTTATGTGCAATTGAATTATTACAGCAAGAAACACATTACAGAATGGTAAGCACCAATGCTTTTTACAATTTTGCTTTAAATCTTGATGGAGTCACTAGGACATAGGAGGATAAGGTTTAAGATGTTTGAGAGATTCTGATTATTTACTGAGAAGGGGCTGCTGATGGGTTTTATATAGTTTTGAAGTACTTCTCTTCAATTAATAGTATGAATTAACAGGACTTAAATGTTTAAAATGCAAAAGTGGCCTGATGTAGATTGGTCTGTTTAAATTTGGGAGTTTAGATTTGTGGGTCACTGATTAGCTGAACAGATTTGGTTATGTCAAAGTTGTTTCCAAACAAGACCTCCTGCTGTTGATAGCACATTTGATGATTGACCTAAACACTTAACTAACCCCCCTGTCGTTTAGCATGCATAGTGCTTACTTAGTTGCATTTCTCATTAGTTAGATACTGAGAGGAAATGAGATTAGCAGGTTTTGTTTATGTTTTGCTAGGTTCTTGAATAACACTTTCTTATACTGCTCCATTACTTAGATGATAAGTAGGAAATGCTGGGTTTTTCAAAAAAGAACAGCTGCTGCTTGTTTCTTTGAGCTTTATGTGATTTGTTACAGTTTGCAAGTGATAGCCATGTACGTCCTGCTTTTCAGAGCTGCCACAGAGAGACTGAAATGTAAGATAAATACTTTTTTCATTAGTACTTGCATTCTACTAAGCCTAAACTTGGATCTCTAATCACATGAAAATATTTATTTCTACTTTAGGGACACAAAAAGTTCCCTAAACTGGAAAAAACAATTTGTCAAGTTGACATTATGCAGAATTATCAACTCTTAATAAATCAGTGTGTTTTGCACTAGAGTAGTTTAAAATCCTAAAATGGACTTGCTTTCTCAAGCATGTAAAAGGAGTGTGATACAACATAGACCAGGAAATACCTGTGTCTAATAGAGATACAAATGAGTTCAGCTGCAAAAGTATAAAGTTGGGGAAAATGCAGAGGAGATTGAAAATCAAAATATTTGTTATCCTATTGCAAACATAAGTGGAGATTTATGAATGGAAGGTGTGTATGAAGAAAGCTGAATGATCTCTACTGTATATATAATTTGCTACTTACAGGAGCAAAATTTGCATGGTGGCTTGCTACTTAGAGGAGCAAAATTTGCATAGGTAAGAGCAGAGAGCAGGCTTGCTTGCACACTGTACAACCTTTGAGGAGTCATTTGAGCTCAATTTCAGAGGAAGCACAGAACAACTTTTTGTTGCAGTGGATGGATATTATCAAACTCCATCTTTGGGAGGCAAACAGTAAGAAAGAGCTCAAGCTTTCTTTTCCCTCCCTTATGTCATTAAGAGGAGTGAGGATGGTGTTGAAAGAAATTTGTGAGAAAAACAGCTAGAAGTTCTCACTACACCTTGGAGCATGAAAATTGAACAATATTACTTTATATTGATAGAAATCATGAAATCAATGAGTATTTTCATTCTAGAGAGTATTACAGTCTTCTGTGTTTCTGTTGCTGAGGTTGTTTTTGTTCACTTTGAAATATTGAAAAGCTTAAAACTGATGGAAACACAACTGAATTCTGATATAGAATCATAGAGTCTTTTGTATTTTTTTTTTTCTTGTGCAACTTGAGTTTTGAGTGATTTCCTGGGAGGGCCTTTTATCTAGTTAGAGGTGCCCTGAAAATAACGTGATTGGTTTAAAACCAAAAAACTCATTATCTTTCATGAGTAACAAAGCAAACATAGTTCTTGTAACTGAGTGTCCTTCATTGAAAATCTAAATATAAGAAATTATTTCAAAGCATTTAAATGAATTGTGTGTTAAACCCCCTTGACACTCGGGAGCCTTTGAAAATGTTCCATTACCGTCCATACTTGCGTAATGTGATCCGACAGTGATTGTGGGTTTGTAGGACTGAATCCAGAGCCAGAACTGTGGAGAATATCTTAGTGGGGTGATTACTTCAGTGGCAGAGTCAGCACTGGATAGGTTCATGTATGATTTGACCTAAGTGCTTTTAAAATGTTGTTGTGTCGTCCATTTCTTTTAGAAAACATGTATGATTAATATTGAACCAGCTTTAAACAACTCTGCAAAGAGTTACATGTAGGAATAAATGATGCAGTTTTACATTTTAATCTTTTCCCTAGCTGGCAATACAACAGAGCAAAAACTGTTGTGTATGCAATCTGTAGTTAACATTCAGTCTTGTACTAAATGTTCAGAACATTTTAAAGGAATGCCATGAAATAAGTTAACTAATTATGGTTCTATCCATGGTTTGCACATCTGAAAAGAAATAATTAATAGGTAGTGACATTAATATTTTTTAATATCCATATGAAATGTTTTTCTATGGCTGTGGACAGGAGTGCAGTTGTTTTTATTGTAGTTTCATGATACTTATTTAATAATTTCCTAAGGCAAGCTTTGTTTTTTTTTACTTCTTACTGGTTAGTCTTTTATGTGTTTAATTACTGGCAGAGATCATTTTGTGTGTGTACTAAAATAGAAATGTTTTCTCCCTTGGTAAGATGCATCACACCACAGTAACCTGCTATTGTTTCTGATTGTACACTGTTTTGGAAGAAATACTTTATCAGCATTATGTTTACATTCTATTGATGACTATTTTTTTGATAGACCCCATAGCAGTATACCAAATTTTTGCATCATTTGATTTATTTTCAGTTTTGAGATAGAAATGCCTTCAAGTATTTGTTGTGCTTCAAAAAGATACAGTAATTTTTCTTTTGTGGATTTTTGCATGAGTATGTTTACAGCTTGCAAAATAGTCTGCAAGTTCGAGGGAAGAATTTGGAAATCCTAAATGTAGTGGGTCCACTCTGTTGCATTTTAACTCTTAAGTGAGTTTCTCTGCAGCCTCATTGTGCAATATGTTTGAGTATCTCATGGAATCTGGCGGCACTGGTAGCATTAGGATTTTTCCTGGTCAGAGTGATCAAATAAATTGTTTGAAGTAGGGGACAAGACAGGATTACTGAACACATTGACTGGTGAGAGGGGAATAATTTAGATGATGGTAACAGAAAAAAAAAGGTGTTTAAAATATACTTAAGTTTGAGCATCCTGAATCAACAGGTTTTCAAATTCCCATACTTCCTTGTTAAATTCAGAGGAGAGGTGGCAGGGCAAAGAGCCAGGGACAATACCTGTCATTAGTATGTAAGTTTGATGTTTTATCTTGTGAGTTTGAAAGGTCTTTGGAATGTTTTTGTGTTTGTCATAATAAATGCACCCAAAAAAACCCCTCTAGTGTCAGTGAGATGTGGATACCTACACTGGGTAAGAAATAGTCTGTGAGTCCAGACAAGCTGTAAGCTCTGACATTGCAGGGTGGGATGTTTGATTCAGTACAGTTTCAAAAACCTCAGGAACTTGGAAGATGAGTCAGTAGTGCAAAAACGTGCATTACTCCATCCATATAAATTCTGCTTTTAATTACATGTGGTATCAACAGAATGTAAAGCTTTCATACAAAACAGCTTTTATGGAGAAGGCTAATGTTTTTGGAGGTCTTTTGCCTTCCCCTAAGCAGCCTTTGAATTATTTGAGACACTTCTATAAAATCATACTTTCTATTCTTCTTATGCTATAAATGCCAGAAGTACAGCTGCAGTCACTGACCTTCAGCTGTATAATAGTAAGATAAAATTTTTCAAAACCTTTGGGCCTGATGTATAAGTGCATTGCTTTGTACATCAGGGAACTTCACTGAAGAATGAAGACGAGAGTATTCAACTGAGTATTCCAATTCAGAGGATTTTTTTTTTTTAAACCATATATGTAATACTTCTATTCCAGCTGAAAGTGATGATTCAAAATAAGACACCTTTAGGGAACAAAAAGCAGAACATGGAGAGACAGATATGACAGTCTGTCCCATTGGCAGCTCAGAGGTAAGAAGCAGGTAGTTCAACAACTTTTTTTCTTCCTTTGGACCATTTTGTCACTATTACTGAAGAGGCTTCTGGACACTGTGCTCTGGGATGAAATGTTCACACTGTATTACAGGAGCAAACCTTGCCCACACTGTGTGACCAGTTTTAGTTATAGGTGTTATAAAAGGAAAATGAAACCTGCAGTGTAGTTATGGTTTTCTTGCACTGTAGCAAAAATACGAAACTGAATATAAGTTTTATTTCTCTGAAACTGCTTACAGTGATGGTTGCTGTAGCTGATGGGTAAACTATGACAGGTGATGCAGTCAAATGCAAGCTAGAATTCTATTTGCATCTTGAAGCTTTAGGAAAGTATTGGTTGCTGGTTCAAAAATAGTAAGAAAATAAGCTTTCATAGCAAAAATAGCATAAGATAGCTGGGGAAATAAGAGGATTTTTGGATTTTTGAGGTTTTTTGGGTGGCTTTTTGTTGAGTTTTTTCTCCTAGAGTGAGTATTGTAACTGGGAGGAACATATTTCATAATTTTAAGGCATTTTATTTCATGTGTGAAGGTTTAATGTGTGTTTAGAAAGTTGTCTAGAGAAAGTGACTTTGAAGCAATATATCTTTATATTGCTTTGTACTCTTACATTACGAAAGTCATGAGCTGACTGCTTGAACTTATGATTTCTAGTCAATTTCAGTTCTCCAGAGAGCACATTTCACAGGCCACAAACTGACAATGTTAACAGTACACTAATACAAATATACATATAAATATATATTTTATCTGTCTGTCTGTAGATGTATATTTCTATCTTGGTTGGAGCATGGTGGTAACAATGCCAGGATTATGAGTTCAATCCCTGTACGGGCCAGTCACTCTAAGAGTTGGACTTGTGGTTCCCTTCCAACTCAGACTATTCTGTGACATACCTATATATATTTCTCTCTATATAATTTCATTGAAGCCATGGACCTTAGTGTTTTCTTACTAAATTGAACATTTAATCTGGCATAGCTGACTTTAGCAAAGAAGCTGTGTTACATTTTTTTAAACTTTTAAGATATAGGGAAACAAAATTCTTTATGTGATGCATAGAAAAGCAAAAGCTTTACCTATTACAGTTACATATTTTGCAATTTTACAATAATTACAGTTCTCAGATGACTTGCAAATGAAATTTGAAGGAGAATAAAATTGTGGAATATGAAGCCCCAGCCATTTGATAATACTAAGCTACTTACCTTTTTAAAAAGGGACTACTGAAATAAAGTGTCTCACTTGCTTTTTTTCTGTTGTTTTTTTAACCTTTATAGAGACACTTAAAGACTGAGATTTTTCAGTAGATCTGGTGGGCCTGCTTCTTTGCTTCTGCTGAAGTTACTAAAGTCTCAAGAGCAGAAGTGGGAGTTCCTGCAAACCTTTACTGAGGGAGCAGGAAGAGTAAAAATTATGATTTTATTCACTTCGGCATTTCTCAAGCATTTTGTGAATGATTCACATTCTATTTAAATATAGTAAATGTTCATATTTGTTTTTATAGAATCTTTGCTTGGTAATAACACCTTCCAATGTGTTCATTCTCTCACCTTCTGATTTGCTATATTTATTGTGCCAAAAAGAAAAGCAGAAAAAAGTAGACCAGGATTCTTGTAATACAGTGTAAAAAGGAGGCAAACAGATACATGCTTGTGTAATTGCTCGTATTTTCTTTTCTATATGGGGTAAGTTTCCTGGGTTGTTTTGCTTACATGATATTGAATCTTGTAATATGCTAAGTTGTAGTATTGATCCAGTTTCATTTAATACAGTATTCAGCATTTCCCCTTCTAATAACACAGAAGACTACCACATCAATAAATGTATTTGATTCCTGAATGCTAATTTTAGTGAGTGGTATTTCTTCCCTAGAGATTTATTTGCAGACATGGGCATTTGCAGTCAAAATTATCATCTGGTAGTGCCCACTGCAGATGGCATTCGCTGGAACCTTGCAATGCAAGTGTAAGCAGGTTATGTATTTAATTTGGGTTTTGTAGAGCTCAGGGAAGGTCTTCAGAACTTGCTCTGAGTCCTGTTGTGACTCAGCCATTGGTACTGGAGTGTGGTAGCCTGCTTCTGTAATGCATTTCCTTTATACATTAAATTCTTTTTAGTGTTTCTAGTAGTTCAGCTGATTCAGTGTTTACAACAGCAGAAGCCCATGTGTGCTGATAGTTTGAGTTGTAAAATGTTTCACAGATGTTAGAGTACCTAGAGAATTATAAATGTTCAGTGCAAACTAGCAGAGACCCAGAGTACAGATTTTGTTAATGCAGCAGATAGGCATTATGTTAACTCCTACCTCTGTGAGTATTTTCTGTGATGCCACATCATTTTAAAGGTGCTGGGTACAATCCATGGATTTTAGACCAGTTGTATATTTGAAAGTATATTGAGTCATTAACATTTTTTTATTGAACAAGCTGTAAATTTAATTTTCTGACCTTGGTTAAGTGTGAAGGCTAAGGGGAAGTGAACACCATCTAATAAGAGATGAGCAGTCTCTCCCCAACTTCCTTTGCTGCTTTTTTATTGCCATATCTGATATTTTCAATTTTTTTAAAGTTCTCCAGACTTAAAAAAATAACTAAACTCTTGCCAAGAACTAACCTGAGATTTGGAGTTTGGTCCATTTTCTCTTAGTAGGTGAATTAGATACACTGGAACAATTTGCCTGTTCTTCATAGGATGTGCTCAAAAAAAACAGGTGGAATATTTACTGATAAATTAAATAACTTCCTGTGTTAGTGAACACTGTGGGACACAGCTGGTCTCTCTTAGAAATGCTTTTGATTTAACACAAGCCGAGCTCATACCATAAACATCTCTCAGGAAAAGAAATGATGTTAGGAATTATATGTGCAAGATACTTTTGAAGTTGGCTGTAGTTGCATACATATCACAACACCTGCATTATTTCTTTTGCACCCAATTCACCATAATACCTTTAAGAAAATAAATATTAAACTTCTGATTAGAGAGTATGTTTGTTGTAGATCTGACTGTCTTCTCAGGTAGTAATTGTGTAAATAGCAGAGTTTGATGTTCATGCCATTGGTTCCAATTTAACAAATGCTAGGAATGATTTAACAAATGCCCAGGTATGATGGGGGTAGCTGGAAGTTGGCCCATGCAAAAGTGATTAGAATGTGCTTGTAGTAGATTGTTGGATGGTGAGCAGTGCTGATTGACAGCATAAGGAATAATTTGTTCTGTGTCAGGGATAACAGCAGCTGCATTTACAGTGGTGAGTGTTAGTTAAAATTTCCAACAGTGAGTCCTTTAAGCCTGAGATGACAGGTTCTATGGAGAAAGATTCTTAAAATGTATCTGTGAATCTGTTCTTTTCACCGATCCTTTCTGTACTTCAATGGGTACAGATGCTCTTAGTGGAATATAAGGGATTGATTTTCAGGTGTGCTGCAGTTGAACATGCACAGAGAACAGTTTTTGGTCATAGTCAGAAACAAAAAAATTTAGGATTCTGACAAGATCCCCAGCACTTGGATATTTTAATTAATAGTGTTTTGCTGGGATAACTATGTTAACTACCAAATTTGAGTATGTGGAAAAAAATGCTGTTTCTTCCTTTTAGAATTTTGAGAAATATAATTTTATGTAATATTTTGAAAAGGTATAGAAAGTTGAAAGATGCAAAAATAAGAAACTCAGAATAATCTAGCATAAAAATGACAGTGTTCCATTATGACATTGTGACACTTGTCTGATAGATTCAGTTCAGCACTGATTCTGTCTGGTTGTTTTTTGTGTACTGTGCTCATTCTGTTTCAGTTCTTATGGAAGATACTCCATGCTGTTCACTCCCTGATCAATGCCATGACAGTAGCAGTGACCATACTACCGCAAAAGAGAATGGAAAGGTGTTGATTTAAAAGAATAAAAGAAAAGCATCTCTATAATTATTAACATTTACATATTAAGACTCAAAATACTTTGTTTCCTTTTGTTGCTTTATTTACAGAGAAAGTTAAACATGGAAAGGTTTATGCTGTAAGCTTTCCCATAACAGAGAGTTCTTCTTTTATCGGGTGTTTGTTTGAAGAGTTTCAGTTTTTGTCTGTAAGAAATTAATAAACATAGACTAGTAGTATGTCAGTTTTATTCAATGAGTCAGGTGCATGTTAACTTGAATTAACGTGATAAAAGAAAATAGCAAAGACTGGAATACTGACTACTAAAAGAATGCATGGAATATGTTTAATCTGTGTTTTGAAAAAGTAACTTAATAAACTTAATTCTTCTATAGTAGAACCAAATTGTATGGCTACAATTACAGAAAGACCAGCAGCCAGACCTATAAGCTAACTGTAGGTAATGAGAAGATTTAATAATATTTTAGTATTTCATACTATATCAGTGATAGGCAGGTTTAAAATCTGCATTTAGTGAATAACCTTTTTTCTCTTTCTGGAATTGTAGTGGGGTATTGAAGTGCTTTTTCTTTCTGAAAAAACATGGAGTACTATTTTTATTGTAATTGCTCTTGGAGATCATGCATTTGCATTCAGAATGCTGGAAAATGCAAGACATAGACATTGTGGTTCATTACATTATTTTAAAGTTGTTTCCTATTTTTCAGCTGCAAATTCTGGACATTTTGGCTTGAGTCATATGCTCAGGATGTTTATTACAATCGATTTTTTAATGTGTAGTTCTTTAGCCCAGTTAAATTTATTCTGAGCATTTTTCTATTCAAAGTAAAATTGAGACGAGTTTTCAGATAACATAGCTGGATAAAGTAGAGATAAGGCAGTTGTTCCTCCTGGGCACATGAATCATAGGATTTGAGCAAAAGAGCACATTTACTTGCAGTTCAGTTACTGAACTCTACAACATTGTTAACTCATTAACTTTCCAAAATCCCTTACTTGAAAAAAAGAGTGGCATTGAGCAGCATTCCCTGAGTCAAGTTCAGGTCTTCGAAATTGTGTTGAAGATGCAGGGAGGAGATGAAATTTTCAGATTTTTAAAATCTTGCATGTTTAATATTTTAATCACAGCTTGAGAAAACCTCAAAACCAACCAAACAAAAAAAACCAAAATAATGTTCCTCTTCCCCCTAAAAAATAACTACTCAAGTCTCTCAAGCACTTTCATTTCATTTTGGATTTCTTAATTGTGCAGATTTCCTACACCCCCTACTTTTGGAATTGTTTTTGAATGGACTGATTTGGGATATTTCATAGAGCAAACCTCTTCAGCAAGTGAAGGATCTTGGGGCTGAAGACACCTTCCATGGCCAGTGTCCACTGTGTCTTAGAAGCTCCTGAGAAAGCAACTTTGTACTGAACACTGCTGAAAAGAGGGTGCTGCTTTATATGAGCTGTCAATGGAACTCTGGGTCCCAGCCTATCAAATGTCATTTTTCACTGAACTAATGGTGGTTAGAGTATAACTGCTGTTGTATTTCTTTACCTGTGTTTGTGCCTGGGTGCACATGTGGGAAAGAAAAATTCACACCTTTTCCATATTCAGATTCATGTCTTGCTTTGTGTAAGTCTTTGTTATTATCAGCCAAATTCTTGTTTATAGTGTTTTGGGGTTTTTTTGAGGGTTTGCTTGCTTTTTGAAGTGGTTTTACCAAACATGTGTATGTTGGTTTGTTCCTTAACTCTTTGTTGTCCTATATTTTACCTGTTTTGTGTAGTCTTTTTCGGATGCTTTAGAAGTTGAATGTTTAACACAGAAACATTGTGAAAGAATTATTTATAAGCAGTTTTATGCCGGTTAGAAATACTGTATTGGTTGGAATGATGCTGAACTGTTAGAAAACCTCAAAGTACTTATGAGAGCATATCTCTTCTCAAGGTTAAACATTCCTAAGTGTTGTTCTGAGCCCAGACTTTGTGTAATGTGTTGGTGAAAACATTAGTTCATAACATTTCTGCAGTGTAGGAAGAGAGTTACACTCTGTTTCTTTATTCTGGGATGGTTCTTTTGAGGGTGGGAGCCTCTCATGCCTGATAGACAGAAAATCTGGGCAGACGTCCACCTGAGAGCTATTTGGAAATTGGCCAAAATTCTGAACATGAACATGTAAACCTGCTTTTGCTAAGAGTAAGATAGTCTTGGGTGGTTCATTTCAACTTTAAGAGTGACTTTTAATGTGGTTTTTCTTTTCCTACTTTCTTTGTCTTATTTTTCTGCTATTGTAACAGCAGGGTGGAATTGTTTTCTGACAGTGTAGGTAGATCTGCTTCGAGGAATGTTTTGTTTTGTTAACTGGCAGATTGCTCCTAGTGTAGTCATAATCTTAATACAGTTCAGATTCCTGAGGAGGAGCTGAAGTACTTTTGTTTTCTAAAATAGGATCATGAGACAGAGCTGCATTTTCACCTGAGAACTGGAAATGTCTGTGTGTAGTCAGTCAGGTGTAGAGGCAGCAGTGACCAGAGTAAGAGCCCCATTGCTTCTTGACTGTACAATTGGGTATAAGGCAGGCTAGGATCAAAGAAAGTGAATTTCCCATGGTGAACATCCAAGTAAGCTTTTGGAGACTACTGAAACTTGTTTTAAATGGGGAGGAGGAAAAATGCCTGCTAACTTCCATACTGGTACCTTCTTTCAGATGTGTTTATGAATAATGTAGTAAATAGAACTGAAGGCATGTTGTCCAAATTCTTCAGCTGCTTTTGGAGAAGTGCCACAATTCTATAATGGTGTGCAGTTCCAGAAGGATTCAATAATCAAGGAGTACAGAGAACCGTAAAAGGGAGCTTGTCTCTCATTAACAAAATATCTCTCATTGCTGCTTTTTGGTGTTGTCTAGGCAGGTGAGAGATCCTGCTGGACAGCCTTGTCCAAACAGGACACAGCTCTTTACCCATCTCAGATTAGTAATGCTTTCTTGCTTTGTCCAAGGTATACTCTGTCCTCTTGGTTTTGGCTGCTTTATTTCTGAACGTAGCTTCCTGTGTTTTTAACTCATAGAAATGAATGGTCAAAATAATGGTTGGGATTCTAACTCATCCTGTCAGATCTTTTGCATATAGTGCACCTTCAAGTGCCTTCTCTCTCCATGTTTAGGATGGTCAACACTTGCAACTCCTTTTTGCTTGATTAATGTTTGACTTGTTAGACACGAAATTTAGAGCTCTGCAACAAAGTACTTTGTTATATAATTCTGGTGTTCTGCTAACTTTTGAGAGAATCCACATGGCACAGTATTTATACCAGACTTTATTGGCGTGATTTGTTAATACTAAAGCAGCCACAGCATTTTAAAACCAGTTTACATACCTTGTCCTTTTAAATGTTACTTGTCATAAAGCCTGCAGTCTTGGAAATACTTTGCAAAGTTATTCCCCACTCCCTCCACACCAAGAATTCAAACTTTCTAACCATTCTAAGCCATCATAATGGCAGGCATTCTTAAGTGTACTTGTGCCATAGAAAAAGAACTTTGATTTAAAAAATGTAATGCTTTGCTATCCATTTGTGTACAGAAGAGACATGCTGGGTTAAAAATCAGTGAGAATCAAACATTTTCCTACTTTCTATGCTAAATCTGGCAGTTCAGGTTAGGAAGTATTTTAGGAGGGTTTCCTGGCAGAGTTTGATATGTAATTCAAACCCATACCTTTAAGTTCAGGGACAAAACAGTTTCTTTCTTGAGGTTTCTTCCAGCTGCTTTTTTTTTCCCTAAGAATGTTTTACTATTTAGTATCTATTTACTGCTCCTGTGGTACAAGGAATAGCAGAAATGGAATAAATTTTTGAGTGGTGCTTATCAGCAGAGCATTTATTGGAGTGTCTGATCTGAAGAAAAAGATAAAGTTAATATCTCATATTGTAAATCTCAGGAAGGATGATTGTGTTGTCATAGGGCAATGTTATTTATTACCTGCAATATACAGCAAAATAATATCCTTGAGGAATTGGTGGAAGGTGTGTAGCTCACAACTTTCAAGTTTTATTCCTACTTCACTAAAGACTTCTTCAACTCTTAGAATTCCAAACGTTTAATTGTCCTTTAAATAGTAGGCTACACATCTTGAAAAAGATTTTTGAAGAGTTATCAGAGCAATGTTTGGTATATGATTTTGCTGCTGAGATTGTTTTTTTAAAAGCGTAGAGTTGTGTATTCATGGGAATATGAACCATTTAGCTTTGACTGGAGGGCAACAACGTTGTAAGCTCAGCTAGAAACCCAGATGTATCAGATCTAAGTTCTTACAATCTGTCTTGGCTCGTTTAAATGCACTGGATTCTTTTGCAGTTTATTTTAAGAATTGTTGGAGAAGGCTTTTGTGAAAACTATCAGTGTTTTTGTGTGTTTTGTAAGACTCAGGTACTGCACTATTTTCCACATTCTCCCATCTTAGCACTTGTGTTTTTATGCTCTTTTCTGGACTGATTTTCAACTGAACACTTCAGTATCTTTATGTATTTAAAGCATAAAAAGTCTTTCAGTCATGGAGTTTAAAAAGGATGCTTTAGTGTAACCATTGGAGAAATTAAACTAGGATCCAACTACTTCATTGGGATATCAGCACACCAACATATCTTTTGAGTGTGGAAAGCTGCCAGAAGGACATTCCACTAGTAGTACACTGTAAAGTTCATAAAGTTTGCCCTTCATTTCAGTTCAAATTGAGGTAAGCGCATGTGGTTCACTGATTGAAGCATCATTTTCAGCAGCTTAATAAAAATCTTCAGATAAGCAACATTCAAATTGTTTGTAGTGAAAATAAGAAGTCCAACACCAGAATACTGTTGTTTTTAAAGCACAACCCCCTATAGTAGCTGTAATCATAAAAAAATGTTACTGACAACACTTTTTGAATTGAAATTCTTAACCCTGAGCATATAGATATAGAACAGATGATGAAGTGTGATTTTGAGTGCATTCAGATTTTGAGTGCATTCATGGGATATTTAATTTCAGATCTTAGTTCACTTAAAATCTGTTTCTGAATGCATGTGATTTTTCTCATTGCTGAGTTCTCTGTAGGTCCACCTGCGTTTGCCACGCTCCTCTTCTGCTCTTTTATTTGAAAGGAATTTGGCCTGCATCATTTATGAAGAATGATTGAATTACCTCCGTTTAAAAATATTAATAATTGTTTAAACTGCCCCAAAAACCTTGCCTATATTCCTTTAACAAGATTATAAATTACAAAGGACCTATAAATATCAAATATACAGCATATATGAAATCAGTGAAGTGACTTCTGATTTAGAAAAGTAAAATCGCTTTTTTCAGAAGGTAATGTACAAGATATGTAGAACTTTCAAAGAACAACGGAGGATCTTATTAACACAGCCTAATTAACCTCCCTCCTGTACAAGGTGAAGCATTAGATGCTCTGAATGAATGATGAAAAGTGTCAGGGAAATACAGAATTGGATCGATTTTCTTTTAATAATAAATAATCCTTCTAATTTATTTGGATGAAAGTAAATGTGTTTGCTATGGTTTTGCTTTTGCCCTGTGCCAGGATTCAGCTCACAGTGAATTCTTAGCAGAGGTCTAAGGCTTTGAAAATTGCTTTCTAATGGAAATGGTGACAGATCATTAACTACAGTAGTATAAATGCATTGATTTAACATGAGTATAGTCGTCCTAAGTTGCAAAATGCATGATACAGTGTGTGCTGAGCATATAGGGAGTATCTGTGTAGTTTTAACTAATTAATTACATGATTCATACTATGGTAATCTTTCTCAAACATAGGGCCCCTGACAATGCTGGACAGGTATCATTCAGGGGCTGATACACATTTGAACTGTGGTGGCACTGTGATCCCGCTGTAATTGCTGTGCTGGAAGGGGACCAAGAAGCATTTAACATGCTGCATTTAATCACCAGTGCAATTACAGGGACACTGAAGTAGATACGTTTTCCTGCTACCAAGTCATAGCAACTTCTGAATCGTAACAAACCACTACTAGATGTGCTGGAAGGCTTTTTTCCAATAAAAATGCAGAACCTGGGATTTTATAGTCATCCTTAATTAGCATCTGTGGTTTTTAATGTCTTTAAAACTAAATGTCTAATGCAGATTTGCTGCATGAAAGCATTTTTTCTCCAAAATCCTTATTCTTCCATCATCAAAAGACACATGAACAAAAATTAGTTTAAGGAATTATGATTATTCTAATGTTGTCTTTCAAGCATTGACAATGTATGTAGTAGGACAATGTATGTATGTACCTGTATGTAGTAGTAGAATTTTTACTCTGAGGCAACTGCACAATTCTTGTCATTGGTGAACATCTGCACTGATAATGCTAGTTCACCATTACCTTAAAAAGTCTAGGTGGCGTGCTATTACAGGTGAAACTGAGCATTTTGTACTGCCCTTTGGCACTTGTGTAGAGTAAAGCTAGTATTAGATTTAGTGTTTCTGGTCTCCTTTTGTTTTTTGTCCTAAAGATGGGATGGGGAAGTTATGAAGCACCTGACCATCTGCTGGAAAATGGAGGATTCTGTTACCAAACCCTTCATTATTTATTAGGTGTGCCTGTCTGAGTTTCTTGGCAGAAGTTTGATTTTGGAGACTGAGTATCTTGAGATCAGTCAAGTTTTGGTGTACTTCTTTTTAACTCTCTTTGACTGCACAAAATTTCCACATGTGACTTGTTCTTGAATCTTCAGTGAGATTGTCTTTTGATTATGTTTATTCTGATCAGCTGCTGTGCATCTACCAGTTGTTTCTTTGAGATTTAGGGCTAGAATTCACTTTCATTCTCTGAATGTGGTTTTGTATTGGTAGTCATTTATTGGAAGAGGAGGGAGAAGGAAAACCAAACTTCCAGTAAAGACAAGAGTAGAATATGCATTTATTTGGAGGTACCTTGCAGTGATATACTGTAAAGTGGCAGGGAATAAAAGGAACAATTGATAGGATAGAGCATAAAATTGAGTTTATAAGATCAAGTGCTCTTCTTGGAGCAGATAAAGCCACTTCACACCTTTATAAGAATGTAATGGAAATACCATATGAAAATGGAATCAGGTAAGCGATCTCTTTAGTTTTCTCAGTTATATATCAGTGGTAGTACACAATATGAGCACATATAGGATTTGAAGTATGTGATTTTTGCTATTTAACACCCATTGCTGGCTCTCAGTTTGCATTATGCACCTTTAAGTGGAGATGCAGATGTGCATCTCTCTGAGGTTGGGACCTTACAGTGGTCTGTGTGCGTGTCTGTCTGATGCTCAAATAGTTCCCTTTGCTGTGGCAAGTTGTAGCACAACAGCACAAGTAAGAGATGATGGTTTGGAGAGTCTCAAATACACATTTTATTTTTACCCTTACATGCAATTTATTTCCTGCTTAAAGTATAAACATGTTAGAACTTCCAGGATTTCCCATTTCTGTAAATTTCTTCGCTTTCAAAGTCCCTGTGTCATTGCTACTGCTTTCATGGCCATGTTGTTAAGGGAGAAGGTTTTTTCCTTTGGCAGCAGAGGCAGTTTTAATACCCTCACTGTTTTCAGACCAAACCCTGCAGAACTGGTGCATGCAATCATTCTGTAGCCTCTGGGCTTGAAGTATCCTCCCTTAGTCTGCCACTTGACCTTCTGAGCTTGCTTCACCTTGCGGTTTCCAATCTACATAATGATTTTGTGTTACACTTTAGTTAAATGGTTTCTTTTTGACAAATGGAAGTACCTCCAAAGAGAGTTTAACCATATATTCTGCCTCAGCGATAATGCCATTCTATTTGACTTGATTTATCTATAAATATGAATGTCTTTCTGAATGCCAGCTTAAATTATGTACAAGTAGAGATTATAAATTATCTGTATAAAAATTACTTTCTAGGGATATTGTACATATAAAATGTATACTCTGAGTAATGCTGGATGAGGTGCTGTTCAGCATGGAGCTGACTTTTCATGAGGGAAATCTAGAAATTGCTATAATATGTGCAGTTAAAAACTGTGGTGATATGTGATTCAGAAGCATATCCCAAGCCAGCTGTGTCAGAAGGGTGTAGAAGTGCTGTGTGTCAGCCTAAAGACTTGCAGTCTAAACCCCACAATTCTCATTGCCAGGGCTAGCTTAGAGTTCTAGCTTTGCTGTGCCTTATACACCACTACAGTCATGATATTGTTATGTGTTCCTAGAAACAGGAATTGTATTGCCTTCCCTAAAAGTCATCCATGACCCTCTTTTTCCTATGAAGTGGAAACAGAAGGCTGTGTCGTGATTAAGACTTTGATATTTCAGAACTTTTAGTGTTTCACATCAAATTGTCCCTAGAAATAACAGATTGCAGATGTATGGTATATTTGAGAAGGTTGTGGGGAACTAAGAAATTTTACATTTTTGTGTTCCTCCCTGGCACTATGAGCTTCTGGTGAGTTCAGTAGTCACTGAGAAATAATTAAACCAGTGATGTGGTTAACATGTGCTCCACGAGAGAACAGCAGGATGCAGGTTTGCTCAGTTTTAAGTCTGGTGAGTGAACCCTTGCCTGCTGAAAAGAGGAGATCCTGTCAGTGGGACGAGGGATTTGCAGTATAGCAAAAGGCTGTCAAACATTTTACTTGGCATACACTGACCTACAAAATTTGATGTACATAAACTGCGTAATGCATTTTCTTTATAAAACTTTTGCTCTAAATAAATATTGCATTTTCATAAAGAAGCTGATTGTTGATCAATGCTGTTACTCTGTCTTTTCTTTTTTCTTAGTTCTAGTTTAGTGCTGCTGTGTGTATCTGCTGTCACATAAGTGGTTATGTAAAAGAAACTCATAAAAAAACCACTCAAGGTTTGGGTTCTCATCCTGGTAGCAGTCTGAGGCCTTGGATGCCTTGAAAAGGCGTATACAAGGATCTAAAGGAAAGTGATCCTTGAAACTATAACTGTTACTTGGCCTACAAGGTCACTTGTCCAATAATGCTGTCCTTTCAGAAAATTTCATGGAGTTTTGTCTGTTAGATGTACGTGGCAGCCTTTTTTACTCTCTTTCACAGAGCTCTATGTTGTGTTTGTGTCTGTGTTTTTCATTGTTTGTGTGCTGATAAGTAAATATTATATGAGGCTTTGGATTGATATTTAACAGCTGAGATGGTTGATTATACCACTGAAAACATTTGTCATTGCCCATTCCAATGTCATCAGTATGAACCAGCTGAACTCTGCCTTTCTTTTTCTTTGCTGCCCCTGGGGTTTAATGGCTTTGCAGAGAAGGTCCTGCCTGGCATATTGCGCTGCTCCAGAAGGTCTAACCCATAAGCAGTGAGTACTGAACTGCAGCACACTGATGCTGGAGGTGTTCACTCACCATGCTGTTTTTAATTGCAGTTCTCTTGAAGGTGGATAATCTGTGTAGACCATCAACACATTGAATCTTTGGGTATCTACCAATCTGAAGAGATATTTCTGTGGCTACAAATGCTGTTTTGCTTTTCTTTTCTTGGGAATTAACTTTTCTCCTGTGCGCTTACTGTTTGCATTTAAAACTAGCTTTCATGTGTCTGTGGCTCTTGCTGTAGCTGGCAAATGGTTATGTCTCAAATCTCTAGTGATATGTGTTCTTATAGAATTTTTGAGCCTGATGTTAACCAGCTTTCAGATGGGCATGAATTGAAAAGCATCTGTAATGTTTGGTGTGACTGATATCAAGATATGTGACCAGGTCTGGGTTTACTTTGTTATTAGAAAGTAGTGTAAAATAACCATCTGCAAATTCAGGCAGGGAGAATCTATAATTCTGATATGTGTTCATTTATGATACAATTGCTTTGACAAAGTTGTCAGATTTTTTTGTCTCAAGGTAACAAGGAGTTTTTTATGATTGATGTGTTGTTAGACTCAGATCTCCTCTCAAAATTCCTTTCCTGTTTGGTTGGAGGAAGAAAACAACTGTTTTGGTAGTCTCAGTTGTTTCTTTGTATGTATTTTTCTAGAAAGAAATGTGCAACTAATTTGGCTAAATTGTGTGTTCCAGCTGGAGGCTGCTCTGGGGAGGAAAAAAGATCTTACAGGCATGGACAGTTTTGGTGCAACCTTGCCTGTTAATAGGTGCTTTCAGACTTGCCCAGGATGCTGTTAATGCCTGTAGATCATGGCAGAGTTGATTCAGGAATGCTGAACAAATCAAGTATTGGGCAGCGTGCACAGAAACCAGTTCATTCTTACCTAAAGATAATCCAACACAGAATTTTAGAGAATACTCTCCAGGTCACTTTGTAAAGGAGATGTGATGTTAGAAGAGAACATTTGTAAACTGGGGTTAACATAGTGTATTGCTTTGGGTATTTTCATTGGAGCCTTAGAGAGGTCTTATAACCTTAAATTTTAATTTTTTTTTTGGTAAGGCTACTGACTCTCTTATGTTTGAACACCTGTGGCATAATTGCATATGCACTTTGTAGGCATCTGGGAGGCTTAAGATATTACTGTGTTCTCCTGCTGTTTTTCTCTCAGCTGAAGGTTGCTGCCCTCAAAGCTGAGCCACCCTTGGTGGACCATGTGAACTATCCTAGTCCATGTCGGTGCAAAGTCAGCCAGGTTATTTTAAATGACTGCTGAATACAGCTGAGGGTAGTAATGAGCAGCTTGATGTAATAACTAGTTAAACCATTCCATCTAGACTTCCAAGAGCACATCTGTCTGTGTCCTTATAAGTACAATGCTTTAATCTTTCCATTGCTGTATTGTATTCAGGATTTGTCAGGACAGCAGAACTGTTGCCAGGGGGAGTCTGCTATTCAAATGGAATGTATTGGTGCTTCCTATCTATCATTATTATCACATTGCAATACAGAGACTTGAATGATGAATGTGTAACATAAATATTGAATGGTAAAGTAAGTTTATTTTCATATATGAGATAAATGTGTAGAAGTCATATTTTGGAAACTCTTGGAAAGAGGTTACCATACAAAGTCTTCTATATTCTTGTTTCTAGTTCAGCCACTTCTAGCCACTTACCTTTGATTCCTAGCCATTTAAGTTCTTACCTTCTCTGTACCCTTGCTTCATTGCCCCCAAAACTTCCCTGTATTGATTAGAAATATAATGAATTTTTTAGCTCTATTTTTTTTTTATTTTTTGCCCCAGGTCCAGCAAGACTATGAATCTCTGTTCCAAATGCTTTGCTGGTAAGTGCAGTAAAAGGTTTTGTGTTTCCCTTAGATTATTGAAACCACATTGTTGGCATCTCCCTTAGGATTTGTGCATGGGTTTCTTTTCCTTCAGTGTGTATATGTAATCAGATTTTCCTCACTTTAGTGCTTCCTTTATTTGCTAATCAAGAACCTCTTGTGTAAATGTACCCATGAAACTTAATTCTTGAAGTTCAGGGAATTTAGGTACATCCTTGTACTACAGAGCCCCATTGCCAGCACAGCTCCTGTATGGAGCTGTGGAGTTTCCACAACACATAAGTCTGAATTGTAATTTGGAATTTTGTAGGATTTATTGTGTAATAACTTCTGATATATAGAATGGATAAAAAAATTAAAATAAAAAGTTGGTATAGAACACCTCATTTCATTTCCTCTAACTTGCAGCCCTTGAACATTAAATCATGAGTAAGTCATTGGTAGGCTGTTCTAATTACTTCATATTATTTTCGTATTGTAAGGTCATTGCTATTGTGTAAAATCTTAAGAATTGTTTTTGACCTTGTCCTGTTAGCAGCTTCTAGCTTTGCCCTTCTGAATCAATTTTTTTGTATTCCTTAGTATTGTAAGCTTACTTTTAATTATAATTAAGGTCCTATCATAGCTCATGGTTTTTAACTGCCTTGGGGCAACAGATAAAATTTTAAAAGGTCCAGCATTTGTTTTTTTTAACTTTAAAGCTTATTTTGCGTTTTTAAAACAACAACAAAAAAAAGAATTTTGACTTAGATTTCAGATCTAGGGTTCAACATCACTTCATTAAACAAACACCTGGGAAATAAAGATTGCTAAAAGGTTGTTCAGCAAAATGTATTTCTCTGGCTGTTTTCCAAGGGCATGGGTCTCTGGAAATGGTATATTGAAGAAAGTGTAAGTCATTTCTTGTACTGTTTCCCTACTGTCCACATTCACAAACAAGTCTTTGATTTGACTCAGTAGGACTGTTACATTCATACTAGCCCTGTAAGTAGCTTGTGTTTGTGTACTCAGCAATGCAGGTGTTCTGATTCTGTGACATCAAAGCAGCCCAGCCCTCATTTGCTGAGTTTAGCAGAGTACCCAGCACTTCACAGCCAGCAGACCAGGCATTAGACAGAGCATCTTTTCTTTTGGTGTTTACTGGTTTGGATTTTTTTGTTTGTTTGTTTGTAATTTTGTTTCTTTTTAAAGAAAAGTTCTTGGCTTCTATACTGCAATTTTTCCGAAATGCCATTACCTCTGATAAAGTTAATTTTTCTCTGCTGTAAAATTTTAAGATGAGACCTTATGTGATTGGCGGGGTGGAGGTGGGAGAGCTTATGTTTTTAATTTTTCAAGATGTTCCTTAGAGCCTGTTTATTTTAATGACATTAGTCTTTGTAAGAGTTTTAGTAACTTAAAGAGCTGCTAGTGGTTGGAATAAAGGTACTGTAGAAGGTGCTGTGGAAAAAGACAAGTTTATCTTATTTAGATCTTAACTATGGTTCCTTCAACAAGTAGTATTAAAACTACTCCAGCTCTGTTGGAGTCATAATTCAAAACCTCTCAGTGTCATCATTCCAACATAAAAGTGGTTTTCTATTTTTTCTTTTTTTTCCTTGATGTTACTGAAATAGCTTTAGCGTATTTTTCTATACTGGGTTTCTAGCTACATACTGATATAGAAAGATATGTACTCCTGTTTCTGTAAATTGAGCCACCACAGGTAGCAAGATTTTAGGCAAGTAAGGTGTTGAAAGATGTTTTTCACTGTTTCAGGCACTCCAGAGAAGGGATGTGAAAACTAGTTCCTCTTTTTTCTCTTTTAAAATGGCAGGTTATTTATTCAAATGTGTTGAAGCAGAGGGAAAATTTCAAAAGACTATTTCTCTTGACCATCGTTTCCTTTTTCTTTTATTTCAGAAAAAAGAAATCCACACAATGAAAAAGGTTAGTAACTCTTTAAATTACTTTTTTTGATCATTTTTTTCTAGATGGAAGAATCCAGTCTTCCTTTTAAAAAAAAAATAATTTGAGACATACACTGCAGGAAAGACCCTTACATTTGTGTAAGCATTCCTTTCTTACATATATCAGGGGAGAAGGGTGACAAGTCCTGAAGGGATGAAATATTCTGTTTGCACTACAGTATGATTTATTCACAGAACCTCCCTACCTTAGCAGGGTTTTCAGACTTTCTGAACTATCAACAAGTTTGTAAATACATGATCATGAAGTCTTCTTTGCTTCTGCATTTCCTGGCTTCCCTATAGTTCTGGTTCTGCCAGGCCAGGGTTACTTTGTGCAGGTTGCATGAGGTTATTCTGCACCATCTCACCTCATAGCCAGGGGTGGGGGAAGGGGACACTCCTCCAGGGAGAAGGGGTTGTCTTCCAGTCAAGAAAGTCCGGCAGAGAGAGTGGTTGGGTAATGCCAGTTCTGAGCGTTTTGCATGTGAACCACTTTCCTCTCTCTGGTACATTTTTGTTACTAATATTGTCACTGTTAATGTTCCTTCTCTTATCTCATTGCTGTTTCCAGTAAATTGTTGTTATCTCAGCCTGAGATCTTCACCTTTGTGCCTCCATTTCTCCTCCCCACTAGGGGAAGGGAAGAGAGGGAGTGGCTTGTGGTTTGGAGTTTCAGTGGGACACTAAATTTGAGAATACCATTCCTAAAAAAATGACACCCATCCCTTGGGGGAAAAATTATCAAGTTTGACATAAATTGGATTAATTAGGCCAGAATTGGAGCAAAGGGTAATGTCAATTTGCCTTATTGTTTGACCAAGTGCTTCTGTTTCCTAAATTTATTATCAAACTAAATTCACTGAGCTTTCACCCACATTTGTGCAAAGATGAAACAAACTGCAAAAGCAACCAGATAATATGGCAGGGAGAGTAACATTCCTTATTTTGACTATCTTTTGTACTTTTTTTATATATTAAACATGGGAACAGTGCGCACAATATATTACTGAGATAAGTTGTTGGCAAGGAGTGCTAAGTGTATGGCAAGAGTGAGTGGCATACTGCACAGATACATACAGCCCTTTGTCTGTAACTGCCCAGTGTGTTCATGTAGATCAGAAAGTTCACTAAGCTCTTCTGTACAACCACAAAATTGCTGTTCTTTTGCTCCAGACTAGTTCTTAGCTTGCAGATAAGGATTGATAAATACTGCAGAAGAGCTTGAAGTTAGCTACCCTCTTCAGCTGTCTTTGCCTCCTCTTCACACCATCTGCTTATTCCAATAAGGAATACCCGACTTTACTTAAACCCTGTAGAAGCAACAGACTCTAAAATGTTCAAGAGCTTCTCTGAAGTAATTTCAAGTTAATTGTACTTCTGCAAAGTACTTCACAACATTCTGTCTCCAATTCAGTGCTGACCATGTGTTATCAATGCCTCAGAGTCTCCAGATACAGAACAAGTGCAACCCTACATATTGAAGTGCTTCAAATAAATATGCTCTTTAGATGGTGAAGACATAGTTACTTCAGACTTCCCATGCATCTAGAATACAAATGCAGTAAAGTAGTGTGGGTTTGGGAGGCTTTTTGATGTTTATTCTTTTGGTCAGAATATAGGCTGGTAAGTAAAAAAAAATGTAAATTATGGCCAGAGTATCTCCCTTAATGACACCACATCTTTCAAGAATGCTGCAGCATTTATTTTTTCAATACACTAAACTGTGAATTTTGAGTGATTAAATACACAACAGTGATAAGTTAAAATTTTCAAAAGTACTCTTTATTAACCTATCTTTGCTCCCATTAGGTTTATGGAAATTCTAGTATCAACTTCAGGTAGGGACATTGTTTGAGTACCTTTTGAAATGCCACTTGATAAAGTAGAATCTTTCAGACAGAAATTCTGCATTCATGGAAACAGCACCTGTACCTCAAGAATTCAATTTTAATTGGAACCTCTGGGAACAGTCACAGAATGAACTATTACAGAGTAAGAACAAAAATTTAAATAGAGAAAAGGATAAGACTACAGTTTCTACTTACATCACCCCCCAAAAATGCAGTCTATTTTATTCCATTTGATTATGACCCTGGAAGGCTTAATTTGTGCTATGTTCTATCAGCAATGGAAAGAGAGGTACAGGAAATGGATTTCAGCTTTTTCAGTAGTGTGTGAAGCTAAAGGTAAGTGCAGCACTGGATGGTTTGGTGGAGAGATGCAATTGCAAAATTGGAAGACGTTAAAATATGGTTAGAATTTTCATGGATTTGTGAATCAAAATCATAGGAATTCTATCTGAACATGTAATTGGAACTTCTAGAGGTGGGTATCTGTCCCTTAATCCAGCTGTGCAGTATTTATATTCATGTTGTGCAAAGTACTAGATCAGCGTTACTGAAACTGAAAAAATAACTCAGCCATATAACCAAGAATTGTCTGAGTTTTAGGGGCTTCCACTCATAGATTGGTCTTGTTTTTAGGTTGAAGTAAAACACCTTTTTTAATTACTGGATTCTTGATGAGTAAAAAATTAGAAATTTTTAATCTTCATTATAGTAGCAGAAAGTCAGTATTGCTAGAACCACATCTGTATTTTCAATACGTATGCTTAACTCTGTGCTAGACTGTTATGAAATTTTGAAATTTTTATAGTATTTTTTATGTTCCTGAATTGAAAAGATCTAATAAGGAGTGAAAAAGAAACATAGTATATATTAATGTCTATTTATCATCTGAATCTAGAAGTGTCAGATTATTCACCTATTGCCTGAACTCAGGTATCTGACTATAGAGTTACTTAATATTTTTGCATATCTTAACCTTCCTCCTTTTTTGAGCAGATCTTTATTTTGTCATGCTTAAATCACACGCAGTTTTTGGGGCTTACAAAATTGGCAAGTGTTTGTGTCTCAGACTTATTGAATAGTACAATTTCCTTTTCTCTCAGTTTTTGTAAATCTTGGGAGCTCTTTACAACTTGTCTGTTATTGCTGCCACGTCTGGCAGTAATGACTCCTATTGTAAGCACGAGCTGGCAAAAATCAGCGTTCCTGCCTAAATAGATTTTGCTGTTAATTAACTGCTGGTTTGATTCTTAGTCAAGCTTTCAGCTTGCTTTCTGGAAATCTTTTCAGCAGGTGCATCTTGCATGTTGCTAGTTCAAGTTATGCTTTTTTTGCTGTACCCTATTGTATGGTAATTACTAAATTATGCTTCATTAGGCATTGTGTTCATAAAGTTTTCAGTCCTAAATGAATTATACAAATATTTTATGTTTGTATTTTTCATACACTTGTAATTTCTGATGTGAATCCACAAGTTTTAGTGCTTTGTTAGAAAAGCAGCAAGAAGTGTTTCCAGAAATTCGAAAACATGACTAAGAACTAGTTTTCTTTACCACAACACCAGACATTTCTTTTTTCAATATGGTATTCCCTTTATTGGCTCCTAATAGAAGCCAGTGCCTCAATCTGTTGCTTCATTACGTTAGAATTTGCTGCTGTATTCACATCTTTGTGCTTTGAAGTACATGGACTGCTTGCTACAAAAGTGACCCTCACTGACTAGAGTTTGAAAGTAGTCAAGCTTCATCTTTAGCTTCCATTACACAGTCAAGCTTGCAGCTAAATATTTCTTTGGAAAATTGTATAGCTGTTACAGTGGTAGCAGAAATGTTTCGTATTTCTAGAGCACCTTCTAGTAAAGAAGGTAACATTTCAGATACAACCATAGATATTGTTTGGCATACACTCAATTTCTTTTACTCTGTACCCAAAGAATTTCTAAATGGGTAAACCTGGTAGGAAAAAGATGTCTTAGCATAATTAGTAAGCTTGAAATGTGAAATGTGCGCTAAGCTTGAAAAAGAGAGTCACCATGAAATGGAATTAAGAAAAAATTGGATAAACGACTTCAGTTATTTATACGCTTGATTCGCACTGCTGACCCCAATAATTTCTTTTACTCTGTTAGTATGCATTATTCTTTGACTTTGAAAAAATTTAAAAATCTGAGTAGTAGCTCTGTTTGGATTGTTAAAACAGGGCAGTATTTTGTGGAAAGGTGGGGATGGGATTTTTAGTTGACTCCTTTTAACCCTAACCTGTCTTAAAGGTTTAGAGGGGAAATACAAATCAGGAGAAAATGAATTTATTTAAATACAGTTGTATGATCTAAGCTTAGGAATAATCATTTTACATTTGTCAAAAGTAAACATCAACCAAATCATCTAGCATATTTATACAGTGCCTTCCTAGGTCTCAGTATATACAGGAGAATTGGAAATTTGGGAGAGAGGGATACCTGAAGCTTTCTAGCCTTGCTGGAGCTAAAATACAGATCACATGTTGAGTGAAGTTAGTAAAACATGACTTGAGTTGTCCTTATCTACACTGTTGTGGCATGGAAGCTGCAGAGTACAGTGCTCCTGTGTTGCTTTGTGTCAATACTGATATGATTTGGCTGTGCGTTGTATAAAAAGGTGTGGAAGATGCTGAGTAGAAGGCACAACCCTCACCTTCCCAGGACCTGGCTGTGTGAAGGCATTGTATACACAGCAGTGCAATGAAGGGTGTCAACAGGGCCAATGGCTCAGCTGCTGGTTTGGTGTGCTCAATTATTTTGTCCCTTTTCATCCTCCTTTAAGTTCCCCTGGATGAAATAGTGGGAAGGGGCAAGCACTGATGGGGGACAGACCCGTGAAGTTTCTGTGCAATTGTTAGTGGAAGACAGAATTTCTTTCACAGCTGCCACTCAAATGTTGTGTATTGAGGTAGAACAGGTTCTTCTTTTTCTCTTTTCTTCTTTATGGCTTCTTTAAGTTAGTGGGGCATTATCCTGTCACATAAGGGTCTTTTCACCAACACAGTCTAGTAAAATTGAATGCCTTTTAATTAATAACTGTTATCATTTTACAGTCAATCAATCCTATCAGCAAACTACCCTGTAGGACATTAGTGGCTGTTGGATTGCATCTTGCAGAATTCAATCTAGTAGACTGGGGCTTATTTGTTAAAAATATAAATTACACTCACACAAAAATATTTCCTTCTCTCAGTACTGGCTACTTGAAAAGACTACGAAAGTGTCTTAATTTAATTTTTGCTCTGTCTTGACAAGACATCACTGATGTTTTCCATATATTTTCTTTTTCTTATCTCAGGGGATTGCCAGTCCCCTTGTACAGATTGATTTGCAAGCAAAGAAAAGTGCTCAAGCCCTTTTTTTCCTCAGACTTACATTATTTTTAATTTTTCATAGCTTTGTTTTCTAGTATGTTTTTTTTTCTTTATGGTAAAGCTAGTTTCTTTCTCTTTTCTTAATATCTTGTTCCCCTTCTAACTTATAACCTTTCCAAATGACTCATTGAAGCACCAGCTGTAATTTAGTCTCTAGTGTATAGGTTCTGTGTTGATGTAAAAAAAATGTTTAGAAATACGACTTAATTGCCATGATGTTTGCTCTTTGCCAGCATGAAAGTGGAGTTACCTATTGAGGATGTGCAACCCACGGGTTTAATTTATTTAACTTTTTTATGACTCTGTTCCCCTATAAATGTGTGCATAAGATAGAAGAAGAAATGTTATTCTTTTTTTTCTAATTTAGCAATTTGCTTGATTTATGGAAAAGTCTGTGTTCTGTTTTGTGTATGTGCTCATTTGGAACCCTTCTATAGTTTATAGAGACACTAGTGATTTGTTCCTTAGCCTCCCTGTGGAGTTTGTTCCATATTACAATCTAATTCCGTGTCCGTGTCATGCACTCCTGAGCTGTTAATTTGTACATTTCGATGCAGTTTGTTTCATCGTGTTTTTGTAATCCAAACTGAATCTAACGAGCTGTGTGCTTTGGGGACCCAGCCTTGCCTTGCCAATTAGAACAAGTGGTTACTGAGAGAGAGCATGTTTTAAATAAAACATGGCACCTCTGCGTGGGACCAGCAGCCTTTGGGGAATAAAAAGAGGATATTTAACTCTTTCTGCCTGAGAAGAGAGGGCAATATCAGAGTACGTGTTCTAGAATCATTCAACTCATTCCTTTAAAAAGTATTATGCAGGTTCATGGTTTGTCTTTTATTTAAAATGTAGTTTGCCATTGGAGATGTTAGGCACTACTGCCAGAGGAGTATTTAGAAATTCATAAGGATATCTGTCGAGCTGACTGCATGTTTTCCAGGATTCTGATTGTTAATGTCACGTCAAAATTGTACAGGATTAGCAGCTACCTTTTTCTTTTCCCTTGTACTGCCACACAAGAGGCTGAGAGAGAGCATGAGGAATGCCAGATGGTGAAAGAGCTGTTTTCAGAAGGTATTTTACAAGGGAAGGAGTCTAGAAACAGCATTTATTTTTTTAGAGTGCTAAGGTTATGTGCTAGGTGGCCAAGAGGAAGTTATGTTTTGAGGTAGCTGGAAAGATGTGTGTTTATGATCAATATTTGTGATCATCGAAGAAATTTTCCTGCTTCTACTGATCTTGAAACTAACTAAACCTGGTGAATTCAAGCAGGACACAACAGTGATTTAGGAAGTTAACTCTACCTTGCAATTCTTTCTTGGATTCCACCCCCAGAATTTCCTTTCCTCTGTCATTACTATTAACTTGTACATCAACACGCTTGAGCATCTCCAAATGGAAGTAGTTACTGTCCAACAGCAGCTCTTAGCTAAGGACAGTGGGAAAGAATTTAGGTGAACAGTCACGGCAGCTAACTCAGACCACATTTCAACAGTCCTTGCATACGTAAGCAGGGGAAGACCAAGAAGAACCTCCCTTGTGGAGACCTTTTTATTGAGCAGCTAGCTGTAAGGGAAGTACAGCTGTTTGCTAAGGTGATTTAAGCTGTTAGGGAAAGTAGGTGTGTGGGACAAATGTGATTGGATAATAGAACAAAATGTAAATGATGACTTTTCAGTTCTTTAGCCATTTCATATGAAAGAAATGTGATCTAGCAGCTAGACAGCTAGCTAGGATCTTAACTTGATTTCCTTTTCACAGTCAATGAGGATTTCTTTGTGATACTAGACAGGTTGGGATTTTTTTGTCTTGCACTTCTTTTCCTCATCAGTTACTGAGAGATGATACTATTTTTCTACTGATTTTGGGACAACCTGATTTTGGACTTGCCTTTCATGCCCTTGAGAAATGTATGCAGATAGGGATCTTTTGTTCCTTTATTTTGTCTTAGCCTTCAGAAGTCTTAGGGAAAATTTTGGAATTTCAGTTCTTCTCTGTATGTGTCATTTCTGCAGTTGAATTTCTGTTCTTCATCTTCTTGACACTTTTACCTTCCAGTTTGTTTCTCTCTTAATTTAAAGGAAATCATACTGCACTGGTACAATCAATGCATACCATTTCTTTTAATACCTTTAATGATTTTTCTTATGGAGCAAACATGCCAGTTGTTGTTTATTCATACCAGTCTTCTTATATGTATTGCAAAACGTTCTCACAAAGTTAGTCACCAGAGGGCAAACTGCTCATGCAGATTTAGTCAATACAACTATAATTTCCTGCCTCTTTAAAAAAAGCCCAACAGTCTCTGAGTGAGTTTCCATGTAGTATTAATTAAATGAGAAGTTTAATGACTGTTGTCTTCAGAGATAAAGAAGTTACAATTTTACACTGAATGAGATGGAATTTTTAAAAAGTAAAATATAAACTTTTGGACTAATTTGCAAGCATTGGGGGAAAAATACCCCTTTAGATAATCCTTTTCCTTGTTACCACATTAACTATCTCTTACTAAATAAATGACTAAATATCACTTAACTATTAGTCAGGGAGAAAAAAGTAGCTTAAAACAGTTTTCAGCAGGAATATCTTTATCCTTAATTTTAAGTAGATGACTCTATTATGGGGGCAGATGTGTGTGTCTGTGTGTGTGTAATCGTATGCTGAAGATACAGATAAGGCCTTTCTTGAAAAGTCACCTGAAATAACTGCATCTCTGGTAGTTCAGACTGTAAAATGTTGTTCCTTTCTTTGCAGAAAGCATAGGCTGTTGACTGAATCTGGCACTGAAGATTTAGGAAATGATGAGATGGGTTATAGTGCTGTAATAATTAAGCCAATCTGTATGTATGCATTGTAACTGTCTTTTAATTATGATAAAAGGATCAGAGTACAGGAAAGCACAAGATTACTGGCCTAATCTCCTGGTTTAGATCACAAGTAATTAAATATCATCTAGGTAAGCTCTGTTTGCTGAAAATTTCTCCTTTAAAGAGCTACTCTGCCTTGATGTGAGGATGCTTGGGGTTCTGAATGCACCATGGTCAGTAGTATTTCTAATGAATAGGCCCCCATACTATTAAGTAATATTAAGGTATGCCTTCTTAAGTGCAGCATTATAGGGATGACATTTGCACGTTGAGCTGAATAGAGAATAATTATTTTCTTTAGAGAATTTCTTTAAAGAACTCATTAGCCCCCTAGTGATTCAAGTAAACAAGTAATTTACCATCTTGACATTTGTGTGAGTCAGAGGTGGTGATATTCTTGTTCACTGTACATAGATAAGAATCTAAAGCACGAATGCTAAACATTCAAAGATATTTGGTATCAACTTTGAGAAGCCTTCTAACTGCAGTCCTTTCTTAATCTCCCTCCCCTAGGATATACAATTTTTGATGCTTTACGTGTTAAAAATACACACCTCCATAACTCCATGGAACTGTAAAGGTATTTAATGCTTCTCTTGGTGAACCTAAGAATAACTTTGAACATTCTGAAAATAAATACAGTAAATACATTATAAAAGTCTTCTAAATTCTGTAGCAGAGAAAGTAGGTAGAATTTAGTTATCTTTGATTTTTCTTTGGAATGGTGCTTGGGGTTAACACAAAGTCAAGAGCAGAAAGGAGCTTAGCTTTGCTTTGCTTGCTGTAAAATTCCGATTGCACATTTTGAATGTCTTTCATTCTACCCAGCAAGGAAGTTAAGGGTCCTCTAAAAGAGAGGCTCTGTGACTTGCATGCATTATGAAAGTAATTTAAAATTAAATAAAGAGGTCAGATCACAAGTGTAAAAAATTAATTAGATCAGGCACTTCTTTATTTCAGACTGCTTGACTTTTCAAACTCAGTGTAGGATTTTGCTGTCCTGTAATGCCACCCCTAATCTTCTGGTATAAATAAATGCAGTTATGTGAAACTATGAACTATTACTGGGCCAAAAAATTTGGAAACCATGAGTCAGGAGTGTTGATTCTGAGCTGTTGGGTTGCACTCAGGTTGGACGCAAATGCTTTGCCATGGTTGATCAGAAGTGCTGAAGCTGATAAAGCAACCTGATTAGGGTCCTCTCTAGAGTCCATATTCTGAGATTGCTCTTTTCTTGCTTCAACAAGAGCACCTCTAGTAATAGTCTTCAGAACAAAATACAAGATTTTTTTTCTCTCTTCTCTGCATTAAGGCTTCTGATCAGACAAATATGGAAGGAGGCTCTGGTTTGTATATTTTTAACTACTAATGTTACCCATATCCTAGCTGTTCATTACTTGAACAAGTGAGCAGATGAATTTCATTATGTGCAAGGTTAATGATCCAGTGCATAAGAAAGAACCTTGGAGCTTTCTAAACATTTATTTTGTATTTATGTGCATTTATCTACCTTCATAGTTTAGCAACATTGGTAGCATTTTTATTGGGTTTCAGCTCCTAAATAACTGGAGCTTTTATATTTTGGGATTGGAGCATTTCTGTCCAGCTCTGTGGAAAAAGTCCCATATAAGTAGAAAGCAAATTATGAGCAGACGGTAGATGTCTTGGGAGGTTAGTAAGCATTAGAAATGACCAAAAGTACACTTCTGCATCTCAAATGATTGCTCAAAGTTGACCCAGTAGTCACTGGAAGTTGTTGTGGTGAGCTCAATCAGCAATAAAAGACTCATTTCTTTTTTGGTAATTCTGTAAGTTACAGACTTTGCTCTTTTAACAAAAGATGCTGGAGTTTTGTCTTCTGTCTTGTGTATTGCTTCAGAATAGAAAAAAAACCCTAAAACTTTAAACACTTTAGAGGGTGTTTGTGGAGGCAAATACCAGTGTGGCTCATTTCCAGGCTGAGAAGGAAATACACTGTGCTATTTACCTTTGTGTTCTAGCAATGTTTAGTATGGCATTACTGGTCTTCATAGATAACCTTTCATTCCCCTCTGTTGACTTGCCTTGCCCTGCAATATGTGAAGAAATAGAAGGTTGATCCCAGTGTAGGTGAATGCAGTCTTTCACCATGACATTTTCTGTGCCTCAGCAAAGTCACTGCTTAGCTTCAGGTTCTCAGCAGAACTGCCATCTGCTGAAACACTTTGAGTAGCAATTTGAAAGCTAGAGTTTGACAATGCCGACTTCTTTTCTCCTAGAGACTCAGTAATATCTAGAGAAAATTTTGATAGGTGTAAATAATCCCAAAAATGCAAATGCATATAATGAGTGCTGACATCTACTCAATTCACACAGAAAAGTTAATGTTTAGAAATTGTTCAAACATTTTTCTTCATTCTGCACTGCTTCTGTTAGTGTCCATAATTATTTGAAAAGAGTTAAAATTATTGTATAACTGGAAACTTTTAACTGTAAAGTTTTAATGTAAGATAGATATAGCAGTGATAGCAGTGACTTGTTTTGATAATCAGCACATGAAAATCATAGTTGATATGTGGCTGCAGCTAGTGTTCCAGTATGAATACTTTCTTTTTTTTTCTAAATAAGCTCTTAAATCTCTGCACAACTGAATTGTAAAAAAGAGTATGTCTGAGTCCAAATTCAAGATGGCTGGTAATATTCTCCAAATCAATGTATCTGTTAGCTGTGGGTAGCGGTAGGTCTCCAGTGCATTTCAGTCGTCTTTTTTTTCTCTTTTTTTTTTTTTCTCTTTTTTTTCTTTTTCTTTGACAGGTTCCTGGTATGCTCTAGCTGAGGAAGAATATATAGGAATATTAATTTAATAGATTCAGAAATGCAGAGTGCTGAAAGCTTTCGTAACAGAACCAGTTTTTCTTGGTAGTAACTAAATGAGCTTTTCTTCATGTAAAGGTCAGATTTCATGTATTTGTTCCCACTTGAGGGTTTTTTTGACAGAAAGAAAGCTATTTTCCACTTGATTTATAAGATATTTATTGTGAGTTAGTACTGCATAAACATCTGACATTGTGAGCAGCACTGTGTACCGCTGACCATGCCTTGGTGAAAGGAATTTTGAGATGCTTATTGTGGTGTTTTCTGCAGGTACTGCAGCCAAGTAGAGAATGTCCATTTACAGGAGAGCAGGAGTAATTATTTTAACTTGAAACTGTTTTCTCTGTCGTACAGCAAGCTGCAGTAGATCCCTGCAGACAGAATGGTCACTTGTGACTCCATCCACACACCTGGACCTGAGAAATTAATTGTGCCTTAACTTGCAAGGAGGGGAAACTCATGGCTTATTCACTTCAGACTTCTGAAGATGATATAGTCAGTAGGACTTGAGAGTGTGTGTTCATTTAGGATACTTCAAGAAATAGTTCAAGTAGTAAATTTTGTATTCTCTTATGGCAGCTTTTTGTTTAGTTAGACTTAGCAAGGTGTTCAAATAAGAGTCTAGCTACTTTGTATTAAAAAAAAAGCTAGGCAGATAATAGTGTTGATGTGATGACATATAATTTCTAAAAATTCAAGTTGAAGATGATTTCTGTGAAATTTTTACTAACATTTTATTATCATAAAAGCAGTCATTTTTACTAACAGTAGCAGTGCCTCTAAATAAATACAAAGCATTTGAGATAACTTCTTATTCAACTAAGTAATCAATTTTAAGTTCCTGTGTTTGTGAACCTTCTATGAAATTCCAGTTTGCTGTATTCCTAAACTATGAATAGACAAATGAACTAAAAAACAGTAACTGTCCAACAAACAGGACAAATACTAAGCTTATTTATTTTGTAAGTGTGTGTAGGTAGCCCTTATTTTTTTTTAGTTAACAAAAAGAAGTTCTAAATTTCATTATTAAATATTAACAGTGAGTAAGAATCAGCCTTTAAACATGTTCACCAAATAATACATTTTAGTTAAAAAGCATCCTTATGAACCAGGATTAGAATAGCATTTTTAAAATATGAAAACTCTTTCTAGAGCTACCAGGTTTAACCTATTTCTTCCATTTCTCTTTTCTTAATGAAACTCAAAGGAATTCAGGCCCTGGAAATTGAGGAAAATCCTTTTACTGTGAGATTGTGTTCTTGAGCAGGTGGAGAAGTCCCATATTCTGTTGTGTGTTCTCCATCAGGTTTGAGGCTGAGAGGCTGTAGAACCTGTGTAAGCAGCTAACTGCAAGGGTTGCATTGTTTTCTACCCAGCCTTCCTTTTTGCTTAGCCAAAAGGAGCTTTGGCTTCTAGACTCTCAGTGGAAACTCTTTAGCTTAGTATATGTCTGGGCCACCTTCTGGTTCCCTGTTCTCTGAAAGACTCAGGGTTGGGTGGGTGGAGAAGTTAAAGTGACATGACATTTACTGTGTCCAAAACAGACTTTTATTTTCTCCCCCCTTGTGTTAGAAAACTCTTCTTTCCTGTTACGTTGTGCCTTATATTGCATTCAGCAAGGTACTGTACTCTAGTAAGGACATGAGCACCTTTACAAAACACTTATCTGTAGCTGGGTTATTGAAGAGAAAGTTTCCTGAGTTTTGAGTGTGCTTACAGGTTCCAGTTGGTTGGATGAAACTAGTAGCAAACTATTCTTGTTCCTTTTCTGTGCTGTTCTGGCTCTCTAGGTGCATAGCTTTCTTCACTAGAACATGCCTATAGTAGTATTTAGTATCACTTATTAAATAGAATATGGAGTTGCATTTCATGGTTAACTGCAACTCATTTTCTGCCCTTTGCTCAAGGGGAAGCAAGTAGGAGGCTTCTTGCCTCTTTTCCCAGTTTTACTGCTGATCAGGGAAACAGAGACTATAAAAAATTAGTTTCTCTTTCCACTATCTAGGTTTGTTCAGCAAGGTATTAACAATTTTTTGGTTGTGCTCTGGCCTATTAGCAGGAATATACAGTGGTACAAGAATGAATTTGTTGAAAATTTTATGCATCCATGACCTATTGAAGAATGGTATCCTTCTGCAGTGTTATTAAGTAATTTTTCTTCTCCTCTTAAATTAATGTTGACGTTCTGTTACTGGATTTGTTCTTGTCTTCAGATTGGAACATAATGGAAAAAAATTGTATTGCTGGTACATTAAAATTAATTGTTTGAGTACTTTCCTTGAAGTAGAATTCAACTAGAAAGATTATATTGTAAAATCAATGTATGATTTAGTTTTGCTTTCATGTATGAAAAAGTGCTTGTGGAGCATTCAAATCAGCAGGGGAATACAGAAGAGAAGGATGAGTGAAAATCAGAGTGACAGAAGGGCAAATTCCTGAGCAAGAGGAGATACTCTTGTCCATCTGTGTCAGTATTCCAAGGAAAAGCAACTCTTTGGAGTTCTGCCTTGAGTGAGCATGATAATGCCTTTTCAATAACTGCCTTGTGACACTGGTGATGCAAATTTTGTGCAATGTATGGAGAGGTGGGAAAGCCGTTTGATATTAAATGTCAATCCTGGTGGTTTGGTTTGGTTTTGTTTACTTTGAGCAGAGCCTTTTTACAAAACTGGGTTCAGGTTTGGGGCTGGCATTTTGCAAATGCCTTCACTATAGATTTTTGCTCTGATTCAGCTCAGGTCAGCCTTAACTAGAAGTTATTGATAAGGGATTTCTATTTGCCTATGGAAGATAAACAGGCTTTATAATTCTGTTTCTATTGAGTACTTAGTAAAAATTTCAGAATACTCAAGATGAAGCATTTGCTTTTAACTTTAGCAAAAAGATAGATCCATATAGATGGAGCTGGAGTGCTCAGCATAACCAATTAGAGGTTTGTGATTTGGAAAGAAATTATTTGTTTTGCTTATAAGATAATTTAATCATCCTACTTGAAGGCTTACAACCCTGAGACGAAGCTTAGGTATAAGTGTAGGTGAGTTGGTATTTGACAAGGGATGGAGACAGACTTCTGCCAAGGGGGGATGGTGTGTACAATAAAACCACTCAACAGTTTTACAGCAACAGAAAAGGTGAATGAAAAATAATTCACCAGTTACCAGCCCTAGACAGAAGCGCCCCATTTTTTGATACTTTTTAAGTTGGGCTTGTCAGATTGTTCTGTATTCCTTAGGCAAGTGAGGATTTACTCTTACTGTTTTGTATTTGTTGTGGGTTTTTTTGTCCAAGTGAAATGGCCAGCACACAGCAGCTGAGGAAAAAGGAAGTAATCTTCAGTTTGTTCTATGAGATAATTGTGGTTTTCCAGGAGTTTTTCTAGTGTCCTGTCATCTGCTTGCTCTCTTGTAGAGTAACAGCAGAACCATATAAGGTGTATTCTTTCAATGCATTTGGTTAAAGTTAATATCTTCAAATTATATTCAACTGGCTGAGTTATAAACTGAAATTTGGGTTGTATTGGTTTTAATAGTGTTGTGCCTGAGATTTTTATAACTGGTGCAAACTACGGGTTTTAACCAGGAATTAAAAGTGGAGTCATGCACTGGATGGGAGTGATAGATTGAGATGGGGAAGTTAGGATTAGAGTTAGTTCCTTTATCTGGCTGATACTGCTCAAATTTAGATGACAAAAGCAGTAGTTGGAAACTTTTCTACTGAAAATCCAAGTTGTATGCTTATATGGTGGGACTGACTCTTGCTGTTATGACACTTATGAAGAGAGCTTCTACAGAGGCCGTAACCTAGTGTAGTAAAGCCATTTTGATTGCCTAGTCCATCTGCAGATGATATGGGATTTCTCATACTCTTTTTTGGCATCTGGTGTGAGCTACAGAAATTGTTTTGAGGATTAAAGGCAAATAAATTCAAGGAATTGCTTCATCTTTTCAAAGAACAAAGGGAAAACTCTCATTTTACTTATGTCTACCAAATGAGATACCAAAAGGAGTTGAAATACATATGCTTCAAACCTGACAATTGCACTGTAAATATATTTTAAAAACTCAAAAAACATGTTGTCAAACACTCTGGTTTTGCTCTTGAGCTAGATTTGCTCCTAGAGGATTTTGTGGAGGTTTTTAAATAATAACATAACGTTTGTCAATGTATTAGCTTACCAATAAAGCCCAAAACATATGTGTGAGTTTTCTAGGGTTAAAATAAGTTATAGGTGATGCTGACTGTAATTTTTTGTATTTTTCCTTTTTATTATTCTCCTTCATTCTGAGAAGTGAGACCTTCACAGAATGTCAGGTGTATCTTGGCCCCCAAAAAGCATGAAGAATCTGAGGCATGTACCTTACCTTGGACTTGTCTTCTTTCAAGCATTCTTGTAATGCTGTCAGTCTAACTTAGCTTTTTCTAACTTGGCCTCGTATGCTATGGGCTCCTGCCTTAGAAGGTACTAATGATTGAGCCCAACTTAGAGTGGATCATTACCTTATTTTTTTTAAAGATTTGCATGAACATTCATATTATTCAACTTGATCTACAGAAATGCACAAAAGAAAATGAGGAATCTGAATAGAAAAGCCTTCATCTAATGAGGGACTGAGCTTGGGATGTCTGTGTTCCAGGTGGCAGCAGTTTGTGCTGCCATGTCTGCAGGTGTCTGCTGGCAACAGTTCCCTTACACTAGACAGTTCTTTGTAATGCCCCTGTCCCTCTACCTTTTTTGTTTCCTGGTTTAGTTCAGAAGATGACACATCTGTCAGTGTGGAAATACCTTACAGAGTGCAGTACAAAGTGGTTAAAGGAAAGCACCTGTATCTCTGATAGCTTTCTGAGAAGCAGTTTTAATCCCTCAGATACAATACATTGCCTGTCTTATGTGATCAGTGGAAAGTGTTCCTTTCAAATCAGGTGTTCTCTGGTAACCTTTTTAAATTCTTGAAATCGAACCCACAGTGTTCAAGAATTGTAAAACCAATATTATGAAGATTCTCTGAGGCAGATGTGAATTAGCATGTTGAGCAGTGTGCTCCTACTGTTTTTCACTGAGAGAAAATAAGTGAAACCTTAAAAAATTTTATACTTTGTTAATCCGGTAAGTCATTTCCCGTCGCCTTTTTCCATGTAGATATAAATGGTAAATGTGAACTGCATTTTTGAAGGATTTTTTCTGTATCTGTGCTGTCTGGTGTTTAAATTGATTGGGCCTTTTCTTTAACTCTTATAATGAGATTTCAAAACTGTTTTCATTTCTGACTGAAGCTTTCAGATATGTTCACGCTTGAAATGTACTGGGCTATGCATAGAGTAAGTGGAGTTTTTTCTGTATGTATGCTTATTACTTTTCCAAAGAAACTGAAAATTAATCTTAACTCTAACCTGGCAATAGTGTGTGTGTGTGATATGGGACTGCTCCATGATTAAAAATTTAGGGTAAGGTTAATTTACTAGGTACTGACAGACAAATTGTGAAAAGTATAGGAGCTAACTGGAAGAGAGTCTGTAGAGAAACTGTGCTCCCTTTTGAAAGTCGTTAATATTTAATTTTAATTTTAGTTCAGTAGCTTTTATCTGTCTCCCCTGGACATTCTGGGGGAATTGCATCTGTAACTTGTCTTCTGCCAGTAGCCAGTGAAGTGAATATTCAGAGAGCTCTTATCCACAGGGCTAAAGAGATGAGAGAATTGTGTAAAATAAAAATAAAAGTTTGAGAATTTATATTGAATCTTAGGATTCAATTTAAACATAATGACAAAAATTTGCATTGCTGTTTATTTTCAGTGGGCCAGTATTTCACACCATTCCTGTCAAATTTCTCAAAAGCATTAAACTGGTACTGTATTTACTTATGTAGGGTTCGCATATGGGTTGGAAAATCACACTGCTCTCTTGGAGCACAGCAAAGCTATTCAGTAGTTAGTAAATTTAAAAACAATTGAGTCTGCGTAAGTTGGTGGTACCATGTGATACCACTGGTGATGAAAAGTTATTAAGAAGCCTGAAAAAATTCTTTACTCCCTTGTGCTCTAGTCACAATAATGAATCTTCTAGGTCATCTCATTAGAACTGAAAAAAACCTGGATGCTAATTTCAGTTTTGTTTTACCATGGTAGTAGTGTCTATGGAATTTCATTGTGTGGATTTTCCACTCTTTAGGCAGCAGGCATTGTGATTTCTGTATGCTTCAGTCAAAGCTAGAGCTGTGTCCTGTATAAATAAAAGTAAGGCACAGAGTAAACTTTCTTAACATTGAAAGGGGGAGAGGGGACTGGTGCTTCATCCAGCTCAGGCTAAGGAGTCACCCTGCTTACACACTGCTCCTTTATTGGCATAGTGCCATGAACATTGATCTTCCCTGAGATTGTGATCCTGAGCAAGTAGCATGGCAAAGGGAAATACATAGCTGAATAGATTGTGTGGGAAAAGCTGAAGGTTGGTTTTTGAAAGGATGAGTTTTGGGTCCTCTTCTCAATGTGGAGTTCATGTGGGCTTTTAAGGGGAGTTCCTTGCATGGTGCAGGAGAGTGAGACATGTTTTGATGACAAATGTATGTCTGGTTTGAAATACTGCCTTACAGATAACTGCTTCTTTATACCTGAATGTAGAATTTTCTCTCTTCCTTTTTAACTTCTGGTGTCATAGAGAGGAAGAATTTATGAGAAAATGTCAGTGCAGGTTAAAGCAGAGTAGACAGAATTCACTGAAGTTTCTGTATGGATAGAGGCTTTTTACTCACAAGGTAAAACCTGGAATTTTGTGAGCAAAAATGTTCAGCTAATGCTCCTGAAGTATGTAAGCATGTGCACATCAGGGTATTTTCCTTTTCTTGATCAGATGGCCCCATGTATAGTATATTTTTGATTTGTTGAGAGTAAGCTGCTTTAAAAAGAACTGTTCCTGTATTTTCTTTCTGAACAGAAGCTCCTCTAGTAAGTGTTCAGATTTTCTTACATTCATCAAAGCAAGATAAGGAACTACCTGAGAGCTGGAAGTGCAGAACTCAGACTAGGTGACAGTGGGGAAGGGTTTTCTGCCTGAGGCTGTAAGAGGCATGCTTGTCCTGTAAAACCATGTAGAATGTAATACCTTCTGGAAATATTGATGGTGGGAAACCATTGAAACTGTTGCTTGTTTTTTTTTTTTTCTTAGGGCAAAATATATTGGTTTTTAACTCTGAGAGCAGATTCTTTCCAAAGACTTTTCATTTGTCATAATTTGATGGAATAGATTTTTTTTCTGGTTTCCAAGTTATGTTATATGGTTGTGGCTGTGTTAGGAGAGAGAGGAAGTCTGTGTGCATGTGTGCACAGCCATTTATTTATATTAGTTTCCCTTCTAGTTATGTAAGTTTCTCAGATGCTGACACCCTCCTGTTTTGGCTGTTTCCATAGAAGTAAGTGACACCTATGCCAATCTCAGTAGAAAGAGGACGTATTGCTCATTTCAAGTTTTATTCATTGATTGAAGACACTCCTTTCTAGGAGTAACTACTGGAGCATTTTGTTCTTGTTACCTGTCATTGTAGGTAATGAGAATGTTTAATCAGTATTTTACTGATTAAACATCTACATTTACATCTACTTTCTAACAACATATATGAAACACTTGACAGAGCAACGAAATGTATTCACCTCTTATGGAGTTCTGGATGGACCTTTGCAAGAGGACATTCTCTATGCATATTCTGTGCATAAATTATTTTTTTTCCCTGGTGAAAGGCTCATTAAACATGTAAGGACATCATGCATCTGTTTAAAAATAGAGGGGAAATGTGTTCACCATGGCCTGAAGTGTACCCTCTGCTACCTCAACAGTTCTAAGTAGAAAATTTCTCCATTGCTAATCGTGAGATAAGAATTGATCAGCTACATTGCTTGACAGTGAATGAATGGAAGATAGAGAGGTGAAAACAGAAAAGGGAAGGTGGCAGCACCATAATGCTGGAGACATTACTAAAATAATATTAGTTCTGTTGATATACTGTGCTGTGTAAGGGCCATAGTGGAATCTATTGACTCTTGCAGAGATTCCATTAACCATATTTTTCTCAATTTAGGAGGCTTCTTAGCAGGAATTTAGTTTGTTAATGTGACATAGACCTTTTCCTTTGCCTCTATTGCATTGGTGTAGAAAAATTAATTTGTATAATATGCTTTATTCTGAGTTTTAGTTCGAGTTCTTAGAAATAGATCTCTATTTCCATAGTTTTAGGCAAATCAAACTAGAAATTTCCTCACTGAGTTCTGTTTGGTGCTGTTTGTAGCATGCAGTTATTTTACTGTGTGTGAATTTACATCTGAGCTGCCAGCAGGTTTTCTCTTTTGGAAGGTACAATTCAGATGTGGATGTAATGTTCATTACAAAAGTGTTTAGTTAAACAGTAAAGGGAAGAAAAAATCAATTCCCATTGGTATAAGAACATCACCATACAGTATGAAGTTGGACTTTCATTCTCTCTAAGAAAATCTCCTATCTGAAGACATAAAAAGGCATTGTTTAAAGCAGGTTTTCCACTGATAACAATAATATAAGTAAAACTGTACATTTTACTATTTGGTTTTGAGCAGCAGATTACAGTACATCTTGCACTACTTTGATAGCTTTTAAAAGAATTTCACAGTGTTTAAATATTTTCATATACATGGTTTCCATGTGGATTTTGCATTCTGCTGTGAATTTCTCATTTAAATTATCTTTAATTTTTTTTTTCTTCTTTTCATATATGGTACTTGTCTTTGTTGTGTTGATCACAAAATACAAAAATTTTAGCAGATAGTAATTGCTTTAAGAAGAATTACCAGAACTGTATGGTTATAAAATTCTGTTTCAAAAGTAAAATTTTGCAACAAATCTCAAAGCAAGATGGTAGCTCTGGAGAATAATAATGGAGCCTTACATTTATTAAACTAAAAAAGATTAATTAATGGTTAATACTGATTATATCTATGCAATATTGTCTATGTGAGAAGAAAACAAATGTTTTATAAATACACTTCCTTTAATTTATCAGTTGCCATACCCTAGTTTTGAGTGTAGATAATGGGCTAGAATACATTTTGTCCCAGAGTGTAAATGTGCACAGATCTTTGCACTGGAGAAAGGCTTCAAAGGCTACTTGGACAGTACACTTACACTCAATATACTTTTAGTGCTTGTCATTATTACAAATAAAAAATGAGAGTTAGTTTACAACATAATGGATGTGAAAGAAAAATCCCCATAAAATTAGTTTTAAAAGGAGAATGTTTTTAAAGAAAATGGGAACATCTTGAAATTCATGAGAGAAATTAAATAATATTGCATGGTGTCTTTAAGAAAAATCCAGAGATATTCTCTGTTAATACTAAAGTCATCTTCGTTGTGGAATGTTGTAAGGATTGCAAAAACTTATGCCCAGTGTGTTTAAAGTGTGTCTATTTGTATTTAAATATTACGGAAGACTGCTTCCAAGCTGTTGGCAGCCCTTCATGGTAAATGTTTTACTCAGCAAGTTCTCAGGCATTCTCTCAATTCTCCATGGCATTATGTGATCTTCTAGTGGGATTGTGTTCTAGTCTAGCTGCTTGTCTGCCCTAAATACACACTGTCCTTGAATGCTGCTTGTATTGGCTTAATTGTGACATTTCCAATGAATTTAGCTTCTTAGTGTGGGTTATTGTTTCATATATAGTTCTCCTTCTCATAATGCCTGAAATTAAGTAAGCAATCTGATTATCTGATTAGCATCTGCTATGGGTGGTTTGTTTTATCCCCAAGGTAAGTCCTGTAGGGTTGTAACTAAATACATTCCTTTATTCTGTGTTCTATATTTGTTAGTGAAAGCTACATCACCAGAGTATATCTTGCCCTTAGAGAAGATGCTGATAATATTTGCAGTGGGTTGTCTGTAGGAATCCATCACAGAGCCTTGAATTGACTGTGGGGAAATCTGTGCTATGCAGGTGAGCTTTACCCTTGCTTTAGGCAATTTGTGGTGTGTTCTGCATGGTTCTCTTCAGCTGCTTTCTAGTACCGTGTTGGCAGATAACACTTATCACAAAGATTAGATCTGACATCTCACCTGAATTTCCTCTCTGAGAAGCCAGGATAAAGGTTTGGATGGGTTCCATGTGCTACTGGCAGTATGGTGCTGACTGCTATATTCAGCTCTATCTGTAGCTCCCTGGGGGTTTGGACTATCAGCATAGCTGTGGAGCATCCTGAGTATGATGAAGTTGAATGTAGTTCAGGCCAGATCATCACTATCAGCTGGGCTGCAACTTCCCTTTACAGCAGCCATTTCTTGGAGATCATATTTACGTGTAGACTGTGGGTATTTATAGGTTGTTGCCACCTGTGATTTTCACAATGATTTGATGTTCCATATGCTGTCCAAATCTTTTGTTTGTTCCTGTTCTCACACAGTAGCATCAGAAATACAGTCTTAGTACTGCAGGTAACCCTATCTGCAATTTATGAGACCTGCTTTATGTTGTGAGGGATTCTTGTCATTGGTCTGACTGCTGCATATTTCACAGAATCACAGACTGCTTGAGGCCAGAAGGGACCTTTGGAGGTCATCTGATCCAAGCCCCCTGCTTAGGCAGGGCCACCTACAGCTGATTCTTTAGGGCCGTGTTCAGATGGTTTTGAATAGATCCGAGCATGGGGACTGCAGCCTGCCTGGGCAACCTGTGCCAGTGCTCAGTCAGTGTCATAGTGAAAAGCATTCGCAAGATGACAGTATATATGGATTTGGAAGAGACCTTAAAGGATCATTGAGTCCAAGGGTCATCCTCCTGGCCCTGCACAATCACCTGTGCCCAAGAGCACTGTCCAAACACTTCTCTGAACCCTGTCAGGTTGCTGCTGTGACCACTTCCCTGGGGAGCCTGTTCTAGTGCCCAAGCACCCTCTGGGAGAAGAGCCTTTTCCTAGTATCCAACCCTGACACAACCTCAGGCTGTTCCCTTGGCTCCTGTGTTCGTTCATATTCAGATGGAGGCTCACGTGTTTCAGTTTGCCCATTGCCCGTGTGTGAAGGAATGTGTCAGGGAAGGAGCAGGATGAGCAAGTAGTCTAAGTACATATCCTTGCCATTCCAAAGTAAACATTTGTGAAGAAGGAAAGAAAATATAATTAGGTTTTTAATAGTTCAGATTGCTTCAAGGAATATCCATTGTTTCCCTGGGCTGTTGTGTGTAGAAGTCATTACATGGAAAGAATATTGTTTCAAAGTTCTGTTTGCTTTGACACGATCCTATGTCTAAATGCATAATGGTATTACTAGCCAAATATATCTTTGAATTTCCATTCTGTGCTACATAGGAGTATTCCATTTCACTTAATTTTGTGTCTTAGAGCTCAATCAAGCACAAGTGTACTTCCTGAAAATCATGAAATGTTTGTTGTTTCTTTACAGTCCAGGTGTTAGAGGTCACATGACAGGAAGCAACAGGAGAATTTTTGCTTCATACCTCCCAAAATTTGAAGCAGGAGTAGATTTATTTGAGGTTTTAATGATAACAAACGTCTATTCATCCTCTATGCTGTTTACAAGGATTGTAATGCATTAAGTAATTAGGTTAGCTGTAATGATGGATTTCAGAAATCATCTTAATTTGCATACAATTATTGTACTACACAAAGTAAAGTATTTGTAGCTTGTCATATGACAAGCAGTTACCTTGGGTAAAATCAATATTTGGCCAAGTTCTGACTCTCTTAGTTTTTCCAGGCAGAGAATTAAAAGCAGTGTCTCACTGTTATGGCTTGTTATTTCCAGAGCTATTGAAGCAATTTTATAAGAATAGGTAAAAGTTGTTATATAATTTGCATACAATGGGCACAGATACACCAGTCATATGAAAGTGTACTTATGTCTGTTTGTCTCCCTCAAGGGCTGACCAGGGTTCTCCTGGGTTTTTATACTGTGTAATAGTCCTGGGTTTTTATACTGTGTAATAGAGCTTTAATCTGTCACTGTGCTTTTGTGGGGCTTTTTGTTTGGTTTGAATTGGTGTTTTCTTTTTGTTTTTTGTTTGTTTGGCTGGTTTTTTGTTGGTGTTTTTTGTTTGGTTTTTTGGTGTTTTTTTTTTCTGTTTGTGCTTTTTGTGTGGTTTATTTTTTTTTTTTTGGCGGGGGCTTTTTTGTGGTTTTTTTTGGGGGGGGTTATTGTTTTTTGGTGGTTCTTGGGGTTTTGTTGTTTATTTGTTTGTTTTTGTTTTGTTTTTCCCTAGCATCCATTAACTTCATGGTGTTTGTCATAAAGGAACAGTAAGGTAGATGGCTGGCACTCTCTGAGTCACTTACAAAAGATGTTCCTCTAAAATGTGACACTAGAAGAACAGCTAAAATAATTTTAGGTTTGTATTTGAGTGACTTTGAACAAGAATATATCATGCCCTAGAGAAAGGTCAGGTTACTCCTTAGCATTATGGATACAAAGTACTTTATACCATGTTTCCAGTAGAAAAGAGTTTAATGAACCTTCAGGTAGCGTTTAATAACTGAGAATGTAAGTTAAATTGGCCAGCTGTTACACATCTTTGCATTTGCTGCAGTGGCATGTGGGATGCAGGAGAAATTTCACACTCATTTTGTTTCAGATTGTTCTAATTGTTTCTTTTTCATGCAAAGCGTGAAAAGGCTCTCACAATTAAGAGAATGCTCTCTTTAAATTAAATGTAAACACAGAGATTTAATCAAACTAAGTCCCAAAATACATTCACTTGTCTTCATGGTGGTGCCTTGAAAGGTTAGTATATTACTTCGTAACTGAGTTGAAGTAGGACTCCATTGCCAATGATGCCTGAGGTGCCTATGGAGTTGCCTTTGTCTCATTCCTTGACTGATTTGCATTTGTTAGAAGATTTATCCTGGGTTGCCTGTCTTGGGGTAGTTGAATAAAAAGCTGCACAGTTCTTAAAAATCCTGCTGATCTGCCTTTACATGTGTTTTCTGGAGGTATTTGAGCTCACAGGCTAACTAGAGATCCTCAGGAAGAAATTATCAGCATATGGTATTGAGAAGAATTTTGTCCATATACAAGATATGGGGATGAAGCTGTTAATTTGAGAGACTCTAACTAATTATGAATCAGTACCGTCCCTTGGCAACTCTTATGTTCTTCGATGGACAGCAGAGAGGCTGCACCATATGCTAATGGAATAAATAGCACTTCCTCATTATAAGGAGCTGTAGCATCTTGGTGTCAGCTAATTTGAAAAATGTCCAGAATGAAGTCATGCACCATAAATGAGAGCCCTCATGAGAAACTGATTGCTAACTGTTATACAAAAGCACTTTCTAAAATCAAAGTTGCTTCAGGGATCAGTGTGTTAGTTGAAAAGTGCCCTCAAGCTGACATATATTGAAGGGAAAAATCAATGTTTTAGCTACAAAGTCTCTTTGGAAGTGTTATAATGAAAATAGTGTTCACTTTTTCCCTGTACCTAGTATTAAGTGAAAACCTATCCATATGGGGAGGGGGTTGTGTGTGTATATATATATGTATATGTGTATAGATATATATATAGAATGAGAGAGATGCTGTGAGGATAGTTTACCTTATCCCATATTGAACCTGAGCTATTAATCATGCAAATGCATGCAAGTGAACTATATAAGAGACTGATACATGTAAAATCTAGCCTTGGCATAAATTTGAATTTAATTTTTAGTACTTTTTTTTTGTCTGTATAGTTTTACATACTTTGTAATTGGGAAAATAATGTCTTATAAGGAACTAAGCATTTATTTTCTATTTTTCTGTATCAAGTAATTAACACTGGGTAAAATAGCAGTAAAAACACAGCCAGTATTCTTGGTAAAGTATTAAGTAATCCTTGGGGACTGTTTTAAACTAGTGATTTTGGTCAGAGAATTGGCTGTATGAGATAGTAAACTAATCCTAAATTAATGAAATCTTGCCTCTATTTGTTCAGAACCAGTGAAGCTGCTACATGGGAAAGTGTGTTATTGGTTTTGTGTGGAAAAATTAACATCTTCCATTTAAAGATGCTAATTACTCCATGTATTAACCTAAACACATTTTTATTGCTGTAGTTCTCTTCCCTGACCTCCACAAGAATATCCACATGATCCACAAGTGACTTGATACATGGCATTAGAAATACTAAATTCTGGCCACTGTGCATTACATGTGGGAAGGTACTCCAAGCAGTGCAGGGTAGCTGTGCCACTTGGCAGTCACTGATCGTGGGTGGTGTGAAGTGTTACCCTTGTCTGGTTCCAAAGGAGAGCTGACAGGGCCTTGGCCCTTTTCCAGGTGAGCTGATGATTGTATTAGGCATAAAAAAAATATCTCCTTCCTGAAGGAGGAATAGGAAGTGCTTCTGTCGCTTCAAAGTATGTGCAAGTTCTGCAACTGGGGAGGATGGTACTGCATTTCTTAAGCTGGATCCTGATGGTGTAATTATTAAGTTACCTATTTTATCTTCTCACTGGACAGAATTTTAGCACAAAAATATCTTGGATTTATTTGGCTTAAAGTATTAAAAAAATAAAACTACTTAACAAGAACCTCAGGTAGTGTCTGCCAGTCCTTTATTTTGAATTCTCTTTTTGTAGAAAATGATAGGAACAAATTATCAGGTATGTCTTCATATTTTTGTTCCCTAATAGAAGACATTTAAGTGCTTCAAAGTCTGCTTTTTAGATGTTTCTGTAAGAATGAAGCATTGCTTATACTGCATGTCAACTCATTAAGGTAAATTGTTATTGATTGTTTCTCACTTGTTATTCAGAGTTTCCTTTACTGTACATTACTGTCATAGTAGTAGAAATGAGTGGGAAAGCAGCTGCACAGCTGCACCATGTGCCTTCCAACACAATGAACAAACATCGTTCTTATTTAATGTCTTTTTTGTCATGCAATGGGGAAAGTATTTGCTTATGTCCAGTGTGCCAATGACAGAAGCGGTATCCTACATAATCACTCTTGCACACACTAGTATTTGTTAGTTATTGATGATATTTCACAGTTTGTCTCTGTGGCATGGTATCTCTTCCAAAACACGGCCATATCGGCTGAGAACAGGACGTGTCTCCCAGCTCACCAAAGGTAGTGGAGATAAGAGCTGAAACAACTTAACACTGCTGTTAGTAATAATAGGTGAAGCAATTCAACATTTTTAAGTCTCTCTTTTACTTCTGTTGTTTTTATAGCAGCCTGCTGAAGCAAGTTTCTGTGCTTTGAGATCTGTGTTGTGGGCTTGTAAGTTCTTTATTCCATGTAGGAAATGACAGCTTCCTCATCTGTCCCCAGGCTTCCTATTACTAATGTGATAAGTACTTGGATGATTAACAAAAGTTTGTACTGATTTGTTTACTTGAATTTTTAATTTTGCATGATGCTGGTTGCCAGTACATTTCACCAACTATGAAGAATAACAACTTCTAAAATTTCTGTCACTGTTAAAGAGAACTTCTATCCCAAAGTTTTTTCCCAGGAGACAGAATTCCTAACTTGAGTGGCAGCCAACACTGCACCTAGTGCTAGTATGGTAATGAATATGCATATGTTCAAGAGATTATTCTGTTTTCACTACTGAGTGCTAATTCTCTTGCTTTCCATTTGTCTCCCATGGCCTGGACAGTACAGGAGATTCTTGAGAGCAGGAATGAGTTTACAGTTAAGGAACTGAAATATTCATCTTGAGTTCTGCTGTAGACTTCACAATGTTGCATCTCTAAATTTACATCTGTTAATGGTTTAAAAATAATTTCTGTTGACTGTATCTGCTGGTCTTTGCATTGATAGTTGGGACACACATTTTGGATCTTTACATTCTGACTTCTATCAGCTAACATAGAAACATATGTTGGCCTCAGATAAGTAAAATAGTTGAAGAAACTGAAGTACTGCGCCATACCCAATGAGAACATGCTTGGGTATCCCAGGCTGACAATTAAATGGGGATATATGTGATTTAAAACTCCTCTAGACATGGGAAAAAATAATAGGGAAGTCACTCTCACTGTTCTGGATATAAGAAGAGTAAAAAGCAAGTGTTTGCTACAGTGCACCTAAACCTAAGAGATGTTTTATATAGATTCAGAATAGTTAAGTAATTGTGACTTTATTTTCTCAACAGTAATACTTCCTAAATCAATCTAAACAACAGGGTACTTATCAGAAATAAAACCCAAGCTGCAGGTCTTGTACGCAAAATAGCTCTGAAGTTCCACTCACACAAATTTGTGTATAGTAGTGTTCAATATGTAAAATAAATACAGGGCTAATAGTGAAGACTACTATTATGGGTTCTGTGGACAAGCAGGTAGGAGTAATGGAAAAATAAGCTGTTTTTCCTGCTGGGCTTTTATTTAGTTAGGCTGTCTTTTTGTTGTAGAGCACCTTCAGCTGGTGTTTGAAGTTGTTTATTAGTGTACCCAGCCAGCCATGTATTCAGTGCTTTAAAAATACAGTCTGAGAGCTTGATCTGATTAGACCCCCTATATCAATGTTCCTGCTTTTGAAAACACTTTACTGCCTCTTTTCACTTTGTGCCTACAGGGATTCAAGATAAATTCTAAAATGTATATTTCTTAAAGCTTTTTCTGCTGTCTCCTGACAATGCAGAAGCAATAGGAGAAATGCAAAATTTCACACCTTTGTAAGAATTGCCTAACCTGAAAGCAATAGCAGAAAATCACATAACCTCTCAAAAGCTGTGGAGCTCACTGCAGAAATGTTTCCTAATGTTCTTGGGGTTGAACAGATGACAAGATGCAGGTTTCTCAGCAGACAGTGAAGTGACACTATTTATTCAATTTTTTTATATCAAAGATAAAACCGTTCTCTAGAGACATAATGTCATGTTCCAGGTTACTACTTTTTCTGTAAATCCCTTTTAGAAGACTTGTACTGTCTACTGATTTAATAGCTGCTTTTATCTAGTATCTTTTGTACTCTAAACTGACTTTTTTCAGATTTTGTTTTGGAAATCATCTTAAAGGTCATATAGAAATAGACACATGGTAGTATAGATTGCTTTATTAGACTTTAGGTATTGCTTTCCCCATTCTTGCCTGTCAAACAGTAACCATGCTTCAAAGTGCTTCAGTTACTGAGTTGTCCAGTTTGCTCTGTAGATTTCTCAGCTGTGTTTTTATTTTATTGAGTTTGTCTATATTTGGACCAGTGTTACACTGCTCTCAGTGGCTGGTTCCTGCCTCAGTGTTTGGAAGTTTCATCTGAAGCTGTAGGTAATCAAACTTTCTATATTTAGATGACTGAAGTCAAGTTTGCTCAAATGTAACTCACTATAGAGTTGTACTATCAATATGGACTGGTTTAGGTAAACTGAGTTAGAAAGCCTCATTTGATATTTCCTCTGTGGGTGTGGTGATTTTGGCCATACAGCAGACTGAACTAGGGCCAAAATATCCCATCAAAATGCAAACACCTGGATGAGTTCTGTATTTCAGTGTATTTCATCACCTCACAAATAATTTTGTGACCACAAGGAAGGGAGCGATTACAAGTGGGTTAACATAGATAGGTACAAGAAATTAATAAGCTCATTTCAAACTAAGGATATGTTCTTAAACTGTCTGACAATCAATTTAGGAATAAATAGAGGTGTCTTTATATCTGTTATCTGCATCTTAGAATAAAGGAATCAGTACTAATGTCATGTTCTTACATATTTTTGACAGGGCAAAGCCTAGAGGTGCCTCCCAACCAGAGTAATACAGTAGTGAAAGCTGAAAAATGAGAATAAATTTATGAATTCCCTTCATTATTGCCAAGAGAAGTTCAGAATATCATGGAAATGACACTTGAGTTGCATTGTATTTAAAATCTTGTCTGGAGTGGGAGGTATCCAGGACTTTTACTAAGAAAAGTAGCAAAAAAATTATCTAGAACACAAAATGCACAAATGTCTAGTAACTGATAGCAGAGGGAGACTTATTTTTGACCCTTCTTGGCAACTGATTTGCCTTGAGCAGGAGGATTTAATTGATAATTTATTTATTCTTTCAGATAAAAGCACTGTCTATGTTCCCTCTTCTAAATCTAAAATGTTGGCTCCCATGATATGTCTAGTAAATACATGTCTAGCTACAAAGAAAATAATTCTGTTCTTTAGCTAAAAAAATGGAAGGGAAAGTTGTGGAAGATGTGTGGTTGCATTTAGTATGTTTGTTATAAATACTTGACTGTGTCAGACAGTAGTACTTGCTTATAGTTTAGAGAGTTACTGCTAAAGGAAAATATATTGAAAATCTTAGTTGAGATTGTCATACCAAAAGATAAAAGGTGTTTTAAAGTTTTGCTGTTAGGAAGTTGATGGAGCTGCATGGAGGGGAGGGAGAAAGGTCTAGGATGTTGACATACTATCTCCAAGTGTGGAACCATTTATTGATACTAAAATAAATATGCCTCTCTGGGTAGAGGGTATAATTTAAGAAATTTCCCACAAAGCTGCTGAAGCAAAGGTAACTATGTTAGTTGATTTTGCAGCCAGTTTTCAGATACTGAGAACACAACTGCTCTGAAAATTTATCGCTTCTTGCTCTACAGATATATGGAACTGAAGTCAGAGTTTAAAGTACATTTCTTCTGCGATTGCTACAGTTCCAAGGACTCCCTATTGTTTGTTTCCTCCTCACCCACCCCCAGTTCTTTTGTGTAACCTGGGCTGAAAAGTAAGTGATGTTGACCAGAATAAAAGAAAAACTGACAACAAAAATGTTCAGCTCTTTAGGATGAGAGGAGGTGGTGTATTTTTTCCTCATTCAGTGTTCTGGTGTGGTTCATCACACTGGTGTAGGACAGTTGCCTGAGGAACATACAGGGAAAGCTGCTTAAACTGGCACAGTTGTTGGAAGAAATACTTTCTGAACCTTGGCATGTTTATCTCTTCGAGATGAAATTTTTTTATGATGTGGTCATCTTGTTTTGGATACTATTTGGAGGGAAAGTACTTTAGTTATTTTTGCATTGGACAGAATTTCAGACTTCTGGCTCATGCAGATAATAGGGTGGGATAGATTTAGGATTTTTTTTTTCTTTGTCTTTGAGGAATAAAGTCATCCTCAACTAGAGATTGGATTAACTGTATTACAAAAATTACTTCTAAAAATGAATGAAGTCCTACTTTAGCTAAGGAGAAAACTTTTTTTGTTATTGCAGTGCTACATACAGTGTCTTTTTTTTTTAAATTTTACATAAGAAGGGAGGATGGCAAGGCTTACCATTAGCTGCATAATTCTAAAACCTAAGGAAATGCTGTCTAATTATCCTGCTGTAATATTTGGGGATTTGTAGACTTTGTTCTAGCTTTTGTTGTACAGATGGCTCAAAGAGAAGGTTTGGAGGAAGAGAGTAGTGGACTTGCAGGTCACTTCAGGTTTGTGTTGGGAAATGTCACATCCCAGAAAAATGAGCCTGATATTTTCCTAATTTTTTGCTATTGTAAGGGTTTCATGCACTTGAAATTTCTTATTGCTCTGCAATAAGAACTGCCACAGAAAGTTACTTAAAAATGCTAATGAAGGGGATGGTTGCCCTTTATAGTAGATCATAAAATAGTTTTGTTTGATTGTAGTCACCACAAAGACAGAATCCCACAGAAATGCTACAGAAGACTGATTTTGTGATTTCATTATGTTATTGGAAGTTCTCTGTAATATTGCAGATACATTTCTCTGCAGTCTTGCCTTTGCCTGTTCTCTTTTGTTTACAGCTCACCTTGTATGGTAGAACAGCAGCCCTGACTTGTTTGAGCAGCTGGTTAGTACTGTAGTATGGATAGGTAAAGAATTGGGGTTTTTTTTCCTTATTTAACCATGTAAAAAGGTTTTATGGTGTTTGGGGTTTTTCCTTTTGTGTTTTGGGATTTTTATAATCCTTGTTTGTAGGTTTCTCTCTTTATTTCCCAATGCCAGTACTTGGTATAATTCAATATACTGATTTGCTTTTCTGTCAGTAACTGCAAAAGGTCTGACAGGGGCCGAGGTTTGCTTTTTGAAATGGTCACAATGAAAGAGAGAGGCTATGATTTCTATTACAGCCACGTTCTGAAGTGTCTGAAGAAAACATGATATAGTGGCAGTGTTATTAACACGAAAATCTCCTTTTAACTCAAGCAGTTCTGTGACATGCTCTGTCCAGGGGACTTAAATATTGTACAAAAGCATTTGCCTTGTAAAGCAGAGGCAGTGGTTTCTGCACTGAAGCGACAAAGCTAAATAAAATGACTTGTGAAATTAAAGACTGCCATCTCCTTGAAGAAATGTATCTTTTTTTCCTTCTTCCAACCTTTACACAGCCTCATATTGTCCAGATTGCTTTGGGTCTCTTTGTTAAATGTGCTTTGCATCTCTCAGTTAATTTTGTGCCAGTATCACTTTAGGCTGACGGCTGTGGGTGTTTGTGTATCCATTAAGCACACTGCCAGGACATGTCCACCACTTGCCACCTCTCCTATTAAATGGCTGTCAGCAGGTTTACAGAGCTGCTTTCTTGCTTTGCATTAATTTCTGCAACTCAGTAGATGCACTGAAAAGCACCTATAAACAGAGAGCACAGTTTGTCTTGAAATTCCTAAAGGTAAATAGAAATGCCATGAGTAGTTAAGTCGTATTTCATATATAGTCATATCAATATGATTAGTAGGAAAGAAGTGTCACTTCTTTTTAAATTTTCTTTTTTCAACTAACCTTTCTTCTTGAGCTCCGACCTCCAAAAGGAAAATACTGCAAATCTAAACAAGTGTATGTCAGCAAATTCTTGCATGTTACTGTCTTGTTGAAGTTGTATATAATCCCATGCTGAGATTTACAATTGGTTCCAAAATGAAAATCTGTTAGGATTAGATCAAACATTATCCTACCTGAGATAAGCAGTGTGGGGAATTTTAGTGATTTGTCCATCAAAGTTGGTATATAGATGGGCTGTTAGTATAAAGCTTCAAGGAATGTGCTAAAATGCAGGTGTGCTAGCTTAGTTTGATGGGCTGCAGCTAGTTTGCTGCACATTAATGTGGTGTATTTTTTTAGACTAGGAAATTCTGATTCTAGCTCTTAAAACAAAGAATCTTTTTTTGGGTGAAAATCCCTTTGTAGTACTTGAAGCAGTAAAAAGCAATAGTAAATAATGAGAGAAGCAGTAATTTTGTATATCCAAGCTCTTATTAAAATATTACTTTGGAAATCTACTGCTGAATGTGAGTGGGAGGCCAGTGCTAGATAAAGGGAAACTAGAGTGTATTGATTGGAGGTGTGAAGTTTAATCTCAGGCTTATCTTGGAGAAATTTATGTGAGACTTTACTATACTTAGCCCTATGCTCAAAGACTTCAGACTTTAATTTGACATTCTGGAGCATCCTTTGTAGATGAATTTTGAGAACAAATTATTGTGTTGTTGAAAGCTAATTTGACATGACCAGGATATAGAAAAAGCTGAAAGAAATTAGTGAGTTGTGCAACATCACCCAGAACACGAGTGTTGGAGAGCTAAATAGCTCCCAAGTGCTGTGACTCAAATAAACATCCTCTGTGCTGGGTGGCCCAGTCTTCTAAAAATTACCAAAAGTTCTATTCGTTCAGGTCTCAGTGTCTTCTTACACTGTGCAGGACTGTGAATTTTTCACCCAGTGATGTTGTCTTCAAAATCTTTTTGTTTTATACATTTGGCAGAATATTTTGAGTTGGTCTGTTTGAGGGCTGTTCAGTGCTGCTTTTCAGGCAGCCAGTGGTTGATCCTACTTATCTCTCCTAGCAAACCTGCTGGTGGTAAGTTGCCCACTTCCACTGGTCACAGTGTGTTGGTGAAATAAACATTTGCTAACAATGATCAGGATCTTCACTACCTTCTCTCACAGAAATTTGTGTTCTCTGTTTTATCCCTGTGCAGTATTTCTTTTTACCCAACATCTCCTCTCTGTACAAATAGAGTTAGATAAACGTATTCCTGTATCAGGAATAAAATTAACTTTATCACCAGATATGTTCTATTCCAAGTAGTTTCTAGGCCACTTGGAGGTAGTACTATAAAGTAAGGTCAACATCTGATTTAAATACTTTGAGTTCCTTTCTGCTCTTTAGTAATCATTGTGTTGTTGCTGATAAAGTGTTGATGGTTATGAAAATGTGAAAAACAAGCCAACATCCAAAACAAATTAAAAAAAAAACCCTTCTAAAAATGCTTGTGTTTAACTTTTGTGCTTCAAATTTTCTTGTAAACTATGAACTTCTTTGTGGTTTTTTACTGCCTTTCAAAATCTTTGGAGTACCTACTGCTCCATCTTGCCCAGCATTAGTTAAATCAAATCAGCTCTAAGGCACATCTCTATAACATTTTATGCAGGATTCTTTACCGTGTCTCACTGTATGTTTTGATCATTCCCTGACAGTGCTGAAGAAGTATGATATTTTCATGCTGACAGTTCCCTTGTTCTTTTGCCAGGGGTAAGATCCTGTGCTGGCTGTGTAAGTGGTTTTTTGTTAGAAAGGTTTTGGGGAAGGGATGGGACTGGGCAGGTAGATAGACGTGTAAGTAGGTTACGTGTTAGGAGGAATATATATAAAAAACATACTTTGCCTATGTAGAGAAATGAATTGAGCTGTGTGTGGCTCATTGTCCTGAGGGAGCTCATTGCAGGTTTTGGTGAACAGTTTGCCTCCTCCACTTTACCTATCTGACTTTTATAGTTAAAAAATATTCTATTACTCCAAAGATGTCAGCCACTATGTCAGTGCCATCTCCAGCAGGACTCCTTTAAAACTGGCCTTTTTGAATATGGTTCCAACAGTTTTGGTAGCCATATCAAAAATAAAGATCTGTTCAATCCTGTAACACTCTCTGCCACTGAGATGGGAAAAATTCCTTTAGCCAGGAGAAAATAACAGCAGTAACTGTTGTTTCCCATCAATGAAGTCCATTGGAGGTGAAAGCAGAGCTCCTTTAAAAGCAATCAAATTGTCCATTAGGAACCAAAAAAAAATCGCAATTTCAAAAGTGACTTTTAGGATCTTTACATGGAAGTTGGTAGAAGTGTGAGGGCTATTAGGCCTGTAGTCATTTTAGGGTCTTGTATTTTTTATTTACTTATAATGTGGTGATACATAGATATATATACAGATCTGTGCATCCACTAATTATCTACAAAACTAAGTCTATAAAGTAATGTTAAAAAGTAAGGATATGAAAGCAGGAAAATAAAAGGATCTGAAGATGTAAGATAAATTTGGAATTTCCCACAAATTACTTCACTATCCTAAACAAAATTAATTATTTTTTTTATGATGCCTGGTTTGTCAAATGTGTATTTAGGAGGAATCAATAGCATTTAAATATCTGAGCTGAAAATTCAGGTCAGAGTATTGTGTAAACAATAATAGTGGTTCTTGCAATAAATAATAAATCATCTCAACAAGCAGGAAAAAAAGATAGTTTTAATATTTTCCTTTATTCCAGACTTTTACCCCTGATCCTATAAACTGAGCCCTGATATATATTTGGGACTCTCTGGTGGGTACATTATAAGTTCAGAATTTCACTGGGATTTTAAGGACATTTTGAACTATGGAAGATTTAAACAAGAGAAATTTAGACTTCAACACTTAACATAGAAATAGCAAACCATAAAATCACATGTATGTTAATCAAAGATCTTTGAGGCTCTAGCACTGGGAAGCAAACTACAAGTACAAGGATTCGTTCCATATTGGAAAGGTACTAATTCAGATTAAGCCTTTCTTTGCTTAGATACTTGTGACTGAAATCTGAGGACTGTTTAACTCATGTCTGACACAGATCCATTTATTTACTGCTTATAGCTTGAAAATTGATGGTCAAATCTTAAAGTATTGACATCAAATGTCAGACACGTTCAGTAACTTGTTTGCATGAAGAATTTTATCAGTAGAATCAAAATTCTTGTGTATTTTCCAAACTGCTTTCCTTCCCCTTTCCTTCTTTTTCATCAGAAAATAACTCAGCAAGTGCTGTGAACATGTTATGACTGTGTTAAATGTAAATGTCAAAAGATGTTCTGAAGAGTTACATTGCTCTCAAATTCCAGAAATCTGCAGGTGAATTCTGTAAGTCATGAAACAGTGAATGACAACTGGGAAGTTACTTCATTCTTTTGAGTCTGGTGCAATTAAGAGAACAGAAATAAAATGCACTTTGGAGGCTTTGTTTTCCTCAACATCTTCAAGTTCATTGCAGAGTTCTTTCCCACACAATCTCCTAAAACATACTTTTTGTATATAAAGCACTTTGAAAGTATATCTTTTTAAAATCCCTTTTAACCAAATCCATAAAATATTAATGAACATACAAAGAATTAAAATCCTGGTGGAATTCTGTAGCTAAAGCAATTTATGTAATAATAGGTAAAGTCACAGAAAATCAATATGAAGTTTTGAAGAACAAAATTTTTCACAGCTGTCTGCCTTTGTAATATTTATATAAAAGACTGTTGTTAGCAGAGACTGTGCAACCAATAATAGATACTGAAGGGGAAGGTTTCTTAATCACTAAAAAGATGTCATGAAGTCAGCAAAAATAATTAAAGTAGTAGAGATTTTTGAAGCCTAATGCAAGTTGCCTCTCTTGCACTTCTTCTTTCCTCTTCTTTTCACTTCTGAGAAAATTCAAGTTTTGCATTTGAGTATAGATTTGTATTTTAAAAAGGGCAGAGTAGCATGTCTTGTAATTCTAGCTCATGTATTTACTAAGAATGTGATTTGACAGTATATTGTGTATCAGAGTCTCTGATAATAACTGCCTGTCATGGTACTTGATTAAAATAACTTGATGTTTTTTGGTTTTCAGAATTTTTTTTGTCATTTTCTTTGTCTTCTCTTTTTACAACATGTTGATTAGAAGAAGCAATGCTATGCTGGCTAGAGAACACAGTAATTGCTACCTTCTTGCTCAGTAAAGCCCTAATTAGTGTGAATGAGCATGAAAAATAGATACTAAAATACAGTAGATAAAGGTAATACTGTGCCACAAGAGAAAAGCTTTCTTCATTGTGACCAAATTCTGGCATATTTAAAGTATTAAGAGGATTAAATGGGTGAATTAAATAGTTGTGCTCTCACACACCATTTGCATTTGAAAAGAGGGACTATGTGGTAGAGTTTAGAGGAGGAAATGGGTCCCAGCCTGCTGTCTCTGAAGGGACAACAGAAATGATAATGGACCCACTGGGTTTCCTCACAAAAGTTTTTCTTACTGAATCATTTTTAGGAGAGCAGCAGAAATGCGTAAATACCACTAGATTTAAGACAGATTTACCTTAGATGTATTTTGTTTGTAGATGTGCTTTTGTTACAAATTTTTGTTACTAAATTACTTTTTAAAATAGTTTAGTGAGTGCTTGGTGTTTATACATATATATATTCCTCTAATAGTTTTGAATCTTGATTAACCTAGGACTATTGAGTGCTTTCTTAAAGATGAAAATTATTTTTTAAAAAAGCAGTATGTAAATTGCATGCTGTTATTGCAATATCTCTTTTTGATTTTTATTTTCTGATAAAATTACTGTCAGGTTCATGATACCAAAGAGCATCTTTTCTCTTATGGTGTAGCTAATCACTCTGTGTATTGTCTTTTCTCTCATTATATTTACTTGCTGAATAGAATATCAAATAAATATATTTTGGTTGCACTTACAGTTTAGTTGGATAAAATATATGAAGTTGTTACCATTTGGCTGCTTTTTCATTTGCATCTACAGATTTCTAATCACTTCATAATTCAGTTATTCATTAGTCTGGTGTGTTTTTAAACAAGCCTCATAAGTTTTTGTTATATACTCTGAATATTTGCAAGAAATAGCAATTGTTCCTAATTGGATGCATCTATATTCTAGTGTTCTTTACTTTTCTGATGCAAATTCTAGTTCTTTAGCTCAGATAGTATTTCCAGAAATACATTGTTGGCTGCTGAATACAGACTAGATGTTGAGTTTTGCCTGAAAAAATCATGTAACCTCTTGCTTAAAACTTTCAGAAGTTCATAGTTGTGGACTTTCTAAATCTTACTCCTTCTGAAAAACTGAGCAAGTCCCCAAGGAACTTCTAGGCATCAGTGATAGATCCATGACATAACACAGTATAGAGAGTTCAACTCCTCTTCTTGTGAAAAATGGTAAAACTTTGTAAGCAAGACAAAAGTCTGCAGAGTAGTTTTAGCTTGACACTTCTGGATCACTTTCATTTGAACTTCAATTAGACAGCAATTTTGTATTAACGTAGAGAGGCTGTGCTATCAACCTCTATTTTTAAAAGCAGATGTCTTTGAAGATATTTTAGTACTAATCAGGCATCCAGGTGGAAAGCTACAGCTTTCTGTTCTTCACCACATGAGATTTGATGAAAGCCTTTCATTCTGCTGTCATTGGACAGGTAAAGAGAATAGACACTCTCCTTTCTCAGCATCAGAATAGCAGGCTGAGATTTGTTTCCCTAAAGAAACTATGAGAACGAGTTGAGAATAGCAGAAGAATAGCTCTGTACCTTTACTGAACTTTCAGTAAAAAGTAGAAATCAGTAAAAAAAAAAATCTTCTGAAATGTGATAATTCCTGCATGCTTGCTTTGACAAGATTCAGCTGCATTGGGACTGCTTTGCATTTGCCTAGTGTTAATGTGTTTGCTCTCTCAGCAGGTTAAGAATAAAGTTGCTCTAATTTGCTTCCAGCCATGGGGTTTTTTCCCACTTGTGCTTGATAACAGAAGTGAGAGAATGACCTAAAGAAAAAGAAAGTAGAATTATTCTTACGTGAGAAGACAATGCAAATACGACCTACAGTAGTCTTAACTTTCCTTTTGTATAATGTCTTTAAGATATCATTTGATTTGGGATATTATCAAATAGGAGGGGAAAGAAAATGCATGAAGTATCCATCAGTGTAACATCTGATACTGCTCCCTAAAACTAAGTGTTGAAAAGAAGACGTGTATCACTGCGATAGAAAGACCTTGTTTCTGAAAGAAACCTAGAAGGCAGCTAATGCAGAAAATCACAAGCACAAGTCTTGAATTTAGAGGCTGCTGGCAATGTCATTTCTGGGCATGTACAATTATGACTCCTCAGTGACCAATGTCTGCCTCAGTCTTTAGCATGAATTAAACAAAACGCTTGAGGATCCAGCATTTTACAGACAAGCCTGGTCCTAGCTGTCTTTGTGACTGTAATGCTTTTTAAAAAGTCACTACTTTTCTGCCACCTAATTTTGATGTGAAAACTAGTCTGGAAATACTTCGGGTGAGTGCCATGTCTTCAACATGAGGGGCTGCTGCAGGTTTTCAGGCTGATGCAGTTTTTCTCCTGGCATCGCATATCAATACAACTGTGTAGTTCTCTTGTGAAGCAAGTTTGATGGGAAATACTGACTGTGTAAATCATCTTTAAGTTGACCAGGGAGCATAAGATTCACATTTCTAAAACTACTTTTTTGAGGGAGTGTGGAGAAGGAAAGAGATTTCAGGTTTGATAAAGCAAGAAGAAGAGAAAGTAGCTCAAGAATCAGACAGTGGTAATTTTTCCATACATTATAATGAGCTACTTCAGGGTTCTCTGGAAAAGGAGAGCAAAAGTCAGGAACTGAAAAGCTCTACATGTCAGCTGTGGCATTACTTCATTTAAAGTTATGCTGGTCACTTTGCTGTTAGCAAAATAACAAACTACTTGAGTATTGTGTAATGTTTATAAAGATGTTACAAGTGCTGTTTCTTTTCAGAAGGGCTGGGTGATCTCCTTTTCAAAAATATTTTTTAAAAACAGGTTTGTTTGTCTAGAAGGATTAAGATAATTAAGCAAGATAAAAACAACAAGCCTTACAATTCACAAGATCAATGGCTGTTCTCCGAATTTTCGTATTAATTGATTTGTGACATTGAGTTCTTCACACAGTATACAGTGAGGAGCTGTATTATTTCTTTTCTGTCATTCTTTCCTCAGCTCCGTTTTTTGCTACAACATTGCTTGCTCTCTTCAAACTGTTTCCTGTGCACAAATGAGCAATTCCTAAATAATTCATTAATTTGAATAAAGTAATGTTTGTACAGGGCCAGCCAAAGCTATGACTAATCAACACCCTCTTACCAGTTGTGACCAAGGTGCCAGACTAAGCAAATAGGGCAAACTGTTCTCAAAATTTCTAAAAATACTCAACAAAGAAACCCTTCCTAAATTTGAAATGAATGTTGGTTTCCCGAGTTTGTCATGCATCTCAAGCATGAAATTGGGCTAGTAGCTTAATTTTCCTTATGCATAGCTGTTGCCTATCTCTAAAGACAGTTGGATACCCTTAAAAATGGTTATAAAAATATAACAGTACTGAAAGTGTATTTGATAATGCTGAAAAGATCACTAAACAGTAAACACTAATTTAACCTTCAGTCATATAGCATGTGATATTTTCCACTCTAAATGATGTGCAGTTCAATGTAAAGCAGCTTGAAATAATCCTGTTGAACATACTACACAAGCTTGGATTTCATCTGCCACTTCTGCCACCATGGTCCCTTCTGGGCTACTCATTTATTTGTCTCTGTTTAAAAAAAAATCTTTTAAATGTGCAAATTTGAATCTGCTAATTAAAGTAGCATCACAACCAGAACTTGAGTTGTTGATAATTTCATAGAGCAGAATTCAACTTGGGACGGACCAGGCAAAGCAGAAGAAGCACAGCTGTTACTGTAAATGTCTGCAAAACATAAAAATGAGTGTTCTTGCTTAAATTAAATATGAGGTCTTGAAATCTTGTAATTGAAAGTTCAGCTTCTGTAATCATACTGTTTATCTCAGATGTAGCTGACACATTCTAGTATAGCCTGGGGAACTTGGAAATGAAGGAAGCAAGAAGCCAAACCAGTGTTGCAGTCAAGACTGAGTTATGTTCTGAACTGGAAACTGGAGGAGATTATAGATTGAAGTCCCAGAGTGTGTTGTAGAGGTCACAAATTAATTAGCAAGGGAGTATGTTGATGGAATTGAATATATGGGTTTCATAGCAGAGGGTTTGTAGTGCTAATATGTTCTTAGTCATTGCTGAATTTGGCAGGAAGAAGACAGGGCACAACCAGCAACTCTCTTGAGTTTGTGAAATTGAGTGCAGGAGATTTGCAGATGAATTGCCTTTATGAAACAAGATTTAACATTCAGAGTTTGAGTTCCTATGGAATATCAGTATAGTTAGCATGCAAGTCTACAATTTAATTTCTTGATTAAAAGTGTTGAAGAAAACATGCATTAGCTTAGAATTTAGTTCTAGGAAAAGAAAAATGCAAATATTGGGCTGTGGATTGATTTAATTACCTGAAATCCCTTCATTTTACTTCTGCTTTCAGTTGAGCTGCCACTTTTATTTGCTGTGAATGTTAATGTACTAATGTTTACAGAAACCTTGGACAACTAATAGAAAAGCAGATGTTTCCTGATGTTGTCTTCCAGAATATCTAGTGCAGCCTATTTTTTATTTGAATAAATATATGAAACATCTTGTGTGTGTAACCAGTGTTTCTAGAGATAACCCAAGCCTATACTATGAATAAAATTAATGGTTCCATTGCTCCTGTTTCATGTAGAAAAAAAATTCTTTCATTTTTACCTGTTCTAAATATATATTTTGTTGAAGCTTATTTTAGTTTTAGGCATTAAAATATATCTGGTTTTATATATGTCACTATGGTCCTAGTGTATGATTAAGAGAATAAAATCTATACTTCAGAACTGTAACTTCTGAAGTTGTTTGCCTCCAATATTTTAATGCACAGACAATTAGTCAGGATTGAAATGTTACCTTACAGCATTTTAGATGAGGACAAACACTGGAACATCCATCACAGAGCATTACAAGTTAGATTTGCTGTCACTGTTTCCCAGCCAAATCTATTGAATGGGTAAATGCTTTGCTCCCCTTTTTTTTCATAGATACATTTCTGATTCTCCAGCAAGATTAGATTTAACATTGGAGATTGTCCTGGTAAAAGTTATCATCTAGTGTTCATATATTGAAGAACTTGCAGACTTTAATTAGAAATAGTCAATGCAATGGATGACAGATTTCTACTCCTGAAGACTGGCGTACCCTGTATTTGAAGTGATACAGGAAATCCTTGTTTTCTGTTTTTCATCTGCATTTCTATGTACTGGTTTGAGTGTTGCATGTATTCCCTGTTCAGTTCTGTAGGAAACATACAACTCTTGTATTTTTATTTATTTTTTTTCCCCAGACAGGGGGTTTGTTTTTATTACTTATGCAGAACAGGAGAAATTGTAAAGCAAGATGGCAGGGTTGTGAGATTAATTTTTTTTTCCATGCATAATTGAGTTGCTCACTGTATTCAGTAGAAGTGAGTATTTCAAGAGAGCTGTATATTGTAGTTGGTTTTTTTGTTAGTGTTGGCACTCTGAATGTCTTTTGTTTTTCCAGAGATGTCTGCCTCAGTCATCTCAAACTTCTATCAAAATTAAAATCTTGCAGTTAGACATTGTTGGTACCACTCCTTTGTGTCTTAGAAAACTACATTACTGGTTGTTCCCACAGATTTTTACAGCAGAATTTGCCAAAGATGAAATAACATCAGTCTTGCTTCTGCAACTATCTCTTTTTCTCCTATTTAATTTAAAATTTGTCATTCAAGTTTGATAATGTGCTGCACAGCAAGGTGGTGCCACTTCACTTTTTTTTCCCCCTTTTTCTTTTTCTTCTCCCCCCCCCCCCCCCCCCCACCTCCCTCCTCACTGAAGAAAGTAGATCTAGTTTGTGTTTTGGAAAAAAATCTGTAATGGTCCCCAGTCATATGGAAGATGAGCATTTCTGCTTTGTTTTATGTGTCAGAAAGAGGATCAAGGGCAAGGTTTTTGTTGGTTGGTTGAGATGAAAAGGATGGATTTAGTTACCAAGTTGCTTCTGTTAAATAATCAAATTTGCCATAGCTGTGCTTATTCTAAAATTGATATACATAAAAACTCTTCAAAAGTGTTTTTACAGAAATAAGGAAGCGTTTGTTTCTGCTGCAGATGATTAGAATAGAAATCAATGCAGGGAAAGAAGGTTTTGGAAAATGCAGCCTAATAGAACACCTCCCTCTGGTGGTAGATATTACAGTTCAGTCTGCTCGGTCACACCGTGACTGGAACCTTCATGGTGGGAATGCCACTGCTGCTGAAGAGCTAGGAGGGCTTTTTAAAAGGATAATGGAATTGCATTTATAGTCTCCTCCCCCCTGGGTGTGGTGGGGGAGATTTAGGCTGCTTGACCCCCTTCACTCTGAATTGTCAGGTAATCCATACTTTCTTCTCCTCCCATCTTACTGCTGGGATTTGTTGTACTTTGCCATTTGTGCTGGGCTGTAGGAATAGGCTCTGTGGATGGATGTTGGTGCTTTAAGCAGGTAATCAGAACAGTATGCACGAAACAGCTCATAGCTTCTAGCAATCATTTGGCTCGTTCTGAAAATTTAATTAATCTCTTAGTTTATTCATATTTAACTGCTTGGTCTGAATTCCATGTGCCAGTCCTCAGTTAGTTTCCAAAGTAATATCTATATAATTACTTGTACTTGAAACACAATTAGCCACCTTAACTGGAGGAGAAGGGTTGCTGTTAACAGTTTATCTTGTAGGGTATTAATGCCAAGAAACATATTACTTCAAAGATTTTTTTTTTTTTGTCAGCTGAACAGGGATGGGTTCAATCCATCAATCAGGCATCTGAGCTCCCAAAAAGGCTGTAGAATTGTTATTTCTAGCTCTGTTTAGGCATAACAAGAATGCTTTAAAAGGCTTCTTGAAGGCATATTATAGTTCCTTGCTTTTCATGCCCATTATGCTTCAGAAAGTGTAGCAAACGAGCAGAATGTGTGAGAATAACATTTTTGATCCTTTTTTTCCTTTCTGTTTAGTAAGCATTTTATTATTTTTCCTGTTGTTCTTTCACAGCATAGTGAAACCTGCTCCTATTCCCCCCATCCAGGCTGAACACTCAAAATACTTTTAGCTTTGTTTTGTATGCCATTAATAGACGAACCTGGGAAACCTTGTAAATCTTCTCCAAGGCTCCAGTTGAAAAGCATAAAATCTGGGACATTTTCATGAGTAGGAGTCCTAATTCCATGACTATGACACTGTTAATCTCAGAGAAACAAAACTTCAGACATGGAGGACTTGCTACAGAAGCCCATTTTTATGTGCTGGATCTCAGTGTTACCAGCATTTAATCAATGCATTGTTCAAGGTCAGCACATCACTGCTCTGATTTGCTTTAGTGCTGTTTAGACTCCCCTTTAAGGGATTTCACACCTATTGAGCCATCTAGCAGCCCTTTGCAAGCCAGAGCTCTGGAAACACCACTGGTGAAAGGTTTTTTCCATATCTACATTAACTTGGAAGTGATAGCACAGGAAGTCAGATCACATCAGATGACAAATCACGGATATGAGAAGCAAAAGGATTGTTTTCTTCTTACACCTCTTTTATTGCACTTTGTCTTAATATGGAGATAGAGACATAGACAAGAGTGGGTGTTTTAGGCAATTTCAGCAATGATTCTCCAGCACTGACAAGCAGAAGGATCATTTCATCATCATAAGAGATGCTTTAAGCTCTCATGTCTTTGTTACTTAAAAATAAGGTGAATTGAGGAGAAGTATATTTATCTGTGTTTTCCACTGAGGGGACAGGAATGCAACATTCTGAGGAGAGCAGTTTTTCTATTCCTTTTCCTTCTCGACACTTCTCTGGTTTCTTTGCATTTAAAGAAGCATCAATATCAAAATAGTTAGCATTTGTAAGGAAAAAAATACTTTAAAATCCATGAACTTCAGATACTAACTCGATAGATTACTTTTTTGTAATAAATTTTGTACCAGTTTCAAATGTTGAGATGTGTTCCAGCTTTTTTCTTTGGGACCAATTTGCTAATAATGAAAATTATTGTTGTCTTTGACTTATATTCAACACTTCTAATGCCGCCTTCTAAAAGACAGTTTTAATAAGAGATAAATAAACTTTTATTAATTCAAAACTTCGTCATGTTTTGTTGCTCACAGAGAGGTCCAAGCAATGTTTATTTTATGTAGGCATTCAATGTCTGTGTCTGATACTTTTGTTCCTAAAGGACTGGAAAATAAATATTTATATTTAAACTTCACTGAGAATAAGCATGGTATGCTTAAGTACGGGCTTGGTTTCTGAGCCATGGTGTTCCATAGTCAAAATTTAATGTAACATGGTGGTTTGTGGCAACCACAACTAGGGAGACTTTTTAGTGTTTGAGCTTTGGGATTTATAAACCATAGTTAGCTTTTCTTTTCTTTGTCCCTGAGCTCTTGCCTTTTTTTGTTGGATGGTTGGTTGTTTTTTGATTTATTTTTTTGTTGTTGTTGCTGGCAAGTTGAACACTACTCTCCGGCATTTCTGTTATAGAATGTGGTGGAGGGGACGTTAAGTGGGAGGCTACGGCTACTCCCTTAAGCTTCTGGGCTCCTTGTGTAGTTAATAAACTCTGGAGCTTGCAGCCAAGGCAGCAGGGGGTAGATGAGATTTCAGCGAGTGTTCTCACTTGTATGATTAAACATTACTTCAGTTTTCTTCATATTATTGTGCATTATTGAAGTTACAGATTGGTCTCATATAAACTCTAACCATTGCAAAGTTATTGCCCCAACAACTGAGGACTATCAGACTGGGAGTTCCCTCTCCAGGCTTTCCTGTAGCTAGTTTGTATGAAAGGCAGATGTGTATTACAAGAAACATTAGATTGCAGTAAGATTAAGAAGAGTAGGAAGATTACCGCTTATACTTCATTATTCTTTGCTTTGGTGGTAAAACCTAAAGAGTGGGAAAATACTAAATCTTCCTTACATACACACATTTCAGTGTTTGGTTGATTCTGGGAAAATGAGGCCAGGAAATGGGAGTGCTTGCTCTCCCTTTTCTTCTAGAACAGCCTCTGGGCTGTTCAAAGGAAAAGAATCTGATAAATAAGCGGTTCTGGGAGATGTTTTGAGAGTTTCAGTATAGGTAGTTATTAAGATGCCCTAACTCAAGGGTGAGGAAACTGATGAGTGGTTTACTACTAAGCAAGGTTTAATCTGCTGCAGAGGCCTTTGGTCCCTTGTGAAAAATCCTGTCAATTTATGACATAGTCAAGCATTTGGGAATGATTGAACCATAAATGTGACTATTATTGACAGAAAATGAGGCAAATGTACATGTTAATTGGAATCACATAAATTAGACTGGAGGAATTAATTAAAAAAATAACAGACATGTGTCTTGAAATTGGAAGGTTCTCTCTAGATATTGGAAAGGGCATGGTAAGGTCACTTGAAAGATAGCTCCAGTATAAGAAAAGCTAATTGAAACATTTCTTTTATTAAAATAATAGTTCTTATGTGTCCAGAATAAAGATGAGTTGTAATTAAATTCTGTCAGTTAACAATCCCATTTTCAAGATCTCTCATTTATTATAAACGCACCTTGAAAAGTTCACTTCATAAGTTTGTTTCACAGGACTCGCTGCTTTTGCAAAGTGCTTGGATTATGGGTTCATGGGTCAGTTTCCTCCACCAGAACAAATGTTTCTCCCCCTTTAGGTGTATAAGTTTTGATGTCTCATCACTCTGAATTTAGTTCAAACTTGTACATTTACTAATCCCTTTGCTTCATGAAGGGATAGTAATACTGAAGGAATTCTAGTGATAAACATACTGAAATTTAGGGGAATAATAGAGGTGCAGTTTTTAGGGGTTGTGTGCTGCCCTTAATCAGTTATATGCTTGCTTTTTTGAGCATTTTCTAGAGTTGTCTGTTGTAAAATGTCCACGTCACACATTTTCCAAGTTGTCTTTGAGAGCAAATTCTACAGATCACAGCTGCTTAGATGTTTTCCCTAGGTAGTTTTAAAAAAATTTCCCATGTTTAATTCTGTTAAATCTCTGCTGTATTACCCTCAGATCATGTTAAATGTTTGTTCTTTTTACGTGCCAGATGGGTCTTCAAATGGCTGCAGGATTTTACTTTTCCTGGCTATTAAGTAGTGGAGTTGCTTGTCTTGTTTCTTGGAGTTGGTAAAATTGTTGAGATTGCCATGTTTAGCAGAGGAGCATTGTAGGAGTCCTTGGCAAGCTGCCCACTCAGTTGGTGTCTTACTAGTCCACTCTAGTATGTGCTCTTCCTAATGAATACCCACTCCACGCATCATTGAAAAATAAAACATTTCTTGCAGTCATGATGGAGTGGTTTCTTTGTCTTCCTCAGTTACATTTCATGCTTTACCCTTGCACTGGTCTATTACCAATATCCTTTGATACAGATTCAAGAATCTGTAGAATGTCAATTAGTTGGGTATTAAATTATCTTCATGTCTTAGTTTTACCAGATGCAGGTGCTGTATAAGCCAGCCCCTCACTGGTTTCAGGTTTTGCAATGTAACAGTACCTTCAAGTAGAGCTTTTTCACTCTATGTACTCTATAATAAATTAAAGTATGAATGCTAACTGTGGATCTTAGGGGTTCTCTAACAGGAAATTTAAAGTGGATTGTTAAAGTAGGAGTTTGCTCTTCATGGCTTCAGCACTTTGGATCCTGTAAAAGTCAATAATATTTATTCTTTTTATGTTGGTGAGTTTTCTCTAATGACATTTTAGTTGGAATAATGTAAGCCTACTACTTTACGTAAGAATGGGAAATGTGACACCAGGGTACAGAAGTTTTCAGTGACCTTGTTCCTGTACTGAAATAGCTACAGTAAGCAAATTGCCATTATCAGGCAGAGCAAGGAGTATTTGTTCTGTGGGGTAGCCATTCTCAGGGGATACTTTGTAGATGATAATGAAATTCCTATTTCATCAATTTAGGATTTCACAACTGCTTTGAAAATGATGGGATCATATGCTGTAAAAATGGCAATTTTTTTCATGTCTGTTGTGCAATGTATGTAAGCCTGGTTAATACAGCTGCTGTAGATCCTTTTGTATAAAACTGCATTTTCCTTCCTTAAAAACATGTCTGCATATATAATAATGACCTGGATCTTAAGTTGAAGGTCATCTCTAACAATGTTATGCTTGTTGTCTCAATGGTCTTTGCTTATTAGCTATTCATGAATTTTCTTGCTAAATAATAGGCAAAATCTGGTAGTCAAATCTAGAGGTTCATGTAACTTTGGAGAAGAATCATTTTATTGAGCCAAGGGAAATAAGGTTTATTATGGAATGTCATATTTAAGCAAGGAATGTCTTTTTGGAGAGAAAACCAGGTCAAAACACATCATCATCAGACTTCCTCCCACCATCAAAAACCCAACCAACCAAAACAAACGAAAAACTCTACAACAAAACCCCCACCAAGCTAAATCCCCAAAATATTGATACATTGCATAAGATTTACAAATAAGGCAGTGTTATATACCTTGGTCCTCATTCCCGAGTGATAAATACATGTAATTGCAGCTGTGTTGTCTCAGTGTTTTCCACCCTTGCAGATGCATCTTTTTTGTTTTGCATTTGTAATACTTCTCTGCTTATTTGAAAAGACAATGAAATGCTTATGAAAAACTATATATCCAATATGCAAAGCTCAGTGTTATTTGAAATGTATTAATAATGTGCTGCAATTTTTAAAAGTATAGCAATCATAGAGGATAACTTAGCATAAAGAACTCATTTCAGTTTTTCTTCATGAAGAGAAGCTGAAAAAAAAGAGAAAATGTATTTATGAATAAAACCCCTAAGAGGCTGAATAGCTTTCCTGTATCATACATGCTCATAACTCTTAATAAGGTTGTTTTACAGAAAATCACCTTTCTAGTATTTTTACTGTTTAATTCTTTTAGTCGTTTGTACTGTGATAACTGTGAGATCTGCTGATAGTTCATATAAGAATATACTGCAATTGTAATTTTGTACTTTGCAGTCTAATATATTTTATTTATATATTTATAAATATAATTTAGTATAATTAATACATACCTCTGATACCTTTTTATGACTTTGTTTGTCACCTCTTAATGCAAATGCTTGTGAGTATTCAATGGTGCATTTCCCTAATAGCCAGGTATCTGTGTTTATTCTCCAAGTGTGCTAATGTGCATCTTTCTGTCTGCATGTTATTTAAAAAGAAAAAAGCTGAAACTTCTCTTTCCAAGTGGAGTTTTATTGTCAGACCATTATTGGAGCTCTAGATTACATTCAGTGTGTACTGAAAGTGAAGGTTTTATCCATCTCACCTTATTTTATTATGCAAAAAGTAGTTATGTATGAATGACATTTGAAATGCCTGCAGTAAGCTATGAACCACAGAAGTTAGTAAAGAGTTCTCAATAGGTAAATAAAATCTTTGGGTCTTTCAGTACTATTCCCTGGCCATATGTGAATAGTTTCTCCCTTCTCAGTTCTGTGAACAGACACATGAAGAAAGAAAAAAAAAGGCCATAACTTAAAGATTTCACAGTAGCAGTTTCAATGTCATAACATTTGTTACTTCCTATGGAGTATTCTCAGAAAGCAATTCCTTTTAATTTTGGAACTGTTTTCTGAGAAGAATACTGTAAGTCTGTTGTGTACATTGGGGTTCTAATGGACTGGAGACATTTGATGTTATACCAACACCTTAATTTATGCTCTGTAAAAGAACAAGTTGCTCTGGGAATAAAAAACATTGCAGATTGTGCATTTACTGCAGTGTGAGAAGCTAACACTCTCCAAATAACCTTTTTGCTAGCTCACATTGCTAAGTTATGGGGACTGTAGGATTGAAGAGTAAGGAAGTGTAATATTTTCTCTCGGTTAAAATAATTATTTTAAAGACTGTGATTTTCTTCCCTTAGCAAGCTGTTTACTCTGACATCTCTTTCATCACATATTTGAATGAACTTATTCTTTTTAATACAACATCTGTTTTAGGTCAGAGAATAGGAATTGTTTGTAACTTAGACTCTCAATATGACCCAAAAGGAGATTTTTGGAGATGGCATGATTTCTTATGCCATAGCAGTAGTGCAAATGAAGAACCAATCTGGTTTAGTGTTAAGTCATTTCCTGTGGTACTTTGACATGCCTGTCTTTTTTAGAAGAAATACTTTGTGATATGCTGATAATGTTCTTAGTTACCATTGCCTTAAGTTTTAACTGACTGTAATCACAGAAGTTACCAAAAGCTGTGAAGGGTCATTTCCTGCTTAGTCACAGAGCCCTTAGTTAAGCAAAAGTCCAGAACTCAAGATTTTCTTCAGCATTTTATTGGATATTGATGGCTAAAGAAGGCTGCATACTGAAATTTGGACTGTCTGATTTCCTGTGTCACAGAATCGAGTATTTTAGGGGTGGAAGTGGTTGGATGTCCTAAATATTTCAGTGGGTGAAATGAACATGCTGGGAAGATGGGCTCTTGCAGGTTGCTCGCCATAACCTGGTAACAGTAACTGGACAACTGAGCTTGAAAGTTGTGCAGAAAGTGTGCTGTGCAGAAAGTGTGATTTTGTGTGACAACTCCAATTTTATGGGCTAGAATCAGAAGCTGTAAAGGCAACAGCTTTCATTCTTAATGTTATCTTATTAATAAAAATGGGCAAAAAGATTGTCCTGCAAAAGAACGTCTTACCTGAAGTCTGGAAACAAATGCAGCTTCTTGCCTTCTTTAGTCTAAGCTATTAGAATTCATTGTATATATGGAATATGAAATGATTGAATCATGTCTGTCTGTTCACATAGTTGTTGTTTGCAAAGAAATACTAAGCAAAAAAAACCACTCTTAGTATTAATATCCAGTGCACGAGAGCTCTGAGATATTCTATTCTTGCTCAACTATTTAAGATACTGGGTGTGTAACCCCTGAACTCAACAAAGCAAAAGGATTTTGGAGCTTGAAGCAGCTGACAGCTTCTTATTCTTAGCAGCTTTTCTACCAAGCAGTACTAGTTTATTGACAGTATTTCATGCAGTATTTATTGATAGATCTTTCCCTCTACTATTTCTTCATGTTTGCAGGAAAGAGCAAATTTTCATGTGTTATTTTGATGTTGACTCCACCATATTGTTAACAACAGGATACTTTGCAGTTTAACATAAAAACCCCACCACAGGCACCCTAAAAGCCCTAAAAATGAAACCCACCAAACCTGAAGGCAATGGAGAAAGGGAGACAATGTTGAGAGGAAAAAAGAAAACATCTTTTCTAACAAATGGAGAAGGCTTGTGTTAAAAACTGCAAAGATGCATTTCGTTAACTAGGAATGGGCAGTACCGGTGTCATGGACTTTCGGTCACCCTTGTGCATTTTGGCACAGATTTTGGTAGTATAGTGAAAGTCTCAGGAAGAATTAAAAAGAAATTAAATTAAAGTATTTCTCATGCCTTTCCAATTAAATAGGAACTTCTGCAGATGCTGATTAATGTCTTGCCAACTCTTGTTCTGGTTTTTCCTTGTTGAGATTATTAGGTGAGGTCATTGTTCTGTCAACAGAGTTGCATTCTGATTTTAATCAGAATAAAGCTTACCTTTCAAAACTTGCCAGGGTCTTGCCTGTATCATGTGTGTATTTCTGTTTTATTTGTTAAGCAGTTAAGGCTTAACTGGATTTATTCAGGCTCAGCTCTCCTGGAAATACTGCCAACTCTTATGGTGCTTGCAGGAAGAGCAAGGTGATCTGCAAGTTATTTGTGTTAATGAGAGTCCTGGTTTACAGAAGCCAAATGCCCCCCAATACATGGATGAAATTCAAAGCAAGCTTCAGTTACAGTTCTTGTGTTTGGGGTGCTTGGGATCATCAATCTTAAGGCTTTTCTCAAGTACTGTTGCCTGTAATGAAGAAGGGGCTAAAACAGGGGCAGGAGGTGTTCTTGTGTTCCACTCAACTGAGCAGGCTAAAACTTTTTTTGCAAGTTAATTGATTTGCAGTCTGAGTAAAAGTTAGTTTTGAACAGGAGGTCATGGGTTAAGGGAGGCAAAGAGCATTTCACTGTTATGGTGGATTTTGCTGCTGCAGCAGCTCTGAACTGTTAAAATTGCTGCAGCTGCCTGATTGTGGCTGGTGCAGAAGAGTGTCTGAAACCTTCTTGATTGCACAAACACACAAATAAAATCCAGAAGCCCAATTTGAGTTAGACTTTGTTGATACCTAGTGAGACCTGAGTAGAACATCTTCTTGAGTCCTGTAACTCATCCCTGACAAAAAGCTTCCCATTGGTTTTCCAGAGCTGTATTGTGGAGGTGGATCATTTCCTGTCTGCCACCTTCTCCCTCCTTCTCCTCATCCTCCCCCTCCTCCTCCCTGGCTTTGAGTTTGCTCCTCCCCTATCTAGACTTCTGGCTGACTCTTCCCCAGCAGAAGTTGAGGCTTAATTTCTGACAAATCACTTAAATCCTAAATCAGCATTCAGGGGCTGTTTGACTGTAGTGCTTCCCAATCCCAGTGAGTCATGTTGGCAACCTGTGTTTCTAACACATCATCATCTGCAAATATTTATAGACTGCTCTGTTTTCTTCTCTGTCATGCCATAATAATGAGCAACCAAATATTGATTTATCTATGTATTTATGTATTGAATAAATTCTACCCTTGTATGTAATTTTAAAAAAATGTACTTAGATACCAAGTGGTGGTGCACTTCAGCTGTCTTTTTACAAGGAAGACATGAGAGAACTAGATGCTAAGCAAAACAAAATTCATTTGGTTGGCAGGTGTGCTTCCCAGAGGCAGAGTGTGCCAGACTGAAATCCAGTTGTGTAGCTGGTAGACTAATGCTATAATCAATCATATATCAGGACTGCAGATGTGGGAAGAAGCTTTCAGTGGGGAATTTGCATTTGAAAATATTTCTCCTCAAACCTGAATCTGGTTTGGAGGCAAGGTAAGCTGGAGGGTGGCATTTGGCAAACACATGGAATTTGGACTATGGGGGCAGTTTGGAGACAAGTGTGACTTGGCATTTGCTGATAATAAAAGAAAACTTTGAAGCCAAATCATTTGTACACATCTTCAGTGTATTTTATTGATTTACCTTCCACACCTAACTCTCTGCTCTTAGATCAATGGACAGCTTTTAGTGCCAGTGTTGGAGTAAGTGAGGGAAGGAGGAAACACCCCAAACTTCCACCCACTTCCTCTCACACATTCCACCCCAAATACCCATAAACCAATGATGCAGAGGCAATCCTCACCAGCTCTCCATGCTAACCTGGCACTGTAGCTGTCTACACTGACTTTGCCAAAACTGTTTCTGATAGGATTTTGTATAATAGCAGTGAAAATTGTAACATTCCCATAGTGCTGTATTACATGCCTTGGTTCTTCCCTCACTGGATGTCTGCTACCGTTATATTTCTGTACATGCTTTGTGTAAACCCTTTTAAAAATGTTACTATGTGCTGTGGTAAGCTTTGAATGCTCTTGGATGGCTGGGGAAACAAGACCTTTGTGGAACTCTGAAAATATTTTTTCTCCAACAAATAACTTTAAGTTATTTTAAATCTGAAGGAACAATTCGAAGGCCGCTGTTTGTGTTTATCAAAGTGATGATACCTCTGGCAGTGTTTTGAGCTTATTTTTATTACATGGGGGGTTTTGCATAAAATTTGATTATTAGACTGAGCAAGTGTGGTGACATATGAAATCTTGGTTTTGCTAGATTTCCAGAAGAAACAGCCAGACGATGACTCTACTCCCAGCACAAGCAACAGCCAGTCAGATTTGTTCTCTGGGGAAACGAACAGTGACAACAGCAATACCTCTCTAACCACGCAGGCCGCTAACTCCAACCAGCAACTTTTGACAGAACTGAATGTAAATTCACCCAGCAAAGAGGAATGTAAGTGCATGAGTCCTAGGTGAAAGCAAAGGAGGCATAAACTTTTTGCTCAGGTTTATGTTTCACTGAGTTCCTGTGGAAGTTATTGGCTTGGCTTTTGGGGTGAGGGGGAAGGTTAGAGGCTATTCACAAAATAGACATTGATGGCTATAACTGAAGAACAAATAGGAGTTTTTAAGTAACTTCACATTTGATGTATTGTATTTCATATATATGTAAGCTATTTGATGCATGGGAAAGAATTTAATTGTGAGAAACTCCTCACATTAGTGGTAAATTTATGTGTATATTCTAGCATCAACGCCAGTATCTTATGAAATTTGACTTTTAAACATGTTGGATTTAATTACTGTAGTTGCACAGAACATTGACTGTAATGTGTGTTTGTCTAGATTGCTACTTGCATATAAATATAACTTGTTTTGTGTGGTAATTTATCTGTTTTTTCATGACCTATCTGTTGTCTTTATTGAACTGTCAGGCAAAAATTCTCCCTGAAGGTAAGTTAGAATGCTTAGCAAACACAGTGAGATAAAATTGACTTTTAAATTATTCTAAACCTCCGTATAAAGTTCATCTTGCATCTAATATATTGAGTTGTAAAATCTGCATTCTGCAGCCTAAGCTCCAGTGTGTAATTTGTAGTTTCGTTTTTCTCCAGTAGTAGATTTATTTTAGAAGGTGCTCTATGGAGAGAAACCCCCTTGAGCTGAGATTATGTTAGGTTGTGGCTAGTGAGCACATCTACACATTGCCAGAATATGCTTGTTTTTCAGTAGGAAATTTGCAAGAGCTACTCTGGTTCTTGAACATTTAGGCAACTGCTGGAAATAGCAATGTTGACAAAGCACTAGGACTAACACATCTTGCTTTCATTTGTGTTAACTAATTGCTTAGGATGGTTTTGCTGAGTTGCCCAAGTATTTATTCTGTGTACAGGTATGAATAGTTTTTAATTGTGCAGGTTGGCTGTGGACAAAGTATTGGACTAATTAAAGTAAAATTTTTAAACTGTGATGATGTTATCTCTCTTGTATTGTGAGAAATACAAGTGCTCAAGTGTGGAGCACTTGTCATAAGACTAAACTTGCCATGTAACTCTTGTCTCTGCTTTGTGTACACAGTTGCTGCTGACCACCCTTCCATCTCTTCCTTCTGTTCAGTGCTTCTTCAGGGGAAACCTGTACCCTGCTGTAAAAACAAGGCCTTAAAACAAGCTTCCTGGGGAATTCAGGAAAGCACATTATGCTCCAGCAACGCATTTGGGCCTTCACAGTGCAGGGGACTTGGAGCACCTCGCTCGCGTATTAGCCAGTGTCACAGGGTGATTCTGTAGGGCTTACTGGGTCAGCTTTCCTAAAAATTTGTTCAGGTAGAAATGAAATTGTGTTACAACAAAGTGTTTCTGTTGTGCCTGAGAAAGATTTGGTTAAGTGGGAAGGTGATTGCAGGAATGGGAAAGAAATTAAATAGTGTCCTTCATTGTGAATTGCTGTGAGCTTGTGAGCATACACTGAATGTGATGGATATTAGGCAGCACAGCCTGCAAAGCATTTGAAAATATTGCCTATTAAAAACACTCTCTTTATGACTTCCTGCTGGGATGTTTTTAAGTGAAATACAGTGGAGAGATTTATTTACAGCTCTGCCTTCTCTCACATCCTCAGTACTTCTTTAATGAAGCTTAATATCATTTATCAGAAATAATTATGTACAGATGGAGATTTTCTGATGGATAATGACCTCATTGTGCAAGGTTCTTTCCTTTAATGAAGAATGCCCAGACTTAAATGTCTTGTGGATTTTAGTTTGAGGTTATCTTTTTCTGTGCAATATTTATTTATTTTGCAGCATATTCTGTAAAGTATGCACTGCTCTTAGTACAGCTGTGTTCTTCAAAGACTGATACTTCTCACTGTGTGTGATGGCATACAGCTGTATTCTGTTCTGAATAGAATTGTGGTAATTCACCAGAAATCATTGTATGGAATCACTGTGGTAATCCTTATCCAAGTGTGGGAAAATTGATCTAATTGGGAAGGATCCTCATATTTCATTCCACTCACCTCTCTTTCCTTTCAAGATTTTGAGGAGAGTCTTGCATCAAGGCATTAGCCACAGTACTTGAGTCCACAGGGTAAACAGAGGGGACAAAATTGCAGCAAGTTATTTAGGCAATTAAAGTCGTTTATGTTACAACAACTGAAGAAAACCATAGCAATCACGTGTTCATACTCTGTATCAGAAAAAGTGAAAGGGTTTTTGTACTTGTTTTTAGTTATCTCCTTTTTATCACAGAATGAATTATATAAGAGAAAATTTCCTTGAACTATATTTTGCAGGAGTTCAGTTTGGCAGTGTGCAAGTATTTGTGTGGGTTTTTGTTACTGTTTTGATTTTATGTGAGAGTTGCATTTGCATTCCTGAGTGTCTTACATATGCAACCAGGTTGTAGTGACTTTCCATCTCCCACCAGCCTCAGTTCTGAAGAGTTACCTACCACAATGGCTGCTGTGCCTCCTAATATCTCTCCCCCTTACAGGTGAAAGGTAGTTCTCAGTATTATATTTACAGTCAACAAAATTGAGATAAAAATTTATACCCAGTAGTTCTCAATGTCATAACAGTCAACAAAAATGCGTTAAAAAATTATACACAGAGACAGTGACACAACTTCAGTAATTATTTGCCCTCCTTCACATGTGTTTAATCTTTTATGACATATTACTAATCAGTGATTTTTTTTTAAATTCTGTTGAAATTGGTGGGGGGGGAATTCTGTGGAATTCTTTTTTTTCCCCCTTCTTGAGTTGCCTATTTCTTTCCAAAACTTTCAGGTCTCCAGTTGCAGTAAATTTTCTGAAATAAACTTGCAGACAAAGAGTAATATTGATATCGATATAGCTGCAGTTAGTCTAGGGCTGCATGGATTTTACTGATCCATTTCTTAACAGGTAGTTAAATCAGTCTAACTTTTGTTCTATTGCTGCTTTATGTGCAGATAAGTTTAATCTGTTCACATTTTTCCTTCCATGTCCTCCTTTCATTTAGGAGCTCCTAATGGTAGTTATTTTAGCATCAGTCACTATATCAGCCAGTTCCTCTGTCAAAAATTTCCTTTTCATATTGGGTGGGCAAGGTTTTTGATTATTTTTAGCAGAGAGGAAAAAATTGATTTGACAATGACCCTCACTTCTCTGTCCTTACCTTCAGCCACCAACATTCTTTAAAAAAAAAGGCAGCTTATTAAGCAAGGTTCTATGTATTTTGGTAGAGAAAAGGTCACACTGCACATGGAATAATTTTGCTTAGTTTCAGGCCTTCAATGCTTTCTTTGGGGCTGTCACATCATTTTTCTGTCACTGTATGAGCAGAGCTAAAGCTGGTTCTGTGCAGGTTTGAAATTAACTGTGTTGTTATGTGACAGGAGAAATGTCAATGTGAAGAACACTGACTGTGGCAGCTTGATCAGATTTGGTATTTCAGTAGTTTTTAGCTTCAGCTGACAGGATTTTATTTTAATTATGTGCTTAACTTTTCTTGGCCTTCTTGAATAGCAAGAACTACACTTGAAAAAGGACAAAAGGAATATCTGCTGTTTCTAAAAGAGCTAAATGCTTTTCATTCCTGTGTTGAAGAATTTATAAGAAGATAAACAAAGACCATTACTGCTGTGAATGTCAGAAAATACACTGGAGATTTCAGCCCAGAAAGATGGTGATGATCACTGCCCATACCTTACTTCTCTGTGGGCTGAGTTTTAGATGCCCAAATACAAAGGTATTTCATGACTGGATGTCTCTTAATTTTGGCTAGTTTTTGTATACCCTTCATAACTTGAGCCATTGCACATCAAAATGAAAACACCTTTGTCTTGAACATTTAAATTTGCAAGATAAGGTTAGGAAAATGCTTTATAACATCTTTATTTTATTAAGCATTTGTGTGCTGTGGAAGCACTGAAATACCCCCAATGATGGAGTAATATTAGTGAAGTTAATGTACATTAAGTGTACTAGTCCTAGACAAAGATGCAGTAGGCTTCTATAAGAGATATCTGGCAGAAAGGTGAGAGATTGTTTTTGCTACTGCACCTATTGGATGTTTATATTCTGAATTTTATTGCTTGTTGAAGCATGACTGTGTAAAAAGCCACATAGGCTATAGCACTCAAAAAGTAATGGTATTTTTTCTCTTTGGAATAAAATAAAAATATATGTCATTTTTTTCAACATAACTTTGTGAAAAATGGATAAACAAGTGCATTCTTTCTTTGCTTCTTTCTTGCTGAATGGCCTTTTCTCTGACACTATGCAAAAGGTTTCTACCAATTTATAACAACTTCACAGTTTTTGTATTTTGCCTGGGTTTGTGAGTAGAGTTCTAGATGACAGCTTTTCTGTGTATGCTCTGAAAATACTTCATATTTTGAGTTATTATGATGGCATCCTTAACTTCAATTTGTGCTTTTTAAGGAGAGTGATTTTTAAAATGACAGTTGTTCTTGGATGTTACTCATTGTATACTTTTTTTAATGACCTGACTGTGAGAATTTAGCTGCTTATTGCAGTAGGAGTCAGTTTTGTTCTTCCTGTCTTCATTTGTTTTGAATTTTTTCCTTTTTTTTTTTTTCCAGGGGATGAGGGCTGTGTTTTTGTTTTGGTTTGGGTTTGGGTTTTGGGTTTTTTTCCTAATGCAGTCGGTGGAGAGCTTTGTTCTCTGGCTCATCTCTGACTGAAGGTTACGTGCATACCCCCTTCTGTAACTAGTAAATGTATGAACAGACCAAGCTAGCTGCCTGTTTTTGTCTTGCTCGCCACACATGGTTGTAGAAAGTAATTTGCTTTGTTGCTAACCTGATTTATTCTCAATAATACCAATTTTTGTGTTTTTCTCTGATTCAAAAGAATGCAGTAACTGGCAAAACTGTGCTGGGCTACAGTGAAGCCTTTATGACCCACGTGACCCAGTATTAAATTAAACCTATAGCCAAACATAACTGAGAAACCTGCAACTTGGGTGATGGTGAATAATTCTAATTTTCTTTATCAACTCACAGGACTGTCATGTGTTTTCTCATTGTAGTCAATTTTGTGTCTTGTATCAAAGCAAGAGTGGACACATCTGTAATACCAGATATGCACCTCTCTGGTTTTTGATGTTATAGGCATCTTTGGGTTTCTGTGCCACAGAACAAGAACTAGCTATTTTCTCAGGCTTTTGCTTTTATTAAATTAGATAAAAGTAAAAGTTGTTTTACATTGTCTGGGATTTTTTTATTTTTAGCCTTGCTTTCATTAGAACCTATTTACAGATAGTCTTTTTGTACTGTTTTTAATGTTAAAATTAACTACGTTTTTAAATTTGGTTATCATTGAATCTGATTTTTTTAAAATATTTGTCACAAAATACATATATTTCAATAGCAATGCAAGTACTTTTCTTATGGGAATTTGTAAGAATGCTATCAAATGTAACACCATATTGAGTTGTGGGCTATTTCTTTTGAGAAGTGCCACCAGTATTAGGTGCCAGTACAGGACATAAAAGCAGATAGAAATTTGAATAAGTGTCATCATCATCTTTTCTTTGGTGAAGATAAGTTTCCATCTATTCCATGCAGTCTCAGTTTCATATAAAGAAAATATCTGTGTTTTCTGACAAGCAAAGGTCTGGCACAAAGATTTATTAAATGAGCACATCTTTCCACGTCTGTGGCATGATAATTTTGAAACATAATGAAGACCAGGGATGTTATACCACTGCTAATTGTTCCTTCTGATTTGTAGTCACTTCACATGCAGAGCAGACTGTGTATCCTAGGGTCCTGTTTATTAGCGTGAAAGGACCCCATGGAACACAAAACAGAAACACAGTCACATGGGAAAAATGTGGGTTAGAGTTGCACAGCTATTGAGGTTAAATAAAATTGTTTATAAAAATGTTATTTAACTGCTGGTTTCAGAAGCACTTTTTACAGTTCAACTTACACCTACAAAATAGGAGAATATAGCATCTGTTACTGAGGAAAACCAGGTTACCCAGTGAGACAATAGTAAAGGAGAAGGTGGAATCCGAATCCTGTCTCCCTTTACTTCATTATAGTTGTTAAATTTACCATCAATTCAGCAACAAAGCAGTACAGGTTTCATTTCCTTATTCAAAAGCTTCATGCAGAAAAAAATCCACAAAAGTACTTAAAGGCTGATTTGTAAAATTAGATTTTAAAAAAACATTTTTATGTGATATAATCCTCTTATCTGTGTAGTAATGACATCACTTAGATGATCATGCATCTTGCCCATTCTGCAGCAAATAAGCAGTTCTTAAGTGTTATAAAATTCTTCTGCCTTTTTTCCTTAAAGATAGGATAGCTTGACTGTGCAGACTGAACTTATATATTTATGTTTCCTTTTGTTTATGTATTGGTGTTCCTAATCAATGACTGTCCTTGTACTCAGTTGTGTAGATTAATTAGATTAAATCTCTCCCAGTTCAGGAAATGTACAACTAGGTTACTGATGTGGACAGGTTTCCCAAGGTGGGTTCTTTCCTGTATTGCAAATAGGAATGAAATTGTTCCTGTCCTGGCTAGAACACTGCTGTCCAAGGAAGTTCAGCTCTTAATTATTACCTTCTGCCAGCCTGTTGTATTCAGGGGGTCAGTGTGGCTTATCTGGGGAGGAGCCAGCACAGTACCAAAAGCTCTAAGAGAGGTTCCTCTGTCCTTACATTGCCGTGATAAAATGTTACTGAGATTCAGTATTTTTCATGTTTGTTCATTGTCTGGCTTGCAGGTTTTGTGGCATCTGAAATTGTTTCAATGTATTACTGTAATTTAGACTTTTTACTCATGTGTTAACTTCGTTTTGCTCCATTCTGCATCTGTTTCTCTGCACAATGTGCTTCTGAATGCCCTTCAAACCCACGTGATGCGTGTCCTCTGGGCTCAAACTTAGTGCTTCTCCAAACAGCAAGAAGAGGGGGTTGAACACCCTGGTGTTGAACTTTTTTCTTGCATAGGAGGCTCTGACTGAGTGGAGTCAGTTCACTTTACAGGGTTCAGGAAAGGGAAACAGCAAGTTGCCCTGACTCAGAGGTATCCTCAGGACAAATACTGCTTGACTGCAGTTAACATAGTTCAGGAAGGGAGATGGACAATGCAGAAGGGCATTCTAAAAGACAATTTACACATCAGAATTTAGAATTTAGTCTACAATAGAAAATAATAGCAATATTAATGTATCCATAGAAATATAAGCAATATATAAAATTGTACTACTTTGGATAATTAGAGAAATTAGGTTTGAATCTGTTTTTCTAATCAATATATTTTGAGTACAGCTAACAGTAAGTTATGGAAAGCTGTGGATATCAGAAGCCAAGAACATAGTAACTACATTAACAAGACCTATTGTATTAATAATATATGATATGGTTTATCTTGTTTTGTCCTTTGTTAATTCTATGTTTGAATTTGCAAACTTGAGGATTCTCAGAATTCTCACAATTCTTCTGATTTCTTGAGTAGCTTTTAGTATTTTTTGCATTTATAATAATCTTCTCTTGGGATTACATTATCCCTGGGCAGTGACTGCTTTTGTTTGAAAGAGGAGTTGCAAATGTCAGAAACCATACACTGGAAAAAATAGGAGCAGAAGCTGTTGTGTTTTCTGTTAATTGGATATAGAGTTGAAAGATATTTCTTTCCTTCCATTTTAATGTCTTGTTTGTGCTGAGCAAAAAGAGCTCTACAGCCTTGTGGGTTATGTTAGAAGCTAGACGTGTGTGGCCTTTCACTGTGCACTGAAGTGTTTTATATAGCACAGTTAAATAACCTTGAAAATTTTACTTTTTTGGCAATGAAAATGCAGATATATCCTGAATCATACAAAGTTATAAGCCTACCTTTGTGAATAGTCAAGATAGACTGGTGTTCTATTGTTATGACTTCCCTTTTCTTTTTCACACACAGAATTTTTGTCAAAGCTGTGAGAAGTATACTGTCCTGTTCCAAACAATACAAAGATGCTGGAATTAGCAGTTATGTATACCAAAAGATTCCATGTAGTGACTTCCACATAGAGCTGCACAGCCAAGCCCACAGCACTGAATTATGCATGGCATTTTTAATGGTGGAACAAAAGGAGCAGCAGAAGGAAAAGCGGCAAAGTGCGTGCTGCCTTCACTGGTTATTAGGCACTAGTGTACATGCATGCAAATCCCAGGATGCTCTTTATTGAATCTCTGGTGCTGTGCTATACAAATCAAAGCTGTATGGAAGCCATACCTAATGAGGGAAGAATAAATAACAGGAGAAATCTGACAAAGGGAAGTGCAGAATGCATACCAACTTATTGTACTTTAGAGAGTGAGAAATAAAGTTCTTACATTTGGCTGGATGCTGAAAGTACCAGCTACTGTAAATATTTACTTTGCAGTAATTGAAAGGATTAGTCTTATTTGTTAGTCCACAGTGATGATGCCTCTCACTGTCTATTCAGTGAAAACTGGGAAATTGTAACTAAAATTATTTACAGAAGAGCTGCTGCATTTTAAGAGGCAGCTGCATCTAAAGTCAGCTCATTGAAATTCTTTACCCTGTTGAATTTATTGCTTACACACATTTTATATTGAAACCCAATACTTGGTGTCTGAAAGTAAAGACTGACTTAACAGACCTGCTCTGTAGGTTTTTGAATATGCAGGTTTCACTAGAAAACTTGGTAAGGATTCTGTTTCAGTATTGATTTTCTTCCCCAAATGCACCAACCCCTACACTAAACATCTTTTGAGCCTTTTGCAACAGTAGTACTAACATAGATCAAGATAATTTTTCTAGGCCAGAATATAAAAAAATTGAAAATATTGTAGTGTAAAAAATTATTTCTGCTTACTTCACCATTTCTGGTTGTTGAGAAGAGGTCGTTGCTTGCCAGTGCTGTCAGGCTTTAAGCCAATGCCAGTTTGGTGATACCAGGATGCTCCATCCATCCATCCATCCATCCATCCATGATGCTTTATTTTTGCCTAGGAAAGGACCCACTCTGGGACTCCCAGTCCTCCTCACTGCAAAAGCAAGCTTGTCTCTTCTCATATGCAGACTTGACCCTGCATAGAGTCCCCACCACTCCCCTCCCCCTACCTGTGCAGTTCAGCCATTTCTCACCAGCTCCCTCCTTGCCAGCCTGGAGAATCCGACAGTGCCTTGCATCACTGTCTGTAGCATCTGCCAGCTACTGATGCTGTTGCCTGTCACAAGCAGCAATTTCTTATGTCAGGGTCAATAGTTTCCCATATCCTGAAGCTTTCCTTAACCTCTGCTCAGGCCCTGATGAGTGCCCTCAGTGTTGGGCTGCAGGCCAAGAATTGGCTTCTTGGCCATTGTAACCACCTGTTGAAAGATTGTCCATCACACAGGTGGGAAATGATGTGTGTTGCTGGAGAAACTTGTTGGGAGAACAATAAACTCATCAAGTTTATTGATCCTTCTCTGGAAAATTGAGTATAAAACTCTGTTCCCAAGTGGACTTCATTGAAATCAAATGCAACAAAGAAAGTTACTCGTGTTTTTCCCCCTCAACTGCAGATTATTTTTTTTAAGAGTTACAATGCTATGAGTATTTCAAGGTAGACAAAATTCCTGAGACCTGAAACTTAGTGAAAAAGAGAAATAAAGGAAAGCTTCAAGGGGGAGCATCCCAGAGAGAAGCAAAAAGAACCACTTTACTAACAAGCCAGGCTTGAAAATACTTGAAAAGGTAAAAGCATTTCCACAGTCACACTGCTACTTTACAGATATTCAAAGGCTGGGAGGGGGGGGAAGTATTTTTAGTATTTTTGTATTTTTTTAGTATTTTTCAGTGCATGAAGACTTAATGTTAAAGGTTATCCTGTTATACTAAGCTCTGTTGTATTGCCAGCAAGCATTACTATATTACCAGCAGTTTAGTGCAAACTTGATTATTGGTATTTTGATAGCCAAACTCTAGTAGATCTAACTCAATTTCAGGCTCTCTGCCATCTTCCCATTTATAATATTCAATTTTCAAAGCTATGATGTGTATTACCATTGGCAGTGCTACTGTCAATTTGTCTTGGCTTCTCTGCATGGAGTTTATTTTTATTTATTTATTTTTCCTGCAAGTCACTGTGTGCACTCAATTGGTTGCTATTTTAACAAGATCTCTGGAGAACTCCTCAGCGATGATGCATGTTAAGAAAAAAGGCAGAAAGCAATTTACAACCAAGTAGATACCAGATGAGTGGGCAAGAGTCCAGAGCTGAAAAACCTTAAACATGGAAAAGAGCTTGTTAGCATATGCTTGTGCCACACTTAGAACACATAATGAGAACAAGATCAGAGGCAAAGTTGTTATCTCACTGGAGTCAGTAGCAAGATTTGATATCAGAGAAGTGATCACTTTGTCCCTTGTGTTACTTGTGGGTCACTTAAATACATTTCTAGCATTGCAATTACTGTGTATATTTTCCTAAAAATGCCTCTTGAAATATTTATAAAGTATATTTTAAAAGTGTAACTTTGTCCCAACTTTTCATCTTTTCTTTTTTTACCACCAGACATTCACATTCAGCTGGGAAAAAACTGCTGAGAGTAGAACTACTTCCATATGTGCTCTCCAAAGACAAGTGCTCCTCTGTGTTTTTTATGTTATTAAGTATAATCTTGATGTGGTTGGAAATGTTAAATATAGGTGGTGTTTTGAGACACACAATCTTCTCTTTTTCAGGTGGGCCATGCACAGGTACAGCTCATGCCTCGTTAACCACACCAACCAAAAGATCTTGTGACTCAGGTATGTGTTTTTTGGGATAAAGAAATTAGGTTTTGCATTGTATTGAGCAGTTATAGTTTAATAGAAAAGGGTAATAACTGTACCTGCAAATGCCAAGTGAAAATACATATTGTTACTTTGCTGACAGAAGTATACCTATAAAAGGATTAGTATGGCAGATAGTTCATCTGAGAATCCTGTTAAACATAATTCTATAAATACACTCTGCTTTCAGTTAATCTTTGTAAAAACAAGACATACAGGAGTAATCTGTTTAAGTCTAATGATTGTGACAGCGTTCTGGAAATCCTGCCCTTGAAATGCAAAGTATTGAGTAGAAAACTGTTCTGAGTACGTTGCCTTTCCCTGATTGAAGATGCAGTATAGACAGCTGATCTTTGCTTTGAGACTAAATTTTACCTTCTTTGGGTTCTTTTTGATGCCTTTATTTCTATGTGCAGGATGTAGATGGACAATGTCTCACAGAGCTGGTATTAGGAGTGACTTGTTAGGTCACTGTCAGGCTGAAGTCACTGCTTCTGAATCAGATCTGTCCTGAAGTACCACATCTGCACTCATTCAGTCAGGCAGCCAAGTTACCTGCACTGGCTCAGGTCTTCTGCAGGCTTTGGTTTTGTGAGGATTAAGGAAAACTCACACGATTCTTGGACCACTCTTGGAAGCCATAATCTCCTGGGGAGCAGTGGGTGTGTAGGTAGTGGTAATGTTCTTGCAGTCTATGTTTCCAAAATAATTTTTGCCTGTATTTGCATTTATGTGCAGAAAGGAAGGATATTCCAGTTTGAGTAAGGGCCCTTGCTCTTTAAGGAGTTCAGGGGAAATTTCATCTGAAGTCATTCTTTCAAAAAGTCTTTCAAGTCACTGCTTGAGCTGAACTGTAGTTATTCCACAGGTGGTGTTAGCTTGCAGCAGGTGTGTGGTGATACAAGTTGGCTTGTTCTGCAGTGAAGGAAGGTTACAGAGAAGCTGCTTTAACTTGCTCTTGCTGCAGAGGCAGACTTCTCAAGTAGGACATGATAATCTCTGACAGTGAGTGTTTTTTGCCAAAGGAACTGAGTTTGGAACTGAAGGATAGTTCTTCAAAACAGGGAGACTGGATTTTCTTTTCTGTGTAGCCATGGATGTGTATCTAAACAAGATGGAATGTTTGCCACTCTATCCCTTGAAAACGAATCTGCTTTGCTGATGGTATTTCTAAATTGTATTTTCTTTATATGTTAGCTGTTGTAACGTTTACCTGGTTTTCATGGCAGAGTAATTTAAAAGCTTGCTGTGGTGCTACAGATACAGTAAACCGAGAGTATTGTTGGAAATTTTTTGTGTGTGCTTAGCAAAAAGAAATGTATGTTCATTATTTGGAGTGTGAAATGGTACCAGTAAAAGCTCCTTGGAGTAAAGCAGATGAAACCACAAGACATATTGAAAAATGTCTTGGCTAACTTTGCTCAGTAGTTCTTTTATTTTCAGTTTGTGCTCTTGTTTGGTCTGTACATGCTTTTATGTTTTTAATTTAGTGTGTTTTGCAAGAAAAGGAGGAGATGGCCTTAATTTGATAGCACAACTTTAATCTTCAGCTAAATCTACTTTAGAATTAGAATTTAGATTTTGAATTACCTCAATTTCCCTTGAGGTTCTTAAATTATTTGCTCAGTAATCTACATATTATCTTTATAGTCCCTCCCATGAATAAACCTGGTACCAGGAGTTAGGTATCTTCTCCAGATCTTGAATTTTCAGCAAACTTTCATCTTTAAAATAAATTACCATGTTGTCATGGGAATTGACAAAGAAACATTGGCTACAAAATATTACCCAGAAGTGCTGTGACATCTTCAGCCAAGAGCAGCATACTGTGTGGGTGAACAGTTGTCAGGGTTTAACCACAAGGCCAAAACACAGCCCCATTATCTACAGTGAAGAAAATTAACTCTATCCCAGTCAAAACCAGCACATTCTTTCACACTAGAATCACTTCAGCTTCCCAGGAAGCTACTTAAATGATGCAAGTAGTATTTGTCAACACTACACATTGTTCATAAACCTATTTTCTGTAAGTATCCTATGTTTCTTATGCTTGGAAGAGCTTTGAGGAAAAAATGTTGCATTGGATTTTATCTGTGTAGTTCTGTTCACCCTTCAGCATAGTTTATCCCCGAAGTTCCCTAGATCAGCATTTGAGACAGAAAATTAGAAATTTGACCTACTTATTTTATATGTAAGTTTCCCTCAGAATATTAAGGAAGGAGACAAACCTTTCATATTTTATCAGCATGAGTGTAACAATCGAAGAAAGATCAAAACAATAAATCTGCCAAGGTAAAGGAAAAGTTCTCATAGAGAAAAAAGAGATTTTACCTATATACTTGTCAACCTGCATGCTGTAAGAGCTGTTCTGATAAAAAATAGTATTATGACACCAAACAGTGCGGTTTTTCCTCCTGTTCACTAGAATCATCACTGTGGTAAAAGTATTTCTATTCCAGTGTACCCACAGGACAGGGATTACAATGAAAAAAATGAATAAAGCCTTGCAATCATTAGTTTGGATGATGCCTCAAAGGCTTCTGAGTGCTGGCAGTCTGAAGATTTTGTAGGAAGAAAGATGGGGCTGTGTGGTCCAGTGTATAGCTTCTTATACATTTTGATTTGTTTCCTAATGGTTGGGTAATGTGATGATTGATGGCAGGTACTGGGAGGCTTCCTCTAGTGCAGGGCATCCACATCCCATTTGTATCAGGTGCTCTTGTTGGGAAAGTGCAGTAGCAAGTAGCATATTACTCTTGTTTTTCTGCTGTACAACTTTAATGATGATTTACTACACAACTCTAAACAGCCAGATTTTATAACATTTTCATGCAGCTTAAAGAAACCTGGAAAAAATTTGATGGAACTGTGTGAGTATGCTCACTTAATTTTTAATTGTGCAGTAGAGAAGGTGGTAGAAACAGGCAGATAAAATGTGGTAATGATACAATCAATTCATACATTATATTCATAAAGTTGGTGAGGTTTTAAGTACTTTATTTCTCAGTAGCAGTTCATCAGAAATGTGCATCTGTAATATTTTGTATAGTTATATGTGTAGATAGTGTTTTCTAGGTTAAAATTTGAGTCTAGAAGATGGAAATAATTATTTCACTGCTTGAGTAAAGTGGTTAAATAGGGCTGTGGTTCTTTTTGAAGTTTTGACTTTATTGATGTTCTTCTACTAAGATATGTGCTTACTTGTAACATTGCCAGGAATCCAAATACATTGAGGTTGAACCTCCACAATTGACAGGACAGCCTTTGAGGAGATGTAGGAAGGTCAGGTTATGAAAATAGAAGTACAGAGATTTTGAGCCTGAGCTAAAACCATGAAATCATTACATTGATATGATCATTTTTTTAATCAATCTTTATGTGTTGAGCAAGGACAAAAGGACCTCATACACCACTAATTAGATTTTCTTTTTTAATTGCTCCAAAGTGTTAGGCTCCTGAGCAAAAAATACACAAAAGATTACTGAAGAGGGCTTTATAGCACCAAACCAACTTTGAGGTCTGTTTCTCATTGGTGTTTCAAGGGACTATTAAGGTGTTCTTTAGTGTTTGACTTCTGGAGGGCATTGTGTTGAAATCCAGCCTTCTTGGAGCTCTCTCACCAACAGGAGAGTGATGCTAGAACAGCCTTTGAGCAGCATAGTAAATCACCCAGCCCTAGCAATAATAGTGCCCATTAGGGACGCTCTTCCCCCTCCCCGTGCTCAGTTTCCAGCTGCACTAATAGAGCAGCACATCAAGCAAGGCTGTAAATAAAAGTTACAACCTAATAGGTGGGTGCTGAAGTGGAACGGACGGGAGCTGAGGCATGGAGGCCTTATTGCTGCTCATCAGCAATTACAAACAGGATGAAGTGCCTGGGACTGGCACTGATGTGGCAGGAGCTGATGGAGGCTGGGGGATGACACCAAACTGTGATCAGATGATGGATGGTGATGCCTTTTTACTGCCTCAGCTTATTGCCTACTTCTGTGACATGCTGGATTGTCTGTTCCATGCTCCTGTGTCTATCTGGATGGACAGATTGGTTTCCTCTCCTCCTGGTTACCTAAGAGCCTTCTCAAAGTGTTATGATTATTGTTGATTAAAATCCTCCTAGTGGTAAGGATCATAATAGTCATAGCAGTAAACAAAATTAAGGACTCTCTCTAATTTTATGATTTATTTCCACTATTGCCTTTCTCAGCTTTACAAAGCCCTCCTTGTTCATTAAAAATAGTGGTTATGGTTCACCTGAACTTTCTTTTACACTGAAGGCATCCCATGATTTTAGACTAATTGAGTTAGTTGGAAAATCTAAAGAGATGGGTTTGGGGTCAATACATCAAAAAGTTTGTTAAAAGTCAGCTGTAGCTGTGATGATCCTTGCCTCTGAGTTTAAAAACTTCAGCTGTTCCTGGGAAGGTTTATAAGGGCTTGTTAGCACACAATAATTGGTTTTGTTTGTTTGTTTTTTTTTTTGTAAAAAAGTCTTTCTTGATTTTTATCTATCACAGTCTAGCACATTTCTGTGCTAGACATCTAAATCATCGCTTTACTAAACTGCAGTGAAAAAAAAGCCTTGAATTTTAGTCTGTAGTTGCTTTGAACTAAACAGAAATTTTGCAAGCATCTTCATAGTTCATACATTAATCACTCATGCTGTTTACTTTTGAAGAGAATTTTCTTCCAAGTCGTGGAAAAAACACAGCATTCAGAAATGAAAAGGCGTGCAGCAGCATGACAGCATGTGAAAACAATGACTCCTGTCCCTGTCTATTCAGCACAGGGAGGATAAAATAAAGAGATTATTTTTCTATCGTCTTATGGTATTAGGAGAGGAATACTGCTGCTGTGTTAAAGTACACTAAACTAAGATGAATGGAAACTTTTCACAGTACTAGTTGGAAATTAACTTTCATATTTAGTGGCTCCTAGGTGTACTTTTTCTTTGCATTGATCATCAAATGAGGAAACTAGATAGCTGAGGTGGCCAAAAGGGATTAAAAATGTATCATGGCTGTGAAAGCCCTCTTTCACATGCTGTATAGATAAATTACAGATACTTTACAGACATGCCAGTAATTTTTATTTAGGATTAACTCCTTTTTCTTACCAGTCTGTTGTAGTCATTCTTGAAAGGACTGTTGGCCTTAAGAAATAAAATTAATGTTGGCCTTAAGAAATAAAATTAATGTTGTGGAATAAGATAAATAGATGAGCATGATAACATATGCTTATTAATGTTTCCTATTTTATAACATTATGGTCCCAAAAACCACACTAACTGAGATCAATTCTCTTAAGACCATATAAGGCAGTTGAACATGATCTGCAAGAAAGAAAACTCCTAGGTTTAAGAGCAGTTCAATAATGGGGGGAAAAAAAAAAAAAAAACGTAAAAAAAAGGAAAATAGCAGAAAGGAGAGAGAAATAACCAACTTTTGCCATCCAGTTCCTGAGCAGCGGCCCCTGGCCAGGTTTTCCCCTGGTTTATATGCTGATCATGACATCCTAAGGTATGGAACATCCCTTTGGACAGTGGGGGTCAGATGTCCTGGCTGTGTCTCCTCCCAGCTTATTTTGCTCACCAGCCCTTCTCACTGGTGGGATGAGGTGAGAGGCTGAAAAGCCCTTTACTCTGTGTAAACACTGCTTAGCAACATGTAAAACATCAGTGTGTTATCAACATTATTCTCATCCCAAATCCAAAGCACAGCATTGTAACAGCTACTAGGAAGAAAATTCCAGAGGAAGCCAGTGGAAACCAGGACACTATGTCATGCAGAAAGTAGGATTTGGTATATGCTGATGTGATTGGCAGAAATGTGCAATGATTCAGGTAGATTTTGGTTATTCAGAGGTTCATAGGTTATAAGAGTCAATCATTTTTTCCCTTGTGGAGAGGAAAAAACCCCAACCCAGTAAAACAGAAGTAAAACACAATAATCAGAATCTCTCTGTGGCTGGGGAAGAAGGGCCTCCTGGCCTGTGTGAGCTCCCAGCAGGTGCTGACACACACACACCTCTGTGTACCTCATAGTACTCCCAACTCTCTGAGGTCATTTCAAGTTCAGCATCCTAACAAAAAATGTCCTCCAAGTGCTTAAACTGTTATTCCCACTATCTTTATTTATCCTCTCAAATCACCCAAATTTGTCTTCTTTTATCCTTTGTGCAGTTCAGATAAGCCCTTGAAACTTTTTTATTCTTCACTAAATAACCCTTATAAGACTTTCTGGGTTTGTGTAAGTCCATTTCTCAGCTTTCACATGTCTTTATCTCTTTTTGCTGCTTTTGTTTCAAATTTTTCATCTGTTTTCATTTCCAAATTCTGAGTCCCATAAAAAAGAACTACTTGGAGGAAAGTGTACTTGGGTCAGTAGGACAGGATGATCTCTTGAGAGGAGTTCACATTGAATTGCCAGCCAATAAGGAAATTATTTTGAATGTCAAAGTAAAGGTAGCAGATGATAGGAATAAACACTGTCTGGATTAACTGTGTTAGCAACAGTATAGCTGGCTGATTAAGGGAAGAGATTTTTCCCCTCTGGTTGGCACTGGAACAGGTACCCACAGAGGCTGTGAAGTCTTAGTCTTTGAAAATTTTTGAAAATGTACCAGGCCCTGAGCAACCTGATCCAATTTCTTTGATGTTTTACTCTGCACTGCACAGGAGGCTGGACCGCATGACCTCCAGAAATCCCCTCCAACCTAATTTTTTCAGTGACACTAATGGAAAACAAATATGATGTGAGTCTTTAGAGATACTTAGTCTAACCTCAGTAGCATTTGTAGCACTTAATGAGAACTGAGGTCTGGAAGTACAGGCAAGCATTTAGTGCCTCAAGCACTTCAAGCTCTGTGGAGAAGAGCCAGGAGAGAGACTGTTGGAAAGGTGGGAGGGTTGGGATGGTCAATGCAAGGCAAAGATCTGGGAGAGCAGTGCAGGCAGCAGTGTTCTCTTGGGCCATGAGCTGATAAATGACCTGTGCTTTTATAAATGAGACTCTCCTGTCCTGAAAAACATGTGCTGCTGCCCTCAACATTTTCTCACTACATTTTCTCTATGGGCTGATGTTTTTCACTCTGGTTGGTGAAATTGTTGCCAAATACAAAACTATGCAATTAAAAGGTCATTGTCTTTTAAAATTCAGATATTGCCACCTCTTCTTACCAAAGTCTTAGGGAATTATGACAAAGAATTTGTCTTCAGTTTGTTGAAAGTGAACAGCAAATATTATGTCCTTTATGTATATTTTGGTTAAAATGAAACAGCGTTACCTTGATTATTTTTTAGTGGTTTCATGGCATGTTTAGTTTTCAGAACTCTAAAAATCTGTACGGTCAATTGAGTGATCTCTGACAGTAGGTATATCCTATGAAAGAATATACATCTATTGCTCTTTCTTAACATTGCTCTCCCTACAGCTCTGAACTCCTTGTTTTATAACCAGAGACTGCTGCAAAAATTGCATCTCATCACTTTAAACAAAGCACATCCCCTTCAATTTCAAGGGTAAAGAAATCAGGGTTGTATGTCTTGCATTTCTCACCTACACTCTACTGGAAGAGGATATGGGGAGCCTAGGGTTTCCTTTAATTTTGACAGTATGGAGAATGTCACAAAGAGTAGTTGAGATCATTAACTTGACAGGCCTGGCTCCTGTCAGGTTGAAGAATTGAATTGCTTTTACCTCAGCAGTCAGCATCTTGATCTGATCTGTTCAGATCAGACAGCTTCCTTACAGGTATGCTTTAGCAAATGATACACATACTTTTAAATTTATAATTATAAACTTATAATTTAGAATTTTAAAACTGTTACTTTACTGCACTGGGGATTTTTAAAATTAAGTTAAGCATTAAATAACTGGCCTGAAATAGATTTGAAACAAATAGCCACTTACATTTACTTTTTCATTCAGTTTTTTCTTTTTTTTTTTACTACTTTAAAAGACATGTAACTTGTAGGGAACAAATCCATGATCAGATTCCTGCTGTACTTTTTGATTGAGTGAGTGCCCCAAAGGTTTCATCTGACTCTTCATGAAGTTCTCTATTCTGACTAATTATTTCAGTGAGCATCAGACAACTTCTAAGAACAAGTTTTCAGTGTTTTCATTTAGATCACAGTTTTCATAAGGACTTCAAAAATAAATGAAGGTAATTTAAAAGCCTTTTGGAAGTATTCTTTAGTCTGTTGGACATACATGGGGAAAGTGTAACTTCCTAGAAAGTGAGGAAGTTTGTGTGAGAGTTCCATAAACATACAAATGATGTCTTTTTTCTATTTCTGTTCCAAATTATTTCCATAACTTGAACTTTGAGGAACAACTAATAACTAATGAGAGCAAATTTTGGAGCAAAGGAGAATTGAAAAGGAGCTGGATATAAGATACAAGACAGTGCATGTACTGTTGCATCCTCCAAGTTTCACTGATCTGTTCTTCCTCTCCCTGGTCTTTGGTTCAGGTTTGTGTAGAAGCTTCCCAAACATCTCCTTTCCAAACAGTAAGAACTACCTGGTAAACCAGCCTGACTTCTGGTGTACTGTAGACACCAAGCAGGTGTACAGGACTTGTGTCCTCTGCCAGGGTTGGTTGTTCCCCCTCCCTCCCCCCTCAAAAAATACTTGCTAGAAAAAGTAACACAGTCAAAATATAAACTGTATAATATAAATCATTAGGCTTTATTTAAAGGAATGGAATTAAAATCAAATTTGAAGATGGATTAGCTGTACATTTCAGAATGTACTTTCTCACAAATGCACTCAGGAAATTTTTTATCAAAATACAAGAACCTTTGGGGTTTTTTCTTTGACATTAATCAGGTACAATCCTTGGAGCTATAGTCTCTCATTGCAAGATTCCTGTTACTAATGACATCACTGAAGTTCTGCACTTAAAAGAAAAATTAGTTTTTTAAAAGATAAATATTGGTAAGTATTTTTTTCACTGCTAGCAGGCAAGAGTTCTTTACAATTCCTCTTCTGAATATCTCTCTTAGCCTTGGAAAACCCTCATTATACCAATGGGGGAAGGGTCTACTAAGGAAAACTCTGTGTATGAATGAAAAATAACAGAGCAAATATTTTCTATATAGAACTTGTTTTAGGCTATTAGTTTGAAGAATTACCTTCCTGAATACTGTATACCATCTGATTGATGAGGACATAGCTGGAGTATACCACTAGGATTTGGAAGCAGAGCAGCACCACTTATTTATGCATGCTGGAGCTGAGTAGCAAATATGAAATATTTATAACATTATCTATTCTTGCTAATCATATTTTAGAGAATTTTGCAAAGCAGAAGAAGGTTCTCATTAACGTCAGCAAAACCAAAACTATGATATTGCTGAATGCTTTCAAGTTTCCTATTTTATCAGAACCAGTGTGAGCTTATTTGTGTGTATTTCTACATACATATTCAGATATGTAAATATGCATATTTGAGTACTACTAAGTAGTCTTCAGGTGCTGAGGAATGGCCAGGGTGTTAATGATTTGCCTTCATAGGTTCTTCTTAATGTGTATTAGTGTTATGCCTTTTTTCTTTCTACTTGTGTCTTGTTCTTCCATTTAGCTATTTGTAGTATGCATTATCCTTTCACTTAGTAATCCTGTTCTGATTATTCAGGCCACTTAGGATGTCATTTGTTCTCTAACTTCAAGTGTCACCAGAATCAGCCTTTGTCCCTCTCCCAGCCCTAACCCTGTACTATTAAAGTACATTATTTAATAATGAGAAAAGAAGTTCAAATTGACACCATAAAACATTTTTTTTGTAATTTTTTTGAGTTTAGTGTCATGGCCCTTTTTCTCTTCTGGCCTTTTCAAGGTTCATTATTTATAATAGTCTGAATATATGCAGATGACATGGTGCTTGTGAGCCATTAAAAAAACCCCCACCAACAACCTAAGCCAGCTTCTCTTAGCGTCCTTAGAATAGTATCAAGCTTCTACCCTGCGTCAATTGCCCCCCAGTAATCAGGGGAATGAGAATTCAGCCTCATGCCTGTGCACACCAGCAGTCACTGAGTGTATATGATGTTGCTGTCAGCAGCTGTTCTTAAACACATTCTTCAGGTGTTTACCCTTGGAGCGTGAGATGAACAGCAGGCCTGGAATGTCCAACCTGTTCTCTCTTCACAAGCTCATCTGTTGTGGCTTTGGAGGTTTGCAGGCTTCTCCCATGGGTGTAATTCAGGAAAGGAACCCCACTCATGTAGTTTTCTAAACAAACAAAATCCTTCTGTCAGCCAGCAGCAGTAGAGGTGGCCATTGCCTCAGGAAATGTTCTAACTAATTGAAATGCCTGGAGTTAATCCATCAAAGGAACTGTATGGTACAGGTGCCTGAATACATTTAGATATGTGCTTGTTTGAATCAATCTGGTATATAAGTAAAAATGTTTGAGAAATAAATTAACATTTCATTTAACTAAAGACATGCTGACATCAGAGAGTGTGGGGGAAGTAATGCAGAAACTTAAATGTAAAACAGATGTATTATGGGAGCCTAAATACAAGATGAAAACTAATTAGCTTTTCACAAAATTTAACAATTATGAATTTTATTGACAGGAAAGGATAATAGCCATTTTCACACTTTTTCTAATTATAGCTTAGCTAAATGCATGCAGAACTAATGTAGTTCACTATTTCTCATACATTTTCAACATTCATTAGATTAGTCTCTTCTGTTTCATTAGTGATGGTAGTTAGAACCCTCATTAAGTTACACTTCCTCTTTCCAGGTGACAATACTGGCAATATGGGTTTAAAGGAGAACACAAACTGAATGGTGGGAAGGAATTAATATAAATTTTTTAATTTTATTTTCCTGTTCATGAATCTTAGAAGTAAGAAAGGCTGAAGGTGGGAGAGAGCTCAGGAGACTCTGCTGTGCTTAGAGCAGAGTCACCTAGAGCAGGCTGGGGTCTGTCTCCACTCAGGTTTTGAGTATCTTCATGGATGGAGCCCCCTCAGACCCACCTGGGCAACTTGTGCCAGTGCCAGCTCTCCCCTACAGTAAGAAAGCCTTTTCTTATGTTCAAATGGAATGTTACCCAAACTGTACGTATGGTTACGCCCCCACACCTGTCTGTTGTCCTGAAATCATGTAATTAATACCCATTCACTGACGTACATGGATACATGTATATGTATATCCTCTTTTCTAGCAGCACTGTCATGTGTGCCAGCTCTCATTTTGGGAAAATGAAGCTATGCTGTTGTTGAACATGAAAATACCTCTTACACCCAAAGCAGTATACATGCTAAGTTCCTTTTTTGTTTTTTGAGGGTTTGTTTGTTTGATTGTTTGTTTTTGGGATGATTTTTTCTTAAATTAATCCAATGCTTCAAGTCTGTTATGGAATCGTTTTTCTTAGCTCTATTGCAAAGGGGGAAGAAGAATTTTTCTGTCAAGAGTTTGAAGCACATCAGTAATGTTTCAGATTTAGAACATTTTGCAGCAATTCTCCCACTTACGTGTCTCAAACAGCTAGGCTGAAAGTTGTGGGGGGTTTTTATTGGTTGTTTTTACTCATTAGAGCTGGAAACAACTACTGTTGCTTGGTTTTGGTGATGGATGAGAAATAATAACTTATGTAATACAACTTATGGGGGTTATTTATAGTCTCCAGTGTGATTTCATGGAGAGCCTCCTGAGGCAAAGAAGCAACTGATGGGATGTGAGTTCTATAGAGACTGTTCCCATGTGGTCTCTCTGTTCCACATTGTTTAGGGACATTGAGTTTTAGTGCTGTTGCTTTTAAACTCTACGGAGGGGAAAAAAAATCGGTGAAATAATGATGCTAAAGGCCCTGCAATGATACTAGAAAAGAGATTGTGTGGTTAAATATTACCAAAGAGCTTATGTAAGATACTTTTGAGACATCTGTCTGTAGTGTTTTTAAAAAAAAACTGAGGTGAATTCACAAAAGAAATACATTTCTTATGATTGGTAGTGCTTCCAAAGAGGTGCACAGCCTTGAGATGCAGTCACAATTGTGTGAGAAGAAAAGATAAGATGTTCATTTCAATGAAATATCAGAGTTTCAGAATAATATTTTCCACAGCACTGTGCAGCAACAGGGAGGGACTGAGGCGGTCACAGTTGTCAGACTTGGCTTATGAGGTGTTAATCTTGATTTTCTGTTTCTTTATTAATAGTCAACAAACAAAAGGGTTTTGGAACCACTGTGTTAATTTTAGACTCATTTGAACTAGAGAGATTATTTTGAATTATGATTCTGGTAAATGTGATAGGGAAGATTTGTATGGAGGCAGTTTTTTCTAGATGAAATTTTTAATGCATAATCAACATGCCAGCCAGTTAAGTAATCCCTCATCTAAGAACAGAATAATGAATTCTAAAAAATAAAGAAAAAAAAACCCCTAGAAATTGGCAACAAGCTATTGCTCAAATTTTAGTTAATCCATGTTACATTGTTGTTGTCTGTGACTATGCAAGTTTCTTCATGGGCAGAGATTTTAACAGCTTAAGCTGCTTCTAAAATAGTTTCAGGGGAGATAGCAGTAATGTTTGAGGTTTCATTAAAGACTGCTTGTTCTGGTGTTTGCACAGACAGCTGAGATCATAAATGCCAGTCTGTGTGATGGGTTCTTTATGATAAGAAAAAAACCTGATTGAGTGCTTCAAAAGCTGTCATGGAACCAGAGATTAAACAGATTCATCTTGAAGAAAGCAGCAGCAAAGGAGAGATCCTCTTTTTCTTATGCTTTTCCCATCTCTTCCATTCCTCCTCCTTCCCTGTTAAGTTTTGTTAGCCCATGTCTCTGTTGGGCCTAGAGCATCCCACTCTTCCCCCAGATGCCATGGAGGAGCCATCATGATTGGAACTGAAGCCATCTGCATGCAGCCTGCAAACTCCTCCAAGGCTGGAGAGTAAGGCAGTGAAAATCAGCTCAGGCACCATTTTTTTGGAAAAATTTTGAGGGGACAATGTGAGTAATGAAGATGAGAACAGGGACAGTGAGGAACAAATGTGAGTCTCTGTTCATGACATTAGAGTTTTAAGAACACTGCTCTGCTTATTGATTCCAGACAAGCCTCCAGTTTCAGCCTTGCCTAACTGAACTTCTTTGTTCTCTCATTTCAAATGGGAATTTGATACACAATTAGAAGGATCTCCACCATCAGATATCAGAAGAAATCTTGCTTCTTAACTCAGAATTAAATTTGCAGTGGGGATGTGTCAATGGCAGTTACTCTGCTGAGTAGTTTCTTCCTGAAATTTTGGGAATTTCTAATCCTTATTGTTCATTTTTACAGAGAAGTTTTATGATTTTTACATCTGTGGGTAGAAGAAGAGCATTTTTGTTTTTCTCTCGGACTGGGTATTTGTTGGTTTAGGTGCAATAATAAAATGCAAGTTGAGCATGGAAAATGTTTTCTTACAAGCAAAGAAAGAAGTAACTGTTGTTGAATTAACCAGCTTTCTGAGAAAAGACACTGTCAGTCACTGACTGAGAGAATCCTCTTCTCTGTAGGCCTTGTTTGTTGTTCAAAGGTTCATGCTCTTGATTCTGGTTGCAGCACTTCAGCCTGTATTCCTAGGGGGTTTTTTTCAGTTGCACTCCAGGTAGTGAAGCTATGTATGACAATTTCATGTTTCTATCAGATCTTTGAACTTTAAGGTTGCAAGATTCCAGGTGCTGGAAGATGTATCTCATGTCCTGTACTGCATGTGTCAGTATCATGAAAAGCAAAGCAATCTGGAAGAAATGCACACAGGACTGACTCTAAGAGGTCTAATTTCTGCTCTGTGCTTTCTCCTTGCTCACTGTACTTGCCCATGGGAAGATGGAAGTGTGTGAGCTGTGGGTCTGGTTTGTGATGAGTGTTAGCTTGGACTCCTGTGTTCAAGGTCCTGGGCAATCAGTAATCAGAGAGGTGGTGCTGTCCCTGAGAGCCAGGTTGAGTTTGCCTCAGTGCTAAGTGGTTTAGCTTATGGCAGAGAGATACACATTGTAAAAAATGAGATATCTATAATTTCTATGATAATGAACAACTCATGTTAATATTCAGTTAGTCATTACCAATTAACTGAAAGTGTATGATTAAGTATTTTCATTTGTAGGACTACTAGCCTGACTTGAGGTGGCTGTTTTTCTCATTAAGGCATATGGTTTCATTAACTTATTAGACACTGCTTGACTCACGCCATGAATTGGACTTCAGGATCAGCAGACCACTATGGTTTCCATCAGCGTAATTCAGAATACCAAATTTGCTTCTGAGAACTACCAGAATGGTTTGTATTTCCAGAAGCAAAGATGTGTGGGGGGAGCTGTTCCATACTGGCAGTGTATCTGACTAGTGAATAAACTGCGAATGATGTACACCCTCCATTAGGGGCAGCAGGGTGGGCTGAGGCAGGTTTTACTGCACGCTGAGTCAGCCAGCTCACAGGACAGAATCTGCCTGTTGGAGGGGGTGTCCTTATACACCCCAGGCTAGCTTGGTGTTCTAGGCACTCTGAAAACATGTGTCCATGGGACATGAGTTGGGATCTCTGTTCAGGGAGTCAGGCAGTCTGTTCAGAGGATCTTTCCCTTGAACAGTTATCTCCAGAGATTTAAGACAAGACTAGTTGTTCCATAGCTGTATTAATGCATTATGCACTACTTTCTTTTCCTTGCCAAGGCTCCTGCACAGCCAGGCATGCAGAGGTGGAGTACATTATGTACTGAATGTTAGTTTAGGCCTAATATATGTATTTTGTAAGGTGTAAATTGTAATCTGTGACACTGATCAAAAAGGTGACTGTCTTGAGGCACACATCAGATAAAATCATTGCAGCTTAATAAAAGCTTATCACCTATATGCAGTGCAGAAAGGAGATCACTCTTCTATGAAACGTGAGATACAGAAGCTTTATACTTGTTGGAAAGCCAGGCACATTTTCAGCATATCTTAAGAGCAGTGTGACAGAAATAAAGTAGGCCCCAGTGAGGCAAGGTGTTTATTAGTAATGGCTGTGAACAGTGGGGTACAACAGGAACAAAAGTGTGCCACAAGGGCTGAAACACAGGTAAGAAATGTGAATTAGTCTGTATTGCATGTGAGGAGCCAGAAGTTAACAGAGCCTCCCAAAGGGAGAAGCTACCATGTATTCCTTTAGGTGTTTACTCAAGGAAAGTCATGATGTTGATCAGCAGTGGCTCAGGTAAGATAGCTGACAGAACAAGGTTATGGACAGTGTTGTATCCATGGCAGTTACTTTTTCCTGCCTAATCCAGGATAGCACAAAGCAGACATAAGCAATGGAATCTTAGAATAATGGTACAGACATATTCAATGGGTTACCATCCTGGCAAAAAGATAGATTTAGCCTGTTATTTGTTGGATTAATGTTGGTTGTAAAGGGATTTAACTCACCTAATGGGCTTTTTATTCCTTGCTCACCATCATTCAGTAGAATACTGACTGATTGCAGTAATGTCTTTCAGCAGCTCCTTGCAGCACTGCAACCAACAATTTAATTTTTAGTACAGTTGGGATTAGATTTATTTGCAGTTTGTATTACAAAGAAATACAGCACTGATTCTACTGTGCACAGATCTGGGAAGGGAAAATATCTTTTCTGGCCTGACTTGGTTTGCAATGCAGCAGATCCACTGAATTGTCATGTCTCTGACATATCACAAAAACAAGGCTTGGGCATCTCACTGTTCAGTCAGTAATGTGCATTCCGTGTGTTACTCTAGAATCCTTGTCAGTACACTCTCCATTGTAAAAAATAAGAAAGGCTGAAAAAAAAAAAGCACTATGCTACCTGAAGTAAGACTGTTATAAACTTTAACTTTTAAAGGCTAGGCTTTCCACACACCATTTTCTTACAAGCTGAAATTTATGAAGTTATTAATGCAAATAGTATTCTGACTAATACTTTAGAAAAGGCTGGGCATTTGAAATTTATAGGATGTATGTACAGATCATGCTTATTTTGTTTGGGCTTGTATTGTTGGTGTATACTAATTTACATTTAAATTGTTATCCATGTGGAAAGAGAGGGAAGCACGATATGGTGCTTTCATGTACTGCCTTCAGTCATAAGATATACAATTTACATGCTGTGCTTGAAAAATCCCCCTCCTGTCCAGGGAGGAAATAGGTCAAATCTGTGCTCAGTTGTTTTCAATCACTTCAGTCAGTTTGTGTGGGGACACCGAAGGCGGCGCAGGAGAAAATAAATGAGAAGACAGATGAAGCCTGCAATTGTTTAGGATGGTGTATGCTCTACATGTATCTCCATATGACCCAGCAAGGCTGGAAGGAAGCTAATCAGTTCACTTTATGCTCAGTATTGATAGCAGGAGGGGTTCTTATAGGGAACAAAGATAATTTGTCCTTTACTTGATGCTCATTTTGGTTGTTAGAAAAACATGCATATGCAATAGAATGGGATGTATCACACTGCTTGGTGGGATACCTCTGAAAGCAGTATACCAGCTGAAAGCAATATACCTTCAGTCTGTCTAAAGGGATGCCTCAGCAAGGAAATTCTAATATTTTTCCTAAAATATTTGTTGTGAATACAACAGATTCACAGTCGGAGAGTGAGGCTTCTCCTGTGAAACGGCCACGGCTACTGGATGACAGTAATGACAGGCCTGAAGAAACCAGTCGATCCAAACAGAAGAGTAGACGTCGATGCTTCCAGTGCCAAACAAAACTGGAGCTAGTACAGCAGGAGCTGGGATCGTGTCGCTGTGGTGAGTACAGCTTGGCAGTCGCAGCCGTGCTCAGGTCTGGGTCACACGTGGAAACACAGAGAACACTTGCGCTTTTCACCTTGCAAAGATGCTTGAAACAGAAGCTATAGCTTCCATTGGTAGCAAAAAGTTATCATTAGTTCCTCAAATTTCCCCTTTAAAACTTTGGCCTTGATGTACTGCCTTGTCTCAAGAGATGCCAGATATTAATGAATTCAGCTTCAGAAGTTCCCTGTAAGGCAGGAAGGGCATCATACCCACTTGACAGGAGAGGAGGCACAAAGCACATCAGTAAATATGCAAAGAAGGTTTCTATAGGGTGTAAAGGAACATAGGTCAGTAGCTGCTTCTGCATGTTATAATTACATAAATATTAAAAACTGAAATCCAAAAACCCCCTCTAACTGAAAATATTTCCATTCTCACACTTAGTTTGTGTGGGTAAGACTTATTTTTCACCATGCACTAATAATCATCCAACTTGTCTTTTCCAAAGTTGATGACACTGTTCAGGTAGTTGCATTGAAGACAATAATCCCATGCAGGCAGCTAATTTGGGGTTTCACATTAAATGCAAATAATCTTTCTGAAACAATAATTAATGTGACTGCATTCCATAGGAGATGCTCTCTCCTTCATGGAACAATTGTGTTCTTAACTGGTTTAAATGTGCTTGTTAGACCCAGTGATAATGGCATGTGGTAGTTTTACCTGCTAATTATTTTTTCATATAATCATGTATTGAAGGTTGCATTGAACTCTCTGACAGTGCTTTTATTGATACATTTGGAGAAGTTTGTTTCAGTTACTCCATTGTGTCTCAGGCAGGGGATAATTTCCAAAGGATCTGCACAAATGATAGGTGCAATTCACGTTGCACCTATGAAATATAACATCTTGCGTTAAAACCATTATCTGGAGAGAAGGCATGTCCCTCTGAGCAGCAGTGTGGAGAGGAAAGGTGGGCTAAGGTAGTTACAAAGACAGATAATCCTATACTGAATACCAAATGCCAAGTGAAGAGGAGCGATAGAACGCTGCAAAGATTCTGGGTTATGCTTTGTTCTCTTCTTCAGCGTCTGTCTGTCCTCAGGCTCTAGAGATTACTGTTGTGTTGGGCTCTTTTGGACATGAGATAAGGCTTTGTTTTGATATTGGAGCGCTGGCACAGAACTTACATGATATGTGGAGCCACCAAACATGAAATCAAAAGCTGTAATGTTGAAATTCCTGTTATGGAAGTCATGTGTCAGGATACTTTGAAGTGCCTGGTAACATTTTTATCAAACTGAAGAGATTCAGGGCTATCACTGATGCATTTTGGTATGGCTCTTTCTCTCAGCATGATAGAGGCAGCAATTTCTGTTCTTGGTCTGCTATTGTCAAGTATACAGCAACTCAGGCTGCTCACAGGCACCTGACTGAAATAGCATAATGGTCCCAAATAGTGGGAGAGTTTGAATTTTGGGGTGGATTGGATAAATGATTGCTTAACCATTATGTAACATCATTAATCTTTCCTGCATTCTGCAATATTGGAGCTATGTAAGAGCAATTAAGTTGGAAGCAACTTTTAAAAAGCCCTTTCATTGATCAGTAATGTTTTTAAAATTATATAAGACCTGCCTCTTTTTTCTGTAAATTGGATTACAGATACATTTAGCTGGTTCCTCTCAAGTTTTCATGAAGTAGTTCCATAATTCAATACTGTTGTAATATAAATGTTGTAGAAATTGTTCTTTTATTCTTTAATTTTCTTCTAGTGGATATATATTGCTTTATGGAAATACTTCTGTTAAAGTTCATAAAATGTGTTAATAAAACATGAATGTGAAAAAATTCTGAATTCCTCAGCAATAGTGAGGGAAATTTACATTCCTGTATTACATCCTACACAAGTTATAGTTTGTGTTATAAATATTTCTATTCTATACTTTTAATGAGAAAATAGAAGGCAGGAGTCTATTTCCATGTGTCCAAGAGGGCTGAAAAAACTGGAAGTCTTTGGTTCCTGTGCAGTTATGATGTTTCATTAATACTGTGTGCAATAAGGGTGTGTTATCTGTGCTCTGATGTGATGTGAATGTGGGCATACCCTGTGCCACTTACCTTTAATATCATAAGAAGCAAGCCAAATGCTTCCTATTAAGAAGAAGGAGCACTGGGCACCTCAGCTTCACATCACCCAAGCTGCTTTACCAGTGATCAGCAGCATGTGTCTCTGGTCAGTTTGAAAGATGCTGCCTGAGGAACCATTCTTGCTAGCTTGCCCTGCTGTCTGTAAAATTAGGTTGCTTTAGGTCATGAATGACAAGCCCATTCAAAAACCCTGAAAGGATGTGATGGAAATGCAGTAGAATAAATCTGTCAAATTGTCCTTTGTTTAAAATATTTCCTAAATCCACATGACTGGGTTATACTTTCTGTCCTAATGTGAAGCACCAGTAATGAATGATGTGTGGTCAGGTGGAGGTGATGAGATAGAATCAACTGGTGTAAAATAAGCACATACACTCTTCAAAAGTAATGGTCAGCATAGAACATTGTTTAAACTGAGTTTTGAACCACTGCTGTTAAATTCTTGGCATCTTAATCCTGAACTAAAGCAACGGGAAATAATGGAGGAAACTCCTCCCAGTTTTAAACATTAAGAGAAAATCTGATATCAGGATCAATAAAAAGGCAGACACCATCTTCAGAATGATGAGTGTGTGCGTTTGCTTGGATGTAAGGAAAAAGGATTTAAAGCACAAAAATGTTGATCCAAAACTGTGTCTGAAACAGTCTTGTTAAAATCCTAATTCACTCCACAGACCAACAATTTAATTGTTTCCTGTTGTGTATCTTCTTGTCCTAATGTTAAAAGTACTGGAAATCATCTTATTTTTTGATGGTTTGTGCTGGTGAATCCTCCAGTGAGATTTTTAGTGAGACATAGTGGAAAGTAAAATATATACATATTGAACAATGTTTCAATGTAGATGTATCTGCAAATACTGATCCAGTTAGCTGGGACTTGTCCAACAGGGCACAGCCTTTTTGGAAAGGAGACAGAGAGAGTGACTGGTGCTTTACCCCAGCTCAGAGATCTTTGGGAGGCTGCTGTATTGGCTCTCCTGGCTCCTGTAAGCCCTGTCCAGAGAGAGGTGACACTGCTGAGCTCATTCCCTTGACACTACATGGAATTTTAGACAGATTTGACAGTACTGCAGGGCTTTGCTCTGAAGAACAACAATTCACTACTGAGAAGGGAGTTCCAGTAATTCAAACACAACATTTTTCAGATGTAGAGAGATTTGTTTGTTTTCATACACACATACTCTCAAGATCTTTTTTCATTCTTCTTCCGCTGTGTTCAAGTTACTAACTGCTGACAAGAAATTCACATCTCATAAATAATGCTTAAGAGCCATTGCTGTATAAATTAAATGTGTTATGAATTGTGATGGGCCTTTTTGTAGCATTCTATGCCCGGAGCAGGAAGAACAGAGGATGTCATTTTCATTAATTTCTAATGAGGTGCCAATTAAAGCTAAGGAAGGAACTCAGAAGGGAAGAGTCACAGAGCTCCCCTGAATCCTGTGCCCCGGGGCTGTCAAGCGAGTGTGCTGCCAAGCCTCCTCTGAAAGTTCCAGTAAATTACAAACTCATCCAGAGCACACACAAGACAAATTCAGCTTCCCTTTGATCTTCAAAAGAGCAATTTGTAAGATGAGTTCTGAGCCTTTTCACACAGCAAACTGGGAGAAGTGATAGGAATTGTTAATTGCTGATGCACTTTGCAAGCTCCAGTGAGAAAGAGAAATTTTTAAATGAATTCTCATTTTGAGCTTCTGATGGGATAACCTTTGTATCAACACCACTCAAACAAAATCAGCTTCCTGTGCATGGTTTGTAGGTGACAGTAAGAGCAGGCAAGTCCTGCAGAGAGCAGTGTTCTCTAATTTGGGCTGGATAGCTCTTCCAATAGTTCAGTGTCAATAATGATTGTATTGAAATAATTTTTATTTAATATTAAATTTAGGAGTCAGTTTTATCATCAAAGAATTGCAGGAATCATATTCTTCCAGTTACACTCTGTTACAGCATTTTTGCAAGCACTCTGAAATCAACTGCCTCTGATCCTTGACCTGAAAAGGAAGTTGTTGCCTCAGTGGTGTCATAACTGGATGGTTACCAGAGAGTTGGTTCAAAACTGGGGGCACTGAATGTGTTAGTGGAAGTAGCTATAAAACACTGAACTGTTTTGGAAATGTGTTGTAAAAAAGGCAGGTTGATTAGTTGCAAATAACACTATAAATTTCTAGGCCTGCCCTTATTGCTTGACTAGATGTATATTGCTGCTAAATAAAGTCATGTACAGTTTTAAAAGACACTGAGCTGTAAACTTTTACTCTATAGAAATTATTTGCACAGAAAGCAAAATTTAATTTTACGAAAGAGGCTTACAGTTTTACAGTTAAAAGCACTTCTGCTAGCACTAGGTCTGTGGTACCAAGCCAACACGCAGAAGTCTGCAGTGATCCTTTTTATGGAATTACATGAGAAATATGATCCATTCTAGTCAGCAGTTAAAGAAAAATGATTGTAGTGTGCCAGCTCTGCAGCAGCTTTTGTGTAGAACACTTTGGTGTTTGTTGGCCACATCCTTACGGGTGTGTCTGTACCTCAGACTGCACCTGGCTCTTGGCAGCCAGAGGGGTGCCTGAGATAATGGGCCCTGCAGAGCAAGCCAGGCTGCAGCTTCCAGCAGCAGAGCCATTTGCTTGTGTGCTTTTCAGATAGGAATTGCAATGTTTTTCCTGTCCTTGGGCCAGAGGAGGTACTTAAGAGGACGGGAAGATGTTGAAACCTTCCAGCTTGATCACACTTGAAAAATAATTGCTCAGTCATGTTGCGTTCTGATCAAACACTTGCTAGCCATATTTCTTGCCTGTGTGGACAAGAAAGCTTTTCTTGGAATTTTACTGGCCTGGGTTATGTTGTAAGAAGCGACAATTTCCTGGAATGCATCTGGCCTAACAGCTGTGCACTCGCTGCTGCTCCTGGGGGAGGCTGCTGTGAGCACTAACCTCAGGCAGAGGTGAAGGCAGAATGTGGTGGTTTGCAATTTTAATTTGTGAGATGTTGGCAAGTACTGATGTTTGTCTGCTTTTTGGTTGGAAGGGATGGAGTTCACAAGTGGCCTCTACAGCAGTAAGACTGAGCCAGGAAACAAGAGTCCAGCTTTGCAACTCAGCCAGAGAGCCACCTCGGGGTGCTGAGCACCTGCAATTGAGGGTGGAGCACATGGCCCACCACAGCCTGCTTCTCTAGAAGGGCATAAATTTCCTTCCTAGTTACTGTGCTTATTTTTCACATCCCTGTTTTTCATTTAGTTCTGTATAAATCTATAACAATCTCTTGAAATTCTTTTCTTGGTGTTACTGTTGGTTTGTTTTGTTTGGTCTAAGCAGAGGGATAAGAGAGAGAGAAAAACAGACTCCTATCAAGCACTAGCAGAGACAAAATACATCCAGAAGGCAGAGACTGTACTTACAGATAAAATGGCAGCAAGTCTCACTGTCATTGAGTAATCAAAAAAGTGGAAGAAAAGCAGCTGCAGATTCTTAACTTTAATAACAGAACTGCTGGTCCATAAACTCAGGAGATGAAGCACTTGTTTGGATTGTGCCAAAATAAATTTGGAGTGATTTGATTTACTCAGTTAATTTAGAAATAATCTGCAGAAAAACAGGAAAAAAGAAACAAATTTGAATATATAAGCTGCTCCATCTTTACACAAAGTTGTCAAACATGTATTGAAACTAATGTTTCTTTTAAAACTTGGTCAAATACTAAATCATAGTTCCGTTTCCATGGAACTTTTTTCTGTGGAGGAGAATTTGTAATGGTGCTGGTAAATTCACTTTCTAGATGGATAAGGTTTATCTGGTACAAGCCAAAATGGCTTCAGGGCATGATTCTGTCTTGGTATAACAGATGTACTTCCATTGATTAAGATGAAATATGCACAGTGCTTCTGGAGAGTATGAGTCAGCCAGTTGAGTAAGGAGTATTAAAATAAATCTTATTAGTGACTGGTTGCTACAGTCTTGGCAAGTTTTACTGTCAGCCTGTAAGATGTGCCACATTCAGCTGTCCTGTGTTGGCTGCTCTCCTAAGAGAGTTGCTCCCAGAATAGTTGTTTTGCTTCAGCCATTTCAGGAATGTCCAGCATCTTACCTTATCTTGCTGCAAGTACTAAAAAAATACCCAACAAAACACAAAGTCTATTGAAGTTTGAACTTGAACTCAGAAGGGGAAGGGAGTTTGTTTTGTTGTATTTTATGAAGACTCCAGTTTAATTGATGAGGAATAGGAGCTGTTAACTAATGTTGGTTTTTTCTAATACGTATTCTGAAAGTACTGGAAATGAAGAAGTAGTTGATGAATTGGTGCATCATAGACTCCAAGTGTAGGACCCAGAAAAATGCTTTAGTGTCTAGGTTTCAGAAAAGCTGTCCACAGCTTTAGAAGTGTTAATGGAGTTCATGCTCCTTATAATTAGGAATCATGAAATATTGTTTGAAGAGGCTCCAGTATAATTCTCCAGCTTGTTCAATTAACATGGGTTTCTTACAGGATGTGCTGATTTTGATTTCTTCCATTGTGTTACCAAAAGTTTGGCAGTGTTGATTTAGTAATGTGTACTGAGCCTGTTCCTTGCCTTCCTGTAGTCCCAATCAGTCCATGTAATTGAGATGGGCTGCTCATCTCTTAAGTTCTCCTTAAGTAAAACAAGTTAGGCTGTTCCTTCTAAAAACAAAAAGTGGTTTTCTTTTGACATTACTGATGTGGTAAGTCCATCAGTGTATAACCTTCTGGGGTTTTCAAATGGAAACTGCAGTACTGGGTGAAAAATCAGCATTTTGTAAGCGTGCCACATTAAATCTCCTTCCATACATACCTGTATTGTAGTTACAGAGGAATGAAGTGTTTCCGTAAAGTGAAAGAGGATACAATTTTTTAATTGTCTTGTATGCACAAGAGACACATGGCCTAGTGAACTTGAACATAAAAATCTATCTGAGACTATCTCATATCTTTTCCAGTACTTTTAGGGAAGTATTTGCTCAGTCTCTGAGTCATTTTTCTCTTAGGAAAAAAGGACAGATAAGTCCCCCTTAAAAATGATTCAAACATGTTTGTCCATATGTTAACAGCTGTACACAGAAGTACTGATTCTACTAGTATTTGATATTTGAAGTAGACACAGAAGGCCCAAAAATATGCCATAATAATCTGTTTAATCCTGAAGGGACATTACCAGCTAGGTAACTTACCACAAGGTAAGGCTTAGGTAGGGAGGGATGTGAATTTTGTTGATGAAAGTCTAAAATATTCACAGGAAGAAATGGGGAAAGAACATAGCCACAACTGCTGCACCAGAACTGGGAGGAGAAAAAGGATAATTGAAAGGAATTGTCTAAATTTGCTTGAAAAGTCAGAATTCTTTCCAGGAGCTAGAGTATTTTTCCCCTAAGGAGTGCCATTAAATAAAATCTTATCTTAGAGGAAAATACCACTGTGGTCCTTAAGTACATAATTCAATTATAAGAAGGCGTTAAAGGTAGGTACTGAGACTTGAGTCTGTTTGATGTGGATGTTCTAAGGATAATGATGTCCTAAGGAAATGGCATTGAGATCAGTGTGCATCAGTTTTCCCAAATGTAAAAAGAATAGTATTAGTCTGTGTCAGGGCCTTTTAGTATTAAGTCTTACAGGCCTTGGAGGAAAGTTTCAAGAGCCGAGAAACTGCATCAATGGATATTATAATCACATAATAGTATTCAGTAAGTTTTTAAAGGTAATATATTTATTTACTGTATCTTTATGCTTATTGAAATGCAAATGCTTACAGAGGTGTTCAGAGCTGTTAAACATTCCCGAGTTGATGACATTTTTGCAAGTTACAGGCACAAGTCATGTATGGGCTCCTGCCATATTCTGAACAAGCAGGAGCCAGGAATGCTTTGTAAATCTACACTAAAAGAAAAAAAAAAAAAGGAATAGTGGTAGTGTACATTGCTCTAAGCATTTGTTTTCCTTTGTGGTGTAAATTGGACTTCTGAATGGAACTCTATTTTCCTGTGATTAGAAGAAGAATTACTCTTGACATAGATTGCAAGAGGCTACAGTAACAGAAAACTCTCATGGAGCAGAAGGTGTAATCTAAGAGACCCTGAACAGAAGGTGTAAATAAGGAATGAAGACATAAAACATATTTTATTTAGGTTTAAAGGAAGTAGAGCTGCATCTCTCTTGTTTGGCCAGCCAGCCCAGCTGCTCTCAGACTGTAGATCACTACGGTGCAACCTCTACTGAAACCCAGGGCATAAGTAATACAACTCAGGAAATAGACTGAAAGTCAAACCTGCAATTGTATTCAGCATGTGATGAAGTCAAAATACATGCAGGATCCAGGAGAACTGTTACAATTAATGCCACACATACTGGATGTTAGTACAAACCCTTTCATTATTCATTCCAGGTCTTTATTAGTAGCCTTATCTTTCCTGCATTTTCATTGGGCTAAACAAAATTACACACATACATTATTGAATCACTAGGTATTGTTTGCTATTTTAATTAACTTTCTGGGTACACTTCAGCTTTTAATTAAATCCTCAGCTTCTGGGAGAAGTGTATAAGCTCAGGTGGGTTTGGTGTAAAGAATTCTAGAAGTACTAAAGCTCACACAGCTCTTTTTAAAGTGTTAAATATTGCACAAGTCCCAGCTCTGACCTTAGGAGAGCTCTGTCATGCACCTGCCATTTCTCAGGACACTTTAATTAAGGTTTCACACCACTCAAATCTAGAGAGGCTACACTGCTCAAATCTAAATATGTTGAGTGGGAAACAAATGCCTCTTGATTAGCTGGTATAACCCATGGAAGATCTAATTTTATAGCAGTGTTAACATTTGTGATAGTGTAACCTGTTAGTAAAAGTTACCTCTACTTCATTAGCTGCCTTGGACACTAGGAGGCCTTTTTGACATAATTCTGCTTTCTTTCTGTGCATCCTGTTATTTGGTTTCATTTTCCCACATAACCTTGTGAAACTAGGAATTATTTGGGAGGTGCAGTGTTATTTCAGTGTGTTCTTGGCCGTGCAAATGTGGCAATGAATATTCCTTTTACAAGTGCAGCAGTGATACTAATTCCTCTTGAATATGCCATTGCAAAATCACACAATTGTTTAAATAAGGAAACTCCTCACCTACCTAAAGTCTAAACTTCTAATTTTGAACCTTACTTTTCCCCTCCTTCAAATAAATTGATCATTTATGTTTATTATCTGATACCTCACTTGATGCTGTAAGTTGTTTGGAGCAAAATGGTTTCTCCAAAGATTCTCTTATTAAATTAAAGTTTAACCAGTTTTAGTTATTTGGGGGTTTTTCCCTGCCTTTGTGTTTCAACAATTGCACAAGTCTTTGGTGAAAAATGTTTCTTCCAGTTATATCAACATATTACATGACAAATTAAAATGCTAATTTCTGGGAAGTTGCTCCTTTATCACAGATGAACTGGGACCAGAGCCCAGTTCTGCAGAGATTACACAAGAGCAGTGACCCAACAGTTGTGGTGGTTGGAGAGCGAGCTTGTGGTGTCACAGCTGCTGCTTGTGCCTGACTGCTGTGGGTAAAGCTGAGACCTAAAGCCAGGGACAGTGTGTAAGGCCAGAAGGGGAGCCTACAGATGCCATTGTCACCACTGGGTAAGTCAGTGACCTCTGGGGTATGAAGGGAGTATTGATTGCATGGTCCCACTCCCCTGTGTCTGTGGGAGTGTTCCTGAACATGAATTGTACTGACAGGCCGTCCCCAGTAGATAACAGCTTTAACTTACAAACCTGTTGTGGGTGAAGAACTTGTGATGTGGAAGTGTTTACTCTCAAATGCATGAGTTCTGTGCAGCAAGAAGAATATCTGGTCCAAATCAAAATATTTAACCACCATCTTCTTCTGGTGCATGATGGAACTGGGACAGAATCTTTACTAGAGACCTGCAGTACTCAGTCAGTCAACCTGACCCATAGCAAACATTTGTTAATGGCAACTTACTATTACAAAGTAGATGTGCTGTATTTATGACTTTGGTTAGGGATTATTTGAAATTCAGAAATAATTTCCTGAAAACCTCAGCTCTGTTCCTAAACATTTTCCCTACTTCTCTGGGATTAGTGTTCAATACAGCAAAAGTTAAGAATTGAGTCTAGAAGAGTGCCATATCTTAATTTTTTCCACTCCAAATACAATGTCTTCAAAGAAACAGGAGGAAACTTTGAGTTGTTCTTCTTAGTTCCAAAGACAAGGAATAGAGTAGTGCCTTGTGTAGAACCTCTTTAAGAATTGTTGATCCAAAAAAATCCCTAAAAAGCAGCATCTGCTCTGTCCTGAAGTGATATGAATTGTCTGTTCAAAATTTGTCAGGCTCAATGTAGGAAAAAATAGTTTGACATCTTTCTGTGCTAGTAGTCAGATAAATAGGAAAGTGTATTTGAAATTAGCACGAACTAGGATAAAACATACTTTGTTGGCAGGGTCTCCACAGTGCCACACTGCATCTCTTGTGTGCTCCCTAAAGCAGCTTCCCAGGCTTATGATCTTAAAGGAAATAGACAGAAAAAAACTTTGAAACACAGGTTATACATGACCAAACTTGGAAATACAGAGTCTTTTCCTTGCAGTTGGAAGAATTCTTGCAGAATCTTTAACCATACCTGTCTAGCGGCTGTTACAGTATTAAGATTATGTCCTCCCTCTTTCCATTCACTTCTTGGGCAGTCCTTTCCACAAATGCTTTTTCGTCTCTAATGCTGATATATACACATTTCTTTACCCTCTTTATGGCAGAGAGCAAACTAGAGGAAGAACAGAAAAAAAAAATCTTACTCCTTTCTTTTCTCCTAAGTGTACAACCAGTAGTAGAAATACAAAATGAATCTGTAGGATCTCATAAGCACTCTTATGTAGCACCAGAGGTATCACAGAGCTATATGCTTCCAGCATGAAACCTGAAACTATCACTGACTGAGAGCAGGAGGGAAGCCCCAGGGTGCCCATCCAGTCCCAGGGACAGATTGCCAGAGAAAAAGAAACATTCTAAGGTGTTTTACACCACCTCTTTCCTTTTCCTCTCTTTAATTCAGCTGTTGATCATTTTGGTAGTTGTGAGTAGGTATCAATGATCTATATGAAGAAGAAAATTCTGTGAATTAAGTCGCAGTGATCATAGCAAATGGTTAGAAAAATAAGTTAATAGGAAAAGTACACTTCATCCTCCTGTATGTTTTGTGAACCTTTTACAGCTGTGTGCTGTTTGTGAAGATTCATGGAACTGAAGTGCTTTGAGAGGGCAGTGCTTAAGACAATGTGCATTGATATTTAGAGACTTCTGACTTTGAGCACCTAGAGGTTAACACTCCCCATCCACTCAGTTTGCAGTGGAAACGATAGAAAGGAGTACCTAAATTTTGTGGAGTTTTAATAAATACATCTATGTGGTTAAAAAGCTTTATCATACTGTGGCATGCTCCTCTCTTTCCCCTTGGAAATGAATGACAAGATTCCCAACCAAGTTATTCTGAGGTACTTATCACTTTGTCCAAGTCTATGTCAACTTGCAAAGCTGGGAAAGAGAAACAGAAGAGTTTAGTTCACTTATTTCCAAAACCTTGCTGTTTAGCTTTGTGGGATTTGGTTTGCTTATACAGAAAATGTCAGTAAACCTGAAATTTCCTTGAGTTGTGTAATGAAAGCTGACAATTCTAGTGCAGAGCATTCCCACAGAACAGAGAGGAGAGATAATTAGAGTAGATGCATGGATGGAGCTGTCTGAAAGAGAAAAATACCAGATACCAGCAGACTGGAATACATTTCTGTTGCCTACACCGTGTGTCCAAGCTGCCCTGGAAGCTTTGCCTGGCTGGACTACAGCGCACGTTCCCGTCTTTCCATTACCGTGGGTTCTTGCTAAACAGCCTTCAGAGCACAGGGAGTGAGCTGGGTCATACTGCACCTCTCAGGTGCTGAAGCCTTTAGCATCTTGCTTTGTGTCTTGGTAGCTATTTGTTCTGCTCTTCCAGTCATTTCTTACCTATTTCATGCCTTTAAAAAAAACCCAGAAAAAATTCCTTTCCACACTTACTTATAAATAGTTTTATTGTTAGTATAATTTGCAACACATTAAATCATCTTTCCAGTTGGAAGGGCTACGGGGGAGATGCAGAAATGTTGTTTTGGGGTAGAGTGGTGTGCAGTTGTTCTGAACAGTGCAGCAGCATGAGCTGATCTTCTCGGCTGGCTCATCTGCCTGGTTTGGCTGTGCTGCGTGATAGCCTGCAGATATGTTCATTGCTTAAAGAGATGTTAAAATCTGTTCTTGAACAGAAAGCTGCTTGTAGACTCATGCAATACCTTGTTAGATAATACCTTTGGTGTAGTTAGTTATCTTCTAACCTTACACACTTTACTTCTAACCTTTGGTAGAGAATTTTTGCAGTATCTTCAACTCTTAAGTCACAAATTATTTTTAAATTCTGTTTCAACATCTGTTGATTAAAATTTCAGATTTGCAAGAAAAGTAAAATAGCTTGTGAAGAATGTGAAGTCAAAGCACACAGCACAGGATTGTGTCTGTGTCACTACTAGAACTGCTTTTGAATAGGCTTTGTATAGGGCTCTATACAAACATAGGTTGTTTATTAAATGAAATTTGGAAATGGTGCAAGTTCTGACAGTTCTGAACTTCTGCCTGTTGACTTGGGAATGAAAATAATAAATACTAATGCTAGTGGGATAGGTAAGATGATTTTTAAGTACCAGAAGCTCAGGGTTTTATGGTAATGTTGACTTCACTTTCTTTTACCTACCAGTGGGAGTTTCTTTGAATGTATCAAAAGGGGTCACTGTAGCATAAAGGCTAAACCTTCAGAGCAGTTGGTGCCTGCAATGAAAGGATAAATGTCTAGAGTGAACAATTAAGATGATTGATGGTACTTGGTAATGAAGGGCTTTGCCTTTCCATGTCAGTAGTGATACTTGAACGGCTCAGCCTTCAGAAACTCAAAAATGTACCAGGGCTCTTGAGTGTAGCAAAGGAGGAAGGGCAATTGTTTTTCATTACCCACACACAGCATGCTGTAGGTCTGTGATAAACTTTCTGGTCTGGAATATGGAAGCCTATTCTGTTTTCTGTTCTCTCCAATATCCTTTCCCATCAGGTTCCTCAGGAATGATGAAAGCAGCTTCATAGTTGCTGGTGTGCAGTCTTGGGCTTCCTTTGAGTGGCTCCTCTGTAAGGCGAGGATGGTGCTCTGCTTTATGGCTTTACCCATTTTTGCTCTGGTGATGAAATGGAAGTGAATTTTTTTTATGATGTATTGTGTAGAAGTTTCTGTGGTGCTCAGAGGAGCAAAAATGTTTTGAGGCACTACATAATGTTTTTCCAAGATGTTTGCATTAGAGACCCGAGGAGTGGGTGATTCATAGTTTACTTCTAACATCAGAAAACAGTTGCAGAGCTGTGAGATCTATTATTACATTTACTAAATTGAAGTCTTCTGCACTGGGAGTGGAAGTCTGGCATGTTTTAGGTTGATGACTTGGGCAAATGAACTCCAGTTGGCAGATGGATTCCCTTTTGCAATGCTCTTTACACTAGCAGAAAAGTTATTTGTTTTGGCTTTTAGTGATAGTGTGCTAAAAGAAGCATTTCTGCAGTAAATTCCTTTAAGAGACACAACCAGTATTTGATACCATCCCATAATGAACTTAGCAGCATAAACACTGCAGGAGTTCATTCATCTAACCTGCTTTGTAACCATAGAAGGAGAGTTCTCAGGAGAAAAGGTTTCACCCCTAAATATGGATTGGCATTAAGGATCCAAATACAGATGCATCTGTTGGCCTTCTGCCCCAGCACACACCAGGCAGTAATGGAACTGCTGTAAAATCTGATGGCCTTGATGCAGCTCAGGCACTTGTGCACGTGCAGAGCACAGAGTGTCCCTTCTGATTTTCAAACCACTGAAGAAACAAGGAGTGAATACAGCAGTAATAACCTAATTGAATATACCCACTCTGAACTAATGAAAAAATGTTCAGAACTAATGTCACTCAATTAGTTGCTGAATAACAGTGTTTTAAAGGCCTTGAAATTTTAAATAAAACCTACAAAAAACCAAATTCCAATCTTTAAAGTGACTTCAGCATTTGTAGCAGTGAGAATAAAGATCTGAATTCTCTTTTTGGAAATGGAGCTTCCAGGAGATCTGCATTGCTAATTCAACCAGAATAAGACCCATTCCATGAACCAGCCAATATATGCAGAACTATTTTTGTAACATTCAAAATGAGCTTGGGTATTCTTTCATTAGATACTATCTGTTCTAATTAGCAGTACATATTTAAATATATATATATATATGCATATATTAATAACAGGTTTAGATCATTTAGTCACTGAAATTTTAGTCACTGAAATTAGACATACTATTCCCATACTCTGGGAAAAATGAAAATCACTTGCCATTCTTTTGTGGACAGTTACTGAAACTTTATTCAAGAATGTAAAAAAAAACTTCTTGAGGAACAGAAAAAAATAAATAATGTGTCATGTGGAATAAATACAGCATATAGTACAGATTTTCCCGCGTGAAAACAAGTGCTCTGTAAAGAAATAAAAGGTGTTGAAAAATGAAATAAAGATTGGGCAAATCAGAGGATAGATTGTATTAGGGGTGGCAGGGTAGAAAGGAATATCATGAAGCTGTGCTGGTCTGCATGAGGTTTTGTAGAAGGGGAAGAAATGGCACAATTGAAAGGTCATGTTCTAAAGTGATAAATCACGTGAAATATGAACTTCCTTACTACATTTACAGAATTGTCAAAGGGTCTTGGTGAAGCAGTGCAGGAAATGGTATAAATTTTCAAGACTTCTTTTCAGTAACATTAGATGGCATTTCTACATATGCTTCTTAAACATTTGGAAAGGATCTGTAAAACTGCCAGGATTTAAAACAAATTTTTATTTAGAGGGGGGTGATACACCTCCTGCCCAATCCATATCTTTGTGGTGTCTTGCATCTCCTTCTTAGACATTCATTGTAGATAAGATGATGAACTTGATTTTTGAGCTCATCCAGGTAGGTATTTAATGATTGTTACACCTGCAGTGGACTTTGATTCAGCAATTTGATATCTTATTTCAAGAAATAAGGGAAGCCTTCAGACCCTGGTTTCTGTGAGAGGGAACTGAGTGAAATGCCAGTTCAGTATTGGCACTATAGTCCAGGGATATTTTCATTTTAACAACCAGACCTTGAATTTTTGGCACCTCAGGAAAGATATTTGTCACATTTGTGTGTGTATGACCCAGATTGAGATTGAAGTGGAGGCAATGATCACAAGGGGTCAGATACATAGCAATTCAATCTGCATGTTTCCATACATATTTCTGAATTGTACATAGCAATACAGAAAACTTGTCTTTTTGGCTTTGTTCCTAGAACTGGATTTCAAAGCCAGACACAGATAATAGCCGTGTCTTTTCATAGCTTGATGCTACTGAAACAAAGATAAATCAATTTTTCTTCACTTTTTAAAAATAATTCCATTTATAACACTTTTCTCCTCTCTGTTTTCTTAACAATTACTCTAATATAAAGGTAGCAAGTTGTTCTCTCCTGCAATTGATATTTCACACACATATTCTCATAAATGTGTGTGTGTGTGTGTGTATGTATGCACAAAACACTCTCCCAATCATTTTCTCACTCATTTTTATCCTTTTCCATCTCTCAAATATTATAATTTTGTGGGTTGAATATCTTTTGAGCATTTAAGGAGCAGCAGCAATGTAAAGCTTTCAAGTAAGAGGCAGAGTGTTACTCTTTGCACCATCAGGTAGGAAAAATATCCCAGCACAGGTAATATTACATGAACCACACTTGGTTTCCTGTACAGTGGGCCCTGTATCTGTGTGACTTCTCCTTCCTATAGCATCCACTGCTATTTAACATTCATCTTGGAGGTGGGAAGTTTGAGGCATTGTCTTTACTGTTACAAAGTGTTAGGGACAAAGAAAGAAAAAGCTGATTTCCTTTGTAGACTAGAAAGTGGTGTCTATGGCAGATGCCCTCCTCACCTGCAGGGAAAAGTCTTGGCATGTTTCTAAGTCACATGCTCCCTGGAAAGCTGAGTAACATCGAGGAGCTTTAGACCAAGAGACAATAACCTCAACTTCTCAGCTGCAGAGCAAAGTGATGTGGCATGCCATGTCCCTGTGACAAATGGCTGTTCCCCCCTGTGGTTAGTGACAGAATGGTTCATGGGGAGAAGCTTCTGAAGACCAGGATAGCGAAGGAGCTGTGAACTCTCCTGCTGTCACTGCCAGTGCTGGCAGTGACGAGGAAGAAAGGTGCTTAAATTTAACAGTTCTGACTTGAAAATCTGCTTGGGAGATCACCCTAGAGTACCATGGGTGAGTTTCAGAAATGACAACAAAGTCCACTCAAAAGTAGGAAAGATTTCAGTGAAAACCCAAAAGCATTAGCTTAGTTACTATGTAGATGGTACGTAGCCTAGATGATTTTGGAGGTTTCCTGTATAGGATGAGAGGATGGCAAAAAAACCCCACAAATCTTGTATGACTTGAGCTTTGGTACTGTGTTGATAAATTGTCAACAAAAGGCAGTAAATGATCAAATATTTGTTACCCTGCAAGAAAATAAGTAAAAGATTGAAATAGTGTGAATTTTTGAGAACTGAGTAATCCCCAGTAGAGGGGGGTTACTCACTTGTGGTTGAGGTGAGATGCCAGCTCTGTAAGCAGCCCCTAACCGTGTCTCCTGTCTCCCTGTGGCAGGTTACGTGTTCTGCATGTTGCACCGCCTGCCCGAACAGCACGACTGCACGTTCGACCACATGGGCCGCGGGCGCGAGGAGGCCATCATGAAAATGGTGAAACTGGATCGGAAAGTAGGGAGATCTTGCCAACGCATTGGCGAAGGATGTTCCTGAGTGCAAGACTGCAACCAAATGCTGTTCTCTTAGTTCACTAATGTTAGCCTTATTTAGGACAAAGTCAGCCAGACACCTTGTACTAGGCAAGTTTCAGACTACAGCCAATCAGTTTCCTTCCTTTAGCCAGCCGTCCTGGTACTGTAGTTTAGGGATTGATGGTGGTTGAAATCTATCTCTGGCTGGTTACTAAGGTGCCTGCTAGCCACCGTATAAAAATAAAACATGAAGAAATATTATTTTTGAGTATGGCTAGTGGATTTAAACAAAGCAAGAAAAATCCAAAGGCTTCTGTTATTGCTGGAGTCACTCTAAAAGCCTTATGCTGGAAACATTCCAGCTGCAGAGTTAAAACAAATAGTTGTATAGAAGCTGGTGTAAAAGTTTGCTATGCACATGGCTTTCGGACAAACTGTTTAATGTGCAGCCTTTCACCTCTTCACTGCTACTGAATCCTGAGGAGGTGAAATACTACTCGGAGCAGCAACTGCAGCTGCTTAAGCCCAGAAGACCTGACTGGTCACTCGTGCCTTCATCGCATGTGGCTTTTGAGTTAGGCAGTGTCACCAGCATCAGGGATTCTGTTGGGGTAGGAACACCTTTCCGGTTCTTCCCAGGAAGCCAAAAAGAAAGGGGGACAGAGATTCTTATGAAAAATTTTTATATGTATCTTACTATAAAGAACCTATCAAGGTTTGATTTTTTTTTTCCTTCTTTTTTTTCTTTCTTCTCTGTTAAATTATGATCTCTCTTTGAAGCCAGCTCCATCCTGGAGCAGTAAATGGTGCATAACTTTTTACATGGCATCTGCAGAGATTCTACGCGTTGTGTGAACAGATTCCACATACCTTGAGCAGTGCAGCCATTCCCACTGGCCGAAACCTGATTGGCTCTTGTTTGCCTTTTGCTAAGTGCAGGTATCTGATAATTGATCAAATAAGGCTAATTCACAGCACAGTAGCCATGGCTGGATTCTACAGACTGACTTTCTGTAGCTAGACTTACATATTGGGGAAAAAAGGACATTTTGTAGCAAATGGAATTCAGTAACAGTATTGGGGAACAACCTGTTAAACAAACGCCCTTTGTCAGAGTGAGTTCGTGTTCCTCACGTTCAGAGTGTCAATGAGATAATCAAAGGGGCTCCACCAGCCCTCCTTCTATGCAGCTGAACGCGCCCAGGAAAATCCCTGCCCGCAAAGTGAGTATAGCAAGTGGATGTGAATGCATGACCTGGATCTGGTCAGAGCCTTGGTTCTGTTATGCTGTGTCACGCTGAGCTGAGCCGAGCCGCACCAGCTTTGCCACTTCGGAAGCATAAAAGCAAACACCGTAACCGGGCTGTCTCCTGCTGCACGCGGGGCTTCTGCAGGTAAAAGTGATTCGTGCCCATGTTGCCCAGCTTAATCCAGAATGAGTTTAACTTCACAGTCGATTAGTAAGTTATTAACAATGGGTACATTTGTAAGAAAACCTGAGGGAGGGATCGACATTTCTCATCTTCAATTACTGGGCAGATGTGAAACATTGAGGGTGAAGTAACCTGTCACTTGGAAAACCCCAGCTTGTATGAGTCATCCTCCATTCTACTTGTTACAGGTAATTAACTCCTTATAGGCCAAATTATACTGTTACTTTGGTAGCCAGTTAGGAACATTTAACAATTAGACAACTAATTAAAAAAAAATACATATATATGTAATACACATATATGTATCTATGTCTCTCCACACACACACTCAGCATCTGACTGTATTAGCATTAACCATGAAGCAAATCAGAAGTGTCCCATCATTATAAATGCAAGCTGTCCGGAAGGCAAGCTGTTGTTTTTTTCCTTGTTCTTATTCAAGAATATGAACCAGCAGCAAAAGCTTCTGTAATGGGCTGCATTTTCAGGAAGTGGTCCTGGTGAGAGGGACTGTCCAAGGATATTATTTACATTTGCCATGAGGAGTTAAAAAAAACATGGATTTTGGCGGCTGCTGTGATACGCACTTTCTTTTCCTACAAAATCCTATCCTAGCATTTGATGGGCATTCTGATTGATACACAAGACTTTTCTGCATTAATACTGAAGATGCTATTTTGTTCCTCCTTAATATTCTCTTTAATCTCGTTACAAGTGCACAGACGGTTTCAAGGTGGCTCTTGAGAGGACACTACTTAAAGTTCATGTGAATTATGGACAATGTTCACTTTAAACAAAAAGTTGGGGAGGGGGTTGTTCCTTTGCAGTATCTGTTCTGTGAAGTTTGTTAAACGTAAAGAAAGCTTAAGTTCTTGTATCTTAAAAGAAGATCTTATTTAACCCTTTTGTGTTCTAGATTTACTTACACATGTAGCCTAGAGCTCAGTTTTAGTTTAACATTGTGAAAATATTAAAAGAATCTTGTAACTTTATTCTTTTTCCTCATGCTAAAAAAAAATTAAACCAATCAGATTAAAGTTTGAAGTCCTTTCTGCCTATTCAAACAGGTCTTGCTATTTTGCACCATTTCTACTGTAAACTCACGTAAGAAATACGAACGGGGAAGGACCAAGGTTAGGTCAGTAACTTCAAGCTGAATTTACAATTGGTGAAGGGTGGACAGGATTTCTGCAGGTTTGGAAGGGAAGGATAGTATTTCTACTGGGTTTGAATTGAGGGATTTGTTTTGTAAGCAAATCTACTGTAGCCAGTTTGGTCCATTTAACTTTGAGGTTAGATACAGAAATCAAAGGAATAAGTGTGCATACTCTTCAAGTCAAATGCATTCTGTGCTCTGTAGCACGGGCACTAAAATGTGTTAAATGTTCTTTCATGCACTTTGACAGCCTCACGTAGAGTAGCTGTATTCCAAATCAGAATGAGCTATATTCATAATGGATAAACAGAGGAATAAACTATTGTTTCTTAAACATTTAGATGCTAAAAACACATGGCTAATTAAAAACCCAATAATTTTCTGTATTAGAGGGAGAGAGAATGTGTAGTTATTAATTTTTTAAAAATTTGAAAATTGTTTGGAATTGAAATTGTGCCTGATTCATGGGTCACATTCGCTCATTTTTTTCCTCAAACTCCTATGGTACTTTAAATGATAAAACTGATTCTTGAACAAGATGGCTGTGTTCTAGTAAAGGTAAGTTACATAAAACAGCTCTGCCTTTTCATCCAGTTTCAAACTTGTGTCTAGGTGTGAGCCAGGGCTTCTAGGAAAAGCAAGACTTGCGTGGGAATGTTGCTGTGTACCTGTTCTGTTTCAAGCAGCTCCGTGTCTTGACTGAGCAGCAGCACATCTGTAACGTGAGGTACCTGAGACATGAGCTGCTCTTCAGTGGTGCACAGGAAATACCCTGAAAAGAGTCCTGGTGTAATTCCAGCAATTCAGAAGTTATATTAGCTGCTTTTATTAACTGAATGGCAGGTGATAAATACATTCAAAACTTAAATTTTGCATGACTTTTCTTTTGGACAAATTGCAATCCCCTCGCCTAGTGAATACAATGTCCTCTTTATATTTGCCTTTGTACTCACTGTGGTGTTCAGTTCATTGTGTAATCAGCAGTTCCTTCTGTGATTATGCTACATCTTAGATATAAATCTCTAGGGGATAAAAGGACATTTTTTTTTAATCTTACAATGATTATTTCAGTACAAAGACTCGGCAGGGAGGAAAACTGATATTAACTGTGTCATAAAAATACAGGTTTTGTAACAGACTCCAAGAAGTATACCAGTGTAATATCTGACAGCACCTGTCCTCACAGTCAATGTGTAGACAGTTAAGTGCCCTGACAAATTGTAGCATTCTCCTTATTGTATTGTAGTTACTGATACTGTCCATCACCAGAGGAACAGCCAAGAGAAGGTCTGAGCAAAGTAACCCCTTAATGTAACAATGAGCTTGTAGCCAGTTCACACTAGAAATAAATTCATATTCTCCTGGAAACTTTTATGCCTGGAAAACCAATGGAAACATTTAAGACTGCACTTTTTAAAATTAACTGTATTAACTGGTACCAGATGTTTATCTCATTACTCAAATACATTATTTGAATTCTGCATAAAAACAAAAATAATATATCTGGTTCAACACAAAGGTTGTGGTGGCAGGAGCTGCTGTGTAAGGATGTAGTTTTAGTATAACCAGTTCATAAGGTTATGGTTAGTTAAGGCTGCATCTGTACATACTTTACTACAAAAGGACCACAGTGAATAAAGAGTGCATAAGATTAAACTGCTCAAAAGTATTTGCAGTGCACATACTGGTGCAATAATGGGCTTTATTTCTCACTATCAGCAGCTGTTTTGGGAGAACAAATGTCACTGCTGCTGGAAAGAGCCACTCTTAGATAACAATCCTGATATACATCAGTGAGAGGGACTCTTCTTCATCTTCAATAATTTTTCCTTTTTGTGGAAGCAGTCAGCATGTGCAGCTGGGCATTTGAAAGTAGTTCCACTTGAATGTTCCTCTTTTTGGCTTTTCAGTATTCCCCACTGAAAAAAACCCATCAACTTCATTGTTCTTACAAGTCCCTGCACATTAGTTCAAGCAGATGAAAATACAGGTGTTGGTCTACAGAAGTGATGACCTCCTTGTATTTTACTGCAGTGGCAGCCTCTTTCTTCAGTTAACGGAGACTTAATGCAAACACAATTCACCTGTTCTGGATTTCGGGCTGTGAGGTTTTTGAACCTCAGTTCTATGATTCTGTTCACCAACATCTTCCCAGAAACTCTGCATGCTTCATCTTCCACTCTGAAGTTGAGTAAGGATGAAAGAAGGCATGCAAACAGAAGGCAGAGGATGGCAAAGTGACAAATGCTCTGTGATCACATCCACCTTGCTCTTCAAGTCAGATTGGATCATAGAATAGCAAAGAAGCAGGTAATTACTTGCCAAACAGCACCACCTTTTTTCACTTAATACTACAGAAAACCATTTTGCTTTATGTTTGTGACTATACCTGTGTAGAGTTTGTCTGAGTCAATTCTGCAACAGACATATGCAAAGAAATGAAACAGCACCATCATAATAGGAAAACATTTTTGATGGATTATTTAGTAATAACTACATATTTTGCTACTGGACCTTCCTGTTTCGCAATATGCTGCTATTTTCTTTGGAAGAAAAATCAGCAGAACTTTATAAGACTAACTGAAAATTATTTCAAATTCAGTACGTGCATCGAAGCATTAGAAAGAGATTACTGAAATTATATATAGTTTTTAAAGATGATGATGATGACTGCATCCTCTAACAAAAGGGTTTTGTTCTTCACCTAGTAGCAAGTGTTGATGGCAACAGTTTAACCATAAGCAGAATGTTTTCTGCTAGGTTTGTGTAAAGCCAGTAACATGCAGTAGGATGCTCCGAGTTAATAACTTGTAGCACGGTGCAGTGACTGTGTAAGTAATGAGAATAAAATGATAGAGACCTACTCCTGTCTGTGGCTCTCCCTTCACAAAAGGACAGGTAACACCCACTGTTTCCTTGTTGCTTAGTCGCCTTAATTCTTTTCTGAGTCGCAGAAGATGCTTTCCTTCCCTCTACCAGCATGCTCAAGGAGGATGGAAAACCAAATTCTAACTAAAGGTTATTTATAGAAAAAAAGTTGATATGTCTGAAGGCAAAGTATTGAAGTTATGTGGGTATCAGAGATGCAACTCCAGACAGAGCTCTCCTTAGGGTTCTTGGAAGGAACACTTGGAAATTTTGGGGTGTTGTTATCTTTGTAGGATGTTTAGGATCTCTTTGAATCAAAAAGCTAAGCCTAATAAAATCCTAAAAAATAAAGAAAAGCACAGCATTGTATCTTCCTTTGAAAGGGGTCTGCATGATCAGCACTGCTGCTTTAAGCCAGCTCAATGAAAGGTTCACTGTTGACTCCTGAACTACCCAGTCTCATCTCTCTGCTCTTCAAAGGAGCACATAAATGCAAGAGTCTTAGAGGAGGGAGGGAAGAGTGTGAGCTAAGGCTAAGCTAAATTAATTCTTCATTCTAGCAATAATTTGTCTATTTTTCCCCCCACCTCCTCCTTCTGCAGTGTTTATACTACATTTGCTTTAGATTCCTGGAAGTTTCAGCTACACCAGTTTCTGGAGAAGTCTTTTAACACACTGCATTTAGCAGCAGCATGAGGAAGGTGAGGAGCTCCAGTAGGTTAAAATGAAAGTTAAATCACTGTTGGCCAGCACAACTCTTGTCCACACTAGAGAGTCAAAAGGATGGCTACCTAGAAATGTTTCAGCTGATCCTCCTGTATGAGTTTTGCATCAATCCTTCTCATTTGGGTAGTCTGCCATGTGCACAGCAGACAGAAGTGTGACCTTTGTCCTGTCTGCAAGCAGACTTTGCCCTGCGTTACACACACCCACCCTGACATCTCTTTAGACCAGATAAGCAGCAGTTAGTTAGACATTCTACAGCTATACACCTATTTTCAGGTCACTCTGTATACCCCTTGTTTTCTCCTTCTGACTGTTTGGTCTTAGGTCTTGTCAAAAATAATAGTTCCACATGTATTTCCTGTACATGGACCTATATACACTGGAATCTTCTGGGACATCAAATGGCTGTAGCAGAATGATGTTGCTGGAAGAAGCCAGCTTTCACTTCCTGCACATCCACATGTGTATTATCAGTCCTTGTCTGGCTTGTGTTCTGGGGAAAAGTAGCTTGTCCCCATATCTCAATTTGCCTGTTTAATAGTAACTGCAGTTAAACTATTGTCACCTGCTATAGACTTCATCCTGGAACCACCCTCATGTTCATTTACAATTCCACTACAAACACTCCCCTCGAGCAGATGGGAGGTCTGAGTGACTGCCAGCAGTTCTGATCTTTCTCCACAGTGTGTGTCCCACTGTCCTGGGGCACAGAGCTCTGAGGGATGACAGGAGTGTGCACCTGTGCAGGATCAGCAAGGTGATGCTGATTGTATTCCAGCTGCCACCTTAACAGAGATCCTTTGCCCCTGAGGCAGCAATTCCTGCTAAGTTACTGGGAGCAGGTAAATATGTACTATTTGAAACTTACTATCCAATAAATATCTATTTATCAGCCTGTTTCAGCACCCCTGCTGGCCTTCATTTCTTGATTTGCTGTGATTTCCATAAACTTTTCTCTGTCATCCCTTTTGCAAATTCCCCCTCATCAACTGTGATGCCCACTCTTACATCAAATTGTCATGTTCAGAGACAGAGTCTGTGTGAAGACAACAGGAGAGCTGATCCATATCTAAAGGTGCTGGGGCTTGTATTGCCATCTGCAATGAAAACATAATTTTCAAATGTTAAATAACTGCTGCTCTTATGTATATGAAACTCCTAGAGCTGTTTTAATACACTGTAGCAAGTAACATTAAGGCTGAGTTCTACTTGCAATTCAACCCCTTTCTTCCTTGCTCTTAACTCTAGACTTTGTCCCTTTGAGGAACCGTAGGCTAGCTTGATACTGCAGCCTAGGAGATACACAGGAGATATGCAGGCAGTGTTTCATAGCACCTCTGCAAGTACCAAATACCCATCCAGACCAAGAATAAAAAATTTTCTGTTTTTCTGTAGTTCTTTCTTCTTCTTGTTAACCCAGTATTGTTATTCTGTGGATAAAACATAAAGCTATCAATCACTTATTTGCCAAGTAATGCTAAACAGTTATCAATCACAGTGATTGCTTTCAGATTTTTAGCATGTGGTTGATACTGTGAGTTTGGTTTCTTTACACCAAGCTTCATGAAGAGCAGTGTTAACTACTGAAACAGGCAGATCTGACTGACGTAGAAAGCACACATCAGGCAGACCTGAGTCAAGACTTCTTACCATGAATCAGAAGCAGTTCCTTGCCTCTGCTGTTCTCCACGTGGAGAATAAAGGCAAAGCCAACTCTGCTGCCTCAGCTGACAGCCTGTGCCAGTGGTCCCCTGGGTCAGCAGCTGGAGGGGTGCTCTGTGCTGTGCCCCAGGTCCTGAAAGATCTCAGGAGTCACAGAACCATCATCCACCAGTCCCTGAAGGCAGTCAAGCTCTACACTGTACCTCCTCTTTCTAAACATGTTTGTTCTGCAGAACAATAAAATTGTTTATGAAGAGATGTGATGCATTAAACAAGAAAATGCTGACCTGCAGTTGAATTGTGCATTCCAGGGTGGCTTTCTTTTAGCAGCTTTTGGCTGGTAGCATAAAGGTGGGTAAGGAACTTCAACAAGCCTATGGAATTTAAATCACTCCACAGGAACTGAAACAAATGTTAGGCTTTATGTAGTCTGCATACATCCAGCAAGGCACAAAGATTAATGCTTTTATTTCACACCAGCCCTGATTCAGTCACTTAACACCAACACAGATCAGTTTCCCTCAGCCAACATTCAGCATCTTTCTAGAGTAAAGGCAAGGAGGATCAATCATTTTGAGAGCAGTCTGCAGATAAAATGTATCAGAGTTAAATATCTACTATAAGGATTACACAGTTTAGTGTAAAGTGTGCCAAAATAGAATTCTAATACTGCAATGCATTTCAAACACAACGCTACATTTCTGATTTCTCAGAAAGCTCCATGTGAGCTGAGATTGGGGAATTAACAGCAGAAAAAACCAAAAGGCAATAGGCTTCCCACACTATATAATTCTTCACAGTAAGACAGTCTGACCCTTGCTGTTCTTACTGTTTATGGATTTCTTGGTGTAATTTTCTGTTTGAGAGAGCTTAACGGTGAACTACAGTTTGTGGATACTGTGTAATTCCATTGCTAGATAACTGCTGCTCCAAGTGTGTGAGAAGAATGAAAGCATTAAGTCTTAGAATGTCTAGTTTTTATCCTTGGCTAAGGGCTTGATCCCCTGAATATCAGAAAAACAGGCAAATCTAAAGTAGCAAATTTTCTCAAGGAGCCTGTGTAAACTGTGTGCACAGATTCCATCAGCATGTTAATTGAGAGCTGCCAGGTAAACAATCTGCAGTTTAAAAAAAGCCTCAGTGATACAGTGATTCACTGACTCCAGCCAGGGGCACATTCTTCACGGCATGCTTCTGTTCCATATGAATTATCTGTGACTGCTGGGGCCCTGCCTGTCCCAGCACAGCCACACAAACAGTTCCAGCTTTGCACAGTCCACAAAGGCAGCTGAACTTCAAAGGTTTGCAACAGATAACGGGGTTACACAATGCTGCTCCAACCATCCTTTGTTTTACTCCTCTGCTGGCACACAGGGCTTATGGAGAAGCATAACAAATGTCTTTGTTTTGTGAGGTGCCAAGCCAACTAAGACTTAAACACTGCACATAATTGTCCCCAAAATAAAAAGGATCTTTCCTTCTTGAGAATATGAAACCTGGTCACATTCCTTGAGTTGTGATGGGCCTACAACACTCACAGGGGAGGCTCACACAGGCATTATTTCTTCAGAGATGACAAACTACGCAACCTTCACCTGCACGTGAAGGTGCAGGCAGTCCAGCAACTAGTTCATGTAATTTGGCCAGGAGAGAGAAGTAATACTGTGCTCTAAAGTATCACCTATCCCAAATTTATCTGAATCTGGCAGCCAGCTCTGATACTGAGTTACAGTCCACAGCAACCTGCATGAAAGAATCAAGCTCCATTTCTGTGCTTGCCCACATTGACTATGCCAAACCAGTAAAAGAAATGCCATTTCTGGTGTGACAGTCAAACAAGTCCCTTGTCACTCCAAAGTCAAAGGCCCCATCAAGGAGTTCAGATTGGCCAGGCCAGGCTGAGACCTGTGCACCAGCCTCTCCACAGAGAAAAGGGTACAACCCCCTGCTAGTGTGGAGGGAAGTCACTGTGACATTCCTGCACTGACTCTGGTAGGCAGGACAGAAGGGCAGCCATGTGTAAGATCCTGTCCGTACAGCGACTGTGCAGTGCTGCCAAGGCACCTCCTGTGTGAGCTCCATGCTCTGCCCCCACATCACTTGGCCATGACTTCCCTGTACTCTGCAGAGCCTCTCCTGCAGCAGTAGAAAGGGCTTAAGAGCTCCTCTGCAATAACATCCACTCTCATTGTCTCATTCTCTTCTCAGAGAGTGGCAGATCAACACTAGCAAATGCTTGACCAAAAGCCCTCAAAGAGGAAGAAAAAAGACTAGAACTCCCTGTGCTACTTTAGACTGCTGAAGGCCATTTTGAAATCTTCCCCATTCTCCAAATCTTGTTTCAGGTCCTGAAAACCTGTCAAGCAAAGGTCAGTGAAGGGACATACATGCTCCACACAAGCCTACTTCCAACATCCCACCAGCTCCTGCCCAAAGTTCCAGTGGCGGCTCAGTATTTGATGGTACTGGAAAGTTTGGTGGAGGTGACATGGGATGCAAAACTTGGGTGGAATGTCCTCCTGACGCACAACAAAGGAAGTTGCTATGCTGTTTTTGAAAACTGGCATGAACCAGCCTCTGTTTAGTGAGGTGACTGTGCCCATTTTATCATTTTGGACACAGAGCTTCCTGCAGAAGGCAAGTTTCAGTCAGTGACCTGATGTCTGGGTACAAGACTGTTCCTCAGGAACAGGAACAGTAAATCTGCCACAGTTTCATTCTCTGCTCAAGCTGAGCCCTGCATCAGTGATTCCACAATGTCAAGGTGTGACATAAAATATCTGGCTCCATGCTGAACTAATGCTTTGACTCAGTATTTCATTTTCACAAGAAATGAAAAACAAATAGACATGGAAGATTACTGAAAGGACAGGTCACTAGCCAGGGTGACCAGGCTCTACATTACACTGACTTCTTACAAGCCATTCAGGTTTCCTGAGGTTAGCTGGAGTACCATTCTCCTCTTTCCCACACTAATAGGGTGTTTGATTTCTCTTTCAATGTTGTAAACCTGTCGGATCCTCCCAGAGGTATTTGCCCTTTGGGAAAGGGATCAAAGTGTGCAATCCAATTTGTAAAGCACAGAAATACTTGCAAAAAAGTGCTGCATACAGGCTATTAAGAGGCTGTCTGTCAGTATTCATTTCAGAATAAACTGTGTGTAGCAGAAAGCAACATAAGCGTGTGACCCTAAATACAAATAAAGTCAGTATGTGGCTCCTGAAGAAGAACATGAACATTGTTGACCCAGAACCTCAAGGGTACAGTTTAAAGGACTTTTCTTTCAGTTGTTTTAGCAGCCTTGAAAGTAGAAATTCTCCCCATCTCACATAGCTACTTCTCCAACAGTTCAGGTCTTTGGTAGTACTCCAATTTCACATCTGTGTTTATTAATAAGCGGACAAAATGTATTGAGCTGCCACATTTCACAGCTGAGAACTAAAGCTGAGAATTCAGAGACCAAATAACTATGAAAACTTCTGGTATGTGGGTTGAATGAAACTAGATCCTAGCTAAATCAGAAGTTCCTGATTATTATCCTGACCATTAAGATTCCTCCCAATTCCACTGGTATTTAAAGAAAACCTCTCTGCAAATGCTGCAGCATCACAGAAATTGCACAAGACTTCTGTAATAGAACTTTAAAAATCCCAAACAAATATCAATGCCATGAAAATGCATTTGCTGCCATCTCTTTAGGCAGCAAGGACCAAGTAACATGATGTCACCTTTCATAAAGAGTTTTAGTTGGGTACTGCTAATAGCAGTTCTGTGGGCTGAAATCAAATGCACAACATCATGCAGCCATGTTACAACAGCAGCGTATATGGAATTCTGCTCAAGTGCTGTGGGAGACACAGCGAGCAAAAGAAGAAACCCTTCTTTACAGCAACAAGGGGGTCTCATGCCAGGAGAGAGGCAGCCACCCTGAGGGCACAGCAAACAGCTGGGTAGCTGTGGTGGCACTGACCATCCCTCCACTCCACACAGATGCAAAAGCAGCTCTGAACTTCCCTGGGGCATCGCTCAGTGTGCAGTGCTTGCCTTGAAGGCACTGCTCAAGCTGCCTTGCAAACCTGGCCAGCTGAGTTAGGCTGTACTTGTCCACATCAAGTCTGGTTGAATTCCTGCCACCAATTTAATCTGTGGGTCTTGGGCACATCCAGTGCTGAGATCTCCCAACTGCAGATTTAATGTCCATACAGTGCTCAGCACCTGAGTATCAACACATTACTGCCACAATGCCATAAAGACAGCAGCAACACTAACCAGACTTCAGCAAAGCCTTGGGTTGTATCTCATATTTGGCAGAATTGCCATTTATCAGGTAAACAATGCCCAGCCTTTCCCTGCTGAGCCTCACAGCCCTCCTCTGGCCCCAGCAGAGCCAGTGCTTTGGAATTAAGACCCTTTCCTGCTTAAAACTGGGCTAAGTCTCTTCTGCTGTAAGATCACCAGGCCACAGTGATTGCCAGCTGCTGAGCTCTGTTGTTATCTTTGCTTTTAAAGCACTCTAGACAACCACAATGCTGCACAAAATATACTCATTTATTTAGCCAAATTACATTAGCCCTGCCTATTACACTGATGTGGCCAAACTGACATTTTTATTGATCCAGGTAGCTTGTTCTATGTACCTTCTTCATTATTTTCCATTTGTCCAATTAAAGGAAAAGGAGAGAAGAAAAATAGGCTGTGACAGAACCCTGAAACAGCTTGAGTATTCATGTGGAACAACTCCCCACGATTTCTTTCAGATAAGCACATCAAAGTATACCAAGAAGCTCTCAATCTCTAAACCAGATGATGTTCTAGTTTATTGGGCTCTAAAATAAGCCCTTTCTTCAAATAGATAAAAAACTGAGATTTGCTTGGTAAGGCAGTCAGTAAAAGAGTTTCAAAGCATATTTTCCCTTTCACATCACCCTGTTCTTATGGAAAATGAGAGGCACTCTGTCTCTCTGTTAGGGTTTCCCTACCCACGTTGCTGATCTTTTCTGCTGAAGATTTTCTACCTGAGAAGAATCCAAGAAGCCATCCCCAAGAGAAAGTACAAATACTTCCAACAGTATTTCCCCCTCATGTAGCAGGTGCAAGACACACAGGGAGCTCTTCCTCACTGCTACTCCCCTACAACACACCTCGTGAGAAACAAAGGGAACAAATTAAGCAGATGCACCCTTTGCATCTGGTACCAGCCTCATCTGCTAAACAAATCAAAAAACAAGAACTGTGTGCAAGAACTAGGACAACTCAGCTGATGTGCCCGGCCTCCATTACTGTACACCCTAGATAATGAATTTCCTGCAGCCAAGAATAACTAAAAAGTCATTTTGAATAAACAGGAAAGCTGGGGAAAATGAGCTTGCTAAATTTAATTCAGAATATTAAACCTGGATTTTTGTTGTCAGATTTTGTGGGCAAATTAAAAAGACACCATGAAGAGCTATGAAGTCAATATTCTTTCTTTTACAAAGAAAAATCCAGACAGAAGGCAGCTGCCAATAAGGTAGCATTTGTTTTAGTCACATAAATAATATCTTCCATAACCTCCATGTCTTGATGTCAACAAATGACAGCAATAGAGAAACTGAGATAACAGCAGGTCTGGATGAGCACAGAGGTAACTCCAGGTCTCCATTGATGGGTGGGTGAGCACTGTTTGACAGATGGCCTGAAAACCTGTGCAGTGCTCAGCTCATTCTGAATGGCTGCTCTTTACGGTGGAATGGAAAGGGCACGTGTTGACGACACTGTGCAGGAATCAGAGGGATGTGGTTTGCATAACAGCTCTATTCTTATGTTTGTTTGTTTTTAAATGAGGCGTGGGAACCTGTAATCCAAAAGTTTTTTAAATGCTCTCCCTTTTTACAGCTTCCTTTCTCAGCTGCCAACATGTTTTATATCTACATGCTTTGAGAATTTCCATAGCTGTTACATGCAATAGCTTCAGCAGCAGTTGTGGGGCTGTTCAGTGGTTACAGACATATTCAATTAGTTAACATGGAGAAGGCTTTGGTCCTAATTTGTTCCATTTCTGTCTTCTCCAATACCTTTCCACTGAGATCAGAATTCCAGAAGTCGAGTCAAACTGTGCAAGTCAGTCAATGTCAGATGCTGAACCAAAGTGCTTTTTTGAATAGCAAAAAGAAATTTTTCTTCTTTCATTAATTACAGCAATGCAGCACCCCTTTATCTTTCTTTCCTCATCATGCAAAGAAGACAGCTGAGATGCATATGTTGGCTAGGCTCTCCTCTCTCATTTGGAATCATTTAATGGTTTTGTAAAACAGGCACCCAGCAGGCAAAAAAAAATTAGCCAGAAAGTTTTCCATTCAAACACAAGTTTGGTTACAATGGTTAATCTTGGGCCCCTGCCCTCTGTCTCTCAAGCAATTCTGTCGTTTGAGATGCAGGTGAAAATGTGCAATTAGTACCTATTTCTCAGTGGTAGCTGAGCTGACCTACCTTGTACATGCCATTTTTCCTCCTTGATGCAAGAGCATAGCAGCATCTTAACTTCAGCAGCATAAAGGGAAGATCAAGTCAATTAGTGGCAAAAGGAAAAAAAAGCACTTCCTCTTATATGTAAGAAAGGGAGAGCAAGTACTGCACAGATTAGGTGGCTCATTACATTCTTTTTCATCTTAGATTTTAAAAGGCAGCAAAAATGCTATCATCAGAAGTATTTTCTAGGAGTTTCTGCAGTCAAGCCAAAGTCTAAATGCAACAAAGAAGAATTAAAAATCCCACGCAAAGCCTTGGTGCCAAACGATTCCTGATCAGAGCAGTAAAATGCTTCATGTGGCATTTAGAATGCCACAAGCATCAGAGATCTGCCCTTTGGAGATGATATAAGGCATCAGAACACCTCATTATTCTTTACACTAGAAAAATCCAAACATTCACTCTACTACTGAAATTTTACTGCTAGATGTAACCTCAATTGCAAAGAGCCCCAATCACAAACAATTTGTTCTTTCAAAAAATAAAACCTCTAATATGAAAAATACTCTTGTCCTGCTGAGTTGCCTACACACAGGTAAACAAAGCCTAATCCTTTTCATACAGGAAAGTCATGAAATGCGTGGATTAAAGAGAGACTCGTCACTATCCCTCTGAGCATGCTGGTAACACTGCACCTTTCTTTGGCATGAAACAACCCAATCATTTTCAAATGAGATTGCTGTCTCCATCCTGAATGGAGCTGCAAGTGATTGAGTTACTGTGGTGTACAGTGGATCAGAGCTTGTCCATCGAGCAGCAGCAGCCAAGGCCATGGTGTGCCCTTAATCCATTGCAAATGCAAAGTAAAACCACTTCCACGTGGCCTAGCTTAACATCTTGTACTAAGGAACCATCTATCACCCACACTTCAGTAATTCTTCACATGCATTTTCCTCCTCTTGCAAACACAGGCCTTCACACACAGTACCTCAAACATTTGTTATCATAGGAATGGAGATTTAGGGAGGCAGCACTGAAGCTGTTTACATGGAAATTTGAACAGGCCATGCAGAGTAAGATTCCCCCTGCCTTGGGAAGTTTTTAAGTGCAGCATAAACCAGATGCAATTTTCATGTAGTGCATGAATGATGGCACTTCCAGAAGGTCAACATCCCCTGTTATCACTGCAAAGTACTGTCTGCCCCTGAAGAGAGAGGAATGCCAGCTCCTCCATCAAAGAACTACACTCCTTGCAGCACAAACTTTTCCCTCTGCATTCTCCCACCTAAGAACTGACCAGATTTGAACCTGCATTATCTCACAAAATTTAGCAGAGTCACAGCCTGTGGCAGACAGCCAGCATGCCAATCAAAATGCTACTCTGATCTATGCAATGTCTTTTTCCCAGCTTGACTGATTGCCTTTGAGCTGGAGCCTCAACTCCAGTGACATCTTCAAAGAGACCAGTTGTGAGATACTGCACTGCCCATGTCAACAGTCTGGCACTAAAATGGCTGTGAAATCCCACTGCATCAGAATGGGACATGGATATTGTAGCCCCACAAGATGATGTGTACTAGAATGGGAAAACAGGACACACAAAAGGAATACCACATTTGCTGATGTTAAATGGCAGCCACCCAAAGTGTCATCCCTCTTTTTCTTCACCTGTGCAAGTGCCAGACAGATCAAATAACTTTCTGGAAGGTCACTAGTCAGGAAGAGAAGGATTCAACAGCCAGTATTTCAAAGCCAGCCTGACTTGAAACATTCAGGGCATAGCCTCATGTTTATATCATGGTCCATTATCCTTGGGTTAGAAGACACCTTCCTAGACCACAAAGTCTTTGGGATTCTAGATTAAATACAGGGATAACACGGCAGAAAGCAAGGAGCACAGGCTTCACAAGAGGAGTTTCTCAAGCACACACATTTTACACAACAGAGATTCAGTGCCCAGGCTTCAGGAACCCCAATCCTTCAACACAGCAGCCACCCCAGCCCACTGACGATGCAGAGGAACAGTACAAACACCTGTAAAAAGATTTCAGCAGCTTCATGCTGCGCCTACCTGACCGGCTGCAGGCACTGAGGCAGATATCAGCAGCAAGGTTTGCTGGCAGGAATGGTGTGGGATGGAAAAGGGGCCCAGGCTAATAAACCTGGGCTAATAAACCTGTCCCTGGCACTGTGGAATCATGAGCTGCAGCTGTGGCATGAAGGAAGCCTGTGGGAGTCCCGGGTGACATGGAGATGGGAGCAGCAGTGTGTGCCTAAGAAGCACCTGGGATCCCACAGTCTGGTTGGCAGAAGCAGTGTGAGGGCTCTGAGGGCTCTCTTGGTTTGTTGTTGACCCAGTTGCTTATATTCTACTGACACCTGTCCTTTCAATGTTACAGCTTTCTTCACATCTGTACTCTTACATCAGGGCTGACCTGGACCTGTCTGCACTGCTGAAGGAGACAGACAGTAGAGACAATTACTCAAAAGAGCAGATGCTGTCTAGATTTGGACAGTGAAGCGAATTCTGCTTCAGCTTTCCCACGAACAGCCAGGTGATCAGAAAACAAATGAGAAAAACAGAGGTGGGGTCACAGGGTGAACCTCAACAGGAGAGGTCCAGTCCAACAGCAGCTGCACACAGCAATCACAAACACTCTCCTCTCCCAGGTGTTTTTTGTACTCAAAAGCTGGGAGCAGTCAGAGTTGTGATCACTGCCCTTGGTAAGAACTAGACATGAGCATCTCAGTGGGAGAACACATCTCAGGGTAAAATTAGCAACTCTTCTGTAGATGCTCATCAGACTCTGCATCTTGAGAGACCCAAGATGGAAAGTATAAAACCCCTGTTAGATCTGCAATTTTGCTGCAGTAGAGGAGCTGTAAATTGAGAGACATTCAGCATATTTTTATCACCTTAGCAATAAAGAAATCATGCCATGGATGGTTTAGTAGCACTTCAGCCTCCCTTAGAGCACCCCCTACAGCTATCTATAAGCACTAAGCAGCTAGCACTAGATAGCTAAGCACTGTCCCTGCAGCCCAGGTGTTAGTTGGCATTGGGCTAGGAGGAATCTCAGAAGGAAGTTCTTCCTTCCCCCAAAACACTAGTGAAAGCCCTGCTTGATAGACTACACAAAGAATGCAAGGGTAATCCTGAGTGGCACAGAAGCACTGCACAGCCACAAGATGCCAGACACTACTTCCTAAAACTGCTTGTGTAGGTGTAAAATCAACAGAAGAGCTCGCTCCACACCTGCTGTGATTTAATTGGTTTGGCCGCAGGTGACCAGGCTGTACAATACAATATTCTACATATATTGGTACATATATTCTATACATGCTGGGCTTTCCTATTGCTGCTGCAAACTCCTCAGTAAGCATGTCTGGAAGCAGAAATAGAAAGCTGAGTCTACCACAAGGTGTTGGGACCTTGTCATAGTGAGGTCTACCCACATTCCATTTGTCACCTCTGTTAGAGCAAGGGGCTGGCCACTATTTTCCTCTTTCTCTCAGCCTACTGGCTCCATTTACATTACTGCCTCACATAAGGCAACAGCCTTTACTCCTTCACAGTTCAGTTACCTCCACTCTGCAGATTTTTGTCCTAATGTTGAGGCAACCTTAATTGCTCATCAAGTCAAGTGTGCCTCAGGCTCTTTAAACACAAAGAGCCTGTGCTGCCCTTTAAACACAAAAGTAGTCACACAGTAAAATCTACCGTGTCACTGAGAAAATTCTTCAGGTCTCATCTTCAGTGCATTGCCCACAAGATATATAACCATGGTTGGATGGATCATGCTGTTCCAACACTGGTCTCTCCCCAAGCTGCAATTTTCATTCCCCCCTTCTGCTGTTATTCTGCATTACTCTGGCCCCTATCCCTCTATTTTTTAACAATTGTTCAAAGGTTTTTGGGACAGGGCTTAACTTTTCATTACATACAGAGTACAGTGTTGAGTCTGATTGGGGCCCTTAGATGCAATGATACAAAATAATAATAATAGCTACAGAGCAGTGGTAATATTCTGCAGTTGTAATGGGCATGCTGGAAAGATTACTTGATGTTTATAAAGCTTTTTCAGACTCTTAGATGAAAGTCAAGCTAGTGATGCACAGGATTTATTATTCTATTCAGCACTTCAGTATCCAAGGCTAGCATCTATTCTAGTTGAAAAAGATCTTTACTGTATTGTAAAATGGAAACAAAATGAAATATATACAGTGCATGGTGCTTTATATATAAGGCACAGGCAGCACAGGAACAGAATTTCATTATTGAAATGGATGTAGCTGAAACTGTTACACACAGTAGGTAAAAGACCAGATTCAATGACCTCTTATTCCATTTAATCAAAATTGTTAGTATATGGTTTTCCAAAGGCCAAAGAAAATTTCTGGGTTTTTTTTTTCCTTTTCTTTATTACATATTTCATCACTTTGTAATAAACCTTTGTAGTTGCTTATGATGTGAATCTCAAGCAGACTTGACCAGCAAAGAAATGAAAATAAAGCACATGTAGGCTTAGCAAACAAAGCCAGGGTTCTCCTGTAATACCCTGTGCATTTAACCAGCAGTTCACAATCACTGGAGGCTGCACTGCCTCTCCCCCCTCCCAAGCTCCTGCTCATTTCACAGCATCCCCCACTGCTCCATTTAGATGTGAGCTCCCCCCTCCCAGCCTGCGCTTGCTGAGCACAGGGGGAAGGCGATGCTGTTTTAATGGTGCTGGTTATGCTGTACGTGGTCTTGCTGTTTCTAGGAATAGACATGCTCAGACATCAATTAACATCTAATTGCGGGAATTAATCTTGTTCCTCTGCCTCAGACACCACAGAGATCAAACCAAGCCCATTTGCAGCTCTATTTTTAATTTACTGGAATTATAGTTTTTCCCATCCAGTGAAAAATAATTAAGTGACACGCTGTCCAGAGAATACACAGTTCAGAGATCTGTTCAGGGTGTTCAGGAAGAAATGAACCAAGCCAGAAAAGATCATAACTATTTGTGCCAAAGCATCTTTGTTACTGCAAGTCTTTCCTCTGTTCACACCTTCTCACCAGTTCTTCTCTTCACACCTTCCTGCTTGAGTGATCCTCAGAGAGACAGTGAGAACTATGACCGTGCCTTGGGAAGGAGCTGGATTTACCACCCTAGCAGATAATCCCTACTTCTCAGGGTCAGCCTGTGCACAAGGGCAAAACAAGAGTGGAAAGATAAAACAAGGAAGTGGAGGGAAATATTTTAAAAACAACATCCACCAATGCCAACCAACCAAAAACCAAGCAAAATGTTTTTGCAGCTTTGCCTCAAAGCAGTCACTCATCTTCCTTATTATTTATTGAAGACAGACATTGCAGGCCACGGACAAGGCTTTGTACTGTATTTTGTAATTTTTTGTACCAAACGGAGCAAAGCAGCTTTCAGCAGACAGCTCCCAGTCTTAAGATCCTGCCCCAGTTTCCTGTACACATCAGCAAGGACGGCTCGAGCGTGGCCAGTGAAGTTAGGGTGGGAACAAATTGGATTATTTATCAAGAGAAGAACAGAATCCTACACAATAGGAGTGAAGCTGCAACTATCAGAAAGCTGAGCTGTAAAATGCTGTGTGTCACACAAGACTGCGCTCTGGGACTGGGTCACAGCACCTTCTGTGCCAGACCTAAAGCAGCTGAAGCAGGCATTATGTCCATGTACAATGCAGAGTGCCAATCAATATTTATGGAAAGTTCTTTGATGGTTCCTTTGGTTTCAGAAAGAGCTGAACCACCCTTCCTCATTCCTAGGTTAAATGGGCAATGTCCCAGGTTAAATTCCAAGGTCAACTGGCATGACATGTAGCATCACTTTTACTGCCTGTGTCAGCCAATTATTCTCTTAGCTTGTCAGCACGAGAGACCTGAGCTGATCTCACCTGAGGCCATCACCCCTTTGCTTCCTTTTTCTGTCATTTGCCAAATTCAGCATGCCCAGTAATAAATAACATTGAACACCTCCTCTTACTAGAGGAGAATGTGGAACACTCCCCTTCATAGCAGCTCAAACTCCACCCAGAAGTGCAGCTTAAGAAAAAGCTGCATTGGTGAAGCTCTCTGGGACCTTTACTGTAGACTGTCTCTCCCTGTGTGAGGAGCCCATTTGGAGGTGATGAACATCAGTCAGCCCCACACCCAGAGGCATTTCAGAATTCCCTCCCCAAAAAAGGGTGTGGAGGAGCATCACCACCATTCCATTTGCACTCACAGATTTTCCAAAATCCCACATTCTTACTTCCAAAAAGAAGAATGGTTCCCAGAGCTTTGGCAACCAGACCCATCATTCCCACGCTGCATTGTAGTCATAAACATGACAAGTGCTGGTGGAACACCACCATGCCACATCACACCTCACTGGAGAAACTTCTGGTTCCTTTAGAAGGGGGAGATGCTCAAAAACAAGACTCAGTTTGGTGATACTTTCCTAGGAAAAGGTCAAATTTGCACATGCTTATGTGTGAGTGAAAGGCAGAGGCAGGCTGTGAGTAGCAATCTGTGCTAAGAAGTGAGACAAAAAAACCAAAATGCATTTATTCAATGCACATCATTAAGCACTTAATTTACATTCCTACCAAGCAGCAATAAACATCCTTCTGCTGCTTCCCACTTCCCCTCCCCCCAGTATTTCCATTAGGAGCTCAGCTGGAGGCAAGGAAGGAATGGGAGAGGAGGGAAATAGAGAACCTAATTCCATCTATCCAGTTCTCAAAATACTGATACATTATTCTGCCAATACACATTACCTTGACTCATGACCTTTGTGCCCCCAGCAGTCCTTACTGCTGACAGCAGAGCCTCCAACTACAACACCACATCTCAACAACAATTTGACTCACTTGGCACTTCTTCCACTACCTCATTTCTGGAGTTTGCCCCTCTTCCTCCCAGTTGCATCCGCCCAAGCCACCAATAATCCACACCACTGCAATCCAGTAACTTTATGTAGCAAAAAAAAGTAACGCAATCAGTGACAGAGCTGAAAGAATCCATTCTCTACTGTCTCATCCTACCCTACAGTAAATGTACTTCCTTAGCAGAGGGATATTGCAATGAAGCAAGAACATAAAGAGAAACAAACCCTTCCCAGCATAAAGGTCTTCTGTCCAGGTGAAGCCCCCACAAAACACATAAAGTAAGGACCATTCTATTTGAATGGTATTTACCTGACTTGCAACCCACACAGAATTTTTTTGGTGTGAAAAAGCTCTGGCTATCAAGTGCTAAATACATCCTAGGGCACAGAACATAAAGAAAGCAACTTTAATGTAAACCCTAAGCACAAACCAGCATTTTTAAAAGTAAGCTGTGCCCAAACAAAAACATTTTCACATTCAGAGATTTTCTTTCTTTTGCTCTTCAAAGGCAAAGCAACTGATCCCAAAGCCACCAGGCTATTCCTTCAGAATAATGAATACACACTCAAACTCAAGAGTAACAAACAGGTACAGTTAGAGTGGTGCAAACATGAGAAAAGAAATCAAGTAGCTAAACACAACACTGGTTTGGGGAACGTGCCCCAGGCATGGATGTTCTGCTGAAGCACACCAGCACTTTAGATGGCTTTTGTTGAGAGCAGCCAAGGATTTACTGAGCAGGAGAAAAGGGTGTTTAGAAGAAAGACTGTAGTATCCCATTTCTGACTTAAGCTGCAAAGCAAATAAAAGTGTGACTTGCATTCCCACCTCAGTTTTCCATTTATATAATCAGGATACTAATATTCAGACACCTTCAAAAATATTTTACTATCTTTGTTTGGCAGTTGCAACATTAATTAAGTTTATTCATGCTAGTCACTTCCATCATACTCATTAGCTCTACTTGAAGACATCACAGCTTTATTAGAGACACCAAAATTGCTTCATAAATTTCAATTACCTAGTACAAATCATTATTACTATTATTTTATTAACTCTTGTGTAATTGCCTGTTGTGCATACAATTACAAAGTTAATATATGCAAATCCAACTTTAAAAGTTCTTTCTGTAACTTTTATCTCCATATCTGGCACATGTATGCTTACATAATTTTTCCATTAGTTTTAAAATCTCCATCCTGAAATTTTCACTGTGCTCACACACTGGCATGATTTAGACCTTAAAACATTATTTTTTTAATGACCTTATTATTACCAAGGCAGCCATTTGTATCATTGAAAAAAACAAAAATCAGCTTACCATTGAGAAGTATATGCAGAAATATCCATATTTACAGGAAACCTCGAAAAAGAGGAGCAGATCATTATTTCTTTGGTTCTTTTTTAAGAGGGAATCAAAGCCACCTAGTTGGGCTCTAGGCATAAGGTATCAAGATCCCAAATTACTAACCCACAGCTTTCACTCAGCTGTTTCTTATTAATGGCAATGGTCTGCTTTTACAGAGCACCTGAGGACTTAAAATATGCACCTGAGAGAAGGCAGCACTGAGTTTTGAGTATTACTCCAGGGACTGCTATTAACTGATAAAATAACTACGTGGTCTCAGAATTTTGGGCACTCAGGCAACTGAAGTAGTTCGTGTGGGTGCCAAATTTTCTTTTCTCATGTATTATTTTCTGGATGATGACACAGGTAACAAGTACTGTGCCTCTCTCCCTGTAAACTGCAGGCTTAGAGTATTTCTGGGAGCAGAGAGAGATGTGACTTTGAAAGTTGTGAAGTTGTAAAGAGAACAGTCTCTCACTTGCTGCACAGTTTCTCTGACAATGTGCTGTATACCAAGATGATACCTTCATCTCAGCTCCTACATGAGGATGCATTAAGGAAGAAATAAAAGCTCTCTTCTCTTTGTAGGCATTTCTGCTCAGTAAAGAACTCCAGACAGTATCCCAAATATTTCCTAATTAAACACCTGAACTCTAAAAAGAGACATGATGGATGATGAACCCTTCCACTCACAATTTCCTACTGGTTAGATCTATCTTGTGGAGCACTGTTCTGCAAACACTGTTCTGGAAGTAATTTCAAAGCATCTTTAAAATACTGTTCTGGAAGTCATGTTGATATACCCAGCTTTTCCTACAGCCCATTCAAGAAGCACAAGTGGGATTTGATACAGGTTTCAGACTCAGCCCCAAGGAGAAGGGATTTTAAAAGAAACCATTTTGGCATTTAAAGTGCTGTACTTCATTGTGCTGAATTGGTTTTGGTATCTAGCTCCTATAAACTGACATAATGTTGTTGTACTTGCCTGCTTTCCTTGAACTAAACGAGCATCTGAAGGTAAACACAGCAAGTTGTTTTTAAGAGGAAAAACATAGAGGGAAAAGGGTACAAAACTAAATTAATGGGAAGCCGAAAGCACCTTTCATTGTAATATTACAATGAAATAAGAGATTTCAGGTAAGACTATAGAGGTTTTACCAGGCAAGGACGAGCAGTTCCTCTACAGACCCCAAACCTCGGGGTGCACAGCACAAAGGAGCGACTGACACCCCGGGAGCCGCGACACACGGCGGGCCCCGAGAACTGCACAGGAAATCATGGAACCACGACTGGAAAAGGCAGGAAAACAACACGCAGAAACCGAACGAGTAACAGGGCACCTCTTGTAAATAACCGTAACAACGATGGAATTACTGCCAAATCAAATTATACCAATTACAGATGGTAGGGCGCAGCTGCAGAGCTGCCTGGTTGCTCCAGGCGGAGCGGGCGGCGGGCATCTCCGGCACTCCGAGCAGCCCTTTCCCTCAGCGGGATAAATGGCAGCCGCACTGACACATTTCACACCCTGGGGCTTGAGCTCGGCTCTGCCGGCAGGCCCCGGCAGGACGAGGGAAACCCGAGCCGCCCGTGCTGCCCAGAGAGAGAACACCTCGCCCGAGGGGCCCCGACGCCGGCTCGGCAGTCTGCGGCTCCCTCTGCCGGGGCCACACAGCGCTGCCATGGCGGCCGTGGGCGGGGGCAGCCCCGGCACGGGTCTCCCCGTCCCCAGCGTTGCCATGGCGGCCCCTCCGCAAGGGCAGCCGCGGCACAGCTCTCCCTACCTCAGCGCCCCGGCTGGCTGAGGGAGGGCCCGAAGGTGCCGGGCCCGGCCAAGGGGAGCCCTTCCGAGAGGCCTCGGCCGGGCAGGGGGAAAACGCTCGGGGTGCGGCTGCTGGAAGAGGAGCGGGCCTGGAGGAGGAGGCGAGAGAAGCGGCGGGCGATGTTGGAAGTGCAGCGGGGACGGGCCGGAGCCCGGCTGTGAGCCCGGGCAGGGAGCGCGGCTCTCCCGGCGCCTCAGCCGTGAGGGGCGGGCGGTGCCTCCCGCGGGAATCCCGCCCGTGGCCCTGAGGAGGCCCGGGGCGAGGAGTGCAGCCCTGTGCCTTGAATTCACCGGGTATCTGATCTGATAAAGCACCTTTCCTGTAACAAGCATTCTCTTTTCCAATTTGAATGGTCTCTTTCAATAAAATAAGTTGTTTTTATCGTTTATTCTGTCTGTACAAAACACACCAGATTTGTTGCTAGAGATAAAGCTATAGCAAAGTACAATGTTTAACAAAGATATCAAAGGGTTTCTCACAAAGCAGTGCCAAATCCATGCTTCACATTACTGATACGAAGGAAAGAAATTGATGGCCATTGTAGATTATCCATCTCTACAGAGAAAAGAACTTTCCCCTGAAGTTATTAATGCAAAATTACACCTGTCACCCAAAATGCCCAAATCGGTTCTTTCAGCTGTATTTTGCTAAGGATCCTAGAACAAAGTAGTAAACCCTTAAATACATGATTGCATTAAGCTCACAATGTCAACCTTAATATGTCATTATTGCCCTTCTGGCCGGTGGACATCAGCCAGCATTATGTGGATATCAGAAAGCATTAAGTAGTTTGTAGGTTGCTTTCCCCTTAATCTTTCCTAGGCAGCATTTCCTTGGGATACACTGCAAGAAATTATGTAAAAGAAACAAAACTAAATATTGCCTCAACTTCTATTACAGTGTGAAGCTCGTATTGTAGCTCAGGTGAATCTTCATTTGAGGTCTTGTCTTTACAAACTGTTCCTTAACTCACCTGCTTTTCTTTTTTAATAAAATTGTTTTTAAAATGTATGTGGAACATTGGAGGGGGAAAGGACAGAAAGTGCACTGTCAGCCAAATAAGCCCCTAAATGCAATAAATAAATAATGAGGGGAAGCAGAAGGCCCTGAAACATGGGGCCATAAAGATGTGGGAATGCCCAGGAGAGCAGTATTGTAAAAGAGCAAACACTACAGCTTTGCTTCCAGACAGCCACCCAGCAGAGGGGATGTGGAAGAGAAAGCTGCCACTGATGAGGGCAGAGGCAGTAAGACTCCAAGTGCAGGCACAGGCACTTCCAGGGCTAGAAAAATTAATGCTTCACAGAGGAGTCAGATGCTAATTGCAGGTCACAAGGGAAAGGAGAATCAGTTCCTACTTGCAATGATGAGCTCTGTGCGACTGTCCTAGAAAGATCAGGGAGTCTGCCATTTCAGGTCATTAAAAATCTGTGATGCTGCTCTGGAATGACTAAGCCAATTCAGGGAAATCAGGAATTGTCTTCTTTCTTTCTTTCCCTTCCTTCAAGATGAGAAGGACAATACTCACCTTTCCATAATGTCATATGTCCAACATTTGTTGGAAATCTGATGCTGTCATTAAACTGTTAGATCCAAGTTGATGCCATTATTCCCAAGAGTTTTATTGATTTGTTATATTGGAAGGAAGGTTATTAACTGCCCAGATCACTGTGTGCCCTTGGTTTCACAGTTTTCCATTTAAATAGATGGAGACTCAGGGAGATATTTTCAAATAGAGGAGCTGTAAATTTAAGCACTGTTTGATTTTCCGAGGTGCTGATATTTCTTAACTATCAGTGAAAAGAATCGGAGGGGCATTTGCTCAGCCCTGCTGAAAATTAGGGTGGTTTTATTCAGATATTGCATCAATTTGAAAATAAAAGCCCAGTTTGTGCACCCAGGTTGAAGATTTTGGCCATGATTTTTAGCAAGAGTCAGTCTAAGGCCCAGTGCAAGATCCATGTAGCACATGGGGGAAAAAAAATCCTCATTTCATTCTTTGCAAATGTTAAGAACAGCATTTTTGACTCAGCTTTTCTTTCTCAGTAGCACACATTGTTCTGGAGATTACTGGGCCTGCTCTGTTCTGTTCATACTTAGATGCTCATTAATGGAATTGTCCCTTTTGGGGAGAGGGATGGGAGGGAGAGGCCTGAGGATTGATAGCTGAAATACTGATACTGGCTGTGGAAAGCCCGTAAGAGGAATAAACCTATAAAAAGATGATTTTTTTTTTACCATGAAGATGCAAAAGAGCCCGTGGCACATTAATTTTTCATATGGAAAAGATAGAAACAGGTTGCAAGTTTAAATAATTTACTTAGAAGAGTTAACACACTCTCTTTTATCTCTAACTCATTCATTTTTCAAATACAGATATTTCTGAAGAGCATACTACTGCTGGCTCCTGAACAAGTTTATAGTGGGTGTGGTTTTACTGGCTCAGTGGAAACTCCAGGTGCCAAGCCAGCCCCTAAGGCCAACTCAGCCCACCACAGCAGGAGCAAGTGAACAGCAGGGTGAGGGAGAAGAAAGGTCCCATTTGTCAAGACTTTTGTGGTAAATTCACAAGTGAAACTCAATAAAATTTCCCTTTAAGCAGCTAAATTTTTACTGTGATATCCTTATGAATCTAGTCTCAAAGCATCTCAAATTGATACTATTCCTGGACTCCCATCTGTAAGGATTTCTGGGAACACTTTCATGCTGTAGTTATTAGGTGAAGAGCAAGCTTTGCTGTGCTTGAGTCATCCTGCTTCTTGCTGGGATTAATCTGTGTAAGAGGAAGAGGAACATCTCCCAGACCTTTTCTGGCTACATAGTGCAGTATCGTTTAATTTGATAATTGTAATTAATACTATGCAGAGGGTTATGAATGCAACTGTGTTAGACAGGGAATAAGAACACAAAATGTTTTAAATGCACCAAAAACATTCAAAATACTTTGCACCAGCAGAAAAATTGGAGTGTCTATTGACAAACAGTCACATCTTTGGGAAATCTCCATCTGAGTATTAATTTTGGAAGCCTTTCTTTTCCAAGAATTCACTCTAATTAGAAATCAGATCAGAAAACAAAACCTCTAGCTGCTTTCAACATCTTTTTCCACAAGATCATTATATGCATAACAATAAGGTATATTTTTTTTAAGACACTACTATCATGCTAGGAAAACAGCTTTAGAAATCCCACCACCTTGAGCCTCCTACCATGTTTGGAACAGCATTAATGAGGAAGCTGGCAGAGAAAGTGTCTTGGTCTCTGCTGAGCAGTATTGGGGTGTAGCTACTCACACAGGTCTTTCTACCATGCAAGATCTACTAATAAGAATTTAGATTAATCTCTCATCTTTCACTACAGAAAAGCCTTTTTAAAAGACAAGTGTAGAAAAAATAATTGTTTTCAAGACTCCACATTACAAAACCACCTGACAGTTTGCAGCTGACAGTGTATGTGGCTGTTTTGATGTGACTTACACATCTGAGGAGCAAAGAGTATTCTGCATTTAGAATTAATAGTTAAATCATGCTCATATTATTGGCTAATGATTACTTTGTGAGTGATGAATATATTAGTTGTGAGCTATTTTCCAACAGCTATATGACCTCATGGAACAAGCCCATATCAATCTGATTTTAGATTGCAAACATTACAGTGCCAAACAGTGATAGCTATCAGTACAGTCCCTCTGTTAAAATTTCTTTACACAAAATACTCATTGAGTAGCTCTAGGTGAGAAACTGTTCTCTGTTCAGAAACAAAATTCAGACTCAGTGGGTAAATAATCTGTTGCAGATAGCTCAGGTAGGCCAGCAGTGGCAGGCTGGGTGCTCTGTCACTGTTCTCTGTACCCACAAAAAAAAAACATTTGTAAGGGTGCGTGCTGCAGATCAGCATAAAGGACAAGCAAAACATCAAGCTTTTTTTTTTTAAATGGAAAAACTATATGTGATACTTTTGTCAGCTGCTTCCAGTAGACAACATGAAGCTGTGGGCAGGAAAGAGGAAGCTCTAATAGAACAAAGCTTTTCTAAAGGGCAAGTCAAGCAAGCGCTCTATAAAATTTCCAAAGAACAAGCACACTTTTTGCAGTCAAATCCGCTGTCCAACTGGATCTGTTTACCACCTGCCTTATCTCAGAGGCACAGCTGAAATAATAACAGGGATTTTGATGCTGGTGAATTGCTTAAATGTGGCTCATTAAAACCCAGAGCAACTTGTAAAGGTGAAGTATTTTCTACTGAGACTGAGTATTGTCAGTATCAGGGACTGGCATACAAGAATGCCCTCCTTGCTGGTGGCCCACAGTGGCCAACAATGAAGGCTGTCTGCTCAAGGAATTTGGAATATGATTTGGTTTCACTCTGAGACAGGGGCTTGAGTGGGATATGGGAAAAAGGACAATATGTATAAATCAGAGAAGCTGCAGATGGACAACCTAGTCTACATTTATATCAGTGTCACTATCACATTAGATAGCAGCCAAGATTTATTCTTTCTGAGCTTTTATAAGGAGCTGAAGGTTCCAGGCAGGCTGGAGAGAGAATTGCTATGGGACTGGGTACAACATGATGCTTTTCCTATTAAAGAAATGTGATTAGCCTATTGCTTACTGTACCTCTTAACCTTGGTGATTTGAAACCTGTTTCATGCTGACCATGGCTGGCTACGATCCCAGTGCACAGAACCTTGCTGCAAAGGCACTTGGCTACCCAGGAGGGATGATTAGTGACTCCCCTCATCACCATCACACAGACTAGGAAAATAACATTTATCTGACCTCCCCAGAAAATCTGAAACCTCTAAAAAGCCTTGGCAGCAAGAAGAAGTAGATGCTGATCAGTAGGAATCTTGCAACTACTATCTCTGGTCAAATCGTGCCAGCCTTCAGAACATACTTGACTTTTGCACCCTGCAAGGAATAGTCACACTTTTCTGTAAATTCCTGAGTCATTTTTTGTTGCCATGAAGATAACAAAGGAAATGGGTATTCACGGAAGCCAGGGACTTTTAACCAGAACTTTTCTATTAACATTCATTCTGAATCCTTATCCACAAACATGAAATGTTGGGCTCATATTGGTTATTGCTTCATGTTAAGTAGAACAATTGATTCTTCATGGAAAGGTAGTGCTGGCACAGAGGTATCAATCAAAATTCAAGTCTCTAAGTCTCAGCAGTGTTAGCACGTGGGATCCAGAAGAATGTGTCAAAAGAATCAGCATGCCTTTGCCCTTCATTATATAGTAATAAAGAAGAATTTCTGAATCTGTATCTGACTTGTTCTTCTTTCTTTTTTCTCCCCAAAACAGGGTGACAGAATATACGTGCACCAACTTACACAAACCAAGTATTTAAGACAGCAGAAAGCTGATTATAATACTGTGATCTGTCAGCACTCCAGAGATCTTATCACAGTTTGTAGTTGCTAATTCAGGCTCAGAAACCCCGGTGAGATAGGCTGGAGCCAGTATTTTCATTTTCAAATACGAGTAAACAGAGACAGAGTGAGAGGTCATGGCTCATGGAGTATCTCTTCAGGAAGACATCTTAGAAACGTGGCACTGCTGCCTGAAAGCAGACTGGTTAATGAAGGCCTGTGCCCCATTCTCACAGAACTCCAGAACAGTGTGCCTGCTGAGCTTAAGGGTCTTGGTCACACGTGGGCAGTTCCACCACCACATAAGTCATAGGAAGGTATAAAATTTCTTTGGCATGAATTCACATCATTCCCAGGGCATACATTAGTCACTTCTATTAAAAACACTGTCTCCCTCTTGCTTAATTGCACTAAAACCGTTGTGTCCTTTCTTCAGGACATCAAAGGAATAAAAAAAGCAGTAAGTAATTCTGGAGGCAGGGATGCTGGTGTTTGGGTGTCCTATACCCATTAGAGAATCAGGACAATCTATTAATGCTGTCACAGTGAAAATACAGCTCTCCTTCAAATGCTTTACAATCACAAAGAGAGCTGTTTTTAGTGCTTGGTTACATATTCCTTTTAATAGAATTTTTCTTTTTTGCTTGTTAGCCAAGAAGAGGAATGTTTCAGATTACTGCTATCCCCCGCAGTTTTCCATGTTCTCCCAGGGAGGTGACTGTATCCAGGAGGCAAATGAAACCTGCTTTGGTTCTCTCTAAATATTTGAGTACCCGGGATTCCCTTCGAGGGGTTTTTAATTTAGCTGCCTCTCCTGCATATACATTTCAGCAGATTTAAGAAGCTCATCCTACTTTCCCCCTGAGAATACTCAGATAGTCAAGTATCTGATTTATCATGACAGTGTAGAAGACAAGCACTTTTCCACGTTCAGTTCAAGACACCTTTGCAGTCTTTCTTCTCCTGAACCTTCACATTCATCCTAGCCTTGTAGAGCTGTAATTTGGGAAAACTAATACCATGGACACGACTGTGCAGTCACCTCTCTGTTTTCTGGGATTGGATTATTCAGATTGTGTTTATCTCTGGTATGGCTGTAGGGGGACTTGGCTCTGATACAATTCCTGGTATTGCTTAGGTGGAGAACAACGACACACCACTGAGAGGCTTGGAAATCACAGAGCTGATCTGTGTTGCTTGGAGCCCCCACTGTAAACCTTAGATTCAAAGTCCCTCAGTGCCTGTGCCACACTGGCAGGACCAGGTGGGCTGTCAGGAATGGCATGCAGGAACAACTTCCAGAGCAGTGAGACTGAGTACAGCTGTGCACAGCAGCCCTGTGCAAGCAGGATCTGGGTTAGCGCTGTGCAGAACCACTGCCTGTGCACTGCAGCTCTGTGCTCCAGGTTCCAGATTCCAGGGCTTGTTTGTTCAAGGCATGGTGCAGCTGCAGGCCCAGACTCAGCCTAGCACTGTGCTGCATTAGTGAAGCCTCTCTGGAAGACTGGGAATGCCAGTGTGACAGAAGAGCCAGCCTAGCTCTGAAACAGGCAGCTACCAGGCTCAACTGAATGCAGCCCCACACTGGACACAGACATTGTGTTCATTTTACTGTGCTCTCAGGTGTTGTCCATTACCTTTGATAAGGGAGATTCTGCTATAGGATCTCTCTCCCATCTCTTATCCAACAGTATTTATGTGCATGGGAAGAACAAATGTGGATGAGATTTGCAAATTGCCAAACTCTGCAACTGTCACAGCTCAGTATCCACGTTTCCATTCTTAGTTGAATACATTTCACAAGAGATTCTAAAGATGCCCAGGCACAACTTTATCAAGCACAGCTTCATTCTTGGCTCATTTGTTGCCTCTGATGTTTTACTTATTTACACACAGATAAGATCAACAGATTCAGCCTAGAGCAGCACCTGTCTCACATTTCCAAGAGGCTAGGGAGTGCCCAGGCAGCCTGCCAAGGCTGAGTGTGCTACAGGAGAGGCCACCTGACACAGAGGAAAATTGACTGGTTTCTCTAGCAGGAGTGCTAAATTAATTAACTGTGGTTTGTAATAAATCTGGTATGCTTTGGACATTTAATGCTCAAGAAAAACAACACTTTGGAGGGAAATAACAGTAAATAATTATTAGGACTAGCCGATTATGACTACCATTTCTGTACTTCTAGCTCTATTCCCAAGTCCCTGGCTGTCATTTTTGCACCATTGGTGTGTGAGATTTTCTTCAAGCTGATTTAACAGAAAGTATATTTGCACATTTCATTTCACTTCAGTTTTTCCAAAACTAAGCTTCTTTCAGGTTTTTGGCTTCCTGCACCTGATTTTTGTCACAGCTTCTAATTTTTTTCTTTGTTTTGGCTGAGATACAAAAATTGAGATTCTGAGTAACTTTGCTTATTGAGGTTCCATTTTTTGAAAGAACCAAGAAATAATTCAGTTTTCTTAATGGAAAATTCTACTGGCTGTTTTCCTTTTTAATACCTCTTCCACCTTTTTCTTAAGGATCTGTACTGCCCTTTTTATTTGTTCTAGTTCTCCACATGTTTTTTTCCTTCTACTTTTTCTTACTTTCTGCTCCTCTAACCTTTCATTTTCCCTTTCTTTCCAGCTTCTCTCTACTGTGGAGCACAAGCGCCTGTTCCCTGCAGTCCTGCAGGGTTTTTCTCTTGCCATGCTTTGTTTGAAAAGCTTTCCACCTTTAAAATGGCTTCCACCTTTAGAGCAGTCTTAGTGTTAGCCTTAATATCTGAACATAGCATGGGGTTTTGAGTGTTTCAATTTGACTGTTCTCTGCACTCTCTCCTCTTTCTGCGTGCCATTCTCCAGTACTGTCCTGAATTCCTGGACAAGCTGTGAGGATGCATGTTTATTCAGAAGTTTCACTTCAGAGGTGAAGTAAATGTCATGGTTTGCTGAGACTTATAGGAAGTTTTGAGGTGGTTATTAGCTGATTAATAATCACAGGAGAATGAATAAAGTCCATAGACAAATCACTGTCCTGCCAGTACCATCCAGCAGGCTGGGAAACCCATCTGAATGCAGAGATATGTACTAAGATTCACCAAAAAGGGCATTTCAGGAGGAGTGTTTAAAACAAAAACTATGTTTTGGAAAATAAAATTTTCATCAGAAAAATGTAAGCCTGTAACTTTCCATCTGCAGTCAAATTACAGTCAGGCAAGATCGTCTACATGCCTGCAGGGACCTGTTTGGTAGTCAGAAATGGAAGTTTATTTTTTGTTTCATTCTTGAACTTATTAAAATGAGGCCCAGATTTATCATTTTTGAGCTTGTATCCTACAGAGAATTTAAACTGTCCTATAGCCATGGATTATAAATCCCTGACCCGACATGGTAGTGAGTGATTCTTGTTTGCTCCTTCCCTGCTACAATCATTAGAGAAGTGTTTTCTCTTGATCAGAGGCCACAAAATGGATTCCTACAGTTCTCAGGCTAGCCAGCGAGTTAGTTAGCCTGTTCTCTTTCTGTCATCAAAAGAGTTGTGTAGAATGATCAAAAACAGGCCATGAACATGGAGAACAGTGCAATTACTTCAAATCCATATTTTTACCAGCTGTTAATCATGCCAGCAGTTTCCTCCCTCTCTGCTTCATATGCTGAGCCTCCTCGTTTCCTTTAATCATTAATTAGAGCACTTTTCAAGCAAAAAGATTCTCAAAAACTCCAAGGCCCCTCTGAATTTAGTGATTGCCAGCCCTGTCAGCCTTTCAGCAAAGTTTAGTTGTTATGTTTTATCAACTCCATTCACAGTAAAACAGTTTATCACTGCATTGATCCTTGCTGGTTTTATTATGGGATAGCCACTTTCCTGACACATAGTAGAGCCAAAGGGACACTTGCACCAAAGACATGTCATAAAGGGATTGCACAAAAGAGCAACAGCAAGAACCAGAAAGGAGGAGACAAAAATGTGCAGAGCTTAGGATTTATTAATTTAGGATACCCCATTTCACATGTTGCTTTTTCCTCCCTCTCTCATCAGTTTTTTCCCTTAACATAGGTGTTCCTTCCTGCCCACCTAAATTGTAAGTCTGATGTCCCAGACTGAATTTAGTTGTGCTATTTTGTACAAACACATCAGGCTGAGCATCAGTATAAATACAGTGACTTCTGTGTTTTGCTTTTTTTGCATAGTGAAGCCTTTAATCTTGGTTATCTACATCGTGCTGCTAAAGGGAAATTTAGACAAAACAGTAATTGAAACACAGATGTACCACAGTGAAATATGAAAGACAGCTGTTACAATCTCTTTTGCCTCAAGGTATGAATGAAAAACATCCCAAAATTCTAAGGTAAATATGTTATGTGGTAGGATACTTGCAGCAAATTTTGAGGAAAGGCCTCCTGGGATGGAATATTCTAGCTGCTTTCTCTAAATATAAAACTACAATGAAAACAAAATCTGTCTTCTACAGAGACAACACTATTCTATGGTTTCTCTTTTTATATAACAGACATTTGGAAAAGTTCCTTTAAATCCATAATCCACTCTGTAGGTGGATTATTATGAAACGAACTTATTTTCATTTAGAATCATATAACCATTTAGGTTGGAAGGGACCTCTAAGATCATCGAGTCTAACCATTAACCCAGCGCTGCTGGTTCCCCACTAACCCTGAGTGCCACATCTACACATCTTCTAAATACCTCCAGGGATGGTGACTCCACTGCTTCCCTGAGCAGCCTGTTCCCATACTTGACAACCCTTTTGGTGAAGGAATTTTCCCTAATGTGTAATCTAAACCTCCCCTGGAGCAACTTAAGACCATTTCCTCTCTTTCTATCACTTGTTACTTGGGAACAGAGACTGACTCCCATCTCACTTTGTTTTCTCACTTTCACCTCACATCTCTTTATTTTTTTTGTGACCTTGCCTATTGAAATTAGATTTCAAGTTCCTTGAGACAGGAATCCCATATTATGCAACATAGAGATCTTTAGAATACACTGAGCTGACTTTAAAAACACCTTAAAAAGAAGAAAACATAACATGGCAGCGATTCTGAATTTCATGGGCCTCCATTATTGCACATCTCCACCAGTTTTTACTTCTCATACAAAGGATTTTGCATTAGACTTGGAATTAAAGATTCCATGTGGGCAAACTGGGAGCAAAGGCTATACTCATAATGTTCTTACATTTTAGTTTCACAGACCTCCGTCACTCACATAATTAAAGACCAATCTCCCCACCCAGCTAACCAATCAGGTCACCATAGACATCACTAAAGTCATTAGCTCAGGAAGGTTTTTATCATGCTTCTTGCTTATTTAAAGATCCCTTTGTCTTGTGAAAATACCAGCTCTTTGGGGAAGAGGTTGCCTTCAAGCCACTTCTCAGACACCTAGCTTTGCTGTTGCTGAGACACTGATACCTCCTTCTGCTTTTGCATGGGGCCTTTACATTCTAAGCTTTTTTCTGAACTTCTACATTATAGAAACTCATATTGATTCAGTCACAGAGTTTAATGTTACAATCTTAATTTACCATGCCCATTCTTAAGTGTGGGTGGTGCCCATGGCTATGGTACCTGAGTGCCCAGGCAGACAACAACAACAGTTTTACTGGTGAGTAATAGAGTAAATCAGATAATCATGTAGTTTTGGGATCAGAAGTGTTTCTCAAATCTGCACTGGCTGTGCCACTCTGTTGATTGTTCTTACCAGAGCTCATTTTCCAGGTGACATGAGACAGGAAAGAAGCAGAAAGAATTTCTGAAAAATCATTGCATTCTTGGTCTCTGGGCAATGATGACAGCAGCACAAATCGACCTTATATATCACTGATGATCACTCCCCATAAATACAAGCAATTCAGTAAAGCAGCTGATATTGCAGCTTCTTTGGTAAAACTCTGTGATTCAGTGTGTAACACACAGCACTTACTGTGTAACTTCACTACAGAACTCCTCCAGGATTTATGGTGGTTCAAAGCATGTGAGAACATTGCCAGACACTGTGACTTGGATAACTTAACTGTGGATAAATATAAGCCTTTGTATTTACTTGGTTTAGCTACTTTATTGGAGCTTTGATATGTATTTGCCAGTTAGCTGAGAGACTTGGGGAGCTGGATCAAAGAAAGCTCTTGTGTGTGTGTCTGTGTGCATCTGCGTTTTTTGTACATACACATGCCTAGATTCATACATACATAACCTTACCAGTATAAAAAAGTGGGTGAAGAGTCTTCCGGTCTGTCTAGACTTCCATGGTGGAAGTACTTGTTCAATCAATATCTATGACCAGTTCATTCATCTCAGAAAAATACCCTGGAGTTTGTTTTTTTTTAAATTGTTCTATTAATCTACTATTTCTATTTTCATACTACTGTGTACTTGATGCTTTAGAGGTGTAAAGTACTAATAGAGTATAGGAAGTACCTATAAATACTACATATGCCACAGACCTTAGACTATATCCTTCCTGATTTACAGCCTTTCAGTACACACCATCTGTCTGATTTTGACTAACAAGGGGAGGGAGAAAGGAAGAGTGGACTTGGGGGTTGAAGGACAGAATATTATAACTGTTCACATATTTTATGTTTTGAAAACAAAGGCAGATAGGTTAATAAGATTCTCATGCTAATGTTGTTTGTTACCATTAATTAATCTTAATGATTTGCATGCACTGTACCTCTCAAAATCACAGTGACATCTTTCACAGTGCTGCTTTCCAGCATCTGATACCATTGTAATAAGACTTTATATGAAACTCCTTTATTACCGTGGCTAAGGATATAAAAATCTAACTTTATATGAAACTCCTTTATTACTGTGGCTAAGGATATAAAAATCTATACATCTGTTAGATGTATAAATTGAATAAATCAAATTACGTAAATTGAATAAATCAAATTACGCAGTGCACTGATGTGTCTACTGGGAACTGGAAAAAGCAGCATCTACTTTGGTCTGGGTTTATTTTTCCACTTTGGTTCCAGCTGGAAACCATTGCATAGGAGCAGCATGTTGCTTGTATCCTGAAGAGTCCCACTGAGTCTGCATTTCTTTGGACTCTGTTTCAAGATTTTTTAGGATGCTTTTCTGACTCATGCTGCCCTCTGCAAGGTGACCCTTAAGCACGCTGATGCACCTGTTCTCTCCCAGTATGATGATGTGAAAAGTCATGGTCTTCAGGGTAAGGTGAAACAGCAGGAAAAGTGCTTTATGATGCACAACAGGGGTTTGGGGGTTTTATTGTCATTTTACTAAAAATCTACTGAGCACCTAGATAGATTTGACTTGCCAATATCAACAAGATACACTTATATTTTGATACTGAATGGGTGGAACTATGATGCAGTCCTACATTACTGTAATAGCTCAGCAAAGATCCTTGAGCATGTTGCATGTTTTGAATTTGCTGTAATGGAAGAAAATATTTCTGGTCACTTCCTGAGGAGGGGATATTGCTTTACCATGATTCCCCAAGCTTTGCCATGAAAATCAAGTCATAGTCAGCTGTTGGCAGTAGGAAGTCAAAGCTGACCAAACACTCTAATATATGATGCCTTCTGTTTGCTCTTCAGTGTTTCTACAGGTTTCAGTATTCAGATATTCAACTTTAACAGCCTTTCCCAATATAACATAGAGTCCCTGATGCATCCCTAACTAGGGAGGATGATTAGATGAGCCAGGCACACAGTGCTGTTCCACTAAGGGTAGTCTCTGTGGCAAATCTTCGAAAAGGAAAAGATAAACTCCCACTGGAATACACAAAGAACCACTAACCATATGGGGATTGTGATGTTGAATATATCAGAGAAATCAAGAAAAAATATATCTCAGGATAAGTCACCATATGGCAGACATCAGCAAGGCTTAGATATTCTCCTCAGCTTGGGCTGTTTCTTGCACAGGTCACAGATAAAACCCAATAATACCAGGAAAAAAAAAAAAGGAAATATCAAAGTCTGCCCATGAGTTAAAAGCATCTCAATATGTGGGCACAGTACATAATCCATGGAGCAAAATAAGCAGTGTAACATATTGCCAGCTGACACTTCCAACACCTCATTGCACACAGGGGTACAGCCATCTCAGTTCCCTCTGCCTGCAGCCTGGTCTCTGACTACCACTATGGGAACCATGAAGAGAAAAGGAAATCTGACCTCACACTGCAGGACAAACAGTCATCACGTGAGGAGATAATTAGAATTTCTCTTTGCCTGAATCTTATACCATGCTGATTACCACAGTTTCTGAAAACGCACTCAAAACAAAAATTAAACTTCTTTTTTGTCTCCCCCCTACCCTGCATGTTTTCTCAGGAATTGCTTCCTGACTGTCTTCTGTCCAGGACCACTCAAATTATGTATGTTTTAGGGAATGTTTCCCTTCAGTTGAAACATCAGACACCAGTCCTTGACAGCAGCGATGGAACTGATTTGACAGAGCTAGGGATGTGTGACGGCATCTTTGCCAGCAATAGTTTCCCTCCCTTTCTGGAGGCAGCTCATGTATGTACAAACTGGTCAAATTTGTTTTGTAATGCACTGGTCTATCGCTTTGGGAAAGTGAGTTAGCAATTTCCAAGGTAATTCCCCAATTTTCCTGCCAAGAGCTCTGACAGGACCCCCCAGGGAAAGAATCATTAAGCAAACATCTGTCTACTTCCTATCTGTCAACATCACAACAGCTTCAGAAGAGGGGACTGACACGAAGGACCTGCCAGCTTTACCAGAGCCCACATTCTGAGGCTGCTGAGATTAGCAGAAACTCTGTCTCAACAGTGATAAAGACCCAGCGAGATACTTAACTGCACAAAGTAGTGAATTGCTGTTTTCCTAAATGTATTTTGATTGCCTTGATACAATATATGTCAATTTTTACAATAAAAATCTCCCTTGAGAACCTGCTGCAGAATTAGCGTTGTCACCTGTCTGGTGATGATACATTGTATTGTCAGCTTGTCAAAATGATTAAGTGAACAAGAAAACCAAATTTTTAGCCCTTTCTTGATAAATTAAGAGCAGAAGGGGTTTTCCTTCTGTTTGTCAGCATCTGCTATGTTTTAGTAGTTTGGCTTTGATGGTGGAGGGAAAAGGAAAAACAATGGGGAGAAAGACAGGCAAGGAAACCCATTAATCTTGAGAAAAACAAGACTCTGATCTGCCCGTCAACATTAAGATTAAAATCACTCAAAAAATGGGCAATTTTATTTTCACTTAAGAGGAAAATGTTTTAACAACTTGCTACTTCACATTCTCAGAAGAACAATCTACAAAACACCTGTTACCTAATAGCTTCTAGAATATTTTCAGGGGAACAGAATAAGTTACTTATCTTCCTTGACACAAAATGGGCCAGCCAACAATCCCAAACTACACCTGAAATAGCACTTTTGCACAGTACCCAGCAGAGAATATTTTCATAAGTTAGATGACGACCAAAACTGTGATCTTATGTCACCAAGGAGGTGCTGCAAGTGATATTAGTGACAGAGACTGTACTGTAGTTACCTTGGCACAAACTTGTAATCAAGTTGAAAATAATATTTTGGATGTAGATATTACAGATGCATCTTAATGGAATAAAATTTGATACAGGACTGCTTCAGGCAACCATGAGCATTCTCTGTGGTGTCTTAGCAGAAGGCACATAAATCTATGTCTTGCCCAACAGCGTGGTCGATTTGGCCTGCCCACTACTGCAATCAGTGGAGACAATTTGAAATAATATTCAATATGCCTAATACAGGTATCTGCCAACTTCAAAGTTCAGGCTACGTAGTCAGGATTTCACAGCCTTGGAAAGCAGATGATTTAAATTATTTTGTCATCTCTTGACCTTAGAAACTATTACAAGTAGACATACCAGCCTTTCCTCTTGGTCAACTGGCTGTTGTAGCACTGAATATTCATGTTTCATCAGCTCCTATCTCTGTCAGAGAGGAAAAAATCCTTGCAATTTTTACAAGAGCATCTCCTTGACTATGGATCATATGATAGCCTAAAGTGAAGTGCCAGGACCTTTCATGAGCTGCTTCATATACATAAATCTGACTAAAGGATCATTTTCTTAAGACGAATAATAAGCTGGCTTCCTGTTTTCTTACCCCACTGAGAGAATATCTGAAATGTGTAATGGTTAAGCTTAGAAATCATAGCATTGAAGTTATTGGGACAGTAATTTCCCTGAACAGCTACCACTGGGAGCAGTTCAGAGTTAATACTTGGAAAACAAGAAAGAAAATGCCCTTGGAGTATCAGTAAACTTGTGGCTTGTGTTTCTGAGCCTGCCAGTTTTAACAATGACATGAAGGGAAAACAAGATCCTCTTAGAGCAGATGTTTTATTTACCCTGGTACAAGAACCCCCACATGTTGGGCCATCACCCAAACAGCTGTGTGCCAGTGTGAGAGACAGTGGAAGTTCTTAAATACACCCTCAGTCAAGCCTGAATCTGGCAAATGCTAGAAGATTACAGGATTTCTTGCTATAAGTCATGGGGCCTAGTCTAGTTTGAAACAAAAAGAAAGGTCAGTTTAATGGGGAATTCTGATCTCATAAAATATGCAGGATAACACACATATGCTTATATTACTGCTCCTCGTTCTAGAAAAGTAGGAAGAACACTGGACTCACTGTCTGTTCTAATCAGGAGCTAACACTAAATCACAATTGTGCCACAACTTTCCCCAGTTAGTTTTCAAGGCTTTTAAAGTACTAATCCTGTATTCAGTGCTCTCTGCCCAAATACTTCCCCCACAGGTCGGCAGCTGGGAGTGATGCTTTTGGCAAGAGAGCTACTGGCATTTCCCACCATTTAAATAAATACTTGTACCAAACCTGTATGAGAATGTGGACAAAGAAAATATCTGTGTAGTAATTATTTGCTTTATTCCCCTTTCTGTAGAACTTGAGAGCTGGGGAACAGAACTGTCACTGGCAGAAAGCCCTTCAGACTGGAGCCACAGAAGGGTGAAAGCTGCTGGGAGCAGGACAGCAAAGCAGGACCATTAAACATATGGGAGAAGAGTTAACTGTACACATCAACTGGAAAGCTGTTGACTGGGAATATGTGAACATCCCTACTGTTATTTCCTGTGTTTGTGCAGAAAACCACATTTCTTCTAACAGCCTCAATTGCAAAGCTGTGCTTTTTTATTCCCCTACTAAAGTTTAACCAGGACAGTACTAAGACAGCATTAAAAGCATGGGGAATTGCTTTCCTTGTCCAATCACTTCCAAAGGTAGCCATTCCCATCTGGTATTACCATTAATAACCAGATAAATCACAATGTAACTATAATGTAAGTTTATATAATAGTAGCAAACTTCTACTAACATTATATAGCTTAGAACATGGCTAAAAGATCATTGTGACATATGTTCCATTTATATTAATAAACCCCCATTTATCTGTTTATTAATAGTGAAACTTTAGCTTAGAAACACATCTATAACATAAAGCATCACCTCCATTATGTGATACTGAAGTCTGAGCAGTGTAAGTAGCAATAAAACCATACTATGTCAGCACCTTGGCAAAAATATCTTTTCACCCAGCGGCTGATAACAAAATGTGATAATGTCACATCTGAATTAAAACAACAAGGATATTTATGCAGAGGTTTAGCAGAGAGCATTCAGCATAAAGAACACACCTGACAGAAACAGATCTATTTCTACCACATTCTTCTTTCTTAAAATACACATTGTAAGTGTTCATTTCATTAGGCTGCTGGAAAGCAAGACCTTTTCAGATCCTTATAGCGGCATCAGTTGAACACATTGCAATGATGGATTGATAGTAATTTGCCTTGTAAACAGAATGCACTTATAGACCTGTACCAGGCAGCCTCAGCTGTGCCTTAAGCAAATTTCTAATACTCTTACCATGCCCTTCATTGATATGTACATTTGTCAGCGCATGATCTCTTCGTACGTGTGCCTAATGAAACCATTAAATCAAGCTGCAAAATGGCTATTTATCAAAAAGTAAATACTTCTGAACAGAGCCCAGACTTCGTCTCATGCATCTCCAAGGCAAGGGCAATTAGGAGTAATTGTTGCTAGAATCACTTTCACATGGTTTTTAAGCAGCAATCCTGGAACCTGTGACAAAGCTTACTACCTAAGGATACAACAGCCCATATTTTCAAAGCTCACACATTCTCTGTATCTCATTTGGGATCTCTCATTAGCAAAGCGTGTGCATGAGCACAGATGATTTGCTGGTGGCCATTTGCATGAATCAGGTGTGCAGAAATATGTGTGAGCATGCATCACCTACAAGGCAAAGAGGTTTTTGTATTAAATAAGCACAGCTGTGTCTCAGTGTCTGCTCTTGCCCATACATGAGCACCAGGCAGTAGATCCAACTATTTGAGAGTTCCCGAGGCATGAGGGAGTGGCTAAGGGTAGATCAGGGAGGGTGGACTGGAAAGCAGTTACACCTCCATGAGGATTTTAGCCCAGAGAACAGGAGGCTCAGGGGAGACCTTATAGCTCTCTGCAACCCCTGAAAAGAGGGTGTAGCTGGGTGAGGATCAGCCTCTTCCCCCCGACAAACAGTGCCAGGATGAGACACAGCCTCAGGCTGTGCCAGGGGAGGTTCAGGTTGGACCTCAGGGAGAATTTCTCCACAGAACAGTTGATTCAACATTGGAATGGACAGCCCAGAGAAGCGGTGGAGTCACCATCCCTGAAGATGTTTGAGAAATGACTGGAAATGGCATTTAATGCCATTATCTATTTAAGAAGGTGGTGTTCAGTCAATGATCTCAGAGATCTTTTCTCATCTGAGTCTGGTTCTGAGGATGACCAAAGCCCTTGGCTATTCTATAGCTGTGCCTCCCTGGCTGGGGCAGGTTCCTCCCTTACATACAGCACATGCAGGTGTCCAGCAGCAGCTTGTGTCTTCTACAAACCACACCACAAGTGTGAGTGAAGGACTATGAATGAAACTGGGGACTGACAAGCAAGTCTCAGGTAGAAGCACACATATGACCTGGTAGATGGGAAAATGTAAAAGCTACTGCACAGTGCACAGAAGGGTGACTCCTCTTCATTACCTCCTCAAGAGACACACAATGGGAACACTAAGGATGGCTTTGTAGAAGAGATAATTAACTAACAAATACATTTAGTGCCTTGAAGAAGTGAATGAACACAAGGATACCAGTGATCTAGTGGGTATATTTAGGTTTCCAAAAGATACCCAGTTGTCATAGGGTGTAGAATGTCCCCTCACAAAAAATAATATTCAGACAATAGAAAACCAAACATACCTTTTATATTATAAAAACACTTCCTTCATGCCAACTTGATTTTATTCCAGAGATGGTGATATTTCTGTGCTAAGAATACCACTATCTCCCTTACACACATGCTGTGAACATTCACATCTGAAAACATGGAGGCATTTGATCAAGCAGAGCTGCAGATGCGTTTCCATGCTCACATTGAGAACAACCAGTCCGTGTCCTCTGCAGGCCACAAGGGTTCCTGTGCAATCACACAGTCTGTTGCTGAGGGAGGGGGGAAGATTTGTGAATATTTCAGTTTCTCCCTGAGTCATGCAGTCCTCAAGGAAAAACACTTAGCAATTTAACCATCAACCTTCAAGTTAATGTTTACCACCTTCAAAAGCAGACAAGGAGCAGTCTTTCATAAACAGGACTAAAGGGGGCACTGCACAGACCAGGCACTTCCCAATGACTTGGCCGCAACAAGAAGTACTTCTGTGATGTGTCTACTCTTATTAACAGGGATATGCTTTTATCTCTATACCTCAGTTCTTGTTTTTGAGGAAAAACCCGCACTCTTCCAGCTGCAGAAGGTTGGCATATTATTGGATGAGAAAAAGGGAAAGAGAATGGCAAAGCATGAAAATACAGACTCAAAATTTTATACGATTATTTCTTTTTTGCCTTGAGCTATAAGGCAACCATTGCCTACTTTCCAGGATGTTTAATTTAATTAACACAGCCTACAAGGATATTTAAGCAGCAGTTAATAGAGTATAAAATACAAAATGAATTAGCAACAAAAACGTCCTGTTTTTGTGCATTTTGCTTTGCATTGTAAAGATAAAATGATGGTGATTTGATCGGTATCTGGTCTTACTGAAATGATATGTCATGGTGTTTTAAGCTTCAATTGCCACTGCTCAAGCAAGCGAGCCCATCACTTAGAATTAGAAACAACTTTGAAATAAATCCTCAGGCTGTAGCAGAGGCAGTGCTGACAGCACTCCACTACTGCTTGGAAAGGCAGCTCTGTATTTCCACTTCAGTCTCCACTCTCTTCATGAGCCCTCCCTGCTGATGATTTTGCCTAAGCACAAAGACAAACTGGACCCTTACCAGAGCAAGGAGAAAGAATATTTCTTCTTAGCTTTGTTCTCATCCTACCGGTTTTCCTCTCCTCTAAGATTTTTTTAATGTGTTTTTTCTTGTTGTTTAATATATCCAGCCCTCATTACAAACTGCATTATCTTGAACACAATCAAAATTTTTCTGAGGGCTGCAATGCAAATTTCCCAAAGGCCTCAAGAGGCCTCTGATTTGTCAAGACGGTAAAGTCATTGACTCTCTTTTTAACTTGGACACATAGCATGGGAATGCAGATGGCTCCAGCATGAGCTTCTTCTCATTGACTGGGTTATACTGCTTTCTGCCTGGCTTTCAGCCTGTACCTTATTATGCACACATCGCTTCAAAAGTAAGGCTTCCTCACCTCACTATTTCCACCCGTGTCACAATCTGGCAGCTGAGCTGAGTGGCAGCTTATGCTTCAGAATCTACACATCTGCTTCTTAAAATGAACAGGAGGATCTGAAACTTAAAAAAATTCTCATTTTTATTCTCAGAATCTAACAATAACTGTCAAACATATTTACTATTGTATGACTAACCAAAGCACAAAAGAAATTAGATTTAATTACATTATGGCATTGTATGGTTTGCTGTGGTACCTCAGTTTCATCTTACAACTTAGTACCATCTTTTTTTGAGTTTGACCTCTCCACTTTCTAGGTACTTTTATGAAGAAACTAGCACGACATACAAATGTTTAGAAGATTACATGATGGAGGAATGTAGCATAGCTACAGAGAGAGACTGGAGAACAGTCACTGCTTTAGGGCATGAGGTTCTGAAAGATGGGCAAGGCTCACAAAAATTCTGTTTGATATGTGAGGCTGATAAGCCAGGAAGATAAAGGTCTAATACTCATTAATCAAACATTCAATGCTCCCATCTTTCATGGTAGTCTGATGGGTTTATCAGCTAAAAACCTCTGAAAAATTAAGCCTTTTTCGGTTTTTAGGAAACAGAATCCCAAGTCTCACAATATTAGTCCACTTTTTTTTTGTGAAATAAAGTGAAATACTGATTCATGCACTTCATCCAGAGAGTGTAGCAGCACGTAATGGTAGCAACACCCAGCACCTGTTGGTCCAGACATTTGCAGTAGTGGATGCCTGGTGGCCTGGAATCACAGTGAAAATCACCCCCATTTTCAATGTTGATATTAAGACTGTGTTGTTATGAGTTATGAGTTATATATCAATGATGGGGTTATTAACTGCCTTGATCTGATGAGAAATCAATACAGTTCTGCCCAAAGTCTTCTATTCACACATGCAATATATGAGCAGCATCAGACAGGTTCTAACATTAAGTTAACAAAACTACAGACAAGCAGTGAAGCACAAAAGATCACTTTATTTTCCAAATCACACCTCTCTCATTCTTGAAAAGGTGTATTTCTAATTGTTACTATTTTAAATATATTCTATATTTTCCTGTGAAGTTAAATACTTTGAAGAAGAATCCCCAAAGAAATAAATACCAAGCACAACAGTTTCACTTTATTATTTGCTTTGAGCATTGTCTGGTCCTGCATCCACTCTGGCACTCTGCTGCTCTTTGAAACTGTAAAAATCCACAGCCAGCCTTCCTTGTGTGCCACAGCCCTCTGCTTATCAGCTGTTAATACAAACTGTTAATACAATGCCAGAGCATGCACAAAATAGCTTACAGCAGTTTAATAATTCTAAAACTTTTGTTACAAATACACACATTGCTACTAAGAAAATAATTGGGATGCTTCTTTTTCTGGATGCTCATAGAAAATTCCATGTTACAAAATGCTTGTTTGATGATATGCATGTCTGCTGGTGAAAAGGAAATCAGTACTAACGAAGTCTGTTTAATGGATAACTTACAAAACCAGACAATTCCCAAAGTTATCAACTGGATCACTGCAGCACAATCTGCAACCACCATTTAACCTGAAACCTAATTAGCCCAAAGGGTCGGTAATGCGTATCTGCAACAGTATAAAATGACAATAAAATGACACCAGGGTCATCAGAACACACCATGTGGGGTTTATTCTCATATGATGAGCACAGTCCAATGCGATAGCATGGATCCTGCAGCCAGGGATGGAGGCCTGATGATGCAGTTTTATGATGCTTGTCACGATGATGGAGAGGTGGAAGTTGTCCAGTGCAGGCAGCATCATGTCCCTTCAAAGAGAAAGTTGGAGCACTTCCCATACCAGAAGTTGTGCTCCTGAAAAGCTTTTCTTGAAAGAGGTATCAGCGAGAGCCTGAACAGGTGTGGCTGTGAATTCATCGCAATTACATGTCTCACTTGGGACCACGCTCCTGAAAACGCCATCAGGGTCTGGCAGGCCGGTTTTGCTACATACACATGCACTTAAAGAACATTCCAACATTATGATAGAGGCTAAAAACTGTAGCTGAAACTCGTACCTGTTCACAACAAAGTCTGAGGTAGTTTAGAACCACTCTATGTGAAAGAAGGAAAGGGATTTGATGCACAACAATTTCAAGATACAATTATAATTGCTACAGAGAAGGCAAAGGTAACAGAGTGTAAAATGGATTTAAATTACTGTCTGTCAAGAAAGAGGAGCCACTAACAGAGAATGAGTGAAAAAGTTCACTAAAAGCTAATCTATTTAGCCTGGCTCTGAACATTAACATTCACTTAAAAAAGAAAGCCAAAGACAACACTGACACTGAGCAAAAAGGACAGAACATTTTACGAGAGAATGGACAAAGTTAACAGACAAAACTGTGAAGTAATACTGAACTTCACAAAACAAGTCCGTGTGCTCAGTATGATGTTTCATACGGACAGGTGAAATACCCACACACAGGGACATTGAAAATTATGAATTCTTTCAAGGTTCACTCGTGATGATGCAGTTAACTTAGAAAAGAGCACTTACGTACAATTAATGCCTTGGACAATGCACGACTAGCAAATTGAGTGCATAGCTGGTGTACCATGGTGAGAAGGAAATACTTAAAATTTATATTTAAACTGAAGTTATGTAAGCCAGCATAAATCCTGACCTATTTCCTAAGTCAACAGTAAACTTCTTCCTTATTTTCCTCTTAAGGGTAACAGACTGTAAACAGATCATAGAAGTACAAGGCCCAAATAGTATTTTACACATCCATAGAGAGCCAAATTCAAACATTGCTCACTAGCACTTGACAGCCTAGTGGTAGTTGCCTTTTAGAGTCTGATGTGAATGAAAGGGGATGATTATATTTTGTTCAGCATAGGATAAAGAGGTAAAAGTAAATAATTTTAAAAAATTCCTTAATACATCACAATATGGAGGAAAGTTACAGGGAACACCCCAGCAGCAGTGATATGATGCTATGTAGGGAGGAAAAGAAAAGGAGTAACAAGCAGGTTGGGGAAAGCATGTAGGAGAAAGTAACAGCTGGAAAGACTGGGGACAAACAGAATTAGCTCAGACCACAAGAATTGTATCTCTGTGTTGCTCTTGCCATAAAAACTACTAAAGCCTCACTTCCTGTGTTCTCTTTTAGCACTCATGTTCAGATGAGTGATAGATTCCTTAACAAAATTCCATTTTTAACCGAAAGTAAGGCCATATAGAAACACATCTTTGCAAATAGTCACTCAACTTGCTTAACACGTACGTTTCCATTGCTACATATTCACAGATGCAGCCATGTAATTCCATACCAGTCTTTCTTTCCCCCAAACTCCTCTTTTTGCAACTCCAGCTCTTGCTTTAAGAGATATTTCTAATCTAATCACCCAAGCCTCATGAGCTTTGTATTACTGCATGAAAACATTCATGTAAGTATTTACCTCTCAAAGTGAGTGACACAATTTCTGAAACAGATCCAGATCCTGCAACACCAACACCCTTGTTATTCAAAATGGCAAAAACAAACTCAGAGAACAACCCAAACAGCATCCTGGCCTGTAGAAGCAGAAGAAACCTGCTCCTGTTCTCCAGCAATGTACCTGCCATGATTGTTTCAAAAGCCATTCCTCAGCATGACAAATCTCTATGAGAAATTCCTGAGGAGAATCTTACCATCTTTTAGCAACTGATGATAACTCAAAAATCCAACAGACAGCTATAGAAGATGCCCAAAAGCCAATTCTGTGGCCTGACCATGTTTCAAAAGCATAAGCTGAAAGTTTTGAGTAAAGACAAAAATTTCTTAACATCTGTGGTTAAACACACTTACTGGATTCCAGGTATCAACCACTAATCTTGCTACTTCGCAACCACAGCTCAGGAGTACAGACACAACAGATAGGTGATGTAGACCACAAATTACAGGAATGAAGGAAAGGCTAAACTGGGATTGCTCAGCCTGGAAAAGAGAAGGCTTTGGGATGACCTGACTGTGTCTGTGCAGTACTTAAAGGGAGTCTACAAGAGAGATGGAGATGGATGTTTTACACAGACATGTACAGGCAGGACAAGGGGGAATGGCTTCAAACTGACAGAGAGCAGGTTTAGATTAGGTATTAGGAAGAAATTCTCTACTGTGAGGGTGGTGAGGCACTGGAACAGCTGCCCAGAGAAGTTGCAGATGACCATCCCTGGAAGTGTCCAAGACCAGCTTGGATGGGTCTCTGAGCAACCTGGTCTAGTGAAATGTGCCCCTGTCATGGAAGGGAGGTGGTAACTCGATCTTTGAGGTCCCTTCCAACCCAATCATTCTGTGATTCCCTGATCCCTCTCCAGAAAGACACTGTGATAACTGCTGTTCACCTGGACTACTGGGCACATAGTTTAGACACCCTCATCTGAGCGGTGATACTGTCCAACTCACTTGGTATTTCAGGACTTGGCTGGTATTTTTTGGACACACAGAATTTGTATAAAAGACCATATTAGATTCATTTTGTAAATTCCTCAGACTGCTTAATATAACTGACTGAAATTGTTGATGTGTATCTGTCGATTTTCAGGAGTCAGAGGATTAATTCTGAAAATGATGAGAAACATGTTTTAACTGAGCATCTACACAAAGAGAATAGAAGTGCCAAAATGACCAGTACAAAAAGGATGAATAAAAGTTCATTTTACCAGTAGTGTAGCTTTCCCTCCTCTGTGATAGCCCAGGGCCTAAAGAAGTAAGAGGCACTGGAGAGGCATGTTTACACCTGTGCAGGGTGATGCCACCACTCACTCAAATATTTAGTAATCCAAACTTAAATTCCATTACATTCATGTAAGGAATCAATTATAATTTCTTCAGAACACTGAGTTGCATTATTGTATTAGGCTGCAAGGAACAGTACAAGAAGTACTTCTCTAAAGACTGGCTGTGTGAAAATGGATAATGTCATGGGTGTATGGAGCTCATTCTTCACTTCCACCATCTGGACATGCCCTAGTAATTAAACACATACAGTATGATAAGATGGGTATGTGGTTGCACAGGCAGTCAGAATGTGGGCATATGACAGATACCTGTAGTTTCCTCATACTATGCTGCAGTTTTTAAATTGGGCTTTCTTTATCTAAAGGAAGTTGCAGAGCAATTTTAAAACTTTTCATGTAAGCATTCAAAGACAGACCCAGATTCCACCATGGAATGTGAGTGGGACTTTGTCATTACTTCAGCCAAAGCTTTGCAACAAAAGCTTGGCAAGGGCCAAAAAGACTGCAGGGTTTTTTTTCAGCAGGTAATGGAAGTTCTATGAAGGTTCACTCTGTAAATACTGCAAACCATGGTAGACAAGGTAGCTAGGAGGAATATCTGTGTTCTTCAGACTGCACACATCTTTGAGATGAGCATTTAACTTGCTTTTATTATATATACCTCACTACAGCCAAATCGCCAATATTTAACAACTAGACAAAAACTTTGGACTGGTTCACCTGTACCATTCTTAGACATTTACAGTTTTAAAGCAACCAGCATCCTGCCATATCACAACAGCAGCATTTCATAGCTGCCTGCATAGTTGGTTTTTTTCTTTTTCATTTTGGAGCTTTAGAACATATTCTAAATGCAAGCTAAATAATTAGCTATGGCCTCAATTTTATATATATATATGGATGGATGGATGAGTAAGCAGTCCTAAAACTTGACCCAGGACCTTTACTTCCATATCCTGAACAAAGCTTTGTGGAGCTTCCACATATATATATATGAGTTAACTAGTACAAATGACAACAACAATCAGTTCAGAGAGAACTAACGATTCTAACCTAAACAGAACCATTAACTGAGAGATGGGGATGGAAACCAGGCCTCAAGCATCCTCTGGGATCTACAATTACTTTTGAAGCATGGTTTAATCCTCTGGCAACTGATATGATGATGCACCAGCCTAAACATTTACTCTTGGATACATTAACTCTTACTGGTTCTATCATTTGCTCTACTACTCTAGTCACAACAACAAAATTACCAACGCATTTGCTTGTTCATTTGGTAGCAGACTAACACCTGTCAAAATATAAGCCAATTAATATCTTCATAGATAAATTCAATCTATAGTTTGTGAAATCAAAGTTCTAACCCCTTACTAAGTGTCTCTGAGTGGGCGTCACTTTATAACCAGAACTACGATGACACAACAATCAGACAAGAAAGGCAATAACTTTGTCATCTAATTTTTGCACTGAAAATTTAATTAGACTGAAACAATTACAGACTTCTTTTGCTTTCTTTTATGGAAACTAACTCTCATCAAGTCAGGTACTCAACTGAAAACTCTCTAATGTTGTCATTAGTAAAGATGAAGATGCATTAAACTGAATTTTTCAGCAATGCTGAGAAGCACTGAGCTCTTACATGAGTTGTCATAATGAATAACTTATTTTCATGGAGAAAAGAAGAAAGAAATGAAGCTCTGAAGGAAGAAAACTGCAGTGAAGAAGAGTTCTTACTCTAACAAAATTAGCAATTTCTTCTCTGTATTGTCTTTTACATTAGACTTGCATTAACTTCTCATTGTAATTCCATTTAACAGCCATTTGAACTTGTTTTAAAGCTGATTGGAAAGGGCTTGAAAAGCATCTTGAAAAATTGTAAGCTGCACAATGTTTGCTCACTTCAAAAATTAATTTCCTCAGATAATAATTTTACCCTACATTCTGTGAATAAAAACCCTTTTATTTTCATTTGGAAAAAGTTAACTAAATAAAAAGATTTTAGAAAGGCCTTTGCTGAGCTCTACATGAGTTAAGTCTAAGCCTGAATTCAACCCATGGAAGTAAAATTGAGAAAAGAAGGCTTGGGGAATTTAAAGATGCTGAAGTACCAAATAGAATCAATGGCTCAATATTGTCAGTATAGTTATTTCCATTATGCAGAACTTTTAAGGTCTATTTTATAGATTCTGATTAGAAAGCAATGAGTACCTGGTCTGTTCTGCTCTAACCTTGTTCTAAATAGAATAAGACTGATTACACAGTTCTGAATAATTACAGCATTTCATCACTTTGGTAAACCTTGATACTATGCCATAACAGCACGAGTTAGTTTTCCTAAAAGAAAAAGCAAAGATAAAAAAGAAAAGGGAAAAAAAAACTTCAGAGAAATATACGGGAAGTATATGTGAACTTGGGAGTCAATAAACACACACAATAATTAGAAAGAATGAGAACATTCACACAAAACCACAAATCAGTTTTGTGTTGTATCCTCCTTTGTCACTACTAGTACATTGCTAAGACAATGTTTAAGACAAGAGATCTCTTCTAGGCAATACAGGTAATTAGGGGTGTTTCTTGGGGGGCAGCATTGGAAGACCCAGTGGAGTTCAGCTCTCTGTAAACATTTTAGCTTGAAATAAAGAGGGTAAAGGTTGAAAGTGTGAAGGGCTTGTGGCAGAGCTTGCCTTAAAAGCCTGGGAGCTTACTGGGCTCACCTTGATGCCAGGTTCTCAGAGCAACTCTAAATAAATCAAAGACTCTGAGAAAGGCCAATTGTGACTGAGAAGAAGTCTACTACTAAAGATTGCTATTCACCTGAATGAAGGGACAATGCAAAGTTAGTTTTTCTTTTTATTGATTGATGGGGGTGGGAAACTGAAGGGTCTGTAGGACCTCAAGAGTTTTTGCTTTGGGGATTTCAGATATGTTCATCCAGATTCTTGGCAGAGAGTGAATGTCATTGGAAATAGACATTTCTTTTCCACTATGAGTTACAGGACAAGATCAAACAGATGTTCCATAGGTTATAGCCTACAAGACTTATTTGTATCATAAAAATTAACTGTGCACATCAAAGATTATAAATGGAAAAATTCCATTCTTTCTCCGAGAGCCTAGGCTCAGAACAGATGGCACAATACTTTTTTAGCTTTCTTAACATTCTCTACAATGTTGGCTACTAAATAATAACAGCTAGGAAGTTATGTCCTTTGCTTACCCACAGTCTGAGAAAAGCAGGCTGGTTTGATGGAACTGCAAAGAAAAACCACCACTGCCATACAAGGACTTATCTACCAAAAGCAAGATATGCTCCAGGCATCTCAGTAGTTCCAGCGTGGATTGCAACTGAAAAGGTTTTCTGCTCCTAAAGGGAAAAAAATTCCAACATTTCAGACTTGTACATGAACATGGAAATGCTGCCCTCAGTAGCTGGTCTCAATTCTTCCACGCTCCAAAGGCTGTTAAGCCATAATCAGCCCTGCAGACTGGGAGGTGGCTGGCACATGCAGCATCCTGCCTCAGAACTCTGCACTGTCCAAGGCAGCTGTGGCACATGAATTAGAAGCTTTCTACAGCACAGTGGGCATCCATCTTCACCAGCAGACATTCACAAGTCAGAACACAGCAGTGGGAAGGGAGGGAACTGCATGCAAATGTCAGAATTAACTTGTAATTTGGCAATGAAAAATACTATATTATTATTGATAAAGCCTAATCAATTTTATTTGAAAGAAAAGGGATGCTTTTCTTATTTGAAATATCCTCTGATTCATTGCTACCACTGATTATATTTCTTCTTGGGTTTAGCACAACTAGTACCCAACAGGGAAATTATTTCAAATTAAGCAGTGTGATAAATTAAGATACAATTTGCTATGTTGATATAACTCATTTTATCACTATGGTTATATAATAGAAAACCGTATTTATCCTGCACTAGCTTTGTTTTCTTCTGGCAAGGTTATTTATCACCACAGGAAATTCCAAGTTCATAAAACTGGTTAGCTGACATTTCCAATATAATGTACTTTGTGAGGAGGAGCAAGCATCCTAATCAATTTTGCCAATTACACCAGCATTTGTCTTAATACAAGATCTCTTTATACCATATGGAAAGGCTGGCATGGAGCTCTTCCTAAAAGTCATGCAGATCTGGAGAGTAAGAGATTACATCATCATCAGTGTGAAAACAGAATAAACAAAGTAGCAGGCAATGTAATCCAGACAGATATGGATGGATAATGAATTCTGTGACTGGAAAGTAAGAACCAGATCTTTTACAATACAGTGCAAAAGCGTCACGTTTCATGAAGATGACGAGAAAGGTTAATGCATACACAGCCTTTGAATTTTTAGCTCCAGACTGTAAAACAACTCTTCTTGGAAAAATGTAAATTATCTGCAAATTCGTCTTTTGTTATTTGAACAACTGCTTGTCAGTGACCAGATGGAGTTCCACTTTTCTAAACCAAACATTTTTGATGTTGTGTTGCAAGTTGTCTTAGGCAGGCAGAATTTAAATAATCATCTTCAGGAGTGAAAAAATACAATTTTCTTCAAGATGGATGTTTGATTTAGAAACTTCCTTTGAATTTGTACTTTGAAAAGTCAACTAAGGTCAAGATTAATATAGATACATTAATTAGTTTGTTAATATTATGAATGCTTTTCTTATCATCCCACTGATGAATGAGAGAATTTGCATCTCAGCAGGTAAACATGTCTGATACTTCCTTAATCTACTGTACAGCATTTGCTATAGTCAAAAATAAGAAACTAAGTGGAATACAGAATCAAAATGATTTAGAAAACAGATTACTAGTTACAAAGGAATACGGATGAAGAATCACTTTAAAAATAAAACATATTCTGGACTGATGTGTTCCATAAACATTTTTTTGCTAAGAAAAGCCTCTAGGGAACAAATACTTATTTCATATGCTTTCCATTCTGCTTGAGTAATTTTAGATTTCCACTGTAACTCTGCCTTTTATTCCCTTCTGTTTTCCTTGCCTTGGTTAGATTAGAGAGGTAGGGTGTTAATGGGGTACTTGATGAAGATTGAAGACCTATTTTCTCCCCCCTTGGAGACCAGCCTGATTTGAACATATCGAGGACAGTGCAACAGTCTCTTCATGTCCTTGGGAGAAAGCCTTTACAATTTCAATACTTCCAGCTTTGAGACATGGTCCCCTTCATTCCCAAAGAAAGAAAAGGCGCCAGCACAAGAAGGTTCTGAATAATTTCATAGAATGTCAGTGGGGCTGCAAAAGCTCCCGTTCAACCTCCTTTACGTTGGTGAACATGAGGATGCGAGGTGGATCCAGGAGGGGAACGCAGGGAAGCAGATGCTCGCAGCTCCAACAGGGCAAGACACAAACTACTGTCCACCAGTCCCCACCTCTGTTGTTGCTACTTCCTTACTACTCTCGTCCTTGTGGGTACTGTTTTGTGCTGGGCACTCAAAATGCACACAGTGAAACACCTGGAGAGAACAAAAAAATGAAGATAAAGCAAAACACTTTAATGCTGGCAAAAGCGTGATCAAAGTAAGATGAACTCTACATGGAAGTCTATGTGGAAGTCTGCAGGCCAGATCTATATGGAAGTCTGCAGGCCAGTGACAAAGTCAAAACAGAATGTTTCACCATGAGGTCAAAAAACATTTACTCATGGGCAATAAACATTAGGCAGGGACAACACTGGAGCAAGAGAAGGCCTTCAAATTATGCCAACCTTTATATATAGCACTAAAAATCAGAAAGATGGCTCCAAAACAGATAGGGATATTTGTAAACTTTTCTTTTCTTTGCCAACTAGCAGAAATACTTACTACATGCTATTGAATAATAACAATTATATTAGTAGCCTTAAACACATTTTATGATCTTATCACTTCCTCAAGAGGCTGAATGTTCATGCACACCAGAAATGAAATTTAAATCATTACCAACATGATTCTATTTCAAGATTGCCCTCTGCTGTAATAACAATGGCAGCTCTACAGACATGTCCTGGAGTATGCAGGAAGGCATTCAGAGTGTCCAAGGTGGCTGCTGCTTCATCAGATGAAATATTCCTTTTGCAATAGTGATCATTTTCTGATGATTCAAACAATAACTGGGACCAGTGTGCAGGTGACTGTATCTTAGAGTAAGAGGACCATATGCTTAAGCATTTTTCCAATTTATTTTCTACTTTACTTACTTCTACTTGTTCTTGAAGAGCCTGGGAGGAGAAGGGGGAGGAACTCTTTAAAATTGTTACAAAACCTCTTTCCATATGATTTTGCATTGCTATGAATTGCACAACTTTGCCACATACTAAACTTAAGTATTTTTTACACTGCTTTAAATTTGCTATTTTCCCATGCATTATAGTTTAAAAGCTAAAGCTCGATGATTATGAAATCCTGAATTTTAAACTTATTGTCTTAACTTTGTATACTTTTATGACTTCTTCTATTATTCTTGTCTTAAAAGCTCTTCTCACAAACAAAGGTAATCTCTTATAATCTTAACTGCCCTTTCCCAGACCCTTTCAAATTAATATGGGCAAAATCAAATATCATAAACAAGACATGGATATATTCATACAAGACTACAGAATACTATATTTTCTATCTTTTCCCCAATATAACCTAAAATCCTATTATTCTTTTTGACCATCCCTGCTCAAGTGAACATTGAGCAGACATCTGCACTGACATGTCTGCAGTGGCCCCAGGTCTTTTCTGAGGATGTAGCTAGCTAATTTGAATTATGACAGCATATATAAAATTTATTTAAAAAATCTTCAATCAATGCCTGTTTTTTTTTTTAATCCCCATTATATTTTCTTGTGCCCCTCAGTGTAAGTTTTTTATGCAGATACATTGCAATACATTCTTATATTTCTATATATACGCTCATGCTCACATAAAGATGTATTGCTATGTCTTTATATATACATATATATGAACAGATTACAAATCTGCACAGGCACTCACACATAGACACATGTGCACAAAATGGTTTTCCTCTGCATTTCTTCTGTTTCTTTCCTAAAGCTGAACTAATTCCTATACTGGCATGCATTCTCTCCATCTGTTACAGTTCTTGAGAAGCCAATTTTTGTATTTATCTACACTTCTAGAGAAGTCCCTTTTGTACTCATTCCACTCCTCTGTTTTTCAAGTAACAGCTATTGTAATTTTTCCAGCTGCACTTTTCAGGATAAGGCCTTGCAGAAAAGAACATTCTCTCATCTGTAAGATGCTGCTTTCCTTGAAAGGAAGACAGAATGTGATGGAGGTCTCTAAGCTAGAAGATTCTGTATTTCTACTGTATTCCACAATAATAGCATTTCTCATTTAAAACCTCACTTTATGTGGTGATACAGCGTTTTTAAACATAGTGTGGACAGCCCTGAAATTTAGCTAATACTAGTATAGAAAGTCAGAAGTACACAATTCTTAAATGGTAACTTTAATTTTTACTGATTCTTTCATATCAAATTCTTAATGGTGAAAACATGTGGCATATTAACAAGCCTATGAATTTGGAACATTATTCTCAGTTACTCTGCCACCTCAGCATATAAGGAATACAGTGTGTGGGAAAAGCCTAAGACTGAGAAGCACAATTGAGCCCAGCTGCTTCATCCAGTATCAGAATTAAGCATTTCAGAACAGTATCACTAAAACAAACAATCTTGCATGTGCTTCTCTCAAAAGAAACCATGACAGCTTAGGATCATCCTGTGACCCACATCATGTTCTACTTCTCATGGATATTTTAAGAGAGGTCGGGCACACAAAGCAGGAAGGCCAAGTACAAATACACTGGCACAGTAATTTGTAAGCTAAAGCTCTCACATCAGCAGCTAGGTGTCCTTTCCAGGTCACTGATACTGGACAGGAATAACAAGAGAAAACTTACATAAAGTATCAGGTGACCTAGCTGACAAATAATGACAAGGAAAAAAAATTCTTTTCTCTACAAAAGTAGGAAGTGTGTAAGCTTAAGAAAACAGAAAGTTACACTTCTATCATGTTCTAATATACCAAAAGCTATTCAAACTCCAGGTCAAAAAATCTGTGAACGTGCCTTTCAAAACTTGGAAAATGTTATGAGAAAAAGATGAGTTTAAAAGATTAAAGAATTCACAAAATGGAGAAATTTTCTGGGATTTCTTTTAAATTCCAAAAACCAACTCTTCCCTTTGGGATGTACAGATTGTGTTTCAAAGTTCAAAGGTATTTGTTGGTAGAACAAGTAAGGAGTATTTTGTACCTATTACAGTTACACCCCTTGATAAGAATATGATTCAGAATGCTGAATATGCTGTGTATTTTATTTAAAATGAAAATGGTTTGACATACTGTACAAGCAGCTGTGGGCAAGTAATTCTGGACACTGCTTGTATTCTTACTGAAGAGATTACTGAGACTATAGAACAAACCACGACTTTGGTTACACTGTTCCTATTTAATTTGTAAATATGAAAAATATCTTGCTGCTTTCTTTGTAAAATTAAAATCTATGACAAAACATTACAGACCCTCTGTTTAATATATATATATTTAAAAGTAATTTAGTAATATGTGTATACTGACAATGTTCCTTCTCCATAGGTGTTAGAAGAAATAATTTTAAAAATAAAAAGCAAATTAGTGCTGGATACAGATTTTACAGACAAAAGAGGAAAAGATAAAGGAGAACAGCATGTGTTTATAATTCAACTGAGATACTACATGAATAGCTGCAACCTCTACCTATACTCATCTTCACTACAGTTATGCAGTGCTCTATATAAATAATTATACAGGATATTAAATTCCTTGGAAATAGTAACCAATTTAAAATTAGATTTATGGCTAAAAGGCCCTTGCTCATTAGGGCTTAAAGCTACCTTCAAGAACTCAAAGCTGAAAGTAATGTTTCATGCATTGCTAAGTTTATGCAATGCATCTCGTTCTTTTTTAACAAAGAGTTGGGAATTCACAAACACTGGCATGAGAGGAAACAAGACTGTCAATATGGATCAGCAATGGAAGAAGCCTTCTTCACACATGTACTACCCACAGGCAGCTTCTGACACTAATTCTAAGGACTCATTGAGGCTGAACTGTACGTGGTGGGAGACACTGCTCAGAAACACAAAATAAAAATTTGTATTCCCAGTTCTGATGCTTGGTCAGCTGCTTTCCAGCTGTTGGCTGAGATGTTGATATCTGGTGCTGCTTTTGTTTGCGGGAGTTGCACTACAACAGGGAACAGACAATGCCATTGGACAATGCTCCCAGTGCTTAGGAACCAGCAACCCCAAATGCTAAATACAATCAGAAAACCTCACCTCTGGAGCTGACAAATTCTAATGCACCCAAATGTAGTATTGCTACCTCAAGCTCAGTGTAAAGCATCAAAGTACCATGTCTGGTGGTGAGTTACACGTGTGGGATACAGACAGGCAGATCTAGACACACAAGCAGTGGCCTTTGGTGCCTCTTATAATGTCCTGATCTCACAAAGACATTCATAAACTCTTAAATTCATATAATGTAAATTGTTTCACTGAAGTAAAGAGTAAAATCTGGACTTAATCTGAGACAATACAAAATGACTACAAAAGAGAGAAGCACAAGTAAACAAAGATGGGATGATATTGCACTTTCTTTTTATACAGAAAAATATTTTTGTCTGTATAAAATGAAAAAAAATCTTCAGGGTTGGCCACTATTAGTCAATCAATTTACCAGGTATGAAAATTAATTTTAAGGGACTCTTATTCAAATAAGATTTTCCTATGAATAATGAGATTTTTCTTATGTTTTGTTAATTAAAAAGATAATATACGGGTGATAAAACCCAAGTAGATCAGAGACCATACACCTTTCTCTAGTGCACTAAATTGGTATTTTAATTGTTCATCAAAATAAGGATTAATTTAAAACCAAACCCAATAGGAGTGTTTGATGGCAGTGTGGAAAGGTCAAAACGAGGAACAGGTAATAACACTGTTCAAGCACTTTGCTAGAATGCCAGAGCAAAAAGATGAAGTATATACATTTGACAAGTATGTACATTTATCAATTTCACAGCAAGATATGAAAAACTGTTGTAGTATATTCTTGAAGAATGTAGGGTTTTTTTGAAGTTCCTTACCTCATTAGCTGTGTTGCGAGTTCCAACTATTCTGATAAAAGATGCAGGCTGTTTATCAAAAGTGATTGTTTGCCAGGATCTACAATGAAAATTCAGAAATACACACAAATATTGAACATAGTCACAAAAGCCTCCAATAAAACATACAGAATGCATTCAAGTGACAGTATGTACTATTATCACTTAAGAGGGCAAATGGAGAAAGTGAATTGCTTGAATTTCCAGCACTACTTCCTCCTTTTAAAGTGTCTTGACTCTGCTTATGCAATTTCATACCTACCTTATACCACTATAATTTGTATGCAGGGACAACAATCATACTATTGAAGCTGAAAGTTAAAAAAATAGACAAAGAAAAAAGACCTGGATAAAAGCTGAAAATCTTTGACCAATATTGACTGTATTAGATTATAAAAAAGGTCAGATAAATAAAAGTGCATCCTCCTATTAACTTCTCATGAGGAATCACCAGAATTTGGTTAAAGAAAATTACAACTCTAGGAGAAAAAAAAAAAAACCCAAACCACCTAAAACCTCAAACTTTTCACACTCTATGTGGAGCAATAGAGAAAGAGGAGCCAAGGTTTCTTTGTGTGGACCAAGGTCCTTCCAGGAAGTTACAAATGCCACAAAGCACCATTTGCAGTTCAGGTTGTGAGCATTTCCCCATCCTGACACAGCGGCAGTGAGTAGAAAAGACAACTCTCCCAGAGCTGGTGTATAATTTTCAGGCTAGACTGAGAATATTAGAGGTACATTGGGACCACTGTCATCTTTGTTCCTCACTTTCATCTGATCTGAGTGGGGTGCAACACCTCAAGCAGCCTAATGCACAGCAGGAAAAAGACACCAGCACTTTGTGCTCACAGTACAACGGAAGAAATAAAAAGAATACCAGGAACTAAACGTTTCAGTTCGGCACCAGTTTAGTACTTGAACACATTAAAATTTCAATTATTTTATATTCATAAAACATGAAAAAAAAAATCCAGAATTTAACTTCTCAGCCAAACTATACTCTATCATAGAAGGCCTCAGAAATAAACTGAAGTTAGGTTAACTTGATTAATTTACTATGGAAAAAAGCTGGAGAGTTTTTCAGAATGGGTTCTGAATACCTTCAGAAGTGTTCATGTAAGAAAAAGGGGATCTAAGTAAAACTGGAATAGAACACTACTCACTGCCAGCAGACAACCCCAAAGCCTGGCAGTATGAACAGCTTCATTGCTGACTACTTGTCTGACATTTGATTTTTCTCTTGTTGGGAAAACCCCCTTTGTCACAAACATAGCATTTCTCAGCTTAATTTAGTTGGTTATATCACAGCTGTCCAGTTATATTTGCTTAAAGATGATTACAAGTCCTAATTTCAAATAGTTTACTGGTCTTACTGCATGAGGTAATGGGTGTAATTAGAGTCATTCATGATAACAGACAGGTGTGGTTTGTGGCAGGCCTTGGAGATAGGCAGTTATCTACCTAATGGTATGGTTTATTTATAGGCCTTATGTGGCTATACCTCTATTTTAAAGTTGGTTCTTCATGCTCTAATAAAATATAAAATGGGAACAGACTATTTTGTTGATTGTTTCAAGACTTGAAAGATTATTATGATTTAAACATTTCCCCACAAACAGGAGAATCATTCTTCTTGATATCCCTTCTAACCTTACTCTAGTACGGTCAGTCAATCTCCATGGGCAAACAGAACTTGTTATCTTGAACTACAATGTCCCAAAGATGAGAGGCTGGGACAAAGAGATGATCACAGCACTGCTTCTTATAACAAAGCACTGCCTCAGTATGCATTATGCATATGCTTTGACATTTACACACAAAAACTTGATTCAAGGAGAACAATGATGTAGAAACCAGTTTGCTTTCTAGTGATTTGGAAAATAATTTAAAGCTGCACTAAATAAAAGGGTTTAAAATCCTAAAGGAGCTATTAAGAAGAGCCTGTGCCTCTCGAGACACAGGCAGAGTAGAGTGTAGAGTTTGTGTATGTAGAGTTTGTGTTCTGTGATAAGAAAATATGTTAATTAGAGACCACAAACTAGAACAGAAGTGGGTCTGTATTTATTTCTACTATTTCTGAGCACTGGTCAGATACACACTGCAAGAGCTCAGTGCAGAATTTCCAAGCATGGCAATAAATGCCATTGTCTGTGCCATGATGTGATACCAGGGAGGCTGATGATCTATTTGGGAATACATCTGAAGAGCACAGATAGTAAAAGAGGTTGAGAAAAAGATCTCTGAAGATTGTTTTGATGACATACTTCCAGATCAACTCCTCCAGGAAGTTCCTATGCTTGTTCACTTCCCACTGCATTGCAAGTCCTTACTTTCTGCTACAATGGCAGTATTAGGATTTGATTATAATTACTCCTTTAATAATATTAAAATATAATGGAAAAAAATAAAAACATTTCTTGAGGGTGTTTTAGATATCATTGTCAGCAAATTCAGTCCTAAGAATATTTACTATTTTGGTATGTGTCCATTTTACTCCCTTCTCATTGGAAAAATAAAGTCAAAATTACATACAATTTGTAAGCAAGTTATTAAAATGCAATAATATTGCCACTAGAGAATTAATACTTAATTGCATAATGAGAAAACTAGAGGTCTCATTTTATTTTCTTAGCAAAAAGGAGAAAAGCCAAATAGAAAACAAGCTAAGTGGATTGGGAAGAATAATTTTTGAAATAAGCAAGGCAAACCTTCACTAGAAAGATGCATGGATTTGACTGCAACAGTACATTTGAGATTCTCTATATATGCAAAGCAATACCTCTACAGTATACACATTATTATGCAGCAAAGAGATAATTTATGCATGTAACTATACCCCTATGAGAAAAGGGATTTCTTACAGAACATTATCCAGGCATATTTGACCTCTTTTTTACATTTTTTGCTGATACAACAAATTCATTTAGAATTCTATTAATGTATACAGCCATAACAATTTTTCAGTGGTGTTCCTCAAAGACATCACAGGTAATCCTCAAGTTTTTTTTTTAACCTTCCTTTTTTACTACTAGTTATCTCTGCTGGTACTATTTTAATAATTTCAGTTTCTCTGTAGAAATTCTATTTTGCAAATTGTTTTGTAGCCACGTCATTTATCTAGTCCTGCCATGCCTATGTGCTTACTTTACATTTTCCTCACACAAGTTTGTCTTTCTATTCTCAAAATCACTTTTGATCGTCTTTACAAAAATTTCCTCCAAACTTTATACATTGCTTTCACATTGATTCACACATAAGTCACTCTGTAACAGGAACAGCAGCATTAAAGCAGATCAAAAGCACTTCATTTTTAGCCTGGGATTAGATAGTCCTGTGTAATGGATGGCATTTCTTCACCTTTACTCCCCATATGCCAAACAAACAAATTTGTCAAACCGGTGGCAATACTTATACTGTCTTTGCCTGAGACACAGTAATAAAGAAGCTATCAGAATTTACTTCTCTCATAAAATGACACTGCTGTCTTTTGGACTTTTTCTGCCTCTGTACAGCTTATTAGTGACCCTATAACAAATGTATTTTTCAGGGTTTAGCTTTATTAAATATCCAGGCAGTGTTGATATTTTTATGCTTTGACACCTGCCTTGCTGGTTGATTTGTTTTAGATTTGCTGGCTCAGTCTGCAGCAGTTCTGGTCATCACTTTCACAACAGAAATAATCACTGCGTTAAGTTGAGGTTTCCATCTCGAAGAGAAACCCAGGACTAGCAGCCTACTCAGATTTATACCAGGATCCTCAAGCTGAAATGCAGCACTAAAAGTTGTTTGGCTAGCAGCTCCATTTTAAAAAAGAAATTAGCCTCGTTACAGTCCTGCAGGGTTTAACACTCTACATCTCACCTCAGCCACACGACTTCTAACTCTTTTTCTGCCTGACTCCCCTAAGGAGATGCAGTAATTGATGATTAGCATTCCAAAGCCATGCTTGCATCCTGTGAGCCTGTCATATTTAATTACATTTTAACTATATTCGTCTTCTATAATAGCCTGAACATAATTTAGATAATTATCTTTTGCTCTCTTATTCTCTGACTCTGCCTGTCTCACTTAGAGCTCCTTGCAATGAAAATCACTTTCTCTGTTTAAACATATAAACAGACTCTTGGGCCAAGAATTTTCACCTCTCCAACAGCAACAGTTGAAAACATGATGGCTTTGTGCATCTCACAATCTCTTCACCACACTCTATTCAGAGAAAGGAAAAAGATCACTAGAAATCATCCCACTTTCGTATTTCTTCTTCTCCTTTTCCTTATTAGGCTGTTGCAAGAAGAATGCAAGAAATTCCAGGTAAACCAAATTAATACCTTGCTATTCATTAAACTATCTGTAGCTCCAAAATAGCAATTCACCTCCTAAAGAACATAATGGGTTTTTTCAGGATTTGGAATATTTTTCTCATTATTTCTAAGAAAAGCTGCTATCTTTCTAAAGATTTATTACACGTAATAGGACATAAATAGTGATTCTTCCCCAATATTTCTTTCTCTTCCAGAAAGAACAAATTAACAAAGAAGGGGAAGCTTATATTTTATTGAGGTTTTCTAATGAGCCAGTGGCACTACACAATACTACCACACTGTGGGCTTACCAGAGCAGCACTGATGAGAGCTGAAACCCAGTTCAGGCCAAAGATGTCAGACAAAAGAGAAAGCTGCTACATGAAACTAGCATTCATCAAGCTGTAATAACTATTTCATATTTCTATCAAGGCTTGCTTTAGGCTAAGCATGTACATTTTCAATGCGCACATCATGTCTCCTCACTTTCCAAGATGACATACAACTTCAGTATTTCTGTTCCTCACTCCAAAAAAAAAAAAAAAGCAAAGCAGACTTAGCAGAATTAACCTCCATATTTTACTTTCTAATATTTGTCTACATATTCCTTATTCTACAGTAAGTGATGAAACACTTCTTAGCTTATTTGGATGTTGACTTTTTCAACTGTAGCTATGTATTTTTTAATGGAATTTGTAAAAGCAAGTAACAGGACAATGAAAGAAGAGTTGTGTCCTTTTTCTATATATTAGTCTCATGACTGTACTGATATAAAGAAGGCAGATTGTAACCAGCATGTGATGCTGCCAAATAGAATTGTGCGCACAGATAAGCAAGCTTACTGGAGGAGTGCCACAGTATGCTCTGCATGGTATGTTACACCCCCTGCTATGTTAATGAATACCATACTAACCTTTCTTATGGAGTACCTATAAAATAAACACAGAAGCACACAACATAAATGCTATAAAAGTAATTGTTATAGATACTTTTGTTATAAAAAGGTCTACAGCTACCTTATAAATTGCCTATAAAACCCCTGTTTTCCACCATAACAGCACTAAACAATGAAGGGAATACTCCCTCTCCTGCTACAGCTGTACTTTAACACAAGAACTCAGAAGGACAGACACTTAAAGAAGTCAGACTGAGGAGCTGGCTCAGCCAACCCCTTGCCATCCAGCCTCCCAAGCCATTGAGGGGGGAAGACAAAGCATGAGAAAGAAAATATTGTTAGGAATTAAGGGTCATGCATGTTTTTGTTTATGAATGGAAGCCAATTAAGATAAATTCTACTACTGGTCTACCTCAACTAAAACTGAGTTTCCATCTCATGCTGTGACCATGACCCATGTTTTTCAACAGGTGGCCTATGAAACATGGGGCTCCTAAGGAAGCAAGGAAGGTCCAAGTAACAACCTTTTAACTGTTCCTCTCAGAGACGGAGGCAAAACTGATCTAATCATGCATCTTGGCAAAAAAAACCAAAAAACACCAACAACCGAAAAAGGACTTTAAGTACTAACAGAGGTAATAAAAATAGTTTGTATAAATAATACAAGAGTCGAGAATAAATGTGAGAATAATAATAAATACTGAAAGTCACCTCTTGCAGTACAGCTTTATATACTGACAAGTAAAAACATGCATGAACATCTTTTGGGAAACTTTCCCTCCAAAGTTTTTATTGTAAATATACTTCCCATAAGGATTGCATAATTCTGAAAGCGTCTGAACTAAATGTGTAGCTATTTGTAGGATAATTTCTATTATTTGGTCTCTTGTACCAACCCAAACAAAATATCTGTCCTCTATAAGAATGCTTTACTAAACTGCTATAAATGTTGCATTGCATAGGATTTGTTGTAGAAACCAAATGTGGGCTTGACAAAACAGACCTACTAGAAAAAAAATCTGACATATAATAGATTTCATAAAGTCTATACTGGCTTTCTGACATCTGTATAAAATTTCTCACTTGAAAGACTCCATAAAGTAGCACCTGCTTTCAAAGCCTCAGTGCCAACATTTTTACTTTTTTAGAAAAAGTATTACAAGAAGAAAATGTTAAAAATATAATCAAATGGAACAATTGGAAACTGAACGTAATAATTATCTTTCTATCTAAATGAAGCAATCAATTTTCAAATACTTCCTTTATTCCCCAAAATTTAGCTTATATTTTAAATCTTACATAAAATTAAATTACTAGCAATTTGCTGGAAACTGGCAGAAAGCCACAAGCCAAATTTCTACATTGTAGTAAGAATTGTGCATGTAGTACCTACACACACACCCTTGGGGATTGGCAGTGGCAGATAACAGCAGACAAAGGCTGTGAACTGGAGTAACTTGAGAGCTGATCTTCATTCTGTACATCAGAGCATACATGCACATGACAAGTCTGCATAATCCCAGAGGCTGAATTGGGTTTTTTGTGCTTACTTGTTACCAATAGTTATTGCTCCTTATGTTCACACAGGAGCACTACCACCTGATGTGGTAGTAAAGATATGAAAAGCCATCCAATGCAACAGCAAACACAATAATACAGTTAATGGGATGCTTTCAACTTTGAAGACTTCTTGTCCCCATAAATCTACAACAGATTGTAGGCTACTTTTATTATGTAACTTTTCATACCAATGGAAAAGTTGATTAAAAACAAATATATAAGCAATTCTTTTAGAGATATGAGGCAGAAACACGGTCCCTATTAATCAGTTTCTTTGTAGTGTGTACACTAACGCTATTTATCGCACTTGTCCCTCACATTCCCCTGGGTGTAATTTCACGGCCCACTCGTAAAAACTTCACATTTACAGCAACCGCTCTTCTATTACAGTCGATAACATCTAATTGACATGTCAAACCTCCAAGGAATGCAGTAAATTGAACCACAGCCTCTAAGAAGAATAAAACAGTGAAAAAAGTAAATCAGCATGTGCCTCCTCCCAACAGCAATACAAGCATAGTGAGGTTTGGTAATGGAAGGGAGGAAAACTGTTACCCTTTCTACTACCACACTGAATTATCTATTAACCTCAGTGTCAGAAAGGAAAGCCTTGTGACCTCAGACTGAAACTCACCCACTAAAAACCCTGAACCTGAATCCAGGACTGCAGTAATTTTAGACATGAGAGTGAAGTGAGCCAAGACAGACAAAAGTAACACATACAACTTTTTTTCTGTTACTTTTTGAACAGAAGAAATGAAAATTCCTCAGAATAGTGTCTGGTAAACTGAATTTTAGTATTTAGTTGGGAACTCTCTGCCTTCAAAAGTTACAGAGAAAGAACTGGGTAAAATTTAACAAACAGAATTTTTAAAAGAAAGTCATCATGACTCAGGATGAACGAGCACAAAACAAAGTCAGGCAAAACTTGTTTGCATAGCAACTGAAGTATCAGGAAAAAGGCAGAATGATTTAATAAATATGTACATGATATATATGAAATCCATTAAGAAAGAAAAATTAGTTTACAGGTATAGAAGAAAAATAATGAAATGAAAGGTAATATGGTGATATTCTGTACTGTCATTGAGAAATAAAAAATTCTTACTGTGGAAATTCAGTGTAATGGAAAAACAAAGAGCAAAATGAAAGCATCATCTCATTAAATATGTGAAACAAATTGACAAAACATTATTCTAAAAAAACAGACCACATGGCACACAGTGCAGAAGACCTCAAAAGATGAACCTCAAGATATAGTAATTCTTTCACTTTGTGTTTCATGGTTATAATCTGTCTTGCTAAAAACATTACTGTGACTAAATCAATGGCTTAATACTGCATGAATCTCAATGCAAAATATTTGTAACCCTAAAGATCATACCTGTTTAGGCCAGCATAAACAAATGGGTACTATTCAGAGTTTTGATGAAATTAGATCCTGAATATCAACAACCAAATTAGGGGAGACTTCTTGATTTGACGTGTTAACAACTGACTGGCCTCCTGACAGTACAAGGAGATTTCAACAGCTGCTCTATTATAATTGTTTTACCTGTAAGAAAGGCCTACAACAAAAAAAAACCCCTTACATTCTAGTTTATTTGGGTATCTCTTATTCATTAATTTATCATCTTAAGCAACAATGAATTTCAAAGCAAACAGACATAGCCACAAAACAACAGTTCAGTTATTAGACATTCCTTTCTTATCTCAGGCAGATAATTGGGCCAGTTTCACAGGAGACATGTACAATTTGGATAACTTTTTTGTAGTAATACTTATTCATACAAGTGCTGAGAGGGTGCATGCATGCCTACATGCATGTGGGTATATGCATGCACACACAGACATCTTCAAGAGAGAGAATTAAAGACTGTGCAGGTAAGCCAATGTATTGCCACAAGAGAATAATAATAATTCTTGAAAGTAAATGACCATTTTGAATGTTTACTTTGAATAGAAGACTATACTACAAATATTTCACACATACTGAATTGCCTTTTCTTCTTAAAAGTATTTTTTCTAGATGGCAATAGCAATACATATATCTATTCTGAATTCACCAATTTTTGCTGGTCTCCAAAGAAACATTCATGTCTTTGCTGGCATGGGGGAAAAACTCAATACCTAAAAAGAAACAGGTAGTGATATTGTGGGTATTTTGGTATTGCTTATTTTCTCTGAGGCAGAACTGAGCTAACATCCAAATTGATGTCAGATTTACTGTGGTGTTTTCACAACTCTCCTCACAGCAATGTGTGTGAAGAGGAACCGAGACCATGGCAGTCACAAGGCAAAACTTTAATGAATATGGTACATGCAGAGCTGTAGCGAACAAGAACATGGAAAAACATTTAAGGCAGAATAGGACACTGCAGTGTGCAGCTCCTTGTTACTCTGTCGAAGGCTTGTTCAAAAGATCCATGTATATTTGTGGCTGAAAAGCAAACACAAGGAACTGAAGGTAGAAGTGGAAAAACAGAAAAGACAAATGAACGATTTGAAAACCTTGTGATCTTGAACTGCTGTTAAGAAATGTAACTTTAAAGAAGCCAGACACTTCTTCAACTAAGCTAGAATAATCTAAAATAAAACTAGCAAATGAAATGTTAGATGCAGAAATTCTACACTGCTGAGAGGCTCCTAATGCTCTGAAATGGAAACTCTGGTTTCTGTCTGTGAAATCTTAATTCTTTGTGCTTAATAAGACAGCACTGTGAAGCTGGAGTCTTTCTTCTTTTGCCTTATTAGAATAGTTTGAAAATGTGAGCATATAAACACAGGGAAAAATATGTACTTCAATGCCTCTATCGTGCAGGGCTTAAAAGCTCAATAATTACACAAAATGACCCTTTATATCTGTCTGACTTGTTCCAGTAGGCATTATTACCAGGATAATGAACAGACTAATGAGAACTCTTAGTTTATTTTTGTGAAGTGAGACTTGAAATTGAGCTTCACAGTGTAGCAATTTCCCAGACATCTTGCCTGAATATATTTCATTTTGTATTGTTTGAATGTGGCCACAGTGAATTCGGCAACCCTGGAGCAGGCATCTGGATTTCAGAGAGCTGCTGTAAAACTTGCTTCATGTGAAATAAATAGGATGAATCACAGTTGAAATATACTCCATTGGACAGAAGAAGAGGTACAAGAAGAGGTTTGCTGTGAAATTAACTTCATGTCAAATACGACCAAGTATGGTCAAAAAATCTGCTTGACATCAGAGGTACAAGAACAGATCCTTTTATCCTGTTCCACCTGGCCACTTGGGAGCTCAGGCATGAGACAGAATTAAGTGCAGGAACTGGAAGAGGACAGGAATAAAAAACTGCTCTGTTTGTGGTTAAATATAAGAAACTACAAATATAAGTACATAATGTGCCCTGTGCAGGAAAGATACCTGTGCAGGAAAGATATTCATACACTTCAAATATTATCTCCATAGCATAACTAATAATCATATCATGATAGATATTAACCTGGTTTCACAAAAGTACACCCAGGAAAACAATCCCAACTTGAGTTTGCTACTATTATTGCTAAGAACAGAAGTATTTTCTCACTAGAAATCCTCAGACAATATGGAAAACATTTTTCTGTTCATCAGGAAAGTGGTTTAGGACTGTTAAGTGCATGATCTAGATCACTCTAGGTGTTCTTTACCTGTGAATTATCATCAAATAAAATACAGTAGTGAATGAAAACTTGAAATGCACATAATATGTCATGAGGAAGAAATATGAAACACTAGACAAGAGCAAAAATCTCAAAGTTGAAAATCATTCTGGAAAAAAAAATCAGAAGACAGTTAGTAAATTTTGATAATAAATTTTGCATTCACACTCCAAAGGTTGTTTCATGTGAAACTATTGATTAGACTTATACATGAACTACAGAAAAAAAATTTGAGGGGAACTGAACTGAGAATTGAAATAGCTATTATACAATAAAAACTCAATAAGCAATGGAAATGTAAAATTAAGTTTGTAAGCTTTTACACATTTATAACAGCAGAACATTCTGAATAACAAAGAACTAAAAATATATGTATAATGCAGTATGTTACAAACCTCCTGGAAATCAAGTAATGCCTGCCATGAGAAAATCTCAACCAGCCATACAGACAGTTGATACAAACTGCTTTAGAACTGTCCATCTAAAACCAATATTCATTGTCTCTCAAATTCCATCAGAGTATTAGACAGAACATACTATGCCTGCTGCCAAAGGATTAGATCCATTTCATAATAACTACAAAGAATAGAACTTTGAAGACTGATACTGAGTTGATGAGCACCGTGATAGCCTGCTTAGTATTTGTCTTTGCAGGGTTTATTTTATCAGAAGTGTCATTAACTCTGAGGTCTGGTTCTCCTACTGGCCTTTGGTATCTTTTGTTTTTCGTTTGACTTTCAGACTCTGTCAGCAAATTCTCCTAACAAGTGCAAGTCTCTGTTGTTCAACACTAACACGCTCATGTCCACTTATCATAAATGTTTTTAAAAATAGAAGGGAACATGACTGTTTTTCATTACTGTCATACTGTGTAGAGAAAAACAGCTTATTGTGGAAAAGAAAAAAAAATCGCCTCCACAGAGCATGTGAAAATTGTCAATTACACAACCAGTATGCATAAATTGGCTCTCACTTAGGGAAGGTACACAAGCTTCCCCTGTGAAGATAACAGACATCCAGTTTTTTCTTCAGCCTTTTAAAACTGGGAGAAGAAAAGGTTAGGAGTAGCCTGTCACTTCCCGCCTTTGAGCACTGAATTATTAATTTACACAAAACACTACATTAAAAATGCCATTAAAACAACCTCAAGGAGCACACTGAGAGTTTAAAGGGGAAGTTCATGCTTCAGTAGTCTGCCAAAACCAATGCATGCTCTTTAAACATAATTTAATTTTGTTCTCATAGTTTTTTCTTCCACTTCCCGTTTATCAAAGGTGTCTGTCGAGGTGTGTGTTCAGCAGACAGTTCATCCTCCCCTTTGTGCCAGCAACTGAGCAAAAATTATTTGGAGACCTCACAGAACACTTGCAAGAGAGCAAGCTAATGACTTCCATAAAAGTCTAACTCCACTGCAAGAACAGGTAGCCATAAAACCAGGCAGCAAACAGTGAAGGCCAAAAGTCTTATCCATAAAAAGAACTCTTACCCACACATCTTTGAAGACAGGAAAACTAATAGGAAATATTACTAGTAATGCAAATTTTCTCATGGAAGTATTCTGTCTTTTCAAATGTGGGCCCCTGTGAAATTCTCCCATGTTTTCACTACATCCACTTTGATTTTCTACATTGGAAAGCAAGTGAGTTATTTTTCTTCAGTCTACAGCAATATATTAAACACAGAACTAATGCCAGAAAGGGTAACCTCAGGATTTCAAGACCTTATCAATCACTTATATTGCACTCCATCTCCAGTATGTATATTGCAGTCAAGTGGGCAACCACAATCCCATGGAAGGACATTTCTACTTCTTATTTTCCTTAAACAAAGACAAAGACACAAGTCTAAGTGAAGACAATTTTTATACCAACAGAGGATTAGTTAATTTCAGGCTGGGATGTCAAATATTCATCAAAAAACCCCAGGATTTGGCTGAGATAAAAAAATAGCTGCAAAATTGGACCACAAATTAGCAAAAGATTTGTTTTGTTTCACCCAAGTGAGAGAGGAGCACAGCATTCAAAACCATCCAGGGAACAAAGAGATGAGGGTACTGTTGTTTCTATCCCTGTATGCTCTAGTCTGGTTAATAAAAATTGCCAAACGTAGGCATTATAATTGTCTGCCTAAACCTGATGGTGAGTCAAACCCAAGCACAGTGCTTCAGTTTGATCATTACTTTTCCTTGGGGGAGCCTGTAAATCAGCAACAGAAGGCATTCAGAGGCAGACTAAAACTATCAATGTAATGCTAAGAGGAAGGACAGACAGATAAAAAAGAAATCCTTTGCATCCAGCAGGAGTATCTTCACTCTTACACTATGACAGTAAACCAGAAAACTGTACCACCTCCACTTTACCAGCATCTGTTAATTTTGGTTAAGATCCAAATCTATCTTTTCTATTTGTTGTCACCGTTAAAATTACCTGAAGTGAAAACAAGTTGTTTGTTTTCATGGCAAGCATCCCCAGATTTTCAATTTGAGATTTCTTTTTTAATTACAGAAACTAACCCAAAAAATAGTTCTTCATCAGTCATAGGCAGTGACTGGTTCAGTTTTTCCCTTTTCATTAAGAAATCTCTACCATCACATTGAAAGTTTACCCAACAATTTTATGTGAGGGCCTTCATTCAGCACACGAGCCACTGAATGATGATGTCTCTTCTATTCTACATTCCACTATTTTTAAACACTAGGAGTATGGCTTTTTTAGATCATACTGTGTTTCAGTATTTTTCAGTAAAGAAAATTAGTGTGCCAGTACTGTATGTAATTACACACTGTATGAAATGACAACACTCTTTTCTTTACAGACCAATTCTAACATTTGTGGCATTTGGCACTTATATAGCATTTTATATATTTAACATATTTACTAGAGAAAAAATATTGATACTATGGATATTACTGCATATATTTATATAATACATATACTTGGTTATCAATCTGCTGTTACAATTCAAGTAGTTTTTTGAGCTGAAGTAACTTCAGCATTTCTGCAAATCATACCTGAAAATAAAATGAAACATATTTAGTTTTCTTTGACTGAAAAAACCCAAATCTATATTTCTGATCATAAAGGCCAGAGATATAAATTGAATGTAAAAAATGCTATCAGATGCAAAGAAATCACCTGAAATTTGATGGCCAGTGAACTCTGGTAGCTTCATGACCAGGTCTTTTTATCTGTTTAAAGCAGGTACAGACAATGCTAGGACACTCCCTGTTTGTAGACTTCAAGAATAAAGACTGGCATAATGCCAGCTGACTGCACATCTGTCAGAGCAAGAAGTTAGGCAAAATGCAATTCTTTAATCCACATGAAAATTGTTCATGCAGCCACAGCTTTGAGAATTTCCAGAGTATCTATGTTTTGAATCAAGATTTTGAAGTATACCCAAAGAAGGCAGCTATCTTTACTTCAGGGATGTAGCTTTATTTGCTCAAGGCTAAGGCTTTGAAAATAACAAAAAAAGCAAAAAAGCGTGGTTTGAACATGGTGAAAAGATATTTGAACTGGGCAGTCTATCAGCAATTTCACCTACGCTGTGCATACTTAAGCAAGTGCTCCTTTGGACTGTTAAAAGGCTTTCAATATCAAAATGTAAAAGGAAAAAGTGCACAGATTCCTGATATCTCTTTCTCTCCCTTTTGTGGTTTCAACCTTTTAGTGCTCCCACTGCTGGAGGCAGACAAAAAGATGAGTTTTATCTATTATGCTGAGATGTCTTTGAGAACTAGTGAAGATTTAATCGTTCTCCAGACCTGCAGGCAGAACCCAGGTTTCTGCTCATCAATACCCTGCCCTTTACAGGCACTGAAAGGACATGTCAAGTTCTCCTTCACCAACACATCCAGAGTGTGTTGTAAAGCATTTGAGTCACACTGTTTGTTAAGGGATGAAATATAAACTTTAGAAAAATGTGTCAGCAGTGCTGCTACAAAGGCCTGAATAACTCTCTTGCTTGATGTGACAAACTGAGAATGCAAAATGTCTCTGAATTTGTAAAATCAATTTTGTTTTGGTTGGCACAAGTAGAAGATGGGTGGGGGCTGGCCCCATATAAGCTGATGACTTGAATTTTGTCCAAAGAAAGAAAACACATCTCATGGAAAACTGACTCAGGGAAAATGAAAGATGTAAGATTTTTATAATTCTGAGCTTCCCAGGGGTTTAATCAGGGAATCATACCCCATCAACATTCACTGAATGCTGAGCATACCTGGCTTCTGGATACGTAATATATGAATTTGCAGACTGTCTTTTCAGTCTTATGACCAATATCTAGATCATTCTTTGCTAGGAATTTGAATCATCATCGCATGAATAGATTTTATCAGCAGAAACTGCAGTAAGGCCAATGGAGAGTATACAGTTGGAAAGTATTAGTGCCTGATTGATTTTTTCTGATTTAAATATTCAAATGAAAATGAAAGTTTTTCTCTTTTTTTTATCTCTGCTTAAGGAGCACTCTTTTTCTCTGGAAGGGTGCTTTTCAAAAGCAGAGTGTTCAGTGCATAAGTCAAGTACTCTGCTTTTGAACAGAGACAAGATCAAGCTTTAGCAACAGTGTGGTCTATTATGATTTGGTCCTTACCCCCACTCTCCTCAGATGTGATACAATACATTCCTGAGTTTTGGGAAGGGAGAAAGACACGTGAGTAGCAAAATCCTTTATCAAATATGCTCTCTTCCCTCTCCTACCACATTTCTCAAGGCAGGGTGGCTTGACATCGAGGGTCACCATAAACATGTGACCTCCAGAAAAACACAGTTTAACTTGAAGTGATGACAAAACCAAGGGTATAGTAGGCAGACTTTTTATGAATGAAGAATCCAACTGACTGTCTGAAGATCCAGAAGCAATCTTAAGAAATTGATTCTGAAAATCTTGCATTAATCCACAGGTTATGCAAAGATCATTCTTTTCACAGTAACATACGTAAGTAGTGAACAAAAATCCCACCAAAAATCCCAGCTTCCAGTTCTTAATTTGAGCCAATGAGTGTCAAAAAACTAAACTCACTTGCAGGAAATTTTTGTGCGATCCACCACCATGGTCCACTGCTGCTGATTTGTTGAAACCTCAATGTAGTAGCTGTAGCTCCGATCATCACAATCCCAAAGTAGCAACCTACATAAGAAGAAGTTTTTGAGATGTAAAGTTAAACATCAAACCAACTTTTAAATTTTTCCAGTCCTTTATTTTCTCACTTAATCCTTTCTAAGTGTAACTGTTTCTTATGAAATGTACCTGAAACACTCAACAAAGTCTTTACTGTTTTTGCCATCTCAAACTACGGTGTCTCCATTCTTATTATCCTGAGGCCAGCAACAGACTCACAAGCTTGTAATAACCAACTTATGAACACTAATCTACTATATTCATCCAATTACTTTTAACTGATTTGCCACATGGCATTGCCTTCTTAATAAATGATGCAAAGATCTGTTTCAAAAAGACAGTTTAGGAGAGGACAGAAAAAATAATTAGGTGATTAAAAGGATAATGCTGCCTTCTTAATTGTATTTTATTTTGACTTTGGAAAATACATCAGAAATATATTTTTGAAAAGTAAGGAAATGGGAATTCCCAGTCCTGGTTCATCAGAAGAAGAAGGAAAAAATGCAATAAACTGTTAAACAAATTGCTAAAAAGGCAGAAGAAAAAGAAAGACAATAATTCTAAAAAACATGCACTCCCTTCAGGAAGGGCACTAAGTGATATTGAATAGCCTTTGATTTCCATACTTGTCTTACAGAGAAGAAGACCTAAAGCATCAGGGATGGCATTTAGCTCAAGTATTATCAAAAACCATATCTGGCAAATGTATCTTCTTTACTTTTCTTTATATGGGCATAATCCCCCTGTTATAAGAAATATTTGGCCCAGAACTGGACACAGTACTCGAGGTAAGCCTCCCAACACCAAGAACAGAGAGAAACATCCTAGTTCAGGCCTTTGTTTTCAGCTTTTGAAATCCCAGTGTTAAAAGTGGAATTAGGTCTAGTGGCCAAGCAGATTCATAACAAATTCTCTAAATGCTGAATGTAACTCATTAATATTATCAGAAATAATATGCTGTCAAAAGTTGCTTTAAGAAGCTAAATTAAAACACTTTCAACAAAAGTCTTTTAGCAAATACGAATACTGTCTATTTGCAAATTAAAAAATTCAGAGTTGACTTAGTAAAAAATGAAGAGTTGTCTGTGGCACCATAACAATCTTAATGAAACATCCCACACCCCAAAACACAACCACTCAACTTCAACACCTCTCCTTCATCTGATTATACCCACTCTGCTTTTCTACAGCCAAAAGGTCTCCAAAGACACTGAATGAAGAGCATTTTCTTAAAAAAAGTTTACTGATTACAGTCCTCTTTTTGGTAACTGTTACTAATCAACAGGTCCTGAATTGATTTAACATTTATATTTAAACCAAGTCTTCTAAATTATAAAAAGAGCAAAAATAAAAAACATTCATAAATTTGTTTTCCTTCAAAAAGTCTATCAAAATGTAGCTAATTATGCTTTTTGATAGAATCCTTTTTATCATGGTGACTCATTGCTGTTTCCTTGATCCATGCTTTCAAAGCTATGATCAAGAGTTTGAATATCAGAAGCACACTGGTGACTGTAATTTCAACTAACAATACCATAATTAAAACACAGCTGGCTTGTTTTTAAAGCAAAAGTCTAACAGGACATATTTGTTCCTTTCAAAAATATATAATTGATCTCTTCCAAATCAACTGAATCTCATTAAATAGGTTTAAAAATCATATGGTTTAGAATTAATATAAATCAAATAATGAGTGAATTAAAGTCAGCAGCATCTTTCCCAAAGTGACTTTGCATGAATGCTAAATGTAGATTTCTCTTACTTTGATACTTCTGAAGGAAAATAAAAAGTTTTTTCTTCTCTAGCAGCTTTTTAGGAGAAAATGAGGATGTAGACTGACAGTAGAACTTACGTGGAATTTACTCTGCTTGAAATGCCTTTCTGGATGAGCAGTGAAAAATTTTCAGGTGACAACTAAAATATTCAGCAGTGCACACTGAGCACAAAGGCCCCTTTTTATGCCAGGCACAACAATCTTTGTGACACATTACAGGCAAATTACCATGCTGAACTTTTTTAGCAAAGCTATGTTTTGCTAAGATGAATATTAAATGACCAGAAAGAGAATATTCCACTTAAAAAATCAGAACTATACCCATTGGAAATGCATCTGTTTATGGCAAAATCCCCCATGTTCTTAGGACTTTCCATATTGAAATAAAAAAGTTAAATTAGCTCATTAGTGTATCTCGCCCTCAGGACTGAGAAAGAAAAATTGAGTGAAGATTTATCCAGCTTACACACTGCAACACTGTGAGATTTAAACATATTTCTGTTTTGGGTATCTGGAGCCTAAGCCTGTGAATCATTTAATATGACATTGCTGTTTACATCACATGTCCACAATGCCTCACTTTATAAGATAAAAGCTTTTCAAATATGAATCAAACTTCACATTGCAGGCATAGGAAAATGATTATATTGGCTACCTGTAACAGGAAAAAAAAATGCTGCAGTACTTTTTTAAACAGTTATGTCCCTAAATGTCATGTGTTACCCTGTGATTGAATGTTCTGCATTGCTAAAAACATTTTCTCTGTCTGTGCTTACTTTTTATTTTTAAATTTCTGTAAAACAGATTATCACTGTTTAGTTCAGACTGCTATATAACTACATATACTCAAGGTGCTAGCAGAAAGCCAAACATTAGTCATGCACCTGACAGGATGACACCTGCTTCCTGAGTACTGTAAGTCACTACAGAGAACATACAGATAACTATTTGACAGTACTCTGTTCATAAACCACTTGCATACTTGTAGAAACCTAAACAACAGAAATTACAACATGAAGTAGCGACACATCTTGAAAGAGAAAAAGAAAAAGGAAGAACACCCTTCCACATGGAAGGGGAGTTTTTTATACAATTGTTACTGCATTTTTGCCTCTGGTTCTCTATAAACCCCTTCAATTTTCTGCAGATATTTATGTTTCAGTAGTTACCCTGCAAGAAACCTTCTTTCTTCCTACAAAGATCCTATCTGCCTATTTTCTAAGTGCTCCTATGATCATTCATTCTGAGTCATGATTTTACTCTCAAGTCAGGCAAGCACAGAAAATGTGCAGCAAAGAAAGAAAAGCTTCCTAAGTAGAAATGGTATGGAAAATCAGAAAGCATAAGAGATGTATATGATGATGGTATAAGCAAACAGAAAATACATTCAAGTTCACTGATGCTGTTTGTTAATTTATGGATTACTCTGTATATGAAAAGCTATCAATTTCATACAAGCATTAAAGTCTTCAAAAAGATTAAAGTTGGATAAGTAGTTCATATACTTTTCTAAAGACATACTTTTTGTCTTCCTATTTATTCTAATATGAAAATCACTATGGGATAGAATTCCATCTCTACCACATACACTCTAACAATTATTTTTTTTTAATTTATAAGAAAAATCAGGCAAAAGCTGTAGCATAATAGTACTCTATTTCTAGTCCAGATAAATGCAGGGAGAATTAAACAGAAAGTCATTGTGATATGCCAGCTGCTACAATATTCATGTTTTAGCCATTTAAAAATTAAATTGTGTTTACTATGTTAAACACACCAGTTCCCTTCTTTCTGCTCCTAATTAAATACTATAGTATCCTGTCACTGATAGGGACCTTTACAGGGACTAAAAGGAGAAAGATATTTTGTGTCCAGACAGACAACTATGTGGAAAAAATACCTAAATTAACAATAACTTTGTTAACTGTTCTGAGAACTAATAAAAAATAAAACTCATAAATATTTTTTAAAATTTCATAATCTAGAAGATCATATTTACTAACAACTGTTAGTAAACCCCATAGGATCACAGAATAGTTTGGAGTGAAAGGGATGGGTTGAAATCTCCATGTTTTCCATGTCTTCTCTACTAGAAAATAGTATTGAGCATTGATTGTCATTAGACCTCTTTCAGAATTTCTGAGTAAATTTTGATGTGGAAGTCAAGACTCCAAATTTATATACATATAACATATACCTAATAACATACATATGTATACATATATATACATAACAACATATACACATATATTATTTATATACAAATAGAAGTATTCAATATTAACAAAGTTTCAGTGTGATCTCCCATGGAATTCCTGAGTCAAACGGAACAGATGTCATTAGTTGCCTGCATGCCTTCTCAGCAATGAAGGTTACAAAATTATGGAGCTAGAGTAACAGGAACTGAGCCAGCAAAACAATGGAAAGAGATCACTGTTCTGTACCCGACCCTTGTTAGATCATGCCTGGGATACTGAATCCCTTTTTGGATCCAAATAGAACATGGATACATCTCAGCACTTCCAGCAGAGCAGCATCTAAATGTTCATGATATTGAAGCACACACCTGTGGAAGAGACTGGGGAAGCTGGCTTATTCAGCCTAAGGAGGCTTGGGGCTGGGAGGAACCTAGCAGCACTTGTCAGTGTCTGAGAACAGCTTACCACAGGCTACCCAGAGAAGTTGTGGAATTTCCTGCCTTAGAAATTTTTAAGACCTATGTGCATAAAACCTTGATTTGGATGGTCTTTTTTCATAACTGACCCTCCTTTGAGAAACAACCTGATGCTAGATGCCTTCTTCCTCAAGTCCCTTTCAACCTGAAGGGTGCTAAGATTCTCAGACATTGGAATGACTTTGGCAGAAAGCATGCATACAATATACATTCTTGAAACATTCAACTCTCTGCATTTCTAAGGCATATATGAACACCAATAGTTCTTCTGGTTTTTTTTCCATACTCAGAATTTAGTTGCCATGGTAACATGTCTTAGAGGCTCTCCCCAGTGATATTCCCATTTCTGCAGACTAAAAGCAGCTACTACCTTTTTTCCAAAGGTTTATATAATATTTACCCCCTCTGAAATAAATATATTCAATGGCACATTTGTGTTTCTGAACTAAAAAGATACATACTTTAATTCCTAATTATTCACTTAAAATCCAAACCCATGGGTATAATGACTCAGTTTCTGAGGGTAGCAGAATTAATTCATTCTGTAGTCATGGTGTACTGCCAGCCTAAAGCAAATGCTCCCGGATTTTTTTTCTATTAGGTGGGAGCATGAGATCAAGGGAGTTTTCAAACAAGCAAACAGCAGGAAAACAGGCAGTGAATACAGTTCTATCAGTTATGGCAGACATTCTGTTAACAAAAAAAAATTTCTTGCTTCCATAAAGATTAAATACTAAGACTTTTTGCTGTCTATGTTTATATATGATTTGATTTCTGTACAAAACATAGATTTCCTGATGCTGAATAAAGAGACCACTGTCATCATCTTCAGCACTGCATAATACAGAATATGTTCCAGACCCTTGCCAAGGCTGTAGATGCCACAGAGTGAAACTTCACTTCCCCACTCCAAGGGGCAGCTTCCCTTGGCTTCCTATGACCTGCAATAGACATGGCTGCAATACAAAACCCTTGTTCTTCTGGGCAGTACACAAAAAAGGAAAAACGACATGCTGCTAGCATTTCTGTCTCTAGGCAATGCAGGTAGTCTCCTCGGTAAGAAGATACCCCAGACTATGTTTATTACTGTTATTTTTGTAAAGTAAGCTATTAATCTTGTTTGTACTATACATGCAGGGAAACTGACAAAGAAAGATGAGATTCTGAACCTGTAGCTGTACAATTCAATACCACATAAATCACTAAATGCCTATTAGTTTTGAATTACGTAATGTTTGGGTTATTTTTTTAATTTGCTTTATACACTTGCTGATTTCACAGTTATCACTTCTTGGCAACCCAAAGTTTAATTCACCTAACACATCATTTAATAAAGAGACTTATTAAAATCTTCTGCACAAGAATAAACAATAGCATAGCATTTATTATAGGAAATTCAGGTTTTTTTCTCTAACTGGAAAAAGATGGTACAATGCATCAATTGAAGGATATATAATTGAAGGATAACAATTGAAGCATATCAGAAAACAGTAAGATAGGAAGACAGAGAAACTGAGAAACTATACATTCTAGTTAGCATATTCTTCTCTTCATCTTTTATATGGCCAAACCCTTGCTGCTAAAAACTGCTACTTAAGTTTAAAATGCCATGAAAATGACAGCATTACATTTTCATGTACCTATTTAAAGAAATCTGAGTACAGCTTGTTTTTTACTTGAGATGCAATATTTAATAGAATATTAACAACACCAAACTCAAATGAGTGTGGAAAGTTGCCAACCACGCTTACTCAACTTGTTTCCCACAGTGAGAACAATGCTGGACTTGCATTATGCATAACATCTACAGCATGCATATGCACAAAACACTACTTTTGTTGGGTTAGGGATTTGCTTGGATAGCTGATATCAAACTCTATCTTCAGAGTTTTATAACCATCATAACAATGCCATAGGCCAAAACCAAACCACACAAAATAGAAATTGGCAGTCATAAACGAGCTTTCAAATCTCACTTGGCAGCTCTTAACAAGGGGAAGGCACTGAGCTCCTAGAAATACATATCTACATACATGGTCTCTGTTTGCAAGCCAATACTCACCTGGGACTTCAGCCTTTGATCACTGGTACTCTGAACTTCAGAAATCTTTATTTCGCTGTCACAGAGCATGCAAATTAAGTCCCTGAATATACAGTCTAAATTTACAAAGACCATTATCCCATTAAGACAAGGTTTTCTATGCCTGATTTTATGAAACAAACATCCCAAACATTAATAGTCAGAGAATATGAAGTTGGCAAGAATATTTTTCTTTTCACCTGCGAAAAATTCGGCTCTCCTATCTATTTCCTAGGTCTCTACAACAGCCAAAATTTTCATCTTCATATGTATACACGCATTTACAGTAGAAACAGCCCAATGAACGTCAATCCAAATCTAAACACATTCATAAATCCAGCCTTGTAAATCAATATTCAGGTTGCTGTACCTTTATTACACCCTCCATGTTTAAGTAAAAACTAGCAGTAATTGTATAGCAAAAAGGAAGCCAGGCTGACTTGACATGATGATTTTCTTCAAGGAAATTGTTTTCAGAATTAGGTGGATAACAGTAACTGCACCTACTTAACCATAAGTGAGACTGCAATTAAATTCTATTTTAAAATAAGTATATAACTTTAATCTTATAATTTGACTGTTACTACTATTATGCCTCTGAAAAGTATTATTTTCTGCAATTGCACTCTGTATCTCGACATATAATTCACACATTTAATTTTTAACATGCCTGTTATACTGAAGTCAGAAGCCAAGTGACAACTACTAAACTAGCCCCCTAATTAATGTCATTTCCAAATGTCATACATTCTAAAGAAAATAACTGCTCAGCAAAAATTTCACTGTGGCCCCTAATTTAGAGAAAAATAAACCCTCCTACCGTATTGATCCGATCATGTAGGGCTGTGCCAGCTGCACCACAATGGCTCCGCTCCCAAGCTGGTGGCACGTGTACCCAGAATCCCAGTCGTAGTTCTTTGTGTCTCCGTTCAACAAGGCATTGCGACTGCGACTTACACCCTCAATCACACTGGCACAGTCAGCAATTGTTGCAACATTTTCGGTGGGAACTGTAAATTAAAAACACAAAGATGACAGACATACAGTCAGAAAGCAGTGCAGATGCCAGTGGTCTTTATTTCTGGAGAAGAACTGGTAAAAAAAAAAAAAAAGAAAGAGAATAAAATCAACGGAAGGAAATTTATGAACTATGAACAAGTGGTACAGATACTTTTTATACCACCGATTTCAGAATAGCTTGGTAAATTAACAGATGGATTTCAGTATTGGTGATACAAAAGCACTCTTTTAACACAATTGGGAAAAAAATATCTTGTACTGCAAAACTTTAGAAATTTTGAAAGAATTTCTTCCTGTTTTCATGAGGAATCCTCCCCCTACTACAACATTCAAAAATGACTAGAACATAGTTATGAGAAATTTCAGAGATAACTGTATGAGTTTTCAGCATGCAAAAAAAGAGATAATTTCCCATAAAGAGCTAGAATTCTGTGATTTCACTGTGCTACTGGTGTCAGAAGCATAATCGTAAGAAAGCCACTAACCAACCAAAACACCTTAAAAAACATATGGGAAGAAACTGCAAGATCATTGCAAAGTAGTAATCCAAGGCAGTGGAAAAACAACCAGTTTTGGAAAAGCTACTGCATTACCAAATATACTATCATTTCTGTCTGCTCATAAAAAATTACTAAAATCACCACTTCACTATTCTAGAAATCTCCTGATTCCCCAATTACTGAAAAGAGGCACTCAACAATTCCTAGATTCTTATGGGAGAGCAGGTGTTAGACATTAGAAGTGCTTCACTGGGAGCAATCTCAATAAAGCAAAGCCTAACACTGCGAACTAAGAGTACTGGCATTGAATTAAAATTTGTCTAGACTTCCTTTTCTTCCTCTCCTCCCTCCCTGGGAGCAAAGGAACTTATTTGTGTATTCATTTTATATAAACTTTAAAGCATCTTCTACATAGAGCTGGTTTGTGGTTTTTTTTTAATAGGAAGAGGAAACTATTCCAATCTTGGTAAAAAAGAAAATGAATAGAAGAGTCAAAATCAATGCTTATATTGAGGCTCCATGGCACATTGCAGACACACTCTGAGCTAAGTGATTAATTGAATGTAGTGCAGCTCAGTTCATGCAATATTTTGCCTGTGTGCCCTCTGAGCGTCACCCTGCTCCTTCTCACATTTAGATTTCTGCACTAATCCATGACTCTCCTAAGATGATGTTACCCTGATTAATCAAACTCCTTAAAAACTGTACAGAAACTGTCTTGGTGTGCTTTTAACATAATTCTGTGGTCTTCCCTACAACAGCTAATTAGAAGGTGACTCTGACTAATTAAAGTGCGCAGAACGTGCCATCCTGTTCCTTTTCCCTAGGGGATCGGCCACTCCCTATTTTGAATGTTCATTATCTTTTATATACACTTGATAAATTTATTAAAAATACCATCTGGTGGGGACTCTTCTGTATTTTCAAGTCTTTTGGTTGTCTTTTTTTTTCCCATTAGAATACCTGCTTCCGTTTAGGTCACTAATTTACAAATAGAAACTGTCAAAACCAACAGTCTTGTTTCTATTTTTGTTTCCTTTTTTTTTAATCCACCAGCTATCCAGCTATTAAATATTGTCAGAGAAAAGAGAAGACTACAAATACAATTTTTTTCCCCTACTGTTCGTACAACAGTTTTGGGCTGAAAAGTCTGATTTGCTTTTATGGAACAGGAAAGACTGTGTGTTAGCAAAGCAAACACATTCTGTAAGCAAACAAAAGGAGAAGATGATTGAGGTTACAGGACAGCAGCATCAAACATTTATTAAAACTTACTTTCTTGTCTCTTTGTCTTACGCTGCAGTATGGAGTGATGAAGAACTAGCAGTATATATAATTCTAGCAATGGTATTTTTATAAAGGATTGCTATTTTCAGGACATGGCCTAAGGGTCATCTATACTGACTATATTTAAAGGTAAGACAGATATGTTATTCAACTGTCCTTAGAGATCTTCCAAGATAAAAATGTACCAGAAGCGTGTTGTAGCCTCAGTCATATTATCCCTCCTTAAGCTTGTTTCTCTTTGTCTTTTTAGCATACTTGATTTTTCACATGAAATTTTTTTCCCCCTGAAACACTCCAAAAAAAAAGTTAATACTGCTGCAGCAAAGCAGCTTCCATATCTGAGTGTAGACTACTTCCTTTTATCTCTCATTCTGGACAGGTCAGCTTTTGCTTTCTGTCCATCCACTGTGACTTCACTACAATATGGGTGGGTGGGAATATGAAAGAAAAATCCTCAAATAACTTTTTGCAACACAGAAAAGAACAGAACAAAGTGGGTATTTCTACTGGTTTACAAAACCAGCCATTAATAAACCTCAAAGAAACGATGAAAATAAACATACAGGGAGACAGCAGATCTATTACATAGTCTTATTTTATAGGAAAGCAGCAATTTAAAGCATTATGGACTGTTGAATATATTTATACTGCACTCTAGGCAATAGTCAAAAGTTCTTTGCTTATGTGTCATCATTGCAACAAAATTGTTCATTTTAGGGAATTCTCTTAAGACACAAAACTACCATTGTGAAGAAACTATAAACAAGCAATTACACTAGAAGAAGCATAATTTTGTTTTAGTTAGTATGAAGGAATGATTTTCCTCTCATGATTACATCTGTTAAAAGCTCATCTTCCAATCGTTCAATTTTTCACTATAAAATTGCATTCCTTCTCTACTTGAACATCTACTAAACTGACAAAAGTTTCTTTCCTGGCTGGTAGGAAAATAGAAAGCTGAAACAAAAGAAAAAGAGAATTAAGTATGCAAGGATTATTTCAGAGTTTGATCATATAAAATTAAGAATTAAATGGGTAATGGGCATTTTGCTCTCATTATTTTCCACATGCCAAAAGATTTGTTAAGTCTAATCTTTATTCAATATATGAATTTGCCCTTGTTTATTGGCTACATGGTAGAAAAAGTAAGAAATCTACAGACTTTTCAGTTAATTAAAAGTACAGCCACATGCCCTTTCATTCAACATACTCTCTTATTTTCTTGAGTTGAAACTTGCTGATGAAATTACTGTATTTAATATGAATCTTCAATTAAATTATTCAAAGAAATCAAGAGCTAAAAAAATATCAACTTCAAACAAATATCAACAGTATCTTCACCTGTTTCAGTGAAAGGCCCTCTGCAAGCCATATTTAGCTGGAAAAGAAAACCCCACTAATATGTTTTTTTGTCCAACTGTCAGAAATTGTATTAGAAAATCTTCAGAGAAGGCTGATTTTTCACTTGATATTTGCTACAGTTTGTGACTCCTAATCCAATAAATTAGAACAAAACCATTCAAGTCACTAGAACTGGCCATACTTTTCATTGCCAACTAATTGGCTGCTACAGGGCTCTTTCATTAAACATTGTGTCTGCAGAGGGCTGTCAGAAATGTCAGCTGTTTTAGGAAGTGTGCATCCCTCCTTGTGGCACTGGAAACACAGAGAAAAGGATTAAAAAAAAAAAAAGAACTGGAACCACATGAACAGATCTCTCTCAAAACCAACCATGTGGGTACCCTTTCTTGCAGAAAGGGGAAAAAATTCCTGCAGTATTTAGATTGTCTTCAATTTTTCATAATTTCCTAAAGCTATGTTTGCAGCAGAGCTGAATTATACTGCTGGGTAAGCCTGCATTGTTTCAGAAAATGTGACCCTTCTCAAAAGGGAATAAACAAAATATGATAGCTTTGTGTGGAGTCAACATTAAACTAGACAAAACCCAGCATCTTTCACTGCTTCCTTGGGGAGAGACAAAGCAATCTTTTACAAAGCTGAACCACACACTAGGAAACTGATATGACTGGTTTCTCCTTGTTACACATTCAGTTTTGTTTGTTCTTTTTCTTTTTCTGAATAATTGCTGGAGTAAAAGACAAGTGAATGTTTATTTGTATCATTTTATCCCTTCTAAAACAAGCTCTCCTAAGGCATTGAACAGCACACAAATGAAGGTTCATGATGATTCCTAAGAACTGAACAGCATTCCTCAGAGGGTGACCAAGGACATTCTGGCTGTTCAGTCATTATTCACTGTTCTCTCTTTCATGTGTATTGTACACATTACAAGACAGTCTGAAAGACTCAGATAGACCACAGACCAACACTGCTTCATGGAAAAACCATCCACATTGCACTCCCAATGCCCTTCACCAGGCTCAAAATCAGAAAGAAGGTTGGTCAAGCCCACATAATCCTTGACTGCCCCTTGGCACTGAGAATTGATTACAGGACACCGAGATTATAATTTTTTGTTCCATTTGAGGCAGAAAAGAGGAATCTTTTTCCTCTACTAAGGCGGGGAAAAAACACCAAGAAACCTAAAGAGGCCTTGCACAGAAGCAGCTCTTTAACTCTTGTAATTTTTTGCCACCGGGCAGATTAGAATATTTTACAATATATTGCATGACATCAGGTACTACTTCCAAAGCATTATGTCTCTTACTTGAGAAAATATTCTTTTGTTTTGAATTCTACATTATATAGCAATGGCTTAAGACCATTCAAAACTTCATAAGCAGTTCATTATAAGCAAGCACTATGATTGTCAGATTAAAGAATATTTGCATCCTTTTTAAACAAAAGAGTTATGTTAATATCATGAATTTAATATAGAAAACTGCTAACTTACACACTTAGAAATAATGCTATGCCAGAAAGAAAAATACATCTCAACCTTAATATCTGCATTAGGGAAATAATTTCGTATGATTACATTCCTTTCTATCACCTCATTTCACAAGACAACAAACTGTAAACCAACACTTTAAGACCAGGCAGTGCTATAAAGAGCATTTTCTGCTACTTTTGCTTCAAAAGTGCCACTCAGCTACCATTGTGTTGTGTTAGTACCACATCCAGTATTGTACAAAGCAACTGTATAAATCACCTTCCACATTGACTTTTAATTGTAATATGTAAAGTTAGTAATTTTTCATTAAAACCTTGTAAACAAAAACACAACAACAGAAAATTGTTGTTATAATGAAACAACACTTCATTTTTATTATTTGTTTACCAGCCTTCTAATCTTCACTGTATGGTGATGGCCATCACATAGATATTATGTACCAGTAGTAATATATCTGATAAATTACACTCTTCACATATACAGCTCTCTGATCAAGTTGAGTATCTTTCACAAAAATTAAATAAATAATTTCTCAAGTCTCTATAACATCTCTAACCAAATACTTCAGAGGCCTCATTTCTCTGGAATGAGTTTTCAAATGACAAATCTTCACATCTTATCTTTAGTGTTGTTTTGGTAGAAGTAGGGGTCACTAAGTCTTTTTGAAAGGAACTTATGGCCTTCTAGGGCTGACCAATACTTGATTTTTTTAATAAAACAGAGTATAGAAACAGCAGCTGTGTTTTTTCTAGCCTAATTTAATAAATGCCACATTTAATAACATATGGGATAAGCAATGAACCCAATGAACTGCTTTTCAAGGGTTTAAGATTAAAGTTTCTCTACTCAGTCAAGCTTAAAAGCAATCTGCTCTGATTACTGCACTTTCTTATATTTTGTTGACTTTTCCTAACTGCTTTCAGTTCATTTTATCCTATCTGGTCATTTCAGAAGCAGAAACAAACATTACAAATCCTCATCACAGTAACAAAATAAATCTGTGCCAACCCACTGATACTCAAACTGAGTTTTTACTCAGGTGGACTTTGGACTTGCAGTCTGCTTGATTGCAGAAGCCATACAATATGGCACCTTATGGTAATCACCACACTGAAAAAAAGCATTGAATAGATATAATATCTCTTTGATGGATCAAAGCTGCTGAGAATAATTTTAAATAGGCAATACTGATGGCCAAAAATTCTGATGGACAGTCAGAGGTGTTCCTGCTCCATTTAACAACTGGACTGGCCTCAACTAGTCCCCAAATCTTTCAATTTCTTTCTCACCAGAAACTCTGCAGGGTCATGTATACAACTGCTGGTACCTCATTGACAGTTGGAAGACTATCCACACGCCACTTTCAATTAACTGCTCCTCAAATTCTTACTTTTAACTTTCTACCAACTGAATTGACTAATATCCCTTAAATAAAAAAACCTGTGTAAATCTACAGGCCCTTCTCTTTCCTTACTGTTGATAATTTCAAATGACTTACACATACAACATCTTGACTGACCCACACTGAAGAGCAGCAAAGCTGCCCTTGATTATCAATCACCATTAACACCGGAAACCCTCAGTATTATGCTGCCAAATCCTATTCACCTGTAAGATTCTACAAAACCATTCTCTCAAACAGAGAATTTTTAATAAATCCATATAAAGTCTTCATCCCCTAGATTACCGTTGAAACTTAAGAAGTGATAAAGAGATCAAAGTTTGTCTCACCAGAATGATCACTCAACCAACTGAGTCTATGAAAGACGAGTCACTTTCAGTATAAGTTCACTTACACAAATGAACTTGTGGATTTACTGCCTTGCCAACTTATGATCAAACAATCTTTGTGTTAACACTCAAAATTATTTAAGTCCAAAATTGAGCATTTACTAAATAAGTTTTATCATCTGAAATCAAACACATACAAATATTTGTACACACTAACTGATTTTATATGAAGTTTTTAAAAACTCATGGCTGGCAGTGCTGACTATGAAATTTAGCTCAATGGTTTTATTGAATCTGAGATACTTTGTTTCTCTGCTAAACAGCTTACTGAAGGGAGATATTTTCTTTTAACACAGTTCTTCCTTACTGCTTATTCTATTTTGAAGTCAATAGCAATTGCATTGCTGCTTGCACACTGCCTAAAACAAAGGGAAGGCTTTTGATTTGCCTTTGTATAATGCATGGGGAACAGGCTGAAGAAATTTGGTCTTGGTTTTTCACAGCTAAATATTATAGCTTTCTCAGAGAAAAATTTGAAGTGAATATGTCTTACTAAAAATCTTCCTTCTCCTCCTATTTTGAAAACTGTTTTCCCTTCCATCTGTCACGAGTACATATTTAAAATTTAAATATATGTTTAAAACCAGCATGAACTCTGAGAATTTTGCTGAAATTCTTGATTTTATGCCAAAAGTAATAAATTGTGGGAAATCTCCCCTAGACAACTACTCAACACTCTCTCTCCAATGAACTTCAGGATCTGACTTTTGTGAGTTTATATTCAAGTAAGCACAGAAACCACCCCATTTTAACGATTAAAAAAAAATCAATATTAAATCTTTCTGTGACACATTTTATCATTCAGTACCATTGGTCTGTAGGGGATTTTACCTAAAGTAACATAAAGGTACTTAAATCAGTGTTATATAAGCTGCCCAGAGCTAAGAGTGCTCCATCAGTGTGGTGTTCTGAGAATAACTGCAGCATAGCTGATATAATGTTCTGCCATGGCTAAGCATGTCTATGACTCTTTGGGGGGAAATGAACACATGAGAGTTTACTTTCAGCTGTTGTAACCAGGCTGTTTAAGAGGCCCTAAATGTCCAAATCCATCATCACTACAATAAATAGCTATGCTTTGTCCATTCTTGTAAAAGAATTCAGGCTAACCTATTGGGAGGCATGAGCAACCATACTGCGACATGCAAAGAAAAATCACACTGCCAGCACTGACTGACTCAGCTACAAGTGGCTTTGTCGGCAGCGGTTGAATTCCAGCATTCCTGCAGTATCATTAATTAATCCACAGTACTGGAATTTCATAGAAGTTGTAAGGCTTAGCCAGTTAATTCTATGCTTACAACACCGTTTAACTCAATTGAGAGATTTCTGGATGGAAACAGGAGTGCAGTAATGGCCAGCTTTAAAAGACAAGTGTTTACACCAGTTCCTAAAAAAGGAAAATGGTTTCCTAAAAAAGGAAAATGGAAAATATCTCTTACCTATCAGACCTTTCTCCAGAGTAAAGGATTTGTTTGTGAACATGCATTCAAATGCCACAATATGGAAAACTTTGTTCACTGTGTTGTGGGTTCCAACAATTCGAATGTACCTATAGGGAAGCAAAAAAAGGTAAACAGCACAAGTTAAACATGACCAACTTCTGTGCACTTAAATATAATTGATTCAGTTAGACTATACCATGCAGACCCCTAAGAACTGAGTAACTGTTTAAAAAAAGAAAAAGGAATAAAAAAAGAATATCAGTTTCATAGCAGGTTTGCATCTAGTCCAGCATTTCATGCTGGTTCCAGTGCAATTTAAGAAGAAAAAAAAAAATCATTAAAGAGATGAGGAATCTGTTAAAAATGTTTCTGGATTAATTTGTCAAGGAAAGCAAATTGGGGACCATCTGTTTCAGAAATGCCCTGTTAGTGCAAATACATGTTCATGGAGGTTTTAAAAACTAATACTAATAATAACAGTAATAATAGTAACAACAAGAACAACAGTAATAATCACCCTTTTACCAACATATTTTCAGCACTGTGAAAAATTTCATACAGCCAGGACAAACCCAAAAAAGGAGTCAGGCTTTTCTTTCAAAGCCAAAAATCAATTCCATTTTATTAAGACTGTTTCTAATCCTAACACTGGATGTACAGGATATCAATCCTGTTGGTGTATCTTTTATTAATAATGAAAAAAACCCTCATTCAAATATTATGAAACAAAGCTATTCTGGGTGTCCTTCCTGGTGGTATAACTCACATATCCACACCTCAATTGCAAATCAAAGAGAGCTGCTCTCAAACATTGTGACCTATTCACCTGCTGCACTACCCTGGAGGCTCTACCTTCCATAAACAACCACTAACCTTGATGCAGTCTGATCCTGCATTTTCTGAAGAGATCCAACAGTTCTTACTATAAATTTTGAAAAATCTCACAAGGACTATAGTATACCTCTCAATAAATGCTGAACAAGCAACCAGAAAACTACCTACACCAAATACCAATTACTTCACAAGATGGGTTACCCACACTTACAGAAAAGCTTTGTATAAATTTAACTCATTTCAATTACCAACCATCAGAATGTAGGAATCTTAAGCAATATCCTTAGTCTGTCTCTCATTTACATGGTATAATTATATTGGCCATTCACCAACCGCATCATTTTGGCTTGTGCTCTTCAGCAGACCAAGTTGAGAAGATATAGAGTATATTTTCTGAGATTTTCTTTTTAACAAATAAAACAACCATCATAGCTATTTATTGTGGCAATTCTCAGTTTCCAAATTTCATTTAAAAATTATTTAAATAATCATAACTGGGAACAAAGAATTGTATGCTATTGCCTAATTAATATTAACTCACAGATCAATCAATTATCACAGTAGCAAATGTCCTGAAGTCATTCTACGTAGAAAAAACAAAGTTGCAAAAGTGGAGAAAATATTTATTACTCATGAGGAAGATGAACCTGTGTTTTAAGAGTAAAGCAGAACTTAGCCCTTATGCTGTAGCTGTGCCAAGTGCCTGTGAAGAGTACTGCAGGAATCTTGGTTGACAGGCAGGCAAACAGGAGGTGCTTCCCTAGACCTGCCCATGTGAACCAGCTGACTTTTTGTTATGAACTCACGACCACAGTTCGAACCCTAAACACACAGGGAATGTCCAAAATTCGACAACAGTAACTGATCTTGTTCCCGCCAGCCTCAGAAGCACAGAATTCAATTAAACAATGGAATAATTCTGGAATATTTTGAAGTGCACATGGAGCCTGGCTTGCCACACACACTCCCTTGACTCTCCCAGGCAAGGAAGATATTGATTGAGTCGTGCTGCTTGGACAAAATGCACAGGCAAACCACCAGAGTGTTACTAATGGAGATGTACTTTGACATCCTTCAGTTACGCTTCCTTGCATTAAAGAGCTTAGAGAATAAACAAAGTAACAAGATTAATAGGAACACAAGAAACTGCTTCATAATTAGCTTTAAAAGCTATTTTACTTCGATTTTTTGTGTTATAAAATTGTATCATTAGATCAAACTTCTTGATTGTTTGTTCAGAGCAACTGGAAGTTGTTCAAATTCCAGTCAGCAACAAAGCAGGTTCACATGACACAAAGTTATCTATGAATCTTTGTGTGATTACAAAGTAAAAGAATCACAGTCCAATGCCTAGACTAGCTCCACTACTCATGGATGTTAGACTCAACTGATAAGATTGGAAGACAGAAAAAAACTCCTGAATCATTCTTTAAAGAAAAAACCTTGATCAATTTGTGGGGTTTAAACAAACTTCTCTACAGGTAAACAGGAATGCAACATGAAAATTTTGCCCCTTACTTTTATTTTCTGGCCCTTTTTGAGAATAATGGATACTGATAATATATAAGTGCTCTAGAGTTTCATTCACATATCACAGACTTCTCTAGCCCATAGAGTCAAGCTACACATGAACTTAAAATCCTCACAACAGGAATATCAGAAAAATCTGGTTGGTGGGGTTTTTTTTCCCCACTCCCAAGAAAATTGTTTTGAAGATAGGGAAACAGCATGTTCTACTAGATCTTGGTAGAATTTTAAAGGACTGAAATTCGACCTGGGCTGATTAATTAGGCACCTACATGGCAACATCTCTCACTCATACCCCATTCTTCCAAGAGCAATTATTCTCCTTCATATGAAATTACAATATTTGTACCCTGATGTGACTACATATCTGAACAACTAAATTATGTTTTACTTCTGCTCTTTACATCTGTAAAGCTGACACATATAATTCAGATCACAGCAGCTGCAGATGACACCACTGATTCTGCTGTGGATACCCTAGAGGACCACAAACACCAAAGCTCAGCTGCCTACATCATCACAACGGTGCTTAGGAAATATATGTCAAAGCATGAAAATATGCATACTCTAGGAGTCATTTTAATCCTTCATTATAATAAGAGCAGTAAGACAGAGACAAACTAAAATATATTAAGCACAAATTCCAATCCCTTGAGACTATCGAGACAGAAGACTAAATAAGGGGAGGGAATGGAAATTAACAGGTATTTTGCAGATATCCACTCTTCAGTTACTATCAAAGCAACCTAGAATAGCAACAGCAAACTCAAAGAACTAAATCTAATCAGTACAAAATGCACTCCTATGAAACTGGCATTTCATTTTCCTTTGTGGAGCATTTAGTATGAGACACCAGTGCCAAAATTACTACAGACTTTATACCTCTTCTAACTGCTTAGAACCACTAACATTCACATTCCAATCACTGCCACAAAGATGCATGAAGCACAGCCCAACACACAAGGGCATTAGAAGACATTGTGTTTGTTTTTCAGTGGAAAAGGAAACAGTGTTATTCAACACTGCCTAAACTCCATTTATTGACAGCTCCCTAAAACGAATAATCCTTCAGACTCACACAGCTGAATCAACAGACCTGTGGCAGGAAGATAGAAAAAACAAGGAAGAAAAATCTATTGCCAGCATTAAATCATGTGGGAGAACAGTGGACACAAATAAATACATAATATAAATAATTAAGCCAGAACAAACATGAAAAGCGTATCTGTCTTTTGACAGAAGACAAGTTTTCCTGCCCTTAGACAGGCAAGTCTAATAAAGTCTATTTTATACCAGAGGAAATCCCTGCTGCAAATATTGAAAACAACTGTGACAAATTAAATAAAACACTTACACAAGACAAAATCATTGAACTCCAGTAGAAAAAGTACATCTAACACCTACAGAACCTGGACAGTAACAAACATTTTCACCTTGGAAATACAACCAACAGTGAAGCAGTTTGAAAACACAGGACATTTCCCTTTGTAATGTGCCAGAATGTGTATGCAGGTATTTTATGCTGGGGCATTCAAGTGACTAAAAATATTGGTATACAACACTTAAACAGGACATGTAATTATTTGTGTACCACATGTAAGTAATATGTCACCCCATCAACCAGTGCTTCTCAAAGGATATAACCAAATTAACACTGATGTGCTTTGGAACATAAGCAAGACTTGCACAATGTGATAATATGTTGTGTATTCCATACATAATAATCTGTAAGAACAATAAGTTTACAAATACTTTCTTCTTTTCTAATGATTTCCAATTTTTATTTCTTTAAAACAACAACAAAAAAACAAACCAATTTCGGGTAAACTGGCTTTAACCTCCATCTTCACACTGTATGCATCTCTAGCTCCAATGAAGTTCTCAAATCTGAACTTGGTACACCTGGTTTTATTTTGGGTCAGACCTCAACCCAGAACAGCTCAATTTCCTAGAACCCATCTGGATATGAGCAGAAATCTGCAATTACACCTGTTCTCATAACGGACCTCCACTATAAGAACACAAAAGAAAATATGAGAAGATATGAAGATTTGGATGACATGAAATCTATATTTAAACCATACTCCTGATTTGACTTTGCAGCCAAGCACAAATTAAACATCACCTTCACTTATCTTTATGCCATCTCTAGTCAATACATAAAATGGGACTCTATTAAGTTAAACTGTATAGAAAAAAATTAGTTTTTAAATAGAGAAGAAAGCATTGTTCTTCAGAAAGTCAAGTTCTAAAACAAACTGGACAGGGGTACTCAGAGAACAGACACGAGCTGGCTCTGCACACCTTCCAGGCTGATGTGACATGAAGCCACATTCTTTCCAAAGTGAACCTCATCTTCACTACAACTAATTTTCTTTGAATCACACTACATCCTCATGAGGTTTTAAGACTTAGGATCAATTGAGCTTCATTATATAGATACATTGAAGCTTCCACATTTTTAAACATATCGAATAAAACATGAGAAAATACAGGAAAGTGCTGTTCAGTGAAATCTGAGAATGTCTGCCATTTCCCCCAGCTTCTCTCGCTCCACCAGTCTGTGAATTTATCATGCAACACTTCTTTCTTGCTCTAGTGACACTTCAGTAAGTGCTGTCTAGATCTAAACTAGAATCAGACTATAAACAATATGAGAAAGAAATACCTGAAAAGCATTAGAAAAAGGAGAGGGAGGATGGAAGAACAGAAGGAAGGAAAAGAAAGATACATTGATTTCAATCCGCATCAAGGTAGCTCAACAAAGAAATAACAATAATTTTGATCTGTGCTTAAAAGAGAAAGGAAATTTGAAATTCATCCTATAAAACTGTAATGAAGATACATACAAAAATTTGTATTTAGCTCTGGCATCACAAAAATCTGACAGACAGTGGTAAAGAAGTGGATTTGAAAAAAAGACTGAAAATTATTTTTAAAAAGGAGGCAATTATTGAAGAATCTGTTTAATATAAGTGTTGTTTGGATGAATCATTACTAATCAGAAACATAGTAACTCCTGGTATTTGAGCTCACTGGCATAAGAGAATAAGAGAAGACCTCTAGGGCTCTCAAAAGGGGGTCACAAATATACATGAAGAATTAAATGTTTAAGGTAAAAAAACCCCTTACTGACAAACAAACAAATAAACTAAATGCTCGACCACTAATAAACCACCACTTCTATCCAAACAGTATAATATTTTACTTACAGAAAAATACATCCAAGAATATATGCAAGAACCCTTAGCATCCATTATGTTAAAATTATACTGGAAAACTACTAGACAATACCCAAATGAAAACAGCTAAGTATTGGTAACATTAAAATGACTGATTATATATTTTTCATCAATATTTTTATGATTTAAAAACTTGTACCCGGAGATACAACTTCTTATACTTGCAAGTGGTTAGAAAATTGATGCAAAGTATTGCTGGCTCAATTTCAAATTTGCTACTCAGTTTTGGATTGCTGAAATATAGGGTAATGCATTAAGCAAAGTATGTCTCATACATTTTAAACATTTTGCGTAGCATGTAGTGTTACTACTCAAGTGTGGTCTGGATCTGGGGAAAGAATGCCTTTGTTAACTGAACAAGATTTGGTTCTTTAACTAAAGATATGATTATATAATTATTAAATCCCTGTACTACCAGTGATTTATGGATTTACAAACACCAGCCAACAGTAAGTGTATCACAAGAAATATCAACTTCAATTGTTCGACATTAGGAGCAATGTTTTTAGGAACAAAACCATTAAAATACAAAATTACAAGTAATGTCCCACCCAAAGCAGTGGAATGTCACTTCTGAGTGCTTTGGTGCTCCTTTCTAACATAAAGTGTGCAATACCTGCTCTGATAACACACAGCTTAGCCAAACTTTTAAACTATGATCATTCTTTAGATGGATTTTAGAAATTATTACTGAAGACTAAAATTCACATGAAATATATATCAAATACTATGAAAGAGCATTTGTGAAACAAATGTCTGGTGTGAGACAGAACAGTGAAAGAATCAACCAATTATTTCGAAATTCACCAAGTTCTGTCTTTTATGAAAAAAATCTCAGATGATATCCACTAGCAGTATCATCTGCTATACATATATAGCATTGCTACCTCAGTTTATCAGTGTCTCTAAACTTCCTTGCTTATACTTTCCAGCATATTGAAGACCCAACTCTTAGCTACTGCAGGCCTGAACTGAGCTATAAAATAAAGGACAAAAGAAAGATTATTTATGGGCCTATTCATCAAACACAGACAGTGTAGCAGATTCAATCTCGTAAGCTTCATAGGTCTAGTTCTTTTAAAATCAAATTGTGTTTTACTGGAAATAATTGATGACATGGTGAAAGAAGACCATAAATTTGGATTACAAGTAGGTGGTCTGTATTAACCTGTACAAACACTCCTACACAGCTCATCACCAATGAGATGGCAAAAGGGAAGGGTAGTGACTTCCAATATATGTACACAAATAATAAAATATCCAGAAACTCAAGTTCATGTGAGAATAGTTGAATTATGGTTAAAGACAGAGCATTTAAGACAGACAACTACTACATTGATTTCTTGTTCTCACTGCTTCACTTTTTTTTATTTGTTTAATTGTAGAGTTTGAGCCACATGTATCACACTACATTTGCCACATTTGTCTTGCTGATTTAATAAGCAGTAAGAACTGCTTAATTCAGAACAGCACTCTGCAGTATTGCACCAATTAAACTGATTACAATGGATATTTATTCACTGAAACATCATCATCAGCCTGGAGTGGTACACTGAGTGCCACAGCCCCAAGAAAATGTTATTATTTTGTTAGAATATAGTTCTTGTTCTCCTACAAAACAAAAACAACTTATGTTTGACATGTTTATGAAATACACCACTATAACTTGTGAGCAGACCTACAGAAAACAGAAATATATTGACTAAGCTACTGAATTCAGATCTCTTCAATTGGCTCCTTAACCAAAGAACAATAACCACTCAAGAAGTTCTCTTCTTGTGGTTAAGCATCTAAAAATGTGAAACTGTTCTAAATCTAATTTCATAAATCTTAATCATTTTGGGTGCAATGGAAGAAGAGAAGAAATGGCAACCAGAAAAAGAAAAGTAAGGCTTTTCTTCCAAACTTTATTTCTTTTAGAGTGTAATAAAAAGTGAAGTTCTCACCTGCCCAAAATTCCCCAACACTAAGCTCCACATAGGTTACTTCTAGGTGATACTAATCCAGTGGGAGATTGCAACCATTGATACACTGACCACCTCCTCAGAAGGAACTCCAGACTCAAATGGAAGGAAAAACACTACTTACAGAATAATTAACATGGGAAGTCAGGAATATAACTAACAAATAGGGGTTTGGGTACTAATTAATGCAAGTTATGTAATTGCTAACCAACAAATGCTGATGCACTTGTTTGTTGAAATGTATAAACAGTGTAAAGTTTTGATGGTCAGGGAGCCAGTATTTTATGCATTACCACCCAGATCCCTACCTGGAGCAATCTAGAATAAAAAATAGAAATTACCCTCCTAAGTGTGTGAATTGATGCTGCACAGGTAATGAGCCTGTGTTTAAGACAACAATAATGCATATTTGTATCAGTAACAACAAAAAAATCTGTCTTGGTCCTTCTTAGTAATGCCTTCCAAATACTTAATAACAGATTCTACAGAGCTTTGAAAGGACATGAGAAAGTCAGTACCTGCCTGTGCACAAAAATTTCGAACAGTTGCAGGATGACTACTTCTGTAGTGAAGTAAGCTTTATGGCCACGGAAAAAACCACCAGAGTAATAACTTCCTTCACTATGAACAAAGAATCTCTTATCTGAGAATGAAACAGAGCTTTATCTGGATGCCTACTTGAAGACCGAATGCATTAAGCCATCATCCATTTGGCTATCTATATATTAAAAACTGCCAAAGAGCAGTTTCATCAACTGTTTCAAAAAGTAACAAACTCCCCGAGCATAAGAACTGCACTGAAAATGCTGGAAGTTGCAAATCAATAGGCTTAGAGCCAAGTTATGACAAAATAAAGGATTCTTAAATAATTTAATGATCTACCTAGGATCCTCTAATGTAACAAACTTATTTCTTTTTCATAAACCTCTGCCTTTTTCAATTCTGATGACATGCAGTACTTCTTTTCTGAGCTTAAAGCTGTTTCTGAAATATTTTCATTACTCAAAAAGGTAATGTATTAGACCCCAAATCAGATAAATCTTTATATCTTTTTCCTCTACTGTTAAATTTTGAACTATGTTCAAAACCACTCAAATGCAGCTCAAAAATTCATACATACATATATGTATATGTAAAGAAAATGTGAAGGAGATTTTTTAAGTGCTCTGATCCATCTAAATGCTTACCACAATATCCTTGACACCACCTTATAAACCTGTGTCACGCTTCTGATTTCACCTCAATAGCAGCTGGAAGAAGAATTCTGCTTATACAGCACATCTCTAGCACTGACAAGAGTTTCCAACATTTGGTTTGATGGGAACTTGTTTTCTTTGACTTCTACTTTTGACTGTTTCTGAATTCACTCAGCTAGCACTTAGAATGGGACTCCTCAATGAAGAAATAAACACTATACTTGAACTAAAAAGTCAGGAAAAAAAGGCATAGGAAAAGACAAAAAAAGAAAAATAAGTAAAAGGTACCAGCACAGCAGGTAAGGTTGTAAGAATGAAATTAGTGTTTTAGGATATTAGCTCTAACAATTGTACAGTGTATCAGAAACCTGCAGTTAGACATTTGTGTTGGAATCAGCTAAACTGCTCTATTCATGTGCTTCTTTCACCACAGCTACCCTCAGGATATTTGATAGCTCTCTATTGTTATTACCTTGTATGTGGCCTTCCCAAAGTGGCTGTGAGCATACACAATGCTCTCTTATTTGAAATCCAATTAAATCATTACAACATTACACTGGAAAAACAGCCACTGAAAGGCATTAGGTTGTATTGTATCTTCTTCAAGCAGGTTTTTTCCTTTAAATAACACTATTCTTGCCTCAGAAGTGACAGAAGTGCTCTGTGGAAGAGTATCTTTTAAATGAATCTACCACACAGTTATATGGATCTCAGTTCTATGGACATAAACTTCATTAGCACATCAATTCAATTTTCCTGAATGTCTTGCATTACCTTTTAAAACATCTACTTCATTTTATTAAGCTGATAATTTGAACTCAGTACTGCATTATTTTGATATATAACTAAAAGATAAGTTAATGCATTTTATTCTTATATATGAATGCAGTGAAAACATGTTTCAGGAGGCAGCTCTTTGTCATACTTCACTGCTTTATTCCTAGTTGTAACTGATGTCAGTTAGGTGGCTATTATCAGTCTAATAGTACCTTTTCCTCAATAATAATATTATTATTCTCAGTATAATGACATAAATATCCATTTAGAAATGGAGGCAATCAATATTATTTATTGCTATTTTTCATTAACTAGAAACTTACAGAAAATACAAGGCTGTGACTTCTTTCTGTCCTTCATCGAGTAGAACCTTTGAACTTCAGAACTAAGGCTCCCCCATCTGACCTTCCTCACCTGGCCTCTCTGACCTTCTTTACCTATGCTGAAAGTCAATTTTTCCCACTTAATTTTCATATCTTTTTCCCACATAATCTTTCATATCTCCACCTCTCTGTTCACACATTCTTTCCTTCACCTTGACACCCCATCTCCCTACTATGTCATGTATCCTGGCATGTGCACTTGATATATTCAAAATGAATCTTATATACTTAGAATACAGTCTCCAGATTTTAGTAGAAATCAATAATTAACCTGTGTACTTTTCATCATAAAATGATGTTTAAATACCCTACTGCCCATATATTTAGCAGGTAATTGTAGTATTGATCTGTGTAATATATATCTTTTGATGTATACCCCAACAACTTTTTACATACCTCAGAGAGCTTTCTTGATGTCCTACAATGTCTAATGACTCAACTCCATCAATCCTAAACTAAACTCAAACTTTCTGATAATTTCCTTTTATTACATTATAGTATTAGCTCAGAGAAGTCTGGTCATTGTTTCTACCTACATATACACAGTTGACTCTAAATACTTCAATTTTCAGATTCAAAACATCAATTCAGGGAAAAGATCCCAGTAACATCAAAATGCTAGCAGAAGAGTGGTTTATAGGCTGATTTCAGGGAAAGGAGTCCAGGACCACAGATATGGTGACCAAAGCATAAGGGAACAAAGTAATGGTAATTTTTATGCTACACTACCATGGGCTTTACACCTTACATTACGGATTAAAACACATACAAGTCTAACAAATAACCCAGAATCTCAGTAGGTGAAACCTACATCCCTACCACTCACCTATTATTATCCATGGTAGCCAGATTAAAGTTAAAACATGGAAGTTTAACTCATGTTAGGGTCATGTTTTTATTTTGCTATACACATACACCATAGGAACAGGATTTCTGTGTTATCAAACTGCATTTGAAGCTCTCTCATACTCAGGGATTCTACTGTATTTGCTAATTTTCCACAAATGAGTAAGTAAACCAGAAATACAGTGACTGGACACAAACAAATTTCAGCTCTAATAATTTTCTATAGCTGGAATACTAAAAATTATTTGCTCAATGCCTTACTCCATTCTATATCAATATCTAAATATCAATACCATGAACTATTTTGTGAAAACATTACAACTAGATCCTATATAAAGATGTATGACTACACATGACAAACAATTTGAGCAACCAGCATCTAACAAAATGAGGTGTAATGCTAAAAGTAGATCAACTATCTACGAGACTTGACATCTACCTGTGTTTCAAGAGAGATATTATAACAAAAAGAAAAAACAAAACAATAACAAAACCCCCCACCACAATCAACCAAACAACCCACAAAATTAGGGAAAGAGCAGAAATAGCAGATAGAGTGAACAAAAAAAAAAAAAAGGAGAAAATGCAGCGAAAATTAATAAATAGGCAGCTCCACATTATGCTATGGCTATCTCATTTTAACACACGTTTTTAAAGAAACTTACTTTTAAGTATTATTTAACCTCATACTGAAGAGTAACCAAATATTTCCCCATACAAATGAGATCTGATTTTACTGTGACATCTCTTAACATATTTAGTTTCACACTTCAAAATATTCACCATGTTTTGTGAAAGACAAAAAGAAACGAAAAAAATGGTTTGGAAAAACAGCATCATTTTGCAAATATCTTGCTAGGTATGCATTTTCAATATTAAATAGTAAAAATTCAAAGCTCATTTTTCTTATCAATAATTCCCTATTACTGAAGAATGTCAGTATTCTAAAAAGTAAACCCTGTATATATTTTTAGTTCTGCACCTACAGCTTTGGTTTTCCACCTCTGTTTCAAAGCAATAATATTGCACATTTATAAACTAAAAAGGACATCTAGAATGAATAAATAAAATTCAGAAGTCTGCTTTAGTGCACTGCAAATGAACAGCAGTGTAGGTGAACCTTACTATGACTGGTATGAACCATGTCTGCTTTGCACTGGTGAAGTCTATGAATCTGCCTACTCCACACCAAAAAAACTGAGCCTTGAAATCACTCACATTCTCATAAATACTAAAGCTAAAGGCCTGAGACACATTTAAATTAGAACTCAAAGTTAAACCTTCATGACTTTTGAAATATTAAACCATCATCAAAAATACATTTTAGAGGTATTACTTATATTTTATGCTATGATGTCCCTTTCCAGAAAGGGATATTTCAGACCTGCAGTTTAATGAAAGGTCTGGACTGGAGACCAGACTTCATAGAAATAAAAAGCTGAAAACGTGGTGAACCTTTTGGCCTGGAAAAAGCACTCTTGTTTTGGCACAAAACCTAAAGTATAAATCACTCATTTTTGAGAGTGAGTTCATACATGGCTAACATATCCCTTCCCTTTTAAAGCAGATAGATTACTTGAAATATTCTCCTACCAATTTTGATCTGTATTTATAAACATTATTGTTAGTGCATTCACTGCAATCACAGCTAAGATCTGCACCAGATCAGGATATGCTAAGACCAATTTTCCTCACTATGAAAGGATGAACTCTTTGGCTCCTCTTTTTTTTTTAAACCATCTGTTCCAGACCTGTTGAACATTATTATTCTCCACGGTACCCAGAACTCACTTCATTGGTAACTGATACAGGCTTATACCCAGCGCTCTTACTCTACACTGATTTCAGAATGAAAATTAACATTAAACCTGTCCCATGCCTTATGAGCATGCAATTAACAAAAAAAAAGCCAAAACCATCTCAAAACTTTCCTGCATCAGATATCCTAAAAAAGGATACATTCAGGACAGAAGTCATTAGCACTAGCTATCATTAGCACACTCCCCACACGGAGGGCAGAAATGTACCAATCTAACAGTGACCTCTGAAGTGCCCATATTTGGTATTTTGCTTTAAAGTAGAACATTTGCTCTGTGGTCAACATATTCAAACATAAAGAAAAAGAGTTTCTACAATTGTATCTGAAAACTAACTGGTGGAGACTACTGCAGTGGGAACAATTGTTTCCAAAAACTAGTACATCAGAAAGTAGCCTCATAAAAATTTCCACTCCTCCTACCCATTACAGGACACATGATCATTTTAACTTTATATTTGTTTATATGTATACGCAGATATATGTACATATATATAAACGTGCCTAAAAATAAGTCAGCACAAAGCCACAGTTAACAAATAGAATTGACATGACCTATTAGCTCAGAAGCTTCAGATTTCAAATTAGGAAGTTGATTTAACATAATATTCCATTACAAAGATCCAATAAAAATCTTCTCAAAGCTTGAAATAATAGGTTTGCACACCTCATCTGCTCAAGGGCAAACATGAACCAAAGGATGCCCACGTGGTGACACTTAAAATGACAACATGCAGTTTATGATTAAAGGAACTTTATATATATTCATGATCTCTGATGTTTCTGAAGTTGAAAGAGGTGAAGGTTAGCCTTTCTCTGCCCTGAAACATAGGTCAACCAAGCAACATTAAGATTATCAGATGGAAAGATAAACCATATTTGATATTATTGCTTTAATATTATACTTCAATTTTTTTTAACAAGATTTTAGGTTTGCCTGAATGGTTTTGGCTAGTTTATTTTACTTTTTTAACAGAAATGTTAAAAATGTTATTCTGGACTCAGAAGGGATGAACCTTATGAAACAATGCTTTAGCCTCTTCCAAACGGGAAAGAAGAGCAGAAGGGAAATCCTGACATTTTATTTAACATCAATAATATTGCCAATTAATATACACAGGCAATGATTCTGTAAATTGCAATATGGAGCAGGAAACTAGCATTTTATGTAAGCGAATACTGACTGGTCAAATATATTTCTTTTGATAAGGCAAAAACTCTTAGAGAAAACAAATAATTTCCTTTTAAGGGCATCCATACAAGGCAACAAAAGATTTAAATTAATATTAAAATCTTCAAACATATGAAAAATTTTCTAAAATTAACACTTGATAAGAAGTAAAATCATTTACTAAGGGTTTGAGCTTCATTTTTACCCACCTCAGTTTCAACAAATTCTTTTATAAGCATACATAGCCTATGAGTTCAATAGTGCAGAATACAATGAAGAACAATGGGGGAAATTTTCAACTATCAATATGAAATTTGGAAGCAAACTGCCTCCACCAAATACATACATTACATTGTGCAGAAATTCCCACAGAAACAGGATTAAAAGGACAAATGACAATGATGTTGGCATCCTCAATCTCACAGAAAAGAGAACACAATAATGATTTAATTCTTTTTAACTATACTGGGTTGGGGTTTTTTGCCAGCCTTAAAATATCAATGTAGCTCTTACTCAATTCAAAGTTTCAAGTCCTTCCTTATTTTTTCCTTTAATCCTTGCTCTGCTAAATTTAATTGCCTTGGCAATGCCAGAACATTGCCTGATCCTAACAGGTCAGCATTGATTGTTCTAAACCAATTGGTTCCTTCGTTACAGAGAAAATGAGGTAAAGAGAAAAGGCAGGTGTGCCCCCGCACAGTCAGCTGGACTTCAGCACTTGCCCTTCTTCTCCCTCATTAACTAGCAACCAATCGATCAGGAACTTGCCCAGAACCCATAAAAACTATTCATCACTTCTGACATGCAATGGTTTTAACAGGTCACTCAAGGAAAGAATATTTGAGGTATCTATCTTTACAGCCTTTAAAGCTCATACAGTTTTTAAACTTCCATCCATGAGAAAAGAAAACTGAATTGCTACACTCCTATATAATTCCAGTCTAAACCTTGAATCCAAAATAAAATCTGTTAGCTATTTGCCCAAGACAAGAATTTGTGGTGTACCTGATTTTAAGTGTTCTTTAGTGGGAAGAACTTTGATGGAGAGAAAGATCACAGCCGGGAGAAAGAGTGAAGATGGCCCCACTCTCTGCTTAAAGCTCATTTTCTTCTGTACTTCCATGGTCTTTAGTTGAACAATTAAAGAATGCCAGTGAATGTTAATCCTAAAGCTTAACACATCATTTTTACCTCCACCTTTTAAAATATCTGAACACTGTTTGTGTTAGCAATCATTTCACATCACTTTTTCTTAATAGTCCCTTTACTGTCAAGCTTCATACTTAATTTGCCCATACAATTGCTAAAGACCTCTTTTACCTTGTTTGTCAAAGTTACTAACTGTTCAGATAACTTTTCAAGAAGAATCACCTTTAAGAGTAATCTGTACTGATTAGCTCTTATTCCAGTCAGTTATTCATGTTTCTTTCTCTGATCGTAAACTCCGCGCAATATGCCTTGTCCTTGTGCTTTGTTCATTAACACAAATTTATAATTTCACATTACCATCAGTTTGAAACATTGCTATCAAGTTGATTTTAGGGGGGGAAAAAAAATCAAAGAGATACCATAATGAACATATAAGCAGGGAATAAGATATTTGAAAAAGAACAGCCAATACGCCAACAAAACGCGTCACAAGGAGAACAAGAAATGAAGAAAGGGAAGAGGCAGTAGACAACAGATTGTGTGAAGAAATAAAGAGGAGTGGCACAATTTTGATTAGGAAAAAGAAAATTACAATGAAAGATAATGCATTACTTCTTCTAAGAGGACCAGAAAAGAGAAACATCAAACCACTATGTCACTTTATGGCACACTGAATGGAAAAAAAATTAGGAGGGCTGCAGAAATATAGGTGTAATCCTTTTATTTGCAAATCAGTGTAGAAACCACTTCTCTCCCACTTATGTCTCCTGTCTAACAAATGAAAAGAAAAGGTTAAGGTTATTATTTTTAACAAATCCACAGAAGCTAATTGACTAAATCCACAGAACATAATAAAGAAAAAATCAGGTGTTTTACCTGTGTTCTTTGTAATAGAAACATGACATATGACCAGTCATATTAGAAACTAATTTCAGCTGGGAAAAAGTTTTAGCCATTACATCATATTCATCCCAGACTACTATAACAATTCTTAACTATACAGTAAAATGGAATTTCCAAGCACAAATAAATTAACTCATTCTTTTGCTAAATATTTCATCTGCTATGATGACATACAGAATCAGCTTACTTTCTGCTGCTGGTTTTCACTTCCTTTTTCACTTTCCCTCCCTTTTGAAACCTTTGAAGCAGTTGTCCTGTGTATCAGTTAAAGGCCATTATTTCTGAAAAGATATTGCTATGCAGGAACAGTCTCCTCTGAAGCAAAACCATTTACCAATAGAGCGCACTATGTAAAGGGCTTTTCATGTGACCTAAGTTAGCTGTTTGGATTCTACCTGAGCTCTCCATGATGATTTGAGTTCCCCAAGTCTGGCTGGGCTATCCTTTGTCATCGAATCACACACAACCGCACATTTATGAGTAGGCAATTAACACTGACAGAAAGTGGATGATGAGTCTTGCTGCGACTATTCAGCAACACAAAGTCATTCATATGTCAGAAGAGAAGCATGAGCACGTTCAGCAACAATTTTAAACACTACATAATTGCCCAGTAAGTCAAAAGTTATCTTCCAATGGTAAAAGTACATTCCAGCAGATTTGTTACAATTCAGCTAGAAAAAACAATTAAACATTTTACATATTACTGCAGAAAAAAACTGCATTTCAAAAATCACCTAAATCAAAGGTTCCCAAATTCTTTGGTCAGTGGCCATTCTCCAAGTTCTCTATGAGTTTTACACCTTTTGAGAGGTTTTTAATACCCCCCTTCAGACCTCTCTTCTCTAAACCAGTCAGTCACAAGTTTGTCCATCTTTTCTTGTAGGTCAGACTGTGCCAGATCTTGGTATTCCCTTCTGGACTGTTCACACGCTTTTTGAAGTGGAATTTTGTTTTTCTAATGATAAAATGATAATCCCCTCGAGGATCCAGAATTAACAGTTCAGATGTGACTGAACTGAGTGAACAACACTGATTCATATTACAAGTTATACTCCTATCTATATATTAAAATTATATTTTTTTTCACTAGCAGGAGATACTGCAGCTCTATATCTAGTTTGGCATTGCAGAACTTTCTGGGGCTTACCCTCATTCTCTAAATCATATTTCCCTACACAGGGAGAGATTTTTGCCCTTGTTTTTAGGAAACTGCATTCTATTTATTTTAGACTGTCTCCACTTTGTCAAGATCCTTATTAACTCTCATTTTGTCCTATTGCATAACTGCATCTTCTCTCACAGTTTCATGCTATCTGCAAATTTAAGGCAAAAACATTCCTAATATACAGTTGTGTGGACTGTGTGGAAGACCCCATAAAAATCCCACTTCACATTATCACTCCATTTTCCATTTCTATTTAACTATGATTACAACAGGTGCTAGTCAAAATTTACCTTCACTTTACAATATTTTCCCGTAGACCATGTTCCTCTTGCTTGGATATGGAAATAACCTTTTACTGTCAAAAGCTCTACGTATGACAAAATATAACATGTACGGATTTATTTCTTATCCATGCCCAGTTTTTCTGCCTCAGAAGGAAACTAAATTGACTATCTGTTTTTGACAAATCCAGTTTAGCTGACAGTAATTCCTTTATCTTTGAGTGCCTACAAACAATTTCGTTCAATTACTTGCTCCAATATTTTTCTGGAAACTGAAATTATGCTGTGTGACACAGTTCCTCAGCTCCCTCTTTTTGTTTCTTTTAAGGACGGGAAAGGAATAAGCTTGGTAGTTATTACATATTTTCCATTTATTTATAAAATCAATAATAGAAATTCAATATATATGATTCAATATAAAATCAATAATATAAATTCAAATATAAATTTCAAGTACCAGCAGAACAAATTTCTTCCTGGTTCTAAAATTACTAATTGTTAATTGCAAGCATTACTGTCAAGAAATTGGAAGATTACATACTGCAAATTTTCAAGGACAACAACGGATATTTAGAGTTTATCTTATTGCTTATATTTCCCAGTTTTATTAAGAATAGAACAAGTACTGCCTCTTCTCTAACATCACTATTGCTCTTTACAGCCTTGTAGTGAAAAAAATAAGGAATTTTGGAATTAACTTTCCAAGTCATGAAATCATCTGTAGTATAAAAGTAAATAACCTTTTAAATGGAAGAGAAAAATTACATCTTACTAAATAATATTCTCTAAGGAGCACAAATCAAGAACATATAGAGAAAGAAGTAAATATGATGAGCAATTTGGAAATAGTTTAAATGAAATAAAATATTCAGTGTTAGTGTTAAGACAGAATGTAATCCATACTGCCAAGACCGCTATTCACTAATTTAATCAGATGCAATAGTAACCCTAACAGTACACCTGTGAGGGCTTTTCAGAGACCTCCACTGGAAGGCAGAAGAGGAGAAAAAGCCTTAAGTGAAGCTGCCATATTCTGCTGCAAGCCTTTACAGAAAAAAATATTTACACCTTAATTCTCCTCTTCCCTCCTGTGATGGATGGATAGAAGGAAGGATAGAAAGAAGGAAGGACGGGAGGAAGGGAGGGAGGGAATACAGCTATTCCCAACAGCTTTCCGACTTCTTGAGAAGATCCCACTCAAGAGGAAAACCTCTGCAGGTGAATGCAGGAAATGCACAGAAACTACTGTTCAACACACATCATGATTGGACACATGGCTCTGAAAAACAAGTTCACCTCTTTTTTTATTTTATTTACTACTGAAATCACTAAAAGTGTGACAGCTGCTCTGCTGGTATCTATCTGCTAAATACTCATAAGAATTATCTGTTGTTTTCCACCTAAACCTAAGTGCTATAGAAAACTGTATTTCAAAGTCTGTCTAATTGTATCATATATGGAGGTTAAAATACATAAATAATAGAATTAAAAGAACTATTTAAAAGTAATTTATTTTTCTAAATGTAAATTGGTTGCTGGAAGGCACAGCAAACCCAAAGAAGACAGTTCTTTCTTGTTCTTCTGTATGCAAGAAGTAATAATGTTGAGGTAAAATGATGTAGGGTTGTTATTTATTTGAAATAACTGTTTTATAATATGGCTAAATGGGAATCAAGGAGGAAGAACCTATTGCATTTGTCTGTTCCACGCAAATACCTGCAAGTTAATTGTACCATTGTTTTAAAATTTGGAGACTCAAGGCAAGGGAGCAGAGAGAAAATCAGCTGTGTCAATAACAATGTCTTATGTGCTTTGCAACAAAACCCTGAGAGCCGCATTCCCACTTTACAGAAGCAGTTGCTCGTTTACAATGTTTTACAATGTTTTCTACACTTCAGTAACATCAGCCTATGGTGTTAGTAACATATCAGCATGCTTCACATTCGTATCCTTGTACTATTTAATGCAATAATCACTGAAAAAAAGAACAAAACTCAGAAACCTGTGAGACAAATCCTTACCTTAGTACCCCCAAAAATTTATACTCTGATTAGAGATACACTTAAAATCCCTCTGGAGCAGCTGAAGTAACATAGGTTTGTTTAATGTGTAAGTATAAAGCAAAAAAATGCTACGTTTGCTCCTTTAGACCTATTTTCTGACAAGAATAGCCTCAGAAATAGCAAGGGGCAAGATAAAATCCAATAACACACAAATTAGAAATCAAAAAAAAAGGTTGAGTACTTTAGTAAGCTTAATTTTCAAACCTATTATAGTATCCTTTGATGACTGTAATCAGGTAACAGAAGAGCAAGCACTATTCCACAAGAGAGATTAATTACCAGCTCTTCCTATTTAAAGCTCAGTCATTTTATATTCAAATTTTCTCCATGTGATATACAAATCTTAAAAAAAACAAAAAACCATAACATGATTTTAAAATATTTCAGAAATTGTCAGTCTTAGCACTGCAATACTGGAATTGTGACCAGAAGAAACTTCAGTGTGGGAAGAGCAGTACTTGCATGCAGATTTAACTTTAATCCACAAACACCGTTCAAACCACTTCCAGGCTAAGTCCTACAGGGCTGCTGAAGCATTTCCCACCCAAGCTTATTATACTGGAACAAGCACACCACCAGTACTCAGATTAAAAACAAAAAAGGAAACAGACTTCACAGTAAGGGTGGACAATGTTCACCATCCTGATCATCAGGATTGGAAAAGCAGAGGGCAGAGGCTTCCAGGAAGGTTTGCAGAAAAGAAGATGAGTCTGCACTGGGGCTGATAACTCACTCTGCACCGCTCTTAAATACATATCTTGGAGATGTCTCTGCTGAACTTGGCAGCAGAGAGAGTTAAAATCCAGGCACTAATTACTGGTTACTCACAACTAGCTAATACTACTACTGCCCCTCCCATTTTCCCAGCTGTAGATTTAGCTAAGGTAAAGGTACATTCAAACTCCCAAAGCAAAAACTGATGTCTCCCTCTTTCTCTGTACTTGTGTACTTTATTTCACTGTAAGAAATCAAGTCTGCGGATTGTTAAATGTAATATCTTTCCTTTGATACAAGGCTCTTCAAACTGTAAAGCTGCAGTAACAGTTTTCTAACTTCAAGGATTCATGTTCATTCATTTCAGATGGACTGTTAATAAAGTTTAATAGTAGAATTTCAAAGATTGAAAATAGCTGTATCCCACTGAGGAATTTATGCGATCTATTTCTTTTGTCATCATGAAGAAGAACACTGAAATGAAAGTCAAGATGCTGTTCCATACTTATTTTCAGCCTAGGATCATTCTTTATTTTATAGAAAATCTCTTCACTGTTCACTCAACTAGAACAGTTACATGCTTACCTTATTCTGGTAATAGTTCATTCCATATTTGTAATACAAACTTTTTTTCCTGCCAGTAGTTTGCTGTTTCCCTGTGAAATAACAATAAGGTCTTGCATTTCATCACAGTTTATCAGTTGAACATACATCCAGTTGAGTTATATATAACTCCAATATAATATGAAAGACTGCCTAGGCTAAAGTGAAACTTTGAGACATTCAGTGCAGTCAGGACATTACAACAGGATCCTGATCATCACAGATCCAGTGACCCTGACACTTTTGTTGCCTTTAGTGAAGAAAAAATCCCTACCAAAATAGAGCTAACATTACAAAAATTATAAGAATGAAAACCACTGTGAAAAGTAATTTATTTGCTGGTTTTTCTATTTTGTTGATATTTTTGTTTAACAGATGAACAAGAGATGGCAATCACACAAACACTTTGAATTTTCAGGAAAGCATCCTTCATCTCAGTCAGCACTAGCTCCTTTTCAATTAATAGCTCAATCAAAACATGCAAATTACACCAAGTAAAGTATATTTGGAAATGAAAAATATTGAATGACAAATTAACACTTGAGAGCCATTTCCTAGATGTTGCTCGACAAAAAGAAGCTTCAAGAACACTAAATATGTAGCTTTGATACTTGGCAATTTCAAGTAGCATCAACAAATTTTGCTTTTGAAAAGATATTGTAAGCCTACAAAACGAGAATTAGTTACATTAATTTTATCACCCTATTGAGTACATTTCTATGACTTTGCTGCTGCTCCTTTCACCTACCACCTTTAAAGGATGGTAGGTGACAGGAGATTACCTACCAGCAGCAGCAGATTCAGTATTACTTTACAGTAACAATACCACCCTTCTGTTTGTAACACGAACTCTGGTTTTAACATGATAAGAAACCACATACCAATTAATCAGTACAACTTTTGCTTATCTCAAAGATTAATCTATTTTGCCCATTACAATACTATCTTACTGATAATGGAATAAGAGCGAAGACAACTCTGTCTGCTGCAGCTTTCAGTCAGAGTACTTCTTCTCCAGTTTCTAAATAGGGTAATTATTTTTCTAAGACAGTAGGAAAGAAGTAGGTGGGCAGACAATTTTTTTCTAGTCAAACCTGTCTGTCTGTATTAAGACACTTGATACATTTAATATACTTTCAGACCAAACAAACACAGTTTTCAAACTCATTCAATAGCACATTATCATTCCAACTTTCAATATGTTTATTTTATCTCCCAGAGATAAGGCCCCAGAGCAATCACCTCAAATACATGACTTCCCTTATCACACCGTCCTCAGCTGGGGGCCAATTGTGGGGATAACATAAAAGATGATGCTGTAACAGCCTCAGACACTACTGACTTAGCAGGAATGGCAATGCCTCAAATATATTGGCCTCCCAGAGAAAGAAGGCTAAAAAGCAGGATGCAAGGAACACATCAGCACTACTACAAGACTCAGAGAAGGAAAACAGCTACAAAGCTTGTGCATGAAGTGTGAATGCCTAACTTGGCAAACATATTTAAATCGGCTTTAAGCTAAAATGGATACCTTCTGCAAGAGACAGATACAAAGTCTATTTTCAATTACATTCTCTATCCACCACATTGTTTCTGAATGACGAATGGAAAGAATATTTTTCATTCAATACAGTTGATTTGCAAAGTATGTAAATTAAAAGTCCAAAAGAAAACCCCTTAAACTTGTCTTTAGGAAAAAAGGCAAAACTTGTTTAAAGAGGTTTACTTTCCTTTCTCTGAATTGGATATTCCAGCAGATGCAACAATGGTCTGCAATACACAAAACAAATCACAAATTCACCACATCTCATGCTACTTCATAAATATTAACATTTCTCCTCTTTTAATGTCAGCTATACAATAAACCTAACTCCTATTATTCAAAATGTACTTTTCTTTCTTTTAAAGTACAGTATTATTCTAATTGTTAACAAAAATTTCAGATGAAAAACGTTTCTTTGAAATGCTACAGCAGAATTTTTACCAAGAATTGAGAAATTACAAAGAATTGAAGAAAAGTAAAAAAATCTTCTGGAGCGAATGGAGTTTTCTTTGTAGGATTTTAACCTAGCCAGCATAGTAATATTCAGGAACAAATCTTATGTATATCTATGTCAGTATATGGAAAAAAGTAAGACCAAACCCAAATGACACCTTTGACCAATGTCCATACCAGGGGAAAACTGCAGAACCAATGTAACTGTACCACCAAAATATTTTAGGGAATTGTATAATATACTCATCCCTGGAGGTGTTCAAGGCCAGGTTGGATGGAGCTCCAAGCAACCTGGTCTAGTGGAAGATGTCCCTGTCATGACAGAGGGTTGGAATAAGGTGATCTTTTGAGGTACCTTGGAACCCAAACCACTCTATGATCCTACACAGAGCAGGAAAACAACACTTCCCTTACAAAGGCTTGATGGTGGGATATTTATATTGCAGTTTTTAAGACCAAAACAAGCCACTACAACTTATGTGTAAGATTAAGCAAAAGCAACTGAAGGCTATTCCATTTCTATATGACAATCATCATGGTGATTTAAGATCCTTACCTAGTATATACCTCTCTCTCATACTTCCACTGATTCAACTCTGCAGTTGCCCTAGGCCATTACCCCATGTGTGCACCCTGAGCAGGAGGTTTTTTTACATCCCCCATATTATACTATACCACATCTCACAAAGTATATTGTGCTACAGCACATAAAATCTGTGCCAGGAAAAGCAAATGCTGCTTACAAGATACCCCCTACAGTAGACAGGTAATGTCAAATTTCTACCAGGAAAAAATAATAAAGAAAAAGAAGCGTAGGAATTTGGCTAGGTTCCTGAAAACTGATGTTTTCTTTCCCTGCTACATTTAATAGCAATAACTACCTGTCATTTAAAATTCTGTTAATTTTCCAGTGGACCTCTCTTCTCTCTTTCACAAAATTGTTGGCAATAGTGGAACCTTCTGTTTACAATATACTTCTCATATTTGCCTGTCATTCATGTTGAGAGTATAATGAAGACTGCAAGTATTAGCAATGTTATGCCACTTCATTTGCAGTTTGTTCTCGCTCAACAGATGCACAGTGGTTCTTCCAATATGCAATGTTTTACGAAAGTTAGCTTAAGCGATAACAAATTATCAGTGAATATCCTTCTTGTACAAACTGTGTATAGGCTTGGTCAACAACTGTGAAAAACTAACTTCTGCTATCCCTAGTACCACCTTAGTCTGCAAATAAAGGTGAACAGAAGCATTAAATCTCTGCACATAAAAGTCCTGCAAACCCTGCACCCTTACATGAAGGATTCCTGTGCATCAGATGCTTACACATCTTAGTGCGTCCAACTAAAACTCGTCCCTATGTTCCATGATCCAGCGGAATGTACACACCAATTCCCTACTCCTGCCCCACTGAGTTACTCATTCACCTTCCTCCATGCAGCCCGAAGTGCTTCTAATATGCCACTTTGTAAGATACATGATTCATATGGTTCAACCATGTGCTTCTATGCTAAGACAGCCAATGCAGCACTCTCAAGGGCAGAGCTGTGAGTTCACAGAATCAATAAGCCTGGAAAAGACCTCTGAGATCCTCAAACCCAAGCTATGATCAAACACCAACTTGTCAACTAGACCATGGCACTAAGTGCCATGTCTAGTTGTTTCTGGATGGTGACTCTGGGCAGCATGTTCCAATGCTGGACAACCCTTGCCATGAATAAATTCATCTTGACGTCTAACCTGAACCTCCCCTGGCACCACCTGAGGCTTGGTCCTCTTGTCCTGTCGCTGGTTGCCTGGCCTCACTTTGAATATTGTGCGCAGTTTTGGTCAGTGCAATTTAAGAAAGTTATTACAGAGTGTCCAAAGAACGGCTGTGAAAATGGTGAAGGGCCTTGAGGTGAAACCATATGAGGAGTGGCTGGAGTCTTGGTCTGTTCAGCCTGGAGAAGAGGAGAATGAGGGGAGACCTCACTGCAGTTACACCTTCCCTGTGAGGGGGAGAGGAGGGACAGGCACTGATCTCTTCTCTGTGGTACTCAGTGACAGGACCTGTGGAAAGGGCCTGAAGTTGTGTCAGGGTGGATATTAGATAAAGGTTCCTCACCCAGAGGATAGTTGGGCAGTGGAACAGGCTCCCCAGGGAAATGGTCCCAGCACAGCCTGACAGAGTTCAAGAAGCACTTGGACAATGCTCTCAGGCACACAGTGTCACTCTCCTGTGCAGGGCCAGGAGCTGGACTTGACGGTCCTTGTCCAACTCAGCCTGTTCTGTGATTCTGTAGGGATCCTCCTGAGCCTCTTTTTCTCCAGGCTATAGAACTCCAGCTCCCTCGCTTGCTCCTCATAGGACTCATCCTGGTGCTCCACTCAGACACGCTGCAGCACCTCAATGTCCTTCTTGCAGTGAAGGGCTCCAAACTAAACACAGAATGCAAGATGTAGCCTCAGCAGGGCCTAGCTAGAAGGGAAAATTTGGTGCTTGCAATGTGATTCTGAACCTACTAGGTTAACTAAGTTTATCCCAAGAAGAGAGCAATACATTTGTCCAAATGTGATGTATACTCCCTGGATCCTCAGAGGAAAATAAAATACAAGTCAGCAAATAATGCATGCGCACAGCTGGAGCTGAGAAATCAGACTGGTAAATTAAAAATAAGGTAAGACTGACTGCAGAAAACCTGTTCCATTATTTCTGAGGATGAAACTACAGGGTAAAACATGAACAAGAGTCCAGGGCATAACTGGAGCAAGTTGCATGATTCAGTGCTGCACTGCTGAATGGGGCACAGTCCCTTTGCAGGCTGCACTTCTGATGGGATGCCCGGAATCCCAGGCAGAACAAGCTTTTCTCAGGCACCCATCAGGGACGGCTCCCCAATATTTGAAGCTTGTGGCTTGACTTAACATTTCTAATTCCGAACTGAGTTCAACATGAAATGGCAATAAATGCAAGACTTTATTATAAACATAAACCTAAGGAGGTCAAGTAAGGTTATATACAACACCTTGATTTTGGCCTTTCCAAACATCCAATTACAGGATTTTCAACTTTGCAAAGAAAATTCACACAGAGAATTCAACAATAACTTTTGACCTTCAAAAGTCAATACGTCTGCCATACGGTGTAACACTTTTGTCCATTCAGATGAACAGACCAAACACATTTGTCATGCAGGCTTGTCAACAAAAGTCAACCAAGAGCAATTAAGAACAACAGATACTCATTCTCTACCCCATCAGCAGTAGAGGTGAATGGGACATCCAACAAGTTTCACAGGTATTTGCTGCCAATAGGGGAAAACCAACATTCAACACATCTGAAGGTGATACCAATTATAAACAGAATATAAACAGAAATGCAGCCCAATTAACACTCCTGGTTTTAATTTTTCTTCCTAATTTATTTATGCTCATACACACTTCAGATTTGGAAAGGTGATTTTTCTTAATTTCACTTTTAAATTTCCTTTGTGTTGAAAATTATCTTGTATTTCAAATGAATACACGTGCTTCTGAGGGCATCAATCATCAAGATTAACAATTAAGAATATTATTTCTATTGCTGACTATAAACTGCAAAATAAAGGTAGAAAAATACCACCACCCTGAAATATAATGTGAACTTCATGTTTAACATACTAGCATTTTAAGCCATTATATCTGCTCTACTCTGTTCTTAGGCCTATGAATTACTAAGAATCAAAATGAAACAATGATAGTAAGCGGTAAGACCAATTGTATTAAGTCCCCCTTCATATGAAAACAAACCATGAAGTACATTTGGAAGATAAAATATTTTAAGATAAGTAAAAATGAAGTACAGTAAATTTGTTCACACCACCAAGCAATACAAGTTATAATAATTTTTAGAAACCTTAATAAAATAGCCTTTCAAAAAATATTGATTGGAATAGTCAACAATCTAAGTGCTGTTCACACATTGGTGCACATCCTGACCTCTAAGTCCTGACAGGAAAAAACTACTTTCTAGCAGTAGAGTACTGCATGCCCAAACACTGTGTATAATTTTTGTGTTACCTCCTGATACATAATTTCCAACCTCCCACTCAGAGACAGGACATGGCTTGGCTAGGCAGGTTGTTCTGCACAGGCAAGAAACAAGAGCCCATGCAAGTCAAGTATCTCATTTCTCACAGTTTCATCAAAAGAGAAAAAGAAAGGCCACAAGGGATCAGTGCAGCAAACTGACTACAAGCACTACAGGATACAGTTTAACAGCATCCCAATAGGACAGGTGTGTTCCTTAAACCAAAATTTTTGTGAAAATACATTCCCAAATACATTTTCCCCACACATTTTCATTTATACATGAAAATATGTCATCCTGGAAAAAAGAAAGTAGATCCTTTAGTGCCATAATGCTTTAATATGAAAAAGTAGTCAGACAGCTATTATTTAAGGCATTAGTCACAACAATAAAACCTAAGAGGGAAGGGAGTCAAAGAAAGAAAAGTATCTTTCAGGTTGAACCACATAACACAGAGTAAGCAGAACATCTCTTGTTAACAATCACTCAGGTCACAAGAACCCAAAATGTTTTCTCTTTATAAAGTCACACATTGACAGCCATTTCATATTTCAATTAAAAACGAAAAAACAAAAAGAAAAAAATCCAGAGAAATAAATGCTTCAACAACTAATGGTCATTTCATGTTGCTTTACCAACAAAAGAAAAAATGAACTTAGGAATAGTTCCTTGAAAAGGAAATTTCAGCTGTGGCTACTCTGCTTTCTGGATACTTTGTAATATACCTAGTGCAGAAAAAGTAAAACCTGTCATATTTTCAAAGTCTCATGGTTTTCACCTGTTAAATTTAACAGCAAAGAGCTCTCTATCTCTTGTCTTGGGGAAAGAATTCAAAGACAGAATTAATACAGGAGTCTAATCATCTGACAAAATGTCAAGTGATAAGACTGCCGTATTATGATGATCAAGCTGACAACTTCTCTGCCATCTGAAGGGAAAGGTCTCACTCCATTTCCAATTTCATTATTTCAAGCCTCCCACTTTTTACATTTCTGGCCAAGGAGTTCTCTCTCACAACACTTCTGGAGTTTATCAGACAGAGCTTCTTCACTTAAATCAACTTAACTTAATGGGAGGTAGAAAACTACCCTGTCATGGGTCACTGAATTGAAGCTGCTCATGCAGAGGTCAGACATGCACCAGAGCCAGCACAATGGAGCAAGGCAACTCACCCAAGAATGAGGAAAAAAGATCTTCCATCCTTTTCAACCTTACTACAATCTTGCTACAGATTGTAATTGCACATACAGCTAACCCATCTTATGAACCAATTAGTCCCCTGAATTGCTTCAAAGAAGTAGAAAACAAGTATTTCCTCACTGTTTTCCAACAGTAAGCACATCAGGACATTAAGTGAGGGGACACAATTCACATCAACTCTGAGCACTTCTCACAGCCTTGTTCTGAAGCAAGGGGCGACCAGAAGCCCTGTGGTGAAGGTGGTGTATGTGGGTACTTGAATGATAAGTGATATGCTTGAAATCTCATCAGGCACCTAAAGGAAAGCATGGAACTGCACCCAAAACACTCAACTCCCCAAGCCAGTACTTCAAGCAGAATAACCTGGTATCCTCCTAATAAATATGAGGGCAAGGGTCATCAACTGATGCATAGATCTGACAGATACAATTACATGGCTACCAGAAACAGGGCAGCTGTGCTTCCAAAACCACCTTGCTCGGGCCACCAGGTCATACCAAGCTGCAGAGCAACTGACCTAGATGGAACATCACATGCTTTCAAGTATTTAAACTACCCCAGTTACTCATACACATTCCTATAAAGTCTGACTCACATAACTCTAACTAAGGAAATTTAATATAATTATTTAAAACTTGGTAAAATCCAAGCATCAAAATCCTATGCACAAGCATTGTTTTGCAGACATATTTATTCTGCTTTTCCTTTTTTAAAAAAAAGTATGCATTTCCTTCTAAAATCGCTAAAATGTGAGTCTGTGACAAATTGCAACAGAAATGGATCTGAAGCAATGAAACACACACAAAACAGTAAAATACATGGCTAAAGAGATGTTTAACTAAGAAAATTATCCTTTGCCAAAATCTAGCAGCAACACTCTTTAGTTTTCTCCACAAGACAATTTTATTATTCATACAATGCCATATCAGGTCTGATTAAAACATAAAATCTCTTTAGGAAATGGTAAGACTACATTACACCACAATTTACAGCTTATTTGTCAAACTGTGACAACACTGTATTTCTTATCAAACAACCTCTATTACTATGTATGAAAATTCACCCTAAAATAACTTCACAGTTGTCAGAGATGACTGTAAAATTAAAGCCCATGGTTCAGTACAAAATGCATTCAATACACAAGCATAATAGCTGTATTGAGCTTTGTATCATCTACCTGCTCCTTTTGGGAAGACATATGGCAACATTCACTCTTACTTCCATTGCTCACTCTGTCTTAAGCTTTCTTAAATATTGTTTCTGGATGTGACAGGAAAAACAGAGGCCTGTTGAAGTGCTCTGAGCACCTGGAAAATTAGATCAGGTGGCTGTACCATCACTGCTATTCCTCACTGAGATTAAAGGTTATTAGTGAAGACTCTAAAGGGAGCTTCTGTAAAGGAGAATTTGAAAGAATCCTGATTGCCATAACTTAGACAGTAATTAAACCAAAATAATAGACCTTATGCAAAAGTTTTGACCAACATTTTAATGAGGTTGGAGAGCACTTTTTTCAACTGCTATAGCTATGGACTCCTGATAACAAAATACTGTACTATTGAGTACTCACACAATGGAAGCTATTGAATTTCCAAACAAGAAAAGCAGCCAGGACTCTTGCAGCTTTCTAGCAGCTAATTTCAGTAAATTCAAACCTTTTAAAACTGCACAATAAAGTACTTTTGTACACCTTTATTAGCTGAATCTGTATCAAAGACCAAAAAAATTCCTGATGAGATCTCTGGCTTTGAATGCTGAGGTTTTAACTGCAGCAGTAGGAGACAGGAATTAAAGTACTCCCACTGTCAGTTAAGTCCACATTTTAGTTCCCTGTTTAGCAATTACACTGATGTTATTATTTCAGCAACTACAACATTCACTTCTGCTCAATTTATAGAGTCATACAGATTAAAGAAGGTATAATTAGGACTTCAAAATCAAGATTTTTTAGAAACAACATCTACATTGAATCAGCACTTGCTTCAAATCTGATCTCTAAGTCTACTAGAACAAAAACACAGGAAGAACTATAAAGAACTATTAAACTGAGCAGAAGGAAGATAAGAATAGATAAATTGAGAAAATTCTAAAAATTAAAATCTTCAAAACTACATTTATTTTCAAACTTTCTTTCTACATAAGAGCTGGATGGCAAAATATGAATCAGAAAGACTTTTGGCTTGTTCTCTTTTTTTTTTTTTTTTTTTTTTTTTGTTTTGGGGTTTGGGGGTTCTTTTGTGTTGTTTTTTATTTTTTACATATACAGTTAAATTAATGCTAAAAAAAGCCAGCAGCAGCATTTTGTTTTGATTCAGTCAAATAAGGAATTATATGACTTTGAGTAAATTATAACCTTAAAAGTTTAAATAACTTGAAATGAAACCATTACTGTCACTCAAACAATTTTCTACAGTTAAAGCCTGCATGTTAAGTGTAAATTAATTTTCCATTCGAAGAATATCAATAATTTATCTGCTTGATGTGAAGGAGGAAAAATGCAATTGGAAATATTTTTTTCCTGGAAAGATTTTAGCTATTGCATAGCACACTCTAGTGGCAAGAAGTGTTCAAAACAACTGGAACAATTCTGACTGAAGAATTTATGTCATAGCACAATTTTGCATGACTTAATGCATACCTATGTTTCTTTGGAGTTTGGGAAAAGTGCTTGATTTTGTGTTGGTTTTAGTTTTTAGTTTTTGTTTTAGTTTTGTGAGGCTTCAGGTTTTTTTCAAACTACAATCTCTCACACGCAACTTTTCTCCTGGTAGTGCTTCAAATAAAATGTTTGTGAAGATCATCAATGCTAAATCTAATAACATTTCATCTTTCCCTAAATCATGCCTTTTAATTTATATCTATGCAGGATATTCCACGAACAACAACACAGAAAGCATTTGCATAACTCTCCATTGATGTTCTCTGACTTCAAGCAGAGCCCATAAGGACAGATCACTTCGAACTGCTGCAAGGCAGCTTCTACAGCCTGCATGTATACTTCTTTCTAAAGTGTATTTCCAAGAGGCCTATGATTCAGTAGGTTACAAATGAAGATTTGGGTACCCATACATGTAGCCAAACTGTATTTTGTACATTATAAATTGTACCTAACACATATAATGACAAATATCACCTATCTCCATTAATCTGCACCAAAAAAAGACATAATAGGTAATATTTTCTGTTATATTTTTTAAGTAAGTTATTTTATTTTTAGATTAATATTATCTTTGCACATGTCATCCCAAATTCACTCACCCATCACCTGGGAACAAGGATACAAGGATGATTTCTGCAAGAAGTGCAGAGGAATTTACTGGTCTTTCAATAAGCTCACTCCCTACCTCTCCTAACAGCAAATTTTCACTGGGATCTTTATGCTAGACAGTGTAGATTTCCTTTTGTATTTGTGAACTATGAAAAAAACCCCTTTACATTACTTTTCAAATGCAGATCAACTTATTTCCATGTTCATTAAAAAAATAAATCTGAAACTCAGCTGTGAAATGGGAAGACTATACCTTATTATTTAATCACTCAGGGCATGCTGGTTCCTAAACTCCCATTTTATGCCTTTTGGTGAAATGGCACACTTTCTGGCAGATTAATAAAATACTAACTTAATTCTAGCAATAGAACAAGCATAGGTAAGACTGGCTAATCCCTTTTCATGACAGAATTGTAAATATTCTGTTAATAACTGTCTATAACAATTTTAAAGCATTAAATATGAAGTTCAATTGTATTAAAAGTCATTGTTAAAGATGTGAGTATTGCGAGCATCTGACTTAAAATATTCTTTGTCATAAAAGAAATTTAAAAATTACATTAAAACCCTGAAGACAGATAGGTTTGTATGTTTTTTTTAAACAAAATGTAAGGATTGGAATTATAGTCAGGCTAGGAGCCATTGCAATTTACTACATTTGTTCATTTCTTGTTATTTAAATGGCTCATTCTTAAGCATTAAATAGCACATGGAAAATCATGTTTTCTAGACAAGACTTTTACACAATAAAAGGAGTTTAAAGCATTTTAATTACTGAAGTACATTTCAGCCCAAACCTCCAAAGAGAGAACTAGGGATACACTGGCTGGTGTGACACATCCCTAGACAAACTCCCCAGGCAGGAGCAAACAGTGCATTCCAACTGCTGACAGCAAGAGCTGAGCAGGCTCTGATCAAAGCAAACTCAAGGACCAGGGATTCAAAAGGCTCTGGCAGGCAAAAAGAACTTATGTACCTAAATATTGAACTTGCTTCAAGACAGCAAGCCAAAATGCTTTTATCTAAGGAACCACCTAGTGCTGGAGGAATACACAGCCCAGTGGAAAGCCCTCAGATGGATCAGTTTCTTTGTATGCCTAAAATTTATACATACAAGCTCTGAAGCATTATTGATTTCTGATACTTCTTACCAGCTGAGGTATGACCCAGAGACTAGATAAAAAACTCCTAATAAAGCAGAATTTTCCTTAACTTCTACTTCTTCTTATTAGTATAATTATTTTGAGGTCTTTACATTATCCAGAACTAAGATGCTTCTGTTGAGAATACAAGGTCTCTGAACACTCTTTGGAACACTTTCCTTGATTTTATTACCAGGGTCTCTGTTGGGTTTTTCCAAATCTATTTAGTGAAGGTAAGGTGGATATTTGTTGTTCTGAAAAGCTGCCCTGGCAATAGACAGGTCTTTCTGGTACATTAGTACCACAGTTTCACAACTTCTGAAAAACACCACAGATACAAAACCAGCTTTTGCCCAAACCAATCTCTACCTGGAGTTCAGAATGATCCTGCTAAGCACAGCAGGATCTCTGTATGAAGTCAGAGCTCTGAAAAGCTTTGGAAGTACAGCTTATTCCTTTAAGGGTTGTATCATAAAAATATCAATGGCTTAAAAACTGCAGAATTCTTGGAACCTAATAAAAAAACTTAATTCCACAATAGGATAAAGCACTGATTGTTATCATCATGCAAGTTTAAAACATGAACTGCATTTCCATAAAGAACTTTTCCCACTATCAACTATCTGCTAGAACAGTTTGCACCATTTAGCTTTCATTTTGAACATAGTGAAGACTAAATGCTGGAGGATCCTACCTCAAAAAAAACCAGCAAGAGGGCTTTTTAAGACCATATAAATCCATGTTATTCCTTTTTCAAACTTCACAGAAAAATATTCCTATTTCAGGTTGTCAAACACTTATTCTAAATTAAAAGACTTTCTGAAGCATTTTTGGTCTTTGAATTAATTTTAAGGAGTACATGACCATGGAGACTGTGGTTCTTTCCAGAATTGATAATTTAGGAAGGGAAATTTATCAGGACTTCATTCTGAATTTCTTACTTTATTTTATTTAACCAACAAATTCTAGATCCGATAGGCATAGCTGTCTTGATAGAAAGAAGAATTTTAAGAAATCTTTTGTTATAAAAAATCTTCTATTATTGTCTTAAAATATTATTACATGTGGTATCTAGCTAGATTTTCAATACTCCCAGAGTAATCTAATTTTAATGTAACATTTTGAATTTTAAATGTTGCATTCCCCATATAAACTGAGTATTACACCAGCATACAATGTGCAATTAAAACAATTATTCATTATATTTATAAAGGAACTGAATTTAATCTTCCTAAAAGTAGTCTTAGTATTCTGCTTAAATAGGTTTGTATGTCTTCATGCATATACACATAAATGTGTGTGTACATGTGTGTATAGGTGCTTTACCTAGCCACTGAAAACACTATCAAATACTGTGAAAACACTAAAGGCAAAATCAATTCCATGTTTGCTACACATTATTTTATAATGATACAATACCAGAGAAAAATAGTATGGGAATCACTGCTTATAGAAGAAAATCAGTTTTCTTGAACTCCTAATTTATTTGACATCAGTAAGAATGCTTTAAATTAAAATTGAGTACCCTACAGGGGCTTAAATACATAACACACAGTTTTGTTTCCTAGTCAAAGGAAGATCTGACTCTGTACATTTCATGTTAAACTTTGAAATTACAGTAAGGATAGAATAAATGCTTTCTCACAGGCATGCTGACTTTTGCTATGAAAATCCACTGAATTTACATGATAGTTCTTATATGATTTTTGCTACAAAACAGTGTCTTGAACTACTGTGCAGACTAAAAAGCACAGTCTCTTCTTCCAAGAGGCAGTCTTCAAGCATTTTCATAGGAATATGAATTTGAAAAGTTAGCATGGTACCTTAAAACTGTGACTAAATGTAGTGTTTTTCTGACATCTTTCCTTACCATCAAACAAATGGACATTCTGCATATGAACTGTCACAACAAAAAGTTGAGGTTTTTTACATTCTTTTCTCAGAGCTGAACTGCTTCTGCATTGCAAATTTTAGTACAGCACTAGATTCTAAAGAACAGCATTTTTTAATCTCTTATCACCATTTTTAATAACAGACAAGTAATACAAACATAAGAGTTTTCATCATCTGGCCCTTGTATTCCTTTCCATATCAGAATGCAAATGGCCTCAGCTCAGCAGACAACAGAAAAGCGTCCAACAGCAGAGACAAAAACCTCTTTCTGGGCTCCTAATGAGGTCTCCAGAGCCCAAGGCAAACCAGTAACAAATTGTACTTTCCACACATTGGGATGTGGGGGCTGTGAGGGAGGAGAGGAAGAAAACCCTGGAGCTTGTCATCTGAAATTAATTGAACTTAGCCATGCCAGGAAAACACTGGTAATAAACCCTCCCCAACTAAATAAAGCTTTTACACTAGGAAAAAAATAAAAATTTATAGCAGTAATTTCATCTTGGGTTTTTCAAGAAGAGCTTGCTGTTTTTCTTGCACTCGATAGAAAAAATCCCAAAGGAGCAATGTAGGTAGCAATAAGGTAGACTTCTAAAAAGATATCACTTAATTTCTCACTCCTCCCTTGCACTATTGCTCCTCTTCCTCTTGTATTTAACTGAATATTAACTCTATCACTGAAATATGCTACCTCAAGGTTTCTCATTCTGTAGAGGTAGGAAGTCTTATGCTTCAGCATCCCCCTGAGAGGGTATTCCATCTCTGCAGGTTCATCATTCATTCCATCATCCTACAAGCAGTCCAGAGCTGCTAGACAACTTGGTATTAACAAAATGCCACAAAAGATCAAAACATAAAAGTCTAAAATAATGAAATTTCATCTTGAGTCAGAAGATAAACATTCTATATGAGTAACTGACATTGCACTTCTTATTCCCTACATGCCACAACAAAGTGATCTTGGATTCGGCAATTGCTGAATACATGTTTTTCTTCCCTTGCTTATATATCTTACATTCTATAAAAAGTCTAGCAACTAATGTTCATAGAATCTACTTAATATACAGCATCCAAATCCTTTAAGAACAAAAAATAAAGTTTTGCAATTTTAGTTTGTTCTGTAAACAAAAGGAGATTAACCAATATAATTTAGTTTTATTTTCCAATATTTCCAAAAGGATGATACAGCTAAAGGAGTTTTTTAGATGACCTGTATTAAAAAAAAAAGCAATGCACTGTACAAAATCTAAATAAATATCAGTGACATACTTTATTACTTCACTCTGTATCATAACAGAAACCAAAAATTTCTGTACAGCTCACACATATATCTATTGTGTCATAGAACAGCTTACACTGAGATGCTTTTCATGCATCAGAAAAATGACCAAAGTTCTCCAAATTAATTACTTAATGAGTTTAACCTCATGCAAAGAAGTTTTACAATCTGTAGAAGTTTGTTCAAGCAAACCAGAACTATGCCCACCTGACAGCCCTCATTTTAGACCTGCTATCTCCAAGCTTTTACCATATTCTACACAGCAGTCATTCTGCACAAAAGCAGAACACCACCTCTCCCAGAATTCAGTCCCAAGATTATTCAGGCTACACTAACAGTTTTTGAGGTCATCTGAAAATGGAAGCAGATATACTGCCCACACTTTAATGCAGAAGGCCCGTCCCTGGCACAACTCAGCCCAGCCCAACTGGCACTCCCTTCTCAAGCACTACTTCCCTGAGGATCCACACGGGCCAGAAGCTATTCCACCCAAGGGCAATGAGGACACTCAATACATTCTGAAAGCTGAATGGAGTTTTATAGGATGAACATGGCCAAAATGTAAAAGGACACTACATGACTAAAGCACAAGCATTGGGACTATTTAGTCTACTAATAATAATGGACTATAATAATTTTTAGATATTGCTATAGACTACTCGAAGCAGTTTTAAAGGTTTAAACCAATAGTTATTAGGAACAAATATACTTTCTAGGCCAAATGCTAAATTCCATAAGTTTGTTCAGCTTTCCTAAGCATTCTCCAGGCTTGTCTTTCATGGCCATACTTCTGTGATTTGCATATGACACTTACTCGTAATCGTACCTTCCACATATAACTTACTTTGCCCTTTGCCTCATACCCTCAGTTTAAAAGGTTTTCTTTACTTTAAAAGCTTATCCTCCTATTCTTGTCTTCTGCCCAGAAGTCTCTTCTGCTTGTGAGTCTCTTCTGAGACTCACAAGCTACACAGTTCTGAAGAGTTTATGTAATCTCCCAATCAGGCTTATACTGTACGTTTAAAGCTGGAGAATGCCAATTGCCTTCAAATAGGATGAAATAGTTTGTTTTTTTTATTTTAAGAGCTACAAAATCTGGATCCAGAAAAAAAAACAGCGCAGCATTTTTTCCCTTTAAACACATTGGTTATCAGGCTGATTTTTTGATGGAAACTCCTCAGAATTAATTAGTGACATTGGCAGTTACTCTATTATCCTGTATTTCTGTATTAATCCAATTATATTATCCAAATACACACAAAGAAACTTTACAAATATTCTTTACTGCTGCCATATATATGCCATTAAATTTATTGAAACAGTTCCACATCTCATCTAGCACAACTATCCCATCATTTTCAAATCAACAAAACAGTCCTTCCAATTCTGTTGAAATAATTTGATCCATTTTACCTTAAATTAACACAGTATTTACAAGCTGTTGTATCATTGTTGTCCACAGCATTCACCTAGCTGTCCAAATTTTCTGAAGTATCCTGCCAGTTCAGGACAGAAAGATGCTGCCAGAATAAAACCAGCTGATTCCAGTGAGGAATTTAGGCCTTTCCCACATCAAGTATGAAACTTTTACTCCTTATTCTTCCCTGCCTTCTTCCTGCTGTATGACGCAGGTCTCAGTTTTACTGAGAGAAATTAATGATGAGCTCCTGCTGTCTTTACCACATCTGTCTACAGGTAAGAATGTGTTTTAGGAATGAAGCCATGCCAGGTAAACTAAAAACAAAGAAAAGGCACAAATGTGAGATAGCTTTAAAGCTATCTGGCACAACCTCAGCAGAGAATTAAAAGCATCAAAAACACAGAAGAAAAAAGATTGATATAAGAAAATACAGAAACCCTTCCAGAAACAACAGAAAAAGGAAAAGAGCAGCTCAGTAAAACAAAGGCTCAGCCTGCTCCAGGGACTGATCAGATCAGCATTTTTCCACTTTACTGATGACTGGCCTGCAGAGTCACTAGGGCATTGTGCTATGGGTGGAGAGCATATTCATGTTTAATCCAAGAGCGTGTTCTCCTATTTAATTACTGTGCATTATAAACAAGAACTATTCTTCACTCACAGACTAGATACCATCCTGCTCTCAAGCATCCACAGCCAGTGGAAGATACCTAATGATGCAAAAAATCTGATGACTTTTTTTATCTCCTACCACTGCAGAGTGAGGGAATAAAGCAAAGGAAGTTTCAAGCTTGATTCTTGGATCTCCTGGCTACATCTAATTTAGCTAATTGTTTTTCTTTCTGTAAGAGGCTGTCAGAGTTTCCCACACACTCTGGAGTCCCACCTTGCAGTTTAAGCATATGAGGTTAAAGCAGAGCACCAGATGTTTTCGTCTTCAAGAGGAAAGTGAGAGTCAGAATCAAAAATCCCTGTCTCAGTGCTGACCTTGAGCTCAGGGCAGAGGCAGACCAGCAGGAACCATTCCAACAAGGCTTTCTGAAGGAAGATGAAGAGGTGACAGCACAGCATATGGCAGCCCTGTGTTAGTCACTAGGCCAAGAAACCAGCTGTCTTAACACCTGGTTCTTTCAACCAGAATAAACCACTTAAAATTTAGCCCTTGTCTGGAAAAGAATTTAAAGGATTAAATAAGGAATTAACAGGTTTTTTAACTACAAGGATCTCCAAAGCAACAGAGGAAGAATGTTAGCATCAAGACATTGTTAATGTGCAAGTGAACTGCTGCATTTAACTTGCTCAACAGAAAGTGGTGAAAAGAGGAAAGCAGAGTAAAAAAGAAATGCATCTTATAGCATCCCAGATAGCAAGCACTTGTTCCATTTGTTGTTTGGAAATTGTGAGAAACTATTCTAGAAAACAGGTCACAAAAATTACTACAGTGACCCTGGAATAAAGTATTCTTCATTAAAGCTCTGATGTTACAGTAACTATGAATAACAATTCCTCTAACACTGAGGTGTGGCCATAATTCTACAAAGACGAAAATCTTTAACTTTATTTTTAAGACCACATATTTCCTGTACTTCCAAGCCTTGTGAAAAGCACAGGTGTATTTCAGAATACCTGGATAAGAATTCTCCATTTTTGTTCTTCATATAGGTGTTTGCTATTTTATTTTATACCCATTTTATCTTCCAGATCTAATAAATCTGAAGTGGAATGTTGAGAATATTTGCCTATAATTATTATGGAGTAAGTTCACTCTAAGGCACCACATATGAACACCTAAAATATCCTGCACAAGAACACAAACCACAAAAAAATGTAACTCTTCCCCACGAGTGATGTTAATTTATATATATATATATATATTCTCTTTCAAGTTGTGCAACATTAAGATCACACACATTAGTCTATTCCATCTTAGTGGAACTTTTGCTTACTCAATGTAAGAGTATTTTAGCCAAATTTCATGAAACTACTGTATTAACTGGGCTAGAGCTTCTAGGTAACCAAGAACTGACACATGAGCACATGGCTTCCTGACCCACAAATCAAAATTAACTACAAGGTCAACATAAAAATTCTCCTTAAAAGACTAGGTGGGTAGGAAAGTTCCATAGTACTGTGAAGACATTTCTTCTATCCAATGTCTGAAGCAAGAATGATGGATTCTGAAAGCCAGAAGTCAGAAAGAGAAGGAGCAAACTGTGAAAGGAAGCAAACCAAAAGATGGTTTGAGAAACAGCTCTTCTCTCCTTTCAAAAGACCACTAGAAATGGAAAAAAACTGCAGAGATCACTAAAAAGCTCAGTCCCTTTCTATTAGCGTGATCCTATGCACCTCATACAAAAGCACTCTCCATACATTGTTTGTGACTTCACTGGTGACCTCTGTTTTCTTTAAAGTACAACTATTCAAGTAATTTCCATGGTAACTGCACAGAGTTTCTAATTTTAATAGCTAAACCAAATTCTTACCTGAGTGAAATAATACATATTTTAGCTCCTTATTCGAGTGAATTATGTTCATAATTCACTAGAAGCTAAAATGAACAAAGATATTCAAGTGCAGTTATGCCTGAAAAAGAAAAGAAGGTAATTTTCCAGTTTTACAGCTGCTTTCAGAATTCTGCCTGAAGGATTACACTCGGCAGTTACTCAGATGCAAAATATTACTTCTATTGCACAGATTTTGAACACGAACTACTAAATCTGTTAGATCAATAGCCATTCCTCCCACATGCACTTAAGAAATTAATAACAACTATAACATTTTCATACTGAAATACTTCCATTTTAGATAAAGGATTAGAGAACAAATATATTCAACTTTTAACACTGCATCACAGCAGCTACATACAATGTAAGCCATAAAGCTACACAATGAAGATCAGATTATGAATTTCACCAAAACGGCAATTTTAAATAATGTATCACTGAGCTTAACTTAAAATAAAATGGGATAATAGATGTTCTTCAGTGCCTAGATATATCTTTCCCCCTGCAATGTTTTTGTCAAATGTAGCCAGTCAGTTTCATAGTTTGTTTTTGAACAGCTCTAACACTGGTTATTCATAGTACAATATGAGAAAAAGTATCAAGTAATTTCAAACAGAGTAGATAGGTCTTCTCTATCTGGAAATCAGTTAATTAAAAAAAATTATAAATTGAAAACAAGAAGTTGCTCAAGAACAGTTCTAGAACAGTGCTTTAAACAGGCTGTCCAGCAAAATGGGCGACTTACCATTCCTGAACTTAGAAGACACTTGTGGATGTGGCAATTGTGTGGTGGACTTGGCAGGCCTGGATTAATGGTTGGACTCCATCTAAGAGGTCTTTTTCAACCTACATGACTCTGTGATTCTACTTCCTCTTACATGCCACACCGTCAATAAAACATTTATCACAGAATCATCCCAAAAACACACATTTTTAACTGAGGTCCTGTATTTGCCAAAGTTAATACAGGAAATGGGCCAATCTGGGCAGACAGTTTTCATTCCATGCATTGCTTTACACAATTTTCCTTAGCCTATGATCTGGAGGATTCTTCAGCAGTAACTTTTGAAAGTAATCTCTACTAAATGAGCTTAGAGGACAGAATAAAATGTTCAGTCAACTGCCCAGTGGCTAAATACCTTTTAAAATTAATTTTAGACACAAACTAATATTGAATCTAATATGCATCTTTTGAAAATTGCAACTTAGAAACTGTTCCTTAGTTCAAGAAGCCCACAAATTTTGTTAAAATGTTGCAGAAAAAAGTATTCTAAATATGCTGCTGAGCTCAAGCATTATTATATTTACTTCCAGAGACCTATGGGGGGAACCACTTAGGTGCCAGATGTGATGGTGCCAACACATGCCCACATGCCAGAGGATGGTAAAGAGCCTTGAGTTATCTACGTAGAAATCAGGTGATGCATAGATGGTGCAGGCACAGCATAGGTAACTAAGAAGTTTCCATAATACAAAGAGTAAAGAAAGATTAGGGAGTCTGAAAAAATAAATTTTCCAGCAGGGAACAGTAGCTTCTGTTAAAAAGATGGATTGCACACTCTTCTGTGTAAATTACCTGTGAGTACAGTGAACCCCTTTTACTTTACCATAATTCAATACTCGTGAACATGTCTGACAACTGCTGATGATACGAGGAGCATTCTCTTACTACTAATCTGCATTATGTCAATCCACACCAAGAGAATAAAAGACATTTATAGTCTCTAGTTTCACCCAAGAGTGAACTATTTCAATTTAATTCATTTTCACTCCAAAGAAATAATATAGATTTGCTATATTGAAACAATTTATTTCCCTTTCATTTACACACTTACCTATGAAGGCAAGATGAAATATGACACAGGAAGTAATCTCTCTTTACAGCTGTTACATGTGCTTTATAATTTACTGCAAGCTGGAATCATCAGCAATAATGTCTTCTAGCCCTTCACCCTATTTTGATCTATCAAAGTTTTAAAATCAGTTTTCATCTAAATATACATTAAATCATTCCTTTAAAAAAGACGGGATGAAATAATATCTGAATGGGAAGAGTGTCTATGCATATATATAGTGTTTCACACAGATTTAGTTTTCCTGGCTGTTAAGTCAAAATCAAGAATTCTCTTGTAAAAAAAAGAAAAATAACTCCAAATAAAACATTAACATCATCAACAAAATTGAAAAAAATAACTAAATTATCCAGCTACCAATATACAATAAAAATAAAAATAGCAATTCTAAAAAGCCAAGCTCAATAGAAATTAGACGAAAGTTTAACAGAAAAAAACTTAATACTATGCACTGAGGGAAAACAACTGCTAAATAAAATCAGCCTAAGGCACAGTTAAGATTAATTGTATGCTTCAATACTACGTACTCATAATTTACTCTTAAATTTTTCACAAGTCCAAGCATGTGACACTTAAACCCATAATTTCTAGTCTAAAAAGCTTGTTAGAGAAACAGTAAGGCATTACTCTTTTCAGGTATTGCTTTCTTAATTGAAATTATTTTTAAACTCTATTATCCAAATTTTGGTGGTATAAAAAGAGCAGAGGTGCCTGATCAGTTAATGGGAAAATGAATACATAATTTTAGATCACATAGAAAATGAATATAAAATACTCCACTACAAATCTTATACATCTGAAGAAATCAAATAACTTCAAGGTAAACTGCAAAACAACTGAAAAAGTTCCCCTTTCAAGTCTTCACAGGAGAACAGCAAAGAAAAAAATTATTTTAACTTCAGAATGTCTCACTAATTTTTAAGACTAGAGTTCTAGTCATGAACTTAAAAAAAAAAAAAATTGGATTTTTATCCTCTCCCCCAAAAGAGACTTAAAAAAATTCCCTGGATAGGCTTAGAGGAAAAATTTTGGAGAAAATAAACAAACAAACTCCAAAAAAGAAACAAAACCAACTAACCAACCAAGCAGAAAAATTCATCTCCCTCCATTTGATTTTAGCTTCTAAAGTATATAAGGATATTAATTTTTGCAAATGGTACATCAAATTCAAAGAAATACTACCAAATCTTATTTTTAAAATTGAACCAAACAGGAATTCTCATGTGGCTCACACAGTTACTTGTAACTGTGTGAAAGCCAAAAACATTTTCATTTGCTAAGTACTGTCAAATATCAAGAACAGAAGTAGCGAAATCTTTAATCTTGTTTTTAAATACCCTGGGAGCTAATAAGCCTAAATTCTTGTTAGTGCAGCCTCCAAGTCTGGAGAGGAAAGAAACGTTGGGTAGCCAGATAGCAGGGTGGGGCCACTGAAACACTGCACATCATTGGGAAGGTTGCTGAGAACAAAGCAGCGCTGTTCTGTCACTCTGTTACAGCTTGCTGAACCCAAATCTCAAATGCGCACATACGGTTCTGCTCTCCACACCTCAAGGAGCACACACCAGAGTCACACAAGGTACAGCCAACACCACCAAAAACCATAAAAGCAACTGAATAGATGGAACCAAACTGCAGTGGTTGAAGAGTCCACACTTCACATTCACAAAGGCTTAGTAAGAGTCAAAGAAGTGAATACAATGTTTTCATTCACCAGATCCCACAATACTGGAATTAGAAAGAACAAGGTAGCAAAAGGATTGTCTAAATAGATAAAACTACTTTTTTTATGCAATGGTTAATGAGCTTTTGGAAAGTGCTGCCACTACAACCTGCAAGCAGTCGACTGCACCCCAGTCAAGAGAGGGATCTTAGATAAATAAATGGCCAGGCTATCTCTGAACATGCATTAGCAGGATCAGAGGAGTACGAGGATGAACACACAGGAGTCTGTGCTCACAGCCTCTCCCTCACCAGCACCTCCTGCTCTCCGGGTCAGAGACTGGACACACAGCAAGGTGCCCACTGACCCGGCTCAACAGGGCACCTACACTGTCAATGTAATGAAAATGCACCTTGATTAGCCAACTTTGCAATTTGCCATTAACAGAGACAGGGTAATTTAACTGAACAGAATACAGATTTAGAAATCAATACTTAATACACCATCCATCACAACTGTTAGTCTCCAATACAAACAAGGAAGACAACGGTATGAAGAAAAGTAATGAAACAACTACTTTATTGATCACTAGAGATGTTACTTGCAGTACCTAAAATTTCCAAGATCTTTATTGCATCTGCAGTGAACTATAGAAAAATTTGTCCCAATCTTACAAATGAAAAACAAGCTTGAAAGTATAAAGCTATTAAAGTCACTTTGTGGTGAAAATCAAAACCCAAATGCAGAATCTGGTGTTTTAGAATAACCATTTTTTCTTTCTTTTGGAAGACATTACAAATAATAACTGCTTACAGTACAGCAGCAGCCTAAAAATCACAAATCCCATGTGGTTTTCCTATCATTAACCCTACCATAAAAAAGTCTCATAAAACATTTTTCACTTGCAGAGTTTTTCCCAAACATTGTATTTCATCTGAGCAACATATCTCTCTTCCATAGTTTTCTTTCCTTCATTCACTTCTGTCAGTTAAAGAGACTTACACACATGTTCACGTCTTACTTTCTACAAATTTGATTCTCTATAGCACATCATTTGTTCAGTTTGATTTTTCATTTTCTACTGTTTGTATCCTATTTTCTTTCATATTAAAGAGTGAATATTCATTTTAAAAACTATGTAAAGCTGCATCAAATGGAACCATCAGCCCCATCCTCCCAATTGAAACTGAGATGTAAAAGAGCAAATACAGGTGAAGCCAAAGAACCTTAACTTCAACACAAGTTGCATGAGCTTCTTTTGCAAAGAAAAAGGACACTGAAGAGTAGTTTACTTTAGGGCTTTTCTACTCATACTCTTACCTTTCTGCTGCATAGAAGATAACTTGAGGTTTGTGAACAAAGAATCAAGTTTAATCACAGACAAATTTGCTTTACTGTAAAACTTTTATCATACAAATTATTCCACAGCTAAGATTGGCCTAATATTGGCTGACAGGTGACTTTATACATTTAGACACTGAGAAGTAACTCCACAGAAGTGCATTACTTGGTTCATGCAAACAATGTGAATATTATGAATATGCAGTTTTAAGTGTGGCACAGCTTTTCAGATACACATGGGAAAACCATGTCCATTACGTGCTAAGAAATGGGAAACAGAGAAAAGCTTTACACAGTGGCATCAAATAACTTCAGCAGACAGTCATCACCGATCAATGAAGTGCAATTAACCAGAATTGTTACAAATTTCCCAAAACATGATTTCCTCTTGGAAAAGCCTGTCTTTGTAAACACATATGGCAAGTTTTCACAGTAATTCCATCTCTTGGAGTGCAAAAGAAAACACAAAAGAGAGTTTAAAGAAAAGAAGTGCTCAAGATGTCTTTTAACCACACTCATCTTCTGCAACATTAACTTTAAAATACAGCTTGCTGTAGAATTATCATCAACAATGTGATAATTCAGCATTTAGCTGTATCTTTATGCATCACTGTCAAGCTGAGTAATTACTGATAATTTTCACTTACATCAGATCTCATTTATGAGGTGAAACATTGAAAACAGAACTCAAGACAATTTAGAGTTTAAGAAACTCAAAATGAATACCTCAAAATTCAGACTAAAATAATTCTAACCATATTACAAAAAACCTACTTATTATTATGTCAAGCTTGAGAAATATGTCATCTAAGTCTCTTAAAAAGTTAATTGTTTCTTCCAAATCATAAAGCAAAAATAAAATAATATACTTTTTTTTTATAATTCATCTCCAACAAACTGGATTGGCAGGTTCTCCCTATTTCTCAGGTATTTCTATACAAGATCTATTGACCCTCTACAGACACTTTTTCAGACAAATATTCATTTTCAGCTGGTAAGTTGTCTGGCAGGTTGTCATCAACAATTTAAATACACACTAGCTTTTTTACTTTTCCTCAAAGCTGAGTTGAGCTCTTTAGGTTAAGATAATTGAAATTGCTATGACAGACAGGAGAAGGAATCTGAGAAGAAAAAAGCTGCTTTGATAAAGGTCTTGATGAAAAATATTATTGATTATTCCTGTAGAGAAATGAGCTTTTGTATCACTAGGAGCACATTTGGAGCTGAATTTAGAAATGTAAGCTTAAGATCAAAAGTATACATAACCTGAAATGAAGAAAAAGATCTTTTAAATCAATAAACACTCCAACCCAGATGAGGCAATAGCTTTCTTGATCCTGTGTAGATGATCTACATTGTTTGAAAAATCTCAGACTATCACCTTTTCTTAGGAACAGAAAAAACATCAGAATGAAAACCTACTGGAAGAGAAAAAAGGATGCTTAAATACTGATAGACAGAAAAACAAGGAGCAGCTATTCACTAAAATGGAGACTACAGGAAACCATTTCCTATTTCACAGTTAAAAGGCAAAGTATTGGAAACATGCCAATAAAGACTCCTAAATATGATCACATCTTACAAGAAAAAACAATGAGCTCTACTCCCCAGCCCCAAAACAAGAAAGAAAACTGCCTGTAATGAAAATTGATTTTTGAAAATAATGTCAGTAAAAAGCCTCAAAGGTTTGGAGTAACATTTCAAAATTGCTTTTACTATTTATTACCATGCTTCTGTAACAGAAATCAAGATAATTTTTACTTATTTCTGGAAATTACATTATTCTGTATCACTCACAGTATTAGATTCAGGAAAATATCTTAAAATTTCAGTATCCAGAAATAAAGAAAAGCTAATTTGAATTATGCAGCAAGGTTGGGATTTCTTCGTAAACTCACAAACACCAGCATATCTGCACAGTTACAAATAAAATATTTACACAAGAGGCAACGCTTCCCAAAGAACAGTACAAACAAAATAACTAGTCAACATGTTGCCTGTGCAACTATTTGTAGTTCTCAGATGCAGTAACTAAGGTAAAGATGGCTTCATTTACACAAGTTTAATCACTCCATTTGCAAGAAGTCATTTCATAAGGATACTAAGAACTTACTGATGAAAAAATTTTCACATACTTTTCAGACTGACCTTACCAAGCTCTTAACAGCAACTCTTAGTCTGTGTTTTCTAGTTAGGACAGTCGTGCAGTAGGGCTTCATTTTAAGTTAAAAAAAATGTTCAAAATCATCTTTTGGATGTCTCCATGCTTTTTCTGAACACCACCACTCCCTACTGGGAAACAAGACATAAAAAACACTCCTAGCACGAAATTAAATCTGCAGACACTGCTTTCATCTCAGTTTATTTCAAGTATGTTGGACAATACCTCAACTGTATGCACCTCAAGAGTTGACTCCTCATTTGTTTCAACATCTTCTTAAATCAAACTGTATCTGGAATGTCTTTTGGCAAGTTACTATCCACTGAAAATGCATCAAGCTCAGGAAAACTGCAAAATGGCTATCCATAACAAATAACATTGTCAGAGACCTACTGGTAAGGCTGAAAGTGAGACATTGCTGCTTAATCAGTAGCTAATTTCAATGACTCTCCAAAAGACAAAGAAAAAATAAAATTACTGCAGCACCACCAGTAAAAGTTACCTCAGTTACCTGAGGCTGCCTGATTAAGATCAGAATCAAAGAAAAATATTTTGTCTAGCCTACACCTGAAAATCACATCTCGTCGCATATCATTACATACAAAACAACTGTGCACAGACACTAATGTGTCTGAGTTTAGAACTACCTTAGTACTGAAAAATTTACTCTCCTTGTATTTTTTCAATGTTCAGAAGACATGGTCTACAATTTAATTTGTCTTCACTCAGGCAGAGGATTACAAATAGTGTAATCATTAGTAGCAAAAACTGTTGAAGAACTAAATGAAAAATCCACCCAGTATCATCAATGCTTAATAAAAGGAAGGGCAAGTATTTTTTTCTGCACCAATAAATACATCTAAAATACAAATACACCTTCTGAAGTAAAAAAAATTCTAATGCCACACTTTCTACAGCAGCCATGCGCTTTAAAGGAAACAGGGAGCCCTTATATCACTATTATTCAACACATTAGTACCAGAAAACCTCAAGATTTTTCAGCTTAAAGCAGATGTAAAAAAACAGGAAAAACAATATGCTTAAATAATTTCCCATGTTTACAGCATGCTTCTACAGGCATCTACCAGTTCTCTTAATAGAAACATAGTTTAGGACCAATTGTTCATGCAGAAATAATTAATATTTCCTTTTAATAAATCACACTATTATTATCACAAAAAGTATTAAGGCAGTAATAGCAAATACAGACGAAAACTGATCTCTTTACCATTTCAATATATTTTCTGAATGTTGGTATTACTGATAAAATAGGATTGATTTCAGACTATAAATTGGTCTGGTCAGGGAAATACTTCTCCAATCAAAACACAGAATCATCCAATGTCAAACTAAAGATGGAAAATGAATTGAATGTTTCTTTTTGATTTTAAGTACTAACTCTGTACTTGCTCAATCTAGAGCATAAAGAGCAGATCAGAATGATTTTGTAAATCTGGGAAGTTTAATACACAAAAAAAAGCACACAGTAGGAAAAACACTTTCATCAAAGGAGTGTAAACGGAAAGAAATTAAGTCTTTTAAACTTTTATTGGAGTGACACCTTGTGGCTACATCTGCCTTATTATGAAACCTCAAAATTTTCTTGTCATTCTTTTAATGCAGTTCTTCAAATAATGTGGTCAAGAATGAAGTAAAAAGATGAAGTCACAAAACAAAAATGAAAGGACGAAAAAAGTGGGAAGAGTAAGACAGAAAACAGCATTACCTGCTCAAAGATCTTTAGCATTTTTAACATTCACTGCTACAAGAGGAATATGGAATAACTATGAACCTGACACTTGTTCTTAACTTCCACAGGAACATTTTCTGTGTTCTGTCTTCTCTCTAAAGAGTTTTCAGCTTTACATGAAAGTTGATATGAAAGTGTAAACAAAGAAAACAGGACCAAAAGAAATTCTAAAAAAATACACTACTGTATTGAAAAAAAAAAGGTTGGGGGGGGGGGAGAACAACCCTGTAATCCCACTCTCTTATTTGCTTTTTCTGCACAGTATATGATTGTTCAATTCTCAAAGATGGTAGAATAATGTATTCTAGAAGGATTTAAAGCAAAAATTGAAAGTCTAAAACAATCACATCAATAAAACCCCCATATATGTTTTACTCAATATTTTCTTTTACTAAAACCCCTTTAAACACAGCAACACCCTGTTACTTGCTATACCAAGCTTTGACACTGAACAAGCAATCATTGTACAAATTAGCTTGTTTATCTAAATCAGGAATTGCATCCTACAAATAATACAAATGATCTGAGGAGTGTGAGAAAGCACAAACAATCTTCTCATCTTTTTATTTTCCGATTTCAGTCTTGGGTTATTGCCCTTGCACATTTTTTCACTTACTAATCTGACAGAGGTTATGGCTGGCAAAAGTTACTCTGAACACATTAAGACAGACTGGAGCATGTAAGCAACAGGCAGAAGCCAAGAGTGTAAATAGTCTGATCACATTACTTGACTTTGCCTAATGAGTTTGGATGGTTTGATATGCACTTTGCCAAATACAAATCATCTTTCATGGGAAGCACAACAATGCCCCTAACTCCAACACTACTGTAAATATTCCATAACACTCCACATATCAAAAAAATCAAATCATGACAGAGACTATGACACATATGACAAATGATTCATTAAGGAGGCTGAATTGGTTTTAATTCACTGTTGTATAAATTATTTATTTAACAACTAATGGCTACAAGGTTGTCTTTTTCATCCAGCTTGTGTGAAAAAGGCATTGATTGTAGAATTGAATATGAATAGATTTGCTTAAGAGGGAATATGGATAGATTTGCTTATGAGGAAAGTCACAGGTTTTCAAAAAGACAAATACCCCAACCTTTACACATGCAAATAAAAGACACACTCCATCAATTTTTATGCCCATGGAAATGTCTGAATAGCTTCTTAAAACTGAGATGAACATATCAGTTTAGATGTTGACAGCTCTCACCTTTTACAACTAATATTTATGTGAAAGGTAACTCAAAAAAGCAACTAACCCTGCCTAATGTTGCAGGGCTCATATCCTGTTTATAATCTATGAAGAACTGCTCTAGTGTATCAGACAACTGTACATGTTCTACTCCTTGATTTTGGCAAAAGGCATGCAAATAAAAAAACCCCAGCCAATAATTATACTCTTCAATTCTTTGTTGCACTTCAAAATGACATCTTACACAGTGACCTCATAAAGCACTTTGAGTTAAAATAATTTTTTAAAATTAAAAAAAAACCCAAACCACCACCTAGTTGAAGACCTTCCTGGTAAGGCATTCAGTCCATGATTATCTATTAAAAATGCATTCAAAACTTAAAAAAAAAATGCAGCATGGTTCCCAAAGTGGTTGCTTCCAAAAATATTACCTACATCAGTAAGACAAAAAGAGTAAAATGCCAAAACTAATGGCAAGAAGACAGAACATAACACAATACTTCCATTCCTCTGTACTGCTATCCATTAACAGGAAAATTTTGGCACTGGGACTTGAGACACTAAAACAAGACTATACAACAGAAGCAGCACTGAGCAAAATAGAGCATATAAAACCCTTGAAACATATCTGCCCCTTGATAAGTATGTACAACATGCCTGTGAAACAGAATATCAAATATTAAAGGAATACATTTTGACAATCCCATACTTTAAATCTGTGCTCACAAGACTGGAGAATACCTCTTTTTTAGGTGTCAAGAAAATGCTACATATATTAGGATTTCTGTTTTGTGTATGTTAGTATACTGGAAATAACTAATTTAACTTGTTTAAGTAAACAGAACTACTTTAAATACATTATCACAAAACACTGAAATTGGATACAAAAGAAAAGTTTAGTGGTCCATGCTTACTTCCTTCTGAACAAATTATTGATGAAAAGACAGATAAGTAAGTGTCTAATACTAATATCTATGTGTACACAGCCTCCCCTGCTCAAAGCCTCTCTCCTGGAGGGAATTTGATCAAAATTCCCAATCAAAGGAGATTCAACCTTCAAGTAATACCTAACTATTTATATTAATATAATTAAATAAAAAATTCTTAATGTTGAACTCCACAATGGAGCCTTCAATTCTCTGGTGTAAATAAAGATTACAGAAAATCTTATCTAAACTATATTTAATGATTATGGTGACTCAGCTGAGAATTTGTATTTTGCCTTAAGGTTACTGCTCCTTATTGAGCACTTAACAATAAGTGCTCATAAACTTAGGCTGCTACACGACTTTATTTTTAGCTCTTCCATTCTTCAAATAAGCTGCACCTCCAAGAAATTCCCAACCATTTTGTGGGTATGATAATGAGGAACAGAGATTTATAGAAAAGAACAGGATTTCTTTGGGAAAAAGAAAGCACTTCTCTCCATGGAGATTCCAAGAGTTGCTGTGCCAATTAAAAAGTTTATGTCTACAGAATAATTATTACAATGCAGGTCATTTCCTCTCAGGGTCCATGACCCAAACCTAATGATGACAGCATCTTTGGTATCTACAGGTTGTATCCTCCCTATCAATTAGCTCAATTCAGTTTTTGAATAAGGCTGCTCCAATGCGATTATCAGCTTTTTGCAGAACTCCCAATACCTACAGTTAAAAAACCTTTACAGTTTAAAAAACATCTACTCATTTTCACAGAATGGCAGAATCTCAGAATATGCTGAAGGCACCCATAAGGATCAACAAAGTCCCTGTCATGGACAGCACCATCCCCAGGAGTGACACCTTGTGCCCAAGCGTATTGTCCAAACACTTTTTGAACTCTGTCAAGCTGGTGCTGTGACCACTTCCCTGGGAAGCTTGTTTCAGTGCCCAACCACCCTCTGGGTGAGGAACATTTATCTAATACCCAACCTGACCCTCCCCTGACACAACTCCAGGTCATTCCCTTGCGTCCTGTCACTGGGTACCACGGAGAAGAGATCAGTGCCTGCCCCTCCTCACAAGGAAGGTGTAACTGCAGTGGGATCTCCCCTCATTCTCCTCTTCTCTGGGCTGAACAGACCAAGTGCTCTCAGCTGCTCCTCATATGGCTTCCCCTTAAGGCCCTTCACCATCCTCACTGCCCTCCTTAGAACCCTCTCTAAAGGTTTAATATCCTTCCTATATTCTGGCACCCAAAATGGCACATTGGAGGCATCCCTCAAAGCTCCTCAGTCCTAACTTTCCCCTTTCACAACTATTTAAAACAGTGCATCAGTAGAAAATACATAATACATAAAAATACATTTTCAAGTTCTATAGTAGGTATCTAAGTGCATCACAAACATTTAGACAGTCAAGGAATCATGTTTACTACTGAGTGAAAAAAACCCAGCATCATCAACAAAAAAGGTAGGTATGGCTCAAAGAAAAAAAAAGGAGAAGGAGATAGACATGGAAAAACCATAGATTTCAAACTGGATGCCTGCATTGTATCAACTATTCCAATATTAGAAAAGAATAAGATAAATTATTATAAAACTATACGAACTAAGATAAACTATGTTTTTAGCATAGCTGATAAAAGTTGAGATATAACACAACATAATTAAGTAGCAAAATCCAGCAACTCATTCTGTTGCCTACATTCTCTAGTGTCAGCCCACTGTATATCACACTGATGAACTAACCTGCAGACTCGGGCAGGAAAATACAGGTTCTGCCAGGACCGACAGAGGTACTTAGAGTGATCAATAACCCGAATCCAGTCCAACTCATCCATGGACACCTCAATGTAGTAGGAGTAAGACCTATGGATTGTCAAAAAACACTAGTTAGAATACAAGTCAACAAATTTTAGGTATTAAATTTTACACTGACTTCTGGATTTTCAGTTGTGTTGAAAAGAAAACTGTTCTTACCCAGATCCTTGTGTTGAAAAGAAAACTGTTCTTACCCAGATCCCTATTTTCAAACTAGCTTTGAAAAGGAAGTCTCACAGTTAAGATGTATTCTCAGAATGATTTAAAACATCCACACATTCACAATCTATAGACATTAGATGGGACTACTATGCCTAAAAAAGTGAAATGGAGACTTTTGACTCTGCCATAAAAATCATCATTTGTATTCCTTCCTCACAGAATAAAAGTAAATCACCACCAGTGATACAGTGGTACTTCTATTGCCAAATCAATAAAGAAAAAATGAAAACAATTACTAGATCAAAAATGCAAACTCAAACTCCTCACTTGAAAAAAGCAAATATATTTTATGACCATTTCCACTTAATGACCATTTCACAACCGAAGTTGCTCTTCATTTCTGACCCTTTCAGTTCTTTATGATCCATCACTGAGCCTGTCATTCTTCCTTACACATGCCAAAATCACCTCATGAAAAATAAAAAAGACACTGACAGAATCTGTCTTCCTCCTGCTTATCAGTTATGTTTACCTTACAGCTTGCTGTTAAAAGAAAGCAAACCAAACTAGAACATAAAAGTTACAGCTAATTCCCTATTATACCCATGACTGTAACGCTTAGAATAAAGTAGAAATTTCACTTGTAGGACTGGTAGTCACTGAATATATGTTTCAGAGTATTTTCCTAAGGAACTAGCCTGCAACATTCACAGGCATTTCAACAGCACCATGTCAGCCCTTAACATCCTTTCACACTGATTTCTACAGAGGTGTTGCTCTTAAAGAGTTCTACAGAAGCATGTCTTATTGAACATTAACGCCTTGGTTAGTATTTCTAATTTTCCTGATGACTTAAAAGAGTATGTACTTAAAACTATATTGTTTAAAAATCCTTAAAATGTAGATAGTTGTTAATACCTTGGAAAGGTAAGGCTGAGTCTTTAAATGTCAACTGCACAACCAGCTTTCACATTCACATCAATCAGATGTGTGATACTCACGACCCACATAAATACAATGCGTTTTAGCAACGTTACTGTCACTAACATATGGGTACTTGACCAAACTAGGCAGTCAAGTTTTAGAGTTTGAGCAGTTTGTATATGAAAGTAGAGGTTCTCATCATTGCTAACAAATATTTGTAACCAATACACAACATGCTACTTTTTGGTTTCTGAGGATACCAAACAAAGAAATATTACCCCAAAAATACAGTTCCATTATCATACACAATGGTATGCCTTTAGTTTTTTTAAGGCTGGATAGCATCTTATTTGCAGAGGCAGTTTGGATAGCCTCCCCCTAGCACTTTTACAGCTAAGATTCTGCTGTTAACACCTCTGAACTAGAGGTGTAAAACACCTGTTAGCTTCCGTTTGGTTCTGTTAAGAATATCCAATAGATCAGAGCTTCACACAGACTGTTAAAACTAACAGAGTAGCTTAAAAATTGTTCAACAAGAAGCCATCATGCTGTACAGGTCTGTTCATGCCTGTACAGGTGTTAAAACACCTCTTTCTCATATATCACATTATTCATGTATCCCAGTAGAAAGATGCAGTTTCGTGGCCAGCAATTGTTAGAAAAAGATGGTAGAAAGGAAAAGATCTCTACAAAAAGCATGAACCATCTCAGAGTAAGAGAGATATGGACATGTCTGGGCAATCCCATTTGGCTGGCAAAATTCTGCACACCTCTCTGGCCAAACTCTTCCCAAGTTCAACTACCCCACTGTAAATTGTTTTCCTAATATTTATTATTAATTTATCCTCTTGCTTGCATCCACTGCTCTTTGCACTCTCAGCACACAACTGCAAGAGAACTCTGTCCCTGTATTCTCTACATTCTTGCACTGAATAGGTGAGGAGAGCAACAAACTCTCCCTTCTAAGCCTGCTCATCTTAAAACAGCAAGTTCTCATGTGCTAAAGCCTTCATCTTTGTGTCCTGCTGAACTCACTCCAGGAAGTCAGTATCTTATACTGAGGAGCCCACATATAGACAAAGTACTCCAAATGCCCCCATTTCCATTTATCTTAGACAGTTGAGTTACTGGAGGGGAAAAAGCTTGACAATTCATAGAACAGAGAATCAGAGAGTATTCTGAATTAGAAGAGAACCCCTAGGATGATCAAAGTCCAACTCCTGGCCTTGCACAGGGCAGACAGTGCTAATTCCAGTACTATACCTGTTGGGAAGCACAAGAAAGCCCAACAGCAAGCTTTCCACAGAAATCAGGATGATTTAAAAAGAAAAAGTTAAAAATCAGCAAGACACAGAAACTAGATATTAAACCATTGAGCCCTCAGTATTTCATGAAGACAAAAAACTCTAGAGATCCACCTTGTCAGATATTCTGCCAGCAACAACAGTTTGTTGTACAAATTTCAGATGAAGCACACAGGACACCAAGTAACAGATAACTTTGTAACAAGTTATCCCAAGGAGAATATTTTTTCCTTGAAAATCAGTTCATAAATTTGGTTGATCTCCTGGCACAACTAGTATAATATTATATGAAACAGCTCCTTATACCTTCAAAGATCCACTTTTTGATCTTTACAAAAGAAATAGAAGTGAAACAAATTTCAGTTGAAGTAAGAGAACTTCCTTGAAACAGTTAAATAGCTAAAATTAATTAAATTGGTCTTGAATTATTAGTAACTAACTCATGTAAAAATTTATTTAAATTTACAAAACACCTTACCCTAACTAAAACTTTTATACACCCTGCTCTAGAATAACATGGCTTGGCTAAAAAAGCAAAATGAAAATATTCTGCAATGCTAAACTGGGTTTTTTTTTAAATAAAATAAAATAAAATAAAATAAAATAAAATAAAATAAAATAAATCCCTTTTCAGAAAGGTAATAAGGTATTTAGTAAATGTATAAGGAAGCTTGTTTTATTGTTTTTAACAGCTTATGAATACCTGCTGATCTGTCTACTAAACAGTAAGATCTGTGTCATAGCAAGTTACAAAATTAATATATTAAATTTCTCAGAGAAAAAGAACCCTGTAATTTTTCTACTTCAGCAGCCTCCCAATTGCTCAAATGATCCTAATTTGAATTTTCATACATTCCATAATAACCTGAAGTAGCTCAGTAACAACTGGCTACAGCATCTATGACAATTCATATTTCAGCAGTCTAACCATGAATTGGCTTCTAATAACTACTGTAGTCAGTTGGTAATTCACATTCTAAATAAATTTTACTACCTCTGAATTACAGAATCATAAAGTCATTTAGGCTGGAAAAGACCTCCAAGATCAAGTCCAATCTTATTGTCAAAGTGGGCCATTTCTTAACTATTTTGATATATTGAGAAAAATTGGAACAAAAGAAATCTTTCAATGTTTGAAATGAAAATATGTAAAAACATTGAAATACTTTAGGGTAGTTTAACATCTGTAAATATGATCTGGTGTGCAAGTAACCAAAATTACATTTAAAAATCAGGTTTCCAAATAAACCATGCAACTGTCAGCTCCAACACTACCATGCTATTCCCATAAAATATTTAAATTATAGTTTGCACTGCTACATTATCTCCAGGACAAAATGCATTACTTTCCCTTTTTATGTCACCTTGGCACCTACCGACTGTCTCTGTCCCACAGGAGAATTCGTATGTGGTTGATTATGGAGGGCTGGCCCAGTTTAATCTCAATGCCGGAGCGGCAGTCGTCGTTGATGGGGTGTCGAGAGAACCCATGATCCAGGTCATAGTTCTGAGTGTCTCCATCCAACAGAGCAGACTTCAGCTCGCCTTTTACAACTTGTGCTCCATACTTCATTGTTGCAATATTCTCCCCTGGTACTAAGAAGAAAAGGGAATAATTTCTTAAATTTTAAACTCAAATTAGATGTGCTGAATATCAACTCTATTAGGTCAGACCAAATTTATTTATATTGCTAGTATGCTTCCTTGGCCAGAAACACATGCTCTAGCAAAAAAAAAAAAAAAAAAAAGAAAAGAAAATAAGATAAAGAGGCATTAAAAATATTTTGCTACTTCAATTTTATTTGGTATCTCCTACATGCTTTATGGTAATAAAGCTGTGATAATTTACTATTATGTAGCAGCTATATTCTCAGTCCCCTTCATGATTTTACAGAATTCTGTTGCACCTGTCAACTGCTGTTTGCTTTTGGTTTGGATTTTATTGGGATTTTTTTTTTCCCCTAAATGGAAGAAACTTAAATGTACAAGATGTGTATCAAATTTTCAAGACCCATCCTAAATTTGCAGAGTGGTGCAAAGCAGTAAATCCACACATGCTTCTCTGACAGCTACACAAGCTTCGAGTATCCTGCAAAGCTAAATGAACCCAAGTGAAATGGGAAAATTTTGGCTACTTGGGCTTTGAACTCACATGGAAAAGCAAGTTTTTTTATGCCACCTGTAGAAGTCCATCCGAAAATCCTTCATTTTTTGCCTCACAATTGTCATGAGAACTACCGAAGTGTTAAAACTGCTGAGCCAGTTGGGAAAGAAAGTCTCCTGCTTATCTAGTGTGCTCACAAGTGATGTTTGCAGAACACGCCATGCTGTACTCGAAGGGGGCATGCTGCCCTTTTCTGGACAATTGAACTGGACTTTCTTCCAAACTCCTGATCTGGCTGGACTGAGCTCTGGGGTGGCTCCCCCCCCGCTCCATGAGAAGACCCCTCTTGCCTGTCTTCAACCACCATGACGGACCAACAGAGATGCGAATTCCCTCATCAAGGAACCAAGAACCCCTCTGGCACCCTATTGACACCCCCATGGCACCCCCATGGCGCCCCCATGGCAACCTCCTTCCAGAGACTGGGACTGTACCCCCTCCCAACTCAGGGAGGGGGAAAAACCTAACGTACCTGTGAGCATTCGGCCATGAAAACAATGGACTTCTCCCCTCCATGGAAACATAATTTCAGCTACCCTTCCCCCAACCAAGAACAGTATATATATATTGGGGTTCGGTCCGACTGTCCTTTGAGTACTCCCCAAGACGTGTACCAGCGAGTTTCGGCGGCGGGACCCCGAAGACCTCACGTTTTGGTAGCTATACCCCATTCCCTGACCTTCTTTCCTCCCTTTTTTCCTTGTCTTACCCTTCTCTTCCCCGGATCCCTTAACCTAATGCATATTTAGCTGTGGTTATAATCAATAAAATTGCACCTTGTTGATTTGTTACTGCAAAACCCCTGTGCCTTTGTTGGTTATTTTTGCACCCAAAAATCATTCGTCACCCGTTCATTTTGGGCGGACCTTCACACCACCATTTCACAGTAATAAGCCTGTGTCCTAGGAACAGTTTCCTTCAAGCTAACTGGGAATAATGATCCTTAACTTCAACTACAGAACAAAACTCTGTAAACTAGTCTCTTCAACAGACATTTTTAACAGCCTTGTTTGAGGAGAGATCCCATAAAATATGATCTGAAAACCAAATGATGAAAAGCTACCCCAAACTTTTCAGGCAGGTTGACAATAGAAGTATGAATATTAACAGGCTGATAAAAATTTGATATCTAAAGAACAGAATCTGAAGTGCTAGTCAACACTTCCATAAACAGAAAAAGCTTCAAGATCCTGAATGAGGACAAAGAACAAACAACAAAGAAATTCCACTCTCCAAAAAGCTGTGATTAGGAGAATTTTATTGTGGAGATAAATATCCAGGAAAAGAAGGCACAGAAGGCCACATGACTTATTCAAATGTATCTACTGCACTCTCAACAGAATGCCTCGCATAAAAAGACTTTTACAATACCCTAATATTAAACTCATATGTTTAAATATTAATAACTATAACTTCTAAGGGAGAGCAAAGAATATGCAATTCTAAGATAGCAGTAATTCTCAGGGCTCATCATGCATGACTGAGAACACAGCGCAGACTCTTAAAGAACATTGAACTTTTTTCCTTTGCTGTGGGTCAAATTCACACATTAGATGGCTAACAGTACCTTTTTAAAGCTTAAGTGTTAGTACTCTTCTTGAATTAACAGAGAGCACAGAAAAAAAGTCAAACACAAGGCTTGTTACACTTTTTAGGTTTCTGTCACAAACATCTTTTGTGGAAAATCCTTTCTTTAGGATTTTTCCCCCTTCTGGGAAGCTGAGGCCCCAGAAGAAGAATGTAAACAATGGTTATCTGCTGCTGTGAAATGCAACCGGTGCAGCTGTGATTGGCCCATGTTGGATATTTACAATTAAGGGCCAATCAAAGACTGAGCTCTCTCTGGGACAGAATCAGAGAGAGCTCTGTTGTTGATTCATTCCTATTCTATTCTTAGCTTAGCAGCTTCTGAGCTTTCTCTCTATTCCTATTAGCATAGTAATAATGTATTATATATCATAAATTAATAAATCCAGCCTTCTGATCATGAAGCCAAGATTCTCGTCTATCTCTCTCACCCTGAGGAACCCTTGCAAGCCCTGCAACAGGTTTCCATTAAAATGACTTCAGAGACTTATTTAAACTATTTAGACAAGCATGTAAAGAGTGAAAGAAAAGTCATAAGTAGCGGAGAAATCAAGAAAATGTTAATGAAGTAGAAAACAAGTCACATAAAACCATTTAAATATCATATTTCTCACAGCCAATTAATTTTTATTTTCACTGATTTTGTAAAACTTTTTCTATTAAATTACCACTGCCTCTGGGAAAACAGTATTACATTCAAGTTTGAGAAATATCTGAGATACAAAGCAAGAAAAATAACTGACTAATATGGAGAAATAAAAATGGCATGAACAGTTACATAACAACATGTTTCATACTGCAAACCTTTTGCAACACACAGTAATAGATGAAAACTCAAAGCACAAATTAAGCATATCCTCCAGACAACCACAGTCACTAAATGAGAAGGAAACAAAAAACCTGATGCTTACTTAACATGCCCCTGTAGTTGAGGTCCATGTCCCGACTCTCAGAACGAATCTTAATGGCATCTAGGATGGCATCAGGTGACAACAATCCAGAAGGTCTTACAACATTCAGTAGCTCTGTCAGACTCATTAGTGGCAAACGTACTGCTTGCATGATTTCAGCATGGTTTTCCTTGGGGTTATGTTTACACCAGTTCATCAAAGCTTGGAAAATATCCTTTTCAGGAGCTGCAAATGAGTCTCTCAGTACAATACTTAGAAGAGCAGCCTGGAAAAGAGAAATATGAACAAAACATATACCTCCTAAATAAACAGAAATTAAGTTGAATGTTTTTTTTTTTTTTCAATCAAGGGAAATTCAAATAAGGCAAAAATTAATGGCTATTTTACCTTATAGCTATTAAAAATAATCTCCAAAGGGATGACTCCCTGAAATTGTAGATTATTTTAGTTATGTAAGAATTACAGAATCCATTACCAAAATAATAGGCAATATAACAAAATAACTAGAGAAAATTGAAATGTAGAGAACTAATCAAATCAATACAATACCATTCAGTAGTGCAAATTTACTTTGGAATATTATAAGAGATTTGAGAACTTAACAGTGTAGCTCAAAATATTCCTTTAAACTTACGTTGCTATATGACCACTGATGAGAAAAAAAAGTATTGCCTGAAACCACTTTTTTAACCATTTCTAACTACTTGGAATTTCTGTCCTGTCAATCTTTCTCTCTCTTTGGGTACCAACTAAGAATCATCAAGTAAAAACTCCAGTGGCTTTTATTCATGTAGAAAACCCACTGACTGCAAAATGAAGACACAAATAATCAAAAAGCTTTTTGATTTTCACTTAGCTAGCAGAATCATCAGGAACTTGCCTAGAAAATGGAAAGATCTCTCCTATATACCAGCACTGGCTATGTCAAAGATCTCAAAGTGTGCACTTCCTGATGAATGATGTTTGCTCATTTCGTTATTGATAATACACTCTCAGAACTCAACTTTAACAAGCAGCATATGAGAAAGTACAGAGAGAAAAAAAATATCTTTTTTCCTTACACAATGAGTAATTTACAGCAGGGTCATATACTCATTCAAGGAATAGACCCTTCACAGCTCTTCCCCTAAGAAAAAAACACTTTAAAATGCCCCAATTAAAGCATCATTCATTCAAGGTGCTCTGCTGCTTCATGTGAACACTACTTGAAAACACACTCACTATGAAGTTCAGCCCAAAGACCCCTCTAGAGTAAATGCAAAATTTCAACTTTGTAGAACAGCCTGACTCAGTCCCGAATATTTATGCATCTAACAAAAAAAAAAACCACACACACAAAAAACCCAAACCACCATACCACACCACCATATTCTGCAAGTTCAGAGCATGATGACAATCAGCAATATAAATCACAGTAATCTCTAGAATGCTTTAGTTCACCCAGCAGAAAAACACCCATCATGATGAAGCTTATATCAAGGAATTAATAGAACAAAGTATGCCCTGTCACATTCAAGTGTATATTTGACTTTCCCTCTGCAGCATTCGGAAGCCAAATTGTATTATACCAGGAACAGATGAAATAAGACAAATTAAAATTAGATTGCCTGCTGCCATATTTTAGAACACCCCATTAGATAAAGTTTATTAAACTATATTGATTGGTCAATACCTGAAAAACTCAGAACAGATTGCCAAAATTTCCAGTTCAGCTTATCTTGAGCATTTCCAACCATCACAGTTTCACAAGCATAAAATAACTATGAGCTTACACAAGTAAGTAGTATTTCATCACAAAACTGTATTACCATTGAAATTAGCAGTCTTGGGGAAAAGAAGTACAAACTAAAGATATACCTTAGAAAGTGACAGGAAGCCTTCGCTGGAGAGCACCTCTTGAGCATTTCTATCCATGAACATACAGCACATAAAAGTTAATTTGGGAAGAGAATAAAGACTGGCAACATCAAAAGTCATACAGACATTCTGAATATTGAGTATTGTGCAAAGATACTCAGATGTGGAATCCTCCAGTTCTGGGAATCCATATTTATGTGCCAGGCTTAAGAAGTCAAGAAGAACCTCTTCTTTCTCATCTCGCAGCGTAGCACGACCAGTGTAAATGTATTTCAACAGCATGGTAAATGCTTCTGCAGTGGTGTCCTGCAGAGGAATTTCTGCTTCAGGCTGAGATTCTCTCATTCCTCCATACAATAATGCTCTATAAGGAATAGAGTTTAGTTTAGTTAGTGGCTTATCCCTCTGGCAAAACTCACAGGGATATTAAATGTATTTCTACTGAAAAATTTCCAGCTCCTAAAAATAACTGGATTAGTATTATTCCTAGTTTTAAAATATATATTCATCTGTATCAGTCAAACTTCTCAATTCCAATTCATCAAAATCAAACTTGCTATCTCACTATATTCCACAGAAACATACCATAAACATACCATTTATACTCTGAGAAATCAAAACAACTTTGCAGTAGTACTTCCCTGCTCTCAAGTTCTCTTTCTCTTGAATTTGTGAAACTACCTTCAAAATCCAATTTAATGAAGGTCAAAAGAATAACACTGTGACATGGTATTTATCTTTTTCTATTTGAACACAATGATTTGATGTGCTGGGAAACATTCACACAGAAAAGGTCACACTCAATGGACAGATGATTACACCCTGAAAAGTTCACAGGGATATAATGTTTATCTCATCTGCACAAAAACTTCCTGTGAGCCTGACAAAAAGCCTTACTCACCTGAAATAATGGCATCTAGCAGCCAGGATGACTCTGTGTGCCGGAAAACGTTTCTTTTCCACAATAAAGGTAACGTCACTGTATTCCTCCCCGTTCATCAGGGCACCAATGTGCTCGGACAGAATGTGGACGTGGTCGATCTCCCCCACAGCCGTGTACGGACGAAGCGGGTGGCTGTTACTCATCTTGGAGGGATGGTGGTACTGGTAGCCTAAAGCACAAAGAAAGCAAGCAGTATTATACAGGGCAAAAATAAGAATAGCAAGCATAACTGCAATAACAAAAAAGTGACTAATCTAAGTAATTATATATGACAAGAAAAATTAAGCTGAGGTTATCTATCAAAGTTCATTTTCAACCAGACTCAACACAGCTGGCATTAACAATTCTAGCTAAGTATCTCAGAGAATTAGCACCTTGTTATTCAGTCAACCCATTTACTTAAAAGAAAAAGTTTCCAACAAAGGGAATTAAAAATTAAACTATTTTACATCGTGTTACCATTAGAAAGCAATTTTTATCTGAATTAAAATGCACAGACACAAAATAGAAATAAGCAAGGTAACCAATTAAGCTTAGTCTTAACTCTCCTGTCTGTACTAGAATCAGTGAAAAGTAAAAACTGTTTTTGTAGATTTTTATTCAGCTTTTCAGAATTGGGAGAAAATAATCAGGACAACTTTCAATAAAGAACAAGGTCTGCCCGATAGAAAAGCTTTACAATGTACAGTTCAATTTTCTTATTTTTTACATTCAGTTCTCTTGATGACTTTGTTCCTGCACACATACACACACACACACGCACACACATATTATATACATATATATATAAAAACATACCTATCAGTCATAAAATTAGGAGATTGCCCACTAATGTGTAATATAGATAAATACATTAGTCATATCTTCAATAGAATTTTTTTGTTTCTTCTTCGATCACAACAGGTTTTAGCTTTTTATGGTTTTGGTTTATTTTGGCAGAGAGACTTTCTGTAGTCTCAATGGCAAGAGCATCCAAAAGTGAATTTAGGTCTTACACTGGCTTCTACTGTGACACTTTGGTTTACTTTTCTTTACAAAGAAGTTGATTGTTTCAGATAATGACCATCCATATCTTCAGAGGTATCTTCCCTGCTCCAGTTACTAGACACTTTTCAAAACAGGCAGATAGCCAGTGCTAAAAAAGGTGGTGTACCACACAATGATGAGGCCATACCTTACACACACCTAACATATGAATCTTTTAAGTCAAATATTCATGACTGAAATACACTTTTAGATTCTACTGTAAAAATACTATGAGAAAATATGTTAAAAAAAACCCCAAACAGATGCACTTGGGGTTAATTATTATTTGCACTTGAACACATGGAAATGCTTTATCCAAAATCAAGATACTGTGGAAACACAGTCCCAAAGAATCTCAAATGAAACTAAACAAAAAGTGATAGAAATAGAAAATAAAATTTAAGAAAAAATACAGCATACTAAATCAATCACAGATCACAACACAAATGGGAACAAACTCCCAGGTTTCCACTGCTGTCTCTGTTACTTGAATTAGAAGCTGTGTGCCTGTGTAGCCACTGCAGCCCAGAACCAGCAACACTGGCCAAGATACTTGAGGCAGCCTAACCATGGAACACAGAACACTGTAGTCATTCTTCTATCCTGACATGAAAGCAAATTACTTTTCAGGTTTTCATCATAACAGACTATTTCTTCCACTTGCATTGGTTATCTTACTATTAGTTAAGACAATTTAGATTTATTCTACATACACTTCCAGTACGATTTACTTTCTAACAAGCAAGATTAAGCTGATTACATCAGCCCAGCAACATCTGTTTGTACCAGCAATACCACTTACCACAACGTAACTGTTTGACACTTCATAGACAATGGTAAAATTGAAATGTCTTCGAAATAGAAAACTTTTTATTACACTGAGGGAGTATGCAAAAAGATGTTATTTGTTACTCAGCTACAGTCTCAGGTCTGGGTACTCCTTGAAGACTTCCATACCACACCCATAATTGCTGTTGTTGATCTTCATTTGCAATAGTCAGGCAAGCCAACTACGTGTGAATTACACATCATCAAGGAACTCTGTATAATCTCTCTGCTGCTAGCTTAAACATTTGTTGATTCAGGAAGCTGATTTATGATACTTCATTCATGTACAAATATTGGCACATTTTAATTTTACAATCTATTTTTATTTCAACTTTTTTACTATATTCTACTTCCTTGTTTCCTGAATCCACTCATCTTTAAAAAGAAGAACAAGTACTGTCTGAATAAAACTGAAAGACTGTATTAACTTTGCTTTCAGTAGCTGTGGATGTTGTCATGTGCCAATAGGACGAAAAGCTCGAGAGAAATTGTTTCTATTTAAGGTTAAATAAACAAATAAAATCAAAAGCACACTTCCCTCTCAAGAGTACATAAACCTCTGTCTAAACAAGTATCAGTGTATATAAGAGGGCAAAGTCTGAAGCAGGAACAGTTGCTAGTGACCCGAGGATGCCCAGTCCTTATGAACATCAAGATGCTGAACAGCAAGCAATGAAAGCAGAAATTTAGATATCAGCCTGTGTGTAAGCAGCAAGGCAAATTTCTTCTGATGTGTAATGCTCTCCAAATTGCTGGTTCCATGTACTATTCCAGCCATCAGTTTCAAACACAAACCTGCTGAGCACAGGAAATGCAGGACTCAAATGATGGCTACAAGCTGAGGAGGCCTTTCAAATGTTTGAATGACCCAAAGTGCTGGGCAGTCACCTTTACAAAACCATGGCCATGCCTATTCTGTGTGCCATGGGTACCTCAGTATACTTCAGTTTCTTCAGTATACTGAAGAAACACACCAACTCATCTATTGTCTACGAGTACAGATTTCCAACACAAGTTCTGTCTGTATTGTGGACTTTTCATATAAAGCAGACCAGTGAGACAGTCTTGCCTCCAAATATAGAACCAAATGATACATGACTTCATCACTTCCTAGGCTGGATTAATTAATGGTACAAATTCAGGCAACTCGTTAAGCGATCTGTACATTTCTTGTTTGAGGAAGTAAAACTTAATAAGCTCTTTAGTTGTGCCAAATTGCTACAAGCTCACAACTTCCCTGTAGAACTAAACATGTCTTTTTCTAGTTGTTATTCGAAAGTAATATTTATGATTAAAAATAAAATGGATGCTGCTAAGAACTTGCACTGAACCCTTCCTGAAGCTCCTTCTGGCTCTTCGGTCATCAAACAACATCACCTTTTCAGAGAATACAGATGCTTACTCTTCCTGGCAGTCAAAGAACATGCCATTTGTAAGCCTGCTGCCAGCACCACAACCTACTTCCAGGAGGTATTCAGAGCTAATTAACTGCTTCAGGAGTCAGCTGCTGCAGCTTTGGTCATGACACAGAAATAAACAATCAAAACAGTCTTCTCAGTGATTTTGAGGCACCATTAGAACTGCAAGAATATGAAAAAGCATTTGTTCAGTCCTAAGGCCTACAAACCACTTTTCTGACCTCAGTGAAAGACACACTATTTGGTGGCCATCTTTAACAGTGAGCATGTGAAAAATGCAGCCCAGTATTTATGACATAAGGCAGCATGCAATGCTACATAATGTGTGCTGTGCCCGGAGAAACAACAACCCCCTCCATGCTTTCAGTCTCCTGTATTTCTACTCAGTAGGTAATCTGTAACAGGCTATGGGATACAAAAGCATCATCTAGGAAATTTAGCAACAACAGCAATGACATCCTTTCTGAACAACTCTCAGTTGCAATGAAAGATCAGCATTCAGTCTCTTCCCGCCCTCATTTAGGCTAACATTGAAGGATCCTCTGAAAAGCAGTGCTGCTTCAATGAAACATGGGAGTGTTGTTTTTCTACCAGGTAATAATGAATTATTTGAAGAAAAATTTTTCATAACATGAGTAAAGAATGCTTACATAACAGATAGCTCTATCAAAACTTTAGAAATAAATGCAAGTAAACAGACTATTGCTAGAATTAATTTTTTCATTAAGCAAGTCCAGCTTATAGACACTGAGCAAATAATTTCATACTCTTAAAACAACTAATTCCTACATCCTCTAGTTTGTACCTAGCAAGCTAATACTTTTATCAGAATTACAAAAAGAAAATTTTCTTAAATTTTCCTTTACATTCTCTTATCTAAAAATTGTTTCTCAGTTGATTGGATGGCACTTGAGTAGTATTTTGATTTTTTGTAATTTCATTACTTCATAATTACTTCATATATTGTACAAAAATTCCAGTAAAATATTACTTTAGTTTCAATTTCTATTACCACAGACTCCCAGAACATGACAGATGTAACAGTAACACTACTGTACAAACATACCACTGGTTCCAATCATACGGTTTACATATTTTCAATGGATATACATATGTCTTTTCATAAATATATAAACTCAGGAAACAGAAATTTTCAGTAAATACTTCAACATTCAGAGTGTAAATACTTTGGTTCTGCCAGAACCCTAGCTCCTTTGTACTTCCAAGTAACAATGGTTGGTTCAACCAAAGTTGAACCGGAGTGAAAATTGTAACCGGAAAAAAAAAACCAACCCCAAACAAGATTTGATACTTTGTAGCCAAAACAAAAAAAAATAACATAATCAACTCATATGTCTTGAAAAATCGACAGAATCTGTAAGCACAAATAAGGGCAATTCACAGAACTTCCAAGTCTCATCTCCAACCCTTCTGTTGTGAAAGGATTCAAAGGAAAGCAGATGGTAACATTAATGGAGACTAACCACACCATCCAATCACAGCATTCTAAACAGCAATTTAGTACAAAAAAATGTTTTGACTCAAAGCATATGGGGAGTTATGCCCTGCTCATCTGCAGACACATTCCTGTCACTTAAGTGCTGTAGTGCTAACATTTTACATTCCGCTCAGACGCTTTCCTGTCACAGAAGAGAAGGAATAAGTTTAGCAAAGTACAAAGAACAATATACTTAGTGCAGATTATTTATTAACACACATATAAAATTAACCTGGTTAAAATAGCATACAACAAAACCATTAAAATCTCAAGAAAACACATGGGGCCCACTCACCAGCGAAGCTGTCTGAAGACCTGCAGTGCGCGTAGCCCGTAGGCAGATTGCCCGCCTCTGGGAAATTAGGGTTCTTCGCCATCCTGAACAACAGGCAGACTGAACAGCAAGCTCATAGAAATGTTATTCAGCAACATCCAGCTGCACAGCAACAACTGGACCATTTCCTGGAACAATGCATGAAATACACACCATCAGAAAGCATGAGCACAAAGCCTAATGAAGAAAGCAAGAGAGACGCGTATTTCTCAACTCAACTTCTTGCAGAAATAAATTCTTTAAAAAGCCTTCAATGTAACGGGAAAACTTCTAAAAACAGAATGCAGGAATAGTATCGCTATTCTGAGTCATCATAACTTAATTTTGACCGTTAATATTTTGTTTAACCATCACAGAAGACAGTAATAACACATTGCCATATTCATTATAAACCAAAAATTTCCATCCTGACATTTCTGCTACATGTCAGCATTAACGTCCCTGAAAACGCCATTTTCCCAGATGGGTGTCCTAATTAAACCAGGTCTGTACCAACTGTATAACACATGCTTTATTCCCTACACAGACAAAATTCTCCAAGTGTTCTTGCCTAACTAAAGTTTTAGGGGTTCTGTTTGGGGTTTTGGTTTTTTTACAAAACATAAGGCAGTTGCTGACCTTCCTATTGCACAAGCCTTTTTTTAAACAGGAAACCGAAATAAAATTGTAAGGTCACGAAATGGAGAAATCTAGAGGCTTGACTTGCTTAAATAAATAACCAACATAACGAGTATCTCTAAACAATTACATATTACTGTTAATCTTCCCATCACACCTTCCAGGAGGAAAAATAAACTGTATTTAATTTGCTAAATGGATGATATCTTGATCTATGAATTCTCTCATATGGGTCACTCTAATTTTCTTTATGGGATATGATTAAGAGAACAAAGGGGAAGGCAGAAAAAAATATTTTTAGGTAGTCTCATGAATTAGGAAGTAATCACACCTTAATCCTGCAAATCAAATCCAGGCTTTTTGCAAAGAAAGTCTCCTAGTTTTTGAGGATCAAAATTTAATATCTAAGTATCCTTCCTATAAGTAATGCACGTTATCAAGTTGGCCTGTGTTATGAAAATTCATTGAAAAGCCATTCATGAAAATTCTCGGGGTCTTTTTTTGTTAAATTTGAGTAAACATCTCAACGGAACAGTTCTAGCAGCTGATTTAGAATTGTAACAGAAGACACACCAAGTACACCTGCTCTGTGAGCAGGCTCAAATTAAATCCTAAAACACATAAAAGCCTAAATGATTCCAGCACAGGACCTTAAGGAGGTCTGTTTGCTGTGCTTTAAAAACATGAGCAAAAGACATTGTTCGGCAAGCGAGATCACCGGCAGATTGCTACCAAGTTAACATCAAGTTGCTTTTTTTTTTTTAAATCTGATAATATGTCTTCTAAGCTAAGAGTAATTCCAATGAATCACAGTAGTGCGTAACTTGCAGAGTGGTTAAACTACTACGACACCAAAGCACCGGGGAAAACATTGAGTACTGCGAGAGCGTCAAAATACCGAACTTATACTTTATATGAGATAAAATTCGAATTAGATGGCCAAGGAGGGCCTTGAGGAGCCAGCCAGGGGCGGACGAGGGGCCGGCAGGTGAGGCGGGCGCGGAGCGGAGCCGGCGATGCGCCCAAGGTCGCGCCCGGGGCAGCCCGGGCCGCCACCGACCCGGAGCTGGGGAGCCGCCAGGGGAAGCGACCCCGGCCCGCTCGGCCGCCCCTCCCTCGCCTCCACAACACGGCACTTCAGGTGAAACCGCTTCCCCGCCAAACGCGCCCGCCGCCTTCCCCGGACGGCAGCGCTCCCCCGGCCCAGCTCGCCCTGCCCTGCCCTGCCCGCGCCCGGCGGGAGCCGCCGACGGCAGCGCCTCCGGACCCCGGGCGGCCTCGGAACCCCGCTCGGCCTGGGGGTCGCGGCCGCCGCGCCCTCCCGCCCGCGGGACTCACCGGCCCCGCCGCCGCCGAGGCCTCCTCCCCCCGCCCCGCCGCCGCTCATACGTCACCCGGCGGCGCGCTGACGTCACCGGGCAGCAGCGGCCTGCGTGTGACGCAAGCGGGTCCCGGCGCGCCGCGGGAGCGCCGCCGCCGCCGCGTTTCCTGCTCCGCCCCTGGAGCGCGGCGGGCGGGACGGAGGGAGCTGCGCGGCCGGACAGCGGGACTGCGGAACGGCGAGCGGTGTTAACCTTCCCCGCCACCCGCCCGCTGCTCCTTGGCCGCGTCCTAAAGCCCCGTTTCCTTGGTAGCGGCGTGCGTAGCTCCTGCCCTCCGGTGTGCGTCCTGCTTTCCTGCGTCAGGAGAGCTTCTCCCAGCGGGAATGGGAAATGTGGGCCCGTCGCTGTGTAACCGTGAGAGTGACTTCGGCTGCACTGCATGAAGCTAAATTTAAGCCCTCCGAGAGGCAAAGCACTACACGCTATTTAATGCCATGCTTTATTTAGAAGAAAGGAAGCCTTCCTTGGAAGAAGCAAAAATAGCGGCCTGTAATCAGTGAGAACATGGAACAATTTCAGAAATGTTCTACATCTAAAATATTTTAAAAACGTTACAGGTTAAAAGATTTACCATTAGGTGTTTTTCATTAGTAGTTTATTCTTGGATTTCCTACTTGCAAATACTGGTTTAAATTAGTTCTCAGTATGACAAGCAGCAGTACCTTTTTTCTCAAAAAAACCCAAACCCACACCTTGTCCACTTCATGATACTTCTGTAACTGGTTTGTAGATGCCAGTGGATTTTTACTAGTTGCCTCTTTACTACCTCAAAATCTATCATGTCTACACTTTGTCATGTATATAAAAAAGCAAGGGCCACTACAAGATTAGACAACATGCTTAGAGTAAATTTTGATTACTAAGCAGAGAAACTTTAGCATAGCCTGCTCCTACTTATGTAGTTATCTACTGGACTACATGATAGGAAAGATGGGTGCCAATGTCTTTCCAAACAATTCCATGGACATGTGTTAATGTCTTTGAAACAGTTCCTTATGTCTCTACCAACTTCAATCTGCAGGTTTGTTAGAGCCCAGAAATTTGACTCCTGAAACAAATGGGTCCCCATGCAAGCCTGAGATTCTGAACTTTGGGGGAAAATGACATGTTTAAGGAGGAAGCATGTGGTAGGCAGTTCGGGAAGGCTGTACCTTCCCAGTACCTCAGCCAGTGGGGAAAGGAGGAGGGCAACATGTGGCTGGGAGTTTATAACAGGTGTGCGCCAGTGAACTCTCTCCCTTTATTAGAATAAATTTGCAGGACTTCTCTGTCTCCTTTGTGGACACTGGCTTTCCATAGTGTGGCTTTTCTGCTCACACAGGGGCTTTCCAGGGTCCTTCCACCATCTGGGACCAACATACGACAGGAGGAGCTGGAGTTAAGTCTCACCCAGTTTTTAGGTGGCAACTCCCTTTGGTGCTGGCCAGCACCAGGGAATTGACTGGGCTCCCAGGACTGTCCAGGAGACAGAAATGGAGCAGTGAGGTCTGTGAAGAGTCCAACAGGAAAGGACCACAGGAAAGGACCACTGGAAATTTCACTGCTGAGTACAATGATTCAAAACAGAATCCTCAAAGCAAAACAGCAAGCCTTTCAGTCATCTAGAATTCAACAATAAGCAAAGCAACACATCATCATGCTTTTAAATGTTTTGAAATTTTCACCAATGCTTTATTGGGAAGTGAACTGCAATGTCTTTACACTATTAGCCTTTGGTTACACTACACATTATTTGGTAGCCACATAACTGAAGAAGTTAGGTGCTATTCAAACCAGAGTAAGACAAGGCAGAGGGTTTTAGAGTTTGTGTAACACATGGAAATGCTACATGTTTTCCTGCTGCTCACTGGTGTGTACCATCACTTGTTTTGGGAGGGCAGATCAAATGTCTAGTAGTAGGAAACTGTTGTTTCAGATACTCTTTCATTAATTTCCTAAGGCAGAATATACAGAGCATTTAAGTCAAATATAGCCCAGGCTTCTACTGAAACAAAAATTATGAGCAAGTTCTTCCTAGTGTTGAAAGAGACAAGGGTTACTGTGAGTTAGCAACTATGAGACCTCTTTTCTTGGCTATCACTCAACAGTCAGAAACTGAGCCGAAAGACTGAATTCTTTCTGCTGTACAGATTTATTCCCTCTGTAAAATTTCTTTTTGAAAGACTGCTTAAGGCTGCTCCTTAGAAGAATTTTGCTTGGAATTATGTAAGAAAGATTATGACTTTAAGCATGCTACTACTCCAGTCAAAATTAGTCTGATATTTTATTTTCTAGTATACGAGATAGGACATGAAGCCTTCAGGATCTTTTGACTTCATGAAAGAAATATAGGGAAGTTTCTTTCTGCCTCCTCATTGATGCTTATCAGTAGTAACACAGGAGTTGTCATTGCTAGTTTAAATCTAATCAGTGTGAAATGCAGTAAGCTTCTGGTCACTTATCTTTTGACAGTGTTTATTGAAATATTAACATAATCAATGTTCAAGAGGAGAATCTGTGTAAGTGCTCTTCCAGAAAATGATTGAGTGTTCCTAACTGGAAACAATTTGCAGTGACATCACAGGACAAGAGAAAAGGAATCCAAGTGAGGTCCCAGGGGATAGTTTTGAAGGAGACTCTGAACGTGACTGATTCTTCTCTATTAAGCAAATTTCACAAACACTGTTTCAGATTTTCTCCAGGAGTCTGAAAATGGGTCTCTTTTATACAATATACTTCACTGGAACTAAGTGAGAGTCACCATGTGGTTAGGATTCAAAATTTCAATCCAGTAGCCATCAGGATCCTGAACAAATGCAAGTCCTTTCATTTTACCTATTAGGGAAAAAAAAAAATGAAATTAAGCCTACATGACTGGTTCTAAATGTCAAATATGATCACCTTGAAAAATATTTTTCCTTTTGCATGAGAATTAGTTCAAATTTAGATGGATAATTCTAAAAACATCCAGATTAGTTTTTAATCAGCATTAGATCTTTGTATGCAAAAGTGTCAATCCTACTCTCAATAAAGCTGTAGTTAAAAGTCACCTTGCAATTCCATCTTGTTGATTGAAGTTTTTTGCATATGCCCCTGTAAGTGTTCATCCTCGAAATTCAGGAAAATATTTTTGTGCTCTGGGGAGGTTTTGATATATTTTCTTGATCTGGCTTTGCAGGTATAAAATCCTGTGTTCCTCTGCCCTATTAATCTCCCATCATTCCTGACTCCACACTGAACTTTCACCATAAAAATTTTACCTCTGACATGGTTTACAGTATACTTCTGCATCACTTCATAAAGCAGAGAAATGCAGGACACAATTGTTATAAATTTTACTGTTTATATTATTCCTTAAAACAGGGTCCCCAAAAGTTGTTTTCAACAGTAGATCAGGATAGCACAGGTTAACATGTTATCTTTTAAGTGTTAACCACACACTTGTAGTTATAGTTGCTCCAGTAAGTTATTTACTGTAACAGACCCAGCCTAGCTCTTAATATATTCTAGTCACAAAAACAACTGAGAAAATAGATGTTTGACCAGTAAAGCAGGAAAGTAAACCCTATGCTTGATCTCCCAGCTTGCTCTACAAAAAATGTGAAGCCCAAAACTTCCTCCTCCTCCTTGTCATTGCTGCATCAATTTTGTTTCTGAATTTTAAAGAAGAGCTTTTGTTCTGCCCCCACCCCTTGTCTGCTTCAGGAGTTCTTGTGATTCTCTCCATATATAGTCTAAGCTTTTACTTCTATGTACTTTCATTCCTACCACTGCACTAAGTCAGCAACTCTCATTTCAAGCCTCTCACTGTGTAAGACACAGACAAATTAAAAAAGGCTCATAAACTCTAAAATGCAAGAAATACTAAGATTTATTCTTACTTCAAAAAATCAAGTTAAGTTTTCAGCTGTATTTCTTATTTTGCTTCAGCTGAGAACACAGTGAATAAGACGAAAATCACTTAAATCTCTTTTCTATTACTAGTATTACATGTCTGGTTTTGAATGCATCAGTTCTAAAAATCTCATGAGGTCTTTTTATGAAAGAGAATCCACCTGAAAACTTCTCACCACTTCTGAATTTTGCAATATTTTCACATACACATTCTGGGCTTATATACTCTCTAGACATTTGTGCTATACATTATGCAAGTCAATTATGATACAAACTAATGGGGCTATTCCCACCAAAGCTGAAAACAGTTAAAAATATAATAACTAGTAGGTTGTATAGTAGGTGTTAGGTGGATTTACATGAAAATAGCCAGAAAAGTCAAGAATGACTCAGTTTAAATGAGTAGGAATTATTGTTTCTGACTTATTTTCCTAAGCAGATTGTTATTCCTTGTTATTTCCAAGCAGATGTGCCATGTAAATTTGGTACAGTAAATTCTGTACCAACTCTAGGCAGCAGTATACATGACATGTAAACTATGACACCAAGAGAGAATGTGAATTTGACTGAAGGTCAGGCTGCATACAGAAAGCATGTAGCAGACTGATGTATTATTGTTACTGAGATGAATCTATTGCCAGTTTTGCCCACTCTAAAAGGGGGTGCAGGAGTAACTGGTTCTAGAAACCTCTAAGCAGTGGCAACTCCTAGCAACACATTACCCAGCTTTCCAGGAAGATCTCATAGACAGAATATATTAAAACCCAAAAAAAATTTACTTGCATTTCTGATCAAGACTTACCATCATCCGGTTTCTTCACAAATTTCACTCCTAGTTCTTCAAATCTCTTACAAGCTTTATAGACATCAGGAACAGCAATTCCAATGTGTCCTGTGCAAGAAGGTAAAAAGAGTGAAGTGCATTATAAATATTGCTGAGTGTTCTGTGGAAGTTAGTATTTCATGCTGTAGTTCACATAAATTATGACTACATTTAAGAACAAACTCCAGGAAGAGATTTTTGGGTATTAACATTATTCTTCAAACAGTTGTCTTTTGATAATGCCTTTTAAACACAAATGTTAGAGTTGAAATATCTTGTGTTGTTTAGACAAGAACTTTATTTAGAATAGGAAAAACCAAGATTTTCAATCAAATTGTTATATCAGCATGTTCTTCCTTGAAGCAGAGCTCCATAACAGGATTTTGTTGTATTTGCTCTGTTTGACAGCACATGGAGTTCACTATTAATGCTGTTTTTGCAGAGACTGACACTAGTGCTATGCAAGGACTGAGCTTACAAATCACTTCAGGAGCTTTAAATGTCAAGTGGCTGGACCAAGTGTGAAAACTTATTTCACAGCAGTGACCTTTCAAGCACTCAGAGTATCAAATCAGGCCACACAAATCATATCCTCAGTGCTATAGATGAGTGGAATTGTCCTCCTACCTTAAAATCATTAACTAGTGGATTATACAGTAGAAATCCAAGATTAAATCAGTTTAAGCACCATGATAATCTAATATACAACCACAACTGATGTTCTTCACTCAGTAGTTACAATTAGCATGTGTTTGCTTGCCAGAGGATTAGATTCTTGATAAAGAGTGAAACTATGGCTCATTACTCTGAAACACATTGCTTCATTCATTTTCATCATCCTTCACAGTATACATGCTGAAAGAAGAGAGGATGAAAGGCAAGTTTTCTGCTTTCCAAGAGTTAGTACATTTTATTTCAAATGTTAAAAACTATAAACACAAGACTAAAGACCTACCAAATCCTCGGGGATCTGAGTTGCCATTGTGGTAAGACTGACTGTCATCATTTTCAGTGCCCCAGTTGCTGTAAGAAGTAATTATTACATATTGAAGAAAAGCATTAAAATTAACTAATCCTAAATGTTCAGTTTCCTTGGGAGGGTAATTTGTTTCTCCTAAAAAAAGAGAGAATTTCAGCTGTTGGCTGCATTCATTAAACTACAAAGATCTTCCCTAGCCATGGGCTCCAGGGATGGTCTTGGGAGTAATCCAGCCACGTTCACATTCCCTCACTATTATTTAGGCTCTACATTTGAATGAATCAGGAGTACTCCTGTCTCATTCAGCTTAGGGAGGTTTTGCTGCACAAATCAGCTGAACTACCCATCACTGGGGAACAGCCAGTGAGGGTAGCAGGTCGTGCAGTTAAGACAGCATTTGGGACATTGTGTCTGCACAATTATAATGATTAGAAGCATTAAGTGAATTGTCCTGTTTACAGGAAGCACATGTTTTGACTTAATACCTCTTCAGATTAGATTCCAAAAGCAATAGTTACCCATTATTAGGATGCTTTGGGGATCCAAAGAAAGGTACCTGAATTACTTACACACATGGCATGCATATAAAATGTATCAAGTACTGTTTCATATTAGTGTTCACCTAGCAGTTTGAAAGAGCTCTGAAAGAGGAAGATTAACCTTTCCAAGTATCCAATCTTGGATATATTCTAAGTTTGTAAGACAGTGAAGATGTATCCCAAGTAATGATCAAATTTTTTATTAAATCTAATGGGATTTACACTTATTCAATACTTTTTAATCACTGCTACAAAGTGTCATCTCTCCTTATGTAAATACTTACTGTGTCAGTTCAAGTGTAGCTTTTCTAGAGAAGGTCCAGGGTGTTCTCTCAGCTTTCTCTTTTGGGATATCGTTTTTATCTTCATACCCCAGGAAATAGAGTGAGAACTTCATAGTAGGAAAATCAAATTTTTGAAGCAGTCTAAAGGGCAACAATTATTTTGAAATAGTAACTTAAAAGGGTAGTCAGGCAGCTTGCAAATAAACCAAGATGCTTCTCCTATAGAAAAGTTATTTCCATGAATTTTTGTTCTTCTATAATCCATACCTTAAAATAGCTACATTTTAAACTATCAATTAAAAATACCCCAGAACACCTTACAAACCTACAAAATTTAAAAGAATCAGATGTTTAAAAACCAAACTACCAGTAACTGAATAGAAAAGTCAGTACAAAGGCTTGGATCTTCAGATTGTCACACTGATACGTGACTGTGTTTTCACGGGAAAACCTTTAACCACTTTAAATTTCACCAAGGAATAAAAAGATATACTTTGAATCTTACTCATTCTAGAGAGCTCACTGGTACCAGACAAAGTTTAAGAACACAGCAAACACACCTTTAGATGAAATACATTTGCAGTTTCAATAGCTAGCTTTAATGATAAAATCCCTTTCAGATGTGACAATTTAATAAATTAAAAATACATGAAGCATACATTTTTATGTAAGACATTTAATTGGAACAAGTAGGCATGCAAAATTAATCTAATTTCTTTTTTACAAGGCATTTAATTTTTATTTTCACACATTTTCACTACAGTGGAAGTAATTTATTTTATTTTAGTCTGGACTCATTTCACGATGTTTAAAAACATAACTCAAATGCTAAGAAGGCACAAAACCCCCAGCATAAACGTGTTAAGCTGCTGCATGGCATATGCCTTCCAAAAGCCCTCTCCAAAAGACTGAGTCTGGACTTTGTCTTTATCCTTCATTGATTTATTCTCATGTGATTGGAGGCAGTCATAAGCCTCCTCATTATAAGCACAGTCATAAAAGTTACCAGTCAGCTGCAGGCTCAGTGAAGAGGAAGTAAGCAAGTTGTACCCTGATAATTAACGACCTATTTAAGAAAAAAATAAATTTCTAGTCAAGGCCAATATTAGTTCATTTGCAGCTTAGGCATCTACACCTTACTGCCAGACCATCCAACTAAGCATCAGCTGATGGGACAGCATTGTTTATGTAGTTAGACCAATTAATACAATTACACCAAAAAAAAAAAAGTTATTTTCAAAAGAACAGAAAAGAACTCCAAACTTATCATGGCATACAAATTCTACTCACGTCATTCCAAGTATCCTTGTATAAAAATCCAATGATTTCTTCGGATCTTTTACTCTTAACATTGTCTGCTGAAATATAAAATCCTGTGGAGAGAAAAGGTTTATACTTTATACATCAACCAGAATTGAATTATGGGTACTAACAAAGATGCCAGTTAGTAATGACTCTAAAACCAGGAGGCTCAGAAGTAAGGAAGAGAATTACTTCAAGTGTAAATAAAACCTTTTGTTCTGATTCTATACATACAAATTTGTGTTAAATAAATATGTCTTTGTAACGTAATATTTAAAACAAATAAACAATCCCATGAGTGGTATCATTCAATATGTATTATCAGATGCATCAAAACAGAGTATCCTTATATTTATTTTATGGGACTGCAGCATACATGAACAACTTCACACACAAGTGCAACAGACACATGAATATATATATATATATATATTCAATATTGAGCGTCCTAGACTCCTGAGCTCATTATTTTTATTATTTCATGGCACAGGTATTGAACTTCTGTCAAGCTTGATTATATCTTGGCAGCAAAACCGGCCTACCACTCTGTAAAGGATATTTTGTTGAAGCTCCAAGGTAACTATATACCAAGAGGCTTGTGAACGACCAAGTGGATAAAAAGTACGTGGTATAATAGTTGACAGAGGTAACGGGGGGGGGGGGGGGGGGGGGGGGAATAAAAATAATTCAACTACGATGTTCTCCTAATAAAAAGTAAAAAGGTTTGGGGCGTTTTGACGGATTTGTGTGTGCCGCCCGGGCAGGGACTGGCCGGAGCGCTCGCTCAGAGCCAGGACAGCCGCGGGCCCGGCCGAGCGCGCCCCGCGGGCTTCAGCGGCTCACACGGCCCGGCCCGGGCCGGCCGCCCCTCGCCACGACCCCGAACCCCGCCCGGCTGCCTGACAGACACCCCGCCAGGGCAGCTCCGGGCCCGGCCACCCTTCGCTGCCCCGCCGGGACCCGGCCCGGCCCCATGCCGCCTCCTAAGCCCCGCACGTCCGCCCACGCTGAGGCGCCGTGAGGGGGCCGGGAAGGAGAGGGCGCCACAACCCCGGGGCGCGCCCGTCACCGCCACCCAGCCCACCTTGGTGCTGGCATCTGGCTCCGAGCAGGCAGCGTACGCTGCCTCGTCCGTGAGCCCGCTGGGTTCCGCAGGGGCCGCCATGTCGGGATAGGACGGCAGAGGGGAGGAGGAGGAGGAGGAAAGGGAGGAGGAGCAGACGGGAAGGCGGCGCTGCGCTCCGCGCCACCAGCGGCCCGGCCGCTCCGTCGCAAGGATGCCCAAGGAGTGCTGCGGAGGTGTGGGGTCAGATCGTGATCTGCCGGTTCATCCCTACTCATAGCGAGCCGCTCAAGCTCTGAATCAAGCTTTTCAATTTTTGGTTTTTAGTTAGTCAGTAGTTTTATCTGCACAGTTATGATTAAGCAACTACATTGTGAATGTCGTCTGCTTGGCTAATCTTCTGTTTTAAGGAAAAGAGAAAGCAATCCTACATGATGAATGGGCTGTCTGAACTAGAGCCACCAAGAGTGAAGTCAGCAAAACTGAGCAGTAAGTGGGAAAAAGATAATCCCAGCAATGAGCAATTGCAACTCTGACTCATTGACCACCCACTCAAAACGGACCCCAGACTCAAATGGAAGGAAGAATTGCACCTGTGGACACAACTAGCTGAGCCGCAACTAGCAGACACAACTACAAATACGAGGTTTAGCACTAATTAATAGCAAGGTTATGTAATTTGTAACTAATGAATGCTGATGCCTTTGTTTGTTGAAATTTATAAATACTGTAAAGTTTTGATTATTGGGGAGCCAGCATTTTGTGTGTTACCACCCAGCTCCCTGCTTGGAGCAAACTAGAATAAAAAGTAGAACTATCTTGCCTCAGTGTGTGAATTGATGCTGCACAGGTAACAAGCCTGCGTTCAGGACACGGGCTAAAGGGAAGGAGCTTCCCTGAGTGTGGCATTACTTTGCTGAAACGTGACATGAAAATGAGGATCCCCTATGGTGACCTGATAATGCATCCCTCCAGTTGCCACCAGGAGGCCGAGGGTACCACACCTGTGCCACAGCAGACACACCTGATAACCTCCACTGGAATGGTGCTGCTTTTCTAAGTCCTGGCAGTATCAGGCTGTTTGGGAATCCTGGCCTTGCCTTGTTATCACACTCCTGGCAGCCTTGGTTTAGTGTTGACAGAGGTTGATTTCTGCTTTTGCATCCAGGTGCTGGGAAAAGATTTCAAGTAGCATTTGTCACAGAATCACAGAATTGGGCAGATTGGAAGGGACCGGAGTGGATCTGTTCCAATCTCCCTGCTCACGCTGTGTATATGGATTGTGTCCTGATGGTTTTTGAATATTTGCAGGGAGGAGAATATCTCCACAACCTCTCTGGGCAATTTGTTGCAGGGCTCAGTCACTCTCACATTAAGAACTTCCTGTGCATCACTTTCTTCCTTTTATCCCTTATCCTATTGCTTGGCACTCCGGAGAAGAGCCTGGAAACATCCTCTTGGCATTCCCCTCCCACCCCTCTTTAGATATTTAAAAACATTGATGAGCCCCCCTTTCAGTTGTCTCTTCACCCTCTGGAGTTACACACTGTTCTTTAGTATAAAAATATCATTTCAGGCTTAAGAGTGAAGAATAATATTTCTCTCAAAAAGGCAGAATGAAAACCAGGAGTGAATACCCTATGTGGGAAAAAAAAAAAACAAACTCCACACGTTTTATAGCCGAGAGCAAAGCACTTCTGCAGCGCCGAGCTCAGTCTGCGTTACTCAAGTGACTTCCATAGGCGCATTTACCCCCACCAACCGCGCGGGCAAGCCGTTCCCGGGCACACGAGGTCCTTACGGTGGAATGACGGTTCGGATGCCGGGGCTCGGATTTTGGCCGGCCGTGCGCGGGCCCGCAGCGGGCGGGTGTCCCCTGCGCCCCGCGGCTGCCGGGGGGCGTTGGAGCCTCCGTGCCGCAGCGGTTACAGGCTCCGGTACCGGCCTGGCCCCTCCGCCGAACCGGGAGGAGGAGTCCGCCCGCTCTGCCCGCTGAGGGGAGCGCCGGGGAGCGCCCCACTGCCCGCCCTGTGAGGAGACAGCTCCGGCCAGGTCGGTGGGGATCTTCGCCCGCCTCTCTCTGCCAAAGCTGCTGAGGCAGCTCAGCTTTTCAGGCTGTGTTCTTAATGCTCGGGAATCCTTCACTTCTCCTTCCCTCTCATTCTCCTTCGGCCCTAAGATGATGCATGCTGGAAGCCAGACCTGCTTTCCTTGAATGAACAGTTCCTGTAGAGAAGGTTTGGGGCATCCTGGAAGGAAGGAAAGGAGGTTTAGACATAAAACTATGTTTGTTATTCCAGCCAGGAGAAGGGGGCAGATGGAGCTCCCACAGGTTTTTGAAAAGTGTGAGAATCTCACCTGAGATTCTTGAGTATACATTTTGGAGGTAGATCTTCAGCTATCTTGAGTATAGATTTTGGAGGTAGATATTCAGGTATCTTGAGTATAGATTTTGAAGATAGATCTTCAGGTATCTTGAGTATAGATTTTGGAGAGCCAGGGACGATGCCAGGATAGAATGCAGCCTTTGTGGGTGTTTGAAAGAGAGCTGTGAGAACCCCATCTCTCTCATCTTGTGCTTCAGGGGAAGGTATCAGCTAAAAGCGAAGCAAAGGCAGGGAAACTAGCATCCAACCTATTCCACTTGAGTGGAATAATCAAAGAGGTAAGCATCACTGCTAACATTGTAGATGACCAGGCTAGTCATAGAAACAGGAAGAAAAATAAATAAATATGATAAATTTGGGTTTTTTCTTTTGGGTTTTTTTTTTTTGGGTTTTTTTTGGGTTTTTTGGGGGTTTTTTTGATGTTTTTTTTTTTGTTTGTTTTGTTTTTTGGGGTTTTTTTTGTGGCTTTCCTTAATTTGTTTTTTTAGTGGTACGTTTACTTCAAGAAAGAGATGAACACTTTCTGTAGCAGGTGGTTGCATGCCTAACCGTGGAACATCAGCCAATTTGTCACCTATTATATGGGCAAGAATAAGGAGCTAGTAATGTACTACCAGGTGTTGCTTTTCAGCCACGTGTTGCTTTTCATGTCAGCCTCACCTTTGATTTTTTATTTCCCACATCAGGTAATAATGTCTAAGAGAGTATATAACACTGTTACAGCAGTGGTAGGCTGCCTTTAGGCCTCATATTACCTGCTAAGGAATTCTTGATAGTTATCTTGATCCTTATTGTAATAGTACACTGAGCAAAATAGCAATTTCTGTGTATGCAAGTCTTTTCTAAGTTGCTGAATTTGGGTATATATTTTAGAAACTAAAATTTAAATAAGTCATTTGTGTTTGAAACAATTTCTATTTCTCAGTAATTAGATATGCACTGAAATTATTTATATTGTAAAATATATTTGTTTTATAGAGAGGCATTCACTCCACAAAACGCATGTGTATGAAAAATTGTTTTTAAAAAATGTCTCAATCTTCATCTTGACGTTTGTAACCTATCATAAAAATGTATTTAATGTCTGGCATTTTAAAAACTGGAAGAGGATTCAGTGAGGCTATTGAATTTATATACCTGGAAAGTCAGTTTTGAGATGCTCCTGTCTTCTGCAAAAGGTAGACTTGAAATGTTTGGATTGTTAAAAACATAATCTTCTCTTTTCAAATTTCAGATTTTAGAATGGCGGGAGCACAAAAAAATACTAAAAGAGGTTCAGGCAGTGCAGATGATGTACCTTCTGTGACAGTCCACCGATTAGCGAGCCTTTCCTCTTCGTCTCGTTCTCTTGGAAGTCGAAGTCAAAGTTTTTCTAAGATTTACCGCCCTAGTGGCGTTCCGAGCGTGCAAAGTCACAAAGCAAAAAAGGTAATAAGTTTCTAGTTCTTTCCTCAGATTATTAAATTCAGTTTATATTAATAATTAGTTTAAATCTTTTATTTATTGATTTCATTTTTGTTTAGACTCAGTTCTTTTACTAAATTGTTTCTGGCAAAAAGTACTTTTTTCCATGTTTTTAATATTTTAAAATTTTAAACTAATAGAGGTTAGAGGCAGGATATATTAGCTGAATAATTTACATAGAAGCAAAGCTGTGCTCACCTTAGTTCCTGCAAATATTTACCCACCCTAGATACTTTATTTTAAATTGATGTTTTAACCTTTCTGTATTAATTTAATAAATTGAAATTTTGATTGTGAACAAGGAAGCCAGTTAACGTCACGTAAAAATCTTAAAATCTAACTGTAATATTCTTAATGTTTGTTTTTCCTTGAAAAATCCTCAGATTTGACTTCACATCTTATAATAATACTTAATAATTTGTTCTCCAGTTAGCCTCTGAAAATTTAGGTATTTGTAAAATTAGGACATTTTGTATCTGTAAATACAAGACAGTAGATTTCAACATTATCTGCAAGTTAAGTAGCAGGTCATTGTTGTGATTACTTTGTGTATTTTTAGCTTGAAAGTCTTGCTTAATGTTTTAGATTCAATATGAAAGAGCAAGAGAAGATCGAAGAGCAAAAATTAATGCTTCATATAAATACATATTTGACGTTCTCAGTGCGAGGGTAGGCTTAGACTTAGCAACTGTGGAGGAAATGATATTGGACGTCCCTTCGGTGAGTCCATTCTGTATTCCTATTGATTTAAATTATTAGTAAAAATATGTAGCAGATTACCCCTTTGATAGAAAGTGTTATCCATCATTTTTATTGTTCCTGCCAGAAAATGTGATTACTAAGGCACACAATCAATCTAAAAGGACACCTGACTAAATCTTTCAGCTGACTTTCCCAGCAGATTTGCAAATATCTCCAATTTTTGATTGTGGCTTTTTAATCTTTCTTACCTCAAGGAAAATATAAATGCTGCTGTTATTTTGATCAAAGGGTTTATTTTCACATCTAACAGTTCCAAACAGTTTCATCCATCTGAGACTGACTTTATTATGTTCTAATTATGATCATTTTGTTTGTTAGGCAAGTTCTCAATGAAATTTCTAAGATAGAGCAAAAGTGTGTAACTTATGACAGCATTTTGAAAATTATCATGTTGTTAGCAGTAAGAAAGATAGATTAATCCTGCACCATTTAAATACTATGGAAATGTTTGAAAGACCCACTAAGAAATTTCACTTTTGAGCGCTTTATTTATGTTTGTATGTTTAAAAGATTAAGTGAGTTTGCAGAGTGTATAGATCTCAAATCTGTGGAACTTCTGAAAGCTTTCATTATTTTTGTGTGTTTAGTGTTGTCTTTCATGATGTTTCAAAATGATTAAACAAACAGGAGGAAACAGTTAAACTGTACTTTTAATAGATTATCAAAACTCAGTACGGCTGTTGTGAAAAGATACGACTCAACTTCTCTGATTACACTTTTGTTATTTGTTATTTGACTGTTGTTGCACCTCATTGATGTTATTTTTGTCTGTTAAGAGAGATTTGAATTAGCATTTCAGCCAGGCAATATCTCTTTTGATAAAACAAATCAATTCTTAGAACTTCAGTTTTACAGTTACAAGCCAAATGTAGCCTTACTCGAAATTTGCTTGGGTTTTGTTTGTTTATTGATACTTTTATATAATAAAATCTACTTTGCCTCATTTGTTTATTTTTTTGTGCTTACACAACATAGAGGTGTGCTAAGTATTGTCCCTTTTTTATGTTTGTTAAATGATATATTTTTAAATCATTCTGATTTAATGTGAAACTGCTGTTCTACACCAAGTTTGACTAATCTCAGCACTTGAGAAATTGAGAAATTTTGGGTTCTTGATGGGTTTTTTTGTATTTGGTTTTGGTTTGGGTTTTTCTGTTTGTTTACTTTTGTTTTGTTTGGGTTTGGTTGGGTTGGGGGTTTTTTTGGCTGTCACCAGAACCATCTGAAAACTTATTGTGGTTGAATATTTTCCTGCTCCCAGTTTTAGTTTATTTATAAACTGTTTAGGCTGTTGGGGCTGTGTCAACATTGTCTCTCACTAAATTGTCATTTAATAAATTCCCATAAACATATGTCTTTGATATCCATGACTTATGTTTTGCCCTTAAAATGTTAGCCTGCATATATATTCACACAGTGGGTGTGAGAACCACATGGACTTGAATCAGCAGATTGATTCTTTGCAGAATCAGCAGCTGTGGGAACAGCTCACATCTTACCTTCTGCGTAGAATCATACAGGCCCCAAAGTTACTGTTTCTCCTCCTCTTCCTCACAAGCTGGAGTGCTTCTTGTAGTAGTGAACTTTTCCCTGCTTTTTGTCACTGTGCTTTCAGCACTTTAACAATTATCTCTTTCACTGTTTTGGGGTGGGTCTTTTTAATTTATTTTTCTCTGTTTTAACCTTGTTAACACTAATGCTGTTAACAAAAGTGAAATGCACTTCTAAAGCTGGCTTGCTTTTTCTTCTTTTATTTTCATGCAATGTTGTCTTCTCACAAGAGTGGCTTCAAGTTCTGTCAACCTGGGTGTCACTCATTTTCCCATCATTGCTCTGATTCAGCTTTAATATTTGTTTATTTGGGGAGGAAAAAAACATGCTCATAAGAAATATACCACAACTAGAAGTGTATCCTTTGTCCCTGAACAGGTGATGCATCTCCACACATGCTTGCTAAACTTCTGACCTTTTTTTTTGATGAGGAGGAAGCCACTACCATGGCTGAGTCCTTCAGTTGGACACTTCCTATATTCTCACAATATTTGGGGATAAACATTTGAGTATAAACAGTGCCAACAAAACTTTAAACAGTAGCATGGTCACATTATTTTTGCACATCTTTAAGGCACATCAAAATATTTTGAGTAACACGTATTCACTCTTTGTTTTAACAGTTCGATGCCTTTGACTCCTTTTTTGCCAAGGGAGGAAAAAAATCATTGAAAATTTTTTATCAAGAAGGAGATCCACGAGGAATAGGTAAATGTTTAGCAATAGTAATAGTATGTAATAGATGTAACAGTGCATTTTATTGTTCATTTCGTTTGAGGTTTCTCAGAATAAAATCTGCTTTTGCTTGTTAAGAATTTTGCAAGCTTTTGTTCTGAGGACTGAAAATTAATATTTTAAATGCTTGCTTTAAGTCAAATTGTTTAGGAAAAAAAAAATCTCAATTTTGGCCATTCCTGGAAGAAAGACTATAAAGTGTTATCCTGAAGTACTGAATTGGTTGTGACTTTTTCATACATGAGTTTTGCCTGCAGCTCATTAGAAAGCACTTTCATAAAACCTGTCTCTGAAATTTCATTTATTATAAATATTTGAAATTTTTCACGTTACACATGTGTGGTAGAGAATTAGAATGTAATGTCCGAAATCCCTAATGATTCACTAATTACTGCAAATAATGTTCTGTTACTTATTTATATTGAGCTATCAAATTGCATAGGAATATATCCACAAAGGACCTGAGGCCATCTTGAAATCACTCTTTTCTCACTTGGACCTGACATCTTTTTTGGTAGGATAAATAGAAATACAGTACCTTAGTCACCAACAAATTGTTTCAGAACTATGGGCCTGAGCAAATTCCCTTTTCAGTGCAATACACTGCACCCAAATAGGTTTGTAAGATACACGTTATACGTTTGGTGTAGTTTTCTAATAGTGTCATTAATTACCGTTAGAAATTATACTGGCTTTTGTTCCCTGACAAAAGAAGAAAATAAATTATTTATATGCTCAATTTTATTTCCTTACATTGATTTTAAGCATTTTATAATACCCTCATTTTTACAAAGAGTCATACCTATGAAATTCCTTTTCAGAGTGTGGTCGGGTAATTCCAGATGTTGAAAAAGGACGTAAAATGTTTCAATTTTATTTGGAGAGGACACCAGACAAAATCCTAGGACTATGCTTATATTTCGTTCGCTATAAGAATGACACATCCATAAGTGATAAAACTATACACGAGGTACTCTCTCATTTTTTAAAAAAACTAAAAGCTTTAAAAGCAGTTATTTTTTGTTTCATTATTTTTTTCACAGTTGTCACATAACTAAAGTCACTGGTAACTTTTTTGCTCTCCATTTTGGGTAAACAAAAAATTGCTGAATTACTTCATCAAATACTTGTGAATTTAGTGTCTTACAGGATTCTTGTTAAAGAAATATGTATTAATTTCTCATTCTCCTTGGTAACAGTCAAAGCTGCTAAGTATATTTTAATTGTGATCAAAATTCCTAAGCTACAAAGAAACACTGAGAAGACTTTATTGCAAGTACCAGGAGACAAAAAGTTTACCCGTAACTTTTTATGTGTTTTGATAAATAAAATACAAAACAAACATTTGTGCTGTATAAATTATGTGGCATGAGATATTCTGCTTTACAAGACAAATTCTTATATAAGTGTGGGCTTCATTATTGTTCATAGCTACATGTCTTAGTATTTGGGCAGCGCTTAAGGGACTGCAAATTGATAACAAATAGTTTCACATATGTATCTTTTAATTAGTATTATTTCAAATTGTTCAGACAGAAAATCCATTATTAGTTTATATTCTTTATATTTCATATTAAAATATTCCATTCCTTTTGAGACCCAAGAAGGTGAAGGAGAAAAAACACTATAATAAGTAAGATACAAGTTCTGTCTTTATCAAGGGCCTCAGTATTGGTCATAAATATCACTTTTCCATCAAATATCTTCCCAAATAATTCCAAATGCTGAAGGGATAAGGAAAGGAAATTTATGTTCTAGTAAGTTTGTTACATGATGTATGTTAATACTTGCTTATTTTAAATACATTTTAAATACTGGAATATTAGAAATAGTCGCACCTTGTAAAGCTTTGTTTTGGACAGTAGGTAAAAATTTAACTTGATTCAAGATAATATATATTTAGTCAGACAATTGCTTCTTATATAATTTCAGATAAGGACATTCAGAGAATTTTTTGCTACTTGCAATTTTCATTAATTAGTAGCTAATTGTGGGTGAGGGCATTTTTCTACCATTTCAAAATTTCCAAACTCTATGTGATAGATAAAGAACTGATGTAACAAAAGCATAACTAGACAGCTTTTTAAAACTGTATTAAATAATTATTCACTTCCTTTTTTTATTGAAAGTACTATCTTACAGGCACGATGTAGGTGTGTAATATAATGATTTTCTCTCCTTAAAGTTTTGTTTCGCATATTGGAGTGCTTTTATAAAAATACATAGAACTTATAATACTGTTTCTAGTGTAAGTTACTGCTTTGATAACAATAATATTTTTACGCTGCAGGAAGTTTCCTTTGGTGTTTTGGATGCCACTGATGGACTCCTACCTGGTATTAAAGATTTACTAGAAAAGGTTTTTCTCCCTGCTATCCTTGAAACAAGTAATTGGGGTGATTTAGGTGAGTCCAAAGAGGATACAAAGGACAAGCAGAAGTTTGTGGAAACAATTAAGAAATACATTTCATTTATAGGAGGTAAGCATTGCATTTAGGAAACAAACTAGAGGAATTTTGCTTAAGGATTTCTATTTAAAGACAGTAGTGTATAGATAAGGAACTTATTACATTCTGCAAGGAAAAATAAAATTATCCATTACTTGCATAATATATACATGGGTGGATTATTTTCTTAAGCAAACAGTGACACATTGCTTTTAAGGAATACCACTGCATTTAAAATCAGATATTTCTGCTTTATGTGAGTGCAGTAAATTGCTATTATATCAAAATGAGACTGGCTGCAGATGTACATTTCCAAATTTAAATTACTTTGACTGGTGGAAATTTATTTTAAAGTCTAAATTGGTTTGATATTGTAATTGCCTTTTTCTCAGGTGCTGCAGAATGCATTGAAGGAACAGTTGAGTTGAAAAAAGTAGATCACATTAATTTTTCTGAACTCCAAACCTTTGATAAAATAACTGCAGCTGCTGACAGTCATGACACAGTTACCCAGCTAGAGGAAGTGCTTATGATATGGTATAAACAAATTGAACATGTAAGTTGCTGTTTTAACACATCAATTCAGCATGAATATGGATGAGTATTTATAAATTATATGTGAGACTTGCCTGAAGTTTGCCAAAGGCTTCAGCTGCATCTCCACCCAAATTAAGAGAAGCGCTCTGCTTCTATGCACAAGGGAAGTTAAGTAGATAGTCCTCATGTGAATTTACAGTCTAGTGAGAATAAGTTTCTGAGCACTTAATTCATAAATAGTAAGAAGAGAACAGAGAGTTGCAGGACTAATAACACTGATGAGGACCACATATGTATATAGAGCATATCTAACTGTACATTACCTGTTAAGTTTCTTCTGTCACTTGTGGTGGGAAGTACTTCCCTTAGAAAGATTTTTGAGCAGGCTCAGCAGGGCGTATTTTATCCAGTGTAAGTTTTGCATGGTAAGGTCTCAGTTATCAAAGTCTGAGACTTCCATGAAAAAGAGAGAATCCTTTGTCAAAATATGAATCTGTGTAGGCAGGGACATACTCTACTTATAAGGCATACTATAGTTAGTGTGTTTAGCTCATAAGAATAAAAATGTTAAAGACACAAAAAAAGAGCTGACTGCACACTTATCAACACACAAATGGATACATTTATGACTGATATCTAATACTTTTATTAAACTAGTTCTTGAAGTTCTGGACAAGTGAAATTACATTTGGTGCATTTCAATCCACAGATTCTGGTTAAAGGCTTATCTATATACACTGATATTCACCCAGGGTATGACAGCAATTTGTATTAATTGCCTTATTGCAGTTTAAAAATATGATTAAGTGCAATTCAGACTTAGAAAGCTTTTCCAAATGGGAACCATTTTCATGTGTCAGTAACTGCAAGCTTGTTCCTTTCTAAGTTTCCTCAAGAGTATTTTTTCTCTATAATGACTTGTCTATTTCCTGTAGTAGGCGTTTGATTTTTTTTTTTTCAATTGGGTTGTAGGTTCTGACTGAGAGCAAACAGCTAAGGAGAGAAGCTAAGGATTCAGGTCCACTGATGGAACTGGAGAACTGGAAATACATGTCTGCTAAATTGAACTTTATTATTGAACAGATCAAAGGACAAAACTGTAAAGCTGTTATCAATGTTCTGAAAGTTGCACACTCTAAAATACTAAAGGTAATAATTTTTTTCTTTTTTATGCTAGTTTTTTACTGTAAAGGTTATTGTTTGTTTGTTTGTTTTTATTTCATCTAAGAGAGGTTTGCCAAGGAGAATTAGAAGAAGAAAATTTAGATGTATTGCTAGTGTGCTGAATGTATCAAGACAAAGAACAAGACATTTCAGGAATGCAGCCAAAACTGAAAATAAAATACATCATATGTGTACTAAATTCAATAAGTTAACTTTTATTGTCTGCTTTGGCAACGCCTCTTAAAAATTCATTTACCAAAGTTTACTTCTGGCAAATGAGTGCAAGTTAAAGAAGTAGTTCACTATGTATGAAGTTTTTCACAGTACTCTTTTCCCACTAGTCATGGCAAGAATTAGATGGCAAAATCACAGATGCAGCAAATGAATCAAAGGATAATGTGAGATACCTAAGCACACTTGAAAAAGTTTGTCAGCCCCTTTATACCACTGATGTTGTAAGTATGCCTTTTGCCATTCTTTATGCATAGTTTAGGTGTTTACATAGAAATCCCAGAGCAGAATAGTTTCCCTTTCTTATGTTTACTTAAAAGCATTTTTTTCTAATTTACTACTAGTAATTTAGTAATTTTTACTATTTTTTTCTAAAAGCGTGTCAAGCTAAATGTTGAAGCATTATTATATATTTCATCAAATATAGTGTTTTGAAATATGTATTTAGTAAATATGAGATATGTATTTAGTAAATAAGCATAAATACATACAATTTTCTAATAAGTCAGTCCTGCTTCTGGTATTATTTTTTAAAGCAATTAAACCAGCTACATATTTTATAATATGAAAATCTCCAAATACGTCTTCCCCTGAAAATGCCATATGTCTATGATCACATAACTGTAACCAAAGTACTAAAATTTCAGTTATATAGAAAATAATGTAACCTTATAAGGCCCTAAATAGGCTAAACATTTTTTTAATATGGAATACAATATTATCTGCTTCTATTTGCAGAAGTACCTGCCAGTCAGAATTTAGACAATTGGTTGTCTGGGTACACCATTCAGTGGTAGTTCAAGATATTAGTTACTTGGTATAATAACTATAAATTATTATAACAGGTGTATTGCAGAACAGAATGTAAGGAGTAAATACCTTGGAAAAATAGTGCTCATTCTCCTTTGGTTTTGAGTCCTTCATGTTTTGGTCCTAGATGCCTCCAGCTCTCTGTCAGGAAGTGCTGCATTTCTTTTGAATCTCTGGCAGCTTAGGATCCTACTACAAAGTTGTAACAGAGGGCAAGCAAAAGGGCTTTGATATGGCAGAGAGCTCATATTACATGGAATAGTGTAAGAGGCAGGTATGATAAGCAGTGTCACCAAGCTGTTTATCTTCAGCTCTTCAAGGTATCACTAGAGAGTGCCAGGTACCAGGCCATAATGATGAACTACTTCATAGGTGTTATGAAGATAAAATTATTTGTACTGTAAACAAAGACAGACATTAGTGGGTGCAAACCTGTTGAGAAGTTCATAATTTTACCAATACAGGATAGTTAATTAGAGTTCTTTGTTTAATCTGGAACAGTTGGGATACATGCAATTTTCTGTTTAATAATGTTCCTGAGATCAAGTTAATTTAGGTAGGATTTGCTATGATGTTCAGCTTAAAAGCAGTGATTTCCAAGCTTAATATATCCTGTTTTAAACAGATCTTCATTCTGTACAGAGTATCTGGTATGCACAACTCTTTTATATATTAGCGAATAAGGGATGGAATAAGTAATACATGTTGATTTATGATGATATTTGGTGTGTGCATAAAATATGGCATTTAGTGTATGCAGTATCACACAGTGAACATTTGTGCTGAGGTAGGTTAATATATGAAAATTCAGACTGAGCATTTAACTTAAAGCTTTGAATCAGAGAAATTTCTACACAGTCCAGTATTCAGGGTTTTGTTTTCGGTCAAGGATTGAAAAAGAAAACCTATAGACTCAGAATCTCCTGATTCCATTTCACAGGTGGTGTTGGTGATGAACACTATGGACACAGATGGGCTTTTTTATACTATATAGCATTTATTTCACACTCTTGCTAAATGCAAATGCCTTCTATTCACACTATGAGTTTGAGTTTGCAACTCAAATTTAATTACAGGAGCTTGGCTTCTCCATTGAGAAGTGACAGCCAAAATTACTTTCTTGATGTTTTGAATTGCAATTTTGACAAGTTCCTGATAATGTTAATGAATTGTCTTTTGTTTTTGTTTAGTTTTGTTTTTTCCCCACCAAAATACTTTGGAAGTGTTTGAGCTACTGAGTATTTGTAATGTCACTGTATGATTTTAACAATGTGAACATTGATTTCACAAAATATGTGAAAAAATTTAGATGTTTGATATGCTTGAAGGAATTAGGCATTTGTTAATGAAACTCACATTGTGACAATTATTTAATGAGTTTTCTGAAGTGTCTGAATGAAACATTTTATGTAAAGATTGTTATCACAATGAAAGTACATTAACACCCTTACCTGAAGGAAAACAAAAGCATCCATCACAGAAAATTGCTGGCAGAAAAATACTTCCTATTGCACCAAACAATGCAACCTTTACACTTTTAATCAGTGTTCAATTTTGTTCATCAAAATAGGATATTAAAATTATTTTATGTTGTAACATCTTTAATCTGATTTCTTAGCCAATGATCAAACTTAGCCATTAATTGTTCTTGTTAGTTGATATTTGAAATCTTATTGAGCATGGTTAGTCTTTTTTAATAAGAAAACTTTTGGTAAGCTGCCATGACATTTTAAAGACTGATTCATGTGGCTTAGGGAAACACGTAATTCAGAAGTTATCAATAAAATGGAAATATAGTTGCTAAGAATAGAAAGTAATTTTTTTCTTGAAACTTTGCTTTGAGGTATTAATGACACAGGGAATACCATACTTGATAAAGGCTGTACAAATGATTCACCGTGTTTCAAAATATTACAATACTTCTGAGAGAATTACATCATTACTTATAAAGGTAAGTATATTAAACAAAATAGTAATTACAAAAATTGGGTGACTTTTCAGAAGAAAAAAAAATTTGTTTAAATCAGTAGAGCATTAAAAATGTAAAAAGAGTTTAAAAATGGTAGTAAATAGTTGGGTTCTGTAAGGGAAAGAAAAAGAACTCTGTTGATCACGAGAGGATTAGACTTGGACTGCAGATTTCTCTTCTGAAAGGAGCTTTGTTTATTCTTGGTTCATCAGTGTTAATTTTTTTTTATTCTTAATTAATCTTCTGATCTGAATTAATCTGATCAGTTGTTTCCTAAGTCACAGAATCTGCAAAGGCTCTTCTTCTCTCAGCCTGGATGACCTAATGGCAGATGGCCATCAATCTGACTAGGCTGTTCCTCCAAAAAGTCAGAAAGATAAAAGGTTCCTGTTTTCTGAAGCAAGTCATACTTGAAAAGTTAATTGAATTTCAGATCATAAACTTTCCCTCCTTAAAGAGAAAATTGAGACTGGCTGTGCATTTATACCAATGTCTTTTGCAGAATCCAGATATCCATTGCATGCAAAGATGGTTTGTACAATGATTTTCTAGCAAAGAAATCCTTCCTAACTAAGCCACACACCTTCAGTAAGCATTCAGGGGAAATTCACAGTAGACCCTCATTACACAGACACACATTTTTTGTTTCTTTACACCACAGTGTTCAGCATAAAATTTTGTTGCATTTCAATTTGAACTAGGATATTAGGAAGTATATGCTCTTTTGAATCTGTATGTATTCATCACTGTGGCTGTTTTCTATATATCACATTAGGTATATATTACCTATCCTAAAATGGGTCTTTGTACGTTTGTATATTGACTCTTGCTACTGTCTATTATTTAATGGTTTAAGGGAGTAAGTATTTAATTACAGAGGCTAATAGCAAACTGTTTACATGAAGCTATGCTTGAAATAGCAAGGAAAAATCTGTATTTTAATCCAGTAGGTTAAAGTCCCTATTTACTGTTTGTTTCCACTTAATGATCATCAGCAGTGACACTGGAGGTCCTATCTCCAACTTCATCAATAATTTTCTTAAAGTTTGAAGCTGCCTTTGGTATGGTAATTTCCAGTCTTTTTTCAATTAAGAGTACTTAAGGCCTGCTTTACAGTAGCCTCATGTCAGTGTTGCCTTTTTCCCAACCCAGAAATGAAACCTGAGATAATTTTAGTAAGGAGGTAATATAAAAGAGGATCTTTAATGAAGGCCTTCAGAGGCAGTTATGGAAAAATGTCCATGAAAGCCTACCCCTACAAGGATCAGTACACATTTATAGGTTTTAGGAAATTAGCATAATTGATAAAAATCACCAATTAGGAGTACAAGTGGTGCAATTTTCCTCTAGGTCAAGCCCCTTCTCTGGAGCCCCCCCTTCAGCACTAGTTGTGCTTTGTCCATGAGAATGCATCTCGAAGAGTTGTTCTTGGCTTTGGCTCCCAGGTAGAACCAAGATAGCACTGGGGCCTTGTACCTCTCAGGGCTTGAAACTCTGCAATTTGTTTTGTCTTTCTGCTTAGGGAAAGGCCATGGAAAAGTACTGGGAAAACTAGCTACTAACAAATATATTTGCAAAGAATACAGAGAACATATAAAAGAAAAAAGACAAAACCCAAACAACACCATCAGGAGAATTGTTTTGAATTGTTCATATTATTTAATAGACAAAAAAATTTTCTACCTGTAGCTGTTCTCTGTGGTATGTCTTCTGTATCTGCACATACTCCGCTCTCTCCTTCTGTCATGGCTAAATTTGGATTTTTGTGGTTGAGAAATGAAAGAATGGTTGAGAAGTAGAAGAATGGTTGAGAAGTAGAAGAATGTTTTTTCCTTTTTATAGCCACAGGAAATCAAGGTAAAGCCATACTGCTAGGATAAAAAATTCTCTAAGAGCAGTCCTCAAATAAGTGCAGCAAGTGTAAAGACAACAATGTAAGTGAAGAGTAGTTGGAACTCAATAAGTTCTTTTTGTTCTTGAATTTTGATTGATGACATTCTGTGTTTATGTATTGCTGCAATTATAGGACTTACAAATATGTCGTGGGACTTACATATACTTCTAGGGGTGTACTCAGAATTTTTATAGGGTGTTTGTTGTATATATTGCATGTATTTTTTAGCCACTTTCCTCAAGTGAAATTTATTCCAAATTTGATTGATAGTATTGACATGTATATGAGAATTTTATTAGATTTTGAGAAACAGAAAAATTTACTGTTAAGCTTAAAATTACTGTTAAACTTTTTTCATTTGTCTGTCCTAGGTTACAAACCAAATGGTCACAACATGTAAAGCATACATTACAGATGCTGGCTTGAATCGACTCTGGGATCAGGAGACACCAGTAGTCACTGGAAAAATCAATGTTTGTATTTTGGCATTATATTATTTACATGTCAAACCTCTTGATTGTCTGCTGATATTGTAAGGAAGTCCATATCAATATGTATCAAGTGCTTCATACCTCTTGGCTTTTTGATTTCATGATGTTTTGAAAGTTTTCCCAAGTTTTCCCATTTACGGCAATGCCCATGGACTCATAGTCCATGGGCATTGCTGTAATTAAATAGCTTCATCTTTATCAGTGTGGTCTGTCACCGACCTTGGAATTGGCATCTTTGCTTTATGTGCAACCAAGGAATTAATATTTCACATCTTTCCATCTTGAGGAAGAGGGGCTATGGAGGAGGGTATAGCTCTGATATGGTGCCATCTTCCTCTACCCTGGAAAATCTGGTGTATGAATAGACCCTGAATTTGTTGCAGTACTTCCTTTCCATACAAGATTTCCTTGCCACACCATGAAAAGTCAGTGTTAAGATATTCTTCCTCTTCTTCATCTGATGGTGACCTATTAAGAACAAATTAGGCGAATGCAATATGCTATGGCGAAATATGTGCAGCTGTGGGAATACTGGTTGCCAGTGTTTACTTCATTTCCACCTTCTCCTTTTCTGGACCTCAGTTACTGAGTTCCACTCTTCCTCAAAAGGCATAGAATACAGAGGAAGAATCACTTCCCTAGTCCTGCTGACCACACTATTGCTCATAGAGGCCAGGATGCCACTGGCCTTCTTGGCCATGTGAGCACACCACACTGCTGCTCATGTTCAGTCTGCCATCAACCAGTACCCCCAGGTCCCTTTCTGCCTGGCCACTGTCCAGCCACTGTCCCCAGCCTGCAGTGCTGCAGGGGGTTATTGTGGCCGAATGCAGGGCACAGCACTTGGTCTTGTTAAACACCAAATTTCTGGATTCAGCCTATTTATCCAGCCTGTCCAGATCCCTCTGCAGAGCCTTCCTACTCTCCAGCACATCCACATGGACATCCACATTTGCAAATTGGCTGATGGTGGACTCAGTCCCCTTATCTAGATCATCAGTGAAGGTATTAAAGACTGGGCCCAACACTGATCCCTGGGGACACTAGGGTGGCTGCCAACTGGATGCAACACCATTCACCACCACTCTCTGGTTACTGTGCTCTACTGCTGCACGTTCGCTCATATGTTGCGAACACTTTCTTCAGATACTGAAAGAAAACCACTGTGTTTAAGTTGTTGGTACCTCTTGACTGAAACCAGATTAAGTGATAACTAATGGCTTTGGAATGTCAATTGGTTTGAGTACTCTAGTCCCTCACTCATAAGCATAGCATAATGAATATGGTTTTCTTTCCTTCACCTTGTAGGACTGCATGTATCTGTTGAGAGAATATCAGAAATGCTTCCATGAAGCCAGGCAAGAGACTTCTAAAAATCTAGGGGAAAAGGCATTGGAAGTATCAGAAATGTACATTTTTGGAAAATCTGAAGCTTTTTGTAGGAGATTAGAAAAAGTGAGTATATTGGGTGCTGTTGTTATTTGCAAAGAAGAAGCTTCTCTCCAAAGAACAGTTTACAAAGTGCATGCTTGCCGACGTAAATTCTCTTAATCATCCTTTAAAGGAGTCTGTAACTCTCTATTGAGAGAATTTAGGCACTTCCACAGATTAAGTCATCCCAATGATTGATGCTATTACCTCACAATTGCCTTCTCAACTTGCCAATTTATCTCTTTTAGTGTGGAGAGAAATAACCTGACCTAGATTCAGATCGTTATTTTTAGAGGTTTAAAATTATGTGAAAAGTGACACACTTCTGTTTTTTTTTTTAATTACTTTAAAAACTCATGTTTAGTGCCAAGCAGAATTCTTCAGATGATTCTGCTGCTTGGTGTCATCTTAACATTTAGCTTGGTAATGCAGTGAAGGGGTTTTAAACTAACATTCTTGAGTGGAAAAGGTAATAGGTACTTCTTGGTACAGATTAAGGTCAGACAAGGGATAAGATGATAATCATGACAAGGTAGGAATTCTGTGAGTCTTTGATGTACTTTTTTATCACTCAATATACATACTAATCTGTAGGGTTGTGGTTTTTTATTCTTTGATATATCTTTTTGTCATAAGTCTGCCATGTTTTAACTCCTTTTCTGTATTATCCTATTGGATCTAGCAGTAAAACATAAAAAACCCCTCTTTATCCTTAAGAAAAACAGTTATTATTTTACTTTGTGTTGCGTTGTGGTGACAACTGATGTTGAAAACTGGATTAACCATGCCTCAAGTATTGAAGATACTTGACTCAGAAACAGCACATTTGTGAATGCAGTAGCCAGAAGAGTGGCTGTTGAATATTTTATTTTGCTCAGGTTTTAGTTTATAGAGGAAATAACAAAGAATTCATTATGACCATGAATATAACATCTCTATTTCAGATAATGGAAATGATAGCCATAGAACAGAATTTTAATGCACTGACTCAGTGTGCAATTGAAGGTATAGATCTTATAGCAGTAAAATTCAAAAATATCTACCACATTTTTCAAAAGAAACCATATGACACCCTTGATCCACAAGTAACAGAATTTGATGTGGATTTTGTGAAATTCAAGACAGAAGTTGAACGTTTAGAGGTGAGTAATATTTTGACTTCTTATAACTTACTTGGGAAAGAATTTATGGAACTGATTGTCAGTGGTATGTTGGATTGCGAACAGGCTACATTGTTCTTCTAAATAGCATGGAGTTTGTGTTTGTCTGGAGGGAGATTTTTTCCATTCCTTCTCCTTTTTTTGAAGGAAGGTGCAAAAAATATCAAGCAGTGTGTAAGGATGATTTTCATTCTGTGGCCAAAATGACAAAAATTGTGATACCTGAGAGAATGATCTATGTGAAAGTCATTTATTAGCCTGAAGAAATGTGGTCAAATTTTAGGCAGAATAAATTTGCAACTAATTTGTTTATTTCATAGAATTGTGTGACATTTTAGAGATTATTTGACTGAAAATGGCTATTTAATAATTATATTAAGCATGGCATTATGAAGGCTGCTATTTTGTGCTCTAAGTGTGCTTTAAGTAACAATTTTAAATGCTACTATGTTAAGAAAGTATCATCAAAATACTGTTTTCTGACCTGAAAACCCACACTGAATTGTGTATTCTTTAGACACAGCTACAGAATTTTATGCGCACCTGTTTTCGGAAAATTTTGTCTTCACAGAATTCACTTCAGTTACTTCAAAGGTATTGGCAACTATGTTTTAAAATATTTTAAAGTAACTTGAAATTAGTGATTTCCACAATTGAAACAGCCCAGCAAATTTTAAAACAAACAGCCTAATTGAGAATTTTTAATTACTGATATTCTGAACTACATAATAATGATAAAATATATGTTTTATCTTTCTTATGGGAATCAGTATATTCTTTTTCTTAATTTCATTAGAATATTATTATACACAAGAATATACTAAAGGAAAAGCCTAAAACATACTAAGCAACAACTACCAAAATACCCACCAGAGCAGAAATTTTCAACTTGTTTAAACTTCCTTAAAGAAAAAAGTTTTCCAGGTTCAAAATAATTTCCTAGATGTTTGCTTATTTCAGTTTATGTAATGTTCATATACCCCAAGGTAAATCAAAACAGTTATTATTTTAGAAATGTAATTTTGGGTCATTTTTGTCAATTTTTAATACAGGTTTCAAAGTCTGAATATGTCATGCCTACAAGAAGAAACAGAAAATACAATTAGTTCTATTCTTCAACATTATGTAGCAGAACTTGAAGCTACTAAAAAGGTATTTAATTTCTTTCCAGTAACTTGTAAACATCATGTTAAAATAGGAGTAAGCATTTTATTATGAATAATTTTTATTATTTCTGCCTCTTTCACTAATTTACTCCCAATTCTCAATTTATCCTACTTCTGTTTTCCTGTTACAGGAAAACAGGCCTTAGTGAGTGGGCAGCAGAATATGCACAGCTGCTCTTGTAGGCAAATTTGGCCTCACAATTTTACTTTATTATCAAAATATTTTCTGTTATTCCTTCAGAAATTAAATTTAAAGAAGCATGTTCTTTGCTGGTTTAAAGAAGCATGTTCTTTTCTGGCTGTGTACATTTCTTGCTTGTACCTTTTGGATTTTTTTATTAAATGAGGCTTCTGCAGTTAATTTGCATGTATAAGTAGTTATTATCAATTGCTGTGGCTACATAAAATACATGTAAAATATAGGTGAATTGCATTTATGTTCATTATGAAGTAATTTTTCATGATTTTTGTAGTGCACCCTGACTGAAGTATAATGAGAATTAAGTTCTGGCAACTGCTCATATCACTTGACTGTAAACTATCACTTTGTCCATAAAATAAACATCTGCAACAGAACTAGATGTCTAAACTCCCTTTCTACTAAAGATAGAAAGAAAGAATTGCTCTAGAGTGAGTTAATCTGGTCAATTTTATACAGAGTCCTGAAGATTTAAATAATTCCCTCCAAATAACCATTTTTCTCCAATGAATATAAAGGGAATCTGGAAAACTGGATTGTTGAAAAAGGTTTTTTGAGATGTTTACATTTTGTAAGATCAATGATAGAAGTTTGCACAAGGAGCCAATATCTATAAACTCTGCAGTTATTAGAAAATTTTTCCTCCAAACAGTGACTTAGAACTGTAGCCTAGCAAGGCTGTGCTGAACCACTCTTTACAAAACCACTCTTTCCTTTCCCTACCCATACACTGTATATAACTATCCCTGAACCCCTAAATACTGGCTTAACTGGATGAACAGATTTTTAGCAGCACTGCTTGCTTAAAAATCATGTAGCCCACCCTTAGCTGTATTTTCCCAGACAAAAAAAAAACGATAGGTACATTTACTGAGAGGGTTTCATCCAGGTAAGTTCCTCTCAAGGTCATTGTGAAGCTGCTTGGATTTCTTTGGATGGGGCCACCATAGTCAAGGTAGGGCTAAGACGTTCTAATTAGTGAATAGTTGTGTCATCACAGCCTGAGTTCACATGCCTAAAGTTGGGTGGCTCCAAATACTCCTTTTTTCTGTCAAAGAACACGTCTTGATTCTGCTGACTAGTTTTAACTATTTATTTGATATTACTAAATTGACTTTTATCTTTGTCAAGCAAGTTATTTCTAAGAAAATGTTGCTCTTACTGCAAGGCTGGTTCTAAAGTGATTGAATACTTTGCCATTGCATATTTCATACAGTATAAATTTAGGCCTTTTTTGGTTTTTTTTTGTTTTAATGCAGCCATTCCCTGAGCAGGAGACGTTCTTTTTTCATCTTGGGCACAGATAAAAACATGGGCTTTGTATCCAGGAGTATCTACGTGCATTTTAGTTAGGAGTTAGTAGAAAAGTGCATACCATAGAATGCTAAATTATTGTGATTTGAAAGGGACCCACAAGAATCACTAAGTTCAAATCCTGAAATATTATCTAATAGTCAGATATGTGTGTCTGAAGAACAGTGCTGATGTTTCTATTCAGGAAAAAACTCCCAGTTAACTGTCTAGCTTGGGCCTCTCCTAAGGCCAGTTCCAAGCAAAGGAGGAGAAGCCCCACAAGAGTTCTCCTGACACCACTTCCTTAAACAGATTGTTTTCACAGCAGATGGCTTCAAAGTCAGGGGTCAGACTTGATCCTGAGTACTGGCTGCTCTGCCCCAGGGTTCACAGTGCCTTTTGCTGCACTCAGGTCTCTGTCATAAGCGAGCACAGTTGAGAAACTGTGTGAGATAATGGAGACAGGAGAGGTACCAGCGTTGAGGTGTGTGCATCTTTGAAGCGTAGCAAGTCAGGGAAGAAATACATTTTTCTGTCCATGAGCTGCTGTGTGACACAATGCAAATTTAATCTGTTTGGGAGGAGGAAGAAATTGTGCTACCAGAGAAAACAGTTTAGCATTTCAATACATTTTTTAAATGCATCTGTTTAATGATATTGTTCTTGCTACAGCTTTACCAAACGCAGAAAGATGACCCTCCTCTTGCTCGAAACATGCCACCTATTGCAGGAAAGATACTGTGGGTGAGACAGCTATTCAGAAGGGTAAATGAACCAATCAGCTATTTCCATGTAAGTTGATGTGCGGAAAAATTAAGTGTTTTGTGTAACTGTGAACTGTCTTCAGTAGGGTAATCATACGATTTCTGGTTATGATTGCATCACTTGTTATATGCTAAGGAACATTTTTCTTTGTATGTTCATACTGCTCTGCAGTAAGCCTTGTAGATCCAAGATGTAGTGTTGGAATAGAACAGACTAGACTATTTCATTTGAAAATAACTTTGAAGAATTCTTGAAATGTTTGAATGATTCTCCTACAAAGCATCTAGGGTCTCATGCCAAGTTAACTTCTATGTGAGAGAGGTTTTCACTTTCCTGTTTACCTCAGATGGGAATAATGATAATCTAAATCTGTTCCAAGGAAAACAGACATAAATACTGATTAAAAAGGAAACTTTTACAATAAATTTTCACTTATTCAATTTTGAGTAGAACTGAGTATCCATTTCACTGTGAATTGCAGGTATCTATGACAGTATATTAAGTAATTGCTCTTAGTGATGTTAAATGTTTAGTATTTATCCCTTACAAGTTCTTACTGACTTTATTGCCCTGTAAATTTGAGTCATTAATATTTGATACAGTTTTTAACACCTCTGTCAGTATAATTCATAGTATTAACCGACACTATGTATAGACAATACTTAAATTGAGAAAAACCCAAGTGGTATGGATGGTTTTGGATATAGTTTTAATTTGAATGTGCTGTGTTTTAACAGAAACATTCAGATATCTTGGCAAGTCCAGAAGGTAAAGCAGTTGTTCAATCATACAACAAACTTGCATATGTATTGGTGGAGTTCGAGGTAGTCTATCATAATGCATGGATGAAGGAAATGTCACAATTACAATATCGTAAGTAATTAAATATGTAGTTGTTCTTTAAATTTTTGTTGGATAGTAAGTTAACATAAATCAAATCAGATTTTTTTTAAAGCTTCATTTGCCCTTAACACGCGCAAGTGAATCATGATCCAATTATCAGACTCGGTAATACAATCTCAGTGTTTACTGACCTTGATGCTGGGTTTTGATGCAGAGGATTGCAGATTTGGTACAGTGTTTGACTGTACAGATGACTGTAAACATTAGTGACACAAATTTTGGTATTTAAATTCTCTATGTGTGCTATGTAATAATTCTTTCTGGGTTTTTCTTTTTCCAGTATAATAATTCATAAAGTTGTATTGCTCCAGTCCCTCTAAGGACAAATATATTGTTATTAAACACCTAGAAATGTTTGATAGTCAAGCATTGTGTTTCCTGGTACTTAGAGAACTAATTTCATGATTTTTTAACTTGGGCTGAGAAAAATTATGACACAAATAAGACTGGATCTCAGGCTTGTTTAGATTATGAAGAGAAAGGCAGAAAGTTAATATGATGGGTTGTGTATTTTCTTTAACTGAAAACAATATGAAACTATTTCACAAGTAACTCTACATACTTAATCACTATATTTTAACATGAGAAATATGGATTTCATAGTAATTTATAGAATTTAAACAATTGTTTGCTTTTGAAACTGATACTAGAATGTCTTTACAGTCTTACAATCCACGATATTTGTGCGTCATCCTACAACTGAGAAGCTCCTGGTTAATTTTGATCCCCAGATTCTAGAGATTGTGCGAGAGACAAAATGTATGGTAAAGCTGGGTCTAGAAGTACCAGAGCAAGCATTCAAACTAGCAATATTAGAAGATGAATTGAAGTCAAACAAGTTGAAGTTAGAGGTAAACTTTAAAAGTATTGTGATTGCTGTTCAAAAAAATTTAAAAAAGAGTGTATTTAAACATGGATTTTTTCTATAGCTAAAGATTAAAGCTGGGTAAGAGGTAGTTCAAGGTAAATTTGCGGAATACACAGGTGAACATAGAAAATCTAATTTGAAAACCCCCTGTTAAGTCCTGTGTGGGCTGGTAGTTACTTAAATATAAGAATATATACTTCATATATCCAATGGCACACTAAGTATACTTTGGTCATGAAATAATTGAAGCTATACAAATAGTTTTCACAGTCAGCAAAACAGTAAAATGCAGGGGTTTAGAGTTTTTGACAATAAACATTGGAGTTAGTCTGGTTTGGAATTGTGAAGAATTTTGAAGAACTTTGCAGGTTACCTGCAAGAGAAGTTACATTTGTTATATCTATTGTAGTCTCTGCTATGGTGTTATTTCAAGAGCCTGTATCTTGGGGAGCCTGTATCTTGTGCATCATACAAGACTTCTCTGTGTGTGTGTGCGTATGGCATAAGAGAAGAGGATATTTTAAAACTGACTTGAGCATCTAAAGAATATGATACGCAATATTAAGAGGATATTGCAAAGATTAAGCTGTCTTCAGTTCTAGAGAAAGTTCGTTCTTTTTCTGGCTTTGTGCCTTAAGAAAGTGCTACAAAAAGGTGGCTTTTATTTCTCCTTCTACAGCATAATACAAATTCATTACATCCCAGAAATGATGTTCATAGGTATGTAATGTCTGTGTAAAATTCTACATTTGTTTTCAAATACAGCATTGTGCAGCTTTCAATATTGTTTTTCAGATGATTTGATTGTATGACAAATTGTTTTCTTGAGTAAAGAAATGCTTTAAATATTCTGTTTGATGCTATCCTTTCTAACAATCTACAGGGTATTATTGAATCTTATGAAGAATTGTGTCAAGGAACACGAAGTGTGTTTGTAAATCTTTTTGCACCAAAAATGCAAACGGTTAGTATTGCTGCATGCACTTCAGTATACCTCATAAGATCTTAAAATACCTTAATAATAATTTATAATTCTGAAATATTTAGATGGATCTGCATGTTGCGAGCTTAATGGATTTTTCTGAGACCTTTAAGACTAAAAATCTGTTTTTTTGATCCTTCATACAGTTCCCAAATAATGTGCTTTACAGTCAAATAATCTTAGTGCCTGTGAGATAGAAGACCAGTAGAACAAAAAATATGGTCTTTGAAGTCTATCTATCTCCACAAATCTCTGGCTTTAACATGGAAATTTGCTCAGAAGGAATTATTAACGTTTTTAATTGAGTCTCTTCAGTGGTGTACAATGCTACACTATGATGTTTTATGCTATACTAAAAGTACAGTTTTATTGGAGATGCAGGATGTCTATCCCACAAGCCATTTTGTTTTGCCAGACATTTGCAAGTGTACATATGTGAATGTTTTAAGTAACCCTCCCCATTTTGTTTGTAAGAGTCACACTGAAAGGTTGCAGAGTTTGTGTAAGTTTGTATAACTACAAAGTTGGACAGAAGTTTGAGAAACTAAAGACCTGAGGCTATAGTATGCACTACCCTCCCCTTCCTTTCTATTGCATAAATTTGTTTGACCTTTTTTATTGGAAACTTGTAACCTCCCTTACACACCACTCTGTTTTATAAGCAATGTTAGTAAATATAATAATAGAACTTGTTTTAATTGTTTTCTCTTGTGGTTTTGGTGTTTTTTTTAATCTATTAAATTATATCTTTATGCTTAGATGGAAGCTGTGTTGAGGCAAGGACTTACCATGTTGACTTGGTCATCTGTCACACTGGAAACTTTCTTTAAAGAAGCTGATCAAATTCAGCATATATATAGACAGCTTTTGAGAAGGGTAAACATTTGCTCACTATATAAATAAGACCAATACCTTACAGAAATTATTTCTAGGATCCTATATTTCATATTCAAGCATAATCTGTACTTATTTTTGTACCATACCTACAAATTTTATTGCTTTTTAAATTAGGTTGCTTTTCTTGGAGTAGGGATACACTCAATGATTCTCTCCTATTATTGCCATCATACATATTTGATTTTTCCTTCTGTCCTTAAAATAGAATCTATTTCCACTTGTTGTCTTAAAATTCTGTGGCTTTCACTCTGATTTTCAGAGCCAATCCCTGTCTTTGAGTGCTTGTCCATGACTGCAGCTGCATAAAAGACACTTCCATGTAAAAACTGTTGAGTGGAGAACTTTGGAGCATTAATTCTATCCGTAGCAGGCATGTTGTGAAACTCTTTGTGCAGCCCATAAAATAATGAATGAGATTATGCTCTTTTCTCACAGTTCTCTGTATGCTGCTCTGTGCTCTTTTATTCTCTTGGTATTCATCACATAATTTCTGAATTTATTTGATTCCATATTTAATATCTACATAAGTAATCTGGATGATGGCATAAAGTATAACCTGACAATGTTTGCTGATGACACCAAGCTAAATGGGAAAGTAGAAGGACACCCGACAGGAAGACCTGAATAGGCATGAAGAGCAGACTAGTAAGAACCTTACAAAGTCCAACAAGGACAAATTAAGGTCAAATCATTCACCTGGCCAAACATCATCCAGGAGTGAAGCATAGGCTGAGATCTACCTGACCTGGGCATCCTTGTGGATAACAAGTTCAGTGTGAGTGAACAGTGTGCTGCTCCAGCAAAGAAATTCAGCAGGATGTTGGGTTGCATTAATAAGCAGTGGTAACAAATCACCATCTTCCTCTACTTGGTGCTGGTGAGGCCAAACCTGGAAATGTATTCAGTTTTGGTCCCTGCTATACAGAAGACATTTGGAGAGGGTTCGGAGAAGGGCCACAACAATGATCAGAGGACTGGGAAGCCTGACGAATGATGAAAAGTTGAGAGAAATGGTTTTTTTCAACCTTGAGTAAAGAAGGCTTAGGGGAGACCTTATCATCATGGTGTAATATTTGAAGATTGGCTGCAAAGAAGATTGGCTGCAAAGGAGACTCTCTTTTTACAATAATTTATGTGGAAAAGATGGGGAGTAATGGGTATAAGTTACTTGTGGAGAATTATCAATATGAGAGAAGAGGAAAATTTTTTGCAGTGAGAAGAGTCAGCCACTGAAATAATCTCCCACTGAAAGTGGTGCATTCCCCAGTGCCAGACAATTTTGAGACTCATCTGAACAGGGTGCTGGGCTATCTTGCCTAGGCTGTGCTTTTGCCAAGAAAAGTTGGACCACATGATCCTTGAAGTCTTCTTTCAATTTGGTATACTATGATTCTATGATTTACCATGCTTGAGGACCAGTATTGGCTTGGTTTTTTCTCAAGACTTTAACTTGACAGTCAGATTGCCCTTCTGGCTTGATGATTAAACTGTGTGACTATTATCTTTTCTATGAATATTGTAAATTGTGTTTCCTTTGTGGTAGGAGATTGTTAGTCAATAGTCAGTTTATCTAGTTCTTTTTATGTATGGTAGAAAATCATAATTATGAGCAATGCCCTGTTTGCCACTGAAACCCAAAGCTGGAAAAAGATTTTCTTTGTCAGAAATGAACAGTTTTGTAAGCCTGAGTATATCTAAAATAACCATGTTTTTATGTAAATTTAGGTTGTATGTGGCTTTTTTTACTTCCCCCTCTCATATCAATTAAAAAAATTAACCTTGGTTAGACTCTTGATTTCTACGAATGGGATATTATTGTCAAACAGGAAAAAAAGTGATGTGCAATGGAAGCATGAGGTATATTGTGAAAAACAAGATGGAATATCATAAACACAGAGTACTTCAGATAAAAGACTAAAAGATGGACAGAAGTCACTTTTACTTGGATTCTTCCATGGCGAAAACCAATTCAGTATAGTTAACTGTATACTGATAATGCTGCAATTTAGGATCAAAGCCCCAGCAAAAACGGTGTTGACTAAAAGAAGGAGAAGGACTGAAGATTAACCCATAAGGAATTTATAGTAGACCCCCCCCCACTTGCCTTGTTGCTAAACTTGTGGTCAGTAAGATCATGAACAAGTATCCAATTATATTGATGTAGCTTGTTCTATTACTCTGTTTTGTTTAATCTAGAAGCCGTGTACCTTGCATGACAGGAATGATCCAGGGTCTGACTTTTGGTTACTGCCTGTCTGCCTACAACTGCAGTTAAACCAGCCAGGATTCTTTGGGAGTCTAGTCATTGTAAATAACCCTTAAGTTACCATAACTCTTGTTATTATTCACTTGGAGAATTTTCTACTCTATAACATTCTAGCATTTATTTTTCTGCAATACATTTTTTACCTGTTAGAGTGCTCTAAAATGGAATACATTATGCTTTAAAGATAAATGTATGGTATTAATGTGGTTTTCTCTTTTTAGGTAAATATTATAAGTGACGTGCGGATTGGTACATTATTAGAAGAAATATCAAATACTTCTTTAGTTAGCTTGCCAGTAGATGATGCTGTCAAAATTGAGGATCTGTTGACTGACAATGAGGTGTGTGCCACTTTACATCTTTCAACTAGAATTTTAGGGCATGTTAGAAAAAAATGCCTTAGTAAATGAAAATAAAACTATAAAATTCTCTATGAGGAAATACAGAACTTTATTTGTAATTAAATTATTTTAGTTAAAATATTTTATATGAAGATATATTGGTTCTTTGGTATTTGAGATACTAAAGCTGTAGTATGTCATACATAATCTTGTTTAAGTGCTTTGTATTTAGATTAGATTTCTTGTGTATGAAGGACCTCAGAGATATACAGCCCTTCTTCCCCCCTGCTTTTTCCAAACTGTTGTTTTTAAGGAGAAGGCAAAAAATACTTTCCAACAAGTATATTTGAAAATCTAAAAGTTTTCTTAGTACAAAATAGGCTAAAAATGTATTAATTATTAAATCAGTGCAAGTAAATAAAATTATTAAGGACAGTTGAAACAGTGTTTGGGTAATTTCAGATTCAGAATGTGACCTCTCTTCAACATTCAGGATTTTTTTAAGCACCTAAAAGTACCATTGCATTTTAAAACCTGGGCTTTTTTAGGCATTAAAAATATAGTGATAATATAGCAGAAGTTTTTATAAATGTACAAGTATATTTTAATAAGTATATATGTTTCATTGAAATGGTTTTGGTCTGATTAATACAATATTCAGAGAAATGTTTTTAATCTCCATCAAGAGAAACAGTAATAAGATAATCAGTGTTAACTATGACAATGCATTGATATTTTTATTTAACAGGAATATACTAAAGAATGTTCTGAGGTCTTTAACATCAAAAGCATGCGCGTTGAAGAATCTGTTCAAGATCTAATAGAGATATTTGGAAAACATTGTGTATTTCCATCTCTTAGGCCCTCAGAATTACAAGGTAGTTAATAATGCTTATTTAAATAAAAAATTCGGGTGGACTTTAGCTAGTTTTTATCAAAACTGATATGTTTTAGCTAATTTGCTAAACAAATTTTCCTCTCACTAAAATTTCATCTGTGTCACAGCTCTGCCTTCTTTAACCACTGTTAAAGTAAAACACTAGCTCATGAAGTATGGAGATAACTCAGTTGTGGGGTTTCTAGAGTTAAAAGCTGTCCTTCTGTTTAGATTAGCAAAGTATTTGCTCTAGAGGAAGAACATTCAAGTTCCATTTCTGTCAGTCACTCATCATAACTCTCCCATGTCGCATCTCGCCACCTGTAAATGAAATCCAGTGTTCCTCTCTTCTCAGCTCTGTCAGCTAGTTGGTACTGTGCCTCTGTTTTTAACTTTCCTGCAGCAGTACAATTATGTGCTTTTTTGGCTGGTCAGTTTAAATTAGTATTGTCAAAGGCTGGCACTTGAATGACTGGTTTCCGCTTCTTTGAGGTGTCTTACTAAGATTTTAGAAGATCCCGTATTGTTACAATAGAAATAGTTTATATTTGAAGGAAAAAAAATGTTTTAAGGAAAATTTTATTTTGATGCTTAATCAGTAATGGAGCTCTTTTCTTTCATGGGATTTTTTTTCTTCTAGGTTCAGGTTTCTCCAGCTGTAGAGGCATAGGCAGGGTCAATACTGCAGGTGGTTCAGTAGGATGCAAGCAGAAAAAGATGAAACAAAAATACTTCTCTGTCCTTTGTTAAATTGTTTATGGTTATTTTGATTTTTTAGTCATTTTCACGGATATATTAATGACTGCCTAGCCATCCTTAGTAACAGAGTGGTAGTGCACTGTGTTTGCTAAGCTAAGGCCTATAGGCCGGTCTCTAAACCACATTCCTGGTGTGAAAAAGTGTCATGAAATAAAACCAATTTTTGGTGATCCAGGTATTACTAAAAAAAAGTCAATATTTTTTTTTCCTCTAATGAGGGACAGCATGGTTTAAATCAGAATATTTATATAATAACAACTTTCTTTTTTTTTAATTTACAGGAAAAGACAAGCGTATAGCATTTGGAGGTAAAGAAAAAGCTCCTGCTGAAGGACCTAAAAGTGAAGATGGCAGGATCAGTGATAAAGAAGAAGAGTTTAAAAAGGTGTTTTGTGAAAATAAGGAAATTATTTTTAGGCCAATTGGATTAGTAAACAGGATCTTGAGTTTTGGTAGCTGCATATCTGTGTTACAGAAAGACATCACATGGAAACTATCAAATATAATGTACAATGATGAAATAGCTTACCTAAAAAGTGCATTTGAGATGGATTTTAGTTTTCACAAGTATATTGCATTTTATTCCAATTTTCACCCTTATTAAACAAATTCTTGACACGAGTGGTAAGTGTAAAAATTGGAGACAATAATGTGCCTAAGCCATAACACAGGCTTTCCCTCTTGGGTAGACAGGATCTTTCATCATTTCTATCATTCTCTTCCGACTTCATCAGCAAAGATTGTCTTTGTACTTTTCCCATGAAGAATGCAGTTTCTTCATGTTCAGCAAAAAATGAAAGTAGAAGTAAAGAACAAGGACTCTCAAAGTTGGACGTATAAATACAATAACGCTACGATGTTGCAATTTTTAAAAATAGTGATAATTTCATGTTGCTGTATTTTCATATTCTTGATCCAGTTGCATTTTATTGTATTTGTCTCTTATTCAAAAATGGAGGCATGGACACCAATATTCTTGAATAATTCATGGTTTAGTTTTGTGGCTTGGTTTTCTATTTGTTCTTTTTTAATATGGAGAGCTTTTCTGAAGGACCGTATTTCAAACAGATTTCAGTATTCTGTATCTGAATAAGACAAGTTGTTTCTTCACATCCTGTATTCTCTTTTCCATGCAGCTTTTACTTATTTACTTGCTTACAACCCCCCAACTTCTCACTTTGTGTCTTTCATGTAGCTTACAGCATAAGTTCCTTCTGACAAAATCTCTTAGGTTTGACTTATGATGTTTTTGCAATAATTTTCAGGTTCCTATGTGAACACGTTGCTAAATAATGTATGGTTTATTTATTACAGAACTGTAAAGACTTACTTGCCCATTTCAGTCGCCGGCTGCTAGTCAGTCTCCAGAAATCAACCCGACTGTCTTTGGATCGTATTAGAAGAAGAATGAGTGCTCCAATGTAAGTTGCTAATGAAGGATTCCCTCAATAGTATGCACTCTTTATGAATTCTTCATGATAGTGGCAAGATCCATACAAAATCACTCTCCTATATTCAGGTTGATTTCTATAGATTCGTCTCTGTTTGAACAGGCATAGATTTCAGAGACAGAATTGTTTCAGTATAATGTATTGTGCTTTGAAAAGCCTACTTAAAATTCTATTAAGAGAATTTAGTTCAAGCAAGTGAAGATTATGATGTTTTGTCATTAATGTTTGTTAAAGTCTGAGTTGCATTTTTTTTTCCTATGGACATTGTTCATAAAAAATGTCTTGAAATCCTTATCAAAGTCAATGGGATTTTTTTTGGTTGTTTCCTTCATATTTGTCTACTCTATCATATTGTTGAATCCTCCCTGATTTGGTTAATATGTCATACCACAGCATTTAAAATTTTACTTTGCTGTATGTTTTTAGGCTTTCATTTCAGTTTTGAGTAGGTTAACATCATGTTTTTATAATTTTGCACCAGCTTGTCATCTTTGAAACTTTTTTTCCATTCAGTTGAATACTTACCTAAAATGTAGTGGCCCAACTTTTGCTCTTGATAGGTTGCTGCATTTAATGATCAATGAGACCTTCTTATGCCCTATTCAAACCACTGGCAGAGTTCCATCATTCTTAACCTGAGAGTTTAAAATCCAGAAAATACTCTGGAGAAAAAATTCTGAGACAATGGCTGGATCCAAGTTAGCCTTTGTCAGAATGGTGGAGCTCTAGCTATTTTCTTTATCCTTTAAATAAGAAACTTCTGTAAGTTTTGGAAATAGTACATAATTTCATTTGAAAATTCTCCATGAGATTTTGGTCAGAAAATGTAGCTCAAAACTATATTTCTCAGATAAACTGAGGAGGTTTTGTGGTGAACTGTTTATGATATGTGTCAAAACCATTTTACAGCAAATCTGAGAACGTCCCTCCTTTTATAAAAGCAGAAGTACACCTTGAGATTCCAAATCTGGTAAGTGTTATTTTATATGGGTAAGGTAAGATATGTTGTCTTAGAGTTATCTCTGCATTTGCCCAAGTGCAGGCTGTGGGCACACTTGCACTGAGCCAGCATTTTCTCCAAAGGAGAGCAGTTGCTGATATCTTTCGGTGTGCTGAGAACACTGATGAAATGTGCTTGCAGTCTCAATGCTCTGGCCTCTGTCTCAGTAGTGCTTGCAGAACCTTGCTTTTTAACCTTCTGTGATTTAGCAATTACATTGCAATCCATTCATTTGTGTTCTTTGCAGAATGATTGCAGTTCTCCTCACGTGTAGTAGTAGTAGTTGTATTACTACTATTGCATGGAATAGGTTCTACATCTTGCTTTATTCATATGATTATTCTTATTCTTATGATTATTCTTATTCTTATTCTTATTCTTATTCTTACTCTTACTCTTACTCTTACTCTTATTCTTATTCTTCTCTTTCTTGTGTAATCTAAATCCTTTTGTTGAATTTCAATAATGAACATTATCTTTGCTCAGTTTGGCTTAAGTCACCTAAATGGGAATTTAGATGGCCAGAACGAGGAACACTGAACAAAAATAGAAGATTCAAAACCACATAAAGGACTTGTGGATTTCTAGGTACAGGGAAAAAAAGGCAGCTCAATTGCAAAGAAGTAAAGCATTCATTTGTTTTCCTTTTGTAGAGTAAAATAACTATATGTCAGCAATATGTATTTTTTATTTTATGAGAGAAGGTTACAAAATTTCTCAAATATCTTATAAAGATTGATGGGTTTATATTGAAATAACAATGAAAAAAAGTTTTGCTCTTAGGTGATATTCCTTTGACATTGAACTGGCGTTCCTATGGCCATTCTGTTATACATTCACATTGTGTGTGTGTACATATGATATGTAATTTCTGTCAAAGTGTAGAAGCCTTACCTTGTTGACATTTGTAGAAGCATAAAGCACCAAGCTCTACCCACTGCAAAGGAAGTACATCTCTCTCTCCAGTCCTGAAATGCTTGGCTGATCCAGGGCAGTAATCAAGTAATTCTGGGAAAAATACCTCTTTGCTAATGCTAAACTCTAGTGAGAGTTTGCAGGAGCCTTGCTTTTATGTATGTGGCTGATCATATATAAGGCCTGGAAAGGGCGGGAAGTGATGGTTGCATGATAGCATGCAATTTCTAATGCTTTGTTATTCTAGAGTGTAAAAAACAAGGTTTGTAATGTATTCCCATACATTATATAAAAGTCATTATAAAAATGATGCTTAAAATGTTGCAGGTGTAAAAAAAGCCAGTAAATCTATCTGCTTATATACTTGGTTGACTTTTCACCCACAGTATGAGTGCATAATTAGATGGTAGGTCACTACAGAATGTTTCATCTCTTAAGAAGCAATTCTGAGCCAGAAAACCTGCTAAAGTTGTATTTTCCAGCTTCTCTTCTGGGGTAAACTCTGCAATTCACTATGGGTGGAGTAAAACTGAGGTCTCAAAAATGACAATTAGTTACATTTATTTCAACAATTTTTCAACTGTTTTAAATAGGTAATAGTTCCCACTTTAGATGATATACAGCATGCCATCAATCGCATGATTCATTTAATACTGGAAGTAAATCGAGGAGTTGCTCAGTGGGGACAGAGGCATGTGCAAAAATCTATTTTAAAAACAGAACAGCAAGCAGCTTCTGCAGGCTTTGGATCACAAGGAAAAAGAGGCAGAAAAGGAGAAAGTAAGTGGTTTGTTTAGGTTTTGTTTTACTTTTCATTTTACTTTTTGCTTTAATAAATATGGCATATGCAAATAGTTGTAAATAAGCTCTCTTTAGTCAGAGAAGCCTACTGTGGATTATTTTACATTAATTTTGGGGGTTTATTTTGATTTAATTACCTGTATTTTTCAGAAATAGATTTTCAGGCTTACATAAGTATTACAACTCTGAAAAACAGTAAGCAAAAAACTTTGAAAATTCCTAGATTCTGAATATTTTACTTAACTTAAGGCAAAGTAAGCTGTTGATCAATTGTTTTACCTCCTTATTGTGGAATGTAGCCATAATGATATAGCTGAAACCATAAACCATGATTTTATACCAAATCTCATTGAAATATTGAGATACAGCAAGAGACGGATTTCAGGAAAGATTTTAATTGTTAGATGTATCCCTAGATTGGATTAAAAACACCTCAAATGTTTTTTCAAGTGAATGAAATATATTTGACTGGAGACAGACCTGCATCCATTTTAGTCAAATACTTTATTTCTTAATATTATTTCCAAGTGTCTCTCCATACATTTTGCAAGCCACCATAAAAGCCTAAATATGTTTTTACCATTGTTTTTTCTTAGCTCTTTGACCCAGTGATATGCAATCCAGTTATATCTTTGTTATCATTCCTTCAAAAAATCTGTAACATCTTGGAAAGTTTTTCTTTCTGACAGTCCAGGGCTGTTACTTTATTCTTCTACTGATGTGTCTTGTATGAGTCTCACCTCTTTTAATGGGCTTCAAGCAGGGTGGCAGGAGCCAATCCTTGTCAGACACTCAGAGTCTTTTCCTCTGCTGTGTCAAAATACAGCATCAGCAAATGACCATTTTCATCACCTTTAACTAGACACCAGCAACACCTGGGGGCATATGTTAATACTGTAGCAATGAGATTATGGAGTAAACTCATAAGGATGGATGAATCTGAGACTGTTTCCAGTAAGCAGACCCCAGAAAAGGCCTTCAGAGTAAAAGACAACTTGGAGCTGCCTCAAATTCCCCTCATTAAACAATATATACTGTAGGAAGGGTGGATTTTTCTTTGTTCACTGAAATCTGCTTCAAAATGCTCAGGAATTGTTATGGAAGAAGGAGCTCATCAGATCTGAAGAATATCGTTTCTATATTGACCCTGATTTTCTCAGCAATTAATCAAAGAGTTCAAGAAGTTTACACAACTTTAAGCAGTATATACATCAAAGCTTTAATTTCAAAAATTTTAAAAAGCTATTAAATAATGCGGAATATTTATGAGGCCTTTGATGTTCTTACAATTACATTAAAACGAAATTGGATGAAAATTCATTCTTTCATTTCATTCATTCATTTCATTCGTTGAGAAAATGAAATTTGTGAAGAAACTATTTTCTTTCCATTTGAAAACCTTCATTTTAAAGTGAATTTGCTCTAGCTGTATAGTGCCTGGCATGAGCTAGCAGCTGGTACTTCACATTAAGCAGTGTGATAGATCTTTGAAGAGGGATACTCAGCCTTTCTGAAGAGCACCATTGCTCAATTCGGTATGCATAGGTTTAGAAGAGAATTCTAATCAGACTGTCAGCAATTTATTGATTTATATATAATTTTATTTTACAGAAGGTGATGATGTTAAAAGAAAGTTAAAAAATTTTTACTCCGGTGTTGCAGAAAATGAAACTATTACTAAAATAATTGTGAATCTCTCTTCTGCTGCGAATTCTCTAAAAGAAGGAGTTAGTGAAGTTCTGAAAGAATTTGATAAATATAAGGTGTTGTGGACAGGAGACAAAGATGCCATATTTCAGGTCAGTTTAATGATTATCATTTACAGGACTATTCTTCATTAATCCTATCTTTTGAAATCAGAAAACATTGTGAAAAAATCAAGGAAAAAAAATATGTAGAAAACACATTTACAGCTGAAATTCTTCTTTTATCTTTCTGTAGGAATGGTATTGTATCTGCTAATACTGATTCTGTGCCATTCTAGATACTGAAAACCTGGTAATTGCTTTATTTTGTTTGTGTAACTCTGGATTTTTGGCCAGAAAAAAACCAACCCAATTTGATATGAGGCATGTCTCTATGCAAACACAGGTAGCACAGGGTATTAACAAGAGGAGTTAGAGATATGTACATACCTGCAAGGGTACTGGTATCACAGGGATTTGGTGGGATGGCACTATGAGTGGAGAGTTGGAATCGAGGGATGCAGGCTCTTTGGGAAGGAATCGAGGGATGCAGGCAGGGAAGACCAGGTCAGGATTAAAAGGAGGGCAGGGACAGGTGACATTATAGTGGGGATCTGCTGCAGGCTGCCTGACCAGGAGGTCCAAGCAGATGAGACTTTGTGTAGACAGACAAGAGCAGCCTCACACTCACAAACCCTGATCCTCATGCTGCTGGAGGAACAGCACAGCAGGCCGTAAGCAATCCAGGAGGTTCCTGAAATGTGTTGATGATTCTTTTTTGACCAAGTAATGGAAGAGCCAATGAGAGGAGGTGCCATACTCTACCTTGTTCTCACCAACAAGGAGGAGCTGGGGGTGGGGAAGGTGAAACTCAAGGGGCAGTTTTATGCTGCAGTGACCATGAAATGGTAGAATTCAAGAGGAGTTTGTGTGGGTTAAAACCCCACCAATTCATAAGCAGGGCTGAAAATTTCCTGTTAGTCTAATTAAAAATTTAAGATTAAAGTAATTAATGTTACTAGCTTGATCTAGTTACTGCTGAGGAATAGGCTACTGCTACAGTGAAACCTTCAATAATAAGGCAGTTAAGTTTTATACACACATGTTTAATTTCTACGTTCTTCCTTTTCCACTATGCTAACCCTTTCACTGCCTGTCTGGGTACTCTTGGACAGAAGAGTAGAAGCGGGATGATAAATGCTTTCGGCATTTATTACTTGTCCATACAGTGTAAGCATAATCAATACGGGTCTTAAGTAACATAGCTGAATTGCAGCTTTTCAGAATCACAAAATGTTGCTACCTTTGAGTTCTGCTCAGGGAACTACTTAGAAAATGTGTTTTATTGTGATTGTTTCTCACATAATTTGGCTTATGAGGTAGTCTTTCTGTAAGTGTGGGCATGTATTTGACCTCTGTTTCATCACCTATTTTCACAAAACAATTAGGTCCTCTATATGTCTTGGTTATCTGTTTTTCTGTTGAATTTGATTGGAATTTCCCAACAAGGTTGAGTGTTAGTGACAGAGAAATTTATAAACATTCATTTTATGATGCTAGCAAGGCTACAGAAGGCTAAACCCAAGTATAATAATGGTATACATTTTCAGTAATTGCTGAATTACAGTTGCAACATGTTTTACCAAAATTATGGAAAAGGACATTTGTTGATTGACATTTTAAACTGCACACAGGAATTTTTTGCTACTGGTCCCACCTTGTCTGAAATTAAAGAAGAAATAGTTCACTACGATACATTTGAGCAAGAGATGAAAAATTTTAAACCCACTCTGCCTCTTGGTCCAATTGAGTTGCACACAGGTATGACATTTTCTTATCTTAGTATGTACAGTAAGATAATGAGTAAAATAGTCACACAAACACAGAAGATGCATAGTTGAAAGGGACCCACAAGGATCATCAAAGTCCAACTCCTGACCCTGCACAGGCCCATGCCCAAGAATGACACCATGTGCCTGAGAGCACTGTCCAAACGCTTCTTGAGCTATGCCAAGCTGTGCTGTGACCACTTCCCTGAGGTGCCAGTTCCAGCCCAACCACCCTCTGGGCGAAGAACCTTTATCTAATATTCAACCTAAACCTCCCCTGACACAACTTCAGGCCATTCTGTGCCCTGTCACTGGTTACTACAAAGAAGAGATCAGTGCCTGCCCCTCCTCTTCCCCTTCACAAGGAAGGTGTAACTTCAATGTGGTCTCTTCTCAGTCTCCTCTTCTCCAGGCTGAGCAGACCAAGTGCCCTCAGCTGCTCTTCATACGGCTTCCCCTCAAGGCCCGTCATCATTTTCATTGACCTCCTTTGGATGCTCTCTAATAGTTTAGTATCTTTCTTATTTTGTGGTGACCAAAGCTGCACTCAGGCCTCAAGGTGAGGCTGCCCCAGTGCAGAGCAGAGCAGGACAATGCCCTCCCTTGTGTGGCCGGCGACGCTGTGCCTGATGCTCCCAGGACATGCTTGGCCCTCCTGGCTGTCAGGGCACTCCTGACTCCACTTCAGCTTGCTGTCAACCAGGAGCCCCAGGTTCCTCTCTGTGCCACTGCTTTCCAGCATCTCATTCCCCAGTCTGTTCCAAATCCAGGGTTTCCCCATTCCAGGTGCAGAATCCGGCACTTTCCCTTGTTGAACTACACATGGTTGGTGATTGCCCAGCCCTCTGGTTTGTTGAGGTCTCTCTGCAGGGCCTCTCTGACTTCAAGTGAGTCAACAGCTCCTCCTAGTCTGTGAACTTCTTTAGTATTCCTTCCAGTTCTATGTCCAAGTCATTTATGAAGGTGTTGCAGAAGCTGAGGTCTAAAATGGAGCCTTTTGGAACCCCACTATTGCCAGGTCCCCAGTCTGATGTCACCTCGTTCACCACAACCCTTTGTGTCCAGACCATGAGCCAGCTGCTCACCCTCACATGATGTGTTTATCCAGCTGTATGCTTTGTCCAGAAGGATACTATGTGAGACAGGTTTATTCTTGTAAATATGAATATATATATTGAAATATATCTAGATATATTTCAATATGAATAAAAATCACTGAAGAGACCTCATCAACTGTCAGCCAGGGCTCACTCAGATCCTTCTAAGAAATCTGTGATTAAAAAATCCTCCATTCCTCCATTCTCCTTGCCTTCTCTGCTTGTAAATGTGGGCACTAAGTTTTGTCATGAATGTGAAGTTGTTATGGAGACTTTCAAAGAGTTAATGAATGTGTATTGACACTGATTTGATCATCCTTGGTACTCCTGTCTGGCATCACATCAGCCAATGGTTATAAAAAGCATTGGAAGCATAAAGCACCTTCTTTGGTACTGGAGAAAAACTAGCACTTAACAGCATTAATGTGTTGTTCCCTTTCAGTGTTTGTTTCAGGAGGAGACGTGGCTACTTAGTCATTCCCATGTTGGGTATCTCTGGCTGTCAGAACATTACGCTCCGAATTAAGCTGTTTATTCTATGGCATTTGTGCCACAGTTGATTGTGCTAAGGATTCCAATGGCACTTATTCCTTTCACCTCACAGGTTTTTACGAGGCTAACACATCTTCTCTTGACCAACTATCTGGTTGGTACCTAGCGGCAAGTAGAAAATGTGTCCTGCTGCAAATATCAGTGTGGCTGTATTTCTAATGAGCAACCCTCTTCTTACGACAGATTAGTTTGATTAGATTGAGAAATAATCTGTGAAATTTGTCTTTCTTGCACATCAGAAAAGCAGAAGATGCCTGCTTTGAAGACAAGTTCATTTCAGGATCTTGGTGATGTGTTGACCCTATTTCTTTCAGTGAACAGGCAAAAATGTCAGACTGCTGACTGCACATCCTCATCCAGTTTCTCGATGCAGTTTCTTTTTAATGAGACTGCTCTGGAAAACTCTATCTAATGTTGTGTGACCAAGAGTAGGAAGAAAGAGTGTATCCAAAAGAATATGGTTTTTGTTGATTGTCATGTGTGACCTCTGCATCACAGGGACCCAAGTCCTCTAGGTTACAGAGCAAAGATGTTAAATGTCGTTTGTGATCTGGGACAGCAGGTAGTTTCTTGTACTCAGTTCAGGTTTGGGAACTGATTTATTGTGATTTACACATTTTAACTTCTGGAAGGGTGTGGTGGTTTTCTTGAAATATGCCTGGGTTTCATGATTCATCTCTTTAATGTTAATACACAAATTATTAAAGGAGCATCTATATCTGCTGCAAAATTTGTGGTTTTTTGAGCAGAAGTGTTTTATGCTATTAGTATATTTTGCTTTCTTTTACCAGAGTACAAAATGCTGCCTAATAAAATCCTGATTTTTTCTGAAAATAAATTTGAATTCTTGACTCTTCTGTCTCTTCAGTGTTGGCTTTTGGTTATATATTAAGTTCATATAACATGATGTGTCACCTTACAGTTTTAGCTGTGAACTATTCCAAGTCCCAGTTTTGAAATCCCAAGATACCATTTCCTCAAAGGGTATAAAGCATTTAAATATCACTGATCTTAACACATTTGGTTAAAGTATATCAAAGCTATTCTCTGAAAATCCACATTAATAAGTAGACATTTTGTTCTTTATTCATCTTCTCTATGTGCTCCACCAGGTAAGCTTACCAATAGGTTTTACAGATACCATAATATACAATAAAACAACGGAAATATATTTAGTTATAGTTGAATTTGTTTTGAAACTTTTAAAATGCTGTAATGGAATTGCTTGTCTGCTGTTTTCTAACTGCTGTTAAAGAACCATATGTGATGATGTAGGCTTTTTAAAGAAAAAAAATAGGATATGAATTGAGTAAATTTTTTTTATTATTGTTTTTTAAAACCAGAACCACTGAAGAAAGCTTTAGCAATTGAAGCCAATTCCTGGAAGATGGTCCTCTGTCGTTATTTAAATGTGGAATATAAAGCAAAATTGCTAGACATAACCACGTTCATAAGTGATTACCTAAACAAATTGGCTCGACCTCTGCTTGACTTAGATGATGTCAGATTAGCAATGGAAGCTTTAGCTACCATTCAAGAAAGGAGAGCAGATATAGACTTCTCTATGGGACCTATTGAAGTAAGATGACTTCTAATTAGTTATATTGGAAAAATTTTATTGTTATTATTAATAATAATAATATATATAATAAGTGTCACAGGACAAGATAAACTTTGAACATTGTCTTGAAAGAACTAGGCTGAAGATGGGAAACAAAAATTTTTTTTAGTTTTTATATTATAAATGATGAATATATATTCATATGAATATATATTATGAATCAGATCATTTGATAGGATCTGTATTGATACAAAACAGAAAAGATTATTTCTCAAATTATAATATAGAAACAATCTTGGAGACAACATGCAGAAATAAGGAGATGAGAACACAAGATGAGGGAGCACTATGCTCCCTTTTGCTTTTCATTAGCCTTAATCCTCTTACTTTTTCTGTGTGTGTAAACAAACATCTTGATCATCTAACTCCTTGAAATATAGCCAGAGAATATTTATGAAACCACACATAGTGGTACGCTGTCAAAAACTGACAACATTCTTTTAGTTTTTTCTATAAGAAAGAAGCTGAAGGAAGCTAAAACAAGGTCGTTATAAGTACTTGGTATTTACTATCACAGTCTGAAACAGTCAGCTAATAGAACAAATTAAGTAATTAAATGATGTAGAGGTAAACTGTGGAAATACAGCTGCCTTCTTAAGTGTGTGTCAAGTATGTTAGAAAGTCAGCCTTACATCAAATAGAAGAACCTGAACAATAATGTAGACATTTAAAGTGATATTCACATCTACTGAATGTTATTAATCTGTCTTCAGGATATGAAAATCGTACTCATAGCTGTTAAATAAAGCAAGCAAGAGGAACTGTGTCCAGCACTGTCTACTTGTTAGGTTTTACATGAGTAGGAAATAATGCAAAGTGTGTAAATAAATAAAAGATATTAACAAAGATGAAGTGTTAACATTTTGTTTATTATTATTATCATCATCATCATTGTGCTTCTGCCATTTTAAGATGAATAATTAAGATAATGAACTTTCCCAAACGACTTATATTTCACATATCTTGTAAGCATTTATTTCCTTCCTAGATTACTATAATGAGTTCTGTCAATGTCAGTAGGGTTAGTCATGTTAGCAAGTCACCCTTACATCCTTTTTCTTGAGGAGATGAAGAACCCCAGACACCAGTGCAGTCTGGCTAAAAATCTTTGCAGTAAAAGAACTAAGCTCCTTTTTGGAAAATACACCAAAGTGAACATAAGCTAGAAAAGTGCCCTTGCAACAAAGGGGTTTAAGGGTCTCCTGGGCCTTTTACAAGCTGTGTTGCCAGCAGTTGAGGGATATGATTCCTTCTGCTCTGGGATATTAGCTGGAGTGCAGTGTCCAGTGCTGGCCTTCCCATTACAAGACAGACATGGACATACTGGAGTCAGTTTGGCAAATGACAAGTAAAATCTGAAAATGAACTTATTTTTAAATAATGCAGTTTGTGTAGGAGGAGGATCATAAAGCAGAAGGTAAGCAAATAAATTGCAGATGAGAACAAATTATAAGAAAGGTTAATTCCATTACAGATACGTATCCATATATTTGACAGTTCGGCAACCTTAGCAAAAAAGTTTTTATAGATGATATGGCAAAATATTTATAGATGTGTAACTTAACATGCACAGTTATTCAGATTTAGGGAAAATTCGTCAAAATCTGCATTCAGGTGGACTGCAGATATGTGAAATAAAATACTATTGACATGATAAAATTTTATATTTTCTGATATTAAATCTATGGTGTTTGTATGTTTTCCTAGTATTTCATCCAAGACATCTTTGAAGAAATAGTTTTTGCTGTTGTTCCCTAGTTCTTCATTCCTCATCCTTATTAGAAAAAAAAAAACACCAAAACAGTTATGCCTAAAATATAAGAACAGATTTTCTTTGAAATGTTTTTTATAAATTTGATCTATGTTTCCTCAAATAAACTTATAATATATTCCTGAGTTAGGTATGTTTTTTTTTTCATCTAGGAAGCCTATGCCATTTTAAATGCATTTCGTGTGGAAATTACAAAAGAGGAATCAGATGGTGTTGATACAATGAGATATGATTTTAATAAATTAAAAGCCCAAGCTGTAAGTACATAAAATTATGTTATTTTCCATTTGTGGAAAATATGTGAATTTCTTCAGGTCATAAATGAGAGTGCGAGACTAATTGTCCGTCCTCCCTGACTTCTCACTCTTGACAACAGTTGTGCAGTAGTGTCTTAATCTACTATTAGTGGGCCCATTTTCTAATTTCATTTTTATAGATAACTTTGATATTTAAACATTATTGTAGCTTTTAGATATGTGTATAAAACCTTCAAGAAAATGCTGTGTCTGCTCTCCTTCATTTCCAGTTTTTGTGTAATTTTTGTCAGATCAGGGAGTTTATTACCCTTAAGTTACATTTTTCTAAGAAGTGCGTACTCTGCCGGTACCCTTACCCTCAAAAGGTGGTTGTACTTTCACCTTTGTGATTTAGAACAGTCTTATATCCCCCAAAAATTCTGTGTTTATTGAGTATGTTATGTAATGAAGGTGTTTAGATGGAAATATGTAGATATTTTGTTGAATTTATTAAGTTACATGCTCTTCCACAGATTAATCACTCAGGAAAGGACTCAAGAGTACATTTTACATTTTTGTGTAGCTCTTGGTTATTTCTCTCAAAATTTTGATCAAAGAAAGAGAAATTTGTTAAAGAAAAGACAGAGCCCTGTATGAGAAAGATGACTCTGTTAGCTTGCGGTTTGAGGTTTTTTGGAGGGAGGAAAGATAGATAATAGGATCTCGTTCCACTACCCCCTTGTAATGAAATACATTCCCTTAAATTCCAATGCAAGATTTTGTTATGGTTTTTGATTGAGGTGGTTTGTTTTATCCCTCACCTTTCCTCTCAAAAATTGAATATAGCACCATAAAGGAGAAAAAAAAGGTATTTAGCTTCAAATAATCAACTTTTGTTCAAAAATTTGAGATGTTTTAGTCATAGTTTTGATTTATATCTAACTCAAATATCTGTTACTGGTTCTTACAGAAATAACTTTTATTTTAATCTTTTCCATGTCAGATTGTAGTGCAAGATGAGTTGGTTGAAGTTCAGCCCAAGTTTAAGAAAGAGTTGCTAGAAGCAGTTGAAATTTTTCAGGATGACGTGGCACAGTTTGAAACAGCTTATGAAAAGGTAAATGAATTTAGTATTATTTTGGTTTGCAGGATTTGGGTACCAGAATTTTATTCTGCTCAGCTACTGATGTTGGATGCCATGGTTGCTAAGCAGTCATCACTGTAGGTCCAACTTTTCAGTAGGAAGAAATACACACAACTCTATAAAGAAAGAAAAGAAGCACTGGTGATGCAACTTGTAATGAAATTGTGATTATAAATTACAAATTAATTTAGAAACTGTAGTTCATGTTGTGGCATCTTTGCACACACATCAGCATTAAAAAGGATCACTGTCCTGGTTTTGTTATTTTCAGCAAAATAAGGAAGTATGAAAAGTTAGAGTCTAATCTTATTAATTTTAATTAAGGTAAGGGATTTTCAATTCCATAGAAGTTATGTCTTCTTATATTTACCATTGTAGGTATTGAATTACCAAGTTATATGACTTGATTTAAGTTTACTAATTTATTACTTGATTTAAGTTACTAATAAAAAAATGTATTCTGTAATGGTCTGTAAATATAGAGTGGCCTGCAGGCACTTTGAGAATTAATATTCCATTTTTGTTAATTGCTTATTTGATAGGAAGGGCCTATGGTTCCAAACATTCCACCTCAGGAAGCCAGTAAGAGGCAGCAGATCTTTCAGGTAAGGAAGTAAACTGCTGAATTTGCAGCTAATTAATTAAATCTGTTCTTGTTTATCAGAACAAGTTTACCAAATTATAATTTGGATGTTCCTTATAATATTATGTTATCTATAGTTACTCTCACACAATGTTTTCCTTAATGTGGAAGGATTGATTGATTGATCTGTAACCTTTCTTCACTCTTCATATTTTGTGAGGAGAAATTATCAATTTGGAGTAATAAAAGCAGAAAAATAGGCAAGAGTCAATTGTGATATCTTGATAATGGCCGAAAATAAGCCAGGTTACAAAGAAATCATGAGCCAATTTTGTAATCTTTAAAGATCACATTTTTCAGTAGATATTTGTCTTTCAACTTGTTATTTGTTTGTTATGAACCTTAATTCATAGGTCCAGAAGCAGTATTTTCTCTCATTTTAATCCTACTTCTTTTTTCTGCAAGTTATAGTAACTTAAATAGTACTTTTGTCAATCTAAAATATTGTATAGATTGTATAAAGTAAATTCCTAGTTTGTAAAAAGAACTGAGTGACTAAGAGAAGGTGCTTAACACTTGTAATGCATCTAATATGTATTGAAAATTGAGTGATTCTGATTAAATTTGCTGTGTTTCTTATTTTGCCAAGAGAATGCTCTGTACTTTTGGATACTATTTGCGAAAATCATTCTTCTTTCCATTTTTCTCTGGTGATCATATTCTTTTGGACAGCAGTTAGACTTTGAAAGTAATTGTGTTATTTTGCACTCTGGTGTTTTTCTTCAAGCTATATACTGGTTTAGATCAAAAATATTTTCAGATATTTTACATATACTTCTAATAGGCTTAATGAAAGTTTGAAACACTGTAATGATTTTATTTTAGACAATTTTAAGTTAAAACTAAAATACTTGTATTTTCATTTTGTCTGTATGAAACACAATCAGGCTAACTTTGATGAGCTGTGGAGAAAGTTTATCACGTACTCATCTGGTGAACGGTTGTTTGGATTGCCTGTCACAGAGTATGACATTTTATATAGAGTCAGGTAACTGTGCAAATATCATTGCCATAAGTATGTTAGAAAGTCTTAGGCTTGCACCAAAGGCAGAAATATTACAATATGCAAGTTTTCCATTGCCTTGAATAAATAAATAAATAAATAAATAAATAAACAAATAAATAAAATTTATAAAGTTCTAATGAATTTGTTAATTCTAATTCGTTAATGTTGAGTTTGTTAATTTTGAAAAAATTATTTATCTTTTATTGCAATAGAATGATACCAGATGATTTTACTGTGTAGAAATACTATATAAAGGAGCAATATGCCCTGTTCTAGACATAAATAGAAATTTTAAAAAATATTTATTAAGATATGGTAGAAAGTGAAGAAGAAATGTAAGGAAAGATCATTCTATCGTGATATAAGAAGAATTTAAATTTGAAAGTCTGAATTTTTTGAGCAGATGTACAAATGATGATCAGATTCTAAAGTTTTTGTTCCCACCATTTCAATAGTTTGATGATGATTCACCCCAGATCTCACTGTTTCTGCCTGGTTTTAGATCAGAGTTTTAGTTCACATTCAGAGAGTGCACCTAAGCAATTTGACAGTTTTTTCCACCTGCCATGCTCTGCTTTGCACTGCAGAGCCAGCTCAGGGCATATAACCTAGGTTTCTTTTGGACTAATGGGGGTTTTGAGAACTAGGAAAAACGAAAACTTCCTCCAAATATGTTTAGTGTGGATGTTAGGTCCTTAGCACCAACCATCTGCCCTTTTTTGTGGATATTTTTTGATGAAGTATTCTTTTCTACATTAAAAAAAAGACTCTAATTGTCTACCCCTATTTTTTGTATTATTATTTCCTATATAATGTATTTAAATACTGTGAGGTATCCAGAAAGCTGATTGAAATTATTGGCATAATTGCTTCTTTTTTTCCAGGAAGGAGTTAGGCTTGCTTCAGAAATTGTATGGATTATATGATACTGTAATAAGCACTATTGATGGTTACTACGACATACTTTGGACAGAGATAGATATTGAAAAAATCACTAATGAACTTACAGATTATCAAGCCAGGTATGTTTGGCGTATTAATAGTAACAGATGTTGAGTGCATTAAGATTTAGGTGAGTTCAGCAAAGCCATTTATGTATTTATCAAAACCTCCATGAATAAGGTTTGTTGAGAACAATAAGATTATTCAAGAAGGAACGAATTAACACCATACTTGTAGTGAAGCAGCCTTTTACCTGTAGCTTTGATAAGTGAAGGGCATAAGATCAGTCAAAGTGCCAGTCTCATTAGCTAGACCAGCTGAAAGGTTAGGAGGACTGAAACTTTATTTTTAAAAGCTAAGTTCTTCAACGGGGATGATTAGCCCTTTGGTTTTAAGTTTTGCATCCAATAATAATAGGCACAAAATTCTTTCACCCTCAGAGAAGGGCAGGCAGGTGTTAAACATCCAGTTTGGCATCAAGCTGGGAGTTAACCAACATGAACATACTGACAACCACCCAGCAGTGACATAGCTCTAAGCCACACACATGCTGCTGCATAGCTCCTGATTACTGTGAATATGAAATCACATCAGTGGGGGTAGATAAATAAGTGATAAAGGATGCAAAATCAAGGATTTATTTTTCTTCCTGATAAGGATATACGTTCCCATTTGCAATTAGGTATTCCTGTGGTAGGTCACCTGCTAGGTTCTTGGTGTGTTGGCTCTTTAAAAGTGTGGTCAAAGATGTGGATATTTATTTAACTGTTCTCAGGGTTTTTTCCACACTAGAAATATGCAAACCAAAAGTGGAGGAGACAGTCATGTTCACTTCATTTTCATGTCTGTCTCCAAATTGATATGTTACTAAGTGCCATGTCTGTTAAATTGAAGTAAATATATTTGCGCAATTATTTAATATGTGAAATTCAACTAATTTAACCAATATTTTTCTTTGATTTTTCTTTTCCAATAAAGAGTTTCTGATGATAAGCAAGAGATAATTATGTTTTAGCAGAAACTACAGTATTTTTTATTTCCATTATTTGCAGGAAAAATATCAGTGTTTGAGACTATTAAATACTATGATTTTTAAGTAGGGCATTTGTATTAGTTTTTCCTAAACAGGTAGGCTAGTTGACATAGGAAATGTTGACCTTAATACAGTCCACTTCATATCTCCTTGTTTAAACTCTTGTTTAAACAATTGTAATTTTGACAAAAGGGAAATTTGCTGCTGTATCTCTTTAATTGAACCGCAGGTGCCGTAGACTACCTAAAGGCCTCCACCACTGGCAAGCATTTTCTGATCTCAAGAAAAGAATTGAGGATTTTATTGAGTGTTGTTCTTTGCTGGAAATGATGTCTGACAAAGCAATGAAGCAGAGACACTGGGATCGTATTTCTGAAACAACAGGACATACATTTGATGTAGAATCTGAGACCTTTTGCCTTCGAAACATCATGGAAGCACCAATTCTTGAAAATAAAGAAGATCTTGAGGTAGGTACATATGTTTTTACCCTCCTTGCTCCTTTTCTATTGTCAGCAAAAATAATGTGAGTGGTTATAGAATGGTTGCTCTCTTTAAAAATAATTACTTCATTAAAGTCCTTGACTTTCAATCAGACCACACTGGTTTAAAACAGTCTGTGTTTTGTTTAGAAGTTCTTACCTATGTAAGAAAATGTAGAGGTAGCAGCTGGAATCTTTAGACCCTTATTTGTAGATAATCTCCTCACATTCCTCCTGCCATTATTTTTTATGATTTTCTTAGCTCTTTTTAAGCAGGAAAAAATCCTCAGATAAGACCTTAAATGGTCATAGTCACCTAATTTTTTACCTCTGTTGTTGCTTTATAGTTCTGTAGGTAAATCAGAAATTTTAGATGAGGACTTCTTAAGAATATTTAATATTAAAACTTTTTCTAGATTATTAGAAATAATCTTTTGATTATTCTGGATTCTTTTGAACCACACAGCTTCAAAAAAACCCACTCCCTGGAACTTGTGAAAACTCAGTGGAGTTTCAATTTTTAATATGGTAAATACATATGCAAAAACTTATTATATCTATACTTGATTTATATGGAAGCGTTCCAAGCTGACTTGCTTAATTTTTAATTAAGCTGTGATTTGAATAGAATGTTGGACTTGACCTTTCCAACTTAAACTTTCTTTAGATTCTGTGATTCTATAAACTGAAAAGTGGTACGAGTTCATCTGGTGATGAGTCTAATCACTGCCCCTCCTCAGCCTTGCAAAAATCATGATCAAAAATCTTTTTTAAAAAGAAATAACAACATGTGACAACACAGAAAATACATATCCATCCATTTCCAAAAGTGATTTTTTTCAGGTGTCCATACAAGTAATTTGAGTGAGTAACATTATTAGTGTGATATCTGCTTTTTAAAATATTCTATGACTGGAGGTACAGTATTAGGAAATTCATTTCACAAGACTAGAGAGCCTAAAAAGGGGTCCTTTCTTTGCAGGATATATGCATATCTGCTATGAAGGAAAAGGATATAGAAGCCAAACTATTACAAGTAGCTGACACGTGGGCTGCCCAGAATCTGAGCTTTGCACCGTTCAAAGCAAGAGGAGAGTTACTGCTGAAGGGGATTGAATCCGCAGAAATTATGATATTGATGGAGGACAGTTTAATGATTCTGGATTCTCTAATGTCCAATAGGTACTTGCCATTGTTCATGTATGGCATTTTCAGAAATACTCTGTGAGAGCAACAATACTATTATTGAACTTAATTAGCAGTAAATTTGAATTAAATCATTTTTTAAATAAAACAAACTATTAAAAGGCCTAATAAAAAACCTCCTTATGTGTAAGATTTCAATGCATATTCACTTATGACAACTTTAATCTCAATATACTTGAATATAATCAAGCTGCTAAAATCTTTCCAAAATGTTGTTCTTGTTCTAAGTGAAACAAGAGTTAGTTTGTTCTGGGTTTGTGTTTTTTTCACCACTGTAAGTATTTATTTTAAAATAGCTTTATTTACAATTAAATAGTTTATGCTCCTCTCCACTTTTAGATACAATACAGCATTTAAAAAGCAAATTCAGAGCTGGGTTTCTAAACTAAGCAGCTCTTCACACATAATTGAAGAATGGCTGATTGTGCAGAACCTCTGGATTTATCTTGAAGCTGTTTTTGTAGCAGGAGATATTGCAAAAGAGTTACCCCAGGTAAACTTTACAATGCTTGCCTAATATTGTTTACTGAAAGCTTTCTTTGCAATAATTTTCAACAGATTATGCTTTGGTTTTTCCATATATAGGAAGCAAAGCGTTTTCAGAATATTGACAAATCGTGGGTAAAAATAATGCAACGAGCTCATGAAAATTCAAATGTAGTTGCCTGCTGTGTTGGAGATGATACTATGGAGCAACTTCTCCCTTATTTACATGAACAGTTGGAAGTATGTCAGAAATCACTTACAGGGTATGAATTGTTTGATTTTTACTGCTTTACTATATTGTAAATAATTTGTATGAAGCATTAAATGTATTTCAGTCTTACTTACACCCCTATATAGAAAAAATTACAACCTGAAATGGTTTAATAAAAATCTTGTCCAATTTTAAAGATATTTAGAGAAGAAAAGACTGCTGTTTCCAAGATTCTTTTTCATTTCTGATCCTGCACTTGTTGAAATTCTTGGACAAGCAAGTGATTCTCATACAATTCAGGTATGACCTTAATGATTTTTTTCTACTTATAAAAAGAATTAATATAAAGGGAGGCATTTAATAAAATGGGATGCAAACATTTTCTTTTTATAAAATTTGCTTGAAAAAAAAATTTGATATCTTGCTCTCGACTATTTTAAAAAATGTGAAATGGATACCTGTAATTCAAAACAATCTTCAGAATTCAGACCACTAGAACATGGTTTGATCAAGTGATTTGCTGGGGGTTTCTTTCCCAGCTGAACTAATAAAAGGGCCCTGTGAGGCTTTCCTGCTTTGCATATTGCAAAATTCTTCCAGCTAGTCTGGATTGTTACTGAAGGTCGATTGAGATAAGCCAGTGTATCTCTGCTAGATCCTCTCTGCAAACTGTAAAAATACAGTAGACAGGGATAAAATTCTACGCAACCATTTCTGTAATTGCTACCTAGGGAGGGCCAGAAATTCTTCTGTAAGTTCAGATGAATTTCGCAGGATAACCTTATTTCAGGGGGAGTTTTCTGTTTGCTGATGCTAAATATTTACATTGAATAACTCCTGAATTATCCTTACAGCCACATCTGACTTCCATATCTGACAACATAAATGAAGTAGAGTTTCACCCAAAGGATTACGATCGCATACTGGCAGTCATTTCAAGAGAAGGAGAAAAAATTTCAGTAATTATCTGATTTTTTTTTCTAGAAATATTAATAGATAAATAATTTTATTAATGAACATATAAGATGTATTAAGGTGAATTATGCTTAATTACAAATAAATATTTCAAGATTTTTTGTTGACAAGACTAGAATATGTCTTCATGAAATAAATTGCTTGGATATGAAGTAAAATCTGTAGCTGTCATGAACAGGAATTTAGTAACTATCTAGTAACTCATATTCTTGAACAGGATGTTGGTAAATATGTTCAATTTTATATATTTGCTTTCATTATTTTTCAGCTGGACACTCCAGTGCTTGCAAAAGGACCAGTAGAAATTTGGTTGAAGGCTTTATTGCAAATGCAGCAGAGGTCGTTGCATGGCATAATTAGGGCAGCATTTTACCAAATTAGTGACCCAGGATATCAGCTGTTGACTTTTCTTAATCAATTCCCAGCACAGGTAAGAATACGAGGTGTGTACATGTGTCTGCAGTCTGGGCTGTGTCTGGGGGCATGTGGAAGGCAAAGAGCACGTGGGATTGCCTGTATGAGCAAGTTTCCATAGAGGAAACAAGGGGAAGGATCTGGACAGGAGAAGGTAATCCTAAATCACTTTGATTTTGATACTCAGTATATAGCATCATATTTTACTTGCCATCTGCTTTGAATTTCGTTTTTTTGGTTCTCTTGGTGAATATAAAGTAGTGCTTATATTTTCTGTAATGGATTTTTAATCCCTTTCAGCTGCAAATAAAATTGCATGTGCAGATTGATTTCTCTCATAATTTAAGATTTTAAGAGCTATGATTATGATTATTTATCTCATAATTTATAAGATTTATCTCATAGTTCATATATTTGTCACTATGATAATGTGATAATTCAAGGCTATGTTGAAAGATCCTAGAAACTCCTCCATCTTACTGATAATTAATAAATTTCAGCTAAAATTATTGAACCATTTCCCATTCTATATGAATTCTGAATCTCTAATTTGCTGACTGGTACAGTACTGGGTGTAATTTTTAATAAAAATCCTGCAGATATTAAAACTAGCTATCATGTTGCTATTTTCAAAAAAATCAATACATTTAAATATTTAATAGAATTATCCTAAAACTCTATTTATTATGTAATTGGGTATTGTCTCATCAGTGTTTATTTGAAAGTCTTTCCTACCTTGAACAAATAAGGACTGTCTTGTTTCATGTCAGACATTTTGATGTGGCTTTATTTCTGTCTGCAAAGATCTTTTCTCACACCTTGCTAAGTTCTTATGTTCAAAAAATTATTTGTGTTGGAAGGGTTTGGCCAAGGAATTTTTACAAAGAAAAGCTGTGCTACAGAAGAGAGGAGTTGGGCAAAATACTGACAAATTAAATGTTTTCTTCAAACTGTCTTTTTCCTGACTCAGAAACCGCTGTTTTAGATAGGATGAAATGGTCACATCCTAATATAATGTTATTTATTTTTTGTTTTCCTTTGACTAATTGGTGGTTCTAAAATTAATCTTTTTTAGTCTCTACCTATGATAGCTCACCATTTAGAATCATGAGGCTATCTTCCAATACACAAACTTGTAACCATGAAATAACTACAGTTATAGAGAGCCAGAAAAGTAGAAAGAGATGTTTAGTAAAACTTTTAGGGCTTGGTGCTTTGTGAACATAAAAATGTGTGTAATAAAAGAATACAGAGATTGTCTGTCATTTTTTGTTGTGGGTGTTGTAAATCAAAACCAATCTGAAAAACATTAATTTATGTACAACATCCTATAACTCTTTAGATTTATTTAGAAGCAAAATAACTTGTAGTTTAATGTGTTCTAGGCTTTACTCTGGGCATGACAGAATGTTAGAAGGCAAGCCATCCCATGTTCAGTGAAAATTCACAGCAATTTAATGTTCTTTAATTAGTTACAAATTGGCAGTGGAAAATTGTCAGAAGGTCTTCTCCCCCCAGAGCCAGTTTGGGTGCATATTCCTGGAGTCCTCTAAAGGATTAGAAGGGAAACTGACACTAGTCCTTAGTTTAAGACTATCTCACTATGTGACAAATTTTTGTAAAATGTTTAAATCTTTCTCAGCAGGTTGTGCAGCAGAGCCCATTAATTCAGCCAAGGTGTCCTGGTGGGATAGAGTCATGTTGGATGTAGTGATATTTTGGAACTGTCTACACCGTAATTCATCGTTCCTATTATAACTAAGCCTTCTGTCACGCAGCTAGAGTTCAACAAGTGATTAGTTTGTATATTTTTCATGTATTGCATTTTTAGGTTGGATTACTGGGAGTTCAAATATTGTGGACACGTGATGGAGAAGAAGCTCTACGTAATGCTAAGGATGACAAAAAAATCATGGACGTAACCAATGCTAGATTTCTGGATATTCTGAATACATTGATTGGCCAGACCACACTGGATCTTTCCAAGTTTGAGAGAGTGAAATTTGAAACACTTATTACCATCCACGTGCATCAGCGTGATATTTTTGATGACTTGGTATAGATTTTGATTTCTGACAACTAAATGCATTTTCTATCATAGTACTCTTTCTTATATGTGGTAGCTACAGTTACACGTGTATGCGTATGTAAGAGATGTCCATAATCTCATCACAGTAAAAATAATATAATTTTGCTTAAAATAGAATAAAATTAGTTCTGTCAGCTAAATATTTTTGCCAAATGTTTAAACTTTTCCTAGAACATTTAAATTTTCCATGTCTTCCTATAGAGTTTTTTTTGGTAGACAAAACAAAGTATTTCCTTTCTTTGAAAAGAAGTTGTACTATTCTTAATTGCATAACTTAAGAAGTTGAGACTGCTGAGGGTGTTGTAACTGCTACAGAATTTCCTCACGACTTTACAGAATCTCAGTTGGCACATGTCTGCACCTTCCTAAGGAGACTACATAGAACTCAAAAAAACAAAAGACCCACTAAAATAGTTGCAATCCTACACTTGAACTTTTGAGACTGTGCTAAATTGTTACTGTTCCTTCCTTCTTTGGGGAATGGCATCCTTCAGCACTGTCCCTCACGTATTTCCAGAGGCTGTTAAGATTATGCAGAATTTGCTTCTCTGCCTCAGTCACATCCTTCCCTCATCACACCCCTTGTTGCAATGTGTTTGGAGGATTTAGCAGTGTGCTATTTGCATTTCTCACTTGGAAAGTGACTGCCCTACTAAAGCAGTTTCAGATTTATTTGAAAACACAGATGTTGGGACGATTTGGTTAAGTGGTCAGGAGGTTTTTAAATATCAGTTTAGCATACATCTGAACATGTTATATCATGTTTATTGTATATAAGTTTACTTACACAGGAACTTTAATCTGAGTAATCACTCGTTATTAACATAAAAATAAGCATTTTATCACAGTTGGTAAAGTCAGTGAGTACCAGTGCTCGGTTATAACACATACTTTTACTTTCTTTTAAGGTAAAAATGAACATCAGATCACCAACTGATTTTGAGTGGTTAAAGCAGTCAAGATTCTACTATAAAGAGGATTATGATCAAGTCATCGTAGGAATCACAGATGTTGATTTTGTTTACCAAAATGAATTTCTGGGTTGCACTGATCGTCTGGTTATAACACCTCTTACAGACAGGTTAGAAAAGCAATTATAGATAAGGAATACTTTTAATATCTATGGTGTTTATTTAATATTTATCTGTAAAGAGATACAATCTGAGTTAAGTCTTGTGTGGGGTGAAAGCATTCTCATACATATGCTTAATATACGCTTTTAGAAAAGGTAAAATAGAGTCTCACTACTCTGTACACTTACTAATTCCTTTATCATTGCCTTTATCACAGTTTAAAAAGAAAATTTCATAACAGAAATTCATTGTTTTAAGGTTATATAGTAGCATATAGTTTAGCAGTATACTGAAGAGAAGGTTAAGTCAAATATTTCAAATTTTGTAATAAGCGATTCTGTAAAGATTCTCTGGCTTGTTTGAAAATCTGAGAAAAAGCTGTGTGCACTCACCTTACTTCTTCTGTAGCCAAGCAAGTAAATGGTCATTTTGTTTCAAATGTGGCTTAACAAAGAACTGTATTTCCTTTTTCCTTTTGGGAATATCTTTGCTTCCTTCCTTGTCCAAATTATTTTTTCTTTTGATCCTTTCTTGAGATATCACTTTAAACCAAATGAGAAAATAGAAGACCAAGAGATATTTCACTTGCAAAAAGATCCCCTCAAGAAATAAAACCAACTTCCAGTCTACAATAATTTACTTTGATATCTGTGTGGTATATGTGCTTCTATGACTTTTGAAATACCTTTATTCTCCAGAAGAGGTAGAGGTGCTATCGCGACAATGTAGAAAGCTCAGTAGGTTTCTGCAGTCAACTGTATTGCCCTCAGCAACTGAGTATTTTTTATGTAAAATTGTTAAAGTCTACCCCAAAATTGGTTGAAGTAGGATGGCAGAGAGAAACCCTTCCTGACATTTCAGAGGTCCTTATTGTATAGAAAGCAAGAAAGTTCCTGAAGTGCAAGTTGGGCATAATAAATTACAGTGATTCAAACTAAAATGAGGAACCAGTTAGTTATAAAACTCTGTTCAATATGGATTAAAACCAGAAATACTTCATTTAGAATGTGTTCAAACTATGTTGATTTGATAGTGAAGATACCCCATTGTTTAATTCCTTTAGCATTACTCATTCACATATAAGTAAAAATGTAATCTAGACTTTTTTAAACTTTAAAAAAAAAAAAGGAGTAAAGCTTAGGGTTCTTTTCTATTTCTTTTACAAATAGAATTTTAACTATATCTTACCCATCGCATGGGAAGGGGCCACACATATATCCTTATTCTTTCACGCTTGAGGATTTAGTCAAAGGTAGCATAATTAAATATATATGGGTTGGTATGCTGCAAAATATGATGGCATAGCAGAATGCAACAGCAGAATGTGCTCTTTATAGCTGCCAGAAAAGTTAATGAGAAATATCTTTATGGGATGTGCATTGATTTTTTAACTTGTTAACACCAGGGTTTGTTTCTTTTCTTATTTGTTTGATTTGTTGGGTTCTTTTATTTTATAAGTAGTGTTTAAATGTTGTATTTTGTGCCTTTTACCTTTCTGAACTTCTTGCATGGAAATCCATAGGATTGCTTTATAAAGAAGTAGCATTTCAACATAGGGGCTGTAAAAACTATTGCATAACTTGATCTTTATTTTAGATGTATGCATTTATATCTTGAATATAATTTAATAGATTAACATCAATTTTCTATTTGTAGGTGCTATATAACTTTAGCGCAAGCTTTGGGAATGAACATGGGAGGAGCTCCAGCAGGACCAGCTGGAACTGGTAAAACAGAAACAACGAAAGACATGGGAAAGGCTCTGGGGAAATACGTAGTAGTCTTTAACTGCTCTGACCAAATGGACTTCAGAGGTTTGGGCAGGATTTTCAAAGGTAAGATTTCTTCCTGTAGGATAGAAGAGACTTCCACAGGTCATTAGCAGGGGCAGGTACAGCAGGGCGCTCACTCAGTTCCTGACTGTGCTGGGTTTTGGCTGTCCCCAGGCATGGACGTTCTGCAACGCCTCTGCTTAAGTGTTTTGATCGTTCTCATCACATTTTTTGTACTTCCTCTGGCTTGGAATCTTCCACGTTTAAACACGTGTCCATTGTCTTTTCTTCTTCCTCTGCCCCTCTGAAACAAGCCCGACTCCAACTTCTCAGTGCCTCCTATTATCTAGCTGTCAACAGCAATAGGCTTTCTCTTCAGGCTCAACAAATGCTGTTCTCTCAACCTCTCCCGCTGTATCCTGTGCTCCCTCCAGCCCCTGACACGATCACAGCACCCTGGGTGCCCTCATGCGGATGTATCCATATCTCTGCCCTACTGGGAAACCCCAAAGTAAGTGAGCATGGCCCTCCCGCTGCTCCCTCCCGAGTGCTGAGCAGGGGTGAACACTGATATGCCTCACCCTGCACGCTTATGCTCTTGCCCAGTATGCAGCTGTCTTCCCTTGCTACAAGGGCATAGATCTGATTCATGCCTAATTAGTTGTTAAATGGACCATCAGCTCATTTTCTGCAGTTTCAAAGTGCTTTGCAATGCAGTCAGCACAGAGCTTGAACTGCTGCACGGGGTTATTCTGGTCTAAGGGACTTGAACTTCATGGGATTTCTGTCGGCTCATTTTTCAGAGTAATGGTATTGTATGTATGGCGAAGCAAGAGGCATAAAAGTGGCTAAAGCTGTGGGTTTATAAAGATATTGCCCATTTGAAAGTCATTAAAATTTTAGCAAATCTTTGAGTGACAAAATCCATGACAGAATGTCTTTAAAGTGATTTAGTCTTAACTGTGCAACACAAATAAACCCTGAATGACTGGCATAAATGATTCATAATTAAATAACAAGCTTTTAGCATGCATGAAAGAAAAACATGGCTTGCTGTTGGTTTAATATAATTTGGGAAAAAATGCTGTTAGAAACTTTCTTATAAAACATTGTGAAAGCAAAAACAATTCTCTTGGGTGCCACTACATACATGTTACTTTTCCAAACAGAAATTAGGCAACTGTGAAAATAATCCCGTACAAAAAGTACTCTTCTTATTAATATAGTACTTCTAGATTTCTCTTTTAATTTCTTTTTCTTTCTCTGGGTTTCTCTCTTTCTTTCACAGACATATCCACACTTTGAATGTTGTTAATGTGTTGTATTATTATGAGAAACTTGTTTAGTGGGGACTTAAAATAAAAACAGTGACTTTTTCAGTGACATTTAAGACTAATGTTTTGTAGCTCTAAGTCAATTATTTTAATTTTTTTAGACTAACAGTACAGCTTTTTGCAAATAATTGAATGGTGTTCTACAATAAAAGGCTACGTTCACAGAATGACCTATAAAAAATATTTACCAAATGCCCAAAATTATCACAATTTTTTTTCAGACCTTGGTTCACTTTTAAGTATTGTGTATAAATCAACTAATATTAATTCAGACAGATATGGAAATAGTCAGGTGGATTGGAGGAAGATGGGCCTTGACCACAGGGCTGTAAATAAAACTAATGCGATTTAATTACTTGCAGGAAAAGTCATTCAGATATTCAAATACGCATGAAGGACAAGAGATGATATTTTTTTCTTTCCTCGTTTTAGGTCTTGCACAGTCTGGGTCTTGGGGATGTTTTGATGAATTCAATCGAATTGAGTTACCTGTCTTGTCAGTAGCAGCACAACAAATCTATATTATTTTAACAGCAAGAAAAGAAAAAAAAAAGCAGTTCATTTTTTCTGATGGGGACTGTGTGGATTTAAATCCAGAGTTTGGAATTTTCCTAACTATGGTGAGTGTAGTAATAATTTCAAAGAAGTGGCAAATTATACTACATAGAGGTTAAGTGATACAGTGAAAAGAACTGGTTTTATTCATAAAATAATGTTACTATAGAATTAGATTAAAGTGCACAATACATAAATAATACAATTATTCATGAATAGCCTGCCTTCATTTTGACTTTAATATTATGGGAAGTGTTCCTAATTATGTCCCTTCATTGCTGTATTGCTACTCACTGTGCAGACTAAAAGTGTGACCAAGCTTGCAGAATTTTCTGCGCTCACTGAGAGGACTGAAACACTAATACGCGTTACTACCGTATCTTTAATAATGCTAATAATAATGCATCAATAATTCCTGAATGTTTTAATAATACTAATGTATTAGTTGTTTAATAGTATTAATATTTTAACAGTATTAATGAGAAAGATACTGTAGGGAGCAGGGAGAAAAAGAACACTCACTTAAAGAAGGAGATATAAGAAAAATGTTAAAGATGTTTTTCAGGCACACAGGTCTTGACTGATGGGTACCTACATGGATATGTAAAAATTCTTCAATCTCCCGTAATATTAACTTTCAGAGTATGCTGTCTTGTTGCCATGGGATTCTTGAGGCTTCATAGCACTATTTCCTGTAATCTCATGGGCAGGAAATTTTAAGGTGTATGTTTCCTAATGCCAAGGCAGATGGCAATCCAAGATTACTTTATGGGAGATTAAAATTACGGTAATTGATAGGCAAGACTTCAAACTCTGAACTGCTCTAAGTATTTATACATGCATTTATTTTTATTGAACAATAAAAAGGAGGCTATTTTGCAAATCATAATGATGCATTATGTTTTCTTATTTAGAATCCTGGATATGCTGGACGTCAAGAGCTACCAGAAAATCTCAAAGTACAGTTTAGAAGTGTTGCAATGATGGTTCCAGATAGACAGGTATAATTCCTGATTGAACTGAAAGGAAAGTGTTTCAATTTGCTGACCTGTCTTCAGGAGAACCTAATGGAATTTCTACAAATATTTGTATTTCAGATAATTATAAGGGTTAAACTTGCAAGTTATGGATTCATTGATAATGTGGTCTTGGCTAAGAAATTCTTTGTTCTTTATAAACTTTGTGAGGAGCAGCTCACTAAGCAGGTAATGTTATGTATTCTTTTTTCTTTGTATTTACATCATAAAATCTCCAACTTTTTGGGTTAATCAATTTTTTAATGAAACGTCACTTTCATGCCTTTTACAAAATATTGAAGTACTTTAAATGTAATTTTAGAAAATACCTCTTTAAAATTTCTGAATAAATTACTACATTAATTCATTAATACGTAGTTGTATATGGACCTTTTTTGTTGAAAATGTTGCTTTTTAGTTAATTGCAAGTGCATGAAGTTCTCTGCCTAAAAATGTCAATCTGACAGAAAATATCCCAGTCATGTAATTTTTTTGTAACAATTATCTAGGGCTAGGCTAAGTAGTTGGAAATTGGAAACTGGAAAGCACAGTCTATTGAAGTCGTTCATGTCCCTGTAGCGCTGCCTTGACCTGAAGTCTGTGCTTTAAGATGCCTTAGCTGAAAAGACGTGACTCAGAATGGAACTATTAGTTTTTTAGAATCCTGTTATTCAGAACTATAAATTTTTTTATATGGCATGATAAATGGTTTCATCAATTAAATTTAAATTAGGAAAGAAAAACCTTATAGCATACACACATCTTCCTGAAAACAACTTCATTATCCTTCATTTATTTGAACAGAATAATTCCTAAACAGCAGCAACAATTTCTATTTTAGCTACCTTTTCCAGGCAGGACAACTGTACTTTACAAGTAAATATGCAAGTAAAGTTTGATATATTAATGAAATAAAGGTAGAGAATTTGTTACTAATGCATAAGCCTTCTTCCACTCTCTAGGTCCATTATGACTTTGGTCTGAGGAATATCCTTTCAGTACTGAGGACTCTTGGAGCTCAAAAGAGAGCCAGGCCAAATGAAGGCGAATTGAGTATTGTCATGAGAGGGTTAAGAGATATGAATCTTTCTAAGCTGGTAAGAATCTAATTTAATAGTTAAGTACCATGTAGAGGAAAGCCTAATAGATCTTTCATGGGTTTTGTATGAGACCAGAAAAAATCTCAAAAGTTCTTTACTTTAAAAAATGAAGCATGATAACTTTCATGTTATCACTAAACAGCATAGAGAATTTATTAGACTTGTAAAGAGCGTTCATTATGCAAAGGTTTAAATAGATTTATATTAAGGCTTACCTCTGCATGTGACTTTCAGTGTCCTGGCTTGTGCACCAACTGACCACTGTACCATAAGTAAATTGAATAATGAGTATCCACTAAATCAGACTTCTAAAGATTTCTTTCCAGATAGGATGTTCTTTCCAATATATGCTGCAAGTGATTTGCAAATCAATTTTATAAATTGACTCCAGCGTCTACACAGTGGGAAATTTTCTTCAATTCTGAATTTCTCTTTTGCATGGCTTGTGGATGACATTTTCAAAGTGCTGCTTTTTGTAGCAAGCTCTCCTGTTAGCTGTCTGTAAGCATCTGTATCTAGAAAGTATGTTCTTACTGCTTTTTCTTTTAAAACAGAGACTAATTTTGATTTGGAAATGTTCTTTGAATAACCATCCTTTAAACATTTAATGACATTTTTTGTTTCAGATAGATGAAGATGAGCCTTTGTTTCTGAGTCTTATCAATGATCTCTTCCCGGGGTTGCAGTTGGACAGCAGTACCTATGATGAGCTCCAGGCTGCAGTAGCTCATCAGGTTGAAGAGGCAGGATTGGTTAACCACCCACCATGGAACCTTAAGCTTGTTCAGGTAAAACATTTTTTTCTAAAGCATTCTTCACAGTCAGGAGTCAGAACAATGTGTTTGTGGCTAGACCACTGTCTTACCCAAGAGCCTGCACATCGCATGTGGGGAAAAAGTGAAGGTTGTGTGTGCACCATGCTGAGGAAGACCAATTCAAGGGACTTGCACTGTGGTGCCTGTGAATCTTCATCCTGGAATGATAAAAGCTTTTATTCAGCTTGCAGAGGAAGAAACTGTGTGTGTTTCATCTTACAAGATTTTGGCACACTGGAGGATTACCGCTGTTTTGTGCCGTTCAGTTCATTCATACTTGCATAGGCAGACTGACACTTTCACAGCAAACCTAAGGCTAATATTAAATGGCAAACATAAAATTCAGTAGAGAACTCTCCTGAAACTAAACCCATACACAGTCCTGGAGGAAGTGCAGTCCCTCTGCTTGTTTCATATACATAGGTATTTCAGACTGTAGTAATTACTCATACTTCTGTAGTATTGATGTTTTACTACTATTAATTTTTCCTTTTAAATAATGCAGAAGACCCTTTTTCAAATCTTATAAAACTGTTTTCAGCTGCTTAAAAAAGTTTAGGTAAGATTTAGCTCTGTGAAACATTTATAGTGTGTTTGCTTAGTGCTAAAAAGATTAGGAACTGGAGATACGTACTCTTCCACAAAACATTAAAATTCAGCAAATGCATGCTAAATTAAATCCTAAGCATATAACTTGTATGTCTAATACCTCTTAATCACTGCTAAATGCAAGAGAATATATTTCTAAAGCATGTATTTGTTTTTATTTTGATTTTAAAAATTGAAATATTTTATTTTGATGCTGTTAATAGTTGTATGAAACCAATCTGGTACGTCATGGGTTGATGACACTTGGACCTAGTGGGTCTGGAAAAACGATGGTCATAACTATATTGATGAGAGCACTCACAGAATGTGGCCATCCTCATAAGGAAATGCGCATGAACCCCAAAGCTATCACTGCTCCTCAAATGTTTGGAAAACTAGATGCTGCAACTAATGACTGGACAGATGGAATCTTTTCTACTCTGTGGAGGAAAACACTGAAAACCAAAAAGGGTATGTAAATACTTCTCATTTGATATCATTAAAAGGTATCTTGAATGATATATTGTGGAGAGTTTATTTCAGGCATGGCTTAAGGAAAAAGGCCATGAAGACATACAATTGAGAGAAAAGTAAAAGGCAAAAGTAAAGCAGTTCCTAAAGCAGTTCCCAGGCTCAGTTTTATAAATAGTAGAGTTCTCAGGCAGTCTTCCCATAACAAGCAAAGCACTCTATCTGGGAAAAGCTGGCTCCCTGGGAACAGATGTGGTAGTTTTGGGAAATTCTCATATTGCAGTGGGAACATTGGTTCTGTTTTTAATAAACAATTGCAGGTATTGTAAAACAAAAGGAGTGGTTAGAGTTTTCTCTGTTAGCCTATCGTGGGCTCAGATTTTGCAATATGCATGAGGTTAATTAACACTGTTATATAAAGTGACTGATTGATCAATAAATCAGAGTTCGATGCATCAATCGGATGGTCCTTCTCCCTTCACTTCAATAATATATTGAAAAAAGAATATTGAATTCACACATGTTCCTCTTGAGGAAAACCATAGAGAACATATGAGATGAGATGAGATTACACCTCTTAAGAAAGGAGGTTTAAAGATTTAGTATTTCAGTATATCTACATTTTTTAAAAAAGATAAAAAAGATAATTTTCTTGCCACTTCAGCTCTACATGTAGATGTGTTACTTGGAAGCTGAGTAACAAGTTTATAAATCATAAATTATATAAACTTGTTCGAATGGCACTGTCTTTATAATAATGTCATTGTCATGGTTTACATGCATTGATTGCCTGTATTTATATTCCAGTATTTTAGGATTGGCATACTGAAATTCCTTACAGTGTTTAATTTGTATCTGAAAAAAATAAATATATTAAAGAAAGGGAATTCTTCTAGGGAACTTTCCTAAAAAGATGTTAATTTTAGAAGACAGTTGAATTTCTTACATTAGAAATGCATGCGATTTCTCTGTTAGAAAATTTATATATTCGAAATGAAGCTGGAATTCTAAAATTCAATTGCTAAAACATAGGTACTTACATCTATGTTTATATTTCAAAGTATAAGAAAAACAACCAGATTTTAAGAACAGAGGAGTGTACATAGTTTTCATTAACTTGAGAGGGATATGTGAATATTCAATGTCTCTGGTTTAGTTGCTCAAAGAACCCTCACTTTAGCAACAAAACACTAAATTCCCCAACCTCCCTGTGCTGCTGGAGTAGGGTTGGGGCAGGAGGAGGAAGAATTAGATTGCGTTATAAAGAAAGAGGTTGCATCTGGAGAAAGAAAATGGAGTGGGGTAAAAGTGTTCTAGGTGTTTGTCTTTGCTTCTCATCATCCAAATTTATGTTAATTTGCAATAAAATAATCTTTTCCAACTCGAGTCTGTTTTGCCCATGACAGCTGTCAAGCGATCTTCTGGTCTTTATCTGAACCCACAAACATTTTCACTGTATTCTCTCCCTCTGTCCTGATGAGAGAGGGTAGAGAAAGAGAGTAGCACAGTTTCTATCTGGTAGCCAGACAAGGTAACAAATATTCAACACTATACAGGTATAATTGCACCCTCATTTGCTATCAGTCTTTTCAAAAATATTTCCTTAACTAAGTATGCAATTTATTCAGTAAGGAGCATCCATATAAATGGCAGAAATTACAATAAATAAAATAAAATTTTGGGTGATATTTAAGTTCCCAACCATCTTTTGTACAATTATTTTCTTGATTTTTCAGCAATGTGATACGAACGATCTCTCTTTTGATTATTTTTCCAGGTGAAAATGTGTTTCTAGTTTTAGATGGTCCTGTAGATGCAATCTGGATTGAGAATTTAAATTCAGTTTTGGATGATAACAAGACACTCACTCTTGCAAATGGAGATCGAATTCCTATGTCTCCTTCCTGTAAACTGTTATTTGAGGTCCACAACATCGAGAATGCTTCTCCAGCAACAGTTTCTCGAATGGGTATGGTCTTCATCAGTTCTTCTGTCCTCAGCTGGAGACCAATATTGCAGGTAACACAACTATAACTGGCTGCTCCTTATTATACCTTGCTATGCCTTTTATACAGAACATTATTGTGGGTATTTTTTTCAGGCATGGCTGAAAAAGCGTACTGCTCAGGAAGCTGAACTTTTGCAAAGTTTGTACGACAGAATCTTTGAACCAGCATATACATATATGAAACTAAACCTTAACCCCAAAATGGAACTTCTGGAATGTAACTACATTATGCAGGTAAAAGAGATACTGTATGAGTCTGTGTGAATTGACTGGCAACAGTAAAAGTGCAGGAATAGCAAGGAGAACATTTGATAGGCATAAAATTTAATCTGAAAATATTGTTGCCTGAAAAAGAAAAGCTCAAAATCAATATTTGTTTCTTGGGAAATATAAGAGGAAGTGTGAAGATGTGCAGAAGACAATATTTTTCTCTCTACTACTTCGTACCTAGGCTAGTCTTCTAATGACTGGAATTTGCAGGCTTCAGTAAATTTCCAGAGGCATATATTTAATAAGGTAATGAATTAATTTTCATTATTTTAATACCAAAACATTATCGTATGGGTCGCTATATCTCTACTGGCAGTGTCAGCAGAGAGAGAAGAATAATTCTATTTATCTTTTTATCTTCAGATGTAATAGGTGTTATTCTGTCCATCAGGTCTTTCAAGATCAATGTGGTCATTTTTGCCTCTTCTTTCCTATCAGTTGAAATTCTACCTTGAATGGAGTCCAAACTATATCAGTGATTTATTAATAATATAAATATGTGTTTGACAGATTTTGCAAGACTGTCAGTCCTGTACTGCACATCTCCAGCTGATTTGTTTATGAGTCTGTTGTCATCTTCAGATTCTAAGTTTCCATTTGTCCAGGAATCTCCCTTTTATTTTGACACACTCATAAAAAATTCAGTGGTGCCCTTGAAGGAGAGTCTAGACAAGATAATGTTTTGGATAGCCCTCCAGTTTAATGTCAAACTACCAAATTTGCACTCAGTATCTTTTTTCTGTTCATTAGAGAGTTAGTTGCAGATTTTCTAGATTGTGAAGTATTTTACTGCAAACTGATAGCCACAGTAAGTGCTGGAGAGCTTAACTGTGCAGTATTAAATGACAGTAGAGTATCTTTAGAATTAAAGTCCCCAGGCAGAAACAATTGAACTTTATGTTGTGCAATGCACAACATTTTTGGGAGAGGTGTAATTTTTCTTCTACATTTCTTATCTGTGAAACCTCTAACTGAACTGAACTTGTCTTCATGGAAGATTTTTCCTGTGATCAAAAGTTTCTGTTATTTTTGATTAGCACTTGTTAGGAAGTGTCAGCAAGGCAGTGCTCTATTCATGCTGCTTGATCAGGGAAATATTTCCCTGATTTAAGCTGCATTGAATATTTCTTTCTGTGAATGAAAATCTCTAGTAATTTCTGTCATCTCTGTGACAAAGTAAATAACTTAGCAGGCCTCCATGCTTGTCTTATCTGAGAGCCAGTGTCACCAGAGATGTTTACCCTACTTAAAATCTCAGCTTTGCCATAAATGGTCTCTGTGCAGAAGAGAGACCTTATCAGCCTCCTGTTTTGTTGGGTCTTACATCTCTTTAGCAATTGCAGGATTCAGGACGTGGTGCTTCTGTTTAGTTCATGCATTTTCAAAAATTACAACCAAATCAAAGCAGTTGCATCTGGCAGACTTGTATTTGAGTTCAAAACTCAGTTTTGGATGTTTATCCAAACATGCACATGTACCTGATTATGTTCTCTTTTTTAGCACTCACAATTTAAGTTTCCTATTCATGTACAACAGCTTTATAATGGCTTCATACAAATGTGGTCTCACCTTTGCTTTCCTCCTTGCAATTTCCACTGACTTTCTAACTCTTTATGCATCCTCTGGCCTACCTCATTAGGAAGACAAATATCATTTACCTTAGGAGATTCAACACCAATTTTCTGTTTATAGAGTTATCCTGCCTTACGAGCCTATTGGAAAAGTCAGTAAACTTGTAGCTAAAAGGAGATTTGAATGATATAGTCTGCATGAAGGATCAAAGGTGCTTGACATCATTCTTTACCAGGCATTTACATGGATGCTAAATAGTCATAGCAGAAGACAGGAGTTTCATTTCTAGATAAACAATGTATTGGAAGATAGTAAATGTATGACTGGATTACCAGTTTGTAGGAAGGATAGAGGTTATCACTGATCCTGAGGCACCTTTGCTGGGATCACTCCTGTTCAAAATGTTCATAAAGAGTTTGGAAAAGTTTTAGGTGAAGAAATTTATTGATGATACTAGATTATTCAGGGTATTAAGGACAAAACAACTAACCATGAAGAACTGTAGACAGACTTTATGAGACTGAATAAATAGGTAATAAAATGGCAAATGAAATTCAGTGAAGATAAGCATGAAGGAGTTCACACAGGAAGAAAACAAACTGTTCAATGCCATGAATAGCAGGCCTATGGGACATCTTGCCAAATGTTGTAATAGACAATAAAAGTTTATGTAGGCTCAAGACCAGTCTTGCTATTTTCAGGGTGGAAAAAACCACATGGGATTATAAAACAGGAAAAGTGTGTATTGTTTAGAAAGCCACAAGCCGAAGAGGGTACCAACAGAAAATACTACCCCAGCACCACCACAAGCCAAGGGAGATTTTTTTCTTTTTACTCCTCCACTTTTGGCCACTGTTGCAAATGAGATTCTGGGCAAGCATTTGAAGCATGTGTTACTTTATCACTTCCCACTCCAATTATGAGATGCAAGACAGCAGAAAGAGTACTAATTCCAAGAAATGACTGAAAATCTGTTTCACTGTTAAAAAGGCTTACTTTGGAACAATATGCTGCACACTGCCTTGTATAGAAGGGGAGCACAAATGGGGATGCCTAAGACAGTCAAACATCCAAATTCAGCAACATCTCAGAATTGTAGATAACAAATGACTATTTTTCTAGAATCTAGACTCTAGTTCCTTATAAGCAGAGTAAAGCAATCACATAACAGAATCATTTAATATATATTTTAATGAAAAAATAGAATTTAATGTGATAGATACATAAATTGTACCATAATTGAGATAAATACATCAGACAGATGCTGAAAGTTCTTCCATGTTTAAAATGGAAAGAAATGGCTAAGTTTCACCTGTTCTTGGAGTTCTGAATATTGTAAAATCGCTTAAAAAGCTATTTTGTTACCCTAGCTCATAAATGCATGTTTGTTTTGTAGGCATAATTTAGAAGGATAACTGATAATCAAATTACCTAAGTAACTTTGAAAATTTTATTCAGTTTTATATAGCTATCTTTAATAAATTTTATTTGGTTTGTTTATCTAAATTTTATGCTTGGTGGTTTTTTGTAATCTGTATTGATTTAAATTTTGAATATGTATAAATAATGCATATATATAAATAATGCATTTATAGGTAAATAAAAAGTTATTATGTAATATTTTCTAAATGCATATTTTAAAATATTTTCAGTCTATTAATCTTCTGGAGGGCTTGATTCCATTGAAGGAAGAACGTGGTGTATCAGCTACACAACTACTGCATAAATTGTTCAACTTTGCAATTATGTGGAGTTTAGGTGCCCTTCTGGAGCTGGACAGTCGAGATAAACTTGAAGCCTTCATTAGAGCTCATGATAGCAAATTAGACTTACCAAAAATCCCCCGTGACAGCAATCAAACGATGTATGAGTTTTATGTAACTGATCGTGGTAAGAAAAAGAACAAATATTCTTTTTTTTAACTGTCATTTTAAAACTCTCTTATTGCTCTAGTCCTTATTATACAGTCCTATGAGTTGAGGATTTCTTACAGTGTAGTACCAGCACATCTGTGGATGTGAGAAGTCAGAGACAAGACATAGAGTGCTCACTGATAACCTTTTATTATTTCTTTTTAATTTCCTTCTTACAAATTACTTTTTTATCAATTTAGCCAACCTGCAATTTGTAGATAATTCATGCTTAGGCTGGTTTAGTCTAGCTCAGTACTATTTTATGTTTAATTTTCTTATAGGTGGTAGTTTTTATTAAAGGAATAAAATCTGATTTTAATTTTGCTTAGTAATTTATGTCTAATAACTGGTCATAAATCTGAAAGGTCATAGAATTATAAGAATAGTGAGATATTTTGATTCTTGATATTTTCAATAGTGTACTATTTTCTAGAACAGTTTTTAAAATTTAACTAGCACACAAAACCATGGTCACAAAAAACTTACTGTCATGAAACAGTATGTTCTCTTGTGAAGAAATGAATTTCCGTCATACCTTTTTTTTTTTGCCAGCAATATTGATTTCGTGTACATATGTGAAATCCATATTGCCTTGTTCTGTAATTTTTCATTAGCAGTGTGAGAATTCGTTTCTAGGTAAACATTCTTTAGAGTTTTTATTTAGATAAGTATATATAAATTCAATAAATATGTCTACATTTTGTAGGATTTTAGACTAATTACAGGTCATGATTAATAGAATGGCCTTTGTTAGGTGCCTTTTAGACAGATTTGAGCAAATTTATCCCTTTTTACACCTTGTAGTATTCTACCCATAAAATCTAGTTTTTAAATTGTTGTATTAGCAAATTATTGAACATATTGAACATGATCAGTATATTATGGAATTTACTCCCCTCCCCCCCTTTTTTTTTTTTTTTTTGTCATTTCAGGTGCCTGGGAGCACTGGAGTAATAAAGTTCAGGAATTTGTTTATCCAACAGATCATGTCCCAGACTATGCATCTATTCTGGTTCCAAATGTTGATAATACCAGAACTCAGTTTTTGATAAACACAATTGCAAAACAAAAGAAAGTAAGTACAGGATTACATATTTTAGTATATGTCTACCATATGAAATAAATAGAACACCACTTAAAAAGTAACTGGATGTTATAATTGTTCTTCATCTTCTAGTCATTGTCTCTAGTCATTGCTTCCCAGGTGCATAATTATATTGTTTTATTTTTATTTTCTTAACATGGATCCTCTAATTATTTTTGTTAAATAATTATTAGTATATTAAATATATATAAATATATATAAATATCTGTAATGATTTTTGTTCAAGAACAAAACTTTAGAATATAAAGGAAGGAATTTACAGGAAGCCTTCTTAGGGTCATCCACTAAAAGAGACTGTTGCAGCAGATGTGTCAGAAACTGGAAGAAGTTTGGCAATTGGAAGAAAATCCTCTAGCACATTCTTGTTTCTTCCTTTCTCTTTTAATTCTTTAAAGAAATTTCTTGGAGAATCTATGTGGGTTGAAAAACACATATGGTGTCAGTGCATCTGGAGACAAGAAAAACCTATCCAAAAATGTAGCATTTAAAAATAGACACAGAAACTATTATTTTCTCAAAAATAGGTCTGTTATGCATATATAAATATAAGTTTTGATATTACTTATGTGGTTTAAATATCTGTTACAGGCTGTTTTGCTCATAGGAGAACAGGGGACTGCAAAGACAGTTATGATTAAGGGATATATGAAGAGATATGACCCAGAAGAGCATTTGTCAAAAAGTCTAAACTTTTCTTCTGCCACAGAACCATTTATGTTTCAGGTAAAAATATAGATTTTAAGCAATCTTGCATACCATTTCCTTGCTAATTGTATAAAGGGTACTTAATTCTGATGAGTGATTTAGAAATAAATTCTAAAGGATCTTTTTTGTCTAAGTCACTTCAACATTTCAGAAAATTCTATAAAAAATAATGTTTGCAGATCAGAGTAAAATATAGCCACTCACACAGAGATACATATATTCATGTTTTTCAGTAGGAATTCTAAGAATGAATTTTTTTTTTTGCTAAAGACCTATGATTTTCTTTTTCTTTTTAGATTTTTGGATATACTTTGGGGTTTTTCCGATTCTTTAGTATATAGTATTAATTTTAATTTTTGTTAAATAAAGAACTGATTTCAACTTTTAGATAATTTTATTTTTCCTCAGCTCAGGAGTTACTACAGCATCAGAAATTCAATCTTTAAAGACCTCTAGCATGACAAATTTGTAGAAATTTCTCTTACTCTATGTAACTGGTAAAAATCTGTATAAACAGAAAAAATTGCTGTACAATACTTTTCGAGTGATTGAAAGGATATTTTATAACACTGTGGTATGATTTGATGCTACTAATTTGCTAGGATGTGGTTCAGTAAGTTAAATTGGCTTCGTTACCAATTCAGTGCAATGAATTCATAGTGATGGACCTCTGGTAGGAAAAAGAATTCATTTTGGATAATTTAATGACTGAAGAATCTGTTCATGCAATAGGTCTAACAATCTCCATTGCAAAATTAGGCATATTTTTAAAGAACCTAATGAAAATTTTATTAAGAAAATGGTGAACAATAGTGAACCATACACCTATTTAAAAAAAAAATTCCAGACTCACAGAATGGCTGCTGAGTTTTTCCCAGTTTTTCCCATTCTTATGTGTAAGATCTCTGATCATGGTTTGTATGAAAACGTGACAGAATAAGGCAGCCACCCTTTCAGGCATGCAAGGCTTGTGGAACAGTCAGTATCTCTGTCCCAGTGTCCTTTACCAGGCATGTTATGGGTCCTTAGAACATTCTTGGAAACAAATCCCAGGCTTGAGTCAGCTCAAGACATGGTTCACTCTGCTGGTTTCCTATGGAGAGATGTAGCAGAAAAACTGGTGGAATGCTCCTAAACACTTGAAAGAGTTACACTAATTTTTTTTTTTAAATTTCGAGTCACCATTCTGAGGCTATTTGAAAGGTTGTGTGATTTTGGATGCATTAGACATGCTACAAAGTTCTTGATTTCTTATGTAATCACCAGTTTCTCTTTTACACCTTAACCACATATTCTTTGTATGTCTGTATCTTAAAATACTCATCAATCTGGTGTAAAAATGGGGCAAAAACATTGGACAAAAGATGTGTGTATTTTCTGTTTCAAAATTACTTTTAATACTCTTATCTTTATGACAGCACATGCTACATTACTCATATAGGGTGACATTTGTGCTTTTATGGAGAAAACATTACTTGTCTAAGGAAAACATCTGGTACCATCTTGTAAGGTGTTTTTTATGTCATTGTTTATGTATCTTTAGAAATACTGTAGAGCTGTAGAATTTTGAAGAAACATTTCAACTATATATCATTCTTACTTGTCTATTGCATCCTCTTTCTTGCCACCAAAATATTAAAAATTTTGCATTATATCCCTCACAAAACACCTGGAAAATCATGATTAAAGGAATCTAAGCTGCCTCTGTGCCCTGCAGTTGTACTGCAAATATTAAACAAGTTATATTAGTTATTGGAATGATAATGCTATAGTGAAACAATAATTTCTAAGTTTGGAAACTTTTTAAAGAGCTCTGATAGCCAGACGTGGATTGCAGGACTGGAGTTGGATTCCTTAGGAACTGAGCTCCTTAATAGTAGAATTAAAGGTGAAACTGCTAGCAAAAAGAGAGAATCATTGGCTGAGTGCTGTTGCAGGTTTTGCAACGATTTCTTTTAAATATTGTTGCTTTAGATATAAAAAGAGAACTTTCTTTATCTTTTTAGAGGACAATAGAGAGTTATGTGGACAAACGTGTTGGAAGCACTTATGGACCTCCTGGGGGCAGAAAGATGACTATTTTTATTGATGATATCAATATGCCATTTATCAACGAATGGGGAGATCAGGTAGACTTTTTTAATATTTACTACTTATTTTCAAATTTTTCTGGTTTTTCATGTGGACTTCTTATACATATACATATACATATACATATACATATACATATACATATACGTATAAGAATATGTATAAGAAGTCCACTATATATACATATATATATATATATATAGTGGACTTCCTAAATTTTTTTATTAACTGTTAATTATTGGAAGTGCTTTATAATTTTGGTACACTGATGCACACAAAAAAAGAGAGCAAATTATATTTATTGATGAAATATGTAATATAATGATGCTATATTTTACATATTCTCCACTTCCTTATTTTTTTAAGACTAAAACAAAATCAGCACCATACTAAAGTAGCATATTATCAGTTTCAAGACTGACATTAATCTGAGAGTACCAGTAAAGAAATCTCTTCCAAGCGAAAGGCCAATACCTTGGAGAGAGAAATAAAGGATATGAAAAATTCAAGGCCTCCACTAAGTCTTGCATTATGGCCCCAAGACATGGCTGAAATATTTTTTGGTGGAATAATGGTTTCTGATTGGTGACATGCTGCATATCATGTTGGTTTTGGTGGGGTGTGTGAACACATGCATAAGGCTTGCTGAATATCATTGGAGCAATTGCTGTGGGGAAAACTCTGGAGCTGTAGAGTGGAATGAAGAGTGAATAACCTTTCCGAAAAAGATAAAAGAATCAGTTATTTTGCTTCAAAGGACGCCCAAGAGTGAGCGGAAAAGCATAACTGCAACATTTGTAGCTGAATTTCCAGCAACAAAATAAGGAACAAAATTTTTCTCCCTCCATTAATTTCATTAATTTTGTTTAGTTCAAAAGAATACAAACACGATTTCGTGATATTATATGGCAGTAGAACTGTGAAAAAAATTTCCTGCCACTTAAAATCACATAAACAAAGATCTTCCATATTTCTAAGGAAGGTAGTTTAATCTGTTTTTAGATAAAGGTAAAAATATCTCTCTCTGGATTAGTAGAATTACAAAAATAATTTAAATTATCATGGGTGTATTTTCTTCTTTCCTTGCATAAATTTCTAATTTGTACAACTTACATAAATTTCCAGATAACAAATGAAATTGTCCGTCAGATGATGGAAATGAGAGGGATGTACAGCTTGGATAAACCTGGAGAATTCCTTACAATTGTAGATGTACAAATAATAGCAGCAATGATCCATCCTGGAGGAGGCCGTAACGATATTCCCCAGCGTTTGAAAAGACAATTTTGTGTATTCAACTGTACATTGCCATCCAACGCATCCATTGACAAAATTTTTGGTACTTTTTTTTTTGTTTTAGTACAGTTTATTTCCCTTTGTAATGGATTTAAAATTTATAAAAGTATGCTTTCTTTCTCACTTTCATCATGCAAATTCAGAGTTTTTCCAGGGAAACAGCTAAAACTGTGGTACAGCAAAAATAGTGCTGTGGAAGAGAAATTAATTCCTTAAAATGCTTGTCTTTCTAATTTTGGACAAATGAATATTAAGAAAGTAATGATGTTTCCTGGAAGATTATGAGCACTGCTATTTCTGTGTAGGTTAACATTCCAACTCTGGACTGTCTGGAATGCACTCTGTTGCTAAATTTCTCAATTCTGGTAACTCTGTCAATACAGGATATGGCAGAAACCCAGTACTTACTGCCTGATGTTTCTATACCAATTCAGAAAAGCCATAGACAATAGAGAAAAATAATTTCACCTGTAATTTTAAATTATGTTTTACCAAGTATTGTTTCAAACAAGCACCTATTTGTCTTGCTCATGACCTACCTTCAAGCTGAGATTGTTTATTGTGTCTTGTATTTTTCAGGTATAATTGCCAATGGATACTTTCATCCCTGTAGAGAATTCAACCCTGAAGTATGTAGTATGGTGGAAAGACTGGTCTCAACAGGAAGAATATTGTGGCAGCGGACAAAGGTATAAATACAAGGAAAGTTTTATCTCTGAATAGAGTGACTATTAGTTTAGTTTAGGCAACTATTCCCTAAGATCCTATCTATAAGAAAAACACAAACAAAAAACCAGACCACTGAACCCCATCAAAAAAAGGAAAAGAAAAGAAAAGAAAAGAAAAGAAAAGAAAAGAAAAGAAAAGAAAAGAAAAGAAAAGATTAAAAAACCCCCAGAGAATGGGCTACAATGTTTTCAAGATGAAATCTGGAAAATATCAGATTTCAGTATAGAAGACAGAATAGAAATATCAGTCCATTCATTCCTATGAGTTAATTCATGTTACCCAAAGCTTTGATCTCCATAGCTAAGGGGCAGGGAGTGAAATTCTTTAATTTATGAACCCAGAGCAACAGGTGAAAAAATTGCATGTTGTAAATCTTGGTGTTCTACATTTAGTGATAGATTCTGCTTTTAAGGAATTAGATACTCTTGGTGACTTCTTATAAAGAGTTTTCCCATAGTATTACGTGTGAAAAATAGTAATTTTTGTTATTTGCATGTTTTATATGTGTTATTAATGATAAAGTTATGAATTTTATTATTAATGATTCTTTTTAGGTGTTAACTGATTTTGAATATTAACAATTTTTTTCTTTAGGCAAAGATGTTACCTACACCATCTAAATTCCACTACATCTTCAACCTTCGAGACCTTTCTAGAATTTGGCAAGGAATGTTAACTATAAAGGCAGAAGAATGCACAAGCAGCAGTGTTATCCTAAAACTTTTTAAACATGAATGTACCAGGGTAATTGCTGACAGGTATAATAATTATGGCATTTTATAGTTAGTAGGTTTAGCCATTTACTTCATTTATGCTCGTACATCTGTAAAACTTCTAAAGGTTATACATCTTATTCAGCCAATATGAAAACTTTTATCTTATTTTACATACAGTCTGCATTGGTGTGTTATTCCAACAAATATCATGGTATATACTGATAGATTAACCCAGTATCTGAATGGAAAACATCGAAATATCTAGGTATTATATCTTTTAACCTACTTTTTTCCCCCCCCTTTGGCTGCACTCAGCTGATTCCACTGTAGAAAAGAGAACTTTATGGTGTCCTAAATTTATACACATAGGATAATTTAAAATTGCTTTGCTCTCCTCACAGAAAAAAAAGGGATTGCATGCTTATGACTAAAAATTGGCCCATTTCCTATAAATCTCTTTCAAAATATTCATAAAACAGATGTAACTATGACCTGTATGTCTTGGAGACCACTATTATTTTTCTGTTCATTGTGCTTCAATTTCTTGTGAAATTCTAGATGTAGCACTAAAGCTGCTGCTAAAAGCCTGACATATACCCTCTACTACTGTGAGTAGTTATAATTATTTCTCTGTGATCAGAGAAGTCCATCCACTACAAAATGTTAGCAGTGCTGATATCTCTGTCTGATATTTCTCACTCTCTTAACTATCAAATATTATACAAACATACATATTTGATAAAATTTATGTCTATACATTTGTATGTGCAACAGAGTGCTGTTGAAATGAGACAGAGAAAATATTTAATTTTATTTTAAGCTAGGATCCACCCTACTAAGGCAAAAGTATCATACAGAATTATACAGTGTACTATTTTCTGCTTTAAATTAGGGAGCAGTATCACTGGTATTTATTAATATGTTAATACATGTTTTTAATTTGCTGCGGTAAATTTAAAAATGCATGGAAGACATGTATTTGTACACACACATTAGAAAGAGGGAGACAGAGAGTGTAGTCATGCATTCCCTGTTTCCATGCTGTTTTTAAATTTCCTAGTGATTAATATTATAATGTCATTACAAAAGACCTCTAGCAATAGTAATGTAATGCATACCTAGGCTATCTCTACAAAAGTTCTTCAATTTAGTTTGTCTTATTTGAAAACTCACAGCACTGGGCTTCTTCACATTTGTTCTACTTTAAGTTGCATCACTGAAACAAAAAAGAAGGATGGAAACTGTTTTTTATGTACTTTGACATTCACTGTTGGAATTAATTTTTTCTGTGGATGAGGTGGTTCTTGTCTCTTGCATTTGCCAGTCACTCCTAAGTAGTATTTTTTGTTGCTTCACCAGTAATCATAAGCAGAGTAGTCAAAGGTCTGATCTGTATTAAAATCAGATTTAATCTCTTAAGGGAAGAAGATAAAGCTGTTTACACAATGAAATGTAGTCACTAGTACATGTTTCTGGGCTTTAATTAGTCCCCTCTAACCCAATGTGTATTCCTCCACTAATTATGGGTTTTTGTGTAAGACTTGTTGAGAATGGAGTCAGAATGTAGTGGCATATACTACCTTCCTTTCAGTATTCCTTGTCTAATTGCAGTTCCATAGGAAGTGTTGTGATGCCAGAAATTATGCTGTTCTACTGCAGGTTGAAAGATGAAAGCATTCACTTTATCTTCCTTTTTTATCTGAAAAATTACATAGCCTGTTGTTGTCTCATTCTTGGTCAAACTTGGAAAACCAAATTATCTTGTTTTATATTTCATGTGACCGACTATTACACTTTATAGTATGGAAGCACTTGATTTTTGTGAATGTTGCCTAATCCTTGTCTGTGACCACTGTGTATTATGTATTGTCTAATACATATTTTTTTTTTAAATGTTACAAGTTTTGGGGTTTTGTTGTTGTTGTTGTTTTAGGGTTTTTTCTTAGTACTTAGATACCTGTTTTCTCTCTATATAATTAAAAATATTATTTTTAATTTGTACTAATTTATGGTTTTCAGGTTTAATACACCCGAAGACACAGCTTGGTTTGAAAAAACTATTGATAAAACAATTGAGGAATATGTGGAGGCAGATTTAAGTGAAGTTCTCAAAACTGAACCATATTTTGTAGATTTTTTGCGGGATGAGCCTGAACCAACTGGTGAAGAACCAGAAGACGTTGAGCTTGTAGCACCAAAAATTTATGAGGAGGTATTTCATTTTACAAATCAAATACTAGCCACCAAACTTTTCCTTTAATTTTTAAGTGTGTTATATTGCTGAACTCATACAACACAGAGTTTTGTTAAATAGCTATGAAAATTTTTGTGAAAATATATCCAGATTGTTCTAGTTAGCATGCAACAAATCATTTTAGTGATGTTAGATTTATTAATGACATATAAATGTGATCTATCTTTTCCTGTTCTTGTTGCTTCTTTTTTTTCTTCCACCATTAGCAAAAAATTTCTGCGTAAACACAACAGCAATAATTATGGTGAATTAGCAAGATACTATCATTACACATGGCCAAAACATAAAAATGAAGTTTGTGTAGAAATATCAAGGGAGTTTTAAAATTCTGAAGTGCCCTACAAGTGTTGCTGCAGATTTTTTCTTTTTCTTTTTTTCTCAGGTTCGAAGCTATGAATTCCTTTGTAACAAATTGCGGTACTATCAGTCCCAATACAATGAAAGCATTAGAGGGTCCTTTCTTGATTTGGTGTTTTTCAAGGATGCAATGACACATCTTATTAAGGTTTGGTATTGCTACATTTTATTTGTTTAACTGTTGTAACAGTGTTTATTTGGACAGGCTGCTCTTAAAGGGCACATCGTGAAAAGCTATTCTTATCCCCAAACTACTTTGCCATCTTTGCATGGTCATTTTTGAGAACTAGGAAAGAGCTACAGTCATTTTACCTGTTTGCATGTTTTATAATAAATTCCTTATTTAAATATCTGTTTAAGCTTCTGTGTATTCAGACAGATGAAAATTTTCCTCAAAAGGAAATGTGAGACCATAAATAGATATTTATATTGTCCATATAAAATTATTTTTAACCATTTAGAATTCAGAGAACACTTCAAATGTTTGTGTGCCTGACAGGGCACAAAAACAACCTGAGGTAGAATCTGACTGGATGAGAGACTGGATGAAAGGAAATACAAATTGGGGCTGCAATAGAATCAGTGTGTAGGGTAGACATTAGGGTAATGTGTAAGTCTCAACTAACAATCATTTGTTCTCCTAATCAGAAAAGAATTCATCTGAAATCAAAATCTGATTCATGGGGGTTAAATAAAGGCAAAGTATGAGATAAGTGTCTCAGCTTTAAGAAGTGTTATCTCAGGAATTGCTTTGACTGGATTGCTGAAAGACACACAGAAGCTGCAGTGAAATAAAAACAGAAGAAGAGGTTTTGTTTGTCTCTAGTTCACCTCAAATGAAGTAAACATTTGTTTGCTTTGCATTTAAACAGGAGTAAATAAATTTATTTTAAAATATGGTTTACATGATGCTAGGTGCATTTCAGAAGGCCATGAAAGCCTCTGACATTCCATTTGTTATTGGCGAGTTTTAGCCAGAATATCCTTGATATGCAATCAGTGACAGCAGCTCTCCTTTCTACCTAAGGTGACAATAAATCTAGTCACCTACATAATTTCATGTTTAGACTTTAATATATATATCTGGAAAGCCTCATAAGGAAGTGTGCAGTAAGCTAAAATATTATAAAAGATAAAAATGAATATATTTCAAAGACTTTATGTAGATGCCAATCTTTTGAATTTTGTGCATAATTTACGTGTGAACCAAAATATAATGTAGAATCTTAATAGTGCACTAATATGTCATAAACCCAAAGAATATGTGTCAAACAACAATAGAATAGAAAATTTGTAATTCAACTTTTATGTCTGGAGACTTGGTAAGAAAACTATCACAAAAGAAATATTGCAAGTTGATAGACTAGAAGATAACATGAAAGCATAGGTTATTTGTGTTAAGTCTTACTAAAAGGCTTAACACCGGTAAAGACTAAAAGACAGACTACTAAAATTAGGAAATTAGTATGTTTTTTCTTCTAGCTAAAGCTTTTTATTAATATTTTAAACACATTCAGAATGATGCCTTCAAAATAAACTGGAGTTCAAAATATCCCCTTTCATGTATTTATGATTATAACAATCCCATATTCTTATATGCAGCTTCTTCATTAGCCACACAAAATTCCTAAAGAATTTACAAGTGTTCTTGTGAGGAAAAATTTTCTGCAAGTATCCTTTTAATAATTTTTACATTGTATTATAGCAAATTAAGCATAAAGCATAAGAGATTTTTTAATTTTCCTAACTAGTGTTCAATTTTATTACTGATATTTTTCTTTATTATTTCCTCTACAGGTTTCCCGAATTATTCGGACAGCCTATGGAAATGCTTTACTTGTTGGAGTTGGTGGATCCGGAAAACAAAGTCTTTCAAAGTTAGCCTCCTTCATTGCTGGCTATAAAATATTTCAGATAACTCTAACCAGGTAAGAAATGCAAGAAATATAGAAATCAGATTTATGGTATTGCTCTGTCTTTACTTGGCTACAGATTTTTCTATAAATTTTTTTTAATTTTAATTTTGACACCATTGAAAAAATATTGAAAACAATACACTCTTATATACAACATTGCAATGTTGTTGTACACAACATTGGATTTATTTTGACTTGAAAAAGGTAGACCATGTGTTAGCTATTCCTGCACCAAAATATCTGTTTTTAAAAAGTATGTTTGCAATGTCATTTATAAAATACTATAATCCAAAAAGAGCGGTATTCTGTATTGTTTTGAATTAACAAGGAATGTCCTTATCTCTCTTAGATCCTATAATATAACCAATCTGTCAGAAGATTTAAAAGTGTTGTATAGGACAGCTGGACAGGAAGGACAAGGTATCACCTTCATTTTCACTGATAATGAGATAAAAGAGGAATCATTTTTGGAATATGTAAATAATCTGCTGTCCTCAGGAGAGGTAAGAGTCTCAGCCTGACAGCCAATGTGCTCTAGAGGCAGGGTACTGTAGAATTTGTTCTCACTACTTTATTTGTCTTGGTAATACATTGTAGAGTAATTATAATTAAAATATTTCAACTTTTTAAGTAAGGACTGCTCTGGATATGAAGTTTCTTTATTTCAGTGTAAGCCAGGAGAACAAAAAAGAGCAGTGGTTAGTATTTCAGTAGCCTTTTATTAAATGATGATTCGGTTGCCAGTTCAAATTCTATGCTCTTCTGGAGTTGGACTTCTTAGATTTCAATGCAGTTTCATAAGTCTAAACTTGTGGTTTTTAGTCTAAACTGTGTATATGCAAAGAGAGAGAGATACAGATGTAAACAGGCAAATATTTATAAATTCTGTAATAATGACATCCATGCAATTAATTATCAAATTCTTGCTTTGTAAAAAGATTTCTAATTTATTTGCTCGGGATGAATTGGATGAAATCACACAATCCTTAGTACCTGTGATGAAAAAAGAGCTGCCTCGGCATCCTCCTACCTTTGACAATCTTTATGAATACTTCTTAAGTCGAGCAAAGAAGAACTTGCACGTTGTCCTCTGCTTTTCTCCAGTAAGTTTTTTCTATATATCTGTTTTCCTTTCTTCCATAAGCAAACTTGCCTATGTGGTATAAGATAATTATTCAATTTTTATGTTTTTAAGGAAGTTCAAGATGCATAAAAAGATTACTGAAGTCTAGTTGTAATTGCAGAGATAATAAAAGTAATAGTACAGCTGTGAGAACTTAGCAGCAAAATATTTAAAAACTAAATAATTTCTTACAAGTTAAACTATTTTCTTCCTCTCACATATTCTTTCCTAATACATATCAGTGAATGTATTTTTGTGAAATTATGGCTTTTAACGGGAAAACAGTATTTTATTGGTAATTAAAATACATTATTTGATGCTTCAAAATATTGAAATAAAATATATTTGTAATGAACTTCTTTTTTCAAATTTCATGAATGTTAAATGTTAGCAATTTTGCAAAACTCTATTTGAGAAGAAAAAAAATTGCAAGATGTTCTAAGCAGAAATTGATCAAGAAGAAAATAGACTATTTAATTGTACTAATTAAACACTTTCACTGACCTTTGCTTAAGAGTCATATTGCTAACAAACTGCGATTCTCTCTTCAGGTTGGTGAGAAGTTCCGTGCGCGTTCTTTGAAATTTCCTGGTCTGATATCAGGGTGCACCATGGATTGGTTCAGTCGATGGCCCAGGGAAGCTCTTGTAGCTGTGTCCAACTATTTTCTGTCAGAGTTTAATATGGTCTGCCCTCCACCAGTTAAAACAGAAGTAGTAGAAACCATGGGTCTCTTCCATGATATAGTATCAGAAAGCTGTGAGAATTATTTTCAAAGGTAATATTTTCTACTAATGGAATAATTAATCTCAAAAATGTTGCTACTGACAGTGTTTTTTGAACTCCTGTTCTATGTATCAATAAAGGTATTTATTTAATAAAAAATAAATTTGCTATACCGTTATATCCTCAGGCCATGAAACAAAATTGCTATTATTTTGAAAATTCTTCATCTACATTCCCACTATTCAACAGTCTTTAATATTGTCTATGTGGATTAAAAAAATGTAACTAAAAGTATAAGGGTTTGCATCATGAAGAAATCTGATTTTGAATTAATAAAGACTTGAGTTATATAATTTTCTCTTTTTGTGGAAGTGATCAAATAGCTGCATATATCAAAAATATATGTGAAGTTGATGTTGCCAATACGCTTTTGTTTAGGTATCGAAGACGAGCTTATGTAACACCTAAATCTTACCTGTCTTTCATCAATGGCTACAAAGAGGTTTACACTGAGAAGTTAAATAGTATTAATGAGCAGGCTGAACGTATGCAAACTGGTAAGCAAATGCATTCCATGTGCGGTCTCAAATGATCTGTGTTTTTAACATTAGACTTCTTTTTCAGCGATCACTTTTTCAGCGATTCCCACTTCAGGGAATCACAGTCCAGAAGTGGTAGTGTATGAGCACCTTTACCAGACACTCCCCCAATCACAACCTCATAATGATTCTCTTGAAAAAATACCTCAAAGAAGCTACCAGCCTAACCACTCAGCTCAGCATTGTATTGAACTTTAATATTGGCCTGCCAGAATTTTTAATAGAAAGTAGAGCCTGAAAATGGGCAGAGGTAGCATCTGATTTACTGGTGTAGAGAGAGGTAATTGTAAACAGTTATTAACTTGTTTCTGGCGTCTATAGAAATTCTCACCATGCAATCTGTGTGCTTCACATGTGATTTATTTTGTATTTCTGCTGTAGAATAAGTAGTTGTTACTTGGGGTCATTTTATAGCTGGGGTTCTGAAATATAGAAAAGTATTTTTGAAATATTCTTCAGACAGATTTTTGGTATCTGTTTGAAATGGCCTAATTTTTGGCATTAGTATTTAATGGTTTCAGAACACCAGTTTTCTAGTGTTTTCAGTTTTCTCCGGTTTGCATCTAGACATGCTTTTGTAAATCTATAAAGTCAACTGAGCACCTTTGGAAACCTGGCCTTTATCAGAAAAGATATTGCATACCAATTCAATGGAATAAAGAATTCTACATGATAAGATTTTTCATGCAATGGTAAAGAATGTGTCACTTTACCAATGATTAATTGGTACCCTTTACATGAAGAAAAGTCTAGAATAAAAATGTGTAGGTATTTTATTCATTAATTCTTTACTGAATTAGAGTGAACTGTAGAAGAGTAAGTGGTCCTCAATATTTTCAAATTGTGTAAGTTTTGCTCTATGGGTCTGTTGCCAGTTCTTGAAATCCGAATTTATCCTCATTCTACTTTGAGATGGGGATGAAGTCTGAGAACCTTGACGATTCAAAAGACTGGGGTTGGTTTAGGTTTTTTTTTTGTATTCTTTCTACAGTTTTTTTTTATTTCCAAAATAATTCAGAAGTAGTAGCATAAGCAGCTTAAGCACTATCAATGAAATTTCATATGTAGATTTCATAGCCTCTGACATGTTATTACAAGTTCCTTACATGTTCTGCTGAAAAAAATGATTGTGTACCAGTGAACATGTGAATGGATATGTTCTACTGCAGCATCTTCATATCTTTGATGCATAGAAAACCATGTCTAATGAATGCCAGTTAGAAAATATTCTAATTATTTTCACTTTCACAGTTGGTACTGCTGTAATATTTCTTGCTGGAATTATGCAGGGGACCTCAACAAGCTATAAAGGTTTCTCATTTATAATTGAATTCTTCAATTCTCTTTGATCTGCATATTCCTATTTTCTTTCCATCTTTCCTTCTCCACACTGTAGGCTTGTAGCAGGGAAAAGTAAAGCAGCAAAGGGTACCATTTTCCCTCTTGTGGCTTCTGGGTTGAAGGTGCTGGATTGGTGGTGTAACTAGATGCTATTGAGGGTTTCTTCCAACCTAGGTGATTCTGTGGTTCTGTAGAATGGCAGCAACCTAACCAAGAGGCAGCTGTGTCAGAACAAGGGATATGCTGGGAGAGAACTTTTTTCTGTTTGAAATGGGGTAGCATTAAATTGGAGAGCCATCACAGAGAAATATCACACATCCAATGTGTAGCTGCAAGGGTGTGCTGACTCAAATCCTTAGGGAGAGAAGGCAATAAAGGGATTTACTTCCAGAAAACTTGTAGGATTTAAAGATTCAGTGATGAGGAAGAAATAGGCTGGAGAGGCTTCAGCATTCAATGAGGAACTCAGGAATGGCCAAAATTTCTGTGCTTAAGTCTATGAGCAAGAGAGAAGAGAAAAAAAGAACCCATGAGTGCATGGGAAAGACTGAATATGTAACTATACAGGGAGCAAGCACATCTCTTTCTGGATGCTCTCAGGCACATGGTGGGATTCTTGGGGTGTCCTGTGCAGGGCCGGGAGTTGGACTAGATCATCCTGATAGATTCCTTCCATTTCAGCATATTCTGTGATTCCATGGTTCTATAAAAGGCTGAGTTGCCTCTGTGGGTGGCCTGAGTGGTTTCTACAGCACGCAGAAAAGCTAGGATGGGACTGGCCCTCAGCACATGGGTTCTATTTCACCTTCTCTGTCACCAGGGACAAGAGAGGGTAAACTCAATATGCAGGAGCTGGAGATCATAATTATGCTGTGATTTTTAGGTCCACTTTTGACTCTACTTTCCAATTTTTTCTAGAAAGGACTCTATTACAAATCAATCATGGATCCTTAAGTAATTTATTCATGTAACGACGCAATGAAGCATCGTTCACAAATTCTGATTGTCTCATGACTTTATGATGCAATATGCATGTGACATAGTTCCTTTTTTGTTGTTTTTGTTGTTGTTTTCTTTTGAAGAATTAATCTTATTTATCATGATTTTCTGCCTTGGAAAATTACTTATATCTATGAAAAGTGAATAGTAGACACAATCACGATAGTATGACTGCTTACATCCACTTTCTCTCCTTTACATAAAATTGAATGAGAACACAAGGTACAACCTATGAGAGATCTGGGCTTAGGTTGTGTGATCTAACTAGGAAAAAAAAAGTTTCTGTATTTCTGAATTTTATCTTTTACTTAATAGGTCTGTCCAAGCTGATGGAAGCCAGTGAATCTGTTGCTCAGCTCTCTAAGGACTTGGCTATTAAGGAGAAGGAGCTGGCTGTGACTTCTGCTAAGGCAGATAAAGTAAGTGAGTGTTAAATAACACTAGAATATACAGCAGGTAAAATACTACTGCATAATTTTATCATAATTTGCAAGAATTTTCCTCATCTAAAATGAGGTTTTACTCTCTCTATAGTTTTGATTTATATATATATAGTTTCTGAAAGTGAGGTGATTTTAAACTGCAGCAGAGGTTGAGTGCTTTCCTTGTCCTTCTCCCATTTCTTACCCACTCAGATAAGCATCAGATTTCATTTTTTCCATTTTTTTTCCTAATTAACATAATTAAATTTGGGATTTATGTGCACTTACTAGCAGTGAAAAAGTTAACATGATATTGGGACTTTTCTACTTCAAAATTCCTTGGAAAAATGTTCATTGCGGTCCAGTTTCAGATTTTGTCTTTTACATTACCAAGGTATCTGTGTGTTCATGAGAGTGGTGGTCTGGTAGAAATCTGGTTTCCAAAATGACTCTCTGGAAAGGCATGCTAGGGAATGGATCATTATAGGCATTCTGTTTTCTGAAAGATAATGCTCTGATGGTGCATATTTAATATGCAGTGGAGAGTGAATTTTGGCTAGTGATGACTTAGGGACTGCCTGCATTCTTTGAGGCCTTTAATCTCATAAGAGAGAAATATGTGACAGAAAGGGATGAAATTGAACTTCTCACATTTAATTTTTATTCAATAGTTATATGATACCATATATAGTTAGCTATAGTTGGGGTTAGATTTATATACTTATTAGCTGTTACATACTTATTTTATCATGTGTCTGGTAATCATTTGTTCCACCATTTTGATTTATAGATTTTATGTGTTTATTACCAATTCCAGGTACTAGAAGAAGTCAAACAAAGTGCTGAAGCCGCAACTAAAATAAAACTTGAAGTCCAGGAGGTGAAAGATAAAGCACAAAGGATCGTGGATGCAATTGATATAGAAAAGCAGGAAGCAGAGAAAAAACTGGAGGCAGCTAAACCAGCACTAGAAGAAGCAGAAGAAGCTCTGAAAGTGAATAAATTTCATTTTCATTAGTACAGTATTATTTGCATCACCTGTGAGAGGCCAGAGCCACCAACATACAGCTGTCTCTTGGTATTAACTGCTGTCGCCAGCTCCTTGCTGTTGCTGGCCATGTCTCTCAAGAATAATTAAGGCATACATATTTTAGTTCAAACACATAGGAACTGTTTTATAGCATTTCTTCCCTTCCATCTGAATACTTGATCATTATGAAGGTGGAGATCTTTCCAAAAGCTACTGATGCCTTTAGAATATCTGTTATTCTGAATTCAAGGGGATACTTCTTGTGCTAACAGAATGTTTTTAATTCAAACTTAAGTAGTTACACCTGTCTTTTAAGACAAATAAAAATCTATCTCTTCCTTCACCAAAAACCACAATGCTTTTGATTTTAAGACTAAAACAGGAAACAAAGGGGATTCAGGGCAATCAGCAGCAGGGTTCAGAAATCTGGAGGCATTACTGTGCTACATAATTTCATTATTCTGCTCTGAACAGTAAAAAACTTCTGAAATCAGAAATCAATCATGGCCTTCCATTCCAGTGTTATAAGAATTTATGTGAAAGAATTTATTGAGTAGAAAAAGCAAAAAAAGGAGCATTGATTGCTCTTACACTGATATTTAGATAATGAGATAAATGAAACTTCCAAAAATAGTCACAAAATTACTAAAGTTTCACCAAACTATGAAACTTATTAATTAGGCCAGGTTGCTCACTTTTTTGGTGTATCCTCAATACAAATGCGCCTCAGAGAAAAGTACTACAAATGAACATGAAAATTAAGATATTGAATGGGAAAGTAGAATGATGGTATTGATGCAGGATTCTATTGCACCTTTCTTCAAACAGACCATCAGACCAGAGGATATTGCTACTGTTAGAAAACTTGCAAAACCTCCACACCTCATTATGAGGATCATGGACTGCTGTCTGCTACTATTTCAAAAGAGAGTGGATCAAGTTACCATGGATCCAGAAAAGCCTTGCTGCAAGCCATCGTGGGGAGAATCATTAAAAGTAAGTAGAGTTCTCAAATGGTGTTTCTTAAACATCAGAAGTAGCAATTAGTTTATCAGAGAACATTTGATGCTGTTTAGCCAAAACATGACAGAATTTTATTGAAAGGCAAACATATTGTTTTAAGATAAACTGTATCTGTATACTATGTCTAACTGGTAGAAATAGTAGGTGAATTGCTTAGAGACTTTTGCAGCAGAAGCTTTAGACTTTCTTTGACCCTTCCTGGCACATGGCCTGATGGTAACAGTAAGAAATAGTGCTCTTGCATTTTATTTAGACTTTTGCAGTTAAAAAAGTCATCAAAAGCTTTTGTTTTCCACTGATATAATAAAATGAGATAGGCAGTTATTCCATGAATTGCCTTTAGCATGCAAAAAGTTTGTTAGAAAAAATTAAACCAAATTATATCACTTTTCAGAATTTAGTTAATACATCACAACTGCCAAAGCTTTTTTTTTTTTTTTTTTTTTTTTTTTTTTTTTTTTTTTTTTGCATTTAGTTAAGTTACAAATATATTTCTGAGTCTTTCTTTGGGTCAATTTTTTTTTAATTAAATGATGCTTCTTAAATGCTTCTGAAGGGCAACACAGGAATATAGGAGATGGAAAAAAGTTACATCAGTAACTTTTGAATCTAGTTACTGGAGTGTAATTGGTTAAAACTTCAAAATAACAGAAGGCATGTGGGAGCAGTTACAACTGAATAGCACATATATAATATTAGCGATATGAATTACCTCTTTTTTACAGAAGAATTTTAGGAATGCTTTTTAACAGCTTTAACATCTATGAACAAGAATTTGAATGTCAAATATGTAAATAACTCGTGTGTTGTTTTTTAAAGCTTATGAGTGGCCCTTTCTTGAACAACCTAAGGAACTTTGCTAGGGATACAATCAATGATGAGACAGTAGAATTAGTCCAGCCGTACTTCGAAATGGAAGACTATACCCTGGAAAATGGTAAAAAGGTGTGTGGCAACGTGGCAGGACTCCTCTCTTGGACAAAAGCCATGGTGGTATTTTATGGTGTTAACAGAGAAGTCCTCCCTCTTAAGGTAATACATCCTCTCTTGCTTTGTGCTTGCTTACCAGTGGCTAATGAGGGTAGGAGCAGAAACAAAACTATTTGCTCCTTGATTTTAGAGAGAAAACAGAACAAAAAATTAGCCTAGACTAAATTTATGTGATCTGGTTTACTGTGTACGGGGAAAGGTGTTTTCAGTCTTTTTATTATGTTATAATTACTTTATAATTGTTTTTAAAATGTTGTACCAGCATCTTCATTCCTTCTCCAGAGGGTCCTGCAAACAGGAGTTTGCAGCTATTTTAGCATTTTTGATTTCTCCTGGTAACTTAGAAGTAGCGGAGCACTGACATCTTGCCTAAATATTGGCTTTCTGAAGAGGTTCAGAGTTCACGTTAAAGGAGCTATGTTGCAATAGTAGGGAGCAAAATAAGGAAAACATTTTTAAGAGTAAATTTTTACTTTAGTGTGTGTGAGTGTTCTTTTTCAAGTTTATGAAACTCAGTCAGTGATTTTTTTGTTCTAAACAAACTATTTTATCCTTAAATATAGCACAATTTAAAAAAAATAGTAAAAGCTGTGAGCACATGGCAATCCCAATTTTTTTTCACATTTTATCACTAGTAGAAGTGTTCTTTACAGAAGCAACAGTAATACAGATTAATATTTTTAAAAATAATTTCATTTCCTGTGTTCACCATAAATATAATTTTAGGAACAATAGGAAGAGTCACTGTTTTAGGACCATTTCCTAGTATGTAAAAGCAATATTGTTAGCGGATAAAGGACCAGTCTCCTGTTATGATTGCTGGTCACTACAAAATTCACTAATAGAAGAGGAAAATACATATAGTCAAGCAAGAATACTGAGTATTGTTCTTCTAGTCTAACCAGTTTGTACAGATCAGGAACCTTACTTCCTTAACCACCTTCTTGAAATGTAATTTTTTTAAAGGAATAAAATTGACAATATATAGTAGAACTTTAGGTGCTGTATTGTTATTGAACAAAAAAAATCATCTTATCTTTGGTATACATGTGATATAGTTTTCAGCTTAAATGTTTTTATGTTTATATAAAAGTTATTTTGATGTACTGTTGTCTTGTGATTACAAGCTAAGTAGGCTTAAATAGTTCATTGAATTATCTTGAAATCATATATATGATTGAACTTCTATTTTTTTTTTCTCCTTTGCAGGCTAACCTGGCAAAACAAGAAGGTCGCCTGAAAGTAGCTAACGCAGAAAAAGATAAAGCTCAGGCAGAATTAGATGAAAAGCAAGCTGAACTGGATAAAGTGCAGGCAAAGTTTGATGCAGCAATGAAGGAGAAAATGGTGAGATAAAAGTATTGTAGTCTTTCCAAAAATGCTTGTACAATATTGTTATGTAATTAGACTTTGCTGCAAACACACATTTACCTGACACCTTGAATAACATGGCTGAGATTCAGGTGTAATAGTAAGAGATTTAAGCCTATATCTTCTTCCTGCGAAGAGGAGCATATTAGATGCCCTGAAGTGTCAAATATGTTAATTTTATTGGTAAATATTAATAAAATATTTATTTTATTAAATCAGTAAAATAGTTATCATAAATATAAGAGGATGAAAAGTATAGAAAATAACTCCACCATTTTGCATTTGATGCTTAAGTAGGACATTTTTTTAATTTTAGGACTTAGAGGATGATGCAGAAACATGCAAAAGAAAGATGCAAGCAGCCTCTGCACTTATAGATGGACTGAGTGGTGAGAAAGTTAGGTGGACTCAGCAAAGCAAAGAATTTAAATCTCAAATTAAAAGGTATCAAATCCATTACAGAAAAACAAAAAAGAAAATGCTTGTAAAAACTGAAGTGTTGGTAAACAAGTTAGTAGCTTTAATTGTGGTATTTAATTTTCTTCCTGGAAATCTTAATATAGCAATGCAATCAAATGAACTACCCTGAAATTTGAATTTTCCGCCCATAAGTAAGAATACATGGATGCTGAGTACTAGTATTTCAGTTAAGAACAATACCTCTGATTTTGGAATTAGCTTCCAAAAAGATTATTACCAGGGCTGTTATGTATCTGTATTACAGCTGCTTCTGCAGTCCCCCCAATACTGTACATCCTTCTGATGTCACTGGGGAAGTGAAAACCTCAGATAAGCTCAGCTTCTGGAGAAGACTTATGTTACTACAAATTTGCTATGGGGAAAGTGGGCATTTCTGATGGGAGTTTCAATAGAACTAGGTTTGTATCCTTGATAAATACTGTATTTCAGACATATTTTTAAGAAATAAACCATTTTCTTAGCTCATTTATGAAAAAAAGAATAGCTGTCATTAGGGCTTTATTGTGTTGTAGGGGTGGAGATGGTGTTTTCATAAAATTTTACTCTTAAGTTTTGCCTCAAAAATGCTCTGGAAACAACTTTTTTTTATCTTATGCTTCAAAAGCTGGTTGTCTAAGTAATGAGAAATTGAATTTGTGCGCCACCTTTTAATGGTGATTTTTCCTCCTTTTCTAGACTTGTGGGAGATATATTGCTCTGCACAGGCTTTCTTTCATACTGTGGACCTTTTAATCAAGACTTCAGAAACCTTTTGCTTAAAGACTTATGGGAAACAGAGTTGAGAGAGCATAAAATCCCCTTTTCTGATGATTTGAACCTGATTTCTATGTTGGTAGACCAACCAACAGTAAGTTCTTGGTGCTTGGAGGGTTTAATTTGAATTTCTGTTAGCATATTCTACAACTGCTAGCCAGCATTATGCCTGCTTAGAGAAGAACTATAATCCCCAGTATTCCAAATATTGCTGTGCTGGGTAGTTCTGTGGTTTCCAAATGCTCCTGGCAATTTCCACTAAATCTTGGTGTAGTAATAGTGACAAAACCCAAGAGAAAGAGGTGATGCACAATAGAATTTCTCACCCCCTGCTGACCAACACCCAGTCAATCCCTAAACCATGATCAAGCCTCTTCTGAGTAGCTCCCCCAGTTTATATAGTGGAGATGGCATTCTGTGGTATGGAATATCCCTTGGGCTGTTCAGGTCAGCTGTCCTGGCCATGCTCCCTCCCAGCTCTTTGTGCACCTGCTCTCTCGCTGGCAGAGCACAGGACACTGAAAAACCCTTGCCTTGGGGTGAGCGCTACTGAGCAACAGCCAAAACATCAGGGTGCCAACATTATTCTCACACCAAAGCAGAAAATCACAGCACTGTACCATCTACTACTAAGAGAAAATTGACCTTTCTTTTGGCCAAAACCAAGACATTTCTAAAACAGTGGGTTTGGTTGTGATTTAAAATAGAATACACAAAGTCCTTTCATTCAATGTAAATGTATTTGAAATGGGCAAAGAGTGGGAAGTGCCAGAATCTTCAAGTTTCCTTTAGTAAACATTAATTCCCAAAAGCTCTCTTAGACTAGTTTTTACTTAATTTATCCCAATGCTTAATTTGTCTCTCAAGCTGTCTTTTAACATTCTTAGACTCTAAAATATACTTTTTGTGATTCTATACAGTTTAAAAAATCCATAAGAATAAAATTCTGGAAATATTTTTATACTTGCATGAATACTTCTTCAGCAGGTTGAGATATGCATTCCCTTTGATGTCCCTGTTACTTCTTAGAAAAATTTTAATTGAAGAAAAATTCCCATGATAATTTATTTCAAACTACTCCTTTTTCTTCATCTCTCTCTCTCTCTTTTTTTTTTTAATCTTTTTTCTTTAGATTAGTGAGTGGAACCTTCAGGGATTGCCTGGAGATCACCTCTCAATTCAGAATGGTATTATTGTCACTAAGGCATCAAGATACCCACTTTTAGTAGACCCACAAACTCAAGGAAAAGCATGGGTGATAAATAAAGAACAGGATAATGAATTACAGGTAAACAGTGTCTTAAAGGAAGGGTGTGTGCTCTATTATGCTCCTTCACACATTATTACTTTAGAAGGAGGTTGCATTTAAGTCAATGTGATCTGAGATAAGTTTAACATGTATGGAGACTGACAATTATGCATCGGCAGGGAACTTGAGAACAGCTGTAAATCCCACTCAAGGGCTTGGAAAAGACTATCCAACTTGTATGAGTTCTAGCAAAAAAGTATAAAAGTATTTTGTTCAAGATGGGTAGGCATGGTCCCAACACAAAAGAGGACAAAGAGGTGATAATTAAAAACAAAAGAGTATAATATGAAATTATTAAATGAGAGCAAATTGAGCGACTGTTAGTAACATTACAGATAAAGGCAGGATAAGTTACAGTTCTGAAAATGTAGGCAAAGTGCCTCAGTTGTTGCAACCCATAATTTAGGATCTGAGAGGATATTCATCATAAGGTGGTCACTACAAAAGGAAGTTGAGGAAATCCAGCTGAAGCCATACCCATGAAAAATTTGCCTATCCTAACATTACTGCAGTCTTCATAGCTCTTTTAGAAGTTAAGCCAATATGCTAAAATGCCTGCTCATAAAATATAATACAAAGATGTTCATGTGTCACTATTTGGATCACAAATTATTTTTTCCCGAATGATGTGACATGGCAAAAGGAAACTGCATTTTAAAACCCTTAGCCTGAATGCTGAGAAAACTCATATGTTCTGAATATCAATAAATTTTGGAGGGTTTATAATTAGTTAATTATGTAGCTTATTATTTTATGCATGCTTTTTAATAATTTCATATAGTATGAATTCCATTTCATGAAATATCAATCTGAATTCATAATATTGTAGCAGTGTTTCATTTTTTAGACTGAGTTCAGATTTCCAGAAGGAATTTCTCAGCACTTCAAAGCTAAAATTAGAAAATCTAGTCCTTGTAAGGACATAGAACAGAAAATTAAAGGCTAGGTGTCTCTGATTTCTAAAATATACATAACATCTTTAATATGCCATAAGCTGTATCAGTTTGATTTAGTACATTATTACTCTCATAATGAAGTCCTGAGGATTCAGTTACAGCCAGCCTTTTAATTAATCTTTTTGTGGTACTTTTCACTGTACACACAGAAGTATTTCTGCATAAATTGCTGCATGGTCAACATTTATAGCACCCGCTTTAAAATGCAATTAACAAAAACAATGAAAAAAATTTCCATGGTTAGGTCTGTGGTTTTCATGTAAGACTGTGAAGAAATGCTTTGTCCTTACAACAAATTTATAATTTGCTTTTTGAGGTAACAACTCTGAATGACAAGTACTTCCGGCAACACCTTGAAGACAGTCTTTCACTGGGGCGATCGCTCCTGATTGAAGATATAGAGGAAGAATTGGATCCAGTCCTTGATAATATATTAGAAAAAAATTTCATAAAATCTGGATCTGCTTTTAAGGTTAGTAATCAAACAAAAGAAATTGAAAAGGTAGCTAGCCTTGTGACAAATGTTATTTTATCATTGTTATAAACACCTAGGTAAACTCTGTATTCAGTGGAGACTTGTAAAGAATCAAACTGAACTAATAAAATATAAAAGACAGAGGCCTCAGCTGTGTAGTAAGTTAGCAAGTCTAAACTATGAGGGTTATTAACTGCCAGGGTTATTACTGAAGTTTCCAAACTGGAACCAATTATAAACTTATCTGATTGAATGCTTAAAATTCTTTCTACTGATTTCCAAGCAGTGCAAATATGCTTAAGGAAGTGGTTTGGTCCTACTCCTTTATAAGCCAGGTATTTGAAGACATCTTGGAGACTCAAAAGTTGGAGCCTCATTTGCCCCCTACTGTCCCATGGCAGATGATCTTTAAGGTCCCTTCCAACACCAACAATTCCATGATTCATGCTACAATATGCAGTGATCAGATTTCCTTGTGCACATGCAGCTGTTGAGTTAGACTGCTGTTTCAGAATATCTTAACTCTATAAAAAAATATTTTGAATACTTTGAATGAATTTTTACTTCATTTGGAAATATTCTTTGAAACCTGCTTAGTCTTAATAAAGATAAAATTTGTGTCCAGTAATTCCTGTTCCATTGTTGGATCACATAATTCCTTTTACCTTGGACATAAGAGAATGATGACTTCTACAAAGGTCAGCAGTTTCTACTACCTCTTCATTTGAGGTGTGCTTAGAAACCAAATGGTTCTGAAACTGTTAATCATAATCCACAGTGGAAATGATCCCTATATTTAACTGGAGGGAAATGCTACTTTTATAACATACTGTAACTTATACATTTGGTCATTGACTTTTATTTTCATGACAAATCTAAATTGTGAAATAGATTTCCTCTTTTTGGCACTTCAAATAGTGTAATTTTTTTTCTGCTCAATATTACTGAGTTTAATAAAGCTCATTTTCCTCTGTTTAATACTCTTTTAACTTGACCCACAGGTGAAAGTTGGTGATAAGGAAGTAGATGTTATGAATACATTTCGACTGTTCATTACTACAAAGCTACCTAATCCTTCTTTCACACCTGAAATTAATGCAAAAACATCAATTATTGATTTTACTGTTACAATGAAAGGACTTGAGAATCAGTTACTGAGAAGAGTAATACTCACTGAAAAACAGGTAAGTTAACATTACAAATAAATCATAGTGATTTTTTTTTCATTTAATTGGTTTTGGTATGTAGAAAATAAAAATTTTCAAATGGAAAAAAAAATGATATTAGCTATTTTCTAAAATTATATTCAGATTCAGTATAGACATTTCCAAATATCAAAAATGAATTGGGAGGCTCTTAATACATATATGACTGTTAGTACAACACAAACAATCAATTAGCTGAATTTAACATTGATAAGATAAATCACAAGATACTGAATAAACACTGCTTAAAAAAATTTGTTATTAAAAACATCTTTTAGATACCAAGAAAGGTAAAATGCACATTCCATGACTGGATCCAACTCTTCACCTCTATCTTCAATCACAAATCATTCACTTGAAAAATCAGAAACTGAATTTTAAGTATCTTTCATAAAAGTTGGAACCCATAAAATGTCATGCCATTTTCTTTTTTTTCAATAACAGGAACTAGAAGCAGAACGAATTAAACTCATGGAAGATGTAACTTCTAATAAGAGGAAGATGAAGGAACTGGAAGACAATCTTCTTTACAAACTAAGTGCAACCAAAGGTTATGTATCAAAATATTAATCAGATTAGGCAGATAAAACTAATTCACACTAGGTCTTTTCCTTACAGATTTTGGTTTATCCATCTAAGATTTAGTAAGAGAATGTACAATGGCAGGAGTATGGGGAACGTGAGGGATTTGGTGCTATATCATGCCACCATATGCAACTCAGGACACCTGAGCTAACACCTAAACAAGTTTTTTGAAATACATCAATATTTTTGAGAACTTTCTGCCCCTCAGATGAGATCAGGTATCTGACCATGGGCACATCTTTAATCCTTTAATGGAAATATAAATTGAATGGCCTGGCTTAAAATTGCTTTGAAACTCCTCTGCAGTACATTATGAGCCTGAACATGACCTCTTACTATCTCTGGTGGAAAAAGAATCTGGTAACAGAAAATCTGTGAGAAACTGCTGGAGATTCATGCATATTGTTGAATGATCATTTCCCTTAGGACCATAAGTCTTTTTTACTTTGAGAGTGACAATGAATAGACTTCAAAATAATTTAAATCATTTGTTGACTATGTAGACTGTGTGCATAAGATAGGTGACTTCTCTACTAGGTGTTGCAAAGCTGTTAGTATAAATACACTTAACATATTTGGAATGAATTTGATCAAATATGTTGGATGTAAAAATAATTTTTAGTATTACATATCCTGTCTGGTCTCTATTTTAAAAGCTTTCTGTAATTCAGTAAATAGTTTTATTTTTTAAAATCAATAATTCCTGTAATTTGGCCTTTTGTTTTATGTATAGATTTGGAGTGAAAATATCATTACAATCATATCCTAAACACCCAGTATTTTACTTTTCAGGTTCACTAGTGGATGATGAATCTTTAATTGGTGTCCTGCAAACAACGAAGCAAACAGCTGCTGAAATAGCTGTCAAGCTGTCTGTGGCAGCAGAAACTGAAGTGAAGATTAACACGGCTCAGGAGGAATATCGACCGGTTGCTACGCGTGGAAGCATCCTTTATTTCCTTCTTACACAAATGAGCATGGTCAACAATATGTATCAAACTTCACTGGCTCAGTTCTTGAAGCTGTTTGATCAATCTATAGCCAGGTAGGAAGACACAGATTTTTTCTATTATTCAGGTGTTTGCCTTTCCAATGTATTTGGTCTTTTTCATGTGGCTTCTTTGTGCTTTGTTTTCATGATTTAGGTCCAAGAAGTCTCCTGTGCCTCAGAAAAGAATCTCAAATATTATTGAATATCTTACTTTTGAAATTCACTCATATTCTGTTAGAGGCCTGTATGAAAACCACAAATTCCTCTTTACCCTCCTCCTGGCTTTAAAAATTGATATTGAGAGAGGACATGTGGAAAACAGAGAGTTTCAAACTCTCATTAGAGGTAAGTTTTAAAAATTGTTTTATGTGTAGAGCTAATTCAACTTTTTTAACTTTTATGCCATTTCAAAATCTTATTTCTTTGTCTACATGGTTTCTATCAACATTTCTGTGGGAACTGGGCTTGTTCAGCATGGCAAAGGGAAGTCTTAGAGAGCACCCAATAGTAATCTTCCCTGTGAAAAGGCCATTAATAATGCTAAGTTATCCTTTGCTATAAAATAAATGCTAAGTACACAAGAGTACAGTTAGTATCCTGGAGAAAATTACTTAGGTCAAAATATATAAATTAAAAAGAAATGTCAATTATCTCTTGACCCCTGGAATATCACGTATTTCATCAGAAAGTACATTTCATTCTGTCTTTTTATCCACAGGAGGTGCAGCTTTGGATCTACAGGCTTGCCCACCCAAACCAAGCCGCTGGATTCTTGATATGATATGGCTAAACCTAGTGGAATTGAACAAACTTCCACAATTTGAACAAATTTTGAACCAGGTGATATCTTCTAATTATCTTTTTAATGTTAATAACCAGTTTTGTCATCACAAAATTTATTTGTGTTTTGTTTCCACAAAAATACAGAATAACAGAATAGAGACAATTAGGAAGCAGGAATGGTGGTATGTTTATTTATCTTTAGGGTATTTGGTATCATAGTAATTGAGATAGAAAAAGGAGAGAAGGAACAGGAGCAAAGGAAAACAGAAGTCAATAAAAGAGAGATAGGATAAAAAGGTAGAAGTATCAGAAAGGCTCATAAAATTAATCTGAGTGTTAGGTTTAAAGTTACAATCTTTTTTTGTCTTGATTCTGGTGTATTTTTGCAAGTTTGCTGCTTGTTTTTACATACTGATTTCTGTTCCAAGGGTAACATTTTTATATGATGAAATGGCTACAAATGCCATGTTTTACATAGGTATGCATGAACTTACATGCACATAAGCTTGTGACATGTTCAATTTGGTTAATTTATTTTTCTTTTTTTAGTGCAGTTAAACCATTCCCTAAGCATTTCTTGTATCTAAGTGCTCCTTGTTAATCAGGCTGATAGCCAGGACAGCGAGTTCTCCTTGCTGTTATAGCATTGGCCAAGTCCATTTTGTGATGGCCCTGGAGGGTAGCAGACATTTTAGCTAAATGGTTACCTGCAAGTGGTCCTGGCTGCTTCTAAACCCTGGATCCGTACCAGTGCAGTTCTTCCAGTTTTTGGTTTCTTGAGTTATCAGAATATTAAGTTAGGAGAAAGGTGTAGAAGCTTCAGTTAGGTTGTTCACTCTGGGTTGTCAGGGCACCAGAATCCCATTTCTATAAAAGTCCTTTCACCAGGGCTTTTCTAGAATGTGTGCAAACAAAATTTTAGACTCTGAAATACTCAGTGACTGTTACCACAAAAGCTCTCCTTTTTAAGTTAATATTTTAGCACTGTCTTACTTTTGCCAGCTAGTAGCAAAGTTAAGAAGTGACAATTAAAATTATTTCAGTCATAGATAGAAATGGAATTTAGAAGGGTTACAACTAGGATATCAGTTAAAAAATCAAATATTGTGAAAACATCTTTTTAATACTTATTTTTATCCATTAGAAGTGCTGTTATATTTGATTAAGCATATAAAATACAACTGTATCATTATTTATTTAGATGAAAAAAAATTATTTAAAGTGATCAAAAAAGGACTGAGAATGGTATGCCCCATTCTCAAGAGGTCTCCCCCGCTTTTCTTTTTCTCATGCTAGTTTCAATTTAGTTTTCTCCTCTAAAAAAAATAAGTCCCAGAGGCCTAATTTAACATAGACATCTTTTGTTTTAAACCTTTGTCAGTACATTCCTTGTTCTTTTCCCAGTGGTCTGAGAATATTGCAGTAGCTGACCCTCCTCAGTCACTGCATTGAAGGCTCAGTTGCAATTTCAGTATGTTCTGCCCACCAGTACTCCTTGTCCCATTAGGTCAGGGGTTCTAAGAGGTGCCTTTATTGTGATCATATTTGTGGTCAGGTTTTTTCTTTCTCAAGCCAAAAGCTTGCTAGAATCTGCTACTTTTAATTTGTGATTCATTGGCTGGATAGACTGTACTGGGACAGATTTTTCCGGTCCTCTTCATATTTTGTGACCAAAAGGAATAAATTAATCAATCACAGTGTGTTCCTCTTGTGGTGTGGAATCCTCCTGCTAATTACTGATTTTTTTAAAGTAGATGCATGTGTTTGGGAAGGGAATGCATAAATAACTGACTGGCTTGAGAGTCTGCATCTTAACACTGATTGCAGCAATTGAATTAATATTATTTGTAGTATTTTAATAGCAATTCTCATGGCATGTGTCTTAAATGCTATAGGCAATGTTACTTGTAATATGTCCTAATATAATAATGGCCTCTCATTAAAAGCTACATTTGCAAGGGGATTTTACTGCAACTGAAATATATTTATTTGTGTGTTAATGCAATAAATTTAGATAGCTCACCATGATAAGCAATGGAAACACTGGTTTGATAAAGATGCCCCTGAGGAAGAAATTATCCCTAATGGATACAGTGATTCGCTTGACACCTTTCGCAAGCTTTTACTCATCAGGTGAGCATCTTCAGAAATTTTGGGAAATTACACAGTTGCAACACATCTCAACCTATAAGTATGCTCTTATCATAACAGTGTAATTTCAGTTATCTCTGGGTGACTTTAAATAGCAATTCACTCACATGAAATATGTTTTTATTCAATTACTTCAGGACTATTCTCTGCCATCTAAAGATACTTATAGAAAATATTTTTTATAGCTTTGCTTTTACGTCAGGAGAAATGCAAACAGGATTGCATAATGCAGCCTTCCTTGAGAAGCCCATGAAAATGTAGAATATTCCAGATAGTTTTCAATTTTTTAAAATTAAATTTCTTTTAAAATTAACCATTTTAAATACCTTTAAACAAGTATCAAAATATAAAATAAAAAAATAGAGAGATGGTGAAAATCCAAAATAAGTATTCAAAATCCCGTGTGAAAGGTGTGCTATAAATTAGATTTTTTTGCATCATGTAAGATCTCTAAGATCTTGGGATAAAATGGATTTCCCCAAAGAAGCATTCAGCTGCCTTATGCATGAGATCATATCTTATTCCATTCATTTTATACTTCCCAAGTGCTGTAAAAAATAAATCAGAGATACTAATGAAATACCCCAACAATATTATTTACTAGACTGTGATTTGTCTTTGGAGCTGATTCAACCTGTGCCATAAAAAAGGCTGAAATCTGATGGAAATACCATATTGTTTAATGCTCTACACCCTAAGAGGGAGGGAACCATCAAAGTCTGAAGCATTTAAATAATCTTCAAAACCTGAAGATTGTCAAAGTAATAGATTTTACCCAAAAGTAGTTTGTTTTTCCATGGGAAAAACACTCATCACCAGCACAAATACAATCCAGTGCAGAAGAATTGCATTTGTACCCTAAAAGGCTAAACAACCAAATTAATCATTGGCAGAGTTTTACTAAAGGGCAAAAAAAATCTTAACATTTTCCTCTTTGTGTTCTCAAATACAAAAGTTCTGTTTAAAATGAAGAACGTCCCAAACTAATGAAGGTGCCTAGAAGAGAAAATTCCAATGCAAATAGTTAAGGCAAAATTGTAAGCAACTGGAAAGTATCATAAATAGAGGGAAGACCATCAGCTCTGCCTGTTATTATGTCTGTAAAGACAAACCTAGAAACATATATACATGAATATGTGTGTATGTATGCATATATATAATGATTTTTAAAAATTCCTCTAATTGATAAAAATAAAATTTCTAATTTGAGTCTGATCTTGGAGGAAGAGGCAGTGAATTTATGTGTTTGTTTGTATTTTATTTTCTAGGTCTTGGTGTCCAGACCGAACACTTTCCCAGGCGAGGAAATATATTGCAAGTTCCTTGCATGAGAAATATACAGAGCCAGTTATTTTGAATTTAAGAAACACTTGGGAAGAAAGTGACATGCGAACACCTCTCATCTGTTTCTTGTCTATGGGATCAGACCCAACTGATCAGATTAATTCCTTGTCTCGGAAGCTTCATTTGGGTATGAAAGTAATTATTCATTGTCATATGTTAAGACACAGATGGGCAGTGTAAGTAATTTCAGAGATGTTTTTTCCTGAGAAGTATTTCTTGAGTTCTCTTGCACTACTGTTTGTTCCTGAAATACCATCTTAGAGATAAAATAATGTTCTAAATAGAAGACATTATGCTAAGAACCATTCTGTATGAAGTTGGACAGTAATTCAAGTATTTTTTTAATAAATTGTTATCATCCTTCCTGGTGATGATAACTTTTTAAATCCCTATCTTGTAAAGCAATTAATTATTATTTTAAAATTCTGTTATGGTGACAATGATATTTTCTTGTTTTAACTCAACTACAGGTAAATGAAAAATCAGCAGTCTGCTTTGAATATTACTTTATAACAAAAAAGAGCTACAAGAGCTACATTTGTATATTCTGGACTTTAATTCTACATTATGTGGAAGTTTTGAAAAAGTGTGGATACAAACTGAGTTGAGACTAGATCCTGTATATTCCTGACATTAGTCACATTAGTGTGTTCATAAATTCAGTTTTACATCTTTGCATTGTGTTTATCTACACTTTGAGATAAATCTCTGTTCGTATTTCAAATGCTCTGGTGTTGTTAAAATTTGGCACCAATTCACATTCACAGTCAACATTAGTCACAGTCTTTGGCTTCTGTAAGTATATTGTCTATGTGGATTTCAATGTTGTTATACAAAATGTCAATGTTTAGAAAATGTATACAATGTATGCAATATCAATGTTTAGAAAATGCTATATATTATTAGCATAATATGATGGTGAAGGGCTTTCATATGCTTTCATATTTATATATTTTTGCATTAAATTTATTTAATTGTGCTGTATTTATATCACTTGTTGTTGGGCTGAATTGAAATTCTTACTCAATAATGTAGGTTCATTAATCTTATATTGTCAAATATGTTATAGAATGTAGGACCATCTCAATGGGCCAAGGACAAGAGGTTCATGCACGCAAACTCGTAGAGGCGTCTATGGAACAGGTGGGGGAAAAACATTGCAACATAAGGTGATTGTTTGGTGTTCTTTTACACCCCTTTAGCATCCAGTCTACAATATTTTGAATTTTCATCTTACTATCAAGCATATCTCCAGGTGACCATGTCTTTTTGAATGTCTGAGTTTAAAAACATTTCTCTGTGGCATATATATGTGACAGTGGAGTCCAAGGCAATGCCTCTGCCAGCAGTGCTACTGAGCAGCTTCCCAAAAGCAGCACATTCCCTACTGATCACTACACTCTTGACAAAGGGTAGAAGGACACTGGGGCCTGGTCCTGTCCAGATCCCACTTCTTTATTGGAAATTTTTTTCATTTTTTCCCCTCCCATATAAGAGATACCTGGAAGTTGCATAGCTTCTACTGAATGAAACGGTGAGTGCACATGTATCTTAAAGTTGTAGATACAGAAGAATGTGCTTGCTTCTAATACTGTTTCACATTTTTCTTACAACACTGCTAGTGACAGGACCACTTACTCACCAGCACTTGGTGTATCTTCTTTGTTTCTTTAATTTTTTTGGCTTTGAGTCCCAAGCGTGTCTAAGACTTTCTAAACAATATGTAAGAATTTTTCTTTAGAGGTTGTTATGGCGGATGATATTTCCCAACAGTAAAACCATGAAAAACCTAAGTAGCAGCTACAGAGAGATAGTAATTGAAACTTCAAATACAATAGAAAAGTTTTAGTGCAAAGGGGGTACCTTCTGGTCAGCTGGCCACTTCAAGGAGTTGTGGACGGTCTTTCAAATGAAGACATACAGCCATAGTTGCCTGCAAGCTCAAAATATGGGATATCAGTCATATAACTGTACTTTGGAGGAGTAGAATATCTCCAGTAATAGAGAGCAGAACATGTATTGGCATATAGATGTACACCAATTTGGAAAAAGAGAAAAAAGAAATCTCTTTATAGCAAATGAAAATTTATAAGTGCACACATACATCTGGTATTTCTTTTTTTGTATGTCTAGAATGGTCACTGTAAACTCCCAGTTCATTGCAATGGTGAAAACTGGAGCATCCCTTCCTTTCTTTTGCCCTTAAATTGAAGCACAAGGACACTCAAAACAGCACTCCAGTAGAGCTACCAGTAACAATTTCTGAGCCACATGCCTTGGTGCTGAAGGGAGGAAAATGTGAACATCAGATTTGAAACTACTAAACAGAATTAGTGAATATGAAGACAAATACCTATTTGGCACCTCTGGCCAAGAGTACATAATATGATTAAAACTGCTGTGCTGTGTTACAGGAAGATAATTGTCAAAAACTCTGATTCATTTGGAAATGCATGAAATTGATTAAAGATCTCCCTCAGAAAAGTTGATCCTCATAAAAGAAGGAAAAAAACCACCTTCATTTTATCTTTTTTAAATATCCATCAATTCACCACAAATATGTCAATTATATTTTTTCACCAACAGTTACTGATGTTTTTTAAATGAGCTAAAACAAAATTGCTAAAATGAAATTACAAGCTGTAATGAAATCCACTGTCCATCACTGTTTAGAACTGATTAAATAATGTCCCATTTTAATATCAGGCTTCTAATTCATCAGGCTTCTAAAGTGATGCTAAAAATGTTGATAGGATTTAAATTCATAAACATAAGTTTAGGGAGACAATAATCTAACTAGAGCTTTCATGCTCAGTTTGAGAGATGAATAAGATCAAAATAAGTGGAGATGGAATTTCATGCAAATGCCTTTATTGCAGATAAACTAATTGGAGTTAAAAACTTTTAGAGTCTTATTACCACCTCTTTGCACTTATTTAGATTATATTATTAACAAATCAGTTTTTAAAAATACATATTCCTTAAATTTCAGCTGTTACTTTTCCACTCACAATCTTTTGGATCTGAGAACTGGATTGCTTATCACTGATGTTTTGCTGGGAGAGTACAGGAACCTCTTTTTGCCACTAGATAGCACTGATTCTTTACTTAGAATATTGAGCCTGGTTATGTTATTTTCATTGAGAAAAAGAGAATGTGGAAATAACTTTTGCACTAACTTATCCTATTTGCTTTATCTGTGCCAATATCCTATAATATCAAAAGAGAATATATATTTAGGAACAGAACAGAATTTAAAAAAAAAATTACATGGAAAACCAAATTTTATTCTTATATAGACAGCTGGCTTTAGCATTATAAATAACTTGTTCTTAATATTATACGGTAATAGTTGATATCCTTGTTTAGGGAGGCTGGGTGTTACTTCAGAATTGTCACCTTGGACTGGAGTTCATGGAAGAACTACTGGAGACACTTCTTACTGCTGAGATCCAGAATGACACATTTCGAGTTTGGATAACTACTGAGCAACATCTTAAATTCCCAATTACACTGCTACAGGTTTGTTCAAATATTTAATTCGGGTACTTAATGAAAATTATTCACATTAATTATGTAAATGGCAGTAAAAAAATAGAGGGGAAAAAACCAAGGAAAAAATGGACTTTTGTTACAATGTAGATATGTCAGTGTCAGTGATGGTTTTAATCAAGAGAAATTAAAGGTCTATGTTCAAAATCTTTGTGCCTAGTCTAGTATGACTGCAGAAGAGAAGGATTTGGAAAGACCTGTTTGTAGCCTTGCAGTACTTGAAGGGGCCCATAGGAAAGATGAGGACATTTTAGTATGCTGTGTTGCAACAGGTCAAGGGATTCTGGTTTTAAACTGAAGAAGGTTTTATTTAGATTAGCTATAAGTTTTTTACAGTGAGGGTGGTGAGGCACTGAGACAGGTGGCACCCAGAAAGGTATTGGATACTCCATCCCTGGAAATATTCAAGGTCAAGTTGAACAGGACTCTGAGCAACCTGATCTGTTTGAAGATGTCACTGATCTTCAGGGGGTTGGATTGGATGGCCTTTGAAAGGTCCTTTCCAACTTAAACTATTCTCTGATTCTGTGTACTCCTTTTATGCAGTTTAAGTACATATCAACTTCATTTCTACAAGGCTTCAGTTATTTGCATTTTATTTATAACTAGTAGTTGTGGCATTTTCATATGTTGCTATTTTTGTTTCGGTAAACAAATCCGATTTCTTTAAATTTTTCTTGTGACAGATTGCTATAAAGTTCACAAATGAACCTCCACAAGGTATACGTGCCGGACTGAAAAGAACATTTTCTGGAATCAGTCAGGATCTGTTAAATGTTAGCAACCTGCCTATGTGGAAACCTTTGCTTTACACTGTAGCTTTCCTGCATTCTACTGTTCAGGTATTTCTTAAAAGGTTTGCAAATAGTGGTGTAATATATGGAGTCATTCTAATAGAGTTTCCTGAAAAAACACATTCTGATATTTATTGTAGCATCATGCTGCAGGACTAAAGCTTTAATGGCTGTAATCTGTATTTCAAGGTTCATGATTATCTCTTTTTTTTTTTTAATGGCTTTTAAACAATTCTCATATAATGGGCATTTAGAATTTTTTTTTTTCTCATCTAACTTCAGCTGATCAAAAGTTAGTCATTGGGTATATGGGAAAAATTTCTCTCTGTAGTCTATAGAAATAGATAAGTATGCTGAAACAGAAAACCAGCTTATCTGTCACAGCTGTCTTTCTCTAAGAGTGAATATTTTTCTAGAGATATATCATTCTCTCCATTGATTTTAAAGGCAATCCAGATGCCTGATTTAGAGTAGCTATTTTCTAGATGGCTAAAATCAAATAACATTTTTCTAACATCTGTGCCAATGTTTTTTCTACATTAATTCCAGTGTGAGAACAAAGACATCTATACATTGTACTTTAAAGAGAAATAAGTTTTGAGATCACAATAAAGACTAATATTCTGAGCTCTCTGAATGTGCCTCCTTTTCACCAAGGATCTCAAAACAGTTACAAAACACTGTTTAAGCCTTAGGTTCTACCAAGCATCTTGTATTTTTTGGTATAGGCAGCTGGTGAGAGAAGGACAATTTTTGATATTCACTGTTACAGCATTCTGCATTGTTTTTCTTCTTCTACCCTTTTTAAACAGTGAAAAAGTTGTTCTGTGTACTGGCTCGGGATTATACTGTTCTTGTGGAACTACAAGATCTATGCTTATTCAACCCATCAGTATTTTCAAAAACTATTACAGCTATTCATCTATTAAGAAATTTTATGAATTGCCAACCAACAAGCAATATATACATTGTCCTGCCTTAAAAGTGACCAGGTCTTAATATCCTTTGGTGACAAGATCATGATGATAAATATAGCTTAAGATGTAATTCAAAAAACTTTGCAGGAAATCATTACACTTTTCTGCATGGTATTATTGGTTAATGCTGTCTCATCTGCTTATAAGCAGATGATGGTTCCCAACATTCTCATTGAAAAATAAAAGGTGGAGGGTTTTTTTCATTCTAGTTCTTTTTAAATATTGTAGCTAGGGTGCCTAAATGTTACTTCAGGTGTCAAAGACTGTCAGTGATTAGTGAGCCAGTAATATAAAATCTGATAAATATGGTATTACTTAGATAATTTTAAAATGTAATTTATTAATTTGATAAATGTCAGTGCTATTCATAAATTCTTGGATTAATTTGTTCTACATTCTGATAAAAAATCATTGAACAAATTAACTGAGATGACTTTAATATACTTGTGAAAAATCTAATAGTGCTAGATATTGAAAGGATTTGGGGTACAGAATATTTATTCTTTACTTTCATAGTTGAATATTTTCTGTTAATTTCCAAGTAGGCGGACAATAGTATATTTCAATAACGTAACGGTGGCAACCTTAACATAAAGTTATGAATTTTGAAAAAATGTAAATTAAAAAACTATATTGAAACAGTAAGACAGAAGTGGCAGTATAAAACTCTTTGGAAAACTGAGCATAAATATAGGAGCTTGAAAATTTTAAATATCATTAGTCGATAGTATATGTAAAAAGAAGAGAAAAACTGTACCATGCTAAATTAATTAATTGTTCAATATAAAAATCTCATTTTCTACACAGAAGTGTGGCATTGTAAACTTGTGACTTTCAAATTGATTATTAAATTTATTAATACGTTGTTTTTTTGCTTTTTCCATAAATATTTATCCCTTATGGAATAATTTAACTGTATTATTGATATGTTTGAGGCATACAGCTATTTCCTAGGCTACATTTCTTCTCCAGTTCAATTCTTTACTCCATTGGTATTGTTACTGAAATTTATTAAGGAAATAAAATTGTAAGTTGTTTCATAAATATATTTGGTTTTAATTTTTTCCTAAGGAGCGACGCAAGTTTGGACCTTTGGGTTGGAATATTCCCTATGAATTTAACTCGGCAGACTTTACAGCCAGCATTCAGTTTATAATTAATCACCTAAAAAAAATTGACATCAAGAAGGTGAATGCTAAAATCTTTATATAGTACATTTTAATGCTTTGAATGGCAGCAGAAATTGTTTTTTCCTCATGTTTATCATAATTTACTCATTGCTATTCATTTAGTGCCACTTCTAATGATCAAAGGTTGAGGTTCTCTGCAAGAAAATCAAGCTGAAATATTTTATGTGCTGTCATGCATGTAAAAATACGTATTTGTTAAGAACATTAAAATTTGTTTTTCTTTTTCACTGTACCCAAAATTAACAAGTCTGTATGTTATCTGTTTTGGAAAGGGAGCTAAAATATTTACCGAGTTTGATAGAGCAAATCAAACCTCTCTACAGCTACCATTAGATCTTCTACTGCTTAGCAGGGAATAGCCATTCCTTATGGAGCAGCACTCAGCCAAGAGAGAAAAATGAGAAATAGGAAGAAGGGGTGGCGTAGGGAGTATGGAATGTGGGGTAAGAAGAGAGGCAGTAGCAGCTGTGAGTGATTTTGGGTCAAACAAGTAATAATGAAATATATATATATGTGTGTGTATATATATATATATATATATATATATATATATATATATATATATATATATATATATATACACACACATATATATATATAAAATGAGATTTTACTTCTAGAGATCAAGGTATATGAGGAGTGGCTGAGGGACCTGGAGTGTTTAGCCTGGAGAAAGGAGGCTTGGGGTGACCTTGTCACTCTCTACACCTCCCTGAAAGGCGGTGTAGCCAGGTGGGGATCGGCCTCTTCTCCCAGGCAACCAGTGCCAGGACAAGAGGACATAGCCTCAAGCTGTGCCAGGGGAGGTTTAGGTTGAACATCAGGAGGATTTTCTTAGTGGAAGGGGTTGTCAAGCGTTGGAATGGACAGCCCAGGAAGGCTGTGGAGTAACTGTGCCTGTAGGTGTTGAAGAAACAACTGGACATGGCTCTTAGTGCCATGGTCTAAATTGGTGTTTGGTCAAAGATTGGATGCAATGATCTTAAAGGTCTTTTCCAATGTAAATGATCCTGTAATTCTGGATTTATAGTAGCAGGATCAAGCCCAACCCTTCTATAAAATGACAGAGCTGAGCTCAGTAATTACATTAGAAATAACCTATTGTTATATATAATTTTTTCAGTTTACGTTTCAGAATGAGTTTTAGATTGTATTTAAATTAAAATCTTCTTCTTACATATAATAACTGTAGTCTTTCATGTACTTTACTTGCATCCAGGGGATATCATGGAACACAGTACGCTACATGATTGGAGAAGTACAGTATGGAGGCCGAGTCACAGATGACTATGACAAACGTCTTCTTAATTGCTTTGCAAGGGTAGGAGATCTTGGAAATACAGTTATTTGTCATGCTTATTGGAGGCTGTAATACAGAAATCAGAAGGTCTTCTTTCTGCTGAATATGCATTTCACCAGTTTTCAAAGTAAAACAAATTTTTCAAAACATCATTCTTTGCCAGTGAGGATCTTCCCTTTGGTTCCTCTTTGGTGAGGAGCAGAAGCTTAAAAAGACTCACCTGGAGTCAAACTTAATAGACATAATTATTAACAATTTACATTTGTCTTAAAGTAAAATTAGATGCAGTAGCTGAAACAAGAACCCTAATCCTCCAAGAGTAAAAGTGAGGTTTAAAAGCCACCTAAGTGGCAAAATAATTGCTGTCTTTCTTTTTTCCCCATGGATTTTTCACAGGTATGGTTTAGTGAAAATATGTTTGACAGTGCTTTCTGCTTTTACACTGGCTATAAAATTCCAGTATGCAAAACTCTGGAACAGTACTTTGAATACATCCAGTCACTTCCTGCCATGGACACCCCAGAGGTGTTTGGTCTCCATCCTAATGCTGATATTACGTAAGTAGGTCTCAACATATTGAAAATGGAGAATGTTTCTTTTAGTATTTGGGAACAAATTCCTATCAAGTGTTTAAGTAAAGTATGTTTTGCATTGGAAATCTAGGATTCATGTGAATTTCACTGTTGAAGTGGAACACTTCCTGTGTATGTACATTGTTATAAATGCAGTATCTTCAGCTATGTTTTACACGTCCATTTAAAGCACTCTTATTACTTACTCCTCATGATTTTACTTTTTTTAATTGAAAACATTATGAAACTTTAATATGAACACATGATCGGTTGATCTATACAGTTCAACTAGAGAAAGTTTCTAGTATTGGCTTCTGTTTCAAGCAGTTTATTTTTCTGTGCACACTTGTTAAATGATTCTCTGGATTGTCATTTGGTTTACAAGCATGCCTTTTGGATGCAACTACAAACTTATGTTGCAGTTGGTCTGGCCATTTCCATTATTTAAAAGAGGCTTTTCAACTGCACCAAGTACTAGCTCCACTTAAAATTTTATCTTTGACTGAATTCACTCTTCCAGTCCAAACAATCTGTGTAACAGCTTGCCCTTTATTTCTTTGTAATATTATATGCCCTCTGAAAGGATATGAACATCATCATATGTTTTTCACTGAAGTTCTTAATAATTCTTCCATGAAATATTGCATTTTCCTATGCAGTATGTCCACATTCCACAGTTATTTTCTCTTCATCTAGCTATTTTTCTACCTTTAAATATTGAAATGCAAAGCTGCTGTGAAAACCTAACATCATCTAATATTTTTGGATGAAACAATAACTTCCCACAATTTTTCAGTGTCAAAGTTGACAGGCTGGTGCCATGTCAAGAGGCCTGTATTCTAGGTGTGCTGTGAGAAGAGTACACAGTCTTATTGTCAACTCCTACTAGCACATACCACTCTTAATATATGCTTGTGAAGAAAAGAATCTGAGAATAGATTCTGTTTCAAGTCATTCCCTGATACTTGCAAGACCTCCCTTCAGAAATGATTAAAGAAGAAAGACGAGCCAAGATTTAACAGAGAGCTAAACAAAGTCTTGAAGAGAGACATGCTGTAGATCCAAAATTAGGCTTGTAGGAGAGCTAATTTATAGGAGGAAATTTGAGACTAATACTCTTGGAGGAGCTGTAGTGAGTAGGAACAGCTCTCTGATTTCTCTTCAGTTCTCAGTTTTTCTTCCACTTGGTACTTCCACATATTCCTGTTACTTTAGCCCCTTTTTTTCTCCTGTAGATTTTGCCTTGTAGGTATTTCTTTAGAGTTTGGGAAAAATGTTCAATGGCTTAATGCTTTTTTCCATGTCTTATCATGGTCGTGTTATAAGCAACAATGCACAGCTGCTGTGTCTGAATTTCATCTTTGACGCACAGACCAAATGGATTAACATCCCATAGAGTATAAAATTCTATTCAAATTCTCCTTATAATATCTTACCAAGTCATCTCAGAGTATGCACAAGGCTAACTGCTAGGATTGAAACCCTGAGAGAGCCTACAGCTCTCCATGTTACTATTACTGAGGACAAGAAAAATCTTTTCTCTCACTAATTTACTGACGCAGTTTTACATTTCAGCCAAAAGCTCAATCTGTTGCTTACAATTGCAAGGCCTCAATGAATTTCAATGCTTTCATTTAGGATTAAGACCTGAAGACATTGAGAATGATTTTAACTTGCTGTATGAATCATAGGTTCTGCAAAGCCACATAGTTAACAGGTACCTGAGCAGCAAAGGAATATTCTGACAATCTTCTGCCAAAACCCCTTCCCAACTGGTTCCCTTCTAAAGCCTTAAATGTAGCTGGATTTTTGTTAAGCTATTGCAAGCTGATGAATGTAAGGTTTTGAACACCGTGCTGCAATAGATGTTGCTGTTTTCTATGAAAAGCTGAGGCAATGGTGCTGCCACATGCATTTTTTCTTAGTTTTCACTTCCAATGAAAATCCCTGAGGGCACATATTCCAGCTATCAAATAATGATAGTATGTTACGTCCAAATTCTTGAGAGAATACTCTTAATAATGTTTTTTGGAGCCTAGAATCCATAGAAAATTAATTTTCTTTTTTCATCTTATGACACAATTCACTTTACAATACTGTTTTGGGGGAAAAAAATATAAATACGTATTGAGCGCTATATCTTACATGCTTTAAGCAACACTGACACTATAAATGAGATTCGTTTAATGTTGCTGTATCTTCCTTTCTGGTTACTCTAGACTTGCTTAACAGTAATAGAGAAAAATAGATCCTTGTAAAGTGCAATTTCTCTCATCACAAAGCAGACATCTAAAATACATGAGCTGAATAGAGCAATCGAGACAAAGAGCTGCTATGGAGGCATCTACACATAAATATTTACATGTGATGAGGGTCAACCCACCACGTGCAACTGATTCCCTTCTCAGGAACATGGTACTTCCTCTACAGACTTCTGCATCTTTTTATTGTTATTGTTTGCATCTATACTTCATTTTATTTGCAATCTAAAGTAAAGTGAGGTTTTCCAAAGTCAAGAAAAATTTTGTTCCAGAGTGGTTTTTATGTTGAATATGTCCCAGTGGTATGTAAATGAAATTCTTTCTTGGTATTTTAACCTCACTTCCCCAGTGGAAAATTACTTTTAATTATGTAAAGACCAAGATACATATTTTTGTCTTTTCTATTTTTATTTACAAAAAAGTCTTGTTCAAAGAGTAATTATTATTTATGCAAGATTCACATAAATTCTCCTCTTCATAAGGTTCCTAGCTTGTTTCATTTAAGAAAGGAATATCATCAATCAGTATCACCTTTGATTCCATTCCTTTGATGCTGTTTCTCAAAAGCCATTCTCTCCTTTTCCCCAAAGTTTGCATACTGCCTTCTTTTTAAAACAGTTTCTATTCTTTTTTTTTTTTTTTTAGATTTAGAAAGACCATTTTTAAAATTCTGTAATTTATTATAATTTAATTGATGTAATAATCAGGGAACCCATACCTTCTATATAAAATAGTCTGACAAAAGATTTGGAAGAATGGTGCTTACAGTATGAAGAGGAAGGTTCACATATCTCTAATCACTACTTGTTAAATCAGCAAGACAAAAAGGAAAGGTTACAACCGCCAGTATGTCATCCAAATTACCAATAAAGCCATGAGTCCAAGAGAATTTTTATCTTTTCTGCTCATATGTGGTCTTGAATAAATCTTTCATTCTTTTAATGGGGCCATAAATTGAAAAAAAGCTTGAGAGTTTTGAGTCTGAAGTCAAGGGTTATGAAAATCCTTGAAAGCCCCCACCATTCCTACCTTTAGAAGCAGAAATTATATCCTCAGAGAAGCAAAATCCCGGTAGTATTTCTTCCATTTTTCTGATTTATAGTCTTTAAAATTGCATTCACACTTTTTTTTTTTTTTCTTCTGAAGTACTTTAGTATCTAGCTTCTCTGGTATTGTGACACTGTATCCAAAGCATCTTTAGGTGCTTTAGTTCACACATTCTATCCTTGGTTTCATGTCTTATATAATTATGTATGACAAAGTAATAGAAGGAGATGGGTATCATAGGAAAGTTGAAAAGTAATGCTGACATGCTAATCTATGCTTTGAATCAGTGTAAATGTATGTCCTGCATCACTCATTGATGTCTGTTCCTCATGTAGCTGATTCCATAAGGTAAAAGCAGGCACTGCTGACACTTCAGTACTTCAGGCTTTCTTTCTTATTTCCTCTCAAAGCTCTATGCCACTGGATAGCACTCCAACAAAAATACTCCTGTAATTATTCTGTTGAAGGACTGATGTGGTCTACCATCTTTCATTATCCAATGCCACACAAATTTCATTCACATTTTTGTATTGACTCAGAACATTAATTTGCATTAGCACTGCCCATGCTTCACTATGGAATAGAAGCTTTTTACCTGCAGTGCTGTAAATCTAGCAGGCCTTGTCATTAATCCTGAAACATCTGAAAGCAGAATGGATTTACTAATTATCAAAGGGGCAGCTTTCACAGTTATACCTCCACCTTTTCCTGTTTCTGCATTACACTTTTAAGAAGTAATTAAATGAGGCAAATATTCTTCCTTGTTACAAAACTTTTATTGCTTCTTCTCAACAAATAGCTCTTTAGAAGACATTAATCAGGAATATGCCCTTTCCTCAGAATCCCTGGTATCGTAGGTTTTTCTGCCACCTCACAATCTCAGCTTGTAGACCTCCTTCTTATCCCTGAATTAGGCACACAGCAAGTGTGTAACAGGGAAGAGGGAAGTTCATATTCTTTAAAACTTTGGTAAACCAAACCTTCATGATCAGTGTATTATGCAGTGTATTATGGTTGGTGCAGGATGCGAAGGAAAACAATTTTGTGCGAGTTTTGATTTGACTTCATGGCACACTGTTTTTTGTGTGTTCTACAAAGTTATCATTAACTATTGAAAAATTCTATGTAATTTATAGCATGTTCCTCATCCTCTCAGATACCAGAGAAATACATCAGCTGATGTTCTGGATACTATTACCAACATTCAGCCTAAAGAAAGTGCTGGAGGATCTGGAGAAACTCGTGAATCAGTTGTTTATCGTTTGGCTGAAGACATGCTAGAGAAACTTCCGCCAGATTACATACCTCATGAGGCAAGCTAACCTTAGTCATGTCCTACTGTTCTCTCTGTTGAGTTTTCCCACTACACATTCCAAAAAAGAAACGCCGAATTGTACAAAAGATCATATAAATAGTAGCAGATTCAAGTAAGGAACCAACACCCTTATTGCTACCAGCATGAATTAGTATGAAGTTTTTTTATCTAAAATCAAGACATCTAACAATTGGCCATGGAGATATGCTGGGGAGACTACGCTTGGATTTGCAAAGCTACTTGGGAAAACAGAAAAAAGTCAGTCTTGACATTTTGTGATAGCAGTCTCCTGGGCCTTCTGGGTGAAGTCCTGTTCTAGCAAAATCATGTGTAATTGGGTAGTATCAGACAAAAAGTAAAAACTGCAGCAGTTGCAAGGAGATAAGTGTTAGTTGAATAATACACAGATCTAATATTTACTTTTCTGAACACACAGGTAGTTAAAATGTTGCATACTAAAATGGCATTTCAATGATTTAGACTTAACTAAATTTCTTCTGTGCTTTTATAATTTAGGTAAAGGCTCGTTTAGTTAAAATGGGAGTACTAAACTCGATGAATATTTTTCTTCGTCAAGAAATTGACCGCATGCAGAGGGTGATCACAGTTGTCCGCACCAGTTTGAATGATCTGAAACTAGCCATAGATGGAACTATTGTTATGAGTGAGGCAAGTAAAGTGCTTCCACTACATATGGAATACTATGCTTTAAAATATTGATTTCTTTACTTTGAATATTATTTAATTCTTTCAGAATTTAAGAGATGCACTTGATAACATGTATGATGCTCGAATCCCTCAAGTATGGAAAAGAGTATCTTGGGAGTCCTCCACACTTGGCTTCTGGTTTACTGACCTTTTGGAGAGAAATACTCAATTATCTAATTGGATATTTCAAGGAAGACCAAAGGTGTTTTGGATAACTGGATTCTTTAATCCGCAAGGTAAGGCTACTGAAAAGACTTGAGTAGTAATGTATTGAATAGTAGTATTTCAATGGTTATGCTGCCAGCATGTGTCACAGGAGCCAAGATGGAAAATGGGTTCAATGTGCACTTACAGCCCAGAAAGCCAACCTTAGCCTAGGCTGCTGAATGGAGCGTGGCCAGCAGGGCAAGGGAGGTGGTTCTGCCCCTCTGCTCTGCTCTGCTCTGCTCTGGTGAGAGCCCACCTGCAGTGCTGCATCCAGCTCTGGGGCCCTCACAGAAAGGATGTGAACCTGCTGGAGCGGCTGAAGCAAAGGGCCATGGACACAATCAGAGGGCTGGAGCACCTCTCTTATGAAGGCAGGAAGAGAGAGTTGGGGCCATTCAGCCAGGGGGAAAAGGCTCTGGGGGTGACTTTATAGCACCTTCCAGTTCCTAGAGGGGGCTACAAGAGAGCTGGAGAGGGACTTTTCACAACTGCATTTAGTGATAGGACAAGGGAGGACAGATTTAAACTGAAAACGGGTAGGTTTAGAACTGATACTATAAAGAATTTTTTACTGTGAGGGCTTAAGGCATTGGAACAGATTGACAAAGGAAGTGTGGGTGCCCCATTCCTGGCAGTGTCTAAGACCAGGTTGGATTGAACTTGGTCTAGTGGAATTCTTTTTTTTTTTTTGTGTATGTGACCCTGACCATGGCAGATGAGTTGGAACTTGATGATTTTTTAAGGTCCCTTTCAACCCAAACATTCTATGTGATTCTATGGTTCTCTGATCTTTTAGTCTGACCCAAAGCCACAGTTTTTATATTACAAGAAGGAAAACATATGGTTAATAAATAAAACACTTAATCTTGCTGACTTATTGTACTATGATATTATACAACTTCTTAAGAAAGTATACTTAATAATATTGATACAGCTTTTAAAGAAAATACTATTTTTCTATGGTTTGAAGCTATTTAACTCATTCCAAACTGTAAGTTGCGAGCATGGAAGAGCTTTAATCTAGAGCAAGATGTTACAGTAGCAACAAAATGACTTTTTACAGTACAGTAAGAGCAATCACTCACTGGAACAACCTCTTCAGAGTCATGGTAGAGTCCCCACTTCTGGAGGTTTTCAAGATGTAATTGGACGGTGCTAGATAACCTCATCTAGTCTTCCCTTTCCAGTGAAAGGTTGGACCAGGTGAACTTCCCATGTCTCTTCCAATGTGGGCTATGAATGTGCAGTAGTACCACAATTTATAGCAGTTCTTTGTCTTTCACAAAGAATCATCAAAATGTATGTATCCATTTCACAGGTTATTTAATGAACAGTTTCTTCAAATCCATCAAAGATATGCTGTGAAGTACAAGTAAACATTATCTATCATTATCTGTTATAGCTTGATATTTTTACCATTTAGAGGAAAGAGGAGGTAAAACAAATTTTAACCATCTTCATGAATAAAAAAGGTATAAGGTGTTTGTTCCTAAGAGAATCTCCTTCAGCCTATACAACTACACATACAAAATTCTCATAAGAAACTTGTGTGTGAAACTTGTGTGTGTATGAGGGTTTTTTTTTAGTGTTTTTGTTGTAATTAGAACTAACCTCTGAAATTCTTGAATGTTATATGAGTTACCTTTGCTTTGTGATGCTTCTGTTCTTACTGGCCTTCTTACTGCCAGAACTGTAAAAACTAATACCAAAGTCTGATTTAGAGTCACTTTCAGAAACAACTGAGGTGCCTGGAGTACATCCAATTTATTATTAAAAGATGGTATTGGGATGCCAGTCAAAACATCATTTGTATACTAAGTGGCACAGCTAATAACCATACTGATCTCTGATAATTCAAAAGCAGAACTCACGGTGGTGTAAAAGAAGATAATGGACCACATTCTTTTGACAAATTAAAACATTTAGCCTAACGGGCAACCAACCTGAGACACAGATGGTCTTGAGCTTTATTATTGCTTCAACCTCTATGTTAAAAAACCCAACAGTAGTCCTTCAGCCAGAGAGAGGTTTGCTAAGTGCAAAATGTGTACTGTGGGTAGGGGTGAGGTGAGTATATTTGTAAGATCAGACTATATTTGTAATACTGCTCACCAGGAAAATCACTATTAAGAATGCAGTTCTCTTTAACTTCTCTTTCTTCCTCTTGAAGAAACAACCAGGTGTTTGGTACAGGTGTTTCTGTTTCTGTAGCTTTTTCCTTTATAACACATTCAAACCTCTTTGTTGCTCAGTCCTCTGTGCTTAAACTATTCAGCCCTTTGCATCTCAAACCTTTCCTATTTCAAATTTCTGTAAAGTCTGTTCAAAACAATACTCAAAAAATCACCTAACTTGCTGCTCAGTTATGTCATCCTTCACCTTAATTTCCATCTGACACCCTTTTTTCCCCTAACAAAACACACGTTTTTCATTCCTCATAGGCACTGCATTGAGTAGATTCCCCACACCCACATAGTGGTTTTATTATCATATTCAGACACATATTTTCTGTTTTCCATCAATGAAATTTATTCTACTTCTTTCATTTAAAACACCCCCTTCTTTTAGCTAAGTTGCCTTTACATAAACATCAGCTCGCACAATGGATAACTTGTTTGCCTTGAAATTCTCTCTTGAAAAGACACCTTTATCGTGGATCCTGTAGTTAATTGCCTTATGATAATTTGTTAGTCAGCGTCCTGACCAAATATTTCTTAATAGAAATTTAATAGAAGAAAAAAGTACATGCCATTTAAAAATATTTTTCTTGGTGTAATGCACAGTATACCACTTTTGTCACTTGTTCCTATTTTGGTCCCAAAGCAAAGTTTGCTATCATTAGTCAGGATGCTCCTTTTTTAATACAACTCTGTGTATCTGTCTGCAAGTTCAGCGCAGAACCATGCCAATAACTGAGCAATATTTTATTTTATAATGTGAGATAAATACTAAATGTCTGGCTTAATTTCTCAAGGATTCCTGACAGCAATGAAACAAGAAGCGACTCGAGCACATAAAGACTGGGCTTTGGATAAAGTTGCAGTACATAATGATGTGCTAAAGCTGACCAAGGAAGAAATCATATCACCTCCTTCTGTACGTATGACATGCAAAGATGTTTCAGTATTAATTTTGGTATTTAGTTTATATTATGTACCATTGAGTCGTTTTGGATTGATAGAGGAAAAAGTTACAACTCTCTTTGCCTTAATGCTTTTGCTCAGCATAGAAGCCAAACACTAAGTATGAAGATACTAATTAAGAAAAATATTTAGTTAAAAGAACTGTTTTCATTGTACCACCTGTTAATTTTTGGAATTTATAGTAAACTTTACATGAAACTTTGTAGTATATAGACTTTATTAAAGAATTTTTGTTGCCCTCCATTTCAGTAGCATTATCTTCTGAAAAAGGATTATATTATAATTTAAAATAAAATTGTTTGAAGAGATTCAATGTCAGATATTTTTTACTATAAAACATACACTTTTTTTAATGGTTTAAAAAAATTATTATGCTTTATGTGTTGTGATGTATCTGCTTACTCTTCCCACAGGAAGGAGTTTATATCTATGGGCTCTTCTTGGAAGGTGCAGGCTGGGACAAACGAAGAAGCATACTTGTTGAGTCTTCACCAAAGATTCTTTTTGTCCAGCTACCTGTGCTCCATATGTTTGCTGTTGATTCAACCAGACCTAGGGATCCCAGGCTCTATGTTTGTCCTCTTTACAAGAAGCCCAAGAGGACAGACTTGAACTTTATTACAGAGGTATTTTTGAAGACAGCAAAGTCTCCAGACCACTGGATTCTGAGAGGAGTGGCTCTTCTCTGTGACATCAAGTAAGCTGCTTTTCCTGCTATGGCAGAAGAGTATGTGGCTCCTGTAACAAACTAAATGTGTAATTCTTCTACTGCTCTTTATTTGGAGGCTACTTGTCATTATACTAGAAATTGCATTTCAGTCTTGGCTTACTGATGTTCTTTCTCTGCTGTCAGCAAATTCAGTTTGCCTTGGCTGTTTGTTGATAGTTTTGAAGTAAATCTTTCCAAATAAGTTCATTGCTTGTAGTCTTTGAAGTATGCATTATATTACTTTAAATGGATATTTGCTTTAAGAATGTCAAATAAAATGTTATTAAAACTTACAAAAATAAAAACTTTGCTTTTTTTATTCTTTCACATGTAGAACATATAGCTGGTGCTTCAGTGATGTTTGAGGACAACAAAATTTAAAATCTAGATTCTGCATGATACACACAATATATTCTGTGAGTCTGCAGGAAACTATATGACAAAAAATATATTTGATCCATAATTTTTGGATGGAAAGCTTTCTGGGAAAGCTTGGGCTTTCCCAGATCTCACTTGTTCTAGCTAAACTATCTAGATTAAGTAAAACTACACCAGGAATGTTTGTGTCTGGAATATCTGACAGAGGCAGCATGTTTTTTGTCCAGTTTAGCTGTGTGGGAACAGAAGTAGAACAGTTCCAACTACTAAATATGGATTTTTATTTTTTTTTTAATTAGAGAATCAGATTATTTTGCAAGTATAATTATTTTGTCTGCATTTCCTTGTAGCTCTAAAGTGTGGGTTGCAATCCATGAAATGACCCTCACAGCATTATTCTGTGATGATACTCAGGAATATCCTAACCATGAGTTTTCCAGATACAATTAGTATTAAACTAATTCTATTTATGTAATACTAAACAAGATATGCAGTCTACACTATCTCTTTAATAATATCCAAAAAGCTTCTTCCTTCAGAAACCTTTATTTGACAACACAGTTTTTCACTTACACCCCATGACTGGACTGTTTTTCCTTTTGCCATTCAAGAGTGTTCAAATGCATCTGCTGTGGAAAAGTGCAGCTACTCCTTGACAAAGTCGTGGGCATCTGTTGAGATGATAAAAGGCCCTTCCTCCTGCTGGAGTCCTTTGGTTTTCTATTGGAGGTCACCGTCCCGGGATATCCTCTTACAGAAAGTCCATGGCATAAAGGAAATAACAATACACAGACACAACATTATGAGCAGAGTAACAAAAAAGTGAGATCTCCAAATGCCATTAAGTAAAACATTTCTTCTCTCCCCTCTATAGATTTACTTAGATTCAAATACAAGAAACCTGCTGGTGTTGGATAACTTTTATGGCTTTTATGTATTTTTAGAAGTTGTGCCTACATCTGCACAAAAGGAAGAAAAAAATCTGACTTTCCAATTGCAAAAGATTTTTCCCCAAGTAATTACAATACTGATGTGACAACTTGTGGTGGGTTGACCATCAGCTAAGTACACATTGGCTTGCCCCACCCTGCCCTGCCCAAACAGAATGGGGCAAAGAATTGCAAGATCAGAAGCTGAAAAGAAGGGGGCCAAGATGAAGACAGTTTAATAAGTGAAGCAAAGCTGCACACACAAGAAAATTGAATTAAGGAATTTATTTTCTGCTTCCCACTGGTAGGCAGATGTTTAGATGTTTTCTGAGAAGAGCCTTAGCACACATAATGGTTACTTGGTAAAACAGATTAAATGAGAACAAATGTCCCTTATCCTAATTCTTTCTTGAAGTCTTTGGTGCTGAACATGACACCATGTTTAGGCAATATCCCTTTGGACAGTTTGGGTCAGTTGCCCTGGATTTTTTCCCTCCCATGTTCCTGCACGTGTCCAGTATACTCACTGCAGGGGCAGAGGGGAAAACAGTTTATATCCAAAAACCAACACAAGAACTACATGTATTCATTCCTAGATGTTTTTTTTCTGGTCTAGCCTTTTAGCTTAATTACAATGGAGAAACAGTGTGTAACCTTGAATGCCTCCACAGGTAGAAGATGTGCACTGACACATTACAAGTGAAAGCCTAAGTGAGAAATAGCAGGGAAAGTACAAATTAATGCGCTGAGTTACATAACTTACACTGCAGATGATTTTATTCTCCATCCAGTATAATAGCAAAAATAGAGATGAATAGTATATTGTTATCTCAGCTGTATCATTGCATCAGATTCTTGAGATCATCTCTTGCTTGTTTGTCAAGAGTCCAGTCGCCATTTCCCATCTTCTCTGAGGCTGTCTAGGGGTTTGTTCCATTCTCTTTCCTCAATATCATGCATTAGCTTGCTACTTTCAGGTTACAGTGAATGTTAATTTTCATAGAGCTTTTCAGTTAATTTATGGAAATAATCTATGTTTTGTGACAACAACAATCTACTATGTATTCAGAAGACTTTTTTTTGTCTCTGTATGCTTCAAGAATATTTATCAAGTATTTTCATGTCCTAGCCATACGTGAGATAGTATTCTTACACTTTATTTGTTTACAGCCAGCTCTTCAAACATCTAAAGAAGTGCACTTAATTACTTGAACTACAAGTCATTCCTCCCAGCTGTCATAATCTATAGGAATTCAAGATCTCAATTCAAGACTTTTCACTCCCAGGAATCCTCTATACCTCCAGAATATTGTAATAAGCAGTCAAATTCCTAAATTAACACAGTTTTTGTGTTTTTAAAAGTAACTAAACAAAGTTACTCTCTGAATGTTTTAATGTTGATTTTCTATTCAAGTTACTGCTGTTTAAGTTGTGAGACAGTGTTGTGGTGCCTAAACTGACAAAGAAAGGAACACCATGTCAGCAAAACACAAATATTTAACAGATGATCAAGAGAATACAAGTACTTGAAATATGACATTTAATTAGTCTCTATGAGAGAAGACCTAACTCACAAAGGTCTGTGTTTGAGAATGTAAAGAAGAACATGTCCAGAATTGGCTTAGAGAGTGCATTCACTGTGTGCATTTTTCTTTCCTCCCTTGGTGTCACCCAGAAGAATTTTCCTGCCCTTTTACTCTGATTTTCAGAGGTAATCCAAGCCAGTGAGATGAGGGAAGGCACTTCTATTCTTTCCTGCTGCTTTAGAATGGACACCTTAATTGGGAGCCATTGATCTGCTAGTACCTCAAGATACTCACTTTTCATAGAACCTTTTCTTCTTAGGTGAAGATTCATGAGAAGGCTGGAGCTTGGCAGTGTGATGAGATTTTATGTGACAGTGGCTAAGAAGTAACAAAAACTATGGAAAAGAGCTTGTGGGTGGCAGGAAGGGGAGGATTTATTTTCTGTCCAGGTTCCTAAATCTCACAAAACCACTGACTGGAATGAGCTTGTTTCAAGAAGGTAACATTTCAGCTAAGTTTTAACTTGAAAGATTTGTTAATTCCATAGAATCATTTTCTTCATCTACACCCTCTGTTTCTGCCTCTAGATTTGGGTCAGCTGTAATCAAAATTTGGTCAGAATAGTCATAGTTTATGCCACAACCCATCGTTTCTTATTCAGTCACCTCATTCACTGACCATATCTATTTTTAATATTTAAACTAATACATATTTTTTGAAAGTATTGAAGAACATCTGGCAGCAGTATATAAGTGTGTTTCTGTTGACACAAATACTGAAAATCAAATGTATGGAATGTGCAAGGTGCTGTTTTAAGTATATTGATATTTTTGTAGGAGTTGGTGCCTGTATCTGCATCACGCAAGCAGGATATTCCTGAGGTGAGTCTAATTTCATAAATGCCAAAACCCCATGTCTTTTCCAGTGATCAGCACTGCCTTCAGAGCACCAAGAGCCATGCATACATTAACTTTTAGAAATTCAGGAAAACTGTTAACTTAGCAATGGTCCATGATAAAGGTCAAATCCAGAGAAAAACTTTGCAACTAGAAATATGTAGGCACAGAGTTTGTGGTAATTGGGAGTGGGGCTGCAGCCCAGCCTCATCCCCAAAGGGCACAGCTGTGAGCAGCAGGTGAGCAGCATTGGAGGCAATGAGCCACGGAGTGCCCAGGGGCATTGACCAACCACAAAGGGAGCAGAGGGCGCACGGGTGCAGTGCAGGAACATGAGGGGTATAAAAGGCTGGGCTAAAGAACAAGAAGGGCTTTCTAAGGTGCTGTGATGTTACTCTGTATGGGTTGAAGCTTTCTGAAATTGTATGGTGATACCCTGTGTATTGTGGCTGTCTCAACTGTAATGCGTGCTGTGACAAATACCTGGTGGTTTTTATATAGCAGATATTAGCAAGGGTAAGTAAGGCACTGCGAACACATCTGACTCACTTCTATGCCTCTCTATTTCCATTACAATTTCTAATTTATTTGATATAACTCTATGCTGATAATATCACTGGGGACATCAGAATAGTCTCTGACTTACTGCATTGACTATTTAATAAAGGAATTACTCAACCAAGGTTTTAGTTAGTTAGATGACTAGTAATTAGGAATATCCAGGAATACAAGATCCAGCTTATCCAATTTCTGCTATCTTCACATTCCCAGGTGTCAAAAAGGATTAGTGATTGCATTCCACCAGTTAAAAAGTTAATTTTTAGGACTTTAATTCTTACCTTGCTGTTTGATCTAAAAATTTGCCTTAGATTCTTGTATCCTTTATAATGAAGCAAGATACTCTTCACACTATTCCTTTGAGATTTAGTCCTATCAAAATTATTTTATCATTTTTCCTGAATACTGAGATCTCATCCAAAATTCATCCTTAATCTCAGTGCCAACATTTACCTTAATTAACAGACAGTTATCAGTATTTCCCACCTAACTCTCATTCAGCTCCAGGGAGATGTCATTCCACCTTCTGAACATTAGGAAAACACTCTCTTTAATTATTTCCAGGACAAAATGACACACTTAAAGAATTTCCTCTTGGACTCCTTGCCTTTTCCCTCACCCCTGTCCCAACTCCTGGACTTTCCTCATGGATCTACAACTTCAAATGTCTTTCAATATCAACAGGCTGACTCCTTCAATTCACCTTATGCTTCATTTTCCCAAGTAATTGTGGCAGGATGCCTTAACAGGTAAACTGCAGCTTCCTGCATATGTTCACTCCTCAGTAGTTCCTCCTACTGGTGTTTATATGCTTATGCTTGATATTCAGGTTAGTTGAGTGGCTGATCAAGAGGTTAGCTGATTAAAATCCCAAATATTAATTTCTCAAAGTATGCTGGCTAATCCCAAAGTGGGGTTTCTGTGAACAGCCACTCAGAGACAGAATGATCATTTTTACAGACACAGTAATTCAGAGAACTGCATTCAACAGGGAACTGCCCTTTGTCCCTGCACCTTCAGGTGACCTGTGAGCAGGCTGCTGGATAGCAATGGAAATGAAGGATGGTTAGGGTTACCTTCTCTTTTTAGGGGAATGTTTATGATGTGATAAGCAACAGCCTCAAAGACATTGTGATGAGCAGTTTGTGATCTCCTTCTCACTGAGCACAAAAAGTCAAAATAGTGGAACGTAAATTGGCATGTAAATGGAAATGAAAGCTATTAAATTAGTATAATTACAATCTAGAGAATTTAATCCAAAGAGTACCCTTCTCTCTCTCTTTAGTCACAGCCATGGTAACACGTGGGAAATGCAAGAAGCAGGTTGCCAATTTCATTCATTCATGCAGGGACTATTTTGATAAGAAATGCCAGACCATGAAGTTTTATTTCTCAAGAGACACATCCTGTCCCTCTTCAAAAGACATTTTTATAATAAAATATATTAGATACTGCAGACAAGCAACTAAATGCTTGTCTTAGCATTTGGGAAGCATTTTACTGAGGGGACACAGGTCCTGCCCACGAGGCACCAAGCAGCAGAGTAGACAGAAGTTCTCTCCATCTTTTTGGGAAAGACCACTATTAGATCATTGCAAAATATGTACAAGGCAGTCTTCCTCTTCTGTACTGAGGTTTCCCTTGGTGGGAAAATATTGAATGGAGGCATTGCCAAATAATTTCCTCACAGAAAAAAAGCTACTACAACAAAAGAGGGAGATGGGAGAGAAATATTTCAGTTAATTTTACTTAATAAAAATAAGAAGACTTATCGTTTCTTCCTTTGTTCTGTGGGTCATAGCTTCTTATTTTCTTGTAAAAAACGAGGAGAGAAATTGAATTCTTTGCTGATAATTTCTTACCATTATTACTTCATCCTAGCAGCCCTCTGTAGTCCAAAACACTATTCTTAACACAGTTTTTTGAACAAGGTTTTTAATATGGAAGTTTTAAATAAGAGTCAGGAATTTTGATAAGAAATTCAAACTGTAATAAAAATTATTTTCTATTATATTACAAGACTGCAACTAGCTTTGACATTTCTAATTCTATAGTTCTAAGATTTTTAAATATAGGAATAACTGGATCATATTCAAAAATTGGCACAGTCATATGAATTCTTCAACAACATTTTAAGGAGACTATTTAAATCAATTTCTTCTTTATAAGACAGAGAACTGTATCGTATTGAGATTAAATACCCATCTAAATAATTCCCTCCATACAATCATTACACAGAATAAATTCCCCAAGGCAGCTAGACTCCAAAAGTAGATACAACTATTTCAGTTCATTATGTAGTTTACAAAACTTAAGTTAAAAAATATACATATTTGCACTCATTTCTTTGTTGTCATCAAGAAACTTATAGCCCAAAGTGCAGAAGCCATACTGTCTGACAGCTGAAAATGGAGTTGTCTGTTACTTACAACCACAGCCTTATGTCTGGAAAAGCAAGTGAGCAACAGATTATGTTCATTCATTCTGAGCTTGCATCTAGAATTATAGAAAGCTGGTTGATTTCAACCCCTGCATTCCAGCTCTGCAGAGCTGCCATGAGACGTTTCATGAACTGAGCACACTCTCCTACATGTGGGCAGGTAACTTAAGTAACAGAACAATTAGTACTTAAAAGAAATAAATTAAAATTACTGAGATTTAATGCAAAATGTGTATGATGGTCAGCAACCAGAAGAAATTCTCCTGCTTCCTCATGCCCTTGAAAAACATTTAGAACTTTTTTACAGCGATCTGTCACATAAGTATTTTGAATAGTCATGTTCTGATTCAAAATAAGATAATTTTGAGTTTTACTATGAAGTATAAATTAACCCAGAGTTCAGGTTTCAAGGTGCAATTAATGTAATTTACTGTCTCCAAAGATACTGAGGTATTTATAGCTCCAAGACTAAATGTGCTTTCTAAACACCAATGTGCTGTAATTGCAGTTGTGGCATATATGTTTGTAACTCCCATTTACATAATCCAGCTCACGGATACCTTCTTTCTTTTCCCAGGAGACCCACAGAAGGATTCCACTTAGATAAACTTTTATTTTGGTTAAGGTATTGATATGAGTTACAGCTCCACAAACATCATTCAAATTCAATGATTCAATGCTGAAATTCTTCTTCCTTTCCTAAGCACATATTTCAAATTTTTAAGTGATTTATTTGAGTTGCTTCATAGGTGCTTGTTCTCAGCTCAGACACTTTAACTTTTATTGAGCTTGGAAAGATCTTTACTGAAACTCCTCTTAGCTTTGTAGAGAAAAATCGAGCCAAAGCACATTCACTGCTGCAGCACACTACAGGTATAAAACACAACAGCAAATGGCTCTTGCCTTTCAGAGGCAAGTAGGCTGTACACTTGTACAGCCACTGTACAGGGCAGCCGCTCCCTCCAGTTTTCATTTAAAGCCTGAGTCTCAGAAAACAATTCTGCAGATGTCAGCAACTTCAAATACGTGTGTATAAGGTAGAAAGGAATAAAATTCCACTAAGAGTTCAGATCTATTTGCACTGAGATCCAAGAGTCCCAAACAAAGTTATTATGAAAGATGGTGTTTATAAAAGCTAGTAGTTACTGGTCATGGAGAAGCATGACGTGCATAACTTGCAGTTAAAGCTGATAATATTCCTCAGGATACAGCCCATGGCAGCTTAGGAAAATGTCTGCTACTCAGCACATGTCACAGTAGAAACACACAATTTCTCTGTGACACAGACTTTTCCTTTCAGAAGGTTTCAGAGACAAACCATTCAGTCTTGTGGGACAGGGTTGTTACTTTCTGCAACATACAAGTCCAGTGGTGGTAAATTTCAGATAGCAGAGAACCCAAACCCTTGAGAAGGCTTTATGTACTGCCTGCAGTAACATTTATGCCATCTCCACAGAAAGGGATTATCAAGGGAGATTACTGAAAGAGACACTGAACTTTTTCAAAATGCAGTTTTGCCCTCAAAACATAGTCAGTTACATTAGGATTGCTTTAATGGTCATAGAAGGACGCTAATCCCTATGTTGCAGTGTAACTGCACGGCAGCTCCTGCTTAATGCATGAGAGGTCTGGTCCAGATGGAAGGTAAAGGAACAAGAGAGCTGTTACCAAGTCCTGCATATTAAGCAGCATCTGAATTCCTTCAGCTACAGGAAAAGAAGTGCTTGCCTCAACAAACAAAATTCTGAAGTTGAACAAAGCTTCATCAACTCATTGCATTGTATTTTTCAAACTGAAAGGATCCCAGCTCCTTTCAAACTTGGATAGTGTCATTTTAATGATTCACTTACTTTCAAACTGTTCTTTTCTTGCATAATCACTGACACAAGACCAAGTTAAAATTTAATATTATTAAAAACATGAATAAATGTAACAAAAATCCAACAGACCCAGATTTGAGAGACAACTTTCAACAGTATTTCCCCACAAAAAATATTTTAATTTATTGAATAAATACTTTTCCATCTCTCCATTTGTCTTTTAATACAGTCAACAGGATTTGTTTAGTCTTGTGATAATAGCTTCTTAATGGCTACAGTGAAAATGCACCTGTCCAGAGTTTAATCTGATGTACTTAGCTTTTTCTTCTAGTCACATAGATAACACTAGTGTATGTGTTTTGTTAAGAGTATAGAAATTTGGTAAGAAAATAAATTCCCTTGTGTTCCAGCAGGTCCTCAGAGATCAGAGGGTTTGATTTCTGATTATAACAAACTTGGCCCCAAGTCTGGTCATGTTCAGTAGGAACTTCCATGAGTACAGGTTCACAAATACTGAAGTTTCAACCCTCTAAGTCTCGTTGTGGTGAATAGGAACTTGTGCAATCACAGATCCACGAATAGTGTGGTTTAGTGAAGGAATAGAAATCCAAATTCGAATTGAGGTTGATAAATTCACTTGATGCAATAGAGCTATTAATAGTAGCAATAATAATAACTGTGGGCAGAAGTTTATCAATAAAGATATCCTTGTTTGGGAGGAGGGAGAAGAGAGGAGAAGAGAGGAGAAGAGAGGAGAAGAGAGGAGAAGAGAGGAGAAGAGAGGAGCCCATCAGTGGTCTCCAAGGTCCTTGTCGGTCTTCTCCCTAACCAGATGACATTTCTACCCTGCTTGTACACAGCCCAGTCATAAGATTGGTATAAGATTGCACCCCTTTCCCTCCTTCTGTATATCCAGATCTAAGGGGGGAATTGAGAAATGTAGTCATGTATGCAGCAGCATGTACTTCACTGAGCTTATTAGCAAATGCAGAGTTTGCCTGTTAATATTTAAATGTCCCTTAGTTAAGGCAAGAGTGGGGGTTTTGGCCATGGTGTCTTTCAGAGTTCTTGTTATATAACTTTTCTCTATTCTATGCATTCTTTGGAGCCTAAACAGAACCATCCAATCCACACAGCACATCCTCCTTCAGCCAACTCATCCTTTCTTGGTATCAGCCACGCCCAGCTCCATCCACAAGGATAACGCAGAGGGTACACAGTGTACCCCAGGCTGTGATAGTTAAGCCATGGTCTGCCTGGCTGCTTGGTCATCATCCCCTGGTATGGTGTCATCATGCCTGAAGAGCTACCTGGGATCATTTCTGGATAGCAGAGTTCATCTTCAAAGTAACATTCCTGCTTCCGACAGGATATATATCGCCGTGGCAGCCCTGGTGAGGCTTCTCAATGGAGGCATGAGTCTACTAAGGTCTGGCAAAAGCAGCTGGCCCTCCTCTGCACACAGGCGCTGGGAATCATCTCTGGAGCAGAAGTCTTAACTGGAAAACTGAATTAATTAAGCCTGGTGCAGAAACGATAGAGAGCAGTAAAGATTGGCAAGTGAAATAGGTGCACCATGCTAAGGCTGGTGGTGCTATCCAGGTGGAAGAGGTTTCTTTCTCTTTATTTAAAGGTTTCTGTTGCCTGGCTTGAAGGTAGTGATTTTTAATTTTTTTTAATCATTATTTTATTTCATTTTAGAAAAGTTGAAGGAAATATATATTCTGCCTTCAGTCAACCAAACCACCATGGCAGATACTTTCTGTCTGGAGTCAGCTGTTGAGATGTAAGCACTGCCCTGGCAATTCACACTCTGAGGAATTTCATGATTTCATGATCGCACAGCATCGATGCTTCAACTAGTTACATTTCCAAAGCATCAGACGGATACTGTGTTGCATTTGAAATTAATACACATCATTAATATTTAAGCTATTAACTTGTTTATATTCTAGCGGCATCTAACTGACCAATGTGAAATATTTCCCCCACTTCCTGGTTCAATTTTCAGCTTTCCTTCTAGCTCTGATGGCTTTCTTCCAGATTCTGCTGTAGAATGTCACCAATTGTAGGTGCTTTAGTGCCGGTTTAGTTCTAGCAGTCAGTGCAAAGTGAATAAATAAGAACAGTAACGTGAATCTAGCACAAAGCGGATTCAGAGCCTTCTTTTGCTAGGAAAATAAGTATTATAAATCCTCAAGATTTACACATCATACTTCTGCCAGGACTGACCTGTGCCCCGTCTTCAACTTAGAAACCAAGCTCTGATCTGATCCGCATGCAGCTCTGCAAATTCAGGTTATAAATGGATAATTGCATTCACTATTATTAAACCCAATAAAACTTGGACGTCACCAACAGCATGAAGGTCACCAAAACGCTCAAGCCTGAAGAGATTCAGAGTAAAATAAAATATGAAGTTGAGAAGGTGGGGGACGGGATCGCAGCGGCGCTGCCTCCACTTTTTTCTTTCCCCTCCCCGACCCAATCCCCGGCGCTCCCGCCTCCCAGCACCGGCCCGTCCACCCTCGGCGGCTCGCATCTCCGTCGGGCGGGGCCGGGCCGGGCCGGGCCGGGCTGTACCTGGGCCGGCCCCTCCCCGCCTCCGCCGCCGCTACAAAAGCGGCCTCGGAGCGCCCGGCGCGGCCGCCGCCGCTCGCTGTGCCCGGCGCGGAGCCTCGGGAGCCGGAGCCTCGCCGGGTCCCCGCGCATGGGGGCCGCCCCCGGACATGCCCTCCTCGCCGCTCGGCTTCGCTCTGCTGCTGCTGGCGGCCGCGGGAAGGTCGCTCCCGGTGAGGCGGGTGAGTGAGTGCCGGCCCCTGCCCCGCGGCGCCGCCCCGGCCCGGCCCGGCCGGGCGCCCTCAGGGATCCCGCGGGGGCTGCGGGGCCGCCGTGCCCGCGGCTCCGGGAGCGCCTCGAAGAGAAGTCACAAGTTTCAAACCCGTCACTTTTCGGGCGCCCCCGCCGACACTTGCAGCACAGGCGGCCGCGGCAGGGCTGGAGCGCGGGGAATTCTCCGTGCGTGGAATTGTCCGTGCGGGGGTCCCGCGCAGGAGCCGCACGGGCGGCACCGCCGGGGGCTCGGCGGGCGGGCGGGGGCTTGGGGCGAGCGGAGCGGAGGAAGGAAGCGGAGACGCTGCTGCTGCTGCGAGGGTATTGCCCTGGAGGTAATGCTCCCCCCGGCATCAACCCACAGGAAATAACACGCGTGTCTGTAATGGCAAACAAACGCATTGCCGTGGGAAAACCGGAGCGGGGTCCTGGCGGCGGATGGCAGGGTCGGCTGTGACACAGCGTTGAGGGTGAGAAAGCAAAATATAAACCGTGTGAAAGGCAAGAGCAGGCAATGGGGAAAAGGGAGAGGACCAGGGAAGGGATGGTGGACGGAGAAGGTTGGCTGTGGTTTGGTGAACTGGGACAGCGAGGCAAGAGAGACTGATGGGGAGGGATGGAGGTTACAGCGTTGGGGTGGCAGCAGGAGGCTCTTGCTATAGGAAGAACAAGGATGGGCTCAAAGCTGGCATTGTGGGCTGCAGAGGTCAAGGAAAGGACAGTGTAACTGATGATGGATCAAATACACTGTCCAGTTTCTTTCCAGTTGCTAAAACCTTTTGAGGTTACAGATTTCTACAGTACAGGACTAAGAGGATCTGTTTAATACCAAACTGTGTATAAGCCTGTAGGGTTGTCTAGCGAATTGGCTTTTCTTGGTGGGTTTGTTTTACTTGCTATCTACTTCAGGCCCTTAAAGGTGCAACAGGCGCAATTTGCCGTAGGAAAAATTCCAATTCATTGTTAAGATGACCAAAGACTGAAACAGGGGCCCTGAGAGGTTGGGGAGCTTCCATTTGTGGAGGTATTTGGTATTTGACAGTCTAAATCCCTGAGCTACTTGGGCTTCAACCACAGAGCAAACTAATAGTGGAGCTGCCAACATTAGAGAATCTAAGTGAAGTATATTTCTGGGCCACGGGGCCTTCTTTACCTGGATGAAGAACTGGGAGCAGGTGAGAAGAAAGAGGCTTCCATGGCCTCAACACTATAACTTCAGTCTTGCAGTAAAACAAGTACTTTTATAGCCTTTTCTGACACTAGAGGGTCTTATCTGACAACTTCTCTAGAGCAGTGATTGTGCCTGTTGTGTGCTGAAAAACTGAATGAAGTGCTCTACTTGGTCATAAGCATACAGAAGTATGAGACTTCAGCTGAATTATTTTCTCGGGTTCAGTTTAGAATAGTGTTAAAGGTGGTATTTAAAGGAAACTGAAAAACAATCAATAGCAGGTAGTAAAACCTGTGAAAGACAGGTGTGAGAGGAAGGCAGAACGATGTGATACAGAGTTGAGGGAAGAAGAATTTATTGTGCTGTAATGTTTTACTTAGACTTTCTCTCCCTTCACCCCCTCAAACAAGTGAGGAAGGGAAGAAGAGAAAGCTAAGAATGTACGTAGAAGGAAGAAGAATTTTGGTCTGGAGTTTTTATCTGAGGTAGTGCCGCTTACATGCCGTCCTCTTAAATGCAGAGTGATGGGTAATTCCTAGGTCTGGATCTTCCCTACAGCATTGAGGGTAGTAAAGTGACCAAGAGCTGGTAGCACACGGCTGCATTGCAGAATCTCATTACTGATGACAGGCTTGTGTCCTTTCTCTGTTTGGCCTTGAGCAGTGGTGCCCTGCTGCTGAGAGAGCTGACCGGCAGCTGGCCACTGGTTCACTGCCATCCAGCCTCTCTTGGATTTGGATTTCAGATCCTGCTTTTTTGTGTAGTACTTTTGCTCAAAGGTTTGATAAGATAATCTCAAAGAAGTTGTTTAAATGTCAGTGAAGAGCACGAAAGATCTGTGCCACAGCTGTGACTTGGGAGCTCCTGTTCTTCAAACTACCCCTGCTTTTGTTTTTGAGGATAAATGGAAATAATAGAGAGAGTCTGAGTAGAAACAGACGAATTCAGTAGGAAGGCACAGATACTGTGTTCTCCTCACCTCTTGTTTCTGAAGTGCTCTGGTATGGGAATAGAAAAGCACATAGGTTAAGATCAACATATGAAGCAATAGGTAAGTATCAACCTTGAGTGTGGGGGGGTGTGTGTACGTATGCTACTGGTGCTCTCAGTTACTATTTTGTTACTGAGGCTTATTTAGCTACAGCAGCCAGCTGTTCTCCCGATCAGCAGCAGGACTTTGGTAGGTTGCAGGTGTTAGGGGCACGTTTAGTTGGTTACTGCTCATTGCTCACCCTTCTGAAGCCTGCTGTGGCTGCTTTCTAGTTCTGCATGCAGCATCTGCCTCTTTACCGTGGGTGTGTAGGATTGGATGTTTGTCTCCAGGAGGGCTTCTTTTGAATCCTGATAAGCTTAGAGGAGAAGATGCAGTGTGAGGGGGGAAGTTTCAAATGCCTTGTTAGTGTGCTGTACTCTGCCCTTGAGGGCATGGAGGTCCCCAAAGTGTTTGCATTCCCAGCCCAGGCTTGCAGGACCATGCCCATTTTGACTTCTTGTCTTCTTTTACATGCCCTAATGCTGAGAAAACTGAACTATGGTTCCTGACTACTACTGTCCAGTAGATCTGTGTTCTTTAGAAGTCATTAGGGTGGGAAAATGACTGTAGATAGAGCTTGTCTGAGAAACAGAAAGAGAAGTGAACCTATAAATTGGTGACTCCTTGCAGAAGTGAGGATGGTGAATTGGACTGCATGTTGGTTAGCTGGATAACCAAGGGGTTATTTTTACACCAACTGGGTGGAAATCCCTCCACTAGTAGGTTGCCTGGAGATTCTGACTTACTCCTTTTCTGCTCCCAAAAGCTTCACAGAACTGTTTTTTGGTCTTTTTTTGTTGCCTGCACTCTTAAAATCAATATATGCTAGACCAGCAGCACATACTGGCAGAGGTGTAGAAAGCAGTGGAGGAAAGGGTGGACAAGGTCTGACACTGGGCCATCTTGCTGTAGTTATTATTCAAGGATACTTGGCTAGCCTTTATGTAATGGGCTGCTTTCCCAGGAATATGGCCAGGTTCTTAAAAACTTAGTATTTGTAGGCTGTTTAAGTTCATTACTATGTTATTATGGTGTAAACTTAAATTAGATGATTGTATTATATAATTCAATGCAAATTAAATTGCTATCCTGAGTGTCTAAAACCTTTAAGTGTTCATAAAATAATGTGGGGGTTTTCTTGTTTGTTTTGTATAGAAAACTCTAATTTTTTGGAAACTCTATATAAAATACAGTGTGTGTGCTATAAAGCCAGATGGCCTAACACAGCAAATTTCATGATACAAATTAATAAGATACTTGTTACAATATCCCAAACATAACTATATTGGAAGGGGGTGTGGGGATGACACATGGCATTTTAGGCTTAAGGAGCCTAGGACAAGGGCACATGGTGACAGAGCAAGGGGGAATGGCTTCAGGCTAAAAGAAACTAGTTTTACATTAGATGGTTGGAAGAAATTCTTTACTGTGAGGATACGGAGGCACTGGAACAGGGCCTGAGAAGTTGTGGATGCCCCATCCCTGTCAGTGCTCAAGGCCAAGCTGGATGGAGCTTTGAGCAGCCTGGTCTAGTAGAAGGTGTCCCTGCCCATGCCAGAAGGATTGGAACTAGGTGGTCTTTAAAATCTCTTCCAACTCATGGTTCTGTGATCTCCAAGGGCCAAAGGAAAGGACTGTATTTCACACAACAGAACAGTGACTTGGCCCCCTTGGCATTGTTCGAAAGCTCTGATGTCTGTTCCAGGAAAGTTTAAGTTAGTGAAACAGCTCTTAAATCCTTCCCCCTACTTGTGTAGCTGTGACCACACCACCATCACTTCCCCATCCCCAACCTGGGAGACAATCTGAGAGTTTGGACAAAAGTATTTGAGGAAAAGCACAGACAGATATGGCTGGGCATGGAAGGGCAGATGTTATGGCTGCGCAAGCCCTCACGTAGCTCTCCTTTGTGAGAAGAACTTGTATTCTCAAAGTGAGATGGAAGTGATGGAGCTTTGCAAAACTAAACCTCCTGCTCTCTGAAAAATGTGGCTCTATAGCTGAGGTAAAGTTCAGTGAAACTGGGCCTGATATACAGAACATAAACAGTTGTCTGCCTTCTGTCAGATTCCTAAAGGTACTGGATCATATCCTGTTTCTGCGAGCCTGTGTAAATAGGGCTTTAATTTGCCGCATTGGTTGATTGCCAGTTATTTGAGAGGACACACCAGGAGCTGTTATCTCTGAAATCACAGGGCCTTCACTAGCTTTTAACTTGGAAATAGTCCTTTTCAAAACTGATTGTTTCCTTCTGCAGTGCTGTAGGGGAATGAAAGCTGTTACCATCTTCTTTCATGAGCAGCTTTTCCGTTTCTGTGATAAACCAGCGTATGTACTGCCACCAAGGCTGCCTGCTCAAGTTTCCTTGTACACTACATCAGTTCTATTAGTTTGTGTCTTAACAAAAGTGAGCGTACACAATAGCAGGTATGTCTCAGTTTTGAAAAAAAAATTGTCTGCAAAGTAGATAAGAGACCTTTTATTTAAGCTCTACAATGTTGTTTTCTTGTGAGCCCAAATTAAAACATCAGGCAGGAACTCATTTCATTAAATAAAACTTCCTAACCTCGCTACTGAAAAAAGACCGAGTTTGCTTGCATCCAATACTTCCCATTAGAAGAGGGATAAGGTAAGCAGTATCTAGGGATCTCTTGCTTGCCAAATAGAAGATAACCCCTTCAAATGTCATAGTTTCATATGCAGCAAATTTGAACTTCTGAAGGGTGCAAAAAAGTTTGGTGGTGGTGGCGGAATACTGTTCTTTGATGCCTTGTTTTGTTCGGTGTTGGAAACTGGTATTTGTGAATTTCAACATGCTGGGCTATGATTGCTGCATTCCAGTGATCCCTTGCCTTGGTGTGGATGTGGGGGAGCTTAGGAAATATGTGCCGAAGGACAAGAAACTGCCAAAAATGTTGCAGCAGCATCATGATCTGTTTGTGAGCATAAACGGGAAAAGCCCACTGCTTCCACTGCTGAAGGAATGTAGATGAGTCTACTCTTACTGATAGGGATATGGACCCATACAAAAGGAAACTCCCTGCACTTGATGGGGTCTTCAGTAAGCCTTAGAGGCAGTGTCCCAGGGATATAGTGTGGCACATCTTTGTGGAGGGGAACCTGATTAGATTTCTACCAGCTGTCCTCCCCTTGATCTTCATGGTCTTGTCTTCCCAAAGAGATGAACAACTGCCACTGCCTCTGATGTACATGAATGAATTGATTCAGGTTGCTGAAGTGGGGCCATGATAACATAAACAGCTCTTTCCCAAATGTTTACATGAAACCTTGTGAGCAGCCCCTGCCCCAAGGTCAAATACAGCTTCTTAATAGTCTTGTAAATACCGCAGTTATTGTATAGAGAAAACAGGGGCTTAATTTAATTGAATGAACTATCAAAAATATGGTAACTGTGTAGAGGAAATTGTAGTTTAGACATGTGAAAAAGAATATTTCCTTCAGCTGGTCATTTTACTGATTATGTTTTATTGCTATTTCACCGTAACTGATTGCTAATAGATTGCTGTATTAATGTAGTCTGGTATTGACTGCTATTTTTCTTGCAATTGATTGCATTTCGTTGTTAGTTCGCCTTCTCGCCATCTTTTTCCTCAGTTGTTTTATGCTGGTTTTTAGAATGACCGTATTTTTGTCTTGTGCTCCTCTGGTCACTGAGCTCATCTGCGTTCAACTGTTCTGTTCTTGCCTTGTCCCACTTGTGCACATGTCCTGCTGTTCTCCCAGTGCCTTCTCTGTAATTTCAGGACAATTTTTGAAACTTGCATTCTATTATTGATAGGTACTGTTTTACCCATGTGCTCTCTGCTGCGCTGTACAACAAGTTCAGGAAAAGGAACTTGCTTTCTAGTTGTGCCTTGGAAGCAGCTAAAGAGTTGGGACCTTTGTAGAAGAACCATTTTGCATGTATGAAACTATGAATCCTTTTAGCACAACTTAGAAGCTTGTGGCTCTTGTGGTGTCCTGCCTTTTTCTACTCCCTTCTGGATTTTTAGAGAACAAGTGAGCATGAGTTAGCTTGTCATTTAAATTTTGTTGTAATTGGGGCATATCTGCTCACATCTTACTGTTGTTCAGGCTCATTTTTCCCTCTCCCTTCTGTAAAACTGCGCTGCTTCTCTCCTTCTCCCCCATCTCCCCAGCTGCCCCTTCTCCCTGTGAAGCAGTTTCTTGGTTAGATTTAATGAGTTTAGGGCAAACAGGAAGGGGGGTGTGGGGTGTGTATATGGACACATATGCACAGGACAGTTTCTGAAGTCTTGCTCTTTTTAAGACTTTCATTTCTGACTAGGATGCTTTGGTAACTCCTCTGACGTCTGCAGTTCTGGTGCTGCTCAGTCTGGAAGCTCAATCACACTGAAAGGCAAACCAAATCAGGTAAACCAAAACACTTGTGTGAGCAGCCTGAGGGAGAGCAGTGCTGTCTATAAATCCTTCTCTAAATGGGAAGAATGGTGACCACTGAGACTTTTGCATTGAGTGTGTCTCTGGTGCAGGGCAGAAATGTATGGAACTCTCCTTTTACAGCACAGCATGGGGTTTTGGCAGCTGTTATGTGAGACTTGCTGTTATGTGTGGACAAACCAAAAGCAGACGAGAAGTTCAGCTGCCAGAAGAGCTGCTCTGGCTCTGCTTAGTGTGGGTATTTCTCTGGTGCTTTCAAAGGCCGTCCTGCTACCTGTGAGCACCATGTATGTGCTGAAGCAAGCTGAGAAATGGATGTCAAGCTTTAGCCTGATGTCTACCAAGCACTCAAGAGATATAGAGAAGTCATTCCAATGAAATGGATGGATTGTACCTCTTAAAACTAGGTTATTTCATGATATGTAGCAATTATCTTCCTTTTCCTCTGAGTTCTGCTAACAGTAAACTTTTATATATTATAGGAAACAACTGTATTGTTTCTTTTGCTAGTATTCCTACTCCCATTCTGCTCCATAGGAATCAGCCCTGCTCATGTTGTGACCATGTTCATCCTCATGTATTCTTTCGTTGTGAAAACTGTTTTTTTCTTTTTTTTTTTTTTTGCTTAAAGCATATTCCAGTTGTTCAATTGCAGCTCGACTCCTTTACAACTGAGTTTCAGAGAGTTTATTTCTTATGTAACTAGACTGAGTCAAATTTTGCATATGCTTATCTCTTTTAGCAATTCAGTCTTTTGTGACATCTGAAAGAAACTCTTATAGAATGAGTGTAATTGGACTTTATAACAATATAGGGTGGGACTGGGGGACATAAAGGGCAGATCACAAGTAGGTGACTTCTCAACTGCAGCAATGAGGCCACAGTTCTCTAAGAACCTTACAGCGCAAATAAATCAGAGGATTACTTCGTTACCTCTGATGGGTGTCAAAATCTGTGACCACCTTCAACAAAACACAAACAAATCAAAGTGAACTTGAAAATCACTCTAAAACAGAGCTGAACTTCTAAGGGATTCTAGAATATCTCTTTTTTAATTTGAAGTCTGCTGTGACTCTATAAGTCATTAGGAGGATAGTAGGTGAGGGGGTGGGGTATGTCCCTGCAATTGCAAAAATCTTATCACCAAGTCTTTAGTGTTTTTCAAGATGACATAGTCAGCTTTTTCTGGGGAGTAGAAAGGACCAAGGGTTTGTACTCAGTTAGATGGGGAGACTGTTTTTAACTCACTTGTTACATTTGAGGTCATGTATGCACAAAGCATACAGGAAAACATATGATGTTCATATTAGGAGGAGCCCTGGTGGATGTGGCTTAATACTTTGCTCTGTGCTGCAGTTCATCTCTAAAGCCCCAACACTGGGGAAGGTTTGGAGACATTAGAATAACTTTCCCTTGACTTCTGCCTAGTATGCTCCTGTGATGTTTGTCTCTTTCCTGGCTTTTCAGTGAGCACATGATAAATCCTAGGTGCAGAGTGCCATGGGTGTTGTCAGCACCCCAGCAGGTGTTTTTGCTCCCTTCTGTAACATTGCACATAAAGTAATGGCAGAGGACTTTCTCCCTTTGGTTGTTTTCTGCTTCTGCAGGGGCCTGGTAAAAATTCTGAAGCATGGACTTAATGTAACTACTAAGCTGTGGTGTGAAAAAGTACTTCTTGTTACCTTTCAAATCTTCTGGGAGAGACTGATGTGCCTGGTATCTGCAGCCCTCTTTCACAAGATCCATTTCCTGACATGCACAGGCTCCTGGAAATGCAGTAGCCTCTTCATAGATCTTCTTCAGGATGGAAATTGATGACTTTGTTTCTCCTCTGACGTGTCTAGAGTGTTGTACTGAAGAGTTGTTCTAAGAGTTGCTGTAAGTTGTTTTGCTATGTAGAAAGGGTTGCGTGTACAGAAGTATTGAGAAGTATCAGGTGTATTACTTTGTCCAGTTGGAGGGGGAAAACCGGGAAAATTAAAAGGCTTGGTTTATAGATTACATAATGTTCTATTCAACAACTACTTTATGAAATTATTAATTTACTCAACCTAATGTCATCTTTAATCAGGCTCAGAGTAGCTCCTTGAGAGCTGGAATAGGGTGGCGAAGTACCTGTCATGTTTGCAAAGTCCAGAAACATGTTGTCTTTGTGGCTGGCTATGACTTCTCTACAGACTGATCATTGTGCTGAAGAGGTCTGTACATAGAAATCCACTTTTTGTGCCTTTCAGAGAGAGTGAGAACATAAGTGTCAATGCTTGAATTTTTCACTCTGCTTCAGTATGTGAAATTGAATGGCAAGCATGAAGTGAGGGAAGCATCAATATCTAGGAGTGTAAGAGCCTGTCTCCTATGCCCCAAAATCATCAGAGGTGCTACTGCTGTTGTGGAGGGAGCCAGACCCTGTAAAGCACTTACACTTCTTCCTAAGTCACCTCTGAAAGGATATTGGTAGAGCTGTGGATGGGTTGCAAATAAGATATACAGCTATGTATCACTAGATCAGTGATAATCACTTGGGTCAGTCTCTATCTTCCTCCAGTCCTATTCCTCCCAAATAAAATTGTTCTACTGTACAAAGCATGTTATGCAGAATGAATTAAGCTTTTAGGTTTTATCCCTTGGGATGGGAAAATTAAAGGTGTAGTATTTAGTCTAAATTATTTGAAATAGCAGTTGGTTTTTCCTTTTGTCAGAGGCTGTGATGCTCTCTAATGTACTGCCCTTTTCATTACCATTTCTTAATCAAGACAAATTCATCAAGTACCATTTGAAATGCATCAGTCTAAGAATAACAAAAAGATCCCATTCCTTTTAAACTCAATGGCACTGCAGGCAGAGTACACTCTGGAGAAAATAAAAAAAGAGAATATAGGATGCTATTATGTGCTGTTTACAGTGACACTGTTATAAATTGCACAGCAAATAAATTAAGATGTGTTTGCAGTGGACTTCTTTCAAAAAGCCCTAAATCCTTAATATGTATGACCTCTCTAAATGAAATACAGAGCATCACAGATGGCGTGGATGGCTTTCAGATATAAAGGTAGTCAGAAACATCCTGTTCAAACAATATTTCAGAAAGTGAAATTCCAACACATTTATTGTTGTGATAGATGTCCTTTGAGCCTAGATTTTGGCAATCCTGTTTATTAGTTGAATTGAGTAAAAGTTGACACAGAAAGTTAAAAAACCTGCATTCAGTTGCACTCAGCTTTGTTCCCTATGGACTTTCAACGGGCAGCAATTTTATCTTTTAATTAACTACATTTAGAGGAGAAACTTGTACTAGAAGAAAACTGTAGAATAATAATTCTATAACTATTCAGTGTGCTCTGTATTTGTTCATTGCTCTTCGGGGATTAAGACACCTGGTGGTAATGAATGAGACTATTAAAGCTTTGTAAAATAAAACTGATTTTATTACTAATAAGATGTAATGATAAAGGAATGTTAGCTTAATAGTTTGAACTCTTTAACTTAATGGCCTTGCAATAGCAGAGATGGTTTTAAATTGCAGGAAACAAAGCTGGAGTTGGAAACTGCATTTCTTGATTTCTTACTTGTTTTGCTACCTAAATGTCATTGGAACCACAGAATGGCTGAGGTTGGAAGGAGGTTCAACCTTCTTGCTCAAGCAGGGCCACTTAGTTATTTATTTGTGTAAGGTAACGTCAATGCCAGTGGGTCACTGAGCTGTCAGAGCTCTGGATTTCCTGATCTGTTTTCCTACTTTTTGCTTATGCTGAATGATTGGTGGGTCATCCTATAATGGTTGAATGAAGCTTTTGTCTTGTTCCTTGCTCCTGCCTTCTTTTGCACTCTGCCACCATTCATCCATCTTAATTAGCTATAACCTGAATTTACTGTGGTATTTCACCAATCCAGGCTTTTTATTTGAGGTGAAAGCTCTAATAAGTCTCTATCCAGTAGACTTAAAATCACCTTGGATTGGACTCAAATAGACCTTTACACATCAACAATTAGACATTGGGTAAGAAAATAGGCAAATGAGTACACGGATTAATCTCTTCCCCTACATATTAATTCTAAAGGAAGCTCTTATATTAGTAGACTGTTAATTTTCTGTAAAAGAAGCCTTGTGTTAGTGGAGCTTTGACTTCTGCTTGGTTTTTGCAAAAGGGTGCCACAGACTTTTCAAATGTAAACAGCAGTCTATATTTGGACCTTTACTGTGATCTTCCAGGATGCTCTCCCTCCTTCTAGAAGGATGATAGAGAGGGATTTTGGAGTGGGGTTTTTTTGTTTGTTTTGGCTTGAGGGGTGTGTGTGGTCTATTGTAGGGAAACTGTTTGAAAACCCAGTCAGAATAAAATGTTTTTTAACAGAAAATTAATTCCTGTGTCAGGATGGGTGGGAGGTATGTACTTCCAGCTGCAGGAAGTAGTTGGGCTTCCCTTTGGGGATAGGACTCAAATTTCTTTATACAAGGAGAGGAGAATGTGGAGAGCAAGCTGTCCATCTTGTTGCTGCAGCAGTCCTGGTTAGTCAGAGCAGTCGAGGGAGAGATGCCATCCAAGGCAGTGGTTATTGGTGACAAGGAATCTGCCTGACTGTAACTTGGGGCTCACTCATAAGTTTTGTTTTTGGCTGATGCAGTGTTTGTGCTCTCAAATAAAGGCTTTCTTCCAGAACTAGAGAATGGTATAGTCAGGTGAGAAAAGAAGCAGAGGTGTCTCAAGATTTTTGTAGTCCCTCATTGTCTGGTGGAACATCGTGTACTGATGATGAGAAATGTCCAGATTTGGGCCTTGGGAAAGTGTTTCCTTTTTTCTTTAACTATCTTGCATGGAAAGATTTACAGTTTCAGACTCCTGTTATCTTGCTCTCTTCATTTTAGGGAGATTGAGTCAGGTGAGTAATGTTCCTGTGGTTTTACATATTATTATTGATTAGGGAAATGGATTGTAGTGTTGCCTTACATTTTGCATAGGAAGTAGGAGCTGTTGTCACTCTTGCTATTAGAAATGTGTGTGTGTGGAGATAATCCATTTGGTAAGATGACCCCTTCCAAATACCTCTTAGAGGGAAGGAGTAGTGTTTTCTTCTACATGCATTTAATTCACCAAGTCTGTGTTTGAATACTAATATGATGGGCGCCTTGGAAGGATCTGTAAGAGCTACAGAAAGCAGTAGAGGACAAATTGCTTTTTATATTGAGTCGAGGTTGAAGGACTGTGTTTGTCTGAAAATATTCTCAGTTCCTGTGTAATTGATTACTGGTGGAGAAGGGGTTACAGCTGCACAGAAGAGAACTTCATCAATGAGACTGTTTGTAGTATTAAACAGTACACTCTTCAGAGCCAGACACTTAATAACAAACCAAGCTGTCACTGGGTGCTACACATGGTACTGGGGAGCTTGAAGGCTGTAATACTGGGAGAACAAAGCTAATGTAAACATCGTTTATAGTTCATGAGGTTAACTTTCTACTTGCTCGAGCTTTCAATGATTAGTTTCTTTCATGTCTGTGTTTTGTATTGCCTGTTGTGTGTGGAGTTCTGAGGTTCAGCAGCGTGGTTCACAACTTTGCTTTATGCTTTGCAAGTTGTGTCTTTTCCTCTGTTGTCTTTGAAAATACTCTATAGTTTTTCTTTAACAGAAGGACTTGCAGTTCTCTTTAATTGTGACTTTGCCATTTTGGCTGAGCTGCTTAGCATAGTGCTTAACTAAAGCCTTAAAGAAAATTCACATTTTTGAGTAATTCATTAATATGCCTGTACTGTATGAGGAAGGAGAGAGAGCTTTGTACTGACAGATCAAGGAGAAACTAAATTTCCAGTTAGCATGCTGGAAAAAACTTGGATAAAAATATTGAATTCCAAATATTTTATCCCCAAGCTACATCTGATATGGCGATCTTTATGTTGATGATACTTTATGGCCTCTGGAGTTTTTTGGTTTGTTTTTAATTTATAGCTCTTCTTATTCTTCCCTCTTTTTTCTTTTTGGTCATGCTGGAAATATTTGGAGCAAAACCAAGTTGTGGAAAAAACAGATTTATTATATTGTCCAAAGTATCTGTATTCTGCTCAATGGACAGCTGGGATCAGCACAGAAGAAAAGTGTTATGTGAAAGACAGCATGGGCAGCAGACTATGTCACTGAGAAATGAGAAGATAATTTTATAGCAAATTTTGTACCAAGCTTGGAGCTCTGTCAAGTGTGGGATGACAATCAGCCGACATGGAAATACTCACTTTTCACTCCCATTGAGATCTAAATGCTTTGTGCTTATTTTGCAATGCTTATCTTTTATTTAGTTTTATGGTCCAAATTTGAAAATAAACTATTTGAACAGTCGAGAGAGTGTCAGCCTACTTTGGTCTTGACTAAATCATTTTCTCTTTAGCTGCCTTTTCCCTCTCATCTGTCTTTTCCTCCACCCTGGCGCCTTCTTAAGTTTTTGACCATTTCTGGTCCAAGGAATCTGACAAGAGAAATGTTCTGTGGGTTAGTGTCCTTTCCATTAAAAGTTCTGGTAGAAACAAAGCAGACAAGCTGGCCTGTCTGCTGTGTGTTTGTCCGCTTGCCCAAGCTGCTCATCCAGCGGGCCCCTCTAGGGAGCGTGTCCCAGCTCTGGCCAATGTTGTCTTCCTGTCCTCCATGTGGTGAGTTACTGCCTTTTTTGGCTGTGTTGTTTCCTCCCTTGAATTCCATGAAATGGATACTTCTGAACAACTTAGGATGGAGACTTTTGGAAAGTTCCTGCCACCCCCCCCCCCCACCCCAGTTTTTTATATAGTGATTATATAGGAGCCTGCAGAGCTCCTGGAGCCTCTCTGTGTTGTAGTGATGAGCATTTGTTTCTTTTGTTTTTAAAAAGCCAACAAAAATGCACTTTTGTCTATTTCGCCGCTCCTTTTTTAAACACTCTATATATCTGAATGATCTATCATTTTGGAGACAGGAATTGTAAAGGATTTAACCTCACTGTTGCTCATGTCAATAATTGGAGACTGTTGTATAAATGATGTTGCAGGAGGTTTTCATGGACAAGGACTTACTGCATCTGAATAAATTCTGGTTGCCAAAAAGGAGGAAGATGCATCTTAGTGACCGGAACAGAAGCTGTTCCTGCAGGCTGTTAGAACACAAGGTTTTCTATGTTTCTGCCATTTTGAGCCTGTTTTTGGAGCTGACCTTTCCTTTCTTTTCTACTTAATACTTTTAATTCTACCTGGGTGATAAGTGTTTTTACTTGTATAGAGATGTTTGAGCAGAAGTTTCACATACTGAGGCTTATTTACCTGTTTTAAATCTAAGTGTTTCAGTGAACTTTCTGCTGTCATAATCTACAATGCTGAAGCAAAAAAGATGCCTAGGGTGAAAAAGGACCTGTTGTCTGCAGTACAGCAGTGTGCTACTTTGGTAGCTGCAGGGAACAGATTTGTTTTTGTTGGGCAAGGTGTTCAGGCATGAAAGCTTTTACCAATCTCTAAAACCAGATGTGATCTACAGCCCTGATACTGCAGCACTTCCATCTACGGATTTTGACTTGTTTACCCAATTAATTCCTTCAAACTGGAAAAGTAGAAAAAAGAATGTAAGGTACCATCTGCAGCTGCAAAGCTGAAAGAGTAAAAATTGCGTGAAAGGAAAACATTATCATATAAAAAGCACAAGTATTTTTAACTTTGAAGAGGTAGTGATGCTGATAGTGTCCCCAATTCCTCCAGCTCTGCAGATGTCTTCTCAGAACTTAAACTGTTCTGGTAAGAAATGGAAGTGGTGGCTAAAATAACTGCAGTAGTTGAGTATAAGGAAAAGGTGAGGAAGCTGATGGCAACAAGTACAAACGAACAGTTTCAAAAATGCTAATGAAGATGAAACTGTCTAACAAGTCTGCATAATCTGAGGCTAAAGGACAACTGGCTCCTTTATCAGAAACCAACTTGCTGGCCATGGGATGGAGGAGCCTGGACTTCACTTTGCTGGGCTCCACAACAGTGTGGTGGTACATAATGGTAGCAGTCTATGAAAAATTCAATTTCTATTTGTTTTCAGTAGTAACTCTTAACTGTTTAATCTGATATGCATCCACCTGTTTTGTGAAAAGACTGAGAAGTTATTGAACCTCATAAATATTAACCAACCTGTTATCTTGGGAAAATTGAGTCAGATAGAATTTTTATTACTTCAGGCCCATCTTATTAATTAAAACTATTGTGACACACTTCATGTTTTGCAAGGTAGTTACTTTTAAGCAAAGTAATTTGAATGGTAAATTTAACTCAGACCAGAAAGAAGTGAAGAATTTGGTACTGCAGGTGACAAACCACAGTGGCAGCTAGCCTATGAATGCAGTGAATTCTTGGTTGCTTGGAGTCTTCAAGTCAAGATTAGATCTGTTTCTGAAGGGTATTTCTGGTCAAGCTGGCATGTATGAGGTGGATGCAGCAGTTGGCGAGAGGCTCTAGAGGGTGCTATGTGGGAAATTGATGAGTTTATCATGTGAGTCCTTTGGCCTCAAGGTCACTGTGGTTGCAAAAGGTGAAAAATCACAAGCTGTATGGCAGGGAGTGTAATTGAGGAACATTTAGGGGCTGTTTGTCCAATTGTTGAAGTCCTCAAGTCTTTGCTTCTTTTGAATAACACATTTGACTCCTAGCTTAACATTTTGGTTCTGGTAATTCATTTTATGTGCTATATAGGTTTTTACTTACTATTCACTTCTAAGATGGTGGATAATTAAGATTGGGAGCTGTGCTGCATTTGTTTCTGCTTCACAGCAACACTTAGCCCATCAAATATTCTTCCTGTTTAATTTTGCCTCTGAGAGTAAGGCTGTTTGGCTTGCAGTGCTGGTGATATGAATGAATCATAAGGCCCAAGGAGACAAGGGGAGTAAGGTGTGTGGAAGAAAATCACCACCTTTCTTTGGGCAGAGAGAAACCACTGTTTTCAACAACAGTGCTGCTTTAAATGCTGATAGTTATGCTATAAGATGACCCAGTACTTCAAAAGTACATTTTAAGGGTGGACTGAGATGAAAACATAAGTCTTGCAGAGCAGGTTCACTCAGAGGGAAAACTTTTCCTCTGAAAATACATGTCAAACCAAGCCTCTGCTATTTGAATTTCTAAGTTTTCTCTCTAGCATCTTCTCTGTGAATGTATTCTGTTCCTACAAGTGTTGTTTGATTTAAGGTTGGTGTCAGGGGGGGAAACGTGTAGCTGTGAAACTACTAACATGGAATGAGTTTAATTCCTTTAAGTGACCTATCCATTTTCAGCTTTATTACTGCATGGTCACTGCTTCCCTCAGTGCTGTTAAAATTGGAGCTGGATGGAGGGGAAGCTTTGTGCACAACTTCACCTTCCTCAAAATGAGTAATTTGGAGACTTGACTGGAGGGGTGGCTCTCTCTTCTGTATTTGCATTTATCCAGCTTACTTGAAGCTGGCTGCATGTTTTTCTTTGCTTGCCTTACCAAACTGCTTCTCCCTTGGGATTTATCCTGTCTCTTGCTTTCTAAAAACTGGTGTGCTTACTGCTTTAACAGCAATCTTCCTCTGCTGCTCACTTTCCCCTTGATTTTGAAGGTGTCCCCAAGGAAAAGTGACAAGAAATGGAAGTCCTGTCAGCTTTAACATCAACACAATTGTAGTTCACTTTTGTAGCTCAAACCACAATCCTCTTTAGCTGCAGACACCTTGGGGAGAGTAGGGGAAGGAAAGGAGGAGTGAGGTGGAGGCAGGCTGATATCTGTGGGGAGTTATGACTGTCTTTCAGGCTGGTTGCTGCCCACAGCAGACCTGCTGGACTGAAGGCTGTGCTGTCTGGCTGAAGTAAAGAAGTAAGATCCAGCCCCAGGGCTGGTGAGGATTGTGCACGAAGAGGATACACTGATTTCCCATGCATTGAGAAAATGGTCTAATGAGACCCCAATTGATGAAAAACTAAGTGTGCTAGAAGTGGCCTGAAGATGGGGTAGGGATAAACTTTTGAAAAAATTGAAGTTAGGTCTTGCCTCCGAGTTCCTCTCTTCTGCTGCTGTCTGGGGACAGAATCATTGTAGCTTGTGGGATTGTCTTGCGGAGGTAATGCATGGATCCTTTGCTACTGATGCAGCTTCAGCCAGAAATCCTGGCACTGACTGCACAAGAGGGACTGCATATTAGTATTTGAGTGTTTGGTATGCATGGTTAATTCAGCAGATTGGAGGAATAACCTGAGCTGACTCCTGTAGCAATAGGGTGGTTCATAAGTTGCTTTGCAGTCCTAGAGCAAGGAAAGTCTGTGATTCAGCTTGACCTGTCTGTACTTCTGTAGTCAGCTCCCGGGCTCAGAGGGATTGCAGGAAAGAGAAGTAAATCTCTTCTGGATGAATTTGTCAAGTGCTTTTACTTTTTTAGGATTTGGAAGGCAAACAGATGACGTCTGGAGAATGAGCTTCGCTGGCGGAACTTCTCCTGTATGCTCTGCTCTCAAATGTGTCCTAACTGTGGATGAAAGCACTGGCCATTTGTAAAGGTGCTGCATATAACTGCCTTGGCAGGGACAGGCTATACAGCAGATAATTTGGACAGTGAACCTTGAGCCACTGTGACAATGAGCTACTGAGGGAGTTAATTTGCATTTGTTAAAACCCAAATAAACTGCTGCCCTCAACTAGGACTGGTAAAAGCAATACAGATTTGATTGCATTCTACTCTGGCAATCTCTAAACGATAGTAGATGCAGAACCCATGAAATTGTAAACTGAAGTTTTTGGGTTTGTGTGTGGTGGTGTTATTTAAATAGCTTTGTGATGATTGTTTTTCTATTGAGTAATTTTTTTAACTGGAGAACTCTGTTTGTTTACAAATAAAGTGTAGGTGGGAATGCTTTCAGTGAGAAAAAGGGTTGTGAAGATTAGTGTGTCTGATTTATTTGGTTGGGTTTTTTTTGTTGTTGTTGTTGAACTGATTGTGGTGATGAGATGACAAATGGGTGACCAGTCTTACCAGTGTTAGAGGATTTGTGATCTTGGAAAAACTAGCTACACTTTGCACCACAGCTCTTTGAGAAGGGTGACTGTTAAATAGTCATTTGAAAAGCTGGGGGAGCTTAACTCTGTTGGGATATTTTGGTATGGAAAGTGGAAAGATTTAGAGTTTTTCCTTCCTGGTGAAAATACAGATTATTTACAATGAAGTGATGTTCATATGTTTTTCTGTGGTAACTTTTTTTAGCTTGGAAACTCAAATGTTGCAATTCCATGGCTTTGTGGAACTGCCAGCTCAGTCTGTCCCTCTGCTCAGCCAGCACTGGGAATGTCCAGTTGCTGGCTGGTACAGAGAAACCAATCAGTTATAAACATAAAGATCTTTTTAAATGCACTTGGTTCAGTATGTCCTAAAGAACCAGCTTAACTAATTGCATTGTAAACCTCAGCAAGAGGAGTCAGAAGTCCAGCTTTGGCAGATGATCTTTACTTTTTTTTGCTTGAGCAGCTTAGAGATGACTCAGTTGCCCAAATGTAGGCATCCAAAGCTGCTCAAAAATTTTACAGTATTCAAGACCCTGTGTGGGGGCTAATTGATATGATGTAGGATATAGGGGAATCCTGTTCCTCTCTATAGGTGTGGCAGGAGACGACATGAGGGATACATCAGTGTTAAAGGGAACTATAGGTACCTATGATCAGACATCTGAATTCCATCCTAAACTTCCTTGGCTTTTCCCAGTTGTATATATCCCTCATTTTTCTTCCATTCCATTTGATAGCACATGATTGTGATGTCCTTCAGGGATCTATAATGGGACCAATAATTTAAATATCTTTATTAGTGGATGTAGTGGGATTGAGTGCCCAAAACCCTTGGCAAGTTTGCAGGTGACACTAAGCTGAGTGGAACTGTTGTTGCACCGGAGGGAAGGGGGACCATCCAGAGGGACCTTGACAGGCTTGAGAAGTGGGCCCATGTTCAGCAAGGCCAAGTGTGAGGTCCTGCACCTGATCAAGAAAATCATCAGTATCCATACAGGCTTGGGAAAAATGGATTGAGAGCAGCCTTGCAGATAAGGACTTGGAGGTGCTGGTGGATGAGAGGCTGGACATGAGCTGGCAGTATGCACTCAAAGCCCAGAAACCCAGTTGTATCCTGGGCTGCTTCCAAAGCAGAGTGACCACCAGGGTGAGGGAAGGGATTTTCTCCCTGCTGTTCTTGTGAGATCCCGCCTGGAGTACTGCATCTAGCTCTGGGGTCCCCCAAAAATGAAAGAAATGGATCTGTTAGACTGGGTCTGGAAGAGGGCTCTGGAAGTGATCTGAGACTTCTGCAAGGAAAGGCTGAGAGCGCTCAGATAGATAGTTCAGCCTAGAGGAGAGAAGGTTCTGAGGGGACCTTATGTTGGCCTTTCAGTACTTAAATGGGACTTATAAGAAAGGTGGACAGAGACTTTTTACCAGGGCTTGTGGTGTCATAGGACAAGGTTTTAAACTAAAGCAGGGTAGAATGATTTTTAGATAGAAAGAAGAAATTACTTTGTATGAGAATTAGTATGGTGAACCACTGGAACAGGTTGCTCAAAGAAATTGTGGGTGTCCCATCCCAGGAAGCGTTCAAGGCCAAGTTAGATTGAGCTCTGAGCAACCTGATCTGTGTGAAAGGTGTCCCTGACCACTGCAGGGATATTAGAACTAGATGATCTTTAAATGTCTTTCAACCCAAATCATTCTATGATTCTGTGTTACTAATGAATGAAATGCTGAGTTGCTCTTCCAGTAGCCTAGGCTGAATTTGGTTTCTAAATCCGTGAGAATATACATGAAGTTCGGCTCATATTTTCAGCTTTATAGCTTCTGGTCCTCCTGTAGTGGTCTTCAGCTCTGACTTTGTTCATTTCTTGATGTTTTAGAGCCATAATCTTGTGTATCTTTCTAAAAATACATGCTAAACTATTATGTTTTGCTTGCCCTGTTGTATGACTGCATCAATAAAAGTCCTCTGCTAAAGAGCACTTCTAGATTTGCAATGCACAGTAAAATCTCCTTGTATAATAATGTAATTCTCATGAGTGCTGTACACTGTCTCCCACTAAAATTGTTGGATTGCTTTCTTCTCTCCAAGAGTTTTTGAGTTATAGTTGCTTTTGAATTTTGCATTTTTCTTGTGTCCCTCTGCATAGTTTCTCAGTAATTTTCTTCTGGCATTTTTGAGTGGCTCATGTAATACATCCTTGACAGGAACACTTACCAGGACAGATGAAAGACATTGTAATGAAAATAACATTTTCTGGTAACAGCTGCTGCCATCCTGAATGTGTTACTCCCTCAGCAGTGAGCATATGGATTCATGGGTCCTACAGTCACCCAAGACAAAAATCTTTCCAGCTTTGGGAAGTTCTTCATGGGACAAAAGAGTTCTGCAGGTAACTGTTCTTGTCCCAGGTCTGTCCATCACTGAAGACACAAACAATAGAAACTTGAACAGGTTGGCACCACATTTTCGGACTATCTTACTTGACCTACCGGAGTTTGATTTTATTTCTCTAGAAGGTGATGCTAAATTTTGTTGCATGCTGAAATATTAGGCTTTACTTTATTCCTTTTGTTTTGAAACTGTATACTATGCAAGTTGATTTAGGTCTTTAAAAGTTTGCTTTGACGTCTATGTCTCTGAATGCCAAATACTTTCTCTTGAGCCAGAAAATTACAGGGCCAAGAGATATTTTTCTCATTGAGATGCACCTTGTCAAAACAAAATTTTCAGGGTTGGGAAAACTTTTTTTTCAAAGCACGAATGAAAGATCCCAGGATGGACCTGGAGTGTTTGGTCCTGGAATGGAAGCCCTTGTGGTTAGGGCTGAACTGCCTGCCTGCTCAGACAGTTCATGTGTTTGGAATGATTGGTGGAACAATCAGCTGAACTGGGAGAAGCTCAAGAAATAGGAGTTTGTGCAGAAGTACCAAGAAATAGGAGTTTGCCTCAAATCAGTTTTGATTTTGTTCTTTAAAATGGCTTATCTGTGATTCTGTGCAGAAGCATTCTGCATTTCTAGACCTTTAGGAGATGCCTGTGCTTATTCTTTTTTCCTGAATCTAGTAAGAACAGATCTTAAGAATGGAGGAGATGGGGGATGGGATGGTGGTGATAAGTGTCCTTATAGGTGCTATTATGGGCTGCTGTATGATTGAGGCCAGCCAAACCTTCCTTCCTTCCTTAGCTGGTGCAGGTATATAAACGGGAAAAGAAAAAGGAGGGAAGGCCAGGATGAGGCACTGTGTGGTGTGGTGGTCTTCTTCAGCTGAGAGAGAGGAATGCTGAGATTCAGCCACTGGTTTAAAACAAGCAAAAAGAACAACAGCAACAAACACCACCAAAAGAGAAAGAAATCTGGGCTAAGCAGATCTGAAGAGGCAGACAGAGGAATGTCTTTTCTGTGTGTTGATCATATGTATCTAATGAGTGCTTCCTCTTGCAGCTGTGAGTTCAAAAGCTTGATGTCATGGAACTAGAAGTCAGTGACAGAACAGAGGGCTTTCCATGCTTGGACAGATGGTGAAACACTGTTCTCAAGATTTGCCTTTATCGAAGTCCTGAGACTTTTTGTTTTTCTTCAAGGACTTAAAAGTACCAAGCTGCTGCAGCCTAAGGGCAAGAACAGCTGGCAGGTGTCACCAGGGAGTTTCTCCCTGAATGCAGTAGCTCCTTTTGAGGGAACTAATTTTTTTGCTTTTCAGTAGCAAGGAGGGTGCTGAACGATTTCTTTTTCTGACGGTCCTGAGCTTCTGAAATAATTGGTACATTAGTAACTAAGGAATCAGAAGCATTTACAGGAAAAGCTCCTAGAAGCTGGCTTCCCTCTCAAAGATAAGTTGTTTTGATCCTGTTTGTTTTTTCTGAAGGATGAGGAATTTGTACAGAGTGATCCAGCCACTGATGAAATATTTTGTAAAATATGAGTTGGGAAGCATAATTAATATTATATCATCTGATCAGTCAAGCAGCCCTACAGAAGGGACTGAGAGTAATGACTTTATCTCAGAGGGTCACTTAGTGTTGCATAATGTCAAATGACTACATTAAACTCGATACTGGGCAACGTAATGTGGGAAGAGAATGTGATAAATACAGAAATTTAGGGAATGTCAGTCCTGAAGTATGATCTAATTTATCATCTCTTTGAAAGGGTACCTTTAATGATACTTCTTTTGAATTATCTTTAGTAGAGACATCATTTTTGATATACCTTTTCCTCCTTTGACATAGCTTCAATTCTTAAAGGAGAGTAACTGGACTGTGAGATGTTGCACATAATGGATTTAGATTAACTTCTTATGCAGAAGTTGAACTAAGTAGTTACAAAATTGGGTTGAGTGTCATCTCTTTGGGAGAGTGAGGGTTGAGCAATAAAGCCTTCTCCCACACTAATACACTTCCAGAATGCTTCTTGAAGATGCAAACACATTGTACTTGAAGGACTGATCCTCAGCGGGATTGTTTTATCATGGGGTGAACAGTGAGTCAAAGGGCTCTGTTAATAGCAAGTTCCGTACAGTACATTTCAGTAAAGCTTTGGATACTGTCTCTCATGGGATCCTTCTGGACAAAATGTCCAGCACACAATTGGATAAACACATCATATAATGGGTGAGCAACTGGTTCATGGGTCAGGCACAAAGGGTTACAGGGAATGGGCTGGCATCCAGCTGGAGACCTGGCACTAGTAGGTTCTGCAGGGTTTTACCTTAGACTCTTCAACAACTTCAAAAACAACTTGGACGCGGGACTGGAAGGGATACTAAGCAAGTTTGCAGACAGTACAAAACTGGGAGGAGCTGTTGACTCACTTGAAGTCAGAGAGGCCCTGCAGAGAGACCTCGACACACCAGAGGGCTGGGCAATCACCAACCATGTGCAGTTCAACAAGGGAAAGTGCCGGATTCTGCACCTGGAATGGGGAAACCCTGGATTTGGGACAGACTGGGGAATGAGATGCTGGAAAGCAGTGGCACAGAGAGGAACCTGGGGCTCCTGGTTGATAGCAAGTTGAAGTGGAGTCAGGAGTGTCCTGGCAGCCAGGAGGGCCAAGCATGTCCTGGGAGCATCAGGCACAGCATTGCTGGCCAGACCAGGGTGGGGATTGTCCAACTCTGCTCTGGTGTACTGATGCAAACCTATAGCTTATGTGACCTAAGTGATGATTTGTTAACAGCAGAAAAAATGTCATGAGTCAGAACAAGAATAAGGCTTGTAATGTGTAGTCTTCACTTATCTCGGGCTTTGTTGCTGTGCTGATCCTGAGCAGAGTAGCCTTGAAATAATGTCTTCCTTTGGGCTTTTCAAAAAAGGGCTGTGAAGTTTAAAAGTAACTCACCAGTGCCTTTCTGAGCTAAAAGGCAGTACATATAATCTGAATCCTCCTCTCCTGAGGTCGATATCCCAGCATTACTATCCAAGGGAAGAATCCCAAGGCTGTGCCAAATTGTTGTTCAATGCTAGGTTCCTTATTGTTTGCTTTTGAAGATTAAGATTAGCAATTTGGAAATTGCAGTGGTTGTAATGTTACGTGTGAGCCTTCAGCAGCAAGTTAAAGTCTTGGTTGTTATACAGCAGTATTAAAAACATGAAAAAGTTGTAGCGTAAGTGGTCCAGTTTAAAAACAGACAAGCAAAGACAAAAAAAAAATCAATGTAAGGAGGAATTTCTCATTCTGTTGCATGTGAGACCTTATATGCAGTGGTGGGAGAAGAGAGAAGATAAACCCAGGGGATCACCAGTTGCTTCTGAAGCACTGAGAACTCTCCACTTTAATTCCATTTCATGCTACATTTTGTCTGGGGGTTTTATACCCTGTGTGCTCAGATTTCACTGTATTAGAATATTGCTTTTGTGGCATTGATCACCTTGGATCTGTGTGGGTGCTGCTTTTTGTTTCAGCAGGAATAGTTTCAAAGATGTTGAAAAGTGATTAGAATGGGTACTTTTACAGTATGACCTGTGAAGACAAATGATGGCTACAGAAAGGGGCTTTCCTATGAAGGTGATAAGGATTTGTAAAGAATTCTGACTTCAGACTGTTAAATGTGCTAATTTGGAGTGTGCTCACGAGAGATTAATTGCACTAATTGTATGCATACACTGAGAGGCTCCAGTCTGTCCTCTTGACTGTCCTATTTTTTCTCCCTTTGTTTCATGCTCCTTAGGCTGTACCATCACTCACCTCCTTGATGTCTTTCATCCATTCATGCCTTTTAGCTTCTCCACCTTAACCAGTCAGCTGTGCTTCCATCTTCTCCTCTGATATCCTTCTGTGATATATTTTCATCACAGCAAAACTACTGCTGTTTTTCCACACATGGTTAAATATAACAGGAAAAAATAACCCCAAGTAAACCCACAACTACATGCTCTCAACCATGAAAACAGTTCTGAGTTTAACAAAGCTATGCCTTTTTCATTTGCTCCAAATTTTAAGTACTGACCCAGGAACCATGGCCTTGTATACTTTCATTTAGTGCTTTGTTGCAGAAGGCTCTAAATAACTTTTTAGGAAAATACAGTATCTCATATTTCCATAATTACTGATATGGTGAATCTGTGGCACTGTGTAACTTGTGATTCTTGGTCATGTGGGCCATAAGCTCTGAGAAATAGAAAGTAGCATATGTTAAAATCAAGTTGAAGCCAATTTGTCAGATAACAAACCACAGTATTTAGCTGAATGACAGTGAACTGTTGCACAGGGAGAACCAATTAAGTGGTCTTAGAATTTATTGTCTTAGATTGTCTTATTGCAACTAACTATAGATAATAGAAAACTGTCTACAAATAAGTTATCTCCACAGAAAAACATTAAATATTTCACTTTAAGAAAGAGACTAGCAAACTATAAGAGTTTTCTTCTCACATTATGAAAAACCAGTATAAGTTGAGTGCTTTTACATTTTCATGAAGTTATGGAATAGAGGAATAGAGCTTGCTTTTAAGCTGTAGTCAAAGCTGGCTGTTCCTGCATTCATGAAGGCAAGAGATGAAAACTCAATTTTGAAAAATTCCTTTAAAGCTCCCTGACTCCAAAAGAGCTACATTTCTTAGTGGAAGCAGCTTTTAAGATATTGTCAGGATATTTTAAAAGGTAGAGTCTTGTTTCTAAATGAAACTCTATATGCATCTGTATCTTGTAATGATTTTAAAAGCTAAGTTTGGATTAACTTGATGTAGTCATCAACATGCTTGATCAATAGTTACTTTTTTGGGAAGATGTGTGTTGTTTAGTACCTTCTTAAATTGTTCTGAATTTTAATTTAAGTATTCATCCTTAAAATGTTCCATTTAATTCCTTTATTAGTGTGTTAACCTGGTGATAAGAGGATAGTGAAACAGTCTTGTGTAACTTCAATTAACCAGCCTTGTACAATGAAGACCTTTAAATGATTCTCTGATTCTAAAAGATATATAACCTAAAAGACACTTTGTAAAGATGCCTGAGAGAAACTTAAATTTGAAAACTGATTGTCTCCCTCTGTTCAGGTCATCTGTTGTTACTCAGCCTACATGGATGTGTAAATGGTGGTTTAGTTACTGATTATCTGTTTCCCTACACACACCTGTAGATCTAATTTAGGTGATGTTTTCTTTCCCCTTCAGGTATGTTGAGCATAGATCACTATGCTACAGGTTTGTTTTTCCAATCAGTAGAATCCATTTGTTTTACAATAGACAGACTTTGCAGCATTTATTGGCATAGATAAGGTGATTTAAATCAGGCAAACAGGGTCAGAGTTTCCAAGATCCACAGGCTTGTGCTTGTTTTGACTTCAGGGGGAGCTGACTAAATTCTTCTAAAATTATGGCCATGAGGCCCTAGCTACAAGTTATGGGTACTTACTTTTGAAACACAATACAGATATTTACTAAATGCTGTATTTTTCATTACATATGCAAGACCATATTTATAATTGCATGTACTGGGTTAATCCAGGCAGAAGCATTGTGCATATGGTGCTTGTTTTATTTCATTTCAAATGGGTTTTTAATTGGAAGGATTTAAAAGAAGAGGACTTGAGAGGTCTTTTCTGTTCTTTTATACCAAGGTGATTGCCCTGATGTCTAAATTTTAGTTGTATCAGGTGCAGTGGACAGAATTCAATTTGACTTTCCTGAAATGCAGTAGAGTTTTAAAATTACTTCTACATTTTAAAATTATTCTTCCCATACTCTGGTTTTATTCTAACCATCTGGAAAAGGTTTAGAAGCACAAGTGGAAAATAAAAATTAGCAATTGAAGCTGGGAGGGTAAAACTGCAAGGATTATTTACCCTCATGCTTTACTAAATAAACTGATTGGCATCTGGGATTAAATGAACTTCCTTCCACTCAGCAGTATTAGTGTGTTGTACCATTAGGTTCATGCTTTTGATTGTATGTCTGAGACATCCACGGGGCTTTTTCTGGAAAAAGAAGGATGAGTTACTTGCATTGTTAATCACTTACAGCCTCCTAATCCGGATATTTAAACTTATACAAACACAAAGAAGGGGGAGAAGGAGTCATGTCTCTACTCAAATGCAGTGAGTAAAGCTGGATCTCTGTGAGCCAGGTAGGACATCTGCTAGGGTTCAGTGAGCAGCCAGCTCTGAGTTAGCTGCTCACTCTAATAACAGCTAATTTCCTTTGTCCTCAGACCAAGTTTGTACATGCTTTTCCCCTGCCCTGTCGCTACCTGGGGTAGCTGATGGTGGAACCTGCAGCCTGTCAAAATCTGCAAAAAGGAGGCTCCACATCTTTCTGCATTTGCAGGAAAAAGATGCAGGGAAAACCTGTTCATCAAAGGAAAAAAAAAAAAAAGGCTGGAAAAGCTTTCATCCACATTTTGGTAGAATACTTGAGGAACATCTGCTACATACAGTGAATAAGCTTGTTTTCATTTATGGGAAAGCAGAAATATTGCTGTTGGAAAAAACCCTCTACTAATAAAGGACTTACTGCTGTCCCTGTCTTTTCATGAGGTAATAAATCACGCACCTGGGGCATGTTCAGGAGAGCAGGGCTATCTCAGTGTGGGTTTCAGTGAGGACATGGTATAGTTTGTGGAGTTTTTGTTTCCTTGTGGTGCAAATAAAAGGCGATTTTATTTTTTTTTTTGGTTGAAATTAGGCAAATACATAGCATCATCTTCTGCCCTTTGTGATAAGCAGTGCTGTTCTGGCTTTTTGTAGTCATTTTCACACTCACTCATTTTGCATGAAGAACCCTACAGTTTAAATCCCTGCAGTGTCTGAGACTCGTGATTTCTCTTTCAGAGTTCAGATGGGTCCCTCTCAGAGGTTGTGCAGAAATGGAAGGAGTATCAGCTCCAGTGCCAGAAATACTTGTATGAGACACCCCCCATTGTGGCAGGTAAGCTAATTTGGTAGGGATAGGATGTATTAATTTTTAAAATGCATGATAACAGTAGCAAGAGACCGATTATGAACTTGAAAATACTTTTCTGGTTCATTGCTTCTTTATCCCATTTGCTCCTGCCTGCTCTCTGTGGGGCTCTTCCCTCTGCTGGGGGAAGCATTTTATGGAGCAATTTCATTGTAAAGATGTTTGTCCTTAGGTCCAGAGTGTTATGCAGTGGCAAGTGGTAGCTCTACCATATCAAACAGCCACTAATGTAATAGACCTGAAACTTCTTTAGGTGTCAAGGTGTTAGGAAATCTGGGACCATGCTGTTCACATTGAACTAGGAGTTTGTGGGTTGTAAAGTTGGTATAAGCTATTCTGAGCCTTGTAAAATGCTGAAATGGCTTTGGAAAAAGCAGCAAGTGACTTAAGGAGAATGTAGCTTGTCTTAGTGTTTGAGCTGCTGTAATATGCTGAGAGCATCTGTGATGTGCCAGCATCGTGGTGTTTAGAGGACAAGTGGCGACGTGTCAATAATGCTCACAGTTGGACACCATGCAGCCTCTCCTCTGCTTCAGTGCTTTTGTGACACGCTGAAGATGTGTCTGAAGGTGTGCTTGTGAGGAATTATTTCTAAACTGTTAATATTCCTTGTCTCAACTACATTATTATGTCAGAGTGAGAGCAGTAGCTGATGACAATGGCAGGGACACATTCATCTCCCTCTGCTGCATTATTCTGTTGAGCAGTTGAGTGCTGCCCTCTAAGAATGACAGTTTAATGAATCTGAAGTAGAAGTATTCTCATGTTGATTAAGCTGTAATGCAAAGTTATGGTTGTGCGTGGGTATTTCATTGGTGGACCTATATATTAGGGTAGACTTTCCAACTGCATGAATTTGAACCATTCTGAGGAATTATCTTTAGTGTTCATAGCAAAAATGATTTTAAATTAAACTGTGACAAGTAAGGCTGTGAAAAAAGATAGATAAATTAACATTAATCCATTACTTCCTTGTCTGTTGAGTCAGTGTAAGACCCTGATCTTTTCCTTAGTTCCTCCCTGTAACAATGGTTTCCTGTATGAAGGTAAACTCACTCTCTTGGATAAAAAAGTGTTCTATAATTCCACATCAGAGCTTAAATGCACGTGTCTATATTTCCTATTATATTCTGCTCTTTAATCTTTTCCTTCTTGCTGTATTAGTACAAGGCAGTGGCATGAGCCTCCCTTCTCTCTCTCTGCAGAAGGCAAGTTCTGCAACAGAACATTTGATGATTATGCCTGCTGGCCAGATGGACTGCCTGGCACCTACGTGAATGTCAGCTGCCCCTGGTATCTTCCCTGGGCTAATGCAGGTAAGAGCCTTTCTTTATAGGCACAGCTTTAAACCAATCCTGTTTTCCTTGCCCAGTCTTAGCAAGGACAAGATTGGCTTAAGTATCTGTGAGTGCAGTTAATTCTCTAACATAAAAGTAGGGACTGATACTAATATGATACATTCTTGATCTCTGTTTAGCAGGAGAAGATGAAAATGAGAGAACAGACTTCTTAAAGGTTGTGTTTAGTTTGGATAGTTTTTGATCTCATCTGGTTTTGCTGCTTGGATAGTGGTGACTGTTAGTAACTTAGCCTTCAGCAAGCACACAGAGCTGTCTAACAATGATAATAGCTTAGTTGGAAAACTGAGATAAAAGTAACAAAGGTAACTGGCACATCATCCTGTAGAAAATAGAGATGGAAAAGTCTAAAGTGAAAGTGTTTTGTGCTGCTTCCTGAGATAAACTTATTTCTCAGAACTCTTTGCAACCACTGAAAATGCCTTCATCTCACAGACTTCTTCTATGAAGGACTGAATGGCACCTTTAGATTTTACAGCTTTATGTGCATGTACACTTGAAGGCAAGGTGTATTAGATCATTTAGTCTAGCATTCTGTCTTTCAAACCAGTGACTTGTACAGCTTGTACTTTGTGAAGACCTTTCTATGCTTTGAAGTCTAAATGAAACAGTTTATTAGCCAGCTCCGGTGGTGTGGAGAATTGGCTTTGGCCTCTGTTAAAGGACAGAGGATATTAGTTAATGAGGATATATAGTTCTGATTGATAGATGCAAAGTGTATGGTGTAAGTATGGAGGACATGTTGTGTTGGTATGGAAGGATATCAGGAATGATGAAGAGAAGAGATGGGATAGTCAGAGATTACTTAAACATATTGTGCAATGTGGGACCTGGGCATAATACAAATATTATGAAATTATGAAATAAGGGCTGGAGATGATCTTGGGTCTGGCTGAGTTGGAGATGATTTTCTTCACCGTAGCCCTTGCTCAGCATCAAAGCACTCGCTTCAAGCCCTGCCTGAGGCCAGCGAGCCTGGGGTCTGCTTGAGGCTGGAAGGGGACATCAGTGGGACAGTGATCCCTGATTAAAGGGATGTTCCTGCTCTGTGATGTGGTTGGCAGTAAAGCTCAGGGAAAGGGGCAAGAAGAGGGAGAAGTGAGTAGAGGCATTCATGATGGTGTCTTCCCACATAATGGTTATCCATGCTGAGGCCCTGCTTTCCAAGAAGTGACTGAATGTCTGCCTGCAAATGGGAGGCAATAAATAAATTCCTTATTTTGATTTACTTGCATGTGCAGCTTTTGCTTTACTTATTAAACTGTCATTATCTTGAAGGGTTGGTGGTGTGTGTGTAAATCCCCACACTTAAATCAAAATGTCACCACAGCACTGACAAAGGTTAAAAATTTATGCATACAATGCTACTAGACCCCCCGGGCCCTTCACTGCTTTACAACCCCAAAGGATTCCCTGTAGTTGTTCCCCTCTGTGGTAACATCCAGTCCCAGTTTTTCCCATTACTTCTCCTGGTTACTTATTTACCTTGACCAGCAAGATATTGCATCTTAGTTTTTCTCCCCCATCCTGTTGAGGAGGGAAAGCAGCCAGGGGAGTGTTTGGCAGCCCACGAGCCCACCACCTCATCCGCCAAGGAAGCCCAGGGGCTGTGAAGAAGTCTCTGTCCTGGTGCCTGCAGCATCTCCTCACCTCCATCTTCTCTGAGCTGAGTGCTCTGCACAGGGCTGTTTCTCACACTTTTTCCCTCACTCCTCACTGCCAGGCAGTGTTTGGTTCTTTCTTACATACGGTTGTTTCCCTGAGGTGCCATGGCCTTGTTGATAAGGTGGTGTTAGTTCACAGGTTGGACGCAGTGATCTCAAAGGTCTCTTCCAACCTTGTTGATTCTGTGATCTCGGCTGAGGGGCTCAGCTGTGCCCTGCAGTGGATCTTTGGAACCAGTTGTGTCCAGCATGGGACAGCTTCAGCCTCTCCTTGCAGAGGCCACCCTTGGTTACATCTCCAGCCTTGCCCGCTTTCCTAAGCGACTTCAGAAGTTAAGATGCTGTTTGCTAATCCTCCTCAGGATTAGGAATGGATAAACAGGCTTTTTCAGGTGTATGAAATTAATATTTACCTCATAATTTACATAAAATCACTGGATATGGCAGAATTTTTTCTAATAATGTTTTCCTGTCTGCATACCTAAAACTCTTTGCAGACTTTAACTTCTTTCCTCTAAACCTGTTTATTTTCAGTCTCTAACACCCTGGACTTTCAACTGCCACTGCTGGAAAAAGCCACGGTTTATTGCAATACTGCAGATTAATAAATTACTTGAATGTACAATGTCTTTCATACTTTTGGAAATAAGTTTTTTTTAAAATTAATTATCCTGAAAACGGTGTTTGTTTCAGTGAGAAGAGCAGCATTTTGTAAACTCCTTGCTTGGGAGAATTGCAAAACACTTCAGAAAATCATTAAACCCTTGGATTTGTTCCTTTGTTGAGCAAATTGTGCATATACCTCAACCTCTGTTTTATCAGCAAGGAATAAAAATGGAACAAGGAGGCCTTTCAGTGTCCAATATAAAACAAGAAGTTTGTATCTCTGCCAGGCATGCAATTTAGGAGCCTGAATTACCATCACCTGACGAGATTCCATGACATCTTGTGGAGTCATGTACAAAGTGAATGCTAATGAGCTGCTGTGATGAAGAGGTAATGTCTTAGTAATATAAGATCTAGAGCAATAAAAAATTGAACAACCTCTGATGTAGAGTGGTCACTAAAGGATGTTTATTACTTGTTCTTGCTTAGCCCCCTACTTGGAACTTGAAATAGGTTCTAGCAGTGCAGGACTTCCATCCCATCTCCTGGAAATGGAGAGGAGGAAAAGGTGAGATGTTGTTTGGGAAGTACCTTCAAAACATGTTCAGGGAAAGTCATCAAGTATGAAGTGCTTCAGCTAAGCATACTCAAATATTTAAGACTGCTGCTCCCTTGACTAGGAGTCAGGTTTTCAAGTTTGTAGAAAGCTTGCTGGGGTATACCCCCAGAAATCCCCTGGGAATTGAATTGAGTCACTTGAAACCAAATGTTGCTTATCATGGGGTACTGAAATGGAGGAAGCATTGAGTCTGAGTCTCTTCATGAGTTAACCACTTCAGTATAAAAATGTAGAAGAGCTGGAAGCAGGGAAAGGTGATCCAGAAAGCATACACTGGTCCTTAAAGGATAGCATTAGGACAGCCATAGCCCACACAGAATCTTGTCAAGTGAGATGAAGAGTAACAAAAAGGGCTTCTAAACAGATCTGAGAAAAAAAAATATGGATCCACTGCTGAGTGCAAGAGGAGAATCTTGGCAAAGGATGGGGAAATGACTGAAGTATTCACTGCCTTCTTCGTGGCCTTTACTGGTAAAACTCACTTTCAGCAATCTGAGGCCACTGTGATCAGTGATAAAGTTGGAAGCAATGAAAACTTACTCTAACTGGATGAGGATTGGAATATGGAACACTTTCATGTGGTATACCCAAGTCCACAGCAGTTGGCAGGATGTACTGACAAGCGGTGAATAAGCTGATTAATAGTGAGGTAACTTTTGGGTATCTTTGAAAGGTCATGGCAATTGAGAGAGGTTCCTGCAGTTGTCACCACTATCTTCAAGAAGTGCAAGGGGGCAAATCTGGGGAATTACAGGTGATTTGCCTTCTATCAGTCCCAGGCAAGTAACGGAACAAATAATCCTAGGAATGGTTTTCTAGCACTTAGAGGACAAGAAGGTGATTAGGAGTAGTCAACATGGTTTTATGAGGGTGAAATCATGCATGATGAACCTGATAAGAGGACTAGCCTGGTGGCTAAGGGAAGAGCAATGGAGGTGTTTATCTTGACTTTAGTAAGACTTTTGTCGCAGGCTCCCATAACATCCTCCTTGACAAACTGATGAAGTGCGAATTAGACAAAAGGCTGAAAAAATGGACTGACAGGAATCCTGTGAGTTTCTGCCTCTGAGGAGGAATAGTTGAGTGTATCAGTGCTGACTGCCTGGAAAGCAACTTTGCAGGAAAGGCCTTGGAGGTACTGGTGGACACCAAGCTCAGGATGAGCAGCAGTGTGCCCTTGAGGCAAAGGGCACCAGTGGCTTCCTGGGTTGTATTAGGAAAGCATTAGTGGCAGTTCAAAAGAATGATCCTCTACTCTGGAGGGTGACACATTTGGAGTGCATTGCCCATTTCTGGGCTCCCCAGTATGAGAGAGAGACATGGAATTACTTCAGCAGGTCCAGCAAATGACTGTGAAATTTATTGAGGAATGGGAGTGCCTCTCTTATGAGGTGAGACTGAGAAAGCTGGTGTTCTTCTGCCTGGAGAAGAGAAGCCTCAGGGCAAATCTTATCAATGTGTATGCTCACATACTGAAATACAGAAAATTTCCTTTAAATGTAATTATTTTATGGTAAGGTTTATCAAATACCTAGTACAAGTGACCCAGAGAGGTTGTGGAGTCTCTCTCCTTGAAGAAGATGATCATACCCTGGCCAGACATGTGCCTGAACAACTTGCTCTAGTTCCTCGCTCTATTAGGAAATATCCAGAGTCTCATTCCAGTGTTGACTGATTTGTGATTCTCTGCTTCTGTTTCTGTTTGTTTGTTTTTTATAAGGTAAGTTTTGGTAACCAGTGATTGTCAGATGCTACAAACTTCTGTTGGTGTCAGCCAGAATACAAGAGAAGAATTTGCATGGTAAATGTTTGGAAAGCTGGAGCATTCCTTGGGAATCTGGGTTTTGCAAACTATGCTTTAATAGCTTTTGCTGTTTGTGTACCACCCTTATCCTAGTAGCTGTCAGTCTTGAGCCTGCCCTTCTGCAAATCTCAGCAGCAGATGTGGCCCAGCAGGTTGCCTAGCAGAGCGGCAAGCTGAAAATGGTATGAGGAACTTTTTATGTGCTCAGCAGGTATGTGAGTAGTCCAACTGCACATGATGGCAGTTCTTGTCCCTATGTGATGCCACAGAGCTGCTCCCTAAGGTGTGACATCCTGCTTGTTGCTTTAATTTGGCAGCTTCTGAATCCTTGTCTGCATTGTGGGCATGGTTCAGCAGAAGTGCTTTCTCCAGTTCTTTGGATTGAGCATTTATCTCAAGAGCAACTGCAGGGAGATGGGAATCTGTTCATTGAGAAACTTGAGAGTTATTCTGGTGTCCAGTGCTGTGTGCCTGTTCAGACTTGTGTGTATACAGAGACTTTTTCAGCCTTATGCCAGACAAATCCATGCAGGATGGGATTACAAGTGTTTTCTGCTAAGGAATGTGTGCATTTGCAAGATTTTTCCTTATAAGATCACTTCCCTTGTGATTGCAATGTTTGTCTTCAACCCTTTCTGAAAATGCTGCTTGCAAAGGCAGCCTATAAAGTACAGCAGAGACAATCAATACTGCCCCACTCGTGTCAGATCTCTTTGGAAATGCTGAGACTGAGACTTCTTTTTGTTGTGTTACCTAGCAGGTGTGTCAGCATCCCTGAAAAAGTTACTATTGGCATGCTGTCTGCAAGGATGGACTCTGAGGGCTGGGAATGTGTTCACGATAATTGAATAGAAGAAAAATCACAACATTAGACCAAGATTTTATGGTTGAAACCATGTATGCCTGTACTGCTGCAGACTTTTTTTTTTTTTGTGACAGACAAGTAAATCAAACCTGAATTTTTACAGGAAGTTTTCATATTATAGGTTGCACTGAAATAGTGGGTATTCATTTGTGGGTGCACTTTTGAGATATGTTCTGAATGCTGGGTTATTTTCTCTTTCTTCAGTAGCACTGCTGTAATTTTTTCATCTGTAGTTATGCAGCAGACTAGATTGGAAATTTCACTCAACTGAGATGTGGGGATTTCTCCTCATTCCTTGGAGTTTTGGTGTTGTTTTTTCTTCTCTCATGTATTCTCTCATGTAGATCAGTTTCCTGATAAGTGTGATTGCAGCTATATTAGCATTCATCTACTTCAAGTATATTGGTCATTATATTATTTTCTTAAAATAAAATTGTGAAATAAGAATATTATGGTTTTCTGGGTAATCAGTATTCCACTAAAGCCAAAGTAGCTGAGGTTTAGAGTAGCCTCTGCTGCTGAGGTTAAATCATTGTCACTGGAAAGAGAAATAGGTGGCTGATAAGTCTCACAGCACAGGGTTTGGTTTCCTAGCAAGTGAGGAGCCCAGACACTGCTGGGCTGCAGCTACATGGCAGGAGTTCATAAAGTCATCCATGTCCCTTGAGAGCCATATAAAATAGCTTTGTGCATGTTATGAGGGAGCTCTTTCTTGCTTCTTGACAGCAAGAAGCAAGATCATTGAGGCAAAGGGGACATGGAAGGGAATCTAATTTTGGTCAAAGTATTCTGTTCAGGGCTCTGTAGGGAAATTCTTACATTTTCTCTTTGGAAGACTTCTTGGTTTTTCAAGTGTTATTTTCAAATGTTTTCAAAATATGAAGAGAAATGTATAGACTATCAAAACAAGCACATGCTTAACTTTTGCATGACTTGCTTCGCTGTACCCCCAAAAAAACCCAAAGCAAAGCTTTGTTTTTGGTCTGCTTATACATCTTTGAAAGAGCAAACTACAGAAGTTTCTCAAATCTGTGAAAGCTATTTCACTCTAGCTCTGTTTGGCTTTTATTTGTTCTTATGCAACTCCCACTGAGGGCAGGTCTTTGTGGGGAGATGCTGAAGTAGCAGGAGGGAGGTTATTGTTAAATGAATTTGTTCTGCAAAGTTGCCAGTGCAGATGTCGGCCCACAGCCAGAGCTTGTTGAAGGCAAGTTTTCTATACTTGTGGCTGACAGAGTTGAAGCTTTTGCCTCCTGTATGTGAAGCTCACTCAGGGTATGATAACATTGAAGTTGCACCAGGTAAACTTTGCATACCTTGCTATCCACATTGCAGTTGAAGAGATTATGACAGGTTCTGGGGCTGTAGCTGTCTCAAAGCCAATCAGTGCAGAAGCTCTGAGGGGAGCAGTAGGGGCTCCTTTAAGGGACAATGGGCACCTCGCCTCACTGTCACTGGCTCTGTGCTTTTTCTTGTTACCTTCTCATAATTGAAGGCCAGCTGCCAGTAACACCATGTGGATTTGGAAACTGTCGAGCTGCACAATTCATCTTGCAATTATGCCTCCTCTGGGGTTCTGATATTTTATTGTTTAATAGCACTAAATCCTTTTTAATTAAAAAACCTTCCAGAGGTACTAGTTTCAGGCAAGAATTATGTGAACAGTAGCCACAAAAGTTGTTCCTATATGCACTGGACTGCACCAAGGCTGGCTGCAGACTTGCATCAACACAGATGTGGCTGTTGCTCAGATCTCCATGCAAAATGTGTTATCTTTGAATGCTTTTGTTCCAGCTTAGAACCTGTCTCTATTTTTGAGGAGTCTGATACTTGAATTAGATTAATGCCAGTCTGTGTCTGTGTTGCTGTCTTGCGATGGCACAGTAGTGAATTTTGAAGCAGCCCCTGATTGTGCTGCTTGCTGAGACTGATTTCGTTTGAGCAGCTTTGGTGTCTGTTTCTTTGGAGGAAACTAAGCCAGAAGCTGTGCCCCAGGAGTGTACTGGATTCTTTTCAGTCCTGGAGGGAGGCATAAGACCTAACAATTTAGCTGTACTACTATGTAGTCTTCCATTACAGCCATACATGGGCCTTTGGAGGACTTCTGCACTACCAAGATCTCATTAAATTGTAGTGTTTCTTGTGCCGGGTAAAGGGCCAGGTGGCTTGTATGCCTTAATTGATGTTGTCCATGAGGCCTCAGTGCTTTGTAGTTCCCTATGCTGTCTAAATCTATCTTTCTCCTAGTTTGAAATGCTTTTCTTTGTTTATCAAACAACTTCCATTGTCATTCACCTTTGCTTGAATCACTTGTCTCCTGTAATTCACTTTATTTTCTGTATTATCCTCTCTTTACTACATTATGTGTTGCAGTGGTGACACCTGCTCCTTTGTTCTCCCAGATCATCAGGTAAAGTACAGCCTGGGGACCCTTGGAAACAACATTGGTTTCCAGCCTGTGATGTGAGAGACCTGAAAGTCTCTCTGGTGGCAGACTAACCCAGCAGTAATACCAGATGACCTCTGATGGTAACCTTGTGGCTGCCTCTGGCTGCTGGAGATAGAGTCAGTCTGATTAAATCGTGGAGATAACTGGCACCACAGCTGTACTTCACACAATAATTTTGCCCAGTCACAGAGATTGTATGAGCTGAGCTTCACGTGGGGGTGTGGAAATGCAGAGATCAGACTGGGTTGCTGCTCCAGAGTACCATCAGTTACAAGAATACATTGTGGTCAGATCTTTCTCATTTTCCCCTGCTGTAACCTGTGTTTCAGACCCTCTTCCAGCACTCCCCATTTTCTCTCTGGTGGCAGAACTTCTTTTCCTGATGTGTCTTTAGGTAGGGGCTCTGCAGGAGGCTTTGGGTGGAAGTGGGGTGTTACCTTGGAACTCTGAGGTATCAGAGGTTAGCAGTTTAACCATGAGGATTTTATGATTGTTTAAAGAAATTTCCCTAGGGTCATGAGATGTAGACTAACCTCATTCTGTTGCAGCAGAGATCATGGAAATTGTCTGCACAGTCCCCACCCAGCATTAGTGTCTAAGTTAGTCCTGGCTGTTGCTTAAATCATGAATTACTACCTTCCTTCTTGTGTGGTGCCTTTCTTTTCCCAAGACTGTAATTGAACTTCCACAATTACACAATTGTAATGGTATCACACACAGCAATATTGAAGATTCCATTCCCTACTACACAAGCAGGAAAACCAAAAGTGGTGAAATGAATTCATCTGATCCCAAACTAAATCTATCTGTGATTGGGAGAAGAGGGACTGAAAAAGGGAACAGAACCTTGTTATGTTTGTCAAGGTGTTGCCACAAGTGTTTTGTGTCTGTGGCATGCTGTACCGTGACACAGGTGAGAATCACACCTTCTGCCTCAGCAGGATTTTGTGTCATTGCTCCTGGGGTGCCTGGACCATTGGAGAAGCTTCTGCAGCTAATCTTTTCTTAAATGTGATTTAGTGCCCTTCTCAGCCCCTTGCTATCAAACATGGTCATTCAGGGCTGGTGTTCAACCATCTGCACTCCTGAGACATCTGCTGCGCTGCAGGATTAAATCCAATGTCCTGGTCCTCTTCCCTTTCCTCGAGTTCCATTTGCACGCTTTTCTAACTCAGAGTGGGGAGGGAGTTTGGGAGTGCCATAGTGCCAGAAAGAAGCAAAAACATAAAAGAAATATGTTTGATTTTGTTTGTGAAACCTCCTATGGATAGCAGAGCGGTGGCGGTGAAGCTCTGGTGTTACCTGTGCAAAGCAAACCAAAGAAATTCTGCTGTTTTCTAGAGGGCTCTGTGGAAAACCCTACAGCTGAGGAAGCAGGCATTTATGTGAGAGTTTTCCTTCAGACAGTTTTTGAAGTTATGTGCATGGCAGGAACATTTGGTTCAAGGGACTAAGTTAAGCCTTGTCTGGTTTCATCTCTCTCACTTTTTGTTTAATCCCCCAGCTTCGCAGTTTGAGATGGTCTTTTAAATCCGAGACAGCAGATGTCTTCGTGGGTGTATAGTTTAAGTACCTGCTTGTCTTTTTGCATGCAAGAAAATAAATTTCACTTCAAATATTGGATACTCTGAAGATGATTACACATTTATTAAATTTCTTCCTTTCCTTGCTTTAATAAAACCAAGCTTCCAGAAAGTTCCCATAATGCTGAAAAAGGTGTGACCTTTTTTCAGTGAAAAATGTTTCTTTGCATTTGCTAACCCGTAAGCACTTCAAAATTTATATTTCCTTGCACCAGAAGCTGTCTCAAGCTAATTGGCAATTTCAGTTTGCTTAAAGTAATGATAAAAAAAACCCTTAGTCTTCCAAGTTCACCTCTGCCTCTGTTTGTCAGTCTCCATCTGGTAGTATACCAGAGAACTCTCAAACATATGTTGCTCATCTCAAGGGTAGATATAGGGGCTGTTTGCAGAAATAATTTTTAAAATCATTAACAGATAGATGGTATTAACATCCATTTATTTTGGGCCACGAGGCAATGTCATTCTCTGTTTTATCAATTTTGCTTAAGTAAAAGAAACAGCTTTTTATAGAAACTGCTGGTTAACTTCAGATTAAGGTACATATAATAGAGCAGTGACATATGACCTTCCAGCTGGGCTGAGATGTGACTTTCTGTAGGGACAGAAAGTCACATCTTTCTGTAGATGTAGATTCCCCTCCTCAGCAGGAGGGGAATCTACTCTCATTCCCCTTCTGCTTCAACCAAAATACATCAAATGTGTTATAGAACAGGAAACTTTGCACATAGGCACACATTGAAATGCACATATGTGTGATGGAAAGATGATGTTTGTATGTCAGGTATAGATCTGGTCACCTGAGACCTTCTAGGAAGAATTACGGTTTTTTGCACTCCTGGAGGAGCCTGCTGTAGGATATCAGCTTGCTGTGTCTCTGGGAGTTGAAGCAGTTGGCAGGACTGTATGTTTTCCAGAAATTTTTTAGTTATAACTGTATCACGTTTTTCCTTGAAATGCACTGTCGAGGATGTCAAGGCACACCTCAGAAAACACATAGCTGAGCTTAATTTTGTGAGTGCTTGAGACATTGCCTACAGCTGATCCGGCCATGAATAGTGCCTTTCAGTGAGAAGTGAACACCATTAGACCCAGCTGCAAGGAAGAGCTGGACTGCCTCTGTGCCTTGACCATGCTAGTCTAGCAGGTAGTTAAATATACTTGATATGTTTGATATCTTAGACTTCATCTGTGCTCTCATTACATACTTGCATAACTGAGATTTTTATCTACTTGCTTTTATTTGTTTTCTGTGCGCTCTTAAACAGAGGGACCTCAAACCTTTCTTCAGGTTACTTATGCCTAAGAATTTGCAGTTTTTAATTGCTGTGGATGAGCAAAGTGAACTAATTAAGGGTCTGAATAAGCAATAGTGTTTGTGTGTGCTACATAATTAAATGCCTTGCTGAAAACAGATTGTTGACTTTCAGCTTACTTAAAGCTTACTTAAAGTGCTAATTAGTAAAATACTGATTTGTTTTGGTTTTTTTTCCCCCCAAGTCCCAGAAGATGTGTTAAGATATGAATACTTGATTTTAAAACTGCATAGGTGGAGAGGAACTTGCCCACATGGCTCACTTTTTCCTCCCCTTTTCAGGAATTCCTGGCACTTCACCTTGGGTGGTGGGAAAGACTCCTCTCACATCCAGCCTATGTGTATCCTCTCACAGAACAGATGTGCTTCTGATGTGGTAGTGGTCTTAAAGGTTATTTCTTTTCCCAATATCCGTAGTTAGATTTTGGTGAAGATACAGCTCAATCTACGTACATGCAATGTGTGTGTGTATATATATATATATGTATGTATATCAGTAAATGCTTTATGTAAAGGCAGCTGAGTCTTTGCCCCTTTAAGTTAGTAGCTCTGTGATTGAAATTTTTATAATATTTTCATTTGACAGGGTAGTGTTGCAAAAAATGTGGACTGACTTAAAAGGTGTCTGAATGCAAGTCTAATTATAGAACATCCTCCCCTTTCATGCCATTTTGCATATGCAGCTTTAACTTGAGAATACACTAATCTTTACAAGGATTGCACTTCTTAATCATGCACACAGTTTTACTTGTTTAGCAGTATTTTTCTTTTCTACTTGCATGTTTCATTGGTGACTTTCCCCTTGAGAGTTTTCTGTCATAGACTAGATCTTCCCTGAGACCTGGGTTCCTGCTATGAATTTTTAAAGTCTAATCCTCCTCAAACATGCTCCAAATGTTAACTGTTAGGATTCCCATACATCACTTTAATTTTTATTTGTATAAGAATAAAGCTTTTCTGGGCAATGTTTATGAGAGAACTTGGGTACATGACTGGTTTGATGACAAAAATAATGCTGGTTGATGCCTGGTCAGACTCATATGATTTTCTGGTTCTAATTTACTTTTTGACAATTGGAATGAGCAGAAATGAATTAGGTAAGAAAAGGATTTAGTCCTTAATGGCCTATTTCCTCTGAAGGCAAAAAACTGACTTACACACGCAAAAACTGCCTGGTAATGGTGCTGGAACTTAATGAAGCAGGGCACCAACAATTCCTTTAAACAGAATGAAAGCAGGGGTAAAATGTGGAAAACATTGTGTTGGTGTGACTGATGAATGACAGTGGGCCTAACTTTTTATAAATGTCAGATATCATTGGCAGTGAATATTCAAGGGAAGGGATTGCTCCTTGGCATTAAAAGAAAAGTTTAAGTCAAAGGGATTTTATGTCCATCCAAATACCTCTCAAGCTATGAAAATTGAACGGAAATTAAATTGGAATTGAGAACTTGGGGAAAATTGCCCATGTAAGAGTGTAAGAGATCCTGATTCTTAGATCAGGGATAGGTCCCAGCTTTGGGTTGAAGGGTAGGAATAATTGAGATTGGTGTAAAGATTGACTTTGTGAAGGAAAGGTAAATCCAGATATACCTGCAGCTTTGGTGGCCTCCAGACACTATTGACAGAAAATATGGTGGTTTCCGTAATAAAATTGCTTGGTCCTTTCTTTTTCTTTTTCCATTACTTGTAAGAGCTTGTATTTAGTATCTTACAGATTTGTAGCACTTGGCATGATGAGATTCAACAAATCAGAACTCTGTTTTAAGGCGGATATTTTCCAAGAACATTTTGTCAAAATCTTACTCTGTATTTCAGCATGTGGATGAGAAAGAGGAGTGTGGCTCCTGTGATACTGGTGATATGTCTCTTGCTGCTTGTGGGGGTGAATTCCTTGTGTGAGTGTTTGCAACTACAGTCTCCAGAGGCAATATCCGTGTGGAGTAGTGTTCCTTCCTCTTGAAATGTGTGACTGTTGAGGTCAGATGTGCTTTTGGTGTATAGGCTTCTTGTGGCCTTGTTGGCTGCAGTAGGTCCAGATCTGAGAGCAGATGTTGCTTGTTGATTTTGCCCCTGTTCAGTGCTTGGCTGGAGCAGGAGGAGCTTGGAGTATGAGGAATAGACTGGTGAGAAAGGAGATGTGAGAGGCTGGAGTTAGGTTGCAGTTTTAATTATGGTGGCTTTGGAAAATGGCAAATGGTAGGAACTGAGAGAGAAGTAGAATAGTGTGGGAGGAAAGGGAAAGGGGGCAGGAGGGCAAAGGTAGAGCAGCAGCATAGGACTAAATATTGCAGCAGCATGGAGGGTTGAAGGAATTAACCTGAAGAGGAGAACCAAGGTGAGGAATGCAGTTAGGGGAGAGAGGAATGGTGTGTCTTCAGTCTTTAAAATGGATGAGATACTCCATTTTATTTGTTCTGCTTTGAAGTGTCCACATTCTTTGTATTGTGTGGATTGTGGCTAATTCTTGTGGAATTATAGTTAACCCTAAATGAAGTTTGATAGTTTGAGATAAATTTTATTATCTATTTTCTGAAAGCTTCCTATTGTTTAGGATTTTTTTTTTGGATGATCTTTTTACCTGTCTTGCGAGAGATGATAAATTTAGGATTATTTAATCAGTGGTTCTTTATACCATTGTTTTTGTGGATAACCAAATACCACTAATTTTCATATTGCCAAGGACTGGCAGTTTGCTTGCAGCATCTGGCATTTGTTTTAGCCTCCATGTTCTGGAGCTTTTTGTTTTGTGCAGAAGCTGTATCAACGAATCAGTGTTTATTTGGATGTGTGCATCCCTCTCCCTTCTGGCTGTGCATATTTAACATACTAGTTACCTGCTGTATTTTCTCAAAGTTGTTTTTAGCTCAGCAAGTATTGTGCTAATGATTTGTCTAGTTTTTTCCTTTCTTTTTAGCTTGGGGGTTATTTTGCCTGTTTTTATAAGGCCTTGGAATATGGGTGTAGTAAAATAGATCCCTTTCTCTGCCCTGGAAACAACTTTAGTTGTGTGATTTGCAGCCTTTTAAGAGGACTTTTCACTGCAGAATTTTTTTTTTTGCATCATTTTAATATCCTCTAATAGGATGGCTTCTATTAATTACATTAACTGATCCAATAACTTAAAAACACAAAACCTCTTAACAGCATTTTTACAAGTTTGTTTTGCATTAAACTTCCAATCACATTTGTTGTTGCAATGCACTTTTATTTATTCTGAACAAAACTTCTAATGGTATTTTTTGGTATCTTACCAAATGTTGACAAAGCTGTTCCATTATCATAAATACTTGTTTTTCATAAGCTGCCTTCTTTTATTGCATTAATTCACATATCTTTTATAGTTCATAAACATTCTTTATTAAACCTGATGCCCACATGCATGTGTGCACTTTTATGATTTTATTTAAAGTTTATTTCAAAAAGTTATGTTAGGTGTCAGTGTTGTCTAGCATAGTTAATGGCAGTCTTTTCTTGATACAAGTTCCTCAAATTAAATGCTTGGAGGGTACAGAACCTTTTAGGGTAATGCTCTGTTAAAAACAATATTCTTTTCCAGAAAGCTAGTTTAATTTTTGAGATACTCACTCGTATCCAGTGATGTATACATTTGTGACTTAAGGAATACTTTGTGATTTGGTATGGTCTTCTTTGCTTCCATAACCTTTATTGGCCACCATTATGCAAGTAGTTTTTAATTATGAAACTATGTTCTGTGATTGTTTTCTTTTTCACAGATCTTATGCCTTCAGTATGAAGAATGGATTTGCATGTGAGATGCAGTAAAGGGGGCTCTTATCTGCAGGATCATTGCCTCATTAACTGAGAAAGTTGTGTTGAGTGAGGCAAGATATTGCAGATCTGGCAAGGATGATCTCTGCACTAAGAACAGAACGTGCCCATGCAGAACAAATTTTGTGGCCGCATAATTTTCTTTTTTTATAAATGTGACTTTATTATGTTACCAAAATATTTTTTATCATCTCTTTATGCCTATGAGCTAATAGCCTTTAGTGTTCATTGGGGAGCTGAATTGTTGGTGGTCTTTGAATGGACCACACAAATAAGAAAATGCAGTATTTGGTATAGACTTGGTTCAGTCTGCTTAAATATGGCTTGCATCTCACAGCAGTAAGAATGAGTAATTTCACCTTAAATTATCTCCCTCTGTTCTTTGTCCTGAATAAAACCATGGATTCTGTTGGGGGAAAAAATGTATGACTGTGTATGTAGAAACAATGTTATTGAGTGGCGCTAGAACTCATCTAAGTAGCTTTAGTTTAACACTTCCTAATTCTTGAATCTTTAGTGCTGTTGTGTTAATGTAATTTCAAAAGGAATGTTTTTAAATAAGAATTTATATGCAGGCAATATTCCTTGTGTGATGCCAAACATCATGTCCATCTACAGTCCTGTGACTTTGTGCTTTTGCTGGCACAGCAGAGTGTTCTGGCACTGAGAATTTCCAGGACATGCAGGGGTGTCTGTGCAGCCTGCAGTGTGGCCTATACTGGGTTGGCTCTTCCCTTGCACCATGTAGAGGTTCTGTTAGGTCTGCAAGAGGTCATGTCAGGTGGTCACTTCATGTTCTTGCTGCAGGAAGAGAATAATTTTCAGATGTCTTGGGTGAGAGGTGGCAAAACAGACTCAAAAATCCCTATTGTCAATGTTCCTAGCTTGAAGGATCCAAGAATCCCTCCAGCCTTTTCCAATTAAAAAAAAAAAAAAAAGCCAAAACACTGCAAGGAAGAAGAGTAACAAGAGGGAAAAGAGAAGTAAATGCATTCACACTCCTACCAAGAGACAGACGTGAGCTTGCACCCACCTAACAGCCACCCCATGGTGCAAGGGAACATGCAAGTAAGCAAGCACAGGCTTGGTTTTTTTCTTTTTGTTGTTACAAAAGCAAAGGAGTTGAGATGACTAATCCATTATAAGGGAGGAGAAATTGTGAGAAAGAATACTAAATAAAGTACCTGTAGTTAAACTGCCTGTTGAGGTAATATAATTTCAGATGATGTGGTGGTAAGCCCAGCACAAATGAGCGCTTTGATAAATGTGATTCTTGGACAGTGCTGCAGGCTGGGGCTCTTCCAGCTCCCTGGAGGCTTCAGGATCAGGCTGTTCCCTTATGTCATGTTTTTAGCTGCATGCTCCTAGGCATGTGTCCTGGGATTAGGATGTCTTTGCAGAAAGCAGCACGGGGGCTGGGGCTGAGTGACATTTAGCAGCAGCTTTTACAGCCAAGAGTGATTCCTTTCAGGAGAGCATTGCCCAAGTCACAGCAAGTGATAGCTGAACAGAGCTGCTGATGGGGGCAGAGCCTCCTGAATTATGGGAAGTTGTTGTCCCCATCAAAGGAAAGTTTGCTCATTTCAGAAACAAGGAGTCTGTCTTGAAGGCTGTTGTGATTCTCTCATACTGCAAAGTCCCTGCTTTATGGAGAAAATTGTTACCTTTTCCAAAACAATTTCCCTGCTGGAAGTAGAGAATAGATGTTAGCAGAGGACAAGTCTATAATACTTGACACAGAGCAGACAGACAAAACTGCAGTCTCTTGTTCTTCTCGTTCTCTCATCTCTCTGCCTGAATAGAATTGATTGGCTAGGACATGCTGTAATTTATTTTTACAGTGAATAATGTTCCAGTTTATCCTGAGGGACAGTTGGGTGAGTAATGTCACACTGACCTTGACACCCTGATGTTGTAAAATGCAGATGAGGTTTGCTGTTTCAAATAGAGAGGATACTCAATTTGGTTTTATTTCTAGTAAAAGTGGGGCTAATAAGGAAAAGTTGGTGAGCCTTTTGCACCATGCTCTCCATATATAAAAGTATCCAGCTACTTCTGGGATTTGATTTGATTAACAGGTTCAGTAGGTAGATATTATTAGCTTCAATGCTAGCTCTCTACCTTTTATCAGCTTACAGAGACTGAGTTTTGGGCATCAGTCCATTGTTTTAACATGTAATTCTAATGAGGTGTGATTGACACTGTTCAAATAAACTCGTGCCATTAGGCTGCTGTTCCAAAGGTTTTGCAATTTTTTGCACTTAACTTAAAAAGTCAATAAAATCAGATTCCCTATGCACTGGGTGTGGATTTGTTTATTTGCAGAGGATGATAAGCCAGTTCTAGAATATAGTGGAATAATTTGCAACATTGACTGTATGGTAAGAGAAAACATAACAGGACAGGAAAAAGGTATTGCAGGATAGCAAGGAGGTAAGAACCACCTTGAACCTTTAAAAAAAATATTGTTTGTCATTCTGGTCTGTTAGAACTGCTGCTGGTCTTTGTATACTTGGTGTTTTGACTGCATTAAAGGTAAGAGAGCCTGAGTCACTGCAGAATTCAGGCATGGACAAATGTGAATTGCCTCTGAGTAAGCCACCTGTGAGCAAGAAGCTGGAATTGCTCAGCAGCTGTGGGGGAAGCTGTGTGGGTGCCTTCTTTCTGTCATGGCATACAGGCCACCTCCCAGCATGTCACTGTTAGTTTGTCTCAGTGTCTATTAATAACTGATTTTCTTTTCAGCAAGGGCATCACATGAAATTTGCAGGAAATGAGGTTCCTAGTAAGCTTTGGAGCAGGCCCTCAGCAAGGACAGAATGTGTACACATACTGTCCCTGTATCTGTTTTAGAAGGTTGAAGATCTCTGCCATCTTAAGCCATGACCACCTGTGCAGAGAGAGTAATAAAAAGTACATGTGAAAAAATTGTTTCAAAACATTTTTAGGTAGTTTTATTGCAAGCCACATGCTTTCCTCTGAGCAGAAAGAATGGTAAGACACTTGCAATTCTCGAGTCAAAACATTCCTGATTAAAAGCTTGTGGATTCCTTGAATTTTGTTGGACCTGCAACAAAGATGGGAATTTTGTATACGAGGAGATTTAAAGTCTCCAGAGTTTTATTGGTTATTTTGGAGAAACACAGAGCAGAGTTGCTGGTGTTTTACTGTCCCTCGTGTCACTGAGACAAGATTGGGGAAGAGCATTCAGCTCAGGTGAATCTCTTCTGAGCTGTTGGTCATTAACAAACAGCATTTATTGTGTTTGGGCAGTAGCAGGTGGCTGCCTGTGAGCCTGTTGCCCACAGGAGGAGTGGATGGAAGCTGTTTGCCTTCTGCTTCTGGGAAATGGAGGAGGTGGGAATGACTGTGGGCTGATGCAATTTGGGAGGGTTCTGTTTCAGAGGCACACCTTTCTGTGGGCATGCTGAGGGAAGTCTGGGCTCTGGGCAGCTTCCCTGACCCATCACAGGCGCTCGAAGGTGGCCGCACCCTGGGCTGGGTTTGCCTGGAGACCCTGCATGGTGCTGGTGCTGGATGGGCCAAGCTGCAAGGCGTGCAAGGCCTCATGTGTGTGTTGTGTTTATTAATTTCTGAGCCCTTCTCAGCTCCACGGAGTGGTGCTGTGTGGGTAATGGGGAGTCTGACACATTACCGAGAGCATTCCATTTCCACAACAGTGAGACTTGTTTGCACATTTCTGAGAGTCACTGCCTGCCTGCAGTGCATCAGCCCCGTGTTATTCTCATGTCCTGCATTCTGCACTCCCCCAGCTCTTTTGTGAGCATTGTCCCGTCTATCGACTAGCATCTCAATGGTGCCTCAAAGTGGAAATTTTTATGACATTAAAAATGCTCTTTAAAACATTAAAGCAAACATTAAAACATTCTTTTTTGCAACATTTTGCTATCTCATAAGCATTTTGGTTAATAAATTATTCTGTAGACCAGGTGTTTAGGCTCTCACTTTGTGATGTGCAGTCTCATCTATTTGGGATTTGTTTGATTTATTCTTTTACATTTTAAGGCTTTTCCTGGGTACAGATAGCCCAGCTGGTCTTCAGTTGCCTCTGAGTCCTGCACTGGTCACCCCTGTTTTGGCAATCAGTGAGTCTATGGCAACCTGACACAGCTGGCATGTCACTGCCTAAAAGTTTGTGAGAGCCATCCACTTTGAGAGTTTGTGACCCCTAGGTGTGGCAGGAATGTTTCTGTCCAGTGTAATAGCTTTACATTATTTTTTCTTCATATCTAAATGAATTGCCTTGTCTTTCTGTCTGATAGCAAATTGCATGTTTCATTTACAGTAAACCTTTCAATTTGCTAATATTTGCCAGCCTTCAGGATACACCAGATTTTCCTCTTCATTATTTAAAAAGTGTTATCAATAAAAAGAAAATTAAAGTGTGTCATGATGATTGGGAGAGAAAATAAATATATTGAAGCTAAGAATCCATTCCAATTAGAAGACCTTTTCACTAAGAAATACTGGCAGAGGGGGGGCATTCACAAAGAGTTTTAGAAAATGTGAAATAATGTTGGGGTTTGGGTTTTTTTTGCTTGCTTGTTTTTAATTAATTCTCCTTTAACAGGGTGGGGGTTTTTTTTATCCTTGTGGGGTTTTTTCCCAGGAATATAGTAAAATTTCTTGTTTTCTGGGATTATTCCTCATAATAATTTTGTCTTGTAATGCTTGATTATAGCTCATCTAATGGTAGTCAGACAAAATTTCCTAGTCCTATGGTCCTCTGGACTTAAACGTCCTGGATTTCACAAACATTTGCTCCAAATATACAATATTTACTGATTCCTAGGGCTGCTTTTGCACAGGTGTTTTGAATGGCTTCCTTCAAGTTGCTGACTGCTAATCCTAAGGGGGTTGGGTGAGAGGGGGAATCATGTGTGAGTTCCTTAATATATTCATAGAATGGTTGGGTTGGGAGAGACCTGAAAGATCATCTAGTTCCAACCACCATGCCCTGGACTGGGATGTCTTCCACTAGGCCAGGTTGCTCCAAGTCCCATCCAGCCTGGTCTTGAACTCTTCCAGGGATGTGGCATCCTCGGCCTCTCAGCGTAACCTGTTGGAGGGACTCACCACCTTTTTGGTAAAGAATTTCTTCCTAATATCTAATCTAAATTTAGATAATCTAGATTTAGATAAAATCTTGAGCTTTCCTGTAGCCCCCTTCAGGAAGTGGAAGGCTGCTGTAAGGTTTCCCTGGAGCCTTTTCTTCTCCAGGCTGAAGCAAAAAAGGCATTGAGTACCACACAGCCCTCTGCATGTCCTTTGCAGCCAGGTCTCCCGTCCTTCCTGAGAGGACCCATGTTTTCCCTAGTCTTTCTTCTATTCCTGATGCTCCTAAATGAGCATTTTTATTACCCTTGAGCAACATCACAGCCACGTGCTGACCTAAAGACGTGGTTGGCACTGGCAGTAGATAATGAGAGCAGGTGCAGTTAGTGGCTCTGAATGTGTTGCAGAAGCTGTACCTAATCTCTCCTGTTTTCACAAGAACAGATACCCTTAATAGTAAGAAAAAACCTCCACAAACATAGCTTAATTTTTATATCACCTTTATATTACCTCTTATTGGTATATTCAGTATAGCAATTACAAAACCAAATAGACTATGCCTACCACAACCATTATCAGCTACAATTTAGAATACTAATTTAAAATGGCTTATTAGAATATTAATGTCTATATTTTTTTAAACATTTAATACATATAGTACCTGCTAGTTGTCTGCTGCTGACAATTATCAAACAGATTACCAGTTGTCAGCCTACATGCAAACAACCTACTGGGTTGTTATAATTTTAAATAGGTTTTAAAATTTACCCATTGAACAGAAATGCCAAATTCTAATGATTCTAGTTTGCAGTAATGAGGGAGCTGACAACAGAATGAGGTTGCAGCAGGCAATGCTGGATTTGAGCAAAAATTGTAATTGGAATTATTACATCAAATGTAGAACTGAACCCTCCTAACTCATCTTCTTATGCCCCCAGAGTATTGTAAGTGCATTTTTCCAAACATTGTCTGGGTAGAGGCTAACCGTGACTGAGGAATTGACCCAGCATTCCTTTTGAGGAGTAGCTTTGTTATACAGAATAGGTTGGTTTACTGGGTCAAAAATGTGATTAGTGAGAAACTTTATTTGCAAAGCAGCTCATACAAGGGCACTTCCAGTTGCTTATGTGTAGGGCTAAGTTGTTAGATTTCCCCAGTACTCCAGATACTAGAGAGGGAGTTTCATTTCATACACTATGTCTGAATGCTGCTTTCCCTTTGCACTTTTGGTGCTTCCATCTGACAAAATTTTATTAGGAGCCATTGCAATTTACTTGGTTTTACAAGATCAAGCAGCTTACTGCTTGAGAAAGGTGTTTAATTTATTGCTAATTTTGTTATTCAGAGAGGTAGATGGAGGGAATAGAAAGAGTACGCAGGTAGTTTAGGAAAAGATTTATTGTAGCACAGATGTTTGTATAAGCATTTACGTTTTGGGAAGCTTGTGTTAGTGTACCTGTTCTGAGATTTCTCTGGGTGTGCATGCTTTCAGAAAAGAAAAAGCACATTTAGTCTTTTTGCACCACCTTTTCCATGTAGAATCTGTAGCTGAAGCTTAAGATTCCTAGAATTTGTATGTTTCAGAATCTAATATTTTAGTGAGCTGGAATTCATGCATATTGTAAAATCCACACAATGATGGCAGCAATTATTTCAGTTTCTTGTTACTGTGGAATGGTCCTAGAACGTGTCCTGGTGCCACCTGATACCTTGGCAGCTGCTCTGGGGCCCTGAGGACAAGCAGCAGTGTGTTGGGGGCAGGCAGGGTGTGGATGCAGCACTTCCCTTGCCATGCTACAGCTTCCCCCTCCGGCCAGGAGAGCGGTGGGTGGGCAAGGAGGGCTGCATGGAGATGCTCTGTGAGCCTTGCCCCTCAGTCCAGTGGGCTCTGTCCCCACTGACCCTGTGGCTGGCTTTGCTCCTGCAGTGCTGCACGGGCAGGTGTACCGCTTCTGCACCTCGGAGGGGACCTGGCTGCTCAAGGAGAATTCGACCCTGCCCTGGAGGAACCTGTCTGAGTGTGAGCCCTCTGACCAGGTAAGAGTTTTTCCTTTTCCCCCCCCTCTTGCTGCTGTTGTTTAGGACCAAAGCAGGAGAGAGGAAAAAAATAGTTGTTGATGCCCGCTGGTTTTTCTCCTGTCAGAGTAATCTTGACTGACTCACCTCAGTGAGCCTAATGCTGAGGGACATCAGGTCTCTCCCCTTTAACAAAGGGAACATGAAGGGCAGATGAGAGCACTTTCAAATGTGTGTGAGAGCCAAGAGAAGTGACTCAGGTCATCCCAGCTGTGGTGCAAGTTGAGCAAGGAGCTCAACTGCAGGAGTGACCTGTTATTCCTTTGCCTTTTTTCCATTGTCACGTCATTGTAATAGTGACCATTTGTTCTGTCTGTCTTGTTAGCAGCTATTAAGGTGATTAAGACGAACTGAACTGAAGGATATTTGCGTTTTCACCTTTGGGCATGGGGCAATACCTGCCTTTTTTTGTTAAAGGTTTTTTTTGTCTTTATACCTTCATTTTCTGTGGGCGATGGAATTAGGCTTGTCAGTGTTATTTTCTTGCCCTCATGCTTTTTACTCTGCAGGGAGCTGAGATGCCTGGCACTAAATGAAGGAGAGCACAGGGATTTTCAGAGGATTTTTGACAGCCATTGGCGTCAGCCAGTGTGCTGTGTGCGTTCCCATGACACGTGATACCACTACTACTGTGAACCTCCCAGGGTGATGCTTTTCCTCACAGAAATTGAGTGCACTCTCTCTAGCCTGGAGTACTGGGAGCCAGTGCATTACCTAGTCAAAACAGTTTGAGTTTATGAAAGTCCCAAGAGCTGCAGGATCTATACCTTCTGTGGTTTCCATTGCTCAGTGCCTCATTCTTCAGAATGAATAAATGGCTACAGACTAGGAGGAGATTGGAAAAGAGAGAGTTTCTCTTCTCCAAATATGTGAATTTTAACCTTTTCCTTTGACTTGCAGCCTTACTCCTTGTCCCTTTTGTGTTCTGTGCTGTACCAGCAGAACAGATTTGTCTTAATGCTATGTATAAGCCTGGTTGTTTCACTTTTCCTTGTTGGCCATTATGATTTCTTCCAGAGCTGTGTTGGGACATGCCAATGACTGAGATACCTAATGGTAACACTTGTTCATTTGGCACCTGCCTCCAATTTTTCATGAACTGATCTGGATTCTGAAACCCTTTGTAGGTGGTGTCACTCCCTGAAATGCGAACAGCCATGTTTGGTTTTCCAGCTAATTTATATAGAGCCCCATAGTAACTTAGGTTTATGTATCTTTGGTTTATGTATCTTGTGGGAACAAGTTGTTTTTATGAGTTTGTCATATGTTATATTACAAATGTAGCTAAAACAAATTCCCAAGTGTTAGTGAATCTTTATAAATTTTGGTGTATGATGTAATTTTCATCTATATACGTGTTTTAAATTGTTAGGTTTCAGTTGCTTGCTTAAGCTGTGATACTGAAGAGGTTTTTCTTTTCAAAAGGCAGCTTTCATAGCATTTACTTTAAAGCATTAAGCTAGCAAGTCTGAGGTACAGCCTTAAATCCTCCTGGCTGTGCAAAATATATCTGAATAACTGTACCTAATTTATGAAGTACAAGGAATGTATTCCTTTGTAGAGCACAGGTCTCAGAAGTCAATTGCAGAGTTAGCAGCTTGAAGAAGGGAAATAAAATCCCTGACTCTATTTAGACAAAGATAAGTGCTTAGAGATGAACTAGAACTGTGAATATGAATGTGCCTTGGAGGCTGAGCAATAAGACTGTGTTAAAATTCAGAGCTGCCTGTACCTTTTCAAATAATTCTGTCCTATATAAGGATTTTGGCCAGAATTTTCAAGCAAGGGTCTCAATAATCATGTTTTCATTGAATCTGAAGAGAGCCCCCAGTGCTCTGGTCTGCAGCAGGTTGCTCCCTCTCAATCTGTGTGGTAACATCCAGGTCATGAGATGCTGTTGGGCTCTGGTTTGTTACCAGGAGGTTGCATAGTTGAGGCAGAACACAGATTATTTGGGAGCAAAAAGGGTTTAGCTATGTGAATTCAAGGCGTGATTTGCCTCCAAGTCATCAAATAGGATGTGGCTTGTTGGACTCTGAAGTGTAGATGAGGATCCCCCTCATTATCACAGAAAGGAAACTTGCTTGAAGTGCTCAAGTCTGAAAAGGTGAGATCTTCCATTTTTACTGCAGGTCTGAGTTGTGTCTGTGCTTCCTGCCATCAGTTTTAAGACTTGCTTGTGTGGTAATTCATGTCTCTCCAACTTTATTATGAAATAATATCACATTATTTATTTTTCTAGCCAGGCTGCAAAACCCAACTATTTGAGCGAATACCTGGGAGCAGCTGAGGAATTAAGATTAAATTTTTATTTCTTTAGAACATATGGAAAGAGGAAGACTGATATGACATGTGCATTTAAACTTGAAAGTAGGAGAATGATTTTTGTTTATCATTAAGAAAGCTAGAAAGTAGCTGGGAGAAAAGAACTGAAGGCCATGAGCTCTCTCTTTTCCGCCTCCACTTTTTTGTTTTTCTTTTCTTCTTTATATGCTCTCAGGATGCACCAGAAGAACAGCTCCTGAATTTGTCCATCATATACACCATTGGATATGCTCTTTCCTTCTCTGCCCTTGTAATAGCGACTGCCATTCTTCTTGGATTCAGGTAACTGGCGAAGCTTTGAAGAGAGTACGCTAAAGGTTTTATGTTTTTCTATATGACAATATCAGACTTTGACAGAAACATTTGATTATTTTTTTACTTCCTTCCTTCCTTCCATCACCTCATTATTTCTCTATCTTTTGTTACTTCTGCGTTCCTTCCTAAAATAATTTCTTCTCAAAATGCAAGTAAAATTGCCAAATTTTTGCAGTTACCCCTATGAACATGTAGAACAGGTACTTTTTATCAGTTGGAATATTTTGTTAGGTAAGTTTTTATTTCAATGAAATTTCCATTGGAAGAGGTGGCAAAAGAGAGAGATGCAAGCATTCCTTCATGGTCTCACCTTGCAGATGAGGCACAAGTCTGAGATAGGCAAGGACATTTAGGAGAAAAATTTTTGTCTTGCTTTGCTTGGAGTTACCCAGAGCACAAATCTCAGTCTGGCCTATATCCCAGTCTTCACATGCAAGATGTGCAGAAATGAATTTTTTGACAAAATTTATAATTTTGGAGAACTTTCAGAAATTCTTGTTTCTTTCACAATATGGAAGAGAGTCTAATTGGAAACTTGAAAAGTTTTTGAAATAAATTGCAGACATCTGGCCACAGTGGTATACTGAGTTCATCCAGATTTGCACCTGCAAATTCAACAGACCATATAAAAATTTAGACTGTCTTGGTTGTCCATGCCAAACATACACTCTGTGTGTTTGGTTAGAAAATAAATAAAAGCCAAAAACCCCCACCAAACCAAAACACAGCTTTGGATTCTAATAGGGATCCTTTTTCTTTTTCTCCCTTCTGTAAATGCAAGAGATGTTTTGATTCCAGCCGGACTTTCCTTCAGTTTGGGGATGCTGAGCACAGGAGACTGATACAGAGATGAGATCCTGTTCTGTTGTGGGAAGGAAATCTCTCTGCTGTGAAGCTGATCCCTACAGCCAGGTCCCATCCCTCTTATGTCCTGATGAGGCTGCCTCCCAAACAAGTATAATGTTCCGTGTCCTGGTTCTCTTATTTGAAGTCAAGTCAGGAACCTTCAGTGATCCTCTGATCCTTAAGAAGCCTCCTTCCCTGACTGAAGAATTACCATTGCCAGTTATTGGTCATTTCCTCTGGTGCCTGCACTACACTTTTAGCAAGGCAGTCCCTTTCCTTTCTTCTCTTATGTATTTAACAAGGTCAGTCATATCTTTTAACTTCTAATTTCCAAAACTAAAATGATGCAAGCCTTCTCACATTGAACCATACTTTTTTAGCAATATATTATCCCTTCTCCTCCCAGTGGAGAAGCATAGGTGGGCAATATCAAGGAAGTTTTAAAATGACTGCTGAAATCCAGAGACATGCTCACCCTGTGCGAATGCCATGTGATAATTATGATTTGTATGTGTTGTACCTGTGCAACTTTGGGACCTTTCTGATAAAGCACCAGATGGTCTTGCAGTCTCCGAATCTCTCCCAGGATAACTGTTTTCTCCTCATTTCACCTATCAGTGGCACTCCTTGAGTATTCTTAGCAGCCCAAATGTAAAGGTCGCAGAGCACAACCACGTACTTTTTGAAGGAAGGGAGAAAGGATGTTTTCTGGCAGGCAACAAAGAGCAAGTTTGTCACCAAGGACTGGTAGGAGAGAGGGAATTTTGATGTCCTGACGTTTGTGGAGTGATGCTTTAGCGTTTTTTTCTTCAACTAGGGAAAAAGCAGGGACTGGAGAACTGTACACAAGTGTGTGCTTCTCATTTTGAAAGTGAGATTCTAGGGACATCAGAGATACCAAGAGCCTTGTTAAAACTGTGCAATCAATCCACTTTGTGTTCTCCTATCTTAAGTTTTTTTACCAGGAGACAACTTGGTCCTGGACCTCATGAAATGTGAGATCTACCGTATGCGAATTGCAGTTTCTGTGTTCTGACAGGAATCTCTGCCCGTTTCCCTGAAGCTGCTCAGCCTCAACAAATGGGGATCAAAAGCTAATTCAATGACATGCAAATACTGATGGGCCTCTTAGAGTTCTTAGACTACAAAATAACCTTTATATTTGTCTTTAAAGGTGATACAGCAGAGGAAACAATATCTCTCTTGAGTCCTATTTTGGATCCCGAAAAAAATGGAAGGAAAGTCTGTAATTTCAGTGGTGGAAGCTGAATTAGGCCCATGACTTCATGACTGAAACAATTTGAATAACTTTTTGCCTGTAGCAAAAATACTCAGTAACTACTTGCAACCTATTTTCTTCAATTGCCTAATTTACATAACTTTTTCAATCGGATTGAAATGTGTAGCAGTTCTGAAGGGTAGCAACAAATGAATTTTGAGTTTAAGGAACATAAATATTAATAATAGGTAAGTTTTGAAATAAATTGTGACTTAAAAGTGATACAAAAATTCTACCTGACCTATGACAAACAAGTTGTTCTTCAGTGCAAACCTCTAACTTTCAGACCAAGTCAGTTTTTCTACCAAAATTTACAGAGCTGTAAAACCCAGACATATGAAGCATAAGTTCACTGGAAGTTTTGCTGGAATAATTGCTGATTACCATATGTTACATCTGTCTTTTAGCATCTTACAAATCATACCCAGTGTAACTTCCTTTTGGTAAAGGGTGTACCCTTGCAGAGCTGGGAGAAAAATGTGAATAAGGCTGGTAAAATACTGGCAGTAGTCTGCAATTGGATGCCGTTTCCGTGACTGCAGTTTCTTTGCTCTCCCTTAATGTGCCTTTTTTTTTGACAAGTAGCAATTTTATTGTCTTTGCAGAAGGCTGCTGAAACTCAAGAGGATTTTTCCTTTGTTTTTTTTGTTTTCAATTCTGAATGCAGAGATGAAAAATCTGTTCCTTTTACTTCTACAGAAAGTATTTACAATTCTCCCAGAAGGCAATTTGAATATAGATTTTTTTTCTTGCTGTCAAAGGGTGATTTGCAGGTGGATTATTTTTCATGGTGGGTTTGAGCTGCACTGCACACCAGTCCTGAGCTTTGCCAAGGTAAACTTGCGCAGTGACATTGGGGTCAATTCAAAGCAATTAGCTTCAGCATTATGTCGAACTTGACTTTTTCCGTCCTTTCAGATAAGGCTTCTGAAAATGACTTTATTTTTACACTTTTTAAGCTTTAGAAATGTTTTTTTCCTAAACACACCTATCTTCTTCCTTTCCCCAAATATTGTCTCTAAGGGCTAAAGTTTTGAATTGTGTGTTTTCCTTGATAGTATTTTCTTCCCAAAGACAGTTTGAAATCCCTACAGCCATTCCCAAGTTATGGGGTTTCGTCTGGTGCCTCCTGATTTCTTACGGGGCTCGTTGTTCCCTTTCTCAGTCCTGTGTCTGATGTTGCATCTTTTATGTGGGTAGTGGATCATGACTGGATTTTTCTTTTTACAGACATCTGCATTGCACGAGGAATTACATTCACCTGAACCTCTTCACCTCTTTTATCCTCCGGGCTATATCTGTTTTCATTAAAGACTCAGTGGTGAAGTGGATGTACAGCACAGCCACACAGGAGTACCAGTGGGAAGGACTTATAGCCTTCCAGGTAAGGCTGTGGTCATTCCTAGGATATTGGAGTCATCACTGTGGTGTGTCTGCATCACAGCACGTAGTTTAATTTTTTAGTTGGTGGCATTGCATATTTCTCTACCTGGGGGAAGTTTGCCCCCACAAGACAGAGGAACAAGAAGCAGATCTTTTTGCATACATGTATATGAATGCATACACCAATGCCCTTATCTTCTTTCTATGCTGCAGTTTCATTTCTTTCTAACAGTGACAAGAGGGCATTTATTCTCCTAAGCCAGCACTTTTTGTGATAGAACTGGCCATCTGGTCAGTTGGTTGTCTACCAGATAAGTTTGTTGTTCTTGGTCATCTCTATATAATCTCTTGATAGCAGGAAAAAAAGGAAGCATCTGATTAAAACGCAAATTTGAAAGCATTTAGAAAAGCTTTGGAAGAATAGGCTGATTAAATACTTCTAACTGATGAGAGAGGATGACAACTCTTTTGTAAATAATGATGAAAGTGTGCCCTTCCCCATTTGGATTTGGAATGCAAAATGTACTTGAAACCTCAAAGAGAAGTAGCTTTATGATCTGTATAGCTCTTGTGACTCTAAAACATGGGTACAGCATTTGCTGCTGCAGTACAGGGTTGGAGTGGTAAGGGGAAACTCTCCTGATGCATCCTTAGTGCCCATCCTTTTCTGACATTGCCTAAGGCAGAAGTGCTACAACAACTTAGTGAATCTCATGTGATCGTTGATTTTTTTTCTCATCTGCAATTTATCAGTTACCAGAAAATAACATCGCGTCTTAAATGGTTTGGAAAAGTTCATATTGGATTGTCAGTCATTTTCACTTTCCAAAAAGCCTTGACTTTGATTTTACACACAATTTACTCAATAGTGGTTTCATCAAGTCTGATGGATATATTAATTAGGTAATCATACTTATCTAAAACCTTTCTGATCAGCTCTGTATTTTACCAACTATGAGAGAATTTGCACTTAAATGGGATGCACTGGGCAACATTGCTTTTGTATGAAAATATTCTTTGCTTTGGCAAATAGTCAACCTTATGCCATCCACTCTTTTCTTTTTAATAGAGAAGTTCTCAACTGCAAAATAGAGTATCCAGGAAAGTGAAAGATTCACTGACTGTGGTTGATATAGTACCTTTCACTTGTTCTTTTCATCTTTATTCAGGCTTTTCAAAATAAAATCAATTGCTTATTGAGGGAAAAATACAGAATAGGAGGAGTTTTTTAAGGAGTGGTGTTGTTGAAAGCATCTGTCTGCTGTGCATAGAACCTATTCCTGGCTTCTGTCCATTCAGCAATAAAACATGTGGTTAGTGTAGCAAGCTCCCTTTTTGAGGAGCAAGAGTAGTAAAGAGAACCGGTCTTTTGAGTTAATATGCTTTTATTCTCAGTCCCTGTTGGGTTACTTTGGGCTGTGCTTTTTTCCATCGCAGGAATCACTCAGCTGCCGTTTGGTCTTTGTGATGATGCAGTATTGTGTGGCTGCAAACTACTACTGGCTCCTGGTAGAAGGCATGTACCTGTACACACTGCTGGTGCTCTCTGTCTTCTCTGAGCAGAGGATTTTCCGCCTCTATCTCTGCATTGGCTGGGGTGAGTTGGATTTTCCATTTGTCGTCCTGTGGCTGCACTGGCAGAGGGGATGACAGGAGAACTTGTGTGTCTGTTCTAGTGCTGCCCAGTTCAAGTCCTGCACTCTGCATTCTCTTTTTGTTCCTGATCCCTTACCTTGTTTGGGCTGGAAGGTGTGGTCACAGCCCCTGGATGCTCATGGCACAGAGGCTGTGGGACACTGCAGAAACTCACCAAACCAGTGGCAAACTGCAGGACATTAGCTCCCAGGACAGATTGTGTGTGGGTGGTTCCAGCTTGTGGGTGGTTCCAGCTTGTGGGTGGTTCCAGCTGGATATGGGCTTTTCTAGACTGCCCTGCTTCATCCTCCTGAAAGGTTCCCATTGTATTTAAAGACATGTGAGCTGCTTGTGGTGTAAAATAGCAAAGCTGCTTTGCATCTGGGTGAGGACAACAGTAGAGAAATGGTGACAGCATGGGAGGGGATGATGCAAAGGGGCAGGGGGTGTCGGGTTGGCCAAGTGGGCAGAGCAGGTCAGATGGGGATTGTCTGGAAAAAAAGGGTCAGGGGTGCATGTGCCGTGGGCATGTGTGTGCCTGAAATCAGGGGTTTTGATGCCTTGAAATCAACTGGTTGACTAAGGGTCACCTTCTGCAGAAAGGGTAAAGCTTTGATTCTTTCACTGTATAGTTCACCTGAAAATACATTACAGTTTGGGATCAATCCTGTTTTTAGAGTGATCTTTGCATGTTTCCCACCTCTATTGCATTCTCTCCTTCCCTCTTCTCTACCCTCCCCTTTTGGTGGAATCACGCCACTTTTGGAAAGATGAAAGTAAATACAAATAAATACTACAAGTGCTTTCACAGATGCTACTTTGAACATTTAAATTGCTTTGACTTTCCTCCTCTCTCTTTGGACTACAACTGTGAATATTTTAGCAAATTAGTTCTCTGGGAAAATGCATATAAATAGCATATTATTGTGAATTACCTAATTCTACAAAAACTTGATATATAATGAGAAAAGTTATATTGATAGGAATAAATTAATGCAAATAATAGCAGTTTCCTGCAGGAGGGTTTTATTTAAAGTTCTCTGTCTTCCGTATTCTTTCATGTCAGGCATGCAGCAAAAGCAGCACATTTTTGTTTAACATTTGAACTATATGTTTTAATTAGACACTCAATTTAATTAAAAAAAAAAGGGGGGAGAGGGAGCTATCCTGAAGCAATGACTGAGGTCATGAAAGGAAATGGAAAAGAAATTAGAACAAAATTATATCTAGTCAAATCCTAAGGGGACTGTGTTTACTTATAAGAAAGAGTTAGGCTGCTTTTGGTCTGAATCACTTCTATTTAGAGTTTGTCTCCTGCAAAGGCAGAAGGCAGAAATAGATGATGTTATTTTGGTTTTGCTCTTTTTTTACAAGGATGGTTTTGCCATTGTATGTTGAATTTCTAGATGAGTTTTTGGAAATGAGCAGCAATGCAAGAATTTGGCACTAGATACATGGGTTTCATCCAAGCTTTCTAGAAAAGCTCTGTCTGTGCCATTCAATTGTTATCTGTACAATTTCTTGCTCTTCCATATATGTCTGCATGTGCAAACCTTGCCAATGATTCTCCACCTTCAAATAAGAAACATCTGCTGTTTCAATGCTCCCAGATTAGTTATACCAGATAGCAGTTTCATCTCTAACCAGTGGAAAGACATAATAATTTTTCCTGATCTTTCTGCTTCTTCATTGGTGATTGCATTTTTTGGGTGCTCAAGTCCCTCGCCAGGTGACTTTCTGCTGTATGCAGCATTCAGGAGATTTTTATTTAATTTGATTTTTGAGCTGCCTGATAGCCTCAGTGTAATGCTGAGGCTTCAGAGAGAGAGACAGTAGGTTCCTGTTTGAACTGTTGTCCTGCTCTTTGAAGTAGTCAATCAGCTGTAAAAATAAAGCTGGAACAAAAAATTAAATATTTATTTGATTGCCAGCGCTAGTTTGATTCTCTGACCATTTGTTCCATTAATGAATTGTCCTCTTACAGGATATCTTTTTAACTTTTTCATTTCTTATCATTTGATTTATATTTATGAATGAAAATTTCATGTTTCTGTTCCTCAAGAACATAGTCACTTCAAGTTGTTATTTCTTACAATTGTAACTGAAGATTGTGATCACTCTCAGATGTGCTGGAGTCTGCTGTCCTGGAGCCCAGGGTACTGAGCTTGATGCGCACCCTCCTCACTGCCCTAAGGTCCTTGAATTCCCCCATTTCATGGGCACTGCAGCCAAGGCTGCCCTTGAGCTTCACATTCCCCATCAGCTTCTCCTTGTTGGTGAGAGCAATGTCCAGCATGGCACCTCTCCTCATTGGCTCCTCTGTCACTTGGAGCAGGAATTTATCAGTGTGATCCAGGAAGCTCCTGCATCGCTTATGCTCTGCTCTGCTGTTCCCTCCAGCAGATATGGGAGTGGTTGAAGCCCCCAGGAGGACCAGGGTTTGTGACTGTGAGGCTGCTCCTGTTTGCAGAAGGGCTTCCTGGCCAGGCAGCCTACAGCAGACTCAAGTAATGTCACTTATCCCTGTCCTCCCTTGAACCTGACCTACAAGCTCCCAGTCAGCTCCTCACCCATCCCCAGGTGGAACTCCATGCACTCCAGTGTCACTGATGTGGTGACACCCCCTCCTGCTCTCCTGCCTGGCCTTCCTGAAGAGCCTGTGGCATTCTGCTCCAGCACTCCAGTGAGGAGCCATCCCACCATGTCTCTGTGATGCCAGTGAGATCATAGCCCTGCAGGTACTGCCACTGGCATCCTGCTGGTAGGAGTGGATGGATTAAGGATCCTGTTCCCCAGTAACTTCAGTTTAAAGCCCTCTTCTCAGGCTTGGCAAGCCTTTGACCAAAGATTTTCTTTCCCTTCTCTGTCAGATTCAGCCCATAGTAGACCAGTTGTTCCAAGATATTCCAGTTTTTGTTATATAATAACATCAGGTCAGTTCTAAAGTCAGTTATTAGACAGTAGTCCATTTATTATCAGTTCAAATGACAAATTATCCTTTGCTGTTGAATTATTTATAAAGGGGAAAGTCTGTCTTGCATTATTGTACTTAAAAAAAAACTAGAAAAGTCATAAAATCTTGATAGACCTATGAAAATTAATGTAGTTTCATAAATTGGGAGTAATTTATGCTAACATCATGTGTATTGATAGGATTCTATAAACCTTCCCTATTATTTTTGAGGTAACTGTATTCCTAATGGCAACTTCACTGCTGAGATTTCATGTCATACTAGGCTTTGAGATGGCAGTGTTAAATTTTTCCTATTTCATTTAATGTGGAATACGTCTTGCTTATGTCTTCTATTTCTTTGTCAAAGCAGAATTCCATACATTTATGTCAGCCTTAAGTTCCACATACCTTACTGCAAAAACAATTGTACATTCTATTTTCAATGCCGATGGAGAAAAAGAAGGCAGAAACACTTTGTAGCATCAAAACTCCAAAATTTTAATAGGCCAATGTAAGAGCAGGTAGGTGAGAGGTTTCCTTCCCTCTGGAGGTCAGCACAACAGCAGCCAAAACAGCTGTTGATTCACACAGTCATTTGCACTTGCAGAGAAGAAAATCTGTTGCTATGCACTGCTGGTACCTGGTGCTTCCTGGAGAAATCCTTGCCCATGGATCTCACTTTCTAGAGAGAAGAAAAAAACATAAGAATGGGGTGAAAAAAAAAACCCCAACCTAACTACAGAGATCAAGATCATTACTTATTTGTTTTGTTTTTTTCTCAGTATGTGCAGACTGGTCTGAATCATTGTCCAGGACACCAACCCAGTGTTCATCATGTCTGAGCCCAAGGCAGGAGCTGCTGAGCCTGACATTGAGTTTCAGCTATCAGTACTGTACTGAGTAGTCTCTGGAGAAGGGCAGTTTATACTTGTAAAGCTGCTGTATCAGCAGATTTTAGCGGCAAAGAGACCTGTTCACATCTAAGAGTAGAGAGCAGGGAAGAATGGGGAAACAACAGAAGCACCCCACTGTGACTCCGAGCAACGACCAGACAGGAGACCATTTTCAGCACTAAAGGCTAAGAAGAAAATGTTACTAAACAGCTAAATATTCTCTGAGCTTCTGTGGTAATTTTACACCCAGTTGCACTTGCAGCAGGAAAATCACCATAAAAAATAAATAATCTGCTTCCTTCCAAGCCTTGGCAATCCAAACTTACTCTAAGGAAGAGCACTATGAGGAATGAAGCTATTAAAAGCAAGAAGCCTGGCTGGGGCATCAAAATCTACATCCTGATTGCAAGGAATATATGACTGGAACAGAACCAGTAAGAAACCTTCCTTCAGAAGCCCAGTATGAACTCACTGTAGCAACAGGAGGCATTCATAGCACTGACCACTTTTTTTCTATTTTCAAATGAAAACTCTGCTTCAGACAAGGATGTAAAAGTAGATTTTGTGTCCAGACTGATCTTGGTAAGAAATGCATTTCAGGAATTCCTCTTAATCCTCTGCACTCTCTGTTTCCAAATTAAACTTTTTTATGTTTTTCCTTTTTTAGGAAGAAAAAAAATTAGTCTTCTCACATCATCAGTGCTTTTACTCTTTTTACATGTAGTCATATTTGTTTATAATTTCTTTCAGTTCCTCGTGGCATCATTGTTGAATTCCTTCACCTATCAGTTGATCAAGTCAGAGCATCTTGGATGCTTTCTGAGAGAAAGAAGAATGGACTTGTTCTGACAGCAGTAGTGTCCTTCTGATTTATGTGCCTGATTTTCTCAGAGGCTGAACTTATCACACGTGGGATGTCAGGTTACAACTAAAATACTGAAAACAGCCCTAAAATGCTGTATTCAGCATGTGTCCTTCTGTAAGGGTTTCAGCAGGATAGCAGTGCTCTGGTCCTTCAGAGAAAAATCTACTTCAGGAAGAATCTCTAATCAGCATGTGAAGATGAGGGGAGCCTCATTGCTCCTCGTATGTCTTTCCTGAAATTTCCTCTGTGTAAAGTGAGGTACAATACAAAGCTACAAATACGGTGTAAGAATGGAAACCTCCTTGCACGTGGAGGTAAGGGAAGGATGATGGCATGGAATAGCACCACCTGCTGACACCTCTCTTGCGAATGTTCTGGGTTCCAGAACAAACCTGGGCTTTTCTGTTCTCTTACCAAAATATCTCAGACCTGTTAAATGAAGAGACTGATTTTTGAATGCTGCTGTCACGACATGGTAACTTCATTAGCAGCTGCAGGAATTTCTTGCCTCTCTCATTAGGGATAGCGGAGCATTCTGAAGATGCCAACCTGTACAGGGTTTCTCAACATTATTTGCTCTTACCTACCCCATCCTTTTGCCATTCTGAAAAATGACTGTTTTTCCAATTTTTTTTTTGCTTTTCTTACTATGCAGGCACCTGGCCAGGTGTAGAATATTTAAGCTAGAGTGAAACTAAGTAGATTGTGCTGCTTATTTATGCAGTGGGATGTTAAGATGATGATTTGGCAATTGCATTACGTTCTCATCATCCATAATATATATTATTATTGCAGCCTGTAATTCAGATGCCCAGTCATTTGAAGTTGAACATTATTAGCTGAGCTGTCAGCAGGCTTATTTTCTAATACACTTGACAGATTTCATAATTACCATGTAGTGTTCAAAGATTTTGGGTCAGCTATCAACCTGCAAGAATTAAGGTCACAGTTTATCATGATCAGGCTGTTGCAGTTTCTGGCGTCTTCAGCAGTGATGCAGTACAGAAGAAAAAGTAGACATTGCCATTTCCAGAATTCAGAAACTTTTCTCTGGCCAGTTATCTCAGAAAAGATCCATCTCAGAACTTTCTGTATGACAAAAAAAAAGCAAAACCAGAAAGAGTTCAGCCAACACCTTAAATAAATGAGTGCAGTTTTTTTCTTGGGTATCTGATATACTTTGAATAGCAGCAACAAGAGGAAGAAGTGTGAGACTGAAACTCAAATGCATCAAGTGTTATGTTGGAAGCCCAGGAGTGGAATACACCACTGATGCTGTTAATGCAATGTAGTGTCTGTGATGTTTATTCAGTGAGTTGTATTCAGTTTACTTCCACTCTCTGCTCAAACCAGATAGAGTTCTCTTGACTGTGACCAGAATAATATATGGGTTTTTGCCACTTAATGCAGGCTAACTGAATATCAAGACTGTTAATTAGTCTTCGGAGAGTCTCAGTGATCCTTGCAAACGGCAGCTACTGCAGAGATGCTTCAGATTTGCTCTTTTGCTGTGTTGGAATAACTTCTACAGGGAATGTTCTTGGGGCAGTCTCCTCTTTAGATCTTCACTAGGGCTTTGGAAAACTGCATGTGTTCCCATCTGCTGAGGCTGTGTCCCAGTTTCCAGAGCAGTCAATTTCTCAGGACAAGGCTTTGTGAATTTGGCAGATGTCAGGTAGTATCCATGCAGTAAGGTTTGGACATTAGTGCAAATTCATGTGTGCACTGTCAAGTCTTGGTGTCTCAGACTAAAATGTGCATTGCCAGCATGGAAAATAGTGACTGATGGTGCTGCAATACCAAGACACCAGTGGTGTGCATCACAAGTGGGAGTGGGCAGAGAATGTTGAACAAGTTGCTTTGTACTTGCTGCCTATTAATTTGTATAATATTTGCATAGCTGATGCAATTCTCTTATATCAGCCTCACTCTAGTTAGGCTCTTTTGAAATATAGTATTAATAATAGGTTCTCAATTTAAATGTCAAGTGATTTGATTAAACATGGAGAGATTTCTGATGTATCTAGGAGACTGAGATACCCATAAATCATTATTGTTATCTCTTGATCTATCAAATGATATATCCACTGACATACAGCCTTTGTGCTGTCGGTGTTTGTGTCTTATCCTGTAAGTTTCATATTAAGATGTCTTAATGCTCAGCAAAGTCAAGAAAAATAATTCAAACTATAATTCATTTCAGTGAATCAAAGTCTCATTTGATTTTGAAGTGATGTGCAGTGAGCCTGTTCTTAATCTCTCTATGTGACTATCAAGGCAGCATACAGTTTTTGGTAACTTTGCTCCCAAAATACTGTGTATTCTCAATATCAAGTAAATCCATGGAACATGATAGCTATTTGCCCAAATAATCTCTACTCAGTTCATTATCTTTGCTATTATTCTAATTATTGGTATTTTTTCCATGCTGCTCTTTGTTCTCCCTCTTTTCTTTTTTTTTAAGTAACTGATTAAGGAGAATATTATTATTCTGTGTCTGTAGTGTTTAGCTGTTCTGATAGCAGAGAAATTCTACAGTACAACAAAAGTGAGGGCTTTTTACTGAAAATACCCAATAAAGTTACTGCTTGAGGTGCTCAAACTGTGGGGGATGACCAATTTCCCTATGACTTCTGCTGCCACGAACTGTGGATTTGCCCTGTGCAGAACTTAATGCTACAGCCTGGTCTTCTTACCATCCCTGACTTTACTGGTTCTTAAGAATAAAGTAACAAAGTATGCGAAATGCTGCTCTTTCTATACAATGCACATGCAGCATCAGACACTGTCCAAGGAGGAATTAGACAATCTTGATCTATCCTTAAGCAGAAATTTCTCATTCTGCCTTTTCAGTCACAACCTGCTTTCCTTCCTTGTGTGCATTTTTATCATTCTCTGTACTGAGTATTGGTTGGTAGGTGCACTTTAAAATTATTTTTAATGACCTAGGCTCTTCATAAATGAGAGAAGTTAATTAGAGAGCCTTTGATGCTGTAAAGCAGGTAATGAGTGCCAGCCCACCTGGCTTGTCTCTGCCCTTTCCAGCCCAGATGCGCTGTCAGGTGAGGGCAGGGCCAAGCCTCTCCTCCCTGCCAGCTTCCTCTGCTGGCTTTGCTGCAGCCACTCGAGTGCACACCAGTGCACAGCCAGAACTGGCACTTCTCTGTGGGGCAGGACACTTGCTGGGGGTGCCCACCCTCCCTCTGCCATGGGGAGCATCTGGGGCTGGGTGTGCTCCAGCCTCGACACCAGTACACAGCCTGAACTTGGTCCTGCTTGAGTACCGTGACCCACAAGCAGAAATTTAGACGCAAAGGTTTTGGTTATAGCACACTGCACCCTTCTCTACCATGAGTGCAGAGGCTAGTAGAGCTTCCAAAAATTTAATTCCCTTGACGTGTCTGTGAAAATATCCACAGAAAAAGTGGTGAATGCCTGTTATGGGGCACTTACGTTGTTCATTTTTCATGCCTGTTGAGAGCTAGGTGGGAGCCCGCTGTTCATGGCAATCTGTATTGGATGGGAGCTGCAATCCTGACACCAGTTAATCATGCTGGGGGGAGGCAGAGGGAGTTGTCCTTCTCTCACTTTTTTCCCAGTCTCAATGTCAATGTCGGCCTTGTCTCCTCTCTTTTCAGGTGTGCCAATGCTGTTTGTTATCCTCTGGGGAACTGTCAAGTACCTTTATGAAGATGAGGGGTTGGTTTAGTTCTGATTTTTATAGCTATCTCATTTGTGCTGTATGTGTGCACCAGCAGGTCACTGTTTGCTTTCTGTTCAGCGTGGTTTGCTTTGGCAATGTGCTGAAAACTCACATAATTGCTTCTGTTTTGTCTGAAGGTCTTGCATAACATTTCAGAAAGGAGAATATGTTTTTTTCTGATCAGAATTTTGTGTATGTCTGAATGAATCTATTCTTTTTCAGGTCAAGGAAAGGTATGTTTTGTTTTTCTGTACTTATAGTATCAACAGTAGCAGTCATCCTACCTAACCAAGACCACTCCTGATACTGTGCCTTTGGCAGTAGCCTTTACAGTTGTTTCAGAAGAAGACAGCAACCTCCCACAGGATTCTGCCTGCAATTTGTAGTGATTAGCCTATGCCTAGCAGCAGAGAAGTGATTGCCTTTTCTTGTTTAAGCTCCCATTATTTAGGTTTTCCTAAAATAAAGATACATTCTCTGTCTGCTTACATTAGTCTTGCTGAAGTCAACTATGTCATGCACAAGACTGCTGTAAAACACAAAATACTTTTTGTGCTTTTTTACCATGATGGCTGTTCTGGAAAAAATTACCTTTGTATATGCTTTATAAATAGCTGTTTTATAAATAACACTGTTATTTGTTGGATTTTTTGTTTGTTTGTTAGTTTGTTTTTTTAAGTGAGGAAAGTGGCTTCTTTTTAGAGATAGTGGCTGCCTAGAAATATTTGGGTGGTTTTCTTTGTGAAAAGAAATAAATTTGTGTTCTTTCATTTTTATTTTAATTTTTTTAATTTAATGGGTTTTCCTCTTACTTAGTTTCCACACTACTCAGCCAAGACTTTTGTAGAGGATCCTTTTATTTTTTTTCTTTTTTTTTTTTTTAATTCCCAGACACAATTATTATTGAAGAGTTGCTGCAATGTGAAAATTCAGTTTAGTCAGAGCCACCCCCAAACTGTTTTCTGGTGTTTCTGATTATTAAGAATCAACATTTTTTTGTGTGTGTGTTCCTCATAGTACTGCACCAGTTCAGTCAAATCTGCCTTTTCTGGTTTAAGCAATGCTAGGATTTTTTGACTTTCCTTTTCAGTGTTGACGTGATGATAGTCTTAGCAAGAATTGTGGCTGCACTGATGTACTTTAAGTTTTGTTGAAATTATCAGAATAGGTGTAGAGACCATGCAGCCTCTGAACAGGCAGTATTCCACGGGCATATCTTCCCATTGATGTAGAAAATGTATTCAAAGTGCTCATGCTGAGCCTCCCACATTATGTGGTGCTCAGAGCTGATTTATTTTTTCTATTAAGGAAAACTGTCACTCACTGCCTTCAGCAGACCTTAAAAGGGGCAATTTTGCACATTATTGAATTTTCTAAATGTTGTCTAAATATTTGTAAAATACAGCAATAAATAACTACGTGCAGCAGCTGCTCTGAAAGGCAAGCGTTCTGTGCCTTAGGCAGGCATTTGCTGGATTAGCCAGGGATATCTTTCATGCTGTTTGCCATAGCTCTGTCACCATGCAGTGGGCTGTAAATTTCATTTGTGATTTAACTACTTCCCTGGCTATGAAGAATAACAGGAAATAAATGTGGTCAGGGCTAGGAATCTGAGGCAGTCCTGTGAATGTAGCCTTTGAGTAAAGGACTGAAGCCTGCAAGACTTGGTTGGTTGCACACTGCCTTCTTTCCTTACATGTGCAAGTATAAACTCCTTTAGAACACAATTAGTGTTTTAAAAAGTGAACTATTAAAAATATTTTGTCTAGATTACAAATACAATTAAAAGCAAGCTGTTGTTCTTAGTTATTAGACTGTGCCTAAAAAGCTGATACTTACACATTTTTGCTTCTGTCTGAAATTAAGTATGGGAGCAAAACAGTCAGCCTTCAATCTTTTTTTTTTCCCATTCACCTGTTGCAATTCAAGGTTAAAATTCAGTGTTTTCACTTCTAGAAGGAGAATACTGGATTGGTAAGCAAAGGCAGAAACATCTCACCAGCATTTTTTTCATTGGACAAATTCTCCATTCATGAGTCTGAGGCTATTAGTTGCCAAGCATCTTCTGAGAGGTGCTGAGCAAACTGTAGGGATAGATCCCAAGCACAATAGATATTGGTGTATTTATCAGTGTGGCAATCACACAAAGCACAGATGGGCCAGAAGTCATGTAGAGATCTACCAGTTTTATTTTGTGGATGCTTTAATAGCCATGACACCTTAATTGACCTGTAATGATTTTTTTATTGCACATGTTTGTATAAATTTAAAGGTAGCTAAAATTGATGTGTGCCACAGGAAGCAAATTAACACAGAAACGTAGCAGAGTTAATGTAAAGAATTGTTCTCAGCCTCTGTTATTATAAAGAATTTTTTTAATTACCTCGGCATCTACTGCAGCTAGTGAGAAAATTGGAGCTCAACTTCCAGCTATGCCTATTATCCCATCAGTCTTGAGGTGTTCAGATAAAATTAATTTCAAAGGCTCCATGAAGCTGACTCCCACTCGTGTACCAATTAAGAAGTTCTGTAGCTGAGATTCTGGCTCAGGTACACTGCACACAGTCTGCGCACCTTTTTTGCCCAATACCTAAAATGCAATTGAATTGGAGGCTGTAGAGCTGCTGGTGGCAATAATATGCTTTTTGTACACGTTAAACTGAAATTGAAGGAAAAATAATATCTCAAGCCCTTCTTGGACTTGCAGTCCCTGCAAGGGAATGTGGACTTGCCACAGCCGAGCTGTTGTGCTTTCCTCTCTAGTAAGTGAGCACGTGTGGGTGCATGCTTGTAGCATGGATCCCTCCCAGTGCCGCATGGTTTGCTCTTTGCTCTTAGACTGTCCCACTACAAGGCTGGGGAGGGTTTCAGCTCCACCAGCATCACTCAAGGTGAACGTTCACAGGTCTTTTAAGAAGCCTTAGGGAAAATTGTGTAGATGTATGTCTTGGCAGAACAGATTTGGAGCTGAAGAGAAACTTTTTCTGGGAAGGAATCTATGTTTTATGTAGTGCTGTTTCCTGGTCTGTTTCCCAGTCTAGGTAGCTCAGTAAACTGCTGTCTTTACTGGTGTCTGTTGCTTCTGGGTAATGCTGAGCAAGGGGCTAGCAAAGTAATTTCACAGAAATATTAAGAATGCTGTCACTGCAGGAGCAAGCCAAATGAGACATGGGCACTGCCCTAACACCTGGGCCGTCCTACACAGACATGGCCCACCAAGCAGTGGGGGTGGCTGGCTGAGGGCAGAGGAAAGGAACTAGATGTACAAACCCTCAGTTTAAGGTTCACTTCAGACCAGTGATCCCAAACTGTGGCTGCCGTGACTCTTCTTGTCATTTTTCTCCCATGTTGCTTAGGGAGACAGGAATTTTGAAAGCTTAAATGAGACTCATGCAGTAAATGAAGTATTATATTGCTGCAGCATGCTACTTACTTGGCAGAGGGCTCAGGTCAGCAAAAGTTAGGAACTGTTGCTCCCATTTTTGATTTTACTTGTTTATAATTTTTAAGGCTCCTGGTGGGCCTGAAACCTTGTGCATATGCACCAAAAGAGCTGGAGTTTGCAGCTGCAATTGCTTTCCCATGGTTGAAATTAGTAACTCCTTTTTGAAAATAAGGACAGATAAAATAGATGACTGATCTCAATATTGTTATGACAATAATGATGGTAAGTAATGGGATAAAAACTAACAAGCAATTAAATAAGATGATCTGACATTGGAGACTGAAGAATAATAAAAAATAGTGCAGGACGAGGAAGCTAAGAATGACAGTGGAAAGCTCAGACTCAAACAGATTCCCCCCACCTCTTCTTTCAGCCAAATGACAAATTTGACCTTGGTTTTAATGGAGTAAATCTTCACAATTAATGGATGATAATTCATAGCAAATTGTGGAGGAGAGCTAGCCATTAGTGGGTAAGAAAGGCCAGTGAGTAGTATCCAGCTGGATTATGATAGCTGCAATAGTACAGAGCATTCAGTGTTTCTGAGAAGCAGCTGCATCTGTTTCCATGTCAGCATGATGTGCTTTCCTGGTATCTAGTCCTTAATATTGTTTTCCATCTGCATTGCTGGAACAGAGTGAAAATAAAGATACTTTAGTAATGTACTGAAACTTTTCCTTCATCTCCTTTTTTTTTCTGTCCTCTTAGTTGCTGGACTAGAAACTATAACATGAATTACTGGCTGATCATCAGACTGCCCATTCTCATCGCCATTGGGGTGAGTCTGAGACGTGTGCTGTGAGATGGTGCCTTTTCCTGAGAACAGCACAATATGGTACAAAGATGCTCATGTGGCCAGTGTGCATCTCCAAAGGCTAATAACCTTTGAGGCTGTTGACATTTTCATTCGGAAATGTGATTTTATGAAGCCAAGTTGGTTTCTGTCACTGAAATTTCAGACTAGCATTTTGTTTCTTTAATTTGGCCACAAGCTGCCGTGGTGTAGTGGCAGGACATGATAACACAACAGCATGCTGCGGCAGCCCCATTAACTCCCCTGTGAGCAGGAGGTGTGGAAGGTAGTTCAGGGAGACCAAAGATACTATTTCAAATAGTGAGCTACAAAAGAGCTGCAAAATGTGTGGCATTGTGTAGAAATGTTCTGCAGGCACAATACTGTGTCAGGCTCACAACTCCAGCCAAGGCAAATGGGCCACACCTTTACTGTGTCTCACTCCCCAGAGAGTAACTGGGGTTCCCTGCTTTGTGTAATGAAGTACCTGTGTTTTTAAGGGTGGCTTGTGCATTCACATTTAGACCACAATTCCTTGGCAAGGAGTTGAGTTCTGTGGCAAATTCTGCAGCTGCTTCATAGCAGGATGCACAGAGAGCTACACATGTATACACAAACCAGCCTTTTTGAGTACTTATGCACATGGGTTTATTGATGGTGATATAAATTCTTCTTCCATTTTTCCAGGTGAATTTCCTCATCTTCATCAGAGTTATATGCATCATCATCTCTAAACTTCAGGCTAATTTGATGTGCAAAACTGACATAAAATGCAGGTATGTCTTAAGGTGGTCTGATGCTTTTCGTGCTCATCAGAATAGAAGCAGACAAGGACAAATGTGAAAGGAGTGGGTTGACCAAGGTAGTTAAAGACCCTTGAGTAATGCACAGGTACGTTGTCATGCATTAGTGTAACTGCTTGGACAGTCAGCCCACAGAAAAGTCTCAGGGAAACCAGGGCAGGAATTTCACCTGTGCTATAAACAGAAGGCTAGATGACTGTCACTCTACAGTCTTCCATTAAACTGAAGGAATATTAAGTAAGCAGTTATTTTTAAAATACCTGCAGCACATGCAAGTGCTGAATGTTAGAGTCCTTGAAATCACCCAGAGGAGGGCAGCAAAGCTGGTCTAAGGGCTGGAAGGAGTGTCCTGTGAGGAGTGGCTGAGGACTTCTGACTTGCCTGGTTTGGAGGAAAGGGCTCTGAGGGATGACCTTGTTCCCTTCTACAGCGCTTTGAGAAGTCGAAGTAGAGAGGGAGGTGCTGAGCTCTTCTCCAGGATATCCAGTGATAGGACATGTGGGAATGGTTCACAGCTGCACCAAGGGAGGTTCAGATTGGCATCAGGAAGCATTTTTTTACTGAGAGGATGCTCAAAACCTGGAACAGGCTTCCTAGAGAGGTGATCAATGCCCCAAACCTGTCAGTGCTTAAGAGGCATTTGGACAGTGCCCTTAAGAACTCGCTTTAAGTTCTGAACAGGTGGTTGTCATAGGTTCCTCCCAGCTGAAATATCCTATTTTATTCTAATTTGAACATAAAAATATGAGCTGATAGAAATAAAAGCTTTCACTTCCAGTAAGATAAGATGGGATCATTTTGAGTTTTGCTCCTTGCCAGTTGTTATTGGGAAAACTTTCAATCTTGAATGCATGAGATATTTCAAGAGAAATGTCAGGGCTATCACATATAAATTCAATTTTTGGTTTGTAGTCAGTCTATCCCTGTCTGTATTCTCCCTGTTATTTAATCCCCTTGCTAAGATTCATGGTTGCATCCTTCATTTGTCCCTCTTGACATTTGTATTGCAGTCTGGAAAACAATGTAAGAATAAAAAGTTAGCTTTTGAAGTGCGGAGCTACATGCTGGGGTATCTGGACTGCTGCTGTTACATTGAGTATTTCAATGCTGCAGTCTTCTAGACAAGACACAGCATATATTTTGGTGATTTCTTATCAGTGTAGAGTTGATGTGTGTGTTACCTACCTCCTTTACCTCACATGAAATTTTGGAAATCTTAATGTGTCTTGAGAATTCAAATCAAAGATGAGGACTTGTTTGAGCTGGAGGCTTTGATTCCAAGCCCACTTGTACAGAAAATGGAGTATTTTCAGAGGGTCACAGTGAAAGGACAAGGGCAAGGTCACAAGTTATAGAAAGATAAATTCCCCTTGCATGTCAGGTGAAAATAAATTCACAGTCAGAGTGGTCTGATGCTGAAAGAGAGGTCCAGAGGGGCTTTGGAGGACCTTGGAGATACTCAAAACTTGGCTGGACACAGCTTTGAGTAACCTGCTGTGAACTGGAGTTGGGCTAGAGTCTTCCAGAGGTGCCTTCCAACCTGAATGCTGACATAATTCAGAATAGCAGCCAGTGGCCCTCAGGCACACAAGAGATACAAAGGTCTGACAGCCCTGCTGATTGAGTGATTTTGTATGTACTGACTTGTCTCAAGACAGGTTGTTGTGAGATGTTGGTGAGTTTTGTGGCCCAGGAAACTCCCACGTGATCCCCAGGCATCTTTCACTATCCTTTTGGGTGGCTGACATGTATGTCCGTCAAAAGAGAGTTAAGGATCATTCTTGTGTATTTTTTCCTGTGGTTGTGTATCTTGAACTCTCTCACAAGTGAAGAATCATTTTTTTCAGATTGGTTTGTCTTTCATCCTTTGCTAGCTGTGTCTTTGAACTTGCCATCACTCATTTTAAGACAGTTTGATTGCTTTGACAAAGTGTTCTGCAGTTACAGATAGTTACAATGTTTAGAAGATTTAACACACCCACAGAGGTGGGAAGGAATACCAAGTACTCCTCCCTTTGCCAAGATATTTTTAAAAGATTCCAGTTATTGATAGATTATGTCTTTCATGTCATCAAGAAAGTAGGTTTTGGTCGTCTTTCCCAATTAAAGGTGGAGAAAAGAATACAAAAGAAAGACATCACAGGTACAAGAAAGCACACAGCTTCTTACTCAGTTTGAAAGATTTTTCAGGCGAAATACAGCCAGTAACTGGATACAGAGCTTTGCTGTCACCAATAAATGGTCTGCAGTGAAGTGGTAGGGGAGGTTAAAACTTGTAGGAACTTACTAAGGTTATTTTGAGGAGGTTTTTATCCTGCAGCCTCTGGTAGAGGACCCTGCATCACAAAGTGGTGCAGTGACTTAAGAAGGTTGAAACTCTGTCAGAAACAATGCAGAAGGGGTGACTCCCAGGGATTATTTGGATCAGCAATTCAGTGGCACTGATGAATCTTTAATTTCCTTGTGATCTTAGGTTGGCCAAGTCTACGCTGACTCTGATCCCACTGCTGGGGACCCATGAGGTCATCTTTGCCTTCATTACTGACGAGCATGCCAGAGGGATGCTGCGCTTCGTGAAGCTTTTTACTGAGCTCTCCTTTGCTTCCTTCCAGGTAGCACTCACCGTGTGCCCATGGGCATAAGATCTTTTTTAACTGCTATTTGAGAAGCTGCTTTCTCTTTCATTCATTGCATGCTTATGTTCCTTATATTTCTCAGTTTAGCACTGGATGTTATAGGATTGTGACAGTGGAAGGGAAAGTGTAAGGACTAATTTTTAACAGCCAATTTTACTACAGTAAGCTGGTATTCCTGTCCACATATGAATATTTATTTCCTATGGTTCACCTCAGGGCAATAACAAAATTGTCTGTGATTTCCTGTAATTGTACACTGGTGTTGCTGAAAGCACATTTTGTGCTTTCTCCAGTGTTTCTGATGCTCCTTGGAAAATCTGTGCCGGGAGAGGTAGCTGTCTCCAGCTGTAACTGCGTGTGAGGAGGGCATAGGCTTATTGTGATCTTTATTTAACTGTTCCCTCAGGTAAAGCCATTTCAAATGAGTATCCTGTGTAAGGAAATCATTATTCTGTTTTCCTGCGCACTCACTCATTCCCTGTTTATCAAGCACAGAGCTATATTTAAGGCCACTGTGAATTACTCACTTATGAAGTGTTTAAGACTTAAACCTTTGCTTTGTAAGGAAGAAGGGGAAAGAAATCACTAGGCAAAAATAACAGATTGAAGAAAACAACAACTCCTTTCTCCTAAGATCATGTGCTTTGAGACATAGTTTGGTCAAACCTCTGCTCTGCCATCAGAGTTGACAGGGACCAAGGGTTCTCCACCTTTCAGTCTTACCCTAGACATGTCAGTTTGGAGCCTCTAGCCCTTTGCCACTGAGTTTGGCAAAGTGAGGAAACTGCTCTGCTCACTGTTCTGGTTTTTGTTGATTTCAGGGGCTGATGGTTGCAATTCTTTACTGTTTCATCAATAATGAGGTAAGAGAGATACTATTTTGTTCCAATTTGCCTTATCAGCATACAGTATAGGTAAAGGAAATTGAAAATGGTCTTGAACTGCTAAATTGTCCTTGTTCAGGACTTTTTGTTTTACAGAACTTCCCTGCACAGCTCTGTGGGATAACTCATCAGACAAATGTGTTTGGAAGGAATTCAGGCAGTATAATTTACAGTCACTATTTGTAGATTTGGAATCTCACAGTCTTTCTTATAGTTGTGTAGTTTGCACTGGTGCATTCTTTAATTAAGAATTACAACTGCTCTTAATCTGTCTTATTTTAATTGCTTGTTTTGCTTTTACTTGCTTTTTATTTGCTTGTTTTTGTGAATGGGGGAGTGGAGCCCATTTTATTCTATGAACTCAGCTCAGCTTGCTGGCGAAGTTGGAGAATCCTCGTGGCTATTGCTGTACAGTTTGGTTTCATTTGGTTTCCCTGTGGCCCGGCTGCTTGAATGCATCATCACTCTCTCTTTAAAACTGAACCTCACAGAGTGGTAAACTCACAGAGCCAGAAGAAGTGAACCTTTAGCTTTGAGTTAATTGATTGCAAGTACCATCTTCTGTGGTTTCTGCTGAATCCCACCCCTGTAGTGGGAAAGGGTATTGTTCTGTTTCAGTATTGCAGGAGTCTCGTGTTACCTTTTAAGTGATTATTATTCATTCATTTAGCAGCCAGGTTTGTAAGGGAAGTAAACACTACTCATTTAGTCACTACATTACTAAATTAAATGCACATCAATATGTTTTACACTCACAATAAATCTACTTTTAACTATGACATGGCTATTCAAGATCACTTACTGAGAGACAGGCCTCATCAGGGAATTGGAATCAGTAGAAGAATGTGCTATTTCTATCATTATGGCCAGGCTGGAGTCAACAGGAAAGCAACAGGCATTCTGAATTAAGCCTTTCAGGAGTCTGCTCAGTTTTCTAAGTTGTGAGGAAGATTTTATCGAAGTGAATAATCTATAAATTGTACTGCTTACCAAAATCAGAGGTGAGTAGCAGCAGGCTTTGGTGTTGGGAATGAATGTCATTTGCTGTGTGTCATGAATTAGAGAATATTTGTTTCAGATTCCTTGTATGGCTTTACAGGCATGCTTCAATCTTGAGATGCAGCACTGTCTGCTGGTGGATCGTGTATTTCTTGTGATTCACCTTGGTGTTTGCTCACACATCCCTTGTGCAGCTGCAGCCAAGCCTCTCATGTGTAATGCTCAGTAACTTCCTTCACATGAAATAACAGCAAAGTTACATCATAATCCAGACTTTATTACAAGCTCTCAAACAGGCACCCTTGTTTCATTTGAGGGAGCTTACTGTGTAATAGCTTACCTGTGCTTCTAAGAAATGCTCCAAATCTCTTGTTACTATAATTCTCTTGCCTTTGTAATGTAGTTCATAAAGCCTAAACACAATGAGTTCAGCTTCACTGACAATCCAGTACAAATTATTTTGCTTGTTTCAACTCTTGTTCAAAGAGTGGGAGTAGGATTTTGTGAAGCCTGGTCATCAGTGTCCATAAAAAAAAAAATTTTTGTAAAGGAATTTGATTAAGTAAAGTCTGTTCTAAATTAGATGAGAATTCTTTTCCTCGGCTAAATGAGAAGCAGTTTTCTGACACACTGTATTTGTCCAAAGACAATCCTTGTTTGCAATGTGGTCTGCATTTTATTTTTTTGTGACTCATTGACTCCTTTTTCTTTAACCATACAGAATGAAAGTTTCTTGCAAGTCTTAATGCACAGATCAATAGTAGAAATGAAGATAGAAGTGATAATAATGTCCTTTTCTAATATCTACCTCAGGAAAAAAAATAGAATTTGCTCATATTTCAGTCTTATTTTGCCTGAAAGATTCTGGATTTTCCCTGAACTTGCTCTGAAGCCAACAGTAGGGTCTCATGAGATTGCCTGTTGCCACCAATGTTCTTTGCAAAATGAGCTAGGCTTAATATGACCAGTTTTTCTGCTGCTAGTGCTGCTTTCTATAAGAAATACTTTAAACCACAGAGGTGTTGCCTTTTTCCGCCACTTAGTTGAAGATGGTTCAGATTTCATTCTCTGTAGCCTTGGTTCTCCTTTTTGCCTTCTTGTCGCGGTGGAAGTACAATTCAGTCTCTTCTACTTTAAAGAATCTGTCCTGGTGCCAGGACTTCTGGGCTCTTTAAATACTGGCCAGTCCTTCCTTTTGCTTTTAATTTCTTTTCATTCTCTATACAGACTATTAATTAAACTCTTCCATCAGCTTAGTTCCATCCCATTTTAGATCTGCTTTCCTTTCACTATCACTTTCTGAGATTTTTTTTTGCCAAAATTTAGGGATTTTTTTATAATTAGATTCCAGATTCATTGCTACACTGTGAACTTCCTTCCCCATTAGCTACATAAAGCTCAATCAAGAGCTCTCTGTGAGAGATCTTCTCCAGCCTTAACCTCCATGACCATCTTTTTCAAGTTGCCCCCCTCTTTCCTTTTTCTTTTAAAATACCCTACGTAAAAATTTTTATTCCCCTGTCTCACATGTCATGGTTTAACCTCCAGCAGCTACGCACTGTGCAGCCACTTGCTCGTTCCAGTTTGGTGGGATGGGGAAGAGAATTGAAGGAATAAAAGTGAGAAAACTCTTGGGTCGAGATAAAGACAATTTAATAGGTAAAGCAAAGCAAAATGTGGAATTCATTTACTACTTCCCACTGGCAAGCAGATGTCCTCCCAAATTCCTGCACACCTCCAGCCTGCCTGCTGTCAGGGTGGGATGAGATGCTGAAAAGGCCTTGGCACTGGGCAAGTCCTGCTCAGCAATAACAAAAGCATCTCTATAATTGCCAACACTGTTTCCAGCACGAATACAAAACACAGCCCCATACTGGCTGCTGTGAAGAAAATTAACTCTACCCCAGCCAATGTCAGCACATCATGGGGGCTTTGTTCTTGGTATCATTTTCCTGTATAGCTTATTTCTGGGGAATCTTATCAACACAGGAAAGTTAGTAGGATAAGCATTTTGCTGAAAGATCTGTAGATCTACTCCTGTGCTCAGAAACTGCCTCTGCAAAATCAGTCTTAATTAATTCCCTTGCTTATACATTCAAAGCCATTTAGGCAAAAACTCAATTCCACACAGGCAGCAGACCTGCTCCCTACCCTCTTCCTAACCCCTGGAGAGAAAACTCCTGATAACTGGTATTATGCCAGTCATATCTGTTCCTAAGACAGACCCATTCCTACAGTCTTTTGTTCAGGTCTTCCATTCACTTTATCTCAGTTTTGCAGGCTGTTTGTATCATAGCTCAAGCCTGTCATGTCCAGCTGGAGTAAAGACTCATTTCCTCCCTTTGACTGACCTAAAGGTACCTATTGCTCATTTACTTACTCAGCCAGTCACTACAGTCGTGCTTTCATTCAGGATTTGCCAGTAAATGCCTACAACAGCTTTTTCCAGTGCTGCCTTATGCTTCCATGCCCACAAAAGATGCCAAGTACTGGAACAGTAGTATGGTCAATTATTTTCCTGCAGACACTGTGGTTCCTGCATTTCTGCCTTCATCTGACCATTTTCCCTCATCAAGCTCTCCCAGACACACTGTCTTTCTTTGTGTCTTTGTGCACCTTTTGACACAACAAACCCCCCTTACCATGGTAGAATACAAGCATCTGTCTCAGCATCTTTCCTTCTGACCCATCTGGTTGTGACAGTGGAGGTTAGATTCTGAATTCTGACAGATTGTCAGAAACACAGAGATGCAGCTGGTTCCACCGGGACACTCAGTACAAGGGCTGTAGGCCAGAGCTGACAAGCCCTGATAGAGGCACCCACCAGGGGAAGACAATTAGTTTTGTAAGGCTTTGCTCCTTTTTTAGGAGTTCCTCTCAAATTCAGTCTTTCTCAAGCAAGGAAAGCGGACATACAGCAGCTGGTTCCCTAGGAGGTTTCCCTCAGAATATGAAGGTTTCAACAGCCTGGGCATGATGACAAACCTGTGCTGAAACTGCCATCAACCTACTTAGTCTCTTGGTACTCAGTATGAGACCCTAAAATAAAAGAAAAAGCATCTTTCCAGAGAATGCTCCCTTAAGTGACCCACCTAGAGTGAACTTATTTCCGGGCTGAAGTACACACCATAATGAACTTATTACTGTGGTTGCACTCCTGCCTTTATCTAGAGTAACAAGCGTGAAATTTTATGTCCTCTGCCTTATGTGTTAAAAGCTAATGGAGGTTCTTACTTCAGCCAAGTGGCAAGAACTTTGCCTGTGGAACAGGAAGATCTAATTCTGTTCTTGTTTAGCAGTTACACAATCCTGGATAAACTTCCAAACCTGTGCAGAGGTTACACAGTTTCACCCAGAACCTGTGACTACATGAGCATACTTCGTAGCTTCAAGAAAAGCTAGTGTCTGGAATGAGAAACTGTAATTGCTGTTTAAAAGGGGAACAAATTCAGTCTCTAACTTGCTTAATTCTTGTTTTCAATTCTGAATAGGCATACGGTTTTTGTATGAAATAAAAAGAACCCACATAAACATTCAAAGAACAAAAATAATCCAGGACATAATAATGTTTAAATCAAACCAAAAGTTAGAACTCCTAAGAATACCTGTGGTGCAATATTGAGCAGAAAGTCAGTCTTTTCAGCTGTTTCATTGCTGATAAGCAAATTCAGTTTAATTGTTATTCCTGGTAGGGCATTGAGTCCAATCAGTATTGCAGGTGAATACATTTAGAGCAAAATAATGAAGGTAAGATTTTCTGGTGCATAGAAGAGCTTTTTTTTCTACAAGTAAAAATGAATGTCATCATTATTTTAAATGTGGAATGGTCTATAATGGATTAATGAGATAATTGGATAATTGGAATCAATAATATTGCAGGTTTAAAGCACTTTCAGTTTTTCTCGGTAGTGTGGTATCCTTGCTGTTTTCTGATGGAGTAATTTAAAGAGCTGATTAGTTCTACATTCATTCCTTTTGTTTCCTTCTTTGTTTCTGTTAGGTTCAGATGGAGTTTCGGAAAAGCTGGGAGCGCTGGAGGTTGGAACACTTGTATGTCCAGAGAGACAGCAGTATGAAACCTCTGAAGTGTCCAGCCAACAGCATCAGCAGTGGGGGCACAGTAGGCAGCAGTGTCTATGCTGCCACTTGTCAGGCCACATTCAGCTGAGATTTCTGCAGGTGAATCAGATGGAGAACAATGAACTGCATAATCTACCTGAAAACCCTTAAATACCCAAGCAAGTGGCTTAAGTTTGGCATCTCCAGCAAGAAACTTAAGCATGTGCTGCTCATCGCCTGCAGGCTGTTGGACAAAGGTTTCTAGGGAAAGCAATCTACTAATGTAATGAACACATCAGAGGAAAAATTGGTCATGTCTAAAGTAAGTTAAAAGAGTTTTTTCCTATTTGCACACAAGGCCTCCGGGGGTCCAAAACTTAAGTGTTGCATTGATCCAGTCTGAAACCACAGGGTCAATGGCTTATTACTGTTGAGTGGGTGAGCTGAGTGATCGACTGATTAAATTACAGGGATATAGAATATGATTATTGCCAGAAAATACATTTAGACTTTTCTGGCGATAGGGTACGGTGCCATCGCCATTTTTAGAAAAAAATAATTTAGTGGGACACAACTTGTGTTTCAGGGAAGAATCAGTTTTGTAGCAGGGGTTTCCCAACGTTAAAGTTGAAAATATGCTAATCTGTTTTCTGGGTACGTGAAGAACAGCATCCTGAAGGTCTGTCAATATACAGCAGGTAATGTAGTGAACACTTCTGAATGCTGTCTTCAAGCTTCGCTTCAAAAAGTATAAAAACCCAAACAAAACAAAAATGCAGTATCTGTGAGGTACCTTCCCTGCTGGGAATAGGTGCACATTATTTCTGTTGACATGGATGGAAATGTACCCTGTGTGCTTTGTCAGTGCTAGGCTGCCCACCTGGTGGGTACACAGGTGTTCACAGGGATGGGGGGTGATGGCTTGTGTTTCAAGAGAACCTTTCCTTGTCTGGGCTTTACGCTGCTCCTTGGGGGTGCAAGCACACAGAAAGAAGTCAGCTTGCGGCCACTGCTGGTCTCAGCAGACCTCTCCTCATTGCAGAGATTCGGTAGTTGGCAGTGTGTGCTCACTTTTGTTTCCCCTCCGGCCTCGGTCCTTCTCTCCTGTGACACACGGCACCCTCGCGCAGAGCGGGAGGTGGCCCTGGCGCAGGGCGCGGGTTCAGGACCAAGGAGAGCTCCCATCCCCCTTCCCGGGGTGGGCTGCCATCCTCCAGCGCCTGCCAGCTTCCCATCAGCGGCATTCCAAAAAGGAAAAAAAAAAAACCCAAACAAAACCAACAGCTCCAAACAAAAAATCCTGAACTCCATGAGCTTTTTTCTGTCTGTTTAAAGCAACAAGGGCTCGTGCAGTGACTGCATCTGCACTGTGTAGTGCGTTTGCTCCCTGACCTTGACAAGAGTTGCTGGGGACGGGCAGAAGTACCTCTACAAGCCCGATGTGATAATAAAAGCTTTAATAAAAAGCTTTGCACATCTTTACTCGTACTTGGGCTCCCTTTACAACAAAGAGGCGAAGTGCCAAAGACAAGCTCTGAGAACCTCCCTGCTCACAGATTTTTTGTAATAAATAAGTAACTTCCATGACAAAGCAGTTACAACGACTCAGCAGAAATAACCCTCCCTATTCTCAAGTCTTTTTGGACTTGTCCCTATTACCAGGGAAGTGGACTGGATATTCTGGGATGTAACTCAGCATCTTTCCTGCCTGAAGCTAGATTGCTTTGCATGGGATTATTTAATCATTGTATTAGAATCCTAATTGCCAACAGCATGGATTAGTTCTGCAATCATGAGGTTAGAATTGAATTAAAGAGGATGTGTTGCCACCTTCTGCTCTAATGCTAGTAATTGAGCTCCAGGGAGAAACACACGTTTGCAGAAATCCACCACAGTTCTCAGGCTGGTTTATGTGTCTCCAGCATGCTGGCTTCTCTGCAGGCTGCTTCCAGGCCTTCCCTCTCCTAACGTTGGTTGCAAAGCTGACTTTGGAATGAAGCACTTCAGGTTCTTCTGTATATTTAATAACTAGCTTCTGTGCTGTGTGACCATCAGTACAATACTTGTCTACTACGTGCAGGTGTTAACTGCTGTCCTGCAAGTTAATTAATTAGCTTCCTGTATCTACAGAGTATGCTTGATGTTTCTATCTGATGTCTATCCTGAAGTGCTAAGAATAGGAAAAATGTACTAAAGATTGTCACTGGCAGGTGGAAGGGCAGCATGGTGACAGATGCACTTTACAGCTGTGGTTTAAGGCACACTGGTGGGAATAATTTCACTCATTAATATTCAAGAGTGGATGCTGGTCCTGCTTAGTTGTGTGCAAACCTGGGAAAAAAGTTCCTGCTGCTTGCACAGCTGTTGGCAAGATGATAGTTTTGCTGTGACAACAGGAAGTTACAGAAGTGTTCTAACTCACTGAAGTGCTAGACAAACAAGGGTGTGTAACAAATGAAAGAGGACAGACATAGGAATAGGGAGCATTTCCATGTGTGGTAACAAACCTGTACTTAGTTGCTGTCACGAGCAAGATTCAACAGCTTGATGTGCTTTAGAGTTAGTAAGCTGTTCTTGTCCCTCCTACTCATTTGTGAACTGAGGGCTTTGGGCCCACAGGAATAACTCGAGTTAACTTGGTGGCTTCTGCTTTGTTAGAATATAAGAGAAAAGTAAGGTAACAAAGTGGGGTCTTAGCCAAGCAGAAGGCTGCAGAGGAAATTTTCCCCCCCTCCAATTAAGCTCTCATTAGTTCAAACCTTTTTAAATCCCCTCTCAAAACAACTCAGTGGAAGTAATTAACACCAAGCAGAATTACAGTATTTGTGTATTTAAAGACCGAGCAAGGCCACAGTGCCAATTTCTCCATCATACTTTATCTACTTTAGTAAAACCTTTCACAAGCCTTTGTTATTCATGCCATCTCCATTTCACAATGTGTAAGGTACATTTATTTGAGTAGCATGAAATAAGCAAACCAACACAAAGCACTGGAAGAGATGAACTGTGTCAGTTTTTATTTCTTGTGCCTTTTGGCTTCATGCTCACTTATTGTGGTAATTTGTTTCATGAAGCATTAAATACAAGAGTCTATAAATCCACCTGGACATAATGCAGCTAGAATGTATAGCAAGTGAAAACTTTATTTCCAGCATTGCTGCTATGAATTTTTATAATTTCATTGATCTTACCTTATATTTAATATTTATTTGCATGTATTTTCTTGTTTTAAAAAATACCCACAGAACTGAACTGTCAGATTATCAACTCCCCATAAACACTATGCTGATGTTTATTTTTATTGTTGTGAATAAAGTTTCAACTCACAAAATTCTATTGCTTACAGGTGTTTTGAGTATCATCTAACTACTTTTTACCCTGTTACTAGAATACTTTTTAAGAATGGAAAGATTCTGTGGTTCTTTCAGGGAAACAGTGCTTTATGTGTGCAACTGTGTGTCCACTACCTAGCGGTGTTTGATCCTGCTGAGCATATGTTAATCAAATACAAAATGCAGCATGTTATAGAGTCAAAAGGAATCAGTAAGAATAATGAAAACTCTCGGGGGAAGGGGGGAGTTACTGGAGAATGACAGAATAAGTGCAAATGACAAATTGTTTTGCCTTGAAATAGCAGGACTTGAAATTTATACAACGGCCCAAGATAAAAACTATGAGAGTGCTGTGGAGAGATACTGAGAGATGTTTATCAGTGTTAACATATTACATGTGCTTTATTACTCTCTTATTAGTCCAGCTAAATTCAAAGCACCACTTTGTTTTGTTTCTACAACCAGTGATGAAACTTGTGTTGAATCAAGCCTTAACAATGTTTTTAACTGTTAAATTAGAAAAGACATAGTGGAACAGGACTTGAAAGACCAACTGGTGAGTTTTCTTCTTAACTCTGTCCTCAGAGACACAAGTTCTAGCAGCTGCTCTTCAAAATGATGACTTAATGAATCATAAAATTGTTATGATTGGTAAAGACCTTAAAGATAATCAGGTCCAACTGGCAATGTAGCATCACCACCACAGAACACATTTTAGACCACTAAAACATGTTCTCAAATGCCATGGTTTTTTTCCCGTGCTTTAAGCAGAGGTGACTACCACTTTGCTGAGCAGGTCTGGCTCGATGCAATGATCTACATATTAAAAACAGCAGTGGATCATACAAATACACCTGCCAAGAATAAGTATTTTTCAGCTTACAGTTACTAAAACTGTAATATAAAGCAAAAAGGGAATTATAATCTGATGGTTGTGTCAGGTGAAAGACACCACTACAAACCAAAGCAGCAGCCTATTTTAGGTATATGGCTATTGCTTCTCGTCGTTCCTTCACCATGAGGTTTCCAGCCGGTGCAGGGGAGAGCAGCATCAGGCCCTTCTACTGCAGGTGTCGTCAAACGCCAGCCTTTGTGCCTGTCACCTGCGGCAAAGCTCTCGGGAGCTGAAGCCCTGCAGGTGGCACGCTGGCAGCCGCAGCTGTGACAAGGCCGTGCCTCTCGGGGCCCCGGAACAGCTGCCCGGCCCCAGGAAACGAGACTAGAGCGCAGGCTTTGCTACGGCTTTGCTACGGCTTTATTCGGGGCCGGCCGGCGCCGCGGGACACGGGGCCAGCAGTAAGGCTCAAGTGCTTTTCTGCATAGGAACAAACCCCATTTCATTCCCCCAAGCCCCGGCCCTTCCTCGGCGCGGCGGCGGCGGCAGTCCCGGCCCAGCAGAGCGCAGTCCCGGCCGGGCCCGGCGCTAGCTGCCCGCGGCGGGCCGGTAGTGCAGCTCCCGCTCCAGCTGCTCGGCCGTCAGCGTCCCGGCGATGGCGGCGCAGTCGGGGTTGAAGACGGAGTAGGCGCTGAGCTCGCCGGGCCGCCGCTCGGCGGGGCCGCGGGTGCCGGCGTACATCCAGTAGAGCAGGGAGAGGACGAAGTAGGGCAGCCCGAGCTCCAGCTCCACGAACAGCGCCAGCAGCACGGCCCACAGCAGCACCTTCAGCAGCAGCGGGCGCGCCCACACCGGAGCGGCCGCCGCGCCGGGCCGGACCTGCGGAGGCGGCGGGGAGAGCGGCGTCAGGCACCGGCCGGCCGCCGCATCCCCCGCCCCGCCCGCCTCGGCGCTCACCTGGGCGCCGCCGCCCGGGCCCTCCGCGGCTGCCCGTGGTCCCTCGGGGGCCTCCGGAGCCGCGGCCTTTCCCGGCGGCTCGGCTGGGCGCGGAGCGGCGGCAGCGCTGCGGCGGGCGGCACGGAACTCGGCGAGACGCCGCTCCACGGTGGCCGCCATGGCCGAGGCGCGCCTGCGCCAGGCCCGCGACGGCCCGGCAGAGGCGGGGCCGCGGAACGGGGCGCTGCGAAAGGGGCTGGGGTCGGCCCCAGCGTGGGGGGCTGCAGGCAGCCGGTCAGCGCTTCGTCGGTGTCCGGCATGGATTGCAGAGCGGGCGAGTCTCTCTGGAGAAAAGCTGTAATTCACCAGAGACCTCTCGTGTTTTGTTTTCACACAATTATTATTTTGGAAAAGGCGTCTGAATTAGAGTCCACCCTTGTCCAAACACCAAATCAAATAGATGATGGCATTAAATGCCGCGTCCAGCCATTTCTTGAACACCTCTAGAGATGGTGACTTCACCACCTCCCTGGCAGGCCATTCCAGCGTCTAATCAGACCGTTTGTGAAGAAATTCCTCCTCCCAGCCAGCCTAAACCTCCTCTGATGCGGCCTGAGGCTGTGGCCTCCTGCCCTGTCGCTGGTTGCCTGGGAGAAGAGGCTGATCTTGGCTACAGCCTGCTGCAAGCCAGCTCTTCTCTGGGCTGAACAACCTCAGTGACTAATGCTGGCACCAAAAAGAAGAGGGGGTGGAGAGAATAAAGCATGGAGTGACCAAAGCCTGGGGAGGAGGAAGGAGCTGTTCACAGCCAGGCTGTCCAGCGCCATTTGCGTTGGGTGTTGGAGCAGAGGTTTTAGCAGAGCGCGGAGCAGCTGGGGCAGGGCAGCGAGCAGGAGGAGGAGAGCACCGCACTGGGCTGTGCCCCTCACCATGTGGTGCCAGGAGCCAGGGCTCACCCTGTGCCCCTCTCTGCTGGCCCTGGAGAAAACCCTGTGGTGGGCTCCCTCCAACACAGGCCCATGGGCCTTGCCAGCATCCATCCTGCAGTCTCTTTAAGTCAAATAATATTGGGAAAACCAGCTCTATCACATCATGTTCCAGCTATCGGCGCTGCCAAGAAATAAAAATTTATTTACAGAATCTGTCTCTTACCCTCAGGAGTAAAATATCTATCACTCTCCAGCAGTAATAGTCAGCAATGAGCCATCATTTCATCCTGCAGTGCTGTTTCCAGTTACTTATAGCCTTCTCAGAAGTGACCTTTGGGGCTGAATGTCTCATGCATGTGTCAGCTCAGAAGTGAATATGAGAAGTCTAATAAAAATCAATTTGGGTGTTCTTAAGTTATCTTAATGTGGAAAAAATTGTGTTTTTCCCAGCTAAATAATTTTTCAAATGCCTATTTTATGCTTGGTTACAAAATGACTTTCATTTAACCTTCCGACTTTGCAGAGAGTGCCGCAATGAATAAAATTTTTCTCTTTATTTGTGGAAATTTGATTTTGAAATAACAGTAAAAAATATTTTAAGGCATCCTGCACAGGACATTATTTTATTTTATTTTATTTTATTTTATTTTATTTTATTTTATTTTACTCTACTTTTTTTTTCCTTCCTCTTCTTCATGGAAACAGCTCCTTGTTCTATAGACCTCATTAGTCAAAGTAATAGTTTTATGTGAGTAATATATAAAATATCACCTTTGCAAGCTGCATCCAGTGATTCCTATGTTGTCAGATTTTACTCAAGATTTACCAGGCTTAGTATGTATTTGCTATTATGCATCCAAGTAGCTATTTTATGGCTATTTTATAGGGCTGCCTATATTGCCATGTGTTGTTAGGAAACAGAAGAGTGCCATGAATTATGCCTTTGAAGCCCAAGAGCACTCCAGTAACTTCATCTCTAAATGAGTGTTACACTGTGGATAAATACCTAAACAAATTTGTATCCATAAAGTCTTGAATTAATTCAATATATCCTGTTTGAAACAAACAGCTTAATTTCATTTCATTTTGTATAGACATTTCATTTTGTTTGTTTGTTTGACAAACCATACAAACAATTTGTTCCCTCCTCTAGTGCCTGCAGATCTTGGCAGTTCACCAAGCTTAATCTTTGGATCCTCAGCCTGTGGTTAGGAGGGCAGAGGGGACATGGAAAGGCTGAAGAACACTTCTGTGGGACTTAAATCACTTCATGCCTTCCCTTATTTATGAGAAAAGCAGATTGAATATAGTGGGTTTGTAGGCGTGAGACTACGAGTTGAGTATTTTTCTTCACTTGTGCCACAGCCAAGGATGAATCAAAAATGTTGGGTGCTATTGATAGATCTCTAAAGCTGCATTCATTATGAAGGAAGTTCTGGAACTGCCCATCAACTTCTAGGAGGCAGCATTAAGATCACTTTAAAAACTTAATTGTTTTTTAAACTTGTTTCATACTAAATCATAATATAAAGCAGTTCACATGCGTATTTCCCTCTGCCAAGAAAAGAACCTTTTTTCTTTATAAATTTCCACTTCAGCGATTTTGAAACCTTTTCCTCTATCCCAGCAATCAACTTTTTGTTATATTTTAATATTTATGACAAAGAAGAATCATTGCATTCTGTTCTCAGCCAAGTATCATCAGCTTAAGGAGCTAAGGTTCCAAGCCATTAGGAACTTTGTCTATGGCACTCTATCAGCAAGTGAACTGAAAAAGGTGAAAGAATTGACAGAACAAGAAAGCTGGCAAAGCCATGTTGAGTTTATACTTTTGAGGTGGTGACTGCAGAGTTTTTCCTAATTAATTTTCAGATATGTTTCATGCCCCTTAAGAAAGGAAGAGAAGTGAAAACTAATTAGATTAGGTATTTTTACATGACAAACGGCATTAGAACTATTTGTGGCAAAATACCAACCCAGCTGAGTTAACCAAAGCATTGATAGCAACATTTAGGTCCTGTGGCACCCTTTGCATGTGCCACATCAGTCCTGGTGTCAGCCACCTCCTTGCTCAATAGTACAGGCTCAGGGCCTTGCCCAGTTGTGTGCAGAGTGGTTGCTTGCTTCCTACAGCTGCAGATACTTGTTTGTGTATGCCAGCTTCTTCAGATATCAACAGTAATCAAGTCACATTAATTCTGTTGATGGATTAATCTAATTCATTGTCAGGAGCTCTCTCCTTTGTGAGATAAGTGTTCACGCTCACACTGACTTTCTAAGTGCCACAAATGCAGACAGAAGGGCAACCCATTATTAATATAATGACCTAGCGTAATTAGTTCAATGGAGCTGAGGGAGCATTAGATCTAGTTGTTGAGGTCGTGCAGAACATGTATAAAATAGATTGAAGTGCACAGATTCATATTTCTCTAACTCCATAGAGAGCTTTCTGCATATCCATTTACTAATCAGTTCTAAACTACAGAGAAGAAGTGCTTCCTTTGTAAAAAATAGTCATTAATTTTCCTTCCTAAAATAGCAGCATCAGGGTACTTTGCCATTAGACATAAAGAATTTTTTTGTCTTTTTATTGAACTCGTTTAGCTTCTTAATTGCAAATTTTCATGTCTGTGTGGTTTTGAAACGTGTGCATTTGTATATTCAGCAGTGCATGCTAAAGAGTTCTCAGACAAGTAGACTTCAACTGTGCCCCTCCAATAGGTATACCAGGTGTAAGGGCTTGGAGCTGTTTCTGAATTACCACAAATTATTCAGCAGACTACAAGATGAAGGAAGGAGATATCATGGCATTCCTCTTCCTCCTGGGCTCTAAATCAAAGAAATGAACTTATCTAGAATAAAATACTTGATTATGTATATCTCCATATAATCTACAAAACAGAAGTCCAAACTATTACTTCTGGCAAGCTGTAGAAATATTATCAGTTTGCTCTTTTTGGCAATTTCTCCTCTTCATTATCTCCTTTTTATCTTAACACCTACACTAGATTTTGGAATATTTATGATGTTATTTAGGAGTGATAGGTGACAAGCTTTAGGGATAAGGGCTTCCCTAATGCTTTCAACAATAGGAGTAAACTGGCCAGTCCACCAGGAGAATGAGCTGTTCAGCATGACTGGGAAAAATGCTTTTCCAATATTGATATTTGAACATATGATATACCAAGTGTTTCTTTCCAAACTCATACAGAATAGTAAAAATAACTGATTGTCATTTGTAACAGAGGTTTTGAGCTCCAAGCTCCCTTCAGCAATACACAAAGGTTGTGCTGGGGCTCTCCCCTGAAAATTAGTGGATGGCACACATAAATAAAAGTGGGTGCACTGGTAATTAACTTAATCCCTAAATTCATCTTCCGGTAATGGAAAGAATTTTTATGGGTTTGAGAATCATGCGAGACAGACAGGAGCAGCAAGCTTTATATCACACTCATGTAATAAGGCTGGGGCATTACCAGAATCACCTGTGAAAATCCTGGTGTTCACAGAGGAGGTGCACCTGTGGTGATGCATCACACAGCGTGGGCATCACCACAAGTACAAAGTTCCCCAAGCACCCTTTCATTTTCTAATGGAAGTGGTCATTATTCTTTAATGCTCTGTGCTAAATCCAGAGTTATCAGATATCTCAGCCATGTACCAGAGTAATCTAGCACCCCTAGGGATGAGTGGTTTGCAAATCCCTAATGCCTTTCATAGAAAATAGGACATGAGGATGCTCTGCTCAGTTAGTATGACAGCACTTCTGTAACACAGAGAAGCACCCACGAACAAAGACTGTCTAATCCCTGGAGCAAAGATTTTGTGTGTGCCTGTCTTGGATTGCAATCTTGCAACCTAAATTCTGTCCCAGTCCCCTGTTTAGGTGATTGCACCTGCTCTATTTATGTCACATCCAATAGCTGTAATTTTGAATTGGGTCAGACTCCAGACTGCAACTGATCTGTGTGTAAGGGTCTAATTAAATTTCAGCTCTGCTCTAGGTGATTACCTGCTATTTTGGATCTTATCCTCAAATGATAACTTTTAATTTATTAAGAAAATACCAACATATTCATCTTCATGATTGTAAAGAAAACACAGGAATCCAAATGGATAACAACAGTGTAAAAAGTGCAATAGTAGTTCAGATCTCCATGCTGGTAGTTCAGAGTTCCATGCTTTTTAAGTTAAATTTAATAGGCTGTAATTCACAGAGAGGGTATTTTTCAGGCCAGTATTTTTTCTAATAAATGGAATAAAGATCTGGAAGAAAAACCTGTGTAAAACAAAATGCAAAGAGAAGAAAGATGTAAGAAAGTCTTGAATCCACAAAGGACTTGCAGAAATACAGCCTTTGCTAACTGCTGAAAGCTATTAAATGGTAACTTGGCCTTTTGGAACAGATTAATAAATCTTTGATTTAAACACACTGCCAGCCCTGACTTGCAAAAAAAATCACAAGTTCAATACTCCAAAATCCAATACATATTGCCTTCCTCTGACATCCTCAAAAAGTGGAAAATCCCTAGTCTTCCACTAGTTACCACTTTGTCTTGAACTTACTTTCCTGGCTTGGGTCTGACTGTGAGACCTGAAAAAACATGTCAAGCACCACAACAAGCAGAGAGTCAGCAGCAGCCTCCTGTCCTTAGAGACCAAGATACAATATCAGGAGTGTGAAGCCCAGTGGGTGGGACTGGAGGAATACAGAGAGGAGATAAGAACAAGAGAACTCATGTGAGAATAGCAGAGATGAGGCTGGAGACAATTTGGTGTGTCTGAAAGAAACAGAGACACCGAACCAGATCCTCAGTTTTCCTGAAATGATGTGACCCTGTAGGGCTCAAACCTGACCCCACTGAAGTCAGTGAGGACTCTGCCAGGGTTATACTGGGGTTGGTACTGCATTCCTGATGGATCAAATTGAGCTCATACCTTGCTATCTGCTTGATGAAACCTGTGGGCCTCATATAAAAGATCTCCATGTTATTTCCCTTAAAAATAAACTGGCACAGCAACAAAAACTTTGCCACTTTTTTTTTAAACCATGACAAACCTAGCCAATTTATTCTATTTATTATGCTGCACGCATGCCTCTTAAATCTTGTACCTTATGCTTTCTAAAATAATATAAATTGCATGAGGAGGACAATTAATACTTAAGCAAGATAAGCTTCTTATATATTAGATTGTAAAGACAACCTGGAGTGGGGCTGTCTCTGAATTTATGGCAAGTAAAGCTCAGAACTGGTTCTGGCTGTTCCAGCGCAGTAAGAAAAGTGGAGTGTTCATCCTGCCTCTGGTAGGTTTAGAAACCTTAAACCGTGTTTCACCATTTTTGTGCTGACCCTGAGGGACTCTCAGCATTGCAGCGAGTTCAGCATCAAACCTCCTGCCTGGGTTCTCTCTGCAGTCAAACTTGACCAGAGTTTCAGTTTTTGTCTTGACTGTGGCCTCACAGTCCATGATTTGAGCAACCAAGCTATGAAAGGAAGGGGAAAAAACCAAGAAAAGCATGCTTTGTATGTAGTGGCTTAGTAGAAATTTCAGATGGCAGCAAAGACTGAGGAGCATTTCTGGATCATTTATTTATCTCGGGGGGGAGGAAAGGATGCAGTACATTCTTTTGTCAGCTCTTCCAAAGGATGACTAAGTGGCTTTCATAGGCAGGATATTGCAAACATTTAACAATACTATCCTATAATTTCATCATTTCTGTTTTAGCAGTCCAGTGATGACAATAATATGCAGCAGACAAGGCATGAATTTGTGAGAGAGAAATATTTAAAGATTAAAAGGTCTAAAATTTGTGTTTCTAAATTAAATATAAGCAGACAGCAGCAAAACATTTCCACAGTTTTGTACAAAGTACTTGCAGGACAGCCTTCACATTTTAAAGTTTAATTCTGGCCTTAAATCTGTACCAGTGTATATTTTCTTCCTCTATTCATGATCTTTAATTCCCTTGCAGAAAAATTCCACTGAATTTCAAAATTAACGAGGTTGTTTGGTTGGTTTTTTTTTTGTTTGTTTGGTTTTTTTTTTAAAGATTCTTTAGAGTAGCAACTCGGAGGGGCAAGAAAGCTGTGGATTCACTTGACATCACGAACCAAAGCAGAAATGACAGCACCCTCTGCTGTCATTTTAGATTATTACCTGATAGATTTTTCTCTTTTAATCTCACTGGTTTTATCTTTCCTGGGAAAAAGCTGACAGAATCTTTGGTTCATAATTTTTATTTCATTTTAGGAGGACTGTGACTGCCTTGTGCTTTAATTCTATTTTTTTTGCTTTGCAAATGTTATATTCTGCAGTTCAGACTAATTTGTCCTTTGGGATCTAAAAGGAGCTGAAATTTTAAATCTATGACTTCTGCTTATGTGAGATAAGATTCACCTTTCAAAATACAGCCTGTCTTTCAATAAACATGGTTTTTATAACATCTACACTGCATTTCAATATATGTCTTCTAAAACCCAGTCTCTGATTGATGAGCCAAAGTGCCCAACAGGTTTAATCTCCACTTCATACAGCTGGCACTGGGGAGCTGCACAATTAGGATTACATCTCCCTTTTCCCTGCTGCAGACACGGGTGATTCTGAGCTCCAAGAATGTAGCAATGGATTGAATACAGAGACCTAAAGGGATTTATTTCTTTGATTAGGGACTGAGGTAAAATTGAATTCTATGAAATGAATACATACTCCCTCTCTCTCTAATTCCCACTTCCCTTCTGTGATGGACATATGGTTTTGGTTCTGAGCTAAACAAATTCTAAAATAAGTGTAAAATCTCAGGAACTTTATTTATGTACTTATGGCAGTTGACTTATTTGCTATAGACCTGATCTGATAGCTGTTTTTAATTCCTTCACATGCATGAAGAGAGTGAAATATATTGTATCTATAATACTGTGATTTACACAAAAGCATGTGTGTTTCCAGCCTATGGGATACTGAAAATGGAGCTCTGGATCAATTCCAAGAAAATTCTTTACTTTAAAACTTCATGTGAGGTATTAAGACAAAAAGGGATTAAGTCTTCCTTTATATGTAAGCTCTGTTTCATTAAATGGACTTCAGAATTCAGTTTCTGGTTTTCCAGCTACTGCTTTTTCTTTACAGACGAAGTTTAGTAAGTATTCTGTCCTCTTTCTTTCCTTCTTCCTTTTTTTTAATGCTTAGTATCAACATTTTAAATGGAAGTGCTAGGAAAGATTCTTCTGTATTAATTAAAAGAAACTGATCTGCTGGCTGGGGTTTTAAAATATTGGGTATTAGTATTCATTCATGTTCTTGAATAAAAGTGATTTTCAGGAGAGAAATGCGATGTAAATATGGATAATGTACATGAAATGCTAGGATTTTGTTGGGGAGACCAAAGAGATTATTATCCCAGCATTACTTTTGCTTCATGTAATTTCCCAGTTTTTTTAGCATGCGGTAAACCAGCAAAACCAATGGGGATTCAGCAGGACAGAACTGATCAGGTTCTCAGTAGGCATCAGCTGGCACATGAAAATCACTAGTGCTGCATGTGCATACATTAGCAAGGATGTGGCCCAGGATTCCTCAGGGAAGGTGCAGGCTCAATGCTAAGTCTCATATGGTTGGCTCAGTTCAGTGTCTGTGTCTATTTCTAGGAAAAATTCCCACGAGATTGAACAGGATGTCCTCTGCACTAAAGTTGTATGTACTGTGCATCGCTACCTGTAGGATTTACAGCCAAATGAACCCGTGCCCTGTCTCCAGACATATCACAATCTGGGTCTGTTTTTAGTTGCCATCTCAGCCTCACCTCACAAGTGAGTGGATTCCTTTTCCTGTTGTCCTGTGTTTTCTTGTTCTCCAGTCTTGGCTGATTGAAGAAAAATGAAATCCACGTTCCCTGGCCACAGCCTCGCTCCTCCCGTCCCCTCCTCAGCATTCAGCAGGGCCAGAAGGCTTCCGAGGCCGCCTGCACCTGACAGTGCTTAGTGCTTCATTATAACTTCATTATAACTGTGTCTCTTCATGCGGGCTCAGGGCCCTGGAACTCGACATCAGGGGGAATGTCTGTCTGTCTGTCTGTCTGTCTGTCTGACTGTCCGCAGCGCTCCCCGTTCTTTCCCTGTTGGTGCCATCCCCTCTGTACGAGCCCGTGTTCTCACAGCTCCCCGTGCCCACTAGGTGGAAGCAGAAAGGCGCTGTCCGAGCGGAGGGGTTCGCAGGGCTCCTCCATCCTTATCCCGGGAATCTGCAGGGCACAGCCGGAGTCAGACCTGCTGCTGCTGCTGCTGCTGGGCAGGTGGGGAAAACCCTGAAGACCTTCGGATGTATAAAGAGTAAATCCTTCTCGAATTCGAGAAGGTGTACGGAAGGCAAGTTGCTTTGTCAAAACCACAAAACGGGTAGTAAAGTTCTTGGGGATTTTCTCCTCGAAAGCACTTCCAAAACCTGCAAAGGAATGTTCCCGTGCATTGCTGTCCCCCACACTCGTTGTCAAATCTGTGGAGGTTTCCACGTTCAGCTCATTCCCTCAGGATATGCTACATATAGCAAAGGCATCTCTATCTCTAGGGAAAGTGCTAGAGGTCAAAGAGGGCAGCAAGGTAAAAGCAGTTCGTGTCATGCTGGTGACATTATTCCTTTATTTAAAAATACCTACATTTAATAAATTAACTGAGCTGTCTGTTGGGATGAAAATTCAGGTAGAAGCTTGAAGATCCAAACATGGGTCTCCTTCTGGTCCACATCTGTAACATAACTAGCACTAAAACTTAGTAAAAAAATTCTAAAAAATATTATTCTAATTTCATAGTTTTCCTTTTCTATATGGGGACTAACTCAGTATTTTTTGAATGGAAGATGAGATTATTTTTGGTGAAGGAAAAAAAAGAAAAAAATAAATGACTTAAAATAATTGGAGCATTTACATGTGGAAGAAAAGAAAATAAACAAAGAAAAATCTCTCATTCAAATCATAGCTCTGCTTGATTCAAGGCAAGCCTTGATTTCAAAGGGCAGCTTTACCAGAGACTGGGGTCTCTACATTAGTTCATGGGACACAGTGATGCAGTCTGTGCCTACCCAGCCTCTGCCTCTTTGCAGGTCTCTCTCAGCATGTTAATCTAAATTACCACACTACAGGAAACATCTTCTGCTGAAACATTGTTGCAATATATTTGGCTAACAAAAAAAGCATCTTTTATTTGGAAAATTGCTCCAGGAGCTCCTGACCATCTTTGTTCATGGAGCAGGAGGGCCATGATTTCAGAGTAAAACCAGCAAGCTCAGCAAACAGCCTGACCTCTCGTGCACATACAACTTCCCAGCTGCTGAAGCCTAGTAAAAAGAGTGGCAGAATGACTGTGGAGTCATTTGGTACCAACCAAGTACCACTGGGGAAAGATGCAGTTTGCTTCTCTTCCCCAACTCCTCAGAGTTTAAGCTGCAACAGTTCAGATTTCTTTGGAGAAATCCTCACCAGAGTGCAATTTAGTGGAGTTCTTATTGCATTGAGTTCTTATTGTTCTCTATGAGAAAAGCAGAGCAAGGAAAGAAAAACAAACAAACAAACAGAACAAAGCCAGTAACTATTAAAAGTGAAATGATTCAAGAGCAAAAATTCAGAAAATGTTCCCCATCAAACAGGATTATTTATATTAGCTTTTCATTCCTGCATTCCTGCAGATTTGATTCAGAGGCAAAGTAATCAATATTTTGCATATTTTCATCATGTTAACAACATGCCAGAGGAAATAATTTCACAGGGATAAACTGTTCAGCAATTTCTGTGGTATATTAACAACAAGCAAGCCTTCCTTGAATGTTAGACCTTTACTACTGCTCTCATTTTTTCAGTATCTTTTTTTTTAAGCAATATTCAAAACAAAACAAAAGAAAACAAAAGCCCTGGTTTATTTGACCATTACTTAACTTCATATCCTCTTCACAAGACAAGCTTGCCCTGGAACCCAATCCCTGTAGCATTTCCATTTCCTCATATAAATTGTTATTTGTCACAGTTCCTGCATTTAAGTTATAACCCTGTCTTGCTCCATTTTTAGATTTCACCGTAAAAAGAATGATTTAAATCAAGGTGAATACATTTCTGTTACTGTGGTGGACTTCACAAAGGCTTTTCCTGATGTCAGATCTTCTCTAGGCTCTTGACAAATACCATTGCTTTTGTAGATGATTTTTCCCACTAACAGGATATGTAGCCTTTCACCTCTAAGATGCTGTTTTGAATCCTGCCCTTCTCAATTGCCAAACAAGTGTCAAAGAGCAGCAATTTAGATTGCAAGACTTGAAGAATCTTGATGTCATTTCCAGGGAAAAGATGTTCAGAAAGCACAGAAGTCCCTTTCTTCTGAGACTGGCCTTGCTCACTGAAGAGTTAATAATCAGAAACTAAAGTTAGACCAGCTCAGTTATGAAATAAAGTGAACATTCTCAGTAAGTCATGCAATTAAGTATCTTACAGATTTAGCAGACTTCAGGGTCAGAGAGAGGGTATCCAGTGAGCAGAAACTCGTGCTGTACTTGCCATGGTAATGGCTAATGGAAGCTTTAATGCCTTTGCTTTACCTCCACCATAAAGAAGGCTCTGGAGACAGCAGCATCCCCAGCACACCTAATGTCTGTTTGGTGCTACCAGTGCTTTCCCAAACCAGGGCTTGTGTACGAGCAAAAAAACCACAGATTTCTTTTTTGCATGCCTGAACCATACCTATCCCATGGTTAAACAGAGTATTCTTTTATCATGTTCTTCACGGATGATGGTCCAGGAGAGGCAGTAGTAATGAACCCTCTTGCCCTGTGCAATTTCATTAACCTTTCTCATTTTGTGCTTATGAGCTTTGCAACCTCAAATGTCACCTTATTTTCTGCCATCAGACGCATGAGTTAGTCATGCACAGTTTTATTTATAAATATAATATCACCTTGTTTATTTGAGCCCCAGAGATTTTGGGTAAACACAGAGCCTGAACAAATGGGGATGCTGGGGCTGAGCATAAAGTTCAGCATTTTCTGAGCACTCTGTGCTGCCTTAGTAAGGCATAAGAGCATAAGAGTAAACATTGGAGAGACCATAAGGAGAGCAAGCAGAAGCAGAACTCAAATCTAAAGGTTTTAGACACACACACACACACACACACACACACGCGAAACTAAAATTTCTTAAATTCACTAACATTAAAAAGATATGAAACCAAAACTCCAGAACTCATGCACACTATGCAAGCTGTGCTGGGACAATAATGATATTGCAGTTGGCTCTTGCCAGTCCGCCTCTTGTTGCTTCCCATCTTTGCCTTTTTGGGAGAGTAAAGGAGGATTCCAGCTGCCCTGGCACTGCCCTGGTAAGCCATTATACTTTTCTGTCAGCTGCTCTGAGTAGACACAGTGTTCAGGAATTTTCCATTTTTTGGGCTACAAAACAGTCACTTTTGGCTCTGGCAGGTCTCTTCCTTTCTTCCTGGTGCATGCTGAGGTGAAGAAACTGCAGTGTTTCCCAGCACTATCTAGGGCATCCATGACAACTTCCCCTTGGCTAAAGCAGTCTCTGACAGACCTTTTGTCCCTGACATAATTATAAATGTCCTACTTTGACTTCACAATATTCAGCCCTTTGTTCTCACACCTTTTGTTGCCCTTCTCATGTTTCTGGTTTTGTTGACTTTTTTTCCAGCATTTTGCTATTACTTTGGCTCTGGGATGTTGTGTTGATCCTATTGATTTATATTTTTACTGTGTCTTTATTTATTCCACACCCCAACCTTGAGATAGCTCATCATTTTTCCTCATCAGGCACTTCTGGCTTGGTAACAAATTTACCAAGTCCCTCATAGTTACTTGTCATTCCTAGTCCAAGCCTATGCAATTTTCTTCTGTACTCAGTGAAGTCCATAGCCCTCCCTCAAAAGGTCAATGAAAGTTGTGTTTGTGCATAACAGGACAGAATTTGGCATCAAAAGCTTCAGTTTTTTCATGTGTTACTTTGAAAAACAAAAACCTTAAAAATAGAAATATGAAAAGAAGTGAAGGTTTTTCCCAATCTACATTTCTCACTAGAGCAGAGATATTTATTACCTTAGTGATGCAGGTTTTCACTTCTACCCACTATCCCAAAAGATCCAGACAGGTGTTTCTCAGGAGCTTAGGAATATGGCGTCATGAAGTGTTTTTTCAGGGCTCCCAGGACCCCTACTTTGAGCATCCACCTACCTGCAAACCTTTCCCACCTTGCCTCAGATCACCAAATCTGATGTGCCTTTTTAGTTCCACCTGCTCTGCTTTGGGTGATATTCCCATCTGCCATATTCCTTCCCTGTAGCTAGGTGGTCAGCCAAAGTCTTTTCTATTTTTGGCTGTCCTTGCAGGATAAAAGGAAAGAATCAGAGCTCCTCCTTTATCCGGGATTTCAAAAGTCCAGTCTGCACTTACCAGATGTCAACAAGAAAAAAGTGTTGTCAAAAGAAAATAGCAATATAGTAGAGGAATAGTATGTAGCCACATAGTATGGACAGCCACATTTATCCATCAAAGTCTCTGCAGTCCAGATATCTGTCTCTCATTCATCATAGGAGGAGAGTGAAGAAGGGATTTTGCCTAGAAGAAGAAATAGGGCAGAAAATTTTAGCCAGGTCTGCAAATCCCTGGAAAGGTAGGAGGGGGTCAGAGTATGTCTCCCATCTCCCTCAAGTCTGCCTTACACTTCTGTTCTCCAAGGCATCTGGAAAAACACAGACCAACTGTCCTGTATGCATCACATTTGAGTTCCATCTCTGAACAGAAGGAAATGGGGCCCTGGACCCCAAAACCATTGGAAACAGAATGAGGCAAGCCATTGGGGACTTAACTGAACCAAAAGGGGAAATTTCTGGTTTGGATTTTGAAAAGTTTGCAACACAGGCCATAAAAATTTCCCCAGAGGTAAGTATGAACAACTGCACTGCAGTAGCCTAGTGCTTGTTGTAGGACATTGTAATGGCAACTGGAGAATTCCTTTATGTATATTGTTGCAAAATGGTGCTGAGCAATATTTATGAGTGTACTCTTGAACGTATTTTCATCCTGGAATTGACTAATCATGTGCAGATTTACCAAAAGTTTATCAGAATGTCAGGCAGTGCCAAGGAGCACAGCAGCTGGACCATTGCACAAAATGCAGTGAAGCTGTTAGCACGGACACCTGGCACAGCAAAAAAAGATTTAAAAACCCAGTTTCTCTTCTGCTTGAGTAAAATTTCTTGACAATATAAAATTATTTTCTTAGAGAACAAAGGGCCTTTTCAAGGAAGAAGGGTCATTTCTACTGATAATCGGCTTCCAAATTTTGAACAAGAAAAAAACCAGTGAAATATATTATAAATTATATATTACATATATAAAATATATTTTGTGTATTTAAATACATAAAGATATTTAAAATGTATTGTAAAGAGCACTACACTATCAAACTTAATTTTTTCCAGCAAACTGGACATATTTGAACCCTCCAGATTCTTTTTCACAGATGTCACTTGCACAGACATTACCCTCCTCATTATTGTACATGAGATTTTTAAATTCTTCTGCTGGAACTATTGAAATATTCATTTTAAAACAACAAACAAAATTTTCTCACATGCCAAGGAAAACGGGAATTTTAACATCTTAAAGCCTTTCCTAGAGATGGCAGGATTGCCTTGGTTTGTGTGTTACTCCACAGAACTGCATGTTAAGCCAGAGGGAGGGAGGGGCGTCTGCTCTGGTTTTTTCCACTAACTTCACACTGAGGAGCTCTTTTTCTCCAGATTCCTGACTTTGCTCATCATTCATTTTTGAATCTACCAGGTAGGACTGTTTTGTAGAGGGTGGGGAATAAAAGTAATTCCATTTGCTCAGACTCCTGTGGCAAGCAGCAGATTTGGAAGGAGGAAGCATGACAGGTTAAGGCTGGTTGGGTCTCCTTGAATTCTGGTCCCTCTTCAGAAGACCCATTGCTTCCTGGCAGTCAAAAGTTTCTGAGCCTCATCTGCTCACCTCTCCATTTAGTGCCTGGTTTCCCTGTGCCACCAAGATGTGTGTGTGGGCTGCTTCTCATGCTTGGCCAGCTGCCCTCTGCAATCAGGGCACTGCTCCTCTGCCTGGCTGTGACTCAGAAACAGCTGGGGACCTTCTGCCCTCGGTGCTTGGCTCCTCTTGCCCCAGGTTCATCTCCTATCACACAGTGCCACGCTGGGCTGCCAACTATTCCACTTAGGTAACACTTGGCATTCCCAGCCCCAGGGCCTCAGCACTGACGCAATTTCCAAAATTATTTTTCAAAAAGCCACAAATATTTTGAATTCCTAGCAACTGAAAAACCCCAAAAGCAAGAAAGCATCATTCTTCTGCCAGGAAGGGAAGAGGAAAGGCTGCAGTGGGGAGCAGAATGGTGGATTGAACACTGCTTCATCCTTCTATTCCCTCTTCTTCTTTTAAAACTTGCTGGTAATTCAAGGTAATGGGAAAGGGAAGAAAGAAAGAGACAAAAACTGGGGTGGGGAAAATAAATTTTGAAATCCTTTCTCCAGGAATAGAAGTGGAAAAGATCACATAAAGCAATGCTTGCCTCTTTCTGTCTCTCTTCTCAGGCCTCCCACCTCCTTAAAAGCCATGTATCAATACAGGTGAGAGACAGATGCTATTACTTTTTCCACTTCTTCCTTCATTAAAAATAAACAGAAGCATAGTTAATGGTTAATGCTGCTGAGTTCATGGAACAAACAGTTCTCTTTTCCCATCTCGCCTGTAGTTCAATTATGAACTTAGGCTGCCTTCAGGCTACAAAGGGCAAGAAAGCAGGAAATACATATATCCAGAAATGCAGCCAGTGTTTGATGTCTCTGAGCTGAAATTAAATAAAATTGAAGTGGCAAATAAAAGCAATATGCAAACCATGGAGCTTGGAGTCAAATGGAGAAAAAGCCAAAAAACAGGTCTGAGATAACTGAGTAACATGAAGGACTTCCAAATTCAGCAGCAGTGATAGAAAGCTGTTTCTGCAAAGCTTGTTAGTAAATGATCTTCAAAGTAGTCCCAGATGAAAAAATAAATGAACAAACTTTGGCTTATATTCGTGTGCCCTCTGGGTTTGCCAGCACTGAACAAGCAAGGTAGGAGGAAAAAACCAAGACCCCAGGGTCTGGAGCCAGAACAGTGACTGAGAAACTCAAAACCTCTGTAGGGATAGAGAGGAGCCAGAGAATGGGATTCATCCTCACACTCCTCCAAAACAAATGGGAAACTTAGAATTGCTGTGGAGTACATGGTGCTCTGAAGACCAAGGTCAGTAGGTATCTGTTAGGGGGGTGAAAGCAGAGGTGAAGTGCCATGTTGGATAAGGATGCTCGTACAAATCTGACACTCAGCAGTGCCATAAACAGGCACTGGACAATGTCACAGACAAAGGCAGCAGGCTTCAACTCCTGATGCTGCAGGAAGGAGAAGGGAGATTTCTGCCTGGCTTATTCCGTGATGAAAGAGGACAGTGCATACAGAAGCCTGCCAGAAGGGGAAGAAGGATTTGGAGCTCTAGCACAAACCAAAACTAGCCCCCCAAATATTTCCTTTAAGCGTAATCCACACTTTTCTGCAGCTCAAAGTGAATCAGAGCTTCTAATCTCAGCATTGCAGTGAAACACATGAGATCAAGGAATCCATCCAAAGTTCACTAAGCATCAGAGAAATGAACCTTGCTTGCCTTTGCATAAAATGAAATACAGGTGCTTAAAATGAAATACAGGTGCTGTATTAAAGAGATTAATAACTATACACAAACTGGCTGACTTCACTCAACATACAAGGTAACTACTATCTGAAGAAACCATGAAACACGATGAATGGCATAGGTATGCTCAAAAATTTTGTGAATGCAAAATTAATAATTATAAGTACCTGAAAACACATGCAAATCCAGCTTTTCAAAAGTCAGGTAGGTAGGCCAATTTCTAGGAGAAACTCCAGGGAATGTCTAAAAGAACACTGCATATTGAAAGAACAGTGCACCTCAACATCAAGCACATTAAGAGATGTGCAGGATGAAGATTCTGAAGACACAGCACCTGCATTCTGCAGACTCTGAAAATATCTAGCTAAGGCAGAGTAAAAAGGTACTGTAATTTTAACCACTGTGTAGATCCCAGAGTGCTGTCTTCCCAATTGGTGCCTTTCCCTGCATCATCTACTGAAATTTTGTCAATCAGCACATGAGTTTTCTAAAACAATTGAGGGCTGAGTGAACACTACAGGAAGGACATCATTTTAAAAGGGGAAAAAAACACAGGCAAACAACCACCCCAAAAACCTAAAAGAAATGAAAATTCCAAATAGCTGCTTTACAGTTTTATGTCTTTAATATATAAAGATAATTTAGATATTGGCATCCAGATTACAGCTAGTAACATTTACATATGTATCCCAAAACCTAATTATCTTGATGCAAAAGGAGCCCTTATGCACTTCATCAACGTTGATATGTTGATATACACTTAAACTTAAGACTGAAGAAGAGAAAGAAAAAAGCCTTCAGTGATGTTGGAAGATTATCCCTTGTTAGGAGAATAACCATGGACTTTCAAACCCGGAGTGGGTTATTCAAGCCCAAATGCACATTTATGTTTTAGAAAAGAAGAACCCAGATACTATTTTGAAACAAGACAGAAAGAATACATACTCCTTTCTTTGGTTTTGGTGTCATTTGCGCAGGTGATCAAATTATGAGTGGGATGAATTTAGTTTTGAAAAAAAGAAAAGCATAACAGTGTATTAATGCATTGTCCAAGGACAGCATGTCATTAACCTAATTATACACGTGTTATGTTACTAATTGAAATGTCCTATACAACAAAAATCAATACTTACAGTCTTTTCCTTAGCAGAGTAGTGCAATTGTCACAAAAGCTGTTGTGATTTACGAACATTTTTACTATTTTTTTCTTTGCTAGAATACCAAATCTCTTCTCAGTGAGGGATCTGACCACTAGTTGGCATTGTTACTTCACTCAAATAAATAGCCTTTAAACGAGGTGTTGAGCTACAAACCCCAACGTCTACATTTTTGAGCTCTAAGTTTCATTGTGCAACATCTGGACATGGTGGTGAGGGAAAAGGGAAGGAACAAGTAATATGTGATTGGAAAATTATTTCCCCTTCCCCACTCTCTGTATCTCTTTCAGCAAATGTTTAGTTCTACCTTAAATTCTGAAAAAGTGAAGCAATATGAAGTGTATCTGTGGAGGGAAAAACCCCCAAACCAAACCACAGCCATAGTCATGCACACTAAGCTGGTACAGTCCAGGCTGTGAGTGTAGACTCAGTAGTATTCCTGGGTCAGGAAGCTTAAATAACAGAAACACCACTGTTGAATGCAAACATGAAATAAAAGAACTTTATACCCCATGAGCTGCTCTTTCTGCTACACCAGAGCTTTTAGTGGTGCCTTGTGCTCTGAGCTGCTGCTAACAAAGCAAGTGCCAGCTTTTTCTGCATGGTGATTCATGGAATAAAACAAGGATGTTTTCTCATCTTTCCAGAAAAAGTGGGGTGATACCTTTGTGAGTTAGAATGCAAAGAGGCCTTTAGGGCAGAATCTGCCTGTGCTGCTCAGCCCCTGGTCCATTCACTCTCTTTATCACACACGGGATGGGATGTGGGACTCCTCCTGGCTGTGCTACCCATAGCCCTGGTAGCTTCTGCTGTGTGAGACTGGGGACCCCCTCCAAGCTCAGCAGCACAAGCTGGTTCTGGAGGGCCCTGCAGACAGGGAAGTGGGAGAGAGAACAGGTTGTGTCTCTGTGTCCCATCAGTGGGAGAAGGAGGGGGAATTTTCACCTTTTGGAGTCTAACTTCTAGGACTGATATTGAAGCTGTTAATGGTTTGCTTTAGCTGCAAATCAAACTTCCTTTCCATTAAATGTAACATTTCTGTGATATAAAAGCAAGAATTTTAAAAATATCCACTTCTCAAAGGAAAATGAGCACAACCTGAAAGAGCTGCTTTAGAACAATAAGAAAGATGTAATCTCTGTAATACTGCAAATCCTGGCTCATACACAAACCCACAGACTGACACTGCTTGCACATTAACTACAGTGAGTCACAGTAATGCTCTCAAATTAAATCCTCATCTACACTACTGACACACTTTAGGGCCTTAGGTATGTATCATCAACACTCTTGAGCTTTAAAATACACATAACACTTACCCAGCATTACAGATATTAATTCATTAGTGACTGCAAAGTGCTAGGTAAATGTTTACAACAATTAACCAGCAGGATGCTTTCATCACCAAAACAGAAAGAAATATAAAATGCAAGCAGCACCAATGTGAATGGTGGAAAAAGCTTCCTTCCATTCTAATGAATGTTTCAAAGCCAAAACAACAAAGAGCAGTCAATCAACCAGGCAGTGGTTTTGAGTAACCTAAATAACTTGACATCAAGTTTTTCAGAAAGCACAGTAGGCTGATATATAAGAAAATTTAAACAGATTTTGCAACTGCTTTGCCTATAAGACTTTCTAAAATCTCATTATAGAAAGCAGTTGATTCCACAATATCCAAGATATCCTTTGCTGATCTAGATTTAATTAAATTAAGCCACTCACAAAATTATGCTATGACACAAGGCAATCCATGAAGGATCACAGAAGACATAGCAAGCCATCACCAAATTCTCCCCTACTGAATATCTTAGCAACTGTTTTCTTTTGAAGGAACTGTACATTAGAAATTCTCAATGGGTTGGAGTGAGCAGATGTAATGGTGCTTCAGACACCCATGTTTGTAATCTAATCTCCTCTCAGGGAGAAGCAACTGAAGAATGTGTGATGGCTTCTAGTCTATTACACAGACTGGAGCCTGATATCCAATTGTACTCATTATCAAAATCTATATAAATGCCTTCCACTTTATTTAGCATTAAAAGCTTCTATCCTTTGAAGATAAACAGGTTAACAAGCTTTAAAATCATTATTGAAGTAAGGCTTGAAGAATATCTTTCTGAGCAGCATAAACATTGGCTCAGCTAACATCTCATGCCATCAACGAAGAAAGATCACTAGCAGACCCAGGCCAAGATGCTGTGGGAAATAAGTGGAAGGCAATAACAGCTGGAAATATTTGGCACATACAATAAAGTTTTGAAACCCTTTGGATACTGGGTTTCCAAGCTCTTTTTTTTCTTTCCTTTTTTTTTTTTTAAACCACAAAGTATTTCATTAGCACTTGTGTGAGAAAGTCAGAAACACCCAGGTGTGGTATGAATGACATGGTTACCTGCCATGAAATGGTACAAACATCCCTCTCCTTCCTCCCTCTCCTCTTCAAATTACCTATTTGCAGAATGCATGTAACAGCACATCTTCAGAGCCAATGTTCTATGAGCTGGGTATGAATACCTGCCTGTATGCATTACAATTGAAAATCCAGTCTTCTTAGGCTACTTTGCTAATTAAATGGACTTTATACAGTTGTGCTGTAGGTCTGTCCAGCTTTGCATTTCCTCATGGTTTCCAAACACAACGAGCAGTTTTGGCCACATTTGACAGATGGGTCAGGGTTTGAAATTCCTACAGAGCAAGATTTGCATAGTGATAGAAGACACCAGGAAATTTGCCTGTGAAGGCAAAGGCTGTGACAGGGACTCAGGAGCTTCTTGCTGAGTTGGGTCTTGGAGGACACAGTGCTCAGAACTGGGCATCCCACACAATGCCTTTTGTCCGTGCACAAGTTTGCAGGAAGATGACAGTGTGTGCTGGGCAAATAAAGGCAGGAAACAGCAAAAGGGGAGGGGGAATAACTACTGGTGGAGGCTTCAGAAAAGATGCAAGTGTTAAATCTGGAGAGGTTTTTAAAATTTATTTTATTTATTTATTTTTACTAGCAGAAAGTTTGGATGTAGGGTGCAAGATGTGAGTGAACTACAACTCTTTCTGCAGTTCAGAAGAAAATTTTATTTTTTTTCTACAGCAATAGTTACCAACTGTTTAGACATCTCACTCAATCAGATGGAACCTGTTTATCCACTGATCCACTGGTCAATTGGATGTGGGATGAGAAAGTACACAATAGTCATGTACTGTGGCACAGGAGTCCCAGTTGCTGCATGGACCTGGCTGTGCTCACTCCACAAATGTAAACAGAAAGATTATTTCTGTCCTAAAAAAAAACCGAACCAAAAACAACAACAAGAAAAAAATCCAAAAAACCCCTCACCATAAATATTTTTCCCGTCTGCCCTAAAATAGTGAAACCCAAAGTAAACATAAACCAACCACCCTCTTTAATGGTGATTATAGCCTTGCTGGATTCTGTGCACAATAACAATGGTTTGAATTTGTTAAAGGTCACAAGGAAAAGTACAGCAACAAGACCTTGTAGCTGGCAGCATGTTTTTTTTTCTCAGCTTAAAGCACAGACAGTAGCTGGCTACACAGTGAGTGCTTTCAAACAGCAATCTACAGGAAAAAAAAGGAATTAGCTATGCACTGTTGAGCAAGGTAAACTGATAGATAAACGTATGACTGCTACCCTTTGAAATTTCATTGCTATTTTACCTGTGCCAAAGCCATCAGGGAAAAAAGTAAACAGCACTTCTAGACAACCTAAGCAGGAGGATCTCTCCTGCTGTCATGTCTCTTGCATACAAAGTTCTGCCATAACACAGCGGCCAAGGAATATTCAAGGAATCCAGAAAGTGTGTGTGTCTCCCATGACATTTTTTTATGCACCAGAGAGGAGGAATAACAGGCAGAAAACAAACTTGGATTCAGTCAGTACAGCATGACAAGTACTCAGTTGTACTCCAGGCCTTTGCTTGAGTAAACAGCAATGTGCCTGTGAAATGTTCAAAACAAAAAAATAAATAGCCTTTAAAGACACAAAGTGTCTGTATAAACAGAGGATGGGGGAATGCTGCTCGAGTACCAACACCTTTTGATAGAAAAAGAAATCAGCAACTCTCTCTTTGGCAGGAATGGAGAACTGGGATACAGATCCTGCAGCAAGGCTTCCTGCAGTCCCAGGAGATCACACAACAGATGCCCAGGTGCCCACTTTCCACACAATACCCACCCAATATTGATAACCAGATAAGGAGCTAAGAAACAGCTGAGGACAAAACAGCCTTAGACAGAAGGCAGCAAAAGAGAGACTGAAGGCACTGCTGCTGTCCTGGATCCCTTCAATAAGCAGGAAAACTTTTTAACAAAGTTTGTTACATAGTTTAAGGGGACAAATCTCTGCTGATCCCTACAAGAAAGGGGCAGAAGTCTTAGCACAGGATTACCAAAAAATAAATACAGTGCAAGCACTGATCTGGTTTCCTTTTGAACACAGCTGTTACACATGGATTCTTATCATCAGGAATTCTCTAAATTAGTTACACAATCCCTTCCACTGGGCTTATCATGCTCAATCTCCCAACAATTTAAACTCCTCTTTCCTTCCAGTCCTGTTTGAGAGCTTCACTCTATGAGTGCTCAGGAACCTTCCAGTTTCTGGCCTAAATTAACTACATAATAAACACTCAATCTGGGATTAATATTGGCCTTTTATATAAATTTTTTTTCCTCCCTGGTAGATTACCCTTCAATCCATTTACAATAGTTGTCTTATCCCCTTATAAGCATTTGCCAACCAGGCTATAGAAATCAATATATTTTTATGTCTTTGTAAAGAATAACAGGGAAATCCTTTCCATTCTTCTAACCAACCTACTAATCCTTGTTGCTGCTACCTGCCTAAATTCAAATTAGGCTTTGTTAAAGCTAGGCGATCTCAGCTGTACAAAACACTTTATCATGGTCACTTACAATGGCTTAAGTATCTCTACAAAACCACCTTGCTTAGCATGCCCAAAAAGTACATTATTCTCTTTACCTCTGCTTCACACTGGTGGCTCATATACACCCACAAATTTGATCAAGCATCATATTCTAGGTTTTTTTTCTTCTATGCTTTTATTTGTTTTAAAGACCCAGCAGCAAGTACAAGGAAGACAGTTTAGAGATGGCTGCTGTGCTGCTTCTGCCCTGCCACAGGGTTTGTGCAATACATGTTGTATTCTGGGCCACTTTCTTAAATCAGAGGCAGGATTAGCACACAAGGCATATGGATTATTTTGCAAGATTTAGGTATTGCAGAAATATAGTTCTCCTCTGCAATAAGGAATTAACTTTTTCAATATTCCTGCATCAACAGATACTTGTGGTTACATATAAACTGAGAAGGAAAAAATAATGTAGTTTGTAATGCAGAATAGCCAACAGGGTGTAACTTTTCATATAGATAAATGAGCCTCCACCTGGAGTGCTGAGTCCAGCTCTGGAGCTCTCAGCATGGCAGAGATGTGCTGGACTGAGTCCAGAGGGGGGCCACAAGGATGTTCAGAGCAATGGAGCACCTGAAAAGCAGGAGAATCCGCAACACCAAGTGTCACAGGAATTTACAGAAATGTGAAAGCAAAGCTCTAGGAACATTTTCCAGAAAAGATGCTTATGAGTGCCAAATGCAGCACAAGTGAATGAGCAAGAAAGAGCAAAGCACTCATATTGCAAATTGGCCTCCCAGCTGCACTGCCCTTTTGTGGCTGCTGAATGCCACCAGAAAAAATCTGTGAATCTATCATTTCACAGCCATGATCAACACTATGGATGTAAGAACAAGACCAATTGCACCATTTGTTTTTCAAGTTTCATATAAATGAGATTGAAATTACATGTTTCCTGTAAAACATTTTAATTAATTAGCTTCAAACACATGCACATGCTCACAGCGCTCTCAGGGAAAATACAAGTTTACAAATTTTATATCAACTACTGATTTCCTCTCTTTCTGACATTTGCATTTATTTACAAAATACATAAGCAAAGCGCTACTGAGCATTCAAGGAAGCACTTCCTTTGCTCATGATTCCAAGTCTCCTTCCAGCCAGTAGCTGAGCCCTGAGAGCTCCTGCTCCCTCTTGGCTTCATGCTTCAAATAAATCTGTGTGATGTTTCTGCAAACTTTCCTTGGCTGCTGCTGTCCCAGACCCACACTTCCATAGGAAGATCATCATGATCTTTGGGTTTTGTTTGGCTGCTCATAAATCCTGCCTACACAGCTCACAACATCATTGAGATTTCTGTAAGACTTGCACTTTAAACAACGAAGATTATTATTTTATCTGTGCCAGAAGAGAAACAAATAACTTTCTTATGCTTGTTGTGAAAGTTTCACCAAACTCTTCTACCACTGCTTTTTGCACAGACTGCACATTCCCTGCCCCAGACACTGAGCATTTCTGATGCTCTTGAAGAAAAGGCAGAGGACCATCCCTTTTGCACCTTTGCTCGGTGCTATGTTAATTTCTGCACAGGAGTCAAAGGGACAGTCGTGGTCTTGGGCCTGAATCTAGAGCCAGGACAAGCTCTGTGTTCCTTTGGAAAAGGGAACATCTTTTGAAAAGGGCCGTGCACCAGGCACCAGAAATGCTGAGAGCAATGGAATTAGGCAAAGCTGAATTAATCCTCTCCCAGGCCTTCCACCCCCTCACTAAAAACCTTGGGAAAGCTCAAAAGATCCAAGCTTGATCTTTAGGTACAATATGTGTCAAGGCCACAAAGTGCAAGCTTGCAACTAAAGGTGCTTTGAGTACACAACAGATTTCCCAGATGGGAATTTCCTCTATTATTATTTTTAATTTTCCATTTCCTAACATTCAAATACCAAAGAATACGTCCAAGCATACTCAGCTTTGAAGAAAGCATTTAAGCAAGGACTAAACTAGGAAAGAACACTTGGCCTTCTACAACACAGCCATTACATTAACTCCTCTGAGAGCTGGTCTTTTGAATCCAAACATAGTTTGTTTTTTTAAAGTCACTAGTGATTACCAGGGGAAGAAAATAATTGTTGGGAAAAGCTTGGTTAATTCAGTGACCAACATAACATTTAATTCCATCCCAAGCTTTCTGTGGAATAATACACTGTGAGATGACGGCATGCTGTACTCAGAGAGTCAGCCTCAGAAAAAACCCAGTCACCCAGAAATTCAGATCAAATGAAAAGCACAGTTATTTTTTGAAATAAAATGACTGATGGACACACAGCATTAGGTTTGAACTCCAGCAATATAAAAAGACCAATTTTTATGTATAAACAATTTCTATGTAAAAGTTTAAATAAGAAATATCTCTTCAGAATGTTCTGAGAGCTTCAGGACCAAAAGAAACCAAACCAGTATTTTAGAGAGAAACTTTTAAAAATTAAATTTATTCAAGAAACCCTACAATATGCAGCTAAAACCCTAGACTTATCACAGCATCTTGTATTCTTACTTTCATTACCACTAAACACCACGAAAGAAAAAATGCAAAAAGAGAAAATCTTTCTTAGGAACCTTCCAGATCAAGCTGTATGCATCAGCTGTGGACTCACAGATCTTCTTTTAAGCCAAGGTTGCTCCAGATGAAAGCTTTTTGCAGTCTGCAGTTACATCAGAAAGGTATAGCAAAGGGCAATGGCCAATATAAGGAGAGCCTAAATGCAATTTGAGGTTTTGATGGTGCAAGCTGGTATTTTCTGAAAGAACAAACACATCAGCATCACCCACTTCAGCTATAATCCTTCCTCACTCAGGATGAGGTATAAGAAATGAGACTGAGTGTAAACCCTGGCAGTACTGCCAAGTACCAGGAGAAGAGACCAGGCTCTTCCAAACCCATAAATACCAAAAGAAGCCCCACAACCTTCGACAAATGCAAAAATGTTACATGGAAATAAAAACTCAGCTGTTTGTCTGAACAAATCACCACAGTAAAATGTGCTTACAAGCAGAAAACTTGATCTGCAGTCAGGAGATGTTATAATATTTTCAGTAACTGGACGCTTCTGCAATTCCAGTGCTACTTTTAATCGGATTTACTGACTGTGTTTTACAAAATGGTCATGGAGAGCCAAAAGGGGCTCTCATCCACCCTGCATGTCTCTGCCAGCATAACAGTGATTGCTGCCTCATTAGGAATTACAAAACACCATGATTGGAAGAAGCCCTTTCACTCTACATGAAAGCCAGGAAGGAAAACACAGGTGAATTTACCCTGAAATAGTATTAGGGAGGAAAAAGCATTTCCTTCTCTTTTCAGAGTGTTTCTAGTTGTTGTGTTTTTATTATAGTATATTTTGTTTTAGATATCAGAAAATGTTATTCCCAGGGTGAAGAGAAACTGAAATACTGAAAAGTTCTCTGATCTTGGCCCATCAGTGAAAGCAGTTTGAAATGTCTGCTTCTACTAAATGTTTTGTTTGGGTAACTTCCACTAGGGATTAAGCTTTATTTCCATTAGAATGTCCTTTGAACAGGATTTTATAAAAGCTTAAATGAAATGAGAAAACTCTTGGGTCAGAATTTGTTCATAGCAGTGTTTCCTCAGGACTTGATTAGCCTGGGATTGAATGAGCTGCATTCTATCAGCTGACAATCAGTAAATAAAAGTCCGGGCAACTATGTTTTTTTTCAGTTCAGCAACTCTTTCACAGCAACTCCAGCAAAGGAGCTTTGTAAGCAAGAATGTGAAGCCATTCACTGAGAGACATTCACTTTCTCAGAAAAGACACATTCGCTTGCTGATACATCTACAGGCTCCCATACAGGGTACCTCAGAATACAGGCAGCTGAAAATAAATGTAGCAGATTTTGCAGTTTATGGGCCAAGTTTTGTTCACATTTAGACAGGCCTGTCTCTGGGTCATATCTATTGTTTCACTGAATTTAAAAACAAAGTTAAACCTCAAACTGGATCAACAAAAGCATTGTCTGAATCTCACAGCAGGTAATCTTTAAGAACACAGCAGAGAATCAAAAGGCATTTAAAAGTGTTGGATAAGAAAATCCTTCTCCTTTAGGAATTAATTTTATGGATTAATAAATTTTAAAAAACCAAAAATAAAACTGACAGTATGCAAGTATGAAAGAACTTCATCTCTTATCCCACATACTTTAAATCATAATCCAATCTGTAGCTTCTAGGGATTGGTATAAATCCTGCAGTATGAAGTGTATTACCTCTCCAAACTTTTGTTCATATTATTTATGATGTCTCTTCTGGTATCACTTTTTCTTTCCACAATGAGCTGTGGTCACAGCAGGCCTTAAAAAAGCCCTTGTACAGAACATTTTCCTGCAGGATGCTCCAGCTGGTTTTCAGCATATGAATGTGACAGAGAACCAAAGCAGTAATCCCTAAAAGAGGGAATAGTGTCAGGAGAAATACGTTGCCAGAGTACAATGTGCTTTCTGACAGCAGTGAAAATTTAAATCATGACAGCACCAGAGCACATGACTCCATGGTTAGCCCTGGAAATTTGTCCTGCAATAAAAACGTCTCTGTATTTCTTCTTACATTTTTAGCGGCGGGGGGGGGGGGGGGGGTGTGAAAAGCTACTCCCCTGATTTGCAGTAAATTACAGCTCCAGGCAAAAACTTCAGCAGAAGAGAAACATTTCTGACCATCCCCTTTTATCTATACACAAGATACAATCAGTTTCTGTTGCAGAAAGTCTCCAGCACGTTCAGTTATAATTTCATCCAAGGTTAACTAACATCCCTCACCCCTCCTCACCCCAAACCTGATCTTGCTCTGGAACACGCTGGTGATTTTCCACTCTCTGTGCTGCACAGTCTCTGAGGTTTGTCAGGTGTCCTGGCTACATGGATCAGGATTTTCTAACCAGACAATCCATTTCTCCATGATGCACCATGCTTAAAACTCTGTCCTCCTCAGAGGAAGTCATGTCTGAAAATAAGCCCTATTTGTTTGTTTCATTTGTTTCAAGGAAGCTAGTTATTAATAAGTTATTAAAATAGCATCCTTTCACTCACTAGTATATTTTTTTCATATTCAGCTGAATTCTTCTCAAAAATCACTGCCTTTGATTGCATGTAGGGAGCAAAAGAAAAATATTCTATACAACATGGTGAACTAAGTGAGGGGCAATTGTTGTTAGGCAGAGGGTCTCACCATGCAGCCTTGTCCTCCCCATCCTTGCCTTTCTCTTCCCCCACCAGCCTTTAACATGCTCTAGAAATGCAACTTGCTCTTAAGAAAGCAAAGCAAACTCACCCCATTTCAGGTCTTTCTTCCCATCCAATCCTTGCACCACTATCTCTTTCCAGCCCCACTTTCCTCTCTCCTTCAGCACAGCTTCTCTGCTGGACCATGGAATGTTACTATCAGCTGCATGACCATGGGCACAGGTGGAAGACACAAACTCAAAACAAGCCTAACTGCTGTCCTAACAGCAAAGATTTGTGGGTATACAGATGACTTTGGGTATCATTGCCATCTACCCGTACTGTTTACATTAATTCTAAACACCTGCACAACAGCAGCCAGCAGCTCCTGAGGGACCACCAGTGCCATTGACTGAACCCTGTCCGAGACACACCTGCCTGGGTTTCCTAGGAATCCCTCCACCTTCCAAAAAGCAACATGTGACATGTCCTCTGGACAAGGGCAAGAGCTGTACATAAAGCTTATTTCAATCTCAAATCCACTCCATTTCCTGCTTTACTTCATTTATCTATATTGGGCGCGACCAGATTCAAAGGGAGACTTGTGTCTGCAACTCCTATGCAGGGAAAGTGTTTGCCCAAAGCAGAACTCAGAAGTTCTGTTGGAATCTGTCTGGCAAGATTTTCTCCTCATCCTTGCAGAGGCTTTGTATCCTCCAGTACATTTTTCCCTCTGTTGTCCCCAAATCTGCTTCAACTACTGCTAAACTTCAGTGTTTTGTTTGAACACCCAGATGTGTCTTCTCTAACCATCTGGTAAAGCCCACAGGAGCTAATGAGGAAGATACCTGACCAGCATCCTCATGTTTTCTCAGATTTGACTGAGTGGCTCACAGAACCAGGATATGTACACAGTTAAAATAATTTTAACTGTTCTGACTTCAGAGCCACAGCCTTAAGACAGAGTTCATTTGTTTATTAAACAGCGTAATGATGTCCTGGGAAACTTTTTAAGTTGCTTATATCCTATGAAGTGACATCACTAAAATGAAACAGCAGGTCACAGTGTCACAGCTGGAAACCTTGAATCCATCATAACAAGACCTTCAAGTTTCCAATTCAAAAGCTCTGGAGAACTCAAGTATTTTTCCCCCTAAGGGTATTAGCTGAGGACTCTGCTTTCCATGGTTCATTTGTGATTTGGTACTGAGCTATTGATAGGGTATCTCTGGAAACTCTGACTGTGAGAGCACTGTGTTGGAAAAGCACAGAGCCAGAAGCTGAGGAAGAGTGCTTCCAGCCCTGAAGGCAGGCTTACATTGCTGTGAGGCACCTGCAAGCTTCAGAACTGTATGAAATACAGGTAAACAGCCCAAGCTGGATGAGAAATACATCCAGGCCTAAGTAAAGGAATAGATGCGGAATTATTTGTGCATGCACAGCAGAATAAGAGAAGGCAATCTATGTGAAAAAAATGTCCATCAAGGCAGAGGACACAGCCATACACACAAATGCATGGAAGAGGTCCCTTATAAAGGAATATCCTACGTTCGGCTTTTTCCTGGAATGGAATTCAATGTTCTTACATCTCTATGATGTTACAGACAAAAGAAGTGGTAGAAGAATAATGCTGAAGTAATTTGGATAGACCTAAAGACTCAAATGTCAAGCCTTCAAATTTATCTGATGGTAATCTTGAAGCACAATGCAGACAATTTCTGCAAATGCTGCTGTGTGAAGTCATCTGCAGGGAAGGAAGTTTCTACTGTCTGGAACCTGTTGTCTAAATAGTCTTGTACCTACTGAGGCTGCTGGTGGGGACCATATTTCTATTAGTAGATTTACTACAAAACTAGCATCTAGCTCATGTGGAAACCCAAATCCAGCAGGATTTTTGTGACCACTCCTTGAAAGTGCAAATTTCCACATTTTCGCACCAACCAGAGAATGGTTCCGTTTTTCCCCCAAGCCCTTTTAGTGACTACATTTCATTTCTAAAATTAATATTTTCTTGAAATTCACTAAGATGCATTTGTAGAGGGGAAAAAATTTAAGTTGCTAACTTTAATAATAAATCAAACAAAACCATTTAGGAAAATCTTCCAAAGATAAACAGAATTTCCTGTATGGCTTAGTGGCCCAGCTAGGATTAATCAGCCCAATAAGAAAGATTATTAAACCTTTTCAAATGACAAGAAAGGCCTGAGAAATTTCAACATGATCTGGACGAAGAAAATTTAAGTAATAATTGTTCTTGCCCTCCCATATAAAACACAAAGTATTATTTCTTAAAGATAAAACCCACAAGAATAACTGTTTTAGTGCCAATTTTAGTTGCCTGGAGAACAAGGCAACCTTACATAACCTTATACAATCTCAAGTAAGTCTGATAGAGTCAGCTATCCATTAGCTGCAGCCACTTGCTAATTTTTTTAGCACTACAGTTCTTGTCCCAGTGAAAAAAAAAGGGGATATGGTGGAAATTGAAGGAATCCTTCAAAGAAGGAAAAGAAGCATGAAGCAGTGAGAAATTTTGAACAGAAGGGAAGAATAATGTCAGATCATTACAGCACTAGGAACTGAGGCAGAAATAGTGATTTCTCCCCTCATCTGTCTGGGGAGATGGTATGAAATACCACCACCCAGACTCACTATGGACCAGCAGAAAATTTTGCCAATGGAAAACTCCAGAAAGAAAATCAGGTAAACACTCAATTTCTTACTACATAAGGGTAAAATTAATGGAGAAATATGAATAAAATTCCTGAAAAATGGGAAAGATATCTCTGTCCAGTACAGTACTGCATTGGGATAAAAAAAAAAGAAAAATTCTGAAAGAAATGTTTTTCAAGAAATGCACAGCTTTCTGCACCTCTAAAAGCTATTGAGAGAATGCAAAATAAAATCTCTTCCCAGCATTTCATGCTCTTTTACATAACACATTTAAAGAGAAACAAATAAGTTGTATGGGACAGTGATGAGCCTCTGAACAATCCCTCTTTTCATCAGGATCCAAACTGGGTTTCAAAAGCTGCTTGAGACATGCCTAGCTATTTCTGTTCCGCAGCAATACAGTCATGGAAAGTTTTCCATGTACCACAGCAAGGCCACAGAGCAAACAGTTTATCACTGGAGTGTCTGAGCTTGCACGATAAAAAACAAACAGGGAGTAATATATGACAAAACCTTGAAAGTGGAATTTTGGACTCTAATTACCTGGTCAGAAGCTCTTTTGAATGGGCCGTGTGAGATAATAAATTTCTTGTTAGAGAACAAGTCTACTTTGTCTGGACTCTAATCTTGGATTTGCAGCAGATCGTTATCAGTGCTTTCCCCCTGGAATTCAGTTTCTCTGCGCAGATTTAAAAGAATAAGTCTTTTTCTCTTCCTTCAAGGCAATAGCATGTAATAGAGCTGCTCCTGTTTTTGCCCATATTTGGGGTGAACAGCAATTGGCTTAATTTTCGCTTATGCTCTGGTTTCCTTTGGCTTTCCAGCAAGAAGAGCCTGCAGAACTCCTACAGAAGGCCTCCCACAAAGTATTTTTTCTTCTCTTGTTCTGTGCAGGTTTCAGTGGGGAGCCATTAGATGCATGCCCTGCATCTTTGGGAGCTGGTGGAAGGGAGCTCAGGGTAGTTCAGAGGCAGAAGGTGATGGGGTTTCCTGATGGGTCTTGAGCAGCTGTGTGCAAGAGCAAATGGGCAAATTCAGCTCCAGTGGTTCTTGCTGAGCCATACCTCACAGCTGAGGACCTGCAGAGCCCTCAGCTCTACAGCCCTCTGGCACCCCTTGGCTGGTCAGATGCCAGAGCACCGACGTGGGGACAGCACCAACATGAGCCACAAGAGATGTGGCTTGGCTGCTCCAAAGATAAAGTGACGTAAAAACCTGGGGGGAAATGAGGATCAGAACTCACTTTGTATTTTTATACAAATCCAGAAGAAATCACAGAAAGCAAGGATGACTTGCCCCACCTTAGGGTGGAGTGAGTGAAGACGACTATAGCATTTGACAGGACATTTGAAGGTCATCTTGTCCAGCCTCCCTGCAGTGACCAGGGACATCTTCAAGGCCTGGCCTTGGATGTTTCCAGGGATGGGCAACCTGTTTCAGTGTTTTATCACTCTCACTGTAAAAAACTTCTTTAAAAATAATTATTTTAACTTTTATTAAATAACAATGGCCTCTTGTCTTTATGTGTTCCATTGAAGTCTACCCATGTCTTCCCCTTGTTTTGTTATCCAAACCAATCTCACTGAAATACTAAGGGACGGTCCCCTTGACTCTTCAGTGATCATGTTATCACAAATGTAAGACTTCTCCAAAAGAGCAGATGTGCCAAACCAGCCCAAGGATGCTGAGCTGAATGGAAAGTACACACTGATCAAATATTTGCTATTGCTGATGGAGAGGGAGCTGAGAGGTGGCATTTCCGTGACATTTTGTTCTTGTAAAGCCAAGAACTGCTCTGTAACCTTTGAATGTGCCTTGAAATTGTTAATCTCACACCAGAAATAAATTGAGAGATTTGGAAAAGATGCAATTATTTATTCTCAATCCACAGTATCACACATAAATAACCCCTATTAGGAAATACCATTAATAAATAAGTCCTCATGATGACTGGGAGAAATAACTGATCATATCAAAAGAATTTACAGCTTAAGAGCAGGGTGACATAGCAACTCCATGCAAGGTTATCTTGCTCTGTCCTGTTGTAATAGGCACATGTGCTTAGCCGAAAGTTTATTTTAAAAACTATACTCATATTCCAAAAGTCAGCTAAGAATAGTAGTCTACAAATACGAGGTGTTTCCATACCATCCATTAGCCGGAGCTCCAGGAATAGCACCGTATAAGAATCAGGGAATTAAAACATTTTTACCACTTCTACTCTGCATTGGGTCATTTGTTATTAAATGTGAGTCTTCATGAAAGTTGCTAATACAGATGTGACCTGGAGTACAGATTGCTTGGACTTGAATAGAAAGAAAGCAGGAACAAAAAATGCCTGCTCAAGAAGGAAACAGTGAAAAGACTCAAAATACAGCTGAAAAGTTCAGGACAAGAGACGAAAATAATTTCAGCTGCTGATTTTTCTGGCAGAACAGAAGTCCAATTTGTCTCTTTTAAAAATGTATGCATACCCTTCTGACGTAGCTGCCTTCAGCCTCCTTTTTGCTACTTTGCAACCCTACTGGGATGCATTTGTTGTGTATACACAACACTTTTATCACGCTTCACAAAGTACCTCAATACCATCTAGTTCTTTTCTTTTGGAAAAGTGCAAGAGCACTACCTGTCCTGAGTTTTGTCAAATATATTGTCTGATCTAGTTTGAGAATGTTTTAAGTGATTTAAAACAATAACAAGAGTTGTCATGATGAGAAGTCAGTGCATTTAGTAAACAGTCTTGTTTTTTCTGTTAAGGAAGGAGAGGTACTATGGAGGAGGGGAATAAAGACAAAAAAAAACCCCAAGTAGGAACAACAGCAACAACCAGCAACACCAAAGCCTCCCTGAAAAGTAGAGAAACCCCAGAGGACCATAAAAATAAAATTTAATAATTAATTCACCACTGACCCAAAGATATTTCACCTGTAGCCTATGGGATCTACAGGTTGCTTAAAATATGTTTAAGTTTGTGATATATGCAGAATTGTTACCACACAGAAAAGGAAGTCAGGCTTGTTGTAGTAACTTTGCAAAGCTGTTTCACTCCACACTCCTGTGCCTTTATGTCTCTGCAGGGACACATAATTTATCACAGTGGCCAAAGCAATTCTAAAACTGCTGTTAAGGAAAGGCAAGTCCTACGTCCTGATTTCCCTGAATCAAAGTCCCTTACGAAATGGGGAATTACATAAAGTTGCTTTCATTTTGCAGAATGGGGGAATGACAAGACGGCTGCAAGAGAAATATTTTAGATCACAGCTTAATTGCAGATGCTGCATAATTCTCACAGCATCCTAGCCCACCTCCCTCAGGTGAACATCAGAGCTTTTTGGAAGAGCTTGTAGCAGTCCATGCACCTCTCACTAGAGTGTCACAAAATTCCAATGAAAGTAAAAACAAATGAACAAATAACCTGTTATTTGATAAATACATTGAAGTAATTCTCCTGTATTAACCCAACCTCACACCACAGAGCATCCATTTTTCTTCAAGCAAGTCTTTACATTCATCCAAGCTCATGCATACAATATTTAGTCATTTCCAATAACATTAGTTTTAAATGTGACCATTAACTTCTGGAGAGTTCTTTAAAATGCAGACTAGAAAATCCCTACTTCTGTCATTTTGTGGTTGCTATGTTTAAAAAATCTTTCCTCTGGGAATTTGTTGTGGTCAGAAAGCTTCATCACAAATGCACTGTACAACATTTGCTGGAAAAACAAGAAATGAATGCCTTCTCCATTTCCTTTTCAAGAACCATGGTTTATGATGGTTTAATTAATGTCTCTTAGCTTGAGAATTCAAGAATTTAAAAAGTTATTTGAACATACTTTATTACCACAGCTTAAAGCTGTGGTCATTGGTGCAGAGGGCTATGTGCTCATTGCACATGAACCGAGGTGGGTTCATGTCTGACTGTGTCATGTACCAGCTTCTTTTTCTTCCTTACAATGGTCCCATAAGATGCAGATATTTAGAATTCTAAAATTGCATGAAAAGACCAGAGGCTGCACTACTCTCATCATAAGATCCTGGAGGTCTAAGTAAAACAAAGGCAACTTGAGCTGTACCATGAAGTAAAAGGCAGTTGTTCAAAGCTAATGCTGAAAGAGCTTTGGTATTTTTGAAGAATGATCTGTAGAATAATTTAGAGTGGTAAAAAAAACATTAAAATTGCATAGGCAAATCTCAAAAAATATGAAGGAGATAATTCAGTCTTTAAAAGTGAGAAACCTAAAACTCCCAACATTTAATGCAACTCTATAGTCTGGTAGCAGAATTTCTGAAGGGCTATCACTTTTGTAGTCTCCCAAGAATCAGAAGTATTTGGCAGATGCTTGAAACAGGAGAGAAATAAGTTTTATTTAGGCCTCAAACATTACTTACAAAAAGTCAGCTCATAGTAGTCAACTATGAAAACCTTGTACTATCACATCTATAAATGTATATTTTAAGACTTTTAAGACACAGCTTTAGAGTTTTAGAGCTGCCTGAACCATCTACATTCCTGTCTTTCATATATATATATATATATATATATATATGTGTGTGTGTGTGTGTATATATATGTATATTTATACAGGTGTGTGTGTAGGTATATGTGTATTTATAAAAAAATTGTTTGTCTTTAAAATTTTTTTTTCTCAAAAGTCAAAATACCCTCCTCATTGCACTAAATTGTTTGGTATAAACACTGATTTTTAGCTCACTGATAAACAGTATTTTTGTGGATTTGGGAAAACTGAAAATATTTTCACTTTAAAAATCCCACAGTGCAGAAAAGCAATGTTCCAGCAATCAAAAACATGGCATGTTCTCCCCGCTTAGCTACATGATTCACTGTAGCTAAGCCCCCAAAGCAGCAGTGCTAGTGGATGATTGCCAGTGGTGGTATGTTCTAGAAAGAGGAAAAACAACCTGTGAAATGTAAGGTGCTGTTTAAAACAAGCTGTGCACAGGTGTCTCTCACAGACAGGCAGCCAGTGTTACATCTTAGTCCAGATGCAGTTTAGGTTTCATCCTGGTGAACAGGAGTTTCCCTTTAGATATTCCCAGCATAAAAAACAAAAACTAAATCAGGGCCTGATATAAAAAGTTGTCTGTCCTTGGCTAAGTGAAATCTCTTTTGGGGACCCCATCCTGAGAGCACCCTGCCCTGCTTGCTGCCACTGTGGAGGGGATGTGCTGCCAGCTGGGATGATATTTGCACCTTTGCCAGTCACTGGAAAGGGAGGGAATTTTGACAGCAGTTTTGCAGACCATATCAGGGTTGGCTAGCCAAATGCTTAGCATTTGAATGAATCCCAGCTCCTACCTCCTTCTGGCCCAGTCTCAGGGCAGCTCAGTGCAGCCTCAGCAATAGCATTTGATATACAGCAGAGCAGGAGCACAGCACCTGCAGCTTCTTACTGTAAACCGTATACCAAGAAACACTCAACAGACATTTAGTAGCCATATAAGGAACCAGCCTGGCACTGATCTGCCATTCTCAGTTGTCTCCCTCACCTCACACTGCTGCAGCACAGCTTCTGCCTGTGCAGACTCCCACTGACTTGTGGCTTGTGTCTGAAAGCAGGAATAGATGAACTCAGTAACTCAATGACCAATTCTACAATCAATGGCAACAAAAACAACAACAGCAAGCCCCCACACCTGTGCTTTGTTCTCACCTCTGGTACATTTTTGCCACACATCCCCAAAGTCAGAGGGTTCATGGCAAGGGTTATTTTCTAATTGCTCTGCTCCCCAGCTGTCGCCAGGGCATGCTTCCTACATCCCCACATCTCCCCACTGTAGCAGAATGGCTCCAGATTGAGACCAGCTTAGCTGAAGATGTCTTTATGCAACTCCTGCCATTCCAACCTGTCCAAACAGGTCCTGAGGAGCTCATTCCTCTGCTCAGCTTTCATATGAGAGCAGAGGTAGCTGTGCAAAACAGCCTCAGCTAGGATGAATCCTACCTAGCCTGCACAGCATCTGCAGGAAAGAATGGGTCTGGTGCTTCCAAGGAAATATTGCTCCTTTTCATTCCTGAAGGCCCAGACAAGGACAGTGGGACTGTCCTGGCAGGGGGCAGCAGAAGTCCCTGTCATGTTTACAGGGTCACAAATGGCCGGAAAAACAACTTCTACAGGAATAAGCAAGTAAGTGCACAATGAGCAGGAGTCAAGGTACAAATCACACCTGAGCCCATGAAGCCTTTCTAGCTTCAGGTATCAGATATCCAGCCTTAGGGCAGGCAGTAAAAGACCCTCTGAGCTCTACCATCTCATGATCAATCACTCCTGGAAATGACCAACCCAGCAATGTCAGCACATCTCCAAGGGGCAGCCCAGGAGAGGTTAATGCAGCTCAGAGAGGACAAGAGCAGTACTCCTATCTTTGTCCATTCAGGGTATTTGTGTTGGCACAGACATTGTGTAACTGCCAGGGAGAAGGAGATTGTCATTCTCAGGAACACTTCACAGTAAGAAGAGCCTCTGTTCTATTCTCAGGGTGAATGTTACTGAGAAGGACACAAATGAATGAAACCTGGCCATGAACTAAAGCATATAAAAGAATGGTTTTGCCTTTTTCAGAGGAAAGACATATTTGCAGCTTTACTTGCATTTTAAAACAAGCAGACAAAGGATTTTTTATCTCCTATATGAGAGAAAGACAGGGAAGAATTTGTTTATTTTAACTGCAAAATTTTATAGATGGTCTGAAGTTGGGGGAAGCATTTTAACCAGCTGAAGCTTCAGCTACTTTAGGGCTGGGAAAATACTTTATCTTCCATGTTTCATTTGGATGGCTTTATGAAAGGACAGAAAGGTCCAATTTTGCTTGTAAGTGTCACAGCAGCAGGAAACAATCTTACTTCCCTGAGCTGTCATTCCCATTAACCAGTCTCCAGACTCATGTATTTATAAACCTAGTTGCTCATTTTCTCTGAGTCAGATTTTGTCAAGCTATGGTAAAGCTCCTTTATGCTTTTGTGTGCCTCAGAAGATGCTCTTTCTGCTTCCAGACTGCCTCACCTGGCCATATGCATGTTCTGTTCTGGCCCTAGCAAAGTCACAAGGTGCATGTGAGCCAACCTACTTCTTATCTGTTGAGATGTCTGCTTCTGAGATCTGATCTCCTTCAGATGCTTGTGTTAATGAACTACTGCCAGCAATATCACTGAGAGGTTTTGTTATTTTTTCCTTCCATCATGTTTGCATACTTTTCTTTCAAGTCTCCTGTCTTCTCAAACTTGACAGCCTTACACACAGAGTGTAACATCATTAATAAAGTAGATTATCAAGTGCAAGCAAACCTCACCCATATTATTCAATTGCAGCAGAGAGCAAAGCAGCACATCTTTCCTTAACTGTGGTCAATACCTGATAATGCTGGATATTTTTAAGAAGTCAAGAGATGGGTACCACATCTTCCTTTGAATTTAACATCAAATACTAAAAACCAAAAGCTGCTCATCTGTACATAGGTAAAGGGATTTTTTTAAAATTTCCATGCATGTTTTCTTCTTTGGCTCCTCTTTTTTTCTGAACCCTACAATCCAAAAAACCACTGTAGGGTTGGTGATAATAATAAATATGATTGGGGCATGTAGTTAGAATAACTCAGATGTCGCTACCAGTTTATTAAATCAGCTGAAATTAAAGGTGGCTGCTAGGTATCAGTCTTCTCTTTTGTTTTGTGTGTTAGTTGTGGCAGAGATATTTCATAAGCCATGTGAACTTGAGAATATATGGCTTTACCAGGTGAAAAGAAACCTGAGGGGGAAAAGCTCCTTACAGCCTTTTGTTGCAGATTCCTTTGTGCATTTGTGCTTCCTTCTAAAAGGTCAAAATCATGGCAATGAAAAAAAGAGAAGGCATTGTTGCCCTGATTTTTTAAGTTTTTCTAAGCCTTCTGATGTTTACATTACTGTAACAAACTTTCTCACACACTTTATGTAAATAACTAATTGTTTTGCATTTTTTTTATGGAGGAGGAGAAATTTGATGGACGGTTGGTTTGTCCAGTGTCATTGGAGAGGTGGCACTGTCACCCTCCAATCCACTGTCACTTTTGGAAATCTATAAATGTTGGAGTCAGAAATTAAGAATTCTCTTTTTACCCTTGAGAGAGCTGCGTGTCCTATAGTGACAAGGCATTCTTGACAAAACCTTCACCCTCTCACCTCCAGTTCCCATCTCAAAGTAGCTAATTCTGAGCTTACATAGGGATATTTTAAGAAGCATTAAAGTGCTGGGAAGGGCCTCCCTTGAAGGAATGTGGGGATAGCTGTGCATGGATTTGATGGAAATTAAAGAACATATGCAATTCTTGGAGCTGCCAGAAAAGTTTGGGCCAGAGGATGTGGCTCTGAACTCACATAAGGGAAGACAAAGGCAACAAAAATCTTTAGGATGCCAGTATACCAACCAATACATATTTTAGGTCTTTTATTCTTTTCATTATCTCTTCTTTTGACAGCACCTCTGGTCCCTGCTGCTCAGATATCAGCATGTGTGGGGTGAGGATGTTTAAGCTCTCTCCACAGAAGATGTTTATGGCTTTCAGACCAGCCACTTCATCTGCCCAGCCCACACAACTGACAAAAGAGATTGCAACATATCCTAAAACCTTACCCCAAATCCCACACCCACTTATCCAGGAAAAAACTGACACTTAGTGGTTTTTAAAGTAGTGCTCCTCCTCTGTCCACACCATAAGGTAAAATTTATGATGCAATCTATATTTGAGTGTAATTTATTCGTTAAGCCTCTTCACAACAACTTTTACAAAAATTCAGGGTTGATGAGACACCAGGTGGATTTGCTTGGGCACAGAAGGCAAGTGCAGAGGCAGCCCAGTGCTATTTGCTACTGTAGAGTTTCCGAGGGAGATAAATGTAGGGAGCATGGAAGTTCCAATGCTATTGGAAGTTTTGTAGAATTGATGATACAGAAAGTATTCACGCACTTTTCTCCTCTTATCACCACATCTTTAAGGTTTTGTGGGAATGGATTTCTTCCTATCATGATTATTATTAAATAATTGGTAATATTTTCCCCAATTTACCTATAGAATCATAGAATACCCTGAGCTGAAGAGATCCATGAGGATCACTGAAGTCCAACTCCTGGCCCTGCTAAGGACAGACCCATGAGTCACTCCATGTGCCTGAGAGCATTGTCCAAATGCTTCTTGAACTCTGTCAGATGTGACCACTTCCCTGTGGAACCTCTTCCAGTGCCCAAACACCCTTTTTTTGTCTGGTCTTGTTTTGAAAATTCAGCTAAGTTCTTTTTCTAGCTCAGAACACTAAAATTCACACTGTACTTTAGTAACAGCTATCTGTGCCATAGTATACAAAGGAAATGGTCCTGAGGAACTGAACAAGTTGTTTCCCCCTACTTCTCTCACCTTTTACTCTCACTATACCGACACATTTCCAAAATGCATTGTTTTGGAACTTTTTAAAATCATTGTTTACTATGGTTGGATGGTGCCATTTCTAAAACTGTAAACTGCCCTGACATATGACCAGCATTCCCAATGCTGCTGCTGCGCTGGGGGAAAAAAGATTCCCCACAAACCACCTACACACACAAAAATTCCTGATGGAGAAGCACTGAGTTGGAAAAGGATAAAGGTCAGACCCACAGCACATAAGTGCTCAGAAAACCATTTGTGGTTTTGTGGTGTAAAAGTAACATGACTTTTTTATCAAACAATGGTACTCTGATGCTGTCATAGCTTTAGAGATTATTCCCCTTCTTGACTCAGAGCTCACAACTGGCCGGAAAAACAACTTCTAAAGGAATAAGCAAGTTCAATGATAACTTCCTTAGTAGTGGATGAAAACTACTTGAGCAATCTAAGACACACAGTGTTCCAACCACAAGGCTGTCACCAAATGTTATTTCTTGTCACCCTGTGACTCACTGAAGAGGCAGCTATTAAAACCATGAAGCTCTCATTGCTCTTTTTCCCCATGAAGCTTGGATCCAAGTGCTGAGCACTTGGATGACATAGGAGCTAACAATGAGTGGTTTATATCATCAGACTACTTCAGAAGTATAAACTAATGCTAACTTCCTCTGTTTAAATCTTTATGATAAAAGTTTTAATTTGAGTCTCACTAAAACTAGAGTTGCTCCATAAGTAGAAGAGACTGAGCCCACCAGCCCCACTTCCAGTTTGCTGTATGTGGGACAGGCAATATTAGTGTCCAGTTTCCAAAATATGCTGCATTTCATACCTTGTTCTTCTGCAGTGCAAAGAGGAACAGGTTGGGGATTTTGTTGTTTGTTTGGTTTTTTTTTTCTGAAGTCAAGCTGACAGTATTTCAACAGAGGAGAAAGCCCCTGTGGAAATGTGAGGATGCACACAATCTCAGGAAATAATATTCAGGCAATTGAATTCTTGAGGGTGGACAGACTGCTAGATGCTGAGCCAACCCATCCTGAGGGACATTGCTCTCACCAAAAGCTGGTATATGAAGAAGCAACTTGCATCACTCTGAGAGAACTTGTTCTTGGAGGTAACAAAATCAGATAAAACTCTTTGCAAAAAACAACCAGCTGCAAATGGTGTCTACTATGAGAACAGGGCAGGAAACTCACTGGATTGGGAGCTGTACTTGCTCTTTTTGAAGTCTGGTAAATTGCACAGAAATGTGCATGAGAAGAGCAGGTAAACACCAAATGAAAGAAATGTTCTTTGTGTCTGGTCCAGACAGGAGCTGAGGCCAAAGTCAACACAAAGAGGTAGCTTTAGTCATAAAACCCCTCCGTCGTCTTGATGGCCTGGGTTTTTTTTCCTCCTTCCTTAGGAATGTCGTAATTATGTGCAACAAAGAAAGATTTAATACAGTTTGCTTAAATATTAACTGCCTCTGATTTGAGGAAAACCCACAGACTTTGCATAAATATTCTGCTGTTATATGCCAATGAATGACACATATCCCCTCTTCTGAAAGGGCATCATGCTTACCCCTTCTCAGCTGTATGCAGAAAGTCATGATTACTTGGTTGATGGGAAGAATTGCTTTCCACAGCTATCAAGGAGGAAATCAGAAAATTGTGGTTTCACTATAGGCTAAAATATAATATAAAGGGCAAAATCAGTGAAACGGAAAACACAATATCTGTAAAAAGAACATTAAAGACCCTGTGGAAAAAAATTGGTTTCAGAGTAATAAAATGTGCATTGAAAATAATGAAACCTCTATAAAAAGATGTATCTCACCTAAATCTCCTTGAGAAAGAAAAGCTAATACATTTAAAATCTTTACTGAAAGTGAGGAGGAGACATTTGAAACAATATCTGTGCTACACAATTATCTCTGTGATTTTCAAACTGCTGTAGGAGTTTATTCATTCCTGTTCTTGCCAAACATGAAAGTGCATATTGAAATAGTCTGGGTTTTTTTATATGACCTGATTTGGAATTGCTTGAGTGCTCATTTAGAGTACCAGTTCAGAGTCCTTAACCCTCCATTCAAATCCAGCTCTGGTGTGGCAGAGCCTGTAATGAACAAATAGAATTTGTTCAGCCAAGGACTGACTGGATCAGCTGCTGCCCACCCACACCTCATCACTTTGCCCTCTGACTCTGGGTACAGAGGTGTGACCTGAGCATGGGCAGCATCTTCATTACCAACACACTGATGAGCCTTTAGAAATTAAAACAACCCTTCCAGAGTTACCATCATTTACACAAGAATGACTGGGTGAGGGAGTCCACAGGGAACAGGCATCACAATACAGCCCTTGGGCCGCATCTTTTGTGGAGCTTAAAGCTGCCTGAACCTGGAGTAAAGCAACTTAAAGTCCACCACATTATGGTGGCTAATTGTAACTATAGAAATGCCATTAATGAGTGCTATTTAACTGCTGCCTTCACTATATAACCACATTATTGCATGCTTGGATTTTCACTTGTGTCCTTGCTGTTTCAATACTGTGACTCAGCGGAGAATAATTCTTAGCTTATTTTCCAACTTCTTTGTGGTCTCTCCCATTGATACATGCAGTACAAGACAGGAAAAAGACAGCAGAAAACCGTTCAAATCCTGCCACTGTGTGTAGACCTGAAAGCCAAATCTTCAGGCATTGTTGCATCCAGCATTGCTCACTGATGGGAACCATTGTGCTAGGTGTTTGGCCCTGGTCTTGTACATTGGAGCTGTGCAAGCAGCTTTGTGAGCTATCAGGACTGAGGTGGCCTAAACATTCCTCTCCCAGCCCTTGTACTGGTGCTGTAGTGTTTCCAGATGTAAGAGCAATATGAATGCAGGATATGGTGCACTCCTTGCACAGGATTTGACTCAGGCTCCCTTATCCAAACAACACTCCAAACAAGTACGACTTCTCCTGAGTAATTAGCCCCTCTCCTAGACCATGGTGCTCATCAGCTGGCGTGGCTCTTGCTCTGTTCTCACCAACTTTATCCAAGTGCTTGCAGTTTTCACAAGGCTGGGCTGTGAGCATGAGGGGCAGAGCACACACAGCTTGGCACAGACATGGGCTTTACCATCTATAGAGGAGCTTTGGATGCTCCAGAGGCTGAGAACATTCCTGGATCTCTGATTTTTAATTAAAGATTTAATCCTGTCATTTGACATTTTCTATTCCAAGATTTCTCCAGTGGTGAGCTTCTTCAATTGGCTTAACACACCTTGTAATCCCACATCTTCAGATCAGCTGTCAACTGGATCACTGTCTCCTCCACAAACACATGTATTTTGAGATGATGTTGATGATGTATGTGTGCATGAGATGTACATTCCTGGGAGTCATTGTTGACTGGGCAAACAGACCTCAGCTCCTCAGAATTTTGAGAAGGGTTGCCCATTCTTTTGGGTATGATTTGAAGTAACTTAAAAAACCAGGCAACTAAGGACAGAATGACCACTCCTACCCCCTGTCAGATTTCATCAGCGCTCTCATAGTGCTAGACAGGTTCTTCACCTTCAGTAAATTTAACTCTTTTATCACACCCTCCCAATCCTTCAGGTTTTGAACTCACTCAGACACTGTGCAATTTTGGGGACTGAAAAAGAATTTACTGCAACAATATTATCTGCGGGGCTTAAATCCTACTTGGTTTTAGATTATTACTTGGAGCACATTTCATTTATGTTGCTTCTACCAGCTGTGATGACTAGACTGAATAAATAACTAATATATATTAGTTGTATCCTGAGAGAGAGGAGCTACAGGTGGAGTCCAGGAACAAGAGCAGCTGCTGTGGTCTGCAGCCTTCAGCCTGGGGGACAGCAACCATAAATAACCTAAGAGATCTTCCTGATTATGGAAAAGCCTCACAGCAATATTTTCTGTGCTTCCATCAAGCCAAGACAGCATGAAATAGCCTTTTTTAAATATTTGATTTCTTTTGGAAAAAAATAAAACGTCAAAAAATGGTAAATGTTCAAAATTGAAACTTCAGAAGAATATTTTGGAATCAGAGAAGTTTAAATCTATCAGGAGCTCAAGATGTCACCTACAGCTTGTTTGATCCAGATAGAAATATCTGAACTTAGATATTCCCTGGCAGAGGGATCTTTTAAAAACTTCCAAAATCAGAGTCTCCAAAATGGGCATGTAGCTTATTTCTAAACTTAGAAAGCTCTTTTCAATCCTTCAGATGAGTGCTGATCACTTTTACATCCTGCCTCTACTGGACATGGAGAGCACCTGATGACATTTTTTTGAAATCTATTATCAAACAAGCTGATGACTTTCATCTGGAATAAGTATTTTCCTTTAAATTTCTTCCACCTTCCACACAGTCCTTATCATACTTCTTGATTGACTGCAGCCTGTGATATCAGCTGTGAATTGTGGTGCCTTTGTCAAAAGATTTGGAAGGTCTATGTCACCAGGGATACACTTTTACATTGTCTTAATTTCAGGTAAATTTGAGACACTGAAATTTGGGGATGTTCTGTACATAGATGAGGAAAGCTCTTTCCCCTTTGAATAATTCAGTTTCATTATAACATTATAGCCACTTGCATTACTTCAAGTTTAAAATACTTTTCTTCCCAATAAGATAGACAACTATTTGTGCTGATAGGCTTAGGTAAGTTTTCAGTCCAGCAACCTGTGAATTAATTGAACTTCCCTCCAATTCCATTTACTCAACACAATAAAAGTCAATGGAGATATACTACAGAATAATGTTTCCAATATGTCTAAGTTGTGCATCAGTGGACTGGGTGTTTATGTGACATTTATTTGTGGTTGTGTTGTTGAATTTCTCTCCACAGCAGGACTGATTCCTTGATTTTGCATACCATTATCTAACAATCACTGAAGCAGGATTAATACTACAGGCATATTTCAAATATTTGCAAATTATTATGATTATTTATTTTGGTCCTTGTTCCTACACAGCATCTGAGCATCTGTCAGTGTAAAATGTTGTGCAAGTGTTTTGCAACACTGTTAGTGTCCTCTTCTGCAGAAGGAATACTGGCGTTCTCTGTTGTAGACTTTGTTTAACATAGTGATCAAAAGGCACATTGCATTGCCACCAAACCTTGAGTCACCTTCCCCAAGGAACAATCACCCTTTCTTTCCATCTGGGTGGAGATTGTATATTTCTTAGTAAGGGCAGGGATGATCTCAGTCCAAAATTTCTTGATAATACTTACTAAGCAGCAGAGGGATATTTTATATTGAGGTGGCAGGAAAAATGCTCATTGCATACAAGCTGGTAAGCTTTTGTCATTGCAGTGCTGAGACCACGGCAGCAGCCTCGTGTCTGCTTTCTTCTCAGCACAGTTAAAGAGGGAGAGGGAAGGAGCATCTGTATAGGTGGTGCTGTGAGCTTTGCAAAAACATCTGGCAGATCCTGGCTGTAGCAAAGGAACAGAAATGTCTCTCAATTTTTTTTTCAGACACGCTGCCTGGTGCTCTTTCTCAGTCTCTAATGGAGACATTCTTCTGTGGAATCACTGGGTTTGGCTTTTTATGGCTAGCAAGATGCAGCAATGTCAGTACACATCAGGATACACCCCGATGGTGACTGTTTGCCGGCAGCAGCACATGGTAGCAGAGGGAAATGGTGGGAGGTGGAGGGTGATGAAGCTGCCTGTCATGTGCTCGAGGATGAGGATGGACTGGAGTGTGAGGAAGACTGGTTAATCCTGCCCTAGAGGAGGCAAAACAGAAGGCTTTGCAGCCAAAAGCCACTTCCTTTTGCAACAAGATGAAAAGCAGGAGGGAGGAAGGAAGGGGAGGAAGGGCAGGGCTCAGAGCCAGGCCTATGACAAAACCAACCCATCGGGGTCTCTCCATTTCTCTCCCATTGCTACCATAACCCTCCCAGCAGTGTGGTCAGGGGCAGGAGGGAATAGAAGAGCAGTTAAAGGGAAGTGCAGGGGATGCAGGGTGGTAGATCAGTAATTTGCTGGAACTGGACATTTGGGCTGGACCATGACGGGGCTCTAGAGAGTTACTCATAATACAAAGTTTCAAAATATGTACAACTCACACTCAAAAAATGATTCTGTCTGAGGGCGGGGAATGTTTTCCCCAGCCCCTGCTTGTGAGACAAATAGAAAAATGGGAGGGGTGTGTGTGGGGGGGGGGGGGGGGGGGTGAAATTACTGCAGCGAACTGTTTAAATAGAGTTGCACTGAAGTTTGCTCAGGTAATACTTCATCTTGCTGCCTTTTCTAGAGACTGTGCACAGCAGGTACCTGATAGCACAGCTGGCTCCTGGTGGGGCACAGAAGCAGCACAGGACTGTGGCTGGGAGCCTGAGCCTGGGCTCAGCAAGGACTTTGGGGGTTTTATGTAAGCTATTTTATGACTTAGGACAACTGATACTGAGTGCCTATGGTTTTTAAAAAGGCTGTCTGCAATCAGAAAGATTATTAATTTATTTTAGCCTTAAAGAGACAGCAGCTGGTAGATGATAGCTGCCTTTAGCCTATTATTTTTTTCTTATATGAATTTTTTGCTCTTTTTTCCCAAATGGACAAAAGCATGAGTCTCCTTATACACAGATACACTTCTGTACTGTCTAACTAAAAAAAAAAAATTAGAGCAATGGCAGGAAATTCTTTTAATTTTCACTATCAGATTGCTCTTAAAGATTATTGAATCTTATAGCTGGCCCAAATTTTGCCTGTGTTGAACTGGGTACCAGTGCTACTGCTTTACCATCACTGACCTGGGATGATCCTTTCAAAGGCACTTCTGAATAGATACATTTGACTGCTGCAAATAATTCAGCTGTGACTATCCCTGCATGGTTGTGGTGTGAAATGACAGTGACCGGACACCTGGATTTCTCATAGTTGCAGAAGATGAAGTGACAGAACAATGTTTGAGCCTGAAAGCTTCTTCCCAGCCTGTCTGACTTGGAAAAGATCTTTGCTTGCATCAGCCATGTATCAAGTCACTCTGACCTGCTACAGTCAGGTTTCCATAAATACAATCTACAAAAGGAAATACTTGCTCTAGCTAGTGCTGCAGGAAATTACAGGTCAATTCATTTATCATATGCATCAGTATAATATAGCAGTGGGTGCACACATTATTCCTTTGATTATTCAGAGCATTGCTCTAAATCATTTGGTGCTCAGGACATGTTGCTGCAGACAGCAAGAACCAGCAAGTTCAGTCTAAATTGGAGAGCCATAATTTGCTGTCTCTGTCAGTTACACTGACAGCTACATGGAAGTTTAGCTGTGTTGCTGAGGGCTCTGGTGCTCTCTCAGCTTCAAATTAACCTTCAGGTGATGTCCAGGGTAGATGGACATCAGGAGCCAGTGAAGACTCATCTCCTCTGGAGATGCAAACCGATGGGTGATTTTCCCTGCTTTGTCGCTAGCTCTCCCCCTTCCATTTCCATCTGTCTTTACCTGAAACTGCAGATAAGATTTGTGGTACCTGCCTGCCTTTTCCACAGTTGTCACTCTGGGGAGGTGGGGACAAGAAGCAATCAGAAATTAGCATTACATATGAGGAGTTTGCCAACATAGTAAAGAGATAACATTGATAGCATTGCCCTTTGCTTCGAAGCTCTTTTGATCTAGCGGATTTCAAAGCACTTCACAACAGGGCAAAGTTCAAGTGCTCTACTGCTTTTTTTGCAGCTGGGACCACTGAAGAACAGAGAGGTACCAGAATGTGTTCTAAATTACCCAGTGAGCCAGGACTTGCTGCACCTGGCACTCCAAAGAGCCCTTGCTTTATCTTAATTAAAATAATGTAGGGTGGGCAACTCAAGCCTGGTGAGACATGCAAGGAAGAACACACAATCTTTGCAGGAGTCACACATGCCATAGGAAGGACTCAGTAAGGGCTGGTGTCTCCTTTCAAGCTCCATTAGAGTTTCTCCCAGTATTTATTCTGTCTGTTGCATTCTCTTCCTGCAGATGTTTTGAAATATATATATTAAAAAATTCCTGATGAGTGTCTTCATGATGGAGGCTCAGCAGTTCTTACAAGACTCAAAGCCAAATCCTCACTTCTAAAAGTCTTTTTGAGACCTGAAATTCTTTGTAGGAATAAGGATCTCTCACAATCAAAACCATCTATCCCCAGGGGTACTAGAAGGATGATCTAGTGTGGGTTAACATCAACACTCAGATTATCCTTGTGCTAGGTACAGAAGTAAAGAAAGCCTCTAAGTTTCACTTGGAGGTATTGGGAGCTGTTGGAAGAACAACAGATTCCCTTAAGCAGATCATTCCCTGATGCTGATGTTCCCTTCTTCCCAAAGCATTCCCAAGTATTTTCACTTGAGTTTTAAGCAGTTGGATAATACCATAGCCAGACACATCTTTAAATACTTTTTTATGTTTGCAGAGGTTTACAGGGTGGACATTTTGGTGGAAAGAAGTTTCTGGTGTTATCGATATTTTTCACTGCATAGCTTTAAAATTTCCTTACAGGACATTCACTGAGTTAAAGAAAAAAAGAGAGAGATAGCTTTCATCTTCTGCCAGTGAAATTCAGTTTTTGTTTCTCACACTGAGGTCTCAGAGATTTGTTGTCCTTGTCACATGAAGCACTTCATGACAGGAATATGATGTTCCATTACCAAAAGTCATCAGCAGAAAGATCCTGGCAATGCAGCCATGCTTGCTGTTTACTTAAATCAGGTATTGTTTTAGCAAATTGGATCCACTTTTACAGCAAGGTGTTTAGATTTGGAAACATATCAAATTGAAAGGGAAAACACAACTGCTGATCTATTTAAATGTGTATTTATTTACTGAACTAAGCATAAATTTGAGAAAAGTGGCAAAATAATATTTCTGTGCAGAAGTGCAATTTGGTTTATCAATTCTCCATACTTTCAAAACTTCAGTGTGCTGCAAAACTAGGTTGAAAAACATGACAGTATTGCAGACTTATCAAAAGGAGATAGAGCTGGAATGAGGGCAGCTGCTTATTTAAGCAGCTGTGAGGAAGGGACAGACAGTGTGGGATGATAAACAAGTTAATTGGTTCTTCTTCCTAAAATTCACCTCTATTTCATTGCCACCATGAGGCTCTAACACTCACATACCTGCTATAGTGAGCAGAATAGCTTAGAGAGCCATTTTTCAGGTAGCAAATACCAGTGCATCAGTCTATGTTCAGGTTTCCCTTGCCATCACAGTGGTTGGAAACTGACCTTTTGGTAAGTGAAGGCAGATCTGAAGGGATTTCACACCAAAGGAAAATGCCATATTCCTGGCTCACAGAAATCATGCAGCATGCACAGGACTGACCTAAAAAGCTTGGCTGATTTGTCTCCAGGTGTTTTGGGGATTATAGCCATCCCCATGGTGAAAGCTGAGCTCAGGATCTGGGATGAGAGGAGGACCACCAGAGCAACAGATCTCAGCAGAGTGTGCATCTGTGCATCAGCGGCACAGGGTACTGCAGGTAAAGCAGCTCCTCTCAGCCCTCTGGTGAAAGTATCTCTGTTCTTAGGATGTCTTCAGAGCCTCTTAAGAAAGACATTTCAGATGTGCAGAGTCTCTCTGGGCCTGCCTTCAGTGCTCAGCCTGTGTCCCCAGCCCCAGCTGCTGTCCCCTGTTTTAGGCTCTTCTCCAGACATGGAATATTGTCAGCACTTCCCAGACAAGGGACAGCTCTGCAGCTCTTTGGCAACACAGCTCCAGTCAATCCCCATGCAGTGTAAAGCACACCAGAAGAAAACAAACTTCTTTGCTATTATTTTGCCTGCATCAAGGGTTTTGTAGTTGTAGTTACTGTGGTTATCCCTCCTGCATTCATAATTGAGACACAAAACAATTTGTTTTTTAGATTAAATTGACTCTTTCTTTTAATCTCCATTCTGCTGCTTGTGGGGGTGTTTCCTGGAACGTCTAGGGTTTGGTTTTGTTCTCTTAGAGAAGCTCAGGAAATTTCAGCCAGATTTGAGTTAAGTCTGACCTGAAATGTGATGTCAGCTCTCATACACTGAAGTTTGTTAAAAATATGAAAACACAGTGTGAATAATAAAGAACAAAATTATTTTGATTCCAGGATTATGATTCTAGCTGGAAAAAATGAGAATCAGTAAACTGAAGACACAAGATGATGCTTTGCTTTTGATGCATTTCCCTTGAAAGGGAAGAAGAAATAACTAAATGCATCTGTTGATCAGAGTATGAAAAGCAGATACCATACAATTTATTGCTATTGCTAAAATAGGAATACTAATAATAACAATAGCACCTAGAGTTTATTGCTGTAATAGAGTATTCCTTGCTGAATTTCCTAATGTAAAAAAGGCATCTTTGTTTGATGAGCTTTAATCTGTAAAAAGTCCTGACTACTGCTGTGCACACTGGAGTGGAGCAGAGAAAGACAAATATGCTGGTTAAGGAGAAGATGAAGGACATCAGCTTGTTTAGTCTAACAAAATAAGCACAAAATAGTGAAGTGGGGATACAATTACTGTAAGTAAATACACTGGGCCATAACACTTTGAAAGGAAGAGAATACTTAAGCTAAAGGATAAGGTTAGCTTACTAAAATTAGGTAAGAACACGTCAAGAATAGATCTCTGCTGGAAAACAGATTTCCAGACCCCAAAGGAATGAGAATTTGGAACAGTCTTCTTCTAGAGCTGAAATCCCTCATTAGTTTTAAAGGGAAGCTGGATGTATTTGTAAAAACAGTACCTGAGATGCCCATGAAATATGCCTGATTGTGTAGAAGATGAAGATACTCTCTGCTCTGGCATTTTTATTTACAGCCCTTTCTTTTGGATGTAGCATGAGAAAAAATTCAGAAAGTTTGCAGTCCAGACACACATTTTCACTGTACAATTACAGGGCAGTAAGGATGCACCTCTTGTACATCTGTCAAGTGGGAGCTGAAACATGGCCTTTCTCAAGAGCTGTTATCAGTCAAACTAAGCAAAACCAAATTTTCAACAAGTGAAAAAAGTTACTTGTTTCTCCCCACCCTGTATTTTAGTTATTTGTTTCCCTCCATGCTGTATTTTGTTTCCAAAGGAAAGAAACCAGGAATGTACTCCCTTGGTATGAAGTATAAAAGGGAGAAACTTTATTGCTTTGGAAATGACCTTGTTGAGTTGCTCCAAGCAAACTGATGGTTTTACATCTATCAAGTGCAAAGATTAAATTATTAATACATGTTTACAGCACCCATAAGCAAACCTCCCTACTACATCTAGACAGCAACAAGAGAAAGAACAAAATACATAATTTAATGGGAGTTGGTGAATCTGAGTCGTCAGTGGGGAATCAGACCTGCCAAACTTTTGCTACATCAGGCTGCTGAGGTAAAAGCACTGCCTCTTGTGCTTTGCTGCTGCAACAAGAGAGGGAACAAAATACATAATTTAATGGGAGTTGGTGAATCTGAGGAGTCAGTGGGAATCAGACCTGCCAAACTTTTGCTGCATCAGACTGCTGAGGTAAAAGCACTGCCTCTTGTGCTTTGCTGCTGCCAGAAGGATTCCTCAGGCATCAGCTCCAATGAGATCATTAGCCTGAACAAGGTATCCCTCTCAGCAGAATTAAGTCACAGTCTCCAAACATTCAGACATTATGACTCAGGCCTCACAGAGGCACAAGTTTTATCTTTAAAAGGCCTTTGATTTGTTAAGTATGTGTTTGTCTAATCTGATAAAACTTTAAATGCTGTTTTACCAGTCTTTTGCATAAAAGATCAGGACAGATTAGGGTATGCCTGATCCTCAGTGTGAAATCCTGACAATGCTGCAGGCAGTGGGAGCTCTGCTGCCGACTTCAATAGACCAGATGCCTTTTGCTTTCATCTCAGGAACCCTTGCCACTGGTGAATAAAAGCTTCGTTTGTGAATTACAGAGGAAAACCAGTTCTCTTCCTTTGTAATTGAAGAAATTAGTAACTAAAGGGTCATTTTAAAAGATATTGTTACCTAATACAAAAACTGGGGGGAAAACTGCAGTTCCTCAGCTGTTATTAAAATTAAACTGCCTAAGATGTCACTTCTTAAATCCTATGAAAGAGGATCTGGAGCTCATTACAGGCAAGAAAACAAGCAATCCAGGAGATGTTTATTTGATAGATAAGATTATATTTTGACTCATTTTTTTATATGTCTTTTGAGCTATGTAATTCATTGGCCAATGGGCTGCCTCTCCCATGAAAGCTCTGGTAATTAATGCAAACTCACCAAAAGCCTCAGATATTTTCTGCAGTGAAGCTTTATGGTAATGTGAATATTCACATCCCAAACCAGTGCTTCTCTACTGCTTCTTCCATGCTGCAGACAAGACAGTAGCAAAGAAACATCTCTGTGCAGCACAGTCTTGAGAGAAACATCTTTAGCTGAAAAGGGTGGGAGACCAGAAGCTGGAGATAAGGATCAACATGAAGTAAATAGTTGAGCACCTGCATTCATTCCCCAGGAATAGTATGGGACGTTTCTGAAGATCTTCAAAAGTATGAGGAAGGTCTGTCCTCTGGGGTAACTGGAGTATCTCAGATACTTACACTTGTCTTTTTATTTCAGAGGAGCAAACACTTCTACAGGACACAAGTGCACTGTGGTTTGATTTTGGTAGTAAATCAGTTCCACAAATTCCTTATAATCCATATGAGAAGCAATGACAGAAAATAGATTTTGAAAGTTATACCAAGGTCTTAATTCTTTTTGAGGTATATGAGCTTTCTGTGAGCCACCAGAGCATCCCAGGACAATGCCACATGGGAATGATGTCTGGGATGCAAAGTTATCATGCTGCTCTGCCAAAACATGTTCCAAAGGACAGTATCTGTTACTGCAAAGACTTATGCACTTTCAAAGGAATATGTGGAATGCAAAATGATTTGCATTAGGTGCCGAGAGGATCTGGTGAAGTCCTGGTCACATCTGTCTCAGACATAAATTTGGGTGGCAAGATCAGGGGAAGGGTTTGTTACTGTAAAGTCAGATGTTGAGAGAGCAGATAGTTTCAAGGTAAATGCTTGTATGGCAGTAAGTCATGAGCAGGACAGAGATACCTTTCCAGGTGGAGCAGAGGAAAAATCAAGTTGATTTAGTGCTGAAGCAGGATCCAACAGCAACGTTGAGGCTCTCCCTCCATGGCTCAAGAGTGAAATATCACCACAATGGCAGCTTCTTCAAAGACCAAAGCAGAAAGCCCCTCCTGAAGAACTTGCTAACTTTGAGGTGTTGAGAGAAGTTTAGTTGGTTTTGAACTTCTGAGGTTACAAAGACCAGAAGCAGATTCAAAGAGGTGGAGGGGTATTCAATCTTAAATGTGGGGGCTGGAGACTGATCAAAATGTCTCACAGAAATGCACACTAGAAGAGAAACTGGGAGTGGCTAAGGAGACAAGAACTCCAATAGCATTATTGTATGGATTTGGGCAAGGAAAAATGTCTGATCTTGGCAGATGGCATGCACACACATTCCCAGTCATGTGTACACTGACACTGTCTCAAAGAATAATCCAGGTTTTCCAACTGCCGTTCTAAGATAAGATCAAAATTTATAAAAATAAGTTATTTTGATAAATTTGATCTAAACATAAAAGTTAAAGAAAAAAAATGGCATCACAAGTTTTGAATTACAGTTGCCATTTGAACATTTCTTCTCCAACAAAAGAATTGTTGCTTTCTATTTGTGCCATTGCTGGAGGTGTACATTGCTATTTGTTATTATGGACAAGCAAACAAAGGGAAGAGAACAGTTATTTTGTGAAAATTATTATTTGTATAGAGTTTCATATTTATTTTCAATATTTTGAATTTTAGAAAACTATAGTGAGCAACAGTAGCTTATTTAACAAGTTAATATAAAATAGTTTGCAGTAGTTAGATGGCTGTTGCTAGTCTGTGAGTCTTTGCATGGTGTATTTTACCAGGAGTCGAATCTATTGGATTTTACAGCTGCAGTTAATATGAAAGATCCATCCAAACCTTGCAAGACAGGACTGTGTTGTGAGTGCTTCGTCCCTGATAGTGTTCAAGGCCAGGTTGGATGAGGCATTGAGCAACCTGGTCTAGGGGGAGATGTCCCTGCCCATGGCAGCGTGGGTTGGAACTAAATAAATCTTTAAGGATCCCTCCAACCTCGACCATTCTATGTTTCTGTGATTCTCTGAATAGGTCAGCCTGAACACTGAAACTGTGGTCCACATTTTCAGTAGTGTTGGTGTGCTACTCCATTTATCCTGTAATCTGTTGCCAAGCTAATGCGTCACATACATGTCCTTCAAGTAAATACAATTATTTTTCTACATTGTCTCAGATTTCTACATACTGTTGGTGCTGCCGCTGCATCCAACCCCAACACCGGCTTTCCAGCAGGATTCAGTGCAACATTTCAAGCCTACTGTGTGACCCATCAGAGTTGAAAGTGCCACCTAACATTACCAGCCTGCTGGCACATCCATGGCACCCATGGAAGCAATTCTCTTTGACCACTCTTGGTCGTGTTCCCTGAGCTCGCAAACCAACTGGGCTGTGCTTTCCTTGGAAATGAAGGAAAGAAACACTGTGAACAGCAATTGGCAGAGCTGCTTCATGTTCTCTATGAACCGGTTTGTTCATAAATAACCTGAAATCAGATTTCACTTTAATAAGTGACAGATTTTCTCCTTGCAAACATCGGGACAGAACGAGCAGAAGGGTTGCCTGCCCTGTCTCACCAGGGTGCTGCTGGGTCAGGTGCTGTAGGAATCTGCCAACAGAGTGTTTGCACAGGTCTGCTCCCCACCCCACAAGGGACTGCAAGGAGTCAGTGTGTCCTCCCTCTCCTCCTGTCCAGGGATTTGGACTAGCTGAAGAGATGGAGCCGTTGCCTGATGTGCTCCTGTGTTTCTGCAGAGTGCCAGTAGAGGGCAAGGATGGCTTTAGGCTTGATGTGAACAATCACACAAGTTGCCCGGCAGAGCAGAAAAATTGCATGACCTAAGGAAAAAGGCAAAATTGCGTGGGAGTCTGGGAAAAAGAGTGCCCCAGGACCTCTCTCTTGGCTCCTTCTCCCGTCTGTGAGACAGGCAAGTGCTGTGGACCATGGTGGTGAGCCCAGGCTGCGACAGGAGCCTTGCAGGACTCAGGCACAGGAGTCTGTCTGTCCTCAGCGGGACAGACGTGGCCCTGCCTGCCTGAGGTGCTGTCGGTCCCCTCTAAGCCTGGGCCTGGCTGCTGGATCTGCTGTGAACAGAGGCTGCTCTGTTACACTGGTCCAAACCTCACTTCTTCATCAGCTTTCCCACTGTCTTCCTTGAACTGCTGTTTAACATGAGCTACGAGGAAGGGTCTTCCACTGGAATCACATGGGACCTCATTCCCCTTTTCTCTGCTAGAAAATTTTAAATACAAGGGTAAAGAAGTTTTTTGACTCTGTTTTGAGGAAATGGAATTAGCTGCAGTATAAATAATCTTTAAAGGTTTTTTAATCCAAATAACTTTATAAATTAAGAATAAGAAAGGCAGCTCTCACTTAGGAACTTTCTCTGAGTTGAATAAAACATCATTTATGTCAGTAAGTACTTCAAATAGTCTCTAATATACCTTAGTAAAGCATTGTTTTCTCTTTTCACTGCAATTTCAAGTCCTCTGTCCAGTTGATTTATAAGTTCATTATAATACACTTCCCTTCTCTACAAGCGCATTGTAGGTGTCTGAGAAGATTGTTAATTCCTCTGCTCCAGAAACAGAAATAGCATAACATTTTGTAAATTTGTCTGAGTCTCTCTCAGGAGCTAATGTAAAACCTTTCAAAGGGAAAAAAAAAAAAAACCAAAACAAAACCAAAAAGAAAACCAAACCAGTGATAAAAATGGAAGTGAATTGTAAATAAGGTTCTTGTTTTTTTTCCTGAAAGAACGTTTTTCATAAGACTTCCCAATAGTCAGAGGTTTTGCCAGTTCTCTCACCCACGAAGGGAGTGATGCTCCTCTGAGACACCAGTTGCTGCTCTTTAGCTATGACTGTGCAAAGCATCTGTGCCACCCTGGAAGGCAAAGCCTTTCACAGAATTCTTGCCTCTCTTCCTATCCTTTCAATTAGGCAGAGAGGTAAATGAACAGGGACTTGTGACACAGCAGTGAAAGGCCACCAAATGTGGAACTGTAGAACTTCTGGAGAACTGTAATCAAGAGATAACTCTTGTAACTTTACATGCATGACAACTGATGTACAGAACAACCACTTCATCCGAGTCACACAAATCCATACATGTGGCTGAAAAGCAATGGAAGGAGTGGGAGGGAAAGGTAGGCAAGGAGAACGTACTGTTCAAGGAGAAGCTGATGGAAAAGAAAAAGAATAATTTCCTTCTTTCAAGGGGAAAAGCAGATGGGATACACTGACGTAGACATAGCAGTCTTTGCCTCAACTCCATTATATCCAAACACTTGACACTGGAAAGGAGAGCCAGACAATGAACTAGAAGATTCCACACAGCACCATATTCCAGTGGCCTTGACAACTAAGGAAGTGCAAGAAATAGAAAAGATATGAAGTCTCCTTGTCTTTTTATTATTTACCTTTTAATGTTAGTACATTCTAACCATGTTGGGGGCAGCCAGTCAAGTAAGTAGAAGAGTCATTTCTGCAATGCATATGAAATATTGCATCTAATTTAGAGTCTCATTAGTCTGAGTAACCCTAATACATAAGAGCAATAATTTAGAGAGTGATAAAAACAGATCAGACCTCTTAGAATGGATGGACCCAAGCTACAGCTGAAAGGGACCTCTAGAGATAACCAAATATGCCCTTCTGTACTGGGTGTCCCTGCATGTAGCAAGACTATCCCTGACAGTTCAGCTGTTTGCCTAAACCATTTGCAAATTCTCCAAGAATTTAAAGTCCATGTCTGCCTAGGAGTTTATTGCTCTTACAGTTGGAAATCACTTTGTTGTAGCACTAAGCTCTGTCATGTTTATTGCAATGTTGACAGATTTCTTTTATTATTTTCTCCAAGGCCTACAAAAGAACAGTTTATCTCCTGCTTAGCAGTCTTCACCAGTCTTTTACCCATCAGAAAACTTATGTGTACTGGCTCTTTTGTTTTCTTTTTTAGTCTAAATAAACATATTTTCAGCCTTTTCTAATGAACTTTCTCAAATGCCATCATTTCTTAAGGCATTTTCTTTTTTGCTATAATACAGACTGTCCTCAGTTTACCTACACCTTCCTTAAAATCTGATGATCTGATCCCATGCAAAAGTCTATATTAACCCCACCATCCTAGGGAGTGGAACAATACTTCTTTCTCATCTCTCATGTTCTAATTTTGCTCATACACCTCAGGAATTATGGCTTTGGAGGCCATCTGATGTGTTTGGTGGGGGATCTTTGACACCTCCCAGATCCTTTCATACAGTAGTAATTCTGATGCTATTCTAGATATTTTATTTGATTTTAATTATCTTTAAAGTGTTTGAAATTCCTTTCTTGAGGTGCGAGGATGGGATTTTAAGAATTTCCTGATATGGGCTCTATACTGGTGCATGTTGATTTTGTTCTCATTAATTCTGGTTTTAGTTTCTTCCTGTTTTGCTGCCCAGAGGCCTCTCCACCCAGGACAGTGAAAAATTAAAATGAAGATGAGAACAGGAACCAATTATTTCTACTTGCTAATGGGAACATAAAATGACCACAAAAAGATCTACTGGGGCTGAGGGAGGTGGTGGAAACAGCACCAGTACATCTTGCCAAAGACACAACCAGACTTCTTGTCAGCACAGTGTCATATGGGTTTGCTCACTGCAAAGAGTCACAGGTTTGTAAGGAAAGAAGTCTGCTCACACTCCATGGCCTCCCAAGGCTTTAATAGCATTAAAAATGGGCAAGATCAAACGAACCTTGCATGAGGGATTCTGCAAAGGAGACCCACCTAGGCTGTGGTCTGATCCTGAGGGAAACAGCGCCACTGTCTCCCTTGTGAGAAGATGGGTGAATGGAAAAGCAGAAAGACGAGACACCTCATGGTCTGTAACAACAGGGAACAAGGTTATCACTCCAAGAATTATCAGCTGCCCTCCTGGAGAGTCTTCTCAATAAGAGAGGGTTGTATGCTTCTCATGAAGCATATGGATATCATTTTTCATTGAAAGGTCATATAATGGAGACCTTTAGTATGAAGATATAGGTTTACGTCTTTTTAACCCTGAGGATCACTGTGGTGAATCAGTGGGAGGGAGGAAACAACTCTTTCTGGTGAAGTGATGACAATTTTTGCTTCTTCAAAGTCCTTTCCCAGCAGGTGGCATATGATGGCACATGCCCTGCCCTCCTTGCCTGTGGACTTCTATTAAGGGAACAAGTCCCATCCCAGAGTCCCAGTGCACAGGGATGCTTCAGGGCTTTCAGCTGCAACAAGAAATACAAAATACAGTGTTCTAAAGCTGTTAAATCCACCCAAACTCATGTTCTTATCCTTCCCACTCCAAATATTAGCCCAGCCTAAACATAAGCCCAAGTAAAGGTCAGTTTAACAGGACATGGGGATGTAGAAGAATCTTTCTCACCTATAGTTGACATGGTTTCTTATTGACCCTCATGCAGAGTACCTGCTGTGTGCAGGTGCTCTGGAGCGAGGGTTGCTCCATTTTCTTACTCCTTTTCGAAGTTCTAGAGGGTGACTGAGAGTCTCCATCTAGTCCTGTTTCTCATTCCCAGGGCTTCATTTTTGTGTACAATGGCTTTGGTGCTGCTAGATATCCCTGATACTTGAAGAAAACTCCTCTACCTCAGTTCAAGACTAACCATCCAAGAGCGATGCAAACTATAAAAATATCTCTGATAGTTCTGCCTGGGACCACTGGCAGCTGCTATTCATAGTCTGTCCTTCTGTGCCTGTAACCAGCTGATCGCCCCTGTCTGAAATGGTCCCTGTACACTCCCTGGCACCATAACACCCTAGAATTCATCTATGGCACGTGGCACCAGCAGCATCCATCCTATGAGCTTGTGCCCTCATGCATTATCAGCTTTCTATAGACTCCTTCATAACCCAAGTGGCAAATCTTCTGCACAGAGGTGGTGGTGTGAGACCCCATTCCTACTCCTCCCCTCTCCCTGGCATTCTGAGGCCACTTGGAGTCAAGTGTTACACATAAATGGCTCCTGACATTGATCTATGGTATTTTAAAGTCACAGCTTTGGCGTTAATTTGGAATTATTGTAACTGGGTAAGTAGCACATATGGATTTCTCTACTGCTTAAAAATATTCCACTGTGGGAGTTTTCTGTACCCTAAAGATTTGATATGTAGGCTGTCTAGATTATATTGGTTGCCATCTGGTTTTCAGTCCCACTCTTTGTTTTCAATCTCCAGGCCATTATGCCTTTAGTAAATAATCAAGCATATTTTGTTCTATTCAATTTCTTTTCTTCTGGTGAATTGTTGATTAGGAGCCAAAGGTTTATTTAAACAGGTGACAGCTTTGCTGCTTACTTGGTGCATTGGTAACATGATTTTAGGTCACATCTACAAAGACAAACGTAGTCATGCCAAGAGATCTGAACACACAACAACAAACTAAAGTGTATCTAAGGTGTGGAAGCCTTCTGGAGAATTCCAGACTAGAAAGAGCTAAGCTTTATCCTCCGAGTTCAGAGGCTGCAGCAGCAGGGACCACTGTGGTTATGAAGTGGGGTGGAGGAACGTAGGAGTGGCAGTAAGTGGGAACTGGAGTGGGAAGAAGGGGAGGAGGAACATGCAGCTAGAAAAGGTGCAACTAAAATTCACAATAGGCATGGCCTCTTTCAAAACCTGTTTTGAACTGGAGCCTCACTAACAAATCCCTGTATTTCAATAGGCTTGCCCAATTCATTGCCCCCTAGTGAAGTTCTACCCTTGCCCTTTACTGAACTAGATCCATGCAAATCCTAATCCCCAGCAGGTAAAAATAGCATGGCTGAAAGTGCAAAAGCTTGAGTTTTTCACTGAAGGAAGCCATGAGCACTCTGCTGGGTGCCTTGTCTGTTCAGTGTCTGCCTCCTGTAGCTGAAGCAGTTCAGACTGACATTGTTTGAGGGGAGAAGCCGAGTCTATCTTCTGGCTATCAGACCCAAGTGCCAGGAGGCTGCTGTGCCCTGCCTGCAGGCAGCTGTGGCGCTCCTAGGGGGCATGGGACAGCAACACGGCTGAGGGAAGGGGAAATTAAGACATATAAGCAAGAAGACAAGCGATGGGAACCAGAAGATAGAGAGCAAAGGGTTGGAAGTGGCATCCTTCCTTAAAAAATTGGTTGGGTCATTACTGCATAGGTCTGACCAGAATGTGTGTTTGAAACCACAGTTCTCCCCACCCTGAGTCTTGTTGATATTGCTTTCAAGAATGGTCATTTTACAGTAAATACACTCTGACAAGCCCAAAGTCTCTTCCTCCCTCTCTGTGCCAAGAGTTTATCCCAAGCATTTCCAAAACCACACAGCACTTGAAGGCACAGTAATATCTGGAGGCAGAAGCTTTTAAATAAGAGCCAGTTAGAGCTACAATCCATCTCCACCTTTTCTTTTTTTTAAATTTTCCTTGCATTCTTTGAAAGAAGCCTGTCTCAAGCCTACACATTTTAAAAGGCTGCCAGTTCTTTCCTGCAGATTTTGCACCTTTCAGCTGTTAAGCCTCCAAAAGATTATACTTTGCATCTACTGACAAATATCATAGAGTAAAACTCCCCCAGAGACTTGGCCTGACAACATATTCAGAAAACTGCTTGACATTATTTGCCACTAATTTCTTGTTGGTTTAGAGCAATTAACAGATTCCTCAGCTACTGTAGTTCTGATTTCTTCCTGTACTTGATACAAATTTTATATCTTGCCCTAAAAAAAAATAATTTCTTAATTCAACACCCCATCCCTTTAACTTTGCCTGACTGACATACTGGGATTACCACAGCTGGGGTTAAATGCCAGGGTCTCTCCATTTGAGCAGCTGTGAAGGATAGAGAACTTACACCACACAACTACAGATAACTTGAAGGTTAAATTTTAAAAGCAGGTATTTGCTTTAAATTCTTGCCTTCACCTGATCTCTATCATATATCTGAGAGTCTAGTCTCACAATTTACATCAGTGAATTTCACTTTCTGAAGATAAGCAGCACAGAAAAAACCCTTAAAATTTGAGTCTTCTTCATTGTATGAAAAAAAGCCATCCTTGCAAGCCTTTCTCATTTTAAGCTGCCAATTTTCTACCATTTATTAAAAACTAACAGCCACAAAAACAGCCAAAGTGTGCAGTGTCCCCCTCAGGTGTCCAAGGTGTGTTGCTTACTCCTGCTTTTGTATTAATTTCCCATTCTAATCAGCAGCTAAAAAGCAGGCCAAGTAGCTTACTATTTTTCCTTCCTTTCCAGCTGTGCCTGAGATGAGTTGGCAAAAGCCCCAGGATGAGAGGAATAGAGTATATCAATAGAGATTGTCTGCATCTGAAGTGTTAATTTGTTCCTTTACTTTTTGCTGCCTGCCAACAACCCATAAACCACAAATGTGAAGGTTGCCAGAGAAGGACAACAGAGCTTTATGAATAAACACTTACACTTCAGCTTCAGGAGCTTGTGACTTCCATTTCAATGTGAACACAGATTTATTTCACATTGGTGTGCACATATTTTGCAGTTCTGCCCAGCAACCAGGAGTGTGTAGGAACAAGTGCTCCTCTGCAGAGTTTATTTTGATCAGTATGGATAGCGCCCAGCCCACAAATCAGCACAGAAGAGGATTTTTGTCTCTGATCTCAGTGGCATTAGAAATTAGGATACTTCCTCATACACCCAAAAACTCAGCTAGATAAACAGAAATGTGATCAACAAGTGTCCAAAGCCAAAAGTCCACAGAACACTGCAAAGCTGTTGACAGGCCTTAAACAGGAATTTTGCTCTTGGTCATTCATACTGAGTGCATTAATTCTCCTTACAATTACAAGCATATTATGGTGCCACATTATATTTTTATATCTAATTAGATTAAAAGTGTCAAAGTATTTACATTTTACCTGAATTAATAATGCATAGAAGTAATTTGAAAACATGAGTGCTTTTGTTTAGCATATATAGGAGAGTAGCCAAAAGAATGTTATTAAAAGTTAGAATGGGAAATTTCAAAGAATGAAATATAGCAAAAAAAACCCCTGACTTAAGATATTTTGTGTTTTAACCTCCTCACAGAGGAGAAATTCATTGTTTCAGACATTTTCAATTTTTCAGAATTCATATTTTCAGTTTCTTTTTTCCTCTTTCTTTGTCTCTCACAGCCCCACCCCAGTAAGGAGAAAAGAGGAGACAGGGTATAAATTCCCACATCTTTCTCCATGTAGGAAACAACAAAACCATCAAAATATGAAGAGCAAGCTATCACTCTTTGCTCTTTCCTATGAGCAGCAAGGAGTGACAAGAGGGAGAGGAATTTTGGCATCCCATAAAAAATATTCTGAAAACAGGAAACCAAAACTCTTTGACTTCACAAGTCAAAACTTAACAAGTTTTTTCAGTTTAACTTGTAAAATCAAAAATGGTAATCAGAATATTTCTCATATGTTAATATATTTTTCATCTATTTACTCATTTTTTTATTAACCAGGAGTTCTGGCTATGGGCTGTACTTGGAATTTTGGCTATCAGAGGAAGCCCTCCCATCTACAACATGATACCTGGCTTTCAGGGAGCATAATGCTTCCAGCATCCCAGTCCACATGAACTCTCCCTTTCCAGAGAAGTCATGCTGGTGTGAAACAGCAAATTCCCCATGTCAGTTAGATGAGTATTTGTGGGTGTTCTGTTTTGGACCTCTATGCTGCCATCAGTCGTGGCACCCCTCCCTGTGCTGGGCTGGCTGTGTAGTCCAAGATAACCACTGGCTGCTGCTTTGTTCACCCCAGGATGCACAACACCTGCTTAGACACCTCTTGTCCACAAACCCCCAACCCCTTATGAGTGTTTCCTTGGGAGCTGGGAATAAAATCAAGGCAGTTAAGGGCAGCTTCGCATCCCTTTTTCCCTGAGTCGTTGCCCTCGTGCCACGAGTCAGCAGAGTTGCACCAGCTGCATGCAAAAGCAGGTATTTGCCCAAAATAAAGTGAATATCCCTCAACAACCCCTTCAAGTACCCCAAGCTGCTCAAGACCTGGTGCTGAACAAATGTGAGTGGAGTGCTACTGGCCTGCCAGAAGGAGGCAATGTCATGGCTTTGCTCTCAGTGAGATAGGTGACTCCCATTCACCCATCACTTCCCCCTTTTCCTCAGGGATGAAGCCACAACCCAGAATCAGGGAGTAAAGCCAGGCAGGTTATGTGGAGGAGGCCCAGACTGGGTGCAGGTCAAGGGAATTCCCCAAGAAACAAAAAGAAGTAAAAATCCAAGGAATGTTGTACTCAGCACAACCTTTTATTCTTATACTTCTGTTCTTATATATCACAGTATTAGTTATCTTACTAAGGGCAGGTTGAGGCTAGAAGTGTACAAAAAAAAAAAAAAAAAAGGAAAAATCAGCCAACCAAAAAACCCGCCAAAAACCAGCCAACCCTTGCTGACAGACACAAGGTACAAGCCACAAATTTAAAAAGAAAACCCTTCCTCTTTAAACTATAGGTAACAGCTCCACCACCTCCTTGCATAAGATTGAGACAGGCATTCCATGGGTCCTCCAGGACCCGGGTCTAGCTACAGGGAATTGCTCTGAATGGAGTAGCATTTCCCTGTTTAAAATGGTCCTGAACTGCAACTCATCCTGATTTCTTACTGTCTTCATCTCTCAGAAATAAAGGTTTGAGTTCTCTGTGCCCATGAGCTGCAGGTTGCTGGTTTCATGCTGCACAAGGCACTGGTAAAGGCCTAGGAAACACATTCAGTGAACACATTTCAGGCTTTTTAAGTGTCAGCTGCTCTGTGATTTTATCTATCTATTAAGCTATTGTGTTCAGAGAACCTGCAGCCAGGCATGGACCATTAGAACAGGCGTGTAACACATACAGGTTTGTCCTGTTTTCCTACTTCTTGCCACCCTCCCCTCAATAAATTAATGACACTACTAAAATTCCGAGGGCAGAAGGTGAACAATAGTCTCCAGCCTGCTGGGAGCTGATATAAGTATTACTGGGTGCTTTCCAGACTCCATGCTCTGTGCTGCCCTGAGCTCCATGAGGAGCTGCCACCTCCCTCTTTGGCTGTTTTTGGCACCAGTCACCAGTCAGGCACTTCTTCCTTCACTGCTCCTGTTGTGTGGCTGGAGGAAAAGCAGAGATTGGCTACCCTCACTTAAATCCTACAGCATCCACTCTTCCCTGCCATGCCCATGCATCTCCCCACTTTCCTAGCTTGTGCCTCAGCAATTCCACTTATTTGTCTAAAATAGGTTCAGTCTCTTCCCTCTCAGGCTGAGGTTGTCTCAATTTCTTCAGATGGCTCCATCTGTACCATGGGTATCACCAAGTCACACTTTGCTGCCCATTAAGGCAGGTAGTTTGCTATTTTCCAGCGTGTTGCCAAGGAAACTGCTGGAGCTGAAGGACTGCAAATAGTTCTAGCCTGAAAAATGGTGAGCACCATTGTGAAAATTCATAAACAGCTACTCAGATATTTTAATAGCTCTGGCATGAGATTCAGATACCAGTCATAAATGTCCATTTTATTTTATCACAGTACTGATTAATTCTAACATTTCCCATCTCTGTGCATCTTCTTTAAAAGCAGCCCACTGATAAAACACAGCCCTTAAAATAAACTTCAGTTTATTTTTCAACAGCTGTCCAAAATCCACATTGAATAATACTTTGCTATGTTGTATCTAATTGAAGACCAGATGCCGTTGAACTGAAGTCATCAATACCCTGTACAAGTTAAGGCATCTGCTTGCATAAACAGCTTGCTTTTTTGGCTCTTTATCTTTGGGCCTTTGGGCCAGGACCAAGTCTCATCTGTAAGGTGCATTACAAGTGTAGGTAGTTGTAAAAAGAAATACTGATCACCATTCTTCTCATGACAGAGAGGATAAATTGTAAATTTTTTATTGCAAAATATTAAAATAAATTACATTTTACAAAGACTTAGCAAATATTTACATACAGTGTGATTCCAGTGACAATCAGCAACAAAGAACAGACAGACAGGCATATTATGGAGTGATAAGAGTCAGAACTGCACAAATGTCAAAAGCCATATTGAAAGACAAGCAAATTTTTAAAAGTTAAATCCACCACAAATGGAATGAATCCTACGAGGCACAAAAATTACATGTCTACAAAGTTCTTTTGTTTAGTCAACAGACATATTGCTTTTTGCTCTCCTCGTCTGTCTCCGCACACTCTCCCAGATCAACTGGAGGAAAAATAAAATCTTCACACATACAGCTGCGTTACCATGGATCTGTTATCAGTCTGGTTTTCATTCTGTGTGCTTTGTGATATCCATTGCCAGCAACAGATTCACGAATCATTAGTTCAGAAAAATTAAACACTCTGATTTTGTATTTCCTCAGTGACTTCGTACCAGTGTATCAGATGGGTGAGGCTGCCTGATGTGAGACAGGTATCTGAAAGTGATGCCCTTCTGGTAGAAACAGGCTTCAGTAACGCAGTACAAACCCAAGAAGCATCACAACGCTGTCATGAAGAATGGGGTCATGTAGTCTTATAGCACTTAAAAGGCCTTTTGTAGGAACAGACTTCCATGGTCACATTTCAGGATTAATCTTTGAAAAAGGACTAAAATTGAAAGTACTGGCTCATCTTGGCAAAATTAATAAGTGAATCCATCCTTCACATGATGTGACTGGAAATAAAATCTACTTATAGGCAACAGCTAGAAAGAAGAGTTTTCACTGCTATTCCATCCCTTCCTTATTTATACATGCTTTTAAGCCTTTTTCCTTCCTTAAATATCCCACTTTCCTCTCTTTCCAGGAAGAGATCTGTCTCACCTACAAAACCAACTCCACAGCTTTAAGAAAACTGCTAACATTATTAGTTAGCCAAATGAAATCAATAGGTATCCAAAGAAAATGTTTCCAGATTGACTAAATAATTGAAATAACTACAAGACATAACCAGGTAGCACTGGGGAATTCATGCAGAGACACTTTTGGAACTGAATAGAACAAAATCCAGCCTGGACACCCCTCTAAGTAATTACATGTAAATCTGAAGGCAGAAAGATATTAGTTTAGATCCCCCAGGCAGCTTCTTTTCTCAAGACGTGGAAGACAGGCAGGCAAAAAGCTGTCCTGTTTAGCTCTTCGGCACTTCTGAGATGGCACCATAATTTTAAAAACCCTGGGAATGGTTCAGCTTTTTGGAGAGAGCCATTATGAAAGCTATGCACCAGCTAAACCCCTCCAAAACTCTGAAACATGTAGGGCTTAACGAGACCAATTCTGTCGGCCCCTGTGTAAAGAGGAATTTTTTCCCAGTGTTAAGATTACATTAAGGCACATGGTGGGATATCTTGAGAACAGTTTTGTGAGGTGTGATCATGTTTCCCCAAAAAACTGGGAATATTGTACTTTGTTTTAATAAATTTAAACTATTACTTTAAATCCCATGATACTTATTATGCAGACTTATAGTCTATGCTGACTACACTGGGAAAGGCCAGAGAGCCACATCTAGCTTGATAATATGAAACAGATCCCATCTATTCTCAGCTCTGGCATACAAGTGCACTTTGCTACACAGAACAGAGTCTGGGTTCCAGTGTGCAATATCCCCTCCCAATCAAAGCAGCCCAGCCAAGTGTCTGGGTTGTATTATTTCAGTATTCAAGAGAATTTTTTCTTTTTTTCTTGTTTTTTAAATGAAGATTGGACTATGCTTTTCCATTTCATGCACTTGCTGAAAGTCTTTTCTCTCCTCGTTGTCCTGTAGCTCTCTAACTGTTACTAAAACTTTGATCTTTGCATCAATAAAGGAAGACAAGTTGGAGAACAACAAAAACTATATGGAGTGCTTTCTCATTTTATTTTAAGTTAGTATGGACTTTTTTAAACAAAAAATATTTAAAAAAAAGAGAAGGCTAAACTGACTACACAAGCATCCTGCGCATATGCACATAATCCTACCTAACATTTCTTACAGTTATTAAGTACAGCTGTCAACCACAGCCCTTCAGATACAAAAACTTGAAGGGCTTGGAGTAATTTTAGAAGAGTGGAGATTAAGGTATCTTACTAGAAGTAAGTAAGAATCATCTTGATACAGCCTCTCCTTCTTTCCTGTCAGATACAAGTGAAATTCATCCAGCCACCCCTGCTCCAAATAGCGTAAATGTAATAAAATTTGATTACAAATGAGAATCTCTCTTCAACAATACTACCATAAATTGCAGATTAAATACAAATCAAATGATGTTGACTCCACAGTTGTTTCGCATGACAGGTGGACACGAGTTGGCCACAATTTGGCCATTGTGTTCACATTCTATTTGAAAAAATGTCATATGTGTGGAAAATTCTAGGAAAGAAAACAGAATAGTAAAGACAATCCCTTGTTTCACAGTAGATAACTTCAAAACTTCCCATCTAAAGGCTATCCAAGCAGAGTGCTAGCTTCCCATATATCTTCCTTCTTCCATGGGACAGGCCAGCAACTGAAGCTGCAGCCAATATTTGTAGTTATCAGAAATAGCCAGTAATTTAGGATTAGCATTGCAAGGTTCCAAAAGGTCTTCTTACAGAGCTCGTGAGTCTGCCAGCATTACACTGAAAATGAGACTGGGAAAACTTTTAACTGTTCACTGAACTTTGGAAACTTTCGGACATACCAGAATGGCTTAAATACTCTAAAACCAAACAGATCAGCAGAACCTGACATGTTAAGGTTTAAAGGTCTTGGCTATCTTCTGTTCCAAGTGTATTGGATAAATCTGAAGCCAATACCTCTTGCCAGCATATAATCAAGAGCCTCATGTGAAAGAGTTGTCAGGGTTAATGCACAGACATAGAAGAAGAAAGAAAAAGAAAACCATGGTAAAATTTCTTTGTAGCCAAAACAATTTGGGCATACATGCTATGAACAGACATGCTTCCTTCTAGTGAGTAGCCCATCTCCAAGTCAAAAAATAATACTTTCAGAAGCTTAGAGCCAAAGTTCCTTCTAAAAAGAAGTGCCTTATGGCCCAAAGTCATTTGATCACATTTCAGTTTGCCCAAGGTTTGATATTGCCCAAACTTCTATCGAGTGAGATAGAATAACCATTGTATATGCACATAGGTCAAACTCTAAAAACAAAACAAAACAATATATGAAGTGTAATCAACTGTTTCAAAAATCATCTCCCATTCAAGTCATGTCTGAAGTACCAAGGCAGGGAGGAACATCAAACAACAATACTGACTAACACACTGCCCAGATCAGCAGCAGTGCTACAGGTCCCCTCTGACAGGCATTAGGGCATTTGGAGAATATCTGTGCTTCCCAAGGTGATTTTTTCCTAAGAAGAACAGTGTCAATAAAACTTCACCTGTACACAGATACTGTATGAGGTTCATTCAAGTATTTCCTTTAGGAAATGGACAGTGGAAGGACACTTTCAACACTAAAAAAAAGTTCATTGCATCCTGCTTGTGTCCATACATGCTTTGATCAATAAGTCTTCCAGTCACTTTACTCTCTGACAGTTCTGGGGCTGACGTGTACCTCAGCAGCCCAACTGGCGAGCTTCATCCCAGATTTTTCCTTGTTAGAGGGCTCCTTCTCGATCCATTCCTTTGGAACTCTTAATTTTAGTATTTTATTTATGAAATTAGAATTCACTATAATTTGACAAGTACTGACATATTCTACGGAGATGTTTCAGAGCTTCCTTCTCAGTCTACCAGCACAGCTCAGTTCAGATCTGTGTGCCCTGGCATTCCATCCAAAGTTTCTCTTCAAGTACAGCGCCATATTTTTGGCAGTAACAACTTAACAAAGAGCAACCCCCTTGATTTCATTCGTGATAAATGCTGGATTCAAATCCAGGTTTTCAGAGGTGAAAGGCTAATGGAGTAACCGAACATGTTTGATGCCCAAAACAGTCTTGCAACAGTATAGTTACAATCCCAAACTATTTCCTCAATGAAATGCATGAACTCAGAGCAGATCCAGTGTATTAACTAGTCTTTTCTATTTTGTTCAAGAACCATAAAATCTAAAGGAGTGGGACTCCAAATTCAACTGTTATTTTACAAGTCTTTCAGAAAAGCAAAGCTGACAGGCTCAGAAGCCAACTTAGGATGGGAAAAGGAGACTGGAGTTTCTTAGTCTGGGACTTGCTTTTGTTTTCAAAGAGACAGGAGAAGCTGCAAACTCACTTTTCTCCTTGCTCTATGTTCAATATGCACTGACCCCTTTCAGAAAAACATTGTCCAGCATGCTTCACGTGGCAGCCTTCACATTGCTTACTGTATTATATTCATTCATCAGCTGTTCATAAGGCACAGAAAGTTCTAGCTCATTATTGGTAAAGGTAGATTCATCAGAGGATGGGAATTTTACTAATTTTTTGGCAGTTTCAGATTCCTCTGCAAGATTATCATCCATAGAGGATTTTGATGTTTCCTCATCATCTGAGATATCTTCCTCTTCATCATCATCTTCATTTACAAATGTTATATTGGCATTCTCAAATATTAAGGGCCGATAGTCTCTGGAATCCCACACTTCACCTTCTTCTTCACTAATCCTGTCCAGCTGGTTCACAAACATGGTTCCTTCTAGAGGACTGTCTGCAATATTTTTGTCATGGAGGGGTCTCAGTACATGACCATTTTGAATGTCCAGGGAAGTCTCACCATACTCAAATGACTCTGTTTTTGTGTAAGTCACCTGAACATCTATACTGGCGTTCATTTGTTTGCCATTTTCCACTATAATCATTTTGTCATTGCTTGTCTTCAGGGCCTTCTTCCCAATTTGCTTTATAAGGTCATTGTAGGTCTCTTCCTTCTTTGAAAGAAAGCTGAAAATGTTGACATCCTTTGAGGTACCCATTTGAAGGGGTTTTTTAGGCCGAGGGTGGTTCTCAAATGACTCTTTTCTTTTTTTCCTCCGTTTCTTGATTGCTTTGTGGACTTCCACAAACATACTGACCTTCCAGTTAACAAAGAGTGAAAGCCAAGCTAGTCCCAGATAGATCCATAACTCCACAAAGTATCTGTAAAGCGCATGATAGTTTGCATCTGGATTTACACCTACAGGAAATTAAAAACAAAAACATTACTGCAAGAAGACTCACAGCTGACAAACCTTGAAGTTGTTACCCTGAGAACTGCTCTCTTCCTCACTAACAAAGCCTTGTTATTTGAACACCACTCAGAGAGGTAGCAAGTGGGGAAATGAAAGAAAAAGTTGATCCCACATCTTCCACTTGTTGGCTACATGTATTCTGACCACTGGACTAACCAAATAAAAATGAAGTATATTTATCCTCTCCTTGTAAGATATAAAAGTGAACATTTTCCTGCTTAAAAATTACCAGTCTTCTTCCTGCCACTGAAGCATGCACATATAGGTACCTTCCTTGAGAAAAAGATTCAGAGTTCAAGGTATGAGGACCAAAGTGCTGAATGAAGCAGTGGCTTTTAGAGAAAGAAGAGGTTTATGAGGAGAGAGGAATATGCTCAGCATTCCCTGTTGACTAGTTCTAGGCAGGTGTAGGCCCAATGCCTACACATCCTGCTTAGATCCCATTCAAAGGTGCACAACTAACATGGTGGGCAGGGTAGTTCCTTGCCTGAAATACAGACCTGGGGTACCAGAAAGACTTATGGACTCTAGAACTTGGCTGCAAAAATAACTCAATAAAGGCCTTAGGTGTCTACACCAACACTGAAGAGCCAGATCTAATCCACTGGATCAGTAGCCAGCCTTAACGGAATATTCTATCCTGCAAAATGTGCTGTAAAAACTTAGAAAACATATTTTCAAATTAAGAGTTTGGAAGCAGAATTGCGACACTGTGCATGTGAGAAAATAATACATAAAATACAATTACTGACCAGCAACAAAATCTCCAAATCCTATGGTGGTGATAGTGATGAATGAGAAATAGAGGCCTTCAATGTAATTCCATCCTTCAGTCACCATGAAGACAAAGGGAGGAATAACCAGATGGACCAAGACACCCCAAACAATGAATATAGCCGTGCATGTAATTTGGGCTTTCCTCTGCAAAGAAAATGCAAAAGTCAGGGAACGATCTCAATTTTTTTTTCCTACCCATGGCACCAAGAATCATCTGACAAGTACCAGATATTTCAGTTGTGTGCTAACAATTTAGCTACCATAATGAAAAGTCCCTATAAGCGACTGAAGTAAACGCACTTCTTTTTTTTCCTTTATGCAGAACTCCCTATTCTTGCAACTGCTTGCTCAAAAAGGATTATTTGCTCATAGTTTTGTTTCATGCTCTTGGAAAAGTTTAAGGAGTCCCAAATATTTTATAAATTAGAATGGGATATGGACATAGCACTCTAGTCTAAAAAGCCATCAGTACCTCTAATTTTCCTCTTACTCATTTGAAAACAGAAGATCAGAAGCATTTTATGTTGTTTCTCTCCCATTTCTGTTTCCTTCTCTTTGCCACTCATGCCAGCCTCTACACAAACCTCCACATACACACATATTTCACTACTATTTTCTGTACTTTCTTCTCAGGCGCAAACCCGAGAAATTTCTTGCTCTGATTCTGAAAGCAGGACCTAAAGCAGTCCCAGTGCCCTCCAGGCACTCTGATCCTGCACTGCCTCCCATTTCTGTGCAGAGTTAAAACTGAGGATTCACTTGCAGTGGGGAAGGGAGGAGAAAGAAACCCAAACAAACCATCACCAAAAACCCAACAAAATGCCACAAACAAAAAAGCAAAAGCCAGTAACAGAACAAAATATTGTTTTGCAGTAGGTTCACTGCACAGCAGGAAATATTTGTACTAGCATGCAGGCAGGTGGGAGCCAAGCAGGACAGCATATTATCATTCCTGTGCCTGAGGAGCTTGAATGAAATGTCTGTGAAATGGAGCCTCGTGTACGTTTGTTCTAAAGGTCTTTAACATAAGAAGTAGTACCAAAGGTTTTTGTGAGATCTCATTTTGCTAAACTTCTTGCAGAACTAACACATCAGATACCATCCCTCTTTTAGTTCTTTCAATGCACACCATTTGAGAAAATTTGTGCAAGTGTTCATTTACTACAAGATAAGCAGGCAAGTTATGAAATGCAAGCTTAATTCATGCATCAAAACTACACAGTTCAAGGGTAAACAAGTAAGGGCTTACCAGGCTGACTCCTCTTTTCGTCAGAAACTGGCCCAGCCTCTTGGCACGTCCTCCAAAGAATTTCCCCAGAGCACTGATCCACGTCAAGCAGAGAGGGACTCCAAAAAGCCCATAAAATATGCAGAAGAGACGCCCAGCATGTGTCTTTGGGGAAACATTTCCGTAACCTGGAAGAGATAAGCGTGTTCTCTGTCTGTTCTGGCTGAAGAGAATCCAAGGCAATTCTAGCTGTGCACAAAACAACACAGTGTGGGCTCCTACTGTGTTGGGCACTCCTTACTTCACCTTCTAAAAGGGATTTACTTTACTTCAGCTGCCCATCTTCTGAAACTGGATGCATTCCAAATCTAACAAACACATATTCCATTACTGTACTTTGTGTTCCCTACATTTTGTGAATCTTTTTCTGGACAAGATGGGACAAATAGAAAATAAAGCTCATCTCAGAACTTCTGATGTGATGTCCCAATCTTAAGCAGCATTGTTAAAACTTGACTGATTTAATTTTACAGTGTGAAACTCAAAATTCATCCTGAAGCTAGGTCCTGGTGAAAGATACACTATACACATTTAACTTGTGACCCAGTACCTTTGCAGGGTAAGAGCTTGTGAGTCAACTGCAAGGCAAGTAAGTAAAAGATATTTCAAATGAATTTGGTTCTTTGCTGGTCATAGAACCCAAAAGAGCATTGCAGATTCAGGCTCTAAAATCAGCAGCCTATATTCTGAACTTCTGATAGAGTCTTCTTATTTAGGAGTGTTATTGACTTCAACATTTTTCATAAGTTATAATATAAGCTGGGTATTGTGAATTTTAAATAATAAAGAAAAACACAGTACTGCATACGGTTTAACAGTAAGACTTCTACATTTGGTCTTCTCTGGTTATTTTGCATTCCCTTTTTTTTTTTAATTGTGCAACAAGTGTGTAACAGCACCATGTAGCAAAGATTTTTCTGCAAAAGCAGAAGGAAAATGATGTTCAGTTCTGAAAACTTGTATATCACAGGAGAAAGACATCTTCCAGTGCAGAGGATCTTTATAAGGAAAATCAGTAGTGATATTTAAAAAGCAACAGTTGCTCTGCTTCACCTTTTTTTAAGAGGTGGATAAAAAATATAGTTAGTTCTGCAAGCCAGGAACACTGATAATTTAGTAGTAGCTCAAGAGAACGCGTGTGTGTAACAAGACAGCAATCCAAAAACCTCATATGCACTTGCTTTAGGTATTCATTTAATGGAATGCTTTGTCACGCTTTTGTTTTGGAATTTTATGATTTGGAAATTTAAGTGCATAAATCAATGGAACTGGAATGACACCAGCCAAGCCCAACAGCACCTTTAGTCCATTACTTATTGGAAAAGCACACTTCTCTCTTCTGTACACACACGGAGAGGGTGCCAAAACCCTTGGTTTTTTCCTCCATGAATCTGCAGGTGAACACACACTTTAGGCAGCTCCAGCCAGGGGACTTTATTCGGTGGTTACCTTGACACAGAAATGGGAGACTACAAAAACAGTAGAGCCTACAGAGAACTACAGATAGAAAGGTTGACATAGTAAATATTTACCAATTGTCGTGATCACAGTAGCAGCAAAGATCACAGCATTAGGCCAGTTCCAGTTGTTAAAAGTATTGTTCCCAGTGATGGCAACCCCCTGTCCAGCAGCATCTGACACAATCTGTAAGGAAAAAGTAACAAGCAATCTTGTAAAATCCTGGCAGCCTTAAAAAAAAAAAATGTGTCTGTCCCCCTCAGGTTTTCCCCCTCAGCTCGTACTTTCAAAATAATCTCTTGAGTTTTTTGTGAAGGCTGCCCTAGTATGTTCAATAACAGTAATTTTATGAAATACTAAAAACTTTCTTCACATAAGAAAAATTAATTCAGGTGCTCTGACATTTCAATAGGGAGTTTCAATTAGATGAACTTTTACTTGACTTACAAGTTTAAAACAAATAGATGTCTTCCAGAGAGCAAATAACACTCCTGCAAACTGAACTAGCATTTAACCTCCAGTGCAGATCTTGAATTTGTTTTAATATTAGGGACGTCTTCAGAACTACTATCCATTTCAAAACACTGTTACATGCCTCAGCTTGACTTGGGTATGAATGTCATGGAATCCTTGGCAAAGCTCATGTGATACATGTTAATTCACCTGCTGTCTCTAACGAAGTCAAACCATCTAAAAGCAAACACTTAAAACTGTACTTTTCAAAGACAGAGAAATTAACATTTTTTTCAAAGCATTTCATGCAACAGGATTCCAATCATTGTCCTTGAATCAGGCCCTTTTCTTCTCCCACGCTGGAATCTGGTATGCTGTGATAAATGCAAAGCAGTAATTCTTATTTTGTGCAGAAATTGCAAGTTTCAGACCAAAACCTTGCATCTCGCTGATTCTGGAGTGCATTTCTACCTCCCCAAAGTAAAAGGAAAAAACCAAACAGATATACCATATTCCCTCTGGGAAATCTCAAGTTATTTAAATGTTTGCCCTGTAGCATCATGGTGCAGTGAAAGCCTTACCACGTTACTCTGCTTTTTTCCCTTCAGTGTAAACACCGAACAAAACTCTGAGGCAACATCAACAGACAGGAAAGGTGAAGATATTTCCAAATGCTGATTTATAATGTTACCCACTGCATGCATTTCTCCCTCAGTAAGTGTTGAACATAAAAAACTATCTGCAGCTAAATATTTGAAAAACTGGAAGCAATATACTTTTAAAACAATTTTTTTAGAAATAAACATGACAGGTGATGTTTATATTAAACTGGCAAGAACTTTTAAAGGTAACAACCAACTCTTCCTTCCCCCATCACCCTTTCCTTCCTTTCTACTTGATTAAGATCGGATCTTGGACCCAGCAGAGAACACAAAGTTCAATCACTACATACAAACATACACAAGTTAACACAAGTTTTAATTATTCTTGAGACTTATTACATATTACCACCCTCCTACTGTAATAAAAATGCCCTCAAAGTGAATGTATTGTACATATACAAGATGCACATGATTTAATTAAAAATGCACCTTCAACACACTGTTGTGTGTTGTTCCAGGCTGTTCCAGAAGACAAAAGGAGAAGCATTGAAAGTGAATGAAGGTAAAGAACTCGATTTTTTTTTCTCCTGGTAAAGTCAAAGTGTGTGTAAAACTGGATGCAGTGTCTTTCCACAGCCTACACGCTCTGGATAGAAAAGGGACAGAGTTCTCACCAAGGCACTCATTTATCATGAGAAAGTGGTGTACATATGAGAAGCAGCCCTAAACCAGGCAGGTTGAGGGCAGGCAAGTAAAGCACACAATGTTTTGAGGGCAGGCAAGTAAAGCACACAATGTTTTGAGAGCAGGCAAGTAAAACACACAAACCCTCTTCCAAAAAAAAAAAAAAGTATCACAAGAGCTCATCTGAGAAGAAACCAATCAAAGTACAATCACTCATTTCTGCCATGGTCTGCAGAGGAACTTCCTGAAAGTCCCAAAGGACATCCAAATCACCTAAAAAACACAATCTGTTATCTATTATTCTTGAAAAGATGCCCTGACTTCTTCCATTGCCTAAATGTTACACTAAGAGCCAGTTTTCCAGTCATTCTCCATTCCATAATCAGACTTGGATATTTTTTAGTTTTTGTTTCCTCACAAAGCAAGCGATCTCCAAGAGACCCAGTGAACTATCCACTCCCATTATCTCACTGCATTAATCCACCTTGGCCTGACCTCATGAGCTCAGCTTCCCAGTACATACAAGTATGTCAAGACCTGCCAGGATTTGAGGTCTGGAGGTCTGAAGAGGGCCCAGATCTGAGGGGAAGGAGCTGCTGGACTGAGTGGCACACAGCTGCCCTTTGCAGCCAGGCCGCTAACATTCTGGGAGAGATGGCCAGCTCCACAAGTTATATGAACTCTTGGTATGGTGAACGAGAGATAATTCTCCAGGCACAGCTGACACCCTCTTCCTGTCCCTATTTGCACACAGCTATTGGTTATTAGCACACAATTATATAAGATCTATAGTCCAGTCTTCTAAGTTACTTCATGCCTGCAATAAGTCTGAATGTACTATATGCATCCCAGCTGCAGGAACAAAGACAGTCACAAAACATGCTTATATAGCTTTGGTGCTGTGGGAAATATGTAGCTGCTTTCCAAGCAGCTTAACTTTTGCCCATACTGAAATAATTAAAGGTTCTGGCTAAAAAAAAAAAAAAAAAAAAAAGTGAGTGGACACTATACAACTGAACAGCAAACATGGCTGTGTTTTTTTGCTTGGCAAATCTGTTAGGCTCAAATGTCAGAGATGCCTTTGTTTTCATATATGAGGATATAGAATGCCCCAGGTTGGCTGTGATTGATTTCCTAAAATACAGAAAACTTCCACCAAAAAGTCTTTGGATTGTAAAAAACAAAGCAAGGAAGAAGAGGAAGAAGAGGGTAGATGGTGCAAGTGTTAGTATCTTGAAAGATGTAATTTTAAAATACTTTTTCAAGTATGCCCAAATGCAAAAGCTGAAAATAACTAACTTATAATTTATACATCGCCTTAGATCTCACCTCAAGGAAGTTCATACTGACAAAGGCAGGAGTGTTTTAGGCACCTGCCACTTGAATTTCCCCCATATGAGTAAGAGTAGGGCTGGAAAGTTCTCAAAACAGATTTAAAAATAGCAAGGAGAAGTCTTGGCCCATATAGGTCACACACCGCTACTGATTTTATTCTAAGAGTTAAGGAGTGCAAGAAAATCTTAAGAGACTCTAGTAAGGAACAGTTGGGTCTGACGACAATAAGCAATAGCAAGAAAAAAGGACTTCTGGGGTATTTGTGGCCAGATAGACAGACACACCAGACTGAAGACAGAAGACAATAAACTGACTATATGTAAACTAGAGCAACAGATCCTGCCCCACAGGCACCCTATTACATAGAGGAAGAAGAGCCAGATACTGCTCAGAGCCAGGTCTCTTTTGAAGAGGCTAAAGCCTCCCGTGTTATTCAAAGCATTCCCGGGATCTCACATACAGGTCTAATGGCAGCTTTAAGGTTCTCCCAGTGGTAGGAACAATTGTCTTTTGAAATGCTGTTTTTCCACAAGAAAGGAGATGTAATTGAACTATTAAGCCTGAAATTACACCCAATGGCTTTCATTCTACTCCCAAGAGTATTACAATGTAATGGACAAACACAGCTTCTGAAAGCTGAATCCATTAAAGCAAGAACTGATGCATCCTTTGAAGACTCCTAGGCTTTGTCCTCACTTCTGACTCCAAGAGAACATAGGAGTAATTTTGCTTCTTTCTTAAGTTGTTTTAACAACATGGATGTAAAGATTTAGTGCACTGAAAAACGCTGAATTTAGAATCTACCAAGTACTTTAGAGACTTTCCTACAAGAAATGAAAAAGCTTTAATGGTAATCTTTTTTCACACTGACACCTAAATACAATTTGAAGAAACCAGAGAAGTGCAGTAGTTATCTAATCATAGGTATGTATAATACTGACAATTAGCCAATCACAATAAAATTGTCCAGGGTAATAAATTTTAAATTTAAACTATCAGATGAACAGTATACTGCTGGTAATCTTTAATCAGATTTCAGATTTTAACCAAATCCAGTAGCAGCAAGGCTAAACAGATAGGTGAAGTGATACAAGCAACTGTATGAACAAAAAGCCTAAAGGAATTCGTAGTGACTTTAAAACTACATAAATAGTTAAAATCCATGCCATGCTAACTGCATACTCTTTTACTCGTCCCACATGGCTTTTACAGTGATTTAGGTTTCCTGGCTCCAGCTATAAAGTTACAGTAGCACTCAGCTGTTTATAATAATCTTATTTTTAGATGCAATAAAAACATATTTAATTGTTAATGGATATCTTTCCAATAATAAAAAAAACCTGAGTCACATGTTAAGACTCCCAGATCAGATATATATTATAAAGCTCTGCTGACCTGGATAATATTGCCCCAGGATTGAGTACATGTATATAAAGAGAAAAGAAACCCTCTCAGCCAGTAACCCTTTTGAAGGAAAAAGGCCTGTGGGTGGTCACAGCTAAATTGACAGGACAGCATCCTCAGACTCATTATGCAGACAGGCAGCACAGTGGCCATGGGTGGAAGTTTCCTGTCCTGTTGGCATACTTTACTTTGATGTCTGCCTACACATTAAAAGTAGCAGAAGCTATTTCACAGACACAGGCACAGTCTGAATTTTGTAAGTACTTTATAGCTAGATCAAGTTGTAAATTCACAGTCGAACTAGAATATATTAATCCTGGCTTACAGCTGTTATAGCTCAACTACTGTGTAAGTTTCTGTATGTAGCTGCTAAACAACAAATATATATCTAATGTAATACTAAACAGCATAATTTATTATTTTGAGTTATAGTCACTGGAGAAAGAGAAAACAACAAACAAACAAGGTAGATATTGAAGGTGATTGGCTTTCACTCTGCACCCCCAATGTGCCCCAACTGAATGGAAGATACTGTCCATCAGAGAAAATATTTTCCTCTCCGGAATACCTTGGCAGCTTGGGTTTTGGGTAAGGAAGGGGAAAGTGAAGCCAACTATGCAACTAATGATTTTACCAATGAATAAAAAACTCTTTCTCCCCAATTACTTTTCATGTCTAGATCTATGAGGTGTACACAAGTAATGTTTTATTAAAAATTCCTGTTTGAGTTCTTCAAAGACTTCATATTAACCTATATATTTTTTCACCTCTCTTCCCAACCTCAAAGACAGATGCAGTACTGCTAAGAAAATCTTGCTGTGCCACGCTGCTTACTTTGGTAGCCAGAGACACAACGTGGCAGAGCTGCAGAAAGCCGAGAGAATTCCCATACGGTGAAATGATTTCACTGAGGCAGCAGACAGATCAGCTATTCCCATGTCATCTTTACATTGGCTGCTATACACGTGTCAGTGCACAGAAATGGAAGCTCATCACTTCTTGGAAAGGAAAAAAAATTCTTTAAGGATTAGAATACAAAAACCTCACACAGCCTAGAATACAAAACAGCAGCACCCTCTCTGGACATGTTTCTGCCACTTGGCACCTGGCACATTTCATATGTGATCTGCTCGAGGCAAGAGTTGTCAGGAAAGCATGGCAGTTACCATCCTCCCCTTCTGAGCAGCTCAAAGCCACCAGAAAAGCACACAATTGTGGTTCCTGCCATCCTTTCTCACTGCCATCTCTAGTGTAATGACAGACCTACCCTAACTGCTCGCGTTCCCATCGGAATCACACTGGCAACATGACCAGGGCCAGCACACGGAGCCAAGTGGACAAGCCCTTGAGGCTGCCTTTGCCACTTGACAGTCTCTGCAGGATTACAAAAACCTGCAGGACTTAGGATAGCTGACCTCTCATTTCCCTCTCAGCATTATCTGTGTTTGCAGTATGAATTTCATGTTTGTCAGGGCAAGAACCATGCCAGATGTAAAAGAAGTCTTTTAGCTGAGTCCTGGATTTCCTACTTCTCTTCTGTGGGGAATGGTTTGCGACCTTTTTTGAGAAAGAAAAATAAGACAAATGAACCACATTGTCTCAGTCTGACAGGCAACACCCTTGTGTCTTGCTAACCTGTGAAAGGTTTACTGTCCTTCACTGACCTATGCAGAGAGTTGAGCTGGAAGCAAGAGGTGCAGGATATGAGTCAGCAGCACCTGCAGTATAGGAGGATGGTGGGAATTACTAAGTTCCACATTAAGTGAAGAGGACATTGGTTGACTACACAAGTTTGGTTCCGGATCAGCTAAGCATAAAGGAGTGAATACCCAGCTGGCCTATGTTAAACTAGGTTCTGCAAGACTCTTGTTAATCCTAGAACTTGTATAGTCTGTTTTAACAAACAAATTCCAAGGCAGAAATGTCTTGTTTCTAACAGGACAATGGGGTTGTGGACAGTAGCCGCCTACCACAAGGTCAAAGTTGAAACTGAAACAAAAAATAGGAAGTAATCATTGAGGGAATAATGTTAACTTTCACTTCTAGAAGAACAGAAACTCCACAAGCTTCATGCTTGATGTTGACAGATGTAAATAACACACATAACCAAAAGAATACATGAAGATTATGCAAAAAAACTAGAGAGATCACTAGACTATATAGGATTCCTTCTCCTTTATGTATGAATTTAAATAGAAGAAAAAAATAAAAACAAACCCTGGAAAGCAAGTGTTATTCCTCAGGTTTACATTCCAATGTAGATCAACTACAAACAGCAGGGGAGAAGTTTTCCCCTTGCTGTCATAACCAATCACTTTATAAATGTAGTGCAAGTGCTACAGCAAGTGCATAAATATTTTGCATTTTTCAATCAACAGTTTAGTCTTAAAATATAGTTCTCTTATCAAAAGACAAAGTTTTGAAAATTCCCAGTGGGGGAAAAAAATCCTGGCAAAACATGGATTAACATACTTCAAGGGAGGAGTTTTTTTCCAACAATAGCAAGATTTAATCCAGAATGAGATGATATTTTCACACTTTTATCAATACAGCAAATAGAATATTATCTACTCACTTTTTCACAGTCTTGGGAAAAAGAAGAACTGAAAGAAGTTTTGCTGTTTTTTTAAAACTGTTTCAACATGTCAGTGGTTTTTGTTTATTTGTCTGCTTTTAATAAGACAATTATAAAAGTTATTTACATTTGCTTCAAGTGACTTTAAAAGATCCACCAGTATCTTACAGCATACAAACCAGAAGGGTATATATAGAGTTTGAACACATTGTATATAACACACTTTACCCAAAAGGTTATATAACAAGATTGAACTTGCTCTGCAGAAAGAGTTTGGCTAATCTTGTTGATTCTTCATTTACCCAGCCAACTTCTTAGTGTTTCATTCTGTTCATGCAACAGTGCTTCTCAATGCATAAATTAATTACAGAACCAAGACTCACTATTGCTTTCCCTTCATTATGCTTTACTTTGGTCTGTCAGGAACTTGTGCCTTCACCTAAGCAGATTTTTTCTTACCTAACTGAGTTTCCAGCACACGCCACTTCATACAAAGCTGTCCCTACATCTGAGCCTGATAGTTAAAGAATGCGTGTAAATACATGTCTGGTTTTCACTCTGCATAGTTTTGTGATCCAACAGACAGCAAATTAGGCATCATTTTTGGCTGTTAGTTTAGAACACAGAATACCCAGAAGATTTCTTTACATGTCTTGTTCTTGATTTCTTATTTAAGTCATTTTGTCACAATTCATTTTTTATTTGTTTTTAAGTGGGAAACCTCCTGTTCTGAGACTTAGATGTGGCTGGCACTTTTTTTTAAGCAGTCTTGCTAGTTTTATTGCAATATTTTACTATTTCCATTTAGGTGGAGAAAGCACAGAGTGGGATACCTTGTCCTTTACTGGACTTTGAAAGCAGATTCCAATGAAAGTAATTAAGTACATGCTATGAAGAAAACTGTGGATTAGAGCTCAACATCTCTTTTAATTTACTGATAAACCAGTACAGAACAGGCTGTCCAGTAAGAACACCAAAGACAAGAAACTACCAAACAAGATACTATCAAACACAGAGAAACATGGAAATGGTCTTTACCAGAGAGAAAATACGCTTGACTAAACAACTGCATCACTGCGCTGTAAGGAAGCCCTGTGTGTGTCCTTCAAAGGGTGCAACTGAGTTTGAAGAGGGATTAGAAAACATTGACATCTTAATCCTACACACCTACCTTTACACTTGAGAATATTCATTATTTAGTGTAATTCTGAGGAAGCTTCTGTAAGGTTTATTTACATGCTCAGAACCAAGGAAGAACACTGACATTCCCCAAAGCAAACTGGGACTGCTCAACATGAGCTCCAAAATCTCTCTGCAAAAGAGTTTGCTGGATATGCCAGTGAATTCTTATTTGCATCTGAAGCTCTATCACATTAGCTGTTCTTAAAATTCACTCTACCCAATCCCAGAATCACCTGTAAATGCAAAGAGTATTTAAACAACAGCATCCTTGCTACAGGTTAGTGAATCCATTGTGTTTTTGTGGCCACACTTTGGTAGCTTGGGGGGCTGCAGGGGTGGCTTCTGTGATAATCTGCTTGAAGCTTCCTCCATGTCCAGCAGAGCCAATGCCAGCCAGTTCCAAGATGGATGTGCCACTGGCCAAGGCTGGACCTATCAGAAATGATGGCAACATCTCTATAATAATGCAGTTAAAAAGGAAAAAAAATGTTATTGCTCCAATGAAACTGCAGCCAGAGCAGAGAGGAGTGAGAATGTGGGAGGAACAGCTCTGCAGACACCAAGGTCAGTGCAGAAGGAGGGGCAGAGATGCTCCAGGCTCTGGAGCTGAGGCTCCCCTGCAGCCCCTGCTGCAGACCATGGTGGAGCAGCTGTGCCCCCGAAGCCCATGGAGGTCCCTGGGGATGCAGAGATCCACCTGCAGCCTGTGCAGCAGCCCCACAGCAGAGCAGCTGGATGCCTAAAGGAGGCTGTGACCCCATGGGAGGCCTGTGCTGGAGCAAGGTCCTGGCAGGAATGTGCAGACACATGGAGAGAGCTCACTCTGGAGCAGGTTTCCTGGTAGGACCTGTGGGGCACCCATGCTGGAGCAGGCTGTGCCTGAAGGACTGAGCCCCATGAAGAGGGACCCCCATGCAGCAGTTCAGAGTGAGCTGCTGTGCCTTAAGGACTGAGCCCCATGAAGAGGGACCCCCATGCAGCAGTTCAGAGTGAGCTGCTGTGCCTGAAGGACTGAGCCCCATGAAGAGTGACCCCCATGCAGCAGTTCAGAGTGAGCTGCTGTCCATGGGACAGACTCAGGCTGGAGCAGTTCATGGAGAGCTGTCTCCTGTGGGAGGGACTCCATGGCAGGGCAGGGGAACAGCTCCTCTCCCTGAGCAGTGCCAGCAGTGTGATGAGCTGACCATAACACCCCCATTCCCCGTCTCCCTGAGCCACTGAGTGGGAGGAGGTAGAGCCAGTGAAGGAGGGAGGGGTTTAAGGGGAAGATTTTTTTAAGATTTATTTTACTTTTCATCATCCTGCTCTGATTTTGTTAGTAATAAATTCAATTAATATCCCCAAGTTGAAACAGTTTTGCCTGTGATGGTAATTGGTGAGTGATCTCTTCCTGTCCTTATCTCAACTCACAAACCTTTCCCTGTATTTTCTCTCTCCTGTCCCACTGCGGAGGGGAGTGCCTGGCATCCAGCCCGTATCAAACCACCACATTTTACTACTGCATACAGTCTCCAGGACCTTCCAAAAATGAAGGTTTTCAGAAGAATCTGTGTTTAGATACAATGTCATTATAAATAAAACATAAGAGATAATATTGTCACACCGCCCTACCTTTATTAAGACTAGTAGCTTAAGAATCTGTCCTGACTTTGCAGAACAGACCTGCTTTCTAACCATTCTGCCAAGTGGAAAATAGTTTTCCCACACCTTCTCCCAGGCACTGATGATAGATAGTATTTTTCCACCCTTTATCTTTAGCACCACTATTTTAACACAGCACCAATTATACACATGTTAAACAATGCAGAAAGTTCTTCAGTGGACTGAGTCTCAAAAGAAACAGAGTGACAAATTTCAATCTGGGTATTTCAGGATTTTTTCCTTCTGGGTTTTTTGTTTTTGCAAGTGCAGAGTGTCTGTGGGAACAATGCTAAAATGATGAATTTGTAACAGAGACCAGGTACTTGGCTTAGTTTATCCATAACTGCTGACAACCCAGTGAAGAGAGGAAGAAACTGATTTAACATGCAAAGGGCAGTCTCATTGAAGGCAGTAATACAGGCATAAGCACCTCTCTTTGTATCCTCTTACTCTTCTGCTTCCTAGTCGGTAAAATGAATGAGGGTAGAGAATGCACATTTGTCACAGGCAGAAACACTCCTTATTTCAGTCTTTTAAGTGCTCATCTGTTTTTCTTGTTTTTCAATTAAAATTTAATCAGACTAAGTGATCCTTTAGAAGGCAATCTGTTAATTAACCCGTATTAGACAGCAGAAATCATGCTCTTCAAGTACAATCTCAATTTATTATCCAGAAATAGCTCTCATTAGTCAGAGACAAGAAGGGGGGGAAAATTTTACATACAAATTTAGAAGATATATGCTCTGCTCTGGTTTTAGCTTGTTATCTGAAGGCCATGCAATAAATCATGAATTTGGAGGAGATGTAAAGAACCATCTCTTTACATGCCTGAACCTGAAAGACACATAAAACTCTAATTGTGGCTTAAATATAATATTTATGAGTCTGGAAACTTCAGGACACAGTCCAGTGGAAACAAGTTGTGAGTTTACAGATAAATTAATTCCACATCATTGTTTGGAAACAGAAAAGGTAAATAATCCTGGCAGCTATTCCCTGCTTGAATGTATAATCAAAATTAGACAAAGCATGAGCAGCATCAAACAGGATACATAAGACTTGATGATAAAAATTTTATGGCACTCTATAGTGCCAGCATTTGCTATATTGAATATTTTTTTCCTTACTTTCCCCTGCACACACTCCACTCACCACATCCTACCCCCCAATTAAAACCAGACATTCATGTGCTGGCCATTTTAGTAATTCATATAGGTGTAAATGCTGATCACTGCAATGAATTCTACTCTATCTACAAAAAGTCCATAGGATATTGCTTCTACTTGGAGAAACAGTCTTAGTATTGTGTAATGTTCTGCAAGATTAGCTGCTCAATCAGTGCTGGTAACTAGCACCACCACCTTTTCCTTCCCTGGTGGACACAAACATCACAAAGTGTATTGACATGCTTGAGTTTTGCAGGGAAAGTTACAGCTGAGTAATAAACCTAATCAAGAGAGCTTTCCTGAGGATATGATGCTTCCCAAGATGCAAGTGCACATTTTTTTTTGTGTCACTTGGCATGGAGAACAAAGACTTAGAATTTTAAAGTTAGTGGAAAATATCTTGGCAAACAATCCTGATTGAAATGATGAGAGAATTATCTCCTGTGAGACAAACAAATGGGTGGAGATCAAACTTAGCCCTCCTAGCTTCCCAACTTCTGCAATATCTGAAAATTAATAGAAAAACAGTTCCAGGAAAGGTTCTCCATTTAATAACAGAAGGTGCCTGCCTGTAGAAGAGAACCATGGAAAACCATTTGACTTAGTTCAATTATAGGCACAACAGACTAGCAAAATACAGTTTGAAACTCATCTAGTTTCTTTAATTTCCTACTTCAGTCTAGGCTGTGAACTTAAATTCTCCTTGAATTAGCCTGCAGTAAGAGGAGAACTCCAAAACTTCCGTATCTTGAAACTGGACCTCACTGCCCTTGAGAACAACATAGGTTTTGTCATCAATTTTATTTAGAGAAGATAAGCAAGTTGTACTGCAAAAATAAAGGGTGAGAGGAGATAGCGCTGCTTCCTTTTTACTGTATCAGAAACTATAAAGCAAGACCACAAACAAAAACCATTTAAACAAAAATCCAGTTTGGTATAGGAATAAACAACAAAAAAATAAGTCTGAATGGAACTAAGCTGCAAAGTAAAACAGGCTCTCAACCAGGCAGTAGCTGTTAATCAAAGCATTCAGCATAGTAGTGTATAAGAACCTCTGTGCCCAAACCAAGGTCGAGATTAACAGTGATTAGTTTAGCTAATGTAAATACTTCTGCAATGTGGTGTTAGAGGTAAGATTTTGGAACTTGGATCCTTATTACTACTATAGTGCAGTGAGGAGCATATTTTTGTCCTTAGTTAAATCCTCTTAGTAGGAGAGGAGGAGTTCTTCAGAGAGATGTTGGGAGAAAGTGTTTATTCTTCTACCATTTTCTGTGGCTCCATTTAAAGGTGTGCAGGAGCTCTTCCTCAAGGACAGACATAGTGCGCAAGACATAAATGGGGAAGAGCAAAACAAATTACTTGGAAAGAAACTACTGATAAACAGAAGACTAATACTTTTGCAGCACGAGCTTGATTAATTTTTTCTCCTGACAGACTTCTAACAAGAAGGACTTTAAGTAAGGTTTGAGCCATACAAAATACATATAATTTCCTTTACTGAATATACTAGCACTTCTACAAAGTGGATGCATTACCCTACTGACATTGTGACTTTGTGAAGCCTTATCTTAAGGCCACATGGAAAAGAAGTACAAGTCAAGATCACTGATTTTGTAATGATAATTTGCACTCCTTATTTGTACCAAGTGCTATTCTGCTGAAGGTTTACAGATGGCTCTTACGTCTACAGCTACAGACATAACACAAGAGCTGTCCTCTTCGGATTAAGCACATTGTGCATGGAAATATTCCATCTGACAATGGAAACAGAACACAGCAACATGGAATCTCAGCAACATGGTCCAGTGAAAGGTATCCCTGCTCATGGCAAGGGGGTTGGAACTGGATTATCTTTAAGGCTCCTTCCAACACAAACCATTCTATTTTTTTTTCTTTTGCTTTGTAAGAAGCAATGCAACAGTTACATTTGTCTTTGCAGCTTTCCATCATAAGCATCTATTTTACAAAACAGTGTTTTAAAAATAGGCAGTATAAGACATTTTCAGTCAAAACACACACACATGTTTTCTAAAAAGTCCTCATATGGTGTACAGGGGTGTTTGTGGAAACCTGTTATAGTGTGCCCAGACATGATTTAGATAATACTTATTGATTTCATGGTCTGCAATGAGTTCTATGTTTTGCCTTTCTCCATCCTCATGGAAACTTCCCATTGCTTTCCCACACTACCTTTACTGAAAGGAATGTCCTAAATCTGAGGCTTCATTTTTCATGCAGTAAAATTCAAGAATAAAATCACAGAAGGATGTTCAGCCCAAACAGGGCTGGACCTAAGCACACATCCTCTCTAAGGAAAACTGAGGCCAAGCCACCACATGAATTGATAGAAAAACAGAGTAGTCAGGCCTTTGAAGATATTTGCTGCTCTTTCTATACCATGAAATCAAGCATGCAAACAAGCCTTGAAGAGAAGGTGAATGTAACACCACTGATCAGAAACCAAGCAGTTTTAAGATACTACATGGTGAATTTTGAGGGGTTTTGGCAAATTGAACGATTACAGTTGAATGAATAATCCCTCACTACCAACCACTGCTGTCCTGCTGCTAATTTTGCTTTGACATAACAACTAGCTAACAACATACTTGATTAGAGACCACCTGGCCCAGATGTATAAAACAGAAGACATGGGGTAAATTACTGTGATGAGAGAATTAATTAATTCTGCAATAAGCCCCAAGTTTTGGAGTAGTTTCTATTTTAGAGTGAAACATGAAGTCATTGAGATTTAGGTGGTATGAGTGCATAAAAAACCAATTTCAACAACTGGTGTTCTATTTCTATTATGCAGTTCAAATAGGTGTTACTGTTTCCTTTGGAAAAAAAGGTCTAATGTGTAGGGAAATTAACCTCTTGGAGGCATGTCAATATTTTTACAGCATACACTGTTTAAGACTTGCTTGTGTATGATGTATAGTATGGACAGTTAATTTTCCCATAAGTCATAATTCATAGGACAAACAATGTGAGGGATATTAATGGAAAGAGATCAACAAGGTTATTTCCTTTTGTGACTTTCTGCACAGTTAAATAATACGTGAAACTCTTAATTCAGCAAATAAGTTAACTGGAACTATTTTGTCATTGCAGAATTGAATACTGAAGCTTCCTTATTTGTGATACTTGCAGATCCTATGCTTCAGCAAACTAATGTTGCTTAATTTTATTTCCCCTTTTGATTTCTGTGCAATGGATGTAAAATACCAACTGTTTTCAAGAGGCATCTGGCTTTTTTGACAGATCATGCCTACAGAATTTAGCAGTTTATATTTTTCCCCTATTAATTTCAGGACTAGAGTCCAGTTTTATGAACTACTTAATAAACTATTTTGATGAAAAGCATATTCAGTGCTTTACCAGCATTCCCTTGCTCTTTTGATTAATGCAGTAATAGAAATGTTTCCTTTTCACTTTCCCAAGTTCCACATAGACATGTTCTGAAGACAAATTAGCTAAAGGTTATTGCTGCATGAGAACTGCAGCTGTTCTGCAGATGCTGAGTGTCCCTACTTTTCATTGACTTACCAACACTCTCATTCAGAAATAAAACCTATCAGACTATGTCATAGGTTTCATTAGTATAGCTTAATTTGGTAGACTTCTGTTTCAAAATGCTTATAACACACTTTGCCTTGGATGGAGAAAAGAAAAATAAAAAGTATTTTCACAACTTTTATGTTGCATCAGCTGAAATTTAGACACAGGAATAATCTGTAATACCAGATTAGGCTTCCTTCCTATCTGAATACATACATGGTGACTAATGTAGCCAACTCCCCTTTAGAAGGGCTTTGGAAAATGCTGTTGTCCCCATTTCAGAGATAAGAAAGTGGAAGCAGAAGAGTCAAGAGTTTAATCAAGCCCTCACACCAGCTGGTGACCTGTGTTAGGCAGGGCTAGAACCAGACAGTGTTTGCATGAGACTCTTGCAACAGAGCTGGTACCGATTGCATAAGCAGATGGTAACCCATGGAGCAGTCTGTTTCCAAAATAATACATTTCAGTTCAGTAGCAATTGATTTAAGTAGATTTAAATGAAACCAAAACAGTCATATTGTCAATAAAAACACAGTTTTTTGAGATGAATTTATAAGATGCAGAGGGGCTGGACAGAAAATGTCGATATTACACAGGAGAAGCAGAAGAGGAAACTGAGTTTAAAATGAAGCCTCCCAACACCCCCTCCCCCCCAACCTGCCGTGCTCTCAGTGTATAAGAATAGTTAATTAGAACAAGTCAAAACACAAGTGATCTAAACTTGACAGCTTTGCTTACAGAGGCCCAATAAACTTCTCAACTCAGTGGGTGAACTGAAGCATAAAGTAACACTGCATACTATATTCGCTCCCATTTATAGCCATGCATTAAAATATGCTTCAGGTTAAGAAATTTACAGAAAGCTACTTGTTAAGAACGCTCTAAAAACTATTTGGTTTCTTAGGCACCAGGAGGAAAATGCCATAGACTTTTGGTTTCACAAGCACTTTTGTATTGCATCCCCAAATTCCAACACAACTTTAAAGGTCCTGTTTCTCTGAACACATGTTAGAGGCTGCTGCTGAAGCAAGCTAGTAGCACCATACACCTCATTTCCTATTTAACAACCTATCCTAACAACTGACTTGTCTGACAATTCAGTGAGCTTACACATGCTAGAATAAAAATCTTGCTTGTCCCACCAGCATCAAATAAAAAACTTGGGCAGAGCAGAGTACTACTTGTAATAACATTTTTAATCAGGTAGACTTTTGAACTACAGAACGGGAACAAGAAAAAGACACACTGTTGGCTATTAACTCTTTAGGGTAGTGCCTTCACTTAAGCCACCTTGTTAAGCCAAAAAAACAACCAGGTTTCCAGGGTCAACCAAAACCTTTTCATAACTTCAACCACACCAGTCTATATCCCTATATCATTCCTGTATCAGGCAGCAGGAGGAGGAGGCAAGGCAAGGCATGCTTCCAATGTCAACAGGGACAGGATGCTCTGTATGACTAGCAAGGTGATGGGTTTATCTTAAGGGATCTTACAAGGGCAAAAACCCTGCCACAGAAAGGCTCTAAGCTTTGAGACTTCTGTTATTATCCAGGGCTTAACCTGAAATAAAATGTTACTTACTATAAATCTCTTCAACACTAGATTAACTGAAGACTGATCTTTGAGGAGGACTGGGGAAAGAGTGGAGGCTGCTCTGAACAAATGTTTTCAAATATAGAGATTTGCTGGCATATAGAAAGAAGAGTGATCAGTAACTGAGATAACAGACTAGGAAACAGTCTGACCTAGACACTCAGACCTGTAATAGCTTGGTTTGCCTAGAGCTGGGTGAGTGTATTATACTGGCAATTACATCAGTTTGCTGCTAAAAGATAGCTGCGCATTAGAACATTTCTTAAACACAGTTGTGTCCCCTTTTTATTTGCAGTAATTGTATAACATTAAAAATAACATAAATAACATTAAAAACCATATACACAACATATGCAAGAGAACACAATCTCCTGCTATTTTAATACATTTGGCACTACAGTAGTAAGTACACAGAAGGGGCTTTCTTACCAAGGGAGCTTCCAACCACTAACTGACAGAAAGCAGAACAGATACTGCTTCAATCATTCTCCAATCATCTTTTCAGTCCTGTACCACATCTAGTTCCTGGTCAAACCCCACAAGTAAAACAGAAATTGCATGTATCTTGTAGAAAGGATTTTAACTAAGTGAAAAAGTAAGCTTAGTCAACTGAAAAATCTTTCCACTTTAAAACTACCACACACACTTTCAGATTCACAAAATTTCCCGTCCATTTGCAGGTTTCCCCCGAACAGCTAACACAAGACAAATTGCAGGCAAAGAGCAATGTACAGCATTGAAGTGTGGTAGGTTATTAACAGACTCTGTGCTCCATCACTTCTCAACTGTCCCATCCCTGACCAAGCCAAACCACTTTGTCACCTTCTTGCCACCGTATTGAAGGCAAGAGGGATCAAGTGGCAGAAGTACCATAGTTGTTGCCTTCTGCTACTCTTCTCCTTCCGAGCCAGATTTCCTGCAACTGACATCTGTGACTGTTCAGCAGCATCGAGTACCTTCTCTGAAGCTGAGACAGAGCAAGCACTCATACATTTCTAAGTAGAGAACTCTCAAGCTTAAAAGCTGCTCATGTACAAGATGCTAAGGAAGTCAACAAAACCACAGAAAAGCTGCATTGTCTCAAGTAAGTGAGACGGTTTTTCCAAGATGCACAGAATTCAGCTAAAAACACCTACTCAATATCTAGCATGAAACTACTTTATGACAGTGATTCTCCACTAGGAGACAAGAAGTAGCCAGCTGTGAGAACATCCGTCCAAATAACCAATTGTCTAATTGTAGCAGAGCTGAACAAGCATTATTAAAACATGCAAATAATGCCAAGGTACCTTCAAAGTTTGAACTATATTTTACTTCCCCTAAATATAAAATAAAGACATCTATTCTCATTTCATTAATCAAGTTGACAGCTTTAGGACCTTGCAGAGACTATGTAACAACTTCATGAAAAAGCATTGTTATCCTATAGTCACAATCCAGAAACTTTGGACTACCAGAAAATCTAGTATTACTGTAACAAATAACACAGAGACACAATAAAGAGGACTACTGGGTTTGCAGCTAAACAGAAGCAACTTCAAAATTTTTGCTCTCTCCCTTTCCTTGCCTTCTACCTGAAAAGCCATGAAAAAAGTCGGAAACAGGCAAGTGGTAGTTTAAAAGGGCAATTGATAGTGACACAGGTGAAAAATTTTCAGAGTGCACTGATAAAAATAAGAAAGAGTGAAGCATAATAAACTCCAGTGCCCTTCAAAAACCCTCGTGCCAACACGGCAAGCACTGATTGCCCTCTGTCATTCTGCAGTCACGTACACACCACTTAGACAGGCCTGAAGCCTTAACTGGCAGGTTATCATAGATCAACTATTTAACTTGATTTTAAAATATTTGCATTACAGTCTGTAGCTGGTTAACTGCCACTGCAAGAGCCGAGCATGTGGCAGGTTGAGCGTTCCAGCCAGACGAATGCAAGAGAGGCTAAGGGAGAAGTCGGTATCACAGTGAGCTTGATTAAACCCTTCTCTTTGTTCAGCTGCTTGGCTCCAAACACCTCCTCTGTTTCTTTGGTGCCTGGAGGAGACTCATCAGCCTCACCTCCATTACAGGCCAGAACCAATCTACTCACAAACTGCCATTTCTCTAGCGAGGGACCAAACATGACTCTTGAGCAACTTTCCTCCACAGCTTTTTTACTCATCTGGAGTAGGCTGGGAGTAGCAAAGAAGAGCAGCAATATGTGCACTTGGAGGTCACACAGAGAAGTCATCACTGATAATTTGATATTTTAGTCAGGCCATCAAAAATACTGTATCATATCTGGCTTTGCTTTCTACCTCGGGACCTTCACAACCCTTTGCAGAATTATTTTCAAGTTCCATCAGCTATTACTCACTCGCTGCCATTATCTGACAATCTTGTGACTTAATTTGCAGTCCAACTGAATGTTAACCGTCACTGTTGTTAGGAAGTATCAGAATACAGAGATCTGTGATAGGTCCAAATGGAACATTTGGGCACCTCTTGCAGTCTCAAAGAGACGTACAGGTCTGGGGGTTTTGTTTCTCAGCAGTTGGAAATTGCTTGCACAGTATTTCCAAGACGCCAACACAGAACAAAGTCAGTTTAGTATTTGCCAGTTTGCTCAATCACAATCTGTGTCTAGCTTTTCATTAAGGCAGAAATACAGTGCTACAGACAGGCTGATCTGTAGCAATCGACCCCACAACAGAGATTAAAAAACACAGGTCCGTTGTAAGAAACACTACAGATACACATATGGTTAGGAAAAGAAACACAACCTATTATTTGTTTCCTACTTCAATTTTATCACTCACATTTCTTTCTCTTAAGAAAATCTGTGTATGAGGTTTGATTTTTCAGAAGCTATTCTGCACCCAAGAGTGTATTTGATCCACTTGAGTTCACACAACACAATGAGGGGGGAAAAAAAAAAGGAATCACTTCCCTACTGTTTTGACTGTAAATAGAGCTACTAGGGTGATACATGCCTAGGAATAATCTCTCCTGCCTACAATTCAAGAACCTGGTGTTTTAAAGAAAAGATCTACCAATACTAGAACCAGCAGTGATGATGAGGGACCTGACAGAATCAAGACAGAAAAGAAAGGAAGATAAAGCTCCTTCAAGCCCAAGGCATCCCCTCAGCAGACAGAGCTAGCAAAAATGCAGAGTATATATTACATGCTTATTTTGAAAATTCAATCGGCCTCAAAGTGTGGCTCTCCTGAGGATGTCAGTAGCACCACCACAGGTGGTGCTTCAGGACTTTAATTTAACTGAAGAATGCAACTCTTCCACTCGTCCTGTTACCGCGTTCTGTTACATACTACAGAGCAGATTCAGTTTGTGATGAGCTCAGCTTGGACTAAACAAAGCCCAAGGACATGCTGCTATCCCAACCTACTCCAGGAAGAAATTTAACTACATGTTCCTATGCATTCAATCCACAGAATCAAACAAGTGCCAGGACAAAATAAAACCTCTGCAAATCACAGGCACTGTGATCAGCAGATCCACAGCACCAAAGTGCACAAGCATTCTCCTTTGCTCCCCAGCTGATCAGATTATTTACTCTCACTTGTAATCCAGCTTGTTTCTGGGTTGTGTATTATTATGTTGACATCTAATTGCACTACCAGCAAGGAAAACAACTGTTCTGAAAGTCAACAGCATTCAGAGAAAAGCAAAACAATTCATTGTGTTTAATTATTAATACACAGCAAAAACAACTATTTGTTTTTAAGAAGGAAATCTGTACTAACTCATCCTTTACACTGTATCTTCACTGGCTACAGAAGGTATCTTGCAAAAACCATATATACAGTATGAACCAAAGCATAGAACAAGCTGTTGATAACTTGCAAAACTACTTGCATGCCATGGTCTCTGGAGCAGAGCTTGCCAAAAACACACCTAGTAGCAGAAGGTAACATGCAAGGTAACACAAACATTCAATTCTACAGTAACAGAAGGACAGCATACTAGGAACACTCAAAGATTAAGTTCATAACAGGAAAAAGGAAAAGCCCATAGCAAAAAAATTATGGCTTCTGATCGATTGCTATTGCTCCATCAGCAGAGTTGCAGTGTATGCACTATCAGCTTTGTTTAACTATGTTCCAAGAAAGTTCAAACAATTTAATGGTTAAACAGGGAAAAAGGAAAAAAAAAAAAGAAAACACAACAGAAAAGCATGCCTGCTTACATTTGGTTTCCTGCGTAGAAACACACAGAGAAAAAGCTGTGGGGTAACGCAGCTGGACAGCAGCAGGAACTTCTTTGCAGAAAGGGCTGTTAAGCATTGGAATGGACTACCCAGGAAGGTGCTGGAGTCATCATCACTGGAGGCATTCAAGAAACAACTGGACATGGCACTCAGTGCCAGAGTCCACTTGACAAGTTGGTGTTTGGTCAAAGGTTGGACTCTATGATCTCAGAGGTTTTCTCCAACCCTAACAATTCTGCGCTGCCTGTCCTCAATTCTTCTCTAATGTTGCAGTGGCAGTAACCCTAAGTCACACTCTGAGGCATCTTAGTGAACAGTGGTCCTACATTTTCATCTCAGTTCATAGCTGCTGAATTTGGACTATGCATAATTAAGATATAAATTTGAACAATCTAGGAATACCTTCCTCACATGCATAAGCCTTAATTTACACTGTCAAGTTTTTATATGAAAGATATTAGAAGTAGTTAACAACTTTGTTTCATTGGCAGTCACTTGTCCTTCTTTGAAAGATGCTCAGCTTATGAAAAATGCTTCGCCTTGAAAGAGACAAATCAACTGGCATTCCAGATAATTAATTCAGTTGCCTATTTATCCACCCCACCTTCAATATCTCCAATGGAAGGGATCAGGATGGTAAAGAGCAAACAAACAAACCCAAGTAAGTCTAGAATCTCATTTATCCATCTCCTGAAGAGCACAAAAAAGGGAAAATATTATGAAAAAGATGCCCCTATTAACTTTGCTTTGAAAAACAAATCACTTGATAAAGCCTAAGCAAAAGCCATCATCTCTGTTACAGGTTGAAAACCTAGTTCAAGTTTTTAAGAAAACTTTAGTTTTTCTAGTTTGCAGACTCTCTCAAAAGTGTTGCACATAGATTTAAACCTTGAGGTAGCAGCTTGAAATTAAAGCAATGTGGGAAACAATGTTTGGAATGAGAGAATATTCTCAAATTTTCATTATTTAAGCTAAATTCCAAGAATATTCAAGCAAGCTTCACCATCTTCAAACACAAACCAAAATCCTGGAAATGCACCTGCAGGTACTTGTGAAAAGTGAAGACACTTTAAAAGCCAGGGCAGAAACTAGTATTAATCCACTTTACTTGTATTTTCTTTAGCATAAACCATGTGCCATGTATATTACAGCAGCCCTCCTTAAAAGTTTTCTAAAATGTTTGTTCACAGCACTGGGCTTTAAGTCTAAACACTTTGGTTTCTAAAGTTATATCTCAGACCTGCTTAGAGTCTTACACGCTTCTCAAATAAAGACTCTAACTATTTGTTCTCATACTCAGTATGTTTGTCTGCTTCTGCTAAACACAGGCAGCAGTTTCTCTTTTCATTTTATTGCTGTTTTGAAAGCAACCATTTTCACTCATCTGCAAATGATTCCCTTTCTTTTCACCAGCCTTGATGTTTATCAGTGGGACCGGTATCATTTTTCAATGACTCTGGTGGGCAAGTAGAAGATTTCCTGGTAAGTAAGACGTGGCCCAGGGTAGGCAAACCTTTGCTCATGTGAGTAGGCAAAATTGAGGGTCAAGAGGGCACCTCCTTGCATGAATAGCTCCTTTATCATTAAAGCTGATGTTTCACAACCAGGATGGAGCAATAAAGAGTAAAAGTAAGGAACTGGAGGAGAGGGAAATGACCGAATCACCTTATATTTGGTTCAGTCTTCCAAACTCCCTCCTACAGCAGGGTAGATAAAAGTGTCATCACTGGATCCCTGCTTTGCTGCCCTTCCTAAAGAGTCCCAGGACTTAAGGCCACTGAAACAAGTGGCAATGACAAGCCACAGAATTGTATCAACGGACAAAGCTGTTACACTACTTTTAAAATCCTACAATGATGATAAATATGATATAGTGACATTAATACTAACAATGTTAATTTCTGCACACATTCCAAAGAGTTATGAGACTTCTCTTCCAAAGTAATTGAACACAGAGATGGGAGATTACACAGCTCCTTGTGTCAATACACAGTTGTGGTTGAGGGTCTTTGGAGGCTTAAATAATGTGAATAATGTGGCATCTCAGCCACATTTATATCTGAGCAATCAGCTCTACCCAGAAGAACATGGACAAGCGGAAACCAGCCTATACACTGCCCAGGGTGAGTTACCTTTAAAATCAGGGTCCACATAACGTTACTCTGAGAAGTGTTTAAGTACTTTACCTCTTACAGTTACGATAAATAGTATGGTACTTTCAACAATCAAAAGCAAATGGATTCTTCACACAAGAGACTCCTAAAAGTTGCTTTTAAGCAAGTTTATTTTTAGGCATTTCTCAGGATGGAGGGAAAAGGCTTTCTTTTTAGCATATCCTACAATACTTAGCTTGTAAATTTTTGCAAGTGTGTTAAACACATTTCAATAAACATTTATTGTGGTGTATTTCTTCTGTAATACATTGTGAAATTTTTATTACAGAATATAACCTTTAGACAGTATTTGACCAAATACAGCCTACTTAATAATCAGTCAAACTCTTGGTACAGAGATGCTGGTCTGTACGTGAGCTGAGAATCTGTGCTGATAACCTATTGTCTTTTTAAGTGCTCAAGATCAACGCTACAGATCTGGCTTTGTAGCCATTCCACACAGTTTCCATTGCACTTACAGCTAGCATTAGGCTCAAAGGAACACACGAGCTAACCTGGGTGGGGAACAAGGGCAGCAGAGAGACCGGTCTCTGAATAAGTCAGTCCTTGTCACCTTTCAGGCTGCTTCTGGAAACAAAATTGGTATTGTTAGTCCAACTTGAACATTTCTTGGCATCCTTTCATTTTACCAACACCCATTTAAAATTCTACAGTTGGTGATATTTGCTGAAGAACTTTATCCAGTATGTTTTAAATGGAGGTCTTAAATTAGAACATCAGAGAAGTAACAGCAAAGCTCAACATGGCTCTGTAAAGTCACAAGAGTATCAGTGGGGACCAACATCAGAGTGAATAAAAGGTTTCAAGATGAAATTACCTATTAAAAAAGAGACAACAGCGGAAAAATTAGTTAAACCACACAAAAGCCCAAGCACAAGTTTAGGGAGTCCTTGGAAGAAGCTAGAAGAGAGGCTCATAGGAACAAGATAGCAGTGGGGATGAGGATGAGTGGGGAGGTGTTAAAAGCCCATTTTTCAAATCAACATGTTCTGGCTGTGAATAGAGAATAAATCTGGAGGTTTAATAATAGAAGAGGATGATCAGGTTTTGTGAAAGAGATGCAAGCAATGTTTTAAAGATTCGGCAGAACCAACAGAAGCGGCAGTGAGTGGCTGAGAAAGGACAACTACAAAGACAAAGACTATTTCTGATATTCTTTACAGCTTATTTAGGACAGAATCCTGATGTCCTTACATGATTTCCCCCCCCACCCCAATCAGTTAGCTTCAGCTAGGTTAGATTTCCCCCTACCATTGTCCTCAGATATGACACACTCCCCTCTTTCCCATCACTTCTTACATAGAACTTAAATAAGAACAGGCACAAAACTACAACTCTAAAAGAGAGCAGGCAGTAAAATTTGCAGTTACCAATAACTGTGAAATAAAGGCATTTACATTTGAGCTAACCTGAACTTAGGATGACAACAGAATATCTATGTGGGATCATAAGACTAGCAAGACTGGACATGGAAAGTAGGATAGGATTGGAAGAAGTGCAGAGGGAAACCTCAAACCACGTATGATATTATCAGCAGGAGCTAATGCATTGGAGAGGAAAGGCCCTCCACACTTTTTCATTATCATTTGTATTTTAAGAAAAAAAAAACCCAAAACCAAAAGACCCCCAACTTTCTGCCACTTCAGGATTCACTGTGATACTCATAATGGGAAAAAACAACCAAACATAAAACCCCGTTAATGATTCCCTCATACCAACATAATTTTCATAATAAATTAAGGCAGAATGTAGATCTTGCATTACGTCTGCAGCAAGTTAAGCGTGCCAGGCACATCCCGATCCAAACAATGCTTTTTTCCTCGAGGACATTAAAACAGGTTTGGGATATAACCTGGAGTAAGATTTCACTAAGACTCCAGAACAGCAAAAACCTACTCCAAACACATAGCATGTCTTTCATTTTCCAACATCTCTTTATAGTTTCAAGCCTCTATCCACCTGTCCCACTAAATACCACGGACACTTAGCAGGGCACTAAGACGGGAACAATAAGGTCATTGCCACCAGAACGCTCTGCTATCTGAAGCAGACAGAAGGAAGCCACCAACCGAAGAAAGAGAACTTTAACCACAAACTTTTAGGATAAAGAATCTATACTCTTCCAAGCTTGCATAGTATCGATTACACCAAGAAAACTAATGAGCCACTTCGCCATTCTTCTGTATTTGAGCATTTTAATCGACTTTTAGTGAATTTGAAAATAAAATAATTTTATTAAAAATCCAAACATAATGAACAGAAAATATTACTCGGTATAAACATTTCTGAAATAAAAGTCCCAAATGGCTCACTCTCACCACTGGAGCCCCACACATCTGGGCAGTCTGTGTTTCATAGTTCACTACTGTTTACCACGACATTTTAACAGATTCCACACCCATAAGAAGGCATTAACTCAGTTTATATAGCTCTCGGATTTAATACACGCTATCGATTAAGAATTAGGTTTGAAGAGCATTCTGCCGGATGAGCGAGACAGGACGATTATCAACTCCTTATGGCTTGGGAAAAAGTCAGTTTCCTAGAGTATAACAGCGCAGGAGTTGCGAGCATCCCTCCGTGCGAGCCGTGCACCCTTTCCTCCCGTTACCCCGACTGACCTGCGGGACCCCTAGGCACCTCTCCAGCATTTAGTAAGGGAAGAAATTAAAAAAGAGAAAGGGAAGAAAATCAGACCAAACGCAAGAGGATCGAGACACTTGGTTTCACCTTCCCTTCCTCTTAACACAACATCCATTGAGGCAGAAGGAGCCACCGTGGGTGCTAAAACAAGAGCCGCATTCACGGGCGCCGGGTTGAGCAGCGGGCGGGAGCACGCTCCGGGCGGCACCTCTGGGCCGGCCCGCTGAAAATCAACCCCCAGCTCCTTTAGGACTCAGAGGGAAGGAGCAAGCTCTGTCATTAAGTAGTTAGGAACGATTAAGAGTTTTCCCTACGCTCCCGCTCCAGGGACAGGTTTTCGGCACCGGGCTTTGTGAAGGCACAGACAAGGTCGGGCTGTGCCGGGTCCCGGCTGGTTCCTCAGCCCGCTCGCCCACGGGCGCGGGGTTTTCCGCTCCAGGGAGCCCGGCAGCACCTGCTGCTGCTGCCGCCGCTGCTGCCTCCGGCACCCCCGGCCCTAACCCCGGTTCCCGCCCCGGCGGCGCCCGCAGTACCTACCTGCAGGATCCTGTCCAGACCCTCTTGGCCCAGGCAAGGGAACTGCTTGAGCAGCTCCGTCTTCTGCCGCTTGTAGTTGTCGGTAGCCGAGCGCCAGTGGGGCTCCTCCAGCACCTCGAAGATCGCCGCCCCAATGGACAGGTAGAAGATGATGGCCGAGGTCAACAAGGGGCCCCTGTCCACCATGGTGCTGGCGGCGGGCAAGGAGGGCGGGCGGGCGGGCGGAGTGCGGCGGGTGGGCGAGCCGGGGCGTGTGCCCCGCGCTGCGGCCGTGGGTGCCCAAAGCCGCCCTGTCCTTCCCCTGACACCTCTTCCGACCCCGGCCGTCTGCCGAGCCTCCGCTCCCGGGTTCTGCTGCGTTCCCTTAGAGTCTTCCACACTCCCCTTCCACACTCCCCTCCCACTCTCTCCTCCTCCCTCCACTCCCCCCCGGGCTGTCTCCTTCTCCTAGTTTTCTCCTCCCTCCAGAACAGCGATTTGAATCTGGGGCTCTCCCGCTTCCTCTCTTCCCTCCGCCCGCGCATGCGGCGCTGCCGCCGGGGAGCGGCCGCCGGGGCGCGGCGGGACCCGGCCCGCGGCCCGGCCAGGGGCGGGCGATCCCCGCGGCGCGGGAGGGAGGCGGTGGGCTCCGGCCATCGCCATCGCCAGCCCCCGAGGGGCCGCCTGGGGGAAGGGGAGCGGGGCCGCGACCTCCGTTTTTCCCGCCCTGCCTGCCGGGAGCCGGTGTGAGGCCGGGAGGGCAGCCCGGCCCCGGCCTCTTCTCCCTGAGCGCGCTTGGTCCCTGCGCCCGCAGCCGTCCGTGCGTCCCTCTCTGTCTTTTCCCCAGAGTCAGGGTAAGAAGGGGTAACGTCGCTCAGTTTTATTTTACTTGTTCCCTCATGCCGGCAGGTTCAGCGGAATTTCTCGTTTTCGACGCCGGGAGGCTGTGAAATGAGACGTGTGGCTTTCCTGGATGTGTGGAAGCATGAGGGGAAGCTCAGCAGGAGCTTTGAGGAGAAAAGATGTCCGTCGGCAGATTTCACCCTTCCTGAGACGTCCACACGTGGGCATTACAGTTCACTAGGAGCAGAAACTGCATCTCCATTTCTTTCATGCCTTTGGTACCCTCAATAAATATCGCTGTGTGTTTGGGAGGGAGGGGAAACACCGGGTAGTGATTTTCCATAAGATGCTCAAAATATCTTCCAAGCTGAAGCTCATCCTATTTGTGAACTCCTCTTCTGGGGCCACTTACAGCCACACACAAGCCCTTGCCCTTCTGTGTTCGAATTTAAATGGGTCAGGGAGAGATACAGTGATGTGTTATACGCACTGGCAAAGTGCTTCTGGTGTGGACTTACAAACATCATTTTTGTGAGGGTAACTTGTTCTGTTTCTCCTTCAGCCCCCACAACAGGAAGTAAACACTCAAGAAGTAGAGTAGTTCATGCCAACTGCATCAACACTAAGAGATTTGGGGTGTATAGGTACTCAGTTGGAGTACACAAACTAAAAGGCTGAGATAAGCCCGTGCAGACATAGTTGAAAAGGGGGAATGGATGAGAATGGGAAAGAAAAAGCAGAGAGGTAGAAAATATGCAAGAGAGTATAACAAAACAAAAAGGAGAGTACATATAAGGTAGAGGGACATGCATTGGTTGGAGTTACCTATATAAAACAATCAGGCCCAATGGATACTTATGTGATATTGCCCTCAAGAAATCACATGGTCCTTACGCAGTCCTTCCACTAATGTATATAGTGGTCAGTAAAAATACATCTGCAAGAGGTTCCTAGCAGCCTAAGAGCAGGACTGGAGGAACTACAAAATCCACAAGCACATCAAGTGATCAGTCTTTGCATGGGATTTTCCAGTTGTTAAAAGGAAGCATTAAAAAGAAAAAAAGATTTTCAAACTGCAGTAGTTAAAAAAAATAATTTATATGTATTAGAGGGAATAGCAAGAAAAAAACATCAATAAACATTTTTTAAATGTCATAAATTATGCTAATTTTTTACTAAGGGAAAAATGGGGGATGCTTCATGAAGTTGAAAGGCTGTAATTTCCTTTTAATTAAAAGGAAAAGAATTTCAAGATGCACAATTACCACATGAAAATTATTCCCAGGTGTTATCACTTGGCCCAAGACCTTTGCAAAACTTGAAAAGCCATTGGCCACAAATGAGTAATGTGAGCATCTATCATTGTCTCACTCGCTGATTTTAAAAAATTGTATGTAAGTACTTATGGGAAGTGACTGAAAGAATTGAAGAGCTTTCAGTAGGCAAATTATGATATAATTTTGCTTTTGGTGCTCTTGCACCTTGTTCTGAGTCACCTGTGAGTGGTTAGGTTACTCCAACAGCGGCAGCGGTAGCCTGACACATTACAGCAATGCTGCGCTTGTGTGTTCCTGACCCTGAACATCTGTGCTTCGTAACTGGAAGGTATTTGATTAAATTTTGAAACTGTACTCTTCTCCGTCTGTCTTTAAGTCTCTAAAGGCCCATATATACATTGAAACAGTATCTTAAAGGCACAAGGAATGACACGAATGACCCTGAACCCACTGCAGTTGCAGAGCGCAGACAAGAGCAAAAACAATTTCAGGCATTTTACAGAAAGTTTGTTTGTGATTTTGATTCAACATTTCTACTTTCCACTCTAAACTCCCAATCACTGATTGCATAATTAGTACTCTCAGTAACTGAGTCAGTCCATATTTAAAAACAAAGAAGCCTGTAAATCACATACCGTTTTTCCCTGTGTTGAAATGCTATTGCACTTGTTAGACTGTCTCCTTGTGTTTCTCTGGGTTTAAAAGAGGTGAGCCTGGTAAAGAGCAACATCCAGAAGAATAGTTTATTCCCTGAGGAACCATAACCGGCTACTCCTGCAAGTAGAGGTGATCCACTGAGTACCAACAAACTTCAGGCACTTAGATATTTCACTTTGATTCTATTGTCTTCTGCAGAACAAATTACAAGGTATACTTTCATGTTGCTGGCCAAGTAGTGTGGCAAGAAGGAATGTTTTGTGTAGCTGGCCTCTCTTTGCACCTCCTGATCTAAAATGCTTCTCCTGACCTCAGAAAAGATCCTATATCCTTTTATTCATGGCCCTTTTCTCCTCTTTGTTTCCCTTGGATTAAACAGTACCCCTATTGTCAACCCACAGCACCTGCCACATAGGCCCCACAGCTTTTCATGCTAGCTAAGTTAATCAAAAGGCTGGGGTTATTCACTCACAGGCTTTTAAATCTCATTAAAAATCAAGGGAGAAACAGCAGAAAGCACTGTGGTGAGCAATACCACACATATCAATCATTTGTATTATTTGCATAGGACATTATTTCAGGCTGTCCAGTCCAAAAGGAAATCTCTTTCATCCAAGCTGTATGTCTAAGACACATTTGCTGTACAGATGTTTCCTAGGACAGCCTGGAATGAATGAATAAATGTCAGAAAATGTTTTAGATGGAGCGAGTAAAAGACATTATTTGGGTAAAAGAAGCCTGTCATGTAGTGGCAAAGATTGCATGTTATACTGGGTAGGAACTATGGGCCTCTCTTCAAGCCTCTGCCATTTTTCACTTAGAAGCCTATTTTTGGCTGGTTGATGACTGTTCTCAGTGCCTGTCAACTCTGCATCTTTCATTTATTTTTTAACAGTTGAAATTTAGACACCTCCAACGTTTCCTTCAAGTGTTATGCATCCAGCCATGGGTGGTTTAACTAAGTTGAGGGGTGCCCTGTCGTGACTGTCGTGAGCAGTTTTGCTTCTTTGATGCAGTCCAGTGCACACAGAGAGGGTAAGGGTGGTCTGCAGATGATGCAGAATTTTATATGAGGCATTTGTGGAAAGTTCAAAAATTCTCCATGGGATTGTTCATACCTTTTGGCTTAAGTATTTACAAAAGCACATTTTATCCTCTGAATGTACAGTAACACATAGTAAATCATAATAAAAACCTTTACCAAAACAACCTGCATACCACTGCAGCAGACTTCTTTACCCATGGACAGATAATGAGTGAACAAACACCACATGACAGATGTTAGTCATGCCGCTTAATGAATAACTGGTGATGAGTACAATACCTGTGTGGAATGGCTGTAATATGTTCAAAGAAAAGTATGCATTTGGATCATCTGTTTTTCACTGAGGTACCTGCAGTGCTCGAGAGAAATGTCTTCATCAGGAAGAAGCCTCGGTATCAGGAAGAAGCCTAGCTATTTCAGCTGTTTTTCTGCATCTGTTTCCTTGACTGCCTTGTTCCTCAGCCATCCATAGCAGTCACTAAACATTTTTCCTTCAAAATATTTTAAAAAGAAATACTCTGGCCTTCTCTTTCTGTTCCACCATGACCTCACTGGTAGTGCCAGAAGCTTTATGGCAGTCCTTCATGCTGACACTCATGTCAGTGATCCAAGCATTTCAGAATACAGCTCTACAAAAAAACGCCGACTTGTACAATGTCAGTCCTGGGCTGGCTTTTACACCATGATACCCGGAGGACATTACTCTTCTAGATAATGTGCTCAAGGATAGCTGAGCACCATGGTAACAGTCAGTGAATATGCAACAATCTGTTATTTTGTTAAATAAAACATCACTGTCAAGTCTTATTTTTGGGTCATTAAGAAGGAATTAAATTTTATTTGTATGTAGTAATATGGATGAATGTTTGCCCATCGTCCTGAGACTTGTTTCCCAAACCAGTTTAATTTATCAGTCTGGTGTCATGCAGTGCATGCAGTGCATACCTTCCCCAGTGTTGCTGCCTGAATGTGGCAGTGCTGGATTACAGGGGGGAATTCAAGGAGCTGTTAGCCTCCCCCGTCTCCCAGCTGGGTTGCACAGCTGTGTGTCTGTGTGCCAGGTTGTGCAATGAAGGGCCTTGTATGTGACTGAGCAGCTCCCAAATCCAAACTGGGCTCCCTTCCATGCACGGTGTGTAGCACTCACGTTTTGTTAGTCAACGTGTCAGAAGAGATGTTCCCACCTAACTCTTCCCTTTATAGAAAAAACGTCTGCACATTAATTTTGGCAGTGGGAAAGCAGACGGAAGGTTGAAGGCTTTTTTGTTTCTCCTCTTGGGTGATTAGAGCCTCGTGGATAACAAATGAAGACAGCTATACATTGAAAAAACACTGAAAAGGATCATATTTTTATCATCTGTTCTCCAGTTCCAAACCCTGCAGCAACAGCTTGTGAGGTTAGATTGGGTCTTATCTAGGGAAAGAAAAGATTGAGTAAGTAAGTGAAAGAGTTGGCTGCATGCAGTTAAAGGAATACGGATTTTTAAGATTTTTGTTTTCTGTGGACGCGAGTTGCTTTTGTGCTTGCTGTCCTGGAATGAAAGAAGGATCATGGCCCATGCAGTCTCTATGCATGAGCCTCTGCCTTAAGTGTTTAAACAGATTTTGGAAGAAGACAATAGCTGCTGGCATAGTCAATCTCCACAGCCCCTTACCCTGCCACATGGTTCTTTGTGATCCCTCCTCCGTCACATGTGGTATTGGGAAAGAAAACAGCAAAGGCTGAGCACTAACTCCGACAGCTGTCCTGCAAGGGAAGGGCTTGCAAAGCTGTTAGTGGCTTTTAACTTAAGCTTCGTACCCTCCTAGACCATCATCAGGAGATGTGTTTACAGAGTTTGGAGGGACTTGGATTTCAGTGTTACTGCCTTCCAGTGGTGCCTCCCACGTGCCAAAATTCAGTGTAAAAGTAGCAAGGAAGTCTAGGTGACTTGCAGATATGACTCTTGGGAGGTAACTTGGCACAAAGGTGACTGGGTTAGAGCATCAGAAAAAAGTTCACCTGGTCTGGTGCTTCGGTCAACAACAGGAGTGCTGTCATTGCTCTAAGCATAGAAGCTGCCTGCAAGTCCTAACTTCCAGGCCTCATGGTGAGCACCATGCTCATGGCTCTCAGTGACTTTGTAGGGATGTCTGTGTGCGTGGTCACAGTCAAGTGCAAGATAACCCATGACTGAGGTGGAAAAGCAAGTTGGATGCTGGATGTTTTCCTCCTGTTGTGTAGCACCTCAGCAGTGCTCTGTTCATCATTCTGTCTCACAACTGGAACAGTCCAGGGAAACTGAAGAAGCAGTGAGTGAATGGAAGCAGACTCAAATTGTCCATGTTGCTGATCTCCTTTGGGAGCTCATGGGGAAGTCCTGGTAACTCAGGTCAGACTCACGATGGTGCCAACAATGAGGTTTGGGGGAGGCCTGGCAACAAGCAGGGTTGAGGGAGGGCACAGAGTGTAAGAATACACAACTCATAACTACACTTGTGCATCTGCAAAAATCGCTGAAGCAGCTGGGAGAGAGAGAATATGAGGAAGGGAATATTGACCCCATCAAGATAAAAGGCTGTGGTGCTTTCTAAGGGCATCCAAACTGAGGTGAACATCCCAAGCTTTTTGGTCAATCAAGAGGACCATCTGAGGCTGAACATCCCAAGGGAATACTGCATTGCCAACATGGGTTATAGAAACTAATGGTTAGCAGCCTGTTAGAGGTTTCACAACTCATTTCCTTTGAATATTAGTTATTTCTTTTGCCAAAGAGAGGCGAAAAAGGGGAGGAGGAGGAAATAAAAACTAAATGGGCTAGTTAATTTATTTTATAAGATCAAGTCAATAAGCAGATGGGTGAACTCTGCAAATGGCATTGCTTCAGTCAAGACAGAAAATTCACTGCTTTCCCCGCATGTGTTCTTTTGCAAGATTTCTTTGGAACAAGGAAGTGTATGCAAATAATGGAACCAATCTGCAAATGCTCATTCAGCTAAGCAGCCATGAACTCTCACTGACTGTGGGTACTTGTAACAATAAAGACTCCAGGCTGGGGATCCTGCTTCATATTCTACCCTTGCTTCACTGCTCCCCACTCTTATCCCCTAACTTTTGCAATTCAGTGGCAATCAGAGTTAATAAAGGTGTGTCTGTGATCCTACAAAGCAATTTGCATCATCATCTTTGGTGATGAAATTTTCACAGGGGAAGGAGGAGCAGCAGCATTTTGTCCAAGTAAAGGTTGCCCTGGCAATATACCAAGAAGCCTGGAGTCCTTAATTTTCCTAAGAGAGATTTGATTACCGCAGCCCATATCTGAGTGCAGAAATGTGTCCTGCAGAAACTACGCTCCCCCACCCCTTCACTCCCCCTTTTCCAAGATAAGTCTAAAAGTAGTCTGGAACTTACAATCTTGCATTGCTGCCGCTGTGTCACAACCACATGGACAAGCTTGGGCTGCCTCGCTGAAATTATTGTACTAGGTCTACAACAGATCACAGATCTGCCTCTGCCCTACCAAAACCATCATTTTCCATAGCTGGGTTGAAGAAACTGCTGCTTTCACTAGAGAGAAGTGGCCAGAACCTGCCAGTTGACATTAACTGTCTTGTATGTTTTTTCAGTGTGTATCTGTTATAAACAAATGACAATGCAACTTGCATTTTGTCTAAAGGAACTGATAATTGACACAGAGCTATTAAAACATGACAAATAAGTAATGTCTAAGCCAGATAAATAAATGAGCTGTTGGAGAAGTCTTTCTTCTGCTGTGCTGCCTAGTGCAGATACAGCAGCCTTGCTTAATAAAGGAGGCCTCATTTAGTTCTGGGCTTGTCTCAACACTAGTCTTTTACAAGCACTTTGGACAAGATCATTAATCTTTCATGTATCAACTGAAGACATGCCTCCCAATTTCCTTCTAATGCTGAGAAAAGCCCTAGTTACACAATGATACCTTGACTAACAAATATCTATTCTCAGCTGTGGGAAGTATGGTTTTTTTTGCAGCTATCAGAGTGTACAAATGCCTTGTATGACATTTAGAGAGATTAAATTCCTTTGCTTCTGTTTATACCTGGACCGCTTGTAGGGCAGGCTGCTTGGAAAACATGGGAAGATTACAATTGGAATATCTATTATCATGATAATGTTGTGGAAATCTGCCAGCTGTTAGCAGAGCAGTGTGAGAAGGACATCGCTGGGGTTCATAGGTAAAGAAGAGAGGGGATTTTGGTATCTGTCATTAGTACAGAACAATGGGAGAAGCTGCAAGACACAGCGGGGAGGCTGCTATTGCCACTGGAAGAAAGGGTGGGATGGAGCCTACAGGAAGTGTTGTGCAGGCTGGCTGCCATGGGAGGCCTTTGCTGGCCTTATTGTGGGCAACAGGGCCACGCTGATACTCCAGCCACACACAATCCAGCTATCATTTTTATTTTCCATAAAAAAGTTGGCTTTCCTGTTCGGGGTGACTAAACTAAAGTGTTTTTTCTCCATTTAACCTTGATGCAAAGTCCTCTGTTTTTGAACAGAGATCGCAAGTTTTAAGATGCAATTCAAATCTGAACCTTTCCTTATGGTCCCCACTGTGTGGAGAATTCCTCTGAGTCTGGCAGTTTTCCATGTTAGAAATCTAATATAGTTTACATTGATTGTGGTTTAGACATAAAGCTTGAATTTGGTCCTCTGTGGATAGAAGAATTGAATATCTTCAAACAGGGGTGCGGAGAGAGAAAAAAAGGAAAAAGTAAAAAGGCCTTGAATAATATAAAATATGGGATCTAGCACTGCTAAGGAGGCAGATCAAATAATCTCCTGGTCTTTTCATATGTGTCTTTTGCAGTTAGCATAGGCTTTCCAGGACAACTGAGCACCCACTTCAGGACCAGGGAGCAGGGGTAGGGAAGAGCTCACAGGAGCACCTTGACAGCTTGCCAATGCACACACAAGCACTACGCACCTTTCAGTCAGTCCCTGCAGTGAATTATGTTTTCAGTTGTACTTTCAGTTGCAGAGTGAATAGCAAATAACTTTAGACTGTAACACTGTCCAATCTGTTCCCCCATATGCACTCGTTTTCCAAAGAATACACTGTACTGTGCAGTAATGAGTGTGTTCAAATAACAATGGAAAAAATGACTGTGATATTCTCCTGAACTAATTTCAAAGCTGCATATCCAGTTCTCTGCCTTTTTTGGTCAGTATCTTTACACCATTTATGCCTGCTTTTAAACAGACTGGGTAGAAGAAGAGATTCCAGCACACCTGATTCGATTTTTAAACTCAGCTCCACGGAAAGGCAGCTAACACACAGCCATAGCTCCCAGTACATTTTTACTTCTTAAAACTATGCTAATTCCGTGTTGGTAAGGTAGGTAAAACTGATTGTAGGACGTTACACATGAACTGGAATGCACAGCACAAAAAGATGTATCTTTCTGTAACACTAAGTATTGTCTCACATATGGGAGACAATATATCAGAACTCACAAATCCTCTTTTAGGCACTTGCAAAAAACCACTGAAACCAACATGGGCCACCTGTGACATGCAAAGCCCAGAGCTGAAACAGCCACATTCTCAAAGCTGAGCTATGAAGTCCTCCATAATGGAAAGTCCTCCAAACTCGAAAGATTTCTTGTTCTTCTGGAGGCAGTTTTAGGTACATTTCTTATTCCCATTGAGCTGTGGCAGCTTCTCATATCCTGGTTTTTCTCATAGTATCTTCTCTGTAGCTAGTCCTGCAGCCAGCTTGCTTTCCAGCTGGATAAGCTGCCTCTGCTGTGATCCCAACACTAGCTGGGCCAACAGAGAAGACAGTGGAATCAGATACATATATAGGATAACAACAGTAATACTGTTACTATACTAACAATATAGACTTACTAGAATTGGAACGTTCTTTGTTCCTTGTACTGACTTTCTCCCTGAAGGATTGTGCACAGCACAATACTAAGTGAATTTCAGCCCTGTGTACAGAGCCAGCACATGGTTTCTACAACACCTGACTTCTACTTAATGCTCAGGTTGGCTCTAAGTGGGAAATAACTCATGTTACACTTCTGCACATGGGCAAATTTTGATTAAAGACAATGAAAGATTACATTTGGAAAAGTGAGGGTATTTTTTTTTTTCTTCTTCTCATTCTGGAAAGGACCACCAAGCCCTTCTGCCTACTGAACTATAAAGATAAAGGTTGTAAGTAATGTGGGGGAAAGAGAAAGGTTTTATACCACCACTTTGTCCTGTTTGAGTGATCCATCTCTATGTGTTGTTCATGCTTGGACAGTGCAGTTTCTATTCACAAATATTCCTGTTTGAGTGTCTGCCTCGTGCAGTGATGGTTAATAGAGCATTGTGTCATAGATGGTGCCTGGCACAGGAAATTTCTGTGCTGTGAAAGAGCTCAGCTGAGCACAGGGGCTGTGAGGACATGGGTGAAGGCTCCCAAATGCACTTGCTGAACCAAATACATTGCTTAAAAAATAGTGTTATTGGAATGAGACAAGTAAAAAGCAACAAGCCTCTGATTGGAAAAGAGACAGCCCAATTATTCTTTCAGACATTGCATTTATGTAGGAGATGGACAGAAGTCCTCGATACCTCTAAAATCCTCCAACTCTTGCAGACAGACAGGTCTCCTTTTAACCATTGTCCCAGATGTATTTCAGCTGCAATACAAAACAAGTCTGGCTCAACCCTTTGCAGACCTCTGGACTGTCAAAAGCCTGGAACAGCGAGACTCTCGAGTGATTGCACCACGTGAGAGGGGAGGAGGTCAGAGGGAATCATTGCTTGAGAATGCATGCCCACATCTCAGCTCCTAATCCTGCTCTGACACTGGGCATGTCGGATCATGCACGGAGGAGATGCACAGGGCATGCCCCTGCTGGCAGGTGCGTGCTGCCTAACAAAGGTGCTTTGAATGCTGGCCCCTGCAGGTTCTCCTCCACCTGCTCCAGCCCCGGGCTGGAGAGCTTCCTTTCCACAGCCACAGTGCTGGCAATGTCTCCTACCTTGGGGATTAGCTACTGGCAGGGATGAGCACGGGAGGGTGGTGCTACTGGCAAGGATGGCACAGGAGGATGGTGCTACGGCAGGGATGGCACAGGAGGATGGTGCTACTGCAGGGAAGGCACAGGAGGATGGTGCTACTGCAGGGATGGCACAGGAGGAGGATGGTGCTACTGCAGGGATGGCACAGGAGGATGGTGCTACGGCAGGGATGGCACAGGAGGAGGATGGTGCTACTGCAGGGATGGTGCAGGAGGATGGTGCTACTGCAGGGATGGTGCAGGAGGATGGTGCTACTGGCAAGGATGGGTGCAGGAGGATGGTGCTACTGCAGGGATGGGCACAGGAGGATGGTGCTACTGCAGGGAAGGTACAGGAGGATGGTGCTACGGCAGGGATGGCACAGGAGGATGGTGCTACTGCAGGGAAGGCACAGGAGGATGGTGCTACTGCAGGGATGGCACAGGAGGAGGATGGTGCTACTGCAGGGATGGCACAGGAGGATGGTGCTACGGCAGGGATGGCACAGGAGGAGGATGGTGCTACTGCAGGGATGGTGCAGGAGGATGGTGCTACTGCAGGGATGGTGCAGGAGGATGGTGCTACGGCAGGGATGGCACAGGAGGAGGATGGTGCTACTGCAGGGATGGTGCAGGAGGATGGTGCTACTGCAGGGATGGTGCAGGAGGATGGTGCTACGGCAGGGATGGCACAGGAGGAGGATGGTGCTACTGCAGGGATGGTGCAGGAGGATGGTGCTACTGCAGGGATGGTGCAGGAGGATGGTGCTACGGCAGGGATGGCACAGGAGGAGGATGGTGCTACTGCAGGGATGGTGCAGGAGGATGGTGCTACTGCAGGGATGGTGCAGGAGGATGGTGCTACTGGCAAGGATGGGTGCAGGAGGATGGTGCTACTGCAGGGAAGGCACAGGAGGATGGTGCTACTGCAGGGATGGCACAGGAGGAGGATGGTGCTACTGCAGGGATGGCACAGGAGGAGGATGGCGCTACTGCAGGGATGGCACAGGAGGATGGTGCTACTGCAGGGATGGCACAGGAGGAGGATGGTGCTACTGCAGGGATGGCACAGGAGGATGGTGCTACGGCAGGGATGGCACAGGAGGAGGATGGTGCTACTGCAGGGATGGCACAGGAGGAGGATGGTGCTACTGCAGGGATGGCACAGGAGGATGGTGCTACGGCAGGGATGGCACAGGAGGAGGATGGTGCTACTGCAGGGATGGTGCAGGAGGATGGTGCTACTGCAGGGATGGCACAGGAGGAGGATGGCGCTACTGCAGGGATGGCACAGGAGGATGGTGCTACTGCAGGGATGGCACAGGAGGAGGATGGTGCTACTGCAGGGATGGCACAGGAGGATGGTGCTACTGCAGGGATGGTGCAGGAGGATGGTGCTACTGGCAAGGATGGGTGCAGGAGGATGGTGCTACTGCAGGGATGGCACAGGAGGAGGATGGCGCTACTGCAGGGATGGCACAGGAGGATGGTGCTACTGCAGGGATGGCACAGGAGGAGGATGGTGCTACTGCAGGGATGGTGCAGGAGGATGGTGCTACTGCAGGGATGGTGCAGGAGGATGGTGCTACTGGCAAGGATGGGTGCAGGAGGATGGTGCTACTGCAGGGATGGCACAGGAGGAGGATGGCGCTACTGCAGGGATGGCACAGGAGGATGGTGCTACTGCAGGGATGGCACAGGAGGAGGATGGTGCTACTGGCAAGGATGGCACAGGAGGATGGTGCTACTGCAGGGATGGGTGCAGGAGGATGGTGCTACTGCAGGGATGGCACAGGAGGAGGATGGTGCTACTGCAGGGATGGCACAGGAGGATGGTGCTACTGCAGGGATGGCACAGGAGGATGGTGCTACTGCAGGGATGGGCGCAGCAGGATGGTGCTACTGCAGGGATGGCACAGGAGGAGGATGGTGCTACTGCAGGGATGGCACAGGAGGAGGATGGTGCTACTGCAGGGATGGCACAGGAGGATGGTGCTACTGCAGGGATGGCACAGGAGGAGGATGGTGCTACTGCAGGGATGGCACAGGAGGATGGTGCTACTGCAGGGATGGGCACAGGGGGATGGTGCTACTGCAGGGATGGGCACAGGAGGATGCTGCTGGAAGTGGGAGAGTGGCAGCAGAGGGAATCTCACTCAAACTGCCTTAGGCTCAGCAGGACTTCTCTTGGCATTACCAAAGGATCATGGCATTTCCTTTACAACTGCAGAAATACTGACCAAGGCTGACTTTTCCAATTAGAACAGAGAAATTTCATCTATGTATTTCTTGGGTATTATTTGGCTTGCCAAATGGTTGTAACCTGTCAGCCTTCAGTTTCTTCCTACCAGATCAGGTCAAGGCCTAAAAATGCTGTCTTGTATCTTATTGCTGAAAGATTGGTTTGTGCATGCTTGATTAGAGAGGTTATGTTAAGAGAATCTCTTGTATAGAGCTCCTTGTAGCTTCCTCTCAAAGCAAATGTGTCCTTTCCCCTAGAAAAACATTGAAATTATCAAGGGATTGGCATATGTTAAGGAACAACAACAACAAAAAATTACAGCAAGAAGGTCAGAGAATATACAAGTTCTTTGGGTTCCTGTGTTTTGCAGCCAAAGTTCTGAAAAGCACTTCTGTTCAAGGACAGAAACTGTGGCTCTCTGTACTCTCAGAGGGTGTCAGCAATTGCAGAAGTGTGGAAGAGGAGAGGAAGTCTCCTGGCGCCAGCTGAAGGAAGGAGGAGCAGTGGCATGAAGAGTGCCCCTTCAACCAGCAAGGAAAAGAGGAACCACCAGTTCTGTCTCTAAACCACCAGATCTCTTTTCTATGCTAGCAGGATGCTCCTCCCAGCCCCTGCTTCAATTTTAAATTGTCTGTCAGAGAAATAAATGCAAATACCCCAGGTGAGAACTAATTTGTATCACCGAAAATGAATGGAACCCATGGAGTCAGAAAAAAAATTCTAAAATGGGCTGAGTTTCATTGCATTCACTTCTCTTTGAATTTGCTGAAGTTCAGATACATTCAGAACTGGAGTTTTGGAGCAGACCCATCTCTGTTGTCCACTCACTTATCCTCTGTTGTTGTGGTTGTTTATTACCAAACAATGTGTGCAAGATATCACTCTAGGTGAAAATGTAGAAAAATTAGTTCAGCTCAAAAATGCACTCAAAGAAGCTCTTTGAATTAATGTAACAATAGAATATGGTGAATATTTCTTTTACCTAATAGTCTCCAAATAATTTTAAAGTATTATTTAGCACTAGCTACAGCTCTCAGTTGTGGGAATGTGTTTTCACAGGCTGCTGTGATATGGTCATGTGATTTACCCCGATTCACAAAATTTAAAAACCAAGAGTAAACACAAGGAGGCAGGAATAGGGCAGCAAGAATAGTGCCAGGGAATCAATCCAGATTGGAATGAAAGTTTTGCCTCCTATTCCTGCTGGACTATATTCTCTGTCATAATTATTCTCACTAATCTATCTGACCTACAGAATGTCAAATTACACACTGTATGATTCTACGCAATGTTATTTTTGACATTTTTTAGTTACTTCCTTTTTGACCACTTACCAGGTTTCCTCAGAGATGGATGATAACGTCTACCCTCAGAGAAGCCCAAACTGTATTATTGTACTCCTGGGACAGTTTCTATACCCAGCTGCTCCTCAAACATTAGAATGAGCTGTATCTGTCAGGCCAGCCCTTTTAATTTTCTCAAGCATTGGATATTTGTGCAGTGCTTTACCTGCATGTAATTGCAATGCCACAATTGAAATAGACCTAAAAAGATAGCTTTGTAATATGTCTCTGTGTTGTTACTCAACCGAGGTTGCTTCAGTTTCTGGCTTGTCACAAGAACCAGCCATATAGAAAATGTATGGGCCTTTTCACATGACAGAAAATTAATACTGGGAACTTTGTAACTGAGAAGATGTTGGGAGATGTGCACCCATTAAAGTCTCTGACTAACAAACCAGGGAAATGATGGCAGATCACTGGTTACTGTGATAAAGATGCTCTTGCAGTTTCCCCACCCAGTAAAGGCTGGGTCTAAATGTTTGTTGTCAGTTGCTAGAGAGCCTGTAACTTGACATAACCAGGCACTGATGTCAGGGCTTCAGGACTAATACTGAGCTAAGATCTTGTCAGCATTTATAGTTAACCTTTTATTACAGATAGATGGCACAAAGCAAACTTAAGTCAATGTTTACCTTTATTGTTAAAAGCAAGGAGGAAGGAAGAGAACAGTTAGTGGCTTCAGGAGGGCTAGATAGCCAAAGACTAGTGTCCTTGTAAATCTGATAAATAACAGACAGTCCAAATTTTTGTAAGAGCTCCAAGGTTTTCTGTAGGATTCCTTTAGATAAGAATTTGAAGAGTGCTGGTTATTTCCAGAGGTACGTTCCTCTCTCAAGGTCCAGCATATGGGGAGAAACAACTTTAAAACAGAAAGAAGGAACATATGGGAAGAAGCAGCTTTAGAAAAACCCTGAAAACCCAATAAACTAACTAGTACTTCTTTGCATAGAGATGGACTGTCTACACTCTCTTAGAAGAAGCCCGCAGTCAGTGGATGTGTAAAGCAAGAGGAACAATTAGATGAGATAGTGGTGAGCAGAAACACAAAATGCCATGAAACTGAAAACCAAACAAGCCCTGCCATATGTAACCTCCTGAATCAGGGTCATGCCCTAAGTACACAATACTGTCTGAAAGTAGAGTATGTTGTATTTAAGTACCTAAATACAGTCTTAGTGCACACCTGTAAAATATTTTCCAGATCCACTATAATATCTTTTTATGTACGATATGTTCCTTTAATAAGGAAGAGATGGAAATCCTGAACTTGCAGTCAGAGGTGAGGTGCTTTTCCTAAAGAAGGTTCCTGGAACTATCTCGGCTCAGGTTCAAAGGCTGCTTAAATGTTTAAGCTCAAACTAATCAAATTAAGTGTGTTCTCGACAGATTATGTTCCCTCTTTCGTAGGTCTCCCCTGAGGGATATTAGTCATAAACTCAGAAGAACGCCTACACTGCATCCACACAATTTGAGGTAGATGTTAAAATAATCCCCCACCTGAGCACACAAGTCTGGTAACTGTTCAACCAGTTATGCAATTTGCATGTCTAAATCAATTTAGCATTCACAGATGGATTCCTATGTGTATTATAGACAGTTAAGAATGGAATCCGAAAATTTTTCTACAGTATTTATTTCCCCTAATGAGATTTTATCACATCAAATTATAAATCTGTATGTTGAGATATATTTGTATATAAAGATGCACAGAGCATATTGCCTGTGTTCACTTCTGTAACAGTGCTTAACCAATTGAGAATGTGATGCCAGAGTCCATACAAAGCTGTCTTTGCTTGTCACATTTTGAGAAAGTGAGCAGGACAGCAAGACTTGCACTTTTTTTCCAACCTGTAGTGGCCTCTGAGAATAGCTGATTTCATGTGCTCTGGGTGTTTGGATTTCAGTTTGTAGATCATTTCAACTCTTGCTCTATTTTTTGGAATGCAAATCTTCAGGTTATGCAATGTGCTATTCACGTTCTTTTTTGTCAGTGCTCAGAAAGGAAGTGTGTCACCAGTCCCACTGGCTACTTACTGGCACCAAGTTGTTAGCAAAGTGTTGTATGAGTGCTCAGTTTCTGGCACTGACCTTTTTTAATATCTTTTTTTTCTTTAGAGAAAAGACAAACACAGTTCTGACCTACACAAATGAAAGTAGAAAAATAAAGTGGCTTAAGGTTTAAGACTGACAGCTCTGTCAGTATTATCAGTTTCTGTAGTAAAAAACAAAATAAAAGCATTTTTGCATGATCAGTCCAGGGAAGAGTTGAGGGGTTGAAATGATCAGTACTTCACCTAACCTTAAGAGAATTTAATTTTCCTCAATTTCCAACGAAAACAGAAACATCCTCCAGATATTCATATGTTAAAAATACAAAATCTCTCACTCACATGTTTACAAAACTGTTTCCCAACATGATTTTTAGTTTCCAAATGGGTGAGAATTCCAAGATAGGTAATTTTAAAAGTTATCCTACACTTCGTGTTTAGGTATTAGATTAAAGTTTGGGTAACAGTAATGGCATATTTAGACTTTTCAAATTCCTCGTAGGAACCACAGAGCTACTACTAAGAGCCATGAATGTGACTTTCCTATATGCCTGTAGGCATAGATTTATGTTATAGTATTATAGGTTTATATATTTGAATATTCCCTGTCAGGTAAAAGAACACTAATCTGTTAGGAATTGATAAATCTCTTGACTAATCCTCTGGGGACATCTCCCTCATCCTGATTTGCTTTTGGATTAAATATGTTTACCTTAAATTCCATAACACCTTTAAAGTCTTAATTTCAAAGATTCCCAGGAAATTTTGGGAAGCCAAGGAAAAAGAAAAGCAAACAAACAAACCAAAACCTGCAACATTCTTCTTAAGTCTTAACACAAAAAATATTTCAGCACTTCTTGGAAAAAAAAGAGTAAAAGGATACCTCTTAATACTTGGATTCTCTACCTTGTTGGTTTATTTTTTAAGAATGAAATACTAATAGAAATTTAAGAATGATAAAAATTTTAGAAAAAGTATTGTACCAGTAAGCAGACAGTGGTATAGGACGTTAACAGATTAGGAAAATGAAGCTGATCATCTGAAGTGATGGGGACTCTTTTCTGCCTACTTAAAACTCAGTTTCTACTATGCAAATTTACAATTCTAATGCTTCATAAAGACTTACTAGGTGAAAAAATTCTTTGCTAAAGTCTTCATGTTTCCTTATTTCCTATTCTCTCATATTATTTAATCAGCCACTGATTACAGTAATCAAATAGAAATAAAAATCTTACTATAAAACATCCAGAGTCCTTTAAGTAAACCAGTGTTAAGAATATAGCACTGAGAATTCCTCTCAGTTACAGAGCCTCATGAGAATTAGAAAAATTATTATTTTCTCTTTGTAAATCACTTTAATGTCAGGGTATGTTACTTGAAAATTTCAACCCTAAAAAAAGAAATTTTCAAAAATAATATTAATCCAGGGCCCTAACTTTTGCAGCAGACGTGCTGTTAGAGGCATTCTCTGTGCTTTGCTGGGTTTTAGCTGATGCCCTGGTTTTTACCTGATGCAGGAATACAGCTTTATCATGTGAGGCTGCTGTGTTACAGTGCTGCTTCCTAGCAGCGTGTTCCTGTCTCATTTCTTTAATTACTGTCTGCTGTTCATGCCATTTGCAACATGTGAATGAAAACAGAAACCAAGGCATGAAAGAAATTGACAATATAGATTAAGTTATAAATCCGTAACCTCTTTTAGTGTCCTACTTCAGACTTTACTATCCTCATATATATTTTATCTTGTTGCAGTGATATGCTGGATTTGTCTTTACCCCCCCCCCCCCCCCCAAAAACCCTAATCAATTGGGAACCCTTTGGTTAACTAAGCAGTAGGATTGCTTTTTCAGGCACAGCAAGTATTTTTCCATCCAGCTCTATCTTCACAAACTCATGATGTCTTTGACAGATAATGTTATTCATTTCTTTGCCATTTTCAGCGAGACTGTTTGGCATTTTGGTCTGAGGTATGACTTTTGTCAGCATAACTATATCGCTAAAACCTGTAGGGAAAATGCAACTGAAAAGAGCAGATACAGTGTTCTGCTTCTCTTAAGGTAATGATCTGCTCTCCTATAAACACTTCACTGTCAATATGTCTTCATCCTCAATTGAGAACATAGTTGGAACAGTACAATTTCTGACATGGCCCAAAGGACTTTCATGGTTCTTTTTAAACCCAGCTGACTGTCCTGATTAATGTGGAATTACAATTCAGTTTGATAATGGGTACATTTAGTTTAAGTGTTTTCTTGAAAAAAAAATTATTTAAACATTAAGTTAATCTAAGATTAAATGGTTCACTGCACAGGAATTTAGGTAAATGCTGAATCAGAACCCAGTGAGTAAATGAATCGCTAGATGGTTTTTAGAAGTTCTCTATTTAGAGAACAAGAACAACTGATATTTCAGTACAATGATTATTATACTATATTTTTTTACCAGAAAATATGTTAAATGCTACCACACAAATATAAAATAGAAAATGTTTTAAAATGTTTATTGTATTAATAATATATTATGCTATTATTACAGTGTCTTCCCCCATATGCTAGATGAACAGAATTCATAAAAAGCGTATGCTTGTTTTGGAAAAGCAATTGTCTAAAGACAGAAAGAAAACAAGAAATATGAGGAGAGAAATAGTATTTTAATCATAAAATCACTGTGAGGTGATATGATGTTGAAGGAAAGAGTGTCATTAACATACATAATTTTATCTACTCAGACCCTCAGAATATTTGTGAAGGTTACTTCTAATTTTTTCTTGTCATTTTTCCTTGCAAATGAATTTTGCGACAGTCTCCAAACACTGTCAGAGTCAAATGAATCAAATATGTTGGGACAAACTATGTGAATATGACAAAAGGTGATTGTGAAAATTGAACAGTAGAGAGTAGTGAGATACTTGCAATGTAAAAGGGTTTTATCAAAAAACAAATACTCATAAACCCCAGAATGTTCCACCACAATGTTTTCAGCGCACTCCTGATAAAATGCAGGCTGGATCCACCGGGGATGTGCAGCTTGTTCTGAGTCCAGCCATTAGGTGTGGAAAATAACCAAGAGCTTGAGCTTCCAAGTCCATAGTTCTGTGTCAGTGCCACACAGCTGACTTGGTGTCTCACATTTATCCTCCAAGGCACCCAGATCCTCTGCTGTCAGCCCTGCCTTGCCCTATGGGTTGTTTCAAAACCAGTGGTCCAAATGTTTCCCTGTGAGTGCCATCGCTGGGAACGTGGGAGTCTGCGTGTGATGAGGACTCTGCTGGGAACAACATCAGGATACCCAGAAGAGATGGGTGATTATCTTGTACCACATCAGTATTCTCGTCTAAATGCATGACACCAAATCATTATCTAATTTAGGGTGCAGTATGGCATTATAGCAATGATGTCACTGAAAGACATGTTCATGCTTCTCAGGGCAGTTGCTTGTGTAAAGTTGCAGTCACACAGCTATAAAGGTATTAGGAAAGTAAGCCTTATATTTGTATAGAAACTGAGGTTAACCTGATATAATCTGAGTAGACATAGCATTTTCTATGTTGATTTAGCTTTAGTTAACTGCCTACTGACTTAAGCTAAATCCTTAAATCTACTCAAAACTTCCGATATATCAGGGTGCATTCTTTCTAATCACTATAGTTCTCTTTTCTGTAAAGTGACTTATAAGTTCAAGACTCCTTTTAGAAATTACTTGCATGTTCAGCAACCTCAGACCTTTTTTAAGACACTAAAGCTTTTCTTGAAAATTATATCAGTGGTCTTAAAATGGCAAGAGTCTCCACCTGCATCGTGCAGCATAAAGCCCTAGATTAGAAAACAAGTCCAAAGTAAATATTTAATTGAGGATAAACAATTAACTGTTCAGAGAGATCAAAGAGAGAGCTCACACTTCTGACCAGGACTGTTTAAACTTGCCCAGCTGCAGGTTAGGAGTGGTGATCACTTTGAGGTCACCTTCACACTCAGAAATGACAGGAACTTCAGCATTTAAGCCATCTCAGGTCTCCAGGCATAAATTCTCTGGAGAATCCTGGACTCTAAGCTAGCTACACTTTTTCCATGCCTAAGGATTTCACATGTCTCATTTAGTAATGATCTCCAATCATGAAAGCCAGTGGTGATCACAAGCTCTTGAACTGTCAGTTATCTGGTGTTTGCATCTCTAACTGAGGGGAAGGAGCAGGGCGTGGAAGGGAGAAAGAGAGCATGCAAAGTGAAACTGAAGTCAGGGAGAGAGCTGCAAACATGCAGGCTGAAAAACTCAGCTGTTAAACTATCCTATAAAATGTGGACTCATAAAAACTTAGGAATGAGGATGTAGCTTCTGGCAGTGTCAATACACCAAGTAAGCAAAACGTTAGCATGACTTCAGACAGCTTCATGATCTTAATTTTCCTTCCCCGCCTCTTTCATCAATCAGATAATTTAATATAACCAAGGAGATTAAATACTTTAATCTTCTACCTTCGTTGAACATGGTGGCATCATTTCCAATTCTGAGACAGGATGGTATTATCATAATCATATATTCTTGGCTAAATTTGCAGACCTTGCCTTGTAATGTGAATAATTTGTGAATAACAAAAGGTTTAGCCTTAATCCTAGCTTTCAAGAGACAAGTATTTTCCATGAGGAGGGAATATGATTTGAACAGAAAAACATCTAAATATCTACATAAGAAACTCATAGAATAGCCTCTTTCTGTGTCTTAATAGGGGAATGTAGCCAAATGTTTCAGGGCTTGCAGATGGACTTAGCTGCCTGACCACACCAGCCCTATATATCTGCCTGTGAAGTTTTGGGATTCTGTTTCAGGTTCTGGGACAGCTGGTTAATGCTTCTCCAGTCAATATTCCTCTCCAGTGCACCACCTTGAAAATATTAACAACAACAAGCTACTTCCCTGTCAATAAAAAAGTGCTGTCATGCAATAAAATTATCAAGGTGAAGGTTCAGAAGGACCTTAATGTAGTTGAAAACAAAGACTAACCTGTGTGTGAAACAGTGTGAAAAGTAGAGAACTGATTTTTTTTAATAGATCAAAATGGAACAGTCGGGCCTCCAAAATCATTATTTAAAATAAATATATAAATTTAAAAAATCAGTGTTTCTTGTGCACATTGCACAGTCTCATCCCCAAACTCACCTGTCCAGCAGGTCTGCCAGCAGGAATGAAATGACAGGGTAGACAACTCCTAGGTGTACCTAAGATTATGAAGTCCTACTGCACTAAGGTTCTAACCCACAGCCAGCATCTCTCTCCTGTCCCACTGCAACTGTTCTTGTGGCCGCAGGTATTCTTTACCTTTCCTTTTATCTTCAGAAAGTTGATGTACATCAGCTACCCCAAGGTTAAAAAAAAAAAGAAAAAGCAGAGTTTAGCACTGAAGACAAGCCCTAAGGAGATACTGACAAGCAATCTGTCTTGAGGAGGTAATTTCCAGATGAATCTGGTGCAGAAACCACATTCCTGAAACTAATAGATGAAAGCATGGCAGCTGATACAGCTTAAATTTGTGACTCAGGCAAATCTGGGCTTACCCAGATAGGATTAATGCTGATACCAGCCAGAAGTGCAGTCCCTTAGTGCCAGCAATAAGAGTTTGGGGATTGTCCATCTAAAATAACTACTTGCTCTACTGACTGCCATGAATACGCCATTGATTTCTTCATGTACTTGAAAAATGACAAAACAAACATTCCCAATACAATCTAGGCTTGCATTTGCAGGAGGGCTGAGCTGGTTCAGGCAGGTTATAGTAATTTGGCTGCTGACATTCTTCTGATGGACGAAATGCCTATTATAAATAGGTTTGCTGCTTCTCCTGCTCTGGTGGCCTCTCGCCAGAAGTACGGTCTGATCCTGGTTGTAAGAGCTGGCTCTGCAGATATAGTGCTCCCATATGCAATGCAGCTCCAAACACTAAGAGAAAATTAATTAGATATACCACTAACAGAATTTTAGAAGGTTAAACCTTCCCATTTATCAGGGGGAAAGGGTATAAATGGTCCACAGGCTGTCAAGTGGCAATTAAAAAAACCAAAACCTTCAAAAAGTCATCCTTTATAAACCAGATCATCTTGAAGGGAGCCTATAAGACAGATGGGAACAAACATTCTACCAGGGCCTGTTGTAATAGGAAAAGGGGTCTTGGCTTTAAACTGAAGGAGGGTCAATTTAGATTAGATATGTGGAAGAAGTTATTTACAATGTTGGTGGCGAAACATTGGAATAGGCTGCCTGGAAATGTGGTAGATGCCCCATTCCTGGAAACATTTAAGAGCCTGAGCTCTGAGCAACCTGATCTCACTGAAGATGTCCCTGCCCATTGCAGGGGGTTTGGACTAGATGCCCTTTAAAGGTCCCTGCCAAGCCAAAGCATTCTGTGATCTCACAAAGCAGATCATATTGCAGACATATAAATATTAGATTTAGCACATGGAAGAAGGAAGGACTATTAGGCTGCGAAGGAGAAAAAGGAGAAGTTAAGATTAGGACTGCCCAAATTTAAATAAGCTCAAGGTGCCTGGAACCCTACCTAGAATTTCAGCATATGCCTTTCAAGACATGTATGTGCTTTGATACAATGCAAAATGAACTGAAATTGTACATGCTTGTTGAGCTGATTTGTCTGCAATTCTAGGAACTGTATCAGTCAAACCTCATTCATTTCCCTGGGTCCCAGCACCTTTCAATGTGCACTTTACTGAAATTAGTGATCCATCACTAATGCACACTTTACGCAAAAACCCATTCCCTATTTAATTACAAACAGTTCTCAGGTTCAAAGCTTGCATCGGAAAGATGACACACGGTGACAAAAGGGGGCGGAGAAATTCCATGCCTTTTCCTGACCCCTCTGCTTACCAGTGGGAATCAAGAATGGAGATTTCCATTTTTGATGGGCAGATGGATTTCCATCCGTCTGGCCACAGTCTCAGGTGGGCTTGGACCAGCTGGATGTTCAGTCAGATTTCTCATGGAAACTCCTGTATTCCTCTATTTGAACAAGGTTCTTAATTCAAGGTGCAGGTCTGATTGCTGCAGTGCTATTTAAACACAGGTTTAAATACTTCACTAAATCAGAGTTTATGTTGGTACCTTTTTGGGCACTGCAGGAGTTGCACCACTCAGCGGAACCGACTTCTGATGCTCTGAATGCAGGCACATGACTGTTGGCTCTGCTGGGGTGATAAGCACGTGTTAACCACTTGGGTGGATGTTTACGTAAAACCATCTGCTCAGCTAATCTGTGTAACTATCTGAAACAATTCCTGAGGTCAGTCTTTTAAACAAGGACATTGGACAGATGGTCAGCTTTACAATGTGGGTGGAGCACCGTAGGTTTGAGGAAGCAGATATCATTCCAATAGAAGCTTGAATTACCCACTTTTCTTGCATTTATTGGATTGATAAAGCTGTTGCATCAGTTCCCAGCCAGTGCTCCTGGTAACGTGACCATATTCATTCCTGCTGCTCGTACAGGATGGAATCTAAGATCTAACTCTGGGGTACATGCATTGGTACAATAGTTTCTCTGCTGGGTTTCCAACTACCACCCCACAAACAGCAGCTGCTGCCCATTCAGCTGGATAATTATGTACAACTATTTGAGTGTGGACAGCTTTAGACACCTTCTAGAGAACTTACAGACTTTTCTCCTTAGTTTGCAGTTCTGTGACCATGACTGTGACCAGTTACTGTACCTTATCTGCTAACTCCTTCAATTTACTAAAGATAAGAGAACCTCTGACTCTTCTGGGTGCTTTGCCAGGGTAAAGTCAAGCCAACAATCACCCTACCTGTGTCTCATTTTCTGACTTAGAAAAGAAAGGGATAACACATATGTTGCTCCTCAGAGTGCAACATAATGAGAAAATACACACATTTTTAGAAAACATCCTTAAAAACATGGGTTGTTCTCCTCATAGGTCTTTCAAGGGTACCACACATTGAGCATGGAAATCCTCACAGAAAGAACAAGCTGTGTTTGGATGTTTTGGTTGTCCTTGAAAACCTTACAGAAATGGGGGAGCCAAAGGGAAGGCAAATGGTTAAAATATTTGCTTAGCAATGAGGTTATAATAAATACAGAAAATTATGTTTACATAAACACAGAACATTTTCAGCAAAATTTGTTCTGAGCAATTTCATCAGACACATCTACCAGATGGCTGTCAAATAATTGATTTTGTACCTTGGAAGCCAAATAAAAAGTGGAAATTCAGAATCTGAATCTTCTTCCCAAACAAATTATTAGAAATTTACTTAATTTGACATGTCATGTTCTGGCTAATACAAAATATTTAGTTTCAAGTATTTTCACAGAACATAAATATAAACATGTAGAGCAGCAGTAGTTCTCAGGACTGCTCTGGAGGAGACAGTTGCCCCTTTATTCAGTATCTCAAGAGCTGTGGCCCTTGCAAAGGGCATGAATTATCCAGATTCAACTCCATTTTCTGTCTCCATTGCTCACCTTTCAGAAAATTGACATAATCAGCACGTGTGGTCAAAGAACCACTCTCTGGTTATCTGCTGGTGCACTTTCATTTTGGACAAACATTTGTAGCCTCAGCCTTCCAGGGAGTTTCTCACACAACAGGTAGAGGCTCATTCCTGGACACTTTTCTGTGGTCTTTCTTTTGTAATACTGTGGAGTTGTGGTGCTAACCCAGGCTTTCCCACAGCCCAAGCACCCCACTCCCAGGCTGTCACACAAATCCAGTATCTGTCACATCTTTCTTTATCTTTGTGGTAAAAGCAGAGAAAGACCAGGATCTAGACAAAGATATCTACTGAATTTCAACTGGATTTATAAATAACACTGGGACAAATAATCCAAACACACTTTTCTCAAAACTTGTCTAGCTCCAATAATTTCTTTTCAAACTCTTGAGAAAGGAGTGCCTGTTTTATATACTTTGTGGGGCACTGGAAAACTCAGAGGATCCAAGAAGATGGATTATGGTCCAAAGGTTTAATTGTAATTGCACTGAATGTGTGCTGTATGCAATAGTCTGCATGAATATATGAGTTACATTAATGAGATATAAAAGATGTTCCTGGGCTGGGCTGGACAAGACAAATTGAATGTAAAATGTGTATTTAACTGACTGCCATTAAACATTTTTACACTTTAGATATACAAGGTTATACCTCCTGAAAAAATTATTCATATAAATTCACTGGAAAGACAGTGATCCTAGTCTCTAAAAACATGATGTCTGTATTCTTTGTCAGATTGGTTGTCTGTTAGCTACATTCAAATTTTTAAAAAAATGTGTAGAGAAGACAAATAAGGAAAGCTTTTAAGAGGTCCCTTGAAAAAGATGTAAGAAGGCATGCTGTCTCATGTGTTGATGCTGATGCACAAAAAGAATGCCTGGAAAAACCAATACAGTGCCAAGAATGCTGGCATAAGTAGATGAATGACCAGTGCCTTTGGGGCACTGATGTTTCATTACGTAAACACAAATAGACAAGACTATCACATGCACTCACATGTAGCAGGAATGAGGAAAAAATTCTAATACTTTCTTAAGGTCAAGGATCTAAGCCACGAGACTTTTTGAAATATGTTGGCAGATCACAAGATGAGTAGAAAAAAGGAGGACACACAACAGCTTTTATCTTCTTCGTTCCTCTTGGAAAAAATGAATCAACTAATGAAAACAAGTTGTGTTTTAGACCACACCAGAAATCACTGCAATCTTCTGCCACCAGTGTTAGGCAGGGGTTGAAACACAAACTCGGATCAAAAGCGATACCAAGACTTTCTATTTGGATGCAATAGTTTATAAAATGGCATCACTTAGTGCTGTATATTCACCACTGCTGACTAGTGGTGGCAGGAAGGAGAACTCCAACCACACCAGCTTCTGCTTTGTGTAGAACTCCAGGCTACTAACATTATACTTGTGACAAAATGCCAGCAGCCAAATTTCCAGTAAATGGGAACAACTCAGTCCACCAGCCAGCTAAAATACCTGCTCATCTATAAGCAGGGAAGCCAAGGGACTTGGCTGATTCTGCAAGAAGCTCAGCCAGATTCTGAGTCCATCAGGCAGTCACACCTTTAGCCAGGCAGCCAACTTGACAGGGTTCTGCCAAGAGCTTTCAAAGTACCAGTGTGTCTCCAGAGGGAAAATAATAATAATAAAAAAGTAGTTATGGAGTTGCCAGTGAAAAAGTGTTATTTTCTGGAAAATGTATTTTGGTGGAAAAAGTTGTAACCAAGTTAAGAAGCAATTCTGTTTGCGCTACTTAAGTAGTCTCCATTGTCTGAGGTCTGGAATCAATACAAAATATTGCTGATGCCAAAAGGGAGGTATGCACTGGAAATACGGTGCGTGATGATGAAGGACTGAGTGGTGAGGTTAGCAGTAGAAGGCCTCAAAAGGCTGGCCAAGACCTTGCTTAGAATACTTACCCTGCCCCTGCTGACAGCATTCAACTGAATAAGGAACTACTGTTCTTCATATTCTCATTACTAGTTATTTTACCCATGGGACCAGACCATTTGAGAAATTTTGCCTCTAAATTTGCATTCTGGCAGTTAAGAACAGCATTTGCTAATATTTACAAACCCATACAGCATATGTTTAGTAGGTTAGTTTAGTACACCAAGAATCACGTATGTCTGAGGTATAGCTGACTCCAGCCACTGTCCAGAAGTTGGATGTTCTATTTCTGTAAAACAGACCCTTTATTATTACTTATTTGGCTTGTGTACTTCTGTGTGTCCTACATTGACCCTCATTTGAGGTGAATTTTGAATAGAAATTTTCTCTTCTCATTTGTTTTCTTCACTAAATCTCATCCTAAATGTTCCTTTTCTGTTGCTTACATAACATGTCATAAAGACTTAATGGCTGTCACTAGAACCCTATGGGACCTGATAGTAAGAAATAAAAGAATAAAAAGATAGTGTGATGGACCACTTACAGGTCCTTGAGTACCTGGATGTACTCACAGTGACAGAAGCCAACAGGAATAGAGAGCAGAGATGAAGCACATTCTTTGCAACACAAATCACACAACCATGACAAGCTGGACAGTAAAACTCTGTGTTACTAAGAAACAGAAACCTTACCTTTAAAGAAAATCTTCAGTAGTGTGAAATATTATTCCTGCCCTCATCAGAATTCACATATCCTGCCACATATCCAAAGACCAGACAGTTTCAGTTCTCAGAGGGACTACAGCTGGTATTGGAACCTTTGATTTAGCCAAGGCAAACCTTGACAGTATCCCCATTTTCATATTTATATTATAGACATATTTTGCATTCCTCTAGCACCTTTTATCAGAGGGTTGATCTCCTTTACAGACAGCAATGAATTAACACTGGCAATGCAAGCAATGCCAATGTAAATTGGGATTTGTTTTCCTTGTTCTGTAGATAGGAAAGAATGAAGCTCAAAAATGATGCAACTATTATAAGAAGGCTTGGCAGACCCAGGCACAGAATCCAGATATCCAGATAACTGCTACCTGAGGCAGTGCCTTCACCTCACTATCATTGCCTTTTCACCTGCCCACTGTGCAACAGACATTCAAAGTGGACACAAATACAAAGGAAACCTTCACCTGCTTTTTAAAATGGATGCCTAAACTCATGGCTTCACAGCTAGACACCAAGTGTGATAAATGTCCAGGACATCTTCAGGCATGAGATTTCACTAGTTTCAGAAACTCAGTAACTAAGTAAGAATTAAGAGCCCTAGTTGTATCTGTGCATTAAAAAAAAAAAAAAAAATCCCTTTTCTTAATAGGCACTTCTTAGTGGCTGAGTGTGAAAGTATCACAGAAAAGAAAAAGATATTGTGAAAAGAAAAATAAACTGCTTTTTCTTCACTGTCAAATATGCTTATTTGACACATCATTGTAAGGAAGGCTGGTTTTATTACTAAATATTTGTCAAAGTTTCCAGAAAATATGTGCATGGATTAGACCCGACATTATATGGGTTTGAACATAGTAGCCCAATATCAACAGATACCAACAGAATATCAACAGAGCATCCTGTAGCACTCACCTTTTTCACCCTGTCCAGTGCCACTATCTCATTTCCAATTTACACCACCTGATACTCATATATAATGTCTATGCCAGTCACACCAATCACCTCTGTTTGAAAAGAGGTAGGAACATACCTGATCTTGTGTGACACTCAAATTCTACATGCACCAAGAACTTTGCTTGTGACACTGATCTTATCCTTCATGTAAGGCACACATGCAAACCAGCATTTCAGTGGAGATAAACTGAAGTGGCTATAACCTCAAACATATCTCCCTACCTGTCCCTTCAGTAATTCTGTGGTTCTGAGCACTGTCCTCTTTAAGAACACATTTGAGAATGTTAATGTTAGAGTTGCCTATATGAATCCACTGACTTGAATGTAATTTCAGATCTAGCCCATAATGTGTAGCTCCTTTGGGCAGAATGGTGTTGCTTTTCAGCTCCTGTTATTTCTTAAAATCGCACCTAAAGCAGAGTTCTCAAAACTCCAACTGGCTTTCTCTACAGGTACAGCTGCATCTGGTTTAAAAAAAAAAAAAAAAAAAAAAAAGCAAGGATTTAAAACTTCCTAGCTTAAACCAAGGTACTGTGAATAAAAGACCATCTTACTGTGCATGGAGCATTCTTTTGCTCTTGTAGACATCACTGCAGAGGTTGTCCCGGGAAAACCCATGACAATACTAGCAAAACTGTGTGATTGTCACTATTTGGCTGCTTGCTTTTTTTCTTTTTTATTTAACTGTTTTTCCTTCCTATTTGCCATAGCTAATAATCTGTTCTGCCATAACTTCAAACCATATGGACACTACCTGCAGAATGAGTCCACCCTTGTCAACTGTACCTCTTTACTGAGATCTGAGGGAGAGAAAAAGCCCTACCAGTATTAAAATACACAATGAAGGCAATTCACTCCTGCTTGAAGACCTTATTCTATAGAAACTGCTTTTTTATAGTACCAGTTTCCTTACTTTCCTATCTGAATGGGCTTTTTGACACTAAAATTACACTGTACTTCTTGTAAAAATCCATCTGTTTTGCTGATGTTATCCCTGATGGAAAAATTGTCCATAGACACCCCAATTGATTGCCATTCCTAACATAACTCTGTTGTGAGATTCAGGTGTTGGTGAGTGCACTGCTGTGTCATACATGTTTACTTGCACACAAAGTCCACCCTGAGAGCTGTTCAGGCCAAATTCACTAATTCAAAGCTTCTAGGACAAAGAAAGCAAGTTGTCTGCAGTTAGGTGCTTGACTTCCATCCACAAATACTTGATCTCTAGCTGTACTACTGTTTACTAGTTGTACTGGGTAAGAATGAAATTGTATATGGCCACTGATTCCTTGTCTTTTTGCTTTTTGGAAATCACTTTGATCCTAACATTTTCTCTGATCATTACTCTTCCTGCCTTGTTCTTCATGTTTTTACTCATAAGAACAGCATTGCTCTGTATGTTTTCACAGCAAGTGACCACCACCATCACTCTGGTCTGTTTCCAAGTCAGATTTCTGCTTTAGGCCACCCTGGACCCCTCAGTTTATTCTGCAGGTTTTCAAACCATAAACATTGCTCTGGCCACAGACATTCCCCATTGCTCTCAGTTTTGTCCTCAGTTCTCTTCCACAGCTATTGGACACTTGTTTCCCCATTCCTCTCCTCTCTAGCTCATAAAAGCAGTCATTTAACCTTTGCCACAACCAGCCCCAAACCACCCCCAGGGACAGGGCTGGGTGAAAGCCTCCCAGCGCAGCTCTCCCAAGGGAGGCAATAACCAGCAGGCAGTTTTTCCATGGAGCTAGACTCAGGCTGGTTACCACGTTACACTGGATGAAGTATCGCTAACTGGGATTTAGATTACGGGTCTCAAAGCCTGTCCCTGCAGTCTTTTAATTTCCTAAACTGCCACTGATCCCTGTTTTCCTACTATCTACAATGCCACAAGCTCTCAAGCAAACCTAAAGCAAGACAAAACCTGGAGTAAAAGCAAGTCCAAATCAGTGTCTCTAATTTACTCAAGGCCGAGGATGCCTCAGTTACCCATTGCCAGGGGGAGCTTTCTGAAAGGCAATTGTCCCTCAGCAGTGTCTCTCAACAGACAGCACCTGTGCAGGTAGCAGAGCTCAGGCAGCTAAAATAGCCCATCTTTGGAACAGTGAGGTGAGGAAGGCAGGTCAGCATCAGCTTAACAGGCACAGAGCCATCTCCTTCTGCCTTGCAGAGAACCATACACACTAACGACACAGTTCCTGGGCACAGGAAAGCAACAGGGAAAAATAACAACATATTTTTCTCCTGATGCTTCACTTTATGGAGTATTTTATGATTTTTCCACCTTTCCTTATCTCTGTTCTTTCCTTCAGGTATCACTGTTTATCTTTGAGGAAAATGTTTCCTAAATAGTCACTGTCTTGCTCATTCTTATTAATGAGTACATCAGGTGCTTTTGATTTTAAATTGTGAAATATCTTCCCTAAAAGTATGTTTGAAGTTCATAGTCATAACATGGAAATATTTCCAGACACTGACAAAGACAATATATATGCCTGATTTCAACCCTGTTACAAGCACAGTCTTTCTGTGCTATCAGTCTGAAATGGGCTTAAAAGCCCAGAGAAGTATAAATGCACTTTGGAAGATGAACTCCAGGATAGGATACTCAGTGTAGCTGGCAATGAAGGTGTGTAATAAGTTAATACTACTCCAGCCTCACCATTGTTAATGTCCAAAGGGGCAAGTAGCAGTTAGTTAGCTGTGTTAGTTAATCATGACCCTGGGTCATGCATATGGCAAAGGTGTTTTGTTACCTCATAGGGAGGGCTTGAGGCTTGATATTTGAGTTCTTTTTGTGGAAGGCCATTGAAGCACTAATTCAATGTGTTGGCTGAAGGTCCCTAGCTGTGCAATGGGTGGTAGGGACAAGATATATATGTTATATTATTTCTATCTTGCAAGGCAAGGTTGCAGAGCTTTTCATGGACTTAAGCAGTATAGACAGTACTGGTCAGGACCCTGCCATTTCTAACACACAATCAGAAGCTCAAACTGTAAACGATCTTTACACAAATCTGGAACTGTGCAGAATACCTCCAGATTTTCTACTCCCTGTTTTTCCATTTCTTAGTGCTTTGCACTTCATAAAGATTGGATTCCTTCTAGCCAAAGTAGGGCAAAGACATTCTTGGATAGATACCTATAAATATGCTTGTCTCCTCAGAATGACTATGTTTGGGCTTTTGGTTCTGCAACACATATTTTAATTTCACTTATCCTAGGGCACATGTGCAGTAAATAATGGAGCAGTACAGAGATTCCTCATTTAGCATCTTTAGATGACTCTGTGTGGAGGTGAAATGTTCAAGACACTTGCTGAGGTCCACAAGCAATATAGGTGAGTAACATACTGACTGGTAAACCCTGCCACTTCACAAGTCTAATTGCAATCATTTGGAATTTAATCTCCTGGTCTAGAGTGCATCTGAGGTCCCTTGTGAACGATTACATGTTTGCAAATAACATCCCTGGGACCTGGGCCCAGAGCTGGATGAAGCAAGAGGCCACAAGTCAACTATCCCACACTGCTAAGCACTGTGCAGAGCAAGGAAGCCATTCCCAGCATCTCACTGCAGATGCAGGAGCAAGGCAGGACAGAGCCAGGCTGGCAGGCCAGGGGTCTGGGCTGGGGGGTCAAGGTGGGAATGTGGAGGAGATGGAGCCTGACTGTAGAAGTGGAGAAACCATGAGCATATCAGCGATGTGGGGCGACATGGTGGAAGAGATTGCTGGGGGCTCAGAGTGAATCCTGGGGAAAACACAGTCTGAGCAGGAATAATTCCCTCTCTGTCTGCATGTGTCCAGATGTGTCTTGGCTGAATGCCCTCCAGCAGCAGCCCCAAGCAACAACAGCTCCCACAGCTCCCTGCCCCATGACACAGACACCAACCCAGGGTAACTGCACTGAAAACAGTGGTCTTAAATGCAGACACCTGGGGCAAAGTTTAATCCCTACTGTTCTATTACTAGTACATGTTTTTTATTTGTCTGCAGCCTTCCTTCACTCAGGCATGTCCTGGGTACAGGCTGCTTACCTACAAGGAATCTGAAGCATTTAGTGGCGTGCCAGCACTGGGGCAGTTACTGCTGTGCTGGAGCTGTCCTTGGCTCTGGGCTCTGATGTGATATCCTGTCTCAACAGTTGCCAGTGCTCTGGTCTTCCCATCCTCTTGAGCCATCTGAATTTGCAATATTCATTTGAGGGTGAGCTGAGGCCACATCAGTTTGTGTCAGTTTGAAAAGACCTGGGTGAATCATATGCACTGCAAGATTCCCCTAGTTTCATCCACTAAATAGTAAAGGGTTTTATGTGACAGCATAATTACAGCCTGAAAAACTCAATTTAACTTGAGAAGTGAATTTATGTCTATATGATTCAACCAATGTGCAGCTTTGACAGATGAGCACCAGCAAAAATCACTGCTGTAGGTCAAGACTGCAGCTCCAATTACTCCCTTTGCTCTCAACTGACTTGTCCAATAAGAAGAAAGCTGTGATGGGGTTTTACTTATTCCCCCTCCTTCCCCATGTGAAGAGGAACATAATCACCATTCAGATACTTCATGTATCATTTTTTATCTCCAGTTAACTTTGTGTGACTTGAATAATTCAGCACTGTAAACTGAAAAGACACTTTTTTACTATTAAAAAAATGTAACTTGGGCAGTATATATTCTAGTTTAGGGAGGGGTCCCTTTCTTCTTTGTGTAAGCTCTCTAACAGAATTATATTTATGCCATGAAGTGCATGAACATCCAATACAGTGAGGCTCAAGGACAAACTGCACAAACACTGTAAATTTGATCTGCACAAAACTGCTGGAAGTTTCTTTGGGCTTTCTTGTCAGACAGTCCAGGCAGGGCTGTACTACTGGGCACCTGGAAGGAGAGAACACATCTGGGAAGACATGGAAGTATGGAATTCCTAAAAGGAGGTATCCAAGTTAAGTGTGTATACTGTGTTAGCAAGTCTCCAGAGAAGAACTGAGTGTGCCAATATTCCTTCCCTGCCCCAACTGCATAATAACAGCCAACCTCTGTGTTCCCTCTGGACATCTGCATGAGGAAATGGCACCTATTTTTTCATTAGCTAATTACATTATGCTAATGAGAGAAATATATACCATGTAGGCAAACACTTAGGCAAATCTTTATCTACACTTAAATTAGCCACTAATGTTCTGAAATAGGAGTATCTACATGACCTCTTACACTGTTTAAAATCTCCTCAAGTTAAGTTATTAGAGCAGCTTTCCCTTGCAGAGAAACCATGAGTTCCCTGTTACAGTGTAGATTAGTTGCTTTGCAGAGTCTTTCATTATCACTGGTTTGATATTTTTCCTTTTTCCAGAGCCTGAAAATGGTTTTTCCCCCCCAATTTAGATTTTAAGCTCTTTGGGGCAGAAATAATGTTTGTGTGTATTTGTACAGCAGACTTGGGTCTTGCTGTGTTTGTAAATTGTGTTTGTAAACATTACCACAATATAAATAGTACATTAATTATTAATTATAGTGTTGATACATTACTATGTCTTAATTGGTGTCACTGTTTATGAGTCTGTCTCATCACAGAGGTTAGATTAAGACATTTCCATAATCAAAACATTTGTCTGAAGTAATGGTTGCCCCACATCCTCCTGGAACAGATTCAGAAACAGAGAGTGACATAGCATTGTAAACTTCATGCCTAAGGTAGCATCCATATCAAATATTGACATATTTTGAGACGCTTCAGAAGATTAAAAATTATTAACTAAAGTAAGGGCATTAAGTATATGCATCTACACACAATTTGATGCACATGAGAGTCTCAGACTGCTTTGCAAACCTTATTTCACTACCTATGATGTACAGAAATATCATAATCTCAATTTAACTCCAGGATAAACTAGCCTGTTTGGTCAGCATGTTCACAAAATACAAGAAAATAAGTAAACTTGTGTGATTGATGTGTATAAGGAATGGATAAATACTGGACTCCACAAATTAAGTGCAGATACATTCCAATTTCTTGTATTAGCCAATGCCTAAAACACTGTCACTGTTCACTGTTACTCGACCTGAATTGATTTGATTGCCAAGGTCATGGTGGAAATCTGTGACAAAACAAAAAATAGAAACCAGATCTCCTAACTCTCACTAAATTAATTTCTTAATTACAGCAACTGACAGCACAATCCATAACAGCATTTAACCACATGAAGTGCAATTTAAGACAATTTCCCAACTACTTGAGGCAAAAAACTCAAATCTCATCTAAACTGCCTAAGGACACATAGCTTGGACTGAGAAGCTGAGTTTCACTCTTGTATCCATAGAATAGATCAGCAACACAAAGTGTTGTCAACCATGGCATAGGAGATGCAGGGGCTTCCTGAGTCCCCAGACCCTGTGGTGACGTTCTGTGTCTCTCTTGTCTCATTGATCCTTGTTGTGCAGTCCTGACCCCTTATCCTCCAAAGGAGAGTAGGAGTGTCCACCAGGAATGGCCAATGCCTGGCTGTGCTGCAGAGAGGGAGCCCTGGGTTCAATGCCCCTGGGGCTGAGGAGGGCCACTGGAATGGGCTGTTCTTCCACCTTGTTTGCCCTCATTCAGCTGCATGACTGAGATGTCGATGCTCACGGGCTGGTTTCGGTTTCTGCCTCACCAAAGCACCTACCTCAATTCATGAGTTAAACTATTTTATGGAGGCTAGAGGGAGAACTTCAAACACAAACCTTTCTTCAGCATGTCCTGTTGCCTGGCTCAGTGCCCTGAATATTGAATTGCTTGATGTCAACATCAGGTTTAAACATCTGCCCCTGCCTGCTTGTTGTGTGGGGCTCCCCACTTAGCACCAGGGAACCTCTCTGGAGGTGGGCACACACAATGTAGGAACTGAATATCACAGTCCTCTGAACCTTTTCAGAGAGGCCCTTCTGAGATAGTTCAGAAACCAAACACTATTTCAGGTGCCCCCAATCCTGCTTTGATATAGGCCATCTAGGAAGGATTTAAAAACCCAGGGAAAATAAAACACTTAACCAACAGGCAAAGCAGAAGTCACTGTGGAAGAAACAGCTGCATTAGCAATCATGGATTTGGAAAATCCTAATTCATCTTATTATTACTTGCACATTAAAGCTATCTGCAAATGATGCCTCAGTGCCTTATTTTCTCCTCTGCAAAAGGAAGAAGAGCGTCCTACAGGAGTGCTATGAGCTTAAACTGAAGTGTGGAGATAGAATGGGAGCAAAGGTCTAATACAGAAGTGATAGTCAAGTTACAAGTTGTTAAGTTACAAGAACTACTCACATGCATAGCGAGAAATGACTGTGAGCAAACTGTGAACAACGTCCACCTTGGGTGGGGCTTTTTCATTTGTCCAGGCATTGCCATGTTGCAGCTGCTTCCCTGCTTCTGGGAACACAGATATCGGTAGTAAATTCTTTGAGCTTTACTGGGAATAAGGATCCTCACTCTTGTGCCTGCCTGAGCTTTTCCTTTCTGACCATCCTGATTAAATGCCAGTATTTGAGTCCCAGTTTTACATGTCTTCACATGTAAACCACAGTTCTGACCCACAAGACTCTGAGGTTGCCTCCTGAGGCAGAGCAGAGAGGTCCAGACTTTGTTAGGAACAGCCATTTCACAGGTGACTGTCAAAACCTCAGCAGAACATTAGGATCTGTTTTCTTTTGCACCCTTATCAGGGTTCCCAAGTCTCTTGATTCAAGGGTATCCCTTATCACAGTTCCCTTATCACAGTTCCCAAGTCTCTTGATTCAAGGGTAAGAGCAATGGCATTGTTTGTTCACTATTATAAATAACCCCCATCATTCAGCAATGGGTTTGTGTCCTCAGATGAGATCAGGTGCAGCTATATGTCTGGAAGGGAGATGCCTAAAATGTTAGATGTCAGACAACTGGTGAAAGAAACAAATTAAATAGAGGGAGGGGAATAGTGGAACAACAGTGACACTTTTCAGCTGGACAGTTAAGAGAAAGAGAATGTCCAAGTACTTTTCTACTACTTTACAAGCTTGTATTTGGTGGATTATGTTATAGAAACAAGCTTCTGGGAAAGGTGTAGTAGGAGAGACAGCAGTATTATACTCACAGAATGGGAGGTGGAAAAGAAAACAGAAAGGGGTGAGAGAGAGAGAGAGACTTTGTTCATGGCCGAGGCCATTGGCTTGCCCTTACTGCTCATTAAGAGGAAGTCACTGAACTTTTCTTTAGAAGCAATCATCCCTTTTATAGGGGTGTCTCAAATTCACATGCTTATCATATTCTACAAATGCACTAGAAGATAATTAACCAACTCTAATAACCTTCTGCACAGTCAAATATTCTTTTTCAAAACCCAGTTGGGTGAAGGTCACCATTTCTGAAAAATTAACTGTTTGATCTAATAAGAACCTGCATCACCCTCATTTGAACCCCTCAGCTGAACTTAAGTGACCCTCAGACATTATTTATCTATCATTTATATAAAAGTCAATTTTATCCTGTTGTTTCTAGTACCTTACTCCAATTAAGCTCTTTTGTAGCATTATTTTCTAGTATTCACTTTATTCCCCCAGATAAATCTAAAACATTTTCTCTTTTTCTGCCACTACAAAGTTGGAACGTTTAGCATTCAAGTTCTGGAAAAATAGGTTGATAATTCTTGTTATTATTGGAAATCACAATGACATTACAGTAGCAGTAGAGCAGCAGTAGCATGCTGGGTGCCCAAGAGAAAATTCCTACTGCTGAGGGGAATAGAATACACTAAAAATCAGTGTGCTATGTTGTGCAATCTTATTTCACATGGTCTTATTTGCCAGTCACTACAGAGAGATTGCATGAAATGGGAAAAGTGCACGATTTTACAACTTCAAGGAAATAGAAGATTTACATAAATGGGAAGAAATTGAAAGACCAGAATAGCACAGGCAGAAAAGAACTGTATGGAGAGGGAGAGAAGACAAGGATTAGGTGTATAGGAATAACATATTAAAGCTGTTCACACTTGTATTCTTCACCTGAGCTGCTGCTGGACAGTACAGACCTCTCTGATACAAACCTGGATGGAAATCCTAACTAGTTGTCCCTGTCAGGAGCCCTGAAAGCCAGACACACAGAAAAGATATGGGGGGCCAAAATCTTACTTGAACTAGGGATGTACTTGCACGGGCTGCAGTACAAGTGTGCAGCTCCAAGTCCTGAAGTCATACAATAGTTCTCCCATCCAGTGCACGTCACTGTTTCTTTAAGAGAATCCATATCAGCAACCCCAAATGTTTCAGCCCCCATTTCTATAAATAACAGAAGAATCACTTGGAGAACATATAGCCTCCTTTATATTTAACTAGTTGCCATAGCATCTCTCCTGTGATAGCTGTGGCTTCCTGAAGGATTTCTAACCCTTTTCAACCACGTTTCTCTCTTCCCTTAGAGAAAAGGAGCAAGGATGGAAAATTAATCTTCAAATAGTTTTCTTGAAGCATAGCTAAGATTATGTGATGAAGTCCCAGGTCTTTTTAGAAAGAATTAAGTTAGAAAAATAGAAGTTTCTGAGCACTAGAAAGGAAGAATGAAAGTACAAGTTCAGGCAACCTTTCCCCTGCCTGGCTGGTGCACCCCGGCTCCGGGAATCGCTCCCACACCGAAGGGTGGCTTTGAACTCTGCAGGGGGGTGGCTGCATCTGCCCTGCAGCCAAATTCCTGACGCACCTCACTCCCAGAACACCAGATCACTCACGTTTGATAAGCCCTTTGCTCCTCTCCCCCTTTGTAGTCTCTCTGCCTTTTTGTGTTTGACACATCCAGCCCTACACTCACCTGCCACTGAGCCTGTGCTCAAAGAGCTGCCGGCGTCCTTACTCAGGGGACCGATCAATGCAGCGCTTCAATGAGGGGTGCAGAGCTCTCCAAGCTACAGGAAACCCTCTTTTGTTCAAATGAAGGGCCGGGCAAGGAATTTTTTCCTCCATTCACAGGTGCGAATGGTCCATCCACATCAGCTTTTAACATGAATCAGCTTTGCTGAACTGCTGTGACTAATCCTTCTGGCTAATCACGCCTTACACAGGCAAGGTAGCTGGATGATTTGCACATCATTCCAGTGCTATTGACAGGGAAGGGCGAGTGTCAAGGTTTCAGATATGTCCTTTAATCCTTTCCCATATTTTCAGATGTAGGTGCTAGAACTGAAGCTGACTTGAAAGGCATGAAATACCAGGGGACAGTTTTAACTCTGCATTAATGATGCTTTTTCTCAGTGACTATAAGATCTGTCAATGAATTTAGGAACATCCCCGACGTGGGAGCGTCTCCCACTCTGGAAGTACTAAAATGAGGCAGAAAGCTGAGATGGGAGATGTTAAATCATCAAAGCTTCGTCCTTGTGATTGCAAGGATTAAAAGAAAGAATTCAGAATGCCTTCGAGCTAGATGTACACAGAAATTCGAGTTAACAAGGTTTGAGGCTAAGAGATATTATTTTTCTACTATTATCTTTTTAATAAAAAAACTAATTCCCAATACATCTGTGGCAAACCATTTCTCAGCACTATTGCCTGGAAAAGAGTGTTCAATCATTTGCCTCATAAAAGTATGCATCAGTTTTATATAAAAAATGTTTTTATGTGTTTCATGATTCAAAAGGTGAAATACAAAAGAGGATTAAAGGTACTGCATTTCTGGCAGTCCACTATTTTAGAGTTCACTCTGCTTTAGAAGAAATGGCTCTTAAGGCATAGGAATGGCAGTTTTGGTTTCCTCTGTAGTAGGTCAATGCGCACTTTGGAAGTTCTGTGAGCTACAGAAGTAAGTAAAGTCAGCTGCTCCGAAAAATAAAACCAGCCTTACGTTCTGCTGTGTATCCATCACCTGGCTGCTTGTTGTAGGCCTCTTTCCTGTGAGTCACTACGAGCAGGACAGTTTGCTCAGCTGAATGATCTACCTGAGCTCAGGCTGTTGTGAGCAATGTGTGTTATAAATGAAGTTACAGGCAACGTGATGCAACTGGATATTTGCATACCACTGGGGTATAAACATGCTCTACAAATACAGAAAAGCAAACTTGACATGGTGTTTTCCCTGCGGTCACGTTTGTTATTTACAATAGCAGGTGTCAGCCTCTTGAACAACTAAGTTACCAAGTGAGTTTAGAAATGGCTTCTATTTATTTATTTGTGTCTGTCAGGGATGCAGGTAGTATTGAGAAGTACCTACCATTAAAGGGCACTCATCAACACTGCCATTTCCAAGGGAAGCCTGCCACAGACAGTAATACCCCTGGTAAGCTGTGCTCCTCACATTTCAGTTCTTTTTTTAAAAGAACATTTAAGTCCGCATTTGTCTTCTGGCTTTTGTGGGCATGTAACAAACAGGGGAAGAAAAATCTATGATTGTCATGTGGAAATTGCTAAGGAAGTAATAGAAGTATGCTCTCAGTAAACATATGAGTTTGAGGTTAGAGCAAAAGACCAGGAGCTAGGCTTCCAGGGCTTGTTCTCTGGTCCGCTATTAGTGCTGAGCATCCTTGGATGAGCCCCCTGCCAAGCTCCTGGGGTGAGCCCCTGAAAGCACTGCCCTACATTTACATCCTCCTCTCTTCCTCCACTGAGGGTGCATTCCAGTCTGAGACATGGAATGGATTATTCCTTATATAGACTATGAGATCCACTGAGGAAAAGGACTAAACAAATTAAGCATATGGATAGAACAGAAATATGTGCATGTCCACATGACTTTGACTCTTTGCCCACTCCCTCTCCAAAACAATGAAGAAGCAACACTGACAACAGACCCCTATAGGCACTAAAACCATTCAAGACAACTCTGAACACACTACAGGGTTATCAGAACTCACAACTTCTTTCCTATTTATCATGTTACAAAAGAGAATTACATTTTAAAGTCCTGCAGAGAGTTGGTCAGCAACAGTTCTTCAAAAGATTAAATTCTAACATATCGTCATATCATAAAATATATCTTAATATTATAAAGGCTGTCTATGGATTTCATTTTAAGGACACCTGTGCTAGTATCAAAACAGAAAGTACAGCTGTTTTCCCAACTTTCTCCATTGTAAGTGGAAGACAATAGGACTGCTACAAACTTTTCATCTGAGATACTGGGGTGTGTCTGGATGGCAGGGAATTCAAAACTTTTTCAGAGCCAGGTTGGTCCAGATTTTGTTCAGTCAAACTTAAAAAAAAAAAAAGAAAGGAAGAAAGTGAAAAAACCAATTGTCTGTTTGACTATTTTGAATTACAGTACCTGTCTTCATCTTTGCTCCCCAGCTAAGATAAGGAACTATTGTCCTGCAGAAATAATTCCCTACCAGGTTGGATCTACACTGGGAAAAACTCGAATTTCTCTTTTCCAAATACATTTTTATAATATATCATTACATTATAGAAAGAGTTCCATAGGCTTAAGTAGGAGACAAATTGATTGCACTAAGACGAATTTTTTCAGCCGGATTTTACAGAAGTTGAACAAGGGAATTGCTATAATCTCTTCTGTGATAAATATCTATTAATTCATAAGCATGAATTCCTCAAAACGTATTATGAAACACTTTACAGCACTAAACATTTAAATCCAAAGAAAGATTAAGCTTTTTGTAGATGAAGTGGGCAGACAGTGCTTCAAGCATCAAAGGGTCCACAACTTTCCAACCTATTAGCTGGAGCCCAAATCCTTCGTGAAAAAGTCAAAAGGGAATAAATGTGGGCTTCCTAATATCTCACAAAGAGATGGTGGCATCTCTTCACAAACTGTGCCTGACATCTGTCCCTCTTCTTCCAGGTTTCCTCCTGTGCTATTTTGTTAGACCATGCACTAGTTTCCAAGTAATGATCTGCCTCTCATAGCACTGTGATCAATGCTTGGGTTGTCAATTGTTACTTCAATGATATATAAATTAATTGTACTGATTTTGTGTGGGCAGTGCAGGCACACCTGAACTGGCAAAGACCGACCATCAGTGTGCTTTCCACTGACAGCACATTGATCACAGACCACACAGCCTACCTGACACTGTCAGTTTGGACTCTGCTCATTCCCAGTGAGCTCAAGCTGAAAGCAGTCCACTGAAAGCAATAAAATTTGCAGGCTTGCTTTGGGTTCTGTAGTCAATGGCTTCATCTCCGTGGCTTCACTCATGACCAAATTTTAATTTATCTCATAAAGCACAGTGGTTTCCCAACTGTAGTGTAAATTCCATGTAGCAGTTTTAGAAAGCTTTACAGAGTAGCTTTCACTTTTATATCTTTCAGATCCTTCTTCATTCCCAAAACAGAGAAAAGATGTCAATTATCTTCTTTCATTAGAAGCAAGACAGAGCCTGTGACTAGCCTGCTCTGGTAGATGGTAGGAGTTAAAGCAGGTCTTCATTTCCTACCAAGGCTAACATGATTCCTGAAGTGATGGTGCTGTGTGGGGAAGGGCACTGCTAAGAACTCCACAATGGCAGGGGCATTTTTAGGAATGCAGGAATCTGGAACACAGGAGAAACTTTGGATTTTTACTACAAATGTGCAATTATCAGATGTGAATGCCATCCATATCTGAATAAGGTATATATTGCCTGCATTTCAAAATACCTATAAAACTTTTTTCCTTTTGTTTCAAAATGCCTACAAACCCTCCTTCTGTCCCTCCATGTCTGTGCTGGGCTGGGTCAATATGCTGCTGTCCCCACAGCTTTGGGCTGTGTCTGACATGGGGCTGGGACTGCCAGACCTCTTTCAGAGCTCCAGGACTGGGAGCCAGCAGAGAAGTGTCTGGCAGTGACGGCACAGCATTCAGCTGTGCAACACTCCTACCTTCCTAATGCATTTCACACTCAGCAGATTGAATTGCTTTGGTCTTCTCATTTCTTTTTCTTCCAGCAAACAAAACTTCCCCCCCTCCTTTTCCTTGACAAAGAGTTTTGCCATATGCTCTAAATCAATTGCAACCTTTCTGATGCTTTGTTACCGCCCACATCTTGGGCTGCATTCAAAAAATGAAGAAAAAGCAGCCTAAGCTTTTCTGTTTCTGCTCCAACCAAACTAAAATTGAAACATTCTGTTCATTAATTCAAGGGTTAATGTGTCTTATCACTCCTTTCTTACTCTGAATTATCTAGAACCCAGCCATTTCTCTGCTGTAACTGACATACCTGTCTGACATATTTTTGTCTTTCTGCATGGATAGTTGTCATGAAAAGAATTTGCTCATAGTCATTCACCAATCAACATTAACTGTTGACTTAAGTTTTACTTCCCCAATTATCTTAATTTGATTTAATGCTGCACTTCATGCAGTTCTGTCCCTTCCTCTGTGCTGGCACTACACATGATGTGCTGCATCCACATGGACAGCCAGGCCAGTCAGCTGAACAAGAAGAAACAGAAGCTTTTTATTGATAAAACTCATTTTTGAGCAGGAGCAGCTCCCACATGAGCATCATTGGGCCCACAGAACAGGCAGAGGTGGGGCTGCCCTCTGCTTCCAGCAGCAGTGGGATCCGAGATCAGTTTCAGCTTCTGCCTGAATGTGGCAAATAGCTTTCAGCTGACATTATTGTAGGTGTTACTTAGGGCATAAGGCTTCCATATCCCATACTAAGGCCTAGCGAGGACACATTTACAGCAGTAGGACAGTCATACATTCACATATTATGAACCACCTATTAATTGCACCGACAAAGGCACTCTGTTTGGGAAATAATTGAGTAAGCCCCTTGGATATCTGCTGGCACAGCACATATTGGTGAGGAATCATGGCTCTTTCCTTCCCACAGAGGATAAAACTAAACCCACAGAAATCTGCAAGGTCCTTCAGGATGTGATTTACTTAGAGGGATAGGAATAAGAAGGGAAATATTCAGGTCATGAAAATGTGATTGCTTGGGCTTGGCCCAAGATTTCTGTTACCCCGCTTTGCTCCCTCCAAGGGCATAGGCCACTGGGGAGGTCACTCTGTACCAGGGGATGGGGAGAAGCAATGTCAATGCAGTCTCTCATACTCTGTGTCCAGCCCTGGGGTACCATGAGCACTGCTGTGTACTCCCCAGCCAAAATGTGTTTTACAGGTACCTGGCTGCTACTTTTGAGATGGGTTTCACTGAAACCTTCCAGTTATTTGATATGTTTGGGTTTTTTCTGTCCCTTTTTTTTTTCCAGTGCAGTTGTTCTGGGAATAGAGAGCAGCATTTCAAGATCTGTATTAATATTTTATCAGATATTTGCTACGAATTTATTTTGTTTCAATTAAACTACTTGAATCTGCTAATGAAAATTTTCATGGAAAGCAAAAGGGAAGGTATGCAAGCTCAGAGGAAAGAATGAAAGATGAAATCACACCTCTGCTCATACAGATGCAATTAAAACAGAATTAGAAAAATCAGTGGAAAAATTAAAACAAAAAGGAAAATTAATACTTTGGGTCTTCTAGTTTATTTAAACCAGCTAATTAGTTTATACACATTAGGTACAACTCCATTAGGGAGATTGTCAGTATAACTATCCTGGTTATATTCATAATTATATTAATATATTATTTAATTATTATATAATTATATTCATGGATAAAATAAATTTAAATGTTTAAATGAAAGGCTAAAGCATATTTTTTCCTGTACTACTCCAGGTTTATTTTTACACTGTAAGAGCATATGCAGCCAAAGTAACCTTAGTTCAATTTACATCATGTGATAGAAAGCTGTCACTGTCACGTTTTAAATCACAGTAGCTTGTTTAATAGCCTTAGGTAAAACAGATTAAATACTTTCCTTATGTTAGTCCTTGAAGACAGCATAGCAATATTATATGACTGCAAACAGAAGAAAATAGCTCTTCCAAGAGGAAGGAAAATGTGAGCCATTCACTGGAAAATTTGAGAAAAGATGAGTATGGCAGACAAAACTCAGGAGGAGATGGGTATTTTCTCCACCTCTTCTCTCTCAACATCCATCTTAACCCAGTAGCTCCCATGGAGCTAAAGCCTACAAAACAGACTCTGATTATCTTTCTCTCTTTCTCTGGAGTGTTAGGAGTTAAGTTCTTGAAGCTGGTACAGTACCTTTGCTCTGGAGACACAGGACCCATAGAAGTATTATCACTTCAAAGAGATCAGCAGCTCAAAAAAAGGATGAGCTGAAATGACGTGATGCTCTCAGGTGAATCTGCACTCATCTGAGTGAGCAAAGGCAGATGTTATTCAGACTCATCACAGATTATTACATTTATAAGGCACAAGGCCCTGAGTAGCCAGGCTCTTCAGTTCAGTGTTTGTTTCCAATGGCTGTTTCCATAAGTTTGCCATTTACAGAAGGTAAAGCACTATTCAACCCAAATGCATGAGGAGTAACTCATTCCAACAGCTCAGTCTCCTACCGGCTTTGCTCCACAAATGTCTCAATGTTCTTAATGTCACTACACCCTTAAAGCAATTTACACGTTGTAATTACAGACAAGTAATTACATTGCACAAGTGTAAAGAGGGAGCTACACCAGCACAGATTCACAATTTTCTAGATTAAGATTTAGACATTTTGGTCTATCCTAAACAGGTTATGAATACTTCAACCAGACACTCAATATATTGGTTTTTTACCAGACAAATGTTTAGGCCTTAAATAAAGCTGCCTGACACCACTATAAACTTTAGTGTTTCTCAAGCCAAAATCAACTGTGCAGTTGATATCTTTATATTTGTGATAAAGTGTGGGGAAAGGTTGCTTGCCTTGACTATACAAATACAGTAAAGGCTGCAAAGCTTCCTATTACTAAGAAGCTCTTGCTCATTGAACTGTCTTTTCCTCAATGCAATGCTTGTTATCCTGGTAAGATTTTTTTGCTTCAGTGAAGATAAGGTTTTATCATCCATCTCGAGTGCCAAATGTCGGGGGCAATTGCAATTAACCCTTTGCTGGCTGAAAGCAGCTGCAGGGTGTGTCCCTTCAATTTCCAATTTTTCATAAGCATCAAAGCTGGATAAGAAAAATGGGGCTCTTTGCCTGTAAGCAATAACAAACATGAAGGAGGAATGCTGTTTATTTGGTGCAGCTGGAAAGAATGAAGATGATCATCTTCCTTTATCCCTTTCAGGAATTCAGACTGCTGTTAGGTAACAAGAAAACTATGCTAATAATTTTCCACGTAAGTAAGCAAGCATTTCACCAGTGATGCTGCAATGGGCTTCTCTACTGCTGCCAAGTTGCACAGGTAATGAATAAAGCTTGTACAGTGATTCCAGATCCACAGACAAGCTTTTTGCCTAACTACACTGATGGCTTTTTTTTTTTTTTTTTGTTTAACAGAAATAACATAGCAGATATGTTTTAGCTTTAAAACAAGATCCATTACTAGGCTATATTCCTACTCTTGCTTAGACTACAGTCCTTTTTACACCATTAGATGCAAACCTTGAGTTTCTTGCCTCTAGGATGTGATTCCCAGAAGTAATGTTTTCAGGTTCTTTACTCATCTCTGGACCTGGAGACCCCGGGCTGGGAGCTGCTCCCAGTGTCAGGGCAGCTGGACATTGGAAGCAGCACTGTGCAGGGACACGAGGGTGTCTCTGGACAGGCAGGTGAGGTGGTCCCAGGGCTGCTCCTCCTGCTCTCCCAGGACACCAGCCAGTTCTGGCACAGAGGTGACAGCCTTAGTGTGGAGCTCAGATGCCTGCTCTCAGCAAGGCCTGTTTGCTCAGGGGCAGGACCAGGCTAACACGACTGCTCTGTTTCTGGTTTAGGTCTGGCAGCCAGGAGGGGCCATGGGGACAGCAGATGTGTGGATGTCTGCACTGGAATGAAGCTTCAGTTTCATGGCCAGTAATAAAGGATTCCATTTCAGACGGACCTGGGAAGACTGACAAAGATATTTTGGGTTGGGGCAGACAGTGACTTTACTTCTACCCGCAACATGAAGACTGTGAGTATGGAAAAGCAGTGGTGTGGGGCGATGCAGCCACTAGACCAATCCATGAGCGAGTCATACGGGCAGCACTGTCAGGAGACTGAGCATGGAAGGGAGAGTTTCACTGTGAGTTATGGGAGTGCCAGTGGAGTTTCCAAAGGGATTTTAATGGTGGTCCTGAAGAAAAGAACCATTGTAGGCAGGAAAAAGTGCTAATCATGACATGTGTTTTTGTCATGCCAGAAGATAAAACAGCAATTAAGTTTCAGGAACCCAAGATATCTCTTATATATTGTGAAAGGCTAAGGATGTAAGAGAAAAACCACAAGGGGAAAAGTTGGTGGACTCTCTTATTCCATTTAACATGCAAAAAAGGCCTCCTTTGTGGATAACGACCTTGGTTCAATACCTCTGTATCTCCAGACAATGCTGCTCCAAAAAACTCCACATGCCATCTGCCCCACACCCCATCATGGGCCACAGAACATTCTACCATACTCCACAACAAACTTCTGTATGGAAGACTACAACAGAAACTGTGCCATAGGAAGGCATCAGGGTATCTAAGAGAGTTCCCAGTTCCTGCATCATTGCCCTGTAAAGGATATACTGGATAATATGCAGAAGATGTAGGAGTGTGGCCCTACATTACAGGAAAAGATAAAATAAATAGGCAGATAGATAATTGGTTAGTTAGTTAGTTAGTTAGTTAGTTAGTTCTTGGCAGGTTGATCCAAGGGAATGTTCTTTCCATACTCCATGTTTGGCAATGAACAGATCTTAGTCAGGTGCTGGGGGGGCATTTGGCTTTTCCAGTGCCAGTATTACTGGGAGTAATGGGGCATGCCAGTGGCCATCTGGCCAAACTGGGGGGTGCCAGGAGAAGCAGAGACTTCCCACAGCCAAGTGATAGGAACGGGGAAGATTCTGAAATGGCAAAACAGAGTTGTTAAACATATCTCTGACATACAGGGAGACCTCAGGGCAAATGCAGTATTTTCCATCATCTGCAGACTTTTGAGCCATTTGAAACAGGATACACCTTATTTTCTGCCTAGAGCTGTTTGGCAAAATGGGACACTGTTTTTAGTGCTACTGTAACACAACTCTGTATCATGGCACAGCTCTTAAAACAAGGCATGTTTTTCCCCGGGACCTTTGCCTGACAGACAGTCTCACTATCACAGGGATAGCCCACATCTTTTCCTTATCTCTCCTGAGTCAGCAGGGCCGGCCAGTAATTCAGCACTGACCCCACCTTCAGCTGGGCCTGGGTGTTGTTTCAGTGGCACCACCTGCCCAGGCTGCACCGCCACAGCGCAGGCACTTCAGCAAGGAACCCGTCTGGCTGGGCTGCTCCTGCCTCATCCCTTCCATCTCCAGGTGCTCCTTCACACCAGCCTCCACAACCATTCATGGGTAAAGGGATGGATGCACCCGTTTGAAACTCATCTCCATTCAGTGGTCTAGCTCGTGGCATGGCCCCACAAGCTGCTGTGTCATCATGAGAGAGGGACTAGGCTGCGAGAGGTGTGGGCTTGGTGATCCCCAAACTGGGCTTGGTGATCCTCAAACCGTAACAGGGTGGGGCCATTTTTACCTTGTACAGGTAAAGATGGTTCAGAACTCTGCTACCAGAGTGCTTACCCCAATCTATGATGGTTTCTGTGCTCCTGTTTCTTCCAACTACAAGAGGAGCAGGTGGAATGAAGTTGCTAATGTTGATCATGTCAGCAGGTGCGAATTTGTAAGAAAGAGGCAAGCACTTATCCAGGATCTCTTACATACTATTAATCACTTATTTTTGAATGACTAAAAGTAAATGGCCTAAACTCCCACTACCAGCTTGAGAACAATCTTGCATTTTCTTATAGAAGCATGACTTTTTGCTCACAGTTTTATGTGGAGGGTTTGGAGGGTTTCATTACACATGAGCTAAAGTAGAATTCAAGAAAAATTAACTAATCTTATCTGGATGTGAGACTGGGAAGGGAATAGTAAGCTCTAAACAATAAGGTTCATAATTTTGACAAATACTGTGATGCTGCAGAGATTTAGTTATGCACTGCAATTCTGCATAAGGACATTCTGACATTGCCTTATGTATTGTTTTCTCTGGATGTATGCCACAGAAGAGAGATATAAACTAAAACTACACTTGCCAGTACTGGAGGTTGGAATGATATAAGACACATCACCATCATAACTTCAGTTTAAAACCACAAATCTTTGAAAGATACATGCTTTAATTCTCATGTATATCAGGAAACTGTATCTTCATGTAGGATCTGATAAGTTCTTGATATGGTTAAGACATAGCTTGATCTTGCATGAAATACTTTAATGTAGTACATTTTAACCAGGTATCTTGGTACAGCTATTGCATAATCTACATCTATAGAATGACCTAACTAAAATAAATCTGCAATCTTATGTGTGATTGGTGCAGTGTGTGTGAAGTCACTTGCAGATTGGTCAGCTGAAAAATGAAAAAAACAGATTTACAGTGTGGTAGATTTATTGGTCTAATTCACTGGGAGAACGAAAAAAAACCAAGGAAAGACAAAATCCCAGCATGCTATTCCATGGTCAATTAACATGTAATATTGTTTTGCATGGGTGATGGCTGCTGACAACTGTGTGGTCGCAATAGCTGTGTGGTCTTTTTTCAGCTGATATAAATAAACACTGCAAATTCTGATATGGCTGACCACAGTGAATATAAATGCCATCCTCACAAGATAAAATACATGATGGTTGAGTTGCTGGCAGGCACTTCTTGGGCTGGGCTTTCCTGTTATAGTAATTTTACTTTCAGGGTACATAGTCATGGACCTAAAACCACTGTGGCCTCAGAATGCAAGGCACTGAACTGCTCTTACTCTCTCTGCTGGCTCAAGGATGTCCAAAATGTTTTGAAGGAGTAGCTTAGCAGGTAAGATCTGCTCTCCTACAACTAATCTGCCCAAAACAGTTTCCTGAACTCATGGTCTATCCGTATGAAATGTGCACTGCCACATGATCCTGCAGAGCACAAAAACTGGTATTCATGGACAGGCAGCTGCAGCTTCCTTGTTCCTGCTCAACTAGAAGATGGATAGTGCCATTTCCCCCCCTTTAAGTCCAGACTTCATTTGAATTAATGAAGGAGCATTTTGGAGACTGGAGTGGGAGCTGAGTAAACAAGCTCAAGGGTGAAATGTGGCTCACTGACTAGGAAAGGCATACTCAGAGGAGGAAAAAAAGAAGTCCAGGCAGACTTGAAAAGGTTATCTCTATTAGGCAGGGATGGGGATAGACACCTATCTTAAGCACTGTATAATATCTGAAAATAAAGCAAACTATGGAGATGAGGAGTGTCAGGACTGGTAAGTGAAGTTAGGATTCAGATTCCTGTTTGTTCGCTGATCAGATTTCAAAGTAGCTTTACACTCAGGAACATAGTTCTGCTATTTTGGCAGACTCTTGGCACAAAAATGAAAGTTATTTCCTAAATATGAAGGCAGCAAGAGGGAAGTTGCTTGAGACACTGGAAGTTTGGCTTCACTGCTTGTTTTGGGGGTATTTGTAACATTAAGCACTTCAGTGTCTGGGGTCCTTCTATAATCAATGGAGATAAGGACTTCTGCTCTCCATCACTCTGAAACAGCTTATCTCTCCCTAGTGACCACAAAGAAAGCCCAAGAAGATGAACTGACTTCAGCTGTAGTTTACATTACAAAGAGTTTCACAGCTCTTCTGGTTTAAAATATCAGTTCCTTCCTCTCCTTACAGACTCCTCCCCAGAGATGCCTCCTCTCATTTACACCCTGTCCAGTGGCATGCTATCCCTCAGTAGTGCAGCTGTGCTGTAAACAGCTTTGTGCAACCACTCCAGTCAGAAAATAACAAAAAGGAAATTATTTCTCAGATGGAGTCTCCCAATCTGGTTCACACAGTGACCACACAAGCAGCTCTATCAGCACAGCTGGTGCACCCTTTTCAGGGGCAGAATACAGCAGCAGAGGGAAGAAGGAATAGCAATGGCTTAGCACAGTCTGAACACCCCACAGCACCTCAATCTGCCTCTGTGCTTCGGGAAAACACATTTGTATTCCTAGGTCTGGGATAGGTCCTAGTTAGGTCCAAGGCCTAACTCTTTTAACAGAGTAAAGCTTGCACCAGGCTCACTCCTCTCTCTTCGTGCTATCCCTGTGTTCATGGGAAAGAAACCCAGAAGCTGTGGGTGAGAGCATAGCTGGGATGTGCTCCTGTGCAGTGGTGCTGGAGCAAGATCCTCTGGCATCTGTTGTTGAATCTACAGGTATTTACTGTGAGCCAAGTCAAGTGCCTAAAAACATAGTTCAGCAATTCCAGGCCTTATATTGATGTGACATCTTGGGTAGGCATTTACTTGAGAAACTCCTTTACCCATATCAAACTGGTAACTCTATTCCAACTTTCCAACACATAGCAAGGCTGCTATGAGGGCAGAGGTCACCAGATCACTGAGGTTCAGACTGTTCAAACTCAGAAAATTTAGAAGAAGACTGCGATTCCTTTGATGCCAAATTTGTTGATAAGAGAATTCAGGGTAGTGTGAGCCAAATTCCTTTGGCTGCCTCTTAAAGGCAGCCTCATGACAGATCCTCCTTATGATGTGGCTCTGCTCTGTAACTGCTGAGCGTCAGCCTCTATTGTAACATCTTCTGCAATAAGGCATCTGTTCCTTGGGGGCAAAACAAAATGGATGCTCCACACCACTAATGAAAGTGCCATTGATTTTGTTGAGAATTGTTATTACAATTATAAAAAGTCCCTTCAGGCTTGCAACTTACATATGAGGCAGTGAAAATCAAAATCACACTCTCAACTGCAAACAAGCAGTGTACTGGAATGGGACGAAAGAGTAATGGGATTCAACTAAAACAACCATGTAGTCATATTCTGAGATACTGCCAGAAGCAAAGTTTGCAGGGGCTTTCAGAAAAAGAAGGGGAGTGACAGCCAGTGTTTGATGGTGGGCCCAAAATGCATCAGAACAAGAGCATCAGATTTTTTAACTCCCTCAATGGAAAGAGTTACAAGAAGTGTTCAAAGTTTTAAACAATAACAAAGTCCCTTGCCTTCAAATGCTTCTGCAATTAGACAGCCAGAAAATATGAGTCCTGTGATAGGAGAAAAATGGTAACAGATCTTCAGAAAGGATGTGATAACACACACTTTCTCTGCTGCTTAAATCAGTCACAGGATATACAGGTATAGAGCAGGTATCAGCTCTCATCTCATGGCAGGTTATGAAGATGTTGGTAAAATGCAAGGGGAGAGGAGGAGGAGAGGGTGAGTGGTCTGCAATTACTTTTGGGGATCTGTGTCACTTAACCAGGAGCTTGCCTACCCCACTGGAGTGAGCTTATGAGGAAAGCACACACCTGCTACAGCTGAACAACAGCTCTCCATCAGTGAACATAAGAGAAAGCAAACCTCCCTAAGCAGCCTGTATTCAATAGCTCTATTTCTATTTTCTCAGGATGAATGGTGAGCTATTACAAATGCAACTGGCACAACTGGCACTGCAAACAAATTTACAAAGAGTCATTGGTTTAGGTTCAGAAGAAGACATTCCCAATTTTTAGGAATCCTTCATGCAGCAACACCAATTCTCCCTCAGCACTGGTTGGCATTTTCCTACTTTTGTTTTCTTTATGAATGAGTGGGAAGCAAAAGGCAAATCTATTCACAGAAGGAACAGCACTGAAAGAATCATCACTGGTGGCCTCTTTTTGTTTAGTTGTAGAACACACTCAGGGAGACAAGTCACTGCCAACTGCTCTGCAGTTTCTGCAGACATGTGTCACGCCCCTGGAAGTGACCACTTGAGTGTAGAGGACTGACAAAGTTATTGCATCCCTGATGATTTATTTTGGGGACTTTTTGCCTTTTTTTTTTTTTCCCCAACAAGCTTCCAGTTGAGATGCCTAGATGTCATTTTATCCTTATTTAATCTTAACTAAAATATTGGGTCTTTTGTCTAAATTTCTTATACCATTTTATCATATATACCTGTACTCTGGACATGATATACAATGAAATTGTGTATCTCCTAAGGCTGGTTAAATCTGTCTCTTGCAGCCTCTCACAAGTATCTTCACTTACACAGCTGAAGTTCTTTACTAGTCTATTGTCATCTCACACCTTGATGACTAGCATTTCCTCTTTTCCTTCCTTCTTTACTCTAGAAGCAATTTTAATTGAGTCATGCTTAATTCTACACATGGTTTCATCCTTATTTAATGCTATAAGGATTTCCTGCCTTCAAACAGCATGAGACCTCATAAGGAATATGTCTTAGGGTGAAAGTACTCAGAGGATCCATCTCTTACTACCATTCCAGTCCTGAGAAGAGTTTTGCACAGTATGTTTGCACTCATCCATCTGGACTCTACCTGACTAGGGGGGCTTGCAGTCAGTGGTAGAGTGCAGATGCAGGGCTTGGGAAGAGACTCTTATGATGAGTCAAGGTAATATAAGAAACCAGGGGAGAGTTTAGAAGGAGATGATGTGTGAGATCTGATGCTTTTGCTTGTTTCAAGATACAAAAGCTCACTGTGAGCTCAAGTTCTCACAGGTTTATGCAAGGAGTACTGGTATATTGTCCTGTACAGCTCCTTTTGCCCTGTTAAAGCACAAGAAGGTCCGTGCTAAACATTAGCAGAGTTCAACAACATGTAATTATGTTGATATGCAAATTGCATAGACAACTCATACAGTATTCAAATTACAAATGTTCAATCTGGAAAGAACCCCAGAGTATGAATGCCACTGAACACAAGAAATTGCTTCTGCTTCTTGAAACATAGAGTGTTTGGCTTTGATACTGTTTTCTACATCTGTGCATACATCTGTATGCTCAACTTTTTAAGCTTGTGTCTTACTTTTTTTTCATTAAACTGTGTACAATAGTGTAGAAGAGAGAACCAGTTGTTCCTTTGATTAAGAAAAAATTGCAAGGTTGGGGGGACCATCCATGTGCAGTGCACAGAAGGCTCTCAGCTGAAACACCAAGGCACAAGTACGGGTAGGATTTGTCCTCACACTCATGAGTAATGATGCTCTTACCTAGTTGTGCACAAGTTCATAGAGGTTTGGTATTGATAAGAAATAATGTAAATAATGTGGGGGAGAAGGAAGAAGAAGAAGGAATACATGATAATTTCTATAAATCAGGGGTCAAGGAAAAAAAAAGTATTGCAAAGAATGGGAACTTGAAAGCTACAGAACATTCAACCATCAGAGATAGTGAAGAAGATAGGTCTTGTTTGTAGCATAAAGTTAATTACAGAAGGGGGCATCTGCCCTAAAACTGATGAAAATGTCCTGTTGGCAGATGTTCTCACAAGCAAGCATCCACCCTTGAACAGATTTCTTTTAGGGCCTGCAGAACATCCCTAGATTAGATGCATGGCAGTGGTGTCACTAAAACTTTGATGACCCAATTGAAACCAAAGCAGAAATCTCGCTGCCATGTGGGAACTTGCAGGTTCAAGGGTCTGTGTAATCTAGGCTGAGCTGCAGCCAGGAGGGGAGGAAACTGGGCTCTGCTCTAGCATTGCACTGCCAGCCAGCTAGGGACAAAGTTCTAAGCATCTGCTCTTGTGTAAGACGTCTGGGTTTTGGCAGCTTTACATGCAAAAAATGTTTCTAGCTCGTGTCTGGGCCAAGAGATAAGATGAACAAGAAAAAATAGAATTAACCTTTTATTAGAGAGTTGGATCATTATTAGTCCATGAGGCTGCTAAAGGGGCTTTTCTGGACTCAGAGTCTGAGTATTAATATAAGGTGGAGCACACAGCATCATAGCATCAGGCACACCAGCTAAGCAGGATGAATCGCAGCGTGACTTAGTGTGTATGTAAGGCTCTCAGGGGAGGTGCATGGGAGCAGCTCTTTCCATTACAAAAATGGATGACAACATTTTGAGAGCACATTTTTTCATGGGAAGACACGGGAGCTGAGGCTACTCAGAGAGGACTGAGTTTGGATCTGGCCAACAGGAGGAAGTGTGTAGTTGGGAAACATCAGCCTTGCAAGCAGGGTGCTGAGGCACTGAGGTGAGATAGCTGCGGCAAGGATTCTGTCTGTGGCACTGCTTCACAGATGTGCAGAAAATAGACCTGGTCTGGGATGTCATACAGATCTGCTCTGTCATAAGAGACTGGCCTAATCCATTACTGTACTTTGCCAAGTGCTAGCTGAGAGTGATACTGGACATTGAAAATGCTTGGGAATGTGCCTATTGCATGTGCAGTTCAACATTTACTGAAGATGAGCCCAAACAGAGGGAAAACTCACCCAGACACAGGCAGGAGTTTGGTCCCATTTCACACTCAGAAGAGAACAATAGTTAGCTTTACTTCCAGGTGCTCAGGCTGTTTCTAGAGAGATCACTTCTCACTTTTGCACTAGCACTGTCAGCTGAGGGAATACCTGTGTGCTGCCACTGTTTTAAGTAGGCTGGGAACCTCAGCTGGAAAACCTGTGGCTATGAATATACAATTAACAGCATAGGAATAACAACAATTAATTTACTATTTTACACTGTGCCTGTGTGTGCATGTGTTTGTGTGGGTGGAGAATGCAGACAAGATGTTCCTACAGATTCTTGTAGAATGGAAATTTGAAAGTAGAATTGAAGGTGGTGAAATTTACTGTGTGCTGCATAACAGTAATAGAAATACTGTGGAGCCAGATGGTTTTTCCATAAGTGCTTGCTGCAGACTGGTATTGGCCTCACTATATTAGTAAAATTATGCTTGCTCGTAAATGTCCATACCAAACTGATGATGCACTAAGGAACAGTGTTTTTAATCAATAAGTGTTTGACTGTCCATCATATTGATTTTATTCTCCCCAGCATATTTACTTTCATTCTGGAAAGATCTTAAATGAGCTCCAGTATCAAAGGAAGATGTCAGAAGAATCTTTAAAGGCTAGCATCTTTTATGTGGATTTGGAGGTTTTAGACACTTGTTAAATTTAGGAGTTAAATGAGAACAGCTTTGAGTGATGATGCAATGCAATGTTGGGATTGCAAGAAAAGATCCCAGCAGAAGGCCAGCGCACAGATGTGTCAGATGAGACTGCATTCCACATGCCAGAAGTCACCATCTCCTGACCCAGCCATCAGCAGCAATGATTTGGACTTCCTTATATTTGAAAGCATTTGAACACACTGGAAGCAATTCCAGTCATTGCAAATAAATTTAGGCTACCGTTAAAAAGCCAGAAGGTATCTTGCAAAACATCCTTACTTTTCTAGAAAGCAATGGTTCTTCACCTGGGATCATTACCCTCCAGACAACAGCAAGCTAAGAACAAAATATATAATTTGGTCCATTTCAGTATGTATTTATTTTCCTTATTTGTTCTAATGGGGTAAGGGAATATTTTTGGTTTTTAATAGTTACATACACTTTCCTGTCTTCTTCTCCTCTTTTTGGGAATACACATAGGAAAGAAAACCCATGAAAGACTCTCAAGCCCCAACACAAGAGTCACAGAGCCACAGACTAATTCAGGCTGGAAAGCATCCCTGAGGCCACCTGACAGGCTTCCTGCTTACAGCAGGGCTAACTTCCAAGCTGGGTGAGGTTGCTCAAGGCTTTGACCAGCTGAATTTTGAAAATGTCCAGGACTGAAACTCCCCAGCCTCTCTGCCCTGTTCCAGTGCAGTGTCACTTTCAGGATGAGATTTTCTTCTCTTATATTCAATTAGAGTTTGCTGTACTGCAAACTGAGAACATTTTCTTTTGTACCTTCCTGTTAAATGTCTGAGAAGAATCTGGCTCTGTTCCCTCTGCAGCCTCCCCATCAGTGGAAGATGGCAATAGGCTTTTCTATTCTCCTTCTCTTTCTTAGGGTAAATAAACCTGTTGTCTCAGTGTCTTCTGCCATGCCCTGTGGCTTGTGGTCCTCTGCCAGATGCCCTCCTGTAAGCTGGACACAGTTCTTCAAGCGCAGCCTCATTAGGCTGCGAGCAAATCGTGCTCCTAGCAAAGTTCCTGCTAAGACATACACTCCTTCTTGCCTTTCTTAGAGGTGGGTGTGACATTTGCCTTTCTTCCTGACCTTGGGAACCTCATCAAATTACCATAATTTTTCACATGTGGTAGAGTATGGCCTTGCCATACTCAATGACACCAGCCAGCTCCCTCCTAACTCTTGGATCCGTGCCATCACAGCCCGAGGACTCACACATGTCCCCATGCTTACGCTGAAGCATTTGTTTACGCAGTCTCTGACTTAATCTTCCCTTCCCATTAGTAATATTTGTCTCCTTCAAGCTCTACCATGAGGCATGCAGCTCTGTGAGGCTGAAGGCAGACTCTGACAGCAAAGACTGAGGAAAAGAAAAAAATAAGGTCTTCGGCCTCTTCCATATCCCCCATTACCAGGTCTCCTGCCCAATCAGGAATTGTTCTGAGCTGGCAATACTTTCTACAGGGGAAGTTTGGGTGTCCAAGTTCTGCAGATTTTTACATTTGAAAATCCAGACTGTTTCTCTCATAATTTTCCTTAAAAAGTTTTGTGAGAGAAAAGAAAACAGGAGGCTGTGGATGTGTTTGCAGAAAAGGAAAGTTATGGACACAGACTGTCTTTTACTAGGCTGTCACTAAACAGATTATTCCTCACATAATGGCAAATATTTCCCATTTTTAAAATTCAGTTCATAAAAAAAATAAAATCATTATACAGGGAAAAAGAACCCCACAAATCTAACAGCTCCTAATTTATTCCCCAGACTGTAGCTCAACACAAAAAGAAAACACAGATGTTTCATAACACAGCCGTGGAGTGAGCTTTTCCAAGTTTGTGAATTTGGCACCCTCCTGCCTTTTTGGGACCCAAATTCACAGCTTAGGGCAGACAGTCCTACTCTGGATGTGGCCCTGAATGTGCAGCCTGAATAGGGATCAGCAGGTAAGCACAAGCTCCATCAGCACAAGCTCTTAGGATTCAGTGAAAACTGAAGTAGAGATAATTTGTGCCATGGTTTACAGGTTTATGTTATTCCACAAAATGGTAAGTAATTTGTATAATACATAAGTAATAGACACTGATTCCACAGCCCTATGCAGGCTGCCAAGATTAGAAATATGTCACAGAGGAATTTGCAGGGTTTGTCCCCAGTTTAAGCCATTTGTGGAATCTATGTGATAGTGAAAGGGTGTAGCTTTTGCTCAGTCCTGTGTGCATTATTAGCTGCAGTTGTAATTCATTTGCCTGAGGGCTGCAGTGACTGCTGTTGATGTAGCTGTAAATTATTACTTGCTTCAAGAGAAGAGAGGGCAGGAAGGCTACTGTTGTCCAAAAGGGTGTTCCTGAGGCAAGCCCTTGATCGTTCCTGTGAACAGTGATGATAACAGTGCTGTTCACGTATAATCCTTGCTGGAGGCAAGGTAGGTACAACTGTTTGCAGTGTGGCGGCCCAAGGTAGGGCTGCTTCCTACTCCCATTCAGCGAGGACACTGAGAATCTCACTGCTTTATGAGGCACTACTTTCCAAATCTCTGCCATTTCCTAACTACATCATGTAACCTCTTTCATTTCCTTTTTTCCTGCAGCCAGTTCCTTCTGGACGTAAAGCCTTCCCACCTTTCCCTGTGTCTCAAACACCAGACTTGAAATTCACCTGCATTCAAATACAATTTTTCATAGCTAAAAAGACCAGAATTCTATGCCTAATATCAGGGAAATTAAAGGACATAATGCTTAAGGGACAAATTATCATTGTTGGAGTGAATCATCTGCAGTGTGATCCTGTAAATTAATCAGGACTATCAGCGAGAAGGAATGTTTACCAGTGGTTCTTGGGTACAGCTACACTACAATACAGGACTAAAGGATTACTTGTTGGACTACTGAACAATGATTTCCTCTGTGAAGAATTAAGATTAATGCTTTGTAGAAAGGGAAAAACTCTGGGTACCAGGCAGAACCCTGTCCTGTAGTCACTACAGTTTATGCAAGGAAGCACAGCAATGCACTGAGCTTGCTCCCTTTGAATTGATTGGAGGAATGGATCAATCTTATCTTTTTGATGTCTTTTATCTAGATTTGCTCGGCACACCAGCAAGCGGACACTCACGGATTTCTTCTGAGCTTGGAGTTGCACCCTAATAGAGTCAGATTTTTCACAAGGGATTACTTAGCCTCAATGGCACAGAGGCACACAGGAAACCAACATGATATTTTTAAGAATTAGACATTGCTTTTCTGCTAGTGGAGTGCACAATCAAAACATGCTTGACTTGCTTCAGGAAAACAGATGAAGAAAAAAAATTGGATCAAGCAGAAAAGAATGGGATTTGCTGGTAGCAAATAGAGAACATTTTTCACCTCCTGAAATAGCTAGCATGCTATTTGAAGTAGTTGTAATTATGAGCACTATGTCAGCGCTCAGAGAGACAGAAGAAAGGAGTCACACTGTCTCCCACTGGATAATGAAGCTCCCATTATTATTCAAGATGGTGGGATGAAATAAACTGTGTATATTGCAGGTGGGAGGAACAGGGCAGAGTGAAGAGGGTCAGAGATGTGTGAAGGCAAGAAGGCAATCACTATGAAAAAATGCAAAATAAGAATACAGTAAATAGAAGTGCTTCAGCTCACTGCCTCCTCTTTTCCTATGGCAAGAGACACATCAGAAACAAGGATGTTCTCACCATCCTCAGATTCACCATCCTACCTAACACTCTCTAGCAGCACTGGTGCTCCAGAGCTCTTTATTTCCTAGCAAGGTCTCATCTTTGCCTTTAAGGAAATGGACAATTATGATAGTTTTCATTTCACTGATGGGGTAACAGTGGCTGGAGATGTAAATGTATTCAGAAATCTTCTTTGAAAGATTTTTTCAAAGCATTAAGTCATTTGACATTTGCTTGATAGAAGTTAGATACAAAACTATTCTGAAATATTCACTAATTATTTACCTGCCTTTTTAGGCACATAAATATCCCTAAAAATCAGAGGCAAGTGGTTCATTTCTGAAAGTGATAAAGAATCTTAAAGCTATGCCTTATGGTAGGTCTCCAAAGAAAAAAGTCATAGGAGTTAGGCTTTAAGCACCCTCAGGCATCAGGTCTTTGCAAGCCCAGCTCTCTGCTTGCCTCTTAGGTCAAGCTTGTTGCTCAGCAAGAATCCTGAACTTTACTGTTCATAGAAGAAAATAAAACAAACAAGAAAAATAATCTGGCTGGTAGAACATGTGCATAACATCCTCAACAAGGGGCCCCTGTTTTCTCTAGAGAATGGCTATGCCACCTGTGACATGGAGTGTGCTTTCTTCTCAAAACCCTTTAAGCTTTTTAAAGTTCAGGAGCAAATGTTGTTACAAGGCCCAGTTTATAAATAGGAGATGCTACACATGGGAGGGCTGATTCATTTTTTTTGGCTAACTCTGTGGACCAAGGAGGGAGGCTTTTTCACAAGGACTTGCTTGGCTTGGCCTTGTGTCTTCAGTTTCCTGGGTCTGCTTCATAACAACAAATTCAGGGTCTATAAAATAACTCTGGTGCACTCAATATATTAATCTTGTTGAAAGTGCAGATGTCCACTTTGTCAATGGAGCAATAATAATAATAGCTTGTCTTCCTTAGAGACTGGAGTGGTGTGAATAAAAGAGCTCTGCTAGACAGCAAAGTATGCCAAATGGACATATTTTACTAGATGAGAAAAACAGCTTGTCACTTCTAATTGTTCAAATTATGTGTGATTCAGTTCTTCCTGCAGTTATTTTTAAATTGTTGTTAAGGGGGTATTATGTGTAGCTAATAATAAAAAGGGTGTGAAATTGTTAGCTCCCCTGGTAGGTAGATGGTGATAATGAAGATTTTATAAAGCCCTTGTTAATAGACAAATCTCTGTTGTGCTCAGGAAGACTCTTACAGCATTACCAGCCTCTGATGATTCTTAAAGAACACACATGGGTTTTTGATCTGCTGTTTTCCTTTTTTTCTTAATTACAGAAATGAGCTGAAATCAAAGTGATGGGTCAGAACTCCAGGATACCAAGTGTTATGCTGGCGTCCCAAAACGTCATCCAAAACTGCTGATTGCAACCCCAGGGCATGATCTGTAGCTGTCACACCAGTCATGTCCTGTGCTTGGCACCATGTCAGCCTCTCTCCATCAGGAGAGCTGCAGCAGTCACTCCTCAGCATGGCAAACCTCCTAACAGAGATTGCTTTTACACTGTGGGTCACAAGTCTGGCATCTGGGAACTTCTGGCTTAGACCCCTTCTGGCCTGTTGAGTACTCTTGCTGTAATGTGGGTATATGAAAGGCCTGCTGTGGTAGCTAGATTCGTCTAGGATAACAATGAAGACATTGGTCAAGAATATTTAGGTTACTGAACCACTACAGCAAACAGCCAGATCTCACACCTGCCCCTCTGCCTAAGTGTAGCAGGGCTGGGGCAGAAGTGTAGGACAAGGTAAGCTTGAAGAGGCACTTAACAGAGCATAGAGGAAAAAAAGGATAACCATCTAACAGCCTAAGGTAAACATCCCAGTCCTCATGTCAGGGCACGAAACCACTCAGCAGGACACCACAAGCAGGTTTCCTTAGCTGACTAAGTCCTGTTGGTGTCAAATGTTCCTGTCAATGCAGCTGATTCAGCAGTCAGGTTGTCATCGAAGTCAGAAGAGTGTTTGTGGACTGGGGACAGGAGGCAGCTCATCAGCAACTGGACTGGTAAAGCTTCCAGGTGGAGTGCACACCTGAGCTGTCTTCACTGAAACTCGTGCAGCAGTGCTGGAATTAACTTCAGCCATGTTAGCACGGCTGCAGGTAGGTACTGCCTCGGATGCAGGCGATGGAGTCGCGGCATGGAAGAGCTCAGCAGGAGCCAGCTGCACTGGCACCTGCCCAGACTCACTGAGGCCACAGCCATTGCTGCTGGCAGGGCTATGGGGACTGCAAATGGGGACTTTCTGTTCTCTGTGGAGAAAGGCCAGGAGCTTATTTTTCATCTTCCTGGGACACATAAATCACTGTATGGAACGGAGACTGAAACTATGGAGGGGACAGACAGAGGGAAATGCAATAACTGATGGGAACCCGAAATCCCATTCAAGTAGCCCCAGTGCCCTTGGAATATGACTAATGTGGGCAGGGAGGAAAAACTATCACTGCTTTGGGGAACACCACATCCTCACACATGCCAGTGCCCACATGGCTTTCCTACCTGCATCTCTGGGGCCTGAAGGCATTTACAGGCCGGGTGTATCAGTCACATACACGTGCCCTAGTCTGACTAAAGGGTTTTTTTCATGCAAGGTTCCTGCATGGCTTTACCCCGCTGACCTTTGTTCTTGTTCAATTAACCAACTTGGTAGATAACCAGACCCTTCAGCCTATACAATAGATCGCTTTTCTAGCAGGTATCTTGGAAATCCTGTTATTGGCATTTTAATACAGCTTCCTGTACACACTGGAGCTTTTCACTGTGGGCCTTGCAGGTGGTGACTTCTCCAGCATAATAATTTCTTTCCTGAGTGTGGGCTCTGGCACTACAGAGTTCACATTGCAGGGTGATCTCCACATTTGTGTTTACATTTGTTTTTTTGTGGGATCTTATTCTCTGAGGGATCTCATCACCTTTAGAAATTTGTGATATGAATCTCTATCTATGGCAGTCATATTAAGTTCATTTTATAGTTAATGGAAATAGATACTTTTGTAGTCAGATTTATCTGCTGTCCTTGCATTAACACTTTGGGCATTAAATTAATCATGACCTAGGCATATCTTTTTTCTCTCCATTAACTATCATGGACGCTTAATAATTATCTTGTTCAGATGTGTCTGCACTGGGTGAATCTCACTTTCCTCTGCCAGGTACCTGTAACATCACATGGTTGTAATTTACCTTTCACTGATATAATCGTAACCAAAAATCTCATCATTTGGGTGTAATTTGAGGCTAATGAGGGTTTTTCTTCCCATGAACAACTTGTCTGGGTATTAGAATTGATCTGGCCTACAAATTGATCTGGTCTACAGAGCAGGATGAAAAGGCATGGGAGTGGGCCAATGTTTTTTTAAAAAATTGTCATGATATTTGCCCTTAAAGAAATCTGGACAACATATGTTTGCAAAAAAACATTGCTGAGTCAGCAATAGTTTAAGACTGGAAGAACTGTCATAGAGACAAGATTTCTGAGTCTTACTCCTATCTGTAATATTGACTCTGCAGACTTTAGGTTCCTTACAGCTTGCCAGGCCTCCAGGAAATAATGTGTACTTGCAGCACAGACAATAAAAACTTTAATTAATTCTCAGCATCTTGAAAATTAGTTCAACAAAAGTCTCAGACTACATGTAAATGTAATGAAAAACAATTCAGAGAACTGATCTGAGTCTTTTCACAGCCATTAAGGTCTCTGTGACCTAGAAAAAGACAAGCAATAGGAACCCCAGGTCTAACCTCACTGATGTCAAGTTACAACTAACATGATCTGATTTTCTGAACCTGTTTTGAACCATTTCTTTTTCCAAGCACCCACAAAATAAAGGGCAGCTGACGGACAGTTTGATAGGTATTTTTAGGTAGGTTTCTTTCTTGCAGCTTGCCATGCTCTAAGAATGCACCATTCAGAAGCCAGTTAACCCTGAGGTAAAGGATTTTGGCCGTCCATCCTTTCCTGGAGAAGCAGTCCTTTGGGATGATCTAATTTTAATGGTGTTGGTAGTACCACATGAACTGTGGTTCAGAGCAAGAAAGAGAGAAGGGCTTATGAGTACACAAGCTAAACAAAAGCTACAATACCAATTTTCTGCCCAACCACTTGAAAGGAATGAGGAAACACCATTTACTTTCCTTGACCATGTGGTCAGCATTCAGGTTCCTGGTTCACACTCCCAAATAAAAGTTAAATTATAATCCAGTGGGCAAATGACTTTAAAAAGAATGATTAATTTACTCTGGTGAATAACAGATGTTTGTTTTATGGATAGAACACATCACTGATCATATCTGTATCTTGACTTTTCAGGCCCCTATGTAGCAGCATAAGGAAACACTAGCATGTGGAGAAATAAGGGTGTTCAGGTAGATCATCCTACATCTCAACTCATCAGCAAAATGGTCATCAACAATCACAGTTTTGGTGCAGGCAAACTGGGTCTTCTCATACACTAGCTGAGAAACTAGGGCAGCAAAAATGTTATTTTTCAGACAGGAAACACTTGATGTTTGCCAGCAATAATTATTGATTATTAACAAAAACTGCCTAGTAATGAGAGCAGTGAATCATATTAAAATATTATTAAACTGTTGAGAAATTTATGGAAGAACAACTCCTGTACTACCTTGCCAAGGAAAGAGACTGAAACCACCACTAGTCATGGATGTGAAAGACTTAACTTTTGCAACACTCAGCTATCCCACAGTTTGGGAGATAAATGGTCTTTATATCAAACCAGTACATTTATTTGCTAAAGTATTTCAAAGTTGAAGTAATTAATATTAGTTAGCAGACACAAGCCAAAAATGAGGAAAAGCCCTACTGTGGGGTGGGTCCCAGTCTGATGGGAGCATTTTGGAAGGACTCTGCAGGACTCCTGACCTGGGGCAGCACCTCCATCACTTCTGTGAGAGGGCAGGAGAAAGGGGGACAGCTCAGAAATTCCTGCAGTTTCTCACATCAGGATGCTTCACTTTGCTACAGGAATGAGGTACCCTGGCCCATAACTGCATGACAAAGATGTTACTGCTCGTAGAGAAATGTATCTCACAAATCATGTTGGTGCCTGCTGTGATTACTTGGCTTTTGCTTGGAGGAACCAGCAGCTCCTGTGACCCCGGGCACAGGATGGTGTCTTGGGAGACAAATAATTTTAGCCAACAGTTCTTGTCAAGCCAAGAATACATAACAAAAGGCACTCTCAGGAATTTACTGATTAGCAGCTGGGAATAGCTTGAGCTTTATCACTTAATCCAAGCCACATAAGCAAGATTTTTGTGCAGACATAGTGGTGGGTTTAGGCAAATGCACAGGCAGGAACACAGCTTAAAACTGCAATGCAGATTTATCCTGGTTCCCTTGACTTGAGTACTTCCAACCAGTACAGACTTGAGTGAAACCCATCAACCCGAAGAGACAAGATGAACAAAGAAAGGTCCCGGGGTCAAGCACCAGGTCAAAATGAAAACAGAGAACAGAATCCAGACCTCTAAACTACCAGCCAACCACACAGTTCACTGGTTTGCACTCATCTTTCTACAACACATTGCTGAGATTAACACAAGATAAAGTAAAGCAGGCAAAGTAAAGCAAGTAAAGCAGGCAAAGAGAAAACTGAGATGTACTGTATGAATACAGCTTTTTTTTAGTGTAGATTTACATGTAGGCATGTATCTTTAATGACAGAAAATAGGATCCAAACTGATAACTTGGCTTGCCTGCATGAGTCTGCATGAATGACATGGAATAATAAAGTAATCCATGATAACCCAGTGTTCACAAACAACAGTACAATACAAAACACCACATAAGCCAGATCTTGCAGGCAACCCTGTGATAATGCAAGAGCAGGCATAGCCAGCATTCACAAATCACCTTAAGTGGTTCACAACTAGTACATATGACTTCCCCAACAGCAAGGCAGCTTGTGCATCTCTTGACTCTTACAAGCACCCCCTCTTCCCAGAGTATCACAAAATTCCCACCAGAAGCAGGCAAAAGCCTGGCTCAGGTAACCTTTCTGCTGCATGGCTACAAAAGATGTATAAAGTGAGGGAAAAACCAGTGATACTGAAAGTAATGGAAAATGCCATCTGAGATGCCTGCCCCAATAAACAGGATGTTTTGTCTTTGTTTCAGAGCTATTGGGACCTGTAACAATAAGCAATAGGATAACAGCAGGCCTGAGTATGGCATCAGTAAATCAAGCAGTGGGGAAAGAGAGACATGTTTGTACCTGTTTATAGAAACCATTCAAAGGAAACCAAAGCATTTTATAGCCTGGATAACCTACATCATTTAAAACTGGGAAATACTGCCACACATCTTCACTTCATAACACTTGTAAACTCTGCAAGAAAACAGGGTGAGTTAGATTTCATCACAGCCTCACCAACCTCAGTGCACTCTGCCTGCACTGGCATTACTTCACCTCACCTCTGAGTAGCTGCTCTGCAACCTCCTTGCCAGGATGTCATTACACAAAACATCCTTGAGCAGCCTTCAGGACCCAGCTGCTGCATGGCCCTGTAATGCCTGGGCAGCCCTGAATGAGAGAAAGGCCTTGTCCCCACGGCAGCACCGTGCCAAGCGAGGGAGCTCACAGCAGCTCCATAGCTGGAACCTTAGCACAAGGACAGGGACCTATCTCAGGCCCCAGGGACAGCTCTATCTTTTGGTGGGCTGATCAAGAGAAGGGGGAAGGACCCAAACCCACCATTGCCCATAGTGGCTTAATTGGCATCCCTGCATCCAGCAGCTCCCTCCATTTGTGCACTCCTGTTTAGGCAACCGTGACTTCTGAGCTATGTTCATGTTTCACCCACTAACCTGCTTATACATCTGTCTGCTTCCCAATCTATCCACCTTAAAAATCACTTAGAAACTGACACAAGAGCATCCACTAAGATACTGATGATAATTTAAATTAATAAATCTAGATAATCCCCTTGGGTCTGACTCTCATTTATATTTAAAATCACATTTCACAGATTGAGAAAATGGAAAACTAGGTCTTTCCAATTAAATTGGCACTTTCCATGATGCCAGAGGTTCAGTGTGGCATCAGCATCAAACAAGCCAAACATATTGATTTCTGCATTCTCCAACACCATGAAGAAAATAATCTTTACAGAAAAAGATTGAAAACATTTTAGCTGGAAAAAATAGAAGAGACAAAACCATCTAATGCGTCTATTAAAAAACCCCAAACCCCAAACCAAATAAAAAACAAAAAAAACCCCATAACCAAACAAAAACCAAAACCAACTCAGTCTATGCAGACAACATTATTTCCTTTTGGTGTTATCTTTGAGCTTATTCCTTCTCACCTACTTTCTTTGTCTCTGGTAGTGCTAGAATTGCTGTCTTTCTTATCCATTGGGAGTCATCCAGCAGGCCTTATTCTACTCATTCTTTATTATTCTGTGCAGGAGAAGTCTATGCTCAAAAGATGCAGAGTAGTAAAGCCTTTCAACAGTCTCTATATGGAACACAAAACTAATGAAGAATTAAAACAAATATACTCCTCTATCTTGTATCTATGCCCTCAGAGAGACTGGAGAAACCAAATAAAAGACAGATTTGTCCAGCTTCTGAACAGGAGAGTATAGAATTTTATGGTCAGATAAATAATTTAAAACCATTTGATAAAAAAAAGAGAAACTGCTTGGGGTACAGATGGACTCATCAATGAGCTGAAAGCTGCTCTTGGGCTGCCTTACAAACACCCCTGTTATTTGGGTTAACTTACAGATGAGAATGTGAACATCCCACATGAAACACTCCTTGAACAACAGCACAGACTGACCAAACTATTTCAAACAGGTAAGTGTCTTGTCCAGATTCAGTGCCTGCTTTGCATCACAGCAAATGTCTCTTCCTTCAGTGGATGTAGAAGCTGCTGTTTGTGCAGGAAAGGAAAAGTGGAAGTGGAAATCAAAGGGGTCCCTCCTGCACCAGGAATGTGAAAGACACCACTATGGGACTTGGGGCTTAAATGGAAAAAGCCCAGAGCTCCTACCTGGCCTCCAGCATGAGAAGGACTGGACAAGCCTGACTGACCTGCTACCTAAATCCCTCCCATTTATTAGTTAACTTTCAATTCCAATTGAAAGTATGACCGTGGGCATACATTCTTGGCTGAGGTAAGTTTGTACAAATTTACATTGTTTGAAGATATGATTCACTTCCTTTAATCACAATATGCTCATTTATCCCATCAAGTATCTGGCATATATTTAGTATTCTTCCATTATCTTGGAAGTAGATTATCTTGATCTCTAGACTTTCATGAGTGGGAGGAAGCATGAAGACTGGATTGGCAGTTTAATGGAGAACTTCTCAGTGGGGAAACAGCTGAAGTGAGACCTGGCTTTTATAAACAGAGACAGTGCTGGCTTTTAACACTCCCTGTGATTTCTCTTTGGAGGCTCCTCAGAACAGCACTCTCCACTGCATGGCACAAAGCAGGGGTGACAGCAGGGCTGGGTGGTGCTGCTGGCACGTCTGCATCACCCAGCAAAGCACGGGCACAGAGATACCCAACCCAGCAGCAGCAGCAGCACAAAGTGTGAGGGTGCCAGTGCAGCACAGCTACTGGAAGGGAGCACCTTTCCCAGGAAATCTGCTGCTTTTACACCAAAGCCAGCTCCTCCAAAGAGCTGCTGTGCATCATTCAGACACACCAGCTCAGGTAGCAGCAGGTCAGCCTTAGTCCATGTGCCTGAGATGAACAGGGTGGATGTGTCCATGCCTTTTCCAGCTTCTAAAATGTCTAGGCTGCTAAAGAAGAGTTAAATATACTTCTACCTCTATAAAAATCGAGCACACAATAATCCTGGGTGAAGTGGGGAAAGAGGAGATCTTTAAATATGTGAAGGGTATAGGAACTGAGCCTGGGCCTTTTTGGGGTAGAAAAACAAAAAAATGTTTTACAAAATGTGAGAGTAAAGGAAAATGTTTGAGTTTTTGTCTCTTTGTAAAGAAAATAATTGGCTTGGATTGAGCCCTTCCCTGGGAGTGTTTGCAAACCAAACATTACACAGCTGCCAAGTGCCTGAATACCAAAATGTGAAACTGACCTAAAATAAAAGCAAAAGTGATTGCTTTATTAGCATCCACAGAGAAGACTACTAAGAGGCCTAGGTGCAGGGTGGGTAAAGACCTCTAGGCTGTGATTCATCTGCCATCTGAATGTGCACAATGCTGGGGTCTCCTGTAAAACCAACTGAATGACATTCACTATTAGAGGAAATTCATCTTATTCTAGAAGTGGATCAGAAAAATCATGAAGTCCTTTGATCAATTTGTATATAGATGTCTAATACTGGCTGATATTAATTCTTTCCCTGATCTTTAACAAATCAGTCTGTTATATTACAGTGCCCTTTTCAGGCAAACTAAGCATTTTAAAGAACAGTAGAAGCAGAAGGAAGCACTGGAACTGTTCTGTGGTATCTGTGCAGTGATTCCCTGCAAAATCACTGCAGGGATTTTACCAAACTGCTTCTGGCATATCACACAGGACCACATGCCTACAGTCACATGCACTATCTCCAGCTTAGCATGAAGAGGCTAATTAAGCTTTAGGTGTGATTAAACATTTTTTTCCCTGTAGAAATTCAGTATTTGGGAACTAGATTATCTCTGAGTAACTGGCAGCCAAGCAGACCACATCTAATATTCCTCAACTGCTGCCACCAGCTAGAGGGGTTGTGTGAGTGCTCACAGCATGCTAACAGTACACCACTGCATCAGTAGAGAGTATTAGAGATCTTCTTTTGAAAAGTATTGTACAAAGCTCAAGTAGTGACTTCTCTCATTATTCCTGGGAACTATAGAATAAGAAACATGAATCCCAATTCATGATTGATGTTGACTTACAGAAAAGTGAAAAGATAAAGAGAGGTCTTACTTCTCCTTCCAAGATTGCCAGCCTAAATGTGTTGGGCCAGAATACAACAGTTTTTCCAACAAGATAAGCCTTTATTTCCTTGTGGAAAGTAATACAAGCTTTATACTTGCTAGGAGGGTTTCCTGGTACAGCAATACCAATTGAAGTTACACTGGCAAACACTTCCTTGTGCTGATAAGGTTTGAATTACTCCAGAAACACATGTTCTTACAATATGATCTCATGTTCTCCCATTCTACTTCACTGATCCTCATAGACATATCCTATTGCATTCCAAATCCTGCTCCTACCATATTGTGCACACCTGTGTGTGTCTGCGTGCAGACAGGGTTTCATCATCCCTCATTGCTCAGGCTAAAATTACCCTGAGCCACAGCAACTTGCTGAACTGTATGTCAAGTTAACAGACATCTAAACCTAAAATAAACCTAAAATAACTCCTCCATGCCCATCTGAGTGAGGGCATCGAGGGCTGCAAACTTGAAAGTTACAGCCTGTGTTTGTTAGAGTGAATCAACAGGTTGCTCTGCAGGTCTCTGTCTGACCTCAGATACAAGGTCAGTCACACCTGACGCTGTTAATCAGCTGGCTTTGCTCAGAAATATGATAAGGGAGGGCAAGGCTGGGAGACACAGCTCCCATTGGCAGTCTCTGACAGCTCCCTTTTATTGCAAAGCAAATGGTGAGGAACATTATAGGTGAGAAACTTGCTCATCCACCCACAGGTTGACTTTATTTCTGCACGTCATTTATTTGACTAATGGCATTGCACAGTTGTTCCAGCTGTATGTACAGCTACATCCTTTAAACCAGATCATTCAGGTCTGATGTAACCTAACTGAGTTTAGCAGAGCTTAACTATGCTCTGCAGTTCTGTTTTCTAACTGGAATCCTCAGGGCTCTCCAGTGGCAATTGCTTTGTAGGTGCCTCCATGCTCTATTTAAGGGCTAGTGACCTTCTCAAAATTGCTACTAGCTACTCAGCAGGTGATCACTTGGGATTTGGGGCCAGGGTTTGAAGGCTCTGGCCCACCTGAACTGGGGTGGCTTATGTACCTTGTTATGTACCATAACACCTTGCTTATGTACCTTGAGTTAAATCTTTTTCAATCTCTGCCAGTACACTTGTCCCACTTGGTGTAACTATTTAATATTCACAGGAGTGGGTCCTAAATGTCACCTTTTTACAACCCCCATACTTTCATGAGTGAGCAATAGATTGAACCACTAGCTCTCTATCCCTGCAACAATATTTAGCAAAGGAGACAGAGAAAGACCAACTTCCTTTTAGCCTGGGGCCTTTACAATCAGATAGATTTAAATCCTTTGATTTTAGTCACACAGAAATATGAACATAAGTCCACCTAACACCAAGATGTTCTTACAGTGTCTGAGAACCAACAAGCACCTAAATTCATGAAAGCTAACTCAGTGACACCTGTGATGGCAATCCTTCACACCAGTGGCTACTGCTATCCAAACTGGGTATTCTTTTGCTTCCTATTGTAGTAACTTCCTAAGGACTAAATCGACATAAAGATTTACACATGCAGTGATTCATGAAGGAAGAGAGAGGATAGCTAATAGTTCTGTACCTCACAGCCAAGTTAATTATTTATGAGCAGTGAAACAGCTTCAAGAGTGCCTGAGATGGCCTGCCCATGAACCTTAAGTAGGTGGCAATCATGTCATACTGCTGGCCTGCCCTACCTGTGTCAGACTAAAGACTTAAAAACACATCCTCCCTTCCCAGATACCAGTCACAAAGCACTGGCATTACACCTAACATTAGGACCTAGTCCAGACAAAGGTACTTCACTATGATGAAAAGTGGGGTCCATGTGTTTGGCTTTTTTTTTTTTTTTCTCCTTTTTTTTTTTCTCCTTTTTTTTTTTTTTTTTCTTTTTTTTCTTTTTTTTCTGGCTTGGTTAGGTCCTTTAATTATCTTCAGGATTCAGTGACTTCTCTTAGCTACTCCATGCATAGCAGGGAATGTTGTACTGCTGTACTAAGAATTAGAGGTTATATAGAGATGATGCACATGGAGTGGTAAATGTCCTTATTTGTGAAATCATGAAGAAATTCTGGGAGAAGTTCTAAACTTCAGAAGTTTTAGTCCAGAGTCACAACAAGAACATTATGCAGTACACTCTCTTGTGGCTACTAGCTGTCATCATTAATTTTATGTCACATCAAAATATATCCTCAGATTCAATTCTTGTGCCTTCAATGCATTGCTCAGCTGAAACATTTTGTTCTGACCCCCAAAGGCAACACTATCATGGAACAAACAGCAATAACATCCAGAGCTGCTGGATCTCAAGAGAATCCATGGAGAGAACTATTTCAGGCTCAGTTCCTGGGGTCACTGATTGCTGCCTGGCACTTCCTGGATAACTGCAGCTAGCATTCTCTCAAAAGGAAGACAAAAAAATGCAAAGCCATGCCAAAATGCAAAGCCATCACCACCTTCCTTCAGGCTTTTCCTGAAGATCTTAAGTGTTGCCATTCCTTCAAATTCTCCACATTCCAAATGAGCTTGGAGCATGGCACAACCAAAGCTTCAGTTTTCCAGCACATTATAACCAACCTGAAAGGAAGGCAGCCACCTGAGACTGTCTGCACCCCCTTACTTTCCTCATGGTAAAGACCAGCAGACCAGAACTAGTGCAGATATTGGGGAGATCTCAGCCCTCCTCAGGGCTGGCATCCTACACTTAACATCATTAAGAGAAGAGAGCAGGAAAAGCAGTTCCTGCAAACTCTCTGCTCTTGCCTCTTCTCTTTGCATCACATACAGTCCTGGCCCCAGCACAGTAGAGAGGACTCTGCTATACACACCTGGCACGGGAGAAGGGTTTGAGCACACAGGGGGAGTGCAAGAGAAGCAGAGCTGAGTTTGGCTCAGGAGCTTTGAGAAAACTAATGTAGGATCAGAGCTGATTAGAGCATGGTGCTCCTTATGCCAAAGTTGCAGGTCCAATGCCAGTATGAGCTATTTACTTATGAGTTGGACCAGATGAATCTTGTGGGTCCCTTCTAACTCAGAATATTATGTTATTCAAGATTGAAAACACTGATTAGATAGAAGCAAGACCAGAAAAACTATGAGTAAGAAAAGGTGTGTGAAGAAGAAATAATGAAAATTGTTTTAATTGCTAGGAAAGTGGTGGGAGCCATATCTGTAGGAATTAACATGGCCATAATATGATTTGCAACACCAGCAGCACATACCCTTTCTCTCTTTCATACAAACACAGACACACAATGTTGTGTACTGCAGTAACAGTTCAAAATTCAAAGGGCAGACTCAGAAAAGTATAACCCAGCATTTTTGGAATCCCTGGACTTCAAAGTGCTGTAAGACTCCAAAAGTCCTCTCATCCAAATCATGTCAACACTTCAGTCTCCTTATTAAGTAATATCTGAGATGTGGGTTTGTTTTGGGTGCACCCAAATGGGTTGTGTTCCATTAAAGTATTGTCTTACATTTATTGATTACTAAGGAGCAGTTCTCCCTTATTTTAAAGCCCACAACTAATTAAACTCCTCATTGTGCTTTGTTGACAGCAAAACCATATAAAACCAAGAAGCCAGGCACTTTTTATGATACTTTCAGTAGAGCATGCAGTCATCCATCCCACTTGTCTTCTAGGAATATATTTTTCTGTACTATACTTCATAAAATTTGCATTTTTACATTCTAACCAAAGCTTAATCAACAGATTGAAACCTGTCTTGGAAGACACCCTGTTTATCAGTTTGAAGTGCAGAGGATCATTAGTACCACAATAGTGTTCTAACTCAGCAGATCCAAAAGAGTAGCTGGAAAAGCGATTAACAACATTAACCTGGAGAACTGAAATGTTTTAAAAACAGCCTTGCAACTCCAACCTGTAATAGAATTAGGTGTCAAGTAACAGCAGTTGTGGAAGAATCATGACTTCTTGATCAGTAGTTATCCAAATTAGGTTACTTCTGATTTTTAATTATATTGGAAGTTCCCTCAATGACCCATTTCTCATTTACCACAGTAAGCTGGGCAAATGCTGCCCCACTGGATTTCTCCTTACCTCAATTAATCCTTCCTTTTTGATCCTATTCTTTCTGTGTGCCTTTTTGTTCAATTTCCACACCTGTGTCTTCTTCAGTTTTGCCTCTGGGGCTGTAGTACACTCCAAAATTTATGCATTGGGCCTTCTTATTCACTCACATACACGGATGTCTGAAGCATTTCCACAATCACTAAATAAATACAGTTGGATTAATTTATTTAAGACATAGCTTTTAAAGGCATTACCAAAAAAAGGGAAAAAAAGTATTAACCTAATCAAATTTGATAACCAGGATTGTCAGGAATGAGTAATAAACTCCACAGGTTTCTCTCCTCAACGTTTTCTTTCCTGTTATTTTCCTTCCCTTTCTGTTTATTTTGTTACAGCTCTCTTTGGTAAGCATACTCTTGTTTTAATTTAGGGAGTTTGGAAACTCATATTACCTGAGAACTCAATCCTCTGTTCCAGCGTGTTTACTCCAGTAGCAGCGAAGAAACAGATTACATATTATCATAAAAATTAAAACATTTTCAAAGCCTTTCTAATTTACACTGCATTGCTTCTGCCTCAAGAGGTAGCTCCAGTACTTAGACTCAAGCAATATAGATCTATCAATTTTCTACTAGGAATATTTTCTTGTACAGCTTCCCTTAAAAATAAAGGTCCCTTAGCTCAGAATTTGAAAGGAAGTTTTGAAGATCACGTCTTCACTTATATTAACATAAAGAGTTTAAGGGTATGATTTTCCAAGATTTTTCAGGGCATATAGATATTGTTCCATTGTAATAATCTTTCTGAGAAACCCCTGAATCTTTGCCCAGGACCATCCAGTGTGACAGCTGCCCAGATGTTCAGACCCAACTCCATTTCATCTCTAAGTTTCCACATACTTACTTGAGATACTAATAAAACAAAACAAAACAAACAAACAAAAAATCCCCTAACCATCTAAGACCAAAAAGGTGCTTAGAGGCAATCACAAAAATTATCTGCCCTGATGTTACCTCACCCAAAGCCAGGACCACTGGAAGGGGAAACATTATCAAGTACACAGTTCCCTAGGCCATGGCAGTAACAGTACTGAAAAAGACCATTTATTTGTGTTTATTGCACTCACCTTTTCCATCAGACAGAATATTTATTTACACGGATGACAAGCTTTTAAGACCTTAATACATTGAAATTTTGCCCTAATCCAAATGATAAGTTGCCACCTGTACCAATGTAAGTCTATACTTTAGAAAGGGTAAACCAAAATGAGGTTTGTCTTACCTGAAGTGTGTCAGAGATGAAGCACCAAATCCATCTTCTAGAACTTGCAGGCAGATACATAACACTGACAGGAAGCTATACCAACCTGAAAAGCTGAACATCACTGCACATTTTTGGAATGGTACAATGGTATCTAACATATGGACAAGACACCCTCCCTACCCCCAAATAATTGTATTTGCTCTGTACGAACTTGCTTACAAAGTGCATTTCTGCCTGTGAGATAAAAAATAATTAGCATCGACAAAATTGCAGGAAGGTCTACCAGGCCTGCTGGCAGTGCAACCTGGCTGTTAATGGAGACAGTCTGGAGAGAGGGGAAGGCTGTGTACAGTGGACCACTAGGAGGAGGATGGTTTGAACTTAAAATGCATAAATGTGAATGGTTGTGGCTGGGAGGGATCTCTGGACATCATCTCGACTCCCCTGCTCAAGTAGGGTCACCAAGAGATGGCTTTTGAAGATCTCTGAGGATGGAGACTCTACCACCTCTCTGGGGAATAGGTGCCAGGTCATCCTCATAGTGAAAAAGTGTTTCCTGGTGTTTCAGTGTGTGCCCTCTGCCTCTTTCCCTGTCACAGGGCACCACTGAAAAAGAGCCTGATTCCATCCTCTTCACACCTTCCCTGCAGATATTTAGATACATTGATGACAGCCTCCTGAACCCTCCTCTAGGCTATTCAGTTCTAAACTGACCTGGGATATCTCCTGTAAGACAAGATATCATCAGCCATACACTGCAAGAAAAATAACATCCTGGACTTTTTCTGAAGCCATAGACCATCATGGGAAAAGAGCCTCCTTGTTCTACTCTAGGGACCTCAAACTATTGTAGTCAACTGGACAAAAACTGTGCAGTTCTGAGCAGTCTGTACTACATTGCTGTGACATCCTGTTGTGGACTTCTGGGCACACCCCTCTCCAAGGAATAAACATCTCTTTTGGCCTAACAGAAAGAGCCAGAGTAAGAAACACTGAGGTTGAAGCCAGAACTTGTCCTTGAAGTTGGGGAGATAGCTCCCCCTCTATCTTCTTGCTTCAAGGGATTGATTTCCTGGGAAACTGCATAAAGGTCAGAAGCACATTATGCTCTATGTGATTGTGAAAAAGCCTCTGGAGAGTGATTTTACATAAATATTTACAACTACCAAACCTGTTTCCAACCTCCGCTCTTCCCAAGGAAGAAAACAGGATAATAAGGAAAAATTGACTTGTGGAGAAAAATAGCAGTGAAAGTCAATTTGAAATTGCTAATGAAAAAAATTGCATATTTATCTGAACAAAAGAAACAAAAAAAAAAAACCAATCAAGGAGCATCTGTAATTTTCCAATGCGGACTAGGGAAGACTGCAAGTCAGCTGTGACAAGAATGATAACAGGACCATGCTTTTGTTTTCTTTATTTTACCCTTGAGAAGATAACATTTCATATTTTGGTGTAGTAGACACATTGATGAAGATGTTTTTGTGATGTTGCAAAACTCCACTTTCTTCTCATCCCCTTGGGAACAAATACATTCATATCATTTAACCACAACACATGTTTATAAAGAGCAGAAAGACCAGAGGCACAGCACTTTGCAGGGACTCAGATATACTAATATCTATTGTCTGCATCAAAAGCTAGCTGAGAGGAATTGTCAGAAAAAGGGTATTCATAAGAGGCAACATGCTAATTCAGTGTCAGAAAAACCAGCCAGAGATGGTATTTGACTCATTTATTCCTAAAATTTTTGGTGAGCCAAGATCCAAGCAGGAACTTGTGGCTCTGGAGGTATGTGTGGCTTGCCAGCAGTTCTGACGCGTCTCCCGTAAAATATGGGATATCAGACTGTGGGTGGCAGGACTGTGCTGGTGGTGAGGGGCTGGGCAGCAGGGCTGCAGAAGGACAGGACTCAGAAAGGACAGCTGGGGCAGATAATGAGGCATCTTGAGACCCAGCCACGTGCCTAAGTCTGTGGCTGAACCCTTATATGCAGTGGAAGCCCTGAGATCTGCAAAAGGCTTTTAACCTTTTTTTTTTTTCAAGACTATTCCTTGAGTTCCTTTCCCCTTTGCCTCTCAGAAATATACATTAGCTGCCCAAAGACATGTAACTCTGCTCTTCAGCAGGACCAGGATGCCTAAACCTCAAAGGCATTTCTGAAGGCTCCATCCACAGCCTAAAAATAGACGAGAACATTAATTAAATGAGATTATTATAATAGACATTCAAATCCAAAAGAAGAAACTCTTCTCAAATCTTCTACAAGCCTTCTCATCAAATAGCAGAGTTAGTAGAAATTCCCAGAGTCTGTGACATTTCAAGTAAAAGCTGAAACAGATTAACACAGTCATTCCTGTGCTTTGACAGCAGAAACTACTACCTCCTGGGCATCCCAATTTTACAATATGCCTACACTTACTAAGCTTTGCCTGTGAAAAAGGGTGCAAAGGATATGCATTAAAGGGTATCCCATTTTGTGAAGTCAATTGTAATTTACTCATGTTTCAAGAAATACACTTTCTTCTTCAGGTAGGCCAACAAAACCTACATTGTGTATCCATCAGTGAAAACAAGAAAGATGAAACATGGAACAGAAAAGTTTATGCTAAAGGCTATTAAAAAAATTACACAATGTTCAAAAATTTGAAATGTATTTATTTTGCATCAGTATGATCCAAGAGGTCCACTGTCTCCCTCTTCCTGATATCTGCTGCCCCTTCAAACAGTATTTGAGAGAACATTTACTACTGTGCAATTAGAAAAAGGTCAGCAGACTGAATTTCATTCAGCTGATCCTTTTGCTGCATTTTTTCCTGTAATCAGTTCCACCAGATATCAATACTCAAGACTGGCCTCTTCTGGAAATACTTTTTTCACAATATGTTTCAGAACTCGTGTTCCTGAAGACTGTACACTTTTCACTCACTCCATTTATGTGAATATAGCAATGAATATTTCTAATTCCTCAGTCCCGTACTCCAGCAGACTCTGTCTTCCGTCTTTTCTCTTACAACCCCATGGGACCTTAGTTCATTGCAAAAGTTGAAGGCTCAATCAAATGCTTCATTCTGGTTTGCTGCCATGGTGAAGTTTTCAAAGTTAATGCTTAGGATGCAAATAGCACAACAGGAGTAACAAAATGAGAAGAACAGATAACGGAATACAAACAGCACCAGGAGTTAGACTCTGTTGTGCCCTTATAAATGGCATACTATTTAAAAAGATTTTTGAGAATTTAATGGAACTAAAAAGATGCAACCAAGTTCTGTTTCATGACTGACACAAAAGCCAAACAAGCATGTCATTCCACAGATCAAAGAGTTGTTATTATATATAAGATGTTAGATAGAACAGGTACAGTACACTAATCATTAACGACATGAGAAGTTCATGACAATAGCATCTCTTGATCATAGTTGAAGAAAATTCAGTCTGTTTCTAGACTGCAGTAGCCCTTGTTAATATTGGTGATAGGAAAATGTTGGAACCACTGACTTTTAAAATTGCTTCTAGTCCTCCTTTTCTGACTTCCAAGATGTGACAAAATACAAATTTATCTAAATGAACTGTCGCATTGAGCTGATGACATTTGGTCTGCAAAATACTTCCAAGAATGGATTCACATAAGTTCTGAAGTAAGGAATAGCATTCCCAGTCTCTTTCTGTATACAGACTTCTGACGTAGAAATTACTTTTTAAAAAATTGAATGATCTGTTTTTATCAGGCACCTCTACGAGCTCTTCCTCATTGCCATCCCCATTTGAACGATCAGAGAGCAAAACCTTGTTACCTTTCTTAAGCATAAGTACATAGGTGATGGTGCACATCTGCCATGACTGCTAGATAGCTTTAAACAGTGCTTTTCATTTCTTTTGGCAATATGCTGTTTGTTTCCTGCATTAAACGGCACTTGCTTTTATATAGGTATAACTAGAGACTGCAAGAATCATGCAAAGAAATGCACAACAGCTAGTGTTGCTCAGGGATGTCAAAGATAACCTCATAGACTGAGTTGGGAGGGCAGGTAATATTTCCATAAATCTACTTTTGGCTAAGAGTCCTGTTGGTAGTACTTGGTGGTGCTGGAACTAAAATATTCTGTCATTGCTCAATTCAAAATAAAAGCATTTCAAGCTCAATAAGCAAACCTTCACCCCATTCCAAGGTCAGAGCAGCTCCACATACACATTTCTAAATGGCTCATCTCGGGTGCACTAAAACCTGCAGAACACAGACAACATTTTTCTTCCCTACAGGGCTTCTGTAGGAGCTGTGTAAGAGTGAGACTCAACTGGTGCTTTCATTTTTGTGTCTTTGTCACAGCAGATCTCCACATTCTGAAGTCCAGTCATATCATTTTTGTTACCATCCGTTAAATCTTCAGCCGTCTCCGTGTTCTTCTTGTTGCATTGACAGAAGTAACTGGAGCTCTCTAGAATGTTGATGCAGAATTTGATAACCAGGGCTAGCCAGGCCATCCCAAAGAGGATCCATAGAGAGATTACATTCTTGTACCAGCTTGGATAGGTGCGATCTGGGTTCATCCCTACAACAGAACCACCCAAAACATTTCTACATTGGATCAAGAGTGCCTCAAAGGAGACATTACATGTAAAGCAAAGACAGTTGAAATATCATTGGATATTAGTGATTTCTACGCAAAACAAAAGTATGCCATCCACTTAGCATGTGAACTGATGCTGTAAGTATGTTTCATCATGTGTCAGCAACAGCCTAAGTACTCCTTAGGAATTCAAATAACACTCTCAAGAAAAAAAACCTAAATCCCAAATTACATCCATGTCAAAGTGAAATTATTTGCATTCAAGCATAGTTTAGTTTCTCTGCTTATCACTCAGCACTACAATATTCTATTAGCATGTAACAGAGGCCCCTGCAGGCAGAGAGGTAAGCAGGTGTTATGAACCACTATATGTATCTTGTTAAACCAGATATAAGCAAGAGTCTCTGAGAGCAGGAGAAAAGAGGCCTGAGCAGTCCCAAAGCCTCTAAGAACAACCAAACCTTGGAAGACAATTTGAAATTATCACCAGCCTTCATGGCCACAGAGGCACTCTCTGCAGGATCATGGACAGCTTGGTGCCCATCAGGACTGCCAGATCCTTTTCTGCAGAGATGATTCCCCACAGATTATTCCTCCCAGCTCTGTGTCACACTAGTAAGGAAAGTGTGAAGGTCACTTGAACCTCATTTTTGAGGCATAAACCACTCATACAGAATTGTAAGGCAGAATTGTTTAGCCTCTCTACACCACAACTGACATTCAATTATTCTCATACCAAACCTAGTGCCTCTATGGCAGTATTCCAGTTACAAAGGTACTACACAGGTGAAGGCACACCTGGAAGAGGAAGGAATACCAAATGCATTACCAGAAACTGAGAGAAGTAAAGCTATTGTAGCAGAGTTCAGCATGTAAAATCAGTATAGGAAAATGCTGAGCTGACCCAGCTTTTGTCAAGCTCCATCTGGCTACCCTTACCCAACTAACTTTATTCCTAACTTATTTACATGTGCCTAGACAAGCTCTAATCATAACTTTGATGCATTACAGACAAGTCCTAAGGTAATGCCACTAAGTTGTCTAAGCATCAAGGGAGTGCTATGAAGAAAAGAAAATAGCAAATCTGTAATAGGAATAGCAAATCTGACTCTCAGGAATTCAAGAGTGCATGTGTTTCTATAATCAATTTGTTTTTAATGAGAAAGTCTTTATCAAAGAGGCGTGTCCTGTGTTTCAGCAAATGCAGTGGGTGTGGATCCAATCCCATTTCCTCTGGCAAAGGGTTTTGGCATCCAAAGCTAAGTAGTGCCTAGTGCCTGACAGCCTATACCTAAGTGATTTAAGTTGCCTTTTAGAAAGTAATCACCTAGGGTTTTGACAGAAGAAACAGTCCCTGTCTGTTAATGAAGAGGCAGAGTGGCACTGGAGTGTGATAAGTGTGCCCTCAGCAACCACTGTGATTGAACCATGGCATTCTTGCCTGGTGGTGCAGACATTCAAGGGACAGGCCACTTCAGTGCCACTTGCTGACTGGGAAACAATGCCTTTGTTCTTCCTCAGGTGGCATTGCTATGGCAGAAATTATGTCTTTTCCCACCTGCCAAATGCACACCACAACATACTGATCATCAGGTCTGGGGATTGCTACAGGTGCCAAACTGCCACGTGGGGAGCTTTGCGTGCCATGGATTTGCTGCTCAGTAGGTGACAGCAATGAAATGTGAACTACTCACCAATCACATAGTCTCCAAACCCTATAGTGCTGAGGGTAATGAAGGAATAGTAGAAGCCTTCTTCATAAGACCAGCCTTCTTTGTCAGAGAATAACAAGGGAGGTAGCAAGAGGAACAATAACAAGCCAGTTACCAGTGCACAGGTCTTCATCAGGAAGGAAGCTTTATTCTGGTAAAAGAGGAAGGAAAAAAAAAAAAGATTATCACAAGAAGGGAAGCAAGGAAAGTCCAGCTTGTTTTCCAGTTAGAGATGATGATGATATGATGATGGACTCCACAAAAACATCCAAACATTCATTGGATTCCACTATAACAAATGGTGTCTCTGTCCTACATGTGTGCTGGCTTCAGCTGGGATGGTTATTTTCTTCACAGTAGTTAGTAGGAGGTTGTGCTTTAACTTTTTGTTGAAAACAGTGTTGGTAATACAGAATGTTCTTATTGTTGCTGAGTAGTGCCTGCACAGTGTGAAGGCTTTCTCTGCTTCTCATCCCTCCTCTCCACTGAGTGGACTGGGGGTACACGGGAATTTGGGAGGGGACACAGCCAGGACAGCTGAGCCCAAGTGACCAAAGGGATATTCCACACCATAGAGCACCATGTTCAGCATATAGAGCTGGGGGAAGAAGGAAGCAGGGACTGTTCAGAGTGATGGAGTTTGTCTTCCCAAGTAAGTGTTATGCACAATGGAGTCCTGCTTTCCTGGGAATGGCTGAACACCTGCCTGCTGATGGAAAGTGGTGAACAAATTCCTTTTTTTGTTTTGCTTGTGTGCACAACTTTTGCTTTACTTATTAAACTGTCTTTACCTCAACCCATGAATTTTTTACTCTTCTGGATTCTCTTCCCCATCCCCCTGGCAAGGGGTGAGTAACTGCATGGTGCTTAGATGTCAGCTGAGGTTAAACATTGACACTAAGCCAACACAAATTGGGCATCACCTTCATAAGTCCTAAATTCATGCCAGTTTAAAGCCTGCCTGTTCCACAAATGCTCCCATGTAACTTATGCAATTCTAACTAAAACTGATGATAAACAGACTAGATAGTCTAGGACTATGCATTGCTCACATGCTTTATCACTTCTGTTGCTGTAGGGGAAGTCATTCATCACAGAATTTCCCTCAATTAATAAACAACCTTATCTGACACCTCATAGGGCTGTCATAGACTAAATTTATTTGCTTCCAGTTATTCCTGGGTATTATTGCCTTTTTGGTCAAATAGTCAGCCAGGGTCTCCTTGTTAGTCATAGGATCTCAAATACCAGACAATGTCTTTTTTTAGTTTGAGGTATGCTGGCCCATACTGCTTACCTGCCAGTGAAACACCTCCTCTAGGCGAGAGGCACAACGCTGAACCCCAAGCAGCATCAGGTGCCCAATTTCATTCAGGAGTACAAGGTTCAAGGGGATCCCAAAAAGTGCAAACACGATGCTGAAGATTCGACCAACTGCAGTGCTGGGGCTCAGGTTCCCATAGCCTAGACAAGGGATTTGATGAAATGCTTTAATGAAGCCTTAAATCTAAAATAGTCTCTGCTTACACCCCTTCCCCCTGGAGGGGTGAACCTCCATCACCCACAGAAGTTAGGTGAGAAGGTCACTGCTCCAAAAGGACCTTTTTTATAAATAACTGTAAGTTACATCCATTGTTTGTCATATCCTCTCGTGGGCTAGAAAATAACATTTCTTTTGCTGCCAATTTTGCTTAGTTCCTTTTCCATTTACCAGTCAATTTCCTCTCCCCTGCCCACTGCCCTGGCTGGGATCTGACGTAAATGCAAACCTTCCGTTTAGTTCAATTTCTGTAAGCATTGTTGGCATGGACTTTACTGGTACATGATCCTGCATCGCTGTCAGATGGTCTCTGAATCACAACAATAGTGTTTTAATTATAACAACCACCCTTTTCTACCTTTGTCCCACAGGACTAGTGAACTTAACACTGCCTCTTGGCTTGTATTCTTTTGCACTGCAAGTACCAAATACATCTTAAATTGTCAAAATTGTTGTCTAGAGTCAATATATCCAGAGAAATTACATTTAACCTATGTAAAATACTTCAATTTTTGACCTACAGAAAAAGGAGTTTTAAATTTTTCCTCTTTCTTCTAGTCATAGGAAGTGATCTAATAAAAGATCCTGCCTTGCAATCACAGCCTTGCTTGTATCCCCAGATTGTTCTGGCTTCAAAATCACTTGTCTTCATTCCACATATGTTCTTTTTAAAATGTCCCATGAATTTGCAGACTTGCACTTGTAATTTCCAGTGTCTTCTGCCACAAGAAAGTCAGATTTAACTAGGGTATATTTCACAGGATGCTTTCAAAGACAGAGAACTAGCAAACCACAAGCATTTCAACACTGCGTTAGCCAGTCAGAGACCTATAGCCTTGACTACATTCCAAAATCACCTCTGCTCATTAGAGATTGTTGTATGTCCACAGAGGAGATTATCTTTTCACCACAAATAACGCTATCCCCTCCCAGCACTGCCCAGCCATGGGCACAGCAAGCACAGAGGTGCTCCCTCCACTGCTGCCTTGCTACCCTGCCTCTGGGTGCTGTAGCCTCAGGGCAAGTGAGCAGTGCCCAGCAGGGAGAGGCCCCAGGGCTGGGCTCTGTATCCCAGATAAGTGAGAGCGCAAACATCTGTGGTTAACTCCAGAGTCCCATTTCTTCACTAACCCCTGTCACATGCCAGATGCAATAAGCCACTGACCAACAATGTAGAAATGTGTGCAGCTATGAGCTGGGGATATCTACACAGGCCAAGTTTTTGCTAACAAAAATCTCTCACCATGGCCAACTCTGCAGTTAGTTGTGCATGAGTGTCAGCAAACTACACCCAGAAAATGGTCTGGGGGCAAACTATTCCTAAGTACGTATCCCCACAAATCCCAAATTTGATTACACAGAGGACATCCCCTTCAATAATTTTAGGCACACAATCCACCTCCAGTGGAGCCCCAAGAGCCTGTCTCTGGGAAGGGGGAGAGCATCCCCCAGAAAGAATGGGGTGCTCTTATGTAACTAGATGTTTTGGAGTACAGTCCAAAAAAAGTGGCTAAATTAAGACTTCATGCCAGTGCTACTCCTTCTTAGCAATGCTAATGCACTTTTCCTCAATGATTGCTAATTTCTGCCATCTTTCACCATTTCTAGACTAACAAGTGTGGTAAATGAGATATGTAGGCAAGAACATCTGGTAGATGACCCCTTCTAAGTGAATTATAGAAAGATGTGTCTGCTGTGATGCATTTCATACTGGCTGTGACATTTCTGTGGATTAGTTCCAATTTTTCTCTTACGGGATTAGGGTGTTTTGTGGCCTGACCTGGCCCTGGAGAAAGTGCTGGGGGGCATTTACTGTAGGGCTGGAGGCTGAAGATGAGTCTCAATCATTTACAGTCAGTTATTCCCAAGGTGGTTTCCCCCCAGCCCTTCCCCTTTCTTTTCCTTCTACATCAAGTTTTGAAAGACTGTGTAATGTCTTGAGCAGTTCTTATAACCACAGATTTCTAAGTTTTATGCAGAAAAACATAAAAGAAGAAAGGCCCATGTTCTCTGGTCGCTGTGTGAAGCACAGCAGCATTCAGAATTGTGGGGATGCCACATAGTGCTGGATGGCACCTAAATTTAACTTGTATGTTACAATTAATTTAGAATGGCAAATTGAATGATGTAGGAAGGTGTAATGTGCACAGTAAACTCAGCCCTCCAAACACCAAACATGCTTTACATTTGATTTCTCTGGCTTCCCCCTCCCTTGGATTCAGGAGCTTGAGACAATTTTCTGAAGACTTGGTACACAGTTGCTGTACACATGCCAAAAAAACCATGTCCCACCAGCTTTTATATAGGATATGAAGTATAATCAAATAGCACAGGAGACTTTGGATCATGCAAAATGGCCAGAAATTTACTCCTGTCTGGTTACATCCACTTGTTCTTGCACTAGACAAAGAAATGCCAACCTAATTGTATATAAACCTTAACTGTTATAAAACTTAAGCAGGAGTGGGAAAATGGGGCTTCCTCTCTTCAGTATTAACTGGTGTCTTAAATCATTGTGAGCTAGATATTAGAAGATCTGAACCAGATTCAGAAATTAGGACTGCACTGCCAGTTGTCACATCCCTCATGAGCCTGCTGCTGGGATGTCACAGGTGCATGTCTGAGCAAAGAGACACTGAGAAATGATCACTAAAATCTGCAAAGACAAAATGTGTGTTTCCACTGAAGCAGCTGTATTAAGTGCATGTATAGCTCCTCTTGTTTTGAAATAAGGTGTAAAGTTAAGCTTCTTTGGAGGAAACAAGAATGGTTTTATGTCTAAATGCTCATAACCATGTGCTTTAACTCATGTGCTTCTGTTACATGTATTAAGTAATTCAGGATTTTTCCCCCTGCTTTCCCATTACATTCCTGCCCATAAGGGATTCAGAATCTCTGTAGACTTCTTAAGAAGATAAGACTTATTAGTAAAAGATCTTTTCATTCACAAGACAGTACTTGCAGTGCCCTCAGTTAACTGAGGCAGCTGCAACTTCCTGCTACCCACAATGAAAGATTTGTTCTCACTGTCCAGATTCAAGAGCATTTTCATCAAAAACTGGTTAGAACAATACATGTCTATCATAGGCTGAAAAACATCTGAAAAAAAATTTTATCTGCAGAAATATCCAGGGTTAGCATTAAACCAAATCTCCCCAAAAAATGTGTTTGAGTGCTAAAACCACTGATAAAGCTATGGTTAGAGAAGCAACATTTCTTGTTTTATTAAATCTTTTCTCCTACCTGAAACTATACAAGCCATCACTTCCTACAGATATGGGTCTAATCCCAAATTTACAGATTGCTCTTGTTGACAAAATTTTGCTTTGAATAACCAGGAATTCATCTAACCTGGGGGCCAGGTATCCACTGTGCAGTTCACTGAGGGATATCAATGCCAGAATTATTTTATTTTTCATTACATATTTAAATACTCAGTAAACTTTTCTGCTTGGCAGTTGGGGTGATATTCAGTGAGCCATATTCCTATTTTCCCAGGCACCGGAGGAAATCAAATCCTTAAACCATCCAGTTCCTCCCACCACTAGCTCCTCCTCTAACACTTTTCAGGAAATCGAAAATTTCTTTCCCTTGTGGTCTTTACAAGTGATCTGGATGTTTTAATCCAGCAGAAATGAAAGGTTTTTTTCCATGAAAAATTCAAATGTTTAATTGAAGAAAAAAAAAGCAAATTCACTTTAGATGGAAAAGACATCTTTGTGTAATTCAAAGTGGAAAAACCACAAACACACCAAATGACCACTCACACAGCCTTACGGTAATGTTTGTCTGGTTCCTCAAAATGTGAGCATGGCCCCAGCTTAGCTAGAAGGGGACCCTGACAAAGCACTCACTAGCCTGCTCTGACCTCATAGCTGGCTGCTTTAGCAGACAGTTGCACTGGAGATCTCCTCAGGTACCAGGAAGCCTGAATTATCTTATGATCTTACAAGCATTAGGATTTTCAGAGGTCATTTGGTACCACCTATATTCACCTGAAGACTGACAAGTCAGGGTTCCTATCCTGCCTCCTGCCTTGAATGGCTCCATAACTATAAAAAACATATTAACATGCTGGCTTCTCAACCTTCTTGTGAGATTTCACATTGTATCCACCAAGTCTGCACTAAGTTCAAGAACACTTATCAGCTGCACACAGCTGAGGACAGCTGGCATGGGAAGTCAGGTATTCCCAATTCATCCATCCAGGGAGGATGCTACAGCCATGGAGCCTGTACATGTGGGACAGAAACAGGACACAATCCCCAAGCAGCCACACTGCTGGCATTGGCTTCTCAGTTGTATGGTTAGAACAAACAAAAAATGTTAAGAATTTGATTTTAAAGCTAGTGGTGGCAGAATCTCAGGAACTGTGTCTTATATGGGGAAGCTCACTGGGACCGTGGCAGGTTGAATCAGGGAAGTTATTAACAGTTTTAGCCCTATGAAGTTCCAGATGAGAACAAAATTTGGTTGCACACTCCTCCAGTGAGTGAAAAAATGCTTCAGATGAGTACTGCAGTCTTTGACTCATGCTGTGCATACACTGAAAGCTGTACAGTGGGCTTAGGCTCAGCTGGGTGAGAGGCATGCAGTCAGGAAAGCAGATCCCATTTCCAGTGCTCAGGAGATAGCTCAGAGGATGCTGCTGTGAGTGGCTGTCCCCAGACCCACCAGTGACCTCCCATAGACCACTGTGCCACATCGTGCTTAGCCAAGCCTATAGAGAAGCTCTGCCAGCTGCCACAGGGCAGGGAAAAGATCAACACATCAACAGTGGCAGCTTTTCAGCTGAGAACTCCCCTACACAAGAGGATCCTGAGGTTCACAGAGGATTCAAATATGAAAGTCGTCCCAAGTACCCACTTTGAGACATGAAGTTAGTTTAACTGAATTCCCCAACAGACTGCCAGCCAGCAATGGGCAGGAACCTGACCATTTTTCAGTAGCTCTACCAGACACTGGGCAGCACTGCAGAGGGTCAGAGTCTTCACAAAACTCTTGCCGCCCAAAGCTTTACTCTACCAGAATTTCACAGCCCTGAGCTTGCTATTATTTTGTTCCCTGCACTGGAATCCTCTGGGGCAACTACTAAATGTCCATAAAATGGTGGTTAATACCATCACTCACTGAATAGCCTGATCCGTGCCTCTGTTGTTATCTCCCAGTCCTCTGGGATACTGCTTTTAGGAGCTATGTGCTGTGCTAACCAGAGAAGGAAAGAACAGGAATTTCCCTTCTTTTCTTCATGGTGAGATGGCTTACTTGCCCCATTTTATATGTAAAAAAGGGCCCTTGAAATTCACACAACTGAATTCTGGTGGTTGTGCTATCAGAAAATGGCAATACAGCACTAGGCAATGGCATCCATCCACCCTATATTAAGTGGGACATTCAGGCTAGAGAGGACAATACTCCTTCTACTCTTAGGCTCAGCCTCATCACTGACTACAGAAAGAGCCTTTCCCTAACACCTTCTTTGAAATTACACCACCCTGTGGTCGTTTGACTTCAGGAACTTTGATCTTGTGCCCCACTCTGAACTTGCTTTGACCTCTGCCCTGTTAGTCCAAACTAAGTAGGAGGAGAGTAAACACAGAAAGGAGAGACTTGTGTCGGCAAGGGATAAAGAAGACCGAGAGATAAACCCAGCAGCAAGTTAGCTTTTCTTTCTTTAATCATGTTTACTACTACAGCTCTACAGGAACTCTGAGGATGACCCCTCAAGGCATTGGAGAAAGGGTTCTTATGGAAAAAATCTGCAGAAAATGAGATAACAAAATCTGGCATGATATGATATGTCAAGGACAGCAACGAGGAAAGCAGAGAAGGGGGGTGAAAGAATCAGCAGGTGGCCAGGGCTGCCCATCCCAAAGTTATAAATGCAGTTCCATTCAAATAATGAGATTGCCCCATGGCCAATCTCATGATTTGGGGGACTTCTTTAAACAAGAGATCTTAGTTCATCCATATCTGTTCTTTAAACATGTACAATTGAGGCACCAACTATGTCCAGCCTGCAGGTCAGAACGTGCTTTGTTTTTAAGTGAAGTTCACATGCTGCTTCTAATCACTAGTAGTGAAATTAGATGAGGCTCTCATTTAACTGGAAGAAGGATACAGTGCAGAAGATGCTGCAACAGGAGACACGGGGATTTAAACCTTGTAAATGGGGAAAGAAACTAGTACCCCTCAGCTGGTGTTAATGGGGAAAGAAGTTAACATCCCCTCCTGTATCCCAGTGAGAAAGTGCTCTGGGGTAAGGACTTGAGAAATGGACCTAGCCTTCTGAGGGGGGGTTAAAGCACCTAAAGTAGAACACAGAAGCTGGCAGAACAGAAAGAGCATCTCAAAGGAATGCGATTAAGGTAAAAGTGATAGTGTTTTTGGCAGTGCTGTTTGAGAACAGGACAAGAGTCACAAAGTTGTTATTCTGCATAAGAAGCCACCAAGGCATAGATAGCATTAATTACAAAGAAAAAATGTGGAAGAGACAAACAGGCCAAAGGACTTGCAGCAGCTAGAACACATGGAAGAGAGGTCATCCATATTCTTCAAATCTTTATATAGTACTCCTAAATTCCTGAGACTCTTTCTTCTGCGTTATCGTCTTAACTCTACCCTTCCTGAATTCATTTGCCAGAATGCCTTGGGTTTTAAGTCCTATAAGCTAATCTTGTGCAGATGGACCTGCTTTCATTGGCTCCATATCACAGCCTGAGATAAAGCCTTCCTTGCCATGTAAGAACACTAAAACCTCTACAAAATCTCCAGAAGCCTTCTCAATTGTCATTTATCTCATTGCCACACCTTACACATGAAGTTTCCTATTGTGACTCACCCCTTTGAACTTCATTGAGTTCTTTGAAAAGAAGTTTGTCTCTTTCCTTGACATAATCAATTATCCTTCCCAGTCACACTGTGGTATCCTCATCGAGGCTGAACCCCCCAACTACCTCAAGAATTTGCATAAAGAGAGATTATGATAACAGACTCAGAGTAAGGCTCTGTGAAACCATTTGTAGTTTTCTCTTCTACAACATATCAACAGTGTTATGACACTAATCTGCATGCCACTAACAATTTCACTTGAAAAAGCAGAGTGAAGGGTCCAGTCCTCTGAAGTTTCCTGCATAGAAGTGGCTCGTATGGCATTCTCAAATCTGCAATTGAAAATCATTAACAAGTCTCTAGAGTCATAACACCAGCTTTAAAATCATGAGATAAAGAGCTGCAAGATTTGGTTCTTTACAATTTTCAATTGCCTCTGTTACCAACTCAGTTGTGTCATGCCCTGTCCTGTCCTCCTCCCCTACAGCCATCAGGGCAAGGAGTTACAAAAAGAGGGGAGTGGGGGCAGGGGGTTGGGGTAGGAAGAGTAGTTTAGCAGCTACTCTTAGTACAGAAGAGCAGAAATGCTTAGTCTAGGTCTCTGCCAACATCCCCTTATATTTTAACATGATAAATTTGATTCTTCCTGAATATCATTAACTTAAATTTGCCATGGTGAAACAGTCACTCTGATGGCTTAGGAACTCACCAGGATTCACTACTGAGGCACGCAAAGTAGCTCTGAGCAGATGCTGCTTTGTACCAAAGGCGGGAAGGAACTGACCAGGCTCTGCTGGAAACCCACAGCCTGAGCAACCCTGTCTGATGAGCCTCCACTGCCATCATCTGGTGCAACCCTTGCCTGGCAGTGCAGCACACTGAAAGTGTGTTCCCAACCAGAACAATGCATGTGCAAAGGAGCAGGGCAGAAAGATGTACTGAGTCACAGGAAGATGACACACCATCACCCACTCGCCTCCACCCCCACAGAAAACCCACAAACCCTCTCTTTGAGCTCATGCCTGGGGGCTCAGTGTTCTGGAGCCAATGTATCTTCAAAAACAATCAGAAATCCAAAGAAGGTTCCATTTGGGTACAAAAAGAAAAATCTTGATTTAAAAATGTTCTTAAAATCCAAGACAGTTGACAAATCAAGAAAACCATGAGGGATTTTTGATACTCAACAACCATCTCTCCACATACTCTCCCCTCCATGTTTTTTTAATACTGGGTCACACCATAAGAAAAAGACATCAGGGCAAGTTATTAATGGTTTTGGGGACAGGGGACACAAACTGACAGTAATTAACAGCATCTGCCTTAACTAGCTCTGTACCCAGTACATTTTATTTTTTCCACTTTCCCTCCCCCTACTGATTTCCACCATTTCTTCGTGGCTTTGCATTACCCATTTGCTGAAACCTGAGTCAACTGAATTGTGATGTTTATCTAGTTATTTAACTTCCACTTAAACAAGCAGGTTCTCATCTAATACAGGCAGCAATAAGGAGGAATAATTCATAAATACAGTCTCTGGAGATGCAATAGCCAGCATAAAAAGTTTTCCAAAATCATTCCTGTCCTTGTGATTGGAAAAGCCCATTTCAATGCACAATTCACCTCAGACCTCTCAGAGTGGGACAAGACTCTGTAAGTCCAGGCAGTGCAGCATCATGACGTTCAGGCCCCAGAAGCCATGTAACTTAGCAGGAATATGTCCTGAGCTAATTATGCCTGTGTCTGATCAATTAGAGATCACTGACAAGGCACTGACAAAGCACTCCTAGGGCTGGGGTCATGGGTGCTTCCCTACTGCAAGCTCCAGGGACCCACACAGTGCTGGAGCAGCAGCTGAGTACAGGCCCTCATTCCCACTCTTTTCCCACCTATGAGGCAGCCCTGTAAGCAGGGAACTCTTACCTATGGTTGTTATTGCAGATATGGAGAAGAAGAAAGACCCACTGTAGTCCCACCTGCCCAGGCTAGTGGTGTTTCCCTGGAGGGTTATGCCACTCTTGTAGGCTTGGATGATACCCTGCAAAGAGACAATAACATGAGATCCCACAAACCCCTTTAAGGCAAGTTCATGTGACTGGCATTTCCACTTCTGGCTGGTAAAATCCCAAACTACAACCACTTCTGATTCTGCTGTTTCCCTTTTAGTAGAGGATCTCTCGTGCCTTAGAGACCAAAGGGCTGCAAGGTCAGAAAAGCCAAAGCCAGCATATTGCTTCTACGAAAAGGGACTCTACAGCAATACAATAAAGTTGCATATGCACCGATTATATAGATAAATGTGGAAGAGATTGGAGGGTAAGATCTAACTAGAGAAGGCCTAGACAGACAATAATTAAGACTGCCTTATGACATATTCATTAGGAAAATGAAATGCTTCCAGATGGGATATTCCAATGGCAGAAGTCCTAGAGGAACAAATATACTTGCATGTGTAAGTGACACAGATCCCTTGCAGGGAAGCCCCCTGGACTGGAGAGGAATGCATCTGGTGTGTTACAGGAGACTGAGACTACTCAGGTTGGCCAATATGTCCCCACATTGGGACTACAAATGGGAATGAACACATCAGATTAGCATTATGCCCAATTCTGTTCAATCCTCCTGGGAAAGACTTAGAAGTCACTAGCTGAAGTGAGCAGAGTTATGACAAAATAAAATATGAGATGTCTTAACAGTGCCCACATCTGACTATACCTTCTCATGCCAACAAAATCAATGATAGTTGTGTCCAAAACAACATTATTCACAGCATGAACACTAAACATTTCACACTTCACAGTTAATTATCTTTAAATGCAAAGTATAACCAAGAACACACAAAATTCATCATCTCTGAAAAAGACATGCACATACTAAATAGTACTGTCCCCATCCTAACAAAAAAGACTGCTGATAAAACTTTCACCACTGATAATAAAAGGAATCACACTCAGATTTTGATCAGGTTTCGGTTTTGCAAAGGAATTGTAGTTTATACATCCACCAAACAAACTGGCACATCAAACCTGCAAAGTGAGGAAGCTTTGCCCCATGTTACTGATGTAACACGCTCTACATAATTTACATTATTTATACAATATTATACAAGGCTGTGAATTAAAAACTGTTTCCAGGGTCCCAAGCAGCAGCTTAACTAAAAGGATCATCCTCTCTTTTCTCTATAGCTACTAATTCTCACACTAAGATGAAGGAGCAGCTCAGAAATCAACACATTTTTCTAAGCAATAAACACTGTTTGACAATGCATTCTCAGCAATATCTTGATTTACTCATAACTGAAGGCAACTTAAACCCCTCAGAGTCATACTATAATCTATTAAATTCTAAATTATGAGACAGAGCAGAGAGCCTGTGCTCTGAGAAGGGCTAAGGACCACAAATGTTTTATTGCATTTTGCTTCCTTCTGTGATTTGTTGCTGTAATGTTGAGTGGGACAACTCAAAAAAAAAGATTTTGTATATAGCATTAGTGACATAAAAGAACCAAGCCGTGCTTCCCTTTTCCATGCAATTACCCCTGGAAAAAAAAACAAAATAAAAAAACCAAAAGAGAGAGGAAAGGTTGCCTCAAAAGCCTTCAGAAGGATTTGTTTTGAACAATTGTGTGTAATTCCCCCACTCATTGTTCTTCCAGGTCTGGTGTCTGCACAGAAGTTTGTCAGGTTATATGGGGTGTAGGCCGACAATATTTGACCTTTGGTTTAAGAAGTGTAAGAAACTCTGCAGAAAATGGCCTAGACAGGAATCAGTGTGCATGAACATGAAATAACTCCCAAAGTAAGTTAAATGGCAAGAGAGACGCTGGAAAATTATACAGATGACCTACTTTTCCCCCCCTCCAGAAACCAGTAGTTAAATTTGAAATAAAAAGCTTGATATTTTATTCCAAATTTCCTTCTGTAAACTGTGATCTCCGTAGTTGCTAGTCTTGAACACATATATACCTGCTGGAACAGCAATAGTCCAGTTCTTGGATAACTTATTATCAGCTGGATCAGGGATACTTGAAAAACTCAAACATGCAGCATGTTGTCCATTCTCCTGCCTGATGTCTTGCTGATACAAGCTCAGCATTAGATAATACTACACTCAACATCAAGTTTTTAAAGCCAACAACACTTAAGAACCAGAGAGGATTGCAAGGAGCTGCAGCACAACTGGCCCAAAGAAATGGAAAAACCTTCATGCAGAAAAGGGAAACAAAGAGTCTGCAAAAGACATCATGTGAGAAGCAAGCAGCAGTAACCAAGTCATTAAATGTTTAATTTCACATTTTTGCAGCACTTCTGTTTTGCTTGGATTAGAAGCAAGAGGCTGAGCAGTTGTGAGCACTTATGGCAGCTTTGCAGTGACTCGTAACAACTCAGAATCCCAGGGTCACTGTAGACCTTCCCCAGGCAGTGATGCTACTACCAGGAAGCACAGGATGTGTCTTGAGGCTCTGAAGACAGGGCACAGCACCTGCCCTAAATGCACAGTGACCTGCACTGCTGTCAGTGGGAAGGAAGTACCACGGAACCGTGACTCACTGGCAAAGAGCGAGCCCTGAGCGCGCAGCATGCCAGCTGTTTTCTGCTCCTGGTACTTTGTGAGGCACTTAGTGTGCTCGCTGAGGTCTCCAAGCCCTTTCAGCAAGAAGTCTCTAAGCATTTATTTGTTACATCTTGTTATCAAATAACCAGAGAACATCATTAACCACTAGGCCCACCCACCTGTTGAAGCCAGCCCAATGGGGAGCACTGAATATTCATACAAATCAAAGCCACTTAAATAAAACAACACTCCCAGAAAAAATGTCAAGCTCATTACTGTTAGGAAGAAAGAGCTACCTATTACCACCCTTAAAAGGGAAGATTCACAGTGGCTGGAGATAAGGATACAGTCTTTGTTTTCCTAAAGTAAAAAATGTTTTATTATACTATCTACAATCAACCTTTGACATAGCAACAATGATGACAGAAAACTAAAGATTGACTCTTCTGAGAATTGTAGAACTAATGGAGCTTGCCTTCCTGCAGATGTGCCCATGGGGGCAGATTCATGAAAGAGAAATCCATTGATGGCTATTAATGCACAGAAATGACTTCTGGCACAGGAAGTCATTGGATTGCAAACTCCTGAAGGCTGACCGAGCAGTCAGGGAGATACCAGTGAATATTCTCCCTAATTTTCTATATTCCTTTAGACTTTTGCTCTTGTTCTTTAGACTTTAGGCTATAGCTCTTCTTCATAGAAAAATTAAAAATGGTTTATAATTTTAGAGAGAACGCAGGAAAAAACCCAGCTGATAAACACTCTAGCAGAACAGCTGAATTCTCCCTGCTTTTTCCATTGAAGAGGTGTTGATATGTCTCTGCTATGGATTTTCAAGTAAATTTGAGGTATATTTTAGCCTGTGGGATCAGGGGAAAAGAAAATGAATCACACATGTAGCATAAGTGCTTAGTTTCCTTAGCCAGCCTTTTTGAGACCCAAACCCTTTGTTTTACTTTATGATTGCTTTGAGGTGAAATCCTAGGGGTTTTCCTTTTTCTCTTAATTAGGCTGATTTGTACACTGATTAGGATAGAGGACTAAGAGATTTGTACAGTGCTTGCCTCAAAACCTAATGCATTAAAAGGCACTAGTAGAAGCAGCATCTTAAATCCAGTGTTCAAAAGCAGTTATTTGTCTAACCTAAGACCTCAGTCAATACCACAACAACACAAAAAATACTGAAGTTGCAGAGCTTGGGCTTGATATTTTGGGAACTTTAAAGGTCATGTGCAATTCAGAAAGCAGAAAGGAAACAGGTGGGTGGGTAAAATACTAGGAAAAACCAGAATGCAGTGGTTCTTTGGTTTCTACTGACAGACAAGCTGCACAATATAAAACCATTGTTTCACTTCTCTGCACTTACTTTCCCCTCTCTAAAGCGGTAATAATTTAAAGTTTGCAGTGACTACTGCATCTTTAGCTGACAATACTTACATAATTTTAAACTACAGATAAAAGTTTTGTGGGAATTATTGTAACTCCTACAGGATCTATAAACTGAGATTTTTAAATTCTTAAACCTTCATAGGTCAATGAAACTTCATTTGCAGGCTGCTAATTTTCTCATTCAAGTAGGTTGTTCTGCTTTTTGACCATGCAAGTGATGCCTATCCTGTTACATTTGTTAGAAAAAAAAAATGCCTCAGAAGAGTCAACTTGAGCATCCAGCTCCACCTTTCCCAAGTATAAGCTCTGAAGTTTCAGTTAGGAATGGCATAAGCTCATGCTTGCAAATACAAGCTCTATGTTAGATTACATCCCAGTACAAAAGCCTGCTTTGTGCATATTTCTGCAAGGAACTCCCTGCTTGAATTCAAGCTAAGGGGTAACCCTGTGAGGAAGCTGTGCATTTCTGTTGACTCCCTTATCACTCTTATTTTAGGATGGCAATACTCCTTTCCTTCCCTGTCCTTTCCTATCAATTGTTGGTTCTTTCTGCAGCAATGCCCAAACACAACATTACCACAGTTTCCTTATCAGAGTCAAAAAAAGAAACTAAAAAAATTAAATCACTCCTACAGCCTGAATTTTAACCCTTCACAGCTCTGGGGCTGCACTTCTACAGATGACTGATAATGCAAGACTCACCTATACTGAAGTTTTACCAGTTCTACTCAGCTTTGCAGCAATAAACCCAAAGTAGTTATTACCAGCAAAAATTCAACCAGTAGTCATCCCAGCAATAATTCAACCATACACTTTGAATTACACTCAAAAGATCTGTTCATACTGTCTAGCTAAAAGAAACCAACCCCAAAACAAGAAACCAAACCACCAAAACCCAGCCCCAACAACTACATTTTTATTTCCACTTGACATTTGAGTATTGTATCTTCCTCCCCCAAAAATGTAGGTTTGTTCTTTTGTATTTGCTGCAGAGCCACTCTATCCTTCAGCCATACCCATAAGCCTCATTTACCATGTTTGCTGTGTTATCAGCTCTGGGCAACTCCCAGCTTTCTCAGCTTACACTTCCTCTCCTCCACAGTTATCATCACACGTGGGCCCCCCACCACCTGCCTGTGGCTGCAGCACAGCTTCTGATCACCAAGTGCTGCAAAAGGAAGGACCATTAGTTAATCTGACCTCATTGACACCAGCTCAAAATTCAGTCTTTCACCTCTGCACTGAGTCACAACAGCATATGACCAGCATACAGCTTTCAGAAAAGGTATTTAAGGTCAGCAGTAAAGAATGAATGAATGTGTATATGTAAACTGAGGCACTATGTTCTTCACAATCTTTCTTCAGAACACTATGCTTCTCTTTCCTCCCATAATCTTTACAGCAAAAAATAAGCTTTATATAAATGATTAAACAGACTGATTCTAATCTGCCTGCCCTCCCCAAGATGAGCAAGTTAAGTGAAAATGACAAAAGCAAAGCCCCAAAAGCTTATGACCCTACCAAATATATCCATAAGAATTCATGACTTTTTTTTTTTTTTTGGAGGAAAACATCAGGGAAAGAGTCATAAAAATGACCTTTTTATAAACTGTGGCTCCTGTCACTGCTGTTGTGCCCTGCTTCTGAACTGTGGCATTATGGTCAGAGGTGAGAGTAATCCCAAGATACCTTTAAAGGCAAAAGCAGTATTTACTAAGTGTATTTGAAAGCAGTTCTCAAAGAAGGCAAAAATGGACTGGTATAAGAAACTTTATTCTTAAGTTTAGTTGAAGTTCATATATTCATGTGCAGAAATCAACTTTTCCAGGGCATACATGAACTCCTGAAAATGGCTTGCCTCCTTACAGACAATTTCCTCACCTTTGCAACATATAAAGGAGGAAAATAAGGTGTTCAAAAGGCACCAAGCTACCATTTAGATTAATGAGAAAACAACTCACAAACTTTGGGCACTGGAAATTCTGTGCAATGTTGGCATATAAACATTCATTTATGCCTCACAGGATACCAGATGTAAATGAGAAGAAAATGGTTAACATTAACCTTGGTCTCAGATTGCAAAGACAAAGGTCAATTAATTTCCAAATAATTGATGAATAGATTATTAATCCCACTTTTCCTCCCAGCCATGAGCTCTGATCCCTTGTCTTTGTCTGGAGAGGAAACTTATATGAATTCTGCCTGAAAGAACTGGCACAAAAAAACACCACCAAAAAACAAACAAACAAAAAACCCAGCTGGGTTGTCTTTTGAATTCATAGTGTTGGGGTTTTTTTTCCTTAATTTTATGCCACTTGAATAACCTCAGAGCAGATCAAGTAACTGCTCCCCCATCTCCCCAGCAATGTTTGCCAATGTAATTGGCACTAGTTCCTCAATACCAAAGGAACCCTGAGAGCCACTTTTACTTCACAGCTGGATGCGCACTACAGTTTCTAGATTTCATCTAGACTTAGCAACAGGAGAGGAACAAAAGATGTAGCCTAGTGCAGTAATGCTGCAACAAATGCTACTGTAAACCACTAGTACTTTTTCTGAAAATTAAGCTTTTGTATCAAGGAAGAACCTGTGGCATGATTCATGAGACAAAATGTTGCTGAATTCCAGTCACTTCCCAAACCCCAATGACAACAGCTGGGCTGCAACAGAAATAGGCAGGGCCTGTTGAAAGAAGTTCAAAGAAGCTGCCTGTATAATTTACAGAACACAGAACTGTTGCATTGCATTATCCTTGTAAAACTGAAGATTTCTTTCCCTAGTTGTTTTTCTTTTAACTGCATTAAAAAAGATAAAGTATGAAGAACAATGTGTATAAGAATAACCCACATCTTCAAACAACTGACAACAATTACCATTTCTCTTTTTAGAAGGCACCCCCAGTCTTTAGCTATTCACTGCTAGTTGTGGGTCTCAAATCTTCTGGTAGGGCAAATTATTGATACTCTCACCACTCAAATGCAGCTGGCTACACTCCCCTGTTACTTCCCACCAAGCCCGACCAGCTGTAACTAGGAATTTGAAAATATCAAAAGAACATCTCTCTCTAGGCAGAGGTATGATGTAATAGGCTGCCATGCTTTTCCCCTTGCCTTTCTCTTTTTCAACACAGGTACTGGACACTACCAGAAGACCTAGGGCTGAGCCAACTAACCAGAAACAGGTCATCAGTATGTCTTACCACCTTCCAAGAAGTCTGACAATATAGTGCCAGCCTACTGCCTTACAGAATAATGATTTTACCTTCAACAACTGCTGTCAATTGTATGCTAGAAGATGGTATTATTAGCACAGAATGCATGTTCTTGGTAAGGTACCCACAGCTCTTTTAACCAACAGGTTGGAAGAATAATGAATTGGCTGTAGCTTAAGCAAAGCAGTAGTACATTTTGATAAGCACAAAGTTGGGAAAAATAATTACAGAGGATCAACCCTGTGACAAGCTAATGTGACCAAATTGGGTTCCATATAGATATTACAGCTCCACAATACCAGGAGTCAGGGCTGTTCCTTAAAGGCCCTCACCACTGGCAGGTGATCTCTGATGCTCACCCCTTCCTGTTGCATCATTTGAGTGCAAGATTATTTTAGTAAACTGTGTTTGCAGGGTTTTATTTCCTGACAGCTGTCACAATTCTCTGCTGGTTCAATGTCAGTACAAGCCAAGGTATTGATGAGGATCTTTCAGTCACGTGGGATCTCATTGCTCTTGTAAACATCTACTCAAACTCTCTGCGTACCTCTAGCTGTTGACTCTGGAGATAAGAGTATCTAGATCCACCTGTAGCCATTTAGTTTATAACCTGCCCTTTAGCATTGGGCCCTTTTCACTAAACCTTACATCTTTCTAGGTATAATAAAAAAAATTAGCTCAGCTTTCATTTTCTCATTTTATGAAAGAAACTGTGTTTAAATAGCATTATATATCTACAAAAAAAACCAACAGAACAACATAATAAGTATAGGAAACATCTGTACTAGGGAAATATGTATACAACACAAAAGGTTTCTATCAAAAAAAAAAAAAAAAAAGGAAGGATAGCATGAAAGGGATGCCATGGTAATAGGTAACACACAAAAAGTGCTGTTCCAAGCTTGGCCTTACAGCCAATCATCTGATCAAAGAGACACTGGCAAGTACAGCAGCTGAGTGCCTGTAAACATTGAAAATAATGCAGGAAAAGGAGTGATTTTGGAAGGCAGCTCAGCTGGACTAGAGCTACATATACATTCACACTATGCAGTAAAGCACTAGAAGTGATTCACATCAAAGCATGTCTAGGTGTCCCCAACCCCAAAAGGACAGAAAGAGTCTCAGCCCCAAGAAATATGCCCGTATACAAAGTGTCCCCTTTGTGTGCAGCCTCACTACTTTCTGGACACTTCCAGAATCTAGAACCAATATAATTTTTGCCCAGACATAGATATTTTTCTCCCCAGCTGAGTCCAGCTACTTTTCTTCATTGTACTGAAAGTGTATCACCTGCAACTGTCCTATCATTGCATCTGCTGCCATCTTCTGCAAGTCTTGCCACTGAGGGCTTCCTTTGATGTGACTTCACACCCAGAAATTCCAGCATGTAAAGATCACCACCATCACGATAACAAAAGGGCAGATATTGCCCTCTTTGCATGCCGCCTGGTGGCTCATGGGGATGGCCTGCTCTCAGTCTTGCTCCTGCTGAGCACGTGTGCAGTCAGACTGTATACAATGGCAGAACAATAGCCTGGGGTTACACGGGTCAACAAGGTCAAACTTATGTGTTCTTTGAGTAAACATCACTGGATGCACTGTAGAGAGACTTGTGGCCACAGTGCCTCCATTGTGCCCTCTGTGTGTGCATAAACACATGACCCTGCATTGTTTATCTGCTTCCATGTAAAACATTCACATGGGCTACTTTTAACTACCCAGGAAATGTGGAACTGCTCCTGCAGAGGAAGAGCTGGCCAATTCCTCCAGGCAAGAGAGCCTCAACAAAATCCAGCTACAAGAAGCAGAGGCCCACTACCACAGATGTCACATGCTTCCTAACACATTCTCCTCTGCTGTTGTTTTTATTGTTGGTCTGCTATGTTCACCTCCTTCTGTCCTCTCCTCTGTCAAGAAGAAGGCTGCTTCTTCCTTGGAAAGGACCCAAGTCATAGAAATTACTGAATGATAATTCAGTCATCTAGCTACTGCAGCATGGTTTGTTTGCTTTGCTTCCCTCCTAACCATCCTCACTCCATGCTCTCCTTCCTGCTAGCTCCTTAAAGCTGGAGCTCTCTGTTGCTTCCCCATCTGGACAAGGGTTGGAACAGCGTATTTCCCTTCCCAGCTGGTAACTAGGAACTAAGTGATAAACAGGTTGTAAAATTACATTTGTACATTGTTCAGCAAACTAGGATTTTATTTCATATTGGCCCATATACACTTAAAACAAACAGAGTTTAGCATTGTCTGGAATCTGAGAGCTATAAGAAAACAATGAGGAGTTCCCAGTAATGTCAAGGCAATTAAAATTCACACTCTGCTTTACGTTTTCACAAACATGCTTTATGTCTTTCTTAATTAGCAAATAATCAGCTGTGTATCTAGAAGATAAGTTTCTTATCTGAAAAGAGCCAGTGATGACATTGCCTGATAAACTATGTGCAATAACAATTTACTGCACACAAAAACATCTCGTTTTGAGCATACCTACAGCATGCCAGTGATTGCTGCCTAGGAAATTAGAAAAGAGTATAGGCAAGCATCAGTTCTGTGGATTTTTGAGGATTAATTTCTTAGCATTAAAGTTATTCAAAATAACACACAAAGCCATTCAAACTCAGAATATGGCTTCTCAGAGCATGAAGGCACACATGGACACTGCATAAAATGAAACAAAGCTTATTTGTAGCTTTCTCATCAAGGGCTTGCTCAGTCACAATTAAGTATTCACACGGCATATTGTCACAACCTCCGGTCTAAAGGGATTGGAGGGGTTTTCCTATTCTCGGGGTATCAAGAACATGTAGAGGTCATGCTGCAATAAAACAAACTGACAGAATGACATTTCTACCTATTTAGTTGTGATTATCTTCTCTCCATTACTAGCACCTCATTACCATCATTCACCAAGGGCTTGCAACCCCTGGGCAAGTGTCATACCAGGTGCTCACTACACAATGGACCAGTGCTGAATGAAGCTTAACTAAGATTCAGCTTTATGAAATGCCAGACTGATCTTCTCTGCTCTATTTCTCACTTCTCTCTGTTTAAATTCCACAGATAGCATAGCACACACCATAAGTAATAAAAGTGGGTACTTCAGTAGCTTACAAAGGCCCAAATTTATAGCATATGATCACTGTACTACTGTCTGCCAACAAAGAATATGCCACTCAGAAAGCCAAGGGACCAGAGTATGACATAAGGAATCAGCATAATTTTGTCTGCCAGAGCCTTGCTGAAACACCCATGATTATCCTATTTGGTGGCTTTTGTATTTTCCTCTCTGATGAAGAGAAAAGAAAAAAGTATATATTCAAGTTCCAAGTCTCTTTTAGAGCCTCTGAACTGCAGTGACCAGCTGCAATGGTTTCAGTCATCGTCATTCACTGCTTTTACAAACAAAAACTCACCAAAACAAAACAACCCCAGGTTTTCTTTGTGATGGCAGCACCTATCTGAGGCAGATGAGTAAAGCCTCAAAGCAAGAAGTACATACTCAACTATCAGCACCTACTGAAATCAAAGGGTTTGGGTAAGTACTCAAGACACTTCAATATTGCAGGTTTTTCTTTTTCAGGCAAAAGCCGAGCAAAGAGAGAACCCACTTATGTCACTTTGCTCGAATCTGTATCATAAAAATTCAACCATCTGTACTTTCGTAAAACTGCATTTGTTGCTGCTTTACATTTTGCAACCATCCTACAAATATCGTCAGAAGCATTTTTAAGGATAACTTAAGAGACATAAGGACTTTCCCTTTAAACAAGTAGAAGATGGAAAGAGTCTGACAGAAGTATACACATCAACTAAATTTACCACGACAAAGCCTTCCCATTAGAATTTACCGCTTGCAAGACGTCACAGTTTCTGAAGTGCAAGAGCAAACCTAAACCACCTGTAATTAACCGCAGGTAATTGTCACGTAACGGGACACTCCGCCACCGCCTGCCTTCGGTCATCCGGCGGCGCTCCAAACCCGCGAACGCCGCGGCTGGTGGGAGAGCAGCGGAGACCGAGAGCATCTCTCCATCAGCGGGGAGCACCGGCGGCCGCAGCGCGGGGTGCGGAGCCCGGCGGGCCCGGGCACGGAGCGACGCGCCCGAGGCGGCTGCCCACGGAAACCTCCCACGCCGCGGGCGGCTCCTTCGGGATGTGTGCGCGTACACTTACACAAGGAAAAAGTCTGCTGGTTTTTGTTGGTTCTTTGTTAAAGTTACTCTGGGGCTGGCGGCGCGGTTTGTTGCCGCTCCCCCCCGCGGGCGGAAGGCAGCGCTGCCCCGCAGCCCCAGCGGGCGCGGAGCCCCCGGCGCGCCCGGGCTCACCTCGATGAGCCGCTGCAGGGCGGGCCCCTGCAGGCAGGTGTGGTTGCCCAGCAGCTCCCAGTGCTGCTGGAGGAGGTTATGGGCCGCCTGCACCTCGGCCGGCCGCTCCAGCGCCTGCAGCACGACGGCGCCCAGCCCCAGGTATCCCACGTACGCCGCCAGCAGCACCAGCACCCCCCAGCGCCGCCGCCGCCGCCGCTGCTGCTGCCGCGCCGCCACCATCGGCCCCGCTGCCGCCGCCGCCGCCCCCGGCGCTGGAGAGGCGGCTCGGCCCGGGGCGGGAGGAGAGGGCAGCGCCGGCCCGGCCCCCAGGACCTCCCCCGGCCTGGCCCTTGCCACTCGCAGCGGCCAGGAGGGGAGCTCGGAGCCTTGCTGGGCAATGAAGGCGGTCGTGCCACTCTTGCAGCAGCCCACCCCACCTCACTGCCCTCGTCCTTGTGCGGCGCCGCTGCAGGTCCCACCTGTCCGTCCCAGAGCGCTGCCCAGGGCTCCCTGCTCCGCTCCGCTTGTGCCTGAGCTGGAGCCGGCTCCGAGTCACGCTCGCTGCCCCGACGGATGGTACCCAGAGCCGCTCCCGGCAAACCCAGCTGCTTCCCTCAGCTGGCACTCCTTAGGGAGCAGCAGTACGCTAGCACTCTGCATAAATCTTCATTCCTCTTTCCCTCGCCTGCTAGGCTAATTTAAAAGGCAGCAAACAGGTGTTTGTGATAACAATCCTTTGATAGGAACAAGTGAAAAGGTAGCAGCTTTTTTATTCGTTTTATAATTTGTGATTTTCCTGTGAAAGAAAATGTTTCATACTTTCTTCATATAGGTAGTTTCTGAGACCTATTTGATTAATTACTGTCTTGTATAAGACAGCATCCAATGTTCCTTTCTGTTCTCTCACTGGTAGATAAAACAATCAAATCGTTTTGGGTGTATAAGAACATTGTAGTTTACCTATTTTCTTACATAATATGAGATAAAGGTGAATAAACCCAGTAAGTTTCTGCCCATGATGACTTTATACACTGACAGAGGGTCATGTCTTCTCACTCTGCCCTGTGACTATTTTTGCCAGAGGAGTGTACGTACTATTACAAGTGAGGCAGCCTCCAAACATGTATTGCCCCCCTGGCAATGTTCTGGTAATGTGCTAATTCATGGTTTTTTGAGATGTGCTTTAAACTAACTGGCATAGACACACGATTTCACTGGCAAGATGCAAAAATTAATATGCTAGACCATTTCCAGTGTAATGATATCATACGAAGCACAGTCTTAGAAAACAAAAATAATGCTGGTTACTGCTCAGTCTTAATTCTGCCTTTTCAGGATATTAATTACTCCATGATATTTAAAGACAAAATTGGAATTATATATATATAAAAGAAAACCCTCTATAAAAATATACATAAGTAAGAAAAATGCAAGTATATATTTACTAATCATATTTAAGATCAGGAAATAGATACATCTGAGCTACATTTTGATATTTTAGCTATATTTAAACCCAGAGAGTCTATACAAAGCACACTGAGTATAACTATGTTGAAACATTATAAACTAAACATATAGAATTTAATGTTTATGCTAAAAATATATAAAACTAACTACAGGTGAGTTAAAAAGGTGGAGTTTTTAACTATGAGACATACTATGAAAATGCAGGATATCAGGCATGTGCTTGCTAGAAAGAATTTGGGAAGAAAGAGATCAAGTTTCACAACAAATCTTTACAGAATCATGTAATAGTTACGTGGCTGTTTCCTTCCTTCTCAGAAACATCGTCTGTCAGTCTTCTGTTTACATTTCCTTAGAGAAAGGCTCAAATCTTTGCCAATGATACTTTGGTGTTGTCTGGAAGGACAGCATGTATTTCAGAGGATGAAGAAGGGCTTGTTGAGTAGGCTAAAAGGGTAAGGGTAAGCCTGGAAGGACATTTGCTTCTTGTCCTGCCCTGGGCTGCAGGTGGTAGCTGCTCAGGACAAAGTGCTTCTTTTCCACTTCACAGATGAACACTGCCTGGGCCATTGCTTCTGCCACAGCCTGCAGAGTCACATTCAGAGGCTGCAAATGTGCTGATTTCTATGCTTGAAACTGAGCATGTGTGTTCTTCATGCTGGGCAAAAATATACCACTGGTAAAATGGGTTATTAGACCATAAGAATCCATTTTGTGGGCTCCTCTAGCTCATAGCAAGTTCCTATGATTGTGCAGTTCTTCCACATTACTTTTCTTAGCTGGTCAGTTGACACTTGATGACTACATTTTTATCAGAGGAACACTAGCAGAAAGCACTTGGTCTATCCATACTCAAAATCTGGGTCAGTACTCCCATTATGTACCTCAAAGTAACTTTTATTATAGATGTGCATGATCTTTAGGAGCTTTTCAGAACCTTGAAAATTGACAAAATAAGCAATAAATTTCTATAGCTTATGTAGCACAGGAGAGGGCATCAGTATCCTTCTCATTTCTCTTTCAGCATGGCCATATGCTTGATTTAAGGGTAGCTTTCTGAGTCTTCTGTTGGGCAGCTGGAGAACTGCTGTCAGCTTTAGTAAGTGCAGCAGTAGCAAAAAATCCAGGAGATAGTCTCACCATTTCCTGCTACTTTGCAAAATCAGTATCAGATACGGGAACAATTTTCTGGACTGCAGTAAAAACAATCCAAACTTTCTGTGGTCAGATGTCAAGTAAGGATAATTTTAAGAAACACTTTGCCAGTAAGTGCTTTCTATCACTGATAAACCTCTTTATCATTTTTTTATAGCATGCAGCATGGTGTAAACAGTAGACAGGATCACCTTTAGACTAGTGTATGTGTTGTGGCTGACTGTGGCTTGATAAAGTACAGAAGGCATGGAAAAAGGCAAGGTGAAGAAAACAGGTTAGATATAGAAGTCAGCAGAACTTCAGTTTTGTCTTTTACATAAAGAGGCCAAAAGTATCATGGTGTTAACACAAGGCAGGTACAGAGTACAGTGATGATGATGATGTTAAAAGGGCAAGTGCAAACATTGTGTCTAAAGAACAGAAAATACTGAGACAAAGTTTCCCATGAGATTTGCAAAAATACAAAAAGCCAGACAGAAGAGAGTTGGCTGCTTCCAGTGAAAGTCTACAGAGAAAGCCATTGAATAAATTTATGGGAATAGCTGAGGGCATAGAGGAAGATCAGTGCAAAAACCAAGGAGATAAAAATCTGTGAGGTAGGTAGTGGTAAGACATGAGGGAAATCTTGGATGGAATAAGCATTTGAACATTCATTTTTTAAAGTAGTTGAATAAACCATCACCAGTACTCTTATTTGCCAGCATTTCAGATTTGAGTAGCCACACTGCACTAAGCAGGAGTCAGCAACTGGCAAAGAAAACATGGACCTTGTCAGACATAAGGACAAACATCTGCTGTGACCCTCCTCAGGAGTAAAAATCTAGCTCACAAAGTATGAAGGGAAAAATTAGTGACCTACACAAGTCTCTACATGTTTTATAGATGCATCTCCAAAATGAAATATCAAAGCAGATGCTGAAAGGCTGACATTTGATGTTCCTATAATCTGTCAGACCTGTGCTAGCTTGGGGCAAGTCTGTGTACCCAGCCATATTTAACTCATCCTTTACATTAAAGTTCCACTTAAAAATTAGTTCAAAGGGATTAATTGATGGTTACTATGAGACATAAACATACTGAATAAATAGCAGTGAGTATATAATTACAAGCACACCCATGAAACATGTCAGTGGTGATTGAACATGGTACCCAAATGAATGGATAATTGTTTTATCAAGTTTCTGGAGTCTAATAGAGAGTATGACTAAAGAGCTGCATCTCAATGGCTAGTCTCTTATTAGGTGCTTGTGTGTACTTTGGTTTTTCAGCTCCTTTGAGGGTGGCAGCTGCCTCTTTTGACTTAAAATGACTGGGATAAATTCAGTCCCCCTGTTTTTGATGGGTAACACAATGGGCCTGACTGAGGATCAGATTTAATGCAAGAACCTATCATAGGCCTTGTTTAAACATACAGCATCAGTTCTCTGTGATGCATAATAGCTCTTCCATTACCTGGCCCAAAGCAAATTCCAGACTCTAATGATATTTGTGATCTGGCTAGAAATAAGGATGCCTTTTTGCTTTTAGATTTAGTTTAAAGTGCTGTTTTCAAGTGGCTGTGAAATGAATGTGATAAGGACCTGCTTTGAGTTGGCAGTTTGCTCTGAGACAAGTTGTAACAGTCCAGGCAGAGCTGGACAGACACATAATTTCCTCACAATTAAAAGAGAAGCATTTTAGCCCAGAAAATAAAGAAATGTTGTCATTTATATGAAAGATGTTAATTTCAGACAATATCAACTGAATCTTAATTGAGTGGATATCAATAAGCAGGTGTTCATAACTGATGGCATTCCTCTGTGGTTTTGTTTGTTTTTTGATTGGAAATGAAGAAAGATTTCTGTACTTGACTTTTTCCATTTGAGATTCCTGGTGAAATAACTTCTTATTGAAGCTGGGAGGCAGTCACTCTGGGTTTTTTGAAAATGAGTGACCATAAGAACTGAATCCCACTAGAGAAAGAGAAAGGATAATAATTGATTACTTCAGGGGAAGTTGCCTTAGAATGAGAAGTGTAAAATGAATCCTGGGGCAATTGTGTAATCATTATGCTCCTTCCTTGGAGTTTTAACTGGCTGATGCCTACACAGGGTGTGGAAATTTCCACATATCTGAACCATTTCCTCTTTAGGAAACAGTCCACAACCTGTGGTTTAGTTCTTTATCCACAGGGGTCGCTTAGTGTGAGATACAGAGGGAAGATGCACTTTCAAGACTGCTTTCTTTGTACCTTACTCAGCTAGGGATATGGATCCTAGGCTGCTCAGGTTCATCTTCCAATTTGGTGGTGTCTCCTTCTGCCAAGCTTAAGTCAGACTTGTGCCACTTTAGCTGAAGGTATCTTTCCATCAAGTCAGCTCCCACGTTGAAAACCAGAGCCAGCCAGGCCAAGCCAAAAACAATCCATATCGCAGTTAGGCTCCTGTACACAGGGATATAGTGCTTGTTGGGGTTCGTGCCTGAAAAATCCAGGAAAATTTGTATATTTATCTTGGCAGCTTTGGTCTGCTAAATATACATACTCATACACCCCCTCCACTCTTTGCAAAAGTGTATATGTTAATGAGCTTGTGTGATCCATCAGCAGATAGATTTTTTTTTTTCATGCCAACTCTCAGGTTAAGCTTAGCAGAGTTAGCATGAAGTCCCTGAAGCTGAGACTATATAATAAAAATAGCCATATCTAATATTAATTAGGGATGCTTAAAGTCAATGGTTCCTAGCCAACAACAAAGGAAAAAAGTCTTGGAAATTAAATGTTGAGTCCATATTAACTGTATGTTACTCAAGAGGCACACAGGGGATCTCAGATGACTTAGACAGCTACAATTTAGTGAATTAGTGATTGCTTTTTGGAGAGTGATATAACCTCAGTACTGGGATTCACAATAACATGGATAATATGGTAAATGTAGCCATTTTAATTAAGTGATTACAAGAATCTTAATCCCTGGTTTGGTATTTCCACAGCATGGGCAATCAGTGCAGCTGATAGAGTCATGAAACTCCACAGTGCCAGATTCAGCATGGGATTCTTTTTTATCTCCTTTTGGGAAATAGTTATGACCTCTAGGAGAGGAGAGCTAGTACTTGTGAATAAGAAACCCTAGTGATTTTAACAAATAAATACATTAGACATAATCTGTTAAGATTATGCATTTGTTCAAATAAGTGTGTGGAAAAATGTGTCTCATGTGTCTCTACCATTATGTTCTCAATCTAGAGGTCTAAAGGCTATGTAATGTCTGTGGGTTTGTTTTCTTTCAGAGGCATCCTGTGGTTGTCAGTAATCTTCTCCCTGTTTTAAGTACTGATTATTTAATATTTGATATGATTTGTTGTTGGGAATGGTAGGCACTTGCTAAAACAAAACAGTGTTAGGAGAGTGTGGTTCAAAGGCTTAATACTGAAAAAGGAATTTTATTTATATTCCACCTTTCACTCTTGATAACATTTGTACCAGCCTGGACACAGCCACTGTTGAATGACTGTTCAGTGGCACATGTGAAATAAGTTGGGTGACTATTTGGTTGGCTGTCAGGAGAAAAATGCTCATGTCCTGTAAAACATTAGCTCATTGTTACCAGTCTGGCTGAGCTCACTCTTGACCAGATCTATAGTGGAATGGATATCTATGCTCCCTGTATTTAGTTTTACACTAGAGTTATGAATTTCAACAAAGCTCAATCCAGTTCATGCTCTTTTTTACCTACTACATAGTCCCCAAATCCAATGGTGCTCAGGGTGATGAAGGTGAAGTAAAAGCCTTCTCCGTAACTCCAGCCTTCTACATAACTGAAGACTAATGGTGGGAACACCAGGAAAAGCAAGGTCCCAGTGATCAGGAAGATGACCACTGCCAGTGTTTGAACCACCTGAAAGAGAAAAGGAAGATGGCAGCTAAAAAGCATGGAGCAGATGTCTTGTCAAAATTGCTGTGTCTGTTTTACTCTTGAATCACAAACCCACCCCACCTGGGAGTGATGGCAAAAAAAAGAAGGATAAGCCAATGCTTCCATGTACTGCAGGCTGAGTTCACTGCTTACTCTGCACGTAGATATTGTACCTAAGCATGAAAAAAAAAATCTTAAAATTAGGAAAAAAGGGAGGATTTTTAAAAGCTTTTTGCAATGAGTTTTCAAGAATGGTCCAGTCATATTTTCAGAACTTACTATGATGGCCACTGTAATGAAATACTAATTTTATAATTTCAATTCAAGTAGAGATGCTCTTGTAATCAACTAGCTCTTGTCTTTGAGGAAAATCACCACATACTGCATAAGTCATGAAGCAAAGATGGACAAGAACAAATTAGGGATCTTTTCACTATGACTGCTTCCAAAGATTTACAGAGTGGCTGGCAAGAGCTCATCCAAAAATATGTTTGGATGAAACCTAAGTGAAGTCAGTTTGCCTGGTTTCATTTTTAACTTAGAAGTGCTCAGAGCAGAGCTGGTTTGTGTTAGCACAGAGCAGATCTGTGTCTCTCAGGACAAACATCTGCCTTCAGGGAGATAAGTTACAATATATGTGATTGTGGTAGATAGGTACAAAGAGTGGTCAGTGGATGGGTCCTGAAGGGATTTTAGGAGTGCACAACTGATGATCAGAAACTTATGGGTTTCCAGGGAACACATTCTGGTGAACTTTTGACTAATGATGTGTGGCCTGAGGCAAACTCATTGCAATTATTTAAAAATGCCCTCAAGGGCAATCAAACTGGAGAATGATTTTCTATTAATGAGCCTATTGTGACTGGAGGAAAAGCCAAACCACTGCTTATGACGTGGAAGGTCCAGATACCATGTTTTAATTTCTCTCTCTGAATTATCTCACATAAAAATGCTCTGAGCTTGAGAAACATGGCTTGAGATGACTGGGTGACTTTGACAAGTCACTTCTATATTATGTGTCATGTCTCTCTAGCGGTGTAATAATATTTGCCTCATTTGCAGAGCAGTTTGATAATTACTGATTGACATCATTATAGTTGATATATAATTCAGTTGTTCTCATTTCATTCCAGTACTGTAATAGAGTTTAATTACATAATAAAATTTGCATTAAAATGTATACTGAAATGAACCTGCCTTTTAAGAACTTTCTTGTATAAACCTGTAATGTTGGGAACAATAAGTCATGGAAAATGAAGAACTGATTGCAATTAATTTCCCAGAGCATGACAAAATTCTGTTTATAAGAAGATAAACCAACTTCCTTGAATAAACTTTTCAGAGCAAACAAGCAGATACAGCTCCAAAGCTTTGTCTGATCATAGGAGTCCTGTCAGAAATGTCAATTCAGGAGTGAAAAGGGGAAAAAAAAAGGTCACATCCCTGAGCTGCTATCAGAAATCTCAGGAAAGATGCAGCTATACTAGCATGAAAATCCTTCTGGTGGTAGAGCTGCATGTGTTTGGGGACCAGGCAGAGGTTATGCAGCTAAAGAATTTCTTGCTGATATAATCCAAGTCTGCATTTGACGGTACCTTTTTAGCTTTCCCATTGTAGATAAAGAATGCAGTGACCCAAGAGACTTTACAAATGTAAAAGAAAAAACTTGTGCCAGAACTCTGAAATGTTTCAACATATCTCACATATCTAATCTCCCTTTTCCCTAACTGAAGGGGTTAATTCATTGAACCTTTTCTCAGAAACATGCACTAACTTTGTAATAAATGACCTTCATGTATTTTCCATTATCAGTGATTTTCTTATTGAAAAATGTCTGGACTAGTTCAACAACTCACCAGTAAACTATAAGTAAGGAGGAGTACTTGCATTTTAAGAAAAGAAAAGGAAGGAAATGCTCAGTTGCTGGCACAAACAGGAAAGTTAATTCCAGCCAGATCATTAGGCCAATAAAAATAAGTTGCCTTTGCACAGTGTAGAGCTAAACTCTGGACAGATGCTGGCATAGGCTGGAGAATAAGAGCTTGATTTGGCAATGTGTGTGCATACACGTATTCTGCCAAGGTCACCAGGTCTATAGTTTTGCTGAGTAAGGTTTTAAAAAGGCAAATCTAGGGCTCCTCAAGCAAAAGCCTATAGCTTTAAAGCTATCATAGATAGATTAAGTGTATCAAGTTTATGATAGAGAGGGCCATGTAACTGCTGTGGTTCACAAAGGAAACCTAAGCTAGCAGCAGCAGCTATCTGAGAAAAGAACTTTAACTAGTTTTAAAATAGTGAAATCCAATGGTATATGAGCACTGTACCTGGGCACGCCCTGGCTTTTGCACCCATCTTTCCAGGGTAAGCAGATGAGCATTGAGAGCTTTTCCCAGCTGATTGAGGAAGGCCAGGTTGAGGGGCACTCCAAATAAGGCATAAAACACACAGAAGATCTGCCCTGCCACTGTGCTGGGGGACAGGTTGCCATAACCTGGAAAAAAAGAAGAAAACAGCTGCATGAAAAGGCTCTACAGGCAAGCTGCAGGCATCATGGAATGTTCATAAGCTTGGAACCTCAACTACATTAATCTTCAGGAACCTGTGGATCTAGGATTTTCTGCAATTAAATCTGTCTGCAAATTGCCATTGCTTATGATGAAGCCTTTTGCGTTCACTACTACTAGCTGAAAATGAAACATGAAAAGTATTACTCTTCCAGGTACTATTGTAACCTTCTATAGGTCTCTGATTTTGTGGTGAGTGTGACTCAGTGCTTCAAAGCAACCCAGAGATGTGTCCATGTACAAAATGATCTTGCATATACCAAGCAGGCACTCAGCTTTTTTTGGAGTATAAAATACTGTATAGAGAAAAATAACAGGCATAATTGGAAACCAATAGAAAACCATAACCCACAGTAGCTGATTGTCTTGCAGGTGGATTCTGTCCACTAATTACACATTTCCGGGGGCTTTAAAGGACAGTTGGAGGAAACACCAGTTTTTAAGGAAATAGAGAACCTCACCTATAGTGGTGACAACAGTTCCTGCAAAAAAGAAGGAGTTGCTGAAGTCCCAGTTACTGGGATTTGTAGAGTTTCCTTCTGGGTTGACCCCTTTTTCCCATGCTTCCATGAGGACCTGAAGCGGAAAAGGTCAAAGGAGCAAAGATGAGGAAGAATGTCAGAAGTAGAGATAAGTTTAATACTGTTTTCCATCTTGAGCAAGCAGAGTGATAAACAGTGTAGATAACAGGATAGACTTGGACTAAAAAGAACTTCTGCTGACATGGCAAAACTTGGAAATAGAGCTGGTCAGGAACTTGAACTCTTGCTACAGGAGAACAGTCATTAAAGTGTGATAGGCTCCCCAGCCAGATGAAATCCAAGGGGAAGGAGGTGGACAATTCCACAAAGTGATCAAACTGGGAAAAAAAATAAAGTTGTGCCATAAAAAAGAATGTGGTTGCTCTTCTCTCCTTCTGTAATCTAGTAATCTCGTTCAAGTTTTTAATTTAGGCATGTGTAAATGTATAGTTGTGTCTGTGGGCAGGGGCATGAGGAACATGCTCATTTCTGTTTCCTCCATGTAAGTGCTTGTAAGGATGAATTACTATTTTTGGCTATGACTTCCATATAATTTTCAGTGAATATGAGGCTTCTCCTAGTCTGAAAGATTAATTAATAAAATATTCTCTGCTATTCCAGACAGCTCTTACCAAAGCAAAACTACAGTGTGCCAAAAAATTAACATTCCTACATCAAATATCCTGTCAACTTCCTTAATAAAGATTGTGTCCCTTTGCTGTCGCCAAGGATTTGTCTATGGGAGATTGGTTTCCCTCTGCTCAGTGGTTGGGGTGTTTAGAATCCCCTTGTTTATCACACACCTTACAAAAGCTAAGTCACAGCCTTTGTATTTTTGCAAAATGCCTGAAGGAATTACTTGTTCATCTCTTCAAAAACTTTGTATGATGCAAGACGAACAGGAGTCAATAGCAACCCCAGCTTTAGCTGGTTCCAGGAGTATGAGACCCAAGAAGATACTCTTTCTTGATTCAAATGGTAGCCACTTCCAGAAAGATTGCTTTTCTAGTGAAAGGTGCTTTTCTAGTGAAACCTTTGGACAGGTTCTGCAATATTAATTGATTTGTACTGGTGGACTGAGTATATTAAGTATAGTAACTAATTTGATTCCTTCAGTAAAAAATCCTGTAGCATTGGTCAAATTTATCAGAGGGCTGCTGGACATCATCATGTGTGATCTCATGACTGAAGTGTCAGTGGAGCTTATCTTCAATATGACAAAGAATTTTGCATTATCCATTAAAAGCCTTTTCTTAGAATGAGAAGAATTCAACATGTCAGATTTTCTAGAGTCACTTATTTCATTTGCTGCTTAGAAGAAACACTCAGAAGCTACTGAGGTGTGAGTATTTTGAAATAATCACAGGTTTAATTTACTCCTGTAAGGAACACTTGACAGTTCTATGCATTTCAATGCACAAGAGTTCACAGGAGCTATATTCACATCATGAGAGCCAACACAAAAGAGTAAGGCAACTTTAAATGTTTTAGACACAGTCTGACAAGGCCAGATTTCTTGGTGTAATTGATGATGTTAAAATACAATCCCATGAAAGAACTCCGTGAATGGAATGGCATCCCTGTGCCCAACAAACAGGTTCCTGTGGGACAGTTATAATGGCTCCAGAATGCTTTCACCTACAGCTCAGGTAAGGGTTATGGCAGCTGCTGAATGGTTGGTGAACATTAGCTGTTGTCTTTGGGAGAGAAGTTGTCAGTATGTAAAAGCAATGTGCTGTAATTTACAGTAAGAATACGAAACCTACATTAAGCTATAGCAGGGTGTGGAGAGAATAAAAACTGCCTGCTGTTTCTGCTCCTGTCCCCCTGCCAATGCACATTGCAGCCAACTGTGGTCATAGATAAGGATTTTGTCCTTTTGGTCTGTATTTATGTCACATCCTTTGAGACTGAAAAAGTATGGACATGATCAAAACACGGACTCCTTACTCAATGCATCTGTTTCTCAGTTATGCTGTCAGACTGGCATAATTTCCTGACCAAAGTATGCCTACCAGAGATGCATTAGATAAAGGAATTTGGATTTGTTCTTTCCCAAAGCTCCAGGCTGCTCATATTAGGAGCTGCACCTCAGAATCATCCCCCAGCTAGGTAGTTTTAGCTGTGCAGAACCAATGCAGTTGATTGACATGGAATTATAAGAATTTGTTTCATGCACGATAGAGTCAAAAGTTAGTGAATTGTAAGTGGTAACTCATTATAAGTGAAAATAGATATGCCAAGAAAAATCTGTGTTGAATCTCACATTGTAGGATTTAGGTTTAAAGAATTAAGGCATTAAGACAAGACATTTTATACTTGTTAACTGAATAGACTGAGCCTGGGGGCTGTGTCTCATTGCAGTCTAACTACTGTGACTTTTCAGACTGGAACTTGTGACATGATGAACAGGCCTCCTTAACCACATAGTTAAAACATGCAGAGACACAACTGCTTCCCTAGAGATTTAGAGAAATTAGAGATTTAATATGGGAAGACTAGTGTTCTCTAATATTAATAAGAGTTAGACAAATCTGTTAACAGGTCTTTTGAGCAACATATGGGTCAGAGAGTACCTGCACTTACATATAGCTTGAGGACTGCAAAGTCTGAGTACTCTGAAGCTTGGTGCATTGTAGATGATTTGGTGCCCTCAGCCGGTTTTGTTTGGAACAGCTTACAAGTGAAATTGTGTTAAATTCAGCAAAGACACAGCAGCAAAATGTGATTCTCTGAGTGGCACAGCAGTGGACCTAAGAAAAGTCCACTGGAGTCAGAGAGAGAAGAATCTGGTACGTGTGACCTCCTCTAATGTTTTGAGGGTAGTGAAGATTTAAATAAACCTTTCAATCCCATCAAGTATGACAGTTAGGTTTAGAATGAGAATCAGGGTTTTCACCTCGGCAATCACTATCAGAGAGATAAGGGAAGGACAGGTAATATTACCAAGTCATGAAGGTGAAAAAAATAGTCATGCTTTTAGGTATGTAAGTTCTTGAAAGCTCTAGTCATTTTCCGGCACATGTCCAAGGTTCCACAAGTAACATATCACAGTATTAGTAATCAGAACATTGGCTTTGTAGATGTAAAGGTTCAGGCACCTTTTCTACCATTTCTGATCTGAACTTCGCTGTTCACTTAAATCCATATATGAAGTCTGGGCTTTTTGTTGATCAAAATCTTATACCTTCATGGAAGTCCTCTGACTTGAGCAGTACAAATTGAGTTTTTATCAGTTTTAACAACATGATAGAAAGAGTTCAAACTGTTTAGGCACCTAGCTTTGCAACTGGGTATGTTTTGAGCACAAAGAAACTCAAGGATTCAAGAGTTCAAAGTTCAAGGATTTCTGCACAGTTCTTGCACTACCTATTATGAGAATATATCTATAATACCAGGAAAGGTATAGTAATTTACCTCCAGCCAGTTTTGAGGAAAAGATTAAAATGTAATTGAAGTTGTCATTAACTGACAACTCATATTGAACAAAAGCCCTTTATCTCTTATAAGCGACAGATAACACAGCTTGTGATGATTGACTTTATCTTTTATTTCAGCCTGGAAGGGCAGGACTGCCTTCAAAAGGTAGTAGACAATTTCACAGAATCACAAGGTTGGAAGAGACTTCCAAGATCATCGAGTCCAACCCAGCCCTAAAACCTCAACTAGCCCATGGCACTGCATGCCACATCCAGTCTCCTTTTAAACACATCCAGAGATGGTGACTCCACCACCTCTCCAGGCAAACTATTCCAATACTTTGTCACCCTTTCTATAAAAAAATTTTTCCTAATATCCAACCTATGTTTCCCTTGGCACAGCTTAAGACTGTGTGCTCTGTTTCTGTCAGTTGTTGCCTGCACATTGTTGTTTTTAGTATGAAAGGGCAGAATTTGCACAGGTTTGGACTGGAGAACCTTGGAAAGGCAACCTACTTCTTTAGGTTTGATTCTTATTTTTTTGTCCCCATGCATAATTCCCAGTAATATTTAATGAGAGAGAAGAGAAGCATGAAGTTGAAATTTTTGCAATGTAGCACAAGTGCATCACTAGATGCACTTATATTTTGGGAGTTCATGACTGTGGAAAGAAACAAGTTCCATAAATCAAGATAAGGAAGTATATGAATGGGCTTGAGTTATTTATAAAGTTAGATATTTAATATCATGGACAGCTGATTGGTTTATATCATGCTAGGCTACTTGGCCCTGATCGTATAATTTCTTCTAATGAAAATAATACTTGAGCCAAAATAATGGGAACCCTTTCCTCTTACCTGTACAAACTGCTCCAGGGCTTGTCTGTCCAAGCATGTGTAATTCTGCAGGAACCTGAGCTTTTCCAGCTGGAACTGGTCCCGAAAATGTGTTTCTGCCTGCTTCTCCAGCAGTTGGAACACCATAGCACCCAGGAGGAGGTAAAAGAGGTACCCCAGTAGCAGCAGTGGAGTCCAGCTGATCTGCCGGCTGTGCATGGTGAGGAGGGGCATGCTGCTGACCTGCCCTTGCCAGTCCCTGCTCAGCACTTCATAGGTTACTGTTCCAGGATGTGACCTACCCAAAACACCAGGAATCACACGGCCATGTTCCCAGCTACTGCCCTGGAGAGTTTCTCAATAAAACATCAGGGTATCAGGGCTTACAAAATGAGACTAACAGAGAAATTTTATCCCTCCACATCTGTTCTCTATCCAAAATAAAGGGTGAACATTTATGGCTTAATAAGACTGTGAATCATAGCGTCTTTCTTCTATTAGCTCTTATCCAAAGATCTCCATCAAATGAATAAAACCCTCTGAGAATGGTATTAATTTCCAGTCTCTGGGAAGCTGAATCAAAACTGTGGTTATATGACTTACCTTAGGTCATATGAATATAGAGCCACAGATAGACTCTTAAAATCTTGATAAGTAAAGCCTTATTCTAAACACTAGACTTTTCTACAACAAAATGCTCTAAACTCTCTAATTACAGCAGACTCCCCACAAAGAAAAATATGGAGCTGAATAAATGGAAAAATCAATAGCTGCTGTCTGTACCATACCAACATTGCTGACACCAGTAAAACCAGCATGGTGAAGCTTAAAAACATCTTGAATTCAACTTGGTCACACAAAAGAACCTCTTTCTTTTCTAGTCCTAATAAGATCAGTCCTCTCACTGCCTCGCCTACTGCTCCTGAACCCTGTCAGATTACTCCACCCTTTAGTTCACAGAGTTAGAGAATAAACCACTCATGCCTACTGCCTTCAAGTCTCTATATTGCCCTGTTAATCCAAATACTTAAGGGGAAGGAGGGCTTATGTTTAATCATTAGCTAAAAAAGTATCAGTTTCACTCATGGGAGCCTTAATAATTATCATGCACAGGAAATGAGCTGGGCTTGCATTTTTTTCTGTAGGAAGAGTTTTATGGCAAATGTCATCTGTCACACTGCTTCTGAAAGAAAACAAACACAGATACACACACACACACGAAGATGGCCAGGTGGCTAGGGCTGCAATTTTCTTATACTCCCTTACAGTTAAAATGTTCTGGATATAGATATCCCTCCTTTGCTTAGCATTTGTATGGTTTTACTCCTATCTTCAAACAAGTGGTAGTGCTCATAGAAAAAGACTGGAAAAATTATTTCATTCATATCAATATCTGTATTTGGAAGTATCCCTGGACTTGCCATTTGTACTGTGCTCACAACCTGGAGCCAGCCATCATCCAGAGGAGGATGGCTGACCAGCAGCAGAAGGCCACTAATGACTCTGAAAAGTGAAAACTATTGTGGATAATTCCAAGGAGACCATCCTGGTCTTTGGGACTGCTCTGTCAGTGTGAGTAGGGGAACTGAAAGACTTCAATAGGGAAGTGCCATGTGTAAAGGCTCAGAGCCTTGGTGGTCTGGCATTTCTTTTCAGCTGAAAAACCAAAACATTTGGGAGATGGAAGTTATAGTAGCAGTGATATTACTAAGCACTGCAACAACATTATGAAGCAAACTGATCTGAATCAGCTGAGACATCCAGCTTATTATCACTGATGGAAGGCCTTCTCTTGTTCAGGGCTAAGGATGACATCTACGTACACAGTATCTAACAAGAACATCGCCCTTGTGTGTGGCTTCCATAACTAAAAGGTGCAGCTTTTTATTCCATTCCCAGGGCAATGATATGGGTAGACAAGCCTGGGGTATTGCACTAGCAGGGCTGTCTCTGGTGGGAGATCCAGGTGTTGTGCTGTTGGTAGGACCCATGCCTACCAGGCCAAGAGAATGCCAGCCTACTGAGTTTCTGGAATGGATGCAAACTATGGAATTGCACACAGCTGTGCTGGGACAAATTTTCTCAGTTGAAGTAAATTTCACAATTAAGGGTATGAAACTATATAATATAAATGAACAAATACAGCACATAATCAGATTTTTTGTCCCCTTCTGTTCTTTCAGTCCAGATGAACAAAGCATGCCAGTTGACAAAGTCGGCAGTATAAATTATGCCTTAAGAAAAAATGTCCGCTCAGACTTAATTTTGGGATCTTAATTTTCCAAGGTTTTGCAAATTGAGTCACTAACTTCATCAAAGTATGCTTATTTCTATAATACAGTACTTCCTACTGGTTTGGGTCTTTCTCCCTCTAGTGTCAGGCTGCAATATAGGAACCAAATAAAGCCAGAATCTGTTCAGCAGCCCAGAAATGATGTCTTGTCACGGGAAAAAAGAAAACCCAATATGTACATTTTGAAGTAAACTGAAGACTTATGGTTTTTGTGTGAGTTCTGAATCTGGAAGAGAGAGTTCAGCATGGCTTACCACATCAGAAATTCAAATTTAGCTTCCAGGTAAAAAGACATCATATACAATGTGCTGAAACAACAATTCTAGCAAGTCACTTTTTATGATATGATGACAAAGCACACTCTCTAGTCTTAACTTCACTTGTTGCTTTTCTAATGCTCTTCTGATTACAAAATAAAAAAAAAACCTGAGTTCACAAACTTTAGGAATAAAAAATGCAAAATGCAAGAACTTCTTAATAGCAGCTGAACGTGGAAGTAGACTGTTCTTCCGAGATGCTGCTTTTCAGTGCTCCCTGACAATATAGAATGTAAGAGTGCGTCTGGTCTCAAAACTAGGGAATGACTTCTCACAAAACATATTTTGAATCCAGGATTGGGCACAATCTCCTTGATTACTCCTACTTGTCTTTCTTCCTCAGTGTGACTGACCCAATAGGATCCAGCTTTTCCCATAGAAAATCTGAGCCATTCTGGAAATGACAGATACCAAAATGACATCCTGGCTTACAATATACATAATAATCACTTTTCATGTATTACTTGGAGCAAATCAAAGGATTCAATGTTCTCTAAATGCTTTACCTATTGTTCTTACAGCCCCTAACAAATCTTGAATATGGATAGATGTGAAATAAAAGATAGGCCAAAAAATAAGTGACATGGTTTCCTCACTTTCCTCACTGGTTTTCAAAAGTCAGAAAAAATACCACTGTGATCAGAAGTATTATTTACATCAACACAAATAAGCTGTTTCTAAATTAAGTAATAAAATATGTTGAAAGATGTCTTGACTGATCCTGTTATTCCCAAGCTTCTGATGGAGAATGATTTTTGGACTACTTCTTCTGCTAGAAATGTCTCTGTACAGAACTAGTTGACAAAGTGGATGCAAAGATATGGGGATTCATTCTTTCACGTACTAAGCATTTCAGCCAGAACAGTTTCTACAAGGAAATACTGAATTATTTTAATTAGTTTTGCTCTTTGAATGACTTTTAAAATCTGCACTGCAGAGAAGAATTAAGGAAATTATTTTAGAACCATATTAAATATAAATAAGAGAACCATTGAATTTCTTCAGGCATGACAGTTTAATTTGCTTGTCTTATAGATGGGATTTCAAAGCAAACATGGAAGGAAGTGAAAATATTAAGAAAAAAATAAGAAAAAGATTGTTTAACATTGATTAAAGCAACAATAAAAGTGATTAATATGAAATAAAATGAAACCAGTGGTTTGATTGTTGTGGTTATTAAAAATTCACTTTGAAAAGACAAACACTTTCTATATAGAGCTACCAAATATGCTATATGTAACAAGGCATTTCCAGATGTTCATCTTCTTGGCATTCATATTCACCAGCTGCATGTTTGCAGCAACATTTATAAGATTTTAACATTTTATTATGTTGAAGTGCTCTCAGTTTATACTAATGACATAAGATACTTGCATCCCATGATTGATTAAACAGGTAAGAATATACTACATTAGATACTTACACTGTTACACATGTGAACCTCATTACTCCTCTTCAAAGCTTCTTTCTTTAAAAAACACAGGAGCGACAGAGGGAGATTGAGTTAGGGCATGTCCATCTTCCAAGAAAGAGAAACTCAACATAAGGCTATGCCATTTTCTTCTTGGAGCTCTCTGGAAAGCTGCAGTGGCCAGGAAGTAGTGAAATGCCCAAGCCAAAACCTGGTTATGTCACGGGTTTCAGTAATGCAGGTTCAGACTGTGTACAGAACCCTGGCAGATTCAATATAAATGAGAACAGATCCTTGGCCTTTATTATGATCTGGGTCATATCCCAACCCTCCCAGAAGCTACAGTGCTGTATCGCAGCAGAGGGCATGCATCTTCTTCTGAATGTAACTATATAGAAGATTGGAAATGTGTTGAAATAAAAGATGAGATGATCCACAATGCCTAGCATAATTAATCCCAGAAATATCTGTATGGGATCTAGCATTCTAGAGCTACTTCCTCAAAAAATCCCCACCAAAAAAAGAAAAAACAAAGCTATTTGTATTTATTCTGGTTGCAGATAATAAATGAACAAATAAATATGAACATTGAACCCAAGCCAACTAGATAGCATGTGAACTGACTGAAGTGAGATGTGCATAAGGAATGCCATGCTTAGCAATGCTGTTTTACAGGTGGCCTAGAGAGGATTCAAAACCAGGATAAATGTGGGCCACTGGTTGTTTCTTCAATGTAGCAAATGCTTGGGTTATTTCAAATTAATCTTAAAGTTATATGAAGAGAGATTATTAAAAGAAGGAATTTTGCTTGTCTGTGGCCAAAAAACAATTGTTGAAGCAAAAAATGCTTTCAGAAAACTACACAGACTTTAGATAAGAGATTCAGAAGCCCGCCAGCACCTGACGAAAGGCAATCAAATGCTGGAGCTTGGTTTTGACAGCATGGCTTGTGCAAGGAAGAGAGATAATGACAAAATGAAAAGTTCTGGCTGGACATAAGGGAAAACCTGTTTGTCATGATGACAGTCAAACATTAGAATGAATTGCTTAGAAATGCCATGTGGTCTTCATTCTTGGAGGTTTTCAAGAGCATATGGAACAAAGCCCTCAGCAGCTTGGTTTGATCTTGTAGCTCAAGCTTTTTTGAGGAAGAGGAGAGATTAAAGATCTGCTGAGATAATTTCAACCTGAATTTTTCTGTGAACACAAAACACAATTTCTGAAGACAGGAGCAGTTTTTTTTAAAAAAAAGAGAATGCTTTTTTTTAAAAAATAGAATGCTTTATGCATTAGACTATTATTTACTAAATGAGCTATCTTTTTTTCCCCACATGATCTTATGAAAATTTTCAAAATATGCAAGAAAGACTTTCTATTTTTTTTTTTTTTGTATGGCTTTATATATTTATACTGCTTTCTATTACTGGATGCAGTTTTGTCAAAGATCTTAAGTGCCTGGTATAATCTTAATCTTAGACCATTTTGCCAATCAGGTACTACTTTGTTGACAGTGATTGAATTTTACACCAAATTTAAAATGGAGTAAAAAAAGGCTAGAGAATTTTGAAACAGAAGAGTAAAGAATTATTTTCTCTCTGTGAGTGAGATGTGTGGCAAACAGAGAACAGAATACTGAATCATCAAGTAGTAGCAGCATCACGTAACTCATACAAAGATAGCGCTGAGATCCTTCTTTTAACCAGCTACTTAAAGCCATTGGAAATGCTTCAATGTCAAAAGGAAGGAGATGTTGGACCAATGATTCCCTTTCAGCCACCTTCAAATAAATTCACCACAATGGGTATTTCACTGGAAACAAAAAAAGGCGGTTGCTTGACCCAGCAACATTTTGTAACCTGTGGCTCTTCTCCAGCTAGCAATGCTGAACGGAAGCAGGAACGTGGCCTGCTCTCCTCAACAAAGCTGCACGAACAATAATGCAGAGCATATTTAATACAGTATTTATATATAAAAGAGTGAGAAGAAGAAAAATAATGACAGACATAAAAACTTTGGAAGAAGGACATTTTAATATAATCTCCAACAAAGCAGACATATAAAAGGGAGAAGGCCTGTGGATTTTTCAAATTCTGACCAAATCCTTGAACTCTTCTCAAAGCAAGAGTAGATCTGACTTTTATTTCAGTTTGCACATACTAAATTCTACTAAAGCTTACCAATTTATATGGTATCAGTGTTGACTTTGCAGAAAATTAAAATGCAAAAAAGGTACAACTTTAATATTTTTTAACTGATTGCATATTAATTGTTAATTTGACAAACATCTTCTGTGGGTTTGAACACAGCAATTCACCATCTACTTCTGTATAATTATGAATTTGACAAAGAATTAAGTATCAGCATGTATATAAAGAAATATACATCCTTGAGAATATGTGACTTCTGCCAATATATTGTTTTATTTTTATGTGACCAACCCATACACTTCTAAATGCATGACTATAAGATTATCACTAGCATGAAAAATGACAGCTTCAATATGGTAGTATGTCTATCTAAGAGAAATAGTTTGTACTTTGCATTGCAATTTTGATTTTAATTTGATGTGTAAAACAAATTGTTTCATAACTGGATATTATGCAATAAAATAGTACCAAGTCAATAGTGAAATTACACTGCATGTAAGACATAAATGCATTTAAATTTTCACATCTCATTGGTGTTTCAGAAGTATTCGCTTTGTTCTGTTTAAAGCCTATTTAGTGTAGTTGTTTCTTCTGAAACCTGTGTATTCTGGGAGGGTATGCATTTTGTACAACATTTAATCCATTCTGCACAACATTTAGTCCATTCAAATAAAAAGAAAACAGCTGGGAAATTTTGAGCTCTAGAATTACTTTCTAAAATACATTTTGTTCTTTATTACAATGCGATCTCAATATTCTAATAATCTGATATGAAAATTGTTATTCCTTGAGGGGGAAAACATCTCAAATGAAATTTTATGGAATTTTGTAACCCATTCACTGTTATTGAATGGATATCTCTTGATGTTCAATAGGTATAATTAACAAAGCCTCATGTGAATCAATGCAAAAAAACCCTACCAGCAGTAATAAACCTTTCCCAGATTAAAGATGCATAAGAGCATTAATACATTAGATAATTTTAACATTTAGAAATGTATAATGAATTCTCATAAACAAACATGTTTGGCAAACTCCTGATTAGTTGTTTCAGTTTTGTTAATCTTCATGCAAGGTGAAGATACTGAGTGCAAATACTCAAATATCTATTGTCAGAGAAATGGATTTTGCTGTCAAAGACAATTAAACCTGTACATCTGAAGTACTTACTTGTACCTGTTTCTAAACAGAAGAGGAAGGGAAAGAATAAAGGTCTCTCCCTGTTTCTAAAAGAAAATACTGGACTCTGACAAGAATTTCATTTGTTCCCCAAACCTGAAAGGAGATAAAAAAATACATTAGACTACATTTCAGGTTGCATTGTCAATTTTAAAACAAACTTCAGAAAGACAAAATAGAAGAAAGAAAAAAAAATCCTTTAATTTAAATCTTTAAAGGCACAAAAATAATTCATCTACTCTGCTGCATTTTCATTTCTCTACCCCAACATTGAACATGGCATCAAAAGCATGTTTGCCGAGAAGCCCTTTTCTAAAAAGCTTTCCAGTGTAGTGATTACAGTGGTGCCACAATCCCAGCAAGACCCTGTGTATGTACCTGCTTTAATTCTGCTCTGTTTAGAAAGCAAATGGTAATAACCCACAATCCCTGAGGTAATCTTTACTGAGACCTCTCATTCCCACCTCTGCATTACTGTCACCAAGGAAATTGAGCATTCCCATGCTTTCCATTTAGGAAACTTATTTTCCACTCTGTTGGCTTCTGCACACATTTCCCCCCTGCCCCACCTCTAATGTATAGTAGGGCCCCCAGCTTGCTTCTAAGATACTAATACAACAGTTTGAAAGGGTCAGGATCAATAAAGGAAAGAGCAGCAAGGATGCTGACAGTTTTTAAGCCCAGCAGACTTTGGCTTGGCTGACCCTCTGCTTCCTCGTGCTTCCTGCAGGGCACTGTGTGTGTAACAGCCATGCAGAGAGTGAATACATTTGCTTGCAAATGTAGAAAGGATTGTTGAACATCTCAGTTGAAGAGACTTTGGTAAGGAAGCGACAGAGCACTGAAGGGGGACTCAGCACACTTAGATTCTGTGTGGAAGTGTCTGACTCAGCTTAATGGCTCTGGGAAAATAATTTCTCTTTTGTTTTTCATATGTTTGAAATTTCTCAAGGAAAAATTATATGACTGATGACACAGTGTTTTTCTCCCAAAGTTTGAAGTGAGACTACATTCTTCTTCTACTTTTCCTCTCTACCTAACTCTACATCTGAGAGTTTTATTTTGTAGGGGTGGGAATGGGGACATCATAGCCCCCATCCCTGTCCCCTAAAAGAAAACCCTCTAGTTCTCCTCCTTTATCTTGCTAAATTAGAATTTGCAAACTTTATTTGCTCAATGGTTCATGCTATCAGCAGCTCCATCCCTTAAATCTGGAAGGTTTTGCCTTTCCTTACAAGGCAGAAAAGCCTTTTTTTATCTGCTAGGTTGACTTCAAATCCTTCTCAGAACTTGCTGCTGAGCAGTCTCTTGTCTGTGACACATCAGGTCCCTACACGTTTGCTGAACTGATATAGCCTCTTTACATTTTTATTCTCCTGCTCATACTTAGCAATTTGTTGAGTCATCCAGCCCTGCACTACCAGGAAGATCAAATGATACTCCATTTCTTTTTCATCTACTTAGGGCAGCTCATTTTGTCTGACTGAAATTCAGAATAATTTTAAAAGTGTTGACTGTCCTTTGTTCCACAAGAATACCGTTTATGACTTGGGGTCTAAATAGTTGTCAATGTTAATGTCTAGTCCCTTCTGAAACTGATGGATGATGCCAGGTGATAGCCACTGGCTGAAAACAATCAGGATGGAAAAGGCATTTGAGAGAGACATTCTTGATATGGTGTGATTTAGGAGATGATGATAGGATAAGACGGGCTCTTGTTAATTACATTACTCTACATCACACATTAAGTTAGATTTAGGCCTTCTGAAGGCCTGAAATATTTGTTGTAAGACATTTATCTCTAACTTTCTTTTGATGAGCTGCCTATAAATCCAGTTTAATTTCATTTGCAAAAGAAACCTGACCACAGCTTTTCTAAATAAAGACAAAAGGGATCCCAAAGCCTAAGTGTGCTAAATGTTTGCTTTGGATGAGTGTAGGGAGGTTGTTTTTTCAGCCAGTGTGTGTTTACCTGACAGTTTTCTGATAAGCAGTGTGATACCAAAGCCCCACTTTGTGACAGTGCTAACACCATCTGCCAGGTGCAGATAGCTTGTTGAAAAATGCTGTCGTCAGCACTGAAGTGCTGATGGAAAGTTATTGCTTCAGTAACCACTAACATGCTCATATTCTGTCTAATTGGTTGCTGCCACTAAAAACTATTATTCAGGGGGAAAAAAAAAGGCACAGGTCATTTTTCTTTGTCATAATAAATTTTAGGTTACCTTGGACTGCCACTGTTGTTTATTTATTGCTTTCTGCTTCCTGCCAATTTTACTTATCTACACTCTAGAGTGAACTTTATTACCTTCCTATGATTGCTCTTGGTATCTGATTCAATGACAAATACTCATAGAAATTTTCATTAGACCTTGACATAGTGAAATACCTGTTAAGGATATTTTCTTTTCCAGGCACAGTGGGCCAGTTGGCCTCCTGAGGCAGGGGTACAGTGCAATCATTTGAGTTATCTTTATTTGCTTTCAACTGTTACAACTAAATTTGTACCAGATGAAAACCAGGGCACACAGTTTAAAGAAAATCTATAGAGAAAAACTTGGATCATCAAGGAACCACATTCAAATGCATTTGCTTAAGGGTAAAATAATGTACTGTGCAGGTTGCACAGCCATGTATGCCCCAGACATTCACTGATGGTGGCTTAGTAAAACAGAGAGCCTTCATAGTTTTTCACTGCAGCATTGAGCCACTTAAGAAATACATGTGAAGAACCTCAAGTGTTTAGAATGGATGAGAACATAATGTAATATAACTGAAGCCAGAATCAGTTTTCACTTGCATCAGTGTAATGTGGACTAAAGCTATTTTGACTTCAAAATGCTGTCCTGGAGATTTTGGTTTGGCTTTCTATATTTTGACAGGATTTACCTTTCTTCTGGAGGATGTTCTGTCTTGCTTTAATGAAAGCTAGGATGTCAGCATCAGCCTGGCTGTCTCCAGTCAGAGGAATAGATGTACTTGAACTTGGTGGAGTCCTGAAATAAGAAAGCATGCGTGTGAACTCAAGGGAGTAAGAAGGTTAATTTTTCTGTCTCCTCTTTTTTTCACCATAAAGGATTTTATTTTTTAGGTGCATTGTTAAATATGGCACAGTTTAGCAGAGAATTGATCTCAGGACTTCTTAATGGTCTTATGTAGGTTCCTAAGATTAGCCACCATCTCTTTAGTATGGGAAGGCTACTTGCTTATCAGCTATAGACCTCTCACAAATGATTAAAAATATTGTAGTGCTGAGTCAAAGACTTAATTCCCAAGTGAAAAAGCTTAATGTAGTGAGCTTACCAAGGAAATGATGCATGTGACTATGTCATGTGTTTGCTTGCTTCAGGCTGTTATACATCTGACCAGATCAATAGAATTTTTGCCTACTGTGGGGAAGTTAAGTTTTCATACACAGAAGTAAACAATCACGTGGTACTCAGGACATTATTGAATTTGCAGGGAAGTGCCCTGACGAAGGCAGGAATGATGCATCTGACTCCATGTTCTCAGAAGGCTAACTTATTACTTTATTATACTACATTAAAGAATACTGTACTAAACTATACTAAAGAATACAGAAAAGATACTAAATACTGAAAAGATAATAATGAAAACTCATGACTCTTTCCAAAGTCTCAACACAGCTTGGCCATAATTGGCCAATGAGTCAAAACAACTCACACCAGAATCCAATGAAACAATCATCTGTGGGTAAACTATCTCCAAACACATTCCACATGAGCAAAACATGGGAGAAGCAAATGAGATAAGTACTGTTTTCCTTTTCTCTGAGGTTTCTCAGCTTCCCAGGAGAAAAATCCTGGGTGAAGGAATTTTTTCAGAGAATGTGAATGCCACAGGACATCTCCTGACAGACCAAATCCTTTGTGCTACGGAATCTCCAGGCCCAGCTGAACTCATGTACCTATGCTGTTAAATCATTGACTTATGACTGTTTTTGACAGATGCTCTGGCGGTGTAAGATGATGTAATACAACGAAGCTGTTCTAATTGGCTGAGAAAGCTAAGAATTTTCACCTGCATCTTTAAACTTATTTAAAGATTGGGAGAGGAGAAATACAGCAACAAAAATTACAATACAGAAGGACAAGGGGAACTGAAGGGAATTTTTTTTGTTTTTACATATCATACCTCTGTAATTATAGTTATTTTCACTGTTCCATACTGACTGCAGCAGTAGGTGGTTTTTATGACCTATGCAGCAGTGTAATATCCTTGTCTTTGTGCTACTAATTAAGTTCTCAGTTGCTGAATCAGTGAACCAAAATGAAAAAATAAAGAAGAAATTACTCTGAACTTAAAACTCCCCTATTTTTATGTAATTTACAAGGTAATCACAGAACACCAATAAGGGACTGTTCTTGATTGATTTTGATTTACTTAGCAACAATACAAAAAATAAAAACCCACAGTATATTGAGCAGGTACTCTCTAAATTCCATTTTAGCTTCTATTTTTCTTCTGCTTTTCTTAAACCCAAATGCAATTTAAAACATTAGGTTTTGGGGGATGACATTTTCCACAATTTTTTTCTACTCTAGAAATAGATTGTTTTGGAAAATGAAAGAAAAAAAAACAACCTTGTGCTTTCTTCTTACTAAAGCAGTTGGAAAAACAGTAACTTGACCATATTTTCCTAAGGGCATTGATAGCCAGAACTGTTGAGCACAATAAGAATATAACTCTCTCTTCTGGAAGCAGAGTGACTTGGCGTAATGTTTCAGCAGGAGAAAAGAACTTGGAAATAAACACGCTAGAAAAAACAGAGAGGCTCAAAACCCTAGTAGTTTCTGTTAACTTGATAAGCTAATTTTCACAAAGCAGTTCCTCTTTTGAGAAAACATGACATATAACCTTTGCCAAGCCTGAAACTGTTGCCTTTTTATTTTAATAGAATAGTTTGTGGGAGGGAGATTAAAAATATTTTAAAGATAAAATCACAAGTATGAAAAAATCTCTGCCTGCATTCTACAATTCTTCAATACATACACACTGATTTCTCTTATTTTCAAATGTTTTTATTTACTCTTTCAGATTTCCTTTCTCTGAGAAGGCTGGGAAGGCACAGTCATGAATATTCATAAGTTTATAGAGGAAAAAGCTTCAGGCCAAACATGAAACCACCTTTGTAATACTGATGAAGCAGCAGATTGGTGTAAAGCTATGTGGCAGCCTGCAGTTGGTTTGGAGGTTAGAGGAAAATCTGCAATTTGTAAAATTTTTTATTTTTATATTTCAAGGAGACTGTTTTTGAATAGATGGATGGAGGATTGTGAAGGCATTATATGATTTTGTACTTTGCTCTTTCCTCTGAGTAGCTAAGGTATAGTTCTTACCTTGTTTTTAAAGTTGGGCTACCAGAAGTGACTGAATTGTTTTTCACAGGTGGATCTTCATTAGGGCTCTCTCTACTGGTGTCTGCAAAACTGAATGGGAAATGAAGAAATGAAGGAAAAAGAAGGAAATAAAAGAATATAGCCCTTGTGTAGGCAATATTAATATGTACACTAACTCAGTATGTATGAGTGTAGAATAGAAAACATCTTTTGTTTTTCAAAATTTAAAATCTATGTAAAACACTTGTTTACTGAAAGATTTTCATTTTAATCCATATGATGATTATGTTTTTGTAGAGAATGTGGCTATGAAAGAATGACAAATACCTTCACAAAAAATATACTTTTAGTATTTGCCTTCTAAGCCAGACTTGTAAAGCACTTTGATATATACGATGTACAGTTTGTAATGGTATATTTAGTTCTTAAACTGAGTATTAGCCAAGTGAGGCCCTTGCTCATTTTCTATTCTTTCTTTAGTCAGGCAAAGTTGTTACGAAAATCAGCGAGGGACTGGGTAAAAACTCAGTGAGGACTTTGGGATGGGGCTTGTTGATGATAGCCAAATATATTGCAAACAGCTGCTGTGCATTCCTGCCTCTGCAGATATCATTATCAAGGAAGCTCACTGTTGGGGAGATGGTTTTCCACCACTGGATATCTAGAGACTCTCTGCTTTTCTTGGGAGTTGCACATACTGCCAGATCTGGTGCCGATCTTAGAGTGGAAAAAGTAAATTACTCAGTGTAAGGATTTTTCCAGTAGATGGCAGGATTGGCAAGTTCTTGCTTTTCTAACTCTGCAGTAGTTTATTCATTGTTGGCTGATGAATTGATATTTCTGGCAGAGAACTTGAAAAGGGAAAGAAATTTATTACTAAAATTTTACTGTGTTACACTGTGCCAGGTTCAGTTTTGCAGCAGATATTGTGCCCAGGAGTATAAGTCATTTTCAGCTGAACACCTCCAGGTTTGCTGAATGATTCTCTTTAACTCCTCGAGTCCCACACCATTCACACCTGCCTAATTCAACTAAAACAATATCTTATTTAATGTCAATAATATTCTGAACTTTATTACATCTACATATTACAAGAGCTAGAAAGGATGTGTGATATTATTACCTACTATGTGGTTCAACAATATCTGGGAACCTTATATTGTCATTCTGCTTTAGGATTTCCTGAACACTATTTCCACTGATTTGGCAGTTCTTAAAAATGAAGTGATTTAGTGTTTTAAATTCAGTTTTCTAAAAGGCCTCTGTGTCTGTGCCCTGAGATACTGAGGCATCCAAGTCACATAACCGAGGTTTAATAAATTGCTCCACATCAACTGAACCATAGCAACCATCTCTGACTCTATTCTTAGCCTACAACAAACATAAAGTAATGTGACTTAATGTGATTCTTTTTTATTGCTTTTTTAAAATTAAAATAAGCATCTTTGCTTTCTCTTTGCCATGCACAAGATGTATAATTTTACAAATACTGTGAGTCAGCTGAAGTATTTTAAAGTTGCAGTAGTTTACCTATTTGAATTCTTTTTTTCCATTGTAAAAAAAAAAAAAATTGCCCAAAATTGTTAAATCCCCATTTGAAAGGGATTTGGATTTAGACTGATTTAAAAAAACCCCAAACCCTATATACTAAGGTGTGGCATGGTTAGAACTCCAGGGATGTCACTTTCTAGTACATTCCTGGACCCAAGGACAATATGGCAAAACTTGCCTCAGGGTGCTCTGGGAGAATTGGCACCCACGGAAAGCCATATTAAAAAATCCACTTAGACTGAGTGGGATGATGCCCAAAATCAGGAAATTAACGTTACTGCACTTAGAGATGGACCTTCATGTCCTATCCAGTGCCTGTGGGGTTGCAAGCAGACATTTTTATTGTGGGATGCAAACTGTTCTTCTGCAAGTTAAGGAAATTTATAAGGAAGCTTGGAACTATTTTTTTTAAATGACCCAAAGTTCTGCTACCATGTAAGAGGTTAGCAATTAGTGTGCTAATCAAACAAATGAGTCCATCAGTTTGGCACAACTCAAATCCATCTCTTATATCCTAGAGATTTCTCTGATTCCTAGGCTTGAGGGATAGTCAGTATGGGGATAACTTGAATCCTTCATACTGAAGCTCTGACACTGACATTGCAAGATAAGTTGAATCATAAGGGGACAAAAGAGTGTAATTCTGCTGTGCAGTGGTTTGTACATTCAGATACAACTTGTTCCTAACCTGTTCTTAGAAGTCAGGACCCTCCTTATTCATCTGAGTGTTAGATGCTGTTCTAGTAATGCAAAAAATTGAGAAATGTTCTAGTAATTCTTTAGATTTAATGGCAAGTCATTATGCCAGCATGGGGTGGAGATAATAATACCCCTCTCTGTGTGACCAGCAGGAAGGACTGGACATCTCAGGAGGCTCCAACAAAGCCAAACAAAACCATGCCTGACACACTTTAGTGTGATAAAAGTCTTCTTCAAGCAAGGGGTTGATCCAGAGATCTCTAGAGGTGCCATTCAACATTTCTCTAATGTGCAAACAGGCATTTCTGGATCACATTTTGGGTTTGGGTGGATGTACAAGGTATGTAAGTCCTGTGTCTGTCTGTCACCCAAGCTTTAACCTCTAACATTTTTCAGCTTGTTTTGACAGTGTATGATTCCCATTTTCATTCTCAATCTATCTGATTTTTCCATGAGTTGAATTTAAGAAATCTCAAAGACTGTTTCCTGACAACTTCAGTAAAATTCCTACTTTTTCAGGAGATTAAAGATAGTCTGTCAACTTTATATGTCTGTTTGTTTTTATAACCTGGTACCTGATGTTTCCCCCAGTGGATAACTTTCTTTTTTGGGGCAGTTTCAGGGGGAGAATCCTCTGTTGAGGGTACATTTCTCAGCCAGGCATGGGGCAGAGGTCATAGAGATGAACACAGGGTTGCAGCAGAGTTTCCCTTGCTGCAGGAACCCAAGGAGCAGAGACAACTGACCCATGGACTGATCAGCTCCATCAAGTACACAGGGTACAGGAGCTGCAGAGATGATGCATGTCATGGTATGAGTGCTTAATTTGCCAGCTGAAAAATAATGGCAAATCAGGTAGATTAAAATGGAAATTGAAAATTTGAAGTTGTGCAACCTCTGTAATGTTAAAAAACCCTCAGCTGCAGTTGTCCAATTATCTGAGTTTTGGACATGAGGGGAACAGATGTTCAGTGTACAGACAGGAAAGATTCAAGCTGCTAAAAGCTGAGCATTTTAGTAGCTGGCTACAAAATTAAATTTGGCCTAACTTGCAAATTCATAGATGTATTGTTCCAGTTGTTACCAAAGAACATGAAAACCTTTGAAATGTCACTAATTGATGATGTTATTCCCAGATTATGTTTTTATCATTATGTAACACTGCAGAAAATTGGCAGGAATAAAAAATGATTAGACAGAAAATGCTGTAAAATATGTAAACATTGACTTTGTTTCATGCAACATTAATATAGGGGGTAACTGTTGCAATCCAGGACAGTAATTGTTAAAAAATCTGATGCTCAGAGTCATCAGACAACATGAAGATTTATTTGAAAATGGTTCCAAGGGAATTTAAAGTGCCAGGAACACTTTGAATAAGAAACAGAACGGCCGAGGGGTCTGAGGTTGAACATACTGTGGGGCTTTCTGGAATAGGACAAATGAGATGCAGTAAAAGGAAATGAGTGAGGTTAAGAAAGATTGACTGAGATAAAAAGGAATGCATTCATTCTAGGAGGAGGAAAAAAATCCAAAATTTTTATAAGATTTTAATAACTATCTAAAATTTATATGATTCAAAGGGAATACAAGAACCGTTCAACACTACTGAAACAAAATGTTCAGTGAGAGAAGCAATTCGAATAGACAAGGATCTGATAAATTCCTTAAATGAATGCCATTGTGGGAGAGACTGTATGAGGAAGAACAAAAGGCTGTGTTTGAATTCTGAATGCGTGGAGCACATAAGGAATCCTGAGCCCAATGTGTATTTTCAGACTTCTTGCAGACTTGACAGGAATCCATTAAGAGACATAAACATATATACAGTGTGAGTTCAGGCAGCACCACAGCTTTCAGATCTCACTGACTGAGGCAGAAATGGTCACTATTCAACTCTTTTATTAACATAGACCCATTTCAACACTTTAACAATTCAGCCATTTTTTCAACTGAAAAAAGAGACATATTTGGCCATGGATCAAGTACCTTTTAGGTGTGTGTATCCTTCTTAAGCCTCGAAAGGATTACCAGCCTCCCTTCTCTGTTATTTTAGTTATAAATTAACTTAGTATGAAATAAAATTTGAGCCTTCCCAAGGCTTAATTTTCTCTGGAAACATGACATATTAGGAGTGTCAAACAATAACAATGCACACAAGTCATACACTAGAAGGTGATCAAAAGACCTTGTTCAAACACACAAAGATTAGGAATACACCTGTGTCTTTCGCATGCTGAGTTATATAAATTATTATTGCTAGCCTGAAGATTGTATTTACATCCATTCCCATTCAGGAGTTTGTCTGAATGTTTTTACTGCATGCTTACTCTGTCAATAGCAGTCTTAGAATTTAGCATACATAGTTTTAGATCTTATACTTATTGAACACACCTGTTAACTGAATTCCATCTTGGAAACAGGTTTTATTTACACCACATTATATCAAACATAATTTATGTCAGCTTTTGCTTTGGTGGCTGGTTATTCTGCTGGGTGAAGACAGCAATATCATTCCAAAGAGAGATGGCTGATTTTTAAACAGGTTAGAAAAAAAGAGCCATTTGTGTCTCAGGAAAATAAGCGCCTGTAGCCTGGATTCATTCTACACAATTATGGGAAGTGGTAAGTAAAGTAGCTGTGACAACTGGGGCCAAAGAAATCCTTGGGAAATAAATATTCTACTATTTTATTCTTTTAAAGTCTGAAATTTGAAACCGTTACTCTAAAATGTTATTGACTTGGGTAGGGGAAAAAGTAAATTTTCATGCACAGTGGGAGGTTAAGCCTGTAGCTCCTGCCTCAGAACAAGCAGAAATAGTGTTTCTACTTCCATATACATGCCACTAGAAATGTACCTGAGTAAAATATGTTTAAACAGCCTAACATAAAATAATATCAACTTTCTAGAACCACAGGAAGGAAAGAGTGCTTGACTTTTAAAGATTATTGCAAGAATATTGATAGAGATGGGAAAATAAAACTACATTCATCCCAATTCCCTCCACAATTTTAGTTCCAGAAGATAAATATTCTGTGTCTGTGATATTTATGCAAGGATCATCCAGTCAGCCTCAGTCAATATGCCCATTACTTAGACACAGAGAAAACTGTTCACTGTAAAGAACATCTGCTTTTTGCAGGGGATCGTGGGGCAGTACAGGACTCTGAAGTAAGCTTGGCAGCTGAAAGCAACCATGCACCTTTCTCTATTCTAGTCAAAATGCCAGATGGACTTTCCTTAGACTTGTCCTCCAGTAATAAATATGAACACTAAAGGCATTGGATAGAAAAGCTTAAAAAAACATAAAGAAATCAGTTATGCAATTTTGTTTCTGAGCCAGGGTAGGGAAAGGAGGATTCACCACTGCTGGAGGCCAGTTCCCCATTGCACTAGAAAGTGCCTGGGCATTACCATATGCTCTTTTTAGTCCAAGAATTTTTAATTAGAATGAGAAAGGCATTGCTCTCCTGAGCAATGCATCAGCACACCAGGATTTGTTGCTCCCAAGATCAACGGGGCAGAGGGGTTGTGCAAGAGATGCTTAGTTCAAAGGACAGTGTAGAGAGTGACAGTCATGGATAAATTCCTTAAATGAAAGCCATTGTGGCTTTCATAAGTACATAAGTACAGGTGAACCAGACCCTGAATTCCTTCCTTCTGTCTTGTCAATTAACTACTTCTTAAAGAAATTATTGAAGATGTTATATTTACACAAATTGCTTGAGCTAATTTGGCTGAATTTGCGCTAAACTGGACCAAAAATGCTCTCATGTTCTGGTCTGTGAGCTTTTCTCTGGGACAAGTAACCTTCAGCCTTAGACCAGAGATGAACAGCACAGATTAGGCCTAAAACCATTTGCAAAGTGATTAATGCCTAAGTCTTGAGAGGACACTGGAAAAGAACCAAAACAAAGTAGACAAGACTAGAGTTGATTTTCATCAGTTTGACAGATCTGAAAATGTCTTGTCAGAAAACTTTAGAGGACTATGTTTATCATTTTCTATACTGATTATGGAGCATTTACTATGGATACATGAAAGTGTTAAACAAAACTTTGAAGTTATTTTACAGTTTTAAGAAAACAGTAAAACATAATTTATGCAGATGACTGTCATAAAAATGTAGGTAAAGTCACTCATCAGAGGAATGTTAATTGCATAACAAGGAGGAGAGGCAGAAAAAGAAAGCAAGAGAAAGGTGAGGAGGGAAAGAGGAATAGGGAGGGAGAAAGAAGGAAGGGGAGAGAACACCTCCATTTATTGTCCTTGAATATGGAAACCTGCACAGTCAGGTATGTGATTTCTTGCACACTGCTTTCCCTGATGGTTATGAAAAACCTATTACTACAAATATAAGTTAGAGGTTTTAAAATCAGAGGTGATTGTTGATGAAACAACTAAGATGATTGCATTTTTCTCCTGTATATGACACATCCCCATCTTACAATATCAAATATAATATCATTGTGGAATAATATGCTGCATAAATGTAGTACTATGACATTTTTCAGGAGCAAGTCTATCTAGGATATGTATGAACGAATTTTTAAATCTTTTTTGTTTTGAAGTCCCCTGCATACATCCCAAAGGAGGTACAGTCTCCTCATCCACAAAACTGACTGCTAACAGGCCTACCTTTTTTAGCTGTTGTGGGGCCCCTATAGAAAAGTTTCCAAGGTTCCAAGACAAACATATCAAAAGAACTGAGGTCCTACCTTCAATAAGACTTCCAAATAACTGAATAATAAAATTTCATTTTTTACACAATTGTTTCTGCTGCAACTGAAAATACAGTGTTTCAGTGTAGTATTTGCAAAAGCATTCTGGACAACTTCACTTTTATTAAAAGTGCATTTTTTTCCCATGTAAGGAAGGAAAAGAAAAATAAACAATTTACCTGATAGGTGATAGGTGCTGTGAGGATCTGATAAGCTGTGGATAAACAGGATTGACAGTATCTGGTGAGGCAACCATCTCTGGCTTTTCCTCCTGGGTTTAGATTGAAAAACAAAATTATCAGGCTAGGATTTTTTTAAAGTGCTTCATATTGGCCTATAAATTTCAGCAATAACAAGGTAAGCAATGACTCATTCAGAAAACACAGAGGCTGAATCACACAGTATTTTCTCCACTTGCACAAACACTTCTGAACAAAGAGAAAAGTTTTTAGGGTTGGTTCAAGTATTTTTAAGATCAAGTTACAGGTTTTTAATATGTTACAGCATATGTTCACTGATTTCAGTTTCTTAGGGAGCTCAGATGTATAGATAGGTCAAGATCTAAGAAATCAATCCCAATTATGTTTTCCAGTTCTCTAATCTTCTATTGATGAATCATGAGAGGTTGAACTATGGAACTCCCCTTTTAAGGGATGGAGAAAAATGTGCTGCTGTATATTCAAGAATATTACTTGCAGTGCTTTGAAAAGCCTAAATATTTAGACAGGAGGGTGACTAAAACGTCATCTTCTTTGCCACCTATATGGTTAGGGATTTTAACTGGAAAAGTATTTGGTCAGGATAACTTGCAATTAGGCTGCTTAGATGGCAATATATGGATAACTAAGTTCCCAGTGTTAAGTTCTGCATTTATTTTAGGCTGTTTTCTTAAAAATATGGTTTAAATCTATACTCATGAGAATTAACCAAATATAAGCTAAAACTTTCTTTCTTTATAACAACATTTCCTCAAGGAGTAAATCTTCTCTTCCAGTTAATAATAAATGATATGGGATGGACTGCACTCACCATTCTTTTTCATGAGGCTGATGTACGTTTCATGGCCAAGCTTTGCTGTGAGTTGCTGTGTCACTACTCAAAGCCATTTAAAAAGTGTCAGAAGGGGAGCACCAGAAAGCTAGGTTGTTTCAATAGAGTGTAGTTTTCAGACTGATTGTGTTATGAACTTCCAATACACTGGTTAAAATGACAGGTCTTTAGTTAATTTTTACACAAGTCATTGCATTAGTGCACTGGTGGACTTAAGCTAGAGAGTGAGGAAACACTGTGATGGGAGCTGATGACCCTCCTGGGAGCCTAGGGAAGCTGAAAAGTTACTGGAGTCTTTGCAAGCAAAGGAAGCTAAAAATTAACTATATTTGCTGCAAAAAATGCTGATGAAATTATAAAAACTATTTTTGCTAGAAGTAAAAAAGATTATTTTTTGCAATCTGATAATATTCTTTCAGAGTTGTTACCATTTTGGGCCCATACTTCCCTACTAATCAAGTTGTTTGGGAGAACATCAAAAAGAAAATAGAGCAGGAAAAAAAATGGGTTTGATTTTTTTTTAGCTCCACACAAGTATAATTCACATTACCTTTGTCCAAGTCACTTTGGCATAAGTACAGGTGAACCAGACCCTGAATTCCTTCCTTCATACTCCTTTCTGTCTAGTCAATTAACTACTTCTTAAAGAAATTATTGAAGATGTTATATTTACATGAAAATGGAAGAAATACAAATTATTTCATACCTGGAATTTTTTTGCCTCTTCAGACCACCAGACTTCAAAGTCTTTTTGCACCTTCATCTTCACTTTTTCCATAAGAAGCTGCAGGTGCTCAATCTCTACCTTCAGTCCTTTGAAACGACTGTACACTGTTTTATAGCTAATGTGAGAAGAAGAAAGTGTATTACAGATTTTCCAACATATATCTGAACAAAGGTAAATCCTAGCTAGAACTGTTAGAGATTTAAACTATAAAATAATGTATAATAATCACAGATCCAGAGGACACAGACAGATGGTAGAAGGAAACATCTCATATTTTACAAAAGCTTCACAGGACAGTAAGTGCAAGAAACTTATTCCACAAACCCTTTATTTCATAAAGAAGTTAGTGAAATTCAAGTGGGATCAACATTGATTAACAGTTAAAATATGGGTTCAATCAACTATGGAAATTATTTCTTTTGAATTCTCAACATGTTACCATTAGTAAATAACTGGTATCTGGGATTCAGATAGGAGCTGAGACTGGTTCCCCTGTCAGATGGAAGCTTCATTACCGTCTTGGCTATTAGACACTCGGAGATTTACCAGGAATATGAAAGAGCCAGAAGTTTCCTCAGAGATTGTGAATAACAAATGCTAGCAAAATACTTCATACTGATATCCTTGTATCTATTTTTTTAATCCTCCTGGCAAGGATTGGTTAACCAATGTGTAATCTGCATATTATTTACACTTAGTGAGGTCTGTATAACCTAAAGGCTTTCTTTAGGTCAAGAAATGCAGGACTTTTCTGAATCAACCCAAAAGGCTCACAATACATTTGTATTCAAACAACAAGTTGCAAACACTAATCCTCAGGGAGGACATTAAGCTGTTTTTATTTATTTTTAACCTTTAGCTCAAGCATAAATTTTAGCTCTCTCATCTACTGTGGCATCTGACAGACAAACCAACAGCATATACACAAATTTAGAACTATTAGTGAACCACAAAGCTGATATTTTTAAAATGTCAGAGAAAACCCTGAGGGTAACTGTGTGCATAGAATTGTAATTGGAATATACTATGAGTATAATTTATCTTCTGAAGGATGGTAGAAATCTGAGGCAAAAGTAGTACCTTTTTTTTTCTTCTTCAATTTGCATTCGAAGATTCTCTTCCACTGGATCAAACATTGGTTCTTCAGAAGGATTTAAAACAGCTACAGGGTAAATCAGATTTTAGCAATGACTATATGGTATCCAAAGAAGCAACTTCTGATTAGAATAAAAACTAGCTTTTAAGAGGCAGTTAATGAAATTGGGGTGATTAACCATTTCTCTCTTCTGGAAATGCTTCTTCAAATTCCCTATTTAGGCCTTACTTAGTAGAGGACATAATCAATAAATAGTAATTTGAATCAAATTGCTTATAACTGGGTTTTTTCATCATTAAAGATTGGAACAATAATTTTAGCTATAAATAAAAACAAGTTAAACATTCATATTTGGCACAAAACACTATCAAATGTGTTCAACCACTTTTTACAATGGTTTTGGCAACAAAAAAAGGACCAGAAGCTGTTGCAAAGAGAAGAGGCATCAGTAGCTTTTGAAAGAGAAATTTGGAAAGCAATAAATTAGTATATGTAAGGAAAATATCCTTACATATGTGAGAAAATATTTTATATATATATATATATATATATATATATATATATATATATATGTATATATATACATACTTATATTAGTATATATAAGGAAAATATCCCTTTATATCCTATGTGAGAAAATTTTCAAGGTAAAGGATAACTAAGGAAATACCTTAAGAGTAGCCTAAGTTAGCAGCTTATGATTTCCCTATCCTGTAACAGAGGTAGTTAACATGCAATACACAATATGCTTATTCTGAGAGATTGTGAAACAGTCTTTCCATCACGGTTTATATGTTCAGTGGTGAAAGGAAATGTAAAGTTACCTACTAATGTTACAACAGTTTCTGTTTCTGGGATGAATGAGAAGAGGTTTACGTTCCCAAGAAAATACGTTTGACCTTTTTAAGTCAAGGAAAATTTTTAAAAACCAAAAGATTTGCTGTACAATACACACAAGTTTCCACCCCAACTCTTATTTCTGCAAAGAAAATAAATCCTATGTCAGTCTGTCACAAGGCCTCTTCAAGGAGAGGAATTCTGTCTGGAACAAGAGGGCGGCAGTGACCCCTCTCTGCCTGTCAGCACACCTGCTGAAACCATTAATCTTTAGTAGTAGCACCCTATAGCTTAATACAGATGATGTCGAAAAGCATTTTATTTCATTACTTAGCTAAAGCATGTTAATACAGACAGTCAAGGTGGGCAAAGCCCATGCACGAGTCTCATTTCATACATTGAAAGGTCTTGCTGTGTGTGATAACAAAGGAGGATAGGGTGAATACATTTGTGGTGGTGAAAGTACCCTTAAAAGATAAACTGCTTGAAATGTTAAAGTGAACAAACAAGACAAGAGGTGGAGGAGATGATACAACAGTGACATTGTGTAAGTTATACCTGAACTTAACAGAGAACAAAAAGGTCATCGTAACTGTGCCAGAACCTTTAAGGCAAGGAGCAAATCTTTCCATGATTACAAGGGATGAGGATTTTCTGATTTCTCACATATCATCCCCAGGAGAAGGCATAATGTGGGAAAGCACAGCTGCAGATGGAACTGGTGGGGGGACTCTCATTGCAGAGCTCCTGAGGCTTCATGCTTTTCTGAACTTCATGAACACACAGCAGCCAGGCTTGAGGGAAATGTGCTCTTGTGGAACAAACTGAAATGATTTAGGGAGTTACTGGCTCTCAAGTGAGCCATGCTCACAGACCATGTGAGAATCCTTGTTCTGTTTCCATGAATATTCCAGCCAGACCTAGTGTGAGCCAATTTCAGGTTAAAGGGGACTCTCCTGAGCATGCTGAAGTGCATTTGTCCTATTTGCACAACCTGTGACTGTGACTGAATTCAGGAGGCAGCAGCTCTAGCAGCTTATAATGAAGGGAAATTACACAGAGTAGAAGAAAGTAACATCTTAAAATTGTTAATGCTGTTTCTGATGTGAGGACTTCCCTACATGAAAACATCACCAAATTCTGCTGTTGTTAGAGAGTGATACAAGCCAGAGTATAGCTTTCCTTCCTTGGTTTATTAGGACATCTAGTACTTGGAAAAATATTTTTATATTAGCTCTGAAAGGTCAGCCAAACTTAGGCAAAATTTTGTCACTTGTATATAAAAACAGCAAAAGAATTGTTTTCTTTCTGCTGATTACATGCTGCAGATGGGATTTTTTGGTTGCATGTTACCTTCAGAAATAATAATAAAGCCTTTTGTATGAGATGAAAACCTTTGTCATAAACAGGGTGCAGCATCCTCACCCATGAATGCAAGTCTGCCCATTACCCCTAGCTGGTGATGAAAGGCAGAAGCACAGCTGTAGACAAGGTGAGCAGCAGAGTTTTGTGAATGGAAAGAGATCAGTATACTGCAGGCTGGTGTGGCCCCAGCAGCAGAAATAACATCAGATAAATGGCTAAAACTTACATATCCCTGTGCACATCACTGAGCTTGGGTCACAAAAGCAGAAGAGATCTGATCACAGTGTCAGGTGAAGTCCAGTAGTAAGTCAAGTCCAGGGCATGCCTGCCAGGGCGCTGCTTTGTAAGTTCTCCAGTGTCTTTTCCCAAGCTGTTGTAATGTCCATTTCAGTTTCTTGTCATGTCTGCTCATAGCAGCAATATGTTTGTGAACTGAACAACATTCTGCTCTAAAGACTAGACCTTTGGAATATACCTACTGTAATATATACAAGGGATCATGGCTCTTTCCTGATGTTCCAAGCAAAAAGACACCTAAAGTCTGGTGGATGGTATTTCAACACTTATGTTTCCTGCTACTTCTGCCTTCTCCTCATTCCCTGCTACTTCTGTTCTCCCTTCTCCTCCTCTTTACCTTTCCTGATGAATCCCTGCAGTGGCCTCCTTCTGCCCTATGGCCTCTGCTGCCTCACACCCCTCTCCTCTTACCAGTCCAGGCAATTTCAGCTACAGCTGAAGAAAGGAAGCTAAGGCAGAGGTTACTGGCTCACTGTATCTCATATCTAATGTTAGCATTTTTCAGTACATAGGCTCAGTCATTTTATAATAATGTTGGGGGGACACAGAATGAATAGACTGTAAAACATAAAAAGCATACTATTTACTCACAAATTCAATTTAGACACCTAAGAAAAAAATTCTTTTGGCTACAGCTTTTTTTCCTCTAAAGAGTTTATTGTATATATCTACCTTCCCATGCAGAAACAGAAAATATATATTAACCACACATATACCAAGTACACTGAGGTTATGAAGCACTGAAAAATCGTGACATCAGCTTTGCCCACATGCACAAAAAAATTTGCAATACATTAAAAGATGTAGTAGAGGTGCTACTACTAAAATATTAACTATCAAATATAATTTCTGCAACTGCACAGAACACAAAGTGGTATCTGCTTTGTTCAGTCAGGATTGACTTTTAATTCATTGTTTGACAGTTTGTCATATGAAACTCAGCTGCACAGTTTAGATCTAGGCTTTTAGTGCATCAGCTGAGATGATTTCATTCAGTTGGAGTGTAATACCACATGCACTTTTCATGCCCCAGTGACTTCTCCTGGGCAACGAATGCAGTTGCTGCAATTTAATCCTGGATAATGCAGCCCCAGGTTTCAGGGGTGCAGGGAGGTATGACATGCATGCTTAGGAAGACATTGGGTCTGTGTACACTAGGGGCATCAGTTGGCACCCAGTTCTGTACAACAGAACTATTTTGGCAGCAGTCAGCAATGTACTGATAAAGAATACTAGTTTCTTTACATTAACATAATTGCACATAGAGCTGAGTGGCAAAAATTATGAATCTTAAGTCATGAAGCCTTTTTTAAGAACACTGAGTCCTAAGATGTAAAGAAGAGACTGGCAGTGCTACACTTGGTAGGCAAATAGCTGGCAAATTTGATGCTTACTTTAAAACTAACTGTTTTTGCTTCGTCTGTTTTTGTTTCATCTTCACATCCAACCCATTTGGTGAAGTGAGCACAGGATACAACTGATACCAGCTGCCCACACAGAGATGAAGGTGAGCTCTGCATGAGGTGACAGTTCATATGATAAGGGTTTGTAATTTTTGGTGCTTTTTTTCCCATAAAGAAGACTTTAAGAGGCATCTTAAGATATAATTATTTTATTCTAATGAAATGGCCCCATTTTGGAGTACAGGAAATAGTAAATTTTACAGCACATTCCACATGATCAAATCACAAAGTACCAGAGAGAAATTGTAGCACCTGCTAACTGGATCACTATTTCAAAGCCATGTGGAAAGCATGGATGAAACACACTATTTCTAGAATGATACCAAGTGTTATCACCATAGTTTACTGCAAACTGGCAACAATCTGAAATTCTCTGGCAGATTCTTGTCTATAGTCAGAAAATTTTGCAAGAAACTCTCTGTGACCTTGAACTTTATACTCTCTGGGGTGCTCATATATTTCTCAACCTGAGTGTGTCCTGGAAGTCAAACTCCTAGGGATTTATTGTCTTGTGCCTCAAATAACATTGTTTCTTGCCCTCCAGCTGTACTTTTGCAGTCAAATATTTTCATTTTTTTCACTGGATAGTCTTGTGTTTATCTGCTTTAATTTATAGTCACTTGAAGTAACCAAATTTAGAATTGACTTTAGTATCCCATTAATATATTTACTGCATTATTTATCAGCTTTGCAGCTTTTGGCAAACTCAAGCATTAGTACTTTCAAAATGGAACATATGTTGTAAGCGGATTATTTTTTTAGAAGCAATATCTGTCTATCATTATTCAGGATCATCTTACAAGTAATTCTCCTCTTTTTCTTTATATTTCCCCAGTGCCATGTCAGCCTATGTTTGTCACTGGGCACTATTTGTATACCTTATACAAAAGCAAAGATGAGTAGGCACAATGTAACTCAGGAGAAGATTAAAATATCCAAATGTCTGGATGAGTTTATATTGTGGGTTTAGAGCAATTGACTTAACCTTAATGTAATAGATATTTAAAATTTTCAGCCGGTTTGTCATAGAACACACTGAAACACACTGTCCGGTTTTCAACATTTTAAAAGTTAATGGATGTGCAGAGGATTAAGGATGTGTATTATGTTGATTTTGATAACTGAATTTAGTAAAAGGGTCCATTGGTATGCTGCTTTTTTTGGTTTTTGTTTGTTTTGTTGGTTTTTTGGTAACATTGCATTGCTTACTGTTTTACTGGCTTAATACTGGCTCAAACTAACTTCCAATGTACACCTGGCAAGCAGAGCTATTTTCCCCATCTCAATGAGCTGTTTTTCCTAAATAGTCACACTTTAATTCCCTAAAGTTTCTTCTTTGAAGCTAGTAATCTATATTTTTCTTCCTGAAAATACATGGCATACAAAACAGGAGGTGTTACCTTCATGTCAGCTGCACTTTAGGCATGCAAGTGTCTAAAACCATCATGGCTAAAAATTTCCTATTGCTTTCCAAATATACAATTAAAGTAAACTAGGGGGAAAAAAACCCAAACAAAAACAGCAAAGCAGCTTCAAGTTTAATATGTTCCATACATGCCAGTTAATTTAGTGAAGAAGTAACATAGCTGGGTCTTAGCCAGGAACCCCCTACAAATTCTTGCCTAAACTTAATAAATACTTTTTACCATTTGATTACATGTGAATCCTCTTGCATCATTTATCTTGTTCATAATATCAGATTAAATCATACCTGATATGTTTGAATGATCTTTCTCTGCCTCCCAAGAAGGGATGTGATTTGTCATCCATAAGATTTGAAGTTTTGTAAACATTAATTTCTACAAAATCCAAGAGCTTTCATGGAAAAAAAAAATCTCTTTTCTAAGCTTTGTCATGAGACATTAGGAATACTCCACCACCAATATCCAGACTGCAGTTCAATAAGCAGCACAACTTTTGTAAAATAATGCCTACTCAAGAGAAGGATTTGACTGAGAATAATATAGCACAACTTTCCTAAGAATAAGACACACCTAAAGGTGCTAAAGGTGCAGTCACAATGAGTGTCACAGATTGCCGGGCATGAACAACATACACAGGCATGGGCAGCAAAGTCTGTGCTTGCAGATCACATTTAGGAATGCAATGCACATGGCAACTGTGGGATTAATTCAATAGGCCCAGTGTTTTCTAAAAGTAAAGGGGTGTTTTATCTGCATTCTGCATTGAACTGTTTGTAAACCTAGAACTGTACTGTGGTTGTCAGTACAAATGCTTGTGACAATGCACAGAAGCATTTATTCTGGACTGTATGCTAAATTTATAGCAATGTCATTTGAAAGAATATTGAGGAAAAATAAGCATACATGCTTATCCTTAACTGCTTCTGTTTCAGCTGTGTATAGGTATAGATGGGCCATGAAACTGATGTTTTTCAAGTTAGACAATAAATGAGGTTTTGAGCTTGATTCAAGAAGTGAATACTAACCAAACAAATGTATATGGCTGTACAAGTCTGAACAACTTTATCTTTCTGCTACTTTCATCTGCAAGAGAGTAGAGGAGATGGAAAGTGAAAGGAAAGACATCATTATTGGTGAAATCATTATATTATGAGCATGAGGTTGCACTATAGATTATTTAGTTTAACTCTTGGCTCAAATAAAACAAAAGATGTTGGGCTGAAGCTCCTCTATCATGGATCTGATTTTTTTCAATGCAAATAGCAAAGAGATGTGCTAAGACCCCACCTCAGTTAAGTGTAGAATAAAGACAAAAGTACTAGAGAAAGTTTAGTTTCAACTCTCCCACATGGCTACTCCACTGGTCCTCTAAAACAGCTTCCTAAATGCTTTTTTACATGTTGGTATGATGTATGAATTTTCCAGAAAATTTCTGAAACTAAAACTGTAGGATTTAATGTCACCAGGAATGTCATTCTTTAAGAAGATTCATTTTGATGTTGTTCTGTGTTCTGGTATGTGTATTAGATTAGGGCCATGTGCAACTTGGGCAGTTGTAGGGACCAGATTATGGTTTTGGGACCCCTTATCCCTACTGGCCACACCCCTGTCCCATGCTTTTGCTGCTTCTCCCATGCACTAAGCATACTTTTGCTGCTTCTCCCATGTTCTGGCTGCAGAACAGCTGGGCTGTCTGTGCTGTGCTACCAGCTCAAGAAGGAACAAGAAATACAGGGGTATTTAAGGAGATCTCATAGCTCAGTTCTTTCCTATGACCTGTGAAGGAAAGGACACTGGGCTTGAAGTTCTGGTAGCTGTTGGCTGAATTAGAGCGTAGTGTGTACTGAGAAGAGACAATCTTGACATTTCCAGAAGCAATTACAACTTAACCAAAAGATTCTTATCTGGACAAGTTGTATCCAACCTCTGCACATTTGTAGGATATTATTAGCTACTCGTTCCAAGTAATTATTTATTTTGATCTCAAATATGCAAACATTTTTCAGCAAAGAAAGAATGAATTAATTTGCTCTAGCTATTTCAGCAAAAAATAAATGGCAGAAGTTTTTTACCAGACCTGCAGGTTGTTCTGAAATGCTGGATATCACACTCGCCATGCTATTTCATTGTTCACCCCTTGTCCTGTCCTTTACATAATCAGCTAGATAGAAATTTCTACTCTAGGTCTGACCTTGAAAAGCTCACATAAATACAGATGTAAAAGAGCTCCATTTGTTGTTTACAGTTCATTGGGTTACAGAAATTTTTATTACAGAGAGCTTTCATGGAGAAAACCTTGACTGAAACAAAACTAGTCAAGCTGCCCAACACACCTACTGGACATGGCCAGAAGAAAGAAACCTACAGAACTTTAAACACTGTATTACTCTTATTTAAATTTTGTACCAGCTTTTTAGAGCCAAAAGAGAGATGTACTCGAAGATATACTGAAGATAAGCAAACAAACTTAGGCCTAGAATCTGTTGTCTGTGTGCATAGAACCAGATTTATTTTTTGTTCACTCTACCTCAAGTCCTGTTTTAGAATCATAGAATCATTCTGGTTGGAAGGGACCTTGGAAGCCTGTGTGGTTCAAACTGCTCAAGGTTTGGTGAAAACTGAACCAGATTATGTTCAGACATCTTGTGAAAACTCCATGAACAGAGATCCTGCAAACTTCTTTGATGACTTTTCCAATGTGTAACTACCCTCACAGAATCTTACTATCTTATCTTAATAGATCACATTAGAGAATTGAAAGCTTCATCTTCACATTCTGTCTTGTAAGACACCAGAAGGAATTTCTAAATAATAATACAACTCTCACTCAACTTTTCATTATTTCAGAAGAAATGCTTACTACAAGAAAGTTTACAGAAGCTGCAAGCTGTTCCAACAACAGTGAAATGCCAAAGTCAATGTCAAAATGCTGAGTACTGGGTAGCTGTGCCACAAGTTCATGACTCCTAATAAAAATATCACTTGATCCAAAAATGTCTTTGCTCTTTTCTAAGGTCTGATCACTGGTTTTGAGTGGGTCACATGGGAAGTTTAATAGGGGCACACAAGTAATCTCAGAATTTTCTCTGACAGTTGAGGAGGACATATTTGCAAAGACTTCCAGCAAATATCAGTATTCTCTTTCTTGAAGACAAACTGAAAGAGAAGAGTCATGCCTGCTTCTAGAATTTAACCTTGGACATAGTAAATTCTACTAAAAAAAGTAATAGAAAAAATACAGCAAAAACTAAAACTACAAAACACTCTAGAAGGACTGGAGAGAAACCTGTAGAAAGAAAAGTCTGTGTGAGATTGAGGCCTGAAGAGACAGGTGGAAGAAGTGTCGTCTTATTTAGAATATACTCCTACAGTTTTAAACTGACATCCCATGTAATACTGGGAAAATCCCAAAACATATTACCTTAAACCTCAAGTGCTGTGGTAGGGCATCATTGCAGCTTGTCTAGCTGCTGCTTTGAATCCATGGGTTTTTTTCCTGATTGCGATCATCTTTACAGAAGAACTTGGCAGATACAAAAATAAAAAACTCTTCAAGAGCTCATAGTTTCAGCCATAAACTGTGCTGACTTGAAGCACAAAATAGCACGCAAAAACAAGAGAGTAAGTTTGTTACAGTGTGTAGCTTCACAGTTACCAAAGGATATAGTCTAACAACTTGTAATGTCCAAATAACTGCTTGTATATATTTTCAAAATCAATTGTCCCTATACTGTAGCAAGCATTTGATTAACAAACACTGTGGTAAATATTTCTAAAAGTATCTAATAAATTTCAATAATTGTACAAAGCAAATTCAAAAGTATCTGTATCTTTGGCAGAGTAAAACTTGTTAATAAAGGCAAAGAGGTACTGATTTTGAATTTTCATCCAGTTGTGACATTGGTATCTTTGTCTTAATAATAATGAAAAATAAATGTCCCTTTTAGCAAGCACAATCTTACCAGCTTTCTGTCACTCACCATTCCTATTTCCTTTTTGAAACACTAAAGAAATTAAACTCATATCTAAAGAAAATGGCCTTGATGCCACTAGAGGTCACCCTATGAATAAAAATCAGTGTGCTGCATGCACAAAAACTTACACAAAACCACCACTGCTGTTTGACATTTCAAGCGCAAATGTACAGAAGAACGTAACACACAGAAAGATCGTGACTTGTGAAAATTGTGTATTCCTAAGAGAAATCTTTCCCTTATTCTGAGGCTATTGTAAACTGACTACACTGCTCTCTAGCATATTTTAGCTCTTGGATGCCTGGTAGTACTGGAGACATTGCCTTATCTCTTTCAAAAAACAACAAACAAACAAACAAGCCCCCAACAAAACCCAAAAACCCAACCAAGCAAAAAAACAAACCACAACCTCCTTGGAATTATGGACTTCAGATTATTTCTCTAAAATGCTTTATTTAGCCCATACATAAGATATCATTTTTCATCACCAAGAATGATGGTTTTAAAACAGGCCATCTATTATTCTCCATGGACTATGCTGGATTTGTGTGGGAAAACACAAACTGCCAGTTTCCTCAGCTTCTGTCATTTTGAGATTGAAAACACTTGTGTCTCTTCCTTTCATGGCATTAGTACAGATCAAGACTCTTCTGCTTCATATGAAAAAAGTTAAATGTCATCTCAGTTACAGGATGCAAAGCAGTGAAAGAAACCAAGTTCATTTTATTTAAATATGGATTTGTTTAAAGAGCAGTTTAACTCTGATGCAAACCAGCAGTTTGGAAGTGCTATGTGCTTTCCATTCACACAGATCATAGCAGATTAATTCAAGACAGTCATAATTACTGGACTAATTAATGTTATATATGTCTAGGAGAGGCTGCAAGGGTTGCAGAGAAGACTACCATACACTTCCTGAACATATATCCAGAGCAGGTACAAACCGTGGTGGACCAGCATTTCTAGTGGCATGAGCGACATTGGAATGTTTCAATGATGGGTTGGATGGAACTTTGAGCAACCTAACATAGTGAAAAATGTCCCTCCCCATGGCTGGAGGATTAAACCTCCTTTCCAACACAAATCATTCTGTGATCTGACACTGGACAGCTAGAAGCAACAGTTCCCCTTTGTAACTTTTCTGATACGCAGAAATTTGTCAGACAACATATTTGCATGTTGATGTTGGATATATGGTAGTGGCAGCATCAAAGCATTGGAGGAATCATTGCTTGAAATCCTTTCCTAAGACTGGCTGGAATACTCCTGCAGGAGTACCATGATGCATTCATTATACAGCCCTGTCTGTCCTCTGTGCTGATAATGTTCATTCACTTCTAGACAAGGAAAGGTGAGGAAGCAGAATCAAACATGCTACAAAGAAACACACAGCAAGGAATGAAAAAGGGCATAGACTAACATCTTTAGAACGGGCATCTAGCTTTGAAAATGTAGGAAAAAATGGTACAGATAAAGCTGTAAAGGGGAGAAAGATAAGCAGGAATTTCTCTATCTTTGCTTAAAACCAAATATATGTTATAAATCCAAACATAAAAATAACATGCCAAAATCTTTGCTCGCAGGCATTTGCCACACCAAATCAAATCCTGGTATGCATTTTCAGGGATTGAAACATATCTGTTGTTTCTGAATCACCTTGTCATTTTATTTTTTATGAGGAATCAATTTTTCAAGGGAATTTTGCTTAAAAAAGAACTGGGGAACAGTCTTTGAATAATATGAGAAATACAGAATCTTATTTAAAAAATTCAAGTTACAAAATCTGGAAAAACAAGTGGTTTTGATTTGGTTTGGTTGAAGTTTTTTAATAAAATATTGATAAAACTGTGCTTTAATACTGAAATCTGTACAAGGGATGCAAATTCCTTACAAAGACCCACATGTGTCCTCTTTTTGTTTTTTCATTTCAAGTAGCTTTACAAAGACAACAGAGTTGGACAATAATTTGCTCCCAACAAACCTCCTCAGAAGCAAAAAGGTTTTTCTATTGTGCATTTTACAAAAATACTACTTTAAAGCATCATAAGATAATGCTTCACTAGAATAAAACAAAACATCAACTTTTCTTCTAAAACACTGTAAACCCCAGGGAAAGCTTTTCTTTCCATTCTTTTCTCCCATCTTTTCCACCCTGAAGCATGTTTGTGACCCAGTGTTTTTGCTGTCAATACTTAGGCAGTGTGCACATTATTTAATTTTAAATACTCCTGAAGTGCAGTTAAGCATGCAAAAGGAACTTTAAATCCTGCCTAAAAATGCAGTTAAGTGTGTTACTCTGAAAGATTTTAATAAAGATAACTAAAATTATTTATTTGCATAATAAGGTATTTTTTGCAGTTAATAAAGATGAAAGGCACACTGAGATGATTTACATAAAATATTCAATGTTTCTGGTAGTGTACTGACAAACTTTGAACATCCCTTGTCTCTGATGATACCTCCCATCTATTTGTGTCCTTTTTTAACTCCCAGCATATGGTGTTTTAAAAGAGATAGCTAAGAGCAATGGGGTGAGTAGTGGTGTTTTCCTTCAAAAAGAAATCCACATCTTAAGTACAGCCATAAGGGAAACAGATCTACACTCTTTCAAATCAGACTAGAATAGTTTCTTGAAGACTTTTAACCATAAAATGCTTTAAGTTAATGGGAAGAAGAAAAAAAAAGGCAGCTGGAAGATGTTAACTTGGTTTCTAGTTGAAACAATGGTGTGTTTTATTTCAGGTTGGGATTTCAACAGAGCCTTAATTAGACTTTTGACCACACAGTTTTCATTTAAAATTATCTTGATGAAATTCTGATCATCAAGAAGTTCCTGGGAGACTTGGCACCCGTTACTCTTTGAAAAAACATTCATCCAGAAAGGCAGACAGGCAAACAATACTCCCCAACTCATAGAATAAATATTAAGTTTAAATATCCAGAGTATTTCAAATAATAATGTAAATACTGGAAAATACTTTGTGCATTCCAGACTCAGTGAGAATAAGCAGACAGCGATGCTCAAAACAAAAAGGAAAAAACACACAGGTTGCCTGCTATGAGGTGAAATACTAATAGAATATTCACACTGTGAATGTATAGTCACAGAATTGTAAAGTCACTACTATGGCATTTCCTAAGGACAAGAAAAATAATACCTACCTACGTTATGAAAAACAGCTTAGTTATTGAAAACAGCATTTGAAACACAACTTTTCTATGTAATAAAAAAGTCAGTGTACAAGACCAGATATTATCATTCAGATTGAAACATATATTCAGAACATATTACTTCATTTTTCAAAACATTGAATAAGGAATTCTCATAAACAGCACTGCTATGATTTATCTTGACATAACTTGTCAGAATGTTAAAAAAATTACTAAAGAGATGGTATTCAAACCTGGAATGAATTAAAGAAATTATTCCTTGCTATTCTGAAGATAGCACCTTTAAATTGAACTTCAGAGGAAGGAAGGGGAGGGCAGGGAAGGGGAGGAGTTGAACAGGACTCGCAGCAATCATCTAGTCCTCTTCAGGGCTGACCAAAAGTGAAAGCATATTACTATAAACAGGGTGCTCAAATACTTTTTAAACAATCAGGTATAGGACATTGATCGCCTATCAAGGAAGCCTGTTCTTGGTAAAGCATCTTTTCGTAATATCACATCTGAACCTCCCCTGATGCAGCTTTGAACCTTTCACATGTGTCCTGTCACTGGATAAGAGGAAGAAGAGATCAGCAATTCCTTCCCTTCCCCTTCTCATCCTGATAAAAATCAACTGAGTTTGATACCTGGGCTTTATTGGCAGACAAAATTACATTTAGTGCTGATTTTTAAATCAAAATAAAAAAGGATAAAGGTATGAAACAATAACATTATCACCAAAGCTTGAGATGCATGGGTAAACTAGAAACAGAAACAGTTTTGCTATTCTGAAGTAACTTACTCACCCGACTTTTGTAAGAAAAGATAGTCCCCAAATTTTCTCTCTCTTATTAAGAGATAAATGTTCTCTATGTTATGTATACATAGAAATACTCATATCAGCTGCAATCTGATCCAAGTTAGCTCCATCTTTAATGTGAAGGAGGTCCATGAACGTCCATTTTGGGATTCTTCTATGGATCTAAATGAGGAGGGATCAAAACTGATTGCCCCAGACATTTTCTGTCAAATTTTGATTGAAGTTTACTGACCCCAAAGTGGAATTCTCTTCTAAACACTCCTAGGCCATTTCAGTACAAAGTCAGGGAAGTCAGCTTAAAGCATCTTAAATCAAATTTGGATGACTACACTTTTGTGAGCAACTTACACAGACAATTGTAGCCTTACAGCTGTGTCAACAGAAATGGCAAGAATAACTTCTCAATTTCAATAAGTAGATGTGCGAGAAATGAACTGTATATGCCTTCAGTTCCCCTTGGAATGAGGAAAAATTAAACAGAATGTTAGATAGTGGCAACATGGCTACTAGCTCAACCTCAGGACAAATCAGTGTCTATTAATGAGAATTCAGATTAGACTAATCAGAAACCAAACTCCCAAATCTGTAGGAATTTAATATTATTTTTTCTCATCACACATAAAATTAGATGCCTTTTGAGTCAAAATTCAGGCAAATTTCACATGTTCTTTGTGGCATGGACTATTGTAGAAATACTGTGGCAAAAAATCTGTCATAGAAAACACAGCCTGTCACCCAAGCAGATTCAGCCCTGGAAGAGAGCTTGTCCCTGTTGTATCCTGTCTGAGATACTACGCTCTCACCTAGAGCTGCTCTCTGTATCTGCCTCTGGATTATTTTTCCTTTCAGATGATCTGTAAAAGATACAAAATGCAAATAATTAGAATACAAAGTATCAAAAATCAACGAAGTCATTGCATATTTCCCACCATTTTAAACTCTCTGTGCTGCTGGCCAATTTTAGGCATTTTTGTGATCCATGGGAAAAGTTGATTTCTGAGTTCTGTCCTTCTCTCTACTGCAAGTAAACAAGTGACTCTACAAATACTGAGATTTAATTGTCCAGTAAGAAAGACCAAAAATTAAGCATTTACTGTCCAGCATTTTCACAGGATAATGATTTCCTACTGGTAGATACAAAAGAATTTCAAATGGGACCAGAGGACACATAGAATTCCAAGTATGTGTTCAAACAGACTTAAGGGCGCTTATGAGATAGTAGGTCACTAGTCCACCCCTTTGCCAATGAAAATCTAATTCCCCAAAATCAATTTTTTCTTCTATGTCATGTTCAGTTTTAAATATTCCATGTATTAGAGCTTCTGCAAGTTCTACTATTGTCCTAGTTCTGGCTGGGGTTGATTTTTTCAATAGCTGGGAGGGGATCATGAGGTTATTCAGTACTACCTCATATCATTGCTGGGGACAGGGGAAAGAGACACTCTTCTCACAAGGGTCAAGAAAACATGGCAGAGGGAACCATCCTATACTGTCTAATATTGAGGAGGTTTTCTGTGTGAATTCTTTCTTTTCCTGTACCCTCTGTCATTAACATTGTTGGTATTACTGTTCACTTTCTTATCTTGTTGTTTCCAATAAATTGTTTTTATCTCAACCTGTGATCTTTGCCTTTCTTACCTCTGATAATTCCCTCCATCCCACCACAGCTGGGAAGGGGAGGGGAGAATGGGGCAGTGAGAGACAACACTGTGTGGTTTGGAGAGTCTTGGTGGGAGCACTGAGTTGGGCAGTAATATTCCTAAATCATGGCAAGTGCTCAACAGGTCTCACTGTGTAGATGTCATTGGTTTTCAATCAAAAATTAACCAATTCCTTTATCTCAACACTCCTAGTTAGACTCTCATGCCCCATCAAACTAATTGTTTATCCTTCTTTTATCAATTTCCTACCTGATCTATGACAATGGGCCAATATCCCAATTATTCCAAGCAACAATTAGATTACCACATGGGAAGCCATTATTCAAAGACATTACTGGAACTAATAAAGGAATAACATAACCTTAAATACGGAATTTCGGCAGTAAATGTATTCTGAAGGGGTATGGGATTATGTCTCTCCAGTTTTCAAATTGAAACAATTTCTAAGCAGAGGTTTGTTCATAATATTTACTAAACTGTAAATCTGGATACGAGGGAAAGAAAAAAAAATCCATGCTGGATTCACTTTTTTCTTCCCCAGACCTGTGATTATCTGTATCATATAAGTATGCATTTTAAATTAAAAATATCATTTTGCTTACAAGAGAAGTCTTACAGAGTAAGCTAATCAGAGACAAATTAAGCCATTAAAAGTTGGCAAATGCTTAACCAGAGAATATAAATAAACAATTAAATTCACAGGTCATGAGAATTAGATTGTTCTGTGAGCACAAAAGGACCATAACAAATTGTATTTCTTTGGAAATTGTGAGAATAGTCATTAAGTATTTAGTAGAATTGTAGGAAATGTATTATTTGAAATACATTGCAGTATATCAGTCAAGTTTTGCTGTTTTGAATGTCTATAGAAAACAAGCAAAAGTAAACACTCTACCTACTCTTCAACTATAAAATAAACATAGATTTTTATTTTTATGCAGAGGAAGTTTTATTCTTTTAAAATTATTTTTAATTAAGCTAATGACTTTTTCTGTAATTAAAGTTACCTGTAAAATTAGGAAAATATAATCTGTAAAATTAGGAAAAGCCTTCAGCTACTGAGAAAGAAGTTAAGCAAAGTAGCTAACTTCATCTAACCCTGCTACAAAAACAAATAAATCCTCCATCTCAGCTGTACTAACACTTGACCAAAACAACACATTCAGTTAAATAAGTTGATTCCCTTAACTATAGGAAAAACGCCCTTGATTACTAATTTTTACTGATAAAAATACAGTAGAATGATCAACATCCTTGCTATTTGTCCTTTGAAAGCTCTATAAAGCAACTAATTTGATTTCAATACTCAGTGAAATGTGATTAAACATGCTACTTTTTCCTCAAATTGCTTTTTGCTATTCTGACTATTTAAATCCTTATATTCTATGGCACTGTTTCGTAGTGTGATGTTACTCACTCAATATTGAGCCATGAGACTGCCATGAAACAATTTGTAGTAATCTTGAAACTCATTTCAATGGATTATCATTAACAGAGGTGCCTCAGAAACAATCTATAAATTTATAACAATCTATACATTTACCCTTTGTGTGAGGGATCAGAAACTCTCTTAAGCACTGTGAGCTGCAAAAGGCAAGTGCCACTGTAATTTGAAAAAAAAAATGGCTACAGTAGGGACAACAGGCTTTCATCAGGAGCCTCCTGAAAATAAGTGTGACATGCAGGTCTCAATTTTGTCAATAAATGGTGTTATGTCTCCTTCTTTAAAGTTGCTAGAAACAGATCATCAGCAATCTAAATGCTTTACATTTCAAATAGCAATGAGGCCAACTGAAAAAATCAGGCCAAATAAGTCAATGAGAGTAAGATCAAGCAGATAGACAACAGCTTGCCGTCAGTACAAAAATGTGGAAACACAAGAAAATTGGGACTGGGTTTTAAATGATCATAGCCAAAAGGCTTGACTTTCAATTACATAGAGTTTAGTCTGAGCACAGCTGGGATAGAAACGACAGAGACTGCAGAAGCTCTGTTTGTATTGTGAGCTTTGTCAGACCATTCAGCAGTGTGGAACTACCCCAAATGTTCTTCTCTCCCTTCACTCTAGCATTTGTACACTTCTGCTCTGTGACATGGACCATGATGTTGCAAGAAAACAACTTCTTCTATTTGGCAGCTTTGTGAAAGAATGAGAAGTTTGAATCAGACCACCTGTAATCAGAGAGGAACCAAAGAACACTTCTCCACCGACTAGAAAAATAAAACTCTAACCTTACTATTCTTCTAGCAAAGGAGTTTTCTTTTTCTTGTTTAAATAGAAAGGTAACATTTATCCAATTCACATAGTTCAAATTTCCTTTTCAGGGCAGCAAAAACTGAACTTCATTTCCCAGAAAACTTCCTAAGGAAAAACTGAAATTGTATTATGGGAAAAGTAGGCCAAACACAAGTTCAGATTTGGGGGACATAGTAGTATCATGAGGCACCTGACTATAATTCCATACCAATACTTAGCCAGACAGATGTGATTTAATCTTTTGATTTGTTTTAATCCAATTTGAAATTTGACAGTTTGTTTAGATTTCATTTGGGGAAAAAATGTTTTCACTTAGAAGCTCTTATTTTTGACAAACCCTTAAGTTTTTCTGTATATGTTTTTGATTAAAGTAATCTTGTTTTGTTTTCACTATAAATACTTGTGGGGGAGAATGAATGTTTCTGACCTGCACTACTTTCCTGCCTCTGAGAACACCATTGTCCCCATGCTAGGCTTGAAGTTCATAAGTGACAGAAGTAGGGGATGATTCCAGTACCATTGCCTGCACAAATCTTCCCATGTAAACAAAAGGAAGATTTCAGTCTTAAGTACTGCCAGTTCTACAATCTTCATAAGCACAAATATATACTCAAAGAAGTATGAAGAATCACATTCTCATAAAAAAACCCTACCATGTCTTCTGATTCTAAGTGTAAAGTTGTGGAAGAGGTAGTGCTTAAATGTGATTTGCAAAAATTGAATTTAAGATGTAGAGAACATCGCTCAACATATGGCTAATTATATTTTCTGAAGTTTCACCAAACAAGAAGCTAAAAATAGGTCTGTAGCTGATACAAAATAATTTTTTCCAGCAGAGTCATTCTTCATCTGGAGATAACGGTCCCAATAAAATGTTGACTGCTGCAACTCCACATGTTTTGGCAAGAAAAGTAGTTTTGTGGAATTTAAGAATTCACTCAGCATGCAGCCAGCTGTCATTAAGGCTGTGATAAATCTGTTGGTTTTGGCCTGCATTTCTGGAGACATATAGGTATGGAAAAGAGATGAGCCAGTAACACAGAACTTCGGCTTTGTGACAGGAGACAAAAGCAAGGAGGGAGATGGAGAGGATAAAATGGAATAGAGAAATCTAATTAAGAGTGATGTAAAGCAGAGGAAAGTGTCCCATTTGGTGACTAAATAGGACAGAATACATAACTTGAATAATATGGCTGTCCTTTAACTTGTCTTTGCATTGTTCCAGAGTGTTTCAAGGATCTGAAATTATCTTCCAATGTATTACAGACAAGGAGTGCTTTGACCTGAAGCATATGCTGCAGGACAATACAAAAGTGAATATGTTACAATTAAAAAAAACACACTGATTTTAAAAAAGTTTTTTGTTTTGTTTGGGTCCACGTCACAGGTTATAAAACTTCTCTTATGTTTTATTAGAACCTCAATATAATACTATTATAAGGTTTCAAAGACTGCTAACTCAAAAAACTGACAGGCTAAAACCTTTGTCAATGACTTCTCATCTCTTGTTATTTTTTAGTATTTTCCTATTATTTTACATTTTTCAAGCCTTCATTTATCTTAATGCACCCTTTCATCATGGAGATCCTGAAGCCTTTATACCTCAAATAGGGTGCTGTGTGCTTCACTTTCTTCATTGTTAAATAATTTTTGGTGCTACATAAAATATCTAGCAGAACATCCTTCTATGTATCCAGGGCATCTGATTCCTGGAACATACCCTCCAGGGATTTTGAGTCTCTAATCAGGCCATATGGTATTAGATGTTGCCTTTTTTCCCCCTGTTTCTCACACTGCCACACCAGTCAATAATCTGGGGATGCACAAGAAGCTGTGATGGAAAACAGCTGGGACAGCTGACCCCAATGGACCAAAGGGATATTCCACCCCATGTGGCATAGTGTTTAGTTAAAAAACGCTAGGGGGAACAAGAATGAAGCAGAGCCATTTGGAGTGACAGTATTTGCCTTCCTAAGTCACTCTTATGAGTGAAGGAACCCTCTTTTCTGGAGATGGCTGAACATCTGGCTGTCAATAGGGAGTGAAGGAATTCCTCATTCTACTTTGCTTCCACACACACGTTTTGCTTTACCCATTAAAATAGATAGTTTTATGAGTTTTCTCAATTTTACTTTTCTGATTCTTTCCCCAGTTCCCACCACAGGGGACTGAGCAAGTGGCTGTATGGTGCTTTTTTGCCAGATGGGCTTAAACCATGAGAGGAAATAAGTGGGGGTTTTGTTTGTAATGCAATGCCCCTATATTTGCTGTTGGACTCAGCTACCACCCAACTATGAAAATCAGCTCAAGACTCTGAAACTATTAAATCTGATTCATGAAGTTGCATGCACCCACTCGAATCAGATAAGAAGTCCTGCTGAATGAGCAGAAGTTACAGATGCATATTCAGCAAATAATCACTCAGAGACAAGAGGCGAGAAATCACATAACTTCCATGAGCTTTGTACAGATATATTTTTAACTGCATTTGAGGTTAGAGTTGTAACGGCTTACAAAGTATTCCTGAAAGTAGGAGACATTGAACCCAAGCATAGATATTCAAATGGAACAATTTCTCAAACTAAGAAGATTAAACAGAGATAGTTATAGGAAATCTAACCAGATGTGTTAGAATATTTTTTAAAATCTGGTGATGAAATTATATGAGAGCACAGTCTATGATAAAAAGTATCTGACAAGAAAATTCGTGGAATAAAAGAAAATATTCTATTCTAATGCAAAATCCTGCAGCACTAAGAACAAAGAAACCATTCAGCCTTTCTCTGACCCAGAGAAATATTTGGGACAAATTCTGAATTTTCTTTTCAAATTTTGTCCTTCTCCAATGGCAAAAACATGTCAGTTGGCTCTATTAGGACAATTTGCAGAGACAAAGTAGTCTGCATTAGTAAACTGGCTCAACACTATGTCTGATGGAAATGCTTAATTTTGGAATACATGGTTGGCCAAATTCCCATGTAATTTGATAGCTTCTCATTTTCAGAAAACTCTTGGTGGCATTAGGGAGGAAAATATATTATTACAATACTCAGGGCCTCTCTGATGCACATGCATTTTTCCAGGTATGAAATATGGCCCTCATCAGCATTAAAAATATATGAGTGACAATACCTCAGGTAACATACTGTAGAGTATAACCTGCTGCAGCAAATTTCTCCCTTCTGCAGTGGTTTGAGATTTTACTGCCTCTCCTTTCTCCTCTTCCCTCTCCCTTCCCTCCATCCCAAAGTTTGCTATCAAAGGCCACTGCCCCACAGCAGAGAATGTAGAAGAAAATGTCTGCCCCTGTTCTGGCTGCTCTAGCAGCAGAATTTGGCACATCAGCACAATCATACCAGCAATTTAAGATGAGACACTATCATCAACTCAACTACAATGTCTGAAATACAAGTAAACACTCTCTTTTGCCAGCTGGGAAGAAAAGATTGGAGAAAGTAACTACCAGCAAAGAGATGGGCCAGACCACTGGGAGCAAGGAAGCTGATGGGATTTAATAGAGCTCTGCAGTCAGGGCTCCCAGGAAGGAAAGCAGGTTTAGAATTTGAAGCACAACCCTGACTTCCACAAATTCATATTTGCAAACCATAGCCTAAGCACATTACCAAACACACATGGAAATACACAGTTTTTCCTCCATAATACAGGATACATAATGTCCTTCCTTGGAATTTAAATATCCCAGATTCAAATGGATACATTTTACTACCATGTAGGATACTGCACATTTTGAGATTACTATTTAAAATATCTGACTGGGGCATGTTCCCTTCCTTGCCAGACTCAGTTGAGACAATAATAGGTTTTATTGAAACATTTAATATCTTCAAGTACAATCAAATTTACAGACAGAAAGCTTATGACATAGCAGTCTCTGCCAGTCATTGCTACAGGATGACAATGCACTTGACTTCCCAGAAAGAATCTCTTCACTAGAAGGTTGTTCAGGCATTGGGATGGAATGTCCAGGGAGGTGATGGAGTCACCATCCCTGGGGGCATTTAAGAAAAAGCTGAACATGGCACTTAGTGCTATGATCTAATTGAAGAGATAGTGATTAGTTAAACATTGGACTCAATCATCTTGTGGCTCATTGAGCTACTCAATTTACAGTCCTCTAAACTCTTGACCCATTTCTATGTATTTACTTCAAACCACCATATTAAGTCTCCTCCCCTTTTTCTTCATGTTCTTGTTAATTTTGGCCAGATTACTTTTGTTGTCTCACAAGATGATGACTTACACCTTATGATTGAAGGGCATTCCTGTTTATTGTTTGGCCTGCATTTCCACAGCGTCCTTTATTCCACATCCCACATTTTTTTTTTCTAATAGCCTTTCATAAATTCTGGCTGCTAAAGAACAACAACAAAAAAAGATTTTATAAGGTTAAACGGCAAAACTATAGAGAAACTGACTTTATTTTCCTGCTGACATCATTCTGGACCTCAATCTTCCTCTAAGTACAAACTGTCATAGGGTACATAGGCCTTAATTGTTGAAGCATTCCCAAGGGAACACTTGAATACTTTTTCTAAAATTCCAGATACTCAACACTTGAACATTTAGGATAACCTACATAAACCACCAACAGCTCTGGACTGCAGCTCAGCATCTCCTTGAAACTGGAGATCAGAACCAATGCCTTCTGAATTTAGAAACAAATGCTTGGCCCTTTATTTTCACGTCCCAAGGTTGGCTGTCTACTTATTTCTGACCAGGCATTTCTAGCCAGGCATGGATATACAGTAGCAAGCACACTCCAAGGGACTTCAGCAGAAGCACACATTATGCCTGGATGCTCCATGGGGAGTGGATAGGCAGCTCAGCCAATAAAGTAGTACTTCTGTATGTGCTGTAGCAATGGCAATTTGCTGCATTCAGGAAATAAGGGAACAGTTTTTTTAGGAGGGGGGATTTATTTGGTTTTGTTTTTCCTGGGTAGCTCTCCTGAATTTAAGTACCTAAATTTCACTTAAGCTGTATCTTAGATGCCAGGGTGCTATTAAAGGTATTGCCCACAGTGAACAAATATTCTGTTTATCTTCATATGCTAGGAAAGAAACAGAAATGAAGCACATCTGGAAACTATTGTTCTGTCGTTTATCACATCTATTTGTTCATGAATTAAATATTAAGCTGGTCCAAAAAGCATGACTGAAAAGCAATGCCATATGGATAAAGAGCCATAATCTGTGAATTTAGTGCTATGGATGCTTATATGATTAAATGCCACTTATCTCTTGATTATTTCTTAGAAATTAATGTGAAGAAAAAGAATAAGGAAAATAGAGAAGTAGCCTTGTATACAGCTCCTATTCTTTCCACACTTTCAAATATGCAAATTTAAGTTGGATGAAAAATAAATAAAGGGTTCTTAAAAGCACAAACAAGCAAAGTCAACACCAAACGATTTTCCCTCAACAAGTTTTCTGGTAATAATGCACTGGACCCAGTTAATATTTTAGACAGAGAATGACTATATCCAAGTTTCAGATGAACATGGTTATTTTCTGTTTTTTCTGCCTTCATGGCTTTGTAATTTCTATGCAACAATTTGATGTCCAGTCTCATTTTGTGACATTTCTTCTGGCCAGAGCTGTCCAACATAAAATTAAATACTGAGTTCCAGGGCTCACTATATATTTCAGTTTCAGAAACTTAAAACTTTGCTCTTACCAAAGGAATTGTCCTGGCATTGAGCACATAGTGCTGTGTAACTTCTGGACAGATGAGACAGACTGATATTAAGAATCTAACAAATATGACACAAAATTAAAAATAAAATAAATTTTAAAAAATTACTATGCTGAAGCTGATTAGATATGCTACCATGTTTTGAGCCCATGCAGATAAACATTTCAGGGTGATGGAAACAAGTCAGAGTAAGAATGAGTGTATGACACATTTTTTTGTTCACATTTCCTTGTAATATATCTACCAAACCTTTGAGAAGTGACTCCTTGAGTGTCAGACACATACTAGCAACCCAGTAAAATCTGAAATAACTTCCTGTGAAGGTGCAGCATATATTCACTGTTGTGGATAAGCCCAAGACTGCTTCTTGAATTGCTCAGCAACTTAAAACACAACCTGATTATATATAACTGGTAAAATGATATAATTAGCTCAGAAAAGACAGCTTCCCTCAGCCTTAAATAAAGTGCATGAAAAAATCTTCATATTACAGCTATTTGCTGTTGATTACATTCCTTCTGCAATATTCACAATCAACTGTAGTGATATTACATTATTTAGGAACTAGTTTGATTAGAAAAAAACAGCTATTGTCTTTTAGTATGTGTATGCCTGTGCTACAAGTCTGCATGAATGCTGTCTAGACATGTAAATGAACCATGAGATACTATGAAGAACAAATTTCCCTTTCTGTGCTCAGGAAGGAATATCACTCTTGTACAGTACTACTCTGAATAAGTGGAGATCTACTTTAAAATTTGAAGGTTTGATTCTTCACTGTTAAAATGTCTGGCCGTCCAATACTAAAGACTTAAATGACTTGGATGCAGGACTTGAGGGAATACTAAATTTACTGATAACACTAAATTGGGATGAGCTATTGACTCCCTTGAGGGCAGAGAGGCCCTGCAGAGAGACCGTGACAAATTAGAGAGATGGGCAATCGCCCACTAGAGGAAGTTCAACAAGGGATTCTGTACCTGGCGTGGGGCAAACCTGGCTGTCTGTATATAGTAGGGAATGAGAGGCTGGAGAGCAGTGCTGGAGAACGGGACCTTGGCTCTCGGTTTATGGTAACTTGAACAGGAGTCAGCAGTGCCCTGGCAGCCAGAAGGGCCAAGCATACCTTGGGAGCATCAGATAAAGCATCGGGAGAGGTTTAGGTTGGATACCAGGAAAAGTTTCTTTAGACAGAAGGTGGCTGGGCACTGAAACAGGCTCCCCAGAGAAATAGTCACAGCCTCAAACCTCACAGAGTTTAAGAAGCATTTGGACAATGCTCTCAGGCACATGGTGTTACTCTTGGGGTTGTCTGTCCTGCGCAGGATCAGGAGTTGGTCTCAATAATCCTGATGGGTCCCTTCAAAGTCAGTATATTCTGTGATTCTATGATCAAGGAAAACTTTTTGTACAAAAGATTGTAGGAATCAACACACACACACACCTCAAAATATAGCATCAACTATCACCTAGCATTTTTTCTTTAATAGAGCAAATTGAATAGATTGACATAAGAACATACTATAGTCTAATAAAACAGCAAAATGCAGGGTAGCAATCTAGCAATGACCACCTATTTTCAGTCAAAAGACAGCTTGCAGGCAGAAACATTTAACTGAGTATTTTTCCAAGCTTATAGTCATGGCTTGATTAAATCCAATGAGCCTGGTCAATTAGTTTTAGTTATTCTAGAGAAACTGTAAGTAAAAAATGTTTACTTGGTTTCTTCCTGAGCATAACTTTTTCCCCTGAAAATAGTACTGTTTGTAAAGAATAGAACATCATTTGTAATAATTAGAAAATGAAAATGATTCCTACATATGTACATTCCAACTTAGAGCCAAAGAAAACGTTAACATCTTGGGCCTGGAGTGACTGTTACACTAATAAGGTTCTTCTGTTTAAAGAATAGCACACCAGGGGAGCATAATAGAGCTGCTCAAATGAGTTCATTCAGTTTGGTATTTTCTGAATAAGTCATTTGACAAATCACGTTTTCTCATTCTGAGGACCCATTCAGAATACATACTGCAACTCTGGGGCATTGCCTATTGTTTGAAAGTAAAAACAAACATATGCAAGCAACCCTGAAACAACGGACAATATTTAGCATTGCCATTAACATATGCATTGCCCCCTGAAGCCACAAGACTTCTATTTTCTGAAATAGGTTTGCTGACTGCTGCTGCAAAGACTACTTTATATTACCAAAGATGGTATCCTCTTCTTATAAGGAAGAGCACAAAAAAGAAAAAGGCCTCAGCAAAGCTACTAGAACTGCCTGGTTCTCTTACCAGTCTCATTTATCAAATAAGAAAAGTCCTACACCAGCTAAGGAACGAGGAAGACAGAGCAATGACATGTGTCCTTCTCTGTTTTTTGAAAATGGCCAAAGCATGACCGTGCTACAGCAGCAGCAGTAGAAGAGACAGCTCTGGCACAGCTGCTATAAACATATGTGTATCTCTGAAGGGAGAGAGCCTGCACCACGCACAGGCTGTACATATCAGCCTCACAATAAACCAAATTTTACTGTTCTCCTTGGGGTTAGGGTTATGCTTAGGGTTAAGGTAGAGAAAACTTGAAAGTCCAGAGATCAGGATCAGTGCACAGGAAAAGGCATGCCAAGGAGACCATAGCAATAAAGCAACATTGCTCCATCCACACCTTACATGGTGAAAATAATCACATGCTGAGTATCTACGCCTAAGAAAATAGTAATATTTTCTGACAAAATTATGGAAAGGCTTAAAAAAAACAAAATGACTTTGAACATATCTCCTTTCCAGAGTATCAGTTACAATTCATTATCTGATTTCAAGATTTAAATTCCTTTATGGAAAGAAAATTCTTCCTTTGCAGAAAATAAATTAAAGGTTGCAATTTCAAAGAGGAACGATTTGGCAAGCCTTGATCCATTACCTGCAAATCATGGCATCCCATGCAATTTCATTGTTTTCCCTTTGGTGAACATGACTTTTTTCATAGACATGTAGGTTATGGATATCTTCTCCTGTCTTTTCATTTGACTCCATTGCCAGATCAAATAAAATGCAATTGAAAAAAACCCATAAAATTTGGACATTTAGACTAAAGGCAGATGGATTGGGATGAAATGAGGTGTTTTGAAAAGGTCAAAGAATTTCCAAAATTTATTGTACCGAAATCCCAAATCCAGGAAACAAACGCAGACAAAATATAGGTGAGGATATTGAGGAAATGACCTGCCTAATTAAAAAAAAAAAAAATTCTCACCTAAGTGCAAACAATTAGATTGCATGGCATGCCATGAAATTTAGTGAAAAAGTCCAAAACTTGCCCCAATTAACCTTTACTGAAATCTCAAAATCAGAAGACCATGTCAAACAATATATCTGCGAAGAAATAGCTTTCTTTTTTGTCAAGTAAATTTTCCTGAAATATACAGTTTCGGAAATTAAATCTCGTGTTTTTATGAGGAACTTTTAAACAATGTTTTGCTCATTTCCCTGTACTTCATGGCATCTCAAGCCTTTTTATTGCTTTTCCTTAGTTAAAGATTTTTTTTACATTAGGCATTTCATTTCACCTATCTCTTCCATCTTTTTCTTTGATTTCGTTTCCTGATTTTGCAATTTCAGTGATAATAATTTCAGCAAGTTTTGATCCTTTTCACTGCACTTCATTTCATCCCTATCCATTTTCTTCTAGTTCCTCCATTTCAAAATTTTAAAAATTTTTAAAATTTTATTCTTGTGTGTGTAATACTTCCTTTTCTGTTTGTAACACAAACAGAAAAGCACCGAGTGTTTGTAACAATTTCCTTTCTGTTTTCAAGATTTCATTTCCTTTCCTGAAAGGAAGAGTTGTTGTGATTTCAATGAGGATAAATTCTGTAGGGTTTGATTCTTTTCTTTGCCCTTTATGCACCCCATGCCTTTTTATTGTTTTATCTTTGTTTTACCTTTTTTTCCCATTTCTTTTCATGAATTTTGTCTCTTGTCTCTTCTTTTAATTTCAGTCCCTTAGGTTTTATTTGGTATCATTTTGGTAGGTTTTGGAGCATTTATAACTTTTGGAGTATTTATAAAGGAACACGCTACTTCCCAAAGATTGCATCCTCAACAACTTTGTTCTTGGTGCCATTTATGTTCCAGGGAACTGGAACACAACTTTTGCTGCTGCACTTAGGGTTAGGGTTGCGCTTACAGTTTGTGTTGAGAAAACCACAGAGCCTTGAAGTCCGTGGACACTGCAACTAGAAAAGGCATGCCAACCCCACCATTGCTCTCTTCGCACCTTGGCACCACCCACAAGGTGGAAATTCACCTTGAAAAATTCTGATTTTTCTGCTCTGCTTAGGGTTGGGCTTGAAAAAGCTACAAAAACTAGGGGCATAAGCATGCCAAGGGGAGCATGGTGCTGCCCCAACATTGCTCCCTCACATCTTCCTTTTGGCACCTCCCTTGTGTCTTGATCCTCAGGCTTGGAAAATGCTGATTTTTCCTGCTCCACTTACAGTTAGGACCTATAACATGTGCAATGCCTACCATAAGTATAACAAAGACATACTTTCTCTACTGTTTCCAGAAAGGAATACTAACACTTCACAGGCTTTTATAATAGACTTTATAGTTTTGTCTGGTTCTCTTTCTTATTTGCACATCTTACTATCAGCTTTCTGGGGACTCAATTCAGCTAAAAGAATTATTGTATTATAAATTGCCTAGTCATAGGTTGTTTAGAATTACACTCAGCAAACATAACTGCACTACTTCAAGACAATTTAAGCCTTGCTCACTTGGCAGAGACTTTTGAGATTCTAAAAAAATTTCCACGTGAATCAAAATATGATCTGTTGATTACAAACAAGGTAGTTAATTGATTACTCTCACTATGAACACAGTGAAAAAGCAAAGAAACAAAAAATCATTAACATGAACCTTTCACTGAAGTTTTAGCAAGAAAAAAAAAAATTCCATCTTTCTGCTCTATATTATGATCCAACTGGATGCTCAAAGGACAAGAAAATAGGTTGTGGAAACGTCCATCATAGTCTGCCTCAGAGGACAGCAACCAGTCACCATATGGTAGCTACCTGCCAGGTCTGTGTGAAAGTCATGACACCAATTCTGCCTTACAGCACCTTGAGAGATCTTCCAGAAGACACTGTGAAAAACCACACAATTTTAGATTATGCTCTACAGATCTATGGTTAACTAGGCCATACTAATCATGCCTGAAGTGGTAGAAAAAGAACCTGAACAGAATCAGGATGAAAGTGAGCTATATTTCATCATGGAAAGCAGGACATATGTTAAAACTGAAGGATTTGTAACCAAACAGAAAAATAAGATGTAGCATCCTACAAAGCAAAGTAAATCACATTTCTAACAAAGAAGAAACCGCAGATGGTCACAAAGTAGTCAAGAAAATAATAGCTTAGAAACTCAGCTGTTTTTCTGTGTTTTCAATTCCTTGCTTCCAAAAATCAAAATGTAACATTTAAAAAAAATAGATCTCAAAACTGTTGTCATAATGGCATGAAACTTAGATATTTATCCAAAACAAACACGCATAGGAACTTTGGTTTTTTCAGCATTAAGTTGCCAAACAATTGGGCCAAGAAATTAAGGAGCAAGATTCTGAAGACTGTGTCAGCCATGCTGAATGGCTTCAGCTTTAACAGCTACTGCTATTTTTGGTAGACACATAAACATGCCTCATTTATTACAAAACTGCTTTGAAACTGACCTGCAGATCAGAAACAGACTGGGGCTTCTAGGCACTGGGCCACATTGAATAACATCCCAGCTGGGAAATTACATCTAGGGGACTGTTTGTCCCCATGGCCTGTTTTCTCTTCTGTTTTTCTTACAGATGGCTGCAGGTTTTGCAGAGCCAATGTGTTTTGTTATGTTAGATATAAGCCACATCACTCAGGAATAAGCAACAGAGTTACACACCTGAGAAGCATAGTTACACATCTGAGATGAATTATGGAAGAAATAATGTTTGTGTACTATTTTCTGATACAACTTGTGTCCTGATACCAAGACTGTCTCGGTTAAGTGACAGAGGACATCTGTAATGGACAGGCAGCATTCCAGGAGAAAAGAAATCAGTGGAAACTATGTGTATTGAAGCTTTAATTTTCCATATATCCCAGTGCAGGACAGAAGTGGTGAAGCAGCAGGCAGGCTGGCTTTTTTGCTCAGAGAGCTTCCAGTCTACATTGATGTGTTTTTGTCAAATCTCCTACTTCTCATAATAAACTACTGTTTCAGCTTCTCCTAGATCACTGATCTGGCTGTTGATCTGGAATTTCTCAGGTACTGAGCAATCCAGCTAGGAATGTTGGACACAGAAATCATGGTACGTGCAGCCTGACACTGAACTGGCTTTGAAGAAGGGACACACAGTACACCTGACAGAGAATGTGCTGAATGAGCTGCACAGCATGTGCTGCACCAAGTGCTCATTTGCACTGGGTGGGATAGGGCTCAGAGCAACCTGTTCTAGTGGAAGGTGACCCTGCCCATGGCAGGAGAGTTTGAACTGATGACCCCTAAGGTCTCTTCCAGTTCAAACCATTCAATGATTCTATGATCTAAAGCTAATGCTTGTTGCCCTTGATCAGCTAAAACAATAATAAATACAAATGTGGAAATCTTTTCAGAATCTTCTTTTCAATCCATACACAAGTAGAACTCAAACTGACCTCAGCTAGAGCTTTTCCTTAGTGAGGATTTCAAGATTTCGAGTTCCATGGATTTTAAAGGTCTCTGCTGTGAATACAAACTACCCGAAGAATGAAATTATGTGCAATGACATTATTGACTTATCTGCCCATTAAATCTGCATACAGAATATATTTAGTTATGAGTTGTTTGCATCTCATTTGAACCACATTTTTTTGTGGAATGTAATCTTTTCTTCTTGAAGTTTCTCAATCCCTTTTTAAACTAAACCTTGCCATTTTTCTTCTACACTAGTCATTTCCAGTAAAATTTGCTCAGCACATATAAGTTTTCATAACTACTTGATAGTTTTTGGAATTGCACTAGAACAGTTAATTAAATCAGCAACTAGGAAGTCACAGTGTTTATTTCCATAAAAGAGTAAGTATCTCAGAATATTACACTAAAGAATGGAATGCATTTCAAAGCACAGTAATTTCTCTCTTATTGTCTCCATTCATGGCTGAAACAATGTCCAGTAAGTTAATGTCTTTAACTCAGAACATTTATATTACCGTAAAGAAATAGATAATACTACCAATAATATTTAGCTTTAAGAAAGCAGTGCATAGATTTTGATGGGTTCTCTCTTCATCTAGCAAATCATCACAGCTTTTTCATTTCATTTAGGTTCCATGTAAATCACAGAACTTTTTTTTAACAGAGAAATCCCATCCTTCCAAAGCACAGATACTTCTCCAGCAAAATTAATAAAAATGCTATTTGCTTATGCATGACTTCCCTCAATTCTTTCAGCTCATATAATCATGGCTTAAAATATGTGTAGCATTCCTAGTATCAGCCTTGGTATTCTAGTTCTTAACTAACTGATTCTTCTTTTTTCAAGTAATTGCCCACATGTGAAGCTACAACAATGTATCCCACAGAGTGCTCTCAGACCGTCTCTGCCTAAAAAACCTGAACTTCATCTCTGTTATTTATTTTTCCTCTCTGTGCAAAAATGCTGCTATCAATGTCCTTCATAAAGCTGTGCAGGTGTAAAGAAAACCCTTGCATGGTGCAAAGGAAACCCTTGCAAGAAATATTTTTACTTTGGAGTTTAACGTAGGTCTGCTTGGCTCATCAAGATGGGGAGGAAGAGTGACAGTAACAAGATTGATTTTTATGTATACATACATAGAATCTTGCACAAAGAAAAAAGGGTGAATAAAAATTCTGGGTTGATATTAATTAGGTTTGGAGTAGGTTTAACATCTACTGTGCATTCACAGAAATAACAGTGTGACATCCAAGTTAGTGAATCAGAATCAATACTATCTCTGAGCACTGACATGTCTTGTCCTTGCTCTCCTTCATCCTTACCATTTCAGCATATCATGCCATTAACTGTGACACATGTGAACAGTATTTGAATAATTTGCAGGCAAATTAAATGAGGACTCTTCAATAACCTTGCTTTGCAGTACTAGAACCTTCTGTCACTAAAGATTATACTTTGCTTTGGTATTCCATGATCTTGTGCACAAAAATCTAAACCTGAAATGAGGCAGAGCAGTGCAACAGCTCAGCATTCCTGTGGGTATAGATGCACCATCAACATCATGTGCACATAATCCACCCACCTACCCTTTTTCATTCCGAGAGTGCCTGTTTCCTCACACAGTTATTACTCCCACATGAGTTTGTCCTTCCTCTTCCAGCTTCAATCATAATGTTAGCTGATTTCTGGACAGACTAAAAACAACAGCTGCTTCCCTCTGGGCATTAAATACCATTTAGTATGTTTTTTTCCCTTTAGGAAAAAACTAAATCTAATAGTGGTAAAAATAACCCAAAACAGTCAGACTTTTATAGAAGTGAAATGGAAATCTTTACTGCTCTTAAAGGCTTCTAACACACAGCACATTCTTGCACATAGGAAACTTTCTTTGGTGGTGAAATTCTGAATGAATGTATCAGTTTGATTACATTGAAAATAGAAGTTGCAGTTCCCCAACTCACTCTTGGATTAATGTAGTAGCAGTTGGGTCTTTTTTGTTATTTAATGCTTTACAGTTTGTTCAGATGTAGAGTAATCCTTACCACTTTGACACAGAATTTTTGCAGTAATAGTGTAAAACCACCTTGTCCGTAGCAGCACCCTAGAAAAAAACAAACCCTCCTGCTAGCCCTGATAAGGGGAGAAGTTTTTATTTCAGAGGTTTTGCCTTTGCTTCTCACCATACAGCTCTAGTTTAATTGACAATAAATTAAACTAATTTTCCTGACCTCAATCTGTTTCACTTAGTAGTTGTTAAACCATGTCCTCATCTTTATCTCAACCCACAACCTTTTTCTTCCTACTTCTCCACCCTATTCCTTTGAGGAAGGGATGTGAGGAAGCTGCTGGATAGTCAGCTGAGGTTGACTCACCACACTGTGCTAGGCACAATCACTCAAATTTTTGCAATGAGAAATTTTCTTCACTATTCTGAAATCAAATCTTAGGCTACAGCATCAAATTTCCTTCACTGTTTTCTTCAGTAATACGAAAAGGATCTACAGTTCTTGTTAGAGACTCTAACTCTGAAAATAATACATTGCAAAAACACATGCAGTCATACAGCACTTTTTTTCCCAAGAAAAAAACCTTTTTTTTTTAATTCTTTTTTTTTCACTAGCAAAATATACACTTTGAAAGTTCTTAATGTTGGACTAGAAAGGCAAAAATGTACTTTGTGTCAGTGCTGGCCCACTTTCCACTTCTCCTACGCTGGTTACAGAGTTCTCATTATTTCCTCTCAGTTATTTTTTTCCAGTTTCACTCATGTTGGTTTTTTGTATTTGTCTTATAAAGCCCAGTCATTGGGTACATTCTCCAGCCATATGTAAACAATTCTGAATAGTTCACTCAAACAAATCCAGGCATGTCTACATGTTCAAAATCTATACAATTTATCTGCTTTTTTATGGTGTATTTATGCAATAACTTGTAAAAAGAATTGCCCCTCAATGCTTGCACTAAAGCCCTCAGCTCCTTTATTTTTGCCTATACAGAGTTTAGTGTCATAATGCAGCAAATAGTGCCACTAAAATTACCCTGAATTAGAAATACTTCCCTCTTCTTCTTTTTTTTTTTTCCCCAAGTATCAGAAAAAGACAATTTTCATCCTCAATAAAAGTCATCCTCGTATTCTAGGAAGTCATTGTGAAAAGTAAGCATAATGATAAATCGAAGACGTATTATTTCATTAAAAAAATATAAATCCCTGTACTACTATTAAACATAAAAGGAGACAGAATCCAGGACTAAGTGGTATACTAGCAAAGAGGCATGCTGGTCACAATGTCTCATTTCTGATATTATAGTTATTCCACACTTGAAATCCACCTTATATCTAGACATAGTTTTCCTTAATCTTTTGTGCAAGCAGTACATCTACAAAAGCCTACCAAGAAAATCCTACCACAAATTTCTTTTTACAGCCCTAATTTCCTGATGTTTTTGAAATGCTAGTGTAATTGAGAAGGGGTTGGAGTATTGTGTGTACGTTTCACTGCAAAATACTAATATTTCCAAAGTCAGAATGAAAGAGTATTTATGACATAAAAGTTACAGTCAGATGCTGCTGTCACTATCTCAAAATATAATCGGACTGCATGAAATGGATTATTATGGTCTCTGTGGTTTTTAGCTTTATACTATTAAGAGTAACTTAGAAATAATGGAAACTGATATTGATGGGATCTGTTCTTGATTGTACACAACAAGGCAGCCAGGAATGCTTAAGGAAACCAAAACAACAATAAAAGTAAATGAAAGATCTAGTTGCAGGCTGTAGATGACTCTTATTTCTCATACCACATTTTAAGTAATAATTTGGAAGTTTAGGAAACTTACTTAGCATCTTTAATGATCCTTTGAGTATGACTTCAATGATGAAACAGACTTAATTGAAAAAAAATGTTTTATGCTGCTAAACTGTATAAGGTAGTGTAATTGAATTGACTACGCTGAACTGGATAGAAAATTTGAATACTTCTTAGGAGGTGCTTACAGGTAGATACATTAACAAATATGTTCTAAACAAAGCTGGACAGGATGAAAGGACAGATGAATAAAATCTAATATTTATATTAGCCAGAGTGCTAATTTTCACATGTTTCAGAGTATTACACAGAAAGAATTGAAGAAAGGAATTTACAGTATGATCACTTTTAAGCCTCAGACATCAGTGCATAAAAACCATCCACAAAGTAGTTACATCTGCATGACCTGCATCAATCAGGATATAGATAGCTATAAATGGATACAACACAGAAATAATTTCTTCCTTATACAATAGAACTAGAGTAAAAACTGAATGAAAATACATTTTTCCCATTTTGCTACCAAAATAAAAAGAAAGTAAGGAAATTAATTTTCAAGTTGAAAACGCTTCTCTTGTAGCTACACTCATATACCAAAACAAGACAAAACGTGCTTTGTGCAATTTTTTTTTAGAACTTTGGAGACATTTCTAGCTTGATTCTTAAGGGGCATCTTCAGCATTCATGTGGTCTACAACCTATTACAATTTCCTACAGGAGGCATGTAAGCACTGTCAAGCTCAGTGCAGCACTACTGATTTGTTACATGGCTGCTTGCTTTGTTCAAGGCATCAGTTTGGTTTTTTAGTTTATATATACTGTTGTTGTATCACTCATGTTTCCCAAATATACTTCACTGTTTCAATATTAACACTGAAGAATTTTAACAAAAGCAAGTTTTAAACAGATGTTTTTAATTGCAGCTAAATCCATACTCTACTGCACTATGGCTCTCCGAAATTTTACCTTACTGAGGAAAAACACACAGCAATTCAGTCCAAACCAAGGGTTTCTTCTAGATTTTGCAGCAATCCATGGAAACAGAGTCTGGAGAGATGATGTCTACATTGCATTGTTACCTTATTTCTGAGAAATTCAAATCTCAAGGGACTGAGAGATCACACAAGTCTTGTCCTAGCATGATGTTGCAAGTGGTACCTTCAGGACTGGCCTGTGTCCCACTGCATCTTCTACTGTCTCCCATGCCCTCCAAACATTTGTTCTCCCTCAGGGAAAATGCCTTTAAGGTGGCTGCTAGGTTCCTCCTTTCAAGCAGCATAGTTGGAACCCCAAATACTGAGCAAGATGTGCTTTTGTGTAGCTGCTTATTGCTGATGTTCACTGTTCCTGCTCTAAAATTAATTTCAACTTCCGTAAGAGAAAGAAACTTGGCAGTCAGGGCTGACTTTTGGCTACACCTTATTTAGGCTAAGGAATTTCTTGGGTGTAACATAGATGAGCAAATCTAAGAGACAGAAGGAATGCAAGACAACGTGGATTTCAAGGTGGCAGCAGAGGGAAGAGTCCTCCATGGTATGTTTAACTTGCTTTTCCAAGTTTGCCACAGTAAAAAGCCTACTTGGCAGGAGTTAAGTGAGTTTATATGGACACTGCAGAAACCCATAGTTCTGAGATAAATACTGAAATTCTTCTTGCATGGGTCAATTTATGAATATCTATGCACAGGTTCTGTACTGACATTTATGTTTTGGCCAGCCTGACAGAGGCAAATTAACCTACTGAAAGAAGAAAGGTGAATTCTAGTGTCATGTCTTACAGAAATAACCAAGTGTTGAGAAAACTCTTGCAGGAAGGCTCAGCACCTGATGTGTCTGCTTCTGGATCTATTCCAAACATCAGTTGTGCTGTGGTTTAAAAACACTTTGCCAACATGGCTGAGGCTTTCTGCATACCTGACATAATTTAAATATACTGCATAATATCTCTGAGGGACTTGTGGTGAACCCAAAGGTGACTGGGAAGGGAATCTGGCAATAATTATCATTCATGACCACAAAGAATATAATCATGGCTATGGTGCAAGTACAGAGCACTTGGCAGCTGTGTTGTGAGATATTTGTCCTTTCCCAGAAGTCAACTGCTATTCTAAGACATGAAGTGATGATAATGACTTCAATGTCCATGTCTATTTTGGTGCCACCCAAAGAAGGAGGAGATAGAAAATAAGAGCAAGATCTACACCACTTGCCCTGGATGCCAGATTACCTTTCAATCTGGTCCCTCACATTCTGCATCTGAAAGGTTGAAGAGACATGGCTCACCTGAATGTGCGAAATGGAGGGCATGGATCTCCAAGAACTTCAGGGTCAGAAAAAAACTGTTTAACATCTGACAAATCCTGGACAGTCTCCAGGATTGGAGTCAATTGAGTGATTTGGAATCAACAGAACTCCAAAATCATCTAGGAACATACCAAAGGCTGCTAAGAGGATCAAATAAGACCTGCCTTGGGGTTGAATATATCTATGGGTGATTTTTGACATTGAACAATCTGAAACTGGATATCAACCATATACTGTTGGGGCCTTAGAAGAAAAAAAATGAAACTCCCTACCAAACTGAGGCACTCCTCAAAATTGAACTAATTAATTTGTACAAAGTGCAGAGTGCTAATCTTTTATCAGAAGTCATGTAAATTTATGGATAAATACAATTCTTAACCCATAGATATGAATTTTTCAAATTATGGTTTTGGATCCTTTTATTCCAAAATAAAATTTAAAATTCCATGCTAATACCTTACCTTCTCTTTTTCGGTAAATTTCAGACATTCAATCAAATAAAGAAGGGAACTGGTTTTTACATTACAATATTTGAAATAATCAAACTTGTACATAAAATTATTACTGCTATCATCGGCTTACAGTTTATCTTATTGGAAGTCTTAGCAATGCATTGGCATTTTTCTTTTAGAAACTAGAATCTCCTCCCATATATTTGAATTCTGTGATTTCATTAGCTAAAGGGAAAATGAAGTTAAAATGTACTCACTTATTTTATTTCTCACTTCATTTAATTTCTTTCCAAGGCATTTAGCTTCATCAAACCTGTCAATGCAAACATAATGATACAGAATTATTCTAAAGAACATATAGTTCCAGAAGCACATGACAATAAAATACAGAATTACTCAGTACTAGTTTTTTATTTGTAAGTAGAATTAACTAGAAACAATTTTCCATTAGGAGAGATTGTCTGGTGTAAGAGAAACTATCTAGAAGAATATTGGTCTAGACAAAGAAACTGAAGAAATCCACAAGTTGTACTTCTGTCCAACTCAAAAAATATCAAAACAGAGTAAACAAATATGTCTTCTCCCTACAAAGGTGGGATGTGAAAAAGTTTCCCCATCTCAATTAGTCCATTTCTTCATAAAACAAGTTAGAATTTCAAGTTCCTACTTGTGTATCTGCTTACACACATACGCTTTCAAGGCTAAATGGCTGAAGCTGGAGGGTTTCTGGACACTTACTCTTTCTTACTAAAAAAGGTGGAAGCCATTGAAGCTTCTGTTAGATTTTAGAAAAGCTTTTTCTACTGGGGTTAACTTAGAGCCCCAAGTAGGCATTAGGGATTGCATAAATCCCTAGGAAAGGAAAGAAACCCTGAAGTAGCTCTCCCCTTCTTTCTCTCAGATTCCATAATAATAATAATAATATAATAATAATAATAATAATAATAATAATAATAATTTCATCAATTACTTATTATTTCCTGAGACAGGTCTCATGTTAGCTGTTGACTCTGATTCATGTTCACAGAGAGATGTATCTGGAAAAGTTGAAGCCAGATATTTATCCAGCCTTTATTCACAGGTTACTGCCAATAGTTGAATAGGTTGTGCATCTGTTGTTCAAACACTGTAGTTTATAAACCAGCACAATACCATAAACTGAAATTTGGCATGAATTTATGATATTTCATCAGATCCCATCTGTGACTATGAATCCTTGTCAAACAAAATAAGTCAGGGTACAAGACTTGACTCTAATATTGAATGAGACAAAGCTATTTTCAATACTTTAATAAAAAAAAAAAGATGACATTATCTAGCATTAAGGTGATATGCATAGTGATGACTGGACAATTATATTGTTAGCTGAAAAAACTTCATGTGTATCTTACATGGAAACCAATCAACAAAAAAGGCTGAAATTGCCAAATCATGGTTTCTATTACCTACAAGATAAATACTCCATGATGAAACATCAGAGCAAATTTAGCCACTAATTTTAGTGGAAAAAGCATTTTTGGCAAAGATTTCACTCTTTGAATGCAAGTGCCAGTAATCAAAATATAAACAGCTTGGAAAACAAATCTCCAACTCATCATGTAAACGAAGACAAACTCAGAAGCTGTCTAATGAGAGAGACAGTCAGTGAATTAAATGAGTATTCACTTGTTTTTAATTATTAGAAATTAGAACAAAAAGTGACCCGAGTGAAACTCATCCTTTCCATGAAACTTGCCCATAGGTACTGAAAAACCAAGTTAACTGTTAACCAGCTAAAAACCAGAAAGCTAGGAATGAAGAAAATGGGATAAAAACAATGGAGAACAACAAAAAGCAAACTAGATTTACATCTCATCTATAAGCTCAGTAGAATTTTACTACTGGAAATATTGTCTAAGATGGGATTGAGAGGCTTTATGCAGTATGCATTACATTGGAGTGGCACAACTGGAAAGATTTCTTGGTAGAATATTTCACCAAAAAATGGGATGCATTTTTCTCCCCTTCAGAGAAACAATCCTAAGAGAACATGATTGCATTAAGAAATAGGATATTATTAACTTCTCTGGAAGTCAGGTATAGAAAGTTCAAATTGCAGAAATCTGATTCTGTCCAGGTATCAACACAGGGTAGTTTCTTTTGAGCAAGGAAGCAGTTATTAATGCATGGAAGAAAAATGAAAAAGAATTGCTGTAAAGCTGTAGATCATATTTTCTGTCTTACAAAGGCACTTCCCGTAGGCAACTTGAATTGAAGGCAAATTGACTCAATTTTGTTTCACTTGAATTATCGTTCACTGTATCAGTTTTCTCACTTTTTAAATTCAGAGACATTACTGAGTTACAGTATAAGCTACTGCACCTGTGAAGACCTCTGAAGTAGTAGGTGAAAGTAGTAGTAGTAGTTTTCTTCAAAAACAGATTTTTTCTTATATATATATATATAAAAACAAATGCTTTTCAGTATTTAATTAGTTGACTGCCTTTGATCATTTTTTCACCAGTAGTTACAGAAAAAATACATCCATATTTTTATAGGTATGGCTATGCATAGTCACATCTATATGAATAATTTCACAGCCCAGGTGACAGTTGTGACCTTCACAGTGAAACTTCCAAGTCTCACTGACAGTTCATCATTCAATTACTATAAGAATGATATAATGCACATTTGATGTCTTACAGAGATGTGCCAGAGGCTCCTGAGGCAGTAGGAGCCAACAGGGGAACACCAAGGAAATACTCCAAAGGAATTAAGGTGTGTTCTAAGAAGATGGAGAGGCCAACAGCTAAGGCACCTTTCTACCAATGCATGCTGCATGGACAACAGACAGAAGAAGCTGGAAGTCACCAGACTGGTAGAAAACTGTGACCTAGTTGCCATTACTGAAACTTGGTAGGGCAAATCCCATAACTTGAGTTTGCCTACCAGTGGCTACAGACTGTCTGAAGAGACAAGTAAGGAGAAAGGGTGGTCTCTAAACCAAGAGGCAGACTGAGTGTGAAGAACTGTCTCTGAACAATAGTTATCTATCTGAGCAGGCTGATAGCTGATGGTAGGAATCAGAGACTAAGGCAACAAAGGGAACTGAGTGGTTGGCATCTACTACAGGATGCCTGATCAAGGGGAGCCTATTTATCAGGCTTTCATGCTTCAGTTGATGGAGGCATTGCGCTTACTGGCTTTTGTCCCCCTGGAAGACTTCAAACAAGTCAGCATTTGCTGTAAAAGTAGCATGGCAAGCTGTAGGCAATCAAAGAGACTCCTGGGCTGCATGGAGGATAACTTCTTAAGCAAGGTAATAGACAGCCTTACCAGAGGGACATGATACTGGGCCTGTTGGTCAACAAAGTAATGAACTAATAATTGGACACATCAAGATTGGAGGCAGCCTGGGCTGCTGGGGTCATACGTTGGTGGAGTTCACAGTCCAGGGGGATATGGTTCATGGGAAGAGTATAGTTACGCTCCTGGGCTTTAGGAAAGCAAACTTCTAGCTCTTCAAGGAGTTAGTCAATAAGATTCCCCGGAAAACTGCCTTCAGGGACAAAGGCATAGAACAAAGCCAGTAGGTCTTTTAGAATGTTTTCCATGAAGTGCAAAAACTCAAAACCCCCAGGAGCAAGAAATCAAGCAAGGAGGGCAAGAGACTAGCATGACTGAGTTGATATCTGCAAATCAATCTAAAGTAAAGCAAGCAGGAAATGCACAGGCAGTAGAAGCACAGATGGATAACCTAGGAAGAGTATAGTGATGCTGCCTATGTAGGGATTGGGCTAGAATGGTTTAGGAATGGCATTTTCTAATTTAGGAGTCCCACTAAAAAACACACACTTGATCCCTGTCCAATTGGAAGCAGGAAAGGCAAAGGTTATAATTTGAGATAAGAACAATTTACTAGAAACAGCAATGAAATAAGAAAATTATTAATAACAGCAACAATATTCATAACAGAAGTGTGCAAAAGAGAAAGTTTGGAGCTTGATCCAACCACATCCATGCCATCCAAAGTGCTCCCTTCAGCTGGGACCAGTGTTACCCCACCACTCTGTTTGCCACACTCCCCCAAGGGAAAAGGAATGCTATTTTCTGAAATGAGAGAGGGTTAGGGTTAGGCTATCCTTTTCTTCTGCCCCTGGCCATGACATAGCATGGCATTGAATGACAATAGGGTCTTGGTTACACCCACATGGCTCCAGACCCTGCCCCCCCTCACAGCTCCCACAAAAAATTAACCCTGTTCTTAGCCGAAACGAGTTACACTCTCATCACCTGAGCTAGCACCAAAGCCCCTTTGCAGTGAGTGAGACAAAAAGTGAACTGCTTGACTCCCTGCACTTACCACACACAGACAACATTTCCTTACTGGCTCAACCTCGAGTTTCCCATAGCAGAGACTTAGATGTCTGGGTCCTTAAAATAATTTAATCACTATGCAACAGCAGGATAACAGCTTAAGCTGGTGCCTCTGAGGAGAAACCCTAAACAAAGAAAACCCTGGATTCTTTTACCCTCAGTCTGAAAACATGAAAGTCTCTGCCCTTCATCCTGAGGCAAGGGCTACTACTGTGTCTCTAAGTGTCCATCTGGCTGGGACCACCAGGTCCCTGTGTCCTTTGTTGTGCAAAGGGTCAGTGCCAGTTCAAGGCCTCTTGCCTAGGGCTCCTGCCAACCAGAGCTCAAAGTGGAGCTGCACACCAAGCTACCAGCACTCAATGTATGCAACACCACTGTGCCCAGTTCTGGAGCACAGGAAAGACATAGACATGCTGAAGTGGGTCCAGAGCAGGGCCCCAAAAATCATCGGAGGGCTGGGATTCTATTAGGAAGACAGACTGAGAGAGCTGGAGTTGTTCAGCCTGGAGAAGAGAAGGCTCCAAGATAACCTTATTACAGCATTTCAATATTTTAATATATAAGAAAGATAGGGACAAATGTTTTAGCAGGGGCTGATGTGATAGGACAAGGTGCTTTAGGGTAGTGCTTTAGGCTAGATTTAGACTAGGTCTGAGAGAGAAATCTTTTACAATGAGAGGGCTATAACGCTGGAACACATTGTCCAGAGAAGTGGTGGATGCTCCATCCCTGGAAACATTCAAAGTCAATCTTGACTTTGCTCTGAGCAATCTGATCTAGTTGAAGATATCCCTGCTTATTGCAGCAGGATTTGACTAGACAACTGTTAAAGATTCCTTCCAACTCAGCCTATTCTCTGACTCTATGATAATTAGCAAACCAAGAGGATCTACCCAAAATGCCCAAAGGAAAAAATAAGACATCTAAAAATAAGTAATTTGTGAACCAAACACTGTTTGTGGTATGACAGAAGTGGTTATGCAACTATAAACAAAATTATTAACATGAGAAGCCTACATATAAAGGGAAGCTATGGTAACCTTTAAACATGTGGTGTCCACACTCTTCCTGTGCAATTTGAACACTGGCTGGGCAACAGAGCTTTTATGTAACTAGTAGTTGAGAGGGTGCATTCCAAATTACAGACTGGATTTCATACAAATCCATTCTAATGAACTCGGCAAACTTGGAGCTAAGCATCTTTGCTAAAAATGACTGCAAATGGCAGGGGAAACTGCCTATTTCAAAATATCAAAATTCACATTAGCACTGATTTCAGCAATCAGCTGATGCCTATTAGAGAGGAGTTACACAAGGCATTAGTATGAATCTTTGTCCTTTAAGGAAAGCAAATCTGTCACAGAACTTGGTAGATTCTGCTCATCTCTATTGTATATTCTGAAACCAGAACGAAATACTGGTTTGCTTCATAATAATAACATACAGAAAAAATAGAAAAAATATGGAAGAATAGTTATTGATTAGAAGAAGAGCAGAGCATGGCTCAGAACCGTATTGTTCTCATGGTCATGCTGTAACTATTAAGTGTGCTATTGAATAGCAACACCAGAAATGACTGCAGTGTAATCTTTTATGCAGTGATGAGGCAGCGCTGTGGCATGATCTGATAAATTGATCGGAAGAAAGGCATTGCTAGATATCCAGCTAACATGGATAAATACCTACATACATCTAATATCTTAGCAATTTGTTTTCCTGTGACTGAGGTATAGATCCAGATAAAAAGTTAATCAGTTCAGAAAAGTGATAAGTAGCAGGAACTTGAGTAAGTCACAAAGATGTGGAGATCATTTCAATTTTACCAAAATAAATGAGTATAAGACTTGGCATGCCTGAAAAAAAAGTCTTCCATGCATGTGAAGTAGAAAATTGTGTTAAAGAAAACAGAAGAAAGCAGAAGAAACCTGGAGAAGGAGAAAACCTCAGAAAAAAACCCAAACCAAATGACAACATCCTACAATCAAACAAACACTTCCCTGAACCAAATAGAAGAAAACAAGCAAAATAGCCCCAAGCAACTCTTAGGGGAAACATGGAAGTTACAAACACAGATTGAGAAATTCACTTTTGCATCTGCAATCTCAAAGCCACGCATTTCTTTTGCAGTACTAGGAGGGTTAACACTTGAAAAGCTGACAGTGAAGCAGTACTCTTATCCAATCAACATAGACAAGTGTTGGTGGTTTAACTTGTGAGGTTTAAAATCTGTATGAAAACCCATGTTTTCAATGTTTTGCCATTATCACTATTTTCACCAGACATATGAAGTGTTTTGCCAACATTAAAAACAAATGTGGAGGACAAAAGTATTATTTCTGTTTGTGAATGCAAAACTGGAAGAAAGAAGCTAAAATCACTTGGCAAACAGGTTAGGGACACCAGACATGCATATGTTAAGTATCTCCTAGCTTACTATCCAATTCAGTGGTGAAGTCAGTGAAGCATTTTTGACAATGGAAATTGGAATAATTGATTCAGTCCCATGGATTTTACTTCCCCTAGATAATTCTTGATCATGAATGTCATTGCCACGTTGCTTCAACATGGCTGTGAAGATGAATAAAACCAGCGGAAATATGCACTAAGATTCCTCATGCTATTTTCATTTCTATCCAGACTTCTATCACCACTCAGTGACTTCTGAATATGAAATGTCTTAAGTAAGAGAAGGTGAAGGGCCTGTAACGAGTCCTCAGCAGAAGCCTGGGATGTCTGGTGTAAAATTATGTGTTCCTGCTCAGACTGCTAATGAACCCTCAGATGTCTTCCCCTAGCTGTATTTCTTATGACACCCACCTCTGCTTCAGAAGCTGTTTGTTGTCCTCAATGGTTATACTGTCAGCATGGTCCTGCTTGAAAATTTCAAAAGCTTCCTGACATCCAATGGACATCTTTCCTCCTGGGCCAAGGTAAAAAAAAAAGAGAACTTCTTCAGTCATCAAAAGATAGAGATTTTGCACTTATTTAAATCATTTTTTAGATAAACTCAGCAAGTCAGCCCAGGGGTCTTGAAGCAAAGAGAAGACTAAGTTTCATTTTCCACTGGTTGGAAAGCATTTTTGACAGAAGATTTCTATTATCTGAAAAAGTATATTTCACATCACTTCTCTAAAGTCTCAATGCTTGAGGTATATCATTCCTCAAGATAATTTTAAATGTTCATAAGTAAAATTGAACTTCGAAAATTTAAAATATGTGAAATATTCTTAAGTGTGTGCCAGAGGTATTTTCACAACAGTACAATGCAGTTTGCTTCTGTATTTCTTCCATCTGTTTCACATTGGGCCCTAAGTATACCTTGAATATTTTCAATATTCTTGGAAGAAAAAATCAGGCTTCTTTAATAATGCATTAGCAAATACTTTTCCATACGCTTTTAGGTAAAGCAAGAATTCTACATACACAAATGGTTGGTGTCTTTTTACATCTACAACATGGTGCTTGTTTCCTTTTGTGTACAACAATGTCAAGACTTATTTGGCATTCAAATCTTTTAAAATCATTAGAGAAAAATATTACAGTCTGTATTATTTTCAGTTCTTGCTGCTGGATGATCTATATATCCAAGTAAGATACATTGTATTATTATTAACAAAAACATTCAAAGGCTCAAGGAGAATGAGAGCTGCTGCCAGCATCTGTGTTATCACCAGTACGTATATATCAATAAATTAGCAAGAAGAAAGGATGAGACTTGCACTTAAATAAACTACGGGAATGAAGACAGTTCAGGAACAGAAAGGAAGAGGACTCTAGCACTCAAACTTTGTGAAGAATGCAAAGTAGCTCCACCTTTAATTCAACCTCCAGGTTGCAACTTAAACCTCCAAAATGATACTCCTTAAATTGGAATTTGATTCTCTTTTGATTTTCCCCCTCGAGTCTTTCTTTTGTCCTACCCAGAAGTCTGCCTTCCTCCCTCACAGCTATCCAAGACTCCTCAATCCATTTTGAACAAGAGCTGTAAAACCCTCTAGGATTTCTGCTGTGAAAGAGTTTTCTCTATGTTTAATGCCAATGGACCACCATTACCAGCAACATATGCACATATACCAGTTCTTCTCCAGGCTACCTGCTTTGTAATTTTGGTGTAAGGTTTTTCTCCTTCTCCAGGTTTCTGTAGTTTCTTCTGCTTTCTTTAACACATATTTCTTATTTCATGGGCATGAAATACCTTGTTTTTGGGGTCAGCATCACCAAGTCTTATACTCATTTACATCAGTGAAGCTGAGGCAAGAAATAAGCAAAACATGCCTAAACAGGCTGGGATGTGCAATGCTGGGATGTTACCCCTTACTGATCCATAAGCTGCATTTTAAAGTAATTCTAAATATATTCTGGTGCACCTCATCATATGTATATCAGGATAAGTTCCCATTGACTGCAGCAAGATTTCTGTGATATAAGATACTGTTTATAGGGAAGGCTGGTAGCAAAAAGTAGGAGTCAGGGTTCAATGATCAGTAAAAGTGTAAAAAGATTTCTTTAAAATACAGAGAAAATTTTACCCCTTTTCTGTCAAAAGAATCAGAACATCTGTTACTAATTCAAAAATTTTGAGTTGAAAATAGAACCACCGGGAATGTCTGAATGGCAAAGCATGCAGAAATGCTCCACCCTTTCTGTATATGAAAATCAAGGAAAGATAAAGTGATCCAAAAGATCAAGAGAATTCATGAAAATATTTTTTTTCTGAGGTGATGACCTGAGAGTGTAATGTTCATGTTTCATGCTTGCCTTGTAGAAAAACAGGCAGCTTTGTGAGCAGAATTTTATAGTACATTCATCCCATCTCTAGCACTAATTTTAACATGCAGCCTGAATTGACCCCCTAGAATTGCTTTCGTTGCAGAAAAAGCTTGTATTAAGTGCAGAAAGCCTGGAAAAATTCATGATCAAGCCTAAGATAAACAGTGGCATGCCCTTACTCATACATAACACTGCAATGTAAAGTATTTAACTCTTCTGGCCATGTGCTGCCTTTGACAGTACAAATAAAAACAGTAAAGTAAGTTTGGAAAACAAAACTATTACAGTGATTATTGCTACTGCCTGGCAGAAATGCATCAACCAAAATTAAAGGTAACCTGATAATAATTTTCCAGCACTAGCTTGAAAAGGCATCAGATTTCTACAGCCAAACAAAGCACACAAAAATAGATCCCCAGAACACTTTGGAAGGGGAAATTTTCTGGTTTACACTGTTCATTTTAAGAAAATACAGAAACATATGAAGTAGTAAACAAACCCATTCTGAAAATAGTATAAATGGAATGAAACAGAAAGGACCATTGAAATTGTATTTCAGTATAATATGAGCATACATCAGCTACAGAATAATGTTGCAGCCTATGGGTAATGGCAGTGACATTTATGGAGAAAGTAAGGGAAGACAATAATATCAATAACAGTAAAAAGACTGCAAGAGATGTTGAAAGCTTGATGGAGTAGTTTTGTTTTCATTCTGCTCAGTAGTGAAGCTTATTTCTTTTCCATGGTTGATGTGATATCTTCAATCATGATGTTTACATTTCCTTAAATAATCTGTAATTTCATAAAATAGCCTCACCTTCTTTCAAATGACCTCCAAGTGCCATGGTGCATTAACATTATTGGCATGCTGTTTTTCCTGAGCTTAATTCTAACAAATAAGCTCTATGTTATTTTAAACAAGGTGTTATTGGATTTGTTTTCCTCTAGCTTTGAAATTGAAATCTACGTACAACAATGCCTACAATATACAAACAAAAACAGAATTAAGAGAAGAAACCAATGATAAGGACAAAGTTTTGGCAGGATGGTGGAATAGTTCAGCTAAAACTTCTAGAGAAAACAATTTATTTCACTCAAAGAGCCAAAAAAATCCTCCTCTCCTTAATTACCATGGCATAATGTTACAAAATAAATATTTGAAAATTCTTATCTAAGGAAGAACTATCATATCCTGCAGGATGAGAACCAGGAAACACATGTCATTGAGTCATTACAATGTGACCTGGAATAGTCATTACCATAAAAATAATTCAGATCATTGGAAAAAGCATAAAATTTTCTTTCAATCACATTCATGAAACCCCAGTTGACAGGACTGCATAAAAAAGAGATAAAGTTTCTATCAACCTAATTTTAATTATACCTTTCCTGTTAGATTGTGTAACTTGGCTTGAATACTAAAACCCAAATATGCTCAACTCATACAATGAAAAATTTGCAGCAAACCCATCATCATTTATAGCAAATTCACATAGCTGAAATTTTTGGTAAAATTCAGGTTCAATCCACATCATGAATTTGTGTGTTTAGGAATGTTCTCATTGAAGGTCTGATTTCTGTCTGTTCTCTGACCCAGTGAACTCTCTCAACTTTCATATTAAGCAAAAAAATTTGGTTCAATAAGCTCCTCTGCTGAAATGTGCAAATTACATCTGTCCTACTGAATTTGCCTAAGTAAGCAGAGTGGCAGCGATGTCTCCCAAGCTCTGAACTAGAACAAGATCTGACGTGACCAAGAAATAGAAAGGCTCCTGTGGTATTGATTATGGGCTAAACTCTCAAAACCAGTAATTACTGAAAATACAGTTAGCAAAAACATAATGAGGCTTTTGAATGGTGTTGATTACTTTTTAAGGTGAGAAAAGACAAAAGGGATTTAAGGACTCAGTTGTATGTCTATAGGCGGTAGAAGCCTGCATATCAGTCAAGACTCTGGCAGACATTGCGCATGCTATTCTATCACTAACTAATTTAGAGATTTTAAGCATTTATTTTGTGCTGTTTCATACAAAATGCTATTTACAGCCATCCTAAACACCAAATGTTAATTTTAAAGAAACTTTAATTTTAAAGGAATATGTAGGATAGGTGTGTGGTGCCCAGTTGTGGCACTGGGTCTTCAACTACCAACAAAGAAATTATTTGGATGAATGCTATTTTTAAATTAAATAGTATGAACTGGAATTAATCAAGGACTAGACTGAGAAGGTAGGAGCATGCAAGGGGATGCATGCAAGGGGATGCAAACATAGGCCTTATTTTGTTTTTAAAAGTGATCAAACACAGTTGTCTATTTACATGACCATACTGATACTTAAATGCATCTAACACCAACAGATCTTATTGCAGCATGTATTAGTGATCAAAATTTATAAATATCAGATATTTTTAAAGTACTTATTTTAGTGGGTTTTTTTTCCCATACAAATTTCAAGACTGCTCAATCTGGAAAAGGCATTTCCAGTCTTGAGTCTGGCCACCTTCTGTTTTTTGGTTTGTTGTGAAAGGGTTATTCCTCAGAGTGAGAAGATGTTCATGAAGTTGAATGCATGAAAACTACAAGAAAAATTTACATTGCTCTTCAGTTAGGTCTGGGAAAATCTGTCAAACAATAGCATGAAATTGACATCATCTCTGTCTGAAAGCAGAACCACAGTGTCTCCTCACAATACCACCCTGTAACCAGATTTTGGTCCTGGTATGAGGGCTCTGAGGAGGTTTCAGCAGTCCTCATGCCAGAGGCTGCTGGTTTAACCCACAAAAAAATTGGAAACAACTCTCCAGAAGAGAAGTATTAAGATTGCAAGTTGATCTGTTCTGAGGGAGGAACATTAAGACTGTTGACAAAAGCAAACTCTTGGGAATAACTGTTCAGACAATGTATTCTGATGAGAAATGCATCTGTCCACATATCTGCCCATGTATCTGTTTTGCAGAAATTTTATTTTCAGAGTAAAAGACTGTCATTCTATTTTCTTTCAATTTTTACTAAGTGGTCTGTTAGACAAGAGTTATCAACTCTTGCACTGAAATCAATAGAGGCAAGAAGTCGTCTTGGCTCAAGGAAAAGTCTCATTCAAGTGAGGGTAGTCTGAAGAATTTCAGGATACCAACTAGCATGAATTGTGAGTCGTCATGCTTACAAGGACTGTCAGCCTGTTTGGGCTATTTTGTATTTCCACATATTATTAAATGGGAACAAAGGAACTGCAAAAACTTTCAAAGGAAACTAAAGGCAAATTATTTGGTAAATCTTTGCTATAGAACTAAGGTATTAGAGGTCATGTAAGCACAATTCATTACATCTTTACCAGGATCCATCAAGATGTCATAGCCATCTGTTCAGAATGGAAAAAGATGTAACCGAACTTGCAATATTGAGTCAATAAAGAATAAATACTTACAAATAGGCAAGCAGATGGCAAAAGGATATACAACAAATACTTCCCCACTGCAATGCTCAGCTAAATTTCTCATGAAAAATGTGTGTATTATATATGGCTATCTTCACTAAACTACAATTCAAAAATGGGAAAGACATAAAACAAGGTTGCTCACAGAACTCCTGCAGTGCTAAAGTTTCTGGGGAAGTTAAAAGCTTTGAAGGAAAACCAAAATATTCAGATGCAATTAACTAAATAAAACTGAAATGAGTGTAAATTAATTTCTCTGGCTCTGGAGTTTCTTTGTTTATTTACAGGAGAGGAAGAGGGCAAAATGAACAATTTGTTGAAACCCTGAAAATGATGAACAGCAAAGAACAATCTTGCACAGGAGCATGATGGACACAAATCAAGGACAAACACTATTTCTAATGCAATTAATATAACTAAGAATGGGATTACTTAAGCTGATTGAAATAAAACAGAAAAACCCTAGATATTTCATATAATGTCAACTCTATAAAAATTTTTATAAAGTTCAACTGAAATGCTTCTAAAGAATGCAGCAACTAACTAATTACAAGAATCTCATAAGGAGTAGACTATTACATTAATTAATATTCCTCTGCAGGAGTAGTAATGAAAATATTGAACTGTATTTCAAAAGCAAGGGTTAAATTAAGTATAACCTTTATTTTAAAGAATATGAAATTGACTATTTCAAGATTGTCTAAGACCACAGAACAACAAAAAAACTCTAAATGGGACATGATAGCTGAATTCAATTCCATTAAATTTCTTCAGTTTCATTGTTTTAAGAAATCTCAAGTGGCAGTGCAGGTATGTTTTTAACTCCTCTACTTTTGCAACAAAAGGCACTTGACCTTTAATATCTAATGAAAGAAACATGGTTTTAGGCTCCTTACTGAAATGTGGTGAGTCTGGTTGAATATCAGGTTGAATCTTAGAGCGATATCTATGTGTAAAGATTGAAACTATTGAAATACTGCTCCCTCATTTTCCTCTTCTGGAAAGTTAGTATACCAGCCTCCCTGTCAAATGTTGCAAAGCACAATTTTAGAGAGAATTGCAGGATAAAAGGCAACTGTTAATAGCAACCAAATATGGTCATGACTTCTACCTGATAGAGCACATATTTTCCTAGATGTCAGACTCAGGATCATTTTGGTCTGATTATGTTTTTTGTTTCTTACGGATTTGTAAGACATAATTTGTTATATTTCTCAGATATAATTTTTAGTATCATTTCTCTGATTACATGGCACAGAATCAAGATGCTCTAGAATACCTGCACTAGAACTGATGATTTACAGCATGCCTACTTTTCTGTTGCCTAGTTATATTATAGTATATTCTCTTTAAAAAGCCAGTGGGCATCAGTGTTATCAATGCCAAAGCTGGAGCATAGAAATGAGAAAGCAGTTTAAGGCTATTTGGCAGAAACAAAATGTTTACATATCTCAGCAGTGGGGAATAAAGTAGTTGTGTTCTGACACAAATATTATTGGAGAAATATTTTGCATTTCATGTATGACACCCTACTTCAAAAGAAAAAAGGTCATCTTCTTTTGCAATCATTTACTTCTTTAAAGCTGCCTGTGAGATCATATTTGATTGTATAATACACACACGCATTGAAAGTCCTTAATTAGTAGGTACAAAGGGAAAGCATGAAATGAAGAATGGTAGGCTTGGTAGAATCCCAGTGGGTGGATATGAAGGAAAATATGAAGTCAAACCCACAAGAACTTTAGGAGACCCACCCAATGGTGCTGCCACTTCTAAATAAATAAGATTCATTTCTGCATATGACAGAATCACACATTTCAGATAACTTCTCATAAAACAGGATATATATGTCATACTCCATTATGCAGTTTACATCAAACACCAGATATTACAAAGAAACTGCATTTCCCTTGTTTTTAGGAACCTAAATCTGTTCCCTTCAGTGGTTGATGCAGTTGTAAAAGTTTTACTAAATACAAGAAAGGGCCTATATTTATGCACTTGTGTCAACTCAAATTAGATTTGATTTAAAATCAAATTTAGACCACTGAACTTAAGAAGAGGATTTCAATTAAGATTGAGTAATAGCAAATTAAATTAGTTTTTACATGCTTCATGTACTTGACATGCTGGAGCAGCAATATTTGCACTTCTGTTTTAGACCCAAAAAAGGCTTCTAGGCTCAGAAACTTTTCTGCTTTTTTCAACCAAACCAACATATTTATTAAAAATAGAATAGTCTCAGCATTTTCTCAATTTACATGTTTTATGCTGTTTTGAGTGATAGACACAGTATGTAAATTCTCCTTTTCAATATTATCTTTCTCAATTTTAGAAGAATTACTCTGAGTTGTGGATAAGAATATTTTAAGGGCTATACAAAATGACAACCTACATCAGTGGAGTCATGACAGCTTGGATCAAATGCAAGTGAAGTTTTTTTGTTAGGGACATCTGTAGACATCTGCATGTATTTTTGGTGTCTGGAGCATAACTTCTACCACCAGGCTTGCCAGTAACACCATAAACCACAAAAGAGGCATATTTCATTTTCAGAACACTTTAGGAGAGGGAAAAGAACTTGTTATAAATATCAATCTGGTTTTTGAAACTTACTGTACTTTTAATTTCATATTACATTTTAGCTTTTTCTTTATTAAGATACTGAGGTTTTCTGAAGTAGAAGCTTCTATATACTACATCTTAGGTAGAAAAGAAAAAAAATCCTCTGTAGTGGGTATCATCTTGGGACTATCTTTTTCTTTTAATATTTCATGCTATAAACTACAGGAGTGCAGGGGCAACTTCATGAGAAAATAATTTTTTTTCTCTCCTAGCAGGAACATCAGCACTGAATGGGATATGCTGAGGTAGAGAGCTCAGAGAAGAAACCATGAGATAAACTTCCTGGTAAGCTTTTTATTTTTGCTAGGCAGCAATCTAAATTAACTAATTTTAAAATTTATTATCTGTTTATATTCAAGATGAACACAGATTTATTACTTCCATCACTTAGATCTTTTGGAAGTTGAACATCAGCAATTAAGAAATGAATAAAATTGATCTGTAAAAAAATAGAAATTTGATTATTGCCCTCTCAAAGCTTTATTGGGGTTCATCTCTGAGAATGAGCACAGAAGCCTCTTATGTACCAATGTCCAGACTTGAAAAAACAATAGCATGACAATATAACATTAGGCATGTTATACCTCAGAAGTGACCACAATAAATTTCAAGCACTCACCGACTGAAAAAGCATTTTATCCCTCTTTGAGGGAATCATGTAACTGCTACATTCATTAACTGTACTTTAAGTATACACACAAAATAGAGCCTTCAGTAGTTTCAGCTAATCTCACAACTGGGGTCTTCTAGGCACATGACAAGCTCCAGAAGTCCAGCAGAGTCAAAATGGGAGTCCTGTGCCCATAAATCAGCAGACACTTAGAGAACACTTGTGTAACTTGCATGTTCCTAAACATCTAACCTGACAAAAGGTGTTGAATTTGCTTTGGAATTAAGGAAGTTGTGCCTCTTGTGTTACACAAAGGGTGCATTTTAGTAACACAACGTAAAGATTAGTGAATGTAGAAAGAGAGCAGTTATTTCCAGTTCAGCCACATTCATCTATTCAATTTTTTCATCTATAGTGGTTTTGAAAGAGCAGACAAAGTTTTTTACAAAACTCTCAGCTATCTTTAGGTAAAATTTCTAATTATTTTAGACTTTCCTCAGCTGTTAAAGGTTTTTTTACTGCTTTTAAGAACTCTTTTGACTGCATTTCATTTTGGATGGGAAAAAAAAATCTATCTTGAAGGATTGAATTGTAAAGGAAATATTAAATCTTTGTAGACTGTAGAAAAAATAAAAACTATTCTGAATGCCATGTACATTCTTTTTTAAAATCAGTTTTGCAAAGACCACGAAGTAAGTGTACTTGCTTTCTAAATTAGTGATAACAGTCTAGAAGGCTGAGCAGGTTTAAGTAAAGCTGTAATTTGCATTTTTAATAAAACATTTTGAGCAGAAGCATTCATCAAAACAATTTATTAAAACTACAAATTAGAGCTATATTTCAGTTAGCTTTACTGAAATCCTACTACTCACTAAAAATGAGATAAAGTAAAATGAATAGCTCAGAGTTTAAATCAATTTTTTCTGATAATTATGACAAATAGCATGCTCATCATATTTTTATGAACAAAATTATGCAACACATCAGTAGTATTCCCTTTTAATATTCTAAGAATAAAACCTTCAGATTCCATGAGCAAGAATAAAAATATTAACTTGAACATTCTTAATTTATAATACTAAATTTACTGAAGTTCACAATGGTTTGAGTTATAGTCATTAGCGGTCATTTGTAAAAAGAGAAATCCTGCCTCTATGGAAGTATTGATAAATTAATCAAAATGGAAAAGCAGTAGCTGTCCTTGTTACAAAAATATATTTGAACAGCTGATCAAATTTTTTGGATATCAAATTGCATCTATAGCAAGACATTTTGAAATGAAACTGAAAACTGTTAAAAGAAAAGTTCAATTTCCATCCCTAATACATTCATTCTGTAGAGAAAAGTAAAAGAAATGAGGTATCTTCCCTTTGTTTTTATCAAAAATATTTTGTCTGCCAAGACTGAAACCATTGGCTGTTTCCAGTGCCACTGGATATTCATGTTGATTGTATGTGACCTGTACAGTAAGTATGTAGAATCACAGAATCAAGTAGGTTGGAAAAGAGATCACCTTTGAGATCAGCAAGTCCAATCTGTGACCTAGCATTACCTTATCACCTTATATGTACTGATGTTATGCTGTTTAACTGTTCCTTTCTTGTACTGGGCTACAGAAAGTGTAATATGTAAAGAAATGGCTTAAAGACAACAAGGAGAGCTTCTATACATATACACGTGACAAAAGAAGGCCAAGGAAAATGTGGGTCCCCTGCAGAATGAGGTGGGGGACCTAGTTACTAAGCACATGGAAAAGGCAGGGCTTCTGAATGCCTTCTTCACTTTAGTCATTACTATCACCTCCACCCTTCTGCTATCCCAGGTTCCAGAGACCAGCGGAAAACTCTGTATGAAGGCAGAGACAAACTCCATTCAAATATTTCTTTTGTTATTCTTCTAATAGCTCAAGCTTAAGAAATTCTAAGATAAATCTATGATTTTCTTCACTCAGTAGCTTACAGATGACTTTGAAAAGTTTCATTTAAATAAAAATGCATTCACACTCTACTAATATATCAACCATTGCAGAGAAAAATTCATGTATACTGAACAGAAACACTGCTTTTATCAACAAACATATAACTGACAAACTCAGCTGGACAGTTAGGCCATTGTGAGGTGACCCTTTTTTCTGGTTATAAATCAATAAGTCATTAATTATTGCAAGTGAATATCTGCTTTCATGCTTCTAAATTCCTAATGTGACAACAGAACTCCTATCCTCTGATTGCATCCACCGGTGTCCCTCTTCAGTTACTTTAGGGATGACAGTAATTTTGCTCTAGCAATTTCACCACCAACGAGGTTAAAAATGGTCAATGTAAAACCACTGCAGAGCAACTGCAGAAGGTTAAGTATGTGGATGTATTTTTCCTTAGAGGGGATATATACTTAAGTGAATACTCAAAATGTGTAACTTGCTATTTGAGTGCAGCTCTAAAGAAACACCACCTAAAGACACATTTGAGTGAAGGAAGATGGAAGGAAGTTGGCCAAAGTGTTATCAGGGTCAGTGAAAATTGGTATTGCATTATCCAATCCTATGTATCAGCTAAAAGTCTCTAAAACCTTGCATGTGCTAAACCTGGGACTTCTAACGTATGACAAAATGATAAAAGCAATAACCTCACTTTTTATATCAAGACTAAAAGTAGTAAATGGTAATAAATGTCTTTAGTTTAGATGGCTTGAAGGAATAAAAAAAAGCTTGAGAAATTTCATTAATACTACAGAAATATTTCTGGAATTCAAACAAATATCCCTGTTTATTCCTCTTGGCACAGGCACTCCTCATAGAAGACTGAGAAACATTTGAAAAAACACCACCCATAGGATTCTAATAACCCATCTAGAAGCAATGTTTAAAATCTCTATATTTTAAATTGAAAGTGTAATTAAAATCAGGAACATTAAATTCTCCATCTAGTACTATCATTATCACCTGAAATACAATCCTTAATGCCCATTGTTATTGTGAAAATAGCCAGTCAAATATATAAATATCCCTAGGTTTTGAATTAATAAGACTGAATGTGAGAGTTCCCCACTGCCAGTTCTGCAATCTTCAAATGGCTAAAAAAGGACTATTCTTCACTACATCGTACGTCTAGCACTATGCAGCCAGATCTCAAAGCCTCTTCCTTTCAATCCAGGGCTTCACCTGCACCTTTTCTTCTTTGCACATTCATTTTGGAGCATGGTACATGCACTCTAGGATGATGAATGAAGAACACCTTTTATGTCTAACCACAGTACTGCTCCCAGAACCAAGAAGGAATATAAAAGGGAAATGGAGCAGGAACATATTCATTAAAAATTAGTTCTCTCCCTGACAGTCTCAGGCTTGCTACAGTAAGGGAGATCACACTGGCCATGTACGATATTTCTGCTATTGCTGCTGTAAAAAGTTGGAGTCAGATGATTTTTTTTTTTGTTAAATATATCTTAATACATTTTAATAAAGAACTACTACTTAATTAAAAGAAACTTCTGTTTTGAGCTTAAAGTCATAAAACTATGAGCACTGTAAAATTACTGGACAATTAATTCCTACTCTCCCATACTTTCAAGGTAAAATTCCACCATATTGGGGCACTGAAGGGATTAAGATAACTTTCGAGGGCAGGTCTGCTGCAGAGAATGAATTTATATCATAACAAAGGGAGAATGAATAGCCAGAAATAGCTAATACCTCAAAATTGCCACTAAGTTAACCAAAAGATCTGTGCTATTCATGTTATTTTTTGTTTTCAGAGTAAACATCAGAAATAACTGGGTCAGGGTTTACAAATATAGTTTTGAAGCAGAAGTGCACATATTAACTCCAAATTCAATCCCTGAAACCTCATCATGCTAAAGTAAATTCAAATTTTGGATGAAGCTTCCATCTTAAATTGTTCCTTAAGGCAGGAACTGCCTTTTGCCCTGTAGTTGTGGGTTAGTGTGGCCTATCCCATTAAAATAAGTCCGCTTCCATAACAACAAATTACCACATTCAGCAAAATAATCATTCATTGTCTTCATGTACAGCAACCATTCCCCATGATATAAAAGTCAGATGTGATACTGGAGCGTGGTAAAATAAACCTACAATTTTGCAACATCTACTTGCTTATAATAATTCAAAAATATTTGTCTTTCAGAAATCTATTCATGCATCCTAAGCAATTTCTTGACCACTTTTTGTCTTTTTGTCCCCCCCTCATCCCCCCAAAACTAGAAGGACATCTTCATTATTCAAAATACAAATGATTTTTCTTTTATACAACACACATACAATTGCACAATAACATTAGACATAACCTAAATATGTTCTCTTCAGAGAACTGCTCGCACTAATTTATTCTCAACTTTATTTATTCTGCCTATAGACTCCACAGTAAATAAATAATAAAAGTAAAACTTTGTTATGATGCCTAACATGTCTATTGTGTTAAAATTGGGAATAATCATAGTTAAAAATAAACTAATCTAGGTTCTTCTGAATTATAATTACTGACTTTTATTTCTGTGATTCAAAAAACTCTCATTTTAATCAAAAGTGATGACATTCTTGTACCAGAGATATTAAAGGCAAAATTGATTGGTCACAGAGGCAAGAATACCCTGTTGTCTCTCTGGCTCATGATACCACAGAGATTTTCTGGTGAAAATTCAATGGTCTTGGAAGCTATTTGAGGGAACTTCTCTTACCAAAAAAACAAAACTAGATGAAAAACCCAATAATGTAATATAAAGTATTTGAATCTAATTCTGTTTCCTATTGGCACAATTTCCACTGTGGAAAGAAACTTTTTTCAATTCCTTGTTGACCAAAATTTGTAACCAAGTGAACTATATAATTAACTTGCAACAAAGGACCAAAAGACAATTTTTGAACCAATAACCTCTGTAGCTCTAAATCTGCTTATGTCAGGACATAGAATTAAAAGCAGCTTTGCCCCTTGAAAATCTGTTGAAATAAGTGACTATCACTAGAAAAATAGTATAATTCTTCCTGAAAGCCAAGTACACTATGTTTATTTGACGACTTTAAACTGCTTATTTTCCCGAAGATCAAAGGGGACAATAAATTATGGACATTCCTTGTCATTCAACCTTACTACAACATTAAATGTGCTGTATCAGAGCCATGAGCTCTTGAATCAGGCTTTATTTAATTAAATAAACCTGCTGAAAATCCAAAGGATATATTCCCGGAACTCCTTTTCTTCTAGTATTCCCTAATGCAAGGTTTTTTGAACGGTTCTGATACAAAGCTATGACATTCCTCTGTTTCCAGACACTGGTCATTATTCAAACTCATGTCAGTCTCTCTCTGTACACTTAACGATTAAAGGAAATTTCTGAAATATTTAGAATTATTTCTCCCCAGAATTATAGCTGGATGTAAATGGCATAAATAAGGAATGCTGACCAAAGTGAGGAGGTATTGCAGAAGAAAAGATTCAAAATAAAAATATTCAATAATTTTAACACAACTTTTTTAGCCCACTCTGAGTGCTTTTCTCTCTTTTACTGAGCAAGTAGAGACAGCTTTGCAAGTAGCTTACTCTCAGAATTTATAATAAATATCAAACATACCCTCCGTTTGCCCATGCTTGTATAGAATTTTAAGTAGCCAGCATAGTCTAGAGTTTCAGCAAAGCTTCCCAAAAAAATAAGCTATCAATGAGAAGAAAGTTTCAAGAACTGGGTTGGATAGTTATGCTGACTAAAAATGAAGAGTCAAGACTTCCAAGATTTCATGTTGGTTTCTGCATCTAATTCACTGTCTTATTTTCACAAATCATTTCAACTGCTCCTCAATGTTAGAAAAACAAGGTTTTGCTCTTACAGATGGCCTTTGAACATGAAATCTCAAAGTGATCAAGGAAGATAAGCCACTCTTAATTTATTTCACAGTTGAAAAAAGTGATTCAGAGAGATGAGGTCACTTGTGTAAGTTCACAAACTTAGTAAATAATAAGGATTGAAATAAAAACCAGATGCCCTACATCTCAGTCTAGGATCTTATTCAATGCAATGTATTGCCTCTATAATGCAGTGGAAAGCTGAGTTGTTTTATGACAAACAGCAAGAATAAGCCAGCTCTCTAACAACCTCTGTTAGACAATCCACTTTATCACAAGCATTCACTGAAAAATCAGAAACATGCAAAGGCAAATGTTAACAGGAGCTTGTACATTATTCTTACAAAGAAAGTTAATTTCTTTTGAAATAAAAAGAGTAGCACAAGTAGTCAAAGGGCATAACTGATAACAGCAACTGCCTGAATATAATCTGCTTAAGCAATAAAAAAGTAAACTTTAAAAAAAATAGATGATTGCATGAAGAATAAAATATAAAAAGAACTAAATATGAAAAGGGAAAGCTAAAGCTTTCACTTGCCCAAAATGTACAGCAGCTGCTGTTTATGACATAGCAAGAACAGCCTGTGCCACTTGGGAAAGGTTTACTTGTTTGCTTATCTTTAATTATGTTTTAATTATTGTTCTGAACTGCTTCCAAAGCATTTTTTCCTGTCTCTTCATCCATGAGCAGAATCTTTAATGACTGGATAAAGACTACATAGAACAATAGTTATAGTTATACAAAGGTGGTTTATGTATTGTCATTGTGTAGTAAGTAACTACATCTATTACTAAAACTACATATTCTGATTTATTGATTGTCTGAAGTTTGAAGCTTTTTTTCTGAAATTAAGATATTTTTTAAGTATTTACTTTGCTGTCTGAAGTATAGGATTTTGTAATATTATTGATAAGAAAATGGAAATTTTAGAATTTTGTCCAAGGTTCTTATTTGACCCATCACAGTATAACTCATTGCTACAATATTTCTCAAGGTACTTTTTCCCTCTTAGTAACTCTGAAATAGCCCCTCATTAGCAACGACCCTTAAAAATTATTTGATGCAAAACAGCTTCTGACTACCAATTTTCAAGCATCTGAAAAATATCAATGATTTGACCGTGAGATTAAGGGTTTAGGATGATGAAGGCTGTGTTTATATTATTGGCAGATACCCAGCAGTACATTATAATGCAGGCACTATTATTGAAATATTAAGATTAGTAACTTTAAGAGAGTTGGCAAAAAACCCCAAAAACCCAAAACACACAAAAAGCCCCAAAAACCCCCAAAACCCCCACAAAAAACTTCAGCCAACCAATTAAAAAAAAAAAAAAACAAAACAAAACAACAACACAAATAAACACCCCGAAACAAAACAGAGGAAAAAAACTGTAGTTTAAATCCAGCAAGTTAGACTAGAAGAAGATGAACTTACAGTAGCATGCAAAAAAGCACCTGACCAGTCAGATAACACGTTCATATTCTTAGCAGAATATGTTTAATATTACATCATCTCGTGTGTTCTGTATAACTGAAAACTATACCTGCAACATCTATTCTCTTTTTAGGTTTTTTTTTAATGACAATAAGCAGAAGTTTTACAAAAACTCAGGTTGTTCATAGGTCCTTTTAATATGAATGGTCATACAACACATTCTCTTCTATCTCAACTACTTAACAGCTGCCTTGCTAGTAATCACCAAACAGACATAAAATAGACCATGGTTAAATGGACCATAATAAATATAATGGTTTCATGATTATGTGCAGTTATGGTCAATAAATTTTTAATATTATTTTTACTCTATAAATGAACTATCAATTTCAAAAAAAGAAATTATATGACACTGTTGTGACTATACCTAGAAAAAACGAAGTTTGATAATTTGTACCTTCTTCTCAGAGGCTTTTAAGGGTGATCTTTCCTCTACCACTTAACATCCCTCTTTACACTTTCTTTGCTAAAGTCCACACTTTGCAAAAAGCAGATTCCAGGAAATGAAGTTACTTGTTTGGATACAACTGCCAAAGCCACTTCCTGTACGCACTTGGCAGAAATGTTTGGGGAAAAAAAAGTCTTATGACATTTTTCAATCCAACCAAGCTGGGCATTCCATTCAGCCACACAAAACCTCAATTTAGCCCCAGAACTGTACACCACTAGTACATATTAAACCACTCAAAGCATTACAGTCCAGTAATAATAAATTCATTTTTACATTTCTCTGGAAAAATAGTATCAAACAGGTTCCAAACAAAAAACACACTGACTACTTCATCCATGTATGACCTGATACTATTGCATTTTTTCCATTTTGCTTTTTTTCCCTCTCCTCTCTCTGTACAGCTTCACATGTGAATGCACTGTAAAGAGTCACTTATGAAAAGCCTGCAGAGAGACTATTCATTGGAACATGACATAACATAGTCATTGTTATTCTTGGCATTGACACTCTTAATGCCTCATTCAGAGGCAGATAAAAAAGGACATTTTAATGAGAAAGTCTCTATAACAAACACTTGGGCTGCTGCAACAGGAAATCATGAAATACATGATGCTCATCAGATGAGCTGAACAGGCTGTCAATCATATTTTTTTTGACTTTGTTAACAGGTGCTTTACCAGACCTTTCTCTACATAATGTCTATTATGACAAAATTAGGTGCTTGACTGTAGCAACACAGTTTTTACAAACCAAGTGTTTAAAAGTATCAATAAAGAAAAGAAAATCTGCTATTAATCTGGTTGCTTTGACTCCAGATCAATCTTCATCTTGAAGACTAACAAATTTACCAAAGGGATCACATTAGTTTAAAACTGTACTTCTTCTTCCTACAGCACTACTAATTTAAGGAAGCTCTGTTAAATCTAAAATGTGATTCCTCTGAGGCCTCTCTCTTTGAACTTTCAGTTCTTGGATGCTACAGGTAAATTAAGGATGACAAGCAGCCACTTCCCAACTATTGTTTACATTTTAATGCATGTGAATTTCAAAATACGTATTACTGTCTCGTCTTTCTGCCCATTTCCCATTCAATAACTCTCTTGGGTTCACTTTTCATTTCCTAGTAACTTAGCTCTTCCTTCTCTTAAATCTACAGTCTCTCTCATTTCTGATCTTATTCACAGCTTCATTAGGAACACGTCCTAAGCCTCATATATTTTTGCTCCTTTCTACCCTATTTATAAAAGATAGCTCCAATCCGCACCTGCCCATTCCTTTTTACCCCTTCCAAATAAATTTTCCCCTCCCAGAGTTCAGACTGTCAAGTGTGAGGTACAATAACTCTTGTAGTATCAATTGCTTCCACTGTCTACTCCTACTACAGTTTCCTGGCAGCCACAGTATTTTCACAAGAAAGACAAAAGTAGTATTCAGAAACACATTTGCTATTTGTAACCAGCACATGGTCTCTTAATTTATTCCATTAAACAGATCAAAAAGATTCCTGACATTGGAATAAAAAAAGTCCAGGAGAACAGTGTAAGACAGAAAAAAAGACCAATCATCTTTTCAATTTTTTCCTTTTTTTGGAGTCTGCGTCTGCTGTTTTAGACATTATCATAGAATTTTTCAACACAGCATTAAAGTTATTTTACTGAAAAAGTTCAAGATATGACTCAATTTACCCAAGCTTTCTTCCCCTAAATATAAATTCAATGATTTAATATTAAGAGCTGCACTTAACAAGTTCAGCCATAGGAATATAAAAACGTGTATCTCTCATGGTTGGCACCTTTCAATCTATGCCTTCTTTTTAAAAATCTGGAGAAAATCAGATTTTTAAGTGTGCAAAACAAGAAAACTCTTGAGGGGCACCTCATGAGAATGCCAACAGCGAAGACATTTCTGAAAAAATAGCCTGACCACAGATCTTCCCTTTTGTAATAGATGCAACTTCTAGCAGGGTTTCTTAAAAAGGCAGATCCTAAATGACTGACATTTCTAGGCCAAAGGCTTAATTTAAGAAATATTGTAGAGCTGTGCCATTACATATATGCAGAAATCTTTTCTGTTTAACAGACTAGCAGATACTTTTTATACCATATTAAATTTCAAACCAGTTTAAATTTGTAGCTCTACACAGAGTACACTGCAGGAATCAAACCTAGGGCAACAAATGCATGGAAGGGTGTAGCAAAATCATTTATTAGGAAAAAGCTCTATTCATTCAGGTCTTATCAGTCACAGATTAAAACATGCCTATTTATTTGAGTCTAAAATACCTCAAAGTTGTATTATAAATCTCAAGTAAACTTTCTCTTCAAGAATGGTGATGTTCATTCTGAGTAGTTCTTCCCATTTTCCCATGATGCTGCACAATAATTTTGTGGATTGAAGTGGATATGTTAATATCCCAATCTCAAAGAAGCATTTGTCAAAATTTTAAAATCAAAATCAAACAGGCCACATTCCAAAATATAACTATTCCAGGCAATCTTAAAATTCAGAAATCCCTATCCAGGCAATCTTAAAATTCAGAAATCCCTATCAGGGCTTTTTTTTTTTTTTTTAACTTTGAAAAATTCCTTTATTTTTATATCCAGTTATATTTACCATTAAATCACTCAAAGTTATACCTAAGAGCAACACACGATAGCAACCTGCAACAATTTACAAGGGAAGAAATTCTTACAAGGGAAGTTATACATGAGAAAGAAATTCTCTGGACTTAATCTTGCTTCTTCGAACAGCAAGGATATAGGACAATTAGATTAAAGTTCTAATTCACAGAGTATCAAAACATTACATGAGTGTTTGATATATGATTAGGTCCAACTGACATCACAGGGAACTAAAAACATGCCTACAGAGATCAACACCATTAGTTGTTTACAGATGCCCTAACTATAAATCCTGCTTTGTCATGCAATGATACAATGAACCTCATGACTGCCTTAGACCTATTTTTCTAAGTACTTCTCCTTTTTCTGATTAACTTAGCTTTACAGGCTATGTGCCCAAACTCGGGATTCCCCACAAGAGCTGGAGATTATTTACCCTAAATTATTCTCATTCAGCCATGCGGATGTTTTGATCACTGGGCCAAGTTGTTGTGCTCAGAAAACAAGCATGTAAAAGGCTGAGCTATAAATGTCTAAATACTTATCATTTTAAATATGCATATGACACATCAGAAAACAGAAGAGAATAGGCTACATACATAAACAGAATTATAACAGCAAGTTAAAACAGGAAGAAATAATAAATCTTGTGCTTTTGCACTTAATCTAAACACTAAGTAACAGATATCAAGAAAGAAACCAAACTGAACAAAATTTATCAATCAGCAGTTTATGCTGGGTTTTTACCCTTCCTGTGAATTATCTGGCTTTGGAAGAGATGCAGGTATTTCCAGCACTTTTATGCCCAGGAGGTGGTGCTGCTGTGTATTTTGGCAGTGACACAGGAACATGTCCTCTTTGTATTCCCTATATTTTTGAGACATACATATGGAGAAACTGGTTTGATTTATGTTAAGGTCTAAGAAAAAAAACCCTCCAGTGTCTTCCTAAAATAGAGTGTAAATCACAGATACATAGAATTGTTAATGTTGGAAAAGATCTCTGAGGTCATCTAAGCCCAAGCTCAAGATCTCCAAGTCCAACAGTCAACCCAGCACCACCACCATATTCACCACTAAACCAGATCCAACTGCTGTATCCACACTTTTTTAACACTTCCAGGGATGGTGACTCCACCACTCCCCTGGCCAGCCTGCGCCTATGCTTGACAACCCTTTATGAGTAAAATTTGTCCCTAATATCCAATCTAAACCTCTCCTGGCACAACTTGAGGCCATTTCCTCTTATCCTGTCACTTTTTACCTGGGAGAGGAGGTTGACCCCCACCTCATTACAACCTCTTTTCAAGTAGTTGTAGAGAGCAATAAGGTCCACCCTGAACCTCCTTTCCTCCAGGCTAAACAACCTCAGATCCCTCAGCTGTTCTCATAAGACTTGTGCTTCAAATATATAACAAATATTCAGGAAGAAGTTAACCTCTCCATTTAGATTTTTGAGAAACTTTATTGTGACATCCAGCGTAATAAACTGATGTCTCAAAGGCTTCTATACCTAGGTAGTAGAAAGCCTAAAATGGCAGCAGAAAGCAATAGTGGCATTAAAATATGCATAATAAAATAAACTGCAGAAGCCTTCAAACACAGCATCTGATATTAACAGCACCAGATTTTAAGATTACATGTCTATATTAGTTTTGCCTAGAGCTGAACTTCAAAATGCTGTTTCTGAGATGATCTTTATTTTAAGGAACTACAGGGTTACAATAAACATTACAGTAGCTAAGATAGCAACCGTAAGCAAGTTAAGTAACATGAACATGCAGCAGCAGTTCAAGTGCTATGAGGTGACCAAAATAAGAAGGCTTGACATAATTACAGTCAAGACACATTAAAGACTAAGAATACTGGTTATAGAAAATTCTTGGACATTAGTATGATGATAAAGAAAGAGTAAAAGATGAAATTTAATTTTATTTGTATGAGAGTTTAGTAAAAGTATGCTGAAAATCAGGAAGGGCCTCACAGTTTGATAGGGCTATTTGTGTGAGTATTTAGCATAGAATCATTAAAAAAAGAAACAACAAAATCTTTCAGCAAATGTTTTGCTCAATCATCACCAAATTACTCATCTCTAGGAAGAATATTGCTAGGAAAAATGGAAAACAAAGAAATTGTTAAGGGAGAGAAAATTAAACATTAGCACACTGTAATAGAACACAAAAATAGACAGACTTTTATCATGCCCAACTCCACCACTCACTGCATTCAAGTCAGATACAAGTTATTTGAAGAAGAGCTGGAATTACTGCTAAATGCTTAAAAATGTTAAATAATTTCTTCAGTCATATAACTTCTGCTACAGGAAAATGGCATAATTATCTGCATGTGAAGCATCTTTGATATGCACGGGTTTACAAAGAACAACTTCAGCTCTTTGTATAACTCTGTGTGATTATTTCAAATGCCAAAATTGCCTTAAGAAGTCTTAGACAGTTGGAACCCGACTCTATGAACAAAAAGATCAAAGATTGCTTTCAATATAGCTTGGTAGATGGTTAAAGCAGAGCACCTCACTCAAAGATTTGTAAGACCAGCCTTGCAATAAAAATCAGTAAGAGATTTTACCTGACCTAGAAGTAAAATCTACCAAACTTACTGTATAAGTGTGGAAAACCAAGTATCACTAGCTGTTAGCTTATTTTCATTTATGTGGTTACTCTTTTCTTCCACACAGATATCTATAATGGTCTTTTTTTTCTCAAATTAATCTACATATACAATGTATAATAAACATAAAATATAACCTGTGAAGATAATGTTATTCTTTTGAAAGTATCCTTCTGAACTTATAGCAGGGCTGAAAATTAATTAATCAAAGGCACAGTTACTAAAAAGATATTTCAGAGTTAAAAGTGTAAGAGAAAAGAAATGTTGATGCATCAGAGGTAAGAGAACTGTGCAATGATTTTTTCAACAAAAGCATCCAAAACTTAAGAGTCAATTATCACTGAGGCAAACAGGCATAGAAAACTTCAGTGAAAAAATTGTGCAAGAACAGAAGCATGAAATTGGCCTGAAACATTTGTATGAAACTTAACCTGCTTAAATGTACAAATATCAGGAAAAAAGGTAGGGATTTGTAGGACATTTCCACTAATTCCTACTCTGGTTTTATATTCAAATATGCTGAGACTAGAGTCTCCAGAAAATATCTGTTTCTGCCAGGAACAGAATGAAAAAAAGGTTTTTTTAGGTTAAATTGACAAATAAAAGAGACAGAAATCTAGACATTATCATAGAATTTTTCAACCCAGCATTAAAGTTATTTTACTGAAAAAGTTCAAGACATGACATATTATATTATTTAGCAGAATTAGTAATGTCTGTACAGAAATATCTAGAGTTTAAGCTAATACAAGAACTTTGTAGTATTTTGGTTGCCCACATGCATACATAATTTGCATGTAGTGGCTCTGTTAAAAGGCATTGTAGTTTCTCAAGACTGATGTTCATAACAACAACAATACGGAAGAAGTTTTACAGAGGTATTTGCCAAACCTGACAGTCAATATATAAAGGAATTTGATCACCCTTCAAACATGCAGAAACTTTCGGAAGCATATTTTACCTCTAAAATATCAAGAGTTAAAGACCTTCAGCCAACAAAAAAACCCAAAAAAACTTTAAGAAGTTAGTTTGAAGGATCCAATTGTATTTTTGGACAGCCAAAATATGGCTAATGAAACAGAAAGCCAAAAAGATTTGAAATAGCAGAGAACTTCCAAGGAACACTAGGTTACATTTAGCAGACTAATCTGGATCAGAGAACAGTAAACTAGTATAAAATACTGGAAAGTTTCCCCATCTAAACAGACTCAAGAGGAAGGCAGTAAAAACTGCCAAAAGCATCTTTAACAAGCTTCCAAACATACGTTCTACATCAGAAGAGATTCCCACTTGAGAAGTGGAAAGAACAACATGATGAGAATCTTAGAAAAAACAGACATGTTTTGTAAAACCAAATAAATGTGAAGAAAGAAAAAGCTGTTGATGGAAGAAGTAAGTTTTTTTACATAACAACATTTTCAATATATAAGTAAGGTTCAGTGTCTCTGAAAAATTAGTGAAAGTACTGCTATGATCTTCTCACTCTCATTAAATCCTTACAAGTTACAAAATTTGCCTTTGAAGTTGCAAATGGGAACCAAGCACCAAAGAGGAAAATCTGGGCTTCATCTCATAAAAATAATCTGATGTTCATATTTCTAAACACTTAGTTAAGATGATGAAAATTGTAACACACAGGGTTTTATCATTGAATATCAATTGCAGAAGCTCCCTTTAAATCCAATAACATGTAATTGTATTTCTTTGTCACAAGGAATAGTCATCTGTTGCTCCTTACAGAGATGTTTCTGGAGTTTTAAACTTCTTAACACAGTCCTTTTTTTGCTGTTTACTAACCTCAGTGAGTTCAAAGTTCTCACTCAAGTGAAAGTCACAGTGGACTCACAGTGAATTCCAACAAAATAAATCTCTTGAAAGCAGTACAGATAGAAGAATAGATGTTGAAAAAAAAAAAAAAAACCAACCAAACAAACAAAAGAGCAAGCCCCAGAAGCTAGTTGAGTTTCCTTTAAATTCAGAGTTAGTCTGCTTGGTATTTATTGCAGCGAGTGTACATTTAAGGAGGGTAATTCTGTTTTAGAAATTACTTTGAGTTTTAATGTTTACTTTTTTGTTCATGTCACAGGATTAAAAAAGGGAATAAAACTGTGATTTAAAAAGACAACAGAGATACCAAATGTCTAACAGCACGTGACAGAGCAAAAAATTTTCACAGCTACATGCTACAAATGTCTCATAGATGGCCATTGACAGCCATTCATAATTATGACATAAATTGAAGCCCTAGCAATACACATTTTATCTGGTAACTTGAAATACCAGAAAATAACTTTGCTAAGCTTATCAGAAGTAAAGTTGAATAAAAATGTTCAAAAGCTTCTGCTGTCTGTTAATATTTGCTGAATTTATTTTGAAGACTTTTTAAAACAACTTAATCAAGCAGTGAAGTCTGACACTTCCTGCTTGGTCCTTAAACTTGGCAAAATGCACTCTACACTATAATCACTCTGCACTATAGGAAATATTTAATGCTCCAGAAATTAACAAATCGTTGTAACAAGAAATAGTTGTTACAAAGATTTAACAGTAGCAATGAAATATGCACTACCTGTTACTAGGAGTTGGTAGAAGTTCAGCTGGAGAGCAAATGGGACATATACTTTTTCCTGGACCTTTAACAGAAAATGTAGAAGATACTTTCTTTTCTGACTAATGAGAAAGATCAACAGTAATTCTGAGCAGTGCCCTAAATGCACCAGTGAACTCTTTTATTGGCCAGATAGCAATAAAATAAATACATGTGTTTGTTAACAAAAGATCTGTCATGAGCACAGTGCCAAGACTCTGCCTTCAGATATCCAAAAGCACTACTGGACACAGAAAATGCTCCAAGATACATATGGGTTTGCTAAGCATATAATTTTTCTGAATATTTGAGACCTGCCTTTACTCTGAAGTGAAAAACATAAGATGGAAAACCACTGACTGAAAACCTCAGTCAGTCTTTTGCATTAGGGAACTTTCTCTTTTCAGACAATAGCTAGATTTTCAACAAGAGAAGGAAGCATTTTCCCCAAATTATTACATAAATAGACAAGATACATATTTTAAAATGTCTTAATAGATGACAGAAATATTTAGCATTCAGAAATGAGCAGTATGTGTGTTAGCTTCACTATTTTCATGCTATTCATAAGAATAATCTGTTTACAGAAACCATCTCTCACCTTACATTTCTAAGCCAGTTAGTCAGCCTTTCAGGAGGAATACTTTTTTATATAGGTGTTTTCATGGTGTCAAGCAAAAAGTGATCTTAAATCATGAAGGGGATACAAAGAAGGTAAATTCTACACAAAACTCTCAAAAAACTTCACAACTTCTCAATAAAAAAAAGAAAAATGAAGGGGCTCAAACTGGTCAAAACATTATCCTAAGAAAATCTTTTGTAAGAGCAAAATAATCACTCTCAAATCCATCAGCATATACAACGGTTTGAACCTCTTACTAAGATTTACTGCATTCTTTAAATGTCACAATAGTCACACTGTTTTCTGTAACTAAACTGTTTATATTTCAGGAGAAAAATGAATCTAGCAGGGTAAAAAAATTATATCATACATATATCATCTTTTATGCTGACAGAATTATCCTAAGAGGCAAGTGGCCATCATTGAAATCAGAAACTGATTCCAAAATAAGACTTCTCTGTACAGGAGTGATATCATGCAATAAAAGTAAAATACAATACAATATTTATCACTCTACTGTCTGATGAAGTCTGATTTTTTTTCTTGTTTTGATAGACTCATTCATTCTCTGATTTATCCTGAAACTACTAATTAACAATTGACTCAATTCCTAAGAAGGATTACATGTAGTTCTACAATTATATGTCTAGAAGATATGAATTATTAACACAAAGCTGAAGTAGATACTTTACGATTATGATCTAAATGATTATATTAAAAGCAAAATTGCTGAAGCATTTGTTATGCTCAGGTTATTATGCCAATAACTTATCTTTGCATTTTCTGGTATGATCATCTGAAACATAATTTAAATTCATAGCTTTAAATTCATAGCTTTAAATTCATAGCTAGTTATGTCTGTTTCAGATTCAGGAAAGATATTATGATGCAATAATAACAATGGCTACTATGCCAGACTATTTTGTTCACTCTCCCTCATGTGGTCATGGATTTATAATTTAGAACTCTCTGTGATGGAGGATGGATAGTTAAAAGCAAGTGATCCCCTTTTATGGTGTAACACCTGCACTAAGATAGCAAGTTCGGTCTGTTTACTGTTTTATGAACCTGTTTTATGCCATCTGACTTGACAAAATGACAGCAGCAGGCAGCCTTCCACTGCTTCCAGGCAGCCTGCCTGCCATCCAGTCCTTCCTAAAAGAAGTCTTCTGGGATCCAAGAAGAAGAAATCTGACAGCATGTAAACTGGTATCATTTGTAATTACTGTAGAATTCAATGCTATGTGACCCAAAACCAGCAGAGAAAGCTAGGGCATTACCAGGACACTATGCATTTGCATATTTCTCTGCTGTGGCTGTCAAGAAGTACAGCCTAATCCATACTCAGACACAAACAATACAAAACAACAACGATCCACATGTCTAATTACAGCTGTTCTTAATTAGGTCTCCAGTGGTATCAAATCTCATATTCAACAATATTTTACTGGTGACATTATTTTAAATATAATATTCAAACAAGCAGCTAAAGACATACCTGTTCAGAAAAAGTACTTTTCAACATTAAATCAGACACAGGCAAAGACAGCTATGGTTGCTTAGCATGGAGAAGAGAAGGATCCAGGGAGATCTCATTGTGTCCTTCCATTATCTAAAGGGGCTTATAAAGGTGGGAGAGGGACTTTTTATATGGACAGGTAGCGACAGGATAAATGGTTTTAAACTGAAAGACAGTGTTTTTAGAATACATGTTAGGAATAGATTCTTTGCTCAGCGTGTGCTGAGGCACTGGAACAGGTTACCCAGAGAGGTTGTGAATGCCCCACCCCTGGAAGTATTCAAGGCCAGCTTGGATGGGGCCCTGAGCAGCCTGGTCTAGTGAGTGGCATTCCTGGCCATGGCAGGGGGTTTGAAACTAGATGATTCTTAAGGACCCTTACATAACCCAAGCAATTCTATGACTCTATGGAATAAACTCTTTACAACTTAGTATTATCAGCTGATAATATTATATAATGGTGCCCAAAAACCTACATGGAAATCAAATCTGGGTGTTAGGCCTAGTTAATCTTTGAGTCTGTACTGCCATTAAAGGCTTCTGTTGAGAGTTTCAGAATACACATGGTGGGGAAAAGGCAGAGTGTATAGGAAGGTAAATAATACTGTATGCCAAATCTTTGAAGATTTTTTATGTTCACTCAGTTTCTTCTGAAAAGACCATGCACATTCAGTGCAGGATGACCTAAAAAGAGATAAATTACAGCTGTACCTGTAGAAAATTAACTCTTGTTGGAGTCATTACTCATTTGCCTTCAAAGTCAGCCTGCTGAGGGACAAATTTGGACCAGGAATTGTTTTACTGCTGTGATGAGATCAAGATAAATCTCCTGCTATCACAGATTATCACATCAAGCTCAGCAGTGAAATAGTATTACTGCCTTTCTCCTACTTCAAGAAGTGTCTGGATAGGATAGACAAGAAACCTAGTTACACATATCTTTCAATCTAGATATGGTCCTAGATCATATGGGAAAAAATTGTAAGAATATTATTCTATCACAGAATGGTAAAGATCTGTTTCTGGGCAAGCAAATGTAAAGCTACATAATAAATCAACTGCAAAATAAATGAACAGTTCTAAATATATATTTTTAAAACAAATTATTAGATAGATGTTCCAACAACTATTTTGTTAAACTAAGTTTTTTTTTTCCTATATTTTCTTTTGATTTCCTAATTTAACTTTCAGGATAAGGAAATTAGATAGGAAAATGAAAAACACATTAGAGACAATAGAAATATGACACTATAATGCAATAAATAAGGCTGATAGCAGGTTTGATAGTACAGAATTAAATAAAAAGAAAAGCAAAATTTTTCAAATAGTTAACATACTATAAAGCCTTTGTGCTGTAAATTGAAATCTTCATAAACAATGTAAAGGATGCAAAGGGTTTAAATTATGAAGAATAGCTTTAGTACTACATGAAAGCTTCAACCTGGGAGTTTGCTCCTGGCTCTGGCCCAGGCCCTTTCACAATCTTTAGTGAATTCTTAAAGCCTATAGACAAAATAGCATACATATATACATAGCTTAGATAGATTTTGAAATGGATAGATAATTTTATAGCGATGAACATAATTTTCAGTCTTTCAATAGATGAAAAATGAGGCTCTGTGCTTTAGTGAGAACGATGTCTCATCCAAACTTAGCAAAGGATCACAAAATAGCTTGGATTGCAAGGGACCTTGATGATGACAAAGTACCAAACCCCCAGTCAAGAGCAGAGATGTCTTCCACTAGAGCAGGCTGTTCAGGGTCCCATCCAACCTGGCCTTGCCAGTGCAGAGTGCAGGCAATAAGGTTCTACAACCCAGTCAATTTGAGCTGACATGCTCAAACTTCCTACTTTACATTAAAAGAAAACTGATATGAATGTACCCAGACAATGTTTGTAAAAAGGGAATGCACTGATCAATACTAAGAATTTTCTCATGCTTATGAGGGCTTTTTTTAAAAGATCGAAGAAATGCCACTGTATAAAAGATGTAATTATACTAGCAATTTGTTGAAAAAATGTAGTTATTATTTGCAGGCATATTTCTGAGGTAATGAAAAGGAAATGTGTTCTAAGGACATGATTATATTTAGTTTATAGTATTGTGACACCAAATCCAATAAATTCTTCCTATAAAAAGAGAAGAAGGATGATGAATACAAAGAGTAGAAGGCAAAGGGAATTCCTCAGTAGTTGAGCAACTGAAACAAAATAGCAAGTGTGAAAACTGACTAGTTCAATTACAACGCAATTTTAGAGGATAATTGGCAACTTTATGTGGTTTAAGAATGCCATTCCCACTAGTACTCTAGCAAAATCTAAGTTTCTACTTGCCAGCTGCCATGTCTGAGTTTCACGTTAAAAACTCTTCTTAAGCTAGCCACCCCCCAAAATGCATAAAAAGCTTACACAACTATAAATCATGAATATGTAACATGTGATAATTTAGGATGAGGTATGTTCTTTAGTAAGAAAAACATAAGAACTTCTAGAACCTGCTGACACCAAAAAATCTTTTTATTTGAACAATTCAACTAGAAAATGAAGAAAACATGAAACCATGCAAGAAAAATGTGTCTACAGTTATTGGAAGTTTTTTCATGTGGATTTTGAAATTAACAACTTGCAAGAATATTGCTACCTATTTTCATAAATAACTAGCTCAAATGATGTACGGAAAGAAAGTTACAATGATTCACATTTAACACTTTTCAAATAACCACTATAAAAACTGCCCTACCAATCCATGCTAACTGGTCAATATTATTTAATTGTTTGAGTTGCTTCTACAATGATTTAAACACAAACTTAAATCCTGAAATATCACTTTTTTGGCTAAATTGAAATGGATCTTCCAGGGGAAAATATTATTATATTTCTTAATGAATTATGCTCAAACCCCCATTTTTTTCTCTTAATTTACCGAAAGAATAAAGGGCCTGCAACTGAATTTATACTATGGTTCCATATGGCTGTTCAACAGAGTATTTACATAAATTTGTAAAAGCCATCAGCACCTTAGAAGGCTTTAAATTTAAAACCTTGCATTTGTAGATATAGGATTAGCACAATATGACTAGTACTAAAAATAAAGCTTCCTTGTTTTGGTTCACATTTGAAGGATATGCTATAAATCATACTGGAATGATGCAATAACTGTTCACTTAATTAATTACACCAACCTGTTGCTCTGGAAAGAAAAGGTAGTCTGGGAATGGAAGAACTGAAAACTTTTGCCTCTTTCAGACTAGAACATCTAGATGGACTCTGACGTTCTTCCAAGCTCACAGAATGAGACTGCTCCAAGACTGCAGAACCAGCAGAGGTGGCATTAAGCTGGGAAAGAGTATCTCGTGCTTTCTTTTTTTCTTTTTTCAGCATAGTTACCAGAACATCTGCAAAATACATTAAGGAAAAATTTTTTTCTTTTCTTTTTTTTTTTTTTTAAAGTGACTATCATCATTGTTTGTCCATAAGCCTTTTATTTTAATCCAAAGTGAAAAAATTCACATTACGGAAGCATATGTGTGAATGTGAAAATAAAGTTGGACATATTCGTTGCAATTATTTTCATCCACCTCAGTTTTTCCAAACAGCAGATTAGTTCTTACTAAAACAATAACAAAGTCACACATCGACCACAATGGCTGATCCCATTCAATCAACTCCTGATAAAAGCATTTACAGACAAACAGGATCTTATTGCCATTGTGGTAGGCCCTTTTTATTTTTCAAATTCTGTAATAAAAAAACTTTTTTATTACAGAATAACAAAAGAAAAAACCTCTTAATTTACAGGTAGCCTTGCAAGTATATCCTATCTGTAAGCTTTTCACAAAAGGTTCACTAAAATTCAGAAAAAGTCTTTAGGAAATTTCTTGCAATAACACTGTGAATTTACTGGAAGTATATTAAATATAAATACATTTTGCCTAACAGCTCATAGAGGACATATAATGGAAATCCTGCATACATTCAATTAGCAACACAGAAGTCCCTGTGATCTGTTTTTTTATATGCTGCTCTTCTTAATCCTAATTAATCTTCTTAATGAACAGCAGAAATTCAAAGTAGTCTTTGGGGAATATTATTAACTAGACTAAGTAATAATAATAAAACACTTTCCAATTCAGTTTTTATGATAGCTTCTAGCTACGGTAGGCAAGAGGGAACTCACAGTTTATTCAACAGCTTCCATACTTCCCACCATTTCATCACATTAGACATGTTATTAATGTTCTAGTGATGATGCACTGTCACTTAGCCACTGCAGACTCCCTAAATCAGTCTTCTCTTCAAAGTCTTCCTATATTCTTTCTATTTAACTCTTACATGGATTTGCAAAAGTTTGCTCCTTTCACTTCTGTGAGCAAAGCTGTATAATTCGGTTGAGCAGAAGTGTGTTTGATAGTGATCTTTTGCTTTTTTTCTCATGCTAATGAAGTAATTCATTTCAGGAGAAAATGTTTCTGGGAACTCAGATCTTAAAATTTCCATTAAAAAAAAACTGAAGAAGTTTTTGAAAGAAAATTCTTTCAAAATAAATGAGTTATTAGTTAAATTTATTTGAAACTGCACCTTTGAAAAACACAATCTTATCATCTGTGAAAGAGCAGAAATGGGGAAGCTTTCCTGCCACCTCAGTTCAGACAGGTAACATGCTACACCCCAATAAAAAATGCTATTCTCATTTGACATATAAAACTGAGCTGGAATCGTTGAGCACAAAGAATGCAACCGAGTTTGCTCTTTACTAATAACTATGAGACAACCCCTGTTACCTTTACATTCACCAACCCCATATTTTAATTTCTCTGCTGTATTACAAACTTTCCCCACTGAGTAGCCACAAATCTGGGGCTGTAGTGGCTGTGGTTAGCCCACAGGTCTGCCAAACTGCTAAAAATACCTCCCACCTGTCAGGCTGCAGTGCAGCTACTCATGTTTCCTGTGAGGCAGTGAAACGGACAAAGCACGTCTGAACAGTTTAGCACTTTTATGTGCAAAATTATTTAAATTTAAATGTAAAAAGTACAAGTTTTATATTTGTTCTAAGGGCAAATTGCCCAGGTAGTCCCCAAAGCAATACCTCATTTGGCTAAAAATAAGACACATAGGAAATTCTATTCTTTGTAAAGTAATAGATTGGTCTTTATATAGCATCAGTTTCCCCCTCTAAAAAGCAGTTTAATTTGCTTGAGGAGAATGTTTTAAATGTGGCTTGATCCACAATATTTGGTTATTGGTTGGACCATTCTAAAGCGAAGAGGTGCTGGGATCCAGGATTTAGATTTTGGTAAAAACGGAAAGAGAAGCAGGTGCAAAGCAGAAGTCCTGTCACATAAAAGCTGGGATTTGAGTATTTCCTGTAACACAGTACAGCCTCTCTCACACAAAGAAAAATGGTTGTAAGATCATCTCAAACCCAAATAGTAATTTTTCCCCACAAAGGATACTGATTTCATTGTCTCTTTGCTGCAGAAGTCCTTTCAGTTTTTCCAGTTCTTCATTACTGTTTTTTTCTTCAGAGATGTCTTCTGAGAGCAGTTTTTTACCTGAAGTCATTGGATGATTTATAATTTGCTATAAAGAGAAACAAAAAAAGCACACCCTTTTAACTTTCCATCCAGCTCTCTATTCTATTCTGACGGAGTCTAGCAGTAGAAAGAAAGGTAAAACCTGTCTATACTCTTGACAGAAAAAAATCATGCCACAGTTAACTGTCAAATTATATCCATTGTATCAAGTATGAAACAAATTGTATTTTTTAATCTTCATTAGCAAGGGTTCAATTTACTTTACTCTTTCTAGACAAACTCCAGTGTTCTCTAGCATCATAGTATTAATATATAATTAAAAACTATTTATTTATACATAATAAATTAAAATCAGAAATGTATACACTATTATATTGAAAAAACAATATCCCAAAATACAGAAAAGTATTATTTTCTATAATTTCACAATTATCAAGTGTATCTTGTTTTCTCAATGATTCAGAAGGTCTTGCAACACCATCAGAAGAATTAGTGCAACAGGTAAAGGGATATAATGTTTTTAACCTACATTTTTACGTCTGTCAACATAGTTTGTCCAAAATAAAGCCTCAGTAATGCTGGAAATACAGATGAGAACATCTATCCATATAAAAACAACTTGTCTTGATTCCAGTAACTTCCAGTGCTCTCTTACAATTTACTGCATGCTGGGATCCTTGCTGATGTTTCCACAAAACGCTGCTGAATTTCCCCATCTAAATTTAAGTTTTATATGAGTCCTCCCCACTATTTAAAGTTCAATTGTTTTACCCTTTCCCAGTACCTCTAAAATACATTGAATTTCTTTTAACACTTTTTAACCATGAATATCTCCAAGTTATTTTCAGAGTACCAGCTGCACTTTGATCCCCATTTAAAAAAAATACCTTCATATGAACGAAGCAATACTTGATCTTCCGCATGTCAGCACCAACATCTAGAGAGCTATCAGGATCATTATCTTTGAGAAATGCTTCAATTAACTCATCCAACCTGGAAATGACATTTTTTGAAGAGAAAAAAAGAAATTTCACAAACAAGGAGAAAACTCTGCAAAGTGGCATGCCAAATACAATACAAAATGTACCAAGCTGCCTGATATTAATAGGCTATTTTTCTTCAAGGTCCATGCATTTAAAATGCACTTTTGTTCTGATTAATGAAACCTGGATTTGATACTGAAGATTCTACAACTGCATATCTGAACATACTGGTACATGCTAAGGAATAGTTCTAGAAAAAAAAGCAACTTAGAAGTAATCTTTTCTTTTTCTCATTTATTTTGTAACCTTTTCCTCTTCTGCTATCTCATAATTGAAAAGACTTAAAATCTGCTCCCTCAGAAGACTAGACTTTAAAATATTTTGGGCATAGGATTTGTAACTAAATATGATTATTTCTGCAAAAGAAAAATCAACTTATTTTTCTATTACAATAGTCAGCAGACAGCACAGCTTTCATGCATAAATTACCTGCTCCAATAACCAAGTAAGGCAAAATATCTTCTAGTGCAGATATTTATGCACTTCTCAAAGACCTACTGCTCCTTTGAGGAATGAAATATAATTAGCATTTTATTCTCTTGCAATGTGTTCTCTCGCAAGTCTTCCTTAGGGAGATACCGTTCAGTAATTTGGTCTTCATAAGACAACCTGGCACAGAGAAGCACCTTCTTTATTTTTTAAAACCAAATTAAAATTATCAGACCAGAAACCTATACAGGCGTAATATATCATGTTTTAGGCCAGATGTTGCATCTCTACAGATAGAGTCAGTCTTCCTCTTACATGCTGTCACCATCTTCCCAGGTCTCATATTTCAGGATGCATTGCAGTTCATTCTCAAGACAAAGGGAAGAGGATTTATAAGCCCAAATTAGACTTTTAACCCACTTACTAAGGTATATTTCTGAGAAACTGCAAGTGCAAATTCAAACTCCATCAACTGGGTTCAGATTTATGGCTTCCTGGTTCCTGACAAATGCTCTTTGCTATTTAATAGGCAAAAGGCAGGCAACAATGACAGGCATATGCCCTGTAAAGCACAATTTTATCATTTTAAATGTTTATTTAGGTTATCATCCTCAGAAGATTAACTTAAGTTCTGAGTCTGAGCCAGGGAATCTAAGGTAGCTGCATCAAGTGCCCAAGAAGGGCAAGAGTTCATCTCTGTGCCTAGTGTTTCTTTTGGACTGTTTTTGTTCAGCTCTCCACTATATATGCAAGCCTTCTGAATGCCACTTCATAGTCATTTCAGTCACAGGATTGGGAATCTTGTTGCTGTTTTATTATCAGAATCGCTTTGTTGTAACCACATAGAAAAATTGTAACCATTACAATATCACAGCATCCAAAGCTGACCCTAGAGTATGTTTTGTGGTATTTCCCTGCTTCTGAAGACTTCTCTCACTGGAATTCTTCACATTACAGTAATAGGAAATCCCTGCTGGAGAGTGAAACAATAACATGCATGACAATCTGAAAAAAACCTGAACACTATTTTCTGGAGAAAATAATGCTGCAGGACTGGAATGAAAATTGGAAAACATTACAAAAACCTTTGGTATTTATCTCCTCTAGAGATAGCAAAGTGGCAACACTCAGAACAGAAGAAAAAGGAAACGAGGATTAGCTTCAAACAAACTTTGCTTTCTCATTTTCATAATTTCACTTAAATAGCAAAAGACATATATGTTGTGTATTCCACTCATCAAATGTCTAAAATTCACAACTTCTTAATTTATAGAACACTCCCTGAAGTCAATGTGAACTGTACATGTGGAGAGCTTGAAGGAGAGGATATATAAAGAGAAATATTACCTACAGAAATATTATTGGCATTGACTTGCTTCTCAACTGAAGAGATAACAAAATTTACTCCATAAAATAACCCAAAATTTTACTTATTGCTACCTGATTTTTCACAGCATTAAGAGTACAACAAAACAGAAGCCAATAGCACAAAGCTACTCATGCTCTCTGCAGACACACTAAGCACAAAGAGCAGGAGAATTAATCCTTCATCCATGGAGGCAGGCATTTGTGTAAGCACTGTGAAAAAAGAGGCATTTATACTTTTAATGAGAATATGATTGTGATTACACAGAGTTAGTATTTGTCACTGTCTTAAGCACCTTATTGGTTTCAGTAAGTAAGAGGAAATAACTAAAAAATGGTTTTTGATAATCAGATTGTCTAGACTGACTGTATGAAGTCATCTACACAAATGGGCCTTTATCTTCAACTAGAAATTATGAGGGAGATGTTTTAACCTTTCAAAGACTGTCTGGATGCCAGGGATTTACCCATACTCAGATTACAACAGATTTGGGCTATGGGAATCAATCATAAAAATTGCCCTGACTTGCAATTACAATTACTATAATGTGAAAATATTTCTAGAGAAAGATAAAGAACATATAATTCCTGAAACATAATGTTCAATTTTTTGAAATTATTATTCCAGTCAAGAGTCAAGGTTCATTTGTTAAGTGTAGCAAACTAGACAAGCTGTAGTTATAGATATAAACTCTTATTTCCTCTCTCTCAGGTTACCTTTTCTGAATTCTTGAAAAATCACAACAATATAATTCATTTTTTGATTTCCAAGTAGTACATAAAAGCCAAAAGAGATCTAAGCACCAAAAGACTGAGTGAAATATAAAATAGCACAGTGTAAATCTGAAGTTATAAACAAATTCAGCCTCTTTTTTACTTGTAGGAAACCCTAGATAGTCACTAAATTTTTAGATAAATTTTCAATATTTCATTGTTAAGACTGAGAACAAGATAAGGAAAAGACCATCCAAGTCTAAATGCTATGGATAAAACAAAAATTAAAATAAATAAATAAAAGAAAACCAGCCATGCAAATCTCCATGACTTCTAGCAAAAGAAATCACTGCCTCTCTCACTCTTTTAGGTTTCCATGTGAAAAACACCAACCAGAACTCTTTCTAAAATAAACACAAATTCTGGCAACACACTGGACATTATAGGACTTCTTCCAGAAAATTGAAGCAATAAACAAAGGTACAAAATAAACAATGCAATGCAGAGGCAACTTGAAGATTCTCTTCTCAATGAGTAGATCTTAGTAAACTGAACCATCTTTTGTTTAACTGATTCAGCAGCTCAAAGACCATCAAAAAAAAGAAATGAATTTATACAGTTCAGATCTTCAGTTTTATAAATTAAAAAAAGACAATGCTACTTCATTTTCAGATATATTTACAAGATTTTTCAAGGAGACAATGAAGAATCACAGGACAAGAGGAAAATATACAGATGAGTGTCACAGTGGTCACAAGGGTTGCAGGATGAAGAGAGAGACAAGAATGTTGACCTCATGTTCAGAAGGCTTGATTTATTATTTTATGATATATATTACATTATGACTATACTAAAAAGAAATAGAAGGAAAAGTTCTCAGAAGGCTAGCTAAGCTAAGAATAGAAAAGGAATGAATAACAAAGGTCTGTGTCTCAGCAGAGGGTAAGACCCAGCTCTGCCGTGAGTGGTCAGTAAATCCAAACATTCACCCAAGACCAATCACAGGTGCACCTGTTGCATTCCACAGCAGCAGATAACCATTGTTTACATTTTGTTGCTGAGGCCACAGCTTCTCAGAAAGGGGAAAATTCCTAAAGAAAGGATTTTTCACAAAAGATGTCTGTGACAGATGAGAATAAGCATAAAAAAGGAATAGTGACTGTACATTTACCTTTTCCTAGGATATATTAGACAAGGTATATCTGTTTGGTAGGTGGCAAAAAAACAAATGACAACAGAATTTACAAGAGGAGTATCCTTTTTACTTCTCATATTCCTGACAAAATCAGTTTATTATTTTCCTCTAAATACTCCATAAAATTAAATATATAGAATAAATGAAAACTAGAGCACAGAATTATATAAAATAGGGCTGTAAAAGATTTATGAAATTCATTTAGGGCACCTATAGCTACAAGCCTAGAACATTTTTTCTGGTCAAAATCATGCACAAACTTTAGTCATCCTCCAATAGAGAGACAGTGAGAAAAATCTTTTTGAAAATAAAGGAGAGCCAAAATAGTTTTCATTTTTCATTCTGTTACTTTGAATAGATGGATAATACCATTCTCCTTAGCAATAATAGCATCTTCTGAAATAGTCACCTATGTTTGATCCTTAGCTTTCTACAAGGAGAATGAACATTTAACTGTTTTTCTCAAACCAAAGACTTTTGCAAGAAAATGTCAGCAAGAATTGAACCAGAACAGATTAAACATCCCAACACTGAACAAAGCAGCATCCAGCTGTTCAAGAGTAGAAAGAAACTCATAGACAAAAAGAAGTCCTAAGAACTTTCTAGCAAATCTTCTTTTAGTGATCTACTCAGAGACATGGGTAAGTGGCAGAACAAAGGCAATATGAAATCATGAGGTAAAATAAAAACAGTCTTTTTCTAAAGGTTCATTTTTTACTCAGTCATAGTAGAATAAAAAAGGCATAGGAAATAAAGTATTTTTAGTCATCTATTGTGGCTCAGTCCTGAGACCATACACCCAGTCAGTCAGTATGTCCTATTTTCTGTAAGAGCTGTGAACTAGAGTTTCTTTCAAAAAGACCTGAGCAATTAATTCTTTTATTAAATTATGCTTTTATGCTGAGAATAATGGCCAATATTTTTATGTTCTCTCAAAACAGAAATTATAAAATAAAGCTGCCCAAAGAAGGGTGTTTTGATAATGAAATTGCCAAAGGAAAGAGCATGCTGGACACAGAGTACATACCATGTTTGAAAAATTTTTAAGTATGTGACTGAGATTTTCTTCTCCCCAAAACAACCCAGGCTGAACCTTGATTTCCCCGTTACACAAATTGACAAAAGTCAATTGGAAAATAATTTAGAAAAATCATATACATAGGTTCTATAAAATGATTGAGAATGCCAAGGTAACTCATAAACTAGAGGGAAGGAAAAAATGTTTAAATGCTTTGGTTCAAGCATATAATGAAAACTAGCTAAAATCAAGAAGAAAAAAAATCAACTAACAAACATACCAAAACCACTTTCCATAACATTGAATATATGTGAACACTCCTGCTTACAGTATGATATTATATTTTCCTTTCTTGACTGTATTTTTGGAGAGCAGCACTACAGCAGTCCTGGACCTCCCTGTTATATGAAAGATGGACTACAGAAGAAATAAATTCCTGTTTTGACATTCTATTTCTCTGTTATAACTTACAAAATGAGCTTTGCAAGGAAGGTATCAATTGGAAGCAAAAAAATTTCCCCCAATTAAAATTCAAGACAAAGGCCTAGTAATGAAATTACACTAAAAACCTTGTAACAATACCTATCACTCACTGAGGCAGAAAACTTGATAAAGAAATGCTTTCTGTACTATCATCTGAAGATCAACATCAAGAATTTTATACACACTGGAGAGACCCTTATAAAAAAAAATACTTATAGCTATGAATTCATACTGCTCTGCTTTAAAAGTAAGATTGATAGGAAAAAGCTATGATAGAAGCTGTTTAATTAACTGAAATTCCATAGAAACCTAATCATGGAGCTAGGTACAAACACTGAATTGAAAATAACTGAATTGCTTACTTGTTACACTTAACTGCTTCAGTGGAAATATGCCATATGTATATATATATGTATTTGGTACTCTTCTAACATAAGATGGTCAATTTAATTTATTTAAATTTGAAGGGATTTTATTATGCTAGTGAGTTGTATTAGAAAAGGCTGCATTTATCTGAAATAGAAGTACCTAGCCACAAGATACTTACATTGAAAGTATTAAGCCAGTATTAAAAAAAAATCCCCAAACCTAAAAGTATATTTTAGAAATCCTAAAAAGTCTATTTTTGTGTATAAACAAATATTAAACTAATAATCTTTCATTTGTTGTAGTTAATAGCATTAGCAAGCCAGATGCTGCATTCTTCATTAGTTTTAGCTTAGTAAAGCTCTCAAAAATGTTTTCATGCAGAATTCCAGAATCAAAACTGGAATGTGGACAATCACTGTTAATTTTACATGACAGGAAAATAAGTATCATATGAAGATGTCTCATAACTCATGGGCATGCAATGTGGCTCCCTTTTTTCTCTTTTCTCTTGTATGTTGTAAGGTAAACTACAGAGCAGTAAACATGGTTTGATGTTATTAAAGTCAATGGAGCATCCAAGGTAATTTTTAATGGATTTCTGTTCTTTGACTACTGCAATGTTCTGCCCTGAGAACAGCAGGCCTAACTTACATTAATAAGAGCAAGGGTATGCTGAAGACTATTGCCAGAACCCTGCTGTATCAGAAAAAACAGTTTTCCCAACAGAAATTCTCAGAAGAATGAAGAATAGGGAAGTATGAAACAAAAACTCTTTTACTGTGAAATCAGCAATAAACAAAGAATGGGTCTTTCTTTCCCAGTGCTCATCAGAAAAAAAACCCCAAAACCAAACAACAAAACCCCAAATAGGAGCAAAAGATTAGACACATGCACAAAAGTTTTAAAGTCAATGTCAAGGGAACAGTATTAAGCGATTTGCAAGATTAATTTAAAACTAATTTTGATAGTGGCCCTTTACATATTAACCTAGTAAAAAAAGAAAAGTATTACAGTGCTGATCCAGGCAGGTTTGAATCATGATAACAGAATGTGAAACCACAAGCTGTGTCAAGCACAAGTCCTTGTGTTGATGCTTGGAAGAAAACTCACAGTAGAACAGTCATAAACAGTTGGGATGGAAACGTGTTAAACTAACAGTGCTCTTTCATTAGTGACTGTAAATCAGGCCCAAGTTCTTGGTGGAGCCTTCCCCTCTTTATATCTTTTCTTTTGCAAATAATGTAAACACATACTGCACTGCAGCTCAGAAATAGCTTTTACATTATCAACTTTATTTCTCTTCTGTTACTTTCCACCCTTCAGAAATTCTTCTTTAATGAAGAATGCTTACTGATTAGACTGCACATAAATCACAAAACTTTTCTATCCACATTACTTCAGATTCCATGCAATTTTTCTGATAGCACTAGTTCAGAATGATTAACTGAGCACTGTACTACTTCACTTTTACCCATTCATTAAATAACATGCACCTATATTTTTTCTAAAAATCTGCTTCTGAATCAGTCACTTGTTTGGATGAATCAGGGTGCAAATTACACAGCTGAAATGCATCAGAAAAGCACTCCCAGCCAACTGAGTAAGTTTTTAAAGTCTGGAGCTCTCAATAGCTTGCAGGATGCACAGTCTCAAAACACAGATTTGGAAGGACTTGTTTTGACCTTGCTTTATGTGCCATGATTCATTCCTGAGAGAATTTGCCTTTTAACCCCTGATCACTGACACTGTATGTTATGTATCAAAATTAAGTCCACTTAAATAACAATTAATTTTGTGTGTCAGTTGTGAACTCTGTCACGAGCAAAAATCTAAGTTTATGAAAACTAGGCTGCTAACAAGGCAGCTAATGAAGAACTTGTGGTAATTAGAGAGTTCATTTTAATTAAACAAGTTTGTTTACCTTGACTTTGCAATAGTTTTCCTATTGGTAACATAATTGGTATCAATTTGTTTTAAAATATATTAATTCCAAAAATTATTTTTAAGTTTAATAATAATGTCTATATTGTTTAATTAGGAATGCCACATCTCTAAAAGTTTTACGAATTCATTGATCTAAAACATGCATGACAGTGTAAGCAGAATGACTATTACATTTAAGAACAGCTAACTTGAAGCTAAATTATCTTCAAGTGTGCATCAGCATGGGAAGACCATGGAGATTCAAAGTAGTGGATTCTATGAATAATGCTATGTGAGATAAGGGAAAAAAGGAAAGGTATTTCCAGGCATTGTTGTGAATGAAATGACAGAAGGTTAAAGTACACAGAATACACCCAGTTTGCCCAGAGAAGAGCTGGTATACATTGCTGACAGGTAGTACATTTGACAGCTTAACTGATATTTATAGAGGATAATTCTGTATGCTGTGTCCAGAAATTACTGCTTAACCCCACATTTAACAAAAGTGTGCTAACTCCTGGGTGAAATAATAATAATTCAGGTAAATAGTGAAAGCAGTTAAATAAGACTTTGTACAATTACTTCAGTTGATATTTCATAGAATAGTTCTATTATCATAGCCCTGGTATAGGCTGCATTGATTTGGTTCAGTCTGAGACCAGGGTAGTAAGTAAGAGCAGTAAGCCTTTGAGTGTCTTATGCTTCTACAGACTGGAAGATTTACACAGTTTGGAAAAATATCTATATAGTGCTCTAACAACTACATATTATAGGAGATTCTTCTGAATTAGATGGCTACCATGTGGCAAACAGATGTAAGATGAGTTTCTACACAGTTGAAAAGCATTCATTTCAATGATGAAATGCGCACAGCTCTAAATCTTTGTATCAGTAAGAAAAGGGGTGGTTTGGACTAGACAATCAAAAGACCAAGGTTGGTTTATGAGAGAAAAAGGTGCCTACTGCCTTTAATTCTACACATGCAAATTTTTTTTTTCAGAGAAGAAACATGTCAAGTAGCTTGCTGAGTAGATGATTTCCTTCTTCAACAGCACTTTATAAAAACAATCCAAAAGCGCATACAGAAAGGAATGCTACTCACTGCCAGCTAATAATTGTGGCCATAACAGTAGTTATGTTCTAATCACTAGAGTATATATAAAAGTAGCAAGAGAAAACCAACCTTTTTTTAATCAAAATTTTAAAAAATCAAAATATCTACAAAGTAGGAAGAACTTGAAATAAAATGAAATTACATAGGACAAGCATAATAGTAATTCAAAGAAGCCAAAAGTACTCATATGGATGAACACCAAGATAATCTTACCGTTTAGAAGACAGAAGTAGTTAAAAAAACTCTGTAAAGTATCACTTACAGGTTATTACTTACAAGCTCAAAAGAAAAAGACTACCAAAAAGTATTCAAAGTTCCAAAATATGCAAACAGATATTTAGTGGTACCTTCAGAAGAATGCACATGACCAAATATTCAGGGAATTTCAGTGAGATTCTAAAAGTTTCTATGATCACATTTGGTCATATATACTTGAAAATTGGCTCCAAGATTTTTTCAAACATATAAATAATCAATGGAAGCTATGTTATGTTTTCTCCATACAACTCACTAATATGTGTTTATTACACTATTACTGTTGAAACCATATAACATTAGATGACTGGTATAATTTTGAACACTAAAAAGCAGGACACAGTCAATCATCTACTTCCCTCCCACCCCCATGCTGAAACAAACTTGCTATCCTTTGAAAAGAGCTTTACAGTTTATTGTCTCTGAATAGTTTCAATGTAAAAGGTGATCAGTTTAAATAAGATTTTTTTCCCCTTCTTTCAGGGGCCTTGGAACAAAAAGCAGGATCACAGAAAATTATTTACAATTTAAGCACATAGCTTAGCTGCATGTATTAGGAATCTGAGTTAGCATGAGACATCTTAAGACTACTTTATAGCTAAGGTAGCTTGTTTTCTCTTGAATACTGCCTACACAGTTCATGTTGGTCAATCTGCTAACTTCTACATCTATAGTCTGCAAAAGTGTGTTGCCATAAGGCAAGGTGATATGTCTTTATTTCTTCCACCTTGCAAATGAAATTGAACACTGACATCAGCAAATAAGAACATTTGCTCTGCTTTGTAAAAGAAGCCATTTGTTCAAGAGCTTAACTGAGTAACTGTTAAAGGTCTATATTGTACAACAGTGCAATATTGTTAATACTATGATAGCATACAGATGTCACTATGTTGAAACAGAACAAATGTAAGACAGAAGTAATGAGATCTCCAGGACTTGAATAACATGAACAATATATATGACTGTTGAAGTAAAAAATAGAAGTGTCTGTAATAACATATGTATCTCAAAGAAATAAGGTAAAGTTATTAATAAATTGAAGTGCTAAGCCAGTACTTCCGGTCCTGTTCTCAGAGATTTCCAGCTGGCAAAAGCTCTGGAAGCGTGGGTTCTCTGGAACATAAGATGTTGATTTGAAATCCTGACTTTCTGGGCACATACTGAAATTTGCAAGTGAGCTCATTTATATTATTAAAAAAAAAAATCACAAGTTATTCAAACAAAAAGGACTTTCCCTTTTACTTTTGGCATATAATTCACAAAAAAATCATTTGAAGGTAATTTAATTCTATTCTAAAGCATAATGCTGAAACCTGAAAGAGTACAATTTCCTTGTATTTGGGATGTAGGATGTTATTTTCTACTTTTTAAAAATAGTTCAAAGAGCTCCTTTTCTAATTTTTTCCCCTTAAATATGAAACTAATTCTTCAGCTCAAAGAAATATTTAGATCAGCCTTTTACTGCTGAGGAAACAGAAGACAAGATCCAAAGCAAGCAATTCAGATTTTGGAAGCATTTTATGAAGTACATTCTGAACCACTTATGTAGTCTAGCTGAAATTTTTAAGCTTTGCTTTTTAGATAAACAAAATGAGAGCAGAAGAATTAATTTATGTTTAACATTTATGAGAACAAACTAATAAAATGAAAAATATGACACAGTAATGCAAGTGCTCACCATTTAACACAGAATTCTGAATTCCAGAGAGCTGTAGCTTTAGTCACACAACTGATAAGGTGCATCATATTATACTTTACCATTTCTGAGAAAAGTCAAGAGCATTTGTTTTCCATTTTGTTTTAAAGTTAGTGAATAGTAGCGTGATATTGTAGCAATTATGAGGAAAGCCCATTTGACAGATTTTTTTCCTTCCATCAAATAAAAAAAAAATAAATCCCTGAAAAATTTTGATTTTTGAGGGAAAAAACAATAAAGAATGAAAATCAGCTTATTCATAGGCTACCTGCAAATATGTAGCAATTCCAACTGCATTGAGTAGCTCATCAATTTCCTTTGGAATGCTCTGAATGTAAACAAGTAGAATGAAGCTCATCGTTATGAGAAATGTTCAGCATTTTTTGACTTAGTAAGTCAAGAAATATACAAAATATAATTTTCACCTATTATTAACACTTGTTTCCTGGGTAATCACTAACACCTAGTTCCTGCAACATATGTAGAGAGCAAAAAAACCTATGCAATACCATAAGCATTGTGTTAGACTAAAAAATATTGGATCTACACACATACTACTGGGCTTGGTTTCATTTTGGCATCTGTCTTCTACTGAAAAGTGCCTGAGATAAAGTATTGTGTGGGACAAAAACAATAAATGTGTACTCAGTGCATGGAGTTTCTCACTGACATGTTTTGTACCTTTGACCATCAGTGCTCAGCATCAAAGAATTAAAAAAAAAAACAACCCAGGATCAGAATACTCTCAGCAGATCAGTTTTGCTGTGACCTCTGTTAAAATACATATGATGAATCAAAAAAAGTACTAAAACAAATCAATTTTTTATAAGACTATCCTTTGTAACAGTTCTCCTTACTAGTCAAGTGTTTGCAATAAAATTAACCACAGTCAGACTTCAGTCAAAGTCTAAGAATTTGGAAAATAACTATATAAACTTGAATTATTTACATAGATATATATACACACACACACAATGAGATATAGTTTATTTAAGTTTAAACAGAAGATATTTTAACTCAGCAAAAATGTCTAAGTAGGATTTGAAATCCATAATGACCTTAATTACAGTTTCCTCTCTGACATTAAAGAAAAACATCAACAATAAAAACAATAATAACAAAACAATCCCCTACAATACTAGTGCTTTAAAATCATTCTTGGGTGGCCACTTGAAATAAAGCACAACAGAGTATGTTGCATTATCACCTTTACCATGTTTCTTTTCTTCTTCTCCCTGTCATAACAAACTGATCTGTATGGCTCCTGATAAATAATATTATTTAGGTTTCATTACAGATGCGAAACCAGATGTAAATCCCAACATAGACATTTTCCAGTAATAGTCAATCATGATTTTATCAGCCATCATCCAGGTCCATACTTCTGTTTGGACTACTCACTTGCATATTTATTCTTTAATGTGTACAAACTCTCCAGATAATGAGTAGCTCCAAGCTCAGATGGCCAGTCCCAATAAACAGAACTGTCATGGAGATTTGCTGTTATGTGTTGATAGACTCTAACTGGAGACAGAACACTTAGATTCTATCTGCTGATTGTCATAAATGCTCAGAACATTAATGGATCTCAAGCTCAGACATGTAAATCAGCATGGTCACAAATGTTATTGCCATATGAAAGAAAGCTCAAAAAGTATAAATGTTCAAAACCACAAAAAGATACTTTCATTGAAGTAATGGCTTTTTATACTATCATTTCATTATATTTTCTTTTGGGTGTTTGTGCTGCATCAGCTGTTTATCTGTGAGCACTCTGTTTGCATGAACACAGACAAATGCAAAACTCATAAACACAGACATTTGGTATTTTCCTTCCCTTGAATTGTTCTAGAAAAGATTGACTTAGCTTTCAGCATTCCATTCAACTGCAGCCCAAATACCAACAAGCCAGTCTGACTCATGCATGTGACAGTTATTCTCTAACACTCTCTTTGCCTCTCTGTTTGAACAACTCTATATATCCAATTTTCTTTTTTTTTTCACTTAAAAACATATTAAGAAAACAATCCCTGAAAAATGTTATTATATGGCATTGATGATTGATGAGGTTAATTGTTTGAGGCCTTTCTTGTCCAGTATTGATCTTCAGGAAAATTATTATATCCCAGTCAGCAGTACTTAACTGCTGCTCTATATTTTAATTTCACAGCATTTGTTCCAAGAAAGAGCTTAATTTTGAAGCAATGAATCGATGTGCTACATGAGCCTGAATAAATATAAAGAAATGATAAATTTAGAAACCTTAAAATTTTGCATTGACCTAGCGTAGCTGAGGTCCTTGAAAGTTATTTCTCATTGCGCGACTTAATACAGGTAGAAACTCATAAAAGTGTCCACCCTGCTTCTTTTAGGAGTAATGGGATGCAAAATTCCTTGTTATGAGCCTAGAAGAAACCTTTTCTGATAGTGTAATGCACTATATATGTGCTACATAGATAAAAAGGAAAAACATAAAACTAATATGCTTTTTAGTCACAATTCTGAAATCAGGCCTCCCAGAGGTATGCTACAGTGCAATTTTATGCAGATGGTACATTCCTACTTTTCCTTTGCATAATCATAATGAAAAATTTAATAAACCATTAATCCATTACTATTTATAACCTATTCCTATTTATAAGACTGCCATTTCCATGGCAAAAAGATAAAAAATCTTAGCAAATAAGATTTGTGACTGTGGTCTTAGAAAATTCATATGATTTTCAAAACCCCAGTTTCTCTACACAAAGTAAGCAGCAAACAAGATCACAGTGGAAAATTAATGTGACAGATTTTTGCAATTATGCTATGAAAGCACTTATTTAAACTAACATATAAATTATTTAAGTATGTCTGAATGAAATCCCTGAAAGTCTGTCATCTTTTGAAGATTAAAAAGGTTTATTTTTACCCTTCTGCCAGGGTAAAAAGAAGCTAACTAATAAGGGCATTTAATTCTGCATATCATGAAAAAGAAAGGTGCTTTTCTTTCTATGGCTAGTCTTGGTCACATCTCATGCTATTCTGCAATGTTATTTGTGCTTTGACACTCATGTTTGGGCAGATGATAAATACATATAAACTCCATAGGAACTGCTGGGACATTTCTGGTTAGGAGAATATACTGATAACTGATGATGTAAATGATCAATAATGAGAACAATCTACATGAGAAATTGAAGGTTCAAGGTAGCATCTTGTCCTCATGTCTCCAGACTCTCCTATGTGTCAGGGGAAATTGTTAGCACTGGCAGTTGTCTTCTGGAGCAGTCCCTTGAGAAATTAAAGACTAAATATTCCCACAGCTTCAATTTGGTTACTGTTAACATCCTAATCAAACAAAATTAGGTAGTTCTTTCTTTATAGACTTGAGGTACAGTAATTAAATAGGTCCATACTACAGAATCAATTTTTCAAGCCTAGAAATTGAATTCAGTCATTGTGAACATTTAGACCTGAGTAAACACATCATATTTAGAAAGTTTCTATATGCTGTACCGATCTGTTACCAAAAGCTACAGAATGTTACAATATTTACATGAATTAATAGTATATTTCAACAGAATGTTCCGTTTAAAAAAAAAAGAATATTTGGCTTTCAAGACACTGACTAATCGTGGATCCGAAATGTGAGATTTCTTTTGGTTTATATCAAACTAATGCTGCAGCAGGATACATCTTAGCACAAGAATATTTTTTGGAATCTGCTCAGATTGCATATCCAGTTTTGAGAGAGACTGTTTTTCATTCTGCCCTATTATACAACACTTCTTTTTGCCTGGCATTTCACAGGCATTCCCATCCTTTGCATTTACTTTACTTCAATTCCTCAATGCTGAGGCTGCAAAAACATGAGCCAGCAGCCTCACAGAGCTTTTCATGGAAATCTGCCATTCTAAACTAGCACCTAACTCCACTTTATTTTTCACTCAAGGAAGCTTAAAACTCAGAGATTAATTTAAATATTTATGCCAATAAAGAAACAGATGAAAAGTATAATAATAAAAGAAGAAAATGAAAACAATGTAAGACATTACTGAATTAGCTCTTCTTGGGAAAGCTCTGATGTTCTTTGCTTGCCAGTCACCAGTGCCAACTCATCCTTCAAATCCTGGATCTCCTTTTTCAGCTGGATAATCATCTACAAACAGCAAGACATAAACCAAGCATCACCAACAAATTAATAGCTTGTTTATGATTTTTTCAGTAGAAGGTCTAGTTTAGGTAAATATACTTTAGTTTTCTCTTTTTTTAAACAAGATGTCTTTTCTAAAAACTGTCAAAATACCTTAAATACACCAAGCATTTTTTTCCCTTTATTTCCATTTAAAAACCCAAGAAAAGTCTTCCAAATTCAGTAAATTCTTGTGTTAGAAGACTTGGCTGTACAGAAAGAGCTCAAAAGATATTTTGCAAAAGAGAAATATTATTTGACATAGGAATAAAAAGACTTTTTCTGACTCATTCATTTTGCCTCTTAATAATGAAAACACATTTAAGAACTGACACCTTTGTTAGAGTAAGGACAACTATACAACAAAAGCAATTTTTTTTTCTTTCTCTTATAGAAGCAGAAATTTCCAAGCAATATCATAATTTTAATCTTACCTTTTTTTCTTTTTCATGTGACATTTTGCTATTATTAAAATTATTGCATGCTATACTTGTAGGATGCATCAGTTGCTAAGAACAAACTGATGGCAGGAAGCAACATAATGAAATTAAATGGTATTAATGAATAGTAATGTGATAACATTACATGGAAAACTTAACTAGATTTTTAAATTCTAGGAAGTCATTGTCAGAATCTGTACTTTGGGAATAAATGTCTGTATAAAACCAAATTTTACTAATCACTAAATTCTCAAAGCCAAATTCTACAAAGCAGAGTAATATGCATATACCTAAGTCCAAGACACGAATGAGTGCATTCTTGGACACTAAATGGTTGATTATTTAATGAAGTCTCTCTTTATATGGCTCAAATGTATCAGTAGGCCAGTGCTATTTTTAGGTGGATTTGCATACACTGATTCCATGTGCAAAATAACTTTCCAAGAGAAGAATGTTTTTAAGGGAAATTAATCATTTTGATTGCATGCACTTTCCAGTAACGAGATTGTTGAAATCAATGACACATATTTTTGCTGGATGTTAAAACTCTTTCAAACATTTCTATTTCTTTTAATGGTTAATCATAACTTCCTAAGATTTTACTTTGAAAACTCAATTATTTTAAATGTGCATATGATTACTTCTTTTAACTCTAAACCTACAGTGTATAGGGTTGTTCTTAGAATAAAGTATGAAAGTCTAAAATATTTTATTTAATAGCCTATTAAAATTATGACTGTTAATTAGAGAAGCTGCAAGAACACTTAGAGAATGTTGCAGGCCAAACGTTTTACCCTAATTTTACGTTGCCCCATTTTGGTGCCACACTCTGATATAGTTTGTGTCAGCTGGTGAGTCAAGAAAATTAAAACAGCTGAATCACAGTAAGATCTCTGTTCAATGTTCAAATATATTAGGATGATTAACTTCAATCTCACAACAACAGAAATCCCAATTTCAGGATATGGATAGAAGATTCATTTTCAAGTCTTATTAAGACAAACAAAAATCTACAGAAGGCAAATAACTTCATTTCTATTTTTACATGAACACCAGAAGAGATGAGGTTTAATTCAAGACCTCAATTTTCAATTTAAATTATTTCCTTTAGCCATGAGTGAGAGAGGTTCAAAGACGAATCACTTAAAAGTATAACAGGTACAAATTCATTTTCTCATTAAGATAAAAAGTCAGGAATTCTACATTATGAAGAATGAAGTTTACACAATAATCTGACTTAACTCACATCCACCAAGAGGTATTGTGAACACCTTTTATAAAGCATGCATTCGACTCACAGATGATAGATACTGACAATAAATTGTGTTTTGATTTTTCATAAAATTAATGTTATTTTATTAGAATAAAATTTAATTTTTATGGAAAAGATCTTAAGTCCAGCACTTTGAATAATAGAGTTGCACCCTGGGAATACACTTAAGATGGGCAACAAATTCCACAATGAGCACAGGGCCATATAAATTCAAGGTACTTGTGTTCCCCTGCTTTTTCCACAAGAGGGGATGGTTTTCTAACTCTCATGTGTCCACTTTTGCTTTACTTGCTAAATGATCCTGCAGAGCAAGACATACCAAACTTGTGGAGTATAGCTCCACAGGATGTAGTAAATGTTCAGGAGCCTGCATATGCTTTACCTCAATCAAAGCTTTCTGTGGCCATGGAAGAAATGCTTTGCATGATTTGCTACTAGAAAGTCTATGTATAAAAGAAAAGAAAACAGACAGATAGAAATTAAGAAGTTGTGCAATGCTTATTGGGGGTTTTTTGCCTTTTTTTTTAACTCTGTGATACTATTGCTATTAGAAATTGCAAGGAAAAATAAAATAAATAATAATAATGACAAAGGAAACCAGCTGAAAACTTGACAAGGATCTTCTATTCCCTTTGAAAGTCAAGAAGAAGAGACAAGAAAAAATAAAAGTACAATTATTAACAATAACAGAAATATGTTAATTACTATCAAGTAACAATGAATAAAATCATCAGCTACATAATTAGCCATTTCTGTCTCCTTTGCTTGTTTCCCTCTTTTTTTTTTTCTTAATGGTAACTTCACAAAGTTCTTTGTTCCTATCTAAAATGTTCCTTGAATCAATTTCAATGAAGGGCTTGGTACATTTCTCAGCTTTTTAATACACAAATTGTTTCAGCGAAATTGTGTGCCTTCATCAAATGATTAGCAATCTTGGTATGCTCTTAGAGTTTTAGAACCATCCAATGGTCTGTGACTATGATTTAGGAATTATCACACTAAAGAAACAACACTAAGATGATAATGAAAGTGACCATTTCTCCTCAGATGCTCTAAGAGTTGAGAAAGCCTTTGATTTGATAAAGATCCACTTAATTATAATTGTGTCCAAAAGAAAAAAAGTGTCCAAAGAAAAAATTTAATGGCACTTTTCAGTATAAAATCCCCAACATCAATTTGAATGCTATTGATTAACAAAACTTAAGCCAGGCAATCTCCTTCCCTCTGTGCCCAGACAGTTCTCACCAATCTGGGGTCAATTTCTTCATTAAGAACTGCTTCATTCTTAATAAGAGCAACTCGCTGTGCAAATCTGCAGGTTGATATAGATTCCTGGAAGAAAAATTTTAAAAAATGAGAGAGAAGAGAGAATTCCAATTACCTTTGCACCAGGTAAGTAGCCAGACTGCTAACGAAGCCATTAAACTACATTTCCATTTTTTGAGGATGTTACAGAAATATTCTACCATTTTCTATTCCAAAATCACAATACTGAAGGGAAATTAGGTTAGTATATTAATGACAGGAGCACATAAAACTGTTAAATCATAGGACATATTTTACTGATACAGTTTATCCCCTGAACAACTGTGTTTCAGGTAAGTCCCCAGCTGGAACTACAGGATAACAAAGCCATGCTACACAGAAGGCAATAACCTTTGAATGATGAGAAAAAGAGAAAACTAATAAAGTTGTGTTTTTGTTGTTGTCATTTTGGTTTTGGTTTGTTGGTTGGTTTTTTGGTGAAAAAGGGACTAGGCAATTTAGGTAAAAGAAGCTGGGGAAAAAAATGGAGGGAAGAATAGTGGAAATCCAGGACAACTGAGAAACAAGCTAGGAGACTTGAAACTGGGAGGCATACAAGGGAACTATGATACCAGATAAAAACTTGTCAGATGAGCTAAGACAGGGATCCACAGGACTGAAAGGCAGAAAAAAAAAAGATACGAGACTGAGTTGGTTGGGGAAACTCTGTGACAGCCATTGTGTATTCCCATCTAGCAAACAGAGAGAAATCAAAGATGCTGATAACTATTGTTCTCACATTCTAGATCAGCTGATACTTAAATGCCAGACCCTGTTATAAGACAGACATATTTAATGAAAAAAACCTCAGCACCTGCATCAAAGTTCAGTCAAGTAATAAAACACAGAATTAAATCTTAAAAATAAATCTTAGAAATTCAAATGATCCTTGAGGATGATAAACCCTTATGGGATGTGGCAGCCTGCATTTAAAAGAGAATTTGTTAGCCCCTAAATTAATTCACTACTGTAACAGAATCGATTTTCAGAACAGAAGTAATTCTGCAGTTTTCAGTCTTCCAGTATAGGAAAACACCAGTTTAAATATTATGTTCATACACCTTTTTCTACACAACTTCTGTCCCTTTAAGTGCTTGGAGGTTTCGGTTTGGAACGTTGAATAAGGGTTACACGAGGAAAGATGATTCTTGCTAAAGACACAGGATACACACAGAGAAAGGAAGGCCTTACAATGAATAGAGTTTCACAGTGTATTAGTTGGGCTCTATATCTGTCTCTGCTGCTCCTTTGCAATGATGATGAGCCAATGTGATTTTAATTAAATCCTATATGTATAGTAAGTACAGTTATATGTACAGTACACATACATATATTTCCATTAGATCTCTTTGCCCCATTTAGTGTGCAGCACATGTTAAATTAATGAGTAGGTATGTTCTAAATGCTAGCTTACAATTTGCTTATTCCATGCCATCAAAATGGTAATCAAGGCAGACATCTAATTTCCTAATAATTTTTGTATCATGCTTATCATCACAACACCTCAGGGCTTTACAAGGATTAATCAATTAACGTTTTCTGCAAGTGTGTGGAATGATTATACTTAACAGAATAGAAACTGAAGTCAAAAGTATCAAAAAATCATACTCAATTGTTGTAATTTTATGATCTGCTGTTCAAAATAGCTTCCATTCTGCTTCAGCTACTGGTATATTGAATAATGTATCTACAAATCAGAATCAACATCTTCATCCAAGCACACCAAAAAAATTTAATGTAGTGACTTAAGAAATTTGGTAGAAGTAGGAATATAATCCAGTTCTATAGGATAATAATCTATTTGTCCTTTTCATACGAGTACCCTTTCTTACTCTGAATTTTCTGCTTCATTACTTTCATTACAAGAAGCAACACCAGGTCCTTCAGAAAGTGGCTTTTATTATACAACTTCAATTCATACTGCAGATAGTTCTATCTTGTGCATTGTTTGTGAGTGAAATGAACTACCAATGGAAAAAACCAACCAACATGCGACCCTAACATAGCTATAGATAATGACTCATGCACCTATTCTAATTCTGACATTTTCTGATTAGCAACTTATAATCTTTTTATATTATTTGGACATATTAGCTTATCATCCTCCTTTATTATTTGGACATTCCAAATTTTGGGGATCAAGGAAGGGATTTTGTTGTTTTGTTGGGTTTTTTGTTCGTTTGGTTTTTGTTTGGCTTGTTGTTGGGTTTTGTTTTGTTTTTTGAGGTTTTTGTTCCATTTTATTTTATTTTTGGGAGGACCAAAGAATAAGATCTGTGATGTAAATAGTATATATTAAAGCAAGAACATGAAAATTTTAATAGCTTGTTCTGGATAATTGTTTGACCTAAATATTTCCAAAATAGAAATCTAGAAAACAATGCGAGATACACCTGATGAATTCATATATGAAAGGCTTCTGATCTCACCGAGTTTAAAATAAAATTAGCAAACTTCCCCAAGTTTCTCTGTAACCAGACAATATGTTTGCATAACTACATTAGCAAGTCTGAGCAATATGTCTTCATTTAACAGCAAAGTCCACTTTTCTAAAGGAAAGGTCTATAACTAAATGAAATACGGTTTGAGTATAATATTTTCCAATGTACTTCAGAAAACAGTCTTAGACTAAATAGTTTTTCTTTTCTTATTTAGTCATATTAGAATGCTTTTATGTTAGGAAAATCAGGAAATAAACTGATTATAATTGGCTTTGAGCAGTGTTCTATTTACTCACATTGCTACATGTTCTAGAATAAAATAGACTAGACTATTTCAGTTGGAAGGGACCTACAATGATCAGCTTATCCAACTGCCTGACCAAGTTAAAGCACATTGTTAAGGGCATTGTCCAAACACCTCTTAAATGCTGACAAGCTTGGGACACCAACCACCTCTCCAGCCTGGTCCAGTATTTAACAATTCTCTCAAATAAATGCTTCCTAATGTCCAGACTGAACCTCCCCGGGCATATCTTTGAACCATACTCACACAATCCATCCCTGGACACCAGGAAGAAGAGCTCAACACCTCCCTCTCCACTTTCCTTCCTCAGGGAGATGCAGAGAGGAATGAGGCCACCCTCAGCTTTCTTTGCTCCAAACTAGACAAGCCCAAATTCCTCAGCTGCTCCTCACAGGTCATTTTTCCAGACTTTAGCCAGCTTTGTTGCCCTTCTCTGGCTGCACTCAAGGACCTTCACATCCTTCTTAACCTGTGGGGCTCAGAACTGCACACAGTGCTCAAGGTGAGAACAGCAGACAGCAGGATAATCACCTATTTAGAGCTGCTGGTTGTGCTGTTTCATGTGTCCCAGCATGTGGAGCCCTCTTAAGTGCCAGGGCTGCTCCTCTGACCAGCACCCCTGGATCCATTTCTGCAGGGCTACTTTCCATCCATTGGTCTCTCAAACTATGTTTGTATTGGACATTACTCCAATATAAACACAGAACTCGTTAAATTTCATCCCAATAATCACAGCCTAATGCTCCAATATATCTAGATCCATCTGCCAGGCCTTCTGTCTCTCAAGAGAGTCAACAGCATCTCCCAGTTTGGCATCATCAGCAAACATGCTAGCGGGCAATTCAACTCCTGCTTCCAGATCATTGATGAATGAATTGAACAGAACTGGCCCTGGAACAGATCCTTGAATAATATCATTGCTGACCAATCTCCAGACAGATGTAGCCCCACTGCATCTGTCTGGAGGCCTTTGATAAAAACTACAGACCTTTGATAAAAACTACAGATCTATTTGTAAAAAAGAGAAAACATCACTACACATAATTCCAGTTCAGGAAATCGGTGACAGGATACAAAACATTTGAAACATTTCCATAAATCCCAAACTACCCTCCCAATTCCCTTTCTTTCTGAGTGAATACTCCATTTGTCTACCACAATCTATAAAATGGACTCCAAAGAAGTCTAACAGAAGTTCTGCCAAGGTTTTAAGTGGAAATGCATTTTTATAACTCAAAAATTTATTCACCAGGAAATCAGTAAATTGAAAAAAAATGTAGCTCATCACTAGGTGCAAGTAATTTCCCAACTGCTCCTTGACTTGAGATTACTTAGAGAAAAGCACATTTTTCTAAAGGATTTGTTTCTATCCTAAAGCAATTTTCATCGATTATCTATTTCTATTCCAAATTATCTCCTAGAAACAAAATTAAAATATCCTTTCAAAAAGATAAGAATAAAAGCTTACACACTTGAATTTTAATCTATACTAAAAATCAAAAGAATAGGATCTAGAGAGAAGTGACAAGATTTTTGTTCAAGATAGAAATAACATACATCTATGTTTCTTTTGTCCATAGCAAGCATTGCTATCATGGTAGTCATGCAGTTTCCTCCCAGGCTGTCTCTTAGCACTGAGGTCATCATAGAGTTTCGGTAAGGAATGTGGGACCGGTTTTTCTCTGCAAGGGCAATTATTACCTGAAACAATAGCAAAAATAAAATACTTAAATTTATATGTCTCTTAATGTTTGACGTATAAAGAACATATCCAACATATAAAACATATAAAGAACAAGTCCAAATGTGCTCAAGAACTTTTGACACAACAAAACTGGGATGCTTATGCACTCCACTGTTAGCTGCAAACCCACTGGCTTTATTGAAAGAATTCCAAGTTAAAATTCAGTATGTTTATATGTCTTTGTAGGAGCTGGACCTGAAAGACCAAATACATTAAATTTTATCATGCCCTAGCCTTCCAGTCTCTCAGCAACATGGAAACTGAACATGATAAACTCAAACCCACAGGTTTTCCTAAGACACAGGAACTTAATGAAAATCTTCCTCATACTTTTTTGGTCATAACTACAAAATATGTATAGTATTAAAGTAAAAACTTCCTCAATATTTGCTAAAGCATGCTTTAAAAATGACACATTCTTAAAACATGCACTTTGTACGTGGGCCAATATATTCATTTCTGAGAAAATGTCTTGGAAAGCAAAGCACAAATAAAAGGGTGCATGATTACAATGTACTGCTGGAAAGAAATGATTCAGTTTAGAATATGTATGCCTTGGCCAGAAAGGAAATTGTACACCTACTATTCTCAGTTTCCCTCCTCAGCTGTTTACATTATGGACCTAATTATTAAATAAAAAGCTAGATTACCCCACGATGTCCTGTGATATAAAAGATGTGAACTGTTATCTGGCCAAGCACGATATTGAAAATCTTCAGCTATATGAGTTGTGCAAGCTCTCCTAAATGATCAGGAGTTGTTTTTTCTTTAATAAATGTTACATATTGGTGTATATTTTGTTTACACTACATTAAAAGAATGCTATTTTAGAAAATTTAGTAGTGACATATTTGTGGCATTAGTTTCTCTAAATGGTCTTCACAAAGTTAAAGCTTTAAGTCTTACACTGGCAGCCCTGAGAAACACAAATGCATAATAAGAAAATTACTGTCTTGTAAAGGAATCTAGAAACCCCTTCCTGGATCAAGGGTTTCAAATCTCATATGTTACTACTTGTTATATAGAAACACATTAAAGCTTTGTAACTTTATAATATTGTGTAGAAATTTCATAGTAGTTCAGCACATACATTAATAAGCACATTCTCAGCCTCTGCCACACAGAGACCATAAATGGAATAGACAAGATGAGAAAAGAGCCAGAGAGAAGATATGTTATTTCCATTAAAAATGGGAACATTGTTACAGGGAAGTTCATTTTTTCTGAAGTCCATGCAGGAAGTCTGCAGCCCAGTTAGAATCTGAACCCTCCCACACTAACGCTGGAAAGCTGTGACCAGCTATCATGATGCAGAACCCATTGCACTGTCACGTGACAGTCTCATAACACAAATTATTTTAGTCTAAAGTCCCATTAGTAAAACTTCATCTACATAGATCTTCACAATCCAGTCAAGTAATCTGGAATAGAAAGAGGAGACTCCTGAGTACTTTGACAAAGTGACAAAGACCACCTGTACAGAAGCTGAACCTGGATTCTCTAAGAGGCACCAAATGTGAAAGTCAGAAAATTGTCTCATTTAAGAAGGTGTTATTATCCTTTAGATATAAAAAGTTTTTTTTTTAATAGCTGTAATTTTATGCTTAATAATGTCACTAAAGCAGAAATCTTCATTTTGAGTGGGTCAGATAAACCACCTCAAGCCCTAGTAGCTGTCAGAACTCTTCTCACATTTTGTAAAATTGTATCCTATATGAAACAGAGCAGATACAGTCACTCACAAATAACCCCACTGACACATGTGGAAACACTGCTAGCGCAACAGAAAGTGCAAGACTCGCAAGTGAATATGACATGATCTGAAGTGCGCCCAAGAGTCCCTGTTTCCATCCACATCCTTTGTGCAAGGAGCAGATTTGTACCAGGATCTCATGCCATCCTGTTCTTAGAGAATCCTCAAGAGATGGGCATTTTGGCATGCATCACTTGCAGAAACAGCTGTCAGGTACACCTCTATCTTGCTGTTTAGTGTATCACATGCTCTGAAGCCATATTCCTGCTTCAGAGGTCTTATTTTTGTTTCCCATCCTACTTCCCATTTCTGGTAGAGTTTAGAAGCTTAAACTGTGGTCTTTGCAGAAAAAAAACCAACCAACAAACAAAACAAAAAACCCCAAGCAAACAAACAAACACACAAACTATAAAAAAACCCCTTTGGTAAATTTGGGAAGCAACCATCCATTAATGGATAAAAATCTTTCAACATTCTGTAAAAGGAACATGTGTTAAAAGAGGGTTAACAAACACATTCATTAAAGCAATGAGAACACAGTAACCTGGGGGTTTTTTTTTGGGAAATAATTCCATTATAGTGTCAAATCACATGGCAGTACAACTTAATTTGCAACTCTAAATCTGGTCCAGGATCTTCTATATTTCTATCTTAAGGGAATATCTACATATGCACAGTTACATTGCAGTTGTAATTCCAGAATGCACTACTACATCTCTCAGACAAAAAAAGCTACCCAGATATAGTAATAAGTACTTCCAAATTCCTGCTATCATTTCAGATCAGCTACAAAGAACTATCTTCATTTTTCTCTAGATGTTGAGGCTGCTTGGAGTTAAGGTTTAGTGGATTTATTTGAAGACTTTTTTTAACATGCTGCTGATATTTAACAAGTAGATCAAGCATGGTAACACAGAACTGTGTTCTTATTGTCATCTTGATAAAAATAATTTAATATGACTATTTTACCGTGAAAAGTATTTCAAAATGGCATAAATCAACACTAGACCACCAGTAGATAGCTAAAGACTTGAGAATTTTAATAAGAAATTAAAATTTTGAAGCATTTGTGCACTTTAATATATTATTCACTGCAAGTTCAGGATTGAATGGTTAAATTCCCAATTATTTGGGGGAAAAAAGACATTTTTTTATTGTCTTTGGTGGTCTTTTATTCAATATTAGAAAACATTTCTATTAATACACAATCCCAGACAGAATATGACATGCCTATTTCCAACAGTACTTCTCTAAAATAGGAATTAAAATTTCCATGAAAAAATAATATCTTTCCCTGCTAAATACATAAAAATCATACAATAAATAAGAAGGGATCCTGAATATAATTTGTATTATTCTGAAGACATCCATTTTAGAGTCACTGATACTCATCACTTCCCTTGAGTACAATTTAAATACAGACATTATTCTTGAAGGTAAAATTTAAACAAATAAGGGGCATGAAAAAAATCTAGTGCGATAGTAAATGACTGACTGCCACCTGCTGTACCTTAAGCTTCTTCTTTTGACAGATGAAATATCTCTGACTATAAATTAAAGGAAATCCAAGAGATTTGTTCTTGTTAACAGAAAAACACTTAAAACTGAAAAATATTCTCCCCTGCAAGTAGAACTGTTATATTTCCTAATCATTATTTTAAGGAATTTTCACTTATACACACCAACAAAATTTTCAGGTTTAATGATGATCTCCTCAACTGCATATTTTACTAAATAGCACATGTACTATAATGTAACTCAAAAAGTACAGATTTGAATTTTAGAGTTAAGCCTTTTTTCTTCTCCGTATCCTCCTTAATTGTCCCCCTAAATGACAGCCGCACTGACCCGCTATATTTCTACATAAAAATTTTTAAAGCCTTAGGAGAAAGTACTGTATTGTCCATTGGAATTCCCAAAATAATTAATTTCTAGCAACAGGAACAGTGCATGCTGTAACTGTGTAAGCAATATTAAATATTTGGTTTTAGGAAGAAATTAATTTCTCTTCCGGGTGTGGGATCTGAAATGGACACTTGTAAATCATCAGTGATTGCTTAATAGCGCAGCATTCACAAAAGAGATTTCATTCATTGCCAAGTGTTTCTTACTCTAATTTGGTAAGCATCATAAACATGCACTCATATAAAACGTCATGGTAGGTCAAAGAGATATATATTAAAGCCTTAATTTTTTAAAAATAGTATTTAAATAATTATTTCAATAATTAACTTAATAATGATATAATTATCGCAAAACATATTAATCATAATAATAATCACCATAATTAACCAAACCTTTTTACTAGAAATCTTTATCTCCAAAGTTTCCTTTCACTGCTGCTGTCTGAAGTATTTTTTTAATTAATGAGGTTGGTTAGGAGCAAACTATTTGCTCAATATTTGCCTTTTCCAAAGAAGAAAACCAAAAAGCAACAGTGAAAGAAGAATAAGGATTTTAGTACACCTTATTAAGACGGTGAATATTTTTAGTAACAACTGCTGAATGACAAAGCTTTGTGGAGATTAATAATAACTAAAACAACAATAACAATATTTTATTCATTTATTATTATACTACTTCTATGAATACTATTGGTATAAATCCAGTTACGGTAGCCAATCCATAAACACATTACCAATGATATCTTCTGCCTTAAAAAGATCATATTGTAGAGGCATAAAACAACACACGAGGGAAGAGCCCAATAATTTACCATATTACAATGCTTGAACCAAATAAAGCCCAAACACTTTCTTTTCAGTGATACATTCTGATCCCAGCTGTGGAAGGGGAAGAAGATTATGCAGAACATTTTTAGGAGAAATATAGCTCAAATCTTGTAAATATCTTTAGTATTTCAAAGAAAACAAAAAAACTATTTTGGAAACACTACCCTGTATACCAACTATAATCCTACTGCTTAATTGTTAAGTTTGTTCTAAATTAAAATATTTTATTTTAAAGGAAGACATATCAATTCAATGTTAAAAAATCCCCTGCAATAAATAGCCTAAGACTAAGCAAATATTGCAATAAAGTTTTCCAAAACATTGCTCATTGTCAAACAGGATTTTAGTAAAGGTAGAAATGTTTTACTCTTTTTCAATTTTACCTGCTCCAAATAATGTAATGACAGGTTGATATATTTGGCTTCTGTCAGTAAGTGGCCTCCAATTCCACTCTTTGCAACACGTTCTGATCCAGCAAGATCTACTAAATGCAACTTGGAGCGCCGGATAGTTGCAGATCCAGGTTCCTTGCTGGAGATGTGAATCGTGAAAATGCAGTGAGACCGGCTTGAGGCTTGATTCATTGGTGTCTACAATGACAGGAAAAAAAAACCTCTCAATGTTCAGTAGATAAATAAATTCAGCTCTTTATAGCTCAGTAATCTGGCAACCAAAATAATCTATCCAAATTTTTAGCTATTGGACCAGTAATGAACATGCAAAAAGAACCCAAAAGGATTTACCTGACTTTTGTATTCTGGAAAAATACTTGGATAACTTTAATCTGGACAAATTGTACTGTAAGCAATTAAGGTTGGTCCAAAATACTCTAACATCAGCAAAACAAGCGGTTTTACTACACGAGGAATACTAGAAAAGGGCAGCTTGACTGGAGGAAAAGTTACGGAATGTTGATTTCTGAGAACTTAATAATTTCCCCATTGGTACATAATTTTTTTTTTAATGATAGGTAGCTACCAGTGTAACAAGGACTAGGACTTCTATAAGGCCTTATACTTCTGAATTATTACTTTTATTAAAAAAATTCTGCTTGGCAAAATCAATGTCAGACTTTTAGGTGGCATGATAGAGTTTTCATAAAATATTTGGCTTTAAATATATTTTTTTGGGAATAACTACAGCCACACTTCCTTAATTTAAAACACAGAAAGTCTTGGTCAATTTTTAGAAATGTGCAGTCTTAGTATCACTTCAGAGGTTTTCTCAATATATTTGAAATGTAGAACTAAAAGTTTTAAACAGCTCTCAGTTATTTAACTCTAGATTTTAATTACTATATGCCATCACATTTGCATTTTTATTAAAAAAACATATAAAATACTTTTAAACATTGAAAGCACCTTTTGTTTACTTTTTTCAAGGTATTGTTAGAAACTTAAATCTAAAATTACTTTACATAATCCTCATTTCATAAATAGCTAAAGCTTGAGATAATATATGGAGATTAAAGGTTTAACATACAGATAGTATTTTTATTCATAAACTATAACAAGTATGACTACATTGTTCTCAGGACATAAATGCTGACCCTGCAAAAAAAACCAGAGTAGTAAAAGAATAAATCAATATTATTGAGTCAGCAACTAAATCTATATTTATTTATAGCTGCTGAAAAAAATAATAGAAACATCCCGGTTATACTGTCTACATTAATCTCTGGTCTCTACTTTATTCATTCTGCAGTAATTGTTTTATGTAGCCCTATCCTGTGATTCAGACCAGATATATAAACATATTGTCTTTTTTATTTACATAATCTGCTTTAGCATGCAACACTGCAGATGTTAAAAGGGCCTTGCAGGTACTGAAGATGTTGTCTTAGAGATACAGAAAGGACAGCTCTTAACAAAAAGGCTACAAGTGAATTGTCCTTTCACAGGAATAATATGGGCCATTTGGTTCAATTATCTCCACTTCAAGTTCCCTTTTTTTTTTTAAGTCTTAATAGTGCCAGCACAATAAAATGGCTTTTGGGAACAGATCCAGCTTAAAAAGAAGAAAAAAATAAAAGAGAGCAAACCATATATATTTAACCTAGATAATTTTCTTGATATAGCCACAGCACAGCTATAGAAAACAACTGTGCAGGATACCTGAAAATGGCAGCATACTGGATGCAAACAAGTAGGTAGTGTGCAGAAACAACATATACGTGTAGCCTTTGGTGAAAATTCTGTAAGGAAATTTCAGCCCTGGCAGTATTTTCTTTTGGGCTGCTTTACCTAATACAGGCAAGCTCAGAGGGAGAGGGAAAAGAATTTTCTTTATTAGTTCATAAAGATGAAGAATTTTAGAATTCATAATCCTGTGAAATGAGCATCAGAGTGCAGTTACATGCTATGCTGTCCTCAGAGGTGATGCTGGGCAAATGAAGAGGAAGTGAGTTGTAGTGTTAGAATGAAAATAAACAGGCTGAGGGAAAGGTGTCAAGCAAGAAAGCATTCCCAAACTTACTTAAAATGCAGTTAGACTAAGAATAAGTTATATGCTGTGAAAATGTACTTCATTCAGCAATTCTGATTCCATGAATAATCAGAGCCAGCTTCACTTATTTGACTGGGACACCTGTGACTTTTTTATTTGCAGCAGGACTGGATTTTTTTTCCAGCTAAAAATCCACAACAGAATTAATAATTAAGTACATTCTCCTTGACAGAACTGATATTTAGGGACATTTTGCACTACAGAGATAGCATCAGTCACAGTATAATGCAGAAAAGTCTAAGCCAGATCAAGTATCAGTACAGGTGGAAGCACAAAGCAAATGTTGCTATAACAGAAGCTGAAGAAATCATCATACTTCTGAATAAGCATTGTTAAGCAAATGTGAGATTCACACTAAAGCAAAACCTTGTCTATTTCAAAAAGGGCTCTTAGTCACACCCATTTAATGTCAACAGAGGCAAAAAAAAATTCAAATCCTAAAAGAACATAATTTCAGGACTCTGAGTTCCAAAAAGCACATGGCAATATTTGTTCTACAAGGTTTTTATTGTCTATTCTGATACACTAGCCACAACTTTATTTTGAGTGTTCCATGTAGATTTGGCTGAACTAGTCATTAGAAACTCCATTGATTTTCTCTCCACAGCTTTTTTTTTCTCATGTAAATGGAAAAAAATTAATGAAGCTGGTTTGGAAGTCATTGGCTAGAATCCCAAACTGGTATTTTTGTGAAGTCCTTCTTCAGAGTAGAACCATGGCTTAATCAAGACACCAAAACTCCTTTCTGCAGTATGATACTCTTTGCTTTGGAGTTCCCATATACAGGAAGCTCTGTTAGAACTCTTGCAGAAAGCATACAGCAATAAAAATTTAAACTGTTAAATGGGATGCGACCATGAAATGTTAATTTCATTATCGCCCCACTCTTAGCTACTTTTACCACACAAGTAGATGCACAGCACAGAAGAGAAATGATGATGTGTTGGCATCTCTAGTCCAAGAACAAGCCTTTTACTATTTGGTTGTTATCTTATACAACTTCTGAGTATCAAATTCATCTGTTTAGAAAGTTTGAAAACAAATAACATTTTCTGGACAGTGTCTCAGCGCCTACTAAAATGTTCCTTTGGTGGTTTTCAGAGTTCATTTTGGCTTTGTTAGTAGTATTCAAACCATATGTATATGAAATCATCCTAACACTGATTTGATGTGATGAAGGAAAAAAAAGAGAAAGAGGGGAGTGGCCTGGTTCTCAGCAGATGGTTGCTATTGTGAGAGCTATATATAGAACAACTGATGAGCAGCAGTTACTTACAAAGAATAATTTTTTCCAGGAATTCTGTTACATCATAAACCACATAAGCAGACTTCAGATGCTTTGTGATATCACGTGAACACTACAAAGGACTTAATGCCAGTTCATCTATTGGTGCCCATTTGTAGCTTGGCAAAGGACAAATTCAGTAATATTGACTTGGCAAAGCATCAACACTTCTTTTGATCATGGAAAATACGTACAAGGTGTATTTCAAGCCATACAAGCCAGTCTTGGTTTTTTTTCCAGGATGACAATATACCCGTGCTGAAATTAAATAAATTGGATAGAAGCTTTGTGACTTTAACTGCTACTTCTATTTGTACAATGGTTGCAAGAAGATGTCTTCTACTCAAATGAGAATCTACATCACAGTCATACTGGAAGAAACTTCTGAGTTGGATATTTCTGTCAAGGAATGCAAGGTCAAGAACCATCCAAAAACTTGCTGGAACCTAAGCTGTCCATCTTAATCTAATTCTTACCCATCTTAAGTCAGCAAAACACTGCAGGAGCTCTTCCTTATACAGGAATTTATGTATTTCCCAAATCCTTTATTTGTTGCAGCTGTTGTTATAAATGTTTTCACTAAAAATAGCCAGAAATGGATGCTACAGGTCTAAACAGCATTCTTAAGGATTGAGGATCTAAGAAAGAGAAAGCTTCTTAAACAGGACAAAGACGGATGAAAAGCTGTTTGAAAATCACCACTAGACTAACAGAAGCTGCTACTATCTGGCAGAATAATGTGTTAAGCATGGCTGCCAAAACACTGACTGAGATAATACATGAAAGACAGCAGGACCACTGGGAAAAAACAATTTTGCAGGTGATAAATGCAGTTGTTAAGCCCATATTGCAAACCATTGCCACTTGGCAACTTACACCATTCCAGTGAATTTTTTTCTTTCTTGAATCAAAATATTTAGACAGCAGAAGAACATGATTTTCCTGTATGAGTGAATTAGTGATTAGCCAATGCATAAAGAGATGTCAATTCTCAGTGTTCAGAGTGTTTTGAGAGAATGTCTCAGTGAAAACTTACAAAATTTTCTTTTAAGGAATACTTCTTTTTCTTCTTAAGGATTTTTTGCTTCTGAACTTTTCAAAGAAGAGCAAGGACAAAAAAGAGAAAGTACTGATAGCATTCAGGATTGATTTCAAATCAATTTTCTCCAATTTTGTGCTACAATCAGAGGGATATCTGTAGGAAGATGCTCTGACAACTACAGTAATTTCACAGTTCAGATGGATATCTCTGTCTAATGAATATAAACTCCAGTTCCAATAGAATTATCCTAAAAGGAAGAGCATACAAATTGAGGAATAGGAGGTGCCTGTCTTTATATCTGGTAGATGACAGAAACCTCAGTATGTCTTTAGTTCCCTTTCTAAATAATATGTTACAAGTATAGGTGCTCTTCAGTTGTACTTAAGTACACTTTGTCATAGTTTGAAATTGAAAAAAGTTTTCTATGAAAATATCAGGATCAGAATAGGTGCAATCATGTCCTGGAAGCAATACTTCATTTTCGTATTTACTAGAAGTACAGTTTCACAGTTAGACCATGATAACTTTTAAACTCAGGTAACTTTTAAAGTAATTAATATTCCCTGGTGAAGACATTATTAACGTTATGTTATATATTGCCTTTTATCCATATAAATCCCAAAGCATTTTAAGGACTATTCAAAGTAGTATGTATGACCAGTAATATTTTTACCACACATGGAAATGAAAACATCTGTGCTGCAATAACAATACTATTTGGTGCTCATAATACAATATTACAGATTTGTTGGAGTGGAAAGAAGTTAATAATTGACACCAAAGAGGAACCTAGGAAAGCAGAAAGTTGTAATTTCTTCTAGACTGCAGCACTAACCCAGAGAGCATGCATTTTTGTCAAAAGTGGCATTTAATCTCATATGCTCACACACTGAAATCCTATTTTTCCTATCTCATCGAATTAAAATTGCAGTCAAACACTACCACTGGGTTTCTAGATGTATTCGAGAGAACATTAATGTACAATAAATACAAATAGAATGAGTTCAATTCACAGGTCACAAGTCAGGCCCCACAACTAACCTTAAACCATAAAATTTCATTCTTTCTTGAAATAATTATATTTAAACATTGCCAAAAGCTTACTGATTGCCCCATTTGTCCTTCAAACATTTTAAATGATGGAACAAATACTGTGTATTATACACTGTGTGCCAAATTTAGAAAAATGGAGTGCTGTAGGTATCAAACCATGCCCTAAAACATTTCCTTCCTCATTAAAGCAAAATAGCTTTTCAGTAGAGGAAAAAATAAATTCTAACTGTACATGTCACTACAGTCCTCAGATGTACTAATCTCAGAAAAGGATTTTACAGTTTTGAAATTACTGCACATCCTTGGGAGGCTACCTTAGTCTTTAGCTTTTAGAGAAACACTAAAAACTACTATGAATTCTCAAAATCACAGAGGTTTAGGCATGTTATTTCAAAAGGCAGAGGTTATATGGGATTCCCATCACAAGAACTTAGAAAAGACCACTTCAGCTGAAGATATATTAATAGTATACCAAGATAAAATGGTTTGTGAACACCAACTAAATGGCCAAACATTTATTTCCACGCAGCAGCTTTTTTAGATGTTGCTGCTACCAGTTTATACTGCAAACTTGATTTTTAAATCCTCAGTATGCATTTTAGGTACCAAAATCATAAATTTGTCTTAAAAGATAGAAAATATAAGAAAACAGTTCAGATTTTATAACTTGTTGCTGCAGATTCATATGCATTTAAATATATCAAGAAACTGCTTTATCAGAAAGCAAACAAAAATCTAGTCCTTACATTCAGCAGAACTGCCAACAAAAGACTCCAGTTTTTTTTTGTTTTGATCTCTGCCTATTTCTCTCTGGCAGAATATGAGACAAAAAATTCCTATTTGGATTTTTACATTATGAATCGTCAGTGCATAAATGTATCCCATCTTACCATCTACACAACTTGTAGTACACATCAAAACTAGAAAAAAAGGACCTAAGCAAAGTAATCCTGAGCAAACTAGATTAGTTGCCTTTTTTTCCTTCTCTCGGGCTATATAGCTACATGCAGGAAAGAAGCATTCAGTTATAAACGTTCTCTTAGATTCTGAAATGGAATGAATGAACAAATTTTGCCTGCAAAATACTTTAATATTGTGATGACATTTTTTTAGCACAATCAGTAATGAGGGAAAAATGCACCCCTCAAATCACAAGTTAGATTGCATTAGCATAGGCAATGCAGAAATTAAATTGTCATTCTTATTTTCAAAAGAGTCAACTCTTCAAAGAAAGGTTATTCAGGGTGAAAGTACTAGATTGCAATTTTAGAGGCTACACATGTCATATGTGATCCATGACAGTCATCTGAGTTTTTCCACAGCCAAACTCATCATTAAAAAAGATGAATTAAGCATTTATTTTATTTTCTTTTCTATTTAGGTTTATTAATCTTGCTTCTTTTTCTTTAAAGTTTATTTAAGAGGGTTCTAATCTTCAGAGGTCAGAAAGTATTATCATAACTCAAGATCTAAAAATATGGTTCTCCAGAGAAATTATGTTTTATGTCATAAGTCCTCATTGTTAGATCTCTAGATTAACCCTTTTGTCTTCTATTACACTTTGTCAAGTTCCTCTCCTCCACATAGTATCAATATTTCTATTTCAATATCATGAAGCAGTTCCTTGCCTAAATGTTCAGGTTTATGAGAAGGCCTTATGTTGGTTATCTCTTGCGTTAACATATTCCTACCTCTCAAAATATAACTGTTGAAACAGTCATCCTTGAGAAAAAATAAGTATTTGTGTTACCTATTTATGTTTTGTAATAAAATGCTTCTTCCCCTGTGTCCCTGTTCCCCTGTGTATGTGATCGTCCAGCAGGAGCACAGAACTACCTGACTATTCATATACTCTAAGTATCTTTCTTGTCAATGATTTATGATATATCCTTTTGGAAATACAGAGGAGGAAAATCCAAAAAGTTCTAAAAGAGAATTAACTCTATTGTAGTAAAGACACATTGCCAGTGCTCATATTATACAACACGCTTTTTTATATTTACATTCCATATTCAAGCATGAAGGGAAAAAAGAACCTTACAGACACGGAAACATTTAATTTGAATTTTTCAGAATCAGTAAAAACAGCCTTGTGCATGAATATTGGCATGTATTTATTTTGAATTTCCTTTGAACTCCCATCTGGGTTTTTGGTGGGTTTTGTTTATTTGTTTGGTTTGGGAGGTTGTTTGTTTTGTGTTTTTCCATAAAACACCACGTGTTTATTATGCAGTAAGAAGGAAAAAAAGAGGGGACTTATATTAAGTACTTCAAAGGCAACTGAGTGCTTAGTCATAGAATCATAGAATGGTTTGAGTTGGAAGAGACCTTAAAGATCATCTTGTTCCAACAGCCCAGTCCCCTCGCATCCCATGACTAGGGACACCTTCCACTAGAACAGGTTGCTCAGGGCCCCATCCAAACTGGTGTTGAACACTTCCAGGGAAAAATTTCACAGGGAATGTTTGACAATGCTTTGCAAGGACATATTTTCTTATCTTTACATGTCTGTGTATGTTGATACATGCCACATTCAAAAGTAAGTCTATAGTTAATGAGAATTTCTGTATTCTACTTTAAATTTCAGTGAGTTATGACTTCAAGAGCCACCAATCAGATCCACTATAGAACACTATCATCAGAGAAATGCTTATTTAATTTCACTGTGGAAATACACTCAAAAAGAGGATACTAATTTACATCCAAGGACTTCAAAAATATACATTTTATTTGAGAGAGGAGGAGAGATGTTTTTCACCATTTTAATTTTGGTGGTATTAAGAAGATTGGAGCAGCAAATCTCACCTCAGCAATCATTCTGTTGGTGTCCCCCAAGAAGAGCAGGTTTAAGGCTTCCTCTTCATTTGTTGCTTGCTGAAGAGACAAGTTTTTCAGATGAATGTTTTGATCAGAGTCTTCCATTATTGTCACTTTTCTACATGCAAAAATAAAAACAACAGTGAAAAACCAGAGTTTTAATGCAATGTTGTTTCATAATTTAATTTTGATTGCATCTAAAAGCTGAAATCTAAAACCAAAGTTAAATCATAATGAACGAACATGTAAAATAAATTATACACATTAAAGGAAATGTTGATTTCTTTTTTTACTGTCATCTCCTTTTTATTCCATTATTATGAAACTTCACATAGAAAAGGAATATAAGAAAACTGTACATTTTAGAGAAAGCTTTGGTATTTTTGTTTATTGAGATATTAAGATTTCAAGAGTAAGAGATTAGATGATTCACCACAAACAAATAATATGTAAGGGTTTGTTTGCTATTACCAAGTACAGATGATACATAAAGCATACCATTATTTTGACATACAAATATAAATGGAATACTTCAGAATTAACACATCTGTAGTCAACATGTTTCCAATAACTTTAGAAAAATTTGTCAAGACTATTTCTCTTTTCATTTTTCTTAAATGGTAGTAACTACAACTGTAAATTATCTCCTCCTTAAATAAAAAGCAAGTTAACAATGATTTTATTTATTCCCCCTGTTAGAAATGTTCTTAGTTACATATTTATAAGACTGAAGCTGCCAGAAAGGAATTGGATGCAAGCATCAAGGATATGACACAAGCTCCTAAAGAGCTGCTAAATTTTACTGAAAATACTTTTCACTTCTTTGAATAGTCCTTCGACATAAGATTTTTTTTTCTTTTGAAATGGTTAATGAGAGTCAAACTTTAGTGCCATTACTGAGAAGACATTAATGTCTCCTCAGCTGGGACATTCTATAGTACCCAACATGGAAGCCAAGTAGTTGCCTCACTGGATTAGGAAAACTGAGAGAAGAATCTGTTAAACAGAAGTACACTAAATCTGAAGATAAATAACATGTCTTTCAGAGTGAATTACATATTCTGACACAATTTAAAACAAATTAGAGCATTTTTAAAAGTTGAGAGTTGTTTTTATTTAAACTAAAACTTTATCTTCTGTGTAAGTATAGATAATATTTTCTATACATACATATACACCTATAGATATACATATATGTATATAAATATTTTTCATGTTCTTCAAGATAAACCACAAGAGGGAGTATGGGGCTTGAGTTTTTATCAGTAGGTAGTTCTTGCAGGTTAATTACTCCAAGTTGCTTCAAAACCAGAGAGATTTGGGTTTTCTCTCAAAATGAGAATGAAATCAATCATCAAAGCAGCATTCCACAGTATTGCTCTTAGACATTGTGGGGGTAGTTCACAGTGTGATGGTCAAAACATTCAAATGCATATAGAGAAATAATTTAAACACATTACAATGCACTCACTCTTTTCAAATACACACAAATCTTTGGTAATCATAACAATTTCTCTTCCAAATATGATTGCCTCCCACCGTTAGCCTTATTTTTGTGTGGTGGTATAAGACATTTCTCATTTATTCCCAAAATTCAGCTTCCCCATTCAAAAGATAAACCCCAAAGTATAAGTCTGGCCTTGCATATCAAACTTTTGATAATGTCAGATTGTATTCTGTCTGCATCTGCATCACACACTAAAGCCCAGAGCAATTCTGATTGCAATATACTCTTATTAACTTATGCCCTTTCCTGAATCAATTCAGCTGCCACCAATGCAGGAGAGCCTTGCACACTGAATGCTTTCATTTATTAAATTCTTGTTACTAGCAAATATTGACCTTAAAGCTTCCTTTGATTAATTAATACTATCTCATTAATTTGTGCACTAAAAATAATAAAAAATCCCCTTAATATATTTTGGAAAATGAATGACCATTTTAAAAGTCAAGCTTCCCATTATTATATCTTTCTCTAGGGCTTAGAATTGAAGAAATATAAAATAATGTTAAAAAATTTATAAACATTTAAGAATTGATCATAATGATGCAAAAAAACAACATATGAAGATACACAAGCCCTATGCCAATACATGAGCAGGATATAGTGATACTGTGTCATTGTGACAAGACTATAGGGCCACAATTAAATTTAGGATCAAGTTAAAAGAGAAAAGCAGCAAGTATGCATCTTGTATTCTGTTCAGAAGCACAGAATAAATTAATGGATACAAATAGGTATCTATTTGTACAGAGATAAATAGATAAAATAGGTATCTATTTATCTATTATTAGGTATCTATCAGTTATAAGAAACAAATATGTTTCTTATAACTGCAAGGGACTTTAGCTTTTAGGAAAGAATTCTCAGGATAATCACCTTATGTATCATCCCAAAAAGATGATCTTTCAAAAGATAATGAATACCACATGAATACCTGAATACCACAACAGAGGACAAAGTCAACACTTATTCAAGAGGCAAGGTCACAAAGTTATTCAGCTACCACTGCCACAACAGCACACAGATTTGATTTTCTATCTGTCCTGGGCTAACTATATGTTGCTTTTATCCCAAATCATATGTTCTGCTTATGCTTATGCTTTTATCCCCAATCATATTCTGCTTGTGCTGAATAGTAAGTTTTGCAACTTTAAGACTTGTTTCAAGAGTGAAGTGGGGAGAGAAGAAGTGTGGAGTTTTGTTGTCAGAAAACTGCACTCACTCCTCCACATTCCTCCTCCTGGACTGTTTTTTCTGCAGATGGACAGACAGCAGAGACAACAGGACAGAGCTCTCCTTGGCTTTTAGTTAGTTTTAGCTAGCTGAGGCAAAGAAGTTCCCTGGACTTTTATTTTCTTTTCTTTGGACCTGTTTAAACCTGCTCTGGACTGAACACCCAGAAGAGCACTGGCAGCTGCACCTGTGGCCCACCAGGCCGGGCCTGGGCCGCGACATTTCCAGCACTGGAGGGACTGATCAGAGACTCTGTGAGTTGAGCTACAGCCCATGGAGGGGACTTCCTGAGTTTGTCATCTGTTTTGGAGCAGCAAGAGCTTTTCTTTCTCAATATTGTTTAGGTTTAATTGTTCAATAAGCAGTTTTTTCCAACTTTCTCCAGGGAGGTATTTTTCCCAAACCAGCTGGGGGGAGAGGGCGATTGAATCTGCTTTCTGGAGGAACCCCTTTGGGGGTTCTCTCCCGAATTTGCCCTGAACCAGGACACCATTCAAGAAGAGAATTAGAGCATAATCTCCCTTATGAGACACGGCAGAACTGTGAGATGAGTAAGGGCTGGGGCAGACTGCTTGCTTGACACATCATATTGTGATAGGAAATCCTTCCCACTGTCTCCAATGGATTCTGTTTTGAAACAACAAAAACACAGTTAGGCTGTTCTGGATGTTATGGACATGACTGGAGACTGTTACATATTTAGGGGTTAATGATTCATGTAGCAGTGAACCTGAGCAGGCACAGCCTGTGAGGTGTTGCGCATGCAGTGGGGCATTCAGGCCTAAGTTGTGCTGCACGGATCCCTGGGCTGCCAAATAAATTCACTGAGTTCTCAGAAGAACACCTTCTAGAATGAAGCTGTTTTCTTGTAAGAAAATCATACAAAGGCTCGATAGAGCAAAAGGGAGACCTTCTCTCCATGGCCAGGATCCATACTGCTCTTGTACTGCTCTTGTGCAGTGTGCCATGGGGAAATCATTCAGGCTCTGTCCAATGCTGCATGGATGCAGGGCACCCAGCATGTGATGGGATGCAAGATTTCCCTCCTATCTTCCTCCTCTTATTCTGTCTTACAAAGCAGTTACCCCATGAAGCCATTTGTTGCTAAACCTTTCTCACTGACATCTGAAAAAAGCTGTGCACTCTCTCTCATCCCATCCCATCATGTAGAACAAGGGATCAAAACTGAACCAGTGAGATCAGTGATTGTGTATGAACAAAACATACAAAATCTGTTAGAATTTGTAGGCAACTTAAATAATCTCACGCACAAAAAAAAATTTTGTAAATAAATTTTGACATTTGCTCAAATGTTTGTAGAAAAGCTACCTTAAAAAAGCTTCACTGGACTTTATACTCTTTTTCAGGAAACAAATCAACATAAAACATGGATCTGAATAACCAATATATCTTGTATGCTGAAGTTATTGTATGCATTTTAAGTGTAATTTGTTTGAACTGTAATTTAAAAAAAAAATCAGTCTTTGAAGAAATTATTCAAAACAGTTTTTAGCTGTCTCCTCATTAAAGTCTAACCTCACAAAACTTTGTATTCTCTTAACCTTTGCTATTCAGTAGTAACACAATGAGCACTCAATTTTGAAAGAATTTATTTCATATAAAAAAGTGAACTAGTAATATTATTAGCCTTAGAAGTATTAAATAGGGATAATTCTCAGGACACTGGAAATATATTCTTGTATGTTTATGGTTGGTGGTCAGTTTCCAAATTACAGAAATGGTACAGCCATTAAAAGGGGCTGACATTAACACTGTTGAGACTGGAGGAGAAAATCAGGTTTATTTGCACCAAAAAATCAAACTGAATAAAATATGTTTTCTCTATGTTTAAGATCATTCCTTTAGCCTTATTTTATTTTTATCCTTCTTTGTTAAGGAAGGCAGGAGTTATTTTAGTAGTTGCTTTAGCTTTCCATGTCAGCACTTTGGTAACTCTTAAAGCCCTTGGAGGGCAGTAAAGAAACAGAAGAGTACAAACACATTTGAGGTAATTCATCAATATGCAGTAACAGGTTTTGTTTCAAACAGAAATTATTTCACACTGACCCCATGGAACATAACAGTTCTGCATGTTAATAACATATATTGATATAGACATCATTGCTGATGTTTGAAGTTAATTGGCTCTGAGCTTAAAGTGTGGTTTCCTTAAAGTAAGACTGCATCATAGTAAAAATTAAACACTTCCCTCTCAAAGAGGACTTTAAAGAATCCTCACACAAAAGATTCTTTAAAGAAGACTTTAAAGAATCTTCACACAAAAACGGGGAATCCCTTTTGATGACTTGAAATTTACATTCTCTTTTTCCCTGGCCACATCACTGTGGAGTAATGGTTGTCTGAGCTCCCTGACAAGTACCTCCTCAATTACTGCAGCTTATATTATCATTCTAAGGCAAAACAGCACTAATTGTAGTTAGCCCTCATATGCCATCAGAGAGGTAAAGCAGTAACTTATTGCTTACCTATGAATTAATCCAATCATTCTCAACTAATGGTTTTATAACTTCAGTTTTTACATTTGTGCTATATATGATGTCAAAAATTTCCTTATTTCTGGATAAATAAGAACACGTTAGGAAGAACTTTTCTGATAGGCTGTAATTAAAGTGAAATTCAGTAACATTTGGTGACATATACACTAAACCAAGAACCTGTTGGAAATAAAAGGCTCATTCACAAATGCACAGCAAATTAAGAGCTTCAGAAAAGTATTCCTAATTTCAACACTCTTGCAAAACATAAGGTGGCAGTCAGTATTTAAATAGTCTCCTACCAGTTTTGCTTTATAGCAATTATTTCATACCTTTATGTGTTGAAAACAATCAGAATGTCCTTGTAGAAACATGGAATTCTCTACAGCTACAAACAGAATTAGATTGCCAATATTAAATTCAATTTCTTCATAGTTCTATGCAGGAATCTGTATATGTATACATATAGACATGCAGCTCATATTCATGCATTTGTCAGGAATTTATTTACAGAAAAGTAGTGGTTGTTTTTGTGAGAGCCTCTTCCTTCCTCATCTGGCAGACTCGGATGAAATGAGTAAGCAGAGCTAAGATGAAAATCTCATAGTCTACAGAATAGACAAAGTATGGCTACACACAAAACCTTGGCTTCAGAAGCTGAGATTCCAGGTGTAATCATGTAATGTTTAAATGTAATGGACAATTTAAAAAATGTGTATTATTCCTTTTGCCTTAAGCATCAAATACAGTTTCAAGGTCTCATTTTTCAAGTACTATCAACAAGTCTGTCATGAATCCACAAGCCTTTCACAGCCTCTATCACCTGAATGCAATCTGCGCTTAGTCCCCACACTGAGCTGGTAACATAAAGATAAGAAGAGTTTGTTGGTCAGAAGTACATATCTTTCATTCAAATTACATCCCCTTCTTTTGCAAGAATATGGATAGCAATACTATTCCAGAGCAATTTGCACATTACATGAGGTTAACTAATCATTTTGCTTATTCTTCTAAACTGGCACATTTCTTCAATACTCTTCCTGTCCATCTTAAATACTTAGGAAAGTATCAGCAGAGACTGCTAATATTCACCCAAGAACATAGGGTTTGAAGCCGTAAAAAGCCTTTGGCTTTTTATGGTGCTCAAAGCTTAGATGATCCACTGTGGGGTTGAACAGAAAATTATATATAATATGACACCTTTAAAGTATAAAAACCAAATTCTTTTTAAAATTCTCATTAAATATAGGCTTTCAAGCAAACTTAGTTATTATTTTGTATTTTGCTTACTGTCACTAAAATATTAAGAGATTTTAAGCACATAAAATTCTCAAAAAATATATATATTACATGATAAACATCTGATATATTTTAAAATACGATTATTTACTTATAAGTAACGTCTATTTTATCTTTTAAGTAATTGAAATTTAGTTAATCATGCAACCACCTATTCCTGCAACTTTTACTCTCTTTTAGATCAGAATGACACTAGAAATATTTAAGTTTTGAATTCCCAGACTGCAATATTAAAAAATAAACAAAACATTTTATTAATTAAATACTTTTACACATAATAAATGTAACTTATGTAGGTATAGTTTTAGTTTACAGAATATATTTTCTTGATAAACGATGTAGTGGAAATAATGCCCATGTACAGTAAAACCTTAAAGCACTCATTAATAATACTCTGCAGAGAAAAATATATTATCTTACTAAAACTCATCCTGCAGTAGTATACACTCTGCAAGTTTACAGGTAATTATGACTATCCCAGCATGCTTTATTCCTAATTCACAATCAAATTATCCATGAACTTTTATGCTTTAAAATAACCTTACACCCAACACAGAATTATTCTTTAGTTCAATTGAATCACCATACATAAACTTAATTCGCGGATCCTAAAAATCACAATTATTAGAAAATATTCAGTACCTAGTTTCAAGATATGACATTTTCCAGAGCATGTGAACCCAAATATCTGTTTCAAATTTGCAGTTATATTATTAAAATTCAGTTTCTTTGAATTGAACAAATTCATCCTTATAAAATGTTAAATTGAATGAATTCAGATAAAATATTTCAAATAACTTAATAAATGAAATTATTAATGTAATAAACCTGAATAACTTGATAGCATTAAATCTAATAAGTATAAAAAAGTGTAACACACTATTTACTATTTTCTGTCCATGCAAAAATGGACACAGCACTAAATTATACTATGAAAACTAGCCTCTGACTAAAATTTTGGTCTGAATGCCACAGGAAGCAGAAAATAATTAGATTAGAATCCTAAACTTCATAATGAAAGACGCTGATAATGACAAACAGTCTTCATAGCACGGATGTGTCATAAAGCAATAAATTTTACTTCCATTTTTCAGGTAAATAAACTGAAACAACTGGAGCAATTCACAGCTCAATCCCACACTTTGCATTTGTCTGCTGCTTTCCTAATCTCTAGACCAGCTTCTTTCATAAAGATCAATCTTGAAAATTACTTTGTACATACATATCCTAGATACCCCATACTGCATGAAAAAACAAAGCTCCATTTAAACACAAAATATTGTGCTGCAAGATTTTCTTTAATAAATAAAAAAGATAAATTTGATTTATTTTTTAATAAATAAAATTTAATAACATGTGAATAACATAATTAGTTATTTCAAAATAAAATTCTGTTGATTTTCTTTTATTGTCCCACTGAAAATTTTCAGCATGTTTCCTGCTCTTGTAAACAGCAATAAAATGACTGCTGATACAAGTGTCTGTTACTATCATGTTGAATGATAAAATCCACAGTGCCCAGCATTATTTCAGTGTACTTGCAAATCCAGTAAACAACTCACTTACATCTATTAAGTGTTTGCTTAGCTATTTAAAAATAACACAGACTATAAGCTATTATTTCAGACTTGAAGACTAGGACTTGGATTTCCTATAAATTAGAAATCTTTAACTTCACCAGCTGGAGCATTCACGATCTACAAACCTTTGTTTACTACCCTTCTCCAATCACTACGTGCTAGTGTCTGATCAACGACTACCATTATAACACCCATCTTTTCTGAAGGAAATATACTATTCTTTGGAGCTACTTGTGGCCTATTTTCTAGCTGTAACTTACCTTATTTCACAATTGCATATTCTAGAAAAATAATTATCCTTGAAGTAAAAGGTCCAAATAGAAGCAGGGAGATTCTCATTACTGCTGTAAGGAAATACCACCTGTTCCATGTCTCTGTCCCACACAGTAATACATGCCATACAACGAGACAGGGTGCCATGAGAAAAACAAGTGCACCTTCTCCTTGTCAGTGGCTGCAAGAGATCTCTTCTGCATAATAGCAGTGAACACTTTTAATCCTTTCACCTTTGGTTACTCCCTACCCTCCATACACGCAAAATAACAGAACACTTAGCCACCATTGACAGAAATGTGAAAAAAAATTATTTTGATTAAATGAACACTGAGATCAGTAGCACAACTTCAAAAAGTCCTTAAACAATGTAATAGGGTATACTAAAATGATTCCTGTTGGTTTTGATGATTTTCTGTATTTATTACTTACGGCAAATCTTCCATTTTAGAGGCCTCATGTCTTGGGTCCAGCAGATCATAACCACATTCATTGTAGATTTCTAAGTAGGAAACATGAGTTGTGTACACTTTACTGCTATCCTGGATAAAAAAAATAATAGTGTTATAAACAGAAGTCAGAGGTAGATTAGAAGACAAATTTATTTCTGTGGCTTCTAGGTCACTTTCTCACTTTGTCTCTTTTCATGGGTATGGTGCACATATCCAATTTCTGATACTTTCACATTTTGTGTTACCATATGCATAAGGACTCAAGAAGAAAAAAGGAGGAAAAAAACCAAAACAAACCCACAAAAGCTCTCAACCAAAATAGAGACACACAACACTCACTAAAACAAAAATCCCCCACAAAAACCACCATTACCCGGAGTTTAGTCTGGGATTTTTAATTGATTCTGTATACTTTAAAAAGTCTGTTTATATTTAGAACATGTGAGCTGCTTGCAGAACTATGCAACAGGCATTTTTCACTTCTGCACTAAAAAAAGGAAAGTTTTTATGAAAAAGTAAATGCTCATATTATGGATAGAAAGACTGTGCTTAAAGAAAAAAACAAAGCAAAAGTAAAAACAGCAACAAAAATAAGATTTGCTTAACTTAGAAACATCAGTGACATACTGGTTTTCATTCTCTTCATCACAACATTAGAGCACTGTATATGATATGATGTCAGTTGTTCTCTGCAATCACAATTCTTTTGGTAAATTACATTGCCAAAAAGTAATTTAACACAACTGAGTTTTGCCGACAATTTTCCCCTGCCCCAAAGCCAAATCCAAACAACATAAACCTCAAAATAGTGGGCTATGATTTCCAAAATTAAAGAAATAAAAGAGAATAAAAAAAAATCAGTCACTTTTTTTTCAGCAGACAAAACCACTGTGAAAGCACTCATATCACAGTTGAAATGTAATAATTCAATCCACTGCAGGTTTTTTGCAAAATACTTTGAGATATAACTTGTCACTTTCATTTAATAATTATTTCCCATGTTTTTTTAATTGGTTATGACAGTTCACTACTTCAAGGGACATAATTTAAAAGATATACTACAGATGGATGGAAAAAATGTAGTAAGGAACAGTTCAAACAGGATGCCATGGAAATAGGAGAATTTCTAAATTAAAAGGAGATGTTATTAAAAACAAAGTGCTTGATTTGCTTCTCATTTAGTTCTCCAATTTTGTTTCTTTGGTTTCAAATTGTGCTGTCTTTGTTCAAGTAAGAGCTTAACAAATCTTGTATTTCATGTCCCTGATTGCACTTTCTCCTGTTTCATCCTACTTAGGGTTAGAAGGCAAATGATTCTTCTCCACTATTTGAGCATCTTCCAAACCATAGTTGTAGGTATAAAGAAATGCAACAGGGGACAGATATGAAAAGAAAGGCGAGAGGAAAGATGAAACACCAAGAAGAGATCCTTTAAAATGCACTAAGAAAAAAAATAATATGAAACAATGATGTGGAAGCAGGAAAATTGAAATAGCCCCATGAGTGTAACTAAGTATAACTTTTGATCCAAAACCCAGTCTGAAATGAGAAACATTCGTATTTCTGTGTTGAGAATCTGACAAACATACTAGTTAATTCTCATCTAGTTATTTTTCTTTACTACATAATTAACATTAGAAAAGAATGTTGATGTGTTAACACTGTTTGTTGTTGGCAATTAAACGATAAACCTGTTCACTTTTCACAACAAAAGTCCTCCATGGAGGTTGTGTGAGTGCAGCAGAAAGTCTAAGATAACATGACCATGTGGGTGTTTTTCATTTCCATTCCCACAATGGCAAGTTTTTGTGCACCTGCCACATGCTGTGTACATTTACCTGCCAAAGCCATACTTCCAAAGAGCCAAAGTAATTACTCACTCTTGTTAACCCTTACTGAGACAGGGCATGTTAGTGTGACTGAGCCATATACCCTTCTACAAACAGATAGGTATTCTGTAGTACACAACTGAAAGAGTATAAATGTACAGTGGAATGATTTATGTTAATGGCAAATCATATTTAAATTGGATTAATTAAATAGCTTTGCTAAAATGTGAAGATTAATGAGTCATAGGCCTGGTGGAATAAATGAAGAGACAAAACATAAATTACACCAGACTCCTCTCTTCACTTTCTCCTATAATTATAAAAGTACTGGAATAATTGACTGTGTTGACTCATGTAAGTATTTCAGACACTAAAAGAAAATTAAATTTCTCACAAACATAATAAACATAACAAAAAAAAAATCAGTGTGCTTACTCTGGCACATCCTTTCACTTATTGACTCATTTCATCACATAAAAAGTCAACAATGTAATGCAATGCATGCAATACAGAACCAGAGTGGAGCTGATATAAGTGTTAGACAAGGAGAACCACTTGTGTGATCTGAAGGTATGCTGCACCAACTGAAAATAGCCTGGGTTTTACAACAACAAAAGCTCCCCCAAACGATGCCCATTGTTTTCAGACTATTGCAATAAACCAGGTAGCCAAAACAACTACACATATATGCTTGCACACAGTAAGTACCATGTCAAGTTAGATATTTTGTTAAGTATTAGTTTTAGGACTTCCACTAATACTATTATAAAAACAACCATAAGCAACAGTTAAATATTTGAAACCAGACATTAGAAATTAACAGAAAATAATGTTCCATACCTTCTGCAATTGATCAAAAATATAAGATAAAGTCCTGGGAATGATGCCTCGATCACTGTAACGTTCTGCTCCTCCTGTGATGGTAAAAGTTTTGCCACTGCCTGTCTGACCATATGCAAAGATAGTACCATTGTATCCAGCCAAAACACTATACAATTAAAAAAAGGAAGATAATTAACATTTAAGGTAGAACATGTTGTCCATGACCAACTTTGTATAGAACCAAAGTACAATTAACAGTAATTCTAAATTGCATAGAAGCTATCTTTGGTAATACAAGAGTACACTTTAATATATATACTCTAGATTCTATAGAATTTAAACTATCTAGAATGGAAGGATTTCTTGATGCCTTGACTTAATCCATTATTAGTTCATCATACTTATTACTATTTACACTACCTTTTCATACTTTTTAGTTTGGCAGATGATTTTTTGCAAAGATGACATTTAATCTCTTTAAAGACTGTAGATGTCTAGAATTGTGCTATTCATACACTAGGAGAATCAAGAAATATTTCACATAGGACCTCATTAAATGCAAATAGAGAAAACTATATTGTAGTTAGAATCTCATTAAGGATACTGTTATACCAGGGTCCAGCTTTTATTCTGAGACTATGACTATACTGAACAACCAGACTATCCTTTGAAAAGGGTATGCAGGAGAACCTGTGCTTAAATCAGTGTAATAAAATCTTCCTTTACTAAGAAAACACACAAATACACATCGGTAATTGCAAACTTTTCTGGTATAATTATGACTGTACAAGAAGCTTTGATAGAACAGACAAAATAGCTGTTAATGACATAGCATTCAGATTCATGCCATAATGAAATGGCATTCAGATTCATCTTTTTCACACCTCTTATTTCTGTTTGCAGAAGTGCCTAATGAAAGTCCAGTTCAAATATCTTTCTTTAATTCACCACACTGCCACCATTGACTTCCACCTAATTTCCACTAAACAGTAGATAAGCTTAATTATTTTAAATTTTGGATTGGATTTACTATGCTTAAGGACCTACCCATTTTGATCAACAAACTGAAAAGTAAAAATTATTCTTGTGCAATTTGTTTAAAGAAGAAGTGATAAATAAACCACAATTTTAATAAATAAAAAGAGGGAAATCAACTCTTTTGTAAGAGGAAAAGAAACATGTATATAGATAGCTGCTGGTCTGGCGCCACAAGAGATGCAATGATTCTCCAACTTATTAGAGTTTATTTAAAGGCCTGGGTAGTTGCCAAATTGCTTATTTTAATCCATTACAGTAGGATGTCAAAGACAAAACCAGAAACATGTTGAAAGGAGCTACAGTGAACATCTGCTCCCAAAATGCACAAAGATGGACTATATCTAGATTTTAGATTCCAGATGTTACAAATCAAAACAATTATTATGATAAAACACCTCATTCATCTATCTTAGGAATTTCTAGTGCCCACTGTCACAATATCTGAATGCTGATGACAGTAATGAGTTGTCAGAAGGAAGGGGGTATCAACAGAAGTTCAGACATGGCAGATTCAAACCTAACAAGAGGAAATGATTCCTCAAGCAAATTGTAGTTAAGCTGTGCAACTCTTTGCCATGCCATGTTTTGGACATTAAAATGTCATACAGGCTTCAGCAGAGATTGGACTAAATCACATTTTTCTTCAGGGCTACTAATCACAGAGAAATTAGAAAGTCACTACTATCTAATTTCTAATTAGAAATTTCTAATTTCTAAACTACAAATAACTAAAGACTAAGAGGATACATGCAGGAGGCAGCTCTACATGCTTACTCTGTTTTGTTCCTCTGAGCATTGTCTGTTAGTCCCTGTGAGAGGCAACACAGTGCATTAGATGGAACCGTGTTCTGATGCTGTATAGTTGCTCTTCAGCTCCTACAGATGAGCTCTCTGGCTCTTCAGAGCTGGCAACTGGGGTTGTTAAATTTTCTTACTCCTTGTCTTTAAAGGTGTATCTTGCAATGTTTTAAAAAGTAATAAACATGTGGCTGCAAACTATTAACTCAACATGTTTGTGTTCTGATTTCTAACAAGCTCAGAAAAAGCTGTTGTTTAGAACTACCTCACATGTAAACAGGATAAAATGTCACATACCATATGCTGTCAAAACAGCTGCAAAAGTCAGCGACTTTTCTTTTTGTTATTTGGTTCATATATATTCTTATTTTCTGTAGTACATCAGCACAGCTCTGAAAATTTTCTGGAAAATCCTAACCGCTCATAAAATGTGAACATATCCATGTCAATAATGCATTCTTCTAAACCAATGCAATTATAGGTTATCTTAATATTGCATTACACAGATGATTTTGATTCCACAGTTATTTAAATTCTGAGCTAAAAGTCAACATTATATTCTAAATTGATGTGTATCTATATGTGTGTGTGTATAATATATAGAAATAACTGCATCCTGTCCATATTTACAACATGCATGCCTTTCTTTCAGAGTCATACCAGCAAGTCAGTTTAAGGACTTGAGGTGCTAAGGAAGCCTGTAAGGAAAGAAGACGTCCAATAGTACCAGTGAAACTGCTGGCAAAGCCCTCTAAGAGCAACAAGCAACTCCACGAGGACAGGATGGAAAACAAACTCCCTTTCTAAGTCTGAGAAGCAAAACACTTTCATAAATAAGAGACAAGGGACTAGGAGCTCAGGCAGGACTGACAAAACTCCTTTGGCTCAGAAGTGAGTTGTAGTCCATGATCTTGCCTCCTGAAAAGTAGAGGGGAAGATGCAGTGAAAGTGAAAAGCCTCTCCTACATCAGCTTGTGGAGAGAAAACAAAACTTATGAACTACACAAAAGTTAATTTTGTGCATACATATATATTTATGAAAGAACATTTCAAAACTGAAGAGATATAACTACCATTCTAAGTATAATAGTGTGACTATTAGTCAATGTCAATTTTGAATGTCTGCATGTGATAACATGGATTAAGTCATAAAAATCCAGGTTTGATGTGTCTTATTGACACTTATTTTAAGTAACTTCATTTGGAATCAATGGCCATACAGGATGTTTTAGCAATGAGCCTTGTGGACAACTTATCACCATAGAAAATACTTGTTGGAGACATACTTTGCTCTTTTCAACTTTTAAGTATTCCAAGGCAAAAAAAACCCCAGCCAAAACTCCATCAATATAATTATAGCTCATTTTCCCAACGAATTTAACACTGAAAGTTTAACTAGATGTAGATGGCCCAATACCAAATCAATAAATCAATAATTCTCTACTAAATACTCAGGAAACTTAAGATTTGTACATGGTATTTTCAACCCAAGATGCACAATTCCTTTAGGAAAATAAAAAGCTCAAAAACTTTCATAAACTGTTAGCCACTCATAAAATGCTGTTTATGAAAATAACATCAAACTATACAGCATAATTACCCTGGGCAAAGCGATGGGTCCCTCAGATGCTAGAAGTCAGTATAGTGAGCAGATAATATGCATATTGTCTCTTTCATCCTAAAATGTAACTACAGCAGGTACCAAAAAAGTTGGCAACACCCTTTATGATGAGATAAGAGAAGAGCATGTTCTCTAAACAGCATCTACCAAAGGGATCCTCAAAGATGCTCAATTGCAAATTAAAGCTGTCCCCAACAGTAGTGGCAATTATTTGTCGCTGGGAAAGGTTGTTAGAGAATCAGCAGCTTTTTTCTGCCTTTTCAATAAAACCTACTTTGCAAGATGGCAGTTCCCACAGGAAAAGTTTGCATCTTTGCTCTTCAGAGTCTCTGAACAAAAGTCAGAATTTTTTGTTAAACTCAGTATTTGAAACTACACAAGTTCACATGGATAGTGATGGTAGTCATGTGAGGACTTAAAACACACATAAATAAAAATAATACTCTAAAAGTGTATTTTCAGTCATGCATCCTTGGTGTTATCAGAATACCTAGATTTTTTCTCTCTGAAGGATGAATTTTGGCATGGGTAAGAAGACATTTTGTTGAATAAGTAGTCTCTTTACTGCTTCAAACAAAACATATTAAAGACCCATAATCCAAGGAGAAGCTTTGCAGAAAAGATCTTTCATGCACTTATACAACATTGTATAGCACCCTGTTCAGAAATTGATGGACAACTTCCAGACAGATTAGCTAAAACACTGCTGGAGAAATCTGTCTATAGCATCTTTTACCAAAGTTACGATTGCCAGAGTTACTGGAGAGTCTTGTTTTTTTATCAATACCAAGCCAGACCTAAAAGCACCTACTACAGAGAAAAAACCCTTCAAAATACAATGCTCAAAATCTTCCCTAAATTTGTAAGTTTGTTTCATTCTATTATAGAATTGAAAGGGATCATTTTCATTATTCACTAAAACATGCAGGCATATTTTTGTAACACTTTGTGATAGACTTACTCTCTATGAGAGAAGAATAATATATATTAAAAAGTCAGTTTCTAACAAGTCATTGATTTGGCTTTGCTTGTACTGCTTATAACCACATATTCTATGTTTCTATCTGGAAAACATGGACAAACTTAAATGTGTCAAGGAAAACTTAATTTGCCACATGCATCAGCAGCAAGTCTGATTTGTTAAAGTTAATACCTGTGGACAATAAGATGCATTGAATGGGGACAAATCTCATTGACCTGAATTTCTCCATATAAGGAAATCTCAAAGAAACACGGCCAAGACTTCAAATTCTGTTAAACTAAGATTTCCACAAAAAACAGGACATTTCAGGGAAAACATGGACATGCAACAGCTCTGAAAAAGGTTGTATTTCAATCTCATTTAATATATTGAGCTGTCTTTGTGGCTTATTAATGTGTGGAAGACCTGTTTCATGACTGTCAAGAAAGGCTCCAAAAAGTCAGTTGCAAATTCAAAGAGGGCAGAACTAAACAAACAGACTATCAATGCTTTAGATTTAACTCATGATACCAGAATATCAGAATCTCCAGATTTTGTAGCATAAATTATAATTATGTGAGCACTTGGTAAATATACATTTTGAAATTGAATATTTATTTTTGTATTTCAGTGAAAATACATGTGGTCAAGTCATATGAAGTTTCACATGTTAAAAAACTGAAAGTAAGAAAAAAAAATATTTGTTTCATATGTTGGAAATGTACATCCATATAACCACATCTACATAAGCTTTCTGCATCTTGAGGTGCGTGGGATGATAAATGTTAGTCTTGTCTTTTTGATCACTGTAAGAAAAGGTGACTTAAAACAAAATATTGATGAAGAAACATCATGATTGTTTGATAAGCATTATGAACTCTAGGAGTATTTACGTAATAAGAAAGTCTCCTTAGCAAAGTTAATATCATTGAACAACACAAAACAGTGCAAAAAGATTTGGCATGGTGGAAAACAGAATAAGAGAGTGCATGGGAAAAAAGCAAATAACAGCATAAATTGCAGGCAAGCAACTCCCAAAGTACGAATAATTCTTGTTTATTACATGCCTAAATCTTCTTTATTGTTGTATTCTGCATTATAATTTATCATCAAATTAAAGGTTCTCTTCAAGAGGATCCTAATTTAGAAAAGGATTAGATCTGTTCTTATAGTTTACCCAAAGAATTGAATGCTTATTTTCTGATCAAGCACTGAAAACTTAGTGTTGGTTTCTAGCAACACAACAGCTTGTGCTTTACCTTACAGAGCTGAACAGTAACAAGTTTAAACAAAAAGAAAGCATTGCATATATCCTCTATGTTGCCTAGGATTTAAATCACACCTTTTCCAAGCAAAAGATGGTTTGTGTACACAGCTCACTAAGGAGGTTGATTTGATACCACTGCTAAATAAACCTAATCATATATTATGGCAGCAACATGATGGGATAAAACTTGAAAATTTTTAATTTAGCTCCAGCTATGACACAGACTACCAAAAAAATCTCCCCAGCAACAGTGTTTGAGACAGGAATTACAATACTTTTAGTATTTTTTCTAACCAGAATACTAAGGGATACTTTCCTTCAACTGGGAAAGAATTCTCTATCTGGAAAGTACTGAGATCATGATCCACAGCTTATTCAATTCAATGACCACCTTTCCAATAGGTCACTGAGTTTTAGCAGAAAAATTTGATGCAGTCAATTTTTGCTGTTGTAAATTCTTGAACACACTACAGGATTTACACTTCTCTGCATGCATCAAAAGTACATCAAATACCTTAGAAACCCCCAACATACATTCTACAAATATTTTTTCCAATTAACATGGAATACTCTTAATTTTAGTACGTCTCTTGTTTTGAAAAAGAGACACAGAAAAACAGAAGGCTGAAACAAATGTTTCTTATATATTCCACTTTCATTTCCACTATTAATGAACACCAATTAATAACCCAAGTGTTGTTACATAAAAGCTTATGTAATGATGATTGCTCAAGAAAATCAGTTTTGGCTTCATAGAAAATTAATTATGACATGTGGTCTCTTCTGCCCTTTGGACCTTGAGAAACTATACATTATCAAGCACAGGACAATTTTTTACATGAAGGTAAAGGAGAGCAATATCTTGTGGTTTTTTTCCCCACCAAGTTTCTCACTCACTTATCAAGTAACTTGCATGTTCTAACTCATAATTAGTGGTGATTTCAAAACACGCACAGTGAGATAGGAACTTTTATTTGAAAATTCAGTTCAGACTCCTATGTAAATGAATGCTGTTACAGAGCTATCAGCAGGCACTTCCAGTCACTCCACTGCCTTGTCTCATTCCTGAAAGCTGTCTAATTCCTAAATATAGGGTGATACAGAAGTATAACTCATGGAAGCAATTCCATTTAAATTGATTGATATGTTATATTTACAACCACCTAACATTCCTCAAGTGAGAAATTCCTCAAGTGAGAGCTAGAAAATTTATGGGTAGTTACTACAGTCTAAAATATCATTCAGTACTTTGTCCTTGAGTATCTGAGACAATATAAATAGTGGTAAAAGCCCAGCGACAGTAGACAGAGGTTGAAAGCAGACTGAGGTTGTTCTATTGTGGTTGGGTTTTCTGACTACATTTTGTTTCAATTTCCAGTGAAGATCATTTGTTCTATTTAAAGCTTACGGACACAGAACTTTTCATTTGTTTCTGTGCTCATTGTTAATGAGACTTTAGGGAGGCTTTTGCCTAAGTATAACCAAGAACTCTGCTTCCCCTGCTGCTGAACCTTTTTTGCTGAATCAAACAGAACAGTTACCTTCAACATGAGTAAAAAAGAAGAAAAAAAAAGGAAAAGAAACTCTCCTCCTTGACTTCTGTCCCCACTTTTTGGGCTCCCCAGCAGATGAAAAATGCACTAAAGAACCTGGAATGAGCCTGTCAGAACCAACTGAATTCAGGCTGTAGCATGTCATGCACAAGAAGCCAAGTGAACTGTTTCCTATCAATCCAGCAAAGAGAAAGCCTTACACCTACCTAACTACCACCTTCCTCCCAGAGGTTTGCACTGATAGAACAACAAAGCAGAGGTCACAAGTGGCAAGAGAAGAAACTCCAAGTGGGTATAAGGAAAATATTCTTCACAGTGAGAGTAATTAAACCTTGGAACAGGTTCCCAGATGAATTGTGGAATTCCCATCTTTGGACATTTTACATCTCTATTGGACGAGGGCCTGAGAAACGTGACCTAGAAGCCAGACTTGGTTTCCTCAGAAGATTGGTCCAGATGACCTACAGCGTTCCCTTCTTACTTAATTATTCTAATAGGTTAAAAAACTCAAAGTGAAAGTTTTGTATATAGTTTATAAAATGAATAAATAAAACACTGAAACCCCCTTATTAAGTAAGACTAAATTCTGTACTTTAAGTAGGTAAGAAAAAATCCTTAACAAGAACAAGAAACAACTTTGATCTTAAAAACTTATTTATTTTCTTAGTTTATTTTGGCTTCATATTAACATTTTTATCTGAGTTCTGCCATCTTCATTTTAAATGAGTAGTAACATAAAAGCAAGTGGTCAAAACAAATATTCAATACAATAAAACATTCAACTAATGAAAAAAGCAGAAGACACCAGTATCTCTGATATTCGAATACTGTTGGCCCTCTCTTTATCTCAGTTCCTGCAGATCTGAACTTTTTTTTTAATCAGTGTCCCTCATTTTCCTTCCTTCTATCTCATGAAACCTCAATTCATCGATATTAAAAAATAAATTAACCAAATCCTGGCAAAACCAGCCCCCTCAACCCCTTCTCCCCCTTCCAAATTATATTGAAGATTAAAGGAAGGAAGAACTTAATTTCAAGGATCTGGAAAACAAGTTTTCAGGAGAATTTGTCTTCACAGAGACTCAGCTTTCAGGTATCTTCTAACACTCGGAGGTAAGATTAAGTTCCTTTTAATTAAAAATAAACAAAGTATCTCAGTATGACTTCTTTTTTCTTTATGTCTTTGCCAGATTTGTGGAACAAATCAAAATTGTTAATGCTTCATCTTTAAAAAACAAAACTGATTTGAATGCAACTGTTTTTGAGAAATTAGTGCAGGCAAGTTTCCTTAAAAATTTCAGAAGTTTTCCTACAGGGGAAAAAAAAGTAATATATTTTCTTGTTTTGACCAAGATCTCTAAATATATTTAGAATTTCACCGTAAACACTATAACAGATAAGTGACACAAAGATATTCTGAATAAAAACTGTCAAACTGTAATCTAAATTAGGCAACCTTCTTGAACAACTCTAAATTGCACAATTTATGTCAAAACAAACAAGCAAGTAACAGTCATTTGAGAAGAAATGTCAATGACACTTCTCACTTTTTACTGCCTCATAATTGCCCTCACTTTGAGAAAGAACAGCAAGCATTGTTAATTTCTCAATTTAGGGGAAAGTTTAGGCTATATTTCTTTCAAGATGACATCTGAATCAATGTGTCCTTTTGCTCTATATAGATTCTACAGGTCTTTGTGAGGCAGATAAGGCAGATCCTTACTTTCAACATTGTGTGACAAACATATCCAGGTATAAAATGAATAACTGTTAATAAAAATGTTTTTACTACATTTTCTGTAAGACTACACAGCAGAAAGCAGCCCCACAAAACCAGCTGAGAGTCAACTGAAGTAGTTTATATATTACAGACGCTAATTCTTAGGATAAATATAACCCATAAGAAATCTGAACCTGCAGAAGTGGGAGCATCATCCCCAAGGCCATCAGATTTTTCAAAAGATCACAGGTGATTGACATTAGGTTTATAAACAGCTAAGTTAATTCTTATTTGCATGAGAACTGAAAATATTTTCAAATGCTATTCTTTAAAAAAACAAGAAATCTAATACCGAAACATTGAGTTTTCAGTTCATTTTAGAACTGAAAAATCAACAAATTCAAAACAGTTAACATTTTCTACTTAATTTCTGGTTGCATACATAAACATAATACTAATATTTGAAATTTTGAGAGTAGCCTTGTTTAGTTGTGAGGCTAAAGCAATGCTTAGCCATTAGCAAACTTTTCAAGTAGGGTGTTATTTATTTTCTCTGGTTTTGATACAGTAACAGAATTAGTAGTGCTTCTTAAACTCTGCACAAAAACATTATCAAGAATATATATTTAAAATTAGAAGGAAAAGAAACAATGTAAGAGATGACTCAAGGACAGAAAAAAAACTAATAAAGTTCAAGCAAGTCATATGTTTATAATGGTTTGCAGAGGCTGGCACTTTTGACTGAAGAAGCAAATTGAACTAACTAATGTCTGGTGCCTCTGAAACCACAGGCAAGATGACAATGTAACTGGACTTAGAGAAAGAGAAGTAGTGGACCAACATCAAAGAAAACCTACTTAAAAAGAAAAAAAAAAAAAGAAAAGAAAAAGAGAAAAGAAAGTTGCATCCAATTTCCATCCATCCAAGAACAAAATAGAAACATTTTAGAATCCTGAGCATTGTCTTTCTGGTTTTAGTTTAAACAATGTCCAAGATTTTTTTTCCCTAAGCATTCAAGTTTCTAACTGAATTTTCTCAGCGCTGCAAGAATGCATGACAAAGAACCTCAAAATGTTACTGAACTATTTCATTGATATTTTCCTGCTACTTTCTTTTCACTGGCAATACACACATAAATTTGTTCCCTTAGTAAAGTCAGTCTAACACAGAAACGTGTACTTGCAACAGCTTTTTCACACAAGAGAATATTGACTGTGAAAGAAACAAATAATGAAGGACATTTTACTGTGAAAAACTGTGGTCTCCAAGAGAAACAGAGCAATTCTTATTCTTTCCATGATGAAAAAGAAAATGGTATCATTAACCACAGAGTGAGACAAATTTCAGGCCCAGTTCAGGACTCCATTAGCCAAGGAACTTCATGACTGAATTTATTTTGAAATTTACATTTTTGTCTACAAAGAGGTAAAAAATTAAGGGAGTGGACAAAAAACATGAACATCTTCAGTTACTGTCTACTGTATTATAAAAGCATGAGTAATCTTATCAGTAACACAGGCATAGTTTAGAACACAACCTTAACCTCATTATAATGCCCAGAGGCAATTTTGATTTCATTAAGAATGGCTGTATAAGTCAATTTCAGCATTAAAGACAAGGACTTAGAGATATTTAGAGATAGTTGTCTGCCAAAACACCATTGATTTTAATAGCACTAAAGTACTTTCAGGTACTTAAAAACATCTAAACTCTGAAACTAAAACCTACATAATGGAGAAAATTAATATATAAAACAAGTCTTTAATCACCTAACACTGAAATAAAGGAGAAGAACACCCCTTCCTGATTATTAGGGCACTTATACAACACTGCATAGGTGAACTCATTAACTGGAAAACATTTCCATATTCAAGCAAAACACTCCAAAGAGAAGAAAGTAGCCAGTTTCTTAATAGTTAGTTATCCTCAACATATCAAAATTAAGTCCATAGTACATAACAATGGGACTTTGAATGCTTCTCTTTCCAAACACACTCAAATTTGATAAAGATTTTTTTCTGCAGTAGACATTAAACCCAGAAATACTTAAAATTTAGTGTATGAGTTAATGTGAAGCTATAATGTCAGATAAGCAAAGAAATATCTTTTGAATGAGAAAATAACAAGTATTATTTTTAGTCTAGTTAGCATATTCTAATGAAATTTCAAATTCACTGGCTTTTCATTTTCACTGTCAATTAGTTTCCTGCTTTGTGGGACTTCAGAGACAAAAACAGGAGGATTGCGGAGAAAGACAATAAAATTATAAAGAGATGGATATACTTTTCTTCCTTGTAACAACTTGAGAAAGGCTGAGTGTCCAGCTGAAGTTTGTTTTCCTACAGTGCTAAACACAGGACTGTGCAATAAATTGAGGAATAGCTTGCAGGATTGTGGCTTAAACCAACAGATGGGTCAGACAATGAATGAGAAAGAAGTTAGCACTTGAAGTAATAGTTCTCAGCTCACTACTAGTCTGGATTTTAAGCAGCAAGTTTGATAAACAAGCAAACACTATACAGAAATTCTGCTTCCTCCTGCATGGGATTTTGTCCCACACCAGTACAAACTTCAGGAACACAGACAGAAAACTGAGCAAAGAGAATGGCATAAAATCCATTTTCCATTGAAAAAATCCACCTGTTTCAGAATGGCATTCAATCCACTCAACAAATGCAGAGGTCTTCATCAGTCTTAAATATTTGCCTCTGCAAACTGTCAGGTATGAGCATTGTTTTCTTATGACAATGGAGGAGAAAAAATAAAACAAACCAGTGCCAAAAGCAGAGCTTTACATGTCAAAACTGAAGTAATGACAAGACTTAGGAATATCTCCACAAACATTAGTGAGAGTCCCTAGCTTAATGAAAATTATATGGGGGGAATAAAATTTTCATTAGGTTTACCTCTGCATTAAACTATATAGAAAATACTATTCCAAGGCAATGAAGTCAGCTTATATTACAGACAAAAAAAAAAAAAAAAGAAAATTGGGCATGGATTTCTATTGCTGTACAACAAAAGAGGCAACAGGAGCATTGCTATTTGAAGAGTCAAAAAAGGAACATTAGTATGCATAACATTCTCAGGGGATTGTATATCTCCTGCATTCAGAGATGTCAGTATTTAGTAAATTAGAACATCAATTCACTTTTACAATAACGAGACAAAGACTTGACAGCTCTCCTTCAAGTAACACAACAAAAGCAGAAATAGCTTTTCCCTGGTTACGTGCAGGATCAACAACATACCATTCTGCTACTGGTTTGGCAATGCTGTCAAAAATCACATCTTGTTTTGCCTCTTGATCAAAAATTTTCTGAAATCTGAAAATATTAAGCAAATAATAATTGCTTAGAATGTTAAAACAGTACTTGATTCATACATTTTTGTTTGTGTTTGTAATAGTCAATGTTTACATCATTAGGCTTACATAACTTAGTACAATGTTTTCCCTGTAGTCTTAACCACAGCTTGCTGTTGTGCTATTGTACATAAATAGGCTGTACACAGAGCTGCTTTGACAAGATCTGTACAATAAAATCCTCTGATAAAATGATGTGGCTTAGAAAAAAATAAACCGTATTTTAAAACCATCAAGAGAATTAGTGTTTGTAACTGGCACCACACTGAATCCTGGATAAATAGATTACACTATAACCAAATACAGCATCCCACCAGTACAGCCAGGCTCACATTTTTCCAAGTAATTTCCTTCATTCTGCTGCACAATTACTATAGGTCACAATGAGATATTTAATTATGTTTTGTGACTTTCTATATAAAATATCTGCAGTTATTTTACAGAATCAGAATTCTTGAGATTGGAAGGGACCATTTGTTCCAATCCTCCTGCTGCCTCTGCATCATTTCTGTTCATGTGGATGGACTGTTCTTGAGCTTGGAGAAGGTGACCCTTGAAAATCGGCCAGTTTTCCTGGTCATCTCTCCAGGAATGTGTCTCCAAATTCTTACAAGCAGATCCACAAACAAGCCAAAGTCTGTATTTTTGAAGTCCAGGGTTGTAATCCTGCTTTTTGCCTAACTCTCTTCTCTCAGTATCCTGAATTTCATTATCTCACAGCCACTGCAGTCAAAGCTACCTCCAGGCTTAATATCCCTCAACAGCTTGTCCACGTTTGTAAACATCCTGATTGTCTTAACTGTATGTTAGGAAGTTGTCATCCACATGTTCCAGCAGCTCCCCATAGTGCTGGTGCCCTGCTGTGCTGCCCCCCTTATTTGGAACTCTATTCTTGCACAGAACTTCCCAGGGTGTGTAGGAAGGCCTTAGGGACACTGGGTGTGTAGAAAAGCACCGTGCTGACCCATGCAGTGGGTGCAGCATCACAGACAAATGCAACACACAAAACATGAAAGCATTTATTCTATCCTGCTACTTAGTCAAGAAACTCAAACAATTATTCTTGCATTGTTTTAAGGATACTAAGTCATAAGGTTTCTCAAAATGCATCTCAGAGTTTTTAATGAATTATGAAGTCAGACAAAAATATCTGCATTCATTAAGTCAGGCTTGGGCATCTACAGACTAAGGTAGATGCATATGAATCTATTTGGAGAGGGCAGCTCCTCTTTTCCAAGCAGGTTACCTTAGCTGATGTAAAACTACATCAGTCTGAGCTGCAGTTGTTTATGTGGACCTCTCTTTTTTAATAGCATAGAGAAACAAATTACTTGTTGTTTACTATAAAAACTGAAGCATAACTGAATTGGAAAAAGATAGTCTTGACCTCATCATAAGAGATGATATATCTAGCTTTATTCATCACCAAAATTTTAGTGTTGCCTCACTTTTCTGTTGAATTAATAAAAATGTTTGATATTGTTGTACTGATTTTAAGTTCCTAAAAAATATTTACACTCTCAAACCAAGAATTTATTTCTGTCAACAGTTTCTGGTTTTTGTTACTTTGCTTTGGCTATGTCTGAAACACAGTTTCCAAACAGAATGTTCTACATCAAGACTTTAGCTAGTCTAGGACAACTCATTAGATCACAAGATAGCATACAGTCCTGATTCAGTCTTCATACATAAGTTCAAAACTAAGTGCAAAAATAGAAGAATTGGTAAATGTATCTTTGAGAAGAGATTTAGAAATACATAATGACTTGCAATGGACAGACAATAGTATGACAATTTTATCCAATGCTATCAGACCTGTTGTGGTGAAGAGCCTGTCCTGACGTATTCCTCTAGTTACAAGAGTTATATAAAAAATAAACCCATCTATACCATAATTTAATTTTAGACTTTTCCTGAGTCTATAGACCTGTATCACTACACATAACACTGTCAGTCACTAAAGGCAGAAGGTACAAAGATAAGGCTTCAACTCACTTGAACTTGTAGCTTTCTCGCTTATTATTGATGAACCCATCTGCTAAGTCTCGTGGCACAGTAATCTCCAGACTGGGCAGAGGTTCCTCATTATCAACGGAATAACTCTGATAAAGGATGGATACAAATTCACAGAATAACGTCATCAACAGAACAGCGTTACCCTTAGATACAACACTCACCTAAGCTTAGCATCTGTAATTGTCTGGAGACAAACTTGTTACAAATTGCACTGAATACGTGAGCAGATCTCCCTTAACTACTACACAACAAACCCAGCACATAACAGCATTACCCTGTCACCATGTAAACACTACAATCACACTTGAAACAAAAGGGCAGCCTCTTTGACATAATTTGTTTACTAAACCACTTTGATATCTGTAATGTTATAAAAAAACAAAGTACGCCCCCCAGTGCAAACCTCTCCAAAAAATCTGAAAGACTACATTAGGAAAGGCTACGGCAAGACAAAGGCTGCGACGAGAAGAGCTGGTTTAAAACAAGAAGGCAATTAAGAGACCTAAATGCACGGTTCCTGAGGAACACTTTCATTATCTTTATTATCCTTTGGGTGTACACTGGGAGCAACGCGTTGCCCTCCCTTGCTCAGAGCACGGCTGAGCTGCACAAACCCAGTGACGCGGGTCAAGCGCTTTCCTGCGGAGCCCTTCTGTAATAGCGGCTGAGAAAGTTCCTCAGCCACTCCCCCAACAGTAACAGCCTAAACTCCTCTACTTCGTGATTTTATGAACTTCCTACGGCTTCGGACAGCAGGAGCTTCTCGCCGCACACCCACCCGCGTACCAGCATCTCCGCCCCCGCCAGCCGCCCGAGCCTCTCGAAGGGGATGGGCTCCGCTTCTCTGCCCGCACCTGAGCGAGGAACGAGGGTCCCCGGCCAGCCCTTGGCTCTCCCCGGCATCCCCAGCGCACCCCCGGGCACAGTTCCCAGCCTACCCCCGCCTGCTGCCGCCTGCCCAGCGGCTTCACCCGCGCGTACACCTGGATCGTCTCCTTCACCATCGCCGCCGCCACCGCCGGGCCCCGGCAACGGTAACCGGGCAGGGCCCGCGGCCACGCGCCGCCCCCACACGGCCCCGGGCAGCGCGGAGCGGCCCTCACAGAGAACCAGGCCCGCCGCTCCCGGCCCTCACACGGCTCCAGGGAGCGCGGAGCGGCCGGGCTCCGCCTGGCCCAGGTGACCGCCTGCCCGTCTCGTCGTGCCGGCTCCCCGCGGCCCAGAGGTACGGAGGGCATGCGGAGCGCTCCGGATCCCCCGCCTGATCTCTTGTGCTGCACCTGTTTGTCCGCTGGGATCTCCCGGCTCAGTCCCGCACCTGTGTCAAGGCTCAAGAGAAGGTCTTCCGTCTTTATGCAGTTGAAGCATCTTGGGGAGAAATACCAAGATTACAGGGACTAAGGACGTCAACTCCTTAATTCTAATATAAAATTGGTCGTGAAAAAAACCCAAAAAAACCAAAACCTAGTGGAAAAAGATGTTGTCTTGCTACAAGGGCCAAACTTAGAGAGCAGTAAAAGCAGAACCCCATTATTCTGTGCTCACTGAAGAGCCACACAAACAACATGATTGTATTTTGGCCTTAGTTTTGGCGGGATATAGTAGCATGGATCAGATTACAGTAATTGCAAGCACACTAATTTAAATTAAGTGGAAAATCAGGGACTTAATTATGGAGGAGGATAGAAATTTAACTCAGATATGGTAAAAGTATGATAAGCTTGTATTCCAAATAGGAAAAACAGTAGGGAAAAGGCTCTGTTCTCTCAGCTAAGCAAATAACTGGCTCAGAAACTGTACGAGGCATAAGTAGTGAGCCTTCAGGGAATAAAATAGAAAGAGGCTGATCACCATCTAAAGTCAAGTGCAAAAAGTCAAAAGGGTAAAAATGAAAACAAATGGAAAATATTACTTTATGATTAAATAAAGAGTGAAGGAAAACCAGGACATTGCAATGGGGTAATGGAATAAGTAATTATCTTCTTGGCATTGCTACAAAATTATAAAAAAAAGGTTGCCTCTTGTCAGTAGGGATGGGGATGTCAAAGGTGACATTAGAAGCAGAAGTGACTACAGGTAGGGAAACAATTGCAGCTAAGAAGGAGGCAGAACCTAGTGTTTGATGAATTTCAACTAAGAGATCAGAATTTGGAAGGGAAGCATAAATAATTTCAGTTCCAGATCTCTGAAAGAATTGTGATGTTTAATTGAAGTTTTGGGAACTGAAATGTTGGTTTGCTTGTTTGGAATTGAAATTATGCAGGACAGTACACTTTTTCCTATTTCTAGATTGAAAACTGCACATTTACTAGTCAACTGTGTTATTTAGCAGCTTAGCTGGAATATGAATTAGGCATCAGATATTGTGATATTGCAGTTAATTGTGAGGAAAGCCATTTTGTGTTTGCCCATGTTTAATAGCTGGAGTATGGAGCTGGGTGAATGACACTATTGCTTCTGGGGCCAAGCCTGCTCTGCAAATGGTTTAGGTGCCTTTCTTCAACCTGAAGCCTGAGCTGTAAACCCTGACCCAGTGGCACAGTGAAGACACACTGTTGTACCATAGGATAGTCTGAATGCGCCATGGCACAGAAAAGCCAATGAGCCAGTTTAGACTCAAGCTGCTTCCAGAACAAAAGAATGGCCTTTAAAGAAAGACCTGAAGGTGACATCTAACTAAAAATGTACAGGTCTAGAGATGATATCTTATGCTGGAGGCATGAAAAGTTTTGGTTTGCTGTAAATTTACTGTGAGGTGATCTTACTGTATTCCCTGGGAAATCACCTTGTACTCGAGGAATTTTCAGCATTTGCATTTATGTTAAACTTCAAAGATGTGTCACTTTCTTCAGCTGCAGGATTTGAGAAGTGCACCCCACAACACAAGCAACCTATAGACTTGAAATAATTATATGACTGTATAACTTATGGGATCTGGAAATTCCATATTTTAAAAAGGTCAGCCGTTGCCTTCTGAAGTAATAGAGCATCAAAATGAATCATCTGCCTTTACCATTGTCATTTTCTTCCACTTAGCAAATAATACTGGTCACAATATATACTGGATGTGGCAATTCAAGGACTCGTTCTCCATTATGTCACCTAACAACTTACTATGCTTCCAAATAAACAGCCTTCTAAGTTTTATGATAGCCCAAACTTTAAAGTCCTCTCTTTTTTATCTCAAAGTTTTACTTTTCATAGACTTTACTTACTCTTGGCAACTATCATGCCATTTGGCTGAGATAACAATTAGAAGTTAGAACACAATCTTTCCACAGATCAACTGGGCAGGATGAAGGGCCAAAACTCTTGCCAAATCCTGAATTTGTTTCATCATCCAGCTCCTGAAAACATTAATGCCAAATATGTATCTTTTACATGACCAAAACCACTCCTTAGGTGACCAGAAATTAAAGTCTGAAATGCGGCCTAAATTTAGGTACAGTATCTGTTGAGTTTGCTATGTGAGCACTGCCAGAAACAGTACAACCTTTATAGTAAAAAGGTGTGGTAATACAGAAAATTAGGTATTTGAATGGAATGTGAAAAAGTTGAACTATCAAAAAATATTACCTCAAGTATCATGCCAAAGTCCTACAACCCTTGTGCTCTTCTGCTTTCTGTCCAGCATTAAAATGCTTAGGGCTGTCATGAAGACAAAACTGCCTTGTCCAGCTTTAAACAGTCCAGCCCTGAGAGAAGGACAGATAAGTTTTTCTTTTCTAGGCTACTGTTACAATCTGTTTCTTAGGAAACAGGGCTACATCCTCATATATGTAAGAAAAACATTTGGAAAGCACCTTAAAATTTCACTGTTCTCACATTCTTACCCAACACATTTTTATGTGCCCTAAAAATGTGTGTATTGGTAGACTCAGTCAAACTAAAAAATCTGAAAACGTCCTCCTTAGGGCTTATGCATATGCATAATTACATGTCTTTAATTGCTTGGATCTTTTAGAGTAAGCAAAAATTCCACAGAGAAATTTAGGGATTCTTAGGACTCTGACTACAACAGACAAATCTTTTTTTTCAAGTTCAGCAGTTTGTTTCTGGTTTGGTGACATGAAGTAGGGGTAGGGAGTTCATCTTCTAAATGGTAAACCAGAGTCTTTGTTGCAAGCTATCATGAAAAATGTTAATAGGAGACATAAACCTAATTCCCATGCATTGCAAATATTATCTGCACAATTTTCTATACCTCCTTCCCACGTTTATCTTTAGCATAATAGTTTTTCTTATTGATGTTTTATCATGAAACCTTCCAAAGTCCATTGTTGATTTGTCTCTGACTAAGGAGAGATAAAATTCTAGGTGACTATGAATAGAAAAATTGGTAGAGTTTGGGCTTTCTTATCTGAAAGCTGGTGAGAAATTTAGAATCTTATGTTTAATTCTGCTGAATGAATAATTTCTTTTATAGTCATTGTATAACCAGTTGGTTTATGCTCTTTTTTGAAGAGGATTAAAATTCCATCACCTTCAACAAAACATTATAAAATTCATTAATTGGACACCATTGATTTAAAATAATGCTAAATTGAAGCCAAGGATTAGAAGTTTTGCTGGGCACTGTGTAAATTTACAGGTGTACCAAACAGCTATTGCTAAGTTTAGGACAGGTGGCAATGCTGGGGAAGAGGAAAATAAATAGAAATAATGTGGGTAATATTAGCAGAATAGTCAGAGGCTAGAATTTTCCTATCAAGCTGTTGCTGTAAAGAGAATTTAAAGAGAATTACAATAATTCTACAGATCTCTGCAGAGCTTTTTTGGGGAATGAAAACTAGCATCACAGAAAGCTGGGAAAGGTATTTTTGAAAGTGTAAAATGAAATTAATGCCGTTGGTAGATCATAGACAGAAACTTATCTGCAAGGTGGTCATGAATATGGTGTTGCAGTATGGACAAGGACCTTAAAGAAAAACAAACTAATGTGGTATAGACAGGAGAGTTGCTGGAGGAGGCACAGCTGCTGACAGCATAGAATGATAACTGAAAGGATGATATTAAGCAACAACACTGAGTCTGTGTGTGGGATAGAGCGAGAGAGGAGGGTAGAGAAGCTGTCGTTCATTGAGGACACACATGGGGAAAACACAACAATGCAGTGGAAGGTGATCACAGTCATGGAGTAAAATTAAATTTTATAGCTCAAAAGGGGAAAGATAAAGGTTGCGATCTCAGTTTCGCAATTATAGTTTAGTGAAAATAGAGGGCATGATGCAGGGAACTATAGTGAAAGAGTCTCTAGAATATAAAAGAGAACTCCAGCTGGTGAAAATAAAGTTCATGGTTTATGTAATGTAAAAATGAAAATGAGAAAGTAAAACAAAATGTTACTTTGGAGGCAAGGGTAAACAGAGGAAACAAAGCTCTTGAGGGCTTTTTGTTCAGACTTCTTAGGATGGAACAGATGGAAGCATGGAGCTCGTATGAGGAAAGTGAATAGACAGAGAATAATTAAGAAAAAATACAGAAGGAGAATATTTGATCTCATAAGAAGATGGATTAGGATGGAGTGGCCATTCCTTGAGTGGGTGAGAAGATGAGAAGTGTTTTTATGGTATGATGGAGTTGCACAAGAAAAGACAGCCATCTTTAAGGAGGCAAAAGTCTGCACCATAATCAAAGTAGCATAGCATACCTAAAACAGAGGGAAATTATGTTAACCAGGTCTACTGATCTCAGGAAACTGCCATAATGAGCATTCTTTTATTATGCTAATAATTGCACAGGCTCACAAGTTCTTCAATTTGGATGTAATAATGTGCTCCAGCCAGGTGTGCCAGACATTGAAATGTTTAGAGCTGGTACCTGCCTTTTTCTTCAAGGAAAAAAAGTAAGCCATGGATTATTCAAACAGTATGTTCAATTTTGCAAGCACATCCTGCAGTAAAGCCAGAGAAAATGGTTTCTTAAGTAGTGAGGCACTAAACACCTTAAAACACCAAGATGAACTTTCCCACTGAAGTTTTTCATGTATTTGTGCCTTGCTGTAAGGCAAGTATAAAAACACTACAACATTGTTTTTCCCCATACAATTCTGTGAATTAAGAAATTAACATGCATTCTTGATCTGTTTGAAATCAACTAGAATAGCTCTCATGTTAGCACAGTGCAATAATATTTTCAACCCTCCTTTTTCTAGATATTTACAGGTAATGAAAGGAAAAAGAGGATTAGTTTGGGTAGTTTTTAGTTTAAAATAAACCAACTACTATTGCTTATTCAAGTAGTATTGCAAATACTGGTATAGTCTGGTCTAGTGGAATATGTCCCTGCCAAGAGCAAGGAGGTTGGAGCTACATGATCTTTAGAGTCCTTTCCAACCCAGCCATTCTGTGATTCTACATCTCAAATGCCAGATACTTTTAAGGCTGCATGATTTTGTCACATGTTGACGTCATGCATCCACAGTTGAGAAGTCTCATAAATGGGCAAAGGTTGGTATCCAGGGATTGCAGATGTGAGTTATTTGCCAATGTGAGGAGGCAGGCTTCTTGTCTGAGTAACTATATTAAAATACAAAATGTTCATTTACTTAGTGTTGATCTTCTATCTCTGGCTTGGCCATGAATTGTGTACTTAGTTGTTGGTTTAGACTCCCCTAGAATCTTTCAGTTATGAATCCCCAAGAATATAACAAACTAGTGAGTTGCAATTCTCTTGCATTTGAAAATAATCCTCATCAAATTAAAGCTGTGTCTCAGATCCTAATATTACAAGCACAAGGGATGTCTTAAAAACAGGTAACACGACCTGCATGTTACATATGGCTGAAGAGAACAGAGGAAATATAAACCACCCAAAGGTGAAAATAGAATAAATCCACTAAGTTAGTAACTGTACTGCACTTCATGGTCATTATTTCTTTTCCAAACTGAAGTCTCATTGTAAGCCTTCTCAAGAGTTTTAATCTTTCACAAGTTGTTTACAACCAAGATGGTGAGTTATAAATTCACATACTTAAATTCCATATCCTGTGGATCCTTGATTCAGAGAGTAAGCTTCCTAAAGATCTTGTTTGTAATTTGACAGACAAATATATGTCATCAGCAATATTTTTAAATTAAGTCATCATTAAACTAATAGTATATATTCCACTGGAGAACTGTTGACAAAATCAGGACCTATTCTTCTCAAGTTTGCATTATTCTGTGACCTGTGGGGGGAGCTTAGTGGTTTACACACACTCCAGGCAGATTTTCCCGAGGTAATAAACATGAAGTACTAGATACGATATTTGAAGACATAGGCATATCAGATTGTTAACATTAATAATGAAAATTCCAGCAGTAAATAAATTAATTTCTGATACTTTTGTCAGAATATATTTTTACTTGCAAATGGCTAGTACATAAATAGTTCTAAAACAACAGACAAGATTTTTAACAGTTATTGTCCTTGAAAAGGCTATGATTTTTTGGACTAGAAAAAACCATTTTGCATTGTATAAGTCTAGTGGGATATGTAAGAACTCCATTACATTTTCAGAGGTCAATTCAAACCACTGAGATGCACAAACAAAAAATCCTACTTGAAAAACAAAAGAAACAACCCCAAAACTTTGTCTATTACCTACATTCATATAAATAATATCTTCTTCACTCATGAACAGACTTCCAGATAGACGGAGTAGCACCAACCTTTCTTATGAGGGATAATCCAAAAGCCTTCCTTAAGATGTAACTGTCCTCCTGGATCAGTCACATTACTAGTTCAGCAACTAAATTATTGCTAGCAATCTAACATTTACTTTTCCGTGGAGCTTACATTATTTGTAGTTTGCACTGGAGAGCTTATAAGAAGAGCCACATGACTAAACCATGCAGTCTGGTACAAATCACAAGCTACTAGAGGATAAAACATCTTGCCGTTGGAAGGTGAGCATCATAGCATGTGTTGCAGTTGAGATAGCCACAACACAAAGAGTGTCACCATACAATTTAAGCATTCACCCATACAGAGTAACACCACATCAGAAGGATGTATCTGCCCTTCTTGTTCTTTAGCCCAGCTTTTTATACCCCTCATGTTCCTGCATTGCACCTGTGTGCCTCTGTTTCCTTTGTGGTTGGCCAGTGCCCCTGGGCACTCCATGGCTCATTGCCTCCAATGCTGCTCACCTGCTGCTCACAGCTGTGCCCTTTGGGGATGAGGCTGGCCCCAGCCCCACTCCCAATTACTGCAAACTGTGTGCCTACCGGTGATAGTGTTATTTTGGCACATATTTAATAGTTGAAGAACAGAAATGAATTTACTCCAGAATGGCAATTTAGATATGCTAATTTTTATCTGCTTTTGTCATTAGTTATCGATTGGTTTGAATTCTTGTTTTACAGTTTTGATATATTTGCATGCCCTCATAGGGGTTACCTAGGCCCCAGTGTATGCCAAAGCACCTCCAGAATTTTAATCCCATATTGCTGAACATGATTCAGCAGTAGGGCAAATGATGGCTGTAGAAGGAAAATGGGAAGAAGAATTGTATAACATCTCAGAGAATACCTAGGCTGTCTGATAAGTAGTCCCTTAGATTATGTATTGGAGTTTCAGAATAGTGCTGAGTAAAACTGAATAATGTTGAATCAAGGCACGTAAAAATAAATAGTTTGCATGACAATTGTTAACCAATTTGTACAGTTATTGAAATATTTTTCTTAGCATTTTAAAGTCTCCAGATGCCAAGTGTGTATCATGATTTTCTTCTGCTGCACATAAAATTACTTAATGAATATTGGCTTGCAGGATTATTATCCTTCCAGCTAATTCCCCATCCAACTCAACTTGCCTTTTCCTGGGCTTCTTGCCACATTCCAGTTTTCCCTATGCTGTTGATGTTATGTAGGACTGAAATGTGGAATTATACAGTTCATAAAAGAATCAAGTACCTTAGGCTGTTGTGTTCATCTATTATTAATGGACAGTAAATGCAAACATGAGCTAACAAAAGGCAAGGGATAAGCACATTTAAGTCAGATCAGTTCCCAGAGAAATAATTTCAAAACTTGTCAAACAATTTTTGAAACATGGAAGAATAATGATTTCCCATAGATCCATTGTATATATTCTGGCAGTGCAACTTTTCCTTTATATAATATTTTTATAAAACTTGAATAGTAATTTCCATTGGAAGATCTCAAAGAGATTTACAGACATTAACTAAATCTGACTTGTAACACTAGTGTGAAGAAAAGAAGCTGGTTTAGCTATTTGTTGTAAAAAACATCTTTGCCAAAGTCAGCTGCTTTGTGCTCTTCTGTCAGCACTAAGGTTCACAAAATACTTCATTCACCAATTTCTAATCATTCTCCTGCATTTGGATTCCTTTTACACTCCCTAATTTCTGGGGATGGTCATGGACTAACCTCTCAGACAAGTTATCTATCCTCAGAGGGCTTGATTGTATGTGAAAGAAGCCACTAGCTTTTGGTCCCCCTGCTGCTTCCAAACATTACTGCTCTCCAGTGGTCCTGTGCTTCTGGAATGACTTCAGAGAGCTACTATGGCTGGTTATAATACAGAGTTTTGTTTTTGTCATGTTTCAGAGACCAGGAGGAAATAGAAGTGTCTTCATTCCATTTTTTCAGGGAAATGAGGCATCAATGCCAGTCCTTTGTTGGTAATCCTGTGGTTGTGATTCACTGGTTAACAATCCCCACAGAGCCCAATCTCTTCCTGCAGGTTCACAGGCCCTTCCATACCTTCCAGCCCTCAATTTATTTTTCAAATTATTTAAGTTGGTAAAATTTTTATCTAATCATATGTTTAAGATTTTAGAAAGTGTCCCTTCCTCCAAACATACTATAATTATAATTTCATAATATTATAATTCTTACATATAACATGATATTGCATTATTTTATATGTCAGCTAGACACTATTGACTATTCAGAAGTTTGAAGAATTTATCTTATGAGCAAATTGTGTTTTCATGTCTTGACAAACTTGATCAAGGGAAATTAAATTGTAATACCTTCCTAGATCTGACAAATTAATGGTGGGAGGAGGAAGGTAGGAGGAGAAGGAACAAAACTTTTAGGTTTTCGATAATTCCTAAAAAAAATCTTACAGTAATAACTTTTGTGACATGAAATCTGTGAAATGAACAAAAAGTTGTGCAAATATTTGTTTAAGCCTGTCACCTTTCTGTCTATACTTCTATCTATACAATCAAAGGAAATGACAAATCAAAAGTACAATAGCCTTTTCTTGTGAAACAAGTTAAGAAATTTTATCTTAACTAGTTCATCACTGATAATTTCACCAATTGTGTGTCTTCTAGAAATAGTTATATCAGAACAAAATGGACTATTTTAGGGCACATTTGACAATATGTTGTACCTTGGTCTTAGAATATGCTGAGCATCCCAACTTTGTTTATTTCAAGCTGCTTTGGATCCTAAGGACCACACTATAGGATTTGGGAGACAGTGGGTTTAGACATATGAGAATTGTTATTCTGGTTTAATTTTCAGAATTTCCAGCTCATTTCCAGCTCATTGGGTTTTTGTGAAGTGTTTTTGTCTGTTACATTTTGTTTTTTTGTTTTTTTTTTTAATTTAAGCACAATAGCCATCCCATTACATAATGTAACCCCCGCCCACCCACACACCCACACAGCATCATTGCTTTACTTCAGACACAAAATCCTGGTGCTGTGGGATATTGAATATGTTGAACCATGTGTAAATCAGCAGTGACTAAAACTCTGGAGAAGTCAGTATGCTTAGTGCATTTGTGTAAAGCTGTTTTTCTTGCCTGTCTTCACTAGAAGACTGATTATATTTCTGTCATATTTCACTGCCCCCCCAAGACCAGTCTAAAACCTGATTCTTCAAATGAGTATTCTGTCTTCAAACTTTTATTCATTTATAACACTGGATTTTCTTCTGTCTAGGAAGAAATAAATGTAATCTGGACTTTGGTGGCGTTTTGTTTAATTCTGTAAGTTGACACATTTCTGTAGACTACTGTGTAGGTGCTGAAAACAGTGTTCACAATAAATGTTATGTGTCACATAAGAATGACTTCTTAGTCATGGTATTTAATAGGTACAAAGGAAAAAGAATGCCTGTATGTTTCATTTTGTTCTGTTTGCTTGTTTCATTTTTTATATTATAAAACACTAGGAAATGTTTCTTGGCATTATCAGTCAAGATTCTGTGCTCTTATCCTATAGACAGGCTGTCTTAATTTCTTCTTCTGCAGGTGGGGTAGCACACAAGGTCACTTTTGGCTGGTGTGGTAATAAAACTTGGGGCTGAAGCATAGCAGTCTCTACAGTTTGTATAAATTCCAAGAATACTTGTGCCAAGACTACTTGCCTATGTCCATAATACTGTAGCATGCTTCAGAAGCAAAGCTCAAGAACTTTCTTATATTTTCCTGCCTGAGAAGACACGTGAATATATCATGGTTAAATTGCATTGCTTCTTGAAATGGCAGATTCACAAGAGGAGAGAAGTACAATATCATGACAGCAGTGAAGTAAAATTGTATTCAGGGACCTTGGGGATTATGTTCATATCTCAAAAATTCAGTAGGATTACATGGGCAAAAGTTTTGGAACTGTTGGGAGTTTTTTTCTTTAATTAGCAAATAATACAGAAAGAAGTACAGTAAAAAGCATAAGCATTGGTGAACCAAAACACCTAAAAGTGTACAAGCATGAAAATTGCAGCACCAGTTCCAATTGTGTGCTTGCATTTTTAGGTGCTTGCTTCATCACTGAGCTTCCGTCAGGCTCACATCAACTGTGGCAAGAGCTGCAAGGAGACAGTTATCTTGAGCTAAATGTCTTGAACTAAAATGCAGGCAGCTGGATCCCATCCCACGTTCTGCCACAGCTGTTATGCATGGGTAGTGGCTAAACATATCCATATCATAATGTGTTTGCTATTATAATTTTTCAGCATTTGATTTTCCAACCACGACAATCTTTCAATGTAATTAAAAGTGTTATGTAACTAGCTGTAAGTTATTACTCTTTTCAGGTTTACCGATTCAGCTCTGTGGGCCACTGATGCACTTTTGCATTCATGCCCACAAAAAAGATTTTCTGAGTTTTAAACCATTGTAGGAAGTGACTCAGGATAATTGCCAGTCTAATAGGCTCTCTTGGCTTCCTGGAGTCTTTTAAAAATAAATCTTTTTGCAAGAAAAGAGCATGTCTAGGAAATAAAAGAAAAAAAAATACCAGTCAAGATACTTAAATTTGATACATTCCTTAAAATTGAACTCCCTTTCCTACCTAGGCTCCCCTGTAACTCATGATGATTGCTGTTAATATGGTATATAATTGCTGGCATTTCTACTCAGTGCTTATGTTTCTCTCTGGCTTCTTTGAAGCATCTCCATTTTAACAGTTGTCACTACAGTATGTGAACAAAAGAAGCCAAGAAACTGTTATCCCACAAAGCTCTCAAAGGACCCTGGTTAACCTGAATTCACTATACAGTTTTTGGTGGAAAACAAAATGGATCTAAGATAGCCCTGGGAATAGCTAGTCAGGCTGTGATACATTACAAAATGTTGTTTAATTCTGATATTATATGTCTGCAGAACAATTTTAGTTACCAACTGTCCAAATAGTCTTGCCTACTCAATTCTCTTTGGTCTAATTGACTTCTGCAAAGGAGTCAGCCTAGCCACAGCTCCCTGTGTGGGACAAAGCTCACTCTTTCCTGCCTCCTCTTCCATTCATGGTGGAGGCATGGTGTTCTCAGCTAGTGCTGCCTTCTATCTATTCTCATGTATGAATACTGTCCATCTAAGTTGCTGATTTAGTTTGAGAAGTCCAGTCTGCCTCAGGCTCTGAGTTCAGTCACAATGTACTGCAGAGATGAAGGTTTTGCAAGTCTTACTCTACTCAACACTGCATTACTTTTAATTTGAAGTGTTCCTTCTGTTGCATGAGCCTTATGTTCCACTGATTTTTAATTTGTATTGCCTCTGATACTGGAGGAAACAGAGTCTAAAATGCTGTCAGTTCAGTGCTATACATTGATTATGATACTCAGATACTTCTTGTGCTCTGCATGGTCCTTTGTGGCTAAAGAAACTCCTCAAGTACATACTGTATAGCTCCTGAAAGTGCTTTCTTCCCCCTTTCCTGATTAGAGTATGATCCCTTATACAATTCAGAGGTATTGTCTGAGGAATTATACAATTCATGTGGTAGTGTCTTAGAACAATCCTTCTTCCTGGCACATTTATCTACAACACATCACCAGTTTTCCTTCCAAACACTTAAACTGTTTACTAAATCTTGGTGAGCCATGATGCTGCTTCAAGCTTTGGAAATGAAGATATCTACAAGATGTGTAGGTAGTTTCCCTCTGGTCAGTGCAATGTAGAATTAAATCCGGGGCCAAGAGTACACAGTGAATAGAATTTCGTCATTCAAAATGAAAGGAAAATCACTGGGTGGATTTAAAAACTAGGGCCAAGTCGGTGTGCATCTGAGGACAAAGACAGAGCTCTCTGCATGCTTTGGTGTGTGCTATTCTTTGAACATATGCCATAACTTTGCATTTCCTGAATTCAGTGGATTGGAAAAAAACCTGGCAGTTTCCCAAACTGAAATATATGCAGAAATAACATACATAGCAACACCAGTGCAAGAGAAAAAAAACCAACATCTGAAATAACCTCATACTTAAATGTGTAAACTGATCAACTATGGGGTTCAAGAAAGAATTTCTCTTCTCTCTTCAACCACTCATCCTTATGTAATATTCCAGCCCACAACTGGCTGGATGTAGTGTGTTTTCCATTCTTCATGCTCTGAATCATCAGGTATCTAACCACTGCTTGAGGCAGTGTACTAGATTAGTGAGCTGAATGGCCTGTTCCACTATGGCAGCAAGAATAGTATTTTAATAGGGTTTCATTTCCTTTGGTTTATTATTTTGTTATGTAGCACTAAGGGAGTGACAACTGGACTTCTCCAGTTGCACATGTGAACATGCATTAGACTGCTTTGGATCTGAGTAGCACATGCTGTCTTGTGCAAGTGATGCAGACATTTCTCTGTATTTTCTCTGTGTTTTAGGGCTGAGTAGTGCCCATGCTTGTGTTGGTCCAGTACCCAAAGTTGATCCTCCTCACCCTCCAAAAGTGCCTGTCTTTTGGGAGAATTACTGTTTTAAATAAACTCTGTTTAAAATGAAACAGTTTTTCTGGTGCATGTACATTCCCAATCTAATAGAGAGGGTTCTCAAGTACAGGAAACAGGACTACAGATTGCCCATAGAGTATTTCTTTGTGCTCTTCATATCAAGTTGTTGTGCTCCAGAAAGGGCTTCTGTGGCATCTTGTGGGATTGACTCTTGTGGGATTCAATGCAGAGGCTATGAATATACAACCACACAACTGGATATTCTGCTTTCATTTTCATATAGAAATGCAACAGGTTCATAGAGATACTGTCTTAGTCCACGGTAGCTGGAATGTTACAGCACTTCTTGTGGGATGAATATTTCTACCTTAACAACTACATGGTAAGGGGCATATCCCTTCAGGACAGAAATGAAATGTGGCACTGGACACAGGTTAACTGTCACTGTCCATGTCATGTATGGGTAAACAGAGCATTTCAGTCTCTTGGCATTTCAATCTTGCTGCAAAATCTTTCAAAATAAAGGAATGCCATTTTGTTCTTGGCTCAGCCTGTAAGACAGGCTGTGGTTATTCATGCTTTACTTCTGTCTGATGGTCAGGATTTCCATGTTCCTCCTACTCCACTCTCCAGGGAGAAGATGTAATATAATCTTATAAACTAAACAGAAGAAAGAGGAGTAATGGATAGCCATTTCATCTTTAGCAAACACCAGGAGCCTCTACTGTGCTTTAGAGGAGCTCAGCCAAATAAATCTTGTGTGATGTGGAACTCCCTGCAAGCAACAACTTGTGTATCCTACAGAAAAGCCCTGAATCACTCTGCCCTTCAGAGTTCCTGCTGGATATCCATGGGACAAACTGCCAACAGGTAACAATGTAACTCCAGGGTTGATCTTTAATAAGATTAGCATGCAGCATAACAAGGCAGGAACTCATCCCTGAGTGATCCTTGTTGATGCTGAGTAGACAAGTGACAAATCTCATAGCCAGAGGGGATAACAACACCACTTGGTCAGTGCTTGGATTGCACTGTCAAAACTGGGTACCTTTTCATTTTTTTCTTTATATATAAAAACATATTACTTCCTTCACTTGACTGAATACTGTTTTGGAACTGAGATAATATTCTGGTTCCTCCATCTGCCCGATTCTTAGACTCATTTTGTAAGTATAAAAGTGGAAATCTCTTCAAAGAAATACCATTTTATTCTGGAATGTGTCTCAAAACTTTTGGTCATAGTGATGATATTACAGTGCATGGGGAAAGCTGCCATTAGAAAGTTATAAAAAAATTTGATTTTAAGTCTTTTAATGTTGATCAGATGATTTTTATTGATTTGAAGGTGATAATGGTAGAGCAGAAAAGAGAAAGCAGATATATACATATATATATATATGAACATAGTCCGCACAGCCCCAAATGGTAAATTTGCTCTGCTAGTAAGTTGCACAGAAAAGAACCTTGGCACATTTTGAAATAGCAATTGCATCTCCAAAAGTGGTACCAAGACATATACTTCTTAACTGCCTACAAATGGAAATGATGTGGTATAAAAAAACTCAAACCCATTTGCTTATAATAGCAGCACATTTGTACACTCCTGCAGAAAATGTTGAATAAGTTTTGAACTTCTTAAAATGGTTTGTCTGTAATCAAGCAAAGCTCACTCAAGGACTTCACCATATACCACTTCACCTTCAGACTTATTTCATCTCTTAGATGAGACTACTGATACTTACAGGCTTATAGCCAAGCTCAGCTTCTAAATACAAAACAAAGAGGTCTTATCAGTCCAAATTTATCACCACTTACCTCAGCAGGATTATACCATGAGAGCATGTCACTCTTCAAGTACTGATTAACATTAAGGCTAATACTGTTTTGGTTTTTGCTCTAGCATCTCTTCTCTCCCACATAATACCTAAGTGGCTTTCACAGCAGGTGAAAAGTGTCATACTGTACAATAGCAAAGGAATAATGGAAATATGCAAATAGGCAGAGCATAATAGAAATCAAAGACTAAATTAATTTCCTGAGCTGGTATTTATCTGAGATGACACAACTTCTAGAGAAGATATTTTGAAGTTAGGAGGGAAGATGGCCAAAATAGCCCACATGCTTGAGAAGACAATCCAGCTAAAAGGGGTTAGTGCCAAAGTGAAAGAGGATGTGGACAAGATGCTTGGAAGGCCCTGTTTCAGACCTGTTTTAGTTAAATCCAGTAAAAGCCTGGACACAGCAGAGGGCTGTGGGCTTGCAGTGTGTCTGTGAGAGACCTCTATGTCACGCTTGATTCAAACCCTGTTTAAGCACAGCTGAGAGACTGGAAAACCACTTTCCAAATGAGGACTTTCATGACAGATAGTTACAGGCTGGGTGTGGATATAATATGCCATGGACGGAAAAGTACAGGTACTGCCTTTTGCCAGGGACTTATAAAACCACATCTATAGTTCTCCACAGTTTCCTCCCTGAACCCCTTGGAGGGGTTTTCTATTAAAAATGACAGATTCCCCCCCGCCAAACTGCAGTTTTAAATCTACCTAGAAAAACTTTTAGATTGTTCATTCCATAAATATCTCTTGCAGGCTGTCTGACGTCAGGGGATTTGAGAGAGAGGCTGGTCTGAAAGTGAAAACAGCAGCAGTTCCAGTCTCCCTCTAACAGCAGTGCCAGCGAGAGGAGCAGTACAGGCATTTCTCTGTGTGGATTACGGGACTGCAGAACAGGGAGGATCCGCGCAGACACACGGCTACTACAATGTAAGTGCAGCTGCTGCAGCAAAGCTCCTCATGTTTTTGCTTGTTTTCAAGAACAAATCCCTGCAAGTACTGATTGTCTTTCTTTCTTCTTTTTTTTTTTTCTCCTCTGAAATATCCTGAAGTCAGCTTGGCAGCACACACAATTCAGGTTTAGTTTGATTGCTTCTCCCAAAGGTATGCAGAGGGGCTGACAGTGCAGGCTTTTGCACTTTTCTGTATGTGGATGGGGGTGACAGGGGATGAGGGAGGTCTGAGGAGAGCAAGGTAGGGATGGTCATATTTTTAGAAGACTACAAAATTAACTAAAATTCATGTTCTGGTAGCAGGAAAGGAAAATCTCAAATAAGCCTTAGGCAAAAATTAACTTCCTTAAGCAACTCCAAAGTATAGGATTTCTTTTTTAACTCTTTAATTCCTTGTCATATTGTGCAGCAAGCAGTTCCTCTTTCTATATGAGAATAAGACAGGCAATTCCTTGGCCCCTGACAATGAAGTCCTGTCCCACTCTGCCAGACTATTGGTGATAAAAAATACTAAAACAAATGAGGGGACTCTTGGCTAAATCTGCCAAATTTAGCACCTCGAGCCTGTACTTGCTTGATACTAAGGGCTCTCCAAAGAACTCTACTTCTGCAGAGGTGTCTCTCACATCTAAAACCTACATGTAACAGTGTCATACATTAACAAGTCACCTACTACAAGGAGAATCTCCCTGCAGATACTGATACAGGCACCTGGTCCAAGACCAAACTAAAGGTAGTGATTCTTAGTAATTTTTTTATACCTCTGCAGTCCAGAGATTCCCAAGCCTACTCCATAAGAAGATGATGTTTTCAGTGGGGCACACAGCTGTATCTATTTGCAATTAAAATTCAATGCTGCATTTAATTAACCTTACCTCCTGTGAGATTAAAAACAACCTCACACCTGGGGGACTGTTCATTCTTCAAGTGGAGAAGGGAGCAGTTCTGGGGACAGCTGTGTAGGCAGCTGTCCTTTTTGTTGGCATCTTCTCTAATGAGACCCATGACAGAAGCAGCTTGCTTCCCCTGGAACAGTTTGAGGCCTCCTGCATGAAGATGACACACTTTGCAAGCACTTGTAACCGTAGGAAACTCTTGGCCAGCAGAAGCATTGTTGGCCTGTGCAGTTGCTGGAAGGAGAGATGATGCCCTTGAGCATAAACAGAAAGCTGGGCTGAGAAGTAGAAGCCATGTGAATTGCACAATGCGGGTCCCCATGCTGTTAGCAATTGGCTTCAGCCAACAAGCAGAGTCACAAGAAAGGCCGCTGCAAGTCAGCATTCCCTGCATCGGGCTGTTTTGATAATGGGAAAAGTCTGCAAATACTTTTCCTCTTCAGGGTGGCAGAGTGGGTTATTGGGGCAGGGAGAAGGCAATAAAAGAGGAAAATTGAGGACTGAAAGGAAGGAGGGTTACTGGGATCTCCACTGTGTATTGAAATTGAGCAAATGTAGTTAGCTGTGCTGGAAACATTTGCAGGTTGATGTAATCACTGTGCTGGCTAATGATGGATGATGGCTGTGATGGAGGTACCCTTTACTGGGCAGGTGGTCAAGGTCTAATCCCCACTAAGGGATGCCATGCTATGCAAATAATGAGCTGGAGAATAAGAAGCTGTACTGATGAATGTGTAAGGATGTGGGGAAAAAAAGCAGATCCTGCAAGGATCTCAAAAAGCAGATCCTTCAAGGATGTAGTTTGGAAGTGAAGTCTTCAGACTTGGAAGGAATCATACTGGGATCTGAGCTACTTTGCTGTGACATATCAGAATTTTTTCCTCAATCCCATTTATTTCTTACTAGATTTTGTTTCCAGTGGGCCTAGCAGCTCCTTTTCCAAGAAGCTGCTTTTTTTTTCCTTAACAAAAGCCTAATCACTTTAGTTGGCAATGTAAAAAAAAAAAAACTTCTTAAGGAATGTAGTAACTTGTTAGAAATCTTTATGCCCCAATAAAAAAATTGAGAGCTGTCACAGCCAAGGCAAGTGTCTGGAGCCACAAACACTTTTTACCTGGTTCAACAGTTAGTCTCTCTGAAGTACTTTAGGCAATTTAGGACTCATATATTCAGAACTGCTGAAAGCTGAGAGGGTAAGAAGAGGAACTAAGGAGGAGATAATTCCATATTTGTTTTCATCTGACTGCTTCCTGTCTGTCTCATTATTCCTCTCTCTTTCCTTTTTCTCAGCATCCAATAGATTAGCAACAGTACCTGTAGGGGTTTGCAAGTCTGGAAATTCCCTGTGGACTGTCAGTTGTGGTTCAACAGGAAAGTTGCACCCTGAGTGGAAGGCTGGGAAGAAAAATGGGAAGGGAGATATTGATCTGGCAGGACATAAATTCAGTTCCAATGAGAATGCATGGTATTGAAAATTTAGATGAGATTGTACTAGCCAGGAAATTGCTAGTTCAACTATGGATGGACTAACCCTGGAAGCAAGATTAAAAAAACACAATATGAACAAGGCAGGCATCTTTTCAGTTTTGTTTTGTGGAACAGAAAGCTATTGCCTGTTGCAGCTTATGACAGTCAGTGTAGCCCTGAGGTTTTAAAAGTCTATATTATGTGTTACGAAGTGAGGTCTCATGGTTTCACAGAGCTGAGTAAGCAAATTCCCTGGATAGCCTAGTGGCTTTACCACACCATATCACTTGTCTGCTGCTATCACTGCTGGTTTTTTTTAGTTGTGCTTCTTATATGTAGTTCTGTTCATCCTGAAAATCAGTCACAAAAATTTTTCTTACCAAGTACAGATATGAGTTGCACTTACTATACTTCATTGACAGGGAGGCTCATCAAGAGTTGAATAGCATCTTGAAGGGGTCTCCAAAATTGTTTGAGTTTGCTGCATCTGCTTTAGTCGATATAAAATTCCCCCAAGGTCTGATAGTAACCGAAAAACCCATCTAGTCCCTCCAGGCCGCCAGCCATCTGACTTAGAGATTGAGCAATCAGGGGACACTATTTCCTGACACAAAGGGGAAGGATGTGTGGGAGGCTTGGCTTTCAGCGCTTTAGTTGCTGTGAATTTTCAAACCTGGGTCAGTCCTATGGAGAGCTGACCCTCTCTCCCTTCCCTGCCCTTGCAACCCCCAGGCAAGCACAGCGTGTTCCTAAATTAAAGGAAAGCTGACTGCTCTTATTTTCATTGGATGAAAGATTTTATGTGTATTTTCCCATGCTTTTTGGTTTGTTGATTATTGACAGTGGTGTCTCATGTGGCTTTTCCATTTGCCAGTTGTGATCCCTAATATCACATTCCTTTGAACTCAGGCATGTGCAGAAAACTGGTAGTTTTCAGTACACATACTAACATGCAGTAGTATGAATAATTTATCATATTTCTGCAATTCCACTTAACAATGACATTACTTCTGTTTGGCACAAGTCTGTTATCAGGCCAAGGAATTGTTATGTTCCAACCTGAGTGACCTAAGACACAGAGAGTGCAAGTCAGCTCTCATCTAGTGAAAGTTTTCTGGAGCTTTGAATGGTTCGAGAAACTTACTCCATGCTTCAATTCTAAGTGCAAGTAACATCAGAACTTAGTACAGAGAAACTGAGGCCCAAGTTGTGCAAAGTAACCTGTAATTTTGGCTCTTTATTTTTAGTGTCTTTTAAGACACCAAGAGACTCAAAAATTGAGGCAGCCAAAATTATAAGCTGTTTTTGAAATGCTGGCTGAGGCACTTGGGCGAATCTACAGAGTGCATGTGATTCTACTCACATACTTCTTACAGCACAGTAACTCTCTGAAGGTCCATGAAACTACTGAAACTACTGCTGGTTTACAGCAGTGGAAGGCACAGACAAATGTGTCCTATGTTGCTGGAAGCTTCCATGAGCTCTGGTGTGTCAGTTCTGTCTTTATGGTTTATTTCTCTTGACAGGATGTTCCCAGCTGTGATTTGCTGAGAACCACGAAGGCATATGAACACATCACACCCTGGACAGTGCTATTGGTAGAGTAGCCTCAAGCCATCTTAGTGCTGTGTGTTGTTAAATGGGTACCTGGTGTTGGTTAAACACGCTTTTCCCTCCCTGAGGCTTTGTGTCTGGTTTAAATGTTGCTCAACGTTCATGCTCCCTTTAGATATATATTTTCAGTTTCCTACATGGTGTTTCAACACTTGAAATTTTAGCTTCTCTGGTAATCTCTATGGTGTCAGATAATGTCTCCTAAGAGTAGGACTTTACTAGACACAGGACAAAATCTATGGTGACCAATGACAGGACCTGAGGGAATGGCCTGAAGTTGTATCAGGGGAGGTTTAGATGGGATATTAGAAATAGGTTCTTCACCCAGAGGGTGGTTAGGCGCTGGAACAGGCTCCCCAGGGAAGTGATCAGAGTACAGCCTGACAGTTCAAGAAGCTTTTGGACACTGCTTTCAGGCACATGATGTGACTCTTGGGGATGGTCCTGAGCCAGGCCAGGAGCTGGACTCAGTGATCCTGGTGGGTCCTGTGCAACTCAGGATATTCTGTGATTCTGTAACCTGGAGTAGCAAAATTGATCAGGAGAAGCTCGGGGTTTTTTGATTTAGTAGAAAAGTTATTCTGACAGTATGGCAGGCTTTCACCAGAGATGAGGCTTTTCCGGAGTTAAAGATTCCTACTTCAGGTAAAAAGAAGGAAGTAGATAAGAAAGGGATGAGATTAGAAGACTTGCTGGAATTCAAGGAATGGGAGCTGGAGATCAGAAGGATGTGTTTAGACTGTGAAAGTGGAAATAGAGGTAACCTTGACGAACTGAGAAAAACCTTGGCAGCAAGGAAGAAATAGGCTTCATCCCTGAATAACAAGTGTTTGCTGACTTCCCAGTAATAATTGCTGAAGTTGGTATTTCTGCTAATGAATTTTGAAGTTCACATTTGTTTTTGTTGGAGAGTATTTTTCTCTTCACTGTGTCCCAAAATAACTAAAATTCAAGCAATGTATGTGCCAGCCCAGCTCTTCTTTGAAATGGGGACAAAGCTGATTTGTGAGACCCAACAAGTCTATTCTGTCTCTCTGGTACAGGACTTTTATAAAGGAGGCATAAACAAGAACTCCTTTCAATTGTTTTATAGCTTTTATTATTCAAGGCAGTGAACAAGCCTGATTTGGGGGGCTTTTCATATTGTTTGCTGTTTGGAGGGACAATCTTTTCAGCTGCTTAAAGAATTGGATTAATAAGCTGTGAAGACTTAAGTGATAGAAACTTGTACAGTCCCCTGTTCCTCTTTGAAGAATATGATCAAGTCCAATTTAACATTATAAGATCTGACATGAAGATGTGTTCCCAGGACAGCTTCACAGAATAAATACACAAACACAGACACAAAAGAGAAGGAACATTTCTGCCAAGGAGCACAATCCAGGTTGGATTTATTGTGAAGAAATCATGCAAGCATACCTTTGAAGGTTTAAGAGCACATGGCAATATTTTCTTCTCCTAAGACAAAGTTGTGGGAAGAGGTGAAAAATCTTGGAGGATGGGTCCCCTATTAAACATGATAATCTGGCTGTACTCCCATCTGCAAGTCCTAAACTGAAAGGATTGAGCAGAGGTAGGATCAGACTATGTGTGGTTTTTCAATATGCTTTCCCTAAATATCTGCAACTGACCTTTACGTGGAGAGATGGTACTGGTTTAGATGAATTTCTGACTCTATGTGGTCAATTTTATATTTCTGTGGTCTTTGTGAGAGATAACAATGTGAAGATCCTCCAATGTTTCAGCAGTCATATCTGTAAGATGTTGACTGAGGAAGCTGACCAGACATATCATAAACCTCCAGAAACTTATTCATATTTTGGATGCCTTTAAGTGTCAAGAATGCAAGTGAAGAAACTATACCTGCATTTTTAGCACTGTCTGTGTCTTCTTGACATTGAAAAAAGAGACCAGCATCTCTCCCGGTTCCCCAGTTGAAAAGTAGATTACAAAGAGTGACTATTTTTCAGAGAAGATTTAACTTGCTAACCCTTCTCTAGTTATTTTTTAGGGATGTTTTGTATTTTCTTTTGCATTTAAATATTTCTTAAAACATTTCAAACAGGCATACACATCAGTAGCATATTCTCGCTGATACTTTCGTAACTAACAAATATTTTGAGTTCTTCCATTTTCCGGGAAAGCTCAGTGCTTTAGAAATATTAAAAAAATTAGGATATTTTTAAAGCAAATCATGCTGGTCTTTAAAAATCATTAATCTCTTTGCACGCTCTTGGTCCTGCACTGCCATCTGTTTTTTTTCAAATCTCCAGAAGGCTGTGACAGAAATACATGGGAATCCATGTTGTTCTGCATCAGCCTGCCAATTCTGCTCCTTTGCTTGTCAGGTCAAAGAAAACAACCTTTTCAAGAAGGAATGAAACAACTGGGGAACTGTTTAAGCATATTTGTCTCTGCTGATCCTTGCAAAGAAGTTTCCTGGACTCTTCTAGAGGTGTAATATGATTTTCCTTTAACATAAATCCATTGTTTCCCCCTAATGTGTTACAACAGTCCATTCCCTCTGAAAACATGTAGTCAATAAATCATCAGCCTACAATACAGCAAGTTCTTTACTTTCCATTCATTTAAGATCAAGCCCTGAATGCTGTGGGTATTGTATGACCATTAGTCAGATTGTTTCTGATAGAGCTGGGTCATGTCATGGACTGTTCTTATTTGACAAGAAGTTCAATGCTGAGAATATTTTCTTGTCTGCAATCATACACTGTATAAAAATGTGAGGATAAGTCACATATATATAGCAATTTAAAGTCAGCAATCTATTGTTTGCATTCAGCACTTTCGTCTGAAAAATTTCCAAGCACTTTACAAATATTACTGGATTTAGCATTTTTGGAAACTGAGGCACAACTTTCTCAGAAGCCTACAAATTGATGAGGGTCTGTACTGTCATACAAGTACTCTCACTGCGGGTAGGTTAGACCCATTTTTTTCATACACCTTTATGTCTTCTGAAGTGTTAGTGTAGCAAAGCCATGGTTACTAATTAAAATATTATAACATAATCATTATGCTGCTTTTAGTCTCCTGTCTATAGACAAGCCATATATTCATCAAAATCACACTTCTCCCAGAATGCAAGAATGTCACCCTATTGCAGAGTGGGTACTTCTTTCCATTTTTACTCCCTCCCTCATATCTTCCCAGAGCCTTTAGTTACAATCTCTCGTTCTTCCTACACTCCACACTTCATTTAGGTTTTTGCCTGTATTGAGACTATGGAACTTAGGTACTGCTGATAATGGTTGTAAGAGAATTACCCTACTAGTGGAATGGGTTTATTTGTTAGATAAAACAGCATACATTTGTAGAGGACGTTTGCCAGGATATCATTCTTCCTTACAAGCTTTAGGAATGGAGCCATCCACCAGTGCAGACAATCTTGGTTTTCTTACTGAGTCACTGACCATTAAGCTGGGATGCCTGGACTGTGAGTACCCTCCTTAAATCCATTTGGCAGAATCCTGACCCCCCTCCAGGCAGGTGACCCCCATCAGCATCTGCACAACAGATGAAAGAAAGCAAGATCTTGACCAAACATGAGGGAACTTCAGTCCTTTGCTACTTTTGCAGCCGTGTATACAGCGGGAACCAATTAAACTGTTTCTAACAGCTGAGTGCACAGAGAGACAGTTGGTTTTGTTCTCACTTGAGCTCTGATGTGTCAGCATCCTCCTGCACTGTTATGCAGGGATAGAGTAATAACCATGCTAGGGCCCTGCCAATATGAACTGTCTTCCAACTGTGCCCTACTGAGATATGAACTTGCCCTCTTTGCTTGTTTCATACTTTTACTGCCCTGTGGGTCAGGCGTCCCAATGAGTGAATCTCTCTGGCTCTGTTGTAGAGGCCCTGAAATGTGTTGCCAATGCCAGAAGTACAAAGCTTGACCTCAGCCTTTCATCGTCAGCAGGATTCAGGCAGTCTGCGTGAATGTTACAAAGTCTTTGGCACTCACCATTACTAAGTTATAGGGAGAAAAACAGATGCATTTTCTGACTGAAAATTTCTGACATTTTCCTTGGGGTCCCATGAATTGTTTTCCAGCTGTGTCTGGACTTATCTAGAATAGCTTCATGTACCTGCTGGGTGACATGTGTTGTGCTATAAATGCCCTACTGTGTCCTTCATGACACATTTTCTGTTAAATCAGAGGCAAAATTTAGCAAGTGACTCCTCACTGTCTCATCCCCTGCTTACTTTCAGTGGTGATGTTTACGATGTCCACATCTATTGGGACATCTCCAGGGGCCCCTACTCTTTCTGATTTACACATCTGTTAGTGTAGCTAAGCTACTGTGGAATGGGAACCTTACCTAAGGAAATACTGTAAATACAAATTGCAGTTGACCTATCATAATGTAGTAACATTTTTATATGGTATCACTGTACTTTTATCAAAAAGCAAGATAAGATTGTCACTTCATCAGTTGTGAGAATCATTTTTTCAATTACTGGCTTTGATTTTTGCAATATACGTCAACGTACGATTCAGATTACATGCATATCAATATTTTGGGTTTTTTTATAATTTTGACATAAATAAAAAGTTATCTCTAGTTTTATGTATTTTTATCCATAGAGTGGACTAAATTTTATAGTCTATAGAATCAGTTAACAGAGGTCAGGGAGGTGATATTATACCTCTGTACAATGAAATACCTAGTTTGTCATTGTCAGCTGCTTTAAAAAAGAATGAGAATTGCTGCCTCACTTCAGACTGGAAAACTTATCTAATTGTTTCCCATTGGTCACTTGAAAAGGCATATGTTAATGTGTGATAGTTTTGGAATAAATGTGCTGTGGAGACCGCTGGACTACGTGTCTATTACACAGTTGTCTGTGATTGTAGGAAACAGGATGTGATGACCTTGTAGTCTTATCCTGCCATGAATGCACATGACCCAGAATCCAGCTGACCACCCCACAGACTCTGGTGACATGTGGGACTGCAGCAAATTAAAATGGAAGCAGATGGTGAAAAAGTACCCTCTGTGTTTTGCCTTGTCTTTCTTTGAGGGACATTGCCTGAAGTCTTTGATCCAAATTGCCTGCTGGGGAAACATGTCTCTGAGCTAGGCTGAAACAACATTGGGAACACTGTCTACAGTTCTGGGTACTCAGTGCTAAGTGGTTACACAGTGGAGGAGAGAGATAGGCAACTTTCATTTTTACTTTGAGCCCTTTTTAGTCATGGTCTCTTGGGATTCTTGAGCTTCTTCAGGACTAAACCTAATTCACAAAGAAACGAGAGGGAGTTGAACAGTTTGATGCCAGACAGGGGGCCAATGCCTCCAGAGAAATGGGGAAAACCCTTTAACTTTCATTAGGAATTCCTTCATTGTAAATCTTGGGCTTGCTTCTGCTGGCTGACCAGGGCCATTAACTTGGGGTATGTGCTTTTCAGTGTATTATCTATCTCTTTCTCTGCTTGCTTGCTTGCAATGGAACAACCAAGGATGCACAAAACTACAAGGTTTATTTCTTAGGTTTTCTGTACAGACTGTGTGAGCTTAAATCTATGAGCTCTCTATGTTCCTATATTTGTTGCATTTGGATTTTAAAGCTTCTCACCAGCATTTTGGAGGCCTGTTTCTAGGCCTGAATTTTGCCATTTGATGTGGATCATACACACTGCATCTTGTGATGCTATCAGGGTGGGAAATAATGGGCCCTGTAGCCTCAGTGAAGCTCACAGAGAAATTCACTCATGGGTGTCACAGAAGCAGTTTTCCCAGTCCTGTGATATTTAGCCTAGAAAATATCCATGTAGAATAAGATGTCACACTGGATTTGTTTAGTAGCTCTGGGCTTCAGTTATCTCTGAACATCCCATGAAGCTTTAGGGTCACAGCAAATGCTGTACTGCTCCTAGGCAAATGCAGCCAGACTGGAGTTTGTTCAGCGGTCATTGCTCCTGGCTCTTGAAACACCAAGCTCACGTTTGCATATTCACTGAGACACAGTAATCGCCGCATTATACCAGCGTCTGTGTATCTGACACACCCAGTGATTTGTTTGCAGACTTTCCCACACCCTTGGAGTTGCTACTTCTTAGTTTGGATCATTTTTACCACGTCTGTGTCAGGTGTCTTTTTCTCTCCAGATATTTTTAGGTGCAGCTGATTGCAGCAGGTCGAGAGGACAAAACAAGTCTGCCTTTTGCAGCTCACCTGTGTTGCACCATTAGAGAGCATTAAAGCAATCAGGGAACTGGGCTGATTATTGTAGGTGCCTTCCAATTGAACTGTTCTAATTTTACTTCTATTCTACTCCTGCTTATGGAAGGTTTTTTGTTGCTGTTGTTAGGCTTGGTTTGCTTTTTTTAAACTTTTTTTTTTTTTTTAATGTGTGGCTTCTACCCATGTATTTACCATTGTTCATTCTTTTTGCCCTCCTTTCTTCAGGCAGCAGAGGAATATCATAGCAGTGAGGATCCAAGATGGGCATAACTAAACCTCATCACACTGAACCACTGGGCCAACAGAGGCCGTTTATATTCTTACTGTCATTTGGTATCAGAACAAGGATTTTTTTAGATTTCTTCTTTAAATGGTCTTTCTGATGTGTCAGAAATCTGTGTGGTTATGTTTATCAGTATTTTATGATTATTTTGCCTTGTTTGACATGTGTCATCTACTGAAGGTTCTGTGCTATAAAATGCCTCAGAGGTGACTAAGTGGCTCCTTGTCCTGCCTGCTTTGCTAATTGCATTGAGCCAAGTGGTGTCTGTTGGGTATGCAAGCGTGAAGGGTGAGGAAGGGCTTTGTCAACTCAAGGAAACTAATGAGTTGTAGGTAGGAGCTATGATGCTGGTTTGGCCAATAATTACAGGCTGCAGACTTCACAGGTCCCAAAAGCTAAGCAAACTCCATCTTGCTTAATACTTTGGTGAAATACTGAAGGGTATATGAAGCAGTGCTGATCACTTAGAGGCATGTATAAATTTGGAATCAGGTCTAAGAACAAAATCTGGGGAATTTCATATTATAGGACATCAGAGTTTCTTGTCTGTGCTCCTCAGTGCTTTTGAGTGCTAAACTAGTAATCTGTGAGGAAAAAAATACAACAGTTTTGACTATCAGAAAGTATAACTTATAAAATAAAGTAATAATTTTGGTCAGTGCTTTATTTGATTCAGCAATATACATAGTTCTCGGATACTTATGATTAGGTACAATAAGAATGGGACATAGCCTAATATAATGGACTTTTGTTTCTAGTTTCTTTTTGTCTTATGGTTGCTTGTTTCTGATTCAACATAGATTTTGAACAAATTATCCTCTTCCAAAAATTGGTAATATAGATGGTCCCTTGGACTCCTCTGCTCTGTGTCTGGAAGTTGGATTCTACTGGTACAATTACATTATAACATTTAAAAAAATATTTATTATCTGTTGATGCTTCAGTTTTTGTGTTAAAATGTATATAATTTATGATGCAGCCCAGAACACCACAGCTCTAACAGATTTTGGCTTTAGCCTGCAGGGCTTGGGTTTTTCTTCAGAACTGGTGAGCATACACATCACCAGTTGACTTCAAAAGAAATTGTGGGTGCAGAGGCATTCAGTCATTTGCCCAGGGTCACAGTGATGGTCAGGATCAGAGCTCCACAGGGCAATTCCTGGCTCCAAGTAAATAAACACCAATGCCAGACCGGTAGATACTTCTGAGCTGTGCAGGGATCTTGTGTACCTGCACCTTTAGAAGTGGGTCTTGATCAGATTTAAACAGCTACACTTTTATAAAGAAAATAGCTATTGCCACCTGTGCAGTGACAGTAACTACCAGGTGAATAGGAACTATTGTACACTATTGAAAGTGTCTTTTCAACTCTAATGATTGTTTCTGAAATATCACAGCTTGGGAATTGCTTGGAATGCTCCTTCTGTGTTGGCTTGACCTACCTGTTTCCAAAGTGTTGAGCCAGTGCTTCATTTTTTATCTCACTTACCATGACTGACCTTGCACCAGAGATGTGTGTGAACAATGCAGCAAGCTCTGCTGATTTAGGTGGTTATTTGGGGTTTTTTTGGTAGGCTTTTTTTTGTTTGTTTGTTTGGGTTTTTTGTTTGTTTGGGGTTTTTTTGTTGTTGTTTTTTCTTGTGTTTTGTTATTTTTTTTCATATCCACTGCAGTAAGTTTAAGGCTTACTAGAAGATTTAGCAGCTATAGAAAGGAGCATGTTGGAGGGCCATCACAGCCTCATTCTTCCTTATAGTGTCAGCTGAATTGGCTGTGGAGTTCTGACTGCACCTTTTCACAAAGTCCATGAGCTCTCATTAGCACACTCCAGTGACTGGGGTGCAGCATGCTGAGCAAAACCTCCACATACTTCAGGAATAATGTAATCTGGTTTCTTGTCTGAGGTCTAAACATAATTTATCTAATGGTGATTTAGAACTTAAATAGAAGCAAATCTGGAGAAGAGGGCTAAATATTTTTCTCATTTAGCTGAGTTGTCTAAACACTGGGGACTAAGAGCTTATGCAGAACCTTCTAACACTGAGTGAGTCAGGCATGATTATCCCTCTTTTAGAGAGTACAGAGTCAGAGACATGAATTGGCTTGCCCATGCCCACACAGAAATGCACAGGTAATGTCAGCATTACAAGCTGGTTACTCAGAAGTGCACAGATGTGCAACATATATCGCACTTCTTCCCACCCTAAGTGCCATAAAGACTGCTTAAAAGGTCACATTCTTATCTTAAAACCTTTTCTGAGTATGGGTTTTCTTTTTCATTTTGTTTTTATTTTTAATATAAAAATAATCACAACTAAAACAAAGTATTTCAACATGTACATTTTCATCATAATTGAAAAACTTCAGTTCTTTGGATCTGAAAATGTTTGTACCTGTAGAACATTCTTTTATGGACTCTTCTGGGTAAACCTGTACACACTGGTGAAAAGTGGGAGAGAGCATATGAAGATTTTTCAAAAGTGATTGAAGAAAATTTTCCTGGCTCTACAAAGCACAATGCTGAAAATGAGAGGGCAATCAATTTAAATGAAACGAGTAAGTTCTAAAGGTTCAGAAAACTTCAGGTTGATGCTGATGCTGAGACTTGGGTTTTCTGTCTCTTGACAATTTACGAATACTTTTGTCTCTCCCTTAATGCTGGGCATAACTGTTTGTGTCAACTTCCCTGTGTCCCAGAGTAGAATCTGCAGACCCTTTCCTTTAAAGCTTTTGGAATTTACATAACCCTGCAATTGTAGCAATGCAAAATGTGGCTCTGGTTACAATAACAAGGGTTTAGGGAACGCAGGGAGAGATTGCAGCAGCAAAGGCATAAAAGTAAAACAAAACAAAACTCTACATGCTGTTTTAATTTTCAGCAGCCACGTGAGAACTGTCCTGCAGTTCCTGGCTATAAATAAATCTCTACCATCATAGGAAGACAAAAATCAAAACAGTTCACATTCCTTCCAAATTTTCTTAAGGTTATAAAAAATAAAGGAATGGTAAATATTTCAAAAGTAGAGTGTGTCTTTGCTAAGGAATGTCAAATTATTACTCAAGGGGGTTGATATTTGCATTAAGTAAAGAAATTTGGCATTAAACCTCTCTTTTCCTGCTCCATCTCTGCCAGGTCTTTTAAGAAAACCACTTAGGACTGCGTTTAGAAAGTTTTCCAGGCAATGCTTCTTAGAACTCCATGCATTCACTGCCTTAGTATCAGCTGAGGCAGGAACTTCCTTTGAGATGAATGAGCATTACACAGAAGTATGACTGTTGCTTCTTGTCAGATGTTACATCCTAGTTCTTTTGCATGGTGTGTTAGGAAGGTGGAGACAAGGATCACTTCATTGCATAGTGAAATGCTATGGCACTGGTAGATGCAGATGTGAATACAGAAGCAAACAATGCTCACACCAAAAGCAACGCTATAAGAAGAAGCAGGCCTGCTTGATAAGTAAGATTAGAGTTATTACATGTGGCCAAACAAAGATTTGATCTCCTGTTCAAATTCAGTTTTTTCATCAGAATGAAAAATTGTTACAATTGCAAATGTTCTAGGACAAGCTACCTCACTTTTAGACTCAGGAGTGAGAAGATGTAATGCCACGTGAATTGTGTGACTAAGGATAGCTCTTCAGGGATTTTAAGGACAGACTGAATCATGAAATGGTAACAAGGGCATGAATGGAGATAACCTTTAGCAGAGAGCCCTAGAGTAAACAGGCCCACATGAGGATTTCTGTACGTTGATGAGGTGAAAAGATTTTGTTGAAACTTCTCTCTCAGAAGGTGGTGATGCCTTAAGTTTTAGCCAGTCTAAGGCAACAATAGAGATACAAGTCTACCATGTGTTAGTGTGGTGAAGCCCCAAGCAGTAGGACTGGAGACTACGAAAGAAATATCAACACCAGCAGACTGGGAAGGAATTGTGTTATCCAGGGAAACTGATTTAAATTGACCCTGAGCTGTGGTATTGATTTGACTGGGCATGAGGTCTCCCAGAACAGGATATATTTGAATTTCTGAGTGCTCCCTAAAAGCATAGGAAGGAAAGCTGCAGCAGAGGAGGAGTCTGATGTTGCTGTGAAATGGTTCTCCAATTATAGGACCTGTTTCACACTACCTCATCATGGTGAGGGACCATAAAACAGCTGAGAGCTTGTGGGAAATAAACCAGAACTTTGGTAGGTGTCTGTTAAAGATAAAAAAAATTAGTAAACACACACCTTCTTCGGACAACTGGAGGAGGCTCATGTCTGCTGGAAGAGTAATACCACAGAGCACAAGAGCAATACCAAGACCACCTCAATGTCTGCTGGAAGAGCAATACCACACAGCACAAGAAACCCAGGAAGTTTTTGGAGTGATGACACTTTTCTAACAGAGATAATGGTTGAGCTGAAGAAAAGAGTCACTCTACTGGACCAGGCATTTACAAACAAGGAAGAACAGACTGGGGGTGTGAAAGTTAAGGGTAGCTTAGGCTGCAGTGACCATGGGATGGCAGAGTAAGGATCCTGAGAGGAAAGAGCAGTACAAAAACTAGGATAACAACCTTAGAATTCAGAAGAGCAGACTGTGGCCTGATCAGGGACGTCTTTGAAAGAATTCCACCAGACTTGGCCCTGGCAAGAAGAGAGGTCTGTGAGAGTCCAGTGATTTTCAAGGATCACCTCTTTTAAACTCGAGTTCCTCGATGAGCAGGGAATGAAACAAGTGTCAGGAGGCACATGTAGGTAAGGAAAGATCTTCTAACTAAATAGAAAAGAAATTTTACAAGAGGTGGGAGTATGGTCAGGTGGCTTGAAAGGAATGTAGAGTCACTATCTGAATGTGTGGGGATGGGATAAGGAAAACCAAGACCTACCTGGCCTTGAGTCTGCTAAGGGACATATAGGACAACAAAAAGGGTGTCTAAAGGGAGAACAATTGCAAAAGAAACAAGAAGGAAAAAGGAGACCCACTGTTGAATAGTCTAGGGAACCTGGTGGCAAAGGACACCAAAAAGGATGAGATGCTCAAGTCTTCTTCACTGTAATCTTCACTGGAAGAACTCACCTTGAGTTGAGTTCTTGAGGATTGAGAAATCCTATGCCTGTCAAACCTGTCAGCTACAATGTATGGAGTAAGTAACACTCACCCTTGATTAATAAGTATTGGATTAGGTAATATTTAACTGAACTGTACAAATAAACAAGTAACCACACAAATAGCCCTGGTACCACACAAAAATGCTGAGGGAGCTGTTTAATGTCAATGTGAAGCCGCTCTTGATTATCTTTGAAAGGTTATAGCCACTGGGGGTGATTCCTGAGGACAAGAAGAAAGTAGTTGTTATTTTTATCTTCAAGAGGGACAAGAAAGGTTGTCTGGACAGGGTGGGGAGCCTCCTCTCAATCTCTAGAAAGGTGAAGGAATACACCATCCTAGAAACCAATTCCAAACATATGAAGGACAAGAATATAACCAGAAGTACTCAGCACAAATCCACAAGGAGAAATCATTCCTGACCATCCAAATAGCCTTCCATGATGAGATAAGGAGAGACTGGTAGATGCTGTTTACCTTGACTTCAGTAAGGCTTTTGACACTTTTACATAACGTCCTTATTGACAAACTGATGAACTATGGGCTAGATAAGTGATTAGTGACATGGCTTAGTAGCTAGCTGAGCTGCTGGGCTAGAAAGGTTGTGGTCAGCAGCAAACAGATCAGCTGCAGGCCACACAAATAGATTATCCCAGGTTTAGTTCTGGGATACAAAACTGTTTAACATCTTCATGAATGGCCTGGATGATGGGACTGACTGTACCTTAACCAAATTTGCTGACAACATAAAACTGGGAAGAAAATTGATAGACCAGATGGTTATACTGTTGTTTGGAGGCATCTCAATAGGAGTCTTATGGAATTCAACATAGGAAAATACCAAGCCCTTTTCTGAGGAGGAAAAGCCTCATGCGTCAGTACAGGCTGAGGCCAACCAGCTGGAAAATAGCCTTGTGCAAAATGACCCAGAGTTCAGGTAGGCAACACCTAGAACCTGAGTCTGAATGTACCACTGTGGCAGACAACAGCCTTGGACAATAAACAAAACTGTCAGCAAGTCAAAACAAATGATCTTTTCTCTCTGCTCAACATCTGGAGTGTTGTGTTGAGCTCTGGAGTTCTGCAGGGCAAGAAAGGTATGGAGAGAGTTCAATAAGGGGCTGCAAAGATGGTTAAAGGATTGGTATATCTGACATAAGAGGAGGGAATGAGAGACCTGGGACTGCTTATCAGTATATATGAGTACTTGTTGATGTGGGGAGTAAAGAAGATGGAGCCTGATACTTCTCTGTGATGCCCACTGGCAGGATGAGAGTTGATAGGCACAAACTGAAACATAGTAAATTCCATTTAAACATAAGAAAAATAATTTAATGTGTGTGTGATCAAAACACTGAAGCAAGTTGCTAAAAGATATTATGGAGGCTCCATTTGTGGAGATACTCAAAACCTGACTGGAGGGGCTCCGGGCAACCTTCTCTAGTTGACTCCTCTTTGAGCCCAAGGTTTGGAGGAGATGATTGCCAGAGGTCTCATCCAGCCTTATCTGTTCTGTGTTCTGTGATACCTATTTTTTTTTCTCATGGCTGAGTCAAAGCAGCTCAAGAATTGTGATCATAGCTGGCACTTACTATTTTGGTCCAAGTACTACTTGTGATGGACCGTCCCACATCTTCTTAAAATAAGTGACACCAGAGCAAAAATCAGGAATTGTGGTGGAAGGTTTTTGTGGAGTGGGGAATTTCTTCCTGTCTTATATACAGTTTGAGGTTGGGTAGAGGAATTCACTCTTTTGTGATTCTAATGCGGTGTCTTTCACCAGTATCAAACACTTACAGGGGGTGGGAGAAGAGAAGAGAGAGAGAGAGACAGAGTGGCCTGAATTTTGCTGATGTTGATAGCCCTGTGTTAAAGTTGATACTGTTACTTCATGGGGTTAATGAGGGAAAGGAAAGCCCTGTTTTTGTTATCCCCCAAAGAATACAGTTTCTATGAATAACCTTAAGGCACACATGGAGAAATTGACAATTCTAATGATGTTTCTCCTAAAGCAGTTTAGTAAAATACCATGGGAAGCAAACAAGGAAAAGGTCGCCTTAATGGTATTTCCTAAAGCGGCAGTACAGCAGCATTTGTGGAATGTCCTGGAGCACACTCATTTGGCTTTAATAAAAACAAATGAAAAACCCAGCAACAAGAAAATTAGCTGAATGATAAAAGCAAATAATTCAAAACAGATTTTCTTATAAATCCTGGAAATCATCTGTTTAGAGCATCTCATAGAAAGAAGACAACACCAATAGTTCTGTACCATCTGAAAAACATCTTTTGTATGTTAATCACACTATGTGCAGAAAAAAGGTGTTTCTTTTTCTTTTTCAATGATCACTTATGATCCCTATACTCAAAGTTAATGTATAGAGTAACAAATCAATTTGTCTGCAGTGCAGTTGCAATCAGTGTTGAAGATATAGTGGAAAAGGTGAGATATGCATATTGGATTTGATTGTAGCATATATTAAGAGCACTGCTGAGTGCTTCGGTGAAGACAACTCCTGCACTGAAAATAAAAGAGACCATATAGGAACCTCTGTACATATTTCTTCTGTAATTTCATTTGAAAGTGAAAAAACATTGTAGATGCCTTTTAAATTGAGAGAAAGCTAAGAAGAACTATTTATTTGCAATTGTTTCTCTAGACAACCATCTCTGCAGTCAAAGCAGCCAAAGAGGGGCTCTTCCTACACAGTGAGGACCTGAACTGAACAGAGACCTACAGAGAGAGAGAAGAGCAAGTCAGAAACATCTCCGATCATCCAGGTTAGTACTGATTTGCATATGGGGAATGGAAGAGGAGCAGACTACCAGGGGAAAAAAATAGCTATCATTTTGTTTTCTTAAACATGTATGATGTGTCCTACATTCACCAGGCAAGAGGAACCTTCTGCATACTTTGAGGTGGTAAGATGGTTTTTCAACTTTAGAGCAAAGTTACAGCAAACAGGGCCTCACAAGCCCCAGTAAAGCAAAAACAAAGTGTGTTTAGAAGCAGCACATATCCTAATGGCATAAAAATTGTAACCACCAATTCCATCTGTGTTTTCGCCTCATCACCATTTCAGCAGAACAGGACTGGTATCTAGGCTCTACTACAAGAGTTAGTCATACCATTACTCTGTCTGAGGGCCAACATATTAACTTGGTTTAGATTCTAATTACAGTCTGAACTGGAGGCATTTCTTGTAAGTTAGTAAATAGACTTATTGGAAATGATAGTTTAGTAACGTTCTTCACTTTATGCTCCTTCCTTCCTTCCTTCCTTCCTTCCTTCCTTCCTTCCTTCCTTCCTTCCCTTCCCTTCCCTTCCCTTCCCTTCCCTTCCCTTCCCTTCCCTTCCCTTCCCTTCCCCCTTCAGTGGTTTGGTCCATTAAGAACTTCTGCATCCAATTTGTCTATAAAGCCTAATTACCCCTAGTGTCTCATGATTTTCAGTATGATTTTTATATTTTTCTCGTAGCCTTGCAACAGTCATTTACAGAGACAAAACAATGTGAAACCTTTTCTTCCCATGGTATTTGCACTTCATGTGAAGCAAGGCTGTGAAGTCTCGTGACCCAGTTCCCTACTGACACCAGCTCTGCAGCATCATTTACATGAGTGCAGCGTGAGTGTGCAGTGTGGCTGAGTTAGGAAGGTGCCTGATGTGAATGAGCAGGGCAGTGGTAAATCAGTGGTCAGGGCTCAAGCTCTGTCGTCCTTCTGATGAACTGAGCAGTAAGTTTCCTGTGGTTGTCTCCATAGGCATGACACTGTCTCTCTGTCAGTATCCTAGTTTCCACAGCTGTTAGAACCTCACAGACACCAATACAAAAAAACACAAGTGCTAAATTCAGATTCTGTAACCTGAAACAAAACATGATGTTTGGCTCACAGCTCCAGTTTTCTATATGTGCGTGGTTACGTATTCAAAATATACAGATTTGCTCCCTGTAATTTTAAAACATTATTATTTTACATATTTGAAGTCTTTTGAAAAACCGCCTAATTAATTCCTGATTAGGAATATCCCTCTAGGTGACCAGGTTCTTCTCTGGCAGTGCAGTGGTCCAGGAGCAAACAATGGTTTGAGGGGCTCAGTCTCTGTGCATGAACATCTTGCACAGAACCAGGACCACTACCTAGTTAAATATGTGCTGCTCTCCTGGCATACACCAAGTTTCCCTCTGGCTCTGACTGCCAGGATGGAATTAAAGCTTGCAGAACCTGGGTGTGCCCCTCTTCACTCAACTGCTTCACAGAGAAAGAAATGTATTTTTTGTCTCCAGAGCAACTCTGCCTTCTGGTAAATACGCATGTGCTACTTAGCACCTCACCGAAACATGGGTGCTCTACATTCCCTGTAAAATGAACCCTCTTGCCAAGTACAACAAAGGCAGTTTTCTTCTCTCCTGCCCTCACCCTCACAGTCAAGCAGATTTCCAAGAAAGCAAGTCAGCATCCTTTGCCTAGAAGTAAGGAGACACCTTTCTGTAGGAACATTGTCCCATTTTCAGGACTCCTAAGCATACAGGAATTCCTGTAAAGAAGGTCAAGTATCCTTTGGGAAAGTGTGTGTCACAAAGTAGGACAGATTTCATGCGATAAAAATTATGTTTAAGAAAAATCAGGGCAGGTTAAAAGTAGTGTAAGAGAGGGAGGGCAAAAAACCCCAAAGCGAAAGAAACCAACAAAAACACAAACCCAAGCTAAACTAAAGCACCAAAGCCCCCAAAGCCAAAATAAAGAGCTTGGCTATCAAATACTGAAAGTAAATGTCATTTCCAATTAATTGCTATAATAAGGTCAACTGCCTTCCTAATTGATTTCTGCTTCTTACTAGGGGATCAGTGCTGCTGATTACTTTGCATGTAAACTTCCAAGAATATGAGTAATCAGAGTTTAGCAAGACACACCAACTGAAATTAATTCTTCTAGGTCTTCTGCAAAGAATACACAGTAAACAAATGTTGTCCCCTGTGCAGCATCACTGATAGAACCAGGACTTTTTGCTCCAGCTACTTTTTTTCCACTGAGATGCTACAAAGCCATTAAAAGAATGCAGAACTGGGTATATTGAAATAATCTTCAAAGGAAGTAAGATTTCTTGGTAGAATAGGAGCAGTGGAACAGCTCAGTCACCAATTCTGCAGAAAGGAGGATATTTAGCTGGAGTTCCCTGCCTGCTGAGCAGCTGTTTCAGGATCCAATAGCAGCCAAGTATCGTTTTAAAAATCCCAAGGCTATTCTATTGGCACTAGGGTCTTAACATGCCTCTGTCAGCTTATAGACCACAGAGTTCCAAGGGCAGCTTAAAAACTGACATTTACTGTTTCACTTTGGTTTCGTATCAACCCATAGTCAACCAGAGTAAAAGATCTGGCCTAGATCCTGTATCAGAATAAGAAGGGAAAATAGCCTTTCCCTTTTTTTCTTTTTTCCTTTGATAGATACCACTTTGATTTTTCCTGGAAGTCACTGAGATCTCTGTCCTCATAACTGGAGACTGGCTTTACTTCTGACTGTATTAATGCCCTTTTCTTGGTTGGAACAAGACATGTTGATCTAGATCATTGCTAATTAAATGATGGTCAATACACCATCAGGTATTTCCTAATCACTTCCAAAACTTAAAAAGGCCCTCAAGCCCGTCCTGCTATGCAGCTAAACAAGTCCATGTGCATATATCAGGGGAATAAAAATGAAAACAACCCCTGATCATTCAGAGCCCAAACTCTACTAGTGGAAGTTTATGTTGCAGTGCAGCTTAATCAGCTTGGATTCTTTTTCAAAAAGGCAAAAAAAATCCTTCAACTGAAAAACATTGAAGAATGTCACTAAGCAGATCATTATTGGAACAGCTGCCTAGGGACAAGCTCAGCCGTCCTAGTTCATGTATTTAGTAAAATGTACACAACAACATATTCGTAATAATATTTGTGATACAGGTCACCTGCCTGCATACTGCATCTTCCTGTAAGGTGACCATTTGGTAGAACACAGATTTTTAAAATAAAAACTATTCCTCTGGAAGATGGAAAAATATACAGAGAATAGAAGGAAGCAATCAAAAATGATGGGGAAGGCAGAGGAAGATTGCAATTAGAGGGCACAAATCAGTGCCTCCTAATTTGCTAAATGAAATTCAGCTGAACAACTGCTTTTCTAAAGCTCTGGTCTGTGCAAGATATCATAAAGAAGTTCAAAATGGTCATAAGGTGTTAAGTGTGAACACAACACAAATTTCTTCAAGGGAGGCAAATGAAGCCATGATGAAGTTGCTGACTACAAATATTTACAGTTGTCAGGGACTGGTAACTACCTTTAATTGCCTACAGATGATCAGAGTTTTAGTGGCAGGAAATTTAATCTAATTCTGGCTGATTCTGACTCTCTTGCCTTCAGGGATGTGGGTTTCAGTTGGGCTGTTATCTGAAAATAGAGATTCACTTTGAAGATGTTTGAGATATACCAAGCAAAACTACAGGGAGAAAAGAAACAACTCCTGTAAAAGTTTCATATTTTTCTTTTTACTTCCAGCTGAGGTAAAGACGAGGCACTTTCTAAAAGGCTCTAAGCTTCTTCTTTCTGAAGAGTAAATGCCTTTCCTCTTTCCATAGCTGTTATCCAAGATGCAGCAAATACTGATGTTCTTTCCCTTCCCCTTCCCCTTCCCTTCCCCTTCTCTTCCCCTTCCCCTTCCCTTCCCCTTCCCTTCCCTTCCCTTCCCTTCCCTTCCCTTCCCTTCCCTTCCCTTCCCTTCCCTTCCCTTCCCTTCCCTTCCCTTCCTCTTTTTCTTTTTTTCTTTTTCTTTTTCTTTTTTCCCCTGCCAGCACACAACTTGTGCAGGCCACTTACTGCATCTTAACCAATACAGGTACAAGTATTTAACAGGCTTGAGAAGCCAATAGAGGAGTTGGAATCCTAGTTGTTTACAAGGAGCTGTAAACAACACAGGAAAAACACAGGGAAAAGTTGAAAATTGAAATGTGCTGCCTTGAGAAAGGTCCACCATCTTATTATGATGGATACAGATTTGAATGCAGTTTTAGTTGACCTAAATTTTTTGGTATGGGACATTTTATGAAAGGGAAACCCAATCTTTTAATTTAAGAACAATTAGTAGAAATAGCTTGATAACTAGTACATTGACTTCAGACATTTTCAAGAAATTATCTTCATACTGAATGCCATAACTTCCATTAACTACACAACTCTTACAGATCTGATAAGGTTTAGTTCCTAGGAACAAATTTATTTATCTATTCTTAACTAATTTTTTAATTGAGAAAATAAAATCACCAAAAATAAATGCTTGTGCTGGGTTTGCAGTGGCATCTTACAAAACCATATTCTTTCACAGTGTGAAGAATGCTGCAGGAAAACAACAACACCAGCAATAAATCAGATGCAAGCTAACCCTGCCACAGTTTCCCTCAGACATCTGCCCAAATATACTCATGTGTAAATGCATGCATGCATGCACAATTGTGTACATACATTATGGTTCATCAAGTGCAAAAAAAATCTTGTGGCATTACAAGTTATAAATTTTAAATAATAATGAATGTTACTTCAGATCTTTGTCCAGATCTTTACTTTTTAAAAGTCCAAGGCAGGTTCTCAAACTGATGTATCAACAAGATAGTGATGATATCAAGTGATGATATCAACATTAAATATGTTGGTTATATTAGAATTGAAAAACTTTAATCTAAAAAGCACATATATATATGCACATGTACCCCAGAACTGAAGTGTCCTTATTCATCTGGCAGTCAGTGAGGGGTGGAATCCAGCCTTTAGATCAGACTGTGTGGTTTCAGCCTAAAGTTAAAATTAATTTCAGGAAGATTATATAAGCTAAACAAATGTACATGCATTTCTGTTGTATTGACTATACATGCCTCATTTCAGCCCCTTGGCAACAGGGGACAGAACTTAGTGTGGATCATTGGTAAGTGGCAATAGCGATGGCTCCACCACCACCTTATATCCAACATCAGTGTTTAGCAGTATTACTACTATACTGTATTTCACACTGGAGGGATGCTCAAAATGTTGTGTGGCATTTCAGAAACTGCAGAGATGATGTGAGGGTAGGAAAGTGCTGTTAGTCCTGTACCCTGTGGTGACCGAGCTGCTGACCCTGTGGCTGCACGGGGTGGTGGTGTCAGGCAAGGCACACAGCCAAGAGCACAGAGCCGTGGTGTTTACTCTCACTGTCAGATGGAGCAGGCAGCCTGGCACTGGCTCCCCTCTCACAATGGACACTTTTGTTGTTAGATTAATATACCCGTGTCCTTTTGTTTTGATGAGGGATCTAACAAACACTTCATATCTACAGAGGTGGAGCAACATCTCAGAGAAGCTTTTGCTTCTCTCTTCTTAAAGGAATACAGTTTTGAGTGGCAAACTATTTGATTTTCTATGTCCCTTTCCCCTTTTCACTCCTAACTATTCTGGGCCCTTATACATAAATAATACTACAGCTTCTTTGGTTTTGACCTTGGTCTTCAGAACCTAGAAATTCTTGTGAAAATAGGTGATTTCTTTAATAGTTTTATTCCTAAATTGAGAAGGACCTGCCTTTGTAGGTATGTTTGTGCTGCCTTGCAAAGTAAACATTATGTGATACAATGTTCAGAGAGACAAACACACCTTTTTCTTTTTTGGCACCCTTGGCAGGACTTTTGGTTTTGCTGTCCCCTATAAGCTAAGACACCAAAATACCTCCTATTAAATGTCACTCCTTGTGCAAGGGGAATGCTCCACTGAATCAAACATTTCTGCAAACTGCAACACTTTTCAGTTTTCTCTGAGGTTTCTCTAGTTCAGTATTTAATAATAAAAAACTGGATTCACCATAAACTTCTATTCCAAGCAGTTGCTAATGCAAGTATTGAATTTATGTAACACCAGAATTTAATATACCTCGTAAGTGAGCGAACAGAGTCACAGAAATAATCAGTCATTACCTAGTTTCATTTAATGGTGACTAAATATTGAAGCATGCATCAGAATTCAAATTCTATGTCCTTGTTTAATATACCACACATTTCTCCTGCAGCCAGTAATAGAAAACAGGAGTTGTGCTGCAGCCATGAGACAATGCTCTGTCAATGGAACATCCAGATGCTGCGGTGAGAGGGGGCCAGCTTTCACATGGGATTATGAGGAGAGTAAGGAGCAACATATGTAAGGAACTGCAGATATTCCTTTTTTATCTTAACATTTATGGTGATGAGATCATTCTCACAGTGGCACGAGTCTGTTTCCTGCTGGCACTTTTGGGTGTTTTGCATGCTCTTGTTTTGTGCGTGTGGAGCAGCGGAGCATCACTTTAGCTTTGCCCCAGCCCCCAGTTTCTCTCCATCATTGGTATCTTTGCCATTCAATTTCCCATCCACTGCAGCACCTTACCCTGTTGTCTTGTAGATAGACCTTGCCTGCTTTGAACATATCAGAATGACTTTAGCTACGGCACCAAATGGATGACCAGCTTTGTCTTAAAGATGGGGGTTTCATTAACTTTTAACTAATGGACAAGGGCCATTTATCTTTGCTACATTGTGCCATAATAAATGGTTCAGTGTGGACCTGTGAGCAAGGAGATAGCCTCGGTAATGTGAGCATACCTAACCCCTGTGCCCTGGCCTGCTGCTGCATGTTAGTTTCTAGGCCTGGATAGAAGTCGCAGTCTCCAGAACCTTTGCTGTAGAGAGGGATGCAAGAGAAGGAACTGGTTAATCACTCCCAGGTCTCCTTTCAGGCCTTCTTTCCTCTTCCAATGAGAAACTGAGAAGTTAAAGGTGAGGAGGAGGGAGGAAGGCAGTTCGATGGAGCTCAGAAGGTGGAGATCAGCTACAGAAGTATGTGACACGCAGAACAGGGAAAGAGGGAGTAAATGGGGAAGGACTTAGAAGAAGAGATGAAAAAAGTGGTAGCTAGAGATGTGAGTGGCAAGTGAGAATTAATAGACCAATGGGAATGTGTGAACAGAGGGGAGGACTGATGGAATTTTAAGATCTGTTCTACCATGCATCACATGTAGCTTGCATATGTAAATAATATAAAACTTTCTCAGGCTTTATGCTGAGAAAGGCAGGAGCATAGTACAGCTCATACTAGAGGAACTCTGATGGATCCCTGTGGTTTCATAGAAGGTTCATAGTGCTGAGTATTGTAATTTAGTCATGTGGCCAAATGGCTACTTTACTTACACGGCAGAAGGTATACATGCCAGGAGTTAGTGGGCACCTACTGAGCCTGTTTGTGATGGGCCATTATCATTTAAGTGGTTGCATTCAATTTTTGGTTTGTGCCCATGTTCTTCTCCATAGGACCAAAGAAGCAGAAAAACATCATGGCTTGCACACAGTTTGTACCTGTTCTGTGCTTATTGTGCATTGATTCAAGTGAAGGCAGAGAGGACAGGACAGCGGTGACTTGGCCTCATCTTGCTTGGTTTGGCCTGCAAGTTTGAAGGCAGAATTTTCCCCCTGTAACTTGTTTTCTCTGGATATGTCATGAAAGATACACATATCTGTGTGTGTATATATATGACTTTGCCTTGTGATGTGTGTTGATTGGTATTGTCATCATGAGAGTTCAGTTATTTCAACAAAAATGAATGTCTTACATACAAAGAGCAAACCATATATTTCCATGAGCAAAAAAAAGAGAAGAGAGATTTTGCAGATGGTGTTACTATCTCTGTATTTCAGTGTTTCTATTTAACAGAGAATGTGGTTTCTTTCTCTGCAGCCAGCAACACACACGAGGCAGACAACTTCCCAACACTAATCTAGCTATTAAAATCAGATACAGTTAAAAGTGAAGTCAGAAATCAGCAAACATGGTAGAAACAGTGGTTTACACGGGATTAAAGCTATCTGGAGAATGGATGGAGAGGAAAAACTAGGAAATGAGGGCTTTTTATTCAGTTAAATCATATCCTCTCCATTACAGGGAACAAAATCTCTGAAGGTCAGACTGAGCTGAGTGCCAGGGGAAATCCCTCGTCCCTAATGATTTGGGGACATGTGCCGCAGTGGCAGTCAGGGAGCAGGAGGCTGGCGAGGCCTCCCCGCGGAGGGGCCTGCCGCAGCCGGGACGCTGCTCCCGCCGCCCGGAGACCCGCGGGGACCGGCCTTGCGGGGAGCGCCACGGCAGGCAAGGGTGAACCCCGCCACACCTGGAAGCCGTGAGCGCATAGCTTCGGGGAAGAGGGCTTCTGTTGCCCAGGGCTGCAGGAAAGCGTGTCTCGGTCCCGGCGGCGCTGAGCTCCCACGGCTGCCGCCCGCAGCGCCCCCGAGCAGCGGCGGCGGCCCCGGCCCGGCGCTCCCTCAGGCCGGCGCGGGGCCCTTTAAGAAAGCGCAGCACAGTAGCAGGGGCCGGCCCTGCCTCCCGCAGCCCGCAGCGCTGGAGCGGCGCTGGGGAATGGGAAGCAGTTCCTGGTCCGGCTCCGAGAGAGCGCACGTAGCCGCAGCAGCAGCCGCCGCTGCAGCAGCAGGAGCAGCAGGCACCCCAGCTCCGCTCGCTCGGCAGCACCCAGCGTGGGGATCCGCGCTCTGCCCGGCTCCCTGACACGGGATGGACGTTCCTGAGCACTGAGCTCAGCCGCTGTAAAAAGCAAGTAGGAAAATATACATCTGGATGAAATTGGTAAGTCAAACTAGAGTCACATCCTCTTCCTTGGAACTGCAGCTTTCCAGTTTCTTAATTTGTAATGTTCTTTGCAAGCTTTTTTTCTTCTTTTACTTTTAAGCAGAGCAGCTGGGAAAACGTGGAGGCAAATTAAAAGTTTAAAAAAACTTTGATGATTTGTCAGTGTTTGTGCTCCTGTTTTTGAAATCCTCTTTCCACATAGAAGCTTTGCTGCAGGAGTGAGGAAGGAGAAACCAGCAAGTGTTGTTGTATGTCGGGGGACAGAAAGCTAGTAAGAGTTGTAATTGGCTTTTCCTTAGGACATGATTAAAGATCTCAGAAAAAAAAGGAAGAAACAAACAAAAATAGCCAACAAAACAAACCCCAACTTTCAAGAAGCTTGAAATATTGGCTTGTCATTTACTTTTCCAGAGTAAACACAAGTCTCGTGTTGAAGTCTTAAACGCACTGAGATTTGTACAGCAAGCAGAAGGAACTTTTAAGTACTGTGCTGTCAGTGTAAACCTGGATGCCAAAGCATTGCCGGGCAAGTGTTGTATATATTTGTTTAAATTTAAATAACTACATCGTGAGCCCTGGGAGGGCAGAGGCAGGAGGTGCCATTTCCCCCGTGGCGGACAGAGGGCGCTGTTGCTGCGCCCGGCATCAGCCTCCCTGGAACGGGGCGCTGCTGGAAATCCAAGGGAAAACCGAGTGGAGGCGAGATGTTTTAAACCATTAAAGCAGCAATTGTTCACACGAGTGCAGAGCTAGAGTACGTACCATCCAGTTGGAGCAGCCAATGCTTTTAATTTTCATTCCCTTAAGGTTTGGGGGCAGTTTTTTTGTTTGATTGTGTTGTACAAGATGATCTGAATTACAAAGAGAAATATATTAGAGCCTGGTTATGACCTTGTTATCTCTTCTGGAGTGTGTTGTGGAGTCATACTGGATCAAGAAGGGAAGGGAAAGTGTGGAATCTCTTGACAGAAGTGTTACTTCAGTAGTGGTGTGGAAGATGAGGAAGAACTGTCATTCAGTGTTGATCACGTTGCAGGCTGGAATTGGACATCTGACATCGGAACATATCCTTTGTATCCAACACAGATGTACAGCAGAGGTTAGAGATCTGCAAGTGACGAAGACTGTAGACCCTAATGACTGAATGGCATATTGTCAAGTAGTTTGGGGAAAGTGTCTTGTCCAGGTGTAAAGCTTTCCTCATAGAAATCCCTGCTACGACAGGCTGACAAATGTGCCATATTTCACCCATATAAACAAAGAGAAAATGTAGCAATAATCTGTTCACACCTTTGTGTGTGTATACTTGCTTATGCATCACCTGGGGTGTAAAATACTCTTCTTTGTCGAGTAGGAGTTTGGGTTTACTTAAATCAAAGGCTTTAAAGGAATGAAGATATTATTTTAACTAACGCAGCTCTCTTGTGAGTAGAGAAGGACCACAGCTGTCAATTTCCCCTCTTATCCAGCCTCTGTTAGAACTTAGTGTTTCTGTTGTGACCCAGGGCTTTGGTTGTGCCTTGAACAAGACTTTTCTGTCTGACTGTATTGCTGTTACTTACAAATCACTTGCGGTGGAGTGGAAAGATTTGCAGGTTTTGAGACCTTAATGTGAGACATGCTGGGGAAAGCAGATTAAAAGAACTGAATGACCATATGGAACACAGTCATTCTGACTACCAATTATTATGCCTCATTGAAAAATTTAGAGTTCTGCTACCTCTGCTGAATCAGTGGAGTATGTGAAGAGAAGACAACTTTCTTACCTGCAAGAGAGAGTAAAACACTTATTGTGCAGCGGTGTATCTGTGTGATGTTAGTAGTTTTTCAAGAAAAAAACAGCCATTTCTTTATACTCCTTATGCTTTATTAGACATCCAGGTATGAATGACCTGTAAAAATGATTTACTGCATCAGAGGAAAGATTTCCCTCTTTGGTTCCTCTCTGAACTAGCAGGCATTAGTCAGATGTCTGTCTGACTACTGCCTCAGTAACTTTTGAGGAATCTTTTTCACTTCCCTTCAAGCAGATTGCACGTTCGTTGAGAATGATAGCACTATCAGACACTCCGAGGCACATTTGAACCTAGCAGATGCTTGCCTTCCTAGGAGGCTAATTTATGCATTCAAAGTGTCTCCTCCACCATCACTGATGTCAGCTAAGCTCTTAAAAGTTGCATCTCCCCACTATTTGTCTGCATTACATTTAGTGTGGTAACTGTAGTTGTTTCAGTTTAATTCTCCTAATTGCCTATATTTCAAATTAAAATGTTTTCTTCACAAATGGAGAAGATAGTATGATGTGCCAGATCTGATTTTTTACTGTGTTGTTTGGAAATTCACTTCAATATTTGTTTTATTTTGCTCCCAGGTGTTTTGCTTAGAGTTTCTTTGTACCTGGGAGTCAACATTATAAGTCTGTCTGTGGCTGATGCTTAGGTCATACAGTTAACTCCTGCAGAGTTCCCAAAACATTAGCTCAATATGACACATGCATGTGATATTTAAAATGTAAAGGGATCTTCCACCTGTATTTATGCTAAATTAAAGAAATGGATCTTCCTTGAATAGCTTTTCTCATTAGAGACCACTAATCCTTTTACCTGCCAGTCGATACTTAGCAGGCTGGCAGTGCTGTAAATTCTGTGACTGCCATTGGAGCACTTGTCTACTACTTGCTTACACTGACAGTAACTCTGCTAAGTGAGTTCAGCCAGAGCAAGACTCATGATTACTCAACAAATTGCTGTCAGCTTGATTTTTAATCTAATGTTCATGTCATTGTTTCTCAGAGCTTCAGGTTAATTAATCTTTGAGCATCTTATAATAGTTTACTTGATGAAGCCTACTGCAAAATCCTTTCTCTTAGAATGTTTCCAGCCTTATGAAGTGCTGGATGTTACCACAGGTTATGAAGGCTTGTTGGTGCTCGCACAGCTGTGGTGAATCTGGCCTTGTTCTTTGTTGCAGGTAAGGCCTCTTTCTGCTTTACATAACAGAACCAGGATCCCAACTTAAAACCCCAGTTTCATATCAAACACTGACTGTGCTGTTAACATAGTAACTTACTCTTTTCTTCAAGAAGTGATTTTGTAGTTTTTTATACTGAGCAGTGATAGGTGTGGTTTTATGTCTGATTTATTTGTCTGTCTCTACTTCAGCTTTTGGAATGCCACATTTTCCATTACACGTGGGACAAGTTTATCTGTATAAGTGGAGACCTCTCAAGATGTTGTCCTGTGCAAGATCAAAACATGTTAGCTTGCACAGAATATGAAGGAAAGTAAATAAGATTTAATAGCTCTGAAGGTGTATATGGAAGGGAATTAATGCAGGAATGTGTTCCCCAAAGAATATTTTCAGTGAAGTAGATACCTCTGTGTAGCTAGTCTTGACTATCCCAGGGGGACTATGTCAGATCTGTCAATAATCATGTGGATAAGCATCCTCCAAAGAATTAATTTATTTTCATATATGAACATATGTACAAATTCAAATATGTACATCTGCCATTTCATGTCTGAGACAATTGATGACTGAGATTTTCCTTTTATTATATGTAATTCCAAAGTTCTTTTCTTCTTCACCAGATTCATTGGAATCCTTGAAAATTTCAATCTCTCTTTAATCTAAATCTGTTGTTGAGAGTATTATTTCTTAAATGTAAAAATAATAAACAAGAGGTCTCTAAAAATTTTTTAGACACTCTAACACTTCAATTGTGCTTTCAAAAACATGGTAGTGACCAAATGTATCATTAAATTATCACATTTAAATACTACATTGACCTTGCCAACCAGTAAATCAAGCAGTGGCGAAATCCCTTTTGTTCTTTATGCTACACCCTGAGACCTGTGAAATAATCCTCTGAGCATTTGGCAAAAGTATGTAGCAAGTTAATGTGTTTTGTAGCGTGAAATGAGGAAAAGAGGTAGGAATTTTTAGCTTTCTAAGGACCAAATAAGGTACTGCTGAGATTTCTCTGTCCTCCTTTTTCATAAATTCAAGAGACCATGGATTGTAAAAGTTCCATATGAGAAGGAAAAACCAAGGTGGCAGCTGTCAGTGCTATTATTTAGTAAGGGCTGCACTTCTCAGTGCCTTCATTGGAGGCAAAGAATTAAGTTTTAAACTCAGGGCTGATTTTTACCATCTTGTCAAATGGTCCCTTTGTGGAGGGAATGGGGTGGGGTGTGGCATGGAGCTGATTCACTGTGCAGCTCATGACTTTTGAAATGGAGCACAGATTAAAAGCTGTTCTGAAGTCATCTGCATCACTTTTAGTTTCCTGCTGTCACACATTTTTCCATTTGAGAAATGTGTCATGGTGAGAAAGGTGTATGGGCAGAAGGAGCATCAAACAATGAAATCTCTTTATGCCACGATGTGTATAATGTAATATCCAGGGCAGCAGGAAGGCTCATGGCACTCTTTGCAACTGCCCTTCCCAGTTCTTTTCACTTGGGCTTCACTTTTTTTCTCACCTGGGTGTTTTGTCATTTAGCCAATATGCTGTGTTGTGCATGTCTAGCTCTGCAGCCTCTTTCTGGGTGTGTATCAAGATGTATCTGTAACTTTACCTACATCTCTTTATTAACTGGCATGACCATATACTTCTGTTTATTTTGAAATCCATGGAAAGTACATGAAGAAACACTGTAATTTTATTTCTCCACGAGAATCTTTTCCAGCAGCTGATGAAATCCAAGCTCATGCCAGATGAAAAGCTCTTGTGTTATCATTTGCAGTTAATTAAAAAAATAAACGCCAAATCCCTTACAGCAGTGGGTTTATAAATACTGTGTGTGTGTATGTGTGCATGTATGTGCATGCCCACACCAGTGCTTCACTCTCATGTGACAGCACACTGGAAATTATCATATACTTCTAGGTTCAGGACTTGATGCAGGGTTACAGAGGTGGATGGAGGAGTTTCTTTGTTTTAGTACATCTTACAGTAGCTGAAACAGACCCAAAATAAAGTAATAGCTTTAGTGTTTGCCTTAAGATGGCAACATTTTTGTTGTCTTTTTTTTTTCCTAAGAAAACATGCTAAAGGCTCAATTTTTATCTTTTGGTAGGCAAGCAAAATATTTTTTCTGGCAATTTGATACTTTATTAAAATGAACACTTACTTGATTAAATGTGCCAAATTTGTGTGTGCTAAAAGGCAGGAAGCTGGGTTTGCTGGAATAGAAAGGTGCACTGGCAGCTGGGGCTGAACTACCTCTTGGCACCCTATCTGTCCATTAAGTACAGATCCCAGTAAGCTGAAGGATTATTGTCTTCAAAAAATCTTGGACAACTTCACTGGTGAGCTAGATTTTTTTGCTTTGCTTTTAAGAAGGTAAAATTAATTTTTTTGGGTGAAAGCTGTTAGACTCACAGATTTGGAAGACAGCAGTCTCTTTGTTCAGTCACAGAATAAGTGGTACCTTGAACCATGGCTGAGTCACCTTCCCCAGTGCTGCTCTCTGGTTGTATGTTTTGGGTCAGTCAGTGGATCAAACCCAACATTTAACATTTAGCATCTTTCTGTTCAACTTCTTTTTGTATTTTTGTACTTTTTATTTTTGGCCAGCATTGTCAGATACCTGACAATGAGCTGACTATTTAGATTTTGAGATGGCTTCTTCTTGAATCTCATTAGGTTTTGCTGACAGAAGTCCTTGTGGATTGTTTTGTTTCAAGTGACAAACTTGCTCGCTTATCAGGACAGCCTTGATCAATTCATTTCATATGAGCAGTAATCAAATGGGAATGGTTTTTGGTCATCATCCAGAATGGATTCAGCCTAGTGACCCGGTAGAAGGACATATTGTATTCCATTACCAGCCCTGTGAATCATTCAATCTCCCAATTGAATGTGGTTTTTCAGTACTCCACTTGCGTTACACAAGCCTTGTGTTTTTAGGCTCTATATTCTTTTCCTGATTCAGAGGCCCTTTTGAAAGTTTCATGTGAGATTTTGCATTAAGCTCATCTAGAAATCAAAACCTCTGAACTACAGATGGTTTCTTTCAGGGACACAGGGACTGTGTGACACAGTGCCACAGGGTTTGTTGTAATACCTGCAATGATGTGTAGTAACTGAAGTGTAGACTAAACCTTTTGGCAAGATATTGTATTTTTTAAAAAGAGATACTGTTTTAAATATTATGCAAACTTTATATTCTTATGTTTGTATATATTTCTGCTTCCCCTTTCCCTGAGATTTAAACAATGACTGTCTTTTAATCATGTTCTCAAGGAAAAAATTAAATTTCTGTCTATGGAGAACTTGATCATAAAAGTATATATTTGTATTGGAAGCTGTTTTTCCGTCTTTATGCTGGTTATTTTTTAATGGCACCCTACTCAGGTTATAGAGTGAAACTTGGCCAGGTAGTTCCAACTTCCTGTTTCTTGTTCACTTCCCTAACAGTTCTTTCATCGTCTAATACTAAAAGCATTTTGGTTGGAAGCCCTTCAGGGATTTATTTATATTGAAAATCCTTTTTTTTCTTTCTTTTTTTCCACTTAAGAAAATACCCCAAAACAAACAAGGACTTCTAGTGATGTTAGGTTTTAAGCAATAATGTGATGCTTTTGCCAACCATCCAATGTCATGTTTAAGGTGGCTGACTTGTAGGTGAAATTAAAATGGAAAAATGAAAACACATTCTAAAGAAGCTGTTTTTCCCCAGTTTCATTTACTTTTTCAATGCAACTTAATTAGGTGGAGGGAATGAAACTGCCATAGTGCTTCAACTTTGAGCACAATAGGGATGACAAGAAAATGGCTGTGCAAGTTTGGAGGCTTATAGTCATGCTTGCTACTTTGACTTCATGTCCCAAGGCCCAGTCAATCAAAATAGCTCAGAGAGAAATTTTCAGTTTCTCAGCTTGAGAACAAAATGACATGAATAGTCAGGCATCTAATGTGCAAAATTTCTTTAGGAAAATATAGCATCTTGTACCTCAGAAATATTTGCACTCTCTTGGAAGTCTTGTCTCTCATCTTTGTGCAGTGATTAACAGAAATCTTTTCATATTTCAGAAGAATTTGCTAATCTGTACAAGGTGCTGTAAGGTGTTTTAATAAAAAAACCTCATTTTTAGTGCTCTTGCATGTTTTAACATGATTTCTTTGGGAACCAGAGGGAAGATCAACAGGAGTAGACTTCTAGCACAGGGTACCTGCAATATGACTATTTTTCCAATTCAGTCTTTAAGTTATGGCTTTTTTTTTTCCCTTCCGTACTTAATTTACGAATCTCTTTGACACCAAAAATCTGCTAGACCAACAGGGGAGCAGTGAATCATTCTCAGCCCTCAGAATTTCTTGTGGGACAGCAGTCACAGGGAGCTGGGGGGTTACCAAATACATATAGATGACATTGATCCAGTATAGGGATTCTGCTTCTGAGGACCACTTTGTATGGGACATAAATGAAAAATCAGCAGAACAAATCAGCACCACCAAAAGAACTTCTGCATTAAACATTTCTGTTCTCTGCTTTTTTGAAATGTGAGAGATCAGATATGGTAAACAGCATTGATGTGTGTGGACAGCGTTAGATAGCTACTGCTGTACAACAGTATGTATTAAATGATGTATATTTAAGAATATATATGTTGATGAATAATGGACATATGCAGGCATGACAGTGATCATTACTTTGTAGTTGTGTAGTTTGAAAGGCCTGGAGTGGATTTGATTCTATACATGACTGCATGTGTGGAAGGGATATACATGAAGTTATCATGCTACTGGCTTTATTGAGCCCCTTATCCCAGTGTCTGAAACTGTGATTTGTTATGCTGTGATATGATCCAAAATAGAACCACAATTCACTGTAGCGGGTTCTTTCAATCCCCTGGGAATGTTTGTCTGGCTTAAATGCATGAAACTGAAATGTGTTATACGGAGCAGCAGCTTATCATGAAACTGAAATGTGTAATATTGTGCTGCAGCTTATAGATCAACACTGACTCCATTTGTGGGAATGAATGAATACCTCATGTTTGATGTGCTGCGGGAGAGTTCACAGATGATTTCTTACGTTACAGTGCTGTATTTTTCATGCTTGTTCAGCTTCATGTGTTTAGTGTTTTCCTGTGTGTAGAATAGGGCTGTATTATCCTGGGCTTTTCAATATAGAAAGAGAATGTGAAGAGGCTTCTCCCTGCTGACTCTTTTTAATGCTTTCAAAGACTTCTTTCCAGGAAAACTTCGGTAAAGTCTGAAAGAGACGGGTGATCATTTCAATACCCATCCACGTGTTTTTCAGCTATGAAACTTCTTTGTTTCACTTGAATTCTTCCTGCATTATTTTCTTTGTTAATTTTCTCACTTATTTACCTCTTTTTACAGTTCCTTTGTCAGCTTTAACCCCTGGATGCAGGTCAGTGAAGATAATTCTAACAATGTAGTCAACTGATTGTATGGTACGTGGGAAGGTTCACCTGCATCCTGCTTCTTGCAGGTGATCATAGATATCACAGGACTTTATTTCTGTTTCCCCTATGATGCAAATTTTTACCTGAGAAACATAAGTACATACAGATGAATAAATGTTACTCAAAAAAACTTCCATAAAATTGCTTAATGAAGAAAGCAGACTCACCCTTATTCTAGCTGCCCTGTCAATATTCCACTTTTAATGTACCTTGTCTCTAGTTTTTATTTATTTATCTATCCTGTCTTGGCTCAGGAGAAGATGATGTGTGAAAGACTGGAAGAGACCTCCTGAGCCATGGAGTACACCATTTCTGTAATTGCAGGAAATGATGTTGCAGGATTTTCTTAGTTAATTTATTGATCTCTGTCTCGAATGGCTTTTGCTCTGTTGCTTCCTATTGAGAAGCCATTCAAGAACCTCGCTCCTCTGATGTTTATAAATCTGCTTCTAATTTCCAAACAAAATTAGTTCATAACCTGTTCGTGCCCATTTGGTTTTATGCCAACATTACTCTCTAAGAGTTCTTCCCTTTTCTTACAATCCTCCTGTGATCTAAGAAGATTCTTATCTTTCTCTCCTTTTTTTCCCTGAGAGGGAATATAATTAAAATTGTGCATCTCTTCATTATATTCTTCCTCATCAGTGTCATTGTGTCTTGGTTTGATAAAACCTTTGGACTTGAGAACTTTTTAGCCTTGTCAGACAATTCTCAGACAGAAGCAGAAAAAGGTAGCTGTTTGCATTTGCAAGACAGACAGTATGTGTAGCTTTTCATTGCCTCTGACTCCAGGAGGGTGAGAAGGGAAGGGAGAGAAAGTGGCCTGCATGTTTTTGCATCTGTAAAAAGCTTTAACTAGGGACTTTGCGAAGAGTGATCTGGTGCCTGGGATAGGTGAAGACATTGATCCAGTTCTTTTCATCTAGTCCAGCTCTCCCATTATTCTATAAAAACCTGCTTGAAACAAGCAGCTGATAAAACTTCTGGAGGGGATGCAGCTCACAAATGAGTTTTGGAGGGCAACTTTCCAGCTGTTTCCTCAGAAGGAATGAGGCAAGCAGCTCCCAGAGCCCCAGACAAATGCCTGGGATCTTTGTTCTTCAGAATGCGTGGAGAGTCCCTGAGAAGAACTGAGAGGCCGGAGGCTGATGGAGAGATGAAGCCAAAGGCCTGCAGTGGGAACCTCCTGCTGTCAGAATCCCACGCTAAGCTGCACTTGAGGGCAGGCAAGGAGGGGAAAGAGAAAGCTGAGTAAGGTTTGCTGTGACCTCAGTGTATTCCCATGCAGCTTCCCTCTCTGGGCAGTCCTTGATGGCATCATTTACAAGATTCTTCAAATGCCCTTAAACTCAGTAGAAAAAAACCACTACAGTCCATTCAGCATGCTGCTCTATACTATTGTTACCACAATACTACTAATCTTTAAGCAATATGATTTAGGATGAATGTCTCTTACAAGACAACTTTTTATTTAGCAGAGTGTATCAAAACCAGGAATTTTTGCAGGGAAGTACCAGTCTCAGGCAAGATGTCTGAAGTTTACTGGAAAATTTTAGTGGACAAAAGGAAAAAAAGACAAAAGACTGAGAGGACAGAAAGCCAAAACTAAAGGTCTGGCTCCAGTGTCACAGCACATGGTAGATAGTAGGTAGGCAGAGCACACAGTGTGAGGGTAGTGGGACTTCTGTTCAGATCTGTCGTCTTAAGGAGACTGTAGTGGTTCAGAGCTCTTTTGAAATTGTTGTCTGTATTTTTCTGTGTATGTTGAGATTTTTTTTTTCTTTGATTACTGAAGAAATTTTTTCATTGGCATTTTTGTATTAATTTTTCTAAGAGCAAGTTTTCAAGTTTTCAAATATACCTTCTTTTATTATCTCCGCTGTTTCTGTAGCTAAGAGGTATGCACACAGCTTGCTGTATCCTGTGCCCCCTGTATTGCCTCACTGCTGGGATTTTACCAAGTAAGATAACTGGAATCTTCCTGTGTAGGTACAGGATTTGTGGTAATTGGGAGTGGGGCTGCAGCCCAGCCTCATCCCCAAAGGGCACAGCTGTGAGCAGCAGGTGAGCAGCGTTGGAGGCAATGAGCCATGGAGTGCCCAGGGGCACTGACCAACCACAAAGGGAACAGAGGCACACAGGTGGAATGCAGGAACATGAGGGGTATGAAAGGCTGGGCTAAAGAAAAGGGAGGAGAGATACTTGTAGCCTTATGATGTGGTGTGATGTTACTCTGTATGGGTGAATGCTAAAGCCTTCTGAAATTGTATGGTGATACTCTGTGTATTGTGGCCATCTCAACTGTTACATATGCTGTGATACTCCTGGAATCAAGTTCCTGGGAGTGGTGTAAAAGAATATTTGGGACTTGTTTCCTAATTCAATATAATTACTGTTCCTCTTCTCCAACAGATTTATTTACATAGTCTTAATAATTCATCATGTGAGGTGCTTATTCTTTGATGACCATAATTAGATACATTTACAATTGACTTTCATTGTATTCAAAGAAGCAGAATCAGTGTGTTTCTTTTCTCATCCATCCTAATGAACTTCATCAGGAAGAATCTAAATTTACAGGTGAAGAATGTCTCTAATCATTGCCAGCATAGAATGAGTAGAACTAGCTGGAGATGACCTGTACCTTTTTCAGAACACAGCATACCCTTTTGTTGTACAAAAAGGCTTGTAGTCACTAATTAGTTCTTTGTTAGTTTATAAATAGGAATGGTAATGATTGACCCTGTATGTAAGAAATTAGTCTGGTTGAAAGTCTTTCAGTTTTTTAACTCCTATACCCTTATACTTTGATTGCATTTTGTGATAGCCTCCCAAGATGAAGAAGTGACATTAATTGTACAATACATATATCTCTATTCTCTCATTGGAAATATGCGACAGAACTGGGAGAGGATGCCTGACTATGGTCTCTGTGTTATCCAGGCACTCCTCCTCCCATGGAGGTAACACAACTTTTGCACAGCTCCCGAGGCTCAGTGAGGTTCTGAGCCCTGTGTGCAGGCAATAGATGCTGAAGGACTTCTCAGGACACCAAAGAAGAGAAGGGTGATTATGCTGTTGATGCTTGGTCAGTACTTGCATGGACTTAGGAGGCTGGACTTCAGAGGCTTCCAGAGGAGTCTGATCAAATATTAATAAACAGTCCTTCACTGTTCTCTCTTTTTATTTCCTCACTTGTTGCACAGAAACAGAGTCACGAGTCTGTGTTCTGCTGATGATTCTTGTTAGAGCTCTTTGGTCAGGATTAGTTGTACTTTCTCAGTCTGTAATCCTGTGGAGAAGGTTCATACAGGACAGGCAGAGCCAGAAATAAATATGCTTTTAAAAGGTCATACAATGTCCATAGAAGGAAACAAATGGCTGCATTCAGTTTATAGGAATGACAAAAACTTTGCTATTACCTTCCACCTGTCAACGCCCTCCTGGTAAATGTGATACTGAATACATTTAACAGGTTCGAACTCTGAGGGCCTGATGATGAACATTCCTGCTGTGTTTTCTTTAATTTCTTAGCGAATATATACATTTGTGATACACTGAGTGTACTGTGCATGGTACTGTAAGCCTTGCTTGCAAATGCAGCTCAGTTGTTTGTCTAAATCTTGCAGTTGCCATTCAGTCACGAGGCCAAGGCAAATGACTGAAACAATCCATTTCCAGTGGATCACTTTGAGGAGGAAACAGAGTGAGCACTGATCTCTCTCTGTGGTGGCCAATGGCAGGACCTGAGGGAATGGCCTGAAGTTGTGTCAGGGGAGGTCTAGGTTGGATATCAGGGCAAGGTTCTTCGCCTGTAGGGTGGTTGGGCACTGGAACAGGCTGCCCAGGGAAGTGGCCACCACCAGCCTGACAGAGTTCAGGAAGTGTTTGGACAATGCTCTCAGGCACATGGTGTGACTCTTGGGGTGTCCTGTGCAAGGCCAGGAGCTGCGCTCAGTGGTCCTGGTGGGTCCCTTCCAACTCAGGATATGATATGATTTTAGGAAAAGACGTGTGAAAGCTTTAGCTTTCACTATGTGAGCAGTGTGTAAGCATACAGCATCATTAATGCTGCTGAAAGGAGAGTCTCTTTTGAAAAGTAATGCAGTAGCTGAGATGAGAAAGAATGGATAGCATGGTCTTAGCAGAAAATAAATGCTTTTTAATTAAAGAGGTCCTCATATAATGAAAGCATTCTGTTGTGTTTATTTTTTTTTTTTACTATCTAGCACTTCATATATAACCTGGATGTAGCCTGAACAACAACCTGATAGTTTGTTTTAAAAAAACAGCATCTCCATTTATCAACTCAAGATATAGTGCTTTAAATTGAAAAGCTAGTTAAATTGTCAAAAGTGAGTATTATGAAGGTTTCATTACTAAAGAGGCTTTCAGTTACAATAATATTTTTAGTAGCACTGTTTTTAGACTAGTTTGGGGATTTTTAGGCACTCTGGTATTAGCAACTGAGATTTCATTTCCAGGTGATTTTTGTCCTGGTGTTCAGTAGGAAAATTTTTCAGTCTGAGTAAGGACTTCTGCTAAATGTTTTTGTTCATGCCCTTTTTGTTATCTTTCCCCATTGTGTGTTTGAGATATATTCATGGGAGCTTTGTGCACAGCTGATTTCATGGTCACTTCTGATGTGCTTCCTGGTGACAACACCAAAGGCGTTTAATGTTTGTAAAAGGCCGGGTTGCCCTTGACTTATGGACAGCAGCCAATGCCAAGTATGGAGTCAGAATGGCCACACCTGTTATCAGGTGTGGAAGTAGGAAAAATCTCATGATAGGTCTTATGCAGGATTATATTTAACGTGTGCTGTATAAAGGTTATGCTTCTGAAGTATGACTGATTTTTCACAGCTACATGGGAAATAGACTGGATCTTTCTATGGTGGCGAAGCAGAGTTGGCTGTCAAACAAAGCTGGCCCAAATCTGTTTCTACTGGTATGGTTTACAGCTTTTTTCAGACTATTTGTTATGCAAGACAGAAGTTTAGCTGTTTCAAAATTATTATCCCCTTGATCAATTATATGAGTATATGCTGTGGTGACCCTTGCTGCAGGCCAGGTGCCCACCACATCTGCTCTGTCACTCTCCTCAGCTGGCCATGAGAGAAAATATAATGAAAGGCTTATGGATTAAGTCAGGGACAGATAATTCGCCAATTATGGGCAAAGCAGACTCATCTTAGAGAAATTAGCTTAATTTATTACAAATCAAATCAGGGTAATATTGAGAAATAAGAACAAACCTTAAAAATACCTTTCTTCCATCCCTCTCTTTTTGAGCTTAACTTTACTCCATGTTTCTCTACTTTCTGCCTTCAAGCAGCCAAGGGTGATATTCATCACCCATTGTCTCTGCTGTTCCTTCCTCCTTAGGGGAAGGACTCCTCACACTTATCCCCGGCTCCCATGAGGGGTCTCACGCATGGGAGACAATTCTCCATGAACTTCTCCAGTGTGGTCTGCTGTACTTTGTGAACTGCTCCAGCACGGGTCCTATGCAGTGTCATAGGTCCTGCCAGCAGCCTGTTCCAGTGTGTGCTTCCCTCTCCATGGACCTACAGGTCCTCTTCCAGCATGGGCTTCCCATGGAGCCACAGTCTCTTCTGGGCAACCACCTCTAGCATGGGGTCTTCCACAGGCTACAGGCAGGTATTTATTCCGCCATGAACCTCCGTGGGCTGCAGATGGATCTCTGCTCCCCCATGGACTGCCATGGGCTACAGAGGCACAGCTGCCTCACCATGGTCTGCACCACAGGCTGCAGGGGAATCTCTGATCCTACACCTGAAGAACTTGTACCCCTGCTGCCTTTGGGGTCTTCATTACTGTTTCTTGTCCATATCCTCATTCCAGCTGAAGGTGCTGTTTCACAGTTTTTATTCTCTTCTCCAGTATGTTACCTGAGAGCCACGACCAACATGGCTGATAGGCTCAGGCTTGGTCAGTGCTGGTTCTGACTCAGAGCCAGCTGGCATTGGCTCTGTCAGACACAGAGGAAGCTTCTGGCACCTCCTGTGAGAAGCTGCCACTGTCCTGACACACCCCTGCCAGCACTACCCAAACCCAATAGAGTCTAACATCCAGACCTTGTTTTTGCTTGAAAATATTTATACAAGGAACCTTCTTCTTGCTAGATGTGCTTCATGTAGAAGATGGAGATAATGAATATATGTAGACAGAACTGTTAGTTTATGGAAGTGGCTTTAAGCTGGTCACTGTTCTGATTCTTCTTGTGAAGTAGGAATATTGGTTTTCTGGAAATGAACTTATCATTTCAAGACTGCAGATGGGTACAATTTCCTTAACTGAGTTTTCTCACAATCAGCATGTAGTTCTGCCTCTGATCTTTTACTCATTACCAAGTCTTAATTTGTAGAGTTTCCTTTTTAAGTGGTTTTAAATGAAGCTCAGCTTTCCTGAGGCAGGCTTCAGTGACACGTTCTGGGCACTGTTTACTGGGTCTTTTCTTTATCAACACTAGCTATGGCCTGCCCAACCTGTCTGAACACAGTCTAGTTCCAGTTCTATAACCAGAGAAGTGAAAATTGATGTCACTTTACCCTTTTTTTTTTTTAATAAGTAAATATCTCTAAGTGGCATCTATGGACCCAACCTAAACAAAAAAATCTTCCTTATCCCAATTCCTTTGAACAACCCAAAAGCAGGTCTTCTTTCTTCTCTCATTTTTAACTTCAGACATCATTATAATCTAATTAGGAACATGTTGTCTCTTATGCAGACAGAGATAATGATGAGTAACTGATGGTACTCCAGTGTACCTTTCCATTGGAACTTGCAGAAGAAACTATGCACTACTGCACTCTTAGTTATTCTTCAAGAGAATAGCAGAGGGCCTTGGGGCTCCTGCCTTGCTGATTCTGTATTTGGCTTTGGGATAAGGTAGGAGGGAATATAGTTCACTGGTAGGTCAGAGGATGGGTTACTTGGATTTCTGGTTCATTAAGTATATCATTTGGGTTTGTTGGTGTAGTGTGGAATAGCAGTGTGTGATTCTGAAGACTGACTCACTGCCTAGCTTTGAATCATCTGTCTATTCTGGGTGAGATCCAGACCTCATCAGAGTCGGTGCCTGCACTCTTACGTTGGCTTCTCTGAAAGTCTGTTCTGTCACAGTCCATGTGATTGATTTCTGTATAATCATCTTTTAGGGGCTAATTTTTTGTCATGTTTTCCCTGTGTGTTGCAGATGCATGCAGCATTTTCCAAAAACTGGCAATCTGTTATCTCTGAGTCTCTTCTTTCTCTCCCTGCAAGAGCTGGTAGCCTTAAACTGGTTGACTCCATTGAATTACGGAGTTTTTAGGACTAAAGAAATATTATACAGCAATAAAAGTGGTGAATTAGCTTGAAAGCTCCCTTTCTAATTAAAAGAGATGAAATTTATCTGTCACATTTTTTTGTGTGTATGTAAGATTCTTTGTTTAGGTTGGAAGATTCAAAATGTTCTGTGAAAAGCTTTGACTCCTCCTCACTTTTATCTTGGGTGGCCATGCACATGCATATATACAGACATGGAGATACATTGCCTCTGGACAGTCCATGTGCAATTACCTGACCACTTCAAATCATGCTGTACAGGAGTGTTTTTCTCCTACCTTTTTTTTTTTAGGTATCAACTGTCAACTTAGAACTTAGGTATCTGAGTTCTCCAAAATGAAAATTTAGGGTATTTAAAATACTCCTTGGTTTTAAAATGTACTCCTTTGGTATATTTTATTCAAAAAATCAGAAAAGCTTCCATAAACCCCAGATGTCTCAATGTTATTTTTTCCTCCTTCACCTTTTTCTTTTTCCCATCTGTCGCATTGATGGAATTGGTGTATGGAGTAAGTAAAAGTGACCTAGGCCGACTTTTCACATCTTTGTTGTCTTCAAATATTCCCATTTCCATTAACTTAAGTTTCATTTGAAGGATTCTCACCTTCTCTGTTGGTTCCAAAAATCTTGAACTAAGTTTTCCCTTGTCATGTTACAGATACTGTCTTGCCTCTATGATATTTTTGTATTGAGCTATGGTCTGCTGAAGCTTCACAGGCATCAGATTCCTTGCCAAGTAGTGAGAGAAGGGTTTTTGAGAGCTCTGGCTCTGAACAGTACCACAGCCTTTCCAGATTACAGGGCCTGGCTGAATTTTACAGCCTTAAAATTAATATTCATCTCCTGTAGTTTTTTTCCCATGGGCTGTTATCTCTTGAGTTCCATATTTATCTGGGCCTGAATGACTGTCTGTCATTGCCTCATGGTTTTTCTTCTGTCTCATTCTTTACTTTCAGCTGTCTGTTCTTTTCAGGGACTGTCTTTCTACTGAACTTGAACAGCTACTGTTTTTACTTATCCATGTTTAATGTTCTGATTGGGACCTCTTGAAATATTTGTTCTCCCAGAATTTTTGGCTCTGGTTACTCTTCCATTATCACCTTTCTTCCTTTTCTTCTCCATTTGACATTTTTCCCAGATTATGCTTATCTGTGCATTCAGGCCTCCTATCTCAACTTTCTATGCAGAGGAATAGTATAAATGGTATAGATTTGCCAGAAGTTTATTCTTCCTCAGGAAGAAAATAACTCTTCACATGTCACCTTTTGAGACAATCTAAGACAGTCTGTGATAAAGTAGCTGAGAAATATCACTGCCTTCCTGTCCTGCTTCACAGAACATGATTTGAGTGGATGAATTTACAAAGCTTGATGTTTTAAACAGGTACTTGCTCTATAGAACATCATCAAAACCTAAACAGTAAACTTACTCTTGGCCAATAAGTTTTAATCCTGAAGTACTTATAAACAAGTAGTTGTGAAATGATATTGCTGTGCAGAGGCAACACCAGTTGATTCCACGTGGTGACAGGTACGGTACTGAATGCCTTTTATTCTCCTTTTCTTCTGTCTCTAACCCTTAGTATGCATGTTACCTGATGCTGAAATGAAGTTATGGAAAGCAACATCAACTTACCACTGTGGTGTTTTGGCACCACAGTTTAGGATGGGAAATGCAGGATGCACACAGACAGATCTGAGCTAACTTTAATCTGTGGAGCTTAGACATCAGTGGCAGCAAACCTGTGGTGTCTTGAGCTTGAAAACGTGTTAGCCTCCTTTGTAAGTAACCTGACTTCTAAGCTGGCTTAGCTTTTACAAAAGGCTCTGCTGTGATCCCTCAGTGCTGTTTTACCCGAGTAACCTAAATTCAAGTTAGAAGGCCATGACTTAATGCAGCACAATCAGACCTTTTGTTAAAGCTGGAAATAGCCATAGTTTTTCATATACCAAGTGGATTTAAAAATACCTCACTCTCTTATGTCTGTTTTAATATTTTCTTACTTTTCCTCTGCAGGAAAAGTCTCTTGTTCTTCCTATGCCTCAGTTCCTCTGTGTGCCTGTATCTGTGCAGCTCTTTGTAACTTGAAGTTTCAGAGATGGGATGGTCTATGGCCACATGTGTCATAGCCTCATTAGCCTTCACCAACACTGACCCCTTCATCTAATGACTCCAGCTGCCTCTGCTTCTTTATGGACAGAGCAGGAGATGCATGGAGGAGAGATGGAAGTTAGTCTCTAGAGGCTGGCAGAGCAAAGGGATGTTCTGTGTAAACTTCAGTGGTCTAAACTTAAAGACTGGCAACTGGGTACGTTTGCTTGGCTCCAGATGGGCAGCTAAAAATCACAGTAATGTAAATACTGTTGTATTGCAAGCAGAGAATCCAAAATCAATAGTGATGAAGCCGAAAAAGCATGGACATGAACACAGATGTAAATGCCGACTCCTGTTGTCACTGAGAAGTATCTTTGCTATTACCATTGGTAATAGCAATGATTATACATTGAAATTTTCACAATGTACAAAATCAACTGCATGTGGGGTTTTTTTTGGCAGTCTTGGTCCATGTAGGTACTTCTTCAGGAAGTAGAATCTGTTATGCACTCAGCTGGATATTAAACCTCAGATGGTTTAACCAAATCCTTGGTTTAGGTCATAGGCTCATGAAAAAGCCCAGGTTGAAAGGGACCTTGAAAAATTATCTGATCCAACCTTTTATGTAAAAGGAAGTCTTGATGAGATTATCCAGCTCCCTGTCCAGTTGTATCTTGAAAACCTCCAGTGATGGGGTCTCTAGTATATTCCTGTGGAGGTTGTTCCTGTGATTGACTGTTCTCACTGTAAAAAATATTTTTCTATATAATTCTTATATCAAGATTAACAGTTTTTTTGTTTGTATTTAATGGCTGGCTCTGCTAAACTTCAAGGATAATCCTGTGTAGATTTTTCCTTTCCATTTCCTAAAGACTCCTTTCACCTTTACCAAACTCTCAGATACAGTTTTCCTCTCTTTTCTTCTCCCTCTTCCTTCCCTCTGCTTCCCATTGTAGCAAAGATCATGAACAGCATGTAACTGAACTGAAAGTTGAACAGTTTCACAGTGCACAGGTTTTTTCCTTAAACAGCAAAGGATACTTCTGGAACTGGATGGTCTGAAAACATCCCTTTGATCCTGAAACCTGGTGCCCTTCTGCAGGACTTTAATTTTTTTTTTTTTTTTTTTTTTTTTATTATTATTTGCCCATGATCCTTAGAGTGCTTAAGAGTAACAGTGAAAAATTTTGACCATCACCTTTATATTACGCCTCTAAACACAAAGGTCTGAAGAAAAAGCTACAACTTTACACCTTTTACAGTAAGAACATACTTAATTCATTTTTTTTAATATGGCTTTCATGTCTTCTCTACTGAAGGTGTTCCAAAGCTGTCGTCCTCTGTAGAAGTGATACAGAAGTGATTGCATGGCAGAGACAGGCATTAAAAATAGCATGACCCAGGAATCATTTGCCTTCTTCTGTGATGTATGATTTTGAAAAAATGGTCCAGATTACTTGCACTCTGCAGGCTTCAAAATAAAAGGGACTTGTGCTCTTTAACTGAGCTGTGCTTAGAGGATAAAGCAAATGAAAGTGCTGCTTGTGTGATTGAGACCAATGCGCCAAGTTGGAAAATCTGATAAAACTGTTCTTCTATTTGGACTTGCTCTCAATCCCTTGATAAAGTGCTCTTTGCATCTTGGTACCTGTGGTTAAATGTATATAGGCAAGAATATCTGTCCTCAGTATTGCATTTTGATCTGAACATTTTTTGGTGTCATTTTAACCCTGCTAATAAATCAGGAGTTTTCAATAGCAGATCTGCAAGATTGGCCTAGATACTGTTTCTGCGTTTTATTTCTCAGTGTTTTAAGCAAAGCATAGTGTTTTTTTCTTTGAGTCAAAGCCCAAAAAACTCACTAAAAATAACCAATCCACCAGAGCTGTGTGACTGGAAACAGGTTGATGAATAACTATTATCCTGTAACTGTTTTAACAATGAGGCTTTGTAGCTTCAGAGAGCTCTTTCTTCCCAGCTCTGTCAGGCCATTGGGCTTAAGATGTATCAATATTTGGCAGTGGTAGGTTTCTGTAACACTTGATTTCTGCTGGGAGTTTCTTGCCTCTTCAGGGTTGACAGAGATGACCAAGTCATTGTGTCTTCCTGCTACAGAGCATTTTTTAGCTGGAGTCATTTCTTGTCACTACAAAGCAAAACCAGCTTTTAATTCTGTGCCTGGAATTCCAGTGGTGCCTGCGAAAAACTGTTTTAATGCCTGAGGCTCCTGTCATTCTGTTAGTGGGTTAGAAGTTGGAGGGGTAGGATATGGATCCTGTGGCACAGCTTTGGAAAACTGGAGATTAGATTCTGTGGTTTTAGGGTCATTGAAAATCTTAGATTGGCAGCAGCAATCAGCAGGCAGTGTATCTGTTCACATTTTCAATCCTTTGCTTCATTAGAATGCTTTAGAAAATAATTAATTTCTGGAAGGAAGTCAAATCACTGAAAAGCACTATTTGGGTTCCTGTTGAAGTACCAGTGGCTTAAAAGCATAGAGAAGCCATCCAAGACCCACAGTGTCACTTCAAAGCCTCAATTGATGCTGATATATACAGCAAAATGTACATAACCCTCCACATTTTCTATCAGAAATTATTGGATTGCTTTACGAATGTCAGAAATTCCAGGTTATCAATACAGTTTAGGCAAACTGGTTAAGAGCCTGCAGAAGTCTCTGTCTTCCACAATCATCCACTGACCTCACTGTGGTTTTGACTCTGCTGGTGTTCAGAGGAACGCAGATTCCCAAGTTTTCTCTTGGGGCATAGTTGTCCCACGATTAAAGCATCTACAAATCTTTCAGGGTCTTGATCTTCATGGTTTAAGCCAATTTTGGTAAACTTGCTGCTTATGCTTCTAAAAAAAAAGTAAGAAAAAAAATTTAAAAAGGGAAGAAAAAAAGGCTAGAGCTGTTCCTGGAATATACTATGACTTCATGTCGGCATGAAGTGCCAACATGCATGTGGAATGGAAGAGTAGCAAGAATAATGACTTCTGCAACTTGGGTGGTATTTTCTACATGAGAAATATCACTCGTTTCTGACTGCCAAGCTATTTCACTCAGGCTCTAAATCTGTTTTGTATACAGGGGAGAGGTAAGACTTGCATGTGTGTGAACTTGTGTTTCTGCTTTCATCCTGCCTGATCACACGTGTGTGCCTGAGTGTGTGAATAGGCAGCCAGTCCCTTCTGTCCTGGGATCTATGGACATGTGCTCGTGCTCTTCCTCATGGAGCTGCAAACTTCCTACCGTGATGCTGTGCATGCACGTCACTGGACAAACCCACAACCACATCCAACTCTCTCTTCCTTTAAACAGTGGGAACAGGCAGTTTTTATTTTGAGCAGAAATCATGTTTCTGGAACCTTAAACATGCTTTGATGTTGTTGCTGTTTTTAAAAATCCTTACTCAGCTGCTGTGTTGTGAAATGTGGCTCTGTGAGAATCTCCTGACTGTGAAATACGAGGATTTTTTTTTTCTTTGCTGGTCAGCAGTGGGATTTTGTGACCTCCAGCCTATATCTGTACAGTACATCTTGTGTGTGCTTGTTAGTGAGACAGCACAGTGCCTCCAGGAAATGCATTCTTTTGCAGTGGGCCATATGGGTAGCTTTGCATTTTTATGATGAAGATGGGAAGATAAGGTTTGTTGCTTACTCTTTTTTTCTTGCTTAAAACTCTTACTGTGTTTTGTTGCTGCATATAGTTGAGGCATCCTAAAAGATGCCTGAGATAAAGCAGAATTCAGCCCCTTTACAAGCACTTGCAACAGACTATTAGATTTCTTTTTTCAAAGTTTAGAAGGATTATTTTTTAAGTCTTGGCTGTTGCTAAAAAAAGGAAATTAATTAATAGCAAACATACTAGCCTAACATCAACAGGTAAAAGGTTGAAGACTGAAGAAGTTTTCAACCATATCAAGATGGTGCTAAAGGAAGTATAAAAGAACCCCAAATAGTCTTTCATCCAAGTGCATTCAGGCAGTCATCCTGTCTTTCAGTGCAGTGTTCCTAGGATGTCAACATGAAAATATAAACTTCTATTGCTTTAAATATAAAGGAGTAATTTGGGTAGTTATTTCTTCCTACTCAAACACATACAGGTTTTGGAGGGAATGAAATGTTCACATTCTAAGCCATTATGTTTCAATAGGAAACGGGAAATTTATGTGGAAACTTGGAAAGTCTTCTTCAGTTCAGGGGAAGTAATTACTGCTGTAATGGTGCAGAAGGCTGTTTCTGACTTGTATCTTACAGGTATTGCCAAATGTTGCTTAAAGGTAGGCAAAAGGACTACTCTGTGGCAGATGATAGCCAGGATGACGCTATGTGCCAGCATTGAGTGGAAAAGATATTTATGGCTGTTTCTAAAGGCTCTTGATTTATAACTTTTAAATTGTTGCCCACTTTAAGCATACACCTGTGGAATTATTGGCCACTTCATTCTTTGGTCATTATTTCAGCTTTACTTCATTTTCCTTCCTTCAAATATGTTCTTTATGGAGGATCTGCTGCCCCCAAGCTAACAGTTGTGCTCTCAGTCTCCCACTTAAACTTGACTGACTAAGAAGCAGATAAAACCCTTTATTTCTGTATCCCTGCACTCCCATCCGTGTTCCAAGTGCTGTTTTGCTCTCTTTCTCCTTACAGGGGCAGTGCTTAAATCTATCTCTAGCTACTGGGAAAAATGAGCTTTCTGTGGCTGTCTTCTCTCTGTTCCTCCCTCTCTCTTGCTGCTCTCTCTTTTCCCTCTCTCTGCCACTCTCTCATCTCTCTCTGGAATATTTTCAAACCATGCATGAAGTGAACACAGAAAACCAGAACTCTTAGTTCTCCAGGACATCCCTGTTTTCCTCATTGAGAGAGTTTTATTGCAGTTGATAATCCAGGACATTTCTCAAGATGTATTCATGAGTTACTTGTACAGCCAAGTACAATGTTCTTCTCTGTGTTTTCTTTAACCCATCCCTGGCTCCATTGTACATCTTTTTCCTTCTGACTGCGGTGGGGCCCGTATTTCAGGACCTTGTATTGGCAGCAACTGCAACAGAAATCAATATTAAATTTGTATAGAAACAGTAAGGTTAGAAAGTCCTGTTACAGTAGCAAAATGTAGCACTTTAACAACTGTGCCAAGGGGGACCAAGTAATCATTTTCGCTGGAGTCTTGTCTTTGATGAAAGCCAGTGGATATCCCCCTGCATTCCTTGCACATGTTACTTGCCAGTGTCCCTGCTCTCAACTTCTGATCAACTTACATCTTGAAGAATAATGATTTTGGCAAGGAAAATAGAAAAGCATTATGCTGAGGAAAAGATGAGCTAAACTTCATGGTGTTACATCCTAGTCATCCTATACAAATCACAGAGTTTAAGGTTCCCATATTTCTTACTTAGCAGTAGAGATAATCTTTCTCTCCATTGTCCTGGAGCCATTTGACATAGTTATAGTTTAAGGAAAATATCTCTCTTCTTTACCTTTTTTTTTTTTTTTTTTCTTTTCCAAGTTAAAAGGTGGTGGAGAGGACATGTTCTTTCTGACTCCTGTTCAAGGTGCACTTAAATCATGAAGGTTACAAATACAGTTTTTCATATATTTTTTTTTTCCTAGTTCAAGTGTCTGTCTTACATCTCTAGATATTTTTCTTATCCATGGTATACCCATAGTCCATACAGGAATTCTTTGTCCCTGGAAACACTTGTCTTTGGTGAAAATCACAAACAGTTTGTACCAGGAAGAATGGAGGAGCTTACTTGCTGTTTCTGGGGGAAGAAACGAGATCATTATTAAGTAGAACTTAATGGGATTCAGAAGAGTAGATCCAGAGTGCTTTAATTTGTTAAAAAAGCAAATTATAGGAAGAGACTGTATCTTTCTCAGAACATTTGATCAGCCTGGCAAATGAGAAGAATCAGCTGAACAGGTCAAAAGGAAAGCCACTGAGTTCAAGTGGTGTTGATGGGAACAAATAATGGCATCATAAAAATTGCTGGGAATTGTAACTGGTAGCTGTCTTGAAGACTAAGCAAATTTGGGTCAAGTTCTTGGCTTGTTTATGCCTTTCATCCCATTGGAGACCAAGGGCACCTTTGCAATGCTAAGAAAATCCTACTGAAGTCAGACATGTTTTTCTATGAATAAGCAAAGAATTAGGCCAGAGGCAGTAAACTTGTAGTTATTCACTACAAGTAAACCAAACTTCTTAGCTTTTTGATAGTATAAATATTTTCTGATTGCTTCAGTCACAAATACACACTGTATTGGAAAGAAAGTTATATTTGAGCAGTATTCCTGAATGTTTTGCCTGCAATATCTGAGAGTCAGTGCTATCTATACATCATCAACTACAACTTGGTAATCTACCAGTGAGCTGGATCGACCAGTGGATGTTTGCTGAGCTGCAGAAAGAATTCTTGTAGTGAAACTTGTGTTTTGCAGGTTTCATATTGTGTTACATTCACACAAATGCAGGAGACATTTAAAAGCACTGACATACAATGAATTTTATTGTAGTCTGATGGAGGGGTTTTTGTTGGAACTTTATCTTTCTTTTTTCTTTCAGTTCACTGCTTCCCCCCAGTCCTTTGCCCCTGAAAAAAACCACAAAGAACCAAAATCAACCCTGTCTTGTTTTCTTGGATTTGTTTCTCCTTTCCCATTTGTAGTCTGTGGTGTCCCACACTAAAAGAATTGCTGCTTTCTCTATAACTGAGCAGTCCTGCCATACCACTATACATGCAAAATTCTGTACTGCTTTCATTGATGGAGAAACACTGGATTTTGGAGAAGGACATGAAAAATATTTTGGGAACCAAACTTTCTTTGCTGTTATTCAGTGTAGTGGAGGTCACAGAATGTGATTATTATCACTTCTGGAACCTCTCCTATGCAAGACTACCAAACAATGAAAATAAACCCCTAGTTTTCTGCATTACCTGGTTACTTTAAAGTAAACTATTGATCCAAAAATCAAACTGATCTTGAAAACAGGACACTTAGATGCTGTTTGTCAATCTTCCAATACTGCTTTGTGTAGGTGTAGTTTTATGGTTTCTGATTCTCTTTCTTTATCTGGAGTTAGGAGAAAGTCTCACGTCATGATTAAAGGAGTGCTTTAAATTCATTGATGTTAGTAGAGCATTTACTGATCCTTGGTTAGGAGGGTCAAGGAGTACAGTAGTATGAATGGTTAACAAACATGAATTGATGAATGTCTTTGGCTGTTGAGATGTCTCCTGTCTGTTGTCAATGGGAGTCAGGGAAAAAAACCCGCACCATTATACCATGCAGTGGCAACTCTGTTTCTACCTCTGTGAGAGTGAGTGGATCAGTAGTTATTAGGTGAGACTGCAGTTTGTGCTCTGCAAGAAGTAATTTTTGATGATTATAATGGGCCATTCTGACCTTCATCTAACAGGAATGTCTTTCTGTCAGGTGCTGGGTAGTGTGACCTGTACATTTATCCATAAAATTTGAAATTTAGAGCCAAATTTGTGTATGAAACAAATTTGTGTATCACCTGACCACTAAGGAGAACAGCACTTGCAGGAGGCTTTTAGTACTGATGTGAGGAGGGAGAATGCCCTTTAACAAGGGGGAATAATGCAGAAGGGAGAAGTACAGCCATTTTTCTGTACCTGTTTTTTCTCTGCCATCTTTTTTGAGTGCTCAGATTCTTGGAATGGATGATCTTATGGCATAAACTTCTGTCTATATAGATATTGTAACAATAAATAGCAGTGCTAATCTGGTGTGGTGAATCAGTGCCTCATATTTTGTATGGTTTGAGATAGTTCATGCCATTATCTTGATAACATTCTAGGTGGTCCACTATTAGCAGTGTTTTGGGAAGGTGTTGCTATGGCTATGTGATTGTAATCAATGGATTCAAAGGCAAACTCACCCCCTCTGAGGTGAATATGGTACAGCTGATGATGCAGGGCAAGCATAGGAGAATGCATTTGGGGTGAGAGTATTTTTGACACTTTCTCTGGGCCTCGTGCCTGGCCATAGAAGATGTTGCCAATGCAGATTTGACTATTATTGTTTGTAGCTAAGCTCCAGTGAGGAGCTAAAGGAGAAGCTGCCACTGCTCCATGGAACTTTCAGTATAAACAAACTGCGGATCTGATACAGAGTTTGTGGCAACAGTACTAACTTAAGAAGTAAAAGCAGGACTGAGGTTGTTTTTAATGCATGAGATAGTATCGCTGTTTTACTGCTTGGAGGGGAAAAGGTCTAGTGCTTGGAGCCTTGTCCAAGTGGGAATTCAGGCTGGACAATGCGTTATTGGGAGTTCCCCAAGCACTCCTTAGCTAGGAAGGCTGTCCTGGTGTGTAACTGTTCCAGTGTGCTGCTTTGGTGGGAGGGAGGGTTTAGCTCCAATGTAAACACTTGAGCTTTGTTTCTTGGGAATAAAGTGTTTCATTCATTACTGAATTGCAATTTACTCCTAAACTCAGGAGAAAGATGGAAGTGAATACAGTGTCAGTCTCTTTTCTCAAGGCTGAAGGCAGACATGCCACAAATGGATCCTGCCCTATCTCCTCAAACATACAGCCCTCTCTCTGCCTGTAGAAGCCAGGGATGAATGAAGCCTGAGTAATCTGGCTCTGGAATGTGCAACAGGGCAATGGCATACACACATATGCATATCTCCATACAGGAATAACTCAAGATGTAATGTTGCCTCTGTGTAATGTGCACGTTCTTTTGAAAGACTAATGTTCTTCCATCAGGCAAAGATGGTGGTCAAGGATGACAGGATACAGGTAAACAGTGAGATTTTCTGCTTGTCTTTGAAGCTGTGCATGTTCTGCAGGTGACATTATGCACTTGCTCTGTCCTTGCCTGGTAGTTTTGGGATGTCTGCAAGAATGAGCTTTTGAATTGTCTGTGTACCTGTCAATGGGGGTCGAGCCACAACTTCAGTGGTTAGCATGAAAGCACATGAAGGGCAGTGAGCTGCTGTAATACTTCAACTTGCACTCATGCAGAGGAATCTGCCAGAGGAGTGTATGTGAGATGGCTTGCATAGAGTGGCTAGAAAGTAATTAAATAAGCCATGTTCCCATTTGAAGACTTAAATAAATATAAGAAAGGGCACCAGATGTTGTTTCTGCTAACACATGCTGAACAACAGTGAATGCAACTGCAGCTTTGCTAATGCCATCTGCCATTGCATTTTAAGAAATTAAAGGGTCCTGGACTGCCATAGCTCTTCCAGCACATGTAATCTAACTGAGAGGAAAAATAATTCCTGTTTACTCAGTCACTGCATGGACCCCTGGTGCACCTATCTTTGCCTGTGTCTCTACTCTTATACCATCATTTAGCACTGTTTTTTGGACAGCTTATTCTATTTGCTCTTCTCTGCAAGATATCAGTTCATAAAACAAGTTGAAGAATGTTAACAAGAGATGCTTCTCTGACAGCTGTGTGATATGCTGCTATCTTGCATGTGAAGAATATGCATGGTGTCCTCCAAAGCTTGTGTAGACACAATCCATGTGCCTTGTGAGGATGCAAGGAAATCATGTTATAAGCCTTGCTTTCCATGAAAAGTAGGATCTGAGTCTAGTCACAACTTCTGGTTTGCTGGCTTTATGCTTCTCTTTGAATTACACTCTCATAATAACTGAAGGATAACTTAACTGGAAGTTTTAGTCTAAGCAGTTCTGGGATACCACTAAAGGGACTGTAGACTGAGAAGAGAGGGAGGCAAATATGTGGTAGTGTGCAAAAACACATTTTGGTTTTAACACACTGAGTTTGTTTTGAAATTTGAAGGAAACATTTTGAGACCACCGATTGGTGTCTTCTTGGATGTCCTCTGTTCAGACCCAGACAAACATGGCACTAATCATGCACTGGTAGGTTTTTTGTGTGCTATAAAAAAATGCAGTAGAATAACTCTTCTAGTTATTTTGCATGAACCGAGGAATCACAAAAGTTTTCTTACAGAAAGTTGGGGTTGGATAGTCCTTGTTTAGGCAGCTGCACAGAAGTGCACGTGGCTTTGGCACATGCATGTAAGATGTATCTTACAGTGCTGCTAGCCGTGGAAATTTCTGTGGGTAAATAAGATTTCTGTCTCAAGGGCTGTCCATATGGCCCCTTTCATCAGCACTAATTCCACTTAGATTAACTGCACAGCACAAATATGGGTCAAAGCCTGGATTGTTGGGAGAATGCGTTCCTGCTTGCAAACTGCTTCCCACAGAAGTACTTGTTGGCAGCTGAGATCATAATGCTCACACTCCTCACAATAACCCACTTTGAAATGTATTTAGAGAGGGGTCTTGGCAGTCTGCTTGCTGCTTTTTCATATGAAGTGCAGGCCTTGGTTTGCAATCCTACTCAGCACGTCAAGGCATTACCTGTGGGCCGCCGTCTTCTCTGACTTTATCCAGCACAAGGCAGAGCATCTCTGCTTGGACTAGCAATGCTAACCACTCCAGGTAACACCTTTCCCCTCTGCCTTTAGCAAGAGGAGAGGAACTAGGAAGTACTGCATTATTATAGAATTCAACCTGCTGGGTTGTTCCTGTCAACACTATGTCCTGACTGCAGGCGATGAAAGGAGACCCAAGGGGAAGAAGGAACAGATCTCATGGTGTCCCTGGCTCACATGTGTCCATAGTTACACTGAAAGTTGCTTCTTGCTTTTCTTTCTCCTTTGTCTACTCTACTGGTGGCAAAGGTGGTGCATTGCAGACAGTCATTCCTAAAGCTGTAGCTAGTTTTGTTGTTTCCCATTGTGCCAGGACACATTATGGGGGAATTATAAAACTTAGCCATAAATGGTGTGCTTTATAAAGTCAGGATCAAACTTACCATGAGAATAAACTTTGTTTTTTGCATCTGAGGTGAACTTCAGCACTAAGTTCTACTGATGTATTATTAAGTTTTTCCCAAATTCAACTGTTCTCAAAGAGAAATGCCTTTCACTCAGACCTGAAGGTGCATTAAGCACAGGCTATCCTAAGCAAATATAGGTTAGAGACCAGAACCTGCCCCCACTGGTCTGAGTACAGATTATTTCAGTGCCACTAGCCTTCCCATGTTTGTCACTACTCTCTTTGCTTCTGCTCTGGTTAGGCAGACTATTGACAAATGATTAGGAAATAAGTTGTGACAACAGAGAAAACTGTCCCTTTAGATGCTGAGGGAGGACTAGAAGGACATGCAGTAACATAAGCATGGTTTTGATGTCAAGAGACTTAGTTTGATTAGGAGATTTGCATGCTTGTTTCTGGGACTAATACTGCAGTACAGAACTAAGGGATGCAGGGAAGCTTTATTCACTGAAGCTAAGGGCCTCATGGGTACAGAACCCAAGGCAGGTGTTTGCTTCTTGCCTCTGCTACTGACTTGAGTTTTAGACAGTCACATTTTACATGTGTGTATAGTGCTCCCCTCATCCACCTTTGTAGATTAAAGTATTTATCAAGAGCCTTGAAATTCAAATGGACAGAGCAAAGGCAGGTGCAGTTTTGAGTAGATGGTGAATCCCTCACCTTTTTTCTGGCCTTACGGTCTTGTGCCAGTATGAGGTGTCCTCCCACCCATTTAGTAAGAAAAGGCAGGGTGTTCACTGTGCAAGTGCATAGGCTTCAGTGTGCATCCTGACTTGAAGCAGTACAGGCAGAAATCAACATACCTGAGGAAACTGTGTTTAATTATTTTAAAACATTCATAAATCATGATAGCTGCTTGTGCTGCACACAGTCATGCTTGCAAAGGCATTCCTGGCACTTGTAAAAAATTTGGTCCAGACAGTTGTTCTAAAACTCTGAATGGTTTGCACAGCCTAGAAGATGAACAGTCTTATAAAATGATGTATTTCCTATGCATGGTGGTAAAACACTTTAGTATCATTAAATAACAAATATTTTTGGGCTAGGTTGTTTTGCTTTCTTTATGAGAGTGTACTTTTTTTGGAAGCCTTTTACTGCTGTTTTGAGACCACCATACTAGGAACTTTCTTTAGTATTTTCCCATTTCTTTCTCTTGTAAATGCAGGGAGCAGAAAATATTCTTCTGGCATTTGAGCTGCAGTTATTTTGAGTGGCTACAAACAGAGGGAAATGTGTTTCTGTGGTAGTTACTGCAGAGAAAGAATTTTGCTGAAATGTCTCTCCCCCACCGCCCTTTGGTGGCTGCAGAAAAGAAGCCAGTGTTTGAGGCCCCAGCTCTGTGCATCTGCTGGATCAGTTTAAGGCCAATTTCCCCCCACCCCCCCTCCGCCCCTCTTTCCATTAGCAAACTAGATATAAAACAGAAGCCATTGGATAAATAGGAAAAATGTGTAGCAGAGGAAGCCCTTGTGATTAGGGAGCTGTTAACCAGTTATTTCATGTCCGGCTTTCAGTGTATTTATAAAAATGATGCTATTCAGTGACACGTCGAATTACTATAAATGGTATTGGCTCAGTTGCTTTCTCATGGAAGCCAACTTGCAATTTATTTTTAACTTGGGCCCACTGATTATTTTTAAAGTTAGTATAGTGTTTGTTAAAGATGCTAAAGTGGCAGGCAAAGCATGGACAATATACATCAAATTTGCTCACAGCCTGTCTTGCCAGTGCACTCCAGAGTCCTCTGAAACCTCATTAGGAGAGAGCAGCCCGGTCAGTGCCTGTCCATTTGCTGCCGGGCTGTTCTGGGGAGAGGGCTGATTGATGTGATTTCTGGCAGCTGCAGTGCTTGGTTTTGTGATGTGGAAGCTTGTCCATTAGGAGCTGGCCCAAGACCCAGTAAACCCCTCCTCCCTCTCTTTTTTTCCATTGATCGCCAGCAGCCGTCACATCATTACATGCATTTATAATGTCCTTGTCGAGACTTCACTGTGTGCACATGGTTTAAATCAACAGCTTCCCAAACAGGGGGAGCAAAAGTACCAGAACTCCCTACCTGCCTCCAACAATGTGCTTGTAAACTTCAGGGACAGGGAGAAAGAAAAACACAGCTCGTGGAAAAGTGCCAGGAGGTTCTGAGTCTGCAGTTCACACTATGCTTTGGACAAAGAGGTGAGTCTTGCATCATGGTCTAAATGTGGTGAGGCTTAGCTTCCACACAATTCTCCTGGAACAAATTTCATAGAACAGAAAATCTTTGCAGCAGCAGTGGGACCTGAAGCAGATTCTCAAAGCTGCCGTTGCCATGATAAGGCATCTGCCAGGTCTGGTCCACTTGGTGAATGGTGGCTACTAATTGATACCTAGAAGTATGGAAGGAGACCATTGCAAGCCCAGAACATGGGTCTTACATCCACTGCTTTATTTAGGGAGTAGATTGCAGTTCTTACCACACTTTCTGGAGTTTCCAAATAGTCTTCAGGGCTATCAGTAAATGAGATATCTGTGGGACTAAGCATTCTACAAAACTGTCTTAAAGACAGCTCTGGACTGGGTTGTGACTTGAAGATGAGAAATCTTATACAAGTGCTTGGGAGCCATTTCAGTGCTAATTGAATTCCCAAGAGCAAGCATTCATTCCAAAAGCACAATCATCTATTTTCTAGTTATATTCCCCCAAGAATCAGTACCTACACAGTAACTCTACTTTGCATAAAATGGCAACACTTGAAATCTAGGTTGAACTGACACTTCACTGAAATATTCAATAGAGTTTTTTTACACTGGGACAAAAAGAATTTGCAAGCTTGGTATTATCTTTCCCTTCTTTGTTTTCTCTGATTCTGAAAGATCCGGACCATCATAGAAAATGTTGCTTCTAAAGCATTCAGCCTGTTCTTGGTAGCCACCCAATTTGTGTGTCTTGAGAGATTCTTCTTCATAATATTATCATTTGATATTCTAATTGGAATGGAGAAGACAGCATTTGTTTGTACATTGCTGGGGTGAGAAGTAGAGAGTTTTTAGTCATACCACAGGACAGCCTCTTTACTAACAGACTGTTTTCTGGTCTGGAAATTTTATAACCTACTCAGAAATGAGTGTCTCTTGGCTGAGGTTTAATAGTAGATGCATTTGTGATGTCTCCTCTGATTATTCAAGTATTGCTACTTAAGTAGGTGAAATATAATTAAGAATAATTGAAATTAATTAGTTTTGACTCATCTTTGGTTTTACAGATACCATAGTTGACAGCAGAATTCAGTCCTTGCAACCATCTGACCAGGAAATGGCTTTGCCTTGTCCATGTCTCAGTTTCATCTGGCAGATAGAGGGATGATTATGTTACTTTGAACTTCTGTTTGACAAAACATAAAATCCTTTTCTGTTAACCAGTGCCCCTTCCCTGCTTGTTGTGTTTATTTCCTTACTGATTAATTCCTTGTTTAGTAACTTAACAATTGAAAGACCCTTCCAGTGTGCTCATTGCTTGCAGGGACTATCTCAGTAGAAGGCGACCTCTGGTAGGTAATAGAAGTGTAAGGAAGAGGAAATAAGATAAAGCAAAAAGTCAGACCATACTTGGTTCAGCATCCTGGTCACAGCCCAGCATGGTTGCTCTGGAATCCTGCTGATGGAATGTCCTGACATTATGGTGTTTATTTCTGCCACAGCCCTGAAATGTAAACAGGACATCGTTGGATGCTAATTCAAGGGACTGGAAATGACTGAGAATCCTGGACTATTGGGCTATTGGTGGGACACAAGGAAGTGAATTTTAAAGGGGGATTGGCATTTGGCACTATCAGTGCATGGGACTACACGTCAGAGGAGGTGTTTTCAGGAAGGGTATCTGACGTATGTTTGTGGGGAGGAAAAAAACACAGCAGTAGTGTCAAAAGAAGTGCATCAAAATATGCAGAAACTTGCAGGACATTTGGCATGTTAGGATGCTCTCTGCATCCCATACTAATAGGGTGAAAGATACTTTGCCTTCAGCTTGAACTAGGTAACAGAATAAATGGCAGGTTTTCTTTGTGGGATTTATTTTCCTCTGCACCTTGTAACACAATAATGAATTCACCTGAGGAACAGGAAAGTAGAAGAGAGGTGGCCAAGTTACATCTCTTGCTCCAGCCCTAGAGCCCAGAGGGCATGGATAGGAGGTAGCACAGTCAGGGAAGTGTTGGTTTAAGTGATTTAGTGCACAGTAAAGTTGGCTGTGCTTCTCTTGGGCAGACCGAAATAAATGAATGGATATTGAACTCCAGTCGTGGCTCCCTCCCCCATGAAGTGGAAATGGGCACGTACAACTTGTGTAGGATGGTGCCTGCTGAGCTGTGTTTGGGGAAGAGTGAGATGGACCACGACAAAGCTGTCACCATGTGCTGTGAGGCACTTGAGACTCACATTGCTGGAAAGGGGGCTGCACCCCACCTTTATCCTGTCAGAAGGCTGTGACTCTTGCAAGGAGCAGCTGCTAATGCCTCCTCTGTAGCACCCCTTGTAGCAGTGAAGACAGAACTGTGTTGTAATGAGTATAAAGGGGGTTCTTTATTGAAGCTGCTAAATGCATACAGACCCTGTAATTCACACTGGCTCTCTGGCTTCCAGACTGGCTGCCTGATGTTGCCACACAAGGTCTCCCTAAGTCTTGGTCTGGCATCTGTAGCAACAAAAGAACTGACTGAAGGGAGACTCAAGTTTTCTGTGCTGCCAGTGTTGTTCACTGGGTTTTTGCAATGGCTCTCCACACACTCTGCTGGATGCATTTTGCAGCAAGGCATATTTTTGTGTTGGGTATCTTCCAACTGTTTTCACAAGCATCTTACTGGCACGGTTGCCAGTGTGGATACCTTTTTAGTGAAGTGCTTGGAGCCTCTGCTATGCTGCTTGGGCTGGGCTTCCATCCGGATCAGAAATTGGAAATTTATTACTTGGAACTGGTTTTTAAATGTGAAACTGACACCAGTTTCTTATTACTTACCAAGTCCTGAGGGCAGACTAACATTCCTGACGCTGCTGTAGGTGTTAATGGTTTCATCAACTCAAGAAGCAGGGCGCCCTGAACTCTGCTCTTGGCAGCTAGTAAAGAAGGGAAACTGACTTTCAAATATTTTGTTTTTAAAGTTGTTGTGGTTTTTTTATGATGTTTACATTAGCAAACTGGAATTTGTGAGACAGCCTTTTTTTTGTTGACTACTTAGTTCCTAGAAATCAAATTGATAGTAAAGCCTCAGTAGGCTCCTGGAGCTGGTCTTGCCAAGCACCTCTGCAGATGCAAGAGAACAAGAATCTGTGAGTGGGCCTACTGTGGGTACAGACCTATGAGTTTCATTTACTTGGTATGTTTTCTCTGCCTCAAAGTAATCAGGAAGGATATTATTATGCAGATACCAAGATTTTTTTCTATATTGCTTTCAGTTGCATGCAAATAGCTCAAAAGCCTTGCTCCAAATCTGGAGAGATTCCAGGATGTGGTTTTTTGTTTTGTTTTTAGAATATTTTTGTCTTGTGCTCTGCAGATAGATGGCATTGTGAGCAAGGATGAAGATTTAAAATCTGAATTAACTGGTATTACTCTGGGCTCTACCATGTACTTGCTGAATGATCTTAAGCAGACCATCATTTTCTTCATACCTGTATTGTGATATTCTTGTATCCTGCCAGCTTGCCATGAGAAATAACTTATGTTTTAAACTTGACTGAATCCTTTGATCCAAGAATTAACTGTATTTCAAGTGACCATTGTATATGTGAACAGACTGCTGCAGAGGCCATAAATGGAACATTAGAGAATTTAACATTGATTAATCCCAGGTATTGATGGATGAGACTCGAAAGCTTATCCTGTAGTTATTTATAGAGGTGCTTAAAAGGTAACTTGTTGATCACTATTTATAATTAGCTATACAGAGAACATTTGCTGATAGCATTTTCAATCTAGAAAAAGTAACTCAGGGCTCAGACACTGGAAGTTGAAAATTGGCAGATGAAACAGTTTCTAAAGTGAGAGGCAGTTTGCTGAGAGTTGGGGTAGATTTTCTACTGCTGGAAATCTTTAAATCAAATGAGATGCCTATTGAAAAGTTATATTGTACTTCAGGCAGGAATTAATTTATAGCAATGTTGTGGCTTGTGCTATGTATGAGGTCAGACTAGCTGATTGATACAACCCTTCTAGCTTTATAATTCATAAGATTTTTTTATCAGATTCGTGAATGTCTCACTGAGGCCCATGGAAGCCAAATAAAGCTGAGGCCAGGGTTTTACGCTGTCGCCTTTCACATTCTTCATGATTCCAGCCTCTATTCACTTGTTGCCCAGCTAACATACAGAAATATCTTCCTGTTTTGCTTTTATCTCCTTAGCATTGCATGGTTATCACTTAGCTTGCTACCAATCTACAGTACTTTCCATGCACGTCTTAAAATTGTGGGATGTTTCCTCTTATGTTTTGCTTGTTTTCTTGAAATAGGATTTGAAAAGTGATAAAGTCTGAGGAGATCTAAAAAGCTGCACATCATGTCGTGCTGGACAAAACTGGAAATTCCTACTCTGCTATCCTTTTGGCAATCATTGATATTGAGCATTAATTTGTAATTGTATTTACATTGTTTTAGTTTTTCTTCCCCAGCACTGTAGCACACAAAACTACTCAGCAAAAGAAAGGATTCTTGGCTACTGAGTTGCTCCCCATGTTATGTCAGAGAGAAAGATTTGCATTTAATTTCCCACCTGTATCTTTTGGTGCAAGGGAATAAGCCCAGTGGGTTTAGTTTATTCTGTCTCCTAGAATAGGAGTGCTGTGCTGCCTGTTAAGAGTGGAGGGCAGAGTTCAGGGGTCAAGGAGAACTTCCATGTCCTCAGCTCAGTTATTGCTGTTGCTGAAGGACTGTGGCTGGTGGTAGCCTAGGGCTGTTGGAGAGGCCTTGACTGAGTGACTGTTCTCAAAAGACAGACTAGGTCTCATATGGTAACTGTCCATCTCCCTGACTGACGCTGACGGTCAGACTTTCTCATGCAATTTTTCTGTTGAGATTTTCTCATTAAAAAGGTCTGTACTCAGAATTGCCAAATTTTGAAGAAAACACAGATTTTCCCAAATGTTTCCACATTCTTTGAGAGCTGGATATTTCAAAATGTGTGATAAATCATGCCAGAAACATGTATTTATTTGTAACTATTTCTTTCTATTTTTTAAGCTGTTGAATGCTGTGCAATGGTGATAGATCTTTCTAAATGCTTTTCTTTATTGTATTAATTTTTTTTAGTAGAAGGGGAAAATATTGGTGAAAGAAGAAATGTCTTTGTTGTTCCTTTTCTTAAAAAAAAAAATACCTCAAAAGGCATCCCCAGCACTAGAATAGCTTGCACTTTCTTTCAAAATAATTATTTTCTTTTTCAAGCCAGCTCTTTTTCCTTTTAACCAGGTCTGTTCAATAGGCTGCACTATTTTGAATTTTTGCTTCCTGTTTTTCATTGAAATGGAAGCTGGTTAGTTTTGTGAAAATTTGTTCTTGAGGCAAGAGCCAAAGTCTCTTTAAATTCTAATTATATAAATTCAGTCTATCTTGTATACACATGGCAAGTGAAGTTTGCAGATTGTATGTATAATTCTCTTTTTCCAAGCAACAGTGGTGAAGAGTGCTAGGCTGGAGAGCAGACTGATAAGTGCATTTAGAGAAGGGATTTCCTGCATGTCCTCTAAATAGTAAAATGTTCCTTTTATGGCATACAGTTGAACGGAAAAAGTATCAACTAATTGAGATGTTCTCTTCAATTAATCCCCATTTTGAATGAATCCCTTGAAGGGCCACATATGCCTTTAAGAGGTCAGGCTAGCTGTCTTTGCAGGCATCACTGCAAGTCAGCCTTTAGAACTGTTATACTAAATTCTTCTCAGTCCTCTAAGAGTAACTCCATGAAACTTGGACGTGGCTGGATAAGCTCAGCTGCCGCATGCAATAGGCCTGGCCCCAAAGGATGTTGGGCAATTTTGCTGGAAATAATCTCACTCACAGCATCTTCTGGCTATAGTCTAGCAGGTGAGTGTCCTGAAGAGACCAAGCAGCTGTGGGGTGAAGATTGCCTGAAGAGAGAGAACACCTGGCTCGTGGTCCCTGCGGGCTGTGTTGTTTTTCTGGTGTGGGGCTGGTACGCAGTTCTAGTTTAGGACAACCTGAAGTGTGAGGGTTGCTTTTAGTTTTCCTCTGTTTTTTTCAGTCTTCTGAGATAAAAATCAACCTGTCTTGAGGGGGAGCCCTTCTGATTTTGAAACAGTGAGAAAAAGATCTCACACAAGGATGGGAGGCTTATCTGATAGACAGTGTGTGCAGTGCAGGAGGGCAGCAAGTCTGGGCCAAGTGTGCTCCCGCTTGGTGCATGATATTTTGGTGAATAGGAGAGTGCTTGATTTCAGAGGAGGAGCTTTATCTGTAGCATTAGTGCATTAATGTGGGAGTCAATAACCTTTCCTTCAGACTTGGCTGGGAGGAGGTGTGCAGTACCTTGTATGATTTGGGAGGGCTATAGGCAAGAGAATGTAGTTAGAAAGTAGTACAGGACAGGGAGTGTGAAAGACTGAAGATGAGCTGCTGGCTACTGGATAACTCTCACTTTCAATATCATGGCCTCTCTAGCCAGGTTTCTGTGGAGACAGTCCCTGAGACATTAACTGTCAGATGTTTGGGGAGCTATATGCTGCAGAGCAGGAAATCATTCAAATTCCTTATCTTCCACACAACAGGCTCAGCAGAAGTCCTGCCAAGACAGCTTGCACCAAGGCCTCAGGGAATGGGGCTTGGCCTCTGAGAAAGGGGTTTTCTGGGGCTTTGCTTGCAAAAATTGAATTCAACTACTTTCTGAGCATTTGCCCTGAAAAAGCTTCTGAAATGCAAATAATAGGTGGTAGTGGTTAGCAGTTCTGCTGTGGCTAAAATCCCATGTCATTCCCACAGAAATCAGTGGTCGAACATCCGCTGACTTCATTGGAAGCAGCAGAGACATGCAAAGGGAAAAATTCTGTAAAGGTCTAAACTTCTGGAGAATTCAGACCAAACAGAAGATTTTTGTTTTGCTTTGATTTGTTTTGTTTATCACTAGTTACATCACCAGTTACAAGGATTTATTTTCAAGCAGAGGAGTAATAAGATTGTAGACTAGAATGTGCAGGGAATGTCTTGGAGCAATGCAACAGCAATGGCTATTACCTTAGCTGGTATGGGAACCAGTAGATGTGCAAGTCCACTCTGTTACTGTCACCACTTGTGTTAGTGCAAAGACAAGGTCTATGTTGTGGATAGCACTAGAACTGGGAAACAGTAGTTTGATAAGTCTTACCAGTCAAGAGCTTTTCTTTAAGGTTGCTTCTATTGGTATTAAATTGTTTGGGGATTCACAACTTGTAATGTTAATGACAAAATTGTGCTGTCATTAATATTTTATTTTGAAGGAGGTTGGGGCAGTGCAGTAACAATTTGTGAAGACCTTCTACAAATATGAGGAGTCTTTTTTTTGGCTGACTGACGTCCTGTCTGTGAATTTTTGTGCTGTGAGAACATATAATGAGTTTGCCTATGGGAAAATGTACTGCTATTTTTATTTCTAGCACATCTCTTCTATGCATGGGTCTTTGTTCTGCAGTTTGTTTGTGTCTGTCATGAGCAGACAGTGGCACAAGAGAGAATTTCTGCAATATGCTGTTGTCATGCAAACAGTCTAGATCTGTACACAGGAGTAAATTCCCTGGACAATTATATAGAGCTGTAAATGTTGGTAAGAGGGCTTATCTGGTAAGAGGCCTTTTGGGAAATTTGACTCTCTGCTTCAGAAAGGTGAACTCTTTTCAGGGATGCCCAGTGACAGTATGAGGCAGTGAGCATAAATTGAAGCCCTGGGAACTCCATCTGAACACAGGGAACTTTTTCCTGTGGAGGTGTTTGAACACTGGTCCCAAGCAATTTGCCCTGGCTGGCCCTGCTTGAGTGAGGAGGCTGGATAAGGCTCTCCTGAGAGGCTCCTTTCAGCTGCTGAGATCAGTATTGCAGCATTTTCTTGGGAGCTGGCTACCTGCCTGGCCCAGCCTTGTATTGAAAGGAGCAGCAGGAGTCATGAGTATGTGTTGTTACATCTAGACTGGGAACCACTTCCTAGTGCTTTCCCCTTTCTCAGCTTCACTAAGTGTGTGGTGTGTGTCTCTTGGCTTTTGACCATGTGAAAATTTTCAGCATGTGGCTTCTGGGGCCAGGAAGTTGGGTCTTCCTTCAAAAGGAATCTTGGTAGTACATACACATTGGTTCTAAATTTCCTCTTTAATCCATCTTGCAGATGGCAACTTAATCTTTTTCTAAAATGGGATATTTTGACTGGTTATTTCACGCTGTCTCTACCTCTCCTTCCTTTTTTCCCCTCTACCATTTGCTCAAAACTTATCTGCTTTTGAATCAAAGGTGGGTCATGGCTCACCTAGCCCCTACCCTGCTCCAAGAGTTGTTTGGTTTGCCTCTTAAACCTCCCATTTTAAAGAAAACTTGTCAGATCTTTATTGTTAATTTGGAAGTTGTTTGCACAGAAAAGCTCTTTGTAAGTGTGTGAAAGAAGCACTGTCTTAAGAAAGATGGACACAAATCTCCTTCAGTGAGGCTGAAGGCCATGTTTTATTTTTCATCTTCAATCTTCCCTTTCCCTCCCCCAACCCCATTTCTTCCATGTATTTCATAGAAATTGGCCTCTACTATCTGGTAAAAGAATGTGGTTGTGTAAGTTTTGATACCTTTCAGACCTGGACAGAATAAAATGTGTTGTTTGGGATTTTAATGTCCTGATAATGGAAAAACATGGATTGAAGCATTGGAGCCTTGTGAGATGGGGCTCTGTGGGGGATGTAATGCTGGAAAGAACCCTGACCTTTGTCTCATCTAACTCAGGCGCTGAGAACTCCAAGATGCTCCAGCTATACTACTGAGCTTGTTCCAAAACTCTCAAGTTTCCATCCCACCAACTTTTGGATCTTAGGAACTAAAGCAGTTAGTCACCTTTGCAGCCTTGTACAGATCCCTTCCCCACTTGGGAGTACTTTGAAAACTGCACTGAAGAAGGAAGGTGGAACACAGCAGAGCAGGAGAGGATTCACTTCAGAGGGATGTCCAGACACATCATTAGTCTTTTCTGCATCGGATAAATTCTATTTTCTTTAAAGAGTGTTGAGGTGCAGGTGGTATGGAAAGGGAAAAAGAGGCCTGGACCTTTGAGATGGACTTGTTTAAGGAAAATTTTAGCACTGTGACCCTAGTGGGGTTGTGCATCCAAAATGCTGGAGGAGAGCCATAAAACAAACCGGCGTAAAATAAACTTGCTGTGCATGTTTTCATACTTACATCCCGAGCTACTTTTGGTGTGTTTATCAAAACATTGTGGGCTTTTGGGTCTGCCTGATGGTGGGAACAAGAACAAGGAAGTGAGAGAAACATATATATATATATGGACTGTAATAAAGCCTTATTTTAAGTCCTCTATCTTTAAATTTCCTCACTGAAGTGCTTGGCTAGAAGAAGATAGGAAAGAAGTGTTGCAAAAACCTGTGCTCTCAATGCTCTAATAAAACTAGAGGAAGGGAATTTCTTCTATCTGAATATTTTCAAGCTGGAATGCAAACCCTTTTGCTTTATCTAGAGAGAACAGAGAACTTGAGCTAAGGTTTTTTGCTACAATGGCAGTCAGTGAAGTTTGACAGAGCTGGAGGAGTCTGGACTGAGCCCGATTCATTGTTTTCAGATAGCAAAGGAAGACTTCCATGGAAGTTGTGTATTTTACTCTTTTAGAACTACATTGGGGGTGATGTGTATTTGGTTTTGAAAGCCTGGACACATTTACTGTGAAGAATTTCCTTGTACTGAAAGCTAGGGATATGTTACCAAAAGAGTGAAAGAAGCTTAGAATTTTGACTCATATTTCAACAGCTGAAGTTAAATGTGTTCCACTGTTCAAAAGTGCTATCCATTTTTAACATGGTTATTCATGAGTTACTTGTGAGACCTCAACTGACCAGCTGAATAGGAGGACATTGGTGAATGGTAAAACAATAGTCTGACAGTGCCTTTGGATAGAAATGCCTACTTAATGTTTGTGGATGGCTGATGCTAAATATATGATATGGCTGTTGAGCACCTCCTGAATGTTAGTGTGCTACCTTTATCTTATTTCTATGGGGTTGTCTCAGAAGTGACAGGCAGCTGAGAACCAAAGCTATAGCTAGTGGAGACAACCTACAAATACAAGGAAGAAAATAATATAAAATGCTTCTTTGAAGCCAATTAAGAGGCATACAGAACAGTGATATATCCCAACAATTTTTTTCTATCATGGGGGTGGGGGAAAGTCTGCCTTCTCCTATGTGTTGTATTAGTTATCCCCTCCAGAGCCAGTGCTGCTTACCTACTGCTGCTCTACGATAACACTGGTAACGCACATCTAGGTCTTTGCTGGCAGTGGTGATGGGAGTGCAGAATGGAGGGAGCTGAAGGTTGTTGGAGAGCAGTCCGTGGCACTCAGCTATGCACTCTGGCATGGGCTGGTACAGGTGAAGAAGCCCTGCTCAGAGCCAAGAGTGGGAAAACCTTTTACTTTGTGCACAGCTCTAGAGCAGCTTCTGCTTAGTGGTATTGGAAGCAGTGACAACTCCGCCCTCAGTCTCTTTCTAATTTGAGGCAAACTGGTTGAGCTGTTACACAGAGCATGGAAAAGTACTCCTGGATATGGAAAATTTAAGGGAAAACATGGAAGTACAGATGAAACATATAACTACTACTTACATACAGAATGCATTCCTTTTCTGAATCTGTAGTCAGGAGACTTTCAGAGATAGGACTAAAGTTAAAAACTGGCCCCTACTGAAGTTTGTATATGACTTGGCATACATGCCCCAGGAGCCAGGAAATGATGATTTAGATGCTCTGGATGCTTTGGATTGACTTTGCTAAATTCAGCTCAAAGGGCTTTGGAGGAAATAAAATATTTTGGGAGGCTAAAAAAAAAATAAATCTCAGGTGCCCGTCTGGCACAATTTCAATAAGGGCCATTTCACCAGAAATTAACTGAGTCTGAGGTCTGCTTGGAAGAGTTGATCTCTTGTTCTGTGAGGTTACGTGTTTCCATCAGAGTTAATAGGAGTCTGTTACACCCATGAAGAGGAAATGATATAGGGAGTGTATGTTGTTCACTCATCTGGGGAATGAAAGGCTCTTCTGAAGTCTCTGTAACCTAATTTGAATAGTATGTTCACCCTGAAATTACTGCCTTGATATGATGAACAGATTTTTGAGCATGCTTTCCAAAGTCCATCTGAAGCAAAGGATAAAATGCTTCTCTTTCTTTGTTTTTTCTTTTTTCTTTTACCCTTTTCTTTCTTTTTCTGCTCGCTTTGCCTACATAAATATGATTTTTGAGGGATTCCTTAGCAAAAAATGTCTGAAATACTTTGCTTTACACAGTATAAACCCCTTAGTATCTGATTAGAAAGAGATTTCCTCTGGAGTAACCTCAGCCTAAATATTTGAAGAACTGAGTACAAAGACATGAATTTATTTTCTTGACTGAACTATTGGCTTGTTGATCTGCTGGCATTACCTCCACACCAAGGTCCTTCCACAGCATGCGACTTGCTATAGTACACCCACAGAGCACAGCATCCTTCCAGCTAGAAAACTGATCTTTCCTCTTGCCTTTTGCCCTATTTCTTGTGATAAGTGGTTTCCCCTCTCTTAAGTTATTTAGTAACTCAAGCCCAAATTTTGGTCCTCAGAGGCACTCCCTCCAACCTAGAGATCTGCTTTCTTTGGTCTGGAGTGCTTGGTTAGAAGGCACAGACAGAGCTCATTTCCAAGCTCCTCTAAGTGTTGGTTTCCCTCTATCAAATGAACAAGGCAGAGCTCCTTCTCTGGGTGAATCCAGTCGCAGCATTAAAGTGGGGGTTTGGGATCTTGTTTTGTTTTCGTTTGGATGTCCTCCTTCACACAGGTTTCTTAGGTGCTATGAAAATCACTCCTTTCAAGGACACTTCTACTAAGAACAGCTTTCAGAAAAATGGATGACTTGGGGATTGCATGCTGGGATCTGATGATTGTGAAGTGTTCACCATGTCATCACAATATTGCACTTTAGGCTGAGGCGAACTCTTAACTGTAGGACTATTCTGGTAGATACAGAAAATGTGTCCTGCAGTATTGATATGGATATGAAATGTGCTGTGGGAATTGAGAAGAGTTAATGCTGCTATTAGTAGGCCCTGTAGGAGATGAATTGTTTCCTTATCATGCATGACCTCCTAAAAATGTAGAAAATTTTTGCCTGTGTTTGAGATCTCAGCAGGAACAGGATAGTGTAAGACCTTGTGCACTCGCTCCTGTCTAAAGAACTGCGTTTTTTTTCCTTGCAAACAAAATAACGTTCCTTAAAATTACTTCCCACACCCACCCCCTTCTCTAGATGTGCATTTCTTAAATTGTTTAATTCTGGGGTTATCCCAGTGGAGCTTTTTTTGATTAATAGCTGATGACACTGTAAACCCCGCAGTAAGAACATTTCCTGGGCAGTTTCCATGCTTCTTACGGGCTGTGTTTGACTGTTGTTAGCATATGGACAGAGCAAGCACTAGGAAAGAGTTCACCCAGAAGAGTATCTCATTGATATGGACTCAGTGTTTGCTTTATACATCTGCTAGTTTATTTTTTAAGGGGTTTGGAGATGGATACACATCTCTGTACAATTTCATCTGTTTTAAGCATTCACTACTGCAGTGTGATAGACCCTTTGCTTGTAACATGAATGACTGGGAGGAGGGAAGGAAGTAAAACATGAGGGTTCCATGGTATTAATGCCATTTTTATCTCAAATTTACTGGTACAACAGCCAATAGTTAAAATCTAGTGATAGGCTGTCAGCTCTTCCGCAATTATTATATAAAAGCTTTTCTTCTTGAATTTTCTTCTTGAATTTGCCATCAGAAGCTCTGAAATATCAAGACCAAATACCTAGTTGGTCTTGATTTTTCAGAGCTTCTGATATTTTCGGTTCCCTCTGTTGGCAATGATTTTATGAAAATTGAGATTGCTTCCTTGTTCAAATGGATTTTTGGGCAGGAAAAGGGGCAAATGCTGCTGCTTCTTGTTACTGAAAAGATTTTGGTACTGGTTGGCTGTGGCTCTTCTTTGGTTAGTAGAAAAAGGGAATAACAGCAATTTCAGCCTTTCTTGCAGTGAGACATGTTCTTGCATGTGACCAGGGCAGCAGAGCCAAGACCTCAACTTGTATGAGGCAATGTATGACTGTTTACTGTGTTTGGATGTATTCATCCATAAATTTAAGATATGAAATAAATAAAAATTATTGATTTAAGTATGTTTTAAATACACACTTTCCAAAGGGTGTGACAAAACAAACTGCAGCAAGTGATGATTTGGATAAAACCCTGTATAAGCCATTGAATAAATCAGTGCTATCCAAAACTAGAGACAGCAAGCAGTGATATTGGTACATGCTTTGCAAAGACATACATCAATACACAATGTTTGCAGCCCTCAGGGGACAAACATGTTCCTTTCTGTGATAGACGGTAGGTTTCTCGTCTATTTGTGTATAATGGACCTTCTTTATGAATCATGTCTGAGGGCTATGAATCCAGAGCAAGTAGTGGTTTAGAAGCAGGTTGGTTGTTTTGTTGAATTTTTAGAGTTTTTTCCCCAGTTGTGTGCAGCTGTGGTGGGGAGCTGAGGGAATTTTATATTGCAATCTGGTTTTCTGTGGAGTGTGCTCCAAGCTTTGTCAACAAGCTACAAGTAGGTTGGGTTCAGAAGCTGAAAGAACTTGCTGTATTTTCACACAGGCTGTTTACTTGCTGTAGACACTTAGAAGTCTGGAGATGACTACCGAAACTTTTGCTGCAGTTTTCTTTGGGTATCTGAGCATGCATTTTAAAATGACCTATCCTTGTGAAAGGACAGTGTGTTAGAGGTCAATTACAGTTCTAGGAAGTCTTCCTTAGATATACTTCAGAACTTAAAAGTTTCTTAGTCATGAACCTTAAAGGGCCTTGATGTGGACTTGACCTGTTGCCGTGGGTATCTGGGAGGCTAGAGCTATTCAAGGATGGAAACGGGGAGGGTTCACAGTTGGCACAGGCACCACACTCCTGTCTTTCAAATGCTCTAGACCACATGGATAGGCACTGCTTTGTAGATAAGAACCTCACATTTGTGCATTCTAAGGGAGGTCTCTCTGCCCCTCCTTTTACTGCATTATTTTCCACATAATGCTCTTGGCCAGAGCACCCATTGACCATGCAAGGAAGGTGAGAAGTGTTTTCTTCTCAGACCCTTGAAACTGATCAGCACCTGTGTCACTCAGAGCATAGGTTTTGACTGAAATACAGAGGAAGCCTTGTTCACTTTACTGCAATGAAACACTTGGCAGCCCCAAAACCTAAAGCAGTGCGTCACGCCTCTGAAACCAGCTTTCAGTGTTGGTGTAAAGTCTCCTCCTGAAAATACCGAAGCAGCCAGAAAATATATTTTATCTGGATGTCACTTAAAAATACACACAGAAGCAACCCAAAATCTTTGAGCAAAGCTCTTTCCAAATATCCATTCTTCATGAAGACACGTTAGGTTAAAAGTTCAGCAGTTTCACCAAGCTTCTGGCTTGAAGTTCAAACCTACTTGCGTAATGTTGAGGTTTCAGGGCATTGAACTCAGAGAATCCCTAGTCAGAATGTTGAAGAAAAATAAAAATGCTGGAATAAAATGCTGTATGTGACCTTTTCTTAACTTGATTTTCTACAGAGAATTTATTTTTGGTGCCAAATTGACAACTCTGCAATCTGAGTAGTTTAAAAAGTAGGTATGTAGAATCAATGACATTTTCACCCTGTCTGTGCCTTGACCTATGGGAGCCATCTCGAAGATGGAGTGAACATAAAAACCCCGAGACCCGTTCCCTTTGTGAATGCATCTAGTGCCTGTTTCTTTCATTAGTGGATCACTAAAGAAGGTTTTTAACCATTGTCCACATCGTTGGCTTTTCAGTCTGTGGAACAGAACTGAGAGCCACCATTTTATTATGTACAGGTTTGCAGGGACACATAGAAGCACACTGTGCTTTAGCTGGGGCACTGAGCAGGAAGGTGGCAGCTCTGCAGCCTGGAACCTGGCTTTCACAGGTGGCATTGATGAACACCAGTTTTGAAGAGATTCAGTGCCATCCACAAAAACCAGGTGAATATCCAAATGGTCTCTGTGTTGAGTTTTCCCCCAGTTATATCCATTTGCTATAAGGACTGAATTGCTTTTTCCTGTGTGCGACATTTAGGAAAGTTTTACCAGTGCAGGTAATTGATTTACCTGTCAATAGTGAAGTCAGCACTGGTACACCTACATCTGTGGTTAGTTTTCAGTGGTTATAATCAAGGCACATTTCTACTGGAGTTGAGTTTTTCAGTCACATAGTGGCCCTGATCAGCGTGCTAGAATGCAAATCAATTTAATAATGCTATGATGATATCAGACAACAGATGAAATTTTATTCTGCTAGTTGTCTGAATAAGAAAACAGCATTTCACATGGAAATAAGGAGTTCGGGGGAATGTAATTGGACCTTTACTGTTTATTTGTTTTTCTTGGAGCACCCTTGGCAGTTCTTACAGAGTATTTCTCTCTCAGTAGAGGCACTCTAATGCCCTCAGCTGCTTATTTTGTCCGGAAAATTCAAGCACCCAGGATAACAATGACAACAATGGCAACATTTTGACTCCCAAATCCCTTGGCAAAATAGTTACATCATGTCTGGAAATAATTGGGCAATGACAGAATGGAAAAATTACAATGACCCAAACAAGACAGGGACGCTCTTAGTAATGGGGTTTTGTGCGTTCATTCTTCTGAGCATGGCAGTAGTGTTACTGGGAAACACTGGGTTGACTTCCTTTGTAACTGAACTCCACTCTTTCCAATAGAAATATTGAAGAGATTATAAGTTCCTAGATCAAGCTTTAGTACTAATCTAAAGAGCTTTACTAGTATTCCTGATCTTATGGAATAGAGGATAGAGTGGGACACCTTGTTCTTTACTGATCAAAAATGTTGCTCTAGGGGTATGGATGTTCCATCCTTGGGACTTGCTCTTATTAGATAGAACTGACAGACATTACTGATTAGAGTCATTGTTATACAATGACTTTAAAGGCATTTCATACCATAAGACCTGTACAAGGTACAGGAAATAATCTCCCTGTAGAGGAAAATAGCAGTCTTCTGCATTGAAGCTGAAGATGTGGTGTGCTGGTTCTGGCTGTCAGTGTGTGTCTGCTTAATTGATGTCAGCATGATCCATTTAATCTTCAGTCTATGATTTCTTATTTTGAATAAAAGCTTCATCTTGCACTCCAAATTCTACAACGCTTTTTTTGTGAAATTACATCGCTGTGTTGTACTCATCACCAAAAGAAAGTAAAGAAAATTGAGAGTCTAACTTGGGCCCTGCCGTCTAGGTCTGTAGCTTCTGGAAGAGGAAGTTGAGATACACTGTTGAGTAGCATAGACACAAACTAGAATTATAGCCTTGGCCTGAATTCATGGCCCTAGAATTACTGTATAATTTTGTCAAGCCTTAAAAATAATATTTTTAGGATCTGAATTATTTCAAAAGTAAAACCTGTGAATTGCAGAGAGTGTTTAAAAATACTTGCTGCTTCATGGTCTGATCCTTAGTCAGAATTGGGTCTTGAGGTGCCATCTGTGGGGTTTGTGGAATTTTTTTTTCTATGTTTTTTTTCAATGCAGTGTATTTCCCATTGGATCTTACAGCCACAGCAATTTGATGAACAGGGACATTATAAACCAGCCCATCTAGTGAAGCTAATGCTGTGGTAGGAGAAATCACTGCATAAATTCCATTATTTTGTAAAGAATTAATTTATCCATGCTAGACTAGTGGACACTGCTAAATGCTGTCTCTACAGCAGCATCATTACTGGGGGGGTGAGCCTGTTTTGGCCTGGCCAGCTTCCAGCCAGGTGATTACCTTTTTGCAGGCCTACTGCTTTTATTTCTGTTTGTTCCCAGTCTGTTTGACACTGTAAAATAACTGGTTTAAGCAGAAGAGTAAGACCCTACACTGGAGTACCTACAACCTCAGTGCCGCAGCTAGGACAATAAAGTAAAATACAGACAAAATAAAACATATATGAAGTGTGATGCAGGCTTTGCAGCTTGTGTCATGCAGTAGGTGTCTCTTTAGAAGTATTTTTATCTTCAATATCTGCTTTAAAAAAGAAAAAGATTTTATAGTGTTAGCATAGGAAGTGACTACAGGAAGCCATTTCAATTCTAACAGTTGTCATGAAAAAAATGAGGATATTGTAATGAAACAGTGAAATAGTAGAGAATAAAACTAAAACTGGTGAAAAAGAAAGAAAGGGAGAAGTAAGACTACAAAGGAGCAACTTTTTTTTTCTTAGTAGAAGGGAATGAGTTATCTTTGGTGAGGTATATGAATATAACAAATGTGGTTCATGATGAAGAAGACAAGAAAATTGATCTTGGTAGCAGTGACTTTCTGATTGAGAAGGAAGTGGAGGGTATGTGTAAATGTTATTGACACTGCAGTGCTGCAACACCAGAGAACTTGGAAGAAATATGGAGAGGGGTAAGGCGTCCACACTACTTCATGCAAACCAGCAAGGTTGATTATATTTTTAGGCAGTATGCAATCCTGTTCGTTCCTCCACCATGGTGGTTTGGATCGCTAGTAAGCATGCCTCAGTGAGGAATTGATAAATTAGGATGCAAATCTGCAGTACAATCAGACCCTGAGGAGATGAAGGACATGCTTGTCCTGGATAAAGAGTTAAGCTGTGAATTTTACTTGTTTTGTTAGCAGTCTAAGCTGTGGTGGTCATATCACCATTCAGAAATGTTAAAGATGCATAGATTTACTTGTCTATAAATGAGATGCAAGAGTACAATTAAGACTCAGCATTTGGTGTCTAGGAGAAAAAATTAGTTTTGACTGTGCACCTTTCTGTGTGAAGTCATAGGAAACTGTGGCACAGTTATAGTACCTTTGTAAAAATAGAATAACTCCTTAGCAGGTAGAAAAATGAATGGGTTGTTTGATCACCTCAGTTAAGCGTAGAAAAGTATTAATCTGTACTTCATTAAAGAGTGAGAAAAAAGGTGTAAATAAATAGTTATTGCTAACCCAATTCATGACACTGACTTTAACTGCTTTGTTGCTCTCATTGCTTTGTGTTTTGAATCTTGACTGTTCTTTTGAAATAGTTTCCCTATGAATACAATTTGAATAGATTAATGATTAGGGGGAGCAGAAAGAACCTGCAGGCATATTTTTTCCTGCTTTCTTTTGTTTGGTGGTTGGTTTTTTTTGTTTATTTTTTTCTGTAGAGTTATTTTTTCCCTCTCATTAGGTGAAGGCAGGGAAAGTGTTGCACATAGTATTCCAGAAGAGAAGTTTCTTACAGTTCTTTAGCTTTCTTTTTCTGCTGTTGTTGTGTGTTGATAAGTTGGTATAAGGTGAGACGTAGTGGATTTGTGGGTATTAACAGACTAACGTTAGTGGTCATTAGTCACCCAGCACATCCTGAGCATCCTTAAAGTATTAAAAATAAAGAGATTTTTGACAGACACGTTGCAGTAAGTAGGTTCATGGATATAGCTACACCTGACAGCCTTCAAATAGTCTGTGCCTTTTCCCTTATCTCAGGACTTATTTCTGAGGCAAATAAATGAATAAACATTAAATAAATAAATATAAAATAGGAGAAAATCCTTAGGTCTGTGCAATGCTTTGAAATTATCAACCATCTCATTTTTAATGAAAAGGTGTGTACAAGAAACGAACAGTGAGTTTCTGGACTGTCTTGCAAAGTTCTCATAAGCACCAAGAGCTCTGTACTCTTGTTTCAATGTGTTGGGAGAAGGAAAATCTGTGAACTAGCTTCAAAATGCACAGCTTTATTTGAGCTGCCGTCTGTCCTGTGGCAACTTACGTGTGGGCCATGGCTGATTGGGGTTGAGTAGCTATTGCTGAACAGACCCTGCTATTTTCCAGATCACTTCCAGTAATCTGTTGATTTGGTTTGGTTCCAGTGCCTTCCTGTCCAACGTAGCAAGCAGGCGTCCATGGATCTTCAGGAAGCTTCCCTGAAAAATAAGGTTTTAACTTGGTGGATTTTAAGTGGTCAGGGCTTTTTGTTGCTGTTTTGTGTGCTGGAGACCAGGAGGCTCCTTAGTAGGATACCAAATCCAAACCAAAGGAGTTGGGTTATTATTACATGTGCAACAAACAGATTGTTTGTCTGCTTCCTTTCCCCATCCCCCCTGCTGCAATTGCCATGTAGTGTATCTGACATCTGTCACATTACATGTGACATCCATGGAAAATTCCCATGGTAATTAAATCATGCCATGAAGCTCATCATTTCACCATCTGTGTACTGAAGAAGCAATGTGGTCCAGGGAGCTGAGCATAGGATCAGTAGGAAGCTCTTTCCCTTTATCCAGTGTCTACATGCAGGCAGTTTTGAGCTTGGTGCTTATTTCCTCCATTTCATCATCAATAAGTGATGATATAGGGAGCTCTTTTAATACCAGGAACTCCTCATGGTTTATTACTTAATAGTTGAATAATTTGGAGTTTTAACTTGGATTTAGGGGTTGTGGGTGAGTTGGCTTGTGTTCTAAACAACTCTGACTTCAGATTTCTTTCTACATGAGTGATCACACCTTACATGTATATGTTTTATCTTGCCACAGACAAAGATAGCTAAATTACAGGGAAATAGAAATTTTTAACTTTATTACCTTTCTTGTTTGTATAAGCTAGTGTGGGCAGTGATTCTTCATCGTATTTTTAGTCCCATGCTCCCCACTCAGATGAGAGCTATGGCTACATCCACTGACATCATGGGTCTGTTGGTGATCAGTAGAGATAAAGCTCTGAAAGTGTTGACCATTAATGCTTCCTTATGTTGTGAACTATTTTTGCATGATTGTGTGTTTGTAGTTACCCACTGAGTTCTCTTTTTTTCCTTTTTCCAAAGGCAGTGATACAAAAGTAATTTTCTCTGCTTTAGTTACAGTTATGCTCTGCCTATTAAGTGTGCTGAAGGACAGAACAGTGAGATAAAATCTACAATAATCAGCTGTCTTGCACAGGAGAGCTGCTGGCAGAGCAGTTGCTTTAGGTATCTTACTTTTAGGGGAACATTGCTTATTTAGCATATGTTGGCATGAAAATTACAGTCTCTGAGATGAGAATGAAGAGAAGAGTGAGGCTTATGCAGCAATTCAGAAAGCAATTGAAAGAGGATTCTCGTGTGCAGTTAGCATGGATCTGATCCCATGGGGCTAAAACTTCTGATAAGGGTTGGAAAAATTGCATTAGCTAAATTGTGTTTGGTCACTGGGCCAAATGGTTTAGAAATGAACACGTACACCCTGTCAGAGGAAGAGGACGTTGTTATAAATAGGCCTTGGGCAGAGTTCCAGGCTGTGACTCCTGACCTGAGCCGAACCACAGATGGGGCTGGGAAGCAGGAGAGGGATTGCTGTGAGGAGCGGGTGTGTGGTTAGCTGCTGAAATGACAGCAACTTGTTTGTGTTGTGCAAAAGGGCAAAACAGTAGAACTGATGAGAGCTGTGGGAGGGAGTTGTGTGTAATAGTGGGATTCTCTCCAGAGAGAGATTTCCTATTGATTCTCACTGGGGGTGTATATATATAGAAATACGTAATTGCGCGTGTTTCATTTTTACTTGCCTGAAGTTGAGAGGCAATAGAACTTTTATTAGAGGAAACCCCCCCACTTCTTGTTATTTTCATAAATTTTTATGTCAGCTTTGCTGTCAATTGCCACTCAGAAAAATGGAAGTTGCTCTTTTCTTCATTTTCTTTGTTGTCTCCCACCCTCCTCATTCTTTGGAAGCGCATTTTTCCCAGATTTGATTCTTGAGAGAGGAAAGGCAAAAAAGAGGGAAAGGAAACTTGGAGGTAATTAGAATTTTTTTTTTTTATTACCAACAAAACAAAAAAGTTTTAATTAGTTATTAAATAGCATCAACAGTGCAACTTACAGGATTCTGAAGGACATCTACTTTACTAGCAGGTTTAATTTTAGAGAGACAGTGCTCCAACTTAGAAATTTCTTTAATTCATTCCTTCAGTGATTTGATTCTAGAATACCTGTGCTGGATTCCTCTGTAGCAGTCCTCAATTGTTTGTATTTTGAAAGCATCTGGGCACCTCACCTATCCACACAATTACAGTGTGAAAGCAATACAAAAGTGTTATTTTACCCCTCTATGTTAGTATGAATTTCATGCCTGCTGCCTATAGATGCACCTGGAAAATGCCAGTGTTAAGAGTATGAGTTGTGCAATGGAATGATGCTTTGCAGAAGTGAGCTTATTGACCATGTGAGCTCTGCATACTTTTGCAGGGTAATAAAAATTAAGTAGCCTTGAGTTTCACAAGTGTGGATCCCAAGGAACTGCAGATTCTGTAAAAAAATCACAGTAACAAACATTAGCTTGTGTATTTCTCAGCATTATGGATGAGGAAGGCCTGGAGACTGGCAACCTCTTAGATGAACCTGCTTAAGAGGAGAGCCAAGTAATGAAATTCCAGTGCAGGACAACCTGTGGTAGCCAGACCAGGGCTGTACTTACCCTGTAGAAAATGTTGAGTTTCACATCCATTCACATAGTTCTCATTTCCTGGCAAGGTACCTCTTTTGACAAAGTTTATACCAGAGCCTTGACCTGAGCTCATGAAGGAGGTTGTTATGGTCCTATTGTTCCAATGGCTCAGCCAGTTTTTCCAAGGAGGATTCATTGTCCATGCCCCAGAGAATGCTGGTTCTTTGATGGTTGGTGGGGAAGCCTTTAGACAGTGGGCCAGAGCTTGGTTGCAACTGAATTGATGCAAGTGTAGTTGTATTGCATGTAAATCAAGTTTGTCTCATTGAATTCAGTTCCTTCCAAAAGAGAGTTTTATCAAACTAATTGGTTTTAATCTCAGTCATGACCAGGTTGCCATAAAGGGCATTGCACTTGGAATAATAATACTTGAGAAGATGGTCTGTAGTGCACATGTGTAATTTCTGAGGCTCTATTGTGAAATCTTTTAGCAGCTGAATCTCTCAAGTGTCCACTCTTGAGAGGAAACACAAATTGCCATGCACATCATTGTGATAGATTTGAGGGCATTTTGGTTTTGCTGACTGAAGCTGTGTCAATGACCAGTTCAGTTTTAAGTTGACCTTTGGCATCTCCTAGTGAGAACCCAATGTTTTTATGAATGGGCTTTTGAAGGCAGCAACATCCTGCTCTAGTGAATCCTGCTGGGACATAACACCCCTTGCAGAGCTGGCATAGAGAGCAAAGCAGAGTGGGCATGCCAGAAGACAGTACTTTTTACCAGCTTGCTTTTCTTTCAGCTGCCTGAGAGTTGCAGCTGATGACTCTCCAATGCATAAGAGAATGTGCTGGATAAATTAATCCCAGCATAGAGTAGGGCAGGTGATTCCTGCCAAGCACATAGTGCCATAGGGGCAGAGGTTTGGATGTTTTTTTGGCTGTTGTTTAGATTTTTTTTTTTTTTTAAGCAAGCATGCCATTTTCTGCACAAAACATCCCTGGAGAGCTGGCTGTGCTCTGTATGTTAAGTCCCACTATGCAACTGCTGTCCCAAAGGTGCTTTTCCTTGCACAGCTACTCAGTCTCTATGAAAGCTCAAAGCAGCCTTGTTCTGGCAAGCAAACAGACCAAAGCATTGTAGGGCAGGTTAGGGCAGCAGCTGCTCTGATGACAAAGCTCAGCTGTGTTGTTGCTGATACAGCATCCAGCATCCTGTGGTTTGGTTCACCTGCCACCTCCCTCCTGCTCCCCTGCCCTGTGCCCAGGGAGACCAGCTTCACAACAAGCTTTAATTATTTACTCTGTAAGGATATGGCTTATTCTGCAGATTAAGTGCAAAAAGTGAAGTCCTTAAAAATATAACACAAATAAGCCCCTGAGCTGTCAAACAACAAGTCCCTTAAAAGGGCAAAATATGTGGCTCTCTGTGCACTGCACAGATCCCTCCTTTCAAACTGCTGGCAGGAGACTTCCTGTTTGGATGGGCTGCTCACAAACGGTGTTGTGTGGTAGTGAAATCAGTCGCTTCCCAGCTTCTCTTCCTGCCTCTCTTTGTACTCCTGATACCAAAGCCCCTCAAGCCAGGTTCTGTCAAGATGGGATCTGGCAGCTCAAATGTAAATCTAAAGACATGCATTAGCACTGTGCTGTTTCTTCCCTGAATACATAAAGCAGCCCAAACTATTTACATGTGTTTGAAAATGGGATGGACAAAATGGTCCTGCAGTGATAGTCCTGGCTGTGAAGGAATAAGTGAAAGTTTGATGGTCTGGCTCTGCAGTGGTGGTAGATTGATGTCTGCTTCATTTTTTCATTGTTCATTTTATTTTGATCAAATGGTATACTTTTGGAAGATTCTTCCCATACTTTTGGAAAATTCTCCCACACATGCTTTTTTCCTTCTGGTAGTTTCTTTCCTTTATTGTAGTAGGGAGAAAAAGGCCAATATTAGCATTCTGTGGTAGCATTCAGCCTTGGCTACTGAGCATTGCTGACAAATCTACCTGTTGGGAAATTCCACACTGAATTGGTAGAATCTTTTTTTCAGAAAAACTGGGAGAAGCAATTCTAGACTGCCTTGGAAGAACATGTTAATACCATACAAAGGCCTAGCTACCTTATCTAGCTTGAGTATTTATTTTGTTCTTTTGGGTATCAGATCCTTCTGTCCTCTTCTATCTGTTACTCCAGCCGTTCTAACTGCACAGAGCTGCACAGATTCAACTGTCTTTTTTATCATCTAATGTCTGTTGGTTTTGTTTTGTTTTGTTTTTTTTTTTCTGCAGAACATGATTAGAAGATAGCATCATACACCATGATCATGGCCCCCCGGAAGAGGAATCGTCATGCCTTGGGGTTTCTTTGTTGTTTTGGAGGCAGCGACCTCCCTGAAATCAACCTCAAGGACAATAATCCCCTCCAGTTCCTTGAGTTTTCTGTCCCAATCCCACCAGCAGAAGAGCTCAATGCCAGATTCGCTGAACTTGTGGTAAGTTTCTGCTGACAGATTGATATATTTATGAGGTGGATGGACTTTTTCCTTTAAAAGACTAATAAGAATAAGAGGATTTAAGAGATTTATTAGAGTGCTTCTCTTGAAGTTTTTAAAAAAACCTTTTCATTCTTTTATGACTAGTTATTTGGTAGGAGAAAGATGGCAAGCAACAGGATGGATGATAGTGGCACTGAGTATAAGTACAATAAAATGTTTAAATGTGCTTATTTATTCTCAGAGCACAATGTAGGATTGCAGATGTTAGTAGGAACTTCTCAAGTTCTCTGGAGAGAGCTGACAGTGAATTTCTTGTTTACAGCTTTGGGATAAAATCTGCTGTATAGTGTAATGAAGTGGAAAATCTTAGGGTTTGCAGATCTGTAAAGTGAGGGCTATTTGGTTTTGTTGATGAGTAGCATTCTGCTGGTGAGGTATAAGAATCAGGTGACCATACTAATTATGTTTCATCACACAGCTGCCTTTGAACCATGAAATGGTGCTGTTGCAGCAACAGCCATAAACAGGAAGAGAAGGAATTATTTCAGATGAACTTTGTTGTTTTCTTTTGTGGTAAATGTTGCAGACTCCAGGAGCCAGACACTTGCTTTTCATGCCTGGCATCAAATGACTTCACTGTCTTTGTCTTGTTCAGCCGGAATGCAAAACACAGGCAGAGGTCATAGGGCTGGGTTGTTTTGCAAACTGTGTCGTAAAGGTGATGCCCATTTGATGCAGCTGATTAGGTTTCTCATTACCATTCTGAGACTGGAGCTTATGTAAAGTGAGATATCTGTGAGTGTGTATATGCCTGAGAAGTGCAACTGAGGTGAGGAACAGAACAGAAAATACTGGATCTCAGCATTAGAGGAATTTGCCAGTAGTCTTCCTATGTTACACTTGTAACATTAGCCCAATAAATTCTTGTCCATGACCAGAGCTTTGAAATGCTAGAGCAATGAAAAGAACCATGTCATTTGCATAGGCAATTGGAGGTTAGTATATGGGCAACTATAGTCTGTCATATCAAATACAGGGACAGCTGTGGTTTGTCAGATCAGTGGTCTGACATCCTAGCCCAGGCTTCAGGTTCAAGATGGGGTCCAAAGCAAATGGCTAGGGAAAAATGTAAGATGTTGGAGACTATAAGGTATGGCCATAGGGTGGTCTTTTTCCAGGATACTCTCCAACCTTTTTCATCTCAAGGACTTCCTCAGTCGGAAGTTGCCCTCTGTGTACATAGTAAATTGGTATGGATTTCTTTTCCATTAACTTTACACTTCCCCAGTACCCATTCGGATTTTCAGTATTCTGTGGCAGGGGCATAGAAATGAGTCAATAGGATTTGCAGCTGTTTCAGGAAGAATAATGTGTTCAGCAGAAAAGTCTACTTCCTTTGAACTAATTTGCAAACGGAGAATCTCCTCTTATGGAAATATTTCACAAAATTCTGGTCTATATTTAGGTCAGTTTTCTTTTTATGTGAGACTACTTGAGTCCCTCTTAGAAAATGCAGCTGTCTGACTATGGAGAATTCCTGGTGGTGACAGGTATCTCTCAGGAGTAAGAGTGTAACCTGTAATCTGCTCTGCTGACAATTTATTTCTGGATGCTGCTTAACGATTGGTTTTCGCATGCAAAGCTTGAACTGCTGTATCAAAGTTCAGCTCTCTCCAGTACCAGGACCTGCTGAAGCATTCAATCTAGCCTTGCTGAAGACGTCACCAACAGATGTGCTTTGCTCCTGAACTTGGCTTGCTAAACTTTGAACTTGTTTACCTTTGGGTCATAGTGAAAGACCTGCTTGAGTTGCTGCTGGGCTTTTGCTTACCGTGAAGGGTATCAGTTTTATGAGGAGTTTGAGAGTTTGTGGTGGTATTAATGATGCTTATAACTTTTATGTCTGGCAAACACTGGTGTTCCATGTGCTTGCTTGTGGCAAAACAGCTCACAGCTGCCTTATGGAAGTCTATTAAAAAGTATAATTTATAATGTTTCTGGTGCAAAATTTAATGACAAATATATGTGATGATCTGTAAAAATTTTTGGCCCCAGTAGTTTGAGAGTTGTTGGTTTTTGCTATAACTTATTAAATGTGCTGACAGCTTGTAACTGGCATATGCGTTTCAAACAAATGAAGCCATTGAAATGAAAACAGATCATATTCAGTTCTTATATTTAATGATAGTACCCTAGCCATCATTGCATGAGAAGTGAGATGGGAGAGAAAAGTGCTATTTTTCAGAAGGATAATGGTGTACATCACACATTTTTATGAAGCAGCCAGATAGGATGGCAGTGCATGTCCATAGGAGTTCCTGATTAGGCAGGTAACATGAGAGCAGTTGAGGGCTCTCTGTGTGAGAGAACCTGGGCTGGAAACTGGGCTGGCAAAATGCAGACTTTGCCTAGAAGGGCTAGTTTGTCCACAGGCCTGGATTAATGCATGTTCTATGAGACACTAAAATAAACCAGGCTACATCTGTATTGACAGCTCAGATGAGATTTTAATTGGATTAGAAAGATTCAGTCTGTAAATGCAGCAGGGTAAATCAGCGACCTGGAAGTGCCTGAGAGAGCTCTGTGCTGTGTGCTCGCTCCCTGCTGCTTATCCGTTAGGGTCTAGTCGGGGTGCACTTGTACTATATAAAAACCAGATTTGAGTGTAAAGCCTTTTGACCCAAATCCCCAAGTGAAATGATGACACCAACATCATCTGAGATGTGTAGTGAGAAGAGCATTTATGTTAGCTCCCTGAAGCAGGCCCAGGGGGTATAGCATCATCTTGCCATCTGCTCTGCAAAGGGTATAATGAAACATTGGTGTGGTTGAATGAATTTTTAAAAGCCTTATTTTTTTCCCTTGTTGCAGTTAAAATCTGGGGCATTTTTCCCATGGAAGAGTTAATGACAAGAAAAGCTAAGCATAGCTGTGCTGGAGAAGTCTCCCTTGTGATGAATTTTCCAATCCAGTAAATATTCAGTATGTTTCTACCTCCCTTTCTGAGGAAAACTAGCATTTTGAGGATCAGGAGCATGTCTTCTGTTTTTGTTGTGCTACTTAAACTAGTACCATGAAAAGTGAATTTGGAGATGTCCATTTTTCAAGGGAAAGAAATTAGGAATGACCCATTCCAAGCTTTCAAACTTGTTTGTGTAGCCTCCAGACTGAGGCAGATACACGTGTGTGAGCTACTCTGTCTGGGAGATGTACCCAGACCATGCAGCTATGTAATGGCAGCTGCCTGACTGGACCCGGACCAAGGCAGTGACTGTGAGATGATATGCTGATGCTGAGTTCAGCTGAAATGGCTGCTCTTGTTGCCACTCAACCAGTAAAACAATTCTAGGCTTATGTATTAGTTGATCTGGATCCTGTGTTTATGCCTTTTCTGATTAATTAGAAAATTAAAACAGAAATAGTTATTCCTGATGGGCGCTAAATTCTGACTTGGTTTATTGCACTGGGAATATGTGCATAGAATAGGTCTGAATGAAGATGATGGCTTATGGTGATTTGGAATGATTTGGTTTGGGCTAAGACAGGAGGTGATTTATCAGCTCTCAGGCCATCTGCTGGCAGTGACTGCCTTGGGATGAATGCAGTGGTAGCAGTACAGGTAAGTTCTTATCAAAGTCTAGATGCACAAAACACAAAGCAAACAAAAATATTTATGACCACAAGTTTTGTCCTCCAAAGGCTGCTTTTGTGAAAGAGGACAGAACAGCTAGCTTTAGCATATTCCCTTCAATGGACAAGCAGAGAGGGACGCTCTAGGCAGCAGAGTGTGTGGACTGGTCCTGTACCTTGCAAATTGTGAAAATGGCCTTACCTGACTGTCGAGGCCGATGTGACCAGCATCACTTCTGTTTCCATACTGCCATATAGTGGTAAAGTATTGCTGCAGATAGTGGTCTGTTGGTGGGCTCCAAAATGGTTTTGTGCCTGCTGGCAAAAATATCTGTGCTAGACACATGTTTTCCCTTCTACAGAAACTACAGAAGGATCTGGAAGAACTATTATAAGGCAAAGGAACTAACTTTTTTTCATGGAACAGCTTCTCCATGTCCTTGTTCATATTTGTTAGCAGCAGTGTATTGTTGTCACAGTGGATTCTGATACTTTCTCATCATTGTTAGAATCCAAGACTCTTCTAGATGGTTAAAGGTGGTGTGCTGCTTGTACTAAAGATTTTGCCATCTAGATCTCTTATAATAGCAGCCCGATCCCAGATTGTAACTCAGACTGTACCAAGAAGGGTGACTTAAAGGGTAGCAATTTGGAAAAAACAAACAAAAAAAGAAATTGAAGAATACTAGCATAGAGAAAAGAGCAGTGTGAAAAGCTTGTGCTTTTGTTGTTTCTGTTTAGTTAGTGACTGTGACATGGTCATGGTATTTGAGAAGGTGCAGTGCAAAAATCTTTATTTTAAGATGCAAGGTCCTTGGGGCAGAAATGGAACTGTCTTTTAAGTTTACATTTTCAAAGTCGATAGTATCATTATGTCCTTCAAACTTGAATGAGTTCCTTCAGCACATGAAATTCTTATACTGGGAAAGATTTGAGAAATGCTTACTACTATACTTTTGTGGTTTTATCTGCTCTTGAAGCATTCTCGCATTTTAGTTTAGGTGGGATGTTGGACTGGAATTCCCTGTCATCATTTCTCTTACATTGTATTTGAAGCCACTTCATTTTCAGTTTGGGAGTTTTTTCCCTCCTTAATTTTTTTTTCATTTTTTTATATTTTTTTTCTCTAAGTCCCTAAGCAAGGAGTTTTGTTGACTTTCTGGGTGCTTTTTGTTCATATTGATATGTACCCTCTTCACAGGCTTTTCCAGAACAAAACTTAATAGATACTTTGGGCATAAAATCTGAAGGTACATTATTTACTGTTGAGGAGTAGTATAAATACTTAGGAAGTCTCTATATTTAAAAAATTTAGGATTATCCACCATCTGTTTTGGCTTGCCTTTAAACTTCTTCTCATCCATTGAATTGCTGAGAGAGGTAGGTTGCTGCTCAGGTGAGGCAGCATACACTCTTCTCTCTCTCCCTCTCTAGATCTAGTGTTTTGATCCTATCCAAAACCCCCAGATTTTGTAGAGAAGATGGATATGGAACAGCTATATATTCCTGAACAATAAGACCACTGAAATCAAACCCATATTTTCCCTGTAATATTGCCTGAGTGCAATTAAATGAAGATGGAAGCGAGTGCTGAATAAAGGTCTCTGTGCTTCCCTCAGCCCATTCTGGGAACCGTGATTGAAAAACTGTGACCTTGGTTTCTGTCTGCAGTGCCCTGCAACAGTGACCACAAGAACATGGAAGTGTGTCCCTTCTTGACACAACCCTAAATTCAACTCTTAGTCTTTCATCTCATCACCTCTGAGTTCATTATATGAAATATAATGCCTGAGCATCAAAGTTGGCTCACCTTCTGAGTTAAAGATGAACTAGCCAAGGTATCTAGCTGGAAAAATGGCAGTGAACAAATCCCTTCCTAAGTAAATCAGTGTCTTCATTTTTTTCCTGAAACAGAACTATGGAAGTAGGATGACGTTTGCTCCTGTTCTGTGTGTTATGCTGCTTGCTTGATTTCTCAATACACCAGGCTAGTATTTGTGAGCACTTTAGTTCCAGAATGCTGATGGGAGTTGATTAGTGTTCTCTGAGTACATGAGCCATCCACATAATGTATCTGTGCTAATTCTCTCAGCACAGAGGCAAAGGAACACTGGGGTCATTATATTAGCATTAGATTAAATGATCAGTAGCATAAAGTTTGGAAAAATTCTGATCTTTGCTTTCTCTGTGAAATCTTCACATCTTTTCTTTCTCTGCATCAAAAGAGAGAAAAACTCTGATTATTGTCATGTTTCCCAGAGAAGAGAAAATTGAGAAAAGAAAGGAAAGGGATTTTATATTGAAAGAAAGGTAAAGCATGGAAGCATATGGGAATTTTTATTTATTTACTTTGTCAAAAGAAGCAAAGCAATTTCTGAGCAAGACATAAGTTTGGCACACACTGGATAACATACCTTCAGCAGCTACAGGGCGATGAGATCCAAACCTAAATAACTGTAGTAGTGGTTTCCACTGCAAACAGCTGACTTCGAAGTGGCAAGTTCCCTTCATGCCTGGTTCTCCCTTGCAGACCGTTTAGTGTAATGGATACAACATAAAGCTCAGATGAAAACTAGGCTTCACCACATTGAATAAGCACTCCCATATATCACCAGTCCCACTCAAGCTTGCCAAGTCCTAGCTGTGGCAGTGTTTGTGAGGCCCCGTTTTTGGCTCTGCAGCCTGAAAGAGTATTTATGTGGTAAAAAGTTCAAGAAATGCTTCCACTGTGATCTTTCATGTGAATATAGGCAATATTTGTCAATGTATGTAAGAACAAGAGGGCATCAGGTCTTTTCCTATGTATTTGCTGCTGGGCTTGAAGAAAAATGTTCCTTATTTCTCCTCCAGCTCTTGTAATATTTCTGGGAAGCAGAGATGCAGTGTTACCTATTCTGTCTCAGCATGGAGCAACACCTTTCCAGAAAAGTATCTTCTGTGTTTGAAGCTTGCTTAAAGTCCTTAGTTTCTCATTGAAAGATTGACTTAGAAAGATATGCATGATAGCTCCTTGCTTCAACCCTCAAACACTTGTCATGTGCATTTTAAACCACACTTATTCTCATTTAAGTTCGTACATGTTACCAAGGTCTAAGTGTTTAATTTCAAATTATTAGTCTTTTGAGTCATTCTGTCCTTATGCTGGATTCATTTGAATATAGGGATTTACTTTCTGTGTCACTTGCCCTGCATGTAAATCATAGTTTCAGACTATGCCTCCGACTGGCCTGCAGCTTTGAGTTGTTGCTAAATGCAAATTTCTGTGCAACCATAATTTAAAAGTCCCTCTATTGTGTTTTTCCCATAAGAGGAAGTTATTTAATTCCCTCTTCCCATCCCTCATACCTTCTGTGCTTCTCTGTAATTAATTTATCTACCGAATCTGTCAGGAAGGGTAATGCCAAACACAATTGACAGCTGGAGCGGTCCTTAATTTCTATTTGTATTTGATGAGCTCTGACTTCAGCAAACTAGGAGGCTTTGCTGAGCCTGGCTCAGTGGAGACTCCCCACCCCAGTTATTACTTCCTTTCTTGCACTTAATGAGGATGAACCAGTGGAGGTTGTAAGAAAATGCTGCTGGTGAGACCAAGGCAGAAGTTTCCTGAAAAGAGGCTCATATCCAGGAAGAAGCCTTGGCATTGCCCTCTGAGTAGAAGATGCTGTCTCTGAAAGTAGAAAAAGTCCAAAACTTTGAGGTTGCGAATCACTTTCTTCACTGATGGTGGGCAGCCCACAAAGACGTCCCTTTCTTTTGGGTTAGTTTATAGTTGGCAGATCAGTATTTTTCATGCACTCAGATGCAATTGTCTTCTATTATAATAATGGCAAAAAAACCAGGTGCTGAGGCTCAGGAGGTAAAAGCTCTTCATGGTATCAAAGTCTGGCTAGTTATGCACAAAATTCTTTATGTCCAGCGTAGTCCAAGATTGTACATACTCAGAATTCCTCTTTTCTTTTTAATATTTCCATGCAGGGGATATATTTCTTCTTTTCTTCCTGCTCTATTGAGAGGTTTTCATAATGCTGGTTATGCTTTATATGTGTCTCATATGCAATACATGTGCACATGTCTCTGATTTTAATGCACTATAAGAAGCTTTCTGTAGTTGAATTCAAGTCCAAATCCATAAGAGGTATTGCATTTTAGGCTTTGTGGCAGAGACAGCTTCCCCTTTCAGGTGCTCACCTACATCTGGATTCCTGTGATAGGGACAGGCTTATGGCCCTGAGTGCAGCACCAGCTACTCTGTCGCTTCAATCTCCCTTCCAGCAGGTGCAGCTGGCTGGCAGCTCCCTGACCAGCTGTGTGAGAAGCAGCAGTCACTGTGCAAATGTGTGAGACGCAGCTGCTGGGAGAGGAGCAGGAGATGGGAGCCAGGTCTCACACTCTGTGTCTGAGAATCGATAGAGCTGTGTAAACAAATGTAAATCCAAACCTGGTCTTATGTGTGAGATTTTGGGTGTGAAGAAGCTGGGGCTGTCACCAAAGCACGTGTGCAGTTTTAAGGATTTTGGACAGGCATATACTGAGTTTTAGATCTTATTGCTTTACTACAAAACTTAGGGACAGATGAAACCAGTGTAAACCAGTTCAGTTTCACCGAAGACAGCAGTGGAGTTAAATCCTTCTCCATTGACTGAAATTTGGCCTGTGTGGTATTTTTTGTGTCTGTGGTGCTTGTTGGCTTCTGAATATCCCAAGAAGAGCATACTGACTGCCTTTCTGAAAAGTGGGAAGGGTCATGGTCATTGTTGGAATACTTGAAGGGAGTGTCTGAGTGTGTTCTGAGAATGATTTACTTACAGTAGACATGACATGCCTGAGGAAGCTCTCACAGGACTACATATTTTTAACAGGGCAGTGCTCTTGTTTCATGGGAATGTGCAGGGAAATGCATGCAGTACATCTAGGGCAAAAGAGGAGAAGTACTGGATTTTGGAACTACAATAGATATATAGCTTGGGATACAGAAGGAGGGGAAAGAACAGATCTACCACTAGAGGATGGAAGTGCTAAGTTGTAAATCTTATGTCTTCCCTCTATTGAATGCTCAAGAGCTGTCATGATATCCTAACCCTGAAATCATGGATAGGGTAGATATGCTTAATGTGCAGAAATCTTGTTGCCATGTGTTTCTAACACCTTTATCACCTGATTTTCTAATACTATCATGTTTTTGCATAGATGCAAATGTTAGACAGCATAATATAAGAAGAAAAAAATAACATAAAGCTCTACTCTGGCCTTTTTTCTTAGTAAGGCATAATTAATATTTGAATGGTTTTTGTGTTCTATTATGGCTATAACAAAGTGTCAGCAACTTTCTGGATTGAGCCTGAGGGCTGCTGAAGGGATAAAACACTGAGATGATATTGATAGTAGGAGTCATACGTGCTAGCTGGAAGGATCAAATTAACTTATCTCTATTTCAGCTTTCTGGAGCTTTTCCAGCTATACTTGGATGGATACAGAATAGACAATTTTCTACCCTCCTCCTAATATTGCCCCAGCATTCTTATATATTTCCTGCCACTTTGCCTGATGACTTAGAGAGTGGGCTCTCTTCAGTAGAAATAGCATAAACAGCAGCAGAACAGGGATGTCCTCTTGCCCCAACATTTTGGGATGGCTTCTCCGAGTATGATTCCTGCCCTTCTGTGGTTTCTATCCTTCAATTCTCTTTATTAGTGTCTTATGTTTTTCAGAGTTCTATTTGATGGCTTAGAAATCTATTATTAAGACCTTATCCCTCACCTTCTGGAGAGAATATTTGAATCTAGATTTGGTCTGCTAAGGAAAGGTGAGCGATTGTTATAAAACAGATAAGAAAGATAATATGGGAGGAGAAAGTGCCAGCCAGAAATGCGTCTGTGAGAAATAACAAGAGGAAAGTACCATGTCTTGCAAAGACCACGTTGACCAGATTGTAACTGGGCAGGAGATTGTGATAAGAAGGAAAAGTGTCTTCCACAGTATTGAAGAAAAAGACACAACAAATGAAATAGCTGTGGTGCTGAAGGGAGAGTGAAGAGTGATTGCAAAGATGGAGATGATATGGAATGAATTCTAGGCCAAGATCTTTTGGCTGTGTTTTTGGAGTGAATGAATGGTGATCAAGGGAGGTTGAATGACAGATATCTATTTCTTCTGCAGCTTATAGAGGAAGAGCCAGATCTGAGATACTGTAGGAGGTGTGTTTTGATGCTTAGCCTGATGTCAGCAAGAAAGGGGAGGCCAGATCCCTCTGTAAATGAAGACCTTATAAATTTGTAATAATTTATAATAATTCCTCACCTGAAGCTGGGGAAGCAGTGAAGAGAAAAGATTGAGAAACAGGATGGGATGTGTCTTGCCAGATAGTAGTTATCTTTAGGGAGGTAGACTGTAGTTGGGGTTTTAGTGGAACTGTTAACAAAATTAGATAATTGAATGAAGAAGATGATAACAATCATGAAGTATCATCTGTTTAATATGTTGACTAAGATTAGTTTCTGTAGTTGCTCACCTAGTAACAATTTATATCAGATATAATCATGGCTCTGATAGTGTATCATACAGCCTGAGGGAAAGTGGGGGAAAAGGGTTTGTTATGTCATGTCTCTGTGCCCTTCTGTAGATGGATTCTATCTTCAAACAGTACTCAAGGTTGTTAATCATTTAGGGGATGTGTTGAGGTGATTTGGGATTGCTCTTCCATTGTTGGAGGGAAATGGCCTCTTCTTTGCCTGGTGTGCAAGACTCCAAGGTGGAGAGCACAAGGTGCTACAGGTGAGGTGGATGGAGTAGCCCCTTTTTAGGGCACAAGGTTTTCAGGTCAGCAGTTTCCTGGCACCTTGCTCTACACTAGGTAAGTAGAAGCTTTTGGTGTCACTCAATAACAGCAGAGGTCCTTCTGTTCATCCTTCAGCACCAGGTGGGAGCAGCACATAGAAAGCAAGTGTCAGAAGGTGCTTTTTTTGTCACTCATCACACCAGACTGCCACTCTGCTCTGTTTTGATGTTTTTTATTCTTAGGCAGTATGGACAGATGCCTTCCACTTGGCACTGCAACAGCACTGACTCAGAGCTTTTAACATTAGCTACCTTGTCTCTGAGCTTGATGGGAGGAAAACTTTTCAAGGACATTGCGTTTTCCTAGCTACCCCTGCAAATTTACACAACTAAATTCATGCATTTGTGAGGGGTTTTTTCCCCTTGTGTGAAACAGGGAATAGTAATGCTTCTTAGGCCAGTGTTAATGCATAATTGTAGCCATATTGAAAAGGTGCTGAAAAGATGAAGCATGTGTAGATTATAGGCAGCACAGGAGTCTTCCAATGGCAAATGTATTTTATTTGAAGAACTTGGGAGTAAATCTCTATTGCTGCCTCCTGTCATAGACATTGCCCTGCTCTTATCTACTGCTTCTTTTTGTAGGGAAAATCTGATGCAAGACTCTACTGCCTTCCTGTAGACCCAGTGGTGTATGCAAAAAGGCCCTAGTTGACATTTGTATATTCTATGCACTTTTACATTAAAAACACTTCAGGGCGTCTTTTAATTTTGCAGTTTCCCATTATTTGTTGACCACATAAAGGAAAGGAAAGACTGCCCACACTTAACAACCTTTGGAAAAGGTTAGCAGCATGCACAACAGTGTTATGCAATAGTTTACTAGGTGGAGGCTTGAAGAATAACTTCTCCGAAGGAAATTACAAGGGGAAAGCAGATTGCAGTTTCGCAGTTTGGAGGGTGTCCAGGGAGATCCCTGAGTCATGGAAAATCCATTGGGATTGCTTTAGTGGCTGTGTTTCAGCATTACATCTTGAATAGAGAGGAACAGCTGCACAAGTTTTGTTGCTTGGTGTGAAGCTGTTGGCTTATACATTAATGATGTGGAAGAACTTTGGATTACAAATGCTTAACCAGATACTAAATGCAATTATGATTTGTTGTTAGGAGACAATGCAAGGCACATGCTCATTCTTCTCTTATTCTTTTTGCTGCATTTTTTGAAAATTTCTCATAATTTCTTTAGTAGAAACATGGAGAGAAAAGCATCTTAGGTGGTGTTTTCTTAAGCCCAGTGATGTCAGTGCAGTAGTTTCTGTTCTGCTTATCAGAATACTTGAGCAATGAGACAGGACAGGGTGTGAGTGAATAACCAAATATACTGTCATGCCTTCAATTCACTGTTTGACTATGGAAATACTCTGTTTATGTGAGGGAAGAGAATTGTGGAATTTCCCTCCTCTTCAACCCAGAGGAGACAACAGAAATCTTATATGTGGATGATATTCTTGCTGGTCTGGACTGATTAGTAGTAAATACAGATCATCTTTATTGAAGTAAAAGTAAACAATTAGTGAAAAGGAGACTGATAAACTTCTCAGTCTATTCTATGTTGGAAATCGATGCTGTAGATTATAGAGCCAGCTACTGTTAAGGGTGGTTAAGCTCAGAGGTTTAGTCTGTTACAATTTAAAAGAGGTTATTTAATTAATATTTTCCATTGGTATAAATCCAGAGTAAGTCCACTCAATTTAATGGAGCTTGGGCCATTCTGATTTCTGGTTTGCACTACCAAATTTGGAATAATAACTCAGAGGGCAAGCGAACAACTAAACTAGCTTCTGATTTTGCTTTTGTCTGTGTAAACCTGAACTTCTGCCAGAAAATGATGTTTATTTAGTGGAGTTCCTGTGAGTTTATCCTGTGTATAAGTTTGAGCATGTGCTTCTAAGTTGCACAACCAAAGCTTAACAAGATGTTAATTTTGCTCATTAAATTTTTAACCAGCGTCTCGGTTCCTCCTGCCCTTTTACGTAATATTTTATCAGAGATTTAAAGGTCAGCCAAGCTCTGACTTACCCTTGTTTTCCTCTATAGGGGCATGTGGCAAATAGGGTGCACACAAGAGGATAAAGCTGTGAGGGGAGGAGTAGGTGGCACTGACGCCCCTGGAAATTGAGGCTGCCTTTGGCAGAGCAGCAGCAGCAGCAATCCCCAGCCCACATTTTGAAGGTTGAGCCAGCAGGGCTGTGTTTGGGCAGGAAGCGATCAGAGAGGTGTGTGCCTGTGTGCTTTGGCGCAGTCTAGACTGTGAATTGCTCCAGCCTAGGAACCTCCTCTGAACTCATTAGTATTAAAACAGAACAGAGGGGACTTTGTAGGGAGGGAGAGGGTGTGGAAGCCGGAAAGGTAGCAGTTTAGATGGCAGTTTCCTAATAACCTTTCCCACAACTCCCTTCCCATACAGGTCTCAGCTAGAGGACCTTGGCACGAAAAACAAACCCTGGCACAGGGAGGGGGAAGGGAGGGAGGAAATGAGGGGAGGGAAAGGAAATAAGGGGTGGAAAATGGGCACTGTGCTGAAACAGCAGATTTTATTTTTATTTAGTGTTATATATGCTGATGCTGGAAGCTCTGTTTGAGAGAGGTATTTGGTACCGTGTATATAATCAGAATGTGGAGGTAAATTTGGCACTTGTACTAGAGGACTTGCAACCTGTCATGGTGAAAAAACTGTATCAAGGAGAGGTAGAACAGCTTGAGTTCTATTTGGTGTTTTCATTTAATTGACTGGATGGTGAAATACAGAGCACATCTATTAGAAAATTATCCTAAATTTGATCCAGAAAAATCCTGGATTGCTTATACTCTACTGTGCTGTCCCTCCAGCAGATATGGGAGTTGTTGAACTCCCCCAGGAGGACCAGGGTTTGTGACTGTGAGGCTGCTCCTGTCTGTTTGCAGAAGGGCTTCCTGGCCAGGCAGCCTACAGCAGACTCCTTGTAATGTCGCTTGTCCCTGTCCTCCCTTTAATCCTGACCCATAAGCTTCTAGTCAGCTTCTCACCTATCCCCAGGTAGAATTCCATGCACTCCAGCTGGTTACTGGCATAGAGGGCACCATTGCCTCCTCATCATCTCTACCTGACCTTTCTAAAGTGCCTTCCATTCCAGCTCAGAGGAGCCACCTCTGTGATGTCAGTGAGATCAAAGCCCTGCAGGCGTGTGCATATCTCAAGCTCCTCTTGTTTATTCCCCATGCTACATGATGTATGGAGGCATTTTAGTAGGGTCTCTGATGACTCTGAGTTACTGGCAGCAGTGCTTGGAATTCCTTTTTGCTGCTCTCCAGGTGCTCTCCTGCTGACATGTGGTCCCTGTCTAGTAGATATCTAATATCTATTGCTGACACTGACATCAGATTAGTAGGAGTGGATGGACTGAGGCTCCCCTTCCCCAGCAACTTTAGTTGAAAGCCTTCTTCACCATCTTGGTGACGTGGTAACTGAAGATGCTCTTCCCCTTCTCTGACAGATGGACCTGTCAGCACCAGAAGACCAGCTTTATTAAAATGAATCCCATGGTTTAAATAGCAAACACATGGCTGGTGTCACTGGTCCTGTAGCCATTAGTTGATTTACCAGATTGAACTGGCCCTTTCAAACCCCTTCCCTTTGACCAGGAGAATTGATGGAAAACATACCTGCCCTCCAGAGCCCCTTACCACAGCTCCCAGAGCTCTTTAATCCCTCTGGATACTCCTCACACTGCTCCTGCTCATATTGCTTGTGCCCACTTGAAACAACAGCAGTGGGTAATACTCAGCTGACCATCTGAGGCTTGGTAGTCTCTCAGTGATATCCCCAAAATGAGTCCTCAGTAAGCAGGGCCTCTCTCTAGAGTGTGTCACAGGGCACATAACTATACTGTAAGTATGTTAAAAGATAAGCTTAAAATAAGGTGGGAAAAATGTGTGAAAAAAATTATGGCATTCATGGGAGACAGTTAAAACTCCTTTTAATAACAAGTCTGATAATTCAGGACAGAAAGCAGCCAGGAACTGTTTTTTTCAGAGAAAAAACTAGGGATTATAGTTAAGCATGAGTGAGCATAAGTCATGCAGATTTTGAGGGGTTTTATATATAAAAAAAAGGTCATTGGCTCTATGGAATATGTGGAGTATATACCCAGAAGGGCAGTCTGGAAGATGCCTGAAATAAACTTTGCACTCAGCTTTGGTAAGGTCTCAGCTGGAGCACTGTTCTCACTTTTGAACAGTGCAATTCAAGAAAGATGTACTTTGACTGGGTAAAGGCCAGAAGTCAATTAGAGGAGGAGTGAGGGATCCAGAGGACATATCCTCAAAGAAAGACTGAAAGAGATGGGTTTGTTTAGCCTCAGTGAGAAGGGACATTGCAACAGTCTTTAACAGACTCAGAAACTGTTATCAAGAGGAAGGAAAAAAATCTGCTCACCACATTAGTGGTGATAGGGCCGGAAGTAATAGGCTTAAATTGCAGCAGCAGGGATTTAGATTAGACATGAGCCTGACCATTCAGTTTTCATCCCTGTCCCTCTCATTGGGCTCATTTAAACTCACTGACATGGACATGCAGCCCACCTTAACAGAAAAAGCTGTGATGACAGACAGCTGTTTTACATTACTGTTCTCATATGCCCAGTCATATCCATGGAATGTCCCTCTTGCTCTACCTGTATTATAGCCCTGCATATGAGAGTGCATGTCTGAGTCTTGATCTTTTTCTCTCTCTAAACACCTGTGTGTATTGTTGCATGAAGTGCTGAAGGTACTGGTTTTCCTCATTCTTTCTCTTTCTGTTTGGCCCAGCAGACTGTTGTCTCAAGCATGTGGTTTGCCTGTGAAGGACAGAAAAATGAACAGCAGATGCTGTTTCAAGTGGCCTGTGAGAGAGGATTGCCACAACAGGCCTTGCTAGTTATGTGTACTTGTGTGCTGTCAAGTCACAGAGGACTTTGAGGAGTAGGGGAAGGACAGGATTTAGCTCTTCTCCAGGAAACAAGGAATCAATTAACCAGTGATTAAGAAGGGAAAAAGAAAGCAGTATAATGAGGGGCACATCTGGGGATGAGAGGGAGCCATGTTAGTTGACTTTGTGTATGAAGAATTTCTCCACCAAAAAGCAGTGCCTTTCATGGATGCTGCTCCTAAGCCTTAAGAATGAGTAACTTCTGTGTTGGCAGGGTAGAGGAGAAACACATCTTTCAGTATGTAAACATCAGGTGCTTTCTGTCTTGTACTGTTATGACTGAGAATCAAGAGATTTGGGCCCCTAGTACTGAAGGGGTTTTAAAGCTGCAACTTTTTGAAAAAGCAAGGAGGAAAAGTGTGTAATGGGAATCACAGCCTTTTGTTTGTCTGCTTCTCTGCTTTACAGTCAGATCCGTAGCAGTAGCTGAAATGTAAACATTGCTTCCTCTGCCAACAGGCTGGGTTAGCAATTCGTGTGTGCACAGTGGTTTCCAAATGCACAAATGTAATGATAAAACATTGTGGGTATGGGCCGATGTTACGTGATAGGCCTTGTGTGTATGGTTCTTGTGTATGTAAGGTGTGGGAGGCATGCATATCTGCACATACACACACTATGTGTATGCAAATACATGGAACCCAATGATGTTTTACCATGATGAACCTAATTCTTACCAGTTGTAAAACTGATCAAAATATTACTGCCATGCCTCTCACAGTGTGCTGCTTGTGTGCTTTACAAAGGCTGCTTTTATTCAAAGGGTAAGGATGAGATAGAAGAGCTTGAGGGGAGGGACTGGCTTGTGTTGGGGTTCATTTTGCTTTTTACTTCATGGGTTATCTGTGGCTTAGCACATAAATCAGGTGCCCTAGTGGGAGTTTTTGACCAATATGTTTCACCTGGAGATATGCTGGCTATGTAGGAGGTAATGCTGTTGACTGATCAAAAACTTCTGCACTGTTCATTGCTCCAGTTTGTACTGGAGTGTAGGTGGTTTGTGCAGTCAAATGAGCCTCATTCACTGACAGTTCAGACAGGCAGTCTTTCAGAATGCCTCATCGACCTCCTCAGCATTGGAAATGAGCATTCTTCCTGCAGGCTACCTCTTACAGTCAGCCTGGGGAGCTGGAATGAACAAAACAGTGGAAGGAAAACTGTAGGGGAACAAGCTTATACTGTCCCCTGGAGGTAGACACAGTGATTAAATAGGGAAGGTTTATCTCTTCTATTTGAAGGATTCGTAAGTTCTTTGCAGAGACTGAGATCTGAGTAAGATTGTTTTGGTTCATTACTTTATTCATTCTCTGTACTTATCTCTTAAACAGCTTTTTGGACAACTGCCTCTGGACTTATGACAAGAGCATTTCTGCTACTCCCTTTTTGGTGGGCACGGCTTGAATGTGAGCAACCAGACTAACCTGCTTGTTATTTGCCAATGGAATCTGGCATAGGCAGCATGAAACAAAATATAACAGAAATATAAATGTTCCTGGGGCTGTTGTTAATGTGAAAATGCAGCTTTCAGTCATGTGTTAGCAATGTGATTCTACTCGGTCCATTTTTTAAAGTGGTAGTAGTTATGCTGGATAAGATTCTCTATTCCAAAAGCTTGTAGTGTGCTGCTGACAGCCTTGCCCCTGATCTCTTTCCACTGCTTCTCTTTCTTCTAAAGTCCCAGGCATGTCAGTGCCTTCTGTCTTGTGTTTGCTTGAGTTGCATTTCAGCATTGATTAACCCACCATCAACAATCCTCTTGAAGTAATTACACATGAACATGAACCTTCTCTGGGGCCTGCCCGTGGATGCTGGATAGGATCTCACGGTGTGCCATAGTCACTGTTTACTTCGTACAAGATTTAAACAAATTTGTTCAGAGCATAAGACTGTCAGCTGTGCTAAGGCACTTGGGAGCATTGGTGGAACTGGAATGTGGCCTCTTTGGGGACATGGTGACAGACATCTATATAAATGACCTTGGGGAGCCTGAAGTAACAGGTATCATACTGGACAGGGAATTTATACTGGCAGCGGTGCATTGTAATTGATTTTGTAACTTGGATGGATTTGGTGCTGTTAAGAGACTGAGAAAGAATGATTGATGAGGTGGATGAGGGAGAGTGCATTTGTACTTGACAGGTGAAAAAGGTCAGGGGGAATGAGAAAAAAATTAGTGAGGGGAAAAAAAATGGTAGGTGTGTACAAGAGAAAGGAAAAAAGGAATATGAATATGAACATGGGAATGAAAGGAATATGGGAATATGGACAGCAAGCACGGTAAGAGCAGTGCATTAAAATAAAGTTCATACAGTGGGTATAATGTGAAAATGAATGTACCCTTGGAACATAACATAAATTTTTGAAGCGAGCATTCCAGGCAAGTTATTATAATAAATAGTCTTCAAATTGTGAAGCCTGTCCTAGAGTGTGTAAAATCTCAGTCTTCCTTTTTGATGACTCACAAAGAATCATTAAAGGTAATGCTGGTGTGATGGAGCAAACTGCACAAAAATATTGCAAGTAGCATCATTATCATCGTCTTGAAAGAGACAATAAATCACCTGTAACACAAAATCAGCCAGGCTGTTTGAGGTAGGGAGTTGGAAAGCGTTTCACACAGCCTTCTGAAACTGGCGGTGCTGGTCACAGGTCAAATAACTGCTGCCCTCATCTGTTCTGGAAGTTCTAAAGTCCATTTTGAGTTTAACAAAGAAGAGTAGAGTTTCTGGGGAGCTTTTCCCAAGGAGCCTGTTAATGTGAAGACCTGGTTGTTCTTTTGCTTGAGTACACATCAGCTGTTAAAGAACCAATAAATGCAACAGAGCTGTAATCAGACAGTCAAAATAGGCATCTCTGAAGCCTATTTGCCTATGAGTTATTTCTTAGTGTTGGATTCTATGTTGTAAAATAAAGATTGATTTCATGTCAAAGCTATTCCATTTGAGGATCATAAAAGCATATAATTTTAAAATGATGCTTAAATACTTTCTTGAATATGTTTGTAGGTAGAAATAAAGTTTAAAAAAAATCAGAATATGCTTATATATCATTAACATCTCTCAATCACAAAGATAGCAATTAAATGTGAAACACAGGCCTGGAGAGGATGCTTATAGACAGAATACTCTCCCAAGAGAATAAGTAAGAGAAACTGTGACCTACAGGTAAAAAAATTAAAAATCTAATGCAACTCTCTGTAGCTGAAATTATAAGAAATTGATGAAGTAAGACAATTATCCAACTGAAAATAAGAAAATAAGCAAAATGTCCTCTTCCTTCTGGCAAAATATTTGTTATGCCCATATTAATCAAGTTATTGCCTGCAGTAGACATATCATATGAGGAGTCTGGGTTTCGTAATGCTGAAAATGCTGTGCATGACTCATTAAACATTTATGAGGCTAAAACAAAACATCAACAACAACAACAAAACAACCCACTAGCCTGTAAAGGTTGGTTGGTTGTTTTGGTTTGTTGATTTTTATATTTTGCCAAATAAAGCAGCTGTCTGACCTTAAGTCAGTGTGAAACTCCCCATGACTGGTAAGTCCAGCAGCCAATGGACCTGGGATAAGTAGAATGAGAAACTGAAACTGAGGATGTCTCCTCTCATGAGTGTCCAAATATCCCTGGAGAACCAAGTTTGGGGCTCTTGGCCTCTGTGATTCTGACTTCAAATCAGGGGATGCTGGAGAGCAGAAGCTGTGGTTCTCTGTGTACTTATGGCCTTGAGGTCTCTCCTTTAGAGAGGCAGGCATGTTGGTAGGTGTTAACAGTTCACCTTTAGTGGGTCTCTCTCCAAGTGAACCACTCTTCTACATTACCAACATCTTACTTTTCTCCTTTATTAATTTTATTTTGTGTCACTAAACAAAGAACTGCCCAGTCTAGGTGAGAAATGCTTTTCTAGAGCTTTGAGTATCATTACTGAGCTGGTGAACTGCCCAGCATCTAATCCAGCTTTCATGCTCTGATGAATGTTCCCAAAAACAAGGGACATAATGTGGTTTTAAATCCTGCAAAATACTGGATTTACGTTTCCTACCCATTCCTCCTTCTTGTTCTGCTGCTTTCTCTCTGTCTCTTATTTCCTTGGGTTGTAGCCATTTTGAATGGAGGCCATCTTCTCTTTTGGCTTGAGAACTGGACTGGAAGCATTTGAACCTCAAATCCAGTTCCAGTTCTTTTTAAATGTTTTATCATTGAAATTCAATCTACGTAAGTAAATAAAATGCCCACAAGAAAGTGAAAATTAACTGAATTAACCACCACTAGATAAAATAAAATAGGAAATAAATGAAGGAGGGAAATGTACACACTATTAACTAGGCATGCTTTATGTCTTCCCCAGTCCAACCTGGCAAATATTCTTTTAATCTCTGTTTCTGCAACTTCAAGCATTTTTAAGAGCCAGGAGGCTGAGTTCTGTTGAGAAGGGTCACGCTGGCATGAATTGCTGGAACCGAGGAGCCCATCCAAGGTGTAGAAGGGACTACAGTGCTTCTGTTGGGAAGCTTGCATAGGTGCTGGAGAGGGGACTTTTCCCTGCTTTGTTCTGACCGACCCTTTTTTCCTTGCCCTTTACAATTGCTCCCTGGGCATTCAATCACATTGGCTTCCTTAGTCTGGCTCCAGCCCCAGCAGTCTTGATGACCGCATTCAGTATGTCGTTCTTCCCCTTTCCTGCTGAATTTGGCAACTCCTTTCTCTTTTCAATAGCCACTTGCCATCGCTGAGCTAACTCTGCACTCTGAATTTCTGTATGCTTACAGATCTGCTTCTATCTTTGGGTCAGAATGACCTGTTCGCGAACAAAATTACCCTTCTGAAGTTTATTCTTTCTTGTTCCTCCTGCTTCCCTCCAAGGCAGCAGGCTTCCTTATGTGCCATCTATTAGGATCCCAAGTCAAAATAGAAAAATAGCCTGCCTAATTCAGGGTCTTTTTTTGTAGCTAGATCCATGGCTTTCCTATGCAGTCACAGTGATCTTTTCTTCATCTTTTATAGAATGGCGGAGGTAAAATGATTTGGAGAGTTCCTGAAGAAGATCTCATGTCTCTTGTATTTTGCAAGGGTTTCTTGGATTTTTTGGATTTTTTTTTTAATAGGGTAGTTTTTTTTTAATTTTTAAATTTTTAAAAAAAAATTTTTAATAGGGTAGGTTTTGATTGGTGTAGGTAGATGAGGACATGCAGACCTCTTCAGTTCTTCGCACTCCTTTCTTCTTCTCAGTGAAGGGGGATACCTTGCTGAACACTAACTTCGGGAAAGGGAGTTTAGGAGCTTGAGTACTGCTTTGCATTCTGGAGATGTTTCTTTCCCTGCTGAGTGTTTGTGTTTGCTCCCTGCCCATCTGGCCTGGGTGTTAGAACCCAGCATTTTACCTCCTAACAAAGACACACACAAACTTTCAAAGTTAAGGGTAAGGCATTTTTCATGTGCTGTTTTCCAGGCAGGTGTGTTTGGGTCCACCTCTGGTGATCCCCTTATGCCTAGAAACCCTGAATAGTTTCCTTGTTACTATGCTACCTGAGCTAATGGATGACTTCTAAAGTTCTTTTGGCTCCCTCTACTCTCCTGAATCACAATAATGCAGGGTGCACTATTTTCCCTCAGTATCTTCCACCCTTTCAAACTAACTTTCTAGGCTTCTGTCCTGAAAAGTGTGTCATGATGCAAAATTATGAAGTTGCATATCCTTACTGTCCCATTGAAAGGAGATTTACCTTTATATCCCTGATACTGCCAGTATCCAGGGCAGTGTCTATAAGCTGCAGTGTCAGAATCCTGTCCTCAGGGTGGTTTTGGTTAACAGGTACATTCTTTCGATGAAATGGTTGTCTTGAACTGTATTGATTTGAGATCTTCATTTAGTTTAGTGCTCAGCTTCTGTGCAGAGCTTTTGCTACTTGTCTGATCTGCCAGCAGATTCCAGAAAAAGAACTATGGAATAAAAAAAACCAAGTTAGCTGCACTGTATTAAAAAAAAAAAAAAAAAAAAGTAAGAGCATTCATTAAGCAGGTCAATAAAACAATCAGTTTTTTTCTAAGAATTCAGCTGAGCCCAGACAGCTCATGTATATTCTGGCTTCTATGGTGGTTCTTCCAAACTTGGCATTTCTGATTCCCTATCTGCTCCTCCTTTCCCTTCCACATGCTTGACCTCTAGCAGCATTCCTTTGCTTGTCTTAAGGCCTTACATGTAGTTTCACTCTCCCTCTCCCCCCAAGAATGTGATCCTGGCCTGAGTTTTCTAATTGTGTATAGCAAGGATAAAACTCCTTGCCTCGCTTGGCTGCCCCCTTGTTTGGAAACTCACACTAAACATTTCCACATGGTTTGCACTCTTTTTGCACAGCTAATTTTTTTTCCCTTTAAACTTTTCCTTGTTTAAAATAACCCTCCAGCTCCTTCTACCTTGGGCTGCTGGCACTGACCTCGCCTTGTTACTGTTTGCATTTCTTTTGTACCTTTTTGCAGCTTAAATCTCTGTGGGCTTTTAAATCTGTCAGCAGCAGCTACCAGGCTCAGTGTGCAATTTTGCTCACTGTTTTCACAAGTTTCCCAGCCCTGAACACTTTCCAAATTAGCCATTGTTGGACTGAGTTAAAGAGGTATTGTCTCTGCTTGGACAAGGTTAGTGTGGGTGCCAGAATCTGTGTGTGCAGCATTTTAGTGCCACAATGTCATCTTGATATAGGACCTCTGGACACTTCCTTCTTCAAATATTTCAAATACATAGGGAAAAATCTCAAACCTCTGCCAGAACTGATTCACTGAAACATTACTGGAAGATTTTCTTTATATTACTGAAACTCTTAATTTAGACATCTTCATCTGTCCCTGCTCATACAGTCTGCTTGCCCTGAAGACCATTCTTTTTTGCTTAGTTCTCTTTATTAGCACCTAAAACTGGCAGCTTTGATTGGAGCCCTGTTCTGGTCAGTACTGGATTGACACAGAGGAAGTAGCAATCTCTTGTTTGATAGTTTTAGAGACATGCATTGGAAGAGAGTCTGCTGTTATTCACCTTTTACAGAGGAGTAACCGAAGCTGTGGAATTTGGTGCTCAGTTCCAGATCACAGTATAATCCTTCATTTTACTATTGTAAGCTTGGCTCAGCTCTAAGAGGGTATGTTCTTCTGAGCTCACTTTTCTTAACAGAGACTGAATATGCTGCTCTGATCAACCTGATGTGGCACTGTGGAGTTCTGTCCTTTATGTCTGAAATGCTGGGTGTCTTTGATGGGGACTGTGTGGTTTAGAGAACAAACATCTGGAGAAACATTTCAGCCTGTAGGTTGCTGATGACATGACAACTGTCTCATGGCCTTTGCTTGAAAGATAGAAAGAAAATAGTTCAATTTCTCTACAGAAGAGCAATTTGGTATTCCCAGCCAGGAAACAAAAGATATATCAAACTTTCAGCCTTTCTCTAAGTGTCGTAAGGAATGTCTGTGTCACATAATCCAGTGCTTTGAGTTTTTCACTTCATCCTATTCCTGTGATCCTTCCCATCCTTCACTCATCATTAGTAATGGAAGTTTGACATGGGAGTTGTTCAGGCTGCCTTTCTTCATAGGCTGTGCTCTGACAGGGAGAATTCAAGGTAGCAAGGAAATCATCACGAAACCAAAAATCTTTGGAGTGTTTGGGAGCTGTTAAGTCCTCTTGATTGAAGGCTAGTCAAATATGCCTGATCCAAAAACCTCTCAACCTATTAGAACTTACCAATGCAGCTGATGACTGTTTTTTTACTGTTTTTCTTTTTCTCATCTCCAGGATGAATTGGATCTCACAGACAAGAACAGAGAGGCTATGTTTGCACTCCCTCCAGAGAAGAAATGGCAGATTTACTGCAGCAAAAAGAAGGTACTACTATTGTCCTCAATGGAGTAGCTCACCAATAAATTCTGTGTGCCTCTTCATAACTGCATCTTGATTTGAGCTATGTGTTTATCTACTGTTTACTCAAGAACATGAGTAAGTGATGGAAGGATTTTTATCAGCATGGATATGGCACAATTTTTTGATAAGTAATGTATGTACTTGTGATTTCTGAAGAGTGTCTTAGCATCTTAAAATAGTACACTGTTTAATTTTGAATCGTTTATATGTTTGGAGTTCTTTTTGTTTTCTTGTTTGTTTGGGGCTTGTGGGGGGATTGGGTTGGTTTGTTAGTTTTTTCTTTGAGCTGAAAGAACAGCTATCGTGGAAATGCATTAAGGAATTTTTAAAAACTTTTGAAGGTTACTTGAAATAGAAAAGGTATTGCTGAAGTCTTTCAGAATGTCTTCAAATACCTGTAAAGTACACAACAATAGTGATGTCTTAGAACTTGGTAGATCAAGGTCTTCCAGAGTTTGTAGGAAATGTTCCACAGTGCACTAGAAAGCAAGGAGCACCTGCTCGTAACACTTCTCCCTTCAAGGTCTTCAAATTTCTGCCAAACCAGTAAAGGGATGATAAATTAGAGGTTGATCAATAGCACTAATATTTTGTTGCTGGCAGAATGATGGCCAAGTGAATGGATAAGTTATGTCATTGCTGTGAAACTTCTCAACAAAGAATTTCTACACTAATATGGCATCGGAAGAGTTTTGCTTCTCTGGGAAACACAAGGTCAGAAATCAAGATAACTCCAATACCATGTATTTATTAGCCATACATGTTAGGAGAAAAAAGTTGTGGTGGGTTTGTTGGTTTATTTTATTTCCCAAGTGTGCAAATCATGCTATATAGCATCAGTCTTTAAACATAAGTCTGCATAACAGAAGGTAGAAGAGGAGGTTTAGACTTCTGAACCTGGCAGATTTAAATCCTGCTCATGGTCCTTCTGGAGGCTGTTTGCTGCCTTTTTGTCTCTGAGTGGGGGCAGTGAGCTTTCTTACCATGTAATTAAAGAAAACTAGTCCAATCAGGGTGTTTTGCCTTCAGGGTTTTTTTTGTTGGTTAGGGTTTTTTTTAACTTCACGCAGGGAAGTTAATAGAAATCAATTAATTACAGAGGCTTTGAGGTAGCAATAGAGCACAAGAGCAGTCTAGGCTCCATTGTCTTCCGTGCTATCTCCATTCCTTTTTACTGCTGGTACACAGTGCTTTCAAGTGAAGGGAAGGTGCAGGCTGCTGTGATTAATGTCTGCTTGACATTTTTGCTGGCCAGCTCAGTTGGGTTTTTCAGTTCTGGTAGGAGAGGATCTATTGGTTGCTGTCTTAGAGACATCTTACCTCCTGGACCAGTCAGCCTTGGCAAGAAGATTTGGGCTTTAATGTATTTAGCATGTTGGTTGGATTCACTCATTACATTGGGAATTTTGGTTTTTTTGGGGTTTTTTGTTTGTTCATTTTCCCCTGTGTTCTACAGCAGTGGCTTTGCTGTAAGAATCTTAAAAACTTCCAAAGTTAAAGAAGCTTCATACTGGAAAATCTTCATAATACACTTATAATGCAACTTCAGTTAGCTGAACTCCAGCTATCCCAAATGATGTGCTAACTGGGATGGGATACCATTGCCAGATGTCTATTCATAACATTATAGATACTTTCAATTACTTGAAACCTTAACTGTCCATTGTTATTCACTGTTTCCCTCACAGGCAGTCAGATGATTGGTGATGACATTTCTCTCTAGCTCGCTACCTAATCCACCTATCATTGTGTTTTTGCAGTGACAGAGAAGCCTGTGCCAGGCTTCACTTGAAAGCAAAGCCCCCTTTTCCCTGAAGAATTTTCTCTGATTTTAGCCACAAAGGGGCCAATTTCTTAGTTGGCAGAACACTTCCAGCTTCCACACACCCAGGACAAGCCCCCAGAAGGCTTTGTCTTGCTGATGTTGGGTTCTTGGCAAGCAGGACCCTATGCTTTGAGATATGGCAAGTAGAAACAAATAAATTACAAGGTCAAGAAGTGCAGACTGAGCCAACTGTTCTCAATTGTTAATCTCAGGTGCCTTTTCTAGTTCTAAAAATAATGGAAATTCAGAGCTTCCTGATGTGCTCTAAAGGTGGTGAGATTAGTGGGCTGCCTTAAATAAGCAAATGTCACTTGGAAAAATGAAGATTAGTCATTGTTGTAGACACACATTTATCTTGGCAGTCAGATGTTAGATGTAATCTTCTATGGTATTTGATTCCAATGTGGTGGCAGAAAGTCACTATTGTATTACAAAACTCATTCCGCCTGTTCCTAATATCAAACCTTTCTGAAGAAATGGAGGAAGGCGGGTAGGTCTGTGCACTGGAAGTTGTGTGCCAGGAGCACAGCTTGTCAGTCAAACAGCCCACAGGAGTCAAAGGCGGCTGAATTCTGAACTGAAATTTCATAATTGTGAGTGATACCTACAGAGTAGCATTCACACAGTATTTCACAGCCATGCTTGCTTTGGTTACTTTTGGCTATTCTGGGTACATGTTTGAGACCGTTAATATTAAAAACAAATCACTGATTATTTAACCTAAAAGAGTAGCACTAGCTAGCAGCTCTGGTGGGTGCTTTGCTCTCATTTGTGGAATAGCTATTTATAAGGAATGAAGGCTGGTCTGTTGGAAAATGTTAATGTCTTCCCAATCTTAGCTGTTTTATACCTTGACATTAACCAGTACAGGATGGACAATGGGAAATGCAGTTGGCTTGATTTGCATCAGAGGAATCATTGATTAGTCACCACTGATGGCACCCTGACCTACCCAAACCACCAGTACATGTTTAGATTGCCTCTTCCTCTGTAGAAGGAGCTTCCACTGATATTGTTAAGTAAGGCCATATGTAGAAAATACAAATTATAGCATCCTCCCTAAGTTCAGGTACTTTATTCTGGTTTTGTTTAGAATAATCTTCATGTCTCACCATAAGCTGAAAATTAAACTTACAAAAAACACCTCTGTAACTTCTCTCTCTAGATTTGCTAACAGATACGAGTTTTGCAGGAATTAAATCAAGCACTAGACCAAGATTTCAAATATATTTATTTACAAATTTCCAATGTCAAAGTTTAGAAAACCAGTGTTCTTCAGTGCTGTTTTACCAGGAGCTGACACTAACATACATAACCTCATTAAATAGCAATCAAATAATTATATGGAACAAAAAAATTGTTTGCTCGTTTGTCTCATCTATAAACAAGCTCATCTTGGGATCCCTAAAAGTGCAGGTATTGCAGTGCTTCAGCACACATTGCTTTGGATGCAGCCTGTGTTTCTAAGAATGAGCCCTCATTGTGCAGGGCATAGCTCATTGCCTTCTGAACAGCCCTACAAGCTGTTAGACTTATTGCTATTGGAAAGCAAGGAAAGTTGTTTTCTTTTTATGGCCTTTCCTGCCTCCAGAGACTAATTTGTTTGACTTTGGCTGAGCAGATTTTAGTAGCAAGCGCACACATTTTGCACAGTTAAACAAGTTAGGTTTTTTTTCTACTTCTGTCTTTCTTTGAGGAAAAAAATTGGTAGCAAAGCTTCTTCCAAAGTAGAGTCAGACTGGACTAGCTGTATCATGCAGCTTCTTTCTAATCAAACAAAAAAAAACCCAACAAAAATCTCAGTTCTTCAATTCTAATAATATATTGAGATCTCCAAAATATTTCAGTGTTATCTTGTACTCTTGTGATTTTAGTGGTATCCTAGAATAGTTGCTTTGAGTTGATTTGTGCTTTATCTACTCAAGTGAGATTATTTAAAGTCAAGTAGTGAGGTAATAAGCAGCACACTGAAACTTTCTGGAAGTATACATTCATGGCATCTGAGAAGAAATGCGTACTTGTAATATGTAAATTTATGCTACTTTTTCTATTATGGGAAAGAGATTCTCCACAATAGCAAAATAAGATATAAAAATTGAGGAAAATTTACCTGAACCATAGTCTGTAACAGCCAATATGCAGAAAGTAAAAAGATATCCTTCATGACATCATCCTCTGCAATTATTTTTTAAATATCTATTAATTATATTTTTCATCTACCTGATGACTATAAAATCTAGTAAACTGGATATGAAAGTAGGAGTCAGGAAAGTCCTTGGTTCCAAAATGTCTTTGATTTAAATTGTTTCATACACATGCCTTGGATGCATACAGCATTCCTTTCCCTCCTTTTTTTTTCTAAGATATATGCTGAAATATCTGAATATATTTTCAGATCAAGCACTGTTCATTCTTTTTCTTTACGGCACTTACCTCTCTTCCACAATGATCTTGTGGTGAAGTTACTAGGTTTGGGTGAGCCCACTGTAAGGAGCAGGAAGGACAGAGTAGAAGGCACTTTTGTGCATTGTACAATCGTTAAGGAGTCCAAGTCCTTTGGGCTGAGGTCACAGATCACTGCTGAACCACTGAAGCTGCAGTCCAGGTGCAGAATACCCCAGGTGTCCTCCTAAAAAGATTTACACCTCTCTCACAAAGAAGCACCCTCCCTTTGCATTTAGTTCTCTTTTCCTAACATCAGGGCTGCATCCTCATAGGCTTTGAAATACTCTTGAGAATCCTAGTCTTAGTGGGACATCAACTTCTAGTAGTTTTACTACCGTCTTTTTATACCATTTGCAGCTCATTTTCACAAACTCCCCTTTGGTCCCATGTTGGCTGTCTAGTATTATTGAAGATAATATCTACATGTCTGATTTGGGCTTTTTTCTTTCTTTGGGAGTTTCTGTTTGAGCTTTGCCCTTGAGGTTTGGATTGTCAGCAAAATGTCCCCATAAAAAGTATAGCTTGATATTGTGCAGCTGGATATAGAGTAAGATACTTAGATCCCTCCAGCAGATTTCAAAGCTGCTTTTGCAGCTTTTTATATAATTACTGTAGCCTACCAGGGATGAAGGACAAGATAGATGCAAATATAAAATCTGGAGTCTTCCTTGCCTTTAGGGAAAGCTTTCAGAAGTGAGTGAAAATTTCTCCACTTACTGTTTGCTCTAAGGCTGCTGTGCATCTGTGGTTTTGCACTGTGAAGCATAGTTTCAGATTGGTTAAGATGGAGAGACAGTTAGTTAGTGAAATATTTCTGTGCTAAAGTGAACTGACAGGGCTTTTATTACTAAAGTCTTTTCTTTGCATTTAAGTCTTCATATGGAGGTTCTAAGAGCAAGAGACTGCATTACACTTGATATATTTAGATAGGAGTTCACGTCTTCGGGTTCCTGCTTTAAAGTAGGATATACATATTGAGATTACAGAATCACAAAATGGGTAAGGGACCACCAGTGGGATCATCTGTGGCAAGCAGGGTTATTCTAGAGCATGTGGCAAAGGTTGCATCTGGACCATTATTGAATATCTCTATTGAGGGAAACTCCACAACTTCTCTGGATAACTTATTCCAGTGCTTGGTCACCCACACAGTAAAGAAGTTCTACCTCATATTTAGGTGGAACTTTCTGTGCATCAGTTTTTGCCTGTTGCCTCCTGTCCTATTGCTCAGCACCACGAAGAGCCTGACTCCATCCTCTTGGCATCCTCCCTTCAGATACTGATAGGCATTGGTAAGATCCCCTCTCCATCATTCCCTCTCTAGGCTGACCAGGCCCAGCTCCCTCAGCTTTCCCAGTAAGAGAGATGTTCCAGTCCCTTAATCATCATTGTTACCCTCCACTGGACCCACTCAGGAGCTCCACCTCCCTCTTGTACTGAGGAGCCCAGAAGTGGACACAGCACTCCAGATGTGCCTCACCAGGGCATGAGCCACTGGATACACTGATTTCTCATGGATGGCTTGTTGTCCCCCAGGACCCCCAGGTCCTTCTCCACAGAGCTGCTTTCCAGCAGGTCAGCCACAGCTGTCAGCCGTGTGCTGATCCGTGGAGTTGTTCTTCCTGAGGTGCAGGGCCCTGCACTTACAGTTTAATTTCAGTCATTTCCCCTCTGCCCATCTCTCCAAGCTGTCGAGGTCCTTCTGAAGGGCTGCACAGCCCTCTGGGGTATCAGCCACTCCTCCTAGCTTGGTGTTGTCAGTGAACTTGCTGAGGAGGCATCTGTTCCTTCATCCAAGTCATTGATGAACTTGTGAAACAATACTGGACCCAGGATTGAACCTTAGGGGACATCACTAGTGAAAGGCCTCTAACTAGACCCTGGGCCACTAGATTCCTCTGGGATCTGCCATTCAGCCAGTTCTGAGCTATTCAGGAGATGATACATTTTCCCTAAAGAAGAGAGAAAATGGTTCTTCATCTGGTCTCATTTAGTGATATAGTATGCCAGATGAAGATCGCACTATTGTGTTGTCTGAGTGTGGGTTTTTGGTTTTGTATTGTCTGTTCTGAGCTACGAAAGCCCTTTGGGGTTCATCCTTTCTGTATGAAGACTGCCAAGCACGTGGTTGTCCCATAATAAATGAAGTGGGTGGTTTGAAGTTGTATTGTTTTCAATTCTATCTTCTTGCATTATTTTTTCCTCTTTGAAATACTCTTAGAGTCTGTTATTGATTTGGAATATTAAACTGTTTTGGTAATGGATTTATAGCTTTAAGGAGCATTTAATGTGTCCCTTATAAGTTCCTTTCTTTAGAGTTGTTGTTCCATATGTGGTATCTGGGAGCAGTAGACGTGAGCACAGAGGATGCTTTGCTGCACTATTTGAGAAGCCATTTGTAAGGACTCACAGTTTGATGAGTCTTGGATGTGACTTCATGAGAGATTTTCTTTCAGCTCTGCAGGAAGTGTTGAAGGGGAGTATGAGTGCATGTGAGGGTGGGTACTTTTACTCTCAGTTCCCTGGGAAGTCTGGATAACCCTCACAGCACATGTGATAGCTTAACAGCAATAGCAGTTGGTGGGCAGCAGGGGGCTGAAGAAGCTGTGTGGAATTTTGAGTGCTTAGTATAAGCAATCTCTCAATTAGCAGTATTGGTGATTAATCAATGAGGGCGTCTCATGGCCACAGGGCAAAGGTCAGCAAAGCCCCACTGGATATGAAGAATTATACTCTATCTGAAGTCTTTGGTACATCAGAAAATTGTTTCCCTTCCTACTAATGCTTTCCCTTCCTACCAAGTTTGTGGCTGAAGTTCAGCTTCAGTCAACATTTTAATTTAACTCAATATTCAAACCTTGACAATGACCTGAACAAACTTAACAGACTTTGACATCAGCTCTGAGTGGGTCCCTTCTTCTCAAGGCCTCTTCCATCCTAAATTGATTTGTCATTCTCTACACTGTTCATAAATCAAACTAAGAAAGCAGCTGTATGGTCCTGTAAAGAAAGGGAGCATCAATAAAGCTTCATGCAAGCTCCTGTATACTGTCCTGTATTACTGCTGTGAGGCCATCTCCTTGAAACAGGCAGTAGCAGATGCTATTTGGTTCCCTCTCAGTGCCTGGGATCCATGGTTTCTTTGTGTCTGGGAAGATTACATGACTTCCTTAGCTTAGAAGGCTTCTGGTGAAACAGCCAGAAATGTAGAATCTCTCAAACTAATTCTCTGAAAATAGACTTGCTTTCAGTTTGCCTAGGGCTCACTGGAAATCTCATAATGCTGGGAAGTCACAGTGGGAGGATGTTGCCCTTTGCAAACCACGGCATTCCTTCAGCTTGATGTTTGGAAAATGCCAGCAATTGTGGAGTTAACTTCCTTTTTTCCCACCAGCATCTGTTCCTTTTTCTGTTAGCAGAATGACTTCATGCTCAGATGTTTGGAATGATTTGTTAGCTTGATGATTTGTTAGCTTGATGCTGACATTGGGTCATTTCAGTATCTTTAGTCTAGGTATGGAAGAAAGGCACAAGACTTCAAAAATTACTTTACTATAAATGCAAGTAGGCTTAAGAAAATCAAATTCAGAAACTCTGGCCTATGACAAGTACAGGACTTAAAACAATAAAATGCTGCAAGAGTGTCACCAGTGCAGCAAAACCACACATTTCCTGAGTAGTGGTGTACTTGGCCTTTTCAATGTGAAAGACTGTTTGATTGATGGTACCTGCCAATGTGTGTCATTGGCTGAAGCACTAGCTCCCAAATTTGAGCAGCACCATTAACACAATGTAAAGTAAAGCCTAAAATTATATACATCACCTTCTACATCTTTTAATGCAGAGAATGTGTTCTCACTGGAAAAATAAAACTGGGGATTCATGTAAGACACCGTCTCATACTTTTATGGTTCCATATGATGAATTTAGAAATTTTATTTTGCATAATTATAATATAAATTTGTTGATGTTGCCCAATTATTTTTAAGCAGGTCAGCATGCTTGAGAAGAATCATTGCCTGTTTTTTATGGTTTCTCTTGGACCTCCTGTAATTGTTTCTTCATGTGTTTTGCTTCTGTAGTAAAGACCTCAAAGTGTGTACTTGAAGAAACACTATAGCAGGTTTAATGATGTTAGAGACTCCTCTTTATTTTCCTTGAAGTCGCTCTTGTAATGGTTTAAAGTGTAAGTTTAGGGTCAAGAAGGCAAAAATGCATGCACAATTCAGAGGATATACCATTATTATGGCTTGGAATTGTAACACCTAAAAGACCACATTGTAGTGGACGTAAGAGGAGATAAGTTTTTCCAAGTTGTCTGCTTTATTTGGTTTATGTTTTCCACGTTGCAATGCCAACAGTTGCAGACTCATTTATTTATCCTAGCGTAAGAGGTTACCTTGGGTCAGGGTCTTGAAATTATATATTTATTTATGTATAATTGAAAAGTATTTTCTTCCCTGCCCCCCATGGGAACAGCATGGAATATTTTTAGTTCCTTCCTCCCTCTCCTCTCCAACAAAAAAAAGTTTAGCTGCTCCTTAAAAAAAATGCCTTCTTACCTCCTTAGTCAGACTGCTGAAGATGTCAATGCCATAAACTTGCCATGGTATTGCTATAGATATTATGAGTATGCAGAATTTGTGTGTCCATCTTGCAGGTCTGTGGTTTTCAGGTGAGCTAGTAGTAGAGTTCTAATTTCCATTGAAGTTAGAACTCAACACTAATCAAAAATCAGGCCCAAAATAGTCCTGAGTTAGAAAATTGTCATCATCATGCCTAATGCTGTGTTTTGCATTTGGCTCGCCTTCTGTGGGAGTTTTGGGAGGGCTCAGTGGAAGCAGATTTGACCCTAGCATGAAAAAAAAAAGGAAAAAAAAAGAGAAACATTTATCCAGCTGTCATCCTGCTAACATGGTGTAATTCGATGTACTTAAGAACAAAAATAATGGCGAACAGTCCAGTTCTGCTGCATGGGAAGTACATGTAAATGCTGATACCACTGGATTATGTTCTGTCCTTGTCTGTCCTCTTGCACAAGTTCTGATTCTTCACAATCCAAGTATGAGCCCATCCTGCTAATGGCATGTAATAATAGCAATAATGATAATGATAATAACATATACTCTGTACGGCACTGTTCTCACCATTCAGATTATTGCTTTGGTGGATATGCAAGAGCAAAGAACGTGTAAATAACAAACATGTTTCTGTGGTGTTTGAGAAGCAAATTTGGCAGAGATCACTCTGAACTTCACTGAGTGTTCATGAGCCTTAAAAAAAAGCTAGTGAATACTGAGCAGGAAGAGTTGATGAATTCCTATCTTTTTCGTGAGAAGTTTAGAAATGGACACAGTAAAGAGTTGTTGTGAGAATATAGTGACAGCCATGAAGAGAAAGAAAGGAATTGCCTTTTACTTTCTGGAGAGTTGTTTAGTTTTCATCGTAGTCAGATGTGAGAGTTTCATCAATGTGCCTTAATTGATGTGAAAGTTACACATTCTTCCATGATAATTCAGTCATGTTGAAAGGTACTTGGTACCCCAAACTCTTTGCAGATGTACTGAGTGAGAGAAATGAAAGCTGGTAGAAACAGTTTTACCTGATTTTTTGGAAAGGGTGGAGATAAAGCCCCTGAGTGATACATCAAATACTGGGCTAGCAGCTAAAGAGCTGTGGGCCACTCAGACTGTATTTATCTCCTTTGTTCACTTGTCCAACAACTCCTAACTTTTTTTTTTCAACAGTGAAAGGCTAAATGACGGAGAAAAATTAAAAATACATTGGCTGCCCTGGCTGTCTTACTGTCATCATTCTTAAAAAAGGGCCCCAAGCAGAAATGAACTAAAGCAAGCAGTGTCACTGGAAAAACAGACAGTGTACATGTTACGGACAGTGAAGAGAAACCTTTTAGAACTTGGCATTAAAAAATTCTCTTGTGTGCTTCCAGAAGGACTTGTCCTAAATGTCTCTGCTGGCTGTGTGTAGGTGTGTCCTTGGTAGTTCTGTGTCTCTGAGCACAGTAAGTCACATTTCATTCCCATCATCAAGCAACATGCAGGGTGTTTGCCATGAATTATAGGTGACTTCATTTTATTTACAAAAGATTTGAAATCATTGCTTGTTGGAGATAAACAGTAGGACAGAAAGATAAACTGGGAGGCTCAATTACACAGTCTGGGCCCTTCTGTGGCTTTTTACATAGCCTAAAGAGTGTCAGGAGGAGGAGGAGGAAAGGAAGTGAAGAAGGAGGCAGTCCAAGCGACAACATTCTAATGTGGTAGGAATACATTTTAAAACAGTGCTGTTGGAAAGGAGACAAGGTAAGCTGGTTGGGTAAGGAAAAAGTCCCTTTGTGTGTCCATGGAATGTTGACCGTAACCTGAACGGGGTTAATGGAAATGTACACACAGTACCTGTATAAACACAGAGTAAACAGTAGAAGGGACAATGCAGAGTTGATTTGCTAACAAAGCAATAGAATATGTCCTGCTACTGCTGCTTGGCTTCACCTGCCACAGATTGCACACGTTACTGCGGGATGTGACCTCAAGCTTGCTGCGGGTTTGTGGGAACAGAGCTGTGCTTCAGGAGTGCAGCCTAAATCCACACCACACACCCTGAGCAGGCCATGTCCATGAGAAATGTTTTGTTGTCTTCTGAACACCCTCTGGGCAGAATGATCATGCCTCAATCTTCTGGTAGATTGAGGCATGATCATTCCGGTAGGATCCTCCCTAGTGGACATTTTCCTTCACATCCAAAAGGAATGGATGGGCTGAGGAAAGGTAGGCTCCTGGGTATGTTTTCATTGAAAGTGCAGGGAATTCATGGATCCCCTATTTGGCAGCTCATTATTTACATTATACACTTATCAACAACAAAATATCACACATGTGAAAAGTAGAGCACATAAAAGGTATTTAACATGGACTTCAGGTAATATTACAGAAGGATCTTTATGCAGCAACAGAGTCAGGAGAACTTACTGAACGAGAGAACAACTTCCATGGCAGAGGCTAAACATTCAGCAGTGAAACAATATTTAATATTACATTTCAATAATACATTTCAATAATTGCACTTCAATTTGGCAAGAAAGCTTTGTCCTGAGGGCAGAGATCACTGATGAATTCAGTAATCTCAGCAGTACAATTAGGTATTTCTGTAAATGTAGGGGCGAGGTTATCTCCCTGGTCACTTCACGCACAATACCCCTAAAATAATGCTTGGTGATAGTGGGATTCCCATCCTATAGCAGGGCTGAATATGTTTGAAGAGGGACAAGCAGGCTTGTATGATCTGTAAGTGATAAGAAGAGGCTGCTGCAATCAGTGCTGGCAGCAAGTTTACATCCATCTGTATTGAGGAGAATGATAAAACACCAAAAGAAGAGCGAAGAGAAGAGGGGTTCTTAAAACTGGATGTATGCTATACAGTCCTACTAAAATATAAAGTTCATTAAAAAGGACTCTCTCCATCAATAATCTATTGTTAGTCTTATGCCAGATAAGCTTATTGTAAGCTTAGTCTTGGTTTAAACACTACATTAAAATATAAATTAAAATCAGTGGTTGAGAATTCTGAGGTTTCAAACAACACTAATTCTTATCTTTGGCTCAAAGCAATGCACTGACCACTTTTCTGCCTGCCAGTTTTACCATTCTAGTCCATTTTCTGTGAGAAACTCTCCCTGTGTGTATATGCAATGGATGTCCTCTGTTTTCCAGAGGACAAGAAATAAAAGTATGGCCTTCATCACCCTTAGACTGTTATCAATAATTGATTTGAAGTGGCTTTGAGTTTTAGAGGAGGTTGGAAATTACAATCATGTGTCATATATACGGTAAAACTTCAGGAGATTCTGTATCTTTGAGTGCTCAGGAAGAAAAAAAAAAGTGAGAGATGGCATAATTAGTTAAAAAAAATGATATATTTAACTTGACTGGAAAGTTTACAACCCTGGTAGAGCCAACCATCTTTCAAAATTTACTAATAATCCATTTTAATTTCTAAAGGCTGGTGAATTTCTGCAGAACTGAAGCTTCTTTCAGTATTAGGAAATGCTTTCTAAGCAGGAATCCTCATTATTCATAGTTGTATCCCTTTTTTACTTTTATACTTTATGTTTTGACAGTGAGTTCCACAATGTGACAGTATTAGGTATTTTGTAATTTAAATAATAATCTGAAACCTTTGATTATTTATTTGAAAGAATTGTTAATAAGCAGCATCAGAAGTCATAATTAGGTTTGTCAAGTTACTGGCAACAGGGCAGAGCTCAGGCTAAGTGAAGTAAAAAAAAAAAAAACATCCTATGATCAGTTAAAGAAAATACCCTGTGTCATAATGCAGTGAACTGTAAGCATGTATGGATATATCTGACCTTTGTGAGAGGCAATTAGAACTCCTCAGTTCCATGCTCCAACTGGTCATTAATGAATATTCTCTTGTAATAAGTTACGCAGTAGACTGCTTTTGTGGCAGAAGGGTTATTATCTGCACATCAATAGCTTAATTCCAGGGAGAGAAGTAATGTTTGTTTTTCTCAATCTGGGTAAATTGTGCTTAAAAGGCTTGGGTATAGCTTCCTTCCCAAAACTCTGATACTATTTGTGTAAATGCTAGTCATGAAGTCTGAGAAATGGAGCAGTGACCACATCTGTCTAGTGAATGGCTCAGTCCTATGATCTGTGCTGTTTCAAAATTAGCATCTCTTGGGACATGGTTGGCTTTTTGGAGGCATAAACTGTCTGAAAAGCTTGCATGCATTTCAGCTCCACTTCTGAATTAGCATTTTGTCCCACAGCAGATCAAACACATTTTGTGTCTTTTAATGAAAGCACTTTTTATTTGTGATGCTTTGGCTGCTCTGAACTGTGACATAGCCAATAGATTGGACAGTGTGTTAATAAACAAGTAAATGTTTCCTTGAAAGCTGAACTTCTTAAAGTGAAGGAAAGTCAGTAGGTCAGACATGAAAAAAGGGAGAACGGTGATTTGAATGAGAGTGCAGTACAACTTATGTGGATTGATTCTTGGCTGTAATTCAGATTTCCTGTGTAAGTGGGTACTGTGTAATTGTCTGCATCCCATGTTTCCTATTTCTGCTGATCTCACTGATAGAGACACTGAAAAACCCAATATGTTAATTTCTTGAAGGACCTTTGTCAGTTGCAGTGCAAAGTGATGCAAGACTGATTCAGCACTAATAGTAGATGTTGTGGTGAGCTGAGTCTTTACATCACTGAAGGGAAAAGAGTTGCACTTGTGGGAAATGAAGAACCAGTATTAACCATCTTCTACCCTTCAAGCAAACACAAACCCCTTTGTTTTTAGGGCCAAAATATTTATGTGCAAAATGAAAGTCACACCCTTCACTTTGAAACAGAACGTGGACATGAGTCTGAATCCCACATGTCTCAGATGAACATTTTAGCAGCTAAGCTGTTATTGTGGAGAGTGTGAGAGGGCTTCAACAAGAAACTGAGAATCTTTATCCAGCAAAGCTTTTATCTTAATTGATGTAGGCCACGTTAAAATTTCAGTCAACTGTCAGTAAAAAAAATCCAAATGCCCCCCCCAAAAAGCACTGATTTGTAATCAGGGTTCCAATTACCATTGTTTTTCAATGGGAAGTTTGAAAAAAAGAACCAAACAGCTACAGTGCTGTGAAAAATAATAAATTTTAGTTTTTTCAAAATTTTCTAAGTTTCTTTTAATGATTTGAACTCCATTATTAATATTTTCTGAGCTGTATGTGATGGTGCTGACTTTTCAAACCAGGTAAAATAACTCATCTTTCAGTTCTGTAATGTATTGGAAAGATGTTGAGAGGAGGAACCACACTAACCTTACTGTGGCTTTTGCAAGGAAATGCACTTCTTTCTGACCCAGGTATAAACTTGAGCATGCAGTGTCTGGACATGATGCAGTGAACAAGCTTGGACAGGAATTTATATCACAGTGGCCTCATTTTATATTCTTCATCTGTGTTTGCACATTGTTTTTATTGATACAGAAGGGAGCTCAGTGAACAGTGTCATGGCTTCCTGTCCAAGAAAGGTTTTAAACCCACACTTTCTAGCATCAGATGTGTGGCTTATTCCCATCCTATTCTAAGCAGTGCAAAATAGTAAGGTCAGCTGTCTACCCTACAGAAGAGACAGGATTGAGAAGGAAGTCATGTTGCTAATGAATAGATGTCATACCAAGAGTACCCATGCTTGTCCTGTGACATCTGTAACAGAGGATGCATTTCTTGATGCATCTGTTTAAGGAGGAAGTTTTATGTTATAGTTTGCCTGTTAGGACTTGATGAGGACATATCTACTCAGGTAGAAATGATGGTAGAAATAAAGGAGTACTGGGTTTAGTGTCAGAGCATGCCAGTGTATTCCTAACTCTGACAATGAGTTTTAATTGTCTTGTCAGGATATATACCTCTCTGTCTCCTTCTGTAGGAAAGAAGCCTTCCAAAGCTGCTAATTCTGTGGATGTATTTAGTAATGCCTTGAGATGCTCAAAATTTCAGGACATGCTCTGGAGAGCTGCTCAGTATTTATGGAGCAGGATTGGTGCAGAGTGGAATAGCAATGTGTCATCACTGGAAACTGAAACCCAGTGCTTGCCCTAAAAGAGCTTCAATGCAGGCAGTTACTGTACAGGCTTTCCTTGTGCTGTTTCTTTAAAGACTGCAGTCATCTTGAAAAACACCATATAAACAATGTCTTTCATTTTCATGAAAGATCCACTCAGCCATGAATATCTGGCATTTCTGCATGATCTTTGTGACTCTAGTGTTAGATGCTTCTTTTTAGTAAGTTTTACAACAAAGGCAGTGGTGTATCATGCTTGCTTGAATATGTTATGGCAGTCTTTGGATTGCAAATGCTTGTCCCACTGACAAGGCATCCTGTAGAAGTGTCTGGTCTCAGAGAACAGCTTACCCAATGGATCAGGTCTCCCAGGATTTGCAGAAAAGGCTTTTGGGATCAGCTGAGCTGTGCGCACTTTGCTTTATTTTCTTTCATTTTTGATTGGTTCAGATGGTCCAAATATTTGCAGAACTCCATTAAGTCCTAGTTGGGATGAAGTCATAAGTTCCACTTTCCACCAAGTCATGGAGCCTGTCCAAATTAGTGTCAAAGCCTATATAATACCTTGGCTATATTGCAGGCTTGTATAGTATCAAGATCCTGTTTTCACAGCAGTTACATGGTTGTTACTTCAGTGAAGAATGATATGGCCCCTTATAAAGTGCACAAGCTGACGCCTGTTTTTTAATGTAATATTTACACTATTCAAGGAGCTAAAAGAAGGCTTTGCTTTAATAGATTCCTTCAGCTAATGTTTTTCCTTATACAGATGGGTTATTGTTTCCAGCTTTTGATACCTATGCAGCTTTATATATTAAAGCTCTTTTTTTTTTTTTTTTTCTTTTTTTTTTTTCTTTTTCTGTTGGTTGGCTTTTTTGCCCTTCTCTGTGCTCCTGGAGCAAGGGAAAGGTTCTGCCATTATCTTCAAGTTGCCTTGTGGTTTTCTCTGAATATATTAAAAAAAAAAAGGCAAAAAAAAAGCCAATAAAAGAGCAACCCAGCACCCTGTTTTTGCACCCCACACCACAGATTTGCTTTTTATTTTCAAATCATCTTCCCCTTCTTGACAGAAAACATGGTGTACCAACTTTTAGCATGGACAGAACTCACATAATTTAGGCTGTTAAATGTTTGTTTGTTTGGGGTTTTTTTCCCAATTGTTCTGATGTTACAGGTGTGAACATGACTCTGTGTTAAAAATGTCACTCAGGAAATTTCTGTAAATAAGTCTAATGACTTCATGGGGTGGGAAAAAAAATCTACACACTCAAGTATAAATAGCTTTCTGGGACTTCATATTGAAATAGAATGCCAGGTTTTATCCACTTTATCATTTATTCTAGCAAAGTAAACCACACATTGACAACCATAAAATTCTGGTGTGAGCAGGGAGTGTGCAAGACTGCTGAGATTAAATGGACTCTTTTGCTTAATATGCTTCCAGACCAAAACAACTTCGGAAAGTGAAGATTGTTTAGTGGAGTATCTGTTAAAATTTTTTAACCTCAGCAATGCACATTTTCTGTCTGGGCTTTAATTCAGGAAAAAACATTACACATTGTGTTCTACTGAAACAAATTTTTTCCCAGTTTTAATTCAAAAAATAAGACTTAGACTAAGAGTTCAGACTAATTTGTAATGAATGGAGAATGGTCAAAAGCAGGATATATCAAAGACCTTGCCTCATTGTCAAGCTAATCATATACACAAATATAATTTAGGGTATCAGAATCTTCTTGTCATTGGTTCTGATTGTGAGATTTCTAGTGGTTTGGGTTCAGGTAGGAAATTGTTCAGAATCCTGATTTTTTTTCTAGTGTATCTATCCTGATGCTTTTCAGTCTGCACGTTTAACAGACATCTAGAAATGTTAGTTGTAGCATTCAAGCATTTTTACTTATCTTTCCCCCTAAAGAATCTTAAGGACAAAAAGTATTGTAGCTTATTTTGAAATACAAAGGATGAGTTCAGGCATTCCTTAATTTATGTGTGTTTGTTTCTTTATTTGGAATTCAGAATGGAGGCAGGAGAAATATAGAGAATACATATGTATTGACTGTTCTGACAGTGTTCTTGTCAGGTGCACTCTGCGAACTATCATAGTTGTCATTAGGACTTTTATAATCTTCTGCAGAGAAACATTTCAGAAGGTCACATGAGCACTTGCTGCATGTCAGATGGGTGGCTCAGTCGGGTTCCCTGCAGAGTGACCTTACTTCACACTTCTAGATAAGCTCCCTATTCCTGTTGTTCTCTTTGAGGATGATAAGATTATCATATAAAAATAATGCCGTATTTATCCATTGTATGTTTTAATTTACTTTTCCATTGTCAAGGTCATATATTGATTTTTTGCAAGGGAGGTTAAGCTCTGCCAAGTGTGAAACTGTTGTCAGGGTTGTGGCTGCCACTAGATATTGTTTTGCACAGAAAAGGGCAGCAAAAGGCAGTCTACCAAAAACATGAGGTGTGGCCATTCTAACTGGCTGTTGGTAGGGAGTTGCATATTTCTGTAATGTTCCAGACATAGACATTTAACACAGATATGGGTCTGTCTGATTCCTGCTTATTGTGGCCAGGAAAGGGAAATAGAGAAAATCAGCAGAACTTCTCAATTAATGTGAGAAACATCCCCTTGTTATTAATTGCACCATCTATTATCATGAGGTGGTACGTGGTGTGTGCATAGCATTTGTTGATACAGTTGGTATCTCTTTATTGCCTTGCCAGCCTTTCATACTTTTGGTACAGTAATATTCATCTGCGTAATGCTTTGTTTAATTCTTCTGCTCTTCTTAGCTGTTCAGTTGGGTGCAAGGGATTAATAAAGTCTTATGACCTGTACTATGTGACCTGACACTGACCTGACATGTGTCTGCCCTGCAGTCCTCCTCTAGATGAGGACAAAGCTGTTTTGTCAGTGTCATGAATGGAGATGCTCCTTCAGTTTGCATGTTGAAAATCCAATGGAAGGAAGAGAGGGGAAGATCCAAATCTTGGTCATGACTTTGTTTTTAATTCAAAATAAGAAGATTTTGAGTTGTGCAGAATTGTTGTTGTGTGTTGGTATGTACCCTGGCAGGAAATTGTCAGGTTCCAAGGTGTTTTCTGAATGTGGCTCAAAAACTGTGTTAGAGCTATTTCTTATTTCTAAATCAAATAATGATGGAATAGCTGAGGTACTCTGATAGGCCTACACTTTTAATTTTGTTAGGTATATCTTCCAGGGTAGCTTTTCTAGTGTGAGTAAGCTTTCATACACAAAAAAGATTGGCAAGATCCACAGTCTTCATACACCTTTGGTCATCCTTAGGATGAGTCAAGAGGTTCAATCTCTTACCATATGCTAGGAATGGTAGTATTAGTTACTCTTGGTTTGTAATGGGCCATGAGGATCTTGGAAAGCAATCCTCATGTTAACAATGACTTGCACCTGTGTAGAAATATATTCATTAGAAGGAAATCTCATTTCCTTTGAGCAGTCAAGGAACAAAAATAATTGGTTCCTGAGTCAGTGTAGGTCTTCTTTTAGAAGGTTAATTGAGATTAGCCTACTGAAGATGATTTCAGGTAGATTACCTGGGAGGTAAGGAGATAAGGATTAATGCTTCTCCTCCTGTAACTGAGGGGATGCTTTTGTGCTCCTTTGGATGTTCTGAGATTTTGCTTGGCTTTACATGATATGGTAGGATTAGGACAGGATTGAAGAGAATATTTCAGTTGGAGGGACTGACAAGTCACCTACCACAACTGCCTGACCAATTCAGGACTGATCAAATTAAAGCAAGTTGTTAAGGACATTGTCCAAATCCTTCTTAAATAATCAACAGTCCTGGGACATCAGCCACCTCTCTAGGGTGCCTTTTCCAGTGTCTGAACAACCTCTTAGTAAAGAAGTGCTTCCTAATGTCTAGGCTGAACCTCTTTTGGTTTATTACATCAAAATGATGCAGTCTTGATCTTCTTTTCAGATTCCTATTTTTTTTTTCCCTATAGCAGTTGTTAAACCCTTTTGTTGGTGAATTCCACCATCACTATAGCAGTAGGGAGACCAAATAATTTATAAGATTTGTCAGAATAAAGATACGAAATGTAAACCTGCTATCTGTAAATGGGCTGTCCTTCTACTTGAAAACACAATATGTTTAAGGGACTGAGGTTTGCTGCTTAGATGCCAAAGATAACTGTATCTCCATCAAACTTTATTATTCTGTGTTCAGTAATCTGAGCTGAAAGGGATTCTTTTTATCTGGCATACCATGGTGACAGTGCTGACTTTACACTTTCAGAAATGTTTGTAATAAATGCCACACGTCCATGTGCATTGTACAAGAATACAGGGGAGATAACACAATGAAGAGCAGAGCAATGAAGAATCCCAGGTGGTTCTTGAGTGGCTTTCATCCTGTAAAGTCATCTTGTGTAACCTTGCCTAACTTTCTGTTTCAGGAACAAGAAGATCCTAATAAGCTTGCTACCAGCTGGCCCGACTACTACATTGACCGCATCAATTCCATGGCAGCAGTAAGTTACCTCTCCTGCTAAACAGGGAAAATTTCCTACCACAGGGATGTGTTTCTTTGGGAAGAAGTCCTTGAAGGAAAAGAATGTTAGCCCAAAGGCATAACTGGTTTAAAATAGGGCTTCCAAAAGAAGAGTGTAAGGATTAAGAAAGAGCCCTGCTCTAGCATTAGAAAGCACTATATTAGAAAGCACTATAAATATTTCCTTCTATTATTTCTACAATACTGAGAACTGAAAGCAACCAAATTATGGTCTAAAATGAAAACTGAAGAGAATATTTGATGAATCAGCAAAAAGCAACTATTTAAAAACTAGGTGAAGTTTTATTTTGTTGTATGGTTTCAAGTTGATTTGTAACCAATCTGCAAAATAACACTTGGGTTCTTAGTTTAGTAAAAGAATTAAAGAAAAGGTAGTTGTTTATATAAGATAATATCCAGTAATATAAGAGCACATAATTAAAAGAGCATAAGGCTGTAACACCTTAGATGTAAGATACAACCCAAGAAGGTATTTGAGGAAAACCTTTTTAATTGTCCCTGTTCAATAGTTGTATACTGTGTCTCTTCCTCTGAAACATCCAGTTAAGCTGGTCACCAGCAGAAACAGAGCATCTGCATATAGTGTTCACTGATCTCCTTTGATTTGATAGATTTTACATGTTTAAATTTGATTTTTTTACTGAATTTGTAGTCAATTTTTTTCCTCCAATTACTCGTGTGCAGTGTCTACTCGGCTGTAGTTGATGGTTGTGCAAAAATGTCGATAAGAGTTCTGTTCCTAGCATCTTAGGTAGTACACCTTGCTTGCTTACTTATGCTTTTATTTTAGATTAACAAAGACTTCTCTTTGCCTTTTGTATTGTTATAAGCTATGAAATAATTTCATAAAACTAATGTCTTAATGGATGCTAAATATGCAGTAGTGATGTATTTCTTATGGTAAAATATGTCTTGCCGAGTAAAACAACCTAAGATTTGCAAGCTACAATAACTCACTTAAGAGGATAGAGGAAAAGCTGCTTTCTACTAAGAGTCATGAATAAACAAAACTATCACCTTCCTTTGTGCTGTATTTTCATGGGGCAGAGTGAGGGAATAGAAAGAATATGGACTTATTTTTAGAAAAGACATTGAGCTTTATTGACTGGCATGACACTCTGCTTTGATTTCCTGACTGAACAAATTTACTATACTAGGGCCATTAAGAGGAAAAAAAAATTTGTATGAAACCTTGCAGTGTTATTGAGCCAAATACTTCTGGTAGGATTTGATCCAAGGCCTCTTGAATCTACTGAAGTTTTTCCATTGATTTCAGTGACTTTTTGGTTAGTCTTTAAATGATCTTGATGTAAACTTGGAGTGAATATGTATACACCACTGTTGCAAGTCTGGAACAGCTCCATGGAATGAGACTATATTTTGGCCTATGTTTCTAATTTTAAACGTGTTTTAAGAGCACCAATAAACACCAGTCCTGGTAATGTTGTTTGCATGCCTGGATGCCAATGCGTGAATGATTGATAACCTTTTATTTGGCTTCAAGACTCGTGATTCACTTTTATGCTTGAGGTGTTGAGAAGACACACTGGGGTTAAAACCCCTGCTTCTGATTTACCATTTGGTTCCTTCATTTTTCAGCAGGTGAAACCAAGTTGACTCAATTTTGCTGAAATTGTATCAGCGGAAAACTGGAGTAATCCAGCTAAGAACCGGCTCCAACACACTTTAAAAGACATGTTCTGTTCATTATTATTTAGACCTCTGAGATTTCTAACTTTCAAACAGTTATTTTTGGGTACCGTATAATTTCAGTTCTAAATTTAGTGGGGTTTTTAAATTTTTTTTAAACTGCTTCCAAGTGGAGTTGACTTTGAAACTGTGAAAGAAAAACATGTTTCATGTTGCTTCCTGACAATATCTAGTGTATTACAGTTTGTGTCTCTTGGGCACTATCAGGTATTGCAATATTTCAATTGGAAGTATTGCAAGAAGTATTGGAGTTGAAGTGGTAGTAATAATCACAGAAGTGTTAGTTTAAAATGCCTTAAATCCTGCTTTTAAGGAAATTTATCTTTGCATCTCCTGTGGATTTGTCACATAAGAATCTTTTCATATTTATCTTGCACATCCTTTTTTATGTCTTTTTTTTAAATTATGAAGTCCTTTTTAAATATATACTAGCTTGGCAAGTATGTTTCTGCTACTCACTGAATGAGTGGAAATGGCACCTTTTTTGTGCTGATATCATTAGGTATCTTTCTGTGGATTTCAGTGGGCTGGGGCTCCTGTGCTCAAGGATCACTTTCTCAGAAGCCCTGCTGTGTCTGCCCTTCACAGATTATGTTTGAGAGCAATGTAGTGATTCCTGACATGTTTGACGTTCCCTACTTGTAACCTTAGACCACTATGTTAGGAAGCACTTTAAGTCGGAGATTCCTGATCCAGTTCAAAAAACCGTGCATTTTATGTAGTTTTCTTCCCATAATTGTTTCTGTTGCTATGACTTCTCAGATTTTTATGCATTTTAAACCAGATTCTCACAAGAGCAAATGTCTAAAACTGTATCTCTTTACTAGTGTGTGATTCACAGCACGTGGAGGCACTGTCCCAGACTCCAGGTAGTCTGACTGGAAGGCAGTAGAATGTTGGTACACTGTCTTCTGGACCAGTCATTAAGACAAAGGGACAGCTGCTAATCATGTTTAATTTAGAAAGCAAAGCCTCCAAATTTGTCTAGTCCCCTGATCTCTGTGTGCTATAAATGATACTGGGGAGGGGGACAGGGTGCATGCCCACAATAGAAGACTCTTTCCATTATCAATGTCATTGTCATCTGCTGATTCATCAAAACACAGAAGTTTCTTTTCTTAAAAATAGAGCAGCTGCCCTGTTATTATAACATGTAAAGAAATGTCCCTGTGTTCCGCCTGCTCTCCTTGCCTCATGACACTACTTGGTAACACAAATAAACACAGCTCGCACTTCCCTGGGGAGGAAAAATTCTTACAGCACCGTGTTGCTTTTATGATCTTGGCTGTGGATGCATTTTCACGGAGAGACTTTCAGGTGAGCAGTAGCTGAAAATTCAGCTTTTCTGGAGAGGTCGCTCGGTCAAGATTGTGAGATGGGTCAAGATTAATAAATACAGCTGTAACCAGGACCTTTTCCTTGACTCAGAAAACATTTATTTGAGGCAGAGCTGCTTCACAGGAGGTTAAAAATATATAAATCTTTCAGCAGAATTTAGCAGGTGGATGATAACTTTCTCCTCTAAGTTGGATGACATATATGTTACTTGAAACTCTACTTGCATGAAAGTTCAGGGTTTTTTTTAAATTACATCCATTCATAGTTTATTGTTTATAATTTTTTCAAATAAATTTATTCTAATAATAATTTATTCTATTAGTTCAGCCTTAATGTAGTTAGAGATATGCACCTTGAATTTCAACTGAGTGTAATGGCAAGTCAGAACATCCAGGTTGATTTTTCACTCTTCATTCTTTTTGTGTCTTACCTTTTTCATTTCACACATGTGAGGCTATGAAGTAAAATTAGGTCTGTTATACAGTGTATTGTTGCTGATGGCTTATGCCTTTTCTTTCTTTTCCTCTCTCTCTTTTCCCCACATGCTGTCATCATGTATTTTCCTTCCTGGTAGTTTTGGGGAATGATTAGCTGTTAGGATAAGGTGTGGGAAAAAAATCTGTGCTTTTTAAAAAACTAAAATTTTTCCTTTTATGTGGAGCCAAAATTTCAAAATAATTTCTTATACTACCTGAAGTTTTACATATAAAATTCCACCAAAAAAGATTGCTTTCACAAATTCTTCAATTTTTTTAACTGGCAAATCAAGTGAATAGATGCTGTACTTTCCGAGGTGATACACTTGATCTGGAAAACTTCAAATATACTAAATATACTTATGAAAAGGGCCCTATGTATAAACTATCTTTTAGTGCCAGAAAAGGACCTGGCACTTTTTTGCTTCCCCTTCCTAGTATTTTGGTTAACTGATGGTAACTATCTGCCTCCTGAGCCCAGCAGACGTTAGTCCTCGAGTGCAGTTTGTTCTTCATGAAAGCAATTCATCAGTCAGCCACGTGAATGAAATCCAAACTCCAATAATGACAGTTTCCTCCCCTCTGTCTCCCAGGGACAGTTATGTTTTTTATAACTCTTGCTGAGAAAGCCATTTCACAATGCAAACCCAGTTTCTTTAGTGAGGGCATGAGGATTTGAATTCCTGGCCATTCACAAGAGTGAGAAATGAAGGGCTCTTGGCTGCCTGCAGCTTTAGAAAAGGGGTTTTCCATAATCACCCTCTGTTGTAAAGGCAGGATTATTTGTATTTGTTTCATTTGGAAATGGGCCTTTTTCACTCTGAACGAAGTACTGTTGAGTGCCTTCCTACCATCCATTTGCTTTCCCCCCAAAATGGCTCAGAGGAGAAATTAAGCCATTGGAGGAATGGGAACTTTTCAAAGGAGCATTTATGGGACAAGGGAAAGATGACCAGATGGGCTGTCACCCAAGAAAATACAAATCAAGCCCCAAATCACACCCGAGGACTTTGCCATCCATAATGCCTGTTCAGGATTTCTGTTTATTTTTCGAAGAGGAGGATCATATACGGCTTGGCTTAAGAATTTCAATTTATGTTTCTGGCTGTCGAGGATGCTGGCAAAAGATAAAACATCATCAGCTCATTTTCCATCAGTAGCGCTCTGTCATTGCATTAGGGCAGGAAATAGCTTGCTCTGTGACTGAGTGAATTTGACTTTAGCGTGGATCAGAGAGAGGAGCCCTAGAGTTAAACACATCTCCCCATGCCAGCTGTTCTGCATAAGACAGCAACGGCACGCAGCCAAGTGACCACCCTCAGCATCCGACACGTGCTGGCATCACGTGCCTTGTAAGAGCAGTGGGAGCCCTTCCAGGGGAACTGAGGTGTTGGGATGGTGGTGAGGATGGAGAAGGTTAAAGGAGGTTCTGGTGAGACAAAGGTTTTCTTTGCTGCTTGCTAAACAGTAAAATAAAGACTGAAATATTTTGCTGTGGTGAGCCATAATTGTAGCTACTCAGATTCCACCACAGAGAGGTACAATATCAGATCCCTGATAGATGATACTAGTTTAATTGGGTTATTCATTTGAGAAGGGGTTCAGAGCTGCTTTCCAGATACCACTGAGTGATATCCAAAAGAAGTCCTGCCAAAAAGAGAGTCATTTATCCTCTCATTTTACAGCTTGAGCAACTAAGAAGACAGAGCTATAGGCTAAGAATTTCCAGCATTAAGTCTTGACTTTTTCAAAAGACACACATGGGACTTGTGAGCCTGGGTGATATATGCAAAGGGCACTGCAGAGTCTTGCTTCACATGACAAGGTTGCAGTGGTGCTGAGTGTGGATCTGGAACCCTAATTTTCCACTGATATATTACTTTTTTTAAGGGCTTTATCTGACTTTGAGAATCATATTTTTTTGTGTGTATTCTACTCATTGTCTCTTACCTTAATTTACAGTCTCCCACAGCAACTTCAGTTCCAGCTGACTGCAAGCTCTAGTATTTGCAAGCTGCATATGGGGAGGGAGATCTAGGCTTCGTGTGTTTCAGTTTACTTGTTAAAAAAAAAAAGGATGGAGATTTTTATGATGCTCTAGCTTTTTCCAGTAAACGTTCCTAATTAATAAGGGCAAAGTGTACAGGGAACACCAGCATCTTAAAACAGGTGCTATCCTTTGCATGGGGAAGAAAAGTCAAACATGTATATAAAGAAAATGTAATTCAGGGTACTTGCAGGCTTTCTAGTCACTTGAAGATTTTATGCTTTGAAACCTGACACAAAAGCCTGGTTTGGGTTTTTTTTTTCCCTCCACCCCAAATCCCTCCAGTCATGTCACTCTAATAAAAGATATTGCCTCTCCCTACAAACTTTGCCTCACACATCCATAGATCACCACAGCAGATTGCTGTTCCAAATTAGGTACAGTTTTCTGCGGGCATACTGGCAACTGTGATTTTTGGGGGGTAATCTGAGAATCCTGATTTAGCCAGTGTGGCAAAGTGATATACTGCTGCCAGTCCCCACGAGCAGCCTCATCTGGATTCAGTTTTGTAGCTGAGGCACTGCTTTCCTAGTGAGAGGTCAGCGGGCACCTCTGCATGTGTTGATGGGATAGTTGTTTTTCATAATTCCTGGTCTGTCTCTTAGCTTCCACACAGCTCAGGCTTTCCTAATTGCCACCTTCTTTTGTGACCAGATGCAGACTCTGTATGCTTTCGATGAAGAAGAAACAGAAATGAAAAATAAAATAGTTGAAGACTTGAAGACAGCTCTGCGGACGCAGCCCATGAGGTAATGCTGTTTGCCTTTCATCGCGATTCGCTGCCTCCACACGGCCACATGTGACACCGCCAGCAGTGGCAAGGACAGAAACCTCATTGTCCCACCTCACACAAGCCTCTCTGAGGTTTCAGACAATCCTCAGAGGGCCCTACAGTCCCTGGTCTGGGCCTGCTTAGCTGGCAGGCTAACTAATTTCACACTAATGCTGAAACATAGAGTTTCAGGAAAATAAAAGACAAAATGTACTGTGAAAAATCTGTGGCAGATATTTGCAAACACAGGGGATGACTGTGAAGATCAGATTTTAGTCTTCACAGCCCCCTGCCCATCTCATGTAATTTGATTCACTTTGGGCAAAGTCTCAGCCTCTACTCTCAACTTTGAATTTAAGCTTCCCCTTATCTTTAGTAATGTGAACTGTTTATTACAAAGCAGCTAATCCATCTGACATCACCTGGTTTGGCATTCTTCCCATTCATTCTGTGTTGTAACTGTGGCACAGAAAAATGTAAAGAGACCTTATTGTGTACTGTCTTTGAAGGTAAGGTCATCTTTCTTTTTCTGGGAACAAAACTCTGAACAATAGCAAACTAACTAGCAGAGAAACCTTCTCAGTTTAACACTTGGAAGAGCAGTGGGGAGAAACAATAACTTTAGTTGATATGATTTCAGGAAACAATCAAAAATTCTGAATGATTTTTATATTGGCCAAATACTTTTGTACCTACACCATGCTGAAGTCATAGTTTCAGAGAGCTTCAATAATGCCTAACCAAATACAGTTCTCTTTTGCGGAGGGGATCCTAACCAAGCAAATTAAATAAATAAATAAAAGCAATCCAGAAAATAATCTCAAAGGATTTTCATTGCAGCTACTTTGACTTGAAGTGAAGATTTTTTGGGACTTCTTGCAGAGCTATGTGCTGATTGTGCTTCTCCCTTTCATAATCTAAAAAATTGACTGCATGCAGCTTCTCTAGTTTTTACCTCCTGTTTATTTCCTGTTCTGATGGGCTTTTAGAGAGCACAAAATCATATTCTGTTGCTCTTTAAGCATAAAGATTTATCAGGCTTTGGTAATTTTACATGTGGGTAGAGTGAATGCTTTTAATGTGGAAGCAGAGAAGTTGTAGCCTATTCTGAGACCTAAGTCAAGAGTGACTGATGCTGTCTATCACTGTCCTAAAGCAGAGAACACAGTAAAATGCAGCTGGACTCTATGTTAAAATGGAAGCTGAGGCAACTGTCAAACTCCCAACTCTCTCCCGGCTTTTAAACCAAAGTCCTGTGCAGTTGAGACTTGATATAACAGAACCGTTACGTTAATGTGGATCTGGTTTGATGATTGCTCTGTGAAGGTGACAGCTTTCATTGAATGTAGCCACAGCAGCAAGGCCTCTTTGCTTTGTCCAGCTGGAACACTTTGGTGGCCACTATTGGTTGTTCTGCTGTGTCATTTTGAATAGACAGCCCAAACTCCTTGTTGAGGACAATGCAATAGAGAAGAAGAAAGAACAAATTCAAATGAGCATTTGAGCAAATTCTTTTGCTCGAAGCTTTGCAAGATTTTTCTTCTCCAACCTGTATTGCATCTACTGGATCCCCTTGACAGCAGCCTGTTGCTTCATCTGTTTGTAATAACCCTGACAAGCACAAGCATTGGTAGAAGCATCTATAGGCTGCCCTATAAAGTCTTCTCAATTGCTGGCAATGGTTGCGGGGCTTTTAAAAAAAAAAACAGTTAAGCCAAGCCAAATTTTGAGTTAAGTCCTGTGTCTCAACTAATTTCCAGCGACTCAATTCGTTAGCTGCCAAATGGGCTGCATGCCAGTGCCTGATCAACAAGCCAATTTCTTCTTGATGGAAAGGTTGCAGTAGAGAGGCCCTCAGCTCCATCAAATCCCTCTCAAAAGCAGTGTGATACCTCAGCCTTCAAAATAGTAGTCTTTCTAGTTTAATTTGGATATCAAATCCTGTTTTCTTTGCCACCTCTATTCATCAGGCCTCTGAAGAAAATAGAGACCTAAATTCACACAGGATTCCAGAACTGTCTGGAATCCCTTTATGATAGGAGGTTACACAGGGGCTCTGACAGCTTACCAATAGGCTCCTCTGCCTGAATTCTCTGATCCAGAGGGATCAAAAGAAGAAAAATACTTGCATTTGAGTCTTTGTTTTATTTTACTGTAAACTGTGTCTCTTCTCGTAGATAATGCAGAGTAATTACTAAACTCTGCCTCTATTCCCACCCACCTGTTCTAACAGTTAAAAATAAAGCAGACCTATCCAAACTCAAGTTCCTATCCTCTTTGTAGAAAATGGGATAGGAGTATCCCTGGGGCAGTTTTTGGTCCCCTTTGAGCAAGTGTACCTTGTTTGGTATCTAGAAGCTGCCCAAAAATAATAAAGCCAGGTTATGTCTTAGTGCAGGGGAACGATCACAGCCACAGAGAACAAAAATGCTACATCTGCATCTTGTAAAGAAACACATTTTCTCTCAGGTTTTTAAAAACTCAGAACTATAAACAATTGTGATGACAAACTGTTGGACAGAAGCAGTGGGAGAAGAGCTTTTCATTTGGTATTTTAGTGCCCCAAAATGGAGGTGCAGAAGTGCTGCAAAAGCAAAAACTTAAAAGGGACTGGGAAAAAAATTGCTTTTTTGGAGCCCTTGAAAAATACCTTCTTTAGTCTGAGTCATCACTCATTCCTTTTACTGTCTGCATTTCTCTTTTTGTTTTATTCAGATTTACTGCCTGCTATTTTTTGTTTGACTTAGCAGTGTTGCATCCAGGTACATTCTGAAGAGGATCATTTATGCAACTAGCAAGCAAAATCCATGATGCTGAATTTTCAGCAGTTCAGTAGTTATCAGTATTATGTGTGCCCCCTGGTTCAGAAACTAATGCTGCAGGGAAGTGTAGCCTTGCCTGTTAACAGGGTGAGGACATCCTGGTCTCTGCACACCCACAGCATATGATCTTTTTGTCTTTCCTGAGCTGGATCAGGTCTTACAGGGAAGCTGTACCCCTAACACTTGGAATCCATCAGTGGGTCAGTTGCTCTTTGGCCACCACATCTGTATTTGGATGAAAGGTTTATTATTAGAGCTAGCTAGCTCATTCTGATCAGCACTCTCTAAAACTTGAAAGGCAAAGAGGTGCCCTGCCTTTTAAAGTGTGCTAGACTGGTCAAGTGAGAGTCTGAGGTGAGGTTAGGCTTTAATTTGCTTGTTTAGCACCTATTAAAACACACTCTGCTTTATTTACATTTCAGTATTTGAATGTGTTAGCCAGAATGCATTGGCGTATATGTTTAACTTTACACCTCCCAGTCTAGAGCAAGACCTTACTTTGCAGCCCAGAGGCTGGGTAGGGCAGGAGTTAGTTACACACATGCTGTGTACTGTGTGCAAGAAGGTTCTTGACTTATATAAGTTGACTTTGCTTTTGCACATACGCACAGACACCTGCATAGAGGCAGACAGATGCACCAACACCAACTGTGTGAGGATTGTGGCTCTCAGGCTGTCGGCTAAACTCCTACTTCTTTTTCTACCTTCTACAGACCTTTCCTCACACACCTCCCCACACCAAACAAATCCTCATACTGACTGTGTCTGTTGGGCCAGGAACTGCTTTTGCCATTTCTTTGCCTCCCCCAGCATGGTTTCTGGCTTTTCTGGAGAATGAGGAACTAAGTGTTTGGAAAAAGGGAGATGAAAATCATAATTTGATTCCTGCTTCTGATTGCAGCTGAAATAGAAGGGTACTTTCTTGCTATTGAGTAACGCGACTCACTGTTTGCTCTCTGGGCTAGGAATAGTACAGGAAAGTCCCAACATTGTTTTAAATTATGTCATTAATCAAGTTTTGTCACACACACCGCTTTCCAGCGCATGCCTTCTTCTTGCAATGACCTCATCCTAACAGTCCTAGAAAAATTGCACTGCCAGTGAATTTAGTGAGAGTTTGTACTTTATTGGGACAATGTGACTTTTGTGCATTTACCATTTTTTTTTTCACATGGTCATCAGAGCAGGCGAAAATACATGAAAATTGTGGTGCCTTGCTTGTCTTGTCATAAGATTGTATGTTCTATCCCAAAGTGCATTTAGGGGACCCTTTCCTCTGCTGCTTCTTGGGATGTTTCCATCCAGCTCTGTAACTTCAGAAACATATTCATCTTAAGTCTTCCCTCAGCCCTGGAAGCTAAAAAAACAAGGAAAAACAATTGTGCTTTTTCCCCAGCCCCCAGAAGACACAGGGAACAGATAAAGTATAGAATGGGACTTGAAGGTAGGGAGGACAATTTAAAGTAGTAGTAGAGACAACAGTAACTCCACTCTTTATAGGCCCAGGGAATTGATCAGAATTCATTTGCATCCTTGATAAGTAACATGCTGAGTTTGTACTTATTTTTTTTCAAATAAATCCTTTGCGGCAACTCTTTTAGCTGTGAATGCACTTGTTTCAGTCTTCTTTTTTAAGATAGCAGCTAAATGCATTGCAGAAACTTAACTAAATCTGAATCTTTCTGTAATCAGTTTGAATAACAAGCTGCTTTGGCTGACTTCCTGGTGCACAATGTCAATACTGCTCTCGAGCCTGGAGAGAGAGGGTCTTTTGCTCCTATGATTTGTTAGGGTCGATGAAATGATGCATCCACAGAATGTGCAATCAGACCTTGCAAATTTGGCAGATTGTCTTAGCAGGGTTCAGTTTAATCATGTTTTCATTTTGGTGTGCACATGTTCCTCTGTGTGCCCTTACTCTTAAAGTCACTTCGAAATTCAGTTTTAAACAAAAGCCAAACATCAGACTGAAACTTTGTTTGAATACACGAGGCTTTTCTATATTTTTGGGCTCACATAAACTGAAAGTTGGCAAATCTATCAGCATAGTGACTGTAACTTTCAGGTAGGCTCTGAAAATTCCTTTGTGGTGTGGAGTGTAACCATCAAAAGACCATACATGTGATGAATCCATGTTATCCAGAGAAACAGAAGTATGGCTTGGGTTTCTCTTGCTGGTACCAGGACATGAACGGAGACCAGTGAAATTTGGTCTTTCAGTACAGTACTTCCATTATTACTGATAAGTAACAGCATCTCATAGACAGAAAAAGAAAGATGGTACATTAGGGAAGAAGAGGGACTGAGTTGAAGCTCAATGACACAGAATTTTGGTACTTTTAATTTGTTACACAGTTGGCAATTGTTAGCAACCTTTTCAATTGCTCAAAGTGTCTTTCTATATTATGCTGTTCAAAGCGTGGCCATGGACAAATCATTACTGGTGTACATTTTTATAGACTGAAAATTCAAGTGGGATGCACGTGGTTTTGCATTCAGACATATCAAAAACTGTTCCTACATGAGCAACATGTTAGAGGAGGCAAGCAATGCAATCTAGGGAAATTATTTGCAGCCCTTTCCATGTTTTTGAATCCCCATTTTTAATCCTATGAACTTCAAACAAAATATTGCTAGAATGATTGGTTTGAATTAGCTTATCTAATTCTGTCGTTTTCTAGTGATTTGTCTACAGGGCTGTTTACATGGTCTAAATTGACCCATCAGGATTTTTAACCCTGGTTTTCAACAAAAGCAGAGGAGCATCACCATTTACAGAAGAACATGCCCCTTTTAAATATAACATGTTCCTACACATATGTCATGGGATTTAGATTGTGAAGGCAGTACGGCTGATGGACAGAGTGGGAATGACTTCCCCTTTGTCAGTGTGCCCAGATCCTGGAGGTGGAACCTATAAGCAGCATTGGCTGAAAGTTAGAGCTAAGCCTAAAAATGGTTTTCAAGGTAATCTGAACTCATAACTGAAAGTGTGGTGACAAGTCTGTGTGTTGGGTGTATTAGCACGTATGTAAGATGGAACAATTCAAAAGAATCCCTTCAGCCTTGAAAAGGCAGCAACTGTTGAGGTGAACCACAGCAGTGTTTGGTGGTAACTGCAACAAAGAACACAGAGACCAAACAGAAGTGTAAGATGATAGCATATAATTACCCTGAAACTATGTAGCACACCACTATTAGCTGGAATGTTTTCTCTCTTGGTTTGTTTGCTTTGTTTTTCTAGAATACCTGGGAATTTTTCTGTGAATTTAGGCTGAAAACTAGCCAGCTTTTAAGGATCTGGAGTTGAGTAATATGGTGTCTTTTGAATAAAGTGCCTTTGGTCTGCTTTCCTTATTTTTCCTACTTTTTTTTTTTTTTGTGTTTTCTCTTTTCAGGTTTGTGACCAGGTTTATTGAGCTGGATGGCCTGAGCTGTTTGCTGAACTTCCTGAAGAGCATGGACTATGAGACCTCGGAGAGTCGCATCCACACATCCGTTATAGGGTGTATCAAGGCACTGATGAACAACTCCCAGGGACGGGCTCACGTCCTGGCCCATCCTGAAAGTATCAACATCATATCCCAGAGCTTGCGGACTGAGAACATTAAGACCAAGATTGCTGTGCTGGAGATCCTAGGGGCTGTCTGCTTGGTACCAGATGGTCACAAAAAAGTCTTGCAAGCCATGCTTCACTACCAAGTCTATGCTGCAGAAAGGACAAGATTCCAGGTAAAAGGAGGATGCTTTGACAGAAATACCCAGAATGAGGAATCTCTGCCGGGAGTGATTTTTGAGTGCATACATTGCAAACTTGCTAAGTAGTAAAAAGGCAATATTTACCATTTTGTTTTAGGAAGGGAAATTCCTCAAATAGGTTATTACTATATGAGTATACTTATATTTATGCTTCTATTTCAAGACATATTGCTTGTCATTAATGCTAACTTAAAATTCCATATATCTTGCCTGAAAATGGAGGTTTGCTTTGCTAAAAGAAATCTGCTCATACTGTAGCTTGATGGCATTTCTGGGATAGTAATGATTTATTCTGTCCTAGAAGCTGAAGCCACAGACTTTCAGGACCCTCTGTCCTGATCTTAAATCCTTAATTTAGTAATAAAAAGAATTGTGGATTAAATAGTGGAGATGAAGAATGAAATTAGGTATGGTGGAGGCACTTCACTTGCCACTTAGCAATCAACTTGTGAATCGTCATCACTTAGCAATTGTTGGCTCAAATAACTCCCATTCAGACCACAGAAGGGAAATGCATTCTCAGAGACCTTGAAGTAGGTCAGTGACAGGCTTTTATTGTGGAAACTCCTGGCTGCTACTATAATGTTCCTCCTCCCAGTGAACCGAGCTTCTTTACAAAAAGATAGTGGAGAATCTGTTGTGGTGTGTGAAGATGTGGCTCCTTAACTTTGGGATAATCTAACCCATTTACTGTTTTTCCTTAGAGGAAATCATTAGAGCTGTGTTGTGCCAACAGGCACGGGATCCCAATGCCTGACAGTCATTATCTCTTACCTCCTCTCAGCTAATGGATTTTAGACTAATAAAATAGTGAATGGGAAACAGTCTGTGCTGATGGACAGTAGCTGCCAATGTTTGTGTTAGAACCAAATGCACTGTGGGATTCACTGACTGTGACTTAGACCTGGGAGAGGGATGCAGGAGATTTTGATTTGGTACTAACCTATATTTGGCATTGTCAGGTCCATCCCTCGATGTGCACTGCCTCATTTGCATTGCTTGTCCATTCAGATTGAATGTGTGTCTTCGATATGCAAGTGTGACACATATGATGGATGGCTCCAGAAGTGGGGGCCTTTCAGCCTCAGTTGGAAGCTCTCAAGGCTACTTCAATGGAGAAAATCATAATTACAGGAAAACTTGGAAGGTGAAGAGATTGCAGCTGCAGTCATAAGAATGTGTCACCATTCTTTAGTATAGGTGGAGGATAGGAATGAGCAGTGCAGGTGCAGGAAGTAAGCCATGTACATGAGCTATGATGTGGAGATTATTGGGTACTGCCTATGGAGGAGAAGGAAAACATTAAAATTCAGTTTGTTACCTAGTAATTAGCTGAAATAAAGAAACCTTCCTGAATTAATATGGCGTGTTTTTATACCTGAGAGACAGGTGGGGATAACTTGAGCTGCTCTAGGAAAAGCAGTAACTCATAAGCCTGACTACACTTGTCCCATGTTAACTTGCCCTTACTGGACCAACTGACTCTGCTTAATAATTCCATGCGGGACAGATGCTGTGTTAACCCTAGCTGGGTGTTCTCTCTCTCTGTTTCTATGTTGATTTAAAAGTTACTGAATAACTGAGCTAAGTCACAGCTGGGTAAAATGTGGTAGCTTTTGAGGAATCTGGTGGAATGATTTGCAGGTGCTTACCAGTCTCTTACACTCATGAAAAGTACTTTGCCTAAATACTGTGCTTGTCAAAAAACTTTTCCATTCAGGAAAAAATGAAAAATAGATGGATACTCTCTTTTATTTCTCAAGTAAAACAAAAAAAAAAAAAGAAGCCCCACCCAATCCCCAGAATGGTTTAGCAGAAGGAATGTGTTCTTGTTTGCAATTACTAATGCTTGTGTTTAGAGACTGAAATTCAATTTTCCACTATACTCAGCAATAGCTTGAGTTTAATTTTGAGGAGGTAAGTGTTCATCCAAAGACATTCCTCATCCATCTCCAGTTATTCTTCTAACAGAGAGACTAGGGATTTTTTAAATCCTGAAGAAACAAATGTGGTGATGGTCTTTCTTACGTTTTAGAGGAAGCTTCTCTGATACTGCAGCACTTAAAATTAAGAGTGTTCCGTCTCTTTGCCTCTTGCCCTCCTGCACCTCTGTCTCAGAATAGTCTTGCAGCTTATTGTCAGGAAAAGCATCCACTGTAACTTGAATATGGGAAGCCATTTTAAAAGACGGATGAGCTGAAAATGCTTGTTCTTTACCTTTCCCGTAAGCTTCAAAGATGTAGCGTACAATGAAAGCGTTTTTCTATCCTCTTTTAATCCTAGTCCTGAATGTAATCTTTGTTACACAGAGTTTGCAAGTATCTGAAGAGATCCTGTAGGTGCAAAACAGAGCCCTTTGGGGGCTGTGTTTCCTGCAGCTCGAGCATCTAGCAGCATCATTTGGTGTATTGAAGTGTCCAGAAATTGTGGAGCTTTGCAGCAAACTTTATACTTGGCAGCTTGACTTTGACCAGCCACACCTAAACACTGTTATGTTGAAAACTATCCACCACAAGTGGGGAATCTGGCAGAACCCACAAACAAGAATTCTTTCTGTGAAAGTAATAAAACTGTGAACTAAACTGTAGGAATAGGAGAAACTATTCAGGGCAGAAATTTATTCCTTTGCCTCTATGGTCCATCATTGCAGACTGATTCTCATTGGTGGGGGGAAGGAAAGCTGGGAACTGTGAAGGCACTGCTCAGTCTTTTTATCTAGCTCTGCAAGACAATGGCCAAATTAGAGCCACAATGCATCAGAGCAAAGTAATCTCAAATTTTGGAAATCAACTCAGTTCTTGTGAAGTAAAAGTGCACAGCTTTCTGGAAATTGTACTGAACTCACTTTTATTGGAATGTCCAACAAATAACTTATAGGTGATACTGACCTCTGACAATATCAGTGCCAGTGTTGCTTTTTCTTAAGTTGCCTTCCTGACAACAGTGGTTGAAAATATTTGTCATCCCATTCAGCCATCTTACTGTCAATTTATTCTTCCTCATCTGTGAAAGCTGGCACTTTGTATATTATCTGTTTGGATTTATTTTCAACTCTTGCAGGTAGCAGTAAACCTAGGTGTCCCATTCCCCCTCGTGTCACTTGGGGTGACCAGCACTATGTCTGTTGGGGAATCAGGAAATTAATGTGATTAACACTAATACAGATCTACTTTTCCCCAAAACATTTTTTTTTCCTTTTGAAGAGAAATATCATTGTGATGAGTAATAATTTGGGGTACATGCTTCTGCTTCCACTCCTTTTTGTAAGAAGAAGGAAGAGAGGTTCAGAATGATTTACTGGCAACCACCTAAAACTTGAGCTCCTGAATAACTTGCTGCTGACAACTTTAGATCGAAACAGTGATTATTTCCAGTGTGCACAAGTGTGGTGGAGTGTAGAGATCATGTATTTAACACAGCAACATAAAACATGGCACATTTTGTTGAATGTGAGGAGTTATTGCCAGTCAATGTTCTAAACATGGCTCCTGCTACCTGGCACAGCTGCCAAAAGTTGTCAGAAGACTCAGCAACTGGTGAATTAGTGGAGAAAGAAAGCTGTGACTTAAGGTATGGTTCTCACAAAACTTATATTAACTCTGTCCTGCAATAGCTCATATTTCTTGAATAGAAAACTTATAGTTTTATGCCGGGGTATCTGAAGTCAAAATTCAAACAACAGTGAAATTCCTGAGCATTATAAATTCAACATTTATATTTAGTCCCAATTAAGTCCCAATTAATTTAATTGTACCAAGTAATATCAACTGAAGACCATTAATCAAACAGTACTGAAGTGTTTCAGAAATGATGTCTTTGCTTCCTGATGTGTTCTCTCTTTTTAAATTTTTTTATTAAGTTAATGGAAAATATAAACCGAATTTACATGAATATGAAGGACTATTTCCGTACCAAAAAAACCCATCTGATTTTACTCTGAATTGAAATGGACATAAAGTATTATTTCCTTCTAAATTGCCAGCATTTCATCTACTGTCTACAATTGTCAGTCCCTAACTTCAGTCAGGATTCACTTTAAAGCCCTGGGGAGATTCTCCAGAACTTACTCTTTTTTGTTGAGGCTCCAGTCTTCACTTGATTGACATTTCATACTGCAACTTCCCCGTGTGTATTTGATATTCAAGGTGCTAATAGGTGTATCAGGATCATCCTTGTCTTGGCACTTGCAACAAGGTTCTATACACTATGTTTGTGTCTCAATTGATATAGTCACTCTACCTATTTTCTCACATTTGCCACATCTTCTTGCCTGAACTTTTCCCTTTGCTTACTTTAATTATTGACCCTTCTTTTATAATGCCCTTCTGCCTGGAATGATTCTCACTGTAATGTCCAACAGAGCAGGCTGTAGTTAATGTTAAGATGTTCCTTGAAAACTGTCCTCCTCAGAGTAATACTCTTTCGGTACTCAAATACCACAGCAGTATTAGGGCATGCCTTTAATCTCCTTCCTGAGGCAATCTGGAAAACTCTGTCTTCATCCAATTGTTTGAAACATGCTACTTTGCCTACAAATCCTACTCTGCTCCTTAAAGAACAGAGATGAAAGAAAACACTTGAAATCCAAACAGTAAATCCTCAGAGCAGAAATGTGGAATTAGGAAGATGAGCCCTTATTGTCCTTGCTGGGATTTTTTTCCATGTATTCAGCGTAATTCTGTCACTGGCTCACTGTGTGATCATAAAAACATTGCTTTGTCTTTTTTTTTATTCTTGTGAATACAGAGTTTTATAAAATGCTGTGAAAACTGAGAAAGAGGAGTCTCTGATTTTAAAGTCATTCATGTCTGAATTATTGTATTTATGACTGGTTTCCCTTGTGAAATTGGCACATTCTTTCTCTCCCCTAAGCCTTTATGATTATTTTTCTGCTTTCTGCCTCCCCTCCTTCTCTCTGTGTCATGGCATTGTATCACATTATACTTTTTAACATGCCATATTTTGAGACAAAACTAATATTACAGTCGTAATGCTCTATTGGCCTAAAAAGTTTATCAGGATGTTCCAGTGCTCTTCCAGCACAGCTTGCTATTTTAAACACTCGTCCAGCTGTGGATCCCTGTGGGGAGAAAGAATTTTCCTTTTAGTCTTTAGAGAACCTAGGTGTTAGGTACTGTCTGAAAGAAGCTGGTTTCACTTCACAGTGGAAATATTAACTGGGCTGCTTTGGGCAGAAAACTCTTGTTTTCCTCCTTAATGCTGCTAGAAATTCTGAAGCTTGAGGTGAAAGAATAAAGAAAGTTTGATATTGTCAGTTGAAAAGGTGGAGGCCAGGAGCTTCCTTCCAGAGCTTCCTTGCCTGGTTTATACCAAACACTGTCAGTACAGACCATAATTTGTAAGGAGAAAGCTGATCAATTTGGAATTGTAGTAGAGGATCTAACAAGGAACAAATTAAAAGGCTGTGTTCACTCTTGATTTCCTTCTTCCCTTTAGGGCTCACCCAAAGCCTTTTGAGGTTTGCTGCAGATTGAGTGAAACCCTACTGGTTGTCAGTGATGAGGAATAATGGGATTAAGTGAGGAAAGTTTTGCTTAAATAGTAGGAAAAACCTTTATAATCATAAGATCAATTGGGCCACAGAAGTGGCTGCCAAGAGGTGTGGTGAAATCTTTTTCACAGGAAATGTTCAAGTGAGGATTTGAACCTCAGCCATTTGCAAAGAGTTGGAGATATTGGAATTTGGCCACAGTATGTGGGTGTAGACTCTGATTTTTAGGAATAGCAAGAACTTACAGTGTTTCCTTCTCAAGCTGAACAATTACATGAAGATGTGCTGCTCTTCCATTGGATTAGTGCAACACAGAGTTTTGGGTTTTCTTGCCCTGAATTTGATATGCCTCTCATTGCATTCTGCTCCTAGTTCAGCATTCTGAAATGGGGGATAGAAAACTTTTGTTAGCATCTTTCAACCTGTATGGATGCTGTACCTGATATGCTGCTTCATAGATTCTGTCATGTTCCTGCAAGTCTGTGAGAAAGTATGATAGGAATGAAGAGCCTCTGAAGAAAACCAGCAAAACCATCCTTGGTTTTGCTGCTTCTGTAGTGATGGCTAATTCAGTTATTCCAAGAAGGCACATGTGTTTTGAATTTCAGTGTCAAATCTTGAAGTAACAGAATAAAATTCTCTCTCATTTATTTCACTTCTGCTTGTTTGTCAAGTTGAACAGTTGTTTTTGTTGGTGAATTTAAAGACTTCTCAGGTAGGTTCTGATTGTCACTGTTAGAGATAGGATGGTGGATTGAGCTGACCACCAGTCTGGCTCAGTAGAGCATTTCATGTGCTTTTATGTAAGACTCGTTCCCATTTCTAGCAAAGTATTATGTGGTGGTAACACAGTTACTGGGATGATGGATAGGATTGAAACTCAAATGCCTGGAGTAGGGAAATTTGAAAATTCCAGATGGGAAATTTAGAAGCAGCAAGAGAATGGAGTTAATGAAATCGAGCTTGTTTGATAATGAACATACCATGCTCAGATGTGAAAACAGCTGTCAGTAGCAGTGTATGATAGGTCAAAATATTTTTGCACAAAAATAAGCATGAAGCCAGGAGGTTATTCGTTCCCCTGAAGAATGTACTGGAGGATATTCCTCCTGTTTCTTGAGACATATATCTCTGTCTTTCTGCAGGAAACAAGATAGACCTATGGTGACTAGACGAGGAAAGATTTTGCTATGAATGAACACTTTCAGTAACCAGGGACAAAAGACTGACAAGAGGAAAATGAACTTCCTTACTCAGCATCATAGCTGCAAAATGTTATTTAGATGGTCTGCTGAGCCAAACACAAAAAAGTTATTTTTGTCTTCGTTATCCCTTTATGGTCAAAACTTCTTAGGGAGACTGAAAAAGAATTCTCTTTTTTAGTGTGATAGCAAAACAAATATATGAGTGTGAGGCATTTATTATTTATGCTGGAGTGAGACTCATACAGCTGAACTCACAGATCTGAAGTGCAATTTGTTACTCTTCCAGTAAGGAAAATCATCCTTGGAATTATGAACTGATCAGAGAAGATTCTGAAGAGAATATTAATGGTGATCAGCAGAAAGCTGAACGTAGAGTTGCTTTCATGGCTAATCAGTTTCTGCATATAACCTCTTTGGTAAATATTCAAGTGGAATTAATCCGGAATAAGGCAAAGGCCACCAATGCTACTTGTCTAGTCTTTTTCTCTTTTGTCTCCTGATATTCACAAGATTATGGTAAAATATCAGTATGTATGCAGAAATTAGACCAAAAACATTCCTGTGCTGAACACTCCCTGTGGATTGGTTAACAGGGGGACATGCAGCCTCCAGGGAGAACTTCCAGCAGCCTTTCAGTAAGCAGAGCTTATAAGAAAGATGGAGAAAGACATTTTACCAGGGCCTGTGATGACAGGACAAGGGCTAAAAGGTTTAAACTATAAGAAGCTAGACATTGAATGGGTAAAAGGAAGAGAGTTTTTTATGATGAGGGTGAAAAGGCACTGGAACAGGTTGGCCAGAGAAGTTGTAGATGCCTCATCCCTGCAAGTGTTCGAGGCCAGGCTGGATGGCGCTTTGAGGAGAAGCCCAGGTCTGGCAGAAAGATGTTCCTGCCTGTGGGAGGAGAGTCAGGACTAGATGATCTTTAAAAGTCATTGTTAACCCAAACCATTCCATGAGTGTGTAACATGGAGACTGGAGCTTAACTGCACTTCCAGTGGAGATGTGTTATTCAACTTTGAGCTTTGGAACTGTATGCACAAGGGATATTCCTGGTATTTGAGAACCCCTAAAAGGAGCTTACCAAGAGGTAATAATTGTCTGCTTCATGTTAAAGGGTGGTAAGTGAAGGAACAGGGATAGATCTTTCAAGGTTCAGGCATAGGCTTTATTCTTTAAAAGATAGCTTCTCATTGCAATTATCTCACCTGTATACAGAAGTGCAATCTATTCTGCAAGAAATCACCTTATGTCCTCTAACCGAGCTTGCTGTTCTGTTTCAGTCACTGTTAAATGAGCTGGACCGAAGCATGGGGCGATACCGAGATGAAGTAAACCTCAAAACAGCCATCATGTCCTTTATCAATGCTGTTCTGAATGCAGGTGCTGGTGAGGTGAGTCACTGTCCGGGAAATTCTTTCTGAAATGTTATGTTTAAATTAGTTTACCTTGGAAATAGTTAGTAGATTAAGTCACAAATCTTGTGGTAGTGGGTGGATATATTTTGTGGAAAATAATGCTTAATTGTTAAGATCAGTCTTAAAATTATGTCTTCCATATTATTTCATTTCGAGCTTCTTCAATATAGCATAGACTGCTTACACTGAAGTGATTACTTTGGGTTGTTTTTTGGTTGGTTGGTTGGTTTTTTGCTGTTTTGGTTGTGGAGGGTTTTTTTGTTTGTTTTAAGAACTGCAAAGCATTTACCTTTTTATTTCATCCTTTTTAGAAAATATTTTGGTTTACCTTCAGAAATGTTTTGAAATGTTTAGTTCTTTTGACTCAAAGCCAAAGTCAAAGCATTTTAATTTTAAAATATCAAGGGGAAACATTTCAGAAAAAAATCCCAGGTCCTAGTTGTTTTACTTTTGTTAGCAAGACTTCCTTTTGAATCTGAAGGATAGTTTAAACTAATTTATTACATTAGAAGTGTTGCTTTTGTGACATTAGCTTTTTTTTCTTTTTTTGGTTAAACCACAAAGGACAGCAAGCTCCTGAGAGCTATGTGACAATGTATTTGTCTCTATCTCTGGGAATCCTGTAGCATCCCACTGAATAGGTGTCAGAAGGTGTGTCAGAGTAGGTGATTTTATGTATATGGTCTTATGACAGATAAACAGGAAAAAATTAGGAGGAAGACTGCGATGCTGTTCATCTGTAAGCAGGAGAAGAACCTCTAATGGACTAGCAGGAAAAGTGCCAGTAGCTTCTGTTCCTCATGGAACAACATGGAGTGTGCTGTTCTTATGACAGCATATGCAAAACTCATAGTACATAAATGTACTTTTAAGTGAAATGGATGCAATGGCATTAATTCCTTTTTTGCTTACTTTACTGGAATTATTCATCCCGTGAATCTGGGGTCAGGATAGAGAATATTAAAAAGGGAAGAACTGAAATTTTAAGTAAATGTTTTTAAAATGTGATTGGCAGCTTTTGAAAACAAATAACTTGGATTTCCCCCATTTTTTAAGGACAATTTGGAGTTCCGATTGCATCTCCGATATGAGTTTCTAATGCTGGGAATTCAACCCGTCATTGACAAGCTCAGAGGACACGAGAATGCCACACTGGACAGGTAAGACTTATTTTCTGAGAACTGCTACTGATGAACAGAAAGACTTCTTAGAAACTCTTCTCTATTTCAGAGAGCTTATTCTGTCTCTTCTTGAAACTGACTCCATAAAAAAAAAAAAAGAAAATAAAGAAAAATTATCCTAAAATTAATATCAGCAGATGAAGTAGGAATGTACATACAAAGTTGGCAGAGGCTGTGGCAAAGGAGTTCCTCAACTGCTTTTTTTCTCAGTGGGGGATGGCAGTTAGAATGAAAAATACAAAAAGTATTCTAATTGTTTTCTCTTGAAGCAACACTGGAACAAAAGCCTGTCCTGGTAGGAGGCAGGGAAGCCAGTAGTTCATGGACTTCATTGTGACTGAGTATGTGTGGTCTAAGTGCAGGTTCTGAGTTTCCAAGTTGTATGACTACAGTTTGCTGCAGAGCTGGAACCAGGAATGGTGCTTTTGATCTGCAACATTATAAGCAAGAATAAGAAAATATGTCCTACAGATGATCTATATTGCTTTGGACAGTAACCAGGAGTGTTTAGGAGGGACTTAGTTGGATTTTACAAGTTAGGAGAATAACAGGTTTGAGAGGATCTCACATGCCTGGATTACAAAGACTCTTGTACCAGATCTGTACAGGGGAATGTACCACAGCCTTTCTCCACCTCACCTGCTGTGCTCCAGTCTCTGTGTAAGAAAACTCCAGATGGTCAAATGTGTCGCCCACCAGGTCACCCAGATCCAGACATAGTCATGCTGCTGTGCTTATCAATAGGCATACCTAGAGGCTGTTGAGAACTGATCCACTGAATGCATTTCTGCTTCGCTGCTTAAAAGAAACAACTTGTAATGATCCAATACCTGCCTAGCAAGTGTGGTGTGGACTTTTTAGAACTGTATTATCTCTGCAGGCATTGCATTCATCAAAAACAGAATATCCCTTTCCTGTTTTATGTTTGTCTTTTGCACCTTACCTCAACACAGTGTTACAGAGTTAAGAGAGTGTGTGCACCTCTGCCAGCCTTTTCTTTTGGCCTGTCACTGACCTCCTTGTCTTGCATACCTGTGGCAGCACTTCATGTAAGAAAGGCTTGCCAATTTCCACATGTTCTAGCTGAACTGAGGTTTTGCTGCTTCTCTAGTGACACATTAGTTTAAGTCTGAATCATGCCATGAACATTGCCAGATATTTTGTTATTCTATTTCCTCTTAGACATTTAGATTTCTTTGAGATGGTCAGAAATGAAGATGACCTGGAGCTTGCCAAGCGGTTTGACCTGGTAAGTTTTTCTTTGTAGTACCTAAACTGGCCAAAGCTGAACTTGCATCCAGTTGGGATGCTTCTTGCACCTTTCCTTTGTGCTCCCTAAAACTTGTGTTTGACTTTGATGCTAGGAGTGGCTGATGCTCTTGTTTTCACTGTTTCTCATTTAGCAAGCAGGAGATTTGCACTGTGTGAACAATGAAAACAGTGGTCACACAAAGGGCTTCTGATGAATATTTTTGATAAAAACTTCTTTCTTTTGTTTGCCTGAATGTTCAGGAGTGAAGGAAGTTCTCAACCATGCTCTCAGGTTCTCAGTCCTGATGATCTGGATGCCTTCTAGTTTCAGACATCCTCTTTGCTGGACTATGGGTGAAGTTTGGGCTATTTTCTGATATTCTTCCCAAGATCACATGTAACTCTGCTGACAACTGTTGCCTCAGAGCCTGTGGACAGGATCAGTATTTTAGAATCTGTTGCCTCAGAGCCTGTGGACAGGATCAGTATTTTAGAATATGTGGATTTTAAAGACTAACATAGAGACAGTCTCTAGCATCAATAAAAAGCTGCAGGGTCCTGAATGGTTTAATCCCCTCTTTCTCTGTGAACAGCTCTTGCTGCACACACAGATAGAGAACAACTGACCCTTTCTTGCTTAGCTTCTACTATTTGTGCCACCAGTTTCTAGGACCCAAATGTTTTGCTTGATCCAGAACAGTTCTTGGTGGCTTTGCATGGTTCCCACCTTTCTAGCCTTTTACTTTGGAGATCTTTTCTATACTGGATAGGGATGACAATGCTAGTGTCAAAGACCCTTGTGCCTGTTCCTGGAAGCTGCAGCTGGGCACGGCAGCAGACTTTGCAGAGGTCCACTTGCTGGAAATTTGCCTGTCTTTATATTGATTGGCTCTTTCACAGTTAATCAGGTTTTTACTGTGGATGGTTTTTCTCTTCTCTCACTTCAGATCCACATTGATACAAAAAGTGCCTCTCAGATGTTTGAGTTGATCAAGAAGAGATTGAAGCACACAGACGCCTATCCCTATTTGTTATCCATCCTCCAGCACTGCTTGCAGATGCCATGTGAGTACAGATTTACAGATTTCCAGAGCCAGGGGTATTGGAGAACTGGGAGAAATGCTGGTGTTCACAGATACCAGGGCACACACTGCCATTGTCTCCCATTCAGAACTTGGCTGTGGCTAAGGAACTTGATATCTTACACTGAAAAAATTTTTTGCAATACCTAGGGCAGCGGTTTGACCTCTCTGCACTTGTAAATAAAATTGAGTAGCTGAGACATTCCAGTTAGTCACTGACAGAGATTTTAATTATTTTAAATCAGAAGTTTTAAAAAAGAGTCCTTGTGCTATAGATCAGGGAATTTCCAGAAAGAGATAGCATTTGGAATATTAAAAAAAAGACACTGAAGATTTTTTTCTGGTGAAATATTACAGTACTGAAAGCTTTTCTGCCACTGGGAAATTCCACAGTAAGTCATCAGACTGCTATCTCATGGCAGTGCTTTAATGGAGAGCTCCCAAACACAAAGTGAAAAATAATAGTGGAATTTGCTTCCAAAGGAAGTGATAAGAATCTTCTTATTAACTGCAATAAAATAATTCAGTTATGCATCCAGAGTGTAACAGCAGGATCACTTAAGAACTACCTGCCTGGATCCTGTTAGGTATGAGGTGCTGGTCTTCCATGATTTCCGTCTGTATTTGAGCAGTCAAACCGAGTGGGAAACACGAGGGAGATGCACTGGGGTGTGTTTTTCAGCAAGCAATGTGACGTGTGGTATGTTCTCAGGCTCTCCTTAGATTCAGGTACAGCGATGCACAAATTTGGGCAATACTTTGTCTCAGTGTCCTCTTTGATATTACTCTTTAGAATAGAACTTGAGCTTTATGTATTGACTGGGATTTTTGGTAGCAGAAAGACCAAATCCTGTTAGGCCAGGGCAGGATTGTACTGGAGCAGTTTTAAAGAGCCTAAAGATCTAGGTATTGTAACTTTGAGAGTTGAGGTGGACTTCATGTTGCTCTGGCTCTTCTGTTTGGATATCCATGGGAACAGTACCTTTGGTTCACATTCTGTTCTTTATCTCTGCACTTTCCAGTCATGTTTGGATGAATTTTTCATGCCAGTTGAGTTTCACTGACCTGCAGATAACCAAGCATGCAGATAGAACATCTCATTGTTCCTACAGTGACCTCAACATCAAGCCCCAGAAAACACTGAGTGTTAGTTATCACAAAGGAATCCTTTTTATAGATGTTTAGTGTGCAATTTATAGCTAACCTGTCAGAAGGGTTGCATAGCCTGAATGTGCACATCAAGCACAAAGTTGCCTGTGCCTGCTATGAGCTGTCTCAGTATGCCAGGTGTTTGTAAATAAGCTGCTAGCAACTGTTCAGAGTTAGTCTTTGTGTTCTGTAATTCATCACACACAGGACTGAGATGAAAGGTGGGGAGGAAAGAATGCCAGTTTGTTGGCAGGTCTGAGCACTTTGGCATGGAATTGGAAGATCTCATGGGTTGGTCTTTTTTTCAATACAGATAAGAGGAATGGCGGAAACTTCCAGCAGTGGCAGCTGTTGGACAGAATACTCCAACAAATTGTTCTTCAGGATGAACGAGGAGATGATCCAGATATAGCTCCATTGGAAAACTTCAATGTCAAAAATATCATTAAAATGTAAGCTGCTTTATTATTGTTTATTTCTGTTATGCAGGTATAAGAATATGATCAGTATGTGGGTGCTTAAGAAATAAAATATCATATGTGAGGACTTCCTTATTTCAACTTACAGCTTCTCCTTGACCTGTTAAGTAGTTAAGTCTTCTAAGTAGTTTCCTTCTAATGACATCTTAGCTTGGCAGTATTTCCCTGCAAAGTCCTTGTATTTGACTTCTAGTAACTGTTATTCTGGTTAGAGGATCAGAAAAAATGCTCATGATTTTATAACAAGGCTTCCTCATGTGCCTTTTCTTTTTGAATTCAGGATGCTCATGAAAGCTTTCCTTGATAGTAAAAAGTTAAAATAATATCATATTTTCTATGTAGGTCCCATTCCTACTAATGAGCACATGGTTTAGAAAGATTCCAAATAGGGGAAAGCAGTCCCCACTTGGCACACAAAACCTCTTACCTCTTCATAAAATGTCTGTTTGCTCTCACCCACAGACTTGGTTGAGGGCATTACCATTATTTTTTCCCATAGGGTGCATCATTTGAGAAGTCTAGCTACATGAGCTGGCTCTCTTCTCAACTTCCCTGTTCTCAGTCCTTTTTTAGCCAAACTTTTGGATTCTTCATTTCATCCAACTGCCTCTGCAGGTAATTCATGGCCCATTACCCTTCCGAATTATCCACTGAAACGAACATTTATAGAACATAAGTCCTATATGAAACCAAATTCTCCTGTAGTAAAAATTTTACAGTTCCTTTTGTTATAGGTGTGAGCCAAAATCGAAACTGATTTCTTGTCATGGAAAAATACAGTGGTGTTGGATACCAGACTTCATTGTAGATTTCATGCCTGATCTTCCCTTTCTGCTTTCATAGCTACTCCTCATTCTGCATATCTAATCAATCCCCAGCATGCCCTGCATATTTTCTGTCAGTAATAGGAAATAGCTGTGCCAGTGTGAGATATGAGAATTGCCTTGTTACTGATGTATTACCCAATAAGAGAAGTGTTCTTCCTCCTTGTAAGAAAGAAAAAATAGAACTGCAGAGATTAGGAAAAAAAAAATGGCAACCTGATTTTATATTAAGGATGGGGTAATTTGTAACCCATAGCAGCTGTGATTATTTTAGTGATGACTTCTCTCTTTCAAAATAAGTAGACTTGGCACTTTGAGGGCATTACCTGAAGACAGGAATGTATCAGGAATTTCTTCCACAGCCATTCCTTTATCCCTTTTTATGACATTGAGTAAAAAGGCATCCTTTTCCTATTAGCTGTAGGCTAGGGAGCAGAATCTGGATCCAGAAGGACCACTGGCGTGATCCTGTATAAACTTGTACACTTACCAGGTTGCCTTTTGCTGATCACTTTGCAAAATGGCCACTTGCCTTTCAATCTGGGTAGCTCAGGAAAAGTTTAAATGATCTCATTTCCTCTTTCAGGCTGGTGAATGAAAATGAGGTCAAGCAGTGGAGGGATCAGGCAGAGAAGTTCCGGAAAGGTGAGTTCATCCTCTTTGCTTGCATAGGCAGAAACTGATCCCAGTTCATTCACAGAGCAGTGAGCAGCAGAGCTGGGCACAACTTTTCCTTTTGCAGACATTTTGTGTCATGGTGAACAGTTTATGTGTTTCACAGGATGGGGGTTCCTTCAGTCCTCACATGAAGTGATTTTACAGTCTAACTGAAACTTAAGCATTGCTGTCTTGATCACTGAAGGTCATTGTCAAGACAGTCAGGCTCTATTTTCTTTTTCTTGCTCTCATTTTACATCCCTGCTTGAGCTGACAGAAGTGTCAGCTTTATTTCAGCTTTATTAACCTACATCTCCCCAGGGACTGTTCATGAGCTTTGTTTCACCAGTCCCACTTGCATGTTCCCCCTAGACCATGCAGAGCTGATGAGCAGGCTAGAGAAGAAGGAGCGGGAATGTGAAACAAAGACCCAGGAGAAGGATGAAATGATGAAGACCCTGAACAAAATGAAGGACAAGCTGCAGAAGGAATCCCTGGAGCTGCGCCAGACCCGAGACCAGATGAATGATCTGGTGGCTCAGCTTAATGAGTTCTCGGTATGAGCCTGGGAGTCTTCCCCATCCTTGTTTAAAGGCTGCTAACTAGTGAATGATGAAAAAAAGCATGTTGTGCATGAAGCACATCTGTGGTCATAACAGAGAATACTTAGAAGCTGCTCAGCTTTTAGCTGAGACCAAAATCCCTGAGGTGGTGGTATAGAATGGTTCATGCATGGGCTTCTCCATTCCTTCTCCTCAGCCACGTTCCTTGCAGGAGCTGCTGAGGCACGTGTGTGCTCCTCCAGCCATAATTTTCACGTCTGAGTAGGGTGGCCCTGGTTATTATTTAGTGGAATAGAGAAAAATCTCCCTGATACAAAAGTATAGAAGAAACAGGATTCCTATCATGCTGCAAGAGCATCTGAACTATCTCAGGAAAAGTGACATTTGCAGATGCTCCTTCCTGTTTGGTGTTCCTTCTATCCCAGCAGTGTGTCTGAGCCACCAGAACTCAGCCGTGAGAAGTTAGATACTGCAGAAAGCCGATTCATTCCCTCCTCCCCTCTCCCACTTTACATTACTGAGGCCTAATGACAGGTATTCAGTGTTTCAAACCCTTAACTTTTAAACCCAGGAGTTCAAAAGTTCATAAGAGTGAACTTTTCTCTTTTTTCATACATAAGGAGAAAATAATACATTTTGGCTTCTTTTACTAGCTTTTTGTTTTTCTGAGCCATTTATGGTTCCTTTTTCAAGCTCTTCTCCACAGCTCCATGGGCTTGAAACTTTCTCTTAAATGAAAGCTGAGATTCCTCCCTTTATTGCATGGCTTTGAGTGCAGGAGGCTTTAAAGAAAACATCAAATATTTTGAGAGTCATAATAAAATCACATCAGCTGGCAACATGGAGTTACTGTGCCTTTTAAACTGTTTGCTTTCTTTTTCTCTGTTTTTTATTTTCCAGCAAGGGGGCAGCATTTCCTTCCCACCCCCACCACCCCCTCCTCCAGGTGGCCCATTAGCTTTGTCCTCTTCTCATATGTCTGAGAATTTGCCACCACTGCCACCTCCTCTGCCTTTCTCCAGCTGTCCCCCACCTCCTGCTCCACCACCTCCACCAGGAGGACCTCCTCCTCCACCAGGAGCACCACCTTTCTTCAGCATGGGAGTGCCACCCCCTTCCACAACCACCTTCAGCACCAGTGGCCCCAGTCTGAAGAAGAAATCTATCCCACAGCCTTCACATCCACTGAAATCCTTCAACTGGGCTAAGCTGAGTGAGGTAAGAAACTGCATTACTCAATTGATTTACTTTCTGAGTATACCCCGGTGTTGATTAATGCCATGAAATGCAAAGTGGCATAGAAACAAGTGGCCTTCTGTGGGCTGTGGTCAATAGGAGTCATTAATTGTATTTAGGGAGTCTCCCCAGTTCTCCATCATGCAGCACATCCCCTGTGATAGATTGAGCTGCATAGGTGTGGCCATGCAAATGGTCTGGTCAAGCAAAGCTGTAGTGGGGCTGAATACCTAAGTGAGAGCTGGACATCTCCAGGACTGGTGTGCCAGAGCTGCCCTCACTTGTACACCAGGGAAAAGGGTGACCAGAGGCAATGTGGGCAAAACATGGTGAGAGCCATCTGGAAAAACATCCAGCCACCTCTACTCTGGAAGGAGCCATCACCAAGGAGAGAAAGGTGTCCTGATTCTCCTCACTGTTTGCTCATGGCCATGAGGGAAGCTGCCTCTCTCCTTGAATGGTTATAACTCTGTCTGTAGGTGATAAAACTCCAGATTGGCAAAAACAAAACAACAAACCCCAGAGGACTTGGATTCTTCCTGTTGCACTCATTTTTCTTCTGACTTGGTTGTGTCTCCTTCTCCTTCACTTCTCTCTCATCCTTCTCTCTCTTTTTCCCTTATTCTTTTCCCTCCTCTTCTCTTTAGGTCTTAATTTTTTTAACTGATTTAGGAAAAAAAAAATGTCTGTGTTGAGTTTGGATTTCTGCCTAGAAACCCAGGTTCTCTTTTAGACTGAAACTCACCCAGGGCCCAACTCCGGCATTTGGAATGAGTGTCCAGGGACTTCTGGAATGCCACAAGAATTCTCTCTCCCCCTCTCCTCTTTTCTTTAAAATAAAGTGAAGTGAAATATTTGCTGCACCGTCTGTGCTTGTCTGTCAAGGCCACGTGGGGGGTGTGGGAGAGAATGTAAGGACGAGGATTTATTTTCCTTTGCAGAACATGGAACTTAGTGCTCCGAAGAAAAGAAATAATAACTAATACATGTATATATATGAATTTATATGAAAAAGAGAGGGTCACAGGTGTTTCTGTTTAGTGTACAGTAACTGTAGGCTTATCCTGCCCTCTGGATAAGAGTGAAGGCAGCTGTGCTAATAAAATTGAAGACCTGGGTGGTGAGATGGCTAAAAGACACTATTTTGAGGATGGCAAAATATTTGGGAAAAGGGGCATGAGAGGGTGGGGCCCTAATTTTGGAGTGTCTACCAGTGTTAGTGTTTTGAACCTGGTATGGTGTCTGCAAAAGGGCAGAGGTTGTGGTGTCAATGCAGGTGTCTCATGCTGTTACTTGGGTTGCACTGTATTATGGAATTATTTAATTTCACTGACTGCTGGAGAAGCTGATATGTTTTGGTCATCTTCCTCATTTATCCTAGATTTCCTGCTTTGGTATCTTTCTATTCACATGGATATGAATCTTGTGAGCACAAAGTCACAAGTAGGTTGGATGGGCTTTGTCATGCCTTTGGTTACCTTTGCTGCACTTCTGAACTGAGCTGTCAGAGTAGCCAGACTGGAATGAGTGAGGACTCAAAACAAGCACACTGTCTGGGAGCAGCACATCTTGAGTATTTGAGCCTGGGAAACTGAGGCTTGGAAGTGTGCACAGTATTTTTGTGGTTTGTGGTAGGGTTTAACTTCCAGTTCACAAGAATACAATTTTTCTTCACAAAAACATTTTGAGGAACAATACATGAAACACTGCAAGGTGAGGGAACACAGCATTGGAAACTGCTGTTCATAAAGTTAGGGATGCAAGTAGGTATTCAAATATTCATATCTTAGTTATCTCTGCATACTGTTTAGATCACCTCTCTCTAAGCAGTTAGTACAGAATCTCTCTCACTGAGGCAGCCCACAAGCGAGCAAACTCCTCTCTGTCCCTGCAGCCTGCCTCTAGGCAGTGAGGGAAAGCCAACAGAGGCCAACAGGAGTGTGGACAAGGCTGGCTGAGAGGGATTTGTCTGCAATATACTTTCTCAGTAGTGGAATCAAGGCTGTTCTCGAGGGCAGTTCATGTGACACCTTTTTTTTCCGATGCTGACTTTGTCTTTGGAAGAAAAGAACTGAGCTGCTGGGTATTGGGAGAAATATCAAATGCAGTCAGGCTCTTAGCAGTTGACAATAACAGATTGTCCACAGTTCCCATGGGCACCACAAGAAAAAGTTTGACTGGAAGGGATGTATGCTTCTAACAAGGAAACTCCAACAGCCCACTAATTTCCATTGAGAATTAAGGACTTTGTGCTAGTTTTGATGTAAGCTAATGACCAGTGGCAAAGACATTTGGATGCCTGCATGGTCTGAGTTCTGATGAAGCCCTTCCACACCACAGCTCCATTCATACAGCACTGTGACATTGTTTGTGAGTTCCATTCATACAGCACTACAGTAGTGCTGGTGCCAAGGATCTCTGTTTTTTAAGAAAAAGATATTGCAATATAACCACTGTAATATCCTGGAAAGATTCCGTTCTTTGTTTCTGGGCAGCAAAGCTCTCACTCTGAGTTTCACACAACACCAAAGGTCAATCAGAGACCAAACATTTATGGTTAATCCACGCAATGGACTGGTTTCAAGAAAATTGGAAGTGTGGGCTAATAGTTACCTATTTGATAAATATAAACATTGATTTGAAGTTCTCAGAATAAATCAAGTCAGCCTTCAACTGCTCTGCTTCTTATCTCATGTCTGGAGAAGCAGCTTCCCATCAAGTGTCCTGGTAATGACTCTCATCAGTGATGTCAGAGAGGCTTTCTTTAACCAGCCCTAAATAGACCTGACTGAAATAGTTTCATAAGAAAGGTATTTGTTCTATATGCCATATAGGAGTTTTTTAAAAAGCCCAAAACACACACACATAAAAACAAATCAAAACCACCAAATCAAAATTTCCAAAACGGTCAGTCACATAAACAGAAAATGTTCATTTTGACACTTATTTTTAAAAAAATGTTTCTATAATGTTATCAATGATTCTGATTTCTGGAACTTTTTTCCTAAAAACAGACTGAGGTTTATGGCATAAAATAATGGACTGCTGCTAGAGATTCAAAGTTAATGGAAAGAGTTTTCCAAAATTTCATTTTGAAGCTACCCATAATAGCTTCAATAGTGGTGGTGCCTAGGCCTACAATGTAATAAAATAGCTGACTTGATTAAAAAACAGGCAAAAAAATACAGCTTTTGCTTGAAGTGGATTTTTCTCACACTAAAGTAATGATCTAATAGTAAGATAAAAACTTAGAAAATGTGCTGTGTTCATATCACTTTTCAGATTCATAATGGAATTCTTAATTAAAACTTTAAGTTGCTTCCACTTTTCTGGCTAGTATTCTACAAATATTAACCTGCTAATAAGCAGGATTGCCTGTTGCAGTATCCACTGAGCACTCATCTTTTCCGTGGTTTCTCTGAATCTGCAGCTCAAACAGAGGTACTGTAGGTTCTCACTCATGCTGTGAAGTTACTGAGGCACGATGGACTTTGATGCCTTCCAGAATATCATTATTTATCTATCAGGGTAAATAAAATTATCCTTTAGGTGTAGCAGAGGACAGCTTGGTATGATTTGCAGTGCCATGAAACTCTGCTATTTTCTAGTGTCGTTAGGGCTGTCAGCAAGCTGGGATTCACTATAAAGGTGGAATGATGCAACTGCTACAGCGAGTGAATTGTTAAATGCAACATACCAAAAACTCAGCTTGATGGAGCAAATGCTTTGTCAATACTTTTTCTCATAATAAGATGTTTCCTGACCTGATACGTGTGACCATTCCATTAGACGATGCTGGGAAGTACAGTTCACAGGGTTTGGTTCTCTAAGTGGGCCAAAATTTTCCAAAGCACAGGAACCACAGATCGTGGAAGACTTGTAGAATGCATCAATGAATGAATAAACAAATAAATGACAATGGAGAGAAAAACATTACAGATAAAATGATTTCTCTTTTTCTTTTAGTTTCTTTTTTTTTTTCATTCTAGGGGAAGAGAAGGAAAAAAAAAAAGAAAAGAAGGAATAAAGGATTTGTTTTTAAATTGTTATTTAGGAGACCATAAATATTTTTATGGTGCTGAGGGAATAATTTATCATAGCAACCACATTATGAAGTCTGTTTCTCTTAAAATACTCTGTCTTCTCTGGCTGATGACAAGAAACTATCAGCCAGTTAATCCATAACTGTGTAAACTGTGTATGAAGAGTTCAGTCCAGGAAGTTATCTGGCAGCAACATTAAAATTTTCAAGGATGGAGATTATAGTAGAAATAGAAGGAACAGGCCATTGCAAATGTTAAATTGTTTATACCTCTGCCTGCCTTGATTTTTCTTTGACTGCATTAGCCCTAAAATTGGATTGCTTTGGTCAAAGTTCTGTTTGTACACACCATTGCAATGGATGCTGCTTTGGAATTTGTCTTTCTGCTACAAGTCACATACAAACCATCCTGTACAGAACCAGATTCAACCAAGCTCTTAAAATGAATCTGAATTGAAGTTGGAATTATTTTCATTGGGTTGTTTTCCTGGGAAAGCCGGGGGAGAACTACTCTCTGCAGTCCTTTTCTGAGTCCCAGACCTTCCTGTTTTGGCACCTTTGCAGTTCATTCAGACTAGACTATTCTGTAGGACTTTTTCACTGTTCTTGCCATTAGTGAGGAAACCTCACTCCCATGAGATTTTTGCAGCTGGACAGGTAGATGGGCAAGACTCATGAGGAGCTGTCTTGAGTCACATCCAGCCTCTGCCAAACACAGCATACAGCTTTTTGGGATCCTCAGGGCTCTATCCCCGTGATGACTCTGAGGACTCCTGTCAACCATTTCAGTGCTTGATTGGACAGTCTGAAACAGCGAGGCTCTCAGAGAACTGCTCTGCTGTTCAAATACATCCCTCAGGATTTATAATTCATGGTTTACAAAGCCAACCTGGAAATTGAATGAGAATGATCACTCTGCCTGGATGCTTCTGGCTAAGATTGGCAGTGGAGTTCAGGGCTAGGATAAAAAGAAAATTAATTTTGTCTCCTATTGCTTTGGCTGAGATGAGCCTCTCAGACTTGTTTGCCGTGTTACAGTCACATGTTCTTCCTGCTATGAAAGAGCCACGCTGATTGCAAGGGGTGATACAGTGATAGTGGTGAGCCTGCTCAGGGATGGGTGCTGCTCCCATCTAGGATATGCCCTCACTGTGAATAGCACTGCAGACACCCCTCCTTACCCTCTGGCACTCACAGGCTGCCTCTGGAGAAAGGGTGTTGGTTTTCCTCCACAGTGTCTGCCCTGCCAGGAATTTCCTCCAGAACACTTCACACTTTTATTTCCCCCTCATTTTATCCTCCTCAGTTTTTTTCCCTTGCTCCTTGAGCCTTGTGGCTTAGCACATTTCCCTCATTCCTTTTGATGACTCTGAATGGGAAGTAGAGCCTGTTCCTAATTAGTTCTGATAATGAAGTGCTAACACACTTTGCTGTGTAGGTACAAGTCAGATTCTTCAGAGCTGGAACCTGTGTGTGTGGTTTCATTGCTATTGCTTGTGGTCCCTGGCTTTCTCTGCATCACTGTCCAGCTGGCTCTTTATCTCCTGGGATTTGCTCAGGTCTTTTTTTTACAAGTCTTTTTGTCCATTTCTTATTTCTTTTAATCAGCATTTTCATTATTTTTGCAGTTAATAAAGTACAATAAATGCACATGTAGTAAACTAAATGAACTAAGAATAGTGGTGTCAGTGGTGTGATGAGCACCCAAAGCTTGTCCCACACAAATGCACCGTAAGCGTCAGTAGGAAGGAGAAGGTAGTTTGATCTTTGTGTCCTCTGCCAGAAAAGATATCTGTCCTGAGAATGTCAGCAGGACACCCAAGACCTTCACTGAGTATAGGATGATTGCCAGTTAGCTAATTTGTGTACTTGAGGAGCCTGTTTGTTCTGGGTTTGATGGGCAGCAAGTAGGAGTAGAAGTCTGTGCCAGTCTCCCTCCATGCTAATTATCTGCCAAACAGCTAGGATTCCTGGCATTAGGGATAATGTATCATCATGAGGGTTGTGAACATTTCCAGTTACTGGGAATGATGCTGTTTCAGGGATCTGGGTATAGTTTGTGTCTATCTGGCTTGACAAAGACCTCATGTAGACAAGGCAGTTCATGTAATAGGAAACAATTAGACTTCAAAGACTCAAAGGCTTAAAAGTAAAATAAAATAATAATTTAAACTACTTTCACAGGCAGACATAATGAAAGCCACACACCCTTTAGGCTTTACAAAAGATCCTGGAAAAATTTGCAACAGAGAAGATGTGTCTGGGGTTTGTCATGCATCAGTGCTTTTCCTAAGCTTTTTGCTCCTGATGGTAACACTCCTTTCAGCATGACCACAATCGTTGTGTTAGACAGATGGCCACTCTTGAAAGGAAATATGCTGTGGGATCACGGATAATACTTGAGATGTGGTCTGCTAGTCTTGGAATGTGTCTTTTCATTAGAGGCTTGCTATGATGAAAACTACAAAATAGTATTTTAAAACAAACAAAACCCAAACAAACAAAAAAACCAAACCAAAAACCAAAAATGAATCACTATTTTTTCTCCTCTGACTCTTGAAACAAAGTGTGTCCTCTAAAATGACAGCAGCAGTAGATAGCAGTGTGACCAGTAAGAAGAAAAGAAAATGATTTATCCAAATGGGATTGGATGTCCAAGCTAGACACTTTTGCTATCTAGTTAAAATATGTTCTTTCTTTTTAGGAGAGGATCCATGGCACAATCTGGAATGAGATTGATGATTTAAAGGCATTCAAGGTGCTGGATCTAGAAGATTTTGAAAAGATGTTCTCCGCATATCAGAGGCACCAGGTAGGAGTGAACTCTTCCATAACTTTTCTGTCTTGAATTTCTGGAGGAGAAATGAATACACAACAGTGGTCTGAGCCCTTGGCCACCTGCAGTCAGGCTGCATCACTTGATGCTCTGCCACTGTTCAGAAAATCTGAAGAGCAGAAGAAGTTGGGATGGCCACACGGGGCAGGGTCTAAACTTCTGGTATGGATATACTTCATACTCATGGGCAGCTTTCCGCACCTACCAACAGGTAATGCTCTAGTTAATGTCACTGGCCACTGACTTCTAAAAGCTGTGGACTGACTTCTAAAAGCTGTGGAGCTTTATATTTATATTTGCATGTCAAACTTCCTGTTTCTCCCATTCATCCAGAGAAAAAAGGTTGTACTTCCCTGAGTGCTGAGCAGGGTGACTGTATTAGCTGTCTTTCATTTTGTCTGTTTTTTCTTAAACAGCCAGCTGCCTGAAGTGGTTAGGTGACAGAAATGGTCTGAATTACAGATTATAGAACAAACAGCATACTTTAAAAGTGGCCATTTATTAGAATGTCTTTTTTCCCTCCTCTTTTTCTTGGAAAGCAAGTCACTTTCAACCTGTCTATCTCCACTGAATGAGATTTAGCAGCAGATGGATTGTACTTTCACTCCTTGAACTCCCCCAGCTTCCCTTTGCTTTTGGACTATTTTCAGTGTTTTATATGCTGCAGAACTGGATCATTACTCTGAAGTTTTAGGAAAAGACACAGACCCAACTGTCATAAACAACCTTTATGATTATTCCTTACAGTGATGATAGCTACTTCATTAACTGACTCAGTACCTTAAAATTAACAATCCAACCCCTTGTGTTTGGAATTTCCATCTTCTCCCTTCTCTCTTTTATTTTCTTTCTAATCCAATAAACATAATGAATAACTCTTCTTATTTATGAGCTCACAGCCACATGGATAAGCTGTGAAGAATGTGATATTAACTGTTGCATGATGAGATTTCATTTCTCATTCTGTTTCTGCAAGTAGCTGATACTGTTTCAGTGGGTCCCTTTCTCTTTCTGTAAATCACATTCCTTGAAAGAAGAACTTAGTTCCCAGAAGGGAAGAAAGGCACACAAAACTTCAGTGCTGTTAGAAGATTGGATTTAGACCCTGTCCCAAGAGCTTCTGTTCCAATGTTTCAGGTGCAAACCTTGCAGCTTCCTCACTAGGAATGACCTTGCAAAGCCTTGCTTCCTTTTGTCCCCAAAAACCAAAGCCAAAGCTGTCCTGGTCTCAGTTAGAATCATAATATTTATGACTATGTTACCAATCACTGGAAGGCAGCCTGAGCTATTCAGCCATAAACTAACCTGACCCTTACCCCTGCCTCCGTTGGTCTCCGAGCTGTACTCTTCCATCCTCATTAAACACACTTTATGACAGTGGCTCCAGACATTAGAGTAACACTTATGTAAGCTTCTTGTATTTTTGTGCAGTTAGACATCTTGCTGCCCTTACAGCTTTTGTTGAGGTTTTTACATTATTTTGTTGGGGTTTTTTTCTCCTTAAATATTTTGTTGTTACTTTACATGATACTTCTTCCTGTTTCATCCATACTTGCTTCAATGTGAACTCGATTCCAATCAACAAGTCCTCATCGATTTTCTTTTTTTTTTTTTAAAGATCAAGCAACCAAAATTACTTTTGAATTAAAAATTTATGAGAATTTTTTCAGTTCACATTTAGTCTTTTTTCCTCTTTTACTTTCGGAAATGTTCCACTCTGACCAAGTATGTGTTTTCTCTGGGTTTGTGACTTTTAAACTTCATCCAGGTTTGTGACTTTTAAACTTCATCCAAATGTCTGTAAAGAAAAATGTCAATGCAAAGCCATGCTCTTTTGCATCTGAAATGTTGAATGGGTAGAGATAAAGACTTTTCTTTCTTTGCTGTTATTAACATGACCTTCATGTTTTTTCCAGTTTCATTTACATTAAACAATTTTTCTGTTTTCAATTTTGTTAATGACAGAGGGTCTCTTCTCCTCTCTCAAGCCCAGTCTGTCCTTTTTGGTGGCTGTGAGGGAAAGCAAAATTGTCCACTGTACAGAATGCTGGACCAAGTATTCTTACACTTGTCTTTTGACCTTGCTCTAATCTTACTGTGTAATATTGACCTTTTGATTCAGTATAGCTGATGTTTTCCTGGAGTAATGAGTAAGTCATGAAATAGTTTGAGTCTGTCTTCCAGAAGTGCTGTACCGCCTCTTTGGTGGTTACTGAGCGCTTTCAAAATGCTTGGCTACAAGTTGTTAAAGGGTATAACGTGCCATTGAAACAAGTTGTTGCTTGTTATGCTTGTTAATACCCACAAACTGTGCCTGTGCATCAGGAGAGGAGAACTGACCCTCAAGTTATAACCTTGGCAGTTCTTTCAGTAAGGCTCTGGACTGGATTTATGAAGGTATTTAAGCATTATCCTCGTTAATATTTAAAGACCTAAAAGATTTATGCTTTGGAGACCAAATTTATTATTTTCATAAAAGACCTAGGGCTCTTAGTTCTGTGACATCTGCTGATTTAAAATATGCCAAGAGATGCTGAAATACCTTTGAACCATCTGGGCCAGTATTACTTGCTAAGCATTATATGCTCTTAGAAAATAGTGTGTGTCTAAATTCAGCTGCCTTGTTAAACTTGGTACCTTTCTTTGTGCTAATTTTTGGCATGTTTCCTTCTTCGTTATTTGCGACTGCTGCCTGCATAGGACCTGCTAACTAACCCCTCCTCCTGTAAGCAGGTGAGTATCATTGTCTGCTTCCTGGTCCTCTTGCCATGTGTGTGAAGGTGAAGTCCTGGACCATGCCATTGTGGGGTCACTGCTCATGCTGCTCTTTCATATGCCCTTGCACTCTGCTTTCTTAATGGGAAAGGTGGTACAGATAATTCTTTTAGCTGTACTATCTCTGTGATAGGAGGTAGTTCTTGTTCTTTCACTTGCTTATATCTCACTGCTGGTGTCTGTAGTCCCTTTTTTTATGATCCTCAGGAAAAAGGGACAAAGAAGAAAGTCAGTGTCAACTCTTCCTTAACCAAAGTAATACTCTCTTAAGAGGAGAACAAAAGGGTCTCTCAGGGAGCCTTTTCTCCCACTGTTGCTATTTCTGTTCTGTCTGCTTTGTTCAGTACTGAAGTCTTCAGATGCACTTGCTAGCCACAGACTTTCTGATAAAGGAAATATTTCTTTGCATAGAACTGGGCACTTTGGCAGAAGGATTTGTGCCATCTGAGGGGCAGAAGTGTTCCAAATGGACAGCTGAAACCCTCAGAAAATTCAGCAAAATATTAAAATGGTGTTTAGATAGAGATATTAGGTTACGTACATGTCTTTAAACTGGCTATATCTCAAGCAAAATTGTTGGCAATAATTTTGGTAAGAGTGATGCTATCAGGCAAGGATTGATCAGATATGATCATATGATCTCTGGTGGTTTCAGAAGAAATTAGTTCTCACCATGAGTGCTCAGGTATTTGGGAAGTCTGTTCACAACTTTTGCCACATGGGGGTGGCTAACGTGGCAGCATATCAAAACAAGTCAATATGGGAGATGTAGTTTTCTGAAGTATTGATAATTGCCAGAAGCTAGGGTGCTGCCATGGTAGGAGTCCTCAGCTAACCAAAATCAAATTGTATTTGAAGCAAGGCACCAGTGTGATGAACACAATCCATATGTATAGTTGTTTCAGCACTGAAATTTTAGTTGCATTTTGAGTTTGCAACTAAAATATGAAATCTGAAATATTCTTTGAGTACATTAACATAGTGTTATCCCAGATGAGACATCAGTAAAGGATGATGGCATAAAACTTAGTCATCTTGGCTGTCAGGTTGACACCAGCTCCAAGTGTTCTTGTGTTCAGGGCTTGGGTTCTCACACAAAAGCTAGTTGCCACTGCCCCTTTGCTCCTCTCTTTCTGTGTCTGAGAAAATATGGATAGTCCACATGCAATCTGTTTTCCTTGAATTAAGCTTGGAATCTGGCTTTGGTAAAACCTGAGGCTTCATCTGCTTTTGCTTACACATGACTCCAAGTAGCTATAAATACCTCTCTCCTCAATATGAGTTGAAGAGGATATATTTCTAGCTGAATCTAGGCCTTATGACCAGGGAGTGGGCCATGTCTGAATAGTTCAAGTTATTCATCTGTGTTCAACCCTGTGGGTTGGGGAATTGGAAATGGCATTATATCAATTCCTGCTGGATGGCTTTAAAGAAAGCTGGCTAAACCCCTGCCTCACATACATAGCCAAAGACTGAAACATTTTTTCCCTTGGGATGGATGCTTGTCACTATCCAGGTGTCCTTGTCTGCAAATATTAGCTAGTGAGGAACAATGAAGCTTTTAAACCAAGACCACAGACCAGCAAGTAGCTTTCTTCCTTTCAACAGCTCCCCATCTCCATATTCCCCTGTCTTCCTCCCCACAAACTGAGAAAACTTTAAAATCTCTGCATGCCAGATCATACTGGGGGCCTCCTCTTGTTGGTATTGTTAGATATTCTCTCAGAGATAGTAAACTTACCCAAAGCCAATTTTGCCTTTTTAGGAAACATCATTTGATTTATTGAGTAGCATTGCAATTGTATTTCTGCCAAGCTAGATGCTTTGGGCACATCTAGAAGAATTTACTAAGTGCATGTCTTCAACTGGTGCATTGTATCTGTTTAAAAATGTCACTTTCCATTGGTGGTGGCTCACTGCAACACTTTTGGAAGTGGCTGCATGAGTCCTTTCTATATCCAGGAGCAACACAGATTTGTGGTAGCTGACTGTAACAATAACTGAAATGACAACTAGCAGTATGAACCTATGATTTACACTGAACTCTCAAATGCTTGGATGTCAAAATATCTTTAGAGATTAGTCTTGCTGATGTAAGTAAGCCTTGAGTTGCAGAACCTTGAGTCCTGAATGTGAATTTTGGGAAGCGCCCATTCTGTGTGCTTGCCAGGATCTGACATGTTTCCCTGAGTTTCTGCTATTGGCCACTCCCAGGGTCAGGATGCTGGGGTAGATGGACCTTTTGATCTGACTCAGCATGCTTGCTGTTATATGCTAAAAAAGAAGTCATGTTGCTTATTTGATGGGTGCATTCAAAGCTCTATTATACTGATAAATCTCAAAATCTCAAGGCCTGACAATATGGATATGTCATGAAAAGCCATTTTATAAATAGTTCCTGCAGCAGTTAGCTGAGAAAATAAAATCTTGATGGCCAGACTGAGTTTGCAAATATTTTATCTCTGTGTGCTATGACAAATGTTCTGGACTGGATTTTCAAGTGCTTTACAGGTGATGAGTACGGCAGTGGGGTTATACAGACAACTTTGCAAAGGGGTGGTTTCTGAATGATTAAATGTATTCATTAGTTTTTAAAAGAGAAGATAGTTTAAATGTAGATTTTGACCATTTAGTAAGATATATTTAGTAAGATAAATGCCATCATGCCCTACTGTTTACATCTCTCATATAATATGGATTGGTCAGGTCCAATGGCAGCCATAAGACATAACAGAGGGGGTTTTATTGCTTGTGCTGCAGCCTTTCAAGAATGCTGTGTAACCCCTAGAGGAGGCATCTGCTGAAGGATATGCTGTGACACCAGTGATCTTCCTCATAATGTGCCTGATTCTCCTATCACGCCAATTTTTCACATTAACATAATGGAATTGTTGGTAGAGTGAGTCCAATAGGTCAGAATCAGGTCCAGTATTTGGCATCCAAAATGAGTTTATAGATGTTAATGAATTATTTCTGTTTGTCCAGTAACACAGGATCTACCCCCATGCTTTCTGCTTTTGTCTCCTTTTCTTATCATGTGGGTGGATTTTTCCAGGTTGGGATGGGTTTGTTCATTACACTGAGCTAGGTCTATCAGTCTTGAGTGAGCAACATAATACTGATTGTTTTCCCTCCCTTTTGAAATACATGCAGAAAGAGATGGGCTCAACAGAAGACCTCTACCTCTCCACACGAAAGGTGAAAGAGCTCTCTGTTATTGATGGCCGGAGGGCCCAGAATTGTGTCATTCTCCTTTCCAAGTAAGTGTGCTAAGCCTTAGCTCACAGGGTGTGCCATGATCAATGCAGAGGCAAGAGGGGATGAAATTAAACAAATGGATGTGTTTCTTTTCCCAACTAGACCTGCTGTTTAATGCCTGCAGAGCCTCAGATAAACCTCTCTTATGGTGTCATAAAAGGACGTTTCTCATACATGTTTTCTCACTTAATAAAAATATCCACACACACACACATTTTATGTGTCAAACAGGAGGGCATCAGCTTCTATCAGAAGACATCATCAGAAAGTGATCAGTACTCACTGGTAGATGAAAGCAGCTCTTTGGCAGTGCTTGCACTTCACTCTAAGTAATGTGTCCCCCATGTTCTATTTCTGTCATTTGTCTCTGTTCTGTGTGTTTCTTTCTAAATATTGCTCTGACCACCTCCCTGGAACAGAGCAGAACTGAGTGTGATGTTCATTTTGGACTTGTGGCGAGAACAGTGGCAAACACAGGCATTCATATTCAAGACCTGAGATGAGCTCAGCTGGTTAGAGCATGGTGGTAATAACATCAAGGTTGTGGTTTAAATGCCTGTATGGGCCATTTACTAAAGAGTTGGACTCAGTGATCCTTGTGGGTCCCTTCCAAATCAGAAGTCTTCTATTTGTAAATTATGTTTTTGAAGCCAAGAGTTACTCCTGTGTATTCCTGCAATGACTAATGCATTCAAATGCAGTGACATCAGGGCCCTTTTTTTTCATGCCTTTCTACCAACATAAGTGCTGCTTTGAGGTCTGTCACTATCAGATTTGTCAGACTCTGATCAAACTGAGAAAGTTGCCTTTCCTACCAGAGGAGGAGCAGCAAGACTGGAGACAAAACCTGACAAAACTGTGGCAGTACTGAACGGCAAAAGTGTCTCATTGGGCAGTGGAAAATATGGATTCATATGGATGGGAGGCTTGTCTGCTCTAGCAAGCTGATAGTTAGAGCAAGGTTGCAGCCAGACCACCAGGAATGGAGTGAGTTCTTTCCCTTGCTGAGTGAAACCTGTGGAGACTCTCATTATGCTACTTATGTGGCATCAGCCTGCATGTCAGCAGGACCCCCACTATCCAAACCTTCCCTGAGGAAAGGCTTACATTTCTCTCTCTGCAGCAGTTGCCAACACGTCTTTGCTGGTGTTGGCAGCTGGCTGAGGCTGGGGCAGAGGCATGGGGAGGCATAAGGGCACGAGGATTTTCATGCTGTTTGATGGACCTACTGAATGTGTCTGGGGTTCAGATTAACTCTGTAAGCAGGTGGAACATTTCCTGGAAGTGGTAACATCATGTCTTCAGTTGGCTGGGCTAAGGAGGATCCAGGAAGGTGGTCCATGACTTAGTATTGCACTAGATATTTTTCTGTAAAAATCTTCTGTCTCCAAAACAAAAGCAATTTGGACAGCAGTAATGCATGTTTTTCAACGTTCACCTCCTCTGGTGTGCAAGTCTGGGCAATCTTACCTGAGAAGAGTCATCTCCATACAGAAAGAGAAGGAGGACAGTTTCTGTGTTTTGTCTTTCTTTTTGCTGCCTCCAGCAGCAAGGTCATTGAAGCATGAACCCTGCACTTCAAGATCCATGGCATCTGTTCACTCCAGGTCTGCCATGAAGTTAGTGCAACTTGAACTGCTAGTCTGGACTCAAACCAGAGGTGAAAGCTGTGTTTTATGACTGTCAGAGTCTTCACTAGGAAATATCCTGCTCTTATTGTTAGAATGTCTAACATGGAGGATAGAGATTTGGCAATTGTGATGTCCCTATGGAGCCTGCAAGTTTGCACTGTGCTCTGTTAACTTTGCTGCTGTGGTATTGGAAACACCACCTGCCAGGCCTATCCCACTGGCTTAGATAATATAATGTTTGTAACAGATAGTGTTACACTCAGAATATCAGAAATATTGTTCAGGTTGGCCTAGGATTGGTATTCCTCCCCAAACTTCCCTTTTAAATGCAACCAGAAAAGCAAAAGTCTTTGGGAACTGATATAGCACCTTTACATTCTTGCCTCTTTTTTTGCAGTTTGCTGTTATATGGTTCTGATATTAAAGACAGGAATTGGGAGGAATGGCTTCAGACAACAGTTGAAAGGGCTTTATAACCCCTTTGCAGATTTTTTCCAACCCCATGTCTTCCTCCTTGAGGTTAGACCCTGAAGAGACACTCCCAGCCAAATCATCCCTGCACTGCTCTGCCCTGCTGCCATGCACTTGCTGCTCCTGCAGCACAGCTCATACATGTACATGGGGGTGTGCACTCACATGCAGTGAGAGGGGATTTAAAACTGAGGACAAACAAAAGGAGTTTCTGCAACCCGGAGCTGCAGCCCCAGATTTCAGGTTGCCACAGTATCTGCCAACAGCTGTTTCCAATTGACTTGTACGGTGCATATATCCCTGTAGTTTATTCCCCCTTTGTTTACACTAAACCATCATGTCCTTTAAAGTAAAATAGCTGCATGGGTTGGGTTTTCTTTCCCTCCCCTACCCAAATGTTTTTGTTTTACTAACACTGTGTTAGAAGGGGTCAGGCAGAGCTCATATTTCATATGGTCCAACAAGCCAAAACCTATCAAGAGTGAGAAATAGATGTCTCTTGCTTTCTTTTGCAGAGAGACTACCACATGGTAGGCTGAAAAAAGATGAAAATTGAATTGCTAGTTGATTTTTGCTGACATCTAACAAATTCATAAACCTTCTTCCCTGATCTCATCTTTACTTCCATAAAAAGATATCTCTTTCAACTACTCGATAGTAGCATCTTTCAGTTTTCCTGCAGAGAAAGGATTAAATTGTCCCTGTTTAATAGAGTCTGATGGATCTAAAACAAAGCTCTGTTCCATAGGGCATCTTCAAAGGCTTAAAAAGCATAAGATGAGTTTCTCTCACAGTACTTCTAGTAGGCCATAGTTCAACCAGGGCATGGAACCATCTGTTTGTATTCAGTTCAGGCAGCCACCAGCTTCAAATTTAGCTTTTTTAATGGTGTTTCAAACATGTAGTTACTTTTGTCACACTGGAAATCTGCTATCTCTCATGAATTTCCTGATGTCTTCAGTTTCCTCCAGGCTGGAGTTTTGTTGTCAGACTTGTGTGGTCTGGAAGAGTCATCCCAGATCCCTATGTTTCCTTGCTTTCACCTGGCAGCTGGAAATTTTTCTGACCTCTCTCACCACTATGGCTTCTCACTGCCTCCATTACTTAAGTAATTGATAATATTTTTGCTGCTCTGTTTTTGTAGTGTCATTTCTTTAAATGTTCTTTCAGAATATGCCCAGGATATATACTGCTCACTGTCTTGCTCTGTGAAATGGTCTGGAGAGATTCAGTTCTTTGAGACATCTTGCTTGGAAGAAGGCTGAACGTATACTTATGGAACTTCTTTGTGCACATTATTTTGCATGATGTCCAGTGAAATAATTATGTCAGTGTTCTTCTGAATAATGTGATGAGTTTGTTATTTCTGTGGCTCAGTGAGTTGGCAGTAACCTTCTCAAGAGGCTGGAAACTGTAGGCATGCTAGCAAAATGTCATAAGACCTGTAGTAGCTGAAGGCAGAATCTGACTACACAAGAATAGTTTTAAATGTGAATGTGACATTAGACAGATACTAGCAGGCAGGTTTATCAAATATTTGGCTTTATCAATTCAAACATCGTTTGAAGTAAGGGAGAATAAAAAAGGCTTGGGCAGAATTTCCAATGAGAATATGGAATACATGACTGTACCTCTTCAGTGCTTTTAAACTCTTTCAGTTGAGACATTAAGGGGGCAAGCTATTCAGCCAATGTCACTCTCTGTGTACCAGCTTTGCACTGTCCCAGTCCCTGTGTGCCTTTCAGCCATGGGACAATTCAGTGTTCACCTTTGTTTTAAGGTAAATTTGAAGCACTATGATATTCTGGAGTAGAGATCATATCTTGATAAAGAAAAAACTGATTGGACTCAGCATTCCTGTTCCTCAGTGTGCTGTATTGAAAAACACTGGGCAGTAACCAGTGCCTGCTGGGTTCCTGGAGAGATTTTTTGGGTTTAAATAAAGGTCCACAATAAATGGCTTTACCTGGTATGCTGAGTATGATACTCCACAGCAAACTGAACATGTTTGTCAGTGCCTGCATCTCCTATCTGAGATCACAACTAGGAACCTGAAGGTAGGGTTGCGATAAAAGATGAACCACTGCTTCACCAATGGTAATTTGGGGATTCCCATATTTGGTTCTGCTTTACTCTTCTTGGCTCAGAAAGATAATCATCCCCAGATCCTTCTTGGAAGGTAACTGAGAGTATTTGAATGCAAAGTTGCTTGGTTACTCATGAGCTTTTGCTGAAGGGGAACAAGAAAAGAAAAGCCAGTTTCTTTCTGTACTTGCCAGAATAGTTCCACAGTGATGTTCTGAAAAGGCACTGGTGGATTTTTTTTCCCCCAGCGTGTTGATATAATGGTGTAAGATGTACCTGGTAAAATGTCCCAGCTGTTGTCCCACAAAAGAGAAAGCACTGTTGTCTTCACTAATGAGATGAGTGGGCAGCTGGGATAAGGGGATGTGGGAAGAGTGGCTGCATCTGTCTGTCCTCTGGCTGAATGTGTAGTTAGACCAGCCTGCCTCCTGAATGCTGCTTCTGAGAGGAGGCCTTTACAGGTTAGTGACAATCAGTATTCCCAAAACGTAGATATTGAAAAACCTGCACTTTGGCACCTGTACAGAGCCTTAAGAGAGCTCAGGAGTTAGAGAAGGCTTCTGACTCAGTCGCAAAGTTTGGGAATGAATTAACTAGTAGCCTGTGTGAAATGACTTTGTGGAGATGGAGTATTCTGCAGTCACTAAAGCTAAGATTTGGGTGATCTGTACAAACTGGCCTTAGGATGTAGCTAAGTATCAATCAGTGCCTGTCACTGTCACAGCTGCTATGGTGTTCCCAGCAGATGCCAATATGACATTAGACAGCTAGTATCTGTCTAATGTCATATTGGCATCTGTTGGGAATACCATAGTTCAGCAGGAGGTATAAAATGTCTTTGATACATGATAATCAGTCCTCTTCTCCAAGGTGAAAAGAACAGTGGGTCTGTGATCCTTGTGGTATGGGAAATTAACACAGCTGAAAAACACCTCAATTTCTCTGTTAGTGGGTATGCTTCCTTCTCAAAAGCTAGGAAAGATCCAAGGAACAAGCCCATGATGTAACTAATTTTTTCCTTGGAGGGGGAGATGGTTAATGAGTGACAAGCATTTTGCTTTGATTCATGGGAGGGAGAAAGAGAGGGGGGAGGTTACTGTGAGTCAAATCAATGGGTATATTTAAGGAGAAAAAATGAGCAAGTGCTGGGTGTCTGTAAGGGAAGTTGATGTAAAACTGCAACATGTCTCCCAGGCATGTTCTGAGTCAGGCTGCCGGCGTTCTCCAAGGGGACGAAACAATAAACCACTTGATGTCTGCAAGTGAAGCTGGTGTTAAATCAGTCGAGGTGTCCTGGGGAGATTAGTGATGAATTACTCTGCAGAGTCAATAGAGATTATTTATGATGCCGGAGGGGATAGAGGGAGGCAGGCTAAGTACCATATCAGAAGTTATTTGGTACTTGTTGAGCTTTAACATTGCTTGAAGATGACTCAAGCAGTTGGACTTCCATATACTGCCACCAGATGTATGGGTGAGGGAAGAAGGAGGGAGCATTTTCAGTAAAGATCCTTTTCCTTCCTCATCTGGCCAGTGTCAGGCTCCTGTTGAACAAAAACAGGCAGTATCTGTGCTATGAGTGAATGTGCTGCAGCTGAGCAAAGGGGCACTGTATTTTGTTCTGGTCACATTTACTTCCTGTGTCGTGATTCCAGGATACGTGATTTCAAGAAGTGTAAGGCAGAGGGAATACAGCTTGAATTGTATGCTGTTCCAAATTGAGTTACCTCCAGCAGCTGGAGGAAGAGTGCCTGGATCTGCAAAGCTTGTAAGAAATCATTGCAGCTTTCCTATAGATACCAAAATGTAATTTCTGTAGTGTAAATTTTTGGGCCATAATTCCAGTTTAATTTTGCTCTCTCATATGAATTTTAGGCTCTGAGGGACACCTCTTTTCAGTTTTAAATGGAAAGATTTTACACATCTGCTTTAGGTTCTTCTTTAATCAGTTCACCTGCTTCTGTTTAAAAGCAGCACATCTGTTTCACATTACTGCTGGCCATCTTTAAGATCTGCTACATGGCTGGGCACGAGTTTTGAAAATACAAGAAGAATCACTTGATTAACAATTCTTTGGCTCCTTATTCAGACAGTTTTAAATGGGAAGATCTGTGTTTTGTGTCACTGTTGCTTTTGAAAGGCATCCTGTCCCAGAAGAAGAACAAACCCATTTTGGAAGAGTAAGATTGTTCTGCTGTAAATCCTTCTGTACTAGTAATTAGATTGGTAATAATCTAGGATGCACACCTGCAGGCACCATGACCCTGTTGCAGTCCTGTAAATGACCAAGTTAAACTGCTTCTGAGCAGGGGACTGGCAAGCTTTCTGCTTCTCTCTGCTGTGGGCTAAACCATTCAAACCAGATGTTTTTCTGCTGAGGGCTGGCGGGGCACAAAATCATCCAAGAAATCAAAGTGTTTGTATAACTCTCTGTCCTTGGGGCTCTCAATTATTTTTGAGCAGAAGATGTTTTCAAGTGTATTTAATGCTGATGAATGGCAGCAAACAGAAGAGCTTGGAATCCTTGGGCTTCTGGACAAAACAGCAAGATCAGTGGTAATATATGCAACATTGTTGTGTTGCTGTACCTCAAACCCGTTTATTTGGTCCTGTTTACTGCATCCCCAAACACACACAGAGGTACTTCCTCTGTGGTAATGGGTGGTCAGTGAGTAATTGCTCGAGTTACTTGCGTGGAAAACACATGTAAACTCACCCTCATTCTTTGTAAACTGTGAAAGTAGCAACAAAACCCCTCCACCCTGGTGATAATGGGTTGCTTTATTTCATTCCCTCTCACAAACTGTGTGCCTGTGTTACAAGTCTAATCTGCAGACTGCAGCTTCTGAAAAATGCAAAGGTGCTCTCTAAAGGAAAAATAATCAACAAAATGGAGCACTTTAAAAACTTCAGACACCGAATTGTTAGGGCATGTGTGTATGTATCTCCTAGGGACCAGGCACACAGCCACCAGTTTTAGCCCTTCTCTGGTCACAGTGTTTGATCACTTCAGAGTCACATAGCCATGGACATTACAATTCACTCTTTAAGCCAAGAGTAACCCTTACACTTTCCGATTGAGGCTGTAGAGCTTTATGCAGAACCTCATGTACTGAAGTTTGTTTTTTTTCATCCAGTGTCAAACTAATAGCCTGAAGTAAAAAGTTTCCAACCTTTCCATTGTAAAACTGTTAATCCCTATATCTCATTTGAACATGGCCCAATTATGAAGCTTTTCTGGATGTTCAGTTCTTTATCTTGCTTAGCTGGTATCAGTTTTCTCTCCTTGTGGAAAGACTGCATAATGCCCAGCTTGGAACACAATAAGAGAAATTAGTTCAGAGATGTAACACTTACAAGATTTCAAATGTCTCTTGATTCATATTTTATTTTCCAGCTGTTAGTTATATTGGGCAATATTAAAATATTTTAAGTGTCTTATATTTAGTAATATTTCCTGTCTGTAAAAAAAAAGCTTTTTCTTTTGCTTTTACCATGTTTTTCCAAAACTGTGATTCTATCCAAATGCTAATGGCAATATGAAATTTCAACATGGAACTTCTTAGCACTGAAGACTAAAACATTTTACTTCATGCATCAGCATGTCTCTTATTTATATTTGCATTTTCTCTTTCTACTGTTAATTAATTGATAGTAGAAAGTCCATGGTAACTGTAGACTTCACACTTCAAATATTTCTTTTTACACTCTTTCAGTCCCAAAACTGAGATTTTCTTGTGAATGGCTTTTCCTTTATGTTTCACTTCAGTATTTCCTACTGTCCTGAAATGACTGAGTATCATGGGTTGGGGTTGGTGCATTTCTTTGTTGCCATCTGCTCTGAGAACAACCAAGTTCATTTCAGGTATCCATCAAGCAACATCTTGGTAATGACAAATTTTGACGACTCCTGATCTCTCCCGAATTTCAAGTGGACCTTGAGACTTCTTTTCTTTATTGATTCTTGGTTCAGTTGTAGCTGATGACTCCTGCTCATTGTACACAGGAGTAGATGGTAAGGAGAGTGTGCTCTCTGTTACCTCAGATGCACAAGCAGTTTTCTTGCAAGAAAACTCTTTCTCAGTAAGGGAGTTTTCAGTCCCGTTATTTGTTACTCTGGGAGATGCTTTAATATTCACAAGTCAGGATGTTACATGAGCTCACAGACAGAAGTCACATGGGCATGAAGGGTTTTACTATAGCAAAAGAACTTAATAAGGGAGGCGTCTGGTATGGGGGAGCTTGGAAGTACTTTTGAGCTATGAGGACTTGATTGTTATTAATCACTGTCTGATTTTTGATGTGTGTTTGATTAGCTGAAGAGGATAAATTATCCATAAAACCTCTGTGTTTAGAACTGATTTATTCCTCTTTCTGAATATTCTAGAATAGCAACGTCACAGTAGAGTTTGCTGTGGTTGTTTCATGCCTGTTTGGTGCAGTGTTTCAGGCTTCCTACTTTGTGAATTGTCAGAGTCACTTAAGCTTTGCACTAATGGCACAATGGTGATACTTTTGAAAGGTTGAAGCTGTCTAATGAAGAAATCAGACAAGCAATCTTGAAGATGGATGAACAAGAAGACCTAGCAAAAGATATGCTTGAGCAGGTGAGAAAGATTAAAGTCGGGTATAACTTATTTTGAGGTCCTTCACTGCCTTTTCTCAAGTGGATTTGTGTACTGGCACTGCTGTTTTTCTGCAGATGAGAACTTGGCTCCATCATGTCAGTGGAGCTGCACAGAAGAGCATGAGAAAAGTATTTTTTCCAATGTTGTTGTGTATACCTCTGTCATGTAACCGTTTCTCTTCTTGGTACAAAATTTGCATGATTACAGGTGGTATGAGGTTTCTTTTTATGTCCTCTCTATTCCATAATTTTTCCCATCTCTACCTTTTCCTGCTGATTATTTATTATTGCTGTTGTTTTTCTTTCCTCTTTTCTTATTCTTCATCTCCCTTCTTTACCTGCCTTTTCTATTGGGAAGTGTCAGGAACCAGGCCATGTAGGTCAATGATTAGAGCCAGGACTAGAAGGGATCTCACAGGAACGTTAGAAGGGGAGCCAGGTACTTCCATCCCCAGCACCTGGTTGGCTATATAACTTTTGAGGAAAAAAACCCCACCATTACACCACAATTGCCCAATTTCCATTTATAGAAGGTGACAGATGATGCTTTGACCAAAGAAACATGTGATAGAGTTCCTTAGGAGTGTGCAAAACATTATAATTATGAACTGTCTCATAAATGTGATTCCTTCTTTCTGGGCAGTGAGTGTTTAATCATGAACCAAAAGCCTTTCCATTTTGGAAATTTATAGCCTACTTGTCATGTTATTTGAATGACCACAGCTGTTCCAGAAGTCACTGAAAGCTCCTGATGCACCACACCTTTGAATGTCACATATTTGCAGAGTGCAATAAAGTATTAGCAAGTGGTAAAGGGCAGAGTGCTTCATATGCCTTGTCATTGGGTTTTGTGGGTGTGAACTGAGGCTGTGTGCAGGGCAGTATTTGTAACCATACTAAAGCACAGCTACCACCAGTTCTGTCAAAAGTCTGTCCAAGCACAAGCTTTTAAGGTCAGCATATGAATAGCAGCCAGTGTCAGACACATATCCAGTTGTTTGGTTATTGTTTATTGTTTCAGCAGTGTAGGGCATACCCGAGAGAGATAGATGAGGCTTTGTGTGTACGATAGGCACGATGGGTACTTCACTGTGTTTGGGACACATCCTGCTCTTGTTTGCACCAATCTAAACTCCAAGCAGTGCTGTGGGAATCAAGTTCTCTCTGTACTTCCCCTTGGGTAAGTTGCAGTAGCACTTGGCCTTTAGGATTTTGAAATGGGAAATTCCCCATAGAATTAAAAATGAATCTTAATGGGGTCAGTGAAGGATAAAGACAGAACAGCAAGCAAAGGTTTAGAAGAGGTCAGTTTTGTAGACACAGCTGCACTTTTTTGAAGTTATGGTCACACGGCTGAGTCAATGTAATGCTTCCCAGTGGTAGCAGAGAAATCTGAGGGCTCTCACTACACCAGGGTTTGTTTATGCTCTTCTGTCCCCCTCTCATTTTCCTTGGATCTCACTTCTCAGTGTTTGGTTTGTGTCTCTCACTCTAGCTACTGAAGTTTGTTCCTGAAAAGAGCGATACTGACCTGTTGGAGGAGCACAAACACGAAATCGAGCGCATGGCCCGGGCGGATCGTTTCCTCTTCGAAATGAGCAGGTCTGTTTGGTACATTACAGGAGGGTGCACACAGGACTTCTTGGAAGCAGCTGTAATTGTTATTGAAAATGGATCATCTGGCACTGCGGGGAATGTGCAAGATTGAGGGCCAGCATTATACCCTGTGTTTGCCAGAAGCCTGTGAATGTTACAAATATTTCTATTCATGACACAAACTTTATTGACAAGAAGCACTCTCTGTGCATAAGGGTCTGTGCCCTGACAACAGGCAGAAATCTGCTTCCTCTGCCTAAATTTGTTCACAAAAAGGAATGCAGATACAAGTGTCAGATGTAGTGTAGCCAGGGGTCAGGATTTCATATAGATCCCTTTTTCTGTTAAGCTATCTCATCTCCTCATCCTCTGACTCTCTTTCTTGTTACAACTTTGCTACACCCCTGATAAGGATTAACATTTTGTTCTGCTAATGGAGGTGTAGCTGGCATCTCCTATGACTATATTTTGAATATAGAGGGGATTCTTCCAGCTCCTTTTCAGTTGAGAGCAAAACGTGACTTGAGGTCCACCATTTTCATAACGAGGTTGATTATGTAGTATCTGTTTGAACTGTGTCCATAATCCCATGCCTTGGCTGCATGGTACTGAACATCCAACCATTGGGTTATGTGGGGAGCATACTGGCCCTGGACTTAAAGAGTTCCAGTTAATTGTTGGCTTTCCTCTGCCCTGCATGCAGGATTGACCACTACCAGCAGCGGCTGCAAGCATTATTCTTTAAGAAGAAGTTTCCAGAGAGGCTGGCAGAAGCAAAACCAAAAGTGGAAGGTATGGTTAATAAAGCTTTTTCTAAGAGTTGGGTAGAGGGGTAGGGAAGGTCAAGAGAGGCTTGTCTTCATGCATGCTGTGTTTGTAGAGCCAGTGAGCCCAAGGTGTGTCGTATCCTAAGAAATAAGTTCTGTCTGACACTCTTCTTTCTCACCCACTGACTTAATAAAGTCTGTTCCATGATTGTTACACTGTAAATATGACCTGACAAATACGACAGCGTGCCATCAGGCTGTGCTGAGCTGCCAAAAACTTTCATAGCCTTTCTGTGCAGGTCCGCCCTCCCTTCTCACCCTCAAGTCCTTGCACCTTCCCTCTTTAGATGGCACTTGAATAGATACTTCAGGACACTAATGCTCTGGGAATGTGTAAACTAGAAGCAGGGGAGGTGTGTACCACATCCATGATTATTACAGAGTACAAGTGAGTGTATTCTACTCTACATTTTCAGAAGAGCTCAAGCCTTCCCTCTGTTCTCACTGGCTATGCTTTTAGAATGTGAGGTAACAGGAGAACAGCCTTGCTTCTATGTTGAAAGGAGCTTCCTTCAAGTTTGATGTAGTGCATTTTCCTTCCAGTTGTCCTCATTCTGGGTGCGTGTGGGTGCAGGAAGGACAGCACAGAGTTGCAGCAGTTGCTGTGCAAATGCTATTCAGGGTATTTCAAATTATGGTCCCCAGCATGCTAAAAACCACCACTGTGCAATAACTTGATCTTCTTTTTTCTCTCTCTTCAAGCCATTCTTCTGGCATCCAAAGAACTCATCCGAAGCAAGCGTTTGAGGCAACTCCTGGAGGTAGTTCTTGCCTTTGGGAATTACATGAACAAGGGCCAAAGGGGAAGCGCTTATGGCTTCAAAGTCTCCAGCCTGAACAAAATTGCGGACACCAAATCCAGCATAGACAGGTGGGGTGAAAGGCCATAAATACGTTGGTAACTGCGCTGCTGCATCTCTTAGCATAGTAGTGAAAATGGGTTTTTGTTTGGTTTTTGCTCTGTAGACAATTGGAAATCATGTCTTATTTGCCATTTAAGTAGTGCTTTTCACTCCTAAAGATTCTGCAGCAATTAAGATCAGCTATTAATACAGCAACTAAATTCTACTGTTTCTCTGGGTTGCGCACATCTGCTGTTGGAGTGTGTTTCTGCAACCTTATGCATAGATGACAAAATGTATTTCACAAAAACTGAAATAAGTTTAGGGAGGAGGAGGATTTCCATGGAATTTTCTCTTTCTACCAAAGTTTTATGGCCATGGTTTTGCAAAAATAGAAAACATGAAAAAAAATATTGAGCACAATTTTATGTCTCCTGTGAAACAGGGTGTGTATTTCTGAGGCAGGACTGTCACAAACATTATCTTTATGTATACCACTAATGAAACGGTAAGGCATAACTCAGAGAGACTGATCCTGGTTGTATCTAGGGCAGATAAGGAAAACAGCTGGTTTTGGAATGCGGAGTTTACTGTTCATTTACATGGACTGCAGGTCTCTATAGTCACTCTGTGTTTTGTTCCATATCCCTATACTGGTCCTGGAAATTGATCCAGCTGAGACTAGGTAGAGAATATGATTTCTCAACTAAGGTTTTCCTTGGAGAAAGGAAACTCCTTGGAGTAAGAACCTTGCAGGTTCCTTGAATTCAGTTTAGTTCCTTCAAGGAACTAAAATTCCTTGAATTTTAGGACCTGCTGAGACCATAGTTGTGGTTAAATTACTTCAGGCTGTGACAGAATGAATGATGGCAGTGAAATATTATAAGAAATTCATCCCTACCAAATAGAGTTTGAACTAACAGAGTACTGTTCTGACTACCAAAATGTCCTTTTCTGTGTTCCAAGGCTAACAGTTGTATAGCAAATGTTGAACTCTTTTTTGCCTTAATGTAGCTTGACCTAATTTTTCCATACATTAGATGTCCTGTGCAGATTCTGTTCCCTCACCAGTTCCCAGCTCCAAGGCTCCAGTCTGAGTGAAGCAATGGCCATCTGCTATCTTCCCTGTCAGTTAACCACATAACACCCACCCAAAGAAGCTGTTATGGCTGTCTGTTCTCTTTACAAGCAGAATTTCTTGTTTACTTTACAAATTTCTTTAAACCCTCTCCTTCATCCTTCATACAACTCAATTCCATCTGCTCCTACTTGGGCTGCCATTGGTTTTACATTAGTGAGCTTGACCCCTACACATAAGCTCAGCTGTTTCATTACTGCAGTAGTTTTTTTGCAACTTTTCCAATCTTCAAGAACTTTTTTCTCTTCTTAATCAACTCTGGGGTTTTTTTCCCCACATTGCCTCTGAGGACAGCTTGCTTCTCCCTTAAAAGTTAATGTCCCTTTAGTGCTATTAGTTGTTTATTCTCTGAAGTATCTGGTGACAAATATTATACAGTGTTATGCAATTTTCTTTTCTATTACACCATCTACACACATGGATGGAAGCATGCTGGTGTTCCCAGAATAAATTAGGATACATTATATTGCTTGAGGTTTTAGGAAGGATGGTTCATAAAGGACTAATCCATTTCAATCTTTTGCACTTTTCTTTCAGTAGCACAGCTGCTAACTGCTGACACATTGTTTATTTTGTTCAAACAAGCACATTTCCTACCCAAATATTTTTCACTGATTTGTCACAATCCTTTCACCATCCTTTCCTTCTCATGATCATCTTCCTTCTCATTTCTACCTTTTGGTTTTGTTTTGTTTTCTTTAGGAACATTACACTCTTGCACTACCTAATTATGATCTTTGAAAAGAATTATCCAGATATCCTAGATATCCAGTCTGAGTTGCAACATCTTCCAGAAGCAGCAAAAGTCAAGTAAGTCCATGCTATTTCTTCTCAGAGCTGGAGTTCCCAGTGATTTCTGTTAACTTAGTTGTCATAAATTTTTTTTAACTTCTGTCTTCCAAATCCGTGGCCAGCCTTAGAGTTGTAATGCCTTTGTTGTACATAACTGAATTGATAGCTTAACTTAGAATTTCCTGCATTTACTTTATTTCTGAATCAGACTTTCTAACTAGGCTGGCTGTTGCTTGTGATTCATCCACCATATTCTATGGTTGTTCATCTAAGTGTGCTATTTTTTCTGGGTAATTGCAGGTTTGTTTCTAAGATAGGGTCAGTTAGGCACAGAGGCTACAGTAAATCTTTTTCAGGAAAACTGTTCAAACTTTTGCACATATCAGTCTTGCACAGAAATATGGAAAGCATCATATTTTTGGTCCATTTCTGGAAGTGTTTGTGAAAAATGAATACAGAAGCCAGCCCCCAAAATACAAACTTTTTTTTTTCTCTTTCCAAAGCACTGCTCAAAAAATATTACACATAATATGTACCCACACATGATTCTTCATGTAAGGAACTAGTCCAGCTAATGAAAGACAAGTGAAAAATTAATGTATTTTCACACTTAAAAGTCATTCATTAAAGCATTAGTGGTGTTTTTGAGATGTTAGCTACTGCTCCCCAAAAATTTGGAGGGGATGCTTGCTGACTCACAAATAGGTACTCACTAGTTATCTGGAAATTAAAGACTTATTTTTCTCACGAGTCCTAGGAAAAAAAGAACTCACATTTATATATGATAAGTAGACATTCAGTGTAACATTTGTGTCTAGGGAAGCATGTATGAACATTAACAGTACATTTCTATGCTCAGTTACAGTGTAAGCTGGCCCAGACTACCATATGGTAGAAGTGCAGATGGAAAAAACAATGTTTGAACTGTGAGGGAGAAAAAAGGAATCACATGTAAATGTACTGCTAATGGGATTTAGTAGTTATGTGGTGTAAGAATCATATGTAGAGATAATCTGAGACTGCAGTGATGTGTGTGCTAAAGCTGTGCTCCTTGCTGGTGTGTCAGCTGATCTCTGCAAGCTGGCCGTGGGGCGTACGCTCCTGGCTGAAGGGTCGGGCACAGCTTGCAGGGCAGATGTTCTGAGGGCAGCTTCCCCTTTCCTTCCCAGGAAAATCCCAGTTTTCAGTGTGACCACAGGCAAGCAGGGTCTGCCTCCTTTTACATCTTACATACAAAAGTAGCACAGAGCATCAACAGATCCCCTTCCCCTCGTTCCGAGTCATCTGGCATGGCTGGTGCCAGAGGCCGGATCCGAGACGTGATGGGCCAGTGGTCTGTGCTGCTGCACAGTTCCTGTACCCCTGAGTAACACTGCTCTTTTTGTTTTATCTGCTCTGCCTCTGTCTCCTGTGCAGCCTGGTAGAGCTGGAGAAGGAAGTCAACAACATAAAGACTGGATTGAAAGCTGTTGAAACTGTAAGTATCTGAAGGTTTCCAAAGTGCCACACTTACAATATCTCTCTCAGAATCAGGGGCAGTATATATTTTATGATAAGATAAAGTGGGCTTTCTTTTTTCATTCCTTTCCATTCCATTCCAGAATGCATTAACCAAGAAAAAACAAATAAAAGCTTCTCATGTGGAGCTCCTGCTGATGATCTTAGCAGAGTTAAGGCTAATGAAAAGCTTGTTTGATCTCAACCTGGAAAGTAAAAGGACAGTTTGAAAAGTGGCATGGACTGAAAGAAGAAATAAAATTCATGCTCTTTCTTACTGAGGGATGGATGGCTGCTGAGCAAGTGTTTCACATGGCTCTTGGAGTAGTAGTAAGCAGGTAGTGCTCTGTTATATGCAACCCTATCTTCTACCCTAAGCACTCCTTGGGAAGGCAAAGGGAAGGATAGAAACCAGTTAAAAATGAAGCAGCTGAGCTGGCAAGCAAAGCAACCGTGGTGGAATTTTTCCTGCTACTAATGAAAGCTGATTGTTGGAAATTGCATTGGGTGATTTCTGTGCAAGGATTACCTGTTTACAAGGGACTAACACAGGACCCTCCAGTCCTTCTCATTCACCATGAGACCAGACAGTGATGAGTTCATTTTTCTTTCACATGACCTGAATTTGCTTTTGCCTCTGGGATAGAGGAAGGTATCTTTGTCCTGTCAGTGGCCCCCAGGCTGTCTGGCTGTTGCCAGCAGTTCATTGTGTAATCAACCAGTGATCCTCCTGTGAAGAAAAACCCCCAAACCTTCCCAAGCTTATTTCTGGATTGTTGGGGTAAGGGAGAATGCAGCAATGAGAAGAAATACTGCTCCATACATGGGGTACAGTGTTTGGGAATTAAAAGAACCTGTAAAGGGAAAGCTGACATGGAGTTCATGACATGAAGAGAGGCCCAGTTTTTGGCTGGGACAGACAATTCCCCCCCGTTGAAATGTGAGTTGCTAACTCTGTTTTCCTTTCTTTCATGAGATTATTTGTCCTTCTGTCTTGACAGCTGATTTTTCTTCTCTTTTCCATACATGGGTTCCATGGGCAACCTCTCCTTCCCATACAATCACCATCTTCCTGCCTCAGTCTTCTTCCTGCCATGTATTTTTCTTCTGAGGCTGCCAGCACCTCCCAGTCTGCTTGCTCAGTCCGTGGTTTTCTGGCATGTAAAAAGCAGCACTGTAGCAACAATAGACGATCGCTGTCAGGTGGAAGGGGAAGGAGGGGAAGGTGTGATTCTTGATTCTCGTCCAGTGTGTTCTCACCACAGCTTTGGCTCCAGTGACTGGTGTTTCTTCAAGGCCCCTTAAGAATAGAAAGCTAAAAATAGTTTCACAGTCAGATGTTCTTAAAGGTACTACGAACCATTTGGCTCCCTGGATTTGCAGTTCACTTCTATGTAAAAATAAGATGCATTCATTTTCAAGACATTCATACAGCTGTTGCCTTTGTGTAGAATGCTTCCAGAAGGACAGATAAGTAAGGGGAAGGAACTTTGTCAGCAGAGCCCTTCTCTCACACAGCAAGAAGGTCATAACCACCACTTGAGAAATTACTCCCATGGCTGAATCATTTCATTCCTCTTGAGAATCAGCAGCCCAGCCCACCAGGGCCAGGTCCAGCCTCTGTTGTGCTACTATGATTAGTAGAGACCATTTCCAGAAGATCAAGAGGAATTTATTTTTCTGTGGTGTCACTCTCTGGCTGATTATATAGTCATACTGGTTGCTTGTGTGGGTTTAAAGCTTTCTTGCATTTTGAGGTTATTATTCTGCAGGGAAGAACTGAATTTGAAATTGAAGAGCAGACCACCTAATCTTGATTTTCCTTTGAAAAACCCTGCTCTCAAGTAGCAGTCACAAATGCCATAGCTTTCAACAGAGAGTAAGATGACAGAATTGTTATACTCACCTGCCAGAGAAAGGGGGAAGGAGAGAGTGGAGCAACTTCCAGCTAAAATAAGATTCAAAATTAGAATGGAAGAGAGTGGCTGAAAAAAAAATATTCTTAGAAGCATGTGAAGTGATATTTCTTGTATTTGTAAGGTTCATTTAAACGTGATTGTAACAGACAAAGTTCACTGCAAAGTGATGTACTGAGCAGTGCTCCCAGGACTGTCCCTTGTGATCTGTTAGGAAACCAGGATAAGAGAATTTAATGCAAAGCAGGGGAAGTAGCACTTCTTTATTGTGGGCTTTCTTTGGCCATTTCCACATTGCCTTTGCCGCCCCTTTTCTCCTTTGTGGTCTTTCCATGTGCTGGTTGCATTCTTTTTTTTTCCAACTCACGCCAGACCAAAAGATATATTATGTCAGATTTTAGTTTGTTGATGGCCAAAGTAGTTCTTGGCATTCAGCAGCACTGTGTGGAGCAAATCCCAAGATGTTTCTCAGCATAGGTGCTTACCAACTTACCCATAGGTGCTTATAAGCCTACCCATTCAGCTCTATGAACTACTATTTTGATGAGCAGTTAACAGAGAGCACCCAACATGCATGGAGCTAGAGCTGCAGCCAGCACAAAAGTATTTTTTTCCAAAGGGAACAGAGGGTCAGATCGTAACTTGACCTGCTGCTTCATGCTGCTTTCCCTGCAGAGAAAGTCAGGCTTTATCATTCCCACTGATTATTCAGCTGAGAATAAAGATGAGGCCCAGATTACATTATCATTGTCCCCATGAGACTGTCAACAGCACACAAGCCAAGCACAGGCATGAGAGACATCCAATGTCACTATAAATTAGTCAGTTTGAGGAGCTCTGTAGCTCTCCCCATGTTTCAAGCATGATGATTAAAGTAAGGGAAGAGATAGCTATGGGTAATCTTGGCTTAAAACTAAAAAACTTGAACCAGAAAGAAAGAATTTTGCTATCATATTTTTTCTTTTGGTAGGTAGCAGACAAATAGATCATTGTTTCCTATGATTTTATGTAACCTTTTTACTTTTACCATAACTCTTCTTAGCACAATAGCCCCAGTTTCTAACTCTGTCACTTTTATGACGTCCAAGATAATGCTTAGGGTGCTAACAAATGTTGCACCTGGCATCTGTCTACTTGTCCTTCAGTGGAAGAACCAATTCTGATGTCTTTTTTGCTGTTCACCTGCTGCTTTTCAGAGAAATAAAGAGTGGATCTAGAACACATTTATGCAGCATTTCGATTGACCATGGGAAGAGACGATGGAACAAAACTCACTATTAAAAATCCTAAAGGCACTTACTGCACAAAGCTTTTTATCATTTGTCATATTGCATAGGGGGAAAAAGTGCAGCACTTCATGTAGTTGATGCTTAAATTATCAAGTTGCTTTAGAAACTTAGCATGTTGATGGCTTTCTTGGGAGTGGTTGTCATTTGAGGATAAATGAAACTGTAACCAGGACCTTCCTTCATCCCACCTTGACCTGCCCTCTCCCGCCTAAAAACTTCTGACTTAGTGAGAAAATGCTTTCTAAGTTAGAGCTCTGGATGCATGTGGGAGCAGAGCATGCTCTGCAGTGAGTGAAACAGATGGACTTCCCTGCTGCTTTCCTCATCACTGAGGAATCTTTGACACTTGCCTGTCTCTGTCTCTTCTCTTTCAGGAGCTGGATTATCAGAAGAGACGCATGCGAGAATCAGGGGACAGGTTTGTTCCTGTGATGAGTGATTTCATCACTGTGGCCAGTTTCAGCTTCTCAGAGTTAGAAGACCTTCTCAACGAGGCTAGAGACAAGGTAAGAATTCCTTTTGCAGTGATGAGAGTTTCATCAGCTCAGTCAAAAGCCTGAATTAAAATGGAAACAGTGATTTAAGGTGCTGGAACTGCTGTGAAAACTTAATAGAGACAGAAAATTGTTTATGCTGAAGTTTCTTATTTTTTCTAATGTGGTCTATATCCATTTAGAACATATTTTAGGATTAAAAGAAGGATCATGTTCTTACCCACTTCTTTCTAATCTTCCTTCACATTATTCTTGTGTGGCATAGAATTGCAGTGGCAGTATCCTGCACAACAGGATACCACACCTTGCCACAGTGTGGAAGGGAATGCCCTTTAAACCATTGCTGAGAAAGGGGTCCTTTGTTAGTGATGGCGACTTCACATCTTTTTACCTTCTCCTTCTGACTGCATTCCACTTTGCTCATTCATCTGGGGACCTCTGTGCTTTGTCTCTTTCCTTTAAAAATGTACCTGGTAGTTTGGTATCCTGGTTTCAGCTGGGATAGAGTTAATTTTCTTCTCAGCGGCTGGTACAGTGCTGCACCAGCTTGATCTTTTCCACTTCTCTGTTACTGGGTGTATTTCAGTACAAAGATAGAAATCCCAAACATGTGTGGTTTGTCTGAAGTTTTTGGTTTCTTCTTACACACCCAGAACCATGTGCATGTTTGTTCTTCAGGTGCTGCTGCAGTCATTTTGTCCTTTCACTGTCTGCACCTCCATTACCAATTGGTACACCTAAGGAGGTGCTTGTTCTTTGCTGATGGCTGGAATCTGGCAGTAATCCCTCTGTCTCTCAGTTGAATGAGGAAGAATTTATGTGAAAAGATCATAAGCGTATGAAAATGTTTAGAGAAGAGCAAGTTTTAAAGTAAATTATATGTAACGGCAAATCTGCCCTTGTTGGCTGGCATGTTAAAAGTGCTTGGCTATATGAAGAAAAAGGGTTATTTCTTTTGGATTGAATTGTTTCCACTCTGGTGTCAGTCCTTGTAGTGTTAAAGGACCTATTGCATTACTAATGAAAGCTGTGCTGTTGGATCAGAAGACCTTAGGCTTTGAAAATAGAGACTGAGGATCTTGACAGTAAGACTCCTCATTCATCCAGTTCCTCTGCAGTAGTGTTATTTTGTGATTCAAAAGCATTTCCTCGCTGTGGAGATTAACTTGGTGATAGTGACTTGCAGCTGCAAATGCCAGAGCCACTAGCTGTCAGTGAGGGCTGCCCTGGCAAGCACCAGTGGGGCAGTAGCTATTGCAACACTCAGAGGGCAAAGCTGGGCAGTACAACACCACAGAAAACATTCTGGGGAGAATAACATGACTAATGTTTCATAGTATCATAGAATGGTTTGGATTGGAAGGGACCTTAAGGAAAGATCATCTAGTTCCAACATCCTCCCCCCAGCCATGGGCAGGGACACTTCCTACTTGATTGGGTTGCTCAGAGCCCCCTCCACCCTGGCCTTGAACACTTCAATTTTTCATTGCTGTCATGTTGCTTGAGAAAATTCAAACTACTTTCAGTATAATAATGTTCACACTGGCTATCTAAGCACAAAAAAACCCTTTACTTTCTGTGACCCCACTAAATTTACTGAGAAAAACTTGGTTTTCTATGGTCTGGGGGTTTTGTATTATGACTGGGTAAATTTTTCAACCTCATTATAGTTAGGCACACATTTCTGGAAAGATGCTCTGTCCGTGGCTTAGACTGCACACTTTTGGTTTGGTGTTAAAGATGGTGGTGCTCCTTTCTTTTTGGCACACCAGGACAAAAACCCAATGCAGATTCTTTATAAGTTCAGTTGTGGGTTAAAAACCAGCAAGTGGTACATGTTCAGCACAGCAATGCAAGTTTCCTTGATCAGACACTTTCAGGAAAAATGCCATTCTTTTGCTTTAAAAATAACCAGAGAAACTCCCTGCAGACAGAGCAGTATGTCTGGAAGTTGTTGTATGCTTTTTTAGACATAGCCAACATAAAGCACTCAACATAAAGAGATGTTTTATTTTAATGACTATAACATGCTTAGGAAACGTTACTCTACCTTCTCCTCACACACCCTTGCTATGTTTGAACACACACCATTCCAACTTTCGCTCAGCCTATGGCTTTGGTTCTTCCACTGGCAAAAAGCTGCCTTTGGACTCCAGAAAGGGAACTGTCTGTCCTTACCAGTGTTGAGCTATTTCTCGTGTTTGCTTCATATTATTTTGGCCCTCTCTTCTTCCTCTTTTTCCTCTTTTCTTTCTTAAAAAAGGAAAAAAAAAAAAGGAAAAAGCTGGAAATTTTCAACAAACCAGATGTGCTTTGCAAAGCTTATAACATCTTCCAACCTCAATGGGCTCTCTGTGCTTGTTGAATCACAAGCTTTTTTCTTACCATGGAAACATAATGGAACTAGCCAATTAAAGGAAGAGAAGGACCAAGACATCTGATTATCCTGTTCTTTTTTTGATTTCTCAAAGCAAAGAAAATTGAGCAAAAAAGGTAGTGGGGCAGGGAAGAATTTGAACAATATCCAAATGAACCTAGGAAGAGCTGGTCTGACTCACAGATTTATTAATAATAATGAAGCCCTAGTTTTAACAGCTGGAGTTGGATATCCTAAATTTAGATGTGGTTAATTGATTACCATGAGTTAATCAGAGCCATGTTTCCTCAGCTGGGATTTAAAACAATATGACTTATCTTTTCAAACCGGGGAAGTTTTATATTTTTTAAAACTTTTTCAATATTAGCAAAATTAATTTCTTTAGTGATGGAAACAATCCATTACCAAGGTGTAGTGCTGACCTTCTCAGCAGACAATATTTTTCACAATCCCATGCAGTACCTTTTTGGCCCTTTTGCTTGAATAGAACCATTCAAAGTCAGTGGCTGTGGGGAGGAAGTGATATTTTAAATTTAAAGGGTCAGGTTGTCAGATGCAGGCATCCATGTTTGCAGAGGAACCTTGTAGCTGTACTTATCTTCATGCAGTAAACAGATGGCTCGGTTAAGAACTGATTGAAAACTTAGACCAGCTCTCTAAACAGGCTTTCTAGCACAGCTGGTTCTTGTTCTTTTTGTGTTTTTCTCACTTTCAATACCACTTTATAAGGGAGTATATAGATTAGATCAAGGGATAATGTTTTCTGCCATTTCCTATAAACTGGAAGGTGGGGGCAGGAGAAAGTGAAACTCTGCCCTGGAATCCTTCACCAGTTTTTATGTGTTGGAACATATGAAAAATTGATTTTTTTTTTTTTAACCTAAGAAAGAAGAGGTTGAATTTTATTCATGAAAAATTTTTCTCTGTTTCCTGTGGGAAAGCAATGAAAATGCCCAAGCAGAGGAAGAGTAACCTCCTATGGTATGAATTTTATTTTTCTACTTGAAAAAGGTGACATTTGTCCTATATGAATCTTTACTATGTACTTAAATATTGACAGGTATGAACTTAGATCACTAGACTTCCTCAGAATTTGCTTTGTGCTTGGTTTATAACAAACCTGTTTTTAAGACACTTTGGATCTTGTTAGGAGTACAAAGTCTGCTTGGTCAGATATTGCCATGCCTGTGCTAAATGTCAAACTTAAGCCTCTCTATAGAGATACTGTGGAGACTTCTGCCTGGGCAAGGTGGATAGGAAAAGTGTCTATTTCCTGTCTTTCTGATGACAGTTCCTCTCAAGCAAGGTGTGATGGAGAAAGGAGTTCAGAATCTGCACATACATTTAATAAGCTTAGCACCTACAGTAACTGCTTTGAAGAACAGAAAGGCAGTGAAAGCTTGCTGAGTAAAAACCATTTAAGAAAATAATCATGAATGGCAGAATGCTGTGAAGCACAAAGAAATGCTATAGTTCAAGTGCTAGTTATAGGCTGTGCACTTCAATTATGTATTTTGGGGACTGGTGTTTTCTGTGAGCCCCTGGGGAAATGAATAAGGAATGTATCAGGACAGAGACTGAGAAAGATGAAGTATTCTACAAAAGACACCATCAGCCATTTGGTAAATAAATCACACAGCTCTTGTACAGTAACTTAGAACTTCAGATGCTGCAGTGCAAGTTGGCATCTTACACATGAGAGAAGTTTAAAGCACCTGTAGCTCAATGTAACTGTTAAACTTCTGGGAGAATCCTTTAAGAGCATTTGGGCACAAGAAGACCTAGGCCCAGCCCTGCCTGAAATTGGCAGGCCTCTTTCCATTAACTGGTCTGAATTTGTCCCATAAAGAGAAAAGGCATTTATTTGACCTGCCTCAGTACTGAATTGGTGTCTTCATAAGAGCACACTCAAGAGTACTTGTCTGAGGAATACAGTTCATGTTCCATGGCTGCATGGTATAATTCAGTTGTGTATTGGCTCTTCCCACAACAGCAGACAGCACAGACAGCAGGAAATTTTTATCATGGCTGTTTTTCCTTCTCCTCATAGAGCCCCATTCCTGCCGTTTCCAGAGGTCTTCTGCCACTGTTTAACATTTCATTGGCAAGCACAGCAGAGTTTGTGTGTGCTGCTGTCCCGCTTTCCCTCTCCTTGCTAAAATGGCTTTTTAAAATAAACAATTGTCTAAACGATTTGCTTTGGCAAGAGGATAAATTCAGTGGAAAGTTTGGCAGAGGAAGCAGAACTGGCACTGAGCTCATGGACCTGTTGTATCATGGAGCTTGGGGGCCCTTATGGTGCAGAAATTAATTTTTTAATAAAAAAAGATATACCATTCTGTGTTACAGTGGAAAACCTGCTGAAACAGAGTTTTCCATTTTGCTTTTGCCCTTGTCATCTGTCCCCAAATGACTTCAGGAATAAGCAAGTTTCAGCCCTTGTTCCACGATATTAGAGCACATGGCAAAATTCTGGGAAGCATTTTTCATGCATGAGGACTTAGCTACAGATTTCACAACTGTGCACAAGAGCTGGTGTTGTTTGGCAGGGAATCTGGACATGGAACAGTCAAGTGATCTGTACACGGTGACACAAATCCCATGACAGAGAGCAAAGGAGAGGGCTGTGATCCAGAGCACCTTCCTCTGTGCCACTCTGCCTCTTAGTGCCCTGAGTGAGGCAGGCAGTGTGATTTTAGCCACTGTGGGCAGGTAGAAGCCTGGGCTTTATGACAGCTTTATGGAGGCTGTCTGTAGCACTGCCCCTCATCCCAGCACTGGTGTTTTGGAAAAGCACATGTGGTCACAGAACCAGAATTGCAGAGAAGTAGAAGTAATAAAGCTAGAGGGGTCTGTTGTAGTTTAAACAGTGAAAAGACAGCATGTGTCCCTTTACAATAGTGCATTACATTAGTGCAGTTGTTGTACAGATGTGAACTGCTTTTGCCATTTGCTATATCAGATCAGTGGGGCGACACTTTCTGTTCAGTAACCAGTGGAGAACACAAGGCTCAGAAAGGAAGCATGAATTCCCAAGCCACATCATGGGCAGAGCTGGCAGAAGAAGTTGGATCTCCTGACTTGCCTTCCTCTGCTCAGTCAGCTTTTTTTCCAGAGAGGGTAGAGAAAGAAGGAGAGTGTTTATTTCAGTGAAGTCCAGATTTTTCCTTTTGTAGTTATTTTAGGTCATCCAGCTCACAGAGTTTTTGCTTTTTGTCTTTCACTGCTTTACAGTAAGTGATTGTGACCTCCTAAGCTCTGTGTTACAGGGCACCAAAGACAGGCTGTTCTCAGCCTCCTTGCTGCTGCTTAGAGACTGCAACACCTTAGACTCATGAGTGTGTCTGGAAGGCTCCCAGGCTGCTGAGACTTTCCAGCACAGCAACACTGTTCCTCCTCGGGGAGGCAGTGGTAAAAGCTCGTCTTGCCAGCATGACACGAACTAGCTGGTCCTAGTAGTTGGGTGACAGGCCTCGTGCAAAACATTTGCAGACAACACCACCCTCTAAAGGAGACTTCCATGTATGTAGGATTCAAGAGCCCCAGGCAAGGAACCTCTGCCTTTTCAACCTCCAGCTTCCTTCAGTGACTAGGAAATCCCTGTGGACATTCATGGACTCAGCCAGCTCATTTCTGTGGCCCTCTCACTCTGCTTTTGAGCACAGGAGGAGCATGGGATGGAGGAGTGCATTGCAAGGTGCAACAGCCATCTCCTGTGAGCTGCCCCTGGCTCCAGGCTGTGCAGCAGTTGGACAAGCCTTCCTTCTAGCTGGCAGCTCTAGTCACTGCTCCTAATTTATGCTTTACTTTCAATTTTCACAGGAGTTAATGACAAATTAGGTGGGAAGAGATTCCAGGTAGCACATTCCCTGTGAGCAATGAGCTTCAGGTCCTCTGTGTGTTCAAGCAGTGGTGGCAATGCCTGTGCTGAAGTCTTTCTCTGGCACTTTTCTGCTTCCCTGGCTGATTGTCACACTGAAGCAAGCAAGATGAGAAAATAGAGCATATGGAGATGCTTTATCTCCTTCTGTGGTATTTACAGCCTGTATGCTCTCTGCCAAAGAGCTGGTGCTGGTTCAGTGTGGGTTACTGTAGACTGCTGCACTTCCCTAATATTCAAAAAGCTTATGTGTGTATCATATACAGATAAAATTACAGAGAGGAGTGGGGAGAGGGTGTAGGTGTGCATACTTTGGGTATGTCTTCAGAGGCTTCAGAGAAAAGGAGTTAAACAGAGAAGTAATCTGTTGCTGTTTCTATGTGGTGTTTCCTTCAACTCCTGCCATGTTTGGTAGCTCAAAGCAATTTGCGTTTCTTCCAGCACTTTTTTCCAAGATTCTTTGGGTTTCTTTGTTTGTTTCTGGCTGAGAACACAGCCTTTTTAAAGAAAGAAAAAAGAATCTATTGCTTCAAACTGCTTTGTGGGCCTGGCAGGGATAGCAGAGAAGGGGAGATGCTGAATCTCTCAGGCTGTGCCAGAAGGAAGTTGCTTTCTTTGGAGATTTCTTCCCCCTGCAGCTGACTGGGAGACATTGTTTATGCTTTACCTGGTACAGGGCCAGAGGGGTTTATAAGACCTGCTTCCAAACTCATTTTGTGCTGGGATCAGAGCCTGAACTGTTCTTACTGTCTTTTCCATTCTGCAAGAGCACTCACATAAGGAAAGGGAAAATGGACTGTGTTAGTATGGACTGAAAACATGCATCAGAAAGCTTGAGGACAGTCCATAGCCTGGCTTGGTAAATATTGAGGTTTGTAAGGATGCTCTGCTGCTCTGTGGTTGTGTGCTGAAGTGCAAGCAGGGAATGCTAGGGAAGCTGTGCCTCAGGGCACAAGTTGTGTCAGGAGTGTGTTCCTGGGACTGCCTGCTGCAGCGCTGAGGAGTGTGAGGGAGGGTGCCTGGGCAGTGGATGGATGTGTGTCCTTACACAGCACTTACTGTCCGTGTGTATGTGCTGCTGACAGACTGTATGTGCTTGCATTTGAGCGCATTTTGGTGAGCAGTGAGACCTGCTTGGGAGTGTGAGAGTGCAAAGGATAGAGTACAACTACTGCAGGACTGATGTCCAAGACCCAGGGGTTGCTGTGAATTTACCATATCCCCATCAGGACTGCCCTGTGACTGAAGTCCTGCCAGTTGGCTGCCTCCATATGTGTCCTGCAGCCTCAACATTTGCCTTTTAAAATAAAAACCACTTGTGATGTATTCCCTCTCTTTTAAGTCTGCTTGGGAGCCCTGGATGTTTTCCTTGCCCCTCTTTCATGCCTTGTCTGTCCATAGTCTCCTCTCTCCCGGGTAACACCCTGACTCAGAGGATTCCAGAGAGATGGATGACATGGCAGGAGGTTTCTGAGAGGACAGACTGTAGCTTTATTGCAAAGAACATTTACCTCCAGGCATTTTAAAAGTGGATTTTAAGGGAAGATGGAAGGGAAAAGTATGGACCTAAACTACTTGTTTCCCCAGCTAGCTCACTGTCTTCCATGCCCTGGCTGTCCTGCAGCTGCAGCCAAGATGTGACCACAGTGTCATCCTCTGAAATTACTCTGTTGCCCTCAGGAATTAAGATCACTTTTTGTATCAGTGGACAGGGCTCTCCAGTACTATTTCTGCTTGTTACCCAAAGGATATCCAGGAGACTCTTCAGGGATGGAGGCACCTGCCTTAAGGAGAAGCACTTCTGTTGCTGGGGGTAGTTTCTACTCTTGCCACATGAATGCTCAGAGGGTATTGAATTACTTGGTGTGGTTACTCATAAGCTATCCTTGCTGTCTTCACCAAATTGCCTCCCTAATTATGGCTCTTGTATTTTCTGCCCCCTTGACAGTACGCCAAGGCACTGAAGCATTTTGGAGAGACCGAGGGCAAGATGCAGCCAGATGAATTTTTTGGCATCTTCGACACTTTCTTACAGTCATTTGCAGAGGCCAAGCAAGATCTGGAGAACATGAGGAAGAAAAAGGAAGAGGAGGAGCGCAGGGCACGCATGGAGGCCATGGTGAGGATCTGGGCACAGGAAGATGCTTCCTTCCTTCACCTTTTCATGCCTTGAGAGAAATTCCAGTGCTCACGTCCTGTCACTGTTTTATGTTCTTCTTCCTGACACCTCTCTTTGGCATCATTCTGTTCTTATAGATGACATTTTCCCTGCTGTGTGTTTTGTCAGATCTCAAGGATGTACTGTTTGACTCCCAAATTACCTCCTTTTGGATTCAGATACCAAATCTAGCCCAGGCATTTTTGCCCTGGCACTTTGCAGGGTGGGGTTACCACCACCCCATGCCAGACTATCCTGCTTTTGGGCAGCAAGCAGAGAAGCCAGATTTCCTTCAGTCCTGCCAAGCTGGTCAGCTTCCAGTCAGACTCCATCATCATCTGCTGTGTGCCTGTCATCTGGCAGTGCACAGTGACACAGCAAATGCCCTGGCACCTGCTGCAGCCCCCACACTGGCAGTATTTGTCTCTGGCCAGCCTTAATGCCTTCATTCATTACTGGGGCCGTGTCTGGCCTTGACGTGGCAGGGGGAGCTTTCTGTGGGTTTTGCTGCTGGGAGACAGACGTGTGTGTCCCCAGGGGTTCGTGTGAACCAGCTTCCCCCTCTAACCCCAGCCTCTGTGCTGCCTGAGAACACAGTCCCTCGCCTCCTTCCCCCCTGCTGCCGCCTTAGCCCTTGCTGCTGCCATGGCCCCAGGCCGCGCTGCGGGGAGGTGCTGATTTAAATGTTTGCTGAGCCAAAAGCAGTGGGTTTTGCCTTTCAGAAGAGGAGAGAGGTAAAACACCGGGATTCCAGTAGCCTTACTGTTGGATGCAGGGATAAAATGCCAGGACATAGGCACAAGTTTCCTCTCAGCCAGCCTGGAACGTTCAGGGCCCACTGTTAAAGCACTGTAGGATGGTTTCATAGGCCTAATACGCTGTGAGGGAGGCCTTATGGAAAGAGTCTTCCTGCAATGTGGGGCTAGCATTTACAGCGTGAGTGACCTGCTTCCCAGTAGCCACTACCATCTCTTGCCAGTGCTACTGATTCTGGAGCTGAGCAGTGGAAAGAGAGAGCTGAGCTGGCACTGTCCTGCTGTAAAATTAGTGGAAAACAGCAGCAGCATGGAGAGATCCCGTGTGTCCTCTTGCTGCAGGCCAATTGTGCTTTGTGAGGCAGACGTGTGCTGCTACTCATTCCTCATTTCTCCTGCTTTCTTCTCACCTGTGTAGAAGAGAAGCCCAGCATGGCCTCTTGTTGCTCTTGGCACAGGTGATAGCCTTGTGGATAAGCTCCTACTCTTTTTTTCCCCTAATCTGTGCTGATGCATTTTAGCTACTTCTTAGCAGTGTACCTAGTGATCTGGCATCTTGATCAGCTAATCCTAAAACTCTGTGTCCTTCTCCACAGCTAAAAGAACAGAGGGAGAAAGAGAGGCGACAAAAGAAAGCAAAAGCTGGAAGCATCTCTGAAGAGAGTGGGGAGTTTGATGACCTGGTGTCAGCATTAAGGTCGGGTGAAGTCTTTGACAAAGACTTATCCAAGCTCAAGCGTAACCGCAAGCGTTCAGGGAACCAAGGCTTAGAGACAAGCCGTGAGCGGGTGGTGACTAAGCTAAATTATTAACTACAAGAGGAAGAGAAATAATCAACCAAAAGAAGGTGTTGAAAAAGTGCAAAGCAAGGAAGATGAATGTGTGTGATGGCGCCTGGCTGACAGCTGCCCCAAAGCTGCTCTAGCTTTGGTCTGTAGCTAGAGACGTTACCTTTCCATGATCAGCTTTCCTCTCACCCCTCTTCTGTGCTCCTAATTTGAACCATTATAAAAGTGCCTCTGTGGATCCAGCAGAGCCTGTGACTGGGCCATGCAGAGCTGACAGATCTGCTTCTGGGAGTTTGTTGTGTCATCAAAGGCCTCATGGTGATGACAGAAAGTACTTGCGCCTTGCAGACAGCCTCACAGCTGGAACAAGATAATTTTCTGTGTGCCAAAGTAAAAACTAGTCATGATCTCCATCTTGCTGATAACAAGGAAGACTAATTTCAGATCAACTCTGTAAACAACTATCACTTCTTCAGGATCTAGACTGGCCTTCAGGGGTTTGTTGAGATTTGGTTCTCAAGTTTCCAATTCCCTTCTAGAACTGGATTTTATAAGCCATTGATTAGCACCTGAAAAAAGCATTTTAGCTCATGTCCTGTATGGTATTTTTGTGTGGACTACACTGTCCAAAGCAAGTGAAGCTTAGAAAGAAGTCTTCAGTTTCTGTAACAAAATGAAAATCAAGAATCAGGATCAACATACAATAATTTGAAGAAGTCTTTTGGATTCTGCTTTGCTAGAATGAGTTTTCTGGAATTTCTTGGTGGTTGAGTCTCCAGGCTATGAAATGGATCTTCTTGGAAAGGAACTCTGGCTTTCCTTTAGAAAACTAAGCCACTGCCAGGTTGGGATTACAAGTAGATGACTGTAGAGTCTGTTGTCATTGCTGGAGGCTGGCAGAGAATCAGTGGAAAATTTCTTATCTTTTTGTGCAAGATTGGAAATTGGGAGCTCCTAGTATCATCCACAGGTCTCCAGTAGCAAACAGTGAACAGGTTCACTGCCTGCCAGAAGTGAGATTTCTTTTCCATTTGATGATAGCTGTGATTGTTGTTGGCATGAACTGATCTTTCTGTCTAACAGCCTGGCCACCACTATACACACTCCACTCCTGCCGAGGGGAACCACGTCATTAGAAAGGTATGAATGGTGTAAAGGAGAGCCTTGGAGCACACTGACTTTTTCATTTTGAAGAAATCACTTGGGATGAACCAAGGGAGAGCTCCATAATTAAAACTGAGAATTTTTCGAGGAGGACACAGAATTGTGTAAGCCAGTCAGGCTTTGGAGTTGACTTAATTCAGAAGAAACAAATACATTTGTAGTTAAGTTACATGAATTAAATATATAAGCAGAAAAGCAAAGTACCCAAGAAGAGGCTCGAATTCTGTGTGTCTTCATGATTCTAGGAAAGGAATTGGATTGTGTGGGCTGTCATGGCCTTTTTTTTCACCTTTTTTTTCAAACTTGTCTTTTTTTTTTATTATCTTCCCTGGGGATAGAAAAGAGGAAAAGAAAAAATGGTGATGGATTCTTCCTCCTAGACAGGAAGAAAAGAGAGAACATTTGAGAAGAGGGACCCACCATCTACAAATTGCTGCATTAGTCGATAGCACAAAGTGTCAAGTAATCCCAGGGAAGTTGAATCATTTGGTTTGATTTTTCTCTGAATGTCACTTAACCTCAGGCTCTGCACTGAGTCTGCAGAACAGAACTTCCTCTGCAATGCACGCTGCCTGATCAGTATTACACACTACAATGTTGGAGAAGCAAACTGTGGTGGTTTTCTGAACATTTTGAGAGTTAAATAATTATGTAAACTATTAAAAGCAAAAAAGAGAGTTGAGAGAAGAGAAGCAAAAAAGTCAGAATTCTTAAACTCTGATGTTTCATTGTTTACTGGATTTTGAGTCTCCCACCCCAGAATTTCCCTATTTAGGACATTCCAGACTGCCGCGCCTCTGTATAATACTCATCGTAAAGAGCTGGTATCTTACAAGAGCTGGGTGCATTCTCCTCCCTTACTATCCCACTCCCCTTCTGGGATTAGCTATTAACAGCAATGCCTATTGCAGTGGACACAAGCACCTTGTAGAAGAAAGACTATTTCATAAAGGTTTTTGAAAGTTTAAGAAAAAAATCTCACTTTTTAAAGCATTTTTATTTTAAATTACAAATGGATTTTTAGAAATGTCTCTTGTAAATTATATTAACAAGCTCCTTGCTGCTCCCTGAAGTAGACTTGCTATATATCCCAGCCCTTTTGTTTGTCTTGTGTTAAAGCATGCCATGTAACCTATGCCATGTAAGCCATATGAGAGGTGGTAATATGTGCCAAATTGGTATACAGTTGAATTTAGATTTGAATAATCCCTGAATTCCAAAGATTATGCTTTTAGGCATTAGAACACTGTAGGGTTTTTTTCCTCCCTCTTTGTTCTCCCTGGGTTTAGGACTCACCCAGAACTTCACGTGTAGTGCCAAGGTCAGTCCTAGTGCAAGATGATGTGCAAGTACAGCTGCTTGCCCGCTCCCCAGGTACTTGTTTGAGAAGGCAGACTGTCAGCGTGGCAGCTGCCAGAGAAGAAACACCTCAGGGCAAACCCTTTGAATATAAATACAGCATTTCCCCTGCCCCGGTATTTGTCAAACCAGGTTTGTGCTGTGCTGTCTGAAACTGAAGTCACTTTGCCAGGCACAAATGTAGCAAAAGCAGAGAGAGTGATAAATCCTCTGTCCCTTTGTGTACACAGTTCAGCCCTGATTTTTTAAAGAGGTCGTGCATGATGGTACGCAACAACGCTCCAGCCACACTGGGAGTCAAAGAAAGCTGCTATAGTTTTGCCACCTCTTTAACTCATACATTAATAATGAGAGATTGTGCAACTCCTGTAAATCAGCTGTGGGATCCTTAAGGGGATGGACAGAAATTCAGAGTCATGCCCTGATTCAATGCAGCTCAACTTTCTCAGCACTCCAGTGCCCCAGGCTCCCCATTTTGAATCAGCAATGGTGGCCAAAAGTTTTGTTCAGTGTGCTGGACAGTCCCCCAGGCTCTTGACTCCATGGTGAAAGTTCATAAAGAAGGTTTTCGAAAAGCTCAGTTTCACACTGAGGCAAGCAGTGTTTTCATGCAAGTGGTGACAAGCAGAGTGGCCCATTAAATTATCAGTATGAGATGAGATTACCCACACAGAAGATAAGGAAAAAATTGGCTCTGCTGTAGGGCATCAGATTCTTGCTGAAGTTTGTCCATGTTTCTCATCTCTTGGGTACTATGGGTACATATAATACTCTCTTCTTCAGCAGTTGTAGTTGAGTTGCCAGGTGCTGAAGGAGAAAGGAAAATCTTACTCCTGGGTAGGTTTAGGAAGAGGTCTGAGGTCTAGCATCACTGAAGAAGCTGGAGAAGAGTTAGGGTCTGCTGTTGTCCTTGCACCTGTGCACAGAACCAGCATTTTAGCAGAAGTCACTTTGTGGTTGGAAATAAGTGGAGAAGAAGGAGATGTGAGAAAAAAAGGCATAATTGAGGGCTTGTTCTGCTTCCTGCAGAAATACAGTAGTTGCTGATTTTATTATATTTATGAAGTTCCTCACACCTAGAAGAGCTACTTCCGAACTCTCCAGAATTTATCCCTAGAGGTCTAGTGCTCACTCACCTCTGCGTGTCTTCACTGTTGCTGTGCAGGTTGCATGAGAATGAGCCCAGAAAAGACTGAAGAAGACTCCCTCCCCCTTCCACTTGCTTTGAACTGAGTCACTCTTCTCAGTCTGTTGTGTCGCTAGAAATGCTACAAGGTAAAGTGACTTCAAGGAGCAAGACTCTTCCATGCTCTGTAGCACAGCCATTGTCCAGGCACCAGTTCCCTACAAGAGCAGAAGTAGGACTAGTGTTCAGGGCCGAGAGACTTCCTCACTAGGGAAAAAACCTGGATGTCCTTCAGAAGCATTTCTGTAATGTGTTCACAGTGTCTGAGGAAGGGAAAGGAATTGCAAAGGATCCTGGTGGGAGACTGTGGGACAGGTGTTTCCATAATGATCAGCCCCACTAGCTAAATCTTTCCTTTTCTTTAGGAAAGATCACACTTTGAGCTGGGTTGCACGGGAGAAGCTTATGTCAGGAGTTCCCGTGAGGGGAAGTGAGATCCATTGTACAGTAGATGATGTACATGATATATGCAGTTTTGTTTCTAGGTTGGTTGTTTTGGGTTTTGTTTGTCTGTTTGTTTGGGGGTTAAATGATTTAAAAAAAAAAAAGGTTTTAGGAATCTCTAAGGGGAACCTGTAAATCTGACACCTCTATTTATTTTGCCTTATTTTAGTTTGCTATGTTTGTATGTATGTATACGCTGCATTACAGCAAAGACTATTGAGACTGTGCCAGGGCATTACATCAGCTGAAGAGCTGGCTTGGCTCCTGTGCCAGCTGAGCCAGGCCAGGGGATGCAGGTGAGCAGTCTTGGTTTGGGAAGGGAGGGAGGAAAAAAAACCCTTTGCCTTTTGTCATAATTCCTCTGCCCCTGGTGATCCTGGTTCTTGGAAAGCTCTCATTTTGAAGCTTGTGGTGATGTGATGGAGACTGGGTATTTTGGACCACTTTCTACAAAAGATGTTTTTTTTTTTTATCATGCGTCATGGTGAGAAGATTGAAAAGACTTAGGGTGCATAGTTGCATGCCCAAACTTCACTCTTCCACATAAATTTGGTCCATAATTCCAGAGAAGCTTGGCTAGATGGCCAGAAGTGGTTCATGCCCTGTAATTTCTCATCAGATTTAACACACTAGTGAGAAAGATTGGGACAGTTCTCCTTCCTCAGAGCTAATATTCCTCCCTATCTTTATGGCCAAAGAATGATTTCATCTACTTTACCTCTTTCCTCCTCCAGCCCACCTCCCCAGGTTACCTCAGGTAAGCAAAATCTTTCTACTGATTGGTTTGTAACCCATGGAGTCTCTGGCAGTCAGAAGGTGTTTGGCCATGGCTCCTTGGCTTCTGTGCTTGACACAGGAGGTTTCTGATTGCCTGTCATGCAAAGAGGAAGTCTCCATTGGCCATCCTTGGTTCTCTTATAAAGGTAGAAGGGGCCAACCTGGATAACACAATTTGGCCAACTGAAAATATAGAATTTATATATTTATTTACATAATGCAGTAAAAAGCTATCTACTAATCTAAGTAGTAGTTGTGATGACCAGTATTCTCTGAAGCTGGCCAGATTTGCTCACTGTGCCTGCTGAGAAGGATGCTAGTCTAGTTTGGTGTTTTGGAAACTCACTTAATGAAAGAGTCTGGATGGTTCCAAATCAGAGTCTTCTGTTATGGGTAGTAGAATTGATCCACAGTAACTGGTTCACGTTTCTCTGGTTTTACATCAGCATAATTAAAAGTAAGGTCTGGACTAAAACTCTCCTTTAGGCAGTTTTGTAAGAAAGTAAGATATTCTACCACAGCTCATGTAGGGCATGGTCCTTTCAGTCTCCCCCACTAGGAACTTTGAGCCAAGTGATCTAGAAAAACCTCTCTGACAAGCCATTTGCTCCCTTCCTGCTTGCCTACAAACAGGCTCTTTAAAGCTCTTTGCAGTTTTTAGAGTTTTGAGGGAATATTCGGTACCTGAGCCACTCTGTGCTCAACACCTCCCTGCCAAGTCATCCCCACCTGCAGCTGTTCTGCTCCCCTGCAAGCCTGCTCAGCTTGAAACTCGCAGGCCACTTTGGGAGGTGGCCCTGCCTGCCAAGCCAGAAAGTACAGTGCTGCTTACTGAAGTGAGAGGTTGTGTGCTGCTGTAATGCCTTGGCCTATCCTCATTTCTTAGTCAGTTTAAGACTATAGGTGAATTAAATGTACAAATCCTGTAGTGTCCTTTTTATCTGTATCTTTTTATAAGAATATACTGTAATACTAAAAAACAAAAGCAAAAAAAATTAAAGATATATTGCCCCCACTGTGTGTCTGTACATTTCTTGGTAGTTTCATTTTCTGTGCATTTTGCCGCAAAGTCCGATAGGTGAGTCAGAGTCTGGGTGCAGTTTTTTGTTAAGCTCTGGGTTTTTGGTCAAGAGGGTGCAGCTCTTTAGGTGACACTGTCACTGCAGAGCTGGTGAGAAACTCCACAGGTTGTTCTGGGGGCACAAGCAACACTGTGGAACACAAGCGCATTCTCCCCATGCTGTGCAATGGTGAAGAGCTCATTAAAGAGCCAGCAGGTTACTATAACCAAATGTCCCCTTTAAAAGCTCTGTTGTGTTCATATTTCAGAACTATGTACGGTACACAGGAGTTCACTTAAAGAAAAAGAAGAAAGTAAGATGGTCCTGATGTCTAGGAGTTCGTAATCCATGGCTGGATATGACTGTTCCAAACAAGAAGGGAGTGCAGGGCAGCAGCACTGACCCTGAGCTCACTTATGTAACTGAGCAACATCCCGACAGCAAGAGCATCAACTCGGAGGAGGAATGGGCAGGACAGCCTTGCTGCCAAGGAAGGAGTTAAATGAGGCCAGCTGAAAAGAAAGCAGAAAAGCCAACATCAGCAGTGAAGGCTTCAGAAAAGCAGGGTGGGGAGTCTGGAGTGAAGTTAGACACAGAACAGCCAGGTAAGCAAGATGCACACAAGGGTTAGTGCTAATTTGTGGCTGAATTGAAGGGCGTGCTGAGGAATTCCTTGGAGTTCAGGGGCAGAACTTTGTCCTCAACATAGAGGCAATGTGTGAAACAGCTGTTTCATTCATGCACAGATTTCTCCATTTCTGTTAATGGAAAGAACACACTGACAAAATGATCCTTAAGCATGATCCACAACATTTAATACTTATCTGCAACCCATCAAAGGGCAATGCTTTAAGCTTGAGTTCCTGAGATCATGCCTAGTTTCCAGTGGGAGCCTTGCTGGCTATGCAGCACATTCCTGCAGCACTGAAGTTCTCAGGGACCCCAGACAAAGCCCCAGCCATTGGATCTGGCGCTCAGGTGGGAAGAAGTGTGGAAATCAGCAAAAGCAATCAGGGTATAATGCTTGCACAGCCTGAGGATCAACAAGCAGCAAATGGGAGTGCTTTGTGGGAAGGTAGTTGGCTTTTAGTAGTTAGGCTTTCAGTTTCTCTGTTTTGATCCATTTGGTTCATGCTTTGCTAAAATTCTGACTTTTAGGTTCTTGTTGTACAAATGGAAGGGCAGAGGCAAAAGGATGTTTCTGAAATACCTGTATCATGTGAGTGGTAGAGGCAGGATGAAAATGCAGAGGCCTCCCTGAGTGCTCTACCCTTGGCAGCTGGGGTTTGGTTGAGGAAGTCAAACCATTGCTTTTTTTCTTATTAGAGGTGAAATCCAGTGGCATTTGAATTATTTGCAGTGAACAAGGCAGAGATCCTCCCTGGATTGTAAGAAGACTTTAATATTTTCTTTGGGGTTAGAGCACACAGTGAGGAGCTGGTGTTCTGCCCTGCAGCATGGGTCCATCACAGAAGCCTCCTTCCGTCTTCCTGGTTGATATCTTTCCCATGATTGTGGACTTCCCTGTCCTTGTCATCACTGCACAAAGCAAGGTAAGTGCCTCATGGCTTTTTCTGAACAAATCTAGGGCTGGGGTTTAGCTGCCCTGAATGACTGGGAGTGAAGAGGAGTGTAAGGGGAGCTCTCTGCTCTTGCTGGGAAGGGCTGAATCTGTAATTTTTCAGTTTTCTCTTTCTATAACTTTTGGCTTCTGCTTAAACAAAGCTGAATTTTATCTCTGCCATAGTGGACATGGAGGTTTCTGGGAGAAATCTGCTTGGCCCTGGATTTGTACCACTGGGAAATAAAATAATTAAAGTTTGGGAGTTTTTCCCCCCTCTCAAAGCCCAGAAGTTTTGGTTTTCAACATTGTTGAGATAGAGTTTGTTTGTTTGATGTTCCTGTAGTTAATGGGCTTCTTGCTGTTTTCTCTGAGGCATAGTTGCTATTTATCTCTACTTTGCTTAGGCTCACCAGGAGGTAAGGTCCTTTTCCCCCTTTTTGTCTTTACCCCTCTTCTGCTGTTTTTTCCTCTCTTATGCCTTTTTTTCCTCTCCCTTTTGACTTTTTTGCCATTTTTTCCCTAATTTTCTCCATGCCAGACTCAGCAGTGAGATGGGGGCTTGCTTTGAGTGAGCTGCTGCATTTTTGCTACCATGTGACAGCATTGAACCCCAGGGGTCCAGAAGGGTCTGGAATGCTGTGAATAGGTTAACATGGGAGTCCAGGAATTGTTCTTTGCCCACTTTGTTTCAGATGTGGGGCATGATTGTGTTGAGCCAATTTCTCAAGTGCTCATGGAAGGAGAACATTTCTAATTGCATTAATTTAAAAAAAGAATCAGGAAATGGGAGGGGGAAGATTAGCTCAGTTGGTCAGAGTATGATGCTAAAACCAGCAAGGTTGTGGGTTCAATTCAATTGTGGTATGGGCCATTCATGTAGGAGTTGGACTTAATGATTCTTGTGGGTCCCTTCCAACTCAGAATATTCTGTGATGTGGGAAAAGACATAATTTATGGCTGTGAGATGTGGAAAAAGGCTTTTGTTTGCCATAAGCATCTATGACCAGTGTTGGTCGGATCTGTCATGTTATAGCAGGACCTTTACCATACTCTCCCTTCGTGGAAGGGCTATTCAGAGCAATTCCAGCAAGGACTGAGCTGATAATGAAGGAAAGCACAACAGCCACATAGAGGCTGCAGGGACCTGGGGATCAGGGCTGACATCAGCCCTGGACGCCCCTTCCTTTGGGGCAGACAGGACGGTGGGTGTGTTGGACACTGTGTGATGTTGCTGCCTGCCCCTGCAGAGAGAAGGGAGAAGGGCTTCTGTCTCTTCATGTTCTTTGTAGGGGTTTTAAAAGATTAGTGGGAAGGGGGGAGAACTGTGATTGTCTCAAAAAATCTGATAAATACTTATTATCCATCTGTTTGTTTAAGTAAAGACTCTCCCTTACCAGTAGGTCTGCAGGGCAAAGCTCATGTTTTATCATCCCCTAAAATATCACGAGTGATGTAAGAATTGGCCTAGATGCCCCATGAGAGACTACCAAGAACTTGCCTTGAATCTGGTGAATCCATAGCTCATGCTCTGATTGTCAAACTCTGCCACTGTTTTGCCAGTGGTGGTTCCTGGAAAGCCAGTGGTCTGTAAAGGTATCAGAAGGTGCTTTGTGCACAGTGGCTGAGGAATGCAAAAAAGCAATCAAAAACTTGTGCATGCTCTGTTGCGTACAGAAGGAAGCAAACAAAATAGGAGGAAAATTAATGTTCATCTGCTTATTCTTAAGCTATTTTTTATTTGGTTGTAGAAGAAGGTAGTTCTGTAAAAGAACAAAGATGCATTCCCCCCCACCCCCCCCAACAAGGTTGGATGGTTCCTGCATTTGAGAGGTAAGAAATGGTGTTCTGCAGCGTCTCACTGGATATTCCAGTGATCAGGCTCTGCCTGGCTGAGTGCTGTCATGGTGTGACAGCATCTGGGGGCAATGTTATCTTAGCTCCTGCACAGTCATGAGGTGTTTTCAGGGACAGAAACCTGAATCAGCCCAGTACTCACCTACTCATGGACTCGCAGTAAGGTGGTGTGACTGGGCAAGAGTTTCTATGGCTTACACACACTGTGTTTTTGCTGCTGAACAAGTTTAGAAGAAGCTGGGTAACCACAAAGTGCAGATTTTCTCCAGGATTGTCCAATCCAGTGTTTTCTTTCCTTTTGGGCTCCCAAGCAGAAAGCTCTTCAGAGCCATGCCCCATTCTGCTGTAAAGTACCCCTTGCTTCTGCTCCTGATTTCCTTCAATATCTGAGCCCTGTTCACATCTCTCTTTTACCCTCACAATTCCTTTCTGTTGCCATGACTCTTTGCTTGCCCACCTTGGGAGGATCTGCTGCCCTTTCTCTGTGGTATTATCAGCTGCAGGAGCTTGGGCACCTCAGTCTCCCTGTGAAGCTCCTGGCAGAGGACAGACCCTGGCACAAATGCTGTCGCTCTGCACTCAGCTTGGCTTTGCATGGGGCAGGAGTTGCCAGGCAGATCGGGTGCTGTGTCCTACCTTCCCATTGTCCTCCTCATGGTGCAGCTGGACCAAATGTTCACCGAGGAACCAAATGTTAAAGATGTTGTGTTGCCCTTTTGGAATGGCAGTAACACCTTCCCTTGCTCTGGTCCCTGAAATGAGAGCTTCTCTGTAAGTGGAGAGGAAGCCTTTTCTGCAGCTGGAGAGCAGGAGCTGCCTCTGGAGTCACAGGGATGGGCAGCCCTTCACCACAGAATCATCTCCAGCGCTGAGGCAATGTGACATTGGGACCAGAGCTAGCTGTGGTCTTGGGGGTGCTGATCTTGTGCCAACTCCTGGGGTGTCAGTGATGGGATGCATCAGCAAGCATGTCTTGGACTTGTACTAGGGTCAAAGCAAGAGATTCTAAATTGCAGCTTGTCCCATAGCTATGGTCTTGTCCTTGTCAGGCAGCTGCCAGCTCTCCGTCTGTTCCTGATTAATCCTCTCCCTGAGGGATGCTGACCAGTACATCCCAAATCAAGATGGAAGGAAGAAAGGGGGAAAATCAGATACTGAGGCAATCTTACTCTCTAATTTTTAACCCATGCTGGCACCCTAATACAAACAGGAAGGCAGCAGGAGTTTGGACAGGGATCGGTAGACCTGACTTAGTGCTGTGTAGAGCAGAACCAGTGTAATTATGGGAAAATGGGCATAGTCACAGAAATAACTGAGCTTTGATGGGAGAAAGGCTCTTTCCTGAGATCTTCTCTGGTGGCCAGCTCACTTCTCATTCCTCCTCCCCCTTTCCCTCAGCTCTGCAATGAACCCTGAGGGTCTGCAGCTCTCAGTCTCTTTAGAAAAAGGTCTGGGCTGTCACCAACATATGTGTAGCTTTTGCCTTGGGAGGCAGCAAGGTGAAATCTTCCTCTAATATTTAGGAGAAATCAAGGGACAAAAGCCCATCTGCTAAAAACAGACTTGTCAATCTGGTAACAAACATAATTTTCTCCAATTGCACATCAGGCATGAGAAGTATTCAGGCTTGCAAATCTGTCTCCAGGTGGTCACTGTAGAGTGCACAGATCAATGTACCAGGTTAGTGTCCCCATCTGCAAACAATAATTTGAGTGATTTACCAAGCATGACCTGTTGGTCTGGCCCACATACATGTGGTCACATTCTCTTGGATCACAGTCCAGGCCAGTAGTGGCCTGGATTGCTTGTGTCTGGATTGAAACAAGCTTCATGTGATGCCAGGGACTGTCTCTTTGCTCATGCCTGTACTCAGGACAGGACATGATCCTGGGGCCCTGGAAGAGCTGGCACATGAGCCTAGAGGCAGCAGCTGCATGGGCACTGTGACCTTGCCACTGTTTTCACCATTTTTCTTGTTGCTCAGCCATTCCCATCAGCCGTCATTCTTATTTCTTTTCCTGTTCATTCTGGGACTGGCTCAGACTTCTTTGCCAGCTTTTCTTGTCCCACATTTGTGTGAACCTTCTGGTGCAGAGAAGCAAGGTCTGGAGCTGTACTTCACTCTCCTTCCTGTGGTCCTTGCAGAGCCACCTCTGCCCTTGGTGGAGCTTTGCTTCCCCAGAGCCTCCAAGGCACTCCCAGCCCTGATGGGTGCAGGGGGCTCCACCAGTGCCCAACCTGTCCTTTGGAAAGCTTCAGCTGTGTGTGTGAGGAGACATTTTGTCTGAGTGATGAGGCTAAATGCAGGCCATGGTAAAGCCCCTGAGCAGAGCTCTGGCACAGCTGCTCTGATGAGCTGGTGTGCTCATTTCTGAGGAGAGCCACTTGCGGATGTAGAGGCAGCCCCTGTGCTCATGTGGACAGGGAAACAGGTGCTGAGAGTGTCTGGCAGGGATTTCTTGCTGGTGCCATGAGAGGTTGGAGGAATATTAGGGTTTTTCCCTTCCCTTCTATAAATGGATTTTGTGAGAACAGGTTTCTTAACTTGGGTTACAACAGCAAGGGCTAATTTACTGTGAGCAGGATGCTATCAGTGACACATAAACTAGATGAAAATGTTGGCTAGGTTAGGTGGGAGATGAGCCTCATGAATGCAGCCTTCCTCACAAAGTCTGTTAAAGGACTTCTGGCCACACTCAAATCTGTGTCAGGCACACAGTGAGGTGTCTGCTGTCCTGCAGCAGGGTGGAGGCTTTGCAGAGCTGCTGGGGCAGGAAGGGCTATCACTGTCCTTAAACCCTGGTCCCCTGCAGGGCACTCCTGCTGTTGAGTAAAGCACTTGGTCTGCCTTCCCAGAGAGCTGCCTTCCTCATGGCTGAGGACACGGAAGGCATTTTGCCAGGCTCTCCTGCTGCTCAGCGAGGGTGGGGGAGGCCGGGACATGGGGGAACCCTGTTCCCGCTGCTGTTGGGAGCACAGGAGTGCTCACTTGCTTGCTCACCACTCCATCCAGCTGGGTTTAATTTTAGAAACACAGTGCTATCTTGGGGCATCTTTTTCCATGGAATGCAAGTCTTTAAGTAAATAAATAACAGCTTTGTGGAGGCGGAACGACAGCCTGTAACCGCACTGCAAAACACGCACTGAGCGAGTTGAGCCCCGTTTCACTTGCATGTGGAAATACTTTGTACAGAAACAGTGGCTGCGCTGCCTGCCTCTCTTGGTTCAGCCCCCTCCAGAGCTGGCCATGTGCGTTGATTAAAAAGAAATAAAAACACCTTGAAATACCAGCCTTGGAGAAGTGGAAACAAAAACCCCTCCAGCTGCTGGGGTTCAGCTGGAGTTCTCTGGCACAGGTTTCCTAAAGCCATGGTTTCCTGGTGATGGGCTATTACTGACTGTGCCTCTGCTGCATCTGGGACATCCCAGAGGGATGTGCTCTGGGGCATCCTTAACGACTCAGGAGAGAAATAGCAGGCTATAAAAGATGGCAGGCAAGAAACTTGTGTTTAAATGCCCCTCCCCGTCTGGCTGGCCAAGAGCCTTCTGCATGCAGACATGTTGCTGATGGCTGAAGGTCCTGGGTGTGTCCCTCAAAGCATGTTTGCTGGCTGGAAAATCCCATTAAAGCCATTTTACCAGAGCAAGAGCCCATTTTCATTGCTCGGATCCAGCAGCTCTGACATGGCATCTGCTGCATGAGCTGCTGCTAACTTTGTTCCCCTGAGTCAGCAAGGGAGGCTCTTCTAAAGCTCCCAGTCTGGGTAAGGCTTGCCACGGTGGCCTTCCTCTGATGTAGGGACTTGGAGATGCACCTAAATACACAAGGTGGAGCAAATGGTGTAAAAATAACCCAGGCTGACAGCTACTTGCTCTGCTCCACTGCTGCTGCACGTTGCTGCTGCTGGGACAAGACAGTGCTGAGATGACAGGATTCTGTGCTTGTAATGAAACTGGGTCAGGAGCACCCATCTTGGGTGCATTAGGAGTTGGCAGTGCTGATTCTGGTTGCCTCCACAAAGCCAAAAGCGTGGCTAGACTGTGCCTAATCATGGAGGTATGAGTGAGCTGTGCCAGGGTCTTTGAAACAAGTGGGCTTGAAGTCAGCAGCTGTGGCTTGGAAAAAGCATCCTGTAGCATCCTGGTGCCATGTGCAGATGGCATGCCGGAAGAGCTTTTGCTCATCTTTCTCTTCTAAGATGAAAACTTACCTTGTCCTTCTTCCTGTAGCTCTTGGCAAGAGCACTTCTGGGCACGACTGTGATAGTTTTGTGTGTTTCTTCAGAGATGGATATAGTATTTTAGTTCACTGCAGGGCCTGGGGATTACTAACTGTACATCAGCTTTTGCTGGTGGCTTCTCTTCCCAGCAGGCTACAGGGACAGGAGGATTTTCCATGTGATGTGGTTCTGCCTCCTCTTCCTCTGCTAAGCCATGTCCTCTCCTTGGCCTTCTCCTGCTGCTTCCACTGATACTCTGAAGGGAATTTTATTTTTTGTAAACCCTTGTGAAGGCCTTCTCTTGTGGGGCTGGGCAAGCTCTGCCTGTGTTCTCTGTGAGCCCAGGATCAGGGCGGCCCTGGCAGCAGCTTGTCTTTTCCACTGATCCCAATTAAGATTCAGTCTTGGCAGGATGGAGCCTTTTGAGCTGCCAGCTGCAATAGGAGAGATGAGGCTTCAGGGGCAGCAGAAATTATTCCCTTCCCTTCCCTCAGCTCAGCTCATTTCTTGGATCTGGGCTGAGGATGGCCCCAAGGGTTGATCTGCAGAAGCCAAATGAACCACACAGAGCTAAAACATTTCCATTCAGCGTCAGGCCCAGGGTGGGGAAGTGCAGCTCTCTGAAGCACTGAGACTGTGGGTGGCAGCTGGGGAGGGGATGGAGAGAGCGAGGGATGGATGGGTGGTGTAATTCCAGGCACTGCCTCACACAACAGCAATTCCAGCCTTGCTGCAACTGTGCATGTGGGGAGCCCAAATCACCCTGATAATGAAACCTAAGTTCATAAAGGCTGCAGTGGTGGCAGGTCAGGGCTGTGCAGCTGAACCCCTCTCTCCCAGCAGCAGATGCTGCCTGGTGTGACACTGCACAGCTCTGCTGGTGTTGACAGAGCTTTGCCACAACCTGCACCAGCAGGTAACTGGCCTAAGGCACTACCTATGGAGCAGCCGTGTATCTGATAGCCTGTGTTGTCTTCCAAGCATAATATTAACACAACTTTACAGCTGCCTGGCCCTCCTGCTATCTCCTCCTTTTCCTTCCCTACCTCCTGTCCCACTGCAGCCAAGCTGCCCTTGACTTTGCAAACACAAACTCTGCTTTTGCTGGCCTTGCATCCTTTCAGCTGCGCACCCTGAAAGTATCAGGGGTAGAGAGTGTTTCTGTTGAACTTAATTTTAAATTCATGCAGGAAGAGCTCAGTAGTACTAAGAGTTCCTGGTATTGAGCAGACTGGCCAGAATTTGAGATCATGCCCACTCTGCTGGAGTCATTGATGGAGTAATTATCTCTGCTGCTAATTTGGAGTTCTGGAAGCAAACCTTAAGAAATCATGAAGTGTGAAACTTTTTTCTGTGGAGCAAGTGTTGTGTGGATGGCACCTCAGAGAGCCAAGGGCAGTAGGCAGCTTGCCTCATGGCCATGGCCGTGCCATTGCTGTTGGGTTGTGCACATGCAGCTGAGCAATGCCTGGTTTGTTGTGCTTCTCTGCTTGGAGGAAAGCTCAGCAACATCATGGCATCCATCCCATCCCTTCCTGTGGACTTGCACTCAGCTGTACTTTACTGCTACTATTTTGGGTACCCTTTACTCTCCAAAGGAGGAAACAGGGTAAGTACAAAGACAGAGATGCTAACTGGAAGCTTTCTAAACGTGGCACTGGCAGGGAGCATGGAGGGACAGGGGAAGGTACAGCTGGATTTGTGTCTCAGCCACCCACTGTTTAAGCTTGCTGTTACCTAAAGTGAGAATCTGCTCTTATAACAGAGTGCACTGAGTTCACCCACAGCCCTTCAGGCACAGCCTTTGACAAAGGATTCAGCTCTTCATCCTGTGCCTTTCTGGCACTGTGCCAGGCATGTCAGGGTGTTGCCTGCCATCATCATGACTTTGGAAAGCTCCTCACATCCACTGCTTTTGAGACCTAAGTTGAGGCTTTTACTTGACATCTCAAAAACCTGAAAACCTGGCCAGGCCACTGCAACCAGCAATTCCTCCAACTGATTTCAGATTCCCTGAAATGCTGAGCTTCTCTTGGAGCGAGGCTCTGGTGCGTGGAGGGAGGTGAACTAACTGTGTTTCTGTTTAACGAATTAGCAGCTGTGTCTTGGCCAATGTACACATGATGCACCAGCCACTTTTCAGCTGTTCCAAGCCTGCCCGACTCTGCTGAGGCAGCCAGAGGGAGACGAGAACCAGTAAAGCACCAAGGAAGGGGCAGGAAAAAGGGCCAGATTCTGTTCAGCCAAATACCATGTAAAGCTGAGTAACAGGGAATTTACAGGGAATCACTGCAGGGGCTGAAAATGGCTAACAAATTTCATTGGTCTTTTTATTGTTCAGCTGTTGTTGCTTTTAGAAACTAGTTTTGAGCAGTTCCCATTCAGAAAAAAAAAAGTCCCTCCCTGAGGTATTTCAAGCTGTCTTCCCCCCATGGCCCATTCTCCTTCCTGAAAGGACTGCTCTTTTCACATAGATTTAATCCCTTTAAGAATTCTTAATGACCAGCTTGTGCCAGCTTCTCCTTATATGCTGCATCCAGTTTTTAATAGGACGGTGTGAGGGTGGAGTAACTAGTGTCAGGATGTGGGCATGAGGGAAAGCCAGGCTGAGATGTCCCAAAGGGTTCAGCCTGGATTAGCAGTGAACAGATTGTAATACACAAATGGGCCTTGAGCTGGGACAGTTGAGTTTCCAGCAGGCAAAAGCTCTACTGTGTGCATTGTGAGGGTTGCCATGATCTGCAGTATTTGTATTTTGAGCTGTGTTTGACATGCACAGAAGTGCAACTTGAACTGTTATGGCACCCTTCAAGAGAAGGAGGTGGTGGGCTTGGTGCTTTACTCTGTTTCTGCTCCTAGAAAAATAATGTGCTTATTTTAGGATTGACAGCATTTGGAATCTTAAAATCATTTAGGTTGGAAAAGACCTCTAAGGTCATTGATGCCTTCTTGCTATCAGGAGACCTGAGAGCTTTCCAAGTTCAGATGGATGAGAAGGGGAATTTCTCTTAAGGCTTATTCATGATACAGAAGGGATGGACTTTTATACAGCACTTCTCTGAACCTTGGTTTCAGTTGTGGTCACTCAGATGAGGAGGAAGAGCTCTGAAGGCCCCAGTTCTGCAACAAAAAACAGTGATGCTTTATACAGCCACTGGCTCAGAACAGGCATGTGGGAGAAGCTGGAATAATGACAACAGATGATGAATTATGATGTTAAACCCACAGGATTACACATTTTAAGAATAGCCAGATTAAAATGAATTTCTTTCAACAACAGCAAAAAAAAATAGGTTCTTTATGGTAATAAGTTATGACTGATCCCTTGCTAATTGCTGACTAATCATGCAACTTGCAAAGCCTGCCTTGTTGCTTTTCCCAAGTAACTGTTCATAGAAGCTTTTGGGTTAAAACATAAAGATAAATAAAAAGGATATTCAAAGTAATGCAAACCACACTCCATTGCAACTAGTATTTATTAAAAATACAGTGGACAAAAAAAGCAAGCCTCCAAAAAGTAGTCATCAACATCATCAACGTACACCCTGGCCCACCCAGCACCATGGAAACACAGAGTGCTCTCAATCCATTTCTCTTGCAAAATGTTGACTCATGTTTGGTTCATTACCTATAAATGTGCATAGTTTAAAGACTTGGTAATGTAACATGAGCATAAAATGGCACCAAAGTCACCCTGCACTTCCAGCCACTCTCAAACCAAGGAAGTAGTGAAATGTGCGTAAGTAGCGAGATGTGCATGATGGTCATGCATGTGCTCAGTAGTCCCTGGTATTGCCCTGAGTCCTTTGTGTGAGCTTTGCAGCATGACAGCAAACTTGAATCATATGCCCAAAGTATTGTTTTATTGCTACTGAGTACACAGAGTTTGTTTTTAATTTTCAGAATTAGCTAGAGCCTGGGGCAGGCCAGGAGGGCAGGGTGTGCTGTGCGTGGTGAGGGGAGGTAAGTGCTTGTATCAGTCAGTAGACTTCCACGTGTGCTTCTTTTTCCTGGCACTTTGTTTCCAAGCTGAGCTAAGGAAACTTTCGTGCCATGGGCACAGCAGTTCCATAGATGAATGCAATCTCTTGTATGTGCAGGATTGGGTGGGACTGTTGGTGTCAGTATGGCAGTGCTGGCTTCACTCCTGGGAATGACAGGGAGTCAAGACTGTAATAATGCATGCAGATTGTCCTGGCTCTGGCCAGGACATGGGTAATTTTTGCAGGAGCCAAGAGAGGGCATGGCTAACAGCATGGGGGGTTATTATGGGGACCAGGGAAGGGGTCTCTTCCAGTAAGGGAGCGGTCACATAGTGCCTGTTCTCTCTATTATTGAAGGTGTTACTGCTCATTTTCTTATGCCATTGCTGTTTCCAGTAAATTGTTCTCATCTGAACACCCATGATCTTTACCTACTGTGCCTCCAAATTCTCCTCTCCAGCCTGGAAGAGTGAGAGAAAATGGAACACTAAATTGGGGAATACCATTCCTAAACCACATCATTAATGTACAAATGCTTATGGATTTTGGGCACCAAGAGTTCCAGATTTCTTTCCCTTTCAGCTACAGTTGCAATATCTGTTGCTCTCTGCACCTTATCTCACAATGACAACAAACAAGAATCAAATCAATTCACCTGCAATGGAAAGAGTGCCTTTTGTTGTAGCTGGTGTACAAGATTTGTGAAGGGTTTGTAGCAAATCCTATTGCCTCCTCATCTGAGACCTGTGCTTACTTTACATGAGCAGGATGTGCATGGCAGTGTGGTGTGCTCACAGTACTTTACCACTTAAGATGATTTTTGGTAGTGTCTTTGACCTTACTAGAATTGTCTTGAACCCTGTATGTATGGAGGGAGCATCCTGAATAATGTGCAGCTTCACATTAGCCATAAGCAACCAGTAACACCCTGTTTAGAGCACTTAAATTAACATTTGAAAAGCAGCGATTAATATTAACAAGAATGTTGAGTAATTTCTTCTCTAGGACAGTTAATTACCAAGGCTAATTAATGCTACATGACTGTGGTCACTGCTACATTTATGGGGACACTTAGGTGCTCCAAGGCCAGAAGAATTCATGAAAAGCAAATTAGAGAAACATGCAGGAAAACACTCTGGCAAAGGCAATAGTAACTACCTTCATTTTCCAAGTGGCCACTAGTATTAAAGTCTGTTTTATCTGTCAGAACTACACAGGTTGCTGGTTACTAGGAGCTGCACCATGGCATTAAAAATTTGGAATCTTCTAGAGCTTGGTGCAACATCTCCTTCTAAAGTCAGGGAGAGCTTAATACTTACTTCTGTACATGGCAAAATTAATCCCTTAAGCATGCAACCAAGGCATCCATGTATTTCAGTGCTAAGGTCAAAATGCTGGAACATGCTTCTAACATTGTAAAACTTATCTTTCAGATCAAAAAATAATTCTTCCACACCCAGAAATCCTCTTTCTGCACCATGTTTTACAGAGCACAAGGCAGAAAACTGGGCAGCTACCTTTTTTTTTTTCCTTTTGAAACTGATTATGTGGGTATTTCCCACTTGCATGTGTCCATTATGAGGAAAGGCTGAGGGAGCTGGGTCTGTTCAGCATCCTGAAGAGATGACTGATGTCTCAATGTGTAGCAGTGTCTAAGGGGGAGATGCCAAGATTATGGAGCCAGGCTCTTCTTGGTGGTGCCGAGCAATAGGACAAGAGGCAATGGACAGAAATTGATGCACAGGAAGTTCCACCTGAACTTTTTTACTCTGCAGGTGACTCAGCACTTGAAACAGACTGCTGAGAGAATTTATGGAGGCTCCCTCAAGGGAGATATTCCAGTCTGGACACAACACTGTGCTCTGGGTGCCTGAGCAGCAGGAGGTTGGACCAGGTGACCCACTGTTGTCCTCTCCAACCTCAGCCATCCATTCTGGGATTCTTTGATTCTGTGAAGGGAAGCAGTAGCACTGCAAAGGGATGGGAGCTGCCCCTTGACTCCAACTATTCCATGTTTATAATCTCTGTTGTATGGTGAAGTTCCCCAGCTGTGTTCTTCTCACTGTCACCCTCTAAATTCAATGAAGAAGGTCAGGGGAAAGACTGACAAACACAATTCTGAAATCTTCATCCTTGACTTAAAAATAGTTTTCAAATAACAGCACTTTCAGCAGTGGCTTAATTTCCAGAGCTCACAGTTGCATGGTATGATGACAGCAGGTATATTTCACAGCACAAAGGAAAAAAAAAAACCAAAACCAAAAAGCTCTGTGGTATAAGCAGGAATCTTTTCTCAATCTGATCATGAGAACACTGAAATGGAGGTACTGGCAGAATGGAGAAGTCTGCCCTCTAGAAAATACACATGGTTTTCAACAGGGATAAGTGGCTCCACTGTTCAAGTGAGCTGACAGAGTAAAGCAATGCTGGAGGCATGGGGTTGCTGCACTGTACACACCTGTGGAGGTCTCCAAGCCCACCAGCTGAGCAAAAGGACTTCTGTAAGAGGCTGAACAGAAACAGTGGTCACTTGGAGGGCTGGAGGTATCTGAATATTATCTAGACCCTTGAGAAGTCTCCCCTCTGCCCACCTGTCTTACTAATCAACTTGAGCTCTTGGATGACAATGTCATGAGTGACTGCTTTGCACATGTCGTACACGGTCAGCGCAGCCAGACTGGCAGCTGTGAGAGCCTCCATCTCCACACCTGTCCTCCCCCAGGTGTGACAGGAGCTGCGAATCACCACTGCATGTCTGGCCTCATCCAGGCTCAGAGACACCTCAACGTGGTACAGAGGGATGTTGTGACACAATGGGATCAACTGGCTGGTCAGCTTGGCTCCCTGAATTCCTGCAATTTGGGCTACTGCCAGCACATCCCCTTTCTTCACCTGGTTTTGCTTCACCATCCCGAATGCCTTCTCACCCAGGAGAACCACGGCACCAGCAACAGCACTTCTTCTGGAATCTGGCTTCCCTCCAACATCAACCATTGTGGCCCGTCCTTCCTCATCAGTGTGAGTCAAGTTGTCAGAGGAATGAGGTACCCTGGTGCAAGATCCTGAATCCCTGTTATGAAATTCAGATCCTGAACATGCCTCTTTGGACTGACAATCCACAGGAACTTGGCCAACAGAAGCATCAAGGCACTTTGTATCAAATGTGGAGCTTGGGTCCTTCTGGAAGACACAGTAGCCTCGGAGCTGAGTTTGTAGAATTTCTGTTGCTATGTGCCATTGTTTCTCTGGGTGAGATCCTGGTAGGAAAATATGTCCTGTGAATTTATTTTTCATTGATGCTTTTCCATTTTGTTTGGGTAAACTTGCTCTCAAAGTCAGCCAATGGCTAAATGTGTGGCCCCACCATTTTGAATTTGGGGAATTCTGTAGGGCATCTTGGCATAGTAGGAATGACATCAATGTAGGCTCTGGGGAAAAAAAAAGTAAGATGAGAAGAACATCTTACTAACTGGAAAGCTAAACTGCCTGTAGCAGCTGAGAACCCTGTCAGAGAACTGCTTTGGACTATCTGTGATGCAAAAACCTCAATAAGCCTGCAAACACCCACTTTTTTCCCCCTACATCCTTCTCTTCTCTCTCATCAGTTCCCCGCATTTCCTGGTTTGCTATTAAAAAAGACAAGACTCAGACTCATTTCAAGGTCCCTGACAAAAAGAAACAACTTACTTTCTAAATGTATCAACACCTTTTGAGAAACAGCATCCAAGAAAGCTTATAGGAGCATCAGTTCTGAAGAAAAGTGAATCACAGCATCTCAGCATCCATTTGGGACCATCCCAGCACCAGCCTTCTTTCAAAAGCTTGGCAGGGTTAAGAGGAAATTTTTACACTCAGATTCTCAGCTCTGCCTTTTCAAACACCTCCCTCCCAGCACAGGCAGCTGCACTTCCTCCTTTCATCTCCTTCTGCAGGGAAGGGTCATGCCAGCACTTGAGGACAGCAGGACCAGAAGCACTGCAACTGCACTGTCTACAATCTCAGAGGGTGATGGGAACCTCTCATTATTGCCAGCACTTAACACGTTAATGACAGCTGAAGTTTAAGCACTGGAAAAACCACAGTCCCCTCACTGACAGACAGATTTTAAATCTACTCAGAAGCATGTTCCAAGTTAAGCTGGCAGAGCTCCCAGCTGGCAGAGAGGTAGTAAGCCCTCCTGCCCCTTTTCGCCATTTAATCCTTTGGTTTTGGCATTTGCACTGGGCTAAATGCCAACTGTGAAGACAGAAGGAGTCTCTTTCACATAAAAGTGAATAAAACATTTTGTAAGTAAAGAAAGCAGCATAGAGGTAAGTGGCTAAGCCCTGGTCTAACAGCACCACTGATAAGCATGTTTCTCTTTTTCTGAAGAAATGTGGCATTAGGCTGTGCTCAATAACCTCCTTTGGTAGCTCTGGTATTCAAGGACTCCCTTTTCAGCCTATCCACAGGTGCATCAAAGCAGCTTCCTGCCCCTCTGCACATTGCTAAGCTACCTCTGCTGCCCAGGGACTGTCCACATGACAGTAATAGACACAGTGTGGACTAAGTCTAATTGTGCTCCTCCATCTTTTTTAAAAAGAAACTCACCAAACTCTTCCTTGTTAGTTCCAGCCTCTGCTAAAACAAGACTGATGCACTTAGCACCACTGTCATCCAGAGTACCCTCCAAACATTGGTCTGAAAGTACCATTCCTGAAGCTTAAATCAACCACAGATTTCACTATTATAATCGCTGCAATAACTTAAATTCAGGCAAAGGCCTTTTTTCATCTACAGCTGATGGCCCATAAGCAAGATTCCTGCAAGTCTGAAGGCATGTGTTTACCTCAGAGAAATGGGATTAAATGGACATAAATGTGCCGAGTGAAACATTTCTCTGCTTTAGAAGAGCATAGAAAATTATTTTCTTATTCTTCTTCTCTTGCTCTCTCTTTCCATAGTGGGGCCTAACCTGAATATTCCTTTTAAAATCCAGGAACTCAAAACACTCTGTTCTTCTGGACTCCTTGATAAGCTTTAAAGCTGACGCTAAACCCCTGTGAAAGTGTCTTGTTTTCAGGAGAAGCCAGACTGCAAAGGCAGACAAGTACCTCCTTCCACAGGGTAAACACACATGGGTGGGAAGAGGGAGAAAAGTTTGCTCAAGTAAAGCAGGAAATAAACAGACTGCAAGAGACAGTAATGAGGGCAAAGCATCTTTGCTTTTCTGAGCAACCTACACTTCTTGAAGTTCTCTATCTAGTCATCTCTATTTGCAACCAAATTGCTCATATAACTACAGAAAAAAAAAGTAATAGTTTTCTACTTCACCATATACTGAAACCATCTGATTAATTCCATCTCCTTATATACTATTACTGCACCTCAAGTTTAATTGTGTCAGTTTCCAACTAGGACAATCTCAGGGGGAGAAAGAAGGCAGAGATACTTAAACTAATGAGGAAATTCCCATAACTGAAGTGAACCCAGGAGAAAAAGAACCTGCTGAAAGGAATATTTTGATTAAGGGAAATAAGATACAAACCATATAGCAAAAGATTAGACAACAGCAGTGCAGAGAAGACGCCAGGTTTGGCTCACTGCATCTAGCAAAACCAATCAGTGATTTCCACAGCAGTCATTAAATTTCATTAAATTAATTCCATACACACACTCCCCCACTGACTACTTGCACGCCAGCATTATTTGAAGTTTGTAACTAACTCAAAACACAATTAGGAAATCTCCTAATGATTCCCCATGTGACACAGTGGGATACTCTCCACTCATCTCCAGTCTCTCCACTGATGTGGTGACTGCCAGCAGTCAGTCTCAAAGGGAGATGGAACAGCTGAAGGAGGAGGACCTGGACAGGCTGCCTCTTTCACTGCATGTAAGACAATGTAAAAGCACTTTTCAAAAGGAAGTTGGATTGTTCTGATCTGTAGACATCCAAACATTGCTATGAATGCTAACTTTGGAGTATGGGAATTCTTTCAAAGAGAACTTGAAAAATTATGTAGGTCCCAGTGAGCTGTCAAGAGTTTAATAAAGTATTTTTCATCTTAAAAAAATAAAACAACAAAATTTTTCCTCATGCATCAATATACACTTTAAACAAAGGGTCCTCCTTACCCTTTTTCTAGAACACAATGCAGCAAGCAGTGGCCATATACGAGCAAGCAAACGCACAATCTTGCAGCAGCCAACAGGGAAAATTATGGCTCTTTAAAGTGAGGCACCAAGTGAAAAACATTCCCAGTGAAGACCTATGTTAAAGATCTCTGTGGATCCTATATCCTAATAATGGCAACATAAGTACAAGCCTTGGGGACTTGGTGTAAAAAAAGTTATATTATAAAAAAAGATATTATAGTATCACCTGCTGCAAAGACTTGCAAATTAATGCATGCTCCCCTCCTCCAGAGTACCTGTTTTAAAACCTGTGTTTTAAGCTGCCCAGCAGCTAACCTGTTCCAAAACACCAATGGGAGGATAAGTTTGGATTTGAAATGTAATATTCATGTCTTTCACCCTTGTTTGTTTTTTCCCCCACACCTTGTTGATAAGGAACAATGACATCTTGCAATTAACCTCACAAAGCTAACTCTTGTAACCATTTCTTAAGGTTTTTTGAAAGACAGCTCTTAAAGAAGAGGTAAACATAGGCATGGACAAGGTAAAATCACACGGAAGGAGATGTTAAAAATCAGTAAGAGAAACACAGCAGTGCTACATCACTCATGAACAGAGCTTCAGGCAGAAGGGAGAGTTAGCAAACACCTTCAATAGACACTAGAAGGAAAGGAAAGGCTCTTGGTTCATAGGTCTTTGATGATTATGTTCTGAGACTTTGCAGCAATAAAAGGCAATTTTAAAAGAATGAAGCCCCCCATGTCAGATTCTGAAGTAGCAGTGAGGTAGGAACACTTGCACTTCTGTCAGCTTGATGGCTCTATATATGTTATAAACAAAGCTGAATTTCTTGATCCATGGACAAACTCCATTCTACATCCTTTATATTTATATAGCAATACAGTCAAGACTCACCTCAAACTGTTTTGTAAGCAACTACACTGTTTTACTTAAGTACAAAGAAAGATGGTAGGAAGGCTGATTACCCCTTTGGAAAAAGTAATGAAGTGTCTTAATTAGAGCAGACAAAACCAGGACTGTCAATTGGAAAACCAGGTAAGGCTCAGTAGGGACACTAAACCTTTCCTCCTCCTCCACTTCAGCATGTTGACTATAACTGGCTAATTAAGAAGCCCTTTTCTTTGCCTAAACCTAGGGCAGAACCAAAAGGTAGACTTAGAAGCCAAATTTTCTCTGTTCCCCCAAAGACAGAAACCCAACAAAATCACTGTATGTTTTTTACGTACTGATTTGTCACCCACCAATCAGGACCATTGGCCGGTTTTTCATCCGGGAAATGTTAAACATGCCTAGAAATAAAATAAGGAACACATAAGAATCCCAGCTTTCTAGGCTTTAAGTCATGCATCTGGTTTACATGTTTAGTTTTCTGCTCTTCAGAGTACAACCTGCATACTAGGAAAAACAAAGCTCAGTAAAGACCAAGGGAACCAGAGGAAGGGAAATCCAGCACGGTATAATTTAAAACTAATATCTGCCTGAGTCTCCAGGCATCCAGCTGCTGTGGGTCTAACACACGAAAGAACTCTTTCCAAGAAATCTTGCCTTAATATGAATTACAGCCTACCGACTACAGAATTCAATCTATTTGAGACTATCTTGTCTGTAACAGCATTTCTCTGCTCTAGTTCCATAGATAAGCTGTTAATAAGTGTTCCTGTTCAAAGAAGTTCAATCACAGAAAGCCCCAGGGACAATAATGAGATTAACACAAACTGAGAGAAGATAATGTCAGGTAAATGCTGATGATGGTAAAATGACTTTAATAGACTCTTCCCCATCCACTCCCTCCTTTCCCAAACCAGAATTCATAAATAAACGGTCTACAAATAAAGGAACAAATCCCTCCCCTTTCCTTACGTTTATAAGGCACTATTTTATCTGGGTCAGACCAAATGTCCTTTGGAAGTTAGTCTACACTTAGATTTAAAAGCTACCTTTAAATTTGTTTCACACATTAGGAGAAAAGGGAAAAACCTACTGCTATTAATCTGTCAGAATCTGCAAGAAAACAAAAGGGCCAAAGCATATTTTTAGTGTACAGGGGACTAATCCATGATTATAAAACCAGTCCATGTACAAAAGGTCAGCATTCCCAGCTGGAGCCAGATTACAAAAATTCAGGTTCAGATGTTAATGTTTATATTAATATAAATTCAGAAAAGACAAATGTAGCCTAAGAATGTGACATCATGGACCTTGAGTCACAACCTTATGCAGAGCACTAGATGAGTACCCAAAAAGTCCTGAATGGTGGCAAAGAGATTTGTCACTTCTAGAAACATGTTAATGCAGTACTTAGATTGACAGCTCAATTTAGTCCTTCTTTTACAGTAAACTAATAAAAAAAAAGGGATCCAACACAACTACTTAGCTTTGCACTTTGCTGTTGCTCTTTTAAGCAGTGGTATTCGCATATATTTGAGAGCAGAAGTCAGTCCAAAAGTCATTCAGACAGCTTGGATTCTAACTCTCATGGAAGGTTACAAGTACCAGGACATTGTTTTCCCTACCACTGCTGTTATTTCTCAACAATGTATAAAAAACATACCAGCATGCTGTTTCTTTTTTCTGCCCACTGCTGCTCCGATAATTTGAATTAACTCCTCCTCTGAAGCACCCGACCGTAGGTGATCCCTCAAGGACACTTCTGAATTCCCAAAAAGGCACACCTGCAGCCAACCCGGGGAAGCAGAGGAGGAGAAATGAGAAAGAATAAAATAAATTACTTTTACAAGTATTTTGTACTAACTCCAGAGTGAAGAGCTTTGAAGAGGCATACCCTATTGAAGGGAACATTTATGGAGATTGTTTTCTTTATCTCTCATGTACACGCAGACAGCCTGGGATGTTTATGCAGCCCAGGCTCATTGGACCTTCAGGCTGCCTCGGTCATCCGATGTTAGGCAGCAGCACAGCTGTTGTCAATATCAGGTGACAATGCATAAGTGCCAATTTTTAATTGAAAACTTTAATTTTCCCCCAGAAACTGCCAGTTTCAACGTGGCAGGAAATGGTTATCCCTCCTTGTTCTACAGCCATTGAGCAAATGTACAGGCTGCTCTTGAAGGAAAAGAGCTACAAGTTGTTTGGGAAACAAGACAAGATCCTTGTGGAATGCAAAAGCCAAGCCCTCACAGCTGCTTGGACCCTTTTTTAATGAGAAATCATCTGCTTGTCACATGTTTAAGATGATTTTGAATCAAAGATTAGAATAAATGTTTATATTTACTGGCCTTGCAACCATGTTTTACAACTGAAGTTAACTATGTTAGGAAAACAAAAAAAAGGTGACGTAACATCTCCCTAACAGCCTGACAAGATGGAACAAGAATTCATACAGAATAAATAAACAGGAGCTAGCTGGTAATAATTATGCATCTTTACATCCCAGCTACTTTTAGGGCACGAATTTCAACACTATTTTCCCTGCATGAACTGGAAAAGAATCCTGCTTCACTACCAACCTTTAGGTTCCCATCTGCTGTTATCCTCAGGCGATTGCAGGATCCACAGAAGTGCTCTGACATGGAGGTGATAAAGCTGATTTGTCCCTGGAAATGTGGCACCTTGTAACTCTACAGAAACACAGAAGAGAAAAAAAAGAGAGTCAAATACAGACTCCTAGCTTTTATAGCTCCACTTGCCTAAAGACCAGAAAATCTTTTTTAACATAGATTTTCTTCAACCCTAAGATCCTATCAAAGAAAAAATAAAAGTCAGTTTTTTCAGGTATCCCAGTTTATTCTGCCCCGGTCCTAGAAATCTCAAACTTGTTAAATGCTTGCTCTTGTAGTTATCAACTAACAGGTGATGCCTCTAGGAGCATGAGCTAGAAATTCCCCATTTGGCACTTTACACTCTAAAACAATAATTTTTTCACTGAGCAACTCTTCCATCAGGATTGTTAATGTGCAGACATAGACTGACAAAAGTTTCAAAAGCTGCAAATACAGGATACAGGCCTGGCATTCTTTATATTTGACTAAAAATACATCTAGAAAACACATTGTATTTATAAAGGTACAGACTATGACTAGGACTTCATAAGATCAAGTCTCCTGCGGGCAGCTTGACCAAAACCTACGAGTTACCACACTGAGTATTTATTACTTTGGTTGTCAAATATCAATGCTGAACTTGGAATAATTTGGGGATTTGGGGCAGGGAAGGAATAAGGGCATGTTTCACACATTCTCTGTCCAACCCCACCTTGGCTGTGCTGGAAGTCTCACAGGGTAATTTCTCCAATTCCGGCCATCGCTGTTTAATTGTATCAAGCATTTCTTTGTAGCTCACCATCTTCTTGAAGTTCCATTTATTGCCTAGAATTAACAAAACCAGCCTAACCTTAGAATGTGGATTTTATTTTCTTAATTAGCAGAGAACCACCTTCACATTCTCTGTAAGTGTCACTTAAGGTGACACTGAGGTGTCCCAGCCCCAACGAGTCTTCTACACCTTATGGAGGGAAGAAGCTAACCTGCAAAAAGCTTCAGGCAATTCCTAATTTCCTTGAAGAGCTTACCAAAACTTCCAGAGACAAACCTATGGGGTGAACATCTACCAGCCAGCTCACCTGTGTCCAAGAAGAATCTCAAAGCAGCAGTACTTACCATCAAAGGGCATGTATTCTATGAACCGCACGTCAAGGGGCAGATCCTTTGTGAAATCCACAAAATCCAGCACTTCATCCTCATTGAAGCCTCGCATCACCACACAGTTCACCTGCAGGTAAAGCACACACCTGAAATCAGTGAGCCGAGTGTGACCTGCACCCCCAGCTGCACAAGGAGATGACATGAATTCTGCTCATTACTTCTTGATGAGATCTTCAAGTTTTTCTCCAGTTTTACTAAAAATTATTCATGGGGTGGGGTGGGAGGTGAGATGGAATATAATAAATTCCTTATCAGGTGATTGGTATGTATGGTAAAGCAAAACAGTTTCAGAGTAAATAACACTGGCTTTACCTTAACAGGATGGTAGCCAAGTTCAGTGGCTTTGTGGATTCCTTCCATTACCTTGTGAAAGCCTAAGATACAAAAAGAGTGAAAAATAATTTTTATTGTTTCAAAGCAGAATGCAAAAGGTGGTTATTTAGTACAAGACAAAAGGATGACAAATAAAAATCAATCTGATTCAGTAGACAGGGCTGCAAGTAAGAACAGCTGCAAAAAAAGACTTTAATTATACCCCCCCCCCCACAACCCTCAAAGACTACCAAGTTACTATACTCAAGTCAGTGAGATCAATATTTAACTGATATTTGAGTAATCAACAATACTGGTATGATTTTTTAATATCTTTAGATATCCACATATTATTAGCATAAGATTCTGCACTCCCCTGTAAGACAGCTTTCCTTGTGTTACATTCTTCTTAAAGGGAGTGGAAAGAATTTATGAACTGCCTCCAGATGCACTGAAGAAGGAATAATAAATTAATGTTTATTTTATAGTAATGGCTTGTGTCTTTTCTACAATGACAGAATTTCTCTGTTCTGAATCAGACAGCAATGTTGCTAAGTGAATTTTAAAAGCATTTTTTTAAAGTACATTTGGGGTGCAATGGGTTTAGGAACAACAAAAAGCCCCTTGATTCCCTGTTCAACCCTGGCTACAGATGTAATTGGCTTCCCAAAGCTACTGACTATCCATTAGTCAGAAGATCAGAGGCAGCATTTTTCAGGATCATCATTTTTGTGACTAAACACAGGAAATTAGTGAACAAAATGTGGCAGGGATTAGAGCATTTAGGAAAGCAATTCAATTGGCCTTTGACCCTTGAAAACAAAGATAAAAAACTACAGTAACTTCAAGGAATGAAGTACCCAGTTTCATCCTACCATTTGGTGTGGCCTACACCTGCCAGCTGCTCTCAAACAGAAATATATAGTTAATTTAGGGCAAGTGTCTTTGCCCCTACATGTACCTCTTAAAGCTGAAAGAAACTAACAATGCAGTTTCAGAATTTCAAGGTCACTTAAGAAAGCCTCTTAACGATCTCATTCAAACCCCCTCTTCTCTGTACTTTCTTTAAAGTTAAGACCTTTCATCAGGACATCCATTCCATATTTTGTGTATTATTCCCTCCCTGCCACACCCAGCAGCTGGCAGAGAACAGAGGTGAGAAGAATGAGACAGCAAATTCCCGAGCTCTGGGCACACATTTCTGGTGAGTGGGGTGCTGAGCTGCTCGCCCCATGTTTGTGACTGCCTCTTCCACCCTGGCAGGTTCTAGACTAAGTTTCATTCTGCACATGAAACTCAGATATGAGAGACCAAACAGTGTATGAGACTGAGCTCCTTCTTCCAAAGCTGTCATCTTCAACAGCAAATACTTTATGCGTGCTAATAAAAGGGCAGTATGTCTCAGAAGTTTTGATAACAATCCCCATGCTGCTCCTTGTCCTATATTTTTCTGCACAGGTCCATCACCCTCCCTTTCCTTATCTATGATCTACTGGAAACTCAGATTCCCTAGTGAACAGGTCACACCTTCATTACTCTGTAGGTGCTTTAGCAGATCCAAGCAGTAACTCAGTAGTATTCTGTGCATATTTAATATGGGATGCATCAGTAAAAAAGAAAACTAAAGAGACAAAAAATTCACTTCACTGCTCTCTGGCTAGTAAAGGCATCATAAAGCATGGACATAGGAAAGCAGAAGATACAATTATTTAATAAACCAGTTCTAATCCTAATCCTGGCTGCAAAAGTGGTGAACAGCAATGTTACTTGACACAGTGAAATAACTCTTGCAAACAACTGTTTGCAGTTATGGCCTGTCACCCTTCTCAATCACCACCTACTTGTGCATGTGCCCAGGAAGTTTCCAGCACCTGTGGTAGGTCTCACTCCAATTAAGCAAGATTGCAGGCAGATTATGGCAACAGAGATAACGATATACTGCTGTAAACACAAACCAGAGCCATAAATGGGATCAAAAATCTCTGCTACTGCTCAGAAAATCTAATCTGTAACCACAGGATTATAGAAAGGAGAAACTCAACGTAACTAAAAAGGCCAGGAGGAAACCACTTCTCCTCTTTTACCCAATGAAAAATTTCAATACTTTCATCATATTTGATTTCTTCTGAAGTCAGAACTTTAGCCAGCTTTACAGTATAGAGAACCTTAGAGCCACCCAGAAAAATCCTATATGGAACAAAACCTCCCATCAGTTAATCCTTACAGGAAAAAAGGCTTCAGGCCTACATTTAATGATACAATACAGCAGTACCTCACTTTCCTTGTACAAAACAAATAAAAAAAAAGGACAAGCCATGAAACAGGTTAGATTGGCTACCTGCATGAAAGCATTCTTCATTTGTTCATCCCTTAGAATGTGGTAGATTGGAAAAGGTAGAAAGATTACAGTACTCTAAAATGCTTTCACACATCAGTGAAATCTCTGATGATCTCACAGTCATTCTGTCTATCCCAACCATCTGCAAGTAGGAGCAGATGTGATGCAGGGCACCTGCAACAAAGATACACATTTTCTGCATCTTCTAAAAACCCTACATCAACTTTCCAGCAAAAGAGAGAAATTATTCCAAGTTTCTCAAGTTCCTGGTAAGCTCCATAATCAGATCCCACCTTTACTTTCCAGAGTAGTTATCAGCCAAGACCAGGGATCCCTCTCACCTTAACAGAGCTAAACCTTGTTGCCTCTGGAACTGCCATAGGAGACAGGGTAACTCAGTAGGGCAGGCACTCTATTCTCTGCTCACTCCATACTTGGAAATCTCCTATTAAATAAAAACCCTCAAAAAAAAAAAAAAAAAAAAAAAAGGCATTTTACATAATTTCAGCCTTTAAGCTTAACAAAAGAAAAAAATGGGAAAAAACCCCCAAAGCTATAGAATTCACTGTTACTATTTTTACCTGATCTCTGCTTGGAAATAATATCTATGATTTAGAGACTTTTTCTCCTTTTAAAAAATATTTAGTAACAGAAATTTCCATGTTCATTGTCCATGCTGTTCAGTTGAGCAATTTCTCTCTTTGTTGGTAAAAGACCTTTTCCTCTTTAAAGGCAGAAAAGAACATTTATATAAATAAAATTACCTTCATCCCCTAATAACTTTTAGTTTACTTTATAGGCAGCACATTCCTAACAGCTTCTAATCAGATATGAAGATCTCTGGCCTTTAATTCAGGAAGCTGGAGGCTCAGGTTTGCCCCTTCAGTGGCAAAAGAAGGGCTTGCTCCTAATCAATGTCACAAACCATGTAATACTCAAACACAGAGAGCAGAAGGAAAGAGCACAGTCAACACCTGCTTGTGATTAGTTACTCCCAGATACCACTCTGGGAGCCAACTGTGCCATGACACAACCAGATCAAAGGAACAGCCTACACTGGAAGGATAATGCTCCAGAGCCAGCTTTATGACAGGAACTGATTTCTGCACCATGACACAGAAACATGAAGCAGTGCTCCCACAGACTGTTGACAAGGACACCTTCCTGCACCTGCCAGCAGAACTTCAGTTTGCTAGCAGTGATTCAAATGCTGACTTTACTTCCCACAGCACTCCAGATTTCTACAATCCTTTCCCTACATGTACCTGAGGCTGTTGCACCATCTGGTGGCTACTTAGAGGTTTTGTCAGAATTAGAAGTTCACACACTGCTGAAGTTACAGTGCTGGACAGGAAGAGAATGATACAACATCAAATCAGTTTTAGTTTGGAAGGAAGCCAAACCATGAAGCTGAGCTCCATCAGCTTTAGGATTCATTTAAACCAGAATCTGTAAGACTGGGCATATCCAAGTGTTTCTCAAATTTTACTTGCAATTACTTGCTCAGTAGGAGAGAAGTTACAAAGCCAACAGACCTCCTCAAATTACCTCAGGCATGGTTTATGTTTATTCCTATTAAAAAGAAGTGGATACAGAACATCACTAACCACAAGTGAGACCACTGCTAGAACACCCCAAATATAACTTCCAGAAACTGCCACTTTTCATGACATGAAGTTCAGTTCTTGTGGCATCTTTGTCCCAAGGTGGTATAGCAGAAACATCTGGGTTTTTTGAACAGTATAAAAGAAGAGCAGCACACAGGACCAACCTTGAGAGCTATGACTAACCAATTACAGACTATATGACTAACCACATGACTAACTGTGGTAAATTGAGCATCTTCCACTTCACCAGCTCCAACGAAAAAGGCTCTACCTGCTAAGCATTACAGAAAGGAGGAAAAACAGTCACTGTTGAATAATCTAGTATAGACTATTTTTCCTACCCTCGACATTCCTGCCAGCATTAACACAGTTGCCTTAGAAGACAAGTTTGTACCTTTCCTTCGGACAATGAACTCAAATTTAGCTGGCACCAAAGTATCCAGGCTAATGTTAATGGCATTCAGTCCTGCTTCCTTCAGCCGGGGCAGCAGTCTGGTTAAGTTGATCCCATTGGTTGTGACAGCAATGGTTTTCAGCCCTTCCAGTTTGTACAGTTCACCTAGGAAAGAAAAGTAAAAAGAACACTTTAAAAAAGTAGTTAAACTAAAATGTTTAAAGGTTACACAGAAAACCCAAAAGATTTCTGAAACAAAGAAAAATGTATCACTCAATGTGTGAAGAAAATGTGAACATTTAGTGCTTCGGCCTTCTTCCAGTTGTATTGGTTTAAGAGACCGATTTTAGCACATATCCATTTCAAAAGATATGAAAGAACAGTTTATTGCAAGCGAAACTGGTGGTGAAGTTTTGTTTTATTAACATGCACACTAGTTTTGTTCCTAATTTCTTAAATACCTACTTTATTGTTGAAAGACAGCCCCTGATTTTGTGTACTTTCTTTTCCTCATCCACCTTTGCAAACTGAATTTTATGTTCTGCAATAATAATAAGCAGCAAACCATCCCTTTCACAACTGACACCTGATCTGTTTATTTAGCAACTTCTATCCTACAATGCTTTACCAAAAACCAGCTCTAACCCAGAGGTAGCTGCCAGCAGAACTTTAAACTTATGAAAGAAATACCACATGCAGTCCTAACTAAACAGAAAAAGGTCAACATACTAAACTATTACAGAGAATCCAAGGCAACAATATCCAAAGGGACAAAACATTTGTACTTGACAACTGAAGTATTTCCATTACCAGTGGTAGCCCAGCCGACTGGAGAGGGCTTACGCAAGACACTAAAAAATGGCTAACAAAAGAAAACAGCATAAGAAACAGCTAATATCATGAGATTAAGATTTAGAAAAGAAATGCCTCCTCACAAGCCAAATGCAGAAATCATCAGCATACCAGATCTCCAGAGATCAAGCTTTCAAACCTCCAGTTATCAGTACAATAACAAACAAGAAAAAAACCCTCATAAACAACTCGCAGAAGCAGAGCCACAGCAAAATAATTTACTTTGGTTTTGACTCCCTCCCTCCCTCATAACCTCCACCCTAATTATTTAAGAAATATTTGAAGAACCCTTACTCTTGAGACAGCTGTAATTACAGCACAAATATTTCATAGTCCCTTCATCCCTCACTATTTATTCAAGTTGATAAGGGCCTTATTTCTGCTTTATCTCATTGCCTAGCTCTTTTCAAAATATTCACCCTAAGCCAAGCCCAGAACACTGGAATGGGTCAAGCTAGGTCACAGCAAAGATGCTGAAGTTTACAGCAGCAGCATTTTGGAACATGATTAGGAGCTCCATAGAAACATGAGGTTGTAGGGAAAGACTAATCTTTACTAAGAGAGATTTTTTCCTGACCTTCAGCTCTTAAAGTCCTCTCAAATGACCAAGAATAATCTCTTCCTAGTGGATAAGTGCTAGTGGCTCAATTTTGCCAAAGATTATTTAACACTAACTATCACTAGCAGCCTAATCTTTGTGAGAGCAAAGGATACATGCTACAGCCAGAGAATAGTTTGGGAACATTATTACTTTTATTTATAGCCTCAGAACACACAAAATGCTCAACCTCAGAATGACTGGGAAAAAAAGTCTAGGTGCCATACAGGTTTCATTGCTAGAAATGTAAATTATACATTTACAAATATATAAAATATTATAAATAAATATTTATTATAAATAAAAAATATACAAAATAAATGCATAAAGGTATTGAATAAAACTAATGTCATTCTGCAGCCTAAAAGGGAAAAAAAATTAAGAAGCAGCACTATTTGATTAGATCACCACAGGCAGCAGCTAATGTCCATGCATCTTTTTCCTCATCAGATAGGGTGAGATACAGGATGAGGCACTGGAAATACACTAATTCGTGGAATCAACTGTAGTAACAAGCTGGACAGTAGACAACTGTGAGAAGTTAGAGATGGAGGCTTAACACAAACAGCAACAAGTTAAAAAGGACCAGTAAGTGTAACCTTCACAGGGTCTTGGCTTCTTGGCTTGTTAACATCTAAAATTAAAAGGGATTAAAGATACTTCATAACTCTGTAACTCTCTTTGTACCTGTATTAAACCTGTTTGCTGACCTTTGCTCACTGCCTTATCACCAATCAGCACAAGCAAAAGCAACTGACAAAAACTAACAAGTAGAAAACAGATGCTGTAAGTCCATAGCATGAAGTGAAAACTTTTATGTCAAGCTTGAGCCATGAAATAAACCAATTTACATTTACGTTTTCCTTTAGGATATGGACCCTCTTCTTAAATAGACAATTTTCTTACATATTCTCCTCCAATCATTTCCTTAACTGCACTTCTCCCGATTGACTCCAGAAAAGGTGTGCATGCTTCCTAGCACATGAACTAAGTCTATCCTACATCACTTCACTCTTGAAATGGGTATAAAAAGTTGCTATGAAAAGGCATCCAATATTCCACCCTCCATCCCATTGAAAATTATTTAATCAGTGCAGATGTGTACTCCTCAGACTACTAATAACAAATAGCTCTCAGAGAGTTTATATCCGATGCTTATTTGAACTTTGAGTATCTCAGAGGGGATGGATTCTATATTCCCCTATCAGCTGCTTCAGAAAAGTCTCAAACATATGTTTTCAGTAGTCCCCAGGACATAATTTAGCTTTCAGCAAGTGTTAGATGCTGACTCACAGTTTATGTACGTGCATCCGTTAAAAGACTTTAAATAAAGAACTGTAGCAAGTCTCTGAATAGCATGGTCTCCTACAGTAGCTTCAAATTGCATCTGTTCATTGAAACAACTAAAAAACTTGAATTTGTGTATTAAAAAATTTGGAAACAGAAATCCAGCATTAACATTTTTGATCTTTACTCACAAGAGCAAGGGTATTTCACAGATCATTTATAGTTTGGAGAAAGACTTGCTGAAAGTAAACCTAATTTAAAACCCAACCCAATTCAGCATGAGAGATATTGTAGGCAGCTTCTCCAAAACCATCTAGAAAACCAGACTGACTCTATCCCAGACCAAACCAGTACATTGTGCTAAGATGGCTTCAATAAAGGCACTTTACTCAAATTTTGCAGAAGACATTTTTGGGCTTGATTTTCCCTCAATGAGTTTTCCCACAGTTATTACATTGATATATTTACTTTTGAGTCACATCTAGATCCTGGACTGGAGCACCATAGAGTAACACCAAAGTCTGAGTAAACAGAGAGTGTTTGTGGACCTAACTCAACAATTTTCAATAGCCTTAAAAAAATCCAGCCAGACTAATACAAATCCAAACAGAATGAACTAATACAACATGACAAACATCTTGACATCCCTTACCTTCACCCCAAGAGCACTACTGTTATCCACTAAAATGATCACTATGAATCTGTCAAAGTTCAGCTGTGAACAGGAACACAGGCGGAATAATGAAAATCCAGTGGTTCAAAAAGATCCATTTCTTCCTTTCAGGCACAAAAATAAACCTTTGAGAATTCTATCATTGGAGTAAACCAAAACAAAAAGATGTCTATCCTTCCATTACCAATACTTCTGGATTGCAGCAATACAATAATGATTTTGCAGTGACCTGACTACTCTACTTAGACTATCAACATCATAAGAGCTGTGTTAAGTCATCAGCTACCACTGATAAATAAAAAAGCTGCCTACAATACAGTAAGAAAGAAAGCTCTGCACTGAACTGATGATATGGTTGGTTTCAACTCGTTTTCATGCCAATATTATGTGCTGAACTGCAAAGCTTTATTGTATTTTAAATTGCAACCTAATTTATATATCTAGTTCCCTTTTACAGGAGCCAATAATTATACCTATTACTATTGGAAAGAATCTATTATCTTGAAAGAAACATGTCTTTTGAAAGGCATATAGCTTCCTCAGTACTAAAACCACCCCAAACCCATCATGCATGGGCAAAATGTTCTGGACAATGATATTTCAGAATTCTAAAAAGTTAATGCAATTTCAGAATTCACAATCAAAGTTCAAAAAGACACACCCCAGCTCACTCCCGTCACCCCTTTTCCAGCACTGAACAGGTCAGTTCTACAAACTACAACAGCTTTTCTGGTTCCTTTAGAAGGTCATCTTCTTTGGAAAAGGTCTTCCATTAAATCCCGAACAAAACTGACCAGAGGCAGGGAACATTTTCTGCATAAAAGCTCACTGCATTGGTAGGCATTTTTTCTTCTTTCTAGACCCTCTTCTTCCACATAAGAAGGAGGTCTTGAAAGAAGACCTTTTGTTATCTTCAGTACTTAGAAGAGTGTATGCCCAGAAATAAACAAGTTCAATTGTGTATAATACACCAAAGTGCACCCACCTACACAGCCTTAATCTAATTCATTGCCACTACACAAATCTACTTCAAGATATGAGACTTTGGACAGAGGAAAAAGCACCTGACTCAAGAAAAAAGATCCAGGCAGTGTCGTTTAACATAATACCAATCAAAGCAAACAGAATTCTAAAATTTACCCAGTAATTTACCCTCCATTGAAGTAACAGTGTTCATCAACAAGTTTAAAAACAGGTTTTTCCACCATTCCTTATTAAACACGAGCAAGTAACATTTGTTATCAATACAGAAAAACAAAACCACCAAAAAAACACACTCTTAATAAATCAAATAGAAAGCTTGTTTTGTTTGTAAACACATATCACTTGTTCCTCCTCACTGAGGACTTGATCATATAAGTTCTTGATTTTTCACCATCAGGCTCCATTATTGCAAGCTACTATAATAGATATTGAATATAAAAACAACGCTAAATTAAGCTGGTATAATACAAAGACACGTAAGCTCCATCCAAGCAACAGAGCAGAACTGGAAATTTTCTGAAAGGCACCTTGCATTTCACAATGTTGGGAAAAAACACCACAGTAAATATGTAATTATTCTTCCAGTTGCCAGACTGTGTCAGTGGGTAGCTGTAAGAGCAATTTTTGCATCAACATGTACCAAGTCACTCTGAAACACTCTGTACTGATCTGGGACTCACCCACAATATCCACCACATCGGGACGGATAAGTGGCTCTCCACCTGTCAGTCGGATCTTGTCCACACCTTCTTTCACAAACAGTCTGGCTAAGGTGATTATCTCCTGGGTAGTTAGGAGCTCTGATTTTGGAGTCAGCTGAACACCTTCCTCAGGCATACAGTACTGACCTGAAACAAAGGTTACAGAAATACATGAGAATAACCTGCAATAATAAATCTAATATTGATGGGCAAAATGCACCAAGGGCAGCTGTCTTTAATGGATGCCAAATGACACCAACTGTGCAAAAATTTTACAATCTTCTAACAATTTCCTGGTTTACTTAAGAGGAAAACCCAAGACTAATTTGATGTGCCTCAAAATTACAATGGATCCACTCTAAAGAAAAAGATGACCTCACTTCTATCTAAACTGCATTCAAGCACAGATACCAAGCTCAAGGCACAAGCACTGGGATATCACCAGACTTTGCAGACATAATTGTGGGAATGCCTAGGTATGAGCTCTCTTGCTTTTGGAGATTTTGGACACACAGGCATCATTATCTAAACCACACCAGGTCTGATAAAAGATCTGTCACTTCCACCTGTCTCTGGTAGATCCCTAGGCTTGCTCCAGGTTTCCCGCCCCACCAGTAGCTCAGCCCCAATTAGTCTCTATCTGTCATTTATTGTTACTTTGTGAAGACAAGAAACAGCACAGGGCCAACACAGCAATAATACCCTAACCCAAACCTTGGCTTTTGTACAATATGTGCAGGAGTTTTGTGCAAGGAAAGAGCAGACACTTACATCTGAGGTTGCACTTCTCAGTCAACGAAATGCGCAAGTAATTGTGCTGCCGCCCAAAGCTGTCCATCAAAAAAGCAGAGAATGGAGCAGCATGTTCTAGCACAAAGCGTTCTCTTCCTGAGCTTTGTAATTCCTGCAACAAAAACAAGCAAGTGTTAAATATTTGAACAGTTACCCTGTCAACTTGCTGTATAAATATCAACTTTGAACCCAACTGATAATTATTATTCCATTCTTCCCCACACAGACAGCTGCCCAAAAAAAACCACTGTCAAAAGTGGGCATTTAATTAATTTCACACCCTACCTTAATCCATTTCTACAATTTTCCCTGTCTTTGCCACAGGTGCTTCAGGTTTTTTTGTGCAGAATGGAAAGTGGTTTTGCTCAACTGCCTGTCTCTTCCAAGAATCAATGATCCAGGATCACCTATGCTCACTACAGCCCTTGGGTAAATGAAATTATAGAGAAGAGGCCCTTCCTGCACTTCAGCACAAGAGAATCTGAAGGTGATGAAACACTGCATCTCTGCCTGTGTTCCTACCATATCCCATGTGCAATATTAACATGTTTTTAACAGCAAAACTGAATTATTGCTATACACAATTATGTTTCATGACATCTGTCTTAATTTCCAACGAAGGCTTCCTGCCTAAAACCATGTAACAGAATACCTCCAAAAGGCTTGTCTCAGTTAAGAGATTACATATAATGCAGGGCATGGCGGAACTGGAAGAGAAGTGTGTGATTCTGAACACCTGTTCAAACTGAATAAAAAATATCAGAATTAAAACAATTCCTTTATTAACTGTCATGAAGTGAATATTACAAGTGATTTCTACTTAAAATTTTGGGGGTTTTTTTTAGACACAATGTAATACATTCTAGAGCAGCATGATTTTTAGGAAGTATGAGTATTTGCCCTCTAGAATGAGAGAGTAAGAAGGATAAGGAGCTGCTGGAGCAAGACCAGATGAGGCCACAAAGCTGCTCAGATGGCTGGAGCTCCTCTCCTAAGAAAACAGGCTGAGAGAACTGGATCTGTTCAGCCTGAGGAGGAGATGGCTTTGGGGAGACATTATCACTTTCCAGTACCTAAAGGGGACTACAGGAGAGCTGGAGAGGGACTTCTTACAAGGGTCTGTAGTGATAGGACAAAGGGGAATGGTTTTAAACTGAAAAAGACTAGATTTAGATATTAGAAAGAAATTCTTCACTGTGAGAGTGGTGAGGCACTGAAGCACTGAAACAGGCTTCCCAGAGAAGTTGTGGATGCCCATCCCTGGAAGTGTTGGATGGACTTTGAGCAAGCTGGTCTAGTGCAAGGCATCCCATAGGAGAGGGCTGAAACTAGATGATCTTAAAGGCCCCTTCCAACCCAAACCATTCTAGGATTTTATGGCCACATTAGGTAACAAATATCCCAAATAGTAGCTGCAAACAAATACAATTCAGTTTATACCAAGTAACTTCAAAATATCAGTACCATCAATGCCAGAAAGGTTAATTACAGCAAGGTCTAAATGCAGGGAGTCTTACTGCCTTTAGCCCATGACTTTCCAATTACAATGTTGCAGCTCTCTTTTTCTGCACCTGTAAAGCACAGCTGAAACCACTCTGCTACTTTCAGATAATATTTTGGTACCTTAAGTGAAACTTACAGTAACTGGATAAACTCTTATCACAGTACTGCAGAAAAACAAGAGTTTACCAACATACTTTTATCAGCTGGTGGATACTTGCTTCAGGCACTACATACAAACATCCAAAACCAACTCTGCTAAGTATTTTCATGTACTACATCAGAGTTAAATTAACATTTTATAGGAGGTCAATTTGGTAAGTCATGAATGAGGCCAGCTGCCTAGCATCACTATATAAACCAGAGAAAACAAAATAATTAAGGGAACCACCTTCACTGGATCCTCGTTAGTTAACCACATACAGACATTTAACAGTCAGTGAATTTCATATCAAGTGAAAAGGCACATGTCAGTGAATTTCACATCTAGTGAAGAAAACGCACATACAAAACCACTTCCTGTATACATGGTGTTCACAAAGTTCGTGCTGGTGTGCATGTCTGAATCAGCTGCAGCACTGTGCCTCAAGTTAAAATTGTGCTCATTAGTCTCAATAGGCTGCAACAGGCAAAGGATTAAATAAAGTTTTGACATGAATTTAAGATCCAGAATTAGGAACCAAACGAAATGACACATTAGTGGGTATTTAAACTGCATATCTAAGATAAGTCATGACTCGCATCCAGTGAAAAACAGACATGAAATCTCCAGACATACCAAAATCAGAATGTATGGGATGATGCCAAGGGACTGGGCAGGAACACACACAGCCACAGCCATCAGCTCCCTGGTTCTGGTTATCACTAGTGACCAAAGGAGCTAGTCCTGCACAGGATTTCCCTACAGCTCTTGCAAGAAATCCAGAAATGGCCAGCTAAAATGGTGAACTACCCAGGTATGCCTCCTCAAAACATTTTATTGTGAAAACATTTGTAAGAAACATTTTTGGGTGAATGGAAGCCATAGAGGAGACCCTCAGTGATCAAATCAGCCAGACAGCAAAGGTTATCTGGGGAGAGACCAGCCACCAGCAGCAGGAGCAGCAATTTTGTTTCCAGCTGCGCTAACACCAGGCTCCTGCTAAACTTACAAGCAGGAGTAGTCATTCTTGGCAGCACAATCTTTTCCCTAAGCTTTAAACAATCCACTATACTTGATCCAAACAGCTTTGTGGTAAGATAAGAAGACCTTACTCTAAGAACATCCTTAGCAGTGAGGAGACAAGAGAGATACAAAGTGGCTGTTTCAAAGCCCAGAAAACATCTGTTTACCCCTGATAAAACTGCAGTAGTAGTTTCCAAGAAATTGCTTTTGTGGCGGAAGAAAGCAATGCCTTTCAGTTTCAGGGGCTGCAACAGCAGAGTCACATGGGGTGCAAGGTCAGCCCTGCCAAGACTTGGCCTTCCCTTCCTGGCAGCATCCCAAGTGTAGCTAGCAACCACTCTGCAGCCACACCCACTGCTCACACACTTCACCTCCCCTTCCTGCAGCATTCTGAACGAGTCATCTGGTTTTTAAACTCCCTTGGAAAATGCTCCAGCCTAGGGGTGTGTGGGTAGCGGCAGAGCTCTGCGCAGCTTTAGGTTACCAAAAAAATCCTAAGTTGGGAATCCTTTGTTTTGATAGAAATGCTGGCTCTGTTCCACTTGTTGAAAGTAAGTGTTTCTCCAAATACAAGCCAGGTTAACTCAAAGAGCCCAGGTAAATACCCAGACTTCATTTCTTCATCTTCCTCAGTCAGAAAACTCAACCCTGAACAGACTAAATCTAAGGATATTTTAAATCTGCCAAACTCAGAAAAAACACAACACAAAAAAGTGGTTTTTTTTCTTGAAAATTATGCTGCTTTCTGGCCTGGCTGGATATCTGATGTTCTCCTATTATTTTGGAAAGGTATTCACATTTGAGAGGGAAAGCACTCCCAAGTTTATTAAAATTATCTGAGCCACTCTTGTGGGAGCCTTCCTCTCCTGTTTCTTTCCCACCAATGCTTTTTTGCATCTTTTTCAGGATTGGGCTTCCTTACCACTCCACTTGAAGACAGAATAGTATAAACCTCCCACCTCCCAGTTTTAGAGTGTGCATTACAGGCAGGGAAAGAAGAGAAAAGTCGTTCTCCCTGGAAGAAAGGCAGGGGCAAATGAGGGGCACTTTAATGCTTTTATGCAATGAAAGACAAAATTGCACACTTTCAAAGACAGTAAAATGCTTAAAATAATTTCCTGTTTTCAGGAAAGAGCCCCCACTGGAGTGAGACACAGGAGACCAGTTCTCTTGCTGGTCTGTCATCCATCTGCATGGCTGCTATAGGTAAGGTAGCTAAAGTAAGAGGAATAACACTGCTCTTCATTAATTCCTCTAAAGTGAACTGTAAAGAAGCAGCATTAAAAGAACAGGCACTCAGCAAAGATTGGTCTCAAGAAACTTTAAAGTTTCTATTGGAAATAAGTAACTCTTGCTGCAAAGTTTTAGTACAGGGGAAAGAAAAATGTTTTACACAGCTACTAGAACTTATTTCCATCATTTTCTTGTGTATAGTAATGAGTTTGTCTAGGAGAAAAGAATGACAGGAGATGGAATTTTTAAGCTATTCAGTTTCTGACCAATTAGATTTCAGCACAGAGGAATTAGGAGATACCCATAAGCCATAATAGCTGATACCCATCGGCCTGAACTCCAGCAGAGGTAGATCCTGTACTACCAAAACTGCTACTGCACCCAGCCCCAGCTCATATTTTTATCAATACCACAGAAAAGGCCAGTTATCAAAGATGAGAACTCAGCTGCCCTCCTGGTAACTCAGGACAAGGATGAAGCATTCCCTGGGGTTGTTGCACAAGTAGGATTCTCCAAAGGGGAAGAATAGGTTGAGGCTGAACCTTGTCACTTGCAGCCTTTGTGAGAGTTATTGGAACAGGAAGAAAGCAAAAGCCTGCTACAATTCTCAGGCTACAGGAAAAAGGTTATTCAGTTTCCTGGAGTAGGAAAAGGTAGATGGGTGCTGGTATTTTAACGTATCAATGCTCAATTAGATAACTTTTTCACTCAAAAGGGATGTCTGTAACCCACAAGTCCCCACTCTCCTCTCTCCATAGTTGACAGGAGACACTTGTGCACATGGGAGGTGTATGCCCTGTCACACAGTGCGCTTTATCTGATCCATGAAAAAACCAGGTTCATTCTCTGGGCTGTCAATCACATGCTCTATACTAGTACTGAAAGAATGAGTTTAGATGACTGCACCTAGCAGCTATATTTTGACAAGCTGTCAACCCTTCAGACCTGACAAGTCACCTGTGATTTCCAGGAGAACTATTTTAACAATGCAGCAAAATTGGAAGCTGTCAGCAGAGGTATCAGTAACTACCAGGAACACCACAAACTGACAGATGCTAGAAAGGCTCAGTTAAACACAAGGGGGCAGACAACAGAATTCTTACCTACTAATCAAGCTGAAGATCAAGTACTATCCTTGCTCTACTCTTCCACGTTCACTTCATTTCCAGTGATATTTGTGCACTCTAAAGCTTGCAAAGACTTCTGCACAGACCTCAGGGACTACCACAACCTGTGTACCCATGACACTGTTAGTGCTGTTCCTGTACCCACTGGCTCTTCAAGCTCCTGCAATCCCGTTGGGTTTGTGCACAGTGCTGCTGTCCCAGCGTGGCACCTAACACTGCTGCAGTGTCACAGACACAGCTCAGCAAGAGCTCTGCTCTTCCCTGCCTCACCTTTAGCATCTTAGTCTGCAGGCAAGTGGTGACATAATGTCCTTGCTTCAACCTGGAAATCAGACAACCGCAGAGGGTGAAATGGGTCTAAGTAGGCCAAGTGCCAGAATGAGGTCTGAGCTGAGAAGTCCAAGACAAATGTTTTTGTGAGGGCTCAGCAGCTGCTGCCCAACAGCTGACCCCAAACAGCAGGCTCCACTTGCGGGTACTGGCACGGAGAGCCCTGCCCAGGGACTGCCACTGGCTGCCCACAAAACAGAGCAACAGCACACAGAGCGTTTCAGACACGACTGGCCGAGAATCAGGGCCATGTGAGGTCCTTCTGGGCAAGCTGGAATCTCCACTTTATCCCAGCACTGAAGGCTTCATTGTGGCCACAGAAATTTTCAGGTGGTGATGTCTGGATTACAGGCTCTACAAGAGCAGATGAAGAAAGATTAAGTGAAACTTTGTAGCAAGACCCTTACTGGACATGATACATCTAGAGCAGAATCAAAAAAAAAAAAACCATGCTGATTTCCAGTTCTGTAGTAGAAACAGGTCATCCTACCTGATCATTTTAGTTCAAGAATAGACTCTGGACATAGATTATCATGGGTAAAAGATGGCAGGATGGCATCAAACTTCGTTAACTGTGAACTAGTCACGAAAAATCCAATGACATGCTTGCACACAACAGAACAACTGTGAAAATGCTGCTTTCAGAGTGCCTGTAGCTTCATGCCCTGTTCCAGTCTTAGAAAAAGGAACTCCACTCCATGCACACTCCGAGACTGACAACTGCATCTCAAAAACCAAGATTCAAACAAGTAAATTGCTCACCACACACCACTGGTACAACAGCTGTACTGACCCCACTGTTTGCAACCCAACTGAAAGACTTCAAATGGTTGCCCTTGGACACAGCCTCCCAATTGTCTCCTGAACTGCCTGAGTTCTTCCTTCCGTAGCTGGAATGACCATTTTAAAGGGGACTGAAATATAGTCTACTGCTCTCTTCTCCCCTTTGCAGACACCTCCTCCCCAAAACCTCAGGAAACTAAACAGAACGCATGAATACTTGCAGCTCCAGCACAGGAAGCAGTCAAGCAGTATTCACAACTGTTTTGAATGTTTGAATATTCTCTCATTTGAAAGCACATTTCACTGCCCCCTATGGCTGTAACGCTAATTACTTCTCTCTACAGATGAATCCCAGGAGAAACTGAGAACAGAAAGGAGCAATGAGTGTATTATCACTGTATAGTTGCTAAGTCTGCAGTGCCTTTGTTTTTTACACTAGCTCGCTTCTCAAGCCCTGCAGGACATGAGCCAGTGGCCTGGCACACTTCTAATATTTACTGTACCACAAATGTGTATCCCCCAGCCCATTCTTCCAGGTACCATGGCTTTTTGCCCCTAAGGGACTTTCAGACGGGTGTTGTAATCAAGCTCCTTCAAAACTATTCCTGAACTACCCGATGTAAAGAAAGTAGTGAAAAGTAATTCTGATCCGAATTTATAAAAACGTTTATGGTCTAGGAAAACAACCAAACAAAACAAATTCAATAACCTTTCTAGTTTTCGGAGTCAAGTAAGCATTCAATAAAGCAACGCACGAATCCATTTCGTTTCCTGTAAATAAGTAAGTGGCAGTGAATTCATTCAATTCTGGCGACACGGAGTCTGTCACTAGTAGCTTTAGCTTATTTTCTGTTTGTTGAAGCCAGCCATGCAATTGCAAGTAACTCAATAAATCATGTTCCAGCTGGGACTGCTCTGTGTGCCATGCCCTATTTCTGCTAGGCAGTTACTGAACCTAGCCTTTCCGTGTAGCTTTTTCTTCTCAAAAACAAGAGACACCAAGAGACCGAATCCACCCGAGGGACCAAAAGTTAAACCGGGAGAAGCTGTATCAGGGCAACTCCTTCCTGAGCTGACTTCACGCCAGTACCAGCACAAACAGGTTCAGTGCGAAGTTCGCATGACCATCGGAGCACAACCACCGAAAGCTGCCAAACCACCCGGGTTTTGACCCAGGCTGATCAAAGAGTGTTGTGTAATCTCTCCTTTGGCTGGGCAGGAGCACAGGACCGGCTCGGTCCATCAGACGGGTGTCCCACGTACTTCCACAGAAAGGGTGACATTTCAACAAATGAAGCATACACAGCATTATGTATTACTACACGTTTTGTTGACTCTTCCCTCCCCCCTATACACAATCAGGTGGTGTTCACCGCACAACCACCGGTCGGTCCGGGATACCTTGCAAAATTCCATGGAAAGGTTGCATTTCCCGGGAACGCGCCGGCAGCCTCCGCCCGCGGTGCCCAAGACCCCTGCTCACCCCGCCGGGGCTGCCACTGTCACCAGAGCGCCCCTCCACGAAACACACCTTCCCGGGGACGAGGCACTGGCCCGCCACCCAAACTCCCAAACGCGACCCCCGGCGGCACGGCACGGCTCGGCACGGCACGGCACGGCACGGCACGGCACGGCACGGCACGGCACGGCGCGGCACGGCACGGCACGGCTCGGCTCGGCACGGCTCACCTCCCCCTCGCCCCCCGCCCGCACCGCGGCCCCGCCGGACCCCGGGCCCGCCTCACCTGCGCGGCGGCCGAGGCGGCCCTGGCGCGCGCCCCGCTGCTGCTGCAGGCGCGGCGCGAGGCCGCCCCGCGCGCCCCCCGCAGGAGCCGCCCCCACCGCGCCGCCGCCGCCGCCGCCGCCATGCGGCTCCACTGCTCGAGCGCGCGGGGGGCGCCGCCGCCGCCAGCCCCGCGCCGTCACGCGGGGAGGGCGAGCAGGGGGAGGCAGCCAATCGGAGCGGCGGCCGGCGGCCGGTGCCGTGCTGCACGCCGGGAGTTGTAGTTCGCTCCCCTCCTCCGGCGAGCTAGCCGAGGGAAGGGGGGAGGTTTCCCGCGAGGTCCCTCGGCACCGCTCTGTACTCCCGGGGCAGCGGTACCGGGCAATTCACAGAATCACGGAATATCCTAAGTTGAAAGCGACCCACAAGGATCATCGAGTCTAATTGTTAGCCCTACATAGGCTCACGCCCAATAGTCACCCCATGTGCCCAAGAGTATTGCCTCTAGAATGCAGACAGGCTTGGTGCTATGACCACTTCCCTGGGCCCAACCACCCTGGAAGAACCTTTTCCTAATATCCAGCCCAAACCTCCCCTGACACAGTTTAATGCCATTCTCTCAAGGTCTGTCACTGGTCACTGGAGAAGAGATCAGCGTCTGCCCGACTTCCCTGCCTCCCCTCTCGGGGAAGGTGATGAGGTCTCCCCTTTGTCTCCTCCAGGCTGATTGGACCAAGTGGCCTCAGCCACTCGTCATATGGTTTCCCGTCAAAGGCCTGTCACCATCTGTGGCAGTTTCACTTCCCCAAATTCCTCCAGGAATGCAAAACCAGGACACCATCTCTGTTGGTGACCCAAGTCCCATGTCCCTCAGCAGCAAGGGCAAAACCTGCACTGTCAGCCTTTGCTCTCTGCCTTTCCCCACCCTCACGTCAGCCCTCCAAAAGCCAGGTGTGGAGCCTGAGCTCTGACTGCTGGCTGCCATCAAGGGAAACGCATGCATTGAGGGACATGCATGTGAGAAAGTTATCCCAGCAAGGCTGCCAGAGGATGGAAATCATGAATGTCATTAGTTGGGGAACATCTGTGGTGGAAACAACTCCTCTAGTCAGCACCAGTCTCAAGTGAAATCTGTACAACCTTGTCAGAAGATAGGCACAGTGACTAAATGAAACATAATGGATCTTACGGAGCCTAAGAAAGCAATATTTCAGTTTTCCTGCCTTATGTAGTTTTTCCCATGCTCTCAGTGCTTCACAGACAAGGGGCTCATGATGAAAAGTCCAGTACCCTGATGTCCATCTCCAGGTGAGGGTCTGCAATGGACGCCCATTGCCAAGCTGAGCCAGAGCCACTTGTTCTGAACATACTTTACACCGGAAAGGAGTGGTTGGCAGGGTGCCCAAATTTTCCCTGGATCACCTTCCCTGAATCATGTCAGCTATTCTTCCAAAAGACACGTGATCCCCTGAATGACTTTTATTGCTCTCAGACTTGGAACTGTGCAGCTGTTAAGTGTTAAACTCACAGTGTTACACATCATGCTACTGCATGATCACACTTCCATTCTAAAAGAATTTTGTTTTCCATTACAAAATTGCTGTGTCAGTGGTATTTAATTTGCAGCTACCGATTAAAAACACATTAGCAATTCTCTGCACAGTCTTAATCCTTTAGTGTTTGACCTGTTCATTACTTGTTGATGTTTGAGTAACTATTGCTTGTGTCAGCCATTATTTCCAGACAAAATTATGTGTGCTGGTACAGGTTCAACTGTTTAGTCAGGTTATACTTAAATCTTTGCTCTGTAGCAAAACCCTTTCTGCTGTCCAGTTCACTCTAGACTTTAGACTTTATTCAGTATTTAGATTGGTTACAGACTAACAGGAAAACTTAATACTGTATTGCTATTTTTTCCTCCCCGAAGCTTAAACCATTTGAAAAGAAATACAGACTTGACTGATCTACAATGTGGCTAAATATCCAGTCTGAAGCCATGTCCATCAGTGTGATGTCAAGGTAACACATGCACAGACCAAAACAGTAGACAAAATTTTGTTCAAATTACAATTTTCAAAAGGTGCAGAAACAAGTTTGATGTTGACATTTACAGTAGCTTTATGAAGCGTCACTTCTCCCTGTAGAACTGGAGAAGTGTAACTGTAATTAAAGGATTTTCTGGATTTATTTAAGAGCAAGTGATAATGACAGTTGAAATACAGAAGGCACTTTAGCTTCATATTAAATGTAATAATTGTTCAATTCAGTGAACTTCTCAGTTGCAAAAGAGGTTTAATTAGATGTGCAATCAGTAAAGATGAAAATTTGTTATAAACTCATCAAGAGAAAAAAAATATTGCTGGCTTCATCAGAATCTGCAGTCTAGTTGAATATGCTGATGCTCAGCATATCTGGAAAGTTAAGAAATTAATTGTCTTTGCATACTTGAAGCCTTATATTTTTTTCAGTTTTCAGGTTGTACAAATATAGGCATGTTTCATTAAACCAGCATAAAATTAGCTTTTATACCTCCAAAGGCAAACTTTTACTCTCAGGAATATCTACTGCTGGTTTTCAGAAACACTTGCCCAGCATTAAATGAAGCCATGAAATAAGTGTAATGAAATAAGAGCATCTGCATAAGAGATGATTTCATTTCATTTCACTGGGGCACTGCCATGCCATGCCATGCCATGCCATGCCATGCCATGCCATGTCACAGATCATGAAGAGTAAGCACCTGAGACAGCAGCTGGAGGTTTGATTTCTTTGCTTTATTCAGCAGCTATCCAAAGGACTGGTAGTCAGAAAATAATGAAGGGTTTGAGGTTTGTGTATCTACTCCAAGGTGCTGTGTGGTGTCATACCCTTTTGCTGTAACCAAAGCTGGGTGTGACATTCTGTCCTGGCAAGATAAGGCCTATCTGCTTCTATCTGCAGGGCCCACACTAGTGAGGCTTGAGACATTTAGGCAAAGCAAACTCTTCCCTCTGGTGTTTCAGTTGTCTTCTAGGCATCATGAAGACATTCACTTGTCTTTGACACAAGGTATTTGTTTAGTCCAAATTTCAAAGAAAGACATTTCCTGCTCTTGCTGCTGCTGCCTTCCTTTCTGACTTCCAGGGGTCCTAGATTAGCCCTGTCTTATTTACCTGCTTATTTGTTTCAAGATTTTGCTGAATTCACACTTAATACCTTAGGGGTGGGTTTCTCTTGGCACTCCTACACATCCAGGGATTAGCTAAGTTTCCCCAAAAGGCTCTGCACTGTGCTGTTTGTAAAGGTCTGTGTGCCTGCCAAGGGATGTTAAACTCACATGGGCAATTAAAGGGCAGAGTCCTGTCCATATCCTCTGGGAGTGTATACTAAAACAATATAAAAATGCAAAGTACTGGACTACTTCCAGTGTTATTCATGCTTCAAATAAGCACTGAACAAAGTTTTAGAGATATGTTACTAATAAAATAATTATGACTTAAAAGTCTCAAGAGAGAGTTCAAGCTGTGAAGTCTCAAGAGAGAGTTCAAGCTGTGAGCTGGATGCATCTGCCACGCTGAATCACAACTGCCTCATTGTAGAGACAAGACATCCATCAAGAGTTACTCAACACCTTTCTGAAACTTTGGGCCACATGCCTGAACAGAAACTGGGGCAAAGTGGAAGACCTGATCCTGTCCTCACGTGGAGCTGGAACACAGTCAGGACTCATGCTGCGACTGCTGTTAGGAAAGACTGCATGGGTGTAAGCCAAGGGAAAGCCTCTGTATCCAGCTTCCTGCAAACTGAGCATGAAATAACAAAACTTGCAACACAAATTCACTGTTTTGTCTATCTCTTGCAAGAGCAGAACAACAGAACATATCCCTCTCCACATTTGTTACTTGTGAACAGCACAGGCCCTTCTTAAATGAAACTACTACAAAGAGATTCACTGTCAAACTTCAGGGCACATGTGAGGTACAAATGACTACCTTAGAATGTCTCACTGTTGCTCGGGATCATCATGGCATTTTACAGTTCAAAGCACACCACTGCATCATTCTTGTCTTTGCTTAGAAATCCTAGGGAGCTGATACAGCAGAGGCTTCTGTTTGCTTTCCTCATTACACGCAAAGAGGAGTGAGAGCCTTCCTAGTGTTTCTTCCTGGTAGCTGATACAAAATAACATCTGCAGTTCTCTAGAACATGCTGCTTCCATGGAATTAAAAAGCATGTGTTGCAAAGCACACAGACTTAGAAACAGGGATTTGGTAAATACCACTGCCAAGGCTGCCACAAAAGCAGATGCACTCGCACAGATGCAGAAGAAATCAGAACAAATTGGTCTGAAAACAATTTGTATGGAGCCAGCCATGCTGGTTAGCAAATATGTGTCAATGATGTCTTCACCTTTTCCTCCTTACCTTCCGTGTGCTGGAGAAACCCTCTCTTCCCTCAGCTTATTACCCTCCTCCTTTTCTGCATTTCCTTTGATATCATTAATCTTTTCTGCTCACAATCATGAGAAAAGAAAAACTGGAAATTTAATATTGCTAAACCTAGTGTTGAAATTGTTTGCATTCTCTGTTTGAGCAGTATCTAGTGGTGTCCAGAGTAAAAGTCTGTATAATACTGAGAAATCCAACTGATCCTACACATTAAAGCAAATAATATGTTTACTCTTCCATGCTTTTGCAAAGGCACACAACAAGAGGATTAAGGGAATTAAGAAATGTGTAAAAAGCAGAGGTTGATATAATTAGAAAAGGGGAAAAAATGAAGGAAGAAAAGAAGAGCAAAAAGGGAGAAAAGGAAAGAGGAAGAGAGAGGAAGGAAGGGAGGAAGGGAGGGAAAGATTTTTGCGAGAGAGAGAGGGAAGGAGGGAGAGGGAGGGAAAGGGAGAGAGAGAGGAAAGGAGGAAGGAAAGGATTTTGATGTGAGTTTGACCTTATCATTTATGCATGACCATACCCTTCTCTCTTGGCTTCCTTCCTTTACATGAAATGTCAACATCTCACCTTCATTATTACAAAATTTAGCACTTTGTTTGCTTTTTTTTTTCTTTTCTTTTTTTTTTTTTTTTTTTTTTTTTAATCTGGGGGTTGTGTGCAGGACATCTACAAAACTTCTGTTTATCTGGAGCAGGATTACACAGTTCCACCCTTACTCAACATTCCTTTTAAACAGACTGTTCATGGGCTGATAACACTTTTGCTGGTCTAACTGTGTGCTTATTGCATTTAATGCCCAAGTACTGGGAGAAGAATGTAGGGTCACAGAACCACCCCATCCAATCAGATTGACATAGACATAACCAAAGGAAAGTTTTGACAAACCTGTACATTGTCTTAACCTAACTCTTGGTGGGCTTCTTCTGCCCAGGCAGCTCCAGATGTGGGATTGTGTTTAATCTGTCAGCATGCCTATATTTTCTTGTATTTGACAGAATTTAAGGGCATGGTAAAAGGAGGTACCTGAGTTAGAAAACACCAGGAGACTCTTTTTGCTTTTCTACAGATGACCTCTACTTCTGATGCTCTGCCCTCTCATCACACGAGTAACTCCCATTGCTCCCTTCCATGTTAAAGAAATCCTGCTTAACTTAATGGACTGAAGTTAACTCTACTGGTTGTATGTGATGATCCTCCATGTAGCAGCACAAGCGACACTCCAGCAGTCAGGCACAGGGTCAGAAAGATGATTCGCAATACTGAGAATTCTGCAGTATTTTGGACCAAAAAAAATCATGGTCCTCCATTTTCCTTGAAGTGCAGATCCAGCTTTTGGTCTTCATCCACTCTAAGAGAAGGAAATACGCCTTCACTGCTCCAACAGAAACATTTAAGCATTATGTAAAAAAAGAAAAAAAAAATATTTTTCAATACTGGTATTGTCTTGCTCTCTTGAAACTACTCTTGGATTTGGAACAGCAATTAATTTAGATAAACAGTGGGACATATGACCTGATGAAATGTGATTAGCATTTCTCATTTAATTCGCATCAAAGCAAGAAGTTTTATCAATAACAACAAAAAAACCTCCAAATCCCAACAAAACAGTAAGCAAGATCAAAGACATCCAGGACTTTCTTGTGATGGAAGAGTTTTATGTGACTTGGAAATCAATTAAATTCCATTAAAGCTCTACAGTATACCTGCCTTGCATTGTGCCTCTCACAACTAGGTTTATGTAGTGTTTATGGCCAGATTTTTAGTTTACCTAGGAGACTTTTTTCTTCTTGTTTCTTGACTTAAATTACTTTATAAAATACCTTGATTTCCATGTTTAGATGCTGGTAAGCATCTAAACAAGGTAAGTGAATCTGTAATAAAAATCACTCAGAAAGTTAGTTTTTTATGCAAAGAGGTTTACCATGTTAAAAAATCAGAAGGCAGAAAACTGGAACAAAACAAAATTTTAACAACTAAGAAAACAAAAATAACCAAAACAAAACAAAACAAAAAAACCCCAACAAAAAAACTCTCAACCAATCAACCAAAACAAAACCCCAAAACAACAAAAGAAAAAATATCACAGCATGTTTTTGGTCTGTTGGCTTTTTTTTTCTTGATGCTTATATCAATGACTTTTCCAGACACTGTTAAGTCACTTCCAGAGTTAGCATCATGCTTTAATTTCTCTTTGTCATTTCAGATTCCTTAAGCACTTCAGTTCTTTTGAGTTCTTGCAAATCACAATAAAGAATTGTGATTCCATAAACCAAATCTCACTGTTTGCCTCTTTCACATCTTTGGCTATGATAATGTAAAAGAAAATAGAAAGGAGCTGTTTGCGTATTCACTCTGTTCTCTCATCTCCTCTTCCCAGTGTTTTCAGTATTGCCAGATTCTCAGCTGTGTTTCCAAAAAATAAAGGTGAAAATGTGACAATGCCTTGCAAGAATTTAATTTGAGCTTCTGGAGGGGGGATTGTTACTTTGCTCTGCATTGTTTAGTTACTTAGACAGTGGAAATGTGGGCCTAGAGAAGAAGAGAATTCTGCTCTCCTGATTCCTTCCACTCACTTTCACATCAGTGATTACAAATAACCTCTAAGATAACAGAAAATCAAGCCCTTGAGAGGTATCTGTAGTGTCTGAATAATGGCATTCAAACTAACCTCAGAGAAGCCAACAGGCATTGAGGTTTCAAAGGTTATGACAGCTATGCCCCACTGCATTGGAGAGGGGTAGGCTTTTTTGTCACAGGTTTTCTTTCTTTTTTTTTTTTTTTTTAAGTCTTTCTCTTACTACAGTGGTAGCTGCTCAGCCCTTGGCTGGCTGACCCCTGGGCATCTGAAATACTCTCTTGTGGGGAAATGAGAATGGCAAAAAAGCACACAGGACACTCTACTGGCCTTTTATTTCCACATGGATAGTGAAGTTTTCATCGCAATCCCAACCTTGGAAATCTGGTCTCCTGACCCAGTTATTTCAATTTCAAATGCTGTATGTGTAAAGAAAATTAATTACAAAACAAAGCACAAAAGTGGAACAGACTGATTTGATGCTGACCTGAATGGGCTCTTTTTTGTAGAAAAGTCTTCCATCTTAGCCAGTGGAACACCTTTACTTTTTTTTTAAGCTTGACACTTTGAATCAAGGGGGTTTATGTGGCTGCTCTTTGCAAGTTTGTTTTTTCCTCTAAAAGAAGAAAATAGCTTTGTCTTGATGAAGTCTTTCTGTTCCAAAAAGCATCCAACAAAGTTTGGCAGAACTGGCCAGACATTCTGCATCTTGCAGTTGTGCAAGTCCTCCATCTCCACATGCACTCATGAGATACCCATGAAGAAAGCTGAGCACTCTGAACACAGAATGGCAGGAAAGAAGAGAAAAAGGAGAAAAGAAAATTTTCCTTTTAAATTAAATTAAAAGAAAATTTAGTTCAGATTACTCCTTCAGTACTGAATTTTGAACAATATGTCTTTTTGAGACAAACAAGAAAGTAACTCTATGTATCATTTCTCAGCAGTCCAGAGGAACTCCTTTTCCAGTTTACACATCTTAAGAAAGATAACTGGCTTGAAAAGCAGCTTGTGGTGTCGGCAGGGTTTCCAAGGAGAAACTCTACCCTTTACAGGCTAGAGAGGTATCTATACTGCACAACACAGCAGGGCCAGGACCCTGCTAAGCTGAAGCTAATGGAGCAGATACAATCATAGGGTACACTGCCTGGATCTGCAGAGCGACCAGATCAGATCAGATCAGATCAGATCAAGAGAAGCACAGACATAATGTCACAGCACCTGCATCCTAGCAAAGATAATTTGTGTGCATGCAGCTATACTCTGATTAAATTGTTCTGCTTCTGGAGCTACCATTTGACTGCTAACCCAGGAATTGTTGAATTGTGCTTATGTGCTGCTAGCATAGATTGACAAAATAGCTGTAAAATGATCCTCATTAAGGATGTGAACTAGGAATACTTGCTTAATTTTACTGCAGTGCTTGCTGCTGCCTGCTCTCATCATTGTGACCTGACATGTGGGATCCCTCCAGCCCCTGGCCCACTTGTCAAGTGTGCCATTCATTTATTTAGCTCCTAGGGATGATGAATAAGTAATGTTGAAGAAAAACTGCCAAAGCACTGTCACAGAGCCAAAGTGTATCCTAATGCTTCACTGCTCCAGCAGCTAGATATGTGAGAGTCCAGGGCAGGGAACAGAGTGTCACTGTCTGCATCCTTCACTTCCTGCATTGGTAATGTGATCTAATGACCTTGCAGTGTAGACCTACTATAGCACATCAGCCTGCAGGACCTTAGTCTGTGGGCTTGTACTTTGAGTAGCTATCTGGACATATTCTGAGGAGGCAGAAAGAGACTGACCTCTTGGTTGGTGGTAGCAGCACACAGAACTCCCACAGAGAAGAAAGATCCAAGCAAGAGCAGAGCAAGTCCTGCTAAAATCCTATTACAGGGAAAGTCATACTGAAGTTTTTTTGCTATAGCACTCTATGCCCATATCAGAGAACTCAGTACCTATCATGAAGAATGTAGTTGTGATTTAGCAAAATGCAGGATGAAAAAAAGGGCCAGGGAAGTGAGGAGGAGACATAAATGAAAAAAAAAAAAAAAAAAAAAGAGTGACCTCCAAACCTGCAGGATCTGGTGATAATCGCTGTATTTCCACCCAACTGGAGTGGCACCACCTTCTGTAATCACAAACTAATAGTGAGTCATGACTGTTACTTCCATGTAGTGTGTTTGTGCTAGCAAAACACTTGACTGTAACAGAAAATCCTAATCTAGAACATGTCCTTAATAAAGCACTCCCTCTAAGGTAATTAATAGGTGAGAAAAATCAATACCAAACAAAGCCTCTGTTACTTAAAAAGGATAAAACAGAGCTGTAGGGTTAAATGAAACATTCTGACCTTATCTCATTTGAATATGTTATCTTTGGACTGTAAAGCTGGATGCCTTGAGACAGTATTTGGTTTGCTCATGTCTGTAGTGACACTTTGAATGCTGTGAGTGTTTGCAGTTTTTCCTGCAACATATTTCCTCCTCCTTTTTTTTTTTTTTTTTTTTTTTTTTTAATACTGTTTACAGTGAGTCCTGGAGGCTCAGCTGCCCAACAGGGCTGTAAACTCTCAATGCTGTTATACATGGAACATATTTTCATCAACTTTCTACATGATCCAGTAATTTCCTTGCACATTATCCAGTATTAAGAGAGAAGAAAATCCTCTTCTGCACCTTGGTAACTGGTTAGAGATTCATTCTAAGATACCTCCTTCCAAAAACTTAAGTCCAAACTTTGCCTTATATATTAAAAAAACATTATTTCACAATACATTGACTGCTGGAAATATCTTTTCTGATATGATCCCAAAAAGTATTTTTTCCTTTTGAAGACCATATCACATTGGACAGGCTATGACTAACTAGTTAACACAAGATCTTCTGTCATTTCAGCACTAAAGAAATGATGTATGTGTGATGATGTATGATATAAAAGTACGACCTGCCATTTTCTGTGATTTAATCTCATTTCTAGTACTTAGGGCCACATGCTAATCCAGTTTTTCCTTCTTCTTTTCTATTATTCAATATCTCCTATGGTTTTTTAATCACTGCAAATGTATGCAACAAATTTCATCAGAGCACCAGATTACAGAGCCAATATTATTGGTGAAAATATTTAACCAGAGAAGTTAGAAGACAGATCAAGGAAAACCCCACTAGCCATCTCTTTCTATGCCTTTTCTTTCACCAAGATGTTGTTTGTTGTTTTTACATAGCGCTTAATGAGCTGAGATCAGACTAACAGATCAGTTGTCTGAATCATACCTCTACTCCCTTTTTATATAGAAAATATAAATAACCTATTCTAAAATCTCATAGAACCATTTAAGACTAGAATGGATAGCATTTTAAATAACTTTGCCACCAGCCTGAGATCAACTATTTCCCTGTTGAATATGCAGTTTCTAGATTTATTTCATATTAATAGTCTTGCCCTTACTGCACTTTCTATAAGAATGTGTACTTAGAACAGAGAGCAACATATTACTGACTGTTTGCTCATGTATCAGTTATCTTCAGTTCATACTATCCTTATATATAGCAGCACCACTTGTTTCATGTGTTAGTTTTTATTGATACAAATAAGCTACATTTTTCCATTTAGTTTTGTAAACACTGCACATTAATGTTTTCCAACTCATTTTCTACTTTCATTTTTTGGATTTCCAAAGCATAACTTTCTTTTCTGGTCAAAGCTTTCCTTCTCACAAAATTCTTATTCCTAATATTCTTGCAAATCTTTTCTTCAAAGGTCATCCTTATGGATTTTTCCCCTTTACTGGGATGTAAATGACCCAGTTTGGATAAGAGCTATCCAAACTCATCAAAAACAAATGTGTCAGGTAAGGTACTGCAGGAGTAGGTACAGAAGGGAAATAACAATTGTCTTACTTCCATGAGTAAATCACTTTTCATTTTTTTAAATAGGAAAAAGAATCCTTTCTATTCAGTATATTGTATGCCTGTGCTTCAGCAAATTTATCTCTCAAAATCTGTCCTATTAAACTAAATAATTAAGGACTTTAAATAATTTCCTTAATGATCAGTATAAACAGTTATTAGATTATTTTATAATATCCATATAGAAAGAAACTGTAACTAGAAGCCATTATTATTGTTTTAGGGACTTGTGGCAAAAAAAAAATTAAATCTCTTGTGCACCAGATTAAGAATTCTAGAACAAACTAATATTTAGGTCCTGTTGCTCTTTTCAATGGAGAGTGTACTCTGACATTTTGGTCAGCATATTCCTCTAACAAAGATTCAAAATCTCTTCCCAACTCTCATGGCCAAGTATCTTTTTTATAAAATTTTACTTTGTTTTTTTTTGGTTGTTTTTTTTTTTTTGTTGGTTTTTGGTTTTTTTGTTTGTTTGTTTGTTTTTTCCCTTTTGTTTTCTTTTTGTTTTGTTTTGGTTTTTTGGTTCTTTGGAATTATTCTTTTTTTTTAATTAAAGAAGATTCTGGTAATGCAGTGTGGAGGAAATGAAATATCAAAGTACTTTCTGACAACACAAAGAAAAAAAAAAAAGAAGGTGGGGACATGATGCATTTCCCCTTACCCTTTCCCTCAACTATACTGTTTTTTAGGGTGCTCTGGCACATTGCTTCTCTGGCCTGAGGAAGCAGGAGTCCAGAGCTTCCCAGAGCTGTCAAGAAAGTGACAGCTTAATGCAATATTGCATTAAGAAGGATGCAGTAACTTCCCTAAGCTCTAGAAAAGCCTTTGTGTACAGTGCAGTTAAGGGAAATCAGCACCTAAGTTTCCAATTCATTGGAAACGTTGAAATGCAGAGTAGTGTTACCTCTCTGGTTCAAACAGCTCACCTTGCCATACTGCAAAAACATTGGTGTGCTTAGTAAAAATTTCATAGCACTCAGGTTAATTGCTAATATAATACATTCTGGGGGAGAAAGTTTGCATCTTGCTCATGTCTGTGGTAGCATTCTTTCAGGCATGGAGAATAAGATTGAAGGTGCTGGTACTGTGAGCTCCTTTTCACCTGCTTTTCCTTCTTTCAGCTTCTAAAATAAATCTTGTGAAGTACCAACCAGAGGACATGTGAAGGAGATAGCTGCGTGCTGAGAAAGGATGGCTGACTGTGCGGTATCTGTCATTTTGACTTTTCTACAAGACTTTTGATAATAGTACAGAAAGAAGCATCTGTACAGTTCATAAGGCTAAGTAATTCTGGGCAATGGCATAAGCAAATCTTCTGTGCATATTGCAAAGAGACAAGGAAGCTGATATATCTAAAATGCCATCCCTAAGGAAAAAAACACACCCAAGGTATTCTCTGTTCTCTAAAGCATGTACTGCATTTTTCTCAAAGGCATTTTTCTAAACTCCGCCTGAGATGAACAGCAACAAAGAAAACATCAGCCTGCTGTTCTTTGACCAAATATAACTATTAATGGTATAATGATCACTCAGTCATGAAGACTTTTCCATTACAACTCAAGCATCTTTTCTGAATGTAAGTGTATAAAAAGCCATCAAGTTCATAAAAGACTCATTTTGTAAATGTCAAATTCCACTTCTTTTATGCCAAGGTTTCTGGGAAACATATAAAGAAATGAAGATATTAATGCATTTAATGTGTCTCCAGACTGCTCTGTGGAGCTGACCAAATGACAAGGTATTTGATTTTGTTCAATGGTTGTGACAAACATCCGAGGAAAGAGAATGAAGACATATTGGCTTACATTAACATAGAAATTACTATATTTTTAAAGAAAACAGACAAAACACACTTCTGTATAGAGTAAGAATGTTCCTTTTGACACTTATATTGAGGATATTGTGTAATTTCTTGTTTCATTTTTCATATAAACTTGAAAAAAGTGTTTGTTTTTGTAGAAAAATATGTTTTTCATGTTTTTAAGATGCTGCAGAAGAGACAGTTTGGTGCACTAATTTGTCAGCTTTTTTTTTTCCCCAAAGTGTATCTGTAATTCCTACTGTAATTCCTGCAGATTCCTGTAGTTTCTGTAATTCCTGTAAAATAAATATATTTTCTTGGTGGTTAGTTTTAGATCCCTAGGTTTGTTGTTTTTTTTTTTTTTTTTTTTTTTTTTTGTTTTGTTTTGTTTTGTTTTTTTTTTCCTGTTTAGGGTGATAACACAATTTAATGAAATAACTTCAGCAAGTGTTCTAGTTCAGAAGGAGGAAATACAGTTAGGATCTCAGCTCAGACTTGTACTTTGACATGAGCCTGAGACACCTGAGTTCTTTTCAACAACTCCAAGTTTTCCAAGTTCTTTCCAAATCAGTGCCTGTAGATCAGCACTAAGGCACCATCCTATAAAAAACCAGTGAGATAATCCAGAACGTGCAGAAGACTTGGAGCGGGTCTGGGGAACCATAGATCAGATGATAAGTACATTTGTTGTAAATATATATCCTCCTTCTTAATTAAGTGCTAATGAAATTAAAATGGTGGGTTTGAAGTGAAAAAATAATAAGTCCCAAGTGTTTGCAGCTAGGTGGTGCCATAGGTTTATGCAATCCCAATCAAATTAGGGATGCTGTATAAGAGGACTTCATTCTACACATGGTGGTCTATGAGAGCAGGCTGTGATCTAGGAGTCAGAAGCTGCTTCAGAGAATGAGTTTTGCTGTCTCTAGTATTGCAGGAAAAGTAGTCACTTCAGAATTTTCTCCTGTCTCCTGACACCCTTAAATCAAATAGAAATTACAAGATCCTATGTGGAGCACCAGAATTTAGGTAGTAATGTGTTCCTTACATATAATGAAATTCTGTATGAGCTTTTCATCAAACTCGTGCATACAGGTGCTAAATATGAAATAAGATCTACCAAAACCACATGACACATAGACTGGAGTTGAACAATACAAAATTCTTGGAGAAATTACCGACATTGATAATTCAATTTAATGCTTGGTGTCTTCAGCTAGTAGTGGTAGTACATACTCTAGTGATAACCTCCTGAATACTATATTCAAATTTTATAATTTACCCTTAAATAGTAATCCACTTCTTTCCTTTACTTTTCCTTGACTCCCCTAAACATCTGAAAAATAGCAAGTATTTTGTTATGAAACTTGCACAGAAATCTTACATAACTGGGGGAAATGACAAGTTAAGTACATTTACAAGACTTATTTTCCAGATGGCATACTTTCAGACCACTCTTGAGCTTCTCAGAACTAATTTAGATGAATCTCTCCTGTGCTTCCTAACAATGTAGATTTTGAGGTCAATTTCTATTTTTTACATTACTGTGTGGCACAGTATAAATGATACAGATTACAAATGCATTATCACTACATGAATGCATTTGACAGAGCATCAGAACTGTGTGCTCGCTAGCTTGAACCCAGTAGCACAGTATTAGTGCAATGTAGCGTTCAGCTGAAGTAGGCAATGTGGTTTTCTTGAATCTCTTTCCATAACACATGCATCTGTCTAGAAGTCTGGTTCATTTTGGCTGTTGCTCCAGTGCCTACTGCAGTTCACATGGTCACAGTGCCTTTGGAAAGAGGCAGACTAGGAAAGGCGACTCCATCTGAACTGAGACTTGTCTGCAATTTAGGTGCCAAAAGATTCAGTGACCATCTGACTTCAAGTGCTACCTGAAAATTATGCCCCTGTTTTGTGCCACAAGAAGGACCTTTATAGTCTAACCTTGAAATCACTGAATGGATTAAAATCTTTGCGTTCCCCCTGCACTTGAAGAGGGGAACCATCACTCATTACTGACTTTCTTAGCTGAGTTGCCTTTCCTCTAGTTTATGCATTTCATTCTCTTAGAGAGTTGTGTTCTTTCCTCCTCTTTCTACTTCTTTTACTCTCCTCTTCCCTTTGAATCACCACACCATGTGGAACTGTATCGTCAGCAGAAAAACAATTTAGCTTACTGCAGGTGATCCGTGCTTTAGCGTTCAGTACACTCTTTGCAGTTCAATAAGTACAAGTCGTATAAGTTACAGTAAGGGGGCTGTTCTATTTATTCTGTGCTCTTGGCTTATTTGTGCCTTGATTATACAGTTCTTACAGTGACATTTTCAGTGAAAATGTGTACAGAGCAATTGTATGGAAAATTGTTACCAACTGCTTATCTGTATTGTGTCTTGTTTATTTTTATGCCTTTACCAGTCAAAACTCACCAAATATAGAGAAATGACTAATGCCATGAGAAACTCCAATATTATTATCATCACAGGGGACCTTAGCCAGACAGGTTAGCAATAGGAATGAGGAAAGTTTCCATTAATATTTCTCATAATCACATTTGCAAGCTAATGTGTGACAATCAGTTCCCCTGATGCCTTACTCTGAGAAGGCTCAATCCAGTGGCTTTTACCTCTGCAGATGTGGTGCATACAAACCGTGGAATGCAGCCCTTCGTGTGTCTCAGTAGGATGGGATATACCTCTGTGGGCTGTGACAGGCTGCCCTGCCCCTCTTTTCTGTAGCAACTCTGCAAAAATGCTCTCAGCCACAGCCAGAACACAGAGTTCAGTGCTGTGCTAGCATCCTGCTGGGCACTCTTATAAAAACATCCATCTTTGAGGTGGCAGGCTCATGAAGCGTCAAGCAGAGCATGTATTGAGCCCTTCTCGGAGCCTCTTCATCACCATGTAGACACCAGAGGATGATGCTCTTTCTCTCAGCAGGACTATTTTTCACTGTCATCACACAGGCAGGCTGGTCAGATGGCTGGGTCATTGGTTATGCCAGGTCTTTCATAAGACTGTGCTTTCCATGAGCTTTTGCAAGCTGATTTGAAGGAGTTAATTGTAAATGTAAGGCTGTCAGTACAGAGTAAGTCAGTTCAATGTGCTCAAGAAAAAATGGACAAAGAGGACTATATTGTTTTGTTTTTTCTTGCAAAGAAAAGAACCATCTGGGAAGTCCGATCGTTGGCAATGTGCCCTGTAAATGACCTTCCTTGCTTCTCTGAATATGATATTAGATTAATTTTAACTTATTTTAATGGACCTGGCCAAATGCATTGAGCCATTTTGGCATTAAAGTAGTCAATTTCCCTGTAGTGCAAATGTCTGGGATATCTGTAAATATTAGTAAGCCTTTAGAGCAAACTTTTAGATACACAATAGTACATACACTGTTGCTATAAATAATGATAAAAAGACTGATTGGAAAGTACATACCTTAAATAAATCAAAAGCAGTCCATATGTCTGAATGACAGGTACTGTTTTTCTCCAGCACTAAAATTACAAGGAATGACAAACATAACTTGCCTCACTCTGTCCAGCATTTGGGATTATCACACTCTGCACAGCATAAGCAGAATTGAGACTCGAGAGTTCCTTTGTATCACATCTTGCCCACAACACAGAAGTGTCTGCCAAGATGACCAAGGCACTTTTATGAAAAAGTAAATGAACTGAAGGCAGAATTCCTCAGCCTGTATTTCTAGGCAGCAGGAATACAGTAATAGGCAGCAACAAGGTGTTGCACATGAGGTCATACCTGTTGTATCCTCCTTGGCCCACAAGGACAAATATTTGAAGTCAGCAGTAATGGAGTCATTGAAAGACTTTCAGGGAATGACTGCTAAGAAGGTAGAATCAATTTCACATCTATAGTGTTTCAGAGGACCAACAAAACCCTGCCAAAGGCAGTTCTTGCTTGAAGGAGAGGATGCAAATCCACAAAAACAAACCAGAAAAACTACCCCAAAGAAACAGGTATGGAAAAGCTAACAGTTGCTTACAATATAGGATTTGTAAAAAAAGTGACAACTGTTCAATTTGTATAGAGAGCCAGTTTTTCTGCCTTCTCCAAAATATTTGTGGAGCGGCAGCAAACATTCTTTTGTCTTTCTGGCACACCTATTGAGAGGCTATGAAGTTATTTCTCTTAAAAAATCTTTCGTATTTTTCCTTCTACTAAAGCTCTGGGTTTCCAATTGACTGTGCAAAAACATTAGGGAATTTTAAACACACATTTTATGTGGCATTCACATTTTCTGGAAAAATCCCTTCGCCCGGGATTTTTCTCCTGGGAAGCTAAGAAGGCTCAGAGAAAAAAGAAAACAATAATTATCTCATTTGCTTCTCCTGTGTTGTGCTCACATGTGGAATGTGTTTGGAGTTTGTTTATCCACAGGTGATTGTTTCATTGGTTTCTGCTGTGGGTTGTTTTCACTCTTTGGCCAAGCTGTGTTGAGACACTGGAAAGAGTCACGAGTTTTCATTATTATCTTTGTAGCCTTCTGTAAGTATCCTTTCTGTATTCTTTAGAATAGTTTAGTTTAGTATCCTTTTATATAATATATTACCATAAAATAATAAATTAGCCTTCTGAGAACTTGGAGTCAGATTCATCATTCCTTCCTGCCACAAGGAACCCTACAAATACAATAATTTTATAAACACATTCAGAAGTTCCCTCCATATATATTTTATTAATTTTTACTTTATCTCTGCTGCCTCAGTGCAAAAATTTTCTCTACCACCATGTGAGAGCTGAAAATTGGTTTTTATCTTTCCATCTCATCAGGTGAAAAAAAATTCTCCTAATCTCCTTGCCTCCCTGGCTTTGAATTTCTCCATCCTTCTACCCAATTTAAATTCCATAAAGGACTTGAAATCACATTTACATCAAAGACACTCCACAGGATACCTCTGTATTGTGTTCATGTTCTGATCATTCATCAAATACTCGCCCACTCCGTTTGGAACATACACTATTGAGTTTCTCCTTCCTTTCAAAACATTAGGAGTTAAAGACAGAGAAAGACAGAGAACCTGTTTTTTAAAGTCCAAATGTTTGTATGTTTTCAACAAGACACTTCACATTACTTGGATGGTTTCTCCTGTTTACCAGGAAGGAGAATCAACTGGAAATGAATAGAATAACATGCTCCAGTGGATTGAGATGGTGACAAAAACTGAAAGAGATTTAGAAACAGTAATAAATGGACCCTTCTACCTCTATAATTTGAACAACTCTGTTAGAAGGCTAAAGTATTTTCTGTACTCAAGCCCTGATTAGAATTTTGTTTTAAAGGGAAAAACAATAATCAGGTTTGAATGGTCCTTGCTCTTATTTTTTTCCTTTCCTCCCCCTACAGACTCCAGGAAAGTAATTTTCGGCATCACATATTTGTATACGGCCTTACCTTTTGCCCCCACATTTGCATCATGCTATGTTAAATTCCCTGGGATCTGTACACCCTAGAAGTGCAATAATAAGTCAATGTTTTATTTATAAGTGTGGCAAATGCATATACCATTCTATTATCTCAGCTGGGCTAGTTCATTTCATTTTACCTCATTTCCTATGTAACACTGAAGTTTTGTTTCCATCTACCCTCCAATTTTAGCAGCTGCCTCTAATCACATTCTCTTTTGCTCTAAATTTCCTGTGGATACATCAGAGTCCATAAGAAGCTTATCAGAAGCAGTTGTTTGTGTTCCTATTAACATTCATCTTATGACAGAATTTTACTTGTAAAAAAGAGGACTGGTCAGTGGGGCTTCAGTTTTGTACTGCATGGAAGTTTTCAAGTTACTTTATAGTGCATCTTCCATCCTTGTCTTACAGTATTTTATTATTCAAGTCCAGGGATTTCTCTCTGCCTTGGTTGTGATTTGCATTTTTCTGTTATTTCTGCAGTAAAAGTAACTCCTGTCATCTGACTGAAACCATCCATAAACTCTTTTAACCTTCCCCTCCTGTAGACTACAATTTTTATCTCCATTTTAGAGGTGGAGAATATCAGCAGAGTGGAGAGCAGAGGATTGCCCCTATAAACCCTTGAGAGGAGGCTCATGTGACCAAATGCATTGATCATGATCCTGTTTTCTTCATAATTGAAACATGGACCATCAAGAAGACAGTACACAGAATTTGCTGAGTTTTTAAGAAAAAAATTTCAGTGAGCTGTGGTCAGTAATGAGATGATCAACAAAAGAGGCAGCAGAAATGAGAAGTGCAAGTAAGGGAAAGAAAAAGCTTGCTAAGCTTGCTAAGCCTATAGCCTGGCTTAGTTTAATAGAAGAATGGCACAAGAAATTACTAAATGACCTGGCACAATATGATGAGATTATTTCAGATTCAGACAGAAAACAAGAAGTACAAAACAGAGTACAATAATTTAAATACATAAAAGCAATCTGTAAGTCAATAATCAGAAGGAAGAGGAAAATATTAATCTTTGATTGTCAGAAATAGGATATATGATAGCATCATACATAAACTTGTAAATTTTTAGTATTTCCTTATTTCTATGTTAATACACCTGATTTTTTCCTTATGATTTGTCTCTGAATAAATGGCTGACACTTGTGAAGACGTACAAGAGAGAATGTATTTGACTGTCCAGTATTCTAGGAGTCACCATTAGCTGACTTAAAATTCCCCTGTCAGAGCAGATCCTCACCCAGTTCAACTTGAAATGAGTCCCTGTAGAGTCACTTGTTGCACATTTAACTTACGCTGTTATGTGTTAGCACAACATTCAGGTTGGAAATTTATGATGAAATATTTCAGCCTGGTTTCCCTAATCCATGTAATTCAAAGAAAAAATAAGTTGAAAGAATGGAGCAGGGAAAAATATTTTTAGCTGAGTACCATTTATTCTGTTCTGTACTGATCGCTCCCTGCCTTTGTTAAGTGATTCATTTTTAACACTGTGCTGTTACAGTCATGCTGCTTCATGCTGCATGTGGCCAGGATCCCGCTTCTGTTAGTCATGGAATCCCAGAGAGAGAAAGTGACTGAAATCCAGCAATGTTCTGCCTGTAAAATAAACATTTATTAATGTATCCAAATATGCAATAAGAGGGGACAAGCTTGATTCGAATGCAAATTCAATGAAATCAAGAAATTGCTCCCGTGCAAAACCAGCATGCAGACAGAACAGGAGCTCCAAGCACTAACTGATTATTTCCTCATCAGATCAAAGTTCTAGAGTACACTGCACTCCTATTTGGTCACCTCTTGAGTCAGATACCACTCCAGGGTAAGTTTAGGGGTGTCAGGAAGGGCAAGTTTAGGGGTGTCAGTAGGATTTCACTTCACTTCACTGATTTCACAAGTTGAAATTATAGGAATGCAGATTTGCTGACTAACACACAATCTACATCAAGTTGTACTGCTTACTGATGTTGAAAAGAACCCATAGGACTCTTTTTAATCTATCATGTGTGTGTGTGGGTGTGTATGTAACAAACCAAAAACATGCCAACCACCAATTCTCATACAAGTCTAACTAGCTGGGAACCATCCTAAGATTGTTTGGCTTCTCCTTTAAACTACTGATGAAGCAGATTTCACATTTCTAGACTGCCCAATGTAGCACATCATTAGTCCATATCGTAGTGTGCAACTCCTTATATTCAACCTAAATCTCTGCTAAAATTAAAGAAATACTTTCTCATTTTCCCAGCTTATAAAGAGAGAATATTTTGTTCATTATAAAACTAATATCTCTCTCTATGTTTTTCTAAAGGATGAAAACAAATATACATTTAAGATTTCCTCATAGTTATTTTCTCAGCCTGAAATAGTTTTATTTTGCCTCCTTTATTCTCTTCATCACAACTACCTTATTTAAGATTATCAGTGTTTTTGTGATTGTGTGTAAGGTGTTGGATTAATATCATATTTGTTATGAACAACAACGAAAAAAAGACTTGGTTCACTTCCTCTGCCTGTGGTTGGCAGGATTACAAACAGATAGGTGCAATTTTTGTAAGAAAGGAAGAAGGCAGTAGAAGAATTAGAACAGGGATGAGAACACTTTGCTATACTTAAAAGCTGTATTCCAAAAATATCTATTATGAAGAGTCACAAGACACATGTAAAGGATAACCTGATTTTAATCTCAGTTGCTTTCACTTCCCTCAAGATATGGGGAATGCATATATTGCTATGGTCTGACAATGCAGTATCCATCTCTTTTTGCAGTTCTGTAATCTGATGTGTGCTGAAGACCTTGGATGAGCTATTTACATATTTGACCTGCTAGATGAACTCCATTACACACTGGAGAGATTTTATGAAGGAAGGCCTCTCCTTCGCAGACAAACCTGCTACAAAACAAGTAAAAACTAGAATTAAACCTTTTTTCCCATTATCTCTAAAGTGTACAGGCCCTTGCTGTTAGAAATAAGAGATAACTTTTAACTTTGGTTATCAAAGTTACCTTGGTGCCAGGTGAAATAAACAGGGCCACGAGACCTCTTCTCCTTTTTAATACCTTTATGAAAAGCGATCAGCTCAGGATTGGGCAGCTCGGCAGAGCTGCAGTCCCCGTCGCCTCTCCCATGGCGACTCAGAGGAGGAGGATATGCACAGCTTTGTGCACTAGGGGCAGAGCCGGGGAATCAGCTCCTCGTGGGAGCCTTTAGGGCGGGGTGATCCCTTCCAGTTGTTACCCCTCCTGCCTCAATCGGCTTGGTCTCACCGCTGGGGACGACTCCTGTGTTCAGGGTGAGAGGCTCCGAAGGTGTTCCGCATCTCTGCAGGCTCAGCACTCGGCTCCTCAGGTCCAGACATCACTCCAGTCTCTCAACTCTTATTTGGCTTGTTGTTTTTGGGGTTTTCTCCGTGCGTTTGGAGTAGGGGTCCCACAAAGAATGCTGGTCTTGGAGTCACTTTGCATAACCCCCCTCACCCTCTCAGGTGTCTTCACTATTCTGGGAAAGTACACCTTAGCCTCGGGCAAGGCTCTGCTAATACAAAAGGAGCGATTAGCCTCAACGACCCGTGATTGCAATAACAAACCACGCAGAACTTGGGCAGGGACAGTGATCTGGCTGCCTTTTTGTAACTTTTTCTCACAAAAAAAAATATTAACCGAATTTTTGTTCATAACACCAGGGACTAGGAGAGGGCGTCACTTGTAGTTAGAAGGATTGATATCCTTCCACAGCCATGTGGATAAAGTCTGATAGAGTTTCTTCTCTCTTAGCTTGTTCACTACATGAAGTTGTAGCATATTTGTTCTGGATTCTGACCAGGATATGCCTTTTCCCAACACCTATCGTGGAATTTTAAAAATCCATGGACTTTTGTCATAGATACCAGTTACCCGTACATGCACAGGGGCTTTCAGGCTAATATATAAGCAGATGATACTGAAGACAGGATGATATTATTACATGCACAGGCAAACCAGCTGGCTTTGCTTTGTCTGAATTATGTTGGTGTATCTACCCTCACAGTTTGTTGTCTCTCACATTAAGCCGGATTGGCCTTGAGAAATTGGCCTGTTTATCCCACAAGATAACAATGCTTTGAATTTCCATATAGACCGGCATCTGAGGCTTTCAAAGAGCTTTACAAATGTTAATCCATTAAGTATCAATGTAAGGCATTCCCTGAGGCAGGTGTTAATTACCTCCATTTCACAGAGCTCAAGCAAGAGAGGCAAGGAGAGATCCAACCACCTTATTTTAAAGGTACCACAGCAAATCAGAGCACGATCAGAGAGAATAAAACAGTTTTGACACTCAGGTCTGCTGCACAGCTCTCTCCCTTTCACCAGTTTTGATGATTTTTGTCTTAAAAAAGATGAAGGGGATGAACTGGTTAGATTTTTGGCATGAGGTTACAGAGAGGAACTGGACAGGGTCTTGCATCATGGATTAAGTCAGACTGCTACCCTGAATGTCATTAAGGCTGTAGAGCTAAAAGAAAAAAAAGGGAAAAAGAAAAAAAAAAAAAGAAGAAAATTAAAAAAAGAAAACAATCTACATGATTTCCCTAATGGATGATGTAGGACTCTGTTCTTCACCTGAAGCAAGTAGGACATATTTTTGGAGTCAGTTCATTCCCCTGACAAGACTGTCATCAAGAAACAATGGCATCCATCTAACCTGTGCTGTGAGGGCCTTCTAAAGCAATCTCTTTTGATGCTGTTGTACAGCATTATGGTCCCTTTCCTACAATTCCATTTTCCCCGTGCTACTATCAGGAGTTTCATATACTCCAGAAAAAAAATACCAGAAGCTTAATATAAACAGCATAATGCAGTTTACATTTTTACAAGAGAGAAAACAACACAGTTTTAATAAAGAAATGGGTCTTGCTTACCTTTCCTAATAGAACCATTGTGAGGTTCTTTTTCTCCAGTGTCTGTTTCCTTAATTTTATGGAAAAGTAGATACACCTCTGTGCAAACAACTTTCTTTTTTCATCCAAGAGCTAAGAAATTGCCCTACAGAGCACCTATTCAAACCTTCACAGACACATTTTTCAGAACTCCTCAAACAGCTCTGTCAGGGAGCTGGTTTTTATCTAAAATTATTGGAAACTGATTAGCAGAGTATTCAAGTTGGAGTTACAAGAAGAGGACACTAAAATATATCAATATTAAGGATATGTACAAGCCTTCCTAAGATAACTGCTAAATAGGCATGAATAGTTGTGGGTAGGATAGGTAGGAGTACTCATACATGAGTATTCTTGTTCAGTGATCTTATAAGGGCTTTTTTAAAAACAATTTTGTTAAGTATTTTGGAGCAAGGACACAAACCTTTGTCTCTGTTTTCATCCTGGCAGGAACATTCAGCATTAAAGCACACCTCTTAATAGTGCTATTCTTCATAATAATTCTGAATGATCTCATTCTATATTACATCTGTCACTATTTTAAATCTCTGTTTTCCTCAAGTAGTTTTCCTGTGATTGAATTACTAAACACTGCACAGCTAGAATAACTTTCTTTCTTTTAGGTGAATGTTTGGATTTATTTTTCTTCATCCTTTTAAGCATTCTTAATGCCCTGAATACTTCCACTTTGAAATTACCTCAAGCACTCTGGTTCACATTGCACTGAGTGTCTTTGAGTTACTTGGCATCAACCTGGACTGAAAATGCAAATCTACCATCACCTTGGGAATTCAAGGACATCTGTCTTGATGTGTATTATTTCAAAGAAAGATCACATCACTGATTTATCTTCTCCAAGAACAAATTGCTCTTGAGAAAAGTTGTACTAATTGCTTTTAATAAAGTGGGTCTGGCAGAATTAGCCATCGCTACTCATCTTTAATCTGCTTTCTTTTTCCAGGCTATTCATCTATGATATACCTTGTCCCAGGACCACCATTTAGATATTTTTACTTTTGCAACCACCAAATAGCAGAGTATTTGTATGTTGCCGGAAAGCAATGGCCAGCAGCATTCTATGTGGTAGCTTGAACCCAAATTACACCAACCATGACTTCCTTTATGTGGAAATGTGTTCTGCCACTGCATGATGCATTTGCTAAGGGCCTCCAAACATATTTACATATTAAGCTGTTCACTGTCTGATAAGCACATTGATCATGCACTTGTCTTTCCTGTTAGTTTTAGAGAACTTCTGACACACAAATGCAATTTTGGAAAATTCTGCATATACATGGATTGGAACTCTAACCTTGTTCAGGTGAACTACAGGCATCTCATTTTTGCTGGTGTTACTGAATTCGTTGTAAATCTCTCCAGTAGCTGACAGCTTCCCTGCTAGTTGCTATGCATTATTTTGATGATCAGTTCAGCCCAGGCCTGCAATATATGTCAGGGGGCTACTGAGAAAAATAGCATATAATCAAGAAACTGAAGTGTGGTGTAATAGAGACACAAGAGGACTGAACCAAAATTCTGCGTATCTCAACTATTTTGTCACTTTCTAATTCCACACTGTGAAGTTACAGCTCAAATAAAATGTTTTTCACTTCTTATAGTGTAGAGATCTAATTTACAATCAAGGGAGAAATGTACTTGTTGCTTTCTCAGTTGTGGCATTGAAATCAGAGAGCCTGTGCTTTATTTTGTACTACATTAAAACATAAGGCAACACTTCAAGGCTGGGGGGAGATCTTAGGATGATGGACATAGAAGTGACAATTGGTTTCCATTTACTTGTCCTCCCTGCTCATCTCTGTTCTATTTCCTTGCACTAAAACGTCTGTTTCTACACATGAACTGCCTTTCCTTTCACCTCAGTTTCTCTCAGAATTTTAATTTGTACCCAGGGCTCTCTTTCATATATTTACTCAATGCTTGGCACAAAGCTCTGATCTCAGCTGAGCCCTCTGGAAATTTAAATTTTAACTGTTACCTGCAAGATGCAGAGTTTAGAAAGAAGCCCCTTGTAGTCTAGCTCTAGGCCAAACATTACCCTTAAAAAAGTGGATAATAGCCTGCAAAATGATCACGGTTAGCCAAGCTATTTACACTTATATGGACAAAAATAAGGATTTAAATGATATGCGTGTGACTGTGATAGCTGCACTTAATCTCCTGTGCTGCTGTACTGAGAGGGACAGTTTTTGTGGGAGTGAGCAGCATTTCCATATTGTAAACACTCAATTTTTAATATGTGCCATTAATACAAGGAAAATGGAGGCATGTCTTTGTATCCCATTCTTGGCTTTGTATTCCATTAATCACAAGGGTAGTCCTCATTTTTGCTGCTCCATTAGGAAAGATCTGATTTATCACTGTTTGTGAATGGATGAATAGAGCAAACAATCACATCCCTGCATTCCCCAGCCTGCCTGGTTCCTATCAGCGTCATCTAATGGTGATAATGAGGGTTGGGAAGCGATGCATGCAGAGACACTGAACTTGTGTGCCTGAGTCCCAAGGGCTGGCCGGGCTCGGAACAGGTGGCAACGTTCCCCTGCAGAATTCCTCATCTCCTTCTCCCTGCTCTCAGTTCATCCCCGAGCCTCTGGCATGCAGATGCAGTTTTCCCTGTGAACCACTAGATGCCCGGAGATCTCTTTGATTCAACATTTGTATCAACAGCCAAAGCTGTTACTAGGGCAAAGAAAGGAACATTAGCATCTCAGCTAAGCCATCAGAACAATAGCATGTTCACTGGTGGGGAATATTTTCCAGATTAAAGTAATATCTGCCTTATAAATCTATTCAGTTCAAGCACTGAAAAGGAAAGCAGTATACGTCTTAGGGAATTTATCAATATCTCTCTTGAAAGAAGCTGGATGGCTCCCTAGGGCCATGCTGAAAGAAGCCAAGAAATTAATATTACAGAGATGGAAATCTCTCAATTGCCCCAAATAATAGACAGTTCAGCAGAATTTCTGGCAAAAGTATCCTCAGAAGAGCCAAGCACAGTAAGAAAGAGTTAATACAGTAAAATTCTGGTATTATTGCACAGTGGTATAAGCTAAAGTAATGCCACTAATCTCAGTGAAGTTATTCATGCTTACATCAGTGTTAAATGAAAGCAGAATATGACTCTTGAAGTACTAGACTTGTGCTGGATAAGAGCTTAAACCCTCAAGGCGTGGAGCACTTAGGTACATGCTGGCCTTTAATTCTGTGCAGGGAGACCCTTGCTGACTGAGGCAGGGCACCCCCCTACTTTAACAAGGATAAGCTTCTCTGTGGTGTGGCCAAGCTCTCCGTCACACAGCAGCACAGAGGGTGGAGGGGCTGTGATTCACTGAGCCTGCCCTGCCAGCAGAGGTGATCAGTAGCTACCATACAGCATGCTTGTCCTGCTGCTGAGACAGAACTGAGTTATAGATACACTTTTTTTAAACATTAATTCATCCTCAGTCTACACAATGGCCACTTTGGGATAGATTTTAGTGAGGTAAGGATCTGAAGCCTGCAATTTCTCAAGAGATTTAAAGATGGTAGATGAGTATTTTTCATTTGTATTTTTCATATGTCCTAGGTTAGAGGATTCTGTCTGAAGTACCGTGAGCTGACAGAGTTCCCTTAACTTCTCTTAGCTTTCTCATGATCTGGGCACTCTGTTTAATGAAGGAGCATTTATCTTTCACAATATAGGTGCTTCTACCCAACCCATTTCAGCAGTTTCCACATAGTAAGAGAATGTTGAGTGACCCATTTTTTTTTAGAAGTGGGTCCTGCAGTGATCAATTCTGCTGCCCAAAGATACCCAGCAAATCAATAGCAGAGGTGGAAAACCAGCAAAACCCTCAGGAGTCCTTAACTTTTCGCTTTGAGTGCTACATGACCCTGCTAAATTAGTACTCCTCCAAAAGATTGCCTCATTTTATTCTCTGAATTCTCTGAAGAGCTCTGTGAAACAGCTTGGGGGATCTTCACTACACAAGAAAACTCTTCTGATAAAATAGGTATAACGGTTCTCAATGGAACACTTATTCCTTGTTTCTGCAAAAGCAATCATCATATTATAGGAAGAAACTTTGTCTCCTTTTCAAAAAAGAATGATGAAATAGACTTATGTGTGCCAAGCTTTAAGGCACCACCTCTTCTCCTCTCTCTTTTTTTTTCTGAAATTAGCATGTATTTGCTCCAGGCTGCAGCTTCAGGGAGACTTTTCTCACTTTTCTAGGAGACTTCAACAATAAATCCGAAGTGGTTTTCTGAATTAGCTAAAAGAGAAGAAACTCAGCTGGGTACAATATTGTATAATCACTGTAATCAGGCTTATATTGTGAGTTTATACATTAGGCTTCCACCCACCTGGATTCTTCTCAAAGTCTGACCTTTCTGAGGATGAGGGCAAAAGCAGCTTGGTGACCTGAAGAGTGTGGTTTTTCTGTCAGAATTTACTGTCTCTTTGAGAAGTGTTACATTGGAACTGAACTTCCAGAGAGTGATTAGCTAATTTAGAAGTTGCTTTGGGTGCAGAGATATTATCTATTTCCTAAAGAATTCTTCATTCTGGGTATGAATGCACTGATAATCTGGCTAGGATGAGGCCTTATACTTGTCACATACAGAGACTGGACAAACTCTTTTTCTATAGAATTGTTTAGGTTGGAAAAGACCCTCAAGATTATTGAGTCCAACCATAAACTTACCACTGCCAAAACCACCTTTCTGGTAGCTGTATAGCATGATAAGTTCTCCCCTGAACCGTCTTTTCTCCAGAATAAACCACCCCAGTTCTCTCAGCTATTTCTCATAAATCCTGTTTTCTGAGCCCTTCACTGACTTTGGTCCTCTTCTTTGGCCATAGTAATTTCCTCACACTAAAGAATTTAGACAAAACTGTTCACAACCCTTCCTCCCATCCCCTTAATTTTCCCCACCACCTCTACTGGTCTGCTCACTTTTTTTTTGTTGTTGTTGTTTTTTGATTATTTGGTTTTTGTTTTGTTTGTGTTGTTGTTGCTGTTTTTCTTTCTAAATTATACACCTCCCACAGAAGTTTAAGGGAGCTACAAGGCAGAGCAAATTCATGCTCAAATATCAGCATCCTAGAGAAGGCACTGTTCTGTAAGTGGAACCATCAGCAAATGCCACAAATGAAGTCCCAAACTCTCTCTACCTTTTATTTAAAGAATTACCTCTGATTAGAATCACTGCAGTAAAATCTTAGCATTCTAACCAAGAAAATCAAATAAAAACTCACCTTTTTCCTGTCCCCCCTTCACTCACATGGCACTGTAGAAAATCATATTGCCATTCTCAAAAAAACACTTTGCAAAACCAATTGCTGCTTGTGGAGGACCCCATAGATTGTCTAGTGGCTCTGATGAGCAGAGACCCTATGAACTCAGGTGTTCCTTCTCTGGCATTTCATTTGACTACAGACACCTTTTGTAAGAGAAAAGCAAAAAGGGGGTTATTGCAGAGACAGAGTGTTTTTCCTGCATCAAAAAACCAAGCTACTAGAAGCAAAAGAGAGGCAAATTTAGTTATATGCTCTTTATCACTAGGAAGAAAAGGTTTGGTTTTTTTATTATAGCTCCTTCCTTGTGAAATGAGTTGTCAATATTTATAGATTTTCACTTTCAGAGAAGGAGATGAATCCTTAGAGACTCATAGGTATTAATATCAGAATGAGCTGTAATAGTTACTCTGTGTGGCTTTCTGTGCCCCAGAAGGTCTGGGCTTCTGCTCCAATGTGAGGCAATGCTGGAATCAGAGTAAGCTGTCATCTTGTGATTTGATTTTCATTTTAAAGGCTCCACTCAGGCTTCAGCTGTTGGCATTCAGCTCATCCTAGAGTGTGGTGTGTTGTGTCCCCTGGCTGAGGTCTGGTCAGGTAGAAGCCTTTCTCAGCTGCCTATGCTTCTTAAGGATGACTTGGTAAGTCTGATATCAATAAATATGAGGACAGAGTCCAAGCTTTTATGTTGGTTGAGAATCACTGAGCAGAACTCCTTACCTGGAAAAAGGAGTATAATGCACTGCTTTTATGCACTTTTAATATCCACAGTAATATATCCTGCATAAAGCATCTTATCCATGCCTGTTCCTTAGCCAAGCATAGCACAGCCGTGATCTCTACTGTGTGCCAAAGGCACAGAAGAGAGAGTGTTACAGTGTCTCTTTCTAGTGTCCCTACAAAAGGGAAGCAATTAATCTTTAAACAAGTGTAGGAAAAGCAGTCTTGGAGTATCTAGAAGTGTAGGTCCAAATAGTCTCACAAAGTGATTTTAAAGTGAGTACAAGAGAGTAGCATGAGGATAAATCTGTTAAGGGGGAACACTTTAGCAGAACAGCAAGGAAATAGAGCTGTTAGGTTATGGGACAGTTACCAAGGGCTGTGATGGAGGCTCTGCTACATATACCATCTAAAAAAGCAGACTGGACAGAGTGTTACTGAGTACACCCCAAGGAGCCATGCTGTCTTTGGAGGGAGCCTGGCTGTTACCTGGTTTGTGGTCTCATTTCCTAAATGCTTCACATGGCTATTTCTAACACTGGCTTTAGCAAGACTTGTGGGTGTTAAATTCTTTGGAAAAATAACAGGTTGCCAATGATTTCATTCCCAATTTTGTGTTCATGAAAGAGCTGCTGGATTTTTTTAGTCTTTTAACACGCAGATGATTCATGTCTTTACCTGGCTGTAGTAGACCACGGTACTCTTTGTGAAGGGCTGCTGTCCCACTGGCTTTTGCTCATATCTGATGTGAAGTGCATCAACAGAAGCACCTGGTACCTCCTGGCTCATCTCTATGGCATTGGAAGCACTCCCTGCAGCTGCCTGGGGATAGTAGAGCTGCCACGAGTGGAAGGGCTGGGTGCACTGCAGAGCCAGGCAGCCCCATGGAGGGAGAGCAGCAGGGATGCTTCAGTTCTGCAACATTTGCTCTGCCTCTCCTGGGCAGGGGATGGCACATGCTGCAGGCATTGTGATGCCAGTTCTCTGGTTAAATATTTACAGTTCATTTACTAGAGAAACAAGGGAAACAGCAATTATGGCTTATAGGGAAAATTATTTTCCAGCATGTAGGTTAATTTTTAATTTGTCAGATTTCTCCCACCCTTTTCCACTAGCTATTGTCCATTCTGAACTTCCATTTTAAATTCCCTTTTAATGTTCTTGACTGACAGAGGAGAAGGATGCGAGAGGGAGTTAAAAACAATCAAACAATCTCACTAAACATTTCTTGCTTCTCTGTGGCAGGCTTGGTTTTACATAAACCTTCTGCAGCAGACCCCACAGCTTTAAGGACACACTGTTTAGATATACCCACTCTGCCACAGAACTCCTCTGTTTCAGGCTCCTTGTGGACTGAGCAGCATTGCTTCCTACCTACATGGTAACAAAAAAAAAAAAAAATCAGTGATACAGTCAATAAATAAAAAAAAAATTACAAATAGGCCAATTTTGGAGCTCTTTAAAATATGGGATGCTGGTGGGCTGCTGGGCATGGCAATATATATACACAGAGAGCAGGATTTATGATGGCTTGCTATGTACTTTAAATATCATGAAAACAGTCAATTTCACTTTGTTACAGCCTAAATCTATCTTGGCAGTTCCTGTTGCTGCCTATTTCCTGTTGCAACACAAGTCACCGAAAATCATACAGGCTGTTTACTAAATGGATTTAGTAAGAGCCTCTGGTAAGTACAGTGGTTCTTAGGTTTGTTTTACTCTTTTGTTTTTTGGAATGCCAGCAGATGATACAGAGCTTTAGAATTAAGTTACTGTAAATTAGACTGCATGGGCTAAATGGATGTTCTCATCTCTCTGTCTATGTATCCTAACATGTATGATTTAGCTTCTTCCTTCACAATGCCATCTGAGCAGTTCTGTGGAAAAATGGACCCCCTATAAAATGTGCAGTATGTGCTGATCCTGCCTGAAACTAAATTAATTTACCCTATCTTTCCTTTCTTGCTCCCTATATCTCTCTCCCCTGACATAGTGCTGTAAAGCAGATCTGCAGGCTGCAGTACAGAGCAGGCAAAAAAGAAAGGCACTGTTTGGGTGATACCCAGGAAACATCTTGATAAAGAATATTTAGAATGAGGACCAGAAATACCTCCTGTCTGGTGAAATGAGGATTCAGCAGAGTCTCCAAGCGCATCTTGGGGCCTAAAGCTGCAGACTACTGAATGTCCTAACTCTGTGCAGCCCTCACAAAATCATTGCCAAATGAAGAGCAGAAACACTGGCTACTCCTTTTTTGCCTTTTTGAGAACTTCACAAAAGTGAATCCAGTGCCCAAGTGATGCATATGAGGGGCTTCACTCTAGTGTTTACAGACTGCACTCACAACAGTTTTTTCAAGAGTGATAATTACACAGCAATCCTTCCAGAAAGTCACTGTCAAAAAGATGTAGGGCTCTGCAGAATAAACCTCTAGAGAGTAGCTTGTGGTGGGTTAGTTGCACTGATCCCCCTGGAAGCTTTAAAATACTTGTTGAGTAGACACAAATATATTTCTGCATTAACCAGAGGTGTCAGCCAGGAGAAAGCTTGTGATTCTACTCTCTGCAGCAGGGTGGATCCATGCTGCAGTGCAGAGAGGCAAATCACAATTCAGCATGCCTCAATTGAAGAGACTCATCTGTCGTCATCATCTGTGGTTTCTAGATGTCTTCTCTTTAATGTTCCCTTTGGTACCAGGAAGAGAAGAGGGCTGCTGTGGGTGTAAGGAGAGCATAGCAATCTTTCTAGCTACTCTCTGCTACTTGACATTACAGATGGCTGAATCTGGTCTTCATACACAGAACTTCACAGTCATTTGATAGGTAAGAGCAAAGTGACCCATTAGGAAAGTCCTCACACTCCATCCAGAGGCAAGCCAGCCAGATGTCTCTGAATGGAGGATGACCATGGCCTGATCATTTTGGCAGTCCATTCAACACTGTTACCTGTCAAATGGGATTCTGCAGTGAGTAATGCAAATGTCTGAAGGATGGAGATTTGAAAACAACACATCTCTAAGGACAGCATCGTTCCTATTCGGATCTGGTAATAAAGACGTGAAGATTTCTGTGCCTCTTAACTTATGTAGGTTATCATGTCTGGTTATCAAGCATACAAATGTCCTCATCATCTATATAAATACCCAATTCTTTCTTCAGTGATGATACAATCTTGGTTTCACAGATTTTCACAGTGTAGCAGATTTCATAGATTCACTTTAATTTCCTTTAAAATGTCTTTCTGCAAGAAGTTACAGCCTTTAATGCATTGTGTGTCATTTTTTGATAAGACAGTTTCCCTGTATTAATCGAAAGTCCAGAACATCTTCCAAGATGATCAGTACAAAAGCAAATTTTCAGAATGCTTCTCCATCACAGATTCTCAGTTTAGGCCAGCGGAGAGCTGGCATGCTAATCTAATGCCTGTGCAATTATTCTGTGAATTGAGTTTCTGGGAGGTACTTAGTCAAGGCAGGAGAGCTCCAAGCAAGAATCAGAGCTTCAGTCCTGTATTAAATTCCTGTATTCCTTGTGTCACTGAATTTATAAAAGGTGAAAATCTCAACTTTTTCCACATGACCAAAACTTCATTGCATTTTTAATTCAGATGTAGCATAGTGTTTCATTTTCAGTTCTCTCTAGGAACGAGAATCCTCAACATTTCTAAATCTGAACACTGTGTTGCAATGACTCAAATGTGTCCTTCATTACATTGTCTTTCCTTTGGGTGCTGTAGTGATGAAGGCATTTTCTACAGTGGGAGGAGAATGTCTTGCACATCTGTTTTCTCTCATGATCTACACACATTGCAGTTTTCCCAATACCGCTTTTTTTGGTTGCCAATTTTGATTGAAAATTTCTTCTCAGATCTTCTAGATACTATTTTTTTTCCCAAGCAAGTGTTTACTGTAATTCACACTAATTGTCACCCCTGTTGTCAGTTTCAGCAATGAAGGTGATGATTCAGTGGTCAAGAAAGATGAACTCTCAGGTTTTGTGATGATCACAGTGGGTCTGGCTTAGAGGGGCAGGTACATCTGAGTGGTCAAACTGAATAGTGATTTGAGAGCCAGAGATTTAGGTGGCTTGTCAGGAAGAAAGAAGTGCAGAAAGAAGGAAAAAAAAAAAACCAACAAAAACCCCCCCCAAAAGAACCACCCCCCCCAAAAAAAACAACCCACAAACCCCCCCAAAAAAGGTGATAATTAGGGAACGGCTAATAGGTAAAAAATGATAAAAAAGCCCAGTGCATAAATATGGTTCAAGGATTGAAGGATGAGACACAGGGAGCCACTTGTATAGCCTAGGAAAGAAATAATACAGATAAAAGACATCAGCATGTATATACCCTTATCGGAGCCATGAATATTTGCACTATCAAATTAAGGAGACGTTTATAGGTTTAATGGAAAACATGTCAGCTGCTGGGAAATACTACAGAGGAATGGCTGTATAAGCTTGATCATGGAAAGTATTAAATCTAGTATCCTCAGATGTCTTTACCTGTGCCCATTCCTCCCTTCCCCCTCCACTTTCCCAATTCTGTGAAAATGTAAAGTGCTGATACAACCACTTTATAATGCTGTTGTCCTCTTTTCAACATCCTGGCTCTACTGCTTAAGTACACAAGACTGGCTTATACTGTCTAGATCAAATGCAAACAGATGATAACAGGAGATGCAATTTTGTCCTTCAAAGCCCTTTCCTTCTGCTTTCCCTTAAGACCAGAGATGTAGTGCACGGTCATTTTCCCCATGCAAACTAAGTTTGAAGTTACCTTTTTCCCTCTGGAAATTTTTATTTACCATTAGAAATATCTGGGATTTGAACTTCCCTGTGTTTATGATTTACTCAAACAGATTGAAGTGCCATTTTTAAGCTGTTAATAGCATCAACAGAAAGAAGTTGAAGAATGGATAGCTCTGACACCTACAGGATTCAGGGAGGTAAAAAACTTCTGATTCTTCCTACCCACGCCCAAAGAAGTGTAAAGACAATTTGAGAAACCTAAGCACTCAGGGTTTCAAGTGTAAAGTCTGAACCTGCAGGTGTACTTTACATAAGTTCTTTTAAGATTCAGGGGTCCCTACAACAAATGGAGAATTCTCCTGAATTCTGCGAGACTGCATAACTTGTGGTTTTATAAAGTCAGTACATCAGGAGTCTGAGCTGGGATCCCAGCCACCACACAAAATTGACTTCACTTTCCTATTTTAAGATAGAATGGTTGGAGAAACTGATTTATACAGGCTAAAGGATATTAAAGCTATAAGGGATTGCTGCTAAGTCCATCTGACTTGACTTTTTGCACAGCACAAGCCATATGGTTCACTTGTTAAATTCTGTACTAATTCCTTAACTCCTACTTGAGGTAAAAAAAAATATTTCAATAGCAAAAAATAATTTTAGAAATATCACTGAGGGTAGGGACAGGATTCATCCATGACTCAGAAGTTGGGGCTGTCATAAGAAATGAGAGACAGATGGATTTCTGGCTAAATCAATACTGTGCAGTATGGTTGTCAGGCCTGTCCCACCTCTCAGTTCTTACAGCTTTTCTCCTGATTCACAGTATCTCCTTTTGTGCAGACACTTTCCTAGTTATGCACAAATGTACTGTTTTGTTTTTGTTATTTATGTTATTCCTCCACCAGCTCCATTCTCCATGGTTTGAGATAACTCTATTGCCTAAGGGCTCATGACAAAGATGATGCTTTTGAAGGACTTCTCTGGCTTCCTTTCTGATTGTTTCCCTTATTTACAGTATTCACAAGCTTCCAGTATTTTATCTTTTAATAATTTGGTAACTACTCACTAATTACTAACTAGGCTTCATTGCAAAATGGATCAGAGTATTGACTCTTCTGTGTATTAAACTTTAGTTAAAACCTATTTGCCATTTGCATATCCATGCAACAGTTTGTTGCTTTGTGCAAACTGAGAACTGGTAGGTTGTAAATAGAAGCAGGAAATGAGTATCCCTTGCTTTGTCTGCCTTGCATTTTATGGATGTAAACTTTTCAGACTTGGATCGTCTCCATGATCTCAAGGTGAGGCTTCTTCAGAAATAGTTACCTTCTATTTGGTCAGCAATTAGATAATTTTTTTTCTCTAGGTACATGCTTAAAAATTATTTCTAAGTCTCCTTCAGTGTTTGTGTTGCACCTGGCTACCTTCAACACAGGCATCAGAAGTGTTAAAGGTACCACCCTTCAACAGCTTCTTTGGTTGGACTGAAGCATTACTTTCAGAAGGAAAATGCAAATTTTTAGGTTTTAAGGATCTTTGGTGGAATGACATTTCTTTGGCTTTTAATTCTATCTGAGGACTCAGCACCAAGGATTAGTGCATTGGGTGCCAATTGCAAAAGATTTTACATGATTTGATAGGCAGCAGGATAAATGCCCAAGCTGCTTAGAGTAGGGAGATATTCTGTACTAATTTTAAATGAAAAAGAAAGAAATCACACTTTGGTTGGTGTCAGTTTTCCTCCTCTTCCTACCTGATAGAACTTTATCTGGCAATGCTCTTCAGCCACAAGTTTGCCTTTTCTCTGTTGGATTGCTGCATTATGCTAAGTATCCAAATTTTGAAGTATTCATATTCCATCTCCAATATGTTAATTTTGCACAACTTGAATCTGGGATAAATTACATCTTCAGCCTTCATGTCAAATCTTCATATGGATGATATAAATCCATTTTTGGTTTTCCTAAACAGAATATAGTGTTTATTTCACACTAACCCTTTCTATATTATTATATCTATATTACTATTTCTATATTGAAAATTTGATCATAGACTGATGGTTTGTTTCCCTAAAATACTTACCTTAACTCTGCTGACCAAGCATAGTACTTTTTTGTTCTTTGGTTTACCTTATCATTTTACTAAGCCAAATAGAGAAAAGTGATAAATTTCAAGAAATTGAAACCATTCCAGTGGTACAGAAAACCACAACGGTTTTCAAATGTTGATCTTTAATATCTGGAGAGAATATCCATTTACAAGGTTTGTATGATATAATCATATAGGAAGCAGAAGCTCCTGATATAATTTCTTCACCAGTACTAACACATAAAGGTATGAACTCCTAAATTATCTAACAGAGGAATCAGGAGGGGCTAACTAGATAATCACTTTCTGTCTCTTTTGACCACAGTTGTATAACACCTGAAATACAGTGTCCTGATTTGATGTCTGAAGGTGAACAAATATATTGATAAATCATAGGATTCAGTATTTCTGCTCATTGATCAGATAGCCTTGCACAACAATATGTATGACAGCTCTTCCTTCTCTGGCCAAGAGCTGGAGAGGAATGTCAGTGTCCTACCTCACTGTAATTATTGTCTTCCCAGTAACTTTTTTTTTCATTACATCTCAGGTATTTCAGCTATGGCGGAAAACATGGTGGAAGAGCACTTACTGCAAGTGGTTTTTTTTTTTTAAATTTTATTCCTTTTAGTTTATACTTTAATGGAATCTCTATCTGCAATTTTGAGAAAGAATTCCATGCAAATTTCAAGCACGCCTTTCAGCTTCCTACAATAAAAAGAAGGACTCTGCTGCTTTATCACATGAAATAAAATCTGGAACGGTTGACAGAAATTTTTTTCTGTTTCATTCAAACCCCCTGCTGCAGTGGAACATGGAACACTTAGCCAGGAAGATATTTATTGTTTTTCTCCTTCATGGTTTTCTCAGCAAAATATGAGGTCTACAACATTTATTTTAAAAATACATGTCAGGTTTCTTGCATTTTGGGCTAACTAAATTTTGGCCTCCAACCTTGATGGTAGTGAGGTAAAGATGATACATGAAGTCCAGGTGTAGTTTAGGGGAAATCAGCTGAGTTGTAGAATAAAAACAGAAGCTGGGCTACAGGTTTCTGTGTAAGAAAGGTTAAGCACATTTGGGTTGATGCAGGTACAATCTCTGTCTCAGGACATCACTCAACTAGACTTTTTTAGATTGTTGAAATCTTGGATGTTATAGTAAGGAAGTGTCACTGTAGACTTACCTTAATCTTATATATTTTTGCAAATTTGTACTATTGAAAAGGGATTTGTCATGGTTGATTATGGTCAGAATTATATTCTTATTTTCTGAAAAAATATGAGTAGTGTGAATTTTTACAGGCTGATTCAGTGTAGCTGGAGTAATACTCTTCTGTACTGTTTTATTTCCTGAATCATGAGCATATCGGCAAGATTACCAAAAAAATAAAACTAGTGAAATCTATTTTTTCCTAAAGAAACAAGTTGAAGAAACCCCCCCAAAAAACAGAAAGTAAGAAAGAAAGAAAAAAAAAGAAGGAAAGAGTAAACATGAGTGAAATGCAACACCAGAAGCAGCAGCAAATCCAGCATGTTGCCAGGGAAGCTTCATGATGTGAATAATAATTCCAGAATATGAGATGAGAGAGAGGTACAGGGGAAGTGCTGTGTTGAACAGTCTGGCTGCTGATGCTCTAAAAAACATCAGTCTGCTCAGCAGTGGCTTTGGCAGTTTGTTGCCAAAATTTGGAATCAGATAGGACAGGAGAACACATCCATTTTGCATAAGATGGTGCAGGATTTTAACCCTTCTCTGCTTGAGCCTTAAACACTGATTTATCTAAAGATTAAAAAAAAATCTTATTTATGCTTTAGAGCCACGGACCTGCAAGACACTTTTGGTTTTATTTTTAACTGATGGAAATTGGGAATTGCCTCAAGGTATCTTGCTTGGTATTAGAGTTGGCTAATAGTTTAGATGTATGAGCAAAGTAACATAGCTAACAGGTTATTGTGAATCAACTACTGCAGTAATTGCTTCTATGTTTCCTTTTAGCCTGGAGCAGATGAAAAATAGTTCGTCTTAGCTGAGATCCTGGTGAAATAAAGTTAAAATAATCCAACACCAGAAGATAACATCATGCAGGAAGCCTGTTCCATATTCCACCCATAACACCCACATATTCCACTCAGCCTAGAGCTGGGCAGCAGGTCTCACAAGAATAGAGACACAGCTATTGAGAGCTCTACCATTCCCATCCATCTGATGGCCAAGGTATGGGATTCAGTTATCCTGATTACGGATCTACTCATATAATAAGGTCTTACTCATAAGATTTATAGGACAGGTGTTCTAAGATAAGGAGGGAGAGTTTTCTGGAAAGTGGTCTATCTCTGCAAAAAGCTTCTATCAGAAGTACCTCAGAGTATATTTGGGAGTACTCAAGGACTGTAATTTTACCTTTACTGTAGGCTGATCTGAAGCAAAAACCTTCTTTTTTTTAAGCTGGCTGATTTAGCACCCCCTTTGCCTTTCAGCTGCAAGGTACTGAGGTACTGCAGAGCAGGATGATGCAATTTTTTCTCTCTCTCTTTTTAGCTATTAATGACCTAATACAAACTATAAAAAGTGCATCCAGAGATCAGGGTGATAAGTGCCTTAAAAGCTCTTGTAGTGATAAATAATTCAGACCACGTTCTTCACAAAGCCTTTAAAGTATATTAACCAGAAGCTTACATAAGCACTGAAACCTACATTACACATACATATGCATATGCAGAAAGTAATGAGTAAATGAAGAAACACATCTGCAAGAATAGAAAAGAACAAACTTCTACATTTTCCTTGTTCCATCATTTGTTCACCACCCTCTGCTCCCCTCACTCCAACCAAAACAAGTCAAATCAAAACTCCAACTCAGTTTAGCAAACAAGTGCTCATATATGGGAATAGTACATAATAGCAGTGTTTGGTGGGATATGCTGCTCATGGCTGAGGACATTCTGTTTAGCAGATTTTTATACAAACTGGACATTTTTTAAGTGTTGAGAACATGTATATTGGAGCAGAGTACTTATATTAAAACAAACAAACAAACAAACAAAAAAACCACCAAACCCAAAACCAACAAAAACCACAAACCAAACCTCAAATCTCAACCAAGCAGATGAAATCCCAAAAAACCCCATCAAAAAAAAAAAACCCAAAACCCAACCCAAATCTATTGCGTTCCTTGGGTGTAGTGTTCACCTGAGGAAATCAGAGCTCTCGGACAGTGAAAGGAGTTGCCATTCCAAGGGTATTCATAATTTTTAGATGGATTAGGTACTACTGAAGCCCTGTGTCTACCCTACAAAGTGTTTAAATCACAGAACTCTGATTAGAATTAGACTCCTGGCCATTAGGAATGGATTACTGACTATTACCTTGTGCTCATCTCTTTCTGTGTCCATGTAGACACATGAACATTTCTCTATGTCTCCACATGTATGGAAAAACTGCCCATCGCAAAAGTAATTAAATATTCACTGAGGCTGTGTTGAAGATGAGGGGAGAACGACCATCTTTTAATGCATCGAACTCCGGTTTATTGATCAATCAATCGCTTTAAATAACAGTGTTAACGAACTTCATGCATATTCTGTAATCCAAGTTCATGATAGGCTAACAGAGAAAACTCTAACCACTCCTTTTGTTTTAGAATACCTACAATTGTTTATTAAAAACAGAACCAGTGTTCCCAAAAATTCTACATCTCTTCCCAGGGTGCCAGCTTTTCCCAGAGACGGTGTTCTTCTTGTTATGGGAAGACTGTCTGAGAACTTTATTGTTTATAAAGAGAGTCTAATTGTTTATAGAAATCAGAAGGCTGGGAACTACGTTAGGAACTGCTTTACTTTTACCTTTTACTTTTCTCTCAATTGTATGTCTTCATGGCCTTTTCCTTTAAGCCATTCTCCGACAAGGCTGAAAGTAACAACACTTAATTCCACAGACATAAATCTGAGTGATTTATGAGAGTACAAGAGGTTCAGGTCCTAGATCTAGCGATTTTCCTTCTACACTACATTGTAAAAATAGAATGTATATGGATAAGGGTTTTCCAAAGAACACAAAATATCATTTGGGAATGCTTTTCCTGTCTGTGTGCCTCTATTCACTATCTACATACTGGCTCATTTCTGCAGATTCTTTGCATCTATTATCTCTAAACAACGAACATGTTTTTCTGACTGCCAGCTAGTGAAAAACTGCATATTTACAGCAGTTTGAAAAAATGTCCCACATCAGCCTTAATTCTGATTAAAAGATTTTACACGGGACTCAAGAAGAAAGACACCCCTGCATGCACATACACATGCGCTCCTTTTTGAGTTGCTGGAATTGTGCAGGGACTGAGAATTTTGAATTTGTGTGGAGGAGTCTGTGACACACCTTCAGCCTATGATGAACTGAAAGTGAGACCATCTCCGACCAGAGCCTGGAAAAGAGCTGCAGATGCCTTTCCAGCTATTGTCCTGCAGTGACTTTATGATGCTTGTATCCCCAATCTTCTGTTTTGCTTATGCTGGACATTGAGTTCTGTGCTTTTAAAACTAGATCCAAGAGTGAAGGGAGGGAGAAGGAGAAGTGGTGGAATTTTTTTCCCGTGCTATATTCAAAAACATGAAGAAGAGTGCAGCTCTATCTGAGTTGTTGGCTTTTGCTGAGAGAGAGAGAGGGAGAGGGAGGGACTTTGTTTTTTTCACTGGTTTTCCTCATTAGTTATGGCAAGAAAGCTTTTCCCTGGACTGTGCCTTCTTCTACTGGGACTGTTCAGTTTCTCTCTGGTCCAGGACATCAGGAGAATCACCTGGGGAGTCCCCAAGCTGCACACCAGGCCTGGCACACTGGGCCTGGGCTCTGGAGAGACTGAGAGACTGAATACAACCACAGAAGGAGAGACTGAACCACACTCACAGAAGGACTCTTTCTGAATTTGCCACCTTTTCAGAACAGTGAGAGGTTTTATTGTTTAATGTTGTTCATTTTTCATGCTCATATATACTTTGCGTGTTAAATAAGCAGGTTTTTCCCACTTTTCTCCAAGGAGACTTTTCTCCCAAACCTGTTGGAGGACGGGCTGATGAAATCTGCTTTTCTAGAGGAGACCCCTCCAGAGGCTTCATCCCAAGCCCTTAAACCAGGACAAGCTATGCTTTGTCTTCACTGCAGATTACAAGTGGGAATGAACAAGAACCACTCCAGGCACTCTTCCCTGTCACCTTGCAGGTTTCTGGACATCCTGTATTGCTTGAAAGATGGCTGATGTGATTCTGATATGTTTTTTGGTTTGTGGGTTTGGTTTTTTCGTTTTACAATGCCTGGAAAATTTACACTGCAGAGAGCCCTCAAAGAGTTTGGCAGCTATTCAACACAAAGGTTGGGTTACAATCTCTGTCTCAGGAAGTCTTTAAACTGTAGTGCTGGGATGGAGAGATGCAACAGGGGAATGTTTACCATAGGCATGCTCTTGAGGACTGGAGGAAGGTGTTAGTCTATGCTCTAAAGAGGTTTAAATTACACTCACTTGAAATTTCCATCAAACACATAGAGCTCTGAAGCAGACAACTCCTTTAAACATGAAGTAAATTACAGATGCTTGCTGCATTGTCTGAGTTTCCAGGAACTAACTGATAAAAATAGACAAAAACCCCCATGTTGTAAACAGTTGCTGTGCTAGCTGACACTGTACATCTAGTTGAAATACTCAATCTGCAAAAGAAGTTGAGTACTTCCTAGTACTGTACATAGTTCTGACTCTCCGGGTAATTTATATGACTATCTTTTCCTCCATGTTATGTATGTTTCTCTTTTATCGTATTTTGAACAGCCTATAAGAAGTAATAAAAGTCCAGATGGTGATTTAAATATCTTGTATGCACGAGAAACTTTAAAATAATCCTAAACAAATATCTGCATCTTGAAGTACCTGAATTTCAATGAACATATGGCCTGAGCACACTAATATTGTCAGTTTCCTGGAATAGACATTTTTTTTGAACATGCTGCAAAAAGGATGCCTGTTAACTAGAACAGGTTTTTGTGGAAATAAAAGTGGCAGAAAATGGATGGATGCAGTGAGAAGGTGGAAGATGTGACATTCACTCAGGCCTGGCTCTATGGGGCCCAGCTCTGGACTAAACCCAGCATTCACTGGGCAGCAGACACTTCTCTTGTTCTCTTCTTGGGCTGTGTCTAACACAGGGGATTATGGTTGGTGTCTGGGTTCTTACATGAAATGGTAATACACACATCTAAAGGGAAGAGCAACAATAATTATAGAGGCTGTTGTGACCCTTTGAGGCACTTTTTGTACTTCCTAATTTTTCTGTCTAGATGTGCATTGCTTTCAAAAGTGAAATTTGAATAAGTTTGGAGTATTTTCTTCACTCAGATTTTGTTCCTTTTTCCTCTAGAAAATGACTCCTCCTGCAGTTGCCTTAGTTTTTTCTTCCTTATTCCCTTCTTCCTCACTTGTCTCTTTTGTTGTTGAGGTTGGTTTTTTTTTTTTAGTTTTGGGTGGGTATTTTTTTTGGTAGTGAATGGATTAATTTAGAATTTTTATGTGCAGAGTTCACTGAGTTGCAAGGTCATTGCACTGGAATATTCCCTACTTATGCAGTAGTCACTGTATATACAGAGATGCTGGTATCATGGCTGTCTTCCTGGGGATTTATTTTCTGTAGGAATACTTACTTAATGTAAATCTACCTTCACATAATCTCTTGCAGCTTTCCCCAGCATGCATGGTTTTGTTGTTAATAAGGATTTTTAGTCTATTAAAAAATAATGATACAAAGGGAAGCTGAGTGTTTGTTTCAGCAAATGAGCTTCCAAATCTAAGCAGTTTTGCTCTTCAAAGCATATGATTTGATAATTTCTTACAAGAATCTCTTAGGTTCATATTGTCTTCTTGCAGATCTTCTCTTGGTCTTTTAGTTTAAATGATTTTCTGGTGTATGTGTTTTGCACAAGGAGTCTTTATAGTTCTTTGAACCTAAGCTATAGCAAGATGGGTTTTTTGTGTAGTTACATGGACCAATAAGGGGAACATTTCACAAGACAACACTTATCCCTTGTATGAAATTAAAAAATTGAAAATTTTCCCCTTTTAGTAATCAAAAATTGCTGCATCAATTTTGTTGCAGCCCAGAAAGACCTGGATCTGTTGGAGACAGTCCAGAGGAGGGCCACAAGAATGCTCTGAGCATTTTCTGAGCAAGCTTCAGTGGACGACTTCAGCAGGCTGTAATTTAATGAGTCAAATCTATGTTTTACCTTTTTGTAAAATTTTTCTTTTCACAGCAATGTGGGGCAAAGATCTGACTCATGCTGTTCATGCAGATGCATGACAGAGAAGAAACCAGCTCAGAGATCTGGGAGAAAATGCCAGATGCAGTGGGTTGTGGCCATTTCACTTGCACTGCATGCACTGTAGGATCAGTTGTGCCCTTCGCTTCCCATTGGTTTCTCCCTGAAACTTTCTCAAGATTAATTCATCTCCTGGAAGAAAAAAGATATTTTTTAATTATTCAGTTCTTCCCCTAGAGTTTTCTCCTAGCTTTTTATTGGGAAATTTATTAGTCCCCAGGATCACTGTCCAGCATTCTAGGCACATCTTCCTTCAGCTGAGAAAAAGCACGTGAGGTTAATTCACTTAAGAGAATTAACATCACAATTTGAATTCTTCTTCAAGCCACAATCAAAACTACTGTACGAATTTTTCTGTTGTTAAATGGGGATAAATACAGCTTCCTTGCTGACGTTAATTTGTGCAATATTTTGTGACCAGTGTGTGAGAGTGGATTATGTGTCTAGCCCAGTTTTAGTAAAAAGTTGTAGAAACCATATTTCAGGCCATGTAAAGGACTCCTGTAAGGTCACATCAAACTAACTCAAACCAACAAGGATAAGGACAGGTATTTAGAGATTAAATGACTCTAGACATATATGTCAATTTCTTATTGCAGATGGTGCAGTCCTCCACTTATAAAATTGGCATAATAGACTCAAATAAAGATTAAAATATTCGCTGTGTTCAATATATTTGCGTTTTATAGAAAACCATATGATAACATAAAACTGCTCTCTGGTCACATTTTGGGGGAAAGGGGATGTGTAGAATACCAAACACAGACTAGATAGCTGTTGTTAGTCATGAGACTCATCTAACTTAATTTAAATCTCCTAAAAGTTGTGTGTCTGGGCTAGTCATCCAAGGCAGGACTCAACTAACCAGCTGTTAACTCCTACACTCTGCTATAAAGGGAACACGGGCTGACTAGCTCAGAAATGAACACCTACACTGTAGACTTCCAAAGGTAGGCAAGGTAAATCTCAAAGCTAGTCTTTTTATGCAATCAGTGGGAAAAGAGAAGGACATTTGCAGGTAGTTTTCTTGGTAACTTCTGGCTCGTTCCTGTATGAAGCAAAGCAACTCAGATTCCCTGGGCAGGTGCAAAGGAGAGCCCCTTCGTTGCCAAAACCAGGCCTTTTTAAGCAGTTAGGTGGTTATTAGATAACCCAGTTTTAAGGCACAACAAGCCCAGGTCAAGCATCCACCATATACCACGATGTGGACGTGGGGCAGTCACGCAGCACGTCCCTCATGTCTCTCACATCTCCCACCCCTGCTCCAGCTGAGTCACTCTCCCATAGTTCCCTTCTTTTTAGACCAAGTAGCCATGATTTCACAAGGGTAACAAGGCCCTTATTTTATAAGGCTTTACGTATGTGCAACATGTTCCCACCACTTCAGTTTGAGAAGAGGTTTTCTGTCTTGAATGATTTTTAATGGAACAGCAAAACGAACATCCCCAACAGAGAGGTAATTTCAAACGAAAATTTGAAAAAGTTAACTTTATAGACCCTACAGAGCTAAAGTTTTCTTGGGAATGAACAAAGTCTCCTGACTCAAACTTTTAAAAATGAGTTTATAATGGAATTCAGGTTAGAAGGAACTTCGGGAGATCTCTAGTCTAAACTAGAGATCCTTTTCTCCAAGGAAAGTCAGCCATTATATCAGACTGGTTTTCTCAGTTTTTTTCTTTCAATATGATTTTCAAGCATGTCCAAGGAGAGAGACTGCATACCCTCTTCTCTGGCTGGCTGTCCTCATTGTGGAAAAGTGTTTTCTTAAATCCAGTTTGGACTTCCCTTGTTTAAATTTGTACCTATTGTCTGTCATCCTTTCACCATCCCATCCACCACCGTGAAAAAGTTACATATATATATATATATAAGACCTCTTCATAGGTCATAGGAGGCTGCTGCACCTGCCCACAAAGTATTTCTTCTCCAAAATGAACAAGATCCCTCACTTCAGTCTCTCCTAACAGGACAGCACTTGTGCTTGCACTTCTGCCTCTGGACATCTTGGTGGTCCCAGTGAACTTCCTTCAGTTTCTTGGTGTCTCTCCTGTATTGGGGGCCCAAAGTTGAATGCAGTAGCCTAGATACAATATAATGGTTGATGAGTAAGGGAACAAAAAATCACATCCTCAACCTCCTGCCTGTGCTGTTAACACAGCCCAGGGTCCTGTTGGCCTTCTCTGCTGCCAAGGCATTACTGTAAGCTCATACCCAGCTCATTCTCTGCCTGAATACCCAGATTCTTTTCTGTAGAGCTGATCCCCAGCCTATCAGTCCCCAGCCTGTACCACTACAGGTGTCTTTCCTTCCCTGTACCAAAACTTTGCATTTATCTTTATTGTGTTTCCTGTGTGGCTGTTCCTCCAGACTCTCTATGTCCCTCTGAATGGAAGTCCTGCCCTCATTAATTTAAACTGTTCCCACCAATCTCATGTAATTTAAAAACCTCATGATTGTTATCCTCTTTGCCTCCTCCAGGACACTGATAAAGCTTAGGGCAAATGTTCAGGATAATAAATTTCACCCATGACTGTCAAAGTTCACAAAAATTGTAAGAGTCTAAGAACTGGGTCTCAGCATCAAGCAAATCAAACTTCATAAGGTGTGTCCAGACATGCCAATTTTTGCTTAATGCCTATTTTTACTTCATGTTTTCATCCAGGATTTTCATTGCAGGAATGTGAAAGCACAGCATCTTTCAAAACAATGAAACTTCCCAAAGAAGAAATAGGATTTTTTTCTGTGGAAGACAAACATCTGGTATGAATTACTGCAGGTAATAACATAGAATGGTATAGGAGATACAAAGGGTACACAAATACATAGGAAAAAATGAGGACTACCACACCTAATAGAAAATAAAAGAATAATATTATATATAGAAGAAATTCCTTCTTCTTATACAAGATTATTTTTCATGTTGAGGAACTATGTTTGCTTTGGTCAACACTTTGGTGTTTTAATGACAAGTAATCTGTCACAGCCCTCCCCTTGCTGGCTTGGAGCCCTGGTGCATTAGGCAGTGTTCCACTGCTCTCTGTGTGTTGGACATTTCTACCTGCAAAGTGCTACTGCTAATTCCTTCTCTAGGCTGTCTCCAGGGATTTGCCAGCCAAACTGTGAACAAGCTTGACACCATTTATTTGGTAAGTTGTTGTATGGAATCACAGTGCTGTGTAGTGATACATCACTAACAAACATTTTAAAGTTACCCATGGGATCTCCCCAGGCATACATTATTGGAAGGAAGCATTGTGAAGGGGTTGAAAATGTCCCAGACAGGGGATCTGTCCACTAAAGAGACGAAATTCCTCTTAGTGTTTGATAGTGACATCAAAGAGTTACCAAGGAGACAAATTTGGTGTACCAATAAATAGATATGGGAAAGATAAGAGATATAATGCATATACACTCCTAGACAAAATCTTTTAAAATTTCTCCTTTTATTCTTATTTTCTCTTAGGCCTCAGGCTGTCACTACTAACTAGTGACTGATTGCCATGACTCTTCTCCATCCATCCTTCTCTCTATCTAGTCAGAGAGGCAAAGCATCTGTGACCTAATTAACTTTCTCAGAGTAAAGGATTTGCACCACTATCCTTGCACTGAAATCAAGCCCTTGAGTACGTCATGTTGCTTTCTTGGTGTCTCTCAGCAGAATACTGGCTTACTGGGAATCAAATCTTCTCCCTTCTCATTAAAATGAATGCTCTGAGATTTCATTTTAATCTCTCTCTCTCTGAACAAACTATCAGAGCAGAGCAGGTGATTTTATCATACACAAGTTACTTGCTTGGTAGGAGACCTTCAGCCTGAATGACTGAAAACAAGATCAAGGCTGCCTGGCTCAGGTGACACTTGGTTTGTGTATGACTAGAGACTGCAGATCCAACAGGATTGTTCAGAAGTTTTTTATGCCTGTTCTGCTGCAGAATTTACCCTCTATCATGAAGGCTCAAGGCTGAGAAGCTACATGAGCTGTATCAGTGCTGTGGTTTGGACCACTGAGTGCTGGGGACCCTTTTCTCCTGAAATGGGACCCTGTGCTGGAAAATTACAAAGCTCTGAGCTTGGGTTAGCACCCAACTGCTTTCCTTAGTTCTTTGGTATGTCTTGGGCAGACAAGATAATTGGGATAGGCCAGGTGTGTTGGAGAACACTCCAGCTTGCATTTAACCATATGAAGAGCCAAGCTTGGGAACTTCCATATTTTAGATTGACCCTTGGTACACCAGTAGCTATGGTTATTCACAGAAAAAATATTTCAGTAATTGAAAAGTACTCAGATTTCTTCTCTTCTGTACTTTATTATTAAATGCTCCTTTGGAGCAGACCAAAGGAGAGAAAGTAGCAGAAAGGTAGGGCTTGCAAATACTTGGATATTATATCCTGCAATTTAGCTTAAATTGGCAATTTACCAATGTGAATACCCCCAAGTGGGCCTTAATGCTGGAGTGGGTGGTTTAATTAGCACTATGCTCCCATTTATAATTAGATTTCTGTTAGTTCAGTTTGAAGCATGATTTCATAATACAAAATTATTTTTAAAAATCCTGTGGGGATATTCCTGGTAAATTAATACTGTGGACTTTGATGAACTGATGCTTTTAATAGACTGTGGTATTTGCAAAGAATCTAAATCAAAGCAATAGCACTACCATCCCATAAAAGTCCCTGCCACAGGATAATAAATCCTGATGTGAGAGGGAAGAAAAGTCATAGGATTATCCAAGGAGAATCTAGAATATGTGCTTATGTATTTCAGCTTGGAAAACTTGAAAAATTTAAAATTGGTCAGGATTTTTTTTTAATAGAGTAATATTAACCTTGAAACAAAATTTTGTGTTCATATTCTCCAAATAGATTTTTAATACCAAATTAAGGTATGTCCATGAATTCAAAGCACAGAAACTAGGACTAAAAATGAGAAGTGGACTAAATTCTACCCATTCTAGCATGCTGTTTAGTTTCAACAAACTGATTGTAGTTAAATCCTTCTTGATCTGTTCTATATGATAGGAATATTTTCCCTTTTATTTTCATCTTTTTTATGATGATGGCTGCAGGACAAGGGTTGACTATAGAATGATAAATCATTGCAGAAGGACTACAGAAAAACTGACCATGATTTTGATATAGTGTAAGGGCAAATTCATCTTTGTGCAAGGGGCAGTGGTGGAGTGAGCCCCTCTCAGATAAAATGAGCTGAAGGAGAAGTGATAACTGCAGTATGCACGAGGGAATGTTTGATGGGATGTCTGTGCTTAGGGTGAGGTGCTGCATCTGGGGGAGATAATGCTTGACTTTACTAGTAAACTCATGGATCTGATCCAGGAATGATACAAACAAGTTGCTTTGCTTCAAGAGGAAAAGAAAGTGACTAGCAGCTTTCCTCTCCACCCTAAGGACAAACTGAAGTCTTAGAAATGTCGTGGAGAGATGCTGGGGCTTATTCTTTTCTTCCAGAAAGAACCCAGGTCAGAAGTGAGGTCTAATGGGAAAAGCTGAAGAGGGGCAAGTCTTGAGTCTAATTTACTCCTCTTTTCCCAAAAAAGGTACTATTGAAAGCCATCTTTGTAGAATGGATTCCTTCTCCAATGCAAGAAAGCACAGCCAGGTTCCTGCCATCCAGGCACTCCCCACCTGGTCATCCTTGCTAATGTCACCACCATGGACAGGCAAGCATTACCTGTAGCTCTGTGTCAATCTGAAAGCAAGACAACCATGTTTTTGGTAGGAAAAGCAGTCATTAGGACTTTTTTTTTTTGGTTGCTTTCAGCCTTGAGCAGATTTAGCAGTGTGAAGGGTTACATGGCATTTCATCAGGAAAATTAGTCTGTATTTCATTTTTTGGAGACAGAAAAAAAGAAAATGTCAAGGAGAAGAGAAAGTATAGAAGACAAGATCTATTGTGTATCTTCATTAGCTGTTAACAGTTTATTTGGCATTTGTGTAAAGCATTTGTAGAAATGCAATGAGGAAAACACACATGGCCAAGACTATGGGAGACTGAGTATTTTCATCACTTATTTTTTTAATAAAAATAATTCTAGTTTAAAAGAGCAGTGAGAAACATTTCTAAATGTAGCATGAAAAAAAGAGGACTGAATAGCCTTGGCAGATTAAATGGTAATAAATAGTAATATAAATGCTAACTAGTTATTTAAGAAATAGTAAAACAAATATTGAATTACTCTCTATATTCTTTTTCCTCCAGAAGAAAAACCTTATCCCTTGTTTCTTTCTTTCTTACTGAATGGTTAGATTAAATATGTGTTCCCAGTGGCACCATACATATTTGAGCCATTGTTGCCAACTGATGGTGTTTTAATGAACATCATCATTTCAAAGAACATCACTGCTTTCTGCAGCTGCGCCGGGATTACAATGTGGTTCAAAAGACTTAGGTAAACACTAGAGAGCACTTCAGACTTGCAGAAGCTGTTCTTAATTATGTTACAACCTCTATCACATTTATGATAGCAGAAGGTATTGGCCGATATGGGCTTGAACTGAGTGGCAGATGCTCAGTTGTCATAAACTCTGACTCATACCTGCAAAAGCGTCTATGTCATGGCTGTTGTATTAGTTCCCTGCCTTTTGCTGACCTGACTGCTGGGTCACTAACATATATTTAAAACTGAAAGTGCAATTTCATGTACATCTTGTACAATAAGTCCATGCAGACCAGGTAAATTGAGCTTTCAGCTCAGTGCCTTGGAGCAATCAAATCCCACTTACAGAGGCCTAATTAATAGATAAATAAATTCCAAGGACTGAAAGGATGTTATGATTATTTCACCTGATCTTCTTCCTGTAAGAGACCTTGTGGATTTCTGGAGTTAATTGTTTATTTCCCAGATGTTTTGAAAGTTTTACTTCCTAATTTATCATCTGTTTTAATGCAAAACCCTACGGTAATTTCTTAACCTTAGAATTTCTTAACCTTAAATAATTCACAAGACTTTTCCACCATTTATTTCTTTAACGTCTCTCTCAGTTTTCTACAAGAAAGCTAGCTATTTCCTAATTACCATAGCATATGCCTTCTTGTTTTTTTTATAGCAGTAATCTGATTTCAAAAGTTCCATGTCATATCATACCTTTTGAAATCAAATTGAAATACATCTTATCTACTGTGCCTATGCGCTTTAATTTTTTTTTTAAATCCTGATAAACACAACAAGTCATTTTGTTTAAGTATCTGCTTTAAATCTGCCAGTTTTCCAAGATTTGTTAAAAATCAACAAAGAGAGAACTTTTTAGTTTTCAAAGCCTGTGCTTAACAACTATATAAGCGTGCTGATTTAAATATATTTAGTTATAGTAGTTCTCTATATAGTCTTGCATTGCTGGCAGAAAGGAAGATACTGAAAGACCACCAGGTGTTGATACCAGAATATATTACCTGGTTTTTTTTTCCAAGCAGAGTACAGAAATGTCTATTGAATGTATGTGTCCCTTTCATCTTTTTTATCATTGGTCTTACTTTTATTGGTAGGAATAAGTCAGGGCTATATTCATGTTCTTTTTGTTGCTAAAAGCTCTTTCTGATCTGCTAAATTTCTCCATCTAGAAATTATTCCCTTGATATCCTTTTCCTCCCCGTCACTTTTCTGTAATTGCTAATATCTGTCTGTTATAGTCATTGATATCAACGTTTTGCTTTCTATATTCATTTTATCTTTGTAGCTCCTTTCTTTAAGTCAGATTGGTGTTAATTAGTTGGTTAATTTCTTTTAAGCTATGGCGAACAGAAACAGCACTGTGACAGAGAAAAGTAGTTCCGGAAAACGTTTGGATTATATTTTGTTTAAATTCAGCTCTACAAATGTGCATTCTGCTCAAATTGCAACAAAATAGTAGAATTTCATTCTTTTCTCCCTGTGATTATTTCCTCTATTTTAAGCTTTTAACTACAGGGCACCTGTGGAGCAGTGCACCCAGGAAATCATTATTGTGTGGTGTTTTCCAAAGACATGGTTTGCTAATTCAAAGCATGTCACAGTGAGCTTTTCAGTTCCCTGGAAAAAATTCATTCTCTTAGAATTCAATGGATTAATATTTTCTGAAAACTAATTAACACTTTGCCACCTGACCACACAGGTCAATTCCATTAGGACACCTTCACTTCTAGTGACAAGGTAGAAGAAGAAATTATATTGTATTCGACTTTATGAATGTATGAGAAAGTAATAAACATTATCCTGGCATTTGAGTCTCACTGTTGTGTTTACTGCTCTGTGGCAATGTAAAATTTATTTAAATGACCCTCTGAATTGCTGATGAAATATTTGTATTGTGTTTGTTAGAAGGAGCTGCTTGCTTTATTTCACAGATGGCATTATGTATGGAATTCCCAAGTGAAGTCTCTGATTCAGTTTGTCACTCTCTTACAGAGCACTCATAGGCAGAGGCTGTGTTTCCTACATATTGCCATAATGGGCTTTGGTGCTCTTGAACATTTGAATGGTAGTTATCAAAGAGTAACTGGTGCAATATCCTTTGACATCTCTCAAAAGTGACAAAATTGGGAAGGTTCCAAGTTAACAACAACAACAACAGCAACAACAACAACAGCAACATAATAATAATAATAATAAGCCTAGAAATTAAACAGAGATGTTGCCTATAAAATAATGAATAATGGCAGTTAGTTTTCAGGTGAGTGGAAGTCCAAGCTGTGGCATTCAGATCCGCATTCTAGGTCTGAAGAGGTTCCAGGGATAGAAAATCTCTCTACAAATATTGCATGGATGGTATGCTTAAATTTAACTACTCCAAATTTCAGATGTCTATCTGGTAAAAAATAATCATATTTTCTGGAAAGATGTAATCCTTTCTGGAGAGAGTAATTCAAAATGTTGACAAAAATGTCATTGATGTTTTAAGAATTTTTGACAGATAATTTTCATCTGGGTTTTTTATGCAACTTTAGCTTAATGCAGTTCTTCCTGGCAGAGTTTCTCTCCATACATTTGCAAATTATACCAGAAAATATTGAAACTGTGCTGAAGTTGAGTGCCACAAAAAACTGTGGAGAAAAGAGCTAATGCAAAGTAACTTAGTGCAAAGTAGTTTGGGGAGCAAAGCTTTGCTAGCTAGGAAAAAGATAAAAGGAAAAAGCAAGAAATCTAATTTCAGCCAAGCTCATTTTTCTGTGCATGATTTAAATCCAGCATAATGTTAGAGAACCATAATAGATAATCAATACCTGCACTGTGTTCCCTCAGTACTTGTAAATGGCTCACACACTATTCCATGTCCTGAAAGCTAAATCTGAAGTTCAGACATAGTGAGTGACTCAGGCTTTGGGGACTGACTGTTGGTGTGGGAAGAAAGGGGATTCAGGGAGCAGGTAAAGGCATTGTTGTAGAATCAGTATGCCTTTCCCTCCAGCATTAGTACTTAGAAAAGTAAAGTAAAATAATGCAATATGGCCAGAAATGGAACCAGAATCTCTCCAGGTGCTTGGTCTAGTTCAGACACTTTCCAAATAATTCTAAAAGACTTTCTGGGAATACTGGACTGCTCTTTGTCTTGCTATCTCATTAGAAACACACACTTTGAAAGATGTATGATGCAGAGGCTACTGTGAAGTATGCAGTTTTAACGAGGGTAAATGGTCTATGTCAGGGTTGAAGATCATGTTTCCTGTCCATTTTCAACATTTACTGCATGAGGCTTGTTCAAGCTGATAATAGATTTTATGAGTAAAAGCTACCACTTTTCCATTCTTGAAATTCCCGTTTGTTATCACCACTGTATTTCTCTGGATACAGATGCAAGTGATATCTTCATCCTGTGTAGTCAATGGCTGAGGGCAATCTCACTGATGTAATGGGAAAAGAACAAGGTCTTCTGTTTGTAGAAAAAGTATTTGTTTGCATTCATTCATTCATTCCCTTTAGTGCTGATATGAGCTTTTATTCTCAGCGACTGGCACTGGGCTGCAATGTTGCGATAGGGCAGTAAAGTAACTCATTATTTCTACAACCTATGAAGTTATCCCTTTAGAAAAAATTACAGTTGGTCAGCAAACTACATTCCTGTTCTTCACAAATTTTGCATTATCTGAAACATTTTCATCTTCAGAGAGACCAAAATTTTAAAGTGTTTGTTAAAATCAGATTCTAGAGCATATATTTTCGCAAATGCTCTACATTTATTATTTCTAAAATAATAAATTTCTAAAATTAGTATCTCTAAAATAAAATCTGCTTCTCCAAATTTTTGAAACCTACTGACTCAAAGTGGGGCTATTTCTGACCAATTTCATGTGCTCAGCCATAAATTGACAGGGGTAGATGACTGCTGTACCTTCAGAGTAATTGGCTCCCCAAGCTTCAGTGGTTGCATAGCCAGCACCACACGAGGCAGATAGTGCCTGGCCACTAGCCAGGGTGAAGGATGGAAACACAAAGTTCCTCGTACTTTGTGGCATTCACATTCTATGAAAAAATTCCTTCGCCCAGGGTTTTTTCTCCTGGGAAGCTGAAAGGCAGAGAGAGTCCTCAGAGAAAAGGAAAACAATTCTTATCACATTTGCTTCTCCTGTGGTGTGCTCATATGGAATGTGTTTGGAGATTGTTTACCCACAGGTGATTTTCTGATTGGACTCTGGTGAGAGTTGTTTTGACTCATTGGTCAATTAGGGCCAAGCTGTGTTGGGACTCTGGAAAGAGTCACAAGTTTTTGTTATTATCTGTTTAACATTCAGTAAAAGGATCTTTTCTGTATTCTTTCGTACAGTACAGTATTCTTTAATATGATATAGTATAATAAAGTAATAAATTAGCCTTCTGAGAACATGGAGTCAGATGCATCCCTCTCTCCCCGTGTCGGTGGACCTGCATTTTGCAATAGTACCTCATTCTGGATGGTGGCTTGCAGGGTGACCAGGAGCCCATTCCCAGGGCTCTGGACACTGTGGCAGCAAGACTGGTACCCCTGTCTAGTAAACTCTTCTCACTGCTGATGAAAACAAATTTCCTGAGCATGAAATTGTGCAGCAATTCTGGGAGGTGGATATCTCAGAAGTTTAAAAGCCCTGGAGATCTGAGCTGCGGTGAGTTCTTCAAGGAGCATCTCAGCAGTTTGGTGATGAGTAAAGGAGAGAAGAGGCAGAGAACTGGTGAGTTTTGATGGCAGACATGTTCAAATTGGCACATTTCTGCAAGACACTTTCAATGGACTGTCCTTTTTCTGACTGAAGCTGGTTTTTTTGAAACTTTTCTGATCATCACCAGTCAAACCATCATGAAACCCTAGGAGACTCAAAACTGCAGCTTATTGCTTTGTAAGAGAGGTTTTATGCATCTTGTGTGACTCAGAATGACCTTTTTTACTTGAACTTGTTATGCTACAGGTACTCGGGTCTTATTTGTGTCTTCCTGTGGCTGCTCTGCCACATGCTATTTTTCACAGGAGCTTGTACTAGAGCAATAGCCTGCATGTATCTGCTTTGGGGATTTATGAACCATCTTGCAGCTCTGACCACACAGCTGTGCAGAGAAGTTGATGCTTTGAAGGGTTCTCCCCAGACAGAAAGCAGCCCTTCCAATGGCTGATTCTCACAGAATAAAAGAGAAGAAATCTGAGAGAGAACTGGCAGAGGGAGAAGTATTAAAGCAGTAAGGAGAAAGTAGAATTTTGCTTTCAACACCATCCATGCTACTATTCACTTAAAAAATAAAACAAAACAAAACAAAAAAACCCCAAATAATCAAACCCCAGTCATTAACTCATCCTTAGATAATTTGAATGCTTTGCACCAAAATAGAAAACTGATCTCTGGGGGAAGGCAGTGTTCTTTGCTAGCCCTAAAGCACATGTTATGCTAGTGCCAAATGGGTAAACATGCTCCTTTTGAGCTTTCTGCTTTTGTTTTCAATAAAAGAAGACCCATGGAGTGACCTGCAGTGTAAGTTCTCTTCCCTTTCTCAGCTATTTCTGAAGTTTCATATCAGTTGTGAATCCAAATAGCAAGATCTTTTGCCCTGTTTTAGGAGATAAAAAGAGTGAGCAAGATAAAGTGAGTTGTTCAAGTCTTCACACAAGACCTCTGAAAATAATGAATTTTCATCCTGCTTGATCCAGATCCAGCCCTCTGAAAACAACAAGTAGATTTTGTCTGTGTTTTACAGAGCTCCCAAAAACGTGAGTCCTCCAGAATCTTGTAAAAAATGTCATATTCTACATTCTTTAGTTGGGGAATGGAAAGTACAATACCATACTTCTGGCTACTCTCTTGAGTAGAGGGTCTGGTTGCCCTCAATTTATTCTGCTTTCTCTTGAATAAATGTCAATCAAAGAATTCTAATTAAAACCTGAATTTCCTGCTCTGCATCTGGCAGCTAAAAATATAAGGTACCAGAGACTCAGATTCAAATATTAGCTAGATGTAGAGTCGCTTTAATCAGAAAGAAGATCTGGAACTGGTTTCACATCCTCATCAGGGTGTGTTAACTACTGAGTGACGCATCTCTGGACCTTTTGGCTATTCTTCTTGCATCAGACCTGAAGCTTTCTGTTTGGAGCTAGAAACTTTGCTGCAACTGCCCTGTTTTTAAAAGGCTAACAATAACCACAGATTTATGAAACAATTCATTTTTGTTTCAGGTATGAACAAGGACACACTCTGAAAGATTTTCACAAATGAGTATTCTCAGCCACGGCTCTGCCACAGCATAGAGAGGCCACTTGATCTAAAGTACCACTCAGACCAGCTTTATGCATTAAAAAAATAACATTGACAATGAAATAAAAGACATAGCAAGGAAGATGCTGAAAGGGTTGAACTGAAAGAAACAAGCCACACTGTTACAATCACATTTCTGTTCCTGGGTTACAGATATGTGGCAAGGTAACAATAATTCACCCTGACTGGTTGTGCAACCTACCTGAGATGACTTCAGGGATCTTCACAAAATTGTATAGACATCACTTGTAACCATCTTCAAGGTTGCTTCACACTTCATAGGGTACACTACAGCATAGAGTATATGCTAGACTACTGACATTATGCTAGACTAGTATATGCTATTCAGTGATATCATTCAATATCACTGAATAATGCCAATTTCAATGTCAGAACTTAACATCAATGTTTCACCTGTGAAATAATAAAAGTTGCACTTCTTATTTCTTTTAGTGCTATAAAATACTTTTGAAAACTCTGAAAAAAGTGAATTCTAGTAAAGTAAAATCATATTTCAAGTGAGTTTGATTAGCTAGTCCATTTGGGATTGCTTTCCTCTTAAAAATATGTAGCTGAGAAAATGGAATATTTCTAAAGACAGTAATAATTAAATAAATGTTAATAGGGTAAATGTTGATTCCAACACTAGTGTTCATTCAGTGCAAGAACACATACATGATATGGGATACATGCAAGGAACATAATGGAGCAGTAATTTTAAATGAACAACATACTTAAGAAAATAGTGATTTTCTCAAGGATAATACCCAAACAGAGAAAGGGAAATTGAAAATATATTACTGAAATCACTCAGCTGCTTCACTCTTTGAATTATTTAAAAGTTCTATGGATTTGTTTTTCAATTACCTTCTGCACTCCCAAAAAGTACACATAAAGGTATTTTTATCCCTTTCTTTTTAGTCAAGAGTAGATTTTATTCTTCAAGTCTGTTTTGTATTGCTTTTATTTTTTATTTATTTGGTTGGCTGGTCATTTGCCTGTATGTAACAGTGGAAACCCATGTTGAAAAGCTAGTTTTGCATTTTTGAAGATGTTTATATCTATTAGTCATTACAGCCAAGCTCCATATTTATCAAGTAGCTGCTAAACTGACTAAACTCCCTGCATACAGATTACCTGCATATCTTTCTCTGGATGTTGCTCACCCACTATAACATCAAAAGGGTCAGAACTAGATTTATTAGGTCCTCTGGCAGGACTTGAGGCATGAGGACTTATTTTTCTTGCTTCCCATAGCACAGTGGATGAGTAAGCCTATCAGATGGACTATAAGACAATTGCCATGGCTTTTGTCTTAGGGATAGGCAGTCTCTGGGATTCAGGATCCAAAAAATACTGATCATCTCCAGGTATCTTGGGCCAGACTTCTGGAAAGCCATGAGAAGGATGAAAAGATTTTAAATACTTTGTGGAGAATGCTGACATGAATGAACATAAGCGCATTTAAAGAATCACAGTGCCCTTTTTAAAGTGCGTGCTGATTTTGGAAAAATGAAAGAAAAGAGATATTTACAGACATTGGAGGAGTATTATCTGAAAGCAGTATCTTTGTTACCAGCACCTTTAGCTTCCTGAAGTCATACTCTTCCATGTCATTCATTAGATCTAATTCCAAGGCCACTTCTGTACTCCCTAAAAAAGTGAAAAGAAATCCCTCACATCTTAATTAATACATAAAAATGCATTAGATATTATTACAAATGCCAGTCATGTCTCCTTTATAATCAAAAGGAATCTACAGGTTAAAACATGTTCAGAAAATAGCATGCAAATTAAATTATCTGGAGAATAACATTTCAAATCCACATTATTCAAGAGAGGACAGATAAGTGAAAAAGAAGCAAGAATGAAAGAAACCTAGAGGTGGCCACAGAGAATAAATTAAATTACTTTGCAATGAAACATAATGGCATTTAGAGTCAATGTGTTTGGAGGAAAAGAAAGAAGGAAAATATAAGCTAAATTCACAGATCAATCCTTGCCTGCTCTTTGTTGCACAGTATTTGTGAAACAATTAAGTTCCACCTTGTTTTCAACTCTAAACCTGAGAATATCATAAAAAGATCAGTAGACTGGGGAAAGAATAAGAAAGAATAAGCAGAGACATTTAATAACTTCAAGTTTGTCAATCCTCTTCTGCTTTATTCACTCTGAAATCTGTGCTTTAGTTAAGTTCCTCCTATACACAGATATCCAGGCACCCTGGTTTTAAGTGCTTAACAAGAGACAAAAGAGAGGTCAGTTCAAGGAGGCTGTATCACCCTCGGTACTGAAGGTATTCTTGTGCAATAATTTCTTCATTGCTCACTGTCAGTTTTACCATTGATGGTGTTTGTAAGCCCTCATTCACACTGCTTAGAAAGGGAGACCTCTAGTCAGAGGAGGCAATGCAGGGGGTTATCCCTGCTCTCACAACTCCCTCAGGCCTGCAAGGATCTCCATCTCCCTGTGGACCATAGCATTCTTTTGTGACAGGAATTTTATCAATGGAAGCTCTGTGGATCTTTAAAAAAAAAACCTTCATTTTTAGAGGCTCCTATTATGCTTAATCTTTTGTATATTTGAGTATTTGTGAAGTATTCTGAGCCCTTTGGGTCGAGATTTTTGCTGGAAGCAATATTGTTTTGTGCTGTCTCTATCTCACAATGTGCCAAATAATCCTCTGTGGTTTCCTGTGGTCTGCAACACAGATTTTGAGCCACGCTACCCAAAGTGGGGTAAGCTGGAGACACAATGGCATCATACCAATAGAGCAGGAAGGTGCCAGGGAAAACCTTTGGCACTGGGGTTGAAAAGGTCATGCTGAGTAATGTGACTGAGACAAAAACACAACATCATGTCAAGGTAATTACAGCCAATGGTGCCTACTGGTGTTACTTTATTGTCTTTAAGGACACTGTCAGTTTGTGTTTATGTTCTTGTCTCTCAGTTTTGTTCCAGCATATGAGTCCCATTTTAAAATCAACATTAAAGAAGCCCAGAAAGGGAAATTGACACTCTCATAAACATGCACACACACACACAAAATAAAACCTGACAGAACATGACACATGGAGTGTCAGCTCTTAGTTATCAGTTTCCTGGTTTTCCTTTGGTTGTAATAAGACCTTCAGATAACTCAAAATTTGAACTTCTAATCTTCCTTTATGCGTGTCTCTGTTTTCTTACTTGCATAAATAGGATTCAGACTAAAAAGCAACACATTACTTATGGCAGTGATAAATAAACACAGACATCTTTTGCAAAATAAGGGTGTAAAATCTGTTGGATTTCTAAAATATCAGATATGTGTGACTCTTAAATAGGAGGTGGTTGGTTGCACGTGGACATCTTCCCCTTCTCTGTGTCATTAAAGTGATGGAATTATTCATGCTAAGGAAAGGGTATACACATGTAAAGCACATATTAAAGTGTCATAAGTCAAATGACACTAGAAAAATAGAAGAGCTTGTGTCAGTTTAAATATGTCCTTGGTCATAGATACAGATAGTGGGAACTGAATAGCTTTGACCAACATTTAATGAACTCAAAGTGTCATTTTCCTAGTTATTCATAGTCAGTCTGTGTGGGCTTGGAGTGCTGGACAGGCTTGCTGTCATCTTTGTGACACAGAAGCTGACTTAGGATTAGTGACAAGAGTGGCTGTGGAAAAAGAACAAATTTCATGAGGTAAACTCATGGCGAAGTGTAGCATGGAATTCAAGTCTTAACTTGCAGGGTTAATGTCTGATCTTACCTTGTCTTACCTTTACAGACAAAAAAATATGTGCCATGGGGATAAAAACAAGGGTTTGATTGCTGAAGCAGGGATTCCTGCATGTTGAGTACTTGGAAGTTATAGCCCAGAGTGTTATAGCTCAGTGTGCAATAGGATCATAAGACCTTCTGAGAGAATAAAGCGTTTTCCTACAAGCATATTTAGTTAAGCAGATGTGCAACTTGAGAAAGAACACAACAGCTGTTTTGCATTTTCTCACTTCTTCAGGGAAGACACTATTTTAGCTCTTTCTGGCTAAGTGAGGAAGTGGTCAACATGGGAGTTTTGTGGAGAGAAATCTCCAGATGGTCACCTGCATTAATCAAGAATTATCTATTTCTGTGTCTGCATTTCTGCAAATGGACTCTGCAGGTTCTGGGGGAACTCTGCGTTCTGGCATAGTGGGCACAATCCATTACTTCTGCCAAATCAGTGATCTGTGATTTAGAATAGATTCAGTCCTAGGATGAGAAAAATGCTGAGGGATCACATAGGAGCAAAGCATCTGCTCTTGTAGTTCATGTAAATTCTGAAAGTCTCATCCATTCCACTTTGTGAAAGGCAGAATGTACAGGCCCTGTGGGATGTTTTCCTGACCAGGAAGACCAAATATTTCCTAACTTTTAAACATGGAAGGAACCATGAAGATCCAAATTTTGTCCCTCAGAGCAGGAACAGTAAATACTACAACAAATCTGAAGCTTCGGAACAAAAACTACAACAAATGCCTCAGCAGAGCTTGCTTTGTTTGGTTTTCTTCTTGGTTCACTGAACGTGATTTTGTTTGCTTCCAGAGGCTGGCCTGGACAATTACAAGTACCTGCTATTAGTTCATCTAGTAGATTTGCTCTCTCAGGTCAAGAGGTGAGGATTTATGCCTTTCATGCTGGATTTTGAATCTCATTGATGACCTTGGTGTCCCTGTGTAGGTATCACATACACTCTAATATAAATATGATGAACAGGAGTAAAAGTGACCTTTATTTCTTATTCCAAATCATACAATTCAGGTTAGAGCTTTTTGTCAAAACAAGCTGATGACTCACTGCTGGGTTTGCTATTTCTCTTGGACAGCTTACATCCAAACTATGGGATGCAGGAATATTTCCCAGATCCTAGGTTCAGGGCCTCTGTTTTCACACCCTTATTTTGGAAAAATAGTACTTTGTGTGATCAGGAAGACAGTAAGAATGCTCCTGCAAGTTTCCCTATCTGTGTTTTCAGAGGACATTCTGGATGAAGGATTTTTAAAATGAAATATTATCAGCTCAATGCTATAAAGGAAGGATCCTGGAGACGCTACCTTCAAATGTCACACAGTATGGTAACTCTCAAAATTGTAGCAGTTTTCAGTTGCCCCAAGTTTGGACAGGAATTATTGAATAGGAGTTCATAATAAATGAAAATAATCTGTTGACTTCATATCCTTTAATTAATTCATGAGATCAGGTGACAGTGGATCTGAAATGCAAGTTATGGTGTAACAGGAAAATCAATCTGGTATTTGCATGTTGTAAAAATTTTGAAAAGAAGCTTAAACATCTAAAAGATTAAAAGTTCCTATAATAGTTTAGTCAAATACAAGAGATGTTACTTGGAAAGTGATGCAGCCTATTATTATTGTGAGAGATAGAGAGGTGGGAAGATGAAAAAGAGCTTTCAATTCCTTTTATTAACATTTGCTCAGAGTTAATAATTACTTGAAAAGAAACTGCCTTAAATCAGTGAATTTTATACTGCTGGCTCTGGAGCTTTTTAAGTCTGGGGTTTGAGATCACTGGTACAAAGTTCCAAAACATTTAGTCAATGTATTAAAAAAACCCCAAACTAAAGAACATTCCTCTCAATACAGAGAAGTGATAAGGAGTATCTCTTCCATTGGACATATAGCACATATAGCAGAACTGAGTCTAAACAACTCCAAAGAGTTTGGTAATTTTGTAACACTTATAAATCAAGGTTATGAGGCAACAATCATAGACAGATCAGATAAATGATTCTGTGTTTTTGCTTTTCTTTGACCAGACTTAAACACTTTTCTTTTGACCCTTTTCTTTGACCAGACTTAAACACTCTGGTTCTTAAAGAAGAAAAAAAAGATTTTTAAGGTGAAATGCCAGCCATAGGAGTATCTCCAAATACTTCACTCCAGGTGGAGAGTCAGTACTAGAAGATAGAAATGTCCACCGATTTTACTGTGAAAAGTCCAACTTAGTTAAGGGGGAGAGGGTGTGGGAATATTATTAAAGCATGGATTAAATCCTTCAGCAACTAGCAGTGCATGGACTTCACATCTTTATCGCTTAGATGTTTCATTTCTAAAGCATTATAAGATCATAGAATGGTTTGGAGCTTAAAAATCATGTAGTTCCAAACTCCCTGCCATGGACAAGGACACCTTTGACTAGGGTTGTTCAAAGCCCATCCAACTCAGCCTTGAACGGTTCCAGAGATGAAGCATCTACAAATTCTCTGGGCAACCTGTTTCAGTGTCTCACCATCTTCTCAGTAAAAAAACTTGTTCCTAAAATCAAATTTCTTAATCAAATCAAAATAATTGGTGCATAGCAGTTTTTAAATTTACAGTTCAAGTTACAAGCTTCATCAGAGTAATCTGAATAATATTCTGACCCTGTGTTTCTTCTACTGGTTGCATGTTTGCAGGATAGACTCTGTCTCCTTTTATCATTGTTGAATTCTTCCCCTCACTACATCTTTCACTACATGAATCAATTACAGTGTTCTCAATGGATGGTCAGTCCTTCCAATTTATCTTTGAAAGAGATGGCTATTACTTTTTTGAGTAAAAATAAATACTAGGCATCAATTTATATCTAAAATCTTCATCGCATTATTCACACTGTCTTGAAACAACACATTGTAAGTTATGAATTTAGTGCAAGGGAGTTTGGCATTGATGGAAGATACTGAAGTGACATCTTAATTTCTTTCTCCAGGAAACATTCATGTCAGGACAGGTTTTTCTTATAACTTTTGCTGATATATTTGTGATTTGTATTTCCAAGAAGACTTGAAGCCTCTTACTTTTTATAAAGGCATTAAGAGGCTACAAGTGGAACACCATTGTACTTGGGGCTCTCTGATGTGGACAGATAGTGAAAGACAATCCTAAAACAGAAAATGACAAGTAAAGGAGGGGAATTACACCTTATATTGAATTCTCATAACCTACTCTGGGTTCTTATGCCCTGTTCTGGTTCCTGGATCAGTGTTTTAACCACTCCATGTATGCCATTCCATCTCTGGAACTTGAATGTTTTCAGGTTGATAACACTGCTCCCTCACCACACAAATTAACTGCCTCTTTTATTACCTCTTATTTATTACTTTTATTTTAGTATTGAGTACTGTTTACTTGGACATATTCAAAATTCTGGTGATGCCATCAGTTTGCAGTGACTGTCACTGTCAGCTGCATCAGCTGACTGTAGGTAAGAAGTCCATGGAAAAAAGTAGAGCCATACCTGTCTCTCATTGTAAATACAGTATATAAAAACAATCTGTCCTCCTTCTTTCCAGTGAACGGAATATATCTTGTATGTTATAGCTCAAGGCTGACCTTGCAAAAAATTAGTGCGGCTGTTGATCTTGCAGCCCTGAGCATTTGAAACTATGATAGAAAGTTATACAAATCTGGGGATATGGGGAAAAGGAGGGTTACAATTTCTCTAATACAGGTGACAAAATAAGAACATATAACACAGAATGGCAAGCTATGCCATGATGGGTAGGGCCTCTCTGCTTTTGGATTAGTTCTCAAATAGTATTAGCTGTATTGCACATCAAATTGATATGGAGTGATATTCTCTTCATTGTCATAGTGTTAAGATTGAAGAATCATAAATAATAATTGTGACAGAAAAATGAAAACAACTAATCCATTTATTTGTAATCTAGTTGTTTACAACTTCCTCTGTCCTGATCTCTTTGATCAGCCTTTTCCTGTATCATGGAATTGACTCTACTCCTTGAGGCAGGGGTTACAAGCCAACTCCAATGCTGGCATGACTCTACTGGTTCTGTTGATATTGGATGATCTGAGAATCTGATGGAAGGAGTTATTTATAAACTGCCTAGAATACTTTGCAGTACTTCAAGCTGGATGATTAATTTATCATTGAAAAGGTTGAGCATTGATGTGAAATCAGCAAGGGTATAGGCTTAGTAATATATTATAAATATTGATGTGGAAGCCAATGAGTTCCTGACAATGGGATTCCTTTTCACATTATGCTGACAGCCTAAAACTTCCACCAAAAAAAAAATTATTCTAAGAAGCACCCAGAACCTCTCTACTTTCCTTTCCAGAATGGGCCATGTTTTCATCAATGTACTGATTGAGAGAAAACTGACACAGATTTTAATTGTGTTATTTATGTTTATTTATGTTGTTTATTTATGTAGATTGTGAGATGAAATGAAGGTTTGGCTGAAAGCTGAGTTTGCTTTTGATGAAATACTGCACTTTTACTGATATTAGTTATTATTATTTAGGCTCTCCTTATTAACTCTCAGAGATGGAGTCTTCCAGAATTCATGTCTCATTGATCTCTCAATCTTACAGAAGTGCAAACAAAACCACAGGGTAACTAGGAGGTTTGTGGAGAATCTCAAAGCAAAGACTGTGGAAAGAACACCTTTTTCCTTATTTATACCCTTGTCTTCCATAACTTCAACTTTGTCAAAACTTATTGTTTAGGTACTCTCAGGATACGGCCAAGTTTTTCATTGGTTTGATTGATTGACTGATTTTTGTAGTTTCAGCACTGTGAAGTACTTTTCCTGTTTTCAGTGACTTTTAGAACTCCAGATGTTGGAGGAACTTGGTGCACAGACTGTTGGCCATTTCATCACAATGACCAGTCACTCCTCTCCCCAAACCCTAAGTACCAGTGTACTTTCTAGGAGTTAAAGTTATCTCTCTGTTTTCTATGCAATATCATCATTCATTTCTTTCAGCTGTAAGCAGCTCTGATTTTTCAGGCTTGATCTCCCATGTCACACTGCAAACTGATCTGCTATCTAGGATATTTACAGCTGGGGGTACAAAATGTTACCTTTTTTTTTTTTTTTTCCCATCCTCTTAGAATCACCCTATTACTCTAGATTCCTCCAACCACTTCTTAGTCTAAGATTTATTTTCAATTTTGTTAACTTCTATTGAAGCTTAGGGCTGACAGAAGGATAATTTAGTGGAATTCCTGATTTTCTTCTTGCCCGTTACTAACCTAGGGAATGATCCTAGTTAAGACTGAATTAGGTCCCTTGCTGTGCAAACCTTAGAGATCCTGATTAATTAATTTGTTTGTTGTACAGCTGCTGGTTGAATGGTTGGTATTTGTAAGCAGAGCCCAGCTGCAGCTTTTCTCCCAGCAGTTGTTGGAGGCTACCACTTAGTGTTTTAGCACATGAAGCTCCTCAGATTTCAGTGTGCCAGAATGAAGTGAATCAGCAGGAAAAGAAAATGTGGGAAAATGAGGTGTTGATTGTAAATTTCAACTTGAAATGAAACTGTCTTGGTCAAACAAAGCATAGATGGAGAGGAATATTCAGTAAGAGAAGGAGACAGCAGATTGACAACAGACTTGATTTATTTTGACCTTATTCATTTTGAAGGGAAACAGCAGGAAATCCACTGATATGAAGAACTTCTTTAAGCATCAAATAATTTTGTGGGGCCAAGAGCATGCAGGACAAAAGTAAATACATAAATTCTTTCTGTTGAGGAAATCTCCATACATTCAGCCTTCTCAAGGAATTCTCAAGTCTTTGGAGAACCAGATGTTAAATATAGAGTGATTTAAAACTTCCAAACGATGCCAGTCAGTTTGTGTCATGATTTAGTTAAAGGGATTATGTATGACTACCTGACCTGTCAGCTAGGCACATACGTTGTGTTCACACTGTTGCAAAAAGTGGAACATGTAAAATTTTCTTAAGAAAGGATGCTCTTTGTAGATTTTGAAGCCTAATCAACAAGAGCAGAGATTTAATCTATGAAACAGATAGCATCTTATAAGCTGTAAGTGATGTGCATGTATTAGAAAAGCAAATTACTTGTTGATAGTATTGCTTTGTTAAGTTTTAGGCCTGGACATGATTCAGTGATCTGGGACCTAGGGAGAGGATAACAAAGCTTGGGAAGAAGGATGCCTGCTGATTGTGGACACAAAAAATGTGGAATGTTCAGGCTGCAAGGACACCTGTCAGAACTCAGATGATAAGAAATAATCTAATAAAGCCAATTCAGCCGTTGTGTGACATTAGCTCCAGCTGGGTAAAAGGTTATTCCAGCAGGGGCTGATTGTTACCATTGACTCACAAGCAACAAATCCAAGAACCCACTGACCTAAAAGAAGAGAAAGATTGAGCACATGGACTAATTAGCATGAGAAATGAGAGAATCCTTAGCCAATAGAAGATAGAATACTAATTAATAAGAGAGCTATCTACATCACTTCTATCCAATGGACACTAATTCCTACAATGTCTAAATAGTAAAAATTTTGAGAGTTGGTGTGCTTGATTTTTTGAATATTGCTGACCACCCAGGCTTGCACAACTCTGAAATAAATAACCAATGTCATTCTTGAGTGTGTAATTATTGGTTTGTTGCACACTGGGTAACAAATCCAATTCTTGAGAACAGCAACACTATCCACAGTAATGACACTGAGTGTGAGGTTCTCCAAAGGAATTATTTCAGAAACAAGCCAGGTTTGTGACAATCACAACAGGCAGTCGCTGAGGGTGCCTGGGAGAGTTTGGCCCTAGGTGCAAGCTCACTAGTCTGATTAGTCTAGAATACAGACAATACCTGTCTTTTGAGGCACCTGGTCTGAATCTTTAAAAGTGGGTGGCCTAGAAAGAATTAATAATAGATGAAATGGTAAAAGATTTATTGTGTTCCCATTAAATTTTGGGTCCTAGCATCTATTTAAAACCTGGACAATTATTAGCTAATTTGCATGCACAAATGCCTATTTTCTTGGACAAAAACAGGTGGATATTTTTAAGCATAATCGTCTTATTAATGGAAGCACAGAACTCACAAGGTGCATAAAAAGGTTAAAGTTTATAAAGGCAAAGAAGAAACTGATGACTAAGTCCAGACATGAGAGTAGCTCTGAGGGAGAGGGATTTCATTGTATAATTTATGGGCAGTGAAATGAAGAGAGGCTAAAAAAGCAGTGAGAACTTTTGGCTCAGTTCCTGCTGAAAACTTAGAAACGATACTCCCCATCTTATTATGGCAAAACAAAACCAACCTAACCATTTAACAGATGATCCCCTTGCTATAAAAAAGCTGCCAACTTGTATCATTTTGGCTCACTTATTTGGCTTGAAGATAGGAACAGCTGGAGCAAAGCTAAAGGAAAAACCCCAAAGCTCTTTCTTAGTCTTTTTTCCTCATGGACACTGAGTTTTAATTAACTTCATCATCCTCCTATTAAAATCAAACTCTTCTAATGGGGCTTCTCCTCTTCCCCAGACTTTTTATTTGTGCTGTGTTGACCTCAAGGAATTTTTGTTTTGGAGGCTGAAAATATCTGGATATCTCTCAAAGCTTAAGATTGCCTCTGAGAAAGCTAATACTAAGATCCCATAGAGAAAGAAGCAAAGTCTTAAAAATTGTCTGGAATGGAAAAGCTATATTTTACCTTTAGGTAATCTTCTTGGGTTAATTATATGGAAATACAATTAGCAGTGTCAACAGGCCAAGAAACAGAGTTTTGGGAGTACACAAGAGATCTGGAGACCAGAAGAAATCAGCAATTTATCTCTGCCATCCAAAGCATTCTACTCTTTGAGGGGGAGCACCTCTCCTTGCAGCTGTGTCAGTGATTGCTCCCAAAGACCTTGAGCATACCTGTGGGTAATGTGCACTGTCATTCCATGCTTTAATACTCTCAAAATGAGGTCACCCAAAAGAGATACCCTCAGATATCCGTGTGGCTGCCCCAATATCTGAACAAAACCTGCAAAATATCAAAGGGCATTATGAGCAGCACTGAACATTTGCACAGGGAATTGTACAGACAGCATAAAATCTAAATTGGCATATAAGCTACCAGTCATCCTGCAGAGTGATGAGCTCAGAGGATATGTCTATTTCTGTGTCACAGGATAACGCAAAAAGGAAATAATCACACTTGCTTTCTTATTTATTGTTTGGAAATTCTTCTATTCCTTTTTACTTCCTGAATACAAATCTTCCATTTGTGGTCTTCTAGCTGCAAATGAACATTGTTTATTCTCCTTGCAAGCCTCCTTACTGTTATTTTTCAGACTTTGCTGTATTTGGGAAAAACAGTGTTTCAGCACTAAAATGAGTCCTGCATTGGGCCATAAATTCTGTCAAGGCTATGTACTTTTGTGGCTTCTGCTCCTCCCTACCTGAGCATTAGCTGGTCTCTAGCTGGGATTAATGACATGTCAGGGTCAAGATTAAAATAGAAACCTTCACCTTTCCTAAGCATTGCTACCTCTATGGATACCTCATGTCTGACCACGTGCACATGATGCTAATCTGATAAACCATGACCTTTAAAAATTACCTTTTCAATGATTTCAAACTGGATAAAAATTTAAATGAGAAAAGGCTATTCTGACTTTAAAGCTGTGGATGTAAAAGGAAATTAACCCCGGGAAGGATGACTGAAGAAAAAGTGGAGTAGGGCAGAAAATCTCTGACATACTCTTATGTGCAAATCTTTTTAGGTACGCGCAAGGGAGTACCCCATGTGTATTTTTTCTCTTCCAAATATGTCAGCAGAACTATTAGAGATATTTTTAAAGAGCTGGCATCCACTCATGGCCTGTAAAATCAGGTGCCTTCATTATCAGATCCAAGTTTTTAAACATCATCAAGTCTCAGGGCATTTGTGAGTGTTTAGCACTTTGTAAAAAAAATCACACCCTTTAGGTTTGCATTCAGTCTTCCCACACATCTCTGTACCTGCTGTATTTTGATGCACTCTGCATCATACAGCTTGCAAAATTCAGTGTGTCAGTTCCAGTCACACTGTGATCCCTGGTGAGCATGGGAGGTGCTGTGAAGCTCATCTCTTGATTATAAATACCCCACACTTAAGACTGATCCCATATGTTTTGCTGATGTCTGACCCATTTGCTTCCAGAAATGTCTCAGCTGGCTGACATGCCTGTTTGTTTTCATATTTTCTAGTCACATTCTCGAGCTATTTTCTTTTCTAAGTAAGTGTACCCTGATGTTCCTTCACTTATTTTTGACTGAGCAAACGTGCTAGGCTGTTTCTGTACCAACCAACACTTTATATTTCAATATAAAGCTGAAGTAGACTCCCTCCTTTTTAACAATTAGTATTTTGGCACAGTCTTTGACACAGTAATCAAGATTTCAGTTTTGTAGGAATTGTAATTTTTATAGGAATGAACTAACATAACTCCCACTTAAGATAGGAAGATATTTTGGAGACTGAACACTTTCGCTAGATGGGACCCCATTTCAATATTTTTGGCACCTCTAAACTAGGGTTAGATCTGTACTAGTTTGGTTCATTGTGTATACTTTAACTTTACTAAAATCATGTGCATTTGACAAATCTCTATAAAACTAAACACCGTCATCCAAAAACTATAGAAATATTTCTGTAATAGAATCAATAATAATAGAAGTTTATATCCACATTTTAAAATCAAGTCAACTGAAAGTTTAAAAATACATAGAAAGAAACCTTTTCTTTATAGCAGCTAAGAGAGTTTTAGTATATGCCAATGGAAACATGACAGATGAACTATGGAGTTTTAGTATATGCCAATGGAATCATGAAAGATGAACTACATTGTCTAGTAGTTCTCCATACAGGATCACATACCATCCTGTACATGCCATTGGGAAACCCTTACTTGGCCTGGAGCAGACAAATCACTGTTTTGTTAGCTTGGAATATAAAAAATGTACACTTTCATTTTTGTCGTCCACATTTTTGCCATCCTGACCCTATTCTTTTTGTGATAGGGATGCCATCAAAGCTACTCAGACTCTGTTTGGAAATGGAGACAGCCTGTAAAATGTTTAGAATCAAAATAGACAAAATGCACACAAGCTTGCTATAGGACCTGAATTACAAGACTCTTAAAATGAAATGAGTACACGGTCTTTGCTAAAGAAGAATTTGTATTTTAAAGGACATCCAAAGTCTACCATGTTATTTTCCTACTTTGCATAAATTATGAATTTTAAAGTGAAGAAAAAATTTCCAAGTAAATTAATACTGAAATGATCAGAATGTCATTTGACTATCCAATCCTAATAATTCATATTTTTGAGGTAACATCTATTCTAAATATATTAACTTTTCTCTAAAAATAAAAAGAGACAGCAGAGAACCAAGTGAGAGAATCAATATGAAATACCTATTTTTTTCATCAAATCACTACAAAATTCTTTTTATAGGATGAATGAAGTCAAAATCAAAACATTCCAGAACAGACAAGACAACATTTTACCAGTGAAATACAATTGAACAGTTTCTGATTGGCACTTGTATGCTGTCTCACTTTAGTTACAAGAACAGCACAAGAAGTGATTTAGCTCAGTTTTGTTCCTGCATAGCACAGTGTGTCTCATACTCTTAAAACTCTCAGCCAACAACCCAACCAAAAAGCTCCCTCAAAACTAGGTTTTCTTTTATTTAAGAGATAGATTGTCCTGGAAATGATTTCATCAGTTTTCATTTCCAGGCTCTGTCAGTAACTTTCTCAAGTCCTCAAATAATACTTGACTTTTGGAAATAGAATGGGCTGAGTTTGTTGATGTTTGCAAAGCAGATTGAGACTTCAAACCAAAATCACTTTCTAAGCACTAAGTATTATATATGACCTGAGTCAAAGTTAGAGCTGAGGTTAGATCAAGTGGAGAGCAAATAAGAAATGCCAAGAATAAAATATTCTGAGAAAATGCAAGGTTTATTTTTAGGATAAGTAAGTGGAGAAGATTGAAATAAACTGCAGGATTAAGTAGTTGCTAAAGGAATTATCTTTGTGCCATGAAGGCTTTTGATCTCTTCTCATTTTAGTACAGTTTAAAAAATTACAATGCTTTTTAGCCATCTACTGTAATAATCCTTTACCTTCTGAACCAGCTGTTTGGCAAAAAAAAAGCAGATCACAGGCTGGGAGCTTGTGCAGAAGCACCCAATGGAACTGAGAAAGTTGTTCTGGATGCAGCCATGATTGTGGTTGGAGACTTGTCCAGAGGCTGTCCTTTGGCACATTGCTCCCTGACATCCAAGGATCAGTGCCACATGTACTGATTGCTGAAAATTACCATACTCAGCCTGAACACAGCCTGAGCCAGGCTGATCCTGACTTACACATTGGCACAAGTGGTTGGAGGGAGATTAGGCCAATTTTGTAACATTTTACAATTCCCCTACTCCTGAACTAATCTGAGAGGCGAAACTGATATTCAAAGAAACTTATTTCTGATTTCAGTATCAGCTGGAGCAGTTTGTGCATGAAAGATCACAAAACATGCATTTCTGAACCCTTGCCAATTTTGTTAATTGCCTCTACTCAGATTCCATACCAGAATTTGCCAATATTGGGAATTTTCTACCAGCTCTTTTGTGTTGTACCTAATGCCTTTGTGTTGTGTTTGAATTGAAGACTTTGGAATATTGGCAGGTATGGATATGAAACTCAGTCTGTGTCTATACTGCAAGGGGCGGCAAGGACTGAGTAGGATTTTCCAGTTAATTTTACCCTGACTTTCAAAATCTGTGTGTCATTTAAACATCAGCCTATTTAATAATTTCATTTACAGATGCATTATTTAACATCAGTTTGTTTTTACTTCTTTAACAATATATTTTGAGTACCTTTATAGGTCTGACTCCTACTTAATGAATAAAATAAATGCGCTAGAGCTTTAAAAGTAATGGGAATGATTTTTTTTTATAAGTGTGAATGTATGAGTGCTTTACTGAAAGCAATTAATTCTTTGGATTTCGCATAAAGTGAGCTGATTTGATTTGTTTTTACAGCCACATACTACAGGCAAAGAATAAAATTAATAAAGAAAGGGAACATATTGTTCCTGAGATAGGAGAATGTATTTAAATTAGAGGCAGACCATTTGATAAGGGCTGGCATAATTCCAAGCATCAAAATTCCAACAAAAAAGAAAATAGAAAAATTAATTTCATTACCTCAATGCAATTTTTTTTGTTTGGTTTGGTTTGGTTTTCTGTTTATTTGTTTGTTTGTTTGTAGTTTTGGGTTTTTTGCTTGCATTCCAGGACTGCCAAAGTACAGTTGCCTAGGAAATGTCAGTTGAATTTAAGTTATAATTCTAAAAATATCAAGATCTATTGGGGAAGAGATGTTTCTAGAAGACCGACACACAATGAATAGTGATCCTTGCTCCATGTTGTGAGACTCAGGATGCTGGACTCAGATGCTTATTATGGTACTTTGCCCTTGCCCAACTTAATCCTACAATTTTTTAGCAGCTCTAAAGCCTCAGGATCTCAAATCATGGAAGGATCAAAGGGGCTCAAAAAATGAAAACTACTTTCTTGGCTGAATTCTTAGAACACTCTTAGAGTGGTGTTTGAGACAAGATCCTTGTCAAGTGCCTTGTAAGAGATTTAAAACGAGTGAAACAAATATTTTGACAGGTGGGATTATTATTCTGAGAACCACTGTGAGCATCAACCTGAAATCTTTGATGCATAGAGAGGCCTAAAAGCTGCTTTTTCTTTGGGGCTTTGTGGCTTTGACTGACAGTGTTGAAAGGTTTAGCTTAACCCATTTAATCATGCATTATTCTTAAAACTATTATTATGACAGTAGTTTCTCAAGCGTGGACAAGGCATGCAGGAACAGCTGGTGTGCATCTCAAAATGCTTATAACCTAAGTGTGAATATGCTGTTGTGAATCATCTCAATAATAAACCACTGTCTTTTTAGAAGTGTGACTATCCCTGGTTCTGAGTGTGCTGCTGTGCTCTGCCTGGGCTACTTAATTTATTATCACAGTAGGAAGATTAACACTAGAGCAAAATCTGTAGTTTTCCAGAGGCTTAGAAGCTGGAGTCAGGATTCCCCCTGCTGTTACTCCAGAACCCAAGCAAAATTTTGTCACTAGTATTTGATGTACTGGGACAGTGAAGGCTTCACAACTTTCAGTGCAAACCCATCAAGTTCTGAAATCCACAGTCAAGCTTCACCAACACAAACTGCAAATGAATACAACTCATGCCAAAGTTTCTCTGTAACTGGGTCTTTTGGAAGTTGATGAGTTGTTCCATTAAGTCCAACCTCTTCTGCTCCCTCTTCCACTTCCTTTACACCTTCTCTACTTTTTTTTTTTTTTTTTAATCCAAAGCATCATGAAAATATTGAACATTTGAAGGCAGTCTTCTCTGAATTCATCTCAACTCTGAATAATTTATTAGACTGTCTGATAAAAATACAGACACGTATAGTACCATTCTACATGAATTAGTGACACACAAATAGTAAAAAGATGATGAATGGAGAGATTCTTCGCTGAGTTTGATGACATCTTTTCTCATCAGTTTCAACCTTTCCACATGTTTTTCATCTCCTTGCCCTTAGAAAATAGAAAGTACTTGGAAGTCTGTGTATTTTCCAGTTTAAATCCCAGTCATTCTTTGGTTTTGTCTCCTTTCAGCCAATAGAACAGGGCCATTTAATGGTTTCTTATGCTGAAAACAAATAATTTCAAACTAGCTTTGAAAATCCATTCTAATTGTGTTTACCAAAATATGCACAAAGGGCACAGAGGCTGTGCTCAGGCGTACAAGCTGTACTCTGAAGATATGCTCAGATTCAGAAGAGAGCTCTAAGAAGCAGCACTGTGAAGAATGCAAATGTGCAGGTAAAGTAGCTAAGTGCCCTAATTAACCAGATCCAGTGTCTCAGAAGTTGCCTTATTTGTCAGCTGAAGGATTGCAATCCATGAGTTTTGATAACAGAGTTAAGGCTCAGAACACCAATAGTGATCAAGACATGTGAAACGATAAGAGTTCCTTTGAAAATACTTTTTTTATTGATTTTAATCTAGACTGGAAGAAAACAGAATGAAAAACTGATGGCATGCATGGGTGACTTTTATGAACTATGGTGACTTCTTTACTGCAGCATATGGCTTTTGTAGCCATTTTTGGGTGGTTAGCTATACTTACTGAATGCACACTCACATATTATTTTACCCAATGCTGGCTTTAATTGTATATTTTTAATAACAGATCAGGACATAAATAAAATCAGCAACATAACATCCAGTATATTTTATGGCAATTGAACAGGAAAAAAAATGATAGCCTGCTTCATTCAAGCCTTTGATCTATTCCTTTTGATTCTTTTCAGGAATTTCTTCTGCTTTTTTATCTCTTTTGCTTTTTTCAGGAAAGTTTTAATACATTTATCTTTGAAAAAATATGAGGCTCCAAGAGAAAGGAAACAGACAAATGACCTATTATAGGAACTCACTGAAAAACATTCAGTCTGCATCTACTTTATATTGAAAGTTCTGCAAACAGAACTCAAGATAAGGCTATTCACACTGATAAAATCTTTGCACCACAGGAGTGCAGTTTGAATCTTGAGTTAGCTGACAGTTTTCAGTATGCCAGCTCATTTTCTTGCTGTCCATCCTGATCTTTGGTCACTCCATGGCCTTTCACCATTTTCACTTTCCTAAGATCTGAGGGACTACTTCTCAGAGCTCACTGAAACAGATGGGTCTGATGTGCCTAATAATGTGGATTGGTTGCTTTCATCAAAGTTTCAGACCTTTGTAAGTTTGATATTCCTGCAGGAAAATAGTTCTATAAAGAAACTAAAACAGGTATAAGGGCTAAGCAGGGTGGGCTTTAATCTCATTGACTGAATTCTTAATGAGTGCATTAAGATCAAGATAAATCAGACGTAGCCCTCCCCATCTGATATCCAAGACAATTGTGGCATTAAGGGTGAGCACAAATCTTAAATCCTGACTATTTTGGCACAAAGTATCTAGGAATCAATCAAATAACAAAGGAGCTGGAGATTGAGAAGAACTTCAGCTGTGACTCCAAGCCTTCTGCCTAGCGTAGAATTTAACTTGATGAAGAATTCAATACATCAACTTTGGACAATTTAATTTCCCCCTACAATTTTCTTCTTCCTGAGTGGAAGAAAAACTTTCTTTGGCTATTTGAGCAGAAGTTGGTTGTGATACCTATTCTCTTCCATTCACAATATTCTGGAGTACTGTAGATGCGAAAATTCTGTGGTGGCCTTACCACCACAGTACATCAAAATGGTGGTCTTCTGAACTTTGGGAAGATAGTTCATGGGGCTTTAATATGATCAATTTTCTTCTATCAAACAGCTGTACTAGGTTTAGGTTTTTTTCTAACTAGAGAGAAGAACGCAAATCACTCAGCCTCAAACACTCTCTTTTTACTAGATTAAAGCACAAGCTGTTCTGAACTCAGGGTAAATTTGTTCAAAAAGTATTAGGGCGCCATATGTTCTTTTCCAGAATGTATTTCTCTAGAACTTTTGACAGCTCAGGTTTGGCATGTTTTTGGTGTGGTCTTTTTGTTGGTGCTGCATCAAGGGCACCAATTTGATGCATCATTTGTGTGCTAGCCATGCTATGATGTGCTTTAATCTGACAACACGTTAACAAACTAATGCCATTAGCTCCCCAGGAATTTCCAGAATTAAAGCAGCAGCTACCCTCTGGATGACTGAATATACTTCTTCACCTATTGTCGTAGCTAGATTTGAATTACAGACATGTAGTGTTCGGGCTGTAACTTGACTTTGAGATAGCACCCACATTCGAATGAGGGTTTTATGCCATCTCTGACTTCAAGGATGGTGTTGTTGTTTCTTTTTTTTATATTGCTCCTAATAAATGGAATGAAATATCACCAATTTGCAATTGATTTCCAATGCGAAGCAGCCAGCCAAATCAGATGAGCGCAATTTGCCAGCTGCTGTTGAGCACTAAATATTAGTATCAAAATGTCATGTTTCTTTGCATGCTTCTCTGAAAGAAGCTATCAATATTTTCATCAGGAGGCTGGTTCTAAATTCACTTCAGTGACCAGGATTTCCTTGGGGCATTTGGCACCTGTGAATTAGCAATTAAATTACCCCCTCAGAACACACACACAGATTTCCAGCCATTCCTTTCTAGCTTGGAAGTGAGAAACTTCATTGTCTTGTTAGCCAGTGTTCAAACAGCTGAGGGAGAATACTCTAGGTAGAAATGAAGGTAAGGAGGGAAACTCAGTGCCATATAAGAATTGAGACATTTATTTTTCCTGATGTGAATCAGTGATTTAAACTGTACTCCAGGCACACATATTGAATTATGATGTTAGAGGTGTGACAGCAGCTTTGTAATTGTTTATCAATCACTTTAAAAATGCAGCTCAGGGTCTGATGAAGGTTTTTGGAAGGTTTATTCTTAATTTATTGCAGTTCTCAGCTTGGATTGAGAGAATGCTGTAATACATGGACACATTTTTCCCTACCACCTTTTTTCAATCTGAATTTTATCTTACAAGGTTAAGTAATCTGAGCACACTGCCTCCATAAACATCCTCTCTTGTATACATGCTTTATTGCCACCTATCTTGTTGTTCTTCACTTATGAATTTATACCCACAAAAACAACTGGTTCCCACCCAGCTGTCCACTATATGAGGGTGTTTTCTTTGGGGAGCTCTGAGATAGTGAGGGGAAGTGGCCACAGGAAAGAGCACATGACTGAGGGAACATGAATGAATTTTAGCCCTCCTCTTAAGCCTGCATAGTGCTATAGAAAGCATAAGAATTTAAAAATATTTTTTAAAATTTTCTCTTTTTTTCTCTTAAATCTGTTCCTGTGCACATCTTATTCCAGGCTTTTCTCTTTCTTAAAAAGCTCTTGAAGCTTGAACACAAGAGCAGGCACCTCTCAAAGGAGCTCTTAAAAAGACATCTGGGCCAAATTAACCTGACTAGAAAGAAAGCAACAGCACAATAAGCAGGCCATCTGTTTCCAGGGTTGTGTTCCTTGTCAACTACTGGCATTAAAGGTTGCTAATTGTGTAGTGGAGGAAAGAGGGATAATGTTTGTTGCCCTCAAAAATCTCAGTTTCTCAAGACACTTCAGCATCAGTAAGATTTTCAGAAATATATCTTTATTTTCCACTTGAGCTAGAAATTATGCACAGAGGTGTAAATATTGCAGTTGTAGGTACCAAAATATCTTTTCAAAATATGACCATTTGCTTTGTAGGAGTGTTAGGAAGCTGTTTTCCAATGTGAAATGCATCATCAAATGGATCAATATTTCATGTAAATAATATTAAAGTTCATCTGTTTTCCATGCACTACTGAGATCTAAGGACACCTGAGAAATAGAATCACAGAATCATAGAATGGTTTGTTTAGGAAGGGGCCTTTAGAGGTCATCTAGTCCAAAGTCTCTGCAATGAGCAGGGACATCTTCTACTAGATCAGGTTGCTCAGAGATCTGTCCAGCCTGGCCTTGAATATTTTCAGGGATGAGGTATTTACCACATCTCACAGGACAACCTGTTCAGTGTTTTCACCTTCATCACAGAAAATTTCTTCCTTACATTTAGTCTGAATCTACCCTCTTCTAATTTTAGACCATTATTCCTTGTCCTATAACAACAGCCTCTACTGGAAAGTCTGTTCCCATCTTTCCTAGAAGACCCCTTTGAGTATTGATAGGCTGCACGCAGAGGGACACCAACAAAGGTATCAGGGGAAATAGAATAAGCTCTAATTTTGCAATCTCTTGGGCAGAGAGGCAGGGTAAAGCATTTCTCTGTCTTTTATTGCTGTTTGGTTTCCTGTGCCTCAGAGCAAGTTCCCTGGATGCCAGGACTGTTGTGCGTGAAAATCAAGCAGATGCCATATGTTTACAAGTTACATAAACTTGTACATTTATCTAGCTGCATAGGGATTACAATTTCTCCTTGTCTCCTTCAAAATGCACATGCAGTGCTACTGTGAGGAAGACATTTGGACAGCAATCTCGGTCTTATGTGATCGTGGACAGGATCCAACAAGCTTGAGGAAATAAAGACATGTTTCTGCTGCCCAGTTCAAGGTCTGACCACCTGGTTCTGTTTGCCATCTGGTTGGATATCCATTATGGCAGATCCCACTCTCTGTTATTGAGTTGTCTTACTGTCTGGTTAAAATCAGCAAGAGGCTTTGAAGCAACTGGTTGAGCCTGTATCTGTGAACAGGGGTTCTAGAGCCAGGAAGGTAGTCAGTGTTTTGGTGGTGTTGTGGCATTTGTATTCATTGACAGTGTCTGCTCCCAAAAGTCAAATTGGTTCATAGCCTGAGAGAATTTCTGAGCTCCTTTTCTTCTTGATACACAATTTGCTCCAATGCCAGAAAGGAATTTTTCCATCTGTGGTTGGGAAAGGGACTGTGTCCCTCTTTCTCTGGCTATTTTACTGATCCAATTACCTCATCCTGTATTAGAAAGCATGCATGAATCATAAAAATCCAACTGGCCTGGAACAAACTAGATAGCTCCTGGAGCTCTGTCTATCACTGGGTGGAGGTGTATCTGCTGAGTACTCCATGCATAGCATAGGCTAAACGCACAAGTTAATTTAAAGACATTAATCTTCCCCATGGCACTACAGAGCTGGGGTGATGTCAAGAACTTCAGGGCTCTTCTACATGTCAAGCTTTCTATGAAACCTATAATCAGGCTAGTAAAAGTTAAGTAGCTTTTAAGAAAGTAGTGTTTTCCCTTAACACTCTTCTGTCCTGTAAATCCTGTCTCTGTTAGAGAGTCCCCAGGTCATCTCATGTACAATGGGAGTACAGTTTTATCTCCTCCTCTTCCTGCTCACCACATGTATTACTACTTTCAAGAAGGGTTTTTTGAGCCCTCTAGAAGAAGAGAGAGAACCACACTTGTGTTTCTGATTTACTTCTGATTCACCTCTGCATTTTCAACTCATTGAAATAACAGTGAGGAGGAATGTTTTGCAGAGAACTTAATATTAAAATATTATAGTGAGATTAGAAAATATTTGTCAGTTGCTTAAGCTAATATGTGCATTCAGTCTGAATTCTGTGGAATAACCTTTTTCTCATTAAGTGTAACATTTTAATTAATTAAATTTATATCCAGCACTGCCTTGGACTTTACTGTTGATAATTTGCTTAGAAGAGTCAGACCTTCAAGCTATAGGAAGCACATATTGTAGTTAATTAAAGCACATTCGTAACACTGTTATTAGTAAAAAATTATAGTATTACCCTTGAAGACACTTACTTAATATTTATATATTAACATTTCAGCTAGTAATAAATTGACCTTCCAAATAAATATAGTCTAAGATAATTCATTAATATGTTGTCTGTTAATATCCAGTGCATTGACTCCTTTCTTTTAACTGATCAACATCTTCAGAAATATATTGTTAAGAAAAATTGAAAAAATATTACCTTGAAATATTTGGTCCAAAGTAAAGAATGGTTCCAAGTAATTTCTTAGAACACTTTAACTTCAGCTTCAGAGGCTCTTCTGTAGCCAAGTGACCCCAAAGAAATCTCTACATGCTCACAGTGAACTACATCTCTTGGCATGATAGCTCTTGGTCATGCAGCCTTGGGAAATAAAAGGCAAGGAACTTCTCTAAAATGGAAAACCTCTGTTGTCAAGAAAATAGCTTAGCAGTCTATTAGGCAAGAATTAAAACAACTGAAAGTAAATTCTTCTTTTCCAAACTTTTCTTCCAAAATCTGCATTCAGGCTTAGAAAATCATCTGAAGACATCACAAAATTTTCATTTTAGAAAGATTAAACTGAGATCCCAAGACATCCTATTTTAGTTACTTTAAACACAGCAGTAGTTAAGCACCCATTGCAGAGGGGAGAGGAAGCATACCACGAAAAGGTGAAGACTCTCTGACTTGCTGCATTTTAAAGTTAAAATATTGGATTTTCTTGAGTGTTAAAATGGAATATGTCTCTTCTTTTTTTGTGTTTTCTGCTCTTGAATCTAATTTTTTCTTTCCCCCTCCCCCAGAACATTTTTATCTGGAGTTTTTTCAACTTAAGCATTAAACAAACATGAACAGCAATTCCTAAGAAGGTATCTTCTTAAACATCTTTATCCTCAGTAAACAGGATATTATCACCATTGAGTGAACATAGAATAAACAGGATATATCATCATGGAGTCCTAAGTTCACTAACTGCATTCATTTCCCAAGTGATTAAAATGACATTTCTGTTTGTTACATATAATACCATTTCTTAGTGGGTATTGCAATGGGGAGTATTTTCAATACTCTGATCTATTTCTCCTGCTTGTCCAGCTCTTTTCCTGAGATCACTACTGTCCTGTGACAATTAATGAAGATTTTTTAAACACAAATTCAAGCAGCCTTATCCTAATGGCCAATACTATATCAAACTTACTTGGTCAGAATAGCTGCTCCTGCAGATTGCAGGGATGGTGAGCATCACAGTTCAAGAACTGGGCTCTCTTGTGAAGCTCCATAAAATCTTAATGAGGTTTGTTACACATACCTATCAATTTTAAAACAGTCAGCCTTTTCTTCTCTTCCTCTTTAATATCACTTTCTTTATGAGCCCTCTGTTTTTACATGGTTTATTCAGTGTATTTGTCCATGTTCCCTTTACCTAATTCTATTTCTTTGTAATTTATTACAAAGGGGTCTAATTTATTTTATTTATTTATATTTTATTTATTTAGGGTTCAGTTAATCCAGTTTCTATTCACCATTTGCCACTGCTTGAGTCTTTGCTTTGAAAGACCACACCAGATTTGCATAATGGTTGCAGGCTTTGTCTTGTCCTCCTTCCTCTCCCTTTCCCCAGCTTGATCCTATTACTGAGCAGAAGTAGGCAAGGATATATTGCAACTAGTTCATCATAATTTCTGTATCTGTTTGATAAGAACGTAGAAAAAAAGTGAATTTTTACCATCAGACTCTGTATTTTGTAAACAAAGAAAACCAAAATTCTCTTATCTCACTGTGCTAGATTGAGGTAACAAGTTCAGAAGTGTCTATAGGCCATTTTTTCCTTCTGTCAATTCCTGTCTGTTAATATTCTGAACATTTTCAGCTAACAAAGGTTAGCTGAATATATGTAAAAATTTAGATCATCTCTGTCTTATAAAATCCAGGCCCATCCAAGTATACACAAATGTGAATTTCCCTGTGAAGGCAAGAGTAACTGATTTGAGGCATCAGGGACATGATTGAAGAGAAGGGAAGGAGGAAAGTATAAAAAGGGTTTTCACTGTTGGATCATTGAGATGCTATCTCATATTCCAGGTCACCTTTTAAGGAAAGCTTCAAATACATTCAGATTCTCTGGTATTGTTCTTTTGGGATTTTAAAGTTTATCCCTCTGCTTGCAGCATATGTACCTTCTTCATTCAAGACAAAAGAACTCGAGGTATAAGGAAGTATTTGCCTCTTCAAAGGGATTTTCTGTGAGTTTCAGAAATTATATCAGTCATATTTTCTTCTCAAGTCTTTTCTGCACAGTTTTTTGAGTCATTAAAGCTTTTTCTTCCTTCTTCCTGGCTTCAAAAGTTGCCTACAAGCTTTTTAAGAACAAATGTGTTCTCCTCCTGAGGTCCTGCCTCTGTTGCCCTGGAGGGTCACCCAGCACTGCTCTGAGCAGTTCAGTACAAGGCACAGAAGGAGCTCAGCCACCCTCAGAGGCTGAGGCTCAGGGCAGACTGCAGTCCGTGGGGAATGCCCCTTCAAAGTTTGATTTCAATAGGTCTGAGCTACAAGTGCATTACTGCCTGTTTGTGTGCTCTCCTTAGACACAGCACTCACACCCAAGCAAAATGAAAAATCCCACATGCATGTTTATTAAATCTTATTTCATGGATCTCCACAAAAGATGTTAAGAGAAATCACAGTATCTGTTCTGGTACCCAGGTGTCAGCTCTTTCTATTTCATCACTATTTCCTTCCAATGCTGCCATCTTTGCTGCTGGTGGAAGAGTTTGGTACCTGGAAGTCATTGCCCACACAGGGCAGGCATTACTGATTTCAGAGGTAAGTAGAGGAACAAACAAAATTCAAGCACAGCTGTGGGTGATGTCTGTGTCCCTCCTAACCACACTTTCTTTGTATGAAAGGATTGATATTTGGTTCCCTGATATTAAATTCTCCCTTGTCACCAAATATCAGTGGTGCTCATAGCACATTTTTATACTTTTGAGATCTTTCAGCCCTGTTTACTACAAGGTTTTACTGTAAACCTTTTCCTCTATTTCCTCTATCCCTATTCCTAGTTTATGTGAACAACATACTGCCAGCTATGAGTCACTGACATTTAACTTTTCTTCTTAAGACTGCTGCCTCCTCCTGGAAGCATGCAATATAAGCAAACAACTGACAAATCAATCTTTCCCTTGAGATTCTGGTGTAGAGGAATTTTCTCAGGTAGAAAAGCTGAAGATTTGCCTATAAGGACTCAGACTCAGACTGGGAGCTCATGTATTTAAAATATAAACAAACTTCATGATTTTGAAGCCTTTTTTCTTGGTAATTATCCTGGATTCTGGTTCCTAATGCTGAGCATTAAGATGATGTTTAACAGTAAGCCATGGGAAAGGTTATTTGGAAATTTGTTTACTCCTACCTCAAGACTGAATATTGAGAGGAGAGGGAAAAATCAGGCATCTCAAAGGTACATGATCCTCAGTTTTCTGTGTACTATTTCATTCAGACTCAGCTATCTACTATCCTAGTCCTTATTCTTAAAACATGGACGTCTCGTGAACCTCAAGGCCTCTGCTTACAACTCTCCTTGGAAACACATCTAACAGAGAAGAAAGCATCCCTTTTCATAAAAAAGTCTCAATACCCTGCTGAATGAGCACTTCAGCATTTTCAGGTCTTGTACTTCTACCCAGGAGGAACACAGAATAAGTGGTGGGGCAGACTCCTGGCAAGTTCCAATTCATTTTGTCACAAAGATAATTTCACTCTTTAAAATTTCTTGTTGAAAGATGGACATCATAATATATAACAAATTAATATGAATAAAAATACATAAAAAATCCTGTTTGATTGGAGAACATTCTTGACTGTCCATGTCTCTTTGCAGTTCAACCATTTGGCTCATGCAGTTTGCAGTTCAGGGGGATCAGACACTTTCATGTGTCTGATCATTAGAGTCATGTTGTAGGGATCTCATTTTATGATTGGCTGACTGTAATTTATTTCAGATATAAATGCTTGCAGAAAGTGAATTGTAATTTTTTTTTGTCCAAGCCTTCAGATACGAAGGCTAACACATATATTTTGCATTAATATTAATTTCAGGGAAATTCAATCGTAGAAGAGCTTATGAGAAATTATCACAGAAGTGCATTGATATGAACATACAGATACTGCCTTGAAGATTATGGATTGCTAAATTCCTTCTCATTTACAGCCTAAAATCCTTAAAAACCTCAGCTTTTGTGAGAATAATTTTCTAGCAAAAGGCTTTCTTTATTAGAATGGATAATAGATTTAGATTTCCTATTCTTATCTTTAGTTCCTGACTAGTCTCCTAAGCTTCATAAGTTATATTAGCTTTCTCTGTCTGACCCAACAGTTTTATGCAGAATGGCATAGCTTCAGCTGGAGATACTAAGAGGTCATGGCTTTTCTTACCTCCTAATCTCATCCTCAGATGCCTTATCTAACTTCAGAAATGAATGGTTAGGAAGGACCTACTGTGGAGAGCCATGAAGGTATACAGCTGAGGGAAAAGTAAAAAAGGTAGTTGTACAGCATTTCCCAGGCTTGATTCTATAAATAATTAGGCTCTCTCAATTGCACCACTTTATAAACAATAAGATTCTCAGACAGTCTTCCCATAACAAGCAAAAACTCTGTCCCTGGGCTCTCTGGGAAAAGATAGCTCCCTGGGAACACATATGGAGGTTTTGGGAACTTTTCATATCCCAGTGGGAACGCTGATTCTGTTTTCAATAAACAAATCATAGGTATTGCAAAACAAAAGGAGGGGTTAGAGCTTTCTCTGTTAACCTATCGTGAGCTTGGATTTTGCAATATGCATGAAGCTAATTAACACTGTTATATAAAGTGGCTGATCGATCAATAAATTTGAGTTCGATGCATCAATCGGATGGTCATCTCCCCTTCACTTCAATAACCTACCTTCACTTACCTTAGCTAGGGAGCAGCTATGTTTAGGTATCCAGGAACACCTAAAATACCAATCAAGACTACTGGTCTGCTCACTCATTTTCATGCTACCATAAATGCAAACCTTTATTTTGTTGATATGAAATGAGAAGACTTCAGTGGGGGAGTGAGAAAGCTGTGCTTCAAACTCTCATGATGTCATACAGGGGACTTCCCTGTATGGTGGAATTCTAGTATAAAATTAAATATTGACTGTGTTAAGGCTTTGAGTCTACAAGAAAATTCACAGTTCTCAAATACAAGTCAGGGGAAGTATTGCCTTTCAACTGTTAAAGCCTTTCAGATGTTAAAATCTCTCTGAGATGGTGCTTAAGTAACTTCTTCCCTAATAGTTTTTCTCAGCTGAGTTCTGCCTTTCTTCATCTGACTTATCAACTTCATAGAATTGAATTTCAAGTATCTTTTAAGTATCAAGTATTTCTCTATGTGTTATTTGGGTATTTTTGCTCTGATGTGCTCCTGAAAAGCAAGCCATGTACAAGTGGAAGGGGTAAATAGTGCTTCATGGAGATTCCCCTGTGGAAATCTGGACTCTCAAGGTGTTTTTATTATGATCCCTTCTCTGTGATCAGATTTCTCTGGGAAGTCTTCCAGTGTTGTCAGATTCAGCAGTCCCATGAGAAACAGCAGAATGGAAAGGTTCATTGGAAAATCTGGGAGGTAATGTTCCATCACCTCCATATTTCCCAATTGTTTTACAATAAAGGATAAAGCATTACAGCACGCCATGCTATTACATTGTCATGTTTTCACTGGTGCTATCTCTGCACGCTCCATAAATTCTTGCAATGAAAAAAGACTACTAAACTCTCTCTACAGACAGTGTTAAATTCAATGTGTTGCCTTCCATTCCATCTCAATTATCAACAGCTTAATGGCTGCAACCAATTCTGCATCTTCATTTGCACTGCCTATCTAATAGCCTGATTTACATCAGTAGCACCAGCACAGAATTTTAGTTAATTGGCACTTCAGTAGCTAAATTGCATTTCATTGTCCTAGCAAAACAAACATGTGTTTATGAGTTTTTAACTAAAACTGTAAGAGCTCAAAATGATACTTAGTTTATCAAGCGACAAAACTGTTTTCTAATACAATTCACCTTCCATAATGTTACACAAAACACTACTGTGTTTTTTGGGGGAAAGAATAGCTTGAAGTCAGTAGTGACAGGAAAGGTGTAGACACTGCAGAGAAACTTGCCCTGTAAAACTGTTCATTAGATAATTCTTCTGTACAGTGGATGTGGAAGCTTCTCCCTGTGAGTAGAATTAATTCCTCAGAAGCTGCGCTGTTTTATCACAAACACTTAGATGAATTGTGAAATTCACTTCTTTTTATGCTCTGCTTAAGTCCTGCTGACACCCAGAGGGACCTAGAAATAGCTTCTTAGCATCAAGATAGTGTTTGTTTTATTGCTGCAGTGTTGCCTAAGGGCTTATGCTATGATGGAGCCTTGTTTTTACTGTCACTTGGTATTGTTAATTCCAGGCATCCTAGAATGATGAGTTATGCCCTTGAAAATCATAAGATGGTCTTAAAAATAATGAATTTAAAAACCATAATAGTAACATGCCTCAGGGATCCATTTTTTAAAATTAGAATGGATAAGACTCCAATGTTATCCTCCCATAAAAAAAACCAAACCTTACCTTATCAAGATACAAGTGTGATATATTCTTCTGATTTTGGGAGATGTGTGTTTTGAAGAAAAATATCAAACTAGGTGGGGTTTTTTCTGCTAGTAGGAGATGTATAAGCATGTCCTTATCCTGAGTGGCAGATTGAGAATGCAGCATCTAAGGTGTGGTTGAAGTATGCAGGCAGTCAGGGTGAGGAGCTGGGACAGTGGAGCACGTGGGCCAAACTTTTGGTTTGTGGTGATGAGGAGGTTCCCAGGACTCTGGAACTCCCAGAGACAGAGCAATCTGTGTGCACTGAGAAATCTGTGGCCTGCCCTATGCACAACTCCAGCATGGCAGATGCAACACTCACTCTGTGCAACATCTACCTCTGATTCCTCCAGAAACCAGTCTGGGAAGAGTGTCATAAAGTTCAATCCCACCCTCAGCCTATGGAGCTGTTCACTCAGCTTCCCTTCTCATTTCTGTGATTACAAAGAAAAGAAGAGACACATGCAGGGAACAGTCCATATAGAATAGTCCATATAAGAGAAAGATGCAAATGTAAAACCCTCTAAGAAACAGTGGGTGTGTTTTATAAAGAATTGTGATAAGTTGAAAGAGTTAATGAAGAGAAAAGGTATATGTAAAGATGGAGAAGTTGGGAGAAATGAATATGCAGCAACTAAAGAGAAAAAAAATAGAAAAAGATATAAGAAACCCTGATTAGAATTCAGCACAGGCTTAAATGTTCTGCAAGGGGCAGTTGCATATACTGCATAAAACATCCTCGAGGCATAGTTCAGCATTAAATGACTGATAACTGTAATAATGACCATTATTTCAGTTTTCTATATCAGCATTCGGAACTGAAAAACCACTCCTGCTTAGAGCTACTGAGTACTTTAATGAACTTGCAAAAGACAAAGTCAAGAATCTCATTCTAACTTTGAGGAGAGGCAGTTTAATATCCTTCACTTTTTCAGGAATGATAGAATTTCTCTGAAGTGATGACAATTTTTCAAGCCGATGACAACTTCAATGAAAGTCAAAGAAAGCAGATAAAATTTTTCATGAGAGAACAACTAAAACCCCAATGCTCATGAAAGATTTTGGTGCCAAAACAAAATAACATGCTGAATTCTCCCTGAATCTCAAGGGAGCACTTAATCAGCCTTCCACAAGCACTGCTGAAAGATGCATAGTAAAAATCCAGTACAGCTATTTAAAATCTGTGCATGTCACTGCTAGGTCAAGGAATAATTGTAATGAAATTTTGATTCAGAGATTTTTCAACTCACTATACTATTTGTCTAATTGGTTTGCTTCTGCATTTATGTCTTTGTTTTGCTTACAGTGGAAAAAAGTTAAAATTGAAAGGAAATGCCTCAAATTTTCCATCTTGCAAATGAACATAATGTGAATGAGTATTGCACTTGCAGACTGGGAGAGCAACAACTTTAAGTGATTTGTAGTATATCTAGGATTGCATCCATTTATCCACCACTGTGGGCCTTGGTTTGATGAAGGTCCATGTTAGGCCATTCTTTCACCAACTCACTGTGCTTCACCAGCAACAACATGACTGCAGTGTCAGGGTTTTGAATCTACCTGCATGGTGTGGGCTCAGTGAAGCTGTTTTCCCAGATTTTAAGATGGTACTCAATGCTAATACTGTTTCCACTAAAAGATATTCAAATGCTTCTATGTTGAGGTATCCCTTTCTGCCTCATGAACTCCTCTCATGTACTAGCAGACTAAAAACTGCATTAGAATTTTTTATCAGTTCCTTTCTGTCATACAAAATCAGGAAACATTTACTTTCTGGGTGCATTCATTAGCAGTCCACATCTCTCTGAAGCACTGAAGTGGCCTATGTTGACATCTCATGCTGGCATTTGCTGCTGACAAGGCTCCAGGTCCCATGATGAAGTGTTTTCTCTAGCTGAACTGCGGCGAGGCTTTGCTGTCTTCTCAGGACTATGGCAGTCTCTATCTTTCCAGCTAACCTTCAAGAACAAAATTTTATTCCGAAGCAAAGGAGTAGAAATGCAAATGAAATGTGGAGACAGCTTTTAAATTATGAGGCTGCTTTCCCAAGAATAAATTATGCTGTAATTCAATCAAGACAAACAGGGGGAAAAAAACCCCAAACAATAGTACTGACATTAAAATGAAAAAGAGGACACTAAAGAAATATGTAAATTCACTGATATCTGTTTTATTGCTTCTGTGAGTGTAAATCAGTAGTATTTATGTCAGTATTGCTAGAGTCAGTCTGTGGACCTGGAGTGAAAGTAGAAATTTTCTCTATAATATTTCAAATTAGTTATATTTAAACACTTCTGTGAATGTTAAATTTATTTCCTCCAAGTTACCCATGGGAGTCTCAAAGAATTGATTAGAAAGCCAGTACCTACATTAACTAAATTTATCTACAGGTATGTCTCAGACAAAAGCTGTAGTTTCAGTTTTTTGTGACTTGTCTGAATAACAGGAGTGTAAAAACTAAACTCTATAGAAGGAAGAGATGTAGAGAATTGAAGGTGTGCATCCCTCTCTTAGTTCTAGCTTTTATTTATTCATTTATGTACTTATTTAAGGAATTAATTGATCTGACCTTCAGTTGAATACAAGAAGAGTTCTCTTAAATCTTAGTGGGCAAACAGAGGGGATTTTGGTGAAAATTTTCTCAACACATAATTCATTCTGGTTTAAAAACTCCATATATCTACTCACTTTTCTCTGAAATTTCTATTTAGAAACTAACACTTCACAGAGATGCTGCCACCACCAGCAAGCAGCCATCTGGCTGTATTGAAATCACTGCAATTAATGATGGAGATGTGATTAATTCATTCCTCTAGTCCATCCTGATTCATGGATGGCCTTCAGTGATTATGCCACTAGAAATGTTTGGATGGATAGATATAATTTCAAGTGCTTGGCACACTGCTTTGCCTAAAAATCAGAGCTCAGAGCAAGGTGGGAAAATAGTCTGTTAATAGTTCATTAGAGAGTAAACCAACTTTCAGTTGGCTGGGGACAATTTCTTTTTCTATTTGCTTTTTCACAAACATTTTCTTGTGTAAGGTTTTGTTCACATATCTGCATGCAAAGAAACTCAGAGGCGTACAAAGAAATGTGATAGCATGACAAGGCTTAGCCACTCGAAAGAGGCTGTTCTGCTGTCTTGGGTTTTCAGTGGGAAGTGAGAAAGGGTTTTATCCCTTTTCCTTCACAAATAAGATAGAAGTGGGATAGAACTTTTTACAGTGGGATTTTTGCTCTTCCCCAAGAATTAAGAATTCTGAAGGACTTCTGTTTCCAGTCAGCCTCTGTCACAAAACAGACTGAACCCTTCTGTTGTGGGGCTGCTGAGGGGTGAAGAACAGCAGGTACCAGTCACCACCCCAACAGTGCACTCTGGGCAACATTGCACCAACAGGGACTCTGGGACTCCCATCCATGAGATGATTGAGCAACTGCAGAGCCAGCAAGTGCTCTGCAAGGCTTGCAGTTTTCTACCCCAAATCAATAAAGCTCCAAAGAGGGAAAAGTATTATTCCATTCACAAAATCTGCTGACATCTCTCTTTTCTGTGTTTGATCTACTTCAGAATGAAGCTAAAAAGGCACTACCAGTTTCAGCTAGAAACATTCCAATTCTCTACCTGTGTGTTGAATATGTGTTGTGGCAGATCCTGTCTTTTGACTGTGCTGCTTTGGAGCTCCCAAATTAACTCTGCTATGACTGAGGCCTTACTAGTAGGACAGAAGGAACAGGAATACTGCAAGGTAATGAATTGAATCCAGATTCAAGTAGGTACCTACTGATGGAGAGACTTTTATTAAACAAATTCAGACTCTATTACCACAAATTATATTCATTCATTGGAATAATGATTCTAGGAATACAATTCCTATTATTTTCTATTAATAAAATATACTTACAACAGAAAATTATGACATCCAGGTGCTATGAACACACCTTCCTTTTTAAGTAAGAGAGAAAGATGTGAAATTCACATCAGAAAAAATATGAACTCTATGCATTGACTTAATATGCTAAAATGTGCAAAAAATACTCTAAAAAGTGTGCACTTTTAGGCTACAGATGTGTGAGCTCTACTTGCAACTGCCTCCAGTGACAGACCAGCTGTATGACATCTCTATATAAGTTTTGGAGGCCTTATACTGGGTGCTCCTCTGAGTGCGAAACCAACCCTGAGAAATAGAAGTAATCTAACCTCAATTGCTGTGCTGTTTTACAGATTTTATACATGCTCCTCTGTTTCAGCATTCCATGTGTCACATGCAGCTGGTTTTCATGAATAGCTGCTCCAGCAGTTGAAGTTTTCATATTTAGATTTCATGCCCGTCCTGAAGAATCATGAGGTTCTGCTCAAAAAGTCCAGTGCTCGTGGCCTGATTCCATTGCAATCTCTGCTCTGGCTGTGCAGCCAGGATAGAGGAACATAGACCAACTCAGCCTATAGCTTAAAACTTCATTATGTGTGATCCCAAAGTGAGAAAGAGATCACTGCTTTGTGCTGTAAAAATACAAAGTGTGAAGTGAGACCTTACAGGTGCAACTCTGGTAGATGGTGAATCTGAGTGGGATTGCCTTGGACTCTCACCCTGCCAAATGAATTTCACAGAGCTGTTTAAGAGGGAGAATGGCAGCCACTGGCACCTGCTCTGGGGGCTGTGACAGGTACGAAGAGCTGGGTTTGAAGAAAGTATTTTCCTTCTTCAAATGATGTGAGAGGAATACATAGTAACAGGAGTTGTTACTTTGTGGGAGGTTTCAAGTTTTCAGTTCTGCAGTGAAGAGTGAATGCTATTTATAAAATCAGGATACAATTTTTTCAGCTGAAACATATTATACATTGTAGGTTTACATTAGAAAGCAGTGAAGACGCTGCAGATGAGCTTGCTTTAAAGCATTACCTTGGGCAGAAATTAAATGGAAGGATGAATACAAAAGAGCACTTAGCAGTTGTTAAGTGAAAGTGAAGTTTCTTGTCTGTCATCACTTGCCTGTTGGAAAAGCTGGGTTCTGAGTCTCTGAAACTTTGAAACTCTGTTTTCAGAAAAAACTTCTGTCATTTGGCAAGAGGCACTTCAACTTCTGCTTGCTATTAAGTTCGCCTTGTAATCAAATTTTGGATATTTAATACAATTCACAGACATGAATATATGCTTAATTATGCAAATTACATCTTCAAATGCATACCTTTAAATTTCTAGTTATCATTTTTCTTCTGTTATTACAATCTCATACATTAATTTACAAAACCATCAATATTTTATTTGCAACTGTCTATCTATCACCAGCATTTTTTTTTCTATTTACTGATTTTGTTCTCTCTTGCCTGATTATGCCTTTGGGATGTTCCAGGATGTGAAACAGTTCCCAGCTGTCATTCTCTATTTAATTTCTTTCTTTCTTTAGATTTAGATTGTTTAGATTAGTTGCAGGTTTTCACTGTATGAAACTGAACCTTCAAAAAGTCAATGCATTTCTGTCTGGTATTTAATTATGTGTGCATGTAATGATTAAAATGTACCATCTTCCTAAATAAAGGTAGTCTTTGTTGCCCTTATCTTGGCCTCCTTTTGCATCTGGTAGCTTGTTTAAGAATGAAAGGGAAAGAGACACAAAACCTGTGCCATCAGGACCATTAGGAATTGCAAACACGTGGTATTAGGAAATGCAGATGAATGGTATTTGCATTCATCTGCACTTCCCAATACCATGTGTTAGGCCAGGATTGATTATTTGCTGGCTTTTCCAGTTTTTTTTTTTATTTCTTGCCTTTTTTTTTTTTTCCTGCGAGTATGTAATAAAATAATTTATAATGAATTAAATAATTTACCATTTGTTATAGGAAACGCTACCACTAAAATACACATTGTTGCTTACCATGTCTATTTTATTTGCCCAAGTAAAAGATAGAGCTTTGCCTCCTTTGTGCAGTCTTTCACTCTTCCAAACTATTGTACTTCAAGTGTTTTGAACAACAGTTACAAAGAAAGTTATCAAGGATATTGACCATATCCTTGGGTATGGAAAAAACTTCTAATGCTGTAACAGTTTGTATCAGTGTCTTTTGGAGGCAAAAGATTGTGATTTTCAGGATAATCATCAATGTTAGTGTTATCAAAGCTGTCATGACAATTGTTTTAGAAGTAGGATCTTTGCATTTAGAGAAAAAAAGTACCATTGATGAAACCAGAATAATTATATTGGTTTTGATTGCATAAATTTTATTAATGACAGTTTCCCTTTGAAAGTAAAAGCCCCCAAAAGATAAATAGATATAGCAATAACCAAGGTAATTAATTTTGCCTAATACTAATGACCAGTCTGACACAATCCCAGTTCCAACAGGGACTGTTTTACAAAGATCAGTTTCTATCCTGAATTTTAAAAACATCTCTTCTAGTGTCAGTGGTCCATCAAGGGAAATGTGCATCTGTCCTAGGTTGACTGGGAAAATGCAAAATTCTTGGAGATAAATAGATATATCTGATAACTTATTTGGAAAATATGGTCTATGCTAGTCCTGTAGGAACACATTAGCAGTTGATAAAGTTCTTACTTGTACTCTTGACAAATTTTCAAGTGGCTGCACTAGAACATGAGTTTGTGATGTATAAAACCTGCACATAAACATTAATCAAAGAAACTCATTCTTGGCTCAGAAAAATCCACACTGAGTAGTCCACCTCTAGAATATATTACTTTTTGCCTTTTTCTTTCTTGTACTTAATCTAAATGTGAATATATGGACATAAATATGTATGAAGGGTGGGGCAGGTTCAGGAACACAGAGTTTGGAGTTGGTAGATGAAATAATAAAGTTTGTATCAGTAACATTACCATGGTCTTCTCTCTATAACAGCTTCTATGAGAGACATTGAAAAGGGCTTTTTCTAAATTCCTTCTTGCTTCACTTATTATGTAAATTTTGTAATGTACCAACAGTGCCTAAAACTGAATACTTGTCAGCTGAAGATCACAGAAGATTTGATGCAGATTGCAAAATCCTCGAACAAAAGTCACTTTAGCTTGCATTTAATCACCCCTATAAAACAGAATGTAAATTTGTATCACGTCCTAATTCGTCATACTGGCTTAGATAGAGGATGATATAATGTATTCAATTCAGATGTCATGTCTATTTGGCCAAACCTGCAAAAGAAATTTTGTGAGTAAATTAGAGTTAGAAGATAAAATGTGTGGAGAGACCGTGATGTTCTAGCAACTCAGTGTAGCACAAACCTTGGCTTCCTATCACACCTGGAAAAGAAAACCTCCAACAAATGTGACACCTCCCAGCACTAAAAGCTCTGGATATTTCCTGGCTTCCAGCCCTGACTGGTATAATAATCTATGGCACCTGAACATTCCTGATGGCAGCACTGTGATCAGGAAGCTAATTAGCTAGGAAAGGGAAATATTAACTCATCAATTACTGATTGCTATCCCATTATGTAAGGAAGCAATCATGCCATGGAAATGTACAAGCCTGGAGGACTGAAAAGGCCCAAAGCAATTTTGTGATCATAAACACAGGACAAAAAGAACAAATAAGAGGTCAAGTCCTAGCACTGAGGGGCATACTGCACTCATGAATAACCAACATGTTTGAAGTAAGTGCCTGCTAGTGAGAGAGGAACCACTGTGTTAGTAAATCAGTGACCCCCCTGTAATGGGGAAAGGGCAACAAAAGTGAGTGGGTAAATTGGAGACTCTAAGGTCAGCAGCAGCAGCTTTCTCTCCCCAGTGTTCAATAATAGCAAACAGAGAAAGTGTTTCTGGGAAGTTCTCTGGCTGGTGTGAAATTAAAAAGGAAATATTTAGTTTTGCACCTGTTTTTAGGTTTTTTTTTTTTTTTTTTAATTTTTATTTTTCACTTATGCAAACCATAGGTGGAGAAAAGCCTTGCAAATACTTTCTTCCTTATGGAGGTACTTTGTGTTACATCAGTTGCAAATTTAGCCTACTGATGTCAGTGGAAATGTGGCTTATGTTGGAGTTCTGCTCTGTGGTACTGACTCTAGTATGGATTTATGCCTTGTGAGAAGTGTATCTGGAATTAGTTCTTTATTTCATAGAGACATTCTCTTTCAGTTGCATATTATTTATATATATTTTTTAGAAGTGAACAAATTGCATCTATGGAATTTTTGGTACTTTTAAATCTTAGAAGAATATGTAATGATACAACTTTCCATAGGCCAACAACTGTCAATTTTTATCTCTCAGTGATATTCAACTCAGCCTGCTGAAAACATTCTGCAAGTCTTACCTGAAGCTTTAATCTATCAAAATCACATACTGAAACCAACAGATATGACAAACTAAATACATTAAGAGTTGAAAAAGTCTGTTAACCATGCTTAGTGTTTGCAAAACTGTTTGTATTTACCTTCAGATTGAAACACTGCCCTGGATTTGACCGCAGAGATCTATATTCTAACTTTTTATGATGTTGTAAATTGCTATGAATATTTACTCTGATTCAGATTTTGCTGGTTTTGCTGATGGTAGCACTTCCTTATTTCAGCACACAATAATACTCATATGGAGTATTTTAGTGAGAGTGAGATATATTGAAAGATTATGAAGAATACTTGCAATTATACAAAAGTATGCAAGATGTATTCTTCTATATGATTAAACAATATTACTTTATATGAAGTTGCATATAATATTTCTCTTCAGAAAACTGTGAGAAGACAATGTTCTTTCAGGAGTATGTAGCTGATTTCAGAATAGCATTGTATGTTACCATAGGAACCAAGCAGTTCAATTGCTTTATGAAACTGCTAAACAAAACTGCTTGGTTGAATGAGAAACCCCAAGATATCAGAGTTGGCCAAAGATCTATTCCAAAACAAGTTGTTTGCTATGGGGAGAGGCCACATAATCTGTCACAACCCTTGAATCAAGAGCTAAGCACATGAAGTCCCACCTGTGCACTTCTGCAGGCTGAACTCCAGCCCCACTCTGCGTGCAGGGCCACAAAAAGGAATTCTGCCTTCGGGTGAGAGCTCTTGCCCTATAAATCCCCTCTGCTAAGCATAAAATCATAACGGACTGGATGAGATTTGCGGTGTTTAGACCTTAGAATAGCATTTTGTGCCACATAAATACCTTGGAAAACATTAGGACCACTTTTGATACCTTTCCATTGTGAAAATGAAGCATTTATAGCTCCTTCTTCTTACCCATCTTTTATTCATTCTCCTGAGAAGGACTTTTCTTATGCCCTGTGGTAATGTATCTGCCAACAAACAGTTGGATAAACTGTTTTGGAAAGCAGACCAGCTGGAACTGAATGGTGCAGTGAGAGACTGCCACATGCTTTTGGGTTTTTCAGAAAGCTGAGAATCTGCACCAGTAACCTATAATAAATCAGAAGCAAAAAAAAACCCCAGTGCTTCAGCAATAACATCACACACAGCAGAAGGAAAATAGGGATGTGAAAGTCCAATAACACTGAAGAGGGAGTCAGCATGAGATGGTAAAACATCACAAAGGAGTTTCAGGCAGGGATTTCAAGGGAAAAGGTATTGTCAGCATTAATAAAATGAGGAAAACTGCACTTGCCTTTTTATAACACTTTCCTTGCATTTTAGAGAAAGTAATTTCTGTATTGTGGCCTGTCTACAGTTAGCAGGACATGAGAAATGACTTGAAAAGATGGTTTTGATGTGTTTGTGTCCACTCAGCCCTTCTTGCATTGTATGGCCATGCAGACACTAATGTGCTGTAGAAAAGATGCTTGGGGAAAGCTGGCCTGTTGACTTTGGGAAAATTCACTCTCCTTTGCAAGCTGCTGTTGGCTCAGGCAGACTCTGAAAGGGAATACAGGAGCTGGCTGCAGCCTGAGTTCACTGTCACATAAGGCTGCAGATGGCTTGTGGGCTGAAACACTGAGTGCTGTTTCATTGTTAAGTGCTTAATTGATTTGCAGGGTAATTTTAGAATGATAGTTTGAACCAGTCAGTTGAAATATTTTCATTTTTCCTTAAGCAAGGCAAATTTTGTCAGCATTTGGATTTTTTTATCTTTTAAAGGTCACTGGTGAGTGGTTGACCTGTAAGTGGAAAAAAATGCGTATCTTCAGGTCACTAGCTTTCAGATGAGGCCATCTGCTTCAAATTGTTGGGAAAAACATTATTTATGGTCTCATCTGGAGATCACCTTCTACCTCAAGCTAGAAAGACCCCAGAAACAGGCTGGATAAAGATACTGGAGAATAGATTTCATGGGAAATCCTTCACTGGATGAACTGGATGACCTAAATAGTCTTCTGTACCTCTAATTTTGACGTATCTATGATTTTCTCATTAAAATCTCATTCTAGCTAGTGCCACTACAGATGCAAAACTTATCCTTATGTGCGCCTAATCTTCCCTTTAGAGCTGTGAAAGCTCTCTGCTTTGATCTTGCAAAATAGATCAAATAGATCATACTCATGGTGAGTATGTTTGCCTGCAATTTACCAATCTATTTATCCAAAAGATTTATTGGATGCTTTTGTGGCCCTTGTTGCAACTGTACTCGAGTATCCCACATCATCTCTGTGAGACCCTAATGTTCTTACTTTCACTTCATGTGTGAGGATGAAAGATCACACAGGACTTTTATGACACTGCACAAATCTCAGCCTTGGACTTTTGAGCTCCTTGACCACTTGCCCATCCCACTATTTGCAGGTCCAGAAAGAACTTAGCACACAAATGCTGGGCTAAGAAAGGAAATTTACTTCGTCTATAATGACAAGTGTCCTGCAGAAAACTAAATACAAACATTTTTCATTGTGTTTCTGTTCATGACTTTATTATATAATCATATTGGGGTGCAGGGAAGTAAACATAAAATACCTAATTAAGTTATTGTGTTTGCAGAGATGAATATATGACTAATGAAAATTAATGTAATTTTTTAGTAGTAAATCCTCTTCTGGTGCATGTTGTTCTTAGTAGCAATGGTAACTAAACATGGTGCTTTGAATCAGAGTTCTGACACAGCATAAAACCTCTTTCAGGAGAAGAAATATGATGCCAACAGTTTCTTAAATAGAAAATCTGTCTTTTGGACTAAAATGTTGTGAATGAAAGTGAGCAGAGATTGCATGATGAGAATGTCCACACACTAGGAAAATAAGCTGAGGAAAGGGCAGAGAATTTGGATGTGTCAGAAAAGTAGCAGATGTGTGAGAGAGCTCTATAAATCCTGAGAATAAGTGGGGTAACTAAATAAAGAGGAGGAAAGACATGAAAACCATTGAAAAACAGGGTGGTGTGCCAGTTGCAGTAGTTAAAATGAAATGTAATTTGTAACTGCAGTCTGGGGAGGTGGACTTGAGAGAAGAAGTGGTCTGAGGCTAAAAGGATCAGACAGCAATATCTCAGGTATCAGTGTGTAGACAAAAATTCCCAAATGGCTGGAGACTGGTCATGGAAGTCTATTCCCTGACATGATACCTGAGTATTCAGACTGAAAGAGACATTAGCAGGAGCTCTTGGCTCATAAGGGGGCAGTTTTTGAACGTTGCTTTTTTGCCCTTGCTGTCTCTCCTACAGAGAACTGATCCTAATGTGAACCTTAGCGCTCAGATTAAACAGAACTGGGGGTTCCTCCTGGGTTTTGTCAGTCTTTTCAACCATGTTCTTAGTGTTGCCCAGGGATTTCCCTTTTTTAAGCCCCTCATTTTTTCCTGAACCTGGAATAGAATCAGGGATTTAGGTCTTACTGTCCACAAGTGCCTGGACAATGTATAGTTAGGAGGAACCAAATATCACCTTCATGGGCCTCTTGACCTCTACCTTGTCTCTTTAGGTGTTTCTCAGCACCCCAATTCCTTGCCTGAGAATGAGATGTACAAATGTTTAATACATTACCACGAGGTAATGATATTAGGAGGAGAACTGAAAATCACAGTCAAATTTTTTATTACCATAGGTAATAAAAAATTATTACCTGCTTGTCTTAGGAGCATAATCCTGAACTAAACTAATATTTAAGAAAGGGCATCTCCCCTAAATCCTTCAAAGTATTATTCTGCAGAGAATTGTGTCATCAGAACCCTACTAATGGAGGAGCTGTCTCCTCTAGCTTTCACTTCTGCTGAATGTTAACCCTGGTCTAGACCTCACCTTACAGCTGGGAAGCTTTAAATGGTGGAGGTGTTTGGCAGGAGTCCTGAGCTGTCTCAGCTAACAGGGAGATTTAAAGTAACAGTGAAGGTTCTGACAAGGAAAAAGCCTGGAGCTATAGTGAGAGTTCAATCTGTCACAGCAGGCTAAGACTACTGCTAGGTTATTTAGCCAGGGTAAAAAAAGCTACTCAGAGGCTTCTAAAGGTTCTTGTTTAAGTCTTAGCCTTTTTGGCTATCAAACCCTTTTGCTGGCTTTATGATTCTCCAAATTCTAATCCTTATTGGAGACATAGTGCCCAGCTGCTGCTGAGCCTATGTGCATTCCCAGATTACTGCTACTGGGATAATTCTATTGACCTGCCCACATTTAGCTTTGAAAAACCTTTAGACCCCTCTGTTTCTCTGTCTTGTCTTGCCTTCAACTAACCCCTTCCCCTGAAACAAACCCTAACTCTAGGTTTTGTGTGTATATCCATACTCAACATTTTTGGAAGGGGAATTCTAGATGCATTCTCCAGTTTATTCTAGAAGACATTTTGTTCACAGCATGAAAGTCTTTCCCAGCTTTCTCAATGCTCTTAATTCTAACCTCTCTTGGAGGTGGAAATATTTGACCCTGCACAGTAGAAATTCAATAACTACAGTACCTTTCAAAACACTCTGGCAGATATTTAATGAGTTAAAATATTAGAGAATATTTGCATTTTAACAGTATCAAAATGCTTGCCCCGCTACTTCTAGTACAGTATCATCTACAGGGGAAAGAAGTCTCTTGCCCAAATAACTTAATTTAAGTAAACAAGAAGAACACAGATGATGTGATTGATCTTATCTGTCAGAATTCTGACAAGAGAACAGCCTGGAGAAGAAATGGTTGCAGATGTCCCCTGTTCACCACCTATCACAGGATGAACAGCAAAGGCATGTATCAGGGCCAGCTGTACCCATTCCTTCCTCACACTCACCCTTCTCCACATAGACATTTCTCCCAGTTGTGTGTTTGTATTGGGAATCAGCCCCTCCAGCATCAAGCAGATTTTGGCAGTAATGGAAATAAACCCCAGGAATTAAAACGCACCCAGGAAAAGGCAGACATTCTATGTAGAAATAAGGAACAGCAGAACCATCCGGGCATGAATTACAGCCTCTCCTGGCAGCAGCACTAGGGGAATGAGGCATCAATCAAAACAGGATGAGCCATGCCCATTGGATCTAGGATTCCTGACATGACTGACTGGTGCCAGACACAGCTAGGCAGACAGCCATTCTCTAGTAATGCAGTCCTATTGAATAAAGCCTGTATCTGTAGGCTAATGGCTTGAAATTGCTCAGAGACTCAGTAAAAGCTCTGAGGAGAAAGGGAAAATAATAGTAATTTAGATAAATGATAGGAGTCTCCCCAGAACAAAGGCACTTTAATACAAATGTGTTGCCATCAATGGTGGTGTGTGTACTCTGCTGTAATTAGACATTTTCTACTGAGGCAACACAAAGCCAGCTGTTTGGCCCATTGTGTAAGCCTCCATTTGCTAAGTCTTGGTTGCACATGCGAGGCATCAGGCCCAAAAGACTGGTTTTGTATTGAAATTATGAAAACATTCAAAAAACCACACAAGAAAATGGCAGGGGGACAGACTGGCAATCACACAATGAACTGATTATAGAGTGCTAATAATAAAAGCATCATTGTTAAATTACTGCCAGATGGACCAGGTACAGCTACTCATGAGACACCTGTTTTAGTGGGGTGTGAAGCAATTCCAATCAGACAGAATACAGCTGCAGAATGCATGGATCCAGGCTGTCACTGTGGGAGAGCACATACTATGTGGATTAATTACCAGGCAAGTGTGGCATGAACCATGTCTGCTTTACCAAAGTCAAAAAAAATGTTGTAACTAGCATATTTTCTACTGTGCTGGGTTACTTCCACTGGCTCATGCTGAGTTCCTGTAAAAAGCAAAATCTGCAGAGCTTTGGATGCTCACTGCATAGATTATATATTACACTTTGACCTGGGTTATAGTCTGGTAAAACCTGCTAAAGCTAATCTTATTTTTACCATGTGAGGATATATCTCTGCATAATTCTGAGTGCTATAGAACAGCATCCATATGAGCAAGGTCTATCTAAATGCAAAAGCCTTAAATATGCTCCCAAATACTTAATTATACAGCTAGATTGTATCTGCTACTGGCTGTGTACAGACATTCTGTAAACAGCATTGCTGAGCTCTTGTATACAGCAGAGCAACTCCAGGGGAAAGCACCTACTGAGTTCTTGGGTTTCATGCTCATCCTCTGAATCCACTGATCTAATATCATTTTTGCATAAAGGGAAATACAGAGGATGCAGTGGAGGAAAGTCATGACAAGGTGAAAGTACTTTCAGCAAATTCTCTTCTCAAAATATATGCATAGCTTTAAAGTTATTTCCTCTCAGATGCACTGAAAGATGTCTGTACTTATTTCATTGATTTATACTGTTTCAACCTTCCTATCCTCAGAAGAGCAAATCCTGATTATCTCTGCTATGAGAAATAAGAATCAGGTTTTTCCTATATGTCTTTCATTTGTTTTGTTTTCTTTGGGTTTGAATAATAAAGATGATTGCACTTATTATTATCATGTACAATGGAATGATACTATGAATGTCATTCCCTCAAACATCTTTTGGGAGCAAGTGGGATCCAAAGAAGAATAGTAATTTGTGTTCTTTGCCATATGGTTAACACACAGGTTCTTTGAAGGGATCATATAGTAGTGCTAATGGACTTTGTTGTCAGTTTGCACAGTATGGGTGGATGTCATGCATTCAAATCAGGAAAATCGTGGGACAGTTTTCTGAATTTCATTATTTTGCATTCTATTGATGTTGCATCTAATCAGTATTAATTTTCCTTAAGAAAATAATGAGGAATAAAGGTTACTATTTAAAAAAAAAAAAACATTCTCCAGATAAATCTTGCTTTTTTTCTCATGAACACCACTTCATCTCAGCTCAGCCTAACCACGTACCAAGCAAGTAATGCAGAACTAGCCCGTGGGGACCTTAAGCCTGTGTGTTTAGGAAATGTGTTCTACATTTCCAAACTTGCTGAGAACTACACTAGGACTGATTTTAACTTGTTCCTCTAAAGTGAAAATCTTCTCTTAAATGATATCTTGGTAAAACCCACAAATGTAAGATAGAAGCTGGGCTTGTTAAGAAATGGGAAACTCAACTGGGTGATTACAGACAAGAAATTAAAGAACGATCTGGGAACTGTACTGACACACAAACAACAGGTTAGAGTGAATTTTGGACTTAAGTACTTTGCTTCTGTGAAAATCTTATGGCTCATTTAGAATGGAATCTGAAATGGAAGTAGAATGGAGCAAGCTAAGATGGGCAGCTATTTAAAAAAAGTACTTTGAAAGCATACAAGGTTAAAATGACCCAGGATCTGGCAGTCAAACAACATTCAGGTGAATTGTGGTTACTTAGCATCAGGGCTTATATTGATGTTTTCAGGCACATTTACTCTTCTCATCTGGCCATCTGTTAAGAGGCCATTGATCTCTGAAGGAGATCAAAGAAGATCATCCAGTTCTGACTTATGTAAGTGGAAGATCAACTGCCATGCTTTTTGAAAGTGAGGATGAAAAAAAATACCAAAACACCAACTCTCTGTCTTTCATGTTCTGAAATGTTTTTATGTTTCTCCTGTAAGAAAATAAAAAGCAAAGAAACTGAAATGAGGAAATTTTTAACAAAGCAGAACAATATCTATTGTTGTAGACAATGGTTTTGTTGCCATATAAACTTATTTTACTATTAGATACAATTTATTTTTCCTCCTGTTGTAGCCATCTCATAAGCCTGCAGGTAAATTCATATGATGGATCTCTCATTCTACCATATTATTATATTGCTTTTTGAGTGCAAAAAACCAAAAAAATACCTGTGTTATGCAAAGCCAAGAAATAAAACAGCAATAGTTCACTTATGCATATCTCACAGCTAGTAGCTTTACTGGCTATGTATTATGATTTTGTAATGATCTCACAGCAGGAGACATTCTAGTTATAATATTATCCTAAACCCTCTGCAACTGGCAAAGTAGTAAAACCCTTTCCTCACCTGAGAAGAAGAAAGAGGATGGGGAAAGTTCCTAATTGAACCACATGCTAAAGTCAAACCACTTTTGGCACATAGCTGTAGCCCTATGGTCTCCAGATGCCCACATTTCTGTTATTTCCTCCATGCATGCAGCCTTTCATACCCTTACTCTTAACATTTATGATTTCAATAAGTACTTGCATATTCACTTGGCTACCTTACCTTCTGGGGCTGACTTTGTGGAGGTTCTTTCAGCATGTTAAAGGAACTGTCAGCAGGATGAAATGTCTTCCTGTCTCTTACATAGGAGTCCAGGTGTTGTAGCGCTTACTTGCAATTTGTGAGATATGGGCTCATAAAGCCCTTCAGTCTATTTTATGGTAAGGATTTTAATGCATGGCCTTCACAGGGGTTGTACATGCCTTGTGTTGTGTGGGGTGTGTCCTGAGTCTCTATTCTTCCCCACAGCTCTTCCTTTTTGTGTAAAGCAAGGTCTGGGTTCGGGAATTTTGTTTGAGATGGGACCCCACATAGAACCATTTACAAACTTGAGAAGACGGCCCATGAGAATCTCATGAGCTTCAAGTCCAAGTGTAAGGTGCTGCACCTGGATTGGGGCAATCTCAGATGTGAGCTCAGGCTGGGAGAAGAACTCATTGGAAGCAGTTCTGTGGAGAAGGGTTTGTGGATTCTGGTGGACAAAAATTTGGAACTGAGCCAGCAGTAGGCACTTGGAGCCAAAAGGGCAACTGTATCCTGGACTACATTCAAAGAGGAGTAGCCAGCAAGGGGAAAGAGGCGATTTGCCTCCTTTACTCTGTCCTCATGTGAGACCCCAGCTGGAGAGTTGCCTCCAGGTCTGAGGTGCTCAGTGCAAGAAAGACTGAGCCTGTTGGAGTGGATCCAGAGAGTGCCATGAAGATAAGACGACTGGAGCACCTCTCCTGTGAGGACAAACTGAATTGGTGTTGCTCAGCCTGGAGAAGAGAAGGCTTCAGGGACATCCCATCGAGGCCTTCCAGGCCCTAAAGGGAACTTACAGAGAAGAGATACAGGGAGTTTTTACGAGGGCAGATAATAATAGGACAAGAAGGAACTGCTTTAAACCAAAAGAAGAGAGATCTAGATTAGATGTCAGGAAGAAATTCTTTACTGTGAGTGTGGTTTACTGGAACAGCTTGGCCAGAGAAATTGTGGATGCCCCATCTTGGGAAGTGTTCAAGGCCAGGTTGGATGGGGCAGTCCATCTGATTGAGTGGCTGAGCAATCTGATCTAGTGGATGGCATCTGAGCCCATGGCATAGCACTTGGAACTAGATGATATCTCAAGTCCCTTCCAACCCAATCCCTCCCAACCTTAATTCTGTCACTTTGTGATATCATGCTGAATATTAACATCCTTAATCCTCCCTCCTTGTGACACTAGCTCCAAGAGCCTATGTGGTGCATTGAAATGGATGCAGAGATTTTCTTTACAGTAGACAAGACTTACCTCAATGATGAAGTTGGAAAGTGCCTCAAACTAAGCTGCTCTCCCTAAACATAGCCTAATAATCTCTTTATTAAGCAAGGAGAGTGGGAAAGAAGAATGACACCTTTGCAGGAGCCTTGACATAGCATAAATCAACCATCAAAGAATTCAAACTAAATAAGTTTTTTTCACAGTGCATTTCAGGATTTTCTTTCAGAAAAGATGCCTTCCTTACCGTTATGTGTCCAAAAAGACACATGGTGAGGACTAAATTCTGGTATCCTGGCAAAATCACTGATTTGGCACAGCTTATCCATACCCACCTAATTTTGACCAGCAGTTTCAGTTTGAAGTCCATGTTCGTATTTACCTTAAATAGGCATGTAATGTTACAAAACTGACTGCATTTTTGAGGTAAAATCAATGCGGTTTCACACATAACTAGTTCTGCAATTAAGCACTTTCAGGGCTTAGTATAAGGCAAATGTAAGCAGGAGAAAGCAAGGGATCTCTGTATCAATATCAACTGCCCTCACTCATCCTCTGTCTCTGTGTAGCAGTTTACATAGCTGAGCAGAGACAGGAGTTTGGGATTCTGGTCAGTCTCAACACACACGTGGGAGAAGCACCTTGCTGACCTTCTCACATTGCACCTGGAGCCTGGTGTGTCTCTGCTGGCTGAGGATCCAACCTTTGCTTTGTAAATCTGCTCTACCCTGCAAAAATTTGTGAAGCTGAAAGAAACCACCAACCTGATATCTCTACATGTTATTTACTACATGTTAGCAGTATAGGGAAAAAGCATCAGTGAGTTCTACTTTTCTGCTTGTTAGTTTCTCCACTGTCAGCTTGTGTCAAGGATCTCAAGTGACCGAATCTTTCAGCAGAGAGCTTTGGGCTTCATTTACCACTGACTACTGATCTAATTGCCTTCCAACCCTGGACACAGAGAAAGGGGCTTAGCACAAGGACCCAAGGGCTTAAAAAGCTGAAGATAATGATGACAGCCACGCTGGTGCAGAAACCAGGAACTCCCAGATGTCTTTAAGAGCACTAGATTTCAGTTTGACTCTGATTCCCAGACACAGCCTTCCTCAAAGATGATGCAGTTGTCTTTATCTGGACAAAGAATCTTTTCACCTTATGACAGAAATGACATCCACCTCAACGTGTCTTATTAAGGACACAGCTTCCAGCCTGAGAAGACAAGCCTTTGTGAAGGGAAGTTGTCATGCCACCATATGCAGTGCCTAGAAATCTGAATTACTGAGGATTTATTGTAGCTGAAAGGGACAAAAACTTTCATGCCACCTCATTACTTCTTGTCACCAAGTCAGCCTGGGGTTGGAGACTGAAGGAGCAGAAACTTCCCTTAGAAACCTAGAGCTGCTAATGGAATTTGCCATGTGATTCTTGTACAAGACAAGCACTTGAGGCATGAAAAATCAGAGAAAAGTTAGAAAAATTGTGAGTGCTTAGGCAATGGTTTGGTCTTAAGAGGAGTCATGATAACACCACTACTGACACCAAAGCACACCCTGACAGTGTCTCCTCCAGCACTGGGATTGTTGAGGCAGGCTCAGCTGCAGCCAGATGAGCTGTTAGCCAGTTTGTCTCTCTCCCAGTCAGTCTCTCACCCAATCTGGGCTGGACCTCGTGGCTGGAAAAAGATTTAGCCTCCCTCAGTGGCAAAGAACACTTGCAGATGTTCAGCTGGGCTCCAGCTGCCATGGGATCACTGTGGGATCATATAAACAATACACCAGAGGTGCCACAAGTGAGTCTGTTCCAGTGCTGCTACCAGAAGCAGCTGGAGAACTAAACAGGGGGACCTCCAAGCTGAAAGACAAATGGGATTGACAGGATGTCTTCAGGGAATGGAAAATGTGGTTGCTGCCCAGAGTGTTTTTAAAAGTTGACACCAGAAAAAAAAAAAATAGTATCAGGAAATTTGGGATTTGTATCAAAGCAATAACATTTTGTTATAGTATAACAATGTTCTAGTTATTTTTTAGTTATTTAGTTAGTTTTAGTTATTTTGTCTATATTTTTAATCTTTTACTTCATGGTTTGGGGAAGGGTGTACACAATGGTGTTAGTCAACAGCGATTACTAGATTTTTTTGTTTTTCCACATGCTTAAATGTTGTGAATATCTGCAAATTTCTGATTCAGATCTGTGGGAAAAAGTATGAATTTTTAGTGTGTTAAGGAAAATCCTGATTTCCAATAGAAATTGTAGTTAAATTTTTTCATCTGGAGAAACTTCCTGGGGAAGAAGACAAGGTTTGGATATTGAATAGATATCGAGAGCTGGTAAGAGCTAAAGGGCAGGAGGATGGTCTTTGAACAGCTGAAGAAAAACACTGTGGAGAAAAAAAAGAGATGTAGTCCTACAGCTGTCAGAATTTAAAGGAGAAATGGTTAGGTTGAGAAATGTTTAAAACACAGAGTAAAAATTATTGTGATGAAAAAAATAATGAAGAATTTCTGTCCTGGTGAGCCAGGCTTTCAAAGCTTTTTTGATGAGTATAGGAAGAACCTACTAGAATATGGAGAGATCCTGGAGCTTGTTTTGTCACTAAAATGAGCAAAAGGACTCTTGCATTACTGTACACAAGTTTTTTCCAAGTAATTTCCTGTGTTGACTGATCCTGCCAACACTGCACTTATGTGTCTCCAGCAGCTCTAAAACCCCTAAAGAATGCTAGAAAGACATATGGCGCAGAGTTTTAGGCACTGGGGAGTTACATCTCACAACATGGCCCTTTCTTATAGAATAATATTGGAATTCCATGTTGGCTGATCAAAGCAAGTGCTTTTCCCTGATGGATTTCAGCCCAAGGTTCACAGGAGTTTTCAAGAAAGGAGATAAAGGTTGTTCTACTCTTGCTTTTTTCCCTTGGGTAGCAGGTCATTGACATCCTTCACCTGCACTGAATCCAGATACACAAAGAGTAGAGACATAATTGTAACAAGTAAATACCTGATTTGTGTTGCAAAGAACTGCAAATTTTTACCACAAATTTTACTGCAGATCAGTGGCTGTGAAAAGTCTTGGATTATTTTCTCCCTTCAACTACTAATAAAAGGGTTGGAAGAAGATACAGGTCTAAGAGATTGGATGAAAATTTAAAATTACTGATTTTTGAAAAAATGTGACAGATATTTAAGGAATTTAGTAATGCACAAGTTTAACTGAAAGGAAGACTGACAGGCTGTTTTTTGTATGTCTGCATATATAGCATTTTATTCTTCCTTGCCTTTTTACTTGAAATTTGCATAAAGTTCTGTGTGGGATTTAGATAAAATTATTGAGACATCTTTTTTTAGCAAACTACATATTATCCACATAAAAGTCCATTCTTCTTCACTTTTGAGCTCTCTGCCGCATTTACCAGCTACGATCATGTGGTATCACCAGTTGTTTTTTATTTTTTTAAAGAATAAACTGAATTGAAAATGATCAAAATTAGCAACCACCGAGATTAGCAGAGCATTCAAAACTGAATCTTAATATTTCCTATAAGTGTCCTGGGGGGTCTTTTTTTATTTTAAATAAAAATTAAAAATTAACCAGTTTTCAAGTAGTCTGTGGTGCTAATTTTATTATGAAGGTAAGAACAATTCAACATAAGGAAGTAATGCAAGAGTTTTACTTGTGATACTTCCAGTTTGCTGACATAAATGTTGGATGAGAATTGTTCACAATGTTGTTCAAAATTCCACAGGAGAGTTTCAGTTTGTTCACAAGGCTTCTTTCTTGATAGGGAAAGCAGTGAGACAGCTCCCTGCCTGCTTGTCTGCCAGGTGAGAAGTCTCTTGGTTTTCCTTAATTCTTTAGGATTAGGTAAATCTCCCTTTCCTACAAGTGGGCTGTGAGGGAAGAGACAGACAGAAAAAGAACTGGAGAGTGAAAGAAAGGGGGAATTAAGGCACTGGAAAGGAAAACTAAAAAGACATTCTACTTTTATTCCCTGAGTGAGGGGAAAACCCCTATGTTTGCTGGCTTCTTTTGTGAAATATCAGTCTGTGAAAAATGTACATTTATTTGTTTTGGGTTTTTTGGTGTCTTTTTTTTGGTTGGCTGGCTTTTTTGGTTGTTTTTGTTTGGTGGGCTTTTTGGGGGTTTTTGTTTTCTTTTCTTTTCTTTTCTTTTTCTTTGCTTTCCATTCCAATTCCTGAGGCTTCAGCTTGAATTATAGATTACCTAGGTCTAATGATTGATAATGAGATTACCTTGGTCTAATGATTGACAGTGATGGGAAGTGAGGGAGATGAATGCTGTTGCTTTGAATGGTTTCTGTTTAATAAGTGTGATGCCATTAAATGTCTAAATAATGTGGCAGCAGTGCTCAAAGCTTTCTGTAGGTGCTTTTCGTATCAGACTGGGGTCTGAGAAAGTATAAATAAGAACACTAGAAATTATAATTGCTAGGGAAGCCTAAAAAAAAGAGTTATTTCATTTGTTTTTATAAAAAAAATTTAAAACCTGGGGAAAATATCGACTTATTTTCCATGCCATTCCACAATGCCACCGGAAGAGATGAAAGTGAGACTGGAAACTGGGAGGTCTAAGACAATGTGCAAAACTTGCTCATAGCATAAAATATTAAGAGACCTGTGGATGTTGATCCTTCTCATCCCCAGGATTGATTCAGCTGACAGTATGTCATATGCCAGCATACTGCAGGCTAAGCTGATAGAAATGGGAGTTTTCCCTTGTGAGTTTTTCTGAGGATAAATAGTTCTTATGTTTAAGAGCTGAGGTTTTGAGGACCCAAGGGAAATAGGCTTTGAAATGCTGTGACCATCATAGTGTTTGTGTTGGAAGGGACCTTTACAGATCTAGTCCAACCCTCTTTGTCATGTGCAGGTACATTTTTCTTTAAAGCATGTTGCTCAAGGACTCATTCAATTTGATCCTGAACATTTCCTGTGATGTATAGATGGCTTTTATTGCTATGACAGTAACTGTGATTCCTCTATCTAGTAGTCCTCAAACCTGATACTGGAAAACCAGCAAAATCAGAGGTTGCATATTCAGTTTGGGATTGATAATAGTTCTGTATAAACTGTAATGTCTTCTGGATAGTGATTTTTCCCCATAATAAAAATGCTTTTGAAGTTGTTACATTGACTTTTGGTAAAGTAATAATGAAGGCAAATGGTACAGATGCAAAACATACCTGGCCAGGAGAAAAGAGAAATTGTTGTGAAGCTAAGTGGGTAAGAGGAACATTTGAGTCCAGCCTTGAAGCCTTGCGTCTCTGTAAGTTCTTCAAAGCAAGTTCAAAATTTGCATTGGTGGTGAGGAAGAAAATAAAGTAAAAGGAATAACCTGTGACTGTATCACACAATTAGTATTCAGGAGATTTGGTTACTTTTTACATGCTAGTAAAAAATATGCAATTTAAGTATAGGCAAATAATTTCCCCTGGTACTAATGTCAGAATGAGACTTTAGAGAGGTGCTGAGAGTCTTAGGAAATTGCTTTTTATAAAGAATATCAATGCCACAAATGGGAGTCTCACTTTATGATATAAAGATATGATAATTGGAATTAAAGCAGAGAGCTGGAACTGGAAATTTTTTTGCACTGATAATCAGATTTAGCCAAGGAACAGATAGAAGGAATATGAAGCATTAAGAAAAAGTGCTGAGCATTAGTCACAGTAAATTCTTATGAATTCTTCCTAGATTCCACTATTGAATTAACAATTTCTGAGAGGGAACTGAAAGCTTGTTTTAGAATATAATTATTTACTAGTTTATTGTTAACAAATCAAGTAGTCCAAGGTTTCCATGATCTCTCTTCCTTACAAAGTACCTGGGGGTTCCTGCTGACCCGAGATCACTTAAATACCATCAGTGCAGGGAAATTTTATCAATGAAGTAATGAGTAAGCCAGCAGTGCCCCTGTTTCCAACGCAGAAGACAAAACAATCATGCAGATTTCTTTGCAGATAGATTATCCAATCTAACAAAACATTTCCTCTCTGAGCCTTTTCTCTTTCTGGTAATTGAGAAGAGCAATTAATCTTGTAGGTACTATTGCTGAAACCCAGAAATTGTATATTTCAAACACATTGTACTACTAAGGTTTGTCTGTCTAAAATCCCACGTGTCTTTAAAGCTTAAACAGACAATGCATTCTCTGCTCTGCTTGTTGTGCCTTTGCTTGGATTGACAGCTGCTGGTTAAAATTATGTCTTTCATTCTGCATTCCACCCTTTGAATTTAGGCTTGTGGTTTAATATAAGTGTCTAATGATATCTCAGGCAATTTTGTAAAATCTCTTGGCTTTAATTTCTTTGCTGAGAGTGAAGCTAAGCAAACATTTTCATGTGTGCTAGCTTTTTCACTTTTTCCTCAGGGGAAAAAGCAATAAGAGTAAGAGGAAAAAAGTTTAATCAATTCTTTTTCTGTTGAAAATCTTGACCCTTTGGTATATAGTCAGAAATATCAATTTCAGGGAAAAAAACCCAAAGGCATTTGACTAAACCGTGCAATTTTTAAATACAGACTTTGGGATTAAAATTGAAAGACTGTTTATATCCACGCTATTTATCAAACGCTGTACATTTTCCATTATTTTTTGAAGTAATCCAGCGTTTGAAATGCAGATGTCATGGTGCTGCAATTTTCTGTCTTAACAAGACAGAGATCTTTGGATGTAGAATTCACTAGATATATTGCACAGGTGGGGAGTCTGACATATAAAAGAGTATTGAGCCTGGGAAGAAAAAAGCAAGACTTTTCTCCATTTCAGCTCTAATTTTCCCATTCTTTGAAAATATTACTTTCAACATTTGTCATTAGCCAGCAATGACTGAAAATACTTGCTTTTTCCTACATATTTTATGGCTTTTCTACTTAGACTGCAGAAGCTCTTGATCTCTGGCCTCTGCTTCTGGTGGCCAAGTAAAGAAAAACTACAATCACTCTGCAGCTGATTGCCAGAATGGAGCATCAGGAATGATGTGTTTTGTTGGGGTGCCTGCACCAGAGAACAGATGCCTTGACTTGTGCATTTGGTTCATCTCCTGGCGCATCCCATTCTGGGGAGCACAGGATGTACCAGGGATGGGATTCCCTGACAGCCCCCATACATGAAGTGTTGATTTATGTTAATGAGAGAGAATTAGATAATAAAAATTAGCCCCTTTAAGAAATCTCATTCTTTATTTCAGAACTGGCTTGGGAAATAGGCCCATTGATCTGAACCTAAGCTTAAAAGTATCACAATCATAGAGGACACTCCATTATTTTCAGAGTCTGTCGGTTTTCTATCTATTATATCTTCTTTGCCATTAGTTTAAGATAAACGGCTAGCACAGGAAATCTTCATGGGCCAATTTTCCACATCATCTATTTTAAATTATGTAAATTGTTAATTTCTTCCCTATATTCCTATATAATGGACATGAATATGTTTTCTGGATATAATATGTCTATGTGTAATTAAATTAAGAGTAATAAAAAGGCAAAGAATTTTGTCAAATTATTTTTACATAGCATACTTTTTATTTCTAAGCCACCTGTGGTCTTGTTGCTTTTCCTTGAAATATTCCAAATTCTTTCCCTGAACAAGAGCATGATAGCACTAAATTAACACTAATTAACTAAATTAATTAATTAATTAAATTAATTTTTAATTCCAGATCTTTACAGTGGTTGGCCCAGGATAGTCTCTCTGGTGCTTGTTGTTTGTCTTCATGTTCATAACATATCTACAGTACACTTCTAATGGACGCACATTGCATCTCTGTGTCCCACTCACCATGTTACACATATATTTGTTTTCAACTCTGTCTTAAACTCATTTCTGTGTTAACAAAATCCAATTTTATACTGAAATTCATTCTTGCACTGTTTTTCCTCAGAAAATGGCCATTTTAGTAACCTCTAGTGGGTCTGAAAATTTTGAAACATGCTGCCTTAAAAATTATATTTCTGATACATACTGACATTTTATCACAAACTAGAGTCATCCAGAGTATCTGAGGATAGTAAACTAATTACCCCTTCCTTTTTCTTGCTAACATAAAAAGATTAAATTAATCACATTCAGTTACAGCTGGCATTAAGCTTCCAGACATGTTCTTTTTTAAGGGGTGAGAGAGAGAGAGAGATGAGTGACTTTTATTGAATGTTTTTTTCTGCATGGCAAAATCTTCTTTTGAAAATTAAAGGTGCTAAATTAGCAATTTTGCCTGTTTTCTCTTTACTTTCTTGTTTCCATATTCTTCATTAGAAGAATGAATTATCTTATAGTCTGGCTTTTATAACCTACTCTAAAATTAATAATTCTGTGTCCTGTGAAAATACCTTTTTTTTTTTCATTTTTGTAGTATGACATTCCTTGAGCTGTGCAGTGAAAGGGCTTTGACCTGACAGCAGATCTATCTTATAAAGAAAAAGCAAATCAAAGATATATATAAAATTACTAGTGTTTGTGATCAGAAGATAATCTCTCTGGAAAGCTTTAGGCTGACTAACACTAACTCAGGGGAAGTTGTATCAGAGCATTCAGTGGCCACAGATGAGAGAGCTCAGACACAGGGGGAAATGGGACAACATTCTGTCAGAAAGATGAACAGTTTCCTGAACCGTTTGGGAGTGATTTTTTGGTTGTTGTTTTTTGTTTCCTTGCACTGGTTTTAGACAAAATTACATTATATAGCTTTGTGGTTGCCAGGGAAGATATATTGCCTTGTCCAGAGAATTCGACTTTTAAGATCTGATATGTGCTCATAGTAATTTTTTCTCCTGTTCAGAATCCTTGTCCTACTCCACTCTTCCATACACTAAGTTTTGATAGTGTTCAGTAAGCATCATCTGTGCTTGTTTGGGCTATGTGGAGCTTATTCACAGTGGAGTGGTGCTGAACAGAATTTTTCAGAAGCAAATGACACTGGAATGATCAAGGAACGACTCTTCCATCTGGATCCAAATGTTATTATGTACAACAACTCATGAGGGTAAAGACCTTAAATTTCAGATTCCTGTAAAAATCAACTCAGAGTCCTTTTCTAATGAGACAAGACATGATTGAAATTCAACTACAGTACTTACTTTCTTGTAAATCTCACTCCAAAATGTCATGCAAACAGCTTTGTGTCCTCATGTTGTAGTTTTAATTTAGTATCTGTTCTCATGGCAAACTGTTAATTCAGATTATTCTTCCCCATTTCTTACAGCACCTTCTACTCCTCCACTAGTCTTCTAACCCTTCAAAATGAGATCTTTGCAAATTGGCAAATTCTTGGTCTCCATCCAGGAACTCCATTCCCGCAGCCAGTAAATATTTGTACCTGGAGAACATTTGGTGTTTTGATGGCATTGATATGCTGTGTGTATACTTTGCAGCAAACGACATCTGATTCCCAAAGAGCTCAAGAGGAGAGCGGGTGATGCACCCTCGGGGAGCGCTTCCGTGGAACAGAGCCAGCGTGCCGCGGCAGGGCGGCAGCGCGACCTTCCTCCTCTCCTCCTCCTCCTCCCGGAGCCCCTGGTGCCTGCTGACAGCGTGAGCGATGCCTTCTCCAGCCATCCCTTGTGACTCACTGAAAGAAATGCTGGCAGAAGCACAGCTAAGCCATCCATCACAGCTCCAAAAACATGACCTTGGCTGCTGAATAGAGGATGTGCTTAGATATAGGTTTGCAACTGCTAATGCTCCCTTGGAGACTGCAGATTATGGCTCTGCAACTAACTAATTTGCAGTATAATTGTTTATTATCCCTTCAACACCACAGTGTTCCTTCCAGTTCCTGAAATTTTATGATGATAGTTCTAATATTTGGAGTATATCTTAAAACTTTAGGCATAAAAAAATTAGAGAAAAATACCTGTTAAAATGGAGGTTGGAGGAGAACTCTTAGCCATCATGGAAATTGACTATATTCCAGGAGTGTCAGGAAGGATTAGAACTCAGAAGAAAAAAACCCTTATTTATAAGTCATTATCACATATTTTGGTAGGCATTGCTAAATGTTGTACAGATTGATTCTGGTGGAGTGCTCCATGTCACTCTGTTTGTTAAGTTTTTCTAAGCCTTCTGATGTTTACATTTTTGTGATGAACTTTCTCACTGAATTTATGTGAATTGTTAAATTAATTGTTTTGCATTCTTTTCTGGAAGAAGAGAAATTTGATAGACTGCTGGTTTGTCCAGTGTCATTGGAGAAGTGGCACTGTCATCCTCCAATCCACTGTAACTTTTGAAAACCTATAAATGTTGGAATCAGAATTAAACTTCCCCTTCTTTTTACCTTGGAGATTCCAGCATCCACATAGTTTTATTTCGTGTCCTAAAGCAACAGCTCCATATTATGGAAAACAGAGAAACTGGGAGAGTCCAATTGCAAAGATTTTACAGTCTTGTAAGTACTCAAGAACAAATTAAAAATCTGGGAATTAAAAGTCTGTTGTCTGTTTCTGTGGCTAAGCAGTTTATTGTGTTATGTGTCTTGTACTGATTAACTTTTATTCAATGGGAAGTAGAAAAACAATGGAAAACTTCAATGGAAGTTTTTTGGGTGACAATATGAGCACAGTGATTAACTTTGAAAGACTGTCTCAGCTGACTCAAAATGGCAGCTCCCACCCAACTGAAGAACTAGATTTGTCTCCCTGTTTAAAGGCACTGCAAAAATAATAGAAAAGTAACTTTTCCTTTTGGTCTCCTTTCCATTTCACAGTTATAGCCTGTGAAAGGCCCAGGATATGATGTGAATAAGCAACTAAAGTTCAGAAATTTCTCAAATTCCTTTGATGTGGATATTCGGTTGCAGTTATCTCCTGAGATATCATTTTTCTTCAGGTGTTAGCACAGCTGGAAGTATTTTAAGACCTTCTTTCTTTGTAGGAATTTTACAGCTAGAGCCACAGAATTTAGAGACAAAAGGAAAATTAAAGGGAATAGCTTGGGGAACATTATCAAGGTTCACTCCATGGAGTTTCATAGGTAAAGCTTACTTTGTTGATACGGCCTCATATACCTTTACACTCCCTTTAAAATCCTGCAAATATTACCTCAGTTACCCTGTGTTTCTTATGGACAGCTTCGAAGGTATTCTTAATGGATGCTATATTGTATCAGCACCTTCCACTAACACAGTACAGTAGTCACTGTATAATCATTGCCTTTCTGCCCCTCAACAGGGAGTCTGACCAAAATTTTGAATTCTGTAGTCCTAAGGTCAAAGGACCTCAAAAAGATCTCCTCAAAAAGGCCCCCAGTGGGTGAAATACAGGCATTTTTTTTTTTTTGAAACATCATCTTTCTTGATCCCTCCGGTTCACATGAAGAATCTCAGCTGCAGATGAAAGTGCTGTTAAAAACAATTTCAGGTAGTCCATCACTGCCTAGCCCAAGAAGGACAGTTTGAGTCTAGGGCCTAGGGGATGGTTTAGGGAACGTGATTAAAGAAGATACACTTTTGCTAAGCAATGGCAGGCAGTCTTTCCAGGATGGGGAGGCAAAGGAAACACATATATCTTTTCCCTGGGGTGTCTATACAGACCTTGACAAAGTATGGGCAGGGTCTTCAACCCTCCTTGGGTCTCAGTCATGTTTGGAGTTGCAATAAAGCAGCAAGAGAAAAGATGTGAATAACAGAACTAGCATGGAAACAGCCAGCAGCTCTTTAGGAGTCAATTTACACATTCCACAGGGGAAAAAAAAAGGTGTAAAGGTAGATTAGAAATGTCATAATTAAGAGAATTTTAAAGCAAAACCACAAATCAAACACCATTACCTAAGTATTCAAATTAAATATATTCACTAAGGCAAATAAACCTATAAGCAAGGCTAAAGGGGCATTCAGGCTCCATGACTTTGCAGAACTTATTACATTTATTGGGTTTCTATTTAGTAGCTACTAACACTGGGTCTTTTTTATCTTGCCAGAAACTTCCTTTATTCCCTCTGGCTTGATTTCAGGAAGGTTCTTCTGAAATCACTCTTTGATTTTTGCCTCTCAAGCGTGGTGGTCTTTTTACCATGAAAGAAATGTATGGTTTTTTAATGTGAGCAAGTCTGGTATTTCTGCAGAGAAGAGGAGGGTGGTGTGTCATTGAGAAGACTTGTGGGCAGTATATCTGCATGTTTAAGCACTAGTTTTTCTCCTTTCCCAGTAACATCCAGATGTTCATGGAATCATAGAACAGCCTGGATAGGAAGGGACCTTAAAGATCATCCTTTTCCAGCCCCCTGCCATAGACCAGGTTGCTGAGAGCCCCATCCAGCCTCGACTTGAACACTAATGGGACATCCACGACTTATCTGGGCAGCCTGTCCCAGTGCTTCACCACCCTCACAGAAAATAATTTCTTCCTAATATCTAATGTAAACCTACCCTCTTTCAGTTTGGACATGTCTTGTCGTATTCAGAGGGTTTGTGAGTTACTCTTCCACACATCACTGTGAAGGTCTGTATAATGCCAGAATCAGCAGTACTGGGTGTGCTTCTGATTATATCATATCTGTGTAAGTAAAGTTTAGGAATCTAATCAGCAATAATTTCTAACATCTTGGCCAATTTAACCACAGGCTTTACCATTAAAAAGTGGATTAAAAATCCTTTAACAATGTAGTCACCCAATGTAATTTTTAAACACTATTTTGTCTGCACAATGAACAAGTACGCTGTATTCATACTGGAATGATGTCAGAAAGCCTGACTATTATATTTCTTTATTTAATTTTTTTTCATTCCATTTAGTATGAACAATAAAATATTGCTTTCAGTTTTGCTTACAGTAAATTTTCTTTCTTGGTTGTTATAAATTCTCCAAATGCAGCAATGTTATTTTCCAGAGAAGAAGAATGTCAGTCTTTAAAAATTAAATCACTTCCACAGAAATTTTGCAACACATTTCCTGATAGCTTTTCCATTGATGTTAGATGTTGTAATTGCCCTTTTAGGTTTTAGGCACTTGGCACCATTGCATTAAAGTTATTTGACTACACTGCCAAGTCAGAAAGAGAGCATAGAATTATATGTTCATGAACTTGTGATTTTTCTATTTTTTTTTAACTGCAGCCCTTTTGTAATATGGAGCCTCCTAGGGACTCCATTCTCATTTTTAAACCTATTTTAAATGCCTTTATTTCCTTAGACTAAAAGTCTCTTAAAATTCTGTTTATTCTATATATGCACCTGTACTCACATATCTGCATTACTTAAATTTGTTTAAATTATTTCATGGGCTTTACAATATTTGGCAATACCCATGAGTTTTGAAAGTTGGGTGTGATTAACTCTTCTGTCTGGAGTTGAATGCATCACAAATTTATCAGTCTAGAAAGAGAAGAAAAAAACCTGCATTGTATTTTAGGGTTCAGTTTTCCCTTGACTAACATTGGCTTCTGCTGCCTTTTGGGGATCTTTCCGTTCTTTCTGTGACATTTTGTGATAGTGTCTGATGAAGACTGGCATAATTTCTGAATCAGTGAGAGTCAACTAATGCCACAGATTGTATGAATTTGTGTCATATCCATTTCCAGGTGAGTGGCATAGACCACCCCTTCCTCTGCTGTGTTTTATTGGGACAGGTATCCAACAGGAGTTCTACCAGGAGTGCAGAAGGTCAACAAGGCAGTCCATGTGTTATTTCATACACATCCTCTTTGCGGTCTGTTTTTTCACGGGGGAGTTTGACATTTATGTCAATAGTAGTAAAGTTTTCCTAAGTGAAACTGCTGTTTGATGTTGAAGGAAATAAACCTTTTTAGCGAGGTAAAATGCTATTCTGAAAACAATTTTCATCCACCCAAATGCTTTTCTTTGTTTACAACACACTTATCACCAGAGGGGTGTTCAATAGGATCTAAAGATCCTTTAGAAATTCTATATTCCAGCTTCTTTTTGTCAAACACCAGCTTTCTGAAATGCAGTATAATAATCCCTAAGGACTAGAATTTGCCACCAGCAAAAAACATCTCGCCATTTCAATTTTCAATATAGCATTTGACTGCAAATTTGGTAAAGTAAATAACACCCTTCACACATTTAATGGACTAAATGTTCACACCTTTTTCAAGAATGGTGTTTTCCTGACTTTTATGATTTTCTATTGGTCTATTCCACAATGAAAAAATAGTTTAAGTGATCTTCTTTATGGTAAAACCTCATTCCTTTCTGATTTTTATATTGGAAAAGGTTCTAAGGTTGATGTTAGCATCTATAACAAGTCTAAAAGTGTGATGGGAAATGAAGAAATTAAGCACTGGAAAGGAGACAAGCTTTCTTGACAGAGAAAAAGCTCTGATTGTGCAGCACAAGGAGGACCTATCAGTCACCACTTCTACCACAAGACTGTGAACATCTGCTGTATGTTTTTTCATATTTATTTATTAATTCTGACTTGGCCTTGTTAGGTTTCCACTGACTAGATTTATGAACCTTGTCTTTTCTATCAAATTAAGATAAAGATACATGTTTAACAAAGATACATGTAGGGAGTCAAGTGTGGAGGAGATTAGGGATTTTCTTGGATTTCTCTTTAAACAGGAAGTATTTGGAGAGCAGTATATTTTCTTTCTATAGGTGATGATCAACAGGCAGTAAGATCAAATTCACTCTAATGAAAGCCTTCTACTTCAGTACTCAATTTATTCAAAATGAAATAGGTATAATAATAGAATATTCCTTATATCCCATCATAGTAATTCTATTTAGGTATTTAGCTTAGCACTAACTTGCCTACAATGGGTGATATTTGCCTACAGTGGGGGATGTAGTGTTTAATTGGCTGCTTCTGTAATCAGTATAAAGAATCCTACTGGCTTCAGCAGTGAGAGGCAGCCAGAGTTACCATCTCTAGCTGGAAGTCAATGAGATAAAGTTGCCAAGGCCTCGGGGGCACTGCCACAGGAGTGCCCACTCCCTGGTCCTGGGCTGCCCCATGGCTGCCCCCAAGCTGCCCTGCTCCCTCCTTGTCATCTGGAATCCCCCCAGCTCCCCCAGCTCCAGGGAGCCACTGGCCCACACGGTGCTCTTACCCATCCAAAGTAAAGTTATGCTCTGTGGTGACAGAAAAAATAAAAATAGCAATGAAAGAAAAGGAAGATGACTCCATAGAAATGTACTGCTCTATGAAGAGTATTTCCAAAATGAAATGCTTTTGAGTAGCTTTTTGCACCTGACCCTTTCAAAAAATCTGCAAAATAATGCCTTTGTTTTGCGGTAATTTTTGAAATGTTTTGTTCCCTGTATAACATTAATTTTCTTTCAAAATGTCCATTGTTTTAACAAGTGATATAACTACAAGTGGTAAATTAGAACAAGAGCTCATTCACTGACATTTCACTAGCTTACCAGTTGGACTGTATATTAACTTTTTACAAAAATGGAGGGGAATCATCCACAAATATTTGTATGCAATACATGAATATTAGTGAAAAATGCATTTAGTTCTTTGTCAAACCACTGTAATCATGCTGATAAAATGTGATTTTTTTCACCCAACAGTTTTGAAAAAGTGTCTCTTTTTTTGAAAAATGTTAGAAAAGCCTCACAAAGTGATCATGAAGGGATTTACAGTGAGTACGTAAGGAGATATTCACAAAACCTGTATTCAACCTATGTTGCACAACTTAATTTTGTTAGATGCTTCTTCTGGCGAGGTGGTAGGTAATGCCAAAAGTAACCCAGGTCTGTAGGATGAATCTGTCTGCTGTGTGCTCTGACTGCAGTGTCCCAAATCCATCTCCATGTTAAATGGCCCTGCTCAGGCTGTCTGTTCAGAGATGAGAAATGGTTCCTTGGCCAGCTGCAAGCCCTATCAGCTAATATCTCACAAACCACTGAGTGTGTTTGGTGGGTTACATCCTGCCTGTGTAATGAGTCAGGATGGAGTCTGAGTGCAGGTCAAGATCTACCTGCAGAAGATAATTGCAGCTTATATAAGTACTGGCTAGCTGGCATGACAGTAAACTTCAATACCTATATTATTTCCTATAACTGCAATAAACACCTCCATAAAATCGTTTGTCCAATGACTTCAGACTGCCAAATCAATAAGGCAGCAGGAAAAAGCTGAGTTAATTAACCTGATAAATAGCTTGGCAACCTCTATTTCTAATGACCACTCCTAATTTAATAAACTGTAATCACTGAGAGACAGTGTGATAAAGCATGAAAGGAGAACATTGTAGATCCACTTATCTGGTAATTTTAGCCAATATGAAAATGTGCAAGTAATCAAGCTACAGTGTTTCAATCTAGATGGCTTTTCTGGGGTTTGTTATTCAGAAGCATAACTACAGGCACTGTTTCTGTTCCTTGGGAGACAAAAAAAAATAACCCTGAATGCTTCCTACTCTGAGGTGTTTGTGTATAGGATATGAAACACCTGTAGGATTAGACAGTTTCTGCTTGTTTACATCTATAAAGCAAAGCTGGACATCCATAACCAGATTTTAGAAACTACCAAAAGAAAAACACATTTGAGATTTTCTTTAAATGTTCTGGAGTCAGGAACTTGACATCTTGAGCAATTTTCTGTTGAAATTGTGAAAGAAGAGTTCACGTTCCACAAAGATTAATAAGAATTTGTATCTTCTCTGTGTGACACGTTTAAGTTAAGGGGTACAGGATTGCTTTCCCATTCCAAGCTGTTGGTCCTTGAAACACCTGGCTCCATGCTTGAGATCAAGTTCCCATCATTTGCCTTCATGCATTCTTTTCCACAAAAAGAAAGTTGTTAATGTGTTTTAAGGGCAGTTTTTTGCTCCAGGAGACCACTGGCTGATATTCTAGTGTCCTGATAGGGTGCACACCAGCTGCTGAATTTAAATTCAGCCACAGGTAACCTCACAAATGTCTATTTCCAATGCACCTGTCCTATCTGGACCCTAGTTACATCATTCTGAGCATGAAAATATCACAGAAGTGGCAGGGTTTTTTTCTTTTTCCCTGTATCTTCCTTAGTGGAACAATTTACAGTGGAAAAAATGTAGCAATATCAGTGCCAGAATAAGACATTTTGAACATAACTGATGTTATAAACAGAGTAGTGGTGAAAGTACATGCTATCAATGAACCAAAACTGGTAGTACCTTCTTGCCAGGTAGTAAGGAAGGGGAATTCATGAGAGTATGAACGGGTCATGGTAAATTTAAGGAACAAAGTTTAAAAAAAGTGCAACTGTCCATAAAACTTCAGGATAAGTAGCTGTCAGTCTCTTTAGGAGAGTTTGTCCAAACAAATCAGCAAAGATTTCGCTTTAAGACCAACTTAATTAATGCAGAAAAATTTTAGAAAACTTTTCCCTATTGAAAGAGCCTTTTTGTTGTCCCTGTGTGACTGAGAAGGTCTATGAGTAGCACTGAGACTGCAAAATCTCTGGTGCAAATGAAGTGGCCCACTGTTAAACATGACTATTAAATTATTTTCTTGGGAGTTGTTTTAGATTCATGTGGAATAGATTAAAAGTCTGTTTCAAATCCCACAAGATTTCCCATGGAGTATAATTATACATGAAACAGAATAAGAAATGCACTCCAACAATTACTTTAATTAGATGGTAGTTACTGAAGCTGTCAGTGTGCCTAGTCCTACAAAGAACTTAGAAGGAAAAGTTAGGTAATGGAATTGTTGATAAATGTTTGCACTTCAGAGGAATTAATTATCTGTGTAAATAAATAATGGGCTGGAAAACTGCAATCAGCTGATGGGATCCTGTCCTTCATCGTCACTGACGGCATAACACCTATCTCAAAGAGCAATTTGCTGCCTTAATAAAGCAGCCCTCAAGGGCCTGCACTGCTCCCTCTGAGCAGCACAGCCTTCTGCAGTTTTATGGGGTCTGAAACTCGTAATAAGTCTGAGTTCTAGTGGCATTATGAACTTGGCATCGGTGACACTTGAGATCTCTTTTTTTTTTTGTCTGCTAGAAATTTTGTCAACAAAATGAGTTTGACTACTTCTGAATGCAATAGAAGAGGTAAAGATATTAACTTTCTTTGACCAGTCAGCATTGGTTCTACCATAGACACACTGCAGAGCGTCTGCTATTTCTCTGAAGCATCTGCTGGAAGAGGAGGTCAGGTGCAAGGGGCCAATTTAGTTCTGGACAGGAAGTTTTTATGTTCCTACATAAGCCTACATGTATTGTTACAGTGGTACACAAAGAAGATCATAAAACAAGAGGTCAGAGCTGTGTAGCTGAGGGCTTTCAGAAACACTGTAGCTCTTCAGAACTGAATATGTGTTTTCCTGAACTGAATATAGGTTTTGCCTCCAGTCCAAGTTTTAAATTCATTTTAGGTCAAAAAAGTATTGAAATTATCTTAGTTGATGATACAGTTTGATCTGTTTTGTGTGTGTGCTCCAATGGTGCCTTTGTGGCACTTTAATGGACAGTCCTGGCTGAGAGGAGTGGCCAGAATCTTGCTGAACCATAAGGGTTTTCATCATTGTTCCCTAATAAAGACAATCAAAAGGTTGTTCTTTCATCACCAGAAATGAAGCACACTGAAGGTAGAGGATGGGAGCAGTGCTGCTGTCCCTGCTCCTGTAGACCTGCCCATAAACTGTACTGTGGCATCTTTTCTCCCTTGTGCTAGGTGAGGACTAGCAATGGAGACAGAAACTGTGCTTTTGATGGGGATAATGTATTGATTTCTGGCTCTAGCAAGGGCAGATGAAGATATTTGAATGTGCTCACTTCACTTTCCAGGTTGTTATATATTGGAATATGAATCCCAATATTACCAGTTATATTGTGCCTGGGCCAGTCTGACCCTCGCTGCTGGGCCAAAGGCAGCAACTGTGGTGTAATCACCCCAGAGATACCTTGGCTTGCTGGAGATTGCAGCAGGGCACTGAACAAGTCCAGGCTTGTTAGGAACTCGTTTACCTCAGGAGGAGAGCTTCAGGCGATGGTGAAGAGAAAAGGAAATGGATTCTGCTGGAGGGTTTAATCCAGAGGTTTATTCCATGGTTACAGAGGTATGAATGTAGGCAACTGCTCCAACAGAATACTGACTGCGTGGCCTGATCACCTTTTTAAGCTCAGGGACAGGGGAGGGGGAGGGAACAGGTAAGCTACCCAACCAGGTGAGAGGGGCAGGGTCTCAGGGGGGGATGACACCTAGACAGGCCAATGACCCCTGGGCCTGAGGGGCATCCTTTGAACTTGACCAACCACAGGACGCCTTGCTGGAATGTTAAACCTGATTGACAGCCCAGCAGGGGGCGAGGGGGGAAGGGGAAGAGAGATATTGGCACACCTGGGCAAGGAAGTTTACAACACACTGCAACAGTTATATATTATCATCTTGCCACATTCCTATAAACACCCCAATGCCATACTTCAGATCTATCTATCTAGACATAGATACAGATAGTACAAGCTTTATGTTTGCCTGCTGTGGATCCAGCTGTTGTTCACTTGAAGCCCAACAAATAGTGCACTATAAGCTTCAGGAGGGAATTGTCAGGAGATGATTCTCAGGCATGACAACACTTCAGAGGATTTTAGCTGTGAAATCCAAGTTACTAGTGTTGAGTTTGTACAAAAACAGAGGAGGGAAGCGTACCATAAGAGCAAGTGTTCCTTGGAGAATACATTTGATTCTCAGTTGTATGCCTTTTGGAGAGATACGTGGTTGAGGAATTGCTCTTGACAGAGACAATAAAGCAATTCCCAGTTCTCTGGACAAATACGTGAGATTCAATTCCAGAGATTGAAGAATCTTACTATTTGCCTCTCAACTGATTTAATTATTGTTCACAGTTTTAATGAAAAAGAAATACCAGAGTAAAACCAAAACTCTCACTGCTTGCTTAATTGCACATTACATCTTCATAGACAAGAAAATCTGGATCTCTTCAGGGAGGTTTTAAGGCATGTAGAAGTGTATGGTTAAAGAGAAGGAAATGTACTGGCCCCCTGAGCAAATGATGAACAACTGAGTATGGCTCACAGATTTCTTTTCCACCTATCTCTTTCTTCCTCCCACACCATCCTGATCAGGGACTTGATTTAGGCAATAAGTATATGCACACTATTTTTTCCTCAAGAGTTTTAGTTCGCAACATTAACAGTGTTCTCCTCCATGATAACATAATGGGAATTTCAGAAGTGGGATTTAAGAATGGTAGTTAGGCCCCTGATATAAATTAGAGATTTTTAAGGATATTTTGACGTCTAAGTGGATTCAAAAGTGATATTAAAGTTTCACAGATAGTTCTTTGCATCTGTGGGGCAGAAGGTACACACTGCACTGAGGCGCTATCCTTGAAGTCTATTATCTTGGAAGGGACATGACTGGAAGGGCTCCAGGGCTCCAGCTGACTGCTGGGCTCTGAACTCCTGCTCTGAGTACTTAGCCAGCATGTCATGAGCCAATGCCTATTCTTGCCTTAAATTCCACATGCACTTCTACGTAGTCGTTTTTCAACATTTTTTTCTCTCTTTCTATAAACTTTCTCACAGCTGTCTTGGGTGCAAAAGATTTGCCAGAAGATTGAGGTGATTGTCTTCATATTCCAGTGCATTGTCATAGCTGGTCATTTGAGATCTAGGCATGAAATATAGTATCCATCGCACAAACCCCAGTGCAGCCATCTGAACACTTCTAGCTTCACTGTGTCACCAGGGGTCAATCACCTGAGAAAATGGGACTGCAGGGTTCACTGTGAAGCCTCCCCACTTCTATGTACTACTGCCCACACAGAATTTATGGAAGTCAGAATGCAGAGCAGAAGGAGAAGAGAAAAGAAAGTATGGGCTCAGAACAACCTTCTCTTGCCATAGTGATACCAACATCTGCCACGATGGGGAACTGGGGACAGAAATTGCTTGGATCTGATCCCCAGGCTTCTACCTCTCTACCACCCCTAAAGGAGTTGCAGGGACTCTGATATCAAGAGGCTATTTCTGATATCTTGGCACTTTGCCATGCAGCCTTGGTAGAAGCCCTTGTACCAAACTCTGGATGTACTAATGACCTGATGTTCCACAGGCATGGCTTCACAGGAGCCAGGTAAGAGCAATGGGTGTTAGGCAAGTTGAAAATATGCATTCATAAATATTAGACAAAGCTAAGAAGGAAATCTCTGTTTAGGGAAAAACCTTTTGTCTTGTGTTGCTGAAAAGCGTGTGTTGAGATTAGCAGGAATTGGTGAATGGATAGAATGAATTGCCCAAATTGGATGAATGGATAGGACAGAGCAGGCTTCACTTCCAGCCAGATGTCCCAGTAAGTTCTTTATCTCTGCTCACTCTGTTGCTCCAGAGCCATTTAACTCCACTCTCCTGCAGGGCGCTTCCTGCTGTGGGAAGTAGCTTCAGTGAACTGCAATGAGACTGGATAGTTAATATCCTTGTTTTTTTGCAAGACAGGTGGGATTTTTCTGACCATTGGATGGAGTCTGAGGGAGGGCAAAGGTTACTCCAATTACTTGGAAGCCCTGCGTTGCCCACAGATACTTTATTTCTTCTGAAGGTCTTTACATTTTTAAGTTTGGGTGGATTGTTTTTACTTGTGTCCCACTGAGCAATAACTAAATAATCCTTGGTGATTAGTGGAGATGTTCAAATAGACCCAACTCTGGTATTCATGAATTATTCAGCATACAAGTTCAGGCAAGAGCTCTAAATCTTGCTTTTTTCATTTGTAGTTAGTGTCTTTTTACAGGTTGGAAGGGGAGGAATGCTTCCTTTGCATTCCCCAGCCTTTTGAGAAACTGTTTTCTTCTTTACTATGCAATCTCTGCTTTTTATTTCTACCTCTTATCTTTCACTTCAGAGCCATTCAATAGGTGCAATATGCCTACCCCTGCTTCTAAAACTCAGTCAGCTTCAAAGACAGGACAATAGGTTGAAGAAGAAACCAAAAGTTTACTATTTGGAGTAGACTGGCAAGGGAGAAGTTGCTTCAGTTAGCACAGCCAGAAGTCAGCAAATTCTGAAGGCAAGATGGAATACCACCATGAACAAGTTGTGAAATGTGCAAACACAGCTAGGCACAGAGAGAACCTTACCACTTAGAAGTAACCTTCCCACAACAGAGCTTTTACCACTGCTGAAAGCTTAGGGCAAGTGTAGAGGATAGGCAGACTTGGATCAAAGGAGTCAGGAGCATAAGCACTGAAAACCCCATCTCTATGTGAGCTTTATCAGCTGCTGAGGACCTAGTGCAGGATTGTCCGAGTGTTCCATCTGTTCTGAATTGTACATTTTAATGGTTTAGGAATGGCATTCCCCAATTTAGTACACCCATTAAAAGGCCACTAATACAAGGCACAAAAGACACAGATTACAGTTTGGGATAAGAACAATTTACTGGAGACAGCAATGAGATAACAAAACCAACAGTAGCAGCAACAATATTAATGGCAAAAGTACACAAAAGAGGGGATGACTCACATGTAAAAATGCTCACCACAGATCCTGGATGACAATGAAGAAATCTGATGGTTTTTCTCCTCCCACCATGCTTTTTTTGGACTGTAAGCTGCATCCTTTTTCTTGGGAGCCAGAGAGTCCCTTACCCAGTCCTGACAATGATGTCTGTGTTCTAGAAAAGCTTCCTAGACATGCTCACACGACTCCAGGCTCTGCCTTAGCATGGCTCACTGCAAAAAAATTGACTCTGTCCTGGATGGAACAAGGACACGCATCATAAGAGCTGCATGAGTCATGGGCTGTCAGAGAGAAGCAGAGTTTCATGTGCAGTGTCCATGGCGGAAGGGAAATGCCATTGTCTCTTTCTTGTCATCTGAGAGTAATATCTAGAGTTATGGCCAGACATAGTATCATAACCAGAGCTGTGCTCTGGTTTTGAGCATACAAGGGAGATGTTGAAGATGGACATGTCTATTGGTCAGCTGAATGAAAAACTTTTTCTTAACTTTTTCTCAACTTTTTCCTATGTTTGGGAGGGTGGATCTAAATATGAGTATAAGCTCTGAAAGCTCTGTTGCCTAACAGCTTTTTCAAGAAAACTCTTGAATTCTTAGTTTCTAGGAGTTCATCCCCTTCTCTAAGTAAAACGGGATTTTTTTTTTTTTTTTTTTGCCTAAGAAGTACACAGCATTATGAGTACCCTTGAAACCCTCAGTATGTTTTCTGGCTGCAGAAATCTTTTCAACAGTTCTTCCTAGAATAAAGTGGCCTTTCTGTCTCCTTCCTTCCCTGCTTTTTAAAATTTTTTTATCATTACTTAATAGCAGTATGTATGAATCAAAGTTTTTCAAAGAGGTGCTTTAATTAAGAATAAAGCAGTTTCCTAAACCAGATGTAGCATTATTTGAAAACCAATTTTATATACAATACTATAGTGTAGGTCCCCATGTCAACATCTTAAATGAGCTGCTCCTATCCCTTTCTTCCCAAGGATGACCAAACAGCCATGAGGTCCAGTGAGCTTCCTGCTGTGCCACAACCTTTGATGCTGGGCATTGGGGAAGGATCTTCCACCTTGCTGGGTGCTTTTGGAAAGTGAGACCTGGATTAATGTGTAAACCAGCTAATTACCAAGGTACTGTGCATTACATGATCTTCAAAATATGTAGATATAGGATCGTAAGTTTTCCTACTCTCTCCCTCAGTAGTCAACCAATTCCAGCTTGAATTTCAGGCAGTTTCTGCCTTGTAGAAAATAAGATGGAAAAGGGAAGTTAATTGATCCTCCCTCTGAGTGCTCCATTTAGCTGGTCCCTCTGAGTGCTGGACCAGCTAAACTGCTGGAGGCTCTGTATTTGCCAAGGCAATCTGCATCAGTGACTTGGCTAACCTGGGTTTCATAGATTAGCTGGGAAATGGTGTTACTCCACCTCCTCCTCTGGATACCCTTGGATTTGTGTCAGCCCTCTCCTTTCTCACCTATTTGGAAACTCCTGTCTAGAAGGAAATAGGGTGCCTGTGACTATTGTATTTGCGGGGTGCCCCGATGAAGGAAGGAATGATGAATCTGACTCCAGGTTCTCAGAAGGCTAATTTATTATTTTATTATACTATATTATATAAAAGAATACTAAACTAAACTATTCTAAAGAATACAGAAAGGAGGCTTACAGAAGGCTAAAAAGATAATGAAAACTCATGACTTTCTCCAGAGTCTCAACACAGCTTGACCCTGACTGGCCAAAGAGTGAAAACAACTCGCAGCAGAAACCAATGAAACAATCATCTGTTGGTAAACAATTGCCAAACACAAGCCAAAGGAGCAAAACACAGGAGAAGCAAATGAGATAATTATTGTTTTCTTTTTTCTCTGAGCCTTCTTAGCTTCCCAGGAGAAAAATCCTGGGTGAAGGGATTTTTCAGAAAATGTGAATGTGACATATGACAACAGAGGGGAGACGTGCAGAAAAACACGAATATTGGGATATGTAAATGGTTGTCTTTCTTGAGATGTAGCTGATAGTCTAAGGGAATAAAGATTATATTAATGGAACTCTCTGTTTTCCTGGGGTTTGTTTCAGCTTTGTTTGTTTTTTTGTTTTGTGTTTTTGCTTCTTTTCATCTTTCCTGGCTTGCCCATTCTGCAGAGCCCACTCCGCATTTTTTTCTGAGTAGAAATGAAAGTGAATGAAAGGAAGTCATGACATGATGTATTTACAACATCACTGTTAAATGCCAGGCAAGCATACAACAGATCGAGTGCTTGTAGCAGATGCATTCACTTGAACTGCATCTTCCTGTCACCACAGCTATCAGAGCTTTGTGATATGGAAATGTGAGGAAAACAGCCAAAGAAAAAGGAACTTAGGGATTCACTAGAGTGATTTAAATGTTGATAGAGATAGAACTGGTTTTGTGTTTATGTAAGTCCCCAGAGTAAATAGAGATGTTACTCAATTCTACCATATTCCTTGCATGAATAACATTTGTCTCTTTGTTAATAAGTCTGACATTAAATTGTGTGCTCTTTCTTTCTTTTTCTCTTTATTCTTCGGAACTAATAATACAGCCCCTAGAAGTTCATTAATGCTGGCATGTCTCTTTGCTTCACTTTTGTAATGCATGAGAGCACAAGCTTTAAATAAAATCTTTGTGAAGCACTTGCACTTGTCTGAAGATAAAAAGCATGTTCCTACATTTGCATTACAAAGAAGCCCATATAAGCATCTTCTTTTCCTGGCACACTCCTTCCTCTGGGCTTGTATCTGATGGAAAAGGCCATTTCTAGCTAATCATTCTGAAAGCCTGTCATTTGTGTCTGTAATGAGGGGAAAGAGTTTTTAGTGTTGACTTTCAGTGGGCATTAGGCAGTGGTATTTGTTGCAATTCTACGAGATAGTGCAGTACACAGAAACACTACCAGGACCTCTAAATTCTCTGTGCACAGAGAATTTCTGTTCTAGTGGGTGACAATTAACCACTCAGGATTCCTAAGAGGGAAAAAACATGCCTCAGAAAGGGATTTTGCGTAAGCTGTTTCTAATGCCAAAGTGTGTTTCCAATCATGTTAGTCAAAAATTGGGGTCGTCCTCTGTAAGACAGAGGAGTGACTTCGGGTCACCCAGGGGAAACTGGTCACCTGGATGTGATGCTGGGTAGCCTAAGGCAGGTGATCCTGCTTGAGCAGGAGGCCAGACAAGATAAGCTCCAGAAATCCCTTCCAACCTTAGGTGCTCTGTGAAACATATCAGAGTTGTCTGGAACAATTCATGTTCTTGACTGCAGGCATTCAGTGACCTTTCAAATTCCATGTGTTAGGAAGTCTGGGATCCAGCTGTTCATTTCCTAAAAGCAGAAGTTTTTCCTTTGATCCCGGGTCAAATCTTTCTGTTGTGCCAACAAATGAATACTTTTATAGTCTAAAATGGGACTGTAATACCTTGTAAAGATCAGAAAATCAGGCAGTCTTGTGCTAGTACACACACCAGTATCACACCAAACCTCTGAGAACAACTTGTGCTGGAGGATGGTGTCTATAGCCTTGGGAGTAATTAAAACTTGCAAGGTGACTTTAGTCCTTCAGAAAAGAGCTATTGTGATGAGAAGGATCTTGACTTGCAGCCTTTGGAAAGGAGCAGATGAGAAGACTAAATTTGGGTGGGAGGAGGGAAGAAAAGCATCCTAGAGCTTACCTGTCCAGCACAGTATAACGTACACTGGTGTAAATGAAGAGCAACCACCTGGCATATCCTATATTGGAGATACCCCTTGGAATACTGAAGCTGCCCTCATCTACCTGTACTCTTAAAGGCACTGCCAAGAGGATCAGCTGTGCTTTGAGATACGTGATTTTCAGGATTAAGAGAGATTTTGATCTCCACACAACAGAGGAACACAGCTTAGCTGAGAGAAGGGCTGTCAAGGTCATAGCATTTCCCAAGATTGCAGCACAATCCAGCTGTGTTTGTTTTAGATCATTCAATTTATCAAAACAGCAGTCACCTAATTTAGTCCTCCTGGCTGTAGAAAACCCTGCAGTGCCCAGAGGCTGCAACCAGCAGTAGTAAAAAAGCTCCCTGAATGCATCATTCAAGGTGTGCAGCCAGCTAGTCCTTGAAAGGTGCCCATGTGTAGTACCATGGCATAGCTCATGCTTTTCATATTTAATCATTTCATTACTAATTGAAATGGTCATTACTACAGTGTGAAGGGAGAAGCTGATTATTAAAGGTTAATGTCATTGCTGCTTACACCGTGCCTTGAATTGTTACAGTTTTTTCCTAGGTATTTAATTGTACTGATAAGTAACAATACAATTACATTTAATAACATAAGTGTAACTGTGCTTATTTGTCCCTCTGTGAGACCAGTGACTATCTGCAACAAAGAGAGGGAGAGAGACAGATAAATTAAATCCACAGTGGTTTTTCTGTTTTTCATGCTCATCTACTTTCTGCTTCTCCCATGCTGGGTCAACCTAGAGGTGAAGCTCCAAGGACGCATGGACATGATGAAAAGCCCATGATGTATTTGTGGGTCAAAAATACCATTTACGTGTCCTGACAGCCTTTCTTAGGGATTGGAAAAATTCCTTTCGTATATTTTCCCCAACTCTATCAACTATAGAGTGAATTTCAGTCAGGATTTCAAAACACTTGAATCTCATGAAAACTTAGGGAATCAATGACAAACCAGGTGGCTGCTGTACTTTTTCTTCCTTGACAAGATTAACTGTACTGAACTGACACAAAGTAAAATGTCACCAGTAAATGCACTCCTTGTTCTCTGTTCTCTCTGGCTGTGGACGGCACTCTGTGCTTGGTGAGGCCTGGGCCAAAAAACCTAGTTGATTGGCAGCTGGTCACTCTTAGGCATAGCTGAGGTCTAGATTAAAGATGGAATTTGTGTTTGTCATTACCCCGGATTCAAGTATTCCGGGGTATTCCTGGCTGCTTGTAATGCAGCCAGGTCACAGATGGCAGACAGAAAAACTGTTTTCAGCACCACCTTGCTCCTAAGGCCCAAAGCAATGCCACGGGATCTGTGCTGTAAAAACAAGCCAGGCTGTCTCCTGACAAGAGAGGAGATATGCTATGTGTAACCCTGATATCTCACCAGGAGGTATTTTGAGAATTTTGCAGATCATAGCGAAACACAGACCTCATAATATCAATTACATGTATGTGGAGAGAATGGCAGGCTCCTACCTAAATGACCCAAAATTTCATATCTAGACATAGGTACTCCGCAGTGCAAACACTAAAAGCATACTAAAATTTGAGGTGGGTAACACAAAAAAAAGCCATGTTAGTATGTGTGTGTATGCTCAGGATGTATTTTTTTGAGTGCGGAATCAGAACTACACAGGAAGGTCCCAGAGATATCATATTATTACAACTGGAGCAGTGTTGGGAGTTAAATGACTAGAAAATAGTTTTGGACACATAATAGCAAACATTACACCACAGCTGGCCAAAGAACAGTTAACAAGATTTTGATTGAATATTTATGCTAATAATTTGTACCTAGAAGAGTGAATACGTATGAATAGAGATCACAGATTGTGATTTTCACTGGTTTTGTGTGCTAAAATATAAAGATTCTGTACAGAATATGGAGTAAAGAATTGAGACACATATAAGACCTGAGCAGTAGTCATAGAAGCTGATGGAAATACCTTAATGATTTATGCAGAACTGTGAATCAATTGTATTGCATGAAGCCACTTTCCATGTAGGAAGCTCCTCTTAGGACAAAAAAACTGAAAGAAGTCTTGGAGAACAAGAGCAGTTTACATACAGTGGAATTGTACATACAGCAGTCTCCAAGCAAACCCTTGGAAAGTTTGTGGAGAATGATTTAAGTTCCAGAAGATTGGAAGTGGGCAAAGATAGATCCTTCTTTTAAAAGGCTGGGAAGAATGACTGGGGTATTTAAGTTTTAATGCCTGGAGAAATACTGGAACATCAATTTATTGGCAAACCTTTGAGGGTTGAGAAATATCCAGCAAGACTTTGTCATGAGGAAGTCATATAAAACTACCCTGTGTGACAAATAGCAGGGCTTTTGCAGAGAGGTAGATACTGTATATCTGCAGGTTATTGACACTGTCTTTGACAGTGATCACATAAACAAGGTTAGGGAAAACAGCTGCACCAGTGGGAGTAATAATTAATGGGTCACAAGTAAACTGAAAAGATGCTATCAAGAGGTTTTTTATGTCTGATATTTTCCAGTGTTTTCATGAACTGATAGGACAATGAAAAAGACAACCCTGTTACATCATTTGTGTTTAACTTCTGTCTAGGCAGGAGATGTGGTGGAAGCACACTGAAATATGGATTTAAAATTAAGAAAAAATTGTGGTAATTTGCATTAATGAATCAAAATAAATAGGTTAGTCCTCAATAAGGACAAGGAAGAGGTAAATTCATCAGTAAGAAATACCAGCTGCACAGAAGTGGACTGAGGAATAACTGATGTTGAGGCAAGGGGAGTGGCAAACTGAAAGTAATCTGGCATAGTTTGCTGAGGTGAAAGTAGCATATTCAATATAAGGATGTATAATCATAAATGACATCCACAAAATGGTCAAAGTAATTCTCCCACTATCCTCAGTTCTAGTCTGGACTACACTGCGTTCACTTTTGTGAACCAGAAAATAGTTCACTTTTGTCCATATTGTTTTAGGGGAGATGTGTGTCTGAAGAAGATCTAGAGGGGAATAATAGTCATCTGCGAGTCAGGATCTTGGAGGAGAGGTTGTAAACATTGAATTAATTAGACCAGGATGGGTCAGCCTCTGTCTGGGCTCATACATATATTTTAATCTTGATTTGGGGAAGAATAAGACTTCTTGACTGGCTTCTGTATTTTCTGTGATCTTAAATCTGTGACAGATTGATTTTATGTAGGATTTGGATATCATAGTTGGATATGACCATATATGTGTGTCTGTGTGTCTTTTGTGACATGGGAGAATCTTCATACTACTACAAAAAAATCATCATTAAGACTTCCATCCATTTTACTATTTCATTTCTTTAACGTTTCTTACAGCAACACAAACATGTACAGAAACAAATAATAAACAAAAAGAAAATAAGAGAAGGAAGGTAGGAAATCTCTTCCCTTTCTTCTGAGAACCCTTAAGTTCATGCAATAAACAGCAGAAAAGTTGCATTTTGACTAACTTGTTATGGTGAAAAATAATCTTTCATCAAAAATGACCAATCTTGGTCTGCATTTGCAGGTAGAGGATGGAATGAACCCTAACAATTAATGTGTTCCATGACTGTAGACAATAATTAAGAAGAAAATTAACAAAAACCCTGCAAGCCAAATTACAGGAGACTGATTGATTGCAGATTTCTTTCCAGGGGATTTTAATTTTTTGATTCCTGCTGAGAGAGCTGAGGAATCATGAAAGGCTAGCTGTGTTGAATTCTTCTTTTAGCTGACTGAGTTGCAAAAAGGTCAAGAATGCAGACTGTGTGACAATTTTGAAATAATTTCTTTATGAGGTTGGCCTTCCTGGACTTATTCCAGGGAGCCCTGTGGCTTTTCATGATCAGCAGAGAGAGGGGAGAAAGATCTCCAGGCTGAACTAGAGTGAGCAGATGCCCTCCCTCTGGTGTTTAATTTAATTAATTGATGTTTGTTGAAATAAAGCCAATTAACCTGGCTTATCTCTTTATCAATCATGCTTCTGCTTCCATTATTCAGTTGGAGAAATGGCATGATGTATTTTATGGCAGACAGCAGGAGCAATTAAACCCAACCTGTGCTGCTTTGCCTGCAGCAAGCATTTCAAGGGAAGGGGAAACACAGATGTTGTGGTGCAGGATAAAGCCATCAGGCTTTTTACTTTAACTATTATCTGGTTCTGAATCCCTGTAATGCAATGCTTTTTCATTCAAGAATGAGGACTAGTGAGGGTACCATACAGTTAACAGTTCTTGCTTAGGGCCACAGTGAGCTAACCCTGATTTGTGGACTCCTTGGTCTCAGACACCAAGACAGAAGAAAGCAGACCATAATCCAGTGACAGGGGCTGTCAAAGATGATGTGCTCTGAAATCAGCTGCACTACCCATCTGCAACCAGCAAAGAATTGTTTGGTCATGTATATCGTAAACAATTGCAAAAGAAGTCCACACTGCTGATCATGAAACCTATGAAAGTATAAGATACTCCACTTTTATTTTCCATTACTTATATCCTACAGGACTTTTTTTATTCTGTGCCTCATTTAGACACTGATGAATATAGAGATGGTGAAAATATTTCCATTATTTAGAAGGACAATCTGGAATATTTAAATCTAGTTTCACCTTAATTTAACATTATTGTGGCTACTTAGGTGTCTTATGCTTCTCTTCCTGGGACAGTACTGGGACTGTAGCAGGTAATCACTCCCTCACTCCCCTTACCCCCAAACTGGGAAGGAGAATCAGAAAGAAAAGATAGACCTCATGGGCTGAGATGAGAATGACTTAATACCTGAAAGTAATAATAATAAAAGTGGTAATAGCAGTAACAAAACAATAACAATAATGAGAGAGTGAATAACAAAACCCAAGAGAACAAAGTGATGGACAGTGCAACTGCTCACCACCCAGTGACCAATACCCAGCCCATACCCAAACCATGACCAGCTCCCTTCTTAGCCACTGCCTAGTTATTGGGCATGGCATTCTATGGTACGGAATATCCCTTGGCCATTGTATGATTCTGTGAGAGATCTGAAGGAGAGGTGGGAAGAGGGACACACCACTTTCTTTCCTGTATTTAAAGCAATTTTCACTCTCCTGAGATGAAACCTTCTGTATTTAGGATCTATTTTCTGTGGATTTAGGATGCATTTTGGAGACTTTATACTTACTGGTCCTGGTGGCAACTACTTGCTCTGGGAACGTCAGTGCATGATTGTTATTGTTGATTCGTGATAATCCCAAAATGCACTGAAAAATTGCACAAAAATGTTTTTACCTAGAGAATAACCATTAACTAAACATTGAAACAACCACTAAAACCTGTTGAAAAAATTTACTTTCTGGTCACAAATCTTTGTGACAGGGATATCTGTCTCTGTGATATCTGCCTCTCCAGAATTTTCCTTTAGCAAAACTTGAACTTCTTTACCACAGGAAACACTTTTTTTCTACTTATAGGTAATACTATCCTTTAATTTTGATTCATTAAGATATTTCTGGATTAGTCAACTGTTTTGCACTTGTCACACTGACAGGACACATTGAACTTTCTAAAAAAGAATACTAAGAATAATAAGAAAGCAAGAAAAAACAGCAAAAACAAATAGCTTCTGCCTGTTAATGCAATTTTTGATTGTTTAAGATTGCTTTTCATCATATCACCAAGATTCAGTGTTTTTGTTTTCATTCTTAGGCTAATTTTCATTCAAAAAGGTGAAACAGAGTGGAGTTTTATGTATTTGATTTTTTTTTTTTAAATTTATCATTGTTAGAGATGCATTAAGGAGCAGCCCACAATTTGTATGATTTCCATAAAGCACTCACCATACACAGATTAAAACCATAAATCAGTTAGTACCTTTCGCAAAAATTCATTGCTAGCATATCAAATATGTCAGTTAAATTAAAACTGTTCCTCTGGGTTTCCTGTGAAAAATTGTTGAGGGATTTAAAATATGGCTATAATTTTCTGCAATATCTCATATTAGTTATGGAAGCTTTGTTTGAAATGACTGTTTTGAAACTTTCCTAGGTTGCTTGGTTTAAAGATTTTAAAGAAAAATTTGTAAGGGCAAAAATTATATGTCTGAATAGCACAGGTCCCATCAAAAGCTCAGAATTTCCTTCATAGGGACTGGGATAAGTAAGTGCATTTTACACTTGCAGCAAATAGTCAGGACTCTTTGAAAGTAGAACATTGCAGACAATTCAATATACTAGGTGAGATGTAAGATTTTGCACCTTATACACATCTAGTAGATGTCCACTATGTAGACATTGTAGCTTTTTATTCAGTTGAGATCCAGAAACAGAAGAAATACAACAGTGTTGGCTTTTGTTGTACTGGGAGTTTATTCGTTTTGTACTGTAACCTAAGCATATGAGACAAACATTAAGTAATTTTTAATACTGCTAGGGTCTGGATCCCCCAAAAGGGGAAGATCACCATACAGAAATCATCAAGGAAATAACAACCTAGAATGAGATATTTAGAAACCAATATGTAGTAGAAAACCTCTAAAATACCACATCATGTAATGTATGATAAGCATATTGTTGGAAAGATAAAACTCTTCAAGGTCCACATTTGCCTTATCCTCATCATCCATTCCTTTAAGTCTACAGAAATCACAAGTGGGAATAAGTTCACTTTCTGTCCATCTCTGTAATGGAATCTATGACAGAGCTACACTCAAGAGCTTTGTGAAGCCTGAGGAGGAGGAGGTTTTGGCTCAGACAGAGCTGTAGTTACGCTGTCTGAGATCTAGTTCAGATGTGTGGTAATTCTCTTATTAGGAAAGTTGTGCAAGCCCAAACACTCAGAACTCAATTGCTTCTCAGGAGAGTCAGTGAGAACACAATGCAAAAGAGTCGTAGCCTCTCTCTTTCTCAGTAGGACTGGCTTTTCTTCAAGGCATTTTGGGGAAGAGTCTAAAGTATTTGAGAGATGTGCATACAAAAAACTTCAAAGAAGTCTGCGATACCATCACCCATGGGCATCTTCACAAAAGTTAACAATTCATGTCCAAAAGGTGTTTTGTCTGTTTTGCTCTGAGTATGTGCCTAAGAGGAAGTGAAAATAGTGTAACAGTGCTGGGGTTTTTTTAGTTTGTTTGGAGGAGGGCTTTTGTGTAAAATCAACAAACTTCAGAAGTAATAGGCTTATATGAAATCCTCCCTTTGCTAGGCTCCAGCTGAGGGTATGGATACAACAAGGGGACAAGCTGCTGCATGACTCCTATAGCGCAAGTTGTTGAGATCATTTATTCATGCCTACTAATACATATTGCTAAGCATGAGGAACATTTTATTTCATCTATTCTATAAGGCAGAGCTGTGCTTTAGTCATAGGAATGTTATCATAACTTTCATAAAAATGCAAAGAAAGTGTTTCAAGTTTTTCACTTACAAGTTCCTGGGAGAATGTGATGATACGTTTGTCTTCAGAAAGATAAAAAGCAAATGAACGTGTACAATCATCCAGTAAAGGGAACATTTTGTGACTGCATCTTGTTTTTTGATACATTTCATACAAGGGAAAAAGATTTATACAGAGCCACAAATCTACCTGGAAGAGACTTGAAATATAAACTGCATAAAAAGTGATTTCACAGATTTCAGAAATTGCAGCAAGAGATTAGCAGTGCACAGTACAATGGAATGATTATATGTCTCACAAAAGAGGGAAGTGAATGTATCTGATAGACAGAATGGCAGAATGCAGGAGCTGAAGTATTGAATACAGAATCTACACCATCCCCCAGCCTGACACAACTGAGAGATTATCCTCTGTGTGGAGGTATTTTATCTCAAATCCACTTGGTGATGATGGGGTTTCAACATCCACCATTACAAAATCACTGTATTTTTCCACTGGTAAAATATGAAGATTCTCTTTGCATTTCTCTCATTAATATCACTTTCAGAATCCTACAGCTTTTCCTATCTGTAATTATATCTCTATCTCTCTTACACTTTCGCACACACATCTTGTTCTCACTTCTTTCACATCCTGTTCTCCATTCTTTAAATCAAATATTGCATGTAACAAACGGTGCTTTGGTTACTTGCTTTTTAATATTGACTTGCTGATAGATTGTAGTCTCACTGCAGTCAGTGCTAAGGTTCCAGCTGACTCTGAAAGTGGAACTGAGCCTTGTAAATGACTTATAATCAGATTGATTTAAAGACCAATTTTTGGCAGTCTAGGGTCCCTAACTGAACCATATTTTCATGAAGTGAAAGCACAATACAGCACAGTGCTTTACTTTTCTGAGATTTTAATATTAGGTGTTACATTAAAAATTACTGGACCTTGTGCATTTTGTAGGATATGACCATCCCTGAACCACAATAATGGTATCTGATCTATTTCAATAGAATATCTGAAACATCTGGCTGCTGACCATATAGATATGTAAACTTGCCTTTTGTTCTTGGTGAATTGAAAATGTTTCCAAGACAAAATTTTTAGGAAACTATTAAAATATTAACATTTCAGCATGGCGATATTGTCAGAGTATGAAAAGACACATATATTTATACTACTGACAGCATATAACACATGATGTAGAAGATTACCAGAATTTTATTCTTTGATATCTTAGTTAAGATCAAGGTTGGCCATTTAATTTCTCAGTATCTTCTTAACTTGATTTTTCTTGATCTGTCATATCTCTATGTTTTCAAGTCCAAAGTAAATAAAAAGAAAATGGCCGAAGAAATACGTTTTTTAATGTTCAATTTTTTCTTTAGCTATCACTGAAATAAGAGCTCTTATAAAATGAGCAGCTTTTAAAGTCCTTGCAGTTCTTGAAGGAAAGGTTTTTGCTAGCCTCTCAAGTATTTCTCAAAGAGGTTTGTACAGAAGCAGGCACCTGTCACAATAGTTTTAGAATGAATGTCCACAGGTATCAGATTTAGCACTGAAGCAATCAAAGCAGAGTGCAACAGGGCAATGAACCCAGATGGAGAATGGAGTGAGATAATCGCTGCTCTTGCCTCCACATTTTTGTCTCAATCAGGAATGCACAGAAGGCTCATGCTGTCTTACTAAGCAATATTGGTTTCCATTCCAGATCTGAGTAACCTTGGATGTTATCCCTTGAAGATAAGCATCTGATAAACTGTCAGAAAGTTGTCAGAAAAAATTCCCAGATCAGCAAATCTGGCTTTCAATGATTATTGGTAACTTCATTATCTACCCTTTCAAAAGCATGATTTAACTGCTTCTTAAAATTATTCATTTTGTCCCAATTCTTGCTATAGTGTAACAGAAAGACTGTTCCAGAATTTTGCTGGAAACCTATTTTTTGGCTTAGTCAATTTACATTAAATTTTTGTGCTTTTTCTTAAAAAGTTAACTTGTTGCTTTAACAGAAATAGCTTCCTTCCTTCATGAATATTTACCTTGTATAATTCAGCATTTCTCAGATCTTAAACAGAGGAAACCAAGGCTGGAAGATGCTATGGCAGGTCATTCAATTCACCCTCATGTTTAGTGAGGCTGAAGGAGCTAAGCTCATCTTGTCAGTCTCAATTTGTCCTAGTAGCTCTTTTCAAACTGGCCTTTGATTTCAGTTTTCTTGGATATTCTCCAAAGACTGTGTCTGTGTCTCCCATGTCCGCACTGGGATGACATCTTGCAGTCCCAATATAACTACCACATCCACTTCTCAATCTTTTCCTTTATGCTCACTGACACCTTGTTTTCAGCAGAAGCTGTTACTCTGAGGACATGGCATGCAGTTTCATCTTCAACCTGAAACCACCAGCTTACCTAATTCCTGTTTCTCACCTCCTCTGTGAATGCAGTGCCTGTCAAATGCAGCCCAGTAAGAGTGGCTCAACACACTGGCTAGGGACAAAGACTTCCAAGATCTGGGTTCAGATTTGCTATTATTTCAATGAATGTTTCCAGGCAAAAGGGTGCTGGCCTACTGTAAGTCACTCATTTGCTACTCTTTCTAAAGTCTTTCTGACAATTGACATTAACTTCCTAAACACGAAGTGCTGATGAAGACTCATGAACTGCATCATGGAGGTGTTATTTTCTTCAGCTAGGTGTAATGATAACTGAAATTACTGCAACAGTTTTGGCACAGGAAGCTCAGAAGCAGATAGTATTAAAATGCTGAATAAGAAATTAGACAGATTCATGGACCCCATTTTCATAAACAAGATACTAGAGGGGGTTAACAGGGCTGTGATTTCTATTGCTTTTAGTAAAATAAGTGTGGATACTGAGAAATACTGAGAGTGGATTAAATTAAAAGCTCAGGCTCCCTTGCTTTCTCAGAGAATATTTAGCTAGATGCACTGGTGGTCTGATCCAGAAGAGCTGTTCTTACACTCTCAGAATGACTTGCAAAACTACACATTAATAAGAACTGTCAATACAGTTATTCTTAGATAATTGTTAACAGTTGTCTGCCATCCCATTTTTTTCAGTAAAGAACAAAGATTACAAGATTAAAAATTTTCCATGCTAAAATGATGAAAGATAGAAATGGAGATGTGACATATTGAATGTAGGGACATGGATATGTATGGCTAGCAGATGGAAAGTTGCATGTGGAAAGAGAAACATGTGTGAAATCTCATGTTGAGTACACTGACTTGTGAGGGGTTTTTTTTGGCTTTTGGTTTGGTTTGCTGTTTGGGTTTTTTGTTTCTTTTTAATTACTTGTCCTCCTACAGATTTTTCAGTGGCAATTTATCACCATCTCTGTGACCAAGACATAGACTTTTCTCTCTTGAATTGCAACTTTAGTTACAGATGGAAATCTGGTTTTTAGGAGCTACCAAAAAGTTTATATTTCTGAAGATGAGCCAGTCATTGCTCCTTGGAAGCAATATGCTTATGCAAAACTCTATTAGTGTTTTTATTATCCATAAAATTGTCTGTTTCTGCATGACTCAGCAATACTTGACCAGATGACCTCCAGCAGCCAAGGTAGCTCTGATGCAGCTGTTATAACTGTGCTCCATCATACAGATCAAAGATGCTCGGCCTTAATTCACATCTTCCTGTTCTATTATTTAATACTGTATTGCCTTTCCCCTGATGTAATTAACCTTTCATCTCCAAAAGTTAGAGAAGACTGCTGCTTCCAGCTAAGTGCACAAGTCTACTTCACCCATGTATTTTTAATGTTGATATATATAAAAATATTCTAAAAATTAAGGCAAGGAATACTAAAATTAATCTTCACTTATTATGAGGAATGTGTTGAGATGTTATGACTGGGAAATTGTAGTGGGCACCTGCAGACATTTAATAACATCAAAAACATCAGTTCTAATGCCAAGAGAAAAAGTTATGGGCAATGGATTTAAGTAAAGGGTTTACAAAGAAGTACTTAATTTAAAATAAAGCAAAACAATTGCGAGTTAAACACTGATCATTGAAAAGACACTAATTAAGATGTACTAATGATATGAAACTTAATTCTAATGCAATTTATGCACAATTACTCCTGAACAAATATTTAATTACATTCCCTTTAATACCCTAAAACAATCTTCCCTCCTCTCACACTGTCTCTCTATTTCTAGTTATTAGATAGGAATATGTCAACTCTTAATTGGTGCAGAGTAAGAATGACAGGTATTAAGGGAATTGAATGCAGTTATATTTTTAGTTCTTAAAAGTTAGAAGGGAAATGCTTTACAAGTGGATGACTTGAGGAGTGTGTAGTGTTTTTACAGACTAATTGTATTAATTAATTTAATTAATTAGCAGATGTTTTCAAAGAGCTTTTCAGACAGAGATTGCAATGTAAGCACTATGTTGATATTATTATTACTGAGTGTGGCAGACTCTTCACTCCAGAAGCTGGGTTGGCAAAACCTTCAGCAGGAGTAGTAATGATTCAAGAGAACTCAGAGAGAAATGTAAGTTTCTTACTACAAGTCTCATTTCTAAAGTAAAACAAATGTAAATTATTGTCTCTGTGTTTTTATGTGAAATCCAGTGACCTGAGAGAGGTGAGGCTGTCACAGCTCCACACTCCCCAGCTCTGCATGGATTTCCAGTAGGCACACACACATATGGAATGTACATAGAGACAACTGGACACACAGATCAGCACAGACAGGATAATTAGCACTGGCACAAGCATGAACAGCCCCAGCAGCCTCATCTCTTCTCCTGCCTGGCTGATCAGGGGGAAGGTCCATGAGCAGGAGATATATGCATGTATACATGTGAATATTTCTACCGCGTATGTCTGTCCAGCAGCTGGCCTTACGCATTACCTGCTCCCTGGATCCCAGCATCCTTGGGTCCCAGCACCTGGACATGGGAACTCTGGAGGTCCAGAGCCCCTCTGCAGCTGCTGGCAAAGCCCCGTTGCTCACATATACACAAATTCATGGGTACATACAGACAAGTTACCAATGGGTGGCTGGGACTCCCCTGGCCCCATTGGTACCAACTCCTTGCATGGCTTCCTACTCAGAAACACAAGAACATCTGATCCCCAGGCCATTTCACCAGCAAGCCTGGCTCAATATTTAATAAAGCTCATTCACTCAGTCGTGCATTTGTACTTTCTTGCACATTTGTGCTTCCTCCAGTCGCTTGCATCACCGACACCGGGGCCTCTGAGCCTGGATCCCACTCCAGCTGTTGGCACTTAGACCCCCACATATACACACGTACAATAGAAAAATCCTTAGAAAGGGAATTCAGTAACATAAAGCAGACTCTGCTGAGCACCATGCACAGTCATAAAAGTGCACTGAACAGCAAACTGTATATCAGCAATCAGCCCATTTTATTCACTTTTTCCTCTGTTTTCCCATGTGTGTGCCTAAGCCACCTAGATCCATTCCTTTCTTCACCTTTGGTTCTTCACCTAGACATCCCATAATGAGTCTTGTGGAGTCCTGAAATGCTTTTTCCCTGCATCCCATAATGTGCCCCATGCTTCCGAGCGGTGATCCCCTCAATCTGAAGGGTGATCCAGAGAGATGGGAGAGCACCCATTAACTCATCCAGATGGGTGTCACCCCTGGACCACAGAGCGGAGCAGCATTTGGGGCCTCCCTGACAAGGGTCTGAACAGCTGCCTTTTCCTCTGAATGTGTAATTTGGGTTCCCTAGACAAGCCTGCAAAGTAACAAAATTCTTGTGGTTCATAAAAAAGCATTTTTTAATATGAGTAGAGAATGTCTTTAACTCAGGGGTTTGTGAAGTCTTCAGATGAACTTTCTGAAGGACATCCAAATTATTAATCTATATGCAATGTGCCTGAACTCAGCTGGGCATTCTGCATCCAAAAGATTTTTCTTTCATGTTTTTTTATGTATCAGTGTTAATGCATAAAGAATTCAAACTATGCACTTGGGTTACAAAACTTTTTCACTTCCAAGGTCAGCAGATTGTTTGGATTTCTCAGACATATCTGCCACATCCTTACACTTCAGCTCAGTTGTTGAAGTGCATTTATTGCCAAAATCTGCTGTAAAATTTGCAACCTGAGAGATAAGATTGAGAAGTTAAGTCCTTACTTGAACACATCCACCTCTTGGTCACTCAGTTGTCATATATAATAAAGAACTCAGAGTTACAGAAATGTCCTTCAGGAGAAGACTAAAACTTGAGCTTCATGGTGGAGACATTCAGGTTGGCCTTTAGGAATGAGGCACGCACAACATGTAATGGGACCCACTGCACAAACATGAATTACAGTCTTGCATAATAGTAATAAGTAACAATTTTGTACAGTGAAAACAAAAATTTTATATTTTCCTCCTAATAGTTTTTTCCTCTTTCAGTACTACTGTTTAAGTAATTCTCAGAAAAACTGAGTAACAGTTCTGTTCCTATAGTTATATATATATGTATATATATATGCATACATACATATGCATATATGGATAAACAGAGAGGAATGAAAGTTTTTATTTTTTCCAGAAGCAAGAGAATAGCTTTGATCTGTAAGTATGACTTTGGCAAAAAAAAAAAAAAAGCAATAAATGAAAGAGAAAGGAGGAAAAAAATATCTCCTTTTCATGTGGGAGGAAGTGTTTGCATATGGCAAAGCAAAACAGAAAGGGCGGTAGAAGCATCAGACTTTGGGATTCTGCTCATCCCCACAGGGGAATTCAAACAGGTGGTGTATGGTCTTGGAAACTAAAATAATTTTTTTCCTCTGAGACAGTATTTCACATTGTTAACACATTTATTCCTATGCAGACCCAAGTTTTGTTCATTTTCCCTGGAGCGATGACTATATAGGTTGTCCTATAATTTTAATATTCCTCCTGTCCTGAAGAAGCTCAGTGGAGGCCTTGGAGGGGACTTAATATTATTCAAAACAGTTAATCCTGCAGTGAAACAAATGCCTACAAAAACAATTTAAATGGAGTTTCTGAAGATCTAAGTGCCCTGTAGATAGTTTTGAAAATCTCCATCCCATTGTTTCTAGTGTTGGACAGACAACAGTTCTTGTAGCACACATGGCTTTCTGGGACAATAGGAGACTGGTATCTGGTAAAAAGTGAATAGTGGAATTTTTGCTATCATATTAGCTATTACATTTGAGAAAGTAAAGCATTAAATCAAATTTCAATGAAATATTTAATCTGGATTTTTGCATCTCAGCTTCTGAATATGATGCATTCAAGAAAGGAAAAGGAAAAGTTGTTTGGTTTTAACTTCAGCTGAGGACAGAGCTCCCATGTGGGGTAAGTGGCATACCCTTCAGTGGCTTGGCACTCTAGTGTCCTGCCAGGAAGATGTGAGGTCCTTTGGCCTGTGAAAAGGCTGCCCATGAAAATGTGTCATTGACCTCTGTTCCAGGACGTGCCCAGGTCCTACAGAATATGACTTCTATGTGCATCCACAAAAGATGGGAGTAGGGAAAAGGGAGTGGGAAAAGAAAGTTGTTTCCATTGACACCAGGGGGAAAAGAAATAGACATGGAAATGATGTTTAACAAGAACAGAATCAAAGACAGATTTTTCAGTCAGACACTGGGGATAGGATTAATCTGGATGAATGCTAACATTTGCAACATACACATCTATATCTGAGCTGGATGTTGTAATTAATCTTCACTGTCACTTGTGTCCAGTGACTGAGACTGGAGGGAAACTGTCTTCAGCGCAGCCATCTGTATTGCAGATATTGAACATTACATGAGTTGAATACTGCTGTAATTTAAGTCTCTTTTTGCAAAAAGAGTGCCTGGTGTGAGGGCAGAGATATGGCACAGAGAATCTCAAAATAACAAAGCCCAAAATAAAGGGCACAGAAGTAAGTGGGGCCATTTAAAAGGTGTAAGAGAGCCATAGACTGCGGTTGATTAAAGATAAGTTATTTAATGAACAGAAAGGAGACCTGCTTGTGTTCTTCATTTAGCCTCAGGACTTTGCTGAATTGTGTTCACTTTTGCTTCTCTTGCTCTTTAGATGCAGAGCTTTATTAAGCTTCCTGACAGCCAGGCACGCAAACTGACTAAATAGAGCCCAGAAGTAATTTCAATCTAGATTCAGCTAATTTGGAAAAAAATCTGACACTCCTGTACTCTGCTGACAGTAAAGTTCTTCTCAGTCTGTAAGGTGACAGAGAGCAGAACTAAAAATCAAAAGCCATAAAAAGCTGAAAATACTATGGACTTTCTATCGATTCTAAGATACAATCAGTATAATCAACAAACTGACTTTCTGAGTTGTTTTGCTCTGTGTCTGTTTTGGAAGAAGAAAAGGATGAGGTGCCTGCACTAAAAAAGGTTCTGAATAAAACATTTTCAGTTGCTTGAATTAATGATGCATCTTGAAACTAAAATGTGGTAAATGAAACCTCATAATCTTAAAAAAATGATTGTAAAGCAGTGTTCTGGGCTTTGGCACAATTATTTTATCTTTTCCCATCTCAAAAATTCACAAGATATTTTCTTCTTTCTACACACAGCTCTTTTAAAATCTTTACCTCAAGTCCTTTGAAGTGCACTCCAAATATTTTACCACTTAAGGTGAGGAGGAAATGTTTTCTTGGTAGCAAGACATCTGCTTTCCATCATATTGCAAGCAGCTGAAGCTAAAACATGAGAGACAATATTTCTGCAGTTGAATTTGCTTATTCTTGTGAAATACACCCTTTTGGTAAATGTAATGGCCTCTTGGGTTATGCAGTTTTTGTAGCTATGTAGACTTGAAATTGTTTGGAAATTCAATTCAGAGCTGTATCATTTTGTGTACAAACTGCAAACACATAGGACTGAAAATTACAGTTAAGTAGAAGGGCAACATGAGTAACACAAAAGAAAAATAGACTTTGAAAGGATGTTTTTCATAAATGGGAGAGAATCAATGAAAATTTCTGATATTCTTTATAGACTTCTCCACATCAACATGACAAATTCCAATTAGATCTTGCTTTCTGAGCAAAAGCTTGTAACTATGTGGACTTATTTTTATACAAGCTTCAGAGAATGTGGAAACCTGTATAGTGCTAGAAATTCACATATTCAGATATGTGGTATAGCTAAAACTTAACTCATCTGGTTATAGGGATTGATGGAATCAGCAGAGTCCCTGATTTAAAAAAATAAAAAAGAGTGAAGAAGAGCTAGAGATAAGACTGACATAGCAACCATGAATAAATTTAACTGTAGAAGGGTAAGTCTGATCAACTGTCAAACCACAAGATTCTACTGATATTAGAAATGTATATGGCTAGTTAATGATGTATTTATATGAGATAACTTCCACTGAAATAGCTTCAGAGGAAATTTAAATTTGCATTACATGGCATTAAAACAAAGCCAGGTCTGTGTGGAATACTGCATCAGTGCAGTATAAATCGTGAGAGACACTGATTTAGTGATGAAATTGAATGAATAAAAGCAAATCACCTTGGTGATAATATTTTCAAAGGAAATTCTTGCTATCATGGCTACTTTTCACAAAATACATTTCATAAGAAGATCTCAGAAGAAACCTACAAAAATTCATTTCTGATAAAGCTCAAAATAAAAGAAGGAAGTGCCCCAATAACAGTGATAATAATGTCACATTTTTTTTAAATGCAGTGTATTTGCTGCATTTTAAATATTGATGAGTTTTGCAGGAGGAGCATGGCTCTTTATTGATAGTGTCCATACAGCTGAGGCAATTATATTTAATTATGAGAAATTACTGGCCCTTTTCCAGTAATACCCTACAGGGAGACGGAGTTGTTCTCTTTTATGTATGCAAGAAATAGCTTTTCAGACAGAAACTTGTGCTGTGTTTCTAAATAGCTTTTTTACTTGCTCAAAAAGGGACAGATTAACTATGTTCATTGCACACTCTGCATATATGGTGTCCACCTGATGTCTCTGATCACATAGGAAGTTTCCTGGCTGGATTTAAAATTTCTTTGAGCTTCTCCTCATGGGAAGTGGGTTTGCTATGCCAGGAAAGAAGGATCTGGTGTTCTAATAGTATGGTTTTTCTTGGGCTTGTTGTATAAGAAAAAACTGCACAGGCTTTCTTCTTCTGGCATCTGGCAAAGTGCTTGGCATGGGCCTGTGCACCCTGTGAATTGGCAGATTCACCCCTCAGTGTCCAGAATTCTTTGGGACCTATCACAGACAGTAGGGAAGGAAAATTTTGACTAGAACAGGAAAAGGAGGGAAGGGATGACAGGTGCAAAAGCCAGAATTAGAAAACCAGGCTTCTCTGCTTAACTCTTCTATTACTTGTGGTAAATAAGGATGACTGAATTTTTCAGTTTCCAGTGTAAAGAGAAGATGAATAATCTTCTATCACAGGGAAGGTGAACTGTGATGCTCTATCCATTTTTTTTTCTAAGGGCTTGTATTTTGCTGCTAACAAGTCAGCCTGAATTCTTTGTTGCTGCCATGCAGTCACCAGGCAGCTATGCAGGCATCTCTGAGCCCAGAATCTCAGGAGTTTCAGAGAAAAAAGTACGGTGTGTGCAGACATGCTGATGCTTTTGAGTGGGACCAGCGTGGAAGACTACTGTTTTTCCTGATAGAGACAACACAGGCAGTGTGGCAATGGCCTACAAAAATAAAGGTTCCCTAGTTTTACAGGATCCTAGTGAGTGTGCACTGATGCACCAGCTTCACAAGGAAGGGAAGATTAAAATCTGGACAATATCAAATCAGCAGCAGTAGCTGCATCAATGACCTGACCAGTGAAATGTGGGAATGACTGCTCTGGTGCATAATTCCTCAGTGGATGGGGATGATCAGGGAAGCTGTCAAAAAACATTTTCTGAAAGACAATGTAGTTGATTTCCTGGAGGCCAAGCAATTTGAGTCAACACAGCTGCAGTGAGCTTATTTTCTCTCTCTCTATCCACTTCATATGGGTCCAGATGGAAATGAGCTACAACTATTCTCTTTAGAAAGTATTGTTGCTTTGGAAGGTCGAGCTCACAGCATTTTCACAGAGAAAGTACAAAAATCCAGGGATGGTCATTATGGGTTCCTGACCTAATTTCTTTACTTTTAAATAGAAACATTTGGGTGAGACAAACTGAACACAAATTAGGAGTGTTGGAAGCATGGAAGCATGCCTCACAGGCTGAGACATGTAAAAGATTCCCAGCACACCAAAGTTAGCCTCTCAGTTATAAGCAAGGATGGGTTTATTGTCTGAAGCAAAGAGTGCTCTACTTCTTTGACAAAGAAATAGGATGGAAAGTGTTATGGAATCTGCCCAAATCATGATTGTGGACTGTGGTCTCCTCTGCCTCATATGGTCCAAACCTTCTTCCTTTTCAAAATCAGATGTGCAGCACTGCTGAGATCTTTCCTGCCACACATCTGAGGATGACCACAATCTAGACCATATCTACATTTCATTGTCGTTACAGTCAGTGGTAGAATACTCTCATCTCCAGGTAAGGGTTTTGAAGTTGGAACTGGAGTAAGATCTTACTGTGACCACGGTCAGATCATGTAGTCTGAGCTGTTAAATGGGAGAAGCTGGTGGTCCTGTAGGTGCAATGGCACTGACAGAGCAGGACAATATGAGGTATTCTGAAATGTCGTCTTCACTGTGAATATACTTTGTTCTTACACGGTCCCATCTTCCCCTTTGTTTGAAAATCAGAAATTAATTTCACACTTTAATGCTCATTTAGTTTTCAGACACAGCATGTCTCTGTGCAAGAAAGAAGTAATCAAATAAGAAAAGGCACTTTTTAACTTTCCCTGAGACGGGGCTATTTGTCACCTCTATGCACTGTGATCTTCCAAGTGTGTGGAGGTGACAGTCCAGAGATCAACAGTGTGTTGATATGAGCTGAAAGCAGTGCAAACGTGCCATGCCCACAAAGTAGATCTGTAATCTTGAAATCAGTATTGTCTAAATAATAAGAAAGAATTCATTTTCTCTTGGTGTACTGTTGTCCACTGCACCGCTCCACACTTCCCAGTATAAATGATGGCTTTTCCCTTGCTCTTTAGTGGAATGGGAAGGCCATCCTCTGCTGAAGATTATAGGACCACATGTTTAATTGTTTGGGTTTTTCCTTGAGGACATGGATTATTTTCAGTGATTTGTATTTGAAATGCCAGCAGTCAAAAGATATCTTTTCCTAATAGAGTGGAGGATAAACAACACAACCCAGCTTGCAAATGCTTTGGAGCAAACAGTGAATAATTCCTGCTACCCTTAGGACCAGAAGCCCTTACACCAGCCCAAAATATGGCCAAACCACACTAAAACTCTTTATGGAGAAAGAAAGCAGCAGCTGTCTTGCAGTAGAAAGAGGAAAATGGAGTATTATATCTGGCATTTTCAGAGCTAGTGAGGGTAAGGGTATTTAGTACTGAATCTAAGAACTACAGTGTGCAAGCACCACTGTGCTGGGTCAGATTGACACCTTTTTTAACTCCCCATCGCATCTCTAGCAGCTGATGCAGAGCAGAATAGTGTTGGTATGGCTCACTTCCCACAAAACACCCACCTGGGTGCCAATACACTTTAAGACTTGCTGAGTTGAATGCTGTATCTAGACCATGAGGGTTAATAGACCCCGAATGATCTAGCTGAATGATCTAGTGTTTCACTGCTTCTGAATGAACCTTTCTTTGATCCCTACAACATCTTATAACAAAATGTTCTGCAAATTTATTTTGAGGTATGTGGTCAATTCATTCTTTTTTTTGTAGTAAAAGTTATGTTTGGGTATTTTATTGGATAAACCTATTTCTTTTGGTACAAAAAATATTTGAATTACTCCTTAATTCATAACCTTATAATTAATCACCCAGTTGTTATGGACTTGCTTGTGAAGACATTTCCAGATATCTGCACTCATAGTCTCAGAAATGACAAGGCTAAATTCTGCCCAGGGTGGCTTCTGTGCAATTGGACAACAGTGAATGTTGCACAAGCACAGAGAGTGAAGTATGGCTTGGAAGCACCTTACATTAGGCATTCAGAGATTAGCACAACTTGCATACTCGGGAGCAAACAGCATAGCCTTGCCTTCAAATGCCAAATCTTTCTGCTTCCTTAAAGCTGTTCTGGAGGGGGCAGTTTCTGAGGCAGTCATTGAAAATCACCCTACAGAAGGGTTGAAATGCTGGCAATGTCCCATTGCCCAGGGACAGAATAGAACTAGGACACAGATGTGAACTGACATGCATGGAAACGGAAATCAAACACAAACAATGGTTTAACACTAAAAAATTATAGGCAGTTATGTCTATATTCCCTTCCTGCCTTCCCTTCTTTTCTTACCATTATAGCCTCAGACCAGATTGGCTCCCATTTGCTTCAACTCCTGTTTAAAGGCACAAGACACTCCTTGAAATCTTTTCAAACCTGGAAATATACTGGCTAAAAAAGGAACCTGGAGTTCTCCATTTTGCTTCACAAAAATTGACAGGAAAAATGTTACTTCCATACCTCCAAAGGAGGATCTCACTCCTTTGTTCCAGGAAAAAGTCAGTGACTGGGAGGCATTTGCAATAAAAATGGACATTTCTCCCCTCCCTTACTAGGCAGAAAAAAATATCTGCAACAAGTCCTCTAGGATAGCCTTCCAGAAAAGCACTGTCTCTGTATCCTGCCAGTGCTCTTATTTCTAAGTGGGGTGTGTGTTACCTGCTAGTTTCCATGGAAGACAAAACCCTCATCCTGCTGACTTCAAAATTGCTCCTTCCACTCATGAGCAATGAGAACCACTCTCAAGCCCACGATTTTGCTGACAGTCCATTGTGCACTTGGTGGCCTTTTGATCTGCTCTACAGATCATATGGAGCCATGAAACTGTATGGAAGTGTAAGAATAAGCAGGATAAATTCAGCATAATTTTTTATGCTTGCAGCGAACACTATTGTAAGAACAATAATTTCCTCAGCAGCAGCAGCATACTTCCCAAGGGAAACCTGCAAAGTGTGAAAGACTTCCCACTCATCCTGTTATCCATGCCCTTGTATTGATTCCTTCATCAGTACTGCAGCTCTGAGCTACTTCACATGCAGCACAAAGTTGAATCATCTCTTTGGCTATATTTCTCTGACAAAGGAACCTGTTCCAGGCTGGCAGATTTAGACACTAATGAAAACTGAAAGAAAGGCTAAAGAAGGAGCTCTGCTCTTTGTTAAGGCTGGTGTTTATCTCTGTAAAGTAAAACCATCATCCTAACCCTCCCTGTATACAGATTTAGGTCTTGATTTTCTAATGGCATTATTTTGGTCTCAGAGCATCCTAGAAAGAAAACAAACCTCTTCCACAAAAGGCATGTGATTGAGAAGATCTCTTCAGAAACCATAACAAATGGTAAATTTGTAACCACTAGCCTGTAAGCTGCGAAAGCAGCTCATCTCTCTAACTCAGGGAATGTAAACCAGGCATTATGGTCTTTTAAATTGCAGCCAATTCTTTGGGCATATATAATAGCAAGAATGGAGGAGAGCTAACTGTTTCACTGCTGCTGCAGTGCTTCCCTAATGCTTTAAAACATCAGACTGAATTCTATATCGATCCCTTGCTACTTGTGCTACTTATTTATAGTATCTTAAGCACTTTAAGACTCACTATTTATGCATCATAGAGGATTAATTCTTGATTAACTTGTTAAACCATAAATACACATACTCATCCCTTCCAGTTCAAAAACATTAAACTGTCCATTTTTCACATTTTTCAAGCCCCATTTTGTTAAGAGAGGATAACACAGAAAGTGAGCTTGGGTTAGTTTTCAGCAGATCACGTTCCTTTTTAGTATGACTGCTCCCTAGCAAATGCTGGTTTTCCATTTTTGGGTGTATCACTTGTCCTGGTCATAGAGTTTTGAGTCCTCTTCTCACTTTATGCCTTCTCTGTACAGCCCCTTTGCCTCAAACCCATCAATTAAGTAGATCCCTGCTTAGGCTGCAGAAACCTCCTGTGGTCTTCAGCCCCAAGCAACAATTCCTGTGCCAGGTGAAAGCAGGGCCAGTCAAACTTTCATGGGTTGTAATAACAAACTGTGTGAGAAAGTCCTGCCGAGGAGCCAGCACCTCAAGTGATACATGAAGCAGCACTGATTGTACTGGCTGCTCACTGATAAGTTGCGCCTTTAGCACAAATCACTGTGGGGAGGTCATTTGTTTGATGTAATCAGTTAGTTCTGCCCATTGTGGCAGCCTACCACTTCTTTCTGTTCTTTATTTTTTGTCTCTTTTTTAGATGCACACCATCAGAGAGAATAAGCACAGTTGTAGGTCTCTCATTCCTTGCTCCTTCTTATCACTTGCCCAGGTTTCAGAACTTTCCACTTCACATCTTTTCAAGTGCTAGCTTCCGGTGAGAGTTCCTTTCAGTTTGTCTTTCACCCATGGTGTTCAAAGCCATTTACAAATACATAGGAGTTCAGGTTCTAGACCTTTCTGCCTGCCTCATTTTCTAGGTGGAGAAGGTAGGATATATGTGACCAAGGAAACACCTTGCCCAAGCTCAGGACACTGCAAGTATTTTACACCACAGTCAATGAGGTGCTGGTAATTTGTATAGTCTTGACTATGCTGTACAGATGTTTGGGATGCTGATTATGTCTGTAGAAGAGTAAATCTTGAGGTTCTTAATAGGCCAGCCTGTAGTTATTTGCCTGCTCATTCTATTTGTTTATGCAGTGCCCAGAGGCTGGAGAGGAAAAGCTGTTTCTCAGCAGCACATAAAGACAAATACAATTCACCTGGTGTGGTTTGAGAGCCTCCTCTGAGCTGGGAACTGCTCTTCCTGGGCTCTTTATGCAGGTTGGAAGCAGAGCCTGAGTGTATCCACAGGCATCACAACTTCTTCTCTGACTGTCCTGGGGGCCTGGCTGCATGTGTGAGCCACCATGACCAGACCTGCTCTGTTCTTCTTCAGATACTATGGGGCCATGTCCTTGCCAGGGAAGGCACAGCTTTGCTAGCTCTGCTGTCACCCTCAAAAGAAACCTGCTCTTGCTGCTACTTGGGAGATCATGTTATTAGTTGGTTCCAATCTGTCATGGAATGGACACAACAGGTGCAACCTCCTTTAGAACAATAAAGACAAAAGAGTAGAGAATTTCTAATACGTAAAGAGCCTGTGGAGTCAAGACAAGTTGTGAGTTACATGTCTTCTGACAAGATATTTCCAGATTGCTTTATATCTTTTCAGTCTTCACTTGAAAACTTTACAGAACATCACTTAAAGCTGGCAATATCTTGAGCAAAGGCTCACCATTATCACAGGAGCTCAGCAGAGATTCTAGGTAGCTGTGACCCTTAGAGCTGTGGCTACAGGAATTCACTGAGCCATAGATAAATTATTTCTTCTGTGTCAAAACAGGTCTGTCTACCAGAGGACCCCTGATTTTCTGTATCTTGAGTGGTTCATAGTGTAACCACAATGGACTGATTGAAAACTGGCAAAACTCAGGAAATCATGCAGATGCAACTTGCATTTTTGTATTTGTGACTGTTTCAGATGCAAAAATGAGCAAAATCACAGTGAGAGTCCCACACGAGTATTTCTAAAATTACAAGGGCTGATGAAAATTCTGGTTTGTTTTCTAGTTGTTTTAAAATGAAAGCCTAAATTCTGTGAATAATACAGGACCTGCAAAGTCAACAGCTGTGTGGTCTACTACCAAGTTCCTGCTCAGTCAAATTCATGTCTCCCAAGCAATTCAACTTTTCCAAGGGAAAAATACTTACATTGCCTCCGAACGGAAATTACATGATGTAAAACCTTATCTGTGAAAAAAGGGTACTTGTGGATGTAATAATACTCTTGCACATAAAAAAAAGAAAATGTAGATAAATATGCACAAAAGTTTCATTTAATTAGCTATTCCATTTGAGTAGTTCAGCTTTAGTTTATTACTGGTAACCCTTTATGTTATTCTGATATTGCACATGAGAACAGAACAACTATTAGTCTATCTATGTTTCTACATGAACTTATAAATAACAAATAGAATTTCAATTCTGCTATTTAAAAAATACCAAGGAAAATAAGCTAGTAATTATATTAATTAAAGCTAGTAATTCACTTCATTAGCATGGCAAAGAGACTTAGTAAGAGATAAAAATCACTCATACAAATAGAAGATTTATACTTCTAGAGAAACATTAACACTTCATAACAAAATTAACAGCAAGGGACCACAGTGAAGTTTTAAATATAAATTGAAAGATAGCTAGAAGGAGCATGAATTAAAAATGCTCTGAATAACCTCAGAAATGTATCCTCATTCCTGAAGCGCTCCTGCCACCTTCCCTGCAATATTGTGGGGTTAGCAACAGCTCCAGTGAGAAAGAACTCTCTTCTGTTGATTGGCTCCCATGAAAGGGCTTCTGAAATTTATCATTAAACATTGTTTAAAAAATCAATTTAAAAAAAAACACCAAAAGGCCAAGGAAGGAACCCATCTACTGGGCAGCCTAATAAAGGACAAAGTGAAAAGACACTTTTTTTTATAACCAGCTTTTCTTGATCACATCAGATCTCAGTCAAAGCAGATGTTGACTGCTCTGGGAGCCAGAGCCTAAATACCAGGGTATCATTGCTTCCCCTTGGACTTTTCTCCATTAATCTTGAGTTGAAAATTCCCCAGTTTTCCTCTGGACTCCTGGAGCTATCTTGAATTTATAGTGTTTGAAACTTACTACTCTACTATACTGGCAAAGGGCACTAGTAGGCTTCTGTGTGTTGAAAACTTTGGGACACCATCAATAACTTTGTTTCTAGGAGACCTTTTAGCTTTAATTATCAATGGTGAACTGCTTCACATACACCAAAGTAATTAAAAGCTGCTGCTGGTGCTAGTTGTGGATGCCGAGAGCAAGCTGCATAGATGTGCTTTTCTGTTACCTGGTCTGTGATAAAAGCTACAGAGAGGAGATCAACAATATCACGTTGTGATAGATGATTAATACGATGGTTGACTCTCACAATGAATAGGCAAATATCATGTATATAGGTTAAGAAAAGTTTTATAGATTTATAGTTGTGTTTTACCCCCTTGCATGGTTATCAAGGGACAGCTGAGGTTGGGACATCTGGGAGGGCTGGCTTGTCACAATGGTGACGTCTGACCTCCAATCAGGATTTGAAGAAGAGATCTCCACCACTGGACAGCAAAGAAGGGGTTGATGGACAGAATTTTTGGAGGGGTTAAAGGGTTAAAAAAGGGAAACCTCCATGGTGAGAGGGCTGAGAACTTGGCAGGGGAAATCTTTTGCTCCTGGTGCTGTAACCTTTTTTCTTTATTCAGCCTTTTGTTGTATTTTTGATAAGGTTTAATAAATCTTCCTAAACTATGAAAAGTGAGTAGCTATTTCTCACAATGTTGACTCTCTTGGACCCTATAGAAATTCAATTCATGTCACTGGTATCACCCCTCAACAAATATTCTCGTTTCACAGATAAAAGTTTGTCCCCCATGAAGTCAAGGTGGGAAAGCTCTACAGGCTATGATCTCCTCATGATTAATAAATCTGTCAAAGTCATCCAGACCCACAAGCAGATCCTAACAGAGCCTCATTTAATCTACAGCTCATTCCTCAGCAAACATTCAATAAACTTATTTTCCACTCAATGTTTCTAAGGTACACCTGGGAGAATTTGACCCTAAAAATCACATCTAACCTTTCAAAAAATCTAGTTCAGAATCGAGGACAATTCCCTAGTGTTGGTAGGAACATGGTTCATCTTGTAATATATTCTTGTAACACATATCTATTTCACCTTTTAGCACAGAAAGAAAATACAATACACTGATTAGGCAAATATGCTACAAAGACAAGCCCTGGTCCATAGTAGCTTTTTTACTCTTAGAAATGCACAAATACATTATTTTCTATGCAGATCTGCACTGGGGATTCTGTTCACTGTTGACATGTCTTTAATAGTTGGCAATGAGCAAAACTACCTTGTAAATTGCTTCCCAATCTTATTGAAATAGCCTGATACAAACTGCACCCTAATTGCTAAATTAAGACTATGTGCTTTGCTGAGCTAATTTTCTTGCTAAATGGGCATGTGGTGTGGCAGTTAAGGGCTTTTTATCAGGTTATTACAATGAGGGATTATATAGTTTCAATGTAATTGAATTTTAACGAGGACTACTCTTAAGCAAATACACCTCCATAAATGATGCAGCACTGATGTTGTGCTGAGAAACTGAAGATGACAATTGAGTGGATCCAGCTGGACCTAGGGGCCTCTTTAGTGTTTTAATTAAAATAAATGAGGAATCCTCTTGTTTTTTTACATATTTTTTAAAACTTATTGTTCTTAGCCCTGCCTCTGTTCCTGGCTCAGCCAGAGAGTCCAATGGAGCTGAAGAAGGTTCCTGCTTTCATTTCCAGTTATCTCAGAACTGCTGAATGGGACTCTCTGCTCTAAAGTCCAACTTGATTGTCATTCATTCTTTCTTAGATGCACTTTGATAACAAACATAGCAATTAAGCAATTCTCATTCAGCCATCTTATTGGCTGAAACAGATAAAGAAAAACATAGAATGTGTTGCATAAGTCTTGTCCTTGTGTGATGAGAATTGGCTGAATTCAGGGCAGTCTGAATTCTGGTGGTGAGTTCCAGGTGCTACAGCTTTCCTGGAGGAGCACTGAGTGTGTTTTCTGTATCTAGCAGGACAAGATGTCTGACTTCTCCCAAAGACAAGATTTCTTACTGAGGATCAAGGCAGTGGGAAATTACTTAAGACTATGGAAAAGAAAAATATCAGCCTCAAATTATGTTCTGATTAAGAATAAAATAAACCTCTCTCAGCTCTTATGATTGTTCAGCGGGGGTGGGAGGGTAAGAGACATGTGATATTACACAACATCTGTGATGGCATGTCAAAAGGACAAGCCAACCCCGACATACACTGCCAGAAAAAGAAACCCTAGAAGACTGGGTTTACAACAGCATTACTTAGCTACTCTGTACTTGTACTATTTAGGATCAGTGTGTGGCAGATAAGTGGCAAATGACTCATTTCTGACAAGAAAAAACATTTCCAAAATACTGTGAAGCATATTGTAAATGGACAGAGATTGGGAAGTTTGAAAACCCTCAAGATGTAAAGAAACTGGTGCGCTAGGTGAGGTGTCAATGTTTGTCAACAGGAATTGCAGCTATTTCCACTTATAATATGGAAATAAACCAATCCCACAAAGAGAAAATGTCTTGACAAGCTCTGTAGTTATTGTGTTTTAATTGCTGGTAAATGCCAGCTCAAATAATGGCATCTGCTGTGTACCTGTGCAGTCACAGTGTGCTGGAATGAGCTAATGAGTGCAGAGCAGAAGGCTGGCCTGAAGCCACTGCACGTGTACACCTTAATGAAGGTCTTGTGGGGACAGGAAGGCATTGAGCAGCAGACTTCTGAGTCTGTAGAAGCTGTTGGAGCGGAGAAGGGATCAATGTGTGTCCATTTTACTCACTGGAAAGATGCATGCACTTTAAGGGTGTTTGCTTGGCAGGTGTCTGCCTCATGTGCACACAGACGTAAAACTGGCTGCGGTGTCATGATATGCTCAGATGCAGAAATATGTCTGATAACAGTAGACATAATGACCATATTAGACACTGCTCATTACATCCTTGAAAAGCCCAGCTCTCTCTGAACCACAGTGAATTCACCATCAAAGTGCTGATTTGGAAGAAAACATGCTGATGGCAGCTGCTTTTATCTTTACATATTCCATTACTGGAATACATGCTCATGGAGAATAAAGGATTAGAATAACCCTGTCCTGGCCCATCCCTAACCACATGGCTCTGGAGAATCCTCAAAGGATGGCTTTGGAGCACAATGATAAGAGAGCTCCTGGGGAGGAAGTAAGAATATACCCAGAATTGATAAAGTGATCTGACTACCTCAGGATTACTTCAAACATTTGGGCACTTGAGGCATTTCAAACACCTAAACATTAAATTAAAGGTGATCCCAAATCACAAAGCAGCACCACCACTTAATGATGAGGACACCAGGGAGCCTGAATACTTTCTGTGCTACTGATGGGTTGTGCACCCTGAAAAAAGTCCCTTCACCACTCACTGTCCCTCTTTTCTTCCTGCTTTACTGTTCTGGCCCGCGTTGAGGTTCAAGCTATCTGCCTGTGTGACCAAGGTGCAAATGACACTCTGTTTAGGTTTAGAGAGGAATGAGGGCCTTCTGTTCTCCCAGTGTGCTATTTACATGCCACTGTAAAGAGAAAGTTTTTCTAAATCTGCCAAGGCAATCTGTCATTTTTTATTCAGGTAATAAAACCTCCCTAGGTGCTTACCAGCTTTCTTAGGCTACATTCTCACTTCTCTCTTTGCTTCTTACAGCCCTTCACTATCCATCAGTTATTGGGTCCTTTTCCCAGCTTTGTTGAACCTTATTTCCTCCTAATATTTGATATAGTGAGTACTGTGTGTGTTAGCAAAACTCTTTCTAGCTTTCTGGACCTATAAACTTTCATTCTTAAACTTCCCAAGAGAATAGGATGTGTGGGTAAGTGTGGTATGTGTGATCTGCCTTGAACCTGTTTCTGTTTAGGTCCCCAGTGCTTGATGTCTACTGGCTCCTAAAAATGAACATTGAGCACACGCATAAGCAAGAGGCAAAACCCAGCTCAGCATATGGTGCTGACTGTTTCTTTGGAGCGGAGTTTCCCATCTAGACAATGTTTGCAGGAAGCATCATCATCGCCATCTGAGGGCTTTTTGGTGGAGTGAATTGAAGCTACACTGTCTAGAAGGTAGCAAACAAATAATCTGTAAGAAACTTTACCATATGGCAGGGTTTGAGCTGAGACCTGCACTGTAAGTCACTGCTGCCAAACAGTGTGTTAGCACAGTATCCTTTCTTTTTGTCAGCTGGAGAGTACAAAGTTTCTAGTGGTACAGTGACTAAAGAGAACACCATGTTGACATTTACTCTGATTTGCCACAGGCAATTTAATCAGAGAAGCAAATGAATATATAAGGAGACTAAAGTAACCACTTACCCTGAGAGTGCTCTTTCCAAGAGGAAGAGTTAGGCATGTCGATTGAAGATTCTGTGGTAAGTTTTTATTTCACTTACTCTCTTGGTATTTCACAGTGACTCTAAAACCAGAGAGTTAACAATAACACAGCAAAGACCTGCAGAGCCATTCAGCCTATAAACCCATTCCCCAAAGCACACATACCTCTTGCCTCCTTTCCTGTCCTGTGCAAGTGCCATTGCATCAAATTGTCTCTATTATGTTGCTGTAGAAATTAACTTTTTTCTGTTTTGGAAGTTTGGTTACATGCACACATTTGCCGTGTGTAATTCTGGATTCTCTCTCACAGCTCCTCACAACCTGGTTCTTCTCACTGAGCTCAGTCTCTGGGGCTCTGTTCCACTCTCATTTGAGACAGGAGTGTTAATCAATGACAGCATCTTTGCACACATAACAGCATCTGCTGTTCTTTGACCTGGCCTTGCCTAGCTATATAAGAATAGACATGTCTACTAATTCATTTAGTGTTGGTTTTTAATCTGTTCCATGTGTCTGGGGACAGACATTTGCTACTGAAGAATTAAAAATGGCAAAAGCTTTTACTGGCTGTGTCACCTTCTTGGTAGGTCTGACCCTACAGGTATTTGACAATTAGCATCTTGCTGCTGTCCTAGTATAGGATCAATATCACCTACCATTATTTCCCATCTCTGTGGAATAGATTCAGCTGATGGTTTTGGGGTTTTTTTGTGGGTTTTGTTTCGTGTTTTTTTTTATTTTTAATTTTTCCTTTGACTTGTACTTATTAGACGTATGAGCCTAAACCTTCAGAGCTGTCTTCAGTGTCTTAGAGGTGTTGGCCAAAGTATATACCACAAGATTTCTGTAAGTATTTTTGTAATAGGGTTATACCATTCCTTCTATGAAAGGCACCAATACTATGTGAAAGACTCCGAATTCAGTCTAATTGAAAGAAAAAGAAACATGAAAGGCTGAAGTTTTAGCCTGAAAGAATGTTTATTCCAAGTATTTCTAAAAGGTTGGGTTCAGGCTGGTATGAAGGTTCAGCTTAAGGTCAGATTTGACAACCTTTGGTCAGTTCCAAATATTTCATTAAAATAACTTCAAGAGGTCTCTGGTATGTTTAATACAAATTTGTCTTCATTTTATCTAGCTAGATGTCTAGGTATTTGAATGGGGCTTATATTTGTGACAATCAGCAGAGAGGGTGCATTTAACTTAATTACATTTGTTTTGATACACTGAAGCTCTGTGTCTCAGTGAAGAAAAAATTTGCCCTCTACTAGAGGGCCGACATCTTCAGGCAGCTGCTATACAGCCTGAAGTCAAGTCTCTCTGCAAGGTGGCTGGATTCTTCTTCATCTTGGATCAAAAAGTAAGCCTCACACGTATTCAAAGTTTAATTTTGCGCTGTGAAGAAAATTCAGACAGCCTGTTAAACATTTTTGTTCATTGATGCATTTGGAGATGTTACTTTCCTGGGCAGGCTGCTTTATATATTATAAATCCTGCTTTATCCAATACCATTTATCTGGGAACTGAAAGCAAATATGATCAGTGTGGTCAGTAGAGCTGAGGTTGCCCAGGGTTTGTTTAAGTGTAATGATGGATGTGTACTGAACTTGGATTTGGTTTACTTTCAGAGACAGCTCTTTCTCCTCATCATGAAAGATGCTCCAAACTGTGAATGTGTTTGTTTAGTTTGGTTTTAAAGTTGGATAGAGTGAAGATTGTTTCTGGTGCTTGAATCCCTTGAAAAATAGGTGCTGTATAAATGGCTAGGCCAGGTTCTTACATTGAAAATCTTAATAACTTGAGAGGAAAAGAAGCGATCATGTCTTTCTTGAGGACTTTACCTTCATACAAGGAAAAATTTGATAATTTGGACTAGTCTAATTTATTAAAAAGTATTAGCAAAGTCCTATGTAGTATTGATGACAGAGAGAAAGAAAAGCTACTTCAAACAAGATTCTGAATGACCTCTCATGAAAGAAAATTCCAACCTCTTTCTTATTTCTTTTTTCACTTTGTTTTAACATTTTTCACTTGAATATCCCAAGTTTGTTCTGCCAAGATAGGAAAAGAATCTTCCCAGTAAAAGGAAGAAATAGCAACTATCTTTCTAGTTTTTGGTTCAAGCACCCCAGATGAGCAGCATTAGTCACAACCCATTAGAATGGGTAGCCTGAGCTGCTCTCTGGCTGCAACTGAGCAAGTGCTAAGTACTTCAGGCAGAATCATGCTGTGCAAAGCACAGCAATCCCGGCAAAAGCAAAATAAATCCCCAAGCCCCCAATAAGTATTGTTTGCATATATATCTCACCATGGCTGACTACCAGGAGGAATAAAACATGTGGAAGACAGTACTCTTAACAGCTTGACTTAGCTAATAAAGGATGATGGTACAGGATCTGCAGGAATAAACACCATATTTTAATGAATAATTTTTGAAATTGCAGAACAGAAAGTCATTATAAGGGTTATCTGTTTCCATCAGCAATCTGTTGTGCTTGTGACAGTAACCTTGGCCAGTATTTGTTCACATTATCTTTATGCTAAGAGCTTTTAGAGGGGTTGCTATGGCACAGGATTGCAATACACTTGGAAAGTGGATGCCTGCTATCACCTTTGCACCTTTGCAAGGTATAAACGAGTTATTAGGAAGGTAATATAGGAAACAGGCAGTCAGAATTCATTTCTTTTAGTCCTCCATGGGTGATTGATGAGAGGCATCTTCAGGAGCTCTAGTAATCTGTCCATAGTCTAAAGCTCCTTCTGAATTTAAGAATTTTGGAAAATTCAGTGGAAATTCATTGTAATACGGTGAGCAGTTCTCACTTTATCTTTGATCTAGTTTAGAGACTTCTAAATTTTTAAATTTGTTGTTGTCTTGGTGAGATTTAATTTGTGATCTTGGTTTGTTACTGAAAGGTTTACTCTTTTGTCCAGTTAGGTTAGAAAATCTGGTTGCTTTCCTGAGAGGGTGTCCCAGTTCTTAGTGGCTACTAAGTTTCTTGACATGTTGTCAATCATGCATGTGCTGTTTTTTCAAGACTTTGTCCAGAAATTCTTACTCAGGAAGAATTCTTTGTTGACTCGGGAAGGTGGAAGTTTTAAATGCAGGAATTCCCAGTTTGGGGAGGGGCAAGTGAAGAGATGATGGCATAATCTGTTGTCTAGGCTCTTGGAACAGGTCTTGATACCTTTCATGGAGAGAGGATGATGTATTTGCTCAATAAGGGCCTCGATTTTCCTTCTGTCTTTGTGCAAGTTGTCTCCAACATAGAGCTGAGCTGTCCTGTGGAGTGAGAAGAAAGTGGTCCTGGATTTAAACCAATGCTTGATGTTAAGGTGATTAGTTACAGAGGGCATATAAGCTTCATATCTCCTGCACATAGATCCTTGCAACTTGAAACAGAGTGAATGTGTGTGATGAAGAAACAGGATTTTGCCCAGATCAGCTTGACCAGTAAGGAACAGGAACTTTGTTGTTTTATTTTCCTTCTTGGAACTCAGAAAAACAGAAAACCCTGGTAGTAAACTCTGGTAGTAAACATGGAGAGGGCTGGTAAGGGAACATGTTTTCCCTGGTGTCCTTATCACCTGGAAAGGAGGTTTGAGGTGGGTTTCTTTCTTTTTTTTAAAAAGCTGTTTATGAGAGTGAGGAAAGAGGACAAGAGAGGGGTGTGTGTTTTTTTGGGTTTTTGGGGTTTTTTGTGTTGAAGAGCATTCTATTCTTCTTTTCCTTCCAGCCCTGCTAGTTCTCAATCCAGCCTGAGCCCAGAGATGATAATAGAGAGCTTTCACATGCAAATATGTCAATTTATTTCCACAATAGCAAACCACTGAGGGCTGAAAAGGAAGCCACTGCAAGGCTGAGAGTTACATTGTTCCAAAACCACTCAGCTCCTCAAATTCAGGGAAGGAAGTGTAATCAAAGGCCATTCAAGTCTCAAATGCAGGACTTGCCTTCCTCATCTTCCTTGAACCTTTCTTCATAGCAAAATCACCTATATGCTCACCTGGAAAGCTCTATCTGACCATGCTACATCTACCTGGCAGAGTTGAGGATGTTTTTTCCACAGCCTGAGAAAATACTTTAACCTTCTAACCTTCTAACTCAGTGGTGTCACTGGAGCAAAGCGAAATGGAGGGCAGGGACATGCATGTATCTCCATGGCTTCCTTGTGTCCCTAAGCCATAGGGAGATACATTTCAAGAAGACAGGCAAGCTCCAGAACTGAATGCTTTACTCTTAGAGGTTATTCACAAACTAAATGCAATCCTTTCTCCACACACACATATATAGAAATGGAGAGAATGCTTTTCACAGACTATGACAATAAAATCTTTGAATCCTTTCCAGAAAAAAATGTTACTCTTTAATGCGCTTGCAAATATAAAGTAGGAAACAGAAGTTCCTATTTTAGACCATTCAGTATGAGCCCCTCAGGCAAGTGGAGGTGAAATGACAATTTTTCTGTGATGCAGTGAGAACTCATGACAGCACAAAGTCTTTCTCAACTCTTGAAGCAGACTGGCAGTATGAAGGTGGCAACCAAGCTAGACACTTGTTACAGATGGATAATGAGATGATTGGCTCTCACAATTAAGGGATAACTGTTGTGTGAATATTAAGAAAAACTTTAGTGATGTATGGTTATGTTAATGTAGTTTAGATGTCTCTGTTCTCCCCACAGTTCCCTTTTCCCTCTGTATTGCTGCCATCAGACAGCCAGGGTTATCTAGGACAGGTAAAAAGGCATGCACAAATACCCCTTACCTGGGGCAGTTGGGAATAGAAAAGCTTGTTGCTCAGAGGGTGTGGATGGCAACACCTGACCTCCAGTCAAGGTACAAGCAAGCACTCTCCACCATTAAATGACAAAGAAAAGCTGGCTGACAGACTTTGGGAGGGGCCAGGGCTGGCTGATGCAACCCCCAGGGGTATAAAAGACTGAGCATCCATCTTGAAGATGAACTGGCCACATGGTATTCATGAGGGCAGTTCTCAGCACTGTGAATTTTTCCTTATGTAGTCCTTTTGTTGTTGATTTATTTTTAACATCTCACATTTTTGTCAAGGTTTATTAAGCCTATTTAAATTTTCAAAGCGAGCAGCCGTTTCTCCCACACTCACAACTAGTAGTGTGGAAGTGTTTCTAGGTCTAACATCTCTTGGGCCAAGGCAGCAGGAGGGGCTGTGCTCAGCATGTCTGTGCTGGTGATTAGCAGGGTTGGAGCAGGCCTGTGCCCATCCAATCCTCTGCAAAGATGAGCTGCTCAGGAAAGAGCAGGAATAGAGGGTAGAGAAAAAAGAACTTCTGGGAACTACAAAGTCCAATGTTGCCATGCAAGTCTTAAAGCAGCCAGTCCTTAATGCTCTTAGAGGAATTTTATTTGTGTCTTTCAAAGATCTTTGCTTATGTGGGACAACCTTTTGCCCATAGTAAACCTTAGAGTTAAGGAAAACACAAAGAAGAAGGCTGCCTTTACTGTTACTCTGAAGCCAGTGCTCAAAACAGTCTACACAGTAATAAGCAATATCAACTTCAGCCTTCGTTTCTCACAGTGTAAGGGAACCCTGGTGATGGAGGATTTTACAGCCATGCCTGTGGGTATCCATTCTTCCTGTGCATTGAACAAGTCTTTATGGATGTACCTTGAAGCTGAGGCCAGCAGCCAGACTTTTTCTGGGAAGTTTGGTTAATATGCCACAATAAACAAACAAGAGAACCCGTTTCAAATTCAGCTGTGCTCTTTTGTTACTGCATGTTGAAAACAAATCCAAAGCTTTCAAAGTCCTGAGTTAAACCGTCTGGGAATTTTTTCACAACAGCTGCAGTAGAAGAGCATGCAAATCTCTCAGATCAGAGAGTCCCTCTGATGTCTGTGTTCTGGACAATTGTAGAAGGGGGAAAAATAGCTTCTAGCTACCTTTCTAGTGTCCAAGTACTCACAGAAACCAGGAACCTGTTTTGTTATGTCTGATGTTGCCAAGCAGGAATGTGACTTGTAATTTTTAAAAAGGCAGCTAGTGAACAGGGGTGGCTTTCAACAGTGTGAAAAAATCTCATCTTTATTCACACAGGAGCAGATTTATTGTAATCAGCTTATTTCATCCTACCTGAAGAGTCTTTTGTTCTGTGAGAGAGAAGACATTTGAGAGGCAAAGTGGTTTGGAAGGTGATTTCCTGGTGGCCAGCTCTAGCAGTTTCCAATCATCCATCATATGATTACGTCTCCTTTATCACAATATATTTATTTGCAAGTTTCTTTGTGCTGAATTTCTGAGTTGAGTGGTCTTTTAAAATGTAGATCACAGTGTATCTACAATCAATGCATGGGAAATGCTCAGTATGATAAATAGTTGATGACTGTTCCTCCTCTAAAGAAATTCTAACAATCTAAAATACCTTAAGTCACAAATTTTTTTGGATTCAAACTTTCTGCCATTTTCCTCTGGCTTGAGATCCACAAAATATCTGTAAATTCATTGTTATATCTGTAAGGGAATTAGTAGCTATTTGCCTGGGTCTGAATGTAACATAAGCCAACCTACCAGAATACATGAAAGCATCCTCTACTTCTGGAGGATTTCTTCTGTGTTAGCTGGTATGAATTGTGGAATTTCTACAAACTCTTTTTTTTTTTAAATTAAAAAGTTAGTTGTTAGGTAAAAATAAAATAAATTCACTGCCAGTTAATTACCAGAAAATGGAGAAGCATGTGCTACCTGCCACAATTAATTAGTTTACTGGTGGGTTCCTAGCTCTCATAAGCCTGTATTCTGATTACATGGAGACAGTGCCTGCCATGAAGCATTAGTATCCAAGCACCGAGGTGTATGTGCAGTGCCACAGATTTCATCTGCTGGATCAGCTGTCAGCAAAACAAATGGGGAAGACCCATGAAGTGATCTTGTCCCATTCTCTTGGTTAGCACTGATTTTCTCACCTTTAGGGACTCTGTCCAGCCGGCATTTAACAGATGAAGGAAGGGAAAAAGAACCTTTCACATTTTCAGAGGGAGGAAATGCAGCTTGCAGCTATGCAGTTCATAGCCAGTTTATCAGTGCTCAAAACAATGTAATAATCATACAGCAGAAAAAATAAGAGTGTTCCACATAGAATCTGGGAGAGGTAAAGCTGTCCAAATATGAGATGAAATGTGGTGGTGTTTATTTCAGCCAGACATGTTGCTATTATAATAAATATTTTTTTATTCTTTTTGAGCTAAATGTAGGAGATGAGGAAATAAACCTTTATTTTTAATTTATATGTGACAAAGGTAATAAATGTGATGGCAAACACTCTAGAAACTCTGCTACTGCCTTTTCTTTTGCGAGCTTTTCACCTGCACAACTTGTTTTCAGCAACAGCCAAGACTGGGCATCAAAAGGACACCATGCTGCCACGTGTCATCTGTTTTCCTAAAGATCTGACATCTGCAGGCATGTGATTAAATGTGATTTCCCACCTTACAGAAACAAATAAATAAATGAAATGTAGTTGCTGCACAAGCTATAGGAGAGGAAAATTTGAAGTCAGGGCTTGTGGGTTAGCTCAGGGAGCAGAAAGCAGAAGTCTAAAGTAAATACATTTTGATTTATTTTTAACATCTCACAGATTTTAAGTTAGCATTCTGATTTCAATACAGGTAAGGAGCAGATATAAGTCTTGTGTCTAGGGGACTGATTGTAATAAAAGCAAAATGAAATCAAGTTTAAGACTCCCAAAGTTAAATGCGCCAAAGGAAAGTTTAAAAATGGCAAAGTTTTGCTTTTTTGATAGAAGCTGGGTTATGCTGGTTTTTTCCTCCCTCTCATTAAACTTTTCAGCTAGTGCTGACAGCAGGGCTCAGTACCCATAGTCTAAGCTGACATCATTATGTCAATCAGATAAACAAGACAGGTCATCTTTGTAATGTTTTGGGAGGCAGAGGGGAAATATCCTTGTAAATACAACACCCAATGGCTAAACAATTTTTCCAAAGCAAGTACATTTTGTCCCACCTGGTAAACAAGGAAAAACAAACCACCCAAAACAAATAAAAAAGCTTGTCTTACTTCAAATGCCACTAGCCTGTAGAGCTACTGGCTGTCATGGTAATCACTCCTCCCTGGCAACTGGTAAAGTGTTTAAGGACAGAAGCTGAATAAAAGTGAAATTTATTTTTCACTGCCTTTCAGCTAGGATGAGCGTCTGTGCATTTTTTGGATACTGGATACTCTTACTCTGGCCATTTCAATTCCAAAGAAAAATGGAAGCTGCTGCACTAAGCCACCATCCTTAATTTATTATACTTTTTACAGTATTGGGCTCTGGTCTTATTCCTCATTGTCTTGTTTTTAACTCTTGAATTGTGGCTTGGGCTGAGATTCTTATATAATTTTATGGTTGCCTTTGGTCTTTATATCTTTCCATTCTTCACATTTTTCTAAATATGGAAGGAAATATAGATGTGTTCAGTTCTGAAGCCTCAGTTGCATTGCGACTGAATAGATTGGATTTTCACCTCCCCCCTTTGTTGGGTGTTCTTTTTTTTGTGCATTTGAGAATAATCCAGAAGTATACAGCTGATAGCCCAAATCTGCTGTCAGCTATGTCAGGAAAACAAAGATGAGGAGTGAAGGAAAAATAAAACCCTTGAAGCCTCTGGGGTAGCCTTTACTTTTATTCCGAAGATTTTAAAGGAGGAGAAATAAAGCAGAGATTTCAAGGTGAGATCAGAAAGGCAGTTTTAAAGCAAAGAAGGAAATACAGGCTTAGTGATGTGGTGTTCTGCTAAAGGTCTTAGCAGTGGATGGTGTTTTTCTTGGAGAAGCTTGGCTGAATGATAGTCAGATTTGACTAAAACATGGATAGATTTATCTGTTTCATTCATAATATTTCTGAAGTACTTAAGGGAATAGTATCTAACATGTTTAGTCCTTCAGAGATAGTTCAAGCAGCCTGAAATTAGTCAAATCTACTTCTATCTCTGTGAGCAATAAAACCACTGATGATTAGAATGTAATTGCTGTGTAATGTGTCTGTTTAAGTAATGTGATTGTTGTTTGATTTTTGACAGTGAGTCTGGGTCTGAATGGTCAAATGTCCTCTTACTAAGGAGGCTAGAATTGGAAGTGTCTGCAACTTTTTAGGTCAGTAGACGTGAGCTCATTTTCATTGCTAAAAACTGTCCAGTCAGAAGTGAAATGAAAGGTAGTTTTCATGGATTTAATTAGACAAGAGCAGAACAAGAAGTCATTCCTGTGGGGACCACACACCAATGAGAGGGAAATATAAGTTCTTTGACATCAAAGCTCTGTATTTTTGTTAGCATTTAATTTTATTTCATAGCAGAAAACTGATATGCAAGTACCCTGTGGGATCTTAAGCAGAGTACTGGGTAGGGATAATAATACTTTGCTGGCATTAGTTAGAATTTTCATATTGGAGGAGCAGAGGTCTTGCACACAGCCAGCTTCAGTAAGCTGACCTATCTGCTTTTAAGCAGGCAAGTAATTTCAACAGATGCACCAGTTTAGAAGGCCATTCTTTCCTGAATCTCCCAGGCTTTCTGCTACTGCCTCCCTAGTTCAGTTAATGGGAGCTCTCCACAACTTCTCCGATGCGAGGTCAGGCAGGTTAAGTTACTCCTCATTTGCCTCAGGAGCAAACCCTGTCTAGCTGTGTGCACGGTAAGAAATTCAATGTGCTTGGGCAGGTTTGTAGGCAAGGAGTTCATCTGTCAGGGAGTGACTTTTAGCCACACTTTTGTGTGCTCTTGCAGCCTCTGCCCGTTGCCTGTGCAGGGGTGCGTGTGGGGAGTGATCCCTCAGATGCTGAAGGGGCTGATCAAAACTTTGGTCCCATATATGAAAGAGCTAATTAGTACGGGGCAGCAGTGTGGAAGGGACTGCTCCCACTGATGATTAAGTAATTATATAGCTGTATTTGGCTTGGGAAGGTCAGCTGGATTGTGGAGGGGTTTTTGCTATACATATATCCCTTACAGGCTGTATAACTGAGGCTATCATTCATGGAACAAATTTTATTTATTATGGTATTTATACAAATGTTTACCCATGTTCACATGCTAAACTCCCACTAAATTAATGAACTTTGAATGCTTATAATTGGATGAACTTTAGTTGCTTAGAATTCCATGACTGTAATGCCAAATTGAGTTTGTAAATATTCTCTCTACAGCATATGCACATCACAGTGGAAATGATTGAAGCAGGACTTCTTGGGACATTTGTTCTCAAGTTTTGGCCAATTTGAATTGCTTTTAAAACAGGTTATTTATCATTAGCATCCTCTTTTCCTCTTTTCTCACCCTTCCTCATGCATCTTTACTTTTCCTTTTTTTTTTTTGGGTTTTTTTTTTTTGTTTGTTTTGTTTTTGTTTTTTTGGGGTTTTTTTAGTGCTTAGGCATTGGAACAGGCTGCCAGGGCTAATTGGAAACATTCAGGCAAATAATTTACCTGCCATTCAGAGCTCTTTCATGCCCACTTGGAGCAGGCTCACTAGCCAGAAATAGCTGATGCCATTGCAAGGATCCAACATTACTCAGGTGTTGCTACATGAAGGGGAAAACAGTACCTGCTGTAAATAAAATGGCATGAAAGATGAATATTGTTAGGTCAGCTATTCTGACCCACAGGCAGTTTTTGCACATTTTTCTGCTGAACTCTACATTTTTGACCTCTACTAGATTTTAGAAATTGAATTTACTTTAAGGTACCCAGGCTATCCCTAGGAGGAAGGTTAAGGTTATTCCTGTAATTATTCTTAAATCCCACCCATTGTTTTTTGAGTGATCCAGGCTCCCAAAAGGAACTGAAGCACAACCAAATACTTCAATAATAATTTTAGGAATTGCTATGCACAGTTTCACTCACATATTTATCTACTTACATTGCTGGTGCCTTTGGACATGGAGCTTGCCATGTTTTAAAATAAATAAAGCTGTCCTGTTTGTGATATGAGCTTCCCTGCTGGGCAGGAATGCATGAATCAGCTGATGACCAATTCAACACTTTTCTGCAGAAAGGTTGTCTGCTGCCTGAAACTGTCCTGATATTAGTGGTCTCATTTCAGCAAAGTTTCCTGAACAAATGAATGCTTTAGTGGAACTGTCACTAGGGAGACATGAAAGATGAAAAAAATCAAAGGGAACTGGGTATTTTGAAGCAGTGGAAAGAAAAGAAGAACTTCTTTCAAATTCTGTACTTTCTCAAAGATTAGACCTATTTGCGCCTGTCAGTTGGGTTTAGTCCCATACATAAAATTAATTTTGAAGCTGTTTTCAAAGAAATCTGAAGGTTCCAGTGAGTTGAAGTGACTTCAAAATATTGACACAACACTTCTAATTTTACCTCCTAGAGTTTATTGAAGAGGTTTTTATAGACACAGGCAGATACACGTGGCCCAAGGATCCAGACTTCCTCACTTGAACTAGCCAGCAGACCGTAGTTTTCAAAATGCTAATAGTGCCTTGTATTGTATCATTAGAATATAATCTAACAGATCAAACAGTATTTAACAAGTAACTTTTATTATCTCATTAATATGCACTTGAACTTAGATTTAGTACAGCTTAAGTACAGTCTATAGCAAGTATTCTTGCTCCAATAGGAAAAAATTACTTCTTCAGAATGAAAGATAAAATGGGCAGCATAACATATGAACTATTAGTTCATCTGCAAAACAGCATAACTTTTAGTGAAAGAAAATAGTTTATTGCTTCGAGGTTTCATACTCTGTCACCTCAGTGTACAAGAGTTTGTGTTATAAGCTCTTTCAGCTGCATTTAGCATCCCTTCATCCAGGTCAAACTAGAAGTGCAACTGTCTTGTCACCAGTTGTCTTGTCACCATCACAGTTCTGTAAGGAGAGCATCCATCATGCTGCTGCCAAATGTGTAGCTACTGTGTGTATCTGTACATTATAACACTGAAATGCAGGCTGATATTTGAACTACTGATGTTAATGTGCTGTTAAAACTATGGAACTTGCCTTGTTCAGATTTGTTCCTGGTAATTTAATGGTACCATGGTAGCTATCTTCAAGGAAAAAACAAGCAAAGTCCTTGGATCTGTTGTTTCTCTTTACAAGTGTTATGATTGTTAGATTTTTTTCCCCTTAAAGAACTGCTTTAAGTCAAATTTTAAAATTAGTCTTCTGAGGCAGTAGGGCTCAAGAGGATGGTAATACCACATGCCAGTTTATTGCACAGGGTCAGCAGTTCGAGTTCACCACAGCTCATTGTCTAAACACATTAAAGGAAAAGGAGTGTCTCTGCTCTGCCAGCTAACTCATAAAATATGCATTCACCTCACCATAGCTGCTAATTGTCTCCCTCTTGGTTGTCAAACTGAGTAGAGAGGCTGAGAGGTGAGGGAGACTGTGAAAAATGAATTTCTCTCCCCTGCTTGTAACATTCTCATTAGAGCATGTTAACCAGGAATTAGGTGTATATAGGGGATGAAATCCTTCGTTATTATTGCCTTTACACCAACAGTCAATATTGGTGTCTTGACTTGTTAGACTAGTTTTCCTGTAGGTGAACTATGTTAAATAAATAGAAATATATTTATTTTCCTATGGAAGAGAACTAGTTAATGGGAATAACTGAATGGTGGTGCATTGAGATCAAGCATAAATGATGTGTTTGTCCACATGACTGAGCAGTGGTGCATGTTCTGGAGTCCTGTGGTCAGTGTGGGTGAGGAAACCACTCAGAGACAAATATTCAGGTTAATGGTGTGAGGCTTCAGTGTTCTGCCTCACAACAGAAGAAATTCTTTCCTAATTACTCTGGTTTTAGACCAGACCAATAAGGTTTATCCTATTACAGCAAAGCTAAATATTTGTGAGCAGTTTGTGGCAGGCCTGAGTAAGAAAGAAATTGGTATAAGAATGGAACAGAATAGTGCCATACTGGTCAAACAAAAGGGTCATCTACTCAGTACTCTGTTTTTAGCTGCAGAAGTACAAGGTGGTTACAAATGAGCAAGAACAGAGTGAACATTTAGTACTTTTTATTCCTGTTACTTTCCAGACCTCTGACTTCTTTTAGAACACAACTCCTTATTTTTCAGTGCATTGCCTAATCCCTAATGCTTTGGAGGTTTTTTAACAGTTCTCTGTTTGGCACACATAAATGTTTAGCATCCAGTTTGGATTCTTTTGTCCAGAAGTTTCACAGATCTACTACATGTAGTAAACCACATCTTTGTTTGCTTTGGACATGGCTTCTAGGATCCCATTAATTTTTGTGGTGGAAGAGACAAAGAGCACTTGCTCTTAATACATCTTTGTATATCACTTGTGACTTATGTATTAAACCCCTTCCAGGCAATTTTTTTTCCAGACTGACAGTCCTTTAAAGAGAGGTTTTGACACGTGTAAGCAGATCTCAGATCCTGTTTAGTTTCTCTCGTGCTCTCTCTTTTCTCTTTACTGCATGCTCTGTGTTCCTTTGCCCCTCTGCAACTGCATCCTGTGAGATGGTTCTAAGCACACACACCAAGTATGAAGCCTTGACTTTTGCTTCACCACTATTAAAACTATTAAAGGGTTAAAACTATTGAATATCTACTAAGCAGCCTATACTTGAAGGCTTTTCTCCCTGGGTAGCTGGGTTATTCCATTAGTATTTTAGGCAGGCTAGGATATTTTTTCCTAGCTGGACCTCAGCATACATTTCCATAATCAAATAGATGCAGGCACTGGTTTGGAAGGCAGAGTCTTCAGATCCTGATGTGACTGCTAAGCTAAGCAGAAGTGAGCTGACACTGAGATTCCTGAGTTTTCAGTCAGGAGCAGGTTTTTGTGGCTTGGCACTAGGGAAGCAGTGTGAAGAGTGTCAAAGGTTTGGGGGCGCTGAGGCAGTCAAGGCTCCTGCCTACTGCAGTATGAAATGGCCCAGATAAATCCATCTCTTTGGTAGGAGCTTTGCAGACAGGAACAGCTTATTGTTTTTGCCTGAATGATGAAGAAAAGCAGGAGAATGTGAGTCAAGGTTTATAATTTCTTTTGCCATTTGAAGACCAAAAAGGCTTATTTTTACCTTTTGCCATTGACTTGAGTAACTTGGGGCAGATCACTTTCCTCCTTTCTGTACCTTATTTCCTGAGTCTAGCTGATGCATATTTACAAACATACAGAGCTTTCACAGCAGTCCAGTGATAGGCAAGCAGAAATCACAGATACTAGATTGCTAAGCAAAAGGAGAAAATTCAATAATTAGGGGTAGAGCACCTACGTGTGCAGGGTCCTGTCCTTGGTATTTCATAGCTTCTATATAGGTTTATTTTTTGTCTTTAATGGAAAGAAAGAATATATCATGTCAGGGACTAGAAAAACTTCCCTTTGTTTCAAAGAAATTAAAATTGCTGGTCATTCCTTCCTCAGACATCATGACTTCAGGGGCTAGGTTAAGAGGCAGACAGATGAAGGTGGTTCAATTCAGCCTAGTTTGTGTCCTGAGAGTTTGTGAATTTACATTTATGAGAAGAAATAGGAGAAGAAAGGAGGGAACTGAGACTTGCCAGAGCAATCAAAGCAAGAAATTAATAACAAGAACCAATCTCCTCATGCAAAACATCGGCAACCTTTTTTGGACTAATATTTTGAAGGCTGACTTTCTGAATAAAACTATTACAGAGATGCTTCAGGGAAACTGTAGGTCTGGAAAGTAGCCAGTATTCAGGCTTTAAGAATGGAGAGAGAGTTGCCCAGAATGTGAGAGAGTCTTTGTCACATCCCATTTCTGTCCTTACACTGATGACAAAGGTCTTCAGGGGATCTATAGCCCACCAGTCTAAAACCATCCTACCTGACGGCATCTTGTCTTTGTTGTTATTCTGGGAGGATGATCTGGTAAAAAAAAAAATAATAAAAAAATTCTCTGCTGTTTTTCATAGAGGAAAGTTCAGGTGCTACTTAGCTTTCAGTGTTTCTTTAAAGAGTTATGGCAAAATAGTCAGCTCTTTAATCTAACCATGAAATGGCAAATCTGTGCATTACTGTTTGAATTCATAATAATGTTTCACCTTATGTTTTTTTTGTCTCTCAGCCACTTGAGAGGATCTCCCATGCCTCAGTCTAGTGCTTTTCTAGCCAGAAAAGGTGATCTCCTCCCCAGATCCTTGTATGTAAGGTTGAAGTGAAGAACTTAAAAACTCTTTAAAAAGCATTAGTCTGCAGAGGAATGTCTGCTTCTTGACAGGCATCAGCAGTGAGGTGGGTGGAAACACCTCAATTTTTTTTTTATAATTCAAGTTGAGTGGAGAAAGATGCTGCCCCCAATCCCCTCTTCCCAATCTAGAAGTGAGCAGCACAGTGAGTGAAACTTAGTGAAGCTGCTATGCTCTGCCAGCTGGCAGCAGACCCAGAAGACTTATGCAATTAGTGAAGTTTCTTCTGAGTCATCTCCTCTGCTCTCACATACCCTGCACCTGGTGTCTCTGTTTTGCAAGTTACTGCAGCCACAAGGACATTTGGGATCATTTGCTGAACTGGACAGGCTGAGGAGGAGGCAAAGTTTGAAGCCAGTGAGATTTAGGCATTCTTTCCATCTTTACCTGTGCGCCCAATCTTGGTGATTGCAAAGACAGGTGGGGCACACTGTGCATACCAAAGCTTGGCAGCTACATGCCCCGTTTCAGCAACTGGACTGGTAAATCCTTGGACATTTGAAACACTAGAAAATGCCCATAGCAGAAAAACTCCATCTCTCAGCCATGCACGATGCATTGATGATGATGGGTTTGTATTTTCTAGGTATGACAATCAATAGACTTATTAGTCTATTAATAAATTAATAGACTAGAAAATAAAATAACTTCCTGAAGATGCTGTTGTGGAAAGTTCTGGTTAATTTTCATCCAATTCCCCCATTCGAATACAGAATTTTCTGGTAATTTGCACTAGGTTTTGCCTTTTTTGGATTCAACAGCAGTCATAAAAAGTTTTATTTGATTAGCTTCCTACACCAAACACCTGTGGTTTTTGTGTCATTTGCTCAAGTGTGTTGCCTGAGGCTAGGTTACCTTGCCTGGAAAGGATTTGTTAGAGATGGGACAGAAGTAAGAAAGAATGAAAAAAAAACCCCAAACCCCTAGGAGTATTGAATAAGGCAGGGGGAGTAAAATGAAAGGGCACTTCGAAGACACACAAGGATATATTTGGCAGTGCCATTAACCAGGCACTTCACAAATAACAGCAAACAAGGAATGGAACAGAGGACAATACTGTCCAAACCAATAAGGATCGGTTTTTACAAGGATCAGTTATTTGCAGGGAGCCGCCAAAAGGCTTGCTTTCTCAAATTGGATTAAATGGTTCAAATTCCCATGTCTACCAAATCTCCCTTGAAAAACTGAAGCAGCCACTTAGAATCTTCTCAAGGGCTGTCCTTGCCCTGAGTCTTTAAATTTGCTTTCAGTTCATGTCCAGTCAGTCCTTTGGCAGAGTAGGACAAAAAAAAAAAAAAGTGTCTGCTGTAAACCAGATGTATATTGAAGGCTTCAGGTATTTGAGATGTGTCTGTGTTTGAATGTTTGAGATATCTTCTGATAAAAACTTTACTCCTTGGAAAGAGGAGAATCTGCTCATGGTCCACAATTTGAGTTTAGGTGGCATTATCCAGACATTTTGGGGTGTAAGAACAGCCAAAAAAGCCTTGGCAGCTGTTCTGCATGGCTACATGAAAAACTACTTTGCAAGCAGCTGATTATATTAGGAGAGGGCTGCACACAAACAAAATCAAATTCACCTTTTGTTTTGTAACGTTCTTATCTAGTATTAACTTGACTCTCCAGAACCAGTTCAGCCACTAATGGATTTTTTTGTTTTTCATTTCCTTTCAGAGATTTTTTGACTGATTGAGGTTTAATATATCCATATTTCTACATAAAATGTGCCATAAAAGTATTGATATATTTACATACACACCAACTACATATGCAGTTAAAGTCCTTTCTTCATAACTTCCATTTTGAGTAACCTCTAGGCAGAGCAGTGCCTGCAAGCTATAGCTACTGAACTGGAAGAAATGTTATTTGGCTGCACCTCTCATCTCTTATCAAAGCAGTAGCAATTTAAAGGCCATCTCATTACTGTTTTCAAGGTTCAGCAGACATGTAGCAAGAATAAAGATCAGTTTTTTTAAAACAATCTAATTCTCCACCTGATTGCTCTTCGTGCTTGATTTGTGCACACAGCATAATAATGTTATTAAGGGTAATCAGTACTGCCATTGCTACTCAGGCAAAGAAAGGCTACTGCACTATTGAGCAGCTCTTCACATAGGAATCATGTGAAATAATACAGCCCATAGAATATTCCTGTGCTGTTTCAAAAACTGATGAAAACCTCAGGTAAAAACTGCCAGGATCTGCCAGAACACACAGTTATTAATTATATGGTGGAGTACACAGAGCCATGAGCAACACCTTTATTAGAGACCAATGCTTTGTGTCAGGATGTAATTTGCCAATAATTGGTACTGTGTGTCTCTGTTATATGCCAATACAGGTATTGATTTAACATGTAAAAGTGAGATAAAATAAGTGAAGTAAAACAAGTAAATCTCTTGGGAATGAAGGAGTGAAAAATGTGAAAAATCTGTAAGTATTGAAATCTACTTGTCATATGGTGCTTTCTATCTGCATTGGTAACAGTAGGACATGTAGCAGAGGCAATGTAGGTAAACAACACTAACAGAATAGGTAAAAAATGACCAATTTTCATTTGAAGTTTTACAGGATTTTTTAATATTTTTATTGACCCAGTATTATTATAATATTTAATTTCAACAAGCATCCTAGGAAACTGTAGAGAGAAAAATGTTTTCTTCTGAAGATTTATATTTATTTCCATTTATTCTAAGATTTCCTCTGTAATTTAATCAAACTTTATTTTAATTTTTTGTCACTCAGAAAAAAAAATATTGCTTAGTAAACATTATGTATTTATTATATTATGTAAACATTATGTAGTAAGGTAAACATTAGTTTACTAATGTAAACATTAGTAAACATTTTGTATTTATTATATTAACCTATATCATATATAAACTGGGGGGGAAAAAATAGCAAAGTAAACAGAAATATGACATTTGCCCAAATTCAGGCTTCTCATGTGTTTTTTAGCTTGTAATAAGGGTTTGGCTGTATGATGCAAGCTGTAGCCATCTAGCAAACCTTGCATCTAAATAAAAATGACCAGTCTTTTTTATTTGCTGGTATTATCAAAGCAGTGAAGACCAAAGGTGGTAATCAGTCCTCCTTATTATAGGTGTTTGACATAGCAAAGACATTTAGAACTGTTTGATTTTGTAATTCTAATCTTTGTTTTAGGGGAAACCTTTTTCCCATCTTCTAATTGTGAGAAGATTTTAAAATTCATACAAAATGTGAGAGAGAACTTATTGTTATGGGAAGGCTCACTCAGAAAAGGAATGCAGTCCTGTGCTGGCTTCAAACTGAGGAGTATTAGGCAGGTAACCTTTAAAGACTATTTTCCCCATCACTAGAGGTGTCTGCTTTAAGCAAACTTTTCTGATGGTGAGTTGTGCAGTCTTTTTTGGCTCTGCAGGGCTCCACAGCCAAATGCACCCATGCATTCACTCTTGTTCCCCAATCTTCACAAAATAAAATAACAGCCCCTAAAACCACTACCTTGTTATCCCTACTTGTCTTTGCCATGACCCTGCCTCACCAATACTGTGTCTTCCTCAGATCCCAAAGATCTGTCTGGAGATCAGCTGCCTATCTGAGCACCTGAAGACTTTTCATCCCTCCCTGATCTCCCATCTGTGGTGGGACCAGTGAGAGGGAAGAAAGGTGCCTTACTGAGATAGTGGATTAAAATTCAGCTGCTTGGCAGCTGCTGTGGTGAGCCCTGCTGTGAGTGCTCTGCAGAGCTTGCTGTGCACAGCAGAGGATGTTAGTTGGCACTGTTAGTCTTAGAGGTTATCTCTCATAACCAAGGATCAAATGTAAACTCTAAAATAACAAATTTATGAACAACATAGTGGCTGATTGTCTTTATTATACATTGTAAGATCAGACAAAGATTCATCTCCGTAATGAGGGACCCACAAGCAATTTGGGTCTGTGTGAAAGAAAGTTTGGTGGGCATTGTTAAGCTGTTATGTTTATTTCCTGAGGATAAATGTGGTCAGACTGTTCATCTGAGCTGTCTAGAAACTCTCTGAAATGGCAGGGTACAACTGACAGGCCACTACACAGTATGTGTGCCAGAAATCCTGCCTGGTAAGTCTGGGTCTTTTTATATGGGCTCCCTGTGAAAGCATCAACGTCAAGAGAAGAGCAGATACTGCACTGGCACTGGCACCAGCAGTGCTGGGATGAAACAAAAAAAATAATTTAAATAGATAAAATCCTCTTAATTCCAAAGGAAAAAAAAACAACAACAAAAAAACTACCCCTCAAACTAAACAAAAATAAAGTACTATTCCTAACAAGCTACAGTTTGCCTGCATGAACAAAAATCAATATGCCCTTTAAACAGGCACAAGCCCAGTGGTACTATTAAAGGAAGTAGGAAAAATAGTCCCCAGTTTCTTATATTTTGCAATTACTGAATAAGACACTTCATCAGGAAACTGTCTCCACAAGCAGAAAGGCTGCAGTGTCGTTTCAGTCTGTGCCATGCATGCTGCTCAGCTGTGTCTGATAATTTAGGGCAATAAAGTTTTCAGATCTCACAGCCTTAGTTCAGCTGCTGTGTCCACAATAATTTCTCCTCTGGACTCAGCTGATGGGACTGCCACTAGGGGCCCAGTTTGGATGTTTCTGCCAAGCTCCTTCCTCTGGATTTAGGGGCCAGAGTGTCAAGAGCTTGCGGCCATTAAGGGGTTTAAATTCCTTCTCAGGAACCAAGCTAGGGCTTTCTTCCAGGGCTAGGTCCTTGCTCTCAGGGCACTTCAGATTATGGGTTTCTCCCAGACCTGAGGCTTGGATCATCCAGGTTGAGCCTCGATTTCTCACAAGTCTGCAAGTTTGATCCTGTTAGGTCATGGGAAAATAGTACCTTATAGTCCAAGGGATCTGCCTTTTGCAAGCTCACAGAGTCATCTGTTGTTTGCAGTGGTGGCCATTTGGCTCTGCTCTTCCTGGGGAATGATAAGAGTAGTTATGTGTTGGAACTCTGGAAACAGGATTACACTAACATAAAGCACCAACCTAAACAAGGTCTCTGCAGTACTGTGTGTAGTGTAAACATGGTAAGAAACCTCCTGTTTCTGCAGTGGTTACAACCTGCATAGAAAGAGATCAAAAGGAGGGACAGGTACTGAAAATTATTTGATTTTACACGGAAGTTGTCTCTCTGGCAGTAGAAATTTTCAAGGTCAGAGTCCAGTGGATTAGTTTCGAGAGTGCAATTCATAGAATCATAGAATATGCTGAGCTGGAAGGGACCCATTAGGATCATCAAGTCCAACTCCTGTCCCTGCACAGGACAGTCCCAAGAGTCACACCATGTGCCTGAGAGAATTGTCCAAATGCTTCTGGAACTCTGTCAGGCTAGTGCTGTCATCACTCCCTGGGGAGCCTGTTTCAGTGCCCAGCCACCCTGTGTGTGAAAAAGATTTTCCTGATATCCCACTTGAACCTACCCTGACTCAGCTTCATACCGTTTCCTTGAGTCCTATCTCTGTCACAAGAGTGAAGAGATCAGTACCTGCCCCTCTGTTTCCCCTCATGACCATGTTAAAGACCCTAAAGAGGTCTCCCCTCTATCTCCTCTTCTCCAAGCTGAATAATCCAGTTGTTCCCACTGAATGTGTGCATCATTCCTTAGAGACCCACTGCTCCCTTTGGTGTGTTGAAACAAAATAGCAGTCTGAGCTCAAATTTCAATTGTTTTTGGGGGGAAGACACTGTTTGGGCCCATGGATGTATTTTCCCTTTTTTTTGTCTCATCATGCATGGTAGCATCATCCTTCTACTTTCTTCTTTCTTCTCCTCATTGCCAAAACATGTCATTAATACCTTAGTTTATCAAAGTGGTAATGCTCAGAGAATTCCTCTCATCAGAAACGGGTTCCAAGCTCTCTCTGCACTGTATTTTGCTTGCTATGACACAGTTCAGAACCCATTTTTAGTATTTCTGTCCAAAATAAAGGAGTTGAAGGGTGGTGGATGTGGGTGGGTCCCTGAAAGTGCAAAAAAGAATGGGTTGAAATATGAACATAATAGGAAACAGTACTTTTGAAGGCAATCACAAGGTAGTGCTAGAGGAGTCTGAAGTGACATGCCCAGTGGGAACAATCTGAACTTGATTATTCAAGTTCAAACTACCCTATTTGGACATCAGCTGTCTGTAGTGGAAATCACACCAACTGATTATCAGGTATAAATCTGCATAATTTGCCATTATGCATAATGTATTTAATTTACTTCAGGCTAAAACTTTCAATCTATTCACATTAACACATTTTGCAAAAAGCAGGAGGAGGGCACTCGGGCTGTATGTGCCCATCTCTCCCACACCTCTGGGTTGCTGTGCCTCTGGGTAGCAGAATGCCCTGGGGGTGTGGGGAAGTGTTTAACATCCAGCCAAACCATCTGCTGTGGCTGCCTCGGAGTTTGCAGGTAAAATCCTGCTATGGCAGGCAAAGTTTTAACTTCTGTGTGGGGTGGGAATGCAGACAGGATTTCAGCGCAAGAATTAGCAGAGCCAGAATGTATCCATCTACAGTCCTGCCCAGTCTGGGCAGCACACAGAGACTGCCCTAAGTGTGCTGACTAATGGTACTGAAGGGGAGGGTGAAGAGGACTATGAGAATGAAAGCAGTCTCCTTGACAACATTGGTCACTCTTCATAGCATTCGTCACAAGGTATAGATACCTTCTGTAGGTTGAGTTTGTCATGAGAGATCACAGCAGCAGTGAGAGCAACGAAAAGTGTGTTTTCTGGGTACAGTGTGAGACTAATAGCTCTTGTCCAGCTCTGATTTCTGAACTGATTCTCGTGGTAAACTCCTGGGAAATGTCTCCATTTTAAGATTATTCATGTTTGGATCACTTTTATGGAAGTTGTGGCTTGGATACACTTTTGCTGTTTTCATTTTGGTGATAATTTTGTGTATCCTGTTCTAATTATCTCATGTATCTGGCATATTTTAGATTTTAGTTTCAAATTGAATCTCTACACATACTCATGTATGATTACTCATTCTAATGAAAGTATGGGTGAGAAAAAATGCTCTCTCTTGATTAACAGCAGTCATTTTATCTGTTAGCAAAGACAGATAATATATTGGACAAAGAAGACCAAAAATCAGTCAGAGGTTCACAAGAGCAGAGACCAAAAAATAAGTGTTTGCCCACCCACATAATTTCTTCCTCTCTTTTAGTATGAATAAAACAAGACTTTTCCAGTAGAGTTTTTTTGGAGGAGAGAGAAAGAAAAATGGAAAAAAAAATTAAAATGTCAAGGAAAAAGACATGGAAACAAGTATAGATGTGTGTGGGCATATGCATATATAAGTATATGTGTGTGCATGTGTGTGTGTGTGTGTGTGTGTGTGTGTGTGTGTATGTATACACACACAAACATCTATATGTAGTCAATAGAGACTCCTTTGTGATTAAGGGTTTCCCTGAGCATAAGGAATTCCAAACTCAGGATTGTTTCTCTGCCTGATGCTAGTTCATGGATCTTGTTAAGAAGCTGACACGACCCTATTCAAGAAATTCAGTATTGATCTGGAGGTATAGGGAGGAGAAAACAGCACCAAATTGTTTTTTCCTAAAAATTTACATTTTGGCTTACTAAAATGTGAGGAACAAACACTACTGGAAGAAATATTCAAACTTAGTGTAGTTCCAACAGCTCTATTCAATACATGTGTGATATTTTTTCAAAATATAAGGCAATTGAGATTTTTATTTGAAATATCTTTCACACATGTTTTTGTTTTTCAATAATTTCTCATGATCCCCAGTATTTTTCAGAGGTGACACATTAGAAATGAGGACATCTGTAAATTCTGATACAGCTCTGACGCTGGCAATACGTAGAGTAGGAAGAACAGTGAGGTCTGTTCATATTTTCTGCTGTTGAGAATGTGCTACACTTTATAATCCACATTAATTTGGTAACCATTCCAAAATGTAGGAGCTAAGAAAAGTGTCTAGATCCTCATTCTAAATCAGTAACTAAAGTTGTGTTATTAGGACTGTCATCGACAAACCCATGTTTAATTCACAGGACCATATAGGATAGAAGCCAAGTTCCAGTTCCAGTGTGAAGGAAATTGCATTAATTATGGCGAAGATATTGAAGAGTCACCATGATGGAAGAGTTATGTAGTCTAATTTTTCAGGTCCAGAAAAATTAACTTGGCAGCTAAATTAGATTTGCCTTCAGCAATAGCCAGGTGGAACAGAAAACTGCAGGAAGAAGGAAAGACCTGAAAGCAGCCTACAGCACAGAAAGACCACCAGTATAACATACCAGATAAGAAAAGACTAAGACAGAAATTGGAGGGCTGTGCCATGATAAATATCTTCTGTAAAGCATGTGTTTTCTTCCTTCTAGAACCATGGTGTGGCTTTCATTTTTGGTTTATTTGGCATTATTGCTTTGTGTGGATTGTTGGCCCATCAGGGATATAAGTAGGGCTCAGGAGATATTGATTGAATTTCTGGTCTTCTTGAACTTTCAGTGTGAACTTAAGGGTGGGATTTTTGTATCTCCAATTCCTGAATGTAATAAAAATTAAATTTCTGTATTTCATCATGTCATTGAGGCTAAAATACATCTAATAGCTTTGGGATGCTCAAATATTTGGGTTGTAACATGCATAACAGTGACTACCACAGAGAACTACACAAATATCAGCTACCTCAGTTCACTCCCCTCTGATATTTGATTCAGCTGGCTGAGTTTTGGAATTTTATTATGTCACAATGCAATAAAGCAAAAATGGTCACTTGCCCTCTTTTCCTCATGGATGTTCCTGCCTTATAAATTCATCTACCATTCATGATTCCTATCAGTTTTAGAAACTTCTAAAACCGAAGTATTGGTTCAATCAGTGCAAAGTAAAGCAGACCTCCATATTATTTTTACTGTATCATCTTGGAGATGGAAGGGCAGTTTGCTTTTTTATATTCTTTTCTCACTACCCCTTGGTTTGGAATCATTAGCTATAACCTGGCTTGTACTGTCAAATATCTCTGGTCTAGGATTAAATCCAACAAAGTCACATAAGAGGGGGGGAAAAAAACCCAAACCCTTCAATAATTTAAACTTATTACTCTACTAATCCTTCTATTATCCTAGGCTCCCTGGAGGTATATTAGGAGGTAATTGAAAACACTTTAATACGCTGAAAAGACATTTGAAACTAATGTAGGCAGCCCCTGGTAACTCTCTGTTTCTTTGGTTGTTTAGTAATAAGGAAGATCATCTCAGCAAAAAGCAAACCCCCCCCAGCATATTAAAACAAAACAAAAACACCTGTAGATAACAGTGTTCATTTATTGTCAATAAACACTAAAACCACTTCATGGTGTCTTTGTTGTAAGGAGAATTTGCTGAGAATTAAGAGTATATGTAGGGTGGGGGAGTGAAGTATCTGATGCTTAATGCAGGGCACTAACACAGGGATGTCCTGGGGATCAGGTCTCCAGGTCTGCTGCCCTGTGCACAACCCTGTATGACACCTTGAGTCTCTCTGATTTACCTTGTGGAAATTGCTGCCACTATGTCTTTAACTCATGGAGCTTTAATTAATTATTGCTTTTAAATGACTCAGGGAACCTTGGATAAAGTTGTCGTAGAAGTTAAAAGTGTTGTTATTCCTTCAAAATTCTACAGTAGGAAATGTGTTTAAATATCAGTTCTGATAGTACAGGATTGCACTATGCCTGTGAAGCACTTTGTATTAAGGACAGTATAAAGTTTCACTTCCCCAAGGAGAATCTAGTGAGGAATTATTTTAGGTTTTACTTCTCGTTAATAATGTATTTGACACTTGGCAAGCTGTGTTTGGAGATGGGTGTTCTTTAGAGAATCATTGGACAATGTAGTGTGCGATTTTCTGTTTGCAGTCAATTTATGATTCAAAGAGACAGCTTCATTTTACCTATAAATTTATTCCCATGGTTGTGCTGCCTCTGCCAATTCACTAATGAAGTCTTTTCCAAGACAGTTGATCTCTTTTTGTCTTGAAAGCAATACTCAAGTAAATAAAGCTTTCCTTTTCTTTCTTTTTTTTTTTTCTTTAGATTCTCAGCCATGGCACCATACAAGAACAAAGAATCTGTGTTGGATTAGAGAGTCGCTGGTTTCCAGATCAAATTATTTTAAACCTTGCCTTGGAGACTAGCACTCAAAAAATTAATCTTACAAGAAGACTGACAGTGGCTTCCTCAAAAGGAGCGTGGCTTGTCTTCAGTCCTGGGACATTTGTGCACCCACGCTCCATGGGCTGTATTTGCAAACCTGCAAGGGCTCCAAGATTTTTCTGGTGCAGGTCTCACTTCTCATCCGAAAGCAGCTGGTGAGTCCAGCAGGCCAGCAAAGAGCAGGGAGTAATTTCTCTCCTTATACATCCTTTTATCATCACCACTAACTCACTCTGACGGCTTTAAAACTCTGCCGCTTAGTGTTGCATAAGGTAAAGAAGCTGAGTTATGTACAGTGACAGGCTTAGAAATTTATTTATGTAGGGTCTCTCTTGTGTCACTTGTTATTTACAGATGTTAATACATTATAATATCACAATGTATTTAAGCAGGATTATTGTGAGCATTCACAAAGACTGAACATCTTCCTGAAATGAACTGATGCTCCCAAATCATGGCTTGGATTTTGGGAAAAATCTGAATTCCTATTATGTGGATATATAGGGAGAAATGAAGTCAAGTTCCACTGTTCATATACTTTTAGAGACAGCAATGGCTCCCAATTCACTGCCCTTGTATTCCCTTGTAGAATCCTAGAAAAATGGAGCAGTCAACCCACTCTGACCACCACTGTTTTCCTGCTCCGTGCTCATTGATTCTCACTCATCATTGATTCTTCTACTTTGCCCACATTGTTCCTTGTAGCAAGGGAAGGAAAACACAAACCTTAAGGCCTGGTTCTGCCTTGGCCCTTGCAGTGCTGCAAGGAGAGAACCAGTGCCCACTTTTGACAGCTGGGTAAGAACAAACGTCTATGGGGGAAGATAGACAAGATTTGCATGTAGCTTGCCAGTGATCAGAAAATAGGACCCAATAGGTTATTTCTATTAATTTTCCTTTATGATTAATTTTCTTTATGTTCACACTCATGAGACTGTTTTCCTGAAACATTTTGGTGTGTTCAGAGCCTCAATCATGCATCATTCCTTACGTTGTAAGGAAAAGTGTACAGCAGCATAGGTCCCCAGCGTGTCACAGCTGCAGCCAGCTCTGTGTAACATCTCTGGGACAATCACAGCAATCTCTTTTGAAAAGTTTTTAAATGCTATTTATTTTGAAATGTTATTTAATAGCTGTTAGGTAGCTAAGATCTAAGTCTTTGCAATTCATTTACTCTCTGCAAGCTCCCTGTCTCCTTATAAAATTACCCACTATGACAATTAAGGAGCTCTCATTTTGTAAGTGTAGGCTCTTACAAAATATAATGGTTTTATTCCTGTTTTGATTTCAGCAGCATTAACAAGTTTTATGCCACATGAGGAGCTGCCCTCCTCATTGTGGTGCTGATGAAGTCTGATCATATTTCTGTATTGTAATTTCAACAAGCGTAAAAAAGAAAAAGTGATAATAATAATAATGATATTGACTTGTGTACCTTAGAGGGATTTCCAAGGGATTAGTAGTGTTTATAATATGCTCTGAAATTGATGCTCTAAGGGCTATTAGGAAGCTGCCTTCCTGACAGCTTGACATATTTTCTGACAGTAGCACAGCAGCTGTATTAAGCCATTGAGCAAGCAATCCCATATAATAAAATCTAAATAATAGAATTTAACAAAAAAACCCCATCAGAAGCCCCTCTCCTCTCTGTGATTCACTGAGATCCATTTTATAAGTCTAATGCATCATTCATTGGCCTGGACTTCCAGCTGGAATGCAGTGGGGAAGAGCTGAGATATTGGCCTCCCTGCTGTACCAGTGCTGAGCACTGTTGCTATGCACAGTAAAGGCAGTGCTGAGGCCCTGGCAGGTATTCCTCTGCAGAAAATGCTCAGCCTAATCCAGCTCTTTCTTCTCTCCCTGTACATCTAGTAGCATTATGAAAATGAAGAAAGATAGTGAGCTTTGCATCAGCGTGACTGAGATATGACCCAGATTCATAAATAAGCTTTGCAGGGATTCAATAATAATTTAACTGTCCACTTCCATGGCTAGTGAGGAATTGCCTTGTCATGACGGGGAGAATGGCAGGGAGGTGAAAATTCATGGCTTCTAAACAGAGAACCAGATGACTGAGTTGCTGTTACCAAGGAAGAGCTATTCTATGCCATTGCTTAGCAGCCTCAAAATTCCACCTTCCCTGTAGTCGTGATGTTGTTTCATTTCAAAATTTGCATTTAATTCTCATCAAAGAAATAAAAAAATGCTGAAGTTCTACTTTAATTATCTGAAGTTTAGCTAACAACTTGAAGATTTCACACAGTTGTTTGAGTTTCAAAAGTCATTTCACCTTCACTACTTTTAACTTTTTATAATTCTAAAGTGCATTCAAAATTGTAGATAAAATATTACAGTGAATTGAGAAATGCAATAGAAAAAGAAATATTAAAAATCATAATTTTTTACAGTTTTGTCTCTAGTTATTCTTGAGTTGATGCATCAAGTAAAAAATAACACAAATTTATGAACTTGTCAATTGATGAACTCTATGATATTTAGGCATTGCCACCCCCTCTTTTTAGACCTCTTTAGCTAAAAAACAATTATTTCAGATCTACTGTAGGAATTTTATGAGCTCAGCTACTCTAATTTCCACTTGGGCTGGACAGCCCAGGAACAATGAGATGCAGTTGGCTAATATCAGTCCCTCAGTGCCTGGTTTCTTCCTCGCACTAAGCTGGCATCTGATGCTGGGGAAAGTGCAAATACATATACAATAATGAAACCTTTTGCTTTGAAAGTCAGATTTTTTTTTTTCACCTCTTCATTTATTTTGTTAATACTACTTCAAAGAAGACTTTAAGAAACATATCTTAAAGTGATATGTTTCTATCGTGGAGAGCTGTGCTCCTCACAGCATCTCTTTTGCAGAAAGAAGCTGGCTGGAAGCCACTGCTTCACAGGCCTTGTGTAGCTGTGAGCTGTTCAGTGGGGGGTACAGAACAGTGTAGGTGGACTCTGATAATGGACGTTTTGGCAAGATGTGTGAGGTGCTTTAATTATTCAATTAGGGATTTTTGCTTTAATAATATACTGCTATTCCACTGCACCCATGCTGCAGGATGCTCACAAAGCTACCATGCAAAAATATTAGCTGGTGCAGGGAATAGCTGTAACCTTCTGCTCAGTTTTGTGTCCCGTGGGGAACATACTATAAGTCAATTCTGTGCCATGCATTACCTGCCAACCAATTTCTGAATGTGCTTCTGGGACCTGAGTAGAATCTATGAGAAGCTGAGACCTGGCTGCCTTGGAAGTGGCTTTTTTTATCCCCATCTCCATCAGGATAGTCATGCAGGATGTTCTTTTTGGCTTGTTCAGGAGCTGAAATATGAGGTACCTTGGAACCATTTTTTGCTGTCAATGCACCATGCTACTTCAGATTTTCACTTGAGCAGAATCTTGTCTCTTGCCTTCAGGACTGGTCTCTCAGGAACAGTTGTGTTTGTCCAGGCATCTTGCAAAACTTGCAAGGATTTTGTTGAGATTGGTGGCAAGGTCAGAAAATACTATTTTTGTCTTTTGAAGTATAAATGTAAGAGGCAGATTCTAGTTGTCTGGAAGAATGCATCAAAATATATGACCAAGTAGGCAAATGAAGATACAGCTGGGTAAAAGGTATGTATGAACAAGTTTAACAGGGAAGCTTGGGTGCATTCAATGTTTTTTGAACTTCACAAAAGTTGCCGATGTGTTTTTGATTTTTTTTAGTAACTGCTTGTAAATATATGATTCTAATACCATGGCAATGGTCGTTAAAAACTTGCTGAGGATCTTCACCTGTGGGGTTAAAAGGAATTTTGTGTTGTTGTAGATTATACACTATCCTCTGTTGACATCAGTGCATTTAGTCTTTTCCTGTAAATAGAGGGATTGTATGTACTAAAAATTTGTGTTCTTCAAAATGCAAAAAAACCTTCAGCGATTATATTAGTAATATTGTATGGATTTCAAGTCTAAAGATAAAAGGCACCCACCAGTATTGTCCTCCTGTTTGTTGAGATCAGATCATACAACTTCTATTATCCAAGAGAGCTAAATTAGCAGTAATTAAGAGCATAAATGAAGAAAAGCAAAAATTAGATTAATTAACACTGTTTAGAAACTTGAACTAAGGATGTTATCACTATTTTAAATAGAAGTATTATAGGAGTAAAATCCTATGGTACTGAAGTAGAATATGTAGTTATGTAGTTCAGGAAACAATTGTGCTTTGGTAACAGGAATGGACCAGATGAGCCTTATTGATAGTAATACAGTAATGATTAAAGTATTGATAGTTTATACAGTAATGATTAAAATATGAGCATCCCAATTAATATCTCCTGTATGGAATAAAATTTAAAAAAAAAGAATCCACTTGCCCAACCCAGAAGTTTTACATTATTTTTTAATCTTTTGGTTCCAAGCTCATAACTACTAAATTATAGTCTTTGATATAAAGCACAAGTTAACTACCACAACTAATAAATAGTAGAATTTTTCCTTTAATGCACAGAAAACTGGAATTATGTTGTGTTACAGCTGAGGTTGCCTGCAAATGAAGAACAAACTTCTACCTCCACAAGTGTCCATTCCCCTGCATTTTCTCATGCAGCTCTGTAGATGAATATGATGGCAGCATATTCTGCAAGAATATCTGCCTTTCTTGGGATGTTATGCCAGATGCTATTGGGTACAATGAGGGAAATGTCCCAATGAATAGGGACTGACAGAGCTACTTTTGGCTTCGGTGGCATTCATCCATCAGTAGGGATCACTGGATTCTATTTCTCTTGTCTTATTTTGATGCTGTGGGATAAAACCCTGGGCATTAATACTTAATGCCACTAGTAATACTACTGGCAAGTGTGAACAAAGACTTTTTAGATCATACAGGAGACTCCTGATAAGCGGAATTCAAGCTCAGAGCTCTGAATCCAGCACCTGGGCACAAAAAATGCTATTAAAAAAGTAATATCCCTCATGTCCCCACACTTTGTATATCATGTGTTTGCTCTAACTTTTCATTACAAAGGAATATGTGTATTGGGACTTTGTTTAGGTAGTTGTTTATAAAATCCTCTCCAAAGTGCCATGCTAAGATAGATGAAAATTAAGATATCTTGTTAACATTCCCTCCCTGTACTACATGTGCTATAAAATCCCAGTGACCCATTGCTTCTCATTACTATGTTGAGAAATTTGCTGCAACAGGGCCAGTTTAGTGGATTTAAAGATCTGCTGCTGAAGATCTGACATTTATATGATGTGAAGTTTAGGGCGTGCAGGTCTGACCAAAATTAGTTTTGTATATCCTTGCTATGCTAAGGCTTTGGAGATGTTTTGATTCACTCTTAATGTCCATCTCAGGTGTGGAGTGCACCTGATATAGTGACCTGATATATCTGACCTTCTGGTTCAATTCCTTCTCCAAGAAACTCACTTGTCTGCACCAAATAAGCTCTGTCAATGTGATCTGTGCATGGTGATGGGTGCACTGAGAAGAGTCACCAAATGCCCTGAACAGTAATACAGGTACAGCTTATGACTCCTTTTCTCTCCTCTATGGGGTCTAAACTGACAGTAGGAAATGGTAACTTCACACCAGCTTGAGCTTTTAAATTAATTCTCTGTAGATGCCAAAAAGCCAGAGAGATACTTGTGCTAATAACCACTCATAACAGCTGAGGTGGTTCTGATCTCTACTGCTAACACAGAAAGAAATAGCTGTGTTACTTTTAACTGGTTCAGTGTGCCATTCAGCCCTTTGTTCAGATGGGTTCCAAAAAAAAAAAAAGAATAATTAAGAAATAAAAGTTAGTTATTACTACAAGTTTAATTAAAGTTCTGAGCTAATTTCACAGTGCGACTTTGGGTCCTAATAACAACAGATCTAGAGTCTAATTACTGTCATACCAGGTGGCCTGCTTTACATCTAATTGCTTCCCCTGAGCCTGACATATGCCTGGAAAGCCAACTCTGTTTCCAGTAGATTATGATTTTATTATAGATAGGAAAAGGACAGAAATAAAGACTGCTTGCAGCTCACCTAGCTCTTGTGCCTTGATTGTGCTCTGAAGCTTCCTACTGGAATTTTGAATGACAAAATATATTGACATCTTTTCAAACTCAGGCTTTCCAAACTTTCACACAAGTTTTATGGGAAGAGGATAGATAGTTCAAAAATAGACAATGATGAGCAGTGTTTAGAGTACGACAGTAAGAAGAGGGAGGATAGGTGTTTCTAAATTTAATGGTGGTTCAAAAATACCTGCTCATATTTGTTACCCGGGACAAAACTCAAATATTCTTGACTGAAAGCATAAAAGGAAGGTTTTTAGCAATATATAAATTAGGTTCAGCATCTTCAGTGCTAGTTTCTTCTGTTAAACAAGCAGCATGGAGTTGTGTCCTGCTTGAAAACATGGAAAGCTTTAATGCACACGTCCATATGGGGTTGAAGGGTTATTCTGCAAAAGAATCTGGACCTGTAGCAAAGGGTGTTAAAGAAGAGAAGTAAGCTTTAGCACTGATCAGTAGTACTTGGAAGCACAAGGATATGTAAGAGCTGAAGGCAACCACTTATTTTCCCCACGGTGAAAAGAGGATGTTTGGCTTGTATAAAGAACATTAATTTAGTTTCTGAGAGTGTCAGAAATGATGCAGACCGGGGCTGGACACAAAACACAGTTGTATCAAAAGACACAGTTACTTCAAAAGAAAAAAATGCAGTGTTTTAAAGGGCCTTGGATCAAGTCCAAGAATCCACTGAGCCAGTGGGCTTGTAATGTAAGATTTTACAATAAATAATTAATTATTAGACCTCAAATAAGTATATTGTGTTAACTTAAAAAACTCAGTGCTTCACTGGCATCTATTAATAGTTTTGCTGTGGGCAAATCAGGGAAATTCCTTTTTTCTTGCCTTTCTTTGGTAGTGCTATTAGATGGACTTCATAACCTACTCAGGATTCCGCTCAAGGCAAATGCAATTGTGAAAAATTTTTGGCTTGGAATACAGTGAATTTAAGCAGCAAGCTTGATATTAATTTTCAGAGAGTCAAAAGATTTATAATGGTGTACTTTGAAAGAGGGTTTAAAAAAAATACTAAAAGAAGTCAATTGTAATCTTACAGCTGCCACTAAAATGTGACCATTTAAACTTTTTTTACATTATGGCTAACTAGTAAACAATTATTCCTCAAGACGCAGAGTCTGAGGGCAGACCATGTTTATACCACTTGAAAATCAATGGCAATATACTGAGTTCCTGTTAGGCTATCTGAACACAAAAGCCTTTGTAATAAACTTCTCTTCTTCCCAACCACATCCTTTCAGATCAGACACATGCTTTAAAACTGTTTCTCTTTTAGCTTGGAGGAAGAAAACAGCACACATGCTAAAAATGTGGTGGGGAAATTAGCTGAAAAATTACACAAAGAAAAGTTGCTCTTGGCACTTTCCGAAGCTTATTAGTGCATTATGCAGATGAGGGGAAAAAAAATGGCAGAGCATTGCATAGGAAGGTATGTGTGCATAGACTGTGCTCATATGGAGGTGGGAAAGACTGGATTCACTGAAAGAAACCCAGTTTGGATCATGTTGTCTCAGAGGACCACTCTGTGAGAACACTGCCTCCTGGAGCTGGGAGCCAGGATATCTCACTACCCCAGCCTGGGACAGCCCCAGGCCCACATCAAGGACCTCCCTGAGACAAGGCTGAGGCTGGACAGGGACTGGAAAAGGCTGAGACCCACCTGGCTACACCCACCCCCATTTCAGGCAATTGTAGAGAGCAATAAGGTCATCCCTGAGACTCCATTTCTCCAGACTAAACACATCTATCCCTCAGCTATTCCTCATAGGACTTGTGCTCCAGACTTCACCAGCTCCATTGCCCTTTCTGGACTCTCTCCAGCACCCCAAGGTCTTTCTTTCAGTGAGGAGCCCAGAACTGGACACAGCGTTCAAGATGCTGCCTCATGAGTACAGGGGAACCATCATTTACCTCGTGCTGCTGGCCACACTATTTTGGATATTAGCCAGGATGCCATCACCCTTCCTGGCCACCTGGACACACTGGTGGCTCATGTTCTGGCTGTTGACCAGGTTCTTTTCTGCTGGGATACATTCTCTATTTATGCTAAATAATTTAAGTGGCCTATTCCAGGAAATAGGTTATTTCTTTTTTAAATTTTGCTATGGCTTTGTAGAAGAAATAGATCAACAACCTGTAAAACAAGCTTTAAAAAGGGTTAATTAACATGAAGTCTAAGGAGAGGATCTGAAGGCAAAATAGGTGGGGAAGACGACCAAACATTTTATCCTGGTATTAGTACAAAGAGAACAAATTTAGAAAATGCTTGTGGCTCTCTGTGCTGCCATGGTGAACCTCTGGCTTTTAGGTCAGCTTGCATGACAAAATAGTGCATTTTCAGCCTTGAAGTCAGTTGCTGCAAAAAAAGCTCTTTTTGGTCCTAGAGGTGAAATCACCTCTTCCTGTCAGCTTCTTGCCTTGGAGTTGGTTTTGAAAAGCAGAACTTTCAGAGTGCTGAAAAACTGGAAAAAAACCCCAAGCCTTAGAAGCTGAATTAGTGTCACCACAGACAGACTGCCTGGAATATGACCGTAGCTGATGTCAGTGGCTAAATGTGTAGGGCTGGCTGCTCAGGCAGGGAGTACAGCACAGGATGCTGCATACCAGAAATATGTGTCCCCATTCCAGCCCTGGATTTTCTGGGAGCTGTTAAGCAGGACACTTGACTGCCTTCTGGTTTGCATTTTTCATGCTGCTTGACTGGTTAATGATCATACTCTTGTTTGAACAAGTAATGTATTCCTTTATTGCCACTGCCTGTCGTTATAGATGATTCACTGAATCATTTTGTGATGGCTTTTCCTTTGATTCATCACATTTTGATTCCTTTATCTGATTACAAACTAATTAAAATAAACAGATATTCTTGCTTGTATCTATGCAATAACCTTGAATTCATAAATTGTATTGTATCAGTAATGATCCTTCTTAGTAATAAGTAGCTGACTGGGCTGAAATGCTGAAAGAAATCATAATGCAAACAGACATGCAGGTTAATATACTTATTAGCAGGCAATGATTGCAAATGTTTTTTTCGCTTGAAATGAAGACAGGTCCCTGATTAGGAATACAGGAAGCTGGACTCTTCCTTTTAGATAGGAAATTTCAGTTTAACACTGGTATAATAACTATCTAAAAACACCCTTGGGTAGGACAAAGAAAAGAAATATTATTTTTAAAGTTTTATTTTTATGGGAGTTTTTTCCCCTGTTTGTAAAATGCAGCCCCTAGGGCACATGTGGTAACTAGAGAAGGCTAGAGAGGAGCCTGGACCAGGTTTTGGATTGTCTACACAGATATTTCAATGCTTTACTTTAGCATTACATGAGAAACCACTTGTCTACATCAAGAGCCATATTCTGAGGGCTGAACACAAAAGAAGGAAGATTAAGATTAGAAATAGTCCCGCATGGAAACTGAACAGTAAAAATAAACAAAAAACCGCAAAGAGGGAAATAGTGCTCTTTCCTTGGAGCAACTTCTGGAAGGCAGGAGTGGCAGTCAATCACTACTTTTTGGGCAGTATTTCCAGGCTATATTACTGTGAAAGCTTTCCCAGGACCTCCCAGCTGTCATCAGGCACCAGCGGAGAGCCAACAATTCTTTTAACCTTATGTATGTCTTTTTTAATAGAAACGATGCCATTGTTGTATTACCAGATCTGTCTTGCTGTATAATGCATCATAGACTAACTGGAAATAAAATTGCTAGCAAATGCAATATTAAGGAAAGGTGGTCTGTGAAGCCAGACACTGTGATACTGGTGCAAAGTGTCTGTTCCTGTACCAGATACACACATTTCTAAATGTACCAGTAGCACTTGAGGGCTTTGCATCATGCAAAAAACCCCAGCAGCTTTATAACATTTCAGGCCTATAATTCCCCAGCATAAAAATTATGCTTATTATTTCTTGTTGGATGATTATTCCAAGAGATGTCTAAATTTACTGTCTTTGACATTTGGGTCACATTTTTCATTTTGACTTTTTTTGCTGAGTGTGCATTGCAAGAACATTCCATGTTCTACATTTTTTATATTCTTTGTACATCATTCTCTTACTGTCATCAGCAATGCTGAATAGGTCTAGAATAGGGCTAGAAAAATTTGTGGTGAGTGGACATTGTAGTCTGTACCATGGACTTGTGTGCCTTTGCAAAGACCTTTGAGATATGGGGAGTACTAATGCCTTTAGACTTATTGCAAAAGCTTGCATTGGTTACCTGATCCTTTTTTCCTGGTAAGATTTTTATATCATGCCATACCTCAAGTACCACGCCTATAAAAATCCCTAAATGTTATCTATGTCATTCGGCATGAATTTAAGCAAACAGTTTTTAAATTAAGTTAGCATTTAGTTCTTATGTTAATGAAGATTTATCTGTGATGCACAGATTGAATGCTTTCTACTAGTTGGAATTTTAGCAGGTGTGTGTGAACATACCTTCTTGAAATCAATGTACTTATCCAGATCTAAACTAGTGTGGGTCTATCCATCTCTTCTACTATCTGCCAGCAATTTTTGAAGACTGCATATTTTAACAGATGTATTTTCAAAGGTGTGAAGATCTTAAGACAGACATGTTTAGTAGAGCTCACTTTTGAATACATGAGCAAATAAAGGAACATGTCATGTAAGGAGGCAGTTTACTATTTTTAAAGAAGTGTAGACAATGTAGAGTTTTACAGGAGAAGGCTGTCACCAGAATATAGGTACTTCCCTGATTCTGATTGGTCAGACAGAAAAAATTCCTAAAGTCTTTTCAACTGATTTCATGAAGAAATTGCAGTGAAATTGAAAATAAATGACAGCAGGGGTGTTCATGACACTCTCACAGATAAAGATTTCTTTGAAAGACAAACTTAACCTCCAAACCCCTTGGCTCTCAAGAGGCTGTTGTGGAATCCTGTCCCTCAAGGTGGCTTTGCAATGTATCAAATTTGCTGTCACTGCTGGACACCCAAAAGTTAAAATGAAAAGAGAATTTTTCTACTGAAGATTGTATGCAAATACTTAATGAGCATACTTTGGAAGTGCATGCTGAGTTGAAATCCTGCGTATTTAGTAAAATTGTGATATCTATAAATTGTCTAAAGTAGAGCAGAAAAATAAGGTTATCCCTAACTCCCTATTACCAAATCTGACTTGTGTATTTAAAAAAACTCCAGCATGTTTTGTATTGCCTAGAAAGCACAGGAAGTGAAAATGGAGTTCGTATCACATTGTTGCCCTGGGCATTTGCTTTGCACACAAACTGAACCAAAAAAAAAAAAAAAAAACCAAAAAACCAAAAAAACAAAAAAACACCCAAAAAGCAAAAAACCCAAACCAAAAAAGACTGAGTCTGTAAACTGCAGAAGTCTTGTCTTTTGAACAATGAGATCTACAGGTAGGTAGAGGAGACGCAGCAGGAATGTGCAGCTCTAGCTTCCAGCTCTGTCCTCTGTCACTGATGTTTTGTATCATGGTAAAAGTGATTTCACCACTCTTAACTCTGTTGTATGACCCAGACATGGCCAAGAAAATATGCAAATATGCTAGAATTTTTCTAAAGCCGTGTATTTAATCCTTTTCTTCAATTTCTCACCAGTGAAATAGAATATTACACACAGAACAAAGCATGCTCCAGAGGTTCTGTTGAATGACAAATTCAGCAGCTCTGCTAATATGAACTGTGATATTGTCTGAGTTTTCACAACATGACTCAAATTTTACATTCCAATGAAATGTAATTAGAATCGTCACTGAATTAGAGTAACATGATTTCCATAAGACAATGTAAAACTATGTTGCCAAAAAATAAATTTACAGGGGAAAGTTGGAGAGGAACTGTTCTTAACATCAAAATCCTGATTTTTCACTGCCTGCACTTCATGATGTAGCTAGCTTTAATTGCACACATCCTCATTCTTCTGAATCCTCTGGAAATACTGGCAGGAATCCATGCCTCAGTCACTACTGAAACGAGACTGATGGCTTGTGTCACCTCTCATTAAAGCTGCAGACTTACCACTGCCGTCAAAACTACATGGGAAACTTTTTTTTCCCCCCTTAAAATATCTAGACTTTTGTTGTCTTGGTCAGCCATCAAATGAATCAGCAACCTCTGCAGATGTTAGAATTGATTCATGCTTCTATATAAATGCTTTTTCACCATTCTGGTTGCTGTGGTGGGAGCTAAAATTAAGAAAGAATTGCAGTTGAACCTTTTAATATCCCTTTATGTGTTCAGGACTGAATGAGTCCTAGCATTAATGAGACACAACTTTTTAATCTTTACCTGTATTGGGAATCCAAACATCATCTTCAGCAGTAGCTGCATCAGTGCCTTTGTGTCCATGCAGCATAGGAGGGAAAACAAGAACATATTTTTAGCTTTTTGAGGTACAAGCATGTTAGACATTTTGTACCAAGATCTGGCTTCCTTTGGAGTAAAGGTTGGATTTAGCAGTTTTAAAATTATCAGCATTTTTATGTCATCAGAGTGCTTTAACTTTTTTCTTAACTTCCTACTCCTGGTAGCCAACACCAATTCTACTATGTAAGCTGGGACAAGGGGACCCTAGATAATTTTGAAGGTAGGGTCAGTCAAAGATAAAATATAAACTCAAACTTCACAGTTTTGATGACTGGCAAATCACAATTTGATTTCTCCTGCAAAAGTAGTAACCTTAGTCCTGTTCAAACACAGACCAGTATATTTGGTCTACCAAGAATCTTTTTTCGTGCCTGGCATCCTTTGTCAATTCCTGAGCACAAAAACAACTGGGATGACTTTCACTGCTGGCAGGGGAAGAAATTCTTCAGTCCAGTATGTAGAATGTGGAATGCTATAGTAGCAAATGTAGAAATAGTCACCACATTTGCAATTGAGAAGATAAGGCTCAATTTATTTATTGGCAATTAGTGTGGGTGGCAAAGCATTCTTATGAAAGGTTGAAAACACCTTTGTCCTTAAAAAAAGGGGCAGAAAGGCCAATGTATTTTATAGCTGCTGTAGATTTATTCCATGTCAGGTGCACAATTTTCTTTCCTGTAATTGCAAGTAGTAGCAAATGATGACTGTAACATGTTCTGAAGTATATAGACAAGAATAAATCTGAGTAGACAAAAACTCACCAGGAGTTCTTTAATGTTTGTAGAAAATATGAAGGGTAATTTTTACTGAGATGAAAGTAAGCATGTGAAAAAAATGTCTCTGGTAAAACAGCATTCCTGTCTGCTGTGCCTGAGAGCTGCTTCCACGTGGAAGGGGGAGGAAGAAAATGTCACCTATTATATAATTAGAAAAACAGTTGGGAAACAATGGTGATGATGGCATTTCCCTAAGGAATTTTTTCTTGCCTTAGAAGACTTTTAGAAAGTAAATTTCAGTGAGACACAATAAGTCAAATTAAGATAAAATGCAATTTCTCCTTTTTCTGGATCTACAACAGCAATTTGGTGATAACTTCAAGGCTGGCTGGGTGGGGAAGGGCTGTGAAAACAACAAACAATTGTCCTCTCAAATTTACAAGTTTCTATTCTTCAGCCTAGGGCTTGCAAGTCTGGCTCTTCAGTAGAAACTGGCTTTGAATGCCTCCATCTGTTACAATATTCTCTTTAGCTATCAATAATTAGCAACAGTCTGATGATGAGCTAGGAGTTCTTGCATGGCACTGAGTGTGTCTTGGGAATGTGTAGAGGACATTAAAAGATGAAAAATGAGTATTGTTGCTATCAGCAACAATATAGTTTCCTCAAAACTATATTGTTGCAATAGCATGTTCCTTCTTTGCTCTTGTTGACCTTGCACCACTGAAGCAAAGGACATTCCTGTAACCTCTCTGGTGGCCCCAAGAACTGCCCCTGAAGAGGTGACCAGGAAATATTCTGCTGGGAAAACAATCTGAAGCCATACCAGGCTTTATAAATCTGATTTCTAGACCAATTCAGAATACTGTTGCCTTTGATCACCAGTAGTCTGGCCTGAATATGTGAGACATCCTGGCTGAAATTTTCCTAGGCCATCTATTTTTACTTTCTTTGGTGTTTATTCTATTTATGATGAATTGCTAGGATTTCTCTGGCCAGTAAAGAAAGGATAGGTGTTTTATTATACTTTCTCTTCCTCAGTCTTCTTGCCCTTGCTCTTCAAGATCTTTCATCTTGGACACACTGGAAGTGTGTTTTTCCTGGAAGCTCAGAGGGTGTGAAAGAGCAAGACAGTTATGGGACAGATAAGGTGTCCTAAGCTAGTCAGGAAACTCTTACACGACTGCTAGTACCCCTGGTCCCCACAGGACCTATGGTTAGAGCAAATCTCTTTGGTGATTAATTGAAAAACATCTTCCCTCCATATGAAATGAAATGGACATCAATGATTGCCTTCTGAGATGTCCCACTCTAGACCTTCAGGAGCATCTGTCAATATGAGGGTGTTCAGTCTCTCTCATCTGTTGGCACCTCACTCTGTCTGCTCAGGTTTCATTCTGGGGCAGCTAGAGAGGAGCATCTATGTGATATGGGCAGCATTCATTTAGCACTTGCTTTTTTTCATGAGATTTTCCTTTTGCTGATAGACTGATTAGAAATGTTATCTTTTTCATAGGTATTTGCCAGCTCAATGGTGACTTTGAGCAGTTTCCAGGTGGCAGAAAGCATCTTGCTTGCTGCACAGAGCCACTGCTGTAGCCACATGAGGTATTGATTGAGGATGTCAGAAGCAGCCCCTCTGAAGAGCTTTAATGATGCCAAATGCAAAGGTAATTCCAGCTTATCCTTAGGATTGACAGCTTGCACATGACACCAGCCAAATATCACTGGACCAGCAGGAGAATAGACTTCTGAATGATTGCTCCTAGATGTGTTTTCCTTTGGGGTTTCCTATCCAGACTTCAGATCTGTTAAACTATAAGGATGTGGCTATTGTGGGAAGTGGTAGCACTCCAGTTTGGAATACATCTTCTCTCTTTTTCATGGCCTCATGTATTACACAGCTTTCAAGAGAATTGTCATTCCTTTCCACCAGATTTTCATCAGTGTCTTTAACAAAACAAGTATGTGCTAGTAGCTTCTAATGAGTCCCAGAGGAAGCTTTATAGGAGGAACTTTAACCTAGAGAAAAGGTAAAACCCAGGGCAAATGTTTAGTCATTGCATGCACTAGGATTGTTTGACTATTCTGCCTAGCCAAGAGGACATACGTGGGAGCCTTTTACTATGTCTCTATGTATTATATGTAAATGTGAGCTTCATTTTTAAACAGATATACAGGAATTATCTTTCTTTATCACTGCAAAAATGTTGTATTCTGCCCAGCTTTCCTCACTGTTTTTCTTATGGCCATCCTTCCCTCCTTATGTTATGACCATCCTTCCCTGCCTCCCTTTCTCTCCTTTCTAATTCTATTCTCCCTTCTTTGCAAAGATATATTCCTGACAGGTCTGGTTGCTTTTGAGCCTGGAAAAGGTTCTTCAAACTCTTCCTAATGCAGGTGGTCTGGCACCATTTATTAGAAGCAAAATCACATATAGCATTTGGTCACCAGCTATTAGACTCTACGTGTGATACTACTTATGACACACCAGAGTCTGAGATGACTCACTTGATACAGTAATCTTTAAAAGGAGTAAAAATGAATGATTGTACAAATATTTTGTTGCATTCTATAATGTTACTTCAGTGCAAGATGGAAATATTCATGCTTAATGATTGTATAAGTATCACTCTTCCAATACTGGTAGAGACTGAGATAGAGAAGGATGAACATTTAATAGGAAAAAAATTGACTGTTACCCACATCCTCCCTGTTTAGAAGCACCTTAGAAAAAAAAGTTGATTAATTTTCAGTTTACCTTTTCTTTAATGTAACAGACTTCCATTTGAGGTTTAATTGGGACTATTCTAGCATGCAACAAAAAGTTAGTGGAAGATAAAAGGGCATAGCAAGAAAAAATATTCAAAGTGAATAATTTAAGATCACATCCATAATTAATGGCATTTGGAAAGCTTCCTCTAGTGCTCTAATCATATCTCAAAATGTGCTAATTAGAACAGTTTGGTACAAAACAGTGTGTGCAGGTGTTGAACAGCTTTTTTCTGTTCTTTTTTTTTCAGAAATGTAGCAGTAACTGGTTCTCCTGGCATTAGCACTCACATTTAATAAATGTTTCACCATTTAACATATATTTGACAGCTGAAGAGTGTGCGCACAACTATTACCTTGTTAGAATAGATTTGATCAAGAATGCAGAACAAAATCAGATGTGTTTAGCAACTTAGGCTTGTAGTAAACAGCGAAGCATCCTATAATGTCCTTTGGGGCTATAACAAGCAAAGACTTGAAGCTGAAAGGAAAAGAATTGCCTTGAAAGGACAAAGTATCTGCATTCATCTGCTTGAAATGAATGTTATCTAAAAGCAGTTCTGATACTTTAGAAATGCTAATTATTTGCTTACTGCTTGCACTGTATTTAAGTGTTATCTTTTGGCTGAGAAGGATGTTGCTGCTCAGTTCTTCATTCATCTGGAAATCAATGACAACCGACATCACAGGTCCCTCTCTCTAACCCCTGTGCAAAATTAATCAATATAGTCCAGAAAGAAATGAGCTGTGTATTATTTTGGGCTTGTATTACTGCTCTGCCAGAATGAAACAGGGAAACCTGAGGAGATGCTTAATGCCCAATTTACTCAAAACGATCCTGACAGCTCTGCATTATTGAAACAGTAGCTGGCTCTTTGGGGTTGTAGTGTCCAACAAGTAGGTGTGACAACGCTGTCAAATAAATAAGTCTGAAGAGCACAGGTTGTATTTGAAATGAATGTATCATGACTCTGCAGGATTTGTTTTATGCAATTATTCTAATAAAACATTTTATTTTATTGAGGTTCTACAAAATTTCACAGAATGAAACAAATAGTCCCATAACCATGTATTATTAATAACTCATTTCCTTTAAAGTTGAGAGCAGAGCTATTCTATTACGTGTTAGAGATTCATTTTAAGACACTTTATTGGAGAGCCTGCAGTCGGAAATATTAATCTTGTGAAATTGAACACATGGGTTTAAACCTAGGATACATCACATTTTTCAAGAGACTCAGCAGTACCTAGCTCCATTTTTCCCAAGCAATCTGTAGACTTACTACTGTGTATGAATTAGCTCCATTTCTATGCTGTGTTCTCCTTGCTCCTACCTATTAGCATTCAAGCCTTTTCTGTCTTCTGCAGCCAGATGAATTATTCCCTGAGAACAATTCATTTGACAGTGAAATTTGCCCTTTTTGCATTTGTTATTTCTCCATGAACACATCACAATTTGCATTAATTAGTTTATTATTTGAAATTGTTTGATGAATAGTTTGTTTCAACCCATTTCACTCTTGTAGCTAATATTAATTTGAGTGTTTCATCCCAGTAATTTACCATTCAAACTCTGTTCTATTATATCTTATGGAGATTGTTCCTGATCCTGCTCTGGATGACACAACTAGAGTCAATCAAAAACAGAAATATGGTTCATGAAAACTTTTCAAAGAAAAGTTTAGCTCTATTCTTCTATTATTTCCCACAGTTATTGTTATTTCTGAATAAATAATATTCAGAAAATAATATAGAAGGTTTATGAATAAACCTTCTACATTTTTATTTTTGTGTTTTTCTTTTTCCCAGTTTGAAAACTGAAGAAAAAGAGATTTAAAGTCCTAAAATCTCTTTTTCTTTCTCTCTTTTTTTTTTAATTCTGTGTTAAAGGAGATTGAAGAAAAATTTGGCATTTATTTTCTTCAATAATAAAACATTTTTTCAGTTGAAGAAAATTTTTCCTAAAAGCATTTTCTTTGCAATGAAAATATTTTTTACTAGTCCAAGTTATAGACTTTCTAAACAGCTTCTGCGTTGCCGTGAGGTATGATTCACCAATTAAAAAACATACTGTGCCATATTAAGTAAAATTCTAATGGTATTCAAATGTTCTCCCACTTCCTCTTTTGTCTGAGAAGAAAAAATACCATTAGGAAAACTGGAAATATGTGCACAAGAATGTAAAATAAAGTTTCATCATCTCCAAGAGCTACCATGGATGCTTGCTTTCTTCCCTGTTGGGAGTTACGGTCTCTTGATCCAAAATTCAAATAAACTTTGGAGTAGAATCACCTTGTTTTTTGCTAAAATAAATATTACATCTCTGTACAGATCCATTCTGAAAAACAGCGCCTCAGGATGCACAGAAAGCTATGGTGTTCATCTATACTCACAAATATGTACTACCCCAAAAGAAGCAGAATGCTGTAATAATATATTTGAGATTAGAGTAATAATGAAATCCCCCACGTTTTAATGTTATTCATAAAGAGTGTTAAAAGCCAGAAGTTGAGTACTTTCTTTTGAAAAAAAAAAAAACAACTCCCTTAGAAATGCATTATTTTTTTAAACAAATCTTGGAAAAAATGGGAATATTCCAGTATATAATTACATGTAATCTAATTCTAATCACTTAAACAGTTCAGCAAATTTGCCATACAAACCATGGAGTGTTTACTGGTGGCAAAATCAAGGAAAGGCACAAATGGGAGGGCAGAAGGAGAAGGCATTATAATTCATGCCATGAGCATGCTTTTACAGAAGATAGATTCTGTCAAGCAAAGAGTGCAGTTTTTGAGGTCCTGGATGTGTTCAGTGAATGTTTCTCTGTGATATAATATCCCTAAGGCATTTTTGAGATAGGTAATATACTGACATAGTGTTCTGTACTGCTAAACAAAATGAAGAGTGCCCAGAGAAGCAGGGTAGGGACTAAGTGAGAATAAATTTGAGTCACAGCCCTAAAAATTTGTTTCTGGTCAGGAGCTGCCATTGTTTATTCTTGACTAGGACTAATCTGGAAGGACTGCACTTGTAAATACCACATTTGTATTTCTGATGACACAGAATTACTAAATAGATAACAATGATAAATTGCATACGGGGAATAGAGGATGCTCTGGATCGTTTGCAGGAGTAAACAAGTACATATGTCACAGACACAAATGTGTCTGTCCTTATCCTACAGGCCTGTATCGCCAGGTATGCAGAAATTGTGTCAGTCTTAGGAAGCTGGAGCTTCCTCCTCAGAATTATTAACTGAAGAGCACCAGAGCAGCAAAACAACACCAGGGCAGGGAACATGAGTGGGCAGTCTGATGCAGCTAAGGCTCAATACACCTTCTGAAGAGCTGATTGAGAAATATCATATATGAACGAGGAAGTTCAACTTTTTTGGTTGTCATGGCATGAAGAGGGACTAGCATGTTTCTAGCTGTTTCAATTGCTTAAGTGAGAGTTATAACTGCTCTTATGAGTCATGAGCCTCTGGCACTAATGATACTCTCTTGTTTTGAGTTCTAATAGTCATCCTTCAAAAGAAGTTATGAAGGATTGGAAAGGATTGAGAAAAGAATAATAGAAAAACACATTATTCTAGGGAAAAAGCAAGAAAATTTTATCTGTTTAGTGCATCAAAGAGAAAATTAAGAGGTGATCGTGGGAAGAGATGGCTTATTGTAGGTGGTACTTCTGTCAGAAAGATGAATCCATGATATTCAGGATCTGGAAGCTAGACTTAGGTAAATTAAAAGAGAGCAATTAATCAGTGGAACAACTTTCTTCCAGTTATGATGGGTTATCTCACTGGCAATTTCTAAATCAAGTCTCAATGTCTTTGTAAAAGATATCTAAATGCTCAGAATAAAAGTCCCAAAAAGTCATTTACGTCAGATTTTTGGCCCACTGTGTAAAGGAGGAGAGGAAAAAGACTTCCATCCATAAAATATTTTCATGGGACTTTCACTTGTAGTTGACATGTGCTATTGGTATTGAAGTCTTCAAATAATTTTGAAAAATGTGTAAAAAATGCACTACTGCCTGTGTTACTGCAGGGATTTTGAATGGAATCTCAGTAAATTATAGATGTGATCATGACCCTAAATGCTTAACATGGAGATCTGTTGGCAAAGCACTTACACATCAAATCTTTCTGGAGCATCAACAAGTTGAAGAACCTGAGTGATGACAGCCACAATCTAAACAGTTTTACCAGTGTATGTAATATTTTCTGAGAACTGTGGACCTCATGGAAGTCTTTTCTTGTCAGCTGTGAGGCAGGCAGCCTTGCTTTGCTGAAGGAATTCTGTCTTTTTGGTAAATATTTCTGTGCTGAAATGCCACAGTGGGACATTGTTTGTATGGATAAGTTACTTCTGATAACAGTAATGGCTCAATGCTGCATGCTGCTTTGTCATAAACCTCTTTAGCTAATGTATTTTTCTCTTGGTCTGGGGTTCAGCATCTTAGCATCTTTCTGAAATTGTGTGCACTGAAAATGGTGGTAAAAAGCACAAAGTCCAACATCCAAGCACCAGTGTATTTAGGGGCAACTGAAAAATACCCAGGCACATTCCCTGAGATCTCTCTTTTGTAATTCAGAGTAGAAATCTGCCCATATTTAGGAAAAAAGGGAATGGGCAAGTCTATCTGTGTCAGCAGGCATTGGAACAGCTTGCTTCATCTCCATTTCTCATACCTGTCAGAACCAGGAAAAAAGGAGGCAAGGGGTGTTCCCAGCTACCATGGCTTTCTGGAGCATCACTGTATGTGAGCTATCTAAGTAAAGCACGCTGAGGTGGTATGAAATCTGGGCAGGAAATCACCTTGGTTTGGCCATTAATCTCTGGCATTGCTTTAGCTTTTGTGAATGTAGAAATGGGCTGGAAACAAGCAGCAGAATAAATGAGGTAAGGTGATAATGTGCAACTCCTTCTCACGGCAGAAAAAGCCAGAACTAATTTTAACCAATTTCTGCCTTGACTGTGGTGTCTACAGCTATCACACTCTTCTTTTTTCATTGTTCCTTTAATTAAAAAAAACCTCCCTGACTCTCTGGGGTACATCCCTGAGGAAAAATTGGTTTAGGATAAGAAGCATGCTTTGCTCTTTCATCCTTTTCAAAACCCAGAATTTTTTTTTTTCTGTTTGTCAATCAGCATGAAAAGGCTTTTTTAGCTCTTACTGCACTGGAAACAAATATGAAAAAAAAAGACAGAAAGCTTCAGGCAGTTTGAATGTGGGGGAATGCAATGCTGATGTAAAGCTCCAGCAGATGTACAGCTTAATTAGATGTTAATGAATAGACAGATGTGTATAAGTGAGCAGCTCTGAGGGTGTGGAAGGAAGCAGAAATATGGGGCAGTAAACACTTTGATGTTGCCTGGGTAAAGGTGTATTTCAAAATCGCTCTGCTTGCTGCTGTTTCTTGTATCCAGACTGGATTTTCCTATCACTGTGTGGCAGCAAATCATTTTGCTTCTTGCTGGTACGGTGAGGGAAACTGAAACATGAGCTTCCCTTCCCACAGCCCTGCTTTGGATTGCTTCAGTTCTCCCACTCCTGGGAGAGTTTGCAAACCTGAGGTAGCAAAGAACTGTGTGGGAAAATTTTTGGCAAATCTTTGTGTCAGAATTGTGAAGAAATTTAAGGGGCTAGCTGGAGAAAACAAAAGGTCCTCTGGACTTGGAAGGAACAGGTGAAAAGTACAAGCAGAAATAAGCAGGGTACAAAGCAAGATACAGAGACAGGAAGAACAGGAAATTATTTCAGGTAGTGAGATCACAAATCCCCTAGAACCATACAGATAAATTAGTTTACATAGGGGCTAATCAAAACCACCATAAATACACAAGGCAAATCCACCAGTGCAATAGGGTTAGGGAGATGTGGACAAAAGAAAACCAAATACTATCAGTTAAAAACAACAAAGAAACAAATAACATGGTGATAAAAGGGTTGGTAGGTTTAAACACTTGCTATGCTGCCTGTTGAGAGGAATACTTATATTATTCAATAGATATAAATCTCCTTGGATGCATTTTTTGAGGGTAGTTTAATTGAGGGCATTTTCATTGTTTCTTCTCAATGCAGCATTACAAATCTTATTTATAGATTAGAAGGAGCTGTAGGCTCTGCAGCATTCCCATCTAAAGGTCTTTTCTTTCCTGGAGTTCATGTAGCTGATGAAGGTCTGATTTATGGTACAACTCCAGCCCCCCATGTCAACCATGTAACCTCCCAAACCAAGGTAGTGAGAGCACTCCCAGAGGGGAGGTTAGCAGAGCAGAGGGAAATGTGCATGAGGAGGCAAAGCCTTTCTTCGGAAAGAATTGATGACCAATTCACCCACCCTCTGCTTTGGGAGGGTGTGTTCCCTCTTCTCAGAAGGGTAAAAGGAGGTGTTGTGTGCACCCTTCACAGTCTGCAGCCATGGGCATTACTGCTGATGAGGGATCCAGGGGCTGAAGTCCAGTCTCACATGGGGATTGCAGCAGAGATGCTCCTCATCCTGTACTTCTAGGGATGCATGCTGATCATGTAAGAGTACTCTTTGTACATTGATTTCTTTGGAAATATAATCCATTTGAGTTCCAAGTATTTGGACTAATGGTCTGACTATCTTTCTGTGTGCCTGCCTGCCTTTCTATCTGCCTTTTGATGTATCCACATTTTTTTTAGTCTGTCTGCTAAAGTGGGGCTACCCTTCTTAACAGCACCTGTGTTTGAAACCACAATAACTTCAGTATGACAAAGTAGTTTTATTCCTGATATTAACTTTTTTTTTTTTTTTTTTTTTTTTTTTTTTTTTTTTTTTACTTTACGGTGCCTGAATGTCTCAGTGCCCTTTTTGAAACTCATTATCTCCATTGGACCTTTCCTTGACCCTTCCATTGCATTAGCACCTGCCTAGGGTACTAGTAATTCATTGCTAATTTGGAGCAGGGAGTACCTCTGCATATTCTGAGGCTAATTTTAAAGCTTTCATGGGGCAGAGGAAGATCCTGGCTCTAGTGAAAGATATTTATACCTGGTATACACAGACCTGTCTTCCTCAGCCCTGCCTGCCCAAGCTGTACATGCTCATGTCCTACCCCTGCTGCAGGGCTGGCTCAGAGTGGAAGCTGAACTGTCAGGTGGTAAAGGGCTCTGAGGACATATGGAAGATGCTGGTTGCAGGCCTAAACTGGAACTACACATGATTTTGAGAAACATTAGTGTTTTACTGAAGTAAAAATATCGGGTTTGGATGGTATATCAGGGGGATCAGTCTCGGACATGACAAATATGTCACAGTATATATATTGCATGCAAGGGGAGCATAGCTGATGTGCTTAGCTAAAATATTTACATAGTGTTCTTGTTGTACATGTTTTCACACCTAACCTTGTTCATGTACAACATCCTAAGAACTATTAATGAGTCAAAAAAGTTTACTAGAGCCTACATTTCTGAATTACTACATTCTTCTTTGTAAACACTGCTTCTTTTTTGAAAAAAAAAAATAATTCTGTTTGTACCTGCTACTTGGTATCCTTTTTATAGGTTTGTTAGACATATTGAAGACTGGCAGTTCATAGAAATAATCTGGCAAAAGCAAGTTCTTTGAGGAGCAGGTGAGGAAGCTGGGGTTGCTTAGCCTGCAGAAGAGAGAGGAGAAGAGGAGTCTCTTCATCATCTACAAATACCTGGAAGGAGGTTGGAGTCAGGTGGGGATTGGCCTCTTCACCCAGACAACCAGTGGATAGGACAAGAGGACATAGCCTTAGGCTGTGCCAGGAGAGTTTCAGATTGGACATCAGGAGGAATTTCTTCACAGAAATGATAGCTAAATATTGGAACTGGCTGCTCAGGGAGGAGGTGGAGTCACTGTCCTTGCAGGTGTTTAAGAAAAGACTGGATGCAGCACATAGTGCCTTGTTCTAGTTGACAGGGTGGTGATCTGTTAAAAATTGGATTTGATCTCAAGGGTCTTTTCCAACCTAATGGATTCTTTGATTGTGACTGTGTGAAGGGTAGGAATTCCAATGTATCAGTTACAAGCAAGCTGAGTCATTCATGTTTATTAATTCTGCTGATTCTGTTAGTATCACTCATTTTTCAGCAGAGTATGAAAAAAAAATAATCTAATCTGCTGTACAAAGTAGGTTATGTGTAACAAAAATACACTGTTTAAAATAAATCTTTCCCATCTTTTTCACTCCTTGGTCTTTTATCAGATGTGTAGGCAAGAAACCAAGAGATAAGCATCAAGTTAATTTATTGCTGAATCATTTTTCCTCCTCCTTTCTTCCAGACTTTGCACAGCTGATTCATGCCTAATGCTAAGGAGGTATTGTTATTGTCTTATGGGAGAAGTAGATTGAGAACTGTGGAAGTAATACATTTTGTCTGTAAAGGAAATAAAATCCATAACGATTTAAAGAACCTGCCAGAGAAAAAGAACAAGCTGGGATCTTTCTAGGAACCTCATATTCAGCCAGGAGCATTTGCATTCTATTTAGAAATGCAGAGGAAGCATTGACATCTAGTGTTTGTTCCAGTATTTTACTGGAGAGATTGAATAGTCCACAATTCAATTTGAAGTGAAAGTATCCCCCCCAAATGACTCTTTTTAAAGTCTTTTGGAGGCTGAAGTCAATATCTATGGGTCTTTGGAGATGCAGCAATTGATTACCTGTCCAAGTCAATGAGCATTAGAACCCAAAGAGACTCAGAAATGCACTTCACTGTTGCAAAATCTCACCTCTGATACCACTGATGCACAATGACTGGTCTATGCTGAAGTTCAGTATATAAATAAACCAGCTTGTTCTGAAACCTAATTGAAGTTTTGTAACATCCAGAAAACTCTAAGTTAACACCTTTTGCTGTAATGCTGGTATGCCTGGATGGATGCCTTGAGTACGGTCTTGGGGCAGGATGAACATAAAATATATCAGATTTTGGAGCCACTTACTCCTTTGTCTGCTCACACTGTCATCCTTTGTCCCCTCAGCTTTTAGAATAACGCCACATTGTCCTCTCAAAGCTCCTTTCAACACGAAGACTCTTCCAGCAGTACATAAGAACCTCTTCATCCCCTCTAAAATCAAGTGAATGGAGCAATTGCTTTGTGCTTCTTAGAAAGGCAGGAGCTGTTTAAGAGAGCCAAGAGTTAGTGACTGAAAAGGAGGGAGAACTGAGCTTCCACCTGTAGCTGCATATGACAAGTGAACTGTGAGTGACAGAAACTGAGACTCAGTGGGGAAAGTAGTTGATTCAAACTTTTGGAAAATAAAAACACTTCTTTGTGGAAACTGCTAACTTCACAAATTTAAGATCTAGGTTTTACAGCTTACCTGAAGCACATCCTTTATCAGCACTAATTTGGGGGATTGCTGAGCTAACTGAACTGGAAGTGGGTAATTTCTTGGAAATCTGATGTCATGACTTTCATTTAATTTCCTTTTCTGCTGAGTCTCATGACTGAGTTCTGATGATAAGAAAGATTTCACTGGAGTGGAACTCAATAGGTCTTTTAAATATTAACTTTCATTCACTATCTATTGCACCTTATGAATCACATCTGAAAGTACTCACCATTCCCAAGAGGCATTTGACTGACAATTTTCTATTAAAATCCCACAGATAATGGAGATTCCACAGTCCTGGATGACAATATCTTAGATGTCCAAACCACATTTTCCTATTGTGTTTCCTTCTGTAATTTCATATCTGCTATGTGTATGACCTGTGGGGCACACACCAACGTGTTTCACACCTATAGAATGTCCTGTCCATAAAGCATGTGAGCTGTGCTGCTTCCCAAATCACAGAGTCCTGCATTTCAGAGGAGTATCATGCTTTCTGCACAATACTGGCCCATAGTCAAATGCTTTATGCTTATGATTGTTGAAAGCTTTGCATAAAATAGCACTTAACAATGATAAGCATATGCAAGAAACTGCTCTTGTTTCTTGAGAGATCTAGCTGAGTTATGGTTGTTTCTATAATAGAAATAATGATACAAGGAAATAGGTGTTGTAAAGGCTAATTGCAATACAAAACCAGAAAGTCTTTTGTTTTAGTGAGAGAAAAACACAGGTAACTTTGTAGTGCACCAGAGTGTGAATTTGGAGGTTTTCTAAAGTGTGTAGCTGAGATCCTGCCCATTTTTCAAGAAAGGTAACAAGTACATTCTGGATTATAGGCTAATCAGCTGGCCTTCAGCCTCCAAAAAGCTGTTGACCATATCTTGACGAAAGCTCTTTCTGGGCACATAAAGTATCAGAAGGTAATTTGAAGAAGCCTACATGGATTTACCAGGCTCAAATTTGTGCCTTCTAGGGAGGAGTGACTGATACTGTGGATGAAGGGAGAGGAGTTTGTTGTTGCAGAAGGTGTCCTTTAGCACAGCTTTCTACTCACTGTTCCATGGCATCCTGAGAGCCAGACTGGAGGTACACAGACTAAGAGGCGTTCTACAAGGCAGTTGATGAGATGAGATTTAAAAATGCATGTGGAAATGTGCATGAAATACACATAAAGTATTAAATGTGACATGCTGTCTTTCTCACAAGTGGTTACTAACATCTGTTCTTTGCTTTCTGTCTACTATGTCAGAGAAATGTTGTGAATTTAAGGACAAATAAGGGCTTTGTTTTTTTAGAACAATCACTTGGTTATTAGGACAAAAGTGAGTTGATTTTATTCCTGAAATATATTATATTCCTGTTGGATTGTTACATTTCTTGCATTCAGAGAGCTGTTTATTGCTTTTCTTTTCAGTTACTTTTTGATGAGGTAATCAACAAATATATCATAAGTGGATTTACACTATGATTTGAGATATTAAATAGCACCAGCAATGCAGCTTCAGAAATCCCTTTTTTATGAAGACAAAATCATAGATAAGGAAGACTTTTTCTTTCTTTAATTAAATACATGAATTTTAAAAATGCTGAAAAATAAGTGTGAGAAAGAAAACGCAGCACTTCAGAAATATATTTTGAGGATTCTTCTTGAGTTACTGTTTCTTGTCTTTCCCAGACACCTCATTCATGAAATCTGTTGTATTCCAGAGTGAGCTCTCCTTGACGGTTTCAAGAGCTAAGCCAGCCAGTCCTTTCATGCTAATTCCTCCTTTTTTAAAAACCAAATAATAAAAAAAAATCCAGATCCCTTTTTGCACATCCTGATTCAGTCAGTAGTTAACTAATTCAGTTAAATACATATTGAACTTTAAATATAGTCATAATCACACTAATTCATTTTGATTATTCATATGCCTAAAAGAGAGATAAACAGGACTAAATATATTGCTAAATCAAGTGTGTCCTCTCTCTCAAAGTTTTAAGCTGCTATTCCAGTTGGGAGAATTTTGGGAATCGCAGTATCCCAGAAATACTCAAAATTGCTGTAGACACAAAGATCTGGGTTGGCCTGCTGCAATTTTACTGATTCAACAACAGCTGAAGACTTCTAATAGGCAAATGAAGGAGGTCAACTCATCATTACAGCTCAATGTAAACTGTAAGTTTTATTTTAGTTTAGGCACTTAGTCCAGCACTGAGAAAATGAATGTGCTTTTTTTGTCTGTTTTTAGAGTAGAAATAATTTCCAAAATATTTTTACTTATTTAGTATTTTAATGTGGAATGGGGAAAACTCATTATCAAATCAGGCCCTCAGGTCTTATAATCTTATGACATTTGTCTTCTCTAGACACAGTCAGAATTTTTAATATGAAACTATTTGTTCATGGTGGGGAAATAGCAGGTGGCAGTGAAAATGAAATGAGGTTTTACTTTGGGTAATATTTTAATCACAGAAGAGGAATTCAAATTTAAAAATAAAAACTTTAACTTATTATCTGTCCACCATGAGACAGGTGTTTTCCTCTGTTCTGTTTTTTTTTTGTTTATTGAGGAAAAGGAATGCTAACTACTCATCATTACATTTATGGTTTATCAGCCAAACATTTGTCTTTGGGAAGCACCTAGAGAAAGCAAGATTGACTGATTTCCAAGGACAAAATAAAAACATAGATATGAAGTATGATATATAATTGAAATTTCCTGGAGATGTGGGTAGCTGATTGGGGAATTCCACATTATATTCTTTCCTGAAAGTAAATAAAAAAAGTCAATGAAATTGAATTTAGCAGATAATTTGTGACCTCTGCACATAGAAAGAACTCAAGAAATAGTTGTGTTTTTGAAAAGAACATCATTGGTCCTCAACCTGTGAAATAAAATATTAACTAAAGAGGAACAACAGAGCCAATTATACTTGCTATGTCACAGCTGTGTAGCTGAATGCTCCCAGCCAAATCCTCTTCCTTTGCTTTAGAAAACGTAAGAATTTTGGGAATTTGGGAAATTTGATGTCAAAGAGTCATAACAACTCTGACAGAGACCTGGATTTCTGCAATAGTGAAAAGCTACACAGGTGGCCCTTAAGTATTTTCTTACTGTTTTGTCTTAGAGATTCTGCTGCTCCTGCAGAGGTGGGAGGTCTAGTGAGAAGCTGAGCAGACAGCTCAATTAATTTTTTTTCCATTATAGTTTTCTGGGTTGCACAAGCAACTGAAGAAACTATTCCTCCTGCCATGCTTAAAAGGCTCTGAATCTTCATACACACATCAGTCATGAACTGACAGGAAAGAGCCCAAAGGATGAAGGGGAGGGTGCTGGTGCATTTAGCCACTTGTAGCTTTGCTATTGCTGTCAGCAGAAGAGGAAAAGCTGGAAATGCTCAGAAGTGATTTTTTTGTTTTTTAAAAAACCCCCATGGTTTAACTTCTTTGAGATAAATGCACACTAGGTATGTCTGTGCACCTAAAGAAACCCCAGATTGTGTTGTCATTACCCATCCTAGAAATAAGGAGCTCTTATTTAGCCTTGTTCCACTGACCGAGGACACACAGTCTCAGTGATTTGATCAGTCATGCACAAGGAAATTTGTGATAAAGTGAACAGTTAAACCCAGCATCAATATCCCAGACTATCCTGCTTACCTGTAAACAATTGTTTCTTAGTGAATTGATTAAGAGTCAGAGTTCTGTTTAGGAGCCATAAAGCTGCCAGTTTAAACAGGTTAATTACAGGGGCAGAGCTCCACCTGCTTTTTTTTAATCCCAGACATTACAAGCTCTAGGAAGTTGAATAAACATGTATTTCTATAATTACATACACTGACAGTGTTTTTCAAAAAGACCCAGTTCACTTTGTCTTTAGCAAGGAATGCCTCTGCTCATCAGAGGACTTGCTCTTCACCACACACCCTGTTTGCTACTGTCATAAATGTGGGACACAAGAACAAGGTGAGAATGAGCTGAATTTCCTCTCTCTGACCTCCTTACATAGCTTAACATGGGATGAAGGTTAACTAAAATCGCTGCCGTTTGACTGAAGTCAATATGTAATAGCTTCTCTCGTGAATGTTAAAGATGCCTAGTAAAAAAACTTCATTGGAGATTGGAGAGTTAGTAATCCACATGTGCTGGGTTACATTTTACTTCTGGGAGAAGAAAGTAAAAAACCAAAGAACAATAAGAAAGGTTCTGTTTATTGTGAGTCTGTGACAGTGGCTGGAAAACCTTTCTGGATCTCCCAGCTGAATTGTGTGTGGGGTGACCAGTGGGGAGCTGATATAAGGTTTGCACATGCAGTATCCCATATTCTGAGCACTGGGATCTTGCTTGAAGAAGCATCCAAACATACCAGTTCTTATTAAAATCAAGTATCCAGGAAAGAACAAATTTTATAACAAAATGCCAAAGCTGGAAAAAAATGAGGGAAGTACAGCTAATGTAAACTGAAACACAAACTTTGGTAGCTGTTTGCTACAGGGAGAGAACTTCCCATTCAAATCACTATGGATAACTCTACCTCAGCTCTGAGCTTCTGATAGTTAAGTAGAACAAACCACCTTCAGTAAAAGATTAAATATCAGATTACATCTTGATATGAAAATTATTGCTATGTTATCAGGATCACTGTGTACATTAACTCATGCTGCTGGCCAGTGTTTGCACAGTAGTCAGGCTTCTCCCTCACCAGCTTCACAGCTTTAAACCTCTCTTATTCTTAACCTTCCTCACAATTTCTGCTTCAATATATAGCATATAACTCTGGAAAGCATTTTGAAATACAAAATTAAGCCTAAATTATGCAAATCAATTAAAATTAAAGACCCCTGTCATTTTGCAAAGCTCGTAATTAAGGCCTTTTATTCTTTTTTCTCCTCCAGGCTTTGAAAAAATCAGTGGGGATCCAAGAGTTTTCAGGCAAACAGAAATTCTTAGGAAGGAGCATTTAATGGAGTTTCCTTCTCCATCCTCCTGCCCCAACCCAGAAGAGACAGACCCATTCAGGACTGCATTAATCAGCTCTGGAATGAAACTAGTGGTGGTAGTTAAATGTTCTGGAGCTGTAGGAGAGGAATGGTACTGTTATTCTTGCTGCAGGATGTGGCTGTGGTTCACTCACCTGAGAGATTGAGACCCTGGGAATTTTATGAAAGCCAAAAATGTTTTGCTATGATGACAATGTCTGAACGAAAAAGTTAAATGTTTTCACAAGCATGTGAAAACCAGTTTTCATGTCTCCAAACAGAGTTGAGGAGTGATTTGTATTGACTTTTCTGTTCTGTGTATGCTTGTTTTCTTATGCTCTTTCTCTGAAGAGATCAATGCAGACTTTTTAACAAGGTGAACAACAAATTATTTAAGGTGGCTAGAATGTCAGCAGTGTCATCGTAGTGTGAAGTAAATGGCTGCATATCCAGTTTGGGATATAGTCAAGCTGTAAGCTCTTCTTAACAGAATCAAGAATTTAACAAAGTCACTGATTCAGGATGGGGCCTAACTTACAGGTTTAGTATATTTATTCCACCTCTGTTTCCACAATTTGTTACTTATTCAAAAATCTGTCTTTATTTATATGATGTTGTTTTCACTGTGAATTCTGAGTGTTTCATAGAAGTGTGTCAGTCTCCGTTTATTCTTCCTTATCTCCAATCATGTCTGCTGAATTCTCTCATATTTTTTCTTTTGCTCTTTGACAGTCCTCTAGATATTTTTTTCTCCCTCTTTTTGGCAGCTCCTCAGTTTGGGATTATTCTGATCTCATAGTGCCTCAGTCCCAGATTCTTTACAGGCATGCATTGATGTTTTTACTCCTAATGTGTTCTTAGTCTTTCTGGACCTTCCTTCATGAGGCCAGACTGTAAATTGAATCTATTAAAGCTGCGTATTGATGCTGTGTCAAACGAACACTTGTTTCCTGGAAAGGAATTTATCCTGGACTACTGCATTGGCAGGTTTTGAGAGGGCTATGGCTTTCTGTAATACTTTATATTATAAATCAATCTTTTTTTCTAGTTCTCTTTTTTTTTTATCTCTGGTCACTAGGTATTTATTTAAATGGAAATTAAATCAGATTCTACCTTCTTTCTGTTGGCTGCCTCACAAATGCAACTCTGTCAAAATTTATTGGGCAACACAAACTGTCTTCTATGTGGTCATCATTAGAACTACTCAAATTTGCTTTCAAACCTGCAAAATGAAAATGTGGAATATATTATTGTTTTTGTTTGTTTGTTTTTAAATCATTATCTTGGAACTATTTTCTAGTCTTAAACCCTGCCTAACTCACATACATAGAAAATGTGTTGTTCCACTGAAAATTCAAGTACTTAGTGTACAGTGTGTGCTGTATGGGTAACCAGATTAAATGGAAAACAGCAATTACTTGATCAGTCCACAGAAGACTTCAGTAATATCCAGGTTATCTGGGTTCAACCCTGACTTGGCAATAGATTTTGTTTTGTGGCCTTGGATGACTCCCTTAGTCTGTCAACTTCTACCCCTCTGCAAGAGACAGTTATGTCAAAAGGTATGCCAAAGGTTTAGTATTTCCATTGTAAGCAAAAAGCACCACTGAAAATGAGACTTTGAGATATTTCTTTGAACAGTGACTATCTAATTCAGCGGCTACATCAAATTAATAATAATTTGCAGACACAAGCAATAGCATACTGATACTTTTAGAAATCTCAGTACCTGTAATCTAACAAAGCTCATAAAAAAGATTAAACTCCCACAGTGAGTCATGGACAGCCTGTGCTTCTTCATCCTGCTTCTTTCTAAGAGTCATCCTCCTCATCACTGCTTGATTTAAAAGAAAAATTGACATGCATGGTGGTTTGTCTGATGGTATGGTATGCTAATCACCAACTGGTTTCAGTTTATAAAGGCTGTTAGAAATTTCATTCCTGGTATGTGGCTTTGAAAATCAAGATGATTTAATTGCAGGTGGGACACAGAAACTATAATGAAAGAAATCCACACTCTTAGGGAACAAAGAACAAATTACAAAGGGTTTATTTTTACTTTTATCCAGTGGAAGATGAGGTCATACTCAGGAGCAAGATGGCTCTCAGAGATAGATACTTGAGTAACAGACTGGGGGCTTATCGGACTGCCAGGCTGCAGCGCTGGGGATTTTTGAAGTCAATGTATGGTTGAGATGCTTGCCCTTAATGAATAAAACCAGCACAATTTTAAGTGAAATAACTCTAATTCTGGTCAGAAGCCAGAACTTCAGGTTTTGCCTATGAAAAAAGTTCTCCCGTTCTTTTGATGAGGACTAGGAGGAGCAAGATGAGGGGCAAAAAAAGGACAAAAAAATCCCTTCCAGTAGGGAACTTCTAATATGTCTTGGGTTTCTGTCCTTTTAAGATGGGATGGTTTCTTACACTCTTTAAAGCACATTGCCAATAGAAATGAAACACTACTACTTTTATGATTAATTAATGCTATAAAGAGCCATTGGGAACCAAGATAAAGTTACAAATCTTAGTATCCTATTTAAAAATTGTGTGCAGATGCTACTGTGCCTGTATATAAACAGATAAATATTATCATTCTTGGGCTGATTTATGGTTTTTTGCATAGAAAAAGCTAACACAAAAATGTAATTTATATTTACTAAACTTTCTTCAGAGATAAGAAAGTTCTTATCTCACCCTTGACTGACAAAAGCTGTTTATTCAACCAAGTTCACTGGTTTTATGCTGAAATTCTGCAGGCCAGTTGTATCCTCAGCAGACATCAACCTGACCTGCTCCATTGCACCCCCAAAGCACTGTCAAACTGACAGCTGTTACTGAGTTTCTGAAAAATACAAAAGAGATGCTCCTGGAAATTATTGTGACTTATGTGGTTTGTGTTTTCTAATCTGTTTAACCCCAGATGAGAAGTTGCTCTTTACAAGATGTGTCCCTTACATCACATTTTGCCTGGGAGCTGTCTGCTGTTGATAGTGGGGATGCCCAGCTGACACCTTTAAATTTCCTCTTTAAAAAGACAGCATTACCCAGTGACTTTATCTGAGTTTTCTTTCCTGTTTGCCATGTCAGCTGTGGCCTTCTCCATTTCACCTCTGCATGCCTTTCTGCTTTTTCAAATGGGCATAAAGACACTGGCTTTTCTTGTAAAACACCTTCAGTGCTGCAGATGAAAAATGTTTTGTTGCTTTCTAAGTGGTTATTTTGCAATTGGTTGCTTTTTGTTTCCCATTTGATCTCTAATGGGTGAACATGATTTCTGATTTTGTCTTTGTATCTTCCTTTTGATTGTGGAGAACCTCTTTCACTCAGTAAATAATTTCCTGCTCTTCAAGAGATGGGAATGATGAGGGTGTTAGTGCACCTGAGGCTAAATGCACATTTGGGAGTGTATGCATCTGAAAAAAGGCTGTGAGTATTTACTGCACCAGACTTGAAGCAATAAGCTTTAAACCTCTTCCATAAATGAAACCAGCTTCAAGGAAGAGAGGGAGGAAGGGTGATACTTCATTGTAAGGTAACATTCTTTATGCGTGCACCTGTAAGCGCATCTGCACATGGAATTGCTCAGAAGCCACTTCTGTAACTGTACCAAGCTTTGTTTACGTCGTAGCCAGGAAGATCAACGCCTGACCTTTAATCCATGATACTCTTTGAGTACTCTTATCACTACTGAGGCCTGAATTTGTGGTAATTTAGGACATTTTTCTAAAATGTTGCAATTTCTGGTTGCGTTTACACAATTTTTACAATAACTAAATTGCAGGGGAAAAAAACCCACAAAGACTCTCCAAAATGACAAGCTGCTGAATCAGTCATTTCAACAATTAGAAAATTATAAAATTTAACCTTTTCAAAGCTGTATTACTTAGCCAGAGCCAGACGAATTTTCTTGGGGATGACAAGAAACCCATTTTGTAGTCATTCAAAATTGGGAATTTTAAAGTTTTATTCCAAATCAAAGGGTAGGAATGGAACTTTTTCTAAATGATTATGAGAAATTACCAACATATTTTAGAATAATTCTTGGCTGAAAGAATTAAACTGTAATCCACAAAACTGTGGATTTGACTGTGATCCACTTAGAAAGTGCAGACTATAGTCAAAGTAAAACATTAGAGTTCAAACCCTGGAAATTTTCTTCTTGGGAATTCTGACATTTTGAAATTCTAAAATTCAGATTAAAAACAAATTATAAAATATTTTGTTTCAGAAATATTTGGAGGATGTTACTGAAGCCTTAATTTTGATAACATTCAAATTGCCCCTTTCCATTTTATCTTTGAGAATGGTGTGTGTTTTTATTTCTCTTCACACTAATCTATGCCCCCAAAAGGAAGATATGTTAGCTTCCCCATGATCACAGACATAGCTGATATCCCTTTAGAAGCTCTTATTGTTGTGCTTCATGTCCCTCATCAGATTAAATTCTAGCTGTGCTTTGCCTTTCCTGATCTCATCCATTCCTGCATGCTCTGGCAGAGCTTTGACATTCCTGTCAGGGCATCTGATCAGCTTCCACCTTCTGCACCTGATTCAGTTTTTTCAGGAGCTGCTTGCTCATCCGTGGAGGTTTCCAACCACCTCTGCTCCATTTGCTGCTCACCAGGATGGACCATTCTTGAGCTTGGAGGAGCTGATCCTTGGAGATCATCCAGCTCTCCTGGACCCCTCTTCTACCTAGGACAGTCTCCATGGTATTCCTTCCATCAGAGCCCTGAATAGGCCAAGGTCTGCTCTGCTGAGAGAACCAGCATAGAATGAGATTTTTGCTATTAACCCTCTTTTTAAATGTATAGTCTTGTCTGTAATGTGTTTTATTATAGTCAATCAAGAATATATTTTTGTATTCAAAAAATGTTGATTTGTCAATTATTTTGGAGAAATATTTTTGTTTTGCATATAATTATAATTACAAAGATAAATTTGGCAAGGTAAAATTGCAGGTGTTAGATTGCATGGTTCAGGTGAAACAACCCAGTAGTTTCCATCAAACATGGATTGAGAAATATTGCTATTTATCTAGAAACATTTTTAATCTTATCAAAAATTCAGTTAAATTTTAATGCCTGTATCTGTTAGCTACATTTTTTTCTTCACATAAATATATTTCTTTGGCTTTAGCTGGAATAGAATCCAGTTTCAGATGGATGGAATTTGAATGGATTTGGATGGAATTCCGAAGCAACTGTCAGGTTAGAGGATTCTGTAACAAGTATCTGAGCCAATTTTTTTTTTCAACCTTGCCAAACTTGGAAACCTGGCATACAAGGTACTAAAAATCTTTTATCATTATGGTTGCCATCTTTTCTGGTACTGCTTGTCAGTAGCAGAAAGATTATGCCTGATGTGGAATCTCCTGCAGGAGTCAAACAAAAAGTAAGGCTGCAATCTATGGGAGGAAATGTAAAAAAGTTCAAAAAATCAAAGGGGAGGTGAGGCAGGCATGAGGCCAGGCAAGAAAGAGAATGGACATATCACTAGACTTCTGTATTGAGGTGGTTGAAGGTAACTGAGCAAATTGATTGTAGTATACTATCAGTGGGATATTTATTTTCTTAGAAATGCTGCTGTTATTTTGTTTTTTGCCCCTGTAGACTGATGAAGTGATAATCACATTTGTGAGAATAGAAAAAGTATGACAGAAATGAGGACAGGAAGAAAGGAAACAGAGATAAAGACTCATTATGAAGGTTAAGTTTAAAAGAAAAGCAGAGTCAATAATTCTAGAGACATTTAAAAATATATATTTTAGGCATTTATTTTAATACAGTTTTTGTTACATTGTCGTGTTCCCACTTTTTTTTTTTTAATTAGTGTATTTAACATGATAAATACAACTTGGAAGTATTTATAAAAATTCTTCTGTTATGGGGTTTTATTCCACCTTGAAAAATTTTGTGAGATCTTTGACTCAGAAGGGAGATAATGCTCAGGAGTGAAATTATCTGAACTTTTTTATTAGAGAGCCAGCAGAAACAGTGACTTGCTGTTACTTCATCAGGTTACCAGCTGGGATGAATTATTGTTTTTATGGCACATGAGAGTCTTAACCAGGGATATTAATGCCTATGGAGATCTCGGGTCCTGCACTTTCGCTACAATAATTCTATGTAGTGCTACAGGCTTGGGGTGAAGTGGCTGGAAAACTGTCCAGCCGAAAGGACCAGGGGGTATTGGTTGACAGTGACTGAACATGACCCAGCAATGTGCCCAGGTGGCCAGGAAGGCCAGTGGCATCCTGGTCTCTATCAAGAATAGCATGGCCAGGATCAGGGCAGTGATTGTCCCCCTGTACTCAGCATTGGTGAGGCCACAACTCAAGCGCTGTGCCCAGTTCTGGGTCCTTCACTTTAAAAAGGATGTGGGAGATACTGGAGCATAGCCAGTGAAGGACAAGAAGACTTGTGAAAGGTTTTAAAAACATGTCCTGTGAGGAAGAGCTGAGATAGCTGGGTTTGTTTAGTCATGGGAAGGGGAGGCTGGGGGAGCCTCATTGCTCTCTACAACTCCCTGAAAAGAAGGTGTGGTGAGGTGGGGGCCAGTCTCTTCTATCGTGCCTGCAGTGAGAGGACCAGAGGAAATGGTCTTAAGTTGAGACAGGGGAGATTTAGATCAGATATGAGAAAAAATCTTATTCACTATTAGAATGGTCAGGTATTGGAGAAAGTTGCCCAGGAAGGTGGTGGTGTCACCAGCCCTAGAGGCCCCTGGATCTGGCACTGGATGATGTTTTTAGTGAGTTACAGTGGTAGTGCTGGGTTCATGGTTGGGCAAGATGATCTTAAAAATCTCTTTCAACCTTGATGATTCTATGATCTGTAAATAGTGTCAGTGTGGGGCATTCCACAATCTCCTGGGTAACCTATTCCAGTGTCCCTCAATCACCTCTCTCACCCTTATGTGAGACATGATCATTACTCAGCTGTCTGACTGTAGATCAAATACTGACATTGCAACCCAGCACAATAACTCAACATGTCCTATTCCTTGGTAATCTCTGGATGATAATGTAATAATTTTGGTTTCCAAGAGATGTCTTGTTTTATTTACTCCTTTCCATTTTGTGATGTGTACTTAGCCAAAGTCAATATCTATGATTAGGAGACGACAGGATATCTGACATCCCTTTGTCTACAGAATGATCTTTCTACTGCTAATGTATTCAGTGGCACATTTCATATATAGCATTATTTCTTCCACAGATACAGTGGTTAATGCATGTGTCTGGGAATTGTGTTTCCCTTTGATTTATTAGCTAAGCACAAAGGCTTTGTCCTATTACTGCCATCTTTATTGACACAAGTCTTGGCACGTTTCAGCAATTCCAGCTACAGCTCATTTAGGGCTGTTTTCTTTTGAGCCTTTTTTGTTTCACCTAATTACTTTTGCAATAACTATTTTTAGGTTTTTGACATTCATTTGTACTGGGGTAGTTTATTCTTTATGTGTTTTTATATCCTGGGTTGGTCTCCTAAATGAGTCTCCTTAGCTGTGTGCATTTAGCTTGTTCCTTGGTAATTACAGGAGACCTTCCTGAGAGGAATGAAAATGTAAACATACTGGTGGCATGTGAATGGCATCTGAATGATATCAGTGAGTAAAATATACCTGTGAGAGTGGTAAGCACAGGGGAATATCTGCATAAGGATATCCCTTTCAGACCTGGTGCTGTAATTCTTGCTCCTGTATCATATAAAGAGATTGGACTGGAGGATGCCTTAAGTTTTATTGTAAGTCTACTTTTTCTCACTGTCAATGATCTGCCAAAATATAAGAGAAACACATTTTTTGATTCCTATCTTGAAAAGTTGGTTTCACAGCTTACTTTCCTAATGGGTATATAAAATGAATTATTCTATTGACTCTTAGATCCATCACTGTTAATTTTCAGTTCTCTGAACTTCCCACTTCTGTCTCTTGTAAAGAGAATAAAGTGACTAAAGAACCAATTAATGATATTCACAGCCAGCCAAAGCCCAGAACTGTTTTCTCACAGCTCCCTCGAAGTGCCAGTGATGACACCACACTTGAATTGTGTAGGTTTTGTTTGCTAATGTCAATAAAGCCCTCCAAGAATCCTGTGCAATGAGTGACAGATATGATATCTGAAGGCAGATATAAAACATTTTGTGCCTTAGCAACATGATATGGGACCTGGATTCTGAGCCCAGCTTACTCCAATAAAGTTGAGGGTTTTCATTGTCAGTCATAGATTCAGAGTTGTCTTTCTCATCAAGAGAATACTAGGAAAATATCATTTACTATGCGTGGACTGGCCTTGTTTCTCCTGCAAACCCACCGTCCCTTCAAACTTTGCTGGCTGTGGAAAAGTTAGGTAATCAAAACATTAATGAACCCTCAGACAGTGCTTTTGTGTGTTTCTGTATTTAGTTCATAGTCATAGAGAGCAACAATATACTGTCTTAAGAACATGATATTCCAGATAGCCAAGCACACAACTCTTGTCAGCTCAATTGTTGGTTTGAACTTGCACCCCACAAAATGCTATCTGTATATCAACTGCATTTTTTTAGAGGAATATTTCTTTTATATTTGCCATAGCTTCCACTACCTCTTAGACATTTTTCAGATATGAAAGATATTCCCCTAAAGAACATTCAGGATAAATGATGAAACTGTCAATAAGTAAAGCCTGGTGGCTGACAATATCCCTGAGTGTTCAAGAGGCAGAATGATTTTGGTGCTACAATGGACAGATGCAGAGGCAGCAAACCCTCTGGTGTGGAAATAACATCATTTGGCTGTCTGCTTATCAGCTTCCTGGTAAATAGAAATCAAGTGCTTTTATCACCTGAATGAGCATGTGAAGTTGATAATGTTTACAATTAGCAAAAAATACTCTCAAATTTTTGAGTGGTAGCTCAGACTGCCCATTATGGCCAGAGGCCTCTTACATAATGTGCCAGAATAGTCAGAGAAAGAAGCTGCTAGAAAAGGAATCTGCAGGTGATTAACCTAATGAGCATGAGGAGTTTCACATAACTGTAAGCTTATTCTGGTGCTAGTACTTGGAGCTCATGACTGTGATTCTTGCAATTCTGCTCCTGGCTTTCATGTGCTTGTATTTTTTTAATGTTAGGCAGCATTTTGTTTTGTTTTGTTTTGCTTTGGCTTGGCTGACTTCTTTGAAAAATGATAGCAGTATTCATTTACCTTACAGAGTTACTGTAAACCTTAATTAAGCTTCCCCTGATCAGCTTGGAGAGGGCTGGACAAAAGCTGCTGTTGAGGTAACAGGAATTTTCTGGGACCAAGCAGTGTTGAGCAGCATGGGGTATTTCATATCTCAGCTCTTACCTGCTGCTATGTCAGACAAAGGGGTGAGATATTATCTCAGTAGATTAAGAGGTAGCTAGAAAAACTAGACACATTTTCAGACTTTTGTTTCTTTATAAATAGGAATTTGACAAAATTGATTTGTTGAGGTTGAAATTATGCATGCATTTGGCTATAACTGGAAGATTCAAGCTTCATTAAAATAATAATTAAAGAGAAAGAGTCCATTCAAAAACTAACAAGAGCATTTCCCTTTGCCCTTTCCAAAACTGAGCCATTTTTGTTGGTAAATGCCAGCCTATTTTGTTTCTACAAACTAAAAAGCATGCTTTCACTTTTCAATTTGAGCTAACATTTTTAATTTAAACATTAACATTTTATACCACAACATAAGTCAAAACTATCAGCTGTATGTCTGGAAGGACTGTAAATGAATATCATATCCTTGTGAACTCAGAACATGAGAAAGGCTTCAGTCCAAAATCTGTACATCCTTCCTAGAAAATGGAAATAAAACTAAGCTCACAAGGGGCTGTTTTAATATTATAGATGAACCTGGGATGGGCAGCTGTTGAGGGAAGTGGTTGAATGAGCGGTGGTTAAATGACTGTGCTAATCTTCAGGAGCTCCAAAACCAGATTTAGCTTCATCCCCACCTCACTGCCAGTGCTGGGTGCCATTGTCACCTTTTCTCTTGTGGCTCAACTTGCAATGTTCCACCTCATGGTGATCAGAGTGGAGAAGAGCTCCACTGACCTGTTTTTCTTTTGCAGGCTTGGATTTCACTTGAATCCACTGCTTTGTGTGATTTTCTGTCTGGATGAAGGGAGGATGTTGGATCTGTTGGGCAGCAGTCATGTTCTTTTCAGCAAATGCCTGAAGCAGTGATGGCCCAAAAGGTCAGTATAACTATCATGTAAAATACTTCCAAGCTAAGTGCAACAACAAAGACCCTCAGGAACAAAGAATGGACCTCTATGTGAGTTGGAAGCTCATAGTAGATTTGCAATATATTTTGGGTGTGGTAATTCATAAATAACATGCCATCTGCTGCAAGCTCTGCAAGATAATTCAGCACTGGCAATATGGGTTTCTGCATCACTCTTCCCTAATGTTTAGCATTGGCCATGGCATATAACTCTGGAGTGAGCCCAAAATAGAGGCACAAAGATGATCAGAGGGGTGGAAAGAGCTGGGGGTTGTTCATCCTGGAAAAGGCCAAGCTTACCTTGTCCTTCCAGTACCTAAAGGGGTCTTATGAAAGGGAGGAAGAGGGACTTTTTATGTGGACAGATAGTGACAGGGGCAGTGATTTTAAACTGAAAGAGGTTGGGTTTAGAAGAGATGTTAGGAATAAATTCTTTACTCAGAGGGTGGTGAAGCAGTTGAACTGGCTGCTCAGAGGAGCTGTGGATACTCCATCCCTGGAAGTGTACAAGGCTGGGCTGTATGGGGCTCTGAGGAAGCTGGGATAGTGGAAGGTGTCCCTGCCCATGGCAAGGGGATGGGACTAGATGGTCTTTGGGTCCCTTCCCACCCAGACAATTCAATGATCCTATGAGAGTGGTGGTAAAAGGCCATGGATGCTGAGGAACTCCAACAAATGTAAAAAATGTACATTAAAAATAAGATTATTAAATTTTTATAGATTTATGCATGTATAATAGCTTTAAAAGGTTTCAACAGTTAATTTTATTTTAAAAATAAATAAATAAATAGATTTTATTTATTTGTTGTGGACTTCTCATCCCTCAAAGTGTTCCAGGCCAAGCTGCATGGGGATCTGAGTGACCATGGTGATCTGAATAAATCCATGTCAGGGTGTTTGGATGATGTCTAAGGTCCCTTCCAAACCTGACTATTCTATGATTTTGTGATTGTATTTTCAAGTGGGATGGAGAATCTAAAATGATACATTTTAGCCCTCTGTTTCAAACCAAAATTAAATATTTCAGAAATGAGTAATGCTATGTCAAGCTCAATTGCCACAAAATATGATGTTGAAGAAAACCCAAATTATAAGATTTTAAGCAATCATTCAAGGGTTTTTTGCCCAAAGTTATGCTAAGCCCAGGGTAGACCAGTAGTCTTCTCACAATCTTGCAAAGTCACATTGTTTCTGGAGGAAATAATAAAACCTCCACATTGCTTTTTAGAAAATGTAACTGTGAGGATTTAGTGTTATTTAGGATCAGTAGCAAAGCAAAGGAACAAAGTGATTGAATGCTTTGCTTGAAAATAGAGATTTAAATTCCTATGTCCTTTATCTTGAGCCTTGTAAAACTTCTTGAATCACTGGGGTTCAAACTCTGGGGTTTTTTGTTTTGTTAGCTGCAGGTCTTTTGAGTCTGCTGTGATGTCACAGTTTGTGCTAAAGTGAAGCAAATGTAGAAAGTGGAAAGAAAAAACGGAAGCAATGCGTCATTAAATGAATGATTCCATAAAATTTAATGGAGATGTCAGTAAAGATAGAAAATATGGAGAAAAATAGAGTAATTATCTAGCTAGATAATCAAAGTATCTCTTAGTAAAGTGAAATACTTTTCTGAAGAGGTGAAATTGGGTTCTAAATATTGAGAGTACCAAACACTCCTCTAATCAATTTAGAGGCCTACAAGTAAGAATAACTGTGTTATGAAAATCAAGTTGGAGCTGTGGAAATTGAATTATTAGAAATGTTTGTACTTTAAAACTAGATTTTGAAAGGACCTCAAGCTTAACTAAGCCTTCAGTTCATACCCCCTTGAGTAGGAGAACAGCATTTTGAAGAAGGCACAAATCAGGTGTCTTTAATAGCTATGAGGTGCTCTTTAGATGTGGTCTGTCCTCCACATTAAGGGGTTGTACAAAGAACCACTTCCCAAAGAGATGCTGGAAGGCAATGATTGTTAGAGGTGTGATTATATCTTGTACAGCAAATTGTTCTTATTGGTCTTTCTGCTTGCACTGGGGGAGAAACAGGCAGTGTTTAGTATCATTTGGAGGCTGCAAAATATTTTCTTCTCTCTCTTCATATAGGCAGATGCTCTGTGTGTGGAGTAAACCAGACTCTGCTTATGACTCTCCCAGTTACCTAGCTCCTGACATGGTGTTAGTCACACCATCCTACAGCTTTCCCAAACACCAGGCAGCAAATCCGATCACCTCTATGTATCCACAGTGTGCTAAAGACAGAAAAACCCAAAGCACAAAAGTGTTTTACATTGATGTCTGGATGCCCTCCTCATCCCTACTTATTGTATAAGCAACAAGGTGGGAATACAGCACACTGTGGCACCAGGAACTCAGGTAAGTTTTTTATAAGTCTTGAGTACATGCATAAGATTGCATTATAAGATTACATTCCTTGTGTTAAAGTACAGAAGTCAGGGAAGCCATCACAGAAAACAGACTTATTGAGATGGATCAGTTTTGCAAGACCAGGTTTAAAAGAGCAAAAATATGGGTAGATACAGATATTGTCAGCAGGTAGGGACTGGAAACTCTGGAGCAATATGACTTAAAATAACTTCTGCCTTAGCAAGCAGCTAGCCCTTTGACACTACTAATACAGAATGGAGAACTCCCATAAAGAAATTATGTCTAAGAGAAAGAAACTCTGAAATAAAACTTCTGCAGAGTCATTACAAAGAAAGGGCTTTCTGACAGCTTTGTGCTCTCTGGCTTCATTATGGAGTGTGTATAATTGGTGTGATAGGAATAATTTATTTGTTTGCATCTTAGGTTTAATGAGTGGCACTGGGTAAATAAAAACAAGAACAGCAACCTGCCAAACCCCAAGCTGCTGCAGATGATGTTTCCTGTACAGCTCCTGGTGGATCTGCAACTTGTCAAGAGCAGTGATTCTATTAGTGAACACAAAGTCAATATTGCTTTCTTTTCATCCAATTATAGTCAGTAAAATCATCAGGGTTATGGATGTTTGAAAACACAGCTGGTGCTTTGACTTCTTCAAGGAGAAAATTTTTCCTGACTTACACTTCCATTCTTGTCAGGTCATCTGCATTATCCTGCACTGGCAGTGATATGAGGGGAATGGGACTCAGAGTCTGTGAGTGATGCTTTTGGAATATCCTGTATTAATGTGTGAACAGCTTCATGCTTGGGAGCAGCCTTATTCCAGCTTGCTCCAGTAGTACAGGTTAAAAAGCATAAATTTCCCTCTTTTCTAGTGTAGTATATTTTGTTTGAGGTTTTCAACAGCTCTGCAAAGCTTAGGAAGTTTCACAATCTTCCTTAATAACTGAGAAAGCTGTGAGGAAAAAATGGAAAGCAACATACTCAGAGGTGTCTAGTAGTTTTGATTGTAGTATTTCAGGGGTTTTGGAGGGTTTCTTTGTTTGTTTGTTGAGGATGATTTTTGTATACCAAATAAAGCTGAAGCTTGGTTACTCTTCTGTGCTGCAGGATCAGCAGGAGGCCTCGGCATGTGCCCAATTCCACATGCTCCAGTCCTGTGTGCACAGCCTGTGTGCACACAAACTGGCTGTCCTGCCATGCTGAGTCCTTAATCATCTCAATGGGATTTAAGAGCAGCTCAGGCTGCTGCACAAACAGATGAACAAGTAGTTTGTAACCACTTCAAGGTGGTAGCCTAGAATTCTCACATTTGTGGTTGAGGTTCTTTGAAGGAAAAGGTTGAGAGTGTATTAAGCTAACAGAGCAAGATGGAAACACAAAGGATTACCCTGATGGCAACATATGAAGTAATACAGAGCCATGAAAGATTTGTTCTAATCAAATTGCTGGAAAATCAACCATGAGACAGAAGCTGATCTGAGGCCATGGCATGGGAACTTCTGGGAACAGTTTGGCATGGGTCACTATGATGTCCTCTTAAATGGAAAAAGTTTTCAGGATTGCAGCAATAGCTGTGCTGGGTTCAGCAGATCTATTCAATCCTCCAGTCTACTTGTCTCCTGCCCTGGCTCCCCAATCCTAATCCCCAACTGAAAAATTACTTATTGGCCAGCTACTCTTGTGAATAGCAATTTCTTATAGTGATGTAATTTCATTTTCATACCCCCATGATTGACTATTAAATCTCATTTATGGGTAATTAGCATTATCTTCTATCATCCATATGCTGGTAGTTTTCATTGATCCACCACCTTTGGGCGGTATCATAATCATTTTATGGTCCTAGGTGCAATACCAGGCTTAAAAAAATTTAAAAAAAAATCTCTTGATCTATTTTATTCAAGGACATGTTCTCTTTGAAGGGCTAATTTGAGCAGACTGAGATAAGAATTACAATTTGTTTAAGGTGTCTGAGAAATTGCCATTTGCAGCTCATGCTCTGCTGATATCTGAATCTCATTCTGCCCATGGATATCAAGTACTCTGATACTCACAGATCCTGCTGAGTAGCAGACTCTGACTACGTGTACCCAAATCAGTGTTGAGATGCAGTTTCATATCAGTCTAGACTTAGTTTAGCTGGGTTTCTTATTATTTATTTATTTACCTGCTTCATTGGCTCATCCATGAATTCTCATCATATTCTGCTATTACTGGTTAATATAAAATGTGAAAATATATTTGAATTTATTGATGGGAGAAATGCAATTACTGTAAATAATTGCACCAGCAGTATCTCCTGAATTTATTGATGGGAAAAATGCAATTACTATAAGTGGTTTTACTTTCAATAAATGGTGCCAAACCCCCGGTATTAGGAAGAAGTTTACTGGAATTCAGACTAATGGCTGCAGAATGGTACTTCTTTAGGCAATTTTGTCATAGCTGGGATAAACTGGCTCCTTCATATGGTTGCAATGCCCAACAGCTGTGACTGTAAGTAGCTTACTGGAAATTGTTCTTCAGACTGTGCTGGTTCTACTAAAACTGTTTGCATTTTCTCGCCATCTAACTGAAATTATGAAGTTTGGGTAAGAAGACAAGCAGTGTTTTTTGCTGTGTTATGGCACACAGTCTGACTTGTCTAAGATTCTGTTGCCTAAGGTAGGGCACTGAAGCAATTGTGTATTTTGTGGATACAGAGGATTTACAAGATTTGACGACTTTATGTTTACTGTGGTGTCTCTCTTTCTTTGCCCATTTTGATACATACTGGGTTACTTGTAGGTGTCTCTTATCTCAGGTGGCAGCTAGTAGCAATTAGCTTTCCCTTGGCTGAGATCACTGCCCTCAGAAATGGAGCAGTGCATTTCATTGAGCAGAGGAAATTGAGTTTTTTGACAGCCAGTTTTGGTTGTGATAACCACAGACCAAACAGAGATGGCCCAGTGCAATTACAAGGTAATTTGCTTCAGGCCTTATAGCTTGCTGAGTTTTTCAAATGTCAAAGAAAAGTGAGAAAAAAAAGGTGTTTTAGTCATAAAAGCATTAAGTTATTGGGGTTGTTAGTGTTGCTACTGCTGTGTACTGTTACTTAAGTGGATGAAGGTGCATATTTGTGACTTATGTATGTACTTTCATCACAATCAATCTGTATCTCTTACAGCATTCACTCAGGAATTTCTGGATCACTGTGGGAGATTAAGCCACCTCTTTCTGGATAAATGTACTCTGAAGATGTGCCAGGGGATACTGCTGGTGCAATGCCAAGAGTAAGTGCTTCTCCATGTAACTGATTCATGGGACTCCTTACCAATGGATGTTGCAGGTACAAGGAGTTTAGATGGGCTCAATGAGAGATGGGAGAGGACCTTGGTGGAGATATTAATTGGTGTTGCTACATAAACAAAACACAAAATGCCCAAGAAATCCGTGGACAAGTGTTAGAGTAGAAAGTACTATACTTGCTTATCCTGTTCTTGCTTTTCCTAGGTTTCCACTAGTGACCACTGTTGAAGGCAGAAGTCTGGGCTAAGTGTGCTCTGAATCCAGGATACAGTCCTATGCTCCTATATTTCAGAATTCTTCAATTTCTCCAGCACAGAAATTTTATTGAGCTCTTCTTGTAAGTTGAATGTCAATTGGGGTTCTCCATATCAAAATAATCTTGCACTTTTTTAACAGTGGGAACTTTAGTTTACTTTTTACTACTGTTCCAACCATTCTTATCAACATGTCACTGGTTTATGTTTTATTCATCCATGTAGTGTCTAATCTTTAGTCATTTTTTGCCCTTTATTTTTGGAATTCTCTAAGAACTTGCTTGTTGAACACAAAAGATTATTTTCTTTCCCATGGTTATAACTTCTGGACTTTGCCTTGAATCTGTTGGTAACTCATATACTTTTAAAATTATTTTGAGAAAAAAAATGATGGTAAATTACTCTGTCATCAAAAATACATTTGATGGATTTAGGCACTTGTAAATCACTGATCTGCATTCACATTGCATGCACACTGCTAGAGCTGCAATGTATAGAAATTAATATTCTAGACAGACTTTGCACTGAGGGTAGGATTACATAGGTCACATGTTAAGATTGAGGCACGTGAGCAAGTTACAAGAATAAAGTTGATGTCACAGAACCATTTAGGTTGGAAAAGGCCTCTGGGATTGAGTCCAGTCTTTTATTGATCATCACCTTGTCAATTAGACCGTAGCCCTGAGTGCCATGTTCAGTTCTTTCTTGAGCACCTCCACGGATGATGACTCCACAGGGAAGTCAGTCCCAATGATTGACAACTCTTTCAGTGAAGAAATTTCTCTTGATGTCTAACCTGAGCCTCCCCGGCGCATCTTGAAGCTGTGTCCTCTTATCCTGTTCTGGTTGCCTGGAAGAAGAGGCTGATCCCCACTTGGCTACAGCCTCCTTTCAGGGAGTTGTAGAGGGTGATAAGGTCACCTCTTTTTCTCCAGGCTAAACACCCCCAGCTCCCTCAGCTGCTCTTCACAGGACTTGTGCTCCAGACCCTCCACCAGCTCCATTGATTGCTCTTCTCTGGACATGCTCCAGCACTTCAAAGTCTTTCTTGTGGTGAGGGGCTGAGAATTGGACACAGCACTTGAGGTGAGGCCTCACCAGTGCCAAGTAAAGGGGGACAATCACTGCCCTGGTCCTGCTGGCCACATTATTTTTTATATAAACCAGGATGCCAATGACCCTCTTGGCCACCTGAGCACATGCTGGCTCATGTTCAGGCACTGTTCAGCTGTTGGCCAGCACTCGAGGTCCTTTTGTGCCGGGCAGTTTTCCAGCCACTCTTCCCCAGACTGCAGCATGGAGTGATGTGGTTCATGTGCAGGACCCAGCACTCAGCCTTGTTGGACTTCATACCACTGGTCTCGGCTGACATATCCAGATCCTTCTGCAGAGCTCTCCTTGCTCCAGCAGTACCACACTCCCACTCAATTTGGTGTCAGCCACGAATTTATTGAGGGAACATTTGGTCTCCTCCTCTAGGTCATCATTAAAGATACTAAACATGACTGGGCCCAGTCTTGTTTAATCAATGGTTAATCAATGGTCTTAAAAATCAGTAACTGGGTCAACCCACAAAAGTGACTGGGCCAGTTTGATACTATAGAAATACAAAATCTGACAGTTTTATTTATTAGGACAAATATTTTTACAGAGTGGGACTTGTTTAGAGCAGAGAAATTTTAGAAATTTTAGCAACAAATAAGAGGGCAGAATGATGTCTCTTTCCTGGCCTAGCCTGTGCAGCCCTAACACTGGTGAATATTTGGATCATGCAAGTGATCTCACCAATGCCAATAGCCCTTGAAAATGAATGATGTGGTACAGATCAGTTCTTAGACTCATAACACCTCCTAGTGTGCTGCTCACATCCTCTATACTTTAAACATCACCTTTGCCTGTGGCCTGCTGAGTCCATCAAAGTAGTGAGTTGAAGCAAATACTGCTGAAGCCAAAGGGTTGGAAGAGAGAAGACAGAGCAGAAAAGCATTTGAAGACGAGGGAGGAGGTTAGTCCTACCTACAGAGAAGAGCTCACCCTGACTTGATGAGTCCAACTTCTATTAAAGGGTATAAGGTCTAAAGTTCCAGTTGCAGCCCACAGAGCGTGTTCTGAGGAGTCAGTCTGTGGCTGCACAGTGTCTCTCCTGTCATCTCCAAACTGGGTCTTCAAACTCATCTCATACACATATTCATATCTGCAACAGTTTTGCTACCTACACAGACCTTTATAAATAAAGACGTTGCTGAGCCATGTGTTTGGGTGCAGAGGCTCCTTAAAAATATCCTGGGTGAAGTGCAGGTTCCAGCACTTATTGGCAGGATGGAGATGAGGGGAGAGTACAGCTGGAATGTCGGGGAAGAAGGATTTGTGGTAGCTTGAGTTGTTAACTATAAATGTGCATGCACTGTTTTTATTTATTATATTTTATATATTTTATACACAAATACACTTACACAAGAAAAAAAGGAAAGAAAAAGCTATACATGAGATGGCACAAGAGAGAGAAAGAAAAAAACCCCAAAGATAAATTACAGACGTGGTTGGGCTTTACAAAACAGTTTGTATTTAGGTTGCTGTTGGAGGACAGAAATCATTGCCCAGAGCCAATAAATAGCACGTAGCAAGGATCACATCTGTTTTGCATTCTAATTAAAATTTCAAATAAGCAGCTGAGATGCATGTTTTCTGTAACAAACTGGCTGTGGTGTTTTGAGAGCTTTCTGATGAGATGAAAGCTGTAAGGATGTAAGGGAGGTCGTCTGAGTTATACCATCAGCAGCCTGTCCTATCAGTCATTGGTATTATCAGTTATTTGTGTGAAGGTAACACATTAAACCCATAATTTTAATAGGAGCCCAGTAGGTATTACTGACTAGCCAGCACAACCTTTGCCCCAGAGAGTTTATAGTGTGAATGCACAATTGGAAAAAAAAAAGATGAGAGAGAAAATAAGCAGAAGGAGTTACAATTATTTGAGGTAATGATAATTTTTCATGCCAGTCAGAGAGATATGAACGGAATCCAAAAGTTTAAATTCCTAGTGCTATGCCTTAGGCATAAGAGAACACGTTACATTGGCCTGCAGTGCATGCTCATGGTGCTGTTACTTTTGTCAAAGTGTTTTCACAAGCAGTGATGACTTAAAAGACAATAGAGAAAACCCCAAATATGCTTTGTGGCTGTCACTGGGAAACTTCAGAATTATATCCATCCATTACATCCATTTACGTGCATAATCTGTTTTTCTCCGTGCTGATTTTTGCTCTTGCCTAGAAAGATTTGGATGGAGGCAGAGAACTATTGCTTATGCAATGGAGATAGGCAATAAGGTTCATCCTCTACAGGAAAGGGCAATATTGAACAATATGTGTTGAAAATAAACATTTTAAAACCAACATGCTGATTTCTGCAAGAGTAGTAAATAAGCTATGGATTTTTGTAAATGGCTTATGTTAATATCTAATATCTCTTAAAAAAAAAAAGAAAAATATCTAAATTAAAATCTGTATTGCTGCAGGCTTGCCATTTACACAATTTATATATGTTAAAAGAGAAAAATGAAACAGACCAGTGAACAGCAGGCCATTTAGGCTAATTCTTTGATGGAACAATTAATCTGGGATTTCATTAATCAAACATTAGAAAGTAAAAATGTAAATAATATCAGGCAACTAAGTTTTGTGGAAAGTAGGCCTTGTCAAATAAACCTTTAATCTTTTTTGGCAAGATTACAAGTCTGGTTAATTACAACAACTTCACTGATAAAAAGAATTTGCTGGATTTCTCCTGGGAATTTGATTTAGTACAATACGGCACCTAGGAAAAAAAACAAAATAAAATTTATGGATAAGACAGGGCACACTTTAGGGGGATTAAAACTCTTTCAACAACAGAGATGAAAATGCAATAGATTATACAGATTATCATCAAGCCACATCTTTACTAGTAAGAAAATTAACAGGTTTGACTCTCCTCCTTCTGGTTGGTTATTCTGGGATATCTTCCTGGTAAAATTCACCACTCATATAGGGCCTGCATAATGGCAACCTTCTGAGGATGCTCTTAAGTTCCATAACTCTTCTGAATGACATAGAGGGTGAGATTCAATTATTAAAAAAATAAATATAAAGAGGTACCATTTCAAGTGTCCTAAGGAGCTGAATTCTTCTGCCTGGTGGATGTGACACAGGACGTAAGAGAAACCCAAACCTTTCAGAAGAGCAGCTGGGGCCATTTGGGATATTTCCTCACAATCTGAATAGGACTGCACCCCCCTTTTTAGGCAAGCAAATCCTATCTCAGCTAACATCTGACAGCTGGAGTCTTCTCTCCTCAACCACAGCTCCTACCCACAGCTTCTGATACAGCACTTGAACCTAACAGGAGGTCACTGCATCCAGGAATGATTGAGCAGCACTCTTGAAATTTTCCATGTGCCCCGTGTTAAATTTACTACCTGTTACAAAGAGATTACCAAGTGTTTGCCAGCCCCTTTGAAATAATTTTTAATTACACAACTTACATTTAAAGAGCAGCTTAAAAAATATTAAAAAAAAAGCAGAACTGGAAAAACTTCTCATGTGAACACCAAGAATTTATCTATTCAGTTTATCAAAGAGAAGATTGAAGGATTACCTTATTATTTTACTGAAGTCCTTAGACATGGAAAGCTATGATAATGAGAAGATTTGCAGTCTTGCAGACAGAGATATAATGAAATCCAATTTGTTGGAAGTCAGACAAATTCAAGCTTGAAATAAAACACATTTTTGAACACTGAGGTTAATTAAACATCGGAAGAATTTCCATGGAGGAGGTGATAGATTAGCCATTGCCAAGAGTCTTTCAGGGAAAACTTTCATTCTGAACACCCTTTGTCCAGTTTCTAGGAACAAAAATACCATGGACTCTGTGTGGAAATTTTCAAACTAGATGATCACAATGGTCCTTTCTGACTATACAACACACAAGTTTATAAACGTGAGGAAATGAGCCCCAATCTTCCAAAAGAGGCTGTGCTACTGAAAAATTTGTCCCATCTGCGAAATGAGAAATATTGGAACCACTACAAAAAAATCCTTCCATGGAATAATGTGTGACTATTTTCTCAGCAGACATTTTTTGAAACTGCCTCAGTAGGTGCCAGCTTGGCATACTGCTCCTCGTTTGATAAGCATAAACTTGGGGAAAATTACAGATAAGGTCATTTGAATATCCATTTTGGGCAATAGAGTAAGCACCTTTTGTGCCTGTATTCTATTGCACACTTACTGACTGTTGATTTCTTCCCTTGTACATTTTTATCATTGTCAACATTGCTGTCCAGAAAATGCCTTTTCCTTCTTGGACAATTATCTTCACTCCCAGGCTTTCCAGCTTTTTCAAGAAATACAAAAATTTAGCCAAATACTTTGGTGATTCTTCATTCTTGAACAATGGTCAGGAGAAATGTGTTTCACCCCACAATCATGCTGATGTACAGACTGTCTGTGCAAGGGGATGGGTCTGAGGGTGAGGTAGTGGTAAAGAAGGTGACTTAGGAGGAGATTTTGGGTTGATTTCCATGTAATAAGTAGATGAGCTATGAAAAGTGTACCATCACATAATGATGGGCGTACTAAATACATAAAGAAAAAGAATTTTTGTCCTGGACCGCAATCTTTGTTTATCTTATTGTCAGTGGACTCATTCTTGCTCCCTGGGCAGTAAGATGATGAGATGTGCAAGCCACACACCTGCATCTAGATTTGGATTTCAGATTAGGATTTGTATTTCAAGTTCTTTCCAGTAGTATGGGCATTCAGCTGTGATGGTACAGTTCACTGTGTTGTAACACAGGGATGACTTATGACTGAAATTTAGATTTAAATATAGATCTCATGTAACTTCTGCAGAAAATATGAAGCACATTTGATTTTGCATTTTAAATACCTTCCCTCTCACCACAGGTATTTGATTGAAAACAGTGGTTTATGAGTATCTGTATACGGCTTTAAAAGTGTTGAAGGAAATTGATAGCAAAGGGCTGGAAAACCTGCTAATTAGACAATGGACGGTACAACAGAGATTGATTAAGTGTAGTTGTGGGAATTATATTGTTTAGATTTGATCTAAGAACAGATTGATTCAATTTACGGGAAATGATTCTTCATTACCTTCACACAAGTGTGTTTCTGGAGCAGCATCAATATTTTAGCTGCTTTTAGGTTTAAATACTGCATCCAGGAGTGTTCACTGCAGTGCTTTGGATCCTTTGTCAGGATTTGTTAGCTTTGTACTGGTCTGGTGATCATCATGCTCAAAAAGAGTTCTTCACTAGAAGAGGCTCCTTTTCCACTGCATTTTTGTGTTTGATGTTAGCCAGCTGCCCATCACCAGTGCTACTCTTTCCAGCAGTGATTGCCCTTGAATCCTAACTAGCTGCCCTCAAGCAGAGATGTGCATGTGGCTTATCTCTGTGTCCTAAGTCTTACCTTCCATCCTTTTATGCCACCAACAGCTCTCTACTAGCCCTATGGCACCTCACTTAGCAAATCAACATTAGGAAATATTAGGAAAGTTTTTAATGTCAGGTTTCCCAATGGAAACAGAGAGGAGAAATCAGCCTGAAGCTGATTCTCACACTGCACAGTACTGGGGCTGGTATTACCTAATGCATGAAATTTTAACACTTAGACTTCAGTCAAACTGACCTGCTAATCAAGCTTTCTATGGCAGTGAAATAAGAGAGGAAATACTGTCAGAACTTTTAGGATGGGAAGGCACTTTGGATTCTTATGCCTCCTTACATGAATAAGTGGAGGAACATAGTAGGTGTGTATATGAATGGATGAATGGATGGATGGATGGATGGATGCATAGCTAAAAGAATTATATGAATCAATGAATGAATAGATAGATGGACATATACTGCTGTACATACTGAGAGAAAGTGATGGCTACAAAACTATGTCAGGAAAAACTGGGAAGTTCCTCATGCAGTGATCTGAGGTTTTGGCCTTCGTGTCATCTTAAAAAACCCTGAAATACATAAAGGACATATCTCAATTAAAGGCCACAGCAGCTTTAAAGGAAATGTGCTGGTTTCAGTAAAAGCATCTGAAATATCTCCAAATGTGGAGGAGGGTTTTGACATGATTCCTTCAAGCTGTGGGTAGCAATTGCCAGCAAACTTTGCATCTGCATAGAAAGATAGAAAAAAAGTGTGCTTTAAGCATTTAAAAAATGCTTTGTACTTCTTATGTTTGATTCCTAAAGAGAGTGCTGACAAGTATGGAGCATCACAGAGGAAAGTCTTACCAGCAAAATCAGTGCTAAGTGGTTGTGCTTTATTATTTGCATTTCCTTCATTCTGTTATTTTCTTTCCCTTGCAAAAGACTAAATTGATTACCAACTTTGTATTAATGAGCTCCAATTTTTTACAAAACCAAAGTAGTAGTTCATGCCATGATTTTAAATAAATTTTTGCTGCAAGTGTGTAGTCATTACTCTTCTCTAATAAGACTTTCAATTTTTACTTTAATGACATATGTCATGTTATTTCAGAGGTGAAGAAAAATCAGTCCTAATTTTAGCCAGGCATGCTGGGCCCACAGATGAAAAATAGGAGCTTTGGCCAGACTTGTGAATTCCACTGAAAACTTGCTAACTTGTACATTCTCTGTCGCATTCAATTTTTAGCGTAAAATATTTGCCTTCTGTCCTGAGTTTTATGCTTAAAAACTTTTAAATTGGTTTGTCTTTGATAAAAGTCATTATTTCTACTACAGTATCCAGAAACCTAATTTATTTTGCATATAAGAATGCAATTTCTTGTGTTTTCAGGTAATTCAATCAGGTAAAAGTTTCATAGAATCACAGAACCACAGAGTGGTTGAGGATGGAAAGGACCTCTGGAGGTCATCTTGTACAACATCCCTGCTCAAGCAGAGCCACCTCATGCAGGTTGCCCTGCAGTGTGTCCAGATGGCTTTTGAATATCTCTAAGGAGTGCAACTCCACCATCTCCATGGGCAACTTGTACCAGTGCTTTATCACCCTCACCTTGGGAGTGTGTTTCTGATGCTCAGAAGGGGCATCCTGAGTTTCGATTTGTGCCCATTGCCCTCCTGATCCTTCTGTTCTCCATGCAGAGCAGTGCCTCCTCTCTCAGCCTCTCCTCACAGGAGAGGTGCTCCAGTGCTTATCACCTTTGTGATCCTCTGCTGGACAGCAGATTGGGCCCCTCCATGCCAGACTTGGGGCTTTCTACTGCAGAGTCTTTCAGCATTACCTTTCTAGGACTTGTATCCTTGAGTTCCCGTGCTGTTCTCATGCCATGTTACATCTCAAACATGCTTGACATCATGGCATAAAAACCCCAAACATTTGGTGTGCTATGATGTTTCAGGCACCTTGGATTGATAAATCTCACATGTGATTATCCCAAGGGTACCTGAAAAGCACCTGTGAATATATGGGTGGTAAAAGCACGACTAAGTTTCTCCAGAAGCTGGCAGTGTGGATACCAGCCACCCCATGGTACCATGCCTGGCTGATCAAGATAGTTCCCTGAGACAGATGAAGGAATAGCCTGAATGGAAAAAGCAATCCTCAGGGATGTTAAATCAGAGCACAACCTTTCAGCAGATGGTACATTTTTTATAGCTGATCTCTGGATCTTAAAGGGGTAGGAAAACTCAATTATTCCTCGTGCTGAGAACTGCTAAATCTCCAACATCAGAGAGCCCCTCCATGGCAGCACACATGAAGGTCAGATTTCCATATTCTGTCAGCTCCAGAACAAGGTCACAGTTATCACAGTTACATACCTGTGTCTCTGAATTTTCTGTGGCACAGCAGCAATATTTGGAAATCCTTCATAAGCCAAGCTGAAATAGACTTGCAGAAGTTGAAGTGTATATTAAAATGTAAATAGGAAGAGAGAACAGTTTTTGTAAGATTGGGGTGAGAAATATAAATATATGATGATTATAAAACCTGATGTAATGCAACATGGCAGGGTGGGGCCCTAGGGCTGAAATAAACTAGATTCCACTCTTTAAACTACATTATGCAAGAGTGAAGATATAAAAACTGGGAGAAGTAATGCAGTAATAAAAATGTTTTGGAAAATGAGACAGGGTGAACCAACACATTTTTTAACCCCATATGAATTTCTTGCTAAAATCTTTGAATGTGAGTTTTATCTTGTCCTTGTTTCTTTCAAGAGAATGTAAATTTTGAAAGGATTTGCAGTTTATTTTTTTCTTTCAACTGAATTGAATATGTAAATAACCCCAACAAAGAATTATCATTAGCTGAAACACAGATGGAGGATTTGTACTACAATGTGATCTGAGTGCTTGTGCTCTCCACAAGCCCTTTTGCAACCAGCCCATGGGAGAGTGTGCACCCCCATGCACAGTTATGGAGGCATCTTTCTGCTTAGATGTTTCAGGGACAGATTGCAGCAGCAATCAGATAGCAAGGAAAGGAACGCAGAGAGGTGGCCTCACATGGGACAAGGACATGTGCACTACTCCTGAGAGGGCTCATCTCCACCAACAAGGGTCCAGTCCCTCCACCTCACCTCTCCTTCTGCTTCACTCTATGAACTTACTCTTTTGTGATCACAGATGTGTTGTATTTATGACGGATCTGCATAGAGCCATGGCTGTGTTTATTATACAGCCAAAATTTGCTGCACTGGAAGGGACTTAAAAGCTGCTCTGGCCTACAGCCCAGTAATGAGCCGCATCAATCAGTTTCAATAACACTCTGGAATCAAATGCATGGATCTCAGCATCCAGGGCTAGCATTAGTGTGTTTGTATGCCCATGAAAGAGGTACAGGCCTTTCCATTTTATTGACTGGGAAACTAAGTCAAAAGACATCAGCAGCCTGGCTCTGTTGCCATGGAAGTTGATAGCAAAAATCCCTTTTACAGTCACAGAAAATGAAAGGTTGAGTGAGAATTGATACATCTCAACAGAAATGCCAAATCTATTGGCTCCTAAGCTTCTACAATTAAACCCATCTTTTGTTTTGCTCCATGTTAGGCACCAGGGGTCTGTCATGATCAGCACTTTCTCTCTGCTGCATATCTGTGATGCTTCAGAAGAAAGTGTCTCTTCTATCTGTAATGAACTGGTATAGATTTCCAACCATGTACTGGAGGAAATGAAATGGAAGTGGTTTTCTTTAGTCAGTAGTATTTATCCTGGAGGGAGAATTTGCATTCCCTTTGTATTTGCAGGTATTATTTGATATGCATTATAGGTGGGAAAAGTATTAAACCTCCAAAATCACGTATGGTGTTTTGGATGCATCTTCAGTTACTAATATTTAGCAGAGGAGGTCAGACAGCACTCTGTGGAAAAATGTGCCTTCCTTGGATTAGAATGCTGTTCTTTAATGTCATAAAATTACACATTCTTCATAGATTATGGGTAAAATCAAGGGAGTGAGAAGTTATCACTTGGCAGTATCTCTTCATCAACAAGTTGTCTTCTGAGCTTAAAAGGATGCTGCTGTGTCAGAACAGATAAAATCCTTTGCTCTTTTTCCTTTTTAATCTGAGTATGGCATTGGTATGGTGCATCCAGCTGTCTGAGCAGAGAGGATTAGCCTCCTCCTGGGGCAAATTATACTGCCCAGCTGTCTGCTGCCATTGCAGAGCTGCTAAGGAGCCCAGCCAGGAGCACACATGGCAGGGTCCTGCTGCAATGAGTCCATGTATTAGATGAGGGCTCCTGGCTTTTCCAAAGATGTGGATTCCAGGATCTCAGAGAACTGGCTGTTCTGCTCTCATGGGGATTTCTGGTTGATGAGGCTCACATTTGGTAACTCTGCTCAGGCAGCCCATATGAGTGAGCCACAGATCTAATGTGGTGAGGTCAGCTTGTATTTCACTGGGCTGTGTGAATCGACCTCATTGTGGGTCAAGAGATGGGCGCGTGAACTCTGCTAACTGGGATGCTACCAAAATCCTGGGCATTGCTGGGGTCCTGGATTGTCAGTCTCTGCACCTTACCTTGGGATCTTGAAGACTGGTGCTCTGAAGCTCTCCAAACACTTGGTGGTCTGACCTCCAGTTTGAACATGGTGATTACCCACACCACACCTCCTATGTCAGTCATAAAACAGACAAATAGTAAAGAAAGAGCAATTATAATAATTGCTGGAATCTCTGTATTTCTGATTCAAATTCTTCCTATTTGTACAATTAGTTAAAATACTGTAATATAGAAAATCTGAAAGAATGATTACTAGATTTACCACAGGTAAAAGAAAAAAAATATTGAGCTGTTTGGAGAGCCATCCCCAACCAAAAAATACATGGAGGTTTAGTTGTCTGGAGAGAATCTCATAAGTGCATAAAGAGTGGTAGAAAAAACAATGAGAGGCTGTGAACAAAGCTTTCCCTCTTGCTACGGGCCATGAGTCATAAGTTTGCACAAAAATCAAAGTAGTTTTCTTTCTGTTGGCTGCAGATGGACATTCTTTAAATCAAACATCTATTCTTTCTTCCTTTTTTTTTTCTTTTTTTGAGTGCTGAGAGGGGGTGGAGAGGGGAGAAAAGGGCAAAGTAAATGATGCACTGAAAAATGTCTATTTAACTGGGAAGAAGTCCTTGAAAATTAGAAGGCAAATTTGAAAGCCGTTGATTTTAGGGAAATGATCTCTTAACCTCAGAAATATTTTCTGGCTAAATTTCATATTGTATCAGGATATGGTGAAGCGTGACTACAATACGAGTTTTCAAATAATACCTTGAATTACAGCTACAGCTGTAAAAGTGCACACTAGCATATTTTGAAAATGGCATTAGACTTTAAGCCTATTTGTTACCATTAAAGAGCAAGCTGAAACATAACAGAAGACTGTTCCCAAATCTGTTTGCAGTGAATTGCTTCTACAGTTTCCACAGACTTGTCTGTTAGGAGGAAGATTTGGGTCAGATTTAGTTATTCTCATCTTCGTAATTAGAGATATTACGAGTGATATACATGCTTACATTTGAAGCCCAAGGGACTGTTTTTCTATGTGCACAAGCCTTGCTGACCCAGATTTCCATCTTTTCAGTGCTTTCCCAATGCATGATAATAGCAAAAGGATATTCATGTCTGTTTCTGGCATGTTTGAAAATTGGGGGACTGTGGTTCATAGTGATCCAAACACAAAGGAGCTGTCAATTGGGTTTTTGCAGTAATTTCTTTTAATGCTGTGAGTAGAATGTGAAATGCCCCAACAAGAATATGGAGATTTTATGTATCAGTACCCATAAAATATGACGATTTTTTCCCACTGAAGAAGTTTCAGTAAAAAAATAAAATTAATTTTTCATGTAGAAACTGCACTAGAGGATTTTCAAGGCATCCTGTAACATTTTCTTTGCAATCATAAATTAAGAGTATGGATACCATGAAATGTTAAACTAATCTCTTGACCAAAAGTAATTGATATGTAGCGTGGGGATGACTATTATTTGTTCAGAGCTCAAAGCTGTTATATATCTAGTGATGAGAGCAAGGTGATGTAAAAGAAAAGGCAAAGCAAACAAAAAAAGAGATGAAGGCCAGTCTTCTGAAACTGACAGGAATATTGCACATCCAATACTTGAATTATGCATTATGAATACTTCATCTGATGCATTTAGCCCACACTCCCATCTTTAATTTTTGAATCAATTGCAAAACAGTCTTAGATTTAACATTATTCATCGATAACCTAAAAACACAGTATAAAAGTTATGCTACAAGCTCCTAACTTCTGTATGTTTTCACTCCTAGTAACCCCACTACCAGCGTACCCAGCCAGAATGAAAAGGAGTATGTTTTCTTATTGTGCTAAACATCCAAGTGATTACATCCACTAAGGTTTATCTCACATACAACCACTGTCCTGTGGAACATGACTGAGAAAAAGCTTTCACATAAAACTCTTCTCTGTGTTTTTGTCAGACTGCCTGTGAACAGTGCTAGACAACTACCTGACTTTCTGTGGCCTATTTCCCCTACTGTTTCATTACCTATATAAAATTGTGACAACAGAAAAGTACTCCCAGCTGTTACAAAAGTGTTCCCCATAGTTTGAAAATGGATTTTGTTGCATGAAAATGTCCTTCTACCAAGCTCTGGTCCAGAAGAAGTAATGAATCATGCCAGTGACACAGACGGGCCTGGACAAATTCAGAATGTGAATGGATGGTGCTTTGTAACTTAGAATCATTTAATGCCAGCATCACATGAATAGGCACACAGATCAGAATAGAATTATCACATCCCACATTTGTGAGGTCTGACTCCACACTTTCATAAACATAGCATAAAATAAGGCTTATTGAAATTTTCACATGGAGTTCCCAAATACTTTCCTGGAATATGACTGTCATGTTACTGTTTCACTTTTCTCTTAAGTCTCTTTGCTGTATATTGGATGAGTACCAGGTAGATAATGCTTCTCTGGCAATGCCACATTTCAAAAGAAAAAAAATCAAACTAAGTGACTTAAGTGTTCAACCTGACCATATTTTCTGTACAGTTTCTGAGTCAACCAAATATCATGGCAGAATCCGTCTTATAGCAGTTGTACTTTTTCTGGCTTACAACAGAAACCAGAAGCTCTCCCAGCTGCTCGTAGGGAATAGGACATTTCCATAGCTCATTGTCACTGTCCTTGCTGACAGTGCTGCCTTAGTCTATCTGGACCTGAGCAGGCAAGGATCCAGATGTACCCTTTAAGTCCCAAAGAAGGCAGCACAATATAAATGTATGCCTGCAGTTTTATGTGGATTTATGTGCTCTGCTGAGCTTAATTTTGCAGTAAAATGGAGTCCCTATCCCTCTTGTGCTTTTGTTGTACTCAGTAGGATTCCAGATAAGGGGGTATTGAATATGTTTTAAAATCACCATGATATTATTGAGAGAAAATGATAAGACAGAGTAATAATCATAATAAAAATCTAGTTTTTCCTTAAGCTAGCTCCATTAAAATTCAGTGGAGCTGCACAGATCTCATTTGGGACTATTATTTTCTATTAAGTTTTGATGTAGATCTAGGATTTAATACAAATACTTAAAAATTGAAGAGAAGACAATTACTACATGCCAATTCTGTGTTCTAGAAACACTTGGGTCAATTACTCTGATTTGAGTTTGCAACTAAGCACATTAAAAGCAAAAGACTACATTACAATTAATGCCATACAAAATTGTATGCACATACAAAAGACCTTGTAGTTCATTTACTTTGTAGAGGTAACAAGCAGCCATCAGATTTAATACAAACCCAAAATGTGGGTCCACTGTGGTGGACCAAACTGATAGCGTAGGACTTGTAGAGGACATGTGGTCTCTTCTCCCAGGTAAAAGTGGAAAAATGAGAAAAAACAGCCTCAAATTGCACAGGGGGAAGTTTAGATGGATGTCAGAAAATATTCCTTCTCTGGAAGGGTGATCAGGCATTGGAACAGGCTATGTAGGGAAGTGATGGAATCACCATCCTTGGAAGCATTCAAAACATGTGGGTGTGGCACTAGGTGATATAGTTTAGCGGTGAACACAGTGGTGCTGGGTTAATGTTTTGGCTCAGTGATCTTAGAGGTCTTTGGCAACCTTAATTATTCTATGTGTGTTGAATGATATTTAAGGGTCGATGACAGCAGAAATCGCCTTAGTACACATACATTTTTGTATATTATGCTTGTATTTGTTTACAATTTATGCATATACATTTACCTATATATAAACATGCAAATAATCATAGATGTATATTTTGTGTTCTTTGTCTTCAAGGATTTTACACCCGTCTGAATTTCTCCAATGAGTTCACAAGCTATGAAAGGAGAAGCGGGACAAAAAGAAAAAGATTTATTTCAATGCCCTCTGATTTCTGTGCAGTTTCTTTTCCTTGTGAATACAGTCATCAGAAAAAAATTCTGCCTGAATTCATGATACCCATTGCTGCTGACTGCAGCAAAAGCAGCTCTTCCGTGACTGCCAGCCAGAAAAAGTACAGGATGAGCTTCCTGCTCGTACCTACACGTGATCTGGAGAGATGGTAAAAGGTTTTCTATCAAATTCTCCAGTTAATTAAAACAGAGGCAGAGAGGAAAAGGTCTAACTAGTAGAGTAGCTGCACTCCCTGTGCTTCCAGCAAGCCCAGCTGCTTGTAGAGTCATGCATAAAGTCTAAACCAATTTTTCATTAACAAAATTTTCCATTCCAGCTCCACTGATGCAGAGGTTTCCACTTTCAGGCCCCTTGCTGTGTTGCAGAGCTTGTTATCAGTTATTATTCATCTGTCCTCAATTCAGTGATCAGATCTGTCTGCTGCTGCTTTAGGAGTCAGAAAATCTAGCCAAACTTACTGAGAGAAAAATATAAAGCAGGAAAACATAACCATTGCATGAAGTGCTCTTGCTGTGGGCTGCCAATCTCACCCTGGCATCATGTAGATAAGAAATAATTTTTAATCAACAAAGACAGGGCCACTGCAGATGAAGCTTGAGACAAAGAGAACAAAAAGTCTTGCTGTTCTACTCTTCAGCAGAGCTGATCTTGAACACTTCTCAGAGATACCGGCGACTGCAATGTACCATCTTATCAGAATTCCCACTAACATCCTTCATCGCTCTTCCTCACGGAGTGTGAGCAGCTAAGAAGGTGCAAATAGGAATATTAAGCTCTCTTGTTGAGGGACAGTTCCAGAGGGGAATTGTCCCAACAACTGCTAATTTCCTGGTGTGGGAAAGGTAGTGGCTCCTGATTACACTGAGAAAGAAGGAAAAACCAGACATGGGTCAGTCTTGCATGTATATATGTACTGCTTCCAACTGAGTGTGGTTCGTAGTGAATAGGAAAGCTCATTCCTCATGCAGGTAATTTCTATGCAGCTTTGTAAGGCTTGAACAAGCCTGCGTCTCCATGTCTGTTGCTTCTGCTACAAGGATTACCTTTTGTAGAAGTCAAAAGTCCTGAGGTGCAAATGGTGACAGAGTTGTGACATACAGCCACTTTTGGGAGGATGATTCCTGGCCTTGAGAACAGGGCTGTCTCTGTTCCCCTTTGTCTCCCTGGCCAGCTGTGCAAAACATGACATGTGAAACAGCATGGCTTCCAAAAGAGACAGCTGGAACACTGGGTGATAATTTAAAATAGGAGCCATCTGCAGGTGATAAGGTCTTCTTGATAGTGCGGCTGATCTGGCAGTGCCTATGCAAAGTGGAAATGTGTCCTGCATGAACTACCTCTACCTGTATGCTTTGTGGCCCAGAAGTGCAGAGATCTGGCATTAATAACAGTAAAATATGAATTTCAATTTATGTCTGGCTAAAAAAGAGAGAGAGAGAGGTAAAAGTATTCTCATGTAACTAGAAGATTAGATTAATGAAATGCAGTATATGCAATGCAATGCAATATTTCATGTTCCATCCCAGGCTCAGGGAGGCCTGGCCTCATCCAGGGCAGCCTCCCAGAGACTAGCCTGGGCCAGCCAGGGTGGGGGTATTCTAGGATGTGGGGGGACAGGACCAGCACAAGTGCTCCTGGGATGGAGTCTTCATCACTCACCTCAGCCCCAGGGCACTGGGTCTGTTTTTGACCTCACTCCTGAGCAGTGCCTGGCAGTACAAGGTAAACAGCCCTGGGGAAAGGCCAGCAGGAAGACTTGGGACTACTCACGCCTTTCCTTCAGAGCCACTGAGGTCCTCTTCAGGCAGTTGCCAAGAGCAGAGATTTGTACTAAATATCAAAAATAAAATTAATCAGGTGTAACCATACACTACTGTAGTCTGGGGGCTGACCAGCTCTGTGAAGAAGGACCTGCTGGACAACAAGCCATCCATGAGCCAGCGGTGTGCCCTGTGGCCAAGGAGGCCCCTGTATCCTGGGGTGCAGTAGGAAGAGCAGTGCCAGCAGGTCAAGGTGATCCTGCCCCTCTGCTCAGTCCTGGTGAGGCACATCTGGAGTGCTGTGTCTAGTTCTGTCCTCCCAAGGATGAGAGGGATCTGGAGCTGCTGGAGCCAGTCTAGCAGAGGACAACAAAGATGATTAAGGGACTGGAACATCTCTCTTAGCAGGGAAGGCTGAGGGAGCTGGGCCTGGTCAGCCTTGAGAAGACACAACTGAGAAGGAGCTTCATCAATGTCTATCAGTATTTGAAGGGGAGGTGCAAGAGGATGGAGCCAGGCTCTGTGCCATCTGAGCAATAGGACAGTAGGCAATGGGCAGAAATTGATGCACAAAAAGTTCCATCTGAACATGAACAAAAACTTGTTTACTGCGTGGGCAACCACACACTGGCACAGGCTGCCTGGAGAGGTTATGGAGTCTCCCTCACTGGAGATACTGAAGAGCTGTCTGGACACAATCCTGTGCCAATGTGCTCTAGGATAACCCTTCCTGAGCAGGGAGGTTGAGCCAGGTGACTCACCATGGTCCCTTCCAACCTGATCCATTCTAGGATTCTGTAAAAATTAATTCTGAGCAAGTAATGGACATAGTAAGTGTGCATTTTGCAATTTTTTTTTTTTTTTTGGCTTACCAGAAGCTACCCAAACCTGACAAGGACATCTATTTGAGGACATTGATAAGTTTTGGTATGTCAGACGCACACCAGTGATCTGTGTTGGCTCACAAATCACAATTAATCTGTCTTATAATTTAATTATTGGACTATAACTTAGAAACTTAAATCCTTATTATTTCCACATCTTGACAAACTGGTAATTTCTGGAATTCTTAGATGGAAAAGGTAATTGTAATTAGCGAAGCCAGGATATGTTCAAAGAAGAAAAGCAGGAACGACTGGGGAGATGGCATGGCTGCATTAATGGCTAGCAACTGAACCTGAAAATAGTGAGCACAAACCTCCAAAGCAACCCCTCATCATATATGTACCCATGTCTAAATTCTACAGAAAGCCTGAGCACTTGGCTCAGCACCCTTCATTTTGAATGTATAAAGAAACTTCCAACAGAGTTCAGATGCACAGCCTGAAGTGCCTTGTCATGAGGAGCTGAGCAGAAAAACCAAGGCAAAGGCTCCTGTATGTGGGAGGTAGATATGAAAGTAAATCTCTGCTGTTTTCAGCCAAGGGAGAGCTGGGTACCTGCCACTTTGCAAACCCACAGATTTCTGAGATTATCCTCTGATGAGCAGACGTGTTCTTTAAATAGCATGCTGCAAATTAACAGTTCTCAGAAACTCCTCTGACAAAGTTTCTTCCTTAACCCTTAAGGTGCTGACTTAATGGAGTGATAGAAAAGGTAGGGCCTGATACAATGATTACCAGTAGGGGTAATAACCTCATGTGGCAAGGTAAGAGTGGGGGATACCATGCTTGCCATGTGGGAGGCAGTGGAGAGATTAGAATTTTAGCTCAGAAGCATCTGATTAGAACTATTTTCTCCTTTTCAAGGCAACTTTCAAGGTGTTTTACATTCTGTTTGCTGTTCCAAATGATGATAAACACAAAATATATTTGTGAAATAAAAATCAGGGCTGACTCTTGGTTGTTCCTCCTCTTTGTCACAATGAATTCATTGAAATGTTAAAGCAAAAAAGAGGACTTAGTTATACAATTCACAGAATCTCGCATAAGTTGACAAGTTTGTTTTCACTACCTCTTTTGAAATTTTAAATTTTTCAGAATGGGCTTTTTCTGGCAAACATGAACTAGTGTTTCCTTATGAAAAAATGTTTCATTGAAAACTCACTGATACAGTGATACAATGGAGAGGAGGCTAAAACTGCCAAATCTGATTTATTAAAATGGAAACATTTTGTATTTTTGCAAACCAAAGCACACTTGTTTCTTCCAGAGAAAAAAACAAGACCTCTGCAACTAAATCAAGTGTAATTCCATGTATTTCAATGAAGCAATGTGAATAATGCTGGCAGCAAATCTTGTCCCTTGTTTCTAAAGCAGAATTTCCTTTCACAAATAGTTTGAAGCCTGGCTCTGCTAATATATCATTCATGTCTCCTTACACTTTTTCTGCACCAATCACTATTAGAAACTGTTGTCTTGAACCATAATAATCATGTACTTCATCCCAACATTGCTGCTGATTCTTCTCACTCTGTTGTATAATATTACCACTTTCTTTAAACAAAACACCATTTAGACTTTTTACAAAAATTCCATGGGTGCTTACTCTGAAGAAGATCCCTGCACCACTTTTTGCAGTGTTGCCACAATACTTTTCATTTACAGTTAAGTTACTTTTAAGTTAAGGATTTCTCTTTTATTCTTTTCACTTCCTCCCATTTTAGTTGTTCACTTGAGTGACTGTAGGTGAGACTGCCTTTGTTAATTTTTTCTCTGTGATCATCTCATGGATAACTTTCCAATGTCAGTTTCTCACAGACTGCCACTAGTCCATAATCTACAAGACAAGAGTCACTGTTGTACAATGCTGAAACACAATTATTCTTATTCCCTGTGGAATTTATTTTCTGTATTCTCTCTTTCATCAGATTTTTCTTCATAACAGTAAAGCACCTAAGTCCAAGGTGTTTTACCAGTGCTGTTCCACTGAGTTTTGGAGGATTTTACTGGCACAAGTGGCAGTGGAATGCTGTCCCTAATTAAAAGAGATATGTAAGTATTCTCATGGAAAGGCAAGCAGATGAAAAGCTGCTGTCAAATAAGGTGTGTTGTCGAAAGTCTGAGCTGTGGCAATAAAATTTGTTCTTCCAAAGCTGTTTCCTTAATTGTTTCCCATGTTCAAAAACATATGATATCAGCTGAAAAATAATATAAAAATAACAATTATCATATGAATAAAATACTTTGACAAAGGAATACCTTCTTGTAGCATGGCCATAGCATATTGCTAAGAACAACAGAACGGGACTTCATGAAAGATTTCTTTGGCAATTGGATTGTCATAACCTCTGAGGACGTCTTGAGTCTGTAGGCTTCAGGATGCTTTTGAGAAATGTAATTCAGGGCTGCAGGCTGTGAAGGTGAAATGGAGCAGAAGTTAGAAGAGTCTTTTGCCCAGTTGCATTTCAGTCCAGGTACCAAAGACTACTCTAACTCTGTTACCCTGCTCCTTGGAAAACTGGTCCCTAAAAAAGAAAATAGGAAGTGAGGATTTCTGAGAAGCTTGCAAATCTTTTGTTATGGTACTTAGTAGGGTGCTGGTGGAATCTAGAGCCTTTGTTCCTCTGAATATGTGATGGACATGGATATAGATGTGGATATGGATCTTGCTCCATTCTTCATAACACTGTTGGATTTCAACTCAACTTTTGGTCTCTTTTGTGCTAGCTTTGGTGACCAGTATCTCTTGCTATGACAATCACTATCTGCTGGCATTTTTCCACCACATTCCTTAATAGGAAACTTTCTTTATGCTATTTTCTCTGCCTTTTAAATATAAGAGGAAATTCAGTTTGCAATAGGTGTGCACTGGGGAGCTCTAAGACAGTCACGGTTAGCATCTGAAATAAAAAGAATCTGAAGGAGAAAACCAGGCAAAAAATGGAAAACAAGAATTCTAAACTTACTGTATTTAGCATCAGTAGTACTGCAGCTGCAAATATCCTCAAGTGTACACTAGAAATCTTGGGACATTGACTTACAAATGCATAATTCATACCCATTCTTGTAAATGGAACTCACTGTAATATTTGCATATTAATATTCACAAATCTCATCACAGCTCCAGTCTATTGAAAATGGCTAGCTCTCTAGAAGAAAAACTAGATGATATTTCTATGTAAATATTTATTCCAAGATGTATATCCTTTATATAGAAACAATCAGAAAAAGACAGCATTTAGTAAATTCACTAATAACAAAACCAGCAGAAGCAAAGGGTTTGTCTTTTCCAGTAAAATCAGAGTCCCAAGATCAGGACCTTTATTTGGTATACCTATCCAATATACAGTGTTAGTGGTTGTTAACAGCAAAGTGTACATTGATATTATCCCGCTCTTACTCAAAAAACCCCACTCATTCAACACAACATATAGAAAATATCCTGCAGTTCAATGGTGCTGACGTATAACTTTGCCATAAACTATATTAAATATGCACCATCAGGGTTTCAAAGACCCACTTCACTGCATTATCCTACAGTGCCTAGAGAAAAACATGGACCCTTGTACCCATCTCCCTGGGAATGCAGGGTAATGATGTTCTTGAAGGAGATGACACAGTGGCTGTCAATTTGTCCTTAATCTCAGGTTTCAGCTGCCCCTTTGTCTTGGTAAGGCCAGAGCCAATAGGAGTCAATCAATTCCAGCATTAGCCTCCACCAGACCTCTTGTAAATTACCCTTCAAACTAGCACAGAGAAATATGATCATCTATCATAATGTTCCTTAGTTTGAATGTAGAAGACTTCAGAAAATTAATTTAGTAAGGTACTGAAGATAGAACAGAGAAACTTTAGGTGGCAATAAGTTTCATTTTAATTAATAGCACAAACTCATCTCAGTAACATGAAACACTGTCTAAGCTCATTTCTTTGCCTGTTGATCTTCATCAAATTCCCAAATGAGCCATTTGGAATAGATACATTTTTTGATAGAAAGCCCCTGTTTTATTTATATTTTTCATAACTCACAGCCATGTTGGATGGGGCTTTGAGCACCATGGGCTAGTGGAAGGTGTCCCTGCCCATGGCAGGGTTGTTGGAACTAGATGTTAAGAAGACCTTGGGAGATTTTGTTGTGAAAATCTTATTCTTTCGATAACAATCATGACCGACAAACACAAAACTCCTTCACTTGCTTGTAGATTGCAATCTCCTGTTTTTTCTTAGGCTTTACCTATCCTACACAATAGACCCTTATTTTAAAGACTGATTTTTTTTTAATTGCAAAGGGCTGTACAAACTGAACGATAAACTATCTAAAACATTTTGCAAGCAAGTGTAAAGCACCTCTGCCATGTACTCCAGTTGTAAGATGAGAATGCCAAAGATCCTAAATTCAAGTTCACTTGAAATCTGTATCCTTTGTCTGCAGCAGTTTCAGCTCTTTGGCTGTAATTATACCGCTTTTTTCTTTAAAGATACTTCATTGTTTCATTTGTGTATGCCACTTTGTATTGTGTTAAAGAGAAGAAAGCCAAGTTACACATAAAATCTACAGTGATTAGTTTTGAACATGAGACACGTGTTCAAAAACAAAGTGCACACAGCTGTAATAACAGCATGTATTGTTTTATTGTTTGACTTCCATGAGCAGCTGCCTCAGTAACCTGAAATTCATGCCCCATTACTCCCATTTAGTATGATATTATGGTGGTTTTGATGCATCTTTTTCTCAGGATGGCCACGGAAAACAAATAAAGCAAATGAGTCCTTTACATGCTTAAGAGAATTCCACATAAATAAAACACAGAGCAGTCTCTGTACTTCAGTCTCTGTACTTCATTAAAGTTAACAAACATGCTTATCTGTGGGAAAAAAAAAAAGAGACTAGAAAAAGAGTCAAGCAGAGAAAAAGAGAAAAATGTTGCCACAGAATCTTAACACACATGCAGGGAAAAGTCACCTTGCTTTAGCCTCTCTAGCTTTCTTTTCGTCTTTCCTGCTCTAAAATTAGACACATCCATTTCAAAGGAGCCATCTGGGCAATCCTAAGGAAAGCAAGAGAGACTGGACCTGACATTCTCTGAAACTCAGTCAACCAGAGGAAAAGTATTTTCTTTCTCCTTCTCTTTCTGATTTGAGAAATAAAGCAAAGAGAGTCAAGAGAAACTCCTATTGTGAAGCATAATAGGGAATGTCATTGCAGCTTTTCCTGAGATGATTCAAGAAGCTTTTTCTACCAGCATGCATCTGCATTTGCTTTATAACAGAGAGTAGCAGCCAGTAGGTTGAATGCCTAACATAAGTCTGTGATTCAGCAAACAACCTCCATTCAGAAAAAATACTGAAGCTCAAACTCTGCTATATTTATGGTTTCTCTGTTAGGTGTACTCTCACCTCTAGTATGTGAGCAGTTTTGGGCATGACAATATAAGAAAGCTTTTAGAAAGCATCCAAAGAAGGGTCACATAGTGAAGAGTCTCTTGAGGGGAAGCCGTACGAGCTGCTGCCGAGGTCACTTGGTCTGTTCATCTTGGAGAAAGGGAGACTTAGGGGAGACCTCATTGCAGTCAATAACTTCCTCATGGGTTTGCTTATGTTTATATTTTTCTCAATTTCTCCTCTTTTTTTGTCTTTTAGTTGTTCATATTAGGAATAAAATATTTTTATTTGAACCTTTCACATTTTAAAATATTTCCCATAATTTTTTCTACAAATATTTCAAGAAGTTCCCTTCCAGCATCAACAACCATCATTACCCATGAATCCCAAATCCCTAATTCTCCCTCTCCCCTCCCCTCCCCCCTTTTACTTTGAGTATCATTCCTCACGTCTAACCCATGTAATTTTAACTGTACTCATCATCTCTTTCTGATCTGCTTGTGCTGGCTCCTCCATTTCTTTCTCCACTGGAGCAGCAGCTGGGCTTAGAGACTGTCAGTGACTTTGATTTTTTTATTGTGCCAATGTACACTATTTCCTGCTTATCCAAGATAAATCTAATCTGCCACCATGCTGCCTAGAGCTCCAATGACTTTAAGTACATCTGGGGAATTTCACAGTCCTCTGCAGGCTGTTATTAGCTGAAATGACTTCACCTTTATCAGTTCTCAATAACTTGTTGTCTACTTATTTTACTGGCTTAGTTACAAGTTAAAAAAACTTTCGTACCAATATTGACCTCTTGGACACTTAGGTATTGATCAAGCTTCAATTGAGCTTTCAATCTGAGAAACATTCATTCTGTAGGTTCTTAAACTTTAACATACTACCAGATTTCCAATATTATATAGCCTTCTGATACTAGTGGTATTTTTATTTTAAATCTATACCATTATTTCTTTTAGGAATTGAAATACTAATTGTCTAAAAAGTCCTGAGCCAGTGCTATTTGTATGTAGTTTTTACCTAGTTAGAGAAAAAAAACCAGTAAAAAGCATGGTATAGAACAAAATACTGTCTTTATTAGACAGTATAATCCTGCTTTATTTAGCAAGATTACCTATTTTTTTTCCTTATTTCTTAGCAGTTTGAATTGTAAGATCAATAAGTATTTTAAGACGGAAATAAAATAAAAGCCATTCCAGTTCACTGATGTGAAAACTGCTACATGCTGTACCTAAAACTGTAGAGTTAGGGATAGAGCTCGAGCCTTCCAAATTCTCGTTGTGTCTCCACTGAGGTGTGCTGCCTCTTGTGCTGGCACATCACTGCTCTCCCACTTACATCACTGCTTTCCCACTTACAGAACCTTGGCTGCTGTGAGGTATAACTTCTCATTAATGCCTCTGATCCCTTTGTGGTACTGAGCACCCAAAGGTGGTGTAGAGAAATGGAGGGGTGCACCCAAAGGAAAGGTAACTGATGTGTTAGCTTGGAAGGCACTCAGCTCCTGAAAAAAGTGGTTTGCTTCTTTTTTTTTTTTTTTCATTAGGGAAAAAAATAAGAATCAAAATGAAGTAATTTTATTTAACTCTGGGTAATAATTTGATTTGGTATAACTGGGAAAGAAAATGAAATTAGCTGGATAGGTAGAATGGATTTGTAAATGAATAAATAGTATTTGGAAACAAAACTGCAATGCACACAAAATGAAAGATTCCATTTTCTTTTATTTCAAAATATTTCTCATAATTGAATGTTTTGCAAATAAAAGCTGCATTCAAGAAAATCTGCTTGCCTTCAAACAAAAAAAGTGTGCAGAAAATGAGTGAAAGAGAGGAAAGTGTTCAAAGGAATGAAACGTATTCAGCTCTAAAAAGAGCAACATACAAAAGAATTTTGGACTCATCAGATGTCCCAGGGCCATTTAGTATCCCACACTTATATTTGTATCACCCTGGCTAAAAGAAGAATGATTAATAAGAACTATAGTCAATGTACATACATTTAGGAAGTACTGATTTCAGGAGAGGGATATGATTTCTGTTCAGGCATCAATGTATTTCCTTACTGATGTGTGAGTATACTCTTCATTTGCTTCTTCAGTGAAAATTGTGTTCCAAACTCCTAATTAATTCTGTAGGATGTTTTTGGTTTGTTTCCTTTTTCTCGCCCCCTCCTGCCAGCTGACATTGCAGTTGAGAACCAGGTTTCCAGAGATGAGGGTGATGCTCATTGCTTTGGAAACTGGCCAGGATCCGTGGTGGCTAGCAGAGACACAGGATCATTCTAATGGCTTTTAAAGCCTTATTTTAGAGACAGGAATCACAAGATTTCCTGTTTTTCTTGCTTTTTGTATTTTTGTGCAACATGAGTCACTGCCAGCTCTACCAGCTGAACCAGAGTGCAAGATGCCCTCTGAACTTGCTGAAGAAAAAGATACTTGTTTCCCCCTGCAAACGGCATGAGGGATGCATGAGACCAGTGAAAACATAAATGGTAGCATAAACTTGCTATTATATCTGCACTGTTGTGGTCTAGCAAACATGAGTAATTATATCTGCAAAATTACAACAGTATGGGCACCTAGGTGTGCCAACAGAGCATAAGGGTGCTGTGGAGGCAAAGGCTGTCTTATACCTTGGGCTGACTTACATTTGTGACTCTAGGACAGTAAATAGTTTTATACAAGTATGTTATTGTCTGCTATTGTGAATCTACCCTTGCAGGACTCTTGGGCAAACACACTGTTCTGGATTTCTGTATACTTAGACATCAATAGACAGATGTTCATTTTTGAGCTGGTTGCTCTGAGTATGTGGTTAGTTTGACCCATTTTGACCAAATAGTTCAGGAGGGAAATAATGACAAGGGTACCAGGCTTCTTGCAAGAAGACTGTACCCAGCCAGCTCATGCATAAGCATCTGTGTGGGCAATATCTGCATTTACTCAGATGATTCTCACCTAAGCTCTCTCTTTAAAGATGCTGCTTTGCATGACAATGAATGCACTTTTTATATAAACATTCTTTGTAATCTTGATTTCTAACTTTATCTGAATTCTCAACATAGACAGACAAAGGTACCAGAGAAACTCAGGCCAGAGATGGTGCTCTCAGAGCTTATCATCTGTAGGATTAATTGACAATAGTGCTGTCACCCCCTTAAATGTAAAGCCTAATCTATGTTAAATCTCCATATTGTCTGCTGAGCCTTTGACAAAAGGATGTCATGAAAATTTGAAAAGGAGTTTTCCTTTTATCTGTTCCTGCAGTATCTAGAAGATTTCCTTCTCTTCTACCTCTTTTCTTTTGCAAACACACACAAAACCTAAGTTGCTGTTCCTAGAGCAGAGTGTTTCATTTTTGTGTGTCTGTGCCACATGCTGAATTGAAAATCTTTACTAGTGCTCCTATGCTTTTGGGAAGCACACTCCAGATGCACTTCACTGCTCTGGATCTCTACTTGAAACTTCCTAAGGTTCTCTGCACTCACTTGCAGATAAAGATGAGACATGAGGGACCCAGATTTCACAAACAAGAGGAGACTGCCTGGGCTCTGCAGGGTTCTTCATGAGAAGAAGCTTGCCTCCGAGATGAAAGTGGCTAAGGTGGGCAGGGTGTTCAAATGAACTAATGAAATAATTAAAGCCTCATGACCGTAGTAGGACACCACCTGTAAGTGGGTTAAGCACAATGTGCAACTCAGTAGGGATGTGATGGTGTCTCTGGCATCGAGATGACCCCGAGGTGTTAGAAAGTCTCTTTTTCCCAGCCCTAAGCCTGAAGAAGAAGATGGGATTCCTTGGCTCTTGTTCTCAAAGTTGTTTATTTTTTCTTATCTATAACTTTCTCTAATCTGCTGAGATCTGTCCAGCACGTTGGTTCATGGCACACTGACAGCCTTGGGGTGGTGTTATCTTTTTATACTAAAAACTACATGTATATTATTTACAATAATTTTCCAATACCTATCACCTATGCTAGACAGTCTGTCTCTACTCTAAACCAATCCAAAAGTGCCACCATCACAGCAGAAGATGGAGGCTAAGAGAAAGAAGGAGAAAGACTGACATGCCCAGATTCCTTTGTCTTGCCTCTTGAACCCTCATTCTAAGAGCCCAAAATTTTACTTTTTCACCCTGTGATAAATTCACTAACATTCTACTCAAACTTGTGGCTCGTAACTCCTCAAAGTTGGTAATTGTTTCCATGGGTTAAAATCAAAGGCACTGGTGTTTTTGACTCCGTGCCAATGTCTCTGAGCCCCCTGCCAGGGTTTCAAGTCCTCCAGGGCAGTCAGAGGAATTTCCTGTGTTCTGACAGGGATGCGGTTCAGATGGTCTGGCCCAAGAATGTGGGTGCAAAAATATTGTGCCTTCTGAGATGCTAAAAGTGAAAAATTGCTTGTGTGTAAGCTACCCTGATCACTGACTTCTTTTTGCTCCCAAATTCTTCAACTTTTGGCTTTGAAATTCAGCAAAGAGCCTTTGTAATATATTTGTTTCCTGCTGAACAGATATGTGCGGCAAAGCATGTAAGTATGTAACAAACATCTAAGTCGTTTTATAAGTTACAGGATTCTGTAGTGGAATTAGAAAACCTTATTAAGGGTGTATTTGGGGAAACACATAGGCCTGGGAAGTATTGTCTCTTGGCACCTAAGACCAGAAGGGAATTAATAATAGAATTTTTTATTTTAATGGTGCTATCTTTGCTAGTCCTCTGTGCTACTTGCATTTTCTTCAGCTAGTTTCCAACCTTTTCTCCAGATAAAGAGAAAAAAAGTTGTACAAAATTTGTACAAAAATAACTTATAGATAAATGGGAAAGGTCATTTGCATTCTAGGGACTTTCTGTTGTCACATTACCCATCACACCTTTCAGTTCAAGGCTCTCATCTGCTTTTATTTCATTGCTAGAGTAAAATGTGCATCTTTTCCAGGTGAACTTTCACATGTCCATTATTCTTTCTGTGCAGTGTGAAGCTCAGTTCCTAAATGGGCAACAAAGAGCTGAAAAATTGTAGTGTGGGAATGACAGAAGGCAGGCAGTGTTAGAGATCTTGCTGGTATCCTCCACTTTCAGGAGAGGAAAACTTTGCCAAGTCATGTAAATTACTACATCAAAAATGCTGGCTGTTGTACTTCTTATTTCTCCCATGAATTTGGGAGACAAGTGCATTTGCAGGCAAAGTGAAGGCATGAAAGAGCTCAGAATTACACAATGGCCAAAATATTGCATATACACATCGTTTCTTTGGAGATCTGTGAGAAAAACACAGAGGAAGGAGCTTTAGACATCCATCTCAGATGTCTAATGCTCACTTGTTTTGCCACTCATTGAATCATGTGACTGTGTAAGAAAGTGAAGTTTAGCCTGTTTCTAAAGCAATTAGGTGTTAAGACTCTGGGCTGAAGCTGCCTCTTAGATTAGGTTTGTACAGTAATAATGTGGTATTATCAGTGTCTGGTTTTGAGTGCAGGATCAGAAGTGTGGCTAATTTGACATTGCCTAGGAGACCAGTCCCACTGAAGCAGAGAGGATATGCACTAACATGAAGCTGTAGGATGAATCAGTATTAGAGACATGCCTAGAACTCCTGCCTGTTTCTGGTCTGACTTCCCATATTTTCATTTTCCTATATTTTCATTTTTCCTCCTGCCCAAAAGAAAGTGGTAAGGAGAGGAAGGCAGCTGAAGATTGCTAAAAGGTAATTGCATGAAACCCCATTGTCAGTCTGGGATTCTGTTCTAGGCAAAGGCACATCTCAATATTATTTCTAACCTTCCCTGCAGATACTTTCTGTTTTACCTGAAAACCACCTGAGAGAGTTTCTTGCTCTCAATCTAAATAATGTGTGCATCCACCAAGAGGCCTGTAGTTGGAGAAAGACATTCCAGTGCTGCCCACATTATTAAGAAAAATGTCACCACAAACCACCTAACACATTCCTTGAATTACAAAAGCTAAATGTACACACCATCTATTATGAATGAACCATTTCCTGTGTAAATGCTAGGAAATCCAAGAGAGATTAGCCTGAGTAACGGAGTCAAAATCAAGCTAATTTGTTTGTGAGGTTATTGGCAAGTAAAGAATCTCCTTCACAGTTTTGTTAGGCAGAGGGCTAGAGAAAGTGTGTGTGTTAGGCTCAGAGGCAATCAATGTAAATTTGTTTTTACCAAAGAAGTTGGTTCTGCTGAGCGAAATGAATTATATTCCCAGCTGTGTGGCTGAATCTGAGTCCAGTGCAGCCAAAGGTCTGCAACAAAATGGTTTGGATCTGTGGAAGTATAAGATGAGGAAGAGTACAGAGGGCTGCAAACAGTTCTGGAGCTGAATTAGGTACACTAAATATAGAGGGAAAAGCAGGATCCACTTATGCTTCTTTACTGTGTCTGACGTGTGCCTGGCAGCCTAGGAAATTATGTTCAGACCTGTGAGAAAACAATCCTCATTTTGGAATTTTAATTTAAAGCAAAATGTCAATGTCTCTAGAGCTGCTTTTCTTCAGCTACCCATTCTGTCCTTTCTTACATTTGCCTTCCCTTCAGACACTCTTGTCCCTTCCCGTTTTCAGCCACTCTTCAATAAAAACATCTATTTCTTCATGATTTTTCCACCCACTGCATGCTTCCCATGAGCAGTCAGTCCCACCTGTCCCCATCTCTTCTCTCTGCTTTCCTAGCTGTCGTGTTCCTGTCCCTTTCCTTCATGGCAGCTGAGATTGGAGAGCAAAATCATTGAATCCTTGAAACTTCCATCCCACAGAACCTCCTTGTAGCTTTTCTGTTGACTTTGGTAATTGTGAATGGAAATAATTTTATGAGATGTAAGACACAGGATGAGAGAACCCGTGGTTTTTCATCCTTCTTGCCTGCTAAAATGTCCCTTATATAACTTCAGCTTCACACATAGCTAATAGGGTTTTCCACTTCAAATTTTGAATTCACTTGGGAAAGAAGTTTATTCATTAAATGAAAATTCTGAAGCAACATACAGCTTTTTATTTCACATGAAAATATATTATTAGTTATGGTTTTCACTGTGAAAAAACTGAAAACTAAGTGTATGTAATGGAGAGTTAGCTGGGAGAGGGCTCATCTGAGCAGTAGAAGATGTCTCTGGTAGATCTCCATTTGAGATCTCTGTAGATTCATACCATAGGCAGTGGAGAGAGACAGTAATTTTAAGATCATTATTGATCTTAAAGTAGGTATTTAAAATAGGTCAGACGAGTCACACCTTAAATGTACCTGTTTCTTTCCATTAGCTATAAAGGAAGCCTGGAGTGACTAGCTCTGAGGTTGACGCCTACAGTGTAGATGTCTAAAATTAGGCAAAATGAATCCCACTCTAACTGTCATCTGAAACACTCAGCATGCAATTTATTTTCCTTTTTTTGAAAATAAAATTCCAAAGCACAACAATATTTTGAGGTAAAATGAAAAAATATTACAGCGTGAAACTTCCAACAAAAAGATTGTGTTGAAATTTTATAATTGTCTCAAATGTAAGTGTTGAATTTTATAAAGTTCAGTCTTGAAGAAAGAACATTTTATGAAGAAAGCTTTTTAAATGAAGAATGTCACCTGATTCTCCCAGTCACAAAGTAGAGTGTTCTACCCTACTTGTTCCTGGGCGTTTGCATTAACACAGCTTCATTGAGTCCAATTTGCATCAGAAGGGACAATTTCATGACCAAGTCACAAGGACCTGGGCTAAAAACTGCCAATCAATTTCACATGTATTTGGTTCTGTTGTCAGGTGGCAATAACTTCTGGTCACAATTGAACTGGACTTGGTTTGCACCAGTGGCCTAGAAGACAAAATAAAATTTATTACCAGTCCTTTAATCCATCCAGTTCAGCAAAATAGCCTTGTATCAAAATATATCATTTATTTCCTTATATCTACCTGGCAGGAGGGTAACTATAACAAACCACCTTCAAGAGCAGGAGGATGTTGTAATATGGAGCAATTTAAGCATAATGGAGCTTAGAGCTTTCCAATACTGGGAGGTAGCAGGTTTTGGAAGGTAAGATATAAAGTCAGGAACAATTCTGACTTATCCTCAGCCAGCAATCACTGTCTGTGAACATCCTACCTGTTCATGTTTGCTGGCTCAAGGGGGATTTTCAGAGCAGTTTGAAACCTACATTAAAACTGTCTTAGACTTTGAAGAGGCCTAAAGTAGTTTTCTTCTGCCTGCTGTGGCTTTCTTTTCCATGTCATAAAATTGCATGACTGATAGAAGGGTAATTTCTGAGTTTCAACCTACACCCTTCACCTTGGCCTGTAGTAAACCTGAAAAGTGTATCCTGGTGTGAGGAACAACTGTAACTATCCGCTAGCCTATGTGCTCCTTTTGCATTTGTCCATTAACACCTTCACCATTTGTCTTTCACAAGTCAGACTGAGTGTGCTGAAAGAAATCAATGTCTCTTTGTAAGTGCTGAATATTTTTTCCCCAGTAAAATACTTCTCTAAAAAGTGGTTGTTTTGAACAACAGGGAAGTTGAGATTTGTCAACAGTAGGGTCAATAATAAATTCTCCATTGCATCAGTCATTCACTTTCTGTCACTTCACATAGTACCAGCCCAGGTGGTTTTCCATTCATCTCTTTCATATGATTTCTCTCAACCATTTGTCTCTGACAAAATTTTGGCATGCAGTCCTTTATGATAAAATGGTAATTCCAAACCATGGGTTGTTCTAGTAAATTCTGTTTGGTCAGAGGGGTTCAATCTCTCCGGTGAGCATCTGAAATAAGCATCTTAAACTCTCTTCCTGCCCAGAGACAACAAAAATGCATTCAGCTCCTGTGGAACAACTAAATGCATGAAAGATGGCAAAAAGTGCAACACAGTCACCAGGCTGTTTAGCCCTGGGGAAGACCATTCAGTGATAAGTTCTGTACAGGATACTTATGTTCTTGCCTGACAACTGCATCTTAATTTCCAAGACTTCTCTGTCCCTTCATACTTTCTATACATTTCTGTTTCTCCAGAAAAGCTAACATCAACAAATCAGGAATTTCTTTGATGGCTATTATTTTGTCTGCATAGTGAAGAGAAGTTCTGGATGTTTCCTCATGCCTTTTGGATGCCCTATTGCAGTTGACTCAGTCAGGTTTTTCAATGCCCTAAGTTCAGAAATGTTTCCAAAACTGAAAACAGACACTTGAGGAGTCAAATCTTGTATTCATGTTCTCTTCTTCTGGACATTTGAGATGCAGCTTAAGACTTGTACAGTGTGAAAGGCTTCAGAGCCAGTGGCCAGAATTTTTCTGTGAGAAGGCAGGTCATTAATCCACTCACTGACACAGAAGATTATCAGTGTTCTTAACAATGTATAGAAGTGTGAACAGATATTAGACCCTTTGAACAACAGGTTAACTAGCCCATGCCATTGTCTCGTAACTGCAAGAGGGCTCACAAAGCATTAAACTGTATTTTGAGTCCATCTCACAGAAGCTCAGTATCCAGATCAGAGCAGCTATTTGTTAATCTCTCTGAGAAATAGCTTGTTCTAAGTGATTGGGGTCCTAAGTGACTGAAGGTGGCTCTAGGAACTGATTTCAGGAAGCTCTGCATTGTATCAGTATTTTCAACAGCACTTTATCCACCATATGCAAAAATCTCAGGAACCCACCCTACAAAAGGAGCAGGAGTATCTAGCAAATATGGCCTTTGCATGAAAACATCACATTTCAGTTCCTCTTTCCATGGGTGCTGAAGGTCACAGACATTTTAAAAGCTCCCTCCCTTGCTCATTTCCTGTTGTCAAAGCTTTTCAACCCTTGAGCTCTACTAGAGGAGTTGATCTTCAGAGATGAAGATAATATTGCAGAAATACCACTGATCTTGCTCACAGTCACCTTGGATCTTTTTTCTATGAAAGGTTAGTTGTTTTACTTAGTTCCTCCTTTTATTTATTTCCTTAATTTATTTATTTACTTCTGGCCCTGAGCTGTTATGGAAATTAGACACATTGCAATAGCATAATGTGCAGACTGCTGACTGTGTCAGATCAAGCTTTATAATATTTTGCGTGTGCTGAAAGGGCACACACACTGCTGGTATAAGTATGGACCATACTTTGGCCCAGCTCCTGCTATGTATCACAAATCTCAGAAATGTGGTCATTACTTTGTCTTAGCTGTCTAATTACTTTTATTGTATTGCAGTTAAGGCATCCTGTCATTTGCAGCTGTTTTTTTAGAATTTTTCCATGTTCTTTCCCATCCCTTTTCTCCTACATTTGTGGAAAAATAATAATGCCATTTGATCCCAACAATGCTCCGTAGGTGAATTTTCAACCAAGGTTCACAGTGTGTTTAACACCATACAATCTGTGAAAATGAACATTTATACTTGCCCAACTATGGTTTATGATTTTTGCCAATGTCTGGGTTAATACATCATTCATGAACTTATGTACACTTGTTTCTATTGTGTCTGTAATTTGCAGCTTTTCATTATTTAATGTGAATTTGTAGCCCATAAATAGATTGGTGTATGTTTCTTACAAAGATTTTTTGAATCACATATTACATGATTGATTATACAACATATTGCTGTAGTATTGTTTATACTTCATTATTGGCTGTTCCTTTGGATTTAAATAAAAATTGCCAGCTCCAAGCTGATTAGTCTCCCAATAAGAAATACTAACTCAAGTCTTTTTCATTTTATTTCATGTGTTCATTACAAAAATATAAGGAGCATGTGGAATTAAAATACTGCTACTTTGTATGGACATGACCAATGCAAGCAAATGGGAAAAAGAAAAAATAAAACCAAAACAACCTTCAATAACCCTTAGGCAGAGTCTATGATTTTAAAAAGGTTTCAAAAACCTTTTTGGTTTTAAGGGTTTTAAAAACCCTTTCCACACCCAAGATTTTTCATGGAGCAGATAGTTGCTTACAGTATGGGAGAGATGCATTATTGGAAGTGGATTCATAAAGATCATTTTGTCTGTGTGTGTCTGGTGAAATTCCCTCCTCTGCAGAAGATAAGCCCAGGGCTCTTTCTCATGCACTGAACTTTAAGTGATGGAAAAGTCTTTACATGCAGCTTACAGATGAATATGAATTTATTCTATAAAAAGAGGCATTGATGCAAACCTTCACTTGAAAAGAAATCATCTCAGCATGGTAAATCCTGTCTGGAGGATTTCTAGCCTTGTGTTTTAGGTATGGCATCTTGTTTGAACAATTATTCTAGCTTATTGCTCTGTCCACTATATGGCTGTTTTTAATTGTATCTTTAAAAAGATTGATTCCCATAATAAAACTGAGTTGGAATACTGAGATAACTCTCAGTAATTTTTCCAAGCCAGCACTTTGTTTTGAAATTTGACCCAAAAGAGTTATAACTTAATTATGATACAAATAATCCATCTTTCAGCAGGCAAACTGCTTTTTAAAAAAATTTCTCATTTGACAAACAAAACAAAATAAATGAAAACTAGTTCCTATTGTTAAAATAGAAGTGGTGACATTTCAAATCACAGGAGAAAGAGTTAGAAGGACCCTTGAGAGTATGTATCACCCATGCTCTTGCTTTGGTGATGTCAGCAGTAATTTTCTGAGGCAATTTGTCCTTCTTGCTCTTAGCAGTGTCTCATGATGGATATTCCATATCCACTTTGGTGATTCATGAGCTCTACCACTAGAAGGGTATTTTAATGCCTTACCTGTATCCTGCTTATTGCATTTTTAATCCCTTTGCTTTCTGTCTTACTCTCATGAATGAGGAAGAGAGATGATACCCCCGGAATTTGGAGCATCCTTTTGAATATTTACAGGCTGTTTCCAAATTTACTCTCATTATTCCCTTACCTAGACAATCTTTCTGCTCAATCTTTCCTTGTATGTTATTATTTCTAGACCTCTGAAAATTCCTGTTGCTTTCTCTGTCCCTCCAGTATGGCTAAAAAGCTCTTAAGGGGTGTCCTATAAGAATTTTTGTCCTGAGAACTTCTTTAATGTCAATATTAAAATTCATAAATGTGTATGTTTCTTAATGACTGCAGTATAATGCAGCTGCTACTAATAATATATCAAAGATCATAATTTTTCAGACTCCTGTAGTAATAAATAAATAATGCCTATGTCTGTGGAACAATTGAATTCACAGGTCTTCGAAATATAAATTATTATAATTATAAATTTATTGCCTAAACAAAATCCAAAAAACCAGAAGAGATTTTTCAATGAGTTAGTGCACAGGACGTTGATTATTCTACAATTTATATAAGATTTAGAGTTGGATGACACTAGTAATGTTATGACACTTTTTCAGAGGTTTGAAAAGAATCAGAACCTCTGTTAATTTTAGGAACATTTCACCTGCTCTCTCACTTGTGTCAGTCTAAATAACCAGGAGAACTTACGTGTGTTTTAGACATTTTCTGTCTTTTCAGAATTAGCGGAATGTGGGATTAGCACCAGAAATTTGTACAAACGAAAAGGAAATCAATAAAAATATTTATGCTGGAAATCATAAAAGTTCTGTCTCTTCTTCATTTGAAATCTTCACCTCTAGTTCTCTGCTGCTGCAAGGGTTTTTGTGGGGTTTTTTTCCTTTCTGTCACCTTGACGGTGGCTTCTGATCAGTCCAGAGTCATACCCAGGAACTGAATATACAGATTATAATGACAAGAGGTGTTTTAGGTTTTTTGTTGTTATAATCTGTATACAGTTCTTTTAATGAAGCACACACAGTACCTGTGATTGTAATGGAAGGCTGATGTCCTTTGACCTCTTTTTTCATGTGACTGTGAATTTCAATTTTTTTATAATTCTGCTCCCCTTACCCAGTATTTATGGGCTTTTTCTAGCTGCTAAAATCAAGAAGGGATCATGAAATTCAGCCAGTTGAATGCTTAGTGCTTTAGTTGAACACTATTTGTGTTGTATTCAGCAGAGCAGAACTTTTGGAGGGCACCATCTAACTTGACGTAGGACTCACTTGCCTAGGTTACAATATGGAGCTCATTGTCTGTTCCTCCTGCAGCTGGGGAGGGTGTGACTTCCTGGGAGCATTGTTAAAGGGATGCGTCATCAACACACCTAGTTTGTCACCAACTGAACACAGTTCAGATGGCATGCCCTGTTGTGTCCTCCTGCTTCCCAAAAGCACATTCTCTTGGCCAGCTCTGCTTTTTCTGTACTTCTGTGCTTTTCACACAGCCTGCTCCCATCCAAATTTTCCCCTTGTAAAAATGAATAGTTTTGATAGAATCCATTCTATTGATATTCCAGGTAGCTAAAATGTACTGGTTCCTAAAGCGTAATGGTGAGGTAAAAAATGAAGTCATGCTTTATTGTGACCTTGACAGATTAGGCATCATAAACTCATTAAAGATGCACAAGAGGTATTTCTGCGCTCTGACTGCTTTTGTGGGCAGGTTGTCTGCATCTAGGTGTTTTATCCTGGACTAGCTGATGTGTCAATTAAGATATCAAGCCAGGCCTGCCATCTGTGTCTTTTCTTTGCTTCTGGCAGTATGAAGTAGTATGGCAAAGAATTATGGCTTCAATTCCACAGAATTATAACAAATTCTAACATGAAATTTAATGCATTTCTGCAGGAAATGAGAACTGCTGTGCAGCTCCCCATGAGGGTAATTCACTCCTTAGCAGCTGTGGAGTAAGTGGAGATCAAATGATCCGAGTGGTGGAGACACAAGCTGCTACAACAATGGTTACTTAACAAATGCAGTTCTCTTTTCTGATTCACAAATTTTCTGAGGTCACATCAGATTAAAAAAAAAATTTTTGAATGTTCTCATTTAATGAATTTCAAAGATTTTTACCATATGAATGCCAACACTGCATTGGATAGAGTTGTTACCTTTATGTGGAACCCTGGAGCACACTGGAAGTCAAGGTCAGAGCCAGGAGTTTACTTGAAACACCTTTACTTCTTGTCTAGGTGATGTTCTCTGCACTGGGTTGTGTCTCAGACCCGTAAAAAGCTGTGTGCACCATCTCTTACACTGACACCCACACACATATCCTCCTGTTTAAACATTTTGTGGGATAGTGTATAAGCCCCTTTCTGCCACCCACATAACCTGTCTGTTGGAGACAATATTGCTTAATTGTAAAAAAAACAACAAAAAAATCTTGTTCTACAGCATTTCTTTAGAAAGGAGGTCTTAGTTCTCCATGGCTCCTTTATCATATGTAGTGGAGTTAAAATATTCATACTTTTGAAAAGCTTTGCCATTAGCAATTATTTTAATCTCCTGCCAGAAGGACTGCAAGAGCTTTTCTCCACTTAGACTCGTGCTTAATCTGCTGCTGTTTTTTACTCACATTAGAGCTGACCCAAGCTCCTGTATTAAAATCACTCTCACAAAAGTTACACATATATCTGCTTCATGTGTCATTGGATGAAGAATTGTGTGCCTTTATTTTTATTTCTTTTTACCACCTCTATTTAATATGATCCATATATTTTGCACAGATCTTGTGTATATGATTTTCTAGGATGCTATTATGGCTTTGTATCCTTACCTGTGGCATATGAAAGGGAGGAATTGGAGTAGAAAAGGGAGGAGGCAGGCAAGGCATGAGTGAGTAGGAGGGAAAAAAAAGGATTACAGGATGGAAAAATGATATCTACTTCCAAGGATTAGAACTACATTTTTACATCTTAGAGTCACTCTCTCTCAAAGGCTCTGTTAGTCAAAAAGTGTTTCCTCCCACTTCATTTGGAGGAAATAGAAAAACACGGAGCATAGTTTCACATCTACATGAAACAAAGCTGAGTGCTTGGCTAATACATTGGCACCAAGATTGTTTTATGTTTATGATGAACTCTACAGTGAACATCATGTAGCTGATAGCTTGACTCAATTTCCCAAAAGTCCTAATCCAAGGACCTCTTTTTCCCAGAAGTAAGTACGAAAATTCTTACAGAGCTGGACTGTTAATCATTGTGCAGCATCTTTACATTTTTTTCCCCAGTGAAAGGCTCTTGATACTGGCCTGAACATGACTTAAGACAATTTATATTGACAATTCTACGATTTTCTATGTATACTCCCAAAGATGTACGTAGGGGTATTAATATTTCTTGATCATTGCATTCAAACCTACTGACATGAATAAGAGAAAGTCTGACGATTTTTTTCATGCAAATGTGTTTTTCCTATTTCTGTAAAGTATGTAAAAAGGATTTACCATTCCACACTCCCCACCCCTCCAAGAGCATTAATAGAGTTTGCTTTCAGGCAGACCAAGTCTGTTGTTGTTTTTGAGTTTATGCATATCTTTTTTCCTGCTAAAAGACAAGGCTCAGAATACTGCAGTCAATAATAGGAGAGGGACCACCCTTTGAGCAAGAAAGACTTATGTCAAATGAAAAAGCCTCAAAAATATAATTCTGAAACAGCTAGGAAGCTGACTGCATTATCTAATAGATCTGTGCCCTCTTCCCTAGTTTTACATGAAGAAAAAGACAATAACCTGTCTTTGGTCTTTTCTTTTCTTCTTTTTCAGCTTTTTTTTTTTTTTTTTAATGCTGAAAGACAGTTTATCTGGAATGTTGAAACCAGTTTAATTCTCGGTTCTTTTATCTTCTCCAGATGGATTCATCTAACACATACTGACAGCCTGTAATTTTATGTAGCCAGTGATGGGTAATAAGCTTTAGGTGTTTCTTGCATTAAATAGGATCTTTGTTAGAAATAAATGGTCCTGGCTGCAGGCAACAACCACGTGAAGGACAGGGCCATCATCTCTGAAACAATGTGTTGGATAAAATAAAGTGGAGCTTTGATAGGACTGAAAACAACCACCATAATTTCCCTGATTTGTCACACATTTAGTGTTCTATGTACATTCCAGGTGAGCACTACAGAATGTAGCTTTGAGAAAGAGAATAATGAAATGCTACCCATCAATGTATCAGTGTTCAGTGCATCTCTGACTGCTTTGGACCATTATTGCACCTTCCATTGCCCTTTTCCCAGCTAGCACTGGCATATGCACCACAGGAGTAATCACAAGGAAAAGGAAATGTTATGTAGCTGAGCTAAAAGGCAGCATTTATGATTAGTGAGGAGCTGCAAACATACTAAAATTTTTGAGTTTTGTATTTAACCCATGCTTTTCCATGATGGCATCCAGCACACAGCTACCACAAGTGTAAGAAATTCAGTTTCTTAGACATCTTATTTATTGCCTGAAAGTTTTTCTTGGATTTCAGCCCAGGTGTCAGAATAATTTGTTACAGATACATTTTCTTTTTTTTTTTTTCTTTTTGTGGTGCTACTCCTCAACTAGCATGTGGGTGGCAGGAACACTTCATTCAATACTTCCTTCTTCTACATTGTACCACTGGGTTCTTTTCATTAGCAAATATTTTATCTGTTCCTTTTGTTTGCCCTCATCCTTCACAAAAGCTGTTCACTTAATCACAGCCCATGCAATGAGAAGTAATTCCCTTCATAAAGCTGTGGGAGATTTATAAATAACTTCATCAACACCTTGTCATTCTTGAGGAGAATCATAGCAGACATCCATAGCCCAAGTCAGGATCAGGAGAACTGATCCCAAATTACCAGGAGATCTTGTAGTTCTTGTTGTAGGATTAGGGAGTGGTAAAGCCCTACACAGAGTAAGACAAAATCTTGAATATTCTTCTATTCCCTTTATGCTGAATAACTTATAATGTCTGTCTACATCAGCTTGAATCATATCAGCTATTCACTGCGTGTTTTCAAGAAGTTCAGTGATTTGGGATAAGTGTGGACGGATAAATGGCTGACATGTAAGTTCTTGACTCCAAGCAGCTTTATTGCTGCCATCTCATCATTTGTCACTGACATAGTGATGTGGCATTAGCCAGTGGCATCATCTGACAGGGAGACTAATCCTAACATTTAATTAATTGTTAGAAATTGTCATTTCATGCAGGACCCTGTTTAGTAGATTTGGCCATATGACAACATTCCTTTAGACCTTGGAAAAATAAGGAGCTGTGGCAAGGTAGTCATTAAGGAAGAAATCATAAAGGATCATGTTAATGATATTTTAAACTTATAGTTGGGCAAGGAGAGAGAACAGAGGGGGGGAGAGAGAGAGAGAGACTGAGTTTGCTTGGAGGAGGAGAAGTTAATTTGTTCCTTGGCCCCAAAGCAGATGTTAGCTCCTGAAAGGTGGTACCATTCACTAGCTAACAAAGGAAATCTTGGCTGATAATACCTCCTGTGCAGCAGGTATGTATGCTGCTCCTTGCTTGGACAGCATCAAATACCCAACCTTGTTCTGCTTGTTCCATGGTAATTTTAGACAGGGGTAAGTTTACCTACATAACCAAACACAATCATGTATTGATATACCATGTACATTTCTTTCCAAGAGATTGATAAAATATCTTCATCCACAGATTATGGAGACTGTATTCGTTTACCAGTTGTTGGTAGACAAATCAAGCTGGCTACAGTGCTTCTGAGAGGTTCTTTGTAAGTATGCCAAAACACAGAGATGCATAATTTAAGATGCTTAATTACCTTGCCAAATGGGAGCTCTGATGCTTGAAGGAGTTGGGGAGGCCTGTAAAAATTACTGACAGTAGTATCCTGTGCTTCTGACCATATTAATTTAAGTTGTTTTCATGGTCCTCATCCAAACTCAAATCCTGTTGTAGTGACTCATTACAAGGAAAATTATATCTCATACTTTTTGCCATGGCTAAGCATGGATGCCCTTTCAAAAAGAAAGCAAGAGGAATGCTCATTTGAGATAAACATCAGCTACCTGTCTGAATATTGTTAAAGGGACATTAAGTTTTGGATGACTAAAGTTTCAGCTAAAGTCCAGCTTGAAAAACAATAAAGGGAACTCATTTTCTGTAAGACTCATAGAATCATTTAGTTTGGAAAAAACCTCCAGCATTGTAGGGTCCAACATTTTACTGCACACCACCTTGTCAAATAACCATAGCTCTGAGTGCCATGGCCATTCATTTCTTGAACATCTCCAGAGATGGTGACTCCACAACTTCTCTGGGCAACCCATTTCAATGCTTGATAAGGGTTTCAGTTAAGAAATTCTTCCTGATCTTTAACCTGAACATCCTCTGCTTCACCTTGAGGATATGTTCTGCTCTCCTGCTGCTGGTTGCCTGGGACAAGAGGCAGATTCCCACATGGCTACACCTGTCTTTCAGGGAGTTGTAGAGAGTGACAAGGTCCCCTTTGAGCTTCCTTTTCTCCGGGCTAAACATCCCCAGCTCCCTCAGCTGTTCCTTGTCTGACTTACTCTCTAGGCCTTCTGTCACCTCTATTGCGCTTCTCTGGACACATTCCAGCACCTCAGTGTCTTTCTTGTAGTGAGGGGTCAGAACTGGACACAGCACTCGAGGTGTGGCCTCACCAGTGCTGAGTACAGAGGGACAATCACTGCCCCTGGTCCTGCTGGCCACACAATTGCTGATAGGAGCCAGAATTCCATTGGCCTTTTTAGCCACCTGGACACACTGGCTCATGCCCAGTTGCTGTTAACCAGCACTCCCAGGTCCTTTTGTGCTGGACAGCTTTCCAGCCACTCTGCCCCTAAATTGTAGCATTGTCTGGGGTTGTTGAGACCAAAGTGCAGGACCCAGCACTTGGCCTTGCTGCATCTCAAACGGTCTGGGCTTGCCTTTTCAAAATGAGCCATTTGAAAATGCCTCACAGAATCACAGAATCACAGAAATTCAAGGCTGGAAGAGACCTATAAGATCATCAAGTCCAACCCATGTTCTAACTATTCAACTAGATCATGGCAGCAAGTGCCACATCCAGTCTTTTTTTGAACTCCTCAAGGGATGATGACTCCACCACTTCACTGGGTAGATGATTCCAGTATCTGACCACTCTTTCTGTAAAATACTTCCTTCTTAATTCTAACTTGCATCTCCCTTGACGCAGCTTGAGACTGTGTCCTCTTGTTCTATCTGTTGTTGCCCGAAGAAAGAGACCAACCCCCAGCTCACCACAGCCACCCTTCAGGAAGTTGTAGAGGGTGATGAGGTCGCCCCCGAGTCTCCTTTTCTCCAGGCTAAACAACCCCAGCTCCCTCAGTCGTTCTTCATATGGCTTGTGCTCCAAGCCCCTTACCAGCCTCGTTGCCCTCCTCTGGACACGCTCAAGCAACTCAACGTCCCTCCTAAAGTGAGGGGCCCAGAACTGGATGCAATACTCCAAGTGAGGCCTCACCAGTGCCGAGTACAGGGGAAGAATGACCTCCCTTCTCCTGCTGGCCATACCATTCCTGATACTGGCCAGGATGCCATTGGCCCTCTTGGCCACCTGGGCACACTGCTGGCTCATATTCAATCGACTGTCAACCAGCACCTCCAGGTCCCTTTCCATCTGAGCACTGTCCAGCCACACCGTCCCCAGCTTATATCGGTGCAGGGGGTTATTGTGGCCGAAGTGCAGTACTCGGCACTTGGACTTATTGAAGATCATCCCATTTGATTCTGCCCATGCATCTAACCGTTCCAAATCTTTCTGCAGAGCCGTACGTCCCTCTAGCAGATCTACACACGTTCCCAATTTAGTGTCATCAGCAAATTTACTAATAAAAGACTCTAAGCCCTCATCCATGTTGTCAATAAAAATATTGAACAGAACTGGCCCCAACACAGACCCCTGAGGGACACCACTGGTGACTGGTTGCCAGCTGGATGCAACACCATTCACCACCACTCTCTGGGCCTGGCCATCCAGCCAGTTCTGAATCCAGCAAAGGGTATTCCTGTCCAGATCACGGCCTGCGAGTTTGTCTAGGAGTAAGCTATGGGAGACAGTGTCAAAGGCCTTGCTGAAATCCAAGTAAACAACATCTACAGCCTTCCCTGCATCCACTAGCCAGGTTACCTGGTCATAAAAGGTGATCAGGTTAGTCAGACATGATCTACCCCTCCTAAATCCATGCTGGCTGGGTCTGATACCCTGGCCATCCTGCAAATTTTGCATGATGGTGCATAATATAAACTGTTCCATTATTTTGCCAGGTACTGAGGTCAGGCTGACTGGTCTATAATTACCAGGATCTTCCTTTACACCCTTTTTGTGAATGGGTATCACATTGGCCAGCTTCCAGTCATCCGGAACCTCACCAGTAAGCCATGACTGTTGGTAAATGATGGAGAGTGGCTTTGCAAATTCATTTGCCAGCTCTCTCATTACCCTGGGGTGGATCCCATCTGGTCCCATAGATTTATGAATATCCAAGCATTTCAATAGTTCTATGACAGCCTCCTCTTGGATAATGTGGGGACCATTCTGCTCCCTAAAACCATCAACCAGCCCAGGCGGGTGGGTGTCTTGAGGGCAAGTCGTCTTCCCATTAAAAACTGAGGCAAAATAGGCATTAAACACTTCTGCCTTCTCCTCATCTGCAAATACTAACTTCCCACCTTTGTCCAATAAAGAACAAAGGCTGGTCTTACCTTTCTTCCTACCATTAATATATTTATAAAAACATTTTTTATTATCCTTAACAGTAGTCGCCATTCTGTGTTCAAACTGAGCTTTGGCCTCCCTAATTTTTTTTCTGCATACTCTAGCAGCCCTCTTGAATACCTCCTTAGAGACCTGACCCTTCTTCCAACGCTGATACATCCTCTTTTTATTCTTGAGTTCCTCCAAGACCTTCTTTCCCAACCAAACTGGACGTTTACCCCATTGACTGATCTTTCGGGATACAGGGATGGTCTATTCCTGCGCCCTCAAGATCTCTGTTTTGAAGTAAGCCCACCCTTCCTGAGCTCCTTTGTTTTTAAGGGCTGCTTCCCAAGGGACGCTCTGAATGAGTCTCCTGAACAGGCCAAAGTCTGCCCTCCGGAAGTCCAGTGCAAGAGTTTTACTAGTGCTCTTCCTGACTTCACCAAGTATTGAGAACTCTATTATTTCATGATCACTCTGCCCCAAACGACCTCCAACCACCACATCTCCCACCAGCCCATCTCTATTTGTAAATAGCAGATCTAACATAGTCCCTCCCCTGGTGGGTTCATCCACCAACTGCAACAAAAAATTGTCCTCCATACATTCTAAGAATTTCCTGGACTGCCTCTTTACTGCTGTATTAAGTTCCCAGCAGATATCTGGTAGGTTGAAGTCACCCACAAGACCTAGGCCTCACCTAGTTCTTTTACAGGAAGCAAACAGAAGTCCCCAGATATTTTTATAACTACTTGTTACTCCAAGTCTATAATTAGAGAAACAATAGGCTGTCTTGGGCAATCATCAGAGGCTCCAAATGAAAATGAAAGCTGGTGACAGATATCATAGATGTAGACACTGGGATCCACATCACACTCTCTTCACTGGTGACTGCCACAGCTAGACTTACACAAATATGTTTGCAAGCCTGTTTACAACCTGTGTTTTCTTCCGTGGTTTCATGTGTTAGACACAGATTTACTGTGTTAGTGGCAGAAATGGCAGTGCTACTTAACAGTGGCCAGTGGCTTAAAAAGTCCACCAGCTGTCAAAACCTTCAGCTGCTGCCTTGTACTAGGTTTCATTCCACTCCCTGTCACATTTGTGATGAGCAGGTCAAGTTCACTTCATAAGCTATAAATTAAGGTTTTTGTAAAGACTAGGAGAAAAAAACAGTAAAGAATTGCTTGCTTAAGGAAGTAATTGTGGAATATTGGCATCTAGGTATTGTGCTGTGACATGATAGGAGTCTCTGCTGGCCATTTGTAGCAAAAGGGAAATGAACACTGGTGTGTCAGAATGCCTTGAGGATACATTTCCCTCTTCTAAAAATAAGGCTTAAGCCAGTGAGAAGTTTTACTCAGAGTTGCTATACCTTAGATTGCATTGAATTTTTCAGGCTATCTCCATTCTTTCTGTGCTAGATGAGCTGTGGAGATAATGATTTACAAGTTAAAATATGCTCTTATTAATATATTGTCAACAAATGAATGTAGAGGGCCAGCAGAGCCTCACAGGATGTTATTTGGTCCATGAGGAGCAATACACTTCATAATTAGTTTCATTTACATGTGTTCAGTGGCCACTGCAAAAGTAATTTGCTTTTATCCCTATCTGCAGAAATCATTCTCAAGTAACTATCTTTGTACGTGCAACACTGATGAAAAAGGAATAATGTGCAGCCAAGAACCTAATAAATTATTCCTTTCCCTGGAAGTCATCAACAAAAATAAGGAGATTGCAGAGGCTGATAGCTCATTGTGATTATTTTTTTCTTTGTAAATAAATATTCAGCCTACTCAGAAATTCAAGGAAATACAGGGTTTCATAAGGCAGTGTTTTAATTCTTGAAAACTAAAGCTATTTCCTAAGCCATTCCCATGCTGTCAGTTAAAAGGGATGTGTTGATGAAACCAGAGACTTTTGTGCCTCATGTGGCGATCAGAACTCTGCAGACCTACCATTGGTTTAATCAGGTTACCATGAGTAGAGTCAGGAAACCAAAACTAGAGATAAAAAAGCCTGTAGAGAAGTCAAATTCACTATAATATTGCAGTACAGCTGCAGAAGGTTTATCTTTTTTCCCCTCACACACGAGCATGTACTTAGTTTGCCTCTCTTCAACAGCCTTCCTCCTACAAATAGTCTGTGCATGCAAAAATGCTTGACAGCCCCATGGGTCCTTGGCTGTGTTTGGCTTTTGGATCACAGAAAGCATGGAGAGATTTCCATATCCTGCTGAAGTCACTGAATGTATCCTACCATAGCACAGGATTGGCCCTCTGAGGACAGACATTGTCATTCTTTGTATGCTTTACAGACTGAAACACAAAATGACCCACTTCTCAGATGCCATTTAAACTGGAGTGAATGAGAAAAACACAACAATGAAATATTTTAATAAACCAGAATCAGTTACTTTTGTTCATTTATTTTCTTACCATGGTAGTGAATCAAGACTTCCATTATTTGCATATCATAAGAAGTCTTTTTCTGAAGCTGGAAAAACTGGCATTAACATTGATTTCCTGGCATTATTTTTTGCTAAAGCAAAAACCTTTTGAATTATTTCTTCCAGGACTGAGTTTGAGTGACAAGAGACATGTTCTATTCTTGTAAAGATAGAATCCAGGGAAATCCAGACAGAGAGAAAAATTTCAAAAGGCAACCTTCCCTCAAAATACTTTAAGTAGGATTTGATGCATATTTTAAAGTACCGTTCAGTAGTCTGTGCACTCTAAAAAAAATACATTCTAAAAGTTGCTATCAGGGTGTAAATGAAGAAAATTGGTCACATGGAAAAAAAGAATGGCTGAAACTTCAGGACTCTCCTAATTTGTGTATGAAATGGCAGAGGTTCATAGGATAAAAAATTTGAAGTATGAGTCATGATATATATGAAGACAAAGAGAAGACAGTTAATTGGAATGAGAAATTGAAATCAAAAGGTTCAAAGGTCTTGAGTAAAAGTGAGTAGATCATATATCCAACCCAGAACCCTGAAAGAACTGGCAAATGAAACCTTCATTCTGAAAGAAATGGTTTAAAGTCTGTGCTTGAAGTGTGCAATGGCACGAAACTGGAAAGAGGAAAATGCAATGCCCTTATGTAGAAAGATAAGTGAAATGGAAAATAAGAAATCCATGGATCAAACCTTGGAAATGCATTAAGAATCCATAAGAAAATAGGAATTGGAGAGACTGAGGAATAGGATATTACATGGGCTTATTGAATGTAGATGCTGTCAGGATAACCTGATTTCTTTCTGTGTTTTTTTTTACCTGTTTTTTGTTTGATTTTTTTTTCCTATACAAAGGAAGTGCATCTGATCTTATCTAGCCAGAATTGTGTGACTTCAGTTATGAAGTTGTGTGAAGAATTGAGGAATTACTAGCTCTGTGTGGGAAGATGTAGATTAGCAAAAAGCATTGCATAGTTGAGAAGAAAGAAATAACAGGAATTTTTGGGCTTTAAAATAATTAGTGGTGGATCTTCTGAAAAATTAAAGTTAGGAGCAAAATTGTATGTTGTTATTGTGAATGATCCTGATCCTGCAACAGAGAAAGTGGAGCTGATGACACAAACACAAGAGATGGCAGTTATAGAAATCAGCTTAAGAATATTATACATGAAGAACAAAATATTGGAAGAGTCAGGGTAACAGAAAAATGGCAAAATGAGCTAGTGTGTAACATCTTGCACCAGGAATAACTGCACATAATTTCTGCAGTGTCCTGGCATCTCACTGTCCAGAGCAGGAAGAGAAGACAAACTATTTGAATATATCTGTCAGTCCCCAAATGACTGAGAGGCACTGATATGATGCCATCATTGAAAAGTCAAATGCTCTCTTTGGATATATCAGGAGACACATGGGAGTGTTAATAGCATAGTCGTGGGGAGGTGTTGTTTGGAATACTGTGAGTCTCACCACCTGCAAGAAAGACAAATTCAGAATGAGAGCAAAGAAAAGGAAGACTGCTAAAATGAATAAGAAAGTGGATATCTACTTGTGAAAGAAGAGATCTAGGCTGCCTAGCTGAGGAGTCAGATGATTGATACCTAGGAATAAAATAGAAGGATAAGCACCACAGTATGAAGAGAGCTGTTTAAACTGTAGGACATTGTTGACAAAAGGATAAAATGGATATTAATTTCCCACAATTAAATATATGCCAGATGTGGGAAACTTTCATATTATGCCAGTAAAAATATTTTACAACACTGAAAATTTTGTAAAGCTATAGTCAAGAAAGATTTAATCAACCTGAAGTAGGTGCAGGAAGGAATTACTAGATGAATAGTGGAATGATTAATTTATTGCTCAAGAGACACTAGAAGAAAACTTCCCTTAACTAGCCCAGCAAAACAAAAAGGGGGAGGGAATATTGCTGAAATTGTGCCAAGGGAATAAAGATTGGGGAAGAAGAAGAGGCATTTAAGCTAAAAGAAAAATGGTACGAAAATAGATATGAACTGTCTATGAATAACTTTAATCTTTAAATGAGAAAAGGGTTCCTAAAAACTGGAGTAGCAGTGATAAGAACAGCAAAATGAGTGAACTTAGTAGTGAACTATAGTGAGATCACTGAGAGACACAAAACTTAATGCTGTTTGGTAGTTACAAGAGATTGCTATTTCTAGTAGCATGGAGTCAGTGACTTAGGTGATCTAAACAGACAACTTAGATCAATAAATTATCATTAGATTCAGACACAAAGGTCAAGGAGAAGAAAGTGGCATCTATTTGATATTTTTCTCTACATCGCATTTCCTTGATCTTCACTTGCCCCAAGTTCCTGTTTAAATTATATTCCTTATGCTGTCAGTAAAGAATCAGGAGTGTCCCGGCTCCTGAAGCTGCAGAACAGATCAAGGTTCTGTGCACAGGGTGGGTGTGTAGGTACCATACAAACTTCATAGCCCCATCTTATCTATTAGAAACTACACTGAAGGTCCAAAGCAAATGTCTTTCCATATTTTTCTAAATCCAGACGTAGCAATAAAAATTAGGTCACTTCTAGTGCTTTCTCTGTATCATCTGCTTTGGATATAAAAATGGTTAGAACAGGGGGAAAAAAAGGAAGATAAGTGAAAAAAGCAGCTTATGTTTTGCAACTTTCTGTTCTTCCAATGGTTTATGACACAAAATGACCCAATAAAAGTAACAGATTCTTAGTTTTTGATGCTGGCATAATATCCTCAGTCTAGTTCTGAACTTTTAGAAGTTCACAAAGAACTATGGGTCTCTCTTTTGCACTGTTGACATATTTGGCATAGCAGGAACTTTTGATTTCAATTCCAATCCAGCAGAGTTCAATGTTGAGATTAGATAAATGTACAAAAGCAGAGTGTTTCCATTAATTTGTTGGTTTTCTCTAGAAATATTCCTTACATTGTCTTTATCTGAGATTTCCAGGCCCTTGCTTATAAAGTATAAATAGAAATTTTTCTGGTGTTTGAGAACTTTATCTTTGAGGAACCAAGACAAATACATTAAAAATAAGTGTGAAGAGAAAGAAACAAAAGTTTTCAATACTTTAAAATGAAATGTTTTGATGCTATATTGGGTTTTTAGATATAGTTTCATGCAGATCTCATTCATGGCACTGATTCTCTCTCTATAGGCACAGTGGACATGATGATAAATTTATGTTTCAGTTGCTTCCAGCTGCTATACTTTATTTACCTTAAGAAGCAAGGGAAAAAGGCCTCCTCATGAAAACACAGGCCATAACTCTATTTTTGCCAGCTGCTGGATGTGTAGAAAGAGGCTTAAAAAGAAATCAAATTATTATGTCAATGACAGGATGATTCACTGGGATCCACTGATTTTTAAAGGTCAGGCACCAGCCTGATTTATTTCCCTTTTCTTGAGTGATACAACAGAGTGAATAAACTGAATAGAAAACCATTGCTCTAATTGCTGTTTGGGGACATATAGTTCATTGCAACCAAACTTTGGACATATTTCTTTCTCTGGTTGACCTTTTCCTGTGGCTTTTTCTGTCTCCCCTCTGGTTTATTGTTCAATCACAATAGCCAATTATAATTATCCCATACAGGTCACCTGTTTTTCCTCCTGTGAATCCTCACAACATTTTTATTGCTCTTCACTTCTTTTTGTTTCAACAGGAATTTTGATTATTTTGCTAGTTCTTACTTATATATGGGAGTAAAGTCCAAGAGATATCTTTCACTCTGAAAACTCCACACACTCAAGGAATCATTTTACCTGTTAGCAAATTCAGTAATTTCTGAAATGTTATGTACTGTCCAGTCATGCTTCCTGGTCTTCCTCCTGCTGTGGGAAGGAATGAAAGGAAAGTATCCATCCTACCTTCTACTGAAGGTTTATCTAGAATTGCTTTTTCTTCTGTTTTTGGCTTTGTTTTTCCTTTCACAAACTTGAGTCTGATTTTCATGCTACTTTTTTGCCCTTTTCAGATTATTTAAGGGTGTTTCTTTCAAAATTCAAGCTCTACAAATTATTTTAGTCAAGTATACACTGAACAAGAGCTGTCTCAATCCAGACTTGTATTGGGACTTTCTTGGAAAAAACCCATAAATTCTATCAAGTTCACTACAGTCTGTAGGTTTGCAATAGAAATAAAATACACAAATTAGGATTTATGATGCAATGTCCTGCAAAATCCTCCTAACCTTTTCTTGCATTAAATAAATGAGACTGGAGAGAAACAAAAAATTGCATTCATCACTTGATTAAAATTTTTCACAGCTCATGTGTCCCAAATGGTTTTATGAATTTCTGTCATTGGAACTGAAGTTTGGAGGAGGGACTAATGAGAAGTTAAACAAAAAGAGAGAGAAAAGGGAAAAAAAGGAGAATCAATGGTAAATATAATGCTTACCAAAATAAATTAAAAAAATCAAGTTATCACTGCACTCAGACACAATTGTGTTTTGGAAAAAAATGGTCTGGCACCTTCACATGCATTGCCTTTGTCCACACTGCTTTACTGAAATTTTAGATCCTCAGAGAAAAGATTGGATGTAATTCTTAGCTACTACCAGGATGTCTAGTTAGGAATTAAAGAAGGGAAGTAATTGAAAAATACACAAGGTCACAGAAAAAAATATTTAGCAACATCAGGGAGAGGGTTCTGAGCCCATGGAAATCAATCCTGCCCTGGAAGTCTAACACTATTTCCTGCTATGCACCCCAGTGCTAAAAATAGTAGGAAAAGTAAAAAATTATTTTAAATTAGGTTTGTCAAAAAAAAAAAGGCCCAGAAACTTAATGCCCCTATGCCTAAGTCATACAGATTGGCCTTGATTCATATGCATCAATGTTTTATTTCTTCTGATGCAGAGAATTTATTTGCAGAGCTGGTACATTTAATCCCTTTCATGTTTACAAACTGTATGTATAATGTCATTTACATTACAGAGATTTCTTTTTTTCCTTCCCAAAATCAATCACCTGTCATAAAATGCTATTTAGCCTCCACAGCAAAGAGATGCTTTCATCTGGTGATGCATTTCTGAGTCAAGCACCACAGACATCAGATACTGATTGTTTGTGAACTTTGATGTGATCCTGGCTATAAGCATATGGTATCTAAAGGCTTTATTTTTAATGTGAAGTCTAAGCCATGTTTTCAACCTCACTGGTGTCCAATGACACATGTGTTTTCATCCAGTGCTACAAAAACTCTTGACTACTCATTCAAAAGCAAGCAACAATTAGATTTCATCTTTAGTTTTAGATAGTGTCTTAAATCTTCAGGCTGAAAGGAATTAATACTGTAATTAATAATGGGAATAGACTGACTTCAGGAATCACTTTAGGACCATATCCTAATGAGAGAAAAATTAAGGCTATGAAGCAGATGGTCTAGGTTGCAGTGATGCTACTAGCACTAACTTGTTGGGGAGGGAGGGGTCACAAAACTTTGTCAAGCTTCAGTTTTCTTTTTACAATACACCAGGTTTCCTCCAAGTGTACCTAGACTCTCAACATTTCTGAAAGGATGGTTATTAAGGGTTATTATTTACAATGTATTTTATTTTTAATAATCATCCTCAGCTAGGAGACTCTTTCCAGGTGCCATGACCATAATTAAATAGCACAATACAATAAAGATGAAAACTCCTTTAATTATTTTTAACAGGGCTTTGGTTGGATTACAGAATGTCACTGAAATAATAACAATACAAAATAAAAGATTTGTTTCTCTTTGTGATTTTCAAAAGCCAGTGATCTGTAACTGCCTGTTAGCTGTTACACAGTTGTGTCTCTAGGTATGCATTTAATACTTTTAATATGCCCTTGATCATGTGAAAGGTTGATTATTCCAACATCTTTCAGGTTCTGCATCATAATAAAGGCTGTGATAGAAGCAGCTGATCTAATCCCAGCTGATGTCAAAGCCAAACCCAGCACTAAATACTGCAGAAAATATTGTAGGTCTTCAAAGTCGGTATTTCCTGAAGGGCAACTCTGCAGCTCCAAATTGGACAATAGCGGCCTCTGTCATGGTTTTCCTCTGATGTTTTCCATTATGTCACAAAGAAGAATTTCCTCACCTTTTTTTTTGTTGCAATGTAACAAAACATTTTGTAAAATTTAGATTTAACTTGTCTCATGACAGAAACCATCTGTTGAAACTTCTGCTTAGGTCATTCCCATTGTTTAACCTTTCAATAATGATCTTGTCTCCTTTTGGTTCACTTATCATGGGTCTGCAGGACAGAATCACAGGAGTTAGCATAGGTACTCGTCTCAAGGTGACTGATAACCTGAGGCATTCCTTAAAAATTATCTTCATAGGGAGATACATCAGCCAGGAAATACTGGAGAAATAGATAAATAACTAGACAGTGAATGAATACATAAATAGGCAATCAGTAGGACAGATCTATTATTCCATCCTTAATTCCCTGGCAATGCAAAATAGCTTGTATTTAAGATTCTTGTGAGCATTTCTGCCATTATTGATTTAAAGTGCCCTGCAGCAGAATCTGGATGACAACAGTCATCAAGCACTATGTATTACCATCAATGGTTACAAAAATTCTCCTCATTTCCTACCTATCCTACAAAGTCTGAATGAACATAGGGGGTTTTTTTCCTGCTGTATTTCCCCAGCACTTAGTTGTATTTTTATTAGATGCAATAAAAATGACCTGAACAGACAAGGAGAGAACTTGAGAAGGGGAAAGGATGATGTTATCATAATACCTGTATAGACCAGAGGATATAGTTTACAGTTTAATTATCACTTTCCAGTGCCTGAGGCACTCATCTCATGGACATCTGCAGAATAAATGTCTGAGCTAACATCTAACTAATCCTACCAGGCTAAGTTTGTGGGCAATGAGAGAACATCAGTTTTCTCACCTGAGTTAAACATTTGCTTTAGCACAAGTTGAATCATACCCTATGAGTGACAATTTTTCCCCATTTGTTGTAAAGCTGGAGTACAAGAGCAATCAGTGAAATGGTCACAATATAGACATATGCAGTCAGATGAGATAAATTCCAACCTCATATGTTCCAGCTTTAGGTAGGACTATGAGGAAAACTCAGTTTTATCAAGCCTGGATGGAAAACAAGGGTCATAGCACCTAATCCAATACTGGTAAACACAAAGTTATCTTATTGCTGGTTCTTTGTTTTTCAAATATGATTTTGTAGTCAAGAACCTATGGCAGGACCCTATATGGCCTTCCTCTATGATAAAAACCATCAATTAGTCATTAGGGTTCTAGGTGATTCTAGGGTTCTAGGGATAATACTTCGCTTTTCTTTAATGTTGTCAGGTGAAGACCATCCGTCAGTGTGAGGCACCAAACTGTAAAAGAGTTGTTATTAGCTTGGTCCCACATCTTGTGCTGCAGCATGGTCCTAGAGAAAACTTCTAATCACATCTGCAACAAATTGATTTGAGCTGTAAGCATTTTACAGTATTTCATACTGTAAATGGAAATCTTTCTATAGTGCCAAGCTCTAAACCTAGTTGCATAAAAAATTCTATTTGAAGTGGGGATTTTTCCTCAAATAATGTGAATCTGACATTGCTTCTGATTACTTCTCATCAAAGGCTCATCTTTATCTGAGGCCTCTGCTCCAGTTCCTTATTTTCTCCCCCTTCCTCCTCTGTCTCTGCACACATTTTAAAGTCTAATTTAGGTTTCCAATACCACACTAAATGCTATTCGTTCCTTTAGATCCTTATTTAACTGTTCTTGTCTTAATTTCATCTCTTGCAATTGTAACTCATTATTCAGGTTATTTCTCACAAGATTGATTGAGTATCAGGGGATCATTTACTTTTCCATTATAACAGCCACTTCAGGTTATAAATTCTGACTGTAAGGAGAAAATGTGCTTATCAGTTTTGTCAGCATTTGTGTGAAACAGGACTGGGCTTGTTCTGCAGAGACATTCATGACTGCTACAATTTCTATCTTTGTATTTTCTGTGGCTAATCCTGCTGTTGCATCTCCTGTATGTTGAAATGCAGAGGAAAACACTTGACTTTTGTTGCTATTTTTCTGATGTGAACTGAGCGTGTGCCTGGAGTGAGAGGATCTTTCAATCTCATGCCTGTGTTAAGAGCTGCTGCTTGGGGGAGCAGATGGTTCAGGTGATAACTAGCTATGGCTTATGCTGCTATTGTTGGAAGCAATTAAGGCTTAATTTTCTGTGTGTTGCATCTTTAAATTTCTAGGTGTTTGCTGGAGACTGCTGCCATTTTGTGTTTTTTTCTGATAGCATATGTTGCAGAAGGTCCTCTGCTCTCCACCATGGGGACTTTATTTCTCCCTTTTTGTTTGGCTTTTCCTTCACACAATTAAATTTCTGATGGAATGAAGCAAGATCATCTTTGGGCTTGTAATGAGAATGTCTATGGAGACTCCCAAGCTGTGTTTCTGGCTTGAAACAAGCTAGATTCATAAGAATCAGTAGCAAACAATAGAGGTCCTTCTCAGTTTGGAGGTACTAACTTAGAAAATTCTGATCTAAATTGTTTCCTGGCCCTTGGTATGTTTTACCAGTTATTTTAGGAATCTCTTCAAGCAACAGGTGGAACATTGAGCATTGCTTGTCTGATACTCAATCTTCCAGCTCAGGCATTTTCCCAAGCATTAGCAGAAAGAGTTTGTAGGGGTTTAGTTTGATAATAGCATTGGATTTCAGGGGGGAGTCCCCAGGTAAATGAATGGAGCCAGCTTTGACTCCATGATTACTGTCATTGTAGCTGTTATTTGGTTGGCCCCTCTTGGCTGAACTCAGGATACTTTCATTAATTTTCATTACTAAGGAAACACAGACTTTGGCCAAGCCTTTACCTGTTGAGATATTTAGCTGGTCAGAGTGACCTTGAGAAAAGTTGGAAAGTCTCTTTTCTCAGCCTGGCGCTTGAAGAAAGAGTCAGGGCTCTTCATTTCTCAGTCTCAAGGTGGTTTATTGTATCTTATCTACAAAATTCTTTCTCTTGTCCTGCTGAGGTCTGCTCAGCACGACAGTCCGAGGCTGCCCCCGGGCAGTGTTATGTCTTTATACTAAAAACTACGTGTACAATGTTTACAATTACTTTCCAATACCTATCACCTATGTTAGACCGTGAACTTCTACTCTAAACCAATCTAAAAGTGCCAACATCACAGCAGAAGATGGAGGCCAAGAAGAAGAAAGGCTGGACACGCCTAGAACCCTCTATCTTGCCCCGTGAACTTCCATTCTAGAAACCCCAGAATCTACTTTTTCACTCCGTGATGAATTCACTATCATTCTACTTAATTTGTCATGGCTTGCAGATCTTCATCTAAGGTTGGTAACTTGCTCCACAGGTCATAATCAAAACCACAGGCATTCTGGGCTCTGTGCCAGGGCCTCTGAGACCCCTGGTGGAAGTCTTGGCTGCTCAGGACAGCCAGGGGGATGTCCTGGGTTCTGACATTTACCAGACATCATGGACTTGTCATGGTTTTGTGGCAGCACTGAGATATTCACCTGAGTTGCTTAAAGTCAGGGTCTTCCTCGTTATAGAAGTATTCCACACATTTCTGTCTACCTGCCAGGCCTGAGGGGCACCACCAGCCCTGCCTGCCCTTTCCCAGGACTCCAGGGCTGCTCCACCCTGCCCATGGCCTGGGACCCCATGGCAGTCTTCCATGGCCACCATCCCCTGTCCCAGCAACACCCAACAGGGCTGGGCTGCAGCTCCCCACAGCCCTGCCCTGCCCAGCCCCATCAGCCCCTGTCCCAGCCTTGCCTTGGCCTCCCCCATCCTCAGGGGACATGCCCAAAATGTCCCGGGCTGGGGCTCTCCCAGTGCCCTTCAGGCTGTCACATTCCCTCCCTGCCAGCCCAGGGATCATGGGGAGCTGCTGGCCCACACAGTGCCGTGGCACCATCCCCTCTCTCCCTAACTGGGAAGCTGCTCAGTGCTCATGTGGTCTGCACTCACATCCCACAGCAGTCAGGTTTTACTGCTGGTTTTATATGAGTGATTGCTGGGGAACAGCTGGCACTCATAAAACGAAACACAGAATATCTTGTTAATGACTTGTCACCATTTTTCTTCTTTGTTTTATGGGTCAGAGGAAAGCAAACAGCTTCACACGGCTGTGCAGAAGGGCCTGGCAGCCTTTCCCAGGCTCCAGATGCTGAAATGACAGTGATTAACCACAGTGCCCAGAACTGAAACTGCGCAGAGCGCGCTTGCACTGCGGGGGCACGTGGAGATCTACTGAGTGAGAGATGTGACACATCTGGAGAGATGTGACACATCTGGAGGGGAATGGCAAAGTGGCTGAAAGGTTTTGCCAGTGAACATCTCTCCTGCCAGTTATGTGGAACTCTCAAAATGCCAGTGGCAGCACGCTGGTTCAAAGGGCTCCCTTGTACTGCAAGGATGCTGCCAGGATGGGGCTGATGTTAGCCCTGGGAGTAAATGCTTCAAAGCTCCTCTGAAGCAGACAACACCAAAAATGGGAGAGCTCTGAAGCCACAGGTTTTTTCATACAGGCTTCAGATCAGCTCATTTGGTACTAAGCTGCTGTTTTCCCAGAGAAAGCTCCTGACTATAATAAGCCCCCTGATGTTGCACTGGAAATGCCATCTGCTTTAAAATACAAACTGAACACAATTCTCAAAATAAAAGTGCTTTACACCCATGTTGTGTAAAAGGAAAAGCAAGAAGAACCCACAGACAGCTGTGGATAAAAAGACTGAGCTGGAGTAGAAAAGCACCAGGCATGACAGACAAATCTAAACATTCTCTTAGCCCAATATGAATATTAAGAGATTTCAAGATTGCTGGATTGGCATCTCCAGGGGACAGAAATCTTCTATCATTTTAGCAAGCGGGGAGAACAGAGAACTCAGAGATTGCTTGCTTGGCTCACCAGGAGTGGGTTGCTGCACTGCAAGACACACCACTGCCTCGAGTAGAATGAGTTTAACTAGTCCCTTATTTGGGAGGAACAGGAGCATTCTGTGCATGCCTTCAAATCAGTTATTCAAGTCAGTAGAGAGAAAAAAGGCATGTGTTTTATGTTATCTCCCCTCTCCACCATCAAAAGTATTTTTTAGAGATATATTTGTCTTTGATCATTAGAAAATCTTCCCAAATTAGTGATGCAGGAGAGAAATCCTCTGGCCTGAAGCTCAGAAGAGCAGTTTATGTCCTAATTCGTCCATTCAAAATCTAATGGGAGATAAATGCCTGGGGGCATTAAGTGCTTAAATGCATTTGAGGATCTGAACTCTTCTCCCTTTTATTAGTACACTAACTCTTTACACTTATCTAGGTTGTTTTGAAGCAACATGTTTTACATGGAATTTTATAAAACTAGTGTACTGTTTAAATACTAGATTAGAAAAGAACCTGAGGAGCCATGCTGTTTTCTTGGGTGTAAAAACGCATTGAAGCTGTATCATGTGCTCAGTTCAGAGCTGTTTGAAGCTATCAGCTGCATCTGCCTCCATGTGTACAGCATATGGCACCTAACTACTGCATTTGAGCTGCTGCAGCAATGTTTTGAAGATGCGTTCCTGAGATTGTTTCCACCCTGTGGCAAATGAGGGATGTGCAGGTTTCTGAGCATAACTCCATCCTGGATTCAGAGATGCCTCCTGTTTAAACCACTCCCTCTTACAATTATCCCTTATGCTTTCATTTGTACTGAGCCATAAGCAAGTAAATGCATGAGCCTTGTTTGGTGCAGCAAATGCACTGATGAACAGGAAAATAAAAAGTACCATTAAAACTAAGAGCATTCAAATAAACTGACCTGACAAATCTGTGGATGCTAAAACTTATCACAAAGTCAAATGGGCTCTGTCAGCTGAGAGGAACATTAAAGACCAATATCTAATTCCCATCACCACCAGTGGGATTTCACTCTCTAAAAAGGGATGTCTATTATTGTTTTAAATACCCATCTGTATTCATTTTAACTGCACAACTGAAGGGCATGGGAGGTAAAATAGGCTTACTTTGCCTGCCAGTTGCCAATTCATGAAGGCATGTCACATTGTGCCAGCCCCATTCAACACCTGATATGCAGCTGGGCATTCAGAACAGAATTAGATGCCCTCTTTAAGGGGGGAAGAGAAGGGAAGAAGAGGTGATGCAAATGATACTTGCCATTTCAGAATTTCAGAATAATTTATTGCCTAAAATTGGAGCATTACTTTCCAAAAACTTCGTGTCAGATGCTGAAGGTCAGGGGAAGACTGGAATGTAAACCTTTCCTCAGAGCTTCTCAATTGTTAGCTACAGAGAGATTCTTAATCCCTGAGACACCTGATGTTCTCCATCTACCCCACAGACAGCATCATTGCCACATGTGGAGGAAAGCCAGACATCTGCTTCAACATGAGCTCTAAAATATTTGATTTCTAGGTTTTTAATTATGTCAGTCCCAGTTTAATGTTTTTGTAAATATTATTGAGTTATGTAGTGAATATGCATGTACGCTATTTACCTACAGTGTATATTTAATGATTTTATATATTCAGTGTGTATCTATAAATAAATTGCATACAGATTGTGTGTATAAAGAGAAAAGAGAGAAATCTATTTAACATTGTTTGCATATATACTCATGATTGGGTCATTGCTCACTTATTTTTTATTTATTGACATATTACTTACAAATCAACTTTAACTTCCTTAGACTCCACAAGAAATATCCACAAGTGACAGAACAAAGATTTGGAAGTCAAAACATCGTCTTAAGTGCAGCTGACTCTAAAGTTCAGACCAGATTTCTGTATCCTGCAATGTACCTATCCTGAGAAAAGGACTTATTTTAGCATATTTCTCATAATTTCTTCATGAATTTCACAGGATCACAATTGTTCTCTTCACATCCCATTTCTAGACAGTCCTGAATGGGAACTATGTCAAAAGTTCAAGAACTTTGACTATACAGGCTCTCCTTAGATGATCTTCTGGGTCCTCATCTGATCTCAGAGCTTCATATTAGTCTCTCTGAGGTAGCTGGATTGCTTTCCCGATTGATACATAAGTTCATATATTTTGGTCTGTCTGTGAAATTATATTGCAATTATTACTGCAATATTTGAGGTTTTAGCTGCCAATAGCTAATGGCTGGGACAATAAATTGTGTGACTTCAGTATTGCTTTTAATGAGAACATCTGATATTGACTGTGTAAACCAGACAATACTGGCTCACACAGGACTAGAGTTATTCTCTTCCTGGATGTAAAACATTAATCAGCATCTTATTGCAGTGCTCAATCTGTAGGATTATCCTTGAATTGAAAGTGGTAAGAGGACAAACAATGAAAAGGTTCAACAGGAGATTTGTGTTAGTAAAATGTATGATAATTACTATTACTATCTGTAGCAAAATCCGATTTTGGTTGCATAACTTTAAAAGGTACAGTCTTGTGTTTAAAAACTGTGATGTGTTTGGTTATACAAAGACCTCTTATTTTTAGTCCTTTGGATATTTACTTTGCAACAGCCTTAAAAGTATCAATACACTTAAAATCTACAGTGACACCATCATGGACAACCATTGGTTTCATTTTTTGGAACCATCTGTGGACAGTAACCTCTGGTTGCGAGCAAGGAGCCTGTGATGTGGACCGAGAAATGTGCAAAGAAGTCTACAAAGCTTCCATCAAACTTATTTGAAGGAAATATTTCTGTCATGCCCTTTCAGTGCATGGAATATAACCCTTCTGCCAGCTTAGTCCAAAAGGCATTAGTGTGCTAACTCAGGTGGTGATGCTGGCATTCCATCTGGTTAACCAGGCTGGTATCTCTAACAGAAAGATTGGATGTAGGATCCATGAAACTGAAACCTGTGACAGGTTTGAGTGTTTGTGTACATAAGTTTGTGTGTTTTTTGGGGGTTTTGGTTTTGTGTTGTGAGTTTTTCTAGCGAATAGGAACTGTTAAACCCTGATGTTTATTTTTGTACTTAAAAACATCTTCTTTCCTGTCTTTTTGGAAGAAATTTGTAATATAAGAATTTTTCAAGTAATTAGACACCTCCCTCAACTGCCACAATTCTATAATGATGATGGAGAGTGACCTTGCACTGCTAGCTCCTTCAGCACTCTAATGATGCTCATTAGTAGCAAACCAATGAGAAGAATTCCTGTCAGAGTGGCAAGGGTATGTTATTGGATGCTTCAATTTACAGATATCTCTTGGATGTTGAATGTCTTTACTCCACATTTTGTGAGAACCTGTGGTTGAAATGTCAGTGATGGTTGTGGTGGACCTGTGGTTGTAAAACTCAGTAAATGGATGTTAACATTAACCATATATTAATATAACATTGACCATATATTATTATTTGAATTAAACAAATTGAAGTGTTGTGTGGCTTGCGAATCTCATAGAACTGGTATCAATGCACTCAATAAGGTTCATTGTCCACAGCAAACCCCAGACTGGCTTAAAGAGTTATGGAGGTGTGTCCTGGAGAGGACTATTTAGGGAAGGACTGGCTCCTTAGCCCAGAGGATTAGTTAAAATGAAGGAGGTAGATTTTAGTTGCCTGGGGGAAAGCTGTCCAGTGTTGCTAGATTAAAATACACTGATGTGACCACATGTTTTCTCTGTGTGCTGAAAATATGAATCACTCATCTATGCAACACTATAGTCCAAAACAAGAGACTGGCTGGCATTCAACACATCCCATTTTACACATATCATGGGTGAGATAAAGCTGATCTTAGAGGAGCCAGCCTCAGTAGTGTTCTGCTTGATGTATCTTTCTCCTCCCATCTCCTTCCCCTTCCCTCACGGAGAATTTTCACTTGGCTTTCTTAGTTAAATTTGAAAATTAAATCCTGCAAGTCTGGGCTTGTGCCATCGTGGGAAGTTATCAGGGCTGCATTCTCTTCTCAGCTGCTGTGTGTCTCTGGCTGCTCTGTTTTCCCATCTCTGAAATGAAAGTCGGACTTGCACAGCTCCTTATGTATTTGATGCTCTGCAGGTGAAAAGTGCAGTGCTGTGAATTGTTGTGACTGCACAGCAGCATTTATGCTTGTGGAACCATGACTGCATTAAAGTTTAGAGCCTTACCCAGCTCCCTGCAAGACAACATGTATGGAGGGAGCGTTGTGCATATAAACCACTTGTTTGGCTGCCTGATAGAACTCTTGCTAATATAACAGCTTAGATAATCTAAATATTCCCTTTGGGCAGATACCTAGGATATTTAGTTTATCTCTCTTCTGCAGAAATGAACACTGGACCATTAAAATAATTGATTTTTAATCAAATCTGATGGAATTTATGCTGTTTTGTTTTGGTTTTCTTTTTTGAAAGAATGAAGGAATAACCATGTGTTCTCCTGTTTTCTAGTATTTCTTCTTATCTTCAAAGTTTAAGGGGGCTGATGAAAGGAAAGAACCAAAGGGTTACTTTGTAAATAAATTATGGTCTGAGAAGCTTTCAGTCTTAGCAGGATTCAGCGAATCAACTACACTTGTTTTCTCTACCTGAAAGGTAACCAGTATTTAACTATTTCACATATATATTGGAAAATTAAACATTTATTAATATTTCAAAAGCTTTATGAAATTTCTCAGAACACTTAAAATTGAAAAGATTTATACTATCATAATCATTATTTGTAGTGAAAGAATTCTTCCGTTTTAGATGTTCTTGTCCCTGTGAGTGTTTTCTAGTTTCCTTTAAATTTCCTGAGCATAAAGGGTCTGGTATATGAATGTTTTATGAATACCAATAGTTCCTCAATTGTTTCAATGCAAATGAATCTCATGTTGTTGAGATGTCCTTCACGTGAACACTTTTCTGTAGTCTGCATTTTTGCATTTCAAGGAACTTTCTATCAATTGGAAGAGGTGATATTTTATGTTGATTTTGAGATGTAGGATGGTCCAGAGGAGAGGTATGTGCTATCCCTTTTCATAAGAGAATTGTTTCCTTGTCTCCTCTTTTTGTTTTTCTTTTTTTCTTTTTTTTTTTTTTTGCCTTGCCCTATTAGAGTCATTCAGGATATGAAAAGGAAAACACAATTCTTTGTTTACAGCAAACACAGCATTTATGTGTATCATTCTTTTTGCATTTTCTTTCTGATCTTCCAGTGTGCAGAGCAATTTGCCTGCTAATTCATTTACAGCTGCTTTTGTGAGCCTGTATGAACACCCAGTAGAACAGGAAAATTTGCAGGCATAAACAGGCAGAAATATTTCCTGCACTAGCCATTTGGAATGATGCATTGGAATGATACATTTGGAATGCTGGCATCTCCAGCAGAAGGATTACATGCACATGCAGCACAGTGACAGTGGCTGAGCAAAAGGCTCATGGGATCCTTTGGCAGATCAGGGGTGAACTTGAAGGCAAGAGCACATCTGCCATTTTGGCTGGACCAGATCACCTGGAGACATCTTTTCTGCATATCAGCACCTTTCCTTCTCCCCATTGTCTCTTGCAGCTGTCACGTGAGTTTCCAGGCGCTAATTTCTAACCTCTTCTAGTCAGTGACTGTTTCTGTGGCTGGCCTTTGCTGATATTCATGGTTTTGCCTTACAGAAGTGAGCCAGCATAGCTGGTGATGATCCCTGGGATGAAGTCTGTTCACCTAGAATACCTGTGAGTGAGGAGAAAGACTGAGCAAGCTACTGCCATGGGGCAGAGACTCATCACAGAAACTGATACTGAGCCCTCATCATGGCCATGACCTAAATCGTGATACCAGACCCTGCAGCATGCCAAACATCCACTAAGAGGCACCGTTTTGCACTGCATTTTGTGGCATGTAATACACCTATGTACTGCCAGCTTAAAACAGTAAGGTTACTGTTTTAAGCTGGCAGTACATAGGTGCATTACATGCCATCTATATTAAGCCCTACTACAGATGAGCAGGGCTTCTCTGTTGCCATACTGTGGGTGGAGAGGTAAATTCTGCTTAGTTTGGTACTTGTATACTTACAGGCACTTGGCACTCGCCTGCTCTCTTGATTCTTGATGGTTTCTCCATAGTTTTACTTTGCCTCTTCCTCCAGGCAGAGATGATTGTTTCATAAAGGACACAGTCGTACTTTGCAAAGTCAGCATCGGCAATATTATCACTGTGTGCACAGTCTACAATCTCAATCGACTTATTTTAAACACTGAGTGCAGAGGAATACAGAGGCTGCTAATTGGAAATTGCCATGTCCCTCTCTCTTTTTTTTTTTCGGTTTTTTTTTTTCTTTTTAACATATGACTGAAAAAGAAGCATTCTTTCTTGTAAAAAAGCAGACGCAGGTTTTATTTGCATTGTGTCTTCACAGTGGATAATGGCCAGTTAAGTTGACTGATGATGACTGAGTGCTTTTTGTAGGAGTAGAAACACGGTAAAGGTCTTCTCCTCACACTCAGGGCCCAGCATAAGAAGTTAGAAATACATGGTTGAAAGGCGAGAATATTTGTGAAGAAACATGGAAGGAAGGATGTTCCAGAAATGTGTTATCTTGGGTCTGAGGGAGGCATTAGATTTTGACTCTCAGTGAAGAGGATTTGACTGACAAAGCATATATGTCATGTAATCTGTGCAAATATCAGGGCACCAACCCGTGCCGTTGACTTTAGGCCTCCTCACCAAAGTGGAATTTCTCATTCTGTGAAGTGTCCAAGAACTCAATTATCAGTTCAAGTTTGGAATAATTTGATTCAGTCATTATTTCCTTACCTACTAACCAAAGACCATCTCTCTCTCCATTATCTAGGACATTCTAGGGAGAAAATCTGAAATGTTTAAGGGAAGAGGACCCCACCTTTGCCATGTATTTTCTAAAGGAAGACAATGGATCTGGAGGGCATGGCTCTCTACTGAGTGAGAAGGAAGAACTTTATTCTTGTGGGCCAAAGGATTTCTCTGGGGAGCATAGTCCTCAAAGGGATTATACAACCTGCTCTGATTTCTCATGGAAATTAAAAAGCCTTGAAAGATCCCTTTATCCATGACACATGTAGACAGCCTGTTTTGAAATTTTTATTCCAGGTTTTTTCTTGGACATGTTGCAAAAGAAAAGAAGAGAGTGAGAGTGCAACAAAGAAGGAAAAGAGAACTTGACAAGAAGATAGGGAATGAAAGAAAGAGGACATTATCAGAAGAAAAAGAATATCACAGTAAAATCCAGGATGTTTACATGTGAAGGTGCAAGTTTAATGCAGGTGGTTAAAGCAAAGCATGAAGGGAAAAACATACCACTGAGAAAGAAAAAAGGCTGTGTATAATATGGTTCAAAGAGATACTTTAATATTTTCACATTATAAAAGAGTTATTTCGTTACAGCTAATTCCAGGTCAATGATTTGATTTTTAAGTCCTCAAGTGAAAGTGGCAAATATTTTTCCAGGTTTAATTTTACTTTCAACAAATTCGAAGCATTGTAAAAATAGACTTAAATTTTGATATTAAGGGAAAGAAAATATGACACTTTTGTGAATTTAATATAAAATATAAACATTTGTTGTTTGGAAACTTTGTAAGCCACACTACAGCATTTTTCAGAATTGTGTAACACAATGTGTTTGCTACAGTGGGATGGGGATTTTTGCTTTAAGGAAGAGGAATTCTGAAATAAAGAATACTACAGCCAAAAGACATTCTCCTCTTGCACAGTGCCTTAGGTGCTGCAATCACTGTGAAGCTGAACACTTTCTGTTTGCTGCCTTTGCTCAAAGCTCACTGTAACTGTTCACCAGGGCTCCTGTGGCAGGGCTTTGAGCTGTGAGGGCAGTTTGTCACTTGTTTTATTCTGTTGGACACACAGGGTTGGCCTCATGTTCTTGTACCTTCCAGCCCATATAGACAGTTCTTACAGGATGCAGCTGCCATTGGCATGAAGAATTTCTTCCTACACCTTTGCTACAGCTCATCTTATTAATTTTAGTTTTTATGACAGAAACACAAAGCTTAGAGCACAGCAAAGCAGGCAGTGGTCACCTACATGCCTGGTCAGGATTATCCAGTGAAACACCTGCACCAAAGCTTTGTGCCAGTCTGTGTGCAATGCCTTTGACCAGCTAAGTGTGCCAGCATGCTGCATGAAGAGCAGCACAAATGGGAACAGCCTATAAGACCTGGCAGAGGTTGTGATGTAGGTATGAAGTGCTGGGGGATGAGGATGAGCATGAGGATGAGGATGGCTGCCATCACTATTATATAACCTGCTATTATGAGGGAGACCGCAGAGGGGAATGCTTGCCTGGCAATGACTCCCAGCTGGTCACAGGGAGAAGCCTTCTTTGGCTTTTACCCCTGCTTGTGTCTTTCTATTCCCATTGTTTCTAACACCTTTAGTAACTTGGAGGTTGGTATAGATATCTTCACCTCCAGACCCCACTAATAAAACTTTGTGCATTAAGCCTGTCTCAATGCCCTTCATGCACCACTTATTCAAATTCAGTGCAACTCAGTAAAAGTGAGCATGGTAAATGTGATTTATTGCAAGGTTGGCTTACTTGGAACCTGGCAAACATATCCTTGTCAAATTCTTCTAGGCTTGATCAGAGTTTTTATCTCACAAGATATAACAGGCACCCAAAAATTTCTCTGTATCTTATGTGGATTCGGTGCCATTCATTCCTGTTGTTTTCTCCCTACAAACAGAGAATTTTAGCTTGAGAGAAGGATTGGCAAATCTGTACTGTCACAGCATCAAGTGCCAATAGGTAGATTGTCAGGAAATATCAAACCTGAAATGCAGAGACAAAACAGGAAGATATTTTTTACTCTCATCGTTGCTTGCTTGTCCCCATGCATTTCCATAGTTTCTCAGATTTAAACAATTTTTTTGCATAAAATAGTCCTACCAGGTCCTCTGAGAGTATGATTTTATTCCTTGGCTACTGTGGACTAATATATATCCAGTTAAAGGTAATGGAAAGCATAATATTCTGCTTGTTAACTAAAGTCAGATTGCAGGTCATCTCCAAAGGATTTCACTATCTTTGTTGCTGGTGGCCATCCAGAGAGTTTATGTGACCTGTTTATGGGAGAATACATCACCCTAATTCTGTAAAAGACACCCCTATATACTGCTGATGGAGCATAAAGGATTAATCAGTCTCTTGAAGTGCATCCCTCCTCTGCAGAGAGAGTTTAAATGAATAATCTATGTAAGGTACTAAAGTTTTAGATGGCTAAAGTAGGTAAAATTAATCCCAGCCTAAGTGCTCTGCTTCTCTTTATTGTCTGTTTTCCTAACAGTGCTCTTGCTGTAGCCTTATCTAAAGAGCACTCAGCAGCACTGTGTCCTTGCAAAGCGCCTGCTTGTGCTCCCTCCCTCAAGTCAGTGGGAGGTTTTGATTGCTTTTCACACCTGCAGAAACAAGCCTAATGCCCCTTCTTGTTTGCTACAAACGAGAGTATTAACTAGCCAAGACAGATGCTGCTATCACAGCAGCAGAACGTGTTCAATGGCTCGGCCTGTGGATTGTCCCATGCTTCTCGTGGCTGCCCAATTCCCTCCCCACCCTGGCAGGGCAGGAGATCACCTGTAATTATGCACGCATGTTTATTTCCACTTCTGAAGGTAAGCAGGTATGGATTGCTCTCACAAAATAGTTGTCACCCAGGGAATAGAAGTGGAGCTGCATTTTGCTCCTGGTTGGGTACACCTCATTAGGCCCACAGCCCTTGGCTCAGCTCCTGCCAGGGAAATTGGAAGTGACAATGGTACTGTTTTGCCACATAGCATTGGCAGGAGCAGTGGGATCAGAGGGACACACAAAGGGAGTGAATCAAAAATATTACAGAGATATCATGAGATTACTAAATAAGTAATACCTTCAGAAGGGTGTGTCTTAATTTTATTAAGAGCCGTTAAGGACAACCACCTATCTTAAATAACAGATGTATGACCATGTAATTATGAAGTGCCAGTTAAAAGAATTAGCAGCAGACCACAGAAACTTCCAGTATCAGTGGTAAGCAGAGTTAAATGGAAGAGACAAACTGATCTTCCATTAATTTTCTTCTGTGCATCCACCAGAAAGACCTGCATGTGTGAACTTGTTTTTAATGTTGTAAATAAACTCCAGTGAGCTATTCACTGGTGTGTGAAGGGGTCATCCTGGCTGGATGCCACATGCCCACTAAAGCTGGTCTATCACTCCTCTCCTCAGCTGGGCAGAGGACAGAAAATACAAATTTTAGGCTCATGGGTTGAAAGGAGGGCAGGCAGAGAGACCACTAAGAAGTTACTAAGAAGTTACTGTCGAAGGCAAAGGAGATATGAGTAGGGGGAAATTTATTACCAACCAAATCAGAGAAGGGTAACGAAAAATAAAACTGAATTTTAAAACACTTTCCTCCCACTCCTCTCTTCTTCCAGGTCTTAATTTTACTCACGATTTTTTCTGCCTCCTCCTCCTGCAGCTGCCCAGGGGAACAGGGAATGTCAGTTCATCACATATTTTCTCTGATGCTCCTTCCTCCTCAGGGAGAGGACTCTTCACACTCTTCCTGTGTGATACCATCCATTGGAGACAGTGCTCCACAAACTTATCCAAACCTCAGTGCTTCCCACAGGCTACAGTTCTTCATGAACTACCCCAGAATGGGTCCCTTCCACATGGTTCAGTCATTGGGAACAAGTTCTTGAGTGTGGGTCCCTTATGGGCTCACAAGTTCTGTCAGCAAACCTGATCCAGTGTGGGCTCCTCTTCCATGGGTCCTGCTCCAGTGTGGGCTTCCCACAGGGTCTGGCTGCAATTGCTCAGTTTTCCCCTGCCCTCTAAAATCTGTTATCCCAGAGGTGCTACTGCTGATGCTGCTGGGCTTGGCCTTGGCCAGTGGTGATTCCATCTTGGAGCTGGCAGGCTTGGCTCTGTTAGAGATGGGAGGATCTTATGGATCTTCTCACAGAAGCTGCCCATGAAGTCCCCCCCTGACAAAACCTTGTCGCAGAACCCAGTATATGGAGACCTCAGCCAGGCTCATAAGTCCTATTGGATAGAATTTATTGTCAAACCAAAGAAGGGGGTTATATTTAGCTTACAGTCACAGAACACCTGTGAACCTGCTGCTAAAATTGTCAGAGATGATACAGCAAGCTAGGCTGACATTTTTCTAATCCAGTGTGATGCCTGCTGTATTCTGTAAGCAATCTCATTTGACCTCTCACTTGTACCACTTAACATATGATCTTGGGGTCATTTGGAAATGAAAGGATCACAACAAGCAAATTGTTCACTTCTTCCCTAAAATATGGGAAATTTTCTGAAAAATTTTGTAGATTGGTTTAGAAGTAAAGTGGTCAAGTGTGAACAGAATCCAGGAATATTTTGGTCATCTTTTCAGGATTATTCAAAGAATTTGTCTGAAATTTGGCAACAGCATTTTCCCCAAACTTCATCAAGTAATACAGTTAACTAAGTTGTGTTCCAGTAAAGTGCAGGGAAACCTGTGCAGTACCACTACTAGATCCCATTCAGAAGTAAGATAGAAGATTAGGCCTATCAAAAAGACTAGAAAATCTGAATATGGTAGTTAAAAGATTTGCCTGCACAAATTGTAACGAGTTTAATTATATTATTAATTAATTATATAATTATGTACAGAGTTGTTCAATTAATGTATGGACCAATTAAAACATATGCTAAACATGAAATTTCTATTAAGTTTTGCTGCATAATCAAACCACACAGCACAGCACACTGCCAAAACTATCATGTGGCCGATATAGTCTTAAGGGACATAAAAAATTAGAGCTTTTGGAAGTACAGCATTTCTTTATGTCAAAGATGATGGCATTGAAACAAATAAGATTGATTAGTCATATGGTTGTCTTTATTAGTACTTCATAGGAAATAGATTTCTTGTTCTATGAAAATTTAATACTGAAAATAGCATTCATTTCCAACTGGAATACAAAGAAAACCATTCTTCAATTTATTTTGCATTGTTGAGTTGTATTTTTTCATTTCATAATGGAAGAAAACACCCGTTTTAATGGAAAATTAAGCCTTTTATTTCTGAAAAGGAGCTGAAATGTCCTTTCATGACAGCTTTGCTGTATTTTCCTGAAATATTATGCAAAAAAAATATGCCTCATGAGGAATAACCTACTCATATAAATATTTTTTCTTTTATTAATTAGTAATTTCTGACTAGAAATGGCAAAAAATACCCTCTTTTAGTCCTAGACAATATAACACATACAGGTCTGGGATAATTCCATTGGTTTTAATTGATTCTAATTTTTATTATTGTAAAAAAATTCAATATCATGTGTCAAAATTTGTTTGATACTGTTAAATCCTTACAGTTTCCTGATATAACAGTGTTAAACTCTGTGATGAAGGTCTATTTTTGCACAGGATCTGGAAAGAGAAGGCATTTTTCCTTCTTCTTATGACATATTCAGAACCTGTAGTCACTGCCATTACTATAGTGTTTCTCTTCCTTTTTATTTGCTTTCATTCCAACCTTGCTTCAGTCTCTTGCATGGCTCTGTGTTCACTGTTTGCCGTTCTTTGCTCCCAAGCATTATAAAGGCAAGGAGAGCTTTCATTCTAAAAGAGTTGAACTGTAGGTGCAAGTAACATGGAAAAGTGCGCACTACTCTCTGTTTGGTTTAGGGAGGCAGGTACAGGGCTTGACTTCACTTGGAACTGTTTCTTATTTAGTTTCTTGAAGCTGGAGACTGGCATCTTTGTTCCATTGTTCCCTTATGTTTTCCAGTGTGCTTCATTCACAAGGAAAAGTGGGCATTTGTAAGGCAGAACCAGCAGCTGTTTGGAAAAGAAAGAAGTAAATATTTGCTCTGCCAAAGGGCCACTATATAGGTGGAAAAAGCATAAGTAAGCACAATTAGTGCCTCACAAACCCACAGGGCTACACAGCCATGCTGGGTCATGACCATTGGGTTCAGGACAGCCTCTCAGGGAGCAGTATGTGTGCAGAAAGTAAGCAAAATAATAAGAACTGGATAAAAAGTACAGGCTCCTGAAATACTAATGACAGGCTTACCCCGCAGCTCTTTTTTGTTTGTTTTGTTGCTCCCATGGCAAGACAACCACCTAGGAAAGTCAAGAATGAAATGGATTTTTTCTTTGGAGCTGTGATGTAAATGGTGCTTAAGGACATTTTGCCTCAGATTTGTCCATTCCTCTTATGCACCCTCCATCTCTGTAAAACAATTATGAATCCAGTGCTATTTGTACTGACTTCTTCACCTACCTGTGCCTTTTCTTGTCTTCAGAGAATCCTGCATGCAGTCTTTGGTACCTGTCCTACTTTTTTTTTTTTTTTTACTTTGTGCTGGGGCTATCAAAAAAAAAAAAGACTGCCTGCAAAAGTGTCATTTCTCATTTAGGGGTGCTGTTTATTTTATCTGGCTGTAGACTCTCTCCTTGTTCACTGCCTTTCCCTAGCAAGTGAGAAAGGTAACCCCTTCCTCGGAGCCATATTTCACATGGGATAAATCTATCTCACACAAGCAGCAGGAAGGGATTTGTCTGTGCTGTGTGTCTAATCCAGTCTAATTCAGAGCAGATGGCTCAGGGAGCTGTGCATGTGGCCACCTGCAGCACCAGCCCAGCTGTCCCTATGCCAGCCTGGCAATCCCCACCCACCCGTGCCACCTGAGGGGCAGGAGGCTCCCGTGCTGTGTCCCCCTGCAGGAGTCCTCAGAATCTTTTCACATGCCTGCCTTACTTCATTATTTGTAATCTTCTGGAAGCAGGTAGTTAACCTTAAACCTCATTCTGTCCCTCAAAATCCAGTGAGCTGGAGGTGTGGAGGAGGGCTGCTATCCTGTTAGCGGCTTAGCGTGCCGGGCTGGGGCCCCCAGGGACACAGGGAGCTGCAGGTGTAGTGTGTGATGCTCAACTGAGACACCTCCAGCTGGCAGTGAGAACTTAACTTGCTGTTTTCCTCTTGAAGAATTGGGTTAGACAAACCCTAGGTTTGTAGCTGACAGTGGGTGTCCCTAGTAGGGCCTGAGAAGGGCTGACTTCTCTAGTGGGTCCCATGGAATCTCCAGCTTAAGTGTCCTATAGCAGGCTGTCAACTCTTCCAGGTGTTGTAAAAGGCAAAGTCAACAGGATTTATTCTGAAGTGAGAAAGGATGTGGTTTCCTTCTGACCCAGTCATACACACAGGACGGAAGGCCTTAAGTTTTCAAAAAATCATGAGCAAGGCTCATCACAATCCAATCACAAGATATTATGGTGTTAAAATACAAAAAAATGGCATTTGAATTACATTCTGATCTTTAAATTTAGTCAAGAGGTTTTTTTCCATAGTCTGGAGGGCTAAAAACTTTTTTTTTTTTAATGGAAGCTGACAATCTGTCAAAATAATTTAAGTATAGGACCTTTATGAAAGATACCAAATATAGCAGTGTCACGATAAAAATCACTGACTTTGGATCCATACTTTGCCTTGAAGCACACAGAGTGACAGACCTCAGAATTTTCATGCCAGCAAAAGCAGTTGCAGATCCCATTATTATTTACCTAAATGAAACATAGAGCTCTTTTACCAAAATGTTTTCAGCCAGAAATCAGCCTAATTAGTGGATTCAGACTGGATATTTATTCTGTCCCCATCAATCCAGGATCTGAATGTCTCATAAAATTAAAATAAACTAAAAATTTCAAGGTCACTGTCTGCACTAATTGAAGTAGACTCTTTTTTCTATGAAAAACGATTTGCTTTTTTTTGTTTAATGTGTGATTCTGCACTTGATTTTGAACGTAGTCTGTTAATGCTACAAGTTTATGGAGTGATTGTGTTCAAAAGAGATAAGATTTGAATCTGAAATCAGGGTAGTTTGTGGTTTTGGTCATTAATCACTGTAAGGTCAGCTATTAAAAAAAAAAATTGGTATTTAATATGTAAATCCTTCCTGCTTGTATCTGCTTAAAAGGACAAGTACTACATGGGCAGTATATAGGCATGAGCATATACACATTCCCCACACAGCAGGCAGAAAGAAGAGCAGAATATTACATTAAAAAATGTATTTGACAAAAGGATAAACTCAGTAATTAAATATTCAAATTCCAATGCACCAGGTAGGGATAAGCTTAGAAACCCGGCACCAAAGTAATACGTTTATTCCTACTGAGTTTAATTTTACTCTTCTGCTCCACAGTGGGGAAGGGAAGAAAAACATGGGAAGATCATGTAAACCAATCCTGCACCCATAAGAAGATAAGTTTGCTTACCCTGCCTCATCTTGCTGTATTCTCATTTCCCTGATTCACACAGGTCTTGCAGTAAAATTCTAATCCTAATTCTTGATGCTTTTTATGTGTCCAGTTATCACAGAAGTGAAGAAAGAAACCATACCTAAAGGGGCAGTGTCTGAAGTTCTTCTCCTTTGAAAAGAGCGGGAAATTAAGTGAAGTGAGTAGAGTCCCTGATTTTCAGTAAGGAATTAATATCATGATCAGCACTAGAGGCAGACAGCTGCTTGTACAGTGTCTTTGCATCCAGTCTCTCTATTTGGAACCCTCCCTTTCTATAAGCTTGGCCATTTTACTTTTCTTTTTGGTGAGAAAAATGAAAATTCCGTGTCTGTCTCTGAATTCTGACAGCATTATTAGATAGATGTGTGCATGGATGTAGATATGTACAAGCTTCTCTGGACAACCTGTTTCTGCGTCTTTAATTCACAGTAAAGAATTTTTCAGGAGTGTTTTGAGCTTTTTTTCCAAATTGCCTGTATATTTTCACAGACTTATTGAAAGACAGGAATCAAAACCCTGCATGTACTTTTTTGTTTCACAACAAACCTACAAAAAGCCTATCCTAAAAGGAAAGGAATGGTTTGAAATCTCTCCTGGAAGGAATAGAATAGTTGCACTGTCAGTACCTGGATCAATGCAGACCTATGTGGTGTCTGAGCCTTCAGTTTCAGGCAGAGAATATACAGTCATATAAACATATCTACCAGAGATAAGATACACAATAAATTGAAGCAGAAAATTTGTATGTGTGTGAAAGCAAAGGGAAGAGAGATCAATGGAGAGGCAAGGACATGCTTCATTTCTGTCAGTTCTTACTGTAAATTTGAGGAAATCAACTGTTGCCACCCATGATCAGAGAACTATGTGTAAATTCAGTTTTCAGACAGCTTCAGAACTGTGTGATGGTGAGACAGGAATGGAGACAATTGCTTTGTGTACTTTCAGGGCCTGAGATTTATACAGTCAGTCAGCCATTGACTGATGCCTGAAAGAAAGTCATATATGAAAACTATTGAAGAAACGTATTTTCATAGAAGTCAAAAATCTGGTGCCATGTGGGGGACTTCAAAAAACAGAGCCCTGTTTTTTGCCTGCTTCTTATCCCACATACATGGAGAAATTTCCACATGCTCTCCAAGGTTTTCTGCAAGACCAGCACTGCAGGTCATTGGTACCCTGCTATTCTGGTGACAGAATTCAGAATTCAGCAGAATTTTAAAAATTGTAGATTATCTCCTGCAAATCTGGGTGACTTCTTCCTTCTGAGACAAGCAGAAGGTCCAAACAAAATGTGTGGGATATGAGTTCACTCAAAAAGGTCTCATTGGAGTAGTATTTCTCTAAGTGCTGTAGGATGTATGCACCTTAAGATAGGTCAAAATTTAGTGACCAGGACACCAGGTCAATACATCTACTGATTTGGTTTTTTGTTTGCTTACTGGAGCAAATGAACATTTGCTGTAGGTCAGCAATTTTATTTGTGCACCCCAGGCCAGATTCTTTAATTTGAATAAATTGAAAGAATTATTCAATTTGAATAATTGAAATTCAGATTATACCCATATATACAAACTGAGAAGTGTCCCCAGTTCCTCTAGCATTTCTTCCCAGTATTTTAAACGAACTATGCCTTTGAGGGAGAGGGCAATACAGCCAGAAAAAAAGTGTGAGTGATGTAAAACTTGAATACAGACTAATTTAGATGTTTTTATAAAGTCTTGCAGACTTCTCTCCACAAACCATTAAGTCCTAATTGCCACACTAATGTTATTTTATATTGTAAGTGCAGGTCCTGAGTCCTGATATTATGGCACCCAGTGGAATTAAAGCAGGCACTTAGCTTTACCACCTTCTCTGCTGTAACCTTTTCAATCTGTGATTATTATTCTGTCGATGCACACTTGTTCATTATTACTTAAAGGTGTCGTCCCTTCCTCCAGGAAGACATGGTGCTGTGTAAATTAGGGCCATAACTAACCTGGCTCAGTGCTGAAGCAAGCGCCTTTCTTCTGACAAGACATGAATTAAGGGCTCCTTTCCCCCCAGTGGAAGGAGCCTCTCTCCTTCATTCCTAATAAGGGCAATGCTGAGGTGGTTTAAAAGGCTCTTTTCTGTTAGAGGGGTTTGATCTGTGATAATCTCCTATAATCTGGGTACTAGGAGCAAACTGAGTATTAGGTCTGGATCGCAAATCCACTCTCAGCCTTTTAAAAAATAATTTATTTATTTCAAAACTCATTTGAATACATTACCTTCCTTTTCCCTTCCATAAAGGACATTAAGGAAATGCCTTTCAAATTTGATTAACTAATATTAGTTAATCCCGCTTCTGGTAATTGCATTTCTCCTTCAGGAATTTCACAACCCTTTTAGAAATTGTACAGTCTTGGGTTGCAAACTACACGCTATAACCTCACATCAGCTTCTCAGCTCATTTTCTTGCTCTGAATATAGGTGCAGCACAGTTCAGGAAACGTTATAATTTCCATTTTAACTCACTGTTAAAGCTCTTAGAGTTACATTTTCTAGATAAATCATCCAATGAATTTTGTTTTGTTTCTGTTGTGTTTTCATAGCAAATCTTAGTCTCATTTTCAGATATTTTTGCAAAAGGAGGTTTTATTCTAGGATTTGTGATTATATTGCTAATTTCAGCTGTTACATTCCCTATACAGCTATTTGTGGTAAAACCAATGTTATTACTTCTAGCCCCTTGCTGTACCAGAACAATTTTGTCTATGGCCAAGTGATGAAGAGGGCAAGACAAACAGCAAATAATGAGTGGAGAATACTTGTACTCATGTGGAAGTACTGTACCCTAATACAGGCAGTGGTAGAAACACCATTCCTCCTGCAGTCATGTGCAGGAAAAGTAACTGACAAAGATATTTAAGAGTTGAAGACAACATGTAGTGAGCAAACCACACCAATACCACACACATTTGGAGTCTGTCTGGGTTGTCACCAATGGAGGTAGTAAAGAGAGCATCATTCCTTCGTCAGCTGCATTGTATCAGGTGAAAAATAACAAGGGAAAAAACACCCAAGGGAAATTATTATCACTGTGGGAAAATATCCCCCTGCTCTTTTGGGAAAGACTGCTGACACATAAGAATTTAGATCTACCTCTGTTCAGAATATTTGGGGTTCAAGTTTTGAGCAGAAAGCATATGTGTATATTTCTGTCAATAGTTACATCATATTTAGCTCTTCTTTTCCTACTCTGGTTTAAATGTAAGGGTATAAATTCTTGAATGACTGGATATTTATTTTGGTGGATTTTGAAAAACATATGGTATCTGTATGGGATTTCATTCTGAACAACAGCGTTGCCCATCTATATATACCACAAATAATATGGGTAATGGGAACATGCCTCACTGCATTCTACATTTATGGGAATGAAGTTATATAACTACATAAAATAAATATTTACAGCAATTAGCTTACTAAACATATAGAGCAGACACTCAAAAATATTCGGGAGAGGATAAGGCACTTGAAGGGTAGGAGATCCTCTCTTCACTAAAATGAAATCCAGGTCACCTGTCCTGGAGATTAATTCCGAAGCTGCTCACCTGGTATCATCCATATTAATGCCAGATGCAATTTAAACAGTGTGACATTAATAGCAAATATAAAATATCTGACATAGTAATATATTTTAGCTCTTTGAAGACTGGCTCACCAGTTTGATATTCTTAATGTCTATGCTTTGCATCCTGCTGGAATCATGATAAACCTAGGGGCTCTGTTTAGTCTGTATTTATGGTCAGTTGTTTGCTCTATGATTTATTCTGGAGAAATCTCACTGAAATGGCCACCCCCAAATTATTACTTAGGAGTGAAAATACAGCAAGGTCCCCAGAACTGATCTGAGTTCATGAACCCATTGAGAGAACACTAAAAGATGATAGCACATCTCCAGAAATTTGAGTCCTCAGTTTGTGGCTGATGAAGAATCTCAGTACATTTGGTTGGCTTGTTACAGTGAATAATTCAAACAACTGTAATTGTAATCATCAATTACAATTACAGTTGTAATTGTAAGTCAGTGCAGTCAGCAGCAAAGTTGCAGCAGAGTAACTGAGAATGTAGCATGGCCAGAAATCACATCAGCCATGTTCATTCCCCTGTCGTGTGCAGCTACTTCATGGCACTGACTGGGCTGGTGTGTACAGCAGATGAAAAACAGCCTCTTGGATGAAATCAAATGATAAATCAGTAAAGAAAGGAAACAGAGAAGGAATGAAATCTCATTGGGGGATGGGAAAGGGGGCTGGAGGGCTATGAGAGAAGGTGATGAGTCCTGGAAGGCCAAGCTAGAGATGTAAGTTCCTTCCATTTCAAATAAACTCAAATTCTTACAGGCTGATCTAAATGGTAGAAGTGGGGTTCCCCTTCTGGACTGGTTCTGCAGGGTTCTGTAACCTAAATTCCCCAAGGAGGGAAATGTTCCTGAATCTTATCCAGATGTGCTCAGTGGTCTTTGTAAGGGAAATACAACCTGGGTGGCTTCATCTCTCAGATTTTGGTGGCCTAGACCAGCAGTGATGCTCTGATTTGGGCACCCAGCAGGTACAGGGAACTGCAGCCCAGAAGTTGCAGCCAAACATGTATTGCTCTCATCTGCATTCATGACTTCTAACCAGTGCTACCCATTAGTCAACACTCAGAGTTTCACAGGCAGCTACATTTCAATCATTTGGGTCTGTGCAGTCATTTTGGATGTGCTTGTGTAGCAGCCCAACCATACAGCAAGCTGAGGCTCTCTGGCAGCTGTTAAAAGCATTTGTACTAATGGCCTCAGGCCTGTTTGCATTTTCATGCACCTGCTGAGCTTGGAATTGGCCTCACAACCTGATTTTAAAGGTCCACAATCCCGCTGGGGTTTCTTCAGCAGAAAGCCATAATTTATGGCCTTCTATTAAACAAGAAAAAAAAAAAAAGACATTATCTCCTACTGGCCCAAAATTCAGGAACACCAGTTTCTTAGGATCAAATTGGTGCTATATTGAGTGTTTCATATCTGATTTCCAGATATTATTACACAACCTGGTAGCATGCAATGATCTCTTAGAAAATGAATCTTTTTTTCTACAGAGGTTTTTTATTATATGCAAATTCAGGGGTATATTTGAAAACAAGAACAAATATCTGGTCTTTTTTTCTCAAATCTAGGTAAGGAAGTCACTGTTTGGGGTGCTGGAGTTTTGTTTGTTTGATTGTTTTTCAGTTTTTTTGCATTATGGCCCAAAATTTCATATTTTATGAAGTTGTTTATGAAGTGTTTTAATGTTGTTGCTGTTTCTGTTGCCAAGAACTTTGGTCTGCATTTAGTGACTGTGAAGCACACAGAAGGTGCACTGTATCCTTCTTGTAAAAGAGTAATATTCTCGTCATCTCTGCAAATACTCACCTGTCCAATTCCAAGTCCCTCAGGCAACCCAGTTGCAGATGATAAGAACTATCTTGTTTTAAAGTCAAGCTTGAGAGACTCAAAGGCAGGAAATCCAAAAGAAGAGGGAACATTCCTCTTTTTTTCTTTTCATCTGGAAAACTATTCCAGAGTTTTTTTCTTTCTTGTCCTAGTTTTAATTCTGCTGTGCTTTATTTTTTAGGGTGTGAATTTTGGAAGTAATTCTTTGCTTCTTTATGGAGAAGGGGACAGGGGGAAGCCCATCAGGCTTTGGGACAGAGTTCTCTGAAGTTTGCTTAAAGGTACTTTCTCTGAAATAACTAGTGTCATATCACAGGATACCAGGATAGAATGATTTATTAGGCATGGAATAGCTGGATCTACCATGTTCCTACATCTCCATGCCTCATGTCTCAGCTGTGACCTGTGCAGTGATCCTCTTTGGATTCTGCTTCAGCAGTCTTTGTGCATGGCTGTTCCACGAGTGATAGCATGCAACTAACTCCCTGCTGCAGCAACACTTGGATCTCATCCGTCTGATGAGCACCATTTTTCTGTCTATGGCACATCACATTTATGAGCCTAATTATTTGAAGTTTCCCTTCTCTGACTCATGCTCAAAAGAAGGAAGATTAGCACATCCACTCTTTGGATTTTACTTTAAGTCTCATCAAGACTCAGGGAATAAAGATGGCATTTCATCATGCCTGTGCCTTCTCAGATCGTGCATTTCATGCCTGTGAACCAACAGCACTGTCAAAGAGGAGCAGCTTCCCTGAAACAACAGTCTTTTCTTCCTGTTCAGACACCTGTCTTGTGATTTGACACATAAATGGTATAGGTGGTATTTAACAGCCCAGCATTAAACTAGTCTGCATTATTCATTGAAGAGAAGAGGATAGGAGTATTGATACTTTTAAAATAGATTAGTCCCACAGAAGAAACTTAAAACGTGTCATCTAAGCTATCCATTCAATTTCTCATTGCATGAAAAATATTATGGGCCAACTTTTGCCATAAGTTGATGCCCACCTCTGTAAATGTACAGGTAATCAATGGAGCATTTTCCTCTCCTATTTTCAAACTAAGATTTGTGGATTTAAAAGTTATTTTCTTCTTGTACAAGCCATTGATTTTCAGTGTTTCTCTTGCCTTGTGTCTGGGTGCCTCATGTGACTGAGTATAACATGTGATGCTGCCCTCTCCCAAGAAGCAAGGTCCTTGGGAGCTTGCACAATGTCCTCAGTGAATGCAGAACAGTAACTCCCCGTGGCTGCAGATCACAAGTCCTCATTGACAGGAGACTTATCTGCATCATGTGGTGAGAGCATCAGCTGAATAAATGCCCTAACAGAGGAGCTGAGACTTCACTGTTGTCATAGGAAATGAATGAACCCTTTCACCACCAATTAACTTTATTTGAAGTGCTGATGTCTCCCAGCTGGGATGAGATGCAGCTTATCAAATAATCTGCTTCTTATAAAGAAGAGGTTTCTGGTCTCTCTCTCCCTTTCTTCCACTAGTATTTAATGAAAAATGTAAATGTTCATTTATCGCCAAGCTAGGAAACCTGTACATCATAAACCATGCAGATAAAGAGTGCAACGTGTACACATGTGCATGGGGATGTATATGCTTGAATACAAATGCCTGCACTTGCTGATATATCTGTATCTGGATGTGTATTTATATCTGTGACATTTGCCATCTGTTGGAAGTGTAATACCGGGAATAAGCATCTGGCACTGTTTCATGTAGTAGGGCCTTCTGACAGCTGATGCTAAGGAATGCTGTACCTCTGGGGATTAAGGAGTGGTTAATTAGGACAAGGAAAACATACTGCAGAACATAAAATTCCTATACTGAAAGCAAGAGTTTCAAGGCATTCTGATTTGGTTTTCATCTGGCCCACAGCCTAAAACCAACCCTAATTTAATGTTTTCAGTGGGATCTCATAATCATGTTTCGGGGAATTTAAAGGTGAAATACGCAAGATATTAATAAAGGTTCTTGATAATTCCACATGCAGAACTGTCCACTTACAAACACTGAACACAGAGTCACTGAGAAAATGTTCCAGAGAAATGGGCTGCAAGGGGTAGAAGGGGGTACTGTGAACACCATATGGTGTACTGTGGGTTACCCACGGGCTAATGGGTGCAAAACATTGCAAGCAGATGTGACATTCAAGCTGTTCAAAGACTAAAATATTTTCTTAGCTATCAGGTACAATTATTCATTGCTCTCTGGGTAAGAATGCTTAAATTTGCTGTATTAAAGTTGCTGCATTTGTTGCACTCATTCAGAAACCTCCAAGGACTGTGTTTTGTTATGTGTCTTTGCAACAGTTTGCTGGGTGAAGAGTGAGAAATTAAACAAGCAGGCATTTGGAATATTATTTTCTTCTCTTGCCAGAGCAGATCAGTCCCATGATTTGAAATATAAACAAGGTTAGCAAAGTAAAATCTGCCACCTTTTCAATCTCACATCATGTTGGGCAGAGAGACATCTCATTTCTTTGTTATGCATTGCTTCACAAGTGAATTAATCCCAATTATAACCAAGTAAAGAGGGTAGTTTGGAGACATATCATATGGGTTATCTTCCTCAAAAAAAAGTGGGCAAGTTTGCTGTTCTCTACAGCTGGCAAACTCAGAAAGAACATTTGAAACCAGAAATATATTCCAGTTCATGTAATCTGTAAGGATATAAATGTAAGGAAATAGTCTGGTCTGCTTTGCTATGCATATGTACATACACAGGCATACACACACTTTTATTTTCATTTCATACAACCATTTGGTTCTTAGCAGACAACAAATGAAATCCACATAATCACTACTTTCAGAAATTTTCATTTTGTCATCTTGCTTAATATTGTCCAGGATGATAGGATGATGTTTTGGGGATTTGTGTTGGATTTTTAGCAGGCCTAACTGTGTAATTTAAGAGTAGAATCATATCTTATTCTTTCAAGCCAATGACATACATTTTTAGGAAAAAAGCTAGTTCCACTGTTATAAAACACCTCAAAAAATGAACTTACAGGAGTTTCATATGCATATGCAGATGTCTTTAATTATTCCCATAGACCTCACTTTAAACTCTTTAGCCCCCCTAATATCTCAGACTTCTCTCTTCTGAAGGCTCCTGTTGATCTCTGTTGCTTTCCTTACTATCTGCACTACCTGGCCTTTGCCCCTAAAACATGGTTAGTGCAGCTGCACATCAGACCATCCCATATTTACTTGAGAGACACCATATAAACATCTCAGTGTAGAAGTTCTCTCTTCGTCTCTCTTCTGAGATAAGAGGGCTAGGCCATCAAAGCTATCTCAGCTCCTCAGTGATGAGTGAAAATATTTATTGCACCAAGTGGGTGGGCATCTATGAATCATTTCAGGAAACACGGATGTGCAGTTGTGCTCAGAAGTGATGCAAAAAAGAATCCCTACTACGGTATTATGGCAGTACAACAGAAGAATAATCCAACCCAGAGGTGCTGAGTGAGGTACACACAGGAAAACAGAGCCAAGGTAGAGATTGGTCAGATTGTGTGTGGACGACCCTGGGGCCTTAATTGCACCTTAGCAATTAGGGCATGGATTCAGAATGCAGCCCAAACTACAGAGCTGTCTTCAGCAGCTCTCAGAGGGGTACAGAGGAAGCCACAGGACAATTCCAAAGGCCTGCTTTGTTGATAGTGGCAGTAGGGCAGTGACTGGTAGCACCTGAAGGATGATCACCACCCATAAGCAGCTCCAACCCTCTCTGAGGTCTGGCCACTTGCTGACTCAATGATGTGAGGCTCCCTGCCTCATCTCTGAGTCCCTGAATCCTCTTCCTCCCAAGCACTGTGAGCACAAAAGGGAGTTACCCAGCACCTGTTTAATTTTGCTCAGTATTTGCAAATCAGTTGGTGTGGATTGAACCTCATTCATTAATGCTAAATGAATTAATATTATGATTAACCATAATAAATGCAGCTGCTAGAGTGTGGAATTTATTACCTTGGTTCTTTGGCAACTATCCATTATTTTAAAACGGCATCTGTTGGCTTACTTCTTTTAATTTTATATGAGAATGTGAAAGAGTATTCTTCTTTAAGTATGTGATATATTTTGAAAATTCATGGCTGCATATGTTACTAATATTTAAAATGAACTCAAAGTCTAAATTAAAAACAACCCAGATGTCATGTTCAGAGCGAAGTAGCAACATAATAAAAAAATCCAAGTGTACCACAGTGGAACAAGGAAAAGAAAATTACTAACTCACTACAAGAACTTCTTTAGGAGTTTTCAGTGCAACATAAATGCAACATGTCATTAACGGCTAATATGAACTGCCATCTGGACAGTTGGATTATGTAGATTCTGGCACTGGAGGTGTCATTCATCTCAGAAAGTGTGAGAAAAACAGAGAGTTTGAAAAATGTTCCGAATAGAGTTTGACTGGATCTCTCTTGAATCTATTAATGCTGTTGGTGAGAAAGAGTCTGAGCAAAAACCTACAGAAAGTTGGGTCCTAAGTCTAAAAATGCTAGCTCTTCGGTCTGCAGATTTTAGATCAGAGTTTAGAGTACTCTAGTAATATAGACTTGTACAAATGTAACAACAGAAAAAGAGGTGAAATGCCTTTTACAAAATCTTTTTCATGCATTCCACAAAGGTATGTATTTCTTGATTCCTGCTTTATACCTAAAATTCTGAAGTCCAAGACAGTTTGTGGTAAAGAAAAAGCAAATGTCTAAATTTTAAAGATAATTAAAAAATAATTACTTCTTAGGTTTCAAAGCAGACCACAGAATAACAAATAAATGAAAAGCAGGGGCTTTTTTTTTTTTTTTCCAAGGATGTTTTTTACTGTACATTTTGTAGCAAAAGAAAAAAAAAAAGAGAAAGAAAATAAAGGAAAAAAATATTCTGATCACAGGGATGTTGTTATCTAAAACTCCAAGTAGGAAACATGACGAATACAAGATCAAGTACACAGCCATGTCACAATATATCTCTGAACTTTTTAAAAAAAATATACATAGAGTTTTTTCATGTATTATTTTCTCTGTGCCTTGCATACTTTCTCCACCTCTTTTACAAAATCATAGTAACAATGTGCAATTTCAGAATGGTTCCCAACAGCTGATCAAACAAATAAATAAATAAATGACAGGACAGTTGCAGTAGCCAGCAGAATGCTAGAAATCACAGTAAAATTGGTAAAGAAAATAAATTCTGCTGGATGGGCCATGTGTATTTCTACAACCACAGCAATGCTCACCAAAAACCAGTTTGAGGCTCTGTTTACAAACCCTGAAGAGCTCCTGTTACAAGTGTCTTCCTGAGGATGAGAGACAGGGGAGTAGGAGTGCACCAGACTGGGGAAGGGCTTTATGTAATGCAGGGGAGACATGGCTCACCCCCTCCTCAGTGATACTCAAATTTTACTCAGCTTCTGTGGCTAATTTGGAACATAACCAATCACCCGAAATACACAAAAACTTAATTTTCCTGATGTTACTGATACAGTAAAGACATGTCATGGTGACCGTACAGAACAAGGAGCTTTTGTCACAGTAGGGTGCAAGTCTCTCCTTTTAGTGGAGTGAGAGCATGACCCCTACCAGAAGCCACTGCTATCCACAACGTGGAGAGCTCCCAGGAGCTACTTTTGTTTTCCTTTTCTTTATCCTTTATTAGGGTATCCTGATAACTATTTTCCTCATCTTTTATAGCAACATCCCTACAGATATCAATATCTGCTGCAATCTGCCTTGAGCATTGACAAGAAGAGATTATGAAGGAGATGGAAAAAAGAGGATGATTTTTTTTAATTTATCCCTAGATTTAATTTTTCCTAGGACAAAAAGGGATGGTATTAGAAGTGAGTTATACAGTACATCAGATATTTGACCTTTGTACATATCCTCCTTTATGGGGAGGATCTGGGGAATTTGATGAGGCTGAAAACAAAACCAAAATATGCATGGAAACATACCTTGTCTTGCGGGAAAAAAGCAACTCAAAAGCAGTAACAAATCAAAACAGAAGAGAAATAATTAAATACCAAACAAAAGTCCATTCAACAACAATTATTGTTTGCCCAGATGTCACAGTTTCACAGTTAAGACCATGAGATTATGCTAAACAATTTACTCTGATCTTCCCCTGTGGGTGCCCTGCCTGCACTTTTGAGAAAATTCCTTGGAATGACAACCAGATATATCCTAGCACCAGTCATATCCACAGAAGTGTATTTCTGTGGTTAAGGAAAAAAAAAAAAAAAAGAGGTGCTATTATAAAAACCACCAAAAACAAAACCAAAGAAAGAAAGTAAAAAGAAACCCTGAAAAATTAAATTTCTGCTGTTAAACCCCTTTTCATCCTCCTTGTTTAATCTTGGGTGAAGGTTCACCAGGAGTCTGAGTAACTTTTGGAAAGCAATGCTAAATACAACTAGCAAATTCCTTGAAACATTCACACATGGTTTAGTAGGGGCCAGACAGGAATGGTACCATATGTGCCTATTCACATTTCATGACCCTCCTTTTCCTTTACTATTCCTGTAACTTGCTTGCCTATCTTTTTGGCCAGTACAACAGGAAATGTTTCCTCCCCTCTCTTTCCAATTGCACGGCCCTGAAGCAAACCACACTTATAGCACATGAGGGGAGAAGAGAAAGGGGGAGACACTGATATTTACACCGTGCTTTCCATCACCCACTCTGAGCTCCCGAAAGTCCCTTTGGCCCCTGTTAGGTCATTGTCATCATACTGCAACAGCATGCCGTTGACCGAGAGGCTCCTCTTTGTCCAAATGTTTGTTATCTTTTTTGGGTAGGTGCAACACTGAGATGTGGCAAAGTCCCCCATGTCAAAAGAATGGCTACGTTTAGTTTTGCCCTCCAGAGGCAACATGAGGAAGCTGCGGAATTTGGACTCTGACTGGCCCAGCAGTGGCTCTTTGTCCGAGTGGCGGGCCACCGTGGAAGTTCTGGAGTCTGTCACTTCCTCCTTTTTCTGACACTTCAGTTCCAGGGAGGCAAAAGCTCCCATTAGCCGGTCAATATTGTGTTTTGACCGGGAAGGAGGCCTCCATTTGCTGGACAATGTGCCCTGTTCACTTTGGAGGCTGTAGTTGTCACAGTCACGGCTATTTGCAGAGCTGGAGGAAGAGGAGATGCTGCTCCGCGCAGACTGGCAGTTAAACTCCATAAGTTCATTTCTCACCACCACTTTGGGATTGACTTGGGGCAAGACTCCGTTCTGAACTGGTTGTGCTCCATTTGTCTGTGAGTAGACGTTGCTGACATTAGACATCTTGCCCTGGGAATTGTTGCAGACCTTATAGCGGACCATGAGAATTACAATGAACACCAACAGGGTCGCCACAATGATGCCTCCAATGATCAGAATCATGGTCCCACCCAGGAACTGGCTGTGCATCGACTGGCACTGAGGGTAGTCTTCTTTGGTGAAGAACTGGGCACATCCCACAATATTGGTGGCAGTAAGGGTTGTGGCCGTGTCATCCCACATTGCCAAGACGCAGAGGTCATAGCCTGTTCCAGAAACAAGGTTGGTTACAACAAAGGCCTTGTTTGTAGCTGGTATCATCCTTGAAAAGAAAAAAAATTAAAAAAAAAGAAAGAAAAAAGAATTGGTTAGTCTTGGAACAAAGGTAAAAGAAAGAATGGAGATTAGAACAACGTGATATTAACTGTTCCGAGTACTGGCAGAGAGGAGCCATAAATTCAGAGCCATAAAATTCAAACAATCATTCCAGCTCCCCAGCTCCTGAGGATTCAACATCTCAACATTCAGTAACATGCAAGTTTTGAGGGCCAGCTCTCAACTGTGCAATAAAGGGAATAAGAAAAAGCAGACAAAACTAAACTGGGGATTCTTTTTCTCCTCACTTGCATCTGTCATAATCTGAAATATATTCAAACTTGAACAAATAACTCAGAATAAAATCATACAAAAAGCAGTTCTTTCTCAGTATGCAAATGACCCTTGTGCTTGCTGAGACTCAGCGTGGCAGTTGTCACATCCCTTCACAGGTGCCTGAATATTTTCTGTCTCACATCGGCAGGTTACTTACCTTGTGAAGGCAAAGGTCTACACTCAGTTTTCTCATTGACTGAGAATGAAAGGCAGGCAACCATTTCTCTCTTTTTCTCCACTCTCCCACTTACTTTCCTCATCCTCCTACTCCCCACTGTGGGAAATATCTCCTAAAAATGCAGCTACCATCATCATCTTTGCCAGAAATTTATCACTGCAACCACCTTCCCCTGTGTGAGTGAGAAGGGAACGCTGGCATTGGCAGTATGGGCTGTGGAACTGTGAGGAGAGGTAGGAAGATATAGGTATGGAAATAAGGTTTCTTTAAAATAAAAAAAATTCTACTCATGTATAAATCCATTTCCAAAAACCAAATAGCTGGGCCAAAGCTGTGCTCCAAGTTGGAACATTTATGGAAGTTGTTCTTTGCTGCCACAACACTTAAGCAGTCATTTGAACTCATGCAATATTAGAGCATCACTAGCATTCAAAATTAGCAGATGAAAATGAACGTAGTCTACCCCCATTTCAAACCAGTGAAAATTGTAGCACATTAGTGGAACAGAGTGGGGAATCCCAGATTTAGTGCCTGGTGGGCAGTCAAGAATAACACCAGAGAGATACCCCATGCATGTTTCTCATTACTGCCACATTACAGGCTTGGGTGAGAGAAAAAAGCTGAAATTAAACCAGCCCATTACAACTTATACCTGCAGGTTTTTTGCATCAGCAACAAGGGAGCCCATACAGGCACTCAGAGCACACAGTAAGCTGGTGTGACTGTTTGGGAGGGTAAGGCCTGGGCACAGGACCAAGGCAGACTCCCTGCAGGAGAACCAGGCTTCCTTAGGCTCAAATCATTGCCAGAGCCAGCACAAACTGCAGCTCTGCAGAGCCCCTTCTGTGCAGTGGGAGGGAATAGACCTGCACAGAGAAGCAGCAATGTCAAGGCACTGCCAAGATGGTTTTCTGATCATCTTTGCATTTATGCATTCACCCCACTTACTCAACCCTTCAGTCTGGCCACAGGCAAGGATGTGGCTTCTTTCTAAAAAGCAAACAAGCACAGAAAAAAAAATTCTGTAAGGAAAAGAAATATCAATGAGAGACACTTGGAATATAAACATCATCTGGCAGGTTTACTCAATGTTGTATTTGAAATTCTGGGCACATTTATCATCCTAATGTAGCTGTTTGACACAGATACAGATGAGCTATTCAGAATGAGCCGAGAGGTCATAAAGCAGCCTTCGTGAAACACTCCAGATACTGTTGCTAAAATAGTTTCCAAAAGTTTAAATATTTGGTCTCAAGCTATTTCTAATTGTTCTGCTTTCCCTGTGTCTCTGTGAATAGAACACCTCTGCTCATAGCAAACTGCACTTTCTTGAATTGTTCAAGTATATATGCACAAACCAAGGATGATATATGGAATAACAGAATGCTACTGATCATAAAACATTTGATTTTAAACCCTTAATTAGTTTCACCAAATGCTTCCTATCTCCTCCTGTAGTGCTATACTCCACTTTTCACCACCAATCCCAGACCAAAACTTAAAAAAATTCTGCAGTTGTTAAGTCATTAAGAAGCCATTTCACTGTAAAACCTCATTGCAAACAAGTTGCACTGTTAGCAGAAAGAGTAGTCAGGCCCACAAACTGGGTCTTGTACTTGGGTCATAACCCTTGGAGAAACAGGACTATAACACCACCTGTTAGAGTGGCTCCTTTGGCTTTGCACTGGTGGAACACAGAGACAAGAGATTTCCACAGTCTCCGAGCAAGCAGCAAACACCTTGTTTTACCCACTTTACAGCTTTGCACGTGTCTGGTGGGTGATCTTTGCATGTAGGCTTTCTCACAACCCTTCAGTCTGGCCTCAGGTAAGGATGTGGCTCTTTTAAAAAAGCAAACAAACATATAAAAATAGAAATACAGTTGTTCAGCCTCACACACTTATGCCCAATTTCAGTGAACATTGATAGCCCAAATAATTTACAACTTGCTTTCTTCAAACACATAAGCTTCCAAGGAAGTGAAACTGCCTAGAATATTTCAAGGACTGGCAGGTGGTGAATAGTGGCAAGAAGTGTATAGCCATTCCATTTTTGAATGCACAGAATTGAGGCCATAACTAGTCCTAAAACTTGGACAGGTTAACTGTGTTGAAATGTGTTATAATAAAAACCTCGTCTTAGAAACGAGGATCATTTCTAAATTCAATGAATCCTGGAAGAAACAGAATCATTTCTAAATTCAATGAATTCTGGAAGTAACATCTGTGACAACAGTGGGACTAATACTGTGTTTTAAAAGATTACAGTTGTAGTCCCAACTAAGGAAAAAGCAATCAAGTCTCCATATACATCTAAATAAAGAATTTTGGCTGTTTCTGCAAATAAACCTTAAATACTCTTGTAAAATATTCAAATTATTCTGCTAAAGAACAGCTAAGCACAGGAATAAGCAACAATTTCAGGAGTACTAGGAGTTAAGTAATTAATTTCAGACTTAGTTTTCTATCTTACAGGGAAGGCAATCTTGTTCTCTTAAACTTGCCAGATTTTAAGAGTATTTTGGCATGGCTCCATGCTTTGGTCTACCCTCCCCAAACATGCTGCCAGTCAGATATGATGGATGACATCTCCTAACGCTCCCTACATCTCATATCGATGCAGTCACATTTTCATTCTGGGATGTGATGACTCTTACTTTGATTGTTCCCAGCACAGGTAGCTGCCAGATGCCACTTCAGGCTTTGCTTTGCTGCCTCAGAGGGGGTGTCTCTTCATGGCTGCTCCATACATGCAGTGCCATTAATCACGGACCACTGTGCCCTTAACTCTGGGACTCAACAGCACAGAGCTGCTGTAAACCTGAGAGGGGCCAACAAAACTGGGTCTAGGCAGAGATCTTGCAAGGCTTTGTTCAGCCCACTCATCACCTAAACACAGAAAGTTGGTTTCAGATAGCAATGATCTGGTGCATAAGAGATCAAAAATAGCTTTTTAAAGCTGTTAGCTTTTGGAACTCAGAAGATCCTGGTGTTCACCTGGGAGCCCTCAGCAAACATACTTAACAGCTGTGGTATCTTGAAGCAACAAGCTTGATATTGTCCACCTGCTCTTCAGGGCATGGTGACCTTGCAGAGATGCCTCCCATCACAAAAGAGGAATAAAGATCTAAATTTGATACTAGCTTTTCTTCAGGAAAAAAAAAAAAGTGACAGTTGGCTAAGTGCAGGAGTAGATTAACTAACGAAAGTCTTCCTTACAGATTATAGGTTGTGAAAGGTTTTAATCTATCCAGTTTAAGGAGTCCTGGAGCAGTGAGAACTGGGAAAGCAAACTAACACACAAATATGTCAAAAGGGAAAGTGTAAATTTAGTTCCAGCTAGGTCAAGACACAATTTGAAAGTCTTATGGAAATTTCACTGTCCAGACACAAAAGCCACAATAATTTCTGCCTTTCTCATTTCGTTTATTCTCTTTGGAGTAGGAGAAGCAGGCAAATCTCTACATTCCTGCCAGGATTTTTTTATCTGATTCTTAATCTACCTTCTGAATCCTATCTGAAGGTCGAAATATCCCAAAGAAAAGTATTCATATATTAACAAGGTTCTGACCTCTCTGAAAATCTTGCCTCTATAAGGAATGAAATGAGGATAGGAGTCTTACAACTGACCCTCTTAATTTACAGGAAAAAGCCCTCTTCTCTCACTTTTTGGCACAATAGCTTTAGTTGCTGGAAGAGGAGGAGACTTCTGGCCAGGATTGGGGCATGGCATAAGTGTCAGAAATAGAACAACAGTAGACAGATGCTCCTAGGAGAGTTAATGTGGAATGAAGAGCTATGAAGCCGTGAAGGTTTTCAGGGCTTTTTCAAACAATCCATTCCCTTCAATCCATGGAGACTTCTGTCTCATTTTGTGAAAGCACCAAAATGAGTCCATGAAACACTTTTTAAAAAAAGGGAAGAAGAGTGCTAGAACTCTTATTTGAAGTCAATCTTATTTTGTATCACCACTAAACTGTCCTTGTTATGTCCTTGTGGACACAACATACAGAAAGCAAGTAATTTTGTAATTATTCACTTTGGTGATATTAAGAAAATTAGAAAATAAATTAGTTAGAAATGAAGGGGAGAGAGGTTTGCTGCAGACTTCTGTCATAATCCCAGATGCAAGTGAGCACTGATGCTTGCAGAGAGTGAACTGTGCTAAGAATTTAGGATAACTGAGTTTTATTCTTCCTTTATCAGCTTCACTGATATCAGGCTCCACTTTATCAGTAACTCTCAGTTCCTGAGAAATCATTTTGCTGTACTCTAAGGCTCCTCATTTATAAAATGGGGATAATGCCAGCAATCTCCTTTCAAAAGAGGCCTGTAGTGTATCAAAGGAAATTAGTAGATATTGTGATTACACTGTAATATACAAATGGTTCTTTTCTTCTGTGTAGCACTGGGGATTAGCAGGACTGAACTGCTGGTTAACTCTGTGGTTATGCAAAACAGACAAATTAGACAAAACCCAGATTAGGTTAATTGGCTAGGCAATTCTCTTCCTTTTCTCCATCAAAAGAGGGATATGATACCATCTAGTTTTAGTCTAAAACTGCTTTAATCACAGAACTTGCAGGGACCTGTCAAGGCAATTCCTTTGGGAACGTACTTGCAACTTTCAAGACTCAGTTCTATAATAACTAGACTATGCTGCTTTTCTCATAGTCCTTTTCCCCTTTTCTTTTCTTTTCTTTTCTTTTCTTTTCTTTTCTTTTCTTTTCTCTTTTTCTTTTCTCTTTTCTTTTTCTTTTTATTTATTTTTATTTTTTTCTTTTTTTCTTTTTCTTTTCCCAGGACTATATACTACCTATGCACAATTTTTTTTTATCATCTGGGTCTATATACCACCTGCATACAATTTCTCCTTCTGGAATGAATGCTAGGACTTCAAAATAGAGTCATGCTAATTTATTAAATACTGTACCAGGAAAAGGTGCAAAAAAAGTTTAAATAGCTTAACTCCTTGGGTATTTTGTAGCTGTTGTAGACTATACAACAATTATGGAGCAACTGCTAACCAATGATGTCATTATTTGTTATAATTTGTGGTGAGGAGGGGAAAAGAAAGAGAAAGAGCAGTGCAAGGGTGAAATAGCAATTGCATTGTAAATTTATATCCCAGTTAGTTAGCACACTATCTTTTCTGTATAATAAAGCCTTACTGTGAAAATACCAGTCTCACTGTGCACTGCTGAACTTCCTCTTTGATAAAGTTGCTTTCACTTAAGTGCAAAATATTACTCTCAGAACTAGAAATCAATCCAGAAAAATAAAACACTGGAATCTGAAAAAAAAATCATTTTTCAGGGAAAATTTAATGCCAAAAATCATCCTTTTTTCATTAATAAGTTTGTCCCCTATTTTAAGATATTTTTTTGGTTTCGTTTTTTTTTTTCCTTCAGTCCAGTTTCATATGTTTTTTCTGGAGGACAAAAAAAAAATATTCCAGGTAATGTTGTAAAAGGGTCTGAGAGAGTCCTGCATTTCAGGTAGAGTGTCCCCCTGTAATCTCAGTAGGATAGAATTAGGCTGGTAGAGAAAGGGAAGAGGGAAAATATCAGTGGGGGCATAGTGGAGGAAGATTGACTAAAAATCATGTAAGAATGTGAAGATCTTGGAGCAAAGCCAAGACAATTTTAAAGATAGTGAAGTGAAAAGACCTCAGATGGTGGACAGAGATTAAGAAATCAGGAGAAAAAGGCAGAAAAAGATCAGAGGAAGAGTAGAAGGATCTAAACTGAAGTGAAAATGTCACACATGATGTATTGCCTTGGAGCAAGAGCAGGCAATTGACAAATTTGTGTTGCACACTTAGCATTCTTCTTGGCTGCCAACTTTTGTGATTTGCTTGAAAGTTTTATGGGATATACTGGTTTAATTTTCTTCTGTATTATTTTCCTGGAAAGCTCCAGTTTTTGTAGTGATGGAATGAAAATAGAGTCTAAAACATTATTAAAAATTAAGTAAGCTAACAACAGAGATTAATTTCTGACCCTTTAAATTTCAAAGGAAATCCTTGAATATGTGTCTTCAGATCATCCTAAAGGCCTCAGGAATTAAAAAAAAAAAACAAACTAGGTAAAAAAGTACCAAGTAGGTTTCTGTGTGAGATTGCTCTTCTGGCATCTGATTCAAGATTTTTTAATTTAGAATCTGGGAAAGACAGAGACCTATTGTGACCTGCATCTTGGAAAAATGACAGTTTTATTTCTGGTGTCCTGGGATAAGAGATGTTTGTTAGTATTAGCAACAGGGTATAATTCCTCTGTCAGTCATGTCAACATAGGGAAATGTCAGATAATACCAGGAGGTAGCCAGACATTTTCAGTAAACACTAAATCAACCCAGCATGAATAATTTCTTGCATTTTTATTTTATTAGTTTTGGGGGGTTTTATGATATGCAATCATAATTTTGCCTTCAGACGGAACATTTATTATTAAACACAAATCCCTTTTTGCTTTTCTGAAACTTATCTTCTCATCACTCATTCATCCAGCTGCCCTTCAGAGAATCTGTCTTGTCAAATAAAACACAAAGCACATATAATTTAATTATTATTTCCTAATTTGCATAGGTTCTTTCCTGCTCTTTTGGAAAAGTGGGGTTGGAGGTGAGGAAGAGAAGGCAGAGACAAAAGCAATTGATATGCCTGTCAGAAGATGGTGAGCCATAGAGACACTGATATTAAATATATGCCTTGTGCTATAAGGGAAAGTAAAAAAAAAAACAACCAAAACAACGCAATCTTTAAACAATTGGCTCAGAGAATATAAAAATTTTTGACAGGCTGCTGAATAATGTCCCCTGGGGACACTTTGGAGTAATTTATCAAGTGACAGAGGAAAGTGTAGGCCTCTAGGGGACATTATTTCACAAGGCTGAGGAAGGGGAACCATAGTACAAAGTATTCTGCTCCCCTCCATTGCCATTGCTCTCTTCCTTTTATCATTCTCAACAAAATTCTTGCAAACTATAGTCAGGCTCAATGGTTGAGGCACTTGGATGAAGATCACCAGAAACATCTTCTGATCCTTTGAATCAATGAAGGTGCTCAGTTCAGCTGTTCAGGTGCAAGCTGATACTCTGGGACAATCTCATTTCGGTTCATGTTGTATGACAACACAAAATTAGACTTTCAGGGTCCCTGATCTGTGCTATAACTTCTTTCATGTGGATACAACAGAAGCAGAAATTTACTGCCCTTAGCTTTCAATTTTATCTTTAGAGGGGAAGGAGATACACTCTAGGAAGCCTGGTCAGCACTAAAGATTAATCCAGTCACACCCAAGCTATTCAGCAGCACACAGAACACCTTTCACCTCATTATACTAACTGCCTCAGAAAAAAAATTCCTCACACTAATTCAAATCCAACTAAAACATATTTAAGCTCATTAGCAGGGTAATTGAAAGCCCACACAATATTTCTGTTAGTAAACGTGAAGCTGAAATATTTATGGAAACAATGCAGAGGCACACTAATGAATTCACTCTGTAGCCACACGTAAATGTAGAGCTAGGAAGCTCTCATAATTCACAGCAATGTTTCAAAGAGTCAGACAGAATATTTCAGATTACTCAACAGTATGTAAAGTTAGCAACTGTCAGTGGAAGCAATATATTACAACCACCATGTTTCTAAAGATGGGGAAAGGTAAAAGTTTTCCATGAAAGGGGTGTTCAAGTCATTAAGCAGAATTTGGGACCTGGGACATACTTTTCCCAGGCTTTTATAGACAAATGGCTCATACACTAGGCTGAAGGGTCATGGTTATTCTCTCTGACTGAAGTAATTCTGAATTCTTTTTTGCAGTGTTGGACAGTTACCTCAGAAAAGGTCATCCTTCCACGCCAGCAGAGGTTACCAGAAGGGAGCAACATCAGAAGTAATGAGCACATTTAGAAACTCAAATGAAATTAATTTGGAAAAGGGAATCTGCTATTTTCCTGGCAGAACAGCTGTCAGATTCAGCCATATGCTGTCCTTTCTTGAGAGTTACAAGTGGGATTTTTCACTCATTTCCAGGCAGTGAGATCTGTGTAAATTATAATGAAGGGATCCTATAGTGGTTAACCCACCCCCTTTTTCTGTGAGAGCTCATGTGAGCTGAGATGAACAGGATCCTCAGTGGCTTACTAGCAATTTTGTCCCTGCTTGCAGCTCAGAGCACTTATGCCAGGTTGAAATTCTCATGTCCTGTAGAAACTTGGTGTCCTTCCACACAGGATAATTTTATTTCCAGAAGGTTATGCCAGAATGACAAAAACCCCAGGAATTGCCTGAAGTTATCTTTGCCCATTCTTTGTAATTGGCTGGCCAAAGCAAACTTCAACATGCTGCTTCAAGTTCTTCTGTCAAAAAAATCTTTGTGCACTGGTAAGGGAAGTGTGGAGTCAGCCAACAGCTGACAAGACTATTCTAATATTCCTACCGAAAGAAAATGAAATGAAATGAAATGAAATGAAATGAAATGGGCATCACCACCCATAGAAATTGTGTATTCACTGATATATCAGTTTGTACAGAAGAGTGTCTCAGCATTAAAGGCACAATTTATGCCTTATTTAAAAAGTTTAAACACATATCATTCAAGTGTTTCCCCTGCTTCAGTGATTGAACTTGTGGATATTCTCAGGAGATAAGGAATGCTTATCTACCAGAATCTCAAGTATCTCTCTTATCATAATGATTGAAAAAAATAATTTAATTCCCAGGGGAGAGAAAGGGAGAAGTGCCTTCACCAATTCTACAAAATTGAACTAAAGGAATATTTACCAACTCACCAAAGACACAGACATAGTTCACCTATGTTTAGAGAATCTCTCTGCCAAACCCTTTACCTAATTAGCAAACATTGGAAATATTTTTTACTGTGTAAAAGGGATTTGTTTGCTTCTTGTAAACTGAGTAAACTTTTTAAAAAACATATAAGCAAAGTAATCATCAAGCTTCTAGATTCTGAGCTGGAAGAGAGAGGAAATATTTTGGAACAAAAATTTCCATGAAGCATACACAAGGTAAGAAAAAACAGAATGATTCAAGGTATCTTTTGCAGTAACATTCAGGATTTTTTTCCATATGTAGAATAAGAACAAGGGGTGAAAAAATCACTAATGGTCAGAAAATATCATCTCCTTAGAGTGAAAGTAAGCAGAAATTAAAAAAAAAAGAAAAAAGTAACATAGATGTGTAATGAAGGCATTTCCTAAAGCAGAGGTGGGACATTTTGTCATTTTCTGGGTATTGCACATAAAACAAAGGAAAAGGCAGGCTAGAAAGACTGGATAGCCTAGAAAGACATGGAAATGTTGAATTTTGGAATGCTCTACTAGAGGATAGAACACAGTTACATCCTTTCAGTTTGTGCTACCAAAATCAGACAAAAGCATTGCTCATCAGCCAGAGACACCCTGCTTCTTTCAAAGTTGAGCCTGGACTGAAAGTGTACTGCATGAAGAGTGACAAATTCCTTACTGAAAAGGCAAGTAAAACCCACCCAGCAAGAAAATAAGTTTTAGTTTATAATGACCTTAGGAGAAATAAAATGAGAAGTCAGTTATAACTTCAAATAGTATCATAATTTAATTGTCAAGAAGTATGTTTTATTGTTTAGCAATATATTTCTCTGATAAAGGATCTTAGATAAGTGCCACAGATTTCTGGTATGTGAATAAAATTTAACAAAAACTAGTGTACTATTTATTTACATTTTACCAACTCTTCACAATTAGGAGTCTAAAAGCAGACTGCCAGTAGCCTAGTAAATATCAGCAGTCCAGAATCCAGGCTATGCATCCCATTAATGAACTCATTGGAAAGAGGAAAGCTTGAGCAGTGTTATTTGGATTTTTCTCTCTTCCAAGTATCAGCTATATACTTTGCAAATATATATTTGGCTATCCTAAAATTAGTTCTCACTAACAGAAAATATGCAAAAGATTTTTAAGTACCAGAAAAGGAAAGAAATCCTACTAGTTAACAACGTTGCATATTAAATGAGTTCATAAATATAGGACTGCTCAAATTTTGCATCTCCCTTTTATTTAAGAGAAACCCAATTGTTCTCTTTAAGTTTGATGGTTTAACATTAAGAAGAGAGCAGAATTTCTTCTTAGGTTTCAACTTCACCAACTGATTAAAATTTTACCTGGCTCCTGAGATTTACCCACTTATGGCTTAAATTTCTGAATATGGTTTACATATGTACAAATACAACAAATGCTAGGTATGGTATCAAGGCTGTTGATACAGCCACATCCAGATTTGCTAGGTTTATTTTTCCTTTACCATGATTAATTGCTAGTCATCATTCCTGGAGGTTTTTGCAGGCGTGGATATTTCATTGTTTACCAGGAGAACAGAAGCTTTTACTTGTTATGGGCATCCATGTGAGGTCATTACAGATAATGAAAAGCAACTTAGGAATAATTTTACTGAAAAACTATAAATTCTGTGGAATAACATGTAAGAGTACTGTTGAAAGAGAAATGAAAGAAGATTTTTCTTTATCTTTGCTTGAAGAACTTTCAAAGAGTAATAAAGGAAGAGACTGACAGATTGCTCTGCTTTGGAGAGCTTCAAGGGTAAAGACTGAAAAACTCAAAATTTTCATTCTGCAAAATCTTCTCTGAGCTTTCCTGCTGTAACTCCAGATAGCTTAAATAAGTAGAACATGCAAAAATTACCCTGAGAGCTAAAAAGGAGAGTGGAATAAAATGCAAATCAAATGCACAATGGTACTAAATGCACAATTTTTTGTGTGCTTGAAGAATACAGAATCATTAGTCACCTCTACTATCAGACAAGGGAATTCTGTCCTCATCCTGTCAAAATGAGCAGTAGAAAAAATTTGCCAAACGTTTGTTGATATTTAGGAGCAAAAAGGTTGAGCTGAACATTGATTCATTACGCCAAGCAGCATCAAAACCTCAGTATGATCCCTTCAGAAAGACTAAAAAGTCAAAAGTCAGACTGATTCCTGCAAAAGAAGGACAGGAAATTATTTTAAAAATCACTAAATAGAAATATAAGATTTCAGGCTTCTTTGGAGAGCACAGCCAGAACTGCATTCTAGGGTATATTAGTTATAAGACTCTGTTTTCCCATACATATGTTGGTCAGGAGTACTACCAGTATAGTAATCAGCATTTGAATCAACTTTTCTGATACCCAATGTAAACCTAAAGAGGAAACTTGATCCTCTGTAAACACTGTATGGGCTGGGAGATTTTTTAGATCTGCAGTGATTAAAGAACAAAGTATATTGCACTTGGGAAAGCATTTTCCCTTCTTTTGTCGATAAATGGCCACCTTAGAAGTACCAGAGTGCATCTCAGAGTGTATGAACATGAGAATAAGGAAATTTTACTCCCTTATGAAGTACTGCAAAGTTGTGCTTCATTAGCAGAACTGCTGATTTTGGCTTGTCTGCAGTGGGCTGGGTTAGAGGGAGTCCTAAACTTGCTTCTGTACCACTTGATACACAGCTCCTGGGCTCTGAGTTCACCTCCCTAAATGTTGTTTCAGTCCCTTTCCTAGGTGTCACCCAGTCAGTGCCAATCCTGTGACATGTGGAATTAGGACAGGCAGAACCATCAGTCTGTGGCAGGACTCCAGCGAGGCACAGTGTCTGTCTTTGACATGGAGAGAGAATAAGGGTCAGATGAGCATCTTGACTGATGAGATGGCCTTTCTTACTTGCTGGGGAAGTCAGACAACTTTGTAGAGGTTTCAATTTTTTTTAGAAGTTGAATTTCCTTCCTTATTTGTCTCTCTCACCAAAATGACGGAGAGAAGGATGGTCACCTGCAGAAGAAATGAAGCTGCAAACCTGCTGAACAGCAGCTATGACTTACAAGATGGGAGGAAGTAGCCTGTACCCAACTGCCTGCAAATGGAACCCCCACATTTCCCTCATATACATGGCAAAAGAAACAAGGTGGGAGTGATCTAATAAGAGCTGTCTTTGGTCCTCAAAATTTGCTTGGGAGCTGCCTTTGTTTCCACAGTGGCTGGAGACATCTCAAGCAGAACACACCCCTGTTCCATCCCTTGTGCCTCTCTCAGGAGATAGCAGAGATGTAAAAAATCTGTGTCCAAGTGTCTCAAGGGCTTTTTTAAGATTGCTTTCACACCTGACACTTAGGGTGTAGTCATTTCCCTGCCATGTTCTCTCTGTCTTTGCAGGTGTGTATTTGAATCATTCCCCCACGCTCAACCATGAATCTTTTATTGATATTTGATATTGATGCTATTGATATTTACCCAACTGTGACAATGCCAAAAATCCTTGTGATGGTGCCAAAAATCATTACTTGGTGGTTGGAAAGGGCTGCATTCAGAGATGTAGTGGAGAGATAACTGCGGCACTGCAGAAAACTTCTATGAGCTATTGGCGTTTACAAATCTCTCAGAATTTACTGTCTAATATGCCTCACAGGCAGACTAAAATTAACTTACCTCAGATATCAGAAACTGCAGACAGAGCCAATGATTCCTCATAGTGCATGTGTTTTTCTCTTGCACAATAACCTGACTATAAGCTACAAGTCAAAAATGAGTCTGATCCTAAATTCATTTGGCTATGCACCTAATGAAGATAAAACTCTGAGTCACAGTGATTAAATTTCAATGAAATATTGAAGAATGCTTAACTAGCTTCAATACTTCAGCTGTAGAAAAGAATTTATTCTGTCATGACTAAAATTCATAACCCTGTTTCAGAAAATGAGTAGATCTTTAATGGCCATGCTGGCAACATTTTGCAGTTCCACAGAAAAGGTGACTGAACTGAAAAGTTTCTATAAACACCTGCATAATTTCTCACTCTATAGTGTAAATATGTGGTAGCCTGCCACAGATTTCACTCAGGTCTTTTTTCTTCATGTGCACTCTGGGTTTGTTGGCAAATACTGGCGTCTTTATTCTCTAAAGTGTCCAGAACTTTCATAGTCATATTTCTGGTTCCACTGCTATGTGGATATTTTTTTTTTACCTTGCTATGGAATGAATCACTCCACCCTCTCTCCAGCACGAAGACAAATGTGACTGCTGCTCCTGAACATATGGTAGAGCCTAAAAAAAGGGTTATCTTGTAGGAGTGTATCTGTATGCATCACTTATCACACCGTCCCCAACAGAGAATTTAAGAGATGATAGCTTCTCTTTTTCTTTCTCAAACTGCTCATGTTCAGCATTTCTCTGTCTACTGCTTTCCAACACACTCATGATTCCTCGAGAGAGGAAAGCCCACTCCCAGTACAACTGGTCTTTTACATATTGCTCAGCAAGCTTGGATTTGCTCTACTTTCAGGGGCAAGTTTTATGAGGTTCAAAAGCAAACATACAGAAGTTTTCCTCCTTTCTGTGTTCATAATTTCTGTGTGACATTATAGAACACTTTCTTGTCTCTGAAGAGAGCAACCTGTAATCATATGAGGATAGATTTTCGAAGTTACAAATTTCTACACTGCTCTCAGTTTGAGAGAGAAGGTGTTAGCATAATATTTTATCCCAAAGCAATCTTCTCAGATTACAAAGTCTGTCTCCCTCAAGAAGCTGTGGACATCTTCAGAGTGACCCACGTGATGACACAAAGGGTCATTTTTCTGTGAACATTCACAAGTGCCAGGCGAATACTTTGAGGATTTCAGAAAGCTTTAACCAGTATTCAAAAGTATTTAACTACAATAGTCTCTAATGGAAATGCTTTATATAACTCAAGAGACAGCTACCGTGAGTTCAAGGAACAGCTAGCTCCATTTTTGTCTATAAGAAAATCCTGTACATGTGGAGATGGCTTCTCCAATGGTTCTGGCTAAAATAGATTTAAAGCTTGGTAGAGGAATGGCTGCTGTACTTGCCCACACAAAAGTTTAAGTATATGGGTCAATATGACCATAAAAGAAAATGCAGAAAAAATGCAAAGGCATCGACATTTCCATCTTGCTTTAAATCAGAGTCATGGGTATATGCACAGAGGCCCTAGTGAGCTCTCTGGTACTGAGACTGCTCACTCAGTCAAGCACAGTGTGTCTTAATAATTCCTTCAGTGATGTTTCCTTCAGCAATTTTTTTAAGACTGAGCTTGTGCTCACTAAACCTGGCCTAATCTGTACCACTACACTGAGCCTGTGATTATTTCTTGAAAGAAATCTGCTCTTGCAATCTTTCACCCCTAGCCTTGCTGGCTTTGCAATATTTGAGGCCTCCACACAGACATATAAAAATGAGCAGCAAAGCAGAAGCAGCAAAGAGGGCAACACTGATGAATGGCTGCAGGGACCACTGACCGTCCCAGAGAGTAATACACACCAGAAGACACATCTATGCCAAACCTCCTCCACAATGAACCACAACACAGAAGGCAGCCTGAAAGGCAGAGGTGTGTCTGCAGTGCTCAAAATATCCTTGGATGCAACAATCCAAGGGACTGACTAGTGAAGAACATCCTTACAGTGAAAAAAGAAAGAAGTATACATTTTTATATTTTTCCATCTCAGATGCAGCCTAATGTAAAGTGTGAGAATATCTTCTTAGTTTAGTCAAGCACAAGTGCTTTTTTGCAAGCTGAATCTTGCTGAGATAAAATCAATTCACAAGACTTCAGTGGAACAGCATAGGAGACACTTCATGGATCATAGCTTAATTGCTTACCCAGGGTATAAACAAGGATAGAGAAATACTTTGATACTGCTATATGCTTTCTGCACCTGTGGACACTGCTTGACACATGTCCTACCAGACTTCCAGACAGCCAGCATTCTCTGAAATGGTCAGTATCTGTTGTTTGCACCAGCCTTGCTTTCAGTAACATTTAGGAAGGGCTGGTATTTGGCGACCAGTACTGACTGAAAGCTTGACAGCCCGTGCCATGTCAGTTATAAAGGCTCTGCTTAGCTCTCAAGGAAGACAAGGCCATGTAGCACCTTTTTTTGATACAGCCATAGAAGATCCATAGGACTGCTGTGATGTGACTGCCAGATAAAGTAATGAGTATTCTCTCATAAAAGTTAAGGCAATTGAAACCTTAATGCATACAATTCTAGCATTAGCTTACGCAGAGATATTCAGTTTTATTGAACATGCTGACTTCACCAGAAGACTTTGATTGACAGTTTGACTGCTTTTATGTTCTTGCCTTTGCGGGAAGGGGTGGTTTCCAAATATTAATAGCAGTATGGGTAGTCATGATCATCTAGTCTGACTTTTTTTTCAACAAAGTCCAGCACAGGCTGGGGACTTTATCCAGGGATTCTTCCACTGATACACAGCACTGTGGTTTACTGGACATGGTGAGTTAGGGATTTCTCAGGGGATGAAAAGTTATTGACTCTATGTCTGTGTACTAGTTCATACCACAACACCAAAATGTCATCACAGCTCATTTCCACTTTGAGTTTATAGGTCCTCACTTCAGCCTGAGAAAGATAAAGAGTGGTTTACACATCTGCATATGAAGTAAAAACAACAAGCAAAGAGCAGACTTTGAGGCAGGATGGAGACATAGTCTAAAGCTGTTGAGAATTATTGAAGTTCTGAAATTCACTTTTGAAAGAATCAGAGGATGGTACGAACTTCTATACTTGCAGAGAGGAGGCAAGGTGTTGTGGAGATTTGGAATATAAAATATAATCTCACCGGTGATGGATGGTCTGCTACTGGCCAAGATGACTTGCTAAATAGTTAATGGCTTTTTATAAAATAATTTTTATAAAATGATTGAAAGACAGACTTGAGAAAGCCCAGACGGTCACAGACAAGCTGTCTAAGGCCAGGATAAACATGAAGACAAGTATCAAGAGTTTAATTATGGGAAAATACGTAACGTAACTGGTTGAAATGGAAGGGGATACAAAGACAATATGGAAAGAGGAAGACATTGACATCTCATGCATAAAAGGCTTTTTAATCCAGTTCTAGAGTGTCCAAATAGGTTGTGTTTTTGTATCCAGTCACTTCCACTTGAAACATGTCTGTGACTGTGAGGTACTTCTGTGTGTTATTATCACTATTAAAAGTGACATAGAAAAAGTCCCCTAAGATTTAGCAGCTTTTTCAGAAGGTCACAGGACCCCATGAACAGAGAAGAATGTAAAACCAGTACCTTTTCAGCTGAGCATGTTAGTTCCTGCAGTACTACTCAGTACTAAAGTGACTCTACTATCACACATGTCAGGGAAGCCAGCACCGTTCAGCCCAAGGGTTTTGTGCAGCAGATCTTTAATGCTTTCATGACAAGCCATTTTCAAAACTTTTGTTGTGTAGACGAAACAAAGGTGACCTTTGTCCTTTTCTCTTCTCTATTTAAGGTCAGCAGCAGTTCTCTGATCTACTGACAGTGGCACATGATGCCCATGGAGAATACCCCATTGTTACCAATGATTAATACTTGCATTGCACTCCCCTCAGGGTCATAGCTACTCAACGCCTGAGAACTTGAGAATGATGGAACATCCTGGGTATAGATAAACTCATGAATCCTTCCAAGCCAACAAAAATCACCAGCTGTCTAGGAGGTTCTTCACAAGTCAGAGTATCATTTTCAGATTAACATGTGCATGTATCACATGAATGGGAAAAGCAGATCACTGATAGGAAGTACTGGAGGAGTAGTTAAAGACTGATTGTCACTTCTATACTCTGTTCATTGTTTTTCACTTTGCAGAAAGAAAATGTCAGAAAGGCAATAATTTATTGTGCACTCTGTCTGTGTCTGTGGCAGACATTTCATTTGCAGTTGTGCTGAGAAGTGCACTCTCAAGCACACGACTTACCCCAAAAACAGCAGCATAATAACATCACGAACCAGCTTCCAAAAGGGCTGCCTGTGGGAGTAGTGTATCAGTCACTTGGAGATAGAGATGCTGATTTTAGCCACCAAAAACTTTTATTTCTGGTAGCTCTGTAGAAAAAAATTCATGCATCAAAGAGAGTTGGACTATGTTTAGGCTAATGGATTGTCAAGAAATGGCTCAGCCACAAAAGCTCAGCCTTCCTGACTGCTCAGAACTCCGAATCCCTATGTAGAGACAGAGTCTTGCCCCTGTCCTGGCAAGATGAGGGGCCAGCCTTGGTGAGTCCAGCTCTTGGGTCCACCTGCGATGTGGCCCCCAGGAAAGTGAGAGTGGCTCTCACCCCACTCCAGCTGGGCATGGGAGCTGGCAGGAGGAGTAAAGGCAACCCTGCTTGAGCTGCCTTCTGCAGCCATTGTCTGAATGGATCCTGGGGGTACAGAAACCTCTCCAGGGGAGCCAGGCAGTCTGTTTGTGTAGGCTGACAACCACACTCAACTTCTTTGTAAACAAAACAGAAGGCATGTGAGATTGCCAAAATGCTAACTCTCTGCTACACACTGTAATTTTCAGCTGTGAAGTTTAACAGAGCTTTTCTGGATTCATAACAGAAAAGTATCTTGCAGTTCTCCGAAGCTGGAGTTTATTAAAAAGAAATTTGAAATGAAGTAGTTCTGTTTGCATCTTTTGTTCTTAATAAGAGTATTCATAGGTTCAAGAAAAAAGTTAGTCTGTTCAGATATCCATTTTTAAAAACAGAACTTAGGAAGGTTGTTTTTCAGTGAAAACCTTTAAAATATTAATGGAATAGAATATTATTTCCTACATATTTTTCTTACGCCTTCCATAATTTCACTTTTCATTTTGGAGGAAATAGATCTACAATTTTCTGAGGTGTTCTACCTATAGACATTTAGAATTAACAAGGGCCTTATTAAGAAAAGCTTGAATATTTCATTGAATAGTCAGTCTCTGCAAAGTTTGGTGCTTATCCAGATCTGACTGAACAGCAGATAAATTTCCACAGCTTCTAAGGATGAAAAATAGGACTGAAACCCACAGAAAAGTCTGTTCTGCTTCCATTCCTGGCCTGCTCTACAGCAAAAGAAAGCACCTCATTTTACCTCTGTGATGGAGTAGAGAATATAGTGGATTTTTAGGGAACTGTGTATGTTAACCCATCCTTGGAAGCAGCACTGAATTTCTACTCTCTGAATCCTCACTGAGGGTTGTTCCACTTGTGGTTATCTCAACTGTAGTTACCATGTCTGTGATAAACACATGTACAAGGAGCATCCTATATTGGCTCATGAAACTGTGTCCTACATATATATTCATCTATCTGTGCTCAGTAAAATATTGGTTATCAAAAGAGGTATCTAAATACAGTGGGGTGACAAGAAACAGCAGAAGGATAAACAGGCAACCAAATCATAAAACACAGGCTCAAATGATTTATCTAACATTTATCTAACATTTTTAAAGAAAAAAATCTATGACAGAAAAGTCAGCAGTCATAGATCTCATAGTTCTCTAGTTAGCAAAAAGCAACACAGACCTGCAAGCCTGATAATTCTGAATAGAAAATGAAAGCAGAGAAATTTCAGTCTGGCCATAAATTAAATCACAAGTGGGAATAGAGGATCCAGTCCTGACATAAGGTCTGCTGTGATTTAACACTACTAAGCTCTTGATTTGTAGAAAAATCCAGAGGGGAAAAAAAGGAAAAGAAGGAATATCTTAAGCAAAGCTGGGAACAGAAAGGGGGAATAAAGATAAATAAGATTTTTTCCCCCCAAAATTGATCTCTCTGCCTTCATGTACCTTTCTATGTGCTCATGTCACCCTTTTCAGATTTTATCTTCCATCTTCATTCCTCTGCCTTTAGCTAAATGTTGTGCAGCTCTCTGCCTTTTTGAACTGTCATTAAAACAAGGTGTAAGAGACAGTGCTGCAGTTAAACAGCAATGTGTGTCACCTGCTGAGCAGGGCTGTCACTGCCAGCAAAAACACAAAACATCACACACTCAAAATTGGGCAAAACATCTCAGAATATGTAAGAGGGCCTTTTTGTTTCACCTGTAGCAGTGAGGGTGCAGCTGGGGTGGTACAAGTGCAGTATCTACTGCTGCTGTCAGGGAAAGGCTGACAAATGTGATGACTTCCAGGGCAGAAGCTTCAGCTGGAGGTTTTTAGCTCCTGCAGCTGTGACTGTGTGAGGCAGAGCTGTTTGGTTTGTGTCTGGCAGATGGACTCGTTACCTGCGCCAAACAATCCCCCCCCCAAAGGAGTTTGTGTAAAGTATTTTTCATTACTTGGATGTCTCCTGGACCATGTGTTCAAAGCTCCTACATGCAGTAACATTGGATGCTAGTAAACCCATGGTACACTTTGACTGCGAAGTTGATTGGATATCTCAAACTAAACATAATTTTAGTATTAAAATAGGAGGTTCTGCTAAATCAATTTTTTCTTGCCTCCTGTAAGAAAAATGAAAATGAAAGCTGTAGGTGTGGGGATCCACAACGTTCTTCCTCTCCCTGGCACCTGTGAGGGGTGCTCTGGTCCCAGCCCTTGCTCTGCCCCTCCACCATGTCCTCTGCTCCTTTCCCACTCACCCATGAGCAGCTGCTCCTCTCCCTGCACAGTCCAGCCATTCCTTTGCCACTCAAGGAGGTGAAAGCAGAAACAAAATGGGCTGGAAGAAGGAGCTCTGTGGTGAGGGGAAAGAGCAAATTGAATGTGGTGAATTTATAGAGCCTTACATCCAGGAGGAGAGTAACTCCTCATGGGGCATGATGTATGGTGGAAATGGCACTGTCATTCCAAAAGCTGTAACATCCACAAAGAGATTGATAGCAACACTTCCACATTTCCATATGAAATGCTTTATTTTTTTTTTCCAATAAGCAAAAAAAACAACTGTTATGGAGAATTTTCAGTCTACAGAAACAGATGTTACAATATTGGAATTTCCCATGGGAGAGGTATTCCAGTGTTTGTTCCATTTTATACAGGGCTAGAAAATAAAACTGAGTTGATGGATGGCTTGTTTCTTCATAGCCATTGCAGAGGCAGGTGTTTGGAGGGTGTGCTAGACAGATGTTGCACATTGCTGCAATGACTGTAAGACCGATTACCGTAGATCTGGCTTTTTAAAATCAGTTTTTAAATCTGATCCTTGTTCAATGTCAAGAACAGTCATTGTGGTTCTGTCCCATTATATGCCAGATTAAGGTTTGCTTTGGCTAAACTGAGGTACTAGCTTCAAACTTTCCCCACAATAACATATTGTGTTTGGGAACTAGTAAATGTGACCTGATTTAAAAAACAGCCTGCAGCACTTTTGAGTGTATGCCTCCCTGTCATCAGCAAGCCTCACTGGGGTTAAGCAGAGGAGACGAAAATGGCAGCATCCAGGAAAACACAGATCATGTCTTCAGAGACTTTCAGTAGGAGGGACTCCTGTAAGTTTCTACAGCTTTTCTTGGATTCCCTTGGCTACCTTGAAACCACAGAAAGTTTCTGGACTGAAATCACATAAAGAGGGTAGAAAGCAGGTTTTAACCTAGTGCAGACATACACGGTTTCACTAAGTAATGGGTGTGAATCTCAGCAAGAACGTTAACCCAGCCTTTAAATGGGGAAGTACAGGGAGCAGCAAACTGTCAGGAGCTGTGTCAGAATGGAAGCTGTTTTAAGGACAACGAAACAAAGGATTTAGTCTAAAAAATAATCCAGCATAATTGGTTAATTAATCCACAGCCAATACAATTATCTATGAAAGAGCCCAAATAAGGAAATATCCATGAAGAGGCCAAATAGGGAAAAAGAGGGAAGGTGAACCAAAAAAAACAACACTCTGTTTTAGTGAGAAAAAACCTTACCTCCTGAAAAAAAAAAACCAGCTAAACCTCATCTGCTTTCACTAGGCAGAGTTTGTACAGCACAAGGTTTTCACCCCACACCAACCTATTGTTGTACAAAGGTGCAGTACTGTGCCCTGATTTGGGGCTGCTGCAGTCCCTCAGGCTTTTGTTAATACTCTTCACAAGTGGGAATCCTGCTCCCAGTGTTCATTTCATCTTTCCCCTTGCAAAGAGTTCTTCACCTCATAGAAATTGCCAGTGTCCCCAGAGGAAAAAAACTCAGCAAACAATTTAAACTACTATCCATACACACAGCCTTGTGTGCTCAGTGGGGATCACACCCCTAGGCAAATTATACAAGAGACAGATGTGCTTCTGCACTGTTTTTTTCTAGCAAAGGGACTGCAGAATTTCTAGCACCACTGAGAGTGCAGGAGGTTTGTCTGACACCACCAGAGAAGACAGAGCTGTCCCTGCCCCTCTCTTCAGCCAGCAGCCTGTGACAGCAGCCAGCTTGGGCTTTGTGAGTCCCTGGGCTGGAGGGGCCAGGCTCTGAAGGTGACTCCAGGTGGCTGTTCCTTATTCTGCCTGCTCAGGGGCTGCCATGTCATCGACTGAATCAGCAACCAGAGGAGGCTGCAAGGACCCAGGGGTTGAGGAGACAAGTAGGGGTCCTCTTGGTTTTATTGCTTGCTGAGCTCACAAGAACTTTTGGCCCCTTTCAGGGCTAGAAGGGAAGAGGCACAGAGAGATAGGACACTTCCAAGCCAATTTCTTTTCTCTTCCCCTCTCCCACTGCCCAACCTTGGCAGCACTGTTAAATTCCTCCCCATGGCACTTCCAGGCTGTGAAAATCCCCACTGCAGCAGAGAGAAGAGCAGGCATCAAGCTAGTGACACATCCTCACCTGAGAGTAACCAAGCTGAAGCTCTGCCTCCACACACCCAAATTAGCCAGATTCAAGTCCATTTGGGCCCTGCCAGCCGTGCCAAGGCTGCAGTTCAAGGAGCGTGGGGGCTGTGCTTGTTTCTCATTCTGAGGCAGCCTGCTGGAGCAGAGGCGTGCCCCGCGCTCCCAGCGCCAGCAGAGGGACTGATTCACCAGGCCTGACTCTCCGAGGCAATCTGCCAGACGACAGAGCTGCTGCTGCTGCTGGGGTGTCTTGATGCTGTCAGCTGCCCATATGTCTACTGGGCAGCTACTGCCTGTGCAATCCCCACTCTGAGAGAAAAATTCAGAGCACGGTGTGGGATATCTGTATAAGAGCCAATTAGTTCCACAAACTAAGCCGATTAAATAAACAGATAATTTTAAAAAAAGTACTGGGTTGAGCAAATATCACTTTTATTTGTTTTCTAGTCAAAATGAAGTAAATTATGAGACAATAAATATATTACAACACTTAGGCAAATTCAAAGTGATGGAAGAGGAAGGGCAAATACAGTCTGAATTCACACCTAGTGCTGGCTGTCTCAAACTGTTCATCTCTGCAAATAAACTAATCTGTAAACCAGGAGCAGCTGAATAAAAGAGGCTTAGGGCATAGCCTTACCTTGCTGTCTCCAGGGATTGTTCAGCCACTCTAAAGCATGGCTGCAGCCATGTAGTGGGTGGACTATTTCTCATCCAAGGATGCCAGACTAACATCTCTCTTGCCCAGTACAAGTGTCTCCATCTCTGTTGTTGTGGCACACAGGCGATTTATCTTCCACTCTGTGGTGTCCTCTGCCAAAACCTGCTTCCTTTCTGACCAGAGGCAATATTGGACTCTTGACAAATATTCTAGGACCTAATATGATCATGCTGTGACTCTGAGAGGTCAGTAGGGCTGTGACAATAGGGCAGATCAGCTGGCTGACTTGGCTGCTTTTCGCTGCTATGAAAATCAGAACATTTCACTTTAAACATATGCAATTCTCAATGGCATTATAGTTTCAAGGTTTCTTTAGATGAAAGTACTAGCCTGCTATCCTCAGCTAGGGCTGGATTACCATTTTGCTAGGCCCTGTTACAGATTATTATGGATTACAGGGTACATGTCTGTACTGTCCTCATATTAGATTGCAAAACAAGACACATTTGGGGAAAAGGGTGGCATGACAATGAAATAACCAATGTCTTATTTTCAAAAACATCCATTACCTCACATTTTCTTTCTTTAGTAGTCAAAATTTGAGCTATATTTCTCCTGTGTCCTTTTAAGAACAAAGAAAAGATAAATTACTTGTAGTACAAGCCTTCATTGAAAACCTACAAGTACAGCACTCAAAAAATTACACGGAGCATGAACCTGATTTCCACCTAAAATTTTATGTTCCTCAGCTTGTCTGAATTCTCTTCTTTCATCTTTCCATAACCAAAGCCTTAACACAAAGACTACTCACCATCAACATCCCAACTGAAGCCCCAAAATAGGTTTAAATGAGAAGAGAGTGTTGCATTCAGCTTGCACTGTATCATCTGAAAAGAGACTTTTTCTCACTCTGACTGTGTTTTGCTCAGAAAACCTGACTTTTACAGGCAACTCCAAAAATAACCAGACTTGTAAGGGCTAAAGCTAATGAAGACTTTATAATATAATTTATTTAGACCAGTGTATTCTTCTCTTTATGTTTTTTTTTAGTTTTTCCAGTGCTGTGCCTTTTTCCAGTTCCATATTTTTAAGTCTTTTCTCTTGGAAAACAAGCTGTATCATTGCTATTATGTGTTAGGGTTAATCGGTTCCATCATTGTACAAAAAAGTAGATTTTCTTCTGAAAATAGCCTGAGCCTACAAGCAGAAAGCCTGGTGTGAAAGAGAAAGGGCATAATAGGAAATTCAGAGCAAGCAATTAGGTAGGTAAGTCTGCAGCTATGCCAGTGAAATAAGACACTATGCTCTGGCTGTGTTTGTAATTTTGACTTATTCTTTCCCTGTCATCCTTTTTGTCCCGTCTCATGTATTTGATAGATAAAATAGTCCTACATAACCAAAGGAATATAATTGCTCGCACAACCCTCAAAACAATATTCACAGTCAGAGCTCAACTGTTCAGCACTGGAAAGACAAGGAGAAATAGGAGCCTACTGCAGCAGGAGCAAGAGTTCTCTTTGAAGACCCTCCTACCAAGAATGTAAAGCCACATCAGCTTTGAAATGGGAGAAAAGTCTGTCCAATGACTTCAGGTGGGAGCTGTATGGGGTGTCAGAAAGCTGGGGAGGTAAGAGCTGTCAAGGCACCCTCTTTCACCTGCCTACAGCCTGGAACCTGCACGTGAGCACGTGGGAGCTCAGTTGAGAAGAATGATCTCAAACTGGCAAGGCAAATTTTAGTAATGTGGTGTTTTAGAGCACAGTATGCTTTTAAGCATTTTTTCATTCGTAACTCTATTGCAAAACACCTGTGGACAAAAATAAATCACCCTCTCCTTCAAGCAGGTATTTTTCAGCCATTAGTTTTACTATTGGTTCAACACCCTTGGAGGAGATTTCTAAGTAGTCTGAATTGGTGGTGATCCAGTTGAAATGAAGGGTGAAGTGAGGGCAGGGAGGATGTTCTTGGCTGCAGATTTAGAAAGACTAGGAGTAGTTGTCACACTCTGTGGTTGCTTATACCTTTTCCATTCCTCCTAAAAGGACCCAGATATCAGCAGATGTGACCCAAAATAAAGAAGATATTAGAGTGGATCTCTGACACCAACTGGAATTAAATGGATGAGCAGCAGAAAGGAAAGGAATATTGGGAACTTGCTGCAGTGAAAATGCAGAGATGAAGTAGAGCCTCTTGGATGGTTAAATGTGCATTACATATACAAATTTTGGACATGGTAAAGATTTTCATTTAGAGATCAAATTGTTGACTCACCTGAAGCTAAATAAAAATCTTATTTCAATGTTTCATTTTGGAATTAGATGTTAACTTTTTATTGCAATAAAGGCTGTGAGGGGCAGATATTGGCACCTTAGGTTCAGAGCATCTGAGAGAGAAGATGTGGCAGATGTTATGGACAAGAACTAGCTCATCCTGAATTCCCCTTGAGTGAGAATGCTCAGCCTTATTGAGCTGAATTAATAATTGGTAACAAAGATGAAACAGGTACCACTGTCTCATGCTGAATCACAGAATTGCAGAATATTCTGAGTTTGAAGGGACTCACAAGGATCATTGAAGTCCAACACCTGGCCACGCACAGGACTGCCTTAAAAATCACATAATGTGCCTGAGAGTGTTGTCTGAAGTGATTCTAATTTCCTTTCTATGTTGTACAACACCCCTACATGTGGGGTGAGATGAGAATCAGGCGATTTGCCTTCACATTCAACTCCTGAGGCTGAGTTTGGGGGTAGTGCTGTCACATACAACTTCTCCACAAGCCTCAAGAAATGTTATTTGACAGGAGTTAAACTTTGAAAGAAACGGGAATGCCTCCAAGCTGGGAGCAGGTGCCCCTGCCCTGCTCTGCTGGGGCACTGCAGAAGGGTCAGCAGCAGGGCAAGCACTTTCTCATGAGCCCTCACATACATCTCACATGATCATGCCAGGGGCATATTTCCCCCAGGGATAAGGAACTGTTTAGTATTTTGCATTTCTGAGTCAGCTATCAAACAAGAAAATGGTCTGGGCAGCATCCACATGGTCAGGTTCTGCTCATCCTGAACTGGACATGCTCTGACCAATAGATTCCTCATAATTTTCTGTGATTCTTACAAGCATCAAGTGGATGATAGTTTTTCACAACAATCTAGGATGAATTTAGGGACAATATTGAGATGCACACCTACTTTTCTCGCATATATTATTTTTTAATATATATATTTCATATAATTTTCTGGTAATACATGTATTTTTTCTCGTTTTCACTACATTTTCTTATTTATTCTTTTAATATTCCTCATATTGCAAGGGAGGGTGGGGTGGTGGGAAAAAAAAAACAGCACAAAAAAAACCAAGCAAAAAACAACCCCAAAAAACAACTGCCCCTGTACTTCCTCCAGCAAACGAAAGAAAACAAAAGGATAGATGAAAAACAAAAGGCTAGATGAAAATGTTTCCAGCAGAAACAAATAAAACCCCACAGTCCCAGAATACAGGCATCTGTAAAGCAGCTTCTTCATTATGACTGATGCCTTGCAGCAAGCTTGCACTTGCTGAGGGTACTCCAGAAGCACATAGACACTACTGCTGCAAACCACTCTCAAATTATCTGAACTACCAAATGTCCATGCCAGGCTTCCCTCTGCACTGATTATATAAATTTTGCTTCTCTTTGGACTGTGACTTCATGTTTTTATTTTTATAAATTGGCGCTCTCTACCTGTCAAATATAAAAGATTAATACATGCTGATTAACATCTTCATGTGCTGTCCTCCCTCCCAGTTGTTGTTTAATTTAATGTTTAAATATGTAAATGCTTTGGCCAAATCAAGGATTGTATCCTGCACATAATGCATCTGGAATAGCTCAGCTCATATGCTGAGGCTAAGTTGGGAATTTTGCTCCAGGTGTGAGCCATGGAGGCAGGTCAGTGCCTAGGGAGGTTGGAGACAGGTGGAACTGAAAATTGGGTAGAAGTGTGGCTGACATTTATCTGCAATCATTTATTTGTCTGAGCCCTGTGACCAAATCACAAGTAAGGACAGATGTTCGGGCCTTTCAGAATAAATGAATCTTCTATCTTTTCCAAAGCTAACCAGTACTCTGTGTTTCCAACTTTCCTCAGACACAAAAATTACATAAACACACTTTGCTACAGCATCAGGTTGTTGAGACAATTTGCCCTACCAGCAACAGGACAGGGCTTCCTCTGTTTTCAGTCTTGAGCTGGAAGATCACACCGTAGGCTTTCCTTGCAAGAAGCATTAGACAATGGCATCCTCTCAGTGTGGCACTGCTGCCTGAGAGAGCCTCCTTATGTGAATTAGATATTCCTGAAGTCTGCAGCACCTCAGCCATGAAGCACTTTCTTATTGACATGCACTTGACTAGAAGAGTGCACGGGTATATTTATACCACCATGCTGTGGGAAATTCAAGCTCAGTTAATTACTTCCTCCCTAGTTTAAAGTATCCACGAGTGCAAATGCTGAAGCTATTTTTTGCTCATGAAAAGGAACTGAACAATCACCTGCAGATTGCTAAACTGCAGCCAATATTTAACTGAGAGGTGACAGGATAGTGGGGATCTCTGTTCAGCCACCCTGTAAAGCAGTTGCAGTAAAAGGAGCTGTGTAAATATAAATCATTATTATATTCTTTAAGTAATCAAATCCATAGCACTATTGTTTAAATAAACTGAAGATGTAGAGCCATTTATTCATATTTTAATGTTTCAACTGCCTGCTACATAAAATATATATTTAAAAAATAAGCTTTCAGAAACATATAAAATACATTTTTTCCCCGTGCAGAATTTATAAGTTAGGGAGACTATAACACTACAGTAATTTTTAATTTGTACAGCTGTTTTCATCACTTTTACTATGAAATACCACAAAATAAAACAGACCTAAATGTCTCATAAATCTAATGGCAGTGTCGCACTTCAGATGCACATTTTTAAATGGCTGCATCTTTGCTTTAATTCAAAACACAGCCAGAAGGCTCAGTATGACCTGGTAAGTTCTACAAAACACTTGCAGATTTATTCGCTTTTGAAAAAGTAGTGAAAGTATATATTACAGCAATGCCTGCCAGCCAAAACTGAGACTTGGTCCCCCATCATATAGGGTGCTCTATGCATGAAAAAAACCACAATCTCTCTCCCCAGATGCCTTACTTGAATTCAAGTGTTGCAGTTATGTAATCTTCCATCTTAATCATTCATGACTATCCCTGTTGCTGCAGACCACACAATGACTTCAAAGCAAGTCTCCCTATTTATTTATGTGGGCTCCTGGTTCCATAATATTTTCTAATGTGTTTATCCCCACAAAGCAAGGTGGTGCTGTCACCCAGGTTACAGATGGGAAACTAAGGCTCAAAGATATTATTTTCTAACATTTATATTTCATTTCAATTTCAATTATTCAAAATGAATTAAGCTTACCAGTGCATGTGTTGCACTGATCTTAAGAGTGATGCTTTTACACATCTAAAACACTTTGGAGTTCTGACTGAGGGGACTAGGTAAGATCTTTATGACAGTGGAGGTTTCCTAGTGTTCACTCCTTTAACCCAGAGTCCAAGGACAGACATCTCTTCATAGACCTTGGTCTTCTTCCATCCCTTTCTCTCTTGGACATTGGTTATTTCTGCATGTTTTTCCTTCAAATAAGGAGTGATTTTCAGTTCTGCAATTTTTAACAAGCTTCTCTTCTTGGCTAAAAGTGATTTACTAGCACTGGTGTTAGTATTACAGAGAAGATGAAAGAATGGAAAGATTGCTGCATTAAAACCCACAGAATGCAGATCCAGGACCTACTAATTTAATCACTATCAGAAATGTGCACTCTGAATGCATTGAAAGAGATAAAAACCTGCTATGAGCTTGAGCAAAGACCCTGAGACAGCAAATACAAGGGAAGGTCAGATGGGAAAGCAGACAAACTGGGCTTCTCCAGCTAATCTTCATTATAATGGCATTGGTATATCCAAAGCCAAACTTCACATTCTGGTACCATTTCAGCTCAGTGCAAATGGGAGGCCCAGCAGACAACATTTGCCAAAATGTCCCAAAACTTGAATTTTTATTGAGCCATTGCACCCTACTGTAGTCCCCTTTTGCACCATCCTGACGGTGGAAAATCACAGCTGGCACGGAAGGGGAAAGGGGACTGCTGTCCTGGGTAATGATCAGGAGAAATGGCGATATCAGCGAGGAGGGGAGAACTTCTGCTTTCACTCTTTCACAATGAGTACAATGTCCATGAAAAAATCTTAGCAGAGGGAGCAGCAGATTTCTGTCTTTTGTGCATACATTTCTTGCTGGTGAAGCAGGATTCCTAAAAGCTGAGCACAGCTGATGTGTCTCAGTCCTGGAATACCAACTGTCTTAGCGTATATTAAGTGCCCATCATTTTAGCAGCTAAGCAGTATCACATTCCATTTAGCACATACACAGCATTTTATGGAGCAGAGCACTGTAGAAATCCTTTTCCCTTAGGTTTTTCCACACACTCATTGCAGTGATATGCATCTGACCAATTAAAGCAAAAGAGCTTCAGTTAATTAACTCTAAGGGACTGAGTGGTTCCCTGACTGGAAGTTGTAAGGACTGGTTTTGATATTATGAGTACCATTGATTAACTCTCAGACTCTGGACAATCACTTCATCTTTCTAGACTTCATTTTTCCCTGGTGCAAAATGTAGAGAAAAAAAAGAAAAAAGTTTTCTTTGGTGAAGTGCTTTTGAGAGCTGTGAATGAAAAGAACTATGCATCATCAGTGAATCCTCAAAAAAGGCCTGATGGGAGATTTTTCAAAATAACACTCTCTTCACTGAGCTTCTGAAAAACTGAGCCACAACGAAATAAAGCAGCAAAGGACCAAAACCTTACTGGGACATGGAAGTGGGGACATGATAAAAACTTTTAGCGGTGTCTAAAATCTTGACAGCAACTTTTTGTTCCAGACCAGGCTGGCAAGATGCCATCTTTCTTCACTGTGCACCCAATTCTCACCCATCCAGCTCCTAGGCTGCATGTCAGTGCTTCTGCATGGTTTGTTTTTTTTAACCCTGACCATCCTCCTCCCTAGAAAATTGACAAATCCAACCACTTCCAACATCTGACGACCCCTGCAAACTTCTCTTTCTGGTTGCAGGAATATTCCTGTTCACTTGGCCAAATTAATTTTTCAGTGAACATATGACTTATACATCTTTCAGAGTGTTTTTCAGCCTTACACTGTGCTTAAGATCTTAATTACTGCTGAGCTTCTGCCAAAAGCATTGCTTTGGAGAAAAAAAATGCACTAGCATGTTTTCTTCCATTCTATTCCTAATACTGTATCATTACTTTATCTTATCCTTTCATTCTGCTTAATTCCACATAGTTGCAATTCCCAAAGTTAACACACTGGTTCCACTGTACATTAGCCAGAGCAAAAGAAATAATTTTCACTTTCTAATTGATTTATCTCAAGATATTTTTATAATTGAGGAATGGAGGTGGACAGAACTGAATTTCCTCAGATTATTTCAGTATTTGAATAAATATCCTTTAAAAAATGTTTTTTGGACTTGCTGGTCAATATTCCTGCTTTTGGCAATGACTGAGTGAATTTGGAGTAACTAAATTGATCACTTCTTTATTTCAGTTCTACAACTGACTCAGATAAAGGTATTGTTGGCACAAAATTTTGGCCATGTCAGCTAAACATTCTGCTCTGGAGAAGCTTTTAAATTAGGTTTCATTGTAGAAGGGTGAGGGAAAGATGTCACATGAATGTTTACAACCTCTCCTTTTGAATTCCTCATGCTGAAGAAAACCACCCTATGGTAAAGAACAAAATAACAAGGCTTGTTGTGGGATCTGGAGGCCAAGTACCATGACTTGATGAGTGCCTCGGCTCTCCCTGCAGGCAGCAGGAGAATGGAATAGCCATCAGGCAATAACACCAAACCTACCATGGAATTCAATGCCTTTGGCTATATTTTGGCCACAGATTATTCTCAAATTAGGTTCAAACCCCAAATCCCATTATATCTCTAGCAGATCCAATTTTTCTTCACTGCTTCAGGATGCTTATAAAGCTATAAGAGTTGATATGTTTGATTCTATTTTTCCATGAGAATCTGACTTTTGCTGAGAGATCATATACAACCAAAGATACAGTTCAGGTCAATGAAGCTTTGCAATAAAAAGGAAGGACAAGGTGGTTTCTAGGGATTCATCACTAGCATGAATATGTCAATCATTCTTCCATTACACAAGGAAAAAACAGTAGTACTGCTCTCCTGTACTGTTCCTACACATTTTTAGTCCCTAAAAATTTATTGCTGCTTCACTGCAAGAGCGATTCCTGCTTTACATCATTGAAGAGGAGTTGTAGAACTGAAAGATCATAAGGAAGATTCAGGGTTTGCTTTTGAAATTATATCCACCTCTTCTTGCATTTAATATGGTTTAAAAAACTAGGTGCTCCAAAGTTTTCAGCCATTACGGTTGTGTAGAACAGATGTTAGTGAAATAAGAAACAAACTTTATCATATAGGTGAAAAATGTCTTGTTAGCAACCCCAAATCTTGAATCACAGAATAATTAGAGCCTGTGTTATGGGTAGACAGCACAAACTTCCTCCCACGTTGCTTCCTCTCTTAGTAGTCTGTTTCAATCCCACCTACAGGAGGTGGAAAGGGAAATTTCTGACTTCTAGTCTTCAAGTTTTCCTGTCTTTGTTAAGCCTACTAAGGAGGCTACCAACTGCAGTACTATTTTTTCCCAAATTGAAAATTTTACAGAAAACAGCTGTTGGAAAATGAGTACTACAGAGATTTGCAATGTGTGACTTGGACAAAAAAGCAGTGAACAGACCAACAGGCAAACTGACAGAGAGAATGCAAATTTATCAAATACCACTAATGCTACTGGTCACAGCGCCATCTTAGTTCCAAGTCAAATCATTAAAAAGTCAAAGAGCAAAAGACTTATGTTGATTTCCACCCCCTGCCATCATCAGAGGACCAAACAAAAAATGCATTTACCTGTAGATCAGGACTTCATCATCCGAGCAGTTGTACTGCAGCTGATACATTTTTACCCGAGGGGCCGACTTGCTGACTGTCCACTTGACCAAAGCTGAGGTAGTGGTCACATCTGACACCAGGACAGCCCTTTCTGGGGGACCTTTTGTTTCGCCACGATTGGACTTGGTGGAGCTGGTGATGTCCGAGAGCCTGGATTTCGGTGGAGCTGCTTTGCCTGTGCCGTTGCTGAGATGGGGGAGCTGGACGATTGAGAGTTCAATTGTTGCAGTGGACTCTCCTGCAGCATTTGCTGCTATGCACGTGAAAGTTCCGTAGTCCTTGGAGGTGGTGATGTGTATATCTAAGGTGCCATTGTCGTAGACAGCCGTCCTCGAGGAGTTTCCAATGAGACGGTCATCAGGGGCCACCCAGTGAATGATGGGAGTGGGATCCCCAATGGCTTTGCACTTCAGCGTGGCAGTCTGCCCTTCCAAGACCAGCAGCTTGTGAGTATGTTGTGTAATAAGAGGGGGCTCACAAACAAACTCCTCCTCCCGTACGTACCAGAAGTACCTTCCCTTCAGACTTGGAGGAGAAGCACAGGTTTCCATGTCGTCGTCTCTGTCAAGCCGCCTTAACCACAGCAGCTCACAGTTGCAATGCAGTGGATTTCCCCCAAAGCTGAGGGACAGAGGTGGCGAAAATGGGGTAACAACCAAAGGAATTACTTGTGATCTGGCAAATATAGGGTCAGGGGGGAGCTTCTGAAGTCTGTTGGATGTTAGATCCAATCTGGCCAATTTCTGAAGATCTGCAAATGTCCCCTCTGTTATATAATCTATTAGGTTGTGATCTAAACTGAGCTGGTGCAAGTTTACCATCTTTCTTATAGATTCCCAGGGAATGCTTCGGAGGTTATTGTAGGACAGGTCTAAGTCTTCCAATGTCAGTAAAAAATCCTCAAAGGCGTCATCAGAAATGCTGCTTAGCTGGTTGTTGTTTAAAATCAAATGCTGAAGGTTAATTAAACCTCTTAAAGTATCCTCTTCAATCTCAGGCAACCTGTTGCTGTCCAGATGTAAAGACCGAAGGCTCTCCAAGTCGGTGAAGGAGTAGGGCTGTATGTAACTAATGGTGTTTCTGGACAAAGTAAGGTCAACAAGTCCAGACATATTGGCAAAATCCTGTCGGCTGATATTGATAATGAAGTTGCCCCCAAGACGGAGTTCAACAGTCCTTCGATCTATGTCCAGAGGTACAAAAAGCAGACCCTTGGAGGGACACAAAGTCCCCAGTGACTCAGACAGGTTCTGACAGACACAATATTTGGGACAAGCGTTGACTGTGACAGCCATTCCAAACACCAGGATGCCGCAGAGCAATTTTTCCATTGTAAATCACGCAACAGTACCTGGGAGAAACAAAAAGAGTTTAAAGGAACATCAGTAATTATGACATACTAATTATAATACATTTCTTCTCATGTTTTGCCTAACATCTACCTCCAGAGAGACTTTGTGATGCCTCCTCTCAGGAGTCCCACCAAAAGGCATCAGCCCTCTAGGATGGGACATTTATGTGTTATAAAAACATGATAAAATCTATCTTTCTTTCTTTCTTTCTTTCTTTCTTTCTTTCTTTCTTTCTTTCTTTCTTTCTTTCCTTCTTTCTCTCTTTCTCTCTCTCTTGTTGGAGAGTTTAGTTCAAGAATGGCTTAAAGAAAAAGGCCATGAGACATACAATTGAGAGAAAAGTAAAAGGAAAAAGTAAAGCAGTCCTAACGCAGTTCTCAGCCTTCTGATTTCTATAAACAATTAGACTCTTTTTGTAAACAATAAAGTTCTCAGACTGTCTTCCCATAACAAGCAGAACACCATCTCTGGGAAAAGATGACACCCTGGGAACAGATGTGAAAGCTTTGGGAACTCTGGTTCTGTTTTTAATAAACAATTGTAGGTATTCTAAAACAAGAGGAGTGGTTAGAATTTTCTCTGTTAGCCCATCATGAAATTGGATTACAGAATATGCATGAAGTTCGTTACCATTGTTATTTAAGGTGATTGATTGATGAATAAAGTTGAGTTCGATGCGTTAGAGGATGGTCGTTCTCCCTTCTTCTCCAACACTCTCTCTCTCTCTTTCTCTCTTTTTTCTCTCTTTCTCTCTTTTTTCTCTCTTTCTCTCTTTTTTCTCTCTTTCTCCCTTTCTTTCTCTCTTTCTCTCCCTCTCTCTCTTTCCTTCTTTTACCACAGATTGCAAGGCTTATTAAAAATCCTGAAAGATTTCATTTGAAATAGTGTCTGCTTCTTTGGGAGTAGAAGCTAAAATCAGTATCTATAATAATTACTTTCTGCTGCATAATAATGTGCAATTAGTTTTAGGGTTGAAGCAGCTGACTTTATGGATAAAAATAACTGCTTTTTCACCCTTCAGTAATGTGGTTAATGATGACCATGTAATTATCTGGCCGGTTCTGGGGCAAGTCACTTGCCCACTCATAATAAAATTAATGATAGACAGCATTACAAGCAGAAATCACTTGCATAATTGCCATTTGGTTTCACCCTATGCTCAGCCAAACCATGGAAAGGACGACAGCATATAGCTCCAAAGAGAAGGGATCCAGGGGAAGACAGTGCTACCTCAGGCCCCTGGCAAGCTTTTTGACAGCTACAGGCTCTCAAACTGCAACCCCTACTGTTGTAGTGACAGTGAAGCTCTTGTCTGTCTTCATGGCCCTCCCTTGCACCCCGTCAATTCTTCCTTACACCCCACCAACTCCTCCTTACACCCCACCAACTCCTCCTTGTACCATTATCTCGCTTTTTTCTGATCTCTCATACACTTTTCCAGCTTAAACTGCTAGGATGCATCTTTGAAGGATAAACAAAACTCATGATTGGGCTGGCTTGGAGATACAATTGTGGCTGGGAGAAGCTGAAGCCCTGTGTAAGGTTTGGAAATATTTACTTACACAGGTTTGCTGACATTCTTCTCACATGAGCAGGATACAAGGAAATTTGCTTTCTTTCTGTTTATCCCTTTCCCAGGCCCTGCTATCCAGCAGGGCTGAAGAATGGCTAGAGCCTTCATTCCTGGCCCTCATTCTCCTTCTGAGGAAAGGGGCAGGTAGACAAAAAGCTGTATTTTTGTAAGGGCTCTCCCAGGCATCTTTTGCTAGGAGGGTGTGCACCAGTCTCTGAGACTCTCCCTGTGGCACTAGGTCCAGGCACAATTCAGGCTCTCATTTTGAACATGGCCATTTTGCCTCTAACCTTCAATCACCATGTAAACTTGCAGCACTCTTTGGTCTATGCCATATCCCTTCTCAACATGCAGGGGCTCACACACCTAGCAGTTTCTTGGCTCATGTTTCAAGTTTTTAAACCCCCAGTAACACGCGCCAAACACAAAACAAAAAGTATCACTTCAACAAGGTAGAGCAAGACTCTTTGAACAGGTCTTGCTCTACCTCCTTGTGAAATGAACGGCATAGGGCATAGGGCCCTAAGGGCTTGTGTTTGGGGCTCTGCCCAAAACTTCTCAACTCATGCCCTGGGTAAGGTGGCCTGGTATCTCCTCTCTAGGATGTGCAAGATGAGTCAGAAAGAAGGAGCCATAGAAATGCAAGATGCTATGAGTGCTGAACTATGTAGAGTGTGTTCTTTATGGCAAGGTTTTCTGCATGGTGTGATGATGGTAATTATATACTGTTATTACTATTTCATAGCAGAGGAAATGACTGAAGCATCTGTGTTTGCTGAGCTTTACAAACAAGATGAAAGCGAGACACTTTTAGAAAGGATGGCTTGAGAAGAGTAATCTTACCTTCAATAGTAAATAAAAGGCTACTGAATAAAATGTTTGGAGATAAGCAAGTGTGTTATTGATGCAAATCTGTGGCATACATACCAAAGAGCTATAAATATCCCTTACAATATTATCAATTGGTGGTTTAGTAACAGGCAATTGGCTTTTTCAGTCTTAATTATAAATGTATTATGCAGCTTTAATTTAGTGTATTACCCTACCAGCTGAAATGATAAACAAAAAGCAGTTTAAAAGGGGGAGAAATAGATATAGTTAATTAGTAATAAGCCCTTTCATAGCTTCTCCCTCATCTAGATTCCCACCCTCTGAATATCTATTCAAAAATGTGAATGCACACTTACAACAGCCGTGTCTCCTTTAAGTGTCTCAATTCTCTAACCACGTTTTTTCCGGATGCTGGTAAATATCACAGTGCTTTGGGGAGATGGTTGACTCTGAGCATCAGAGTAAAGAGCATTCACGGGAAAAAAAGTAAAAATGGGGGGAGGAACAGAAGTTAATTACATAAAATAGGGATTGAAGCACCAAGAGGAGGATGTGAAGCAGGAGGCCTAAATGGCAAAGCAAGCCCTGATGGGGAAACCATCTGTGGATGGCTCGAAAGCACATCATCTGCCTGTGTGAGCCTGCACGTGTGCATGAAAGTCACAGAGAGTGCAGCATGTGCTCTTGCCAGCAAGAGGGCAAACTGTCAACAGCCACTGCCATTCCAGCTATTGCGTGCACTTGAGAGTACTAATGTAAATATTGTTTGTTTACAGAGGATATTTCTGGCCTCTGTGATCATTTACTAGCATTGTTATTGCAAGCTTCCGACCTGAGTTTCTCTGCAACATAATCCTGAAGGGAACAGTTCACAGTTCAGTGAACAGGGTATAAACCAAAAGGGCTTCCTATAGGACACTGGAGACAACAGAAATGGACAGGACTCCTTAAGGAGAAAATCTGGGACTTCTATAGCACAAATGATTTTCCTTTCTCTCTCCAGACAGACAAAGCACTTGGGCCAAAGATGAGGTAAGAATTCATAGACTAATAGAATGATAGAATGGTTTAGGTTGGAAGGGACCTTGAAGATCATCTAGTTCCTACCTACCTGTCAAGGGACACCTTTCACTAGACCAGGCTGGTCAGAGCCCCATCCAGCCTGGACTTGAGCACTTCTAGGGATGATTCCAGGTAATACTGCAATACTTAAGCCTACACAATTATAATAATATCCTTTAAAATCTAGACCATCCCACAAAGCCATGGTAATTGCTAGTTGCCAAGGAGATGGATGTATAATAAAAATTGTTTTGATTTTATTTCTGGTAATTTTCTTGCAAGACAGAAAATAAAGTATCAAGTTTGGGGTCTGTTTTTGCTGACCAGCATGCTCACCTTGTTCACAAAATCACTTGTTAACTGTAGCACCAAGAATTTTATAAGCTGCTAATGGCAGTCTTGTGATAAGCTCACCATTCTGATTTACATTTTAAAGATATCTATCAGCCTGATAAAGCATATTTCTCACAGCAAGTCAGTAAATCTGGAAGAGTTCCTGTCTTAGCCCAAGATGAAAAATAGCCCCTTTAGTCCTCTTAGAACATGGATTGGTATGAATCAATATGTGCAAGAGCCATAAAACTTGGTGGTTTGTATTCAAATTTCCTCATAAAGATACAAATTCTGGGATTTGGCATCTCATTTCAGCAATGCCTCCAAGGCATTTTTTATTTCTGTATTCATTGAACTTTGCATTTAAATTCCAGTAACCTTTGCCTTCCACAGTGCCAAGTGCAAGGTAACTGTCAGACAAATAATATGCAGCATAAAGGCTGGGAAAAGGGAAAGAAAAAATTAAAAAAGGAGGAATGGATGGGTAGTGGCTCTGAATCTATGGTTTCCAAGCACCCTGGAACCCAGGCTCCAGGGACTGTATGGGTGAACTTAGATATCTCCTTTCAGTTTTGTAGGTGTTGTGGAGGAACTAGGTTTTCTTTCCTGAGAGCTGCCCTTTTCTTTGTTCTTTATCTTCTGTTATCTCTGTTTTAAGTGAACTTAAGTGACTAAGAAATCTACCCTCAATGCAGAGCTTGAAGGATTGCAGTGACGGGTGAAGTTTCGCACCTATTTCCAAAAGCAGTTTAATCAACAAGGCATAAAAGAGGATGGGACTATGTCAGGACAAAACTTACTCCTTAATCCCTTGCATCACCAAAAAACTGTATGGAAAGGTATGTTTTGTGTTTTCCCTGATCCATACAAGCAGTTTATGCTACACTTACCAAACAATTGCAATGGCCATAAGGAAAGTAAATCTCTCTGCATCTGGATGTGTCATCAGTAGCACATCCATGGAAACACTTGGTGTTAGGCCAAGGCTTGGTGTTAGGCCAGTGCTGGCTTTGTGAGCACCTGTGAAACTCTTCAGGTGTTTAAAGTCAATTTGCACCTAGCAGCTTAGAGGCTCAAAATCAGGACAACCAACACTGCTTTTGTTGATCTTTTGTATTTTTTGCTTGCCTAGATTCCTTTCTTTGGGGTACAGCTGATCTTCATCAGGTGCATACAGACAATGCAGTGGAGGTTTTGGCTAGGCCTTTTAAGGAGCTGGTTTCATTGAAAATAGAAGGAATAGCTCTAGACATGAACTGCTTGCTTGCTCCAGCCACCTTATGTTTTACACATAAAGAGGGAACATTTGCAAGAGCACATTTCTCCAGGTATTTGTCTATATGAAACTCCGCCTATATTAATGTGACTGATCCTGTTTCCACAGTAACAGAAAACAGGGAACTCTGGGTAAAGTGTAACAACTTTATTGCCCTTTCTACAACTCTTTTTCTTGAATATTGCAGCCATAGCAAGGTTGCACTAAAAATATTTTTCACCCCTTTACCACCATGAGGTTTATTTATGTGGTTTGATTCTTTTGAGTTATGTTCTATTGTTCTCACATTTCCAAGCAGCTGTGAGTCCCTCCTACCTGCTCTGTGCTCCCTAGCAAGGAAGCAGTTTTATCTTGCCAGTATTTAGAAAGAGCTAGGGTAAAGGGGTGGATGTGTCCAAGTAAAATTGCCTCACAGGATGGTCCTAAATGTAAAAACATTTTTTGTTAAGGTTGCAGTCCTTAAAAAACTGGTTATAATGGATCCAGAACAGAAGTAAGGATAATGCATAAAGCTGATTTCCAAGAGGGCTCACTCTGTAAAGGCTGGTTTAATCCATTCAACTGATCCCAAGGAAATAACCAAATTTCCTTAGGCAGAGCTTTCTCACACAGGAAGATACTGCTGTCATTCAGTCTTTCATGAGCAAAACCTGTGTATCTCTGTGTGCATTCTTGGAAAGCTTTTCTGATATTTTCATAATGTTTTCCTAATATTTTCCTGACACCAGTCCTGTTATTTCTTTTTTTAAATAGTAACATTACCCAATTCCTTACCACTACCAAGATGGAAATGATGCATCTGTCAAAAGCCCAGATTATCAATGTAGCTTTCATCTCTCCTAGTTTACTAAAGTATCTAATTTCTTTCATTAAAACCAGTTCTTTCCATACATCCTAAAATAACAAATCCATATGCTAATGGTCCAGCACACTTAATCTCTACAATTAGTAACCTCTTCACATTTCAGGTTACTTAGGCAAAAAAAATCCCTTGGACACTTTTATGAAGTTTTAACATATAACACTTAAAAGACAAGTGTAACCCCGAATCTTACCAGACAAATTTCAGAGTCAGTCAAAAATTTTGTTTCTGTTTGATATAATTAACCTACTAGCAAATGCTTCTTTGATGAGCTGTTGGAAAACGTGGTACAAATTTCTTCCTGGAGTCACTTTCTTGTAGTGTATATGGAAAGGGTATTTTGAGCACTAATGTGTATGTGCTCACTGTCCTGGTTTCATCTGGGATAGAGTTGCTTTCTTAGAAGAAATTCTGAGAAACATGTATGTACATAAGGATTTTAATTTTTCACAGTGATATTGACCCAGGAGAAACATTTTATGTGTTTTAGCTTCTCTGACAAAGATGTCCCTGATGGCTGGGCAGTGTGTGTGTCTAGCAGCCTCAGTGACCCTAGAGTGCTTAGATCCACAATGCACTTACATTCTAGTTCCTAAGAAATGTCTCAAGAGCTCTTAAGTAAAGAAGAAACCAGGTATAGATCTATTAGATCACTCTTCATTATTGCTGCTAGCACTTGGCCGAAATAAGCCATTTGGTTTTAAGAAATGTGCAAAATTAGTCAAGATTTTGAGACTCATTTTGTAAGAAAATAAAACTTAGTGAACACATTCTGTGTACTTCCGAGCATCTGCCTGTCTGGCACTTCTTCATAATATATTTGGGACATTTTCATCCCTTCACATAAAATCTGAAGTGCAGAAGCCTCAGAATTTTTTACTACTCTCACTTTTCAAGAATACAGAATATATTAAGTTTCATGAAAGCAGAGGAGAGACACTTGGTTAGCTTTGTTAGACTTCTGTGAAGGACATTATGCATCGTTGTGCCCACCTCATTTTTGGAATCAGAGTATCCACATGGAAGACATACATTATCAACATTATCAACATTCTGCCTACTGAAAAGGCTTTATCCCAAGTTCAGCCTTTTTAGACAATGGTCCACTCTGCTGTTAAAATGTGCAGTTTCTCCATTGTCTGATAAGCAGTGAACTTGTTCCACAGTCATGCTATGATTCCAGGACTTGGTCAGTTAGGGACACACATCCTTTGGAAACTGGACTTGCTTCTAGCTCCCATCCAAAGGGTACAGGTGCCACTACTTCCTATGACTAATCTCCAGACCTGGTCTGATCTGGCATCATGCCACTTGAAGCTGAGACTAAAAAGCTTTCCTGCACACACAGAGAACAGAGCAAAAGAAATGTGTGCCTAAAATTCCTCTTGGCAATTAGCCTAAATTTCTTGTGCTGCAGAAGATGGAAATTTTTACTCTAGAATGATGCCTACCTGCAATGCCAAGGTCAGTCTCATTTGTATCTGCCTTGAAGCTTACTGTTCAATTTTTAATTGCTGAGTGCTGATTGTAGTAACTAAATTAATTCAGTCCTGTAGCATAAATCCAGTAGGCATGCTTGATTTACTCATTCATTAAATATTGTACTTTGGAAAAATATGTATGTGAAATGCATGGTTTCCAAATTAAAACATTTAATTTCAGAAACACTAGGAACAAATATTCTGAATGCCTCATCTAATGACTTTCTTAAAGTAATCTCATGAAACATGAATAATCTTACAAACAAGTTCTGTCACATGGGCTGATACCTGCCAGTGGGCAAAACCTCTGACAAAATAGAAAAAAAGTATATAGCTCTATCCAGAACTTGTGAATGGAATAATATAACCTTAATAATCATAGCCAGATTTTGTTGACTAATGTGATTTTACCTGTGAAAACAGTTGTATTTGTATCATTCTACCTTCACTGACTGGAAAGCACAGGCTTTAGCTGCCTGATTTGTTGTCACAAAACAGTGCTTAGCTACCTGGACGATTTTTGGTAATGCAAAAAAATTTAAATGTGTACGCAGTCACTTGTAAGCACACAAAACAAACTGAAGACAAAGAGGCCATTTAGAAAATCCAAGTATGTGTGTTTGGTAAAGAGACACACTTAGGTGTGTTGTGTGAGCAACAGGTCTCTCTGGGCAGTTTCCTAGAGCTTTCCAGTGCAGTCCCTCTACATCTGTGCAGGATGGTGATTTCCCATGACAGATACACAGGAGAAGAGGAACGGTGTTTTCAACACCACTAATTGTAAACGGCTTGAGCACTAATTGTAAAAAAAAATGGCTTGGCCTGGTTTGGTTTTTTTCTCCCACAGACCATTTGAAGGTCCATTCATTTTTCATTGTTCATTTAATGGCCATTGACATTTATCCTATTTTAATGCTGTGTGCCAGTCTCTATCAGATTTCATCTACAAGCTCATGAGTCAGCTAAGCTGGGCCCCTCTGCTATTTTTAGCCATTCAGTTCATTTATTTATCTTGTTCTTAACAGCAATCTTCCATTTTGCTTTATCAGCACAGTAGAGAAGTTACCAGTTACTCTATTTCTTAGTCATTTTGAACACACACAGAAGCTGCAAAGCTGCTAAGGAGCAGCTCTTTCAGAGAACTGCCTGTGGCAAGAAACATAAATGTCCATCAACAGGCCCTACTGCTTTCTGCAAATACCACTGAAGGTCTCTTCTCATGGTCTGAATCCAAACTCCCCTTGGCTCTGAGCCATGACAGAAAATCCTCAGGTAACTTTATCTTGAGCTTACTTTAATTCTCATAAAAGTCTTTATGCATTCTTATTTCCTTCCACATCAAAGGAAGAGCAGGATAATTAGAATTGGGATTCTCTTCTTTATCTGGGACTGTTGCCTTTTTTTTTTTTTTTTTAATTGACCCTTTCTTCAGCTCTAGAGACAAAGTCTGTCCAATATTCCATAGGAAGTATTCTTTATTTGGAGTGCAGACTGCAGTTTTTCTTTCATGTATAACCTACATGTAGAGAGACACTGGTAGGAAATCCAAGGCATATTAAAACTAAAAGATCTTTTTCCTGATTTTTTCTCATAAATTTAATTGGACACACAAAGTGATATACAAAGATACGGAAATCCTTTGAAACATAAGCAAAGCAGATTTGAAGTCCACATTTTAAAAAAAAACCATCAAAACAATCACTTTTGGCTGAATGTCCCAGGATTCCTAAGAATGTTAGCATAGGCATATGGTGGCAGAGGTCCCCTGTTACAGGGAATACAAGCCCAGTGTCTTGTATCTGTGTTTGGTTCATGGGTCAGTGAGAAATTAGCAGAGTTCTGAGAAGGAAACATGAGAACCCTGCTATGCCATTGCATGACACAACACATGGCCTCCACAGTGTCTGGGCTCTTTCAGCAGCCTGGTAAACTTTCTACTGTACTTTCTTGCTTTTCACTTCTGATGGGACTAGATCTGTCCATTAAATTTCTCTTTCTAGCACTTCTCCCTTTTTGATTCACATACAGGAGGATAATTTACTGTTTCTCTGGAGAATTTAACATTCCCATTACTTCTACCATGACAAGAGCAGCTTTTCAAAATTGTAGACTTTGTTGCACCTGCTTACACAGATACCTATTTCCAAAGAGCTGTAAATGGATGGGAAAAAGAAAGGAGGACTTTTGGTAGCAATACCAGTACTTTCACACCAGAATCTTAATGCACTTGGAAAAAGAGACAACTTCTACCTAGTTTTAAGAAGTGAATAAGAAGAGGCACAGTCTGCCTCAAATGTTTTGCCAAAAATAATTCACCAAGTTCCTCATGGAAAACCCAACTCTCATACCTTCTCTTTCCACAGTGATATTTCCATATGTAAAGCATATCACTGCACAATTTTTTAACACAAATCTAGTGTCATGGACAATGTTTACATAATTACATTGAAAGGAGAGATGCAGTGCTTTTATCTCTGGGAAAGAAATCCGGCTTTAACGTTAATGTTAACTCCTGGATTACTTCATCGTGTCTTGCTATCTATGTAACCTTGGATGAGAGTTTCAATTAACCTCTCTTTCTCCTCTGTAAGATAATTATAAGTACCGACTTCTGCTAATCAGTTGTTTGCAAAGTATCTGGAAACAGTGTGTGCATGTAAGATCGGTTTATGGGGCAGTCTGCTGTCATGCACAGGAAGGGAGATCGTGGATAAGAGACATCTTGTGCAGTGTTTTCTCTAGCTCAGTCACTGGTTCTTCGTCACCCCAGGAGTGGCAGTCAGCAGATGGCAGAGGCAGTGCGTGTCTGTGTGTGGCTGGAGTGACTTTGTCCCCAGTGCCCCATTTGCTGCCCTGACCCCCTGCAGAACAGAAGCCCCTGAAAGACACTTTGCCTCCTTTCCTGACATCTCACATTCATTTTCTTCAATGGCTTAACCACAGCTCAGAGGCTCGCCTGTCACCAGTAGGAAGCTCATATATAGTGGAGTAGGTTTCAAAATTTCCTGACTGAGAAGAAACCTTGACTAGTACAAATGAGTACACTGGGAAACAGCACCAGGAAAGCAAAGAGAAAGGAATTAAAAAGCATCTCTAATCTATTACTTTATAAATAACAACAGTATAAGTACATCATGATACTTCAGTCATGCTAATGAGACTGAAGGCTTTTTCCCTTTCCAAAAGGCAATAGAGCTGGTGAAGGGTCTAGAGTACAAATCTTATGAGGATTGGCTGAGAGAAAGGGGGTTGTTTCACCTGGAAAAAAGGAGGCTAGGGGGAATCTTATTGTTCTCTACAACTACCTAAAAGGAGGTTGTAGGCAGGTGGGAGCTGATCTCATCTTTCAGGTATCAAGCAGTAGAATATCATGAAATGGCCTCCAATTGTACTAGAACAGGTTTAGATTGAATATAAGAAAAATCTCTTCATCAAAAGGTTTATCAAGCACTAGAACTTATTGCCCAGGGAAGTGGTTAAGGCACCATCCCTGAAGGTATTTAAAAGACATGTAGATGTGTCACTTAGAGACATGGTTTAGTGGTTGGATGCAGTGATCTTAAAGCCCTTTTCCAATCTAAACAATTTTATGATTCCCTGAGTGTGCTGTTTGATTGAATCATAGAATGGTTTGGGCTGGAAAGGAATTTAAACATCATCTGGTTCTAGCTCCCTGCCTTCAGAGATGCCTTTCACTGTTGCTCAAACCACCAACAAACCTGGTGTTGAACACCTCCTGGGACGGGGCATCCACAACTTCCCTGGGCAACCTGTTCCAGTATCTCACCACCCTCACAGGAAAGAACTTTTTCCTAACATCCAATCTAAATCTACTATCTTTCAGCTTGAAGCCATTCCTCCTTGTTCTGTTACTACACTTCCTGAGGAAGAGTCCCTCTCTGGCTTCCCTAGAAGCCCCTTCAGATACTGGAAGGTTCCTGTGAGGTCTCAGTGCAACCCTTTCCTCTCCAGGCTGAACAGACCCAACTCTCTCAGCCTGTCTTCATCAGGGAGGTGCCCCAGTGCTTTTAACCACTTCATGGCCCTCCTCTGCACTTGCTGCAATAGTACTACATCCTTCCTATGCTGGGGGCACAGACCTGTATGCAGTACTCCAGGAGTTGTCTCACAAGAACAGAGTAAAGAGATAAAACCACTTTCTTGGCCCTGCTGACCATGCTGTTTTGGATGCAGCCCAGGACATGGTTGGCTTTCCATGCTGCACAATGCCAGCTCATGTTGAGCTGCTCATCAAACTCCATCTGGTCTGCAGAGACCTTGTTTCAGGAAAGATGGAAAGTCTTTCAGGTTAGGAGAGAGGAAGGTGAGTGGAAAGCAAGATGAGGAAAGCTGATTTTGTACTACACTTACTATGTTTATTTATGAGGAAACAAAAGTCTTCAATCCCCAGGACTCTCTGTGCAGCACCTTTCACAGGCACTAAGTCAGCAAAAAAAGAACAAGTCTCTTAAAATTAAAATGAAGGGAAAACATGTGATAAAATAAAATATATAAGACCCCAATATTTCAAATATATATTCTGCTTCACTTTGCAGTTTCTGCTCACCAACTATGCTCAGAATGAGTCTTATCAGATAAGAGCAGCCAGCTGCTATATGCTGCATTTAAATTTATATTGCCAACAACAGGCTCCATTACCCAAGGATTTTCTTGTTGCATTCCTAATACTGCCTTTCTGCATGCTTTATTTCTCATTTCCTTATGTACTCTTTACTTTCTAGTGTGTACCAGCATATCCTGGTATTTGTTTCACACATTTTGGTTTTTTTTACTTAGTCTGTCTTTGACTAGTTTTCCTTTTTTGTGCCTCTAAACTCTTTCTGCTTCTCAAATACCATCTCTGAAGCTGCTGTCTTACACACTCTTCGCTGCTTCTTTCTTGCTTTCTGATGCATCCCACCCCTCCCTTCATTCTCTAATCATTTGATCACTGCAGTTCTTTGATGTGTGAGGCTTTCAGTTCAGTCCCAATTTAATTATGTTTTTCAGAAGACTGACCTCTCTGGTCCCAATTTGTTCAAGAAATTTCCTTCATTGATCCAAGGCCAGATCCCTTTACTGCCTGTTCTAAGCTAGATTCCTGATATTAGAAACAGACATGTATTAGCACTTAAGGTCAGTTTGCATATATCAGCAGTTAATTGCACTGATTTATTTGTAGTAGATACAACACACTCTTCCCTGCCCTTAGGTCTAGATGCATTAACACAAAATCAAGGGAAAATAATTAGAGGTATTCTCATACTACAGCAGATGCACTGTCTTCGCTGTTCATTTGAATACTCCAAGAATAGATTGCATTTTTCAGTAAATTGCAACATATCCCAAAGGTTACATATTTATTTTCTGTTGGGCTATAATGGAAACAACGTTTAACATTATTAGAGTTCCTCTTCTTAAATTCTCCACCTATCATCTACTGTTCGGGAAATAATCAGAAAGATGGTTCAAGCTTTGAGGTGGAAAGTCAAACCAATGTTTTCCAGAAAGAATAAGAGTCCTGTAGAACAATTACAAAGCAAAACACACTGTCTTGATGGCACCCAGAGGGTCTGGAAGCTAAGTCTGTCTATAAAATACCAGTCTGACATACATGAAAATCTCCCCTATACTAGCAAACAAGTATCTGCTTCCTTCAGCAGAGCAGTAAAATCTTCCTATCAGTAGCAAAAAATGTTATGGAAAACTGAAATACGACTTCCCTTCCAGGGAGGGAAAACTGCACTGTTCCAGCCAGGAGAAGTGGGGAAAAGTGATGATTGCTGCTGTTCATTGCTTCCGCAGGGTCTGCAGTCAGAGGAGACCCTAGTGAAGGGTGCAGAGCACAGTAAGGGCACCGAGCCGCTGAGCTGCATGTCCAGCAGGCACGAGGAGTGGCAAAGGTCTCTCTGCATTAGACTGAGCTAATTAAATACAGCTCTGTGCTTGACAGGATCTACAAATGCCTCAATCCACTTTGGCCAGTTGTACCCGAGGATGATGTCACATCTAAGTAGGCCAGCATGAACATGTTACCCTCACTTGCTGCCAAAAACTACCAGCCTGAATAAGGTCAGCACAAAGGTTACACTTGATCTGACTGAGAAGTGCCAGGGAAACTGAGCCTCTGGATAAAACCAGAGCTGCTTCAGGCCCACAGAGCTCCTTCCCCAAAGCAGGAAGCTCAGATTAGGACGACATATCTGCTACTGTGAGAGAAAAGGTGCTGGCCTTCTGGATTGAGGTGCTGGCCTTTAAAGTGAGAGGTGCTGAAATTCAGAGTGATCTTGACAGTCTCTTGTTCCTCACCATGAGCATCATGAGATGTTGCTTTTCGTGTCGATGGAAAATTTTTGTTTTGAATGATTTTTTCAGTTTAAATATAGGAGAAAATCTCCATCTTCTCCCTTATGCTACTTGTATACATATAATCACGAGGTGTGAGAAAATGCAGAAATTCTTCTCAGGAGATGGATGCTCATATAAAAGAAGAGATTAAAATAATCAGATAATAATAGTTCAGGAACAAATAAAAATTAAATCTTGGATTATCACAGTCCACAGTGGTCTTCCAACATATGTTTAAATGACCTAAGGAGCACACATCTTGCCTCAACCAAGTAACTCACAGAGTAGCACCTTTCAGTCTCAGAAATATTTTATAACACCCATTTGGGTGCTGATTTCCCAGGTGAAATTTATCTGCCCAAGACACACTCAACTCATTTTCTCACTTCTGAGTTTGCTCACAGCAAGGTCTGCAAACACATGCACATCCTTTTAACAACTGCTCAGAATGGGAAGGAAGTGTCCATCCTGCAGGAATTACCTTCTGCTTGGAATTTTCCCACTCATGCTGCTTTATGCCTCTTGACTCATGGAAGGCATATTGTATATCTGAATTCTGGAGACTGATCCCTCCTTTTTCTGAACTAGATTCCAAAGTCTCCATTTTTATAACCTGTGGGAGGTTTGCCCAAGAGAAATATGAGTAAGGATTTCAAGACATGGACCTCTGAGTCATTTTCAAACTCCTTGAAAAAGCCACCAAAAAATGGCAAAATACCCCTTTCCAATGTACTGGGACTGTTTTACAAGAACATCTCAGTTCTTCTTACACAGAGGTACTCAGTGGTACCTCCTGACAATAAAAATAAGAATGATGAAGACAACCTCTGTGGAAGGCCCTCTACAGGGTGTCATTTCCAGGATAGCAGATAGTGTTGTATGCTTCTTTGCTCAAAAAAAACATCAAATCTTCGATTTTGCTGAAGAGCTCTAAACAAACAGTTTAACCTCCTCTGAAAGTATTTCTTGATTTCATTCAGATAATCTTGTTTACTTTATCTCTTTTCAATAGCTTGTTTTTTCTTGGATCTCTGACATGCACTGGAGTATACTCATGCTTCCTTTCCTATTCATCAATGGTAAGAGTGCACTGTGGGTGTGCCAGATGCCCAGGAGTCTCTCATTTCCTTGGTAACAGCAAAGAGTTACTAATCCACAGCAAATAAAAGTAAAATGTAATGCAGGCACTGAGATATGGGTTAGGATGCTTGATCTCCTTTCCTGGTAATTTAGTCTGTAATCTCTGTTCAGGTGTTATCCCACTCTGTGCTTTATTTTCATCAGTAACTGAAGAGGCAAATTATGTTGCCCAGTAGACAGTACTGAGAGTCAAAACATAATGTTACATTTAAGCATTTAATAACAGAGTGGGACCTAGAAAAACAGGCAGCACAATAGGAAGTGCTAAATACCTGTCAGCATCCACATAGTTGATTCAGCTGCAAGCCACGTTCGTGCTGGTGTGCACCACAAGCACAGAGCAGCAGCAGGCAGCAGGCACAGCAATTGGTGCCCAGAGTGAGACCACAAACTTCCCTGGGCTCTCCAATGGTGCTGACACATTGCAGGGAACAGACTCCAGCCCCATGGAGGAAGTATCCCTTGTACATCAGCGACCTCCCTTTGGACCAAGCTCCTGAGGGAGAATGCATCCCTGCACATTTGAGACGTCTTGGTGGGACTGGGGCTTTGCCCACAGGCTGCCCAAGGGTCTGTGCCACTACGTGATGTGGCTGTGACAAGGTCAGCACACTGCACAGCTCCAGAAACAACGAGAAAGAGATCAACTGGATCTTCTCCAGGACTCTGCAGGTACAACTGAAAACCCCAGCTCCTTATGGGGCTGAAGGGCCAGCCACCTGGCAAACAGCTTTGTGAAAATGATCTGGGAGTCCTGGTGGGGACTTGTTGAACCTGCATCTGAAGCGTGCCTTTGTGGCAAAGAACAACGGTCTTTGGGCAGAGTGTTACCAGCTCTAAAGGAAGGTGTTCCTTCTCCTTTACTCAGCACTGGTGAGACAATTCCCAACTGGTGGGTCCAGTCATGACCCCCCCAGGGCAAAAGACACAAGGCTATGCTGGAGTGAGCTCAGAGAAGTGCCACAAAATGGTTAAAGGGCTAGAGCCATCCTATCGTGAAGAAAGACTGAGATAGCTGGGACTGTTCAGCCTTGAGAAGGCTCAGGGGGAATCTTACCAGTATCTGTAAATACTTGATGTGGGGGAATAAAGAAGATGGAGCCAGAATCTTCTCAGTTGTATTCAGTGACAGGGCAAGAGGAAATGGACAAAATTGAAATGCAGTCAATTCCACATCAACACAAGAAAATACCCTTTTTGCCATGAAGGCAGTTAAACACCAGAATGTGTTTTCCAGAGAAGTCTAGGAGTCCCCATCCCAGGATATGTTCAAATCTTGCCTAAACACAGTCCTGGCCAACCTGTCCCAGCTGATCCTGCTTTGAGCAGGCAGGTAGACTAAATGATCTCCCAAGGTGTCTTTAAATCTCAACTATTCTGCAGTGTAAATAGGCTATGTATTTTCATGTTACTTATCTGAAGGGCATTCTTGATCTCGGTGCAGAGGCAAAACAGCTTCTGGCCTTGTATTGTACATCACCTCTCTTGCAACTTTGAACATAATGCAGACAAGTAACCAGTGAGTTCTACAATAATGAACTCTGTTCATAAGGAAATTAATTTCTACTGAAGATGATTCTGTCAAACCAGCTCTTATTATAGCAAATACCTCACTCCAGAACACAAGCTAATGATTTCCTTCATCTGTCACACTTTGTAGTCCTGGCTCAGGTATCAGGCATTGCTGAGAACCACCAACATTCAGGGATCAATATTCCATACACAAACAGGATCAGATTGCTCTGGTTGATAAATTATGATAAACTCATTGCTAGAAATCAATTTGTTGTTAAAATGACTGAGAATGATTGGAACCGAATTTTGCTTAGGGAAGCAAAGGTCCTAGACTCCCCCTTTCATTATTGCCCACTTAAATAAACTGAAATCACCTTTTTTTTTTTTACTTTTGGTTTCTTTTTTCCCCACTTTAGGTAAATAGTTGATGTAGCTGAAGTCACCACTTTTTCCTATGACTGTCAGAGGCATGGGGTGTAAAGAGGGGGTGGATGGGGTGGGTGAAGGAAAGCAGATTTGTGCTCATCTCTCTATGGAAAGAAACTCAGAACACAGAAAAAATAGGATTAGTTATGACCTGTAAACAAAGGAAGGGTCCCAGTTCCATGTCTCTGCTTGTCCTGACTTTCTATATTTCCTGGCTTGGTGGTTCAGTGCATGGTTCATTACAGCAATGAACCTGAGCAGGCAAATTTTCTCTGGTGAAAGGTGCGGACTGGATATCAACTGAAATTGTGCATATTAATGTCTTTCCAGACAAAAGTGGTTTATATAATATGGTATATTATAATATGGTATATAATATGATATGTTATGGTATACAATCTAAGGAATTCAAACTTATAAAGAAAAGCTCCATCCTCAGGGTATATATGCATGTTTGTCATCAAGCAAAGAGCCTCGGAACACAGAAATGATACAAACAAGGTCAGAAAACAGATTGAACCTAACATAATATGAAAATATTTCCCTCAAGTATCATATCTTCCATTTGACCACAGCTCATGCTGAGGAATATGGTAAGGCTCTGCAATGAAAGATGATAGAGTACAGCCACAGGGAGAACCTGCAAACAGGAAGGCACACCCTAAATCAGTGGTGGATCTTGTAGGAATACCTGTGAATTGCTTTACTGCTCCCCAGACATGAGGACCTGATAACAAAGCAAGTTTTATTGCTACCTGTGAAAGTGGGTACATCATCACTGCAGTGACATACAAGCCCAAAATGTTTGTAGCATGTTTCATCTCAAATACAGAAAGTTTGTATCTCTGTGTCAAATTGAGCCAAAATAATCCCTCTGTCAAACTGTTCATAACCTGACAACTATTGCTGTATTGGTGAAGTATGAAAGAAATATAATTTATCTTGATAAAGTGTCTTTTGATGAGAAGCCTTCAGTTTTTAGGATTTTACCACCCTCAAAATCCAGTAAATGTGTGAGTTACTCCTTTACCAGCATGAGTCAGGAAGCAGCTGGGAAACTGCTTTGCATATGATGCAATGTCCTGAAATAATATGAACATCTCAAGGTTGGAATATACTCACACAGTGCAGCTGCTTATCAAAATGCAAGCAAATGATTAATCAAAGCACAAAGAGCTGGGAAAAAAATGCAACAGGTCCCTTATCCTTTCAGGCACCTAATTCACTACTTCCTAGCATTTCCAAACCACTATCCTTGAATTGGTTCCTTGTAGGAAGTTGTAATTTCTGCAAGAAATAGCTGGCATGAGGAGAATATTCTTTAATATCAGGCCTGATTTTACAGGCTGCTGTCCAACTCCTTTGCACAGAAATGACCTAAATAAGAGGTTGGATGAAGTAAACATGGGAGAAAAAAATGCCGAGGACTGCGGACTTCTTGACCCTAGTTATATCTCAATTGCAGATGTGCTGTTAAAGCCTTCAGCATTTAACCCTTGTTTTTCATTCCAGATTTAAAATAATTAGTAAAAAAAAATAATTGCTTCTACCAACTTTAGAAAAATTTGATCATCAGAATTAAGGTAAAATCAGCTTCTCGGAGTATCCCAGTCAAACATAATTTGAAAGAGTTTTTCAGTCCTGTAGTGCGAAAGGAAATTTTGTGCAAAATTTAGCTATGGGACTTCAATAGGTTGGTTAAATTGGTCACAAATTGATAAAACATGGAACAATTATACAAGAATTGTTATTTTTCCTGTGAGGGTTTCACCTTCTTATAACAGTAATTGTTTAAGATTATACAACTTCAAGAATTCCATTTCAGGATACTCCTGATTAGGAATCCCGGAGTGATAAGGTATGTATTTGGCCTTTCATAGCCTTGCTATTGTAAAATTTTCATGGAAAATTTTCATGGAAATTTCCATGTCTGGAAATGGAAAGAAAGGCAGGAGACTGGAGATTACTGACAGTGGCACAACTGCACACCCAGGTCTTCAACCTTGCCATCCTGTTCCACCCTAGCTGCTGAAAACTGCAGTCAGAGCACATTCCCCTAAGGAGGCAGCATATCAGTGATGCATTGTCTTTAAATGCTTTACAGGATATTAGTTTCACAGATGGATCCATGGATGCTTTAATAGAACTTTTTAATTTTTTTTTAGGAGGACAGATTGGAATAAAAAACAAAACAAAAAATGAAATATATATAGCAATGACTAACTGTCTACAAATAGTTGAAACATCTGACTGTTAAAGATGAAAAAGAATTGTTTAACACATTGCAGAAGTATATAAATCATCAGAATTTAGTGTGTATGAAACAGCTGAAGATTAAAAAGAAAGATCATCTTGTCGTGCACAGGCAAATAAATTCACAGCTTGGTCACAGAAAATTGGTATTTGTCTTTTGGAAACTCTCCTAATATTTTTCCATGTGAGTTCTCTGTCCTTACAATGAAATCAAAGGCTTTCACTCCTCATTGTTTTTCTGTCCTGTCCACACATTTAAAAGCAATTTGGGCCAAAATTGTTTCTTTCGATGCATTCACATAATATAAGCAAATTATATACCAAATTGCTTTGGGGGCCTCTCAGCACTGCTCTAATTAAATAATTATACTTGCACAAAAGGTGCCTTATAAATGTTAAATGTCATATTCTACCTAGTCTAATTATATTATGTACCTAGTGCTATAATGTATAATAAATTACTGTTTTCAAAGGCTAATTCAACCCAAATATCAGCAGTCTCATTAAAGGCAAAGGCTGCAATTTCAAAGAATCTTAGTGGCTTAGGAACAGCAGACATATTTAAAAAAAAAAAAAAAAAAAAAGCACCTAGAGGCTTTGGGTATCATTGAGACCCTTTGGGAATCTCACTTTTGGGTAACTAAGTAATCTCTGAAATTTTAATAAAGTTATGAAGGAATGTGGAGGACTTCTGAAATTTTGAACCCAGAAGTCTTGTCTGGGAAAAGTCTCCCAGGAAATCAATGGGGGTGACATTGTTAAAAAGAATATTTAAATTATCTGGACAAAGCACTCAAACTTTGTCTCAAAGAAAATCCTAGAGTAATGAATACAGACTGACCCCATGGCAGAAGAAGTATAGACCCCTTTAAGCTAACAGGTCTTCTTTTGATCTCTCTCTTCAGTCGGTCTTTTGAAGAGAACTATTTTTTTCCTAATGGCAAAACTAATAGAAGAAACCTTTCTTCAGTACAGCTTTGCACTCACTCTTTTAATACACTGGAGAGTAAAGTTCCTTTATTAATACACTCCACACTCTCACATACATATCAAATAATATGTCAAAAGATAAGAAAGGAAAGCAAAGAACTTGGGTGACATTTGTTGACATTTCCAACACGGAGGAAACAAACAAGTTACGCCGTGGCTGAATGTTAAAAAGGCCGTGGAGAGTGAGCTTCCCCTCATCAATATGGCCCTTGGGGCATTTTTAACTCTGCCTGATATTGTGTTCCGTAGTAGGAGGCATTCCTGCAACACGGGAAGACAGGGAAAGCTCCTCTCAGCTCTCTGAAGACCTCAATAAAAAGGTCACCAGATCTTTTATTTTCATTTGCATTTTAAAAAGATCATCATCACTTTTAAAAGAGAATAAGCAGGATGCTCAGCCTGCCTCTAAACAAATCTTCAGCTCCAAACAGAAATGAAAATCAAAATACAAGTGGTTTCATTTTTTATTTAAAATTTAAAAAGCAGTTGGAAGTTCTTTTTCTTCTTTCCTTTTCTGAAATCATGTTAAAATCCCTTTAGAGTGCAACTGAGAAACATCAAAAACCTTAATGTGGCCTGAGGGTGGCTTACTACAAAGCCATGTGCTAATAATACCTCACATTTATAGCTCTTTTCAGCCAGAACTGGATCCCCAGGCTGTGAAAATATTGTGCATGCAGGAATAATAATTTTGAGCCCCCTTGCTGACATGGGGCTCTCTCCATGGGGTCTCAACACTCAGCCCCCAGTGTTCCATACTTTGGAGCTCGGGGACACCCTGAGCCATGGGAACCCTACAGAGAACCTCAGTAGAGCAAAAAGCAAGCAGATGAGCTGGAACTCACTAGAAAATAGAAGCTGTGAGACCTACCCTTGCAGAAAGTGTCTTGGGCTCACTGAAGAAACAGACACATTGCTGAAGGAGGTGCCCTGGAGCCTTTTGGAGGCTCTGGCTAAAACCAGGAATGTGCAGTGGTTCCCTGCTGCCATCCTGACAGCATTCCTGGTGTGCTATCCTCTCCCTGCAAGGCTTCCCATATGAGGAGAAGCAATGCTCTGACTAGATCTGATCAATGGTCTCAAAACCACAGCACAAGCCACACAGCTCATAAGGGAAACCAAAATTTCATTTTCCTTGTAACTAATCTCATGCTTCCATTATCTTAGCTTTGCATAACACCAGCTCATCTGGTAGGAAAATTTGATATGATGAAATCTAATAATAAATCACCAGTATTACTCTGAATTCATGTTTACCACTTGCTAAGTTTTGAAATTATATTAACTTAATGCATGGTATTTTACAGGTGTCTGTTTCACTGTACTGGTGAGTGAAAAGGTGATATACTGATTTATCTCTTTGATAAAAGGTGATATACTGATATCTTATCAGGTAAGAGAAAAACACATTTTCTCTATGCATGGGAATATCCCCTTGTACCCATGTCCAAATACTCCTCAATGATACACATCAGCATGACCAAATTAAAAGTCAACAGAGCAGAGCTCATTTATATCTAATGTGTCTATTTCTAGATCTTTACTACAATGGTCATAAAATAATGATTAATAACAATCACAGCTCTCATTATTTAGGGGGACTAATCATAGAATATCTCAATGAATTTGTAAGCTATTTGCACATGGAGTTGCACCTACGGTTACGTATACACATAGAAGAATCACATCAATTAATAAATTTTCTTTTGTATATCTCATAGGTCCAAAATCAAATACTGATTTAATCCTGTCATTTCTACTCCCTACACTGTCATGTTATGTCTTTCCCAGTATTCATCCATCATAACAATCAGTGGGTTTAAGATCATAGAAGCATGTTCTTTTTCAGACACTCTGCAAATCATATTACTACCACTGATACTGTTTTAATTAAATTGTTTCTCATTTAACACTCTGCTATGGATTATGCATATTTTTAATTTGCTTACTTTTAGATTTAGTAAACACTTTATACAGTCCATAGCTTTATGTTTTGGATATTGAAAAAATAGCAGAATTTAAACTGCAGAAAAAATTGTCAATCATTCCTTCCTGTCATCTTCCTAATAAGCTGGAATGTTGGCACTCTTCTGTAGCTCTAGTGGCATTTACATTTTTAATGAAGTAGCTTATTTGCTGAACAATACCCTTCCCCTTGCAGTTGTTCTATGGATTATGTCTAATTTTATGAATCCTGTCTGTGCCAGATTTCAGAGAGGTTTATTCCATTTCTTCTGTTCTTTTCTGTGTATGTGCATAACCTGAATTTACCAGTCCATTCCCTCAACAGGTATAAATCCCTGCCTACTGACTCTGCACCTCATAATTCAGTCTGAAATTGAGCCTTATGCAAAGTACAAGGGAACTTTCCCCTAATGAAGGCAGCTGACTTACAGCTGAGTGATGTGGAGAAAATAGGGCACGACTGTCACTCACCATTAATGCTATTTACCACCGTCTCTATCACTGCTCAGCAGAAAACCCTGCAAAGCCTCTCTCTTAGGTGGGGCCAGCTAAGTCTGTTACTCTCTGTAAACACTTGATGACAAAATGCACCCAAGAGACAAACTGCTGCCAGGTGTGGTTTCCACAGTTGCTTTGATCAATTCTATTTGATACGGGCTTCCACGTCCCTAAGCCACCAAGCATAAAAGCACATAATCTCGGATATGACTTTATAGCTTTTAAAAGAAAGGAGGACAAGGTAAATACTGAGGTGTGAGGTGTAGCTGAGTCCTCTTGAGCCTGCAGTCACTGCAAGAGCTTTGCTGGATTATTTCAGGGCCTGGCAGCTGCCTCTGACATGGACAGGGACATGTTTCCAGTAGTAATGGTGGGACAAAGAGACAGAAGGACTCACTGTCCTCACCCCAGACAAAGTGGATGCTGTCAGTGCTTACCAGTATGCCAGGATCAGAATTGCTGGACAGTATTGCTGAGTCTGACAGAGTGCCAGATACCAGTCCCACAGCAGGGTCTCACTGTATCTGCCACCTCTCTATGGTTCTCAACTCCAACATACAAGATACCTGTCTAAAACATATCTCCTCCTCAGTTTCCCATCTTCCCATCTCTTATTTCCTCCTGTGGTGGACCTCCAGCTGTATTTCTTTTTGTCCCCTGGGTTCAGTATTTGGGTCAGTCCTTTTTAATATCTCTATCAATGATCTGCATGAGGGGATCGAGTGCCCCCTCAGTCAGTTTGTAGACAACACCAGGTTGGGTAGCACTGTTGAGGGAAGATAGGAAGTTTTGTGGAGGAAACCAGGCAGGCTGGATCAATGGGCCAAGGCCAACTCTATGAAGTTCAACAAGGCCAAGGCTGGATCCTTCCTCCAGGAGGGAGGGAAATCTACTCTAATTCTACTGGCTAGGGAAAGAGTGGCTGGGAAGCTGCCAGCAGAAAAGGACTTTCAACAGCAACTGAACCTGAGCCAGTGTGGCCAAAAAGGCCAATGGCATCCTGGCCTACATCAGAAACAGCGTGGCCAGCAGGACCAGGGCACTGACTGTCCCTCTGCACTCAGCACTGGGGAGGCCACACCTCGACTGCCGTGTCCAGTTTTGGATCCTTCACTAAAAGAAGAACATTGAGAGGCTGGAGCATGTTCCAGAGAAAAGCAATGGAGCTGTTGAAGAGTCTGGACCACAAGTCCTGTGAGGAGAGGCTAGGAGAGCTGGGGTTGCTTAGCCTGGGGAAAAGGAGACTCAGAAGGGGGAATCTTATTGTCCCTGCCTGGATGGAGGCTTTAGCCAGGTGGGGGTTGCTCTCTTCTCCCAGATAACAGGTGACAGGGTAAGAGGAAATGGCCTCAAATTGTGCCAGGGGAGCCCAGATTTCTACAGGGAAAATTTCTTCACTGAAAAGTTGTTCAAATATTAGAAGGGGCTGTCCAGCGGAGTGGTTAAGACAGCATCTCTGGTGGTATTTAAAGGACATGTACCTATGCCACTTAGGGACCTGGTTTAGTGCTGGACTCAGAAGTGCTGGGTTAACAGTTGGATTAATGGTCTAAAAGATCTTTTCCAACATTAGCAATTCTACAATTCTGTATGCCACCAGTATTTATTCTGACTGGCTGATGTAATGTGACTTTTCAAAAATTAATATTTGTGATGTGGTTTCAGATTATTGAACACATATGCTTTATCATTATTATTAATTCTTTATTTCATGAGTTCTTGCCTTTTTTAAAGATTGGTCAGCCCTGTTCCTGCACTTTTAAGTAGCAAATAACTGTCTGAGATGAAAAAACATGATACATTTAATAAAAATAATGCTTTTTTTATCAATTTTCAGAAGTTCCTTGAAAGTCCACAGTGGTCTTTCTTTACATTTTATTCCAATCAACATCCTGTTTACATGTTTAGTTTCTATTTTGTTTCCTAGCCATCCTATTTTTCAAGTGCAGATAGCAGGGAGCATCTCTAATGCAGACAGAAGACCAGAACTCATGTTCAGAACTAAATCCCCCCACTCATTTACTGAAAGAAATTGTCCCTCTGGAAAAAAACAAATTGTTTTAATCTTATCACTAGGTGAAATGCCAATCGGCTTTAATTTGTACAACTCCATCTGATTCTTGAGACTGTTCTTAGGAAGTCAGGCTTAGTGTACAGTAACTCCAGGGTCACTCTTGGTGGTCAGTGGAAGGAAATGGACTTTTCACCAGAACTCAAAACTGAATAATCATCTGAAGGTATTTATCTCCATTCTGTGACAACAGACATAGGCTCAAGTGACTACTATGCTTTCAGCTCCTGGACAAGATTCCAGACCTGACTGTTTCATCCTAGTGAAATGGCAAAGGTAAGCAGGCATTTATCCAGTGCACATTTTCAATTTTATTCTTACAGCAGCAACAGTAATATTTGCTTCTAACTGCCTCTTCTCCCATACTAAAAAGTTGCGCATCCATGTGCCAGTTTTAAGTGGTAAGGTTGAAATTAATTTTATTTTGATGGGTTTATACTATTCTCCACAGCTTTACTAGAAGTGGCTTTCTGCTTCAGGGAGATTTGTGAACAGAGAGAGCAGCTGCAGGACAATCTTCTAATATAAAAATGGGCTTTGTAGAACTTCCTTGTGAAGCTCCCTGAATATAACTGCCTGACCTTGAGAAAGGAGGAGGAGGTGTGTGTGTTTGACTTAGGTATTAACGGATAGGCTGGACAGTGAATCCTTCAATAGTCCACTAAAAAGCAAGTGATTCAACATAAAAGGTAAGTTCTGACCTTTAAATTTAAGCCTCCTTCAGTTACTAGGGAAAAGAACTGTGGCTCTCTGTCATGTTAGTCAACAGTACTGTCCACTTCTGGTGCAAAGTAATCCTCTATCCCACACTGGGAGATAAAACAAGTAGAAAAAATGCCAAATCCTTCCTAAATGACTCTACTCTTCCCAAGAGGATGAGTAAATGTCAGCCAGCTGCCCTGAAGTAAAATCTTTACCCATTAAAATAGTACATTATCGCTTAGGTCAGTGTGGGATGAGGCACCGAATTTGCTCCAGTAGCAAGGTTTTAATCTTTCAGCCAGATTCATTCAAGTAGCTCTGGAAGTCTCAAATTACCTATTCCGCTGATCTGCAGGAAGTAATATGCCTGTGAAGGGATTTAGTTGCAGGAACATTACTGGCAAGAAACACCTTAGGTTTTCTATAGTGACTATTTTGCTGTGAAAGCTTGGCAATCTAATACTTCCAAAAAACTTTGTGAATTTTTGACTAACTACATGATGTGATCATTTTGTTTATTTTTCACTTTTAGTCACACTGCATAGGTTTGAGGTTGCACATACAAGAGCAGAGACTGCAGGTAAATACTCTGACTTCTGTGGTTGAAATCTAGACATACAAATGATTAAATATATTCATTATCAGTTACTCACATAACAAAATAGGCAAAGAAAGCTGTAATGACAACACTCAACGAAGACTGAAAAGAGTCTTTGTTGAGTGTTGTCAATCTCTGAAAAGAGATTTAATTTTAATTTTTTCCCTCCTGACACCACATTTCACAAGAACTCTGGTCCTCTCCCAACAGCATTTTTGAAACACAGCCTTTTACAGCACACTCAAATTAAGAGAGGTGCAATGTTGATTTCCACCATAACCTTAAGCAAAAGTTTATAAGACCCAAGCAGAATTTCTGAGGTAACCAGAATCAGTGCTTTCTGTGAGCTGAAAAGCTCCCAAAAGCCAGATCTCCCTATTCTGACTTTGCATTCACATCTGTCACTCTGCCTGATAGCAAACGACAGATTGCCTCCTGCCCAAGCATTGCCACCCAGACCTCATTCTAAGCATTAATAGCCCCTAGGTAGAGCTTGATATGTTGCTCCTCAGCAAGCTTAAGATCTCTAGGAGCTCCTTAGGGACAGTCCTAAAAACTAGGTTTGTCAGGTGAACACAACCATCATTTGCTATTTAAATTCACTGTAGTGCTGTCAACACTTTCTTGAAGTGATGACTGAACAGGTGGATTTATTTCAGAGTGGCTGACAGCCAGTGCTCTTTCTACGAGACCTTTATTTTAGAACTTGGCATTAGATCCTGCTTTTAAGTACTTAAGGAAAAAAAAAAAAGGAAAATATATGTTCACTTTTACACTTTTCTTCTTTGTTTCCTGCCATCCCATTGGAGCTGCACCTGTAGCAATCAGGTTGAAAAAGAGGGCTATTCATCAAGGTGGAAATTGATATGTTACTTCTCTCTGAAACTAAGCAAAGTGCAACTGTTTTTTCTAAGTGCAAAAGAAAAGAGCAAGTGCTGCAATGTTTACAGGGTGAAATATCCCCAATGAATTTGGTGCATTGGTGTGTGATGTGACAGTTGCCTGGTAGAAAACCAAAACTACCAATAAAAAATACAGTTAAAACCAGCCTGTTGTGTTACAGCTTTTGCCAGTTGTCTCAGCATATATGTCACTGCTGAAAGATGCAGAGCTAGAGACCAAAATCCCCTCTGAGTTGCTGAAAATACAGCGCACATGATGTGAAACACTGCTGGTACTGTAATGCTGGCTCTTCTCTTTTATGCTCCCCTCCTGTCACCCCAGACAAAGCTGTGCTACTGCTGCAGCCCACTGTGTCCTACAGTATTTGGTGCCTCTGCATTTAAACAGATCCCTGTGCATTGTCTTTGGGATGGGTTCCCTCCACATACTCTCTATTGTGCAGCATCAAAATGTAATATAATTTGGAGGCTGAGGAAATGTGTTGTAATTATTAGGAAATAAAGTCTTGCTACCCTCTGCATATATAATTTTATGGCCTATAAACCCAGTAAAGATCTAGAATTATAGAATCATGGAATGGTTAGGGCTGGACGGGACCAAAAAATTCATCTATTCCTACACCCCTTGATAAAGAGGGACATCTTCCACTAGACCACATTGCTCAAAGCTCCTTTCAAACCTTGAATATTTGGAGGGATGGGGCATCAACCACCAGTTTGGGAAACCTGTTCCAATTTGCATTTCCTAGAGTTATCCCATAAACACCTTACAAGTGGTCCTTACCACCTAGAAAAACAAAAACCCTAAAATGACAATGTCTGTTGTAAATCCATCAGTGCAAAAGGAATATGGCAACTTTCTACATGGGCCTGAAGAGAAAGTGGAAATCAGCTTGCAATGAGAGATCCAATAGAGAAGGGAAGAGAATAAGGTAAGTAAGAAATTTCATGAAAACTCTAAAATGAATTATGAATTCTGGAAATACTCTCAGAAAAAGGAAAGATGTCTATTATACACACAAAAGAAAAATAAGTTCCCACAGACTAATCAGAAATGGTCCTGATATAACAAATTGTAAGGAAAATTACTTATACACTTTTAAACCTGCAATGCCCAGCTGCTGAATAATATTTTAAACACAAGGGATCCCATTTTGTACTTGTAATTTTGCATTTTTTGTACTCATACTCACAAAATATTGAAAATCAATGTCTAGAAAAGTCATACACACGTACACCTTTTATTACTTTGTTATTTGTCTTGAAAACTGTGAGATTTCTGGGCTTGATGGTTGCTCTCCTGTGCTCTGTGTATCCCACATACACCTAGGGAAAGGCAGAAAATACACTTGGAATCTGCCATCTATTACTGGCATTTCCAGAAAAGCCAAGGATTTCAGGAATTAGCCTTATTGATTTGCAGTCTGTTCATGGTGTTGTGCAGACATCTCATGAGTTGCATCATTTGAATGAGATTAGGAGGCATGTGATGAGATAATTTGCAATTGAAAGTAGGGATCATTCTGGTGGCCCTGACAGGCCAGTGGGAAGCTTGGGCTGTCAGTCCTCCAGGAGACAGCAATCACCACTGGTGATGGTGCTCTCACAGGATGTTTTCATAGGCTACAAGTCGAAGGATTCTCATCATCATTCATAGACCTCCAGAAAAATCTCCTTTACACCAATGAAAAGTAGCCCATCCACACCAGGGGGTTTTGGAGCTGGTCTGGATTCAACTAAAGCACTCAACGCATACATGGAAACCAACACTAAAATGGACTACCCTGAAGGCAGTCTTGATAGCAAACAAAGAAACTGGAAAAGACTGTAAGTAAGCAGTCTCATTCCCCTTAAAGTCTTCAGAGAGAGCAAGAACATATTGCTGCTGTTCATGAAGTACCTGCCTTTTGACTCCAGACTCCAGATTTGACAGTCAAATCTGCTACTTTCAGCAGCACTTAAATTCTCCTCAAGAAGCTGATGATTTCTAGCTTCATAGCTCAATTACATTTCTTTAATGTCCTATCATAAATGCTGAAAATCTGACCTGCAGCACTGTTACTCTTCCCTGAAGGCACACCAGCATCACTTGTCTGCCCGTTCATGATGCTGTTTTCTGTCCAGAGCCATAAACTGCAGTGCAACATAAAATCCCAAACTCACTAGTCCTACAGCTCTGAGAGGCAGTTTGCTCAGCATGCCATCTGGGAAAAAGCTTCTTTACTGTTCTTCAAGACAGCCCACAGGAACCACCCACTTGCAGTCACTGACCTTGAATTTGATCTGTATGGATATTGTCAATCGCTGTTAACATGTTTCTGATAGGAGGTGGAGAAGACACTTTTTCAAACTCTTCAAGAGAGCTCTTTCATTCACTCAAGCGTGGGGACTGAGCCTCATATGACTACAGCACTGTGCAAACAGACTGGCCCAAAGCCTCTGGGAGGTGTTTTGACAAAATTTCTCATCAACAGAACACTTCAGCAAGTTCATTACAGCTGAAATCCCTGGTGGAAACAATGGGAAAGTATTGGCAGTCAGATTTCTGACTTTCCAAGAGTCACCAGTCACATAAGAGTGAAGAAAAGGAAAAACCCAGACCGGCCTTCTGCAAGAAAATCCCACTCTACAGACCTCCTGACCTCCTGTACCATTTGGGTTTAGATATTCAGAAGACACATTTCAGAACACAAAGAGCTATTTCAGAATTAAATTCTAATTGGAATTCTTTCATTCACTCCTGCCTTTTTCCTTGACCTTAGGGAAATAATTTAATTCCCCTTGCATTGGTTTTCCCTAAAAATAAAAGAGCAATGATTTTCTGTCGTACCAACCTCTAAGTGACAACATAATTTTCAGCTGATTGGTGTTTGCCAAAAGCACTGAAACCTGTCAAGAAAAATGCCAACCCCTGCTAGTGTGCCGAGGGAGACAGAAGAAAAATGTCAAAGTCATAGAAGCTTTCCCTTAGTGGAAAGTTCTTGGCTTTATACAAACAAATGTTTTCCTGTCAGCATTTACCACCAACTATATGAATCATTTACATTGCATTTTCATGGTAAGCTCTTTAAAAATAAACTCAACATCTCTGGTGAAAAGTATTTTCATGGGATTTTGAAATGCCCAAGAGCATAGTCTGGCACACTGGATTCGGATACACCTCTACACCTGCGGTGTGCAGAGACAATGGAAGAAGTTTGAGAAATAGGGAGGTAATAAACATATTTTGCATGAATAGCAAAAAGAGTTGTTAAAAATTAATTTGAGTGTTACGACTGAGGTGCTCTGTGAGGCAATGCTATTCACAATGCTTAAGACAGCCATACATAAAATTTCTCTCAAGTGTCTCCCATTGTTTCACATCTTGTTTACTGCATATTATTCTCAGAAAATATGAAAACTTTTGCTTTTCCAAAACACAGATGGGTCTCTTGCTGAACCACCAAACTAGCCACATTTACCAAAATGTGCAGAGATAAAATGCACATTCACCCAAAACTATGCAGAGAGAAAATTGGAAGTCATCTATTTCAATACCATCATCTTCATTGCCAATGTAATAATTTTTAAGTTGAGTACAATGATTATGATTTATTGCCTTATGTGAAAATGCCTATTCTTACTGAAGAAATTCTCAATAGTCCTTGGCAGAATGATTTTTTAGTAGTATGGACAGCGTTATGCTCCAGTGAGTTGGATTAGCAAGGTCCCATTCCAGAAAGAGCGGGACTTCAGGTGGGACCCCTTCTTAAAGCTGTTAATATTCCCCAGCTTTCCTCTTCCTCTGACCTCTTCCTCCCATCTCATGCTTCAGATATGGCATTCCCACAGCAGTACTGGACTCCCCAGACTACCAATCCAAGCAGATTTGGATCTTTATGCTGGCAGTACCTGTGAGAGTACTTCAGCAAATGGGGCTCACGTTGTTTCACTTTGCTGCCAGCAGATGTGCAGTACAGCAGCGTGCTATAGGCTGGCTGTTCCAGAGAAGTAATCAGAATACCTCCCTGTTTTCAAGCATCCCTGGGCATGGATTTTAAGTTCTGTATTCTATGGAGATGCAAAGGATCCATCTAACTGCCTTCTGCCCATTTGTTTCCTCGATACTGGTGTGATGTAGCTGTGTAACAGTGTGCACTCACTTTAACAGTTGATGGCTGACATATTAAATTAATTTCTCAAAGACTTCCCTGAAGCCTGCTAGTCCCCTCTAAAAGTTCAGCTTTGGCTCCAGAGGACACTAAATAACATCTCACCCAGGCCACTTAGCAGCAACCTCTGTCATTGCTCTTCCCAGGGAATTTTGTTAACAGCTGGGTTCAGGATGTGGAGAAGCTAAAAGTTTTGCAACATTGTGCAAAGCCAAGAGAACACAAAGACTTTCTCCATCCTTATTTACTCATTAATGTAGCACCTCTTCATATGTTTAATGTTTGGTTTATGCTTTGGTATACACTATGGAGCACACTTCATTGGAGGGGACCTGCTTTCACTTCAGGTTTTCTCTCAAACAGGGATAATTTCCTCACACAAGCTCTGAGAGCTACTTTTGCACTATTGTTTGCATTTATTCAAATGAGCAACAAGCAACCTGTCAACACCCACATGGCAAGTTTTCTTCTCTTTTCTCTGTAAGTATGCTAGATTATTAAAAAAAAAAAAGTTTATCAAATAAGTCAGGGAAAATAAAAAAGTTAAATATCAAGGCAAAGTGTTTCATATCTGGAGGGATGGAAATAACACATCTCAACCCCAAGAAAAAGAGTAAAATGAAAGTTTTTACTTGATCTCACAAAACACAAGATGTTAAATACTGATGTCTGGTTCTTAGTTTCTGCAATAAACTGCAAATATTTTAATCTCATTCACCCTTTCCACATTCCCATAAATAAAAAAAAAAAAAAAATTTTAGGAGTATGGAGATTATCCAAAACAGACATGAATAGCATTTGGTTAAGATTCAATAATCTTTCAGGTTTTTTTAGCTTAAGGTGTAGCAGTTCCAGGTGTCTGGAAATGGGCTGTATTTTATCCTAGAAAGATCAAAAATTAATATGCTCCTCTTTCACAGAAGCTCTCCCAGTTATCTTATCTGGGTAAATTGACACAGACTCCCAAATTCTTAATGGTTTGGAGTTTCATTGCAGAAAATATGACACAGTGATGGACATCATGAAACCACAAAATATGTCATGCTCTAATGTGAGGTCATCACAACTGCCATGAGATCTGTGCCTCTTCTCTTTGCTATTCATCTGCCTGTTGTGCTCACCACTGCTCTGGACTATGCTCTCTCCTCCCCTCCCTCTTTTCCCTGTGTAAATAGACTGAAAGCTCTGGAGCGCTGGCTCTCTCTGCATGTGAACCAGAGCACAGGTAACAGACCTCCAGTTGCAACTGAGAGCTCTCAGTAGTGCTGATAAGTAGCACAGATTCAATTACACAGACCAGACACTTACTCTAATCTCAGCTACCCACCTGTGCAGACGGAAAATTGCTCAAAAGGAACCCCCCAGTGCCAGCCTGATAAAGTACAACAAATACTCTGCCCAACAATTGCTTTGGAGAGGGTTCGTTTCTGACGCTTTTGGGACCAACTGTTTCCTTCCTTACACTGGTGGTTTTTTTTCCTTGTGAAAGAAAATCCCTCTGACATTATTTTCTTGCTTTTCTAACAAGCTTGTTCTGAAGGGTGTCAGCACCAAATCCTTGTAAGCAAACTGAATGCACAGAATAATCCAACTTCCATGCAAAGACAGACAGTAGAATCTAACTCTCACTCTTGTGTTATTACAGAAAACTACAAAGCATAGCCAAGACAAGCTATGCTACAAGAGGCTGACTTGCAGCACTCTGAGGGTGGAGCATTTTTCTAGTTTATCCTGTTCTTGGCTTTAAACATCTGGTACCAACACAAAGAAATTGCATATTTTCTCCCTGCTAATTGTGAAGTACCTGACTGATTGCTTATGACTGGCAAGTGTCTGATAACAGGAAACGGCAGCATGGCAGTTCAATGGGTTAAGAAGGATGAGACAGGAAAACCAATTATGGCATTCTTCATTTAAACATTTATGCATATTGACTGAGGAATGTCAGCCTTAGATTTGTTGGAAGTGCTTGGATACAGGAATTGCTAAGTGCCAACTGTTATTACCAGTGTTTTCATTACCATAGCTGTTCCCTAGTCACAAATCAGTTTCTCACTGGGAGAATGAAGCACAGAGAAGCAGCTCAATGAGACCTTTTTCTCAGCTGCCTGAAATCTCTTTTTTACCATAGTATTGCAGCTGGGCCATTATTCTCAGGGAGCCAAGAGCACAGCAGATATGTTCACTGGAAAACCCCATGTTAGCTCTTAGGTCTTTGAGCCTCCACAACTAGGCACTAAGCAGAAAAAGCTCCAAGGCAGCCTGATGATGAGAACACGTGGCTTGATCATGCCATGGGTTGGTGTTTCTGGGATCCCAGGGACTGTCTAGTCCCTTGGAGACCAAATCAGCTTTTAGCAGTCTCAGAGCTGGAGACGGGCAATATGATGTCCCCTATTACTTTTACCACTGGTGATGGCATCAGAAAGATGAACCAGTGACCAACAAAAGGCATTTTACAAAGGACAGATAAGGCCCTAAAGGAAGGGTTTGTTCAAAACAGATTTCCCATGGCTGGTGCTTATTGGAAAATATTTCAATATCAAGATGAAGAGCAAACAAAGTCATGAGAAGAAGCTGATAAAAGTAACTTCTCTGACTTTCAAGCTCTCATAATTGAACTGGAACAGGAAAGTGATATTGATTGAAAATCCAAAGTAAAGCAGAGTGATTCACTTTCAGATGCAACAGACAGAAGGGAAAAAGTAAACAAGTAGTCTGAAAGGTGCCATTATTTTAGCAATGTGAATTAGATGTTAAAATGTCAATTCATTTTTATAACCCAAAATATTATTTATAGCACAGATAAAACCTTCTAATTTCCAATAAACCATTCTGAAATTAATATTTTGTACTAAATCCTGCTCAAGTTGCTCGAGCATATCATTGTATCGAAGTCATTAGGGCTGTACAAATGAGTAATGGCAGCAGGAACTGGTCTCTTATTGGTATGACTTTGAAATGGCTGCCTTACTCAAGCATGTCTATAAAACACTCTTGCCAGACTATCACGTATTCCATTTACTTCCCTTTTAAGAGAGAGGGGAAAAGGTTATTTTAGAAATACTTTAGAGTAATAAAATCTTTATTGCTACAATTTTTTTGTACCTCTTATGCCAGTGAAGCCAGTTGATTTAGTTATGTCCACAGTTCTGAGAGTGATAGAAAGTCAGTGCTTATACATTTTGTACTCCTCTAAATATTAGTTTAGCTGGAGTGTCTACAACTTTGGGGTGTGTGTGTGCACAGTTTTAAGGTCATACAGCTCACAACTTGACATGAATGAAAAAAACACATGCTGGGTACATCATGGCCTCACAGTCCCACCTTCCAGTGAGACACAACAAGTGCGTCTGGGTATGAAGCTTGCAAGGCAACAAATCTAAACAGGAATTGAACTGAAACCTGTTACTCTAAATTGAAGACATGAAAGATTGAGAAGGGATATCTACCAGAAGCAGGGAACAATATAAACACAGGCGGACATACAAGTTTGGGATCTTTTCAAATCTATGTGAACAACACAGCCACTTTCTAAGCTTTATTAATATTTAAATATCTTACCGAATATTTGGGATGGCACCTTCTTCCATTAAATTCCAAACATGCACTATTGTCCAATTTATCTATTTACTGTGCAATGAGCCAAATAAATATATCTGCCATCCCAGCTTTTTATTCATTGGAGCCATAATATGCACTTTTATGGAAGAAGCACTATTTTTCTTCTACCACTCCTATCTTCCACTGCTGCTGGCACAGAGATGACTAAAGAAACCAACTCCCTCTCCACAAAACCAAATAAAAACAACAAAATAAAAAAAAAAACCAAAAAAATCACCAAAAACAAAAAATCAAACCCAGAACCAAAACAAAACCAAACAAATCAACAACAACAAAAAAACCTCCACCACCCCTGTGCTCAGCTATCTGAGCCACTATTATTGTGAGAAGTGAGAAAATTCCTGCTCTGTTTTGTTTATCAATAAACCTGCCAGCTAAGTAGTGGAGATCATGCTACCTTCCCTGGTAGTAGTACAAGAGAAACCGAGGAATCTTGGTGCAATTTTCTAAATCTGCACTGCTGGCATTTGGAAAAATCACTGTGTAAGTTATAAATGGAACTAATTTGCACAGGAAAACACAGAGGGAAAAATATGGAATGCTACTCTGTCGTTTTGACAATTGCTTCTCTTCTGTAACTTCACTTTGAAAGAGAAGCCAACATAATTTGGAATAAGATATCTGCTTTCTCAGCTGACACCAGTCTGTTGAATGACAAATATCTTGGTGTTTATTTAATTATTTAGAGCATAATATGCTATTTTATTTGAAAATCTGTTTGCTCTGTGGATAAACTGTAATGCTGAGTAATTTTTCCTTATGAAGGAACAAGATTATCCTCTCATTAAACAGCCTCATTGGCCCAAAAGGAACGTCACTCTACGAGGAGAAGCTATGGCTATGAAAAGAATGAAGCAGAGATGCCTGGAACTTACAGAAAATATAAGAGAGAAATCTTAAGTGAGTGAGAAGAAAGAAAGCTCTGGGGACTTGGAGCAGCAGTGCTGCCTGTATGGGCAGAGGAATTTGGGCTGCCAGGGAGATACTGAGTTGAAGATCAGCTTTCCCCTTTTGGCTGCTTGGTCTGGTTTGAACTTGAGGGGTGGGGTCTGAAGTGGCAATGTTCGTGGCACTTCTTCCCGTCAGGGAATAAGCCAGGCTGACAGATACTCCGTGGCTTTCTCTCAAGATGAGGCTCAAAGGGTGTTTATGGCTAAGGTGAATCCTCTCACAACCCTTCTAGGAAACCTGGATGCTCGATTTCCGCTCTAAAGTGCTTGTACACAAACACATCCAGCATGGAGAATAAACAAGAAGAAATCTATGGGTGGTCACAAAGCCAAAATCCATGGGATTCACCCATGGGATACACCCATGGCTGCTGAGGGAGCTGATAGATCTTGGTGCTATGCCAGTCTCCATCATCTTTGAAAAATCATGGGAAAAGAGAGAGATGCCTGACTGCAGGAAGGCTGTTGTTAGTCCAATCTTCAAAAAGGGCAAGCGGTAGGACCCAAAAACTACTGGCCAGTCAGCCTCACCTCCATCCCTGGCAAGGTGATGGAACAGATAGTTTTGGAGGTCATCACCAAACCTGCAGAAGGAAACGTCAGCAGGAGTTGTTCGCATGAGCTGACCAAAGGGAAATCATGCTTGACTGATCTGATAGCACTTGTGATGGCATGGCAGGATGGGTTGATGAGGGGAGAGCAGTGGATGTTATCTACCTTGACTTCAGCAAGGCTTTTGGCACCGTCCCATAACATCCTCTTGGATAAGCTCAGGAAATGTGGGTTAGATGAATGGACAGTGAGGTGGATCAAGAACTGGCTAAATAGCAGAGCTCAGAGGGTTATGATCAGTGGAGTAGAATCCAGTTGGAGGCCTTTAGTCAGTGGCTTTCCCTGGGGATCAGCACTGGATCCAGACTTATTCTACTTGTTTATCAATGATCTGGACAAATGGATAGAATATATCCCGAGCCAGTTACATTCCCAAGTAACCTGCTCTAGGTGACCCTGCCTTGGAAGTGGAGTTGGACTAAATGACCTCCAGAGGTCCCTTCCAACCTTAACAATTCTGTGATTGTGTGTGATTCTGTGGTTGGCTAAATTGACCTACAGGGTGACACTGGTTGGATTATAGTAGCACCCATGGGAGCAGAGTCAACAAGCCTTGCTATAATTTCCTGGGGCTTCTGTACCAGTTTGATCCGGAGCCCCAGAGAGATATGGAAGGTTCATCTTCTCTAACTTGATTCCATCTGCTGTGCTTCTTCACATATAAATACTCCAGAGTTCAAGGAATAAATATATAAGTGAGGACAGAAGGCATTTCAGGATGCTTTGATTTTTGCTGCATTCTGTATGGTGATAATAACAAGCTTTAAGCTATCAAACAGTGCTTTCCATTTTAATATGGCCAAAGAGTTTCACAGAGCTCTGTCACCATCATTTTACAGATGAAAAGGCACAGAGAAGCATTTTTCTTGGGGCTGTATTAGAAACTAGTAACATATTTGAAACTAATACCTAGCTCCCCAACCTTCTACCTAATGCTCTAAACTCCTATTTTTCCCTAGAGATGAAAAACTTTTCCATGAATAATAAACCTTTTCATATCATCATTAGCATAGTCTACATCACTCAGAAAACAAATATTTACAAAACTCAGAAAATAATGATAACAGATCATTTTAATAACTGATTGTTCTGGATAGCATACAATTTTATCTTAACAGTGCTATGTCAAATGGCACATTGAGTATCTTAGGTGCTAATGGACATGTGGAAGTTAGACCTTGTATCCTGGCTTAGATGAAAGGATTAAATGAAATGGCCACCTCATCCATTTTCTCTCTCTGATAATGGCCAAAATGTTTATGGACCAAGGGAGCAGACATTTATCAACATATCTCTAGAATATTCTCAGAAGATACAAATGTTTGCAAATTAAGAACTTCCTGAGACAAAAGATGTGGTTTTTATTTGATGGAAAAATGACAAGGAGTGCCACAGTTTACCCTTCGGAGGGTAAGATCCCACAGACTCTGCTCTTCAGAGGTTCAGTAAAATGTCACAGGCCTTTTCCCCACATGCTTTGCTTAGGAATGCAATGACTTCAGACGGCTGATGTTTTTAAAGCAAATAACTCTTTGGCATCTACAGCAGAATAATTCAGTATATCTACCCATTTTACTTTCTGTCTTCTCTGCTTCTTCCACCATAGATTCTTTTTGGTGCCAATGTCAGTGTGGACAGCAATTCATTTGACATGTATGATTTCATCAATTCATCAGACACAGACTGGCATGGTACCACTGACTTTCAATGAAACAAAATTTGAAGTGGTGATCTACAGATATAGAGTTCTGTGTCCTGTTGACAAGCCTGAAAGTGCAAATTTTTCTATAGAGAACTCTTAAAAATGGCCTGGTCTCTCTGCCCCAGCAGAAGTGTGCACATTTCATTTGCCGTTTTAATCACAATATTTTTTAGATCTTTCAAGTGTTTTAAGGTGAAGTTTCAATAAATGTTTTTCCAAACAGGACGTCTGGCAAACCTACAGGGTCTTTTGAGCCCTTCAGCTGTGTTTAGGACTGTGACATTGCAATGTCATTTGGAACCAAGCAAAATGACAAGGTCAGGCTCGAGAATAAGGCTAATATAGTTTTTTCCATAGGCTAATGAACCTGGACTTATAAGAGTATATGGCAAATGCAGCACTGTGCCAGCTCAGTGACACTGCTTCCAGCCCAGCCCTGGGCTAATCTGAACATCTTTGAAGGGCATTTCTCCATACAGAGTGACCATCCTAAGGTCTTTGACATTTATGTACCACAGCCTAACTCAGCACTTGTCTAGTTTGAAAGCAGAACTTGCTTTTCAGGGTCTCATGGAGGTTTTACAGGTCTCAGTTTGCCTGTCTGCATTGAAATGCCAACAATGTGATGTGGCATGTTTTAGTATGGAAATGACTCCTAAGCATACAATCCCATTGGTCATAATTAGCAATATAATGCCTAATAACATTTAGTCAAAGAGGTCTTCAGTTACCTGATTTTCATCCAAAACCTGTTGATTAGCAATCCCCTGTAGCTGGGCCATAACACCCTACTGAAGAATTGAAGAGAAACTTGGCCTGAATGTAATCATTTGATTAGCATTCATGCAAGCAAAACATCCACTTCTGTAGAGAGCAAGCTTATTTCTACCTTTGCTGTCTTTTGACAAGAAGCAGGTGTATGAAGCATAGGAAATATATACAGTACAGAATGTTTTTAGACTAAGCACATGGAAAAATACATTTTGCCTAGACAACAGTGACATTTCCTTGTACATCAGTAAGGTATCACCGAGCTGTCATTTGCTGTGCTCTCAGATGGGTGAGAGATGATGCACACAAAGAAATGCAGAAAAATAAAATAGGGAGATGAAAAACACTTAAAAAGTAACTACAGATATGTTTTCTAAAATTTATCACAGATTATTATTGCTGCAATGTTGCATTTTTTTTTCACGTTACGGAAGCAGCCAGCAAGCTTAATTGTATCTTTCTTTAAGAAAACATAAATCAACAGAACAGCTACCAATGTGTTTAGTTCCTGTACCTTCTCTGCTGAAACCCAGGGAACCTCTTGGGGTTCCCAAATTGCCTAAATTAGTAGCAGCTACTCTTGGTAACCACAGATGCTCATAAAGCCCTGGAAGATGACACACATTTCAGGAGAAGCTGGATCAGCACACACATATAAAGGGCATGGGATAGTAAATGAATGCATGCCAAGAGCATAAAAAAAAAAAATCCCTTTCAGTTTATAAAACACAGAAATTCTTCTTTCAGCTCCAGATCACATTGACAGCTGCCCTTTGATGGGTCTTGCTGCGACTGTTGACCCCTGTATACCTCTCTGAGTTGTATCCAACAAGATGTGTCTAATTTTTTGCTTCCTTTGACAGCTGTATTTCCTGGTCAGCCTTAGAGCACCTTATCTTGATCTCTCACTGCCTACTTTAAACCAACATTTTTAATGACATACAGCATAATATTAATATTCCCACCTCCCAGATGATTATTGCTTTTCATTTTTGACATGAAACATCTGTTGGGAGTATTTGCAGAAAATAAAAGCACAGCTAGAGGCTGAATGAACGTTTCCACCTTCTGCTACCTATCTCAGGCTCTCATAATTTCTAGATCCCTACTTTACATCCTTATGGAAACTTCAAATAAATCTCTGAATCCATGATACAAGGCTAAAAATGCACTCAGCAACTCAAGATGCAAGAAACTACTTCCACTACTGACAGTATCTACTTCTATGTGTATAAATTTTTGTTTCTTCCACCACTTCCTATCTGATGAGTTAGGAGGGAATTTCTTAATCTTCCTCAGTTGATGTCTGTGAGGAAGCACAGCCCCTGAAGCTGCCATGCAAGAAAGAAGATATGCTGTACTGTCAGCAGATTACAGGACAGGAGTTTTCTTGTTTGTCAGTTCTAAGCCCCTTCTGGCTACAAAAGGAGGTGACAGCAATAACTAGGAAAGGAAGGAAGATTAATGGTGTGTATAACACAGCAGAAATAAGAAATAATCATACTCTGCAGAAAGGAGCTTTCCAGAGGGAATGGCTCAAGAGGGGAGGATGTAGGAGCCAGTAACATCTGTAACCAGTCATTCAGCCAGCTCATGCAACCGCTTGATAAACTTCATGCAGCCCCCTGATAATAGTTATCTTCTGACTCAAAATGCCACACAGAGCATGGGGTTCTGCCTGGCAGGCACAGGGTCCATGTTACCAAGCAACACATCTTCTTTTGCAGACCCATATTTCTACCTTGATTGATTTCCATTTATTTCCTACAATTTATGCATTAGTGATTGAAAGGAGCAGGTACAACACTCATCAATGAAGCATCTGTTAACTCTCCAATGTTCATTATGATTCAGATCAGTCCTAATGGACACAAACAGAGAAATTAATATTTAATTTACATTAACTCTTTCACAAATAAAGTCATTCACAACTAAACTGTTGGCTAGGGTAAGATTCAGTTCACTAGCTCTTGTGGACTGTGTGGATGCTTTGTAGAATTTTATTGTCCATAGGGCATCCTACCTTTTGCTCGCAGAGATAACACATAACATGGACACAAGGACATTAGGAAAGGAGGTTGGATGGCAAAGGCAATAAAGGAGTTACAATATGTGAGAAAACAGTCACTTCACTTACCAGTTGCTAACAGGAAAACAACTGTATCAATGGGATTTGATGAAAGATGAGGAAACTTACAGAAGAGCTTCTAATTCAGTAGACAACTGCATTAAGAGTTACTTATCTTTCCCAGTAACTTTCTCTGAAAATGCCTAAGTTTCAAAAAAATTGTATGAGGTTGCTTAGAGTTAAATAATGTTCTGGAACCTGAGTCCAAGATGGTGAATTACATGTCTGTGCCAATAAGTTCTTAGATGCTGCTCAGCAACTTTCCTAACAAAGATTTGTGTGAGTGCTTAAAGTTGTTTCAACATTTTCTGGTCATTCAGCGTGACATTTGGTGATTCAGTTTCTAGAAATGCTGAGATCTTCTGTCGACAACTAAGAACAATTGAATCTATGCCCTAAAACAATAAATTTATATAAACTAAAAGGGGAAAAACTGAAAGCAAATTTTCCCAGAAGTTAAAAAGTGCCTGTAACAATTAATTTTTATTGCCATAACTCATGTCTTGAAGGATAAAATGAGAATAATGGAGGATGGCAATGTGAGTTGGATGGGGGGCAAATGGTCAGAGCACCAAGGTTAAGTGAAGATTAGGTCCTTTTCTATACTTTTCACCTCCTATCCTTCCCTTTGGTAAATATCTAGTGATGCACCATGTAAGGTAGAAGACAGTAGAGTTCCAGAAAGGGGAGAAAAGTGTTCCCTAAATACACCTTTACTGGGCTATGTGAATAGCTGGTGAAGATGTAGTCTTGACATTTGAGAGATCAGGAAACACACTTGCAACAGCTTTTCTGCTCTGGTCACGGACCTGATGTTCAGAATGTGAAGAGGGGCAACCATGTGCTCTCAATTCCTGTGAAAACACAGCCACCCATGGAAGGAGTTTCCTCTCCATAGCCCTAGACAAAATTTGGTTTTGGAGGGGATTTCAATGGATGGAAATGGATGAATCTTTTTTTTTTATTCCCTGTAGATGTAAAATCAACACTAAGGTTTCAATTACCCAGAGTCTGTCTAATTTTTACTGCCAATTTCAAAGAGTCCACCAGTTTTCCCCTCATTCCTGACTTTGAAAAAAAATGTTTGAAAATTTGAAAAAAGACATCAGAAAATGTGCTAAAAAATTTCCAAGCACAGTATTTAATTTTGCATATGTACATAGGGGAAATATGCACCTGTGTCCTTTACATTTGCTTACAACAAACCTTGAAAATGAATTCTCAGTACAATTTTTTTTTTTTTTTTTTTTGCTCTGAGTTAAATAATTATCATCTCAACCCCTCATTCTGTTATTTTGCTTCTGGTGGTATTTTTGATTAAATTCTTAGAATAATTTATAGTAATGACACAGCAAACCTGGCAGCCATAATCTCTTTAGTAGTTCAATATGTTTATGAAGGTTGAAGGATGTTAAATGTGGCAGTTTAAATGCTAAGCTAAGTAATCAGTTCATTAGGAATTTGCTCAGTGTGTTTGCTGTCTGCAGCTGAAGCATGCAGAACCAGACTCTGATAATTCACCAGACAGTTTAATGTATGAACAAGTTAAACTCCTCACAGATTGATTGACAATCCCTGGAATTTTGTTAGCAGCGATAAGTGCATGTTCACACCTACACCATGGATACCTTATCCACTTCCAGCACAGAGGAACTGTAAAACAAATTATTGGCAGTCAGGTCTGGTATGCACAACTCCACCTGTGAGAGATCCTGACCCAAGACAGCCTCAGCCAGCAAAGCCAGGCTTCAGGGAGTTGAGAAGGAAGATGGAGAGCTGCATCCCAGCCATGGAAATCTTTTGTCTGCTATGGGGGCTATGCAACACCTGTGTGTCATACTGCCAGACTGAAATACCCATGACTCTGGTGGCCTGTCTTTCTGGCTTGAGGAACTCCATTCCCCATTGCAGAAAAATCCTGTTGCCTTCTTGATGCTGTTTCAGCTTTTTGAAATTAAACTTCATTTTATGCTGTTGTATTCCTCTCTTCTACAGTGGCCTGATGAGCACCCATTCTGCAGCCTGAATGTTTGTTTTTCTATTTTTCCCCTATACATGTAATTGCTCTTATTGACCCTTATCTCACTCTTCACAGAAAATTTATTTCTGCTAATGTTAAAAGACAGCCACGACCATCAATAATTTAACAAAGCTCAGAAACAAGTGGCTCAAATTTCACCAAAACAGTGATGCTAATATTTTTTTCTGATTGAGCTTACACCTTTAAATATTTCTGACTCCTAAGATGCATGGGATATATAGTAATTCAGGCATAGTTCAAATCCCTGGTTATGTGTCTGATCTGATAATCTCCAGATGCAACATACACCCCCAATATGACAAATGCCTTTGCCTAGACAGGCAGAGAAATTTGCTTAGATCAGTTACAGTTTGAAGAAAATGGCCAGAAAAGGCTGAATCACCCCAGACTCCATTGCTTCTTGTGCATCTATCTCTTTCTTTCAGTAAAGCCTCTATCAAAGTAATGAATTATAAACTCTTCCTGCCAGCGTCTGAGATAGCTGTGACGATAAACCTGAAGCAGGACCTCCTCCTCCAGCAGTCCATTAGCATCCACTCAGTTCCTTGCTAGCATCCTATTAAATGCAGAAGCAATTCACGAAACCCCGAATATTTGACTGATCAAAAATCTCTCGAGGCTCTGCCTCTGCAACAAAAATTTATGTAAGGAGAGAAAGGGGGGCAGAGGAGAAACAGCATGGAAAAACTCTGCATCATGGCTCGGCATGATAAACGAACCTGTGAAGGAAGGGTGCACTGTGGGGAGAGGGAGGGGAGAAGGGATTATGTGGCAAAGAATAGTCTTCCTCCCCGAAATGCCTCTGGGAAGGAGGAAGCAAGAAAACGTGAGAATTCCGCCAGTACACACAATGACCCTTCAGAGCGCCATGGGGAACCTCCTGATGAAGAGCTGCTCTCTAATACCTCCTGCCAACTCGCTATTTACCAAATCCCATTTGCTTCTAATCACTTACAGACAGTTGCTTGGCCTGAATCTGCTCACTCTTCTTCTGGTGTAAAGTTGGAGTCAGGCGGTGGAAGCTCTCTTGGTGCTGGTGTATGTTAAAGTAAGACTGTGCCTATCTTCATGATCCACAGAGAAATAAAAATGCTGACTGATTTTCCTTGGTGGCTGGCTTGGACAAGTCCTGGAGGAGAAGGTGAGCAACAGAGTGGGCATGTGGATTTGCACTTATTATAAGCATTGTCCTTCTAGGAAGAGAGAGTACATGCTTAGGATGCTCCCAGTAGGTGCTCTGGGAAAAAATGGTTAATCAGAGACACAATTACTTTTCTGACAGCTCAGGGAAGAGAAACTGCATACTGAAGGCTATATTGACATTCATTTTGCTCCAGTTTCTTCCATAATTCTGCCTCCTTTGTTATTAATTCACTGAATTTTGCAGCACACTACAAACAAGGTCTGACTGCCTGTCAGAGACAACCCCAGGTTTCTGAAAGATGCTTTAGGACACAGCAAGCACAAAGAGAGAAGGAAGTCCTTAGTAGGTGCTAGTCCCACAAAGCACCAAGGAAAATGACCTGGATCTGAGCAGTGTGCCAATCTCTGTAAGACCAGCCATTCATCCTGCCCACCTTTCTTCAACCATTGAGTTGTGGCAATGCATGAGGAAAGGGAATTGCCTTCTGACCCTGCCCTGCACACCTTCAAGCAGCAGAAGCCATCAGCTGACACTGTGAAGCACAGTGGCTGATTGCATTTTGCATGTATAATGGTGGCTGTTATTATTGGCAAGAACAACAGTTGTTAGTGTTCAACAAATGTGTCTTAATAATTTGCTGCTTATGTAACACACCCCATACAAGTACTAATGCAATCAAGTGCACTCTAAATACTGACTGCAGAAATACTGCCTGCAGTCTCCTTTTACTCAATAAACTTGTTACTGAATCTAAAGATCTGGATAAAAAGCACTCTGCAGAAAATGGGTGATTTGAGGGTATTGGTCTGATGTTGAAATATTTCATAGGAAAAGTGATTATGGATTTAGACTCTAGTTTAAGAAAAATGAAACAAAATTCCTTCATGTCTCTGATCTCTTTTGCCACTGGGCCATCAGGATTACTTGCACTTATTTATGTCTTATTATTCTGAATTTAGAATCTTGCATGTAAGAGCAAGTAAAGCCTGTATGCAGCAATAATCTCATCTACTCTGGATAAAAACAGAAAGGAAAAAAACCAGCAGCTATGTGTGTAGATACAGAGATTTTTCTTCTTATGCTCATAAATTAATTCTGCCAATACTCCCTTTAGCACTGAAGAGAGCAGCTACAGACTGGTGTACAGCTGTACTGCTGAATTCCCTCTTCCTTTCAACAGGGTAGATTCATCTTGGCTACCTACTGAGAGAATCTTGTGGCCCCTGCTAAGACCTGAGTGATCACCTGAGGGAGAGTACAAGCCAAATCCTCTGCAGGTCCCTTTCCAGCAATGCAACAGTATGAACAGTTAGATCTGGCTGCCCAGGGACCTTTCTGGCACTCTTTAAAATCATGAACTATAGTAATCTCAGCCTTGCTGAACCAAATTTGCTCCATCCATAATGTTTTGGATTAGCGATTGATCACAAACTGAAAAGAAAGGTTGCTTTTAAAATAGATATTTGTATATAGCCATACACATGCATCCAGTTTCCATCTGGAATTTGATTGCTTCCTGGGGAGCTGTTCTTCTATAGACTTAGAGGTAGCACTAAAAGATACACTCTTTTGTCAGTGAACATGTAATTTCCTCTTAATGTGAAGCAGGAGAACAACAAATTCACTCAGATGGGGAGACAAGCCATTCCCAAAATGTCCCTGGAAACTCATTTCTAACTTTGAATTGTCTGGGGGGCTTAACAGCCCTTCAGCATTTTTCACATTTATAAATTATTGCAAGAAAAGCCTTGAAATGAAGATATCATTCATTCCTGCAAAAGGCAAATATCACCTTGGCTTTTTGGTAGAGCATGAGGCACAGTTCAGGTAAAGTTTACAGGAGCATGCTTACAGCCTTTGGACTAGAAGAGTTTTGGGGTTTTTTTTCTCTATTCTTGGTTCTGACTCTTCTCTGAAGGAAACCACACAATTTAATTGAAAAACAAGGTATTTTTCTGTGAATTCTTTGGGACTTGGCCTGAGAAAATACCACAGATCCATGTGTCGAGGTGGGGCACTTCAATTAACTTGCAACCAAGACTTCAGATTGGAAAAAACACTGTACATGTCCATACTGCTCTCTTGAGCACAGTAAAGAGCTTTTTAACCTGTGAGACTGCGCAAGTCAAGTCTGGTTGGTTCCCTGCCAGCAACATGAGAGGCTTTCTCAGCCCCTCTAGCAAAGCTTTGGGACAACCACTGTCTTGCCACTGGTGAACAAGTTTCTGCAGTTGCTGTTTCAAAGGCAGAAAAAAATAAGCAGCCCTGCATTGAACACTACAGCAAACTGAGCAAATGGGAGCAGAATCAGAAATGAGACCAGCAGGCATGCCTTCTTGTCTTCTCCTTGCTCAAAGAAATATTTAATGTCATAGACAACCTCAGGGGTTGAGCCATCCTTCTCTCTAAGCTCAGGTAGGTACTGGAAGGAGAGTCCAGACATCCACTGGGCTCTTGACAAATAGTTTTGTCTAAATATTGTAAAGAATATTCCCAAGATTTTAGATTATTTTTTATGACTGGAAAATGAACAATTTTATTTCCTTGCTGCTGGAATCAAACAGCCAAATAACCTGTGGCTTTACAATACAAATACACCTAAATAAATTACTGTAGGATAAGGAAGATATTCAATGCAAAGAAGGTCCTCAGAAGCACTCAGCACCATGACCTTGCCATGTTAGAATTTGAAAGTTAGGAGAATTGCATTACACTCATGCCCTCTCAGCTTCTAGGGCTATTTTTACCCCTATGCTGGGGTCTCATGGCTTTCTGTAACAGTATGTCATTGACAGATACCAGAAACATGAAAAACAAAGATATCTTGCGCTGGGGCATGTGAAGGTCCAAGAAGTGGATTATGCACAAATAAGCCTTTTTGAATGCCCTCTGGGAGTCAGGATATGTGTAACTGGCTTTATTTCCCTAAGAGGAAATAAAGGCTTGGCTTTCACAAGTTTGGGAATTATGAATCTGTATGTTTCTATAGCAGGAAATGCAGCACAGAAAATAGCAACATCCACAGAAATGCAGAGCAGTCCCTCGACGTTTAACCATGCATAGCAACAACACATACCATTATGACAGCCAATAAAGAATGCAGTACCCAGATGAATGGGGGATATTTCAAAATTTGCATGCTAAATGTATTAACAGTTAAGCTTGGACCACAGCCAGAATGTTAAGGATCACAGAAGTTTATAATCACAAGGATGATCAACTTGGTGCATGGGGGATCAGGTCTGATCACAACCATTCTGGATCAAAAAAATTAGAATTTGTAAAGAAGAAAATAGAGTCTTCTGACTTGCCAGGACTTGAATTCTCCTGTTTAATAAATTGTCTTAGACCTATTTTGGTTACAAAACTGCAAGGGTACAATAGACAAGTTGTGAAGAATTGCATAAGTGACAGCTTATCTGAATGAATCTGAATGGCTTGACTGAAGGGATGTCTGGTTTGTGAAAGGCAAAATTTATCTTGCACTGTCTTCAGCTATCAGAAAGGAAAAGAAAGAAGCAAGTGCAAGTACAGAAGAACTGTGAGAAGGGGGAAATCGTGGATGTTACAGTAATTGGACGTACCTGCTTTAATAAAGTACTGAACAAATGAGCTGGAAAACATCCCTTGCTCAAACACTGTTAGGAATAGTGGTCCTGTATCCTCCTACAATAGTGGGCAGAGTGAAGGGCCAGAACCATTTCTCTGCAAAGTCCATCCTGAGGATTTGCTATGTGACACCTCACTTGCTGATGCCAACCACATGTGTTGGACTCAGCACAGTGCTGCAGGTAAGAATCCCTCCAAGGGGTGATCCTGGTTTTCCCAGTGACTGAATCCATTACAAACAATCTGCACATCATAGGCCTCATTTTCCCCACCTGTGAAAAATTAGCAAACTCTTTCATTTGTCAAATTGTCAGTGTGAAAATCAGTCAACAAGAGTCAAAGCACAAAACCTTAGTCCTCGGATGAATAGTTTTTCACCTAGCTAATCTGTCCAATTTCTCTGGAATTAGATATTTAATTATTAACTAAGACTTTAACATTTATGCAGTATTTTACCAGATGTCTTTTGTACACCATCTTATAAGACTCAAAACTGATTTTTTTTTTCCTAAGAAGTATGACTTTTATGAAGCAGAAGACAGATCATACTTAATCATGATGCTAGGAGGAATTCTGCATCCCTATCTCGTGAGCTGTGTTCACAAGAAAATGTGAAGATGCAAGAGAGTTCTGCCATCTGAGGTTTTGCCTGACATGGTTTGAAAATAGAGTTCAATTCTGAGATGACAATCTGGTATGCTGTATGTTGTTTTACAACCCAAACATTGCAAAGAAGACGAAATGTTAAAAGTATTTACAGAGTTAAAATTAAAGCAGTCATAATAACTAGAAATATTGAAACACAAGCAAACTTGATCATCTAGAAAGATTGTTTTGATATCTTTAAAGATTAATTTGAAATGCCTTTTTAAAAATTACCTGAAACTTGATTTTTCCATCATTTAAAAAAGAGACAAAAAACTAACTGTTGGTATAACTTCTACAGTTCTTTTTTTGCTTGGCTGTGAGTACTATACATGGCTGAGGTAGCAATTAATTAGGAATCCAGAAAATATTTTTTCATTACTATAGTTGCTCCTATTATGGCTGAACCTAAAAACTTCCAGGAAGATCAAGATGTCAGTGTTAGGGTCCATGCAAACCTCTAATACACTCCTCCTGCATGAAACATCAAGGGGTAACATCATGCCAAGGCTACTCAAGAACCCAGTGGCAGAATCAGGGACCAGATTTTGACTCTCTGAGAGCCTATTCAGTGTGAAAGCATCCTTGACCTCTGGAGAGTTATGACATAAGTTATTCTGTGTGATCAAAAAGGGAAAACAGGGGCTGTGTCTGTATGCTACTCCAGATCCAGGATTAGTTTCTTACAGTAATGAGATGGCTAAGTAATTCCACAGGATTTCACCAAGGTAACCAAGTCCAGACACTGCATCTGACAGCCCTAAGACAGTGATGGAGCCAAAGCCTTTGCTGTTATCAATGCACATAAATAAACAGCAAGAAAGTAATTTGAAAAGTACCTTCTGCTTAGAGTTGCCACAATTCTTTCCTAAAGCATGCCCTGGCCAGAAGTGCATTTCAGACAGCAGGGGTATTAAAATCTTTCCTGGTAGGATGTTGCCAATGATGCTGGTGTGTATATGCCCTTGGAGTGCCCAGGCTGTCAGCTGCACCAGCTGCTGCTTCATTCATTATACATGAGGAGTCACAGGCAGCGTGAAGCGCTGAAATTAATCCTGACAGAGTCATGAATAAAATGTAAATATATCTTGAGAAGGAAAAATTTGCAAGGGAATTTAAAAAAAAACCAGAAAGGAGAGAAAGAGAGGGAGAGAGAGATAGAAAAAGAAAAAAGAAGAGAGAGAGAGAGAGAGAGAGAAAGAAAGAGAGAGAGAAAGAGAGAGAGAAAGAGAGAAAGAAAAGAAAGAGAGAAAGAAAGAAAGAAAGAAAGAGAAAGAAAGAAAAAGAAAGAAGGAAACTGATCAGTTGTAGGAATGCAGAAGAATGAAGCAATACAGTCTGCAGGGTAAACACCTGGGTCTTCCCTCATTTCATGCCAAGAGGAAGCTGGCCCCAGGACTTGTGAACACACACCACAGTGTGGCAGCTGCCTGAGAATACAAACATAGCAGCTCAAAAAGCAAAGCAAAGCAAAACAAAGCAAACCAAAGCAAGCAACAACCAAAAACTCTCAACCAAACGGAGTGTCCACTTTCCTTCTCCACTTCACCCACACCCACCAAAATTAAAAAAAAAAGACCAAACCAACAAAAAAACCCAAAACCCCATGTGTGAATAGTGAGTTTTAAAACCAAATGAGTTGTGGAACTTGCCTTGAGGGCCATAGAATAAAGGCTTGCTCTGTGTGTGGATTTGGCAGAAGAGGGAAAAGCTGGTGTCCACTTGGCTTTTAGCCATGTCTTCCTATTGTCCCAGTGCCTAGCTGAAAAGTGTTGCCAGCTTGGTTTGGAGCTTTAAGATAAGCTACCCACCCTCTGTTTCTGGCTGCTACCTCCTTCAACAGGCAGTGACTGCATGAGCTCTCCTATGCTGTTTGCCCAGTAAAGCAGACCAATTAAATCACCTTTGGTAGAACCATGCAATCCCTGTGGGAGGCTATTAGCTTCATGAGATGCCCAGATCACGTTGCAAGCATTCACATGACTGTTCACGCTGCCTGGCAGCCATCAAGTTTCTTCACCCCACCTGGCCCCAGATTATCTGGTCTCACAATCCATCAAATGATATTAATCTGCTTCACTGGGGGATGAAGAAGAATGATATGATTCTGGATACTTGATAAAAATGCAAAGTCTGACTGTAGCACTGATTTTCCCCAGCCTCTTTCATCCCCTGTGGTTTGAAAACTGCAGGTCAGATATTGCTCTCAGCTACACCCAAGCAATTCCAACCAATTTCAGTCACAGGCGGGACAAAAGGCTGCATATGCAGGGCTCATTGTAACATCACCACAATTTGTGTATGTGTGTACGTGGAGGGCACGGGGGTGGCACACAGCAGCCACTCTCTGGCAGCAATAGCGCCTACCCAGCAGGGTACAGGAGGGAGAAATGAAGAATCATTTTTCCAGTGGAAGCTACAGAGATAATTTTAAGCAGGGAGAATGTAATTACCTGAAATGAAATCGTACATTATACCCATCACACCATTCCACATAAAAATTTAAAACATGATTTGCAACTGAAGAAGGTGAGGTGAATTTCTGAGTTTTATTAATTTGGTACCTCCTTTTCAGCACAGTGCTGCTGATGAGAGGCAGATTCACCTGCATGGAGAGGCAGTGTCACCTTCTCCATGCTCTTATCTGGAGGAAGAAGCTGGGAGTTGTGTTATGCCTTTTTCTGAAAGAACCTTAGCTACAGATCTTCCATCATAGTCTTTGTACTGCTTTTGCCCCACACAGCTATTTCATCTAGACCTTAATGGATGCATATATGTAACCAAACCACAGTCCCTAGCTCTATGTGGCACTGGATGCCTCAAAATCCCTAAGGCTCTTATCCTTTCAATTAATCCCTCCTGAGACACAGTGACAAACTGAAAGCCAAGAACTGAGGCTCAGAAAAACTCAGAGTAGAATTCATCTCATCTAACTTGAGAAGTCTGAAATGTAGGTGTGTGCACCTAAGCAAGGAAATAGGTTTTTCTGTGAGAGACATTAGACCAAAAGAGAGTCTTATAGGGTTGAGCTGTTCTCAGTGTCTGGTTTAGGAGGGAATTGATCATTTCTTGGAAATGCCTGCTTGCTTTCTTTGTCTATAAGAAAAGATTAGATAAAAGCTCTGTTATTTATACCTATACAGTCTAGAAAAAAATCTATAGTGGAAGAGGGAATTGAAAGCACATTTCCTAACTCATACACAGATTTCTTGAGTGGAGAGCCAAGAGCCTAGTCCTGAAATAATGCTAACAAAATCTTCAAAACTATAGTCCTGCAAGTAAAATTGCCTTCAGACCTTTGCAGATGTGTCCCATGAGTGAGTGGGTAATTCTGTGTCGTCTCCCACCACATTTTCAAAGGAACAGGGGGACTTACAGTGTGTTGCTGAGCCAGAGGAACATTGCCTCCAAGGCTTCAGTCAACCAAGTTTGCTTATTAAAAGATAAGACTGAATCACAGAGAGCTTCCATCTGACTAAACACAAGAACTGAGCTGGATTGATGAGTGCCTACGGACTTCTGGGTGACTCTGGTAGTGCTTAATATCATGGGGCAGAAGGAATTAATGTATTTGTAATATAATACACTCATATATATACATTTGTATATATAATCATGAAATAAACCAACACAATAACAATAACAGCAATCAAAACCTTGACATTATTTGACTTTGGCATCAATAACTAAAGGAAAATTGCTTACGCACATCTTCAGTGTTGTCCTGGTTTGAGACAATGTAAAGGAGAATACTCGGCAATATTTTGGGACACCCATGACAAGCATGGAGAAGGAAAACTTTAGGGGACCTAACCTTCTAATACATACAACAAAGTAGCTGAGCAGACAACACCAGGCTCTTTATTGAGGAGTAGGATGGGACAACAGAAAAGGAAGATTGTCATGAATAAATCAGGACAGAAGATTTTTTCATTATGAGGACAGTCAAGCACTGAAGCAGTGTCCACCAATGGAATTTTTCAAGACCTGACTAGATAAAGCCCTGATTGAGCTGAAGCAACATCACAGCTGACTCCATTTTAAGCAGGAGGTTGTTCTAAAGACCTCCTGAGCTCTAAGTTCCCTTCCAAAACATACTATTCTGTGAGAAATATATTGTTCATATATCCACTAACAAAGCAAGCAAAGAGTAAATAAATGTAGACTGGCCTTCTCAGTTCTCTGTGTGATGTGTGAAAGGACAATGGAGAGTAGAAATTCAAAATATGATTTGCAGTTTCTAGATCCTTCAGCAGCCCAAAGGTTTGTTCAGCTAGAGTAATGAAAACCTGCTTGAGAAATCTTTGCAGCACATGAGAGACAGAAGATGTAGCTGCTGTGATGACGAGGATGGTGGCTGTGACTTTTTGTCCCCAGTGCCCCAAGCTGCAGAGAGCACAGTTTATAACAGAGGGATCTGGCCTAACTTTCCACACAGAAAGTTAGGAGTATGCTATTAAACAGCTTAGTCACCTTTACAAAGTGTTTTCAATAAAAGAACTTTACTTTCCCTCTATGGAGCAATGCCCTCTCTTGTAGTGAATCCTAAAAAATCCACCAAAACAAAACAGTAATGAATTCCCTGAACACCCAGAATTTATATTATCTTGGACCTACACAGATATTGTGTTGTCCAAAAGTCATCCAAGGTTTCCTTTGGTGACTTCTAGATCACAGTGGTCCCTGACGGAAAGGAAATAATCTTGAATTTTTCTTGTGCGAATCACTTTGCTGTCATAGGATATTACAGGAATCACTTGGCTGAAAAAGTCAAACAAGTTATGTCAGCATTTGATAAGAAGTTGGATTTCTCAACCACGGTGTTGCTGAGCCTGAGTCCATGGGATTTTTCCCTCTTGCCAAGCCCAAAGAAGCACAGACCTGTATTGCACCTGCAAAACAGCTACAAAAAACTTTTGAATCCATTGCTCTGTAGAGAGGACTTTGCATTCCTACTCCTTCCAGTTTCATTAAGCCTTTTTGCATTGAGGATTAAATCACTTGACTGGCCAGCAGGACTTCTGCAGGAAGTATAGAAGGCCCACTCACACATCTACATTGTAATCTTTCCCAAGCTGTGCCTCTGCTTATGAGAGGAGGAAAATTCCTCTAGCAGAGAAAACTCGGCAAACCTGAAGGACAAGTCATAAAGCCATTGAAATGGAAAATTGAAAAGCAGTATAAATAGCCTCTTTGGAAGAAAATAGGTCTTCCCTGCTATAGTGAGCATGAATAAACAATAAATGATCATGTCAATAAGGAAAACACTTGCTAGAGAACATCTTCCCTCTTCAATTACAAAGCTTCCATTCAGAGGCAGTGGTGCACAGGCAGAGAATTAACCTTGCTAAGCTCTTTGGATGTGTCAATCTCCTATGAGATACATTGCTACCTTCTTTCCACCCTTAAAATTATGGATAAGGTATCTTGTCTAATGATAAATATTTGATCCTGACAGATACAGTAGTAGGAAAGTTGATTTTACTTTTACAAGACCACATAAAAGAGACTTGGAAGAGCAGGAGCTCTGTCTTGTCAACTTCTGTTTAAGATGCAGGATATCAACCAAAGTTGAAAACCACATTTGAAACCAGGTCTTCAAACCACATTTCTTAAAAGCATCTGAAATTCTTAAATTATTCAAAAATATTTTTTATTAAAAATTCTTTGGGTGAGTGATCTGCCCATCTTAGAAGAGGATTGAGAGTTCATACTCAAGCAATGCCCAGCTGAACCATATCAGCAGAAAAAAAAAAAAGGTTTACACTCTGAAATGGTACAAATTGGCAGAATTACACTGGAGTTATGCTTATTGCACTTGATATTACTCCAACTTTCAGCTTTTGAGAAGTAAACTTACATTTTAAGTATTTTTTCTTCCTTTATTTTTCATTATCAATAAAGAACATTTTTTTCAGAAAAAAAATTGCCCAGGGAAGTAATCATTTTATTGCCTAAAAAGATTGTATTTTGAATACCCTTTCTCTGACCAAAAAAAAAAAAAAAAAAAAAAAAAAAAAAAAAAAAAGGAGGAAAAACTGAAATATTTTAAAAGTCAGTGAATACTATCAATACAAGAAAATATTATGAACAAATATCTCCAAAATAAAAGAAAACAACTAGGACTTAGTTTCACAAAAAGAACCAAGCTGAGAATCTGGAAACTGTCTGTTGTGAGGAGAGACTGGGAAGAAAAGAATGAAGAAATGAGGTTCGAGAAAACTGATGGATGATGATGAGATGAACCAACAATATAATGCCATACAAAATCTTAATTATTTGTTTTAGAAACTCTTTTAACACAGCCAAATGCACAGCAGCATTCTCAGCATTGTGGGCCACATATACATAGGAAAATAAACAAAAAAATCCCACACATCCTGGGAAATATCAGCTCATAAATAAGCCTCTGGACTATGACTTATAAGCAGCTCAGATTCAGTGTCCTGAAATGGTGCATGTTGTTGAAGAATTGTGAGTAATGTTGTTTGACCCCTGTTTATTGAAGGAAAATGATGGAATTTAGAAATTTTTAAAAATTTAATGTTTTTCTCCTCATTCAGGCTCATTTCAGTCTGTATTTCTGGACAATTAGGCATTCTAGATCTCTTTACTGGGATATGGTATTACGTCACTAATTTTTTAGCTAGTGTCAATGAGTTTCATTTTTCAAAATTGCCCTGCTTTTAGTGAAGTCTAATGATGCACTCAGGATTGATTCTATTTAACTTTGTGAAGGAAGTAAAAATACTTTTGGCTCTCTTCCCCTCAGCTTCTACCACCTCAGTAAAGAGAGAATTAGATACAATGCTCTTGTCAAGATTTTAGCTCAATGTGAAACAATTGTTGCTGGTAATTAATGTAAGATTGACATTTTCTCTTTATGCTATTTGCAACCTGTGCTAGGGTAGACTTCTATTTTCTTTATCTATCCATAGAATTTTTTCTACTTTTTTTTTTAATGAAAGAAATCTGGGGTTCAAATTCCACTTGAGCAATGATAGATACAATTTACTCAGTCTGAAATATCATCAGCTGAGGGTGAAAAGTGTTAATTAACTATAAATTCTTGGAGAGAAACCCTTTGGGATTCTTTAGAAGCCTTGAGTGGATGGCCACAGGTTAGCTCCCATAAAACAAAGTTCTTCATCACCGTCATTGCCATCATTGTCTGAATTTCTTCAAAAGGAAGAATAAATGCATGGAATAGAAGATATTTCTGAGGATAATAATGAGAAATACAGCTTGTGAGACAGAGCATGAGGTCAGGCTTAGGGCTGTAATGAAAAGAGGCAATTTTCTCTGCTCATTACATGTCTTTCATGAAAGCGGCTTTATTCTCCATTCCCATTTTTTATTTATTTTTTCCTCTCCACTTAGAATGATTCATGGTATGGAAAGCGAAAATGCAAAACTTGATAATCCACTGCATTTTTTTGGGATCAGTGCAATGGCTTTTGCCGCTGAAATTTTCAGGGCTGAATTAACCTGACTAGTCCCCTAGCTATTAACTGCCCTCCCCCCACTTAGAGGTTTACAGGGATCTCAGATCTCCACCCATCTCCTTCACCTCTGTTCTTAGAAAACTTTCCTCAGAGAACTTAGCTATGCTACTGCAATGCCTCATCTGTCTTCTAACATTTCAGGAGACCAGCTCAATACTCAGCAAAAATTAAGTACCATGCAATTAAATAAGGCTGTAACTACTCTATAGCTCAAAGAGACATGGCTATTCTCATGCAATTATATAAACTGGGTTTAATTGAGCCAGACTGATTTATAGTCACAGAATTAATGGGAAAATGGATGTCCAGTTTCCTTTCCACCCCATGAGCACTGTCTGGAGTAGCTGGGATACTGGTCTGACTGAAAAAAATGAGGACATGGGCTTTTATGTGGTTGTAGGTCTGACAAAGCTCATGTACACCACTAAATCCTGCACTGACAGTGACTGTATACTCAGGTTGATCACCAAAGTCACCATAACTGATGTACAGCCACTGAACTCTACAAGAAATCTCATATTGGATGGTTTCTGTTGTGCAGTAACCTCATCCTGATGCATTTTGAAGCACTGAATAACTATTGAGCTGGGCAACGCCTTCAGCCACAAAGGTTCACTCGTTGTGACAGTAAGAACATAAGTTTTGGGTAAATTTTTGAATTTCAGCACTGATTCTTCCACTCTAATTGGGATCAGATGTAGGAGCTTGTTCACACTTGAACACTATCAACTTGGGTAACATACACCCATTCCTAAACACAGCAGCTTGGATCATAAATAACATCATGAACTTGAAAAGGACAGCCAAATATTGCACGTTTTTGCTTTGCAGAAGAATTACTTCAGTGGTTACATATCATTCCTTAGTTTCTCTGTGTAAGGAGAGAGAACTGCTTGTTAAATCTGTATATTTATTTATTAATAAAGCAACTTACACTAGCTTGAAATCACTTCAGAGAAGTAGAGCTTAACAGATACATTATTTTCTTTGATGTAATCAGAATTTTGCTTTACATATTTATCAGAGACACTTTGCTGGAGCTGAATTTCAGTATCTTTTTCTTCCTTCACTGCAACACAGTAGATAAAACAACAACCCCAGCTGCAACTGAGACACATCTAGGGCAGCATCTTTCCTGCACTAAAACATACTTATTACTAAATATTTGAAGATAAGGGGCAGAAATGCTGGGTTGTGAGTGTTTTCTCTCCTTAAGTGGGTTAGTTGCCTCAGCCTCCACACAATCTGTCCTCTTGAAGGGCCAAGCAGATGAAATTGTGGTCCTCTTGCCTTTGTGAGGGCTCGGACATAACAGTCATGGGGAGAGCTGTGTCATGGATGCATGCTCATGCTCCAGGGCTTCCAAGTGGGAGTGTTAATTAAGGAAGAGACAAAGTCCCTCCTCTGCATGGCATGTGCAGGGAGTAGAGCAGTGAGGGAAGGGAGTGTGGGTATGCTGATAAAACACAGATCCTTGGCCCCACCTGGGCTGCTCATGGCAGGACAGCTGTCAGCAGCTCCATCTGTCTGGTACAAGGCAGGGTCCCGGCCTGAGGTACTGCTGAGGGCTACTGCTCCCCCCATTAGTGCATGCAACCCTGTCAGGTCACCCCCCCCCAGGGGGAGTCTGCATGGATTTTCCACTGGATCATGAATTGTGTTCAAACCTGCTGCACGTGGGGCAGTGGGAGGTTGGTGCCTCAAGGCAGGAAGCCATTGGGCTCTCCTGATCAGCTTCACATTGTTCACATGGGAAGCATAAAAAGCAGAGTCCAGAAGTCTCTACATTGAAAGCCTGGAATAGCTTCTGCCTGTAAGTCATCCATAGTACTGATCCCATTATGTACCTTAACTTGACAGAAAAGGGAGAAAAAGCAGAAATAAATCCTAATCTATACTGTTTCTACTTGGATGCAGGTCTTACAGAACATTTGCATGTTGCTGCCTTCCCAGTGTGTGGATCCATGCACGTTTACTCAGAGACCACAGAAACTCCATCTGTTTTGAGTACTAAACCTTAACTAATAGTTTATCACCAAGGAGCTCTGTGTGCAATGAGAACACAGATGAGATGATGCTGGCAGTGACACGGCTGTCACTCCAGAAATGTATCTCTCTGTAACTTAGCTCAGGATGTAGCTCATTGTATTCAAAGACACAAATAGAGATGCGCATGCACAAATTAGTAAGTGATCCAGGCATTCCCTGGGGAATTTAATCCAAGTCTTACGCATCATATAAGTGAGAAGAGAAGCAGATGCCTAATAATAGATCTGTATTCCAATACCATCTGCTCAGACCAAATCCCCATAACAAACTGTGTCTGTCCGCATGTCAGGCATTTCTGCAGTTTCAGCCTTTCCGAGGCTCCTTCTCCAGGTTGAAAGAATAAATCCCTGTCATGTACACCCAAATCAAAGCATTAGGCCATCGGCCATCTGTTGTTTATATGTGAGGTTATCTTATTTCTGCTGAGCCTCAGCATCCTGGCAGACACTGTAAACTCAACCACATACCACTTCTCTCTCTTCTCATAGCAAGACATTAAAGATGTCCTGTTAAATCGCTTCAGCCAAAATATCTAAATAAAGAAGGGAAATCTCAACGGTGCTTTTACAATGCAAAGTCAACAAGACATTTTATTTCACTCAGACTAAAGCAATTGATTATTTTAAAAATATCCTTACCGAGGTAGAATGACTGCGAAAGGAGCTATGCCCTCAGTCTTCACAACAGCAGACAGGCTCTTTCATATCCTGCACAAACACACAGCTTTGCAAACTGTATAGTTATGTGTGTTCCTTTCTCCTGCTAATAAGAAGGCTTGATGACAGAGGGCTTGATCACCATGCTTAACCCTTACCTGTTTGGGAGAGGGCAAGCAGCAGTACAGATCAAGGGATTATCGAGTTCTGTGGGTATTCCTTATGCACACTGGAGAGCAAATACTCCTGAGAGCTGGTTCTGAACAATACATTATTCCTGACTCCCACAACTGGCCAGCTGAGCTCAACCATTAACAGCATCATCTGTACAGTGATAAAGTTGATGGCCCCAACTTTGGATTAGAAAATTATTCAGTGCAGGCATTCAAGCTGCTCCTTCTGTTAGCTGGAGCAGGTAGGATGCTCCTTGGTTTCTATGGAATCATTTGATAGCAAGAATCCCAATAGCCGTAGGTTAGTTTGCTGATCAACAACTAGGAAGCGACTGGGATTAACAGAAATCAGATTTTTACAGATATCTTCTACATGATCACTGCAGGGATTAAAAATGTTTATACTAGAAGCAATTTTTTCTTTTTTTTTTTTTTTAAGTAAGTCTCTTGTTTCTTCCTACTTCTCATGCCTCTAAATAAGAAGTACCACTCTAGCCACTATCAATGAAGCACTAGAAAATTTTCAGTGACAAGAACTCAAGTTGGATGCTAAGGCCTGGCCCTCACATTGTTACACCTGAGCATTTTTTTGCTGACACTGCTGTTTGTGGAGGGGATTCCTCTGTGCTGCACATAGACCAGCTGCTCCAGTCAACCCCATAAAATTCAGTGTCGTGGGGCTGATTTAAAGCTTTGCAGACTTAGGGCATCTCCATTTCCTCTGTTTTCAGTCCTCCCCTGCCCCCACATTAGCAAGTTTGAATCATGGGGACGTGGAGGGTGCAAGCATGAGGGCAGGTGTGCTGAGCAGCACTACCACAGCCCCAGGGTAAGCAGCTAATGACAAAAACTCCTGCTTTGAGTGCTTAAGCAAAATCATGACTGCCAAAAATAATTTTCCCCGCCAAATGGCTTCTGCTGTTGCAGAATGCAAACCACCCACCAGGAAATCACTTCAACTGCTCTCCACAGCCCTCAATGCAAGGTCTAACTTGTCAGGCACAGACCTGGTCTCTGCCAAGATTGCATATCTGTATCTAGCCTTTCCACGCCAACCCTTTGAGGGATGCATCCCTTTCTTGGGTTCACTGAAAAACCATCTGCATCCCTCTCTCTGAATCTGTTGGATAAAATGCAAAGCACCATTTTCAAACACTTTTGACTTCAGAGTTATTCAGTATGTGTCTGACTATCTAGGGTGAAGGTTTTTTGATGATTGGCAGATAATTCACAGACATATCTGTGGCCTGTGGCTGTTACTCTTAACTTAGGTGAGTCTGTTTTGAAGTGCTAACCTGGTAAACCAACGCTTTCCTGATGTTAGCAGAAGCATGGAGCTGTCCTATCAGGAGGACAGTCTATATGGTCATTCATGGCTGTTATGAAAAGCAAAAGTTGAGTCTGGGGACAGGAAAGGAGCTCACACCCATTCCTTACCTGGAGCCTTTAATGGGTTCTAAAGCTAGCAGCTCCCTTAGCAATGTGTGGCTCTGAAATGGAAGTCCATGGTTTACCCACAAATAACAACACAGCAGTCACCGTAACCCTGGTGCCTGGTTCCTGCTGCCCAGCAGCTCAGTGGATTGTCCTCCCTCCCTCTGTCAGTTGCAGAGATGTCACTCCCACATACTGAAAGTGAATCTGACTGTATCATCAATATCCAATAACTATAGCCAAAAAGCAAATTGTTCATCATGAAAGTTAAGCCCTAGAAAGAGTATTGTTTTGGGCCTCATACCTAAGAGTCGAAAATCCTCCATGACACAGGAAATTTTCCTCAAAAACCTGCAGAAAATTTATCTCATTCATTCCATCTTCTCTTTTACTGCCCTGTATTCTAATAGTGTTGGATAATGAGGATTGAAGGTTTATGTAACTTTTGCAGCAGGGAACAAGGCAAGTCAGGAGCAGTTCTGACATGCTGCCAGGAGTGGCTGCATGGCATGATCTTTGCTTGGGAGCACAGCATTTGCACCTCCTGATGTGATAACAGTGTCACAATGTTGTGACACTGCAAATTGCTCTGCTCTCCTCACACACGTTTTTATTATAGAGATGCTTTCACCTTTGGTGCCTGGTAAAAATGGAGAGGAATCACTCAAGTTGCTGAGAAAATGAAGAAAAGAAGGAAAAAGTGCTTCACTGAGGCTGGAGAACTTACACAGAAAAATGAATAGGTGCAAGAAACCCTGACATGGAGTCAAAGGTCACTTCTGTAGAAGCATTTAGCATAGAGAGTGTGTAAAGAAAGTTGATTAGAGGAGATACGTCACAGTAAATATAAAACAATGCACTTTAAGTAAAGGTGTTATTTTAATATTGTGTCCAGGTGACCAAAATTGTTTTACTTATTTGTAGTTAGATTTTATCTGATAAAGGTTGATAATAAATCCAGTAACAAAAGCATCTGGAAAGATTTGGTAGTCAAGCAAACACCAATAAAGAAAAGGATATTTTTAAGACCAAATGCTATTGTTTTGCATCCAAGAACTGAATAGAGTAAATCTGGTTTGTGTTGAAATAACAGCAAAAGAAAAAGCTATTAAACCAGGAAACCATCTCTAAACTGAATGCATCTCATTTCAGCTCTTTTGACTGGGTGAAGCACAAAGCTTTACTCATTCACAAATATGACTGCAATTTTATTTTGTAACTGCACTGCTTTTTTTAAGAAAACCATCTGACTTCTTAAGGATGATATTAGATTCAATAACAGAACAAGAATGCACCTATTTTCTTTGCAAATTCACTCAAGTATCTTCTTGTTGAAATGATGCCACTTCCTGGTTTATGATTTTTTCTTTTTTTGTCTCTAGCAGAAGAAAACCATGTATATAATAAATAAAAAGATAATTTTGGAGCACATTGAATATACATGTCCTAATTCTGTGTGGGTTTTAAACCTCTCATCTATATTGTCTCCTTAGTTATTCATATGCATACTAGACCTTTAGGGTTTTTCTATTTTTTCAGGATCAGGGTACATATCAAGAATTATAGCAATACTTGCCTAAAATAGACTCCAGAGCTTTGATGTTAAAATGTTGGTTAAAATGTTTGAAATATTCATCATAACTAAACCACACTGACGTGAAATGCTAGTTGGTTTTGTAGGCTTACATTCTCTGTGAATTTCAGAACCGGGTTAGCAATACTTTACATTAAGATGCCAGAACATTCTCACAGCAGTCAGTGGAGCTATGTGAGATTTGTTAACTGAGCTTCTATGATGGGTTATCACTTAAGTTAAAAATTAGGGGAACTTTCCATTACTACTCTGACTGTAGATGAAAAAGATGAGATGGACCATCTGGTAAGAAAACATTTTAGAATGGAAGGAACTTGGGAAAGCACAGACAGGTGGCAAACTCCAGTCAAGATGCATGGTCATTTTGTGTAACAGATTCCAATTCTCTTTTAAAACCTTCAAAGAGTTGTCAATCACTTGTACCACAAATATTTTTAGAAGAATTTATGAATGCAGTTCAAACACCCTGCCATTCAATAAGAAAAACACTGCTGACCATAAACTGTTATTTGAGTAAATAATAATGCTAATTACTCTGAACAGCTTCTTTCATTCCCCAGCCCTTTGATCTTATCAAATGCATAAACCCTGAAAAACTGTTTCAGCCTCCTGGGAGTGAGTGAATGAAAAGCCATTTTCTGCTGTAAGCTGAAAAGGTGCAGCCCCAGGTCTGCAGTGACAAAGGCAGGAGGCTGGAGCAAAGTGAACCATTCTGCCACCACTCTGTTCAACACCATCTCCAGTCATTGTTACAGCAGACAGCTACCAGGGAGAGTGCCTGGGCACAGATTACTGGTAAATGGAGGTTTTAGTGGAACAGATGTCAAGTGTGTTTACAAGGCACAGGTCCCCAGGTGTGCTACTCATCCTTTGAAAGGATATCTGAGGAAACGTGCAGGAAGGCATTCAGAGAGACGGCCTACCTTGGATAACTTTGAGGCAGGGATGGGGAAAACAGGAAAATTCCTCAGTGCAGACACAGCCATACAAGCCTCAAAACCAGCACTACATGCTTTTGGGGATTGACTTCCTTTCCTCTGATCACAAGGATGTTTTTTCCTAAAGTTCAAACATTGTCTCAAATAATATCTTTTTTTGGGCTCTCTGTCACTCAGAATTGTATGAAAATAAATAGAAGGCATCTCCAAAAATTTTACACTATGGAAAATGCCATGAAAAATATTTTTTCTGGACAAAAAATCCAATCATTATGTTGTTATGTAATAATCTTGCCAGTAGTCTAACCATCCACATAGCATAATTCCCATTGGGAATGGATTAAACCAGAAAGCAGCAAACAAACCTAGATGCACTATTCATTCATAAATACTGCATGTCAGGTCTGTTGTTTGCAGCAACTTTTTCATCGTACACAGCTTTTTCATTCCTAATGAAAGTTTCCCCAATGTTAACAGCAGCTAAATATTTCTGAAGGCTAATCTCTCACTATTCCCCTGTTTCAAGTGATCAAAAGAGGAAATCAGGTGACCATTTGCACAAATAAACCTTTGCAAATACCCAGAGAGACCTTAGATAAAAGAGAAGATGAAAGTTGTTCCTTGATATTTTTTCAAGGAACACTTCTGGAGGAGCAGACATCTTAAAAGACTGTCAGGATTTTATGATAAACCTGCCAATGATGAAGTTTGGGCTGTGAATAAGTACACAGCAAGAGGACACATTCTCTGCCATGCTAAAACACAAAATTCTGCTGTCCTTATGCAACCCACTTCATAGGGCTAAACATAACTAAATTAATTTTCAAAAAGTCCATATTTACAGCAAATATGGCTCAGAATATGTATATAAGCAAGATGGTTGATGATAATATTTTTTTGGGGAAATCTTCCGTATCTTACTACCAGATTGTGAATGACCTTTAGTAATCTAGTTTTGCACCTCTGTCTTCTGCACAGTTCTGTGTTATAACATTAAAAGTGCAGATCTATACTGCGCTTTTGCAATCCTATGCAGCAGAGAAGCGTGCTACATTCTGTATAAGTTATCTATATTGAACCAATAAAGATTCCCTTTGATTTCATATTGTGGGTTCAATCAAAATATCAAAATATCCCTCAACAAAATACTACCAGGACATTTGCATTTTTGGTAAGAATACTTAAAAAGTCAAAGCAGTGGTCAGAGTGAAAATAATATCCTCATTGATTTCTCTCTGTTAGTTTGGTACCATCTCTTAACAGTCAGATACAAACCTTCATGGATTTCTAAGTGCCACAAAGAAGCCTATTAGGTATAAACAAAATGTTCATACTTATCTATCCATAATCATGTTCAGAGATGTCTCTTTATGCATGACAAAATCACCAGTGAAAGAAATGATACGTGATTTGTTTTTAAAATCCATACTTGTCTGTTTAACGGCAAGGTATCATCGTCTTTCAGAGCTCAGAATGGAAAGTGTTTATTCTAGCATGAGAATACAATATGAGCAAGTGAGGAAGGACAGGAGAAGAAATTAATTGAATTATTAATAAAAAAGTAGTATTTGATAAAGTGAACAACATATCAGACACAGTCTTTTCCAGTCTATAGATTTCTTGGTTTTTTCACCAAACAAGAGCAACAAGGGTCAGCAGGGCTTTGGAAAAGGGCTTCTTCTACATGATCAAAGCATTAGGAATACAAAAACTCCCTTACAGATTCCTGCTCAACACAGTTCCTCCTCCCACCTCATCTTTGCACTCTGTTTGCCTTCCTCAGCCTTTCTTTTGAGCTCTGAGCACGTTTCCCAGCCTGCTTCTGTCAATCACCATTGTCAGAACAGCAGCTGCACGGAAGTGTCCACAGAATTATTTTATACTGAAAACTCACCACTTAATGTATCTGAAATCTGCAGGAGCATTACTGGCAAGGAAATGTTGCCCAATTGTCTGCCTGCCTGCTACCCCACCTCCTAAGGCAGCTGGTTTGGTGGGATGCTGCTCAGCTTGCTACCTGACTGCTGGTACAGTGAGAGCCAGCAGACCCAGAAGCCTCCCCCTCAGTTGAAATGAAACTCATTTTATTTTGGGTATTTATATTTTGGCATGGTATTTAACCTGCAAGTATGTCCATTGTCTAGTTCTTTTTCTGGTTAAGGAAATGATGAAGAATGAAGCAATAGTGGGAGTAAAAGGAGAGGAAAGGATGCATTATAATGTTGGGACACCTGCCAACTGAGCCTACACTGTGAGCTCGTGGCGCTGCTGGAAAGATGCTTTCTCCAAACAACACTCCTGGTCAGGGAAGTTCTCCCTCTGGCTGCACACCTGTGATCCACCTTACTGGGACCCCCTGTGCAACTGGAGTGTCCCATAGGAAACATTACTAGAGAAGGAGAAACAGGAAACATCCCCTGCTTGGAGTTTAACTGCAACCAGAGTCAGGGAGCAGAGGAGGACCGAGGAGCAGAGCTGATGAAGGGTAGAGCTACTGACCACATAGGGCTTTAGTTACAGGTAAAATGGAGGATAATCTCTCCTAAATTATTTTTGGCTGCAGATTCCTGTCAGCAATACATTTTCTGGAGCAACTCCTTATATGTCTTTTACATTAGGAAAAAACGCCAAACCTACAAACTAGGAATTGATAAATGTCTCAAACTTGGCATCTTTAGCCATGCAATCAAAGCATTCAAAAATCTTGTAACAGAAAGTCTCAGTTGCCCACCTCAGGTCTCTCTTCATCTTTTAGTGACACATTATAGGGACAGAGGTTTCCTTCTTTAGTGTTGTGACATTAGAAAAAAGGAAGTGTCCTGGGCAATTTTGAGTCTTCCATCCTAGGCAGTTTCAGGGGAAATGCCAAGCCTTTCAAACAATACTGATGAGGTTGAACATCAGTCCAAAGCTCTAATTCTTGTTTATGTACTGAAACAGAACAACTCAACCCAAAAGTACAATATGTGTTTTGAGAAACAGTGCTCAGGACTGAACATTGGCATGTAAAGGCCCAAGCCCAGGAGAAAAAAATTCAGTCTTTGAAAACAACATGGACTAATACTTCCTATTCTGATTTAGAAACAAGTTAATTTAAATTAAATAAGTACTTGGTTGGTTTATGAGATTTTGTTGTTGTTATATTTTTATATATTATTATATTTATGTATTAAATTGCCTTATAGGATTTTGTTGTTGATTATATTTTAATATTGACAAAAATAATTAATAGATTTGCTTGGAAGTATACAGCTGTATTAAAGAAGGGATTATAGGGTATATACCATTCCTGAGAAAAGCTGGTTGACTGGACATTTGGATGCATTTCTTTACTGAGAGGATGGTCAAGCATTGTAACAGGCAGCCTAGACAGGTGAATGATGCCCCAAGCCTGTCAGTAGCTAAGAATCGTTTGAACCATGCCCTTAACAAAATTTTAGGTTTTGATCAGCCCTGAATTGGTCAGGCAGTTGGACCAGATCATTGTTAATCCCTTTCTAATGAAACAGTCTAACAGTCTAGTTTGTTCTAACTTTCCTACTATCAGAGTGCGCACGCATCAACGGCAGTAGCTTTTTCCCGCTTCTGATTTCTCTAATGAGCAATGAAAAAAAAAAAGACAAAATCATTCTGAACACTTAGTTGAGAAAGAAGAGATGTGATTTAACCTCACAAAATGGCACCACATGTGTAACCATAAGAGTGCTGATCACTGGCATTAGAATTCATGTTGCTCTTTTCCTAAATAGGCATTTACAGGCATTGTGCTAGCAGCTGAAGGGTGATCATTAGCAGCTCCTGAGACATGATTCACAGTCTTTTAAGTTTTTCCTTTTTACACTTCTTTTTTATTTTTTTTCCCTTGGCAGCTTGCTGAGAAACAGGAGTATCAGAGCCAGAATATAGATATCTGTAAAACGAGAGCACAGGTCATGGTCCACCTTGCCCATAGCCTGGCACAAAGCCCTGTGCACAGTGATGGGATCCTATTACTATTCTTTCTGATATCATGTTATACAGCCCAAAGTAAAAGAATAATGTCCACCTCGAATCATTCACAAGTTCTTGGTACTGGTCCATATCAATTCATGGAATTTCCAGGCATCAGCAGCAAGTACTGAGAAAACAACCTAATGACATGAATATCTGGAGAAATTAAATACAATCATTTGATCTAAGTGAATAAGTGGAAGTCTTTCCACTGCTTTTCCTTCCTGCCTGCTTTTGGACAGAAGGCAGCAAAAATTCACCAAATCCACCTCTGTTTCTATAAGCACACTCACACTGCAGCAGAAGTCTGTAGCATTCCTTACTTCATTACAGTGATGCCAATTAAACACACTTAAGCACTTCTGGAAATGAATAAATATTTCCAGTAAATTTGCATAAGGGTACCATTTTACTGCTTGCAAAAGAGATGTTCAAATGGAAGAGATTATTATTTAAAAACTTTATTTACAAGTGAAAAAGGGGACTATATTCACAGAGATGAAACTGAAGGTAAAGTGTAATCCTTGCACCTCCAGATCCCCTTTGAAGGTGCCTCAAGAGAGAAAGGGTCACCTTGCTGGTGGGTCAGTCTGTTTCTACTTCTCAGTTCCCAGGGGTGTGAAATGTTTCTGGGTGCTGCCTGTTGCTTCAATGATCTTGGGGGTAAGAGCATTACCGGGCAGTGTGAGAAATGCCTGAGATCAGGAGAGAGCTGCTACCCAGATGGACATTGTCACCTCTGCTGGCTTTCTTGATGAATTCTCCTCAAAATGCTCAAGTTCAACAATTTCCATCTCCTTCTGGATTCTACCAAAAGCCCAATAATCAAATGAGAGAGTCACGCTGAAACCATTTATTGAAAAGAAATGCATAAACAAAATATTTTGCAGAATTTCTACCCTTCTCCTCCTCCATTAATACTCTGTCTACTCCTCCTAGTTGCTTGGTGTAATCATTCTTAGAATCAGTGTCAGGACACCTTTGATGCTGTTGGGAGCTGAAATAACCTTATCTGAACTGCTCCTGTCCCTGAGAATTAGATACTGGGCAATTCATGCATACATAATATTGGAGTAATTTTTTGATACCCACATATTATGGACATAAAAACTAAGAAATAATTATGGGCAGAGAAAAACAAATACTCTTTTACTAAAACACTGAAGTTATGGATTAATTTCAGGGTCTCTTTTTTTTAGATGCTTTAGGAAGCTTGAGCCAGAAAGATTTCACACTGTGCGGCAATCAGAGAACATGATACCATCCCAATACAGCACCTGAAATTTTGGCACAGATAAAAAGCTTCCATAAGCTTTTCAGAAGCCAATATCAATAAAAACATTATTTATCTGGTTAGGAAAATTCCTGTTCCTAAAATGTTGTTACCTGACAGGACTTTGCAGTGAATAATTTATATTTTAGAAACTTTGGTGACCCAAAAGTTGAAAAGTTTATAGGAAAGTTTAACAAGGGACAGCTGCAATGATTAAACTACTAAAGTACAATACGTTCTCATTCAAAAGTTACTACTCTGAATTATTAATCATGCAGTAACTTCTATAACAATGGCTTAATGAGACAAAAAATAAGAGTATTTCAACTGCAGTCATGTCTAGGTAGAAGAATGTGGAGAGAGCAGGAGACTCCTGATGATGGACCAGATGGTGGAGCACCTTCTTCGTGTAAGAATTGTCACTTGAGACACATGGGCACTGACTGAGCAAAACTTGGGTAATACAGCATAAATTTTAGAATTTAGGAAATTTATAAAGAAGCCTAGGACTATTAAGTTTCCAAAATAGAACACTTTAGAAAGTAAAAAAAAAAAAAAAGGAAAGAAAAGAAAAAAAGAAAAAAAAATAACTCTATCTCAGCCAAAACCAGGACACCAAATAAGTAAAGATGTAAAAGTTAGGATTCTTTTTTCCCACCAAGATTTTGCCAGCTCTCCTATCAAATCAGGAAAATGTCTTACAAATTCAAATAATCAGAGAAGGTCTGTATTTTTCAAAAAGATGGTACCACCTGACACTCCTGTTACTATTTGTAGTGTAGTTCTCTACATGACACACCTGTCAATTTGATTTCTCCAGTTAAGGGAAGGGAGGAATTCTTTAGAAGCATCTGACCTTTCTGATATTTATCTAAATTGAAAATCAAAATGCTTTGAGATTCACAAGCTGCTCACCCTGATCAGTTTTTCCTCTGCCAAGGAGAACCACATGAAACAGCCATGAGCCAGAAGGAGAGAGCACACGCACAGACACACCACAGTGCTCCTACGGTTTGAACAAATTCTCCTCTGGGGCTTGGCCACAGAGGTTTTTATTTTTTCCATTGCTATGTACTGAAGTGAAAACTGGCTGAAATAGCTTTTTAGGAGCTAAAGTCAGGATTCCTGGCTTATTTCCTTGGATGGATGGCCACATGACCTACAACAAAACACAGGCATTGCTTTTCCCCAAAATTTTTTGTTTGGATTTAGATGCTGATCTTGACACCTATTGGAGGGTGTAAGTTCTCAGAAATGCTGGAATTCTTCAGCTCTCACTGGAATCAGTGACAGTACCCTGATATTTGTAATTCAAACCCACAGTTCCTTTCTAACTCACTTGAACTTCATAAAAATAAAGTTACTGAAATTCCTTCCATTTTTTAAAATATATATACTTATGCCTTTATGGAATTACACCTTATTCACCTTATGAGCAAAAATCAGTAAATTCTTCTTTCTCTGCTCACAATGTGTGGTGAACTGACTCATATTTCAGAATCAGTGCACAGATGGAAGAAACTAGAGGACGTGCAAGGCTTCTTCATTGGCCTTCTTGCTTTTCCAAGAGCCAAGGGTCCATCACAGCCCTGCTTCTGGCACCACGCAGTTCCTGCTGTCTGGATCCAGTAAGAAGCTGCTGAAAGCCTCTCTACAAAGTGAGAAAGCTGTTTTTGTACTGGATTAGTCTGGGATGAAGCACTGAGGATAGTGCAGCAATGGGATAAAGCTCTTATGTCCACAGCTGTGGATTAGGTCTGGTAGGATAGTGCAAACCAGGGAAAGGAAAGGGACATGAAACAGGGAAGGTGAGCATAAAGCCCCATGCCTGGTGTAGAGCACTCTGCCACCCCTGCAGCCAAATGCCAGCATAGGTGACACTGCAGATGCTGCCTGGGTGAAGGAACAGACTGGAGGAACAGTTGCTTTGGGTACAGGTACAATAGTAAAACTAGCAGCAATAAGGCATTTTCAAAAAAGCCCAACCTGTTACTGAGGGAAAAAAAAACCAACATCTAATGGGTGATGCCACCAAACTTTATTAGTGGCATGACTTTATCTATGGTACATATGAAAAGGTATCACTGCTATGTGACTCCTCATGGAATCCTTTCCCCACTCCTGAACACAAACACAGATACAGATTTTTAGCCTGAAGGGCTGCTTAGAGACTGAATGCCATCTGTTGCTGAGACCTTGTTGCCATTCTTTTTGTTCTTAGAGACAACTCAGTTTATTTACCTGTGAGTAATGCAATCATTCCAAGCCCACGCTGGCAAATCCTTACTATCCTATCTGTAGCTTACAGAAGGCTCTGATACACAAGGTCAATGTATAGATTGACAGGATTATGGCAATCTAGTTTGATCTGCTTTATAATTGACCCTACACGTCTGAATGTACCTATTTCAGCTCAGGAAAGCTTCATGTATCACACTGTCTGTGCATGTGTGAAGACACAAGGATGTGAAAGCACACACAGACCTGCAAGGATGCTGCATAGTGCTGGGATGTGAAGAACACTTGAAAAAATAATGGACACAGAGAGGAAATTAAATGAAAAGACAGAACACCTGTGTTCTAATGGCACACTAATAGGTACCTGAAGATGAGACCCCATTATCCTGATAAGAGCTCAGGCTCTTCAACCCTCTAGCACCTCCTGATGTCATTCACCTTCTCTCAGTGCTATAACGTCAGGGTTTCAGTCATAAACTATTTCCTATGTTAACTTGCCTATGTTTCTGATTTATTTGCAATAATCTTTGACTGTCTCTCTTTTCAATTAGTTCCTCCAATGCACCTTCAAGGTACAAAGAAACAAAGAAAATGAAAAACATCTGTGGGAATGGTACGAATATTTTCATGTTTGGATCCCATCTGTTGCACACAGCTAGAACAGAAGTAGTTGCTGTATTCGCTCACACGTGTGTGGAAAACTGATGCATGCATCCCATCATAGGCAGGGGTTGAATTCAATATTCTAACAGACAGCCAGGGGATTTTAATACCAACTGGGAGCTTCTTAGCATGTATTCATGACTGATATCTCAGCATACATTATGAGAAATAAAAACCTGATCTCTCAGAAGAAGGTGAGATTTCCCAAAACAAAGGTATCCAGACTTCTAAGCATATTCAAGATCACATTCAAGATTCTTGGTCAACAGGTCAATGTACATTTGGGCAACACTTGGAATGTTTCAGAAATTGGCGTATAATATGGTGTGTGTCGGGAGGGAGTGTGCTTTGGGGAGTAAAATTTTTCACTGGGGAAATTTTTAATGGATTTTGTTGTTGTTTTGTTTGCTTTTTTTTGTTGACTTGGGGTTTGGTTTTGTTTTATTTGTCCATTCTTGCTTTTTCTTCCCCCCACCCTGCCTCCAAAACACTCCAACCAGATATGTCTTGCAAGCACTGTGAGGCTGGTTCTGTACACAGTGGTCTCTCAGTTCTAGGCCTCCCTAAACTAAAGAGCAGAGAGAACAGTTGTCTTCTTTGTCAGAGGGTGTTATCTCTGAAAACATCCCTGACTGGCCTGCCTTCTTGCACATCCAGATGTTTCTGTCTTCCCCACTGTTAAGGGGTAAATGAGTGTTAGACAATGGTTTCAAATTATATCCCCTTTGAAGAGGTGATTTAAGTACCAGCATTCCCTATGTGGATCCTTCTATCACTGCAGAGAGATGTGAAAATTTACGGCTTTAGTTTTTGGGTTGGTATCAATTCTTCTGCCCAACCCCATTTACCCAGTCAACATAGTGAGGAATGCCACCTTTCAGTTCCTGCTCCCTGATAATGGAGAGCCACCACTGCCTAAAGACTTTCAGGGTGTATTTCAGCCATATCTCCAGCTGGAAATGTTAGCTGATGCAAGGAGCATGATATTAGCTTTAATGAGAGATTGACCTGATATAATCCATTATATGGCTAAAAAAAATCTATCTTCCTCATCACATTAAATGTCTTCATATAAATAATAAAAATAATTCTATAATTTATATTTAATATATAACATGCAATTTAGAATAATTTAAATATAAAAATGCCCTATAGTTAGATACAATGAAATACAATATATTGATGTATAGTATGTAAATTATTATAAAAATTGTGTTAGTCTTTAAATGTTAATAAATTAATAATTTTCTGACATACATGCAGCCACTTGTTCTGCATTATTTAACTTAGTTATCTGCTTTTAATGACAAGGCCCAATCCTGAATCACTCTTCTGGACACAAGTAGTTATTTGTGCCTGAGTTTTCATTGAGTTTTTGTTTTCATTTTGGGTTACTTTATAATTGTAACAACTTCATAATTGATACTAGTTATAATTGCTTAAAAATTCAGTGTTCCTCATTTTTCTGATGAATCCGTAGGAAATTCACCATTCATGCCAATTGTAAAAGCTGCATATTAGTGTTGTCAGAGGGAAATAAAACCAGAGCCTCTCAGAGAAAAATTGTGTCCACAGCTTATGTACCAGTCTACCCAAAACACAGCTGCATTGTACAAACAGCAATCCATTCACACCCCTGGGAAAATCGGATCACAAATAAAACTACCACAACAGACCAAAATCTCCATCTGAATGGCATACATCCCAGTGAAACAAACAATAACAATCATCATCACCATTATTATTAATAGGCATAGCCTGGCAAATTCTTTGCAAACTGAGGAGAATGTTTCTCTATTAGCTCACTCCTTCTGAAAATGGTCCTGACAAAATCCCCTTGACAATCCTAATGTGCATAAGACATTGATGGAAAATACTGAGTTATGAGCTGTTGCATGCTGAACCAGCTGTCTGGAAAATGTATCTTGGGCACAGTAACAATTTGAAATGCACTGTGAGATCCTTTATCATAAATTGCCTGCCTGCAGAATCATTCCACATGTCAAAGAAGGACATAAAAGTGAAGTACAGGGATGGACAACAGAATGGCCAGCAGCTGAGCAAAAAGAGGAAACAGCAATTCCTGTAGCCTCACCGTGGGGATCAGTGGGAAAAAATGACAAGTTAGCTCCTTGTAGCCTAAATACTCTTCTGATCAAGGGTAATGGAGGTGAATGCTTTTATTTTGGAACGGTAGACCTTTTCTTCACAAGGATGTGGTAAATTCTTATCTTCTGATGGGATCACTAAGTGTAAAAACGGGGCAGGTATTAAATTGTGTATCAAATTTGAACCAAGTACAAACAAGGAACACAGAGAAGGCAAAATCCATAGCAAACCCCTATGTTTGGCATAAAGCATGGCTAGTAGTCAGAGTCTAAAAGCAGGGATGGAAAATGCAGTTTGAAAATTAAGCTGGAAAGAGAGTCAAAAAGCCAGAAGTATGGGAATCCCAGTAAAAGGGAGGGTAACAACTGTGGAAGAATTGGAGCAAGGCCAGTGCATGATTTCAGAAACAAAAAGCTGAGCAGGAATTTGGAGATAAGGACCAGGAATGAAGTTGTGCAGTAGGGGGTGGACACCATGAGCTGGCATAGGGCAGGCACAAATATGGATAATATGACTGTGCTATACAAACTGTGCAACAGTAAAGCACTCAGAGAGGGAGTCTGGGCTAGAAAATAGCAAATAAGGTCAATGTCAGAGGCTGTACAAGGAATGACATCACGTGAGGCTCCCCTCCCTACTGCCCAGACCCAGGGGCCAGCCCTGCCACAGGACTGACTGGAGGCACAGCCTCCCAGGAGAATGACTGCACTCAAGGCAGTCACAAACACTTGATTGCCAAGGTAGAGCTGCGTCAAAATGAAAGCAATCAAATCGTGACTTTCCAAATTATTAAGCCTGGTAATACCATGGTGACACTTCATCATGCAAATAAAAAACCAAGGTTTGGATAATCAGTGTTCAGCCCATCTGTAATTTGATGAGATTGTGAGCAGGAATGTCTCTAAAAGGCGTGGGAGATCTATTCACGAAAGCAGGCAAAGCTCAGATTTTTTTCCCCCAAAATCTTCAAAATGCAAAATGCAAATCAGAATACTGCAAAACCAGAAAAGCTTTCTTAATGTTTTTTTAAACTTTTCTTGTTTTTAACTAGGTTGTGAAAATTGCAAAGGCTTTTCTTTTCTCCTAATATGGCATCAGAATTCAGACAGGCAAATAAATGGACAGAGACTTCAAAAAAAAAATCACATCAAGTAAACATGTCAATAAAATGCCTAAATCCAAATTTAAATTAACTAGAATTTCATGAATGCTTCAGTCTGGGTCCCTGGCTTATACAGCTTTCTAAATTTCAGAGGAATTGCTTGGCAGGGATTAACTCAAGGAACTCTAATTTGAATGAATCTAGTGCACAATGTATTTTGGATGCTTTCAACACTACCTTTCAACATTTGTAATACTATTATAAATTTAAATCAAGGCAGAAAAGAAGACACACTGGTTCCCAAAATCTAAAAAAAGCCTTTGTGAAACAGTCTAAAACCACTCTGGTAGGGATGAAATCTGAATTTATACTTGTGGCCAGAGAAACACAGCCTTCCCTCTGCTAGCTCTTTTGCCAGCAGCTTGCAGCACAATTGTTTTTGTCACTGAACCATGTGAAACCTCAGACTGAAGGGAGGTGGAAATCCTATGGGTCAGACATTCATGTGGATTTATCCTTTGTAAGCAGTGTGTTAATTTCAATTAATGTTTAACGTGCTTTGCTTTTAAAACAGATGTTTCAAGAGCTTCTTGCAATATGTTTCTGAAGTTTGCTCTTTAAGTGTTCATGCTGGATGTCATGGTGAAAAACATTGGAAAGAAGGGGCTCACCCAGTGAACTGAAAGAGGCAAATGGTTTCAGTTACTGCTCATAACACTACAACTGGTGAAAAGATTAGCAGGTTCATTGGTGCCTTTTCTCCTACAATCCATTTATTTTGAAGAAGAAAGGAAAATAGGGTCTTTAATCAAGGAGAATGTGTTTGGGGGGTTTTGTTTTTTTCTTATCCAAAGTATTCTTTCCTTGTGAATATTTTTTTACTGAGATCAAGAGCCAAATTTTTGTGGGTTGTTTTTTTTTTTAAAGTTATGAATAGCAAATACCTTTCCTCTGCCATTTTTTACATGTAAGTACCTCCATGTCTTTTCAGGCAATAGAAGTCCTCCCTTATGAGCTACATTCACCACCCGGCTCCTTTGCCCTTTGCCAAGGACATCAGTGATGAGCTACAACATGCCTGCAAGACAAGGACTTGAAGGTTGAAGGTGAGTTTCACAAAGGGTGTTCAGAGTGCAGGGCAGACTGGCAACATAAACAACCTAAGCATCACTGGAGAGACACAGAGGAAGAATTCAAAAACTAAATGTCTGGGTTTCATATAAAGGTTTATGGCTAAAAGTTGTTTATCTTTTGAGCTCAAAAGGATTTTATACTTTCCAAAAGGAGAAAACTCTGACTTTTTTTCTGACAAGATTTCACAATTACCTTCTGCTTGCTTTGGGAAAACTTAAGCAAGTATAATGCTGAGCCTACTGGCACATTACCCCTATTCAGTGTCAGGGTAGAAAGGGAGTTAGTGAGCCTGACTGCTAGTGAAGTACTAAAATAAAAGCCCTAGTGCAGATATAGTCTGAAAAATATAAAGTGATTCATGGGTGTGTAAATTATTTCTCCTGCTGAAATGGAATAAGATATACTAACATAAGCACTTTTATTCTAGCAACAACTGTATTCACACTACAGGGGTTTTGCCAATTTAATGGTATCAGCATAGCTAAAAAGTAAAACTTCCACCTGTCAACAAGACATAGCCCACATATATAAGGTAAAAAAGTTTTCTACAGAAAACAGGAGGAAAAAAAAAGTGCAATTTTTTCTTGTGAAAAAGCTCAGTAACTGCCTAATAGAGGTAGTTCACTCACTCTGTCTCCTCCATTGCTGCAATTACTTCATTCCTAGACTATAAATCCAAGTAACATCACACCAAACTTTTACTAACAATACTGAAGCTAGATCTAATATTAAAAAAATTACCTAGACTGTGGGTGCAGTTTTAAATGAAGTAATTGATAATTAGTGTACGTTCTTGAAATCCCATTCTATTTGGCTTTTGTTTCTTAGCGTGACTATCACTTGAAAACTGAGATAGTTTGGCACAAATTGATACACACATGATAAATTAATTTTCCAGGTAGCATCATGACAATGGAGCTGTACAGTGCCCAAGACACTGGTCACCTCTACACAAGGAGAGACAACAAATTGGATCATCTTCCAAGCAAGGACATTGTCCCTGTTGACAACACCCCTTTACCAAGATATAATTTTCCTTGTGCCAGGGGATTTATGTGAATGTTTTTCATTATATCTATTACATCACAGATTGATATTGCACTTGGGAATGAGGGTTTTCCTGGGCTTTTGGAGGACTTGTGAACATTACACTTCCATCAGGGACAGCTTAGACTTTTACAACAGAGCCTGTGAGCAGATGTTCTGTAGGGTAGTTAGACTCAAAAAGTATTCAGAGTACAAGGACTACTTTTGGTCATAACCCCTCTTTATACATTTTCCAGATTTATTCTTACTCTGCTGTAAACAGATCTCAGACTTTCTGGTAAATCTCCATTCTGCCTTTGACTGAAGACCTTCTACAGCCTCTGACCTGTAGGAGGTCATGCTTGATAAAACAACCCAGAGCTGGTATGGGGGGATTTGTCTGATTGTTTGGTTACTTTCTTCAACAAATTTGATAAGCTTCCACGAGTTTAGTGAGAGGGAATAAGTTTGTTTTTGTTTTTGGGTTTTTTTGGCATAACACTCACCATACCTTTTCCTTGCTTCGTTGCTAGCCCACTATGAACTGATGGGAAGAAAGTTCATGGCAAGCTGAAATATTTCAGCATTATTGCAAAAGGCCCAAAATGGAACAGGCATATGTGAGCTCCTGAGCAGTCCAGGGCTCAGCAACAGAGAATCACTCCCCACAATATATACATTTTCATGTTTACCAAGTTTTTGTAAGATAAAGTCTTTCATTTCTATCAGGTGACACTGAAACATTAGGATCTGATGCTGTGAAACACAGAGGACACATTGATTTGCTGTGGAACTTTAAAATGCCTGACAAAGTCTGAGTGCTGAATGACAATTACTGTGTGGACGTACAGCATTATTGGCTGCAAAATGTTTTAGAGGCAACAGTAATTCAAAATTCAGTGTCTGCTCTTGTGGAACATACTGGTCCCAAGGTACTACTGCACAACCATGGTGCCTTGGCCAACAGCCCCCTTGCCAATAAAACAGCCTTTCTACATCCCCTGTATATATGCATGAACCACTGTAGAGTGCATCAGAGCGCTTACTTTTGCCTGCACAGTCCCTGCAGGATTCTGCTTTCTCCTACCCTGCTTCAAAGCAAAAGCAGTCTCAGAGAAGACGATAGAGACACACTAGAGAAAATCTTAGTGCACGCTGCAACAAGGTGAGCCTTCATCATGTCCTTCCCCGGGATGGAACCTGCTGGTTTGAAAAGGCCTTTGGGGAGTCCCTTCTGAAAGAAGACTGTGGGGTAAAAACCTAATCTACTTCTTTCTATAATTTAGCTTATTGAATTCTCTTCTTTCAAATACCAAGGATGTTCTTGAAACATGTACTCCAGCACAGCAACTTAAATATGTGGGGTAAAAACCTAATCTACTTCTTTCTATAATTTAGCTTATTGAATTCTCTTCTTTCAAATACCAAGGGTGTTCTTGAAACGTGTACTCCAGCACAGCAACTTAAATACAGTAAAAAAAAATGTAAAACTTAAGAAAGCTGTGACAATTTAGGCTCAAAGAGTTTAGGTTCAAAACCTTAGGTACTGCATAAAGGATAAAACAGTTTTTGTGGTGCTTGTTGGTTTCTATAGATGAAAACCTAGTGCTACCAGTTTCAAACTCCTCCTTTCACCAGATGCCATGTAAAACTTCTCATTTAGATTTTTAATTCAGATTTCTTCTCAGTGCCATATTCAATTGACACATTTACTGCAGTGCTAGAAATACTGATTTACCTGGCTTAAGTGCCTTTGGAAACTTGGTATACCAACAAAGGGGAAAACAAAGCATCTGTTTAAATCAAGGAAGAACCTTCCAGCTGTATGCTGCAGTAAAACCAAATAATTTATAACTCTAACAGCTCCCAGAGCCATTCTCTCCTTTTGCTGGTCTGTATTTACTGGCCTCTTTTATGTAGTTTAGGTTCAAAAACATTCTACAAAACCTGGTCTTTGCTGGTAAATCTCCTTGAGAGAAGCCAAATATCTTTAAGCGAGTAATTTAAAATATATTACCAGGGCTATTCACTGCACTAATGCAGCACTGTTAGCTTTGTATGATGCTATTTTTCTGCATTATTTGCAGCAACCAGCTTTTTTTGTAGCTCGGACACAAAGATTTTCCTCCACATAATTTTATTTGGGAAATACCAGGCATCAAGTTTATGTCAGTACTGATTTGTTAAAAGAAATCCATCACATTGCAGATATGACACACCTGAACTAGAAAAAATACTTGGATACTGCTGTCAAGAACAGTGGTTTTTTTCAGCTTGGTTATCATATCACATAAGTGTAAATCTTGGATAATGTTTGGAGGACTCTTTCCAGACAGAGTTATAAACAAACCAAACTCCTAAATTTGAGGCATAGGAACAGCTAGTCATCCCTCTCCCCTGGAAAACATTAATTCATCATCACTGCAGACAGTCTGCCCATGAAGTGATCTGTAATAAGTATCATCCATTGCTGTTTCCATCACAGTAATCAAGGTTCCACTCTGCTACCCATTGTGTAAAGGATGACACCAGCAGTGCCCCTATTTTCAGGCAAATGTTGATCTACTCACACAGCTAAATCCCCCTAGGAGTCACACTGCTCGCTCAGCAGCCTGCTCATCAAGCCTTTTCACTGAGGTTTGATGAAGACAGAAAGCCTGGAGAAATCCAGAATCAAGCCTTTGTACTTAGGCAACGCTACCAAGGCTGGCCCAATCCAATGGGGCTTTTTATTATTTTTAGGAAATCCTAGGGACCACATCAGTGAGCTACACTTGGAGTGGAAAGCCCTAAGGGAGATGACCCTCAGTACCCATTATTCCAGCTCCCATGCTCCCTCTTCCTTTGCAATGTTCAAAGTGCTTGCCACCAGCATTTGAGCAGAAGGGACTGCAGGAGGATTCTACACATGTGCAAGAATGAGTTTGTTATATCCACAATACTTGTCCTGGTATTGCCAAAGAAATTCTCAAATAACTCAAGTTGGACATCTGAAAGAAAGAAAGGATTTTTATTTTTTTAGGCTAAGTAGTTCTCTGAGTAGTAGGAATGTACCTGTGGTGGGACAATCCATGTGATAAAAGGTTTAATCACAGAGGCCAGGCATTCACTGTTGGATTTCAATTAAAGTATGTGTTATTTATACCTTTTAATTCCTTGCCTGCAGCCGTATGCACCAACTACTTGATCATTGATGTAATAAAAGAAGGTGCACTTGAAAAGGGATATGGATGAGAACAAGCTGGTTATTACCCACAGTATTATTCATTGCTTAGTGTGCCACAATAGCCTCCATTAACTCAAGGTCACTCCTCCCTCTTCATCCAATCCATTCCACTTCACCTCTGCAAGCAACTGACAACTTAATAACACCTCATTTGTGAACACTCACAGCCATATGGTGTTAAGACTCCACTAAACATGAGAAACATGTGTTTTACAGCTGCTATTACATGTATGAAGATGGCATCTGGGACTTGCAGCCAGGCACAGGCCTGCTTGGTGATGGCAGGAATTAATGTGCCTCCTCCAGCTGCTGGGTGAGCCACCCGTGGGGAAAGGTTTTGGTAGAAGAGGAGTCAGACAAAAAGAAGAATTGGAAGTTCCTTGAAGAAACCAAAACCAGCATTCGCCTGATATTAGGTTAGTGCAGATTGGATCTTTATGCTTGCTATGCTCCTGATCATCATCAACATCAGCATTTCCTGGCTTCAAAGAAGATTTGAATAGTTGCAGGATAAAGCAGCATTGATCTTTAGAGGCCAGACAGTAAATTACACTGTGGGCCCATATTTTCTGCTACACTCAGATCCTCATGTCCTCACTCAGACACAGAACTGACATCACATTTAGTTTACAAGAAATTAATTTCATCTCTGCTCAAAGTGGTGGTGCAGTGCTGGAACTATAATTTTAACAAAGGGATCCCTGAACTTTTACTCAACCAAAAACCTCTGTAACTTGTCACAGAATTTTATTTCAGGAAGTCTAAAATAAGGTTTTCAGGGGCTTGAATGTCAAAACCACACACACAGAGAATAATAAATTGAGCCAACAGCAAATCAGAAAATGGTTATCATGCCAAGATGATTTATTATTTACTTTTTGAGTTTGTTTTTGTTTTGTTGTTGTTTTTTGTTTTGTTTTGTTTTGGGTTTTTTGAGCTGTGGAGAATGGGAACAAATCCCTAAGCATTCACTCAAAACTATAAAGGTTTAAATGAATTTCTCTTAGTGCCAAATGAGATTTGTAACATATTCTACTGTTTCCTAGGGCTGGGAGAAGAATAAGTAGTTTGATACATATTTGTAAGAATGGAATAAAGTCCAGAAAGAGTTCAGGTTTTAGATGGAAGCATGCCAGCAAATAGGCTGATCAGACAACACTAAAAATTAAAATATGAGGATTATGGTGGGGTTCAGCACACCTGTTTTCAGATCTGGTTTTCAGCTGAAGCAGGTGCTTACAAGGACTGCAATACACATGTGCAAAGCAGTGTGTGTTAAAAGGGTAAAACAGCAAGAAAGTGAAAATATTAAGCTGATAACCACACTTTTGGAAGTAGCAATTAAAAGGCTGTTCTCAAGCTCATCCTTTTTTGATGTATCACAACAGGAGAAGTAGTGAGTATGCTCAGGTCAAGAGGTTATCCAGAGAAACACAGCATCCTAAACAGAATCCCTAGTCAATCCAGTGATTTTTCAGCTAAACCCTTGTCTACATAACAGGGAAGATTTTCAGCCACCACAGCTCAGAACCCCAGGGAAGATTTGGGCTCACTTGTGTCAGATAAAGTACAAGGTAATAAAGTGTATTTAGATCTTTCTGCATGGAACTGCAGGTGGGCAATAAATTGTGGTAAGACTTGAGGTCAAACTGATTTTGGGAGAAAATACAAAAGCATACACTATCATCCTAAGCAGGAAAAGAACTGTATAAATCCTCAGAGCTGAGGGGGTTTTTCATTACAAAAGCCCTTCATTTGAAAGCAAAAAGGAAAACCTCTGTGGAAACTGAATATTTTACCTCTTTTGAATTCTACAAGGAAAGCACCAATCTAACTTGATATTTGGTTTTCAAATTAGATAAACATTTTATTTACATTGAGACTTCCACTGGAAGCCAGTATATTGTGAAAAGTCTTCAGGATAGGTCCAGTTCTAATATTTGATATTCTGTTTGAAAGCTGCTTCTCCCAGGAGTTGAAATATCTGCTATACATAATAAATATCTAAAATAATATATTCAAAAGCTCTTGGACAAGGAGGCCATTCTATACCCCCCAAAGTTTTATTACTGTGTTAGGCTGTCCTGCAAAGTATGATTGAGTATTCCCAAGGAAACATGAGTCTGGTGGCCTCTGACTAGATATTTCTATTCTCTATATTTCACCAATTTCTTGGTGAAATTACTTCTATTTGCACCTCAGAGCTTGGAATGATCCTTGTCCTTGAATAGGTTTATGCAACCCAGGAAGTCAGATAGTGATCCACAGTGCAAATACAACATGGGATTTTAATTCAAGTCCACTCCCATGTGGCAGCAGGACACATATTCCTGTCTGACAGTTTTCTGAACAGACACTGAAGTTTCAGGCTCTGGCTCTCCTTTTCTTAACACTGCTAGCACAAATTAATGCAAAAGGGCTGTTGCCAAATCAACGTGATAGCATTTTAAATACTGACTTGCAGATTGATAAATGATGAAAAATAAAACAGTAGAGAATTAAAGCCTTCTTCCATAGAGAGAAATGTGCAAGTGTTTACTGACTTCTAACCTGACCATACATATACATAAATGCAATTACTTTCTTTATTTTCTATGTAAATATATTCCATTGGCTCAGGCATGTTTTTCTTTCTCTAACACACCATAAAAAACATGCAGTGAGAAACCCTCATGAACTTTTGGAGACTTCAGATAATGAAAAATTAAAGAATACTTGTTTGTCTTCATTTCAATAAGTTTAATGATACCTCACAGATAATGGTCTGTTTCTCAACACTCATTACAATATAAATCTATTTTTCATTTAAAAAGTGCCAATTTAAGCTTAGAAAATTCAGCTTTTGTTTGTCTAATAGTCAAATACACTGTTCTTGATGCTTTTCTTCAAACTCCTCAAATTAGCAATTATGTTCTTTACCCTTTAATACTATAGACATTTATTTTGTCATGAATCCTTATTGAGGTGTCTTTAGCTAAAATGGTAAGGCAGGAACACAAAAATGATGCAGTCTATTTTTCCATTTTCTGTTCATATTCATCCCCAAGTAATAAAAGTGAGAACCCAAAATTCAACAAAAATAACCCTAAATCTCAGGGAGCAATAGGACCCTCTGCATTCAAGAAAGGAGCTTGGGGCTTTGCATCATCATCCCGTGCTCAATTAATTTTCCAAGGCAACACATCACACCTCTCATGGCAAAAGCAATCCTCCAGGAGAGCCCTCAGTTATCAGCTCTTGGCTGCCCTAACAATGTTCATGGTGTAACTACAATGGCACTGCAGACTAGTTTTGTTCACTACATTAAAAACTGTGTGATGGTATTACACCTTACTTTTCACGCAGCTTGCCCTATCCACAACTGCAGTTTTAGTCCTCAGTATGCCTCTGTTTTCCACAATCTATCCTTATCTCAGGTTACTGTTGAGGTTCTTGACAGAAAATTCTACACAGGCTTTGTAACACTAATAGCCTGTAACAAAAGATCATATTTTGTCTTTTGACAAAGGATGTTCCTTTTATTCAGGATCAATGTATTTCTTTTAGTCCCATGACTTGTCCTGTGTTAGGACACAGGAATAGATTAGTAAGAATATGCAAGCTCAAGAAATGTTTATCCAGATTTTTAGGCTTTACCTGAGACAATACACCATAGACATTTATTCTTATTGTGTCTGACATGTCACTGCATGTCACTTTGGATGGACTTCATCTTTAATAAATGTAGAATGCAATATCTTGGTGAGAGATAAAAAAAGCCATCTCAAGCTTTTGCAGGCACTAGTGGTCTACTACTTCCTTTTTCAGCAAGACCAGGATACACACCATGAACAAGTACATCTAATAGAGGGAGTACAAAACAGTGTTTTGTGTCAGCTTGGTCATACAGCTCATCAATTTCCATGAACTGGTTGTTTCTATTTAGGGCAGATCAGGAAAGAATGGTGACACTTTGCCTGGGAGCAGTGATAGCCTAAATGGATTTCCCTCTCTGTCTGTGGTTTTTAGGAACACACAGGTAGAGAAAATTTTAACTTCTCTGTATCACATTCCTAGAGTTTTCTCTAAGGTGACTTCCAAGGAGAAGAATGCAATGTGCAGAAGAGTTTCCCAAGGTTACGAGCCTCCCATTCTCTTCTCACACATTAAAAGAGAGCTGATATCACATTTCACCTACCTAATGTGCTCACTTCCCACATATTTATGGACTATGTGTCGGCCAGATGGAAAGAAAAACAAAAACCATTCTTACTTAAATTCTATTTTCTTATCATGGCATCATGTTAAACTTAACCTCAGCTCAATAGTCTCCCTTTTTTTCCTAATGAAGTTCCTGATTGCTATAGACTTCAAGCTGATCAGAGAACCAGCAGAGGTGAAGAATGATAACATTTCTCTGCCCGGTTCTTGCATGTAGAGATTTCTGCTTCCCTCATCTCACCTACCCCAACCCCCAATCCAAAAAGACAAAAATCAGCCATATTTCTCTTATTCAAAAATGAGCTCATTACCAACCATATCAGCCTGAGTAAGGGAACACTTGAGGTAAGGGAATGCCATATACACCATATGGTGCACGTCTTGTTGCAGCAGTTTCCAAGCGTACAGTACAGATTGTACAATCATCTTCATACAGCTCAGCCAGAAAAGCACATTTCTTTTTATTTAACAGCCAGTGCTGTTTCCGCCAAGAAGAAACTGTTTCCTTGGCTTTGGAAACTAAAAACATTCCTGAAATCATTATGAGGTGAGATGAAAACAGGATTAAAGGAAAATAAGTGGCACATACTGCCAGGAGCAATTTCCAATAAAATTTATACCAACTGCCCTGGGAAGGAGATGGCTGGGGACAGAAATTGTGTTCTCTCTAAACCTGCCTTACACATTGATTTAGAAACTTCTGTGAGCAGAAACTGGGCAAAGTTTGTTGAATGTATAGATGTAGAACTGTTAACCAGATCTTAATGTCAGAAGGGAAAGTCCATAGATTTATGGATCCTTTGAAAAACAGGCATGAGAGAACAGTCCTGGGAAAAGATGGACTTTTTTTGCTCATTTAACAGCATTCAATTAATCACCTGAGGAGCGGAGAGAAATACAATCATCTCTACCTGTCCTTTTAGGATGTTTGTGCATTGCATAAATAGAGTGGCGTGTTTGGCATCTCTCCTAAAAATACTGTGTCCTTTACTGTCAACAGCAGGCATGAGAATATGCCTCTTTATGTAGGATTATTTGATCTAATATCACGCTCCTCTATCAAAAAAACTGGAAGTGCATTGGACTGAAACCTTTGATACTTTTTTTCCAAGTACTGAACTATCTCAGTAACCAACACTTCCTACTACCACTGGTAACAGTGCCAATTATCCCAAAACAGATTAAACTATATCTGATGTTCTCTCTTCCTGAAAATAAATTTAGGGGAAAAAAATGATGTCCCTTACAGATTGACAAAACCACCAGATCTTTATCAAGTACTTGCATATTCACATTAAGAAACTCCTGCACATCTTCATAACCACTTGAAATATGCAGTGGCTCAGAGCTGAATGTTCTGTGCAAGAACCAAACAGGTGCCCTTGTCCTCCCCCTCACTGAGGTAGCCAGAGATTTACTTTTATTCTATTTCTGTTGCTGATTTATATTTCAGAACTTCAAAAAACAATCTTTAGTGGAGGGCTGGATCTTAAATCACAGACATAAAAGACAGAAGAAAACATCTTTTTGACAAGTGCAAATAAAGTGTCCTAATAAAAGATTAGTAAGATATTAAGCTGCTCTCACTTGATGTCAGTCAAAATATCCCATTACTAAAGTTAACACTTCACAAGAAAGCAAGAACTTTATGGTTGTTAAGTAACCAGCACATCCAACATCCAAACATTTATGTTTTCACATAAAATTGGGACTGATAAGTATTTTCTGAATTCAAGTCTCAGGTATATTATTTTTTGTCTCTTTTAGTGTATTCCTGCTTTGGCTTTCCTTCCTCTACAGGTTGATTACTTTTTGTTTATAAACACATTTACATAATGTTTTTAACTAGATCACAGTCATCTGAGCAAACAGCAAGTAGGAAGGTTATTAAATGATAAAGTTCCAATTTCTGTAACTTTCAATTACTGAAACAAGATTATGTGAGTGCCACAGGGAAAACATAATGCAACATTTAAATGCTGTGTAGAACATTTGAGCATCTCTGGGAAACAAATCAGCTTTCTCTGGATATTCCAGAGCCCTGGCAATCTTCTTTTACCTTAGAGATTTCAGTGGACACTCCGAGGTTACTTCAGAGGACATTTTCCCAGGAAACAGAAGGCAGGTCTTAATGGGACACTTCAGGTTTACACTAATTTGTATACTAACAAATTTAAAATTAGAAACACAGTGGGGACATGGAGAATCTGTGTAGGGAAGAATATTTAGTTTCAAGAATTTGTGACCTAATGGAATTCACAGGAGGAGGCTGCCAAAAGAAGGAAGTTCAAAGTGTTGCTGCAATGTCAGCAGGATGTGCAGTACAAATTCTAGGAGGACGGGGACAAGAGAGCAGGTGGGATTGGTGATTAGGGCTGGGGTACATTAGGCCTATATTCAGCCAAAACGATCATCAAAGGACCAAAGCAGGCACTAGAAAGATGACAGCAAAAGAGGACAGGTTTTACTGTCAGACCTCTTCTTGCTCCCAACCCACCTAGGCATTTATGTTGGGCATCTTAGTGTTTTTTATTTTTTTTCCCACCAGATACTCATATCCGGAAAATTCCCTCACTAGGAGAAACCAAATCAAAGAAAATCCTTTTAAGTACCTACCTTTAGCCTGCTACCCTTCCCTGCTGACAGCAACAATAGTTTTTGATGTGGGAACTTCTGAAATATTCCCTCCCCGTAACCAGGATATGTCAGCCCCTAGCACTAGCTGCCTCATCCATACACACACACACACATATCAGCAGACTCTCAAGGAACTTCTCCTACATTGAGAGGTAACAGCTCCACTAATGCATCTAATTTGCAACAAATTCTATTATTTAAGAGCATGTTTTAAAAAAATAAAAACAATCAAAAACCAGAAAAAAGGGCAGGAAGACCCCTAAACCACCCCCCCAAAACACCAAATTAAAAAACCCTAAACCAAAAACCAATCAACAAAACCCCCCACAGTAAACAAAAAAATATTGCTGTTCATTGTAAAGAGATGGCCTAGTCTCTTTAAAAGAAAGTTGTTTCAGGAGCAATGCTCTGGAAACCAAGAAAGTTACTGCTAGTAAGGACAGATAAATAACACAGTAAGTGTTCTGATTAAACTCCAAGTGGCCATAGCATCACTGTTTCATATTTTTATTCAATGAAGATTAAAAAAAAATAAAAGGGAAAAAGGAGAATTAAGCATTAGCACAGCTAGCTATCATTAATATAAAAGCCTGCTAAAAGGACTCTAGTCACACTTCAGTGTAATCTCTCCCCAGAAGAGTGGCACCTGTCACTTACCACTGGGCAGATAATGGAACAAACAGAACTCAACTAAAAAAAAAAACCTGAATGAGCACAGCTTCAACCTCTTTTGTGGTATGGAGGGATCTTTTTCACAGTAAAAGCATCAGTGACTACCCCCAGGCCACATATAGAAAAAGTATAGTGACATTAGCATGGGGAGGAGTGGGGTAGGGGAAAAAAAGGAAAAGAAAAGAAAAATGAATATAGCAACATTCCTGATTATGTTAAGGTGATGAACACGGAATGCTTCCTTTTATCTTACAGCTTCTTTTGATTTTCTGCAGGTTATAAAATTATAGAAGCTCTTTTCTCCATTTTTATGCATCACCTGTCTGGGCTGACACTCTCCCTGCTGCCCCCACGATCCTGACAGTAGAGGCCTCCAGAAGCAGCTGGGGACCACATTGCCAAATGATCCATCCCTGGGCCTGGAGCAAAAGTCACTTCAGTGCCAAGAGCTGTCAAGGAGCCTGGGTTTGTGAGGTTTAGCATTCCAGTGTTGCTCTGTACAACTGCTGCACTAGATGAAAAGCAAGAGGACTCAACATCCAAGAAGCTCCTTACAGACTTACATCCATGTCCAAATCATTGGTGCTCACACTCAGAGCAGTGGAGGCTTAATGACTTCTCTGGACTGATCTTCCTGCATCTGGGTCAGTCCCTGGCATCCTGCTGCACTGCATTTCCAGGGTTTTCTTTGGGACAACCTCTTGTTTCCTAACATTTCAGGGGCACCATCATGCCTCCCTATCCTATTCCTAAAGGTTTCCCCTATCATTCTGTGTCATTCCTTTCATTCCCTTTCATCACCTACTGTAGAAGAAATGATGTAAAGGTGAAGAGGGAAAAGAGCTGTGATCATAGAATTACAGAGCAGTTGACAGTGGAAGGGAGCTCTGGAGGTCATCTTGTCCATCCCCCTGCTCAAGCCAGCTCAGGGCCAGCTGCTCAGGATCATGTCCAGGTGGGTTTTGGACACCTGCAAGGACGGAGACACCACATCTTCCCTGGGTAGCCTATTTCTATGCCTGGTTACACTCAGAGTGAAAAAGTGTTTCCAGATGCTCTAATGCAGCATCTTCTGTTTGTCTCTTACCTCTTGGCCTGTCCCTGGCACCACTGAAAAGAGCCTGGCCTTGCTTTAAAGGAAGTCAGAACCAGGTACAATTGTCTTGCTGTTCAACTGATAAACAATTAGAAGCATGATTGAAGTTGAGATCATACTAAACAGAGGTATGAGATCATGTTCTCTCCCCTTTTCTTGTTTTGTTTGTTTTTTTAAATTCAGGAGGGTTCTACTGCCTGGCACCATCTTAGCAGGACAGGAGTATTCATGAGCTTGGATGATTAATACAAAGAGAAAATGTCCTTGTAACTAAAACTATAGTATTGTTTGTGGGCTACCAACTGGAACTCAGGAAAGAAATCTGAGCTAGTACATTTATTGTTTCAGTTCATTTAAACTTCTAGGAGAACTACCACCAGTAATGATCACCACTATTTTGGATAAAGCAGCTGCACATACATCTATGTGTGTGCACTCACAGCAGCAGTAACTGTGAGTGAAGCATGCTATCATGCTCCTGGGACTTGCTTCTCTGCAATTTGCTTAGGGTTTTTGCCAGCAATGGAAAATAAAAAATATTCCACCAACACCAACCTCAGAAGTAAAATAATAAAATAAATTGATAAATGTGGGGCATTGAAACTGCTCTAAAAGAAATACCTGAAGAACACAATGTTGGAGACCACAGGGTTAGCTTCAGAGAATACCTAAGGAAAGCCATTTGACCTCTGCCCTCATGCTGAGCTGTCTGGAGATATTCCAGTCTAGCAGAAAGGCTGCATGATGTAGAAATCTCCATGTTTGGGACCTAGCACATCCCACTTCCTTCACAAATGCTAATGGTCATGCACTGTACAGCTCATTTTGGGTACATTAACAGCGTCTAAATGCTGGAGACTATCTGCCCAGAGACATTCACATGGAGCTGTTTTGAAGAGATTCCCCCACAGTATTATAGAATAGATATCAGTCAGAGACATGGCAGGATGCAAAACTTACTTACCCCGCAAGGAGAAGGAAAACCACCCACTGGAAGCCATCCCCAGCAGCCAGGGCTCAGCCAGCCTGTGGGTGGCAGGCAGCCAGGCTGGCCTGAGAGCTGGCTGGCTCAGCAGCTGCACGTCACCCACGGCATCCACGCCACTTTCTTTGGCAGCAAACAGAGAACCAACAAAACAATCATGTGTGTCATTTGCAGCTCTCTGTTAAGAGCCGCAACATCAAATGCTGAAAGCTGGCCAAAATTTTTCCAAGTTTTCCATGAGACTGGGACTTCTGATTGGTCTACTGCTGTTTGGACACTGTGAAACAGCTGTTCTGCTCCAGAACGGAGGTGCTCCCACAGTACTCCAAAATCCAGAGTGTCCCTGTGCAGGGACTTGCCTGTTGTCATCATTCCCTTCATGCTGCTTAGGCATGATGTGCTCCTGCAGAGGGGGAGTTGTGCTGTGGAGTCACCAGTGTCTATTTCTGCACTCCATTTAACACACTGGTCCACCCTCACTCTTCTGGGATGAAAAAGCTCCTCTGTGGGTGCAATTGGCTGTATTCATGCTGTATGTACAAAACCCAGGTCTTCCCCATATGCAGAGTTTTCTGTGCTGCTTATTCAGAAAGGGCACAGAGAAAAAAAAGGTGAGGTAGAGCAAGGTAAAGACACCATCAGTCCTTGGACGTTTTAGGAACATAGAAATATGGATCCTTTCACAGGGGCTGAATGCTATGCAAGGAAAAAACCCACTCATTCTGTGAAGGGATGTGGGAAAGCAAATTATTTGCTACAGTGCACCCATAGCTCTCAGAAACTGTAGAGCTACGTAAGTAGGGTAGAGGAACCCAGATATACAGTGACAGATGAGGCCACCTCAAAGCTTTTGAGAAATGCAGTGAGAATTTAACTTTTCCAAGGATGAAAACTTAAGCTTCTAACAGGGATACAGAACTCCAGCTATGGAAAGAAGCAAGATAAATAAAACAGACAGAAAAAGAAGAGAGATCAAGACAGTAGAATTTGCTGTTTGCAAGGGAGAAGGATGGTTGCTGTATTTCTGTAGCATAAGCCTCTTCTGAGGCTCAGTTTTCCAGGCTCCTAAGCACAGTCAAGACAGCACAGAGAATCACAAGCTGGTCTTTTGCCTCACAGTCATTTTGCTGGCAAATGCCCACTTTACCTGAGCCTAAAGTCAGCTTCGAGAATTTTGTTGGCTAACACCACCAAAACCCACAGCACAAAATAATAACACATGGGCATAAACAGGTGCCACATTACCAAGCAGAGGAATAACGTCCAGAAGCCTGGGGTTAGTCTCAGTTCTCTGCAAAACAACAAATTAACTTCTGTCTAAGCAGGTGTCAGTGAGAAGGAGGAGGGACCCATTAATGACTGGGGCTGAACTCAACCATCACACAGCCTCACATGTGTGTCCCTAGGAGGATGCTGGGAGCAAGGAGCTCCCCTCTTGCTAAGATACTACCTGTAGAAACCAGTTGGTTCACAGGGCTCAGAGAGCAATTCTATGATTCAGTCAAGTCATAAAAAATACGCTAACTCCAGCTGCAATATTAGTGTTTGTAAGCATATTCCTACTGACAGGTAGTCTGCACTGAAATGCGCCAATGTGTTCCTTGTGCTCAGCCAGAAGTGACAAGATGCAGATAATCAAGGCAAAACAGGACCATTAAAAACAAGCACACTCATCTGTCAAATAACAATAAAAGTTGTACTAGCTAGAAGTTTGCACAGCATTTGCTTTCCTTAGTAGCAAAATGGTTTTCCACAACAGGAGCAGAACAAGGTAGGATTTTATTTTTTTTTAATTCTTGTTGTTTGTAATTTTTTTCTTTTTCTTTCTCCCTCACCATCTAGAGATAGTCTAAGTAGTCAAAATTGATTGCTCCCAATTTACATCTTCATTTCCACAAACATACATACTTCTTCAGGCCAATTAGACAAAGCTGGGTACTTTGAATTGGAAAAAAAAATAAATTCCAATACATTTCCTCATCCATTTCCCTCTGCTTGTCAGGCAGGAGATGTGAACAAATAAATTTCATACTGTCATATTAGTTGGCTAAATAAACCTCGATAAGTCTTGAAAAAGCTTCTAATGTTAAAGAACCAGAACCCATTAAGAAGATTCCAAAATTAATTCTTACCGTTTGTGGTGAAAAAAACTTTATGTCAAATTTTTTTTTGTTTGTTCCAAGTAGTTGCAATGCAACAGAAAACCACAATGATGTGGTTACTCCCAAACAAACATTTCCCCTTTTTAAGGACATATCATTTCAGATCTTGTCTACAGTGCTCTTCTGCAAGAGAACTTTAGAATTCAGATCTGTCAAACACAGAACTTCTGATTGCATTAGTTTTAGTTATGAAAGAAAAGAGTCGGTGTTCCTGTAGAGACATGGAAATGACAGTCAATCGTCTGAAGTGTGATTACACAGCTACATATGTGTAGATAATAGGTTCTTGCTAGTTAATTTTTTTCCCCCCAAAGTATTTCTGACGTGGAATGAGATTTTTCAAGCTGAAATAGGTGTTTTGGGGGCAGGGATTTCAACAAAAAGAAAAAAAGAATGCAGCCTTGAATATTTCATTAAATGCAACATGATTTTTTTTTCTTCATAATGTATGGGTTTAAATGTCTTAGCAAGCATTCTAGTTTTTAAAAGGACAGGTGTCAATTCAAGTAGAACATACGGAGACCTTCTCTAACATTTCAATGTGACAGCTTCCAGCCAATTTTATGCCACCCAGATATGGTAAATTCCCCCTCCACAAATGGACAGGCTGTTTGTTCCTTTTGGGAGAGGCTAGTGACAAAACAGAGCAGCAAATCTCTCCAGTTACTCTGCTGAAAGCCACCAAGAGGGGAACAAAAGGCCAGCCCAGAGCTCTTTAGTTACCTGCCAGTTCAGACTGTCATTTACCCACAGCAGGAGACCTGGTCTCTGCTCTTCCCAATCAGACACTTTACAGAAAAGTAGCTCTTGCTGGTTGTGCTCACTCACTTGCTGTCACCAGCCTGGACATCTGCCCATTTTTAATGGCGCATGTGCAGTAAAAACAACCATAAGCAAACTTCAGAGCAGCCAGAAGATTACAGTGACTTGCCAGAAGGTAGGAAACAGTTCACGTTCCTGCTCTGCATCAGGGGGAACCAGGCTTTCTACTGTCACATACACGTTTTATGAAAAATCCTTTCCTTAGGATTTTTTCTCCTGAGAAGCTGAGAGACCTCAGAAACAAAATGCAAGCAATGATTATCTGCTGCTGTGGAATGCAACAGGTGGATCTGTGATTGGTCTCATATGGTTATTTCTAATTAATGGCCAATCACAGTCCAGATGTCTGGACTGTCACGGTCAGTCACAAGCCTTTGTTATAATTCTTTTTTCTATTCTTAGCTAGCCTTCTGATGAAATCCTTTCTTCTATTCTTTTAGTATAGTTTTAATATAATATATATAATAAAATAATAAATCAAGCCTTCTGAAACATGGAGTCAACATTCTCATCTCTTCCCTCATCCTAAGGCTCCTGCAAACACCATCACATCCTACAGCATTCCAACTGAACACCCAAGTCTGGATATCTCACCTCTCCCCATGGCAGCAAGAGGAAGATTTCTGAAACCACAGAATTGCTCTGCAGGGCAAGAAGGTATCTAGCCCAATAATTGAACTGCTGCCTTCTGCCCTTAACTCTGAGGGTCCCCTCAAAGTTAATACTGTTTTTCCTTCCTGACAGAAGTCACTCTTCGATCAGCAGAGAAATCACACTGTAGAGGTTTATCTAGCAGAAAACTCCCTTTCCATGGACTCTGACTCACTTCTGTAATCACTGTTCACAACCTCAGGGAAACACATATCAGAAACACCTCAAAAAACACTTATCACCTCCTCGCCTTCTGACCGCGCGATGAGGGGACAACTTATGATTTAGCTCAAATTATCTGCTCTAGTGAGATTCCAGAGTTGCTGCCAGCAAGTAGGATACCTGCTGGGACTTGGGGAAAGGAAGGACTTATTCAACCAGTGTTGAGCCATAATTGAAGGTTTAGGTTTACTCAAATTAAGTATAACAGGGGACTTAGGACATTTTATCTGTCCTCTAAGCCAGTACTCTTGTTCCTTTGTGAAATGAAACCAATCTGTTACATGATTTACCAAGCTAAAAATTGAATGCATCACTACCAAATTAGGAGAGAATTAATTATCTTCCTCAAAGCAGAAACTGGAAGAACAATTTACCTAAAAACCTAAACCCATAACCAAAAGACATTTCATTGCAAGTCTCTGTTGCTTTATCACAATTTCCCAATTCAAATGGAGGTCTCTGTTTATAGATAAATATTATAAAAGCATGACATACAGTTGACTCTTTTTGTCTCCCTGGCCTTCATCACAAAACATGAATCCACGTGACAAAAACAGATGCAGAGTTTAACTGTCTTTGTCACGGTTATTTCTGGTTACAAATAATGCAACTCCAACCACTGCATGAAATCTTTTGTGGCACATTGTATAGAGCTTAAATCCCTTCTCAGCTACAAGAATAGGACCGTGTCTCTTGTGTCTGTCTTGTGCTTGTCATGTAGTCACTCATAAAGGATTTACTCTTTGCTTACCACTGCATAGGCAGGGCAACATAAAACAATATAAAGGAAATACGTGCTATAGGAAACAAAGGCAGCTGTTGGAATGCAGTGCAGCAAGGTAAACAAACTGCAGAAAACTGAAAAAGCAAGGTCCCCATTGGAAGGGAGCATCTTGCACCTCCCCAGGGTCTCCTGCCTTGTCAGTCAGTGGCTACAATGCTCGTCTGTGTTCATGCTCCCGAGGAGCCGAGTAAGAGAGAAATCCTGCGGTGTGCTCACCTCTCTTCCCTTCTCTCCTGTGGCTTTGGAGACATAGACCTCCTGCAATGTGAGATCTCCTCTTTTCCCGACTTGGTGCTTTGGGAAAGCCCTGTTTCCCTGGCTCAGCAGCTAGTAATTGAGATTGGGTATTCACCTGCAACATGGCTTTAATCTTCCCCAGATTCAATGGTCCCGTAGGTAATATGACTGTGAACTAACTTGAAACTGCAGGTTTCTTGTTTAACAGAAAGCTAGAAACATAAAAATTACCTGCAATCTCGGGGGAAACGTGGCTCTTGATTCCTTGCACTATGGTTTGCAACAATGCTACACAGATCTGCTATTCAATGTATGGATCTCGGCTCGGTTTCAAAGTCATGGTGACTTTCTGTGCCACTATTCTGTAAACAAACTGCAGTTGCCTGTTCATCAGGCTCTGCAGTTTCATAACATAGCAGTGAAAACTCTACACTCAGGTCACCTTGTCTCTTTTGGGTATAGAAAATCAGACACAGAGTCTATAGTCTGTGAAAGAAAGGTTCACATTTCTTAATTTTCATTGCACACAGAAACAAAACAAACAAACAAAACCACAACAACAACAAAAAAATGAACCCAAAACCAAAACAAGGGTTCTGATACTCTAAATTTTCTGCAATTACTTAGTATGGCCAGACTTCTTGCCACCCACATTACCATCTCTCTTTCTGGCCCCTCTACAAACATTTCACAGAAGTGGTAAGAAATTACTTTTTCACATTTCCATTAGGAACAGAAACAGATTTCAAACTTGAAAACTATCTTGCTGGTCAAGTATCCAACTTTCCAACTGATGTGTGGAAAACTACCCAATTCACTTGGTTAGCTTGCAAAGAGCCTTCATCCCTTCCTCCAAATGATACAGTCACAGCTGGATTTCCTATTTGTTTATCTTAGTAACTTTACTGACCTGACTGAGATTTCTCTTCACATAACAGAAAATACTGAAAGAAATAGAGGAAGAAAACTAGGTAAAGCACAGTTTTTTCAACAGCAAAGGAAGTTGACGAAAATGCTACCAGAGTACAGGGCTTCTTTCAGAAACAATAAATCAAGACGCATAAGTGAAAGTGATTACTTTTTCAGTACAGCTTAGGAGACTGCCTAGCACAATAATTTAAGAATTTTTACTGCTAGTTTGCTTTACTGCTTGGCTATAAATCTTGTTTAAACAATCCTAGAAGGATTGCTGCAGACCTCAGAAGCACAGGGAGCTCCAAAAGAAGAGACCTTCCAACACAGGTTGCAAGCTTCAGTGCCTGCCACCCCTGGAAGCTTAATCCATAAAGGACATTTCAGAAAGTTTCTTTATGTCTTAACCTATTAGTTTCATAGAGGTTTATTAGAAAGGTGCAAGGTCAAGCAGTGCCTAAATGTCTATTAATTACCGATGTTGGATCTATTGAATTTCAGGAGCTCTCTAGCACTTAAGTCTGGCATGTGTCATTATTGAAATTCAGTTGAGGTCTAGGTTGAAATCTAAACCAAGAGAGTTAAATGCATAAATTGAAAAATCAATCAATCTCAGCTGGATAATTTGCAACAGATGCTTTACACTGATCCTTTGCTACGGGTGGCATTCTCAACATATGCTCTGAGAATGTAGGAGGTTAAAAGAGGTGGAGAAAAAACATACAGATTTGTATTAGCTTGTAATAAGTCAAGGAATTATGTATTCATTTACCATAGCAGTACCAGAAAACAGTGATGCGCTAGGATCTAGTCTCTTTTATCCTAAGTTCATCTGTTAAAAATAAAAATCTTTTCAGAAATTGAGAAAAAACCCAAACAAAAAAAGGTTCCAAATATCTCCTTATGCCCATTGTCTCTATAAATAATAGTGATAACAACAACAACAAAAAAAAAGTTAAAAAATGCCAGGCAAATAATTTCCTAAATTAGCATTAGAGAGTTCAAGGAACAGAATCAAATAAGGGTATTATCACAGCACAGATGGCTACAATGTGAAATACATGATGTCTTAGAGAGTGAATCAGTTAGTCACTGGTCCATTTCTGAGCCTGTGGTACAAAAACAGTCCCAGGGACAAGTTGTTTCACAATGAAAAATGCAAGTAATTTAAAGGGAAATGGCCATAGTGCAGAGCTACACAGTGCCTGAGCTGTAGGTAAAGGTTTCAGAAACAATTGGTATGGGATTATTTTTCTCAAGTGAAACCAGTGGGGCAAAAATAAGGTAAGGATGCAAAGTTAAAATAGAGATGAAGAGCTTTCACACACTGAATGACCCCTGTGTTTTTCATCCACTGTGGCTAGCAGTGGCTTTGATCTCATTTGTGAGGCCTGTAATTTAGACATTCACATATTATCTTGTCATCTGGTGACCCTTGTGGATGAATCAAAAGACTTAGACAGTTCTGAGACATAACTCATCATGCTTATTATTGATATCTACCTTACTGAGTGCTTCAGTTACTAAAGCTGAGCACAGCTGCATCATGAAAGTGTATTCCTCCTTACCAGTCATAAAGGATTGCATATGGAAAATCCCTATACATCAATCTAACCCCCACACTTTTGCTTGGGTTTAAGGAAAAGCTATAATTAGCACATGTGCTGGCAGGTGTGAGTCACTGGGCATCACCTGTGTCTGATCCAGCCTCAGCACAGGAGCAAAGAGCTGGGACCTGGGCTGAGGCACGTCTAGTCCTCTGTGAGCTCCGGTGAAGTTTGTTCCTAAACATATACCTATGGACAAAGGGTAAAGAAGACAAGCAGGACCAAAAATCCACATCAGATAAGATCAATTTGAGATAAAATTATTTTCACTGATTTCAGTGAGAACAGAATTTGGCCAGTTGGGAAAATGCCTGAAAATCCCACAATCAAAGCGCTTTTTCCAAAATTAAAAAAGGTTGTTACGAACCAGCTCTTTAAGACCTGAGAATTTACATAGCAGCTGAATTTTCAAAGTCATTTTATGTCCATAAATCCTATTGTGGGATCATTTAAAAAAAAAAAGCAGCAAAACAAAAATCAATCCACAAAACACCAGAGCACTTAGCACCCCATCTGCATTCAGTATGCTGAGCACATTTGAAAAATCTGACCTTAACATATCCTCTCTAATAGGCTCAAAATGTATTTTTTGAAAGAAATGTGCTTGGTGTTGTTAGTGACAAAAGTAACAGGGGAGAAAGGTGTAATCACAGTCATTTGAAACTGGGTATCTAGTATGCCATAGTACACCTCATTATTCTTTGCATTATTCACCATTTGTCTCAGGCTGTGCTTGTGCCAGATACAGGCATCAAAACTGTGATTTTTGTTTGGATACAATCTCTGTACTAGAGAGAGAACAAAATTAAAAATAAATTGTTAAAATACATATGATATTCCTCATGCAGGCCTATGAAAGACCTTAGAGCCTCAAATTAGTAGGGAAGGATGGAAGAAGAAAAAAATATTTTTAAATTTGGAAAGTGATGTGCAGGTTAGAAAGGTATGACTTTGGTGGTTGAGAAAAATCTGCTCAGGTATGTCTTTTAAATTGTAGAGAGCACAATTTAAAGAAAATTTTCTTCAAAATTTTCTCTTATATTCCTTACACAAATCCTTTTGGTTGGGCAAGAATGAAAGTATTTTAATTTATTTTTCTACCTGTTATGTTGCTGGCTTTTATTTCATCTTTCTTGTCTTGATTGGCAGGATTAGACAAATGAGTCCCTCTCTCTGCAAGAATCCATTCCATGTCATGGTTTTCCTGAACAAACAGGTAAACTGATTCTCAAGTCTGACTCTCAGAATACTTAAGCAACAACTTTTCAAAGCATATTTTAAATACCATAGTGAGAAAAAAACCCCAAACAATAAAACACCCCACAAAGATGAGGTTAAAAACCCAAACAATAAACTCCACAAAATCCCACACAGCCTTGTTTTGAGAAACTGTCTTGATTTGATTTGAAATGCACAAAGAGCGAATAATATCAAATGGTCCTTTACCCACCTGCACAGGGACCGTGGACACATGAACACACAGGAGCACAGGGCTCCTGGAATCACGTGGTTAGGAAAGAATTTTATTTTATTTTTTTTTAAAGAAGGTCCACAATAGTTTAGAAACTGGAGAAGGGAGCCTAAAAATAGGCAGTGCTACAAAAGGTAGATTATGCCATACTAAACTCTCATCTGATATTTAGAGTGATGATTTCTGAATGCTCATGGCTAACAAGAGTTAGTACTATCTACTTCTTCTTCACAGCCACCTTACAAGACCCCTCAGCTCTACAAAACAGAAGTGGTTTTATTTGAAACTTTTCCCCGTTGAGATGTGCAAGCAAGAGCAGAGAATTCAGTCTGTTTTCCCACAGAGGGGAAAGAGAGTCCATCTGCCAGAAAGCTTTACTGATGTCTCTTTCTGGCCTGAGTGCAGCCCTGCCAGAAGGGACCACAGAGCACACTGCAACTTATCACCGTGCCAGGAATTGCAAAATTTTCTACCAGGAAAAGTTTAAGTCCTTCTTTTCTGCCTGCCAAGAAACAAATCTCTCTTCCATGTGCATCTACTTACAGATAAAATACATAAATATATATATATATATCTATAAAATTTATCTCTGTGTGTGCATATGTGTGTGTGTAAAATCTTTGCTGGGAAGTATCAGCACAAAGGCTGATATGGCAAAATTGCCCTTCTTTCAATCTCCTGGTCATGCATAATAGACAGACATGGTGAATAACAGCAAAAAAAAATAGAATTGACATAAATTAAACTATATGAATTCAGGTGATAGAAAATGAGGCTGTTAATGGCATCCCTCTGAAGGAAGCTATCCCTGGAAGGAGAGGTCCTGCTTGGCCATGGATATCATTATCTTGACAAATGGGGTGGATTATTTTGCTTAAAGAGAAAGGAGGGTAGATACTTTTAAAATTACAGCAGTAATTCTAAAGCTGAATGGCAGTTTAAGGCTTCATCCTCACCTGCAGAATATAATTGAGGCACTACCATTACCTCATTACCCAAGCACACTGCTGTAAGCTTGGAAATGGCCTCTAAAGTGCCACTGATACTGCTTGAAGAGATTTGAGGAAACATTATATTTAGGAACAAATATAATTATTCACCTCATGTTTTCTTACTCAAATGAAAGGATCTCATTGCAAGACACAAGCAGCAGAGAGCAAGAGCAGCATGAATGAAAATGCACAAAGTGAGAGCCATGACAGCACTACGAAAATTTGTTCCTGGTTATTTATGCAGTTGTTCAGTCCCCAGGATCATGTCCCAGGCAGAACCAAGGGACAGTATCATATACCTGTACCACAGCACCACTGACCCTAACCCTATTCCAGGGTTTGGGTCTCACTTAATAACAATGGCTATATCATCTCTTCCTCATCTCCAACGTTATTCATGCCATTTTTTGGGTTTTGGTCAGCTCTTGCAATTTTCCACTGTCTATGGCGTCAAAATTAATGCAAAATTGAATATAGGAACCGTAGCAGTCTGAAGAAAACCACACAGCTCTTGCAGTGGTCCTGGAACCATGAGTTTGAGCTTTGTGTGCTCCTATCAGTGCCACTCCAGAACAGCTTTTCTTTGCTTTATATGAACAGGCTTGCAACCACCTGCATCTGCCTGGTGCAGAGACAGCCTCCTCCCCTTCCTCACCTAGGTATCTCCTGATTCCCATGCTGTCCATCTGGACTATCTCCTCCTGGCCAGGTGCTGTCATGAAATGCTGCTTCTCAGCCCACTTAATTGTCCTCAAGTGACAGATGGGATTTGACTATAGCTGGTAAGCCGTAAGTACACGAAGCAGATGAGCAGTTAATTAGCAATGCTAGTGTTTCTGTGCAAATAGCTATAGGAACTACACATCAAAAGATGGCCTTATCAAGCCAGTTAGTCCATCTTCTCTCTTCTAACACATTTCTTATCTCATGCAGTACATTAAAAGGTTTGAGTTCCCCTGCGCCCAATAAGCTACTTTTAAATTCTCAAAGTTTCTATCAACTTTCCTTAGGAGACTATTTCACAGTCTAATGAATCTTGCTGTCAATAAATCTTTTCTTTCTGTTCAGCCTAAAGATAGTTCTTGAAATATTGAGCAGGAAAGAAAAAAAAAAGGGAAAAAAATCTGATAACTCTGTAGAACAATTTCTAAATACAGTACTGTGCCTTCATGTTTCCTAGGACACATTAGCACTTCTGTAAATGGTTGTATTAGAAAAAGAATCAGTGCAGTTTTCTCCACCAGAGAGTACAAATCTAGATATTCTGATCAAAAAAATAAAAAAAAGAAAGAAAAAAAAGAAAAAGAAAAAATAATTGAATGGGGCGATCCAAGGAATAAAAGCAATGCAGTCTTAATTTCATATATTGCAGGCCTAAACCCAATGGTCAATGCCTTTGAGTCTATCCAATAAGGGAGTCTCACAAATTCATTTATTTAATATTCAAAACACACAGAACAGACTGGAGAATTTTGGCCTAACAATCCCCTTCTGAGACCCAACTATTTCATAAAATAACTCAGGATTTCCTTAGGTTTTCAGATTACCTTGACAATACCTGAATAAAGGTTTTAAAAATTTAGCCTAAGAAAAAATAGTGGAAATAAAGTCATTTTTAATATATAATTTATAGCACTTTTAGCATATTTCTTCTGTAAAACAGCCTTCTGATGTGCTGAGTCTTGAGAATTCTATCTGTGGTTTATCACTAAAGATATTCAACAAAACAAGACACACCAGCCCAGAAAGAAATGAGCCCTACCTTGGTGATAGTTCTTCAGCCTTGCCCCCGCCCCCCATCCTATTTTGTCTTGATTTAGAGGCTTCCCTCTATTCTTGTCTGTCTGGAAACTCTCTTCTGAAGGATCCTCCACCAGCACAAGAAAAAACTTCCTTGGTAACGCAAGGCAGGTGCCAGTGAATAATTCTACCCATATGGAACTCAGGTAAGCCAGATTCTAAATACACACAAAAAATCCTAAATTAAATCAGTAAAAGTTAAAGAAACCAGTCAGATGCCTACTTGAAAGAGTTCCCCCTATTTGCCATACTTCTAACTTGTTATAGGGATTGAGAACCATATGCAAGAGCTCAGACTCTTGTTCCCTCAGAAACCACAGCCTTTCAAGTGATTTCTTGTCTATACACTCAAATGTTATCATTATTAAACTTCTAGAAGAACAGTTTCACAAGAGAGAAAGAAGAATTCTCCTTTTTCCAGCTTAATAGGCCCATAATACCATTTAATTTTTTTTCTCAATAAGAATGCCTACCTGTTCCAGCTGCCAGAGCTCAACAGCGGCCTCCTCGTGTTCACACCAACCCAGCCAGCCACTGCAACTATTGAAGAAGCCCAAAGTGCAGACAGTACAATTTTCACCTAACTAGGAGTGAAACACTATGAAAGCTATCTGAAATTTCTGAGCCAGAGACTGTGATTATATCAGCATAGTTTCAGAATCCAGGGTGCTAATAACTTAGTCAGTGCAGCAGTGAAGCTTTCTCTCTGTATCCTGGTAGAAGATCACTGCTTCTGCCCACATGTGCAAGCACTGAGTAATTTGCACCTCTTTGCACCCTGCTGGTGCACAGCTGTGGACTCAGCCAAACACGGCATCCTTCTGTGCCATGAGCACCATAGGAATCAGCATCTTGAGTCAAATCAGTCTGAACAAATCTGAATCATGTCACATCTGGGCATACCCAGCCCACTACCTTGTCTCTGCTAGTAGCTAATAGGGAAAACAGTCAAAAAACTTAAAAGCAATGCAAGCCTTTGGTGACAATTTCCCAGAATACTCTCCCTCTCTGCTTCTTAGCTGCTTGTGGTGCAGCTAACATTGTTAGCTGAAGATAATGTCTTTGAGTGTTAAAAAAATCATGTTTTTTTCTTGTTTAGTTCTCCAAATGGCCTATAAATCAAAGTTAACAATTAGAAACCCCTGAATCCTGCAGAAAAGGGTTTCACAGCTTCTCATTATCCCAAGATAAACAATTCTTCATTATTTTTTTTTCTGGACCTGTCACTTGCCAATTTTATCTGTTGTCCTGTAAGACTTTTATAAGAAGAGACATGGAACAAAAATATTTTTTGTGGTCTTAGATATCTTTATCATATCAAACTAGAGTAAACTCCTTCCAAGCTGCAGCATTCAATCATTCTTTTTTTAAAAGCTTATCCATCCATCCATGCTCTCCTTCTCTGCATTTTTTCAGTTCATCTTCTAGGACCAGAATTGTGCAACATCATTGATGAGAGCACTGAAGTCTCTTAACAGCTGAAGCTGCACCCAAAAGGGCTGTTGTAGACACAGAATTGTGCTGGTGGGTCTCTGTTAGGATCTGTTTATCACCAGTGGCAAAGGCCATTGGATTTACTGTCACTGGATAACCATCTGCAGCACCTACAGGGCAGTTCCACTTTGGACCAAGCAGAAAAGCTCACACAGCACTTTCCAGGGATGCTCAGTTGCCTTGCAGGCTCTAGACCCCTAAACTTTAATTTCTCGAGCTAGAAAGTACAGGAAGACATCTCACCAAATAAGGAGATGTTTGTGGCATCAGCTAAAATCTCTTCCTTCTGCTATTCTGCTGCATTATACAGTAAAATAAATAAAATCATGAATGAATCATCACCTAAAAAGTCTCAGGAAATCATAAATCACATGTTTATTGATGACACAGTGAGTAAACCATCTATATTTAATAACTACTGCTCTTCTTACTGCTCTTATGGATTATGTGTGTTAATCACACTGGAGATTTTTGAATATTTATTGTTGTTTTTGTCTCTGCTGTAGTCATATATTAGAAGCTTTCACATCAAGAAGAACAAGTAAACATGCTGCTGCTGAATGTATTATGGGGGGAATTAGAGTGAGACATTAAAATGAAGTTTTTACCAGGCAGTGCATCTTCATTCAACTGAATGTCATGGGAGATGAAGCATGTCCAAGTAATTATGGGAATTATCAGTGCAGCTAACAGGCACAGAGGACCACTATCCTGTTCTGGGTAACTGAGGTTTGGACAGCTGAGACAGGATTGAAGTCTGTGCTAGGAGGGACTAGTTGCAGTCCAGACAAACTGCACCAAATGTGAAATGAGTGATCAGCAGCTGCAGTGTAGAACTTTATTGGGTTTGATGGAGTGTTGTTTTGGTTTATTTCTCAGTGTGGATTTAAAGGATGTCTTGTAGAAGTGGTAAGAAAAGCTTTGGTCAAGGGACTTAGGTGGGGGTTTTTTCTGAGTTTACATAAGTAACTACAAATCTTCTAAAGTATAAATTCTACTTTTTTTTTTTTTTTCACATAAGCAGTTTGCATATTTCCTCTGTGAATAACTAGATCTTAGGTCACCTGACCTTACTGATTTTGCTAGACTGACCATTTTCACTACCAGGCTGAGGTTATGTTTAAATGCACAATGAGGAGAGAGAGGTGAGAAGCTCTTGGTATCTTCATATGAAAACTAAAGAAATAAGTCAACCATGAGCTGACATCAATTACATCCTTCAGAACTTCAGTTGAAATAAGAAGCCCTAAAAATTAAAAGGCCAAATAAATCTTAGCTGTAGCATAATGAAAGCAGAAAAATTGTGTATGTAATATGAATAAAATGTTTCAGTCCATCACTGGAATAAAATAATTATATCATTTGAATTTCTTCTAGTGTGAATTTCATCAGTAATTCAGTATGCCAATTCATGATAATAAGTAAAATATACATGAGGAAGAGTGGGTTTGCCTGGATGTATGCTTGGATGATTTCTAGCATCCCAAGCAAGATGAAAAGCTTAGTATAGCTATTTATGCTTGGGGGGTTTTTTGGGATTGGGTTTTTTTGTTTATTTGTTTTGTTTTTGTTTTTTTTTTTTTAATCCCTATTGGTGGTATATCCATATCCCTCCCAAATGACTATTAAATAAACATAGAAAAAATAAGCAGGAAGATAGATAATGCATATGATGAGTACTTTCTTCAACTCTATTAGAGCATGTAAAAATTGTACAAAAGAGTTCAGTGGCTCCTACTTTAGCTAAGGCTTGCTATTTGAGTGCTGTTTTCGTAACAGTCTTGCTGGAATGAAAAGCCTAAATGAAGCTCTCCAGTGGGCTCCCTTGTGTAGGCACAGCTCACTCTGTTGCTGCTGCGGCACAGCTCTGGGATTTTATCTGTTTTCCATTCCTCTGGCTCAGCACTGCCTCACCACGGCCTCAGCGCCAGCAGGATGACAAAAGCCAGTGTGATGGCTGACCAACCAACCACTCTGCTGTAGGCACTGCAGGTGAGCACAGAGCAGTTCAAACCAAAACCCACGTGCCAATTTCTCAGTTAAGGAATAGCAACTCTACCCCAATTTACATGGAAAGCATCAAGGATCAGTTCATTTGCTCAGAGTTCTGAGTGGAAAATGTGCTAACAGCAAAGGGAGTGCTCACTGCAGTGTCAGCATGCCACCACAGAGCCTCCAAAAGCTCTGCACTCTAGGAATATTTTGATATAAACTGTCAGGATCCCCTCATTCCCCTTTGCCCTGGCTTAGAATGATGAATCATGTGTTAGTGATGGCCCCTAACACATTTAAAAATGGAGTAGTTGCAGGTTCACTTTTACACCTAAGAGAATATTAACCATGGACCACCCAACAGCATTTCTAGTTTGAAGGGTACCGAGCTGCTGCAGGTGGCTCCTCTGCCACAGGAAACTTTCTTACATTTCTCAGCTGCTTCTTTCACTTTTCAAATATCACAGAGCATTGACAGTGAACTCCTTAATTCATTGGTGATCACTTGTGCTCCCTCTCAGCCCCCATTGCTTCTGCACAGATTATATTTCAGACGCTAATTCAGAATTGTGATGGTCTGCTTTGCCTTGGTACAAGCCTCCCACTCAAATACCACATGCTCCTTGCCATTTTACCTTCATATTTTCCTGTCCTATGAACCTTAAAGTAAATGCAGCATTTTTACAGGCTGTTATATTTGGAGAAGCCTTTGAACTATCTGCTCCATTTGTGCATAGTCATCTACAAAGAACAGACCTACCAGGACAAGAAAACAAAAAAAAATGAAACAGGAAAAAAGAAAAAAATTCTACAAAAAGAAGTGGTGTTATTGCTGTATGGTTATCAGTCAATGTTAAGAATTATTGTTTAGAAATTGTTTAGAATTGTTGTTTAGGAGAATTATGGTAAGAAAGCATAATTTTATCAGAAATTGAGAGAAAATTTTGACTTATTTAGATTAGACTGTCTCATTAAAATTTGAAGAATATCTGCTTTTCAGAAAATATAAGAAGTTATTTGCTGTAAAAATAGCACAAAATGCCACATTAAAGCTTTAAACATGATATAAAGTTCAATTTCATTTAGAAACAAAACTCATAAACATTCCAGCCAAAAATATTTTAAAAGACAGAACGTATGAAGATATTGTTGAATAATACCCATCCCCCCTCCCACAACATACTCAGGAAGCTAATTTGGACAAAAACCTATTCCATAATGAAAAAATCATAGAATGGTTTAGGTTGGAAGGAAACTTAGAGATCAGCTAGCTCCAAGCCCCCTGCCATGGACAGAGACAGTTCCACTAGATCAGGTTGTTCAAAGCCCCATTGAACACTTCCAGGGATGGGGCATCCACTACTTCTCTGGACAACCTGTTCCAGTGCTTCACCATGCTCACAGGGAAGAATTTTTTCCTAATATCTAAGCTAAATCTCACTCGGTTTGAAGCAATTCCCCTTTGTCCTGTCACTGCCTGGCCTTGTAAAAAGTCCTTCTCTATCTTTCTTGTAGGCTCCCTTCAGGTACTGGAAGACCACAGCCTTGTCATCCTGAAACTTTCTCTTTTCCAGGCTGAACAATCCCACTTCTCTCAACCTTTCTCCATAGGAGAGGCACTCCACCCTAAACAACTTGATGGCCTTCCAGTGGATGCTCTCTGACATGTGCATGTCCTTGCTGTTCTGGGAACCCCAGAGCTGATGCAGCACTGTCAGTGAGTTCTCAGCAGAGCAGAGGGACAAGATGCTACCCAGGACAGGTTTGGCTTTCTGGGCTGGGAGTGCACATTTCCAGCTCATGTCCAGCCTCTCACCCAGCAGCACCCCCAAGTCCTCGTCCCCAGGGCTGCTCTTGATCCATTCATCCCCCAGCCTGTGCTGATACCAGGGCTGCTCCATCCAGGTGCAACACCAGCACCTGGTCCTGTTAAACCTCATGAGATTCCTGTGGGCCCGCTTCTCGAGCTTGTCCACATCCCAGGCTGACTGAAAACTCTTCACCAGCTCTTATTATGTTGTGTGTCTCCTTTTGTTGACACAGGTACGCTCCTGAGTGGATCCTTTGTCTTTACTGCTCTATAAGCACTTTGTAAACATCAGTTCTGCTAGGCCTAAGTCTCTGACGTTTGTTACCATTATGTCCTGTTACAAAGGCAGAAGTGAAAAGCAGAGTTTATACCTATGGCCAAGAATGTATCCAACCATATGTACACAAGCACACATTATACATATATGTTCAATAATTTCAAAAATGCAATCAAAGGGGTCAAAATTAATGAAAAATACATTTTTTGAGCTGACTTGCCATTTTCTTATTTAAACAGGAAAAAGATCCTTTGTTTCAGTTGAACTCATTTCACCTTTCTGAAAACATTTATTGAATCTGAAGTAGAAACATAATTACCCAAGCATTTAATTTCAAATTACCATTTCCATTTTTGAAGTGACCTAATGGATAATATACAAAAGGGAATTTTGGGAATGTACCTTTCCAAAATTAGCAAAATGAAAGTTTCTTTCCCTTTTTCTTTGCAGTCAACTGTGGGCTTTTGCAAACCTTAGTAAGTCCTGCACAGACTGTTTCTTGCAAGCCTACTTTGTCTTTAAGGCTTTAACCAAAGTCTTATTTGGTTTTGCTTCCTTCCTCAGTTTTTTCCTGCAAATAAATGAAAATATTTTAATACAGATATGTATGTCAAAGGGGCTGGTACTGCCATTCCTTTCCCCTGTGAGATGCCAGGATTTACTGGATATCAATTTTAAAATGCACTAACTGTGATACAGTCTACATTTTATTTTTATTAATTTTTAATAGTGATTAGAAGTATCAGTTTCAAAAAAACTGTTTGTTATGATTGAATTCTTACTTCATTTTTTATCTCACCCCAGGGTGCTGCTGCCTCTCTGAATGACTAAAGCACCTGGACATTTGAATATCACACTAGTCAAATAATCTCAGAAAAATTAATGGAAATCCCAGCGCCCACTATCAGTTAATGTCACCAAAGCTTGGCATTTATCAACAGAATTTCAAGGAATCAAGTTTCTCTGGAGTATCAATTTACAAAGGCCTGCTAGTAAGCTCAAATATCCTTTTCTTGTTTGAGGTAAATATGATTTTACTACTTGGTGCCCTATAAGCATTCAGCAATATCTGTTATTCTGTGACACAATCAAACAAAAAGAACTGTGTGTTGGCAAGGTAAATGGTTTTTTCTTGTTCCTGGTAAGACTACAGAAACAAAAACAATATGTTTTTAACAGAAGGATGCAACAATAGAAGGAGCATAAAATAGGTTACAAAATAAATTTATAGCTGCAGGAGAGATTGTTTTGGAACAAAGTAGAAATTTTTCCGAGAATGTCAATCTAAGATCCCATATTCTTTCCAAACAGCTCTCAGATAATTCTTTGTTAAATGTTAGAAAGGCTTTCAAAATTTAATCAGGAGTGGAAGAAATGGAAGCAAAGGTCTAAAACTGTGTTCTTTTGTTCTTAAATGTTTTTGCCACCCTATGACTAAAGACTCTGCAAACATGGTATAATCAGATTGTGACAGGAACATATCCTGACTTCCCATCTTGAAATACTGTGACTGAAGAAGCATTCCTCTGAAAATAGACCTGATTTGCTGCAGAAATAAAGTCTCAAAGTGCAATTTGCCTTTTACCTGAACTAGCAAGACAAGACATGTTTACGAAGAACAGCTGGCTGCAGAGTTCATTTTTGCTCTTCATGTACTTGTCAGTATAAAGAAAAGAGAGGAGTGATTGTGAGAAATGTGAGGAATGATAGTGAGAAAATTGCATCATGTACTAAACTTGGGAGGCTTTTTATTTAGGAGTTCCTAAAAGATATTTGGTTTCTATAACAGGATTTTTGTGGAATACTGTAGTTTTAACAAATGTATTAAGCTCATCAATATTTCATGATAAAACAACACCTGCTATTTAAAAAAAATAAAAAAGAAAAAAGTTGAAAGTAATTCCTTAAAGCGAGCCTGATTAGACTAACATATAATAAGCAAAAAATCTATTTGAAAAACAGAAACAGAGAACACAGCCTAATAAGAACTTTGTTTTCAGGTCTTTCTCCACTGTGTGGTGAGGTGATGAAAGGCCTGGTATATCTGTGTGCAAAGTCTACCCTAACTAGGTCTCAGTTTCAGTGAGGTCACTGCATGATCTCTCTGTGATTTAATGCTAACTACAGCACCATGGGAGTAGCAGGATATGTCAAATGAGAGGACAAGGTCGATGAGCTGTGCTGGAAAGAACTGCAGCAGCTGTTACTTGGCCCCAGGGCATTATTTATTTTTAAATGTAAATCCTATAGTTGAGATAGAATGTGGCATAACTTTGATTTTTCCATTTTGTGGTAGGACACTGGCATAGGATAAAAGTCACCAGTACACAGAAATTCACTGTGTCCTATCTCAGCCTTCTTACAAGAGGATGGACTTTTTCCTTTTCTTGCACAATCCAAAACGTAGCGAGGTTTTGTAAGACATGGATCCACAAGGTCATCACAGACCTTTGTTTTGCTGCTTATAGCATTAGACAAATGAAAAAGTTGTAAAAGAGGTAAATAAAAACCCTAAGGTGATCATGAAATGCAGCCATCAGACATCCAGCACAGAAGGGAAAGATCTCAGCCCATCAGTTGCTCACTCTCTGGAAAAGATATCATAAGAAGAGGGACCTAATGTATTTTAGAGAGTCTCTCACATTAACTTGAAAGCTTGTTGCTAGGTTCTACTAGGAACTGAGTGGTTATAACTATTAGCTGATGATAAGAAACTCTTTGTGTTTAGTCCTGAGGAAAAATAAAAAAAATAGCTTCTTCACTCAACTCACTGATCCAGGGAGGTGAAAGACTGAGACATCAGGAACAAATGCACAAAGGGCTTTTTCTCATGTTCACCAAAATGCTAAAACGGGTTAGATGTGAAAAATAAAACAGCCTTGAGTGGCTGAGAGAGGTATCAGCTATCAACAGTGTGACCAGTGACACACATCAGAAGTCTGTCTTTAGCCTAGACTGGTATTCTGGATCAGTGGAAAAAAGTGACATACAAATAACTAACGAGACACAGAAACATCTTCTTAGCTTTACCATAGCTGTTTTTGCTTTCTGTCTTTCCCCTCATCCTACCCAAATTTCTCCAATTTTTCTCCCAATGTTACTCTCTGTGCTCTCCGGGTATTTGCTCTCATGAATATGCATCAGGCTGCACTTCAGCTTCTCTGCTCCTACTCTCTGTCTATATGACCAATTCTCTCCAGTTCACATGAACTGCTGCCACCCACTCCTGGATCTGAAAGAAAACATTATTAATTAATGCCCCTGAAACTTCTCCCACCAGCCAGAGGCCCCGTTGGGTCCAGTCAGGGTAGGGTGATGGGAGACCAGGGACAGAGGAAAGCTCATTCTCTGTGAGACTCCTGGCCACATAGCAGAACTGTGAAGTCCATGAACAACCTTCCACCTCATCTCAAGAAGGTATCACTGCCAAAATGCATTTGTGGAGCCGTGAACAGAAGATGTAGTTGCACTATTAAGGAAAGGTCACACTATCCTTCCAAAGTGGGTGTCAGCTGAAGAATTCATGGCTCAGTGGGCTACTTGGTCATGTGAAATGGGATTAGTGAATGCTCATATATCTCACAGAGGAATTTGTCAATTTTCAGAGATAATTACAAGATATTTTGATTATAGGCAGCTTTCAAAAAAACCCCACCAAACCAGAAAAACACAAAACCCTTTGATCCTCTTCTTCATGAGAGTTTCTGGAAATAAACACATTTTCCCATTTTTCTACTGAACATTTCCAGAGGAGATAAGTTATCTGACCTGACAACAGGGAGAAAGTGCAGTCAATAGTTTGGAGAGCAAGTAATCAATGTTGTACCCTTATTTAAAAAACAATATACAGTAAATATCTGCCAGCAGCAGTGATCACATTCACTTACACTAAAGATAAGTCATACAAAATGCCAACTACTCCTCAATTTAGGAAATCAACAAAATGGTCTCAGCCCAGATAATTTATTTTCTATCAATACAGTTTGGCCTTTTTCTTTCTTAGTTTAGCATTCTTGTTTCACACCCAAACCATGCAGAGCTTTCTGAGTATCCCATGTGTTTAGCTATTCACAGGAATATTCACCAAGGGAAGGAGATCAAATATCTCCTGAAATGATTGGGAAGGTTTTGATATTTATCTCTAAGGAGACAGACATTTGTTGTTGGCTACTTTTAAACCAGACAGGGAATGCCGAACAAGCCATGACAGGCACTTTTTTCATTCGACTTTTCCTTTTGCCATTTGACTGCTCATTGTTTTCATTCTGTACTGAAAGGGCAGATAGATTTTTTAAAGGCTGTTAACTGAGGGATCTAATTTGAATCCTGGTATAGCCAGTTCTTCCTTTGTAGCACCAATACAGGTGCCTCTCTCTTGCTGATAATCACAGCCTATCCATCCTGCCACTACAGCAGAGGATGTGGCACATTTTAAGACATCCTCTTTTCCTTTCCCATTCTTAGTTTTTATCTTTGGGCTGTAACAAAAGGAGGATTACTCATTCTGACCAACATGTAGACTGAAGCTTTCCTGAGGAGCTTAGACACCACAAAGGAATGGCTAAGAGCTCTTGGTGACTGGTGCCATTTTGAGCGCCTTTGCTCTTCTAAAGGCAGAGGAGGAAAAATTCCTTACTTGTCCACCAATGCATGTATTTCTTCCAACCTCAATCATGCCTGGTCACCTCAATCCATGAGACTTGATTAGATTTAGGTTTTTCATAGTCTTTCCTTCTCCCAGCCAAGTCAGCTCAAACTCTCCTGTCCTAACTGGACAACTGCAGCCATGAGTCTCAGTCCTGCACATAAAGATCTATGCACCACTCTCACTTACCTCTTCTGGCTTCAGGAAAAGAGTCATACTGGTGATTTTCTGCACCAGTGCCACACACACGTGTTTTCCAGGGATTTTCAGTGCAACATTAGCTCTATTAAAATAGACAAGATGCTTTCAGCCATCGTGTACTTTCTGTTGATTTTATCCTTAATCCAGCTTCTGTTCTGCTCAGAATCTGCCTTGCTGTGCACTGGGATGCACCAGCCCTACCTCTCACCTTCTGACCAACCATTGTCCAGGACCCTGGATTTACAGCTATTCCAGGACCCTCTCCTTATCTCACCTCTTTCCATAACCCCACAGTGGCAGCAGATCTTTCAGAGGATTAGAGACCTGTTCCTTCTTGAGGTGTGATTAGCAGAAGCCTCCTAAATGCTCCATTGTACTGCTTATACTATTGCTGCAGCTATCCCCTCCTACCTGTTATTTAGCTGCCATATCCTCTCAGTGCATGTTTTCCATACCTGGAGGAATTATTTCAAGAGCAAGCTCTCAGAGGCCTTGATATCTCACAGCATTTGTTGCCAAGACACCCCTAAAATAATCCAATTTGGTGAAATGAATTGATTTTCAGGTAAGGCTTGGCAGGCAAAAGTTCTGGTTCCTTGAGTCAAAATGACAATGTCTACAGCATCCTTGTCCCAATCTGAAGGTACGCAAGCCTTCTAATGAGCCAGAAATGCTTAATTCCAGTTCAGCTCACAGATTTGCTTGTCCTTTAGAAAAATGGGGCTTTATGATAAAGTTTTGTATGAATTATTTTCAGTTTTCATGCAAAATGCACGAACTGGAAAGAAGTAATGAAAAATTATCTTCCAGAAAGAATGTAAGGTAAAGTGTTCAAGAAATGTTGTTCCTACAGTTTTTGAATCAGGAAATTCCTAAGACTGACCCTTTCCCAATCATGTTTCTGTGTGTTAAAAATACCTTTTCCTGCAAAAACAAAAAACATTTATACTAAAAACTCCCACGCAGCTCTGCCTTCTATGTAGGTCAATAGTGATTCTGCATGGGGGCAGACCCTGACAGGACATATTTTTCCTTCTCCTATGTTTTCAAATCAGCTTTTTTTTAAACTGAAAAGATGTTTTCTGGCTTCTACTGCTGCTGCTCATTTTATATGCTGAAGTTGGCATCCTGGATTTGTCACCAATGTTTTTCCATAAAGATGAGGATATTATCAGAGACCCATATTGTGGGTAAGACAAAGAAAATGACAGGAAGAGAGAAAAATCTGAAAAAATGTCATATCAATATTCTGAAGTACAGTGACAATTGCTGATCCAAGGGATTTAGAAATGCTTCTAAATGACACAATCTTTTCCCATTTTTCCATGTCACATCATGTGAGCCTTCTAATGTCACCTTTATGTATGTTAATTTCTTGCCAAGATTTATCATTTAGCCATAGCAGGAGGTAGTTTGAGTTCCTAGAATCAGAATTATCACTTACAGGCTTTCCTCTCTCTCTGTGCATCCCAGGTGGAGCTGGGTTGGGCAGAGAGTAACAGCTGGCCCTTCACTGCAGCACTGCATCATGCTGATTTGTGATTTGTGGGGTTTGTTTTTATTCTGGTGCACTCAGATGAAACCCTGTCTTTTGTCACAAGTTTCAGTTCATAACTGGGTGCTGTTCAACCCCATCCAAGCACATGTGGCCTCTGGACAGTGACAGAGAAAATCCCAGCCCCTTGGTGAGATCCTTAGTTGCTAGAATTAGTTGCTAGAATTGGTTGCTAGAACTATTCAAATTCTACATGGTAAAACAAAAGAGGGAAAAGAGACTACAAGCAATGGCCTATTTGGAGTTGGACAACAAATTTTAGAGACATCTGGACTGGTCTGAAGGAGCCACAGATGTCTTCCTTCAAAAAGAGTGTTACTGCTTTTCAGTTCAGCACCTAGAAGATAATTAGCCTCTTCACAAAAACAAACCCATGACAGCACATTGGACAAACATGAAGAAAGGCTGAGCGCTCAGACCAGGAAAAAAAACCAAAAACCTCAGTACACAGCTGGAACAAATTACCCCCCTTCTCCCACAGGTGATCTTTGTAGGTCAAGGCCGAAATGCATTAGCAATGCAAAATGGGATTTGGGAGTGAACAGGCACTGTCATCATCCCCTCCCTCACCTCTGTGAGGGTGGGTAGCAAATGCAGCCTCAAGGGTTTTCAGTCCACAGGTTTTTCAGCAGGGAGTTAAGTCACTTGAAGAATATTTCCGCCTACTACGAGTTAAACCTTGGTAATTTTCAATCAGCCTCCCATCCTCCCATTTTGCTTTTTGCCCACAAGCAAAAAAAAAAAAAAAAAAAAAAAAAAAAAAAAAAAAAAAAAAAAAGAGAACTGGGGGGAGGGGGCGGATCAGATGTGTCTCTAACCATTACATTGCAAACTTGAGTCAGTGGTCAGATTCCTCAGCAGAGAGGGGGAGCAGAAGCACTCTGACTAGGACTGCTGGCAGCTGTCAGCTCAGGTGCACCTGAGCAGCAGGCAAAGTGCAGGCTAAGGGGCAAGGCTACACGTGCCATTTGTACTTCCCATTAGGAAAAATGGTCACTAATGGCCCAGTTGTACATTGAAACAAGAAGCACCGAAGCTGTGAAGTGCAGCATGGGGCAGAGGGGACAGCAGCAAAGAGGGGCTCTGGGGCTGGGTCACATTTCTCACCCTTTATGGTGCACCAAGGGGAGCCAGCTTCCCTGCATGCCAGTGCCCTACACAGCCAGATACTGGGGCACACCTGGTCCAGAGATGCCCTAAAGAAACCAGAGCTGTGCTGGGCAGAGCGGATCAGAGGCTGTCTCTGAGCCAAGGGGTGATGCAGATCTTTGCTGGGTTTCATGGGTTAAGAAAATTCAGCATGAAATTTTTGCTACCTGTCTCCTGGCATTGTTTATTTTTTGCATCCCCTCTCTCCCCTAGAATCAGAAGCAGTTTCAGGGAAGGTCTGAGCTCTTCTTGGTGCTGCTGTGGCACGGCAGCTCCGAGCAGAGCGCACGCAAGAAGTGCTCTGTTGTGCTCAAGTGGCGATCCCTGGGCAATGCAAACTCACCACTGACACAGAGCAAGCTGTAAACAAGGGGACTGCAACCAGCCTGAAACACAGCAGGAGTGGAAGTAATTCTTTGTCTCTCTTCTTTCTCACCACAAGCCTAAATTTGCCCCAGTACGGTCTCTGTACACATCAAGGTCCAATAAGAAATTGATCCCCTGCATGTCAATGTTTCCTCTTTCTGGAGGAACAGAAAATCCCCATGACAATTGTGTTGCATCTGCTGGACTTACACAAGCTGAACATTGTATTATAAAGTTAAGAGATATCAAGAGATTTAATTAACTGTGAGTTTACAGAAGGATATGATGCTTACTGTTTCCCTCCCTCTTCTCATCAAAAGAGTTTTTCTGTCATAGTAATCCCAAAGGTGGAATAGATAAAATAAACCTTATTTTTCTTAATATCTTCATGGCACTGCCCCTAAAATACTAGATCAGGCAGTCTGAAAAGAGAAAATTATTCTTGCTTTAAATCAATATTATTTGTCTCTTCTGTGTAGGTAGTAGTTACCCAGTTTAAGAACCCTTTCTTACATACACTACCACAACTGACCATTTTACATTTCCAGTGGCTAATCTGCCATACTGGGACTTGTTGACTTCACTGCCAATTTCTTTTACCCCATTAGTTCCTTTCTTTTATTCAGTCATGCACTTGCCTTGTGTCCCAAACATGTACATGCATCCTTGCAAATCAGAGAGAGATTCAGTTCCCATTTTGCTATGTCTTGTACTGTGCTGCCACTCAGATGCCTCCCCCATCCCAATTCTCAGTACATTTAGTCTTGCTGAGAGCATATATGTCTGCTGACGTCAGACAGACATGACAGAGCACATACCTGTTTGTGTACCCCGTCCCCCACATGCCCACCTTGCCAGTTCTGGACATCCATCACCAGTGGCATCACCTCACCGAGAACAACAGCCTCTGTGACAGCAGACACCAAAGTGGTGCCCACTGCCCCTCCACACCCCTCACTGCCTTCCCTTCTCTAGCTGCTCCTATGCCTTCTGTTTCTTCAAATGACATTTGCCAAGGTTCTCACTTTTACTCTCCTGTTTTATACACAGCAGAGTTGATCTGTCCAGCAAAGTTGTTCCTTATCTTTGTAAGATTTACTAATTCCTCAGAAAGCTGAAATTGCTTTCACAGCTTTATTCCTCAAGTCCTCCTTTATTAGAAACAAAATTATTACCCTTTTCATCATTTTCCATCACTGTTTAAAAACTATCATTAAAAAATCCTATTGACTCTAAAACAATATTGGTTTTGAAATGCCTTTTCATACCATGAGAGGCAGAAACCAAACTGAGATCCATTACTGTACATGAACAATCTTATCTAAGCTAACATGAAAAGAGAGATAAAGTTATACATTTCACTAATCCTTTAAATTGGATGACTGAGACATTTTTTACCATCAAAGGTAGCTGTCTATAAAATGTTTTGAGTATATATCTATTTATAGTTTATAACTACACAGTTTATACATACATAGGAAAAAACCTTGCACTTACCTTTGAGAAGTAACATTTATCCCAGGTTTGGTAAAATAGTCTCAGACAGGCACTTAGACCTTCTTCCTATTCCATGCATCCTTTTTTCAAAAGAAGATAGAATCAGAAAAATCCCAGTTGATCTCCAGCAAACCAAAATGTAGACAAGATTGTTTGTCAGATGCAGCCTGATTCAGTGAAGTCCGAGCGTGTCAATCCCTGAGACTCCTTGTTCAGTAATATCCAAAGCACAAAAAAAAAAAGGAAAGTGAAAAAACAGAAAGAGAATAAAAAAGAGTGAATAACTTGTTCTTTTCCTGTGTGATTTAAAAAACCCAGTCTTGGAGGACTAAGCAGCCTGCAGGCTTTTTGAGCATTCTGATCCTAGTGCATCCCAAGGTAACACATGCATTTCAGTACTGCAAGTCTTCAAGTTCATACAAGCAAGCCCAGCTCCTGTGTGTGTGTGTGGGTGTGTGTGTGTGTGTGTGCGTGTGGGGTGGGCGACCGAGCCCTACCGCGGGGGGAAGAGAGGCAGAGAGAGACAGACACACAGTCACACGCAGGGATGGGAGAAGGAAAAACAGCAAAGTGGAGTGATCTCACAAAGTGCTCTAGATGGCAGAGCCTGCACGGCTTGTAAGACAAGCAATGTGCACACACAGGAAAAAAAAAAAAAAAGGAAAAAAAGAAGGAAAAAAAAAAAAAGAGAGGTAAAAACCCGAGAGAACTAGCAGGCAGCTTCAGGAATTTCTTCTTACCTCTTCTGACGATGCAACATGCAGCAAGTGCTTTGTACTGCATAGGAATCCGCGCAGGCACGACCCAGTCAGACCCCTCACCTCTGAAATAAACAAATGTGCACCGTAGGAAAGGGAAGAAAACCAGAAACCAGATGAAACAAGGGTACAAAAAGAAGCTAATAAACAAGCAAGAGTGTCAGGGAGGAGTCCTAAGTGGGCAGGAGGCAAATAGCTGATATAGAAAGAGGCATCCAAACTCTGGGTCCTAACAGAGATTGGCGCTGTAATTATGTGGCAAAGCACTGCCCTCTAAGCCATTGCATAATAATAGAAACCTAAGCTGTGTAGACACAGCCTGACATGCTAAATCCTCAGTAGCTACACTCAACATTTGTCAGTAGAAAGCCTGTCAGTCCTCTGGGGGCGGAGGAAGAGGAGGGAAGACAGAAGAGGAGAGAAATTTTACTGCAAAATGCATAAGCCGCAGTTGAGTTCTCAGGTGGTGCCGATGCTTGAAATGTTATAGTGGAAGTCATATATATCTGTATCGATGTAGGAAAAGATAGACAAAAACCATATGTGGTACTTAGGGACACAGTTTAGGGGTGGATTTGGCAGTGCTGTGTTAACAGTTGGGTTTGATGATCTCAAAAGTCTTTTCTGACCTAAACCATTCTATGATTTTAATAGCACTGTCAGCTTCATTCGTTCTATTTAATACTGGAAACATTTTTCCTTGCTATGTTTTAGAAAATTAAATGACAAAGATAAGAACATGTACAAGGGTTGCCCATGTTAAATGGTATTATTTCTAATGCTGTTGGCAAGAAAGTAGTAGTAGTTCTCCCTTTGTACCGAACAGTATTGTAATGTCTAAATAAAACTTGAACTGAGATAAAAGAACTCATGGAGATTGATTAGCCTTTCCCATTAACCAATGGATTCCTCTCTCCAGCCCTCCTGGCACAGAGACACTCATTTTCTTCTGCCTCTCTTGGTTGAAGAGGCTCCTAGACAGAGCCAGGGAAAAGACGAGCACTGACTATAAAAGAGGAGGAATCTTGTTCAACTTACTACACACCAGTATCCATACATCAACAGAAAGAACAACTCAAAATGCACATGAAAGGAATAGAAAACAAACAAACAAACACCAGAAAACCTCACAAACCAAGAAAGTGGTATCATTTTGCAGTGGAAATTTACCTGAGAACTGTGGCCCTGGTCACATCTATGGTCCATTTAGTCCAGTGTCTTGTCTCTGGACAGTGATCAGCACTAGATACCTCTGAGGAATCTGAATGAGTTTTTGCAGACTGTGCTAGACAGCCAGGGCTAACCTGTTCATGAGCAAAGCTTCTCCTTAATCCCTGTTCTTTAAAGATTAGTTAATGCACTGAGGCATGAGCAGTGAAACAGTCTGCTTCTGCACATCCAGACTAAACATGTAAGGTCTGCTTTTGAGATTCTTTGCATTTGGTGTAAAGTGCACCTCTTTTAAGACATTCAGGGTCTAAAGAGTAAAATCTTCTGACACTTTGTAAACATCCCAGTGTGAAAAAAGGCCAAGAGTTCAGAAAGAGCTGTAGTATTTCATTCTGAAGGGTAAGAAGTATATTTTTATAGCCTCATATAACCTAGCTACTCTCCTCATTTACTCCTTACTCTCCGTGGAAACATCAAATGTTCTTCAAGAGGCTATCTAGTGCAGGTAAAAGAACCAGGTCACACAAATAATATGCAGGTATCAAATTTGGCCCCTAGAAAGTCAGACCAGACTGAACTGAAAAGTTTGAAGATATTTTTAGATATTTTTATGAATGACTGCATAGAGGAATACATGAGGTTCTCTTGGAGAGGCAGGTTCTGCTGCAAACTTTATATCCCTTACTGTTACCAGTGTCACCCCTTTGACCTGTGCCTGCTGCATTGCCAGTGACTCTCTCTGTACCCCTAAGGTGCAAGCTGCAGGCTTAGCACACAGGGGATCCAGACTGTGGTTAAACAGATGAGGAAGGACTGCACAGACAGCAGTTGCCTATTTTTCAGCCTATTCAGCTCTCCTTGGCTCTATTTGGAACAGTGCTGAAGGGCCCTTCTTGGGAAGAAGGCCAAGAGTAATTTTACTGGGCACTGAAGCAAGTGGTCAGGCCAAAGCAAGACTTGAAAAGCTGAAAGCTGCCAAACTGGGTGTTAAAATATTAAAAAATTATTTAATTTATAGATGACTGAAGCACAAACTTAGAAAGCTAACTTTAAACATAACTCTTGGGAACCCTGTGCCAGCACATTGGCTAGAAAATCGAATGAAAGCTCTAATCATGTCAGTGCCTCATAAAATAAATGTCAGTGCATCGCAGACAAGAAGACATCTCTTAATGACATCAAGAATTAATAATAGACTCTGAGACTAGTGTTTCAGAGTCTGATTTGAAAGCAAAATATTGCTTGCAGTGACAGAAATCAGTGCACTCTACAAATGCACTCCAAAAAATCTTCCAAAAATCTTTCACCAGCTACAGTTTTGTCAGCGAAAACTCCCAATGAAAACTAAAAGATGATACAACTCTGGAAAAAAGTAAAATCACCCAAAAATAAAAGTTTACATGAGGCTGTGGTGTTATGGGTCTCCAGTGTGCAAGGCCAGGGTGCTTTCTGTAGAATTCAATCAGAATTCCCTGGCATTTGCTCCTCAGGTTCTCCTCTTCACTAACCATCCCTGGTGTTTATATATTGCTTTGCTCCCAAGTAAGGAGCTTCTCAGTGAATCAACAGCTTTCTTTCTTGGTCCTCCTAGCAGGCTATCACTTCCACTCATCTCTTTTGCTCAGGCCTCCCCTCTCTCCAATCCTGCCCTCGCTCCTAGTCAGCCAACAAGGATGTTTGAGCTACATCTGCTGTTACTTCCACCTCCACGGAAATCCCATCAGACCCAAAGAGCCACAAGAGAAATCTCATTTTGCCTGGGTTGTGATAATCTCACAAGCTCACAATACCCACTCCTGGAAAGAACTGTCAAGGTTCAGTTTTTCCTTCTTGGCTTAGATCTAGAAACTACATGAGAGACTAGGATTACAGATGTCTAACTTTTGCTCTGAGAATCTTGCTGAGCAGCTGAAGCTTTCAGTGATGCAGGAAATCCTGTGCTCCAACAGAATGCATAATTTCTCTATGAAAAGAGACTCATAAAACTCATTAAATCCTTAAAATCACATTCATACAAGTTTCCTTGAACAGTGTCAATCACTGAAAAGATCTAACTTGACACAGAAATTGTGTAATGGAAACTCTCTCCTTTGACGTACAGTGCCAGATATAACATCAAAACCTAAGAAAGCTGAACTAGGCTAGCAGAGCAAGACAAAAATAAAATTGAGATGTTTTTGAGACTTCCAGGACAATTTCACCTGCTGCAAACACCACTCTCCTTTCCAAGTCTAGCAGAAAAAACCCTGAAGCCTTTGGTCATCTGATTGACAATACAATTTAGCATGTGCTTGCAGACATTGGTGATTTCCATTTCCTGCCCACTCCCTTCCAAACCAAAGTTGTCAGCACTGGTCCACATGACCATTTAATCAATGGCCGCCAATCAATTACACTGATTGAAAGACAATCTAAAAAACCTTTATTCTGTGGCCCTACTGACAAAAACAAATGTCAGGAGCTGAACCCACCAGCTTTCAAACATTGGAGGTTTGGGGAAAAATTGTATATTTCTTGGGTGTTGTACAGCTCAGCTCTTTACAAATCATTGAATATCTGTTTACACATGTATATGCCAGTACAAAATCTCCTTCTCACATCCTCCACCCACATATCCCTCTGCTTTTAAAAGCAGCTCCAGCCAACAGATAAAATGAATGTGCTTTCTTTCAGTTTCTTGCATCTTAGCATGGGGAACACTTTATCCAAATTTCTAGACCCAGACATCCAACAGAGACCAGGTGCTGTTTTACAGTGCAGTGAAAGGAAAAGGGGTTTTGAGGGTAATGATGAGACAAAAGCATCACAGAAGGTCCCTTTTGCAATACACTGTTATAAAAACCATAGACTAATATCACAACAAAATATGAGGGTGAACTTCATTAAAATACTTCAACAGCTCTACAGCAATCTTTCATTGTCCATCATGCAGCTAAATACAGAAGGGTTTCCAAATACCAAATACCAAGTTATTTCAGGTCATAGAATAAATTATATATTCATAATCTACTCCATTCTAAGCATTCATCTCATCTGGAATAACCAGGATACTTGTGCTAACCTTAAAAGGACCTACTGTAACTTTGTAGGTGCTCTGAAAGAAGGTCAGCATAATATTTTTATCCCAGGGTTATTATTCTTCCCAGGTTCTCCCTTTACAAGCAGGAAAATCCTTGTACTTCTGTTTTGCATAATCACATGTCCAGCTCAGTGAGTAAAATTTAATGCCCTTTGATTGATAGTTTAAGACCAGAAGGGATCATTATGGCCATCTCATTTGACCTTCTGCATAACCTCAGTTACAGAAATCCTCTCTGTGGCTCCTGCATCTATCATCATAATATTGGGTGTTGCAAAAATATATATTTTATAAAGGCAGTCAATGATTAAATCTTGATTTAATGATGATGTATTTACTCTACTCTCTTTATATCTTTAACTGCTGGTATTAAAAAAAAAAAATACCACACCTAATTTTGTTACTCAAAAGACTTTGGTATGTTATCAAAACTTCAAAGTGATAATTATGAATTACAGCTGGGCATCTCCTGTTCAGAAAACTCAGATTTAGGAATAGCAGAAGTTTCTCCCAGACAAGTGGACTGGGTCTACTGGGGACAAATGAGTGCTCTTTGAGACCAGGGTAATCTATTCACTCAACAAACAAACAAACAAGCAGATAAATAAACTTCTTATTTAGTGGACATCTGTTTCAGCACAGTGTTCATCAGAATAGGGAGACTGCCCTGTCAGTGCTTTCCCAATTCTCTTAATTTGATGAGAAGTACAGCATTAGCTTCCACAGTACGCCTGGAGGCAGCAGCACTCTGCCACCTGCCCACAAGGACCTCATCCTGGTGGGTTTGCATCCTCTGGCATCGATACACTCTGCACAGAGCACTCCCAGTCACCACTGAAATCCAGAGGGGCAGCAGATGCCCAGTGCAATAAAGGCATGGCACAAGAGGAGTCTTCATTCTAGAGTCTGACCCTTTCCGCACAGAATAGGAGTTTTTCATTATTGAAAGAGGATGTGTGCACTTGCCATGCAGCAGGGGGTCCCTCTTTGGAGAGGATGCTGTTCGGCTGTGATTCTCTGTTACAATGGCAATAGGAGCAATTTTAGGGAGGTCAGGCTGCCCTGGCTGGGACTTGCTGCAGTGACTCCCCTGCCAATCTCACTTCTGCACCAGCTGAGTCATTTGTCTTTGTGCCCTGTTACATGGTACAGATCTTAGTTTGCTTTCTAATTGCCACTTAAAAACAAGTTTGGAAGACGAGAAGGTTATTTGGCATTTTTTAACCTTTAAGGAGAGAGGGATTGTGAGAGGCTGGGGACAGGTAATCCTCAGAGAGGATTTGTCAAGTGGGGCAATGTTGTGAAACCAGTCTTATGCTAATCATGCAAGAAGACTGGCATACAATGGACTAGAGTCCTTATCTAGGACAAGGTCAGCTCCTTAAGCTGTTCAGGAATCATTCTAGTCCTTTCAAAATTGCTTGTCTCAGCCATGGAACTGAATGGTTAAAATTGTGTATTGAATTAAAATACATGGTGGAGGTGAGAAGCTTTTGGGCAAACAAAACGAGGGTTTTGTATCAAAATTACAGCCATGACCATAAAGTCAGTGTGGGCTAACACTGTCACATTATAGCATGGAGGTGTCAAAGGAATGAATCCATCAATAACCTCAATAATCTACCTCGCAAATTGTGGGAAGAATTCTTCCCAGCCACAAAGCACTTTAGTTTCTGTGGTCACAATTGTCTGAAAGCTACTAAGTTTGCCAAAGATGGGATCAGGTACTTAAAAGGAACAATCCCAGACCTCTGAAGTGAGTTAAGATTGTAACACAGGGCTTGCAGTACACAGAGCAAAACAAATACAAGGTGATATTTTTCTTAATGAAGCTTAAGCATGATGCAAAAAATGCGGGTTTTATTCCTAATATTACAAAATATTTAGGTTAGGAAAGAAGAAAACCACAAACTAGGCATGACTTGGGATCTGACTTGGAACCTGAATATTATTAAAGTTTGATGCAGAAAGGAAAAGGAAACAGAAGGGGGTGTGAATGCCTCAGAGGCAATGTAGGATATGATTTCTGCCTGCTCTGCTCTGGGGAAGATGGCCTCCTTACTGCTCCCAATTATTGCTCAGGTCTGCCCTCTCCTATCCTTCCTTCCTGAGACTGATGCCAATGAAGTGTGGTTATGTAAAGAGGAGATTCAACAAATTCTTCTTGGCTTTTGCCTGAGGCCTTGGAAGCTGCTGAAGGATATGCATGGGTGAGGTCCCTGCCTCCATTCATAACCCAGGTGGGCTCATCCAAATAAAGGAGGCAGAGGGAATTCTGTGGTTCTGCAGAGTAGCAGTATCAGGATAACAAGTGATTTGGATTCCTCTCTCAGCCTCTGCTCCTATTTGAGTCTACCAGAGAAAAAGAAGGAAGGAGAAAATTAGTCCATATCTTCTCAATTCTTACTTCATATCTTCTTTCTTATTTACTTCATAAAGTTAAGAGGAATCAAAGAGAAAAATGAAAGCTGTCTTAAAAAGCATCAGTGGATGCAAGAGCTAAGCCAAAGTACGTAAATTTAAACTGTGATCAGAAGGAGGCACAGCAAGAACTACTTGGCTGTGAGGAGAATAGGTACACAGAGCAATTTCAGAGGTTTCAGGTTATCTCAAGCATGGTAGAAAAAAGGCACCATTTAAAGAACAACCTAAGAAGAGAATCCTTTGACATGGTTTTCACTGCTCTCTGTGCTCTCATCTCTGAAAGGGAAGTGGGACCTGGCCTTCAGTCAGACCTTGCATGTCCAGGGCATCCCAGAGTATCTTCCCTCTGCTGTTATTCTGCTCAGGGACCCTGGAGAAAACAAAGTATGCAACCAATAAACATACATGGAAGAAAACTTTCCTCATGTATTAAAAGCTTGAGCATCTATTGCAAGGCATGTGTGATGCAGCTCAGTATTTTAACACCCAATGCAAAAACTTTGGGAATTCAATTTTTGCAATGAGTTTGCTCTATAAGGGTCGGACAATCTTTGCATGAGCTGCTACTTCTCCTCACCAGCCTCCTCAGCCTCTGTGTTCACAGAGATTACACACGTAAGAAAATCTGTACTTCCTAGAGAATCATAGTAAGATGGACTTAATTTCTGTATTTCCTTATAAAATGTCAAATATTCATAGCTATGTCAAATTAAATGAGTTTCTTGGGCTGCTGTATTTTTCAGCTCATTGAGTCCTGCTCAGATGATACTTGTCCCACCATTACATGATCTATCTCAAGAGACTTTATCTAACATTATTCAATGCAAGCTCAGTTTCAGAGCAGAGTAAAGGAAAAAATATGAATTTCAGAAGAACTTGGGTACTGATCCACTGCTGAGTCTTTATCACAGTTGTATTAGAGGAGAGACAGAAAACGCCTTTGTGGTTACAGGCATAAGAAAGACTTACAATAAGGCTTGGAGCTTGGTTCACACAGAGCAAGTAAATACTCCCTAGAAGTTAAAAGGAAATTATTCTGAAATAGCTGCAGAAATCTCTAAGAAACCAGGCATATAAATGTACAAACCAGAATGAGCAATTCTTGCTTTCTTTTTGACAGCTGCCCTGATTTCTGTACATAGGATTGGACATGAGGCCACCAGAGCAGAAGCCTGAAACATTTCCATGTTTCTCTTGTACCTGAAAATCATTGTCTCTGTAGCTGGGCATAAAATGGGATATCTAGGAGGCACTGATTGAAAATATTTAAAGCAGAGGATGCTGAGAGAGAAGATATAGCTGGGCATTAAAGGATGAAATTTAGTCATGTATAAGGCCTCAATAATTGTGAGAATATACACAAATGTGGGTGTACATACATACACAGGGATGCATACAAGCTCTGTGGCAGAGAGCTGTTCTGGAGAGCTGCCTCAGAGACTTTGGGGTCCTTCAAAGGTTACTATACTCCACACATGACCAAGCACATTACAAATAGAACCTTACTTGTTTACAGAACTTATAAACTAGATGGGTTTTCAGACAGATGAATTAATTTGTGCTGATGTAGAGATTTGGGCCCTTTGTTCATAATTTTGGTCTGAACAGTCTCCCCAGCAGCAGAGCTTTGGGGTGTCTCATGACCCAAGATCCCATGAGGGACCTACTCCAGTCACCCCTGGAGTGCCCATTAAATTAATGGATATCTCTACCATTATTCTTTGTACTGCTGTAACTTAACTGGAAGTTTCTATTCCTACCTAGGTCCTGGCTACAGAAGAATTTACACCTGCTGCAAATAGATGCCATCAAGCTGACACCATCTTGCCTTACCAAGGGACAAATACGAGGGCTGAAGGCACCCCAAAGCATCCCTGTCTCTAGATCTCATGTTTGCGCCCATGCTACAGCAATGTAGGAGTAGATGGTGCTGCAGGAAAGCAAGGGTACAAATTCCCCTGTGTGTTTACTCCCTTCATGCTGCCCAACTTCTTTGCAACCCATCCTAAGAGTTCAATTCTTGTTTTGCAGAGGAGAAAGAGAAGGAAATAGAGATAGCTCTGTCATGCCTCCCAGGGCTGCTGGGAAGAGACAGGGAGCCTGGCAGAATTAACATTAAAAATACAAAACAAAACAAAACACAACAAAAATGCTAGACACAGAAAAAACCAAAAGTGGAGAGAGAACAAATGCGTGAAACAAGAAAACAGAGAATTAAAGGGAGCATTACAAAAGGGTTTGAGACTTACATGTCTATAAGAACAGAGAATTTGAGTGAAAACAAGAGAGCAGAGAAAAGAATAAGAAAAGAAAAAGAGGGAACTCAAAAAGGGAATTGGTGAGGAAGCCAAAAGGGGCAGAAGGAGTTTTTGGTCATCCTTTCCCTTACTATTCTGGGCAGCAAGTAAAATATGGGCTGATGCCTTCAGCATCACCAGGCAGGACAAACCATTTTGTAGGACATCACTGAAGTGTGCAAATTTATTTGGAATGCTTTCCCAGGATCTCATACTAGTACATTAACCAAGAGGGCTGTGAACCTGAGGTGGGTGCTAGTAAACAAATAAACATAACAGAAACTCCCTGATTCACATTAGCTAATAGAGATACCCACTACAATTGTAAAAACAGTGAAACTGAAATGTTAATTTCTTTCATGCCAAAGGTTTCAAAACAAACACACTCTTTAGTTAGAAGATTGAATTTTATAGAACCCAAAACAATTACCCCTACAAAAATAATAAAAGCAAAGCCTTCCCTTGGTAATAAAATCGCAATGTTTCCTGAATGTCTGATGAGAATGTATTTAGGGAAGCCTGATGTGCAATCACACACCTAATTATTTCTGCTCTCACGTGATTCGTGTAAGTGCTTTTCTCTAATGTATGCAGGCAGAAGAAAGGGACATTTATATACATATATATATATATGTTCTAATTTTGGCAGCACATTCCTTTTGATCAAACACACCATTGCTTAAAGAGAGGAGAGAGGAGCAAAAATAGAGGCAGATATTAAAGAGAAGGCAGAGTTCAGCACTAAGATCCAGGGCACAGCCCTTCCCTTCCCACACCTGCATTCGTGTGGGGGCTCAGTGGTGGCTCCAGGTCCAGCTCCCATCACTGGCTGCACAACAGCAGGACACACAGGCACACACCAAAAAGCAGCTGTGTCACTCTCAATTAATATTTCTGTCTGAGAACAAGAGCTGTTCATTTACATAAGGACCATGGCTCAGCCACAGAGAGTATCCAAAAAGACATAAGCCAGGGAATAAGCAGCAAGAGCTGCACCATGACTTGGCACAAAATCTGGTCACGGGACATGAAACTCACTCTCAGTTTAAATAATAAATTAGGACTTGCACTCAATTCTTGGACTGTCCAGTTACTTAAACTGGAAATGCCTTTGTTAGTGCAGGTGTTTACCCTAATGCATCCACACAACATTTGCAGTCTTGCTGAGACAAGAGTGAAATGATGTGATAGAAAACACCCTAATTCCTGGATAAAGGGGACACCCCTGCAAAGCTGATGATTTAGGGAACTGATGTTAGCACTGCCCGTAACAAGCAGACACCAAAGCTGCTCAAACCAGGCAGAAAAGCCCACTAAGAACTCAACTGCACTGTCAGGCATGCAAATGTCCTGGCAACTTTGATCTGAGTTGTCAAACCATTGACATTTCACGGACCAAAGCCCTTCAAATCACACAGAAATGTACTTCACCTTCCTCAGTGGATTTTGGATCAGACCTTACTGAACACATAAAGCTGGCCATTTACTTTGATGTTTGATAAATTTCCTTCTCTTTGAGGTGTGTATTTTAATAATTTAGCCAAATAGACACATGTACTGCCAAGCACATTCTTTTCATACATCAAGAAAGGAACCCATTTTCTTGTGAACCTCATTTATCTACTCTCACACAGAGTACTGTTCTCCTCAGGTGCAGTACAAGGGCTGAGACAGTTAGCTACAAATATAACCCAGCTAGAGACACAAGGTGCTTTCAGAAAAAGAAACAGCTTCAATCTCTACCTTTTCCCAATTTATTTTTTAAACATTAATTGGTGTCTTTTTTCTTCTGAGATATAGTCCTAATCTAAAATTTAAACCTAAACTACACTTGGCCACCTGTTTTTTATCCTGATGTGAAATCAGTACCTCCATCAAATCAGGTTTTGAAAGCTGTACTAGCAAGACCAAGCTATGAGGCAAGAAAGAATGATACCAATATGCAGAGACCCTCAGGAAGTAGTTTTCTTTACTCTCACACAGAAAGGAGAAACCAATCAGGGGTAAAAGTGCTCCAGAGGCTTGAACTCTTCTCATATATACTTAGGCTGTCTGAACCTGAAATTCTGATGTAAATTAAAAATAGCTTTATTTTTCTACTAGAGGGAGTATTATATTGAAAATAGACCTATTTCAAAATATTATTTCTACTGATTTTCATATGAAAGCAATCAATTTCAGTATGTGTTAAGTCACAAGGTGTCCAAAAAAACCTGTGAAAGTTAAATTGACCAAATTAAATTTCATTTAACTGTGCACTTGACAATTCTAGTTCAATGCTATATCTAAACACCTAAATCAATCTCAAAGTAGCACTGGAAACTAATTCAAGATCTCAAGTTCAACTGAAGTACAACTGACGTTCAATTGAAATACATTGCAACTGTGCCACAATTCCAGCTGAAAGCTGCTATTTCTGATGGCAGATAAAACACCACCTAATTGTGAAAATTTTTTAAGAAAACCAGAAGTAGAAGTATATTAACTAGGTTCAGACTGTGAATGTGGTAAGCTCCTTTTGCAGGAAGCAATTAAACTGAAATTGGGATTAAATACAACCTGTAGAAACAGTATTTTGTAAGTTGTTGTCAATTAAGTGGGGTGAATATTCTTCAAAAAATGAATAAATATCTAATGATTAAGATTCAGGCCTCCCCTCTCTACTATTATCTACAGCTAACGGCCTGAGTTCCTGTTCAGGAGAAACATCAACAGTGCAAGGCTGTGAATGCATGTAGACCAGGCCATTTTTTATGCTCTAGAGTCTGGCTGAGGTTTCAGAGAACATGTATGACAGGATTAGATTTGAAAAGGCTTCATTTTTATAGAAAAAAAGAAAGTGTAATACACATGCAACCTTTAAAAACTTTAGCTGGTCCTCCCCCATATTACTCTTCACCAGCTCTGTGCACATCACACAACTTCTGCAGTAATGGCACCATTTCCTAAAACTGTTGTCAAAGGTGTCTTAAAGAAAAGCAGGCAATTTGGAGCCGTATAAAGCTGAGTCTGAATGTACTGTTTATGTTAGAGGAGATAGTCCCAAAGGGAAGATCCATTCAGATGAATGCTGGATGTCCAGGTTGCAGAGCCCAGTTGTCAGATCCAGGAGGCTGCTGCGAGTCAAAGTTTCCTCAGGAACCTGACACAAAGTCTTTACCGAAGGCAGGAAAGGTGACATTGCGCAGCTCGCATTCCCCCTGTGGAAGCTGCTGCTGCTTATCCCTTCAGCTGTGAAGTGACTGTGCCTCAGTGCAGCAGCTGTATGAAAGCTGACAGGGTAAATGTGGGCAGGGTGTGCACACAGCCCCTGTGCTGAGCTCCTGATGCAGCCTCCTGGAAGGAAACTCTTTCAGCCCTGTCACTGCAGTCATTTGCAGCTTCTCTGGGTGGTACCCTGATAAATACCCCAGAGAGAAGCTCTGCATTGGATATGAGTGGGCAGGCTCTCCCCACCTCCAGCTTCTAGGTCCAGTCAAATAAAAAGAATATTACTAAAATTAATAATTTTTAGGCGTTTAAACCATGGGAAAACACCACACACAGCAGAACTGATACAATTCTACTACTCAAGACATGTGCAGAGACAAGTCTAGGGAGCATGAACCAACCAGAGAGCACCTACATAGCTGTCCCAACCAGCCCTAAAAAGATGCAAAAAAGTGGTAGCAAAGGTCTCGTGGTGCCCACAATGTGGTTTCTTGTCTTTATAATGAAGTGAATGAGAGACCCCAATAAAGCCACTGTGGTAGTGAAGGTTTTGTGAAATAACTTTGTGGGTATTCACTCTGTGATGAGTGACTTGTTTCTCCTGTTTATTTTGTGAAATAAACTGTGCACTTATTTGGATGGGGAATAATAAGGGAGTCCAGGCCAAATGTAGATCTTCTGCCTGTAAAGATGATTATAAGGAGTTTAATAAATCTGAGTTTTCTTCACAGGTCTGCCTACCTCTCTGTATCACAGAGATCTGCATCTTAGACCAGGGTTACAAGAAGAATAACCATCCACTCCCTAAAGTTTCAATTCATCTCTCTGCAGAGATTCAGGGCACTGACTCTGTCTTACCTGTGCCTGTTCTTGATGTCTTAGAAAACCAGTGATCCTGTGGTAGCTGTTTTCAAAAGGATGCACATCAAGATTGAGAGGAACATACAACAGGGAATTTACCAATGTGCAATTGTCTCTTGAACTGCTGTGGTCAATTTTGCAAAGAGAATTGCAGTTATATTAGCAAATTCTCTATATGCAGGATCTAGAATTTATTTGAAAAGGATTTTCGTTTTAAAAACAAAGTTACTATTCTTTATTGTTTAAGAAGCAAAGAATGTCACAGTTAAATCATGTTTCCATTACATTTTTCTGAGACTGTAAGAGTTTAGTAGGGTCTAAAAAATATATTTTGTTAGACTTTATATTCAAGTTTGTTGTCTTTCCCAATATACCTCTATTACATTGATAGAAAAATATGTTCTCTATTGCCAAATGTTGTGTGGTAGATGAAGTGTCTGTTCTATATGTGGAAGTAATTGATAGCATTAAAAAGTGTGGTTGCCGTTACAGTCAGCCATACTTCAGGTCAGAGCAAGGAAAAATATTCACAGCAAGACCCTAATTCATTTTTTTTCTCCCTTGAAGAACATATGTGCTGTAATAAATGACAAATTAAGCCCTAATTAACTGAATGTTGCCTGCCTCCCACATAAAGGGTGCAAACACACTTTGTAACCCACACCAGGGGTTCTGGGCTGTTGGCAGAGGATCCTCTCACTTTGTTTGCTTTGCCTTGATGCTTGGAAAAGCGGGCTCCCTTTGATGGCCACTGCCACAGGTCTGGGAAGAGTCATAATTGATTAACCCCCAAGTTTGTGAGAGAGACAATTCAAAACAGATTTCTGTGAGAGGGGAGAAGGGGAGCATCATCCTTCCCTCAAATGGCTGGTACCATGCAAGCAATGTAAGCACCATAGTGCCTTTAAAGTATCAGGCCAACTTCCTGACTATTTCAGTTTTAACTCGTTATAACAATGACAAGGCTACCCAGAGTGACAGATCAAAAGCTCTGTAAAATTAGGTTGTGTGAGTGTTTGGCTTAAGGCAGCTGGGTAGCTTTAAATAGATGCTGAGGATTGTGACCACTGCAGACAAAGTCCTGAACTGAATTAAGATCAAGTCCAGCCCCTCCTCTGAGAGCAGCCAGACTCCTGCCCCCAAAAATTGACTTTCCATTTTAAAGTGACAAGCAGTGCTAGAGGTACTCTGCCCTTCTAGCTTAAAAAAGCTGGGGCTTGCAGTATACACCTTTCCAAAAAGAGAGGAAAATAAAAAGCAATAAACCAATCCCTTACAGAGAAAGCTGGTGATATAACATGGTGATCTCTTGAGCCTCTGTTGACATTTCCTCAAATTTTAGAGGTCATATGTTGGTAGAACAGAAAATTAAAAGAGAAAAGAAACATGCAATCTGAATTATTAAAAAAAAAAAAAAAAAAAAAAAAAACAACAAACAAGCGACAACACAAAAAATCCCCAAAAAAACCCCTAAGGATAAGGAAAAAAATATCTTAAGCATAGGAGGAAAGAAATGTCCTAGGGAAATTCCATCCTACTTTGCCCCTCTCCTTATTCTGTCCCAGATAACTTATCCAATTGGTCAATTAAATCCATCAGGCAGATAGAGGCCTTGGAAGTACAAAGAAAGTACAAATGCCACAAAAATATCTGGGAAGAAGAGCCTGTGGTGTTTATGAGGGTCGCCAGGACAAGGTGAGAGATGAGAATTTCACTCCATGTTCTCAGACAGCTGATTTATTATTCTATTCTATTCTATTCTATTCTATTCTATTCTATTCTATTCTATTCTATTCTATTCTATTCTATTCTATTCTTTATAGAATGATATACTAAAACTATACTAAAGAAAGACAAAGGATACATCAGACAGCTTAACAAGAATGATAATGAAAGCACTGACTCCTCAGAGTCCAACACAGCTGATGGTGATTGGTCATTAATTTAAAACAATTCACATGTTTGGATAAACAATCTCCAGACCACATTCCAGAGCAGCAAAACATGGAGAAGCTAAGGCTTCTCATCTTCTCAGAAGAAATCCTGGTGAAGGGATTTTTCAGAAAATGTCAGGGTGACAAGAGCCATTATATTTGTCCTTAGATGAGAGTTAGTTAGCCAGGAAGTAATACCTCAATAAATGCAAACTTTTAAATGCCCCATTACAGGAAAGGCATTAACTAGAATTTGCTTCTCTCCAGGCATTCCAGTTAAACAATTCCCACACACAGCACTGGCATATGCAAGGATCTGGTGTGCACACTAATAAACATTTTTTTCTCCTCTCTGGAAATATGCATGTATATTACAAAATGTTTCTCAGTAGGAAATATAAATCTATGCATTGTAAAGATGAATGGATAAGAGGAAAACCATCTGTTCAAGATGCAGGACCCCAGTCACAGTTAGATATTTAATCTGAATCACCAGTTTCTGTTTCAGTTTCTGTGACAGCAAATCAGGTGTGCATGAATTCGGTTTGCTCAGAGATTAAAGTGAAAAGGGCATAAAATATGATTTAATAACCCTAGTACGGAACTTCTGCAGAAATCAAAAAATCATGAATTTATAATGCATTTTTAACCAAGAGATACGTGTTTGCTTTCAACATTTAATTAGAGCAAGTTCCAGGTAAAAACTCTAAGGAAAACAGTATGCCATGAGGACTGATATCCTGAAAATAAATATTTTTCTCTGTTTCTTCTCAAAAATTGTGACATTTGTCTAAATACCATCCTTTGCTTTTGTCATCTGAGCAGCAACTCTCACCTCAGAAGCCCTCAGAGAGACAGATGAATCACAGTGTCTGCCCCATCTGCAGGGGTGGTGGGTTTTTCCTTGGAGGAGGAGAGTGGGTGCCAATTCACAAAAGTCACTGCAGACACGAATGTGACCCTGAATCACTGGGGGTCCCTCTTCCTTCTTTCCTATTATTTTTATGTTTAATAAGAACACATGAAAACTGTTGGTCTGTTTAGATTTCAGCATCAAGAACAGGCTTCATGCGCAGGTCTTTTGAGAAGAATCATAACCTTGAAAGTTGAACAGGATGTTAATGGGCTTTAGGGTTCAAAAGATCACAATGGAAGTTGAGCTCTGCTATCCCCAGCCCACACTTAGATGAGTGATTGCACCCTAAAGCAGCCTACACGCTACAGAAGACTCCAGCTCATCAGCAACGGACCCTACACTCCAAAGGCTACCAGTGACAAATAAATAAATCCATTTCCTTCATCTGAGAAAATGGTAGCTATGGATCAAGAAATGAATATGTCAACATAAACCTTCATTGCAAATTGGCACAGTATTGTCAGATATTTGCTGGTTTTGCATGTGTCTTTGCTGTTCTCTCCACAAGCCCAGGATTTATATGAGGAGGTCAGATGATACTTCATGGAATCAGGGAATAGCAGGGAATCGAGTCACACAGACACAGACCAAGACCGCAGAGTGTCTGGTACAATCATGTCCACAGGGCACTTCACAGCACAGTACTGCTCAGTTCAGCAGCAAACTGTCATAAACAGTAAATTACAAAAATAATGAGGTTTGAACAACAAGATAATTAAGAAAAATAATTGATGGAGACAGGAAAAGAGCAAGACCTGTTTTTGATTACTTGTCTTCACACATACCTGATTTCATTGAAGACGTCCCTGCTCATTGGAGTGGGGTTGGATTAGATGACCTTTAAAAGTCCCTTCCAATCCAAACTGTTCTACAATTATTTGATATTTGTATCAGAGTGTCTATCTTTGGGCAGGGGAGGTATTTACAGAGGGAGTACTCAATGAAGGGACCCGATTTCCAGCCCTTTCTTGCCACCATATGCAAAAGAACTTTGTTGTGTACACCTCCCTCTCTGCTGCAGAGCTGGATGTATAAATCTCATTCATATCTTTGGCAAGTAACCTGCACTGTGTTAAACCAATTTGATGGTTTAGCCTGCAATTGAGAAGATTTCTGCATAAAAACTTATTTTCTGTTCAGCTTTTACACCATGGCTTTACTTACAATTTATGTCTTTCTGTCAACAAGCAGTCATTAATTTCTTGCAGTTACAGTCAATACCTGATGTCATTCTTCCCTCTTTATGTTTGTGCCTGCCATTCCCTTATTCTATTCATGGCTTTTATGCTGCTTGTGCAGCAATTTAAAGGAACATTAAATCAAGCAAAATATTAAAACATAAAATAACAAGAATTTTAAAAGAGAAACATGAAACTAAAACTGAGATAGAATTCTTTCATAAACTTTAGGAAGAGGGAAAAAAGAGTGAGAACCTGAAAACAATGTCTCTGCAAGAATCATGCACCTGCCCAGCTGGCAGGTTGTGGGTCAGGTTTCTTTCTAATGAGAATCTTCACACAGGGGCTCCCTCCATTCAAGGAAATGTGTAGCTGTTTCAGTTTTTCTGAGACATTTAATTAGGAGGAGAGAAATATTTCTCTCACACTGATGATGCAGAAACCACCAAACGCTGGAAGAAAGATTCCCCACTCTTCAGATTGGTGCTTAGTCCAGCAGGTTCACTAAATAGTGAGAAATCTCTGAAATCATTTGCTTACAGAAAAATTTCAAGATAATTAATATGCAATTTGATTGAAAAAAAAATCCACCAAACCTTTCTACTTCAAGCCATTTTAAATCATTTCTCTATACATAAAATCTCATAATGGATATTCAAAACCTTTGGGGTGAGGAAGGTGAGATTTTATTAAGTTTTGAAATAATCTTCCTCACAAAGTAAATGGTGCTGGGAAAGGAGAAGTTTTGGGGTGACAAAGCAGTGTGTGAGATATTTACTACAAGGCTATTTTGGGGGAAGCTCAGATGAAGGTGATATGAACCGAGAGAAAACCGAATGCTTAAAATTATGTGAGGTGACAAAAAACTTCCAACACCTGACAAGTTTATGAAAGGGACTTAAGAAGCTTGGAAGTCTACTAAGAAGGAAAAAAATATATCAAGCATTTAAATGAGAAATAAAATTAATCCACTGACAGAACTTTGGATTTCAAATGAACTGACCATTGTGGGATTTATAAAGAAAGAAACTAGAGATTTTTATTCAGGACACCATTGCATGGCTAATGTTCAAATCTTAATTACCCTGTCTGTAACTTTTGCATATTAATCTTTGTTCCAAAACCACACATCTTGACTTACATTCTGTGACGTGACTCATTGCTTGGCTAAGGCACCCTTTACACAAATATGGAATTGTCACAAGTAATAGGCTGGTGTTGTCTGCATTCTTACTTCTAACAAGCACATTTGACAACAACTTTAAAACTTTAATTGAACAGAGAATAGCTATAAAATTCCCCTAAAAATTTTTGTTTTGTTTTGTTTCTAAGCAAAACATTTCTAAGTAAAATGAATAAGTGCTTCCAATTGCTTTACTACTGGAAGCACTGAAGTTCTTTCTAGAATATGATTCACAATTTAGAAGCTTAAATAAAAAACCTGGTACTTTCATTCAGAGTAATCTTTATAAAGTTTCTGCTTTCAATAGAATAATTTTTACATTTCACTGCTACTGTCAGACAGACACTTCTGCATTCAGGAGCAAAAGGGTTCAACATTGCACAGGTTTGCTTCAATAAGCAAAATGTAGAAGGACAAACATGGTTAGTTGAGTTAGTTGAGACGGCACAAGATATCCTCAGTCAGCTCAAGCTCTGAAAAGATAATATTTATTCTTTTTGTTCCTTGTTATACCTGTATCTATTCCACTTAAGCATCCTCTCTTTATAAAAAAGCTTTCTAAAGTAATATCTGGAGGAACAATAAAATCTATTTTTCTCTGAAATGTTTGATATGAGAAAGACTACACCAAAAAATGCACTAAAAGGACAGAAATTACATGTTTGTGTAAGTACTGGTTTTAATGCAAACTTCTTCAACACTGAGACTGTTTGAATTTTATTCAATTATTTTTTCATAGTTTAATCCCATTTTTATTTGAAAGTGACGATACCAACTGAATATAGCTGGGTGAGCTGTAAGATAAGCTGAACCTGGAAATATAAATATGAATGGCAGAATGTTTAATATTCTGCTGAAATTTTCTTTATCAACTTGCTTCTTCATTTCCTGCCTTGAAACCTCTTGGTTTCTTGATTGCCACCCTTTCCTGTGCCATCCAGGATCATGCTGGAGGCTGAGGGCAGAGAAGAATGAATGTGAACTTCCAAGGACCCAGGAAATCACTCAGCAGAGGAGAGAGACAGTTGCAGGAGCACAGGCAGGAAGAAGAAAAGAGTTCTCCAAAGAGTGAGATGAGATGAGATGAGATGAGATGAGATGAGATGAGATGAGATGAGATGAAGATCTGGACAGCCATCCTGCAGATGTGCTGAGAATTACGGGGGACAACTGGAAGCAGGAAAAGGTGCTCAGACACTGTAGAACACTGAAAATGCTGTGGGAAAGAAGAAAAAACTTCTCTCAGTTCTTAAGCAAGACACCTAATGGTCTAGTGATGGTTAAGCAGTATGACATCAACATTTCATGGAACTTGCAGGATTTTCCAAACAATCAAAATTTCATACAAGAATATTGAAAAATATTGAAATAATTTCCTAAATAAAATGGAGATTCTAACTTTTTTCCATGATTATTTCATTCAAATAATAAGTAACTTTCGCAGAGAACTGGAGGGATAAAGAGGTTATAGCATCTTGCTTCAAGTCTCACTTGGCAGTAGGTTCAGACGGTTCCAGACAGTCCCCAGACTTGTGCTGATGGTCTGTGACACTGCAGTGAGTATGTGAGAGAAATCATCTGCAGGCACCAAGGTCAGCGAAGCAGGAGAGGAAGGAGGTGCTCCAGGCACTGGAGCAGGGATTCCCTGCAGCCCCCAGTGGAAGAGTGTTCCTCTGCAGCCTGTGGAAGTCCATGCAGGCCATGGAGCAGGTGGATGCCCAAAAGCAGGTTGTGAGCAGATGGGAAGCCCATGCTGGAGCAGTCTCCTGGGAAGGACCTGCAGACCCATGGAGATAGGAGCCCAGGTTAGAACCCACTGGTAGAACCTGTGACCCTGTGAGGGACCCACATGGGAGCAGTTTGGGAAGAACTGCAGGAGAGAAGGACTCACAACTGGAGAAGTCTGTGGACAATGGTCTCCCATGGGAGGGACCCCATGCTGGACCAGGGGATGGACTCCTATCCCTGAGGAGAAAAGCAGCAGCAGAAACAACATGGGATGAGCTGACAGTAGTGCCCATTCCCTGTCTCCTGCACCACTGGAGGAAGGAAAGAGAGAATTGGAAATAAAATTAAGCTTGGTAAGAAATGAGGGGTAGGGAAAGATTTGTTTTATTTCTCATTATTGCAAATTGCAACCAGAGAATGATAAATTCAACTTACTTCTTTAAGTCAAGTCTGTAATGCCCATGACGGTGAGTGCCCTCCCCCTATCCATACTGCAAATTATAAACTTTTGTTATATTTCCTTTCCCCTGTCCAGTTGAGAAGGGGAGTAAAACAGTGTCTTTGGTGGGTGCCTGTCATGCAGGCAGGGTCAAAGCACCACACAGGATGTGGTTTTTCAGACCGAATGGAGAAAGTTGCGAATAGCACCTGACCATAATGTGCAAATAGCTTCTGACCATGTCTTTTGGCAGCTTACAGAGAATATCTGCTCTTGGCCATTGGCCTATGTGCATCATGTAGGAACAGGATGGAAATTGAATGTCTTGATTATGTTTATAGACAAATTCATTTAGGCTGTTTACACTTTTTCATGTTCTTCATAGAATTTAAAAAAATGTTTGAAATTTTGACTTCTTGCTCCCCACTCATGGAGAAAATGACTGCTGATGCTAGAATTTGTCTAGGGATGAGAAAGGCATCCATGCTTCCAAGTGTTCTGCTCCACAGACATCTCTAGGTGCTATTTGTTCCCACCAAATACAGTTTTGGTAATATCTCCTGCAGCAGAAGTGCCCTGTAGCAGAAGGGTGCCAGGACTGCCTGTAGGTGACATTCAGGAAAGCAGGAAGAACAATCAGTAGAGTCACTGGAGAGAGCACACAGGGAAAGAGCAGGGCTGCTTCTCTCCAGCGGGGCACTCACCTCTTTCACCATGGATTGAGCAACACAAAGCAGGTGATCACAAGGCTGGGAAAGGACAATGAAAGATTCACAAAGGATGAAAGGTAAGGAAATTAATTAGCAATGTAATTTTAGAGAAGTCACAAGGTCAGCTGGTGAGATTTCATGCACACAATAATTAGCAGGAGGAAGTGTAAATATTTCTCTGTCTTTCTCTCTTCTCATCTCTGTTACCTTTGTCCTACTGTTCTGAGTTTCAACCAACACCCATGGTAACAGTTGAAATATACTGCACATATTGCTAAAGATGATAAAACAGGAAAAAATTATACATATGATGAAAAAAAATCTAATTATCTGTCCCTACTAAGCCTCTAAAACCAGAACTGGCTAACAGACCTATAACCTTGTGACCACTGTATGTGAACTTCTTCCAACTAAGCCTAACTAGTAGGTTTGGTTCTCATCTCTTTCAGAAACAGGACATGGGTTCCAAGATTTTTAAAACCACTGTGTTAAAGTATCTTCTCAAGAGAAGGAATCAGTACTCCACTTTATTGAATATCCTTTTTTAGGCTATGTTGCATGTGTTAGAAATTTCTCCTGAGCAACAGGAAGATAGCAACAGCTTAACCACTCAGCTGGGGGTTAATCTGGTTGGGACATTAAGCCCTTCTTATTAAATCATTCTACTTTTCATGAGAAGACTGTGTGCACTGAAATAGAGTGTGAGAATGGAATTACAAGTTTGCCCAGTTCGCAGGGGAGTCCTGGGAACCTGTCTGTGTTGTAGGGACTGTGCAGGTGAGTTATCTAATAAATGTCTTTGAGAAGAAAGTGCAGAAGAAGATGTTAGAGTTGGATGGAGTATTGGAATCATCTTTCTTAGCTCATGATTGCATACAGGGTGATGAAGGGCATCTAACCTTTGCATAAGGTCTGGTTCTGCAGAGGTGCAGGAGGCCAGCTTGGCAAACTGAGCACACACAGGTCTCAGCTGGCGAGGAAAACCCACAGTAGGTTTTGCTGTGCATAACCTCTGCCAAGTTATTCAGGACAGCCAAGAGCAAAACTGAGACAAGAGCATTGGGGGAATATGGCAAAGATGCATCCAACACTACATACATATGAAATTATACTTAGGCAAACCACTGATTTAAAGTCATTGGCATTAAAGGTTGAATTCTCAGGAGTACTGTATATTTAGGGCGGGCTGTGCTGTTGATATGAACCACCAGTGCTTTATCTCCAGGACAGAGGAGACCTTTGGTCAAACATCCCACGGTACGTTTGAAAGGGGCAGGACAAATCCCAGCACTCTGCTGGTGGGCATTTCACTGGAGACTTTTTCTCAAGGGCCCTGTTTGGAGTGACCTAGTCATTGCTTCAAGCATACCAGGGCTAAACCATGCCAGGAGCTGAGGCCATGGTTTTCTCCTTATTGTCCCACTACTCTCTCCACAGCCCTGCTGAGGCCAGAACTGCGTGCCCAGGGAAGGGCTGGTGTCCTACAGGGAGAAATAAACTGGAGAACTTTGTACACTGCCATTAGCACCAACCAAAATCCCATGTGCACGTATCTCCAGAATAAACAGCTACAACTAGGAAAGTGGTCAGTTGGGACACGCTCAAAAAGTTAAAAAAATAAGGGTAATGCTTTAATAAAGCAACCACAGCAGTTTCAATGAGTACACTAAAAGGCAGCACTGAAGCAATCAGTGCCGGGTCTGTGGTGGACAGACAGCAGGAGATGAAAATCACTGGGAGAGGCTCAGGAATTGGATAAAACCAAATTTCTAGATCAAACCTTTAAGATCCTTCAGATGCAGAAGGAAAAGAAGAAATAAAAGATAAAAGAAATTTGTTTCAGCGCTTTTATGGAGGGTAGTATCAGGCATGAAAATTACTGAATGTGTAGGAAGAATCTGTTGTTGTATGGAAATTAAAAATGAGATTATAAACTTTTAGGAATGTAGATGGTTAAAGATATGACCCATCATTTTCCATATCTCCACTTCCACACAAAATTTCCTCAGTATTTATTTTGTCTTATCTATTTTATAATAAATGTAAAAACCAAGCAATTGTAAGGAATAAATGGGAGAAAACAAACAGTTTTGTTTCATAAGCCTGTTACAGCTCTGAGAAGAAAAAGTTGATGGAAAACCAAAAAAACCAAGCTGATGGAAAACACTCAGGAGAAGACTAAGAGTTAAAGTACAATTCTGGTTCAAGAACAAATGAATATAAGCCACTATAGGTTTACTTAGGAAGAAATTTATAAGTCTTTAAACCAATGGAGATGTGACGATCTGGGACAATCTTCCAGTAAAAATAAGTAGTATGAGAATCTATCCTGCTTTCAGGTGGAACACAGTATGTTTTTGAAGGAGTGGAAACATTTTGGTGACTGCAGCAAAATCATTTTGTTTGCCCAGGAAACCAGGTGTTTCCCCCTCCAATATTTTTATAGCCAAACTGGCAGCCAGTGTTAAATGAAGAGAGGTGTCAGGCTCTTTGGGAGCTGCAGCAGGACCTACATGCCATGCAAGGAGCCACATCTCTTCTGCATTTCACTCTTGCAAACATTTGGTGCTTCTGACACCCAAAGTGGCCCATATACCTATTGTCTAGGAGAGCAGTGGTACAGAGTGTCTCAGCACACTGAACCATCCCCTTTTGAAGCAAGAGAGGTAGCAGGCACATGGCATCTCTCCTTCAAACTCATTTCATTCAAAATTGAGAAATGAAAAAGAAAAAAACCAAAATAAATAAACCCCAGAGTTCTCATCTCCCTCCAATTTTGTGATTTCTTCTGTTTTTCCTATCTGACTATAAAAAAGCATCTGTTTTTCCAGTGAAGACTTTAATTTCCAACAATATTTTAATATTTAAAATTTAAAAAGTGTTTTATATTCTGGGACTTAAAGAAAGCAGAATGGCTGGCATTTGTGGACCAGTCTTCCACATTCTTGTAGCTTGGCATTAATTGTAAAGAAATCACACATACTGTGACAAAGTGAAATTATCTCCAGGGTGTTCATCTGTCAAAGAAGTTGATTCCCATCTCATCTGCTTTCTGAATGAGAGATGAAAATGAGTCTGCTACATTACCTCTGCTGTCAAAGGAGAGGATGGATTCAACCCCCTTTAAAGTGACAATGAACTCTTTGCTGTCTCTGTCTGAAGAGTTTGACTTTATCTGCAGGGAATTAACCTTATCTCAAAATATACAAGGAGATACGTCCAAAAGATTTTCAAAGTTGGTCCTTTGGGCCTAAAGCAAAATTTCATTTAACTTTTAGCTCATATCTGCCTTCTTGAAGTTTTCTGATTCAATTGATTGTGAAAGATGTCTGATTGACAGCACTGTTCAGGGAGAGACAAGATCCCAGAGCACCTTAAGCACTTGTTTTAACCACAAGATTAGGATTCAGCAGATTGCACAATGAAGGAGGACAGAGATGCCAATGTTCTTGGGAAGAAGTAAAAGTTAGGAACCAAAAGCTGTGACAAAGACCTCTTGAAAAAGTGAATACAAAGCCATCACTATCCAGCATGACGCTGAACTGATCAATTGAATATGAGGTATACTCTATTTCTTTGCTCTATAACGAACCTTTACTCAGTTTTTATTTTTACATATTTTCTTATTCAGCTATCAAAGTTCCTGCCAGCTTATCACCCTCCTCCCAAAGTCCCTAATAACTTCCAGAAGCAATGGAGCATCCAGGTCAGTTTAACACAAACTTGAACCTACTGCCATTTCCATTGTCCTGTGTTTGGCATGCCACCTTTTCTGTCTCTTCATTCTTTCCATCTCTTTCATGTTGCATATTCAACTTGTGGTTCTGCAAACTGGGACCTATCAAGGTAAGGATCTTCCTGTCCACCTCGGATGCCACATTAAACCTGCAGCAAAGTATGCAGAAGATCCTTCCTCCAGCACTGAATTCACAGTGATAACGTCCTGAGGGTGCTTGTTGGGCAGAGATCTAAACCCTGGTGATGTTGGAGACAGAGAAAATAATTCTCTGCCTGAATATTCCTAAACCTTTGTGGTGGAGCAGCAGCCAGGAGCAACAGACCAGAGAGCAGCACAGAGATTCTTATGCTAAAAGAGCCAGAAAAACACACAGCCCAGTATTGATCAGGCAGCCAGGATCTGTTCATTAACTACATTTGCTTACTGTTGAAACCTGTGACACCACTTTCTCTGTCCTTCCTGTCATAGATGTGCAATTAGAAGAAATAAACAGAGATCACGAGCATTTACTGAGGCCAAAATGTGTTTGAGAGACAGTTGTCTGGGTAACAGCCCTGTTCCCTGAATTATTTTTGCATTTTTAACTAATGTTCAGAAAAATAGGGGAATTCAGACCACAGTTCAAGGCTCTTCAGGAGATCATTTATCTCCACAATAGCAACCCACATTCCCATTTTGCTATAAATCCATCAGCTCAAGCCTTAAGATCCTTGCTCAAAGACAGAAGACTATGGTGATTTCTGTGTTCAGGGTGGGGAAGGTGCTTCAGGTGTGGCAGGCCAGGCTCTTCAGGGACATGGTCAGAGCAACATTGAAATTTCAAGATATAAAAATGGCTTCAGTGGGAACCATGCTGAAAGATTCAGCTCTGGCAAAGTGGATGCAGATATGAATCTGTGCAAGAACAGAGGTTTTGGCATCTTAGTCCTACCAACCAGCAGACACTAAACAGGAGCTTTCTGGGTCACTCTGCTGACCTTACATGTCCAAGCCTTTTCCTTAATCCGAATCAATACTTTTTTCAGAGGTATTTAAGCAATACATTAGGATGGATGTTCTGAAATCATGACATTTACTCAAAAAAAAATTTTATTTCAAGAAATGTACTACAAGTGCAACTATTATTGTACCCTCCTTCCCATTCCCCAGCCTTTCAGACACTCAGGCAAACACACAGTCTTTGCAATGCATCCGGAGGACATGTCCTCTTTTCAAGTATGCTACAATAATCTAACATTAATGTGACACACAGGTTGCAAGAACAAAGTTGGGATCCACGACAATGTTCACTTAAAGACAAAAATAAGCAGAGATTAAGCAAGACTTTCCTAAGACCTGCTGCTGCATGATTTGCTGGTGAATAACAATGTACCACAAGGTCCCAGTGGAGGACAGACATCGTCAATTAGTATGGTTACAATCCTCAGTACCTACCTGCTTCTTCAAAAAGAAAGCCAGCAGCAGCACTTCCCTTGGTACCTGTGGGGTCAGGATCAAATCTGTTGCCATCATGTTGCCCCTGTATTATTTCCTGCTTTTAATTTTTGCTGCAGATGTAAAAATGATGTCTCAGATCTCCCAAACCAATTCAAAATTTACACATATCTATGGGAAATCTGGTCTGCACGATGGTCCTTCTATTTCAGCATCTGATGCAGATCTGTATCCTGAATCCATCTGTCACACTCCACGGCCCAAGCATCAAAGATTGCAGTCAGGTAACCTCCAGCCAAGAAAAATTATTCATGGATAGTATCCAATATGATAGGAATCTCCCTCTCCTCATATCATGACATTGATAAAAGCTTGGAAGATTTCCTGGATTCAGTGAAATGACAGTAGTGACACTCAGCATGGAGAAGATTAGCAACTGAAGAAAATTTCCATCATCCTGTAATGCTTTCATCTACTTTACTGTTTCCAGATTAAAAGATTTAATTCACAGCAGAATCTGTCCTTAGAACTAGATTATCTAGGTTGGACTAGATGATCTTAGAGCCCTTTTCTAGCCTAAAATATTCTACAGTTCTATGATATGTCATTTAAGAAACATGCATTAGCCAATTTAACAGTTTATTTTCCTAAACCCCAAAAAGACAGCTTTAACTTCCTCATCTTGATTTTAAAACTGAGAAAATTTCTGTTACAAGCTGGACAAAAAAAAAGTGGAAACAAAGCTTACAACCCTATCAAAGGAACAAATCCATAGCCCTCAGGCCAAAATCCTTACTACCATCACAGCGTCAGTTTAGCTTGAGAACAGAGCTCTGTTTTGTCCTGCATTCACACACAAGGACCAGCTCATCTGCTCCTTAGGAAGGGACACCACTTACATGATTTTACCTTCTGAGGCAGAAAACAGACAATAAGGTGTATGGAAATTACACAGAAATTGTGAGGTGACATTTTCAAAAATTCTTAGTAATGGTTTGAGCTTTCACCAAAAGTATGATTCTATAAAAGATTTCAATAGGAGAGTAACCACATCAAAATCTCCAAAATTTTGTTCGCTCTGCAAATGCTCAGATTTGAATATTTATTTACAGGAACACTTCACTGAATGTTAGTGTCACAAGTTTGGCAGAGGGTGATTTAGTATTTCCCCAGAAACAGGTTTTCCCACAGTTTTGCTGCAGCTCTCCTTCCCCAGTTTGCCAGGGTGCTCCACCACACCCAGAAACCACTGAGTTAAGGTCCTTACTTCAAATACAGGCTTCAAATAACACTTTATCATGTATTTACATAGTACATAATAGACCACTAACAAGGCTTTGCCTAGAGGAACCTGTAGTTTCAAAGACCCAGCCAAATGCTAATTAAACTCAAATTCACCACTTCCTTCCACAATAAGTCTCCTCTGCAGTAGATCCTTGCATGTGTCCATTATGGTTATACAAAAGATGCAGAAACACCCTGGTGTTCAGAGCACTCATCAATTAAAAACAGATTAAAACGTCAAAGTTATAACAGAAAATGAAGGAACCACAACCATTTAGGACCTTGGGCTCTGAAATATTTAATTTTAGAAAAAGACAATATGTCTGCAGTAATGTTACATTACCATGTTTATTGTCTTCTCTGTCTCTCCAGCAACAACTTTCCCTATAACCATAGATCTCAAACTACTCACATTACTATGTTGTGTAATGTTGAGCTGCAGGATAAGAACAATTTTCTTTATGAACTGAATACTTATGTTCATGTAGTAAATTCTTTCTTTGAAAACCTTATTCAGTTGTAGCAATATACCTGTAGTTCATGAACATTCTAGAAAGATAAGATGACTTTTGCATCTTAAGTAATTAAACCTCTTGTTTAAAATCCCTACTGTAAGTCGAAATAATGGTACTGAATCTAATAGTGGTGATGTTGGCTCTAGGTGGGAAAAAAGGTACAGACTTGGAAGTGAGTATGAGCATCCATCTGATAGAACTGTATTCACTGAGGAACCTTCCCTTGCTTACCATGCATTGATAATTTAAGATTTTATTAGAAAGCATTTACTAGTCAATTAGCATTTGTTGATTTGTTTTTAAAAAAGTATCCTAAAACTGTAAACCAACTGTAATTAGCCTCGTACCATAAATCTGATCAAACACATAACTGAGAATAATAGCACAGCTCAGTCCCTTAAGAACCATTTGTTACACTGGGCTACTGACAGTGAAATACACAGAAAATATTTAACTGCTCCCAGTCTGAAGAGGCACTTAAACAGCCAAGGAGATAATTGCACCCTATAATCTCAAAATGCCAATCTCTATACCAGTGCACATCCCAGTACTCTGCATTCAACCCTACATATGAGAAATCTGCATTTTCTTCCCATGACTACGAAGTATAGTATGGTGAGACTTGAATATGGAAACTGTAGACACCATTTCAATTCAATATGAAAATTATTTCAGGGTACCAAACTCATTTTTGTAATGATCATGTCTACAAAAATCTCTTCTGTAAAACCAGACACACAAAAATACTGTGGGCTGCCATAACAAGGTTGTCAGAAAGTTTCAGACACAGAGCCAAAATGCAATGCAAAGTGAAAAACTGACTGCAGCAAATGAATCTGATATAGAGGTTGCCATAGGGCTTTCTCTGTGCTTTAAAAAGCTCCTTCAAGTCCCGTGTCAAAAGAAGATGGGAAGAGCAGGACTTGTTTCCTCCTGGGGATGAGCTTAAGGACAGAGCCTGGAGCAAAACCTGAGCTGTCCCAGAGCAGTTCCCATTCCGTCACTGCTGCTCTGCTCACTCAGAGGCCCTCAATTGCCAGGTACTCGCCCAGGGGTGAGGGAGGGTGGGCACAGCGCAGGCAATGACAGAAGGGCTCTCTTTGCATTTAGTCCCCAGCTGACAGCATTGAACTTAAGGAACAGTGAAAATATTTTCCTAAGGTAGCAAATTGCTACACAGGTCAATACCAAGCTAAACAAAACTAAAGGGCTGAGTAATGCAAAACCCAAGAGATTTGTTTTTAATGTTTTTTTGGGGGAATGACACATTAAGCACAGCAACGAACAGTATGGATGAGCACATCTCTAATTCAGATCATTGACAGCAAAATAGTTAAGAGGTTGTACCAGAAAAAGCATGCCACAGGACTTAGAAAGCAAGTACTGTCAGCAGGGATATAACCTGACTTTTTCCTGTGCAATACATATTAATGAGGACAATGGGCCGGAGCTTTTGTGAACAGTTCAAAGAATAAAAAAAAATTGTTTTAAAATAATGACAGTTTCAGGTTATTCTGTGTGTCAACACAGACTAGGCTTACCTCTTACAATTAAGGTCAAATGCATGTACAGCTTTACTCTTTCTGCCTTATTTCTGAGCAAACACATTCAGAAGGGCAATCCAACCCTAAGCCATTAGGTGTGGTTTGGCTGGATGTAGAATTTCCAAAATGTGGCTATTGTCCTATGCATCTTATAATTCCCATGTAACAAAATATATGGAAATGTTTTACAAATATTTTAATAAAGTGCAACCATACTTAATTCTATGAATAATTTCAGGATCTAGTTATTCTGACTGAACAATTCCACACACTGAATATCATATGGCAAAATCATTGTTTCATGAGGGTGCAATTTAAAAAGAAAAATATTAGTTCACACAAACACAAAATTAAGAATGAATATAAAGAGAGATTTCAGTAATACACAAGGCCCACAATATATACCAGAATTAAAACTGTTGCTTTTGAACTCTTAGCTGCAAGGGTTGAGGGGAACAGAATAATACTCCATATATCAGATAGAAACACAGATAATATCATACAGGCATATAGGCATAGGGCCATGCAATCTCATCATCATGCAACAGATTAGTGATCACAAGAAATGCAGGTTCAGTGCTTTACATTTTTCTTTCTCTGCCCAGGGAGAAATAATTTTCATACTGATGTGTCTATTTTTAGATATTTATAATTTATCATGTGTAACAAAAATTCCCTGTTTCTTCTCAGACTTTGGATAAGACTTCTGAAGAAATATGTTTGTGGAGAGATAATCAGGTTCTGGAAAGATATACATCATTTAGCAACCTTTGAGCAGATAACCCCCCTCACCTCAGTCAATGATTGGCACTCTTTCTGCAAATGTTAAATGCTGAAAAAATCCCTTGTGACCACTAGCACACTTTCAAGGGGCCAAGAACCACCTCTAAATAAAACAACCACAGGAGAGGAGCATGCAGTTTCCAGACAAATAGCACACAGTATATGATGAATAGTAATTGATTGGTTTTTTTCCATCATGTCACCACTTGCAAATGTGAAACTCAGTAATGTAGTTGTTTAGTATTTTGAATATAGCTGCTCGTGACTAGGTAGCAAAAGGTAAATCTGCTTTTCTTTGCTATGTACAGCACTACTGATTCTAATTTTCAGTTTCATGAAGGGTGCTACAAATTTACTGGAACACATATGTTTCAGAGAGATTTAATCCAACTCGCAATAATATCTAAAAGCAATTTTACTTGACTGTAGAAATACACTTCACGAACTATTTTTCACTGAACTCTTCTGTTCTTTCTTCCCTTCACGAACTATTTTTCACTGAACTCTTCTGTTCTTTCTTCCCTTTTTGATCCCCAAAAGCAGAAAAGGTTAATGACAGCAACTTTGGTAGATGATCATTTTCCTTTTCTTAAAGTAGTATCTGTGGAAATGATTCAGCTGCAATTACTGTCTCTCTTCTGAGCCCTGTCTGCAGAAGAATTTTAGATTTTATCTCACAGAAGGCTTGAACTATCTAAATAGTTTTGGGGGCAGGGACTGGACCAGAAGACAAACTTCCCCTACTCCCCACCAGTCTATAGTTACTTGACTTCACACCTATCACAGCCAATGAAGCACAACGAGCAAGGAGGAGTGGAGCAGGTCTCTGAAAAATAAGGGCAGTCATTAGCAGATACAGGGGAAGTAGGAAGCTTGTGTCAGAGCTTTCTCAAATCAAACAAAAATTTGAGCAGACTCCTGCTTCCTAGACAAAAAGCCTCACCAGTGACTGATAATACATAAGGAAGGCAGACACTGGCACCTTGTCCAGCATTTGTATTTTATATAAGGACAGGGAAAACTTAATGGTCGGAAATAACTTTGTCAGGCTTTTCCCTTTGGGGACGTTCAGATGGACAGTAGTGCCTTATCTCCATACCAGAAAGGGAAAGCAGGAGCTGACTAAGCACCAACCAGGACATTCTTCAATGCCAGGGCCTTTCCAGATCTAACTCTACCCATTTCCTCCCACAGCAACTGAGCCACCCACCAGACAGACACCATGACTCTTTGCCAAGTTCAGTTTTTAGGCATTAAGCCTGTCACTGGTTTCACTATTTACAGGCTCCTGGCAAAACTCACTTCTCAGACTGCAAGTCTTGTTGACAGTGAGATTTTGATTGCTATCATGGTACAAGGACCCTCAAATAAAACCTGTTCATGCTCACCTGAGAAAGCATGGACAGTTGTCACTCCAGAATTGCTGCAGACTGGATGTTACAGAGGTATAGTAGTAGCCACACAAAATTTGAAAGGTTTTGTTAGCATTAGAATTTCCTTGGAAAAAGCATTGAGCTGAATCATCTTTTGACCTGTGATATTCTAGCAGTGCTTTACGATCTAAAAGATTTTTCACCGTGGCCTTAAAGTGGATTTCGTGCTCGGAACGGCCAGGGTGGTTTTTTGCTTTGGGCCTTCTGTGTACTAGCAGGAAATGAGCAATAGGACAGGGAACAGAGAAAAATAAAACCGCCAATCTTCACAGCTAGGGGGTCTAGAATGTACTTATGACACAGGTGACAAACAAGGCTGTGTGTGAGCACATCCATCAGTTTGGCCTGTTGGTTTAGACCTTCCTTCAGATAAATCCAGTGTAGCTGAAAGGCCCCAAACTAAAGAAGCAGAGACTTTTAATTATCTGAAGAAACTACCATATGAATAGCTGAAGTGCGCACCTCTTTCATGTTGCCTATTCCAAATTGGTGACAAGCTAAGCACACAGGATGGGGAATACTTGGGAGAGATGAGACACACATGGGCAGAATCTCAGTAGGTGTAAATCTGTACTGCTCCTTTCAAACTAAACAAAGTACTGTGCTCATTTTGATTAAAAGTACTAATGAAATAGAAAATTATATTGAATTCTTCAGGGTTTGGAATGTGCTCCTAAAAACTCAGCCATTGTTCTGTTGATGGCTGTTCTGTCTGAATAGATTTTTCCTTTGGCCTCAGAAGCAAGGAAAAGTCCAAATTGCCTTTCCATCTAACAGCTCCTAAGGACGTGTTGAAACAGGAAACTACATAAATAAGGAAATGAGCTGCAGCTTTTCTCTATTAGGCACAAGATTTGGATTAATTCAGTCCTGAAAGGGAATATAGGATTATTGCACCTCAGATAAGGAGTCTGGTCTTTTTGTCTGAAACCTGAAGAATCTCCAGACAAACTCAGCTCCCTGACAGTGTAGAAGTACTTACCACACTGGAAAGAAAAATAAGAGAAGAGACAAATAACACACAGAGCATTTCAAACAGACAGGTACTGTTCTGTAAGCATGTTATAACTAGAAGGAAAAGAAAGGAAATGAAAAGGCAGTGGACAGTGAAATAAATGCTGTGAGACACAGTTCTGGGACATGCTCAGTGTCTGCAGATCATTTCCCGGTGCATATCACCATCAGTTGTGTAGCAATTTGCTACCATTTCTTTGTCCTCTGGTATCCTCCAAAAAGGCTCAAATGAAAATCTGTGGTTCTTATAGAATGTCTAGTTCAAAGGAAGAGTCTGTCCTGTTTAGTGCCCCAATTCTGTACAAAAGAAGTACAGAATAGTCTTGACTACAACTGCTGTATCAAGAGATGTATGTTTCCATTTCTTAGAATTTAATGACCTTCCAGGTCAGTGCTTGCAAAAGAACATGGCAAACTTCTGTTTTAAATCTTCTACCTAATCATTTTGTCAAGTTTCCTCTGCTTCTTCAACTGTGAGTATGGAACTTTTACTCATTATTTCTCATCTTTTCCCTGTCATTTGTGATTATGTAGGCCTATATCCCAGTTACTTCTTTTGTGACCTAAGCAACCTTTTACAATCTAATTTATGTTATGCAGTATTCAAAACATGGGAAGAGAGTTACAGAACAATGAAATAATAGAATGCATCACAGAATAATGATGTATCCTGTTTTATTCTCTTACCTTCCCAATCATTCCCATCTTTCTAGTTTCCTTTTGAACTTATGCTGAGTATTAAGACATTTTGTAGCATACTTTTGCAGATGTCCTGTATTTCCTAGTTTTGTGTAACTGAGGACATGGAATTACCTCCAGCCTGTCTCTTCATTCACTTTTACTTCTAAAACATTCTTAATTTTTTTTAAATTTTAAAATTTTTTTTTATTTAAAACAAAACCAAAAATCTCCAATTATTCTTGTGTCACTGTTAATTTCTTTGCAGAAACAGCCTATGAATTTGTTTAGTGCTGATACAAGCACTTCCAAATATCCTAGTGGATGATGTTAAAAACCCCTCTCAGCTGTAAAACCTCACTATTTTTCATCACACATGAGTCATGGCTGCCCAGATCACCCACATCTCTGACTCCTTCTGAGAACTAAAATATAATTCTGGAAGACAGGGCTCCATATGCATTGTATACAGCAGTTCTTTCCCAGTATATCATGTTCATTCATATATGTGCTGCTAGGTTAGCTGTTACAACCTGTACTTAAGGCAAAAAATCATCAATTCAGATCAGACCCACAGCCCTTTTTAAAAAAGGATTTTATTTGCTACATATCCAGTCCTCAGATAACAGAACAAATTTAAATTATAACCTATATAAGGCCACTAATAGTTGACATTCTTGACCAGGGTATTACTAAAAAACAAGTCCAGAAAGGAAAATAATCTTACACAGACATATCTATAGCGCCTTTTGCTTTCTTATTTTTTAGTACAGTCTTACGTTGGCCATACCTGCCATATACTCTCATTAAATTACTCATGGAATAAAGCATACTTTATCCTGAATGAGATAATCACAGCCTCAGCTTTAATACCAGGCATCTTTATGCTCTTGGTTTTTTAGTAGCAGGAACATTAAGCACTTCCCTGTGATTTTCTGAACTTTTCTTTGACCCAATTTATTACCTGCACTTTCTCTTTTGGAAAAGGTAACAAACTTGGGGCATCTGTCTGGTGCTCAAACTCAACAGCCCTTGCTCACACTGGCAAGAAGAGAGATTCAAAGTGTCTTTCACTGTAGTACATGTGGAGTCCAGTAAATTTACATATGGAAAGAAAACCATGTGGTTGTACTCTTTATCACTGAAAAGCTGAGATACAGAACAGTACCACAGAGGCAAATTTACAGTGCCCAGCAATTAAGAGAAGAGCTTATTAAGATCTGTTATTCCTCCCTCCACAAATTCTCATGGCACTTGCTCTACTTCAGGGAAGCCACATAACAGACACAAAGCATCACCAAATGTTTTCCACACTCAAATGTATACTTGAAAGGCATAAATTATGATTAGGCAACTGTTTCCCATAGAAATTGAATGAAGTTTGGTACTCTCTTTCCCTGTTTTCTTTTAAAACTTCATTGAATATGTGTCCAAGAAAAGAGATACATCACCTAAGACCTTGATTTACCTCATTCCTAGTGCTGAAATTCAATGAGAGAATACATCTCAGTGCAAAGGACACATAAAACTCAGAAATCTTTCCAGGTTTGTGAAAACCAGTGCTTTGCCAGCATATATTCTGTCTATTGCATTGCATACATGCTTGTATTTTATGATTCAGCCACACTTCAGCCTCATAAATGACAATAAGAAAGTACCTTTTCTTCTTAGAAGACACAAAATGCCAGCTAACACAGGGCACATTTGCCATTTTACACTGAAGCACAAACAGCCTGCAGAGAAAAGCAGGCATTGCTTCCCAGCTCTTGTTTGCAAAGGGGCAGCAGAACCTGACATGATGATTAGTTCTTTACTGTAGCGTTAGCTGGTATAGAAAATTTTCCTTTAAAAATAAACCATACTCTTCTCCCTATATATTCCAAGTAAGCATGGAGCATGTGGGAAAAACACCCCCACACCCAATACTGACAAGGAAAGTTGTGCTATTTTGTGGTCTCTTGTATGACAAGAATTAATTTTAAGACTTCATTAGCATGTCTTAATCAATATTATCTTTACATGCTAAAAAATCACTCCTTTTCCTTGACCATCCCCCTTTTCTTTGTCCATCTCCCTTTTCACTATTTTTGTTACCTCCAATAGGCTTGCCTTCCCAGAGTCAAGACATTTATACCAGAAACTACACAGCAGCAATAACAGAGAAGTTCACCATTTACAACCTCACAAAAATATTTTAGCCAGCAGGATTTTTTAGTAACGAATAGCGCTGGGCATTTCAATATCCTTACAATATTTAGAAACAGGAGATTTTAACTATCTGCTTGACAAGGACATTTTCTTTGATGGTTTATGAGGTGAATAATTAAAATTTTAAGTACATATTATAGGTGAAATTAATGTATCAGTCAATAGTCTGCCATCAATAGAAGTGCAGGCCATATGATATAAGTCACTGAGGGATTCCTTGGTGTACACAGTGAGCAAACCTTCACTGAGTGATTTCTTGGTGCACACAGTGAGCAAACCTTCCACGTGGGACAGAGATCCCAGGAAGTGGAGGATCCCAGGCTGCTGGTGCTGGGGGGCAGTGTGCTGCTGACCCTCTTTGCTGCAGCAGCACCACCCAAGCACAGCCAGGCTCCTGCAGCTGATCTCAAGCAAGGGCCTGTGACAGCCCCATCCAGCCATGGAGGGGACTTTGCTGCTCACCAGGTGAGCTCTGCAAAGGAAGGCAGCCCCTGCAGCTGGCTGAACTGTGCTCACTAATCCCAAGTGTCACCATGCGGATGTGGCACCCTAAAGAAGGATGTCACCTGGACAAGCAGCTCTTTAAGGTCTGTTATGAGTCTGTTCACCCAGTTCTGCTAACATCTTATTTGCTTACTCTGCTGGGGTTTTGAAGGACATTCAGAATTCTTCCAGCGGTGTTTCTTGAACCATTTCATTCTTCATTACAGCAATATTTTATCCTATCAGAACTGATCAAAATTCTCATGCATTGTAATCTAGAAATTCACTCACTGAAGAGGGGGTTTGCACAAGGAGAAAAGTGGCTTTGATGCCAGTCAATCACTTTTTAAACTAAGGTCTCCTCCTGCATCAAGCATTACTGTGGAGCTGCTGCTGCCTCTGTCCTGCTGATCTCTTTGGCAAGTTCTGCCTGTGTGTGTTTAGCTGCAACTTATGTTCAGTACAGGAAAGGTGTAGAGGCATTTGTGGAATGAAGAATAGATGATAATAAAGTATGAAAAACTAGTGAAAGCAATCAATAGCTGTCAGCCCAATAATGATGCCCTTCTACAGTCTCACTCACTCCACAGGCATTTACCCAGTAAAACACTGTGGATGCAAGAAAGCATTGAGACTCTTCAGTACACACATTCCTCTAGGAGCCCACCATTGGCCATGCAACAAGGTAATTTTATCATTTACTCAATCCTATCTTGCACAACAGACAACAGAGTGGTACTTGCATGAAGCTACATTTGGCAAAAATCAACCAGGAAATTAAGATTTTGCTGAAAGCAGAATCCCTGCATTTGTCTTCCATTCTTTTGTCAATTTGCTGCATGCAACTCCTGCCAGTAAAAACTACACTTTAAGTTAACAGTAGAAAGTGGTGTTCAATCAAAGTCCTTCTTTTCAGAACCACCTTCTGAACATTATTTAAAAAATATATAATTTCCCTTTCCCATTGACAGCATTAAGACTTTGAATAGAAGTACTGTATGCTCCCATAACAAAATCATTATATTTTGACTGATCTCCAATTCCTTGAATAGAGACTTTTAAAACCAGTATTTTGATGCTACCCCCAGACATGTTGTTTTCAGTATCTAGGTATGGCATAGTCCTGTGCAATGAAGTCAGGATCCTTTCCTTTTTTTGATGGACACAATGTTCCTGAGAAAGGAAGGTAATTTCCAAATGCGTGTGTTGCAGCTCCAAGATCAAAACATTTTCGAGAACAACTGGGGTCCTTCTCAGATTTCTGAAATTTGGAAATTGGCTGACCAGTTTTGGTGTTAAGGTTTTTTTAGTTGCTTTAGGTTACTTTCTCCTCTGAAATCTTGAACAAACAGCTTAAGTGTAAATTTGACTCTGTGGAAACAGAATAAAGAGCTATTGGTGACAGGGCAGACCAATCTATTTTTTTTTTTTTTTTTGTGAGTACTTTATTGGCTTTTGCAAACATTCAGATATCCAAGCTCCAGGGTCCACAAAAACTGCATGCCTCAGAATCTGAACAGGGGATGTTTTAAGAAAAAAAGTTTAGGTGTGATAAAAACAATTAGCTATTGCAGAGGTACATGAGGAATTGTGCTTTTAGCAGCTAAGGTTGAAAATCCTTACAGGATTTGTTCCAAAACCCAACTGAGCACCTCCCTGGTGGTAATGAAATTAGTGATATTTTAATGATCACACGAAAAGCATCAAATCAGGACTGATCTACAGCTGGGTGACAGCTGGGTGACAGAGCAGCGGCTGAATGGACTTTGCAGATTGGATCAGCAGACTGGTTGGGAACCAAGGACTGCCACAGCAAAGGTTGCTGTGAGCTGCAAGGATTGCCACTGCAAAGGTTGCTGTGGGCTCACAGCACTGTGCTGACAGTTCAAGCAGGTCTAAAGGAGGCTGCTGCTCAGAGCTGGAGAGCTGAGGCAGAACAGCAGATGCTGATGGGCTCCTCTTAGATACAGCGAAGACAACATCTTAGGGCTGAGATTACTTAACCAAACTTCCATGACACCTGTACACATGATACCTGGCTCTAATGCTGCTATTAAGTACTCAGAGGCAGAAGCAGTACATTTCCTGAACAGACAAGACAGAAATCCATTAGAAAATCCTGTATTCTGTTTTTTAGCAATAGTTGTGAGGTTGCAGCTGTTTTCAAGTAAAGCTTTTCCATTTTGGGAGAAATATTACTGCAGCAGAATCAACTTTCTCTGGCCTCAATGCAAGATACCCTCTTAGTTAAATCTCTAAATTCTGTGGAATTCAGGCAAATGTGGGTGGCTAGACATTTTCTGTAGTGAAGCAGACACTAAAATATAAGGATAGAGAATGAAAGAAAGAAGAGTGTGTTGATAACAAGAAAAATTCAAAGTGATCCAAATGCACATCTGTGACGTCTGAGAAGAGACACCTCAAGCCTCCTCTGCTGGTGATCATCAGTAAACACCATGATGTTTTGTACATGGCATACTGAAGGTCACCTTAGGTTCACTTACACCATCTCAAGTTTTCCCTGTAGTGTCATCTAGAGAAGTTGTTTTTACTTACTCATCTGAAAGAAAATACAGCTTTTCCTCTGAAGATACAATGCAGAAGTTGTAGTGGTTCCATAGAGGTACTAACTGCATATCATTTGTAGGATCCTGCTGAAATCACTCAGATAGGAGAGAGAGGAAAATTAATCAAACTAGGAATGAGCAAGTCATAGCTGCAGTTGATCTTCTCAATCCCCATCACTTGTTATTCCATCAATCAGACATAATTTGTAAATGTAGACGTGTTCTAAGGCAAAGCACGGACAAAAATAAGCAGTCAATGAGGTGTATGTAACCAAGATGAAACTTAAACTGTAATGGTACTGTAAATCATCTCCAACACAGGCATTACTAATTTAAAACATGATTTGAAAGTGTTGAAGCCAGAAAACAGTAAAGAAATTTGCTTGAATATCCAGACCTAGAATACACATCTAGCTGGATAATACAATCTCTTGACTAGCTCCAAATTCAAGACTCTTAACTACTGTGGATTTCAACAGAAGTTTGAAGATACTTCTAGATTTCAAGAGCAGTTTGAAGATATCTTGTGGGGTCTATGTCCAAGTTGTCTTTGCCAGAGAAAGCAATGGGATAGCTTGTGGTGAGTGGACAAGCCAGATGATCCACCAGGTCTTAACACGAGGTTTTTTCTGTGTTGAGAGTACCTACTAAGCTCATTCCACACGTGTTTAGGAAGGCGTTATTGACTCTGGAGAAGCAAGAGGAAGCATGCATCTCCATGTTTCCCCAGTTGCCACATAGGGAACACCACAAGGGTATCAGCACCTGCAGCCATAGTCAAATCCCCAACTGTGGGAGCTGAAGAACAGCTTTTCATGATCTCGTTTCTGTTGTTTGACTTTGTTCCTTCATATGCTCTGGTCTTCTTCAGAATAGGAATCATCACATGACTGCAAGAAAAGGCCATTTGACTATTAATTCCATCTTGTCAAAACCTTAGTCTGCCAGCTCTTGAGCTGATCCACAGGCACCCTGTACAATGTATTACCATGGCACCACCTGAAGGATTACAGGATGCCAACTGTCATGGCTCATTATGCAGCATCTAACTCAGCACATAAAGACTTCCTGCAATGTTCCTGAAAGCTGGGGGAGATAACAGTAACTTTAAAAAGCAGAGCTCTATGAGATGTTGTTTTTTGTTTAATATACAGTTGACAGTCAAATACATTCTGTTCTAAGCATCCAGTCCCTAAGGAGCTAAAACTGCAATAATTTTTCACAAAGCATTGGCAAGAAGGTCTCATTTTCACCTGTAGTCTCAGGAATCATTGGCAGTCAGGACACCTAGTAGCTCTGGTGAGCCCCGGAGTTTCCAGAAGCATTCAATCCAATGCCTAGGACTTCCTAATTTAAAACAAAAAGTTAAAAATGCATAATACTGCAAAAGAACCTGCCAATTTTCCACTTTATGACCTAACACAAGTGAAGCATTTAAATGCGAAACCCCTGGAAAAGTGGTCTTCAGAAAAAACAGGTAATATAGGTACTGGTGCACCCTGAGTCATACATGAGCATGAGATATATTGTTCGATAAAGCATCACATTAGTCTGATGGCATAACCTGGAATAAAGATGTTTGGACAAATGCTTTAACAAGTGATCAGCAAGAAGAATGCCCATGTTGGCATGGGCATCTTACCTGGAACCCTCTATTTAGGAATTTGCATCTTTCACAGAGAGCACCACTCTAGACAGATATTCCTTGAAAACATGTCTGTTAACCTTTTAAATTTTTCATGTCTCTTATCCTATCCATGACATGTGCTTTCCTCAGCTGGCACTAAAGTGAACCAGCAAAACCTTACATCAAAAACCACAGCTGCTCCTTATCTCTAGAGCCTGAGAACTTGTTTGCTCAGGGTCCAAGACCATACTCAGGGTCCAGCAGAGTGTTGTGTGGTTCCTTGAGATGCCTCTTAACTACACACAGAGTGCCTAGCTCTTGCCTACTCACCAAAAATATACTGAGCTTGTCACTGCACCATCCCAGCAGACACAGAACCTGGGTTTAGGTATTTCATACATTTGTGAGGAAGGGAACAGATCGTGCTCATTCACATTAGACTGAGTTCACATTTTCTGCATTCCTTTGCCTGAAATAATTCACATTATTAATGACAATGTAGCTGGAATAAAACTGGTTTTGGAGCTACTGGAAAGTACATTTATTTCCTCTTGAAGAGACAGTTTCTGAAGAGACTGTGACCTTCATCTGACAGCATAAACTAGGAATATTCAAGTGGTTATTGCTGAAAAAAGTGTAAATATACAACAGATGTACCCACTGATGGTCACTGCACTGCTTGTGTAGCAGTGTTTTCCAGAGTTCTTCTCTGACAGAAAAAAACCCAACAGTGCTAAGTGCTATTTTTGTAGCTCTGGTGTTACAAAAAGGTGAGGTTTATCATTAGTTGGAGTTTTGTTGTTGATTTGTTTGGATTTTCCTTTCTAGCTACAGTTACAGTTTCTGATTTAACAAAAGAAAACAACCTTTTAGAGACAAAAACCTTTCTTTAGGTAGAACATGCTTTAACCAGCCCATCCTTCAATGCCCAGATTTTTCAAAGAGGGTGAGATGTTCACCATCACACTTCAGCTCTTACTCCATTCTTTGTGCTTCATTTCTTACCTTTAATCCTGCTCTTTGTCTCTTGAGACAGGTACTGGTCTTTGCCAGACTACAACACCTTAGTTTCATCACTGCTACACAATCTCTGTGGGAAAATTTCTTGTCGGCATTAGTACGATTGGTGGCCCAGGCCAAATTCTACTTGCTCTTGTCTTTCCAGACACTCCAACCTCCCCATACCCTCCCAGACTTTTGGGTTTGTTTTTCTTTTTGCAATAATTTTAGCTGAATTCAGCCAAGCAGCAAGTGATGTACACTGCTGGAAAACAAAGCCATTTCTCTCATTACCTGTCTGACAAGTGCTGTGCATCTGGGGCAGTGTCAGAGGGCTGCGGTCCTTCCTGGCAGGGTTCATTCAGCCCCTGCTTCCCTCCAGAGCTTGTCAGTTCAGGGCCATTAGAAGCCCTGGACCAGCTGTGAGAAGTTCCATCGTTCAAAGGGAAGGTCACTCATCTCCACTGTCAGCAATTCTCCACGCTCCACTACCCAGCTGCAATGCACAGGAGCAGCCATCACTTGGCTAATGGACACAGTCAAAATTCCCCTGGCATTTCCACCCCTTTAAGACTTAGATTTATTTCTAGTAAAATGACTCCTCATCTTAAACCCTTTGTCTATATTTTTAATTGTTATTTTTGGCAAGTAGTAACTTTTTCCATTAAACATTTTTGAAAGAACACTTTAGCATAAAGTTACTGAATACTTAACATTTTTATAGGAACTAGTATGGGGAACTTTTTAATAAACATTTCTGTGCAGTAACTCTTATTCTTAAGGTTTCTAACAGGAAGCTCCAAATATCCGTGAAGAAAGTAAAAAGGATTACTTTCATAGCAATTTAAACTATTTGTCATTTTGTCTTTCTTAGTGTCAAAGGAGTCTTGAAAGGTAGTTTAAGTAAATTACTTTATAATCTACAACAAGGCCACACTGTTCCACTATTTTCACCCTTTTCAGACGAGTGCCTTTTCTTACCTGTGCACATACACTTTTCTAAGCTTGATTTTTCTATATGCCAGGTAAAAAATAATGCACAATGTCTACATATATATATATATATATATATAGACATACATATATATGCAATCTGAAAAGATACTGAAAATAGAAATTGCAGTTTCTTTCAAACCAATCAGAAGACACTTCATAAAGAAACAAAGATGGAGTCACAAGCTTCTACCTTCTGGCATGGATATTTATCACACAGTATACTCCCTGCTTCTACCTCAGCAAAATTACCGACATACTGATTGGTGAAGCAGTGCTAGCACTGATTGCTTTATTCCTCATATCTTCTAGGCAACACACTGTTTATCCCTTGTACTTGCTTTACCACAACATCATAATAAAACTCAGTTGCATATGGCTCATGATATACAGCAGAATTCAGATCCCTTCCTTGTTACTGAGCTGTTTCCTGGCTAGTTCCTCCTTCCCACACTGATGGTTTAACAAAAAAAAGTTCTTTTGAAGTTTCATGGTTTATTTTGTCCTTTTTTGCTCCCAAAGTATACTCATCCACCCACACAACCCCGTAATTTCTACTGTAAAAATCAGTTTCTTAAAAACCTTAGCCCCATTTTTTTAAAAAAATTCCTTCCTAACATAACTATAATTTTCTAATTCTAGCTGTCTTGACAGGATGTGACAGGCCTCAGTCTGTCTCCAGTATTCCTCAGCCTCCTTTGCTTTCTTTCAAAGACTTACTTGACATGCCTATTTGCCCTTTAGCCTCCCCTGCCACCCGACTTTCCTAAGCACAACCACGTTCCCTTGAGGATAAGGGGAGGAGGCAGATTCACATTGTGCCACCTCTCTCTGGGCGCCAAGGGCTCTGAGAGTGCTGGCTAATTGCAGCCAGCTGCACCCATGCCTCCCTGCCCGGCTGCCTGTGACAGTGTGCTGTCACATCCTCTCTCTGATCCCGGGCAGGGAAGTGGCTCGGGGCCCCTGACAGCCTCACTGTCCTCCTGTCTGCACAGGGTTGAGTTCTGGATGCTGGGAACTCTGTGACCAGGCACCACTCTTTAATGTGAAACCCCTCAAGGCTCACAGTCCTTCCTGCTCCTTACAGAGCTTGCAAAAGCTTCATGTAATCTGCTTACCAAACATTGTCTGCTAAGGGCTTTTGGGAGCTGGGAGTAGAAGCATTTTAAAAGGGTCATCAAATAAGAAGTTATTGGATTGAAAAGAATAAACCCTCTCCTGTTGCTCAGCTTCATCTTGCTATCTTCCTTGACTGCTCTGCAGGAAAGCTATTTAAACTCCACTTAGCACATAATATAGTCACACTTATTTTTTAGTGGACACATACCGTGTTCTGTAACATTAAACTTAACACAAGCCATTTTTTTCCTAAAGCAAATATCCTAGGAGGACAGTGGAGCTCTCTTCAGACCAAATGCATCATTCATACCAAAAAAGACTATGTGCCTTCATGCAGTAAACTCTTAGTGCTTTCCTCTCACACTGGTTCTTAATTCAGCGCCTAAGCCTGGCAGAAAAGATGATCTTGACACGGCATGTATTGGCCAGCATAACCTGAAGAGTTTTTTTTCCTACCTGCAATAGATGTGGCCCTGAACTCTGCCCCGTGGCAAAACCCCTTTTGGGTGAATACCCACACCATTGAATGTAACTGCTCTGTGAAGGGCCTGATGGACGTCTGATATGTGGAATAATGATGTCCAATGAAAAAAACTGGAAGGTCAGGCTGGAGGGAATGAAAACATGTGCCATGGTCTTTGATTTCTCCTAGCAGACAGATAATTTTGCCATGTGGAGACAAGGGTGTTATTGTGCCCTCAGGACCAAATAGACTGATGCACTTTACCCCCAACGGCATGCATTAAAGTCAATGGCACATCAGTTCGAAAGGCATGGGAGTAGGTGGAAGAAAATCCAGCAAGGGGGATGATTTTCTTTCTGGCTGAGAAAATGAGAGACTTGGATAAGCTTCAGCAGGGGAGGGAAAAAGAGGAAGGTTATGGTAAGGCTTTATCCAGATCACTGGGAAACAAAATAGACTTGAACAGCTTTTTCTTTTCTCCACGGGGAAGTGTTTGAGGGTAGAAGGGTGCAGAAGCACAGAAGCTAAAGTTTACAACCAGAACTATACTACAAAGTCTATACTAATCTGAAGAGACATATAAAATAGGGGAATAACTTGCTTAGGATCAGTACAGCAGGACAACTGTTACCCAGTTAGAGTGCAGAAGGAAAAATACACTGGATCACGACAAAGTGGAATACTCAAAAGAAAAGTAATACTTTTTGCCATTTATGCATTTAGAAGGTGAAATTCTCTTCCTTGAGAAATCATAAATACCTTACATTAGACAAGTTTCTGGGAAGGATTAGAGACCCACATAAAAAGAACATCCAAGAGTTTCATTCAAGTATAATATTCCACATATTTATATAAACATTTGATTTAGGATGTATAGATCCTAATATGTATAGATCCTTTATACATCCATATGACTTTCTGAGAGATAGATAGATAGATAGATAGATAGACAGATAGATTTTTTAACATGAATTTTGAAAGGATATAAGATTTTATCCATCAGTAAATCAGCTAACCATTTATTTAAGGGAAAGGATATTTTCTGTCTCAGCTATTTTTTATTTTTTTTTTTTTCACAATAAAATGTATCAAGGATTGTTTTCAATACTTGTTAGGATTTCATTCAATGACGGAAAGGGCTCAGAACTAGAAGTTATCTAGATATATGAGGACAGGGGAGTGGAAAAACCTGAAACTCTCTTTTAAAGAAGTTAATAATTCACTTTGGTATAAAACTGCTCCCCATTTTGAAAAAAGATGCTTTTGATCAGAGTCCTCAATATTTAAACTTCCTGATATAGAAATATGAAATTACACCATTATAATAGAAAGAAAATGTAACATTTAAAAAAAATATATTATAAAACAAGTATCCTGCAACAGTGAAGAATAACCCGCATCTTTATTTGACCCCACTATTTATCATCCTGTTGGTAGAACTGCATGGATAGTGATCAAAACACCCAGAAGTCCAGTTAAGGGAGGCTGCTTCAAATAAATGAGAATGACTTGAATAATCCTGGAGAAAGCCCCCAAATAATGATAATAATATCAAGAATAACAATACCAATACTACTACTACTACCAATAGTAGTAGTAGTAGTAGTAATAATAATAATAATAATAATAATAATAATAATAATAACACATAGCTTTTATAATATTTCTGATTGTTTTGGTTTCAGCCAGGAGAGGGTTAATTTTTTTTATTATTGCCAGAAGGCTGTGGCCAAGACCCTGATGTTATTTGATACCACCTCATGTCATTGTCAGGGTGGGGGGGAAGGAACCCATTAGGGGTTGGGCTCATTACTGAGGGCTGTGTAAATAATTTCTTTGCCATATATCTTTTGGTATTAATATTGGTGTTGTTACTGTTCATTTTCTTATCTCTTTGCTGTTTCCATTAAATTGTTTTATCTCAACTAGTGGGTGACCGTTGCCTCCAGTCTTCAACTGCATCCCACTGCAGTGGAAAGGGAGAAGGGAAAAACAGGGTGGGGGGGACCAAAAGAGACAGAGGCAGTGTGGTTTTGGTGAGTCTCAATGGGGGAAATGAATTAAGGAATACCATTCCTAAACCATGACACTGATCCATTTTATCCATTTTATCATATTTAGTAGAAACAAATTTTTGTTTTAAATTTCCATTAGAAAGAGGAAGAAAAATCAATAGAGTATAGAGTGGCAGACTATACGTTTCCTAAGTGAGATAAGAGATATTGCAACTAACCACAGGTATTTTTAACTGAGTTCATTTCAACCATCTTTGGTATCATTTAATGTATAAAACCACATTGAATAGGTACTAAAAATGTACACAGACTAATTTCCAAGCCTTAGGAACAAATATTTAAACAAGCAGAGCTGTTTACTCAGAACCAAATGCCAAATATCAAGTAGTCCACCTGGGAGTAACTGGTATATTTCCAAAGAAAAAAAGTTAAAAACCTACTGTTAAATATTGCACGAGAGAAAGGATTGCTTTTCCTTGGCACACCATCTCCTGTGAGGGCACACTGAAGCAGTGTCATCTGGTTTTGCCTGTACCAATACCCATGGCAAACCCATTTGGTTTAGCCTGTACCCAGTATTAAAATTATGGACTTCTTTTGTCCTTTCACTGGCTTCCCGTACCACCAAAACCACACTACAATGTTTGTCAGTAGTCGAAGTTTTAATTTCCTTTCCCCCTTCTTCCTCCTCAGGATAATATAAGTAGAATGCTTTCAAAACTGTTTTTAAATTAGGTACTCTGTTCATTTCAAAAGGAAAAATCCTGTAATGGAATAATTAGGGGCTGTGTTTTGCATGACAATGGACTCTCAATATGCAAAACACGCACAAAAGATGAGTCCCTGGAAGCACCAGTACCTGCTGTAGGGCTGTGTACACACAACTACTTCTGCCCTCCAGCTGCCAATGCAGCCCTCATGCCAATGCAGTTCATCAAACCCTAATCCGGTAAATTTCATAATATTCATAATTTCTAGCAGAGGCCGGTGTGTCGGGGGCAACCAGACACCAGCAATGTGTAATTTGTCATTAATGTACACAGCTTGGTGGCATTCATGGACGGCTTCAGGAACTTAACTCAGAACAAATTCATTCACATAAATATGACAATCAAGGAAGGCAATCTCTCCTGTGCCAAGTGAAGAATAAAAGGAATATTTAAATATGAATTCATATGAATGATATAGTTTTGGCTTAGCTTTGCAGAATAAAAACCTATTTATGCACTGAAAAGGATTACATCAGGAGAGGCAGTTTCTTCAAAGTGGCATTTATTTGACATGCCCATACAATGAACCAGAGAAAATATTTTCAGAGCAGAGAGAAGCTCATTGCTTTTACCCTGAGAATGCTGTTTAAAAAATTCAGTTACCAAATCTTGTCATGATAGCTGGTATCTTAGTTCCCTCATTCTTAATAAAAATAGCATAATAATACATGCCAGAGAGAAATATCTCAAGTCTGAGAATGTGCTCAGTTATTTCCACTATGAGGAACCTGAAACAGAAAGGCTCATTTCTGCATATCAAATTTGGGACACATTCATGACCCTGACAAGACTGTAGATGATCACTGCTGTTGGACCTGTTCCCACAAAAAAAGAGTATTTTTTCAAGATGTATTTCAGATTAAGACCATCTGGTACCAACAAACCACCCAGCTCTGCTAAATTCCTTCCTTTAAAAGTATTAACAAGTTTTCTTCTGTTATACATACATTTTTCTCCAAACACCACTACTTATTTTTAGGATGATTTAAGCTTGAGAACTAAATTAGTTCTAATGTATTTTGTTGCTTTGACACATCATTTAATGCAATGGGGCTGTCTTTGATCATGGAAGAGAATCACCAAATTGCATTACCATCCCATTCCTCTCTCTTCTTCCAGGCAGCAAATCATACTCTACAGGTTGTGGGTAAGAAATGCTGGTAGTATTGGAAATGCCAACATATTTGCAGAGTCCAAGATGTGGACTCCAGCCTTCCATTTTACACAGGGAATGGCAAAGAAGATGCTCAGTAGGGCTCAGGAAATTTGCCAAAACATGTATAAATATCCCCACATGTGAATTACTGTAAAAAACCATGCATCCATTTTGGAGGCACCAGTCACTGCTCTGCTTCAGGTCAAAGCTGTGGGGCAGTGAAGTGGCAACACTCATCTGCAAACAGCAGTTCCTAAGTTACATGGCTGCAGGCTGATGCCAAGTGTAATTAAGACAAGCCTTCTAATTTGCATTACCATGGCTAGCAGCTGAATATGTTGGCCACACATGGATGGACAAACCTGGAAAGCAGTGATAAATTTACTTGTAAGTAACAAACCAGTGAAATGGTGATTGAAGAAGCTCCAGTAAAAAGCATAAGGGGAGATGAGAAACAGTCTTCAGTTTAAACAGCAACCAATACAATGCTATAAACAGCTGATATTTTAAAAACAAATAGCTAGGCACAAAAAGGTTGAATATAAAATGGATATAAAATTTTGTATTGCATGAACTCTTAGAAATAAGGTATCAATTTATAAGTATTCCAATACCTATGGAGAAGTTTGCTCATTCTCTTACCTTGTGAACTCTCGATTCATCTTTTGATTCATCTGCAAAATCCTACCTGCAATTGAGTGTTGCAAGTGAAAAAAGTAACAGGCAAAAAGAAACCAAAAATATTAATCTAAAGACTTCTTTAGATAAATATCTACACGTACACTATCTGTCAATGTACTGAATTAGTGGCAGATTTGGAAATTTGACCTGAATAGTAACAAGAATTCATCTGCAGCAAATGTGTCTACAACTAATACTTTGGTGAATTGTGCTCCATGGGGCAATGGTAGATATACTAAATGACTAATTCTGTCTCCTTTTCCTCCTAAGCCTGTTTTCTCAATTTCCTATTGAAATTCCATTACAAGGCTGACAGTGAATATGCTTTCTCGTATAGAAAACTGAGAAGTTTATATATAGCTGCAGCCTACTTGAAAAAGTTTATATTTGCCATGTATGAAATGCTATTCTTGAAGGATGAAGTTTTAATTATGTGTCTAGTTATATAAGTGGAAATCACACAAAACTTCTCTTGGCTGCTACTTACTCTCAATATTACATTTCAGGGTCTTATTCTGAAGGCTGTGAGAGACTAGGAAGAAGGATTTAAAAGTTTTGTCCCTGACTATTGATATTTTATTCCATAACCTTGTGCATTTTTTCTAACCCTTGCAAAACTCACATCTCCTCCTGAAATTAGTATAATGAGGGGAAAAAAAAAAAAGGAAGAAACTAAAAATTTAATGATGCTTGCAATCCACTCTGAGGTTCTCCAGTGGAAAAGGTTATAATGTAAATTTCTGCAACAAAGAAAAAAAGCAGTGCAACTAACCCAAAAGGTTCCAAGTCACACAATTATCCAGTAGAAAATAGGAAAAAAATATCTTAGGCAGAAGATCTAAGATAATGCAATGTATGGAGCACGGTGTGCGATGACATCAAAAGTTCACCTCATCTTCCTATTCTGTAGTCCAAATTCAGGTCAGAGCTACCAGAGCCAGCTCAGATCATAGTGACAAGGACATCAACTTGCCAGGTGCTACCACTTCTCCAAGTTATTTCAAATATTTCTCTTCCCCTGAATCAACATGACAACTTGTCTAATTCCATGGGCAATCTCAGCTTCCTCTCAGGACAAAACCATGGAATATTTTCTTTGCAACAAAGAGATTGGGTATTAAACCTCTTGGAAACAAGGGAGACAGAAGAAAATGAACCCGGGTAAAGTGTTTACTGGGGAGGGGGAGCTGGGAGGGGATTTCCTCTTCTGAGCCTAAAACCTTTTGATAATGTAAACTTGTAGAAAGTGCCCAGATGATTGGGGTGAAGGACAGGGGTCCAGGGGACATCCTGACACAAAAGAATGCCTAGAGAGAATCTTTCTGTAAAATAGAAAATGGGTCTGTACCAAGCAATAAACTAGAGAATTTGGCACAAAGAGCAGGAAACATTAGGGAGTAATAAATTCTTTTCTTTTACTTTTTCCTTGATTAAGTCTGACTTTTAATGCATAAAAAAGATCAGCAATTTCTTTCCCTTTTAAGCTCTTTTACACTTTGATCCATCCATGTTCCATCTGCCTAAATACTCTATGAACAATTAATTAATATATTAGCTTCACCTAAAGAGATAATTTCAGTTTTCAGAGAGATTTAGGAAAAATACTACCTCCAGAAGCCTTGCAAGCTGTTTTGGTAACAGCAGTCACTAAGATTGAAGTAAAAAACATGGCATGAGACATTTTTTCTCTCTCCAAGGCTCATGTAATCTAAAAAGGGAAAAACTGTCCTACTAAACCAGCTGACAGAAATGCAACCCCCCCTTCAGCAAGGGGAGCACTGTTACAGTATGAAGCCCCTGTGCAAACACTCTATTCATATTGCTTTTACCACATTTTTCCTTCTACTGTCCTCTTATGTCTTCCTTAAATTATTCTGATATCCCAGCTTTCAATCCTTAGGAATGATACTTGTATGAAGAGTGACAGCAGCAAGAATATGGACATCTTGCAAAGAATTGCAACTCCTCAGCAGGGGATATGTTCTTCAAAGAGGACAAGAAAAAGCAGGAGGAAGGCAACAGCAAACTCCTGCCAATACTTCAGTCTGAGTTGAAAAGTAGGTTTTCTCTTATTACTAGATCCCAGCAGAGTCAGTTCACCACCTCCCCTCATCCCTGAATTGTAGGATTTTAATTGAAAAAGTTAACAAAAAATACAGGCATTTTTCAGTCTTGTTTGAGCTTCCATCTCTGACAGCTTGTATTTCACACCAGTCCTACTTTACCATTCCATTTACAATGTCCTAATGTCCTATTCCTGGAGGTTTAGCAGTACTAGCTGGAAGGTTCTTCAAGTTCCTTCTACACAATTTTATTCATTAAGAAAACAATTTTACTCATTAAGAAAAAACGGTCAAGATAAGCCAACATTAATAACTGGACATTCATAATGTCCAATTATGAATGTTGGCTTATCTTGACCATTTCCCCTACATATGAATGGTGACAAAGGTTCAAAAAGGGGATGTTTCTTCACAGGAGGCTGGGCACAGGTACTCATGAGGCCTCTAACCCTGCATCACCACTAAGAATCCAAGGGGACTGGCATGACACAGGAATTGCAGGCAGGGAAAGGGCTGAACAAGCGAAAGAGAAGCAAATGGACAGTTCTTTTAGTGCAGCAGTCATCTTCCCTGCAAGAGCTGAGGAGACAGAGGTGGCTTTAGGTCACCTTTTTGATTCCTCAGTCTTTGACTAGCACAGGGATGGGCAGTTTTCCAAATCAGATAAAGAGGCTATATGTAAAACTGCTAAATTTTAGCTTGGGTTCAGCAGTCACGGAAGCAATTGCTGACTACACTCCAAGTACAAGCCAAAAAACCTCTCATCTGAATCCAAATTTCCCTGAAGCTTAAAGGTGCTTAGATCCAGCTTTCTGGGTCACTTCCAATGTTCAACTCCTTTGTATATCTTCTATAGGCTATTAAAGCTCTGTTAGACAAGGAATTTAGAACAGCAAGTAACAGCACAACCTTCCCTGGAGTACTGTGTGTAATGGCCATGTCACCCAAACAAGACATCTCTTAGCTAGAAGAAGCTCAGAATGGCGATCAAAATGAGCAACTGCTTAGGAAAAAAAAAACCCAAAAAACTATAATCCAGTAAAAATAGAAAATACTTGGATTGGGAAGCTAGCAACAATAAGAAAAGAATTTATAGAACAGAGCACTTGCTGAAGGAAAAGGCCTGGGAGCATCCAGTCTCCCTGTCTCACAGGGTTTGGACAAAGGAAGCTGAAAGGTGGAAAAAGAGAAAGGAACATCAGTCATGCATTGTGAAATAAGGCTGGGGCAGTCACTGCCACTGTCCAATTCATACTGGATTCAAAGAGGAAATTTAGCATAGAAAAAAATTACCCAGGATTATACCCTGTTATAATCCTGGGTAGAAGAGGATTCTTCTTCTTCTTATCTAGAAGAAAGAAGGGAAAAAAACATTGCAAAAAATGAAATTTGTTGCTTTCAGGCTAAACTTGGTATCTGAGCATTCAGGAAATCACAAGATTATATCACATCTCCATAGTTTCTGGGAACTTTCCCAAAATCTTGCTGCTGCCCAGAGCAGATAGATTGGAACACCTGGATGCCACACTCCACTTACTAAAAATCTGCAACTGACCAGAGAGACCAGGGAAAACAAGAAGTATCTTCCAACATGAGTTTAGAAGCTGGCAGTATGTTGCAGTATAAGCACGGTTGCATTAAACTTACAGGCTTTGTCTTTACTTGCTTGCATCATGCAGTGTCATTTCCTTTTACACAAAATGCTGCCTGTATGGAACAGTTTACCCAGCCAGAGAAAAAGCTTGGCATCTTCATGTGTCCAGAAACTCCTGCACACAGCTGTCTATGACAGAACAGTCACATCTCAGGTAGCAATTAGAAAGTGAATGAAGTGGAAGGAAAGCCTTTACAGACAGTGACCCCCAGCCAAAGGCAGAGACACTGTCAAATCTCCCTGGAAAGGGAAGCCCTGCACAATTCGAGACGCCTCCTGAGGAACAGCGGGCCAAAACCCAGCCAAGAGATACAACCTCTTATGTGCAGCTCTTTGGGACACTTTAAAAGCATTCTATAGCATCTTCTTAGTATTTACCTGGCATATTCAGACACTAATTTACAACTACTTGGAAGCTTTTGGCCCCATACAGCTACCTCTGAACTGCTCAGGCAAATTTGCATTTACTCTGCTGACCTCAAATCTCTTCAGCTCACCTCTGTGTTCTACCAGACCTCTGTCACATATAACATTGCTCTACCTTCACTTCAGTGGTAGTGAGATACAAACTGAACAGGATAGGCATTTAAGACCCACATTAGCCTGTCAAAACTAATTTATAATGTTTTTGTCCCAGTAAACCATTTTTGAATGATGCTTTTACACATTTGCTTTACAGTTTTTTTTAAATAATTAATTATTCTTGTTATTTTTCATTCTGAATACTGGTACAAAAAATATCTAGTTCTAAAAATAATCCTCAGTAACCATGCTTTTTTCATTGTAAAATGCTTCTCAATTTTTTTTTCCAAGTCACTGGTTTTGATCTCTTCCAGGTAAGAGATGGTAACACATGACAGATATTAGCAAAGGGTTTGTAAGGGTTTGTATAGCAGCAATATCACAAATTTCTCCTACACAATGACTTTGATTATCTTTTCCCTAAAAATAACAGATGAGATCAGGCTCATTTCTGAAGTGGCCTCACCAAATTCACTGTGACCTTTATGCTGAATCTGACTGAATTGCATCTGGATGTTGGGTCCCTGGGTATTGCATCAAAACTGTGCTTGTGGATAAACTTGCCAAGGAATGGATATAGATGAAGCTTACAGGTGCCCAACACAACATTGGAATAATTTTACTTATATACCCCTCAACATAAGACCTTTTTGTAATAAATATTTTACAATTAATACACTAATACAATTTAGTTCTCCTTTGAAAATTCCCTAGATTATTTAAATTCCTTTGCCTAAACCATTCAATCTTCAACTTTCATAAATTACCTCTTTCAATCATGGGCCACCCTGGAAAAAAGATTTTACTGCTCTTGATCAAGAGGCCAGTAGCTTTAGGTTACTTTCACAAGCAGCACTCATTTTAACAGAGCCACCAGGAACTCAGCAGCACAAAGACAGATAGAGGAGACAAAGAATCCTGAACATAGCTCTTGGATTCCTCTTCATAGTTAATGTGCTGCTGAACCTTTGGAACTTTAGGAGATGTCCCAAAAATAAAGGTTAGAATAACCACTGTGCTGCCATACTCCAGCACACATGGAGGGCATTAGCATAGACAGACCCAAGAATATTTTAGTACAGATAACAGCCAAGGAATTACCAGGACATAGCATTCTTTTTCAACCACACCTGACAATGTATTGGTTCCTAAACACCAGTGACATCAGATGAACCCAGATTTACAGAGTAGATTCTCATTCCCTCTTCTGAACCATATTTCCAATAGCAAGGGGACTGGCAAACCCTGTCTGCTACCAGTGCTTACTGCAGGCTCACTGTCAAACTGGGCATGTGTAAGCAAGGGCAAGGTAACACAAAGAGGCAGTGTGTTCAAAATACCTCTTTCACCTAACATCTGTCACGGAGAGGGGAATGGTTGCTGGAGATGAAGGTCAAAAGCTGGATTTGAAGGTCAAAAGCACGACAAGACTCTAAGACATTTAGTGAAGTGTTTTCTTTCTTTTTTCAAAGACAATTCTCCTGCAGAAGACAAAAAGGCACCTGGTCCTTCTGCATCTTTGATAAGCATGAAAGGTTTTTTCTGTTCCCTTTTCCTTCTGCAGTGACAACTTTTTCTTTGTTCCAGCCAAATATTTTCCCATCCTGCCTACAGAGTCTGCTCCGACACTGTGCCTTCCAGATAAATGAGCTCTTCCTTCACATTAATCATCCCTAATGAGGCAGATATTCTTTCCATAAATTCCCTCCCTCCTTAGCACTTTTTGTGTCCTGGTATGGAGGTCTCTCTTTGCAACCCCTTAGACAGAGAGAGGCTCTTCAGTCAGATCATGAATTTTATTTGGTGCTTTGTTTAATGTGACTCAGCGAGAGAAATAGAAAGATGTGGCAGTGCCCAGGGGGAGTAAAAGATTACTTTATGCTTTCAGGAATTACAATACCAAATCACATCTCTTCTTGCTTTAAGATATGTGCAATGAACTGAGCTGTAGCATTGCTGCACATCTTCCTTTAGAGGGAAAAAAGGCTGCTTCCTATCCTTTCACTGTTTGTAGTCATAAAGACACTTTCACACAAGGGTTAGCTTTCACAAATGTAGGCATCAACCTTCCTCAGTTATTATTTGGTACCCTGTACTTAACCTCCTGACCATCTATAAAGAGGGCTGGAAGCTCTTGAGCTGGTACGCTCCATGGCAGCTCTCAAAAACTTGTGCCTGCTTAGGCAGGGCAGGAGAAAAGCAGGTAATTCAAGTCCTGTACACACATATGTGAATGGTCACACATCATGCTGTCACCTCAACCAAAATTATGAGGAGCTTTTTGTCCTTGACTATCATGCACCTGCAAATGTCTGTGATCTCAAATAATCCTACTCAGACACAATCTCACACAGACAGGTTTGGCCTTGATCTCTTTGTGATGCTGGAGTTTTCAAGGTCCTTTATAAGAAGGAATGAACAATTTAAAAAAAAATAACAATTCATTTGAAATTTTGAGTGTTCTTAAGAAAAAAACTGTCATAGAACCATTGAAAGACCTCCAAGATCATTAAGTCCAACCTTCGACCAAATATGGTCCACTAAGCCACACACACAAAATGTCACCTCTGCTCATTTTTTTAACATTTCCCAGGGAAATCAAATCCTTCACTTTCCTGGGGAGCCTGTTCCAATGTTTAACCACTGTTTCAATGAAGAAATTTTTCCTAATATCTAACCTGAAATTCACTGGCACCACTTGAGGACATTTCCTCTTGTCCTACCAATAGCTGGGAAGGGAGAAGCTGACCCCCATCTGTCACAATCTCCTTTCAGGCACTTGCAGAGAGCATTAAGGTCTCCCCTCAGTTTCCATTTTCCAGGTTAAACAACCCCAGATCCCTCATCTACTCCTCATAATACTTGGATTCCAAACCTTTCAGCAGCTCTGCTGTCCTTCTCTGGACACTCAACCACTTCAATGTCTTTATTGTGGTGACGTGCCAAGAACTGCCAACAGCACTCAAGGTATGGTCTCCCCAGTGCTGAGTACAGGGGGGACAATCACTGTCCTGGTCCTGCTGGCCACACTGTTTTTGGCACAGGCCAGGATGCCATCAGCCTTCTTGATCACCTTGGCACAAGCTGGCTCATGTTCAGCCACTGCTGACCAGCCCCCCCAAGTCCTTTTCCACTGGGCAGTTTATTTAGTCCCATCTTCACGTTACTAGAGATCACCTTTCATGTAGGTAATGTGCTGCTTTGAAACTCCTGAATCTGGCTCTGTAGGGTTTTAGATAACTGGAGCTTTATTAAAGTTCTCCAATGCAAGATTTTTCTACACTAGAATCATGAATCTTGGGTCCACCTGGGAAAAACACCACTGGCTTCAATAGTAAATCTCTCCCAGGTCTTCAGAAAATAGCTTTTCTAGTTTTATATTATAGCTATTATTGGGGGACAGAGGGGAGGGAAGACAGACCTGTAGTCATGTATAGAAATTATTTTTTCCCTAAGTCTCAAACAAATAGACACATCCACTTCAATAATTTAACAATTTTTTTTCATTTTATTTTAAATAGGATCTCTGAGCTAAAGTAACAAAATCCAGCAAAGACTCCTAACACTTTTGGAAGCTTTCAAAATATGAGAAAATACCCCATGGAGACAAACACCTCAAAGGAGAAAAATCAAATGCTTTGTCTAACTTTCCACAGATCCTGGTGTAACAACCTAAACAGATTGCCTTGCTCTATGAAAGAGGGAAGTTAAATCTCCATCTGGAGTACCATGAAGACTTGGGAAATTCTAATGCCCTGGAGTTTAACAACCTCACTGACTTTGGGTGTAAAGATGTCCACAGGGAAAAGTTTTCATGCAAGGAATGCAACTCAATAAAATCCAGGTTACAAATGGCAGGCAGCCAACTGCATGAATGCAACCAACTTTTTGAATGCTGTTCCCATGGACCCATGATACAAATACATCGTTTGCAATCCACCTTTAACACAAAAGCTTTGACTATATCATCAGCCTGTGTAAGTTGGCAGCATTATCTGATACTTGGGCAGCTTTCAATGGAGGTGAGTATTCAGAATTTAGGTTGAATTCTGCATATGAAAAAGGCCAGAGAACTTTCATTATAATTTATATATTACACTATATATCGTAAATGTGTGAATTCTACATATATAAGGTGCTGTCTAGAAATTCCTTAAACTGAGCTATAACCTCACTCACAGGGCTTCTGATCTTGTCTAGGCTTAAAATACTTTTATAATTTTGGGTGTAGCAGCAGATAGGTTAAAAGATAGGTGAGATTTTCCTCCTGCATTCTGAGTCTGTAAACAGTAGAGGCCACACTCTTAATCCTTGCAGGGTGGAAGTATTTTCTATGCAGCACAGACCTGGGGATTACTGTCTTTCCCTGCATGGTTTTTACCATAGCATGAAATTCTGATTTAGGTGGGTGTATGTGAAATGATAACTGAGCCTCTATTGTCTCTAAACATAGAGTCACTGCTACATTAATTTAACCAGCAGGGCTCCTGACAAATGGCTCACACTTCTACAGGAACATTTAGGAATTATTTCACTCTAAAAAAAATTAGGTTAATTAGACATCTGCTCTTCCCCCTGTTTATGCTGCTTTGTTGTTCTGCATTCTCATTCCTTCCCCCAGTATTGGCACACACAAGTCATTTAACTTTCCTCTCTTGTGTTCTGCAATAACTTCCCTCCAGGTTCAGCCCTTATTTGCTCACAGTCCAGTGCTCCTCCCTAATCCTTCTGCTTCATTTCTCTCTTTCCTTTTTATCCATAATAGCTTATCATCCATGTATTTCTCTTGTCTCCACTCACCCAGGTAAGAAGCATGTCAGCACTGTAGAGCACTGTGTAAATGTTACAGGGCTATATAAATGTTTTGAAAAAAGTCCTTTGGGGGAAAAGAGGAATATTTTTCTCTTGCTGAATTTAATAAAAAGATTTTGCAAACAAGATGCGATAAATTTGTTTGAATTTTTATCCTAATATTATGTCCTAAATTTACTCCTAGCACTGTCAGCCTTTTAAAAGAGTGCAATAACAGCAGATCAGCATGATTCCGCCTCTTTTTTAACAGAAAAGCATCTATCTCTCTTATGTATCCATCCCAGCAGACCTGAGCCCAACCTTAAGCTCACTTAAGCTTTGTCATGATAAGAGAAGATCAGAAAGGAGTCTTCCAAGGTAATTTTGTTTCAAAAAAAAAAAAAAAAAAAAAAAAAAAAAAAAAAAAAAAAAAAAGGTTGAGGGACTATCCTTCCTCAAACTGAGCTTACAAATGAGCCTCTTTGAATTAAGACAAGTATTTTAGAATTATTGAATGGTTTGGTTTGGAAGAGGAACTTAAGGTCATGTAGTTTCAACTCCTCTGCCACAGGCAGGAACACCTTCCACTGGAGGAGGCTGCTCAGACCCCATCCAACCTGGCCTTGAACTCTGCCAGGGCTGGTGCTTCCAGAACTTCTCTGGGCAACCTGTTCCAGCAATATGTAATCTAAAATGACGCTTTCTCAGTTCTAAGCCATTACCCCTTACCTAACACTACATGCACTGGGTAAAAGTCCCGTCCAGCTCTCTTGTAGCCCCATTTAGGTACTGAAAGGTGCTAAAAGTTCTCCCTGGATCCTCCTGTCCTCCAGTAGGAAGAGTCTCAGCTCTCTCACCCAGTTTCCCTAGCAAAGATGCTCCAGCTGTTTGATCATCTTTGTGGCCCCTCTCCATACCCACTAAAATAAGTCTACATGCTCCTTATCTGGGATGCCAGATTTTACATGGGGTCTCACAAAGGCAGAGTAGAGGGGCAAAATAAATCCCCTGCCTTGGCCTGCTCGTCACACTGCTCTTGGTGCAGCCCAGGATGTGGTTGGTTTTCTGTGCTAAAAGTGCACCCTGATGGGCCAAGCTGAGCTTCTCATCAACCAACACCTCTAAGTATTCCTCCTAGGGCTACTCTCAATCCATTCTTTACCACGTCTGTATTCATGCTTGGCATTGCCCTGATCCACGTGCACAACTTTGAAATATTACAAAGCAGTGTAATTTTCTGGAATAATAATCACATAAAATAATAATAAGTCAAATTTAATATAATAACTAGGTTTCAAAGGCTTAGAAAGTCTCTTGAAGTGTCACTAATGAAAGAGAAAGCCTTGTACTTCAGCCTCATATTCCTCTCCTGTAATTAACATACTTTGCACACCCATGTGTATATGTCCTGTTCTGTGGATCAGCTAGCTTTTTTAGGAGCCACATAGCTAAAATAAGGGAGAACAATTCCAGTCACCTGTTCAGCATCCCCAGCTCTGACCATTTTCTCAAGCCTGAAACAACAGTGGAAGATGCTATCAACAGAGGAAGAATTGAGGGTTGCCAGATAATTTCTAGAAATTAAGCATGGAACAGGGGAAGGCCATGTGCTTGAATTAGAAGTCATCGTCACACGTATAGACTGTTAGTGAATGTTAATATAGAACGTCAATGTGAAGAAAATCTGAAAATTGTATAACAAAATGCAGTGTAAATTTCTAGGGAGGAAAATGCAGAAGTTTTCTACCTGACAATTTACTTATCAGCCTTTGTGAACTGATGGGAAAACACTGGTTAGTCTCTTTCACCACTGAGGCTTGATTCAACTCTCAAGAAATGGATCAGTAATATTACCTTGAATATACCCAGTTAACACTCATCTCCAGATGAACATGCTGACAGATGTGTTCAAAGCAATCTCAAATCTCAGTGGGCCATAGAACTTGGGTACAAAGTACAAGTCTGCAAACACTCAGCTGTTCTAGGCTCATTTAACTTTTTCCAGACTGAAAAGAATTGAAATATAGGGATGTTGCATTCACTGTTTGTACAGAAAATACCAAAGCCTTTGAACAGGAATGCAAAAAGCTTCCTGGCACTTTCTGAGAGTTCACTGTCTGGGATGTTATTCCTTGTGGGAATATGTGACAACAGACATTAGTCACTGCTGCAGATATTAACATGGAAAGCCAACACAGAATTGCACGCACTGCTTCTTCCTTTCCTTTCAGTGCAAACACCAAGCAAGCCTAAACAAAGACCAGAAGCACAGCCTATCCCTTGGGATAGAATGATGCTTTGTTCTCAGGTTCTCTTTTGGAAGAATAACTCTCAAAGCAGAGTTTTGTGCAGAGCATTTTTGTTTCTCAAAGGCATGAACGTAAGTGTACATGATTCTTTCATCTCTTAAAAACATTGAGCTATTATAACACTTTTCTGACTATGCTAATGGCAGTATGCAGGGCTCAGAGTGACTCTAGAAGTGAGAATAGACTGGACTGTGGAGCTCCATTAAATAGGAGGATCTCTCCTGAGATGCAATCTTAGATTGTCAGATAGTTGAACAAAGGAAGAATTTGGACAAGCAGATCCAGAAATTCTGCAAGTCTTTTTGAAATTACCCCTTCGTGGATTGCCAGACACATTAATGGTCTTACAGGGTTAGAGAAATAAAAGTGGATCACCAGAGGGAACACTCTTTATCATCACTCAAGTCTGCCTCATTTTTTCCACTTAAACTAATAAAAATTGAAGGACATCTGCAAAGTTCATATTATTTATATCCACTCTTAGAGTACTGAGCAAATTGAGGAAAGGCTGTGACAGAAGTAAATATAAATATTGAAGCAACTGCCTAAGTAGGAATATCAGTGGATTTCCCTACACAGGGAAACAATGTGGTTTAGCATAGACTGGAATACTGAAGTGTTATGACATTACTTGTTCATATATGCATCCTGAACATACAAAGCATCTCCATGCATCACCAGATAGAGATTTTTCTTGGGTCTTCATGTGTAATGGTATAATCTAGCAAGCTGATAATAAATATTTTGGTGTATTAAACCATAACAATGATTTACTCTTTCTTTTGTTTCTAAAATGTGCACCCAAACTCAATCTACTGGAATCTCAACTTCACTTAAAAGCTGTCCTCATAAACCTGATTTCACCTACATTCCAAGGAGATTCTCTGCAAGTGCAGCTTCTAATAAGTAACATATTAAGACATGAGATTATGCTGCAAAGCACCTTCATGTGAAAAACCAGTGGAGTTCAGCAAGAAACCAAATAACATCTGTGACATATTGGTGGATTGGTTTAGGTGAAATTGGAACCAACTCTGGAGTTGCATGCAACTGTTTGCTGTTCATCAAACTCTGAGATTCTGTTTCAGAAAGCCATATTCTCATGTTTGCACTGTGAAGTCAAAAATCTCCCGAGCACACTACCAAAAAGAGAAGTCTTGCTGCAACCGTACTAAGCATCATACTGGACATGCATTCTTTATATCACTGCCATGATTCATATTTGGTTTTTTTTCCCCAGGGGAGATGCACATGAACAAACAGCCCAACCACTGGAACCTAGATCAGATATTGATAGTGGCCAGAATGATGTCTTTTACTTGTCCTATTGCTATGTTTTTTTAATATTAAAGTGATAATTTGAGTGCTTACAAGGGTCTACAGAGGTGCTTTTTACAGAAAACTACAAGCAAAGCTAGAAAGTTATCTTTGGCAATATTCATTGATACTACTCTGATCAGTGCAGTGGACAAAACCCCCCAAATATTTGTTTCTATGATGAAGGAAACATGGAGTACTGTTAAACTTGTACTCCAGAAAGCGACGAAAGGAACAATACTGAAGCTTAGCAAAAGACAAGGGAAAGAAACTGAAGAATCCCTTATAAAAGGCCTGAATCCTAGATTAAGAACAGCGTAAAAAGACTCGGAGAAGGGGAGTCATTAAATAGAAGAGATTTATTTCATTGGCCTGAGATATTTTGTCAATAGTCTAACCTCTTACCTATACTATTGCAAAAGGAGAGGAAGAGAAAGGATCTTATAATGTTTCCTAAAATATATAATTTTCACTTTAATAAAAAATTACTTCCAGAATGAGGCTGGGAATAAGGCTATGTTTCTTTTACCTGCTAAATAATCAGAAACCTTGTAATTGAAAAAAGGGTTACAGAAAAATCTTTTCATATCACTCCCAATGTTCTGTGATATTCAATTCTCTGCCTTTGAGAATAATATTAAAGTTGTTTGCTATGCCTGGAGTCATATTTATGAGGGTAAAAAAGGAGAAGGATGCAAAAGATTGAATTGTCCTCTTGTAGGACTACCAGAACATATTTTATTTGTTGTGCAGGCACACAAGAGTGAGCAAGTCTGCTGGTCTATTGTCAGCCTGGCTGGCCTGCTCATGGAGCTGCCAGAGAAAGATCCATGAGAGGTTGCCTCCAGCCCCAGTAGACTGCCTTGTCTGGAGCTTGATTTAGCAAGATATGCATTGGTAGTTACAGTTAAGCAAACTGGCAGCCTTGTAGGAGTAGCTACAAGAGCTGAACCATCCAAGAAGGTTATTTTGCATGAATTATGATTTTGGCCACTTTCAACTTGATGCTGCCTTAGATGCTGCCTTCAGGATGGGTGTTTTGCACTTGGCAGTCCATCTGCCTCTCCAGTGATGGCCAAGCACAATTTATCAAGTGCAAACAGAGAAATAGAAGATTTATGAGCATTGTATAACTCCTTAATCAGTGTAATAGTGCTTTCTCAAAAGAGGATTATATGATAGACAAAATATATGGGGAGAGATTTGACCTTGGCATTTCACCATGGCTAATGGCACACAGTGAATTTGACAGAAAACAGATCTTGCCTGAAAAAAAAACCACCAAGCATAAGCCAGTCATGAGAGATGCCAGGTCCCAGCCACTCTGGATAAGGAGCAGGCGGAAACAAGGCTGGATATAACAGCATAAGCAAAAGCCAAACAGGACCCAGTCCCTTCACAAACCAACGAGTGCTTCAAACCTCAAAGTGTAGATTTAAAATGCAGAGCAAAGTGAAAAAATCACTGTGAGAGCAGGCAGAAACCTTTTCAAAACAAAGCTTCGACATGCAGTGGTTGCTGTGGGCAAGCAGCGCTGGGTAAGTTCAGACTGTTTACTGAGCTTTTCTCTTTGAGTATGAAAGAGAATGTAAAGCTCATTAGGAGATGATGTCTCCAAGAACCCCCACAATAAAAGTGTATATCTTGGCAGTGATATATTGAGGACACTATAACCCTTATCTCTTGGTACTAGTGCAGTGAAGGGTACTGAAGATGGTGAAGCCTTCCCTCTGAACTGCTTGCCGTGTGGAGAAAGTGTCTTGTCTCAGACAAGGGATTTTAAGATAAATCCTACTGAGCATCTTGATATCTCAGATAATTTACTTTCTGGACATCTTTCGCAAATTTTACAAGTGAGGTCAGAGCAGGCTAAATAAAAAAACAAACTCTTTTTCAGTGGTGCCCAGGGGCAGGACAAAAAACAATGGGCACAAACTGAAACACTAGAAGCTCCATCTGAGCATCAGGAAACACTTTTACAGTGAAGATGTCCAGGTAGTAGTACAGGTTGCCCAGAAATGTCATAGGGACTCCATCCCTGAAGATGTTCTGAAGTCATCTGGAATGGTCCTAGGCAGCTCACTGAAGGTGGCCCCTATTTGAGCAGATGACCTCCAGAATAAACCTCAGCTTCAATCCCAACAAGTGGCAAAATGTTGGGTGAGAAGGTGTTCTTCTCACAACCATGTTTCAGAGTCATATTTTAGCTCCTCAGCTTTCAGACTTCCCTTAGCCTTTGGCATTGGTTCCTTGGCTGGGATATTTCACACAGCTGCTCTCAGAGTGGGTAACTCCAGACACAACAGCAGAACTGTTGTTCAGAAACACTACCAGTGTTTCCACTGGGCAAATGGAGAAAATGAACAGATTATTCCCTGGTAGCTGGAAGAGGATGTGGGTGAAAATGCTCACAGTTACACACTGCAAGGTGTTTGAGCAGACAAGAGGGAGAAGACTGAAGAATTCTAATATTGTAAGCCAACATTTTGAAAGACATTTTATTTTTAAACAATATAGGAAGTCATCAGAACTGCAAACTATCCATTGAAGATTTGCTGCAAGCCTTCAGCAAGCTGGTGGGAAAGGCATAAAGAAAGTAGAAAAGTGAGGGACAGAGCAATTGAGTAACTGGTTACTCAGATCGCCTTCTAGACGAGAGCATGTTTTTCTACTCCTCTACTTCTTCCTCAAAAGAAATAACTCTCTCACCTTCACTTATAACTAAGGGCAATCTCTAAAGATATAGCTATTGTAATAATAGTTTGACATGTGGCTAGCCTACTTTTGGAAGAGGACTAGGGAAAATCGCTCATTTGGCTAGCAAAAGAGAGTAGAGTCAACTAAACACTGCCCGCCTCCCTGCATGAATCTTTATTAGGCCAACCTAATAAATCCAAGAAGATGCCAAAATAGAAAGTTTTGGTATCAACTGACCTGAAAAAAATGCCTCCCTACTTTGTTTCCTCAGAAAATCCAAAGTTATTCCAGTTCAGTTTCCAACAACAGTTCACTGAACAGGCACATAAATCATCCCAGGAGCCCAGGGGCAAACAAAGTTTGGACTCTTCCAGACTGAAACACTGTATGGGATTCTTGTGTCCCTGGTGCCAGCTCTGTTAGGAACATTCTACATATATGTGTATGTGACACATTATGCAAATAAGCAGCATAAAGGATTTCTCTTCCACCTGGAATTTGGAGCTGAGAAAGCTCCAACAAATTTTTATTTTATTTAAGAATTTACTTCAGTGCCTCGAGCCTACTCCCCACCACACTTACTCACCATTCCCTAGTGAGTTTAAGTCACACAGGGGAACAGAGCTCACATTAAGTACATTAAATTTTGTTTCCTTAAAAAGGCAAAATCTTGCAATTTACAAGTCAGTGTCACATGTTCAGCTGTAAAGGATAATGCTCTTCACCTCCTGTTAGCAAGCTAATTAATCTAACAATTTTTTTTAGAAATTCCTAGAAAATGTAATAATGTTCCCCCTTTGCCGGGAACTTGTAGCACTCCTCTAGCTGAACACAGTGCCTAGCCATAGGCAGAGAGTACCAGCTACCTGCCACGTGTCCTCAGCCACACCTAAAACACAAGGCATAAACACAGCAACACCACTGCACCCCTTGTGACCAGACAACTGCCCAGAAAAATTGTTACTAAAAGCACTGCTTACAATCAGTGCGCTTTCCTGCAGCACTGTCTGATTACTGCACTCCCAGACTCAGCAGTTAGAGGCACACCTGAGCTAAAGGTTCATTTTATTGCTTGGCTTCACTGGCTGCTGCTGAGAGCTGATTTCAGTGAAGCTGCTCGACTGACTCCTGCATGGAACTCGGCCTAATGAATTCCTGGAAAAATGTCAATGCCCTAGAACTTTATCCAAGCCTGAACATAAGCCTTATCCAATACTCCCAACAGCTACAATTGATCTTTCCTTGTTTATTATCTGGTTGACCCACTGTATGCCATAATAAGACAGATTGTAAGTGCATTGGGTTGTTTTACAGCTTCTCTGTAGAATGACTTAATTAGTATGCTTGATATGCTTCGAACGCAAGTAAAGTGATAAAAATATTGGCAGTATTTTGCCTTATGCAATATGATCATTCATGTTCTGGTGTGGCTCCAAGAAGTGTTTTATGACTAAGTGTAGAAGAGGAGGAAGCACCTATGGTAAAAAGTTCCCTGATTCTATAAAATGAAACTGATGGAAGGTCAAAAAGTCTTTCAACTCTTGTGAACTCCTGTGGAAATCTTTGCAATACTGTCTTCTGTGTCAAAAAAAAAAAAAAGCAGCAACATGTGTATCTCAACAAGACAAATTGCCATTCTTCTGTTTTAAACTGATACTGTTGTCACATGGGCTGTCACATGAGCTCCTGCTATGGCCAAACCACCTCTTTTTTCTGTTCAGCAGTAAAAGCTTCACAGAAAGTAATAATGGGGCTGCCTCCATCACTTTTATCTCTGCAATTCTTTCTGTGGTGTCCTGACAGTGCTATTAATATTGGCAATTTTCTGGTTTTATGAGATGATGGAAATTCCACGTAGACTTATTTTGCTTTTCAAAAGAATGTACACGTAGTTCCACACACACCCTGAACTGGCTTAATTAATGGTCTTGTTCAACCTTACCATGGCAGAAAACAATCAGTGTTTTCTAGGACTGTCCATCCTAGATTACTTCAGACAGCAATAATTTCTAATGAACTGTGCATAATATCCTGTACATTTTTCTTCATTAATACTTGATGACTTAAAATATAACTCAGGAAAACTATTGAGCAGCTTCTAATGAATTTTGCCTCAGTAAACTCCAAAATGGCAACCTTTTCTCCTCTATAATCAGAATGCACATGTGGGAAAAAGCAGACAAAGAAGGATAAATATGACTGGGCATGAGTAAGTGAGATACCAGTCAGAGCACTTACCTAATCACAACAGTCTGTCATATTGTCTCCTCAAACTCTATTTCCATTTTGTTGACTTTGTTCCATTTTCTGGATGTGAATAGGGCAATATGTACATGATTTGCTACCAAACTTCAAGTCAGATCAGCCAATGATTTGGAGATAAAAAACTGAAAAACCCAGGACTGGATCTGGGATAAACAGGTGGGATTGTGGATGGACTTTATATCTGGTTCGTGTGCCTTTAGATCAATCAAGCTGGGGTGTCTGCAAGGCCATTTGGAAAGCACAATCTCGGTGAGCTGGCAAGGAGGAGCAGGATCAGGCTGTGGTTGGTTCAGGTGCTGAGTGTGCTTGTGTGGGTGCTGATAAAGGCATCTCTGTCAGATTCTGTCCACACTGGTGTGTGCTTGGCAGTGACTGTATTGTGTGGTGGCTTTTCTCATTTTTGGAGTTGACACTCAGCCTTGCTGTTGGATGAATCTGCCAAGGGTAACAGCAGCAAACAAGACAGGAGACAAGTCCCCCAGACCTTAAGTCATCCATTCTTGGTTTCACTAAACAAGGTCCAGCTACTCCTGCTTTTTTCATGCCAAACCAGTGAATACTATGGCCTCCATTACTGCAGTGCAATGTAACAGTACCTGTTTACAGTTACCTGCTCTGTCTAGGACTTTCAATTCTGTTTTCATGTTTTCCCTTCCAGATTGAAGCAGCTCTCCAGGAGCTGAGCCATGTCTCCATCTTAACTCCCAAAGCTCCCCATTCTGGAAGGGTTTGTGTCAAGCACAGTGACTGACCTTAATGCACAAAGATGACCCAGCACTGCACCTAAATGCTGGCAAGGAACTCTGAAGAGTAGAGGGCATAGCCATCCATGTAATATCTGTAATGGGAAATAATAAATGTCGTTGATTGTTCGACCTCTGACTGATCACCACATTGTCAACTAGGCCATGGCACTGAGTACCATGTCCAGAGATTTCGTTAACACCTCCAGGGATGGTGATGGTGCCACCTCTCTGGGCAGTCTGTTCAATGCTCAACAACCCTTTTCTTGAAGAAATTCCTTCTCATGTCCAATCTAAATCTCCCCTGGTACATCTTGGGTTAATAATACAACCCTGCTACTTTAGGAACCTGAACCCTGAACCTGAATCCTATTGAAACTGAACTAGTCTGCATATAGTCATCACATGTATCTTTGTGTCTGTAGTGTCATTAATCCAAAACCTGAAAATCCTCCCATCAGAGGAAAGTTACCTGGACCCCATTAGCCAGTGGCTATAAATGATTCTGTCTGACCTCAATGAGTGCCAATCAGGGCCTTGTCAGGAGAAGGATAGTCCAAGTCCTGACTTTGCCCTTGCCATTAACTGCTGGAGGCTGTTGTTGTGCAGCCGCTTGCAACCACAAAACTTGCAGAGTTTTTACACTTTCCTCAGAGAATATATAAGCTCTGCAAAATCATTAGTTAATTACAGACATCAGTTTCAAAATTACAGGTATAAATTCTTGAGTTAACACCCTTGATCATTAAACCTGAAATAGGATTTTAGGAGTCTAATTCAATTTTTGCCATTTCTCCTGGCGTGTCTTTTTCTCCGGCTGTCTTCTCAAGCAGTGAAAAGAGGCCAAGAGACTTGACTCTACTTTTCCTGCTCCAGCATGATTTTGCCTTATCAGGATTGTGACATTTAAATCCCAACAAGACATCTTCAAAATAGAGCATAGAAGCTTTTGCAATTGTTATATGCAAAACATTGCTTAGACTGCAAGCATTTAGGTAAAAACTATTTCATTGGGGGTTTTAGGTGATGGTATAATAAGACAAACAAAATACATCTTGTGGCCAAATTTAAAGTTTTCTTCAAATTCCTTGATTTCACTCCATTTTTGACAGAGGTGAATGAAGAGCACTATAAAAATTGGCAGTTTTTTCTACATTTGTTTTTAATGCTGCTTCTCAGCATAAGACTCCTCTGCTGAGCAGTGGCTTTTGTTGCTTCATTTGGGCCATTGTGTATTAGTTAGATATCTAGCTTTGGCTTTCTGCACTGTGTCACTTTGCAGTGAAAGTGTATGAATATTTCATTGTTACATTTTAATTGGAAAGCTGACTCTTGTCGATAAACACCACAGATTTAAAGCATTGAATATATTTAAAAGGCTGATGACAAAAATCTATATATTTAAGTCCTTGAAATGATCTTACATTTAGCTCACCACTTGTGGTGTCATGGTGATATCAGTGGAACTGCTCAATGAACACTAAGCACATGTCAGTCCTACAAATAATTGTTTTTATTACTAATGTTTCAGCAATGATATCACTATTGTAGAAATGGGAAAATATGGCAACAGAGCTACCAAAAAAAACCAGCAGGAGATCTGTTTTTCACTCCAATTTCTGTCCAATTTCATAATTTTTTTCCATCTCTTCCCCATTATCTCTTCTAGTGTATTGCCTCAGTAAAGTACATGAGCACTAATTTATAGGAGGCAAGTGCTGGCATGATGATAATAAGCCTCCTCTTATATTTAACTTTTAATTTGACAAAAGTGTTATTTAATGACTTCAACACTGAAACATGAGCAATTACCAGGACAAGACTCTCATTTGAGGTACAGCAAACTATAAACAAAAATGGTTATGCTACTGGAGGCCTTAGTTATACTTAAATGAAAAAAAACCAGAGTTACACAGCCAGTTAATCATAGAAATATAATCAATGCATCTATTATTTTAAACCTTTACTTATGTTAAAATACCTTTTTTTTTTAATTTATTAATAGTTAGGTCTTCTTTCTCCTACAAAATTGAAGAATTAGACTGGTCCACTCTTAGGCTGCTTTTCCTATTTCTTTCATGCTCAAAATAATTTCCTGCCATATTATGTTCATTTAAATGAGGAATGTAATGAGACAGTGATACTTCCCTTTGATATTTTTAATTATCTGCTTTGAAAGTAATTAATCAGGGGGAGAGGAATGTGGAAATCTTTTTCCTATGAGACAGCAACCAGGTAGTTTCTGTTCTGCTTGCTGGAGTAAACTGGCTGCATGCTGAATTATCACCTATGTGTCCTGGGTGTGATGCCCAGAGCTGCAAAACCATTCATTAACACCCAAGAAAATCTCAGGTAGAGAAACAAGTCTCCACTAGCAGTGAATAAATGTGATTTTATGTGAGGACAAAACATTGCTGTTCCTTCATCATTAACTACCACATTGCATGCCCGGGAAGGTGCAAAGATGAAGCTCAAGGTCAAGGTCACAGGGAATCCTTTTCTTTTTGGGCAGACACAGTGCTCAGGCTGCTGGTCCCAGCCACTGAACCAGGATGTCACCCTTCTCCTGGGGGTCAGGGGGATGCAGGTTCTCAGTGGCTCTGTCTTCACAGGTGGGGAGAGCTGTGCTTGGTTTACAGCCAGTGCTCCTTGCGCAGTCTCCATTTGGAGCTCAGCATCCCAGCAAAAAATAGGTGCTGAGTTGGTGAGGCTTTGCCCCTGCTCTGGAACTTGTCAGGAGCAAGAGAGAAGACTATAAGAAATAGAAATAGTAGAAGGGGAGTTGCCTGGATTGGTGGAAACACAATGGCACTGCATGGGAGTGACTGATGGGAAGAAAATGAGACCAGAAAATGATGAAAGCACTCACCTTGCTTCCATTCCCTGTATTGAATTCTTGGAAAGAGGACTGTAGTTTATTCTTTGGTGTTAGGAGGTCTTATTTAATATTTAAACTCCAGAGGCACAGGGCCAAACTCTGTCCACATTAACTCACAGGGTTGGCAGAGCAAGAATCCAAAGGACTCTTTCATGTGGGAAATGTCTTCATGTGGATTGACTTTCACTCCTGTTTTGTTGGCAATTTCATCTACCATTATATTGCTCAGCCTTACTGAGCAACCTGACACGGGTGAATGTCTGAGCAGAAGAAACTTTTTGTGGACAGAAGTCATCATCCTCATCCTGGGAACAACACTCTCAAACTTCATGTGGAAAACGATGGCCATGATGCTGATTGTTGTATTCTGTAGAGTGTCACAACAGACACTCTACGGAAATCCCAGCTCAGGGTATTGTAGCAGTCAAAAAGCACACATAATACTAGGAAAACAGAGAGAAATAGAGAAAATTTTTCTTTCCAAAATATGAATCCAAGGTTTAGCCATGTGTTGAGATTGTTTTTCAATTCAAGTTCTTTTGTCTCATAGGAGCACTGGAGCAATATCATCAAAGGAATTAAACAGCTTCCTCATGAGAAATACTTGACTATCCTGGGGCTTTTTGCTCTGGAAAAGAGACATTGAAAGGGAAATATGTAACTGTCTATGGGAAGAGTTAGAAAGGAAAAGGGACTTGCTGCCTCCACCACAGCAAAAGTGAGAGGCATCGAATGGCACTAATGGCAGTCACACTCAAAATGAGCAAAAGGTTTCATATACCACACAATGGAGTCCTGGCATTCCTTGTTGAAGGATGGTCATGTGGCTTCAAGGAGAAAATTGGAAGGTGTTTGGAAAAGAAACCTACTGAGGCTTAATAAATATGCAGAAATGTAATTTATCTTAGGTCAGGAAGTCATTGACCTTAAAATTTGAGTAGTAGAGTAGAGGGGGAGGAATCACATATATTTTTATTCCTTTATTCCTTTTATTCCTTTTATTCCTTTTTATTATTTGTATTTGTTCTTCCCCAGGCTTCTACTTTTGGTCAATGTTTGAGCACAGATACTGTGCTAGGTTGAATTTTGCCCTGACCTAGTTAAGTCTGCTCTTATATTTTAACCTTTCTTATAGATGACAAATTACTATAATCCCATAATACTTTTAGCAACACATTCTGCAATTTTAGGTGAAGAGCTGCTGCCTCTCTGGCTGTGGGATTCTGCACATCAGGCATGGCTACTCCTAAAGCAATAAAAGGAAGGCTAAGGCCAGGATACAAGATGAAAGAAGACTGAGTCCCATGACTGGGATGTCAGCCTGACCTTTATATCTGGATATAGCCTGGCTGGCTTTTGAGGCTTTTAAAAGAGGGAAAAGAAATTCATCTGAAGACTTGAGCTTCCCATAGTCTTTCCTGCAACCAGCCCATCTCCTCACAGACATACATACAGTGAGTTTTAAGTAGTGACTCAAATATAAACAAACGGACATCTTAAATGGTGACATAAAAATGGAAACAAATTTCTGGGCATGAGAACTCTGAATAGAATCTGTGCTCATGTAGCCTCAGAGAGATGCTGCCACAACCTAGGAGGCTTTCATAGATTCATAGAATTATAGAATGGTTTGGGTTGGAAAAGATCCTAAAGATTACCTAGTTCCAGCCCCCTGGCCATGGGCAGGGTCACCTTCCACTACACCAGGCTGCTCAAAGCCCTGTCCAGCCTGGCTTGAACATTGCCTGTTATGAGGCATCCACAAGAGCTCTGGACAACCTGTCCCTGAGTGTCACCATGCCCACAGTAAAGAATTTCTTTCTTACATCTAATCTAAACCTGTCCTCAGCAGTCTGAAGCGAGTACACCTTGTCCTCCTTCTGTAGGTCTCTTGTAGCCCCCTTTAGGTACTGAAGGTGCTAAAAGGTTACCTCAGGGCCTTCTCTTTTCCACAGAAAAATCCCAGCTCTCTGCCTATCTTCATAGCAGAGGAGCTCTAGTCTCTGATCATCTCCAGTGTGGTAGACCCCACAGGCTCTCTGACTAATCTGTGCTTCACATCCTCATGTTATGAGCCCCAGAATTGGACACAATAGTCCATTTGGAGTGTCACAAGAGTGGAGTAGAGGGACAGAATCACCTCACTCTACCTGCTGGTCACACTTTTTATGTAACTGATTTGCAGAAGAAAACAATCTCCACAAGTTTTGTGGAAGTTTCAAAGCCGGTATGTTTATTATAGCGCTGGACACATGTGGGGATGCTCCCCTCAAAAGACATGTGCACCTCTGGGAACTTCAGATCCTTTTTATCTCCCTCTCAAATACATCTGCATGCAATTTCACAATAGGTTCATACATATTCATTCTCATGTTTTCGCGTGACATTTGCCGCTAATTCTTCTTTATCAGAAAGAATTCCTGGGTCAGTTTGCCCTCTCTCATAACAGTCTCTCTGTCTGTCCCCCCTTATCTCTGTCCTTTGGCTGCAGCAATTTCTCCAAGCATAGACTTTTTACAAGAACAGGCAGCAAGACTAAACAGCTGTGTTTTCAAGCTACTGATTTAACTCAAAGATGTGCATTTCACCTCAATCAAAATGGATTTCTACTCTGGAAAATTTCCACTCTGTCTCATAACCCAGGATAGAATTGGCTTTCTGGGCTATAAGTGTGCATTGCCAGATCATGCTGAGCTTCTTATCCACCAACAACCCCAAGCCCTTCTCTTCAGGGCAGCTCTGAACACATTTTCCACCCAGCCTGTCATTATGCATGAGATTGCCTCAACCCATGTGCAAGAGTTTGCACTCGCTCTTGTTGAATTTCATGAGGTTTGCACAGACCCACCTCCCAAACCTGTCAGGGTCCATCCTCAGATCTGTGTATGAGTGTAACCTCACTCAGGGTTATTTCCAGGTGGTCTTGTACATAAGCACTAGGTCAATTACCTGTGCCGCCCCTTTCTTTACGTGCAAGGAAGGAGGGATGAATTCACCTCTCTCAAAATAGCTTTTTCCATTCTCTGGAGCTTTTGACATTCCTCACAAGCCAGCTAAAGTGGACTGTGGGAAACAGCTATGCTGCTGAGACTTTTTACCATATTAAAGGACTAAAAGATTCATCATTAGGCATGTTCTGTCATTTTCACATTGTGAATTTTGAGATAAAGCGTTGGTATGCAAGACTGAGGACTCTGAGACTTCATCTTTCCCTGGGCATTAATTCTCCACACACTTTCTAAAGCTTGTTGTATCAGGCAGTGGGATCTGACCCTAGCCATGGCTAAATGCCTGCTCATGATGAGCAGAGACAGAAGCAAAAAGAAGTGAGCTTTTCCAGAGCTTGCTCCTTCTGCATCCAAATCCCAGGGCACTGCTGCTATTATTTCTAAGTGGTCAAATTTTAATCTTGCTTTCCATAGCTCTCAATTGAAAATATATTTGAAAACTGCATTATGACTACCTTAATTCAGCCCTGCAATTTGACTTTTGCTATTTCCTTTTACTCCTCAATTAATGCTTTTAACTAATTTTGGTTAATTTATGGATCTCTCACAACACTACTTCCTGTAGGATTATTTACTTTTATTTATTCATTTATTCATTTATTTAAGGCATAACTAGGAAAATTATCTAGTTATGGATAAATGCAGATTTTTTTTCTTTCAGGTCCCTCACATCTCAGCCTGTGATTTCTTGACAGCAATCTCAAATTTAACTGGATGGATGCTCACTTGAGAGAAATCTGAAAGCACTGGTAAGTTTGGGGACTCAGTGAGTAGCAATGCTCCCATTGAATTAGCACCAAACCACTGTTTCCAGGCAGTGTTGAAAGTGTCATGCTGCTAAAGGTTTTTAAAAGAGTCAGATCTTATTTTCTTTTTTTTTTTTTTCTTAAGTGGAGCTCGTTTATTTGCACTATGTAGATAGGAAAGATGCACAGGTGCTGAACAGAATGAATTTATTGGGATGTTCTCTATTAGTACTAACACAGTAGCAGTCATAAATGCTTATAGAATTTGATCATATTCTTAAACAATATGAAGAATCACTGCAACATTGTGAAAGGTCAGAATTAATCTTGCACCCTTTATCTTCACTCAGTTTATATGTGAGCTCAACACAGTATCATCTTTCCCCACCTTCAGCTGAAATTGCCACAGAAAGCTTTAACTAGGTGGTCTGGAAAAATGTTCAGAGATGATCCATTTATACACATCTGGAAAACTGGTTGGAAAGAAATGAGGGATGTCAAAATCCTGTGCTGCCCCCATTATTGTTAGTGTGGTAAAGTGTGTACATCAGCGCTGTATGGTTTGCCAGCAATCCAGGGAGCACTTCTTGGGTGTTGAGAAATCTAATATTTATATGGGCTCACAGTGCTACAATCAAGATATACCAGCCAGGTGTTAGCTAGGGCTGCAGCCAGGTCCAGAGCATACCCTGATGGGTGTGGAGGTGTCTTCAGCTAAGGAAAGGGATTCCAACTCACTTGTGTTGTGATTGATTTGACCCTCAGTGGGATGAAAATCCAATGTGCGAGCTCTTTTTGAGAGGGACAAACAGAAACCTTCTAGGCAGAGAGAGTGTATGTGTCTTGCTGGTGCCTGATTTTGTCTCTGTGTAGGACCTAAGCTGATTTAGGGCTCTCAGCAGGTTGGAGGAGTCACCTCTGTTAATAGTTGGTCATCTCAGTTCTGTGGCTTCTCCAAGCTCGCTCATAAGGACTTCACCTAAAGAGAGGTTTCTTTTGCACAGTAGGTAGTTCTGCTGCTCCGAGATGAAGTCCCTAAGCCATGTCCTTGCTGAACTTGTAAGACTCATTCACTGCTTTCCCACTTTTCTACTTCCCTCTGTTCTCTACTGCTCATATTTGTCTTGTCTTGAAGTACTCTTACTGACAGCAGGCTGCACTGGGAAAACTGCCCAGTTTTGTGGTGAGAACTGAAACCTGGAATAGAATGGCACAGGTACTAATCTAGCTCTGGCAAAACCTTGTTCTTGCGTGAATCATTAGATGTCATTGTGCTATTTTTTTCCTTCCAAGTGTTAAGAGACAATGACAATTTCCTGACATAACAATTAGAGGCATTGTGAGGCTTATTACACCAAATATTTTTAAAGTGCTCTGAGATTGGTAACTGGAAAAAATATCTTAAAGAGTCAATTAGTGGCACCAATTTTGCTGTTTATTATTAGTATTGGTTAATAATCAACACCCATATAAATTCATTGAGATATGTCAGCATCATTTACCAGCATTAAAGAACATTAGGCATGTAATGCAGAGAGGTATCACTCACAGTAAAAAATGTCCTTTGAAAGTAATGACCATATTATTCATGGAGGCAAGCTACTGTTTACCCCAAAAAGGATATTATCCTGTGTGTATGAAACTCTCACAAGGAATTACCAGATTCTGTACAAAGGTTAACAGCAGGCTCAACTAAGAATCTTTAATGCAAGGGGATTAAACTATTCACACAAATTTATTATCACAGCCCATAGCATGATTTGGGTGGACCACTATTAACTACCATCTCTCTGTATTTTTTTTTCCCATAAAATTTATATGATAACAATACTGGCCATACATTTTCAAAACAAATGCTTTTGGGTAAAGAACTGAGGTTAATGATATCAATATTTTATTCAATCTGTTATACCCAATTATTTATTTATGGAATGCAGAGAGGAAAAAAAATCATGCAGAAGGAAAAATATTATAAATCTGATATTTTCTGAGGATTTAAATTTAGCCTTTCCCCTTAAAAGTAACTTTCAGGTTTATATTTTTCTTATTTTTACTTAAATGTCTTTATAAATGCTTGAGGTTTGAACAAATATTTCATTTGATGCCAATAAACTTTTCAAAATTATATAGTAGAATTGATAGCAGGTCAAGCTGCAGGATGCACAGCTTTATAATAAAAGAGATTATATTTTAGGTTGTAGAGATTGAAAAGCTTTTCCTGTTACAACTGCAGAATGGTGCATTTGTAATTTTCTGAAGAATTGTACTGATGAAAAGTTTGTTTCCAGCAAGACCCATCCTGCCCTCTCAGAAGCCTCCACAGGAGTCTCCATTAAACACAGAAGAGATAGTATAAAACCATACTGTATTCTTTTTTTTTTTTTCCACACAGGGATGATGTTAGATGCCTGTAAAAATGTGCTATTGAGTCCCACTTAGTAAGGAGTATTATTTTCCTATTTATTGCCTAGCTAGATGGTTAGAGAGCCTTCTGCTACTGGGAGGGCTAGGACTGAACATCCATAGACAGAAAACTAGTCCTTCAAAGGGAAGTCTCTGTGCACAACTCAATCATAAGATTTGCAAATCATTCAAATACTTGGTTAAACCTCATCTCTGACACTATAAATAATCCAAATACTTTGAACTGATGGACTAAAAAGGGATGAATTTCACCCAGAGTGAATGAGGAAATCAGGATCAGCAGAAGTCATGTACAATGACAATACCAAAGTGATCTTTTCCTTTTCCAGTGCATTCCTGGGTGCACCTATCCTTGCTTCATCTTTATATGGTATTAGCTCTTTCAAAATAAAGAGGTGGAACAAACTCTTGACTTCTCTTACTGGCTCTGTAAGTGTCCTTTGGGGTTTAGATCATCATGATTAATATATTGATTACCATTTTTAATCTTTCATGAAAAACAATTACAAATCCCTTTGCTATCCTTGTTAAATGAGACATGCACAAGCATCCCTTTGAAGCAAGGTTTGCAATAATTGATTTTTTTATTAAATGCTGGATAGTCTGGGGAATGACCCCACTAAAATAAATATACTTTAAAGATTGTATCTACCTTAATTTGTACAATGATAGGAAGTGCGAATCTTCCTCCCAGTCCTGCACAAGAGTGACAGGTTGAATTTAGTAACCTTAGCTTGTCATAGCTTTGAAGGCAAAGGATGCTTTCCACAGGGCAGCCTTCAACATCTGTGCAAACATCAACAAAGAGTTCACCACAATTATTGTCGCTACAATGATTATCAAGAAAGGATAATTAATATGACAGCTTTTCAAAGTGCTGCCCAATTTCCATAGGTGATATGAGCACAGATAGTAGAAGCGTCTGTGGATAAATGGTCTCTGTTCAACACTAAGAATTAATGGAGTAGGTGCATTTTTGCTCTTTGCTGAGGTTACAAAGCAGAGTGGTGATTTTGTTTTATACCACAATGCAGCAAATTTGTCATTTGTGTCTGAATACAAAAAAAAAGAAGGCCAGAGCCCTGTCTGGTGCAAACACAAGAGTTCTAATCCCTGATCTGTGGTCCAGGATAGAGAAGCTGCATTTCATTAGTTAATGAAAGGAGGGTCTTAACTCCTGAGTTTATTATGTTGGTTTGGTTGTCTTTGGTTTTGGTTTGTTTTTGTTTTGGTTTTTTTTTTTTCTACAGGTATCCATTAGTGATATGGATATATCTGCTCCCAGGCACAATCTGCTCCAAGGTCTCAGTCTAACCTGTGGCTATTTCAGACTGTAGACCAAAGTCATGTCTCAGCAGAGATTTTCGATGATTATGGATTCCAATAGCAAACAACTGGCTTGAACTCTTTGACTTTATTTAAATACATTTTGGTAAAATATCTAAACACAAGGTGTCTCAGTGGACTGGGTGAGTACAAGAATAATGTTAGACAAGTGAAAAATAAAAGGGCTTGCTTTTCTTCTTGCAAATTATTTTTCAAAAACAGCAACAAATTAAAAGGAGTTGTTATTTCTTCTTTCATATTTGTTTTTCTAAGGTGCTTTTTCTTCTTTCAAATTGCAATTTTTAACCCTCTGACTTGTTGTCATAGAGATGCGTGCCATTCCTCTGGTAGAGAAACTCAGATCAATGAATTTGACCTTGTCAGCAGCCTCTGGTAGGCTGGTACTCCATCAAACAGGAGATTCAGCCATGAACTAAATGAATGGATTGGGAGAAGCCGGGGTGACCTACCCAGCTTTGTAGTAGTGCAAAAATGCAGGAAAAAATACAGCCTACAACCCATATTGTGAAATAGAATATGAAGTCATCAGAGAGGGCTGGTTTCAGTACTGCCCTTAAACCTTTTACCACCATCACCACCTCTGCCAAAGTTGCTTTTTTTTACCTCAGCGAAAACATTTTTTCTCACTCTAATAATGGCAATAGAAAGAGAAAAATGACAAGAATAACAAATGAATGCAAAAAAATTTGAAGGCCAAACCCAGTTATGGAAAAACAGTGCTATTTCAATCACATAACTGTATAGGGTTTCACAAAATATCAGCCTTCTTCAATCAGTGGAAACTCCAGAAGGAAATGTTTGGAATGACTCCTTCAGCTGTGTATGTCTGGGTGTGATGAAAAAAAAGGAGGAAAAACAATCCAATAAAACATTTATTTTTCAGGAAAGCTTATTTTCCTCTTCTTAGAAAAAGAGTTCCAGTCTCTGTCAGCTCTCATAGAAAATAGGTGTCAGCAGAGCTGTGTTCCTCATCCAGCAGCCATCACTGGCACCCCCACAAGCACCTGCAGCGCCTTCACCCACAGCAGCACCATCTCTCTCATCTTCCTTCAAAGGGCCCAGAGGCAGGCGCACACCTGATTCCAGGCTCCATCATGCAACAAAGAAGCACAGTGTTATGGATGGAAATGCAATCTTTTTCTGAAATAAATTAGCTCATTCTTACTGTTGGTTCTTAGGAGGTTCAAAAGAATTTCAGGGTGATGTCAGTCACTTTCTCAACTCCATTTGTTCTCTTCGCCTGACTGCCTAAATTTCCTGCTATCTACATCTCAATTTTATCCCCAAATTTACCCCCATCTCAATTTATCCCCAAAAAGTTTCTAATGTGCTGTCAGTTAGTTCTCAGCTTCACCTAAGAAATGCAGTTTTTTTATTATTTTTGTTTTATGAGACAGAACACAGCTTATAACAAACAACAAACCTCACTGTTTTTTCTTTTTTTTTTTTTTTTTCTTCAGTAGGCTTCTTTCTCTCTAAATGAATTCACTGACAGTGCAATGAGCCACAATGCCACCCCGGCAGGGAAAGTGTCCTCTGCAGCTGCATCACCAACAGCAGGACTTTCTTCCTGGAATCTCCCCCTCTTCTGCACAGTGAAATCTAGAGAGCTGAGAGCTTCCAAAGCATCCTGAGCTGAATGACAAGTATTACTAACAAACCCTCTTACCCCTCCGCAAAACATAGCTGCTGTGATTGCAGAGGGGCCTGGGAGGGAGCTAACTAAGAAAAAAATTCTGACAATGACAAAACTTCCGTCCTTTTTGTCAATTCACTTCCCTTGGTTTTCTGTTGTTCTCTGTTTTCTTTGCAATCACTATCAAAGTCATTTTGATATAAAATTTCTGTGTATCTAGCTTCTTGTGGATTTCATAGAGATGCTTGTGGCTCTATTACCCAAACAGCTTTGAGAACCTCATCCTGTGGACCACTAGTATGTCAGAAACTTGACATCCTTGTGAGAAACATGCAAATAATTTTAGATTTCCCCCCAAAATGGCAGTGAGTGGGAGTGAGGAGTGTCTAAAAACAACAGGCTGGTTTTTAAATTATTGAAATTCTATCATTGCAAATGACAGATCTTCCGCTCACAGTATTTGGTGGCCTATGGCTTTTTCTCCTAAATAAAGTCCCATATAAAGTCCTTTTACTCCTAAATTAAAAAAAAAATAAATCCCAAACACAGATACTGACTGGGTGGAGACTGGACTGTGAGCAGCCCTGGGGAGAAGGACCTGGGGGTGTTGGTTTTTGAGAAGCTCAACATGACCTGGCCATGCACACTTGCAGCCCAGACAGCCTAACAGTATCCTAGACTGAATCAAAAGAAGGGGGACAAGAAGCTGAAAGAGGGGATTCTCCCCCTTTACTCTGCTCCTGTGAGATCCCATTCATGTTCTGTACCCCACTCTGGAGCCCCCACCATAAGAAGGACATGGACCTGTTGGAGTGAGTGCAGAGGAGGGCCATGAAGATCCACAAAGGACTGGAACACCTCTCCTATGAAGACAGGCTGAGAAAGCTGTGGCTGTTCAACATGAAGGAGATGTTTTTAGAAAGACCTTGTAGCACCTTCCAGTACCTAAAAGGAGCTACAAGTGAGCTGGAGAGGGACTTTTTACAAAGGCACATGGTGATAGAACAAGGGAGAAGGGTTTTTAACTGAAATAGAGGAGATTTGGATTGCATAGAAGGAAAGAATTCTTCAGCGTGACAGTGGAGAAGTCCTAGAACAGGTTACCCAGAGGAGCTGTGGATGCCCCATCCCTGGAAGAATTCAAGACCAGGTTGGATGAGGCTTTAAGAAATCTTGTCTAGCAGAAGTTGTCCCTGCCTGTGCCACAGGGTTGGAACTAGATAATCTCTAGGGTCCCCTTCTACCCAAACCATTCAATGATTCCAAGAGATGAATGTTCTTCAAGTAAAAAAAAGAAAAGTAAAGATAGATTCATTCTATGGAGGCTGCACAGGACACAGAAGTCAGATTCCTTTACTGGATATTCCTTCAGCTAGTACTGGTGCAAGAGCTACAGCTGCAGGTAAGCAAGGGAATTATGCACAGTTCAGACTCCAGATCTTACTATTCTGTGTGCCAAGGGTCATCATCTGTATGATGGTCCTCATCACACAGACTGGAATAACTGGGGATCTTGTTAAAAGAAAATCCCTTACGTCTATCTATCTTGCCCTTACTGAGGCTAGCAATAAGTTACAACCATTAATTTTTAATATCTCAATCAGTGACGCAGTGCTGTGATGCCCATGCTTTGCAACTATCTCATCCATCTTCTCCTTTGGAATGTCTCTGTCTCAAAAAAACTTCATGCCTTTCCAAGGACCAGCACAACAAGTGACAGGATGCATTGACAGAGATGAAAAGGGGGAATGACTGTGCTTGGCTGTCTGGGTCTAGTGTTTCGGGTCAAAGGTTTCCCAGATACTGGAGACATGATGAAAATGACAAAATGCCCAAGAAATGTTGGTGTTACAGCTGACACTCCACATCCTGCCTGCTGCCACACAAAGGCACACTGTCATTAGAGATATGAACTCAGGAGCAAAAGCTGGGATAAGGCATTTAGAATCTCCTGCCTTTTGTCAGTTTGCATCAAATCTTTTGTTTCACTGCCCATATTTAAATGAAATGGAAATTTATCTATTTTTTGCACTGAATTTCTTGCTGGTTCTTAAAGCAAAATCAAATCATTCAGGAAGGTTATGAAACATGCAATGTTTTCCCAGGAGATAGCCTATTCTCTCTAGGAATATCTTGTTTTCGCTCCTGCAAATGCATATTTTAGATCCACTTGTACATGTATTTATGCATTTTTAAAAGGTTTCTTTTTGGTCTATTAAATACATTTTCTGGGTCAGGCTCTATCTTTGTAGACCAACTCTGCAGCAATCAAGTTGGATCTCAAGTAACATTTCATTCCTATATCTGTGTTTCCTAGCAATCTGTGGTATCAAACATTCAGCTTTGAGATGTCACAGCAGGATTGAGTCAACATTTGTTTAAAGCCACTGGAAGCAGTTCTGACAATTAGTAGAAACAGCAAAAGAAATTTCGTCAGGCACACACTTCCAGCAAGCGGGAAGCATACAGTATATTTGTCATGCAAGCCTGGTGAACTTTAAATCATTTCCCACTGTGAAAGCTCTGTCTTCTTTAGTTAAATTAGAGAGAATCAGCTTGACACTTTGATTAATCTGAACATGAAGGGGCTTTAAAATAATTAGCAACTCTGCACCTCACTCCACCTCTTGCATTTGAGGGCCTCAGAGAACTTCAGGAACAGTCACTCATGTCTGGTAGTGATGCTGGTACCAGTTTATTCTCATTTAGGTGGTAGGATTGGTGAGGCACAAAGGATGTGCTGTGACCAAGGTTGCAAGAGGCTAGGAGAGATTCTCAGGGACCCAGGGATATGTTACTAATTGGTTATTGCTCTTTAGACCCATTGCAAATTAATCCTTTTTTTTTTTCCCAATATAGTTTTTAAACAAGACTATTTACTTTAGGGACCAGAACATTTTTCCTTCTATCATTATTTGTCCAGATAATGTCAGAGAACTTTTCACCCGCTTCCCTTATTCTGTTGAATGACAATAAGTCATTTGGCTTTCCTTAAAAATTGCCTGTTGTTATCTCTGAAAAATTAAAGTTCATCACACCATCAGGATTCCATTTTTGCTTTTCTCCTTCATAAAGACATGCTAGAATTTATTTAAAATTACTGTTTCAGCATTCCTTGGTAATGGCAAGGGGCTCATATATTGTTGCCCTCACAAACAGAGCTGGGAAGGGGAATGCTGATATTGCACTGCCAAAATTCTCCTTCTTTGCAGCACTTTACAAATCTGTGGTGCCTTTTGTACTTTCTTCCATGATACTTTCCTAGCATGGGATGCAGATGTTGTATTTACATAGTACCTGAGCAAGAGCTTTAGCTGCCCTTAGAAAGGAGCAGGCAGAGGAAAAGGCAGAGGAGGGGCAGAGCTGATGGATCATGGCTCTTTCTGTGAGGAAAGCAGAGCTGATTTTGTCCCTCCATGCTGCACTGAGGACACAACTCCCACTATCCTCACATAGCTTCTAGCCCAGCACACAGCAGACACTCCTTCCCTCTGTTTACTGTGGTAGCACTTCCAGGCAGGTGAGGGAAAGACAGAGGGATCCACAGCAGAGGCACCTCTGCACGGCCAGCTGCTAACCCTGATGAGCAAGAGGGTTAGTGCAGAGACTGTTGGAAAGCCAGACCTCCAAGAGATTTGAGGAAACTGTGAAGGCACAGATGATGGCCTTAATGCTCTGATGTCTGGCTCATAGTTGGGTTTTTTGCTTTGTATTTTACCCTGGGATCCCTGAAGTACCTGCTGGCAGCCATTTCCTCCTCTGTGCCTGACAGAGAAGACATGCTGCTCTATTGTGCCTTGGCTTTCATTTGTTCTTGGGTTTTTTGCTCTCCAAATCAAAAGTAAAAGCCTGTCTTATTCTTAAATAATCACCTTATACTTTCCTTATTGAATATCTTACTACAGACAGAAGAAATTTTTCAGGAATTGCTTAAAAGCATCCTGGCAGTGAAATACAGCTTTGTTTTGCTCTTCGTTCCTCAGACAAAGTGTTTGCAGTTATGTGTGTTAGAGTTACAGATATAAATAAATATACAGACCATCCTGTAAAATTAAGACAGGGATTTGAAGCCTCATACTACTCGCAGGTATCAGAATCCCTCATGATAATATCTGAGGAAGAAAAAACATGTAGACAGAAAGGGAAAAAGTCATGGTTACAATATAGTTTATCATCCTACATCTGCAAGTGATTCTACTGAATTCCAGCAGTAGTACTATTCAATAAGATGGAGGGTAGGGAAATATGCCTTGAAAGAGTGGCAGAAGGGTGCAGACACATAAGACACAGAGTAGTCTGGAGCTGACCAATGGGTAGAAGCTGTGAAATGGATCCCCAGAAAGAAAAAACTTTGTTGGATGGTCTGTCACAACAAGTGATTTTAGTCTAAAGACTCTCTTGCTGTCCTTGTAAACAAGAGGTTGGTATAGGTGGTCAGAGCTTTCATTTTCAGAAATATCTCCTGTCTGTTGTGCCAGGAAAAAGACAACCTGGTCACATAGTGACTAATTGTAATAATTTTCTGAAGAAGTTAATTTAACTTGTGAAAGTGTTTTGATAGCCTTGGCATCATGTCTGCTCTGCCTGGGGAAGAGACACAGTGATAACACAAGAGTGTAGTAGATAGCTCACCAATATCTGTGTGAATTCCAGATCAGAAGGGAATAGGACTCAGGAGAATACTCACCAAACCTGAAGGCTGTATCTCCTGAGACAGATCCTCTGCCTCTTTACAGTATCAGAAGGATGTTGCATCCTGACATACAGGTGCAGGGACAATGATGTTTGCACTCCTTGCTCCAGCTCACCATTTCATCAGGTTGAACCAGCCCACAGTAATCCTGCCCAAAGTACCACCTTCTCCCATCTCCTCCTGCCTTGGTAGTGGACTCAGAAAAAATATTTTGTGAGGTTTCATCCTTCCCGTCATCTGCAGGATAATGTGAATAACCTGGCATGCCCATGGAGCTCAGCAGGGCTGCACATATGGATGCTCACAGGAAGGTGGTGTGGGAGACACCAATGCAGTGTTGTCCTGCAGTATCCAATGTGCACCCATTTCATTGTTTCTCTTTAAGAAGAAGAAATGTACTCTCCCTGATTTTCCATCCATTCAACTCATCAGCATGTGCACAAGAAATAAACCCAGAAATGCCGTGCTCTTGGGCAGGTTTGAGTCATGTTGCTCGTGCTTGTCCAGCCATCCCTCAGGAGGAGGTTTTGTCATGTGGGAATGACAGCTGCCAAGTTGCCAGTGTCACTGGGTTTACATGTTCAATGATGACCTACCTTCACCAACAAGGTGGCTGACACCTTAGCCCGAGAGGTCCCAGAACCAGGGACAGATTCCAAAGCTCTGTAACTTCTCTCAGGACAGTGCTGCTGGTGCTGCAGTGCTCACCAGCATCTGCATACCCAGGATCACTATAAGTAAGTGGACAGAGTGGCCAAGACTTCGTTTACTTTTTCCAATAAAGTACTCCAAATACTACTGTACTCCCTGCAGTCATTTAATTCCTTCTAAGGCAAATAACCTTAGTGCTCATCTCCCCTCATTGCTGAACAGTACCCAGAACTGTTACAAGTGCCTGAAAGGCATTTCTCCATCTAAGTAATTCAATACAGATCTTGTTTAAGTGGGTGTCTAGATGGCTCACAGAAAGGGAGTCCTATGTTTGCCATCTGTAGGACATTTCATGCTTTTTCAAAACCTGCGTCTATGGATTTCTTCTGAAATCACTGCCATGGGCCAAAATGAGAGGGTGCTATTGGTTCGCTCAGGAACAAGAGTACAAATGCTGCTCTGTTCTTTATCTCCCTTGCTGTCTGGATTTCAAACTTATATGAAAAGAAGTGGGGGTTTGCAGGGTTGTTTGCAGTGGGGCTGAGAGCCATGCTGACACAAGCTGTGGTCAGAGCTGACCCTCCCAGGTGGCAGCTCCGAGCACTGTCTGTGAACCATGGACACCATATGGTTTTTCTCACTCAGATGTTTTTTCCTAGAGTCATGCTCAAGTTCACCAGAGAAAGTCACTGCAGAGTTAGCTGATCTGTATCCACCTTTTAAGGTCTGCAAAGTAGGTGTCCATCTGCAAAGCCTTTCAATTATCAGTTTACGTATCAAGCTCAAGTGCCAGTCCATGCATAAAGCTTGCTGACTTATTTTTAGAGCAGTACATTGTCCAGATTCACTGCCTGGAAATCCCTGATAGACTTTTCATTTCTTTATGTCTTTCAGTCCTGTTCTTTTTTAGTCAATTTTTTGTCTTTTCTCCTACCTAGATCACGATATTCTGCAATTAATTGAGGCTACTTTCCCCATTATATTGGTTATTTTTGCAGCTTTTATCTGAGAAATCTGATAAATTTATCATTTACTTATTTTTTTAAATAAGTAAAAGATAAATTTTTGAGTTTTCTTGTTTCACCAAAACATAGGCAGCCTTCCAGTGGAAAGTCAAATATGATGACAGTGTTCAGTGGCACAAAAAGTAAGACATTACTGAAAGGAAAAAAGAAAACAAAATGGAACTTTCCATAGGAAATGCATGTCTCTTAAAACACGCTATACCACTGCTGTGCACTAACTAGACAAGAAAGAAGAGGGAGCCTAAGACCTTCCTTCAAATGAAAATAACTCCCTTTTGGTGACAAAATTACATTTTCTCCTAATCGTATGGTTTTGTTTTAAGCAGAAATAGAAGCAACAGTAAACATCTATCAAAAACAGCTTAATTAAAATGTTAAATACCCTTCCATAGAGAAATCTTCTTTCCCAGCAATGAAACCTCACTACAGAGTTAATTATTAAAAGTAATGTATTTGCTTCTCTTTGTCTGTATATAAGAGATTAACATATTAATGGGAACGTAATTATGTTATAAAACTCCTTTTTTATTTGCACTGGGTTTCAAGACGCAATGTTTCAATGCCATCTGATATTTTTCTTCCTTTGCAACCTCAAATGTGCAGGGCACATCTTTTAATGATGATGATTATCATGGTAAAATAGGAGTTTTTAATGTCACAAAGAGAAAATTTTCCTCTTCTTGCATTTTCTCTAAAGGTATTGCATTCATCTTTTTGAGCACTTAGTGTGTGTTTTCCTGTGATTCTTGCTCCGTAAACATTTGTTTGCTGGCAAACCAATTGAATAAGAGAATCTGAAGCTTTTCCTTTCTCATTGTAAGTGTAAAGCTTATTCCTCTCTTTACCAGAGGTTGTGCTCTGAGTTTTGTGGTCTCAGTTCACACTACCCAAAACATTTGTCCACAGCACTGAAACCACCCCACGCAGCACATGCCTTAGCACTCCTGTCACAGCCACAGAAGAGCCTGGCTCCTGTTGACAGAATGATTTGGTGCTTAATCATGGTAATACCCCTGCAACACAGTGAGGCTTAGTGTGCAGCTTTCCCTGCTGCTGCATCCCTCCCATGGGCAGTCAGGAGAGTCCTTGGGCTGCCCCCTGTGACCAGCACACGCTGGCCAGATGTCACCAGGACACTGTGCTGACAATGTGGTTCTGGTCTGTGGTCCCATGCAGAAAACAGAGATCACTGACCTGCAAAACAGTGGTTTTATCTCACCTCTGTGCAGGACCTGCTGCTGGGTGCTGCTTGCCAGATATAAGGAACTGCTGGCTTGCCTCAGGACAAGAAATCAATACAGAGAGGTGTTTTTAATATGTGCAGAAGAACTCGGCCTCAGCTGCTGCCGAGTTCTGGGCTCAGCTGGATCAGGAAACTGGACCTGTCTCTGTTTCCATGAGAGACAGTGGCCACATTTCCACATGTTGTGTAGGATCTCAGGGAATCTAGTGGAAGCCCTTGATCAGTCACTATGCCAGGCCTTTGGAAATGACAGCAAGAGAGCTGCTCATTTCATAGCCCACTGCTCCAGCTATCCCAAACAGCAGTTCTGCAGTTCTGACCACTTCCACAAGTTGTCCATGTCTCTGGATGGTCTTTGGTGGGAAGAGTTTTAATAGTCATGCTTCCAAAGCCATCTTGCTCATGTTTCATTGGATCCCGGGTGTCTGGGGGAAGAGAATAAAACACTGTTACAAAGAAAAATTTTTTATAGTTAAAATGACAGTAAATTTATCCATTAAAAATATCTCATTTTCAGCTAGCAATTGTTGGGCTGTGTGACAGCATCTCCACTCAGAAAAAAGGCAGACATGAAATTTCAAAAATAGTTATTAGGCTTTGGTGGTAATTTAAGAGCACAGGTGACTCTCTAGCATATGTCTGAATATTTTGGGGGAGAGGTTCCTTTTCCCTCTTAAAGAAATTCTAGGTCTATTCTCTTCTAACAAAGTCCTGGAGTCTTTCTCTTTCCCTTCATGTCCTAAACCATCTTTTCTCTCTAAGCCTTCCACTTTTTTTCTCTAGATCTGCAGCAATATGTTCTCCCATAAAGGTCTTGTCTCAGTTGTAGATCTTGCTTTTCTTGCCAGGCAAACCCATTAGGGTTCTGCTAAAACAGAAGGATTGAAAAAGAACAGTATATTCTTCTTTAGTGCAAGTATGAAATGGACTTTTTTCTGTGAAAGTGGATTTTCTTTTTGCTTACAATAAGAAAATTTTTACAACCTAAGTGTTTCAGGTAGGAAGGGTCAAATCCATTGGAGCTAAATGTAGGAAGCCATCACATCTATGCGCAACATTTCTCTCTTTCACCCATTCCACTTGTCCCTCCAGTCTGGGTTTGATCTACTTATCCCATTCATTCTGAAATTATTTCTCTGTAATCATTCAACACTTTCCAGAAATATAAGCAGTTATTTTCCTCCATGACCTTGCATTACTTCTGCATGCCTTCCGCTTCCCATTATCAGAGGGAGCGCTCTCTCATCTGTTTAAAACCCTTTCCTATGAAATATTATTTTGTTTTTCTCTCCTGGGAATCCCAGGGCAGTCCATTCATGTCCCTCCAGATGAATTCATCTCCAAGTGAAGAAAGAACACCTTGGGTAGACTCAGCTGCAGGAGGAGCCCAGGAGCCTGCACCGGTGTGGGTCTGCATGCCTGGCAGGGGACGTGGATCAGAACTAAGGCTACAGCCCTTGGCACAGCAACCTGAGCTTTCTGGGAAAACACATTTTCAACACAGATCTTCACAAGTTGTGGGAAATCCTGTCAAGGTGTCTAAAATTGGTTTTACACAGATTGAGAGCAGCAGATTAAATACCTAGAAGAAGGGGACCAGAGGATGAGCAAGTGCATAACACGTTGGTACACCACAGGGAACAAGCCATGGATTTGGGCAAAAGGCAAGCAGGAGGAAATCACAAGAAACATATGCACCCTCTCAGTCAAAATTTCATCTTGGCCAATAGGAAAAACAGTTCTCTTATTCAAGATAGCTTTGGAGCCAGTCCAAGCCCTCTGAAATGTGAGTATAGCAGGGCAAAGAAAAGATGGAAAATAGAAAATAGACTAGTGTGAAGGGACTGAAATGAAACAGGATGTGCAGTGCAAATGATTCCTTCTGGCCTTCCCCTATCCCACAGCAGAGAGAAGCCTTGGAGGCAATGACTGTTTCCACTTTCCCATAATACAGATCTTCTCTTGTAATTTTATCTTCAAGGAAAATGGTTGCTCTAATCACCCTGCTGAGTACCTTCATATCTCATTTTCCCCCCCTCAGAAGCAGGAGCACAGAAGCATTGCACCAGAACACTGATGGAGGAAGGCTGCAGCAGCACTCAGCCTTCCCCAGACAACCATTACTTCTCTTATTTGACCACTTTTTTTTGAGCATGAAAATGAGTGGACACATCTCCCACCCTGCAGGAATCCTGAATCTGGCCTTCTCTTTAGGTTATTTTAGGCCTTGCTTGCCCTGTGTGAGAAATTATTGAAATTATTGAAGGTATTATTACCTTGCTCCAGTGGAGGAGAAGTTCATGGTGGGAAAGAGATGCTGGGTAAGAGGAAGCCCCTGTAGTTTGCTTCATTTTCAGCACTCCATTGCCCAGGCTCTTTAGCATTAGAGGTGCCCAAAATAACCTCAGTCACTGGAGCCCAGTCTTTTCTTTTGGCTGACTTTGCCTGAGATCGGAATTCATTAAGTGTGGAGAGAGTACAGCTAGAAGGTCCTGGGGAGGATGGAGACAGTCATGCAACTCCAAACTAAATTCAAATATCAGGTGGCTTTAGCATCATGCAAAAGAAGTCCATTAAACCTGTCAATCAGAAACATATATTAATTTTTAGGGATAGAGGGAGCCATTGGCAATTCAGAAGAATCCTTGCCTTCAAAAATGAACTCTCTTCAGGAGAAATGACTGCTCTAAGATTCCCCTTGGGAGAAATAGATTCTCATTTCTGTCTCCTAAAAACAGTCATATTAATAGAACTTGTCATGGAATTGAGCATTCAAACTTCCCCACTGAATTATCACTTCTTTAATCCGCTTTATTAGTTTAATGGGGTTTTTTTATTAAAAACATTTTTAACTGTGTGTATACAGAGCCTTCACATAGTTGCATACATTTTTTCTGTGTATTTTTTAAAAGCTTCTTATTTTTGGGGAAGGTGTTCAATTTATTTGTACTTTTGACTGTAATAATTGTGGGGCACAAATGTGTTTTTTCTCTCATGGTGCCTCCTTTGAGTAGCTTGGCACTCTTTGCAGCTTCTTTCCAGGCACCAAAGACCTGCAGGTCCTTGAAGCCATGCCAAAGGAGAGCTGTCTCTAAGATCTTAAGGGTGTGCTCTCTGCAGAAAGACAATCAGAGATGCAGGGCTCACTGGGCATGTCTGCTGCCTTGCCTTTGATGAGGGGTTTGGAGAATGTGTGTCAGATGGTGTCCTTGGGGGCAATCACAACTCCTATCAAGGTCCTCTTTCCTTCTGTCTCCATCTCCAAAGGCCAAATCACCTTTCACCTTCCAAATGCCTTTCCACAGACTGTCCTGGGGAGCAGAGGGGGTGGCACCTGAGAAATTCCCCTTCTGCTCCAAAAGATTGGTTTCTCTTCCTTTTGGTGCTACAGTCAAAAACATCATTCTGCATGGGCAAAAGTTTCTCTGGCAGCAGCTGAAGCAATGACAAGAAATACTTGTGAGGCCCTACAGTGAACAATTAGTATTCCAAACATGAAATTAATTTATCCTGCAAATATAGGAACATTGTAATTTAGTTCACTTTTATTTTATTGTCAGATACAATTCATTTTCTACATGATTTTATGGTTGGATAGGATTCATTAGAAATTTTCCCCAAACTGCCTCTATTAAGTGAAAGAGTGGGGGCAAGATCCTTTCTGTTCTTTTCACTGCAAATGTTGTGCTGTCTTTTCTCCTGCAAATGAGCCTTAACTCTAATCTATCCACACACAATGCTTGGCTCTGTAGCCTTAGATTTTTTCCTAAAGTTTCATTTTAATTTTCACTGCTGAAGAAGATATTTCTCTAAAGATATTCAAATAAAGATTAAAAAAAAAAAAAACAAAAAGACTAGCCAAGGCTGCTCAACCTACAGGGTGAATAGACAGTCTTTCTTCTTTTATGTCACATTTTCAAAACTTGCCTTGATGTTAGTTTTATTCAATTCTGCACATTGTCCCTGTCTAAATATGGGACAATCATTGAACAGTAAATGAGTGGAGACTTCATTATATTGGAGAAGCTATATAAGCAAGAAAGTACCAACAGTCAGACACCACTCAAAGGCTCAGCCATGATTTTGCTCAGCCAAATTTGCTCCATATGGAGACAGACAGTAAGAGTGCATCATTCTTTTCTATGGAAAGCATAAAAAGTGCTGTGGAAGATACATTCCAGCCCACTGCTCAGGTGAGGTATCTCAGCAATGTGTCTTTGTCATCAATCCCTCTTCACCTACCATTCTCTGTCAGGACAAGGATCATCCCTTCAATTTGTATATTTGCTAATTCACTTTCATGCACTGTTGTAATTTTTTTCCTTTGTTTGCTTGCCAGCTTTAACTGTCAGAAAAGTCTTCTATTAATAATATATTAGTAATTTACTCTCCAATCTCTTGCCGGAAAAGGGAGAAAAGAAAACAATCCACACACACAAAATGCTGTGCCCAACAAATAAATAAATAAATGAAAAATGACTGCGTCAACCGTTTCTGAAAGTCAATGTGCCTTAAAGGCATTTGAAATTCTTTATTGCTCCTCTGCCTGAGCCAGGCAGTCTGAAGTGCAGCCCTGGCTGGGCTCTGTGCTCAGACAGAGGGTTTGAGGGGCAGGAGCAGGCAGGAGCCAGCCCAGCAGTGGGGACAGAGACCCTCACAGTGGGGACTGTGGGCTGTGGTGGGGCTGCTGCAGAGGTGTACACCCCTAGGGGTCTGCACTGGGCAGAGAGGGGACTGAGCTTCCCTGTTTAACATGGAAACATGACCCTGTGGTTAAAGCAAAATGAGCTTTGTGCTCCGTGATGCAAGTCCTCCATGACTTTCTCAAAGTCATGCCAGCCTGCAACCATAAATATTTATAGATGTCCCAGATGTATTCAGGAGACTTAATGAATTGCAGCCAGGGGTGGGAGTGGTGGTGAGGGATGCTGCAATCTGCCTACCTCTGGATTGTGCAGTGGGATTTCCTGATGACAAAGTGCTGCAGGAACATGGTATGACCATCTTGGCTCCCACTGCAGCTGCCCAGCTCACTTCAAAGTCAGTGTCAGGTAGATGTCAAAATACCTTGAGGGATCTGAGCTCAGTCTGACTCCTTTTTGAGTCCCATGTGATGGCGATTTGATCTGTGCAAGTGTCACAGCAGTCCTGACCTCTCTGGTACAGTCAGCCAAGGACAAGGCTAATGACATATAAACAGCAGCAGCAGCATCACCTGAGACTGGTAGGGAAGGTCTGTGAGCAGCCTACCAGCCCTGGACCTAATATTTGTGTTGGAATGTATTTTTAGCATTTAAGGAGGAAAAAAATTGAAGATGTCAAAAGTTTTAGGCGTAGATGTCTGACCACAAAATGCTTAGTTCACATTTTGTGTATGTGTGTCCCTGGCAAGAAACTTGAGTAATGCAGAATGCATGCTAAGCTTCTTTCCTTCACTGACTCATCCAACTTCAGTGTCTTTCTCCAAAGTAAATGTTTGCTTATTCACAATCAAACATATAGAAATAAGCTGTAGTTGGCAATGAGATGTTATTCTGCCTTACTTAGAGTCTTCCTATTTCAGAGAAAGTGAAGGACTTCAGTTACAGGGCACTTGATAAGGAGCAAAACGAAAGAGGATGATTTCTTGTTTTTCAGGAGAAGGTGAAAAGGGCAACATTAATGCTGAGGATCCAAATGAGACTTCATATTTTCCACAGCCAAACACTGGCACACTCCATTCCTTTGCCTACTCTTGAAATTTTTTACAGATTTGAGAGTCTATAATTAGTGACTATCAACCCCATGGTCGAGGAACTAGTTTCTTGGCCAAATTCACAGAGGCTGAGATAGAAATCCTGATCATTAAATGGCATAAACCTCTTCTGGAAGTGGTGAATTTTGCTGCTGGGTGTTCAGGGTCACTAAACTCAAAACAGAGAAATTCACAAAACAAAACAAAACAAAAAAACCCATGAACAAATAAAATAGATATGGATAGGATTTCCTCTGTTCTGCTATTTTGAATGTTTTTTCCAAACCTGGAAAATTTTCACAGCATTTTCTGACAGACAAAGGACTATTTAGTCTTTATATATATATTTGACTGGACTGCTACATTCAGATTGTCATGTCATGACTTCAATTCAATTATATTTGAAGAGGACGAGGAGGTTAAAAAGTCACAGGTGTTCTCCTAGTTTTTTTGATTTTTTCAAGAGTGTGTTAATTCAGTCAGCCTTGCTTTTGGATCACTCAGGCAGTTATCCCTGATCAGTGGACCAAATCGATGCTACAAAGAAACATAGAGTCGCTATGAAATGGCTCTGTGGCATGACTAGAGATGACAGAGTAAAAAGCAAAAAGGAAAATGACAGATTAAAAGCAGAGTATTGAGATACACTCTGGTTTTTCCCCAGATGTAAAGGAAGGCCTCATCTGGAGTTGTGCTGGCAGAAGCTTTTCATAATAATCCTTTTCACTCTGTAAAGACACATCTATAGCCACAGCAGCTACTGAAAGCCCATCTGCTTGCTGCTATCCACAGCTAACCAGCTCTGTGGTGTTAATTCTACCACTGGCAGCAGTTGCAAGAAAAAACCCCTCACACTTGTGCTGCCTGCAGAAATGTGCAGTCTTATTGAGCCACAAGACCAGACAATGTATAAAATTTTATTTATGGGTAGGTAAAATTACAGGTCCCAAGTATATTGGATGGGGACAAAAGTGTGCCTTGAGCACTGGTAATTTGTCCTTAGTAAACACTGAAGTTTACTACGTGAGCAGTTATTTCAGCCTGCTTGTTTTTCCCTGGCTTTTAATATTCCATTACAGTGGTCAGGTGACTGTGTCTGTGCCCCCTACCCTCTCACAGAGCATGGAGCATTTGGAGTGTGTGACAGAAATGTGTAATTATCCCCAGCTGCACTACCTAAAGATGGACATCCAATACAAATGCCTGTATTGTCCCAGGAATGCTTCTTCCATATTGCAGTGAACATATTGAATTGCCTCCAATCAGAACTTACTTCCAAAGCTCAAAAAACACTCTGCTCAATGAGGCATTTTTTAAAAGATATTACAGGGTACGGCATGTTTCATAGTTTTCTTCAGCATTTCAGTAAAATAAATACCACAGGTGTAACTTAACAAGCAAGTTTCTGCATTTCCTCCTGCTGTGTGTTTGTTCTGCTTTTGTTTTGCTGGATGCTGTGATTCCTTTTTTTACTCCTTACCTGTCGGAGAATGACCTAAAGAAAAGGCCATGAGACATAAAATTGAGAGAAAAGTATAAGGGAAAAGTAAGGCCGTTTCTAACAGTTCTCAGCCTTCTGATTTGTATAAACAATTAGACTCTCTCAGGCATCATTCTATAAACAATAAAGTTCTCAGCTTGTCTTCCCATGGCAAGCAGAACACCATCCTTGGGAAGGCCTGTTATCCTGAGAACAGATGTAGAGGTTTTGGGAACACTGGTTTCTGTTTTAGTTTCTGGTTTCTGTTTTGGTTTCTGTTTTTAATAAACAATTGTAGGTATTCTAAAACAAAGGGAGTGGTTAGAAGTTTCTTTGTTAGCCTATCATGACATTGGATTACAGAATATTCATGGCGTTCGTTAGCACTGTTATTTAAGGTGATTGATTGATCAATAAAGTTGGACTTCGATGCATTACCAGGATGGTCGTTCTCCCCTTCACTTCAATATATGGTGACCTCCGACCGTGATAGCGAACACCACGGGGAAGCGAACGCCACGCGAAGTGAAGCCAGGTTCGGGTTCCGTAAGATCGAAACTGCAGCCGGAACGGCGAAGAAGCGCGGAGACAAAGCGGAGGGTAACCCGCCGGCCCGCGCCGCGCTGCGAGCGACTATACAGATAGGCTCGTCCGAGACATGCGGCCGCGACCTTGATTTGAAGAGCTGCAACGTGCGCACATAGGTATGGAAAGGCAAGCCGCATATGAACTTTTTATTACCCTTTTGCAAAAACGGCAAATTAAGGGAATAGATTTACAGAAAGAGTTACCAGGCCTTTTAGTTTATGGCCTAGAAAAGGGGATCTTTATAAATCCTCACACAGTTCACGAATTATCTGAGTGGCGTAAATTTGGTGATTTATTGTGGCAGGCTACGTTAGATGATGATAAAACTGCTAAGAAGTGGGGTAAATTATGGCGGGTCGTTAACACCGAACTGTTGCGGATTCAAGCTGAAAAAAGGGCTGCTCACCAGGCTACTGCCGCTTACGATCGTAACAAAGAATGCCATCAAGATAGGGAATTTGATAAGAACGCGGGAATTCCTCTTGGTCCCGCGACGCGGACAGTTTTATTACCTGCTTCACCGCCTCCCTCGGAAAGCCAGGCTATGAGTCACACTATGAGCCAGGCGCAGTCCGCCTCGCTGCCCGCCGCGCAGCCCCCCCTAACGAGCCAAGCTCCGCGGGGTGCCCTGTTGTCTGCTTTGCCGCAGGCTACACAGAGCACCTCTGATTCTCCCGTACCTGCTGCGTCTCAGCAGCTGGGGCCAGATACGTGTACTCCGTTCCCGATAAGCGATCAGCCGGTCCCTGGGTCGGAAATCGGCTTGGCGGCGGCGATTGCGAGGGAAAGACGGGACGCGTGGGCTGCCTTGGCCAAAGATGCAATTGACAGGGGAGATCAAGAGCTGATAAGTTCGGCTCGAGAATTGGCTTGTCCGGTTGTCTTTAACCCCCAGCCTGGAGGAGGTTTTCAAGCCACAATTAGCGCTCTTGACTGGAAGCTGTTATCTCAGTTGCGAGCTACTGTTAGTCAGTTTGGCTTTAAAAGTGAACCAGCTAAGCAAATGCTCGATTATATTTTTGACACCAGTATCCTTCTTGTTAATGATTGTCGTGGGATAGTTAAATTAATCTTTACCTACCATCAACAATTGCTGTTTAATGATCATTGGCGGATACTTGTCAGTGAGTGTGTGGTAGTTCAAAGACAGTCGGGTGACCCCTTGCATGGTATCACTATAAATGAGCTTATGGGGCTGGGGCCTTTTCTTCGTACTGATGCACAAGCTTTAATAGGTCAAGAAAAGTGCCGGGAAGCAATGCGGTTAGTCAGACTCGCGATAGATATGGTGAAGGAACCAGGAGGGATACCAGTGTATATGGGAATTAAGCAAGGCAAAGATGAGACATTTGATGCTTTTGTTGGTAGAGCTGCGGCTGCAATTAAGAGAGCAGGCGTGCCAGAATATTTGCGCGAGGTCCTACTCAGGCAGTGTGTCCTTCAAAATTGTAATTCTGCTACTAGAAACATACTTAATGCTTTAGGTGCGGATTGGACTGTAGAGGAAGCATTAGAGGGGATGGCTCTTATTCTTACCAGGCAGCAGGCTTTTGTGGTAGATGCACTCAAACAGATAGGAATAGGTTTGCAAGAACAGGCAAAGTCCTCTCAGACTCGGGTGTTAGCCGCTCTTGCACCTCTTCAAGCGTCCGCTGCGTTTGCAACATCAAATAAAGAGGGCCGCACGAAATGCTGCGAAGGCACGGGCCGCTTGCGCCGGGAATGCCAAGCACCGAAGAAGCCGCCGCCGCAGGAGCCGAGCCGCGCCGCCCCGAGAGCGGAGCCGCCGCCGCAGAAACCAAGCCGTGCCACCCCGAGAGCCGCGCCGGAAGTGATCAAAGAGCATCGCGGGGGGAGCGACCGGAGCCGCATCGCCCTCATGTGTGAACTGGGGGCCAGATGTCCACGGGCGGCCAGTTGCTGCTTGGGAACAGTGACTGGACATCAGAGAGCAGGTGATGGAGGAGCAATCATGCTGTGCATTGATAGTTTTCGTCCTGCTGTTTAGATCGACCAACATCTTTTCTGGGCTCTGATGAGTGTCCAGCGCCATCCATTTTCAGGGCTAATTACACACTCCTTAGCGGATTCCGACTTCAGAGTGCTTTTTCGAGCGGGAGCGTTTCTCCCTCTGCCCCGTAGCCGGCAAAAGCTACAGTTTAAGATCTAACAGCCGTAATAACTGTGACTCTTGTCAACAAAAGAAAAGATTCCTATTGCAATTAAAAGATTAGTGAAACTAAACAAGCGACACCAAGGACTATTGCTGTCAGGATGTTTTTCACCTAAGTTAGTAAAGATCTTTTGTTCTCCCCAGCACAGACTGTAAAGCAGAAATCAGCGTAAATGAATGCGAGAGTCAAATTTCGGCCGATTTGGCTCGGCATTGGTTATGCTGTCTTGGAAACATCTGTATTACCAGAGACTTTGAACATCAGAAGCCCGGATGGCTGGGCCTGTGGAACATTAGACTTTAAAGCTGTGTTTTGAAAAGTTTAAAAATGTTTAGATGTGTTGGATTGATTGTATGAGTGAGATGTTGTGAGTGTGTTTTTGGTATAAATGCTGCAGCAAAAAACGTGAGAAAGGTTGTTTTGGTTGAGTGTTTTGGAATCGGGCCCGTGAGTGAGTTATAGTGAATGCCATATATTATTTCTATAGTAAGTTTTATCTGTTATTAAGTAGTTTAAGTTGGGTTATCAATTAAGTGCCATTAAATGTTAAGGTTAAGTTTGTTGAGCTTGTTTTCGGTTGGGTTCGAGGTCTTTTAAGTTTAAATTATATATAGGTTTGAGTTGTGTGGGATTTGAAGAAAATTAATTTTTGCTAAGTATTATTAAGTAAGTTAAGTTAGATTCTGTTAAGTTTGAATTAGATTTAAGTGATTTTACATGATTTGCAAATAAGTCTGTTAAGTTAAATATTTTAAGTGCCTTAAATGCATACTACCTTTTCACCACTCCAAATTAACAAAGGACTGAGAATCTCCCAGTTGATGCCATTTGAGCCAAATGACTAAAGGATTACAAACTGAAAACTGACTTTGAACATTTCTGGGAAGCTCATGAAAAAAGGTGGATGTGATAACTTCAAGGACAGAAAGAATCATTTTCAGGCTTTTTCACCTTCTCTCCAGGTTCGCATGAATGAAAACAGTTAACAGCTTTCTTTTCTTAGTCCAATTACCACCTGTTGTGCAATGCCTGATAAGGCCTTAACACGCCGTTGCCGGACGACCAGAGAACTGATTGACATTATTGAATCATTATCATCTTTACATATACGAGGACTGGCAAAAGAGGACTGTTTTGAATATCACAGCCTAAATTGTGCTGCTTGGGTTGCACTGTTTTGTGGGAGTTGTGATCAGTTGTTACTTTTTCATTTATGGTGCCACACCTGTAATTATAGGCACATCTGGGAACATAATTGGGAGCAGGCACTACGGAATTAGACAAGGCTAAACACTGCTTCAGCTTCAGACCTTTATAAATTTCATGAGCAAAAATCTTAGCTTATTATCAGTGGGAGGTACAGTGTATTTTGAAAAGGGGTTAAAGCTCAAAGTACATCATATATAGCCTCAATAAGATGTAGAAAACTGGTGCCTTTAACACAACATTCTGTTGTAGGCCCTATAAGAAGAGATCCCAATCAAGCATTAAATAATTGCAGTTCAGCTTTGATTACTCTAATTTCCAAAGGATGAGTCAGCATAAACAGACATGGGCTACTCTGGATTCATCTCTAAACCTGGAAATAGTGTCCAAACAGCTTTATAACCAGTGTAAAGGCTCTACTATTATGACACCTAAGATATTTTTAATTTGTGGAGATAGAGCCTGGAATGGAATACCAGCCCAGGCGCAGGGTGGATCTTGTTATTTAAGCAAGTTATCATTATTCCACCTCTGAGCACTGGTTCTGATCCTTCTCCACAGGATCACATTTCTGACACTGAGTGTCCTGTTTATCCTCAGGCCTTTGGTGCAGCTGAGCCCTGGCAGAGTGGGGTCTGCACTTCTCTTGACATCTGGTAATGCCTCCTCCACAAGAGTTTCTATGAGGAAAAACTTCACCATTATCTTACCTTGTTGCATTCAAAAAATAGTAAGATAATAGAAAAAACCTGCAAACTAACCTCCTTTCTTAAAAAGAAAAAACGGGGGAAATGTCGGAGAATGACCTAAAGAAAAGGCCATGAGACATAAAATTGAGAGAAAAGTATAAGGGAAAAGTAAGGCCGTTTCTAACAGTTCTCAGCCTTCTGATTTGTATAAACAATTAGACTCTCTCAGGCATCATTCTATAAACAATAAAGTTCTCAGCTTGTCTTCCCATGGCAAGCAGAACACCATCCTTGGGAAGGCCTGTTATCCTGAGAACAGATGTAGAGGTTTTGGGAACACTGGTTTCTGTTTTAGTTTCTGGTTTCTGTTTTGGTTTCTGTTTTTAATAAACAATTGTAGGTATTCTAAAACAAAGGGAGTGGTTAGAAGTTTCTTTGTTAGCCTATCATGACATTGGATTACAGAATATTCATGGCGTTCGTTAGCACTGTTATTTAAGGTGATTGATTGATCAATAAAGTTGGACTTCGATGCATTACCAGGATGGTCGTTCTCCCCTTCACTTCAATACTTACCCACATGGCAAATTGTGTAACTTGAATTTTATCCTAACATATATAAAGGCTGAATCATTTGTGTCTCCACCTATGTTTTCTTTGCAGATCAGTACATAAAGTAGAATTTTTTAGGATCTGGATTTTCAACTCTATGTAAAGTATAATAATTTTTTTTTCTTTTTCAAAATATATCTTAAGTTTTGTAAAGATTTTGCAAGGTTCTCAGGAATGCTCTTTTCTGACTTCCTGAAATGACAAAACAATTATTTCAGTTTATGAATTTTATTTTAAATACTAATTTTAAAGGAAAAAATCAAATTATTCTATTATCATCATTACCAAAACTGCCATCACCCACCTCTCCACCTCTGAAATGCTTCATATCACATTTTTCAAAATGTTTCAGCAAAGACATGTACCTTTCTAGCCAAAGGTACCAGTCAAAATAATAAAAAAGTAAAAGGTGTGACTGACTTAAGTAAGAATCATTTAAAATAATTATTTAAAATAATTATTAATTAAAATAATTATTTTAAATAATTCTGCAAATTTAGAATCTAACTGCTGGGGGCCAAAAAGGGTCCACATATCTGCCAGTTTTGGAGTTTTCTTTTTTTTTTTTTCATAACAACTGTAAAAAAATTTTGCTAGATTATCCTCTCAACCAGGAATAAATCAGTGTGAGACTATAGAAAAAGGGTTGATGTCAAAATCTGGAAAGTTAATTTTTATTCTGAGTGACAGACTACTATGTTGCATGTACATCTGGTGTGAAGGGGTTCAGAGTGCTCCAGATCTATCAGTCAGCCTGTTCCTAGCACTTGTGTCTCAGGACCTAGGTAAAATCGCATCTTGGGTTAGCAAGGATAGAACAGTAGCTGTACTTACAAGCACTGGTTTGTGTTATAGGAGGGATTAAAGTGTCATGGTTTAAAAATACTAATAGCTGAAGAATTTTCAGTAGGTTAATCTTTAAACCATTCTTTTTTTACTAAAAAAGATTTAAGTATAAAAACAATCTTCCTACATTTGTTTGGCTGAGCATGTGTGTTATGTGTATAATTCAAACTAAATCATTCTCATTTGAGAGCTGCATGTAAATGCAGGTAGTAAGAATTGTGCTTTTAATAACTGGAACAGGGTTCTGAAATACCTGACAAGGCAAAATTGAGGTGTCTCATGAGGACTGGATAAGAAGGGTTCTTGACCGCTATGGAGAGATGGAGTGCTTTGGTAGAACAGAGTGAGGTGGGTCACTGCAGCTCACGCCTGGTGCCCAGAACAAGGCAGCTGAGAGGCACACAAAGGTAACAGTGACACCTTTTCACATGCTCAGACCAGCAAACACACAAGCCATCTGCCATCCTCTCCCTCAGCCCTCTGAGCCCTCACCTGTATTTCCACACCTGACCCAGCAGAGGTGTCTGCTCACCCCCAGCACGCCCAGTCCCGCCTGTTCCCTCCCCAGCTCCCAGGCAGTGCCTGCAGGACATGCACACACACACATACACACCATCGCTCCTCTGACCCCTTATTGTTTTCCCTGGGTCAGCAGTAACGTCCCTGCGAAATATGAAAGCAGAGCAATGATTTCATAATGGCTGTTGATAAAAACTAATGAGCCATCGCAGGTACTCAGCCACAGTGGGCACAGATATCAATGAGCTGCTTAATGAAATGGAATTGCTCGACACTTAAAATGCATCCTTTGACATTCTGGACAACACCCAGCCTGCCTAAACTAATTCTACTACCTACAGTTGTTACACAGCCAGACATCATGTGGATGTTTTTATATATTAACCCTCTGGGTTATTTTGATCAGCTTACACAGCAAAAAAAACCAAGACAGGATGTTTTGAGTCTCTTTACCCAGTTTTCATCTACTGCCAGCAATACACTGAACTGATTGAAATTTGAAGAGATTACACAGAGAAAGCAGGATGACATATGTATGTGCCATCATTTTCCCTTTTATAGCACATCTGAGATAACTTTTCACTTCCCTCTCACAAACAACATCATGGAGAGTGAGGATAAGCCCTGGACTCAGGACATAGAATCCGGACCTTAGGGGGGAAGGAAGTGGTTTTGTGGAAGACCAGGGCAAATCATGGACATGAAGGACAAAACAAACAGGGGCATTTCAAAGGATCATCATGAACACTGCAGGCATTTATTACCAACTGTGAGTCCAAATGTGTTGGGTTTTGCACCCATCATTATGGTATTGGAGTGGCTTTTGTGGAAAATTAACAGCAATGGCAATGCCACAGACAAACTGGAGACTCTTGATCCCCCTTTTTAGGATCCAAGTAGCTTTTAGGATTGGTTTACAAACCTGCTACTCAATGGAAAGAGCCAATTAGATTGGAGACTGGAAATACTTTTTTACTGGGGCAAAAATAAATTTTGCGCAGAACTTCCTGTTTTGTTTTTTTTTTTTTAATTTGCTTTAGCCAAGTGACGTTTCTGAAATAAACTAATATTTCATGTTAAAATATATCTTATAAATATCAATGCAAAAGAATTTTGAAAATATCACTTATTTTTCATCATTCCTGTTCTCTTCAAAGTGAAGACAGTAAAATAAATATTTGAAGTTATATTCTCTCCTTGTTTAATTTAATTGAAACCTTTCATTAGACTTCTTTATCCTGTGGAAAAAATTAAAAATGAGATAATCTGAGGAGAAATTTTTGCAAATTAGATTTTTTTCCTAGAGGCCAGTGTGATCCTCAGAGCGTAGCTTGAACAAAGTCATCGCACCCTGGTCTGTGTCTTCTTCTGGACTTGAGAATTGGAGCCAGCACTGTTTATCCTCAGGGAGGTGGCTGAGGGAAGAAGGATTTGTGCCATGCCTCCAGATGCAGTGCAAAATAGTCATTTTTAATACACATCATTTAAATGGCCTCTCTTTCCTCCCTCCCAACTCCATTTGGTAGTGATCATCCTGGGAGAATGGTGTAATGGTGTGTGTGGGTAAGACAGAGAGGGATTGCTGTGCTCCACTGCCAGAAATTGATTTTTTGTTAGGATGTGTGTCTGTGGCTCATAAGATCTGTCTGATAGAAAGGGTTTTCCTTCCACTGAGAGTCCTGGGCAGGGCACAGGCACCTGAGGAGACCTGGACCTTCTTCCCTGCCAGTCTCGTGGTAATTCCCAAACCATTGCCTGGCAAGAGATCTGGTAGGTGCTGAAGAGCTCTGGGACACATCCTGTTCTGCACTCCTATTCCAGGTTTGTCCCTACTTTGCCAACTGCCCCTATTCCTTTTTAAGTCTCTGTCATCATGGGATTAGGTCTTTCCATGCCCATTCCATCATGAGCAATTCATCTCCATCATTTCCATGCTTGCCCGTTCTTGCAGTTCCTGCAAATTTTGTTCACCTCTATTTGAAATCAAGAAAAATCAGTCCCTGAATAGCAGAGAGCTTTCAAGGGGATATTTTTTGATGGATTTGGAAAAATATTGAGGTTTGCATGATCTTTGTGGCCTTTGAATAGCCATCAATCTCCCACCTGCCACACAACATAATCATTTGCCTGTGTGAAATCCTTAGCCTACCATTGTGAGGTTTTGATCAATTGAAGGTGAAGCATTCACACTGAATTTTTAAGAAAATGAATGAAGAGTGAAGGGAGGCATGCAGCTGAGCAGCAGCTGATAGTAAGAGGGACCACTGCCTTCTCCAGAGGCTGCAAAGTCAAATACCTTTGCATTTATGTTTCTTGGATACTTAAGACATAGCTACAAAATGCTTAGTACTAGTCAATTTCTTAGGCAGCAGTCAATTTCTTAAGCAGCAGCCAATATTTCTTTAGAGATCTAGGCCCTGAAGGACTTTCTAGTATTTTGTTGAGTGAAAAAAGGTCCCATGTGTTCAACACCAAGTATCTTCTCTCGCACACACTTTGCACAGGAAAGAACAGAACTTTGAACAGAAAGAAGATTTTTTTCTTTTTCTGTAAAGAATAAAATAGTAAGTTAAGCATGAATCCAATTAAGACTAAAAAAAAAAAAAGAAAATTCATAAAAAAGTTCAGTTTGGATGCCAGCAATTTTAAAAATGCCAAAATATTTCTTTTTAGAATATGTGAAAATTCTCAACTTTTCATTCCAAAGGGTTATTTTAAAAAATAACAGAATGGTATAAGAATGAAAGATTAAATAAAAAGGCTAAATAGCTCCAAAAGGGGGGGAAAAGGGCATACTTTTTTTATAACATCATATTGAGTTTAAGAAAAACACACATACTATGTTTTTATTTTAGCAGGACTATGTCTTCCCCTTTTATTTTTATTTCCACTTCAAGCATCAAAGGAATAAAAACCACACAAACACAATAGTTGCTCGCCTTGTTCCAGTAGGGCCTCTCTTCCTGTTTATTATTCACCCTTGAAACTCTTCTTCCCACCATCATCAGGATTCTCTGCATCTTGCTTACCCAAACCTCTCAAAATACTTTCTTTATCTAATCTATTTTAATCGTGTTGAAGAGCCCTTCATAGTAATATCTCAGCACTGAAGTCTAATCTAAATCATCAGCCAAGAGCCTGGCTGCTTTATAAGCCCTAATGGCCCGAGGCTGCTGCCCTTTCCTCAGGTTGAAATCGATCCCACCCCTCGGTTCTGGGTGAAGGTGTCAGAATCTGTCCCTGAGCTGGCAACACCTTGTTCTTGTCATCATTTCACAGCTGGGGAAACTGAGGTACCGTGAGCTAAATCTGCTGAGGGTTGCATAGCAGTTCCTCAGAAAATGAGAAACCAGAGGTGCAAGCTCATAGTGCTCACCAGCAGCAGCAGGAACTGGCTTGCGCTTTAATGCGTGTGATGCATTCAGACTTGTGCCTTCGGTAATAAAGGCTTCACTGTGAAATAAAACTCCACAACCATCATGTTTACTTGTGCTTGACTGTAGGTTGCAGGCTGAATAGAAATTGCTTTCTTGCAATGGCCAAAAATAATAATAAAAAAAATTACAGTTGATCATGTTTGTCCTCGCCCTGAGTTACAAGGAGAGTGAGGTTATAAACCAGATTTCAGGCTGTACTGGGCTGTATCTCCTGCTCTAGATGGCCACAGGACAAGACACCATTCTAGGAAAATAATCTCAGCTTGTTTAAAAAGAAAAAGAATAGTAATAGAAATGAAAGTAATTGATGCTCAAAGGAGTCCTTGAGCAAATTCAATTTGTAGGAATATTGCTGGCATAGTTTCTGGGGTTTTCTCTTAAATTCAAATGTAACAGCCATATCTGAAAATTAATATTTCCAGGTACATTTGCATTTGATCCAAAGTCTTCTTCCTAAGTTGCTTGTTTCTCCCTTTATTCCCAACCTGCTGTTGCAAAATTACATCTGTGTGTCATAGAGGGAGGCAGAGGAAGTACAGAGTGGTTCCAAACTTTATATATTTCAGTTACATGATATCACACATTTAAGGAAGTAAAAGAAAGAAGAAAACATGGCAAAAGCAGATCAATTTTATTTTATCAGCCTTTAGAGATAAATAGGATTCAGATAGCAGGAAGTCTACTAGTCTCTGAATTTGTCCACTAGTTACAAAACACTCCTCTGATTCTGTACAGTTATGTGCCTTTCCTCCTCACAAGAAACACGAGGAGCTCTCAGCGGATGGTTGGAGATGCTTGTTAAAGAGACAATACAGACAGGAGAATGGGATGGGATGGGATGGGATGGGATGGGATGGGATGGGATGGGATGGGATGGGATGGGATGGGACGGGATGGGATGGGATGCCTGAACCACAATTCCCATGAGATGACTGTGATAATGTTTCAGAAAAGAAATGCCAGTGTCAAAAGCAAAACAACACACTGTAAGAAGAGAAATAGTTGGGGAATCTAAGATCAAATAAAATAAAGGAAACAACCTTAAACACATGAGCAAAAAACCCTGATGAGACAAAGATTAAAAATACTATCAAAATCACATTAATGAACATAATGTCTTCAGTGTTACCAAGAGCACAGCTAGATAGCTGGTTAAGACTAGAGAAAATGTCCTTTTCCCAGGTTTGAATATGCTGCTGTGTGTCAGCCAGTTTCAGCCAAAGGCTGTAAAGGTATATTAGGATACTACCTGAATTTCAACAGTGCTGTCTTGAATAGTTGATTTTAGTTGATTTTAAAAGTTCAAGGATAAGTGTCTTGGCAGCATGAATGTTGTTTTTTTTTCATAGTAGCTGGCTTCTGCCTGACGTGTTCAGAGCTCAAATCACCCTTCTTTTGCACATCACTGTAAAGAGTACTAAAAGCCAGGAACTGACAAGGACTCTCAGTCTCATACTTTGGGGTACAAGTCTGGAGAGCATTGGAAAACTCGCTCATTGTGATGAAACGGCAGGACTATTTTCTTTTGTTCTGCATCAATGGAATATTTGAAAGTAGCAGAACTTGCTGGCGTTGAAATCTGCTTCTTTTACTTTATTTTTTTTTAATAATATGAGTCTGCTCACCTGAAAAAAAGGACAGCTATGTCAGGTCTGGGCATGGGATTCTACATGCTATTGAGAAATGGAAGAAAGAACAAGTGAGGGAAGTAGAGCATTTCCGGATACCTAGTAGAGAGCCCACTGTAGAACATGGATCCCTTTCCAATACTTTTTTTTCATTACAAATTGTCACATTTAAAGACAAGAAGAAACCATTTAACATTCTTGTCTAACTTCTCATAGCCAGATGATTTCAACTAGCAACACCTGCATCAAATCTCTTTCAGAGTGAGAGGTTTTCTGACCAGCTTTTTGGAGGAAGTTTTTACTCAGTTTGTTCTTTACCTCTATTCTCTGCCACTACCCAAATGAGTCCAGGGAAAATAATCTGTTGTGAGCAGTTATCACCATCAGTAGTCTCAGTGTGTTACAGGAGACAGAGCTATATAAAGGGTTATACTTAAACTGCATTTAATAGAAGAAATGTCATCTTGTAGTATAAAGTGTTTCATTGTTCACACACTCATAGACTCAATAATGCTGTAATTGCTATTCACTGCAAATAAGCTTCTTGAATTCAGTTCATAGCACAGCTGAACTCATCCTGGAGACAATTTTTCTGCAAGTATAGACACCACCACTCCATTAGGAATCACAGCAGAAATCTGTTTGGTTTATACAGAGAAACTAGAAGGGAAGAGGAGAGAGAGACAGAGAGAGAGAAGATATGGATCTGTAATTACAAGTGGCAGAAGGCCATGGTTAAATTCATTGGGCAGCAATACCAGCAATACCAGCAGATATCTGCAGAATGTCTTGTCTGTAAACATTGTCTGAATTAATCACAACGAGAGACAGTGTAATAATTGCATTTTATTAAAGCTGAACAAAAGACTGTGATACTGTTCTGAATAAATGAGCTAACTGTAATGTGACTCACTTCCCTGAGATCTCAGCCATAGCCAAAGTGTCTCAAAATTTTTCCTGGAGAGAGGCAGATGATAGGGGAAGACCTGCAGAAGCACCACGTGAGCTACTGAGGGAAATGGGTCTTGAATTGGAGCAATCCTTAAACCAGCACACCCGGTCCACCTCTCTCATTTTTGTTTTCTTTTGAGTGGCCATTGAACAAGTAATGTTCGTCTGCTTACAGAGGCAGCATCTTTTCTCTTCAGATTGTCTTCAAGAAATGAAACCTCCTGTCCTGCCAATATTTTGTAATGCAAAGAGGTAAAATACTGCAAGAATTTTGATCCTTTAATAAAGGATCAGAAAAGAATAAGAGCGCTTATCTTTTGCATTAATGAATTTAAGGCATGGGAAATTCTGTATTTGTGAATAAATGTATTCCATTATATTTCTTCTTCTTTTAAGGGATATTGCAAGAAAGTAGGGTATTAACTGGGAGGTTGTTTATAGAGAGGATATCTGACAGAAGTAGCTATAAATATATGCAGGTATTTGCAGAGACATTGATATTCTGAGTGTGTATACCTCTCTGTGTTGAATGTTGTATACAGGAATGTACTGAGTTTTTGTGTGAAACCAGATCAAAATCTGGTGTGTCTTGCTGAAGTGTTTCTCTGTCTTGTTTCTCTTGTATCACCCAGGCTACTCAAGATCTGTGTCTCCACAAATCTCCACCAAAACCAGTCTCAGAAACAGCAGTCTCTGACATGACTGTCAGTTTTCTTGTCAAGTTCTGCAGTCCTTCCCTTGTGCAACACCTGCATTTTGAACCCTTTTAAGGGCTGTAGAGCATTAGATTTAACATCTTATTTCTTCAGCAACATTTTACCCTATGAAACTCATAACAGGCCAAAACTGTCAAAGTACAGCACTTTTCCTCTTATTAAAGGATGTGCCAAGAAAAGACTGAAGCCCATTAGGGAGAAAAAACACTTTCTGTCATGTATACAGATAGCTTGGGTTGTAATCTGGGCTGCAAAGCTCTGAGCCAAGAATTCTTTTTTTTTTTTTTTTTTTTTTTTTTTTTTATTAGATGTCAAAAAGAAGCAGCAACCTTTCCTCATGCTGCACAGGACACTGGTAGCTTTCAACTCTTTAAGTATTTAGGAGCCTCTTTCTCTTTGGCTTGTTATTTACAGCTGCTGTGTATCTTTGCTGTGTTGGCTACATTTTACATTTGTGACTAGATATTTAATTGCTCTGATTTCATCCAACTGACTGGCTTTCTCCTCCTAAAAAATTACACACAAAGTGGCTTCTATCAACAGACTACACAGATCGCATACTTTAATTAACACTGCGTGCCAGTCTACCACACAATCCACCAGTGTTTTACAGACATGTAAGGCTTGCAGGTGTCACGAGATCCTTGCCAGGAAGCAGGCTGCATCGATGCCAGGTCTTCCTAATAATGTCCTCCTGACTCAGCCTTGCCCATGTTAGAGCTCCAGCAGCAACAAAGACTCTGGCTTTCTGTGAAAGTGAGACTGATAAGTGTAGTGGTCAGCATAAATAAATATATGAAACAGTGTTAAGGGTCTGATTCACTTTCAGTGACATTGAGCTAAATGAGAAATAAATAGGTTGATATTTATAGAATTGCCCAAGGGAATAAAGGCTTATGCAGTGGTAATAGGTTGCATGTGTTCACGGACTCTTTTTTAAAGTATTGTCTGAAATATTGTGCCATTAGATTTCATTTGCATGTATTGCTGTCTAGGCTGGTAAAGAGAGCAATAGAAAACACTGCAAGGTGATCATGATGACTTTAAGGATGCAGACTGTAAATGGATTAGGATATAAACAGTATGAAGGAAACCAAATCTGGGTTAATGTGGTCATAGCAATTCCAGCAGATTTGACTTGCATAAGTAGCCAAAGCTCTATGTCACACCACTCCCTTTCTTCAAATGTCTCTTTGACAAGGATTCAGTGATCTTTTGCAGGATGGTGCCCTCATTGCTTTGTATGGAACACAAACTGACTGGTGGTGACTTCTGTCACCCCTAGCCATCACTGTAGCAAATTAAAAACCCAAGCCATAGCATTGAAATAAATTTGATCTGCCTCTTGCTGCAGAGATTGCACAAGAACATGTTGGGAAGAGAAAGATATGCTGTACATGATAGAGCTCAAAAAATTTCCAGGAGTGCTTGCCAGTATCACTCTATATGCTAAATTTGTACAAACACAGCAGTTAAGAAGTTGTACTCCGGTTAAAGTGTCGTTTGACAAGATGAACGCATTCTGCTGTCTCCTCTTATCTGGTGAATGCTTTATCTCTGGAGGAGAAGAGCAGATATTCTGTCTTTCAGATCCAGCCCAGCTCTTGTGTTAGACTCAGCATTCACAGTGTATCAGAACTGAGGAGAAAATGTGAGTCTCCTTTCTCCGAGGACAGAAGAGTGAGAAGGACCCTTCAGACTTCAGAGTTGAGGGAGGAATTGAATTTAATGTGGAAAAAATATTTTTTCAGTCATATATATATTTCTAGTATAACTTAAGAGCAATGGAATATGGTCTAAGCCTCACCAACATTTTACATTCACACATGGCTTTTCTCACTGTTTTTCTTTTATTCAGTGCCCCAATATGCAGATGAACAACCCAGCAGCTCTGGGAATTGCCAGGGCCTTTTCCCCAAAACATCAGTGGGAATTCTTAAACTTCAGGAGCTGAATGAGGGAAACACCAAGTGTTTAACATCTTTTGAATCCTAGAAAATCGATGCCACTATAATTGTGGGTTCTCAACAGGAACATCTAATGGTTACACAGTTGCAGATACTTAGTCTCCTGAAATATACAGCTATTTTACTTCTCTAATATTTTGATTGCATCCACTCTTCTATTTCTCACTCTCCTTTTATATCCCTCAAAAATTACCCACTGTGGATGAATGTGTTTTGACTTTGTTGGGATTGATATGAAATCAAATGAGTCATTAAACAAATCAAGAGAGAGCCCTGTAACTCTGTCAGTGACAGAAATGTCTTCATAAATAATTTTCTGTAACAGCCCCAACAATACCTATAGTTATAATACACTTCCTGCAGCAACTTTGTTCGAGTTTAGTGTGTCTGAAAGCATTGATCCTTGTTGTGAAGTTCTTACTTTCTAAAGTCTGAATTTCTTAAAAAGGAGTTAATCCCAATTGATTTTAATGGAAGTTAGTACTAAATCCTTTTGGGAGTCTGGACCTAAATGCCTGGGAAGTCAGTGGCTGTTCACTGATCCTCAACAAATATTCCACTTGTTCCTTTGTTTTCCTTTCTCCTTAATTCAGTATATTGGAAACTAATTCAAGGCTTTGCTAGTCCCATTACTAAGCAGCTCCTGGATAACAGTTTTTAGCATTTGAAGTACAAGAAGGAAGCTTGGCACCTGGTGGGAGGTAGTGCAGGAGCAGCAGTGGCTTAATTCAGCATGCTCACACAGGAAGGAAACTGCAATTTTGCTAACTGGCTGGAGACATGCAGGCTCAGTACCAGAAAAAGCACTTATTACAGGCAACCTCTGCGATTCCCAAGGCCTTTAACACACACATTGCAAAGAGAGTGCATGTCAAGGGTGGAAATGAGGCAGGGAGTCCAAGAAAATCCAAACCTTCAAGTAACTACAAAAAACTATTGCAACAGTTCCTTCCTGCTGCTTTGAAAGGACTCTTGCATTCTTTGCACTTTTTGGCACTCCCCAGACACCCACACACACTGCTACTGTTTCAGAGAGTTTAGAGTATGGGTAAGTTAGTGCTGGTGGAAAATGTGTTGGACTGGCAGATTCCACCTGTGAATCTTTGTCTGTGTCACCTCATTGCTCCTACCCTTGTGTGGTTGTATAAATTCCTCTACAAAGGCCTTAGCCAAGATGATGGTATTTCTATGTTCCTTGTCATGAACTCACAGCTTTTGGAAGGTAATTGCAGATGTTTAGAAGAGAGATCTCAGCCCAGAGACAAAGGATAAAACACATTCAGTTGAGCAGTGCCTCCAGACTGATCAAGGCTGCTTTCTGGATCCTGCAGATACAGTGGTCTTTTTTAAATTATCCTTCCTCACAAGACTGCATCCATCAAGGAGCACAGATGTCCCAAAAGATGGCTGTTAAGCATGTAATTTTTGTAAAATGGATTCAGGGAGCAGTCTCTACATAGCTTTCTGTTTGTTACTCTGGGACATCTGACTGAAAGTCTTTCTGTTGCCATATTCTGATTTGTCAGCCTTATATCTTTCTATTTGGGTTTCTTCAAGTGGATAATTTGTTCTGTCACTGACAATTTTATGTAGAGACTCTAATAATCTGAGTTAGGTTTTTTTGTGCATGTGCTAAACAAGGATGAAGACAGCCCATGAAAGACTTGTGTTTTTTTCCCAAGAGATCAGATATCCTCTCATTTGAATGAAAGGGTGTTTCCAAGGATGTTTAACACAGATTAACTGAAATATAATTTGATACTGAGTTTCTAAATGCTCTCTCCTCTGCTTTGATGTCACAAAGGAGGTTTAGTTTGGGGTTGTGGCATACTCATCTCATACCTGTGGTCATGTCATTTTGAGTCAGGGACAGAGACTAGGATCAACCTCTTTCTGTGGCAGAAGACTGAGGGATAGATTTTCCTAGAAAGAATCATGAAGCACAGTACAGAAGTAGGTCCTTTATTTTGATACCCCAGCTGTGAGAGAAGATATGTATCAATTGACGGCACACATACTTCCCACAAATGGATAAGTGCAAAAATGTTTGAGGCACAGATTGCTGTCTTGTTCCAAATCTGTACAGTCAGAAAAAGTATACGTTAATGTGTGGCCTTTGCACTTGACTTCTCTGCTCATTTTTTCCCTGTAATGTACAGGGATTATCAAGGACAGAGATGAGGAGGAGTGCTACAGGTAATTGATTAATTACTGCTGTAGATAAAGATAAATCTCAGCGAAGTTACACTTGTATGGGGGCCTGCTATGTACATTCAGGCTTACATTTTTATGACAACATTTTAATTCAGAAATGACCTATTGATCTCAAGAAAATTAATGACAAAGCAGGGTATTGATTTTGGTTTAAATCAATGGGAAAAATTCCTTCTCCCTTTGAAGAAAAGGAAGGCCAATTCCATTTTAAAAAAACTTCTAGAAAACACCAGACATAGTTGTCAAGTGTAATGGTAGAGGTACACTCTCATGCCAGGAGAGGGGATTAAATCACTTCTTACTTTGAAAATTAATTCATCTTTCAGCTGCAAAGCAAAAGGAAAGTCAATGTAAAACAGCTCCACTGAATTCAGCAGCCCTTGCACTGTCCCTGATTTATAACTTTTTACATAGAACTTTTTTCATAAGGAAGACTACAATTAAAGCAGTAGCATGTAATAAGTCATTCCTGAGTACCCATGTGTCTCCACTGGGCATTCCAAAGTGTGTTTTATTTTCTCACGTACAATCTCTATACATGTTATCATACAACATCAATTACTTTTTTGACTTAGCACAGGATGAAAAGAGACAGAATTATATTGCAGGAGGGATGGTTAAGTCTAAATATTAGGAAAAATTCTGAAATATAAAGTTTAAGAATGATCCTAAACAAACTGTATAAGAAGGAAGTGTCCATACCCTCAAACACTCAAAGAACAGTCTAGACAAACATCTGTCATGAACAATTTAAGTAAATATTAATTCATCCTCAGGAAAGCAAGATAAAGTAAGGGACCTTTTATTACCTTTTCCAGCTTTGCTTTTTAATTTATAAATTCCCTTTCAGGATGATGGAATTAATAGTTTTAGTTGGCAGCTCTTTGGCTTAATCCCAAATTTTGGAGAAACTTGCATTCACGAATAGGGTTGATGGATTGTCCTCATTGAAGTAGTTTACTGCTTTTATCTTCTATGGAAACAGAAGCAGAAGACGAGAGCACTTATGTGGCATGACGAGTTAAGTCAGTGTTGTAGCCTAACTAGGAGTTACTCCACTCTGACTGGACAGTTCTTGTTTTTCCAAGCATTCTGTCATGAGCTCTTACTCTACTTCTCTCTCACTGGGACTAAACAAACCTTTTTAATTCAGGTGGCAGCAGATCACTCAAGGGGATCAAATAAATTGTAAGAGCTTTGGAATGGAAAAAAAAAATTTGAATTAAAACCTCAAGCTATGTCTCTCCAGTCCACATATTGCAATAAACCTGCAGCCAAAAATTTCTCACTTGCTGCTAGCCACTTAAAGAAAAGGCAGATAAGTGACAAAGAATCACTGCCAAAAAAAATAAAAGCCACCATTCTGTATTCTCGCTTATCAAAATGTATTATCTTTTACTTAGCAATAGTGTAGTGGCTTTTTTCCATCAGCTAACACCATAATTCAATGGCACAGTACAAACATGAAAAGAAACGATTATGTGCATACAGTAGTAAGTTAATTCCAACACCAGAGGCACCTCTTGCAGACAGCACATACAAAATGTACTCTCCAAAGAAACAATCCATAGTGCTTTTAGTAGGATAGATTTAGCTTATTTTATACCAGGCAGTTCAGGTAATAACTGAGGAGGAGAAAGAATAGGTTTTGAGAGTGAATACATGAATTCTGCTCATAAATATCACAAACCTATTGAGCCATCTGAGGAATGGCCAGACTCATACACCTGAGGAGTCTGTATGAGTCAAAGACAGTTCTGAATTTACCAGTCAGCAATCTTTCCCACAGAGCTGCAAGTCAATTGATGAATATTCTGGATTATCACTGAGCCATGAGATCATTCACATGTTTTCTATCTAAGCCCAAGCTGCAGTATCCCTACTGCCCAAACATCTCCTCTCTGGGTACATTCCCTTGACCACCCAGTTCTCATCTTGACTCATCCAAGAAGAGAAACTATTTATGCCACCACAGATCCTACTCTAATGCACACTCACATGCACACACATATTTTAGACCAAGAGAAACTCCAGTGTCTGTTTAATTAATATAAATATCCTTCAGTCATACTTGTAGTGAAGGGAACTCTCCTCACTGTCAAAATTAATGATATTGAACTTAATAATTTGCATTGCAGTGGTGTTTAGAGACTTCAGGAAAAAAGTCAAGGTTTTATTGGTTTTATTGTGCCAGGCAATGTAGAGTTATTTAATAAAAGACAGCCCTTACAGCAAACAGCTCACAATCAATAAAGACAAGAGAGGTAAAAAGATGAGAGAAAATACTCTTTTATCAAATTGCAGCTTTCAAATGCAATATCAGTTTGGAGTCATCACCTGAATGAAATCTAAGATCTGAAAGGCTACTTTTATTACTTGTATCCATAAATATTTATGGCAATTTAACCTCAAAATTCCCATGTGCTCAGGGCTTTATATAGGCATTCAGCACAAAGGGAATTCGGCATGCATATCTGAGGGCATAATGGTTTGGGTAATCAATTCTGTATTTCCTTCAAAGAGCTAGAGTGCCATTTAATTCAATCCTCTGCTTCGTATCAAAATGCTAGTAATGTATACAGGGACATATAGCAAGCACTTCTTGCTAAAGGCTTGTTTTATTGTATCCTCTGCTTTCTTCCAGGCTCTAAAACACCACCTGACATTCCAGACTTGTGACAGCTGTGAGAGTCCTGATGAAATTTTAAAAAAGAATACTTCATATTATTTTGAAATTTATGAAATGCTATATATTACACGTAAATAAATTATGCTTGAGTCTTTCATTTTGCCTTCTGCTCCTTGATATATTACAGTTTATAGACTCTAACTCTTACAGTCCCTAAACTGAAGGAATAGAAATTTTCTCTTTACCCGTGATGGCTGTGAAGTTTGTGTAATCCTGTGAACTGAGACTCTCAAGGGCAAATGTAGATTATCACGAAACTTAAAAGAAAATTGTCCTAACTTCATAATTCAGCAAGTTGCATCTGAATGGATTCTTTACATCTAGCTGTACAGTTATCATTTCAGAGTTTTGTTTTAATTTTTCAAGACAGTTATTAATAACTGATCGTTCTTCTGCATTTGTTGTATAATTCAGATATTTTCAAAGAAAAACCAGCTTGGACTAGTGAACCCTTTTCAACCTTTAATGGAAATGTAAACTCCCACTCACCAATCTATGTCATTATCAGTGCCAAAGCTGCTATATGTAATTGGCTGGGGCAGGATAGCTCACAAAACTGTGATTCCTTGTTAATGTCTTGTTAACAGAATGCTGTTTAGGTGAAGCCTGGTTCATACACTCACTATGAGCACTCTGTATCTTGCAGAAGCACAGCATGTTGCTGTGGATGTTGTATTCCCATTTCAGATAAAAAGGGAAAACAACTCTTTTCTTTATGAGCAATAGGCTAATGCCAGTAAAATAGAGAAAAGAAATCTTTCTAACCCTCATGGATCTCTCTTTTGCTCTAGACACTCTTTTGTGTACTTAGACACAGGGCTGAGCAAAAATACAGTGAAATTTTCGTGACTGATGGAACCTGGAAGGGTTATTTCTATCACTGAGTCAGATTCAAAGACAAAGAAAGTAACCAAAGAAAAATTTTTCAATACATTGATATTCTCTATATGTGAAATTAATGGAAGGGTTACTTAAATGCTGATTTTGTTACATGGTTTAGAAATAAGAGTTAAAATCATTTATACAAGAAACATAGAAATTATAACTGTTATAATAACAGAATTAATTAGCTAGAAATTTCTTATACTTTCAATACTTTTTTTTCTGCAGAAGACACTGAAATGCTAGAGTTTCACACAGACTAGAATATTCCATAAAACCTCTATTTGAAACACTTTTATATAAAATTTTCAGCCGAAATAGGATTACTCAAAATTTTCAGATGGCAAAATCAATTTCTTTAATCCAAATATACTGCTTAAAAGTCCACTACTTTCCTTAAAAAGGAGAGAAATGTTAATAAAAACTCCTGATATATTGAAACAAACTGACTTTATATCACTAGAATATGTGATCTTAAATTCCATTTAACTGCAGTGTAAACAATTCATTATTCAGCAGCAGTGAGATTCAGGAGCACTTGGGGACACTGTAATTGGCTGCTGTGCTTGTAGTGAGCTGGGGGAATATATTTTAAAGAACCTAAATAAACTAGTTTAATCTGCTTAGAATACGAGCCTTACTATTGAAAACCACTTCACTCTCCTTGACAAAGCCACCAGTGGGTTTTCTGTGAGTTACCAAGTCTCCCAGATTCCTCATGTTCAGAATCTGGGACTTCATTTGGGCTGTGCCAGAGATAATGTCTGAAAGTGTGTGATAAAGATTGAATATCTCATGAGTGCCAGAAGAATGCACATACACCAACTCATCATTCAATAAATCGACTGTTGTTCTTTACCAGTTTGGTTTTGCTGAGTTCTACAGATTTTATTTCCAAAGAAATGCATCAGCAGCAGTGATGGGGAAACATACCTGTTTCTTCCACTGGGAAAAAATAGAAAGAGACAGGAATGGTAGGTGCGCGGGGGCGTATGCGGCCCCAAGTCCGGCTAGCTAGAGGGGAAACGGCCGACGCCTCCGCTGCATCTGAGATCAGCCGCCCTTGGCGTTGTGGCCTCGGGCTGGGCTGAATCGCGGACTTTAAAGGGAATTTTAAAGGGAAGGGGTGGAGAAGGGAGGGAAGCCCAGCTAACCAATCGGGGAACATGTGGGGAGGTACATAGGAAAACTGACACAAGAACTTATCCAATAAACATAGAACAAAGGAGGGGCCCCGGGACGCCAGCCAACCACAACCCCCAGAGAGAAGAATGTTCTCGAAAACAGGGAGGAGTCGGGGGGTGATTGACTGAGCCTAGGGAGGAGGAAAAGCTTACTTATATGGTAAAATAAGGGAGGGGAAGTTACATAACTTGAGCGATTGACAACTGAAGGGGGCAGGGGTAACCATAGTAACATAACTGTAAGGAGAGCTGTGGCGGGAAAACTGAGGAGGACAGAACCATTTTACACAAAATGGGGGTAGCAGATACATAAAATGGGGGAGGAATTAAATGAACTTAATGAACACACTACAACAGGTAGGAAGGATGAATAGGTAGCAGTTTGAAACCCACAGCACAAGAGAACAGATTCTTATACCTGCATTTTTGATGTAAATTATTGACCATCATATTTAGCTACGGATCAGAAACTTAATTTCACTAGGGGAGGTAGAGGCACAGACTTGTTTAGAGTAGGGCCTGGGTTGTTTTGAAAACCTTGCTAAGATTTCTCTTACTGGGAATGTAATTTTACTTCTGGCATCAGCTCTTTTTCCTTTATTTACTTTGTTTGCTTTGACTTTGCAGACTGAGCTCTTTGCAGCAGGGACAGCCAATTTTTGTTGGTATTTGCAGTTTACAGCACAGGGAATCCCCAGGACTGACTGGGACAACTCAGGCTCTGCAGAGACATAAACAAAAGAATTTAAAAACCAATTTTTTCTCTTTTCTAAGCATGTGAAAGAGTGTTAATTTACACCCGCATACACACTAAAGGTCCCACATCTGTTTGCTGCATCTCACTACAGCTCAAAATTATCTCAGCTCTTCAAACCAGAGAGAACTTAAAAGATGTTTGCTTGCACAACATTGAAGGTATTAAAAGTCCAAACTGGTTTCTATGACTGCATGCAGCTGGGCAGATAAAAAACAAAGACACAGAGTACAGCAAGGCATTGCCCCTTTTTGTTCCAGTGGAAGTGAAAGAGGACAAAGATGATCCCTTCTCCTCTCAGCTCCATGGAAAATCATCTTCTCCAGAAACACTGCAACAGGAGTAACAAGAGGGACAAGAGTGTAAGTATAGAGACAATAGAATTTTCTCACAAAAAAAATGCAACAGTCCTGCTGGGCCACCATACTCAGGATTTCCAGGAAATAACGTGATTGATAATAAATGGTGTCCATAAAGCAAATGAATTTGCTACTTCAGATGTTCCCACTGATTTACATTTGGAACCTCAGTGGCAGCCAGCGAGCCTGGCAGGTGAACAGAGTGGTGCCTTTTGTGAGGAGCAGCAGCCCTGCTCACAGGGCCTACAGGAAGCAGAGCTGTGATGCCAATAAAATTATTCATGCACAGGGCAACAGAAGGGCACTCCCTAGCCTGCTTGTAATCTTTTAATTTCATCTTGTGAAGGTTAAAGGGAGTCACAGCAAGAGACACTAAAGCTTTGTAGACATCCAGTTCCCTTTCTTTCTCTGATTCTTATTCTTTGCTCTACTGACTAGATCTTGGTAAAAGGCAGTGAGAAATATGTTTACTGTGATCTCAGCAGCTCTGGTCATGTAGGGAGGCTACCACTCATTATGAATGGAAATTCAAAGGGAGCCTTCACAATTCTGTCAAGGAGAGGTAGTATCAAATGAGAATATCCATTAGTACACTGTGCCTAACTTTATGCAGATCCAAGGCCTTTGTGTATCATGATGAACAATTTACTATATTCATTAATGAAAAGTGTTTTTCCTTAGGAAAAAAATAAAAGCTCTTCACTCAGCAGATTAACTTAGATCTTAAATGTAGGTGGCATGAAGGAAGTATCATGCATATTTTACTAGGCTTTCTCCTTTTAGAATTTATTTACTTTCCAAGAAACCACATTTCATTGCAGATATAAACACTCCCAGATGAGTTCAAATATAAGGAGAATTAATATATTTCATAAAGTTCCCACAAGAATAGTATTGAAAACCCTCTGGTAGGGAGGAACTCAAGCTCACAGCTCTGGTCAGCTTAGGTGCCTTTCAGCAGTTTATTTGAATTATTTGGATTCATCTGGACCTTTACATCTTAGCTTCTAACTCCAAGGTACCATTTTGGCCAAAGGAAAGAAGCAGGCAATTATAGGACGCAGTTTTTTTGTTCCTCATTTTCATTAAGTAACAGCATTGCCAGCAGGTTGAGAGATCCTGCCCCTCTGCTCAGCCCTGGTGAGGCACATCTGGAGTGCTGTGTCCAGTGCTGGGCTCCTCAGTACAAGAGAGACGTGGGGCTCCTGAGTGGGTCCAGTGGAGGGTAACTGATTATTAAGGGACTGGAACATCTCTCTTACCAGGAAAGGCTGAGGGACCTGGGCCTGGTCAGTCTTGAGAAGAGACAAGGGAGAGGGAACTTCATCAATGTCTGGCAGTATCTGAAGGGAGGGGGTCAAGAGGATGTTTCCAGGCTCTACTCAATGGTGCCAAGCAATAGGACAAGAAACAATGGGCAGAAATGGATGCACAGGAAGTTCCAGCTGCATATGAGAAAGAATTTCTTTACTGTGCAGGTGATCAAGCACTGGTACTGGTACAGAGAGGTTGTGGAGTCTCCCTCACTGGAGATACTCAAGAACTGTCTGGACAAAATCCTGTGCCATGTGCTCTAGGATTACCCTGCTTGAGCAGGGAACTTGGACCACCCACTGTGGTCCCTTCCAAGCTTACCCATTCTGGAACTCTGGAATTCCATTATCTACAATGGGAACTGTGCTCAAAACAAGAACAGTTTGGTGAATGTGCATGTACCTGGAACACAGGAGACTCAGGTTCTAGTCTGTATCAGATTTGGTGTGACTTTGGGCCCAAATTTCCCAAAGACAAAAAGCATAGAACTTTGACTAATTTGAAGTGAACATGTTATTTCCCTTTACCTCCTCCACATCTACAAAAAAAAAAAGCTAAAAGCTCCAATGTTTGTCCTGTAGCATTGATCAGAAAACCAACATTTGCAGTGAAATTGGATTATTTTGGACACTACAAGTGTCCAAAATTCTTGATGAAATGCACAAAAGTTTCATAGAGATGGGTAGGTTTTATCCACCAGTGAGATTAAACACCTAAAGAGAAAAACATGGAAACTGCTTAATAATTCGCAGTTACACTCTAGAATAATGTAGGAAAAAATCCAATGATGTGAATGTTTCACTGGCCTAAAATTAACTTGCTGCTTTTGTGCCCCAGATCCATCAGTTTCTACCTTAGATTTTAAGAAAAAAGCTGCCTTTCAGTCCCACCACATCCCTTAATAATCTTCAGAGGCCTTTTCCTTTTCAGTACTAACTCAGAGAGAAGAAACTCTGGTGTTTTGACCCTGGCTGGATGGAAGATGTTCACCAAAGCCACTGTATTACTCCCTCCTCACCTAGACAGGAGAGTGGTTCATGAGTTGAGATAGGGACAGCGAGAGATCACTCCCCAATTACCAGCATGGGCAAAGCAGATTCAACTTAGGAAGATTAATTGAATTTATAAAAATCAAAATTAGAGTAGGATAATAAGCAAGAAGAGTCTTTAAAACACCTTCCCCAACTCCCCCTCCTTCACAGGCTCTGCATCCTCCCTGCAGGGTGATGGGGAGTGGGGGTTAGCTCGTTGCGGTTTTTTTGCTGCTACTCAGGGATAGGAGTGGGATCCCTCCCACAGGAGACTGTCCTCCATGAACTTCTCAAATAGCAGTTCTTCCCACAGGCTACAGCTCTTAACAAGGTGCTCCAAAGTGCATGGGTCCCTTCCATGGGGCGCAGGGCTCCTGCATCAGGCTGCTCCAGTGTAGGGCCCCCATGGGGTCACAAGTCCTGCCAGAAAACCAGCTTTAGTGTGGGCTCCCGACACCACAGGACCACAGATCCTGCCAGGAGCCTGCTCCAGCACAAGCTTCCCACGCAGTCTCACATCTCTTTTGGGCATCCACCGGCCACAGTGTGGGGCTCCTTCACAGATTGCAGGGATCTCTTCTCTCTCACGGTCCTCCAAGAGCTGAGGGAAATCTCTGCTTCTCCACTTGAAGCACCTTCTCCCTCTCCTTCTCTCCTGACCTTGGTGTCTATAGGGCTGTTTCTCTCACATACTCTCACTCTGGCCACAGAGTATATTCTCTCCTCTGGCCACAATAACTTCTACTGGATTTTTTTTTTTTTTTTTTACCTTCCTAAATGCGTTACCTTAGAGGCTGATTGGCTCAGCCTTGGCCAGTGGCCAGTCCGTCTTAAAGCTGGCTATTGGCTCTGTCTGACATCAAGGAAGGTTCCAGAAGCTTCTCACAGAAGCCACCCCTGTAGCTCCTCCCCTGCTACCAGAACCATGCCATGAAAACACAGCGCAGAACCATATATAGAACATGGAAACAAGAATCAAGTAAGGCCATTTTGTCTCAGCAAACTTGGGAATGAATTTAGGAGTACAGGTCATAGTCTGAAATTCTGATAACTCCTAGCTTATCAAGCAGCAGCCTCAGCCAACATTTCAAACTGCTTGTTCACATTATTAATGTAAATATATGACATTCATAAAGAATTATCAGAGGATCAGATAATTTATTAATTAGATTCAATTTATTAACAAGGATCTATCCAACACAAACTAGACAGAAACAAATTTTATATTTACCTTTGCTCTTTCTCATCTCCAGCTTTCTTTTTCTCTTCCGAGCTCTGAATTGGTCTTCCAAGGAAAGACCTACAACCCAGATGTATAAACATAGTAGAAGATTAATTTGGTGTGAATCAGGTTCTACCTGCATGAAACGGTGGCAAAATTCAAACTCCCATGTCATATACTGCTTCAATAAAGCATATTTTAATGGCAAAATAAAAGAGTAAAGAGTGTGGCTGTCCTTCATTCTCTCTTAGGCAGAGGAGGTCTCTGTCAATTTTTATTCCCTCATTTGAGAAAACCTACAGGCTGCAGAGAATTCACAGGGGTGCAGTCAGTATCATCAGAGGCTTAGGGATCATGGTCTATGGGAAACACTGAGTGAGCTCAGATCTACTTAAATGGATTGAGGAGAGACATGGAGACTTGCTAAAAGTTTGGCACAGAGAGGAAACCAATAACCCTTTTTTAGTTATAAACAGAAGACAAGTAAAGATCTCAAGCTGTAACAAGGGAGAGCCAAATTAAACATTTTAAAAGTAGTGATAATCACCTGCTGAAATAAACAGATGGTCTGGGAAAGTTGTGGAACATCCATCTTCTTCCTTGAAGAATAGGCTGGACAAACATCTGTCAGAAATCATTTAGCAAGACCTTCTGCCTATGAAAACATATCATACTGCTGAATGGCAACTTTATACTTTCAGCCATAAAAGAAGAATTTTTAGTTTCTTAAGGTTGTTTTTAAAATTTTCCTTCTCCAGATAACTGAGAAAGCTGAGGCTTGTGACAATCACCAGTTCAGATTAAAAAAGCGAGACAATTCAAGGAAAGAGTCCTTTTTGAGACTTCTTGAGCCAGCCCTGTTTTGATAACCCTTGTCGTCATCCTATCATAGACATAGGAGCGAGAAACCTTCAGGAGCCAAACTGTGGAGCTCCTGAAACATCAGGTGCTGTTCATACACACGTATGCACAAGCACACAGTCAATCTACTAGAACAGATTTAATTGAAAACGAGCTTTATTGTCATCTTCCTCTGATTAAATTGGAAATGGGAAAACAAACATGTGGATGTTGGGACAAGTTTTCATTTGCACTGATAGTTTTGGAACTGCTTTCTTCCTAAAAGTGAGCCTTAGGAAGTTGGTAAAGAGAATTTGTTGTCTTTTAATATTGACAAAGTTAGGAAAATGGGCCATAATGCAAATAGGAATTGAGTATATTTAGTACTTTGGATAGATTTGTACTTTCACAATAGTGCTTTTCTACTGTTCTGGTGCTATAAGGAACTTTAGGTGAGTATTAATGAAGTATAACTGCACCTTGCAATGCTGCACACACAAAGGGATCTTAAAGGAATCCCAGTGTAAATGAGAACCTTGGCAACTATAGATAAAGTGTGTTGGCTTAATTGTAATGTGGTTACTCAGAAACATTTTAATCTTTTTAAAAATGCAGAGGAATTTTAGTGAAAAGAGGATTTTAAGCTGTTCTTGGTAGTAGGGTAGAAACTGTATTGAAAGAAAAGTCCCTACACTGGAAGCCTCTATTTCCTGGGACTTGCAGCCCACTGGTGATGATCTGCTTCTGAATCCTTTCCTGTCACCAAAGTCAGGCTGATAGGTCTGTAAATTCTCCTTCTGATCCTTCTTGGGTGTCATACTGGGAAACCTCCAGTCTGGGACATCCCTGGTTAGCCAGGTAAATGACAGAAAATGGCTTGGTGAGCTCTTCCAGCAGCTTCCTCACCCTGGCTCACTGTGTTTCCTCCAACATTGAGACAGAAATTCTCCTTAGCCCTCCTTTCTTTGCTTATGTTTCTATCCTAATGGGAAATAAGGTTATTTACACACCAGCCTCCATGCGAACAAAGAGTTCTTTACTTGAAATCTCAAAATTATAATTTATTTTGATTTTTTTCTTATGCAGAAACATGCCCACCAATTCAGATAATTTCTGAATTCAGGGAATAAAGCCAACAAAGCAGAGCAGAGCATTTATTAGCTAGCCCTAGAGAAAGTTCCTTCTGGGAAGTCAAAAGAAACTCTAATAGTCCATCTGATTCTCAGTGATTCTTGAAAGTGTTTTACAATCCAAAAAGCATGGAGGACATGTTAAAAGGCATAAACACAAATCAGGAACCAAGCTTCCATTAAGAGTCATCAAGAGTCTGACACCCGGCTGCCATTTGTTCCTTTGAAAATCTCTTCCTACATCAATTACACTTACTTCCACTTCAGAACTGCAGCACACACCCAGAGTGGCATAAAATATCCTAAAGAAGATGAGCATCAGCCTGAGAGGAGAAAAGGATGGCAAGTGGCGATCTACAGAGCCAGAAAGAACCAAGCTAACTAGGGTGCAGCGTGGGAAGCAGCAGGAGAAAGCAAGGGGCAGAAATGGAAGAGAGATAATGAAGAGAAAGTTGAACCAGAAAGACTTTTTAGCTGAAGATGATTAGTGTCACTAATGAGTGACAATGAGAAAGAGAAAAGTGATGCTGGCATTGGGAAGAAGAGATGGATCATTAGAAATGGCTGTATTTTCTCTCCCCTGTCCAGATGGGGAGGGAGTGATAGAGAGGCTTTGGTTGGTATTAGCATCCAGCCAGGGTCAATCCACTTCTTCATGTAAAGCATTCATCCCAACCTCAGTCCAACACTCTACTTTGTATCTTGACACCAAAACCACCCCTTTCTTTCTCCTTTATTTTCATTTCTTCTAGTGGCTTTTTTTGTTGTTGTTATGCAGCCACTGCAGCACTGAAGACGCAGTAATTGGTTGTCTTTTGTTCCACAAAGAGTCTGACATGACTTCCCGTGGTGCCACAGTCACTCTGTTAAGTGTGAAGGCCCCAGAAGGCTGATGCTTTAAAAAATAAAATTGTATGTAGAAAACCAGAAAAAAAAAAGTCAAGGTTCAGAGGAAGAGCAGGATGAAAAAGAGGAAAACTGGGAAGATAAGAACAAAGAGAGGTGGAGGCTCATCAACAAATTTCCAGTCTGATGTTTTCCCTGTAAAGCATTCAAATCACCTGCTCTTGTTTGGCAATTCCAAAACCATTTTAGGCTTACTGAATTCTGAGAGAAAAAATATATTTTGCATAGATGCCAGTTCCAGGAATTCTGTAGAAAGTCAAAGAGGGCATTTCCTCAAAATGCTGAAGCTGCAAGGAACAAATCAAAAAACAAAGATTTATTGCACAGAAGGAGGAGCACATAAAGTGGATCTTTAATAAGTAGAGGATTTATTTTATTTTAAAAGGGTTTTTCAAAAGGAAAACACCAACATATCAGAGGAATTTTTACCTAGGATTCCATATGCAGACACCAAAGCAATATATTTTCTTTAACACTAACGTAAAACTACAATAATTCAGATAATCAATCAAATTAAAACAACAAATCTCCATGAACAAAAGACTGGGGAAATAATTGTGTCATTTTTCTTTTTTGGTGATACTTTCTCTTTCAATATAATGATGCCTTAATTGTGTTTTACCACAATCACATGCCAGTGGTAGCATTCCAGCTGTGATCAGAATCCAGTACTAAGAATGAAGCAGCCTACTTATTTAGGCTAAGTAGAATATATGAAAGGAGAGGAAAGATAATCTCCCATTCTGTGTGCATATTATCTTTCCCTATATGTATTGTGGCTATGCTCAGAGAACTTTTATGATTTCATTTTCTTTGTATTTCTCCCACGAGAACTGCATCCTCAACCATCTTATAGGATAATAATACCCATCAATGGAAAGAGATCTAAATCAAGGTAGAATGGCAATACATTTCAGCTGAGATTTCAGGGAAACAAAAGAAATCTGAGGGTTGATATTGAATATGTTTTTTACAGGATTCAGAAATGGGTTGTTGAAATAGCATGTAAGGAAGGGCTGCTGAGTAAGAGGAAGGCTGTGTCAAAAAAGCAGGCAGCACTCCAGCCATTGATGCTCAGACTGGAGAAGAGAGGAATGAGATGAGGAATGACCATTTCCAAACTTGTATTAGACATAGTGAGGCTTCTGTGAGTATAATTGCAGAATGAAGCCACCACTCTGACACACATATAAAGTTGTTCTGCAATCAAGGCAAAAAAAATTGTAGAAAATAACGTCTAAAGAGGGGAGCAATTCCTATGCTGCAGCAGAAAAAAGGCTTCAATGAACCTGAACTGGAGAAACCGTTGAATTCCACTCAGTGGAATTCTTTCACAAGAAAAGGGATTTATGACAGACCAGACAGTTCAGTAATGTAGGATGGATAAAAAAGGAGGGAGAACCATATCCCATCCAGCAGTATATCTGGAATGAATTAATAAAGTACCAGTCATAAGAGGGAATCTAAAAGGACCTTCCAAGTTGTGTGAGGGCTTTGAGGTGATGATACAGCTCTCTACAAGAGGAGGACTTTACTTGTCTTTCCTAATCATTAGAAGCAATAGAGTGTAGCATTAACTGAAATGTTCAGCACTATAATTCTTCATGTTCTGTGTAACAAGGGCTGACTACCTAACTGAAAGGTAGCATTATGCTTCTGCAATATTTGCAGTAAAACATTCATTCACAGTTAAGCCACTTATTCACTCAGACAGACTAAAATGCCTTTGTATTATCTTCTAGTGATGAGTAAAACTTAGGTCATGTCTCAATAAATACAAGAAAACTATAGGACACTACAGATTTTTTGGGGGCCTTATATCTAAGTACTTGAAACTTCACAAATTTTTATACAAAGCCATATATTATCTCCTTTCTTATTTAAATTCTTGGCTCAGTTCAAATCAAAGCTCGCAAAAACAGATGGAAAAACTAAGTGGACTACTCAAACCATAGGCACTGTGTTAGACAGAATAAAATCCCTTTTCATCTTTGTACTGTTGAAATCTTTAAGTAAATAATTTGCACAGATTCTACTCTCTCTTCTCTACTCTGTGTTGAAGATTTCAGGGGAGTGAGTGCATGCATTTTTTCTCGTTGTTTCTAAGCACACTCTTGCACATAATCATTACAGATTTGGAGTAACTGTTTATGCAAGGCAGAGGTCCAGCAATATTTTAGACATAGTAGTTGCAAATTAAGCCTACTGCAATACAGCAGCCCAACCTTCTGAGGTTATATGGTTCCAGGCATAAAAGCATTTTGGAAACAAGTATTGCATTATAAATCATTTATGTGGGTACTTCCAACAATATGAAGAGTGGAACACAAGAAAGAGGGACATATTTCAGAAGGACTCTAATCTGGTTTTACATTAGAGGTACAAGAATAGAAAGTGAATAACCATCTATCTCAAAACCAGAAATGGTAGCACATTATTTACCATGCTAGGAGAAATAAGTGTGACATGAATTTTGTTGTTCAAGCTTTGCTTTATTTATTTATTTGTTTATGTATTTAATTTTTTTAGTTATTTTAATAAAGTTAATACATGCTTAATACTGTTAATAATTTTAAGTAAAGCTACTGCTGAAAAGATCTGGGTATGTGAGCTATTTCATGCAATAGAGGTTATTGAAACACTTTGCTAAGACTTCTTTCTCAGCGCTCTTGTGTCCCAACATTTTTTTTAGCGCCAATTAAACCATGTAATTTGCTGGAAATTAGCTGCATCCCTCAGGTTCATCAGATGTTGCTCACAGGCAGCCTTTAACCGTCCCAGAAATAAGAGTGACACAATGACCAGTGGGGTTTTCAAGTGTGTACAAACAGCTATATCCCCAGATCAGCTCTGCTGGTTGATACAGCTCCTCCATCACTCACAGTGAGCTGGCCAGGGCTGGAAGGGATCCCACTTCCTTAATTGAAGCTGGCAGCCATCGCTGAAATCAGCCTTGACGTACGCCCCTCAGATCTCATGGAAAGAGAGTGGAACCAGCTGAGGGTACACACAGAAATGTTCCTCTGTGCATGTGAATCCTGGGCCCGCAATTCACCTGCACTTCTCTGATACCTTCTTAAGAGGGACTCCTACTCCTTTTGCCCACTGTTAAGTTTCTCCTTTCCCCCCCAGACAGGCTTCAATAGATGATATGCTAACCTTGCTCATCTTCCAACAAAACTTGATGTTTTAAAACAGCAAACTTGGGTGCAATGCATGCTCTGTGTAAACCCCATCTTAGCTGCTTGCCCAGACAGGTTATTCCAATTATCCAGGAGCATGAAAAAATGAGTTGTCTCCACCACTAAATCTGTCTGATCACCAAAAGCTTCTCTTAGATGTGAGTGACTGCAGTTCTTTCTGCTTTGAGGACTCACCATATGAGAGATATTAAATATATCAATGCCACAGGAGTTGCATTGACATATTACACATGGGGGTTCCATAGCTAAGCTGATGAGATCTGTCAGCACCCCAGCACTCAATGGAAGGTGGAATTTCTTGCACTTTTTCAGGAGAGAAACAAATTTTAGGGGCTGACTGGACATTGCCATCCTAGGAAGAAAAAAGCTGACTCAGAATAGCTCTCCCATGTAAAACTTTAAATAACTAAATCCCAAAAATCCGTTCTATTGACTCAGACATAGACCTTCTCTGCATTTCATTTTTCATGTAGGGATGAGAAATCAGCCAAATTAAGCTTGAGATACATCTACAGCATCCTAAAATCCAGTGCCCTTTTCCATTACTCACATGAAACATTTCAGACCCCACCTAGAGCTCCTGGGATCCATTTAAGAGAGGGAGACCATTAATCAGCTAATTATGCTGAACAAGAGTGGGGGTGAGAGATTGAAGGTGCCCAGTGGCTTCATGGGTATTGCTGTGTGCCAAGTCCCTGACATTTTCATTGCTGTTCTTGACTTCACCTTTGCCTGGCTGTGCAAGTGTGCTATTTGGGATGTGACCCAGCTCACACCTGGGACACTCCATTAATGTGTCTAGTTTTATCAAGGTTATTTCAGACATTCCAAAGCATTTGATTTGGGCTTGCAGTTAAGACCCACTTCCAACATCTGTTGATGGATGTCTGAATACTTTATCCCACTCCCTCTTGCATGCACTCACTGAAGACAGAGAACAGTACTTGAAGCAAGCAAAAAAGGAGGGTGGTCAGTGGTGCAGGACCTCAGCTGGGAGAGGGAGTGCTCTCTGAAATAGCAGCACTGTCCAGTGCTGCACCTTTGTGCACTCTGGTGTGAGACACCCACCCAGTTTCAATCATGCTGTCAGTCTTTTCTCACAGGACAACTTTTCACTTTCTCAACTCCACTGTGCTCCTCCTCCAGCCAATCTATAGTTTCCCTGAATATGAATAAGCAGAACCATGCAAGGCACTGTGCACAGGATCCTACCAGACATGCAGTGGACTAACGCTTGCTGATATTTACTGAGCATATTTTCCCTGGTAGGCATTTGGTGTTCCGCAGTTGTACCACACCTTTGTGGCTGTGATTGGCATGACATGACAGGACTGTGTCTAGTTGTCATGTATTTAGCCTGTGATTCACTAGAACATGAAACATTTTTCATTTCCTGACCTTTTCATGGAATGAAATCTTACCTGTTTGAAGAAATCTAGTTTCTTTTTTTTTTCTGTACTGTGAATGAGTCTGTACCTTGAAGTCAAGTTCCATTTCCATTACTCCAGCCTTGCAGTTCGCCCCCTTTCTACTTCATGGTGAAGATTATTTGAACACTGCTTAAATAATTAGCCAAATGCAGTTAACCAAAAGCAACTTTTAGGGTACCAGTCTTCAAGATTGCTAGAAGATAGAAGATACCTAGACAGATAGATCTCTTATGAGATTTCTTCTAACCTCCCTCCAGCTTGATATTTTTCTTATATGCATCTCATTCTGTTGTATCCATTTTAACTAGTTCTTGCCACGCTCAAGCTTTGTACTGAATGTTTGTCTCCTCTAGTTTCCTCATGACTCCTTAAGAAATGTTTTACTTTGATACAGATGAATTATTCCTACAAATTTTTCCTTCATTCTTTAGAAAATCACTTAATTTCAGAAAACTTAAAATAGGTTAACATATGGCAATCTGCTTTTTCCAGCCCTCTATCACAATTTCTCCTATTTCCATAATATAGTTATGTGTAATTATCTTTCCATTTAAAAATTATTCTTAGAGTTTTACACACTATTGAGCTCAGATAAACAGTCATCAGTCCTGGGTCACTTTTATCCTTTTTTCTAAATTCAGGCACCACATTTGCTATTCTCCAAGTATGTAGTGCCCTCTGAAGATGATGATGAACTACAGCCTTACCTCTAAATCTTTCAGTACTCAGAAGGAAATTGTGCCATATTGTATTTTCAGGGTGCCCCGATGAAGGGAAGAAAGTGATGCATCTGACTCCATGTTCTCAGAAGGCTAATTAATTATTTTATGATACTATATTATATTAAAAATACTATACTACACTATACTAAAGAATACAGAAAGGACACTTACTGAATGCTAAAAAGATAATAATGAAAACATGACTCTTTCCGAAGTCCCGACACAGATTGGCCAAAAAGTCAAAACAACTCACACTGGAGTCCAATGAAACAATCAACTGTGGGTAAATAATCTCCAAACACACTCCACATGAACAAAACACAGGAGAAGCAAATGAGATAAAAATTGTTTTCTTTTCCTCTGAGGCCTCTCTCACTGCCTTTCATCTTCACAGGAGAAAACCCTGGGCAAAGGAATTTTTTCAGATAATGTGAATGCCACAGAGCCATATCTTCCAATGTGAGCTCCTAACAATATCCAAAGCATTGTGCTGTGTGGGATTATTTCCACCAGCCCCATTAGTTTCCTCATTTTACATCGTGTTTCGGGCATGCAGTGCTGTATATTATTATCAGAAATCTTTAAGTATCATTTGCAGAAGACCCAAGACAGTGTGTCAACTGAACCTGAATATCCACCCAGGTCCATTTGATAATAGTCCTGAAGTGATACCTGCTGATGCCTCTATTTTCTTTCATTTCACAAGATGTTAGCTGCACATAGATAACCTCAAGCCATTCATGGAGTAGTCACTGCTCACCCAGTGGCTTTGGAGACTCCTGTCTGACAAACAGGGTGCCCAAGAAAAGTAACAGTTTTGCTGGGAGCTTCATATGTAATATGGCAAAGCCACTTCTGAGACATTTAATTTGGTTTTGATGGAAACTCCAAACACTGCTTTGTCCCCTTTTAACTTTATAGGAGATCATAAAGACTAGCTGCTCAAATATTTCTTGACATACATTGTAGGGGGTTTATCAGGTATCCATACATTTCAACATCCCCAGCAATTAGAGAAATAAACAGAGAGACTACATTTCTAGAAGATTTCATAAAATTAACTGAATCTTATGCCTTTTAGAAGTGATTTGTAATTGGCTTTTTTCCACAACTTTCATCATTTTGTGACTTTTTCCTTCCATGTGGGTTGATCAGTTTTCTTTTGGACATTATGAATCATATTTACCCTGCTGTCCTTGATTAGGTATGTCAGCTCTGAGCTGTGGGGTCCCCTGACCTCCACTACATCCTCCAATAAGTCTGAATGACCTCTTTTCAGGTCACTGTGACCTAATTCCAGCTGGGTGGAACAAACTTTTTGCCCCGATTTCTTCTAAAAGGTTGAGAAATTCTTCCTTCTTTCTCCAAAGTTTTTATTCTTCTACTGCTGAACTATTGCTGTAATGTTCCCAGCGATGTCTTCATTGCAATAAACAAGCTAAGCAAGGAAAGAAGATCCTTCTGGTCTGAAAAGCATCAGCAGACCTTTCCTGAACTTTATGTCTGTATCATTTATTATTGTTATCCAGGAAGCTCTGTACTGCAAGAACTCTGTTTATCTCAATAATTCTCTTGTATTTGTTCTACTTCAGAGTTCCCCAAAAAACAGGAAAGGTAGTATATAGGCATGAAAGGAAAATAGTTATTGTCTTTAACTTTCTAGCTAATTATTTTTCCTAAAAATGTGGAATGTTGGAGGTTCTGTGCCTTCAAGGTTTTGTCAACACAGGAAAGCTATAACATTTCTGTGTTGATATTGTCTATAATTGTCTTTATAATTGTCTTTATAAACCCTTGGCCTGTGTTCCTTTCCTTCCTTCCTGCCTGATTGGCTCGCTCCCTCCTTGCCTCTCTGAAAGCGTTGTCAGCAAAAGCAAGAAAAGGAGATGGGAAAATATGCTTTAATACAAAAGTAAAGAAAAAATTACATATAACCATTTTATATATTAAATTTCCCTAGTATCACTCACACACAATTGACAGTCTAATCCAAACTGTAAATTCCTTTATTTATTTTCAAGGACTTTTATTGTCTGGTGTGGGTATCTTTTTAGCTTCATCCCACACCTGTGTGCTCTTTCTGAGCTTGGGATCTAGCCCTGCTGAAACAGCAGGAAAAACTAGAGGCACCTGACACAGACCACACCCTCAGCAGGGCTGTTTTGAGAGAAAACTGATTTTATTTCTGATATTTTCTTTATTTCTAAAGTACCTATGTGAAAAATAAAACGGGTTGAGGGAGATAGCTGGAGGAAAATGTGAGTGCCCTCTCTTCACTACTCACTCAGCCTTGCTGTGGGGCCTTTCCCTTGAACCAGCGGCTCGTGCACTTCAGCCAAGGTGGTTTGAGAGCTGCCTTGGGAAGCAGAGTGCCACTTCAGCGAAACACGTGCAGGAGCTTCCTCTTGGCCTCGGGCAATCAAGGTCTCGCTGAGTGCTTCGCCCAGGATGTTCTGGCAACATTTGTGCGCTCTTCAACCCACAGGAAAACGTGACAATAAAGATGCCAGGACTTTCCTCCATCAACAAAAAAAACAGGGGAGCTGCTCACTTGACTCAATGAGTAAGCCCATTTAGATAAAACTATAGGCAAGGAATTCCTGCAACAATGTTGACTCCCATAATCAGTAATCAATAAGTGCTGCAAACCATAAGAGGTGCCAAGTCCCTTGCTTTGGCTGTTTCTTGGAATATATAGCACCTTACATGCATCCATATATTTTTATGGATTCCAATGGTTTCAAAAGGATGCCACAGAGATCAGTCTGGCTTTGCACCCACCATGTAAAAACACACTCTTATGTGCCACTTATGTTTAAAGCTCGTCACAAAATGATACTGAAAATTCCTCTTTCTGTTGCAGAAATAGAAGCACAGGAGTGATTTGCCCACAGTTGTGGAGGCAGTTAGTGGAAGAGCAGAGGGTTTGATACCCACAGCTCCAAACTTAGAGCACAGCACCTCACTGTATGAATCCTTCAGCCTCTTTTCCTGCATGCACCTGCCTGTAGTTAATGAAATTACCTGATTTTCGATTGCCAGCATGCTGAGCTCTAGGAAGGGAAGCAGGAGGAATCAGCTTGTGTGTAAACTCTGAAATTTCAAAGGTACAATTTGTATACTGGGATTTATGCAAATTTTAAATCTGTTATACAAACAGCATTAAATTTCATAAACTTTTACTCTAAAAATTATACTACATACTATTTTTCTGGACATATTTTAACATTTTTGATCTAAAAAATCTCCTAAGTCTGTGAGGAGGATACAGCCTGTCATTGATATAATGGGAAATAAAACCTATAGAAGTTATTTTCCTGATACATTTTCCTTTGCTTTTAAAGACATTTGGAGTTTGGCAAGTTTTTGAGTTTGGCCCCAGAACGATGCTGCATCAGCTTGTGATATCAGTTTCTGATTGATTGTGACACTATGTTTTGCCACCAGTGGCCCAGAACATCACAGGTTTCATTCTTTAAAAAAAAAAACGAATGGTGTTTTCAGAATGGTTAAGTAATCCTGGTAGATTATACTGTATTAGACTAGATTATACTGTATTGAAAACCACATACATATGACACAAGTTTTGCCAAAAATATCTTTTTCAATAAAAATTTTCATTTTAACCAGACCTTCTAATGAGCTTCATCTGTTCTTTAGTTTTTCTTCTGACACATACAAGCAATTCATATTTCATGAAACATTATAGCTAAAAAATTAGATCACCAGTTCTTCCGTATGAAATACAAGGGATTTCATCTTCAGAAAATCTGTTTTTCACAGGATAACTAACCAGCATATATTTAAAATGTATACAACTTTCAAATATCTTAGAGGGGGACAACACCGAAAGAAAAGTCACCATTTCTTTGGTTTGCTTTGAGAATTGGAATACATCTTTATGTCTTATTGTAACAGATAGGAAGAAAGAGAGGGTATTTTCCTCAGCACAGAAATGTCTTCTGGTAGTAACTAAAATATAACCAGCACTCCTCCCTTCACCACAAAACACCACCATTACCAAAAACCTAATATCCTCCTAAAAAAAATCACATGATTTTCTTTGTTCCAAATGCACAGGGTGTAAAATGCTATTAAACAATATTCAATAACTTCTTTGTGGATACCAGCCTTCAACAAGTTCTTATCTGCCAGGTCCTCTGCTTCTTCCCACATGGCTGCAATGACAGAGTTATGTTTAATGTCTCTTGTTTTCCTTTCTTTGCAAGTGTTGCAAAACTAATAAAAGACTAATAAGTAATAAAACCAATAAGTTGTGCCAAACTAACTTTTGCCTCCCACTTCTCCTCTCAGGTCTTTGTAGGTGCTGCCTCTGTCCAATTTCCATCACTGGAGATTTTAAAAACAGATCTTCTATAGCTGCAGTTTCTAACAAGTCATCAAGATATGTACAAATTGAGGTACAAATGAGTGAGGTACAAATGAGCTTTCTGATAGAGTATAATAACTGAACATAAATGCTAATATTAAGTATGGGAGAAGGGCTTCTTCAGAAATATTAACATATGTCAAGCTCAAGCACCTTATTTTGTGATTTAAAAAGGCATTATTATCAGGGCTTTATTGCTTGTATTTGACTTGCTCTTCCTTCATCTCTATGTGTGCATCTAAGGCAACATAAAGCCACCAAATGAGACTTTCTGAAAGGCTCAATAAATTTTCCTGGGATCAGGATCAGAAATATCCTCTGTAAGATCAGCTCTGCAGTTCCAGAAAGGCTAGGCAAGTGTGTGAACATGAAAATATGTAACAGAAGTGGGGAGGAAATCTGCATAAGAAACTGAGGAGTTTTCTCTGGAAGAAAGTTCCATGCCCCAGTTACCCCATCGTCACCAGAGCGGGTTGCCAAAGCACGTCAGCGTGCTAAATAGAGCCCTACTGCCTGCACGTCACACATTAGGAGAGAGGCACTGAAACTCATTTCTGCTCAAGTACCTGTGGTGTTTGCAGGGCAGACCACAATCTACTTCTCACTCTGACAGCCTCTGAGACTTCTCTGACAGCTCTGAAAACAGATCTCACTCCTGGCATATTAGCAGAGCCGAAAGCAACAGTTAGATCTTGCCATTACCTACAGCTGACTTCATTGGGAAGCATCTTGTGTCGTTCAGTCTTTGAACATGATTCAAGTTGGACTTTCAGCCTCCCAGGAAAATGACTTGTTCTTATGTCTAGCACCAGCAAGTGTGTGGTTCATAGGCTCACAAGGAAAACATAAGCACTAAAAACATTCTGTCGTGTGCTAACAAGTCCTGCACCTTACTGTCTACTGTTCAATTACCGATGTGTTTGTGAGAGCAACCATGTTGTCTCTCAGCATTCATTTTGCCAAGCTAGAAAACACCCTCCTTTTTAGTCTCCTCTCACAAGCCATGTCTGTGGTTATTCCAATCCTCTTTTCCCTGCAGCTGCTCTTGCTTCCACATCTCCTGCATTTCTGCATTTACCTGACTGCTGACTGACTGGACCTGTACACAGGCATCTATGTATGTATGTATGTATGTATGTATGTATCTATCTATCTATCTATCTATCTAGCTAGCTATCTATCTAATCTCCTGCTAGCCTTGCAAAATATGCAAAATGATGTTAGCAATCCCCTCTCCCTGTTGAAAACATTTTCTGATATTTGGGCTTTCCATGCTCTTATCTTATTGATTCTTGACAGAAATCCTAAAAATTATTATCTACATGTAAACACATTGCTCATTTTTAAAGGCAGGTCCTGAGTTTACTGAAGAATTTCCTGTTTGCTCCTTGCATTTTACATTATTGGCTCATTTCAATTATTTCAGACCTGTTGATAGCATTTTTCCTCTTTCTGTCAAATTCCAGCCCTTTCTCCTGCTGCTGATGCTCTTTAACCATGTATTATCTGCTCACATCATTAGTATACAAGATTATTAAAAAGCTACTAATTAATTAGAGGTCACAAGATCTGTTCCAAGGGATTCTCACCGCTCTGCCTCCAGGAGAATGCTTCCTTATCCAGCACAGCCTATTTTTACAGCAGAACAGTGACTTAAATATGTGTTTCTAATGGCATGGTATCTTCCTGCAGTTAAATTCTCCGTGTAGTCACAGTAATTAAGACCTCTTGGATACCAAGTACCTCTTTATATCCTACAGCACACCAGGCACCACTTTCAGAACAGGATGGAAGATGTGGGCTGTGCAGCATCTCTCAGAAACACCCCATTATTCCGTCTGTCCCTGTAAGCGTGGTGATATTCTCACCAGTTTGTATTTGCATACAGAAGGGTTGTGTCTGATGCAGCTTCCCTCACCTAGCCTGATCCTGACCCCCATCCACAGGCTGACAGCCCAGCCCATCCTTGGCAAGTTCCCACCTCCCAGGAGGTGCCCAGTACCCAGGACTGGGGCTGCCCCTGTTTCCCCTGGCTGCCCAGAGATTCTCACTGTGGAGCTGGAAAAGGCTTTATCTAGATGGTGAGGTCCTGCCCTACCTCCCCAGGGGACCACCACACCTCTTGTCCTCAGGGAATTGCTGCTCCTCACAGTGTCCCAGCACCTACCACAGTTAAGTTGCAGCTCTCTAGCGTGACCTGCTTTTCCCACTTTTTATCAACATGTGTTGTGTTCATCCACACTTGTCTTCCATAGGTCTGATACTGCACAATCATTTTTATTGCCCACATTTCTGCATACCACTTAACCCAGGGTCATGAACAGAATCATCTGCACTCCTATATTCCATACTATATTTCATGCCAGCTGGGGTTTGGAGGTGAAAAATCATGTTTTGTTGGCATCAAGTCTTTTAGTCATTTTATCTGTTCTATATTCGTACACATATGAATATGAATATGAATATGAATATGCTAACAGATTTTCCCCTCAGTTTTTAGAGATACCGCGAGCTATTTTGTTTGAAGATCTACAGTAAGAGAACTGTGAAATCTAAGCAGAGAAGAAATTAGTGGTTTGAAAAACAACAACTTGGACGTGTGCATTTAGGTCTGGATCCAACTCTGGTAAAATATCACCATGGTTCATGTGGTAAAGGTGAAGGGATTGAAATGTTTTCAGTATGAGGCAGACAAGACACCTTGTGCATGGGGACTGCTATGGTGTCAAGGCTCCCAAGATGGTATAGCCTCCAGATGTGCCCAACACATAGCCACTGCACACATACACAAACATCTTGTGCTCACAACCAGATGAATTTCCTGTTTCTAAGGAAATAAAAACAGGGAAATTGTTGGATCTTGGCCAAGTGGCTAACGCTGAGACCAAATTCAAAGGTAAGGGATTGAGACAGTCTGGATATAGGATAAAAATTACATTGGTTGCAGCAGGAACTGAAACCTCTTAAAATTGCATGATTGTACTGTAACATTATGTCCTGTCATATTTGCATTGTTCAAGTGGAAAAAAAAAAGAAAGGTATATTATAGCTGGCCTTCACTGTCTCAGAGATGTCTGTAAAAGAGCCTGTTCATCACTGAGGAGGCAAAAAAAGGGAAAGTTATTTTAGAAACTTGCACCAGTGACAGCAATCTTTTGGACTTTTTGGTATCCAGATTTTCAACCCAAAAGGACAGGGATGGGATTATGGCAGGTCAGGGATTAGAGAAATACCACTGCTTTAGCCTGCTCCAGCCACAAAGGGAGGGATTTGGAGCCCAGTCTCATACTAGCAAATGTCACAGGGGGACAGGCTGAAATGGCAGGAGTTGGGGATGCCCAGTCCATCTGTATTTCCACCTACTATGTATGTTGGCAAGGCAAGCAAGGAAAAAGAACTCTGCCTGTATGTATGTTACTGCTCTGTTTCACTGCTACAGGTCTGGCCAGTCAACATCATTTGCAAGTGAGGATCTGCCTCAGGTTTGGTACTGGATTATTTCCTTTGAAGGGGGAGTTAAAATAATACATGCATTTGGAAACATAAGCCAACAACCAATTATTAGTATGTTCAACAGCATTTTAGACTGCCACTTCAAATGCCATGCATTCATTACCCAGCAGAAGGAACATTAAAAAAACCTGAGAATATTTTGTGGTTATCTGACAGACTGAATATAAGGCAGTCAGTGTGAAAGCCTTTTTTGCATGTCACACAGCAAAACTGAGAAAGATTGGTGGATTTCAAGTCAGAACACACCTGTTGCTCCAAAATTACTTGTTTTTCTATACCTCATATTACATATGGTAACCTTGGCAAAAGATGGTTAGCGGATGTGCAAGTGAATTTTTTGTGGGCATGGAGTAGGACAAAGTTAAACCTCATCTATAATTTGTTAAGTAAAATAAAATGGTCAATTCATCCCAGCAGATTGCTTTGTGGGAAGACAGGGACTCTCTATCCTGTTCTGTATGACCATTGACTTCAGGGACACACTCCAACCAAAACCCCAGTCTGGATCCCTCCCTTTCTCTGCCTGCTCCTTAGAACCTTGCAGTGCCCTCCCAAAGAGGGGAAAATGAGCTTCAAGTGCCACTGGTGGTGTCCTGACTGGCACAGAGACACAGCTGCATCACAGTTCACATCACTAACTTCCCAGACATCCAAAGATGTGAGTCAAATCAAAGCCAATGCAGCAATGACTGCAGCAGCAGACAATTTTACAGAAATGAGAGTGCTCATGTATTTGGGTATTTTGCTTCTCAGTCATGTGAATAAAATCCTTGGCTTCTGTGATGCTTTTTCTTTCCTCCTTGCTTTTGCTTACTTCTCCCTGCCCCTCCATATAGCATATACAAATGTTTTGGATACAGGCTGTGGGCTGGTTACCCAATTATAAACAGGGAAGCAAGCATTATGAAAATAGAGCTAAAGTCTATGTCAGTGTCACCATTCATCTAATACAGTAAATAACATATTATGGTACTTTTTTATGGACCTCTTTATCTTAAGTGTTTTTTTTCGCTCCTTGTATTATCTACATCTCCCTAGAGAGAACAGTTACCTACTGTGGAAGAATTCTCAAGACTGTAGCTTTTATTATAATTTAAATTGTCAGGAACATTAAGACATCATTGGTGACAACAGTAACAACTAACCGAAGCAGAAGGGAAGTAGTATTTTTCCATTATCTGTTTCTTTTCATTTAAATTTTCTGTGTGTCTTGAAATGAGGAAAAAACTGTCTTCTACTGTCTTGAAAATGTTTCACAGCATTCATTCTTCAGCCCTATACAAAGGCTTCTTTAAGCATGAAATTATAAAAGTACTCCTTCATTCTATATTTGCACATATAAGTAGACTTTCACTGAAAGATGTGGAATAATATAATTGTATAAAATTAATCTATTATCTATCTATCTATCTATCTATCTATCTATCTATCCATCTATATTCAGAGTGGAATATTAAGTGAATGATGTTATTACAGTTGAGTAAGTCAGTAACAGGAAAAAATGTTCCTGATTTATTTTGCTATTTTTTCCTGCCTGAGCACTGGGAAGCCCATTCCTCAATTTTATTTTTGCTTTATACAGAATCAAACTGGTGAAAAAAATCTTGAAAACCAATTCTTCATCTATTTGACTTTACACTTTTTGAGTGGGTTGCTGACAACTTGTTAAGTTCAGCATCAGAATAAGACTTTAGAGTCCTAGTCTGGAGCTGCTGTTAAGTGACTCATTAAGAACATTTGACAGTCAGAATTTAGGCTGTTCTTTAACACTGATAGATACAAAGCATATTATTTTTCTTTTTTCAATGAACACGAGTGTATTCCAAAGGCTAAAAATCATTCCAGCAAATATAAAATTGCTATATAAATCTGTTTTATTTTGAGCAAACCCAACACTATTCACCTGCAGAATTTCCTTTGCAAATTCCCTCACATACAACTTTCTTGATATGGTAATCTTTGTCCAGGAGAATATTATCAGAGAGAAAGAAAAGATCAATGAATGACCTTAAACTCAAACTGCAAAGCAGCATTTCAGTGACTTGAAGAGAAGCTAAGCATTATCTCCTCAAGAAGTTAATATCTAGTTTTTGACTGAAATATTTTGACTCAGAAGTCTCACTCTTTATTTTTAACTTTCACAAACTACAGTTTTTCTAAGTCTGATTTTTATTAAATTATTTGCCTGGCCAAAAGAATGGCAGAAAATATTGAGGTTTTGAAGAAATGCAAAGAAATACACAAAGGAAAATTCTCATGTAAACTGGCATAAATTATGATGATTTCTAAATTATCTAACACCAATCAGAAAATATTTGACTGCTCCTCTCAAAACATTAGCACAATGTTCTGCCATTTTCATAAAGGCAAATCTAATGTTTGAAGTTGTTAGGACCTGAATGGGGAGCAAAACAAAAAGTATCTTTGTAAGTCCATGGAATGCTTGCATCTTGAGCACAAACCAATTCAATCAATTTGGAAAACAGCTTGGTGTAGTTTTGAAGTCGTGGTAAGGGTGATTAGAAATATAGAACAGATTTCATGTGCATATAGCCTGCAGCTCTTCATCTTGGAAAGGCAGGACTGAAGGAAGTCACCAAATAGTTCTACACAGTCTTAACAAGCAGCCAAGCAGTAATTACAAGCTATTATGAGTGTAAGAAGTAGAGGTGCCCCAATGTTTTCTATTAGGAAGAGCAACAAATAAAACTGCACTTACAGAACTTACAAATAAACTGCAGAACTCATTATTGCAAGACACAGAGGTGAGCGAGAGTTTAAACATATTCAAAACTGTTTCAGAGAGCTCCTGGGGAAAGATCTGCTGGCGTGGTGTTGAATGTGATGGAAGGGATACAACCTCTAGCACCTGTCAGGTCTGAAGAGAGTGGCTTGAGGGCACCAATGAAGAATCACCCCCTCTATTTCCTTCCATTTCTTACATTTGTCCTATACATTTGCAGCTGATCCCTGTAGGAAATATTATTTGAGGCTGCAAAGACTTTTGACATGACCCAGAATACCACCTCATGGATCCTTAAGGAATACAGGTAAATTCCTTTAATTTTCTTTGAGAGTTAAACTTAATGAATCTCTTCACCATTTATATATTCTTTAATCTAATTTAGTCTTATTCAATTTTGTCATCTCTATTATGATAACAGCAAAATAACAACTAATCAAAGTACTTCCTATTGGCAAGATTTCCAAATACTGCAGTCGTATAACCAACAATCTCAATTTCAGCAACACTATGTTTAAAGCTGCTGATCCAACAGGCTTAATAATTGCCACATATGTTTTGCAAGACTTAGATCTGGGAGCCATCAGCATAGATCATTACACAGAGCATTTTTAATAAATTCAACTGTCTCTTGCATTTTTTAAAACATGTTTGGACTCTGAAAATAGGTACAATTCCCTAGTTTGTGAGATTGAAAATTTAAGCAATGGCTTGTGATTATTTGCTTTCTGCTAATAGTTCTTATAAGGCAGTTTGCTGAAATTAGTAACTTCTGCATACTCGAGTGTTCTGTGAGATGTAAGGTAAAGATGGAGTAAACAATACTTCATTGGTATCAGAGATGCTACAGCACTTTACACCAGCTGAGAATCTGATCCTTCCAGTTGGGATGGGAAAGGGAGAGCATATAGAGAGCAGCTGTCCCTTATGCTTTTTCAACAAATTTTTGAAACATTAACATTGCTATTAGCAGAATTTACAATAAACTTGGTAAAGATGAACTGCAGGCACATCAGTTTCTCCCAGTGCTGACACAGCTTCTCTGTGCAAACTTCATACACAGGAGCCAGGGAAGTGTAGGCATAAAGCAATTATGACACTTTCCTGTTTTGAGTTGCTTCTCTTGCTGTCAGACTGTAAAGAAGCAAAGAATGGAAAAATCTCGTCCAAAATTATTTTGGCCACAGGCTTTGTTCAAGTTTCTCTGGATAAAGGGTTTCTTTGAAACAGTTTTGATGAAGCAAAAAGTTTCCTGAAAGCTGGAATTCAAGTCATCCATGTCATGCACTGGTACAAGTATTTCAGCCCATGTACACCCTGCAATCTCTCGTTTCATAGCAGATTCCAAGACTGTCATGCTTTTGCCACAAGGTTTTAACAGACTTTTGTTTCTCTCCCATACATGAATCATTTTAAAGCCAGAAGAACCAACAAGAAAAAGATACAAACTCACAAAAATAACCCCCACCCAAATTTCATCCTTCCAGAATATTCAGACCATCAGGATCTGCATCTTGGAAATCCATCCATTTAAAATTTCATCCAGTGGGAACTATTTCTGACAAATGTCAAGAGCAGAGAAAAAGCAAATCCTACCCAAATCCTGCTCTCTTCTAGTCCTGAAAAGCAAGGCTAAATAGTTGGAACTGTCTTCTGGAACAATGAAAATTGTCAGACTTTCAGAGTTCCCCAAGAACTATTACTTACATCTCTCATTTGAGGATTTCCAATGCTTTCACAAAGAATGAAACATAGTGGGAGCTGGGAGAAACCAAGAACTTTCTGAAGAAAACCTCAGTGGTTAGGAGCTATGGGCTGCATTTACAATGGTCTCTAGCTTTAAAATGCTGGTAGACATCTGGCCAGAAGCAAGTAGCCACTCAACAAATCAGGATGTGCAGGAAACTCCTCACTATGTGCCTGTGTGGAAGTTAAAAATCTCTTCTCTACAATGGTAACATCCTAATTTAATTTTCACTGTTACACAGGAATACTTTTCCCAGATGGTGAAGGAATTCCTCCCTTAAGGTATTAAGTAGCCCTGCTTCCCACCACAGTCTCTTTTGCAAGGGAGAGGGAAACTCCGTAGGCTTCTCATGAGGAAAGGCCAAATTGTGAAAGCAACTGGAACCAATGTGAGCTTTCCTGGAAGAAAAGATTAGGCACGAACTGATTTATAAATTCAAAACATTCTTATTAATAGATCTATTCACAGCTGACAGGGAAATCATTAGTGGGTAGAAAAACAGAACCATCTAGAAGCAGTTTTTATCTTTCCCAGGAATTTTTGAGTCAAATACTGCCAAAATACAGTCCTCTTGCTGGACTGTTAGTGTTTGCAAAATGGCAAACAGGTGTTTCAATCCATCCACAGGTTTTTTGCCTTTCCCTTTTCTAATATTCTTGTGCTCTTCATTGTGAGAACTTGTTCTAATAAATTCTTCTCAGATGTGTGCCTTTCTTTTTTCTAGACATCAGCATTTGATCCTGCTCCTCTCAACCTCGATTAAAAAGACAAGAACTTCTCTTCTACAACATTTTTTCCTGCCTTTTGAGTTCGTGTAAGTGATGTGAGGAAAAATAGAGGAAAGGGAAAATAAATGCCTGCTGCACAAAATACCACAAACCTATGAATATCCTTACCAGGCCTTATTCAAGATTAAATGTATGTGAAGTGGTGAATACTCTAAGACCATAAAGGCTGTCCTTTGAAAAACTACCTGGATGCCCTGCAATTCCACGTGTCTCAGGAGCTGAAGCCCAATTCCAGCATTTCACCATCCTTTCTGGGAGAAGAATCCCAGGTACAATGCAGCAAGCGCACTCCTGTTTGCAGTTTCTGACTGGATGATTTCAGGCTCAACAAATCTTTTCTTTTATTCCTCTTGTTCTGTCTAAGTGTAGAGAAAGGGTATTTCAGACCCATTCCTTTGAAACATGAGGCAATACAAATAAAGTTAAGTAAGATATGTCAAACAAGAAAAAGAAAGAGCCCATTGCACAAACTAGGAAAAAGGGACATAAACCTTAGCTGTATATTTGGTTTTGTAAAATAAACTTTAAAAATGTGTGCTTTCTAGGTTTTTCACACATTGCAATTCTATATTCTGCTTAAAGTCCTCTTTTCACTTGATACAGGACTGGCACATTAGTATTGTACAGTATTGATGCCAACACACAAAGATTGTGAAGTCAAAGTGAATGATATTCTACAAAATACTGGTTAGGGTTTCCTACACAATTTCCAATTTAATATGGAGCATTTAAGTATACAAATTAGGACATATTTTCAGTTATATTTCCATTAATTATCCACAACTTTCCTCATCCAGATTTCATCTTTCCTTCTTTGCCTTCCCTTACTGTTTCTGCTTTCAATTTTCCATTTGTTTCCTCTATGTGTGTCTGATATTTACATCACCTGTATGTTGATCTAGTAATCCCTGTAGAATCATCGTCACCTTCTTCTTATCCTGCCTTTAATTTAATCTTCCAAAGAACATACATATTTCCTGTAGTCTGGAGCTAACCCATCCATGTAGCGGATAATGAAAACACAAAAGCAAAGGGGGGAAAAGATATATAGTCTCTTGCATTTTTCCTCAAAATGAAAATTATTTTATTCAATTAAAAACTAATCAAAATCAAAAAGAAAGATGTTATTGGCAGTCTAAAGCAACTTTCAGGAAAGTTATAAAGTTATGCTTTGATTGAAGAGAGATTTGAGGATGGAAACTACCTGGAGACATTAGTTTCATTAGTTTTGACCAGCATTTCATTTTTAAGACACTGAGCTCACATCTTGAACTGATTTGACTATAAGAAGCTGGAGATCATCAATCAGATTAAGATGTTTCAGAAGTGAATTTAAAACAGGGTATTTTGTACATATCTATACTGCATTTAGACACATTAATAATAGAGTCTCTGTGTCTTGGGAAATGACTTCTCATTCTTTATATAAAGGATCCTAAGCCTCATAATACTGTATATTACTTCAAAGGCAGATCCTCCCACCCCTTTTGAATGAGGCTGATTTTGAGATCTAGGCTGTGTTAATCCCTATCCATACAATATATACAGTTAGTATGAAGGCTGAACAGGTGGCACTATTAAGAAATATGCCCTCAGATGGGATGGTCTCAACCTACTGTGAATAAATATCTTGCAACTGTTGTGAAAGGTCGGTGGGTAAACCAAATAGGTAGACTTTTAAAATTATGACTCATTCTTTTTAATGATACCTTTTTTTCAAGAGTGTGTTTCTTCTCTCTTTTTTAGGATATAAATATTGCCACCCTCTGTTCATCTCTAAACTTGCATAATCACATTAGAAGTCTTCCCCATACTGTACATCCCCAGGAATCTCACTTATCTTATCAGAGGAGCCCAGCACCAGGGGCTTAAAAGAGAGATTTTCCACAGATTGTTCTCTGCTTGGTTTCTATGAGGACTTTCTGCTGAAGAACAGAACAGAATTACGACAGACTTTGTGATAAATTAGAATCATCATCATCACCACCATCATCATCATTATGTGTTTGGCTAATATCAACCTCCTGAAGCTTGAAATATGTACTTGAAGTTGTACAGCTTCAAAACAAATTCCTTGAAATGGTTATGCGTGTATGAAAAAAATTATGGAAAAATAAGATAATATTCCTATTTCATGAATGAGAAGTCATATAAATAAATTCAGATTTCTTGGGGTTATTTGACATTTAGAGAGACAAGGCAATCATCAAAATTCACTGGTTCATCAAAATCACTGAGATATTCATCTTTACGTGTCTGTGTAGATTTTAGCTACTACAAGTTTGGGTTCATCTCCCTTAGTATTACACACCTAGAAATGAGTGTGCAGAACAAGTTGTCTGCCTGGCTTTCCCCTAGAGGCTGTAAGGACAGACAAGTATCTCCACTGGCTGATTTAGACAATACTGGTTTCCATTACCTGTAGAGGTTTGTCAAACATAAACTGACTTACCTCATAAGAAACAATCAGTAGCTTTGCTATGGACACAGTAGCATTGGGATTCCATTCTGTGAGTCACAAAGATAGGCAAAAAAAAAATGGTTATAGCAACCCAGACTTCAAGTCTCTCCCAGACTTCAAGTGTCTAAGACCATGTGGAGACAATACAACAAATAAAACAGAGACTGCACTAAGCTTTCAGCCACATGCAGGAAAAATTTCAGCATTTGGCTTAATTCCCACTACGATGCTGCCATGCATTCAGTTTGTAATTATAAATCTCCACTGCCACATGCTCTGGGCACAAGGGTTGGAGGGGCTGCCAAATAACCCTTTCTGAACTTTATCTGTGAAGCCTTGGAAAATACATGTATTTTCCCATGGGTCATGATCAAAACTCAGTATACACAGAGCAATTCATATGTCCTGCTTGGTCCTGGGTGTAGCTCCCAGCCCAGGCACAGGGGCTCCTGCTGAGGGCAGGTTGCTCAGCATCACAGCCTCCTCCAACAGCAGCCTTACCAGGAGAAACACTGACTGGTTTTATTGTCAGTGATGTTGAATGTTTATCTTCCATAAAGAAGGAGCCATTTGTTTTAACCCAAGTGAGTTGAAAAACAGGAACCATGATTTCAGTTGGAAGTGCAAAGAAGCTGGAATTCTTCACTTGGATCACAGGAAAACACCTCTTCTTATAAAAAACTTCAAGCATATCACTAAGAATGAGGTTAAGACCATCTTAAGAGGCAGGTCACCACGATTCTTATTGGACAGAGCAAATTACTCCAATCCTTTTTTCGTTCAGCTATGATTTTGTGCACTGACCTTTGGAAAGTATGGTCAAATAGCCTTAAGCAGCAGTTGTAAAGCATAAGATCATTGCATGCACACTGATTTCATTAGGCAGCTCTGTATAAATTAGCAATACTGACTGGAGGTATGCAACTAATGGTACTGAAAAGAAATCTGTTCATTCTGTGTGCTATGCCTGCAAGTGAAGCCTTCCTGCCCCTCTGCAGAGACACAGCTGCCCTTGTGTGCACTGCTGCAGATGTGAAACGTTGCACAGACCCTCTGTGAGATGTTTTTTTCCTAGCAGAGACCATGCACACCATGTGAGGGAGAGATTAGTAGCCATGTGAAGTGAAGCTTTATCTAGCCCAAGTAAAGGCTTCATTCACTGTCAAATTTTGCACTCTTAAGCAAAAGCAACCTCAGATCAGATTGACTCTGCCTAGTGTTTGAGCTGCTTCCAAGTAATGCAAGAGAAGCAATGGTGAAGTCCCTTGTAAACTCCTAGGAGCATCCAGTATTTCTCCATCATCATATGGAAAATCTGCCTGAGGTTTGGTCCTTTAACCTGTGTTTTCTTCTTTATGAATATTAGGTTTATTCATGGGAAGGGTTTTGATTCTGGCAAGTGCCATTCTCATGATGGCAGCAATTATTGAAGCAGAAGGCTTGTTGGGCACATCCTAAATATCATAAGAGGTTAGATTTATCAGATTTTTTTTTCTAAGATTATTTCCCAGCTGGATGCTATCCACTAAGACTGTCAGTGCTGTGCTGGTAAAAATGTCCCCTACATAGCTGAGCTCCCACCATGCAAATATCTCTAAATCTTTAAACACTCTGAAGCTGCCAGCAGGTTTAGATGGATTAGCATTCAGGGTCACTTTTAGTTTTTATGGACCAGTTTGCTAATCTCTCTTGAGAACACTTAGCTCTGTCCAAAACTCAGGGAAGAAGGAAGAGAATGAAAGATTAGAAATAAGAATAAAACTAATTAGATAAGAGCTTAGGTAATGAATTATAAACAATCTGCCACTTGTGGCAACTGTAGAATTGTTACTAAATTATGGGAGAGGAAAACAACACAGTTCTGAAACAACCATTAAAAATTCACATTTCAGCTGCAATCCTGGTACTCAAACTTGTCTAACTCCTTTTAAGTTATCCTCTAGGTCTGTTCCTTTCTATATTTCAACAAAACAATTGGAACTAGCAGGGGGGGAGAGTTGTATTCTGCCACACAGTCCCTTCCCTTGATTGTTTCTAAGAAGCTGATGGCTGTCAATCCCTGCAAAGAAAGTTTGAAAGGCTCAGGGATGTGTTTTGTTTTCAGCAGCATTGACTGGAAACATGTATGCTTTCTCCAGTCTTGAAGATCATCACTTGGAGCTTTGCTATCTGTACATGTGAAAAGGACAGATCAAAAGGTATCTTGACATATTTTTTGCTATTAAAGAAGGGACAATTTATATTCTCTGCTTTAATTCCCCAATGTCAAACTTGATCCATAATTTTAAGTAGTGTAATGGCAACAGAATGATCTTCCTTACATAGTTATTCTTACTTTTAGGAGGAACTTAAAAATACTGGGTATTCTTACAGGGTAGTCTCACACAAAAGCAGAGCAAGTACAAACTTCAGGCTGTGAGTTCACTTAAACACCAAAATATACCCAAGGGAGAAATCTTTCTTCCACTTTCTGTGGATGGAGAAGCAGGAGCAGATGGGGTTGAAATGAGGAAAAAGGACAAAGGGAGCTGAGTCCCAGTCTCTGCATTTAGGGGAGAGAGTGACTGAGGAGCCTGAGTCCATCCCAGTCTTTGGCTGCAGCATATGCTGACATCTCCTTACCTCAATATTCCACTCCTTGGCTTGATCTAGGCTGGGCTTTTGTCAGTGTCTCCTTGAATTTTCATGGGTTAACTAAAGAAATGCAGCCCATAGTATACTCCTGTATGAAAGGAACTAAATCAATGTTCTTTAACTTATGTTTTACTTAGGCTCTATCTGCATTTCCTTCCAGTCTGAGATCCATAACCTTATCCAAAACTGTTAAGATTTACTTCCACTTTGGGGAAAAAAGATCAGTGGCTTGAATTAGTTTATTCCAATGCTTATCATTGACATTTTAACAATATGATTGTTTCAGGTTCATTTGAGAAATATTTCAGATTTTCCCTGAGAGGTAGGCTCACTGCATACTATCAAGCAGTGGTTATTCATTATTAAGGCTATATCTTAGCAAAATCAATTAGTAGTCCTCTGTCATACTAGAACATATCTCAAGTATGGTTTCAGAGAGTCTGGTACTATCCTGCTGTCTCTACTTCCTTTCATAGACCCAGTGATGGAGTAGAGTGCACTTGCCAAATGTGCAGATGACGTAAAGCTGAGGGGGGCTGCAGCACTCTAGAAAACACTAACAGAATAAAAAGTGATCTTTGCAGAAAGGAAAATCAGTCTGGAATTAAAAAGGTTTCATTCAATAAACTCAGATGCAACACAGTTCCTGCAAGTTAGGCAGGAATACTTCACTTCAGACAGGACAGAACAACTTGCCAAGAGATGTTCATAGGGACACAGTGGATCACAAAGGGAATTTTAATCAATCGTGGTATATTAAGGGAATTAACAGCTCCCAAACTTGAATTTCACCATTACATGTATGAACAATGAAATGATCAATAACACTGAAAATAATCCTTCTACACATAAGATCTCATGTGGGATACTAACTCTTGTTTCAGGCACCATATTTCAAGAAGAGCAGGGAACATTTGGTCTGAGAAGAGCAAGGAGATTCAGAGATCTAAACAATATGACCCGATCAGAGGAAACAAAGACTAAGGAGGAAAAAATGAAGGCAAAAAGGAATTAATAATCTCAAATAAAAAATATCACAAAAACGTAATGTGGAACACAAAATCATCCTGCAAGGAAAAAAAGGATTAGTCTTTCTGGGCACCTGGTGGATAGAACAGAAGGCAATTCCTCAGTAACTAAGGGAAATTTTCTAATTGTACTGTTAGTTAAGGACTGGAGAGGTTTCCCATAGGAAACAGTTCTATCTTTTCTTTGAATTTCTTGAAGAACAGATAACACAAATGCCTGACAGGATTGCTTTAAGTACAGCTGATTCTGCTTTGTAGTTAAAGGATAGGCTAAGAATGCCTCTTGAGATGGCTTCCAGCTTCCTTTTAGCTCTAGTCTCTGTTCATTCTACCTTCTCTATGCACCTACAGCAGTATATCAGAAGGCAATTAAAACATTAAAAAGCACGTTTTATATTTTTTCCTCCTAAAACAAGCAAATTAATGATACTAATAAAAATGGTTTGCTCACTGCACTCCCTTAGTGTGCTCTAATTACAGCACTGAAATATTTGTGCTTCATATGGGAGCTCTGCTTACTATTGAGATCCAGACTTCTGTCATCTGCTTTTTCACAGTTAATCTGCAGGCAGCAGTAGGAACAAGGCAAGTCCAATCTTCTTGATACTGACAGCAGAGGAAATGAGAGCTCAGCCATTAGTTATCTTGGCATAAATAAGTATATCTCTTTCCCAGACTAGCAGAAGTAATCATGGATACATGGTACACCATCACAGCTATTAGCCTGCCCAGCCTTAGCTTGCCTTGACCTTTACCAAGTGTATTGAGCACATTAGCCAAAACTCATCTTCCCTGACATTTCCCAGTGCAGCTCTAGCAGGTAATGCCCATGTTACGTGGGATTCTTTCACTGGAAATGTCTGCTGGGTGCCTGCATTACAGCAGTCACAGAGGATCCCCAAGCCTTCTTGCTGGGACTCCAGCCCCCACAGACTCAGCCAGCCCAAGCTGCTTGGCAGCTGAAAGCAGGTTTTGTCATCTCAGCTCTGCAGCAACTGCTCCCATGTTGGCAGGATACCCCTCTGGCACACATGCATAGGCTTTTCCTGGTCATGCTTGTAAAAACCTCCTGGGAAGGTGCCTAGATAGAGTCAGGATATTAATGCAGAGCACAGGATTAAAACAGCATGGATGTCAGGGTAGCCCTCCTGGTGCTTGTACAGTGAGGGACATCCCCAGGCAGAGGAAAAACCTTGTTTGCTCTGCCCCATGCGCTCTCTTCAAGGGGCCATTTCTGGCTCCTTGTCTTCTGCTCTCACAGCAGCTTCCTGCTGCTGGGAATGCTTGTGCATGAGCCTACACTTGCTGTCTCTTAAACACCCTGCCCAGAAGAGCTGCAGCTGTATTGTCCTCACTGTGTCACCTCAAAGCAGGTGTTTGTGGCCTTGCTGCCACCTTGGAAGAGGGAGAGAAGGGTCCCACACGTGACTGAGCAATGAGTGGTGCCAGTTCTGTGGTCAGCTCACAGGGTCCTGCCCCTGCTCAGAGTCCCAGCCTGTCAAAGCAGAGATTGTTTTGGCCCATTTACTGGAGGTAGCAGCAATAATCTGCCAGACAAAATGAAGCTAACACTTAAAGTGTGCTCACAATAATTAATGGGTACTCCCAGCACCCAGAGTGGGACCCTGTCCCAGGAGTCTTCCTGAATATCTTGCAGCCTTCAGTTTACTCTGTATCCAGTACACTGCCTGGTAAAGAAAAAAAAAAATCAAAAGGGAGGATACACCAATCTTTTAAATCTGGACAGAAAAAGAGAAGAAATAAGAAAATAAGGAGCTGTTAATTATTCCAGACCTTCTGGCAGCCAAAAAACAGAGCAAGTGTAGGGAGGGCATGCCTCAGAATTCTTCTCTTTTATATGGAAATGTGGAATGTGCTGTTAAGACTAGATTAACTGCTCTGAATTAATAAAATACAAAACCTGAACATTTATTCAAAATTCAAGCCAAACTTCAAGCTGCTTTGAGGTTGACAAACAAAAACAAAGACTTGTTTTACATCCTGCTTACATTATTTTTTGGTTTTGATCAGCACAGAAATACATCAGTGACTGGTCTCTGTCTAAGCAAAATCCAGTCATGCTGGAATGCCTCCAGAAAATCTGCAACATCCATTCAAATGTTGCACTCTTGGGAGATCCAGGTAAATGGGATAAGCTTGCAGATTCTTTCACCTTTCAGAATCTTTCTTGTCTTCAGTAATTTTTCATTTTCTGAATATTTCTCTACTTCAGCACAGAGAGCAAATGCTAGGGATGTGACATACATACTAACCACTAGTGAAATTAGGTTGAAGGAGAAAGGATTTATCAATTAAGTTGCAAGGGACATTAAGAGAAGACAATTCCTTTTAATCAGGGGAAGGAAGAAAGATTGTCCTTCCTTTCTGGACATCAGTGTTCTAATATGATACAAACCTCTCTAGAAAACATTATCAGCCTATAGGTATCCTATTTTTCTCTCTTTAGTAACCAGTGGTGTTTTTCTTGGTCTAAGAAGAGCAAAATAGGTTCACAGTATTTCTTTTTTCCAGAGAGTATAAATGCAGTGTCTTACAGCTAAGCCATCAGGTTATCTACTGCCCACTTACAAAGACTGCTTTTGTAAAATCTTTTCCTTTCTTCTCCTATATGCACTGTCTCATGGGAAAATAAAGAAAACCCATCTTTAAAAGTCCCTGCCAGAACCAGCAGCAGGAGAAATGTATGTTTCTGCATATACACTGAGAGTGGGGGTGCTGGATGTGAGAGAGCATATCCAAAGGAAGAAAAATACAGAGAATCTTCTTTTTTATTTAAGTAGAATACTTATATGATACTAATATATATATTCCCCAACATGGATCATAGTTAAAACACCGTTTTGAATGAGAAATGACCATGTTGACTAACTTTAGGCCTTTAAAAATTCTAGTTTGTGGGAGTTCTGAGATAAACTGAAAGCCAAGGAATGAGAATTTAAAATAATGCCTTTTCTTTTTGAAATGAGACTGACAGTGGCTCACAAAAGTGAGATTTGTTACAGTAACTAGCTCTGGAGGAAAGTTTCTCACTGCAGCATGAGAAAACTGAAGTACTATCCACTGAGTCAGAGCGGACCTTCAGTACTTTCACTAAAAGATACCAGGATATAAACTAAGACATAAAAAACATATATTTGTCTTGTGTGGCACAGGAGATGAATCTTCTCTCTTGTGAGTGTTCAGGACTTTCAGCAATGAACAGCTTAGCCTCAGCTGTTGTCACACCCTCCACCCTTTTCTTTGACCCCTCCAGGTATCCTGGCACTTCTGTTAATGGCATGGTTCCTCTTGCATGTTGCCACCACAAGCGTGTCCATGAAGGTTCTGTGAATCACCAACCATCTTGGGCTGGCTGCAATTAAAATGCAAGAGTGACAGGAAGTCTCAAAGAAATTTCCAACAGTAGCTCTTCTGAATATCTGTCACACCCCCTCCTTGGAGATCTCAGAGTCTTTGGGGACTATATAGCTTTACTATTTTATTGTAGAAGTAGAAACAGTCTTTTGTTCATGGTAATGCAGAATAGCTGATGGAGCTGGATAAGAGAACCAGTGTCTCACCGTAATTTCTATCTTTAACCCTAAAATCACCTAATTTTAATGAAAAAAAAAAACAACAAAAAAAAAACAAACAAAAAAACAAAACAAAAAAAAGCCCACACAAAAAAAACCCCCAAAAAACCACCAAAACATTTCATAATTTTGATGGTCAGAATAGGGAAGCCAGAGCTGAATATTATGAAAATTGTGTTGCACCAGCAATGGGGCTGAATCATTCCACAGGGAACAATAGTAAAGGAGACAGACAATGCTGTAGGTAACAGATTATAAACTCTACCATAATGTCCAGTTTTGTCATCTTAATTCACAGAAAATGTTGTAATATCCACAATAAAATGTGCTAAGGGAGGCCTGCAGATTACTGGTTCTTAAGCATGGTGCTCCTAACATGACAACAAAATGAGGAACTGTGGCATTTTCCAGGTAACAAAAGGGGAATAATTTGTGTGCCAATGGACCACCCTGACCTGGGACAGGCCTAAGGGGTAGCGCATGTAAAACTGGAGAATATTGTGTGCAACAGCTGGGAGGTGCAACCTTGGCAGAATTGATAACCAAAGTAAGAATTACCAGGGCAGCCCTATCATAATTACTAATTAAATAAAAAATTATATCATCAGAAAAAAGCACAACTATTAGGAAAAAAAACTACAGTTTTCTTTCTTTGAAGAGGTGTGCTGACCAGGAAGTGGAATTCTGGGATGCTGTGGTCAAACCAATGGGTGCTCAGATTTTGATATTGGCACCTGATGTGGCCAGTGGGGTTTGGACACACCTCTGAGAACACACAGGGGTTAAAAACCAGAGCTTCGGCCCTGGGAGGTTCTCTTAGGACTTCGAGGGAAAGAGGTGGGATCTCCCTCCCCCATCCAGCCGCTGCTGCTGGGCGGGGGAGGGGCAGCATGCGGTAGGCCTGGGGCTGGACAGAGATGGGAGGTGAGGAGGCCCTTGAGGATGGAAGGGTGGAGGAGCCCCAAGAGACATCGGGCAGCCACCAACCCCCCTCAGCCCTCCCAGGAGAGAGAGAGAGGGAGAGCTGGCGACAGAATGTGATAGCAGCCGGCCGAGGAGGAGAAAGGGGGAGTGTGGCGAGAAGGTGCCCAGCAGGGCAGCATGGGAGCTCCGGAGCTCTGGGACAGGCAGAGACTGAAAATTTTAACCCTTTTCTTGCCTGATAGAGACCTTGCAAAATGCTGATCCTCCTGGAACTGAATAAGAAGAGAGATAAGAGATGAGATAACAAGGACTAGGCCCGAGGGAAGGGGGGAAGATTGGCTGAGTGGGGGGAGAGATGAAGTGGCCTTTTGGCTGGACTTTTCTTGTGTGGCCATAGACTGAACCATTTTTTTTCTGTGACACACAGACTGCATTTAGGGGGAGGCAGTGCCTCAGAACCAGGAGGGTTCAGTGTGGGTACCCCTCGGCCCCAGGGGGTGAAAAATTGGGGAGGGACAGATGTCCCGAAGCAGAGACTGTGCCTTTTTTGGAATGAGACAAGGCATCCTTAAAAGACAACCCTAGAAGCAGCTGTGGTCCATGCGCAGTGGTGAGAGCACTGGGCATGGAAGGAAGATGTCACAATGGCAAAGGACTTTCCGGGCGGTGCCGAGTGACATGGAAGCTTACGAGGTTTCAGCGTGTTTCCAGGGGAAGCCTATGGTGCAAGAAGGACTCCTCTCCTCTTCATGAACTGAGAATTGAGTATTCTAAAGGGTGGTGCTGGACTGAGAGTTGGTGATTTGGGGGAATGTATTAACTTGCGAAACTTGGTGGGGAGGAGGAGGAAAGTGCTTTTTGTAAGGTTTTCAATTTTTCCCTTATAGTTTTTTCCCTTCTTTTCTTGTAGTTTAGTTAATAAAGTTTTCTTTATTTCTAAGCTGGAGCCTGCTTTGCTTATTCCTGGTCACATCTCACAGCAGACACCAGGGAGAGGGTATTCTCATGGGGGCACTGGCTCTGTGCCAGGCATAAACCATGACACTTGGAAAGACTTGGTAAGAAAATAGAGAGAAAGGGAATGTAAAGTGAGGCCATTCCAAAGACTGGGGCTGATGCACTATTTGGTTCATGATGATCATCCCAATGTTGACCAGGGAGTCTCCAGAAGGCAAAGACCCTCTTGTCAGTTCATTCTTTTCCCTATATCACAGATCCCTGTGCGCTAGAATTTGAAGGTTTCCTGAAAGCAAAGGTAGATGCTGTGTATTTGAAAGCCAAGAGCATTGTGCCAAAGAGGCTGCACTGAATCGATGAAAGGGCTTTGCCTGCCCTAAAAACGCTGTGTAAAGTCACAAGCCTCTTAGAGCATGAAAGATGCCAGTAAATTGGAAGACTCAGAGAAATGTTGCAACAAATGATTAAGAGACAGATGGACTCATGAAAAAAATATTGAAAGAATTGAATAGGAAGATAAAAGGAGGTCATGCCAGGCAAAGGCTGTAAATAACAAGGACAAAATAAATTATTTAAGACTGCAAAAGGAAATATAATCCACTGTCACTAAATAATACTGAGCAGAGGAACACTCAGTCTACAAATCTGTAAAAAAATGTTTCTTTTCTGGTCCAATAGGTTAAAGAATAAGCTCCCAAAGGACATGACAGATATTGTACAACCTGAGGAAATTTAAACTTAGAATCACAAAAATCAAGAACAATAGATGTCAGCAGAGGTGGAAAATCAGTCTCAAAATAGCAAGTAAATTGTATATGCTAAGACACTTTCCTATTTCTTATTTCTTTTTTTTACTTCTTGATTGTGGCAACACATTGGGAAGATTGTATACGTATGTTTTATTGTTATTATTATTTGGTATATGTGTTGAGAAGAACTTTCTTAGCCTGCTAGCTAAACACTTATCATGAAATTTTGTTCACCTCAGAAACATTTGTATTGCAATGATATTATTTCAAATCTTTTGAAGTCTAGAATTGATCACAAATATTTTGAAGTTCAACCTGAATATCTTAGAAAGGTTAATGATTCATTTTCCTTGATTAGATGATCACTTGCAATGCAAATATTAGCATGTAAGTATTTAAATTTCTGAATTTTGTAAAAATGTATGCATGTGGCTTTGAAATTTGCCTTTCAAGTTTGTGCCAGTTGCAAAATAATCAGGTGGTAACACCAAGAGAATGCACAAGAGACGTGCACTTAATCTTAATTGAAATAAACTGAATTAATGTATTTCTTCACAAAAACTTTCTTGAAATATTTTCCTGGCTCTAATTTGATTATACAGCACTCTCATTCCTGCTGAACAATAAAGACAGCTGCAATTTTTCAACAGACATACAATGAAACAGGCTATTCAGCAGTGGTTTGGCGAGGGTGGAAGTTGTGGTCATGGATTCTGGAGTAGGCCCTCTAGCCACAGATCAGGAAAAGAGTTAAATTCCTGTCTTTCAGGAATTTAACTGCCTGTCTTTCAAGGCAGCAAAAATGAAATATTTGCCAAGAATGGCAGCCACTTTCAATTATTTCCTGAACAAAGGACTTAGGACTGTCAATTGTTATGTGTGGCCTAATGGGCCCTGATCCCATCACCATACCAAATATAATCATAGAATCATAGAAGGGTTTGGGTTGGAAGAGACCTTAAAAATTACCTGGTTTCCAACCTGCATGCCATGGAAGGGATACTCTGCCCCCAGGCTGTTCAAAGCCCCATCCTACCTGGTCTTGAACACTTCCAGGGATGGGGGACCCACAGCATCCCTGGGCAGCCTGTTCCAGTGCCTCATCACACTCATAGTAAAGAATTTCTTCCTCATAACTAATCTAAACCTACCCTCTTTGAGTTCAAAACCTTTCCCCCTTGTCTTATCAATCCATGCCATTGTAAAAGTCTTTTTCCAGCTCTCTTACAGATCTATTTAGGCACTGAAAGGTGCTATAAGCTCTTCCTGGAGCCTCCTCTCCTCCAGGCTGAACAACTCCAACTCCCTCACCCTTTCTTCACAGGAGAAGTGCTCCAGCTCTCTGACTAACTTGTTGGTGTCCTCTGGACTTGCTCCAACAGGTCCATGTCCTTCTTATGCTGGGGACCTCAGAGCTGGATGCAGGACATGAATGGGGTCTCAGAAGAGCACAGCAGAGGGGGAGAATCCCCTCCCTCACCCTGCTGGCCATGCTGCTTTTGATGTAGCCCAGGACAGGGTTTCTGGGCTGTGAGTGCACATGGCTGGGTTGTGTTGAGCTTCTCATCCACCAGCATCCCCAGGCCCTCCTCCACAGGGCTGCTTTCAATATGTTCTCTACTCAGCTTGTATTTGTGCTTGGGATTTCCCAAGTCACACGCAGGATCTTGGCCTTGTTGGGTTTAGTGAGGTTCACACAGGCCCACCCTTCAAGATAATGAAGCCCCTCTGCACAGCATCCCCCTGCAGCATGTTGACAGAATGACACAGCTTGGTGTCATCAGCAAACTTGCTGAGGGCGCACTCAGTCCCACTGTCCATCTCCTGAGAAAGCAGAACAAGAGCTTGTCACTGCAGACTTTGTGCAAAATGTTCTGGAGGATGTCGGAATCCAGGACATTGCTCTGACTGCCTTAGAGGACTGGAGACATTGGCAGGGGGGCTCAGAGACCTTGGCATGGAGTCAAAAACACCTGTGCCTGTGATTTTAACCCATGGAAACTATTACCAGCTTTGTGCCAGGAGTTACAAGCCACAAGGGTTTGAATAGAATAATAGTGAATTTCTCACGGGGTGAAAAAGTAGAATTTTGGGGTTTTTAGAATGGGCATTCAGGAGGCAAGATGGAGGAATCTGGGTGTGTTTAGTCTTTCGCCTTCTCCTTCTTGTCCTCCATCTTCTGCTGTGATCGTGGCACTTCTGGATTGGTTTAGAGTAGACACAGACTCTCTAGCATAGGTGATAGGTCTTGGAAAACATTGTAAATAAAGTACATGAAGTTTTTAGTATAAAAATATAACATCGCCCCAAGGGCAGTCACTGTGCCTCAACCTGACCTGCTAGACAGACCTCAGCGGGTCAGAGAAATAATGTTATACATAAGAAAAAATAAACAACCTTGACAATGAGAGCTGAGGAATCCTGTCTTCTTCTTCAGTCTCGGGGCTGGGAAAAGGAGACTTTCTAACACCTTAGGGTCATCTCGACACCAGAGACCTCATCAGGAGGATAGTGGCAGGGGGTCGTATCACACAGAACCACCTCTCACTCTCATAAATCCAAATATCCTACCTGTAATTTCTCATCTGTGTGCCATAATTCCAAATAACCCAAACACTTCCCTAAATCCAGGGTGTGCCTGCACTAGACAGCAACACACACGCAAGTAAAGGAAAAAGATACAGGAGCAGTTTTCTGTAGGAACTTCAAATGTAAATTTATGCTGCCCCTACCACACCAGATAAAATGAGATGGACTGCCTGATCCTTGTCATTTAAACCAAAGATAGTTTAAAAGGTAATTTTAAAATCTTCTTTGAAATAATAATTTTTTCTCAACTTTGGCCCGTATTTCATTGTTCCATTGTCACCTCTCAAATTATTATATCCCACATGGCCAAGTAGTTCCACTGTTCTGGGGTCATGTGTTTCATTTGAAGTATAAAAGTGTGAAGCATATTACTAGGTGTGATATAAAAATTACTTGTCAGCATTAGCCTACCTTTTCCCTTAAATTACCCTGTTTAAAAGTATATAACTTTCCACTTAGGCAGCAGAAAAACCACTTTTTGCCTCATTTACCTTAAGTCAGAAATACTCCGTCAACTTTAACAGAGTTACTACTGACTTCCAGCAGAGAAACTGAGGACAAAGTTTGGTCATTGAGATTCAGCTACTATTTGCATACAAAGCATCTCCTATCTCCATGATCCAGAAAATAATTTATTATATAAATAATATCAATAAATCAATAATGAGCTCTCTATATCTAGATTTGAGATACACATCTTTCAATAAGACTACCTCAAACACTCACAAACTTAGATGAAATGCCTCTTCATCATTGCTGGGGAAGGTAAGCCTAAAGATGTGAAATTATAACTAAGTGGGCTAGTTTCATTTTCTGTATTCAGTGAATATCCATAGCAAAGTCAAGGAGAGATAGGATTACACATCATCTCTACAAGTCAGTCCAGATACTTAAATCCCTATTTCACATTGTTTCAGAATTTGGAATACACGTCTTGCCTGGAGACACAGAAAAGCTCACAAACCCCAAGCAATGAAGTTGCATTTTGGGCATTCCCTAATTAGCTGTATGTAAACTGATGTGTCGACAGAGCCTTGAGCATCACAGCCCACATTAGTCCAGGCCTGGATGCCCTCCATGCAGACCAAATCTGTCCAGCTTTTCTAATTGTTTCAAGCATGGCTGACAACAAAGGCAGGGCTGCACTGTGCTCAAGAACAGCATTAGCTCATTTAGATAAGACCAAAAACCCATGCACAGCATCATCTTGCTCAATATAATCCATGAAGAGTGCCTCGTGTTGGAAACTGGGAAGCTAGGGGCTGAACTCAGCTGCCCACAGTCGTAGACCAGTACTTTATGAGTGGATAGCCTAGCTATTTCTCCCCTTTATTCAGTCTATTATTTTGAACAGCTAGCTACTCTTTGCAAAGCTGGGAGTGGGAGTGGGAGTGGGTGATTTCAGCACAGCAAGGCTGGGACACCTCTAGCTTGGTACACAGTATGTTCTCTGCATGTGTGACTGAATGCAAAGGCAGGGAAATGAGAAATGCATTCCACAGGAGCTGTTCAATGGCCAAAGCAACACCGTGTTTAAACAGCACAAAACCTCAATTGTTTCTCACTGTGTCATGATGTTAGGGTAGGGAATGACTGACAAAGAAGAGAGCATTCGACTGAGCAATGAGCAGCAGTCTCTGCATGAGTCTCACGACATCTGGGCTTCCAAAGACTGAGCTGTACCCACGTCACTCCCTTCAATCACAACAGCTCTTCCCCTCATTGATTACCATTAATGATGGCTGAGCAAGCTGGAGGAAGAGTATAACTGATTCAGAAGATTGACCTTGCTTGAAAGGGTAGTAGCAAAACTGGTGGTCACAGATTAAGGCATCTGAAAAACAAGTATGCCCTTTAATAAGGCAAATCTTATATCCAAGAGGAGGTCTCCATAACAGAAAATGCCACATGTTACTATAGGACATGAAATAACATGACACAGACACGCAGCTCTTCCAAGGATAAAAGAAAGTTTTTTAAATTTCTGACTCCAACATTTATAGATTTCCAAAAGTGACAGTGGATTGGAGGGTGACAGTGCCACCTCTCCAATGACACTGGATAAACCAACAGTCCATCAAATTTCTCCTCCTCCATAAAAGAATGCAAAGCAATAAGTTATTTACATAAATTGTGTGAGAAAGTTCATTACAAGAATGTAAACATCAGAAGGCTTGGAAAAACTTAAAAAATCAGGGCAACACATACTTATCTCAAGTCTCCTTCTATACCACCATAAACCTGAATTATCTATCCCTTTCTTCTACCTGTGAACTAGCATGCATTCACCTGTGTTTGCTGTTAATTTTTTTATAAGTGGCAGAAAGGATTCTCCAAATACTCACCTCCCCAGACCCTGTTAGATGATGAACTGATAGTTAGGGCACAGTGTCACTTATTTCCACACATCTGGGACACCAGCATAGTTAAAGCACTGCTAAAGCCCTCAGTACTGAGAAGTCAGATGGATGAACAGACAAGACCAATGTGAAAAAGTAATCCACTGTCTACTGTTTTCTGATCCTGAGCAGGATGTGTGAAAAAATCAACAGGGTCAGCTTTTCCTCTCAGGCAGTAATGGATTAAGCTGCCTATCTAAAAGAGTCTCACCAGTATGACAAGCAAAGTCTTTGTATTATCAACTTTTTTTAATCACTGAAAGAAAGATCTTTTTGATTTAGGAACTTCCCTTGTCCATTGCCATCCTTGCTTCTCTGCATATCCAGGCATGTCTAGGGCTGTCATGATCACTGAGGGAGAAATTAATTTTCAGGAAGAAATCCTGTGCCCTGTGATTTTAGTTGCCAATTTGCAGCCCTGCCAGTTACCTGTAAAAAAGATGCAGTTATTTTTTTACTGCAATCAGGAGTAGCGAGAGGAAACTGTCTCTGCTCAGCAAAGGAAATGTTTTGGTGGGATGGCAGGAAAAGTGACACAGAATTATGAGCTCCTGAATCTGGACTGCAGTCATAAATGAAACTCTGCTGCCACCAGCTTGTCTGGGCTTTCTTTTTGCTGGCAACAGAGTAATTCCACATTTTGGTAGCTTTATGTGTTCAGCCCCTCCCTAATGTAATTCCTTGTTGTTTGGTACTCAGTCACAGAAGTTAGAACTTTCTCTGCTTCACTAAGATGGAGATGGAGGTTCAAGGAAGGTGTCAATCAAGCTATAAAATTCAGCCTCATATGGAGATCTGGATATCTTGCAAGTTCAGGTAAGGTTCATTTATGTCTCTAAAATCTAAGTATAAAACCATAAACAAATACCATACCTTGGCAGGGGAAGGAGAAGCAGAGGGGAAATAATGTAAAATCTCTTCCCTGTTAACATTATTTTAGAATAAATGTCAAAAATAGCATTTGCTTGCAAGGAAGAAGTAAAAGAAAACCCATCTTTCTGTACCTTTCAGAGCTAATGGACTAAGAGAAGTGACAGGCAGACTATAGTTTAGAGAGCTGTATTTTACTTGATATTTTATTTAAAACTTGTTGAGTGTGAAATATCTATCTATAGAATGCCCTCTTGTATAAGGGCATGCCTGTCTGCCAGATAAAGCAGAATGAAGTTCAGAGAAAAATGCTTTGAAGCCTCTTAGGAGAAAACAGTTCTACCTTAATGAAGTCCATTATGGGCCTCAGCTTTCAGTATGAGAAGGCACTTTCAAAACATATCTAGCAATGAAAATGAGACTCTCTCATGAGGTGTAAAAGTTGTGACAAGCCAGCCACAGATGGAAATGACAAGGTTTTGCCTGCCACAGACAGCTCAGAAAACATTCCAAAGTGTACTGGAGCCACAAGGAGTTACTGGATTTCAATCAGAGCTTAGTAAAATCAATTGCAACTGGAAATGCATCAGCTGCACCATGTATTTTCAACAAGGTTAGAAATGCATGAGAATGCTTTTCTCTTGGCATTATCCCTTCAAAGCTATGGCATGAAGATACCTGACTGAGGCTGTGAGACTATTTTTATAGTTAGGATGGAGGTATTAGACTCAGGAATACAGGCTTGCTTTCCAGCTCTGCACTGCCCAATTTCTAGTTGAGCTTTTCTATGTTTATTTTTATGCTTCAGATCTCCCTCTGAAAAGTGAAACCAATCTTTTTCTCTTTCTTTTTGTGATTGTGCTTGTATAGCATGGGTTTTCCTCATAGTACAATGGAAATTTGGCTTTACCTTGAGGTTTCCATGTTAATAAATGTGAGAAACAAAATGCAGTAACATTCTGAGTTAATTCAAGATTGTGCCTCCTGCTGATGTTAATAGATCTGCTATTGCTTGGAAAAGAAGGAAATCACCTTCAGCTGAGAGTTTTACCTTTCACATTCTCAATGCACAATTGTTGAAATTTGTTATGAATAAAGGAAAGCCAAGCTGACAGATTAAATATGACATACTTGAAACTGAATCTTTTGGTAATAGGAGATTTCACAAGGTCTTCAAACTAGCCATCACATCCATTATGACCAAAATGTTTCTAGGTCCCAGTGGAATCAAGAGGCAAAGAACTGAAATCCCCCATTGAAAAACTTTCTGTTTTGTAGCCTATTGATAAAAAGCACCAAAACCAAAAGACTGGCACTCTTTCACCTGGAAGGCCATACTGACAAGGTTTTAGACATGTGTGTTTTACAGATCTCAAAGAGGTTCAAACAACTAAATCCAAACTCTGGCCATATTTTTACATCATGATGGAACAAGTGATGTTAACCTGCCATGTACGGGAAAGGTTCTCAGGTTTTTGGACCTGTCTAGTATGATTCTTCACAGATATGTACTCATTCCCACTGTGGAAATTTTATATGAGATTTCTAGTGGGCTTCCATGCAGCTTCAATGAGTTCAATATGTTTTGAGTTCTCTTCTACCATCACAAAACAAACAATGCCTTGCTTCCAGAAAAATGGATTGTGCTCTGTAAATCTGCTCTGAAGTTCATACAACAGTGACCATAGATATCAATTCGAAAAGCAATTTTGACTTTCCTGTGGCAAAATTCCTAATGCAAGTGTTTCCCCAAGAGGCCTTTCTGTGTCTGAGAACCAAAGGAAAAAACCCATCATTCTAGCTGCTACAGATTGGTCTCCTCTGTTTATTCATAAACTCTAACATTGACAGTGCAAAGACTGACTGATTTGGAACATTAGAATAGCAGTGCTACTCTTCTAGAAATCCTTTACATGGTAATTCATCTTTGTTTGTGTAGTCTTTGCAAGCAGAACCTAGCCTCATAATTTCTATGAATTCTCTCCTTCCCTCATACATTATCTTCATCTTGCAGACCTCTAAACTCAAGTCATTTTATTATTGATGAGCAGGATCTGTATAATGTTTGCCAAGAGATTTGATCTGAAGGATCATAAACTTCATGTCATAATTTTTTCAGCCAATACTGATACGCAGGCCTCTCCAGTGTGAAACAGAGAGTTGCCTGAAGATGCCTTGCAAATTAGGGGTGAAAGGGAAGAAGCTTGCAAGTGCATGAAAATTAGTGCTATGCACAAATGTAATTACTTATTTAGACCCCAAGTTCAGCAGTTTACATAAAATAGCCTTAGTTGCTCATAAAGTGCCAAGAGCTTTTATCCAATGATAAAAATTGTGGAATGCTTTTTCTGTAGACTATATGGCAACACATTCCTGCAACACACAGCACAAAGACACCTGCCCAGAGGTGGGAGGAGATCTTTTGTTATCATGGCTCATGACCATCCTGCAAATACTGCCTTTTCCCCAACCTGGAAATCAAACTTGAAATAATTTTAGTAAGGAGGTAATATAAAAGAGGATCTTTATTTGAAGGCTTTCAGGGGCAGTTATGGAAAGACGAGCACAAAAGCCCACCTTCCCAGGGGTGAGTACATTTTTACAGGTTTTAGGAGATTAGCATAATTGATAAAAAGCACCAATTAGGAGGACAAAGTGGTGATGCAATTCCCACTTCTCTGGAGTCCACCCCCTCAGCACTAGTTGTACCTTGTCCATGAAAATGTATCTTGAAGAGTTGTTCTCAGCCTTGGCAACCAGGAAGAGCCAAGATAGCGCGGGGGCCTTCTACCCACTGGGGGTTGAAGCTCTGGAATTTGTTTTGTCTTTCTACCTAGGGAAAGGCCATGGAAAATTACATGGGAAGTCTAGCCACTAATGTAATAGGCTATAAAGCTACAAATATATGTGCAAGGAATACAGACAACCTACAAAAGAAAAAAAGCAAAACCCAAAACGGCATCACAGGGCTTTCCTCCACAGCACAATTCCCACATTTTCACTGGGGGATTTGAACCAAGAAAAATGCCTAAACATATCTAAACTTTCTTTCACTCTCCCCATTTGACATTGAAAAGGTGATAAGGAATTTAATTGGGCCAAGAGAGGGTACATTTCCTGCAGAGTAATTTCTTCAGGCTACAGCACTTTTTTCCTCCACCCAGATCTCTTTGCGTGTCCAACCAACCAGCTATTGCACTTATCAGTGAGCTCTGAGGCAGAGCATCCTGTTGAGTAGATGTCCTCAGATGTCTTTGGAGTCAGCATGCATACAACCACTGAAAAACCCTCCCACTGAGATTCTAAATCCCCAAAGCTAAGAGGGCTAGGGAAAATATGCAGCCACTCGATTACCATGAAACCATCCTCTGTAAGTGGTGCCCTGAGATGGGTTTGGCTCAATGGAACTCTTCAGTGTGACAGAGAGGCATGGGGCTGGGGGACACAAACCAAGGAGGGAGCACACCGCTTAGGTGGCAGAGCGTACCAGGGACTTTCTCCTGTACTTACTCTAAAACATTTTGGTTCCCATCTCTGTAAAAAATCTCCCAACACTATTCGGGCTGGTCTTGATCCCTCGAGGGCCAAAACATAATTTCACCCAGAACCAGATGTAATGAAGTATGGATGCAGGCATTTTGTGCCACTGCACTTCAGGCCACAACATGCCCCCTGGAGAGTATATTTAACAGAAAAAACGTAGACTCTGAGTTCCAGCAAAATCCCAATTTGTCTGGTATGGTAATGAAAGGATGAACAACATTTTTAAATCAGATTATTTGAATTAAGCAAGTAGACGCAGAATTCTTTTTTTCTCCATTGCTGTCATGTTTGATGGATGATCTCAGCTGATGGTGAATTTTCAGTTAGATTTAGGAGATTTACTTTTTTTGTGATAAAGGGATAATCTCACTTAAGGGCCCTTTCCGCATTCATTGCTCATTGTCTTTACACAGCAGAAGAAAAAACAATGCCTGAACACACAAGAAAATGACAATAGTAGTAAAAATTGTAATAATAACAACAATCACCAAACAGCCTGAGGCCAGGAGAGAAGTCAAATGGCTTATGTTTAGCTTTGGTCTTTACATTGGTAATGAACAGAACAGGAAATGGGGCAGTTATGGAGTCATATGCCGTGTGCAACAGAACAGAATCCAGTTTGAAAATTGAGTTAACCAGGAATGCATTATGTCAGGAAATATTGGATTTGAGACCTACTGCTCATGTCAATCAATTTAATTTTTTTGCATACATTGAAAAATATATCTTTCCCAGTGTGCAATATTTAATTAGACCTTCATGAGACTTTAAAGCAGGCTCCAAGGATTTTCATAACTCCATGTTCACATGCCAGATTTACATAAATGGAGACAAAGAGATTAAAAAAGCAGGGAATGTAATGAAAAATGCTGCCATCTAAGACCTTAGGAGGAACAAAAGGGATAAGAGGAAAAGATAGTTAAGAAAAAAATATGAAAAAAGAGAACTAATAAAAGAAGTGTGCATGAAGATATATTTGAAGAAGAATCCTACCTTATGAATGTCTAACAAAAATAATAGCTCTTTTAATCTGTAGATCTTGTTCTTTAAAGCGTAAAGGAATGCTCACTATTGTAACTTTAATAAAAGGAGGAAACTGAGGTATCAAATTTTGATTGACCCAATGAGGATAGAAAACATATCATACCTCACTGTCTCATCCGTCCTCTTCTTGTTGGCAAGTGGTTACCTCATCTGTTCAGTTTTTCACAAAAATAAGTCCTAATAACCAACTTCTTTTGACACTGTCTCCAGGGGGAAGATCACTGTTAAAAACTAATCTGCAGACAATGGTATTCCACTTTGTCTCCATCAAAGAACTTATTTCAGTCCATAGATACAGCTTGTGAAACAATACATTAGACAATTAGAGGCAAACTACCTCCACATCCCTCTCGTAGTCCCCGGAAAAGACTTTAGAACATTTTCCCACTCCCCTCTTAACACTAAAATCACCATGCCTGCATGGTGACTATAGAACATGGCATGATATTCCCAGAATTTTCCCTCCACTTGAACAAAGAGGCTTTCTATGGCTTTCTTAGTTCAGGAACAGCAGAGACTTGCTTCATTTTTTCTCTCCTCCCACTGGCTCATGCTGGTTTCAAGTATGTCTAAAGCCAAATCCAGATATTTACGGAATGCTTTCACTAGGCTGAGTTCTTGAAAGCCACTTTATGCATCCTTTCAGGATGCCCTCACCAACTGAGTCATCACTGATAAAAAAGATGGGGGAGGTAAAGGGGAGAAACAAGTAAAGAGAAGACAGAATATATTGTAAAAGTCATATATTTCTAAAAAATGGATTTCAGAGGCAGTAATTTTAATTATGTACACCAGAGAACAGAGGCTAAGTTCATGAAATAAGGTGTGAAGCAATGAGTAAATATTAGAGTTCAAGCAAGAAGGCGAGTGGGTGAGAGCTGGCAGTTGAGCAGGACTGTACTCTGGAGCGTCAGAAGGCAGAGTCTGAGTGTTTTGCAGCTCTAAATATTCCACCAGATTCCTGCTCCCCTTATCCCTCTCTCTTGGTATTTCACATGTAACAGGAACTTATGTCCCTGAACAACATGAAGAATTCATACAGAAATGTTAAGGAACAATTAAGATGATTCTTATAGCAGCACATTGCACTTCTCATATGGACCAAGAAAAAAGCATCACCAAAATTACACCAGCCACGGTAAGAGACAATAAGAGATGTGAAAGATGTTAATATGTTTAAAGGATTTGGAGTGATGAATCAAGAAAAAGCAATGTGATTTTAGAACTAATGATTGAAAAATAAAATGAAATTATATTGATGAGAAGGGAAAGGTGCCTAGATCTGCTCACTTAATTCAGATGTGTACAGTGTGGCAGTACAGATTTTCTTTATACTGACCAGGCCTTGATTAACAGCACAGACAGTAGAGTGAGAAGTAGATCAAAATTTTATAATTTATGATGATAAAATCTCCTATGGTACATCTTCACTGGCCTTACCAAGGTGGAGAACTATCAAGTCATCTTCCTCCCATGGGGGAAATGGACAACTTGCCACTGAATTTATTACTATTTTGTGAAGGTACTAAAGAGCCACAGTGTTTATCAGTCTATCTCGCACTTGTCCTGACAACGGGTGAATGGAGAAAAAGAATAGGTAGGACAGAAGGAAGATCCATCTGAACATAAGGAAGACCCTTTCTATTGTAGGGGTAACTGAGCATTGCCATGGGTTTCTCAGAGATTGTAGTCTCCATCCCTGGAGATACTGAAAAGCCATCTGGGCAAGGTCCTAAGGAGCCTGTTGTGGATGGTCCTGCCTCAGTAGGAGGGACTAGCCCAGATGGCCTCCAAGGGTCCCTTCAAGGTTGAACCACTCTGTGCTTCTACAATTCCAGAAAAAAGTTAAAGAATGCAGGGGGATTTTTGGCATATCTGCCAGATTTTCTTGCGTATCACTTTGGGTTTGGACAAGTCATTTTATCCTTTTATGCTTTTCTTCCTTCATCTGAAAATGGGGTTTAATTATATCTACTACCCATGGAGCACACTTCATTAGGAATCCACACACCCGCAGAAAACCTGTGCAGCGTTCATACCTTAAGTGGTGATGCCCAGATTTTGTGGTTAGTTCAAGGAGCTGTGGCAAATGTCACTCTCTCTTTGCAAAACCCCTGGGATACGTGGAAATCATAAGCCTTATCACTCCAAAACATTCACCTTGTTCTCTGTGTAGGCTGGGGAATGCCACAGTTACTAACCCTTTGTGACTCCAAGACATTCAAATTTGTCTCATGTCATAATCCACACGCTTGGGTTGTTATTTTGTGTAGCTAAAATCTGAACATGGTTCCCTGCTGCAGATAATTAGCGATATGCACATGGGAGATGTTACAGCTCATAGGACAGTCTTTGCTGTGACAGTTGACAGTGATGGCAGTGCAGTCTGTTCCAAAGAGGGAAAGGGAGCAGTGCTATCAGGAATTGATTTTTGCCTTCATAAAGCCTCTCCTTATTCACCATTTTCCCCCTAAACCTACCGGCTGCTCAGATTTATTTGAAAGTATAAAATTAAATTTTTACTGGTTCAGTTTTATTGGAGTAGGGTTTAGGTATTTTATTACGCTCAGCACTCAAGTTGGAACCCCAGTGAAACCTAACTCTACATCCATCTCTTGATGTTGTCAGGTAAACAGTCTAAAGGTAGTTTACTGTTTACTTCTGGATGCTAAAGGGTTAATTATTATAAAAGATGTGGGATATCTTCAGAATATGTGGTTTATAGCAGATTATGAGGACTGTTACATCAGAAGTTGAAGAAATAATATTCAATATATAGTGAGCTGTTTCAGTAATTCAGTATGAAGGTAGAGTGAAGAGGTGATGCAGGTTTTTTGTGATGATGATGAGGGTGATGATGATTGATGAGGCCATTAAACTGCTGATAATCTGCTCCAGCCTTCCAGAAAAGTCCCATCTCTTTTTTCCTTTCTTTCTAAACTATCAAAACAACTTTCCCATTTAGATCTTTCTTGAAGAATTAGGCAGTCAAATTTTAACTTTCAAAATCTATTCATGAGACTCTGGTAGAACAACAGGAGAGGCAGATGCTTTCACAGAGAACACCCTTTTTACTCCAGCTATGGGACATGGCCTCATTTTCAGCTTCTGGGAAGACAAACCACAAATCAAAATCCTTGTGGACATTTATGAAGCATTCCATGTGGCAAACAGAAAATTTGATGTTGTTTTACTTTTGTAGGCATGGAGGCTGATATTTGCATTGTATGTTGAGTGGATATGTCATAAAAATGTTGCACACACTTAGCCAGACTAATATTTTAATGGTCTATTTGCATGTATTTTATGCCCAGCTAATCAACTCTACTTTATCACTGTCTTCTATTTTGTCCACTAGTGATCACATTTGGAAACAAGTTAATAAACCTGATATGCCTGCCATGTGATTGATTAAGCCACACTCAGTGTTTCCATCTAGGGAGCAAAAGTGTGAATCCCCAGCTGACCCCTTGGAAACCTGCATCCCTGATTTCAAGGGAAGGCTAACAAACACTGCCATGTCCAGTGCCTTTGTCTGCATGGTGATAGGGACACAGAGAAACCCTCCTCCTGCTCTTCCTCCCCCTTTCAGATCCATCATAGTTCTCAGACCTTGCTACATGCCCTGCACTGTATTCTGAAAACTTCTGGATCCTTCTGTCCACACTGCTGAGCCTTAGAAGTCACAACAAGTTTGCTCTACTGTCAGCTTAATCCACTTTCCTGTTCAGAAAAGAATTGACCCCTGTATTTGCAGGCAGCATTATCCCTTAAAACTTGAGTTTCAGGTTTGGAATATTTGACCACTGATGTCCAGAGTCTTAACATAACTTCACACAGCAGTAATGGCATCTTAGCTGTAGACCACAGGCAGGTGCCACTGCAGCTTGATGACTTCACAGGGAAGCATCCTCCTCCTCATTCTTTCCTTGTTTTTGCTGTTCTGTTTTATATGCACCTAAGGTTTTCTGGCTAATTTTTACTCCATCTCTAATTTAAACTATTGAAAAATGTTTCTTTTGTCACCTGCATACTAAAAACTGACTCAAAATACAGTACCTACTTGCAAATTTTTGTTTCCATGTGCCATGAGGTCTTGGATAAATGATCAAAATCACATCACTCATTCTTATTATTCCAGTATAACGATCCATGGAATATGACTGAGAAAATGAGAAACTGCTGCCCTCTTAAGCTTCTCAAAGTACTAAACTAAAGCAATACCCTATCATACCTGAATATTTCCTGTGACATCCGGCCACACAATATAACTGGGAAAAAAAGGGAAAAACAAATTCAACTACTAGCAGAAGAGATTATACATTTTATATGTGTGTATTAATCACATATATTGGCCTCCAAAACTTCAGAACTAATTGCTAGAAGCAGTAAAATAATCTTGATAGAATTATACTAGCTGTGTAGAATTCTTTTCCTTCTCAACAGGATTAGCTGAGCACAGCATTGTACATGACACCATGGTACAGGATCAGTGCAGGCTCTAGAAAATCATCTCTTGTGGAGAGGCTTGGCAAAGTGTGTCATACATACAAAGTGTGGCATACATACAGTCTGGGCTACAAGTACAAATTCAGGGGGTTCAGGGATTGAAAGCAAGCTTTACAGCTTTCAATCTATGCATAGGCATGTAGGCATAGGCAGCATTGCTGATTCAAACTGGCACAGAACTAATACATTCATTTCCTTTCAAATCCATGTTTCTCCTTACAGCTTCTACCTCTGGATGTTGAGAGATTACACGTTTCTGCAACCATTTTTTATGTGAGATTTGAGAAGAGATTATTTTTTTCAAAAGAGAAAAGCCATACTGAAGAGCTAAGACCTATTTTGGGGTAGGGCTACCATGAGGACAGAGCAAGAGAAAAGGAAAAGAGGAAGAAGGGAGGTATCACAGACTATGAAGAGAAAAACATGAATATCAAGATGTATAAAGATTCATTAAAGGCTTATGTTCATCCTTTTATTAACAAAAAGTAAGGTATCCTTTTTTTTAGGTAGGCTTTTACTTTTGGGTGGACTCTGTCTTTCAAGGGAGCGAAGCCAAGAAGGAACTCAAGTGTTTTCACAGCATCAAGATTTTTCTTTCCTGGCTTGGGTAGAAGAATCACATTCTGCATAAGAGCATCTCATGAGCAGAAGCACAGATGATTGTCTTGTGAGCAGACTGTCATTCAGCCTGTGTCCGTGTGAAACTCCCAAAGTCACCAGGGTTGTGAAATGAAGAAATAACATTTGTCACTATTGCAAGAGAGGGAATGAGAAAAGGAGGGGAGGAGACAAAAGTAAGAACAAACTTTGCCCTATTTCAAAGTCATACAGAAAGTCAACATTCCAATAGTTTCAAAGGAAACAAAAATTCCTGTCCTGAAATTATGGAGAAAGAGGATATTTCCTGTTCCTTTTACCTTAAAATTTCCCTTTGAAACTGTTTCACACCAGCACCATCAAAACCTTGGCAAATACAGAGGCAGAGGACAGACATGAACCAGATTCATAATGAAGTGAGATAGAAAACAGGTGAGGACAGCTTTTTCCCTAGCTCTTACCAGCTTTGCAATGAAAGGTTTTCAGAGCTCTAATTATAAATCAAAGCTCAAGTTCTTCTGTGAATCACTGTTTGAAGGAGCTGCAATTTTGCCCTTTAAAGCATTTCCTCAGCCAGGCAGCTGGATAGGGGAAGGGTGATTTTTCCATGTTTTATAAGGTGGGCAGAGAAGGACAGTCAGCTGCAGAGAATAAGGCAGCACAGCTGCCCCACATTAAAGAGAGGCAGAAAAAAAAGCTGGTGAATAGCTCAGCCAGGTGGATTTATTTTCCTCGTCACTCAGCAGCTGTGGCAAAATCCCAAAGGCAAAAATGTGACATTGCTGAAACAAAACCAGAAAAAAACCAAAAAACTATGAGCCCAGTCCATGACACAAGCATGTTGTGTGGGGAAAGGTCACATACATGCTGCATACATGTAAGGAATCATTAGCCTGACTCAGTCACTGAGTCACCTGGGGGGCATTAAGCACATTGCCTGGGATTTTTGAACTGTGCTTTTCAAGGGAGAAAGTATTGGAGATAGTAACAGGTCCTAGTTCTGAGCTGCAGTGAGAGTAAGATCCATGGAGGGTTATGAAAAATTCAGATATTTAAGGAGTGAGAACAAAAACATTTAGCTATAGGGAAAAAGAGGATAATCCACTCTCATTTAAAACATGATGCAAAAAATTGCTTGCAAAAAGATCTCTGCGATACTGTCCAGATGAGTCCATCTCTCTTTGAAGCTCAATAACACCTGGGCATAACCTGTACAGTTACAGGGGCATTTTATAAGCTTTTCCACTTATGTAGTTCCTCTGTGTTTATGGAGCCCATTCACTGTGCTCCCATGATGCTCTTTTCCCCTGCATTCAGTTTTGCAGGGAGCAAAGATCATCAATTAGAGAACAATTACAACTTTAATGATATTGTGAACAAAGCTCTCTTGCCATTCAGCTGCTTTTCTCTACCCTGCTTACCAGAAAATTCTCATCATCATCTCTCTGTAAAGTGAGTAGACCTCACCCTAAAACCAGATGTCCCCATGCCTTAGACTGGGTCTCAGTCATGAACTTGCAAAAATTAAGAAAGAAGAACAGTCCATATGAGACTATAAATTCTGTGCTATTAAACTCTACAGAAAATAAAATAGTGTGCAGCTCTGTATCAGCAATGCGGGCTTGGATTCACATAAACATCAAGGGATGCTTCTGAGTTCCCACATCTGTGAAGCCTTATGAGAAATAGAGCAGTGATTGATGTCTCTGCTTTACCTGGCAATTTCACACACATTAATGGTTTCTGTGCCTGCCTTCCTGGACCTTACAAGGTCTCCTCATCACGGGAGCCTTGGAAAGAACAGTCCCATAGGGACAGCTTTATGTTCTCAGTATGGTATAAATACTTGTTCTCACAGCTGTGTCCAGCTGTAGGTAGTCTTTCCTTACAGCAAAAAGAGATTATAAAAAAAAAAAAAATAAAAGCTGCTTTCTTTGCATCATTCATAAGGACCTCCCAGGAAAATACTTAGGGGGAAAAAAAGCCAAAACAAAAACACTGTGCATTAGTACAAGTCAAAGAGCCAAATGCATTTATGAAAATCCCACTCAGTCCTGCTATGAGACAAGATTTAGCAGGCTTAACAACCTAGACTCTAATATGTCTCTCATCTGAAAATTATAATTTCATTCAAGGAGTAAGCTAAAAAAAAAAGTTATGAAATTGATTAGACAGTGGGCAATTAATATCTCTGATTTTGTAGGACTTGTTTTTCTCAAAAAAAAAAAAAATTAATTTAATACCAGAGCCTTTATTTAGACTGAATTACAAAGAGAGGAAAATTAAAAATGTGATGCAACAGTTTGAGAAGATAAACTGGAAAATTACTTGATGTGCAATGCATATTGAGTGTTCATATTTCCACTGTGAGGAGAGGAATCAGTCCTACAAGTAACAGAGAATCATGCAATTCAGATGACTTCAGGTGTTAGCTTCCAGCTGCTGCAGAAATCTCTTATTTACTTAGTTGCACAAACCATGGTTTTTTCCAACATATTAGGGTCAAATCAGTACCACTGGATCACAGCAAATGATATCCTGCTGTGCTGGAGAATATAAACAAGTAGATTTTACAGCAATTAGGGAGCATAAAATAAATCTTAATGCAAATTTTTCTGATCCATAGACACTCATTTTTTAAATATGTAGTTCACACTAGCTATGGACAGCACGGCTTGTTTGATATGGGGCCTATTGACTTTCTAGATGTGTGTCTGTGTGCACTCCTATCACCAGTTATTAATATGACACCTTAGAAAGAGTTTTGAGAGTGTAACACCTTTCAAAGCAGGGTAGAATTGGGAGGAGAAATTTCTCCCCTGCCCCCTTCAGTTCTGCAGATTTCAAGGCTTATCTCTGAAATGTAAACATGTATTTCACATTGCCTACTTTAAAGAGGAATAATAAAGTCCTAGATTTACACGACAACTTTTATCTAGAAACATATAAAATATTTTTATAATGATGCAGTGTGTATTGCGAGACTGTTGAGAGAGAGGCATGTAGATCTGTATGGATACTCACAGTCAAGTACACACTTTTATAAATGCATCCACATATATACATCATGTAATGCACTGCTAATAGACAGTTATGTTTCTAATAGACATCAGGCACTGTGATACTAATGGAACTTTATATTTAAAGTAGAGTGAGCAAATGCTTTTAAAATAAATCTATATGAAGAAATAAAAGGAACAACTTCTCATCCTTTTGCAACACACCTAGTCAGTGCACCAATGTGAGTATTCCCCATATGTGTATATAAATTTCAGTGGAATTTAAAAGAATTAATAGAAGCCTTCAGGAAAAGATGGTGAGAATGAATCTTCAGTATACACCTACACTCTGAGTGCCTTCTTTTTCTCTGCCTTGCTCTCCTCTCCACATACTCCCTTGCTCTGCTCCCAGAGGCTCCCACAGCGCTTTCTGCCTTGCAGCACTCAGCCCTGCTGGCAGCACGCCCTTGCTGTACAAGGTAGTGCAGGGCTGTGATCTTAGAGTGAGCACCCAGCAAGCTCTCCCCTGGGGCCAGGCTCTGTAATTGTGTCAGGATGCTCGAATGCCATCAGAGATGACATTTCTGTACAGCTTTGGCTTCCTTCAGAGCAGGCGTGCCCACGCTGGCAGAGATGGCTCAGGGACTGCTCTAAGGGCACGGAAAGGAGAGGAGAGGAAAGGTGCTTTTAAACAGTCCTAGCAAGAGGAGCTGGCCTCACCCACTCCCTGTCTCCATGTGCCCTGCAGGGATTCAATTCCATCACCTCTTTCAGATTTTGCATGTTCTTCCCCAGCCTTCCAGCATACCAGAAACTTCTGTTTCGTCTTCCCACGTTTCTTACTTCTCAAGGAAACCCTCAATCCCACAAGAATTTTAGACCATGCCTGGCAGAATTTTGAAGACTTGCTGAAAATTTGAGATAATGAGCAGAAGCGGGAAGAATGACTGTGGAGATAGAGAGGGGGCCTAGAGGCAAGCTCATTTATGCAAATACATTGCTAAATGTTCTCTCACAGCTGGGCTGAGCTTGCCTGCGTAAAATGTCCCAGCCCTAGATAAAACTATATTTATGACCCAGCCTCAGAAAATAAAATAATACTTTTTAAAAGGACAATTAGAAGAGAATAGTGATTTGAAGTTCATGCTGATGAATTTATCCTTTTCAATTGCTAGTTTGTTTTTCTGAGACCAATGGAAAACTCTTACAATACCAGAAACAGATTATACATGTTTTCAATACATGGAAGCTTTATTTCTGAGACACGGTGAAGCCTGATAAGTGTGTTGGGCCCTTGTGTTACATTTCAAAGCAGCTAGGAGCATCAATAGATGTAAGAAGTTTTAATAGAAAACAATAAATATTCCTAATGTGTTTCAAAGTTATGATTGGTCTCTTTTCCTCAAATTAAATTTTTGGGAGGTTGGCTTGTTTTCTTGTTTGGATTTTTTGGATAAGTGTACACCTACTTATATTTTTTTAAAATATATATTCTTTTCTAGGATTTGTAGAATCCATCAGATAAAATACAACTAAACCAGCGCCACAAAGACAAGCTGAACCTAAACATCACAGAAGTAAAAAAATCACTAGTTCTAACAACAGATCCAAACCTGCTGTGAAAACATGAGAGAGTCCTGTTATCCTTGCACTGTTAAATGAAAACAAGTATATCATAAAAACAAATATCTAAAGTCCAAAGAAGACATCAACTCTCAAGTGAGTCAAGTGAGCCATGATCCTCCTGCTAGAGAAAAATCTTAGGTCATTTCCATTTCCTCAGTATTAGAAAATACTCTAGTAAGTAAACCAGGGAAATGTATTCTTAAATGGATGCCCAACTACAGTGAGAATTGTTGACTCCTGATCAAGCTGGAGAGGATTCTTAAGTGCTATATCCACAGGTATTTGGCTTATCTTTGGTTTTATTCATGATTTTAATTGACCAGAACAAAGTTGTTTTGTTTTCATTCTGAAGGGTTTTTTTTTAAAGTGCAAAAAGCAAGCTGGACAAGATTACAAGCTCTTTGGAAGACAGGATTGAAAATAAAGCATATTGAAAAGTGGAAAGCCACTCTGGAAACCCATATGATGAAGTTCAATAGCCCAAAGAAAAAAAAGCCCAAAGAAAATCAAGTGGACAAGTGACTGCATGGAGGAGAACCAGTGAGTACAGCACACCACAAACTGCATGTGCTAAAATTAGGAGGAGGCTGTTGCAGAAAGAGAAGGTGTTGGAAAGACAAAAGGAAACTGCTATTAAAAAAGAAAAGCAACAAGAAAGATAAGAGGATGAACAGATATAACCTACAGGGAAAGGGAAGTGTTCAGGCTAAGAAAGAAAGGGCTAATGGGAGAGAGGGTAACAGCCTTCCACTTCCCAAGTGGAAGTGCTATAAAAAGGCAAATCAATAGCTCTTCTAGAGACAGTAAGGGTAGAAAACAACAGAGGAATTTTTAGGAGTGTTATTTGGTTTAAAAATTCTGATTCTCCTAGTTAAATATTAAGAAAAATCCAAACCAGGGTGAGGCATGGGAATAGACTCTATAGGGATTGCTGCAAGAGATATTTCCCAGGAGCTTTGTAAGAATAGATTGCACAAATATCCAGTAGGTGTGTTCATAGTATATTTACCATGAAATAAAGCAAAAAGGAATTTTGGTCTCTTGAGGTCCTTTCCCATTCTGTGTTTCAATGTTCACATGTATTTTGAAGATGAGTTCTAATGAAAAAATTCAGCTAACAGATTTGTTAAAAATGTATAATTTTTAACAAATCTGTTAGCTGAATTTTTTCAAACAGTGTGTATTGGTCATCTCCAGTATTACATAAATAATGTGAAAATTTTTTTGTTCCCCGATAATTTAGTGGTTTTTGATATTGTACATTAAGCTTCTGCTAGAAATATATCTCTGTTATGTATTTGAAATTATTTTTTCTGAGAGTTGATCAAAGTGGAGGATATTATTTTATGTTAATATTTCTATTGAGATTTTAAAATCTTAAAAATTATGAGCATTCAAATAAATTATTTGCAAGCTATCATAGATGCTTACCAAATTCTTATGTTTCTCATAACTATCTGATGCATTTTTAATGAAAAAATATCATCAATGCGTTTTTCTTTGGAAATACAAAGAAATATCAGTTGTACTCCTTAAAGATAAATGTAAATATTATATTTCTCATGCAAATGTTCAACAAGAGCAGATAAAAACTGCTGTATGGAAATGGAGGCATGGAGGTATGGAAAAAATGGAATGCTACTTTCCCTAGATGCTTCTAATCCATTTCTCCCCATATTAATCCAGTTCTCTTCATATCAGAAACAAAAGCCAAAAAGAGTAGAAAGATAAAAAAGCCATAAAAAATATCCCTGTCTGGAGGAATCAAGGTTTCCCTTACTCACAGTTTTGTGATGTCCTTTTAGTGAGCTGTATTGCTATTTCAAAGCCAGCCCCAAGAGTGCATTACTTTTAGCATGAGCAAAAGAGTTCCTGCAAAAGGGCACACACCTCAGTTACAGCACAGCTGCCTGTTGTGCTAGGAGAAAAAGCAGGGTTTGCTGTGATAACCAGATCAGCAGTAGGATGAATGTTAGCACAGCTAAATCTGCCTGGGATTTCTCTCCTCTTCTCTCCAGCCCAGATCTACAGAGCTGTGCTGGCAAAAGCCTGAGGTGCGGATTTGGATTCAGACGTTGTGCAGTGGGCACCTGACTCACGAGCTGGAAGTGTCCATTTGTCTCAATATCCTCTGAAGGAAGCTGAGTATGACTGGATTGGAGTCACAGAGCAATCTGTTAGATGTACAAATGAAATTGCACTCTCCTCCCCAGTATAAAATGGAACAGAAATTGCTGTCACTTTCTAAATATCGAACCTCACAAAATGACTGTAAAATCAGAATAAAGCCTGGAGGACTCTTAGAAATCTTACCAGTGGAGTTGTATTTTTTGGTGAGAACGGCAATCATTTACTTGATATGGTAAGAGTGAAGTAAGAACAGACATAGTTCCATAAAGATATCTCAATATTCATTTGCATTTTTATAACTGATCCCCTAAAATAATAATTAAAAATATTGTTTTCAAGAAAAGTCCTGATTTCCTTTCTTAACAAAGAAAAGCAGAAAAAGTCCCAAAGCAAACAAAAGTACCTATAACAATATGTCAGATGATGATGAAGTCTGTGCTAATCAGTCCTCTCTAGCAGTGCAAGAGAGAGCAAGGTGATCCCACACAGACTAAGCTCACCAGGGCCTGTCTATAGAGAGGCACCTCCCCACCACATACCAAACACAGAATATTGCAATCAGGAACAGCCCATTCCACTCATTTTTCTGAATGACATCTTAATCCAAGCTCAGGTGAAACCACCCTAGAACTCCTCAAGAAACCTACATTTCCTGATGAGTGTCACTGATGTGAGCATTGCACATGGCAGTGAGGTGCAATGAGTTGTTTAACAGAGGATTTATGGGCATGAGAATTGATTTTTTTCTAAAAGTAGCACAAAAGAGCAGGTAAAATACTGCCCTGAAGAGCAGGGAAAGCCACCACTCCACACCTTCATTCCTCTGGACTGTAAATGTCTTCTCCATCAAAAGCCTGATCTTTCTGGTGTGCCCAGCAGCTTGTGTGCTTTGAGATCTCTGTCAGAAATGTTTGACCCTGGGGATTTAGACCAGAAAGCCTGTCACATTTTGTAGCAGGTGAAACTGACTTATTTTGAAGCCTGGTCAATTTATCAAGTTGTTGTAATGGCAAGATTGTCACTTGCTGTTATCGATGACATTCAGTTCAGAGCAAAGCTGGCCATCAAGTTAACTGCAGGCAAATTCACAGGAGCACCAGCTGCAATATAAACAGATCCCACCACCCTACTAATTCAGGTACTGAAACGCAAGTGACTTCTGGATGAAAGATAAAAATATCATTAATTTCAGGCAGATGAGCAGGAGAAAGTGAAGGAAATTGTGTTGAGCTAGTTTTAAGCAATGTTTACCGTCTCCATTGCATCTTGCTCAGAAAACATGACTTGTGACAGGGGACATCAGGTTGTGCCTTCCCCGTGCCTTACAGCACCTGTTTGTGCCTGCAGTGCCGCAGATGTCAATGAAGCTGCACCAGTGCAAGGCAGCGAGGAATCAGGCAAAGTAATTTCATCCCAGCTTTGCTTTGATGCATTGAAGGCTCACACTTTTGAAGCTTTCCTAATAAAAGTAGCATCATTATCATCATTTTCTGCACATACACAATAAATACACTGTACAACTAGTACCTGTGCACAGTTAACAGGCATACATTCATTTTGGAACCTGTTTTATTTGAAGGAGATAGATTGCTGTGAACGCTTTATCTGTAAGGGATGCTATTGAATGGAAAATTATCTTAAAATATCCTTGGTATTTTAAAGTGTAAGTTAACCTGATATTTCAGTTGTCAAAGAACACAGTTGCCCTACTGTTAGCTACTTCCAGTGCTAGCCATTAGTGACTTGCTGGGAAGTGTAGGATGCCTATTGCCTCCTGAGAAAGAAAATGGGCTTCCCAAAATGTCATGACTCTACTTCACTGTTCTCTGACAGAGATAATAAATTGTTCCCTTAAAAAAGGCTAATGAAATTTAGCCATTTATGTTTTAAGGTGTTTTCAATTCCTTGAGTAGAAAGGCAAACGTTTGCTTTTGCTGCAATGAATGCAAATATTTTAGAGCAGACAACTAGCAAGTTAAGCAGAGAATATTTCCCAGGTGAAGAGGCAGAAAGAGCAATACTCCCTCATGAAGGTCTCAAAATACTCCAGTCTACTGAAGCTTTGTTATAGAAAACTTAATAATACAGCATTGTTAGCACTGGATAACATATACTTCCTTTTATGCTAGAGATAGCATTGAAAATGGTGAGGATGTTCCTGATGATATATATAATTTTCCAGGAATATAGAGGAGGAGAGCTACACCTGACTGATGTGCTAGGCATGTTGCTTACAGCTTCACATTGCCAGATCCTAACAAGTAGAGAAATAGATTATTACATGAAAAGGAGATATTTAAATTCTTGTACACTGAACTCATCCATCAGAAAATGTAAGTGTGCCAAACAAAGACATGTAGATGGTCACACTGTTTCAAATTTAAAAAAAAATAAAACAGTCCAACATTTCTGTGCTGGATTCAATATTAAGTCAGAATTGTTCTATGTTCTTTGCTTATTTCCATGCTTTCCTTTTCTCCAAATGCAACCTCTTGGGAGATAAAATAGTAATTTGCTGCTAGGTATTCTTATATTTCTCTGGGTTATATAATGTGAATTATTTTGGAGAAAATCAGTCGGATTTTCCATCTCAACTTCTTTTTAAGCCATTGTTTAAAAGCAAATCTGTGTCCAGAGGTCAGTTTGTTAAGCATTTTTTCACACATCACTCCTGTTGTTACCTGCCATCCACCCTTCTTCTTGACATTCTCAACTTTTATTTTTGCTTAACAACTGTCTCAGCTGGTAAGGCCATTACCATGTTGCTAGGCTCTAATCAGATAAGACGTTGTCAACATGAGGAAAAACATATCAGTTTCATCAAATCAGAGAAACCACAACCTGTTATGCTGCAAAAACAACACGGCTTTCTTGTACTAATAATTCTTCTTTTTCCTTGTTTATTTAGCATAAGAGCAAGCTTCACAAAGAAGAATCAGTCTGAACTCAAATTTAAAAATAAATAAATAAATAAACAAAATTTCTCCTCAGCCCCCTTTTTCTAGAGTTGAAGTATTTGGTTGACATTTTCATTTGTTTCTTATCTTCTTTCACATGTTGCTGCTTGCAGTTAATTGCAAATGCCACCCAGATTCATCGCAATGGGTGTCATTCCCAGCCCAAGCTGATTCTGTAGGTGCTCATCCTTAGAAGAAACCCTCGTGAAGCATGAGAGGGAAACAAAAGGTTTGGATCCATCCTAGTGTGCCATCACTTGCTATGAAACTGCTGCTGCTCGGATTTGGTTCACTCCCCATAGCTATTTAAGGTGCAAGTGTTTGTGGTCAGCCTGTCGTGGAAATGTTTTTGATAATCCTTAGTTTACTTGCTAAGAAATCCATGTCCCACTCCCCCTAACCATTGCTGTACTGATTTTCCCTGCTTTTCTTCTTATGGAAGAAATTCTACTGAACTGTCTGAAGAACTTGGTCACAGCATTGTGGTCCTAGACTTTCAGGGCTCCCACCATTGGGACTAGAGAGAAGAATCCATCCCTCTGCCAGAAGGTCACTTACCTTTAAGAGTAGCCAAAGATTAGCTACTCTTTCTGGAGGCTTTCTTCCTGTCACCAGCTTTCAGGTCATACTGAGGATTCATTTGTTTCAGGCAGCAGAAGATGCAATATTGTACTGTGTGTCTATGTACAGGCAAAGCAAGAAATTCTTTTTCCTCCCTACCTAATTGTGCAGAATTATTGTAGACTGCGTGTTTTGCTCATACTTTTCAGACCAGCTGTCGCATGCTTTTTAGTAAAAGGAGAAATTTTGTGGCTGTTTACAACACTTGGGCTCTCATTCTCAAAAGAACCCAAAAATTACTGATTCTATCATACAAAAGAGTCCAGAAAGAATGCCTCAGTGAAGTGAATTGATAAAGTTTCAAAGGAAAATGTTTCTGTACTGGATAAGCATGGTAACTAAAACACAGACTGAGAAACATATCAACAAAAATGGAACAAGTTCCATTCACTGTGATAAAAGAGTGATCTCCACGGGTAGTTTGAATATGGATCATGGATTGAAAGAAACTCATTCTTAGAGTTATTTTGTGAGAAATCCTCAAACCCAACAGGAACTGCACTTGTTAACACACTTGCTTTTTCTACAAGCAGAGCAGAAGTGCAAATTTTGGAGGAGTACTTGTTTCTTCCAAGCAGCTCCATCCTAAACTATGGAGAACACACAAGCAACACTAAGACAGTTGGGCTGGTAGCACAAAGGAGTATGAATTGCTAAGATTTCTCCTGGAAAATGTAGCTGTCAGCTCCTTCTGGCAATAGAGGCCAAAGGAAAGGACGAGGACACATCCTTTCAGGCAGGCTGTTCATCTTCCAGTTCCTATTATCCTGAAGCATGTAAGGTACTGCCAAGAGTTAATCTAGATGTGGGTGAAGACTGACAGCCATGGATGGGCCATGTGGTAGGGCCTGAAGATTTCTGTGGGTGTCTAAAATTCATTCTCCTGATTTAATGTACTTCCAGATAATGACCCATATTAAGGTATTAAACAATGTCTTAGTCTGTATGACTGGAGATTTTTTTTTTTCCCATCTTCAAATTTTTGAATCCTCAGTTATGTATTTCAGAGGATTTTCTCTTCCACTCTCTTAGTTGATTTTTTACATACAATATGGACAGCTGCTCATAAAAACTGAAAACTGTGTAGAGCTGGATTAATTTATCAGTCATCTGAAGAAACTGACCCATTAAAAGAAGATTTCCTAACCACAATAATTTCATAATTCATGTTCATGTTGCTTTGGCAGAAAAGGTTTTCCTTTGTCATTATATTTTTTTTTAAATGGCTACGAGGAAACCAGGCATTCATTGAATTTCATCTGATTCAAATCTATTTTTCTCACTCTAAAAGATTTAATTTGTACCTTATACAGCAGTGAAATACCATGCTTACAACTGTGCCATGCTCAACTCTCCAAAGAGCTGGCAAATAGTCACTTAGGCAGGGCCAAAGGGCCAAGATCATACCCAAATGCAGAGGCAGGGAAGGGAATGAAGGAAGAGATTTAAAGAAGACAGGAGTTCAAAAGGACTGAAGAAAGGGTCGTTTCATGAGTCATACTGTTGGTGATACAGAAGGGGCAGCAGGGATTTCTGGAGGCAGCTTGGTGCAGCAGATCATGCTAAATTTCCTGATGTCCTTTCAGCAGAGCCGGGACTCCAGAATGCTCAGGCCTCTGCCCTGCATGACTAGGCTCATCACCCCTCCTTTAGGCAGGCTTTCCTTTCAACTGTATCTCATTGTACAAAGAGAGAATGCAAACCAGAATCTTTAGCCTTTCTTCTTTAAAAAACCACAGGATGTGAAAAAGGTCTCCTCAGAGAGCAGCACGCACTTACCTCTAGCCCCAGGGGTTTGGTATCATGTCCTTTTCCCTGACACCGAGCTGCTAATCTGAGCAAACATGCCATGCTCCTTGTTATGGCAGGACACATGAGCTACTTAGTGCCAAGAAAGGCCTGAAGGCATCAAAGTTTATGCATTTCTATGCACTTGGAGAAGGATTTTCAATAGCAGCAGTGGAGCTGGTTTCTTCCAGTCTCAGCCCTGCTCCTCCCTTAGAGTGGTAGAGCAGCAAGCAGAGGGAAGCTCAGCACAGGAGCTGCTCACTTCCCCTTTGTTTGTCCTCACTGCTCAAATAGTCCCTTTTCTGAGCAAATAATGCTTTCTAATGCTATGTCTCTTTGGGTACATCTCCTGCATTATTAATATCATCAACTTACAAAGAAAATTAACTGTGGAATTTGCCTCTGCATTCAGTGCTAATCCCTTATAAGCTCACACCTTCTGACCTTGTTAGCCTGAGTTTTGAGCATCTAAAATAAAATCCTGCCTAGCAGGCCACTTAGGCTGCATGGTTAATCCAGGAGATCTCTCGGGTCAAAGGCTTAGATTTAGCTAGGGCACTACTGCAGCATGTCTGAAACACTTTGCCCAGGTAAAGAGCTTTGGAAACCTGCAGAAAGGGTCAGAGGCAGAGTTTATAGCACCATATCTTTTCAGGTTCTTCTCCAAGTGCCTCAAAGCAAAGATCTATTGCCTGTAGCAACGCTGCACTCGCTGCAGCCAGGCCCAGCAGGACACTTTCTCAAACAAGTGTGGTGTCAGTAAAACCTGAGCTCACCTCAGGCTGAGTGTACTGATCTTCTATCACCATCTCATCTCAGCCTCCCCACCCTTTCTTCTCCTAAAAGGGACTCTTCTAAGTGTCTAGGTTTGATGTTTGATTTTCTTGTTAGGTTTTTTTTTTATTTGTTTGTTTGGGCATTTGTTTGGGGTTTTGTTGGTGTTTCATTTTGATTAGGGAGGGGTTTTTTTTGTAGTTTTGGGATTCTTTTTTCTTTTAAAATCCACTGACATTTATATTTAATTACCTTCCACAGCAGATTGCTGTATCTGCTATATTTTCTACACAGCTACAGCTGTACTAAAGACTTCCTCTCTTACAGATGAAAGGCTCAGAAACGCCACCTCACACAGACTGTTCCTCACTGGGGCAGTAGAAACAAGAAGCTTTGCAAACTTGAAACTTTCTTATTTGAAGTTTATTATCATTTTTAGAAGTCTACTATGAGAGCAACTAAATCCATTCATTATTCCTTACCTCAAATTCCTCCTTATGTTGTTTTTGGGTTTTTCCACTGTTGTTAGTTGGAATAAGGCAACCATTCTATTACAATTCTAAATAACTAACTTTTATTCACCTTTTGTAGAAAGGAGTAGGGATGCTAATTAATTCTCCACAACAGTGGAGGTTATATTGTATTGTATTGTGTTGTATTGTATTCTATTGGCTTTTTTTTTTTTAATTGATAAAATTCAGTCATTGATGGAGTCTCAGATTTAAACATTTGAGAGTCTGTCATCATTAAAGGCATACTCTCTTTTTCCCCAGGTGTCTTAAGGAACCATAAAGGAGAGACTGCTGCTTATCTGGGAAGATCAGGTGAAAGAGGGAAGCAAACACAGTGCTGGGTAAAGCTTTTCCTGCAGAAGGCTTGTTAAGCCACAACTGAAAGCTGAGACAGACAGACAGACAGACATGCAAACAGTAAAATCATCATAGAAGTTCCCTTTTGCAGCATATTCTCTCTTATAACAATTTAATGATGATTGTTGGTGATGAGTGATGAAAGGTGTCCTAGTCATGAGATGAAGCTGGGAAGATACAATCCATGTGTATAAACATGCCCTACATTAGGAAACCCAGCTTATTCACAAAATGTGTGAGGGGAGTCCTCAATGACATTTAAAGGCAACAGATTTGCAGTGGACAAAAAGGGCATTATTTTCCAACACAGCAATCAGTAAAATTAATCTGCTTATTATGCAACTTGCAGTTTCACTGTTATTTCACTCAATGAGGCAAAAAGCTTTGTAAATTTGAAGAAAGGATTTTGCAGGCGTATGCACAAGATTAGCATCTGCTGATTGTTATCTAGAAAAATATCTCAAAAATAAAATATCACTATTCTCAGGTTTCAGGACACAAGACTGTCTATCTTTGGAGGTCAAGAATTCCCATTATACTATTACCATATTACCACAGTGGTTTATTTATGAATACAGGTCATATATTTCCTAAATGTGCAATCTTGATAAAATATCCAAGCAAAATGTTAACCTCAAAAAGTGAGCATTGTTGTTAAGACCATTTTCTGGGTTTTGTTGAGCATCTGCCAATTTATTGAGTAATGTCTGTATTTCACATTTTAGAGGCTTTTGTAACATTTCTGAGCATTGATACAGAAAGTGAAGATGCATTTTCTATATTTTGCTTTGACAAGTGAATGCTCACACAAAGCTTTGGAGAGAGGGTGACCACACAGTGACTCTCTCACACAGGCTTCCTTAGTCTGTGTTTTTCAGGAATGTGCCTCTCTGCCTTTAAAACCTCTTTGTGTATCTTAAAATCTACCTGTGGATCTGTAGTAAACATAACAGTGTAAGAACTAATCAAGGGCTTGGTATTTTTTTTGATTAAAGGCATTAGACTTTAGTCTTAGTGTTTAGATATCATTATTATTTAAAGATCATTATTTTATGCTAATAAAGTATATTTTTAAAGTAAACGGAGAAAAAGAAGAAAAACAGTGGAAAAAAACTCAACAGGAATATGACCACTTTCTCCTTCTTTTCCCTGTATCCTTCAGTCATCAGTCCCCCTTGCATATTTCTGGCTTTGGCTATATCAGTATTTGTAACTATTTCAGTTCCATATCTTGTTTGCACAGGTGTCTGATACAGCTGGAAGCAGAACATGTCAAACAGTACAGGCTAGGCCACCCATTACAGGGAATCCTATGCTCAGTCTTAACATCCATTTTTCTTAGTAGGCATTTACCTGAGTAGAGGGGAGCTCAGATCCCATCCTAATAACTGATGGCCAGATGTACAAACAGCAGCATGTATCCAGGCACTCCATCACTGATTTCTGAATTTAATATCTTCTGCATCACATATTCCCTACTTAATTACCTCAAGGCTAAATGGCAGGTGGGAGCATATCTCAAAGGATGAATTCTTTTGTGCTTGGTACATTTGACTTCCAGTGGCAGGAGGCAGCTTTAAAAAATGTATTTTCTATTGGTTTCAAATAAAACTGTATTATAGCCACACTTCTGAAAGCTACACCAATTTATAAGGCTTTTGGAACTACCAAAATATTCTGGTATTGTAAAATTGTTTAGATGTGCTGATGCTGAAATATTTCACTGAATTATACAAAAATATTTTATTCTGTTAATGTGAAAACACTGTAACATAATCTTCAATCTTCAGTGCAATATGCTATTTAAAATCTCATGTTAATCCAATAAAAATTAATATGTATAAAACCAAAACAATTAATCAAAACGGGGTAGTCAAAATGATATGTTTTTACCTTAGCAAAACAAAATGTTTTGACATAACAGAAATAAAACAAGACAGCTGAAGTGATTTGTTTCAGCCCCTTTTCAATGAAAATTTCATCAAAATTGACATATTCTCCAGGAACATTTTGACGCTGATGAAACAACATGTCACAATGAAACACAGTCCTATTTACACTGATTTTGTTTGCCTTAATTTTAAGAAAAGGAAAAAAAAAAACATGCAGAGGGCTGGCTGCAATGACACTGCAGATTTTTCAGGCATACCTTTGGAGGTGCTAGCAATTAAAGTGTTTTTGTCCATTTACATCTTTAATTCTCTTTCCAAAAATAACCCAATAAAATTCCTAGTTTGTTCCTTAGGTGAATATGACTAAACAGATTTGTCATTCCCCATTCTTTGCTACAGTGAAAGCTCAGGAATAGCTGTAAGCATTTAATGACATCTCTCTCTTCTTGTATTCTTTATTTTATGACTGCGGGTGATTTTCCCTCCTGCACACTTGGCCCTTGTGCACCTTCTCCTCATTTCCATGGTACAAAAGCTTGGGCAAGCTCCCTTTTACTTTCTCCTTGAGTATTCAGAGGTCTAATTAAGTTAAATTCAGCTTGTCTGATTTGAGAAGTCTTATCAGGAATACTAAACCTGTGCAAATAATATGCATAGACTGAAGTATTCCTCCTGAATGCTAATTAGCTATCATATAAGGCTTCATACATAATCAAATGTCCAAATGCGCTAGAAGCCTTGCAGGGAAAGAAAATAAAAATAAAAATAAAATGAAGAATGAAAGAAATGCTTTAGAAAAAGTATCAAACAAAAATCCTTTGCTGGTAATTCAGAGCAGCACAATAACTCTGAGCACATTTCCTGATTTTTACTATGATGCCACCTTCTACTTTTGACTGGGGGAAGATCTTAGGTGTTCCTCCACTTGGGCTGCAGAGACTGCAAGATGGTGAAAAAGGAATAAAAAAGCTAGGAGAGTCATTCAACCTTCTTCATATTCTGCAATATTTTCAAACTGAATCTTGAAGAAAGTAAGTCATAATTAATCTTGTTTAGCCCTTCCTTAGTGTGACTACATTCACATCTATGTCTTCCCTTCAGTGTTTTCCATTTTTTTCTTCTGGAACTTCTTACCTTAGATTGCAGCTGTCTCAGGGCACAGCTCTGCCTTTGTGCAGATTATTCCTCCAAATGGTCAGGGAGGAATCCAAACAGCCTGACTCAGACCCAAGGAGTAGGCTATCATGAAGCCAAAGAAGAAGATCTGCTGGACTTGTCCGCCTGGATGGCCTGCAGGGCTCTCTGGTGCTGGCAGTGTGATTGACCTCACTGGACCTAAATACAAATGATGTAGACATCAAATCCGAGCCCCAAGTCCCGGTGCTGCCCTCAGTCAAGCAGACAGAAAGGGTAGGAATCCATCCAGCCTGTTCTGGCATCTGCATTAAGGGGAGATAAGCTGTGCTCTAGGAGAGCCTCCTTCTCTCCTGTGACTGCACGGGAGCTCAATGGCATCCACAGGCATCCTCAGGCATCCATGGTGTTCATGTCTGCAATCTAGTGGGATGATTTCCTTACCAGATTTACTTGCTGGACCTTGCTGTGTCATAGGATGGCAACTTCTCCCTCAGCAGGACCAGGCCTGAGTCTGCTGGGGTGCTCTGTGTCCTGTGCCTGATGTGTCCTTTAAAACCAGGATGAGATATGTGCATGTATCTGCCCACTGGACCATGTCCAAATACAGTCAGTGGTACAATGGAATAGTCCTTTTGGGTCCCAACAGAATTCCTTATCCCAATGCATGAAAACCTGGAGCACTGAGAGCTGGCAAGCACTTCAATCAGCGTGCCTAGAATACTCAGAGCCCTCTTCCTACGTGTGTTTCGCATTATTGTCCAATTTCTTTCACTAAGTAGGTCAACTCTTCCTCTCCCTTAACATTCCATCTAATTCTAGTGACTCTACCATAAGAATTTAATTTGAGAATCTTTTGCTGCTATCAACCTTAATTTTTCCTTTCCACAGTTTTCAACTATTTCTTCTTATCCCTTCATCTTCTGATACAGAGAATTAGTTCTTTCTTTCCATCTTTTATATTGCTGTTCTGAATGGATCAGGCTATGAGCAAATCCTTTTCACCTTCCAATCTTGTAATAATTTCTTTTCTCTAAATTGGTATTTTCTTTAGTTTTTTTCAAACGATTTCTTTTGTCCCAAGCTCAGCATGGAAAAAAAATAGACAGTTTTGCAAGGCTGCACAGAAGGTCATGGTATCTCTACAGCTTTGCGTGAGATTTTGTAAAATGCATAATACAAACTATACAGCCCAGCTTGGCACTCCTGTGTTTGCTTATGTCCTCCCCCATTCTCAGGCACACAGCATCCAGCTCCCTTTTTTGATCTTCTCCCATCAACAAAAATGTCATATATTGGAGTCCCACACTGTTATAGTCCCAAGTGTCCATTGCTGGATAGCAGAAAAGGACATGCTATGTTCTATATTTGTGTAACTTCTGCTTTTGTTTTGTTCTGCTGAAAAGTGGCATGTTCATTGTCAGAGTCCTAAAACTTACGGTAGGAAAATGAAGAGAGATGAGAGAAGATTCACATTGCATCATGAGCAGTGAGCAGATGTATTTTTGTTTAGTTCTCACTGCTATAAGCATTTCTATTTTCAGACATTAAAAAAAATCCTTCCTTTTGTTTTCTTTTCTGACTTTAGCTGAGTGAATATTTTAATATCTACTGCTGTTAAGCATGGGGAAAAAAGTACAGTTATGTGTAGTGTGTAAAGATAAAATAGTTTACTATACATGAATGCCAGTATATTCAGCAGACACTGGATAAAAAATATCCAGCAGACACTGGATAAAACAAACAGAAAAAGCTGACTGATAGAAACACTGATGGGAAGAATGTGACTGATGTCACTGTGTGTAACTAATACATGGATGTATTACATGGATACAGTGGAAGGACAGATGGATGGGATTAATCAACAGGCAGATGGATTGATGAATTGAGAGAAGCTGTATTGAGGGGAAAGTCAGGTAAAAGGAATATTAGAGAGTGCAAGCATTCTTGTGGAATTTCTCCTTCCAGAATGAGCCCAGATGAATCTCTTTGGGAATCAGCTGCTTAAATGCAACTCTTTGCAGTGAAATTGTGTTCACTCTACAGAGGTGCAAGGAAGATGAGAATAACCTTTGAGCAGAGCAAATCCTAATTTAGACCTGAGAGCACAGAGCGGTATTAATGAGGGGAACAGTAGGACAAGATTAAATCTTAGCAGAAGACCTAGTCTGGCTTTCAAAAAAAGAAAATGTAGAATATATTTGCACATAAAAATAGCATTTTTTTCATGCTAATGAAACCTAAGACTTTGATCTAGCTTTCATTTAGCCTGTGTTTTCCTTAAACCCACTCACACTTTTTAAATATCTGAATTTCACATTTTGCACCTTAATGACATGGAATTTTAGCCAGAATTGGGGTTTCCATGTACAAAAGTGATGCAGTGATCTGCCTGTACTAACAGCAAGGGTGCAATATGATGGCGTAGGGTTACATCCTCTGATGTTAGCATTTGCTGCTGACAGTTTCCATTAACAGAACTAGATAGCTCAAGAGGCTGAAATTTAAACAGCTTCTCCTCCAAGTTTCTGCTTTAAATCTCCCCAGGGAGGTAGTACTTGTAACAGTAATAATTAATTCATCCCATTTTGGTCTTCAGTATGCATCTGTAAAATGTTCTGTGCATGCACACTGTACAAATATTTGGGGGACTTTAGCCTCCTAGGTAACAAATCCAAAGTTAGCCATGTGAGATAACCCCTCCTCAGGATGAGCAGCCTCCCCTGCACAGGGCCCTTCTAGCAGCTCTCCTGCAATCCACCGTCTCCTTTATGCTGCAGATAAGGCACAGTCTCAGCATTTGGTAGGCAGCTACTCAGTTTGAGCACAGCTTCTCAGAAAAGATCAAAACCGCTGATACAAACACTCAACAGATTTTCATATACTTTAATTCAAAAATTATTCTACTGAAGCACATGTCTTCTGACTGGTATTCATCAGAAAAATGATGTGTTTTGGGTTGCCAAGGTGACTCACAACAACAGAAGTTAGAGGATAACATTCTTTCTACTTAAATAAGGAAGACCTTTGAGAGAAAAATAAGCAATGGCAGAAATAGCATTTTTCAGCTGACTTCACTGAGCTTATACTCACAGTCACATTGTTTCTGAGGCTATTAATTTCTACATCATTTTAAAACCTGATTGGTTGTGAGAAGCAACATTGCAGAAATGAACCATGGTACTTTCCATTATGTGTTCTCAGTACGTCTTCTGAGTAATTTCTGATTATCTGGCTGGAAACATTATGTTGTCAACAACTCAGACAAAGCCAGATGTGGTATATTTTTCATCTTCTGAGCAATGCAACATCAGTAGTGACCAGCTGACTTCAGATTCCTCTCTACTGCAATAGTGAGGTGGTACATTCTCCATAAACTTGGCAAGGTTACATTTTTGCTGGGCTGAAAAAATTAATTTTAAGCTGGAAATTAAACCAACGAGTTTACTGAGAAAGAATCCAGAAAAATTGCCAAAAACTTTTTTTTTTTTTCTGTTTGCATTCCATAGTCTTAAACCCCATAAATGGGGGGGGGGGGAGAGAGAGAGAAGAAAAAACCTGTGTTTTCTGATTTTTCTAAAGTTATATATTAAATGCAATGTTTCTGATAACAAGGGATGTTGCAGAGATATCTCTGCATATTTTCTTCTTCTTTATTGAACAACTGCAACAAAGCTCACAGCCTTGGCATCAACCCCCTTACTGAAAATTCCCTGTTCTTCTTCTCAAAAAGAAGCCTTCCTCTTCCAAATACCCAGAACCATTTCTCTTGCTGGCCTTTGTCCTGCCATGAAAGGACTTTCTGTCCTGGGGGAATATCTGGGTTCCCCTATTCCCATATATTTCTGTCAGATAGCCATTTAGTCCCAGTCATGCTTGGCCATTCCTGTGAACACATCTGTTAACCAGGAAGTAGCCCACACATACCAAGCTCATTTCTCAGTTGCCAATGAGGAGCTACTGAATATTAGCAATTCCCCCCACATGTCTTATCTTGAACAATGTTCCTAAAAGGTACTAAAAATTCTCAAAATGCTTCTTTTATCTTGAGTTTCTCATGCCACACAGTTGAACTTATTCTCCCTCCTGTTGTGGTTTTCCTTTTGGTAGAGGAAGTTGTCCATCATTTATTATTCATTTTTCAATGTGTTGATCTTAAATCTAAAGAAATACTAATATTTTTGTCTTCCATCTCAATTTTGCTTTTTTGTGTTCTATAAAGAATCAGAATTCTCTTCAGGGATCAAAAAACACATACGTAGACACTCAAACATATATAAACAATAGTAGAAAAATTACCTAATCGAAGATCCAATTCCTCTTGTTATTTCAAAGACTACTACTTATGAAGAAAAATGCAGATCATTTCTAATTTTTCAGTCTCCCTGATAGTACTGCTGCCTGCCCAGCCTGGATTAATCTGCATATGGCTGTGATTCTGGTGCCATCCAATTGATTGTTGAGGTTGGCAGAAGCAACAGTGGCACCTGGTCAACCTGAGGTTCTAAAAATGAATGAGTGCCAGAATAATTACGCTTTATTGTACCTGCTAATTTCTCCTGGAAAATATCTTAATAAATTGATTGCATGTTTCAAACAAACCTGTAATGAGAGGATTATTTACAAAGGCCACACAGAAGCTGTTATTAAAAAGCAATCAGAAAGAGAGAGGAACAATGGCAGGAGGGCTCAGTGGGGAAACCTTAATGGTGGGGAGTTTAGGATTTGGTTTTTGCTGTCTTGCTGACATTCTAATTAGAAACTATTTCTCCCACTTCATTACTGTCACACACTTTCTCTGAATTAGCTTTCACACTCGATTAAGGAGAAAGTATTTTTTTTTTACATGCCAGGATGAGTCAGTGCCAATCTTTTTGCTTTTGTCCCTCAAGCCTGAACATGCAAAATCTTGGTGTTCAGATCTGGATTCTCCTGATATTGGATTTGAGAGTGCCACATGGGAGATTTTGCTGGGGCATCTGCAAGCATCAGGGTCCAACAGGGAAGCTGGCCCTATGGCTTGTGAAATGGACTCTGCAATCCTGCAGGGAATGGAGGTGTTAGCCAGACCTCTGAAGACACAGAGCTGACCCTGGTAGCTGATATAAAATGTTGACAGTGGGGAGAAGCCAAGTCATTTATTCAGCCCAGTCCTGTTTTGAATGTTGAAAATTTTGAGATGTAAATGAAATAAAATTTCTGTTACGCAAAAATGGTGCATTACACCACAGTACCCCTTTCCCCAGTCATTCTCCTCCCTAACTAGAAAACAGGTTTTATAAACAAATAAGAAATTAGCAATCTGGAGAATCTGAGGTATGAAAAAAAGGATTAAAAATCATGAGTATGTGTAATTAGTTATAATTAATTAGCATATGTTTGCACAAAACCCAGTAAAGCCAAGCACTATGCAATTGCTGTCGTTCAGGGGAAGGATGTCTAAATGATTGGGAAGGTTGGGTTTCGGATAGTGGGACTGGCATCTGTAGAACAGAAAATCCAAGGTGGAAGAAGAAGCCTGCAGGATATGAGTAATGTTCCTGATAGAAAACAGCAGAAGGTCTGGAACCTGAAACCCTCATGTATGCCAAGCAGGCTCAAAGCTGCTTCCCTGGGCAGTGCTCTCACTTCTTTCTCCTTCAGTACTGCAGCCAGATGGACAATGGCTGGTAGTTTACCCCGGGTCTGAATGCAGAATGGACAGAAAGGATTTTCAGAATTCTTCTCTATCAATATTTGTAGGACTCAATACAGAAACTCTTCCAAAATGGTTTCAATTTGCTTCAGAGCTCCTTAAAAGGAAACGTGACCAAACTCAAAAAGTTTTAATTTAAAATGTTGTGTTAATGTCTTGTGGGAACTGCAGATTAGTTTTGGGCTGTTTGTGCCTGTGCACAGGGTTTGTAGGTTGGTGCACCTGCTCTAGCAAGACTCCAGGGTGAGCAATCAACACCTCTTTTCTCTAAGGAAGGATGCTGCTGAGGACCACAGGAAAAATGCACAGCCCACAGTCCCCATTCAAAAGGCTGGAAGTGACCCTGAGGTCCACAGATAAATTCTGGGCCATGACAACTCTCCTGTACAGATTAAGCCAGTTTGTGTTAGGGTATTTCCCCAGAAAAATGGTGAAAAGACATTATCTGAATCACTTAAAAAGAGTCTGGGGTGAAGCACTCTCTCTCTCACCACCAAAATCATTCTCAGTCCAGCTCCTTTCTTGTTATCCACTTCAAAAGTGGTGTCATGTTGTTTGAGGTGTGGAAAAAAAGTAAGAACCTCATAAAGCAAAGGATAAGAAGTTGCATTTGCTGTGTGCAATAAAACTACAGAGCAAAACTCATTCTGTGTAGCAACTTTCAAAACTACTGTTTTATAAAATCACTTGGGATTAAGAATTGAGAGACAGAAGTGAAAACAACATATTGGTTACATTAAACCAGGCTGTAAAGATTAACACAGCCTTCACTTACAAGTCTCATGAGAGACTTGAAAAATGAGAAAGAAGAAACAAACATGATGAGACACATTCCTAGCAGAGATGCAAAATACAATGAGGAGACAGGTATTTGAAGCAAGGCAGGACTTTCTACTAGTAGTAAGAATTACAGAGGACCTCACAAGGAGCAGCCAGCCAGGAAGAGACAGTGGCAGAAGCCAAAGTAAAAATAGAGAAAAGTCCAGGAGAGTGGCTGCAGCAAATCTCTGGAGGACACTTTTGCACTGGGATTATCAACAGATAATGGTGCTCCTTCCTGAGCCCAGCTTCCTTCTGGGCTATAGAAGCAAACTTGGCAGATACTCAGATCAAATGTATGATCAAAATCATCCATAGTCTTTTAGCAGCTGCTTGACAGAATCCTGGTGGACAAAATCTGGAGGTATCAGTCTTGGCAACAAAATCAAATCAAAGTTGAACTAAATGAAGAAACCTGGCTCCTTTGATTCAGCTTTTCCCTCCAGTATACCTGTGAGCATATATCTCTGTTATTTTCCTACTTTTTTGTTCTTGTTTTTCTTTAAGGTGAAAACAAGTTTTACTCCAAGGCAAACATTGCTCCCACTTGTACTCGTTCTTTTCTCACTAACAGCACTCTTTACCACCAGCCTATAAATCCTCAGAATATCTAAATGTAACGATCTTTATATCTGACACTTTTCCTCTAAAATGCATGGGCTTCTGGCAACTAATATAGTAGAAAATGATCATCATCGTTATATTTCTTAGTGTTATGGTATGTTAAACTACTGATATGCTGATTCAAGAATGATGCCCTCAGCACATGGGTCCATGCTGAGGCAGTCCTTGATTTAGGGAAAAGCTGACTCTACCAAGGATCTGCATTACCATATAATAAGCCCTAATCTTTACTCCTATTAGGATCTATCTACATTTTTCCTGTGGTATCTAGGGATCTTTTATGATACCAAATCTGTAGCAGTTTTTCAAATAAGCATGAACTCCAACATTCTGCAGATAAAGTTCTATGCAATACTACAAGCCACCATGCAACATCCCTTCCCCCCAAATCTGGAATAAATTATAGGACATTAAGGCAAATCATTGCAAGTCCAAAGCCTTATCTGACACTCCAGCTGAAAATCCATTTAGTGGTCAGTGCAGTTCGCTGAGCACTGATCTAATCTGCTGGTCATGAAAAATGTTATTTTGATTTCTGCAGTTTCATTCTAGGCCAGAAGTTTTCCAGCAGTTTCAGGAACACAGGAGAAGTAATAAATTAATCCACACTTGAGATGAAAAAGTTTTGGCTATCTGGGACCAGGTTTCTTGAGGCAAAAAGCATGGCCCAGCTGCTTTCTGAGTACTGAACAGAAACCTACTTCTGACAGAACACGGATTCCTGCCTAACAAACAGCAAATGAACTGGCAGGGTCATGAAATGGAATGGGAAATACAAGTATGCCTCTCTAGACACATTATCTCCATTAGAAGTGGTACAAATAAAAGTTTGCAGATTTCCAGGTTCTCAAGTAATACTGATATTCTCAAATTTTGCCTGGAAATGTTCCATTCAAAACGATCCCATGAAGTAACTTTCCACCATCCTCCTAAAATGGAAGTTGGCTGCAGTCAGAAATCTGTTTGTGATAGACATTGTTTATTAATTGTGGGGCATTTTGTTTGTTGGTTTGGTTTTAGTTTGGTTTTATTTTTTAAAGAGCCCTTCATACTCTAGGAAATTGCATTTTTTTATATAATAATTTCCCTCAGCTGTTTTGAGTGCTTTCATGTCTCTGCCCACCCTGTTGAAGCAGACTGTGAACACCAATGCTATTGGCTTGGTTTGGACACCTCTGAGAGAGAGAGCAGTCACCACATCCAGGTCAGTGAGCTCTCTGCTCAGACACAGGGAGCGGCTTCCTGCATAAACACAAAGCCCTGGAAGTGCTGCACCACCACAGAGCTTCTTCTTGTCTTCTTCCAGCATGAGAGTTATGCCCCTTCCACTTGGTGGGTTCAGGGAAAGGCTGCTTGATTTACCCTGGGCAGTGGACAGGAGAAACAACAAAATTCTCAAGAGGCGCAGTAATGAAGTATTACTTTGAAACTTTGGAACATGAAGGTAGAATAACGTACCTGGAAAACATTAAAATGTACCCATTTTGGTTAGATAGCTAACAATATGAAAACATAAGAATAACAAAGAAAAGAAAATGAAGAGGGGAAATGGGAGGGGAGAGGGGAGAGGGGAGAGGGGAGAGGAGGGGAGAGGAGGGGAGGGTAGGGGAAGGGAAGGGAAGGGAAGGGAAGGGAAGGGAAGGGAAGGGAAGGGAAGGGAAGGGAAGGGAAGGGAAGGGAAGGGAAAGGGAAAGGGAAAGGGAAGGGAAAGGGAAAGGGAAAGGGAAAGGGAAAGGGAAAGGGAAAGGGAAAGGGAAAGGGAAGGAAAGGAAAGGAAAGGAAAGGAAAGGAAAGGAAAGGAAAGGAAAGGAAAGGAAAGGAAAGGAAGAAATAAGATAGAAAGGTACACAGTCACCATCCTTTGATCCAGTGATGAATCTTGATTACTTCAATTTCCATTGTTCAGTGATGATTGCAGTCTTGACCATCAGGGGTAGAGGAAGCCCACAAAAACTGGGTTATTAGATGCCCAGGATAGGTGGGAATGCCCAGGTGTCTTCCCTGGGACAGGAAGTTTTATACTAGGAGATGAAATATTGTAGATCATGGGACACTTTGGGAGTCCTTGAGGTGTTGTAAGAAGTGACAGTTTCCTCCCACTCCCACGTCAGTGTGGTTAATTGTGGCCCATCAGAAGGGTTGAATAACCTCAGGCTTTCATAAGAATGTCCCAGTAGTTCCCTGGAGGGGTGTTTTCACTGCTGAGACACTTTTGTAAGGATGTTGGCATGACAAAAAGCACCATCCCACCTCTCAGGCTTGGTATCTTCTGTTGTATGGCCTAACACCCACTTTACAGCCACTGGTGATGGGTGTGCACCCCTGCTGCACCACCAGTGGTGGTTACTGTACTTGGAAATTGTTTGAATCATTAACCATTAACATTCCAGTCTCTCACAGCATATCAGTGCTAACTAACACTGCACATCTCTAGCATTTGTGGATTGCCCCTTTCTAAGAAGGTAGCTGATTAAAGAAGGCTTGCGAAGTAGTATGGAAACACAGGTTAGGGCAGGCCAAAGCTGTGTTCTGAACCCAGATCTGCTGGATTAGTTCAGTCTCTCAACAGATGCTGCCAGCTCCCTGCAGCTGTACAAACAACAAAATAGGACAAAGGTTGCGCTTCCCCTCTCCCCAGGGCCCATCAAGCATGAAATTAGCCATTCAGTTATATTCAGAAAGATTTAAAAAATCTTTCTGGAAAGGAACAGGGGGTGTAACAGAGGAATAGGGTCATGATCAATGGCACAAAGTCTAGCTGAAGGACAGTAATATGCAGTACAACCCAGGGGTCGTTAGGAGTCTGATCCTGTTTAACATTGCCATTGATGGTTCGGATGATGGGTTAGAGTGTACCCTCAGCAAGTTTGCTAATGATGTGAAATTATATCCCAAGCCTTTCCAAGCAGATGAGAAATTACCCAATATTCCCTCCAGTAAGCTCTCCATCAGCCAGAGGCTTTATCAGAATTTTAAGTCCCTCTTTCCAACTGCTGAACAAGGTAAAACTTCCTATTACACTGAGTGTAGAGAAGTTATGTATCGAGGCTGTGATTCATCAAATCTTTATTGATCCAACCCACACAGTTTAGTTCTTAGAGAGAAAAATAGAATAAAACCTTAATTCCATAATCTTCGTTGGGGTAGACATAGTTCTTGTGAGGAAGTTAGAGTTGGTACAAAGAATTATATTTTTTATGTGCGCCTATGAATAGAAATGACTCATTAGAACTATAAATATTCCTTGCTCCAAACCCCAAAATTAGATTTTTTAGATTTTTTTTTAAAAGACAGTCCAAGCATTCCCCAAGCAAACAGTTTACTAGGTGATACATTCCATTATGCCTCATTCTCTCATCTTTTGGTATAAGTCTTTGCAGATCTCCAGTTTATTTCAGTTTTCTTCCTCCACCCAGCCACTGCTGTCTCATTTGTCGCCTTGCTATAGCCTAGGAAGCTTTAGATATTTTCCTCCAAATTCATAACGAGTAAATATATTCAAACTCAACTACCAACCTTCTTTCTCCAGTATAAGACCTTACCAACCAATCTGAATTCCTGCTGGGTGCACATAAATTATAGATTGTGATATGTTTTCAGTCCCAACTGTAGTAGTGATGGTGGGTGCACTGCATATTTCTTTGGTAAATAAAGATGAGTGCACACTTGCAAATATAGGCACAGATACCTGGATATGGATGTGTTCACATTTCTTAGAGCTTACATATACACACAGCTGTCCAAGCAGGAGTGCATCTGCCTAAAAGAACTAGACTTCCAAAGTGACAAAGAGCTTGAGGTTACATTTGTTTTTACTCCTCTACAAAGTACCTCAAAATTCAGGTCCACTGTCCTTTAAGGATCTGACTCTATTCTGATTCTTCAAGGTTGGCATTCAAAGGTCTAACAGGGAGCAATAGGTGTTCTACCCAATGAATATTTATTCAAATGCACACATGCAGAGCACAATGATGTGTGTGTGTCCACACACCCGCACAAACTCACCTGAATACTACTGTTTGTGTATAACAGCAATCACGCAGCAACTCAGTCTTGTAGCTGGAATCTTGGGAGCTCTATAGGAAAACAAAGAGATTTTATTTCAGTATCATTTATTTTCCCCATTTAATTGGTAACAGTTGTGACTTGAGGAGTCACAGTAAAATAGAGAGAGGCCTTGAAGCACTGATCTCAAAACTCCAATATGAAAGCTGTATGTGACTCTACAGCTCAGCTAGATGGACTAATACGTAAAATGATCAAAAATTACACCTGCAGATTTACATTAGCATAGAGGGAACACGCAGAAAGTCCTCGAATTTAAACACTCTGACAGCCATTTTTTTAAAGATGATAACTTGCTGTAGGGTCACCCCATCCCAACTGCCATGGCTGCCCACATGAAGATGCCATTGCAGCATTCAGGAACAGTTTTGTTCTGGCTGTTTATTCTCTTTCCATTCATCCATATTGAAAGTTATTCCTTTAGGGACACCTACAACTTCCCTCTTTTCTGATAATGCACAGCATGTGTGGTTTTGAGAGCTATTTATGTAATATTTCCATTAACAGGCTGTAATTAAACCATCTAATTAAAAAAGCAGTAATCTATTTAACAGGGTTTTTTTTTTTTAAAGAAAGCCTAACAGAACTGTGATTAAGTTCCTCTGCTAGATGAGCATTATGGTTTTTCATAAAGCTCTTAATTACTCAACCCAAAATGTCAAATAAATTAAATTAAAGACATAATTTTATTTTTCTGAAAAGAAAAATAATAACACACACCAGAGTAAAAAGCTGTTCCAAAATATTCATTAATATAGTGAAAATTGTTTTAAATATGTTGTGCATTTCAGCCTAGACAAAAGCTGGTTAGTGATGTAAAATATAGTGAATAAAATTTTGTACTTATTAGACAAATACATAGAAAATTGTACTTTTTATTCCCAAAATATTAATGAACAGGAACAGCCCTTTGGGGCCACACCAGTGGTACCTCTCAACCCAACAACTTGCTCCCAGCTGGGCTGAGGCAAGAGAGTATCCTGGGAAAGCACACAGGCTGGGACATTCCCCTCTGCCCCCTTGTTTTTCCACAGCAATCACCTTTGTTGGATTGGGATGTTAGATTGTACATCTTGCCTGTTAAATTTAGTGTCCATTTACAGCTCTGTTGTCTGCAGGGTTGTCTAATCCCATTTTGAACCTGATGATGCTCTCTGCCTGTGCTGGCTGCTGGGCCAGCAGCATCCAAAGGTTCCCCATGCAGAGACCTGCTTTCTTTACAAGCTTTAAGCTATTATCCTATTAGTTTTTATCAAGTGCTCTTTAGTTCCATTCTTGCAGGATTCAGTGGATAACAATTCTGTGCTCACTTTATCTGTGATCTGTATCTTATCATAACCTTACTGGAAATCTTCAATTTATTTTGCTCTATTTAGTTGCCAATTACTTTTCCTAAGCATGATCATTCTCATCAACATTTCCCAGGATGATAATTGGCCCTCCCTCACTCACATTCTAAGACAAATATTTCTGAGGGCAAAAGTCAGCACAAATGGGCTGCAATTTCTAGATTATGAAATTATGTCTTCTCCTCTGTCTAAAAAATAAATAAACTTGCACTCTACTGACACACTTTGGAACCTCTCTGAAGAGCTCGACAGGAATTCTCTGCCTTGTTGGAAATTTACTGGCTCAGTCTTGATGTGTTGGAGCCCAGGGCTCAAATTTGCACAGACCCTTCCACTCCTTGCATGCTCATGGGGCTCCTTGTGTGGCACTCTCCCAAAAGAGCCAGGCACACACTGGGGCTGTGGGTGCTGCAATTAAGATGGAGCATTTTGGCTGCTGTGAGCCACAGGCACAAGACCTGAAATCCAATGGACCCTCCTGAGTTTCTAAGTTTGCCCCTGCTCTTCCACAGATGATGCGTGATGGAGGAGGAGGGATCAGCCTGCTCTGAATGCAAATGGAGGAAGAGGAGGAAAAACGAAGAGAGAGAAGATATAAAGAAGGGATTTGCAGAATCAAAACACAACCCTGCTGTTCAAGCATGTTTGTAGACCTGTTTGGTTTGGACCTGTATCTTTTGCCATGCTGGGGTTTGTCTCACTGCCAAGCCCAACAAGAACACACAGATTAGGCCAAAGGAGGGTGTTGTTGTTTAGTTCGAATACAGAGCAGTGGTATGTGAAATGAATTTCTGTATACTTAATCTTAGCCAAATGAGGCTGTCAGAAGTTTTTTTTCTCCAACCTGACTCAGCACTTTATACCAAGAGGAAAATGTTCCTTGGGTGTAAAGCACAAGTGAGTGAAACGAAAAACCATGGACTCCAATATTTATCATTTTCTTTCTCATTAGGATTCTTTGTTCAAAAGCCAGAACATGCTGCCTGTGCCTCCCCCATCTCTATAAGCTGCCTTGCTCCCTTGCTGCTCTTCCCACAGGCAGCAGCTAAAAGCATCCATTTGAGCTGTCAGGTGGGAGTGCTCCGGTGAATGAGAGCAGGAGGGGGTGCGAGGGCTGCCCTGTGACATGCACCCAAACTTCCAGGAGCTGCTGCTCCTGCCTCACCCTGGGAGCAGGAAGGTGGGCTGCTAGTGAGCCCACCAGCTCCACAGTGGTTTCAGTGGTCTTAGACTGACCTGCAAGGGTTTGAAAACACCTCTGTCTCCTGAGCAGAACCCACCTATTAGTCAAGGAAAACAGGACACTTTAACCACAGCTCAAAGTGAGGAAATCAGGGATCACGTATACATGCTGAGCTTTTAATTACAGGAATCTAGTATTGAGAAGGCAAAAGCAATAATTGACAGATCCTTGTTCTTAGTTGCAGCACAACAGCACCTTTTTTTAACAGGACTGATTAATTAAATTCTTCATGGGATCCCAAGGAGATATCACTTTAAGAAGAACCAGTACTTGATTTAATCTATTGAACTTTTTGGGTGTTGGGCAATTGGTTGGGTTTTGTTTGTTTTTTATTGTTTGTTTGGTTTGCTGTTGTTGTATCAGTCAATGAAAATATGTCAAGAGAGTCTCACATCAAAGAGAATATCAAGGGGAAAATGTCCATGCAGCCAGTTTGTTGTTTCCAAAGCTGATTCAGATACTCAGTGTGTGTGTGCTTGGGGGAAAGAGAAATGACAGGGAAGAAAGTTTTATATGGGAAACAAAAGTTCCATAAATGTAGAAGTTTTTTTATAGGAAGCTTTTTATGCTGCCACAAAAAGTCAAAAATCCTCATAGAAAGCAGAGGTGAATTTTTGACTGGTAATTATATCACTTTAAATTCTCAATGTAGATTCTTCTTTATAAGATATACTGTTATTACTGTTATTAAATGCACAGGAAACAGGAAATTAAACAGGTCATATACAGAAATGGAAGTGGTTTTGTTAAGCTCATTAGGCAAAAAAAAATACAAAATTGCAAAAGCTGAGGAGGAGAGGAGAGGAGAGGAGAGGAGAGGAGAGGAGAGGAGAGGAGAGGAGAGGAGAGGAGAGATCTCAACAGGAAAAATATCCACAGCTGTGGAGAGAAATAGTCCTGTGATTTGAAGGGATTTTTCTGCTTTTTCCTCCTTGAGTATCTGGTTTTTTATGCTGTTAGAATATGATAGTTTCTTACATTAGTAGAGCATAATATACAGTAACCCTATTATACACTGTTTCATTACTTTACAACACAGTATTCTTTTTAAAGTCAGAATTTGGGCTAACTTATTAAATGCATGTGTTGTGGTTGGCATTATCTCTTCAAAGGAAATTAAACCCTATATCTGAATTTTAACTACTTCTTTCAAAAAGATAAAAATCAATCCAATTCTACTTCTAGAAACACTGGACAAATCCAAATACGTGTTGTCATTGCAGATTTAAGCTTTAAGCTAACCAAAATCCCTTGATGTGAAATGGTAAGAACCAGCATTTTGTTTCCATCAGGTTTTGCGGAACAAGACATTTATGTCACAACAAGATGTTTTTAATCCCACCTAAAACCTTGACAGAAAAATGCACTGAACACTGAGGGTTCTGTTTGCCTGGCATAAGGGATAAGGGGAAGAAAATCAAGAGGAAAAGGCAAGCACTCTTTTTGGGAAGAAAGGAGCAGAGACTGTCAAGCCTGCACAGTGACTTAGTTTTTTGAAAAGCACTCCTTTTACAAAGAGCTAGATGTATAACACCAGAGAAACTATCCAAAGATGCAGGAATCAGAGCAGCACCGCTCTCCTTTTTATTTCTCTGAGCTGCCACAATAGAGTTTTATCTCTGGACTGTACTAAATGAAAAACCCATTTCCTCTCAGATTTATGACACAGAAAACACTTTGGGCTGGAACCTAAAACCTAAATAGGACTTTATTCCAGCTGAACTCAGGAAGAATAATCACAACAACAGCATCAGAGCTAATAACATCCTGAACATATCGATGCTTTTGTCTGTGTGGGATTTGTGTGAGTGATTCTGCTCCCATTGCTATTCTGGGATGTGGGGTGCTGCAAAGAATGACAAAAGTGCCTTTATTTGGTTATGTTGGAGGTACTACATCTTTCATAAGCAGATGATGTCTAGAGCAGGGAAGCTTTTAGGGTAAGAATGACTCTTCTGCAGTGTCTGCGCAGGGTCTGGCACAGTGGGTCCAGAGCCCAATGAGATTGCTTGGAGCTGTAGAAATACTGCATGGAGTGATATGTAGGATGTGTGAGTGACACCCACAAGGTTCTTCAAATGCAGATTGATCACTAAGTTTCATTAGTGTTAATGGTCGCTACCTACAAAGAATAATCTATACCACCAATCCAAATGCATTTTTTTGGATCACTGAAAAAAAAATGAAGTAAAGGTCTGAGGTAAAATACAGTAGCAAGTATGTCATCCACGTGTCTTCTTTCACAAACTCCTTGAGATTTTCCACACAAAATGACAGTTGTCTTGGCAGATGACAAATTCTTAAAGCTGACAAAGTCTGGTACACCAAACATGGAAAATAAAAATACTTGCCTGGCTTCAAAGCTAACCACATCATATCACATTTCAATATTTCTCCTGGGTCCATAGCTGCACAATATGTTCTCTATTCAGCTGTCATAGAGTCCTGTGTTTGAACCTGAATATTGTCATAGATGAGAAATGTGAGGCCAATAATAATTTTAGTTAAAAATATACGTGATTGGTGGCAGAAAGATCAGTATATTCTTTTGTATTACCTGTTTATGGGATTCCCACACATACTGTCATGAAGCATACTTTACTCAGCTGAGTATAGAGAAGTGTTAAAAAATGTCCATTGAAAGCATTCCTTGCAATGTTAAGGAACTAAGGGAAGATAACAAAGCCCCACCCTTATAAAAATAACACAATTAAGCACACTTAGCTTGCAGATGTATGTTATTTTGCACTTTCAATTATTTTACTGAAGATCCTCTCCTGAGTATGAGTTGATAAGTTAATGGTCATTTCACATTTTTAGCATGGAAACAACAACACTATGAAACATTTTTTTAGAAGATTGCTGTGTATCTCTGACAGTCTAAAGGCCTAGGAGAGAGGCATTTTCCACAGCTGGCCAAAACATCTGTAAAGAGCCAGTTCTTCAGAAGGTCCTGTTACCTTTAGTAAACATGAGATATGCTCCTCAAAGGACTAGGACTTTATCTGATTCTTCTACTGCAACAAAGCTTATGTGTCTCCTTACATGCAAACTGATCAGTCAGGCTCACATTTTAATGAGAGACATAAATGTATCTCTAATGATTTTCTTCCACCAGAATTACGTAGGGAGTCTCCCTGAGAGTTAGTTAAATGAGCCTGTCATAAATCTGGAACACAAGCATCTCCCTGCATAAATTTACAAGCACTGATTCCAAAAGGTTAACAATATGGCAGATGGATATGATGATGTGTGAACTCAGAAAATTCAGGGTTTGGTTCCAAAAGCAGTTAAAAGTCTGAGCATTTCCTCAGTCCTCAAGCAGGCTGCCGTGACTGACGCAAACCACCTGCTGCTTCAGTTCAAGCCAAAAATAGTCCAAGAACAGCACTTATGAGTCTTTTGCTCTGCTTCTGCTCTTCATTTCATTGAGAATCCAAAAGCATAGACATAGAGGTAAAAAAAAAAAATGCACAAGCATGACCTCCCCCATTTAAACAAATAAATGTCAGCCACTGGAAGAAGTAGGAGTAGTGTCCAATTCTCAGCTATGGTCAAATGATTTCAATGCTCATTTTATGCTGATATTCCTCCACTTGAAGGAAAAATTTTGTAATACCAGGAAAAAATGCATTTTTTATCCTCTCTGTGCAAAAGCTGTTCCTGCTTCCTTAAGCATCTGATTTCACACTGTGCAACTTTTCTTCCTGTGGATGCCCTCCTTTCATGTGGACAGCCTGAAGCAAGTGCAGAGAAATGGAAAAACCTCAAACTAAAGAAAAATGTATATATTTTTCTAATATTTTTGTTCTTTTTGTGTATTATACTGCTGAGGCTTTATTTACTCATCAGGAAGACCAAGGATGATCTCCCATGACCTTGGGTAAGTAACTACTGAAAATACGTGTACACAGCATAAAGCAGAGCTATTCAGGTGCCAAGCTACGTCTGACTAAATGGAAATGAATGGTGTAACTATACCCTGAACATCCATTGATCATGGTCTCTGGTGGTGCATGAAGCTGAACGAGATTAGCACCTCAGGCCCCATGCAGAAGGGAAGTTCCCCAGGAGCAGAGCTAACCTTTCTCAGGCAGATTCACCTCGTGCACAGAGCAGGTTTGCCAATGCAGGTATGGCTTTCTACTTTAAAAAAGCCAAACATCTTACTCTTCCTCAGCGTAGTGCTGTGTCTCCCTCTGATGGCATCTGGGCCACACTTCCAGGCTGATGAACATGATAAAGTCTTGTGTAACAGAGGGTGTCTTTTAACTCAGCTAATGAATTTATTTAGGTCGGGGGTCGCAGGTTTAAAAACTTCTATTCCATCAAAATGTGATTTTCTCTTTAGCCTTCTAATGAATCGAGTCCTGGGGACAATTTTTCAGGCTGGAGCAGTTCTCAGCCACAACTGAACTCAATTCATATTTGCAACACCACAAGAACAGAGTCACAGAGGAGAGATTTAACAATCAGTACTTGCTAGAAGAGCTGTAAGGACTTTAGCTATTTCAAAGTGAATTAACATCAGTCTACTCTTAACATTCTCTTTGTGTGAAGGCTGTAAAACAGCTGCAGGGATCTGTAATTTCTCTAAGTTCCTCACAACTTGCCAGTGGACGTGAAGTTCTAAATACTTCCTGCCTGTCTACAGCTTGTGACTGGCACTCTGGACCCTGAGGAGGCTTTCCAGCCACCACATGCTGCTTCACTGTCCTTCAAAAGCTGCATCCTACTGATTGGCTCAGCTTTGAACCCCCATTCACAAATGATTACAAAAGATTTGTCCCACACTAGCAGTTACAGGAATAAAAATGACAATATTTTCCAGCCTATTATAATGCAAGTAATTGCATTCTCTCTCTTTGCTCAGCCCAGCCTAAAAACTCTTGAACCAGGTAAGTTTATTAGGGAAAAAAAAAAAAACAAACAAAAAACAACTGTGTGCATTTGATGGTCACTGCGGGATTTCAAAATAAATTGAAACATTTTACAAGAAGGGTCAGCTGAAGGTCCACTTAAATATTCTTCCATTGTTCATACTTCAAATCTGAACAAGATAAAAACTTCCCACTAGTGACTCAGTACTCCCTAGCCACTGAGTGGGTTTGTGCTGAAAAAAAAAAAAGGAATGCTGAGAATCAGATTCCTTTCTTCCCCTTACATAAGCAACAATTATCTGTTTATGTAGGATTAAAAATGCTATCTTCTCATTGTATTCCCATACAGCATTTTAACAAAATGCTCAAGGCATTAAGAACTATTAAATGGTAAAACTCCTCCTTCAATGAAAACACTCAATAGTCTAGGATCTGGAGATAAGTATGAAGCAAACATTTCTTGTTATGAGACTCATCATCTGTACAGTCTGGATAAATAAAAATAAAAAACCTATAGCAAAAATTTGATTAAAATCAGAAACATTTATATCAATTTCAGTAAAATCACTTTCATTTTTGTTAATGTTTTAGTGTGCTACTCTGAGCTTCAGAAAGAACAACAATATCTTAGACCTACTGCCTCTAGGTTTGAAACCATTCCATCATCTTTGAATCCATTTTATTTTTCAGAAACAAAACAACCAAAATGTAATGCTATACCACAAAAGACTGATATTAGTAAGAGGAGTTTGGAATAATAAAAATGCCTCTGCAGGAGCCAAGACTAGTGCCTGTTGATTCAGCCCAGGGCATTGATACAGAAATTCACATGGAACTGTCTAATCAGAAGTAAATGCTCCTTTTCCAGAGCATTCTTTTTGTTTCTTTAAGCTCTCTCTTCATGGAAGGGTGACTGCATGGTGCTAATGATTAAACCCAGAGGGAGTTCAACCTCTTCATTTGTGTGTCTGTCCAAATTTCCTAGAGAATTTGGAGACTCCTTTTCAAAGTTCACATGCAGGGATTACTGCAGGCATGTGAAAATCTATTTTTCTTTGATGCTTTACACAGCCCCTATAGATTTAGTTCATTATTAACCTTATTGAAAAGAACTCAAGTGGGTTATGGTTTTATATTTTGCAGGTGGCATAAGCTTATTTTGCCCCTAATATGAGGTAAATCCCTGACCTATATGTGAACCTTGCTGCAGTGAGAGCAGAGCCAGGCCTCAGCTAGCAAGCCTTGTTGGAGATCTGTGGATCCAGGAATGCCAAGCACAGTTTTCAGAACAGGGTCTAGGCCAATCAAAGCATGGGCTGATCAAGCCAGTGTCTGCCTGCAGAGTATCACAGTCGTCCATTTCCGTCATCATAGCCATTACTATCTGGCTTCCAGATTGGAATCAGCTGGTTTTTTTACCTGCTATCAGCTGAGCTCTGTGATTAGAAGCCCTGTGTTCCTAGCACAGAGCACTAGTCTCTACCCAACACTGGAGGTACCTTCAGATGGAATTTGTTCCAATTGCAGTAAGATTTATCACTTGGTTTGGAGATCTTGCTTCACAAGACTGTGGGTTTTTAATGGGTGAAACTGCTTAACTGGCAAGGATTGATATTTAGGAATGTAGGACTTGGAAGGTATAACAGGCAGATGTAATGAACCCATCCTGATGGGGCAATAGTAAAATTCATTTATGTCTTCCAATCATTTGCTCTGAAAAAAAAGAAAATACTGGACATGTAGGATATGACAGAAGATTTTTTTTCCTTTCATGTTAGCTTTAGCCAGGCTAGCAATACCTATCTGGTTAACATTCTGCATAGAAAGCCAAAGTACACATATAAGTGAAAAGAAATACAAGAGTCAGAGCACCTTGTCAATTGGGATCAGCCAGTTTAGTTTGCTCAGTTTAATGGAAAAGTTCTGAAAGTCTTACAGTGGGTGGCTTGCAAGTCAAAACACAGCCAAAGGGACTGGTCTGGACCAAATTCTAAGACTGAATTAAAAATGGGATCCTTTGGGCAAAATTCTAGCAAATGCTGTCAGACAGGAAAATATGGGAAATTAGACTGTCAAACTAGAGCTCAAACTGCTGTGCTTATAACAAACCTTATCCTCTGATTTTTACTGGGAGCAGTTTACACCAGCATCTGAAGAGAATATGTGTCCCCAGTGGAGACCATGGGAGCTCACCGTTCCCTCAGAGCACTGACATATTAAAATTCATCCTGTTGCTTTTCCTGCTCTCTTTCATGCAGATGCACAAGCACAAAAATGTGTTTTAAGCAGCACACATAATTACCTCAGCTTTTGGAAACAAGCAGTAGGATAACACAGGGTAGAAATGGTTTCTGACAAAGCCTGCCTTTAACAGCACAGCTGCTAAGAAGAATTGCTCTGTGCACAGGGGCCATTAAGGCACAAGAAGGTGACCATATGAGTAGGACTGAGGAGACTCACACATTTGGAAAGAGAAATATGCACAAGCTGTCTAAGAGGGAAAATAAAAGCATGCCTGGGAAATATACTGTGAAAACTTACTATTGGTCCTCCAGGCTGCATAGTCCAGGGACTGGGGTTGCTGTAGCATAAGATGGCATTGCCCCTTTCACAGGTAATGATTTAGATAATCTCCAATTTGGATATAAACCCTTGAGTTACTGTGTATTGTCACAGTGTCAGTGCCTTAACCAGGCCTCCCACTTGTGCTTTATGGATTGTACAAGAACAGGATTGCATTGGTCTGCTTCAAACCTCGGAGCAGTTAATCTAGCTGAGGGCTTTAAGGGTTTAGCAGGTCCTTCTAATAGCTGCCGTGCTGGTGTGCAGTTAACCTTTATTGCCGTGGGGGCCCTATTAAAAATGAGCGACATTCAGCTCCTTTAAGGAAAGAAAGATTATGCTTCCAGATGTGTTGATACACTTGACATATGCCCTGTGATTGCAGAGCCTCTCACGCACCAAAAGAGAGCTGTTTTCACAAAGCTGCAATTTTTGTTTATACAATATATACACACATGCTTGTCATGGTAATTTGTGCATGGCACTTCTAACCTGAGTGATGAAAATACAGAGAGAGAGAGATTGAGTGAGGCAGTCAGACTGCACCATGCATAACACTGCATGTGGAAAACCCATCCTCACAAGCACAGCCTGTGTAAAAACAGTTTTCTTTGGCTTGCTCCAGTTAGAACATCCATAAACATTTTCAGTTGTTGCTATTATCACAACAGTTTGAACACACAGAATAGAGTCATTTTAAGGATATGCAATTATATTTGTGAATGAGAGCATTGAATTTGGTTCATTTAGACTGGGAGATGTACATTTTGTATTGCTATTCACCATTCAGAAAGCAGAAAGGCAACTGCATGACTGTAGATTTTGTAGTTACCACTGACAAGCATACATCCAGAAATCCATACCCAAGACAAGGGATTTTTCACTCTGCTCTTTAAAAAAACACTTTTCCATCCTCTGCTCTGTGAGCAGAAGGAATGCAATGGCTCCATCAACATTGCTGGCTGAGTCTGGAAGTGACCTTAACCCCAGCTCATTTCCTGACACCTCCCACCATCTCATTTCCATATTTCTTATAAAACCAGGAAACATCATTAACAAACTAGTCTAAGGGGATCTACCTGAAGGGTTATTTTTACTTTTTCGCTTTACATCCCATCTCCCAGCCTTACTGCTCTTGGGAAGATATTCACATGTCAATGCAAAATCTGTGGTTGTGGCACAGGGCAAAACCCTATTATCTTACCATGCTTAACCTGGCAAACTTTGACAGGCAAACTGGAAAAGGCTGAATAACATCAGCCATTCACTGACAGCAAGTTTTGACTATTGTATGAATAGAGATGGTTCAAAATTAGTATGTCTCATAAACCTAAAAGCTCTGATTTGTATGAAGAATAGTAACTTGTGCAATGTGAGAATGAGTTTGAGAGAAAAAACTCTAGGTGCAGAGTCTACTAGACGAATCCAAGACTATTTAATAATTCAAATCACCTTCTAAAATTGATGCAAAAAGCCACTATTTCAAAATAATTCAACCTGGGCATTAGAGCAGTTCTGTCATCTTCCAGTCACACAGGTAGGTCTCAGGGGTTTATATTTCTGGCTGCCAGCAGCCATTCCACTCAAAGGCACATAGCACTGGAACTCATTTCAAGAGGGGGCTGGAGTGCTTTGGAGAGCCCACATTCAGGAAGCATTCAGACAAAAAGTCTAGCACGGTTTAATGATTCTGCAATAAATCCATGGGAAGGTCACAGGCATTTGGCTTTTCGAGGACTGATTGATCCATGGATTACACATACAGATCACAACTGGTCTAAGGAATCTCTCTGCTGATTACAAGACAGATGCAAATGATGTAAAAATGTATTAGAGAACATGAGATCACGAATGCTATTTTTGCATTTCCTCTACCCCAGATCCACTTGGGATAAAAACACTGAGTCATATCCTTTGCTTTATTTAAACCCTGTGACATTTGCGTGTTTTTCCTAGTAGCTCCAGTGTATGGAGGACAAGATCTGCATAATATAAACCCAAGAAATCAGATTCCTAACAGGTAGCGAAACACAGACACCCTGTTTACTCGAGAAGTCCCTGAAGCAGTGAGGCTGTGACCCTACTCTCACTTTTTTCTACATCTACCCCACGTTCTTGAGAGAGCCTACTGGTGCAGAAACTTAGCTAAGGGTCTTTTGGTCTGACCAAACTCTAGATTAAGTTTTTGTTTGCTCAGCTGCTGCGGAAACCTAGAAGCATATTTCATTCTTGCTGAACAGATTTTGGAACCTGATTTTAAACTGCCTTTTATGACTGTACCCATTCTGATCTGTAACATGTCCTGCTTCTTCCATGGTGCCTTCCAGTAGGCAGAATTTCCCCAGAATGGGTTAAAGTGCATGCTGCCAGTTTTTCTAAAACAACACATTGGTGACCTAAGCTGAAAATGAATGTAAATGATTTGCTGAATAGAACTATCTTAATGTACTGCTGAGAAATGTATTGACCCTCCAGATATTCCAGATTAGAGCAAAGGATTACACACAGATGCATACTCACACACCCTGCAAAATTTGGTTACTGAACAAAAGAAACAGAAGAAAAATTAATAAAATTGGGAAATTCCTTAGGGGTTTGGGCTAATTTAAAGTATAATCCTCAGGGGTTTACTTTGAATATACTTCAAATGCCTATTTAATTTCAGTGCAATTTTTTTTTTTGCTTTTTGATTGGTAATTTCTTTTTCCAATAGCTTTAATTATTTTAGGCTTTTATAAAAATTAAAGATAATGTGCAAAGTAAAAAGGAAACAAATAATTAGAAAATTACAAAATGAAGCATCTTATTTTTTCTGTTCTTGTTTTCTTAATCACTAATTTGACCCGAATCATCAGAGCATTTTTCTAGCCCTGAAATCTGTCCATAATTATTTTGGCAATTTACAACATAGCAAAGCTTTTCAAATGTTCTTTTAATGATTCATGGTATATTCTCTACTTGAACATTAACAGAAGAACTTGTGCTCATAAGAAAGCTGGAGCATCATATGAAAGTGCTATTTCTGTGGGAGCTGCCATCACAACCATTGCTTGGGATGAAACAAGTAGCATGCAGTAAAAATACAGCGTGACTGCAGTGATCATTCACCAAACAGGAACTAGCTGGTGAGAAATGTGCTGCTGAAACATCTGCACACCAGCCATTGATTTGATCATTTCAAACAATGAGAAGAGACTGTCTGTAAACACACACTAAAAAGAGCGCCTAATCCATCAAACAAATTGTTTGCTGCAGATGGTCCTTCCAGCTCCATCTACAGGTGTGTAAATAGAAACAGATGACCATATAATCATGACATGCAGACATACTGAGTTATCTGGTGTACCAGTTTATCCCCAAACAGCAAGCTCCAGAATCCACAAGTGAGCCAGAAGCGCTTATAGACTTCTTACTGCTTCTGGAGAGGTTTAACTTCTGTGTTTTCTGCAGGGCTTTTTCTTATGCTGGGGGTTTAGTATTTACTTGCAGCTTCAGGATATGCAGCACAAAAGGGTAAAGAGCCAGAGAAAGGAAAAAGGAAGTTTTTTAAGATAGTGGATTTTAAGAAACAAAACAAAAACAGGCTCTGCAGATGACTGTGTATCACTAGCTAACACTGAAACATCAAACAATACCATACAATACTAATCTTAAGAGACAGAGAGCTAAAGAATCTGAGCCAAAGAACCACTTCAGGAAGCCATTACTTGTGGTGCTTCAGGTTACCTGTGAGCACAAGCCCCCTGCAAGTGAAAAAAAAAATAAATAAAACCAGCAATAAACCTTACAAAACCTACCATGCTAATCCACTTGCAATTTTGTGCACCTCCTCATGTTGAAGTCAAACAAAAGGCAGACAGAGAAGAAGAAAGGAGTAAAGAATATAGAGGAAAGATTTAAAAGCTGACTGCTTTTTTGCTATCACCACCTGTGCATAATCACAACTGGCACTGAACTCAGTTTCTCAAGGTCCCACTGAGTTGACTCTGCTGTGAATGCCTAGGAGCCACCATAAAATAATTACCAAAATGTAAAAAAAACTGCAACAAACGGACATTTTTCAGAATGGAAACATTTGAATGGCCACCAAAAATTTTAGATTCAGGCTTACTGTAAATAAGAAGTAAAGCCCAAAGCCTTCACTGAAGTCAATGGAGAGCAAGAGACAGGGCCCTGGGCTGCCCCACCCTGCCTGAGGTCTGAAGCACATGTAGGAGGTTCCCTTGTTTTCCGTATCCACTGCAACAGAGCAACTAGGATCCTAGCTGGGGCATGCCACGAGGAAAAAAGCTGCTGACCATTTGGAAGAGATGAATGAATCTAGGGGATCAGACACCCCAGCTCCAGAGCAGGAGGCACTCACTGCCTCACTGACGTGTGAAAGGCATGGGGGGAAGCAGGCAGTGCAACACATCTGCCAGGGAAACAAATGTGCAGGCTGGGGACACTGCTCAAAACAGGGCTTGGTGCTCAGTGCCAAACAGCCACCACACAGGGGCTTTTGTCTCCATCTGCACCCAGCACAGTGCAGGCAGCTCCTGCCTGCAGTGACCGTGCCACCAGTGTGCAGAACAGAGAATCAGAGTACTTTAATGTGCTCTCTGTGCAGGTACACCTCCAAAATATTCAGCCTGAAGCCAGTGTGTTGCAGCCTGACAGACTGCACTCAGGGAGCAGTTTCGACCTCACTCTCTCCATTTCTCTGACTTCTGCTAAACTCCCAGGTGGAATTCAAGGTGATGATTTTAACCTACATAGCCATCACTGCTTTGAGACCTTTTAAGCTTATTAAGCCCTCCCTCTCTCCCTATCAGATGCTGATGCTGTCTCTCAGGGAGCCTGTATCCATGTGGTGTGTCAGGCTCCTGTTTTTGTTATCATTCCATGCAAGCTATCAATTTTCTACTTTCTCTACAGCTACACTGAGCAGCAGCGGATCTATTCACAGGTACACCCCTCATTTAGCCTGTGACTCCTGAGTGATTGTTAAGGTGCTTGAGGCACTGAATGAGTATCTGCAAGTACATTCTAAAAAGAGCAAAAAATGAATAAAAGAACAGTTGTCTGCTGCATTTGCAGTTAATTATCTGCAAGCCTACTTTCCTGTCCCCAGCACCCACTGGAGGACTCAGCTCACATGCCAGACACCAGGCATCTGTGCTCAGTGTGGCACTGAGGAGGTTCAGCAACACGTGTTCACCACTTGACTGTACTCCCTTCATCTACCACCCATCATGCTCAAAAATTTAACAGTAAGCATCTAATGAGGCAGAGAGACATCGACTCCCTCAACCATCCTCTGATATATCCCCCAGCATGCTTTCTGCTCATCTGCCTTCTGTAGGATTTTCTGTCACTTAGCAAATTAGATTCCTCCTCAGCTTTCCCTCAGAGGTTCCCTATGGGCTGTACCACATCCTTTGTGCTGCAGTTTTCCAGTGGCTCTGCCCCAGGCTCCCTGCACTCTCTCCCAGTGGGAGCCAAGTGACAGCCATGGAGCTGAAGGTTACAAAGAGAAACCCACAAAATCAACTTGTTTGCAGGCACCTTTTTTGTAGTGCTCTGTGAGGACCAGACTTCTGCTTTGAGTGAACTGATGCCTTTCAACGGAACAAGGAGAGTATTTAGACCAGCAACTAAAACAGTAAACTGGGAGGTGTTTTAGAAATGAAATGTAGAGAGAACGCTTTCTTTCATAGCTGTTGCAAACCCCTGCTCTCTGGATATTTTGGTTTCATTAGAATGACAGGTCAATGGCTCCCTTTCCCTGCATTCAGAATTGTGGGCAGACCTGGCAGATGCTTTGTCTGCCCATTAGGATACAGTGCACTGACTTTCCTGTAGATCTTAGCAGAGCAATCAGCAGCCTGGAGACCTCCAACCAGCTGGTTATGCAGCTGTCTAATAACTGTCATATTACTTCCTGCTAGAGGAGAAAGGGAGCTAAGGAAGATGGGATGAGACTAATTAAAAAGAAAAACTCAGAATGTGTTGCTTTTAACTTCCCTCATCCTAGTAATTCTACTTCCTAAATTACTGTAATATAATGGAAAAAAGCCAGAAAGCAACTAGGGGCAAACAGTGAAATAGCATCAGAAATCTATCCACTGTCCATCTCCTCCATATCTTTTATTACAGTCAACAACATTATTATAGCATTTTCAATCCTTCATGAAGTCACTTTCCAAGAATAGGTGCACAGCAGTAAAAGAAACAAAGAGCTGCTCTCCTCTCAAAGGTCCACAAAATGCTACACACAGAAAAGAGGAAGATTGCATTAGAGTGGAGAGTGCACTGGAGTGAAGAGAGAGAAGCACTTACTTCCACTTTGTATTTGGAAGGGGAAGGATTGCATTTAAGGACATGTGGAGTTGCCAAGTTTTGGGCTGTGGCTGAAATATAAAATTTATTGGCAAACAGTCGTCTTTTTTTTTTTTTTTGAAGGATGAATTATAAGAGGTTCATTTGGGGTTCAATAGCACATTTTGTCCAAAGAGAAAATAAAACATTTAGAAATGCTTTCATTAAGCAGAGGAGTAGAATCAGAAAGCGAATGAAAAGGAGGCAGTGCAGTGCAGCATGGTTGCTATGCCACTGCAGATAAATGGGGTGGAGGACTCCTCTAACAAAGTTCAAAACAAGAATTTTAACCAATGATTCTCAGTCATGGGAGCTTGTTTTAGCCACTGAACTGAACAAAATTGAAGACACACCTATCTTGCTCTTGTCCTTTGAAGATGATGCAGCAGTTCTTTAAATATTCACTGGCATAGAGCAGAAACCATATAGATGAGTCTAATGTCCTGGCTAAAGTCAGTTTTTCATTTTGTGTCTGTGAATATTTAAGTCAGATACAAAGTGTTTCTCCTTTGAATTTCAAAAGAACAGCTGAACTCACAATACACAACAGCAAGCAGCAGGGGGAGAGACATGTGGACAACACTTACAACCCCAACAGCCCACCCAGATATCTTGTTAAGGGACAAAAGAACAGTTCCTCATACCTTACTGGTGTGAATGACACTTACATCCATAAACTGGCTCTTTGTCCAAAATGATATGGTGAAGTCTGGACGGATTTGTTAATAATTTTAAATAGACTGAAATGCACTTTTTTAAAAAAACCAAAACAGTATCTTTGTGTCTGTTTGCTTGTGCGTGTCTGTGTGTACACATTCATACATAGTTGTGCACCTACAATTACATTGAAATCCTCAGATATAAATAAGATCAGATGTCAATTGCATTCTAAAGTGAAAAACAAATTCAGGCATAATTAATTGTCAGGATAATATCTGCTCTAAGGAGATTTCAGATGATGAGGTAAGAACCAGATACTTAATACCTTTAGTAGTAAGTATGGGATCAAAAAAAAAAAAAACAAACCAAAAACAAAGGTAAATGAGAGAGAAAGAAAATGCAACTGACTTCTTTCAACATCAGTCAATCTTAGGAAACATCTCAAAAACCAACTACTTGTGAAAATTCAGCAGGCTGAAATCCAGCTCAAACCTTGGTCTCTTGCAGTCTCAGCCTCCATCACAAGCAGATGTGTCAGTCACAGCTGAACTTTCTGCACAAATCCTCTTCCACACAAGAGACCAGGGCATGCAGGCAGCTTGCTAGGTCTTTGTATAAAGACAGCTCATTTGCCAGTTATTTGACAAGTGCAATCAAGGGTCAGAGAGAAAGCATGGAGTGTAGAGAGATGACAAATAGCCACATTTCCTTTTGAAAAGTTAAAATGACTTTCTGAATTCTGTTAATTCATTTTGTTACAAACTGACAGCCACTGAATTAACTTATCTATGGTGAAGCTCACACATAAAAGACCAGGAGTCTGGCATTTTCATCATCCTCCCTGATTCTTGAAGCAACATGTTTTACAAGCCTTCAGTCCCTCTACTTGAATGTTAGTAGCACTGAGTAAACCCATTAAAAAGCTGCTCAGAACCAGATAGGCTCCACAAACGTCTGTGCTTAAAACCAGAACAGAACAAGTAGAGGGAAATGAAAAGGAAACTCATCATTTCTGATGGAAAGTTGCAGGCAAAACCACCCTTTTTTGGTGATTCTAGGGTCTTCAGAGATGCCAGGAGAAAGAAGGATGTCTGGAGAAAGGGTGCAAGAGCAGGACAGGGGAACTGGCTGCACTGAAGTCATCATTGCCTGTACTCTTCTGTTCAGGACTCTGCAGAAGAATGTCCAGGACTTGGATGTATAGGAATTACTGCTGCTTGGAGCTTTGGAAAGCAGAGTTTAAAACACTTGGCAATATTTGAGTCCCAGTCAGGCACACAAAATGTCTTTTAAAATAGGCTCTTTTTCTGACTTTTGTCCCCTACCTTTTGGACATACAAACTCAGATTTGCATTTTCCAGTTTTTTCCTACAAATGTGGACTCTAAGGAGTGATTCACTGAATTATTCATTCCTTTCATTCATATCCATTCATTCAACAGGGGACTGATATTCATGCAGCAGCCCCACTACTAGTCTCTACCACTCTACCATTACTATACCACCAAATATCATGACTTTCAGATTCCCTCTTAATGTTCCAGAAGACCATTTATCCTTCACAACCTCAAGCCAGTAGCATTTTCTCTTCTTTGTGGGTTTGCCCCAGACTGCTCTGGCTACCTCTTCTATGTACAATTGACTTTTCATAGCCTCCATTACTTCAAAGACTAAATAGTGACACTTGGGCTAGAAGTACAACTATAAATAGAAAATGAAAAGAATGCCAGAACAACCAGCACCTCTTGGACTACTATTTTTCTTGCTGAGTAAGTGGTTTGTGGATTTATTTTTTTTTTCCTGCTGGTATAAATGCAAAACACAGCCACTAGGAAGGAATAATAATGAAAGGCTGCTGTCTGGATGCCTGCAAAACTTTCTCAGATCGTCAAGGTTCAAATTCTCCTTCAGAATCCATCAGCCTAGCTATTTTGGATCTGCTAGTGCTGTATGCATTTTACACCAGCTTTGAATCCAGCTGCCTAGAAATGTAGACAGGATGGCCAAACAAATGTGAGTAACAAGTTAATGATGGGGAATATAAACTGCTTAAATCCTCTGTTCTTCCCATTTTCTTCCATAATACCAGTATCTCTAACACCTGGTTTTGGGCTGGAGATGAACAGAAGTCTCCTTTGTGGCTCCTGTTCTTCTTCCAGGATATTTTAAATATTCCCCACCTACCTGTGTTGCAAGAATTTGCTGCACCTTTCAGGAAACATGGCATGGAAAGAAACCCAGGATCTCTGATGATATGTAGTCAGGGAATGAAGAAAAACAACCAGTGCAGAATGATCAGTATACACCTGGGTATTGAATATTCGACGAGGTTGCGTGTTCAAAAGAAAAATCAGCTTTGTTTAGTTCAGCCCATGAAAGTACTTTAATAGGCAAAGAATAATTTGTGCTGAGATTCTCTCTCTGGGACAATGCAGTACCAGGAAGAGATCTGCAGCTTCTACCTCTCCTTGCCCACCCCCTTGCACACATATCACTGCATAATAGCCACCATCCTTAATGCAGTACTTGTGGATGAATTCATTATAGGCACTTTTGGAGCAGAGATAATAATTGAAAAATGTTAAAAAAATGCAAGGGGTAATCACAGTATTTCTTTCTCAAAAAAGGAAAAGCTCACAATATAATTTTTCTTGAAAGCAGGACCCTCATTAACACTATCACTGTAGACTTTTCTACAATCTCTTCTTTTTCTAAAGTTGCTAGGATGTAAAAATATCCCTTTTATTTTCATTAGAAAGATCTAGTGGGGAATGCATTGTATCTGTTTCCATCTAATAGTTGTATCACTATAGGGGCTAGAGCAGTTAAGGTTATAACAAACCAGTTTTTAAGTTCAATGTTAAATATAAGTTTCTGGTTTTGTTTTAAGTACTATAGAAGACATTTCATGAGTGCTGGGGAATTTTCAAGAGTGATGTTCTTGTGGCTTTTCTACAAGTGTAATGCCTAATGAATCTTTTTCTTTCTTTTAGTTGGGAAAATTTGTTCATGCTCATTACTTCAGTGATTCTCAATATTGTAAAAAAAACTCAGTTGCTTTAACTTCTTGTCTGGTGGTGTTGGAAATTTCAGACTGAAGAAAACCGTAATAGACTTCTTAGAAATTTTTTGACAAAGAAGAAAGAACATGTTCTGAAAAAAGATGGAAAGCTGAAATCCCAGTGGTTTACAGTCATATCCTAAATCTTGTCAGTGACAAATTTCACTAACTTTCTCCTCCCTGTAGCTCAGAGCCAATCCATATATGAGAAAAAGAGCTGCAAACTACCTGGCTCATGTATCATCAGCAGGATTGTTAGCTGGGATTCAACTGCAATGCCAAATTCCACAATTAGACCTGAGAAAATCAGCATTGATAGAGAACAGAGGATAGAACTTCATATTCCTAGTGAAGAAAGTGAAAAGTTGCTTTGTCAGCTCTGATGCAGGGAGCTCTGAGGTCACTATCTATCCAGGAAGCTGACCTTGGAACATCTTAATATTTCAGATAGGGTGAAACATAAACGAAGCATCTGCTTTTCTTTTCTCTGTGGCAAATAAATGCAAGAACACTCTCATCTAATTGGGCTCTGTTGCCAGGAATATCAGCGAGGGCACTGGGTGATCCTTTCATTAGTTCATATCTCTCAGCTTTTCAGGATAAAAACAGTGAAAAAACAGAACATATGTCGTACTTCCTATTTCTCCTACTCAGAATAATTCTATATCTGTCTGCTAACTGACAGAATTAATAGCTGTACAGTAGTTATTGCTGTTGAAATAGTAGTAGAGTACGTTCTTGGTAAGGTGTCACCATACTTTATTTAAACAAGAAATTGCTGAGTAGAGAACAAATATGACAACACAAATTTGAAGACAGGCACAGTCACCAAGACCTTGCCTCCATGCAGCAATTGTCCCAGTCAGTAAAATGGTAAGATCTTCAAGTGCAGATTTTTATATAAAAAACATATATAGAAAAGAATTGAGATGTAGCTGAAGACCCTGACTGCTTTGCCCAATACAGATGGTTTAAGAATGCAAAAGGGAACAAATTCATACCACTTTTGGGAGTGCTGCCAAACCTAAAAATTTAAAACTCATGAATTTGTCATTGAATATTTTGCTGCTCAGAAGAAGACCCAGTTTTGGCCATCAACTCTTTAAGACACAATACACTAGTGTCCTGACTGACACAATGATTAGTTTTGGTATGACCTGAGGAGCCTCAGAAAAGCTACTGAGACGAGAGCAGCTGAAAGCAGAAAGTTGGTCAGCACTGATCCTGCTTTGAAAGAGCTGTGTGAACTTCAGGAGCAAAGTAAATGGTGAGGCCCTGCATATGGACCTCAAGTAGATGCAAGTACACAAGGACTGAGGTGTATTGGTCAAGACAGTGGAAGGACAGACTGTAGCATTTGTCAGCCCAGCAGTGAGGTCACACACAACAGTTTAATAAACAGAGGAAGCTGTTAAAAAAATCTTCCCATGAGAATTGTCCTGAGTCTTGTATCCACCATACAGCACATTCTGTTTTGCATCTTGTATCCCAGGTTTAACAAGGACAACACCCTTCTGTGAGATACTACCTAACCTGTCAACATAGGCAGTATAGTAATGAGATTAATTAAAACACCTTATGGTACATAGGTTTCTCAAACAAAAACCATGGCTGAAACACAGAGGCCACTGGTAAGACAGAACCTGACTCTTTGAGAAATGGATCTGAAGGAGAATGATATGCAGAGATAAAAAAAGCTCTGGTAAACTGATCTTTACACTGAGAATGCATAAGGCTGCCAAAACTGTTTAGGCGTTTTCATGCTGCTATCACAGCTCATATTGATAATCAGCGAGACACATTTCCTGGATGTGGAGGTCTGTCATTCTAACCTAGGACATTCTTGCTTTGTTTATCTTGATTTCACATTTAAGCACATTTTTACTTGTTTTTTAACATATTTGGCTGAGACAAATTCTTATGTGCCTCATCTTTGCTAACATGAACCTTCTTCTCTTTTTGCTTCCAGGTGGAATCACTGGTACCACTAGGGTATACTGCCCAGTCTGGTCAGGAAGCCTAACAGGCAAGACAGCACTCACAAAAAACAGCCCTCCCCAGTCCAGTGGAGGAAAAAAAGAAAAAAGACTGCTAACAAGCCCTCTAGATCTAGATTCACTCCAATTGCATGAAAATCTGCCAGGGACTTGGTGGCATATGGACTGGGTAATAGCTACAGAACCCTCTTCTGCAGAATGTTGGGTAAAACAGTTAGAGCATGATTCATCCTGGTTTCTACCTAAAGTCACATGCAGAAGACACAAATAGAACTCAGGATGGAAAATAGCTATTGCATACACAGCTGTTTTTCTCAGTAACAACACAGTAGGAAATAAAAAGATGGCATCCTACCCTAAAGTTCAAAAACCCATGAGCATTCCCTTGTATTTAACCCCAGTCTTGTGACCCAGGTAGAGACATGAAAGAAAGAAAGAAACTAAATGCAAGAACCAAAGAAAACTAAAAATGCAAGAACATTGTGTGCTGTCCTACAAGGTTACAAGGTGCTATAGTTGGAAATCTTCCCTCTGGGACATTGAAAAAGCTGATAAGGCTGATAAGGCTGGTAAGGCTGATAAACCTTACTGCCTGTGTCCGTCATTGGGACACTGAGTATTTCAGAGTTCCTGCCATGCCTGGGAGATGAAAGTGCAGGCTGCCTGAACAGGATCTCATGGAATGGGTGACAAATCAGATCTTTCTCACTGGAAGATGCCTGCAGGGATTGCATAATTCAGAACTGACTATTTTTTTTCTGAGAAAGCAGCTTTCTTTGCCTTTTGTATTTGCTAAGTGTGGAGGTGTTCCTTGGACAATGACAGCAAGGCAGCCTTTCCACACTTTGAGGGACTGCTCAGTGTTAGGCATGGTGCTGATTCAGAACTTGCTAAAAAGTCACACCTGCTCCAAGGGATCTGGTGGGAAAGTGGAGGGAAATGTACTTCTTACAGCTATGACCCAAAAAGCAAGTTACTAAGGAGGCTGCTTGGATAAAATTACAAACACTTTTCGAAGATCACACTCCCTCCAGGATGTCTGGTGCAATCAGAGGGAAGCCAGAGACTGAAGCACCTGGGAGGCAGTGAACAACTTTCTTGGCATTGTTAAACTCACAGAACAATATGGAAACACATTAATCTTAGATGTCCACATTCACTACAGATAAACAAGTAGAAGCAGTTGCTACGCTACAAGTGTGCATTTCATGTGTGCGCTTGTTGCCGGGGGCAAGATGCATTGATTGTTTTTTAAAATTTATGAAATCAAGTATTTTTTATATAATATAGTTGAGTAAAAAGTCATTATGCATGAAGTTGTAACATATAATTCTATGATTTAAGGTAAATGAGTTTTAATAATGGACCAGCAATCAGAGGGCTGAACATCATGTAAAATCAGTCCAGTAATTATCCTTCATCTATTAATTGCATTTTGCTTCTCAGTTTGATAAATAAAAAGAAAGGACGGTGTTTGGGGAACAGTGTAACAGGTAAGTAAATGTATAAGCCACTAAAATAAAGTACTCTCCATGGCAATGATCATTCATGTAAGTGTGCTGAACAAGAAATAATTATCTACACACAGTACAAAAAACATTGCTGGTCTACACACTGCAAAATAATAAAATTGTGATAAAAGCAGAGAAAAAGTGTTGAAAAGTCTCTAGCCATGCACAAGCTTTCAGAAGCATATTGCTGTGTAGCACAGTCAGCAGATGAATCTTCACCTTACCTGTCAGAGTGCTTCACACCCAATGAGCTCTTTGATGTCAAAGCTAAAAAAAAGAAAAGGTTTTGGCAAGCTTAAGCCTTTGTTGTTGTTGTGAACTATCATGGGGCTCTGATACAAGCATTATTCAGGATGATTCTACCAACATTTTCTGCAGAAATAATCCATCATATGGGCTGTGTGACCATTATCTGCTGTAAGCACTGCTTACAGGAAAACGCTACCAGCAAGCCATTGCTCAGATTGGGTGAGCAATTGTCTGCAGCATGTGTCATTGGGTCTGACCTCCAGCCTGCCAATCTGTGTCACCAAAGAGGTGCAAAGCTTTAACAAATCATATCTGAGATGCATGTTAACCAAGTACAAAAATACCTACTCTTATCTATCTCAAATATTCATAGATTCAGAGAGATTAGTGCCATAAAGGGCAATATCTCAGCTTGCCTGACCTCCTGCATATCACAGGCCATTCAATTTCACCCAGTCACCCCTGTGCTAAGCCCAATTACTCATGTTTGATTGAAGCATATATTTCAGGAAGGCATCAGTCTTGATCTGAATATATTGGTGGAAAGGAAAAGCATCTCTCCTTTTGTAATTTTTTTCATGGGTTAATGCCCCATTTGTTCAGTTTTCCTTAATTTCTCATTTCAATTTTTCTGGTTTCTGTTTCCAGCCACTGGTTCTTATAACACTTTTCTTGGCTAAGCTGCATGCCCTCTCAGACCCAGATTTTCCTCCACAAAGACATGCTATTTAATAAATTCACATTCCTTTCTGCTTCTTAACAAGCTAAACTGATCCAGCTCTTCCCTTGCAGCATTTTCTCCAGCCCTCAAGTAGAATTTGCAGCTCATTTATATGCTCTCCAAAATAGTTGTGACCATGATTCTATCATCCATCTCATCAAGGCCACATTTGGGAGTTAATCTTCCCCCTGCTTTCCCATTCATACAACAAAGATCTCATTACTTCTCCCCTCCACAGAGGCACACTGGATATTTCCATTTGACAGCTTTCTGAGCTCCTTCCAGGAGTGGTTGCTGTCCATGGTACTGCTCTCCCTTACTCCCAGAGTGTGAGATGCTTCCTCTTTGAACCACAGAACCAATTAGTTTGGGGAAAAAAATGATAAATTTGAGATCATCAAGTCTAACCACAAACCTCAAGCTGCTATGTCCATCACTAAATGCTAATTTATGCTGGACTTTCACTCAGATTGATCCAATACAGTAGCACTATCATCTGCAGAAGAGAAAGAAGATGGCAAACCCTCCGTGGAGTCATTTATGCAAGAGCAAAGGCTTTTAGTAAAGATTTTAAGTCAAACTTACTCTTCTGCCGAGGTGTTTTAATGCCCCTGGATATAAAAGTCTAACCAAAGTTGTTTACAAGAAGAAGACTCCACTTATTTCCTTGGAAGGGAATGAGGTGAAATTCATGTGTTAAGAAATGAATCTAATCTCTCTGTGTGGCTACCATGTCATCATTTTTACAACTCTACTCAACAGTATATCTCTTATGAATTGTTTGCCTGGATTTTTAATAATTATTTACTGTCACATGACTGAAAAAAATGTTGAAAAGTACTGGGTTTAATATTGATGTTTCTTGTACCCTGTTTAGAAACAATCTCATTCAATGATATTTCCTTGCTGACAGCTAGCATTTGAAATTGTCAGATGGCCAGCTTTGATCTATTCAATGTTAACTTTATGATACTGTATTGTGCTTTTCATTAAAACAATTTCATGTCATACTGAATCAAATGCCATACAAAAGTCTATTATGTCTGAGCAGCTTCTCTCATCGACTAAACTTATAATTCCATCAAAGGATGAAATTGGGTTTTGTTGACAAGATCTATTTTTCATGCAAAAACTATTGGGTAGTATTAATTCTATTACCACACTTAATCTTACATCAACTGATCTCTGTATCAATTTCTTTTGCTAGTTTTTGCTTTGTTTTGTTGTTTTGTTTTTTTTTTACCAAGGAGTTTTATCAGGCTAATTGTGCTATGCTTATCTTAGCTATCCCACATGCCCTTTCTGATCACTGGGATGGTGTTAACAAATGTCCACACTTTGTGAATTGCAGTGACATTTTTATATTCAGAAAAAAAGTAATGTCATCAAGTCAGAAAGCTCCTTGGGCAGCTCCTCTGGGACTCTTTGGTAGAAATTATCACCACTGCGGCTTACGAGGTTAATCTTCTACACAATTTTCACCCCTCCTTAGATGTCTACGCACGTAGGTGTGAATAGGGGAATATCATGGTGACAGTCTGGTAACTCTCAGCAGTGCCCTTCACTGCAAGTTGGCCCCACAAAATCACCTTGTCTACATCATAAAGAGCAGTGAGAAAGGTGTATATTTTTTCCATGACTCACATAGTGGTGTGCTGAGAAAAATTAGGAGCAGAAATCTGTGAAAATCTTCACACAAACTGAGACATATTATGCTGGTAGCCAGGGTGGTAGAATGAGACCTGAACTTGGAGTGAACCCAAGGAGACCATGGACTGTTGCTCCTTTCCATGTAAAGACTTTGTCTAATTTTGGCAGCAAGGAAACAGGGCTGCAAACACCACATGGGGAAATATGGGGTGATTTGTTGATGAAAATTCCCCCCTTTATCATTAACTTTCTAAGAAATTACCCAAGCATTCTGGTGTGGTTAAAGCCCAGCTGGAAATTTGGCCTGAAGCAGCTGTTTCCCTCTCCCTACCCCCTCAGCTGAGAGAGACAAAAGGCAGAGATCCCAGCTGAGATGAGAACAGCTTACTGGAAATAAGAAAACAAACAGTAACAGCAACAATATTAATGACAAAATTATATAAAATGGGGATTTTTTACATATGAGAAATGCTCGCTCATCTGACCTGGCACTGTACAGCCCTTGAGACAGAGAACAAAATGGCCACTGGACCCTCCAGGCACATGTTTTCTTCCCCAAGACCAAGACAATGGAAAACAGTGACCAACAGACAGTTTGCACCATGTGTTCCCCCAAGAGAAAAAGCAGCACTTCACAAACCCTCTGCCTGGCAGCAGTGGGATCCCACCACTGCTTCATTTGCTGCTTGCTCCCCAGAAAAGGAACAAAATGGTGGCAGAACCTCCTGCGTGCCACCTTTATCTGCCACTCAAAGTCACCACCTCTTCTTTTTAGAAGTGAGAATCCATTGCTTCCACTCCACAGCAATGGTGGGGGTGATATGGAATAACCTAAACATGTTCACACAGTCCAAGCTTTGCCCCCTCATGGTTACTGTGTAAAATTCACCACATCCTTAGCCAAAAGTGGTTCACTCTCCTGGTACTGTAAAATGAGAATAGATTGATGAAAGAAATTTCCTAACCTGAAGGTTTTTTTAATGAACAATTCATAAATGGAAACAAACTAATTCCCAGCAGGCTTTCCCAGAAGGAGAAATTGTATTTGCCTTCATGAAGACACCAGTCCCAGCCATGATACCTCCTATGGAATTCAGGGCAGAGACATACAATACCAAATTTCTTCCCCCAGATATTATTCAAAGTAGCTCCAGTTGGTGTACTGAAATAACTTCAGGCACAAGCTGGTGTGAAAATTCCAGTCTATCACCCAAAGGAGCAGGGTTCTGCACCCCCAGCTTCTCCCCTTGCAATTCTGCAGCCACGAGCAGCCTGTGGGTTGCCCGGAGAACATCTTAACAAAAAAGAGGCCATGCTCACAGGTTCTGGGCTGCTGCTCTCTCTGCAATCTCTGGTCATCTTTGGACTCTTAGTTCCTGTGATACCTGATATCAAGGTCTTGAATGTCTGAAGAAATTAAATTGTGGTGTCAATTATCTCTGTGTCTGAACTTGTCCAAGAAGATTGATGCTCAACTGAAATCTATGTCACAGAACATGAACAGAGAAACCCGTAGAAATAACACATATGACAATTTCTAAATCAAGTAACAAACATCCTGTTTACACAAGTAATTCACCCCCCACCACTGCACAAAGTCATTGAAGCCCTTATTAAGATGAGGAATAACTAGGGATTTGATTTTACAGAGGTGGAAGTAAACAGTAGAAAGTATTTGTGATGTTTATGATGTCGCATAAGGAATTTTCTTCAGAGTTCAGATTTTGATTTCCTCAGCCATGGATCACACAACTGGCAAGCACTTTTCTTTGTGGTTCTGCAGATCCTCTGCAGACTATGGAAGCTGTGACCAAGGATCCATGTTCACATCAGTATAGTGCTTAGATCTAATGGTTGGATTTAAGCCTTTCTGAACAGAGGAATTGCCTGAATTCTGCACAGAATTTCAATTATCAAATATATATCTGTCTGAGAGCTTAGAGAAAAAATGTCTTGTACCATACAATGAGACAACTGTGTCTCCACATTAACAAAAAAACCTAAATCTGAAAAAAGAGGTATCAACTGAAAGCAGGCTGAAATATTTCTATTCACAAAAATTACAGTGGACCCAGTTCCTTCTTCTGAAGCATGACAGCAGAACTGAATGTCTAACTGATAAGGAAGAGATTTATTTTTTCTTCTCCTATTTTCTCAGGCTGCCAGAAAAGAGCAGGCTCTGTATGGAAGCAAGTCAGGTTTTGTCTACAATCCAACAACTGGGTAATGTTGGGCACTAGACAAACCTGAGAATATTTACTTGTCAGACACTTGGTTTCAGCCCTTTCTATGACCAGCACTATCATGTTCTTCAGTTCATATTCCTTTTCTTCTTTCATGACCCAAGAAAGATGTTACTGCATTATGGAAGACTGCTGTTTTGTTTTCTTTTAAAATGAGTCAAAGATGACATAATGTCACTTTCTGCTGTAAATGCTCTGTGGGCAGCAGGGGAGAAAAGGTTTATTGCAGTTTTATTAAAATATATTAAATAAATTTAATATCCAGCCAGCTGATTGAGGCAGAGACTCCCTGTAGATATTTTGGTTGTGCATTAAGAAAGTTGTCACAAGTAATTTGGATGGAAGCGAGGAGTTATAGACTGCCAAATGTTGATTAATTAAGCCCATGTTTGGATTAGTTCTGCTAGATTGTTTCATTAAGGAAGATGACTGAAAATATGGAATAAAGTAACCAGGGGGAATCCAGAAAGAATTTACATGTATTTGAGATCTCCAGCAAAGAGTAGGAGCTGGGATTGAACTTTATGTGCCCTGTGATGTTTCATGGTACTCCTTGCTCCTTTGTGACTGGGGAAGAAACAGGCACCAGGAGAATTGATTGGTGTTTGCTGTGGCAGTGAATGATTTCATTAGAATTATTCTCAACAGCCAAGGAATGGAGTCCGTTCCTTCTCAGAATTCATCATCTTTAAGACAAATTTCCAGCTTATTTCACATGCTTAATGTCAGCCTAAAGGTGAGAATATATGATCATAAAAGTAATGGCAGCATAATTATTACTAATTTTCGTTCCAGATTTGCTGCCATATGGGTTTTTAACCTTCACAGTGTTGTGCAAGAAAACACCTGGATGAGGGGACCTTCTGCATTGGGAAATCCTATACTTATTTTCTTAGGCTTGTAAATGCATTGCCATAAGGCTTCACGTCACTTAGCTGCATTCCAAAAATAATGAGATAGCGGATTGAAAAAAAAAAGTGTTATGCCAAATTAAATGAAAAAAGTTCTTTGAGTTTCAGCTGAACCAAACTGTTACCTATTTAACATAAATAAAGTATAATTTCTGAGCAACCTCTAAAGAGAAAGGCATCTTCTTTATCAAAGCCCATTTAACTTCAATCCTAAGGAAAAAGAGTTGTGGATCTGGATTGTCCTAGGCAGAAACCTGGGTTTCACCAAACTGATATGGGCAGAGAGAGCACCTGTAGGAAGATGGACACCATATTCTAATTTCAAGGAAAAAGAAAAGCAAGAGAGGCAGTAGTTGAATGAAATTATGTGTCAGCTGGATAAGGTGACACTGCAGATGCCCAGTACACTGTACACAGAGCTGGAAGATCCTAAAATAGAGAATCACATTACTGTGCCTCTGGAACTGTAATGAGAAGCTGGTGTTTGTACCACAAATGACGGTACAGTACAGAAAGTGAACAGTCCTGATTTCAGCTGGGATAGAGTGGACTTTTTTCTGAATAAGTGGTTCAGCACTGTGTTTTGGATTTAGTATGAGAACATCCTGATGTTTTCATTTTGATAAAATGCCTATTTTACCAAAGATTTGTCAGTTTCCATGGTCTGCCAGCATGCACACACACAAGAAGCAGGCAGGACTCACAGCCAGCACAGCTAACCTGAGCTGGCCAAAGGGATACTCCATACCACAGAATATCATGCCCAGTATATAAACTGGAGGCAGATGGCCAAGAGGGGCTGAACACTGCCTGGGGACAGGCTCAGCATCACTCAGTGGGTACTGAAAAATTGTATCATGATCACTGCTTGGGGACAGGCTCAGCATCGCTCAGTGGGTGCTGAGCAATTGTATCAGGTCTCACTTGTTTTCCTTCTGTTCATTCCCCTCCCTCCTTTCTCTTCATTACTGTGCCTTTTTGTTGGTGCTGTTAGCATTCGATTTTACTTTATTTAAATTATTAAACTGCTCTTATCTCAACCCAGAATTTTTCTGATTCCCATCCCCATCCCACCAGGGGAGGGGGGAGGTGAGCGAGGGAAGGTGTCTGCGTGGTGCTTCCTTCCAGCTGGGATTAAACCATGACATGAACTCATCACGCTTGTCATGATTCATAACATAAATCATCCTGCCTTCTTCTAAATACATTTCACAGCTGTTGAGGTCCTGCTCAGCCTTGAGAAATGCAGCCACGGATGGGGAGGGTGCTGGGTTAACTCCAACAGCATCACTAAGCAACCTAGCAACCTAAAGAAGGCAGGCCACCCAAATTCTGGCTGGCCCCAAAGCATGGTCCACATGTCTTAATGGGTGAGATACTTTAGAGGTTCTCAGAAGTTTTAATCTTGTGAAAAATCAAGACAAAATAAATAACCGGATAATTTGGCTATTTTTGTATCACAACGAAGGAGAAGAAGTCAGGCTTTAATCACTTTCTGAAAACCGCAACTCTTTTCAGGTAATCAGCTCAGACAGTCAAAGTTCTTAGCCACTCTGGAGAATATAGGTCCCATTATTCTTTCTTCCAAGCTTTTTATTTGCTGTGGTTTAGGAAATCTGGCCATTGAAACATTAAAAGATATAGTTCTAGCTAGTGCCAGCTCTATTTATATTTGCCCTACTAAGACCATTGTCATCCATCCGTCCATCTTCCATGGAGAAGAATCACATGGAGCTCAGGAATGTTCACAGGGGTCAGAAAAAGAAAATAAAACCACCTGCATCCTCACCTTTAAAAAGGGAACTGTGAGACTAAAAACAGCAAAACAAACCAACATATCATTACTCTTTTTCTAGGCTAGGGCAAATTCCTTTCATTTAGCAGATATGGAAAATCTAAGTGAATGGACAGAGAAAGATTTCGATACACTCATTTGCTCTGTTCACCTATGTGACATTGCTCCTACACTGGGCATAACCCTCCAATGTTATTTTTTGTGCAAATTTATCACAAAGATCCAGATTTGTCTCTGAGGTTACTTCAGGAGAAATACCTATATTGGTAAAATTATACTTGCAGTTGTGTCAGTTAATTCAGCTCAGCCTGTAGGTAGAAAATATGTAAATGTAACAAGTAACAAGTGTTGCAGGTCTCTGTATTAATTGCTTATCCCCCTGGTCACTGCTGTCCCATCATTTCCCACTTCTCTGAATTTCCCTGATCCTGCCTCCCCTTCTTCCAGCTTTTAGCCCTAGGACACCCAATCTCCTCCCCTCCCTTCAGCCTGGGCTCTTCTCCATTACTTTACATTGTGGTGAGCCAGAAAAAGTGGTTCAGGACTGGAACAGGAGATTGTCTGACATGTCAGGTGACAACATTTCTGATTTCATTTAACACCACATAGCAACATGGAGGCCTCCCCATAATTTCATGTATGCATTAAAATATATTTAAAGTCCATCTCACTTTACTTTATACCTCATCTATTCCCACAAATTACATTTTTTTACCTATGTTGCTTAAAACTTGCAGTATCTGGTATTAAAACCCTTTGTCTCTATCTTTCCTCTCTTCTTAAAGGCCTTAGACTTTACATGCTACACTATATGTATTCATGTTCTAAATAGTTATAACAAAAAAGCTAGTCAAAATTGCCAAATTTTTTCATTTGTAGAATGATAATCCTATTTTTTTGCTTAATAGGTGCTGTCAGATTAAATCATCTGCACAGTTACATACTTATAAACTGACAGTTTTCTGTAAATACTGAAATTCTGTAATTATCACTCATGCAACTCGTCAGAATTTGAAAATAGGTGAAACAATGAAAAAGAGCAAGAACTTAACCCTTAATCCTACCCACCTCAAAATGTGCACCTCTTCTTAGAATGCTCCCAACCACTCCGGAGGGTGACTTGGTGCCACAAACCTGCTATATTTGTACACACCAACAAAAACATAGTGGGAAGCAGGTCATTTTTAGGCAAAAAAAAACCAACCTGACAGCAGGAAAGTGATTCTGGATGCAAACCATCAGCTATATATGAAAAAAACCTTATTCTTCTGAATAATTTTTAAAGATCTGTCCAAAGAATTAATGCATCTTCTGTTAAGTTATGTCTAACATATCGTAAATTTGGCCTTTTTGACCTCCTTAGAGGCCAAACTGGAGCTACAGCAGACAAACTCCAAGAGAAGCAGCACAAAGTGTGAAGGGCACAGCAAGGACAAAGTGCCACTGACTGTGGAAGAGAGAGCTGCCCTTTCCAGGACACCTTCCTTCCCCTGCCACAAAGGCTGGCACTCCCACACCTGAGCACCTGCCTTTGGGTGTGGAAAACTGCAACGCACTTTTGAAATTATGGGTTGCTTCTCCTCAGGGATGGATTCCCCAAAGTGTTTAAATATGGTCAGTACAGCTACTTATCCATCTGAGATTAGCCAAAGATCTTCTGTTCTGTCAACCTGAGGAACTCTCAAATCCTAAAGAATCCCACAAAGAAGCGCAGTCAGTTTTGAGGAGGAGGACAGTTATCAGCCAAACTTTATTCTAGACTGTTCCTAGTCAAGACAACTGCACAGATCTCCAGTCTCAGTGGCAAAAGCAAAAATAGTCACATGGAATAAAACACCAAACTCAGTACATGGTCTCTTTTTCTAGTGTATGGGTGATAAAGCAGTGGGAATAATTGCCTGAAATACTGGGAATTGCTGGAGCAGCATGTTAGAACTTGTTCATTCTTTTCAGGCAATATAAAAAATTAGTGTGAAATCACCACCTTACATTGGAACTCAGGCCCAATTAGCATTATTGCCTCAGTCTGAGGTGAAAGTTTGACGTCAAGAATATGAAGGATTCAGCCAATACAGGACTTGTCTTACCTACATGGGGCTGAAAAAAGATGTTCATTAATTTCCCTCCAGCTGCACATCCAGGAATCTCCAGCCTGACTGCTTTGATCGTACAAAAAATTTTCAGTTCTCCTTTTCCAGACATTTGCAAGGGCTAAAAAGAAATGTGGATCCTGAAAAAGAGTGAGCCTTATAGGTCTGCAGCATCTTAATCTCTTCTTTTGGCCATGCTAGTGTTTTATTAACTGCAGTAATAAAAGCTGTTGAGAAGGACAGAGAATGGTCATAAACATCCCTCTCTCTCCCACTGCCAGCGTTACCTTGGGGATCCACTCCAGTAGTGCTTCAGCACATGGCGTTGCTGTGTAACAGTGTGGAGTGGTGAGGGAAGGCTAAAAGAAAGCCCCAAAGGAGATGGGAACTGCTTCAAGTGCTTGTAATGTACAGGGATGAACACAGGGAAAACGAAGCTGAACATCTGTGCATGTGTCCAGCTCATGTGCCCAGTGCTGTTCAAGAGAGCCCACCCACAGGGCTTGCAGTACAAGCCACCTGTGAAAATGTCTGTGCTGGAAGTGGCTCTTAGGGTCAGAGATGGAGCACACACTACTGGGACATTTAAAGCCAGAATAAGCCAAACACTGAAAACAATACTGTGGGATCCCTCCCCTGCTCCAGCTCAGGGCAAAGCAGAATCAATGACGTCTCAGGGGCTCGTTTTTATTCTCTCTTTAGATTTCAAACAAGAAGAATGAGACATAAACATACATTCACATTCTTTCCGCATTCAAGAGCTGCGTATCCATGAATTGCACGTTGCATCTGTATTTCCATGGCTTTGGAGGTAACCTGCCCCTGAAACAAGTGTTGTCAGCAGTCAAGGGTGATGCTGGAGAATGCATGCACTACCAAGCCCAAATAGGGCATGTAACCACCACAAAACAAACTATTGAGGGTGAAGCCTGAAGTGATGAAATATTTGTGCTTCTAATCAAAATAAACATTTTACTCCTCTTATTTCACTGTGCTGTATTTCTGTGGGTAACAAGAAGGCAAGCAGCATTTTTTTGCCAATCACATTATCATTGTTCACAACCAGGTATAGTTAAGAGGTGCTCTATAAGAAAAACAAGTCAGGAGCAGGGAGGGACATGGGAGATTTTGTTCCACTCAGGTTAATATTTATTACAAATAGCTTAAGGCCATAGTTGGGATATTCACTCACTCAATATCATGAACTCACAGTGTTCCAGAATGGAGTGATGGAAATAGCATGTAGAAAACTGCAAATGACATTTAGGAATGGATTTGATTTCTGATACTGTTATGAAAATTCTTGGGTTTTCCTGTTTTCTGTAAATCCCAAAACATAAGGCAATTTGCATTGCTAAGTCTGAAACATTTGCTCCATTTTCATTGAACTGAAAAGTTGATCTAAGAAACTAATTAAAGGCAGAACCACATCAGTGTTTCTATTTCTTTGGAGATTTTTAAATATTTAAGGTAAATTATAGAAGAAAATATTAACAGTCATTCTAAATGCAAATGTCAGAAAATTTGCTTTTTAAAAAATTACTTTTTAAAATTTTTTATGAAAAAAATAGGTGTCAAGTTTTTCTATTGGCACAGCAAAAATTAAATGAATTGGCAAAACCTTGTTTTAAAATAAATGTATTTGGGTAAAAAAATTCACAGCAAAAAAGTTATCTAGTATCCACTTGATTCTCTAGGATCTATCAAGTCTTGAAATAACAGAACTCCTTTTCCCCCAGACTGCCTCTTTTTTTTTCTCAAAAGCTGCAAATTCGACTGCCAAGGATAGATGAAATATCAGACTGGCACCGTCTGTCTCTGAAACCTGGAAGACAAGGTACTTCAAACTTACAAGGACAAACCCTTGCTCCAGCACTCTGTGGTCTCAATATTTAGGAAAATATTAACACGCTGGGTCTAGTGAAGTTGGAGCAGTAGGGACAAGAAAATTGCACGTTACAGGTTCTTTGTCCCAAAAAATTTAATGGTTACTATCACTGTTACAAAACATACCTTGTCTCAAGGATGCAGGTACGTGTAATTTGTGCTGCCTTTTGTGTAATTTCCCAGGCTCAGAACTAATAAGTACATGGTGTTCCCGCCCAAGCCTTTCCCTCTCGTGTTTGAGGTGATCCCTTGCATTATCAAGCCCACTTTAAGGGGCCAAATTCAGCATGGCAGAAGGCAAAGCGCTCTCCTGTGCAGTGTGCTGCAGTCCCCTGGCTTTTGGCTTGTGCAGGAAGGGTGAGAACAGCCCAAGGTGTCCCTAGACATGGGCTGCAGCCTCGCTGCTCAAACACACCCAGCTGCACCTGGCAGAAGCTGGCTCCCCCCTTGTTGACTCATGACAGAGGTTTTGGCTGGCTGCTGCAGGTTGCATTGCACAAACCCCAGAAAAACCCTAGGCTCTGGCCTGGAGGATTACCAAGGTGAAAACTGTCCAGATGGGGTTGCAGTGGAGCATTTGCTGCTGCTGTTCTCCTGCCTCAACAGAACCCACAGCAAGCTCTGGCCAGGACTCAGGCTTCTTATTTGCAAAGTATTAACTATTCTTTGCAGCTCTGCCTGCAGCCATCTTCATTTTGGCATAATTATCTCAATAGCCCCCTGAATTCCCATGTGCTTTCAATAGAAGTTATTATTTTCTTCCTATAATAGTTTTGTTGTTTTGCTATGCCTCAGAGATGACAATATGTCACTGGTGGCTGAGTGATTCCATTACAGACAATCTGCAAAGAGCTTAGGGTCCCTTCAAGATGAAAGATGCCATCTAAATATAGGTTATATATTTTACTAATATGCACTAAAGTGTAAATTTGCTTTGCAAGGAACACTTAAGGTTTCCAGCAAACTACATGGAGTTAATAAATAGACAGTCAGCAGTGGCAATCTCATACCATGCTTATATTCAGAGCCTCCAACTTCTCCCAGGAAACTGCACTTTATCAGACAAAAAGCCTTGCTTGCTGCACTGCCTCACTGTTATTGTAATGCTATTGACATCCTGCCTCTCCTGTTGCACTCAAACCTTATTATCAGCAGTGCAGTTTTAGCATTCCCCAACCACAGCAGAGAAAATTAGTCCTTGTTTGTGAATCAATCATTCCTTCAGAGCTGGACACCGCCCCTGTCATCACGCTGCTCTGGGGGGAAGACGCCAGCATCAATATCTATATTTAACTAATAAATAGATATAGTTGTATAATGTAAATAATATTAAATATAATAATATATTTAACTATAATTATATTTAACTGCTTGCAGTAATCCAAACAAGCTTTTGCTTCTTTGCTTCATAGGCTCTTTCCCAGTATTTGAAAGCAAGAGACCTCCTGACCTGACAATGTGCCTGTGGGGTTTGTGCTAATAATCCCATGGTGTGGCAGTGGCTCTAAGGGATCCCTTAACTGATTCATTCTCTTGCTCCCCTCACCTCTCTTTTGTCAGTGTCTTACCCCTGCCCTTCTGTTCAGAGACCCGGGCTCCTTCCAAAGCCTGTTTAGAAGTATGGTCCGCATCAGTGGGATAAAAGCTGGCAGCTGCCAGTCCCTGGATAGCAAAATTCAAAGCTGGAAGAGAATAAAATTAAAAGCACTTCATTTTCCCAAGCCAGACAGCTGCTTGGTCAGCAGTCATGGAGGTGGAGTCTTGGCTGAATAGGAAATTTAACGTCTCAGATTCTGAGCCTTGGAGAGCAGAAGAAACAACAGTGGTTGTTGCAGTGAGGGAAATCTGTTCTAATCTCATGGTGTGATCTAGACATAGCCATTAATGCCTGATTTAGTGGCCAGACAAAGGCACTGGACAGATGGTGAGTTCATTCAAGGGAGAGAGAAGTTTGCTGGAAATTTAAATGTGCAGCTCTGGGAATAGCAGAGGGTAAGGATAATGTTTGGGGGTTTAAAATGTATTTATTATTGGTATGGAATGTAAGTTTAAGGTATCTAGTCCTCACCCAAGAATCTCACCTTCCTCAATGTAGCTAATTTCAGGCTGCACTTTTGGTGATTTTTTTAATCTTTCAAGAGGGATTTTTAGAGCACAAGAAGAAGATAGCTTGTTTTGTTTCCCTTGCATGTATTTTAACACACATTTCTCAACACACAACTCATTGCTCCCTGCTCTAAGTATGCACAGACCTCATGCATGTGAGCTTCTGTGTAAGTTTGGACTGAAATGTATCTATCTGAGGTACAGAAGATTTTATTTTGTGCCTGCAAGCAATAGGTGACTGTAACACATGGAGTGAAGCAGCTCCTGTTCCTCAAGCAGGAGAGATGGACCTGCACTGCCCTGGGTGTCTTTGCTTGCAAGGAACAGAGATCACAAGGCAGATGAAACTGTTGAGGCAAGCAGAACAAATGGTCTGCTTTCAGCTAAGGGTGCCCTTAGCCAAAATGTCTGATTTACACAAAATCTGCCCAGCAGCTCAGCAACTTCTTAACACACTTTGCTGAGCTGCTGAGGAGCTAATCAAAAGCCCTTTGAATTCAGTGCCTGTGATTTCCATGGTTTCAGTGTCTTCAGACTAAGTCCATGTCTTGACCCTGTCTCAGGCACTGGGCTGCTCAGGGAGCTTCTCAGTGCACCAATACTGCCAAATCCCTGGTGTCTGACTGTCCTAACTGCGTTGCTGGAGTTGCCCCTGGAAAGATCCATCACTAACCTGAGAACAGGAGCAAGGTGCATACCAGGACAGCCTTCTCCAGCTGAGATAGTCTTGAAACTGTGACTGCCATCTTGTGGTGAGTGATTTCTCAGCCCTTATTTAGTGTTCCACTGCAATGCTCCACTGGTATTAAAGAATAAAGCAAGGTTTTCTCATACTCCTTCTCCTCCTTTTACAAAATCCCCATCTGTTCTCAGGCCTTTGTTCTAGAGTCCTTTTTTTCCTCAGTGACTTCATAATGTCCTTTAACTCTTCTCCAAGTCCAAGCTTAATGAGATGAGCCTTCTGTTCATTCACCAGTGTTAACTAACAGGACTTTCACCCAAGGGCATGGACAGCAGTACAAAGCAAGGTGCTGCACTTGCTACTGCCTCAATGTAGTGTTGTTTATACTTCTCCCCAAATAATTTTCTTCCCCAAACCTTATTTTCCTCCCCAAATCCTACTTTCCTCTTACACAACTAGGAGTGTTGTGCAAGGGTACTGATGATATCTACCCTCAATTAGATGACCAAATATGTAAAGGAAAAAAAAATTATTTCTTTCCTGAGTGAAGGAATTACTGTCCTGCATTGCTAGACTGCTTTCTTTTAACTGCTCCTCTGAATCTTTGCTTTCTGCATTGCTAGGCCATCCTTGTTCTTCTAAAAGAAGCATAGCAGAGATGTTTGTGGTCACAAGCTGACACTTTTATTACTGCAGGCTTTTCAGCAAGCCCCTGTCCAAGTGTCCAGCCCAGAGCCAGGGGTACATAGAGATGGTACTGCATGGAGCTGGAGAGAGTATGGACACAAGATGTATAAGGATGTGTGTACAGCAGTTGTCCTTCACCTCTGAGCTGATTGAGTCATACCACTGCTGTGATTCTTCTGAAATAACCTAGACACTACCATTTTTACTGCTTGGGCAGGAATAAAAATAATTAAAAGCAGATAAAAAGAGCAGAAAAACCTAGTTCTTATATATTACAGTCAGAAGAATAAGGAGCTTGTCTTCCTTCTGTAGTTTCAAATTCTGGGCCACAATTAAGGCAGTGATTTTGTCCATACTGCTAATAATAAAGCAGTCTCAAGGCCAAATGACCTAGACTGGCTCTGTGCATGTGTCCACGCTTCATGGCACTCGACACTGGGTCTCCTAAGGCCACAGAGCATCACATGGGATCCATAAGACACAATTATTGTGTAATTTCCCTTTCCCCCCCATTTAAAAGCATCTGAAGTGAAGGCAAGTCTGTGTTGCAACCCATCAAAACATAAAGGCATTTCTCACAGTAGAAAACAAGAATTATGTTGACACATAATCACATTATATCAAAATCTTCACACCCATGTCCATGCACTAGCAAAAGAAAATCTATTGCTGCTCTGTTTTGCAGAGTTGCAAGTCTCACATCTTTGACATGGCCTAACAAACCACTCAGTGCAAGAGAAGTAGCATTGGTCTGCTCACTTAACCAGCAACCAGCAATCTACTCTCTTTCAATCTTTACATGCCCATGTAAAGCCATGGGGGCTGAAGGCACAGATCAGAGTGGAGATCTGTGGAGGATCCCAAGCTGACAGAATTGAAGCTAGACTGTTGAAATTACACTTGGCACACTCTGGGTCAGCAAATTCTGCCTGGGTATTATCGTGGACACTGCAAATCTGCTCAAGCCAAAACTTCCAGGGCACATATTAGCAGTGAAACAAACTGGAAAATCCACATGTTCAGCCTGCAAGTAAACCTTGTGGGGGGGAAAAAATACTATTAAATAATCATATTAAGAATCCCCAGTATGTTTCCCACTCATATACACAGGTGTCCTAAGCACAGTCATGGTCACTGTCTCACCTTGTCTGGGCCCCTGCTCACTACACAGTGGCTAATGACAGACAGAAAATAATATTTTGCTGCAGCTTGGTTTGCCCTCATCTGAAAATATTCATCCAGTGGTCCAGACAAATGGACATTGAGGGATCACAAGGAGTTGGACTCACTCAGAGGACATACCAGAGCTTTAAAGACTCCAGAGCCTTTTTCACTTAAAAGAAAGTATATATAGAGAATGAATTCCCACCCTACCACAATCCACCTGTGTTGGGGGCTTTTTGCTGCTCTTCTCTGCCCTGTTTCCCCCTGCACCTTATCGAATCTGTGTTATGTCTCCCTTTGCCCTTCTCCCTATCCCAGTTCTTCACTCCATGGCAAATACAGTCCAATACCAGTTATTTCATCTGATCCTTCAGCAGCAGGCTCTTCAACCAGATTTGGGTGGAAGCAGTGAAAGCAGGGAAGCAGTGGAAGCAGGAAAGCTACCCTATATTAATTATTCATCAAACGCTGAAATAACCAGCTAGAGTGGAATTCATTCAACACACATGAAACAAATATCCACTAGTAAAAGCAGAATAAAGCTGTGTAAAAAAGCGATAAAGCTGGAGGCTGATATGAGGAAAGATAAAAATCTATAATAAGAGAGGGAAGGTAAAGCACTATTTTAGAGACTACAACACTAAACAATTAATTCCATTTCAAAAGGTGGAACATAAAGCAAGATATCACCAGTGGAGGCTGCAAATTTATGCAACTCAGGAAGATCTGTGTTCTATTCAAAGACTATGAAATGTATAAAGAAAGATATACACCTACAAAACTAAAAAAATTGGCTATGCACTAGGAAAATCTGTTACTTTATATTAAAGGATTAAATCCATGCAAAACATCTAATTATTCATGGGCATCCAGCCAGCCTTTCCTCTGTATTTACACTAACTCTTAGTAAAGTACTTTGAGAAGCATTTAATCCTGTCTTTTCAAAAGGTGCTACCTCCTCAAAGAGAAGAGAGGTGAAATCTGTAGCTAACTGAAATTTACATCACTTCATTGCAATCTGTGGGGTTGTGCTGATCTATAACATCTGAAAAACTTGAATAAATTATTCTCCTCAGACCATTAGTTGGCTTTGCTTAAATAAATTCAATATACGTATTAAAAACAAACGAACAATACCCCCAACTACAACAAATCAGCTGTCAGCACCCTGAAACTGCAACTGACACCAGTGATTTATTTTGTTCACTAAGATCGATTACTGTCCCTGATGTAGAGGCATCCAAGGGCAGAGCCCATCATTTTTGCATAGTACAAAGCCATCCACTGCAACAAAGTCCCAGTGTGTTCTCACTCTGCTAATATTCCTTGCAGGTTTGAATACATTAAAAAAAAAAAAATAAATAAAAAGGAAAACCAAAAGTGACCAGAAAGGACAGGGAGAGAAACCTGCTCTGTTTTCTAGGTTACAAGTCTGGATAACTGAGGCCTCAAAAGACCAACAGGCAGGATGTACTGTAAAAAAAAAAAAAAAAAAAACAAAACATTGTGCTTTCATTTCTTTAGCTCTCAGGTTAATTAAATAGCATAATAGGGGCTCTTTTGGTTGTTTGGTTTAATGTTGGGGGGGTTGGTGGGTTTTTTTTCTTTCTAAGGAAAATAATAAATTCTCCACCATTTGAAGTCTAGCTTGGTGCTTTGAGAGAAGCAATAATTCCAACGTGGACAATATTTTTTTCCTTCATTTAAACTGGGTGAACTATGCTAAACATGCTGGATCAATCTCTCCCTGTCCCTCAAATGCATGAATTTATATGTTCAGCAAGATAGCATGAAAATCTTTGTTAGTATCCATCTGGCTACCAGAGGTGCATTGAGGAGCAGCCCTAAATCTGCCTAATGAAAGGGAAAAATCTCTGCCTTAGGAAGGTTGGGATGAAAGGCTGCTTGTTCTGAAAGTGTTAACGTGCTATTCACACCTTTCTTTGCTCCTCTAACGTTAAACAGTTAATCAAGGTTCAAGGTTTATGTGATGGGACATAGGTCTGCTTTTACCATAGCAACCACATTATAGAAATCCTTTCTGATATTATTAAGCATAGATGAAAAGCAAGCAAAACAGAAAGATTAAAATACCTGGAATTCAAAAGTGATCTTTTTCTCCAGTTTGGAAAAGCTCCCTTTTCTTTCATTTACATCCAGCAAAGTCCTTCAGAGATAATAGTGCTTAAAAAGTCACTGCATGGTACCAGGAGTTTTCTTGTTAAAAGTAAAATAACATATTCACATTTATGAGGAAACCTTTTTAAGCTGCTTTGTAAGTAGAAGAGGTTTTCATAAGGCACAAAAAGCCTGAAAGTCATTTTAAGGCCCAATTAAACAATTTGGGTTTCTCAAAAATGTTTTAATGTACCTATGTCTCAGGTGCAAACAGTTTATTAGTTGCTGGATTTTTGGCTCAAGATTAGCATTTAATAAGGTAATTCTGATTTTTGAAACTAACAGGAAAATACAGATAAGGGAAAGTGTGATGAGCCCTGTCTCACTGGGGGAACCAACATTTGCCCTCGGTTCACAGGCACACAAGCTAATACCCGCTCACTCTCCCTCGTGCTTTTCCAGCTTGAGATGATACTTTCTGAGCATGACTCCTCCCCTGTTTAGGTCTTTCTTGTCCCACAGCACGCTGATCATCGAGCTCAGCTGACTCCAGACTTGCCTCCCCTGGCAATCCCCAGCGCACAGACCAGGGGAGGCACTGGAAAGGAGGAGCTCACACACACAGGAGGTTTAAAACTCCACGGTGGCTATCAGTCGGTGAATGCAGGAGGGAACCAGCTTGCTGCTCCCAGAGGCGCATCCACAGCTGCCCCATTCAGCAGAAGATTCCTGTGCAGGATGAAGTGGAGGCACCTGAATGAGGACTGAGGCCTCCAACACCCCTAGAACTTTGCTTCTTTTATTTTGAGAAAATTTATAATTCCCTGTCATCCTCCTATTAGCTTGGCTTACGAGCAGCCCTAGAAATAAACATTTCTGTCTTTTCTGTTCTGTGCTGAGACTCCATTTATGACAATCTCTGATCTAAGAATATTCATAGGAATTTTTTTTTTTCTTAAACGAAGTCAGTTCATTCAGACCTTATGTCTTAAGTTAGGCTGTAAAACTGCAAGGCTGACATCCACTCTGATGATTCCGTAGTCTGATTTATGCAAGCCATAAAATTTAATCAAGTGGCTCTACTTAAGAGCTTATAACTTTTATTTAATTACATATATTTTAGAAATCTTTTCATGTAAAAACATCAAGACATAATGATCACATCATAGAACTGAACAAATTTTTCCAGCAGTTAATTAACCTTTCTGCAAAATGAAAATCCTTTGTAGTTTGAATTTGATTTATTTTATCTTTTAGGTGGTAAATATCCATACAATTCCCTATGTTAGATAAAAATAATCCTCTACTGCCATTTTCACGTCACTCTCTAAACTTATCTTAACGTCCTTAATGCTGCAAAAGGTAGCTAAGCCAAGGCTTCACTTCTGTTTATGATTCCACTGCCTCTAGATATCCTATATTTGTTTTATAATTCCCCAGTGGATCACCCAGCTAGTTGTCTGCTATGATACACTTTTTAAAGTGAGTTTTATCAAAAGTCTGCTTGATTTAATTTTTTTAATTAATCTATTTATGGATGAAATTAGATATAGCCATTGTTTATAAGATTGCTATTTTTCACTCAAACCACATGCCCAGAGTTCAAGGTATACAAGGCAAAATGCAACTTTTTTCCCATTGCATTTTTCTGGAAGAAAATTCTAACAACAGCAGCACCACAGAACCCTTTCTAAACTACTGAGGTATGCTAAGATTTTAAGCATAAGTTTTTCAATTCTTCTCAACCCAAAAGAAAACAGACTGGTGAGAGAGTAATACAGATTGTTAGCAGAACTCTTCACCAAATACAGTCTGTTCTTAGTCTTGATGAATTGCAAAACTTGTCAGTCATTAGCATAAACTAAGCCCAAGAGCTTATGGGCCAGCAGATGAGAATATCAATCAACTTAAAAATAAATATATAAATGGCCATGGATAGCTAAGAAATACCTGCCTCAAGACCTTTGTCTCGTTTAACTGGCCAATTGCAGCTTGACAGATGCAAAGCTTAAAGTGGGAGACCTGCTCATGATAAAATCAGGTAAGGAAAACAAAGGGCAATAGGAGTTGTTACTAAATGAAGCTTACTATTCCTACACTCTACGTACACCACTTAAAAACGGGAGGGAGCAGCGATGCTTCCAAAAATCTTAAGCTGTAGTTACTTAAATGGCTTGAGCTCTGCCACTGATGTGGAAAAAGATGAGGCTGTGGCTCCTGTCCCTGCCCAGCCATGCAGCCAACCATATCATGGGGCTAATGCAGCTGAAAACACACTTTGGTGAAACCATTTTCCTGTGGGATTTGTGAGCTGACTCGGCTTCTCCCTCCATTGCACAGTTTCAGGGTGTTGGTACAAGGGCTACCACAGCAGCCTAAAGAGTCCATAAAGTCATAACCCCGTTGTGAACACAGGGGAGAGGACACTGGAGTCTTGTACGGGCAATCCAAGAGGAACACTTCTTGTGTCTTGCATGGACCCATAAATTCCCCCTATTCTTTCAGATTGTTTACATGGAATAAAAATCAAATATGTGAGGGCAAGTAAACTGAAGGTTCACAGAGCAAGAAAATGCCATCCTAACCAGCAGACCAAGAGGTCCAGAGAAAGCAAGCAAATTAGCATTTAAGGTTAATGCTATTTTCCTTGCTCTGAGTCAAGTCCTTGCTGGATGTAAGATGAGTGACTTTCTGCGATGTATACAAGGCGTTTTTCAATTTCAGAAAGATTAAGTAGGAAGCTGCATTTTTGTACAGAGTCAAGAGAAGGTATATTTTGAAAGCTACTGAATATATATTAGCAACTGCAGTAGAAACCCCTGACAAATTGACTGGAGACTTTCACCACTTAACTTTCTGTGGCCATCACCCTAAATAGATGCATTGTTTATTTCTGAATCAATTGCATTTCAGCTCCATTTCATTCTAATCAGATAGTCAATAACCCCTGGATAGTATTTAGCATTTAACAGCTGGGAAACCATGAGCTCCCAGTTTTTTTCTTCTTAATTGCTGTTTGGAAACTTGTGTGTTTGCATTTCCTTATACACCTTTCTATATTTTTTTTTTCTTGTACAACAGCATACAATTGTCACATCAGTTGCAGCAGAGAGGGTTGCTCTCTGCTCTCATTTCTCAATCTTCCCAGAATTTTGAAAATAGCAAAATCTGCTAGTCTGACATTTTTTAATCTTCAGCATAACAAGAACAGATCAGGACAAAGTATCTAGGTCTTGCAAGTTTGTTTTCCATGAGGACAGGCAGACATTTAAGAAGGGCAGCTATAAATTTGGGTGCTGCTGCTAGGCATGTGCCTTGACAAAAGACAAAGCTGAAGTTAGTGTTGTTGAATAATTGTTCCAGTAGAACACCCAGTGTCTGGGAAAAGCCAAAAATATTTATCTCCAAATTTCAGCTCTTATGATCCACTTTTGATTTTAATACATGGATAAATCCTGAAAGAATTAGGGATAACTCCTTACCCTGGTTCCAGGCAGGATAAGATTGATTTTTGCAGTAGTTAGGAAGAGGCATGGCTAGGACCAGAGGCTATTCTATACCACCCCATGACACTGCCAGGGAAGAGGGAAAGGGAGTCTCTTCCAACCAGGGATAGCATGGCAGTGATTGCATATTGTGGTTCCCATGTGCTGAGCTTTTCTTCATGGGTGAGCTGTTTGCCTTCCTTGTATACCTTTTTCTTATTACTGCCACTGTACTGTTTGTTTCTGATTTAATGGCTGTCTCCAGTAAATTGTTCTTATCTCAGCCTGTAATCTTTACCTTTTGTGCCTCCAGTTCTCCTCTCCAGCCTGCTGCAGGGGGAGGCAGGGACTGTTTTGGTGGGAACAGTAAATTAGGGAGATCATTCCTAAACCATGACATTTCTATTACCTCTGCCCACATCAGTGCTGTTTACTCAAGCAAGTGACCACAATAATGCTTGAGAGCCAGCTCCTCTTACTCTGCCTCAGCAGCAGAGAAATCTTAGAGAGCTGGAATCACTGAACAAACAGAAACTGCATTTATGCAGGGAAATCTCTGCAGAGCATAACAGCAAATTCCCTGCTTTGGAGAGAAAGGGTAAGGCAAAAATGCCAGACAGCTGCCTACTCCTCAGGTTTGTAAACCCAATGGCTGTGCATCCACATAACTAAATAAAATTTTCAGATCCTTATTAACCCTTCCAATGCAAGGAAAATGGCCTGATTTGCATTAGAGGACCAGGCTGGTTGTCTCAGTGAGTTATACCTCACTGACAAAGGGAGGGGAGAATAAGCCTCAGAGGACTCTTGTTTTTACACAGAAGTTGAATCACATTCAATGATCTACCTGCTGGATTAGAGCTGGAACTGGGGACCAAAGGCAAGTTGGAGCAATAAAGGATCAATGCTGAGAATAATTTTCAGTTGTGGGCCAAAGGTAGGGGTTCTTAGAATGAGCCAGAAGTGTTAGTGTTAGCTCTTAGTGTCAGAGCTGAGCAGAAGACAGAACCTAAGAAAGTGGTACCTGCCCCAGGGGGATGGGCAGCTGTGCACCTCATCTGCCCAAGGCCTGCTCTCTCCACCCCAGCCAACCACCTCTTTCCCTCTCACAGCCAAGCCTCAGAGAGCTGCTTCCATCTCACTTCAGCATACTGTTAGTCACACGTGCTGCACAGCCTCTGAGAGCCGCCAGCCTTTTTCCCCAGTCCACACAATAAGGCTAAATTCCCAAATTATGTTGACCTGGGGGAGAGGAGTCTTGAAAGGGCTGAAAACCTGAGAGCAGAAATTAGTCCGAGACCTGGGCTTTCACCATCATTTGAGAAACAGCAAGGTTTTTCTTTGCCCAGTTAGAGCCCGGAATTCCAAACAGATGAAAAACTGTCACAGATCCTAGTGTGGCAGGGCAAAGATTCAGATTCACAATGTTAAATGCAGCTAGACACAGAATTCAGGCTGTTTGCCTGCAGGGTCAGCACCCTTACTTGAGGACAAGGGCATCATCTGTCACTTCACAGTCAAGGCTGAGCACAGTTTCACACATTAACAGAGGTTCAGCATCTGTACACTGCACCCTGCCCCAAAGCACAGCACTTACACTAGGAATTTTAAATCAATAGAGTCCAGCTGTCAAATTAATATCTTGCCTCAGCTTGTGTTGAAACATAAAACTGCTAATTTTCTGTGACTGTTCACTTGATAAGTTCCAAAAGGCTCTTGTAAAAAAATAATACCAAAGCCATCTGACCAGACTGTACCCGAGAAAGAGCTATAGTGGAAAAGATCGCTCAGAAGAAAAACAAGACCAAGGAGTCTGCAAACAGCCAGGGGCTCATCTCTCTGCCCTCTACACCACTGCTATGCCCACAGGGTGTCATTTCCCACACCTTCACCTTCCCCACCAGCTGTGGTTTTCCTGTGGTGGGGTGGGTGACCATTGCTGGATGCCAGGTACCCACAAAAGCTGATCTGTCACTCTTCTCATCTGAACAGGAGAGATATTATACTATAAAAGTCTTGTGGGCTGAGATAAGCTCAGGGAAATATCACTCACCAATTACTGTCATGGGCAAAACATACTTGACTTGAGAAAATTAGTTTAATTTCTTACCAATCAAATCAGAGTAGGATAACAAGAAATAAAAACTAAATCTTAAAAAGTCTTTCACCCGTCTCTCTCTTCTTCCCAGGCTTAAGTGCACTCACAATTTTCTCCACCTCCTCCCCCTCCAATGGCTCAGGGGGACAGGGAATGTACACCTTCCTCACTGCCTTGGTATCTGCAGAGCTGCTTCTCTCACATATTCTAACTCCTCTCTCCAGCTGCAGCTGCACAGCATTCAGGAATAAGTTTCCCCTTCTATAATACATTATCCCAAAGGTGCTACCACGATCATTGCAGCCCTCATCTTTGGCCAGCAGTGGGTCTATCTTGGAGCCAGCTGGCATTGGCTCTCTTGGACATGGTGGAAGATTCTAGCAGCTTCTCACAAAGTTGCTCCTCTACCCCTCTGTGGTGGTGTTCGCAGGGGTCCCAGGATGAGGGAAGAGATGAGAATCTTGACTCCATGTTTCAGACAGCTGATTTATTATTTTATGATATATATTATATTAAAAGAAAATTATATACTAAAACTATACTAAAAGAATAGAAGAAAGGATTTCATCAGAAGGCTAGCAAGGAAAGGAATGAATGGTAATAAAATCTTGTGACTGACCAGAGAGTCTGAGACAGCTGGACTGTGAGTGGCCATTAATTAAAAACAACCACACGAGACCAATCAAAGATGCACCTGTTGCATTCCACAGCAACAGATAATTATTGTTTACATTTCATTTCTTAGACCTCTCAGCTTCTCAGGAGAAAAGATCCTAACAAAAGGATTTTTCATAAAATGTGTCTGTGACACCTCCCTGGTTACCAACACCTTGCCAGTACGTCCCCTCAGCACCCAGGCAAAGCTGGCTAGGGTGTACAGATTGCCTGTGCAGCAGCCACACAAGAGCTGTATATCAGCCATTTAATGTGTCAGACTCATTACTTACTGAGCTGTGTGTGAGAGCCCTTTTCCCCACTGCTTCAGCTGGCATCACTGCTCATGGGAAGAAGAGCGCTCTGGCTACCTCATCACACCTCCCTTAAAATGCTACTGGGCCTGCAATGGCAGGACTGCAGTGACATGTCCCTTTTGCAGTGTTGCAAACATCAGCTAATAAAGTCTCTCAAGTTCATTCTGATCAGAAAATGTCTGTTTTCATACAAGAGAGCCAGGAAAACTTGGTTTCTGATGGTACAAGAAGAATGCCTGGGAAAAAGAATCAACACAAAGACCAAGACATTTTGCTGTCCTAACACTTTCCCCGTGCCATCAGTATCTTACTCATGTGCTGAAAACTTGGTTTTTATTTTAGGAATTTGCCTGTTCAAGCACTTTTTTTCCTTTTATTTTTTTTATTTTACCCTGTATACTGTATAACCACAATGTGGACATTGATGGAGATATTTGCATATTCTTTTATTTAGTCAGCCTGAACAGCATGAAATAATCTATATTAGAAAAGTAGATGCACACTGGTACCTATTTCCCAGATGCACTTATCTTCATTTATTTAAATTTTAAATTAAGCCAGATTTTCTTTGAAAGTAAAGGTCTGGAGTTGGTTCAAAAAGTTGCTTTGGATATAATAAAAAAGCACCATCACAGTAGGTGTTGGTTTAATTTTCATGCTGCCTAAAGCCCACCTGCCCACAGAAACCGTATAGGAGTCTCTGAGCTGCTTGTTTACTTTCTGGCAGATTTCACTAAATGGAGAACCTCCTCCAGGGCACACATTTAGAAATCGACTAAACTCTTCCAATTTGAATTCTCATTTTTCAGTTGGGTGAATAATAGTCTAAGCATGAACTTGCAGCTTACAAAGAAGAATGCAGCTGTCTGCAAAATGTCATATGGAAAGAAAAATTTTTTTCTCCTCTCTGGACAGGAGACAACGGGGTCTAGAATCAGCTGTGGTGAATCAGTTGATCAATGGAGTGAGGAAGAGAGACAGAATTTTTTTTACAGTCCAGATGAACTGAAAGGTTGCTGAAGACTCTTAATATCTGAAATCCACTCACACAAATCAGCCAGGTGGTTTATTCAGTCTTTCCTAGGAGAAAAGCTGTTTATTCCACTACAAAGAGTCTCGGAGTAGGGCCAGGATTTGTCTGAGGCATGGAAACAGATGGGCAGAAGCTGCTCATTCCATTATCCCTTGAGCCATGCTTGTTCTGTCAGCATCCTGGCATCTTATCTTCAGGGCTGTTTTGCTGTGGGCACCTGGAATCACATGTTCCCATCCACTACCAGTTTTTCTTTATAAAGAACAAAGTGGAATGACAACTTCTGTTATGTCCATGGCTGAGCTCTACCCAGCAATGTGTTACACGGTGTTTTTAAATAGAAAAATAGTATAACAGAATTATCTATACCAATAATACCAAGGTTTAAACCAGAGCTGGACAAGCATCTCAGTGATGTAATTGGACTCTAATAAAAGTCTAAGCAGTGTTGCTGATTCATACCTTTTTAGATGGGAAACTGGGGGAGGATGTTAACTTGTTCTTTCAATGAATTCTGGGTATTTATTGAACTTTCATGTCTCAAAAATACCTAAGCTTGCATTTTCTTCTTGACATTTCCAACTGAATGAACCAAGGAAGAAATTTGCTTCAAAACCAAGGAAACTTCCACTGTGTTGTAAGACTTTAGAAGCATTTCAAATTTGTCTAGAGAGAGGGCCAAATTCCTGTTTATTTTGTCTCAAGCTGTCTACCTCTCCTGTGGCAATTTATCCTAAAAGACATTAATATTTCAAGTCTGCAGGAAGCTTTGATGAATATGCAAAAAAGCCAGACTAGCCTTGTCATTTGTCTGGCTATAAACAGAGCTACAGACATAGGGAACTTTCATTCCCATTCCTCCCTGCAGGGCACAGGTGCATCCTTCTGGGGTCTCATCCTGCCCTTCTTGCTGAGCAAGAGATATGAACACTGGAGATGGTAAGCTATCTTCAAACTGAAAGATTTGATATCAGGGAGAAATTCTTTACCAAGAGGGAAGAGAGGCCCTGGAACAGGTTGCCCAGAGAAGATGTGGATACCTCATCCCTGAAATGTTCCAGGCCAGGCTGAATGGAGCTCTAAGAGCAGTACACTCAGAGGCATCTCTGCCCAAGGCAAGGAATCAGAACGAGATGGGCTTTAGTGTCCCTTCCAACCCAAACCTTTCCATGAGTCTGTGATTCTAATAGGGCCACAAGGAGACAAGACAGTTAGAGGTCCTTTCACATCTCTCCATGTTTGCCTCCTGCTCTGCCAGATCACTTTCTCTTGTGAAGAGCAGATTTGAGATACTGCCAAGATTTAAGATACTGACTTTGCTGCATGCCTTCCCTGTACCATTGTGGCTTCCACCCCCAGAAGCCTGCTGTGACCTTGGCCTCAGTGCAATCCACGTGTACTGCACTGTACAAATCAGACTGACACAACTTTCACATGCACTGAGTCCAGCATTCAGCTCAAGCCCTGCATGTGCTTCACATGAACATCTCTCCCCACACCCACCACACACCAGTTTTCCCTTGGAATGAGAGAGGGCTTATGTGACAAATTCAGCTTGGTGCAAACTGTGCTGCTCCAGCCCAAGCAAGGCTGATTGCTCTGTGGTGCACAGGATGCACAATTCCTGCAAGGGGCTTGTTCTGGGATACATGGCACCTGAGGAAGAGAATATGACACTCTTTCATATGCACCAACTTTTTCTGACTCAAGTCACCCTGTTTCTCTTTCTAACCACATGGTTATGAAAAATCCCATTTGATTCCCATGGTTCCCACCAAGTAACACACAGCAAGTCAAGGGGCTGCAAGTTTTATCATCTTTCAAGACGGTAAAAATAACTGAGACGTTGTTACAGCATGAGTTGATCTGGCATATTGCATTACAGACAGCAGGTGTCTGAAATATGTGGCACAGTATCTAAAATGCATGATAATGTTATAAAATATAAAAGGATATTACAAAATTGTACAGTTTAGATGACAGATAAAATACATGATTTGACACGCCATATATTTTCATTTTTTCTTTCCAGGAAAATTGGAATCTGAATACATTATTTCTAAGAAGTATTTGAAGTACTCTACTGTAGAGTCATATAATCAAGGGAAACGAAAGGGAAGGGAAGGAAAGGGACAAGAGAAAAAGAAAGAAATGAAGGCAGGATTTTGAACTCACAAGTGGAAAAGCTTCCTTGTAGCAAACTGAGTTATTTCAATTTTTTTCCACTCAATTAGTGGGAGATATAACTGAGCCAGGTATCTTTCTAACTTCTTAACAGATCCTTTACATATTCATGGTAGAATATCTGAGTGGAGCTACAGAGCACACAGGTAAGTGCAGACCACTGTTTTTGCAGGTACATGTGCCACAAACCTCAGGAAAGCCCAGGCTCTGGAGTTTGAAGGACAGGAAGCTGGCTGGAATATGAAATTTAGGCTTCAAAGAGGAGTTGGCATACAGTTAAATGATTAGAAATAGAGACAGTAAGAGTCTGTCATGTATCCTTCTTCATAAACGCTTTTAGTTCCTGCCTTCACTTCCATCCCATGAAGAGACAAGCCTCTGAAGAGAGTGGCAGGGTCCTGTGACACATTTAAATCACCTAAAGTCTCAGAGGGGCATGGATATGACAGCATAGTACCTCTGGGAAGCCAGAGTCATCACTTCTAGCAGTTTTATGTTCTCTCAAAGTTTGATTGCAAAAATAAAATAAATGCAATGACATTTCAAGAAGTGTCTCCAAGACAAATATGTGAAGTACATCTGTGAACTCATATAGGGTCATAGCAAATCCCTAGGACCCAGTTCATCTTGAATAACAGCATAGAGTTCTACTTACTTTTTCAGTTTTTTTGGTGTTTACATTAGTACCTCCTCATGCTCTGGGCTTAGCTCTTCTGATGGGTATCTTTGGGAGCCGTGCACTCTCCATCAAACACCTACTCTGGGCAGAGCAAAAGAGTTTGATTTCCCTAACACTTACCGTGCCCATGGGGATAAAACCCCCTAGGTATTATGACCTTTCTTTGTAGGCAAGAGCACGATATGGTGTGGGTCCACCATCACTCACAAAAGCATGGGTGAAGAATGCTGGGAAGAGACAGAGCTCACTCACCTGGATCCACCCCAGTTAATGTGCAGTACCTGGGTAGGGAAGATCACTGTGGAGTGATCCTATGGGATCACTCCCTCAGTCTGTGGGCAGTGGAGAGAAAGACCTTTCATGGCATGACTGACACCTTGGTTGTGTTGAATCTTCTCTGGAGATCCTTCCATTTTGCTTTGATGTTTGAGGGAGTTTAGAGCAAGAGAATTCCCAAATGGCAAGTCTTGGATATGTTCTTGTAGTTAGATGAAATGCATTTTTTCTGCACTCCTCTGTTTCAGAAGGGGCATTTGTCTTTGTTAAAATGTCTTTGCCTAATGTCTTAAATGTTACTATGGAAATAAAGGGTTATTTATTAACACTCATTAAACACCTGCCTTCCTTTTTGCTATCTTGGGTGAATGGGCAGAAAAGAGTTTCTTCATGCAATTTTCAAAGGCTTAGGAGCAGAGAAGATTGATTTGATTCAAAACTAAAGCTTTCTTTGGGAATCTGCAGCACAGCAACAACCGGAGGCTGCAGGGGAAGTTCAGCTCATTCCTTTGCCTGGTGCACCCATCCCCACAAGGTACAGCCATACCCACAAAGTGCAGCCATCCCCACACCACAGCTTTCACCATTTAGCCATCAGAGCTGACTCCTGGCACTGTTTCAGCTGCTGTAAGACTTCCTTTCACCACCTCCTTTTCCTACTGCCTGCTGCAACAGCACAGGTGTGAGCGAGTTTCCTGAGGCACCAGCACACAGTTTTGCTTCTCTGTCACCTTATTTTCCATTTATACCAAAGAGATATTTGTACCTTAATAATCTGGGTGCTGTGATAGAATCCATCATTTAGAAGATGTTTTCAGTTCTTTGTGAGAGGGGTGTGTCTCCATACCAAATGAGGAATTGTTGGGAAGGCTGTGAGAAAAAATTACCTGCAGAGCCTAAAAATGCAGTCAAATCAGGGCAATAATGCAGGCAAAGCTAGAAGAAGTAAAGACAGAGAAGGCAAAGGGTGCTTAGAAAAGGAAAAAAGAAGCTTCTAAGCATTTTCCAGTCTTGCCAGAGAAGATTAGCTCCAAATGAGGGGGTCAAGGAAGACCTTTGAATGTGACCATTCAAGGAAATTTTTCTATTTATATGTTTGATTGCCCTCATAGCTCACTCCTTATGAGCGCTTTCCTTCCAAGCATCTACGAATCACTCTTATACTTATGCTACATAAATTGATGTGTCAAAAGAGATCCAAAATCCCTGGCTAGTTTCCCAGTTAAATATTATATATGAAAATGTAGATGCCAAATGCACACAGCCATACAAAAATACAAAGTTTCTGTGTGACAATGATATTGTCTTTTCTTTCCTTAAAAATGCCCTCTTAAAATATTTTATTTTTGTCAATCACCAAGTAAGCCGAAGGCTGAGAGAGGTCAAAGAAAACAACTTGTCCTCTTGTGGATGAGCAGAAAACAGAGTCTCAAACACAAACACTGTGAGCTCTCAGCAGAGAGGAGTCATTTCCCTGTCTGCTCCCAGGTGAGCAGCAGCACATGCCCATAAACTGCAGAGCAGAAGCACAGACCCTGCTCCAGCAGTTCCCTGTGCCCTCCCACTGCCAGTGCAGCACTGAGACCTGGCCAGCTCTGGGCTCTGCTTTGAAAGCAGGACTGGCAGAATCTGATGGCACTAACCTCTCTTTTGTCGAGTAGCTTGCAGCTGAGCATCAGCCCTTGCAGCTTAACATGCAGCAGGTTTCATCATGGGCTGATCAATAAATTTACTGAGCCCTTGTTTTCTTTCAAGCTCTGTCAAACCCATGAGCATGACCTACTCCCAGAGAAATTTCTGTTTAAATGGGGGGGGAGGATAGTGTATAATTTTTACTTTTCCAAACCTTTCTTTTCTCATAGACAGTAGAGACAATTTCTGAACACTTCAAAGCACAATCTGTTATTGCAGGTACAGCATACATAGATTGCCCTCACCTATTAATACTCTGCTTACCATCTTCTCTGTCTTCCCAGTTTCCACCCATCCTAGCTCCACAGGACACTCATAGTTGGTATGCAACCCCCTCTTCAACCTCCTCCCTTTCTCTCACCACCCCTCCTTACACACTCCTTGCGCCCTCCCCTTTCATCAGTGGGCATCCTTCATGTCATACATAACTCCCTTCCTCCCTAAAAAACGTTTCACTCTCAGGTATCCCTCATACATTCTTCTTTCCTTACAAAAAACCTCTTGCAATACACCTCTAATTCCTTTGCTGTTGGGCCTTTATTTTCTCATCCCTGTTGGATTCTCCAGTGTCCCTTTTGCATTGACTCCCTTCAACCTAGAAATGAGCATGCTTCCCTTCTACTTTTCCTCTTAAAAGGAGAGGCTGGTGTTGTGAGGGACAAGAAGCTGAGATGCTCAGGAGGAAAACTATGGGGAAAACAAATTTTCCCAAAAGCACGTGCTTTGATTTTCCTTGCAGACCTGCAGCTCTCTAAGGGGAGCACTGTGAGGTGGAGGTGTCCAGTGTAGCAGGATGTGTCCTGTGTTTTTCCAGCTAATCCCCTCTGTGGGGAGATCTCACATGCAGCCCTTTCCATTTTCACCCTGCATTTTTGTAGTTACTAATAATGACCTAGAAATACCAGCAATGATCATTTAAGCCACAGGTCCCAAAGAGGAACTGAATGCCTTTTTCTCCATGCCTTTCATTACGGGTATTCAGCACAGCAATTGTTATATGGGCCAGGACAAACATGTTTGAGAAGCAGAGCAGGAGGAAGACACAGAAATCTCCAAAAGCATGCACAGCAGGCAGTTGGCTGGCAGGAGGGATATGAAGGAGATGGATATTTGCAGACAATGCAAAAGTTATTGTGACAGCTGCAGATTGCAAACCTTCTGTGGTAAACTCAGAGCCCAGCCGAGAGCTCAGGAAAAGGAGAGGAAAGGCTTTCCTAGGGAAACTCTGCTAGGCACAAAACAGTCCACTGCTGAAAGGTGCTCCAGGGTATTTATGCTGCAGCTGTAACAGGCTCAACAACTCAAGGACTTCATGGGCATTGGCATGCAGCTACAGATAATATCAGTAATTTGCACTCGGTGTCAGTCAAAGAACAATGATGGATGGCAAAACAGCAACTTTTCCTTCCCTGCCTCATCTGCCTTGCCTAATGTCAGGTGTAATTCCCAGAGCAGGGACTTCCCCATACTACATGTAAGCAGGGAATCAAGCAGCAAACAACTAATGGGGGCATCCCTAGCTGGGTCCGAGCTGGCCCCAGCAAACACAAGGATCTATGACTTAATTGTGCAGTGTTCTTTCAGCTCAGAAAGAAATAAGTCAGTTTTTGAGCTGTAAGTTCAGGCTTTCACTTTTGGTGATTTACAATACCCATGGATATATTAGTTTAGCTTGTCACGGTGGAAGTTGACAGTTGTTACCAACATAGATGGTGTTGCACAACTCAGGGTATATGGGGCATAAAGACTTGGGCAGTGCTACTTTTTTTCTATATTTCATCTGTTAGTTTACAAATGGTGTAATATTTCTGACTGCAGACCCTTCAACAGCTTTGCCAGCAAGGATTCCCAGGGCTGAATCCATATCACAGTTCAAATATCACAGAGGAGTTCCTTGTCTCTCCAATAACTCTGCTAGATGTGTCAAATTAGCAGTTGCAATGGTCTGAGTTAATAGCAAAATCATACTTGCAGCACATGCACTGAGTTTTAACACCTCTGAAACCAATCCCATTTTACCACAGCAGTTTTAAGTCCTTGTGAGTTCATAACAAACTCACCAGGGGCAATTTTTTTTTCCACCTGATGGCTTTATTTCCATACCATCACAATTGCACTGACGTCAGTGTCTCCAGCTTTGAGAACTCATGGTTTGCTACAAATGCTCACCTTGGAAGCAGCCAGACAGCTCAGTCACACACAGCCCCCTGTGACCTGAAAATGAAGCAGAAATCTCTTGCCCCTAGGTGCATCTATCAGCAGCCACGCAGTAAATCAGCTGCAGTTCCAGAGTGCCTACAGGAAAGCATTTAGTTATCAGCATATTCCTTATGGCAATTAATACTCAGAATATCAACTTAGTCTTGGGAACTAACAGGCTGCAAGAACTTGTCCAGATGACAAGGATGTAGGAACACCAGGGCAGACAATCGTCCCTGTCTATTTCTTGTTTTAATGTGTACCGTTTATGGTCCTCACTGCTCAAACAAGGAGCCTTGGAAGTGCTCTCAGGCTCCAAAATGAAATGCTAACAAGCACAAGGATGAGGGACAGCAGGAAACTGGCACTCTCAGCAGCCTGTCAGGCTGTCTCTAATGAGCAGGAAAGCACACACAGACCAGCATCTTCTCATGCTCAGTGCCCCAGGCAGTGTGTGTCTCCAGAAGGGAGGAAAACACCACAGCACCCTGGAAGCTGTCAGAGCAGCAGCAGCTGTTTGCTGGGAGCATCCTGTCTCGTCATGCTCACTAAGGGGCAGGTGAAATGCAGTGCAGATGACAAATTTAAATCCACCTCAGTGCCTAAAACATTGATTTTACAGACCTCTGCACTTTAGTCTTGACTCTCTGTGTCCTGAGCACTGTGTTTGCGTGTCTCTGAGAAGTCAGTGAGACAATAGTTTTGCTATTTCTCTTAACTTCCTTGACTCCCTCCTCCTGTTGCAAATCCCAGATGATGACTTTCCTTTTATTATTTACTATTTTTTATTCTATCCATTACAATACCACTTATTTCTTTAGTTCCACCAATACATGCAGGGAGGAGAGTCTGGGCAGGGTGGAGGAAGGTTCTCTAAGATGAAGTAGTGTTAGATCACATTGTTTCAACAGTTCTCTGGTGCTATGACCCAGAGATCAGTATCTTAGTTGGAGAAGAACAGTGGAAGAAAATCTGGGAAATCATTTCTTAGTAAATCGTGTTGAATAATTGCTGGTAAATAATTTGCCTGATGGTCTGCTCTCTGCATTTTGTAGACATAGCCAGTGGCAGATTGTGATTGCTTCAGAACAGTTTGTTATACAAAATTATTTGATGATATTTTGGCAAGACAATTTTTATCAGCAGCTCACTATTCACAAGACAGCCATGCAGTTACCCTGTGATTAGTGATAGCATTTCTATTCCCCAGTTGCAGAAGCATGAGCTTTATTTATCCAGCACAAGTGCTTCACTTTCCCCAGGTGCAAGAGCACAAAACCTTCAAGCATATTTCTGTCAATTAATATACAATTAAAACTCTACCTTATTGCTGTTGCCTGGTAATAATCCAGAAAGGGCTATGCATGCAATCTGTGTCAATTCATTTAAGAAATAAATAAAAAAACCAGCCAGCAGAGAATTTCTCCAGTGCCTGCTAATCATATCCCTTCTCTGTACAGAGGGGTACCAGCCCTGTGTGTAGAGTCCCCAGCTACAATAGTAGAAATACCATAGTAGAAAAACTGTTCAATCTATCAGTGTTATAAATTATCAAACTTTTTTTTAATGAAAACCCTGCTTTGTAGGAAGAAACAGAGGGACCAAGAGGTTATGTGATCAAGGTGCTCAAAGCCTGTGACAGAACCAATAATGCAGCAGAATTCTCTGAATGGGACATGAATGTGGCTCCCTGCTCTTCTCTGCTCTCCATTTTGGCAATGTTCAGCTTTACAGAGCTTTTTCTGCCTCTTACTGTGTCTCTGCTGACATCCTCAGTAATGATGCTGTGCTCAGAAGGAATGAACATGAACTGAGAGGCATTCAGTGTCTCTGATGTGATGAGTGAGTCATGATGGGGATGAGGGAAAAGGGGATCAGCTCCGTGTGCTACCTGGTTGAGCATAATCCCAGCAGGGAAATGTTGTGTTCTTCAACCTCAAAAGAGCTCTTACAGATTGTCAGAGGTAAGAAAAAGAAATTAAAATCTATAGAAAGCACTTGACAGCACCTCCTTTGCCATCACTGCTGACGCCTTCCAACCCTGAAAGAGTTCACTAATCTTGGAGAGTTATGAACACTCAGTCTGCAATAAAAAAATGTTCATTTTTAAACAGACTTTGGATATATAATTTGGCTATAGCTTTTCTTTTTAAGGCAGTTCTATTTTCACATATTAAAGTGATGCAGTACTTAAGTCATTAATATTTTCATTTCAAAGAGTTCTTTCCTGTGAATACCATAATATTACATTATTTTATCAATCACTAAGTTTTTTTCATTCAGACTGTTCTTTTTCCTCTTTTTATTCTTCTTGACTTCATTCTCAGTTCCCAACTTTTATGCCACACCGTGTTCCTCCATCTGAACAAAATAAAAAGGAGGGGCTGTCAGACACAACACAGGCTATCCTTTATGTGAAGATTTGCATGCTCCTCCCGGTGATTTTCCCTTGAACTTCTAGTATTTTCATTGCCAGCCTGAAGGATAAAAAATGTATGTACTATGAGTATATGTGTAAGAAAGGAAACTGGGGATGAAGGGTAAAAGTGTGAAGGGTTACTGAACACAGAATGCAGACAGGTATACATATGACTGTATATTTAATTCTTCTCTTTCTACAGGACAATAACACAGCCTGAGAGAGTGAACATTGAACTGAAGTAGCTGTAGCATCAGTGTGCAGAGCTTTTCACCTTTCTCTTTCCCCCTCATCAATACAGTTAATGATATTCAACCATCCAATGAAAAGTGGTTTGGGACCTATACCACGCTTATGTGGAGTAGAAAGTTTCAGGTTCCAGTAAATCTGATTCATTCCTCCCATCTGAGTAAAGGCTAGATATTATACAAGTATAGTTAGAATGTGATGAAACTGTGAGATGAAGCAAGTCCTGGTCCTTTAAATAAAAGAAGTAATGCTGAAGTAGTCAGCATCAGACCCTTAGGAAAGATTTCTCATTCCAAATTTGAGCTATCCATATGTTATGCATTTCATCTAATCTCAAAGTTTTCCCTATAGTCAAAAAATAAAGACAGGTACTTCAAAAAGGATGTCCATCTTCATAAAATGTCTAACAGAGAGAGGATCACTTGTGGTTGGTTAACTTCTCCCTCTGTGGGACCCCAAATATTACCTTAACCATGTTACCCTATGGTAACATGGGGTGGGGGAAAAGACAAGCAAGATGAATCCCACCTGAACCAGGAAATTGCTCCCAGTGCTGGTTGTCCTAAAATATTCTATGTCCCTCCCTTGCTTAGAGCCCCACTCACCAGGTAATGGTGTTCAGGAACTTTTGACCTCTTTGGTTTTGCCATGCCATAAGAGGGGGAAAAAAGTTTCAATGTCCTAAATAAATTGTCAACAGAAGCTTCATGAAACTCCACTCTCAGAGCCTATTAGTGACAGTAATGTGGGAGCCAGAGAGAATCCAGCTTGTTCATCCGAATGAGATTTTGGTGTATTTATTGAATACTTCAGTGTTTCTTATAAACAAAAATATTTGATAGAGAAATCATCAGAGGACAACAAACATGGACTGCAATAAACACAGACTCCAACAATGTTATGTTTATGGAACAACTTTTACGACAACTCTGGGTTACTTCAATTTCCTTAACTGAAACTATTCCTCTAATCCATTTATGCATCTGAGGTAGAGACCTTTTGGTTCTGCTATTGCCTATCTCCACTCTCTCCCTTCTAGGTATTGTAGGAATCTGGAGATGCTTTTACTGTACAAATTTAACTCCAACAATGTTATGTTTATGGAACAACTTTTACGACAATTCTGGGTTACTTCAATTTCCTTAACTGAAACTATTCCTCTAATCCATTTATGCATCTAAGGTAGAGACCTTTTGGTTCTGCTATTGCCTATCTCCACTCTCTCCCTTCTAAGTATTGTAGGAATCTGGAGATGCTTTTACTGTACAAATTGTATTTTGTATTCCTTTTCAGCATCAAAAGGGTCAAACACAGTGCTTTACAACTGGGGCGTGGCCACAGACTGTTAGTGTTAAATTTTGTCACTGCACACAAATTTAGTGTCTCACTTTACCAGGGTAAACACCAACCAATTTTGAAACACTGAAATATGAGAGTGGTGAGAGCCTTTGTAGAGAGAGAAATGTTCCAATTTGAGTCCAGGTTTGACCAGCTTATGGTAACTGGAAGGCTAATCCTACCCATCGAGTCAAGGAGGGGAAAGGAGGGTGTTGCTGTGTTTCCAGCAGGAAACACTGACTGCCCCACAGGGGCTTGGGAACAAAAAGAGGGTGTGGCTGCATAACTAAAGTCTTTATAATGTGCGTTCACTAGCAAGGCAAACTACATTGCATAAATATTTCTGGCATTTTCTAATTTCTCAGTGCTTGACTTTTGCAACTTTCCTGTTGTTCCTTAGTTGTAGATTTCTACTTCCATCTATCTATGTATGAGAATGCTTCATGATCCTAAAACATTCCTTCTCTCCTTTCCCTGCTTAAAGAGTACAGAGAGAGAGAAGGGGGAAAGGAGAAATTTTTGTTCTGCAGATGGATGGGGGTACATGCAGGCTGGGTGTCCAGTTCATACCTGTGAAGAGAAGTGAGACAGAACTGCAATGCTGCACCAGGGATATCAGGGCACTGAGTGAGATGGACATTCAAAGGTAAAATAGCAATACTGGAGATTGTATTGTAAGAAGTGCAAAGAAATTCTGCAAAGTCCAAACAGGTTGTCAGCTGTCAAGTCCCCTTAATCTCACTCCAGTGACAGGTACTTGCAGCAGGGAATGCAGAGACTGTCAAGGAAAGTGCCACGTAGATGTGTTTCTTCATTTCTTTTTCCCTTTATTGCTGATACCCCTTGCAGAGGAGTTCTGCATGATGTGTTTCCAGCACAGGCTAGTGGCTGGTTTTACTGAGAAAAGCCTGCTCTGGACCAGAAAACAGTTTCCTCATGGAACCTATTCCTGTCAGGGTAAAGGACACACTCCAAATACTTAACAGAGATGCAGGCAGCTGTCTCAGAGCATGGACGCTACTTCTGTCTCTGCACTGAATGAAAAGTGCTTTTCCTCCATGGATATATAGGAATTTTCCTGGTATTCACAGGGTTGCATGAAGCTTTTATCATTACAAGTGTAGTCCTCACCCCAACTCTTTCATTTAAAGGTCATGCAGAAGGTAGGCGCAGAATGAAGGAGGGGAATAGCCTAGCACAAACTGAGAGCATGGCTGTGGGACTACAGAAGTCAGCCCTTCCCTGTGCTCCCCAGTGTGAATGCCAGTTTGCACAGGGGTAAACTCTCTTTCAGCCCCACTTTGTTTCCCTGAGCTGCTCTGAACTCCATGGATTGCACCACTAGGGATGGACCACTAAGGATCCAGATAGACAAGCACATTGTGAAATATAAAATATTGACTACTGCTGGTTTTAGAAAATTCTGGGTCATATCATCAAGTTTAGGCGCTTTAAAATGAGCATGATAGAGTGACAGAAACTGTGGAGAGTCTGGTTCAAGCATGGCTTAAAGAAAGAGGCCATGAAGGCATACAGTTGAGGGAAAAGTAAAAGGTAGTTGTAAAGCAATTCCCAGGCTTGATTCTATAAACAATTAGGCTCTCTCAAGCACCACTTTATAAACAATGAGATTCTCAGACAGTCTTCCCATAACAGGCAAAACACTCTGTCCTTGGGCTCTCTGGGAAAAGATAGCTACTCAGGGAACAGATATGGAGGTTTTGGGAACTTTTCATATCACAGTGAGAACGCTGATTCTGTTTTCAATAAACAAATCATAGGTATTGTAAAACAAAAGGAGGGGTTAGAGTTTTCTCTGTTAACCTATCGTGAGCTTGGATTTTGCAATATGCATGAAGTTAATTAACACTGTTATATAAAGTGGCTGATTGATCAATAAATCGGAGTTCGATGCATCAATCGGATGGTCGTCTTCCTTCACTTCAATAAGAAACATTTATAGCCTTGTTCCACAGATATCTGGTCATTTGGGGAATTGCGCTCTGTATTCCCTCTAATATAGAAAAATAAAACTCCATGAGGATCTCTGGTAGGCACAAGGAATGTTTTCCCATCTTTGCACTTCACTGAGCATGGGCAATGCAGGCAGCATTGCAGCTCTTAGCACTATGCTGTATGCTTGTTTTATTAAAATCACACCAGTATGTAAAAATCCAGCCTTTGTTGAGCTTGAAATTATTTCAAAGCTATTTACTGCTTAACTACTGATCTAGCTATCCACTCATCTGCAGGCAGAACTCTGCCAACTCGACTTTGAAGTTTCTCTGATCCATATAAAAACACACCAAGCCAGTAAATGAGAAAAGAAGATGCCTCTAAAGAATGGTTGCCTTTTGAATTTGGACCATTTGCTAGTGTGGCATCAAGTTTGATCTTGGCTCCACATGGCAGGACTGTGCCACAGAACAAGAAATATCTATGGGTCAGTTTTAAAATTATCAGATCTTTAATGTGTGTGACACAGCAGGCATCATACCACCATCACTCCTCTTTTCCTCACATGCAGAAATGTGTTATGGTGCAGCTTTGTTGACCCACAAATGAGGTTTGAAGCCCTTAGCATTAGTGCAGGTGTGTAATCAAACTGTTCTAACCCTAAGTAGGATCACACTTTGACCTCAAAAATTGCATTTAAATTACATTTAAATTGCATTTAAACTGAATCAGACCCTGAGTTTTTATTTCTTCTTCATTTTTGCATCAAAATACTAACCATTGGAGTAGCATGACAGTAGCTGTATGAATAAGAAATTGATAGCAACACAGCAAATTGAGGTCAAAAAGGCTATCATTTGTCAGGATGGAAGTAAAGGCTTAGTTATTCCCTGCAAATACAGGGAGTAAAGTGCAACTAATATATTCCAGGCAAGAATATGGAGACAGACTGACACTACAGGGGGAAAAAAGGAAAAAGGAAATGAGAAAAAGCAAACAGAATAAGTAAAAAATACTAGTCAACAGAAATTCTCTTGTGCTCTTCCCACAGTAAAAATGCTCATCAGAGAACATTTCCAAAAGCTTCTAAACCACTGTGAATCCATATTTCATAAGAGAACTAACTCTGTGAAGCCCATGTTTTGTTGATTTTCTGCATTAACTATTTTTCTAACTGATTTAGACATCACTTATGGAGAATACAGTCAGTCTGTTACAGATCCTATAGACTGACCAAATCTGGACAGGCTGAGGAATCAGCTCAGCATCACTGCAGCTGCCCTGAGTTTATGATGAGCTGCAGTGTTTTCAGAGTGAATAAAGACCTGGCAATCAGCTAGGACAAAGCTCTCTGCTTCTTTGCTCGTGCTGGGGAAAAGGACCGACTGCTAGCTTAGGTATGGGTTTCCAGCATCATTTTTGAGCAGGATTCCAAATCAAAAACCTCTCAGGTGACGGAGGAAGGGATTCCTAAAACACAGCCCTCAAAGTAGCTGTCTGCACAATACAGTGCATGATAGGTCATGTCCTGAAACTGGCCTGGTCACTCTGGGGAACTCCTGCCAATTGGCTCAAACACCTGGCTTCCCATCCCCTCCAGGAATTCAATGGGTTACATGCCATCAAATCAGGAATCCCTATGTCCTTCTGTAGTAGAGATGTGATATTCTGCCACTTTAGGAGGCTCTGTCCATTTGCAGCACACCACCACTGTGGTCACTGAATGGTCACTGTGGTCACTGAGACTTCTTGGCACAGGGGCAGCAGCAGAGTTTTGTTCCTATAAAAGGCTGTATCTGCAATGACTTCAGCTGGGACTTTCCAGTAGGTCTCAAAGCAAGAAGCCTTCCTGTACTACTGCACACTCTGGAGTGAAGCAGACCTGCAACATTGTTCCACTGAGACACAGCTTCTTTTGCATTTGCTGAGCTTTCAAAAAATGCATATGTGTGCCCTGGCAGCTGGTTTAGGGAAAAGGTGCTGCATCCAAAAAGTTCCTTATTGCTTTTGTTATCTTATGTAGGTAAGAATTTTCCAGCATTAGTCCTACTGTGTGGTCTCCAGCTTCTAAGGAAGTAACCATCTTTCCAATCCATTATGTTATTGTATTGACAGATTTCATACTGGTGGTGTCTTAGCACATTCAGGAAATTCCTTTCCTTCTTTAAAATCAATGATTTTATTACTTTACTTTGATAAATTGCCTTCACTAAATAAATTCTTTGTTCTCCCTTACACCTGCAGCCATTCAATACCTGTGGAATGGAGCCCCATTCTGTCCTTTACTCCAGGTTTGTTGGCAATGAGTGGAGAGATCCATATTTACCTGTCTTTTAGTTTATTTCAGAAGATACTAAGACTGATGTATATCAGCTTAAGGATCAGGCCCTTCTCTCAGCAACCAAGCCCTCTAAACTCACCTATTTCCCATTTCCCATTTTCCCTTTCTTCTTTCTTCCAGACCTCAGTTTTGCCTCCTTTTCATTAATATCAAATACAAGTCTAAAAAAATAGATCAAAAAACAAAGGCTTGCATTCATGCTCTGTGAAGAGATACCATGTCAGTCTCTCAAGCTGTTTTCTATAACCTTTTTATTCCTTGATAACCTTTTGACACCTTTTGATAACCTTTTTATAACCTTAACCTTCAACTGGTTCAGTAGCCACTAGGAAAACAAGGAATAGGAGGAAGGTGTGTCAACACAAAACTCCACATATGTGAGCTATGTAGATTAGGAAAAAACTGATGTTTCACGTTCCACATCCGCAAAGGGTGAAATGAGGTGAACATGAGATATGTAATCCTTGTAATTCCTTTTGAAGGGCTTACTGTGTGGATCTGCTGTTCAATTACCTATAGGCCAGCAAGGAGATTATAAAGGGAAAGAAATTCCTGTGATATACAAAGGGACTTAAACCTGAAGTGCTACTGAGAAGATTTTGCAGGTTGAGAACTCTGTCTTTTCTTAAAAGAGGAAAGTTAGATTTTTTGCCTGTAGATCCACAGGTATTATTTTAATTCAGTCTTCTGTGTTTTCAAAGCCTTATATTGAGTGGGAAGGGACCATCTCACTCCTGTCGTCTCTCCCTTTTCATGTGAATCATGCAGTATAAACTTCTTCATCTACTGCAAAGGCAGATGTGCTATAAGCATTTGGTCAGGGCTGGAATAGGAGGGCAAATTCTTTCACACTGTAAAGAAATGCCACCACCTCAAAAGAATTTTGCTCTCCTATCAGAGCAGGAGAAGCTTTAGATTTTGCTAGATCAAATCAAAACCTTGGTCCCTTTGTGGCACAGGAACACAGAGCTTTGATGCTTTATGAAGGAAACATATTATTTGTAACACTCACAATGGATAGCCAGGGTCATCAATCTGGCCCTTCACTAACAACAGTTATTCTGCTGGTGCAAGACCTCACTAAATCTGGGAATGATCTCACTTGTGTCTCTGTAGCCACAGGGGTAGTAAGGAGCATGTGAGCACTGCAGTGGACTGCAAAACTTGTCTGCTGGCTTGCCAGAATTTAGTACTTTCAGAGTAAAATTACTTGTGGAGTAAAGCAGGGAAGAACTTCAACTTACTTGCCTGTAATAACTTGCCTGTAAGAAAGTTTTTGTGCAGAGTAGCAATAGGCAATCTTGCCTCTGTGTTACAAGTCCTCATGGTGCCATCCCTCTCACTTTCTGTAATAAGGCTTACATGCAGGCCTGTCTTCAGAGAGGTCTTTGCCCTTCCCAGGATCTGCAGGCATTATTAGCCTGTTGTCCCAGAGCAGCATCCAGAGCCATGCTGTACACCAGCACTGGGAGGAGGAGAGCAGGGCTCCAGCCCCGTCTGCTGCCTTCATTCAGCTCCTTTACACTCATCTGCCTCTGGGTTTGTTTTAATATCTCAATTGTTTGAGCATCATTAAAATGGTTCTGACAGCAGATAAGATAGCAATCAGAATATGAACCAAAGTGACTCCACAAATAATGTTTGCCTGTGTTGATATGAGAATAATGAAGCTGCTACCCAGGAGCCAGGTGACCAGGAGAGGGTAGAGGGAGCAGAATTTGTTATCAGTCTTCCTAGAAAGATAGATGGAAAGGGCCTTTGCAGGACTCACAGTCTAACATGCTTTCCTCTCATTCAGATCTGGATACCAACATGCACTGCATGCTTCAGGCAAATGTTGCATGGGTTAGAGCTCCCACGAAGGGAAGCCAAAGGCAGCATATGCTGGCAGTGAGCATGCCTAAGCTTTTTTGAAGCTTCTGATTCATATGACTGTGCATGGTGAATATTTCCTATTATGTTCTCAAAACACTATGGATCTTGGTCTAGCAGAGGGTATAGGTTTTGGAAGACAAGATGCAGATAGCACAGGACTCCATTTTCAAATGCTTCTTTAACAAGCCAAAAAACTTTGCTATTCACTCCTTCTCCAGCATATCTGACTTTCTGTTGCTCCAAACAACATGGCACACAGTGCTCACATTTACTATGGGACTAATTGTAGCTTACTTTGAACTGAAAATACTATTACTGACCTGTGATCCAATTCAACTGCACAGACACTGAGGGCAGGTCACATCAGCATTCACCTGTGCGGAGCAGGGCTGAAATGCCAGGGCATGGCTGCATGAGCTAAGCTGGCCTGGCATTTGCCTGTACTGAGTCTGGCTCTGCTAGCTGCTCCTTTTCATTAATATCAAATACAAATCTAAAGAATAGATCAAACAACGAAGGCTTGCATTCATGCTCTGTCTATGAAGAGATGCCTCAGAACATCTCCATTTGAACTATGCAGATATAATTAGTCAATCAGTGATAGGAAGCAAAATCTTCCATGTTTATAATCTACTATGTGCCAGTGGAAGCTCTCTCAGGCTCTTAAAAAGTCAGTTCTAATCATTTCTCAAACTTCAATGAAAATAGTGGTGTTTCCTTGCTTCTGACAGCCACCTACCTCCTCCCAGCACACTGTTAATTGATCCTTAGAAAGTGCTCAAGTTTCATGGCAAGGAATTCAGAAAAATATTATCCTGACAGAATTTTTCAACAGAAAACCCAATTTGTGCTTGTATAGATTTTTTTTCACATTCTCGTCACTCAACCCTCTCACATCCTACCCCACCACAGCCATGATGCTTATTGCTTTAAAATTTCTCTGCAGACAAGTAGTTACATGTGTGGATGTTTCCTGGCAAATTTCAGTGCTGATGTTGCTGAGTCTGTGCCTGTTGATCCATTTCAGCATTTTGGAGGGGTCCTCAGCCATCTCTGACTCCTTTGTCTTTACTCAGAGTCGTGGTGCCAGGAGCACTGATACTGCATGGTTCTTGTTTTAGACAGAGGGGGAAATTTACCTTTTCCACATTCCACCTCCAAGAGAGAAATTATGTCAGCTACATGCTTTATCTTTTTCTCTTTCTTTCTCTGCCAAAAATTTCAGTCCCTTTCTCTGTGCCTTCTCTTGCTACTGGCTTCAGTTTGTTTTGTCTCACCTTTTTCCTACTTAGGAAAGGAGCTGCAGCAATAGCATCAAAAATATTCCACAGATTTTCTAGGCTAGCATCTGGGTGGGCTAGCATCAGGGTATGCAGGGTCATTTACCTTTTCCTTATTTGACTTTGGATAAAATAATTCTGCTCAGAATTAAAAAGAAAGCCAAGAACTTAAAGTGGAATATAAGATGATCCTGCAATGCTCGAAACTGCTTGTCCAATGCCTCATGTTAGAGGTTCTTCAGTTTTCAGTATTCAAATCCCCTTCTCATTCCAAGTCCTGCTTCTGACCATGGCCAGAGGTGTCATAGTTGTGCCAGGGCTTTTGCTGATGCCCCACTGGGATGCAAAAGCTTGCCTCTCTTCTGTGTGCCTGGCCAAAGAAATTGATGTGTTGCAAAACATTTACCAGGCAGTGTTTGCAAAAGGAAAAGCAATTCTCTTCCTTCCAGCCAACAGCAGGCAAGCTCTGCAGCAAACACTCACCCAGCAAGAGGAGTCTCTGTGGCCTGTGCCAGAGCCATCTCTCCCCAGCTCTAGGGCAATACCCAAAACACTGATCTGAGCTCTCTACTACCTCTTTATTGAAGCTGCTGTTATTCATTATTTATATTACAGTGTCCTAAAGCACGCTGTAATATAAATAGTAAAAATATTTTAACTCCTTTTCTTTCCCACCTGTTGTTCACGAGCAACTTCAGAGACAAGATCACTGAAGCAAACAAACAAATGTTCATGCGTGTCAGAAGAGCGTCGCAAACCAGTGCATGACATCTGCTCAACTAAAAACAGCACTTAGTTGAATTTTTGTATATTCTTAGCAAACTGATCAGAGAATTAAGTAGATTAAGGATTATTTACAGAAATTATTTCCCAGCAAACAAAAAACAAAAGAAAAAAAAATTCTGTCTGTGGGCAGTTCAGGAACAGTGTAAGAAAAAAAGTCAAATCCTAGATGCTGTTCTCTAATGAATTATTCACTGTGAATTAACTAAACACCAGTTTGTATTTACACAGCATTTAGTAACACAAAGTGATGTGCAAGCATTATCTCTGTCTACAAAGAAGAGCTGGATGATTTAAATTAAATCAGAGCGCAAAGATATGAACAAAATGCATCCGCTGACCTATATACAATTGGTATTGTTTCTTATTTTTCATTTTAAACCTGCATGCAGAACACTTCTGAAAATTACATCAATATTCTGTTTTCTGCCCATCTACAGTGCAGACGTAAAGGGAAGTTATTGATGCAGAGTTTATGCATCCTTTGTAGGCTGTTATTAGAGTTTCATCTGCTGCTGACTATGCAGCACTCCTTGTACTGCTCAGACACGGAGTGCTAACAGAGGTTCAACAGTACCTAACACTGAAGTGAATAATGCCTAAATTACAGACTGCTGGTCTCCAGAGGCAGCAACAGGAGTGGCATGAATAAAAATCCTGAGACTCTGCTCCTGGACTTGTGGGTCATGGTCCTGATATTTCAAGTGAAAAAAACAACTAATGTCACATTAATATTTATTATATTTGCTCATCTAACAGTCATGTAGTCTTATTCTTGAAAATTATTTTTCAGACACTGGACACACTCCTGAAAGTACAGAATGAGGCTTGCCAGCACTTTGGCAAAGCAGTTACAGTACTCAGATGCAAGACGAGAGTGGCCATACACAAGCAACCATATTTTGTGATGCATGCCAGAGCCTCCATATCTTTTCTTTTTATAAGGTGCTAGAAGTTAAAAAAATACTAGAAACAGTAATGTCTTTTTTCCTTTTCTATTAAGCTCTAAGTTATGGTGGAGGGTGCTTCTCAAGTGAATCTCTTGCTTGGCCTCACTGAATATTCTACCAGATCCTGACACCATTTCAAGGTGACAGCTGAGCTCCATCTCACCACACTCATCAGCATGATGCCCATCGTGGGCTGGAAACAACAAGGGGAACGAGGGACACACTGGATTCCTGCATGTTTTTGTCTTTTTGTGAGGCCAGCAAGAACTTGAGTACCTGTCCTGCCCAGCCCACCAGGGCTCCATGGCCATGGTCTCTGCCCAAACAAAACAGGCCAAGCAAACTCTGCCCACCAGCACTTTTAAATGAATTGTACAAGAGAGGGACTGTGAGAGCAAAGGGAGGTGACTCACTGATAACAGACAGAAATGGATAAGAAAGTCATTATCTTAAGACCCTCTGATATGCAAGCCCCACAGTAGTCCTTTTAATTTGGAATAAATCTAGAAAATTCTAGGAAAGAGAGTACCTGACTGATGGATCCTACAGGATATAATTAATGCTGAATTATTTTACTTTCACCAGCTTCCAGAAAAAAAAAAAAAAAAAAAAGGAGATGGAGAAATGTCCTTGAATGAAAGCTACAGTATTTTCTTCAGTGATTTCATGGGAAAGAAATGCTCTTCCCACTTCCATGTACTCCCAGCTAGGTAAAATTCAACCAACTTCTGAATGCAAGAAAATGTTTTCCAGCCCCAACTGTCTGTCACTCCTCCTCATTCTTAAGCTTTCATTTTTTTTCATCTTATCCTTAGATGCCACAGAAATGTTACATTTGTCTTATTTTTGTAATCACTAACTTCTACCCACAGCCTCAGAGTGTGAGAAGTCCTTGATTACATATGAGTGCAAGTGAGGTATGGGCACAGATTGAGCTTATTCTAGGAGAAAAAAGATGAAATGGGAGCCAAGACTCAGAGCTGAAAGTCTCAGCTGCCACAATCCTTGAGGCACTGTACTGAAACTCTGGAGAGCACAAGCCAGCTGAACACACGCACAGCCTGTGACCAGAAATGTGTGTTTGCTCTACTTCTCAGCCTAACGAAAGAGCATAAGTCAGGTGAAACAGGGCTAAGGGTGTTTGCTTCTCTCCCCTGCCACTGTAACGCAGAGACTCATGCAGAAGAAGGTTTATACACAGCAGAGGCACCTAGTGCTATTAACATAAATCCAGCCCCGAGGCCCTGGGGCACCAGGGTGAGGTATCCATCCTCATAAGGCTGCTGTTCCAGGGGTCACAAATGCTGCTCCCTCACCATCCATGGGGAAATGGTGCTTGGTGAGACCGTGGAGGTGGAATGAAGCATTTGGCATTGCCCTGAACTTGGGGGCAAGGGAAGGAGTGTGTCCATGAGAAGAGCCTAAGCAACTGCTTTGGTGAACTGAGTGATCTGAGTTTGGTCCTGAGGGATTTGTTCAGGTAATAGCAGGAACCCCTCTTTAGCAGAGACAAACTCCTCCAGGCCCATGGAATTTTCCGTTAGTCAACATGGAGAGAAGGATTTCTTTTCTGCCATTTCCTGGTCAGTCCAGACAGACAGTGAATGGGATAAAGTGGTTTTAGTACACTCTGTGGTCAATCCACGTGAACAGGTGAAGGAAGAAGAGCAAATTCCAGGCAGGGTCAGTTGATACTTTGGCACTAAGCAATTGTAGAAATGGACAAAATAACCATCTAAGCCTGCATACCAGAGAAATATTTGAAAGGTAGCTCTACTCCTTTTCATCTGAATATCACACAACAATGCACGTATCTAAAGGGCTACTGTTAATATCCACTGGAGATAGTCCATGGCAAACAACAGAGACTGGCAGCCCGTTGGCATAATCAGTTTCACTGAGTTAATCGGATTCCTCACAATGAGGAAACTGACAGTGCATCCACAAAGGGGAACATCGCTGTCCTGCAGGCAGCTTTAAGGAGGATTTGGTTATGTGTTTCAATGAGAGATTTAAAATTGCACTCATCAGTTTTCAGAAATATCTCTCATTTAGATTGTCACAGCTCAGTAGCCCTGGCATTTAAAGTAGAAAAGGGTAAGACTCATCAGCAAAAACTCCTTACTAATCTATCGGAGAACAGAAAAAGAAAAAAATTTTAGAGAAAAAACTCTTTCTTCTGTCCTAGCTCTTAGATACTAAGAAAAAAGACACACTGCTATGACTGCTGTTAACCCTGACAAGCTCACAGAAGAAGTCAGATTATCTGCTGTTGACTTTTTGTGCTGGTGAAATCAGACAGGGTTAGGCAAAGGAGAAAGGATAGCTCAAAGGAGAAAGACTCAAGCTGACTTTAATCAGGTTGCTTTGGTCAGCTGTAGCCCAGGTCCTGCTCTGGAGCTCTTCTGAAGGGTAGAAGGCAGATTCAGGAGCAAATCTCTCTAAATAGCCCATTGTATAGATTTTTTTTCCTTGCGTGTCTTCAACCTTATGCTAAAAGATTATTCCAGCCTTGCAGATGTTGGTGTCTCTGGCAGGGAAGCAGCTGTACTTCTCTCCATCTCTCTGCAAAGAAGGCCTGCCCCTTGCACTTGTTAACAGCCCTGTCTCAGCAGACAGACCTTTCCTTGGCCCTGCTACACTTTAATCTTAGAGACCTTCTCTCATTATCATTTCTAGACATGTGAGTCTGATAAACATCACTAGCACAATCCCAGGCTCTGCTATTTGAACGTGTTTATCATATGACAAGACTCAAATTATAGTCTTGTTAGACACTTGGTGAGTATGTCAGTTTGGGAATTATTTTATTCTTATATTATTTTGTGTCTAAAGGGAGGTTAAAAGGCAGAGGTTTTTCTTCCCTGTATGGGAGGCAGGAGGGAAGAGAGGTGACATGAATGAGAAAAGAAAATTTATAAATCCTTAATGCAAGAGTCTTGAGAACTCAACAGGTGAAGAACAACTTTACAGTATGATGTGTGACATCACCCTTGCTCGAACCTCTGGAACACGCCAAAAGTACATCTGAAGAGAGGAAAGGCTCTTTCCACACTTGGGGCAATGCCACTGCATCTCTGCCTAAGGGGTAGAGAAATACTGGGCACTGAGTGAAAGCTAACAGAGCCACCTCCCCAGTTTACAGTAGTTAGGAGTTAGCTCCCACCTGGAAACAGGCAGCTTCTCAGTAGCATGAAGAAAACAGGCAGAAATTGGCCCTTCCAAAGCAGGCTGTAGGGAGCAGCCTAGCAGGTGCAGGGGCAGGAACTGATGCTTCCACAGCCCTGCTGCACAAGAGCTGCCTTATGGCTTTCTCAGAAGAGACAGTCTAACACTTCATAAAAGCACTAAATGTACTTACAAGGAGGATGCCTGGGAGCAGAATGCAAATTTCTAACACTGGTGAGACGGTTGAGCATGAAGCTGCAGGAGAACCCTGGGCAGCAGTGTGCTCCTGCTCACCCCCTGCATGGGCATTGGCAGAAATGATCCCTAGCCATCCTGCTGGGAAGGACTGCAGAGGAAGGGATACACATGATTAGGAGAGCACCTTCTATGTCTGGCACTCATATTTCCAATCTTCTGGAGCTGGTGTGCTGCCGTGTACAATTTGAAATGGGAATGCATAAAAGGGACTTAGTGGTGAAGTTCCCTTTAGGCTCCTATCCTTCACACATCTGGTAGTCCCAGAGACCACGAGAAACCATAGCTGTGCCCAAAGAAGGCAGTTCTAGATTTAGATTAAATATTAGGAAGAAGTTCTTCACTACAAGGGTGCTGAGGCACTGGAATAGGGCGTCCAGAACAGCTGTGGGTGCCCCAGTCCTGTTCACAGCCGGGTTGGTTGGGGCTTTGAGCAACCTGGTTTGGTGACAATTGTCCTGCCCATAGCAGTGGGTTTGGAACTCGATAATCTTTAGAGTCCCTTCTAACACAAACCATTTGATGATTCTATGACATTCTTTGATTCTAGATTGAAGAGGTTGGAAATTTTTTGTGTTCTCAAAACCTCTGATATTTTTTCCAATTCTTACAATTTTTAGGAATGAAGAACAAGTTGTAGCATCTCTGCTCAGCTCCCTAGCAGTGTTTGGATGGTGCTGCTCACAGGTTTGCTCTCTGCCACCACCCCCTGAGTGTGCTGCCTTGCAGGCAGACTTGACTGACCAGACTGAGTATGGTCAACACAATCTGTGAGAATGATTTTATGTTGGCACTGTCTTAACCAGTAAAGATGTCTAAAATTCATATAAACACTTCCAGAGCTGCCAGAAAGAAAAAAAAATATAATATCTAAGAGGTAAGTGAAGTAAACAAGTAGGTAATTCTGTGTAATTTTCCTGTTTACCAACTAGTTTGTATCAATTATTCAGGGAATACTTTATGAAAAACTAATGCAATCATGATTTTTTCATAGACAATTTATGCACAGAAAAAATGAAAGGTTAAACTAAACAGTTTATTTATATGTAACAACTGGTTCAAAAAGCTTACAGCTTTTCAGAAAAAACTGTAATTTTACAGTTAGTAGCTTAATTTAACAGCCTTCACCAATGAAGAAAACAGGGGTGAAGGGAGGTACTGAGAGCTGTAATGGCAATTGACAACAGAGACAGTAACAGAATTAAGAAAAACTTAGCTTGCAGTTCAACAGTCAGATTATCTGAATAACTGGGTTTTGGTTTTTTATCTGAATAACTGGGTTTTGGTTTTAAGCTTCCTAAGTTTGATTTCTAAAATAGCTCAAAGTTTTCCAAAATTATCAAGCCTACAAAATAAAGCCTCACCAGTGTTTCCCCAGTCCCACCTCTGACTAACAAGTATGACAACAATGGCTTTTCTGAAGATTTAAAATCATTTCTCCTGGCCATGGTAGGAACTGAGCTGCTCTGCTGACACTGGCACTCCTAGGGTTTGGCTCCTGCATGATGACTGACAGCAGCCAAGTTCTTTACCAGGAACTTGGGAGTTTCTATAATAATTTTATCATCTTCTGGCTCCCAAAAACAGAGCAAAACATTTTCTGAGAAGGCAAAATTCTAAGGCTCATAATATAACCAAGGTAGAAAAATCCAGAAGATACTGTATTCTTTGTGTTACTGTGGACCAGCTGGAACCCAAACTGAGACAAGCTCTGGTTCTGTCACTTGGCCTCAGAGTTTATAAAATAAACTAAAATAAAGCTTACCAGGCACCTCTCAAACCTGCCACAGAAGTTCCATAGACCTTCCGCTCAGAAAATATTCTGTAGGATAATTTCTTTTTTGTGCACATAAGTCACCTAAAAGTCTTTTCTGTTGTTTCTTTTCCAAGTCCATTCTCTGTTCCCTGTCATCATAAAAATTTTTCTTATAGTCCTTTCATCAGAAAAAATCTATTAGAAGATTTTGTTCTTCCTCTTGAATTCACAGCTTTCAAGGGGAGTGCATCTACCACCTCCAGGTTGGTCCCACTCAGGAACCAACTTTTATTTCTAGAAGGGCTCTTTTTCATCTTGTTCTCGAAAGCAAAAAAGAACAGATGTTTCTACCCATTCCAGAGTTAGGAACCATTATTGGCAGTAAAAGGAGGGTTCTTGATGGAAATTAAATACCTCCTGTTAGATTATTTTCATGGTAAGGTTATGTAGAGGCCTCAGTCAGAGATTGTGGCAGTGTTCACACATGTAATGAAAAGATTTTACAACTGTATGCCCTTGTAATTGGTCTCTAAAGGCTGGATGTTTGTGCCTGCACTGAATCCCACTGAAGTAAGGTAAATGCACGTGCCCACACAGCTCCAGCAATCAAGGTTAAACCCAGAATGAGTTAAAAATGCCATTTGAAATAATAAATGCACATAGAAGGTCTTGGAAATAAATACCACAGCATCAGGAAAATAATACTTTCTGCTTGTATTCAGATCTGAGCATTATGGTCTAAATTGAGCAAAAATCCTCTGATAGCCCTGCATATTAGCTAAGCAAATATTTTGACAGTTATATTAGGGGGAAAAAAGGATTTATTTGACCAGGCTATTGAAATATAGACGAGGTTTATTAATTTAATATTCTCTTTAAAAATATCAATATCAAGAAAGGCAAGGAAACCACCAGCAAGAATCAATAGGATTGTCAGACATTGACTTAGAAACAGAAAGACCTCCACTGAAGAAATAGTTAACATCTCCTAATTCATCTTTAATTAGTGCTGCTGCAATGCCTTTTTCTTTTGGCTTTAAACATGTCTTGCAGTCATGTTTAAATGGGGCTTTGACAAAGAAAAACCTTCTGTGGTGATTAAAAAAATACCCTCATGCAGCCAACTGCTGCAGTAAAAGACCACATTTTCTGCCACTTCCAAAAAGTTATATCAGTCCTTTTGTGGAAATACCTCAGTACCTGAAAGTTTTCAGTCCATTATCCTCATATTATCTTCAAAAGTCAGGAAAGCACTGCAATTTCCATTTCACAGCTAAAGACAGAGAAGAGGAAAGAGGACTTCTGGCCAGCTGGTCTCTCCCTCACATGAAATTAGAGAGAAAAGGCAAATTATCAGACCTGAGAATTTAAAAAGAGCTGCTTAGGGTGAAGGCCAGATGCAGTCAGAAAGTGAAGATATCTAAAAAACTTCCTTTGGAAAAAAATATCAGAAATTCAGGCGAGGAATTCAAAGATGTGACACAAAACATCATAAACCAGCCTAATCCTGGAAACAGCAGGGAAACAGAACAACTACCTTCAGGACTACAAAAGGTATTTAGGAGTGTCTAATGCATTGAGAAGGGAACTCAGAGCAGAGAACAACCACCTCTCTGTATCTGTTCCCTGTACCTACCTACAGGCCAGTTAGAAGAGCCAGCCCTGGGAAGCAGAGTATGAGTGGGACCACATTCACCAAAGGTACAAAATCCAGATGTCCCATGTTTTGCCAGCTCCTAGGCTGGAGAGCAGAGGCAGCTATCTGGAAAGGATGGGATTGCTCAGAGGAGGACTTCAGGATCATTCCTCCAAAGCAATAGCTCTTGTGCAGCTCTTCACTGCAGGAGGAGGAAGAAATTCAGACAGGCCTTGTGCCCAGCGTTTCATATCAAGTACCAAATGCAAGTAAGGAGCTACTTAACTTTCCACAAAGGATGCCTATGTGTCTAAAATGCTTGTCATCTTCCTTTCAGGAACTTGTCCAGGGTTCCAAAGGAGTTTTGTAAAAGAGAATAGACTGGAAGTTGAACTGTGCAAGCCACAAACCACCTTGCGTCAGGTACAAGACCTGCCTCTTCCTACATATATAAACAGGCCCCAAATACCAGACATATAGTAGATTTCACCTGAAGTATTTCTGGCCAGATAGGAATTTACCTAGTTCACATCACTTTAAATGGAAATACGTGCCTGAATACACCAGGCCATTGGAAAACTTAGCCCTGATTCTTCCCTAGTTTTAGACTCGGACTGTACTTCCTTGATTATGGTTGGAAAAATACAGAGTGAACAAACTATTGCAACCTGGAGTCCTTGACCTGATATAGAGACACGAAGATCTCATACATATTTCTTCATCTGTGATCTATTTTTTTACCTCTCCTTCCCCCCCACCCCCAGTCCTCTTCCCTCCATCTCTACTTCTAGCATTTTTAAATATACCTGCCTTCTACATAGTCTGGGCTAGATGGGAGACTTTTAAAACAACAAAAAAGAGAAATCTGATAGTGCCTTGAGTGAGAGATTTTTTTCCTGAAATGGAAGTGGATTTCTAAGTGGGATTTGAGATCAATATTGTATTTATTTATTCTGCTATTTATTTGGTTGGGTGTAATGTTATAGTCTTTGGCATCTGGACTTAGACCATTTGTGAAGAAGGCTGTTGAAGATGTTACAGTGGGATTTATTATGCACTTCTGCAGATTTATTTCTTGTTAGATAATTTGGTGGATGTTTCATGCACTGCATGCTGGATAATAATATAAAAGGACACCATGCCTGTAAAATTGCACAGGGCCTTTATTAGTAGAATAATTTACAGAGACATTGCAGCTGCAGTTGGCAGTCACACCCTGCATAACCTCACTGACTTCCCAACACCTTTTCAGAACTGTCCTCCCAGCTCTTTTCTCCACATTTCATGCATTGACCACTCACCCCTTCCCCCTCTATTCCTTGGTTTCCTGGGGGCAAGACAAAGCACTGCTTACATCACTGTCCGAGGCTGTGAGTGATATGGACCAGTAACAAATAGTAAATGGAAAACAGTGCCAGTGATCAAAGGTAAAGGGCCAGATGGAGTCAGTTATGGCTCTTGCTCACCTCAGCATGAATTTAGAGATACATAGAAACGCCACAAGCCTATGGCAATGGAATAAAAAGCAGATGAAGCAGCAACACTTCTTTTAGTTGGACTTGCTCCTTCCCCTACTCCCTCTGGCCCCCTCCCCTCCTCCTTTCTGAGGGCATGTGGCAGCTGGAGCTGCGAGCAGCACAGCTGTGTCTGCCAGCTGACAGGTGGCAGGAGGATGGGAAAAGGTAAAAGGGTTATACCCAGTACGTGGAAGGTCACCTTGCTCTGCTTACACCTGAACTTTAGGAGCTCTTGAAGGTCCCCCACCCTGTCACCTCAACACCAATCGTGACCAATTATCAGCAGTGTTAACAGCAGGGTCCCAGTAGGATCAGCACCACAGCTGAGAGTGAGGAGCAAGTCTGGTACATGCTAGAAGTACATTCAGGGCAAAAAAGAGGGAATGAGTTGCTGTACAGGATGAATGCAGTCCTCCAGAACTCAAGTGGAAATAGCAACACAGTCAGTCCTTTGGTTTCCCCTGCCTGACAAAGGAAGAGTAAGGGTATAGGTAAGAGGCTCCCCTTATGGGCTTCTGGTAGTATATTCTTGTTTTGCTACCTCTGAATGACCACAAAGGGCATAAAGCACAGGGATCTCAACTCTGGGAGCAGATATGCTGTAGGGGAATTCTCCCAGAACCTTGCTCTGAGTCTTTCCTGTGTCCCTGGGACTTTATTTCATTCATTTGGCAGCACAAAGGAAAGGAGAGCAAAAACGTCCAAATGATTTGAATTGTTTTCAACTCTGTGTTTGCTTCTAAGATATTGCTGGAGGCTTTTGAGCAAGTCCTAATTAGCTTCAAAATGCATCCCATTTCTTCTCTATTAGGATTTCAGCACAGCACTGAGTCTTAAGCCAGATTTGAATGATCAAGCAGTGCCCACAGGAGCAGTCTTTGCACCACAGCACTCAGGGAGGGGTTCTCAGCAGGACCAAGGCTGGCAGACAGATATTTTAGAAATATCAAACTCCTTGGAGACCAGTGAGTTTTATATTTCAGTGATGCCCTGATAGTAGACTTTCAAATAACTGCGGTGTGTTGGACTACGCTTTTAAAATTGAAAGAAAATCTGACCCTTCTAGATATAAACATGGCCTGGCGTTTTCAGTGATGTCTCGTTTTTGTCACAGAGCATGGAGAACGTGCTTTAACTGAGGAAAGAGTGTAAATGGAGAAGGGCCATGTGCTGGATGCAACTTGTTGATTATCCCTGAGGAAGTGCAGTGCATCCAAGAAACACACTGGTGCTGGAAAGATCTCACTGGTGTGTGGAGATACCACACCTCTGACAGGTCCTTCTTGAGGAACAAATGGCAAGCTGCCCTCAGCAAGAGGGTCTGGACTCACCTGAAAAGCCATCTGGCAGAGGTTCTGAGAGCCCACAGCTGCAGAGAGCCATCCATGTGAGGGAAACTAGGCTGCTCAAGCAGTTAGAGGAGGCAGCAGTGTCCGCAGGGAAAATCTGCAGTGACTGTGAAGCAGAAGCTGATGGTGATCCCTTAGGTCAGTCCTATTCCTAGGATACTTGCCTCCATAGGTACAACCTGCCTAAATCTGGCATATTGCAGGGCATCAGGAAAAACACTTGTCTTCTCAATTAATATTTCTCTTCTCCTCATACCCATCTGATCACTGCAGCACGCAAACCCTGTTGCTAAAGGGTTATGTCCTGGTTTTCCTGCACACCCCAACTTCTCCTCAAGTCTTGTCTGCTCCCAATGTTGCTTCATTGCAGCAAGCATCATCCTGGCCAGTGCAAACCTACTGCTGCTCCCCACAGGGACAGTGCTTGCCATGATCTGCCCCTGCACTGCTTTCATCAAAGTGCAAATTGCTTTCCACTTTCACTCGCTAATCCTTCAGCCTTTCCCCCCCTCTCCACAGTGATTCTTTTCTTTTTCCTGGCACACATAAGGCAAGATAGGCACACAATAGATAAAGCAAAAGCTAATTGCAAGGCATGTTAAACACAATAGATGTGCTGGGAATCTATAGATCAATACCGACGGGCATCCTTATGTGCACTGCATGGCTAAGCAGCTCTGACAACAGGCTGGACTGGGAATACATTGCAGAGACAATAATGGATTACTAGTTACAACCCCCAAACTAACTAAATAAAGGAGGCAGACTTCTGGGTCTGTTCATTATTCTTATAATCCTAAATTAACAAAAACTCAGGGCTGTGGTAGGGATAAGACACTCTCCCAATGCCTCCTTCTGCCTCCCAGTTACAGTTTTGGATTAGTGCACTGAGCTGCCTAGGGTGGTTTGGCCAGGACCCAGGCTCTGAATTCACTCAGCCCTGACAACTGCTGAAGTCTGAACTGCAGCAGCTGGGAAATCTTGGAGCAAGGCTGGCAGCCTGCCTGGAGACCAGAGGCACTTTCTGTGTCTCTATCCTACTCCTATAAGAGTTGGGGGCTCTGCTGCCTTCTGTCCTTCTGCACTGCCTTGTGCTCACAGCAAGGGAGGTAAGAAGGACTGAAGGAAAAAAACAGACAACACAAAGGAGACTGGGAAATCCACATGGGGAATGGTAAGATATCTGCACCCCTATAGCTCCAGCCCTACAGTACATGGACATGGAAGGACGCAGACTGAACAGCCCCCCAGTATTGTCTCAAGAGGAAATTGGGAAAACCAGAAGGAAAAAGAATCTTACAGGAAGAGTGGAGTGTGGGCAAGAGCGTGTCTGTGCTGTAGCTGTGGATAAATGTAAAGTGGCACCTATTCCTAAAAGCAATCCAGTTTTTACATTCAGACATTGTAGGAACAGCTACGTCACTCAAAGTATTGCCTTTTAAAATCCTACAGTCTTCTACAAAGCTGGCAAAGGTTTTTTATTATATTTGCTCTCTACATTCAGCAACAGAGTGTTAAGGGAAAACAGGGAGGAAATGGCAACTAGAAGGAGAAGATGAAAAGCAAATTTTTATCTGATTGCTTGCTTGAAGGATTCCTTGTCTGGCCATAATGATACATGGCATCTCCCAGCACCTCACCAGGAAGAAGGAAACTCAGCCTGCCTGGGGCTGACAGAGCCAGTACAGGCATTGCTCCTAGCCAGAACTCCCGAGTCATTCAGCATGGTCACTGCCACTTTGATTTGCAACTCTTCCCCATTTTGATTAAGACAGATCTTTTTGTGAGCTCAGACAGCTTATTCTTTGTCTTTACAGAGGCTTGATATATACTTTAATGAGAGAAGAGATGGCTCTCCTCAAGGGGCTTCTGAGACCTTTCAAAAAGTTCCTGCTTGACAAACATTGAAAAGGAACTATTATCTGGTTTGGTGACTTCCTTTTAATTGTCTAGCTCTGTTACTCTTGGTGTGATCTATCTGTTAATTGGTGTACCAGTAATGATGAAGGTTTCTGTCATACTGAGTCCAGACAAGCCAGACAGGAAAATAATGCCCATCTCCTTAGATCTATACGCTGTGCCCTTCGCATTAAAACCAACGGCAAGCACTTTGAGTGTGCTTGCAAGATAAATGTTGGGAAAAAACAGACGGATGATACAGAAGCTGAATATAATGAGCCAGGCTGATCTCAGCCTTCACTACTCTACTTTTATTGGTAAATGTAGGTGCTGTGCATCTCCAACACCTTGATCACGTAGCATTTTCATAGATCATGTTAGGAGCTTAAATTAACCCAAAGCAGTAAGGTAAATATATCTCTGCAATAGTAAGGGCACCAGAACCATCCTGGAAAAGTTTCATTTTATAATTTGACAGCATATCAACTAATTGGGAAGCAGAACTTGTTAACAAGTGAAGGAGCTTGTTCTTATTACAGGGCTTACATATTTCTTCTGATAGGCTCATTATTGACATATCCTTTAACAAAAAAAGAAAAAATCACAAATTTAATCTACCTTCGCAGCAAAGATATTGTGGAACAGAGATATCTTATTCTACACAAGGGCTAAAGCTGGGGTGGGAGGAGGCTCCAGTCTCTCCTGTAGACCCTGTTTTATCCTTCTCTGTACAATGGTGGCACCTAATAGGCCTCCACAGCATTGGGGCTTCATAAAATAGGCTTTTCCTTTGGAAGAGGGACCAAGGTCTTCCTTTGCATGCAGATGGGCCACCATGCATCACCGTCTCCAACACATGGTGAAAGACAACAGCCATTCTAGCAGATAGGCAGGTCAAACTCAAGACAAAATTGGTCCATAGGGACCTGAGATACAAGGCAGAATAAGTAATTTCTCTGGATGCATCACATGGGAACCCACACTGTACATGGTACAGCAAAACGTTCGAGGGAAATCTGTTCCTTGTCTTCCCTACATTAGTGTGGATAAGCATTTCCAGGCAAGGTTTAGCTGTGAGTAGAAATATTCCAATGATCTTTGGTAACAGCAATTTTTTTCATTAAATAACTTAATCAGAAAATCCAAGATATCCAGCCAATGCACTTCTTCCATCTCTCTGCAGAGGTTATAATGCACACAGGTCATAATGCTAACTCCCCAGACTTTGTTTTCTCCTCTCCTGCCCCATGACAGAGTTTTTATTTGTTATCCCAAGGTAAGATATCTCCATGGCATTCTCCAAGTAGTCCTTTCCTCCCACAGTAATTGGGGCTCCAGCCAGGCCTTAGTTAAGGCCATGGAGATGTGCATTGACCATCCCTCTGGAGGACCACAGCCACTCCTTGTGGCTTATTTCATAAGGGAACATATTTACCATTTCTTTCTCTTCACATGCAAGCTGGCTGTGCTTAAGACAACCAGAAAAGACAGATTTTATCTGGCTTTGAACTCCTGGCTCCCTTTACTGCTTGCAGTCACGTCACTCCTGGCTATAATGTCAAGGACAACACCCTATGGAAGTAGCAGAATGCTTCTGAAAACAAGGCAACTTATTTCTTTAGATGTGAGTTCTACTTCCCAGTAATAACACCTAAGGGTCACACAAGGGAGCAGCAAGACCTCATCAGCACTTGGAAGAAGCCTAGATGAAAAGGGCAGCCATACACTCATCCAGGAGAAGGAGAGTGAGGAAGAGAGGAGGGCAATTCAGAAATTTCCTTTGCTAATGTAATGCTGCAACAAAAAATAACCTCAGAGATTGCACTGTACTGGGGGCTTCTACCCGACAAGCCAAATGAAATATGAGAAGCTTGGAAGCAGGATGGCAAGCTTTATCAGAGAGAAAATGAGCACAGTGTATATCTGGCTGTCACCAGGAGAGGAAGAAGGTGCCAAGCCCATATCTGCTCCCAGCACAAGGAGCCGATGAGCTGCCCTGAATGACAATAACTCTCACAGAGAAGGATTCAAAGTGCCTGGGAAGTGATAAAAAAGCAGCCAAGCATTTCATTATCCTAAGTGCATCCCCTCATTATATTTTCTTTTAAAAATATCTTTTGACCAATTTTAATGCAGATGAGGAGTTGCCAGATTGACAGCCCTGGAGACTAAAGACCTTCCTCATTATCTGTAGTGTAGACAAGAGCAATAAAGCATCTCTCAAGCTCTCTCTGCTCTGGCAGTGTGTCTTCTGGCCAGCAGGATATGGAATGAAGGCAAGGGAGCTCTTAACACATGCTCAGTTCTTCATCTCTGTGTGGGGCAAACTGCTAGCCAGCTCAGATTGTACCCTGTAAGGAATGTATGGAGGACATTATTTTAATTTTATAATACAATAATAAAATCCTCCATCAACCTGCAGTATGTGGTGGCCTCAATTTCTTAAGTGCAGTGCCAAAAGGATAAGCACTGTATAAGCCAACATCTCAAAATGAGCTGGATCCTTATGATCAGACTATGAGCATTTAAGAAGGAAAACCAGGTTCTTGCTCTGCCCAGGGGTAACATATTGCCAAGCAGATGGTGGGTGACTTCTTGACTCTGAACAGGGCAGGACACACTAGGAAGGAGCTGACTGGAAGCAAAGCTGAGATTTTTCCCTTTGTGGGAACAAAGGTTTTTCCTTTGTCTTACCTTCCTTTAGCCCCTGCTGAGTCTTGAACCTGTGTGGAAATGAGAGACACTTTGCCCACTTTCTTTCAGCAGGGGAATCCAGCAAGAGCTGGGAAATGGTGCTTTGTACCAAGACAACCTCACATCAGCCCTGGCCAGAGAGGAGGAGTTCACACCACAGTACAAAGCAGCAGTTCCCAGCTCCCAGTGAGTTAGGAACCATATTCCCTGTGGAACCATGCTTCTGTCTCTCATCAAGGGCTGAAAAACACCTACCTTCCTTTCTTTCTTTCTTTCTTTCTTTCTTTCTTTCTTTCTTTCTTTCTTTCTTTCTTTCTTTCTTTCCTTCCTTCCTTCCTTCCTTCCTTCCTTCCTTCCTTCCTTCCTTCCTTCCTTCCTTCCTTCCTTTTTCCTTCCTTCCTTCCTTCCTTCCTTCCTTCCTTCCTTCCTTCCGCCACTTCCTTCCTTCCGCCACTTCCTTCCTTCCGCCACTTCCTTCCTTCCGCCACTTCCTTCCGCCACTTCCTTCCTTCCTTCCGCCACTTCCTTCCTTCCGCCACTTCCTTCCTTCCTTCCTTCCGCCACTTCCTTCCTTCCGCCACTTCCTTCCGCCACTTCCTTCCACCACTTCCTTCCTTCCTTCCTTCCTTCCTTCCTTCCTTCCTTCCTTCCTTCCTTCCTTCCTTCCGCCACTTCCTTCCTTCCGCCACTTCCTTCCTTCCTTCCTTCCTTCTCTTTCTTTCCCTCTTCCTTTCTTTTTCTCTCTTTTCTTCCCACTTTCTTTCTCTTTCTCTCTTTTCTTTCCTTCCCTGTTTATTTCTCTCTTCCTTTCTGCAATACCAAGACCTTCATGCTCAAGTTGGAATAATCAGGGAGCTGACTTCAATGGGTCTTTCCCTGCACTATTTTTGAAGGACTTACTTGGGGAGAGCAGAGCAGAGCAGAGGGAGCTTAGACTCACTAAGTCACCACTTTCTGTGGCAGTAATGGTTGTTATTATTATATCTGTTGCCACAGACATTATTAATACTGTTATAATAGTAGTTACTATTATAGTTAATATAATACTATTAGAGTAATACTATTATAGGGTGTAGCAGTATTATTGTAATAATTAATATTATAGTAGAAGTAGCTGCTGAGTTTCTTAGCCAGCTTTGTTCTTCATAGCTGTCTGTATCTGCATAGCTCAAAAAGTAAGCTACTTTAAAATTAATAAAGAATGGTTGGAATAGGCTTAAAACACTGTCTACTCTCTCACCACATGGTGAACTAGAAAAAACCTTTACTATGAGTGCAAGATGGAGACAGTGATGTAAATCAGATGAGAAGATGCTCTTCATGTCACTTCCCCTCTAAGTGCTCTACAAACACCTGGTCTTCTTGTGTAACTTACTTCAACATGAGTTGGTGACCCTGCTCTTCATTTACAGGCTGTGATCTCAGTGAAATAGCACAATCCCTTCTTCCCCTACATGAGTTTTGTCTTGCCTACTCTGAACCTTTTATTACAAAGTCCAAGGAGAACTGATGCATTTTTACGGCTTGCCTCCAAGATTGTTGAGCAAAGGATTAGCCAGGAACTTTCCCTGAGAATAGTTTTTCAACAGAAAGTATGGTTTCCACCAAACTGATTGATTTTCCAGGCCATCATTAATTTTATTGTCGTATATGATAGGTTTATAAATAAAATATATTTCCCCAGACCCGAAGATACTTTAGAGTTCATATGAAATATTTTGTCCACTTTAATTCAGAGCTAAGTACATCTCATCTATCATCCCAGCTTCCTCATTGCTTTCCCTCCTTTGCTGGCTCATCCAGGTGGCAACTGTAGTGTGTTTAATGCTGTTCAGCTGATAGCCCAGGTGCAGACAGAGAGATGAGCAGTTGCAGCTTTCTTCATGCTAAGTGTACAAGGCAGGCTCATCTGCAGTAGCACAATGTTAGAAGCAAGTGTTGCTGCAGAGCGTAATTTTGGTGTGCTTGTTCTCAAACTCTTCTTTTCCATCCCAAGCACATGAACAATGACTTTGAAATGTTGTAGGTTAGTTTGAGATCTGGTATTCTGGAGTATGCATATCTGCTATGGGTCATCAAGTCTTACATACAGAATGTATTGCTGGGGAAGCTGTTTTAACAGCAGGGTCCATGACTAGGAGGTTCTGAGCCTGGCAACAGGGCTTCCAGGTATGGGAAGGAATAGGCTTGACTCCTGCCTTGCCTCTGGCCTGGAGCACCAGGGGAGGCTCAAGAGCCAAAGGTTGTCAGGCAGTGCCAGAGCAGCACCAGGGAGCACTGAGATGCACAGCTCCCTCTCCCATCACACTTTTGGAATTTACACCCTAAACAGATTGGGAGTGGGGAAGATTATTGTTTACATTTGACTGGTTAAGTGGTGTTGGACCCTGTTTGGAACCTGTGAATGATCTGAGAAAGGGAGCATAGCCAGGGTTTAAAAGGCTGTGGCAGGAACCTGTATGAACTCAGAAGTTTAGCTTCTACACTGAGTCTCTGTAATTTGTGCTTATCACATTTTTTTAAGCCATCAAAGCTATCTATGATTCCTTCCATATGCAGGAAATTTGTAATTATACTCTTTGTGAGAAAACACAGATGGGATCTCAACATTTTTTTATAGTGTTGGTACTCCTTTGTCTGACTAAACCAGGTTTCTCTTCTTTTTAATCTGTTTTAAATCTAGCTTTCAAGCAGTATATATGAGGGCAAGTTGTCTACATAGCATCCAGAAGCTACATAATTGCTTTTATGTTCAGCAAAAAACACTCAGAAAGTGACATTCTGAAGGAAAAGTTTCTCTGACAAATTCCTCTTACACCATCAAGAACTTGTAAAAGGAGCTGCTTTCAAGACGAGAAATGTTTCCACAAAATAAAATTAGGGGGTTTTAGGATTATACCCAGTTTTATTTTTCCTACTCCCTAGCCACAAATTATTACCAAATTTTCAAACTTCTGCACAAAGTGTTTTGTGCCTGTACAGGGAGCACTTTTGATGGGGGACAGAGGGTATTTTAGTTTTCATTATCCTGTGCTTTTATACAAATCTGGCCTCCCAGTTACCCTTTCTTCACAGATGTCTCCTCATTAGTATTTCTGCCCACATATACATTGTACACCATGCTATATATAGCTGCATTTGATAAGATTGCAAGAAAGATATTATTTTCTGATGTGGAGGTGCTTATCTCCCTTGCTAGTTGGCATTTTTAAAAGTTCTAACAAAACATTTGGCTTCCCTATAAGATCTCAGAGGGCTAGGACAAGATAAAACAGGAGACATTCCATTAGCCTGCTGAAATATTACTGAATTCTATAGGTGCACTAGCACGTTACCAGACATTAATTCTTTACATAAAAGGAAAATTAAGTAAAAGGTGTTCATGGGACCATTGTTATTAACCTGTGATGAATATGTAACTTCTAGTCATTCTGACTGGGTGCCTGAGTGCCACCTGGAGCCTCTGAGGGTTGTATTCTGAGAGAAAAAGTAAGTTTTGCATTGTACAAACAGATAAAGTTTAGTTAGGGAATGGTAATTTAATTATCATCCCAGAGTGAGCCTCCCAGGAAGCTCTGAAAATTGTAGTCCTAGTTAGCATCTCATTACCCAGCATCTTGCTTTTATCCATTTTGCTTTGCCATGGCCTTGATGGAAGCCCTGACAGGAGGCACTTTGAGAAGGCTGTTTAAAGCTTCCTGGGGATTGGTGTCCAGGCACTGAGTCACATCCTCAGCTGGTTTGCCATGGTTTGCCTCAGCACACACCAAACACACTGGTCTTGTCGATGCTGTAGCAAATCCAGATGCGATTTCTGCCTATCCTTTGAAATTCTTGGCTTCATTACATCTTTTTTGTATCTTCTAGGCACCCCTTGCCCTTTCTGAGTCATATCCTTCAGAAGCATCCTTCATTCTCATTTACTGACTCCATTAGCTTGTAGTCACAATTTTCTTTTCTAAACCTCTTCTATAAGCAGCTTGTGCTAAGGCAGCATCCAAGCTGCTTTCTTTGCTATCTGCCCAATTACATGGGCTCAGTCTTTTAGGATTTATGGCATTTTGTATGTTTGTAGTGGCAGATGCCAATGGAGCCCTTTTGTTTACTGCCATGAAAACAACCATGTTTTAAATTTCTCCTCTGGACTGGGTGCACATTTTCAACCCATTGCTTGTTTTGAGACATCCTGTGCTTGATAGCTCTGTTTGTAGCCTTTCTCAGTCCAAAGTCTACTTTTGCAAGCTGTTTCTTTTGTGGATTATATATGAATAGGACCCAGACACAAATCTTCCAGGTCAGCTACCAAAGTGTATCCCTGAGATATATATTTTTTTCCTCTCTCCAAATTAAATGGAAACATTTCTGGTTCATTTATCAGCTGTTGTAAATCAACATCATTGAAGTTAGCAGGGCTGTACTGATTTATGTTCACTGGGAATTGGGCACATGCACCAAGCCTAGTAGCTTCTCCATCAAATGCTCTTTTGTTGTAACTCATTGTAGCTGTGCCTTTCTTAAAGGTAGAATATTTGAACCTACTATTGCTCTAACAACAGAACATCATCTTTTTCCTCTGCTTTTTTTCCTAGGGTCATGGTTTAGTTCAGTATAAAGTATCACTGTCAAATAATCTCACACTTCAGTTTGACAGCTTTTTATGTCAACTTAGCAATTGTATAACTCATCTTACATGTTACAAGTTATGGAAAATAAGGTATCCAAGGCCAGAGTCTCCTAGATTCATTCTCCTTCCCATGTCTCTCTGGTGCAAATACCAGGGGATTTGGCTGCAGCAAGAAAAGATTCTTCTCCCTGTGTACATAAAGTTTGTACTGTGGCTGAGCCTGTCTGATCTCAGCATTGAGCAAATCACAAAGATTTAGGACTGCAGTCAGCAGTTCGTACTGCCTTCAAAATATGACAATATGACATGTCCTTCTGTCTCCTTACTCCAAGGACACTTTGGCCAAGTCCCATCTCTGTACTGGGACATAAGCATGGTTGTCTTCAGGATGAGCATATGGTCTGATAAAGTGAAAATTTGAATTCAAGACCAACAGCAGGAAAGGCTTGGATGGGAAAGGAGTGGTCTTTAATATAATTCTCTTCTTGGCAGTAGAGTTGGCCCATCTTTGCCTTCCACACACAGACAAAATCCTGCTGTTCTGACTCATGCCTGTGATAGTATTGCTTCATGACAGTGTAATTCCAATCTGATTCCTTTTTTACCTGCTTTTCTGACATTACTTGCAGAAAATGCTACTGTTCTCTTTCCCCATCTCACTTTGGCCTAATCTTTCTGTATTATCTCTTTCCACATGTACTGTCATTTTTCCTTGTGAGAAATAGCAACTAAAATAGCTCTCTACTTCTTCTTTTCTATTTTGTAGACACTCAGCTAGGCTGTTTCCTTGGGATATTTCTTTCTTAGGAGACAGAAAGCAGTCATTTATTGACTTGCTCCTCCAAGCTGTTCAAAGGTTTCTTTTCTTCACCTACTCCTTTCTCCAGTCTGAGTTTTAGCTGAGTTTATAGCAAGGCAATGTCTCTGACTCTCCAAGGATATCTGTTAAGTTTTTCATAAGAACATCACCTTCTATCCCTTGCCTGCTGGACTTTATTGTCATCTGACTGAATGAAAAGACACTGAGAGACAACTTCTGCTATTAATTTCCTTGGACTGACCCCTGTCCTTTTCAGACCACTCTAAACCACATTCATCTTCCCAGACCATGTTCCCACCCTGAGATATGTAACTACTACACACATAGACCAAAAGTACATTCCCTGAGCTAAAAAGTTTCAAAAAACCGTGCAAGACAAGTAAGAGAAATAACAGAGAAGAACAGAAAGAAGTGGACCAGAGCCAAAATTGCCACAGGCAGCAGCAAAGCCTGGAAAACCTCTCTGGTTTTGAAATCTTTTCTAGGTTTCAGAGCCAAGGGAGGCATGCAGGAGTGCTATGGTGGAGAGACAAAAAAAAGCATAGCTGTAGAGGGTTGTCACTTCTCACACATGTGGGGGGCAGAGGGCAAAACCCTGAAGGTATTCAGTAGACTAGTTAAAAGACAGGCACAGAGAGCTGACACTTTGTGCCAGCTGGATTTATGGGAATTTTTATGTTGTACTTCTGCACATGGCATCTTCCATAGCAGGAGGCTGATGGTCACTTTTCCCCATCACTTCTGCCATTTGTATGCTTTTTGCTTTGATCTAGAAGGCAGGTGAAAATGTCACTTCAGATTAAAGGTCTGGAATGACATTTTTCTACCTGCTGTATGTCCTTAGCTATCATGTTTACTTTGTTTGAACTGCTAAGATTGCACGGTGAGACACCACAGAGAGTGCTGCTGCTGCTGCCTGAGTTGTGGTACAGTAGTGCTTCTAACAGCCCAGGTCTGCTGCCAGAGCAGGCTAGTTAGCTCTGCTTAGAGATTTCTTTGGGCATCTGTTGCTGATTTTGCAGGGCTACAATGATCCTTCATTCCTGGGCCATGTGCAAACTAATGATCTGTGTTGCAGTTTGTCTTTTAATTAAGTTCCAGAGGGGCCTCTCAGTGAGATGCAGATTATGAACTAACCTACTGACAGAGAATTGAGGAGGTGCATGCTCACCTCCAGTGGCAGGCTACACTGAGCACTGTGCCCCTGAGTCTGAGAAATCAGGAAAGATTTTCAGTTTATTTATCCCTTGCACAGATGATCTTGCAAACAAGGTAAAGCTTGCCAACAATTACTCTACCCCATTGTTATCAAAAGTGCCAAAAGCCGAGCAGATGGAAGCAGGTGGAAGAATTACTTTGGGTTTTCTTGTGTGGCATCTTATGTGGACACTGCTGGCTGTCCATAGGGACAGGATACAAGGCTACACGGGCTGAGTTCTACCACTCTAAGCCTCCCCAAAACAACCTCCTTTTTCTTAGGGAATTAACCTGTCAAGCATTTGGAGGGAATTAAAAATGGCATCCAGCCATCTTACTCAGGAAGGATATGCTGGTTTTGTGTGTACAGGCAGGCTGTGACTGAGGAACCAGTGCAGAGCAGCAGGCAGGAGGTGGCTGGGCAGTGGCTGCCACATTGCAGCACACCTACCTGTTAGGGTTTCCCCAAGCAAAGCAAAACACCAGAATCAAATCAGTCCAGAAACTTACCAGAATTATACCAAGTCAGCCTGGATAGACGTCTTGCATTAAGCAATAAGCCAGGGCAGGCTTGGGAGAGTGTGTGCATTTGTGGTGGGGTAGCTCCTCTGAAGCTGCTCAAGCTCTTCACTGCCGCTTGGTTTTTTTTGGGATGAAAGAGGTGGCTTTGGGGACACAGACAGGCTGTTCTGACCCTGCTTGTGCCCACACAGCTTAGGCTGACAAACTGAATGAGCCCAGCTCCCTCCAGGCCCCCTGCTAGTCACCAGATATCTCTGACAGCCCTGGCTGCTAACAGATCCACATTCCCCTCTGGGACGTGCGTGTCCTTGTGCCACTGCAAGGCTGAGGTGAGTGGAGGCCAGGATGAGCTAAAAGGGCCCCAAAAGCAATTCAGCTATGGAATAGATGCCATTCAACTTGCAAGAATAGACAGATGATTTCCTGATCTGGCAGAGGAAGGATCCAAGAGCTATCCCTGTTGTCCTGTTCCTAGCACTGTGCTGAGGGCTGCAGAAACACGCAGAAAGCATTTTGTCTCTGAAAAACCACCACTCTTACCCAAAGACTTTACTGCTCCATTTTAGCTGATGGAGATTCCAGGATGGACTTCAGATTGCCTTAACCACCAGTGTGAGGTATGAGACAACACAATTTGGCTGTGTTTATCTATATACAGCCAAGTTGGTAGTGGCAGGTAGTGGCATTTCCAAAGAGGAGCTTACCCAGGCTGGGGCAAATGGGAGGAGATGTTCTCTGAAGGTACCCACTTCTCTCCATTGGTTGTTGAGGCACCCTCAGCATACACTGAGCCCCTCATTGAAGCTGGAAAAGATGAAACCCTAGCTCAGAACTAGTAGTTCCCACAAAGAAGGTGGAAAATATTTGTTCCTCAGTGTATTTTTAATTTCCTAGATTGCATACTTTCTTTGACAGGAGATGTCAATCAGAGCTTTGTAGAAAAAGCAGAGATTCTTGCTAAATGCTACTGTCGCTACCGTTTGGTCTCCCACCATCACCCCAGTGGACAGGACACTGGCTGCTCCGTGGCTCTGCTTCCCTGCAACACGCCACTTGTCATCAGATGGAGTTATTGCTCTGAAATTTTAGTTAAGAGAAACTGAACCAGAAGGCAGACCTGAGTAAGATAAAGAGGATGACAGAAAGGTGAGAAAGGAGGAAAAGTCAAAATAGGAAAAGAAGATGCAAGAAGTGATAAGAGGGGAGGACGCAGCACAACAGTACTTGTGGACGTTCCATACTCTGGAGAAAGTATCAGCCCCTGCATGTTGGGGAAAAGGATTCTCACTAGTGAAAGAAGGCCAGGAGAAAGGAAGGCCTTCAGAAAGGCAAGGCAGTGTTCTTCAAATGTGTGCCAGAACATGAATAGCCCTAGGCTGCTGGTTAAACCTGAAGTGAGCAATCCCAGGCCTCTGTTCCTTCAATGCTTCTTCATTAGCGAGGCACTACATTTAAGTCTCTCCTGACAGGTGGGAGAACCAGAAACTGGCAACAAAGTATACATGAAATCAGAAATGACAAAACTTTTCTTGTCACACAAGGTGAACTTGAACTCAGCTTTTGGGGATATTCAAAAATTTTTTTCATTTTTTAAAATGTTTGTGCAGTCCTAATGAAGAATGCACTGCTGTGGCTGATGCCACAGTTTTAAATTATGCTCATAAAACAGCACAAGCCTTTGTTGCATTTCTTGGGAAGAAATCATAATAGTAGTAGTTCTTACAGTTATCTCCTCACAGCATCTGGGACAGAGCAGGACCTTAACACATGCAAGCTGCTGCCTGCTGTAACTTTTGCTCTTTTTTCATCAGGAAAGGAAATGCTAATTTAGAAAGGGCAAAAGTCTTCTAGGCTTACACAGAACTAGGTTTTATCCATGCATCTTTGAACATCCATATGTTATAGAGAAGATTTAGTCCTGACAGCTGAATACTACTCAGATTCCTAGGGAAAGTAAATCTTTCCTTTAATCCTCTGCCAGATTACTACTACAAGTCTGTTTGTTTGTTTGTTTGTTTGGATGCTTTTTGTTTTAATTTATGAGGTAAGATAGAATTTAAATAGTAGAAATCAAAATTATATTGGTCTACCAAAACAATTTGGAAGATATTGCTACATTTTCTGAGACTCTGAGAAAATCTGATGTTCCTAACTAGTAGCGTTATGCCCAGGAGATGCCTTAAAACAGGTTTAAAACAGACAAAGTAATGTTTTTCTGCAAGTGTGTGGTACAACTCTGGAATTCGTTGCCATGTCACCAACCCTTGAGGAGATTAAAGGTGTAAAAGGGCTGGAAAAAAGAGAGTCAAATGCACAGAAGGTTGATACCCCAAGCATCTATTAAACTTAATGTTCCGAATGCTCTGCACCTGAGCACAGCAGATGAAGAGGAGATGAAGGTCTGTCCTCAAGGCTAAAGAATTCATGCTTGCCCTTTTTTTTGTCTTTTTTTTGTCCTTAATATTCACATTATTGTTTTCTGCCGGAGACAAGATCTGGGTTTCAATGGTCCTGTGGTCTGTGTTTAGACAGATATTGCTGTGTTTTTTTAATTTGCCTATGCCAGCAGAGCAATACTCCTGTGAGCTCAACTAATGTTACCTAAGGAGGTGATAGGGCTACACAAAAATACTTATAGAAGCAGATGTAACATGGGCAAACCCTTGAAGATTACACTATATTCAATGGAAAAAGCCTTTTTTCTTGATGCTGAATTGACAAGAACAATGAGTTAGTTCTTCATGCAGTTTCAGGTAACAACCATTATTGTGAGACTTACGAGAGTAGCTGCAAATTATAAGTGTAAACAAAACAGATCAGAGATAATGGCTCCAGCTGATTTTTTAACTCCTGGAAGCAAAGGAAGAGTTTTTGAATGAGAGGTACATGTGGTTCTTCACACTTAGAAAACATGCATTAAATTTTCAGAGAACTGAGATAAGATCAGTCAAAGTGTTTGGCTCTAATGTGACTTGCTTGAAGGCACACTTCATTGCAAAGTGGAAATTTGAAGTATTTTGATATCTTTTCGGAATGCTTTTATGCGCTGCTGTTCAAAACCAACATGGATCCTATAAGATAGTCAGGAATTGTTTTTTCCCACTCTTTAAGTTGAACAGGATGAGCTGAATTTTAGCTCTAGATGAATGAAAAGGGAACTTAGTTCATGTATATATCAGTTTTGTGGATAATTTAACCCACTCAAGGTTAAGCTCATCAACAGACACTCGGGAGTGCTTGCCCTTCCAGGCAATGGAGTTTAGTCACTGACACAAATGCCCAGGGGAGCTCTGGATTTACTGCTTGAGGACAGATGACCCACCACGGCCTTCACCTTACAGACTAATGAGGCAGGGACAAGATGATTATTTGTTTCTCAGGCTCTGTGGTTTGCCTGAGACAGGGCATTCCTAAGCAGATATTTCCACATCGGAATATTTTTCATCCCATTAGAATTAATGCTCCTGGATATGCCAGGAAAAACTGGAGAAAGCATGAGGTTTACAGAATGAAGATTTCATGTCCCTGAGCTTGAATGATGTAAGCTGTGGGTCATAGGCTAGGTCATAGGCTTTCTGCTGAGGTCCTGCCTAAGGGTGAATTTCAGCCATTGCTACACAGGTATCATTAATCTGTTGAAAATCTGCCAGAAATGTTTCTCGGTAGTTGCTGAGACTTGATTGTGAGGGCAAAGGGAGAAGGTACCCTTTCTGACCTTTTCCATTTCTTGTTTCTATCATTTTGTGAACAAATTGTTTATTTTTGCTCTAGCAATTCAAGTAAAAAGGTATCTCTCTTGACTTTTTTGTAATGTCCTGAGCAATTAAGATCATATATTTTCTCTCTTCTTTTTATAATTAAATTAGCTTGATAAGAAAACCACAGGCCAGTGGTACCAAATATGTAGCTTTTAATAGTAGGTCTTGCAAGGAAAATATTCTGGTTTTATTGAATTTAGAAACAACTACCTTTAAAATAAAAGAATGCCTTAAAACCTTGGTAGTTTGAAAGACAATGGCAAACAAATCAATAAGAAGGCATAGTTAGTATGTCATTTCAAAACACCTTTTCTCACACGAGGCAATGTAAAAGCAAATATTGATTTACCCTCATTGGATTTTGATGGCCACTAGGACCTATCCAGGAACTTTCAAAAGCTTGAAAGTCAAGAATAACACAAGTAGTAATTAGCTACTGAGTTAGAGAACACATAGCATCTATGAAACTATAAGATGAATAAAAAATAGAAGGAAGCCAAACAAGGGAGAAGATGCATAGTCTGCTGTCCTCACTTTGGTCTGAAACATTCTTGACAATCTGATGGAATTTCACATGAGCAATGCCTCCCAGAAAACTATCATAGTCGCGGAGCAGAGGCAGTGACCTGCCATTAGACACACCTTCTGCCTTGCTAGGGATGGCAGCTCTTGTGGCAGTGCAAAACCAAATCCTGACTGCTTCTTTCGCACCCATCGTACCTTTAAACAACCTGTCTCCCACGTTTGAGCACACGTGGAAATATTCCAACTGGTAAATACATAACAAAAGTAACACTTGCTTCTCAACGTGTTTCCCATCCCTTTGTGAATACATCAGACACCGGGGTCTGGCCCCAGGCAGACTCTTGACTCCACAAGGGCAAAAAGTGCCAGACTTGGCTTCTCGTTAGGAACATCACAGCAGTCACTTACTTTAGATGGAAGGTTTACTGCGTAAGACAGTGATAGGTGGCAGATGGCTGCACAGAAACTGTGAGACCTGTCTTAAACAGGATTTCCCAGCCAAATTTCAGGATACTTCATCACATTGTCTGCAGTCTCAGCTAAATTTCAGAGACTGTTTCTCTGGCTTCCCTAAACAGTCATGCAGCTCCTCTCAGTAATGAGAGGACCAAAAACAGCTTTCACTACAGACCTGAGCAAAATTAATTACAAGCTTCCAGCTTCAAGGCTAACACTATTGGCATGCATCTCTGAGTAAAGACATATATTTACCTACAAGTCATGAGTGTAGGCTAAATCATAATCAGAAAGACAAAAAGACAGTATGAAAACCCTGCACTAGAGTGTTCTTTGTTTTTGTCTTTGTATTTATGTCTTGGGTTTTTACATACCGGGCTGTCATCAGCACAGCATAGCTAGAACATTTTCTCAAAAGGTGAGGAAATCAAGCATTAGCATGACTTCAGCTGCTTGAGCTCTGAGGAAGACAGCTGATCACAAGATGGAGATGGACACACTGGAGATGTGGACTAGTAGTTAGAAATCAGTGCAGCTCCATTCAAACTATTGATATTTCACCAGTGATGATTCAGCCAAACATTTCGCCAAGTACTACTTATAAGAAGAAAGTTGGATCCATCCTAGGTATCAAAACCTGTTCTGTTTCCTGTGCATTTCCATGAGGTCTGCAGTTTGCCCCACAGACTGAACCCACCACCTCTTACCAAGTGGAGAATCACACCAAGCTTTTCTTGGTGGAGGCATTTCCTCATGGACTGCTAAAATCAGAACAGATACATATGGCTGGTTTGGTTTGGGGTTTTTGATAGTCATAACAGCTAAATGAAGGGAATGAATTGTCTTTTTGCTGCAAAATTAAAAGGCTGACCAGAATTACGAACATACACAAGCACAAAGAGGGACTTGGGTGAAGTACTGCCTTCCCTTGTCCAGTGGGCAAGGGAGAGCTAAAGAGCCATCCTACAGGCAAGGCTGGCTCTGGCATGTGCAATCCTATCTCAGTCTCACTGCAACACTTCCCCTTGCCCTTCTGCTGCAGCAGCAAAAGGAAACCACTACAGCAGTCTGTGTCATAGCAGGCAGGCAGCTTTGGGTACAGCTCTGCAAGGGCAGCAGCTGACATCCAGCACTACTCTTGCTCTGAGAGATCCATGGTAGATTAATATTTTCTACCACCAGAACCTTCTTGGGCTAACTCACATCTTCACAATGAAGTGACTTACTTTCAGCTCATGTTCTGTGTCAAAAGATCAGCAGATTATGGAAAGTACCCAGCCATGGGTTCCTCCCTTCTCTACAGCACATAACTCCTAGGGACCTTGCTGCTGCCCTTCTAGGACAGGTTGGCACAACTCACTTGTCCCTGCTTTTGTCATCCCCAGCCACCACCTACACCCATCATCTCCCACACTGACTCAGACACAGTTTACAACTGTTTCGCTGCTCTGAATTCCTCTCCCTGCCCCTGTGATTGCCATTGCACGGTTTGCCCTGCCAATTATTCCCTGCTCTCCATCACGCTCCTCTACACATCTATAAAGTACTACCACCACTTCCCACCTCTGACTCTTCCTTTTTCCCCTCCCATCTTTTGATCAGCCTAGAAGGAAGCAAACACGCCTCTGAAGAATGAACTGTTGGTCCTCAGAAAAACCTCACTGTTTTATTTCATGACGTTTAAGGTAACAAAATCATGCGTGCCCCACATGGAGCGGGGTTGCAATGAAAAGAGACAGTGACAGCTATAGGGGTGTTTTTACATTAGCTCAAAGTTCAACATCTTCAAGCAATGAGGCTCAGAGATAATGGGTTATCTCTCATGCCTGCTGGGCCCACAGGACCCTGCATACTAACAGACTCCTTTGGCTCATAAACTTGCCACAATATGACATGATAATTAGGAAGGGAGCAGACACATGTCAAACTGAATTAACCAAGTGACTGTTATTTGTCCAACATGGCAGAATACTTTAAAGGAAAACTTTCCTCATTCTTGGCAGTGATAGCTCAAGCACAGGAAGACATATAGATTGCTTTAGTCTTTGGTCACACTTTGCTGCTTCAGAGAAGTGGGGCGCGGAGCTGAGAAATGATTTTTCGAGTGTTTTAGTGGTCCTTCTGAAAGCATCAAGTGGTGGTGAAAAACTCATATTCCTTGGTAACCTGAGGTCCTCTGGACAAAATGACTGCCCTTTAGCTTCTGGGAAAAACTCTTCTGTGGCTGAGGGGTCAAACTGCATTTCCCACCACAAATTGTTCATGATGCTTCTTAACTGCAGAAGGTTTTGTTGAACCTTCCTTTTGGCCCTACCCGGAATTCTGGCTTGAACACTTTTTGACTCTCTGCTTACTCCCACACAGATTTGAACCTTGCTCTAAAGCTCACAGCAGTCATTTGTAGCCCCTTGCCAAATTAGTGTTAGAGACAATCATAACCAACAGTGGAAAAGTGGGAAGGGTCAAAACATGATGTTTCTGGCTCACAAGGCCCAGAACAGTTCTTAGCCAGGAGGGTGTCCAGGAAACAACACTTTGGTCTGTGTATGGTTCCTGGTTCTCCACATACCCATTAAGGGCTGGCATCAGCACAGAGGGATAGAGAAACTTTGATGTAGTTCTGGGAAGGAATTTTAAGTTTGTCGTTACCATCTACCCAGAAAAAAAAAACCACCTCTGTTTCCTCCTGCTCAACAGGCTATTTGTTTCCCTGTTTCCCCCTGATAACACTGCACCAAAACCACGTGAAAATTCAACAGTGCAGCATGCTTCATGAGAGGTACATTTTTGCAAACAAGTTTATTTGGAGATAAACCAAGAACTGTTGGAAAAATATCCTTCACCAGCTCCCTCTGTGCCTGGAGGCCAGCTCTCCCTCAAGGGCACCTGAACAGACATGGCTGTCTGTCTTCCATGGCCCCATCAGAGCAACAATCCTTGACAAAGAGAAAAGACCTCTCTCCAAAACATTGCCTAAATATATGTTTATGACATCTCTCTGTCCCCAGAGACCAGTAGGAACTCTTCAGTGTGCTGTCTCTCACCTCTGAACTTGAGACTTTACCCCTTTTGATGCTGGTTTTGGATTTGCAGTGACCCCTGTGTGTTAATAACAACTCCCAGCTCCTGGAGTCATTGCATCTGAAATTGTAGCAGAGGGGGCAACGTGGGGTGAGTGCATTGGGAAAGGCACAGCCCAGAGCCACGCATTTGACCATGCAGCATTGCTGCTCACCATCCATAAATGTGACGGCAGGTAAGAGCTGAGCCCTGTCAGCGAGGCTGGTCCTCCCCAGCTGCCAGCAGCACAAATCCACTGCATCCTCCTTTGTCTCCATAGAAACTTCCCTGCTGTCTGCAAGAGGCCAGCAAAGAGCTTTATTTCTCTGTAGCTATCCCTTAGCATAACAGATACAGAAAAAGAGTGAGGAGATCAGCAGAACTTTAAGGCAGCAGCAACAGCAGGGTCATGACAGTGCTGGTAAGGCAAAAGCAACTTTAGCCTGATATTTAAGCTGGGATGCTTCCCTGCATCTCTTGGCTGCAAGTTTCAAATCCACTTAAGGGACTTGAAGACTCAGCTCCCATGAATTTTCAATGGAAAGGGACCACCTAAGTCCTCTAGGCAGCTGAGGAGTTATAGCAACTGAAAAGCCGAGGCATGGGCTACAGGTCTTCTGAGGATAACATCCATCTTGAGATTTGTGGCATCTTGGGTGAAGCTGGAAATTGTAAGATACAGAGCCAAGCATCCTTCTAGACAGGAATGCAAAGGCTAAAAAGGTACAAAAAATGATGGGAAAAAACGGCTTTTTAAAACTCTTTTCTGAACTTACGTAAGCTCTGTCAAGCTTAGGGTGGGAGGACAGGTCGTTCTGCTTTTTAATCCAAGACAGTTCTCAAACATATAGCAGAACTAATTAGAATTTTTGCAAAGGCAAAGCTTTTCATTGGTAAATGGTTTTTTTTATTTAAGCACCCTGAAAAGCAAATATGACATTAGAGTGTCTATTTCTTATGAAGTGTTGGACGACATTCTTAGTGCACTGTCAGAATTGTTACTGAAATTATCATCAAGGATTTTTATTTCTTGGTTCTTTCATAATTCTTCCTAGACTGTTTTTTAATTTTTGGTAAATGCTGCACAAATAATCTCTACAATATGTTCTAAAAAATTGCAGTGCACTCTAAACCTAAAAACAAATCCAAAACTCTTTAAAATGGAAACAATTTGCATGTCTCCACATAACATCTATTTCTCAATTATTAATTTCTGTCACCAGTGTTCCCCAAGAAAAGTTTTCTGTATGCTTGGGAACAGTTTTTCATAATAATGTGAAATAAATTGTAGTGTCATTATAGCAAAACCTGAGTGCCATTTGTTCAGTGCAGTCATTCTTATATTCCTAATGCACCCACTTCTGTGACATCTGGGCTGTGGGAGAGACTGGGCTGAACAGAAAGGTCTGGGCTCAGCTTTTCTCTGTGGTCTGTGCCTGACATCATCTGCCTAAAGACTTACAACTTCTAAAAGACTTACAACCTGTGCCAGGGAGAGAAACATGAAAAGCGAGCTAACGAAGGAAGAAATATCTGTACCCAAAATGTGATGAGAGAGTTAGAGCAAAAAATATTTCATAGGGATATTAATATTTCCACTTACACTGTTCTCTGTGTGGCAGACAGATAACAGGGAGAGAAACACTTTACAAGAGACAGAAAGGTAAGACAGATTGGCCAGAATGGAAATAGTTTTAAAAATTTACTACTCCAAGGTTTCAGCGGGTAACAAGGATTTACCATCCCTGTCAACCTCAGCTTCCTTCTGAGACCTGAGCATACAACATTGCTCATCTCTAGGCAAACTGCTTCAGACAAAGAGGTAGGGGTTTTGTATAGTTATTGTTCTCAGAGGTAATTAAAAACTTCCATCAGATCTCACGGAGGAGCAAAGAGGTATTGAAAGCAAATGGAGGAAAAATAATATTAAAAGAACCTCTTGTCTCACCTTCAATTAGCCATGCTGTCTCCAGCACATTAACTGCATGGCTCATTACTGATGAATAACTACCTTTAGTGATGGACTCAAACTGGAGACACTGGGGGATCACTCATTTGGGGAGTGTTTAGTACTAAACCATTTGCCAGAACCTTTCCCTGTGGGTAAAAAGGGGGAAAGAGGGAAGTGGACTCTCCCCAGACTGGGTATCAGCTGCACACAACCTGAGTGCACTCATCCCAGTCTCACAAACCTTTTCCTCATGAAAAAAAAACCACTGTAAAAAACTATAACTGACTTTGTTTTGCTTTGTTTAAGAAAGAAAAATAGCAAGAACTGATCCTTCAAATTAAAAGGAAGATAAAAAAGTTCATAACCTTCTCACTCATTCCACCTAAAATCCTGGGAAGGGGAGGGAGAGTTTAACAGGGTGTACGTGCCAGCATCAGTTCACTTTCACACCACATAAATTTACTCCACTTCTAAGCCTCTGAATCTGGGAGGCTGAATTCTGGTGTCAGTAACAGAAGAGCGAATCTGTTGAAGAAACATTGAGCTTTGCTCCTCATTAACCTCACATATGTCTAGATATGTTCCATAAGTTCCATGAGCTGTAGCTCAAGCCTGAGCCTCCCCCGCATTGTCCCAGGTCCCAGACAGTGTGATCTCTGCCAGCCACCAGGAGTGACTCCAGCCTGAGCTCTGCACACTCAGAGCAGGGAGGTAGGCAGGGCCCTGCAGAACTGCTCCTGGAGACGGGAGTTTTATTGAAAACATCATCCAAGATGCAGAAGGTTTAAAACATTTAAAACATTGTGAAAGTGACTAAGTCTTCCAGTGATAAATCCTGAGAGTCCTTGCAGAATCACGCACGTCCTTGACATGCAAAAGAAAGAAATGGAAGTCGGGTCCACTAATTTCTTGACCATCTCCCCAGCACAGAGGAATGAAAAAAGCAAGAGGATGCAAAAAGAGACATCAGTAGCACCATATACAGTTTCTTTATCAGAACATTCTTCTCTTCATGAGAAGCACATTATTCCCCTTATATATTCCCTTTATGTATTCCCTTTATATAAGGCAATTTGAAACAGATCCATAGCTATCACCGTAGATCACCTAAAGTCTCCTGACTTCATTAGAGCCCTGAAGAATGCTGAGAAAGATGAGAACCAAATTATTATTTTATTTAGCCAGTTTTTACTCAACAGGGTGATGAGGACTTTTTAGTCTGGTTCTGTGACTCTCTGCCTCCTGTAACACAAATCTCTCTTCCTTCAGGAAATTCCAAGCCCAGGTTTGTTCTGCAGAGAGGAGATAAAAAGTCATCTGTTAGAGTGCCAGGTAAGTGCTATCCTTTCACACTCTACAGAAGAGAAAGAGCTGGTAACAAGCACTGTAGGGTGTCCGAGAGGCAATGAAGAGGGCATTAGCACACAGGATCATGGCAGCAATTGCTGCCTGAGAACTGCATGATACTCATCTTTATGGCTCCCTGAAGCCCTGGAGTGTCGTGGCAGAGGAACAGCAGGGTCAGAAGAATCCCTCAAAGCTCAGCCCTCAGCCCCATGAGCTCAGGAAAATGGGAGCAGCAGGACTAAAGCACACGTGGGCTGTCCATCTCCAGCTAGCATCAGGCAGTGATGTGCATGCACTGCTGTAGTGCAGCATTTTTGGTGCCTTTCCTGGCCATACATTTTAGCTCTTTTTATACACAGCTGTCTCTGGAACTTTTACAGTTCCAGAAACAATAAGATTTCTTTAACATGTTTGCCCTGCCACTGTCTGGCACTTTTAATTCTGCCAGGAGCTAAGCCTTGACACCTCTACTGAATTTTAAGAGGAAAATCTTTCGTCTTGTTTCACCTGAGGGGAAAGGCTGTGACAGAAAGACTGCAAGAAGGGAATGGGATCACTGTGAAAGAGACTGGGAAAGGGATTGACTAATTTAAGGATTGAAGTGGGCTTTCTCTTCTTCTTACCAGCAGTGGAGGACTTTTCTGCATCCTTACCATCCCAATGCTTCTTTCACTCAACACTCTAGGTACCAGCACATCCAGAGACCAATGTCCCATCTCCTAAAGCTGTTCTGATTTTCCTGATTCTCTGTCCCTTGCTCTGCCCTGATTCACAGATTCCCAGAACCTGCCCCTCTAAGTGCAGGATCTGAGAAGTGGAAGCAGCAGCAGATGCCAGCATTAGTCCATGCCATATTACCATTCACTTCAGCAGACCTGACACAAACTTCTTATTGTATAAAGAAGTCAAAATCACCAACAGCAGCTGCAAGTAATGCACCACACTCCTACTATCTGTACTGCACCCTGGAAGCTCTTGGAGGAGTATATTAAAGGAGTCCTGTTAGTCTGCCTGCTTTCATTGTCAATATTCATATTCTTTCATTGTCTATATTCGTATTACAGGGAGACACTGGAACAAAGCCAGGGCAGGAATCAGGCTGGGTAAGAGAGTCTTTGGGGGAGAATTACTTTCTCAGCCTCTCCTCTCCAGCTCTGGTCTAAGCAGCTCTCTGTCTTGATGTTTTCTTTCCAACAGGCTGCTCAGAACTGGCAGCCCATTGCAGTCAGAGATGTCATGTTGTTCCCTTGCTTTCCTGGGAGGAAGTTTCAGTGCAGAAGCCTTGATCCAGCAGATAACATTTTGGCTGTCAGCAAGGTGTTAGAGACCATCGCTGGAATTTATGGAGCAAGAATAGCACACTCTTTAGCAGCCACAGGATGAATAGGAATGAAGCTTGGTATGCTGCTTCCCCACTTCCTGAATAACAGAATTATACAACTGAAAACACTAAGTTTTATCATGCAGATCCAGATCACCCCTCACTTCCCTGACAGGGAAATATCCTATCCCTCAGATATGGCTCACACCATCCTGCTTCAGCAGCTCCCATGATCCTGCATCTCTCTGCAAGACCCCAGGACCACAGTTCACTCCTGCCAAGCTGTTGTCTAGGTCATGTCGAGGCTCCTCAGCCAGAATCCTGTGCCAGACTCACCATTGTCCCTCAGCTCCTCAGCAGCACCACTGCCACTCACTGTGATGCTCTGGGACAGCTGCTCAGCAGTCTGCAGCCCTTCCACCATAGGAAGCAATCTTTACTTCCCCAAAAAGTCCCTTTTCCCACCACCAGGGCTATTTTATCATCTACAAATTATTACATCATCAAATTATTAAGTCTACTTTATCTGAGATCACCAGGACTATAACATGCCTAAAAATGCAAGAAACATAATTTCTGGTTTCCTATATATATATATATATGAGAACATAGAATTCTCAGCAGTAGTCCAGGTCAGAGTTCCCCAAGCCTTGGGGCTCAGCTGCTGAACCCCAACCCCACAGGAAACTGGGCTTGCAAAAAAGAGAGACACATTATTCCTGATGTCACAATCACAAATGTCCTAGTGCTGACACTTAAAACACCCTCCATCTGTTTTGCTCAAAGAACAGAGCTGTGGGTCAGGCTGTTTATTAGGTACTAAAATTTTAATGGAAACAGTTTTTGAAGAGCAAACTTTCTCAGCATATTGTAAATGTGCTTAGATACCCAAAAAACTGCTGCATGCTCAGATTCAGAACCCATCTCAGGTTTTGTTTGATTATTTATTTATGGTATTGTTCTTTTTAAGACAACATTTTATCTTGTGTGTTAGCTTCAGGTGGCTGGGAGGATAGAGACCTACCTACAAGCACATTCACCAGCCTCTGAAACAGCAAAGGATCCCATGTCTCTCCAAAGGGACAGTGTGTTAAAACCTACATGCAAAAGTCACAATAGCACAAATACTTCAGGTTGCTTAACATTTTTGGCTTTTCTTTCATCTCTTGGCAGATGCCTGTTTCTCGCTTAAACTGTAAATGTCTGGACATCAGAATCTCCTTGGCGCATCCCAGCATCAGGCTGATAGGGACCAAAACAGGGCTAAGCACAGGTGGCTCCAGCTGGTAAAGTCACAGAATGACTGAAACCACAGGAGGGTGGAGGGAAGCAGTGGGCTTGGCAGGGTCAGTTTATAAGCCCCTTCCTTCTATTTCTGTTTATTTTATTTTTACACTTTTCTCTGTTTACAGAGCAACAGACTGTATTCTTTATTTCAATGTGGGGTTATTTGGGGTTTTCCATTTGGTTTTTAAATCCTGTCTTTTTTAATTTAAAGCTTTTTGCTCTGCTTTGTGGAACTTGTAAAACGAACATCTCCATCTCAAGGCTCTGATCAAGTCACGGCCATAGGAAGCTTTGGTCATGCTGCCATCACTTTCTAGCAAGCTGCACCCATTTCATGTTCTGGGGCTGTGCTCTCTGTCTCTGCTGAAGAAGCGGTGTTTATTAGCTCAAGTGCAGCTCCAGCTGCCACAGCTGGACTGCCCAGTGGCAGTGACAGGTCCCATCTGAGAGGCAGGTGCTGCTGCAGGCTCTCCCAGGGTGCCTCATCTCCAGGGACTGACAGGATCCATCCCTCCCCAGGGACTGCACAGTGAGCACAGGCATCTGACCTCAGCGCTTAAATGCCATCAAGGGGTAAATGGGTAAATGCTCCATTTAAACATTCATGCCCCAGGTAAAGCTTCAGCTTTCAGCTGAAGGCTTCTGCTAAGCACCAATTCCCCTTGGAAAAGCTGTCCCTGCATCACCATAACTAAGTTCTCAGTCAGGACCCAAAATCTTACGATAAAACAAACTCCATGGTCTTTAAATTACTTTCTCAAGGTTTTATGTGTTTTTTTGAAGTCACAATCATTTGCCACAGACACAGAAGGTAGCAACAGATCTTCTTTATTTCAAATAAAATGGGAGATCATTCAAAATCATGAGTGCAAGCAGTAAAGTTTGAAAATACAGCAATTCAATACAGCAAGCATCAAAAGAACCGGCATCATTCAACACTAAAAATGCTAAAACACATACCCAATAGGAGTAAATTTCACCTCAGTGTCTTTAAGACCTGGTTTCCATATTATTTCCCATTTTCAGGGACAATCTCAGAGCTAAGAGTCCTAAGCAGAAAGTTCCTTATGCTCTTTTTTCTTATAATATTCCTAATGTTTCTGGGTCTTAAACACTGTAAACTATTATATATAAAACCTATGCCTTGTTCATTATTTGTTTGGATTTTTTTTTTTTTTTAACACACAGCCCAATTTCTGTTTCCTGACAGCTCCTACTCCCATTAAGTTTAAGGGGATTTTTTCCTGGGTGATCTGAAGGTAGGAATTCTGTTCTCAGGCAACCATGTGAGTGTTATTCCCAGTTTAATAGTGGGAATGAGCTTTTCCTTCTTCTCCAAGACCAGCTTCCACGTCTGTGTGAAGCATAAAATCCTGAGTGGCAGAAGACTCCCTTCAGAGTCCTACTGAGCAAATTCACTCTTTTCCTGAGATGAATCCTTTTTCTACCTTAGCAGGCAGAATAAGCAGATGTCTCTGTGAAGTTCCATGCCAGTTTGAGGAAAACCTTTGCACCACTGAGGGTCACTTGAGGCTTGTGTTGGCCTGAGTTCTCTCTCCTGTTCCTGCCCAGGGAAGCATCTTCTGCCTAAAAGAGCTTCCTTGGGCTCGCTTTGAGCAACAAGCAACAGAGATGAACATCAGCTCAAGCATGACCAGTTTTGGCAGCTAATGTTAACTTGCAATGACACCTGCAGAGATAAGGGAATTCAGAGTTGGATATTAGGACCTATTCAAAGACATTTAATTAGTCCAACAATGGTTGGGCTTTGCAAAGTGTTTCTTTTTGCTTTGTGCCTGTTAGAAACCCTCAATCATTCATAGCATTATAATTTATGGTTACGATTTTGTGTCCTGGTGAATAATTAAAGCTGCATGAGCTGTGAAACTTTTATTACTAGGTTAACTCTTCGGGTTTTTTTCCATGGCAGCTCTTTGAAATGCAAGCCACTGTTGCTGTTAGTGGTGACTCACCATCCTAGCCAGTGTTTTTTGATGTTAAAAAATAAAGAAAAATCAATTATTAAATGGAACACTTTTCTCTTCAAAACCCATTCCTTTTAACTCTTTCCTATGCAAAGCAAGCACAAAGCTATTTATAGACAAGAATTACATTCCCTGAATCTGCTGATATAGTTAATCACCTAGGCTTAACAAATCTGAGAACAGGAACACCCACACTGAGACTCAGTTAAAATTTGCACTAGGAAGCCCCTTCAGCTGATGAAATTTTTTTCAAGCCAGTGAAAATGCCTGACCCTTCTAAGACTGAAACAAAAAAAAAGCCATAGATGTGATGCTTGTAAGTTTTCATACTCACTTCAACATATCTCTTTCTGCAGTGTTGGCAGCCACAGAAACAAGAGGATTTGATGAATTCTCTTGTTTCTCATGCTAAAGCATGAGAAGACATTTAGTATTCCTACACTAGTGTGACTAGAGAGCATTTTCCAGGGTGTGCCACTTGTATAGTGTGCTAAATACCTGGTGTAGCATGGCATGCATGCCAATAGTGAAACTTCACACAGACAGGAAAAGAGTGACAGATCATTTTTTAAAATCGTCTAAACTAAAAATCCTATGAGCAGCTTTCTTTCTTTCTCTCATCCCTCTTCAGCTTAGTGTATTTGTCATTAAAGCTTTAATTGCATCTTTTCAGCATGTGATCCTCTTCTCTACCCTCTGCTTTAGGGTTCTTTCTTGGATTAAGCAGAATTTCTGATGCACATGATTGCTGTGAGACACATACAGGGCTGAACTGCACCATGCAAGAAGCAACTAAAATCCATAACAGAAGATTGGATAGCTGTAAGGACTAGAAAATGGTAATTTCTTCTCTGGAGTAGTTATTTGAGTCAGACTCAGGGAAAGCTGACAGTAGAAAAATGATAGGCTGATACCAGAATTGATGGTGGCTCCACTTGTTTCAGTGGATCTGGGCCAGCTTACACGCCCCAGAAGTCTGGCTCCCTTGGCTTCAGTGGCGTCACACCAGGTGCCAGACTGAGGCACACACCAACACTTAGCACCCCTCTTCCTGGGAGGGAGCAGGATGTCTGAGGATGTCCAGTGGGCATCCCTGCCAGTGCTTTCCTCTGCCAATGTCAGCCAAACTAGAGCACAGCATTGCACACGTCCCACACCATAAGAATTCACAGAGGGACATCATGACCAGGGGCCAGCTGTCACGCGCTTACATCTTGAAATTTCTGAAGTTTCTGAGTCCATTTGAGCCCAAATAGAGTTCAGGTTTTCCCCCGGCCTGGCCCAAGATGAGGAATCAATGAGACACTGAGGTCTTTGTGCCACCAAACCTCTCATTGGGCTTTCTATATGGGATCTGTCTGCCCAGAGGCTCCAAAGGACCAAAATTTCCACTTCAGGAATGCTGGTGGGATTTGATTTTTATAAGGAAGCAGCCAAGCATGTAAACCAGTGATGAGCTTTATGTGCAGTACGAGAGGAAAAAAAACTAACTCCTTTTTTATCATGCTAATCCTTATCCATTTTATATCTTTGCTCAAGGACTGCTTCTAGTATATTACAAATTAATCCTTCTCTGGGGAAGGGCTGAGCAGAGCCCACCCTGAGCACGCAAAAGACATAAGCTCCTCAAGTGCTCAAACCTGTAGAGGGAAAACAAACAGGACCACAAGAGCTGAGGAGCCCGTGTGTATTTTTGGACTGCACTGAAGCAAAGCGAAGACTCTCTGGATAGAGATTAAGATCTCTCACTTGTTGTTCCAGCTGTCTCAAAGTGGAGATGACAAAGTCTCTCATAAACAGATTGAAAGGTCATTTGATTTCACGGTTGCTTTATTTGAGTACCTCTGTGTCCTCCACTGAAATGTTATTGTGTGCCTTCCTCAGAAACACTCCTCGGTGGATTCCCATTACGACACATTAGGGTACACAGAGCATTAGGGATCATGGGGCAGCAGCTGTTCTCAATTATAGTGGCATAAATTTAATAATTCCACTGACTTCAGCAGAGGCATTAATGGTTTACATGAACAAAAATGAAAATAGGATTTGGTCTTTGCACTCTAGATCATACATGGAGGTGTCTATCTTCTGAAAATGAAGAGTGCTAGAAATAATGAAAATATTTTTACCACAGTAAGAAGGAATGCCATTTCTAAGACACCAGCATTATATTCTCTTCCTTTCAGTACACTCAGTGCTGATGGATGCTAAAGGTTAACTGAGAATTTATCAGCAGAATGTTTCCCCAACACTCAAAAATTCTGAATTTAAACTTTTGAAAAAGATAGAATGATTGTGTCATTCTGATTGGAATCTCTATTTATTTATTTATTTATTTATTTATTCATTCACTATTAATATAAGGGTAAAAAACTTCAAAGCTCTAAGATATTTTTGTTTTCTCCAGCCTGAAGTGTTACTTGACCTAGAATTCACTTCAGCATTTTGGTTTGTTTCTCATCAAGTTCTAACACCAACAGTCAGAAATATTAACATTTTCTATGAAAGAAACAGGGGCTTTTTTCCTTCACTTTATAGATAACATGTTTATCTAAATATTGTTAACCTGATGATTTTTCTTAGAAGTCAGACACGTTTCTATTACTGATTAAAAATATAATTAGACAGATCAGTATTTTCACAAATTGCCCTTTTTAACACAATATTTTCCTCTTGTATTTTTTACATATTGATGGAGTGCGTGGGGAAAAGAAGCAAGAGGAGATGGTGTATTTATCTGAGTGAGAGGAAGCACAGTAGGAGAGAAGAAACCAGCAAAGTCTGTAAGTCTAACAGACTAGAAGAACCTGCCAGCAAAAATATGAAGAAGGACGAAGAAAGAACTCAAAGACCCTGGCTCACATTTCATGACTTCCCACTGCAAAGTCTCCTTTTCCTCACTCACCAGAAGTAACACTTTAGCGAAGTTCTGCTCCTAATTGAAGCCCAGGAGATGCATGAGTAGCCATCAGTGGTACGAGCAGCTGTGTATCTCTTGGAGACAATGAAGATCTTGAGATCCTTGTTGGAAGAGACACCACCAAGGCATCCCCAGACACAGCAGGAGGGCTGAAAGCATGGGGTAAAGGATGAGAGAGCAGTGGGCCAGTGCTGGTATTGACCTTACTGTGTGATGTAGGGCAGCTGCAATGATCACTGAGGACGACACAAACCATGGATTTCTGCTCTGCCTGCAGAGTATCATCTGGAGAGCTTCAGTGCTGCAAGCACCCAAGGATGGTTTCGAGGACTGTATCTGGAGGGCTCAAATGCACTCCGGGGGAAAAGGGCAGAAATGCTGCTCAACCTCCAAAGAGTCTTGTTCAGTCTCTAAAGAGCCTGAGGAACAAGACCTACGAGCTGACATTCAATTTAAAACCAATTTAGAATAAAAATTAGATGCATTATGCAATGTGTGTGAATGGAAAAGATTTGAAGGTAGATGTCAGGCTGAAGACTTTCATTTGGGCACAAATAACATCAAGAATGGGAGGAAATCATGTCCAAAAAAATTACAGCTTTGCAGTCACTAAACTATTCTAAATGCTGATCACTGTGCTTTTTTTGAGGAGTAAATTTTAAGGTATTTTATGATTTTGCCTCCTCTAAACTTGACTGAGAAGTATTGTTGTCTCTGATTTTAGTTACAATTGTGACTTCTGTAAGTCCTGGAAAAAACAGAACCATTCTCTGCACTTTGCAGTTCAAATAAATACAGGGGAAAACAAATTGTATTTTGCTTGATGATGTTGAGCATCTCCTTCCTTTTCATTCAAACACAGAATGAAGAAAATACCATGACAAATCTTTTCTGAGTTAGTGGGAATTTTGTTTTGTGCAAGCTAGGGAAGATATTTGGATCATTGCTTATTATAACTTGTTCCATATATTTATCCGTCTATTTAAATGCCCCTCATCACCTCAGCATTTAAGATTTGAGGATCTGTTCTGAGTCCTTGTGGCAGATCAGCCACAACAGAGAGTATAACTGTGCTAAAGGTTTGCTTGCAGGTGGTTATTTATTACCTTTGCTGCTTGGGATCTTGTAGTGCCCAAATCCAAGGATAATCTGTTATGTTTGTTCTAAATTAAAAAAACTGGTGTATGCAGGGACTGTGCAGACAGATAATTATAGAAAGAGCACCATCTATTGTCAGGTAAAAAACACCATGAGTGCTGTTTATAGGCATAGAGCTCCAACAATGTGGAAACAGCTGTGGGATTTGTACCTATTCTATAAGCTAAGCAAAAAGTACTTTGAATGCTTTTGGCCCCAAGACGAAATGGTCTGGGTGATATGAATCCTCCTATGTCATAAAGTATGAGACACTGTAATTTACATCAGGCTAGGAGGTTTTATGCCTGTTTCTTTATAGGGTCCTGGTAGAAGTGGGTCATGAATGGAAACTGTGTCACAGCCTGATGAATGGGGACAGTTGTGGTGTTTAGTGGGATATTTAGATGACATGAAAGCAAAAACAAGTCCTGAGAAGGCCTGGCTGGCTGCAGGCAGCACTCAGCTCTAGGCCACGGTGCAGTTTGTGCCCACACAAAGAAGTTGTACAGTGTTTTGGCTGAGGTGTGGGTTCTGCAGCCCCCACCCAGGATGGGCAGGGCACTGCCAGGCAGCCCTGGCCAGAGCTACCCGTGCTCCCTCACCTGGTGCAGACTAGCTCAGACCTCCTACTCTTACTCTGCCTGCCAGCAGACACTGATAAAGGCCCCAGACTGGTCTGAGCTTTTGAGATTTGTATCTGGAGGCAGTAAGAAGAGAAGGAGACAATTCCTCAGTGGCTGTTTGGAAAGACTGCTTCATTCCAGGCAATTCAAGTCACCATTCCAAGTACTTCATAAATCATTTATTTGTCTCTCTGCATTTTCAGTAGACAACCTAATTATTGGTTTAATGTCTTAATAGAAGTGAAGGACAGTGACTCTCCTGACCATCTTGTGTGCCCTTTTCTGCTGTAAACAGAATGGAGAGATGGTGCCAAATGAAGACAAAAGTAATTAATGATATCTTCTTTGTCCTTCTTTCATAAGTTTACCCATGCCAGTGAACCTGCCTTTGGATTTTCCACACAGAGAGACAAAAGATACGAATATAAGTTTTCAGGGACATCTCGAACCATCAGAAAAGCCATTTCATCAACTGCTAATGTCAGCTAATGGCTTGGTAACTCAGCATGTGCAGTGGTTCCCTCAGAAGCACACTTATCAACAAGCAGAAAATAGACCATCAGAGAGGTTTTAGGAGGGCAGTATCTTTGTCCTCCAAACAAATGCATTTATAAAAGAACATGCCTCTACCAGGAGGCTTGTGTATGAGGACTGGAGTGAGGAATAAAGCAAAATACAGAAATTAATCCAAGCCACGAGAAGGAAGTCTGATGGTTGTAGCAGAGGTGAGGGAAAACAGGTTCTGTGTGAGCCAAGCAGCCACCAAATTTTCTGCAGGTAGACAAGCACCAGATGGGTATGAGCAGGGAACAGATGAGGGATGTGGCAATGAGATAATGCAGGCAGCTGTCAGCAGAACTCACCAGGTTGCTTGTGTGGTTCTCTGATGAGTGAAAGTCTCTCTGGCCCCTGCAGTGGCTGATTGTGAAGGGCACTGTGCTTGGTAACTGATGCAGAGAAAAGGGGAAAAGCATGTTAAAGCAGGCACAGGGGAGCTGACCATTTTGTCTTGATTCTGAAAACTACAATTCCCTGGGATCTGAGCTAGGAGTGACAACTTCACAAAAAACAGTGTCAGGCACTTTTCTTGGCTGCCTGGCTAGTTTTGTCTGGCCATGCTGCAGGTTCTTGATGACCTCTCCTCTCACTGCTGCCAGAGTCTCCCTGCCAGCAAACAATGGGGTCTGACAGGCACAGCACATGAAGGACAGCACAGTCTCTGGGGATGAGCACTTCCCAGCCCTGGGGATGGACAGAGACCTGTCAGAAAACACTGCAAAGCCCCTTCAGCTTGGTCCAGGCTGGGGAAGTGGGGGGGGTGATGTACTTTTGTCCTAGGATGATGTTTGTATCCCCAGTTGTGTGTTTTGTTTATGCTGGATATGTTCTGTGCCTTCAAGACTGGCTCTGAAGAGTGAATGTTTTGGTTTGTTTTGTTTTGTTTTGTTTTGTTTTGTTTTGTTATCGGCCTGCTCACTCTCCCAACAGTCGGCAGGACACACAGACAGAGCAGTACATGGTGCTGCTTTTGTTCTTTGTGCTTGCTTTTCCTTTGCTCCTGCTTTTGCTCCTGCTTGTTAGTTAGCTTAGCTAAGCAGTCCAAATTTTCCCTGAACTGTTTTTTCTTTCCCTTTCTTGGAACCACTCAAGCCTGCTCTGGACTGGGACCTGGGAACACCGAGAGTTTGCACCCCGTGGCCCGCAGCAGCTGCCCCAGCACTGGAGGCACTGATAACAGAGGGACCACCCCCAAGAGAGACTTTTTGAATTTGTCATCTTTTTCATAGCAGTGAAAGAGTAGTGTCATCTGGTATTGTTCATTTTGTATGCTGGGGGTGCTGTGCCTGTTAAAGAAACAGGTTCTTTCCACTTCTCTCTGAGGAATCCTTCCCAAACCGGTTGTGGGGAGAGGCCATGTAGATTTTCTTTCTGGAGGGGCCCCCTTTTGGTGGTTTTCTCCCAAATTTGCCCTAAACCAGGAAAACTTTGTATGTAATCCCCCAAGATTACAGGTGCACAGCAGCCTGTGAGTGTCCCATTCCCATGAGAATGGCCTGAATTAAAATACAAATCAGGGTCCCACTGGCCTTTTCCCTTCCAGCCCAGATCACCCCCTCAGCCGTCTCTTCCCTGTGAGGAGCACTTTGGATGCAACAGATGCAAGGGAGGGCAAAAGTGTTTCCTTCAGCAAATTTTGTGCAAATCCCAGGCTATAAGTCAAAAAAAAATTTTTTACACTTCAAGTCTCCCATCTGCAAATGCAATTTAAATGAATGAATGAAGGAGCAAATATCTTAATGAAGCACACAAAAGCCTTTTTTTTTCCTTTCCTAGTCTTTCACATTCAGCATTATTAATTGATTCAAAGGACAAAACACTCTGTGGTCAAACATCAGAGAAGCTTGATGATTACTATATTTTCCACAAGGGATTTTAATAAATTTATTATTATTATTATTATTCCCAATTTATTGTATTTTTAACCCATGAAAGGAATAATGGTGTTTCACATGTACACCTTCCCCGAAAGAAGTAAAGGACCAGAAGTCCTTTTGAGTAGAAATCTACGTCTTTTCTCTTATTGGTGCCAAATCACAGTGCCTTGTGTCTTTCTCTTCCGAGCCCATGCCTCAGAAGATTTATGCAGCTTCAGTAGAGAGCTTCACTCACAGACCTCTCTTTTCCCCTCAGTGGTACTGGATTTGAAGGAAACAAATAGATGGGTACAAATCAAGGCACGTCAAACCTTGAAAATACATGTGCTCTGACATGAGTATCTAAACCAGGTCAAGTACAAGAACCAAGCAAACTGCCATTGTTAGCAGTGAAAAGTGATTTTTTTTTTTTTTTAACCATTATATCAGTGTAAATAATCCAAGGAAGGGTACTGCAGTGGAAAATTTTTGTATTATTTTTTTCCAAGCAGTTTGCGTGGTGTCAGATCTTATATTTCCCTTGAAACACACTGAATCTGAGAAAGTGTGGGATTAAACTGCTTCATCTCCTCTGTAATCTAGTGTGACTTCTCTCTCTTCCACTCTCACCTTACTTCCTCCTTGATTACATGACAGTCTTACACAGACTTTTTCATCACTAGGTACTAAAGTGCTCGACAGTGATGAGGGGTGTTGTAGTCTGCATTTCCTGGTGAGTGAACTAAGACGGGGAAAATTGCTGAAACCACCCAGCAGCAGAGCTGGGAGCTGTATCCAGCCTTCCAGTCCCTTCTTGGAGCCTGTCACCTACATCAGCTAATTTAATATGTTGTAAAGAAATACAGTGGAAATACTCAGGCTTTCATTTCCTACCTATTGAATGTTTCACTTGCAATTGCATTATATAAACCTGATAAAGGAAACAGCAAAATAATAATACTAATAATACCAAAATCTACAGAGGAAAAAAGGGGGAAAAGTAAGAACAAGGTGAAACCCATAAAAAATATCTTTAGAGTTCATAAACACTGGAAGGAATACAGAGAAGAAAGCAAGAATCTCTCCCCTGTCAAGTGGAGCAAGCTCCAGCCATACAATATTCATTCTGCTAGCTAAGGTTTATAGGGAAATGTACTTTTAAACCTTAAGCACATATGTGAGAAACTAGGCATGAATTTTTGGAGTTGATAAATTTGTTTGTTTGTTTAATTATTTACTATTCTAGACAACATTAAATGAAGCTTTACTTCTGATGGAACTCCAGGCTGGAGTGTCAGGATTCAGGGAAAACTGTGGAGAAATGGGGAAGTGACAGCTGAATTCTCAAGTTCTAGATCTGTTATTGGCCTGACTGCTATGGAAGGAAACACTAATTAGATTATGAGAATGACTGAGGAACCATGGCTAAAAAGGGAAAATGAGCCTCATTTTTAATATCTGCATTCCTCTCAGCAGAAACATGGACCTAAATACCTACCCTGTGAAATTCTAAGTGATACCTAACTTTGATAAAAAGTGATGGTGACATTGTTCCCAGATGACATCCATCTGGTGATTTACAGGATGTGTATTTTATGTATATCACATTCAATATCATAAGAATTTTTATCTTTAAAAATAGGGAAATTAAATTAAAAACAACAAAAAAATCTTCCTACACCCACATCATACTTTTTCAATTAAAAAACCACAGAAAATCTTTAAAATTTAAGAAACAAGCCCATTCCTCAAAAGGATAACTAGTTCCACATGGAGTTTAGTTTTTGATAAATCAGTATTTCCAGATGAAAAATACTTTAAAGTGTCCTGAATGTTCTATTTCCTGAGCTCCAATGGCGCTGCATAAGGGCTAGCACCACAAAGAGCCCCATCAATGCAGTTGTGGGTCTCTTCACAGTGGCACAAGGAAGTCAGCAGATCCGGGCTGTCCTCTGGCTTCATTAACGTGCTGCAAAAGCCAGAGACAAAGAAGAGACAGAACTACTGATGCAAAAGACAGTGCTACATCAGTCCTCAGAAGATCTTTATTCACCTACTGGCGTACCCCCAACTTTTCCTGAGAGTTCAGGGAAACAATTCAGCATGTTCTGATCTGTTTCAGGAAGGGAGTATCTTAAGTCTTCTCTTTTTTCCCCATATTCATTTTTAGGACAATAATTTTATCCAGGAAGGGCTGTCACTCACTAGCTATCTGATAGAAAGAGGTAACATCCAGCTGAGGGAGGCCCTGACCTCACCAGCTCATTATTGTAGGATAAACAATAAAGAACAGGAGCACATTGCCAAAAGGCTTTCTTTTTCTGGGGCTGTGCATTTGGAACCGTTTGCCTGAATTAATTTGTTCTACAAGAATGAGTACCAAGGTAATGATTACATGAGCTATCAGACCTCTTGGAAGCCCAGGTGAGCATGGACCACATCCGAGCAGGGAATCCTGCTTCAGCTCCTCCTTCTTTAGCAAGGAACTTCCTGCAGAAAAGTAATTCAGCTGATCGTGGGCATGAGAAATCACCTCCCTGCCACAGCAGGGACAGGTGTGACCTATTGCATTTGTCATCCCTAACCAGGAAGGCAAATGGACAGGAGAGATATTTCACCAGCTTCCTAGCCCTTGTGTTTCCTGAGGTTATCCAGCATACTCAATGGCCACTGGCAGTAAAACAGTGTTTGCAGCCTTCCCAAGGCAGAGTGTCACACAGCAGGGCAGGGAACAGGCTCGGGCAGGCTCTGCAGGGCAGCTGGCATTCCTCTCAGTAGCAGCAATCCAGGCAAGTGTTCCAGGAAACCAGGAACTCTCATACCCTTGTTCCTGTGTGCCTCTCTAACCTATCCCATTAGCTGTGTGATTACATCTTACAGCACAAATGTGCTTTCACAGTGCAGCCAGCTACAAAGGAGGAACAGCATTAAGCTTGCAGAAGGGAAGGATCTTAGAAGCAAAAAACAAGTCAAGCTGATGCTTGTGCTCAGGCAGAGGCATTTTCCCCTGATGGAGACTTGTTGAACTAGGAGGCAAGGAAGTCAAGGACATCAGGAAGGAGAAGATGCAACTTCCCAGTCAAAGCAACAGCAGCCAGTGCTCTTTGCAGTCACAGTTTCAGCAAAGCATCAAAGATATGTGTTTGCCCTGTGCTCCTGGAATTCCTGCTCTAGCCTTCTGAAGTTTCCCAGTCTTTCAGCACTTCATCCATAAGTAGATTAAAAACAAAACCTTGGTGACCAAGATCTGACCTCTAGACAAATGCCCTGCTCCTAAAAACTGGAGTCCAGCCTGGATTTAGAGGGAAGGTTTTGGAGTAAAAAAGGTATTACCCTGGAAGATGAAAAGGGAAGAGAAAAAGAGCTGCAGCTAAGCTGCAAATGAATGGAAGGTTATGGACAAGGTGATGAGAATAAATTTTATGTTGAGGACTGGAGGAATTATAGCATTTCTGCACATTTTTGGGCCTTAAGGAACTGTGTGTTTCCTTCAGGAATTCTAAGGAGATTGGAGGCTCAAATAGAGAAGAACGAGAGCTTTGCAGTGTGAGGGCTGGAGCGTGCATGGCCATGTGTGTCTGGCATGAAAATAATTGAGTCATTCTCCCTCTGGAAAAGACAAAGAGAGAGCAGCTCAGGCCATGCCTTTGGGGAAATCAGCATATGCACAGAGCAGCAACAGTGGTATCCTGGGCACCCGCTCTTTCCAGCAGGGAACCAGCATTTTCCTATATTCCTTTGGAGTTGTCTGGTAATTTTCTGTTTCAGACCAAATCCTTAGGAGAGAAGGAGGATCTGGCAGGGCAAAAGAGCAGTCTATGAAGATTTATTTTCTCAAAACTTGGATCTGACTTTCATCCACCATCTAATATGTTCAAATGTTTCTCTCACCTCCTCCTGCGAGCAATGCACACACACAGATAATACTTTTGCTGCTCCTTTTCTTAGTATTACTGTTTATATGAGAATTGCAAGGCTCTTCTCAAAGAAAGGCTCATATCACCATGGGAGAATCCAGAATCCAGGATAGAAGCCATTCTTTCAAGGACATACAGCTTCAGTGCAGCAAGATCAAAACTTGATACCAAATTTCCAAGTTCTCTAAGTCTGCTCCAGCACATCACTCTGTGTGCAACCTGCAGCTGCAGCCTACTTTGAATTAAAAATAAACCAACATCAAAGACCCTCTGCAAACATTTTTAAATTCTGTTCATGATGAAGTGGTTTGAACTGCCCTGGTTTTAATATTGTCTTCAGCATTTTCATGGATTTTAATCTTATTTTCAAATATTATTGTAGCACAAGGAAAAAAAAGTTTTGTTTCTTTTTTACAAGGGAACCAAGTTTTTCTTATGCAATTATAGAAGATTAGTGAAGAGGGCCCAAACCAGCAGAACTCCAGGCTCAAGAACCACATGCTTGAAATACCTTATAAATACCTGTGCAAGCAACACACCTATGTCTTTGCCACATAGGTATGGTTCCAAAAGCTGCAAAAAATAACCAACAGCTGAGCCCACTAACTGTTTCAATACTATCTTCTAGAATGCAAATGGTGACAATCAAGGCAAACTGCCTAAAAGTTCACCTTTTTCTTGTCAGAGACAACATTAATTAAGAACTGTATAACTCCTCTGGCTTTCACTTCACAAGTCCCTGAAAGCTTATTTGAGGTAGTACTGTACCTTCTCCATGCTCTTCTTGGCACTTTGCTTTTTGCTTGGCTGGGATGGAGACCCACCACAGCCATGGCTGAATGGGATCGGCCTGCTGCAGGCTCCTTGGGAGAGATCTGCAGCTCAATGGTGATTTCATTGATTTTAGTAGTCTTCTGATTTTTTAATGTACCTTGGGAATGGATAGTTTGGGATAAAGTTATTCATCTTTTCTCTCACTCCACCTTTTATTTTCTCCTCAACAGATCATAAAAGGCCACCCAGTAAGCAAATCTGTACCTGCACGCAGGAGGTGCTTGAGATTCCAGCACACACCAAACTGTTTTTATCTGAGCCTGCACTCCAGGAGGACAAAGTTCCACCCATGTATTACTTGTCACGTTAGGGGGCCCCAGCTTTAATGTTCAGTTGTCTTCTTTGAGATTTCATAAACCTCCCTGTGCTTCAGTGTGTGCAACGGCATTCACCTGGGGATGGTTTGCTTTGTGATCTACATTATTTATTTAACTTATCCTCAACAGCAGGGACCCTGCTGGAGCGTGGTGCTACATCTCAGCTGGACCCTAGTATCTCCAGCACAAAATGGTGACAGACACTCAATGCCACAAGAAACTGCTCACAGCCCTTTGCTTGCTGCTGCTGCTCTCTGTGTGCCCATGCCTACTTTTACCCTTGGATTTACTGGGGTGAAGGTTTTTCTCCTTGCACAGAAATCTTTGAAACTGCCAGCTCTTCAGGGCAAACAGAAATAACAGAGTGGAGCAACGATCTGGTGAAAAACTTTCTCACCCCAGGTGTCAAAATAAGGAGAAGAAAATACATTGGTAAAGCAATGAAGCAGTGCCAAACTTGCAGCTCTGCTCATACTTAGGAGTAAGTATGAGCAGAGGGATCATGCTCCCTGGTGCTGGAGGGGCTCCAAAGACCAAACAAAATGCCTGCTATCCTGCAGGGAGCACCAACACAGATGGCTGGTTCAGGAGTGTATCACAAGAGCAACTGAGTACAAGCAGCTCTGAGGCTTCCTTCACACTCTTCAAGAGCCCACCCTTTTTTACAGCCTACATTGAGGCACACCTCTGGTTTTGCAGCTCATCAACCTGAACTGACCTGAATTCTCTGAGATTTGTAGCTTTGTTTCATAATTCCCTTTCTGAGCAGTGACTGGAAACTGCCTTTCTTCCTCTAAGAGGACAGGCCCTGTGGAGCTGTGCTGGAACAGAGACTGTTTAACCAAGCCATGCAGAAGCAAACAGCTTGCACCAGAGGGGCAAGGGCTCTGGCCCACAAGACCCCAGCATTTGATGGCTCAAGTGTTTTTTTGTTGTCTTGGAAGAGAGAGTTCCCTCCTCTGCCTAGGAAGGTTTGTATTTGATGTCCTCTCCAGCAGGACTGCTCTGACAATCAGCCTGGAGCAAGCCAGAGGGAGTGCAGGTCCTGAATTGTGGTCAAGCAATGGCTCCATGCACATCCTCTGATGAGCCCAGCTGGCATCAGCTTGCAGGAGCAATCCCTTCTTGTGGGAGCAATTTCTTTACTAAGAAATTATCTCACCTTCTCCTTAGTGTACAGAGTGAATTTCAAGTACTAGTATAAAATGGTGTTTCACTCTCCATCTGTGCCTGGAAATCATGGCCTCAGCAGCTAATCTATGCCTCCACTATCACTGCAGTGAAAAATCTCTCTGTTGGTGCAAAACCACAATAGAAGTGCTAGCAGAAGGGTGGGGAGGGAGGCAAATTCAGCTGTCAATATTCTGCCTTCCCTTTTAATTTACAGGAAAACAAGATTTACTGCTCTGCTGAACAAATCAGGTTCTTCAGGTCTGCAAATCTCCCCAAAACAGAAATTAATGACAATATATATTTCATTCTTAGATATCAAAGTACTCTGTGCATGTGGGTGATTACATTGTTTCCTGCATTTTTGCAATGAAGAAACTCTCAAATATGTGTCTCTGATCTGTTGAAGACTGTGCTATCTTGACTGACACTCTAAAAGCTGGCTCTGGGAGGCTAAAGAAGGGAGGGAGGGGTGAGTGGAGTGAAGGCTATGTCTCAGGCATTTAAATTAGTCTCCAAACACTCAGGAAAATATACCCTGCCAGTGTGCCTGCAAGTTCTAGGCAGCAGCTGAGTTCTTACAGGGAGCCTGACAAACGTGGGCATAGCCATCATTTATTGGCAACTAGAAACAGAAATGTGGTGTGCAAGTGAACTGCCAGCCACTCGCTAATCAAAGAGCACTTCACAGTATTTATCAGTTCTATGACCAGGAACACATGAATTTTTTAATAATTGCTCCATTCACAGCCTTGCCACCACGTACTGAACTCAGACCATTTAAAAGCCATTTATTAATAATTTATTGCTGATTGCTCTTTACAATGTCATCCCAAATTGCTCTTCTGGTGATGGTAGTAAACATGTCATGGCAGTCCCATGTTCCACATGCCAGAGGCCAGCACATCACCTGTCTCTAGTGGAGTATAACTCACAAGAAGTGCACCAGTTCTTCTTTATTGTGGCAGCAGCTCTGGAGCTCAGAGTAGGATAATCTTACCCACGGTATAACCCCGTTCCTCAGGATATATAACATGGCTGTGGAACCCCCAGGCAGGACTGGGAGGGGAAGGAGGAGGGGTGGTGATCAGACTGGGCTGCTTGGAAACTACTCCAGAACCAGATGAAAAATGTGACCTTTTCAAGGACTGGAGAAGAATGGTATTTCCCTCTCTGGCCTTCCGTGAAGACACCTGGAGAAGTGAACCTCCCACTTCTGCTAAGGTTTTTTTCCAAAGATCATTTTATTTTTCAGAATTTTCTGAACTCTTTTGCACTGCTAATTAGACCTCTTCTACCTCAGTCACAAATTAACAGTTTCAGCATGAGAATATTTCTGGCATAGAAACTTTTTTTAAGCCACATGAAATAACCTCCTAGGTCTGCCTCTTCCATTAACTCTTCAGATCTCCTGTGAAAACTTTTTTTTCCACTTCGATTTCTTGCTCTACCACTGGTTCCTCCCCTTGATCTGTTCTAATCTTCGTAAATTATTCACCATCCAACATCCTTCACACCACCATTTCCTGTAATTTATAGTGTCTACTATGTTGTATTATTTAACACCAGAAAGCATTTCAGGATTCAGCTTTAGATGTATCAGGAAAGATGTAATGAATTGCGTTGCATTGTATAAAACCCTTAGCAATGAAATGGAAAACGATTAATAGCTCAATGGTGATCATCCTGCTAATGTCTCAGTCTTTTGTGCCTTGCCACGTTTATTCTTCTGCAAAGGGGGACAGGAGCTTTTAACTTGTTTGCTTCTCTCAGGGAAATTGCTTTTTTCCTTTTCAAATAGCACCACATGCTTGTTAATGGAGTATTAATAATAACCATGTTATTACCTTCTTCCATCAGACAGGGAAGTCCACTAAATAATTCCCAGAAAAAACTCAATTCCAGATCGTAAGTGCAGAAGGCAAGGCCACCGCTTTTGGCAGTTTTTTCAGCTTTCATCATATTGTCATATCAGACTAAATTATTGAAGATGACGGGCAATTTACACATCTCCTCTCTAAGTCAAACAAGCTAGAGTTCCCTGTGTTATTCCTCACTGCATTCATAAATCTAGACTAGCAATCCAACTTGTTTGCACAGTCTATAATGGTCTGAGAGTAAAATAAAGGCTTTTTTTGGCAGATGTCACAGAACCAAAGCCTGTTCCAGGCAAAATGAATAAAGACTCTGCCAGCACTTCTTGCCTGGTGAAGAACATGTTGTCCACAGCCTCTTAACTCTTTTGATTTCAATAACCATATGACTAATAAGACATTCATTTGCCTAACATTTTCGGATTAATTTTGTTGGGTTACTCTGTCTTTATACCAGAGTGAAAAAGAGGAGAATTAAGTTCATTACTTTATATTGAAAGGAGCACACAAGAGCTGTAGTCTAGTTTTATTCTTGAGCAACATTTTATCTTTCCATTAACTGTACTATAAAATTCACACCAGCTACATTTTAAATGTGCAATGTTCAAACACCATCAGAAACTACATCAGGCATCCTTTGTGCTGTGTCTGTCAAAGGCAAGTGGTTTTTTTACTTTACTTTTTACATTCTCATTTCAAAATGATTCCTCTAATGACCAGGATTTAAAAAAATTTTTATTATTCAGAAGTGAGTTATAGCTTTCACCAGTCACAGTGATGGCTGGATGGGATACATGAATTTCTTACGTGCCATGTAAACATTTGATAAACTCCAGGTCTTCAGTAAAAAATTTACTGAGAGGAGAATAACAGAATTTAATTTTCAAGTCCTTAATGAAAATATCTATATGCAGAACCTACATCCCTACTTAGACATCCACATTAAGTGGATTATTTTTCAGAAATGCAAGTCACACTGGACCTCAGCTTGTCTCACAGCTTCTGAAACCAGACTGCTCCCAACTAGACTTGGAAAGACGTTTTACGGTTTTATTCAGCTATTCACTGCTTTCCCTGGGAGCAGTTCACACCAATATTTTCAAATAACTAACTTTTGAAGTGCAAATCTAACATCAACCTGGTCTGAAAACCACACCCTTTTAATGTGATTCTATATTGAGAACATAATCTCAGTTTTTAGATTCTCTGTGACAGTAGTGCTCTTTCCACAGCAAAGTTACAATATTTAATTCCTTAATCATATAATTCATCTGGTTTTGCTCATTTTAAAACTACAATTAATTCATTTTCTTTTCCTTGATAATATGTCAGTTTCACATTTACTGTCCCAATTGTGTGTTAGCTTGGTTAGCTGTGCTCAGATCACAGAGTTCCAGAATGGGTCAGGTTGGAAGGGACTGCAGTGAACCATCTGCTCCAACCTCCCTGCTCAAGCAGGGTCATCCTGGAACACATGGCGCAGGATTGCATCCAGGCAGCTCTTGAATTTCTCCAGGGAGGGAGACTCCACAACCAATTTAGGCTGTGCTCAGTCCCTGCACAGTAAAGAATTTCTTCCATGTGCTCAGATGGAACTTTCTGCGCCTCAATTTCTGCCTGTTGTCCTTTGTCCTATTGTTCAGTACCATTGAGTAGAGCCTGGCTTCATCCTCCTGGCACCCTCCCTGCAGACACTGATAAAAATTGGTGAGATCCCCTCACACTTGTGTCTTCTCAAGGCTGAACAGGCCCAGCCCTCAGCTTTTCCTGGTAAGAGAGGGCCTCTTGTCCCTTAATATTCTTTGTCACCCTCTCCAGAACCCACTCCATGTCTCTTGTGGTTACTGATGAGACAGCCTCTTGTACTGAATGTGGCTCCTCATTATAATAACAGCACACCACTTAATATTTGGTTTGCCTTGATGTTATTGTTATGTTTGTTGCTAAAGCCAAAGGCCATAAAGTGTAATTACTGATTCATATTTTAGCAAAGAATAATCTTGTAAAAAGTATTGCAGATGCATTAAAATGTCTTAAATGTATTAAAGCAGGATTGGGAATGGGAAAAGTAATGAAAAGAAAGCCACATAAACTACTGCTTTCCAGATGGATCTCAAAATTCACCACCATGTAGAATATCACACCTCAGCCCCAACTACATAAAGGCAAGAAAAATGGACACAAGAATTAAGTATATAAGGAAAAACAACTTCTAAATTCTGGCACATGAATGCATCAGCAATGTGCATTAGAAAACTGGTTATTTCTTACTCTTAAAGCTTTCCTTACCTCCAGTTTGTAAGAACTGGAGACCGATTAATCCAGCATTACCTCCAGTAGAGAGGTAAGTAAGGAAATCACAAGATAATGAAATCTATAGTTAAAAATAAACAACACAAGCCCAGAAAGATACACAGTCTGTACTTTTTGTCTATGGGACTGCAGGATATTATTGATTATGTAATACTAGGCTGAGAAAATTAAATGAGGCAGCAAATTGCAGAATCAGTTGGTAGCTACCCTCAGTAGCCCAAGTCCCCTCACTGAAAGGAACTCCAGTGGGAGATTTTCCCTATGTAGTTTCTTCTCTTTGCACAGATGTTAGTTCTCCACATTTATAAGGCAAATTTCTCATGCAAATACTGCATGGAAAATTGCCAGGGCGTAATGGTTTCTGAAGCCATTTGCTTGAGCAGTTGGTTTGTGGTTGATTAAAACCTGATGGCTTATTATTTTTTTCTAAACAAATAGGCCAGTCTAACAAAGCCATTACCATCCTGGCCTCCCTTATACCTGCACAGCATCCCTCAATGTCCCTCGGATGTGTGCTTCCATCCCTTCCCCTGCAGTACATCTCTTGGGTGAGCAGGGCACGTCCCTGCTTCTGGTGAGGACTGCCAGAGGGAAAGAGCTTTCTTGCTTTTCTCAGCCTGTAACTGCCTCCTTACCTTCCTGACATGCTCCAAAGGAACAGGGACACAGGGAATGTCATTGTGCATTTGTTATGTAGAACGGAATCAGGGAGTTTCTCCTTAGAGAGGGTCTGAGTCTTCCCACAGCTGACACTTCTGTCTCCACTGCCTTGGAAACAACCACACTCACCATTGCTCAATGGGAAACAAAAATCGTGGAGACTTCTAGAAATGCAAGGTTTGGATTAGCTACTGCAGTTTCTTAGATAAACATATCTAACTCCTTCACAGACAGCATGCAAAAAGTCTTTATCAGCCTAAGCATAAGTGCAGATTTCACTCAGGTTAGAAAACAGAATCATAAACACAGAAGAGTCTCAGGCTACTGAATGTTAAGCTTTTACAACTCCACTTATGCCATGTCTGTGAGGTCAGGAAATAATTTATTTTTTTTTACCAGCAATATTGTGTATGTGTATAGTTAATAAACAGAAGGTTGGGAAGAAGCTCGGCCTTTAGTAAATGCAGGTTGCTGTGTTGAAAGGAAATCATGGATAGGACAGAAAAAGGCTTCCAAAATTTTGCCACTACTCTTCTGAGGACGTTCACATACCAACAACCAAGAAGAAAAACCTGAGACAGTGCATTCATCTCAACTGGCATGTACACAGATAAATTTTGGGAAACGGTTATTCAATCTTGTTCACGCTTCACCACCTAGAAAGTGAAATAATTCTTTAGTCCACAAAGAATGGTCATGTTGTGATATAGTGCTACTGATATTGGAACAAATTTGTGTCATTTGAGAATTAAACTGAAATGAGCCTAGAAGTCAGAACAAATAGCAAAGAACTTCCTAATGCATGAGATTCAAGGAACCCAAGTCAAAAGGATTTAACTGTCTTATTTTAGGTTCTTCAATCCAGCTGCAGAGGGACAAGAATGGAGCAAACACCAATGTGTCAGCAACACAGCTGCTTCCTATGTGAAAAGAACACTGATCCAGTTAAAAAGGAGTTATATGGCAGCTGCTTAGAGCAGTGAGATTATCATGACAAGAGCTGACACTCCCACTGAGAGCTGTCTGGGGGCTGACAGCTTTTCAGGGAGGTGTCTAGTTCAAGGCCAAATGTTACAAGCTGTCCTTAGAGAAGTATTATAGCTGGAGAGAATGTCGAGAAAACTGAAGGACCTGGCAACCTGCATCCAGGGGAGACCTAAGGCACTGTGCAGAGACCATTCTAATGCTAGTTGAGGTGATGCACCCTCATTTGGCTAGTGCCAGTGAAAGACTCAGCAAAGATTTCAGCCCGTGGAGCCAACTCCATGGCCACTGCACCAGCACACCTGGAGCAGGCAGACAGATGGAACTGCACCTTGTCTGCTTGAAGTCATCAACAACATAAAGACCATCTCACAATGGAAGAATTGCTCCTTAAGACCTGAAATATCTAGTATGCTTTGTAGAGCTCTGCCCAAGGCTTCCAATGTCATGATGGCTGATAATACTGCCAACATTCTGCAAAAATCTGGATACCAAGGAGTTAAGTAGATGGTGTTTAGCCAGCACAGCAAGCTCTTTGGTTTGTTTTTATTAAAATGCAGCATTACGTGCTATTTCTAGGTAACAGGGAAAGTCCTTGACAAGCTACATGAAGTAGAAAAGAGCACAATAAATAACATATTAATTTTAAAAACAGTAGTGGAAAGCAAGCTGGTAGAAGCTGGTGCTTCTCCTTTCAAGTATGCTTTTCCTTTCAGTGAGACACAGGTTTTGTCTCCTGCATTTGAGAAGGCAGCCTGTAGATATCAAAGGGTCATCTTCCCCAGCCAGCACCTTCCAGTTCTGCTCCTCCCTGAAACAAACCTCTTGTCCTCCTGAAAAGAGAAGTAGCCTTGGACTAGGCGTGATGGAAAGCAACACTTGTATGCCTTTCTAAATTTTTTAAACTCAGTTCCTTTGCCCTTCCACGAAGAAAGGAAAGAAAAAACTCAAAACAAAACAAAATCAAACAACAACAACAACAACAACAAAAACAGCAGCAAGAAAACTCAAAAAAAAGACCCCACTGCAGATCAATTCTTGGTGAAATCATTAGGATTTTCTGATAGATAGCATAGTCAAAACATGATAAAAACATGATAAACTTGTTCATTTATCGGTAACACCTACAAGATACATTCATTTATTTATCTGGAAAAATAGATTTGTGCCTTAAGCATGAATTCAGAACACTCAAATTCAATCCCCCCCTTTTTCTGCGGCTTTCTTACTGTGATCAAGTCACTGAGTTTCTTTTTGCTTTGTTCCTCCATTCATAAATGATAGGTTCCCCATATTGTCCAAGGATGTCCTCATAAGACAAGAAGTGCCTTCATCTGCCCAGCATGCCTGTCAGAGGGGAAACAGGCAAAAAAGTAAAAGGAAAGGAGTGGCACCAAATAAACAGTAAATAGAAATATCAAGAGAGTGTATATGGGCCAAAATAATGTCACATGACCCAGAATAATTTAGAAAACAATAAAATCAAACTCAAGACCAGACTTAGCTCTTCTGGATAGAAGTCTATACACAGACCTTATTTTCCAGAGACATCAGTACTGAGGTGGCTTGCACAGCCATGAGTCAACATCTGCCTGGGAAAGGGAGCTTGGGAGATGTGGGGATGACCATACCTGTTGCAGCAGACTTACAAGAAACTGGGAAGACAATTATGGAAAATTTTGATGATTTAAATGAGGACACATGAGGGCAAGTAGCTATAGAAGAAAATGCATCTACTAGAGAGAGAAAGGTAAGATCAGAATAAATGAGAAAGAGCAGGAAAAATCATAATCTAGGATTTTTCTGTGAAAGACAACACTTGTTTTGGGTGGGAAAGATTTAATAATCTGATTTTCTGATTAAATAATGTATCTTAATGGTATCAATCTCAGCTCTTGGTTTCATTTAGGCTCTTCATTTTCTACCCTGTTATCATTTATTCTCAGAGTTTCTATAGTGTCTGTGTCATGTCTTTAGCCATTAATTTTACAGCTCAGAAAATTCAGTGGCTGATCTTCCTTTTACACTGGAGTAAAGTGCTGCAAAATTCAGTGATGATGCTTCCAATGGCACAAAGGTTTTCCCTTTGCATCTACTTCCCATTGTATTCTTTCAGAGCTGGTCTCCATTTGATAGATGCACTGATAGATAGGCTTGGGCTAAATGAAAGTCTTTGTACAGAGCCACCAGTCCCTGTCCTACTCTGAGCACACTGTGACTCTGTAATAAGCTGGTGTGGAAACAGCCACAACTTCTACGTCCCACTTTGGGCCCAGCTGTGTCACTCCAGACAAGGCAGGCACTCAGCCTTCAGTGCAAGGTTTTATCTCATTATTTCAGTGTAATCAATTGCATACAACCATATACAGTGCTTGTTTTAAAGACCTACTCTCAGTTTAAACCTCTGGCTTCCACCATGTCTGAGGCCTGTCTAATCCCACATCTCTTCTTGAGATTGTTTCTGTGTTTTATTCATCCTGTCCCCTGCAGAACGTCTCAGAATTCAAGTTTCTTTGGGGGAATCTATCCACACCTCCAGCAAAAAGTCACACCCACTGATGGTGGGAATCATCTTGTTTAACAGCAGCCATTTTAAAGGTTGACAGCTCCCTAAATAACCTGATTGAGACAGAAAGCAATACTTCAAGAAGTAAATTCATTGAACCTGTACTGGGTTGTTAGTTGTCTCTTCGCTTTCTATGCAAGCCTAGATGATGACCCCAGACTAATTTTTAAATACCTGATAATAAGAAAATTGAATACTACCCATTAAAGGATGGTAGAAAAAAAGACTAAAGCTCCACTTCCAAGGCCCTGTAATTTTTTCCTTTCCCAGGGATTTCAATATAGAGGCTGTCTCTGGGACCTCTGATCACTGTCCTCTTTCTCTGCCATATTTTGGCCCCTGACATATACTGCACATCCTTTTCTCCTGTTTTCCCCTTTTTAACCCTGAGGTGCCCCATTTTGCCCAGGGCAGGATTCTGCCTGAAGCGAGTGTTCCTCAGAACACCTGCCTCCATGCAGGTCATAGCCATCTTTATTCAAGCCTGTTGAGATGTTTAAAATTGAAATCTATCACACTTTTGTAATAGGTTTGACTTCAAAGAAAAGCCTTTGAATCTTTTCTTTAGAAAATAAATGCTAGTCAAAGGTTAATAAACAATAGAAAGAGACAACTCCTAGTAGTTGCAGTCTGTCTCCAGAATTATATTACTGGTCTGTATCACAGTTCCTATTAAGTATTATCTTACTTTGCTTGGCTTTTCTTCTGTAAATATTGAATATACTAAGACTTATTCTCCATTCCACTGGGCTGCAATAACTCTGCAAACTAAATACAGTGTAAAACCAGTATAAATGAATGGTAAAAAAGGCTCAGTGATCTGGAGTCTGATCCTACAGCTCTCTGTGTGTGCATAAAATGAGCTTTATTTTGGCATAGATAAGATGAAGTCTGTTCTGGTTCACAGTGTGAATGCTTCAGCTAACAATTGAACAAACACTAGATATCATTTTCTGATTCTGATTATTTACTGTCTTTGCTTCACAAAAATCCCAGTCATAGGCCTGCATTTCAGGGTTTTTCCTTCTTTGTTAGTTAATGAGTAAACACAGGTGAAAATTTTCATTTTGGGGTCCTTCCAGTGATGGTGTGACAAGCCAGTGCATTCTTCTCCCTTCCCTACTTCTGTTTGTCTCTCATGCTCTGAGGATTTCAGTGCTAAAGCTTTCCACACTCTGCATTACCAGTCCACAGGTTGCTTTGAAAGCTGCTGGCAATTCTGCCCTCAGCTTTCATCTTTTCTCTTTTGCTTCCCTCAGCATTGGTGATCTGTAACAGCAACTGTAATTAGAAACCACTTTTGAGCCATGTGAGGTTGCAGGGTTTGCTTCTTTTGTTTTTCTGCTTTTAAAAATTCACACATGCTGGTTTCGATAAAAAGAAGCCAACCTACTTCACTGCCATGTAACACAAATACATAAAAATGCAGATCATACACATTAATGTGTGTGTGTGTGAATTCAGAGGTGTGTGATGCACATATATAGAATTATGTGAATTTGTGTGTCCTGGGGCCACAACACAGCTGTGATTTGGCTTTGCAGCATCAGATGCATGTCTTGCTTTAAATATGTGACACAATGGTTCTGGCCTGTTTCTGAGCTCAAGACCCACTTAGAAGAGTAAGAGGTTACCTACAACAACAGCAGAAGCACTAAATTCTGTATGAGATATTCAGGTTTGAAAGGTGCTCATTGCCTCCTTTCAGAAATGCCTTTTCTCTTCACATAGAAGCATTGTGCTGACTCCACTTGCAGCTTGCCACTCTGCAAAGGCACCTCAGTGCATTGTATCAGGAAACCTGTACTTTCCAAAATTGAATTTCCACATGTGAGAGCAGGTAGAGGTCTCCAGTGACCTTTTGAAGGGGTCCTGGAAAAATTGACAGAGGCAGTGTACCTCTTATAATTTTCAGATGAGACACAAAATGGAGTGGAAGCTGCCACCTGAGTCTAGGATCTGCCTCCTCCTCAAGAGGACTGTGAAGCTGTTTGCATCTGTGTCACAAGGCTCATTGGGAGCACATTGCCTGAAAGTGGAGTGCCAGACAAAAAGACTGGGAGCAGGCATTTGATGAAAGAGGCAAGTATTTCACTACATGCCAGCACTGTAGAGATGCAAACAGATGCTATCCAAACAGGCTGTGATACTGACCACAGCTGGAGGGTGCATGTGGAACCTCTTGGAGAGTAGAAGGAGAGAGATCTGCAGGAGGGGAGGGCACACCAGCACTTTACTCTGTAAATGAACAAGATCAGGATCACCATCTTGTGAAGAAAAAGGGTGAGCTAAGTATTTAATGACTCCCTAAGATAAACTCCAAACCCACCCCTATACACAGGGCTGAAATACTACTCTGATGCCACCCTGAATGAGTTTTCTTTGAACACATGGCTCTTGGCAGATGTCTTGTCACCCCTGGCTCATGAGGAGCTTCCTGTAGGGACCTGTGAGCACATCTGATTGAGAGTATCAATTTGAGTTGTGGAGTCTTCAGCCTCTTACACACGTGGGTGTTGGCTGATGGCTGCTGGAATGAGCTATAGGTTTCATGGTTCAAGGTTTTCAGCTCTCCTTGGTTGCTCTGAATCAACCCAATATAACTGATTTTTTTTTACTTGGTCCTTCACAGCTGGTCTCTCAGCATCTGCTCTCTGTGCTCACATCTGCAGCAGTTTCTGAAACAACACCTTCTGGGATTTGTGTGCTGTCATTTTCTGTTGTTTCTTGCAAAATTCTGCTAATGACAGCACTAAGTTTCTCTTGGTGGACCTTTTTCTTTTTCTTAGTGCATTTTGTTTGCTTGTTTACACTCAGCAGGGATGAAGACAGAGAAGGTGCTCTGAGGCTAGGAAGAAACAGCCACTGATGCACAGACTGTGTTTGAATCCAGATTTTTGGCTCAACTGTCTGCTTCAAATCCAAGTAGGATTCTCACCTACAGGGTGATGTTTTGTTTTAACCAAGTTAAAGAGACAGGGGAGAGTGTAAAATGCACATGCAAATCCCGTGATTGCAAATCTCATGAATACCTTGAAATAAAACTTTAACTCTTTCCTTAGACACCAAACTTGGATATAGGCGAATCCTTGAAGCTTTGTGTGATGAGGGGCAATGAAGTGCACTATGGAAAGACCTGGAGCATCCCAAAATCTTGGCCTAGAGCTCAGCTCTTTCTCAAGTACTTATAGAAGCCTCTGCTTCCCAGTCAGCCCCAGGAGCTTTAAAATTTCTAATGTGTCCAGGAGAAGTCTGGTCTCCTAATGGGTCAGGAGGCACAACAGGGGCAAGGCTGAGTTTGTTCACTATCTGAAGAGATACCAAGCAGCCCTGGCTCCTGTAAGCCCAGCACAGTGTGAGCACCTGCACAGGTACTGCCCCTGTGAGCCAGGAACAAAATCATGGAAGGATTTCAAGCAATACCTCTCCATGTCAGGTTAGACTACTGAGCCATGGTTTGGAATAGTCAGGGAGTGATTCCTCCCCAGAATGCACCTGCCATCCCAATGTTAAATTAATTCCATTTATTACTGAGGATGTATAAGACTCACAGACCATCATGGTATCCACAGCACCAGAGATGAAATCTCCCTTCAAAGTGAAGCTATTGTGTAGCTGAGTCAGGAAACAGTCCAGCAAGCATGGAATCAAGAATGTACAGAGAGCAGAGGAAGAAAGCATTAGGAGCTCAGGAATGATGGGTTTTATCTTGAATCATGGATGATTACTTCTATTTTATCTTGTGCAGCTCCAGTTGTCACAGACTATCTGCGCTTTATCAAAGTCTCACCTTGCCTGAGTGGCTTTCTGCTGAAGAGTCCCACTGGACAGTGCTATACTGCTGAGATAAATAGTTGTGTTAAGACTCTTGTCTTCCTTTAATTCCATTCAGCCACTACTTGTGCTTATATTATTGCCCAGTGTCAAATGGGCCACAAGGATGACCCTATTATGTATAAAATTAAATACGTAACAGAGAAAAACTAACCTTACATGCAATCCTTTGAATTATCTGCAGTGGGAGTCTGGACCAATGCTACACACAGATTAAAGGAGAGGTGGCCTTCTTCACTCATCTCAAGAGGCTGCTAATCTTCTCCAAAAGGAGCAGCCAATATTTTCCAAGAAATGCAGTGGTTTTGGGCAGCAGGACTTCAACCCCTTTCTTTAGAAAGAGCATAATTTTCAAAGAGTACTCAGTGCCTAGCAGCTGAAAATTCATTATCTATAATGGGATTGTCAATTTTAGACACCAAAATAGAGATCTTTAAGGACCTCTAAGTATGTGAAAATTTTGATTAGAGGATTTGGCAAACTGAGGACACTGATGTTTGATCATATGCTGATCACAGTCTGAAATAGCAGGAAGTGGCTTCCTCCAGGAAAATGTGTTTGTGGGCATTATTCTCTTCTTTGCCTCTTAATCAAGTGTCAGTGATGTTTTTGCAAAGTGCACAATATCAGACTAGATGGGCCATTAGATAAGGCAATCATTTGGTCAGTAGGTAAACAGACAGATGTTTGTGTTGAGGTTGTGAAATGTAGCTCTGTAATGTGTTTCTCGTAATGTAGGCACAGCCCATTCACTTCCAGCCTCCTTTCTAGTCTTGCAAGATCATGTTGAAAATGGCATTTTGGAGCCTCAAGAAATATTTTCTTATGCACCTCACAGCACTGCCTTTGCAAATGCAAAGTACTGTATGCCATGCTACGTTTATGCACTTCAGGTTTGATAGATGAGGGATACTAATGGAATGTAAACTATCAAATTAAAAACTTTCATATTAGGGATGCCAACAGTGTTTGCTGTACTTAGCAAAGTGAGATGGTGCTTGCAATTTTTCTCTGTTTTCTAATATGATGCAATATGCACATTCTTATATGTCACTTCTTTAAAAAGGTGAACGCACAATTTTAATGAGGAGGCATTCCAGAATCACAAGAAACTGAATTAGTTTTACATTGAGCAGGTCCATTATGCAGTCTGCAGAAAATGCCAGTTTATTACACTTTGCACACAAACCTTAAGCCTGATTTTCCTCTTCCCACCCGTGTCAGCTTGCCTCTACTCACACATCATCCCTGCAATGGGATAGAGCATGGCAGGGGAACTGGAACCACCTCTCACATCCAGTGCTCTTCCCTGAACATTACAGGGACTGCAGAGGAGTCAAGGGAAGAAAAGTGTGCTGGATAGGTCTGAGCCAGAGCCCAGGAACAGCAGCACCAGCACTCAGCCCCTCTCAGCTGAGCCCACGCAACCACATCCCCGCTGGTGAGGAAGCTGGATAGAAGCAGGCAGGGATCAGAAATGGAACTCTGGACAGGACCTGTGGCTGATATCTCAGACCTTCATCTGCACTGATTTGCATCCCATTTGGAAGGAGGCAACCATGGGGAAGGAGGTAGACAAAGAGATGGATCCTCTCCACCTGGAACATTTTCTTTCAGTCCCTCTCTCATGTTTTCATAGTCTGTACAGTTTGCTGGTTGCTTGTCTACTGGAAGGTAAAAAAAAGAGAAATAATAAGAGGAGATCTCTTTCAAGAAGTAATTTGCAAAGGATGTTGAGGACAGAACTGTCTCCAATGGATGTTGGCTCTGTAAAAGATTCCCTAGATTAGTTTACCAGAGTCTGCAAAATGGGAAAGGAGGGTAGACATGTTTGAAGTGTGGTCAGGCACTTGTTCTTCCAGCAGTTGCTGGTGCAGGTAGTGCAGTTCAGAGCAGCTAACTGCAAGATTAATGGAACTGTTCAAATATTTAATCCTATAAAGGTGTTACATGAAATGCTCACTGTAGCCTGCTTGTTTTTCAGCTTGCCAATGCGTGTGTCTGCACATGTGCTTCAACATGGGGTCAGAGTAGGCAAGGAAAAAATAAATCCCATACAGTTACAGGTGAATAATTATGGCCACAGCTTCCTATTTCTTAAATGGGGCTGAGAAGCCCTGCAAGGTTTTGGTAGTACAAGGGAGGCAGTAGGTCAGACCTGGGTTCTCCAGGTAGATTTTGTAAGAGATGTGGGCTTACCATGGGGCTCTTTGTCTGTTCTATACAAATCATAAGGAGAGAAAAGTTTTTGATGTGAGCTGGGGAATGGTGGGAAAGAGAGAAAGATATAGCTCCCTCTCTCATCTCCCTGAATTTCTAAACTCCTGCTGTGGAAATACGCTCCTTGTCTGAAAAGATCCTGGTCAGTGTAGGAGACAGGCACAGGAACAGACAAATGGTCTGTCATTACCACAGGTCACACTCGCACACTCCTCGCCCAATCAAAAACCTGCTTTCTCATCTGAAACACTTCCAGCAAACTGAATAATTTCTTAACTCACTCCCCTGCCCTGAAAAGACTCTCCTCACTCTGTCTTTTTTCCTTATCTGAGTTTCATCCATTTCATCCATCTCGTAGAAGCTCAATTGCTTCTGTCAGCATCCTAAAAGAAAAGGGCTTTTTGAGCCTAACAAGTGGATTTTTGGAGGAGCTTATTGCAACACATGGCATGGACAGACCAGCACCCACTCTCAGTCTGGCTCGAGGTGCTGTCAGAACAGAGAAGCAGGAAAATGTCTTCTAAGGGAAAAGACTTTCATTTCACCTTTGTCTGAGGTGGCAAGGAAGGTCAATCCCATTGACACTGAACAAAATGCTCCCACTAACACTTCTTGCAACATGGCGAGGAAGAATGAGCAAGCTTACCTACTACACTTGGACTGGTCTGGTGACACAGCCAAGATCACCCACGTCACATCCAACAACACATTTTCATCCAGATCTTTATGAAATACCAAAAAGTAGGAAAGATAGGGTGCTGAATCTGTCTCAGACACACTGGTTTTAACCCTTTTATACCCCACACTTGCCTCTGGCCAGGGGCTGGACCAAAGCCTGCAGCCCATCTCACATGAGGGGACGTGCTGGCCACAAGACTGCCATGGCTTCCTGATCACTGCTGACTATCAGCTGTGGACTTATTATTTGCAAAGTGGCCAGCCCTTGTTTTGGACCTTGCTTCATTGCTTTTCCCATTAGTGACACACGGCAGTTTATTGCATTTATTCTGACTCATCAGGCGCGACAAAGCAGAGATTTAGGGTGACATCACACAGCCATCCTGGGCCATCACTTACATGCTGTGCATAGCAAGAGCCTCCCAGAGACAGGAAATTGCTTCTGGTGGTAAGAAGTAGCTAGGACATAAGGGAAAGTGTTTTCATCCTGAATTACTCCAGGGAGCATTTTGGTTCTCCTAATGGCTCCATTTAACAGATAAAGCCACAGACAAATACAGAGACAGCACAAGACAGAGGTTTGCTTGATAAATCCCCTTCTCTCCCCTGAACTCACGAATGGGAGATTTTCCTCGCAGCAAGTTTGTTTGACCTGTTGCTTTTTTCCCACAGCTTACTTGGCTCTTGTTCAGCCCAACTCAGCCAAGGCTGGACAGGCATTCAGGCCATTTGCACGGAACATATGAAAATGCAAGGCACATCCCAATTTGCCTTTTTCCCTATTGAAAAATTTCAGCTCAAATGGAAAAGACAGTGACATCAGGTAATGATAATAGGGAGAGAGGACTACATTCTCCCTGCTGTCAAGATCTCCTTTCCCAGTTGTATTTTACTGTGGATAGCCACAAAAAGAAGAGCTGGGAGAAGTTTTCCTCCTCTCCCCAGCATTTTCCTGGGAGGCAGGAAGGAGGTCAGGATTGCAGAATTTCAGGTTGTAAAGGTACTGTAGGATGCTATCTGCTCACAGCTCTAATCTTAGCAGGATAACTTCAAAGATAATGCAGGATGTTCATGGCCTTGTCCACTTGAGCTTTTAATGTCTCCAGTGGTGGACACCCACAGAAGCTCTGGGTCCTGTTTTGGTGCTGCATCATCTTCCTGGGGAATTTGTTTTTCTTTCTAAAGTAGAATTTTTATTGATGCCACTTGTATCCTTTTTGTCCTGTTCAAATACCGTGCACTTTTGAGAAAGGCCTCATTCCGTCTTCCCTATATCCTTTTCTAGCCAGGTGAAAAGAAGCAGTAATATCCCCTTTTGTCTTCTTTTTTTTTTCCAGGCTGAACAAATCCAGTCTCTCAGTCTTTTTTATCCTGCACTCCATCTCCTCGACCATCTTGGTGGTCATCCAGCCAGAGCATTTCGTTCCATTTTGCTGATGTCTTGCACCGGGGGAAAAAAGGGGTCATGGTGATTCTAGATGGAGTTTCCCAGCCCCTGCCAGTGAGAGGTCCTGGTGTGGCTGCAGCTCTGCAGCCACATGAACAGAGCAGCTCACTAATCCAAATCTGCATAGCAATGGGCAGCTATTGCTACACAAGCAAAGCTTCCTGAAGATACTGGAGACATGCTTGAAACCCAAAAGCAACATGGAAATCCAAGATAGATATGGGAAAGAAAATAACACCCAAGGGATGACACAGAATAAAGCAGGAGGTTACAGCTGGGTGCTGAATTACCATTTGGAAAACACATTATTCATCCTCTTTATGTAAGTACAATAAATCAGTGTAAAGCCAAACAGCCAGGCAATCAGAAAGCCGCAGAGACCTCTGTGGAGGGCAGAGCAATGACAGCCAATAGCTCTTTAAATAACAATAGTTTTTTTTCCTATGGGACTCCCAGTTCATATCTATGCTATGCACAGCATGCAAAGATAAAGTTCCCTATGCCCCACAGATGGCTCCAATTTCTCAAATAATTGATAGCTGAAGCTCTTCTTGAGGGATCAGGTGGAGGAATGGAAAAGGAGCATCATAATGGCTGCAATTTTCTTTCAGCACAAACCTGGTTTGGCTTGCATACGTATATCTGGTTGATGAAACAGCTGCCCTAAAAAGGAAAGTGAGGACTGACAGCTCAATTGAGTCCTGGGTTTCTCAGCAAACAGCCAGGCCTGCACCTAGGAAAGACTAAGTAGCTCAGGCAAAATGACTGTGAAACAGCAGAGATCTTGATTTACTTCAGGGGAAGTAATGTATGGACTCCCCACAATGTATTTCATACCTGCAGTCAAGCTGTCTTTAAAAGGAATGAGGGGATATGTGAAGGAGGTGTGGGATGAAAGCAGACGTAGCACTAATATATGAGTAGATCTCTTTCTCTTCAGCTGTAAAGAAATGCAGCAGATTTCAAATCTCAGACAAAAAAAGAGACAGCAAATCCCACTATTGTACTAGTTTGAAAGCCAACCACTGGGAAATCTCAAGTCAAAACTAAAATTTAATAGGAAAATTAAGATAAAGGCAATAATAAAGAAATACTGGCTTACACTAACAGTCAGGATACAACCTGACACCCTGTTGGTCAGGGTGGTGTTAGCAGTGGTGGTAGCAGTCTGATTAAATGGTGGCTGCAATCCTGTTGAAGGGATAGATGTGGTTCTGTTGAAGCAGTGGTCCTGTAGAAGGGTCTGGTCTTCCTCTGAAGGTCCAGTGGTGGTTATGTAGCTCTTGCCCTCTGGGAATCCAATAGGTAAGTCTGTCTGTGGTGTTCCAAACCTCAGACTATATCCAGGTAGGAATGCTTGGTTCCTCCCCCTGGTCAGAGCATCTCACTATGGGATGATGTAATTTTATTTATTTACTTGATGACCCATTAGCAGAAGATACCTCCCTGGAGGGAGTTATCAGGGATGAGCCATGGAAGAGGTAAAGAACACTGCCTCACCTGGTTTTTAACAGCTTATGAAGATGGTGATGGAAGACATACTTTTGGTTTCGTCTTACATTGTAACCTAAGACAACCAGACTCTTCAAGCTTCCTTATAGATTCTGATGGTCTGGGCAGAGGTAGAGTGGTGGGCAGGTGGAAGGTATTTCCCTCTTGGAACTACAAATTCAGAACCTAAGAAGGCTTTAGGGCTTTAGGGAAAAAATTAGCATCTCAGAAGTGGAATCTCTTTGTGTCTTTTTGTTGCAGAAGCACGGGGTCAGCCCTATGCTGCAGGAAGCATCACATACAGCGAAAATCAGGATAATTCTTTGCTCGACCAATTGGCAAACTCGAGTAAAGTTTTCATTGATAGTCTTTGTTTTCTTTTGTGACACACTTGATTTCTTTTCCAGTGAAAACAGAAAATATGGTAGGTGGATCCATCACAATCCTAATGCCAGAAAGCTTGCCAGTTTTAATTGCTCAGGCATTTTAGTAGTGGTCCTCAGGAGCATGCAGGCACATTGATGCAAAGAGGTGAGGCAGGTAACAGGATGGAGGAAAACAGCACAGGTTCAGAGGAGGGGAGGTGACTTGCCCAAGGCCATCTGGATATTTGTGTCAGCGGACTTGAGCCCTCAGCCCTCAGTCATTTCTTTAACCACAAGACCCAGGTTCTTCCCAAGTTAACAACAAGCTAAGCACGTGGTTTTTCCTTTCTCCAGCCTACACATAATAAGTGACAGATGGGGTCACACCCTCCCCAGGATGGTGTCACAAGATGGGAAAAACACAGAGCCTGCCCAGACACCTTCTGCCCATGCCAGGTCTCAGCCTCTCAAGCAGGAAACATGATGAGGAGAGAGCATGATTACAGGGCTGTGGGAGAGTGCCTCAGATGCAGACTGGGGAGTGTGAAGAAGGGGCTGATTGAATTGCAGATTGGGTGTGTAGGACATGGCAGCTTGGCCTTTGAAGCAGACACAGTGCCCGACTGGCAAGGCTGTCACTGCAGTTCAGGCAGGCTGCAGGCGGTCACTGGGTCACACTTTAAAAGAAAGGAAATGATGCAGGAGTTGTTTACCTGAATATTTAACACTACAGCTGTGCTCACAATTGAACACCCAGACAGCTGAACAACCCTTGGCTCAAGCAGTCATGCCTACACATTTAAAGTTGTCAGCAATTACAGGTCTGTACAATGATGGCACAGGAAAAGAAAGCTAATCAATATTAGCAGAACCAGGACTGGGGAAACAGCTATTCCCAGTTCCATTCCCTCCAATGCTTCCAAATGCCTGTTGTCCAATGGGAAATAGTTCAACAGTTGCTAAATCTCTATCTTGGCCAAACTAGTGGTTCTAGTTCATCTTTTTATTGGAGGGGCAAGGTGTACTGGAATGAAACATAATACCTTTTATTAGATCATATTATTCTTCTCTCCCACTTTCTCAAAAAGAAAGAGAGTGCCTTTATGCTGAATTGCCATTTGCTACTCTCTTCAGATCTCACACACTTCAGAGACTTTCTTGCTGAATGGATCCCTGGAAAACATCACCTCATTCTAGCTGCAGTGGCACTATTGTTGCAGTGACAATGCAGCAGCTGGGTGTGGAGGCTGAGGTCACAGTTCTTCACTTCTGGAAGAAGTGGGTAATTGTTAACCAGCCTGAGAAGGAACTTGCACATGTGGGAGGTTGCACCAGCAGCAGGTCTTGTACCACCACTGGGCACAAAGGTTAGCAGGCAGCATCAACCCACATTCATGCCTGTCCATGTTATACAACACCCAGCAGAGTGACCTCAATTTGCCACAAAAAATAGCAATAAAATCCGATAGAGAGATTTCTGAAGAATTTAGAGGGATGATGAGAAGAACGGCGTGTTTCTCTGACCCTTTATGACCTTTACAGCTACAGCCCTGCTGTGCATGTTTTGTCCATTGAAAACTGAGAGGTTGATCTGACCCTCCACTAAGTCACAAAAAAAAAAAAAAAAAAAAAAGGGAGAGAGAGAGAGAGAGAGATTCACCCAAGAATGTTTCCTAGCTTTACATTTCTCTCAGCTTTTCAGCTTTTCTGAAAAAAAAACCAAACACCAAAAGTAACAAGCGTTTTATTTGTTTGTTTGCTGAAAGGATTTGCAGAACATTATTTTCCTGGCTAGAACCATTGTAAAGCATGGGGCAGGAAAGTTCCAGGAGGAAGCCGGGGGTGGGAGCCAAGACTGTTGTGACTGTGCTCTAATGAGCAAGGGGACAGATACGCTGAAGACCAAGAGAGGCAGAAGGAATCTTCTGACAGTGGCAGCAGAGAGGCTTACACTGAGAAGAGGAATGAGTGTGATTAGATTGGAGGAAAGTGAAGGCAAAATTCATTAGGCCCAAGACAATGGAGAACCCATGTAGGTCACTACAGGAAAGCAGTGCAGCAGTTGAGGAAAAGCTTTTTCTCTTTGGGTACAAATTTCTACCACAGAACAAGCAGCAGGGGGACTGACTGTTAATACAATCTGAGCCTTTCTAGATGTCCTTGCCCCAGTTCAGAACCTTTCAGATACCATCAGCCTCCAAATAATTTCTTCTAAATTTCCACTTGTAAATTCAGGAAGCTGACAATAGGAAAGGATGACCCCAGATTAATAGTTGTCTGTGGTGGGTTAGGGAAAAGGATCACAAGGCAGGTGTGCTACTACAAGAAAGAGAGGCAGCAACATCACAAAGTCAAGAGGAAAAAATGGCCAAATATCAAGTGTCTGATGCAGAGGGAGGTTCAATAACAAAAAAGATTAGCAAGGGCAGAGGTGTTATGCACTCAGCAGCTGGATGTCCTGCTTCCATGAGAATTCCCATTATGGCAAAGAAAAAGTTCTGGGGGTCCTGTAAATCATGGTTTTCTGAAACCTGGAACCTTCTTGTCTGCACAAACTGGTTGGACTTGTTCTCCTGGTTAGCCATAGTCTATTGTGATCATTTCCATGTCCTGTTCCAGTCAAAGCTCAGAAGATAAAAATAAAGGAAAAAACAAAATTAATTCAAATGCCAAAAAGCCTTATTGAATTTTTTTATTTATTTTTGAATTTCCTTTTTATTTTGGCACTGTGTTAGGAGGAATGTTTTAGAAGGAATATCTTTGTTCCCCTTTATCCAGGCCGGCTTGTCCATCTGCAGAAAGCACCACTGGTGGCTGCAGCTCCCCTCACAGCATTCCAGCTTTAGCTCTGACTCACTGACTTGTCAACAGCTGCACAAAATTGTGAATTCTCTTTTCCAAAATCTCTCTGTAGGTCAGGCACTCCATGCAGAAAGTGAGAAGCACATGAGAAAACAAGAAGGTAGTGCTTTTTAGGATTCTGGAGAGAACAGGACACCAATAACATTGTCTGCATGTTTAATCCTGCCAAAATCCCTTCTTTTAAAGACAGACATGGCTGGTGTGTGAGGATGGGTGAAGAAGCACCACAGAGTACTTTTAGAGAAAATACTTGAGAAAAAAATCAAGGGAAAGAGTGGATCTGGAGTGAGGAAGGGAAAAGACATCTTCAAACAGACTTATTCAGTGTGTGGTGTAATTAGAGGGAAAATGAGCCAACAGCCCTGGCAGTCCTTCCCATGTTGATCCTTATTCCAGGAGCTCACTGCAGCAGCACGGTCTCACTCTGCAGTCACAGAAAAACACTCTGCATTCTCTGAAGTGTTATTACTGGCTCTGCCTGGGAGGAGATTGCTGGGTGCTCCAGATCTCACAGCTTTGGCAGTACTCAGTGCCGCAAATCCCACACCCACTTCTTTACAACTCAGTGTCCCAATGCATAAATAGGAATAGCAGCATCTCCCAAGTGGAGTGAGAAAAGTTATCTACTACAAATACATAACAATTATTAAAAAGAACAGGGGATGAAGGAGCTCTTCAAATTCAACATGGCATAGGCAGAAACAGAGTAATCTTTGTTTTCTGAGATCTGAACAACACAACAGAGAAGTCAAAGTACTGGAAAACTACTTGACCATTTATAGGACTATTCATTTATGTAGTGTGCAGGGATAGTCCCCAGTGAGCCTTGTCATGTCACCTTGAATTATGAAGGATATGAGCTTAGCTCTGTGAGATCAACAACCAGAGCAAGAAATTGAAGTCTCAATCATGCTTGCTGAAGGAGTAAAAAAATCCTGCTCACTATTACCTGCTGCTCCTGGAGACAAGGCACAGGAGTGGAAGAAATAATAGGGCAGAGGAGGAGTGCAGGACAGTGAACAGCAATAGGAACTCTGAATCACTGGGACAGAGTCTCCTCTGGGGCTGACTCAGGGGACAAATGCTTTCTTGCAGCTCATGGCTGGAGCTAGCACAGGTCTCATGACTTACACCCCAATGTATCTGGGCTGCAGTGCCAGCCTGCAGGAGGAGAATACTCACTGCTGGCACAGGGACATCTTCAGAATGTAAGTAGCTCTGTGGAAAAAAAAATTTTCTGTAATGCTGATGAAAATATCTGTATAAGATGAGCTGGCCAGAATACTTCTAATTTGGCATTTTATTCAAGAGCAATGTAGCTTTTTCCAAAGATAAAACATTCACATGCAAACATTAACTATGACTAAAGGTCTCTTTCATGAGGACACTCACTGGGAGGCAGGTGGGATTAGTTCGTCAGAACAGGAAATAAACTCCAGCAGAAAAATAAAAATACCTATATAAGCTTTTCCATTTGGAAAAGAAATGTTCCTACACAGTTCTGGTATAGTGGATAAAGTATTCACAGAGCTTTATTTTCACTCAGATATAAAGAACATTACTTTTGAGGTATTGCAGGTGGCCTCAAAACAGCCTTTTCCATCTCTAGCTGCCTTTACACACAAGACCATATGCATCTTAAACCCACTGCCTCATATTCCTAGGACAGGCCATAGAGTACCTGCAGAGTTTCAGCCTTCAGTGCTTACAAAGCCTGTGGGGATAACCAAGCTGTAGCAAATGATATGAATAAGAACCACATGTAGTTATGTGCAAGAATAAAAATTCCCTAAGATAGAAAATATAAGAAAGACATATAAGAAACTGAAATTTGGGCCTGAATTTGTAGACAGCTGTTGATCACAACTGCCAGCTGCTTATAGCATTAAAACTGAAACCTAAAAAAATATAGCAGGACTACCAGGTCTTGGAAAACCAAGCATGTCTCAAAAGCACTGCTTGCTGGAACCATTGTTTTTCTTAGGAATTCTGGAAAATTCAAAACATTGCCCTTTTAATTCAGAGTAAAGATTACTTTGACATGGAAAACCCTTTCCCTCCCTCATTTTTATCATGAAATAAATATCTCAAGGATCAAACAATCGCAAATGTAAAAGCATGTGGTGTGTAGACGCTGGTGGCTACTCCTGAAGCCCTGCTTTTAACACCTCAGGCCCTGAGTCCAACAGGTATGAATAAAATTAGCCCACATTTTGCCAGCGCTGGATTTTAAGAGGTGGGATTTGCATCTTTTTCTTCTTTTATACACTCCCTCAGGATTTCTGCAACATATGGGCACTGCAGCATCCAAGGGTTGCAGTCATGGCAATGCCTTTGTCAGACTGGTTTCTACTGGGAAACCACCTCCCTTTCACATGAAAAAGAGCATTAAGCCATGGTAAAGAAGTGCTGCTAGTGGACTTGGAGCTAGATGCTCCAAAAGACTCCAAAGTAAGGCCAGCAGCACAATTCTAGAGGTAAGCAGGACAATTGCAGTCATGACAAGAAGAAGGGAAGCTGCTCAGTAACTGAAGTCATGTACTGACTACACTGTCAGGAGTTTTCCCCACAAATTTTCCTGCAATCTACTTTTCTTCTAAAGGTGCCAATAATCTTTTCCTTGCTACAAGTTGGAGTAGCAAGCATTATTACCTGCTTAAGTACCATTAGTGCCTAAACCCTTATCTGGAGAAAAAGGATGGTAATAAATACACACTGAAGTTTGAAAATACTGTCCTTGGTGTCTGCTTAACTACCACTCACAGAAATGAAACTTCCAGCAGGAAGATATTAATAAGCCCCAAAACCTGATGGGGCACCCCTAGCATGTGGAGGTTGCCCTGTACTTCAGTCACAGCCTCACCAAGGAACCTGTGAGAAGAAGCCTGAGAGGGGTGTCCCCAGGAGCTGCCCAGCACCAGCAGTGCCCACTGCGCTGCTTGGCTCACTGCTCAACCAGCTCCTCTGTGCTCTCTCTCTGCAGAGAGAGCACAACTTGCAGTCTGATTAACCAAACCTGCTGAAAGCCAGTGCACTATTACTATCTCAACTATTTAGCTTAATTTTTCCTCTTTAATCCTCTTAACTATGTTCACTAATTCAACTTTTAATCATAAGCCGATTTGTGTCGATACTTTTTTTAACCAGCATTCCCTTGCTAATATATCCAACTTCTCTAAAATACCTTTCTACTCTACTTCAATAGCTCTCTTCATTCCTAATGACTTCTATCTCTTCTGCTTCAGTGCTGCAACACTATCATTATTATTATTAGCTTCAAGAGTCTCTTGCCAGTTCCTTTCCAACAGTGCTTCTGCTGTGAGCGCCTCTGTAGGCTCAGCCCTTCAGCTTGAGAGGCTGCTGGAGACACTTCTACATGGGATCCAAACTGTTTTCAGCCCAGGAAGGCCATTAAAAACATTATTGCTATCTGAACATACATTAGAGGGACCAAGGCCAAGGTTTGAAGCCCCCAGAAGAGCACTGAGATGGGCAGGTGCACAGAGCACATGGCTGTGCTGAGGAAGCAGCAGGACACAACCTTGAGCAGATAAGCAGGGTTCACCCTCACCCATTGCTTGTTTTCCTTGAAATCAGGGCAAAGAAGTGCTAAAGAAGAGTCTGATGGACTATAAGAGGAGGCCCCATTCAGGGAGGTTATCCCATGCACAATCAGGCCCTGCACAGGGGGGTAGCTCAGAGAAGTGCCCCTACACAGGTGAGAAAGCAGCAATGCCCATTCATGGGGAGAGGAGTAAAAGGGTGGAGGTACCTCTATGGAGATGGAGTGAGTGAGTGATGAGGGCAGCATAACCAGCACAGCAGAAGGGGACAAACATCAGAAGTGATGCAGAGAGGAGAGAGAATCATGGAAAGTGACCTGAAAAGATTTATATCTCTGCAGGGAGCAATACTTGTACATACCCTCAGTAAAGCCAGACAGAAATAGAGCACATTCCTGGAGACATCATTTGAAGGGAAGAATAGAAATTCATTTTTAGAAAACATCTCCAGGACATTATCTGTTACTCAAATAATACTTTTCATTTAAAGTGAAATGTGTAATTTTGCTCACATCATAATTAAAAAAATAATTGCTTTAACACCTCCACTATTTTTTTCATTTGTACTGTTTTATCTGACTAGAAATGAAAAGCAAAAAGAAATTGAAGGGGGAGACATAACTAGCTACAAGCCCTCAAACAGTACATCTCATTAGCTCACAAGACTCCCCATGAGTGAATGAACTCTCTGCAGTAAATCAGGAGCCTCAAGAGTCTTTGGAGCCAAGATTTCAGCCTCTGGAGGCCACCATGTCCCTGTTACCATCTGTGGAAAGAGCCTAGCCTGCTGCCACAGGGACCGTGTGTCCTCAGGCAGAAGCTCCTGATGTCCACCCCTCTGCCACATCCATATTCCCAGAGCAGCCCTTTCTGATCCTAAGAGCTGTAACCTCAAAACCCCCAGTAATGTCAGAGGTTCTCCCTATCCACAATGTTCAGCTCAAGAAAGCTGTTTGAAAACCATCCCTGGACCCCAGTTCCATGGCCCAGGTCACTGTCTAATACTGGGACTCCTCTGTGGTGCAGCAGGAGGATACAATGTGCAGCTGTGGTGCCTAAAAGCTTTGGGAGGTGCAGACCTCCGCAGCACATCTGGCAGCTGCCTTCGAGCCAGGCTGCTGGAGGAAGCTGGCACAGCAGCTTCTGTTTCAGAAGCACTGCAGGATTTCTGCCGCTAGAAAATGCCAGGGATATCAAAAGGTAATCATGCAGAATTTCCCTGAGGAGATTGTCAGTGCTGAGACTTTTATCCCGATCAGGATTTTTTTTTTAAAGTAAAATTAAATTGGCCAGTTGGTTTTATTAATTGTTGCAAAATTCTGCTTAAACTGTTCTACCAACAGAGTTGAAAATATTTCTCAGGAAAATAATGTTAAAATAGTAACGCTGGCATGTGAAGAGTGCAAGGGAAAAAAATAAGTAGTCTATTACTAGCAGAGTCTATACCAAACCACTTCCCCAGTGTATCATTACTGACTGGGGTCCACTGTTGGCACAGAGGTATTTCAGATGAAATACAAATTCTGAGGTGTTCTTATCTGTGTATCATCACTGAGGGACCTTTGGCACTTTTCCATGAAAAAGAATATTATCTACATCAGCTCTCCACACAGGCAGTTGTGCTGCGCCGAGCTCTGCTCCCCTGCCAGTTCCCTGGGTAGTCTGTTCCCCTTTGCTTGGACAATTGAGCAGCATTTGCTACTCAATTGCTACTCAATTACTCAGTTTGTGATGATCTGTGATTAGGGTTAATTGTGCAGCACCTGCAGGACAGGCTGAGAGGAAGGACTGTGTGTACAGGACTTGCAGCTACTGCACACAGCCAAAGATGAGCCTGGTGGGATTCCTGGGTACACCATCCCTAGGCGAGCTTCAGAGAGTGAAAGAAGCTGCTGAAATAGGAGATATGTATTATTCCCTGAATGGGATTTTTTGTGTGTATTTGTATAGCTAACAAGATCAGAGCCTGTTTTGTTTGCTGAATGGATCCTTCATATCCTCCCAGTACGATTTAGGTTATCATTTGTTTCACTTATGCACCACAAACACTCATAAATAATAGGTGTGGATAAGCTCTCAGCCTCCAGACCAATTGCATGCAATATTTACTTTCAAACAGAAATTACATACAGGAGCAAGAAGACCATACAGCTTCTCTTTTAATTGATCAGATAGTAGCAAACACAGTTAAGTCCTGGCACTGAATCCCCATCATCCCTGCCCCAAATGTGCTGATTTGCTCACCTACTAGGGAATGAGAAGAGCTATGAGTAAAGTCCCATACCCTTTTTGAGGCCAGATTGCCATTGCTTCTTAGCACAAGGGCATTAACCTACCCAGCCAGAAGGATCCCTTGCTTCCCATCCCCATAGCCCAGGAGAGTCCCCAGAACAGTATGCTTTTTCCCAAATGAGCACAGAGCAGTGAGGCACGAATCCCATCTCACTTTCTCTCCCAAAGTGCCACATTATTAAATTCTGGCTGTATGATGCCATTGCTCCAGGCTGGTTTTTGACCAGGCTCTAGGTTTTCTGTCAGCTTACTGTTTGCTGTGAAATTGATTGAATCTGTCAAGGTTTTCTTGAGATGGGAGGGCAGGACTTAGTGGACAAGTACAGATCAATTTTCACATGCTTATCCACTCTCAGAGGAGAAAAGAGAAATGTTGATTGCTTGTGCGTGTACCTCAAAAGAGAGTTGTGGAGGGACAGCAGCCCCAGTGCCTCCTAGGAGCAGTAATTCCAGATAGGTCAGGGCCCATGTGCGTGTGCAAACCAGTCCTCACATGGGCGGTGTGATACAGGAGCCCTGAGGTACCCCAAGCACACAGCACCTTTCTGTGCACCTCAGTCTGTGCTCCAAGGTTCCATTAAAGCTTATCCAAAAATAAAGTTCCTGCTGCAGCTGACTGCGTCAGCCACTCGCAGATAGGTGGTGTTAAGCAATAAAACTTTTATTAAAACAGGTTTTGCAAAGCCCAGAAGTTTGAAGCTTACGGTTCTCTGCTCCTCCATGGGTGTCACACCGCCCTGGGAGGAGATGGCTTTGATGCTTTCCTAGTGAGAGCCCAGCACCTTCTCCATGGCTGCTTCAGCCTCCCACTGCCTTCCACAGGCGGCACCAACGCTTCCAATGGCAGCTAAGGCGGGCAGCCAAGCCCCCAAGGAGGCACATCCCTCCCTCTGCCAAAGAGACCCCCAGCCCTTGCAAAGGTCTGTTTTGTGGTTCCCCTTCATTTCTCCACTTCTCAGGCAGTGGTTAATGGAAACTACAACATAAAAATGATCTGCTTCGTTGCTTTTCAATTAGATAAGAACTCCCATTAGTGATGCAATTAAGGTGCCGTTTTCAAGACTGTTGTTTAACAGCTTCCTTGACATTTCACAGAACTCATTTGTTTTGCTTTGTATTTTTTTCCCTTTCACAAAAACAGAGGCAAAAAAATGATTCATTTGCAGAAATGCAGACAAAGCAGAAAGACTCAAAAGAGTGGGAGCACAGTGAGGCGGGTATGCTGCAAGATTGAAGAAGGAAGAAAGAAAATAAAAAAGAAATGCTTATTCTGTACTGCAGAGTAGCTCCTAGGCAGGAAGAATAAGGAAGAGAAAAGAAAAAGACCAAAGTTCCCCCATGATCCTACACGGCTGTTTGTTGCTGGAAAACAGCACATATGCAGAATAGGCAAAATACAATAACAGAATAGGTCAGGAATTTTGCTCAAGAAAACTATTTTCACACATTTTTTAACTAGAATAGAAAATTAATTGGCTTTAAAATGTGTCAAAATACATTTGACACATTATTTTCCTCTAAATAGAAAAACACCTTCAACAACTACAATCTAAATTCAAGAGACCCTTTCTGAAAAAATAAAACATTGGTCTTTACAGTTGAATAAACATTTTTAACCATGAAATATCAAATTCTATGAAGAACATATGGAAACTAAATTGAATCCGAGGCTTTAAAAATGAGATGTCTCAAAAGACATTTACAAATCACTTTCCACTGAGCTGCAGAGGTTGGACAGGAGGGCAGGACCTATCTGAGATGCAGTGCCAAAAAGAAGGCAAAAAACAAGCACATAATTCTCTAGTGTACAGCACTTGTGGCAACAAGTATCACAAAGCATGCCCTTTTCCTCTCACGTCTGCCCATACATGCTAATTGTTTATGTTGTCCTTGCCCCCCTGTCTTTCAGATTGTCATCATCTTCTATTTTTCTTCTTCATGCAGATGTTTGAAAAGTGTTTATTCCTATCATTCAAAAGGAATTATTTTGCATAATCTCTAGCTGACAGCTGACATTTGCATCTATGTGATGAAAAAACCCCAAAGAGCCAGGGTTCAGCATCTGGTGCCTTTGAACTTCTCTGCCATTACAGCTTCATCAGGCCAACGGCAGCAAACACAAAAATCCTATTTTGAAAACATTTTGTGAGTCTGAGACCAGGGTTGCCAGAGCAGTTAGTGCATGCAACACACAGCCACAGAGACAGGAATATGTTAAAAGGACAAATAAATCTCTATCCACTTCCTAACCCACTACCCAGGGGCTACTAGGAAACATTTATTTCTGTGCAAGGAAAAGCATTCCCCTCTTGGTTTTTGTCACCCATTCCCTGCTGTTTCTATGCACAGGATTTCTCCTCCCAAAAAAGCTAATATTTTCTGCCTTCAAAATCCTTCCTAAAATTATTCACACTTTTGCAAAGCCTGAATGGGCTCAAATCTATCTCCAGTATGCCACGGAGGGCTGAGATCTCCACTGACATCTCAGTGCAGCTTAGACTTATCTCTAGCTCTGAAAAATATTTCAGTGCAGAACAGCCATCAAATTTTAGCTAAACTGTGTGTTGCAAACCCAATGAGAAGCCCATGGAAGCAAACAGACTGCTGTAAAAACCTGCATGCTCTGTTCACTGCCTCATTCATTAGCCATCACTGTAATATCCACATCCAGATTGTTCTTCAGAGCTGCTGATTTTCATTCCCTGAGTGATGTATAACAGACCTGCATTTTCTCCTCTCTCATTCTTCTCCTAATATGCCACATTATGATACCTTTTTTTTTGCTTGCCAGAAGGAGTCACAGAATAGGGTATCAGGTAAAATTCTCTGGTGATGGGAGTAGGTGAGGAGCTGAGCTGCTGCAAGTAACTTTCTGTTACATGTTTGTGCGATTCTTGACTGGCAACATTAGCAGAAAAGCAATCCTGCTCAAGTCATCATCCCTGAATCCTCCCTGTAGGGTTCTCATAAAGTCAAAAAAACAAAGCACCCTCCAGGAAAACAGGGCTCTTCTTTGTAAATGGGTTTTTTTCTCATAGAGGGGTTGACAAAATGCAGGGATTTCAGTGAAACCATGCCACGTGTTTGGCTCTGTAGCTTGCTCCTACAGCTTATCCCAACTCCTTCCCACCAACCCTTGGAGCTTTCCTCCTCTGTGCTGACACACAAATCCTTAGCCAAAGTCGCCATCAGGTTCCTGTCTATCCCAGGAGAGAGGCTGAGGGGAGCTGTGGGAGAAGTGACTGGGAGCATTCCCATGTTGTTGTTCTTTTATACCTGTAATGGGGAAAGGACTCATGGCCTTCTGAAGTGCAGCACAGAAAATTTGTCAAATGCTTTGCCTGAGGGGGTCTTGCAAAGTTTCACTTTATCTGGGTGACTAAATCTAGATTAAAGATGCATGGTTCTGCCAGCTGCTGCTTTTCAATTTAGATGCTTGCACTGTATGCTTATTTATTTATTTTTAGGATATTGATTTTGTCAGGAGGCAAAGCAAGGGTTGTAGGAAAAAAAATATAAGTCTAGAAGTCAGCAGTGTTGGACTTTTAAGGGGATAATGAGATTTGCTTCTAAAATAAGACCTTTGCCAAGTGCACCAGTTTTATCTAGGCTAAAAAGTCCCAAGTTTTACTGTCATTCAAGGGCAATGACAAAGTACTCTTGCCTCCTTTGGGAGGAGCAAGTCTGGGGCATGACAGCACAGCTGCCAGTAAGCAGTAACCTGGCAGGGGTGGGAGTGGGCTGCCGGAGTGCCTGGCTGTGAGCTGCACCTCCAGCACCCCTTCAGGCAGCAGCAGTGCCAGCACAGCATACCAGGTTTGCTTCTCTGAAGTGCAAACCCAGTGCTGTGACCCCAGATTTGGAGCTGGTGCTAGGAGATGACCCCATGGCACCCAGGAGCGGGGTCAGGCCAGCACTTCCCTGATGGCACAGCAGAGCCAGCAGATGCAGGGCATTGTCAGGATGCCTCCAGCCATGGTGGTGGCACCTGCTGCACTGGATCCAGTTCATTTCTGAGGGGTCCCATGGTGATAGGACAAGGAGTGATGTGAGTAAAGCAGCCCTGTTCTTTTGATGTGTCTATCAGTGTAAAAAGACAAAGAGCACCATTTTACCAATCATTTCACCTGCACCTTTTCTAGCACTAATTGTACAATTAATTCCTTAATCTATTAAGAGAGGGAAAGAAAAGTACTTACACTTAGCAGGTAGTTTGAATCAGAGTTGGATTGTGTCTTTTTTCTTTTAAACCTTTAAAATGTATTTGCTTGAAGTACTTCAAATGTTTTATTGCTCATACTACAGTACATAACAAAGTAATTGTGTAATTAAGAGATAATGTCAATGCAATAGACCATTGTTGACAAGCTAATAGTCTCCTGCTGCTATTGAAATGCCAAGGCAAAGCTAAAGAATATGCAGGAAAAACATACATGCAGGAAATTAGATGAGGTTGTTTGTTTTCCAACTGAACTGGCAAGCTCAGATTGGCCAACCTGTAATTTAGTATAAGTTGAATTCTCTCCACAGCAAAGTACTAGTTATGCAAAGGGTTGCTCAGGTATTGTACAGCAAGATGGTGCATATGGCAGGGAAGAGGATGAGAGTCAGGAATCCACCACCGCTAGTTCTGGGTCTGGTCTCCCAGGAGGAGCTGTAGCAGAAGCATTCATGCAGAAAAAAATGCCTGAAGCCCCCACCAAGTGAGATGTTGTGTTTGCTATCCTATGGAGGATCTCTGTGGCTAGAACCACTGGATTATTTGACTCCATGTTTTTTATGCACCCAAGTGAAGGATGACACCTAAGCTTTAGCTGGATTGTGACACAGCCTCCTAATTTAGCCTTGGGGATGTTCACTAAACCTCAGAGCTAGCAGTTCACTGTCTCCTGTGTGCTAGTTCATCACTGGCCCAGGTCACGCTTCAGAGAAGTCTGAGCTCCTTCCCTGCAACTTCCTGCCAGCAGCACCAGCTCAGCTGCCTCGTCCCAGGAGCAGCAGCCCCCATCTCCTGTACCCCCTGCACTGCTGAAACTGCAGGGATTCAGAGCTGCTGCCAGCTCCAGGGTGGCTGTGCTTTTTGTGCCCTTCCTTATGGGAAGCCCTCACCATAGGCTTCCTGAGACACTCAGGCTGAGCCAGAAAGCGTGGTCCAGGGTTTTATTGCTGCTGGCAACCACAACTCATGTCCACACTAAATTACAGCCAAACTCTTTACAGCAGGGAGAAAGCCAGGGCACTGTTTTAGCCCACAATCTTGAAAACAGAAAGATGGACAGGAAATATGGATTGTCAGCAACACAGAATCACTGTATGGTTCAAATTGGAAGATACCTGGAGATTATCTAGTCCAACCCTTCTGCTAAAGCAGATTCGTCTAGAGCAGACTGCCCAAGATCACATCCAGGCAGGTTTTGAATATCTGCAGATAAGGAGGATCCACAACATTTCTGGGCAGCCTGTGCCAGTGCTCTAGCATCCTCAAAGTAAAAAGTCTTTGTTAATATTCAGATAAAATTGCCTGTGTTTTCAGGTTTTCTGCTCCTTGTCCTGTCACAGAACACTACTGGTCCCATTCTCTTGACACTCACCCTTAAGTTACTTGTATGCATTGATAAGATCCCCTCTCTGTTCTCTTTCCTTCAGCCCTTCCTTAAAAAGTCAGAAGATGGCTGAGTGGTGCTTCCTTGCCCAGAAATAAAGTGTACCAAGATACCAGACACCCAAGGCTGGAGGCAGAATTTCAGATAGGGATGCTGCACAATATGACCCAGGAAAGAATATTGGGTTGGTACTGTTCAAAGGGGACTGTGGCCTCCACAGCGTCCATGACAAGGCCACACCAGCATGCCACTACCAGCCATGGGATTTCCAGCATTTACTACTGTTATTTATATAAGAGGATTGATTTCTTCTTTTTTAAATGTGCTTCATGCACCCAACAAAAAATTAATTCTCTCTTTGAGTTGTTGCATTGCCTTGGTACATTTAATACATTCAAAATTATCTCATTGATTGAAAAGGGTTGAAAATTTGCAAAATCAAAGATAACAAAAGAGGTTAGTGCAAGCTTGCTTCAGTGTTTTGTGGGCAAAGCACATGTCCTGGACTTTAATTTCATGCCCACATACACCATCATCAAGTGCCCTCACCACCTGGAGAGTACAGTGGATTCGCTCCCCCCAGAAGCAGCTGTTCTGTAATTCATTTTATCTTAATTTGTCTATGTTCAGCCCCAGGCCTTATTTATGTACACTGTGAAGACTTAATCTGAAGACAACATTAATCATAAGTTCTTTAAAACATTCATCATTACAATGTTTGAGTGGTTTGAACAAATAATTGATTGATATACACAGCAAATCTTGAGAATTGATGTGGTATTGCTGCTTCCCATGGAGATGGGGAGCTGAGACGGTGAGATATAATATCTGAAATGTCCAGCTGTGCTGGGTGCTGCATTTGAAAGTCCTGACTTGGTAGGGGACGTTAGGTTTTGAGGCACTTTAATTGCTTTGAGTCTGGTTGCTGATTTCTCTCCTCTGTTTTACCAACAGACTCCGCAGCTTGTATTGTGCACCGGCAGGATGTGGAAAACAGAGTTGGAATTTCTCTGCTCAGCATCACACACAAGTCCTGTGGTTGCAGTACAGACAGAATCCATTTTTCCAAGCACACCGCATCGATTGAATCATGACACCCTGTCCACCATCTTCTCCAGGTCTTTAAAGTGTTTGCTGTGAACATTTCCTCCCAAAATCCATGGCAGTAAAAGATGAAGGTCATGTAAGCTGTACTTTGCTTTACCTGCAGAGGTACTCAGTACCCCTCTTTCCCTGATTATGCAGACTAGATACTTTTTTAGAAATACAGTGGTTTTCTTTCATTGTGTGTCAGGGTTTCCTTGCTAAGGAAATCAGGGCTTTAGAAGAGGTTGGTGCACATCCCAATTTCCCCCAAACCTATGCTCTGGTGCAAAACGTTTGTAGTCAGGCTACCAAACACAGAGGCCATCTAAGGACTGGAAATATAGCAAAAGGGACCCCCCAGAGCAGGACTAATCATGTTCACTGAATGAAGCAGAAATCCTGTTGAAAAGCATAGCGGGCTATCCAACAATTAGAGAATCAGTCATAATGCACAGAGGAATCTAATTAGGATTGTAAATCATAACAGCCTTGAATCATTAGGGTATTTCAGCTGTGGAATTCCTAAGTTTTGTTGGATCTGAGGGAATAACTCAGACTCAGGGAAAATAGTTAATGGCAGTTAGAGCCAGGAAACATCTACCAAGCTTGGGGAGAAAGCACAGCTCTTTGCGTCAGGGGTATTCAGTACTCAACAAAGACAAGCAGGACTTCATTGAAGGGACCAGTGATCCAGCTGTCACTGGTGTCACACAAGGACAGCTAGGTGTTTAGAACATGAGTTATCCTGCCTGCAGACCAGGCCCAGCAATGACAACCAGCAGCAAAACACAGCTCCTTGTCCAAGCCAGGAACCAGCAGACAGTGCAGTGAGGCTGAGCACTGTGCTGCTCTCCCTGCATGTGGGCTGCCCACCAGACCTTGTCCAGGGACACAAGCAGGTGGCTCCGTGCACTGTGAGAAGGATTGGCTGCCACCAGGATGCACTCCTGGAGGCACAGGGACACTTGTTAAGCTCTACTTCTGCCACCTGCTGCAGCCTGGTGTCTCTGTAGCCCTCTAAGGGAAACACTTCTTTTAATTACTGTCTCAATGCCTCATCTTAAGCTTTTTGGCTTTATGGCACTACAGGCTCCTATGCCATAAGCTGAATGCATCTAGATAAACTGTCCTCAAATACTGCACTGACTTCTTACTAGTATGGTGCAAGACCTTCACTCATCTTCCTTTCTCCTTGGTGCACACTGCAATTTGGTTCCTACTAAAAGAGAACAAAAAGCTTTTCACTCCTGAAAATGACTGAACTTTGATTCACGTCATTTCACAAAAAAAGGGCAAGTTTGGCAGAGTGCTTCTGTGATCACAAAACCACATGAAAATAAACCCATGGTAGAGGAAATGAGTGCTTTCAACCCTTTTTCTTCTCCTTCCCCTTTACTTCTTCTTTTTTAAAGAATTGTCAAAGTACTTTTTTTTTTTTTTTTTTGATTGCTTAAGTGCACCGGGTCTTCCAGAAGATACAGACATTATACATAATGAAGAGCTGGCTTTTCTACAATCCTGCTACATGAAACACATTCAAACTCTAAAAGGGTCATCATAAAGCCTGTCCAGGCTTTCTTTCTATTCTTTTCTTCTCTTTTAGAAACATATTACTCTACATTAGCAGAGGAGTTGGACTATATGACCTTTAATGCCCCTTCCAACCCAAACCATTCTATGATTCTACAATTCTTAGCTCAAGTCTTCCTGCACTAGCTCTGTAATCATGTTTTCCATTTTCCACTGAAAACAGATACTCCTGGCAATTTTTTGGCTCTTGGGTTGTCCCATGTAAATTTTGTGACCAAAAGCAAAGCCTGAGCACAAGGACATCACAAATGCAGTTACAGAGAGCTGGCAGTAGATGAGGAGAGCAGCATAGGTATCTCACACTGCATCAGGCACATTCCTGCTTGTGGGTGATATGTCCATGTGCATATCCCTCCAGCTGGCTCTCAGGTGCTGCCAGGGGCCTGTATGGCACCTGATGGGGTACCCAAAGGCTGGTACTGTACTTCCCTTCTTCACAGCCAAAATGGTACAGGAAGTTAGGAAATTTCATGTCAAAGGTGCTGCAGATGTTTCTCCAGGGCTGGCAGGATGCAGCCTTGGCTAACCAAAAATTGAAAATAATTCTAAAAGCTGGTAGTGCTCAGGACCACCTCTGGAATGGTAGTCCCCAACTTAGTGTTCCCACTTAGACTCTCCACACCACACTGGCACTTGCTTGCTCCCCCTCCCTTTCCCCTTTGCAGTGGGCTGGAGAGAAGAATTGGAGACACAAAAGGTAAAGATCACAGGTTGAGATGAGAACAATTTACTGGAAACATCAATGAGATAAGAAAACAAATAGCAACAGCAACAATATTAATAATAAAAGTGTACAAAAGAGAGAGAGTGATTCACATGCAAAATTCTTGCTGCAGAGCTCAAGCCAACCTAACTGCAGCCACACTGTCCTAAATGGAAGGACCCCTTCACTCTGGATGAAATTCCTTTGCCCCTGGAAAAGTCTCTTCACCCCACCCCTGGTAATACATGAGGTGGTATAGAATAACCTCTAGTCTTAACCTTCCCCCTCATAAACTGAAGTCTTAACTTTCTCCAGCCCCTCAGCTACTGCAAAAATTAACCCCCATCCTATCCAGAACCAGAACAAAATGTCATCATTCTGGTGCTATGGATGTCACTTTCTGATTCATAATTCTAATGTATTTAGATAGGATTTGTTAGAGGGACACTTAAGGCACTAACAAATCAAGTGCCACTTCAGATAAACACCTAAGATTGGGCTTTAGTAGGATTTAATCATATTTGAGGGCTTTATTAAGTGGAGATGTCCATAACCACACACCTAAGTTAGTAATGAATGAAGAACATCATCATGTATTTTAAGGATATGATTATTATTACCTTAGAAGTGGAAAAGGCTTTCAGATCACAAATTAACCAACCTTAAAAATCACAGATTCGTAGCCTTTCCTTTATCTCTGTTTACAGGTTTGTGATTCTATGTGTGTCTAGCAGAAAGCTTACTTAAAAGGATATTCAATTCAGGGAAAGAAAGTCCCTCCTGTAGAAACCTCATGAACAAGGACATCTGTACAGGGTACAGAAAAATGCAGTGAAAGGCAAGGAAAGGAAGCACCAACAATGGCTTGCAAGGGAGGCAAGCTGGAGAGGGGATCTTTGGATTCCTGTGGCATTCCACTGACATGCAGTTACACCCTGTGCATAGGTGCCAGCCTTAGCAAGGGCTGATTAGCAGCAGTTTGCAGCAGGCTTCTCAGATGGCTGGGAGCCATTCTTCCCTATTCTCAGCTCTTGTTCCCACTGGAAATTCTGATGGAAGTTCACTGGCAACTGTTTCAGACACCATCTCAAGCCTCAATGCTTTGTGTCCATCTTGCTTACTGTCCTGCTTGCTGCAGCCAACTAGACTGCTTTGTATCCGACAAACAGAAAACCACTTCATGAGAATTATCTGCAGACATATCCCAAGTTTCCAGGGTAGAGAATGTCATATTTTTCTCTAATTTCCATTAATGCAGTGTAATTTAAAAATGTGGCATCAGGGGGAATACCCAGTGGGTGGGCATTGCTTTCCCTCCTGCACCAGCTCTCATCTCATGGTGCGTGACATTTTCTGAGGCTGAGAGACACATGCCAGGGCAGGGTGTTTGTTTTACTCCAGTGGCCTGTGCTATTAGTCAAGCCATGTGTCAGGACCAGCATAATTGTGTTTACTTGATAAATTTGAGGAGTAAGTGCAGCTCTCTCCATCAATTCCAAATGAGTCAAGGCCTTTGGTTAGTTTAGTAATTAACCTCAGGAATTGTTCCAGTCACTCAAACATACACAGTATGGTGTGAGTAAATTCATAGCCAGCACTTGCTAAATATGTATGCAGGGATCTTTTGAAGCATATAATTTACTCAGTTATAACATTATACTTTGGCGCATATTTTAGGCTTATTTTTCCACAGCAGACCCTGACTGTAAGCTTCCAGTTTCTCTCATGTATGGTCATTTCTCTGTTTCTGAAGCTTTCCAATCATGTGTGCAAAGGCCCAGTCCAAAGGCCATTTGCATGGGGAGGCAGAGTCTGCAGAGACACCTGGGCTCCCAGTGCCTGTAGCAAGGCTGAATTTCCCTGCTCAAGAGCTCCCATTCTTGGCTAAGTAATATTCCTGGTTTTGTTCATTTGCACCTACTGAACCTGCAGTCTCAGGTGAAGTGCAAGAACTTCTTGTGAATCCGAAGGGAATGACTTTTCCAATAACGTGTGGCCTGACCTTTAAAGTCCAGTTAAACAGGTTAGTGATTACTGCAGATATCTCATACAAAATGATGCCTGTTTCTTTCAATCAAACCCATTGCTTCTCTTCAAAATTAAACTGATACTGCTACTGCTACACTTTGTAACCAGGTAAATTTGTACAGGAGCTTGCATATCACAGAGCTGTTCTTATATCAATAACAGTTCAAGAATTAAAGAATTAAAATTTTAAGCATCCATCTGTTAATATCCCAGAGTTCCAATCTGGTTATTCGTGTAATTGGATCATCCCACAAGGTACATATTTCTCAGGCAAACAGTCTTATGCAATAAAACTTCTCAGCTTTTATAAGTTATTTCACTCCACTCAAACCAAGGTCCAAACTAACATGACTTTATGATTGCCTGACCATTTTCTTGCAACCTAATACATACAGATATACATATTTTACTTTCAGTGCTCTCTGAATTACATCTTCTGCTGTTTGATTATGGGGACCTTGATGTGATAAACAAGCTAATTTCCATGGCAACCCTGCCAGCCCAGCTCTGCCTGATGTTGCTGACAGAACACTACAACTCTCCTCTCAGATGTGACATGTCAAAACCCAGGCTAAGGTCCCCTTTCCATTTCAGGAGATTATTTCCCTGCTATGGGTGGGATCTTTAGGCAGAGAAACATCTGTTACCTAAAAGAGTTAAGCTTTTCAAATCAAAACCAGGCAGGAGGTCAGGGAGGAGCTGGCATCACCCACAGTCACCACACAGGCTGGAAAGGAAGAGTGAAATGTTTTGACAAGCACACACTGGAAACAGATAAGCCAACACATATGAGGCCAGTCTCCAGAGAAAGAACAGCACTGAGTTTAACACCCCTGGCATGACACAGCCACTCACTCAGTACCCCCTAGTGAGACAACAGAGAGAACTAGAAGAGTAAAAGTGAGAAAACTTGTGGGTTGAGATAAGGACAGTTTAATAGGTAAAGCAAAAACCACAGATCCATGTAAAGTAAAACAAGGAATTCATCCATCACTTCCTTTTGGCAGGTAGGGGATCGGCCATCCCCAGGAAAGCAGGGTTCCCTCACGTAACCAGTGACTTGGGAAGACAAACACCATCACTCTGAGTGTCCCCTCCTTCCTTCTTCTTCCCAAGCTGTATGTGCTGTGCAAGATGCCATTTGGTTTGGAATGTCCTTTGGTCAGCTGGGATCAGCTGTCCTGGATGGCTCTCCTCCCAGCTCCTCGTGCATCCCCAGCTCCCTCGCGGGTGGGAAGGGGTGAGAGTCAGAAAAGGTCATGACTCTATGTAAGCTCTGCCCAGCCATAACACAAACGTCCCTATGTTATACAGTTTCCAGCACCAGTCCAAAACACAGTCCCATACTTCCTACCTTGAAGAAAACTAGCTCCATCCCGGCCAAAACTAGGACAGACAGTTTTTATAAAACCAGTGCTTTACTCAATGATTCAGCTCCTGGAATTCAGGGAGGATCTTTTGTTGATGTTGTTATTGTTCTAGTCACTCTAGCTTTGGTAGTTGCTGAGACATGTAAAAACATGACCACTGTCGTACACAAAATGCTCATTAACCAGAGCCAAAAATATCAAATATCCTCAGAAGTTTTAAGATTTATGACTGTAGACCAAACTCAATATCTCAGTGACAGTTTCCTATTGTAGAATGGTGTGTTGGAATAGACCATAAAGATCATCAAATTCCAACCCCCCCTGCCTTGGGCAGGGATGCTTTCCACTAAACGAGATTACTCAAAGCCTCATCCAACCTGGTCTTGAACACTTCCAGTGATGAGGCATCCACAGTCTGTTCCAGTGACTCACCACCCTCACAGAAGAAGAATTTCTTCCTAGTGTCTAATCTAAACCTACCCTCAGTGGAAAGCCATCACCCATTGTCCTATGACACCCTTCCATAAAGTCCCTCCCCAGCTTTCCCATGGGATACCATCAGGTACTGGAAAGTTACTATAAAACCTTTTTTTAGCTGCTTTAAAACTTTAGAGCCAGCAACTCTGAAAGCCACCCCAGAGAGCCAGAGCTGACAGTCCTCACAGAGTATTCAACAGCTGAGGAGGCAAAAGAAGGTCTGTGTGTTAAGCTGACAGCAGGGCTACACAGGGTTAGCCTCAGTTTTGACAGCACAGTAGTGGGTGTCCACAGGTCTCCTTAAATAAAGGTTTCTCACAGGGCTGCTGCAGGATCCCGACAGCACACATTTTACTGCCAGCCATACAGAAGAAATGGTTCAGGAAAAATGTCAGTACTGATTCCACTTCACCCTTAGATGTTCACCTGAGGTTTCATTGGAGGCTTTAAAATTGGCAGGATCCCGAAGGTAGTGTTAGAACTGTTCAGTGTGATTTCCTGCAGAACAGCACACAGGCATTGACTGGATTTGATGAAGGAATCACTGATTACCAATGACTTCTGTTTGAGAAAGATCTCTTTTAAGAAATCCATTCTCTGTTCATTTGCTTTTGTTTTTCTGATGCTTCTGGGCTTCTGGGATCAAATAGAAGCTGGAAATACTAAACCCTCAGGAAAAAAAAAGCTGGTTTTCCTGTATTTGCTGAACAGATTTGAAAAAGGAAGCCCTAGATATCTCACAAGAAAGTCTGCTAGGCTCCTACAGCTGTTGGCTTGGTGGTACAGACGTGGGAGCAGAGCCAAGTAAACATTTCACACCAAATAAATCATGCAATGAATGCCATTATTTTGGTACCTATGAACGTCCAGAGGCAGACTGGAAAATGTCTCAGATGTCTCTGTTATTCACAGTTATCCATGAACATTCCCAGTGAATAATTAGCAGTTGAAAGTTCATTCCAGTTGTGGGTGCTGCACTGTTAAATTCACATTTTGCCATTTACGTCCTAAATTCCATAATAACAGACAAGTGGTGCAAGAGCAAACACAAGGAGATGCTAAGCAGAGTAGAGCATGTTTTGAAGGTAAATTAATGAAACTTACCATGTACTTTGAAGGTACGTGGAAAAGAGTGTTTGGGAAGCATAACGAAATATCAATGTGAAGAATAATTTTTGCAAATAAAGAAAAATTCAATTTTGTCTGCCAAGCTAGCTGGAAAGCAGTATGAGGAAGGCACATCAGTCACCCTCACCCTTTGCTTCTAATAAGAATTAGTGCACTGACCCTGTCATCCAGCAGTCTGGTTTTGATTTTCTGATTAATGACATGATTAGCTGATGGTTAATCAGCAATAAGCTGGCTCATCACACTCTTCTCCCTGTTCCTACAGATCCACTTTGAGGCATGATCTTTATTTGGTCTTCCCACCTCAACTGACATCTGGTCATATCACTGATACAAGCATATAGTTCTTCCTCCTAATCTCCAGTGGATTCTTAACTAACCAATTAGCCCAGGAAGTATGCTTTAATCAGTTTAAAGATGGAATACTTTGATTCATCAGGGCCAATCTCTCATTTCACAAACAAACCTTCACAAGTTCTACATGCTCCTAAGAAACCAAACTTGGCACATTTGTTGCAGTCACACCTTCTTGGCAGTCTTAATGTAGTTCCTGAAATCTTTCAACAAAATAGAGTCAGCACGAGCAGCACCAGTGAAATTACCTCCTCCTCATCCACTACACAACATGTTGCATTTTTAATAGCAATCAGAGGCAGTAAGAGGTTCAGCTCTCTTCGATGATCCAAGCACTGTATGATTGCTGGAAACAGCTTCTGTCCTGGCAGTCTTACAGACAGATACCAAAGCCAGGAACAGACACAACAGCAGCAGGGAATAGGAAATATCCCTGCCAAAGAAGTGTTAAAATCTCATGCACTCCATGCACAAAACTTCACATGCCACAGCACACACAGCATGGCAGAAACACTATCCAGTGTCACCTCAATGCTCCTCAGTCTTCCCAGGACTCATGTTTGGGACAGTACTTGTATGACCCAGTTTAGCTAATGAGCCCATTTAAGCTCACCAGAGACCACATAGTGAGAGGTGTTTCTCCACAGGCATTGCAGAGCCTTCCAAAACAATTGAGCTCTGGCAAGGTTACCAGACCAGCTAAACCCTTACAAAAGACATCCCTAGAGATGTGAGAGTCCTCCCTCTTGTCCCCAGTGTATATTTTTGTGGTGTAATTTGCCACATGAGTTTCTGTCAATCATTCTTGTCCCTTTACAGCTCTGAGAAGTAAAGGAGTTGCTGTCACACTCAGACTGGGCTAAACCTGAATTGGCAACCTTCAAGGTGAAAGTGTTTGTTCACTACCATTAATCAGGCCCTTGAACCAGCCACTGTTATGGACAATGAACCCTTTCAACGGTAACGGCTTACAAACCCTCATTTACAGAATGACTCTCACAAAGAGCCTGACTGAAGGTTCAATAAAGAAATCTGTCAGAGCCTGGCTTCTGGGCCATGACACGTGGAGAACAAAATTATATTCATTAGCTCCCAAGACTTTGTTAGGTTCCCTGCTACTCTCTTTAACAGCAAAAATTATTATGTAAAAAATGTTTTAAAAATCAGTGTTGATTAATAAAAGTACTTTCAAGAATCTGTACTAAAGAGTATTCAATTTTAAATTCATTTCCCCTGCCTAATAGTCTGAGATAATATCTGAGTAATGGTGTGGGAATATGAATGCATTGCCCATTCAGTCCTGGGTAAGCCTGGACTTCTTTGGTGGCAAAGGCCACTCACCCACCACAGCTCCACCTCCAGTTTACAGCTGCTCAAGGGCATCTGACAGGAATGATAAGAAATTTGTTGCTCCTGTTTTACCATCATGCAGACTTAAAACTCGTTTTTTAGGTGAAGTGCTAGGTGCAGGTATAGCTTTAAAACAGCACATGAGAAACTAATATAAAAGGGCATCTGACAACCACAGAGATTTATTTTTTTTTGTGCTCACTTCATAGTAATCAACTGAAAACTGAAAGCAAAAAAAAAAGGTGTTCTCCATTTGATCACAAAGAGACCATTTTAGCAGTCAGTTATCTATTAAAAAAAATTAGACAAAAAACTTCTCCAGCTTTTCCCTGTTTTGTTGCAGATCCTTGCCATGATCTTCTGAGTGACAGTGATGGTTCTTGCCTTGCCCAAATCACACAGAGCCTTCTAGCAATGCCAAGGAGCACTTTGCCAGCAACAGCAATTATTTTCATGGGAAAGTAACTGTCTGGAAATACTCATTGTGTTTCTCAGCTTTTCTAGATATTAAACAACAGAAAAAAGAGGAGTTACTGATGCATGTTCTGTGGACAACCACTGTGTAACAGCAGGATCCTCAGCATTGATACTGGATAGAAAAGGAATCCAAATGCACACATTGTAGCCAAACATCAAAGTTTTGGATTTCCTGACCAAAGATCCAGGTGCTTTTTTATTCTAGTGCATTTTAACTCCAGTAACTTTTGGACTCAGAAGTGTCTTCAAAGTCAAGGTCATTTTGGCATGATCCTATCTCCAGAAATAGCTCCAGGAAAAACGTTTTCTTTCAAGAAAAAGCTTCAAAATGCTCTATAAACTTAGGAACATAGGGACAATTTAACCACATGAGTGAAACCCCTCAGGTAAGGAATGTGTTAGCTGTTCAATAGTTCATGAGGACAGTGTACAAGAATATAAGATAGGAAGAGCAAATTCAGGGAAGGAGGAAGGAGAGAGGCACATTTTAGGGGAGCAAAGGTATACAACAAAATACCTGAACTCCAGTGTAGAGTTTACCAATTTCCTCATTTAGTGTCACATTTTTTATCTGGAGATCAAAATGATGTAAATGTTTGCTCATATTTGCACAATAATGTGAGATCTACTCCTGAACTGTGATGGTGAGTGTAAAGTCTTAGCAAGATCTAAGCCAGCTAAAACCAGGACAGTGAAATTGTTTGCACTTTTCTGCCAAATGTATTTTAAAAGGCAAGTGATCACAGTGTAAGTGGTACCATTGCCTCAGGGAAAATGTTCTTTGCTAATATTTGCCACCTTTTTCTACATAGAAATTTGACTGAAGTTGCCCATCTAGCAAGGCAGACACATTTCCAGCAAAGACTTAATGATCCTAGATCTTCAGATATGGTCCCATTTCACAGTTCTTCAATAATAGGAAAAACTAGATACCACATGCAAAAGAGAGACACCAAAACACTGTATCCCTGAAGTTTTCCTAGCAGCCAATGGTTTCTTGTGTCTTTTGGGAACACATCTGACTGTTTATTGGGCTATAGAGTGAAGGAGCATGTCTATAGAAATTAGGCCATTTCTCCTGTGCACAGCATGGTCCCTGGCATGCAGTGGCTGGAATGTCCCTTTAATCACAGGCAGGCAGCTTTCCCTCAGGTTAGAAAATAAAAACTGTCACCTGTCATCTGCAATGTAGGTGTAGACAAAGCACTTTGGAATTCAAAAGCTCTGCTGTACTCTGATTATCACTTTTAGCTCTCCTCTTCAGATGAGAAATCACTTTATTGTCTCTCCTGGCTACCTGTGTATGTAGTGTGGAGGACAGACAACACCAGAAAGAGTCAGTGTGATGCAGACACCACCTCAGCTGTAGAGATACTGAAGGACAGAACAAGTAAATCCATGGCCAGGATCATACGTTAAGGAAGAAGGAGGAACAGAAATAGGTGGCAGTGTTTAAAAAGAAATAAATCTGAATTGAGGCAATGCAGCTGAGCCTCTAAAGGAGCAATTATCTAATCAAAACTTATTCTGAAAAGCAAACCAGGAGCTGAGGTTTTTTAACTCCCACCAGCCAGCCTTACCCCACTCCTGTGTGGAAAAGCAGAGCACACTTCAAGCTGTGCCACCTCAGCTGTGCGTGGGAGGCTGCCGGGGCTGTTCTCCCAGACAGCACCGCTTATCTGCGGCTCAGCACCACTGATGTGGCACTGAAAGGCAGAAAGAGGGGACCACGAGAAGGTAAATGTTGTGGGAAAACAGGCTGCTATTCTCATGACACTCAATAGGAACTATTTTCATGGGATCTTTTATTCTTTGTTGAAGATGGCAAGCAGCGAAACAAAGAGTGGCAATTCTCCGGGATTTCTGCAAGTGTGCACAAATCGCAAAGCATTGAATGCACTGTTGATCTGCTTTCCCCCATTTCTGTTCCAAGGGTCTGGTGGTTCTGAGGTTCCCTTGGATAACTGCTCACTCCAAACCATTGCTCAGCCTGAAGGGAACAGATTTAGTACTAATGATAACAGCAATAAGATACTTGATGTGGCGTGACTTGTACCAGAGCAATGGCTCAGGTTTTGCCTAGATTCAGAAGGTTTTCATGCCTGCAAATGGAAGAGATCTACTTCAACTGGAATAAAACCTCCATAAAGACACCCTGCAGAGAGTGTTTTGCAGAAAGAGTTTTGCACTGACTGGGGCTCACACAGTAATTTAACAGTCCAAGTTGCCAATGTTTACTTCCCATTGTGTGCTAGTTTTGCTCATTCTTTCAAGGTGCAGCCCATGTTTAACACAAGGGATATAAAAGATCTTAGCAGACAGAGAGGGCCTCTTAGGACTCCCTGTAAAGCATAATCAGTAACAATACTAGGCTTTAGACAGTGAAATATATCCTGGTGGCTCAGATCCCAGAAAGCCATGAGGTCTTTCAATCATTTATAATTTTAAAAAGCTTTTCAATTAAGATTTCCAGGCCTGCTCTCTGCTTGTGGGTAATATTTTTATTTTATTATTCATTAGAATTGTTTGAATTAACAGTTCAACAGCTTTTTGAGACTCAAACAAAAATGGGCACTTCTTAGTACATATTTGCAGAAAAGCCTGAACTGCAACATTGAAGCAAATGGTATTGAAAATTAAGCGCTGGCATGGATCCCTTCTTTGGGAGAAAACAATTTGTAATCCGAAAATCAGGACTGTGAACCTGAACTGTGAAGCATTTTGCAAACAGCAGAGCCAGAAAGAAAACAAAATCTGCTCACCTAGTCCAGCCTTCTCCATCACAGAGACATTAGGGCTTTCCTGATTCATTTCTGTGAATGATCTTTGGCTTGATCTTTAGAAAACATCTTGTCTGGATGGCAGCATTTTTTTGACAGAGGTGCAAACCTGGCACAAAGCACCTGGTGCCTGTACTTGATAACTACTACAGGTAGAAATGCCTGCTCTGTTTTCAGATCAAACCCCTGGGGGTGCCCACCTCAGTGCTGCCAGATGCCTGCTGCTGAAGGAAAAGCACCCATACCTGCAGTACCCTCACACCAGCAAGGGCAGGCAACACGCTTTGAAAGCTACAAATGGGCTGGTTGTGCTAAAGCTGAATTTACTTTCGGTACCACTCAAGCCCCATCCTTCACAACAGCAGTATTGGTGTTTTGCAGTCTTGGACAAATGCCTGCAGAAACATTACAGAATCATTATATTTCATCTCCCCCCATTTTCTGCTGAAGATGAAGTAGCAAGTGATATTTTCCATTTACTTTCCAGCACACATTAGGCTGCTCACTGTTAAACGGCCGCTTTGTGCTCCCTGCAGGCAGCCTGCAAACCTTTCTGAGAGCCTCTGGGAGAAAAGGAGCTTTCCAACAAAGTTTATTCCTCTTCATTATTGATTGTTTAAAAGATTAATAAAATATGACTCCAAAATCTAGTCGTGTTAGGCAACCTGAGCAAACAAAGCTGTGAATCTGAGACTGCTCTGTTCAGAGCTGTAACAGGTTCTGATAAAAGGGCATTGAGTATTGGAGGTAAGGACTCCTATTGGAGATGTGAAGCTAAGGAAACCCTCGTGCCTGGATTTACCTCTTTCATTCAAGGAGAAATAAGAAACATGAGACTCCATTGTGCAACTACGGGGGGTACATCAGGACTTTCTTAGCTTTCCCCTGAGGCTTCAAGTGCCTGTGCCAGGTCTGAGATGCTAAACTAGAGATGTCTTTGAAGGTAAATCAATTGTTGTATAGATTTTAGCAGTTCTATAAAAGGCCAAGATGCTTTTCATTATGCACACACCCACAATGCCTTCAATATGCACATTTTAGGGCACCTAATGGGATTAGGGATAGTTCCCCTCCATCTATGGTTATACAGTTATCCAGTGCATTACAGAAGTCTGTCACCTCTGAAACCCATGGGTATTTTGTCATTAATTCCAAGAGGCTGACATTTCAACACTATGATTTCTCCTACTCATTTTTGATGCAAGTCCTAGAAAGAAGGTAGTCAGCCTGACATTAGCTTTTGCAAAAGGCATCTTCTCCTTGATAGAAATGTGTCCTTGCCCTACAAACCCCAGTGAAATGAATGAGTGGAAACACTTAGCAATGTGGCTCGTTTGTGGGATGGAGGGTCAGCCCATCATTTAGAAACACTGAATGTATAATGTCTTGCTTTGTCGTTCTGAGTAATTTAGTCCCAGTAAGCACACTGAAAAGCTGCATTTACATTTGAAACACTTCTTGAGCAGGACTCCACAGAAATCATAGAACATCATTTAACAGTCCATTTTCCTGGCCTATTTTCTCCCTCCACCCCCCAGCCCTCTGCTACTTTTCTGTAAACACATAAATCAGCATCATCTATATTCATTAGGTTACTCGATCTGTTCAGTGCAAAATTACCCGTTTTGCATGAGTCTTCCCCTTTCTGATTAATATAAATTACTTAAGTTAATTATGTTTCTCTTCATAGAAAAATATTTGTCAAACTGTAAAAGCATCAATAAAAATAAAAATGTGGAATTTACAAGGGGACAGATGTGTAAACAAGATCAGGACGGCTTGTACCATACCCAAGTCTTATTTCAGAGGTGGCTACCATCCCATCTAATCCCATCTCTGCCAAGGAGACCTTACCCTAAATTAGTTGAGAACACCAATTTGACTTGAGATAGATGAGGTCAGCAGAAAATAATTAACTCACTCAGACCCATACTATTAGTTTAGAGCAAATATGAGACCTTTTTCCCGCCTTGTGTCTGTTCTACAACAAATTTCACCCAAAAATCTTACAAAATCTTGTATAGGTTTAATGCATCACCAAGGTCAGTTTTATTTCTTTGTTATTTATGGTTCTCAATCTGGAAGGCTTCTGATAATGTCAATTCTCTGTGAGCTTCCTCATCTACAACTTCCTGCTCAGTTTTTACTCTCAGGAACACCCTATAGCACAAAGGAGAAAGCATTACTGCTAAACAATAGTTGAGCTTTAGTTTCTTTTCCTTCCTTTTTTCTAGGGACTCAACTGTTCTTTCTCATCTTTCTGATGGAATTTAAAAAAATAAATAAACATAATAAAATAAAAGGAATTAAACAAATAAAATAAAATAATTCTACAGATGAGAAGATAATAGACCAAAAGGATTTTTCCATCACAGACTGGGGGGCAGGAAGTCTGACTTTCAGAGGAACAAACCGGCCACATCCAAACCCCTCTGTGTCAAGTCAAGGACAACTCCTCTCTAATGCATACAGGTGTCACAAGAGGGCTGGCAACCCCACAGCCTGCAAACATGACCCATCTTCCCCTGGGGTGCAGCTGCATTCAAAAATTAGTTGTTTTCCATGGAGCAGGTTGCAGAATAAGTCACAGATGGTAGAACCAAGTCCAAAGCCCCTTTCTTTTAGTACCATTTGCTGTGAAGCTGCACCTGGACCCCTTCCTTGCACTGAGCAGCACAAAGTTGTGTGACCTTCCCTTCAAACTGTTTCTCCAGTGAGGGGAGCAGCATTCCCACTAGAAGCATAGATGTATCCTATAGCCTCATCTGGGACAGGAAACTTCCAAGGAGCCTTTCCAGAGTGAGGAAATGTAAAATATTTATTCATTTAAACAGTTTGTAGCCTCCAACCCTGTCAAGCCAAACTGATTAAGTCTGAGGATTTGGGATGGTTTCTATTTGTTCCAACTCAGTTCTCCCACCCTTGCTTTATTTCATCTGGCCAAAGCAGCTTTAAATCTGAGCAGGCCAATGTGCCTGACATTGGATTTACTCAGCCCAAAGCCAAAATGATTTCTGAAATCTAGTAGGGGAAGAAAAAAGTATTGGCTTCTGATTGACTTAATTCCCATTCTAGCAAATAGTCCACTGACTTGTAATTGAAAATCAGTTTTACCTTTCAGGGAAAAAAGGACCAGCATGTGTTATCAGCTGGGGTCTTAGGCAGGGAACTTTTGCTCGAGAAACCACATTTGTGACCTTTAATTGTTGCAGAAAGCTAAATGTAGAAAATAGGAAACTCACACATCTGATAACAAATCCACAGTCACTGTTTCTAGCACAGACATAGGTTTTCCTTCCTTACTGTGAAGTGGCACTTTTCCATCTCTGATTGAACAGCTATTCATCACAGTCACCCAGTGTTTACTGCACACAACTCCTCACCTTGATAAAGCCAGCTGCTTTAAAAACAACACAACAGAGCAGGTTTCTCTTTTTTATTTATTTATTATTTTTAAATTCTAGTCCCATTTCTTCGTGGTCTCATAAGAAAATCCAGTGACATGCCCTGTCCTGATTAAATTTCACACACACCCACTGCTGCCACCATAGTCAAAAGGGGAGGATCAACATGTTCAAAAATAATTTCTTTTCATCTGCACAGCTCCAGCACCACATGTGCCACACATGTGCCAGAAATCAGCTATGTGCCACCACAGCAATCAACCTTCCTGGATTTTTGGATAGCTGCTCCTACAATATGATGCACATAAGAAACCAGGGATATCTTGGGCTGTGTCAGTGGGCTGAGGTATGACTTGTAGAAAAAATAATCTGGTTTCCAAATTAGCATGCTCACAATTATGAGCTTAGAGAGAGAACTAGAACTGATAAGAGGAGAGTTTCTGGATTTGGGCCAGGAAACACCACACTGAACTGAAACACCACAAACAGGGATTTCAAACCAGATATTGCAGGTTTTATCTGTAGTCCTTGTAGACACTTTTCTCCACAGCTCCTAAAGCATGTTTTGAAGAAAGGATTTTATAGTGGAGGAGTTCTAAGGTACAGGAACACAAGATGTGTTTTCAAATGTACAGCTGACACCAAATTTGCCCCAGCTTTCACCTGAAAAACCCTTCACAGATGTTGATTGTCCAGCTGCTCAAAGAATATTGGCATTACAGCTGGCAACAGGATCAGAAGCTTGCTGCTCCCTGCCCAGAGATCTCACCACTCTACAGTACACCCTTCCTCTGCCTGGTTTCTAACACATCCCAAAGAGTGCATCTCTGCAGGTCTTGCATCCCTCCAGCTTCTGATATAATTGATATTAATCTCCCAGTGTTATAGATATTTGCAATGCACCAGATGGGCCATTGTTTAATTAATAGTGCTGCTTTCATTCAGTCTGAGCTTGATTAAATGAAAACTCCATCTGTGAAAAACCAAAACCTGCAGGCAGGATACAGGAGAGTGATGCTGCTACCAGCTTTGATGATTTTGAGAGAAGAGATTGTATGGGGTAAGGCTATATTTGCCACCATTTTTATGAAGGAATAAGGGATATTCTGTCTCTAGGCTGACATTGAAATTTGATGTTAAAATAGCCTGGGAAGAAAAGGGAACAAGAGTGTGTGACTGATGTTGGGGAGAGGAAAACAAGAAGGTGGGATGAGGAGGGAAACAGTAATCCATGCCATGCCTGAAAGGATGATACCCAGGGAATAGTGGTGGACAAAGAAGGCCAGAAGTCATCCTTTTGCCTTCAGCATTTGGAGTGTGATAGTTGAGTGAGCATGACCTTGAAAACAACTTGTGGTGCCCCTCTACCCGTCCAATCTTGTTCCTTTAACCTCTGCAGACCTCCCTGAAGTTAAGATCCTTTAGCCATCCAGCACCATCCATCCCAGACACCCCATCCTTGGGAAGCAGCAGAGCACAACCCTGGTCACTTCTGCACTCCCAAAATTAGCCTGTGGCAAGTGAGGGAGAGCAGGAAGGAGAAGGGCTGTCAGAGGAGGAGCTGGGGCCTGGCTGACCTGAGGCAGCTGGACTGAGAGCACCAGAGCCATTCCAGAACCTGCCAGTTCCCTTGGGACTGTCTGGTGGAAAGCAGCACCTTTTTCACACCAACGCAGACCAGTCACTGTTCAAGGCTGTGGAAATTGCTTAGACCTCCATGCAGCACAGCACTGGGCAGCCAAACGTGCCAGAAGCAATTTAGCTGCCCAAGTATAGTCTTCTAAATGCCTCTGGTACCTGAGACATCCACACTGACACCTGCCAGCCCCATGTGAATGTTCTCAGTGTTATTTTATCAGGCAAAATGAGCTGCACTGTCTTTGGGGTTTGGGGGTAGCTTTCCCATACCACACAGTGCACACAGCCTAGGTAGCTTTCCTTCTGTTCCTAGCATCCACCTTCTTTGATGCAATTTCTTAGTATTCTTCTAAAACAAAAACAGGTGAGCTGTGAGGCTTGATTTCAGAGGGCCAAAAATAAATAGCTTGTAAAGTGTATGTTATTTCAGCCTCTGGCAACTGATCTGCATTGCAAATCGCAGCATGTTGTTGCTGCTGCCAACCCTTAGAGAGATTCCTTTAGTGTAAATGAAGGGGTCTGAACACTGAGGCTGATAGAGGTTTGTACCAAACCTCCCTGACAATTTAGAGCAAGGGTTGTTGTACATACTGCCTTCAGCTCTTCCAGATTCAGGAGTTTGAACCTTGGTGTATATAGGTATCCATGGAATTCATACAAAACATTGTTCACTTCCATGGAGGAATGAGACATGATCTCAAGGCAATAAGGACCCCAAAGCCATAAACAGGGACTGACTCAGATTTTTGCACCTGCAGCAGAGCCCATGGCCATGGATGCTAAACCCTGAGCCTCCAAGCTCAGTCTCATTCATGGTAAATTAAGGCATCACTAAAAGGGATGGAAATTCCTGAATCCTTTGTTGATTCTGAAGCCATAGAGGAAGGTTTTTTATCTTAGAAATCAGCAGAACATGACTCACTGCTCATGGATCCTGCAAAAATTCAAAATCCTGAAATGTCGGAGACTTTGCTTCACTGCATTTGCTCACTGCCTCCATAGCTAGTTGTTAGGTTCTAACAGCTCTCTACTGTCACCAAAAAGACAGTCACAAAAATTTGTATTAAAAAGATTTGTTACAATTTCTAAAATATAGGTATGTTTAAGATCTCTAAATGGGCTGGATATCAGACTGATTCAGGGAGTAACATGCTAACACACACACACACAGTGTGAACAAGCAGGAGATCAGGAGTAGGAAGTCAGGCTATTGCCAGTGTGGTATCTTTCAGACAGTGTTCTGCTTCAGTATGCCCAGAAACTTCCTTTATAAACCAAAATAAATGAACACTCATTGGAAGGTGATAAACACAGAAGATAGCTATACTAAATTCATGCTTCCCAGGCAAAACAGGCAACTTAACCTACAAATTCAAATGTACTACTAGGAACTTTCAGCCCAGCTTTTGTCCTCCCCTAAGAATGTGCACGGATTTCCAAATGATTTCAAGTCTGTACGGTCCTAGAATTGTCCCCTGGGCTTCCCATCTGGCATCATTCCCAACCCTCCTTCTGCTTGTTTTCTTTTCCCCCTCCTGTGGAATTGTATTTCAAAGAATTAATTACTGTCATCTTACATTATCCTTGACTCATTACTTCCAGATTGTTCTATTATTTTTTTTCTCCAGCTACACACAGAGTTGTGGCCATTACTGAAATGGTGCCAGCAACAGCAGGGTAAGCAGACCCCCATCTGCACAATCAAGGACTTTAAAGGCAAAAAGCCTTAACAGTTTTTATCTATTTCTTCATTTTGTATCCTGAAAAGATGTTCATCTTTTCTATATGTTCCCTGTTAAAACATTTCCCAATTTTCCTCTGACTGATATTATATTCTACAATTTCAGTATCTTCTTTGCTTCAGTCCTATCAGCACTACCAGATTCCCTCATAAGATGCTCCCTGCTCTTTGGACTGACTACTCCTTTCCGTACTCTTCACACAGTCTGGTCTGTCCCTCTTCCCAAAAGGTGGGCAACTATCATTACCCTCATCATAAGATGGCTTGGGGAAGGAGCAGACATTAAGCTGCAGAGAAGGGAGCAGATACCACAGCTCCTGTCTGCCAGCAGTGACACAGACACAGCCCTGGCACCTCCTCCCAGCACCAGCTCCTTCACTGCAGCTGTAAAGTGCCATGCACGACCCATAGCCCTCTGATAGAAGGCTCCTGCCTCCCTTTCCCCAGTAGGGAGGCCTCTGTCTTGCCTTGTGTGTCATGGAAGTGTCACTCCCCCATGCCAGGCTGCCACACACCACTCGTGTGCAAGGGGAGCATTTTGCATGGCTCCCTCTGGCAGATCCATTGCCAGTGCCAGACTCCATCTCACAGGTTAGAAGAGAAGGTGAATGAGAAGTTTGCCTTGTTTGCAGTGATACAGCTGCTCAGCCATGAATGTAAGATATGTCCTTGACCCCATTTTTCCCCACCTCATCCCCAGTCCTTTGGGAGAACTGCTGTGGTCTAGAATGCACTGCATGGAGAGGCTTTCCCTCTTGAAGGTCTGCAGTGGTTTCTGCAAGAGCGGACTGAAAGGATTAAATGGCTTGTTCTATCCCCAGCCCAGAGTTCATAGGACACCTCTACCCTTTTCTGCAAATAATGAGTGGGATTATTAAGACAGAGATATGATACAAGTGTGTTGCAAAGAAAATGCATTATCAAAAAGGCACCCTGGGTTGTACTACACTGCAAAGGTCTCTGAGGAGGATAAGAGGATCAGAATCCTGCTGAGTGAAACCAATCTCCTCACATGGTCTGCCCATCAGAGCACAAAAGCCACCAGCCATTCATGGAGGGTAAAGCACCATTCAAAATAAACTTGCCCTGGGACTTGCAGCAGCTGCACCTCATTGGCAATCCCCCCATGCCCCCTGAGTTCTGTTCTGTCTCAAGCAAAACAGTGGTTAAACAAAAGTCATGAAAGCAAACATTTTCCCTGTTTTGCTCTGTGTGCGTGCTTGTGTTGATGAATCATTCATCAGCTAGTCAAAGGATTCAATATTCATAAGCAGGGACTGACGATGGGAAAATCAAGGGAAGGGAACATTCCCAAGCTCCACACATCTTGCTGGCTCATCCTATTTATAAATTGTTTCTTGCTCCAGGTTTTCCTAGTCTTTTCAAATGTGGCCATCTCTCATACACACCTTTTCTTCAGGCTTCAATAAACAGTGAAATAGAAATGTTAGTATTTCAGCCATCATCATTCTAAAGCTCATTAAATTTCAAATACCAAATTCATCTGAGATGAACGAGGCAGTGTCTTCAGGTACCAGGTTATTTGTGGGAGCAGAAAGACATTATTCTATTGGTTATAACCTGCTCATATTTTGAAGATTTTTTTTTCCCAATGGCACAGGAAAGAGACTAAAATTTTATGTGTTTATATATCATGTATCCTAATTGAAAATGAGATTCTTAGACAGAAGAAGAAAAGCATCAGGGGAAAGTACTGACTTGCTCCAAACATGCACAATTCAAGTCATGTTTATAAATCTCTTCCAGTTAGTACAGATAAATAATATCCAAAATGCAATTTGTTCACAAATGGCTCACTTTGGTTCCCAGTCACTCATGCTGTGTGAATAGTCATATGGCATAATTTTTGTTCTTGGACTCAATGACTGAAACTTGTATGTGAGATATGCCTTCAAAAAGGAGGCCACTGCATGACAAATAGGAAATAACTCATTTCCAGAATGTATTTTTCAGCCATTTAAAATTTGCAAGCATTTTCATAAATTCCCAGCAGTCATTGGAATATTGGTGAATAATAAGTTGCAATGCCTCTGCGAATAGCCGTGAATCTTGTTCAGGAGGAGAGTCATCCAGATTTCCTCATTATTCAACCAGCTGTAGCACACAGTAACTCTGGAGCAACCCACTAAATTCCAGAGGCAGGTTAATCATCTCTGGCAACAGTCTGTAAAACAGTCTGGGTTAAATTATCAGATGCTGGTTCAATTTGCAAAGGTTAGGCCCTGTTCCCTGACTTTGGAAAATTTACCAGCAAAGCCAAAACCAACACAGCTGGAAAAACATATGCACATTTCACACACCCAAGAGAAATGGAGATAGCAAGACCCCTTTGAGTTGAACCTGCACAAACTGGGTGTAGAAACCTTTTGGAGTTGGGTTTGCAGGTCTTTGTTTTTGCATACATCTCCAACCAAAAGATGAGCCAAGACCCATCACTTTTCAAAGACCTTCTTTATCCTAGAGAAGCACTGAATATATATTTTGCATTTTTAGCCCTCCTGCACAGGTGGGAAAAGTGCCTGATACACTCTCTTCCTGAGCAACAGTAACAGAGAAAACACAGACCATTGGGAAATCCTACTCTATACATCTATCCCACAAGAGGTAGAGGCAGCAGGATGTTCCAAGTGTTTGGATAGCACTTCCAGACATTCACCAGAGGCTGATAGAACAGCAGTGTTTATTTAATAACAAAAGCACTGAACCAACAGAGCTAGGCAGGGTAATTAGCACAGAAACAGCTGTAGTCACAAGGGGGAAGGTGGATTCATGGGAGAATGTGATGCTGTGGCTGCAGTATTCTCTGTGGGACCCCAGGAAGTGAGAAGATAAGAATTAGAGCTTATGAATCTAGAAAGAAAACAAAAAAAGTGGCTGTGTCTTTATTGCTTAGTACATCAAAAGTCACTTTCCTAAAGTAAGGAGAGCAGATGGACTAACACCACCATGACATCTTTTAGGCTCTGAAGATGGGATGGGGAAACAGCCCCAGCTTCCAGCTCATCTCTGCTCTAAAAAAGGCATAGGAAAGGGGATAGGATGTTGAGAGCCATTTATCTTAGGAAGATAAAATAGAGGGCATGAGGCATCTCTGCAGGTGAAGGTGGAAGCAGGGAAGCCCACAGGGTGACTCACTGGCTGAATTAATCTTCAGAGAATTGCCATGCCTTCCCCAGTACATTGCATAAGTCTCCACTTGCTGAAGCCTCTCCATCCAAGCTGACCTTATAGAAGCCCAGAGACGATCTTGGAAATACTCCAGGCTTTTCTCATCACCAGCAGAAAAAACAACCCTCCTGTCATAGTAGGGTGTCCCCAAACAGGTAATAATTAGCACTGACTCCATGATTCACAGACAGCTGATCAATCTCTTTATGATATATATTCCATTATTAAGAAACCCATTGCTTTTATAGACAGTTAGATACACCTGGACCTAATTGGTCCTCCAGTCCAAACACCATCAGCATTGGCTAATTAAGAAATCACCCTTTGGTAAACAAATCTCCATAACACATTCCACATGTTCACAACAACAGGTGCAGCAGGTTAAGATAGGAATTGTTTCTCATTCTTTTCTCTGATCTTCTGACAGACTTTCCCAGAAAGGCCAAGAAAAGTTGTCTGTTGCTGTCTGTGGCCAGAAAGCTGCTGCCACACCCTCCCTCCAGACTCATCTTCTGTGTAAGTGGAGAAGCAGGAGATACCCCAGGATACCCAGCCACACAGGCACCTTTTCCAAGCCAAAATTTTCAAAGGAGCTTGTGACTTTTGTATTTCATCTCATGAACAATTTTATCAGTTATCTGAATGACCTCCAATGACAAGGAAGTGTGATCTACATGTTCAAAGGGTGCTTGCCCTCTTGTAGGTTTGGCCACACTGTCCAGGGAACTGACAGAGCAGCAGCAACTTTGGGGCAGGATATCCAGCTGCTCTAAGCTGATTTTCCACTGGCTTGAAAATCTTCCTGCTGAGAAGGAGGGAGGAGTGAGGGGAAGGTGATTTAAGGTCTGTATTCACTTCTCATTATCCTGCTTGGATTTTGTTAGTAATAAATTCAATTAATATTGCTAATTTGAGTCTGCTTTGCCTGTGACAGTATTTGGGGTGTGATCTTTCCTGGCCTTGTCTCAACCCATGAACCATTTGTTATATTTTCTTTCTGTCCAGCTGTGGTGTGAGAGAGTGGCTTTGCTGGGTGCCTGCCATCCAGCCAGGGTCAAGTTCTACAAATGCTGTTGTTCAAGGAGGATGCACACACATGTCCTCTGGCCCCTGTCTCATTTGCTGCGTTCCTTTCCTTTCCTTTCCTTTCCTTTCCTTTCCTTTCCTTTCCTTTCCTTTCCTTTCCTTTCCTTCTTCTCAGCAGGAAGATTTCTCAGCTCCCTCCTTTTCAGCAGGAAGGTTTTCAAGCCAGTGTAGCTCTCCAGTTTCTACCCCTGGTGGGGATGCAACTTTGTTAGCTTCGGTGTTGTGTGGCAAGGTTTTGTGGCAGGGGGCACTACACATGTGATTTTTGTGAGGAGCTGCTGTGTCTGCCATGTCTGACACTGCCAATGCCATCTGCCAAGCCAGATCCACTGCTGGCCAAGGCTGAGCCCATCAGTGACAGCAGTAACACCTCCAGGATGATGTATTTATCTGGGGCAGGGAGAGTGGGGAACCACTGAGCAACAGCAGCGGGAGAGAAGAGTGAGAATGGGTGGGAGAAACAATGGTGCAGACACCAAGGTCTGTGAAGAAGTAGGAAGAGGTTCTCGAGGCACCAGAGCAGATTCCCCCGCAGCCCATGGCGCAGGTGCATCCACGTGGAGCCTGTGAGGACCCCACACCAGGGCAGGTGGATGGCCAAAGGAGGCAGTGACCTTGTGGGAAATCCATGTAGGATCTTGTCAGGATTACACAGGGAAAGAATTGCACCCTGTATAAGGGACTCCCACTGAAGCAGAGGAAGAGTGAGGAGTCCTCCCCTGAGGAGGAAGGAGCAGCAAGACAACGCATGATGAACTGACCACAACCCTCACTCCCTGTCCCTTTGTGCAGTTGGTGAGGTAACAAAAGTCAGAAGTAAAGACCAGGAAAAAGGAAGGGGCGGGGGAAAGGTGTTTTAAGATTGAGTTTTATTTCTCATTACACTACTCTGATCTGATTGGTAATAAATAAAACTAATTTATCCAAATCTGTTTTGCCCATGACAATAATCTGTGAGTGATCTCTCCCTGCCCTTTTCTTGATCCAAAAGCTTTTTGTTCAATTTTTTCTCTCCTGTCTAGCTGATAAGGAGACTGATAAAGCTGCTTTGTCAGCCCACCACATAATTTCTCAGGTTTCCTCCAGCAAATACATCTATTACACTCTGTTGGGGAAGCAGCCCACACAGAATACTGCTGCATGGACCGATGTTCTTTAGATGTTGGTGCAGCTGCAGCTCCCTCATCTTTGTAAGGTCAGGCTGCTAAAAGAAGTTTGACCTCATGTCTAGATCAGCTATGTGCTCCTGTGGAGGAACCCTCATTCTTCCTGCTCTCACCCAGGGAGTGATTTCACCTCCAAGAAAGAGCCATTGTCCCCACTCAGTAAGGAATATCCCAGTGGTCAGCTGGACATTGGCTGTGTGCCCTGCCTGCCCTCCTGCCACAGACCTTACCTGCAGGCAGCAGCTCTCCTGTTAAGCACCCAAAGACAGTGGCACTTACTTAGCAGCATCTTTGGCATTTATTTAAGAGCAGATAAATTCTTTTTCCAGGAAAACCAGGGGAAATGGAGAAAGAACCCATGCTGCTGTACAAAGCACAGTAGGTAATGCAACAGATTCCTTTTCAGGTCTTTCCTCTAAGCTGTCAAGAGAAGGATGGCACCATAAAATGGCATTCTTCTAAAAGTAACCTGCATTTCCAGTGGGGTGTGGATGTCTTTCATTTTGCATTAAAGCAGCAAGAAAAAGATTGTTGTAACTGAAGGAATCTTGCTTTTGGATTAATTTAGAAGGTATTATTTACCCCAACTCTGTGGCCTGAAGCTTCCTCTTGTGGTTCAGCAGAAAAACAGGGATTTGATGCTGGAAAACAAAGCAGTGTAAAAGCAGAAGACCTTATCATGGCTTATGCTATGATCTGCATCCAAGGGTAAGACAAAAAAACTTTCAAAAGACTAGGAACAACACAGAGAAAGGAGCTGATCTGGTTGAAACAAGCCCATGTCAATGTGACAGACCACCAGGTTGTGGGACATCACGTAGGTAGTGATGGACATCACAGCCATGCCAAAAGTCCCAAACTCTGAGCAACCTGCCACACTGCCACAAAAAAAATTCATTCCTTCCCAAAGGACACCACCACCCAAACCAATTGGAGGCAAAGATGCACAGATGCAGGGTTGTGAAGGGGCTGGAAATACTGCAGAGGTGTACAGCTCTGGTGGTGACTTGCTGGACAGAACACCTACCCAAAATTTCCATAGAGGCTCGAATCTGGCTTTGCACTGAGACCCTTCATATAACAACGTCTGCCAGAAACAGATAACAACGCACTTTGACCCCTCTAATGTGGACATGGTGTGGACAAAACCACTGAAAAGATATTGACAACCACTCATAAACTGTGTGCAGAGCAAGAAGTGAATGGACAAAGTAGCCAATATTTTCTAAGAGGTGATTAATCTGTATCAGGAGAGGGCCCATCAGTGGGCTGAGGAGGAGATATTCTGAGCTGCTATTGCTCCTTCTGCAGATATAGGTGCTAATTTTTCAAGATTTTCATACTGCTGTCTTCTGTCCTGGAAATCTCTCTGAGGTTGTCTTAAGCATAAGGTTTCTTAATGATGAAGATAAGAAAAGGGGAAAGGGATGGTGACTAAAAACATTTTGCTGAGGTCCATTGAGCAAAGCAGCACTAGGAAAAAGCAGCAACAAACCTCCTCTGCCTTCCAACTTCTCACTTAATAATTCCTACATATATATACAGAGCAAGGAAAAGTACAGTCCAAGGAAGATTAACCTGAAGTATAATCATAGAATAGGTAAGGTTTTTCATTTTATTTTTCCCTAAAGGGAGCATGTGACAAAATGATTCGAAAGAAGAAAAAAGAAAGCACCCCACAAAACCAACCAACAAGCTGGATCTGCTTTAGTCTGAAGAACAGAGAAGTGTCACTGCAAACTTGAGCAAGGAGGATATTATCTGGGGCACTTTAATAAAAACAGGTAACTTAATTAAAGCATAGCTTGGACTGCTACAGGTGCCTGCAGCTCGCCACCCAGAACTGTCACACACATCTGAAGGTACCAGCTCCAAAAGGTTATTCAGCAACTCTGCCTCGTTTCTCCCTTCAGTTTTAATTTCCGTGCTCCTCAGTTGCACTTTGAGGGGCTTTCATTTCTCTCTCTGTTGCTGTGTGCTGTGTGCTGCTTTGGAGGTTGTGAAAGGGCAGCTGGATCTGCCATGGCCCTTGGCAGGCAGGCGGGAAGCGCTGTACTGCTGCTGCATCTGAATTAGTTTGCTTCCTGCAGTGAGACCTCTCCCTGCCCATGGCACATCCCCAGCACACCCTGGACCTTCTCCTTTCAGAGCAGTGCACCCCACAGGGGCAGAGCCTCCACTGCTTGTGGTCTCTGGGGTGAGCAGAGATGCATCTCCTCCTGTGAGCAAGTCATGGGGCAATGCCAGCACCAGGCTGGGCTCTTCTCCTTTGGGTGCCCACACTGCCCACGTAAAGCCATGGACTCTACAGCAATGCAAACCTGTCCTTTCCTGCTTGCCAGCCAAAGAATGCTCTGCCTGATGCTCCCTGAGCTTGGGTAGCCTGTATAACCTGGTAGCCCACGACCAGGTGCCACTGATCACTCCCATGCTGAGGGAGATCACAAGGGGATTTTCTGACTGAAGGCTGACCTATTAACTTTTAAATAAGAGCCACCTGCGCAGACTATTTGAATTCTGTATACATGGACTTCACTTCCCAGTGATTGAAATGCAGGTGTTTATTCCACCTTGCAGGTGTCAGCAAAATCTCCCAACTTGCTCTCAGACAACACAAGGCAGTGGCTTTCATTTTTTTTTCTTTCTTTGTTATTAATGAGATAGCTTTCTCTCTGGGCATTGTGACTGATAGGAGGCAGAGACCTGCCAATCAAGATGTTAAAAGGACATTGTCAATGTCACCCTTCATCCTCAGCTCTTCATCAGTTTAAACACAGAAAAAAACGTAGATATTACACTCCCATTATTTGCAAGGTGAGAACACAAGGTCTGCCCCTGCATGCAGAAGCATGAAAAAAACTCCAGCTGATGATTTTGTCTGGAAACTCCAGAAAATACAAATTATTTCAAGACTTCTCATGACAGCTTATTTTTGTAAAATTACTATCTTGAGCATCCTCAGCCAACAGAAGGCCACATTTTGTCCCAGTTAAATCAGGGCTCAACTTCTTCGATGGAAATGTTTGCTATTAGTATACGACAATTTCTAAAGTAGTAAATATTTATTTGTAGGGAAAACAGACAGATAATCCTCATCCCTGAACATGTAGTTCAACAGTCTTTGAGGTTTCTTCTGTTTTCTACATTAATGGTTAAATGGGTTATTTGTAATGTAGCCCCTTGTGCTGTGCAGTAAGGCCATCCAAGCTTCACAGACTTGGGTACGTGGAGAGGAAAATATTTGTGAAAAGAGAGTCAAAAGCCATGTTCAGTGTAGTCCTCTGGAAACAGGTCTCTTATGGGGCAGGCTCTGACTTTAGGGGAAAAAATACTCCCAAAGGCTTGGATTTTGTCCCAAATGCAGGGACTTACATTAGGGCCATGACATTATGAGCCATCTCATGCTCTCAAGGGGAAAAAAGGAAAGGAAAGAGGAAAGAGGAAAGAGGAAAGAGGAAAGAGGAAAGAGGAGAAAGGAAAGGGAAAGAGGAAAGAGGGGAAAGGAAAGGAAAGGAAAGGAAAGGAAAGGAAAGGAAAGGAAAGGAAAGGAAAGGAAAGGAAAGGAAAGGAAAGGAAAGGAAAGGAAAGGAAAGGAAAGGAAAGGAAAGGAACGCAGCAAATGAGACAGGGGCCAGAGGACATGTGTGTGCATCCTCCTTGAACAACAGCATTTGTAGAACTTGACCCTGGCTGGATGGCAGGCACCCAGCAAAGCCACTCTCTCACACCACAGCTGGACAGAAAGAAAATATAACAAATGGTTCATGGGTTGAGACAAGGCCAGGAAAGATCACACCCCAAATACTGTCACAGGCAAAGCAGACTCAAATTAGCAATATTAATTGAATTTATTACTAACAAAATCCAAGCAGGATAATGAGAAGTGAGTACAGACCTTAAATCACCTTCCCCTCACTCCTCCCTCCTTCTCAGCTCTACCTTCCCCACCGCAGCAGCACAGGGAGATGGGAATTGGAGTTATGCTCAGTTCATCACGCATTGTTTCCTGGCACTGCTCAGGGAGAGGAGCTGTTCCCCTGCCCTGCCATGGAGTCCCTCCCACAGGAGACAGCTCTCCATGAACTGCTCCAGCCTGAGTCTGTCCCATGGACAGCAGCTCACTCTGAACTGCTGCATGGGGGTCCCTCTTCATGGGGCTCAGTCCTTCAGGCACAGCAGCTCACTCTGAACTGCTGCATGGGGGTCCCTCTTCATGGGGCTCAGTCCTTCAGGCACAGCAGCTCACTCTGAACTGCTGCATGGGGGTCACTCTTCATGGGGCTCAGTCCTTCAGGCACAGCCTGCTCCAGCATGGGTGCCCCACAGGTCCTACCAGGAAACCTGCTCCAGAGTGAGCTCTCTCCATGTGTCTGCACATTCCTGCCAGGACCTTGCTCCAGCACAGGCCTCCCATGGGGTCACAGCCTCCTTTGGGCATCCAGCTGCTCTGCTGTGGGGCTGCTGCACAGGCTGCAGGTGGATCTCTGCATCCCCAGGGACCTCCATGGGCTTCGGGGGCACAGCTGCTCCACCATGGTCTGCAGCAGGGGCTGCAGGGGAGCCTCAGCTCCAGAGCCTGGAGCATCTCTGCCCCTCCTTCTGCCCTGACCTTGGTGTCTGCAGAGCTGTTCCTCCCATAGCCTTTTTTTTTTTTTTCCTTCTTTTTTTCCTTCTTTTTTTCCTTCTTCTTAAAGATGTTATCACAGAGACATTACCACCATTTCCGATGGGCCCAGCCTTGGCCAGTTGCACATCCACCTTGGAGCCAGCTGGCATTGGCTCTGCTGGACATGGAGGGAGCTTCTGTCAGCTTCTCACAGAAGGCCCCCCACTACCAAAATCTCACCATGCAAGCCCAATACAGCATCTCATCACATGAAGGCTCCTACAAGTATGTTCAGAAGGAGAATCTCCCCCTTGATTACAATTCCTGTTGTCACTACAAAATTGTGGCAATAGGACTACTGAGTCTTGATTATTCTCTAGCAGTGTGCCAGATTAAACATAGTTTCCCAGAAGAAAAGCATAGGAGTCCCTGATTTAAGCACAGCTGAGGAGAACATTTTCTGTGCAGTTTGTGTTCTGGCTTAGTCACACAGTCCTCTTTTTCAGGCCATACAGAACAGTTGCTTCTGTGCTGGCATTCAGGGGACAAAATTGTCCTTTTAATGAGTCCTGGCTTTGCACACTTGTCCTGGCTTTGCTGTGTTTTCTGTGTTCAATTTGCACCCCTGAGTGAGTTTTGCAGCCAGTCATGTTATTCCCACTAGCTTCCAACCCAGCTGTCAGCAGGATCTACTGGTTTTTGGAGCATACACAGAATTTCTCAACTGCCAGCCTGAGTTACCACGCGCTACAGCCATGAGTACCCAAGATGGTTGAAGTGACCTGTGAGGTAGCAGCTTTAGGATGTCAAACATTATTTAAAGTAATTATGTATTTCTAAGCATCTATACTGTTCAGATCCTGTGAGTCCCAGAGAGGTGTAATCATGAACTTCTTCACAGCTAAGTCAAGCCTCGTATGACTCTTGAAAATAAATTATGACTCCTCACACAAATGTCTTTTCTGTCTGCTGCTGTATACCCAAGCCTGCAGAGCTAATGCTCTCCAGGGCTGCAGGCAGGATCCTGTCAGAATCACCCTTGTTCCTGTGGGGTTTAGTTTATTGGCTTTTTCATGAAGAAGAGGCATGGCCTCTTTTTCTTTTTTTATGTTTTTATTCTAATTTTTTAGAGTTTCCTCTTTAAAAAGGTGATTCAACATGTCACCTTCCTGCAGGTGTGAGTTGGTAAAGAGTTCATCTCTGCTTTAACCCTGGAAAGCTCTTAAGACCATTTGTTCTTTTCTCCCTGACCCTCTTCTTCCCCTAAAGGGATTTCAGGCCACTCTCTGTTCTCTCATGAGCCAAAGGTGTTGTACAATGTGCTGCTGTTTACTGTCAGGCAGTATCTTCCCTCTGTTTGATGAGGCCCATGTCTTTTGCCTGTCCAGGCTTTTATGGTTTTGTGTCTTTGACAAATGACAAAACATGGGCATCAATGTAAGTGAAAGCTGGAAAGAATTTGAACAAGTTATTTGGGTTGCAGTAAAGGATACAGATATTGAAAACAGGCATCTGAGCAAATATCTAGTGATTTTCACTGCTTTCCACCCTGCTTTCTGTCAGAGCCCAGCTGCACTTACTTGGGGGAAAAAATGGTGAGCCAGAAAAACAGAGCACCCTGAATTTCCACAACGACAAACAGAACAAATGGCATCAGCAGTGAGGTTAAATTGATCTCTAGGTCAAGGACTTTCATTTCCTTTGTAAATGGTATCTCCTCCAGCAGCAGGACAATGCTCCTCTGAAATGCACTGTGCTGTTAGTATCCCTGATAGCAACATTGCAGCTGATGGTCAGTCTCAGAGAATTTTCACTGCACACAGTTCCTCTACAAAAAATCTTTCATCAAGGAAAAAGCATGTTAGAGGAATTGTTCTACCAAAGCAAACACTGTCAGCTTATTTCATAATGTCTTTGTGGTTTTAGGCAGCAGCTGCTAGCTTTTACAGGCTCCTGATTGGTATGGCACAATTGTCCTTTCACTCACACCTTGAATGGGCACTAGAAGAATTTGGACTAAGTGAACCCAACCTGACCACTGTGCGTCCCTTCCAACCAAAATCTTTCTATCATTATGTGATTCCTACTCTGCACTACCAGGAAAGTGTTTTGAAGAGGAAATAAAGTAGAACTGGTGAAGGAAATGCAAGGATTGGGTGGTCTGGATGTATTTCAGATAGAGAGAACCATAATGTTCTGAGTTTCAATTAAACTGCCATGGAGGAGAGTTTCCCACGTTATTTCTTCAATGAAAGTCACAAGTACTCACTTCTGGGCACTGGAAACACTATTGCAAATATGTGTCATTTCACCTCCACTTCTCCCGTGCCTGTCACCCTTTTGGATTCTTAAGGAGAGAGACAAAAAGCAGTACATCATCCTGGCAGGGCAAATGAAGCACAAGGAATATTTTGCTCCAATAATGTGCATGGATTACTACTTTTCTTGCACTGGGCTTTCATATGGTTTTTCACCTAACTGCACCTTCTAGGAGAAGCCCATGCAGAGGATACATAGATGCAAGCTTGACCAGAATTTTGGGTCAGTGAGTCAAATTCACATTAATTTTATTGGGAAAAGCTCTGATCCAGAGTTTCTGGTAGTTTTGGTTAGTCTATCAATTTAGCTACGGTGTCCATCGCCTCTTCTCCTCATATTTGCTGTTTCCACCTCTGCATATCCCATGCTACAGCATATTCCTCCTCAGCTCATGGGAAAGGTCAATTAATACTATCCACTTCCCCAAAAAGCATTAAAGGTACAAAGAGTTGAAGTGCTTCCTTTAAAGTTAGATATCTATAAGTTAAAGCAGATATGGACACGTGATCCAGACATTCTTGTCTTCTTTTCTGGGTGAAAACAACCCAAAACTAAACAAAACAACCCTAAAGTGCTTTGAGAGCACTGTAAAAGCTCAAAACTTTGATTTTTTTCCAGTTCCATCAAATGGTCTAATACAACATATTATCTTCTTCCTATAAATCCTGCCTTAAGGTGTGGATATCTGACACTGTGGAGATGATGTGTGGAGAACTTTACTGGGTGAGACAGGGGTCCTCTGTGGAGCAGGAAAACACAGCTCCTGGTGAATTTTTGCTGGCACCAAATAGCCTTCAAGCAGTCTGGGAACAACACAGTCCCTCCTGGTTTCCGTGACAGCTCTAGCATAACCACAGAAAGAAGCAGGACTTTACACTTCTCCTAGACATTCTGGGATTAATTCTTCATTGCTTGGCACCAGAGCTGGTTTTTTACAGCAATTTAAAGTAAGACAGGGCCATATACACTGCATCTGCAGTTCTGAGAGAAAAACAGTCATGCTCTAACTTATAAAGAAAACAAGTTGAGCCTAGAGAAAATCAAGGGTGAAAACACAGAGTGTGGAATACTGAGTGCAGGTTGATGGGCCATGTCCCTGCTCATTTTATATACTGAGAAAGAAATGCACAATGTGTTTGTGCTATTACCACGAGTAACCACTGCTCATTAAAATAATTTTTATTGTCTCCACTCTGACAGGCCTCTGTAAAGCTGGAGGGGGGTCACTGATTGTGAAAGAAACCTAGATCAAGCTGCTAAAATGGGAGACAGTTTATGGGCAATTCAGAGTCTATCTAGACGATGAATATTCATGACCTAGCTGGACAATTTCACATTCATGCTTAGATAATGCAGATTTATGCTCACACACAACAATGATTTGTGAATATTTATAGGTGAACACCTGGACAGTATTTGAGACAACTGAGAATCTTCATAATTACATCTGAAAGAAAGAGAAAGGCTCTACCTGAAATCTAAACCACACGCAAAGAGGAAGGCACTACCTGATGTTCAAACTACAGACACAAAGGATCTAATCCTCTATATCTACTGTGTCTTAATGACAATATGTAACAACCAAAAACAGCATAAAGGAAAATATTACAGGTGGGGATGTGATCATTCAAAGGATCAGTAAATAGACAGGAAACTTTTCTGAGCTGCTACAGAAATTCCCACTGGTTTTGTCCTCTGGTGCAGCACCTTTTCTATATGAAAATATCTTGGCTTTTTGGGGGGTTGGGTTTGGGGGGTTTTTTTGTTGGCTTTGGTCATTTTTCTAAAAACTTTTTTTTATTCATACAGAAAGATTTAAATATTTGTTGCGAAGAAAAAAATGTATGCAACTGAATGTGTGTGCCCAAAGTTGTGCCCATGTGTAAGGGGTCTTCTTGCCTTGTGTCTTCAAGGTTTGTGTTAAACCTGTGCTGCCCCTGTGCATGGTCCTCATGGAGATGCTCCCAAAGCCAGCTGAGATTGGCACCTGAGACATGTACAAGTCCTAAAATCCTTGGTGAACCTTGAGACAGGATAAGGATTCAAGGCAGAGATGCAAATCTGGACTCCAGGAAAGGAAAGGTGGCAGCAGAGAGGCCCAGGTCGGGAAGGACAACTGCTAGATTAAGGTGTGCTCCTTCATGTGAATTGTCCCCTTAGGAGGTGAGATGAACCTGGCACTGCAGCTCCCTCTAAGGGAAGGAAGAGCTCCCGGCTGGGGGCTCACCAAGGCAGGAGGAATTCAGATCACCATCTAGTAGGAATGTCAGCAGCCAGTTACTCTATCTCTGTGACAAACCTCTTGCCAGTCTGAATGCCAGCTTCTAAATACCTCTATATTCAAGCTCAAGAACTGATAATAATCTCCTCATTCACAAAATCACCCAAATCTTCCTCTCTGTGCAATTTCCACTGCTGTTTACCTCATAAATGCAGGATGAATCTAATTCTTTCTGCCCATGTTCACTGGGAACAAAAGAAGCAGTGGTGACCCTACTTCAGCAGTCCACCACAGCAAGAGTACAGATCCTGGGCTGGCTCCAGTCGTATTTGGTCATGCTCTGTCACATTTCATCCCACCTTAGAGAGGGACACAAGATGTGGGGCACCAGAACTACAGTAAATGCCATCACCCTTTCCTTGATCCTCCCCAGCAAGTGTTTTCTACAGCCTGGTATTTTCTGGACTAAGCTGCATAGCAGGCTCTTTGACCTAAATTCATTGAGACAGCTGAAAATTATAGCAGTTGAAAATAAAAGCATTTCCAGGACAGTAAACAGCCCTGTTCTTCCCATTTCCTCAAATTATCTCGGCATCTGGCACTTTTCTGTTGATACGACCTCCCTTTGAGAGGAAAATCCAGCTGTCTGCTGGGATGCTGGAATGGGATGCACACAGCAGCCAGATGTCAACACTGGCTACTTGTTTCTGCTCCAGGAAGAGATGAGTTGCCTTGGCTGCCCTCTGCTCTTTCCTCAGGTTTGAATTCTCATGCTCCTTCCTCACTCTGGTTTTGTCTCTGCTTGCAGTAAAATCCAGCAGCCTGAAGAGCTGCCTGTGCAAGTACCTGTTCTCAGCTCGTGTGGAACAAACAGCCTTTGTGAGACCTGCTTGTGTGAATGGTGCCCCCATGGTGGCTTGTGGCTCTCTCTGATGGCTGAAAGGGAACAGGTGAACAGCTCTGTCTTCCTCTGCTCCAAAATGAGTTCCTCTTGGCAGCAAACGTAAAGGGAGCAGCTCTTGGAGCCGATACAGCTGGGTGTCTCCTGAGGACACCACACAGCCATTCCCATGCAGCACTGATGTAGCAGGAGCAGTACCAAATTCTATCCAGACCAGAGCATGTGAACCCTAAAGGATTAAGTAACTGAAAACAAAAGAAGATTTATAATTTCAAAACCATCTAATTTTTTAAGGGCAGCCTTATGCTTACAAAGGTTTGTTTCACAATGTCTGATTAATCAGCTTTGGATGTAAAGGACAACCTGATGAATGCTACTTTTTCTGCCCTGTTTCTCTTGTTTTTTACCCATGCTGTACTTTCCATTATAAGAAACTGAAGAAATCCTGTATCAGACAACTGCCTTTTGCTCAATTTCTGGCAACCACCACTCAAAATCTCAGAGGAAGAGTAATTTTTCCACTTTCCCCACTCCCTAATTTCTGAATTCCCACTGGATATGTTATTCATTTATTCTTTTTCCGGAAATTTTCTTCCAAAGCCCATTTATACTTTAAAAATAGAACACACAAATCACAGTATAGAAAAGGTGAAATTGCAGAGATATTTGGTTACCACTATCCCCATCCCTTCTTTGGATATTTTTTAATGCCTTAGAGCCAGGACTGTCTCTGTGCATCATTATAGCATCTGCAGCAGTGAAACACCAGATAAGGACAGAAGTTGTTGATTGATAAATGATTAATAAACAGTGGGGGATACATCCAACTGGGTTTAAATCTGCCAAATAGACCATTTTTCCCTGATGCCTCTCCCCATCCTATTGCCTATATATCCTGAGGCTGTCAATTCCATGGGTCTGTCACAAACTGTGGAATACAAGTGGCTGCTTTCAATCACTGCCTCCACAAGTGCTGCCCTTTAGTTTGGCTGGGTGTCTTCAGTGCTGCCTGCTATGGGATGTGATGCCTGCTCACAATGGGAGTATTTAGATTGCTTCTGTCAAGGTCCTTCCACTGACACCTTGCAAACACTCTCTTCATGATCACCAGGGACAAGCCTTCAGCTGGACACACAGCCCTGGTGACAATCCCTGTGGAAATGCTGTGTTTGTGCAGGGCTTGTGCCAGTGGTGGGTGTGAAACACAACCACCAGCAAGCTGTGAGCCCCACTGTGCTTAAACCCCATGGATCTGCATGTGGTCGCTCTTTTTATCTGCCTCTGGAATTCAACAAATTTGCAATAGCAGTAGAATTGTTTCAATATCTTTAGAAATAAGTGCAAGGGTGGAGAAGGGTTAATACTCATGCCTGCTCTTACATTTCCAAGCCCACAACATACAAGTTGGCATCACCTCTCAGGATTCCTGAAGACCAAAGGAAGAGCACATTATCTCCATCATTAATAGGATAGCCTGCAGAAATAAGTGTCAACCTGCAACATCATTCTGGTCACAGCAGCCACCAGCTTTCACAGCAGCAGCTGCATTTACCTCTGGCAGATAAAGGCACGGAGAGACAGAACCAGCCTGGCTCCAAGCAGGACACACCATCCCTGCAGCTGCTGCAGTTCCAGCGTGCACCTGACCAAGAGTGGCTCTGTCTATCAGCCATCAGCTGCTGAGCTCCTGCCTGCATCTCCACAATCCAATTTTGTCTCATTCCAGCATGGCTCTGCTGGGATAGCAACCCAACACACCACCTGAAGCAGGAGAAATGTTAGAGCATTTATCTTCCTCTGACATCTGAAATAAAACAGGCCCAAAGGCATGTATTAATGGATGTCCTGACTACATCTGGTCTGGAAATGTCTCAGTGCAATCAGCTTTTCAGTGGAAAACACTGGTTTGTTAAAGCCACAACTCTTTTTGGGATAGGCTTGAATTCTGCAAAGTACTGAGCTGGAAACATTTTTGAAATCTGGAATTAGACTCAGAGAGGAAGAGAAGGAAGGATAGAGAAGGCAGGATTATCATCCTGTTGACTTCATGAGGCCAAGTCCATCCTGTGGGTTAAAGTTCTGGTCCTGGGATGCTGCTAGGATTCATTAGGGGGACAGTAGCAGTGTTGGTGATGGTATTAGAACATTCTGAAAAGAGAATTCAGCCTCCAGCTCTGTCAGCACGCTCTTTGAGCACTAAATTCATGCACACACCAGGTGGGAGTTAAAGTAACATATTTACTCACAGACTCCTAATAAAAACGCCACTCGGGGCTTAATTAACACACTTCTTTTTGCAATATCACCCCACAGCTGCAGCAAAAGCTGGTTTTCTACAGCCTTCTAGGGCCAAATTCTGCAGTAGGTTGCACCCAGCTGCATCTGCAGGGTGTTTCATTCAGCTCAAGCCAGTATTTACAATGGCACAAAGCAGAGCAGACTATGCCCCTAAGGTTCACCAGATAACCTTTGCCTCCCACAGGTTTTATTTTCAGCTTGTCAGTAACAGAGGAAAACAATGGAAGTCTCATACAGCTCCAGCCAGATGGAGATCCCACTTCCTGCTGTCTAGCTGGCTGTGTGGTGAGCTGTACTCGTGCATGAATTCATGTCTCTGTAGCTGTGTCTTTTCTTCTCTGTCTCTTCAGCCACGCTTGTCCCTGCCCTGCGCACTCTGATACAGAAAAATGGTTGTGAGGAGAGTTCTGGAGGCTGCAGTGCAATGGGGCCAATGGTTTGAGGAGGGTTCTGGAGGCTGCAGTGCAATGGGGCCAGTGGTTTGAGGAGGGTTCTGGAGGCTGCAGTGCAATGGGGCCAGTGGTTTGAGGAGGGTTCTGGAGGCTGCAGTGCAATGGGGGCAATGGTTTGAGGAGGGTTCTGGAGGCTGCAGTGCAATGGGGCCAGTGGTTTGAGGAGGGTTCTGGAGGCTGTAGTGCAATGGGGCCAATGGTTTGAGGAGGGTTCTGGAGGCTGCAGTGCAATGGGGCCAATCCTCTTCCTGGAGCCAGGATCTGCTGGGAGCTTGAGAGGACCACAACCTGACATCTAATACTTTTAATTTTCTCTACTGAGATACTCAGCTGGGACAGATCTTATCTTCTTTAGCTCCTTGATCTGGTCTGCCTGGTGGAGCAACAGGAGTTCAGGAAGGGGAGAAAGGGATGCTAGGGAGAGGAAAAAAGAGGCAGGTTGATCGTTTTATCCACGTTGTCTGGGTGCCATCAGAATACATTAACTCCTTCATTTATCACAGCACTATCATTAGAAATCTCAATTATTTGTGCATGCCACACTGGCAAAATGTTTAATTAGCTACTTTGTTGCATTTATCACTTCTCAGACGAAAGGAAGGACTAGAGGCACCTGTGTGGGGCCCCATTATTTTTTATAGAAATGTGTGGAGAGTGAGGGAACCTGTAATAAATGTCCCCATCATTGCACAGAGATAAAGGTCAGACACCCCCACAGCATTCATATATCTTAAGCCTTTCATAGGTAGCACATGCCTGCCAGCTACAGCCTTCTGTGCTGGAGACAGGAGAACATTATGAGCTGCCTGGGGACCAGTGTGCAGAAACAGATCAGGGGCTTCCATCCCCCCTCAGAGGCTGCTGCTGGTCCAGCATGACAAGATAAGTAAGGTGGGGGGGAGGATAGCAGTTCAGAAGCTACCATCAGGAACCTTTCACAGACAGGTTCTCTCAGGCTTTTCATGAAATCTGTCTGACACTGCAGGTGCCATTTTACTTTACAATTTAAAAATCAGTTGGACGTGGGCTTGATGACATTAGAGTGAGAAGGGCTGGGTTTCCTTTTTGCCTTGAAGCCACACAATCTACTGCTGTAAAGCCAGCAGCTGTGGATGAGCCTGACCAACATTCCCACATGACCCAGAACAGGCACAGCACAAAAAACAACACGTGGATTCCCCACCAGCTCCTGCAGAGGTAGAGCACAATGATGCACCATGATGAGAGACAAGTTTGCCTCAGTTCCAGAGCCTTTTCCCTGGTTTCCATCCAGTGGCAGCAGGCATTGCAAACAGCAGAGATTTATGTTATTATTATTAATTTATATTATACCTGTCTATTGAGGATAAGACACAAGGTCACTTCTCATCATGGAAACATGTAGCTCTTTATGGAGCGAAGTTATCACTTCATATAAATTACAACAATTGAGTGAGTTCAGGTTATGACAGATTACCTCAGGGCAAGACCATCTGGACTACAACCCAGTTTGGGTAGATATTTGGCATTCAAGGCTCAGCGAGCAACACAAGCAACATCCTTTCCAACACTTAAAATCAATCAGCATGCTCATTTTGGATCACCAGAGCTTCCTAGAGGCCTAATTGCCTGAGTTTCCCAGAGTGTCACAAGTGTTTCAAGGCTAACAGGAATCAAGTATCTGTTTGCATCCCCCAAGGGACCCAATCCACCAGGTGTCCTCTCCTGCATGCAGAGGAAAGAGAGACAGAGTCCACATTCTGCTTCTGAAACACTTCCCTACCACGGGATATTCCAAGTGCCCTTCCCCAGCACTGTTCATGCATTAATTCAAACAGTTTTTAATTAAAAACTGAATGGGTCTAAGTTGATGACAAGTTCCACAGTGGTTATTTAAGAACTGTTTAGCTTTTTCTCAAGCACAGGTCAGCCACACACGTCTCTGAGGTGTTTATAAATGACTCAGATTCATGTAGCACCCAGAAGCCTTTGTGGTGCCAGTAACCCTCTTTCCACTGAGGCACCAATGCCTAACAATCAGGAAAAGGATTTCTGGGTGGGAGGAAATATATGCCCAGCTCAGGGTGCTGCTGGGTATCTGAGAAGATTTTCCCTGTTGTGCTTCACTGCCAGTTTTCCTGGGTGATAGCTTTGATAAAGTTCTGGCATCAGTAAGTCTGTGTAGTACATTCATTTCAGGGGTGGCCTTCATAAAAGTTTGCAAAGAAAGAAGAGACCTCAGGTGGTTCAGCTGAGGACATACAAATAATAAGAAGCATCTAAATCATTGTTTCAGAAGGACAAATTAATTCAAAGCATTAAAAGAGCGTTCATGGGAGAAAATGGGTTACATTTGGACTTATCAGTCATTTCTACACTTCTTTCTTTATAGCACTTTTTAAACCTCACACAGCCTCAGAGCAAAGCCATCGAAAGCATATGATTTCTGCAACAGACATATTAAATGGAAGGAGAAGTTCTGGCTCACAAACCACAATTAGTTCTAATATTAGACCTGCCCATAAAACATACAGTCTCCCTTGCTTTCCACGACCACATCGATAAACATTATTGGACAGAGATATAAATATAACTCATTAGTTTGTTGACACTCAATGGCTTATCTATGTATGTAATGCCATCCTGCCATTATTGATGCTTTGTTAATGGCACAGTATCATTAAGCAGTAATGTTTTACTTCTATTAATATCATTTGGGCTGGTTCTTAATAACTATGCCAGAGCAACTGCAGTGTGATCTGTAGATCACACTGTAGGCTGTAGATCAGCACACAATATATTCCTCAGCACATGTTCTGCATCCTCCATGGTCAAAGTTATTCCAACTCCAGCTGTCACTTTAGGAGACAAACCTACTCCAGAACTTGTCTGTTTGTTTACCAAAACCCATGATGCCAAAATCCAAATGTAGTGGCAAGTTACCCACGTTCAGTGGCTTGGAGCTCTGCTGTACCACAGTCAGATGTATGCAGGAAATTACTGAATGGCTGGACACGGTGCCACTGTATACAGGATTCTTCACTATGCCGTGGGAACAGGGCAGGAGTTCACCTTTTCTTCAAGGGTATTTGATCACAACATTCTTAGTCTCTTGGTAGCCTCTGAAAAGTTTCATCAGTTTTACCCTGATTCCCTCTGAATCAGTTTTTCCCTGATATTTTCTTTCAAAATATCCCTCATTTAGTGAATCTGGGTTTGCCCCATGCTGTTAATGCTCAACAAAAGTCAAAAATGTGGACTGGCAACATACTTTGCTCCTGCCGCAAATCAGATTACACAAGACCAACTTCTAAGTACAAGACACCTTCCTGTCTTTAGGTGGTCCAACCCTTTATTTTCTTTGCTCCCATCCCATTATTTGTCAGCTTGGTTAAGATAAATTTGGAGATTGCTGCAAAGGCCTGAGAAAATCATGCTTGCTTATAAATCCTCTACTAAATGCAGGAGCTGAAGAAACCTGCACCTGGGTTTGAACTTTCAGGAGCAAATCATAGAATCATGAAACCATAAAATGCTTTGGAAAGGACCTTGAAGATGATCTAGTTTCAACCCTTCTGCCATGGGCAGGGACACCTTGCACTGGACTAGTTTGCTCCAAGTCCCATCCAAATAAAGCAAAGGTCCCCTTTTGTAAACATTAACTGCAGCCCCTGGCCTCAGGCTCATCTTTGCACCCAGCTGCTGGCAGGGACCCAGCTGTGCCCAAGGGCTGGGCACAGCCTTGAAAGCCCTGAAACATCATGGCCTGGAAGCCCTGTCTGCTGCAAGCAGAGCATTCACTTGAGGTGCTCTCTCAAGGCCCAACAGGAAGACAAATTGAAAGTCTGAGAGCAAAAGAGAATCACCCCCACAGTAACTCTACAAATTACAGGAGCACAGATTAAATGCAATTACCTGCTAACTATCAGCTATTTAATTACATGCTCTGGGTAGGGTACAAAATGCTGATATCACTTACCTCACTGAGCCCAGTGAGTAATGCCTGACCTATACCAGCCTAAATGAAAAGAGTTTCAGGCTTCTTTTGCTTTTTTTTTTTTTCCCCAAGGAAAGAAACAGGCGCCAGAAAGGAACAAGTGGGGTTTTTTGGCACACAGGCATGATCAGAAAGGACTCCAGGCAGCCTCTTCTCACAATGCTTATCCCTAGCCAAGTGATAGAGAGATGTCCAAGCACTGACCACCAGCCAGTCTGTGTGGGTTTAACACCCCAGGCCTCATCTCCAAAGCTGACACTTCAGAGTCTCTGCCTGGGAGCCAAGTCAGTCTCACAGTGACTTTTAAACCCAGCAGCTCTAATGATTTTGTCCAATCTAACACGTAACTGCAGTTACTGCAGCTAGTAATTACATGGTGTTCTCCAGTAATTCCCTCACAGCACTTCCATAGGGGACCATGGTAACATGGTATTTGGGCTCAGCAGCTGAAAAAGATGTTGTCTAGTCATTTAGGTCTACTTTTCCTCAATGCCATGTGTGTGGGAGATTATAGACTTTGTTTTTTAAAAAAGCTTCTTTTTAATGGAAATGTCATAGCTTTGAGCTCCTCAGTTCAAGATATAGAAAGTTGTGCTTTGGCATTGCAGTTCCCTACTTTAAAACCCTTTGCTCTGTAAGACAAAATGGCATGGCATTAAAGAAATAATTTTCTATGCTTGAAAGCCAGACATCCTAGCTGACATGAAGAAAAAACTGCAAGAATTAAATAAAATGGCCGAAAAGCAGAGCTGAGAGGTATATTTAAAACTGGTTGATTTTCCTGTAGGAAAGCATAATCACGATGGTGGCAGACTGTACAAAACTGCTGGTTCAGTGAAGCTGGAGTGCACCAGAAGACCCTAAAAGAGCCCAGTCTGGCTGTGGGAAAAAAAGGTTGCTTGAGGGTGGAGGGGATGTTGTCATACAGCTCCAGCCACTGAACCTGCATGGAGTTTCTGTGAGGAGAGGGAGTGTTCTGGAGCTTTCTTTTATAGGACTAGGACAGTCTATTCTTGCCTGCTCCTCTTCCTCTGAAACGGGTCTGAAAACCTCTCTCTATAGGCAGGACAGTGGATCCTGATTATGGGAAGATCAGACATTTCTCTTCCGTGCTTTTTCTCTTCAGAGCGTTTTATAAACATTAAGCAGGGAAATGAAGTGGCCAAACTATCCAACAAAAAGAGCAGTCATCTTTGCAGGTGTCTGAGGTGGCACAGCCCTCAAATGATTGAATGGTTAATAACAGATATGGACTCTGTGGTTTTCTTCTCGCAATGTTACAACTGGCTTTGTAACACCCAAACACTCATCTGCATGATGCAGAGGACTTAGGAGCTCCTTTTCCTTCAGCTGGCATTGCTGCCATCTGATTGGCACATCACATCATTTATTTACTTTACTGATAGAACCTAATTAGGTATAATTGCTGAAGCATCTTAAATAATTCTAAATACAGGAATTGATTTGGGGATTAAATGGAATATGATAATTGTGTAATTGAACAAAGTAGCTGGAGTCCTCACCCAGCTAAATGGATTTTGTGATTGTGGCTGATTGCATCAGAATATAAATCAGCCTGATTTGCATGGCTGACATCAGCTCCCCTCCTCGTCTCAAGAGCTGGCTTTAAGTAGGTCACATCCTGCAGACCAGCGAAAGGGAGCTGAGAGCTTGGAGAGAAACCTCTTGGATTTGGTGCTAGATGATGGATCACTCCATGGTCTCTGGTCAGAAGAAACTATGTTCCTCTTGGGGGTGGGTGCTTTTCCTGGGGGTTTTGAGTGTTCTGTCACTGGCTGTGAGCTGTTCGAGTCCTGCGTGGGTCTGGGAGAAATTATGATGCTGCTTCTTTCATTCTTAAATCCCTCAATAGTTTGGGCCATGGTTTCCTGGGAGATCTTTCTCAAGATAACCCTAATAAGGGTAATTTTCAGCAGAAGTAATGAAATTTAAGCAACTTCACCACCAGGGAAATTGAGCTGTTATTTAGGCACTTGGTGAAAGCATCTCTGTCTCTCAGATGTGCTTCTAGCCCCAGCTGAGTTAATCCTCAGCTTGGATCTGTCAGCCTACTTGTTTTGTTAGAGGACTCCAATTTTCCAGTGGGAGTTGTCCAGAAAAGCTGGCTGAAGCTGGAAGAGGGCTCTCCAGGAAGATTAGTTCTGTGGCCATATGCCAGAGTAATTAGGAAGGCTGGAAAGTGAGCAGTCCTTACATGTGGTTCTACATGAGCTATGGGTGCTCTGAATTTTATTTTTTTTTTAATTAGGAAAAAAACCCAAAACATGTAGTTATAAATTGGGAGCCTTACATTGTTAAAAACATTATTTATATTTTATAAGTAATAGCACATGCACACCAGTATTAATTCCATTTAGAAAAGCATTGTTCCCAAAACTTTTCTTTTTCATTTCACCGGTGTGTTTGTGTGTGTCTGTGTGTGCAATTTAGGCTCCAGCTATTGATTCACTTCCTTTTCATGAGAGTTTATAACATTCCACATAAATGTCTATAACCACATTACTTCATGACTGCAGTGGCTGTTAATCGTTTGTTAACTTATAAAATTAGTTATAGCAGTTGTGTACCTATATTAAAATGAACAGGAGAAACAGGATGTCACCTCAATAAATAAGTTGTTTTTAATATTAAGAGTAGCTCTAAATTCTACTAACATTATCAACAATGTGCATGCATACCACTTTGTTCCCCATGAAGCAAAACATTTAGTGAAAGATGGAAGTTTCTTATGTCAGATCAAACAATCTGAAGTTGCCATCATTCATTCCTAAATTGTTTTTTAAGGGAATATAGTCCTTCTTTGTGCCCCAAAGTGGCACAGGGCAATGAAAATGTTAATCAAAGGAAATGAAGTTTGAGGCACTGACGTGCCCCTCTCTCCTTGAAGCATTTTTGCTCCTCTTTGCATTCACACTTGATTGCTCTCCTGCTCGTGCCAAAGTTGCACTAGCAAAATGAGAGCACCCTCCTGAGAACACCAGAGCAAGTTTCAAATTATAGGAAGGACCTGTCGTCCTTCAGTCTGAGGGGTCTTTCTCCACACAAGGAAGGATATTACGTTCCCTGGGCGGCTCCCTGACATTTGAAGCTGTAAGTCAGCAAAAGTGCAAAAATAATAAAGTACAAAATTTCAGTCAGGCTGAAAATAGGGGCATATGTGTGTGTGAAAATTAGGAAAAGAAAAAAGGCACCCTGATTTTGGTGCATCTAAAGCTATTTCACTTTTTTAGGCTACACTGTAGTTTGGAGTTTGAAAAAGTATTTTGGAAAAGAAGAGGAAATGATGGCTAATTGGAGATGTCATGCTGAGCTAGAAGAAGGATTCACATCAGCAGGGATATTCACCATGTTTACCTCTGGCATTGGCACAAGTAACTCACCCATATTTACAGCATAAGCAGAGAATGAGCTCTTTGATAGGTACACAAAATGAAAGTTTGAGTAGCTGAGGCCTCACCTTGCACTTTGAGAACCTGCTTACCTTCAGTGGGGATTTCTGTCAGTAAGGACCAGCAATTTACACTTAGTAAAGGCACCAGTTATTTGTTTCCAGCCATTGCTAAGCTTAGAGACCATTTTGAAATTTAGGGAATGTTTCTTCCTGCTAGGCAGGCCACCTCTCCCCTTAACATCTTGAAATATATCTTTATATGCAATAGCCTATAATGTTCCTATAGCAAATTTATACTCATGTGCTGAATTCCACAGATAAACTTCTTGATTTGAAGTCTATTAAAACTAGTTTTTTTGATTATTTGTTTTGAAGGATAAATTTTAGTGTACTTCTCTTGGTTCAAAATTAATGTCAAGAAGATCAGGATATTTAGTCCCTATATTGAATGTATTCTCTGAAGCTGTAATTTCTAGGTTTAATCAAGGATGAACATTTGGAAAGGAAGGCAGAAGGTAGATAAACTCAAAAACATAGGTCCATTGTCCTATTTTTGGTGGTGCCTACCCAATTAACTCCAAACACAATTTATTACCTATTTAATGTGTGGGACACTGTAGAGCAGCTAGTATCACCTGTATCACACTTTCCAATCATAATGGTGAGTGCTCACACAAAGGAATAGCAAAGTATAATTTAGAGGCATTCCAGATTTCTCTTAGTTGCCTGTGGCACACAGGACCATTGTGAGCAAAAGTTTAAGGACTGGTGAACTTCAGCTGATCGTGCTGATGTTGATGTTATAGCCAAGACTTTGGTTACTATAAAGTCCACAGTCTGAAAATGAAAGGGAAACTGCTCTGGCTTGGTGATGGATCTTCATGATTGCACTGAACAAGGATGAACACTTGTATTTGAAGGACCTAAGTGATCATCTGCAATTTTAGCGTAATTTTCTAGGCTAAGGACCTGGAACAAAATGAGTTCAGCTTCATGCTGCATCTTCTTTAGAATATGCACCAAGAATAAGGGATGATGTTTATAAAGGCTAAAAGACCAAAAGGATTTTTATATTGTTCTCTATTTTTTAGAAAAACTTAAATCTAATTTCCACCTTCATTTAAAACATACATATTAAACCAGATGTTTAATATAGGTAAATTTTAAAAGTCTCTTGATGGATTAAATGTCCTACATTTCAGGTTGTTGGGCTCAAAGATCCAGCAAGAAGTTATAATTTTTAACCTTTTCCTTTCAAAGTCTCAACACTAAGTCACGTAGCCAAAAGAGCATTAGCAAAATGAAGATCAGTGCGGGTCCCTTCCTACCTGTTCACTTGTTGCTGGCCTTTCTGGGCAGTTTCTAAATAGCTCTGACAAAGGCTTTGCTAATGCATTGGACCCCCAAGGCCTTACAGCAGCCTTAACGATGGTTGAACTGCTGACACCAGCCTAAATGACCTGATCATAAAATAAAACAGTTTAAACTCCCAAATCAGGAGGCAGGTAAAACACCAAGATGCAGGAAGCTTGAAGCTGCATGCAGAAGGTTGTAGTAACTTTTCTGAAAGACATAAGTTGTTTTACCCATTTAGGGAGAGAGCAGGAAATAGTGCAGCTTTCTGCTGGTCCATGGGATGTAGTTTTGAGCAAACACCTTAACACAGACATCCATGTGTTACATCTCAAAAAAGCAGGTGTTCTCCTATCACACTGGCTGTCATTATCGAGTCTGTCAGCCTCCAGCATGCATTCAGATTAAGGTTTTAGCCAAATGGAGTTTTAAAGGCTGGTTTATGACCACAGTGAGGTAACTGTGGATGCAGCTAGAGTACTGAAAATTGATGGCTGAAGATGTATTATTGCTCCACCTGCAAGGGTCCCTGGACTACCCTGAAAGCAGCTGAGAGGTGAACACATCTCTGACATACACAGTAATTCCATTCATGCTTGTATATTTCCAGGGCAGTCCCATGCCACTGTTCGAGCAATTTTTAGTCTGAGAAAATGTTAAAAAAAATCAATTGACTGTTCTACAATGGGTATAAACTCTAATGCATGAAATGTGGTATAGCCAGTCCCAAGAGCTCACAGGACATTTCCAGGCACTGGACAGTACCTCCCAGGCACAGTTACTGTTGGGAACCTGCTTTTTCCAAACAGAGGTGGACTTCAGAGTTTTCAGAATTGCGTTTGGTACCAGGAGCTCCTGATAGTGAAGACACCACTCCCATCTTCAATGATAACCAAAAGCCTTCTGTCATGGCCACTGCATTTTCAAAGGCACTGTCTATAAATAAATAACGTGGGCATTGATTTGTGCCACTTTGGTTTTCCTTGGTGGCTTTTATATCACTTATTTCTTGCCCTAAAGAATTTTTGGAGGCTGCTGAACCTAGAATAGATGCCTCACTTTCCCCACTCAGTAGGAACATATCTCTGAATTCCAGCACAGCTAAGAATTGGAATGATTCATGTTGCCACTGGAGTAGCCTCAGTGAGAACATCCTCATTCTGCATCAATGTCTGTTCTCATTAAAACTCCCCTAAGTCTCAGGCTGATTGGGGCTCTTAATGAGAAGAGATTAGGTCTTGAGATTTTGTGACAACTCATTTTCTTGGCAAAGACAGCAACAAAAACCAAGAACGACACAGCCTTAATCTCTTTCTCTGACAACTTCAAGGCTGTAATGAGAGCAGACAACTGCAGAAAATGTTTCCCTTTGTTTCTGGAACCAGAGTTATGTGTCCCTGCTATGGAGCACTGGTGGCAAGCGAAAATGAAGATGAGTGCCAAAATCACCACTGGCTTAGATCCCTCATGGAGAGGCCACTGGAGCTTCTTCATTATGTGCTGCCTCAAGCACAATTTTGGCACTCAGTAAAGCTACAGTCCCTGCCTCCAACAGAGGCTCCAGAATTCCCAGCATCTCAGCTGATCCGTGAATATTGTTCTGCCAGAAGTACTTGCCAGGTCAGAGAAGGAGTTGCAAGAGGCTGCATCGGCAGAGCTACAATCCAATATTGCTTGCAGTATTGTGGCCTGTGAACACAAAACGAAGAGAGAGAGAGGCCCACAAAAAGCACACTGAAGTAGACAAGTTAATTATCTACAGCAGATGGTGTCACACAGAATAATAAAAAGCCAAAGAACCTAAAAATATTTGTTAAAATGTTCAGCAGATAGGCAAACATTCTTTCTGCGTGGAAAGAATTGTGCAAATTAACATCCTGATTTGGAAGCGTACTTAGCCCTGAAAAGAAGAGGAGAGATTCAGTCTGGGAGGAGAAGGCTGAGATGATGAGCTGTAACAGCCCCTGCACAAAGGGACTCACTGGAACAGGGAGCTTGCCTGGATTTGTGCAGCACACATTTAGCAGCAGGCTTCTTTTTGGCACATCCTCAGGGTGAGGCCAATTGCACAACTAAACAAATAAAAGGAACTCTACACAGATATGCTTTGATGAATACCTATTTATAAACATTGAGATATATGTACACACATAATATATCACAGATAACTCAATATGACTTTCTGAAAGCCTTTTATGTAGAGTGCAGACATTTTTCCAAGCTATCCAAGGCAGCAAACAATGGGTCAAGCAGAACCTCTGCAGGTCAGGCAGCCTAACCTTTCTGTAGGCTGCACAAAGGGAAGCTATAATGAGAGACCTAGCACAGGATAATGAGGTATTTGTGCATGTTTACATGAAGTCCTCCAAAATGTGAAGAATAACATGGAAGGAAAAACTGCTGAATACCTTTGGCAAAAAAAGAGACAGAAGAGATTATCCCTGAGGGCTGATCAGGGGCAAGATGCAAATTCTCACCTTGAAAGAGGAGACAAGCTCATGCTTGATAGAAGAGAGAAGGGGAGTACCACTGCTGCCCCACCATTGTCCCATGATTTCTGGTGTCTGGACCCTGCTTTTTTTCTCTTGTTTCACACCCAGAGTTACACTTTTTTCAGGTTTGATCTTTGTTCTTGCTATTTTTCAGGCTGTGATCTGTAAGCAGGTTTTCTTGCAATCCTGATGATTTTAATTTTTATTGCACATTTTGCCAGGTCAGGCTCTGGGTTTTGCCCTGTGTGCATGCATGATGCCATTCTGAAGGAAAGCACACAGAGACAATAAAAACAGTGCATTCCCTTGAGCCTGAAGTTGCTGTATCTCCAGCATTCATGAGAATCTAATTCACATCAGGTCCCAAAATACTGAAGAAAATATTTCCCCAGCCCCATCCACTTTTCTCTGCAAACGTGCTCAGACTCCTGCATCATTTCTTAGTACTATTTGCTGTGTGCTGATCCACATAGTTTTGGGTGGTTGCTGAGTTTCACTTTGAGATTTGGGGTCTTTTCATATGAACTGGCAGCACAAGGATTCATTTGGACTGAAAGTTTCACTCAGAAGTAATCTAAGCTGGCCTCTGCTTTACCATCAGCCAGAGGACTTCCTCAGATTTGCTGGTCTTTGCACACATTTACCACCAAATGTTAAAATGCCTGCCTAGATTTTCCAGCCTACAATGAAGCAGAGTTTATCATTTGCCTTTTACAACATTCACTGTAATAAACCTACTTAATATTTCCAGCATAAAGCAGACCAGCTTTAATTTGCAGTCATTGACTCCTTTTGTCTTGTGGACTTAACACCTGACTGAAGATGGATCAGACCACGGGTCTTCATCTGCTTCAGTCACCTTTATGGCCAGGATGAGAAATAGGCCTGTCTTCAGCGTGGTTTAGCTATGTTCAGAGATGGACACTGTGGGGACATTTGGACTGCAGAGACTGTAAATTAAATTAATTCTATGGTCAGACAACTAAAACCAAACTTAAACTTCTTTTTAAGCATTAAACAGTTTAAGCTCCCAGAGGAGATGTTCTCTAATCATCTCATCAACTCTTTTTAGAAAACTTAGCCAACTTTTATCCCTGGGTTATATTAACATCATTCTTACAAAACATATTGATCACAGAATGTATGCTCTAAAATTTAATGCAGCCTGGTTCCTTTCCTTCTCAGCAACATAAACAGTTCACTAAGTGGCAGCTTTTAAAGTTAAGGCAAATGAAAAATAATATTTCTGTAGCAAAGTCAGCTGTGGTGAGAGGCCTTGGCATGGATGAAGAAATAACACAGAAACCAGCCAGGAACCTGAACCAGACCTAGGTCCCATGTGCTCAGAGCAAAATATTGTTTTATTTTTCGTGATACATTCTGCATCAACAGATTTTTATTCCATAAAAGAAAAAAAAAAAAACCCACCCAAAAACACAATCAAACAAAAAAGTTACAAGCAATCAATGGTGTTAAGGTTAGAAAGGCAAAATCCTTCTGGCTTTCTGCACCAAGGCCACTGAGGAGATCACCTGTCCATAAAACATGCATAATGGGAAAAGCAGGGTAGGGATAGGCACTAGTTCAGCTTTCCTTCCAACTGCCCCCTCTTCTGTGCTCCTTTCAGCCCCATGGTTTCACTGCAAATGAAAAAAATCATGGCAGCGAAGATCAAAGGGAAACAGACTTCAGATATCTATTTCTGCAGAGATAACAAAATTATTCTTTCATTTAAAGAAGTGAAATCTCACATGGCAGCGAGCACCATGCAGCTGTCCCAGGGCCCCTGATCTGCTCCCCTGGAAGAGCACGGGAGGAGCGCAGGCCTCCTGTGGCAGCAGGGACACAGGATGGAGCAGCAGCATCTGCAGCCCTCCCCTGGTTGCTATCAGGTAATCAGAGAGTGTGGCAGGTTTCCCCCACAAAGTACTTTACAGATATTCATTAATTAGCCTACACAGTTTCCCCTTTGGGGACAGAACTGGTTCTGTGTCTGTGTGCACCGAGGGAGGAGCAGATGTAGATTAGATGACTTTCTCAGGACCTTCTGAGGAGCAGTAGCAGGGGGTGTGTTTGCTACAGTCCTGCATTTGCTCATGGCTCAAAAGCCCCCTCAGAACCCCCTGTGACAATTTGCAGTGCTGCCTCAAGAACACGGAAAGCATTGCAGCAGTCCCAAATGTGATTTTGCACTACAAACACAGCAGCAGCAACCAGCCTGCATGGGCAGCGGCACACATTATTTTAGTGAACAGAGCAGAATAGTGCCCCCTGCTCCACAGAGAAGTGAGCCTCGTGTCCTGAAGGCATCTGATAACCTGTGGTGTCATGTTGTTTCCACACAAGCAGCACCACAGGCTGGGGTTCCTGACCTGGCAGCAAGAATTCTCTCAGTGCCCTGGCCCTGAATGGGTCTCTATTTTGTTTATACTCAGCAGTAACAGAGAAGAGTCATTCACCAGTGAGAGTATCTCTGAGGAGGAGCAGGCCCTTTCAGGAACATGGAAAGATGTTGAAACCTTGAAAAGAAAACCTATTAGCCTGCAGCCTTTGGAGACAAGAGTCTCTGGGACTCTAATGGCTGGAGACCAGAGTCTCTGGGAAGGTAAAATAGATTGGAGCAGCTCTTGCTAACTGGCAATTTGTCTGTGTGTATATGTAATAATCCTACATCTGCATTAAAATGCAGCTTCCTTGGTCTCTTTACACAAACACCACTATCCACTGGCACATTTTAAGGGGAAAAACTTAGGACAACATTTGTTTTTGAAACTCTAGGGGGAAATTTAAGTAAGAAGAGAAATTTATTAATCTGCTTAAAGCTTAAAAATATCCTGAGTTATGAACAATATTCCTAAAAAGTCAAATTTTGTACTCACCTAGTCACAGCTTCATTTTGCTGTCACACCTGTCAGAGGGCAGCACCAGTGCCAAAACAGTTTTTTCCTCCCTGAGAAGACCATCATACTTTGCAATTCATCCTGAAGTTTAGAGCCAGCCTAGGAGAGCTTTTATTTGTGAGCTCGCCCTGTGCCTCCTTTGGTTCAGAGCACTAGTGGGACTGGAACTCTGATAGCAGTGCACATGCAGCAGAGATTCCAGAGCTTCCCCTCCCTTCCTCTCACTCCTTTGAGAGGATCTTCATGCCTACAGCTCTCTTGTTCCCAAAGTTAACTTTAAAAACCCTTTTTTCTCAAGGCTTGTCCTGTGTATTTTCCACTAGTGCTGTAGCTAGGCACTCCCTTTTTATGTTAAACCTTAGTTTTCAAATGAAATGTTACAGGTAATTTGCAGGGTAAAATAAGCTTCAACAGCATTATGATGTTTCCAGAGCTATGACTGTCCTCTCAATTCAACCCCTCCTAGCCCTGAATTGTGAGTAATGAGGTTGTACCTGAAAGAGAAGGTATTGCACTGACACACAAGACAGTGTTGGGTCTGAAGCACTCACAGAAAATGAACAATTGTCATTTTTTCTGTAATTCAGAATAAAACACTGGGCTTGCATCCTCCCAGAATATTTTGGATTTACACAGCACTAATAGCCTATTGTTGCTAGAACTGCTGAACTATCCATCAGATTAAATTGGTCAAAATTTACAATAGAACTGGATTTATCCCAGCCATCCAGACTCCTATATTTTTTACTGACACTATTAGGAAAAGAAAAATCAGAATTTCTTTCTCTCCTTTGTTCAAACACCATGAGATCTAGTAAATACCATAGGTAGTATTACATGTGTAAATAGCACATGTCTGCGCATGCATTAAATTTTTTACTATATTAAGTTTTAAAGTTCATTCAAAATCTCTCCCCACACAACATCTTTTTCAGAGGCACCTGCAAATGTTATCTCAATAAATGTCTGAAAAGGAATTTCAGACTCATTCAATTATTGCTTATGCAAATAAAAATAGCAGTGTTTACCAGTCCAATGATGAAAGACTAACTCATTCAAGATTGTACTTCTAATCTTAAGAAGAAAACCTCACACTCAGATGTCTCCCAGAAATCTTGAATGACAAGGTCAGGTAGGAACATTCTACTCTGAAATATCAATGGCATTACAGAGAACTCCCCACTTACACTGCAAACATGCTGTACATTCAAGTCAGTGAAAAGCAACTTTTTAGACAATAAAGACTCTCAGCCTGCAGATGAACTGCATGCTGGTAATCCTTTCAAAGTCCTTGAAAGAAGGGAAGGCAGAGGATCCCATGCTGGGATCCCTGACCTGCTTGAACAGCTGGAGCATCCCTTTCAACAAGGTGTGGGTCTGCTTGCCCTTTCCCTTACACCACTTTCATCCCCAGTAAATCACTGCAACAGTTAGTAAATTAAAATTTATATGTTCAAACTGGTGCTTTGCTGGTTGTAGATTTGACATGATATGTCTAAAACTTCAACAGCCAATGACTGGAGTTGTTTTCATTTTAAAAGACTGTTTTACATTTTGTTTTACATTTTCCATTAAATTCTGTTTTCACTTCAGCTGACAAGTAACTTTCCTTAAATTAATAACAACAATAGTAAGCGGTCACTTGGTGTTCTTCCCTCCCAAGCCTTCCTCTGCTAGAAATAGTTGTTATTATCACACCTGTTTCAAATATCTTTCTCCCAATCACACGTATGGTTGGTCATAATTTCTTCACAAGCCACGGTTGTGTGAAGCAGCATCATCAAATAAATACACAAACACATTGGCACAGGTTCCAGTGTTTGCCACTAAGTGAAATAGTTTATTCCCAGTCATAAAGAGTGCCAGTAAGGCTCCAGCTAAAACAATGACATCTTTATGGAGCTTGCTCTGTGCCATTTTAGCCTTGCACAGTTCATGCCCTCAATAAAATTACTCCTGTTTTACACCTATATAAGCCATAGTGGAATCAAGTGTAAAATGCTTGGATTGATGTTTATTGGGAAATCTTTGAAGTGTAAATCACTTGTACCTGTTTCTTCAGCCCTGACACCACACTCAGGTTTCCTGCAATTAACTGCAAATATGTGCACACAAAGCAGCTGTCTTAACACAGCCTTTTGCAAAATCATAGCCAGAGATTGACCTTGAAGTGTGCCACTTTAGAAAATATATATGTGCTATTACTAGGTGAAAAGCCAGCTTTCATGAAATATCAGGTTTAATAACCACTCCTTGTAATAGAACTTCTTTGTTCATTGCAAAGTAGAGAAAAGACTGACTGCAGTGAGGGCCAAGAGTAGGTGTCTCAGCTGGCACAAATCCAATTATCATGCCTGAGTTTGGTTTGGAGATGAGATGAGTTGTACCTGAGGTATCCTTCTTGAGTTCTTTGGGGGTAGTTTTTTATGGCTTGGTTTCTTTTTGTTTGTTGGTTTGGGTTTGTTTGGGTTTTTGTTGGTTCTGTTGGGTTTTGGGGGGATTTTGCCCCAAAATGGGTATGTGGAAGTTGATGCCTTTGCAAAGCAAAAATAACTTTCAAGGAGCTCCTGGGTTAAAAAGTGAAAATGGGGGCTTTGTGGTTAAGACTCAGGCTGGGACCTCCTATTCCTTTTTGCTTTGCCTAATGTGCTTTTGCACAGGAGTTTAGCAGTCTGCCCTGAAAGAGCACCATGACCAAAGACTTGAATAAATCTTGAGGGTGCCAGTTTGATTTACAAAAAATTGTAAATCAAATACCCAAGAATCACAATTGTAAAAACAATTAATTGGTGACTTGGATTGATAAACTGAATTGACTTCTGAATCGATGATGGTCTCCTTTTGTCTCCCTTCTGAACTGTGAGAATTGGTACATGGCTATATCAGACTTTCCAGCTTACTGCCACCACCTGAGAATTTCAGACCTCAATTTTTGTTTTATTTTATTTTTGCAGAGAACAAAGGCTCTCATGTAATGGCTTGTCTGCATCAACTCTGGAGCTGTGGCTTGGAGAGGCACTTTGCTGTTCACAAGACTTCAAATAAGGCCACCAGTCACCTTCAGGGAGCAATACAATTCCTGGACATGATGGGTTAACCCCACCAAGCCCCTCCATTAGCCCCCTCCTCTGCAGATCAAGGGGGAGAAAATAAGATGAAAAACCCCTTATGGGCCAAGATAAAGGCACTTTAATAAAGCAAAGGCAAGCTTCCTTGTGTGGAAGCAAAAGTAAATAAAAGATTTATTCTCAACATCACATCAGCAGGCAATGTACAGCCACCTCACAGTTTCTCTGAAATATGAAACTTATGGTAAAAAATGCCCTCACTCCTACTCCTTTATCTTAGCCTTTTTAAAAAGCAGATCTCAATGTGGTATATATAATATAATGTGGCAATAATATAATATTCCTCTGGTCAGGTGGGGTCAGCTGTCCTGGCTGAGTGCCCTCCCAGGATCTTGCCCACTCCCTGTTCACTGGTGAGCTGCAGGAATGCTGGAGGGTGAGTGCTGATGCTGTGCTAGCACTGCTCAGCAGCAGCCAAAACACTGCTTTTTGTAGAAAACACCCTTCTAGATACCAACACAAAGCACAGCACCATGAGGGCTGCCATGGGGAAAATTAACTCCATCTCAGCCAGACCCTATACACTGGACAATTATCATTAATTAATTGGAAAGCAGGTAGTGAGTTCCAAGGGGTTTATTAGTTTAAACTATAAATTAGAAATAAAAATGAAGGGTCAAAATAACTACAAATCCAGAAGAGGTGTTTTCATTAATCCTTTCAGTTCAATACTTCAGGAAATTAATGAGTTCTGCTTAAGCTGAGATAGGCATCCTATACAAAGCCTTTCAAAATGTATGTTTCAGAGCTAGGCTAGACAGAAACAGCTAACAGAAAAAGGGGTAAAATCTCAATTCAAACCAGAAGCAAAATTGGAAATTAGACCAATGCTGCTTCAAATGGGCACCAGCATTTTCCTGTGCATGTTCAGCACATTAAAATCATAGAAAGAGAATTCTTCTCCCCAGGAGAAGAATCGTTGTGGATTATGTATACGTGGAGGAAACTCTTAGGAAGTGTTCCCTAAAGTACATCCACAGAATCCTCCCTTTTCTCTGATTTCTTTGCCTTGGACTGTTCCATCATGCCTCTTTTCAAAAGGTGCAATTTATCTACAGGACTCCCTTACAAGAATTTATTTCAAGTGTTAGTATTTTTTAAAAGTCAGTTGACTTAAATATTTGTATGAAAGTACACTATTTTCCTACTTTAGATGTGTCCAGAACAGCTCAATGTAATTTATAAAGCAAAATGTTCTTTGTCCACATCTCACCAGCTTTGTCAGATGTAGGATACAGCAGGCAGCTTCTGCAAGACCCACTTCTTCAAGTGGGCTCACACATTCAAGGAGTACAAGGAGATGAAGCTTCATTTATGCTAGACATTCAAAAACTGGTGCAAAAAATCACAAGAATTGGTACATCACAGCAGTACAATGGCACTCAGAGAACCTCAGCTAGATGTATGGAAAGCCGCAGCTTGCCTCACTGCTTGCTTGAAGCCAGGGTAAGCTCAGCAGCCAGCTGTGGTGGTCAGGATGCTCACAAATCACAAAGGAGGCTCTGGATGCTCTTTCCAACCAAATTTCAAAACACTCTAGCTGGAAATGAGCCAACCTGACAATTGCATTGAGGTTCAAGGTCTTCTGTTCTGTGGCTTCCTATCCATTACTGATACCACAGAGTTCTTCTTCCTGCTTGTTCAGGCTGCCTGTAGAGCAGCCAAGAGAGGTGACATTTTATAGGGCACAAAATCACTGTGCAAAACTACCTGATTCCAAAGAGCTTGTGGTAGCTGCCTCAGAAAAAAAAATCACTATAGCTTTGCTTTCCATGGCGAACATTTCCAAGAAATAGAAGACACATAATGAGATTCACAAAATAGGAAATCATTTAAGTCTGAAACAGATGAGACAGAGTGAAGATGGAGTAAACAGGAAGACAAAGGTATGTTTCAATGAAGTCAGGTGTTCACAAGAAGAACTTGGGTGACTTCAGGCAAAAAAATACCTGAGAAACCATCATACATCAGGAAGCTGATCTATTTGATACCATGCAGCAAACCTCTTGGCATCACATCATGCTGTAGCTGTTCCTATAGACAACAGAGCTTTTCATAATGAAGTCAGATAAAAAGCCCCTGTGTGCAATTCTACTCAAGGTTCCTGCCATGCACTATCTCCATCCTTACCTTTCACACCTCTCTGAGATTTGGTCGTGCACTCTTCTTGCACCTTGCCCTTGCTCCCACCTCCATGTTTTCTCTAAGCAGCAGCTCTCTTCCAGGACAACTGTGCTCCTTCAGAGATAGCTCCTGGAAGGTAGTCAGTGTTCCTACAGGAGCCAGCAGGATGGTCTTCTGAAGGACCAAGTGACCAGAAAGTCCCACTGCTTGTGTCCTTCTCCTTCTTCAGGTTTTTGTGCTTCCTTCCATCCCTCCATCTCCATAACTAGAATTTCAGCTCCAGTTGCTGTTACCTCTGTGCAGAACTTAGAATAGCTTCCAGCCTCTGATAAAAATAGCAAATAATAACTGAGACACACAAAGAGGACAGGTGAAAGGATATAGAGTGATTCCAGAACTGTCCCCTGGGAGACTTCTGCTGTTTCCTTGGAAACATCTAACACTCATGAAAGCCATTTAGTACACTGATCACAACCTAGGCCAGACAAAGTCTGGCAACTTTTGTTTTAGCTGATGAACAGATTAGATGGCTTGAGAAGCTCACTCACAAACACTTAATTGCTGAAGATGCCTGAATTTTTTCATCAAGATGCAGGACCCTTTCCCCATTCTCTAGCAAGGACTGAAAAGCAGAACGGGGATCCCAAGTTTCTAGACTTTCATTGCATTGTGATATGCCCTCCTGTGGATTCACCAATTGACTGTCAGGTATTCTCTGAAGTAGGTTAAACAAAAAAATCTTTTCAAATCAATTCCAAATATAATACATCAGCTTCAGGTACAGTGTTCCTTAGGGGTCACTGTAAGTTTTCCTGTGTAAACTTCATGAATATATCAATCTGTCCTGGGATTTCTGGTCATTACTGCAGTCTAATGAGGCTCTTCTTTATATAAAACTAACATAGTGTGTTTTTGACAAATATTCAACTACTACCACTCAGAGAATAAAGAAGATGAAACAACAGATCTCTTGCCACATCCAGCTTCACTTAGAAAATTCCTGTTGAATGCTCACATATTTTCTGTCTTTCCTATATTTTTCTTTTCTTTTTCTTTCCTTTCTCCTTCCATGGCAGACAAAGCAGATCTAACAAATTCAGCCCTTCACTGGCAAAAGAGTTTGCACCCAGCAGAACACACAGCCCTTGGAATCTGGAAGAGGAGCCCATGATCCCAGCTGTTACCGGTGTTCTGCTGAACAGAAGGATCTGTGCATAGGTGTTAACAAAGTCTCTTCTCCCCCTACAGAAAATTAAACCTAATGGTGACAAACCCCTGCTACTCTCAGGCACTCCTTTAACTCAGGGCCAGAGGTTCTACAGCTGTGCAACTGAAATGTTCCTAACCTTTTGATAGTTCATACCCAGTCATCGACAGCTACATGATGGAAATCTAGTTTTCAGATATTTTGTTTTTAAATTTAGGATATTACATACATTCATTTGGGCACACTTGCACACCCACTTGCAAAGAACACTCTTGTGGTTTCAAATTCAGCAAAAGCAAGCAAAAGACAAATTTTAGAATTGAAGATGCCTATGAAACATTTTTGTGCAATTATAATACAGTCCCAGGCAGGCTAATTGAATTTGATTATTTTCAACTCCCTAAGGATTTGTACAGGATCTCTTATGCTCCTTTACTCTTGCTTTTTATCCTAGAGCCTTCTCTTTATGTTTTTTTAAGTTGAAAGATTCACAGAGAATGAAGACAGGCAAACACAAAAGAGTACTGAACATTGCCAAAGCAACTTAATTGTTATTCCTGTGGCTGTTTTCTGGCTTCTGGTACATTATCTCAGGGTGTGGTTGGCAGAAGCACACAGAAAGCGACAGCAGTGGTGCACTGTGAGCAGAGCTTGGCTCACGTTTCAGGGTGTTCTCAGTATCACAGACAGGTCTCTGAAACCCACAGCCTCATTCCACTCTCTTATTCCCTCGGCTCCTTTGCTCCAGTGAGGGGAAAACAGCACCCTGGTTCAATTCACCATGTGTTCTGAAGACAATTTCATGGGGGAAGTGTAAAGATACATCAGTAGCAAGCACCACAGAAAAAAAACCAAGTGGAAGTGATTCATGCTGTCCTCAGAACAGGGTTTGATTAGCTCCCAGAAATAAGGAAAGAAGATGTGTCTTCGTCAGTGATGGTAAAACAAAATATTGAACAGCTGCTCATTAAATGGATGCTGTGTATCTTGAGCCCTGAAAGGAGGTATAAAACATATGAGATAATGTAATTAAAGACTATCAGAGCAGAGGTGCACAAAGCACAAGTTGTTTGGGCAGTGTTAGTTTGGGCACTGATTCCATTTGAGTGCCTGGTTTCATGACCCTGTTAATAATCTCCAGCCGCTGGTATGATTACACAGAGACAAATGTATGTGTGTGGCTTTTACCTACAAATGCAGTGGTAACACTATCTTCATGAGGTTGCTAATCACAGGTGAATTATAAAAATAGCTAAGAAACAATTTCCTAGCTTCTACCTCCAAATGGGACAATTATGATAATTTGTCAAATAAAACAGAGCAGGGAGTTTTACTTAAATGGTTATGTCTGTGTCTGGTCATGCCCTTGTCCTTGATGAGGGGCTTGGAGTTTTCATCAAGGCAGTTCAGATGGCTGCTGCTTTCCCATTTCATATTGGGCTGCTTGGCCTCTTTCAAAGGGAAGCAGCAGTCCCTCATGAGACTGGAAGCCACAGGCTCAGGCTTCAAAACCTTCTCACATTCTCCAGGACTGCCTTTTCCAAAGGCAAAATTCAGCTTCCCTTCCTGCTGCTGCCTAACCAGACTCCCCTTCCTCCAGACACTAACTTAAATCACAAGGCACTTCTGCTGCAGCATGAGGCTCATGCTGGTGCCCCATCCCGTCTGCACAATCCACACAATTTCTTCTTCTCCTCAGCTCTCTGACTCCCATCCCAGGCAGGGAGAAATGAAAGCTGTCTGAATGTCAAAGTGAATTTTACACGGCTGAAACACATAGCTGAGATCCATGATGCCTCTCAGGGTTGCTTCTCTAATTAGGTGGTGGAGAGATCAGAAGAAATGACTTGAAAGAGAGCACAACTGTGAGGGCAGGTGAGGCAGTATGTCAGGAGAGGAGGGAAGATGATGCAAGAAGAAATGCAAATAAGGAGTTTTGGATGACATGCTTCAGTTAGGTGCTAAATACTCAGTTGCAAGTCATTAGACTGTCTTACTATGTAAGGAATTTTGATTTGACATTAAAAGAACCCCAAATTTTGATGTAACAGGGAAAGTACATTCACAAGTAGCAGTTAAAAGGTAAAAGGAAATTTTGCCACACCAACTATCGTGGGTTTTGCTGTTATCTGGCTTGTACCCACAGATAGTCACTTTCTGAAGTGTTAAGGACTGGGTGTGCTAATTCCAGGCCTGCATTTAAGTCAGAGAGCAAATTTCCAGCTCAGAGCATCAGCATCTGACTCAGACTGTGCCCTGTTGCAAATCACTGCACAACTAAGCCATGCAACTAACTAAGTAATTTCTCAAAGCCTAACCATCAAGCCCACTGGAAAATGAGAACCAGAATGACTCATGCCTCTTGACTCTGCATTTCACAGCCGGGGAAGGATTTTTTGAGTTTCCTCTGCTGAGAGCACAGTCCATCTTTACAGAAGTTAAAGCCAATATGTTGATGACAAAGTGGGTGAGAGAGAAATTGTACTTTGGCAGCTGGTTTGCCAGCCCCAGAGTCCTCTTAGCTGCATAGCTCCTGATGCTGCTGCTTCTGCCATGAATTGAAGCAAAGATCAGGTTCACATCCCATTTGTCAAGCCCCTTATCCCAGGTTCCTGCCTGTATGTTCTGGTTCTCTGGAGAAGTGGCAGTGTAATGAGCTGTACACCTTGGGGGTGAATAGAGGTTGCCTTTGTGGACAAACTGTGGCATGACCCATGAAGTAGGACCCACATTTTCTGGCTGACACCAGCTTAGGCTGCCAAGACCAGAGGAGACAGCAGCGCCCAGCAGCTCTGTAGAACTGGTTACTAACATTTTAACGAATCTGGCATGCACCAGTAATGAGCCCTAGGAATGGGGGATGTTTAAAAACAAGGTTTAAAACCAAAACCCTAATGGCAATAAAAGGCAATGGGGAAAAGAAAAATAAGAAGCAGTGCCAAAGAATTGCCAGGGGTACCTGCTAAGTCAGCTTTCCCATCAGAGGAGATGTAACATCTCCTTAACAATGTAAACATCTACTCTGGCATGTTAATTCGCCCAGGTTACACCAGTGCAAGAGACACCTGCAGAGCTAAAGGGTTGTTGGGACCAGTTGGGCTTCTCTCCTGCCACTCCGCCGGCAATGGCACATCTGTGTACTTCCAATATTTCACTGGAGCTCACACTATCTCTCTGAGCCTCTCTTCTCCTGTCCTTGCTACACTGTGGAGGGCAGCTCACCAGGAACATGACAGGTGAGAAGTGAGTCTCACTGAAATGAAGCACAGGATGATCCCAGGAAAGCCCAGCCCAGAGCTAATAAAAGCACCTTGTGCTGACAGCCGCTGCTGCAGAGGAAATGTCGATGGGACCATTACCGCGCTCAGCTGATGGCAGCCCTGGCCTTTGCTGTGCCTGCAGGCAATTTGTTTTCCTGGCTGCTGGAAAGCTGGAAAGTACCAAGAGACATTAGGAGAATGATGCATGCCCTGGCCCTGTCTCATCATCATTTGCTCTGAGGTGTCTCTCTCCTGAAGGCTGTGGCACGGCTCCCGCTGGCTCCATATGGTGACTCATGGGGTGGCATTTGGTGGCCACTGCTGCTGTCAGGCTGTCCCATGGCTCAGCAAGGAGCTGGGGGACTGCAGGCAACGAGGTTCACAGATCTCTGCTGTTTCCCTGCTGCTCAGCTAACTCAGCTGTTCTACAAACTTGTGTACATCTGCAGTTACAAACAGCGAAACATTTCTTCCAAACTGCAGTTTAGAGACCCTTGCAGCAGAAGTAATAGCCATAGGAAATGAATTTCAGTTTCCCAGAGAAATTACTTCAACATCAAGCTGAATCCCCATTTGAATACCCATTCAGTTTTCATGTATTCAAGACATTCTTGCAAATATATTTGCAGATGACCAAGTTCGGACAGTTCAAGATCCAAGGGAATGCACAGTCCAGAAAACAGCTTCTGAAGCCTTGCTACTTTGACTATTGAAATCTTAAGTACCTAGAAGCCAAAGCAGTTGGAGAAATGTTTGGTTAAACTTCATCTCCCCTAAAAGAAATCTGAGTCCCAAAAGCCGCTTTCAAAATGTTTTTCTTTTTTTTTTCCTGATACACCACTTTTGATTGCAGGCATTGTACTCAGCTGCCAGATCTGTGTCAGTCAGACTTTCCATGCTAAGTCAGCCTTCATCTCACTTACCAAGGAGAAATGCAATTCTGCTGGAATTAATTTTTAGTATTTTTGCTTATGGCAGCAGGACACCAGCAGTATATGAACAGCAGATTTGCCCTGCAAACACTTTCTTCAATTCTTCTGATGCCCTTCAGCCCATTTGTTTTGACTATCACTGCTGTGTTCCAGTGCTGAGTCCAGTGACCATTACTACACAGCACCCTCCCCAGTTCATGAGCTGGATTTCCTGCTGTGGCAGGTCATGTTCCTTTTCTCTGTGACCAAGGCAGCTTTTGAAATGACATCTCCAGAGAAAAGCATATTGATCCTTCCCTGGCCACTCCAGCATTTTCCTACTCTTATATTTCATTCAAAGAGGACACAGGAGCATCCTTTCCTAGGAGCTCGACCACATTTACACATCCTAAGAACAGTGATAAGCCCCTCTAGATTTACACATCTAAGAACAATTAGAAGTAGTTGCCTAAGAAACAGCAGTTAGTCCTCTGCAACAGTGAAAATAATGCAGTACAGGCGAAAGTGAGCCAGTTCAGGGCTGTTTGCTCACATGCCAACAGGCTCCATCCTGCTGAACATGTCCCACAGCTTCCCCTGACAAGGTGCAAAAGAGTCCTTCAGGACTCCTACATTGCCCTTCTTGAAACTTCCCTCACAGGAAAGTTTTCTCCCTTGTCCCTGCAGCAACCTCTCAGCCAACACCACATCCCTTCACAGAGATTTATAAGAGGGCATTAAAACTTCTCTGGCAGAGCTGAAGTGGACTTGCTGTTTCCCTATCAGGATCAGGATCTGGAAGCTCTCCAGGATGGCACAGTTTTTTGTCATTAAACTGTCTCACTCATTGCATGGTAGATCCAGGCAGATCAAACACCATCTGTATTTATTGAGGGCACCAGTACACCTTTTACGTCTGCTATAAAATCCAGTTCTCTGTGGCCTTTTTTTTTACTTATACATTATCTGGGAAAGAACACATTTGCTTCAAACAGGATTGCAGAAAATTGAAAAGTCTTACATCATTTTCTCTATTTTATATTATTCTACAGAAAAAACAGAAGGTAAAAATGGGTGGGGTTTTAGTGTGACACTTTTATTGGGCCTTTATCAAATGTCAAGACTAATCTTTATGAGATTTTTTTTTAATCCAGTCTAGCACCCTTTGCTGCTGATAGCCTCTACACCCAGGGAGAGCAGGGCAGGGGAACAAGCATCATATTGATCCATTCCATGATTAAATACTTGAGTGTGACAGAATACAGAAACAGAAAATGGGGCTGCTGCTTGATTGCCTCTAATAGTGGTGCCTGCTGGGATGAGAAACAGGTGAAGGAGTCATAGGTGAGAAAAGATTTATTAAATTAAAAACTTATACCTGCAACATGATGCCTTAGGAGTAGACTCACAAAATTTGGACTTAAGCTGGAATGGAATTTACATTCAAACCCAGAGAAGTGACTTCCTGTTCCAGCAAGACACATTTATTACCTCCCCATCAGGGAGATTTCTCTGCACAAATCACATTCAATGCCACCTCTTGCTTGCCAAGCCCTGCCATGGTAGTGCTCCCTGCACCGCCCATGGAAAGGATCCTGAGGGTTTCTCTGGGTCAGTCTGCACTGCACTGGTGTCCAAGACACAGCTCATCCTCTGACATCAAGGCAAAAAATTGAGACAGGAAACAGGGATTTCTAAGTTTCAATGCATGAAAGGGGCCACTCATCTTTACAGCATAGCTGGGGCACAGCAGAATAGCACAGGAGCTCCTCGGTGAGCAAGGCAAGGGTGTCTTCAAGCCTCAGAAGGAGGAGGAGATGTGCAAGCTCAGATATCCCCCTTGCTACCTCACTGCATCCAAGTGAGTCAGACTCCCACTGAATCTAACAGAAGCCTTTTATCAGCATAATTTTGTTTTTCACTGGCAGAGCAGAGCATACCAACTAAATGTCCTTTTAAAAAAGAAATAAAATATCACCCCAAAAAAACAATCAGGCTTCTACTTGTCAGAGTTTGGCTTTCTCAGTGCTGATTTCAGTGCAACCTACACAAGAAAAGAAAAACCTCCCTCATCCAACAGCCTAAGGGCCAGTGCTTCTGCACAAGTATTTTATTCTTCCTTGGGAATAAGATTGTCACGCAAACACCACTTTCTCCCGGAAGCTCCCAGAGTTGAGGGGATATAAGTATTCAGCAAATAAGCACACATCTCTACATACCAAATCTGCATTTATTCACGATGAAGACAGGCTTCTGGCTATCCACACAATGCAGCATTTATGCCCACACAAACCACTGTCATATTGCTGGCACTTTTATGCACTCTCAGAGCCATGTTTAAATCTGTATAAAATCAGATAATCTGCTCCACATGAAAAACATAAAAATTTAATGCAGCTTTGTGGTGAAGGGAAAAGAAGGTTGCAGTAAAAATATTAGCAGAAAAGGAAACTAAGTGTATTTAAATGCCTGTGGCATTCTTGTGTAGCATGAGAAAACGGAAAAAATAACACCATCCCATTTACAGTGCCTAGCCATCTATGGTAGTTTACACTGCCTGTCATCAGTTTTCCTCCCACTGATTTTCTCTTGATCAATTAAATGCTGAATTAATCCCCATCAGATCTACATTACAGTGTGACTGCTGTCTTTACTGATTTCTTTGATATTTTGACCAGTTTGCTTCTGGGGACCCCTAGGTATCCTGCCTACTGTGCTCCCACCTTGGCAAGAGAGTTCCAGCAGTGATCCATCTCTTTGTTTTGACATGAGCAGCCACAACCACACGTATGCTTACAGCTACAGCTCAGTTTCTCAGTTTCCCAGCATCTGATTGATACCCAAGCTATAATTTTCTTTGGGAAAAGAGCATGGGACACTTTTATTTGCCATCAGAGACTTATGTTTGATATATGGTTCCCACCAAGAGCTTTGGACTCTCCTGAGCCAGCAGCAGGTGCAGAAATGGCTATTCCTAGCCAGGCTAAAGATTAAACTGCTCCAGTGGTTTTTCTCTAATAACTGCCAATAACTAACACTGAGGTGAACAGCACAAGAGGAGGATGAAAATAGAGGAACCCTTTCCCAATAACACTCTCCTACATTCTGGCAACCTGCTGTTCAGGAGTGTTCTGTGACGTTATTGTTCTGCACTTAAAAATAGCCTGTGACAATTTCTTCTACAACTTTTTCTAACTGCATTTGATCCTTTGACTGCACTGCAGTGCATGCAGTTCAGTGGCAGCTCAGACACACAGTGGTCGAGACAGCAGGAGGCTGTTTCTGTACTGGAGATTTATTCTGTGTGAGCCTGGAGCTGTGTGTGACACATGCTATGCTGGCACTGGGCCTGCTGGAGAGCAGTGGATACCTGGGAACTGCTAAAACTTCAATTCAGATGGAGTACCCAGACTGCAGACGCATTCAATTAATTTCATTAGACAAGGGATCTCCCCCAGGCTAAAAGGCTTCAAAGTGGCAGAGGAGATAAATTATCCCTCCAATTCAGACTCATGGCCATCCACCACCTGGGAGCCTGCTTGGATTACTATTAATTTCCCCGCCCCTCTGTAGCAGCAGAAAATATCAGTAAATAGATTCCAGAAGCAGGGACATTTCCAGAATACAAACTCCAAACTTGCCATTGATTGCTTCCAAACTTGACTCTTGCAACGTCCTCAATTCCACCCTCCCTGACCAAGCCTATCACGTTTTTCTTTATGTTTCTGGGGACTTGTTTAAAAAGACTGCCAAACATAATACTACCTCATCATTTCCTCCACGAGATGGATTACTTTTAGGGAGCCAGAGTACAGTGATTTTCACTGACCTTACAAAGAGACAGAGATAAATAGCCTTTAAGGGGAAAAGTTAGCATTCTGTCATAAGATGACATGAAAGAGCCTGGTAAAGCACAAATTGATTTGAAGTTAGGAGGACAGCATAGATGTGGAATGACAATCAATAGCTGTAGGAAAGAATTGTTCCATTTTTCAAGACACAGAAAAATTCACCTGCACTGATGCACAAGCTATTTCCACGCATATTTCTTCTGCAGATGGTTTAAATTCAAAATATTGGGGGGGGGGGGGGGGGGGGGGAAGAGGAAGTGTTTTTTCATAAGTTTCACAAATTTCTTCCCATGTATTTCATGGTTATACTAATGCTGGGGGGAAATAGAGTGAAATTCTCATCTTGTTCTGGCGCATCTCCATGAAGAGAAGGGGCCAGGCTACCATTAAGTGCTCTGACAGATTTGTACCTACTCCCAGCACTGCAAAGACAGCAGGAGACAGTTGCTTGTAAGAGGGATGGGAAGGAAGGCCAGGAGATCAAATGAGGGTTTTGTCCTTGGCCTCCACAGGACTGCAACAACCCCAGAGAGTACTGCAGCCCTGAAGGCAGCCCAGGACAGCAGCTGTGCTGAGCACAGAGCTGCTGATGCTGATACTGCACTGCAGAGGATCCTGCTCCTGGATCAGCAGACAACAACTTGATATCAGGGTTCACACTGTGGGATAGAAGCCCCTGAGGGGCTGGCCAGGAGGGGAATGCCCTGGTGCTGTTCATACCAAGCACTGTATGAAAGACTTTTGCCTGTAAACATCTTGAAAATTAGGCTGGTAAAGAAGGAAAGAAAGGAGTCTATAAATAAAGTGCTCTGAGTGCAACAGACACATTCCACCTTTTCTGCCTCTTGGTGGGCTAAATCCAAATACATTGGATTTAATACAGACTGTGCAGATACTGGAGGGATGGGGTAAACACAAACACAGAGACTTCTTGCCTTAACAGGTGTTGAAGGCTCCAGCCCTCTTAGAGGCAGGGCTGCTGCAGGTTCTCTCCCTCCCTGAGACAAACAGAAGCAGAGCAGCCACTGTCCCTTGTTTCAGCACTGCTGGCACCTGCCTGGCCAGCTGGGCAGGAGCTGCCCCACTCTACAGGAGGTGAGCAGGACAGACTGACTCCAGGGGGGCTCAGCCTCCCCTCTGGGAACAGATTAGATACATCACTACATTCCAAATTGTTCTGGCCTGCATTCCCCCTAATCCCATGTCTCCCTTCCCCTCAGGGCTGCATGCCCATGACCTCCAAGGAACCCTGGATGGAGATCAATTCTGCACTAGCTGCATGCATGCCATACCAAAGTCTTTTGCATATGATAGCACCACAATAATTTTGTTTCATTTTTTAATCCTTTGAGCTAAAATGCTGCTGAGAAAGCAAGGCAGTTCCACCCTCCATTATTTGGTCAGCCCTGTGCCACTGCTTTAGACTGTGCCTGGTAGGAGCTCTAGCCCTTTAACCTTGTTCCAGAAACTGAATTATTTGGCTGTGGTCTAAAAGTGCAAAGACCATGAGAGAAGAAAGGGGAGCAGAGCTAAGTGAGGATGAATGACAGGTGGATGCAGGAATTAGTCTCCCTAGTCACAGATGGACCCCTCTGGCAGCATAGGAGGGTGCCACGGAACCAGAGATCAGCATCTTTCCCATCAGTCAGCCTCACTCCTGCTGCTGCTCCCAGGAAAGGCAGAGCCAGGCCTTTCCCTGCCACACTCACTGGCACTCTTGGCACAGTCCCCCCGTGGGAGGAGGCAGAGGTGACAGCAGTGGCTGCTGCATTCTGACAACAGATCTGTTGTCTCCATGGCTGCCTCCCCGCTCAGCCACGCACACTCACACATCTCTGCACACACAGAGAAGCTGCCATGTATTAATAACACTATTAGTAATATCTAATGGAATTGTCAAAGCCACCCAGCGCTGCCATAACAGGGAATTCTTCATCATTAACAAAGCCTGCCAGCAGAACAGCTAGCAGCATCCCACTATTTCATTTTCAGACTGAAGGAGCTCGGAGCTGACTCCCTGTGGGCTGCTTAAAGGGGAGGTTTCCCCTGGCCAGGGTCTCTCAGGGGCTGGTGCTTCTCAGAGGCAGAAAGTGCCATTGGCAAAGACAACAGCCAGCTGTTGTTGACAAAATTAGAGCCAGAGCCCAAAATGAGGCTTTACTAACCTATGGAGAAGTTAAGCCTGCAAAAAAAAAAAAAAATAGTAAGCACTTCCATTGTTCCATCTGTGTCCCCTGGCCCCAGACAGGATGGCAGTATGAGCCCTGCCAGCACAGCTACCTTGACTTCTCCGTGCACTTAGAGCCTGGAGAAGGGGACAGGGAGAGTCCATGTTCCCTAGAGTTATTGTTAATATTTCACCTACATGTTCCCTAGAGTTATTGTTAATATTTCACCTACAGCTCAGGGTGATGGCCAGGTCCCCACCCTGCTCACTTCATGAACAGCACCTCAGCCAATATGCTGGAGACCTAACCAGAAGCCTCAGTGTCCAAAACCACCAGCTGCTGCTGCCTCAGAGCATGCAAACCCCAAGATTTTTATTTCCTCTTTTCTTAGTTCCTTGCTGTCAGATAAAGATAATTGCTCATATTAAAATGCTCAGGGAAAAAATTAAACTGCAAAAGAAAAGGGCAAAAATTTATATACCAGACATTTTGTAAATGCAGCTGATAGCATCACAGGATCTGCAGGATCACAGCTTCTGGGGAAGCTGTGAAAAGAAGATAAAGAAAAAGAAGAGGAGTAAATTGTATTTTGCAGAGGGAAATCACTAAATTATATAATCAGCTAAATGCTTTATATAAAAGTCATTTTATATTTTTTATATAAAAGTCATTTTATAGAAAAATAGGCTTTTTTCCCAAAAAATTATCTTTTCTCTATGGTTGAAGAGTGTTATTTAAAAAGTCACCACCAACTACTGGACATTTTCCAGGACAGGAGAAGGAAGAATGAAAAACAAAAAGCAGCTGCTTTGTAACCAAAGCATTTTCAGTTTATTGGAAATCAATAAATTTCATGGCAGACACTAAAATTCTGGGGTGTTTTTACTACTGTGTGTGAAAAGCAGTTAAAAAGCTTTGACTCACATGCTGTCCTTTAGCGACCTCCAGGACCACTTTTAGTCCCAGGACCATGGAGAAGGGTGCAGAAAAAGCACATTTCTGAGCACTCACCTGCTTTTCTCTGAATTGGTTAAACAACCTACTGGTTGGCAGGGTGACAGAAGCTCCTGGTGAGGAAGAGGAGGAGCAGCTGCTGCATGGAGGGTGTGGAATGAGGGGTGAGGTGGGCAGGGGGGCAGCAATGAGGGGCCTGCACAGGCTCAGGGAGGGCAAGCAGAGTGAGGAAGAGTGGGAGCCCCTCACAGGCAGAATGCAAACAGGTGCAGGAGACAGAGGATTGCACACAAACTGACTCTAAAGTAAAAAAAAATAAAAACAAAAACACTTCTTTTGTTTTGCGGAGAAAAGAAGAGAACCCCACAACTTTGTCAAAGTTGTAAAACTGGTATGTTTATTACAGTGCTGGACGCATGCGGAGATTGCTCTCCTCAAAAAAGGCATGTGTGCCTCTAAGAACTTCAGGTCTCTTTTTATCTCTCTCTCAAATACATATGCATACAGTTTCACAATAACTTCATACCTATTCATTTTTATGGGTTTCGTGTGACATTTACCACTAGTTCCTTTTTATCATAAAGAATTCCGAGTTGACTTGCCCTTACAGCAGTCCCTGCCTCTCTCTATCCTCTTCTGTCTCCTCCCCTTTATCTCTGTCCTTCGCTGAAGTAACTTCACTGAGCTTAGGCCTTGCAGTCTGGTTAAATAACTATGGCTTCTAACCACAGATTCAACTCAAAAATGTACATTTCACTTAAATTAAAATGGATTTCTATCCTGGAAAATTTTCACTTTGCCTCACCTTAAATGATGCAAAGACAAGATTAAGGCTGAGACCAAGAAAAGATGCTACTGCACCCATCTCACCAAGGAGATGCTGAAGCTTGGTTTTTTTGCATTTATAAATTACCAGAGGCAGCAAAGGGGCAGAACTGTGGCTGGCAGCAATATTCATCTGGTATTAGAAGCATTAGAGAAGGAGTGGAGCAGGAACAGACAGTGTGCCAGGCTGTTCAAGTGCTCGTGGGATTTGTTTCAAACAGTGAAGGAAGATGCTGGCAGAGCAAGCCACTTTTCTAAGCTTGATTGCAATCAGGAGGTAGCTACTAGTTAAAAATCCCAGCTGGGAAGTCATTTGGGTGCAGTCATCCTCACATGCTGGCACTTCATGTTCTTTGAAAGTGAGGCAGAATTAGCAGGAGCCCAAGGAAAATGCACACTCTCCCTCCCAGACTCCAACAGATTCAGCAACATGGCAGATAAGGTCTCCTAAGAACAGAATTGAAGCATAGAGGAGAGAAAAGAAATTTGCCATTACTGAGACAAACCATGTTAAAGCACAATGGCAACCTATTCTCTTGTGATAGAAATATAGAATGCTGAATTAAAGACCATTATAGTTGTGTCAAGAGCTCTTTAGGGACCTGAAAATAGAAAAGAAAATGGTGAAAAAGTGAAAACTAGACCACAAAGCAAAGAACCAGCATAAAAATCAGAAATGCTAAAGCACAAATTTAATTACAATTAGTAATGGGCATAAAGCCACAAGTACAAGTGTTAGGTTATCAGCAGAGGCAGAAAAAGAGCACATCCAGGCTATTATTTAACAGGAAAAGAGGAAACTATGGCTGATATAAAGAAGGTTGAAGTAGCTTAATCCATCTCTGCTTCAGGCTCCATAACATACTTCAAAAATTAATTTGAACAAGGGGACAGAAATACAGGCCAGAAAGAAAGAAAATCTTGAGATATGGTCAAATTATCAGTGTATTCTGAAATCCAGCCTCAAGCACTGAAGTAACCAATTGTAAGAATATCTGATCTGTTCAGAAATCATCCCTGAAATTCAGGCCTTGGAAGAAATCTCTGGAGACACAGGAAGGGCAAACACAATATCTGTTTAAAATAAGGGGGAAAGGGAACATGTTGACTAGTCAGTCTCCCTGGAAAAACTCTAGCAGAGATTGCTACCTGATCAATACATAAAAACCCAAAGGAAAACCAGCTGACAAAAAAAAAAACCAGCTCAACATAATGAATTTATCAAGTAAAAATAATTTCAGTCTTCATTTCAAGACGACAAGTCCGTTGTTTATTCCAGAAAAATCTAATTTCGTCTTTGACAAGGTAAGGAGAGTAAAGAGGAAGTAGTTGAGATATATGTTTTAGCAGAGCACTCAATATTGTCCCACATGGCCACAGGCAAACCAAGGAAATACAAACCAGCTTAGCAACATTTTTAGCTGTTTGGACCCTTGAGTATAACCAGATACAAACTCCCTTGCAAGCACTGTCTGGCCTTACCATCAAATTTTAATAGGCAAACATTCCTAAGGAAGAATTCTTCTTTGCAGCACCTGCAGACCACCTGCTATGGTTTTGTGCTCAACAGCATTTCACAGGTGATGGGGTGGGAGTCACTGGCATGCATGGAATTGCCTGTCAGTGCAGCCAGGGAGGAAAAGCAGAAATAAACAAATGGAGAAAAAATCCAAACAAAAAACCAAACAAAAACAAACAACCCACAAAAAAAAATCACACACCAAAAAAAAAAACAAAAACACAAAACCGCAAACAAACAGACAAAAACAAAAAGAAAACAAACAAGCTAACAAAAACAGTAACAACACCAAACAGTAAAGTGTCAGTGATTAACTGCCAGTGTGAAATCTCATCTGGATCCCAAAAGAACAGGTCCCCAGTCCTGGACCTGTTCCAGCTCTTCATTGGTGACTGAAACAACAGCAGAGAGCGTGCATTATAAAATCTGCTGATCACTCCAGTCTAAGAGCACATTTGTAGAACAGGACCTGAATTCAAAGTGGTGTCAATAAATGGGAGAAATTATCTGAAATCAACAAGCCACAATTCAATATTCTTCAACAAAATATTAACTCACAAAAAACAATGCAAATTGTTGTCTGAGGCATCAGACACGGAATAGTTGAGAAGATGGAGACGTATTTCAGGACACAGGGAAATGCAAACTCAAGGAGAATTTGGTCTCATTTTGGTAACTCTTGCTCATTGTTTTCTGCTAAAATCACAAGGAAACCTCTCTGTGCTGTCCCACTTGTGAGGGCTGGGCTGGTGTCTGGGATCCAGGGCTGTGCACTGTGTGGGAAGATTGAAGCAAGTGAAAATGTAGAAGAAAGCTGCAGAAAAGGCAAAAACTAAGGAAGCATGCACCAGAGGAGATGGTGAACAACACAGAATTTAATTTTTTTTAAACTATACAGTCTTTCATCATATCTGCTTTAGATCTTATTACAGGCTTAATTCACTCCTCTGTTATTTTCCCTTTGTTCCATTGAGGAAAAAAAATAGGATCATGAAAATTAAAAAAAAAAAACAGGGAAACAGGAGAGAAAAAAGTAAAAAATTTTGAATTAAAAATTTATCATTTTTTCAATTTTCAAAGATGGCAGCTACCTAGTAAATATAAAACAAAAATAATTAATGTCCATTTTTATTTCTTAATTACAAAACAAATATGAAAGAAATGGGAATACTCCTATTATTTTCAACAGAATCCTAACTTGATATTTTTCACCAATCTTTCAGCTGCTTCAGGAACTGAGATTATCTCTCTACCGCTGAAGAAAAGTGCAAACACCACAGATCCCTTTCTAAGACACTCTTTTCTCACCTTCCTCCCAATGAAAAGTGAGACTTTATCTGCAGTACCACAGGGATTTTTTGTCTGTCATCCCCTATTGGTTTGGCCACCCTATTAGCAACAATATAGATCCTCGTCAGAGCTAATGCATCATCTTTGATCATCATCCTCGTTTACATTTCTCATGTCTTTTATTCACATCTCAGAACCCTCATTATTATACACATTTCCAAGCTTTCATCTCCCAAAGGGCAGAGAGGGAATAACAGGGAAGCTGGAATGTAACAAGATTTGGCACTAAGCTTTGATTTATTGAATCAAAGGCCACGGGGAAGGAGCCCAGAGAAAGGAAAGGGCAGGAGAGGAGTGGTGCACAACAATCATTTGCAAAGATCTTAGGTGCTGGCTAAACCTTGATTGTTAATGAGTGGCTGCTCTCTGCAATGCTGAGGGTGAGGAGAAATCTCTGCAGCCTTCCAGCCCCACAGCTTCCCCTGACAGGGGCAAGCAGCTGAGATGGAGCCCAGCCAGCAGCTCAGGAGCTGTCACCTCCCCATGTGCAGATACAGACACATCCCCTGGGATCTGATCCCTGGCCAGGCTGGGCAAGGCTGGGAGATTGACCTCCTCTCTCCATGGGGGGAGGCCCCTGGTGCAGCTCCCCTCTCTGCTCAGCTGTGTAAAGAAACTCCTGATCTCTTGGCTGTCTGGTCATGTCCCTCCTCTGCCCAGCAAAGCAGCTCTGCTGGTGAGAGGCAGCAAGGCCGGTCAGAGGAGGGGAGCCCTGTGCACCCCATCCCCTGCTGCATGCCTGCAGCAGAGCAGTGGGGCTGCACAGGGGCTGCCAGAGGGCAACACAGAGGGGAGCTGGTGCCCATCATCCTCCCCTGCCCAGCAAGGTTGTGCCAGCCCTGAGCATGTGGAGGAAGGGGTTTTGACACGAGTCCATCCTCCAGAAGAGTGCCAGAAGAACAGCAGTGTCTAAAGCCTGATTCAAACCTCCTGCTCCTCTCCTGGAACGAATTGCTGCTCCCCACAAAAGCTTAAATCCAGCATCTGTGACTTCAGCCATCACTTCCATGGATTTAAGGATGAGTAAGACGAGCCACAGCTGGAAATGCTGCCTGCTCCAGCTAAATGAAGGACAACACTGCCCAGCAGCTGCAGCTGTCAGGACAGAGGGGCAGCTACTGAGAGCCCACAGTGGGGTCATGGAGGGAGACAGCTCTGTTGCTCCTTGTTGCCCAACTCTCTGCCATGTAAAAATAACAAGCACTCCTTCTGCAGGATCCCTCTAGCTGTTGACATCTGCACATACAGCAAGCCCTTTGCAAAAAACAGACACATTTCCTAATTTACAAATCTGTACCCAGGACACTGGAGGTACAGGCAACCAGCCTGCACAGCCAAAGGTGGCAGAAGTCAGCACAAATTTATCAGAAGCTTTGAGATCCTCTATGCAAATATGCTAACCATGTGCAGAACAGAAAGTCTAGGCTGAGCAGAGCAGAGACAGCAGTATCACTGCTTGTGCTGTGTCTCTTTACTGGATAAACAAGAGTCCTGTAGATAAACAAATATTGTAAGTCTAGCCTTTTCTCCACTTCCAGATTTAGAGATAAACACACAGATGAAAAAGGTTTCTTAGAATAAGCTGGACTGTTTTGGCTTTTGGCACTGGAAATGATAGAGATTTGTGTCAGTGGGGCTCCAGAGTACATTAATCCTTTATAAATGTTTTTTAAATAATACATGTGCCCTGAAAGAACATGTGAGGACTACCTTATTAAACTGAGATCTAAATTTAAAGGTGTTTTGGAAGAAAGGCATAATTTATTAAACTGTTGGCAGCACCTTCCAGTCTCACAGAAAGCTCTCAGCACAAAATTCCCCTTCCTGCCCTGCTGGGCCACTCCCCAGCCCTGGCAAAGCCCACAGTACCATGCAGCAGGACGAGGCAGGGAGCTGTGTGGCACTGGGATGCTCCTGCTGACCCTCCTGCCCAAGGGCTCGGTGCAGAGCCCAGCAGCAAGAAACAGCAAGCAGCAACTTGTGAAAACCTTGCCTTCTGCCACTGAAAGATCACATATGATGCAGACTATATTAGTGCATAGTAAAAAATCCCTGTGATTTTTGCCATGGCTTTCTAGTGCATCAACTTTGGTCTCTGAAGTTCTGAGCCAGCAAACTCTGTATATGCTTGTTTTAGGCACCTGGAAAATCTCCATGCTTACAGCAAAGCCCCCAGTAAGTGTTTTACTCTGTCAGCAGCCTGTTCACCTACCTTCAGAAGGAGAAAACGCACGTCCAGAAGCAGAGTTCTCCAGTGTTCCAGACTGCAAGGCAAGATGTATTCTATTACCATCTGTATGGCAGTTGTCTTGTGTCAGGTGGGCAGTTTGCCTTATCTCTCTCTCTGAGTGATCACAATCCCACAATCACTCCTCCCTGGGGAGGGGATATCTGCTGATAACAGACTACTGAATGTCACTGCATGACTGATAAGAACTAAAGCATCCCATTGTGAGATGCTCCACCCAGAGGGAGGAGCCAAGCATTGCTACCCAGATATAATCTGGAGGTTCTGGAACACCAGCATGGCTTCTCCACTGGATTCCCCAAAGGAACAGCAGCTGCCTCTTCTTCCACTGGATCTTTGGAGGAAGAACACATCCTTTTCTACAGGACCCCCTGCTCCAACAGAGCCACACCTGACACTTCAGGAGGACTGCAGCCACAATTCCAATTGGACTGCTACCAGCACCCTGACCCACAGGGTGTCAGGTTGGCTTCTGACTCTGTCAGTGTTGTTCTAGTGTACTGCATTGTTTATTTCATCCTTTTATTTTTCTTCCCTATTAAAGAACCGTTATTCCCTGCTCCCATATTTTTTGCCTGAGAGCCCCTTAACTTAAAATTTATAGCAATTCAGAGGGGTGGGGAGGGTTTACATTCTTCATTTCAGGGGAGACTCCTGCCTTCCTTAGCAGACTCCTGCCTTTCCAAACCGAGACAAAGCCATACTGGTGATTCCCTTTTAGCTCTGGCACAACCAGCAGGAATACCAGCCTCCTTCTCCTAGAGAAGATGCCTCTGGGCATAGGGTGCATTTGAGGATCTTCAAGCACTTGGGCTTTAACCCACTGAACTAGAGGAAGCTCTGTTCCCCTTTTATCCTCCAGAGGATAACTCCGGCTCCTGCCATGAGGCCATGGCAGGATGAGGAGCAGGAGATGTGGACAGCTGACTCAAAATCCTCCCCCCTCACCTTGCTCCTATAGAGGGTCTGCCTGCCCTGGGGCTTGTTTGAGGCATCCGACTTTGGTGCTCAGCAACAACAGGTTTTTGACAACATTTATTATCAGATGAACAATTTAATGACAAATAAAAGCATCCAAAAAGCAGAGACAAAAAAGAGAAAATTCTGACATTTTAGACCTCTAATTTGAGGTCTAACACCAAAGAAGTCTGCTATAAATTGGAAATTTTCTTCACATACTGGAGATCAATAAATGTAATTATTTGGACTTAAACCTCATGAATTCTGAAAAGCTGCCCGGATTTACTTGAAGAATAAGTGCTGCTTTATAGGATGTCAAAGCTGATCAGAATAACAACACCCACAGCAAAGACCCTATCAGTGGCAATAAAATCTTGCAGTCACTTGCTACGCTGGTGCTTTTCTTAAAGGAACATTACCAGGGCACAAATCAAGTTAAAAGAATTGATGTCCCTTCTCCAGAGCTATTAACAAAGCAAGCTGGGCGTGTAAACCTCTCATCATTCCAGTCTCCAGCTCCCATCCTAAACCTAACACATTCTTCAGATTTCATTTGTTTTCCTCAGTAACACTAGCTGCTCAGGCTTATGATTTCTTTATGATGCTGAAGTTAGACTCCTCTCAAAGATGGGGCTCAAATCCAAACCCTATTTCCACAAATCTGTATTCTGGGATTTGAGAGAAAATAGCATTTTGGCATTCAAGACACACTTGATATCAGAAAATTAAAACATGAACAGCAAGCTAAGTCAGATGCAAAATCCACATCAGTTTGGTCTTTTTCCAGAACCCTTGCGTTCACTGGAATGAATCAGGGGTAATTCTGCTAAAGTCAAGGTGCTGCTCAGCTGGAAAACTGGCATTAGAGGAGAATTTCTCAGGCCCTAGGGTTGAATCACTTTCACTTTACATTAATCCTCCCTGGTTTTCCAGCACTGCACATCGTGGCTGTGCTAAGCTCACAGCAGTACAGGACAAAGTCTGAAACAAATTTGTTCCCAGCAGCAGCCTAGCAGCCCAGAAGTCTATGCATTTTAACCAAGGCTACGTGCTGGAGCCAAAGTGCCATCTTTAGAGATCAGATCATTTAGGCTGTACTTGCCTTGGTAGCAGTAAACAGATTTTTAACCAGTTCAGAAGGTGCCTGAACTCCTCTAAGCAGAAAATACAGCTCAGTCCCTCCTGTGAACCCTGTGGCTGAGCTGCCCCTTCCTGGCTGCCCAACCCACTTGTCCATCTCTGTGCACCACTCCCGGCCCCTGGCAGCCACCACCTGCCTGAATACAATCCAGCAGTCACTGGTAGGATGCTGGTGTACATTGATGCATATTCCAGGTCAGCATCTAAAACACTCCAGCAGAGACAGCCCCAGATTGTGGCTTTTATTGTTCCTGCAAGACAAGCTTCAAGCCACACCATCTGCTGAGCTGTTCTTTTCCACTTAACTAAAACACAGGGAGAAGTGCATGCCAGTCCTTCGGCTGGAGCCCAGAGCAGCTGTCACTGCACATACCTGAAACCTGCATGTGCAGTCTGAGGGGCTGCTCACTGTATGCAGAGAGCTGTAATTATTCCAGCAAGTCTTTCTGACAGAAACACAGCTAATCTTTGCCTCTGCCAATCTGGTTCAGAGCATTTCCCACGCTGCAATAAGCACCCAAGTGCACAAAACAGCTTCTTAAAGTGGCAGAACACTGGCTTGATTTGCAAAGATCACCCAGGCTGTCTGCAAAGACAGAACCCATAGGCAAAGAGCAAGCCGCTGTGAGATGATGAAAAAGGACAAAAAATACCTGGAATTCTCCACACTTCAGGAAACAAGCTGGAAAACATCTTCAAAGCGTTCATAAACTTCAAGGAGAAGTAACCTAACCAGTATCCTTCCTTTTCTTTTCCAAAAACTGCAGGACAGGCTGCTTTGCATGAATTCTACTGAAGGTGGACGCGTCTTGGGATGTGGATGATGCCACTTGACAGTGCCATGAGAGTTTTTATGGAGGCAGGTAGTAAAACCAAGTAGGATCAAGTCAGGCAGAGGAAAGGGAATTGATTTACTTTGTGCCAGAGCCTTTATCTGCCCCAAATGTCCAAAAGATATCAAGATAGGTCCTGCCCCAAGGAAGGGAGGCTAGAGTGACTATCAACTATCTGTGTATGTGTGGTTCACTCCCTGGAGGCATCTGAAATCTGAAAGGCTCCTCTTGCCCTTGTCCCTGAGCACACCTACAGCTCTACAGCACACACATTCATCACAAGTGGGGACAGCCTCTCCACACCAGGATCAGAGATTTTAGGAAAAAACCCATCCAGATTCAAAAGAAACATTAAACTCAGCAAAGCCCAGTTTCTAAGGAGAGAAACATTCTCCATAACTGACTTTGGTAAAACCATGTTGTGCCTGGCATCTCTGCTGATTGCACTAATTGCTCTTCATTTATCCATTTATCACCTACAATCAGCCTGTAAGACCTGGTTAAAATCCCCCCAGGAAGCAGGAAAACAAGCAGGGTAAAGGCTAAATTAGTAGAGAGGAAAGTTTGATGATTTTGCTTGTTTTCGAAGTAAAGCCAAAAAATGCCACAGGTGACAAAACAAGGAACTCCATCCTTCTGCACAGCACCAATTTCCCCACACCGATCATATTCCCTACAGACACGGGCAAATGTTGCCTTCATTTAGAGAAACTGGTAAAGATGATAAATAACCTGACAGCCCAGCACCAGAGAAGATGCAGAGTAAGGGCCTGATTTCACCAGTTATAGCAGAGCTGAGACAGGAGTCAGGTTCAAGAGCTGACAAAACCAGCAAAACTTCCAATTGCTACCTGACATTAGGAATTAGATGCTGTCAGATACCCACAAGGATGTCCAGCTGATGCTTCATGTCAAAGGAATTGGCTTTCCAAAAGCCTTTGAAATGATAGGACAGAAGAACATTCCCCTTCTTCAGCCACACAGTTCTTTGCTTCTGGGTTTTGGAGGCTTTCTCTTTTTTCATCCCCAAACAAGTAAATTGAGTTTTTCAGCAAATAATGACAGAGGATCAGTGGGGGATAGATGTCAGAGGCATCTCTGTATGCGTCACGCTCCCATTTCTGTTATTCTTCTTCTGCATCTTCTGTTTCAACCTGCCTGCATTACAGACAGATATTGCTTTCTGTTGCACGGAGATCATTACACTTGTAATTGGAAACCTCATGAAATTTTTCTTCCCTCATCCCCTTGAAGGAACAGCTGACAATAGAAACTTGGGTGTCAAACTGTCATTCAGATTATGGGAAAGGAGGTATAGCTATGGAAACAACCTAGAATTTTTTCACTTTCTCTTTCATCCTTCAAGTACAGTTAAGAGCTGATAAAGAGGTTGCATAAAAAGCCCTGAGTAATTGGGACCGAGGTGAGGACAAATATGCTAGGCACAGACAGATGTTCTCATCAGCTGCAGTGGAATTTCGAGTCCTGACTACTTTTACATGCAGCTGATTTGCTCTTCCAACCCATGATGGAAAGAAAGGTTCTGTTCCAAGTCTCAGCTCACAAGGAGAAATGCTCTTCCATAGGAAATTCTCTCCTTCCTGCCACACTGAAACCACACTGACTGTATCAGCTTCAATGTTCCACCCCTCTCTGTGTTGTACTGCCTTGGATAAACTGAGATTGGTTTTTTTTTTTCATCCAGAAACAGTACTTGCCATTTTGTCCTGAGTCTCTGCAAAGATTGGCTGAAGTGACCTTGACCAAAGACAAGGTCTCCTAGGTGCTCTTGCTCTATCAATAGCTATATTTCATCATCTGGAAAAATTGCAGGGAACATTCGTAATAGTGATGATATTTGATATTCCTTCTATTACTGGTTTCACCATCTTGTGATAAAAGGCCCTGAGGCAGTGAGCAGAAAAACACAGCAAGACTAGAGGCTGGAGTAAATACTAATGGAAAGGTCATCCCAAGGAGAGAAATGACAAAGAAATTTTCCTGGATAAAAAGAAGGAAAAGATTAAGTGGAAAGAATGGTATAGGAAAGGTTTTCACTTCTATTAAAAAAGAAAATATTAAATTGGGGCTTTAACACCCTGTTATGTGCAAATGCCATCAAAGACTGAGGCAAAAGAGCTTTCTGTCCATCTGTGGTGTAAGAGCAACAGAGATGCTTAAAGACCTTTTTCTCTGTGTAGTTGAAAGCCTGCATAAGGACTGCATTGAAGAGAAGAGCAAAGTATCCCATAATTATGGCATATTTTCTAAAAGGAAAAATAAGAGTTTCAACAGGAAATAAGAGCAGATGTAAGGAAGCCTCCCTGTTTCACTAGTCAGGTTAGAAAACTTCTGCATTACCTTTTATATGGATAATTTCTTTTTTAAAGTTCTGTCTGTTTAAAATATGAGAAGCCCCGAGCTGGCCATTGTGCCCTCTGTCTCTTTAAAAGAGTGGGAGGCTGAAGCTGTAAACTGCCATGCTGTACTTATTTATTACATGTTTACAGTAGCCTGCCATGCATGCTGAGCAGTTTCCAAACACTGAAGAAGAATGGAGCCACATCTCAAGATCTCATACTCTCAGAGAAGATGACAGAGGTTAAGAGTACAATATGCAATTTAGGTTTAAGGCTCATTTTACACCCAGGCAAATTTCTGTCACATTTGCAATGTTAAGAGGATTCCACATAGTAAAAAGGGTGATTTATTGTTATTTTATGGCTCCTTTATATAAGATATAAAAAGATAAGAAAAAGATATCTTTTCTTTTCAAGATAAGAAAAAGAACTCTTCTATAACTAAAAATCAATCTCCAATGTACAGATCTGTTCAGTTCAGAGTAAACAACCCAGTAGAAATGTGTCTTTAAAAGGATTCTAAAAGTAGAAAGAGAAACGCTACCATACACCTAATGTTTCCAAGCATGTTTGGATTTTTCTGCCTTCAAGCATGCCCTGGGCAGACTTTCTAGCTGCTTAGCTGGGATTTCTCCTTTGCAGGCAAAGGCGAGGCATTCCCTCTGTGCTCGGCAGCTGCAACACGTTACTGTCCCTGGGATCAGTGCTCTGAGGATTGAAGGCAGGGGAGTGATCTCCATCATCCACACAGCATTCTCTGCACTCCCATGTGGATGATAAACTCACTGTGAGGACAAATGCACCCTGGCCCGAGCAGGCAGGATGCCCCTGCTTGCACACCCTGGAGACAAGCAGCTGACTCGGGGCAGCCCCCAGAGCCGGCCAGAGGACACAGATGTGCACCTCTGTCTGCTGGCAAGGTGACACAGAAAACACTGGGAAAACACTTCTCTGTTCAACTACCCATAGACCAGGAGTTGATCTTCTCCATGACTGACACCCTCCCACCCTGTGTGACACCGGTCTCCCCAAAATTCTTCCCGCATGCTTTGCTCCATCCACCCCAGGACCAGACACAGCCGTGCCACACAGCCAAGCCATTCTCTGCAAAGAGGGTACTTGCTCCACATCTCAGCAAGCTGTGCAGAGCAAGGTTTCATCGCTGATTTATGAGACTGTCATGCTGCAGGCCAGATTCCAATCAGCCAGTTTGTAAATTTGAGTAACCGAGCCCTATCTCAGAGCATTTTTCCAGCATATGCTGTTGTAGCAGATACAGTTGTCAGCACAGGATCCCTGACAAGAAACAAAGATTTTTATTGTGTTCTCTACTGCAGTGATTCATCTTTTTTTTAAGGTTTCATGTATTATTAATTGTTATTATTATTTTTTATAATTTGTTAAGCACTTAGAGCATATTTCTCCACACACATGACTAAATTATGGTCCTGATCTTTGAGAGGCTGTATTTTCAGGAGACAGATTTTTCTCAGAGACTGCTATAAGCTCATCATAATTTCTGCAATATTTACAGTGTGTCTTAAAGGTCTACCACCTAGATCTTCAGCTTTCATTTTATTTTTGTGGGCATTTCTTTTCCTTCTGTTTGCAATGAGATGAAAGAGACTTAGAAATCTAACAGATCTTTTTTAAAAATGCCTGCAGTGTGTTCTTATTAATCATTTGATTTCCCAGCCAATCCCATGAATTTTCAAGAACTACAGAAGACTCATGAAAAAAATGTGTGAAAGCAAATGCTGGTAAAATTGCTCTCTTCAAGCACCACAAAAAGAAATATCCCATGTTTTATACTCATTATTGTATTTCCTGTACCATGGGTTGTGCTACATGAGGGTATACAGGAGAAACGAGCTCTGATCTCCTCTGGACTGTGTGGTTGGTTCATGTACAGTGGTCTCTGATCAGGGGGTCTGGGTTTGACATGGTTCCTGCCCACCCTCTCCATGTCACCAGGGTTTCTCAAGTCGTGTGTTTGCCCTGTGCACCACAAAGCAAAAAATTATCCAAGCTTTGAGACAAGGTTTTACTTAAGGCCTTCGCAATCCTTGCATGAAGCGTTGCAGTTTCTGATTTAGACTCTCTTTTCAGATACAATGAATAAAATGGTTTGGGTTCAAAGTTTTTAGATAGTTGGGTGGTTGAAGTGAATGTGTAGGGTAGCAGTCCTAGGAGGTTAATGAGTAGGAGGAAGATTATGAGGGATGTTAAAATTAGGGCTCATTTGTGTCCTTTTTTGTCCAGGGGCATTATTCGTTGTTTTTTAACTAGGTTGATAAACTACAGCTGGAGGGTTGAGGGTCGGTTAGTAATTCATCAGTTGTCTAGGGATGGTAGTAGGAGGGCTGGGAATGTTATTGAGATGAGGATTAGTGGGATTCCTAGGAGAAAAAGGTAATCTAATCTAACCCCACCACCATGGACAGGGACACATTCCGCTAAATCTATGTCCTGGTTTGTGGCCAGGACAGAGTTAATTTTCTTGCATTAGCTATGAGGGTATGAAACCTGGAGATATGAGGGCATGTCCAGGTCGTCATTCTACACCAGCTCACCTCACTGTTGGAAGGCAGAAGGAAGGGATTCCCTCTTCCTGAAGAAGGTGGGCATGGCTTGCAGTAGGGACAAAGAATGGGCACATGGAGGGTCTGTCCAACATTTGTTTTCACTGTCCATGGCTTGGTGAATATTTTTGCATGTCAGTCACCCTCTCTTTCCTACACTGTTGCCTTTGGTATTGTTGCCATTACTGTTTGTTCCCTTATCTCATTGGTGTTTCCAGTAAATTGTTCCTACCTCAACCCAGAACCTTTCATGGCTTCCTCAGGGGAAGGAGAGCAAGCTGTGTGCGATCTGGGGGACTGTCACAGGGTGGGGGACAGGGCATGAAATTAGGGAGTGCCATTCCTAAACTACAACAGTCAGGTTGCCCAAAGCCCCACCCATCCCGATCCTGAACACTGCCAGGGATGGGGCACCCACAACTTCTCTGGGCAGCCCATTCCAGTGTCTCACTACCCTCACAGTAATGAATTTCTGCCTTGTATCTACCTCTCTTGATCTGCTGGTCATGCTGGAATAAAAGAAATAACATCCATGGCTACGGACTGGGACAGCAAGTGCTGGGATCTGCTGTGCTACAATGGCTGGAGCAGGAAAAGCAGCTTGCAGCAAGGCGTAAATGACAGGTGGGAAAGCTCAGGTTAGACAGTGGTGGTATTGCAGCTGCTCCATGCATCACCTTTGGGAAGTGGGACCTCTTTTCAGCACCTGGAGGCAGGAAAATAGTTCAGAGAGATCCACAGTGCCTGATTCTGCTGGCCAAGCAGCCACCTTTCACTCTCCCAGATGAGAGCAACACCATATACGAGACAGGGGAGAGACTTGTGGTTATTTATTGTTTTAAAATGAACTAGGCATATTGATTATTTTTCCCCTTTTCTTTCTGAAAACACAATTAAGTTGGTATAACAAACAGCTCCACTAATGGACTGTGTCAGTAACTGATGGCCATCTTTGGCTGCAGTTAAATAAATCCTTCTCTACTTGTTTCACCCCAGTGTTCCTTTCCCAGCAGTGGTCTCACTGAAATCCTTCCAGACCCACCACACACGGCTGTCCTCTCAGAGTGAGTGTCATTATCTTGTCTCCAAGGGGGCATGGTGCATGAAATGAGCTGATGTAGCTCCTTCATCTGGCCCTGACTCCTGATCCCATTTAAACAACACAAGGCAGCACCTTCAGCCAGGGGCTCAGGAGAGGCTTTGTGCCCTTTCAGAATCTGTCTGCTGGGGAAGCACAGCAAGGGGACAGCCCCAGACTGCCACCTCCCCACTCCCACACAGAAAATGTGACATGCTGCTCACAAAGGTAAATTGGAAAGAGCATAACTGAGGACATCCATCGGCCTCAGTCACTGGCTCTTTGGGACCCATCCTAGAAAAAAGTCCCTGAGTTCAGAGATGAGCCCATATAGAGTGAGAATGTCCCAGCAAGGCTCCTGCAGGCAAGGAGTGCCACTGTTTTGTGCTGTCAGATAATTCCAGGGCCACATCCCCAGGTTTCCATCACCAAAGCATCACAGTGCCATGACTTTGAGCCCACCTAGTGGGCTGTGAGGCTCATGCCAGGCCACAGAATGTCCTCTGCACTTACAGCAGTGCTAGAACAGCAACAGCATTTGTTGTTGGACTGGCTTTGCACAGAGTCATGCACCACAGCTGCCTGAAGGTCTTCTGCTGGTCCATAATGCAAGTTTGGTGGAATTGGCCACATCTGTGAACTGAGTCACAAACTGGTGGGGGTGCTTGCACAGCCCAGATTTGGCACATGGATCAAAGCACCTCTGAATCAAGGGTCTTCAGACATGGGGAGGCCTCAGCTAAAAGCACCCACACCCTGAGCTGTTTCAGGGGAAGGAAAGAACCTTGTGCAGAGGGCTGAGGACATCAGTCATCTCTCTGAAAGGATGGCAGAGAGCAACACAGGACTTTCTGTCAGGCAGCCCTCGATTGACAGTTGTGAGAAATACAGCAGCCACATGGTAATAAAAAACAGGCTTACATTTGTCACCTCATTGAATCCAGGGACAAAATATGATACATCTTTCTCCAGCAGACAATGTCTTCGGTATCACCTGCAGGCCAGGTTCAGCCCCCCTGAGGCTCCCAAAGAAAGGTACAGATTGCATGCCCATGTGTGCACAAGGGAACTTCCACAAGGACCTAACATGGTGAACTGGCCACCTTCCTGTAGGGAAAACTGCACAGACGATTAAACTGCCACCACTTCTGCCTATTCTTTCTACTGTCTCCACTGAGAAACATGCAGGTGTAGTCAAAGGCAGAGGTTGGCTTGTAAGTCTTCACCTGAAGTGTCTAACAAAGCAAAACCCCTGCATTTGCACACAAGCTGACTGTCATGCTACACTGCCCTCTCATCACAGTGACACCTCAGATACTGCAGAGTACTGGTGTGAAAAAACTACACTTGTACACATTGACTGTGCATGGACAGGATACTGCCAGGGAACTTGCAATGGTAATGATGGTGATGCTGTGCTTTTCCAGGTGTTTTTCTACTAAATTATGTGAGAAGTGGGACAGTTCTTCCAGAACTGCAGCAGGACTGCAGAGCCACAAGAGCTTGACTCAATACCCCTACACCATCCCCACTATGGCTGCCCAAGAAAAACCCTACAAATGCAAATATTTTCCAAGGAAGCACAGTTTTGGTCCTAAATTCATAAATTATGCTGAAAACCTAGAAAACATAGATACTTTCCCCAGCTCACCAGAAGAACCTTTCTCCTGCTGTCCTAGACTCTGTCAGCACTGGGAATGGCTGCAATCATGCTTCCTGCATTGAGTTGCATGAATAGTTGAACTTCTTTACATCAGTGGGGTGTGTCTCCCTCAGATCATCTCTGGATTATGCTTGAGAACCTCCTCAATGTGTTTAAAGTTGCTCTCATACAAGTAACACTTCATTCTATTACCTGTCTAATGACATAGTTCCTCTCAAAAAATACAATGGAGATGTGAAAGTGATGTGGGCTGCATAACCCACCTTGCAGGTGGGCAACAGGGCTCCAAAACCTTCAGCTGAACTCTGCATTTGGCCAAAATAACTGTTATTGTATGGAACTGGGATTTTTCTCTTTTTTTGTTTCCTTGTTTCAAAGGCAAAAAGAAGATGCAGAGAAAAGCAACCTAATAATCAACCCGCTCACAGCCAGAGAGAAGTTCTCCACATACTCCCAGCTTGAATGAAACCAAAGCTTATCACTTTCATCACATTTTCACTGAAAAATATTTTTAATTAATTTTCCATCTATTTTAATCATGTGGTTGCAAGTGTAACTACAGAGAATAGATGAAGTGGCAAGATGACTGTCTTTAAACAAAAATCCAAGGCTATCCAAGAGTACCTTGGGTACCAGTGTATTCAACTCACATTCATCACACCACCAGGACCCTGAAAGTCCCCTGTGCTGCCGTGTTCTCTGAGAGGTCTGTGAGCTCTGTAGCTGAGCCAGGCATCCTCCAAAGGCCCTGCTGGGGAAGGAGACAAAAGCAGGGCTCTGGGGAAGAGGAGCATCAGCACAGCTCAGGGCCAGGAAGGCAGGGGGTGCCTGGCAGGTGTTCCTAGAAATTGTTCTGAAAGTCCAGCTTCCCATTTGAGCAAATATTTGTGTTGGCACTAATCACAGCTGCCTTTCTCAAGTTGTCCCTGGTAATGCCTTCATTCACATTCCTGTGCAAAGTTCTGTTTGTAGTTAAGAGTTTCCACAGACTCCTGTGCACGTACCACTGAAATGGGGTTACTTCATGCTCTGGCAGATAGATAGGATTGTACTGTGTATACTTACATTTTTAAAAAAAGATATTGCTAATGCATTTCAGTAATGATAATTTAAAAAAAAAGTCTTTCTAGCCATTACAGTAATGGCTTTGAGCTAATTGCTTGCATTTGCACTCAAATATAGTTCTTCCCTCTCTGACTCATTTCCATTTTTATGGAAATCAGCTTGCTTGCTACACTTTTAACTCAAAGCTCTTGAGGACCAGCTGTTGTCTGACTTCCTCACTCAGGTAGGAACCTACTGCTCTGATTGCAGGAGGACCACTTGTGGAGGAAGATGCTACTTAGCACAGGTGAAATTTCCAGTACCTGACTTACAGTCCACAGGATGTTCTGGGAGATGCTGTGTGCTTCTTGTACCTGATGAGTTTCACCCTGAGGGATGCAGGCAGGCAGAGCCATCTCCCTTCAGAATCAGCTTTCTTGCAGTTCTGTCTATTGCCTGAAATAGAAAATTAGAAAATAAATAAGGAAGTTCTTAGGGACTCCTTCATGTCATGGGCTGAACATGCAGCTGCTCCAGAAAGACCTTTCAGTGTGGCAGTCCCTGTCCCCTCATCCTCCCTGCTGATCACAATACTTTCCATGCTAACAGGCAACTGTTCTCTATAAGCCTTTATGCTGTACTTGGCACCAACCAAAAAGGAGGACCAAGGTTGCTTTAAGGTCCTCTGAACTTCCTGTTGGACAAGTTGTTGGAACCACAGGGAAAGACAAAGGACCATGAGGCTGGGAATCTGCTTTGCCCAACCTAGAGATAAGAAAGCCCATCCCACAATGTGTAAGCTGAGGCCATGGTTCAAGAGGGTGCACAGCAGCTGACAGCCTTGTTCCAGCAACTACACATGGCTTCTTTTCTCTTGAGCACCAAGACAAGAGAAATGTGACTTAGACATGCATTTGGAGTCACCTTCAAGCATTTACTGAAGAGCACAGTGGCTGACTCTGGTCAAGGATTGTTGCACATTTCACAGGAGAGCACAACACCTGTCAGAAAGTGTCTGCTGCCTAAATGCTGCAAAGCTCCCTCTGCTTGGAGCACACCCAGCCTAGCTTGAAACTGAGAACCATGAGCAACAGACCCTGAACTCAGGGGAAGAGAATGCCAGCCCTGAAACATGTGTTGGACGCTGCCTTGAAAACAAAAGGAAAATATTCCATTGCCTTCCTGATGTTCACAAGCTCTTTTACCACATGTCATTGGGCCAAGCAGAATCAGAGGGTAGGAAGGGAGAGGCGCCTGAGAGAGGGATGTGTGCTCTGCCAGGGCTCTTTTTCCTCCAGGGTATCTGAGAGAACCATTAACACCTGCTGAGCACCTTAATTTCATCTTTGCTCAGCACTGTGAAGTCTTGCAGTATGGGGAGGCAGCTCTTCTTAAAATACCTGTTTGTGTTGCTAACAGAGTCAAGTTTGGGCTTGAGTTCCCAGATCTAGGGAATTCAGACTGTACTGTACCCAGGTGCAAGCCTCACAAGACTTTGGTCATGTTGGGGAATTTGCCTAGGCACCTCTGTCAGAAGTGTAGGTTCTGGTCATCTCCCCTTTCCATTCAGCAGCTCAGCTGTTCAGAGGAGCCGCAATTTATTCCCTCATCCCTCTTTGCACAGATCCATGTACACAATGTTCTACTCATCTCTTTGCATGTTATTTATCTGTTATTTTTTCCTTCTCATTCAAGACTTTTAGAAAGCAATCTAGTTTTTTTTAAGACAAAGGCATCCATAGGTGTCTCCAGGAACTTTGTCCAAAGATTGCTCTGTCCACTTCAGTGCTGGACCTAAATTATGCAACTGTACCCCTGAAAACTGAGTGAAGTTACTTTATTATTTTGTCCCACTGCATACATGCAGCTCTTTTTCTTCAGTCATGACCCAGCTAAGGGAAAAATTAAGTGACTATCTTATAGATTTGCATTCCCAACACAGAATTTGTTGCTTTATGTCCCTAAATCTATCTGTCAGCTCCTATTGCATATTAGGGCCCTTGCTGGAACAACAGCTTCACCATTCTTAAATTAGTTTTCCTTGTTGATGTTTAAATGAAAAGAGACATCCAATTTGTGACTGAAAATGTTTGTCACTTCTTAGGGGGATCCAGACACACAAAATACAATTAACATCTCTGAAGAACATTGCATAGAGGTTCAGCAGCAGCTGACAGGGAAAATGAAAACAAATAAAATCAGTTGTTCTAATACCATAACTCGAGTGGCAAGTGTAATCTTCTCCCTTTATCTGAGGTCGGAATTGCTTTCCTGCAACAGCTTTCATTATGAAAATGCCGCACTTCTCAGCACCAGAATATTAAGACAACACATGCCCACGGGGGCCCAGATCATTTTAACGAGGAACAAACAATCCAGAATGCAGCTTTTATGGGTTTTTTCTGAGCTAACACCTGCTTTGCAGCAAATGAGCAATGGTAATGATAAGCACGACAGCTCACACGTATTGGGGCTGAGATGTGCGTCAGCGGCGTCTTTTTCCTCTCACCACCCAAAGAAGGGCCCAGTGGCCAATGTCCCTTTTGGGACTGACAGAACATTTGGCCACTGGCTTGGGACAAGCTCTGTGATTCCTCAAGCTGTTGATCGCATGGGATGGCCCTGACCTGCTCTGGAGACTGTGAGATCAGCCAGGCTACTGAAGGTCTCCCAGTCTCTTGAGAAATTTATTGAGAAGTGGATGGAAGTTTGCTCCTATTTTACTACTGTGGCTAAGGACTCTCGAGACATTTGTCAACAGATTGAATACATGACCCAGGCAGAATATAAACAGAAGGTCAGACCCCTGCTTTGTGACACCTCCCACAAGGCTCCCCAGCTGTGTATTTTTTAAGGTTGGGAGTAGGAAGAAGTGGAGAAAGCAGGGAGCTGCTTACCTGCCTGTAGTTTTCTGCAAGTAATCATATCAGATACCTTTCTGACATCACCATCCAGAAAAAAAACAGCCTTGTAAGTGCACTAATTCTGAAATCCTGCTTTATTTATTCTCTCAGTATCAATTGGATCTGTGAAACTGATGTGCCAGAACTCCCCACAGCGGAGCCTCCTCCTCAGATCAGACTCGATATCTTGGGGCTAAACTCTGCCAAAGTTGACACAGCAGCACATTTCCCACCTCACTGGGAAGATCCTGTGTTTTCTGCCACTGACTCTGGCTGTGAGAGCAGTTGCCCATGTTCTAGCACTGAAGGCAGTGTGGTGATGCCTGGCTGCCACAGCCAGCCCTGGAGCAGTGCCGTGCATCCCTCTTAGTGAGAGACAACCTACCTTGTCTGGAAGTGACCCATGGGCTAATCAAGGCTATGATAGACCCACTCTGTTCTGTGAAATAATTTCAGAATGGTGAAATGTAACCTTGAGATTGAGATCCAACTGGTCCAACAGCTAGTGAAAACATTATTAAAAATTATTTTAAAATACCTTTAATTCAAATAGGAATTTCCCAGATCTTGGAACTTAGTGCAAAATCAAAAAGTGGTACCTTTGAGAACCATATCAGTTATTTGCCACTGTTGTTTCTCCAAAACTGTTCTGTATGTCTTGTCCCTGGCTTGCTTCTATCCATTTTTTCATTACAGATTGCTTGATGGAAGAGAGATTTTGCTTACTAAATTTGCTAGCACTAAGCTGCACGGGACTGCACGTACAGTGGAGGACAAGGTCAGGACTCAGCATGACCTTAACAGGCTGTAGAAATGGTCTGGGGAGGGAAAGCATTAGACAAGGGGTATGCATGGGATTTTACAGAATTGAACAACCTTCAGCACATAAACAGGATTTAAAGGCACAGATTAGATAAGAGTTTTACAGGAAATCAACAACACACCCTATGGAACCTTAACCTGCAGTAAAGAACATGGAGGCTGCTCATTAGAAAATACATTTTAAAAGTAAGGGAAGAGCTTGGTCATGTACCAAGACTCTGTGGAGTCTCCCATCACTCAAGATCTTCAAGGAGAGATGGGGAAAAATGTCATTCATCAATCATTTCTGTCCCAGTGATCCTGAAGGAGACAATGGACTACAGGGCCACCTTGTCCACCTCTGCATTTCCAATGAACTCTGAGGCAGACCTGTGGCAGGACAGCTGTTTCTGCACACAGAATTCCAGGTGGGGCACAGGAGAATGACTACCCCAGTTCATCCAAGAGCTTGACATCAGGAGCAGCCAGGAGCACCATTGACCTTTTAACCCATGAGAGAATCCTTAATGTAGAGCAAGCCTGGTAAATTTACCAGTAACATCTGCAGAGAATCTAAGATTAACTTGATTTAGGGATTTGTCTTCCTCAGGCTTAGGACTGAATCCAGTTTCTGGTATGGCCAGTAAGATGCTGTTATCACTTAGGTAGTGACTTGCACAGGATTTACAATGCTGCAAAGCTGCGACACTTGGAAAGAGTTCATTTCAGAGCAAACTCACGTAACTGAGCAGCCAGCTGTGGCCCAGCTCTCCCTCTGCCTTCCCAGCCCCTAGAGCTCACAGGTGTCTTACAGCCCTCTTGCCTCAGCTCAGGTTATGAAAAGGGTTGTGCTTTTAAGTTCTGGAATTCCCCAGTTTGGTCCCTGGTGTTAGCCAGCATAGCAGTCATCCCAGTCACACTGCTGTTGCATTATTTTTGCTCTGTGGATGAAAAGAGGATTAAAGTCTTCAGAGCTGCCAATCCAGATTCTTTTTGTTGCAATCCCCTCATTTATGCAAACAAAACCTGCAAAGCTGGAAGGAGACTGACACATAAGATTTAGAGTGGAGTTGGAGTGTGGAATAGTGACGCCACATTTTGCCAAATAGAAAATCTATGTGCATCTCACTGGGAAATCAAGCAGAGACCTTAAAGAAGATGGAGGAGAGCAGAGAGGATGCCACAATTCACCCACACACATTGAGAGCAAAAAGACAAGAAAACCCTCAAGGCCTACGTCTGACAAGATAAAGAGAGAATGTAAATAGCTTTGACTGGCAACATGCTTTGAAAACATATGAAAATAGTTCTGTACCTTCTGGTTACTTCTGTTTCCCATTGGGATTCCACTGTACTAGCTGGGATGGCAATGAAAGTGACAGAGGACAAAGAACAGTTTTTCTGTTGGCAGAATTTTGGTTTTCCTCCTTTACTTTCCTTGGAACAAAATCATGATTCTTCCATTCTCCACAGCCTGCTCCATTTCTCCTTTCTCAAAAAAAGATTTTCTGGTTATATAAAATAAATGACAGAATCCAATTCAGATGCAGGAACTACAGATGTCAGCTCTGCCACTCCCTTTCTCCCTTTCTCTTCTTCCATTAATAGGAGACTCCATCCACTCATCACTCCTTTTGGAAAAGGATAAAAAAATTATTTTCCTCAAGAATTACTGTTCAAAACTTATGCTCTGTTCAGGATTACACACTGAATTTCTACATGTAGAGCAGAATTTCCAGGACAATTCAGGATTTCTCAGAAGGGTTCTGAAAGGGAAATTTTACTAAAAAGAACTACTCTTGCATAAGCTTTATTCAGCCTGCCAAAAAATTGCTAGCTTTGTCTAATCCATCATAAGATATGACACATCGGAAAGCATGACACAGCCTAAATGAAGGGTGGTATTTTGTAAAAGCACCTGACCTCATGCCAACACCCATCTGCATTCCCACTCTGCTCACATCCCCGTTTTGTCTCTCTTGTTTACCAGGAGCTGGAGCCTGCCCAGCACACTCGACTGCACACACAGGCACCCACGAGCAGGAAAATATGATGGAAAGCAAACATTTACCAGTGGCTAGCATGCTTCAACTTCTGTGTGGGCAAACTCAGTCCTGACAGAAAATGGTGAGGGTGATAGCCCTGGCTTTTGAAAGCCTCTCTGCAGGGAGACCAGGGAGCATGATGTGAAAGCAGAGGCTGTTATATATTCACAGGTTGTCCCCGTGCCATTGTGTGGGGAGACAGGCCTTTAGCTTCCATTCAGGCTTATCAAACTCCTCTGAGGTTACAGTCAGGGAGCCAATTAGCACTAACAATGGCAGAGGTGATTTAGTGATATGGACATTTGTGCATAAGAAAACGATGGGTGCTGTCAGATCAGTGGAATAAAATATCATTCCTGCAGCAGCCCAGTCATGCCAGTTAGCTAGAGGCATCAGGTGTCCAGAGAAATGAACTGCAGATCCTGACCTAAATATAGCCAAATAAGTAGTTTTAGTTTGGTATTTTTGTTTTTTGGGGTTTTTAAAATTTTTCTCATTATTCTGCTGTGCTGCTCTTATTCAGCAAAGCATGGAGGTATAGGCATAATTCAAAGCACATCCACACCCTGTTCTTCATACACTTAAAATCACAGAGATGTGCTTATCTGAATTGCTAGATGAAACACTAGGAGCACTTCATGGTTATCTCAAGCACCCACAACTCCTCAGGTCACACATCCCACAAGATGATGACAGAAGTGGCACAGGAACTACTCATAATCCTTGGGAACTGTAAATTATATGATGGCAACATATAGAACTGCTCTGTGTATCTCTGCCTTCATAAATGCATGTACAAATACCAACTAATTCAGTAAATCCTAAATGCCTGCCCACATATACTGCCCTCTCTATCTCTTCAGCTTTCCCTACGTCAGTCTGAATCACTGACATCTCATGGATGCAGAGGGATTCCAGGCAGAGGGAGAGGGAGGAATCAAGACTTGCAGTTTTTAACTTTGCAGTTTCTAGAACAATTTGTTTCATCTTTCTCTCTTTTCTGCCTTTCCTTTCACTTTTAAATCCTTCAACCTCTATGAATTTTCAGTAGATGCTCCAAGAGCTCATGTTTTCTCCCCATGAGGAGGCTGCACACAGATTTTCTGCACAGAATGTCACTTTCTCTTCTATCTGTCACTCCAAAATGAAACCAGTTCTTTCACAACCCCACACTGGCGCTCACAGGTACATCTGCTTGCAGCATGACTCTGCAAAATTACCTCTGTGCCTCATTAAAACGGCCTAGAAACTCCCACAAACAGCACTGAAGTCTGTGTCTGTAGTTTCTGAAACTGCTGTGGAAGAAACAGTGCGACATCTCCACAGTTGTTTCTACTACTGTGGAAGATGTCACACTCATGAAGAATTTATAAAACAGCAAAAGCACTGTCTCTGCATAAGGGTCCGTGGCAGCCCACAAGCTGGCCCACAATCTCCTTTCTAGCCCACAATTTCAAGATCAGATATCTTTCATTCACACTTGCTTTAGGACCCAGACATCAGTTAGCATTTTCTAGGATGATTCTGTATAATTAAGCACCTCACAAGATAGGGATCTTAGAAGGTATCTTATTAGATGCTCCATAGTGAGACGTACATTCATTCATTCATTCATTACAGAAATACGTTTTGCAACCAACCCAAGAACATAATTTATCAAAACTGAGCATGCAAATAGAATGACAAAACACAGCAACAGAAATCACTGCTAAGAGCTGTAGTCTGCTGGTTTTTTTGTGAAATGCTAATTTTTTAAAGACTAGAAATGAGTGTAGGAAGGTCTCTGAGCTTTGGGCTAGAGGAGATGAATACATGAAGGACAGTGTCTCTAGTTATTTAATTTCTCTGCTTCCTTTGAAGTCATTGTGAAAGATTTGGTTATACTGAGATGTAGCTGGCTTGTTCACTGTCTCCCATAGAAAAAAATCCCTTCAGTAGACAAAGAGTTGTATTTTATTTTATCCTACCTGCCTGTGTAAAAAGTCACTGTATTATGGAGCACCTGTAGTTAATAGGGCTGTGACATCTCAGCCATATCAGACAAATTGAATTCAGATATCACAATATAAATGCAACTAATTTGCTTTCAATGTGACCATCAAAGAAGCAGGGAAGTGGAGGTGTGGTTTTGTTTCTTTAGACTATAAAAGGAAGACTCAGACAGTTTTTATATACTACAGCTTTTTAGATTAGAATTGGTTCATGTGATTTTTAGGCATTCAGAGTTACCAGCAATTGGCTTCCTTGTTTCCTTTCTTCACTAGAGAAATCCAGGACTGCTGTACAATACAAGAGTTTGTATTGACTCAAATAATAGCAAAATTATGGAATTACAAGAGTCAAGAGACTGTCAAAAGGGAAAGATGGAGAGTTCAAACTGGTCTGGTTACATTCATGTAAGTCTATTCCCTACTGGGCATTGCAGATGAAAAATAAGGGTTTGGCTGAACATTCAGCATCACTGTATTCAGAGGAGCTGCAGAAGCAGCACCAATGTCACATTCCCCAAGCACACTGAAGCTCCTCCAGCAAAATCAGGAACACCAAAACCAACATTGTGGTGGCTCCATGACTGGAAAATGAAAAGGGGGAGAGGAGAGGGGAGAGAAGAGAGAAAAGAGAAAAAAAAGAGGAGAGAGGAGAGAGGAGAGAGGAGAGGAGAGGAGAGAGGAGAGGAGAGGAGAGGAGAGGAGAGGAGAGGAGAGGAGAGGAGAGGAGAGGAGAGGAGAGGAGAGGAGAGGAGAGGAGAGGAGAGGAGAGGAGGGAGGGGAAGGGAAGGGAAGGGAAGGGAAGGGAAGGGAAGGGAAGGGAAGGGAAGAGAAGAGAAGAGAAGAGAAGAGAAGAGAAGAGAAGAGAAGAGAAGAGAAGAGAAGAGAAGAGAAGAGAAGAGAAGAGAAGAGAAGAGAAGAGAAGAGAAGAGAAGAGAAGAGAAGAGAAGAGAAGAGAAGAGAAGAGAAGAGAAGAGAAGAGAAGAGAAGAGAAGAGAAGAGGAGTCCTCAAACCCACCAACAAGATAAAAAGGGGACTGTTTTTCTTGGTTTTAGTGTTAGTATTGGCAAATACTATCATTTTTCCAGCCTTTCTCCAAATACTCTGAAATTGATGCCCAGAAAGGCTAAGAAACTGTAGTTCACTAAATCTTTCATGGGGTTATGTTTTAACAAATGCTGGCTTTGGCACAGCAGGGTAACACAGACCCCACCCCAGAGCACATGCCACGCTCAGCCCTGGCTGCTGCAGAGCCCCTGCCTCACCTTCTCCTGCTGTACTTGTTCTGCCTGTCCCCCCACTTCAGCCTGAAGGGATGGAGGAGTTTACACCAGAGCTGGAATCCAGCACACCCTCCATGCCAGGCAGTTTGTCCAACAGCAACAGGATGGAATAACTGAGAAGAGCCATCAGCTTTTACAACTGTTATATTTACAGCAAGTTCCAATTTCCTTTACTCCACCAAGAGAAAGAAAATTTTGCCTACAACTCAGATAAATATTCGTAATAGTTTGGGGATTTTTTTCACTCGAGGGAAAAAAATTGCTTCCTAAGTGTGTTTGCAACTCAAGATAGGCAGCAATAATTGCCACAAGAAGGTGGGCAGAGAGGGCACAAAAATGCTGTCAGGAGTTCAAGAGGAGAATGAGCAGTGAAGGTCATTCGCTGCTCATTCTCAGGATGGATGAGAAAAACCTGTGTGGCAAGGATGAGCAGAGGCAGCAGGATGTTTGGGTGGGCACAACGCTGACAGTGAGGCACACCTCCAGGGACAGTCTGGGCCAGAGGTGGCAGCCCAGATTTGAGGGAAAAGCACACAGAGTGTATGCCAGGACCCTGACAGGCACCAGAGGCAAAGACCCCTCCCAACACCCAAGCCTTTCATGCAGCTCTCTGCTGCCTATTGCAGTGACAGCCTCCACGCACGCTGAAGCGAGGGCACCTGCAGTCCGGGTGCACAAGTGAGGCTGCCACGACTCTTGAGCCGATTCCCAAGGGAAATGGTCCAGGAGCAGGGGCTGTTTCTGGCCTGATGAGTCTGAAGGGAAACACGAACGAGCTCTGCAAACCACTGAGGATCCCTGCAAAAGTCGCGGTGCCCCTGCCACAGATCCCGCAGCCCCACTCTCCCCACTGCAAGGGTGCCGAGCCCACCCCTAAGGACTTTTCATCCCAACTCATAATGAGGTCGACTTCTCTCACGCAGCGTTTCCATAGCAACGAGAGCCGATTCTAATCTCCAATATAAAAGAGCGGCGAGAACGGCAGGGTTTGGAGTTCGGGGTTTTGGGGAGCGCAGAGGCTGCGGCTGCAGCGCAAGCGGCCGCCCCCGGCCGCAGCCCCGAGCGGCGAGCGGGCAGCACCGCCCCGCGGCCACCGCCGCGCCCGCAGCGCACACGGCCGCCCGCGGGAGCAGCCGGGGCACGGCCGCGGTGCGGGACCCACAGGCCGCCATCCGGGCTGCCCGTGTCGGGATCCCCAGGCCGCCATCCGGGCTGCCCGTGTCGGGATCCCCAGGCTGCCACCCGGGCTGCCCGTGTCGGCACCCACAGGCTGCTCCCCGGGCTGCCACCTGGGCTGCCGGCTGCTCCCCAGGCTGCTGGAGCAGAGCGATCCCAGGGCTCGGGCTTTGACCTGGTGGGCAGCAGTGGGAAGGGGGCATTGCTGTCCTCTGCCTCCAGGTCCTGGCAGCCCCGGGACATCAATTCAGCTGTGCGGGACTGCGCTGAAGCACAGGCGTGATGGGAAGCGAGCGCTGTTCCCTCTCCGGCCAATATCCTAATTCAGGGTGTGCTATTCGCAATTGCTTAGCAGGACTAGCAAGCTTCAAACCTCCTTGCTCAGCCCTGCCATGACAGAGCAGAGGGGAAAGCACACTGTGCTTCATTCACTGCAGTCTAAAGAAAAAAAAAAAAAAAAAAAAAGGCAGAATAAAAAAAATAAAAAAGTAAAATAAGTAGACCAGCACATAAAAGAGCAAAGCACACGGCTTGGAGCAGGGCTCCTAGGTAGTCTGTTAATATAAGTAGTAGAAGTGTATATAAGTAGTTGCCCCAGAAACAGCACTTGCTTATGCTGGATGAATACCAATAGTAGCACTGTGGCTCTAATATCACTTCAGGGGCTCACTAGCACAGGCACCTGTGCAAAATAAGACTTCCATTTTCCCTGGCCACATCCTTGAATAACATTTCTTGTCTTGCTGGCTGTGATACATCATCCCAGTACCTTACTCGGGCCTGTAAAATGTCTCCTCCAGATCCCACATAAGGGTAAACAGAACCCCAAGACCGGCTTTCATGTTCACATCACCGTTCTCCAAAACCAAAAAACACACACAACATCTTTCGAATTTTTATTTCTGAATCGTTTTATTAGAAATTACAAAGCAACTCTCTCCAGGAGAGCAAGGAAAAAAAAAATCCAACCCTGAAATATTTCTAAGCAATTTTGTTCCATATAAACACAAAGCAAAGTTACATATTTCTTTCACATGCGTGTACAAAAACATTTTAAGTAAAACATCCTTCACACATAACATGTGCATTAGTCTCAGAACTGAGCACATAATCAGATTGGCCTCACCTACCCTACCTAATCTTGTTTTCCTGTTTTCTTTTTAAATTGTACATTTCTATGCAGGAAACATCTCTTTTTCTGCACAGCATTATGCATATTCAAATTATCATGGATGGCCTTGGAATTAAATCACTAGGTAGTGCAGTCTGACATAAAGCTGTACATATAAGTTGTTACACTGCCATTTATACAGCAAACTTTACTGGATACCAGGCAAAACTCTTCAAAAGGAATAAAAAGGTATTGCTAGAGGGGAAAAGGAATATGATACACAGCACTCTCTCAACTACAATCCTGTATGATTCCTATGCAAAACACTTCAAAAGCCAAGTAATTTACAGATCTTGCTCTCCAAATTGATATCAAAGTTCCTACCAATTTCAATCATGGCAAAATAAATCACTGTAAGACATCAATGCTACTGGATATGGACATGGTCAATACTCACTGTTCCCATTTTTCATCCACCCACTTTTGGAAAGCAAAGGAGAAAGATGAAAGAACTGTAAAAACTGCAGACTGTTGAAGCAGGTGGGTCAGCAGAGTGCTTCACCAGCCATCAGCAAGGAAGCAGAGAGAAAGAGCAGAGCTTCATTCCAGCCCACTGCATAATCTCAGTGTGGTTTGAAATTTGGGGATAACATGGTCAATGAACACACCTCACTAGTTGCCCAAGGCTGCATTAACACCTAGCAAAATCTTCTTGGATTCATCAAAAGAGCATATAGTCTGTGTCTGACTTTGTGAGCTAGTTTTTAAATTTCACTATTTCATGCATGATGAACGCCACTGAAAATATAAGAACCATAAATGTTCAGAGGCGAAGGGCTCACCCAGAAGGTAAAGCTTCCACATGCATAAAAGGAAACGTCAAGCACACAAAAGTCAGCTGCAACCCTTAGCACAGTGGGGGAACAGCAGGTACAGCTATTACTCTGCCTGCATTTTTAAGTGTTTAAGCAGTGCTGATAGGTTTCTCACCTCTGCATAAACATGCAGCCCAAAGAGAATCAATAGCACTTCTCCCTTACACTGCAACAACACAGCTGACTCAAAAGACAGTGAATACGCACTGCATTTAAATACACTTGAAGTACTCAGGCTTGGCTTGTTGTAGAGTGTGTGTTACAGGGTGAAATGGGTGTGGAAAAGGAATGTGAAATAAAAAAATAACAAAAAAAAGTTAAGACAGAACATCTGCACATGAACAATACAGAGAAAGCACTTAAGATTAACACTTATGAGGTTTAACCAAAGCCCTAGAGAACACTATACTTTCATTTTTAGCCCACTTGAAATCTTGCAAATGAGCAAGCGAATGCTGGCAGCAGTCACTCTGTCATTTGGCTCCCAAAAATAGTGCAATGGACTTTGCATAAGTACCTGGCTGCAAGAACACTACTGCAAGAACCAGTTTGCAAAGCACCTACAGAGAAAGGCCCAATGACAGGTGTTCTCACAGTGTCACAGACACAGGTGGCAAATCAGGCTGAGCCTCAGGGCCCCCTCCTGGCACATTCTGTGTGTTGTGGGGAATGCTGGATCTGCTGGTTTAGCTGAGATGGGCAGCCTGCTCGTAGCCCTGTACTGCCATTTGAACTGCAAGCTCTAGAAAAGAAAAAGCACTGGCCCTGCAGGAGGAAGTCTCTGATTCCCATCCAGGAAAGGCTTAAGCCACATCACTTAACTCATACACTGACAGTGTGGATGTCTTCAGCTGAGGTAGTCAAATTGAACTCACTTCATGGGCACACAAAGTAAAAATAGACCTTTCTGAAAATGCCATTCATTCAACCAGCTTTATACTTCTACCTCAAGGCCAAAAGGACAGTGACCTAAGAAATTATTATTTCTATTCATTTGCAAGTGTGGTCCAAAGGAACAAGTTCAGATGTAGACATGTAAAGCTGAGTGAGAAGGTACCACCCCAATGCCTTCCTTGTACCTGGACAGCTGAACAGCGGAGTTGTGTTGGTCTTTGTGATCAGCAGTTTTGCTTAAAATCTGGGTCATACAGGACATTTCAGTGACCATCTAAGCATTCTCCAGCCAGCAACAGTCCAACTGAAGTGGAATAAAAGCTTGCAGCTCTCACAAAACTCTCTGAATTATTACTGTGCCTTTTTCTCGCAGAGTAACTAAATCTCAAACACACTTCTAAAAGGCAAATATTACTATTCTTTTTTACAGCTGAGAAAACAGGGACATTGCAGCTTGGCTAACGGTGACTCAGGGGGAATCAAAATAAAGATTTCCTGGTATGCTCTTCTACTACTGACTAGGCTTAAAATAGTGAGAATTTACCCTCCAGGAGAGACCTTTAAAACTCTGATGGACAATTTTAACTCCATTGTCCATAAAAGCCTATGGTCACGCATTCTTATTAGACATTGAGACATTTTCTGTTTGGATTCCACTTCTATAAAGTGGAAGAGAAATACAGTTAGGAAAAAAGAATTAAGGCAAGGCATGTTACACAGAAACAAAAATACTATGCCTGAAGCTCATTCTTTCAAAAGATAAACCTGCAATTGTAAAGATAAATGGTAGGTTTGGTAAATTTCCCTCAACCATCCCAAGGGGTTACAGGTATAAAGCCAGTTTAAGTGGCTGTTCATTCTTGATTCATGTTCATTCTAGCTCTTTTGAGAGAGAGGCACACTGAATCAAGTTAAAGACCGAGTTGATCAACTGAGGATTGTGAAGAACAAAAAAAATTCCATCAGTCAGCTGAGCCATAAAAGCAAGCAGCAAAATAGATTCTGTTTCAGACTAAGCTGTCAAGATAACAACCTTGAATATGAAAGCTCAGCCAGCCTGAAGTTGCTGCACTCAATCCAATGACAGCAAAGGAAAAGTTTGCATTGCCAGTACAGGCTCACACCATTAGTAAAAGCTGTTTCATTCTCTCCAGAAAATCACATCAACTTCCCTGAACAGATGATCAAGTAATCAACTAGAGAGTAAGCTCTGCTGGAAGAACTGGTGGAGAATGTGAATGTATTGGCTGCAGAAGACATAGAACTGTGGCATTTAAAATCCTGAGAAATGTGTACAAGACAGAGTCCTGTACCTTTAGGTCAACATATTTTGTTTTATTTAAGGAATGTCTCAGCAGAACTTCACAAGGGAAATTCTGTCCTGGCCACCCAAAGGAACCCAAGTGTGCTCCCTTATCTTCAAAGACAGCCTTCTCAAAGTAAAAAATCAGTCCTTTCTGACAAACAGAAATTAACAGCAGGCATGACAGAAGGCCAGCACAGATGACTGAGGAACTCCAGACCAATCTCAAACACAAACAGAAAGGTACACAGAAGTGGAAGTGATGATGGGCTGGCCAGCAGAGATACAGAAACACAGCCCAATTATGCAGGGAAAATTAGGAAAGCCAAAGCTCAGCTGGAGTTCAAACTGGTAAGAAGTAAGAAGAAGGGCTTCTTTAAGTACACTGGAAGCAAAAGAAAGGTTATATAAAATATGGTTTACTGTTCAAAAATATGGTTTACTTTCAGGCTCATGTACACAACATCTTTTTCACCTGTTTTCACGGCAAGTTCTGCTTTAAGGCCTGCTAGGTCCTCGAGCCTTCAAGCAGCTCTAACAGGAATAAAGCACTGCCTACAGCAGGGGAAGACTGAGTTAGTGAGAACTTAGGCCCATTGGAACCAACAGGCTGAACGTGAAGGCACTGAGGGAGCTGGCTAATGGCACTGTGAGACCATGCTACAGCATCTTTGCTACATCACCATCATCATCATCAGTGACAGCTCTCCAACTAAAACACCCTGACCTAGGACTCTCCTGCTGCCCACAACAGCCAGCAAGCAGGCAGCCAGCACTCTGAGGGAAATTGTTGTTCCTCTTTACTCAGCGATTGTGAGACAGAGTTTGGAGGATGTCATTCCTTTTTGTGCTCCCCCTTATAAGGGCACTGCAGCAATTTCAGTGGAAGGTCACAGAGCTGGTTTGGGGGCTGGAGCACAGGACAAGCAAGGAGAGCTCAGGCAACATGGTTTCTCCACATTTAAGAAGAGAAAAGGCGAAAAAGAGATCTCATTGTATATAATCCCTTAATAACTGGGTTACAGAAGGCAGTCAGACTCTTCTCAGAGATGAACAATAACAGAACAAGAGGCAGTGAACACAACCTGGAACATGGGAAATTCCAACTAGATGCAAATATATTGTTTTTCTTACTGTGATGGGAAAATGTTGCCCAGAGAGAATTGGCATCACCATCCTTGTAGCTACTCACATGGACAAAGTCCTTAGCAACCTGCTCTAACTGGCTGAGACCTGAACAGGAGGCTGGATTAGAAATGCCCCGAGGTCCCTTTAAACAAAAGCATTCAATGGTTCAGTAACTTAGAAAATCTCCTCACAACTGCTTTTCACAGGCATGTTCCTCATGAATCTGCCAAAGCAAGCCACGCCATCAAATGCAAAGGGTGATCTTCAGTCTCATCAACCAGCACGGAGCACAGAAGCCAGCAAAGAGGGGGCTACACATCAAACCTCTCATTGCCATTTCATGCAGGTCCCTCACACACCAGGGCCAGCCTTGTGTTGGAATCATCACAGTACTCTACTAGTTCCTTCCAAGTGTCTGTTGCGCACCATCAGCACTAAATAAAAAGATTGTTCCTTTTCACATCTTCTTCATCTTTTTCTTGCAGCGCTGGTTGAAGACAGGTGAGGATCCCATCAGGCTGTCAGCAGAATGAGAACCATAGCTGCTCTCAGAGCCATTGGGGCTTTGTGGCATCCCAGCTTCACTCATGCCTGACATTGGTTCCTCAAAGACATCACTGCCGAGAACCCCGTGGCCATGTACATTAGCCTCCTCATTCTCCTGTGGCTCCATTTTCACCTGTGCCAGGTTCCACAGTGGGGAAGCATTCACCTCAGCCCCTAGAAAAGGCAAAAGCAAACAGCAGCAACTGAGTAAAAAGACAAATCACAAACAGCACGCAGATACAAGGGACACCAGCAAAGGTAGAGATGGAGGAAGAGCAAAGCCACAGGTTGACTATGCTGGGGGAAAACAAACAGAACACACCCAAGTACTGTGATCAATAATAAAAATATCTGTTGACTTATTTAATAGTCCAGCAATTACCACTGCAAAAATATGATGGTATCCTTTCACTGTTAGCCTGCACGTAATTCTCTCCATGAGAAACAAGTCCACATCACTCTCCAGAAGGAGTGTCCCAGCAGCAATGAGTACAGCAACAGCACATGGACCAGACCCTGCATAAACAGGACTCTGAGGCAGTCCAGAAGTCATTACGAGGTCCTTGCAACTGTCAGACATCCTGGGCTTCTGCAGGGGAGGTGAAGTGAGCAGGCAGAGGACTAGGAAGATGAACAGTCCCAAATTCCACTTTCAGCACTGAAATGCAGGGACATCAAAGCAGCAGTCAGCTGCCTGCCTGCCTCCTTCTACTCAGCACCCACAGGTCTCATCCCATCCTTGAGCAGAACAGACAGAAATCCTTTTGGCTCAGCCTCACAGATGCCCTGCTGGGAAATAGCTCCTCCCAGCCTTACTTTTTTATAAAACATTTCTGGATTAGTGTGCAATCTGAGCACTGACTGAGGATTTTCTGTAAGAGTTTACCAAACCATATTCCTTGATAACAGCAAATGTTTTCTCCCCAAGAGAAGTAATTACAGATTGCATTATATCTGTTTAAGTTTAAAGTGAGACAAAAATCCTATTAAAAATACACTAATTGGTCTCTTTGCTGAGATGGGCATAAACAGACCAGAACTGAATAAACTGTGAAATCTTCTCTCTCTTGTGTGGGGGTAAGCTCATGTAGAAAATTGAAAAAACACCAAAACAAAAAACCCAACCAATCAAAAAAACAAAACCAACAAAAAAGACCCACTAGAAGAACAACAAATAAAATAGGAAATAAACTATTTTAATAAGTTTTCCAAACTTCATGTCTCAAAGAGCATGGCTACAGTTTGAAAGCACAACCAAAGCTCTTGTACTGAGCCAAACCTATGACCATTCCCTCTTATCAGTATACTAGTAACAATAGGCTGTTAATTGTAGAAATTACAAAGAGAACAAATGCTCCAACATGTGTCTGTGCCAAGAATTCTCCTTTATGAAGAAGTCAGGAATCTTTTCCAGATCAGCTTCACCAAAATCAGGTTCATGAGACATTTTGATAATACAGCCTACATTGGCTCAGTTGCCTCAATGGAAGCCTTCCTATGTCAATTATAAGTAAATGCATGCCTCTCAACAACAATGGACACACCATTAAAATGCTGTTCCAGAGTTACAGCTCCAGACTACATAATAATCAAAGGTGCTCACTAAACTAAACTGTGTCTTTCCTTCATCAGTTGCTCTTCATCGCTCAGCCTCATTCCTTTCAGCTCTGTCACCTGTCACTAAGAGTGTCACTAATGACTAAAAGTACTTAAGCATCAACAAAGGATGTTTCATCTTCAAAGCACTTTAACTTCAAAGTACTTCAGAAATAAGCTAATCTTCACGTTATCCTGAGAGGCGGAGGAACAAGGAACAATTTTGCCTCCATTTTCCCAACTGCAATGAAAGCAAGCAGCCAGCTCACAACGGCAATGTCAAACATCTACAAAAACATAGGAAGAACATGGAAAGCTGTAATGAGAGTTTTGCCCTCAGACACTGAAGCCTCTCTGCCCTCCCTGCAGGCTTCACACCTGCATTTTGAGATGGCAATGGTCTAATTGCAGCAGCTTTTTCTTGCTCCTTAGGATATTACAACTCTCCAACCTGCCCAGGTCTAGACTGGAACTTCTCACGGATGAGATCTCCAAAGGCTCTTGTGAAGTGAAGAGGGAATTTCAGGAAGGAACAGAGCACTTGTACTCTTAATTAGAAAACATCAATTCTGTATCAGAGAAGCAAGAGGCATTTAATATACAGCTAGCATGCTAACCTCTTGGTCTCAAGTGGTGGATGCTAATACAAAGCCTTCCAGATTAATCACTTGCAACCCTGGATGGGCCAGAGGAATCTGCTGCTCCTTCTCCCACAATATTGCAAACAGTTTACATTTCAGAGGTGACATGGAAAACAGTATGAGCTTTCAGAAAAACATTAGATGGATTTATGTTTTTTAAAACTCATAACAATGCAAAAACACTAGTGGACTTAGAGGTATACTCTAACCTCACTATATATGCTATCTAGCTTAGAGTTAATAGGAGGATCAGCTTCATTGTTTTTTAACCAGATTTTTAAGTGAAATAGTTATTGCAGGGACTTCCAGAGTTCAGATGGTTCCATGCAAAATCTAAACTGCCTCTTCTTCATTCCAGGATGTTCAGCTTCACCAAAGAGTGAAGATAATGAAATTTCTATGCTGATATAGAGCAGGCATGGCCATAGCAGATTCTTCCATGCTTGCCACCAATGTTCTTCAATGTCACCACGGGATCACACTTTGAGGAAAAGAGTGGTCTCCACAACCCCACTAATTCACTCACCATTTCACTTTCCATGGCCTCAGCCAAGTACAGCAGCCTGTAGGGTACAGACAGTAGGAGGGATTCCTAGGAGTCCATTTCACATAAGTCACTGATAAGCTTTCATAAAACAGTGACTGTCATTACCAAGGTAATTTCTGAATATGGAGGACATCACCAAGTACCATTCATATTTCCAGGATTCATTCAGTGCCTAAACTATGCAAGGAACATGGCTTTCAAGTTTGCAGGAATATGAATCTCTGGACACAAATCCAAACCTAACCAGGGGAAACAAGATCACAAGGAACTGCTGAAAGACTGTTTCCAGGAGAAGCAAGAAACCCCTACCTGAAGTCTGTGGGGAAGCTTCTACTTCCAAGTTGGCAGAGAAGCGCTCACTTTGACCTCCAAGAACTCCAACAGGCAAAGACTGGTCACCAGAAGCCAGATCTCCTTCCAGCTCTTCACTTATGGGGAAAGTAATATCACTAACAGGTTCCTCCTTAATTTTCACAGGTTTTGTGTCTTCTGCTGCCTTTTCAGGGTTGACAATCTTCTCATATTCTTCAGAGAGCTGCTTGCTAACCTGTCAAAGATCAGCAGGTGAAAAAGAGGCCAGAAAGGTGAGAGTGACTTCAGAGGCTCTGATAGCAATTACATTGCAGTGCACTCTGTTCCCTGAACATTATTAACATCTGACCTGAATGAACAAGTAAACAACTTACCAGCTAGACAAGAGATGCTTTTCCCTTTAAGTGCACCTTCTGTTCTGTAACAAGGGACTTTAATAAGAGGTTTAATCCACTAACATCTGACTGATAAATATGAGTACTGTTATTTTGTAAACAGAGATGATGAGGCTCAGAAATTTAAACAGAGCATGGAACAAAAGCAAAATGTCTCAGTCTTACTCCTTGGCTTTACCTATAAGACTGTTCCCATCCCCCAGTAACAAATTCACCCCAGCATGAAAAACCAAGTGCTTTAGATCTTCAACAACCCTGTAGTCCCCACTGGGCAAAGCCTGAGTATATTCTGCCAGATTCACAGCAAAAAACACAGAAGTTTTCTCCAGTCAGAGAAGTGAAACAAATACAAGAATCAGATTTAGAACTACCCTGCACTTCCAGAAACTTAACAACAATAAACAATTACATTTAAACATTTCAGATTTCATCTGCTTCTAACAAACACTTGTTTATACAACTAAAACCTAACAGTCAGTGACCTGTGCTCAGGAAAATTGCAAGACTTTTTAACAGCAGAAGCAAGGAAGAAAAAGAACAGCAAAGCCTATTTCCCCCTTCTAGATATACTTCCAAATAAAGGGGCTACTGTGGACCTCAGTCCTGCATAAAGAACAATGACTGTTAAGACAAAGCTGCAGGGTGAGTGTGAACTGCAGCAGCAGAACAATGCAGAAAACCCAGTTTCCAAACGGACAACAAAACCATTTGAACAAAAATGAACAGAACTGGAATTCTAACAAAGAAAACTCTAACAAAGTTTCTAACAAAGAAAACTCTTTGGGATGTTATTTTTATATAAGAAGGTAGTATTTTGTAATGTGAGTTACAAAAATACTTCTTTATATAGGAAGTATTTTTGTAACTCACATTACAAAATACTACCCTACACTCCTAAAGCTTAACTCACTCCTTGCTTAAGTGAACACAAACCACTCTACAACCTAGAAATTGATCTCTGCTTTCATGTTTTCCAAAATGTTAACCGTCAAACATCCTGCTAAAGGAGAAAATTCAGTTCCTCAGTCAGTTCTGATTTTAACTCTACTTGATAATTTTGACTGGGTAATTCAAGAGCTGGGGGACTCTTCTTAAATTCAGGCAAGCCATCAGTACAGTATCCTTAGTAGTCTCACCAGGAAGACAAATAAGGGGCTCTGTCTTCCAGTATAAAGTTCCTGTTCTCTTTCCCTTGATGACTCCTCTCCACACCCAGCAGGTTTTCCACTCAGATTTCCCCTCAGTAAGACCCAGGAATAAGCAACTGCACCAGAGGTACATTTCTTGTGCCGCCAGGTCCCTCACGCTCCCCTCACCTGAAGCATGTAGCTGTGATAATCCTTGATGCGGTGCTGCCAGAACTTCTGCAGGGAGAGCACGCTGCCGATGCCCACCTCGTGGAAGACCTGCTCCATGACGTCAGGGAAGGGCGTGTGGCCGAGGCGCGCCTCGCGGTCCACGGCGAAGCGCAGCAGCTTGGTGAACTTGAGGCAGTACTCGTGCGCGATGTCCGTCAGCGTCTCCAGCACGCTCTCGTTGGCGCACTCAAAGCCCGTGTGCGCCAGGATCGTGGCCATCGACTGGTACAGAAGCTGCCGGCAGGAGGACCAACTCAGCTCTGTCACTGGCTCCCCTTTGCCTCTGGAAAACAGGAAAGGCAAAAATAGCACGCTTGCAAAAATCTGAACGACTGGACCAGTTGAAGAGGTACTGTCAATAATAAGGTGATGTACAAAGGGGGTTTGGGGTTCTCCACAGCTTCTGTAACACATGATCACCGCCTAATAAGTGTTTATCTGCTTTTCCTTCTTCCCCTCCCTCCAAATCAGCACTTCCAAGTTTCATTTTCCCTTCTAATGCCACAAAATTCTTTGGGTGATTTATGAATGTGGGATGCAAATCTTCTGAACACTTAAGCATCTCCCTTCCCACCCAAGAGCTCTTCTCCTGGAGAAATAAATGGGTGAATTAAATGAGTCCTTGACACAAACAGAAAAAGTCATTTTAAATAACATGAATGCAAATAATTTCCCCTCTCAGTTAATTACATTGCTCTTCCTTATTATCTCAGGCCTAATAGTCAGATACAAAGGCTTCTGGAATAGACAAGATTGGAATTTCTAAAGCAAAAGACACACATAAAAAAGCAAGAAATGGGACACACATACATTTCATAGAGGTACACTGTAGTCAAAAAGACTGTTTCTCTGCTCTCATTTCCAGTAGTCACTAAGCAGGACACTGAAAGAAGTATCCCCATATGTAACCTAAGATGTGAACACCAGGCCCTGGGAGGAGGCCTGGAGAAGTTTGGCCCATTCCCTGGTCTTGGGTTTAAGATTTCCCCCCTCTGTTGGTAAACAGGAAGGAGTGACTACCCAGGATGGAGGAGATGGAGAACAACTGACACAAGCACTTCAAACATCATTCACTTATAATCACCCAACCAAATTTTTCATCAACTTGAGTTAACAAATAGATATTCCCCAGAAGAATATCTGGGGGATATTCTTCTGGGGAATATCCATTTGTTAACTCATGTTGATGAAACCTCTGATGGAGAAACACATATCTGCCAGATTTCTCAACTTAAAATTAAGTGCATGTCATCTCTTTGCCCATATCAGTAACATGGACTTCAAATGCAGATGTCAAAAAATCAAATTCCATTACTGCTGAGTATGATACTCATACACTTTTTACACTCCATTCAGCACCAGGGGCAGAACTGAGCTAACAATTTCACTCTCCATTTGTTTCTGATCATCTTCTCCCAACATCTTCCACATCACACTGGAGATTCTCCTTGCTGCTACCCCGGATCACCGGCATCACCATCCACTCCTTCCAGCAGAAGGACCTGATTTAACAGCACACAGACAGTACTGAGGGCTTTATAAAGTTCTCACTGCTCTCCAACAATTCATGAGGAACCCTTCAGTCTCACTGAGAAGCTGGGCCACAGAGCCTCAGCTTCCCCAATCCTCAGAGCTGACACACAGAAAACACAGCACTAAAACCACTGAAACACAGCAGTAAAAAAAGTGAGGAGGAGTGAAAAGGAAGGTGAAGCTTAGAACTATCAGGATGAAAATTATTCATTTTTAAGCACAACACTTTCTGATTATTCAAATAAAGGGGGAATCACACTATATTAAGAGTGGCATATGATCACATTTCTAAGTAGATATTAAGAACAGTAAGTGAAACTCAGGTCATGGATTCATCCCAGCTATTAATTGATGGAAAATTATTAGCATCCCCAATTTCTACTCAATTATGTAACTACTTTGCAAAGCAGACAGCAGGCACCCTGACAAGATTAATTAAAAGATCATCAGTTTCTTTATAAAAAACATGTCACCCATACTATTTTTGCATCTCCCTCACTCCTCCCTCCACCTCAGCAGCAGAATTCTTAAGTTCACAAACAGCCATATGTCTCACACAACACCAGGACCAAGAGTTTAAAACAGAAATAAACAACCATCAAAGAAAATCAACCAGAAAACAATCTTAAAAATCATGTCTATAAAAAAGAATCTCTTTTTTAATATAAAGGACATACCCAGCTGTCCAGCAGCCAGCAGTGGAGACCATCTCATGCTACCAAACCTGAATGCCAGGCTACTATTAATCTGTATTAGACATTCACTAAAAACACTGTGGATAAACTTAAATTACACAGATTTTGGCAATCCCAAGCAGGATACTTAGCCACTTGCAAAGTAGATTAAAAACCATTCAGTAATGCATATCACTGCTCAGAACTACCAGAGAATATTGTGTCAGTTTTAAACTCCTAGAGGAAAAGAAACTAACTGTGAGCATTAAAATGCAGCTAGGTCACTATGCTGGAAGGCACATAATCAACTTGAAATCTAATCAATTAAAGACAGAAAGACATTACAGGTACTGTACTCAAATCCAAATCTCCATTTCTTGCTTTTGGTAAGGCAAATCAATTTGGTTTTGTTTTTCTTATGTTTTCTTCTCTTGTTTTCCTGTTTCTCATAATAAACAACAGAGAAATATGACTAAAAGCCAGAACAGATAGCAAAAATTGAAATACTGTTGGAGATGTTAATAGAAACCAACAATAAAAATATTTTTTCTTCATCTCATTAAATTCCAGGTACTCTCTGATAAGAATGCACATGAACAAAACCAGTCCTGTAGCCACATTTATGCTGATAGCAGTTATCTAGTGTCAAGCCTTCCCAAAAAGGACAAGCAAACTTCTTCTCTTCCATGATGATCATAGCAAAAGAGCCTTTGTGATAGATTTCATCCAGATACTCAGCACCAAAAATGCAGATATGATCATTATGCAGAGTGCCACTCTCTTAGTTCTTTTCCTGAAAGGCTCAGTCATATATCTGCAAGTAAACGCGAGTGCTTTAATCCCTGAAGTTTTGTCACCAGAGATTAGCAGGACAGGGAATTAGTGCTGTGACATGGAGGCAATCTCCTCTATAGAATATATAGTATGAAATTTATCACAAATACTGGCCAACTTGCCACTCTTCAATTTTGTATTTCTAACAGTGCTATACATGTTATACATGGGTCACCAACACTAGCTGATGTTCCAGACAGAAATCCACCTGTCAAGCTACAAATTCATTAGACCCAAAGGCCAGCTTCCTCACATCACTACCAAAAACATGCAGAACTTTACAGCAGAAGACATGAAAATAGTGTCCATTTATACCAACCAGACTTCTTTTCTGATTTAGTCAGTTTTCAGAACTCATAAAAGGCCCACTTTCTGTGTCAGTCAGTGAAATGACATCAAGCCACCCCACAAAGGCAGCACCATCCGTCTCTCCAAGCTCCTCTCCTGTAGGGCAGTTTTTCTTGGAGGGAAGGGGAGCTCATGGCTCCTTTGTCATGGAAGTGTCTTCAGGGGACAGGCTAAGTCAGCACAAGGATCAGCAGCTGAGGCTCAATCAACTGCAGGAATGGATTGAAGTGCCCTGCTCCCTCTTAGGTGAGCATAAGCCAGCAGCAGATGGAGGGAGGGACTGCTTTTCCTATGAACAGGACAATTTGATGAAACATTATGCTGTGAAGTTGAATTTCTACCAAATGAGCTGCAACAAGGTTGCTTTAGAGCCAATTTCCCAAAGCAGTAAAATAAAGGAGAACATTGTAGAAACAAGATACACTAGTCAGAGAGAGCACCAAAGAACACAGCACACTAACTCAAACCACATTGTTTTCTTTCAGGAAACAGCCTTTTTACACCTCATCCTGGGTAAGTCTCTTTTTAAATACCTCTGCTACATCTACAGAAGGCTGCACAGGCATGAACAAAAGATGTTCAACAGATAATGGTAAAAATAAATTGGGTCTCAGTGGCATAACCCAAGCTAGTCAGCTTAGAAATGGAGTAAGCCAAAGCCCTTAGATCATCAGGGGAAGTGTCTCCTGCCCACTTTAATTACCACTGCTCCAAATCCTTCCCTTAAAACTTAATTAAAACTGCTGTCCCACTGACATGTACTCCTCTCCTTCTGTACAGGCATTTCTTCACTACAAGTCCTTCTGCCAAGAGCTGCCTTCCCATTGCAAGCTCCCAATTTTGTTTACAGATTACCTTTCAAGGCAAGCCAACGTGGCCAGGAATGCAAATGACCAAATGACTGAGAAATCTGTTAAGAACCCAACCATGCACACACTAGAAGAGGCACATGAGTAGGTCAGGCTTCTTTTGAAGATGGATGCATGCTAGCCTGAGGAAGCAGAGAAGACGAAAAAGCTAGCAGCTGCTATATGGTAAGAGTCTCCTGTCAAAATGGTAGTTTCAAGTCTACAGTTCCTTACTCATTCTTCATCAATTACACTTTAAGCTTCTTTTCTATTTCTACACCAGCAAAACCAAATGTTAATCCCTTATTGTGCATTCCAAGAACTGTAACATCACCAGGACCAGATGGTACTTCATCCAAGAATATTAAAGGAATGCAGGGATGAAATGGCTGAATAGCTGTGGTGAATCTCCTCTTGCTTTAAACTGCCTTGGCCCATGAGGACCAGAAGACAGAAAATGTGACATTTTCCTTTAATACCTTCAGAATGCGGAAAACTGCAGGCTGGGAAGCATGGATATATTTTGGTGCATCAGGGAAATTCAAAGGACTAGAGGACACACAAGTAAATATGTTATGCTCAGAAAGAACCCAGAGAGCTTATTTTTAACAGTAAAACCTGCTTCACAAACCACCCAGAGTCCTCCAAATCTATCAGCAAGGGAGTAGATGAGAGATCTCCACTCTCGAGTCCAGGTCCTCCCTGGGGAATCTGTGCCAGAGTCAACATATTTCATATCATGTTTTTTAACATATTTATAAACAGTCTGGAAAACTGTAGGAAAGGAACAGTGAAGTAATTATAAAACCATTGTTAGTACAGACTTTGGGGGATTGGTAACAGCAAACCAACTCAAAAACAGCCATGAATTAAGCTCTGCCTCATCATACAAGGAGGTAGGGGTTAGATATGGGGCAGAGGAAAACCAAAACCAATTCAGGAGATAACAAAATAAAAGACAAGGGGACAGTGTGTCAAAGAATGAAAATGAGTAACAGGGAAGCAGAAGAGGACAGGCCTACATTAACTAAACCTATGATCTGATTCAGGCTGGCTAATCTTTTCTTCCTTTCTTCTCCTATCTAAATGTACCTACACTACTTCTCAGCGCCAGGCTACTGACCCAAAAAAGCAGAATTAAAATGTGGATTTATCCAAATACTGTAATTCTGACAACTGTACTTCAGAAGGCAGCACAGAATTAAGCTCTACCATGTTTTATTAGGGGGAAGAATGTTCTTGCTTTAATTTGATTTTACACACTCAGAAGCATCAGCAAATCATAGAACTTCATTTTTGCTACTAGAACAGCATCTATAAAACAGTTGCTATTCTTATTCATGTGTCTCAAAACAGTTAGGAACAAACATGCAACAACAACTCAAAGCCTTCCCCCTGGAAAAGCATATATGTGTTTGGGTTAGCAAGCACACAATTAAATTCTAGAATACACTGCAGCTCATTATAAATCCACTCAGTCAGCCACATACCATTTCATTTCAAAACTGTCTCTCCAGTTCCCACAACGCAGTCCTTACACTCCCCCACGTGGCTGACCACTAAATAACATTTCTTTATCCGGACCCCAAAAACTCCGGAGGAGCAACAGAAAGACAAAGCAGCCCTCAAAACGTGGGCAGAGCCATAGAAAGCTGAACTTCAAGCTGAAGGCACTGATGAGGACAGAACAGAACACTTCTCAGTCCTACAAACCACAGGGCCACGGTGCAGGAGTCACAAGCCCTGACTACTCTCACAAAACCCTATTTCCCTTCAGTCTCTGCTCTCTGCTAATTGCTTTGTATCTTCTGAGAAGGATGGCAGTATTCCTCCAGAAACAGCACTAAAGAATCACTCCATTGTTCAGAGAGACTCTGCTACCAAATGCAACATCTTTCAGTAAAATGCATTTTGTACAACCTCAGGCCATTAAAGGTCTCAGAGGGATTTAACTGATAAATTACATTTTGTTGATGCACATTTACCCATTTTAAAAACTAAAATGTGTTATCCTCTCCCTCAAAATGTTCATTAGTGGACATAGGAGCAAGGATTAATCCCTTCATTTAAATGCACATAACCTACAAAGTACTCTAAGATATTGCAAGAAATGCAACACCTCCTTGTGAAACCAGTGCCTGTCAGAAGGACTGACAGACAGAGGTGGCAATACTATTTAATCAAAGGCTGGCAGCAGAGGTGGAAGCAGCACAAATTTTCTTTACACTTTGTCCAGCTGGTGGAGCCAGTAGCAGAGACAAGAATTCCCTTCACTTGTGCTCATTTCCAGCTCTGACTGGAAGCCCACCAAACTGGGTGGAATGTGGCAGTCACCCTGTCCCAGTGAGGCCACAGAAACCTTACAAATACATCATCAAATCATCTTTGCAGAACCTACAGCTGAACAGCCTAAACCTAGTCGTGTGTTTTCTGGATTTGCAATTACAGCAACACAACTTTAGTTGCAAGTGATCTGAACAGAAGAGACTTCAAATCCTGTAACTAAAACTGTGGAAACACCACTGACAAAACCATGCACGTGCATTTAGCATGGCACTAACAAGACAGAAATCAGCACCATACATCCACATTTCACAGACAGGAAGCAAAAGCAAGCAACGTGCATGTTATTCACACTTGGAAAAATACTTGGAAAAATCCAAGTATTTCCTTTCTAAAGCTTGTTTTATACTTTACATACAAATGCTTGACCCTTCAGCATAAGGGAATCAACATAACTACATTTATATTTTAGAAGACTCAGCTTTCCTTCAGCCAAGAACTAACCTAAAGAAATATCAACACACCTGTAGAAATCACTCTCTGGGTCACTGTGCCTCAGCTGAAATGGCATTTTGGGGGTTTTGCTATCCAGAGGAAGCAGGTCATCGGGGAGAGGTGGGGAGGCCGGACAAGCTGGCAGAGGTTCATTCTCTTCGGTTTTGATGCCCTCTGCTTGCTGCTGGTTCTGAGCCTGGGCGGCGGCGATGAGGCTGCGCAGGCGCCGGTTGTGCTGGATGAGCTGGATGGTGTGAATGGTGAGGCTGCAGGGCTCGGAGGGGATGTCCAGCATGGTGGTGGGACGGGGCTTGTTGGCGGACGGCTGGTGCAGCGGGGGATCCTGCACTTCCACGGTGCGGAACTCCCGCTGCAGCAGGTCAAAGGAGCTGCGGTTGGCCTGGCTGGAGGAAACCGGGATCTCGCCCCAGTAGCGCAGCATTTCTGCACGGGTCAACTGCGCTGCTCAGCGCCCAGAAGAAGGCTACCAAGTGCTGCGGGTACAAAGGACCTTGTTGCAGGGAAAAGCACTTTGGGCAGCAACAGACACAGGGGCTGGGGTGACGCCAACTCGAGTTACGGCTGCCAAGCACGCTGTGGCTCAGTGCCTCTCCGAGCAGCGCAGTGTCCTCGACGGCATCAGGCTGCCACTCTGGCAGCTTACAGATCGCATCGCGCCTTTTCCTGAGGGGAGAAGGACAGAAACAAACGCACTCGTGAGACGGAAGTCGTTTCTGTGTGTAGCAAGGGCTGGTGCGGGCCCACCTGGGCCTCGCTGAGCGGGACCCGCGTTGTGGAGAAATTCCGGGGGCCGCACTCGACTCACCCGCCACTCGCCTTCTGTCCCTCCCCGTGCCCGCGGCTGTCCCGCACCCCGGGCCCGCGGCCCGCCCGCCCCCGCCTACCCCTGCGCTCCGCTCCCCTCCGGGTCGCCCAGCCGGAACTGCGTCCGGTCCGCCACCGAGAGCGGCTCCCCCGCCGCCCGCGCTCCTCCGGCCCGCAGGAGGAAAGCCCCCGCCGCTGCCGCCGCCGCCGCCTCGCCTGCCGCCGCCGTCCTCCCTAACTCGTCCCTCACGCTGCCCCGGGCCGCGCTGGGCGGCGGCGGAGCGGCCCCGGGATCTGCGCCCTGCCCTCGGCACTGCAGCGCCGCGGCGCTCGTTCCCGGAGGACTCCGTTTGGGGACGGACCCAGGAAGATGGCGGAGGCGGCAGAGGCAATTGAGGCCGAGCCCGCCGAGCCCGCCGCCTTCAAGCGCCCGAGCCGCCCGCTGCCCACCGCCCCCGGGCCCGGAGAGCCGGGGCCCAGCCCGCCGGCAGCCCCCCGCCCGGCCGCCGCCGCGCCGCCCGCGCCGCGCTACGAGGAGCCGCCGTGGGGCAGCCGGCCCCCCGCCGGCTCCGGGTACGGGCTGGAGGTGCTGAAGGGCGGCGTGCTGCTGGGCTCGGTGCGGCTGGAGGACAGCAGCTGGTTCTTGGTGGGACGGCTGCCCGGCTGCGCCGTGTCCCTGGAGCACCCGTCGGTGTCGCGGCACCACGCCGTGCTGCAGTACCGCGGCTGCTCCCCCGAGGAGCCCAGCGGCGCCGATGCCGCCGGGTTCTACGTGTACGACCTGGGCAGCACCCACGGCACCTTCCTCAACAAGGCGCGGCTGCCGCCCCGCACCTACTGCCGGGTGCGGGTGGGCCACGGGCTGCGCTTCGGCGGCAGCTCCCGCCTCTTCCTCCTGCAGGTGGGTCGGGGGTCAGGCTCGGGCGGATCCGCAGCGTGTGCGGGTGCTAAAGGCTGGCCCGAGTCAGGCTCGGGAGTTTCCCACACCTCCGGCCTGAGGTGTGGGGCGGAATGGAAGCAGCCCAGCGCTGCCGTGGTTGTGTGACTGCCAGACAAGCTGGGGCTGTCTGCTGCCGGCTCTGCAGTGAGCTGTGGGGCTGCGGGTCTCTGCTGATGTGCCGGGAGTGCAAAAGGCATTTCTCTCCAACAGTGTGATGTATTAGAAAGGTCTTTCTGACAGTATGATGCCCCGGTGAATAAAGAACTAATATTTCTTTGTGAAAAGGGGGAGTGTTTATTAATAGGCATTTGGACAGCACATCACATGTTGTACACACACTTTAGAAGCTGTCAGTCCTCAGATTCACCCCTGTAGCTCTGATGTGAGTTCTTGCCTTTAGCCTTTTAATTACAGTTATATGTGAGCTGGATCTCACTGCAGGTACACAATAATGCTTATTTCTCCTTGTTCTTCCTTTGAAAATGCCATTAAAATGAATATATTTTGGAATGCATGCCATAACTAATGGCCAAATAATTCCACTTTTTGAAGAGCAGTGTAATGATGTGTTTATGTTATTATATGTAACCTGCATGTGTGTGCTGGAAATATGTGTTTGGGGTTTATTTAAAAACACTTCTGCTGATTTTCTGTTTTGACTTAGGGACCCAGAGAGGACCAGGAGTCTGAGTCAGAACTAACTGTGACTGAACTGAAGGCACTACGCAAGCAGCAGCAAGCAAAATTAGAAAAGACAATGTTGGGAGAGGACTCTGATGAGGAAGATGAGAAAGAGGAGAGAAATGAAAGGAGTCAGAATAGTGACCTGAGCTGCTCGTGGGGCATGGGTAAGTGATGATGTATCCATTGGCTGATATGTATTAGAAGGTCTGTAAGCTTGTTTTCACTCAATATTAGGGTTAATATTCCAACGGGCTGCCAAGAGTCACAATCCAGTCAAAGTTTTTGGGTACAAATTAATCCTTTCTCTGTTAAAAAGAAGGGTAAGTGACAAGCTAACATCCAGTGAGCTTCTTTTATAGAGGAGGAGGTAATTTATCTATACCTATAAAAGGCCATGAAACTTAGAGCTTAATTAATGATCTTTGGTTTGCTCCTGTGATGGTCCACACTTTTACCAAAGAGGTGAAATTTAACTGCTTGAGACTTATATGCAGTATAGCTATCTTTACATTTAAACAGGAAGCCCACATATTAGAGCTAGGTAAATTATAATTAATGAGCTTTTTGCAACAAAGTGAGTTGGGGTTTTTTGAGTGAAAATGTATAAGCTCATAAACCTTTGAAAGTACTGAAACTGACATTGATCTGCAAAACTGAATCATGTTTTGGAATAACAGTGAAAAAACTAATTTTTTGAATTGGGTACAGGAATTATGAAGTTAAGGGAAGTAATTTTATAACACAGCTGCTACTTCTTTCAAACTAATGAAAGTTGAAATAGGCTGGTGTTCTCTTTCTCATGTTTCATGGGGTTTTTTTGACTTTGTATGTCTTCCAGGTGAGGATGCTGAGGAGGATGAGGTTGAAGAAAACCCTATTGCTGTTGATTTTCAGGATGTTCAAGATGCCTTTTATATGAAAGACCCTAGGAAGGCCTTGCAGGGCTTTTTTGATAGAGAAGGTAATTATTTCTTTTTTTTAATTAAATGTGGTTTTTTTACTCAGCAAAGTGTTACTTTGTTGTTTATGTTTCAGGGGGATTTAAGGTGTCATGTGGGAGCAAAGGTTTTCTGTTACACTGTGGGTAACATTTTTTGTTTCATCAGGTTTTGGTGGGGGTTTGTGGTGGTTTGTTTGGGGTATTTTTCTTTAGAACTTGGGCCGCCGTTGTATATCTGAGTCTTAGTTACTAATTCCTAAGCTGCAGTGAGCAGCTTGTATTCTGGAGTATTCTTCAGCTTGTGTCCTCTGGAGTGGCACTCAGACTTCCCTCGTGCTTTGAAGCTATGTGGAAAAATCAAAACTCCTCAATTTCCAGACTGTTTGCTTTGGAGATGGCTGTAATTGTGTATAACTGGAAAATGGGAAAATCTAAAAAAGACAAAAGACAACAATTAAGTGGCCTAAAGTTTCAGTGATTGCTAGTGAAACTTAATAGTCACTTACTTGTTGAAGTGACAAAGCAACCTTCAAGACAAACAGTATCTGTGAATTCAGATTACAAACTGCTGTTGCTTCAGCGTCATTTACTTTAATACAGGCAGAGACAAGATTGGTTTTTTTTATTCGAATTACATGTTCCTAAACAGGCTACTTAGAGATTTTTTTAGTCTGAAAAAGCCTTGATTTTGAAAAAAAAACCCAAATCAGCATAAGTAAATCAAAATCATGGTATGTAACTTGTTTTCCCTTCTGTTTAAAAGAATGTCCCATGACATTCTTCTCTGCTGTAAAGATTATTCCTGCTTATTTCAGTCTTGGTTACTACATCAATTCTCTTTTCTTTTCTAGGAGAAGAGTTAGAATATGAGTATGATGATCGTGGGCACAACAGCTGGCTATGCAGGATCAAGTATGTACATCTCCATTCCTTTGGTGCATAGAAGTTGACTGTTTTTGAATTTGCAAGCAGAAGCTGAAGGAATTACTTGTTGTGGCAAGGAAGCCAGCTGAATTTAGACTTAAGCCCTGATAAGTTCAGGGATCAGTGCCTAGTTCAGTGTCTGTGCACCTTTTGTCTTCTGACAGGATTTGGTTTTCCTAGGGGATGAAAACTGAGAAAGCAAGAGTCTAGGTTCTTTCAGCTCCCCTTGTTTTGAGCAGTATGTGAAACAGAATACAAGAGTAGAAACTAGGAAACAATCTCTTTCAATTCCTAATAAGAAAGATCAAAAAAACCCCAAACTTAATTCTACTGTGTGCCTGATTTCAGTTCCTGTATGGTATAGGGCAGTTTTTGAGGGCTTCGTGCTAGAGGCCACTAATGTAATTCTTTTGTAAGACAGAAGAAGGTGAGGTGGAAACTAAGTCAGCAAGTCTCAACATGGTAATGATTGTACTGTTTAAAAATCCTTTGCTTCATCGTGGAAACTATTTGTTACTCATGTTGTATGGATACAAGATACCTGTACTTAAAATGATCAGGGATTGACATTTAACCTTTTAACTTCCTGAATTTCTATTGGAATAGAGGGAAAATTATTGTTTGGACCAGTGAAATGCAAATTGACTTGCATGATTAGGAAATCATCCTTGTGTTTTGATTGGTTCTGTATGAAATGAAAACTGGAAAAATTTAACACAAAAAAAGATTAAAATTAAATGGCAATGCCATTGTAATATATCTGAGTAGCATTCCTGAAAAGCTGTTTGTATCTGAGCTGTTCTCTGATCCTTCAAACTGAACAGGTTGCCTGTGGATGATGCATCAGGGAAGCAGCTGGTGGCAGAGGTTCTCCATTCAGGAAAAAAGAAGGAAGCAATGATCCAGTGTGCACTGGAAGCTTGCAGGCTGCTGGATGCTCGAGGAGTACTGAGGCAGGAAGCAGGTGAATAACTGTGATCATTCTAAATACCCTAAATTAGGGGTTTGAGTTTGCTATCTTGAATTTGCCTTATTGCTGAGTGATCTGCAAATCATTTTGTTTGTTGCCTTCTCCTGTGGCTTTCTCAGTATCCCGAAAAAGGAAATCAAAGAACTGGGAAGATGAGGATTTCTATGACAGTGATGACGACACCTTCCTCGATCGAACTGGTGCTGTGGAAAAGAAACGACTGAACAGAATGAAGAAAGCTGGTAAAATAGAAGAAAAACCAGAGACTTATGACTCCCTGGTAAGAACAATTGTTATGACATGTCAGGGTTGCTCTCTCATGCCTGTATTATGTTATGACTAAGAAGAAATTTTAGTGGCTCATGGCAGTGGATGAAGGAAATGCCAGGACAGGATACTTTTAAATTAGTTCTAAATAACTGGAAAATAATTCCAAGCTTTTAAGTCCACAGGACACATCCCAAAGAAATATCTCATTCTCTTTCAAAGAATAAGAATCCTGCATTGAGAGGCATATGACAAACAATAAACACTACAAAGACAGTAGGTTGTGAGGGATAGGAAGGGTTGGAGGGCTCAGTGGTGGTACAACACTGCTGCAGAAGAATTATGTGTACTGTCATGTTTCAGAAATGGTTTAAATAATTTTCCATGTCAAAAAATTACTAAGTTGTTTAGGAAGAATCTAGACTTCTAATTTTTTTCAGCCCAAGAAGTCCTGGTCAAAGCTCAGAAGTAGAAAAGTATAATGTGATAGGATACTTGAGTAACTTTTAAAATGAGATTTTTACAAGGTAAAGTCTTCTAAGCATGTTGTTCTCTCATAGGTCACAAAGCTAAAAGAAGCAGAAAATGAGCTTTCTGAGATAACAGAGAAGCTGAAGGTTTCAGGGAAAGGTAAGGCATGAAGTTTATTTGATCACAGTGCTTTCCATAAAGAATAATACAAAATTAGCTTAGAGATTTGGGGTTTTTTTTTTCAGTGTCCACTTTTCACAAAGGGATAGGAAGGTTTGCAGGTCACTGAGTTATCTTGAGAGAATTCTTACAGTCTTCATCCAATAGTTTATGTACTCTGTTTATGGTCACTTGCTAATGAATGCAGCTTTTTCCAAAGCAAGCAGCATCTAAGTTTGAGTATGGTGGCAAGTGTGCAAGCTCCTGGAGTTCTGAAAGGGTGAATATTATTATTGTTTATCTGCCCATATTGCTGAAAGTGACCCAATTTGAAGAACACTGTTTTTTCCACTCCCTTAAAAAACATTCATAAGGGAGGAAGAAAGAACTCACAGAAAATGTAATGTATTTTATTTCACTTGTTATAAACACGCTGTGTAATGGAAAAGTTGGAAGCGAAAAATGTGGAGACAAAGCAGTTGACATGTAACCCATACATTCAGTGAACAGCCAGTAGAGGAGAGTGCCATTCAGGCTCTAGGATTATGCCTTTGTTTCTGAAGGCAGAGCCTTTCCAGACCAGCGATGGTATCTGTTACTGAGCTACGTTTAAAAGCAAACTGTACCAATGGCTGCATTTTGCTTTCTGTGACTGATGAAGTCTCATGGAGTAAAAGGAAGGCAGGAAGGAAATGTGTTTAGGCTGGTTGTTCACACAAAAGCCTTGCTAACAGAGTTGGCATTAACAAAGGCTGCACCATGAGTTTGTCAGAAGTTTCTCTCCAAGAAGCCTAGCAGCAGTATGACAGCTGGGCTGTCTTCTGTGTGTTACGTGGCTGTGTTTCTTTCTAGTTATTCAGCCCCACACCAAAACTCATTTATATCAACATCTTTGTTGGTGATTGATTATACCAGATCCCTGTTCAAAAGGTAGTACCATTCCACCAAGCATACAAACTGATATTCTGTGTGTTTGAAGGAATTGTTTTCAGCCTTATACTTTTAATAAGTAATTAGCAATTGACCAGCAAAATAAGCTAATGCTTAGATTGTCTGAGGGGTGTAATTCCAAGCTTTCATCTCTTCTGATTCCTTTGTTTCTACTGATACTGTTTCTCAACAAGACTGTTGTATTACAGTGTAGTAGAGACTGGGTGAAGGAAGAGTCAGCTCATTTTTATACTCCTGCTAACACCATATAATGCTGTAGGCCCCTTCCCTACCAAAACCTGGCCATGCAATCCCAATACACATGTTTTTGTAAGTTGCAGGTGGTTACACAGATAGTTTAGAGCCTTGGAAAAAAGTGCAGTCTTGGCACTTACTGAAGCACAGAATCATTCAGTATTGGATGGGAATTCCCAGAACTAGGCCAGGGTAAAACAAACATAGCAAATATTGCATCAGTCAGCTGGTTTGTTAGGGTGTTTTCTAGATCCTTTGGTTTTCTCTTATTTGAATGCTTTAGGTTAATCACAGATGCTGAGAAAGCCAGGAGCAGTGTTGCTGACCATGGAACATTTGTAGCACTGTCATGATCTGTCCAGCAAAACTGCTGCATTACATCCAGTTCTGAAACCTCAATGCACTTGTGTTTGCTCTAAATGCTTATTTGGAGCCTAAAGACAAGAGTGTAGAGACACCAGTGAGTGAATGACAGGCTAAATTGTTACACCTCTTACCAAGCACTTGCAGAAATTAAGTAGTTGTCTAAAAAAGTCTCAGTAGAAGTTCACAAATTGTTCCCTGGGGTTCTTCAGAACTAATTAACTGGTGCACTGACTTGGTATCACTCATTCACTGATGCTGCTGAATGCAGATCAAATATGTGGAGCTCTTCAGTCTCATCTTTGGTTGCCTGTTCAGGAAAAATATCAATAAGTTGATGGTGCAGTAAATAGCCCTGTAGCTTTTTGTCACTGGGATATAAAGTATAATAGACATGATTGATTCACCTCCTAGTAATGTCAGATTTTAATTCAATGGTGTAGAAAACTGCAGCAACAGCTAAGGAATGCTAACTGTAACTCTGCAAGCTGAGCTGGCTGGTATTAGGCCCTGTTGGTGGAATTGAGCAGAGAATCCAATTTGCAAGAAGGGGTGATCCAACTTCCTGAGCATCACTCTCTGTCTGAAGCACTTGCACCACTCTGCAGTGTAGCAGTGAGCTCTGGATTTAATTGTGGAGCTTTAATTGTTCTGAGGAATGTGACTACTCACTAAACCACATCTTTGTAATTTGATGTTTAAACCACATTATCATTCTGCTCAGCTCCTGCCTGCAAGGAGGTTTAGACATTGTTAACAATACCTTCTCACTGTTGGTTTTTATCTTGGTTCATATAAATAGTTGTGATGAAAAGAAAGTATTTCTATAAGAATTTCTTTTATGACATGTTTTGTCATCATTTATGCTTGCATGGAGGTGGATGCTACAACTGTTTCTTATCTTTTGAAGCCTATTAATTCTGTATATCTTTGAACAGTTACTGTTAAGGCTTTGATGTATTTTCAAATGGTAAACTCTGTTTTGTTTACATCAGAAATATCCTTTTCAATTGAGTCCATTTGTAAGCATGAGTCCTATTAGACTTTCCTCTAATTATTTAAGTCTTGTAAAACTGCTCAAATATGTACTCTTCAGAATAACTTGGTCTGTTTTATTTTTATGCATTTAAAATTTCAAGTGCTACTTAATTAGCTCAAGCTGAACTGAAAATAGCTCATTGATCAAATAATTATGCCTGTGCATATATACAAAAACACTTATAAGGCAGAAAGTACATATTGGATTTGCCACTTTTTATTGAATATTAAAAGGCAGAAAACTATCTGTCAAAAGACTTGTTAAAATTCTGGCAAGAACATTTTTCTTTCTTTGCCTCCAGGTTATTTTTGAATATCATATAACAACTTCTGAAATACTGTTCAAGCCACAAAAAGGCATTTCTGGATCTTTTTGTTTGGTTATTTTAAATCCAGGTATTAGAAGAGTATTTCTTTTTCTTAGTCATTAGAGATTTAGTTTTACCTCCTGAGTTTTATTTTAATTAGTCAAGTATGCATAACAATTGTTAATATTTTGAAATTAGGTGGAGTAAAAAGACTGTCATTACTCTTTTCAAGTTGAAAGCAGTTTTCTTGCAGAAAATCTAGTCAAAATAAAGGTACATTCTGTGTGATTGGCATAATGCATGAAATTTGGTTTGTATGCAGTCTTTCAGGAGTACAAGGCAGCATTGATTGATTTTGAACTTTACAAATGTTATGACATAAACATCCCAGGAACATCAAAATCTGATTCCCTATGCAGCGGTGTAGGTTTTCATGTGGCTGGGATTAGTTTAGTTTGTGACTACAAAAAATCCCTAAGCCACTTTTTTAGGGAGAGCAGATATAGAAGTGAGGTGAACAACCAGGAATAGCACTCACAAAGAAACATTCAGTTTTAACAAAGGCTTTTTTTAGGTAAATGAATTAAAGTTTACTTTCAGGCTTTTGTTAGGAGAAATGCTTTCATCTCTCCAGGCCTCTCCATTATTTCACAATTCAGCAGGAAGTCACAGAGGGGATAGTTGTTCCTGTGTACCTTATTCTCTAAAGGCAGGACCTGATGATTACAGTTATATCCCCAGCATAACATTCTATATCTTCCCTTTATCCTGCCTAGTCCAGTCCCATCCAGCAGCTCAGGATTCTCTGGATGAGTTCATGACTGAAATGAAATCAGGATGCACACTGGACAGCGTGGCACGCAAGAAGCTTCACCTGCGGTCCTTTGAGCTGAAGAAAGAGCAGCAGAGACTGAAAGGGTTGATAAAGCTTGTCAAGCCTACAGAGCTGCCTGAGCTGAAGCCCCAGTAAGTCTTGGTGAAAACATAAACAATTACTTTTCCCTTTATTCTTATCCATGGGCAGTTGCGTAAGCCCAGTAAATAGGCAGCTTTCCAATTACAAAAGCAGGGCAGCCTTCCAAACTACCTGGCTCAGCTCTTGAGGAGCTGCTGTGCCTCTGGGCTAGTGCAGCATCTGTGGCTGAGGAAAATGCACAGCACTGGAGTGGGACCAGCCCAAGCTGGCAGGGTGACAGGGGTAAGGGACTGGAAGCAGACTGTTAGCTTCTTTAACTTTTTTCCCATGTGCATCCAAAAGGAACTGATGAATTTTACAGATACTTTGTACAACATGAAACCCACTTTCACTCTGTGAAATGTATTTGGAAGTCAAATGTAGTGGCTGTTCAGCTACTGCCTAGCAGCACCACTGCTGTTGGAGAGGGTGTGTGCTGGGTTCATTCACTAGTGGCAGCTTGATTAGAGGTTAATTACCTAATTCATTTAAATTAAGGTTTGGCCTCCAAGTAAGTTTTTATATATAAATATGTGTGTATGTATGCAGTTGAATTTAAGGGAGTCTATGTGATACAGAAGGTTTTTCCCTTGTTCATTTAATTTTGCTTCCTTTATGGCATGTGTCTGAATCCTACAACTTATATGTAGGATGGAGGAGTCATCTCCTGCAGCATCCTCCTTGGATGCTGCAAGTGAGAGAGAAATAAAAGGATTTTTAAATATTCACTTCTCATAAGCAGACCTTTTTTTTTGCATTTGTATATATAAGATTTGTTTGATACTTTGTATACTGTTTCCCTTTGTGTCTAATTTTTATTAGGAGTGGGAGTTACAGTCTGAATGCAGAGAACAAGCCTAAAAAGATGAACCTGCCTCTCTTTGGTGCAATGAAAGGGGGGAGCAAATTCAAACTGAAAACTGGAAGCCTGGGGGTAAGTTGGACTGGTAGGTGTTGCAGGTCAGTGGCTGTTTGTGGGCCACCTTCTCAGGCTGTGGGGGCTGTAGGTGGCAGCTGTGTCTCCTAACATGCATGGAAACAGCATGGAGCTGCAGCCTGTGGCAGTGGAAGCTGCATGCACAATGAGCAGGGGCTGTTGGATGTTGTTTGCTGCCAGACATGCTATTCCATATCCTTGTACAGCAGTTTCCTGGGGCACAGCTGTGGTCAAAAGGCAGTGGATCAAGAGAGGGGACTTGGGGACATGAGGCTGAAGCAGTGCCCTGCCTCAGCAGCCAGTCCTTTCCTTGTTTTTCTGCATCTTCATAGCCAAGATCATATCCATGATTGATGCAGTTTCCAGTGTCTCTCTTATGAAAAGATTGCACTCCTTGTTTACGGACTGGACATGATTTTTCATCTTCCACCTCTACTAATAACTTTTCCTTCAACCCAAACTATTTGTCATCCTGAGAGTATTTCCTTACCAGCTGTCTCTGACAGTGCTGTGTGTGCTTGCTCCTGTAGTGAGTGTCTGTGACATCTGCCTCTGTCTTGGCACTGATGCCCAAGTCTGTGTCTTACAGAAGTTGCCTGTTAAGCGTCCAGACATCCCTGAAAGCTTGTTAAAAACAAAAGATGATGGACCGGAGGAGGAGGAGGAGGAGGAGGAGGAAGAAGAAATGGAAGAGCAGCAAGAAACAGATGCAGTAAACAGCAGAGTGTCAAACCTGGAAATGAAGATGACAGTAGAGAAAGAAACAGGGAAAGAAACTCATGCTCCTGATGGCTCCCCTTGCAACAACAAAAATCTAGAATCCCTTCAGGATGGTAAATCATTCTTTCTGTTTTTTCTAGTAATGAAGATGAGTCTGCTACTGCTGAACTTTAAGAGCTATGTGAATCAAATGTTTGAGCCTATTTATTTTCCATAGGCTTATTTGCCATGAGTCCAGAGTCCATGTGGCAGCAGCTGAGTTTCACATGGTTCTAGGTGAATCTATGCTTGACAGTCAGTTTTTCATGCTTTTTGGTGAAATAGAACAAATCTCCTGGATGTAAGGAAGTCCTGCTTTGATAAGCCCTGTTTCCATTAAATTGATTGTCCAAATCAAAACAACTGCAATGTTTTGTTGGCAGTAAAAGTGGCATAATAAGAAAACAAATGTCTACAAAACTTCAGATCCATTTGTAGGAAGGAAAAACAATTTCAAAAGTGGTAATGGAAAAGTACCTTTGAGGTATCTCCAATCTCTCCTTTCCTGTATCAGCCTGATGCATTTGAAAACTCAGTAATGATGTTTCTCAGTGAACAGTATGTTTGATAACAGAAAGCTAGTTCTGGCTTTTTGGCTTAATGCTGGACATGTTGCTGCAGAAAAGTGTTTTAACAGATCACAGAATTTTCTTTATTGTATTGCAATGGACTTGGTGGATGAAATAATTGGGAAGATTTTTGAAAGAGTTCTTCCTGAGACAAATGTAGCAAAGAGTTCTCTTTTGTGCTTGGTCTCAGGGATGCACTCTGCTCATCAGAGTTACTGCAGGGCCACTAAGCTCTTCCTTTCTTGTGTTACAGGGGTTGATTCTCTGCCTGAGCCAAAGGTACTGAGGAATGAATCTCAGATGGGACCCTCACAAGAGAAATCCCAAGGTGAACAGTACACAGACTATTTTGTAATAGCTTGTGGGTTTAAAAACTGACTAAAGGACTTAGTATCTTATGTGGGTCAAAGGAAACTGAGCCTAATCTAGAGCCTAAAGAATCTAGAATTGAAATGAGAGTTTGTGTTTTGCTTGGGAAGTGGTAAGGGTGTGGTAAAGACTGGGCGCTTCCACTATGTTACAGCTGTCCTTGCTTTTCATAGTCGTTAATTGCTTAGTGTTTTTTTGCTCCAAAAAATCAGCATGAGAATAATAATTCATTTAGGAGACTATGATGATGCTTTTTCCTCTGTTATTCTTTTGCACTAGCTCTTAACACTACAGAAAGACAAAACTTTATTTTATAAAGTGACAAATGCTACATAACATAAAGTAATAATCTTCTGATGACCTAGATGATGCCTCTGCCTGTATGCACAAAAAAATCAGATCTTGAAAATGAAGAATGTTGGGTGTACATGGAGGAGATTTTTATGACCTTTCTATTTATTTTGTAACTCAGACTCTTTAGCATCTGTCCTCATCATCTTACCCATAGAGAGCCATCAGAGTATCAGTATTTCAAATACTAAGTGGCAGAAAACCAAAGAATTCTTTTCACCCATCCTAAGTTAAATCTAGGAAAAACAATAAGATGTTCAGCAGTATTATTCTCAAGTAGTTGTGGTGCAGTGAGATATCTTGGATTTCCTTATGGATGTATAAATTTTTATGTGAACTTCTCATAAGTTTATATCATAGAATTGGTCATTTGTGCTGTGTCATAAAACAATTCTGCTTTCTTTCCAGCACCCAAGGTAGTAAATAAGGAACCTGAAGAGACATCTGAGAAAGTTAAGAAAATCAATAGCTCAAGCAAGGTCAGTTACAATACCATGACCCCTGCAGCTTAAGAGGAAGTCATTCCTAAGTTCTTTTTTAGTGAAATAGTAACAAGTTGATGGAGTCTAACTTGGTGATAGTAGTGCTTTGTATTAAAATGTAAAGTATGGAAGTTTTGCACATTTTGGGACTCAGTCAGTTGTTGCCTTCCTGAAGCTGGGAAGGATCTTCTCTGACAGCCTAATGATTATTGTGAGGCTCTTCCCTTCAGAGAGCATCCCACACCCTTCTGCTGACTTGGTGACTGTACTTGGTGGACCATGAGTTCTGACCACTGGGACAGTTTCTTTTTGGGGACCATCTAATTTTAGCCCTGCAGCACTTACTGAACCTCAGATCCCTGCATCCTGTGTGTGCTGACTGCTGCTTTGTTAGTCCTGGCCAAGGACCCAGGATTGGGTAGGCACAGTCCTCAGAACTGTCTTTTGTTGCTGGCCTTGCTAAAGATGCTGAAGAAATCAAGAGTTTATTTATACTGGTGAAGCCCAAGTTTTACCACTGTTATGAATATGGGAGGACAAGGCAGTTTTTCATGCTGAGGCAGTGAAGTCAGCACCTCTCATCAGCAGAGAGTTTGCTGTGACACTGAGCATTCTCCAAATGCCAGATGGCTTAGGTGTATATTCTTTCTCCCATCACAAATCACTTTTTCCACATGCTGTCTCTGCCTTGGGGCTCAGATCTTGCATGGAAAGCATCAACCAGAAGTCAGTTGGGGTTTTTTTGGGTGTTTTTTTTGGTTTTGTTTTTTTTGGGGGGTTTTCGGGTTTTTTTTTTTAATATTTAATTTTCAAGTGATTGTTCACAAGCCATATTTAAAAGCTGTACAGCTCTGCAGTCTAATGTTTTGGAAAACATTAGTCTTCTGAAAAAGCTGTTTTAGATGTTATTTTGGGGAAGGAAAGTTATTGAGGGTATGAAAATTTGTTTCAACTCATAACTTTAGACTGTAATGATGGTACAGAGTAATGCAAATCCGTGCTGAGTAATTTGGCATTACTTTGAGCTCTTAAGTCTTGCACTCTACAGTTGTATGATTTTTTTTACCTGCAATTGTTGGAAACAGCAATTGTTGAGAAAATGATGGTGATGTGGCAAAAACTAAAAATCTAGTGACAAAAAGATACTGCTGTGTCAACAACTGCATTGCAAGTGACCTTTTGTGGTTTGCTTTAACATTTCAAGATGCCAGTGAGACCTGAAAACAATGAGCATTCTTTTCTTTTTGAAAACTAAGTTACCTTTATATAACACCTGAGCTTTTATAAGCTCCAGTTTGAAAATCACCTGAAACCCAAAGTTTTCAGTGGTGTTGTGCATTGAAATCAGTAAAGCACCTATTGAATATCCTACTCTCAAGCTTTTCCCTGCATAAAGACATCCTATGTCAAATGACATCACCAAACATTAGGATTAAACTGTCCAGAAGTGGACAGGTTCTGTTTTGAGGGGGAAATTGGACTGGATGACCTCCAGAGGTCTCCTCTGAACAGCATTTTTATTTGTCTGTGACTCTAATGGAAATGAGCTGGATCTATTTGAGGGTTTGATTTTCTTCTCTATTACTGTTTTCATCCCTGTGGATGGTTATTTCCATCTTGTGGAAATAACCCTCACCTCTGATTATTTGTCTCTGAACTAGTGAGGGATTTAGTGGTTGTGACACACTAGTGGAGGGATACAGCACCTTAAAAAATCTTTCCTCTCTTTGCAGGTCCAACAACCTTTTTTTTCCTCAGAGTACCCAGATGATGACCCAGACTACTGTGTATGGATTCCTCCTGCAGGTATCAACCATTTCCTTACTGGTTTTAGCCTCATAACTCAGGAATCTTTCTAATAAATCATCAGGAAGTCCTTTTGAGTCCTTGGAAAAAAGCTAATCCAGGAATACATTACCCAGAACCTGATGTTTTGTGGCATGCTATGCCCCATGTTTGTTGTGTGGCCATGCAAGTCTTGCAGTGGGGTACAGACCATATCTGTAGTAGCCTCATGGCAATGGAGAGAGACACCTGAAGGTTGTTTTTCAGTTTTGTAACACCTGAGAGAGCTAACTGCATTCACACATGGTAGTATGATAACCTAGTTGAAAGACTAGTTCAACCCTCCCCTAGGGATAAATGCTCCAGCAATGTCAGATTCTCAGTTTTCACAGAAGTCTGTAAAATCCAAAAATGCTTCTTTGCATTTTTTTTTAAAAATCATTGGAATACAAGCACTGGGTCAGGTCTTTTGGAGAAAAGTATTGATAATGCTTTGGTGAAGGCACTGAATAATTGATGCACTCATCCAACATATGTTAAATTTGAATTTTTTTTTTATCTTTAGTTCCAGGGTGTTTTTAGCTAGGTGAAGTTATTTTTAAACAGGGTAACGAATGTTCAGTTCCTCTAAAATAGAAAACTCATTTTTGTGCATTGAGGTTTTCAGAGTAAGTTCAAAGCTTGGCCTTCACTTGATAGATTTATTACTATAATTTTTGTTAGGCTGTTGCAAGGTTATAGAAATAAGAATAAATTTCACTGAAGAAAACTGTAATCTGGTGAATCATCCTTCAGTGAAATGTCTGCACATCTCTGACAAATGAATCCACAGGAGCAGAATCCTGTAGCAGTAACTCTAAAGTCTGATCTGGGATAGTTAAGCAAGCTGTGTCCATAAGAGGGAGCTCTGTTTTTTGGCTCTGCCTGACAATAAATAGTCAAACTTTCCTTCTAAGCTGGCATTTTGAGGACTCCAGGAAAAAACCCAAACAAAACAGCCACACAAACAGGAATACCTGATGTAATATTAACACTGTTAGTAAAATAGAAATGAATTGTAAGTGTAAATCAAAAGACACATTGCAATATGCAGTCTGATTTTTTTATCCTCTGTGCTTGTATGGCTGGTGCTACCTAGAGACTTTCATACAGGGATATACATTTCTCTTAGGCGAGGGATAAAAGGAATAATGCAACTCTTCCTCTTCCTTTTTGTCCATTAGGTCAAAGTGGTGATGGCAAGACTCATCTCAATGAAAAATATGGCTACTAAGCTTCCAGTGCCCCAGAGTTCCTCTGAGGCTTGAAGGACTGCTCTGTTTTGGACTCTTTCACTACACATTAAGTGACAGATAAGAGACTTGGATTTCCAGATGCTGTTGAAATTCAAGGGCATCAGCAGCTGCTCTGGCTCTTAGCTCTCCCTGTGTGTCCTTTGTTTGTCTTCCAGATACTTTTTTAAAGTAAAAGCCCACACATTTTTCTGCCTCTTGTTTCACTTTCAACCTTGTTTGTGTTTTTTTAAGTTGTCTTGAAACATTAAGCTCATTTTTCCTTTTGTAAATAGAAGTAGACAAAAATATTAAAGGAATACACCTCTGTATACTTACAGGCTTGATAAAATTTATTCATATTGGGTTTATGCAATTAAAATAAAAAATGCTACTGTTTTTTTCTGTGTCTGCTGTTTGAAAATACTGTCATGGTAATCACAACCTAAAACTTGAGGGTTCTTTTGTTTTCTTTTTTTTATGGAAAAAAGAACAACTTTTGCATTTTGAAAAGAAAATTGTTTTCATGTCTCCCTCGTGCAGTTGCTGGAATACCTGGTATGGAGTGGACAGGAAATAGTGAGTGAAAGGTGTTGTAAAGGTGCAGAAATGCCAAAGAACTGAAGAAGCTGGCACTGCTTGGCACAGGGGGTAACAGAAGAAACAAATGGAAGGATATCCTGGAAAAGCCTATAATGGAGCCTGTTCTTCTTGTGTCCCAACATGAGCAAAGTGCCATCTTAATGCAGTTCAAAACATGCCTGGTAAATAGTCTTTGTCTGGAGAAATCCCCTGGGTGACTCAGGATTGTCCCAGAGCCTGGGCTGTGGTAAAGGCAAGGTCATGCAGGAAGTGTGAGGGTTTAAATAGCTGGAGGCACAACCATACAGGGGCAGGGAAAAGTGTAGAAAAGACAGTCTTGCAAATCAGAGACACATCCTTTGGGGTGCTTCCACAGCCAGTGGCTGCATCCTCATGGACAAATCACAGGAGGGCACCTCAGAAGCTGGGGTGAAGGGATAACCATAGAAGTCCTTACCTAAAAGGCTCAAGCTACACAACAGCATCTTTCTGCCTGTAATCTTCAGCATATGCAGCAGGGTTTTGTCTGCATCTGCACACCAGGCTGGGCAGCCTAAAGCTTCCTGCTTCTGGCAGAGCCATATCTTTATGTAATCCAAGGAAAGGCTGTTGCCTCTCTATTCAAAATGCCAGACCTCATAGGTTTCACAGCTGTAGCCCTTCCCCAGAGTGTTTTCTAGTTCCAAGGTGTACCAGGCAACTGCAAGGGAGTTCCATTCATCAGCAGCAGGTCTGCAGGTTTCAGACAGGGATAATAATGATTTGCCATTTATGCTCATGACAAGCACGAAGGCACAGAGCCCATGTAAGTACACCTTGATTGTTACCATCCTGAAGTAGGTGATCAGTGTATCTTTTCATCAGGGGCTGCTTTGTACTACAGACAAAGGGCATTGACCTGCTGCCAGAAAACATCTCTGAGGATAAGGGCCTGGACAGTTTGGTCCTGGCTAAGACCATGAGCTCCCCATCTGTTTCTTTTCTTAGCAGCTCACTTGTGCTCCCATCTGAATCTGAGGGTAAGCCCTGTTTTCGTTAGGCCGTCCATCTTTTTCTTCATTGTGTATCATGAGCACTCAAAGGTCACCCCCACTGGATGGTTCCAGCCATTTTCATGGTGGCATTTGATAAAACCATGGAAAAAGCACCCATTATGTTTGAAAGTAGTTGTCCTCCCATCAGTGATCACTTTGCCACCCCAGAAGCAGTTTCTCATCTGACACTCAACAGCTGTAATGCATGACAGGTTTGAATGTTCTCCTTTTGGCCCAGGTGTGTTTGTCATTCATCAAATACCTTTTTCCTCCAGTAAGAGCTATAAACCAGTACATGGACCTGGGAGTAGAGGTCACCATATTACACAGAAAGGGATCTACACAGCAATAAACTTCATCTTTTCATCAATTCTTTCTCATCTATTGTGTGATAGACCATCACCATAATCTTATCTCTGTATGATCTGCAGGCCTCTCTCCAAATTTTTACATCTTGCTGGCAATAGTAACTCAGCTCTTCCTGCAAGTCAAAGCTCCCCTGATGTTCTGTGTACATGTTAAGAATTGCTTTTTTTCCTTAAGCACCACACTGTGCAGCCTATAATAATCCTCTTGAGGAAGTGGGCCTATGTAACTCTGATTTTTTGTTGAAAAAATGGAAGAAATAACTTTTGGAGCCCTTGATACCCACAACACAGGGAATACTGCTTAGTTTCATGACTAAAAAATGTAAAAGAGTCTATGAAAATGAGAATTCTGCTTGCACGTCAGTTTAACACCCTGAGTAATTAATTGCAGACATGTTTTTTCTTTCAGAAGGTGTCTGACAATGGAGCAGCCATCATAGCCTCTGGCATTAGAGAAGCTAGCCCTGAAACTTGTGTCATTAAGCAGCTGACTCAAGTCCATGTGTCCTCTAAAGCTCCCATTCTCCTTCAATTTTCCATGGCACTCCTTCATCCCATGGGGCATCTGGCACTCCCTCCATGGCAAAAATACAATTTGGGCCATGCAGGGTTTCCTGCACGTTCCATTTCCAGAGGAGAGCCCTGTCCTGCTCGTGGGGTTTGATCCCAGACATGGAGCACTGCTGATGGCTGGTGTTACAGGCCTGTTCCTGGCACAGGCTGCACTTCCAGCCTCTACCTTTGAGCTGCTTTTCCACATAAAATCAGAGCCAAACAGTTTGGGTTTCCCAGGCCCATGCAGCAGTCTGTACCTGGAGCATCTCCTTCTCGTGGCAGTGTTGAGTGCATGGTCACGCAGCAAGCAGAGCTGGCAATAATATTTACAGCTATGGTTATAGGGTGCATGGCAAATCTCACAGACATTTCTCACCCCAAATACTTTTCCTGACCTCCCTGACCCCACAATGATGTTCACTGCATCAGAGGAGGAAAGGGCTCCTGGGATATCTAGAATGGTTCCTTGGATTAAGAACCCCCCAGCATCTCTTTCCATTCAGTAAGAGGATGATGAGCACATTAACATGCAGCAAAGAGAACAAAGACGTCCCACTGAGCATGACCTTCCTATGCACAGAACACTCTGTTTTTTCATGGAGCTCTCTTGCTCTGCTCAGCAGTTCTGCACCTCACTGCTCCAAGCACTCTGAGACCTCTGGCAAAACAGAAAGAACCATCACTGGTGGGTCTTGACCAGGCAGCACTGATGTTTGTCTAACGTTAGAACAGAGATAGGCTGTGGGGTCCTGTGTGCCCCACTCCCAACAGCTCTTACTGTCAGAAGAGTGGGCGGTCACACCTCAGTTCTCTTTGACTTTGCACAAGCATAATGACTCATAAAGTCTGAAACTTTTTTCAGAATTCCCATTGCTTAAGATAACAGTGGAAGACTGCAGTGGAAGCTGTGGGAAGGACATGAGCAACACCACCAGGACCAGACATTTGGAATAAGTCATCAGGAACTTAGTCTGTCCTGTCTCAAACCAGTGCTTTGCGAGCTTCATGCATCAGTACCTCATTCAAATCACCAAACCTCTCCTTTTCCACATGCCACCTCACCCTGGACCTCTGGAGTGACCATTCCCACTGCTTGTTTGCTCTGTGGAAGCCACAGATCAGGCCAATGTCTCCTTTTCCATCCTCTTTACATTTGAAGTGGGGGTAGAGACAGACTTTCAAATACTCACGCTGGGGATTTATGAGGGCAGCTGCTTCCACCATAGGCAGTCTGACAGGACAGTCCTGGCTGTGCTTGCTGCATTGACCAATGGATAAGGAAACTTCCATCAAAGGCTTCACCTCAGGCATGGCTGTAAGGTTCCCCTTACCAAGGGCAAGTAGAGCTCATCCCACCAGCCACCAGTCTCTGTGTGACACCTCATCAGCACATCAGCTTGCAAGGTCATCTCTTCCAGATGATTTGGTGACTTTGGCCCAGCACCGCTGCATTTTCTCTCCATTTCTTCCAGAAGCGCAGATTAGAGCAAACAACCTGCAGATGGAGCCCACGATGCACAGACCTCACCACACCTGAGGTGTCCTGTGAGCCAAGGAGGAATCTCAGCTGTACCTGGGTTATGGTCCCTGAAGGACGCTTCCTCTTACTTATCTTAGGAAAACTGAGGCTACATGAAGCACTCCACTCTTTGGAATGGAAAGGAGTGTTCAAAAGGTTCTTCAAAGCACTCAAAGGAGCAGAGCACCTATTTGGTTACCTACTTGTTGAACTGTGTTTACAGCATTCAAAAGCTACAGGACACAGGCAGATGTCATTAACAAGGAGTCCATCCTGTAGCAGCTCGCAGGCCTTGCTCAGCATTCCCCAGGTGATTGTTTAAAGCTGCTGTCTCCTGCTCAGAGGGCATGATTAGCTCATGTTTTCTTTGGAACATGTGTTTACCTCATTATCATACTTACTTTCCACTGCTACAAAACTTCCAGTTCTGTACTCACCTAATATATACTCTCAGATTTATGAGGCATCAATGCCCTAAGGCCCTTGAGCACCTAATGTTTGGGCAGCTGGCTGCAGTTTCATGCATAAAGAATATATGTTTTTGATACCTGTGTAGCATCACAGTCTGCTGTTCTGAGGTACAAAGTACACTCAGCATAACTGTAGACTTGATGAGGGGGGACATCTTTAGGTTTATTTTTTTTACATTCTGAAAATGAAATGCTGTCTTAAGAGCTCTCAGTTTCATTTTCAGTGAAGTGAATGTGAGGTAAGATGTTAAAAATGTTCCTTATGTCAAAAAAAGTTCTATATATCAGGCTAATTTGCTTAATTCTGCTTTTAAATTGTGGAAGTGTTTTGTTGATTGTTGTGCAGCTGTGTGGATGTATATGCAGGTGTATATGTGCTCTCTCAACCATGAATATATTACTTTGTTCCTCTGCTTTGACCTGTTAAACCACTTGAAACTCAGGTTTATTCTTATGCTGGGTGCAGGCTGCTGAAACTGCAGTCTTGGGGCATTTTGAGCAGCTCACTTGTTTATGCTGGGTACCTGTTTCTAATCCAGTTTCCAGTAACACCCAGAAATGAGATATGTGGGCTAAGAATAGCACATGATATGAATTCCCCTGCAGGTGACTGCCCAGGGGAAGTCTAATGGCCATTGGGCTCATGGAACAGCAGATCAAAACCCATCTGTGCTGGCCCCAGCAATGGGGGTGCTTGGATGCACACCAGAAGGCTCAGCAGCTCCCCCAGAGCCAAGGCAAAGAGCTTCTCTTGCTTTATGGATCATGTTCACACCCCTGTACACAAAGACATTCTTGCTGAAGCCTTGACCGTGTGGCCAGCAGGCAGCGTGTGCAGTGCCTCAGGGTAAATGCAGCACGCGGACTCTGACAAAAACTGATCCTTGTGTGAATCAAAAATCTTCATATATATGGAAAGTCTTAAGAGCTGGCATGTGTAATAGAAGCAGAGCAGAGTTTGCTCCAAAAAGGCAGTTCCTAAAGGAAAAGATTTATCCAGTTGCTTCTCTGAGTTTCTTCTGTTTGGCAAGTGATCATTTTCTTTTCACGCAGAAGCCGGCGGCTAACAGACACCTCTTGAAGCCACCCCTTGACAATGGCTTTCCATTTAATTTGATCTTGTATCTTTTCTCACACCAGACTGTTTGGCTGCTGCTGCTGTTTCTCTGTTCCACTATTGCTTTTCCTGTATACCGAAGTCAGTTCAAGCTGCATTGTTTCCCATGGGACTGGACATCATCGTGCTGAATCTCTTCCTTTATTCATCTTCATTCTCAAGCCCAACTCTACTTACCCATATGGCAAAACACCCCCATCATACTTTTGTCCTGCTTCTGAGCTGCAGGAGGGGTTCTGCTGGGAGTTGAACTTAACAAGAAACCAGCCTGAACTACGATTTTTTCCCATTCATGAAGCACAAACTGAATCTGAATTTGTATTTCAAAGATTTGAGAGAAGGCTCCCAATCCCAGTGGAACCTGAATCCATTTTTGGGATTTGTTTTCTGTTGGGAAAGTAGACTGGGGGGGACACACACCTATCTCCTAGCTGCTCCTTTTCTTTGGATCTGTCACATCTTTCTTTTTTGGGGTGTCCATCCAGCACAGAACGAAGTGGGCACTCTCTGTGGCTCAAGCAGGTTTAGCTCCATGCTGTGCCCTCACCTCTGCAGGAAGGGCTGGCTCCCACCGTGGCAGCTGTCCTGGGCAGGAGGGGTGTTTGCCATTTGGGCAGAGCTGAGCAGCCTGCTGCCTTCTGAGCCAGCAGTATGAAGTGGCACAACACCAAACAGCCACTGCCAAACTTCTCCCTTCTCGTTCTCCCGCATCAGAAAGGAGTCAGGGAAGAGTTGAGATTGGCTCTTACGAATTTCTTTGGGCAGGAAATGGCAGAGTTGTCAGCTTGTGGTGGGGTGGGACCACACTTCTTTGCAAAAAGCCAAAGGATTATCTGAAATCTCATAATTCACTCATTCATTCCCCAGCCACAAATAATAACCCCACTCCCATTACACCTCTTCAGGCTGCTCCTTGACAGCAGGGCAGTAACATCCTAATTGCTCTTACATGTGAGGGTAACTATAATGGGTTCTGTGGTGGAAAGATGATTTATTTTCCTGTGTTGAAAGCACAGCTGTAAGTACACAGACCTTCTCTGTGCTTTCTCCTGAAACAGCTCCCTTGGCTTCTCAGGTGTCTCGCCACAAGACAGATGAAACCATTTTCTCCCTCCAAATTAGCAGATTTGCCTGAGAGCTGTCATCTGCTCTTGCAAAGCAGTCAGACAAGGAGACATGCTGTGAAGCACTGATGCTCTGCACGTTCTCCTCAACTACTCAAAACACACAGACAAGTATTAAACAGTTTAGTCTCTGGCCCAAGCAGAATCAGCTACTGAGATTTCTCCCTGACCTACTCCCAACTTCTGACTTCCCTGTGGTTTTTACCTCTTGCTGCCCAGCACATCCAGCAGTAAAGTGTGGCTAATTTTACAGAAATGCAGCTGCACTCGGTGAGTGTGATCTCTCTGAGAGACACTGGCAGGACAGGTAGGGCCTTTGTGAAGAGCTCTGTTAGCCAGGTGCAACCAAGTGTCTCCTCCCCCTGGAGATGGGGTTGAGTGGGAGTGGGAAGGAGAGAGAATGAAAAGAGCTCTCTTGTGCAGAAAAGGGCAGAATTTGAGCTATGTTTGAAATTACTATTAAAAAAGCTTGCTATATACTTTGATGGGCCACTGAGAGCAAATGGGCAGGAGATACAATTTTATTATTCAAAAAAGTTTTGCTGGTTAGCTGTTGTGGCACTGGAGTAACTAAAATCCTCTTGGGATAGGCCCTGGTTGTTCCCCAAAGACAAATGTGAAGATGTGCTGTTCTTAGAGTAATGGTGAGAGGTTACAGCTCTGACTGTATGATTGCTTTCATGTTACAAAGCGAGAAAAGCATGAATGAAAAAACCTCTACCATCCATTAGGAAGAAAATTGGCTGGGAGGTCCACAGGTACAGAGAGATTAATCTCCATTTACCTCCATCAGAAATAGATTCCGTGCCTGTGAACACCAGCCATGTATTTCTCTCTAATCCTCCTTTCAGGTCACACCAGCTCTGATGTATTTGGGGACAAACCAACTATGAAATCCCGAGCAGCTTTCCCAGCAAGAAGATTGTTTCACAATCAAGCAGCTTCATCATTTTTGCCTCTGTGCTGGGAGATAGTTTGGCCTCATTCTTCTCATGGCTCTAAGCCCACAACATATGCAGCTGTGCCCAAGCAAGTCCTGTTTCCAGCAGGATTTGATGATAGCTCATCTCCAGTGATGATCTGTGGTGGCTGCATACAGAAAGAGAGGCAGGATATCTACAAATAATACTGAGTATCTAAAACCAATATTGTTATCTTGTTTAAAAGTTATATAAAATCTCCAGCAAATTGGATTTCATTTTTGAATCCTGCTTCCTCTTTATCTAGAATTGCCAAAATGTGTCATGCATGACCGTAGGGTTAACCCAAACCACTTGAACTCTTTCAATAATGGCTCATCTTTGTTTCTAATAGCTGCAAAGACCTGCTTCATGTTTTGTTTATATTTTTAACAAGCATCCAGTGTCAATGGGACTTCATTAAACAGGGTGTTTTTTTTACTGTAGTTCTTGCTCCAATTTGTGTTTTGTAATAATCATGCTTAAAAAGGAAAGAAATCTATGTCCCAAGCCATGAGGGGGGCATGTGTCTAAATAATACAAAGGAACTGGAGCTGTGCAATAGCAGGAGAAGGAAGAAAATGCCAGATCCTCCCCACAGTCACTCAGAGTTTACTAGAAATAGGAACAGTTGCACTGGGCCAGAGCAAAGTCTACTTGCTTGTTATCTCTCAGATGCACAGAGGAAGGACAAAAGAAACCTTGTGTGTGTGTGTTTGTATGTGTGTGTGCCCAGATGTACTCATATGTATGGCAGACTGTCCTCAGAGGTGTGCGGCACACAGAGCCAGCAGTCACAAGGTGCAGGGAAAAAATTCCAATTAGCAATCAGGAGAATTTAAAAAAAATTCCAGTTAGCTATCAGGAGAATTTCTTCACATCTGTAAGGGCTCAGAACCCAGCTGGACAAGGGCCTGAACAATCAGGTTGGGCTATTTTTCCAGGGATTAAACATTATCATGTCCAGAGGGGTTTTCCAGCCTGAATTATTCTAATTCACATACATGTATATACATACACTTGCACATCCACATATAGAGTTTTAAAATATACGAAGATACATATATGCATGTCTGTGGCACATTCCCTCTTTTTATTCTCTATGGAAAAGTGTGACATAACCTGTTGCACTGTTGGCTAGTCTTTTCAGAGAAAAGAGAGAAGATCTTTGGGACAGGACCCCCCAAACACAAGTGTTCAGCAGTGCTGTTCATGCAAATTACTCCTGAGCTGAGTAGGGCTCCTGGCATGGGCCAATCTCATGAAAAGGTGTGAGAGACCCGTTTTAGAACTATGATTTGAAGTCAAACCAGAGAAATCATGCTACAGAAGAGATTCCCTGTCTAGGTGACCAGTGTAGCTACTGGATCTTTCTTTTCTGAGACTGAGCAAGTATTTGACCAATAGATGAGGATGGGTGCTGTGGAACTGGAAGGTCAGATACAGGGAAACCTGATGATGACCCTTCCTCTGTAAGGAATGATAGTGTGAAATGAACACTGTGCATGAGGGAGTGAAGGGGCTGTTGCCACTTAAGCTCTGGTTTTAGTTCTTCCTTTGCATCCTATTACCTTTTGCACAGAAACTTAGTTTATTTCTACATTCTGCTTGAGCCTAAAGCAATTTATAAGTTTTGTTCTTCCCCTTGTGAGTGGGTGGGAAGCTTTTATTTCAGAATCTTTGAAATAACCAGATTCAATTTCACCCTCATAAATTTGATCTCCTACACACATCCCCTTACTAAATAAGCAAATATTTTTCCTAAAACCAGTTTGGCTTATTCCTAGGTTGACCTTTTGTCAACAAAACATGAAGATATTATCGTGATTGGAAAAACTTCTCTCAGGCCCATAAACTGTCAAAGAAAAAGGGGAGAGAGGAGGAAGGAGAGGCTGGGGCTTAGAAACCTCATTTTGGAAATGTCAATTGGGCAACCAAATAGCATGAATCATAAAAACAGTGAAAGAGGCAAAGAGACAATGTGTGAACAGTTATTGCAGTGAAAGAGCTGGTAAATCATTGTATATTTAACAATCTGTCCACTCGGCTGGGAAATGATGTTTCACTGGGTCCCATGGCACAGCCAGGGGTTTTCCAAGCAGCAGGCTGGGCTCAGCTGGCACAGAGTGCTCAGGCCAGCCAGGGCAGGGCATGGCACTGGGGTGCCTTGCAGGGGTCCTCAGCTCGTGTACCATCATGAATGGCTCGTGCCAGCTTTGCCAGGGAGGCCACCCGGGATGTATGGGGTCCCTCCTCCAACCCAAGTGTGGCTGGTAGGGAATTTTCATGTGCCTGGTAGGGAATTTTCATGTGCCACAGGTGAGGGGGGAGCTTCTCCAAGGTGCCTGCCACCTTCCTTTGCCACCAAAATCAAAGCTAATGGATGTTTGCTCTTCAGCCTCCCAACAGGAATTATCCTGGTCAGGAGTGCAACTCCTGCTGCCTCCTCCAGAAGTCTTCCAGAAGATCTCCAGACCTCTTCTACCTCTGCTGATCCCCACAGGTCCAAGCACACAGGTTTGACCCATGCTGTGGCAGGATTCCCCAAAGCAGCCAAGGGCACAAGGTGGTCTCTGTTTTTCCTTTCCTTGCACATGCCCAGGCAAGGGTGAAGTGAGGAGAGTGGTTGGACACAACCTGTTCAAACAAGCTGTTCATGCACCTACATAAAGGCTTTTCCAGAAGCTGAGAAATGCTCTGCCCATGGCTTTGGCAGTTTTAATGTAATTAAGAGGAAAGACCTGGGGAAGCACAGAAGAAATGGTTCAATAAACTCCATAGTGGCACAATTCCTGCTTGGGAAAGCTTGCTAGTAGTCACACAGGACCTCAGAAGCAGCAGGAAGGGATGACATATCCCAGTGACCTCTCTTGGATGTGCTATCCCAGCTGACCCAAAGCCCTCCCATCACAGCAGCATGGATTGGCAGCTAGGTGCTGTTGGGGAACCAGGAAGGAGCCACCACCAAAAGAAATTCCCTTGAAAAGGGATTGAGAGGCAATTGCACCCTGACAGATTTTTCCTAATCAACCACTGACATCAACATTTTGGATCAACCAGCAGCTCTTTTCCCTGTGATCCTGACTGGCTACAGTGAACCAAATATGAAGGCTTAGGGGACAGTCCAGTCCAGTCCAGGCTATGATGTCCTGGAGCAGTCTGGCTGTCACTCTGCTCAGGGAATCATCCTGTCCTGAGCTTTGCCTCTGAGTTGTCCCCTCTCTTCTGGTGGCTCAAGCTTGCTGTGATACATGCACGTGTGAGGCATCACTGGCCATAGCACGGCCAGTGAAGGAGAAAAATTGTGAGGAAACTCACTGTGGAGTCAGGTTAGGTCTGTTGCACTGACAGAGGTTTCTTCCTTGGGGCAAAGCATCACAAGGAGGAGGCAGCTGCGCAGCCATGGGGTCAGGCAGGGTGGTGGATGTTGCAGCTGAAGTTGCTCTGACCTGCTCCCATCTTTTCCTCCTTGTCTTAGACAAGCTGCATCCCAAACCAGTCCGTGTGCATCACCACTACCAGTCACATCATCAGCTTCAAACTGACACAGGACAGTTGCTGGAAGAAGCAAATGGTGAGTGTACAATGCTGCCCTAGAGGGCCAAGATATCCCAAAAAGTGCTCTCAGGACTGGGTGCAGGGCAGACACTGCCCATCACTGGCTGTGGTCAGTGAAGTGACAGGGGTCTGTCTCTGCTTTGGTGCTCATGTTCCAGCTTGCCAGGCTGGGTGTCTCCCTGCCATCACAGAGGGGAGAGAGGAGGGGGACATGACAACACAGTTCTTAACAGATTTAGGGAAATGCTGAAGCTGTAAATCAAGATCTTCAATGCATTTCATCTCCTTCCCTTTCAGTACTCAGCGAGAAAATAAATGCATACCCAGGAAATCAGGAACAGATGCATGGGCGCATCTTGGGACACATAAATTAACATGGAACTGAGGGTAGGCAAGAGCAGCAATAAAGGCTAATTAGACCACACAGGCACCACCAGCATGGGACTGTGTCTCCAAATGTTGCCAACAGCCAAAAGGTCCACAGCAAAGTGAACTCTTCCATTTTCTTGTGGTTACAGTCCAAGGACAGGACATTGGCTATGAAAATCCGGTGCTTTGATGACTGGATGGGTAGTGATGTTCCCCAAGAATACAATTACTGAGAGAAATGAAGTATAAATAAAGCAAATGCCCTGCTTCCCTCCTTTTGGGGCAAATTCCCTCTTCCCACAGCAAGTAAGCTGTGAAACCAGAAAGAAATTAGGGCAGGTATTGGAGAGCCATTGTAACCTGTAGCTGCTCTTGGGTTTGAGTGTGCCCAGCATAATCATATTCATCCTGTATGCAGAAAGGTGGGGTTTTTTTTCCTACTGAAGCTATTGACGTTGAGACATTTTTCTCTTGTCCCCATTCCTCCATAAGCCCTTACTCAGCAGCGTCCCTGAGCATCAGCCTGCAATGTTGTGCAGAACACAATCCTGCAGTGCCCACAGAAAGGAGTACAGCCTTGATGAACTCCTCAAAGGACAGCAGCAGTCCTTAGGTCCCACGGAGCCTTGAATGGCAGAGCAGAGTTTGAGCACCTGGAATACCTCAGGACCATGTGCTCACCAGGCTCCCATCTCGCTCTCCAACTTTCTGCCTTGAAAATGCTAGACCAGCATCTTGTGTGTGCTTTACTCAAAGGTCAGCTAAGCCTTTCCTGAACAAACTGGAGGCATCCTGTGGCACAGTCACCACAGGGATTTGTACTTAGGCCCAGGTAAAAGTGAACCTCCGCTCTAAGTGCCTGTTTATTCCTTTACATTCCCCAGGTTTGATTGCACACACTGGACTGCAAATGCAGGAATGTTATGGTTTGTGTTGCACTTTGTTCATTTGCTGAGCACTGTTGGATGCCTGGGAGCTGCATGGACTGCAGGCTGGCAAGGACTGTGCTGTGTCAGAGCACAGAGAGATGGCTGCTGTGCCTTAAGGACACCTGAGGTGCTACCACCGTCAGGAAATGGAAAAAAACAGTGACACAAACACAGCAGCACCTGCCCAGCACTGCTGTTTGGAGGGCAGCTCTGCTCATCAAGCACTGTGGGACAGCTGACCCTCTCAGGTGATCACAGCCCAGCAGAGTTCCCAAAATGTCCCCACTGCTCTGCTGGGCCATGCTGGTTTCCTCCATACTCAGCCATTAAGGCAGCTTCTTTCCCACCATGCTCAAGGACTGAGATGGCATTGCTTTATCCAGAACCATGTGCAGTTTCCCCAAGGTGCTGTTTGACATGGACTCTTGCCCACGGCCTCACTTGCTCCAGAGGAGTGCAAGCTGCTCTCCAGCGAGACCAAAGCATTTGCTTAATATCTGAGTTAATTCCTGTGTTCCCCAGATAGGGCAGAGATCAGGCACTTGGAATAAACTCTCTGTGCAAGACCTCCCTCCCAAATTAGAAATGACAGAAGCGTGGTCTTTCTTTTACCCCTTCCCTCCAACCACAGTAGGTATTGCTCCTCCTTTGTCTGTCATTTACCTCCCTTGGACATTGTTTTTGCAAGTCCTAGAGGCATTCTCCTCTCCTCTCTCCTCCTGATGTACATTGCTCAGCCAATTTGCCCACACAGGCAGGAGCTGGGTTCCATCAGGCCTCTAGAGTTACCATGCTCTTCCGTGAGCTGCCTGGAGAATGTTCTGGAAGGGCATTGCAGGCCATCTTTCAGTGGTCAAGCACTTTGGTGGGGTTTTGGCATGAGAAGTCTGAAAGTAGCACCAAACCACAGAAGGTTTGGGTGGGCATGGACCTTTAAGGATGACCTGGTGCACCCCCCTGCAGTGAGCAGGGACATCTCCAGCTAGCTCAGGTTGCTCAGAGCCTGGCGTGGTGCTGAGCCTGATGCTGGCCATCTTCAGCACAGTGTGTAGCAAGGAGGGATGTGGTACTTTCCATTGTCAGAAGGGTATTTTCCTCCATGTCCTCCATAAAAAAAATATTTTTTATTTCCTCAAAGTCTCCAGATCAAAAGGACTATTTCCCCTCCTACCAAACAGACCATCCTATTGCATGTAGTCTCAAAACTCACCTCCCTGAGCAGCCTGCCCTGGTGAGTCTCCCTCTTTCAGCACAGGACAATGAGAACAGAAGAGACCTGGGCTGTATCTAGTCCCTTGCTGTCACAGGCAAAGGCCAAAACTTGTCCATAAAGTCCTCTGCAGAGACTCAGCTCTGCAGAGCTGTTCTGGGCAATGTTTGGTTAGCAAGAGTAATATTTATGTTAAGCATGAATGAGAATCAAACATCAAGCACAGGTTTCAGTTCTGGTTTGGCATTTCCTGAGCAAAACCCCAACAACATATGAAATCTTTAAACCTTCAGGTCTGCATTTCACACTCTCTCTCATGTGAGTGTGTGCCTCCAAGCAGGCTGGCTTGGTACTCTGCAGCGTGGCAATAACAAGCTGGCATTTAGCTGAAAGACCCTGCTCCCTTGTTTCACCCACTGAGTGGGTCCCAAGGTGCACAACAGGTTGTGGAAAGGTTTCCAGAAATCACTTGGGGTCCTGCTGAAAAGCAGCCACCTCTGAGCATATTGCAGCACTCACGGAATGGCTTCCAACAATGTGAGAGCTCCATTTGTGAGACTCCAAAGGAAATTGCATCCAGTTGTCATTGCAAAAGAGGGAATTTAAGGCATGCACAATGTAATTATTCCCACTGGGAACTGCCAAAAACAACAGGGTGGCACCCCATTGCTGGGGGAGGAGGGGGCAGAGGACAGGAGGGAGAAGCTGTAGCCTATCTCCTGCTGTGTGTGGCCAGGACTTTGATGTCCTGTCTCCTCCAAGCACAGGCCCATCCCCACAGCATCTCAGGCCCTCCCAGTGCCACAGGGGAGCACCAACAGGGCTGGAGGCACAGGGGAGCCCCACAAGGAGCCACAAGCTCTTTGGCTGCCTCGTGTGGGAGCAGGGACCTGTACTCTGGAGAAACAGATGCCTCGGGGTAAGGCCACCAGCAAACAGTTTGGAAGGTCAAAATTTCATTTACAACATGTTATCAGCAAATCATCTGGTTCCAAGTAGGTATTTATGTACTGAGTTCTCAATTTAGCAGGAAATTGGATATCTAAACATTTTTGAGGATCTGTATGTAAAATGAGAACAACAGCACCTCAAATTTTAAGGCAGGTATTTCTGAGGTGACAGAAGCTCCTCCTGGTGAGCTGGGCAGTGCAGGCAGACAGAGAGGGGCACTGCTGTCCTGCACTGGGCTCTCCCCAGCCAGGACTCACACTGGAGGCTCTGTGCCACCACCTCTGCTGCCCAGAGCCCTTCCTGGCACTGCCCACAAGCCACAAGGGCTCTGCCTCGGGGAGCTCGCTGCCTTTGCAGAGGTCCTGGTGCAGCAAGCCAAGGACAGCCATGGGTGGGTGGTCAGGCTGGAAAGGCCAGGGAAAGCACATCTGTGAGCTGTCCCAGGCTTCCCCACCACCCTCTGGGCTCTGCAAAACATCCTCAGTTGTCACCAGGGTTTGAAAAGACCCGGGAAGCAACACCTGGATCAAATCTAGGCTTCATTAACCTGTAAAATGCCCTTTCTTCTCTACCCAAGCTCTTCTCCTCCCAGTGTACAAAGCAAAACATAGCAAAGAGCTCGGGGGGAGGCTGGGCCTGGAAGAGGCTCAAAAGAACCTAATCTCCTCCTCCTGTGTATGTTTTTGCTTTGTAAAGACTTTGTATACGTTGTTGCTCCAGATGTCGGCAGCAGAAGGGAGCAGCCAAGCTGCAGACAGCCGCAGCCACAGGAGAGGGATGTGATGGACACACTGCACAGCCAGGGGACATCCTGGCAAAGGTGGCACTGCCCTCCTGTCCCCGGGCAGCACCCAGCTCCATGGCATTCACAAACCCATTCCCAGGGCTGATCCTGCTGGCAGGAAAGACAACCTGGCCACCGCCAGTTGAGAGCAGCAATGTCTCAGCTGCTCTCCCATGAGGAGAACAGCTCAAGGGAAGGCCTGGATGGGTCTGAGCAATGGCTGGAGCTGGATGTCATGGGCAGGACAGTGTTGTACCAGCTGCCAAAATGCAGGAAGAGTCCCACAAATAATCAGTTGTACATGAAATGGCCAAAGCCTGCATCAGCTCTAGATTTCAGTAGTTGTTTTGATCTGTGTGCTAAATATTCCCAGTGCCTTCCTGAAAGTACATTTGCAGAGGTTTAACAGCAATTAAATTCATATGTATCTCTTGCCTGGGAGCTCAGCTTCACTGAATATGGTTTCAATAATCGAGTGGTATTTTGTTTACATGCTGTAATTATGATATTAAAATCTATTCCTTAACCTCACTGCAGACAGAGATTTTTTTAGTGTGTGGCAGCCTTTGCAATGGACAGCATGATGCAGAGGAAAAAGGTGACAAGGTAGGTGTGAGGTGAGCACTCATAAGATGACCCAACACCACAAACACAGCTGAGTGGGGTTCCTGACATCCAGCAAGAGGGCCGCAGCTTCCAGCTCTTCAGCTGAAAGCTACTGGATGGCTAGCTGGAATCCCTGAGAGACAGGCACTAGCAGGGGACTTACGTGGGATGCTCTGTGTCCTAACAGGGTCACCAGATGGATTAAGTATTTCTGCTTATAGCTGTGGCTTTAAGATTCACACAGCTAGGGCTCACACTTAGCATGAAGATTATGCTCCCCTAAAGTGATAGGATGTAGGATCCCAAATCTTAGCCCTTTAAATTTACCCAGGCCTGCTAGGAAGGGCTCAGAGTTGCCCAGGGGAATTTACCATTTGGAGTAAAGTTTTATGGAGAACCAGAACCATAAATCAAGCACAAGGTACTTGATACCATCTCTGGCTCAAAAGCCTTCAGCACTTTCCCTCTCTGGATTTGTATCTCCTTCCTTGTGGCTGTCTTCTCAACCTGCAGTGTAAGCTTTTGTAGAGAGGTGCTCTGTTGGTACTGAATGCTTGATACCCAGAGATTTTGCCTTACAAGCCACAGCCAGTGCCCCAGTGAGGACATACCCAGCCCATTTAGCCCAGGAGATAATCAGGAAGAGGTGGTGAGGAAAAGTGTTTGAGATCTTGTATTTTCTCTCAGTTGTGAATGTGGACAACCCTGCCCCATTCCATGGCAAAGTCAGATCACGATTATGTGAACAAACCTCCTTCAGCCCACTGGAACTCAGAGAAAGAGCTCAATGCAGGCGAGTAAAGGTGAAAAGAAGTTGTGGTTTATGCTTTTCATCTCTCCACCTCACAGCACGTGCTTTTCCCTGCTGCTTCCCACCATCACCCCAGCTACACTGCAGAAAGCAGTGACTGGAGACTGGTTTGATGGGAAGGTCAGCATATAAGTACTAAGTGAGGGTGGAAGCTCTGGACAAGCCCCTGCCTGGGCCCAGGCAGTGTAGGTGCATTCTGTGCCTGCTCATAGCACCATCACAGCCAGTGCCTGGTCAGATCCTGCCAGGGCCATGCCAGCCTTGCCATGCCAATAAGCTGGACAGCAAGGCCCAGGCTCTCTCTCGTGTGTTACACGACCAGCTGAGCAGGATCCAAGTAATTGCTCTTCTCTTTAAAATCTGTGGCCACAAAAGAGAGTTAATTTGTTTGTCATGTGTTGAGTTGATGACTTTCCTCCAAGCAGAGGAGCTGTGGGAAGAGAAACAGTCAGGGGCTGAGATGAAACAGTACCTCCAGCACTGAAAATGAAGCAGATTTGCCTGCAGTGAGTTTTTCTTTCCAAAAGCCATGCCTGGATAATCTCAGTTTGTACCTAAGAGATAGCAGAGCTGTCAGGACATTCTGCATACGGCCACACAAGGAAACACAGACGTGACCCCTTGGCTCTCAGGAACAAATGTAAGGGGGAGGGGGGAAAAGAATTAGCAGGGGAAGAAAGCAACAAAACCCAAATTCATACAGCAAACAAATGTGATAGCTTCTATTTTTACTCAGTAATCTACATGCCTGGCCCCCTTCCTATTTCTTCCATTTTTAATCTACAACAAATATCTCTGAACTGTGCTGAGACAATAAATCTGGGGCCCTTTGAAGGCCTTGGGTGGCAGTGCAACAACAATACACTTTATAAACTAAACATTTTGGAGCTTCATTTTCCCTTTGATCTGCAGTGGTACCCCCACTGCATGCGTGTGCACACCCTGAGGCACTTGCACATCCTGCTGAATCCACCATGCCATGGGAGGTTGGGATGTTCTCCACCACTGGTGATGGACAGGAGGGAGGTCATGGATGGCTGCAACACACAACATGCACCCACTCAGGGATGCACATGTGAGCAGAGCTCTTTTGGTAAAAGGACACTGTCAGAGATGTGACCACTCCAACACTGGTAAACAGCAGAATTTAAAAGGTCACAGTGGCAGAATTGATTGTTCAATGGTAGGGGCAGGAAGTGGTTATAAGCAATAGCTTTTTAAAGCACAGTGAGAGAAGAGGAAAGGAACTTTATTCACGGTATCTTCCTTGTACCCACAGGAACCTCAGCAGGGTCATGCCCATGCGATCCTACTATGCAGCCTTCAGCCCTGAGCTGGCAGAGTGAGTGAGGGCAACAGCTCTTTGTCATCCTTTGTGCAAGCCTGCTCTGGACACTTCGCCTGTGGGGTTCACAGACAATTGTTGACAGTGGAAAAATAACGATGCGATCCCTTCACCACTCTAGTGGCTGTATAGCTGAGTCCACTACGGCCTCCCACAGCCACTGAGCTGAAGGGATGCAGAGCATTTATGAACTGCACGTTAATCACCAGTGCATCACTCACTTAATTCCCAAATACAGCTCCCCTGGGCCAGTGAAATTGCTGTAGATTAGCAAGTAAATGGGATCTCTAAGCACAGCAATTTGGGACAAGAAATAAAAAAAAAAAAAATCCACAGCTCAAAGAAAGAGAGTGAAATCTGGCTGTGAAAGGCATGTGTGGCCCAGGCTCATATTTCCTGGTCACAGAAATGTGAAGGCCCTCTTTCATCAGCTCAGTCTCCAGGAGTCAATACTCACAGAGCTCTGTCACAGCAGGCTAGAGAGATCAATCCCACTGAGCCAGAAAAGAAAGAAGTGGTCACATCTGGAGACACCCTGGCCTCTTCTCCAAGGACTCTCAGCCAAGAGCCAGCCTGGATCAATGGCTTACAGGAACTGACAGGATCATGGTAGGAGTGAGGAGATCCATGGGTGTGTCCCCTTCACTGCAAATAGATCACCTGCAGCACTTGCTGTGTGATGGAGATGTTACATCCTGAGGAACAGACAGAAGGCTGCTGCCTGTCATTCTTACCCATTTTCTGGATAATCCAGCCACTTGTTACCCTGCTATTGTGCAAGCATCAATTCAAACTCCAGAATGACAACTTCTACTGCTTTTTTGGGCTCATTCCTGACAACTATGCCCAGAATGGTTGAGCTGTCACCAGAAGGTTTTCCCTAACTTAGTTGATTCTGGGGAAGAGCTGCACCAGGAACACACAACTGTGGGGCCAGAAGAGCAGGGCAGTAGCTGCAGCATTTTGAACCAACAGCATCCTCCAGCTCCCACCCTCCAGAAACCAAAGGGAGGACAAAACCCTGTCGTTTGACACAAATTAATTTCCTGCGAAGGCTTCAGAGTGAGTTGAAAGCACAGGCAAGTGCACACACAGAGAGCCCAGAGCCTGAAACCCGAGCCGGAGCAGGCTGCAGCGAGTCAGCCTGATGGAGCAGGGAGCTCTCCATCCATCCATCCATGCATCCATCCATCCCTCCCTGCAGGAGGCGAACTGTGCTGCCCCACCTTGTTGTATTCATATTTCTAGAGTCCCAGCTCTCAGGCTGCCACAGCTCTCGGCTGTCTTATCTTCTATTGTTGTTATTACATTTCTGGAGTTCCAGCTCTCAGGCTGCCACAGCCCTCGGGAGTCCTATCTTCAATCATGTCAGGGTCACTGCTTTTTGTTATTATATTTCTAGAGTCCCATACTGTCACAATCATATTTCTAAAGTCCTGTACCTTCTCAGTGATATTTCTTGGGGGCAGCTCCTCACAGCACAGACTTCCACTTCTTCTGCTTGTTGCTACTTCTTCGTCAAGGCTCCTTCCAGGCTCTCCCTGACTGGCCAAGCCCACTCCCTTTTATCACAGTTATCTTCTCTAGCTACAGCTGCAGCCCAATTAAGGACATCGCAGCTGCAGCCCATCAAGAGCAACCGGGGCTTATCAAGGCAAGGCCTATATACAGATATTCAAATACAATACAGATATTTTACAAGGACTCCTACTATATTTCCCCCTTTTCTTTTTTTTTTACAGAGACAGGTTATATATATTCTACTTACAATTATACAATACATATATTTTCCCAGCTCTCGACCGTACAATACAATACAACTAGGACTCTTACTATACCGCCTTGGCCGGAGCCAGCCAGCAGAGGGGAGCGCTGGTGTTTGGACAGATGCAGGTCTATGTCACGGGCAGAAGGGCTGAGCAAAATGCTGACCCTCCGCTGCACGCTATGGATCCCTCCGGAATAATTCTCCAGGCTCCTTTTAGCCATCTTAGAAGGTGCTGTTCTCCAGCTGCTTCTCAAGTCCCTCTCACACTAGGTCTTCTAACCATGAGGATTGTGAAAGCCAAGCTTCAGGCAATTCTCCCTACCAAAATCAGAATATCCTTCTGAAAATGTAAGATTTCTTTTTAAAGGATTGAGGTCTTTGGTTCGCTTTCTTGCTGTGAAAGCTACACACAAGCTTCCCTCTCCCCTCAGGAGCCCTGTTGTCATTGCTTTGAGGATGTGGGAGATGAGAGCCACGTGTGAGCACAGCACTCCAGGAGCTGCAGCTCCAAGAGTATTCAGAGAGCAAACCCCAAGGAGAGGGGTAAAGTTTGTCTCTGGTGTCTCAGGTCCTGCACAGGGGATGGTTGTACAGTGCCTGGGAGCAGCTTGGGGTGGCTGGGATGTTCCCCCAGACAATTCATTCTACTTTCAGACAGTGCACAGGGAGAATAAGTATGGGACTAAACACTGGCTACGTGTTCTGTACAGCATAGAATTTAGGGGCCAGAGGAGCTCAGAAATGACAGCTGGAAAAGACTTTGGGAGGTTGTTTAGTCCACCACAATCCCAAGAGTGCATCAGCTATGCCTGCAGTGCTTCTGACATGTTTTTCTAACCTCTCCACCAATGGATTTCCACCACTCTTTTATCCATTAGTAGGGGTGACCTAGGACATGTTTAACAACTTGGGCAGGGAACAGAGAAAGTAAACACTGGAGTGACTTTACTTTCCAGGATGAGAGAAGAGAAGAAAGTCAAACAGAAGTAAGGAGGTGGATGGGAAAGCTGAGAAGAGCCCCAAAAGACTGCCAAGATTTGAAATTTTGTCTCCTTCCACCCTCCAAGAGCTACACAAACCCTAATCCTCCTCTCGCCACATCTGGGGGCCAAAAGGCTTCCAGATGGTTGACAAAAGAAGAGTCAGGACCATGTCAGCACCCCATGAGGTCACATCACTGCTGGGAGGTGATGTGTGAGACCATGACTGTAAAACCCCTGTCTTCATCAGGAGCCAGCACTGAGCCCAGGAGCAAGGTCATGTTGGGGAGGACACATCCCTGGTGAGTGGCGCTGCTCTCTCCCATCCAAATACCCTTTCAGGTTGTCAGGAGTTGGTGGTGCCCATGCCCATGCCCAAGTTGCTTGGAGCCTTGCACTGCAATGAGCCAGCAGCTCTCCAGCAGCTGGCTCATTGCAGTGCAAGGCTGCAAGCCTGTTACAGCCCTGTAATAGCAGAGCAACTCCACTCGGTACAATTCAGCATTACCACTGCTGTTGATCTTGGCATGTTATTTATCCGTCTCCCAAGCCATAAATTTCCTTCCTGGACTCCGTGACTTGCTTTATAACCACACTCTTTGTGCTGAGACTGCAAAGCCCAGGGGGCAAGACCTTTGCCTCCACACTTTCTATTTAGGGCCATGCAGTTTTATGACACTAACAGAAAGAGTAACTTCCCAGATGACTTTGCAGCCATCACAGAAGTTTTTTTTAAATGCTACTTTATTGGCTACTCAGGAGGTCACTGATAAGAGCACGGATAAGCCTCAAGCCCAAGCTGCTACCACATGGAGATGAGGAGATCCTGGTAGCTCTCTTGCAAATACGACCTACAACAGAGCATAAAATCTTTGCCCTGTTCTCCCAAATGGATCAGCATTAAATCTCCCCACCAGAATCTCATTACTTGGCTTCTGTTTCTCAAGTCTGAAGCCTTTAAGGAGGTGAGCAGCCCCACCACATTATCACTGCAGGCTCAGCTGCCTGCATGATCTCTGCACCAAGCTTTGGGTGCTGAAGCAAAAGCAGTGTTTGCACTGCACACATTCATGTTTGACTCCCAGAGAGGCCCCAAGCTTACCAGCCTCCCAGCTTGTGCACCAAGACCTGCATCAGCTGGCTCCTGCTCCCATCCCTATCCCAAAGTCAGCCATCCCCACCAGCCTTCTTGCTCTGGACCTCTGCAAGGGTCACTTTTCATTGGGGTGAGGGAGCTCAGCAATGCTTTCCATCCCTGCCTGCCTCAGCTTGGAGGGGTCCCTTGAGTGCCCCATGGAAGGAAAGGCACATCTGGGCCGGATCACAGGGTGGTGCAGTGGCTTTTACAGCTACATCCTGCATATGTTTCTGAGCAGGACATGTATGCTCACAGATCGAGATGCACAGAGCCCCCAGGGCTGAGGGCCCTCACTCACACAAGCCATCCCAGGCTGCCCCCTCTTTGGAGAGCTCAGCTGTGGACACCTTGGCAGGCTGGGGGTGGTGGGAGGAGATGCTCTGGCTGATGCTTTCCCACTGGGCATGGAGAATTGCTTTCTTCTGAGAACAGAGGCCAAACGGAGGGAAGCATTTACACCATTGGGAAGTGGGTGTAACACTGCAATTTACTGGCATATTGCAGCCAGAGGCAGGGACTTTGCATGGATAAAGAGAGCTGTGAAGAAAACAAGGGAGGAGGCAATGAGGCTGAAAGTAAATCCACAGAGATCAATAATGTTACATTAGATTTATGCCAGTTAGTAAACCAAAGGTTGTGCTCTGCTCTCTGCAGCACTGGTTTATCACAGCTCCAGATTTTATGCCACGGTCACTGCAAGCAGGATCTGTCCCCTGAGGTTTTAGGAATAACCTCTTTCTCTCAAAACTCTTTTCTTTAGCTGTCTGTGGGTTGAGAGAAAGAGACAATGATGTGTGGATGGAAAAACAACCAAAAAAAAGAACTAAATTAAAATTAAAACGCAGCAAGACTCCAAAGAATTTACAGATGTCTCTTCTCTCCTTCCCCCCACTGCCTCTCCGTGGTCAGCTGTAAATATTTATCTGGCAAGCTGCAGTGAAAGGCATGGCCCAAAACACTTAATCACAATTCCAGCATGGCTGCCCTCCAGAGCACCCCAAACTTGGGGGACGGTGTTTTTTTCTGCAGCATTGCCAGAGGAAGGCACTTCTGTCCTTATGCAGGCAAACAAGCAACTTCAAAAGCAATTCATAACATCTCCATCATGGGCTGCTGGGTGCTTTGTTTGCCTTCTTCCTTGGATATTTTTTCTTTCTAAAGGGTCTAGTTTCCTTTTTAAACCTGAGTGGTGAAGGTGGGCAAGCCCTGTCACCCCACTGTCAGCACAGCCTGGTGCTGACTGACAGGCAGAAGTGGAGTTCAAGTTGGACTGGATCAGTAAGAAGGTTTGGGAAATCTTCCCTAGAATCAAAGGAATTATTATATTTCTGTAATTCACCCCAAATTGTTCCACAAGTACTGGTGGAACCTGACCCCATCTTCCCTATGAAGGGTGCCTCTGGGCTGGAGCCTTGGCAGCTTCCATGGGTCTCTCAGCAGAAATTTGGGACAAGTGGAAGCACTGCTAGAGCCTGGCAATTGTAAGGGCTTTGCTTTTGAGGCTGCCCAGCAAGAAACACCATTGGCACAGGAACTGCTGTGCAACAATGGGTACCTGCAAAATCAGGAGCATAAACCATGGGACCAGGGACTTGTGAGCCTCACTCCCTGGTTTTCACTGTCATGGTGAGTCTGGCCTTCTGATGTATCTCCTGCAAGGATTCTGGGAAGATTTCCCCATCTTCAGCTGCACTGTTCCTCCCCACAGACAACCATTCCATCAGCTCTAAACCCTCTATATTTATATTTCTGCATCTCCTGGTGGCTCAGTCTCCAGTCTGATATGGAGGAGCTGGGAGAGGAGAAAGGACCATAACACAAAAGGCTGTGGGTCCTCTGGAACTCACCCTCAGGGCCTTCCTCTATGTTTGCTCCTGCCCCAGGGGCTAGAGCACATAAAAGAGGCAGCCAATGCTCACTTTGTGTCCCAGCTTCCAGCCTCCCCAGCCAATGTGTGGCAGAGTCTTCCTTGGGAGAAGAACTTAAATGTCCCACCAGAAGCTTGGTTGCTACTTCACCATAGCAATTATTGCCTCAGTTTCCAGATGAAACACAAACATATTTTGTTTTTACAGTTCTTTGCTATTTTCTGCAGGGAGTGGCACACTTTGGCCAAGCAGAGCCATGCATGACATCATATTTTCTTATTGGCCTTTACTGCACTGCAATTGCCTCACCAGTTATTGCCACTTACTGCCAAGTAGCTGTTTCACCACCTGATTATTTATCAGCCTGCCTTTATGCTTTCCTGGGCATTGAGATTCACTTCACTTTCTCCCTCCTCCTTGCCAATATTTCCAGTGGAAATGATGCTCTGTCAGCACATCTGCAAACATGCAGATTTCCTTGAAAAGGCAACCCCACTACTTGCTCCTTTAGAGCAGGTGATCAGTGACTACACAGATAAATTGGTCTGAGGTTAATCTATAATCCTGTCAGGGGCTGCTGCAATTTTTAACAGACTCAGAGCCTAGAGAACTGTTAAAGCCCCCTCCCTCTAAATATAAATATATGATAATCTCAACATCCTTCAAGAAATAAACTCCCTTGTCTGTTGTAATAATTGCAACCTTGCCATTGCAATGCAAAGGGTACCTAAAAATGCAGACCAGCTAAATCCAAAAGTTTTCAAAACCCAGAGTAGACAGAGTTCAAACTGCAGAGTTTTAAATCTACTTCTAAAGCCAGTGCTGTGAGATTTGAGGCCTTCTTTGAGACTTTGTAATCTCTGGGGCTGCCAGTATTGCAGCAGTTCACTGAGAGCACTGACCCCAGCTGCAGCACCATCAGGGGGCTGTGGGATGCTCTGGGTAAGGCAGGCTTTTCCAAAGGGCTCTTTCCTTTGACCACAATGGACTGCTAGGTTTTTATTGCACATAGGGCACTGTACCATGGGACATTTGCAGTCTCCCTAGTGCTGGTGTTCTCTGAGCCCCACTGAATACACAGCATCAGATCCCAAAATCCCAGCAAGTGCCAGGCCCACCTTTTCCCCTTGCAGTGCAATGAATGGCAAGGTGCAGGGGCACATGGGGAAAGGCTGCTTTTATGGCAGGGGGCATGGTGCCCCAGACAAGGTGGGAGGTGAGGGGTGGCTTTACATGGGGACATCCCAGGGGACAGCCCCAGCAGTGCCAGGCCCTGCCTTGGCAGAGGATGGGGCAGAGCTGTGCTCTGAGTGTCCCTGCTCCATGGATCCCTGCTGAGATTACCCAGCTGCAATTCCCAGCACCTGCTCTGTGGCTGCTCCTCATGTCCAGCAGCCAGGCCCTTGGGGTGGCTGCTTCATCCATCACTCCCGGCTCCCCTGGGACAGCCAGCTGCTGCTGCCTTCATACAGCTGAGGCAGACATGGCAGGGAGGGGAGGGCACGTGGGCAGAGGAATGTTCTCCATACTGCAGCTGCTGCCAGGCTGACAGCAGCAGCCAGAGCTGGGCTTTCCCACGGTTCCTTCACCTTCCCATCAGTGTGGGGGTGAGGTGCCAGCCTGGCCCCTGGCTGCTGCCCAGCTCTCAAGGGGTGGGGAAGTGGAAGGGGCTGCCTGGGCTCAGCTGGAGCTTCTCTCCCCCAGACATTAAGCACGATGCCATTTTGGCAATGCACTTTGTCCTCCTGTTTTGTGAGCCAAGAGTTTATAGACCCACAGGGAGAAGAACCTCTTCTTCCTCCCAGGCACTACCAGTCCTGCTTTTAGCTGCAGGCACCTTTGCTGCACGCCCCTGAGCTGCAAATGGGTCTCTGCTGCCACTCGTTCTCTTGGCTTATCAAAGGGGGAAAAAAATAAAGAAAAGAGAAATCAAGCATATATTTGCTGCTTGCTTTTCCTCTTCAGGAACTGATTGGGAACAGCAGCTTTTCAGCCTGGCCAGTGCCACCCTCCAGCCCACCCCCTATTTTGCCCAAGAATCAACAAAGTGGCTGCTCCAAAGAGGCTCCACAAGCCTCCTGCTTCTCAGGCTCCTCCCTGAGAAGCAGGAAGCTTGTGCTGCCTGCAGGCCCCATGGGGAATCTGCTGACTGGAAGGCAGCTCCACGTTCCACCATCTTCAAGGGACCTCTTGGGTCCAGGGTCACATCAGCTCAGGCACATCTCCATCTGCCTGATGTTGGTCTCAGGGTCTTTCTGCTGTTCAGAGATACAGGGGCAAGTCTGTGCTGGCAGCTGTGGTGGGACACCTGGACACAGCATCGAAGAGAAATGGAACCTTCCTTCTGTCCTCACCAGGAAAGGACATCCCCAACAGCCTGGCCCAGCCAAGATTGTAACATGAAAGGATGACTTGAGCTACACCCAGTTTATTTCCATCCCTGCTCTTTCTGTCACAAGCCCAGGAAGCCCAAATTTTTTACCTGATACAGAGGAAAACAACAGAGTTGTTCAACAACAGAGTGATTCAGAGATCAGGAAACTTTTCATTTCTCAGAGGGAAAATAAATACTCTTCCTTTGCAGTAAGTGAATTGTTTGGTAGTGCCAGCACCAGGACAAGAAGTGTTGTTCTCCTGGTTGATGTAGGATTGTCCAGGCCAGGCCACCTGTGAGCTCAGCCATCAGGCAGAGGCAATGCTGGCATCTCCAAAGCCTGATGGAGGTTTCCAACCTGTATAGGTCTTAGAAGATTAATTTCTGAGTGGCTGTCATAAGGAAAAGGCTAAAACCTTGCCAGGCAGCTGCAAGATGACATGGGAAGGTGAGGAGTTACCCAGTCCATGGTACCCAGCCTCTTACAGTGGCAAGCAACCAGGCAGCAGATGACCCCAGCTGAGAAGCCCAAAGTGTCTGGTTCATGTCCAGAGCATTTCCAGACACCCTGCAATGAGCCCTGGCCAGCCTCAGCTCCACAGAGCAGCAGCATCACTCACAGAGCAAAGGCCTGGTCACATAGGAAACCCTTGGCAGCATCCCCATGTCACCACCAGGTGCCTTTGGTGGCCTACCCTGAACTCCTGGGTCCAGAACAGAGCAGCCTGATGGAGCAGCATTCCCTCATGAGTGGGGCTGGAGAGGCACAGAGGGACTCACAGATCTCATCCTGCACACCCCAGACAGGGGTGAGGCCTGGTTCCTATAGCCCAGCCCAAAGCCACTCAGCTGCCCCAGCTCCCCACTCTCCTGAAGGGCAGCTGTAACATCCTTTGGCACGTGGACAAAGCTCACTGAAGGAGCAATGGGAACTGTAAAGCCTCTCTGAATACCTTCTTCATGGTGTTTAGACAGCACTGCCCAAGGCACAAAGAGATTGGATTCCCATGGCCACAAATTATAGAACATGTTCATCTTTTAACTGGTGCTTCAGATGATCCCAGGCACATGGGATCAATTGTGGTGGTTAACCACCCTGCAGCACCACCTCAAGCACTCCAGTTAGTGCTGACACTTCTGCCACCTGCTTCCCTTCCCATTCCAGCCACAGCTGAAACTCTTTGTGCAACCAATGATTCCTCTAAGGACCTGAACTCTTTGCTTATTCTGTTCTGCATTTCAGCTCCAAAGGGAGGATCTTTGTGCAGAACCAGTGGGGTTTCAAAATTACCCAGAAAATTCAGTATTTTCGTGTGCACAAGTAAAAGCCTATTTACCTCAAATATTGTGCTGTCTCCCAGGGGCAATCATAAGTCTACAGTTTGTGGAGCACAACAGTAATGAAAGCCCCAGAAATACCACTGGAGATGGGAAGGTCAGGTGATTTAATAGGAACCATATGTGCTGCTCCAAGTTTTCTGAGTAATCCAGCTTCTGCATGTCCTCGCTGCATTACAGACATGATGCATCATCTCCCCTTTTCCTTGGCTTCATTACAGGGACTGAATCTCCCCCGAGACCCTAATTGCTTCAAATGCTCTCTGCTCTATTTATATTTGATTTCACCCAGTGGTTTCAAGCAATACTGATCCTGAATGACTGTTGATCTAGAGCTGCACCCTGACTGACATCTGCTTTGAAGGAGTTGTGTGCAGGTCTGTTTGAGTAACAGGGCAGAGGGGACTCTGCTCTTCAATTAGAAGCTTTATAATGATCCAGCCAATGCAATGTTTTTCTTCACAGACAGAGCCATGTGACCATGATGGTTTTCATATCTGTGGACTTAGTTTCAGGCTGATGTGTATCTTTCCCCTTTCTTTGTGTTGGGTCCTTGCCTCGGTTTCCCCCTCACAAATTGGGTGTAGCTCCCCTCACTTGGGCCCAAGTGCCGCCAAACCTTGATAACCCACCCTGTCCTATCTGAAAAGGGACCTTTCCTGCCCTGCCTGGTGGAAATAACTGCAGCAGGCCCCACTGCTGGCAGCCCTGGCATCTAGAGGTCAGCAGAGGGGGTGAAGGGAACATTTTGGACACAGACCTGCCCCATGGCCCGGGCACAGCGGTGCCTCCCTGCGCCGCCACAAGGGCTGGGTGGTGGCGGAGGGCGGGGGCAGCAGGAGCACGGGGAGCAGACAGATGGCTACACTGCCAACCCGGCTATTACCGGAATAAATTGGGTGAATCACAGGCTAAGCAGTTGCTCTCCCTGCGGTAGAAGAGGATGTGACACTGTGATTGAAAATTAGCAGCATCTCAGAGGCAATCATGGCTGGGAAGCTTGCTGTGCTGGGAAGCTCCGCTCAGCCGGGTGTTGCACTTGGACTGTGTCATTACTGCACCTTAAACCACGAGAACAAAGTGTTTGGGACATGCTAATGACACCAGGAGAAACAGAAGCATTTTGATTTGGTAGTAATTGTAGTAATTATTTGCTACCAGGGCAGATATGAATACAATATAATGGGTCTGATTATTTATCAGCATTCAACACCAGAAAGAAAACAATGCTGGTAAATAGCAGAGGGTTTATTTTGGGGAACTGTTTAAAGCCAAGAAAGGACAAAACATCTCTGTTCAAAACAGGGCCTGTGGAGGCCTCGTGGCAAAGATCTAAAAAAGGTTTTCAGGCTTCACAAGAGCTATATATGATTGAGGTTTGGCCCTGATGTGTTTGGCTTGGTGGCACTGCCAAGGCCAGGTTTGCTGAGCAGCCTGCCCTTGGGCAAGACCCTGACCAACACATTGCCAAATGTCACCCCTGGCAAAGAAACCACCCAGGGTAGAGCATTTGGCAACCCATTTTGGAAAAACTTAGCAAAGATGCTTCAAAGATTTGCAGGAGCACACAAACAGGAGAGCTGTAGGCACAGCAGGACAGGTCTCACAGCAGCAGCACTCACTGTTCATCAGTGGGGAGCAAAGGCCTGTGTCACACACGCTCCCAGGCCACTAGAACAAGGACAGAGGCTGACCAGCCTGCCTTGGAGTGCTGCAGGACATGCCAGGGCAAGGCAGGCATTGCTCTAGGGGACCCTTTGGTAGAAAACTTTTCCCCACTTGCAGATGGCAGCCACGTTCCTTTCAAAGGGGGTCTGTTGTCCCCATTCACCTCCCTAGCTGGCATCCAGCTCCCATGGTACTTTCAGTTCCTCCACTCATCCAACCTCAGAGCTGCTTGCTGTGAGTATGTCAGAGAGGAACATCAGTTGTCTCTGCAATCAGCTCTGGCCAACCTACCAACAGACCCAGCTGTTGCCACAGCAGGCACTGATGTGAGCAGCCACAAAAGCAAACAGATCTTTGGGCTCCTCGTGTGTCTGGAGCTGCCTGCACATCCTGCCCCAGGCTAGCTGAAAACATGTGGTCAGCTCCTGCCGGGCTGGCGTGCAGCTACAGCCAGAGTGAGCTCTCAAAGCATCTACAGCTTCTGCTTCCTCACCCCCTTGCTTGAATAAGCCCACTGAAGTGTAGCTCAGGAAATGGTGCGATACCGACACGCTTAAATGTTCTCATCAGCACTGATGGTACTTCTGCAGAGCCTTGCTGCTCCAGCTGCATCCTCTCAGGTGCTGTCTTGAGGTTTACCACGTGAGGGTTACCCATCACTGGAGGATGCTTGTCTTGCTTTCCTAACCTGTTCCTCAATTTCAAAAGATAATTCCATGCACGACATATTCACTATAAGACTGCAGCAGTGCTCAAACTCACTGTTCCTATGACACATGAACACTGGCCTGCCACCCAGGACAGACCTGACACCCTTCAGAAACCTGAGCTATGACTTTGTGACCAACCTCTGCACACAGCCACCGTGGATGATTCAGGCTCAGCCTGGCTGTGCCAAGGGACGTGATGGATGCCAGACAGCCCTGATGAGGCAGGGCTCTCCTGGCAGGCCCCAGCACCCCACACTGAGGGCAGAGAGGATGCTCATTTGCAGCCATGCAGGTACATCAGCGAGTGGCTCAGGAGCAGTGCAGGAGGTGAATGGGGTCACTCCCAGTCTCACCATCAAACACGAGGGCTGAGTCACCACTGAGGCCTCCCCAGGGAGAAATTCTTGGAAGTGTAAAGGCAATGAACATGCACACAAGGTGGTGCTGCCATGGCAGGGTCAGTCGCTGGCGCATGTGCCTGTTTGGAGCTACTGGCACACCTGGAACCCTGGCAGGAGCAGACCCTGCCACTGAGGAGGGGGCAGAGATGGGGCTGGCACACAGTAACCTACCCCAGAAAATGCCCCTAAGTCACCACCCTCCTCAACCAGATGTGGCATTTATGCATGTAGTTTCCTAGGTAGTCTTTTCCTTTTTTCTTCTTTCTTTCTTTCTTTTCAACTCTGTAGCAGTGTAAAAACCAAGCAGCCACAGCATCCCGTGGCAAAGGGTTCCCCAGTACAACCCCACATTCTGGGCAGATCTGCCTCTGGTCGTTTGCTTTGAACCCGCCACCTGCTACTTTTATTTGATGTTCCTGAAGTTCTTGTCTGAGAAGCAACATACAATCACACTCTAATTTGTATTGAGATCACCTGGTCTTGAGTCACTGGTGTCCACGTGTGTGCTTGTTTTTAATTCAATGGTGAAAGCTCCCAAGTGCCTCAAGATCAGGCATAAGTAAATTTTTCTTCACTTTTCCAGTCATTACTGGTGTGATACTCTGCCAGTTATTACCATAATGGATAACACTGCAGAAACAGGAAAGAAACAGCACCCCCCTTGCCTTGACATACATAACCCATCTGTATGTCCTCCATGCACCACTGCCTGCAGCCACCTGGGAACACACAGCCTCATTCACACCCCTCCCCTGCACAGGCCCTTCTGCCCATGCTCCAGATGCACATCCACCAGCATCCATCCTTCCAGAACCACACTTGCAGGCATGCATGCCCCTTTATCTTTACTCCTCCAACACATCCTTCTGATTAAAATATAACGAATATGCCATAAATACAAACACCACAGGCACATAAATACCACTGTAAATGCACTGTGTCTATATACCCACACTTCATCAGCACATATCCCATTCAATCCTAACTTGACACACACCCTTGAATGCATTCTTCCACCCCACACCTTGCCTCAACATGCTATGCAGCTTCAGGAAAGCCCAAAGTTCTTTGAATGAGATGGTCTGTCCAGCTGGAAATTCTGCTTCTGTTTTTCCTGTGCCAAGCCATGTTTCCATGGAGTGGCCTCCATGGAACCTGGGGTGAGAACCCTGGCCCCAGCAGCACTGCCGGTTTTGTCCATTTTCCTAGTCAGTCCCATAGGTAGGCAGATGGGTCAACACTCAGCATGCAGCTGGAAACAGGGTGGGTTTTCCAAGCAACACTGCACTTTGCTGCACAGAGGGGTGAGTGTGCCACAGATGGGCTTCACATGGAGCCCTGCCACAGACTGAGCCAGGCAGGTGAGCACAAGGGCACCCTGCTCATGGGGGACTGTCAGAGGACAGAGATTTCTGCACAAATGGAGCACAGTGAGACAGAAATATATATATATATCACATGTGTGCGTGCATGTACATACATGTATGTCAGAAAATGTTTGGACAATGCCAAAAAGAGACAATCCTGTGTGCTGGCTACAAAGGGACTCACTGAGGCTCAGGGCATACATGGAACAATCCATTTTGCCACTGCTGGGATCTTCGTTCTTCTCTGCTATTTTCAAAAGGCCATAGCATTAACCTAATTAATTTACTTTAATTGGAGAACAGTATTAGCTTAAATGGTCCTGCTTAAATTGTAGAGGAGCCATAGCCAAGCTCTTCAAACAGCCGCTTGTCCCCATTCACCCTCCTGCAGATGGTTCACGCAGCTGAGCTGCACTTTGGCACAACAGCCCTGCTCTGAAGGGAAACACCTGCACGTCTCCAAGCAAGAGGGCTCAGAGCAGAGAAAGGACTCAGATTAGAAGTTACAGGCTGTCCTGCTGAGCCAGGACCCAGACCTGGTGGGAAGCCAGGAGCTCCAGCAAAGCAGAGGTCCTGAGGGACCCACACCAACCTGACCATGCTCACAGTGCTCAGACCTCAGCCAGCATCCCTGCCCGCTCTGGCAGAGGAGGAAGTGTTTGCACAAGCTGTTTTGGAAGCCACAGGGGTGATCAGCCCTGCAGGATGGATGCCAGAGGCAGAAACAGGGGGCAGTGGCTACAGCAAGGACCGTGGCTCAAAGACCACAGTTCAGCTCTCATTTCCCTGGTTTCTGCTGATGCCTCCTGCAGTGGCTTTGGGAACCTGTTCCCACATGACTGGGTCTGGCATCTAAAGGAGGCCAACAGCCCCCACTCTCCTTTCTACATCTTCCTCTCTCTCTCTTTACATCCTCCCGTCAGTAACAGTGGTAGCTACAGCTGAAAAGTACCCTGTAAGATCACCATGAATACCCCTAACCTGCCTTCCTTGAGCTTCAGACTTGTTGCCATATTGCAGTTTACCATTATTTCTGTTCCACCACAAAAGCTGCCCTGTTCTGTCATTAACCCAGAGCCCCAGCTTGCAGGGAGAGATGATGGGTGGGCACAATTGAACTAAATCCAGACAAGAGCCCTGGGGCAGCAGCAGCAGCACATCTACCCCCATCTCGCCCTGGCCACTGGGCTGGCTGTGCAATGCCAAGCTGTGTGCCAGCTTCCCACCCGTCACTGGCTGTACCCTGACTTTGGAGCACTGGGTGTCCATACTCCAGCCTAGGGGATACAAGGGCAATGCATCACTCTCTCTGAATGCACAAAACAGACTTACAACAAGCTTGACCTGGCAGAGGCCTACAGATGATTAGGGTTTGTGCAGTCACAGCCACCAGCATGGTTTTGAACAGCATCTGGGGCTCCAAGGGCAGTTGTGCTGAGGGATCAGGCTGTGCTGGAAGACACATCCCAGAGAAAGCATTCAGTACGGGAGGTACAAGAGGAAGGGCTCGGGGGAGCCAGCAAGGCACCGTACAACCCTTGCAAAATTGGCCAAGACCAATTAACAAGCTGCAGCTGACAGAGAGGGGAGGATTTCAAGATAAGAGAGATGGCAAGAAGCCTAGAGGAGATCAGAGCTTGGAGGGAAGAATGGAAAAGGCCTCCTGGGAATGAATCTAAGTAGGACTGCTAAGGGAATTTATGCTAATATCTCTCAGGAGGCCTTGGAAAAGGGGACATAGGTAATAGCCTTGTGAGATGCTGGTGAGGATACAGACTGAGGAGTGGGGCAGAGACAGGAATTAGCTCAAGTAAATAACAAGGGGTGGGGAATGCACATTACAAGTACCCGAGATGGAGTACTTAGAGCAAAATCTAGAGGAAGGGATGAACTACAGCTAAATTATGGAGGAGGAAAAGTACTGTGGCTGTAAACAAAAGGGCTGTGGAGACTCTCAGGACAGACATGCAAGACTTCCTGAAGTTAAAATTACAAGCCAAGGACCATTTGGGTAGTTACTCAAAAGCCAAAGCACCACATTGGTGAGGGAAGCACCAGTGAGGGACAGTACACCATACCTCAAATGGAGCAGGTACACATACAAAGAGCCTGGCATTCATTTTGGACAAGCTCTCCATTTCCAAAGCCATTCACTTGCATTGTGGAGTGCTTGGGACTGGCTGCACTGTGTCATAGCTCACTCTACTCCCCCTCCTCCATACCCCCACCCACAAACATCCCGAAGATGGCAAATGCACCCAGAGGTATGAATATAGCAGCTGTTACACTTTATTTCACTGTGGGGTTTCAATTTTTTTTTATTATTATTTTTTCTTCTGATTGAAAAAGAAAAGACAGAAAAGTTACAAAAGTAGTAAAAGGCAACAATATCTGCAGGACATCCCTGTTCCCTGCTCCCACCTGGGGCAGGGCAGCCTGCCCCACCTGCTGGCTGGCAGAACACACCTCTGGGCCCCTGCACCTTGGCAGCACTTGCTGAGCAAAGCCTGAGGCTGCAGGGCCATGCAGGAGGCTGCCACCCCAGCCATTTGCACAAGGAATGTGCCTCTTAGATGAGTACCAGGCTATGGCTGTCCCATCCCCTGAGCACAGGGATTTGGTCCAAAGGAGCAATGCTTCCTGTCCTGCACTGGGCAGCTTGATCTGGCAGCAGTTAAAAAGCTGAGGTGTGCCATCAAAACAAGGCAAGCAGAATTTCTGCAGGGGCAGGAGGAATCAGCAGAGGAACTGTGGTCTCTTGGAAACAGGGACTTGCAGGGAACCACGTTGGTCTGCCAGAGGTCCCTCACCAGTAAACACAAGTGACCTCTAGGAGGTGGTGCTGGTGCAGGGGGTGGCCCAGCTGTCACAGGCTGGAGCCAAAGAGCAGGCAGAGCTGGGAAAGCATCAGGACAGTGATCCCCTCACCACCTTGCCCAGCTGCTCTGCCTGCCTGAATGACAGGAGTTAGGGAGAAGAGGGGGGGTGGGGAATCAGGTCCCCCACCTGAATCCCAAAGCCTACAGCCCTTGGACTTTTCCCAGGGATCTCACTGAAGGGCCCAGACCAGCTCACTGGGTAGCCTCCTACTGGCAGCTGGACTGACCATTGGTATCAACCAGAGAGCAGCAAAGACTCTACACTGAGGCAGACTTAAAAAAATAAAAATTATTTTGTATTACTCACAGTTGCTCCTCCCGATCTGTACAAACTTCTTGCTTCCCCTTGCACTCAGGTACAGGCTCATGGTGGGCAATGCTTACACCAGAGGTTACTCTCTCCACCAGGTGCAGCAAGAGGAAAGGCCTTGTTCCTCTGCCTCAACAGGAGAGGCAAGAGCTTGTCCTGTCAACTCCTGCCTTTGGCACAAAACACACACACCTCAAGGACAGATCCCAGCCAAACACCAGTGGCAGCAAGGCCTAGCATGGTCCCAACAGCTCAGAACTGTCTGTGGAGAAATGTCCCCCACCTTCACTCAAACTCCCCTCTTGTTTCTTCCACCAATAGCCACAAAATCGACTTTTTCACACTCCTTGCTTCATCTGGGAATACTGTCTCACTGACACCAGAGGAGTGTACCTGAATTTAACAAGGGGAGTGGAAAGCTTGCTGGAGGCAATAAATTGGTTTGAATTTGGTGGTACCAGTTACATCCACCATCATGTAGTGGGACAATACTATGGAGAAGTGTGACATACCCCAGAACACACACTGCCCCAGCAGAGAGGCGATCCATGGGCACACAGTCACCCCCAAGTTCTTCTCTTGGATGATGCTGAGAGGACTGAAGGTGGGTGCTGCATTTTCCTGGATGGCTCAACACAGACTTTCCAATTCTAGAATTTTATTCTAACCCCAGATGTACATATGCATGTCTCACTCTCCCATTTCAATCTCTTTTTGGGCAGTATCACTGAACTGCCAGCAGATCATCTGGAATGCACAGTTAAATGTGCCAGTTACTCCTCCACACACCTCCCTGTCCCCAGGTTTTCCACTTGAGAGAGCTTGATGTGAATGCAATTATAACAATCTCAGAGAGGGATCTTCTTGTTTTGCAAGCAGCTCTGTAAGCCTCTTTCTCCAATCCTGAGTTCACTTCTGAGTGGGAGAAGTGTCAGGTCTATAGCAAAGCACTGTAGACTCAGGCATCCTTGGGAAACTGACTGAATTTGGTTTCACAGCTTGATCACTCACCCCTGCTGCCATGCAGGTCACACTAACCCCTGAACAGCTCCTGGATATCTTCAGTTGCCACCATCCTCACTCACATTTGACACTGCCTTGGTGGCAGTTCTTGCAGCTTGTGCACCTGACTGGTTTGCTTTGCCCTGAGAGACAAAACTCCCTCCCTGTGCCACTGCTGGGCTCCATCAGTGGTCTGAGAACAGGCACTGCTGCCAAGCCATTCGCTTCCCCCTGCCGGAGCAGCTGTGTTGCAAAGACGTCTCATTGCCCCTTCTTCTCCCACCCCTCCCCTTGGGTATCACCACCTCCCCTGCTCCCTGCCAGGCAGGACACTGGGTGACAGTTCCTGAGGTTTTCTGGAGAAACTCCTTCAGTAGGCACATGACGGTTCTTCCACTGGAGCTATGGGGCTCAGCGGCTTCAAGGTGCTGAGGGAACGGAAGGCAAAAGTGGAGGGATCGTACAGGAAGTGGGGCGGCGGGCGGCCTCCGTTGGTGCTCTGCAGGGGAACAGAAACAGGCATGAGGTCAGTGCTCATGGCAGCTGCAAATGGTGAAGTTCCTGCCTTGAGTGCTTTGTCATCCCCCTCTCTGATACAATTACACCTCCTTCAATGGGTGGTCATGCTGGCACCTGCAGCAAATGGCACTAACATAAGCAGTGGGAGCACTTTGCTCGCATCCTTGCTCTTATCCTTCAAGATAAAAAAGGCAGGCACACCTCCCTTCCTCCAGGACTGAGGTCCCTAGGATCCACCTAACCCATGGCACCTGTGGCCACTAAGTGAAACAGGATATCCATGATGCATTTAGAGTACCAGAGTCAGAAAAGCATCACTGCCAAAAGGTATCACATCGAAAAGCTAAATTTATTTGAAGTAGAGATCTGGTACACTTTTAGAGCATGGAGACAAACCAAGTTATCTCTGGAAGCACATTCTTCAGCCCCATTTTTCAATAGCTCTCCAATAAGAATTTACAAACCACTCTTTCTTAAAGTCCCAGGCATGCCAAAACTCTCCAGGGTTTTGGTTCCAGACTCCACAATTTGATGAGGAATGGGTGAGAATTGCTTGGAGGAAAAGATCCCACCCCAAGGCCTCACAGACTGGTTTTACCACGGCCACTAAAGAACATTCTCTCCCCTCTTGCTCCCACTGTTCAGAGCATGGTCAGAGCAGGTCCAGAGAAAGGAGGCCAGAACTCCCTGCACTGTGTGACAGGACAGGAATGCTGTTCTCCATTATGCTGTGCTAGGCTACATAGATCCTAGAGGAATGATGGTGCCAAAGAAGTAATTCCACTCTGTTAGATGTGAAGAGCTTTCCTTTAACTTTTCAGGAACTTTGGTTTGTTTCTTTCCTTATGCTTCTGCACTAGTGGGAAGCACTAGTGGGACAGCTACTTCACTGATACTTTCTGGCCAGGAGAGGAGGTCTCACTGCTCTAGGGTCCAGGACAGTGTTTAATCATGATCCTGTAGAGTTCATTCCCAAGGAATATGTGGAAACTTCAGCAGCTCAGAAACTCATGCAAACATCCCCTACTCTCACTGCACTTCCATCACTCTTGGGAAGGACTTTACCACTATTTTCACAGAGGTCAGGAAAAAATCCAATGACAAACATGTTAGGAAAAAACCCAAAACCCTACAGGTTGGGCAGAGACGTGATTGAGAGCAGCCCTGCAGGAAAGGACTTGGGGGTGGTGGTTGTCGAAAAACTCAAGGTGAGCCAGCACTGTGCAATCACAGCTCAGAAAGGCAGTGGAATCCTGGGCTGCATCAAAAGCAGAACAGCCAGCAAGTCAAAGGAAGGGATTCTCTCCCTCTATTCTGCTCTTGGTGAGACTCCACCTGGAATACTGTATTCAGCTGTGGAGTCCCCAACAGAAGAAGGACATTAAATTGTTGGAGCAAGTCCAGAGGAAGACATGAAGCTGTTAAGATGACTGGAGCACCTCCCCAATGAAGACAGGCTGAGAAAGTTGGAGCTGTTCAGCCTGGAGGAAAAAAGGTAGGATGGAGACCTCAAAGGAACCTTTCAGTGTCTGGAAAGGGTCTACAAGGAAGCCAGAGAGAGGCTCTTCCTCAAGAACTGTAGGGATAGGATAAGGAGTTATGGGTACAAATTGGAAGAGGTGAAATTTAGTCTAGACATAAGGAAGAAATTCTTTCCTGTGAGGGTGGTGACACACTGGAACAGGTTGCTCAGGGAGGCTGTAAATGCCCCACCCCTGGCAGTGCTCAAGGTGAGGCTGGATAAGGCGTTGAGCAGCCCGGTCTGATGGGAGGTGTCCCTATCCATGGCAGGTGGGATTAGAAGTAGATAATTTTTAAGGTCACTTCCAACTCTTAACATTCTATGTGATTCAGACTGGGCTCTGGTGTTATGTGACTCCCTGCTCCTTTTCTAGGCCTTTCCTAACTGGAACTACGGTCTCCTTTGCTTAGCCTGCACTGTGAGACTGTTCCTCAAAGAATTTGGCTTTTTAGGAACAATTATGAACTCTGTCTAGCAGAAGACAGTGGTTCATTTTAGCACTTCAGATTCAGGTCTATCACACACCTAACAGCATGGCAATGTGATGTTTTGATGCCTCCACCTCTCCTCTGCCTGGGTTTTAACTTGTCATCACAAGGCAGCAACACACAAATATCCCCTAAAAGCTGCCAGGATGGTTTGTCTCACCCAAACACAGCAAATCAGAGTGATCTTAGGAAGTGTCCAAGCCAGGCCCCGAGAGCTGCAATAACTGCAGCAGGATCTGGAAGCCTCTTGTCTCCAAGGCTCTTGGTCACAGCTCAGCCCCACTGGGCAGCAGCCTTTATGTCAGGAAAGGCCTCTAAAAGCCAGTGTGGGCAGCATGTTCCTGCCTAGCTGGTATCTCTGCTGCAATTAAGATGGGCACTCGAGAATGGAAAATGCCAACATGGTGCTTGGCATCAGCTGTGCCTGGAGTTTCAGCCAGCAAATCATGCCCTGCTACATCCCCCTGACACCTTGGCCAGCAGCATAACAAACAAGAGAGGCAGATTTAAGGGCCTTTACTCAATAGCCACCTGCTGTGGGGTTATATATGGTGTATGCTCTGGCAGGCCTCAGAGCTGGAAGGTAACATAGCAACCCCTATTCAAAGCTAAGGGGCAGAAAAAATCAGCACATTTGTCCTTCTCCAGAGCAGAGAAGGTCCCCTGCCAGTGCCAAGAGGGAATGGGAACAAAGAACCTGGCAGTCCCCTCCATTTTGAAATGCCAGACAGGATTAGGGAAGGCAGCTGAATCCGTTCATTTTTGGCACACGGCAGATGAAGAGGCTGGGGAAAGATGGCTCCAAAGGACAGACAAAAGTAATCCACAAAACTCACCAGGCTTTGGGTGGAAAGTTTGCTATGGTTTCTTTCTGGGTATTCTTCTGGGGCCAATGTGTGGGGCAGAGAGCCTTCCCAGGGCACTGCCAGGACAATGGGCACAGAACAGGTGAGGCTGAAGGTCAGGGATGTGAGAAGACGCAGGAGATGCTGAGATTCACAGGAAGTCATGCAGCTGCAAGTGAGGCTCAAAATGCACCCAATCCTGCCTCATCATCCTGGCACCTCTCAAGCAGCCACAAGGTGACCACTGGCCTTCAACAACCACAGACCAGGGCAGAGTGAGAATCGGCCTGTGCCCAGCTGCAGGCAGTAACAGGAGAGGCAGTAACCTGACTCCCTCATCCATAGCAACATCCTGACAATCTGCACTCCTTTACAACCCTGAGCTATACAGGATCCTTGTGCACCTGCTCCCTGACTGACAGGGCAGCACCTCTGGCACTGACCTTGCTGGAGCTAAGAAACCTCCAAATCCCTCAATTCTCTTCTTGCAGAGGAGCGTTTTTAGACTGGAGTTCATATCCAGCTCTAGGGATGACCAGGCCTGATCTGGCTTAGTCCAAGACACCATTTGGGATCACAGCATGTGGTGGTCTGGTCCTGATGAGTAGCACAAGGCAAAGCTCTGTAGATGTATTTCCAGAACAAAAACAGATAGAGCCAGCTGCCAGAGAGGGGAACATGTTCCTGCCACCCTGTGGCTTGGGCCAGCTGCCTCCCTGTAGTCTGGGCAAGCATCCTAGCCAGCCTGCCCTTCTCCTTGGGCACACCATGCCTGGGACTTTGCTTTGACTAGGGAAGGGTGTTAAGGGTTGTTGCCACTGCAGCAGGTCCCCAGGGAGCTTGCCATAAACCTGCCTGACAGCCCCTGGTGAGCAACCCCAGGGCAGCTCCTGCAGAGGCTCCTCAGAGCACAAACAATACACACTTGACATTAAAGGCTCATGTGTTCACTCTAATGGCATTCGGACAGCTGGGTACCGCTCACAGAACGGAGCCTAATATGGGCCCTGTGCTCATGGCAATCATTAACCAGAGCCCTCAGTCTGCTAAGCAATGTATTTACACAGCTGGAGAATGGCCCGAGTCAGACTCACACGGCTGCCACAGGAGAGCACACAGGCTCACACAGACTCTGTCACACACATGTGCTCACTTGCACATACTCACCTGCCTCGGGTTCTCCCCAGTACACAGGCCCTTCCCTGGTCACTTGTGCGCATCCCTCTGGGCACACAGACTCCTGACTCAGAAATCACAAGGAGGGCTGCTCTACTCATACAAACTTTGCCTGCTTGTAAAAGTAATTCAAGCCATGCACAGCCGGAACTTCACAGCATCCAGGGGATGGTCTAAGGCACCACAGCTCATCACTGCTCAGAACACAAGGTAGTTCCAGCACCTGGGCATACCCACACTGATTTGGGTTAGATGAGCTCTTAAGGGAAGTAAACTCATCTTACACGTTTCAAGCAACTATGCACAAACCACCTTGGTCAAGGATGCCTCTTCACCCATGTACATGAGCCTACACATACACTCCTGCCAACATGTACTGTCCTCACCAATACATTATATCACCTTTAAATACAGGGGGGCAAATAAACAACCAGGTTTGAAACATATCTGAAGTGTATTAACAAAGAAGTACACCTAAATATAGTGAGTGGAGGGAGGTGCCTCAAAGAAGGCCAGTAAGATTAAACATCACAGTAGAAATGCTGATTTCAATCATATTAGCAGCTTTCAGAAAACAGACAAATGCACAACTGTTCCATAAACCCATCTGCAACATAATTGTACATTTTGGCAAGGAAAGAGTATACAGGAAGAAGACAAACATGTAAAGCTAAATCTATTAATATGAAGCCATAATCCTCCTAGAAACAGGTCACTTACTTCTATGAAGTCTGGGGAAGTATCTCAAATGCAGACAGTAACATGATTTTGGTCCCATGATTCCACAGAATCATGGTTCTCCTCTCTGGACAAAGCCAAAGTGAGCACAGGTCCAAGCGAGCTTTCAGCTATGGGAATGACAATCCCCATAGGAGTGGGGAAATGCAGCCACCCAACACAACAGTGTCTTGAAGGGAGTGGTGTGCTGGGGGAGATGGGACATTAAGAGGACTCTCTGGTCCTCTTTCTCAAGAGCTCTAGTATCCAGGTGGGATTCAAAACCAGATCAGCTTGTGCACTCTGCCAACCTGTCCCTACTCAAGGCCAATCCAACACAGGAGTCCCTTCTTTCCTACTCTTGGACCCCAGTGGCTGGGAAGTGCTGCTGAGCTCCATTTAAAGGATGCTGCCTTCCAGTGGTGGGTGAATGATCCCTTTGCAGTCTGCAGACTCACTTGTTACAAGTCCTTTGGGATGAAAGGCACCATGTAATTGCAAGCTGTAAAGGCGCATCCGATTTCCACCACCACCCTGTGTGGGAAGGAATAAATCCCCACAACAGCTCTGGCAAGGACAGATGCCTGCCTGGGATGCTGCCTGTCTGTGAAACAGCTGCCTTGCTCAGGAATGGGCAGAGCCAGAGGCAGCACCAATATTCAGGCAGGGCACAGAAAGAGTAAATGCTGTCAGACTCCACTGAGGAACATTTACAGGTACACTGATTTAACTCCACATTGTGCTTCTTCCTCTCACCCCTGCTAAGTGTTAGAAAATAAACTTCTTCACTCTCCAACTTTGATGTGTGAAGCCATCAGCTGTGAGCAAGGGAAGGGGATCCACATGCCTGCTCCTAGTCACATCTGTAATTCCAAACATGGTTCTGCCCAAGCCACTTCTCAACATCTCTGCCTCAGTTTCTTCAATGCATAATACATACATGTCCTGTTTCTGCTGGGTTAAAATTAATTTTCTGCTTAGTAGCTGGTGTATCCTGTGGCTTTGATTTAGGATGAGAATAATGGTGACAGCAATAACTAAACTATCAGTCTGTCAAGCAGTGTTTGTATTAAGTTAAGGACTTCCCAGCTTCTCATGCCCTGACAGCAAGAAGGTTTGGAAGGGCATGAGAAGCTGGGAAGGAAACAGCCAGGACATCTGACTCAAACTGGACAAAGGACCTTTCCACACCATATGATGGCATTTAAGCTGGTGTTTTGCCTTCCCAAGTAGCCATGATGCAGTCCTGCTTTCCTGGAGTGGCTGAACACCTGCCTACCCATGGAAAGCAGTGAATGAATTCTTTTTTTTTTATTTGCTTGCATGTGCAGTTTTTGTTTTCTCTATTAAATCATCTTTATCTCAACCCACAAACCATCTCACATTTACCCTCCCAATTCTCTCCCCCAACTCACCAGGGTAGCAAGTTAGCAACTTCATCATGGGGTTAAGCCACAACAGCACACTACAGCCAGGATGAATTAATTAACTTTTAGGTGTTTCAACCTTCTGATGAGAGGCGATTTCTTTTCAATTACAGTCTTGCTTCAGGCAGTTTTCAAGAAATAGTCGCTGGCAAGCAGGACCAGCTCCTCCAGTGGAGCAACAATTCACATTTAACTGCTTATTCATTAACTCCGATAGGGCCTCTAACAATTTATTCCAGTCACAGACCCGGAGCAGCTACAGGAGGAAATTTTCACAGGCAAACTCCTTTCCTCCTGAAAGTCTGTCCTACACTCCCAGGTTCATATAGAATTTTATTTCAAGAAATAGTTAAAAAATAGACCATGCCAGAACTTCACTTTATGACTACCTTTTTCCTTTCTCTTCCAAGAAAAAAAAGATCATCTCCAAATGTTGTTCTGACAAGGAAACCAAAACTTTGCAGTGGGCACTGTTTTCTTATGATTTTCATTGCCCCCCCAAAAGACTGAAAGACCTGTCTGCCATCACCAACACAAGGCTGCCTAACACCTTTTTCTTTCCATACCACCACACAGCAAAGAGCAGTTCAACAGTTTACAAACACATCACTGTTCCTCTTAGAAAGGTTTAAAAAATTTTAAAAAAATCAAACACTTGCAAATGTGTGCGCAGAGTTGTGAGGTGGCAACTACCAGACTTACAGAGGTGCCACCAGACAGACAGCACTGAACCTTTTTGGAAGGTGCTTCAAAGAGCATAGCAGACGCTTGTTGGTCACTTGCCCAAAAGCAGAAATAGCCAGTTTCAGCTCTGGGTCCTTGCTGGCACAAGCATGATAAGCCTTTCTTCTCCTCTCTCACACATCTTTAGATAGGTCTTTGACAAAGCTGACTGCAAGCTTTGATTTTGCCTGGCTGACAACCTGAAGGAAAGAGGCTGCACAAAGAAAAGGGACAGATGGGTCATTCAGAGGAGCAGTCTGTCAGTGCTCCCTGGCCAAGCTGGGGAACCCACCACGCCAGGGTCCCAGTAAAGATCATGCTCTGAAGACAAAACAAGTCTCTTAGGACCAAGGGAACGAACCCATATTTCCCTACGAGTGAGCCATATTTTGCACCTACTTTTTTTCCTTCTGATAAGAAGGTGCCTGTGCTTCCTGCATACCTGCAGCAGTTCCTGTAAATACTACAGGGTCTGCATGTGCCTGAGCAGGAGAAGAGGCAAGCACAAGAGTAGCTCCAAATAAACACAGACACGGCACAATCTGGCCCTAAATCTCCAAGTGCATCTGAGTAGAGTCCTTAGTTTTGCTCTGTACACAAGTGACACTACCTCACCTTCTCCTTCCCCTCCACCCTCCCCATTCCAGCCCTTGCTGTGCAGCAGGAACAGCCTCCTCTCAGAGGGATCACAGCAGCTGCCTCCCAGTCCTGCTCCCTCGGGGCCAGGAAGCCCAGGCACCGTGCTTCCCGCAGAGCCGGCACGTGGTGCGCGCTCGGGTGTGCGCGGCTTCCAGTTTGCATGAGGCCAGGGAGAGCAGATTCCCTCTGGCCAGGCAGGCTGGCACAGAGTTGCTCTCAACTTGAAGGGTACCCAAATTAAACCTGCAAAGTGAGGATTAATTAGCCTGGCATGAGCAGGCTGCAAACACATGCTGACATGGTGCACTTGCCTCTGGACAAACCACCCCAGCTGTGGAAGCCAAGCGCAGGGAAGTGGGTGTATTATGGGAGAGGTGTGTGGGAAAAGGGGATCACAGCTCCAGGGACTGGGAGAGGCAATGGCTGCCAGGTTCCCACATCCACATGAACAAAAAGGGAGCAGAAAAACTGCAGTGGGGCTGGACACAGTGAGCAGATGTGCCTCATCAGCCATCTTGGACTTGAAGCTCTGACAGAGAGCAGTAGCTGTCTGTGACCCTGTGCCATCCCCTACATCTCTTTCTCTCTGCTCCATCAGCAAGATATCACCCAGAAGTCATTAAATCTGACCCCTTCTCTGTGAAACATGCCTTGCCACTTTCCATTTCCTTGAATCACAGTGCCACCAGCCATAGCCACCACTGACACACAGGGCTGTCCCAGAAGCAATTGGGCAGCACCTTGTTTCTACCTCCCCATATCCTTAAACCAGACCCACAACCCACATCAGATCAGACCACAAAGCAGGAACAGTGCTGAAAATAGGAAGTCAGCCTCCTCACTCACCAGCCACTTGCTTCTTTCATGGTGCTGTGTGGATTAGAGTCTTGGTTATTCCACAAAGTCTGTTCTGTGGGCACTTACATGATTCAACAGGTGCGAGGGCATACATGGCAGGAATTTATACGACAGTTCCACTTCTACCTGCTATGGGCAGGCTAAAGGCTGGTTAGCCTTTGCCATGAAATCCAGTAAAAATCAGATATTTGGAGTAGTTTTTAAAAGACAGAGGCATTCCCCCCTTGGCTACACAGAACCCCTCCCCAAACTGGGGAAACTCTGGATAAAGTATTTTCTCAGGAATTATTCAGAACAAGGGCTGGCGTTCTCCAGGACCAACTATCATCTTCAGCAGGCAGTGCAGTGGTTGGACTGGGAGGAGTGTAGGATACCCAAAGGGATATTCATGCTCCCACTTAGCAGAGAGCCCTTTCCATTATGCTCAGCAGAGGCATGCCCATAAACTGGAGCCAAGACAGCACAGGGGAAACTGGAATGCAAAAATCTCCATGAGAGGCTTCTGACCATAAAGTAATGCAAGGCTATGACTGGCCAGGGAGGCAAGTCTCTCTTGTTCATTCTAAGATCAGGGTCAGGTTTATACAGTTAGTCAAAATTAGAAACAGCCAGGAAGGTTTGAGAAACTGTTTGTAAGCTGCAGTTTGGGATTTCTGCTGCCTGAGATGCCCTAGGTGTTTATACTTATGATATGGTATGAATAAGGATACAGCTCTAGGAACATGGTCTAAAGTTCTCATCACCCTATCTCTCTTCAAGTGAGTTACACCTTCTGCTGGTTTTTTAGTGTAACTCACTCTGAAACTGCAATCATGGTATTTATCTGCATCCAATGCTAAATGCTTGCAGTGCTCCTTGGGAGCCTGTGATAGAAGGAGAAACATCTGTGGGGTTTATATATATATGTACATATGTACGTATACACACACTGAACCTTCTGATGTTTTAGACATCATTACTTAGTGCTGCACAGCCAGAAACAGATTTGCACCAATACTGCTCTGTCACCTGGTATGCCTTGCACATGTGAATAGCTCAGGCATCTGCCCAGAAGGCTCTGGCCAGCCTATCTCCTGTTCAGCTCCAAGCTGAAAAGGTCCCTTGTTTTAGAAGAAGACAAGCCAGCAGCATGTTTCTGCAGTGGCCTTTTAGGATGCAGAGTAAGAGATAAGAGACAGGGAAGTCATTCCCTGGGATCTGGCCCCTGCCCAAGTAGAGGGCGTTCTCAACATTGATAAGATCAAGGCAAGAGCACAAGAGGTTTATGTTCCAATTTAAAATTCTTATTTTTACATAGCAGAAAACATCTCTCTGATCAGCCAGGTTATCAGATTGGCCTTGAAATCCTTCCTTCCTTTCTGCCAGCCCCAACAAGATCCTTGAGACACAACTGGTAAGCCCCTGGGTGTCTTCTACCCACCTACTGCTGTTAAGACAAGCTCAGCTCCACTAATCCCATTCAGAGACTGCATGTAGAAGTTTGTCAAGGAAGAACAGAAACAGGAATAAATGACAGACCAGGGACCAGGTCTGTACACTCACACTGCCCAGCTCATGTGCCACACACACACAGGCCAACACCTGCCCCTGACCTTGCAGTGGCATGTGCTTTGTACAAATCCATAGTTCATGTACATGCTGTCACCTCTAATTTATCTCTGCTCACTTGCCCACAGGGGATGATTCTTCTGTTCCATTATCTCTTAATCCGTGGGAACAGAAGCAAGATTTTTTTTCTTTTTAATATTATTTGCTCTTCACAGTAGGCTGCCACCTCTCACAGCTGCTATTCCTGAAAACATTTCAAACTGAGCTGCTGCACATTAGAAAAGGTAACCAGCCTCTCTTCCATAACTGTTAGGTTCTTAGAGTAGTCACATCACTATCCCATCATCCCACTTAAGAACCACTGCGTGAGGGGAAAGGCTTTGGCTGATCACCACCTGAGCTGGCCCTTGGGAAACTTAAGCATAGGAAACAAGAGCAAGGTGACACCTCAGTGTTAAAACTGCAACCTGCTTAACAGCAGCAGGTCACATGCTTAAGAAAGACCACCAAGGACCACAAACCAGAGGCTGTAGCTGTGTTTCCATGCCAGAGGGCAAAGACACTGCCCCCTCCATCTCACCTTCCCATGGGAGACTCTTCCAGCAGAAGACAGAGGAAGGAATAGCTGTAATGATGCATGAGAAAACAACATCTTGCACCCTGACACACCAGCAAAGCCCCAAGATGTCAAGGCAACCAAAGTATTAGCCAGGAGAGATTTTTAAAAGCAGGCATCATCTCACAACCACATGAGATATTGATCTCAGCAAGAACAGGATGAAAATGCTTTACTGCTGATGCTATTAGAAGGTCACTGTGATCATTGTCCTCACACAAGATGGAATAAGCACCATCCTTTCTCCTACAAGTTAGTCAGCAGCAGAAAAACGGAAGAAATCAAGGATCCTTGGTTCAAATCCCTGGCACAAGCCACTAGATATCCTGCCTGCTCCTCAGATCAGTTCACACTGCCTGTTCATCCAGCTGTAGTCTCTCTGGATATCTGTGACCATCTCAGTTCAGAAAGAGACACTACCTGATCTGAAACAGGAACACTTGTGCATCAGTGCTGCAGTGACACAAGCAAAGGGGTTCACATGGTGATGTTTCCTGTTCAGACACACAGACAGCTGCCTGGTTCCTCCTGCAAGAGCTCATCACTCATCGCTATGAGATCTGTCTTCATTTCTTCTACCCTCACCACAATGGGCAGGTTCCAACAATGAACCTGTGCCACCAGACCCTCAGCAACACAGAGCCAAGACTCTCACCTTGCCTCCTGCTATCACTCTTGCCAAAATGCCACATTCAGTAGGGCCTTAGAATAGCCCTTCCAATAGAACTTAGGTCCCTAGTGTGCTCTGACTCCATTACTGAATGCTGGACAAGACCCAGAAATCACAGAAAGGTTGAGGTTGCTCTAGAGATAGCCGAGTTCAAACCCCCTCCTATGAGCAGGGTCAGCAGGAGCCTGTTGCCCAGGACTGCATCCTGGCACACCATGGCTCTTTCCATGGACAGAGATTCCACAATTTCCCTGGGCAACCTGAGTATCTTACATTTCTACTTGTGCCCATTACCTCTTTTTCTGCTGCTGGCAACACAGAGAAGGAATACCATGCCAAGCATGTCCTGCTGGCTGGATTGAGGTTCCCCTTTATATTATGAGAGCATGGCACTGTGTTTCAGAAGTATTGACCTCTCTCAGCTGTTTCCAGAGCTGAGGCACTTCAGCAAAGAGTTCTGCCAGGGACCTGCTGCTTCCTTTCTCAGCTGCATACACAAAAGTGGGCATTCACAATCCCTTGAAAAATGGAGGCAAAAATGCACCTTTACTAAACAGCTCTGCCACCACAACAGACCAGCAAGAGGCTGTGAAGCATCACATGCTATTACCATGGAAGCCACAAGTGCCTCAGGTGGAGAGGCACTGCCCCAGCTTGGCAAGGCTGGCCAGAGAAGAGTGGATTTTGTGCCATCTGTCAGAAAAGTGTGCTCCCAGTTTCTGCTGTTTATTTTACTGCAAGCTGACGTGGGCTCAAGGAGCAAAAGGATAATTCTCCTTTCAGATTCTCCAGGGGCACAATAGTAAGCCACAATAATGAGCTTAAGGTGTCAGGAAACCACCTCACCAAGGCATCACTGAAACCCAAGGGACTGGAGAACCATCACCAAGCACCACTGGAAATAGCTGGTGTCCAGGGACAGATACCCAGAAACAACCCAGTGAAAGAGCACAGGGCAGGCATAAAGGAAGGTGATAAACAAGATGTGCTAAAACATTGCACCAGGATTAGACAGCTGGTGGGTCTGAAGGACAGGCACAGCCTGGGGAGAGCTCGTGGGGCACAGAAGGACACAACTATATTGAAAACAATCCAGGCAGAAGCACATGAGAATACACAAAAAATCAAGATTAATTGTGCAATCAGAAGTACTGGGTCACTGTGCGGCTGCTGGAAGACAGGACTGAAGAGCCCTGACAGAAAGTGTTTGAGAAGTCAGAAAAATACCACCCCCAGGTGTGCACCAGACTCCAGCCAGCTCTACCTGCTCCTCCTTCTCCTCTCAGACACCAAATTCATTTCCAGAGCACTGATGGGCAAGGACATCCAACAACATACTTATCAACTGCAGCACTTCTGGGTACACAAAGGCAGCGTTCCTATTGCCTGCTGGGCCAGGTAAAAACCTTGAAAGGATCCTGGTCTGTCATTCATCCCTCTTGCAAGGCTATAAGAAACACTGCAGTGAAAACAGCAGCTCCATCACAAAGAATATTTGCTTTCTTCCCCCTAATCTTTTTTTTGCCTGTGTATCACAAACATGGAAGATCAGGTACACCTGCTTTGGTGACAACATGCAAGATCACAAACAAACAGAATCTTAGAATGTTTTGGGTTGGAAGGGACCTTCAAGATCATCTAGTTCCAACACCCTGCCATGACAAGGACACCTTCTACTTGACCAAATTGCTGAGAACTCCATCCAACCTGGCCACAATTTCTCTGTTCCAGTGCATCCATCACCCTCACTGTAAAGAATTTATTCACAAAATCTAATTGAAATCTACTGTCCTTCAGCTTAAAGCCACTCCCCTTTGTTCTATCACTACACACTCCTGTGAAAAGTCCCTCTCCAGCTCCCTTGTACCCTTCCAGTACCTTTTGGGTAGGAAGGTGATACAAGGTCTCCTAGGAGTCTTTATCTTCTCCAGGCAGAGCAGCCCCTGCTTTCTCAGCCTTTGTAGGGAAGATGCTGCAGTCCTCTTAACAGCTTCACAGCCATCCTCTGGACTTGCTCCAACAGTTACTTGTCTTTCTTTGTTCAGGGACTCCAGAGCTGGATGCAGCATGCCAGGTGGGGTCTCACCAGCGCAGAGAAGAGGGGGAGAATGACCTCTCTCAACCTACTTGTCACATTTCTCTTGGATTCAGCCCAGGATATATCTCCCACATGATCATACAGCACAGACCAAAAGAAATACAAGGTACCCACAAAGGAAGCAGGGCTGGCTGATGAGTCCAGGAATGTGCTGCTAAAGACAAAACTCTCAGAGGTGCAGGTAACAAAATCTACAAGGATGAGACTTGAACATATCTGATAGGGATGCAGGCTGTCAAACACAGAGGGGCTCAGGACACTGCAGCTTCATCCCAGCTACAAAGTCATCCAAGCAATGCAGCTCTCAGCTGTCATCACCCAGTCCCATATCCCACCTGGTTCTGCAAACATTAGTGCATCATGCAGGTACATCCCTTTTCTGCTCTCACCCCTACCAAACACCACTTGGTCAAGAAGGATCCAGATGACACCCTACCAGACAGCTATGCTGTATGAGCTCACAGCATAGGATGTAGATTTTGACACCAAGGAATTTTTGAAACCATGGTCTCCAAAATGGAAAAGACAATGTATTATTAGCCTTGTCAGCACCTAGCCTAAATTGCAACTACATGCTATACCCCATGCTGGCAACTTTTGTTATGCAGCTGATCAAGCCACAAGAAATGTCCAGAAATTATCTTCTGGACACAGATGTTCAGTGAGAACCACCACATTAGTATATGTGGAAAGATGAAGGAACTGCACCAGAAAAGGGCAACTTACACGAATTTTAATTACTCTAGTCTTCGCTCCACAATTCTTCTTGAGCAGCATCTTCTGAAAGAGAAGTAGAATCCAGGGATTAGTAGAAATAGCATGAATGAACAGAAAGAGGGATATTGTAAGGAGTCCCTTTCAATCAACACTTCATTAAAACAAGATGGATGGATGGATGGTTAAGTGGGATATGAAAGATTAAGAATTACCAAAGGTGGCCAGCAAGTAAGTCAACCTAATCTGAGACTGTCTCACACAGCCTGCATAGAGTGCTCTGGCCTAGGCTTTGAAAGAACATACAAGAAATTTCACAAGGAAAAAGACAGAACAACTGCCTGAAAGGAAATTTCTTCTTAATTTCCATCAATTAGTGGTTAAACTTTGCCCTGAAGCAGGTGAATTTATCTACCTTTAAAAAGGAAAATATGGTCTATTTAATGTAAATGTGGATGTTCCCATTATTAAACAGATATTTTCATTATGCTTATTTATTTACAATGAAAAAAAAAGGCAAAAAGCACCTGCCTGCAGTTCTAAATCTCCTTGCCATATACTGCAAGAGTCATTAAAGTTGTCATAACATGAACCACACAACTTAGCAAACAGGATATACTTGAACCAGCAATTATTCTGGGAAATTACAGAAATAAACAGGTGAGTTGAAGTTCAATCCCAGTTTTGAGGCAGTGTTTTGAAAGCTGGCAAGTGAATAAAATCATTCTTTCCCCTCAAAAAATTGTCACGAAACAACTCCCAAGTGGAAAAACAAGGCTTCAAGAGAACAGTTCTTTCATTTTAAAAAAATATTTTAACTGTATTTTTCATACTGAAATACCTGGTGAGGGAAGCATGTCAGGAAGAATCTTCTCCATCAGCTTTTGAAAGAAATAAAAGATTTTCCTCGCTTCTGTTTTTAACACTTCTCCGGTTGGAAAGCTGTGTGAAGTATGGGAAAGCACTCCCCACAGCCACATGCTTTTACAAAGCAACTGAAGTGTTTTTCAGATGAAGCTCTTAAAGGCTGTAGAAAGACATCCCACCACTTTACCAACATGTGTGGGAAATAGTGAGACCTTTCTATTTTCTCTTTTTGTTTGTTTGTTATCCTTCTGCTTTCTCTAGCACAGAGCAAGATAAAAAGCAACACAGTACAGGGAGTCTTGGAAACTCAAAAAGCTTTAAAAAATCCAAAACATACAAACAACCTCCAAAAAATTCAGAAGAAAAAGCACCACCCCAAAACTGAAGTCAGTGCTTAGGTGAAAGTATTTATTATTTTTCCAGTAGAAAGTACTGCTGGGAGGTGGGAAGTATTTCCATTCCTCCACCACCCTCTGTCACTCCACATCCCATAAGCACGTCTTTGCAGTCCCAATCCACATTACCGCCCAGAACTTGGAGAGGGAGTTAGAGATCCACCCAGCATTTCTAAGCACATCAGCCTCTTTGATCTAAAATCCAGAACTTGGCACACACACGCCCCACTTTGAAACTTTCACATGAATAGTTTGGGGCTCAAGGACAGTATTTTATTATCCAAGCATGCATGGGGGAAAAAGGGAGGTGCTGCAAGGATTTTGAGCTTTTTCCTGTTAATCCTTTAGCAGGTGAATCCTACTGCTGTCTCCATTATTCAAAGGACTCAACAGCAGCCATGCCTGACTGCTCTGGTCCCAGGTCTGACCTGGCAGCACAGCTCCAAGGTTTCTAACCCAAAAAGATCCAACAGCTTTTTGTACAAACCAGGCAGGCGACAAAGGGAACTGCTGAACTGAACTAGCCCAGCCCACAGCGGTCCAACTAAACAAGGAATCCTGGGAATTCATATAAAATATTGCAGGACTCAGCTCCCAGCCAGGCTGCAAGGCACTATGGTAAGGCTCTGAGTTTTCTTTCTTCTGCCTTTCTTAAGGCTCTCTTCCTTAAGAGAAGGAAGGAGACCTTGGTAGGGCTGACAAAACCCAGATGGCAAGGAAAGGCAAAGTGAGGAGCTGAAAGGTCTTGCAAAGTTTTGGTCTCTCCTTCAGTTTTTCTCCCAGGTGATGGAAATGTTGGCTGGTGAGATGAGGAAGGGTAGGCTAGATAGCTCAAGTCACAGGTGGGATAAAATGTGCAAGACAATGTCAGGTTGAGCAATGACAATTAGAATAAGGATTCATGATTTTGAGCCCCATCCTTTAGGGGAAGAAGGCTGTTAGAGCAGAACATACCCTGCTGCATCCCATATGACTTCAAGCTTTTTGACTTTGAGTGAGACCCTCAGCTTCCCAAGGCTACTGTAAAGCCGAGCTTTATAGTGATACTTGGCTGAACTGCCAGGATGAAGTGAGGCTGACACAAAATTCTACATTGCCTCAGTGGCACCACTGAATCCTCTGCTGGAAGGGGAAAAACAGAGCTCTGCTGGCCAAGGAGCAAGTAAAACACCTTCCAGTACAGTCCAGTGGGATTAAATAGCATGGTCCCCCAATGAAGTCAAAGGTGCAATAAAAGACTATTTCCCAACTAAAATCAGCAGAGGCAGCAAGATATTTACCCATCCTGGCCTTATATTAAAACATACAGGGAGGATCAGCAAAGACAGAAATTACAAGATGACACCAAAGAGTGAATGAAAGCTTTGAGCTGTAGGTAGATGGAACAACCAGCCAGACTCTTCCAAGAGAAATTCAAGTGCTCAGCTGTATCCCAAGCCCTACTCTTCTGGCAGAAAAAAGAAGTATTCTTTTAGTGATGTTGTTGTGATAAGCTTTAATTATACAAGAATCTTACCACTAGTTATGCTACTGCTATGGTTTGCAAAGGTCTCATTGTGCCGCAAGAACAAGACACCCTACATCATTTTTGTTCCTCTTGTGTTTCCTCTTTGCTCCTGGTGCTCCTCTTGATGGACTAAGTAGAAAAATAAAAACATGACATCCCCTAATCCACAGGCTGTTAAACTGGAGCACAGACCTCAGCATCTGAAGCTCCCTGGAGCTCTCTTATTTCCACTTAGACTGAAAGCAGAGCAATACCACTTGTGCTGCACTCTCACAGCTTCCAGATCCTACATCATAGTAAAATCTGAAACAAAGAGCTGGAGAGAGAGAGCAAGCCAGCCACATGATCCTGCGGATGAGAATGAATACAGGGAAGGCGAGTTATCAAACGTTATTCTATTTAATCAAATTGCTTCCACCTCACTTGCAGCCACGCACTTTCTGCACCCCGCACACCAGAGTCATGCTTTAGAAAAAGTAAGTCAAGGCATCTTTGAATGGTTTTCCATCCCTCAGCCTTCCCTCTTCTTGCCAAACCTGAGCGCAGACTTTCAGACAGGGAAGCTAAAATGCAGTGCTGCCTAGCAACAGCCAGGGACTTTCCATGGCAGCCTCTCCTCATCCTCCCTCCAGAGACCTCCACGTCACAAGCCAACCACGAGATGCAGCAACTCATTAACTCCTATTTACACAGATACAAGGCAGAGCTGAAATAACATTCATTTGGCTACATGACTTGCAGTAGCCTAAAGCAGGGGAAACAGCCTATAAGAAGGTGACATATTCAATTTAGTAACCCTGGGATCATTCCTAACTACCACACCAATGTGAAAGTGCAGTTTTATTTCCGCAAGCTATTTTCTGGGAGTTATGACAATGAGCAGAGCAGAGATTTGTCAAAGGTCACGGAGGATATTAGTAGCAGAGCTGAGAATTAAACCATAGGGTATGGTTTCCAAAACTTTCTTCCACCTGCAGAAAAAGAAAAGGAAGAAAAAGAGACAGTGTCCCTATTTCAATTAAAAAGTCCTTCCTGCAGGTCTCTGACAGAACTGCTACCATCAGAGCTGAAAAGTATAGCTTGGGAGCACTATTATTTGCAGGAAGGGAAGTTTATTTTGCTATCTACTGTGACTTCTACAAAAAGGAGGAAATGACATGACTAAGGAAATGTCAAAGCCTTTTTGAGGACACAAGAGCTATGTCTCACTCTAAAAGCAAAGCTAAATTGAAACACTTCAGGGTTAACCCTCCAGAAAACAGCAGAATCAGCTCAGCCCAAGAACCTGCCCACAAACCTCACCTCCTGCTCATAACCCAGAGACTCTCTCAGTCCTGAGCCTGGATTCAAAAGAAAGTTGCAGGGACTGGAAGTAACAGAATCCCATATTCACCGAATGAAATGTAATGAACCCCTGATCTGCCACATGTGGCTCTGCTGCACATCACTGCCACATCCAAATACCCCCATTAGAGCAGAGATGGGGCAGCAGCCCTGCTTCTCCTGGAGCACAGCTCTCCAGTCCAGCCTTGCTCCAGGAAATACCTCCAACTGCTTAAGCAGCAGCGCTCCAAGTCCTGCAACACCGACCAGAGCAGTTCTGAACTAACCCAGAAGGAAATGGTGAATGCCTGCACTTGCTTACGCAGGCAAAAGCTACCACAGAACTATTCTATACAAACTGCACAGCCCAGATGACTAATATATATTAACAATCAAATTACAGGCATCCTTAATGCAAGATCACTCAACTGATGAGTGATCAACCCCAAGATGAATGAATTTATGTCACACTGCCGCAACAGTTCAAAACTAAGTATTTAAAACTCTGTCAATTCACAGTTTAAAGACAGGCATCACAATTTAATTTTCAAATGTTTAAGAGTTTGAACAAACTCTCAAACCAGCATACAGTGCAAAATATTTTACATTAATAGATATCAATAAACACTTTTCATCTTACATCTGCTTTTTATATACACAATTCTGGTTTTAGAATAGTTTCATTTTCACTACCTCCACAAGACAAAACAACTCTTTTGTTCATTAGTGTTGCAGAGAGGTGTAAATTGCTATTATTTATTATCTGGCCACAGTTTTAAACGTAGGGGCCTGTCCAGAGTTGGATGCAGTTCAATTTTCTCAGACTAGTTTAGCCTATTTCAAGCAAAAGAGCACAGGAACTCTCAATTTCTCAACATAACTCATCATTTAATGACACACTTCATCAAATGCTACATACTGATACAGAATCAGCTTGTTCCAATATAAGAATGCTGCAGGGATTTTCACTTGCTTAATGAAAGAGATTTCAAAGTTTAAAAAAAAAAAAATCTGTATTCAGTAACTGTGCTTTAATTTGACTCAAAGATCAGACATTCCAAAGAATATCAAGGCAGGCCAGAAGCTTGCCTTTCTTTAGTTTTGCTAATGACCCTCCACAGGACAAGTGCACTTCAAAAGGTATGGACGTTTCTGTTTCTTGTTGACATCTCAAGGCTCTTGACAAGATACAAAGTTTAAACAGTCCAAATTTTCAGAAGAAGCCTCCTCAGCTCCATAACCCCTGTTTTACTTCTGTGCTGTTAACCCTACCAGCCAGCTTCCCAGTTGTCCAGAGTCTTCCAGGAACAAGAAGGCAGACCAAGCTTGAATGTCTAGCACAGAAACAGAGAAACAGACCAATGATGTTGCTTGCTGTGTTTTCTTTGTTCGAACAACCAAACAAAAAAAGAACTGAAAGAAGAAACAGTACAGCGTGAGGAGAAATTGCACTCTAAGCCACAGCAGAGGGCTGATGAAAAGGGAAAAACCATGGCCAGTGATGCAATGTGCACAGAGAAAATTGCCTCACAGCAAGGCAGGGAGGCAGCTCCATGGCCCATCAAGCAGGGGACTGAAGGGGCCTCAATAAGACAACCTTGGGACAGCGAGGTGAAGTGGATGCCGGTGCAGAGGCAATGCTTACATGAGAGCTCCAGCTCAACACCAATCCCACTACACCCAGTGAGCCAGCCAGGGAAGCACAGCCCTACGACCCTCCTGCCCTGGGAGGGCATTCCAGAGCAAAGAGCCTGCCCCATTCCTTTGCTGGCAGCGCTCAGAGCCAGCTTTGGGCCAGCAGCAACAGCTCTCCCCTGCTGCTGCAAGCCCATCCTCTATCCCAGCACTGCTGGGGCGGGAGAGCTGCAGAGGTTAATGCAGGGCAGGGTGCAGCTGCAGTGCAGTGGGCACAGGAGGTCAGGGTGCTGCACAAAGCGGCCATTGTGCTGCACTCTGTGCCTGTGGGCTCCTGCTTCAGCGGGTCCCACCTCCGTCCCACCGCGTGGCACCGGGACAGCACCGGGGGCACACAGCTGCTTCCCAGCGGGGCAGGCAGGTACAAGCTGCTTCTGATGAAGAACAGCAGTCCAGCAATGTGGAAGCCCAAGGCACAGAGCACTTTGACCCTCATTCATGGAGAAAGTTTCCTAAACTCCAGAATAGACTAGAATCCACTAGGGTGTGAAGTAGATTGTAGAGAGTAGTGTAGATGTATCAATTAGGTGGGAAATTTAGGCTTTAGGATTTTTACTATGTAGTGGATGGAAGCAAGATGGAGGGCACAGGGTGCCATCCTGGGCTTCCTCCTCATGTTTCTTCTTCTTCCTTCTTCATGGGTTTGGGTGGCATTTTGTAATTGGGTGGAAAAGTCCACATTGCGAGCTATAGGGGATCAGTTATTGAGTTAAAAAGGGAAATAATCAAGGTGTCAATTCTTAATTGGATGGCTTAGCTTTAAAAGACCTTGTAACAACAGATTGTTGGCCGTTTTTGCAGTGCTTTTCCAGTGCACTGAGCCTTGTGTGGACAGCACGCAAAACTCTAGATAAGATAACAATAAACAAGAACCTGAAGACCAAGAAGATCCAGTGTGTCTCTCTTTCCTGACACAAGACCACTCCAGGAGGGTCTCCCACAACAGGGGAGCCCCCTGGGAGGGCCCAGTCAGAGTCCCAGAAGTCAGGAAATCAGCAACAGGTACCCTGGCACAGCAAGGCCCTTCCTAGAGCACAGGCTGAGTTAAAGCAGGGGGAGCAGCTACCCCCAAAGGCAGCGCTTACACAGGCCAGATGTGAAAGCCCAGCATAGCCCCAGGTCAGCAGCAAGGCTGAGGCTTTCAGTGCTTTCCCAACACGCCTTCAGGCTCAAACATCACAGCCCCATGCCCACTGCTTTAGAGAAATCCTCCACCAGGAGAGCAGTGCTCCGTGCCCACGTGGCAGGGCACGAGGGAGCAGGGCCACGGCTCCTGTCCTTTGGCCAACACAGTGATGAGTCTTCTACAAGGAGCACAGCCAGGTCTGCTGTCCCAATGAGTTTAGGAGAATAACAGGCAAAAAAAGCCTAAAGCTACTTTGTAGGTTGATTTTGGACTAGTTTTTTAATTCCTTGGCACTGAGAAGTGTTGCTAGGACATGAGCATCATCTTAGTCCTGCAGTGCAAAACCTGTACAGAAAAAACAGTAAGTCACAGGCTTCCCCTTACTGCTTTTAAACTGAAGCAACTCCAGCTGACACCAACCCCATCCAGGCTCAGGCTCCCAGGCAGACATGACTTAAACTGGAAGACAAACCAGAGGGCCAAGCTTTCCCAGCAGGCACCTGAGGGGACTCTGCATTTGCATCACCAGGGACGCCCTGTGCCAGGGGATCACCCACTGTCTGGGCGCAGGGGTGCAAAGCCACTACGCAGTGCATCCATGTGCCAGACACACACACAAGCTCCCTGCCCAGCCCCTGAAGCAGCATAGCAGCAGGAAGGCTGTAGATCAGGCATAGCTTTAAATTAAAATTATCATTAGCCAAAGTCTCCAGACTTCTCCACCAGAAGTTAAACAGCCACACAGCATTTTAAAATACAGGCTAACTCAAATGATTTGGCCAGCAGTCCCCTCCTACAAAAACAAACCCCAGCACCCAAACACTGTGCTGATAGTGTGGAACGTCCTGAAAAGCCTCTTAACTCTTTTGAAAGTTATTTCTAGTTAAATATTCAGTTGAATTAATCATTCATGCTTTTTTTGCCACATTTATCCTCAGTCCATCTGAGGCCCCTTCAAAGCATCAACACTTGTTGAGTCTCTTAACACTGTCATAAAGAGCTCCCATCTCCACCTAGATGGGAGTTCCAGTTGTCCAGGCAGCACCTCTGTCAGCAAGGGCCAAAAATCCACAGCCTCCAAATAGCGCAAACACTGACAGCTCAGTGCATCTGGACAAGGCAGCAGAGGAAATGCTGATTATTAAGTGATCTTTGAGAACAATTCAAATTAAAAAAAAAAAAAAGCCAAGCAAGGCCTTACAAATAAAGATGTACTGCAAGGACTTGCACTCAAACAGTGGACCATGAAAACCAAAACAAAGTAATTCCTGTGGTCACCAAAATCCTTTCCAACACGTTTATCATTAATCACCTCATTTTGTGCACTACTGGGAGGGGCTCAGCTATTACTGCTGAAGAGAAATGGGTGAGAGCCTTTAGCAAATATCAACCGGCAGAACAGCAAGTCAGTCTCACCAGTAATTGCTTCCTAAATAAGCACAGCCCAGTTGCACCACAGTCCCAGAAAGGTGATGTGCAAGTGACCACTGCAGAGTGGCACCAGGCTCCTGGCCTGGTCACTGCCTGCTGCAGAAGAGAGGGAGCTGAAATCTGGCCAGCAAGGTCTGCCACCTGGCAGAACTTCGGAATTCTCACTATTCCCAAGGCCCAGAGAACAGATTAAATTATTCAAATTACAGGCTGCTTTTTGAAGTTTTCCCCGCATATCACACTAAAGCTACAGCTACCTACTCACACAGTTGTGGTCTAAGCAAACAGACTGGCTGCCTGTCTGTAAGTGACTCTGCCTTTCTACTGCTCCTCTGACTTCTTTGTGGCACACAGTTTCCAGATATAGTCTGGACCTGTACAGAAGCCCTGTCCCTTCAGGAACAGATAAAACAGGGTGTATTTGCCCTGGCACTTTTACCACTAGGCCTTTGACTGGAATTTGGGGATGGAGGAAGTGAACTCTCTCCATGGAGCATCTCTGGCTTAGCAGCCGCTTTCCCTGCTGGTCTGGCAGAGTCTTGAGTCTGCTGATCTGCAGGATACATCAGATGGTTCATCTATTCACTCCATGCCAACCCCATATCCCTCACTGAATTTTCTTTGAGGCCTGGAAAAAACCCAAAGCTCCATTTGTGCAGGAAATAGACCTGACCAAAAACTCCAGCACCTGTGAAGTAACAAAAATGTAAAGAAAGGGCAGGATTCATTAATTCCCTATCCCTCATCTGCACATGCCAAAGCTACCAAAGTTCAAATGTCAGGCTTGCCCCTCCTGCTCACTGGGGTCTGAGAAAGGAGGAGGGGTGCAAAGGGACTGGGGGGTCTGGTTTCACAGCTGGCAGGCATGGTAGCAGCTCCTGAGAAAAGGCTTACAAAGCTTTTAATTCAGGGCGGCCAACGTGACTGTTTCCTCCCTTCCTTCCTGGCCTTGGCTCCAACGCTGTCCACAGGGAATGTCCAGTCTAGTCTAACATATCATCTGATGTCTCTATAGTTTATCTCACTTCTGACTGAGGCCTTGGCTCGGACACGACTCCAAAGCCCTCCATCCCCACAGACTTTTCAGACAGAGCTAAGCAGAAGGGACATTGCCTCCTGCAGCTTTATCCCATTCCCCTCAGCCCTGCTGCTGCAGCACATGGGAGATGGTAGTGCTGGGGGCTTGAAACAAGCAGCACCAGACTCTTCCACTTTTGCTGTTGAAATGCTGTCCCCAAGTACCCCAAGAAGGGGCTAAGACATCAGCACAAGCCAGGCAATACAGTAAACACAGTTCCCCTTTAAGCAGGGAGATACAGAGAGCTCTGAAAAATCACACAGCTGTATACCCTGGGAAAGAAGAAAAATACTAAAATAACTGAAAGGTACCAACTCTTGTCAGCTGTGACATTACAGGGACATGGAGAGGAAGAGAATCCACATATAGCTGCTAAAAACCCAGAGGACACTGAGATAAAAGTGTGTGCCTTTACTCTATCCTTCGGTAACTGAAAAAACTACAAGATATTCCAAATGCTCTGTGCATGCCACAGGGCCTCTTGCACACCAGCCACAAAGTGAGCAGCCAGGCATACAGAACACCAGATTTCCAGAAGAGACTGCATGCTCACACAGGTTTGCCACATGAAAGGATAGATGTGTGTGTGGATGGCAAAAGGAAAAAGCAGGCTAAAACAACCAGCTCAGAATGGTTTCAATTATAGATTTTTAAGCCAATTTCTTCCTGGTTTTGACACAACTAGAACATTTTAGATGTTCATATGAAGTATTTCTGTTTAAATGTAAAAATTCTTGGACTTAAATGCTTGTTTGTCAGTCCAAAACCCTGCCCTAAAGTCAGCACAAGGAACTTCTCAGGAGTTATAAAGCCCACACAAAATCCACCACAGAAAATATCCAGTGGAATTTAGTGGGTTTTCTTTGAGGACAACCTGGAATATGTACCTTTTCAAAAGACTTTTAGCCAGAGGATGTGTCTTAGTGGAGCTTCTCAAAAATAGGGCAACATGAGATATATTCATTGCACTAAACAAAGAAAGGATTTGTCAGTGGCCTGGATCTTCACAACAGGAACCTCAAAAGGTGGCTCTGAATTGCCTCCCACGCTCTCCAGCTGAGTGCAGAGGACATTACCCTGTGGGAGCCCTTGCCTTGGGTTCATCTGGTGCTGCTGGGAGCACTCACAAGTGGAACTTGAAGTAGAAAACACAAAGTCACATCTTCAAATGAGAACTTGGATTCATGGACAGCAGGGAAACTTTGAAAAAGCCAAATGCAGACCGACTATATAAACAGCTTTGGAAAGCCAAAACAAGCCTGTCTTACAGAAGCAAACATCCCAAGCCATGGGGCTTGCTCAGGCTCTGAACACAGGGCAACAGAGTTCCTCCTCTTCTTCTTGCAAGACACACACATGTATCGTATCTGCACTGTTCTGCAAAATATTTGAGCATATTCTCCTTTCACATGACTATGCCTGTTGGGGAAATCCCATGTGTCTGCACGAGCACATGAAAATAAAAGATACTAAATTAGAAATCGGACACCAGAAGATGATTAACAAACCTGAGACACCATTTTTGCCTACAAACAGACATCCATGTAGTGGGAGTAGTACAACACTGATCACCACAGAGAGAAATGATGATGTAACCCAACTGTTCTCACATTCCCCACCCAATCTCCTCCTCATCCCCCTGCTCCTGTTCCCCACTGAACCTCACTTATACACTAGTGACAAGGGAACATGCTGAAGCAGCTAGGCAGCTAATAGGATAAAGGCCTCTTACTCCAGGGAGCTAATTCATTTATGCAGAACATAACTAATGAGTGCATTTGGAGACTGCTCTCCCATGGCCACATGCAGCAGGGCCTGCCCACACGTGCCTTGCAGCACAACACTGCACAGCACACAGGGTCTTGCTCAGTGGTGCTTGGGTGATGAAACTCAGAACTTGTGATGGGGTTTGATCTACCAGCTGTGAAAGGGCTGGCCTAGGCCTGTACCCATGTGAACAGCTTGCAAATATTCCAGAGGAGCCAGTATCTCCTGCCTGGTGCACTGTCCTTCCTCTTGAGGAGGCATATGTTTCCCTTCAGCACTGCTGACGAGCACTTTCAGATTCTGATATCATTCTGCATCCTTTTGTTCACATCCTCACAGTGCACATAGCTTGAGATGGTGTAAAGCTGGTCCAGGAAACCATCTCCAGGGCAAGAAACAATACAACCAATTCAGCAATCAGTGTTTCTCCCTGGACACTCCAATGAGGTGAGTGAGCATCAGTTTCTCTACTTGTCCACGGGTACCAGCACAGGATACACATTACTCTGCCAAGGTTTTGAAACTCCCCTATCTGAGGGCAGTGAGGCACCATCGGAGTTGGAAGCAGATTGTTGCCCTTCTAAACAGGTGTTAGCAGAGCACAGCAACCCTCAGACCTGTGCATCAAGTATTTGTTGGAGAACTGCCCTCAAGCATGCCACTCCATTGTCTGCATCAAGATCCACTTTCCAAATATTTAGAAATGAACCATCAACTCAATAACTTCCAAGATCATATCAGAGCCTGTGTAACATGTGTCATTGTTCATAACACATGCATCAGTTTTAATGCACAAATCATATCAGTGTTTCCTCCTTTCAGCTCAGGATTTTGGTCCATCTCACACTTCCAAAACAGTCATGCCCTAGGAACAAGAGGGCTCCTTCACTCACAGACTGCAGAAAGGCAAAGAACAGATTAACACATGAAAAAGTGACCAGAATGTCTCAAGGCCAAGTTCATTAGGATCATCTGCAGAGAAAAGTTGGTAACGAAAGCAAAAGCTTACATCCATTTATATGAATAGTTTTGAGGGTGTTTGAATGATTTGGATGCTTGCATCTGGAAAGCAAATGAACCAGTGCCTCAGCTCAGTACAGAGTTTTATACAGTGGACTGAGCAACTCAGGCAAGTCTCACAGTTGTAGCAGTAGTTACAGCTGCTTTCTACCTCTAACCCTAGCAGCAGCCCTGTCATAAGATAGCAATCTGGCTTTTTTCAGCTTCTTGTGGTTTTACTGTTTCACTCAGCCCTAGAGAGTCCATGGGCTGCCTAGCACAACTGCCCATGGTAAGAATCTGCAAAATGCAAGCAGGACAAACTAGCACAGCAAAAATGCCTTGCACACTTCTTGTAGCAGTCAGGCTTGGATAGAACATTGGTGTACCATGAAAGAAAAGAGATAAGAACGCTAGAATAGTGGCACTATAAGTCTATCTGCTTAGAAAATATTTTCCACGAGCACTACTTCCAGTGCTCATAATTGCACTCAGCCCACTAACAATAATTTGAAACTAATGGGGTTGGTTAAGTCATTCAGAAGAAAACAAGAAATCATATTAAGCTGAAAATTAGTTAAGAGCTTGACTGGACAGCACACCAAATTCAGTACCACAATGAAAATAAACATAACATTAACTCGCTGTGCTATTTCCACAGAGCTCTGAACAAAGCACTGCAACTTAAAGACTCACTTTAAAGTATGATCAGTATAGTCTTACCATCCACTCAGGTACACCATATTCTTGTGTGAGGTCTGCCTGTCTTTCTGGCACATACAGCAAACAGTAGCAGTAACAAACTTTCCTGAACAAACTCAGGGCATTCCTTGACCTATGGTGGTTCTCCCAGCTGCAAACCACATCACATCACATGGAACATAACAAGGAACAGGTTTACTGAAGTGAGAAAAATCAGACATCTGAGTAGCTCTATTTTAAAGATATTTCTACCTGTATTAGGAATTACACAGATGCACTAGATTTGAAATTTGGAAACTGATTTTTTAGCAACTGTTTCTTGTTTCTTAATCATAACATGCCCACATACCATCACGATAGAGCCTATAGGATTGTTTGATGAGCCTCTGAAGTCACAGGCACGATAGGGAGTTTCTAAAGCCTCCACAGGTAGACAAATTTTTATTTTATTTATGCTGTCAAAAAGAGCATGCTTACAGTAAGACTGCAAAGTAACTTGCAAAGCATTTGAGGGCTTTATCCTTTGTACAGCAGATCAACCTGGTTTTTTTCCATAATCAAACATGTGAAGGTGAAATTATAGCTTGCAAGCCTATGCCAGAATTTTAAAGCACAAGCATGTTTTTGAATTAAAAATACAGCCTTTCTTAGTATAGACATGACCACAGACTTCATTTACATTAAGTTTCTAACACCCTCGACAAAGCTCAGTTTTACGAATTCATTCCTATGAAAACTGCTTTGCATAAGCAGTTAAAGTCCAGCAGGAAACCAAAAAGGTTGTTTGCAATGAGGAAAACCAGCAAGTTCCATAGGGTTTCTCTTAAGTGTCTTCATTTGTGTTTTATTTTGAATTTACCTGTGGCCCCAGGACACCTATGTTTTTGAAGTCTTTAATTTAGAAAAAAGTGTGGTTACATGTTTTTTTGGCTTGAAGAGGAGGGTTTGTCTGTCCCTTAATGGTCAGCATTTCCTCAATACAAATTGCAGCTCAATGAAGTGTATCTGGGCTCCCAGCTCTGGAAGAGGACAGGGAGTTTTACAAGGGAATCTGCTCTGGCTTAACTCAGTCTCCATCTACATGAGAAGTAGATGCCTCTATTGAGTGCCTCCCCCTGTGAGATGAGCTGTGGACCAATGCCCAAAACTGCCATTGACATCAACAGGCTGAAAGAAAGCGCGAGCAGAGCCCAGCAGTGCGGTTCTCATGTGAGCCAACAATGGAGAGGTTATTCAGAGCTAAGGCAGAAAATCAGAGCTAAACCCCAGCCCACGCCAAGGACAGCTGTGCTGTTGACAGCCAGGCTGGCTATTCTACCACTCCAAAGATTGTCTCATACAGCATTTCCTAGAGTGTTTACTCTAGTCACAGGCTTGGCCTTAAAAGCTCAGCCAGCTTCTGCCTATTGAGCAGTAATGGCTGCTGCGCTTTCAAGACTCAGACATGCTCTGGACAAGCTCCTTGCTCCCCGTGCATGGTGACAAACTGGAGCACAAGCACCCAGTATTAATAGTTAATCAGCACCATCACATGACTGCCCTGTTCCTGCTGTTACCACTCATACTACCATCCCCCTCCTTCCTTCCCACTCATGGGCAGTGCCCCATGGGAGACTGCTGGGTGCAAAGCACACCCGTGTCACGTCTCAGACACCAGTGCCCAGCCATGCTGGCAAGGAAGGTGTTCTGCTTCACAGACACAGAGCTAAGCAAAGCCAAGCTCTTTGTTTTCCATTCCTAGGTACCATCTCTTCTGTTTAGTGCTTTGAACAAGTCTATACCCAACTGAATTCTAAGCAACAGCAGCCCTTGTTATCCTTTGGCTGCTGAATTCTAAGGGAATTCAACACTTAGTGGTGGTAAAGTAGGAACAAAGAGAAAAAACCAAACTAATCTATCTCTACTGCTTATTTCAGCTTCTTAACCTATACAACACAGTCAGAAAAACAAGCAGAAAACTGCCACCACCATCAGATGCCCTCTGGACTATATGACGAATAACTAGATTGTTTTTAAATAGTCATTCACCCTCTCCAGTTTCCTGGCCATCCAAAGAACTAAATTGTAAGGCTCTCTCTCTCTTTTCAGGAGTCGCTATACCAAGCAAAAGATGGAACTTAGTACGCCTGAAGAGAGATCCATTCACCCGCAGACCAAACACAGCTTGGGCAGTGACAGCATATGGTGGAGCCACCCGCAGACTCCTCCTCTCCCCAGGCAAGGATGAGATATTTGTATCACAGCGAGCCACATGCTGAGGGAGGAGTGGGCAGGGACAGGTATCTGGCCAACTCAACAGCCACACTGGGACCCAGCCCAGGCAGCCCCTCCAGTCCAGCCACATCAAGGCTGGGGGAGGTGAGGACAACCCAGCGCTACTGCAGAGAAAGTCCTGACCTTCACTTCAAGCAGCATCTCCAAGCTGGTGTTGTTGAAATATATACACAGGTTGCAGCAAAACTTCTTAATCCGTCAGGCTCTTGAGATTACTTGGGCTGAACTCAGGGACTGGGAAACAACATGCCAACATTATCCTCCTACACAGTACTGTGTCAAAACAAGAAAGAAAATATCCTTCAGAAAACCTTATTTGAAAAGGACCAGAAGTCAACACAAAGAGACAGAACAGAACAATGTTATGCTGCAGGATGGCCACCCTTGGGGATCCAATCCAGCACCCACTGTCTGACTACTGCTCACACCACATCCAATCACATTTTAACCAGTTGTATTGTTGCTGCAGTTAGGAGCTCTTGGTTTTGCTGAGTGATATTTCCTGTGGCCAGCTGGCAGCCCATCATAAAACACAGCTAGCAGATATGGGAGACTGGGCTCTTCCTTCTATTAGTTCAGTAGGAATCATTCTATGTGGTGCTTTGAGTGCAAAATGCTAGAGGTCAAAACCCCAACCTTGTCCATTCATATGCAGAGCTTCTGGCAGATGTTTTCAGGTGGAAGTGCTTTACCTCCTTCCCAATTTGCTCCTCCCAGGCCTACCTAACCATCAGAGTCAGACCAGGAGTTCAAGTCCTACACAGCATCACTCAGGACTTCTCCCTGAGTCACATCCCAAGGCCACATGCCAGTGGTGCCATATGCCCATTTGATCTCCTCTCTTTGGACTGCAGCCAAAGACTCAGCTCTAGTCTAATACCTTCTTACCAGGCTTTAGAGCTTTGAGGAAAAAAAAGAAAGACAGCAGGGTTGGGAAGGTAGCCAGCAAGCCTGCCAATCTAAATGATAAGCCCTTGGCTTGAACCTCAGGCTCATAATTTTCTGCCACTAGTGCCAGGTGCTATTATTGTCCCTTTGGGAATCTTAATACAACAAAAATACTCTCTCTACCTCTGTCTCTGCCATTCTTAACCTTCCTATTCCACAGATCTCTGCTGCTTTTCAAACTTCAGCCACATCAAATTTCCTTCCCTCATCTTCCTTTTGCTCAACCAAGCTCTCTGGTGCTATCCAAATGGCCCTGACCAACCTAATTCCTGATCTTTTTCATGATTCACAGTAGCACCTCAAGGAACCGCGTTTCAGATGTTTCAGAATATTTTCTAGCTATTGGCTCACCCTCCCTTGGTAGTCCAGATGGATATATTCACCAGCATGCAAGCTTCCAGGAAAAGGCAGCAAAATTACACAGCCACATAGCCCAGGAAAAAGAGACCGATAAGTACTTCCAGACAGCAGCTCATTTGTCCACCTCCCTCTTGAACTGCTGTCCCTTTGTACATGTTACAAAAACAGAACAAAAATGCACTGAGACAAAACAAGGAAGGAAAACATCAAGGGAGAAGAACAGAAGCATTTGGCTCTAGGAATGGACTACACATTCTGTGCCAGGGCTCACACAACAGTGGAAGAGGTGCAAAGAGGGGCGTGTGCTCAGAATGAAAGTCTGCTAGCAGCACATCTGAAAGGTGAACACAGTATCAACAGACACCATGGAGTGGGCTTGCACTAAAATTAATTCTGCGTTTCAACAATGCACAGAGAACAGAGATCCTCCTGGAGAAGCTGTTGGCATCCAGGCTGTATAACTTCCAGAGCGCCTTTGCAACCTCAGCCATTCTGTGAGAATGCTCTAATCTCTGGTACACTGGTTGATGCCAAGACTTGAGGAACAGGACTAGGTTATCCTGCCTGCCTTGCCTTTGGCATTTACAAGCTGGCAGCAAGATGAACCTTACCTTCAGTAAAAAGACAAAGTCAACTTACTTGCCTCTTCCAGGAGGAAATCATTATGCTTTTTAAGAAGCAGCTAGGCCAAGTTGTACATGGGTTACTCCTCTCTTACATTCCAATTCATCCAGCTGCAGCTGCACACAGGCACTTCCTAATGTTTTTGCATGAATTAGATAACCATCCAGGGAACACTTATGAGACACAGAGACAGAGGTATCTGCTGCTTGGCAGAGTCCTAATCACCTCCTTGGGGCTAGGTGGAGTTCCTCATGATTTCCCCTGCTACTGAGTCTCTCTCCACCTCCCAGACAGCCTGTTTTCCCCCCACTGTCAGACTATCAATGATGTCAGCAAACTGAACATAAGCTAGCCAGCACTGAGCCAGTCTACAACAGAGATCAAACCACTGGAGAACACCTCAGCTCCTCCAAAGATGCAAAGAACAAGACACCTTTACCATGCCCCATCTCCCACTCATATGGCTGGAGTCCCAGAGCCCCCCACCATGGAACTACGTCCTCACAGGCAAGCAGACCAGACAATGCCATTGATCACGTTCAGCCCCAGATTCCCTCACGTTAAGACTGCCTTGCAGCAGCCATACACAGCATTTGTTTGCTGGCCACTTCAGTGCCAAACACTGTCAGGGTTGAGACAGACAGGCACTTCTGTGCTGGAAGAACAGCTGCTGCAGCATATTTCTGGGGGTGAAAAACTAAAGCAAAATTGCAGGAGGTTACCAGAAACAGAATTTCTCATGCTCCACTGATGCAACCAGTTTCTGCAACACTTTCTTTACTATGTTGCTTCAACAAGCCCACAGACAAATAACTGCTATGGCCCAACTTCCCACACCTGAGAGACAAGTTCTGGCACTGGGCCCCTTAAGAATTATGCTCAGCACAGGTCCCTGAACTCCACTCAGTCACTCTGGAGAGTGAGGCCCAGGGCAGAGACTGTGCTGAAACTACCACCAGCACCAGCAGTAGATTTTCCAGCACCCTCTTGCTGCAGAAAGCAGCTCAGATGGGCAAACAGATGGTAACAATTCTGCAAAGGCCTGGATTCAAACGGGAGGCCAAGAGGTGAAAAGGACTCACGAGCTCACACGTGGAAGCTATCTGGAAGCTATTTGTCAAGTCCTGGAGAGACGGGCAAGGGCAAAACCCAGCTGTGCTAAGGATATGGCAAGCTCACCCTGGAGCCATTAACAGCCCAAAGCCCAGACCCCAGTGCACCAGGGTCACACACCGGGGCCTTGGTCGTGTGTGGTGAGTGCTGTTCTGCAGCCTCTGTGCAACCGGTATGGACACAAAGGAAGTTTTCAGGGCTGATCACCCCACCAATAGCTCAGTCCAACCAAAATTCCAGTACTGAAACATACAGCAGAAGGAAGATAGTCTTGATATCACACAGCTAAGCCCAAATTAGGATTCTCATCAGGCATTTTATCCAGGCCATTCCAATGCCAAGTCAAGATGAAGAGACACTCATATGTCTTGCACTGAAACTAGTTACCCACCAAATGGGGTGCAGAGCCTGCAATGAACAATCCAAATGTTAGCCTAAGATGCATTTTTCTCTTCTCAGATAGCCTTTTTCATCCTATCATCTCATTGCATTTCAAAGAATGCATTAAGCCTCCAAAAGAAAATGGTATTGCCGCTCCACAGAGGAAGCTAAATAAAGAGCAGCTGAGATCACTTAGCTTGTTCAGCCTGAAGAAGAGGAGACTGAAAGGACACCTCATTGCAGTCTAGAACTTCCTCATGAGGGGAAGCAGAGAGGCAGGCACGGCTCTCCTCTTTGTGGTGATAGTGACAGGACCCAAGGAAATGGCCTGAAGCTGTGTCAGGAGAGGCTTGGGTTGGATATAAGAAAAGGTTCTTCACCCACAGGGTAGCTGGGCACTGTAAGAGGCTCCCCAGGTTTGTGGCCATGGCACCAACCCTGCCAAGATTCAAAAAGCAATTGGACAACACTCTCAGGCATATGGTGTGATTCTTGGTGCTGTGCAGGGCCAGGATTTGAACTTGTGGGTCTTTTCCAACTCAAGATATTCTATGAATTTTTGATTCTTTCTATTCATACAAGCAGGCAAACCACAGCAGAAAGCTCTAAGCAAGACATGAAACCTATCTAATCACTCTGCAGCATACCTGGAAATATACCCATGTACCCACACTCTTTGCCTTGTACTTCAAAATTATGCTTTCCATATCAGGCACTTACCCACACCAAGAACTTGGACTGCTTGTTGTACCACCCCAAAGCTGCTGTCCCCCCAGGTGATCTCTCTCCCTGCAAATGCTATGCTCTGACTTCACAATCTTCTTTAAGTAGATTTCAAAGGTGCTCCTGGCAGTCCCACTGAGCAGCACAGGAGGATCCTTTACTTCCTCTCTGTTTACACAACATGCCAAGACCAATTAATCCCCTGGGAATGAGCTCAGCAGCTCCAAGAAGTCTTTGTGACACCCTAGACTTCCTTATGCCTCAGGTGAACCTGGAGCCTTCAACTTTGAACCCAAGGATGTCCCTGCTCTCCCTGACCTTGTGCTCTCAGCACTGCCAAAAAAGCCAGATATGCTAAAGTGGCAGCAGCCATGCAGGGTGGCAGCGGGCTTCACTAAATAGCAAGTGGTTGGCAGCAGGGCCAGCAGGCAATGATGTGTCTGCCCAGGGACCATGATCAAGGGGTGCTGGGAGAGGGCATTCACCCAGCAAAGCGAGTGTCTGCACAAGCCAGGGCATTTCTGCCCAATTAAGGGAAGAATAGAAGTCTTCTGAGCTCATTTTCTAAGCCTTTGGAGAAGTGAAGAAAAGCATGCATTGAAATGTCCTCGCTCGGCCTCAACAGGGAGACACTGGGTGGCCAGCTGACCAGCCAGGGTGGCAAATGCATCTGCCAACAGTCCAAACTCATGTCTGGGACACAGAAGGGCTGAATCACTGTACCCTGTGAAGGTGGAAAGGCATAGCCTGGCATCTAACCAAAACAGGGCTTTTTAAACCTGCTCCTGGTACAGCCTTCCCTGCTGCAGGAGGCTGAACTGAAAGGCATGGACGATGGAGATTCCCCTTTATTCACATGGTAAGAAAGGACAGCAATTCCCTAACTTCTTTAAAGCACTCTGATTGCCCCCAACCCACTTGTCTCCCAAATTTGCTCCTCTTTTTTACCAAAAGGCACCAAATCACTGGAATACAGGGAGACATTTGGATACCACTTGCCATCAACTCATGGGAGGAAGACATCCCAACACAAACCCACTCCACACCTCAACCCTCTGGACCAATATTCCATCACCATCCAACATAAAGAGAATTTGATGCAAAGCACTTGGCATCTCTTCATCCACCCCTGAGTTACCCATACCACCTCACACCCCCAAAGTGTCTTCTTATCTCACAGCACATTTGCTTCAGGCACAAATTCATCTTGCCTGATACTCTGTCATCTGTCAGCTTCTCAGAGCTGCAGGGATGGGAAGTAAGGCTCAGGGATAAGAGTGAAAGCCACATCTGCTGCTCAAAAGAAAAAAAGTCTGGCTGATAAACTTTTCAGCTGTGTTCTCATGGGCAAGCATATGATAGCAAGGATAAGAATCACAAAGCAAGAAAAGCTTGATGTTTAGAGCCCAGATGAAGCCTTAGAGTAGCCTGTTTAACATTAACATTCCTCATATGCATCATTTACCTGACTAAGAAACACAGGATCCCACACACTGCCCAGGCAGTAAATAAGAGCCATTTTTGTCAGAAAATGGAAACAGACAAAAAACAAACACCCTGGTCCCATTTTGTAAGTGGGAAACGGGGGGCCTGAATAACTTTCATAGGAGAAATAAGTACAGGGAGCAAGCAAAGACTCATCATGAAGCTTCAAGATGTTACTGGCTGAAAGTTAACCAATTAGAGCTATAAAAATAATACAAATGACCAAATAAAATATTCAGGCTGCATTTCACTGTGCATGCCTGTGTCATGTCATGTTGTGCCCTCAGTGCACTTTCTGCCAAATTAAATCCACCAGCTGACTATCCTTTCTTTATAACATAGATCCCACAACCATGGAATGTTAATGACATCCACAGTAAAAATGTTATTTAAAAAACACACTGCCACTTCCACTCTAGGTTTCAACTTCTTTTGCAAAAATCTTTGCCACAATTAATCCAGAAGCGTAGAGAGCAAATGGACAAGGAGGCCAATTATTCTCACAAGGTTTTCCCAACAAAACCAACAGTTTGGAAAGCTCGTTTAAATTAGCCCCTAACCTTTATCAATACACTCCTGAAGACAGTGCTGAAAGATGCTTAAGGGAGAGCAGGCTATGCCTGGCATCTAAATCAGAGCAATCACCTGGGCCAAAAGAAACATTTTCTCATTTACTTATGTGCACTCTGAAAAACTAGAAGGCTGGGCACAGCCTTAGCAGCTTTCTTCTTCTCTCGTAAGGATGTGAGACTAATTAAAGTCTGTCAGTATCAGTAGAAGATTTGGGTGATGTGAAATGCAAGACTGGGCCTTTTGAATGTTCTGTGAGCAGAAACTTGGCTAGAAGGTTGAAAAGGGGGTGAGGAAAACCGTACTGAAAGCACAAGTCTCTGCATTATGTATTCATGGGAGGTATGCTGCCAGCAGGACTGAGAAAAACCAACAATGTAATAGGGAAATAGAAATCTCACTTTTAGGGTTCTTAGAAAATAAATGCACAGTCCTTTCTTTTAGTGGGTCCATCTTGTAAGCTTTAAGGAATCGTTGCAAGCAAGGTTAAAACTAGTACATCCAACAAACCAGAGGCAGTGAAATTCTTTCCTAATGAGAGGAAATTCAGAACTGAAAATAATTGTTTTTAACTTACTGCAATGTACCAGGGCCAGCAGATGTCTGCAGATATCCTTTTAAGCTGACACTACACCAGTGCAAATAGAAAAATAATGAAGAGACATGAAATACTAACTCTACAGCAAGGCCTTTTGAAAGAGAGGTGCCAGATGGGAACTGCACAGGGCAGCCTGCCCCATTTCCCAGGCTCTGCAGAGACAAGGCAAACTTCTAGCATTTCCACACCTCAGTCCAAGGCCAAACTAAAGTCCTGCAAAATCAAGAGTAACTGCATCTACAACAAAATGTACGCAGTTTGTGAAATGTTAAGAAGGCAAAAAGTTCTCTTTTACATGGCTATAAAACTGCTACGAGGCATAAAGAGATCTAGGCCCAAGGAGCTCAACAAGTGTGGAAATTCTTTTCATCATCAAGTTGACAACCCCTTTCAGCAAAGTCTCTTTTTATACAGGCTAAGCCATTAATTTATTTTGGAGTAAGTGACATAGGTCAGATCATGGAAGCAGTGGTAACTCGATGAAAGCAAATGCCAGCAATTTTGTTCCTGTGCCATGCAGTGAACTGGACAGTACAAGTGCTGCCTTCCTCCTGGGGTAGCAAGAGAACAGCCCAAGCGTGGCAGGAGCCACTCAAGCAGCAGTGCCTTCACCTCTCAGGAGGGCTATCTACACTTACCCCAATTTATCCTAGACAGACAGCAGAAGTACCCTGAAAGTGTGCCCCGAAGACACAACCACAAGAACCAACCCTATGAATTTACTGAACCTCACCTCTAGCCCCACATTTCTCTTCACTGAGAAAAGCAAGGCACAATTCTTCCCAAGAATGTGAAACCTAGATATATTCTCAGAACATCAAAGAAAGAAAACACAATTCCTACCATTTGCTGTACTTGTGTTTGTACAAAAGTAGAATGCAATATGGAGATTGTTTACCTAAAACCATAGTGTTTTGTTCCCTTGGCCTATCAGGGCCAAGACTGTGTGTGTGTCAGGACTGTCAAGTGACAGTCACAAGATTTGGTGCAGTGTGTGCAAAGTTGAGTGCTTAGCAGATTCAGTTTTAGATGTATAAAATAGTATAATATAATATAGCAATTAATTAGCCTTCTGATATCCATAAAGTCCTCCTCATCGTTCCTCCTTCATCAAGGCCCTCACAGCACCGCTATACTTGCCTCAATAACCCATTTCTGTCTTTGCTTACCAGGCCTTTTTCTCAAGCAATGTTGCTTTCCTTCCGTGAAGCTCTGCCTTACCTGCTGCATTTTTTCCAGGTCAAGGCTGGGCCTGCTGACCTTATCCCCATATCCCTGTCGGTGTCTCTTACAAGGCATGACCTGCTCAAGGCCCGCCCCGACGCTGGTGAAGATCAGAGGTGTGGAGGCCGGGCTGCGCACCAGGGGCTGCAGTCTCTTGGGAGGGGAGGCACTGAACAGCACGGGGCTGGGGCTGGCCTGGAGGCCGTCGCCCCGCTCTGCCACGGGCCGGAAGGACATGGCGCACAAGTTCTTCACTTCCTCGTCGCTGGAGGAGGCGTTGTTGCCGTCGCCGCAGCAGGTGAGCCGGCTGACCTGCGACCACTTGCGCTTCTCCGCCGCAAACTCCCGGTTGATGCGCTCCAGCTCCTCCTCCGAGCTGTGCCGGTCAAGGCTGGCGTGGAAGAGGGCCCGAACCTTGCAGCATTGGCTCTCCTGGTTCTGGAGCTGGTTGGTGGCCAGAGGAGTCAGGGCACAATTCCGTCTTCTCTCTGGTGGGAGGAGGAGATTGAGAAGTGGCAGAGCACATCTGAGTCCCACAGCCTATATAAAACGGGCGCGTTTCCTCCTGACCTGCTGTTTTCATCTCCTCCCAAGTAAACATCTGAGCTGTTTCCCCACCTTCTCTTCTCCAGATAAAACACCCCCCCCAGCTGAATGCTTCCCTTTGGAAGTTTACAGACTTTTTTTCAGACCAGACTGCTAGATGTCATCCCCTTTCAAACCATCACCTGGAAGTCTAGTTCCAGAGAAAGAACACAGATCTGTCACCCACCTCACCTCCTCAAGGTGGAGAAGACATGAGCTTACAAATGTGTTGCTAGGCACTTGCCTCTAGCCAAATATATTAACTTCTAGTGACCAGTTCTCCGGGCAGAAGAGCCAAGTTAGGCTATCCTAAGCGTCACCTTTATGGCTCAAATAAATGAGATCTGGTTTCTGGAAATCAAAGTCCTCTATGACAAGACTTGTCACACAAGAGAGCCTGTCTTCAGCCACAACCTAGGCATGCTTTACCTCTTCTGCTGAGCTCTTTTTATGCTAAGCATATGGAGCAGGGATCTGAATTCAAACAGGACATGTCCTGTAGGTCAGGAATTGAACTTCTGCTTCCTCTGCATAAGAATCTGCTTGAACCTGGGCACCAGGGCATACACTAATGGCAAACTTAGCATAACTTAAGAGATGCATTTACTACAGATTTCACCTGCAGCTCTAAGCTACTTCATATCAAGTCCAAAAACAACAGCAGAGCACCTATATCTTCTCTATCAAAGACTCTCACTAGATGCAAGAATATAGCTGCACAATACCAACAGTCTAGGAGGAAGGGAGAGAGATAATCAAATAATGAGTCCAGGGAAATGAATAAACTGAAGGTTAAAACTCAAAATAGCAAGGATGAGGAAACCCAGAACAAAGATGATCCAAGTGCAAAAGCATGGAATAGAAGATAAAAATTTAGTCCCAGCTCTGCTGCTGGCACAATTGTGGATCATCTCTGCCCCATGTCTCAGCACTGGGACTTTAGCACATGGTTAACAATGTCTGTTTCTGGTGATAAAAACGCAACTGCAGCATCTGATAACACCAGCCTCTCCCTGTGAGGTCCCAAATGCTTCAAAGGTGACTGATTTAATGCATCTGTTTGTGATACACTGGGGACTGGGAAGGAGGCACTTGCAAGAGCACGAGTGAAAAGAAAAACTGACTTCAGCCGTAGTATCCCGGGATCCTTCTATCTTCATCCCTTTACCTCTGTCGATCTGAGCAAGTTCCTGGTTCTCTCCCTCAGAGTCATCGCTGTCCTCATCACTTGGAGGATAGGAGATCTAGGGGACAAGGAGAAAGAAAAGGCTTCATCATGAACACTGAATATTGCTGCCCAAGCCACTTCCCCCACCCTCCCCCTCTCATATCCTGGAGGGAGCCACCCTACCTAACCACACATACCCAGCCATGGCACCTTCCTGTGCACATCCTCATCTCCCAGCCCCAACCTCCCATCGTACCCTCTTACTTTCAGCAACACAGAACACACAAACTACTGCTGCTTCCACCACAAGAGCTGCACTGCCAGCTCTTTCCCAAGTACAATGAACATATCCTGCCTTTCACTTCCCAGACATGTAGCTTACAACCATCATGGCCTACCACATCCACATCACGTGGATAACCGAATCTCCAAAATCGCCACTGCCGAGATAGAGACACATCCTGTCAACAGCACTTGCAAGGCACCCACAAATGGAAGTGGCACATTAGCTTTGGCCATCCTGTGTATGTACCCACACTTCCCCCTTGAAGTTCACACACAATCCACCACAGAACAGACTCATCTTGCTTTTCTACAGGCCAACCCTGAGGTATTTAATAGAAATAAAAGAAACATGATTTCACAGAAACACAGACAATACTGTTAAGCTGTCCCCTCCAGGAGATAACTTACAGTACTACTGAACACCTTTGAATGCTCTAAGATTACCAACAACTCACATATTTTGTCAATATCAAGACTTTTCAGGAACATCTGCTCTGTGTCAGCCAATGGACTTCAAGCCACTTACTCAAAACATGTCTAACACTGAACAAACCTGCTAGCTGCCTCTTGAGAGGACTGAGAGATCTGAAACCAAGCTTTTATAGGTCAGATAGATCACACTGCCTCTGAGTTTCCTACACAGAGGAAATCCTACCTACCTTGCTACTAAAGTGACTTTTGTTCAGCTGCAAAGAGCCTACCTGGAAGTTATTACATCAAACCATTGAGCTACACAGCTTAGTATGTGTCTCTGCAGCAGCCACAACCAAATGAGTCAAAGGAAAATGCAATACTTAAAAGAAACCTTTATAAGAAACAGTTCTGGAATAACATGATCACGGCAAGATGAACTCCACTATTCCTTAAACCTTTTTATTCAGAACAACAAACATGGCCATCATTCTTAGCTGCCTCAAAATACTTGCTCACAACAGAATCCAGCGGCAATACGTTTCCAAAGGTTACATGCTATGCTTCCATTTTACACCTTTGATGTGCTGTGCTTGACTTTTACAAAGAGGAGGCAAGCACAGAGCCACGACACTGATTTGGACCCATTTTACCTTCACCACCCTGGGGAGTTGTCTTTGTAGTGTTTCAGCCACCCAGAGACACAACAGAGCAGCTACACTTACCTACGGGTCTATGAAAGACACACTACTGATGCAGAGAAACAATAATAGTTGACAAATTCTGATTGATACGGAATTTGACAGCTATTAAATCAACACACCTATTTTGTGACCATCCTCCAGGACTGTGTTTGTTGCATTTTGTTCCCCCCAAAAGCATGAAAACACCTTCCCCCCCCCCTTATTTAAAGCTACCTTTTGCCCCTCTATATTTACATTGCCCTTTGAGAAATCAAAATATCTTTTCCTTTCTTGTTAGTCTTTAAACTACATTCTCAACAGTCAAAAGATGAATCAGGCAAGTCAGATTTCAGATTTATCCCCACTGCAGATATTCCTGAAGTAAACACAGGACGTTGTTTTTCCTTCTACAACTACAATTTTCTTGTATGTGTTCACACACATGCATCATTTAATAAAGGCAGCTGGCACTGAGGAACACTGCCAAACACAGAGACTTCTAGTTGTCCCCAGAGCAGGTATAATACCTTGTTTGTACCATGGCAGTTCACAGAGGGGACAGCTGACACTGAGGTGCCATTGTGTGGCTGCTGTACAGACAGACAGAGGTCCTGTCTCCCTTAGAAAAGCTAAGGCTCCCATTCTAACTGGAGAGGTACTGACCTTGGGCTGTGGCTCATTCCCACATAAAAACCTTTCATTTGGACATGGCAGGGTTTTCAGTGAGGTTTAGCAGCTCTGTGTGGGAAACCTAGCAGCTCCAGTTTCTGTACAATGTGAATGAATGTCAATACATGGCACAGCACCGATTCCAAAAAAAAGCCAATGACATCCAGCACATGCAGGTCAAACAGCCACTGCACAATGTCACTGGCTAGAGATGCTGAAGATAGGAGGTGGATTTGAGTCAATGACTGACGTTTGAAGTCTGTGTCTACCAGTCCTGGACTTCCAAAATATTCACTCTTTCCTGTGCAAGTGAAATTTTGTCAGCCCCTGGCCTCCTACGGGTAACTCTCCTGTACTGAGCCCTCCCCAGTCCCCCGGGGAATCAAAGAGCAATTCCCTTGTGAGTTGCCATAAACACTTTGCTAGAGGCTTTCTTCAGAGCACAGAAAAATCTTTCAAACAAGAGACTCTAGCTTTTATGTCCCCAACACAGACCCTTCATTCCTAGTAGGCTAACCATTAGTCTTGTAGAGCTGAAATTTTTTACCTGAAACTCCTTGCCACGATACCTCACACAGGCAAAGATTAATGGAAGATCAAAAAAAAAAAAATTCTCTGTCAGTTTGGATAACAAGACTTTCCAAAAACTAAAGATCTATGAAATCAAAGACTAATGCTCTGACTGGCTGAAGATAAATACTCTCTCCCTTGACTCTTCCCAGGCTTTAACAGTACCCTCTCCTAAACATTCAAAAACATTTCACTAAACACAGTACTATGTTCAGGCCTCTAGTCTCCCCTATATTAGCCACAGATTCACTTCTGTCCAAGGCAGTACAGCCCCATTTTCCTCAGAAATTCAGAATTGTGGCACTGTTGTAGCAGAAAATTGAAAAACTTCATGTCAAAAGTCCCACCAGATCATAGCTTCATTCAGAGCACATCAATTGTAGAATGGATAGATTGAAAGACACGTCTTGGTATCACATAGTCCAAGCTCTTGTTCTGTCGGATTTTGGTGCTGTTTAGATGGTCTGGGAAAAGCCCAAGATGGCCTTGGGTCGCCCGCGTTCCAAAGGACGAGAAGAAACTTCAGATTTGTTCTCGGTCTCGGTGTTTATTAATTGCTTATCTAAAAGATTTTCTCTCGGCCTGACAGAGTTCTGCTCAGCAGTCAGCCATGGGCACACACTGAGAGCCCCTGGGGCGGCCACCTATCTTTATACCCGGAGTTACGTATACAATATTTATCATTTTTCTCCAATACCCTCTACCCTTATTAACCAGTGTTCCCCTAGTAAGGTCCAATCCCAGAGTGCCAACACCACCACAGAAGATGGAGGCCTAGAGGAAGAAGAAGAAGGAGAAGGGCACGCCCCAATTCCTCCATCTTACTTCTCTAGACCCCCCTGTACAGGGATCTTAAACCCTGTATCTCACACTCCAATTAACTTATCCCTTCACCATTCACCCCGGTGAAATCCTCCTGTCCTCATACTGATGTCATCTCCCATGTGGGATCAAAGTCCAGCCACCAGACATTTCTGGCAACATTCCAGGACTCCCGAGCCCCCCAGGGGTGGTCTCGTTCACCCTGCACCCCAGTTCTGAGAGACTGAGATCCCACATTGTTCAAGCTGGAACAACTAGAAAAGTTGCCAGGACTGTGCACAACACACTTTCTGCCTTAACATGCGTAATTGAAGAGAATAGAAAAAAAAAATCTTCAATTCACATAAATGTGTGAATGTTTACAAGCTATGGCCCAAAAGAAGCCAAAAACCAAAGGACAGGAGGCCATTCACCCTTCAGTTTTTCTTCAGTAAATGCATCAGCAATCAGCCTCCTGTTGATGAGGATCACTCAGTGCTACACTTGGGACCTTCAGCCCTGGCACCTGGCAAGCCTTCAGTCAGGATAAGGACTCCTTCTGTTCCAGACAGAAACAAACTTCCCCATCCATCTCTAGTAAGGGAATATGGCTTGCTGTAAAATAACCAGATGGTATTTAAGGAAAACTTAAGAGTAAAGCTTATACTTTTGAGGGAGTTTTAACATGAAAGACAAACTAGGACATAAAAGAAAAAAAACTAGAGACAGAAAAATGTGTATTTCTGATCACACTGCTGCTTGTCAACTGAGTAATAAACTGCAGTTGAAATTGCACAGGTCCTAAAGGATCACATCACCCTCAAAGTCTAAAGCTCTGAAATACATCAGACAATTAAAAAGTCCCACTATGTTAAAGTGGAGTTCCTCTTGGTTTGGCTTCCAGAAGAGAAATTATCCTGCTATCATACAATCAAAAGCAATGATATTAAGAATCATCTGTGAGCTTACAAAGGATAAGAAATCTCACTTCTAAGGCAGACTAAAACTCTCCCACCAGGCTCCACTTACAGGCTCCTAAAAACCTAAAACACCAACAGCATGGTTTGGTGCAGCAGAGGTATGTTCATGAGGAAGGGATAATACAAAGATACAACTGACCACAGGCAACCCTGCGTTCCCAGCCTGAATGAAGAATGCCCACAAGCTGGAGGGCATCATTCCCAATCTCCCTCTGGGAGCAGGGGAGGGAGGGAAGGAGGGACTTTACCTCCAGGGAGATGGTTTCCCTGGCAGAGGCCAACACTGCCTGTGCTGTACATACAAGGCTGTTTGTGACCCAGGCTTGCTCACTTCAGGCTGACCACTGCTGGGAATCTCTGCAACTAAGTGAAGTCCCTTCCAAGAGCCCTGGAAAGAGACTTCGCTAAGTTGGTCTCACACCCTGGTTCCTGGCACACAACCAGAAAGCAATGGATGAGCTCAGCAATGACTACTGGTATCTCTGTGATGGGGAACTGATTTCCACTTCTTCAGACTTCAAACTGGAGAAATGAAACCAGTAATCACCTCCCCCCTGCTACACTGCCTACAGAACAGCTGCTACAGACATGGGCAACCTACAGCACAGGCCTCTGCTGCTGGCTCTTCTCCATTTCCACTTGGATTTAACAAAAACACTTCACCAAATTTCCCCTGTGATATTTTTCCAGGTCAACAACTGGTACAGTTGCCATGGGACACTGCCTGATCTTGAATGAGGGAGGCGCCATCCTACCAATTATAAGAGACTTTGAATCAGAGAGTTGGAAAACAAGGTAGATGATGAGACACTGAAAGGCAGTTTTGAGCCATGGAACATTAGGAAGAAGGAAGGAATGAGTCAAGCAGACCTTCAAATTAACATGTAACTCCTTTCCCAAGATCTCCTTTGATTTTCAGAGATATTCAGTGATTATCGGGGAGAATTTATGCCAGTACATCAGGTTGGCTCTCTCCTCAAGAAAAGTTCAGTTCAATTTTCAAACATCCACACGTGAGATGTGACTGCCCAGGTTATACCTGGGGTCCCTCAATAGATAAACTCCCAGCAAGAACCATCCTGGTTTGGAAAAGCTTTTCTAGAATATTTTTTCCATGTTACTATGTTCCTTGTTAATTTTCACAGTAGGTCTGCCTTCAAACTCTATCCACCATTTCCTTGCAAATGGCTATAGACAAACCTAGGGCTTACAACCCTTGAACATGGTCCTGACAGAGCAGCTGTTGGGTAAATGAAAGCTGGGATGGGCCAGTGGGACACAGCACTCCCTGAAGCCCTTGTTTTCTGAGCCCTACCTATGCCAAGTACAGCAAAACTCCTGTTGTAGGAATGCCAGCTTCTGCATGGGCCTGGAGTGCATTAATTGTCAGTGGTTTCACAGACGTGAGGGAAGCAGAGAGTCACTCTAGGTAGCCAAATCTGCAATGTTTTAACAATACAATTATTATTTTTGTTCAGTGCTTACCATTCTCATACACTGCCAAACATGGTCACTGGCAAGTCTCAGGATGCAAATGGTGGCAGTCATTAATCAAAGAATATGGAAAGCAAGCTTCTGTTCTGAGGAGCAATGATTGAGCTGCATTTCCAGAAGCATGGGCTTAAATTGGGTTACCTAGATCGTGAAAGGAAGGCACAAGGCTTACAGAGAACAGTGAGGATATGAGTGGGGCATGGATGTGAGGAGCTCATGCTTGGTCCTCTTATCATTTTAAATCCTCTCCCTCATCCACCTGCACTTTAACAAATACATAGGTGTGTCTTGACCATACTGTCTACAGCTTCTGGAAAGAAGTGGCACCTGTGGACAGATCTGACTAGAATTAAAGCAGAGATACACTACCCTCGTGCTGGGGATCCTCATCTGCAAGCAGAGTAAACTAGAGGACTCCATGCAGTGGGGCTGGCTTCAGCCCTGGAAAAGGGTTCTTGTTTTGACTGGTCAAAACATGGCTCAGGCCAACACAGCTGACCCTCTGCACTCTCTCATCTGCCCCACATCAGTTCTTTTTGCAGCAGTCAGAGTGTGCAAACCTCTCTTTCAAAATCTTCCCCTGTTCTTCCCAGGGCTCAGCTGAGATGATTTTGCAGGAGAAGACTAAAGATAAAAACACCAGAGGATTTACAAAATAGAAACCAACCAACCAACCCATGAAACCCAGCAAGTCCTGATGCTTCATCATTAATCCAGAAAAGTGTGCTTACACCACCAGTGAGCCTATGGTGCTTGAACACTTGGGAGTGCACAGGCACCAGAAACTAGATACCCTATGTTCCCCAGTCCCAGGGATGGGAATACAGCTGATGCCTGCAACTGAGACTCCTATTCATCCAGGGTCTGTTCTCAGGAACTCTGGGCAAATACTGTTACAAGAATAAAACTAAGATCATGCTTTTAAATTCTACCCAAAATAGAAATAATTACTTGCAAACAGATTAGAACAGGCTTTGTTCTACCAATGGCATAGGCACCCATAAAGAGGCACACACTCCTCCCATCAGGCATCACACTTCTGTGCCAGCAAAAGACACAAAAGGAATGCTAGCAATTAAAAAATTAGTCTTTAAAAGGCCTCCTAGGCAAAATCCACTCAGACTCTGTTCCTTACCACACAAAATACTCCAAATCTGAGAAAACGTTATTGAGTTTATTTATCCTCAAGGCTACTATTAGAACAAGAATCTCTCTGATTAAACAGAACTGCAGCCATGTTTGGAACCACAGTTTCAATGTTATAAATTTCACTTGTTAAAAATAGAGATAAAACAAAGTCACTACAGCCCTCACTCAGCAGGTGGATGGGGTCTAGTAACAAAGGTGTTACCACGGAAATAGAGTCTTTAATCCTTCAATTTCCTTCTTGACTTCCCAGACCATTGTGTTCCAAAGTAAGACCACTTCTGCAGCATGGGAGCCAGGGAAATGGTGCAGCTCCATGCTGTGATACGTGTCACTCCTTCTGGTAGCAAGAACTTTTACAAAATTCTCAAACCATCCTTATGTTGTTAGCTTAAGAGGCTAGTTAAGGTTTATAGCTCTGCTGCAAGTGACAGAAACCATACACTCCTCCAGCTCCACTTGTACCTGCACATAAAGCTCCCAGGTGTGCCACTTCCCTGTAAGTGTCCCACCAATCTCCTACGCTTGTCCCACACTCAGCTTCTGCTCCTCACACATACCCAGCCAGGCTGTCACCTGCATGTGACAGAACCACACTATGAGTTTCTCAACAGCTCTGTTACTCTACTTATAGCTTTGCTGCTGCAATGAAGAAAGCCGTGGCTAATTCCTATACAAGTTTCAAGGAGTCTCATGAGGGTGGCATTCACCTGTTAGGCTTTTTCATCCTGTGAGGGGAGACAACATAGCTCAGATGAGAGCTAACAAAGAACTATATCAGAAAGAAGCAGCAACAGAGTTGTGATGTAAAGAGATCCCTTTGCAAAGAAGATCCACTCCCTGACAGCTCTCAGCTCAGAGCCCTGGCAATCCCTGGCTCACACCCGGCAGGAGCAGTGTTATTCAGCAGTGCTGACACCACAAAGCACAGCAATCCAGGAAGACAAAAAGGACCCGAAGGATTAAAGACCTTCTTCACAGGGCCTCATCCACGCTGCACTGAGATATAGTGATTTAGCTCCATCTGTAATTTACAGCCCATTTGCTGCTAAACCTCAGCTCCAAGTAGTCAGCTTAAAAGCAACACTTTATCAGAGGCTTAAAACCCTCTCAGACACAAGAGGAAGACAGTACAAGGGACACCTAGAACTGGAGAGGCACCTCTAACAGCTAATCTTATCTGTAATGCATTTGCTCAGGGAGGGAGGATGGGAGCTGGATGCTCACACCAGTGCCAGCCATTCCTGCCTTGGCCACAGGGATTTAAACACAGCCCTCCCGAGTGACAGCCCACCCCACCAGCCTAGCCCAGTTACTATTGCTGTGATGGGGAAAGGTTTCTTTGGACAGGCCAGCTTCTCAGGCAGTTTTCAGCAGCTCCTCAGCATTCCATGAGTGCCCTCAACCAGGGAAGCACGGCTGACAGCAGCTGGCATAAACAACACATCTGGTAACAGTTTCTCCATTCCCTACTCAAAAGACTCAGAGGGCAAGTGCCTTTGCCCTGAGAGACTTCCTTAGCCGAGGAGAAGCTGCTTGTGTTGGGAGACTTCACTCGACACTCACCTCTGTTCAGCCATAAAGAACTACATTAGCCACATTTGCAAACACAAGGAACAATGCCTTACAGTCAGGCTGGAAAATACATTTGGAGCACATGAGACATTTCAGGCTTCTCCTCCCCTTAAAACCTCACATTAACCCCTCTGAGTGCAAGCAGATGAGAGCTGTTTCATCTCTGTGGATTTACACCAAACTTCTTGTGTTTTATCAGAGAGCAAACCAGAAGGTTAATCCTTTCAGACCAGGTCTTTGATCCGTCAGGTCAGGCACCTTCAAAGTAAGAGTTAGGAACATGTCATAACTTGTAATGTCTCTCACTGCACCAGATCCTTTCCTGGTAAATATTTTGGGATTCCAAGTGGTTCCTAGTTGGGAAAATCTGACAAATGGGTTGTCAAATCATCCCACACATAGAGGATGACCTAGAAAAGAAGACTGAATATTCAAATTCTCTCTTTTCTCCAAAACACAGCACAAAAGGCACAAAATTTCATTAGTATGAGGTAGGTCCTAAACAAATAACAGGTGATAACTTGGCAGTGTGTAGTTAAGGTGTGAAATACTGGATGTTCTGCATGTAAATAGCCCTACACAGATTTGGTGGTGTAAAATGAACAGGCTTAGGCAGAAGAAGCTTACTAGGTTACTAATGCAGGAGGATAGGCTATTGGGGGAAACTGTAGGTCTAATATGGGATGGATGCTCCCAAATCCCATTTATGGAAGTGGGACACAGAGCACCATGGAATTACTTGCAATGTCACAAGGCAAGGGGGATGCACAGAGCAAAGTGGGACAGTGTCCTGCCAGGTCCAACTCACCCCATCACAGAGTGCTCCTGAGACAGTGTCCCAGCACCACATACTGAATTAGCATTCCCACATATCAGTTCAGGGGCAAGATAGGAAAAGCTGCACTGCACTGCAGCCCTCTGCAAAACACTATTGAGGGGTTTCCCAAAAGTGATTGGCTCTGTCCAAGCCAGAACAAAAAGGGTTCTCTGAGAACAAAAAAATCTATACGTGGAAGCTGCTGATTTTTCAAGCCTCTAAATTATTTCAGTTTATAGGCTTCACACCAAATATCTCTGTTCTTTCCTCTTAATTAGCCTTTACCATAGAACTTTATTCCTTTGGAATGACCAACTCATAGAAATAAAGAAAAAACTATATTTAAAAAAAAAACCCACACAAGAATAGTCTGGCTGCAGACAACTGTCTGGAATAACCACTTAGCTTTGTGTGTAATAACTGGGTGACAGGATATGGAAGGATTATTTTATATTTTTCCAGCTTACATCCAGACACACTCTTAGCAAACTGGAGAACTTAGCTGCCTGTCTGGCACCTTTCCTTGAGATGGGAAATTCCCCATTCAACCAAAGGAAATTTTATTCTCATCTTATGTCCATATAGAGCTTGGTAGATTGTGTTATGCCAAGAAGTAAGGACATCAGTTAAATAAAAACCAGCATGCATCATGGAAACAATGTGACCCTGTTAGGAAGGACTAAGATGAGACAGATTGCTGAATAAAATAGGTGTGAAGGGGTAGGATCTTTGTGCTATCAGCAACTCAAATTGACTGATCTCCTTGAAATCCTGGCTCAAAAACAGGTTTGTAGCCCAGACAAATCAATTAATCAGATACCAAGCAAAAGTATATATCCCTAGATATATCAGAAACTAAGGCCTGCCTACTCTCATTGTGGACATTTATGAATATTGAGGCATTTGGACATCTCACAAATACCAGACATCTCCCATCCTTTCATAAGTCTGAATTTAGATAAGCACCATCTACCTGAAGTCAGGCAACAAACCTCAGGTGAATCTATCCATGAAACAGGAGACACGACTAACAAAAGCCTCCTCTGGAGACCTAAATGCAGGCATTGGTTTCCTTTTCCTCCTTAGAAAGCATTTCAAGCCCTGAACTCAGAGTTCTTCTCATGTGGCCTGATGCTGGAGCTAGGATGGGGAGGTGAATCCAGGCAAAGCTGCAGAGGCCTTTTCTCAGCTGTGTTTGCTGGGCACAAGGACCAACCAAGCCAGCCACGCAGTTTGAGGGAGGCAACCCACAACCTACCAGGTATCCCTATGCCATGGGTATCCCTATGCCTTAGGGACACCTCCCCAGGTTTCACCCATCTCCTGGCTCACAACACTCATCCAAAGGGTGCACGCCAGACACACAGACATTGATCTGCTCGCAGCACCACAGCTCATGCCTGGGCAAGCTGCAGTTCTCTGCAGCAGGCTGAGCCTGGGTGATGAGCTGCCTGAAGAAAAGGGCTGGGGGAGGAGAGGGCTGGAAACAAAGAAATAAGGGGCTGGTCCACATCAGCTGCTTTGGGAAGCACTCACAGAATCTTCTTTAGGCTTTTAGCCCCTGCCACCCTTAGATGACATTCTGTTGTGCTAACACAGAATAACTAGAAAGAATCAGGATTTGGATTATTGCACATGCAGCCATGAGGCAGCTTCAGTGCAAATGTACCAAGCAAGATACTTTCTTACATACAAGTTCAACAGGGAGTTTCCATAAGCATCCATGGTATTTCACCTTCCATGAAGCCAACAAGGATGGTCCAGAGAACCAATCATGTGAGTTCTTCACAAGTGTACTCTGTTGTGCCATTCCAATTCTGCTAGAGCTGCTCAACAGGACAACAACAAAAGTTCACCTGGTTGAGCACTTGGTGTGCTGCAGTGATTACAAAGGAGATTAAAACAACAAAACAAAAGCAGACAAAAACAAACAAACAAAAAACTCTCATCATCATGCAAGATCTTCTCCCTCTGCCTCAGCCAGCTCCTGAGATGCCCCAGCCTGAAAATGCCTGTCCTAGAGGAACTGAACCATCCAGTGTGACGTATAGGCTGAGGTACACATGGATGCCAGGTCTGTGTCCAAACAGACCAGTCCATGGCAGAGAGGACGTTATAATGGGCACAAAAACAAGAACATAGCAAGAGAGGGAAGAAATGCCTAGAGACACCCTGAGCTGTCCATCCACAAGGCGTGACCATGCCAAAACAGAAGAAACTGCATCCCCACAGCTTGGGGAGCCCTGTGCCCACACTGGCATGGACACAGCTCTGCACAGGTCACACTGGGCCATGTGTCCCTTACATCGACTCCCAGGCCTGGGTCACAGCAGAGTTCGCTGCACAGGGAATGCTTTCAGTGCACATAAAGGTCACAACTAATTGGCTTTTCTCTAAATCCTCGCCTGGGTGTTCCCGCTGAGCACTTGTGGGTGGTGCTGGTGCCTATTCACAAACAGCTTAGCCGGCTGGCTGCTGCTCACCGGTGGCAGGGGACAAGGGGACCAGCAGGCGCTGCCCAGGGCCACGTCCAGCAGCTCCTGGGGCAGCACACAGCCCAGCACACACATACCTGCCGTGCCGGTTGCTAGGAAGAGCTGGATCACCCGGCAACCTGAATCCCACTCAACAGGAGAACAGGGTTACAGATAAAGGCACGGGGGTGGGAGGGGCCGGCGCTGCCTACAATGTGTGTGGGAGGGTTATTTCCCGCTGAAAAGGGAATACAGCCCTTGGTTCCCATTCTGACGGAGCCCAACAACACTGCTGTGACCCCAGGCGTGCCCCAGGAACAGCCAGGGAAGCTGGCCAGGCTGACACATTACAGCAGAACGGTGCCCTGCCCACCCACCACTCCACAGAAATCTCCTAAGCACATGCAAGCCTTGCTTTTTACTACTCAAAAAAAAAAAAAAAAGTGAACCCACTTTTTTGTGAAAGCCATATAATTAAAATAAATAATGACCTGGTTTTGCTTTTTGTTTTCACCTCAAATATGAGCTCTTTACGTGCTCAAGAAGACATTTAGCATCCCAAACAGTGCAACAAATTTGGAACTTGTAGGACAATGCATGACAGCAGGAAATTAAGAACTGCACTATCCAGCAAAGAAAAATAATCAGTTTTCACTGAAATCCCCAAATACATAGCACTGGCTTTTCAGAATCTAGTTTTTCATTCAAATAAAAACCAAAAATTGGGAAATACAAGGAAAAGTAATGAGATTTCTTTGTGCCTTTGGGAGGTGGACTTTTTTTAAGCTCCTCCATAGTTTCCTATCCATCACAAAGGCAGCTGAGAGAATGTCTCACACTACCTCAATTTCCATGAATGCCCCATCATGCTGTATATGCAGCATCTGCAATTTGTCTGAAGTATCACTCTTTGGAATTAAGTCATTACAGGAGATTATCAGTGCTGAATGTCTGCAGAGAAAAGATGACAACCCTTAAAGATCCAGATCTTCAAAGCCAAGTCGAAAGAAGCGCAGACCCATTATTTTACAATGCCTCAGGCAGAAGTCTCAAAAACCTAAGGCTTAAAGTGGCTGGGATTGCCTGTTCTACTCTTTGCCTTAACTAAATATCTATCACAGCACTTACCTTACTTAGCTAAGTATCTATCTAACCCACCAACATACATATTTTCAGTCCAAATTATCACAAGCCTAACTTCAGGCATATTCACAGGTACTCCAAAAATCAAAATTGTACTTGCACACTTAGATTCACATGTTTGTGTCTTTCCTGCGATTAGGACAAACCAGAAGCACCTAATGTAGCCAGCTGGTGTAACAGGAAGAAAAGCAACGTTTCAATGTAAAACAAAGTCCTCCAGCTCTAGAGGATGAACCTGTGGCATCTGCTGAAAAACCCACAAAGGAGAGGAAACCTGCATACACCACAGCAGACAAAGCTAAATTTTCCCTGTGCCAAGCTGAAGACCTGTGACACATGATGAGCAGTCATCCCAAAGGAAGGCAGAAATCAGTCTGTCCTCATTCAAAGTAAGCCTGAGCGCTTATGCAGGTCTTTGACAGCATACCCACTGTGCATCAATAATAATGCTACTCCACTCTTTTTTTGGTCTAAGAAGAAAAAAAATAATGCTCCCAGCTCCACAGAGTAAAAAGTTACCACAGGGACACTGACTGAGGGAGTCACTGCCTGCAGCCTTGAGGTTCACTTTGCACAGCCATCTGAATCCCCTTCACACAGGGAGGATGAAGATGATTCCCAGTTGCCTGTCAGGGCTGGCCAGCCAGACCAGAGTCCTTCAGCTGATTCCAGACACAGATGCCAGCAGGAAATAACTGAGATGACTTTCTGGCCCCCAGTGATGTGTATGCTCACATACAAGCTGCAAGAGTACATGAAGAGAACTGACACAGTGGCTTTGCTAGCACCTAGCACCCAGTTCCCTTTAAGCAAATATAAGGCTAAAGTTATGTAGAAGAGAAATGCCCTGTCACCAGAACACTCACATTTGACTTTGTATCACTGATACAAACGAAGTGACAAACATGTCTGTATTATCCCTGCTCAAGACCAACGTGAATATGCCAAGTACATAAGTAATTTAACAGCTTTTGTTGATTAAAACATCAGTTGTATCACCTCCAAAGTTGTTTGTGTCAACAGAAAGCTGGAATGAAATTGCCACCTTTAAAGTCCTCAGTCTTCTTTAGCTGCATGTTCCAGCCAGTTAATTTTTTAACACACCACAATCCAACTGTTTCATTCTGATAACACCTAGGGCCACTAATTAAGGGCTTAGTTTGACTGGCAATGCACAGACTTGTTCCAGCCAGATGCTCCCTGCCCGAAGGAGCTTGCTTGCAAGCAAAACTCAGAAAACAGACACCCACACTTGAGCCACTACATAAATAGCAAGGCCCCAAGAGTTAAAGAGAAACTTGGAAGAAACATTTGTGTGAGAAATCCCTACCCCAAACTGTGGGGATGAATAAGACATTTGATTTACAGAAAGCTCATGGAGTTTGTTACAGAACACTTCTAAGGGCTCAATATCAGCACTCCATCACAAACCCACATGTAAGCCCAAGATAGGCATTTTAAAAGCTCCTTGATCAGCCTGACTTAGTAGTTCAGGAAGTGCTTCTCAGGGCTACAAGTCGAAAACTAGGAAAGAAAATAATAAACTATACTAGACTGTAACACTGGACAACCAACACAAAAAAAAATTCAAATCAGGCATTGAGTTACAGGCCCCTCTCACTTTGCTGGTTTTGAAGCATTCCACTACCACACTCCCCCGATCCCACTTTTTTCCTTCTGTCTCAAGTGCTCTGCAACAGACTTAGTTGCCAGCAGTTACCAAAGATGATCCCTAACTTTTGAAGTCAGATCTACTTCTGGCTCAAAAGCAGCCCAAAAGGTTCCTGAATCTGGCCTACTATCTAGCCAACAACACCAGACCACTGAAACAAGTGGTAGACCAAAGACCAAGGCACCAGGCAATGACATCTCCTCTCCTGGACTGAGCCACAGCAGCTGAAGGTTGAAGAGCTGAAGCTCTTAAGCTAACAGGCTGTGCTATGAGCTCAGGAGTGGACATGCTGCCCCTGCTACAGGGACACAAGTATCCAATGGAAAGACACCTCAGGAAACTTGACATGCACAACTCCACAGGCTCTGATGAGACGCTTCACAAATGTTGAGAAAGCTGGTAAATACCACGGCTAGGCCATTCAGGATCATCTCTGGAAGGTTGTGGTGATCAGAGAGAGGCGCCTGAGAACTGGAAAAACGCAAATGTTATCCCAGTCTTCAAAAAAGGCAAGAATTAGGAGCCAGGGAACTACTAGCCAGTCTGCCTCACCTCAATCCCTAGAAATGTGATGGAGTACCTCATTCTGGAGGCCATGTCTATCCACATGGATGACAAGGAGTAGTCAACATGAATTTACCAATGTCATGCTTGATACACTCAATTGCCTTCTAAAATGAAACAATTGCCTGGCTGGACAAAGGGAGAACAGTGGATATTGCCTACATTGACTTCAGCAAGACTTTCAATACTGCTCTCACAACATCCTCTAGGGCAAACTCAGGAAGCATGGACTGGATGAGTGGACAGAGAAGTGGATTGAGAACTGGATGATGGTCATAATCAGCGCCAGATAGTCTGGATGAAGGCCTGTCATTAGTGGTGTCCCCAAAGGTTCCATACTGGGCCCAATATTGTTTTACTCACTCATCAACGACTTGGATGAAGGGGCAGATGCCTCCACATCAAGTTCACTGATGTCACAAATTTTGGAAGAATGGCTGATACCCCAGAGGGCTGTGCAGCCCTTCAGAAGGACAGGTTGGAGAGATGGGGACAGAGGAATCTTCTGAAATTCAACAAAGGTAAATGCAGAGTCCTGCACCTGGGGAAGAATAACCATATGGACCTGCACAGGCTCAGGTACCGGAAAGCAGCTCTGTGGAGAAGGACCTGAGGGTCCCGATGGACAACAAGCCATCCATGAGCCAGCAGCGTGTCCTGTGGCTAAGGAGGCCCCTGTATCCTGGGGTGCAGTAGGAAGAGCAGTGCCAGCAGGTCAAGGTGATCCTGCCCCTCTGCTCAGCTCTGGTGAGGCACATCTGGAGTGCTGTGTCCAGTGCTGGGCTCCTCAGTACAAGAGAGACGTGGGGCTCCTGAGTGGGTCCAGTGGAGGGTAACTGATTGTTAAGGGACTGGAACATCTCTCTTACCAGGAAAGGCTGAGGGAGCTGGGCCTGGTCAGTTTCAAACAGAGGCAATAGAGAGAATCTCACCAATGTATATAAACACCTAAAGAGGGGGTGTCAAGAAGGTGGAACCAGGCTCTTCTCAGTGGTGCTGAGCAACAGGACAAGGGGCAACAGGCAGGAACAGACCGATGCACAGGAAGTTCCACGTGAACATGAGGAAGAACGTCTTTACTGTGTGGGCGACCAAGTCCAGAGAGGTTGTGGAGTTTTCCTCACTGGAGTTATTCAAGAGCTCCCTGGACACAATCCTGTGCCACATGCTCTAGCATGACCCTGCTTGAGCAGGGAGCCTGGAACAGATGATCCCTTCCAACCTTACCCATTCTGGGATTCTGTGAAGCAAGGTCAGCTGTCTTCCAAGGCGAGGCGCTCAAATTTGAACCCCAACTATCACACTTGACAGCCCAGCCACCCTTATCAGAAACTGCTGGCTGAGCAGGCTAACCCAACATCAGGTGAAGTGTCAGTCAGTCCCTCCCTTCCCACCATGGTGACTTCTGGTGAAAGGGAAATGGAGGGACACTTTCTGAGAGACACCAGCACATCTGGAGTCAAAGTCCTCTGAGGAGCCCTAGCTGCCAACTGCCTAAAGGCCAGCTTTAGAATGGAAAAAGAGAAGTCCATTACATCAACACCCAGATTGCATATTTTTTGGTTTCACTTACAGAAGGCCATGGCATCCTCTCAGCTTCTCCAAGCAGGGAAAAATTAGGAGGCCCTATTACAGCCACACTAAACCAATTCAAGACACACCATACAAAAATAAAGCCTTTATAGTGGGCAGAAATTTCATCCTGAAAAGATTCCCAAAGCTTGGATGCCAATCCAAGATTGGTCAAGTCTTCCGCACTTGTAAAAATGAGTTGACAATTTACCCAAGGAAAGTTTCCTGGGACTTTGGCTAATTTCAGTACAGTTGTAATCTAGAAGCACACCAGCAGCTTGCTTTACCTTCAATTTGGGAACTTCCAAAAAAAGTCAAAGTGCTAAAGTGAGTGGGCAATGAAGGAGATGAGCAGCTAAGCACACTGTTATTAAAGTTCAGAAAGCACTTGGTTTGAGTGGTCAATGTAGATCAATTCTTACTCTATCTAAACTTGATGCTCATTCTCCACTTACAGGGCTACAGACCTCTACAGACCTGGTTCTGTGCTCTCACCTAACTTGTCAGTAGATTTCAATGACAGCACACTGGACCTTTTAAATAATGCATTTTCCATACAAGCCAGACTACCTACAGACCTGCACAGACACAGACCAAGGCCAAGAAGGCTGAGTCTGGTCAGTGCCTGGCAGCCCCACATCACGAGGGCAGCAGAGCAAAACAGCACAGGACATTTGGCCTTGACACAGGGTCCATGAAGCACAGCACAGCCACCAGAAGGTTCCACACTGCTCACCCCTGTGACACCTAGCCAGGGTCCATACCTGCAAGGAGCTCTGGTCCAACATCTAAGACAGAGCACTGCACACTCCATTAAGCAATCAGTATGCTGCTGCAAGGCTCAACCAAGACCAGGCAGCTGCACAAGGTCCCCAAAGGCCGACAAAACAGATTTAAACCCAGAGTTTGCACATCTGGCTTTCTGCCCATACACATGTGTACCAGTCATTGTAGCACTCCCCACTGCAGGCTGCAGAGACAGCTCTGATGGGCTATGGAACAGCCTTGCAAGCAAGGCACAGTGCAAGCTGAACTGCCTCTACTGAGCCTGCAAAAATGCAGACCACCTGTCTGCAGCACAAAACCCTGGCACTAACATGAACAAAATGGCTGCAGATGCCCACTCAGGCACATTTTCCTGCATGCCTCCAAGCATCCTGAAGGCTGTATCCACCTCTGAGAGCTCCTTCCAAAGAGTCTCACGGTTTCACAACCTGAGGTTCCAAGAGACAAACAAGAAAGTTAAAGGAAGAGATTACAGCTGTAAGGTCCAGAAACACAGTGTTAAGAAAACCCTCACTGCCTCTGTAAATACTCTGCACTGAATCAATCCGCTACAACCTAAAGCATTGCCCTTACTTTACTTCCAAAAATAAAACCTAACCCTGCCTCCCCTGAGAGCCACAGAACGTGAAATCCCCGGAGGAAGAAGTAGAGCAAACTTTGTTAGAAACAGTGCTGATGTTTCATCAAAGTTGCCATCAGCCTGTCCAGAGTGGCTGCGCAGAAGTGCAGCCACACGGCAACGAGCCTCTGTGTAACACATACAAAAGACTCCACTAGAGTCTGGTATACGGATTCCCCAGCCCCCAACTCAGGCAACGAGGGCTGCTACTTTTCCCAGATCCCTTCTTTTATTTGGGGCCAGGTGCTGCACTTCCCACAGCATTGGTGCCAATCCAGAGTAACTCTGCTGATTTCAGGGGATATCCCTTGGTTCACAACAATTTTGCCAAATCAGGATTTGGTATTTTTTTCGCATTCGTCATGGCTCCATTTTTATCCTGCGGTATATATGGCTCAAAAATTCCTCTTTATATTTGGCAGGAAGGGCTTAGACAGTTCTCATCCTGAATCTGTGGTCCTCAGTTTTATTTTAAACATTAAAAACGGATGTAAGAAGAATCTGGAAAGCTATGGGTCAAAGCAATGACCTAGCCTGCAAACTTCAGCTCAGATTCTGGCCTTGAGGACCAGAAGAAGGAGAAATGCAAATAAAGAGCTGAAAGGCATTTTAGGTAAATCATGTTTGTACAGTGCCTAGCACAGTGGGGTTCTAACCTGGAAAGGGCTGAGAGGCTACGGATTGCCTACGTACAAAGGTATCTAGGCAAATGCCTACACAGTTAAATGCGAATCCCATCAAAAGGAAAACATTCTGAAGAAGAGACAGATACATCTATCTCCATACACCTTTCTGTATTATCTGAATTGTGCAGGGTAACTCTGAGTGCAAAGGAACGGGACTTTAAGTAACAGGAATACAGCGTAGGCCAGTTGCTCCTGAGCACACTGGCTGAGAGGAAACTGACCCAGCATAATAAACACTGCAAGTTTCCAGCTTCTCAAGGCCCTCTCAGTAGTTACCTAAAGGGGACAAAAAAAAAAAACAAAAACCGAGACAAAACCGGCTTTCCTTACCTTTAGCTGGAAAGGTTGGATTTCGTTCAAACTCTGGTTCCTGAGCTTTTTGGTGAGGATCTTCAGCATGGTACAAATCCGAGGAGCCAAGAAAGGGTTAAGCACACACACATGCACGCATCTGCATCAGCCGCGCCGCTGCCGCTACGCTCGGCGGAGCTGCGCGGAGCTCGCATCCAGCGCCGCAGGTACGCGGCGGGGCACGGCTCCGCACAGCCCCGGCTCCGGCCGTGCCCCTGCCCCTCCGCACCCCGTCCTGCAGCCCTCCGCGCTGCCACGCACAGGGAATCCTTCTGCAAAGCCTACAGAAAAAAACTGAGCACCAAACTTCCTCTGCCTTCCACCCCCTCCTCAGTTACGCTTCAGAAAGGAGGGAGGTACCAGCTGGCAGCGTGCTGCAGGGGACGAGAGACACTCGGCGCAGAGCGCTCACTGCGGGACGGCAGAGCTCGCTGGCCGAGGCGCCGGGCTCCGCTCATGGCAGCGCTGCCGCCCGGTCAGCCCCGGGCGGGCATCGGGCATCGCGCCCCGCCGCTACAGCGGGCCGCCGCCACCCCGGGCTCCCTCCGGCACCGCCGCCACGGGAAACTTGTACCGAGCAGCGCGGCAGCCGCGGCGCACATTGGCCCGACGGGGCGGGACGGAGCGGCACGGGGCGGGACGGGGCGGCACGGGGCGGGGACTCCGCTTAAAGGGTCACCGGCCCTTCCCGGCCGCCGGCGTTCCTTGGGTCCCCGAGCTGCTCGGGATATGGGGGACTGGTAGCTGGCTCTACGCTACCGCATCCTGGCTCGCAGCCCGCTCAGTCCAGGGATCCCACAACGGGATGCCGTGACCTGTCTGTTCTGCCCTCCGATCCAGAGCCAGATCCATAGGGAGGGCTCGGGGGTCCGGTTTCGAGTCCCTTGAGCCACCCCAGCAGCAGGGAAGTCGCCACAGCCCTTCCCCACAGAAACGCAGGCGCGGGGCCAGGCCGGCACCAGCTCCTGCTGCACCAGCCATCCTCGGGCACGAGCAAGGTGCCCCGTTTCCATGGGCAGTCCCTCAGCACCTCCCTGGCAAAACAGTCGGGAAAGTTATCAGGGGCTGACTGATAGGCTCCCGGCCACTTTGAACCCACAGGAAGGCGCCGACACGTTTGGCAGCAGTAACAACAAAGGGCTTTCACCCACTGCCAGCTCCGTGCCAGCGATGCACTCCCCGTGTCTGGGTGAAAGGTCCCTTTTGCCCATTCCCAGTCCTTGGGGGCCAGCAGAGCCTTTTGTCCCAACCTTCCTCCTGGGACAAGCCAGGGAGCATTGCAGAGGTCTCTGCTTGTGTACAGATTCCAGAGGAGCGCAGGCTGCTTAACTGTGGGTTCCCCGTTCTCAGCCAGCAGGCCTGTAACAAGATAAGAGCACTCCTAAAGTGCTGACTGTGGGAAAGAGAGAGCACATCTTTGCTGCGGGGGAAAGGGCCTCGGTTCAGCTCCACTTAGCAAAGTATTTTTTCTTGAAGGAGTACAACAAGCAGAGAGTCTGAGCCAGAAAGCAATTTTTGCTTTTCAGATAGTGCCTTCTTAGAAGATGTCTGCAGTAGGGCACTGTCTCAGCTGTTAAACCATACTTGATCTGTGCATTCTGCATTCACACTATGGACTTGTTTTCACCTATTTTTCCCCGAGTTCACACCAAATTGAAATCACAATCCAACCTTATGACTCTAAGCCACCACATATTGCTACAGGTACTTCTGCTTTTCTTATTGTATGGATTAAAAAAACCCAGGGAATACTGCACTCGAGCAGATTGCTAGTCTGGCATCCTGCATCCAACAGGAGGGAGTAAAATGCTAACTGAAACCAGAAATCCTCCATAGAGATATGCAATGTTATATTTTGCTAGATAAGAATTATTCCTGAGACATAACCAATATATATTCTAAAGTCCAACAAGTGAGGCTCTCTAATAATTTTTTCCTTTTTTTTTTTCCATATAAAGCAAAATTCCTTAAGCCTTTATTCATTCCTTATTTCAACTCTGGAGACACTGGCAGTCCTTGTAATGGTCTGTAAGATATAACCCATAAACCACAGTCAGCTTAAACTACTGTGTATAATTTTCTTTCCCATTCAGAGATCAAGCATGGGGGCAGGCACATGCCAGGGCCCAGCTGTTTGTTTCAGAAGAGATTAAGCTGAAAAAGCTTCCTAAAACAGGGAAAAGCAGAACCTGCCATCCCAAGTGTAACACATCACAGGCTCTACCTGAGCTCACCGCACCCCACTACACCACAGGACAGCAGTGGGGAGCCCAGACTGGGAAGGGGTTGTGTTAGGCCTCCTAACCTGCTGCAGGGCCAGGCCTTTCAGGGCAAGCAGCAAAAACAAGTGCTGATGAAGTGCTGATGAACAAGTTCTTTTTTGGGGCACTTGCAATTTGAGAGAAATTAATTCTGCAAATCCTGCTTCTGCAACCTTTACCTATATGTGTTTCAGCAAATACCTGCAGAGCAGCTGTTTCTTTCTTGCTTTGTATTTCATATGACCAGAATCATCAATCCACAGCATCCAGCATCTCCTCTGAGTGAGGCACAGTGACACACTGCTGCAAAGAGCAACAAGCAATTTAGCAGGCCCCCAGAGGAAAAGAAACCGTCACAGAAAGCAGAGCTACAGCCTACTGCTGCAACCCTTAGGTGATCTGTGCCCTGAGGATGAGGTTCAATGTGCTGAATGGGTTCCCAGTAGATGACAAGTCACACTGCTGCATCACATAGTGGAAAGAAAGCTTCCTGAGAGGGCTGGAGACATTGCTCCTCCACATACAGGTTGCAGAACACTACCGAGTAACTTCTACCTGAGGATAGCAAAATATTTTCCAGGAATAATTCATAGTATTATTCCCAAAGAAAAACCGAAGTCAGGGAAGCTTACTTGACTTTCTGAAGGTCACTGAGAAAAGCTGTGGAAGATTCAAGAATAGAAGTGGTACCCCCTGCCCCTAGCTGTATGTGCCCAGACTGTAATCTAGCCTGTTACTAGATCACACTGCTGGAGCTATGCAAAATTCAGTGGTTTCTGTTCCCGAGCATCTCATGTGATCACTCTGCTCTGTTCTTGGTTCCTGTGGGTTTCTCACCCCTGGAGTTTTGATCTGCCTGCTGGGTTCAAACCAAATCTCAAATCTCAGACCTAGTCCAAGTTTCCTCTGGTCACATGATAAAAGCATGAAAAATGCATCACATAACATTGAGGGTAGACCCACATGCCTGCTCCAGCATTTCTTGAAGAGCTCTTTAAGTTCCTCCTGGCCAGACCAGGAGCAGAAAGGAGGAGGCAAGTGGCAAGTTTCCCTGCAGAAACACATGGCACTGAGGTGACAGGGAGAGGGCTGTGAGTTGAGGCAGGGTGCTGGTTCACTTCCACGTGTTCCTGCCCACTGCTGCCATGGGGAAGACATCTCTGGATATCTGCTGTGCCTCATCTTACTTTCCCCTGGAGACATTCCTCTGTGGGAATCCTGACCAAACAGTGCAATGAGAGACAGGCAGTAGGGGTGAGACAGTGCAGTGAGTTTAATGCACAGATTCCCTCTGGGCTGTGTTTCCTGCTGTGCTTAGAGGACAAGCTAATGCCTTCTGCAGTTTATCCTGCCCAAGGTGTACCACTGACACTGCCAGGTGCAAGAACAGGAATGTGTGTGGGTGCAGAGAGCCTCATTAGGCAGGCCTGGCCAAGCCTTCTCAAAAGGAAAGAGATGCTTTTTTCACCCTTTGAAGTCACCTGGGGATTTGCTCGCCCCTTGTTACACAGTGAACCGCTTTTTGGTCTCCTCTTTCCACACACCGTGCCGTAACAGGCTCATGCTGCATCTGTGCACACATGGATGTGCACATCGCGAGGCTGGAGGGAAAAACCAGCCAGGGAAAAGCTTCAAGTGCCATCTGTTGGGGATCTCCCCTCATTACACCGAGGGAGACAAGGCTGAGCTGGAAAAACCCCATCCGTTCCTGCTTGCTTATGACCCTAACTGCGTGGCGTCCAAGACAGACACTGGAGGTACTGCCAGCGCCAGGCAGGGAAGGAGCATCTGCCAAGGAAAATGCTGAAAGAGAATAGGAGGGCAGGAGCAGAATGAAAGCTGAGCCTGGAGCTTGCTTGGAGGAAGATATGGACCCAAAGCCAGGCACATCTTGAATGGTGCTCCAGAGCAGATTCAAACACAGTCCAGTGTACGTAGATAAAAGCAGAAGAGAAGGACAATCCACAAAAAAATAATGAGAGTTGTTCTCAGAATAGTCTGTCTGACAAAACAGACAAAGGGCACCAGGCCTTGTCCCTAGCCAGCCACCAATCACTTCTAGCAGGAACCACAGGGCATTCCTCCTGCTGGTGTGCGAGTGCTGAGCCTGTGGGCTCCTCCAGAGGGGATCATCTCTGCCTCGGCCCCTGCACCATGCCTGCCTTAGCACAGGCCAAACTAAGCCGAGTCCCCACCACACAAGGCACAAACACCCCATGGCACTGCTGCAGGGTGAAGCTGCAGCACACACAAGGGCTCTCCAAGCTCTGACTGTGTGGTTTTATACCAGGAGGATGGGACAGGCACTTGGGAAACAGATCCCACACACGAAGGAGCCCTTCACTAAAGCTGTAAGCAACCAAAGGTGAGAACTGCCCACCATTATCTTAAAGCCTACAAACTGTCCCAGAACTGAGCCAGCTGCTGCCATGCAAACACTTTGGACATTCAGGGAGAATCAAGAAGGGCTGGTTAAAGGTGGCTGAGGGTAACAGCTATTTGTTCTCTTTTACATATGTATCCTTTAGACTCATCTGAGCAATGAAGTACCTAGGATACATGTTTTGGCATATGCAGGTTTTGACTGCCATAGAAGAGAAAAGAAGGAAAAAGGAAATTGAAGAGATGCTGTTTGATAGAGAAACAGAGACTGCTCCAGCACAGCTCACGTGACATACATAATAACAAGAGACAATCCTATCAACAGCACTGCTGGGCAGCCCCATCTCTGTTATAATTCCCTTGCTGCCCATTCTCTCCCTGCAAATTGCTTGGGCCAATTGGAAAGTCAGCATGTGGCAGATACAACGAGAGCCTGAGAGAGCAGGCATTTACACTGAGCTTCTCCTGCTGGTACTGCAGACGTGTGCTCCTCTGCAAGAGGGCCTGGAAGGGCCCCCTGACACCCACTCAGTAACAGGCTGCTGGGACAGCACTCACAGCTCGGCTCAGCCAGCCAGAAACTCCAGGGTAGCAGGGCAGCTGGGCTCCTCAGAAACACAAGCAAAGAGAAGCAATGATTTCTGCTTTGGGTACCTTCTTTCTAATCCCTGGAGAAGAGGAATTGTCTCACCTGACCTTCTTTCCCTCAAATACAGTCACTGCAACTCACTCATGTCTCTTCCTTTTCAAATGCCTTCTCAAAACCAGTCCTCAGCTGGGATTACACAGTGCTTCTGAGCCCTGCCATGTATTCAGGAGCAGCCAGTCCAAATATGAAAGAAACACCCAGTCTGGCCCCACAGAAGGAGCTGACCAGCTCCTCAGCTGCCTCAGACCCGAGGTCTTTAGGTCACAGACAAGAAACCTCAAACTATAATGCTTAGAAGAGCAGCAACAGAGGAAAAGGTCCTAGGGTTCTGCAAAATGAGAAACTTCAAAAGCAAAAATGCTAGGAAATGAGCACACACAGTCTCTGAAGAGGAAGGGGGGAAATATTATTGTGGTTCCTGGTCTGATGGGGGGAAATTCCTTTCTGGAACTTCCTGGCTGCCCAGACAGCCTCTGGGCTTATCCCAAGTGTATAAATAAAACACAGCTTTCAAGATCAAAGAGGTTTCCCAGTTCCTCTAGTCAGGCACCCCATCTAGATGTGTATTTGTGAGCAGCTTCAGTGCTTCTAAAGGAAATGAAAAAAGAGCCAAGTCAGTATCACCAGGGAGAGAAGTTCTAGGAAGAATTTTCAGGACGCGCATGTTGGAACTTGATGCCTTAATACGGGCACAATGCACGCATGAGGAGAGCAACAGCCAGGCTACACCCATGCTGGGCCATCCTAGGCAACTCCTGGCCACAGGGCCCCACTTTGAGCCTGGCCAGACCTCTCAGACTGCCATTCAGTGAGCAGAAAACACCAGCCAGCACTGGTGATATTTCACAGAACTGTCAGGACCTCCATCTGCTCCTTGCAGGGCAGAGAAGACACTTTTGGGTCTGCTGAAGTCAGTGTCTGTGAAGCTGTGCTGCTGAGCGGCTCAGCATGGCAGGGAAGGCTGGGAGAGGAGCAGGAGCAGCGCCTGAGGCCTCTGCTGGAGTGACAGCACAGCAGAATCCTCCAAGAAAGGCTGGCAGGTAAAATACATGGTCCTTAAAATAAGTGCAGAACTGCAAATGACCGAGGATTTGTGGCCACAAACCAGCCAGAAGCAAACGGAAGGGGTCCAAGCATCCAATAAAACTGCACTGTGAGGAACAGAAAAAGATAACTTGTCTTCACAAGCCTCTGCCTCAAAAGCCCAGATTGCTAGACCAGCCAAGGAAGGAGGGGGCCTTAGAAGATTTTGTAATGAGAATAAATCACAAGCATGCTATTTATTCCTTGCTTTCTAAACTCTGTGATTGCACATTGCACCTGTACCTCCTCCCCATTCTTCTAGAGGCCAAGACCAAATGATTAAAATTTTATCACTTTCCCACAGCTAAGGACAGTTATTTGCAAGCAACTCACCAAAAATTCCACTTGAAGCAGCCCTCTAGGCTGTGTAAACAAGGATGAAAACAGCCTTGGGAGGGAGGAAATGAGATCTGGCATCAGAAACCGTGAGCTCTGCATGCAGTCACGCCAACACTACAAAGGGTCAAAAAAGTGGGGCAAGCTGGCAAGAAAAGATGGGCTAAGACAAAGGGCTGATAAAGGGCGGGGGGTGAGATATTTTCATGGAGATCTTATCATCCATCATTCCCTCATTTCTCTTTGTTTCCACTCGTGAAAAGCCTCTCGCGTCTCGTCCCCGACTCCTTCCGTGCCTGCATTGACGCCGGGCGGCCCCAGGGGGCGCAGCAGACCGCGGCACGGCGCCGTCCCGGCTCCCCCTGCCCGGCCGCTCCGCCGGGAACCGCGGCATGCGGGGCATGCAGGGGGTGCAGGGGATGCAGGACATGGGATGCAGGACATGCAGGGGATGCGGGGCATGCAGGACATGCAGGGCTGCCGGGCTCCCCCAGCTCTGCGGCCGTGCGTGTTGTCCCGGCTGGCCGAGGGCACAAGCGGCAGTACCGCAGCAGCAGCAAGGAGCTCCTTGATGTCGGCGAGCACACGCTCGGGCAGGAAATCGCACTTCAGTAACCAAAGGTCTGGGTGTCTCACGCAGTCTAGCCAGGCTGCTGCTCCAAGTCTTCACACACCGCCAGCCAGGTTGCTGCTTAATGAGAATTGCTGCTCCCAGGCTCTGCCAGCCCCCTTGGTGCAGAAGGTCAGAGTGAAAGGATCACGCCTGCCTCCAAACCCCACCCTAGGATGACCTCCCTTCATTGGGGTGCATGAGAAGTAGGCATCAGAGCCTGACACAGGTTATAGCCCCACACCAGGCTCCTAGCCCTCAAAGGCAAATCAAAGTATGGTCACACACCTGACTCCACTCAGAGGAGGCAATGCAGAGAAAAACTCTTCATCTTGGTTTCCACAGCACAGCCAGTATTCCTAGAGGTATTAATGAGTCATTTTCTGGAGTCTGTTTTTGAAAAAACTCTCCTCTTTCTCAGCCAGATCTATTCAGATGTGTTCTGCTTGCCCTCTAGATGGGAAATGGGCCCAGATACACAGCATAGAATCCCCTGAATAAACCTGCTCACACACCATAAAGCCACGCATGTAGCAGGCATGTGGGACTCTATCTCTGGGAGGCATGCATAGCAAATGGCAAGAAATACAGGACAGACAGATCCCATCTAAAGGATCAGATGTTCATCTCATCAGTTCCTAGCCCTCCTCTTTTCTCCCTTGTAAACCCAAGGGATGACTTCTGAAGAGCCAGATTAATTTGGTTATATATGGCAGACACTCATCATACCCACAGATAAATGGAATTTCAGTGTACTTTTGCCCGCTTCCTTGCTGCTAATGTCACCACAGTGCACCATCATCTCAATACCAGAGCTGTCCCAACACAGCCTGTGGGTGGATACCCAGGTCACATAGTGCACAGGAGAGCAGTAGTCCCACCAGATGGACTGGAGCTGCACAGATCAGAAAGGACACTCGTTATGTCAGCGTTGATCTCAGCCCTGGCCGTGTGTCCTGACACTAATGTGGTGGCTGCATTGACAGAAATGAAACTCAGGTCACGGTAAGAGTCGGGCTAAGGAGGTGACAGACACAAAGAGTTAGGAGGAAGAGCTATGATTAGACCAGACAGATGGGTCAGGAAAAGTATGTGACTGGGAGCACTGCAATTAGCATCCTGTCCAAAGGAGTGTTGTTCCTGCGTTTCAGTGCAGTTTGCTGCTGTCAGTCAGATGCTGTGCTGTTCTTCAGAGAACATAAAAAAGCTCAAAGCTCAAGTACATGCTAGAAACTTAACAGCACCATTCCCAAGAGATGTAGCACCCCAAGGATCAGTGTAACTGAATACATCTGCAGGGGTGTTCCTTTCTAAATGTAATCAGTCCCCCCATAATTTCATACAGCAATATAAGTGTAATCTTAAGATCTCCAGGTTTTACCTGAAGACAAAGGAAGTTATTTTCTATGAAGCCTGATGAAAATTAGCCAGGCTTTGAAACATTACTGGTTTGTATGGTTTCATTTTCATATCCTCGGTTTTATGTGACTTTCTCCTTAAAAATATTTTTAAAGTGTTAATTAAACAGAGCTCACTATTGTTACGTGCCACTGTCATGAAGACAGCGACAATAAAACTGCATAATTACAACCCACTTTATCTTCCAGCAGATTTTTGCTATTTAGGGAAAATACTAAGGGGTCATGAACACAGGTGAGGTTTTTTAACCGAGGTGATAGATGATTTAAAGGCTCAAGGCCCATGTCCACAAAAAAACCCCAAGGTTCCCTAAAATGGATCTTGGGAGAAATCAACTACCTAAGTCCAGGCATGCAACCCTTAAAACCCTGCCTAATCCCTTGGGCTCATAGACTATGTCTATACCAGTAAATTAAACGTGCCCAGGACTGTTCTCTGGCACTGAGAGCCCTGGCACAGGATGGCTTGCACCAATAACATTAAACTCTTTTATCCTTCAAGCAAGGCATTTGGATCCAAGTGGTTGTTGGGAACGGCCCCTGGCCCACAGTAACTCCCTCAGTTGTGCCTGGGAATTGTCTGGAAAAGTGTTAACTGGCACAGGCCAAAACCATGGCAAGAATAAATTAAATGGAATCAGATATTAATTTCTAGACGATGGAGTCGTACTGCCCCAGATTTACTGATACAGACATTGCCCTAAAATCCCATTCTGTGGACATGTATTATCTATATATACTTATATACTGTCTATAAAATATACATTTATGTAGAATATTTTGCTTTCATATAGAATACTTACAGGCATCAAGTTTGGTCTGCATAGGAAGCATTTCTTGGCAAAAGTGTGACAGATAGGTGTTTATGTTGCTGGTTGACCAGCCACCAGCAGTCTTTCTTTTCAAGTGTCTCCATTCCAAGTGTCCCCATTCCAAGTGTCCTTTCCAGATAATGGGAATTTCTAGCTTCTCAGACACTGCAATTTTATTGTGAATAATTGGAAACCTTTGGGGGAAATTTTCACACTGATTTTCACAACTGGAGTGTCTATTTGTCCATGCTTAGAGGTGTTTGCCTGGAGATTACCTTCGCTTTTTGAGGCTTCTGAGGCTGTGAATCTCTAACATTGTTTCATGTCTATCTTGTACATAACTAGGCAATTCCCAGTGTAAAGCCCAGGACTCTGCTGTGACTGAGAACCTTATGTCCACCTTGACAGACAGGAACCTGAACCACCAGCTCTACCTGCTCCTTGTGGTAAACAACCCTGCAGCTCTTCAGAGCCTGAAAGCCCTTGCTCTGTCCTGTCTGCCTGACATCAGGCACACTATGTCCTTTTGCAGAGACAACTGGGACATCCAGGGGTGATGGGATTGGCACAGCAATCATGGGACCATTCCTGTTGCACATATAGGTCCTTCAGTGTGTCCCAAATTACAAAGTACACTTTGATTTCCCACGGCATTAATAGCTAGTTTTCCCTAAAACTAGCCCAGCCAAGTCATGTGGAGGCATAGAGTATTTATTTACAGGCTTAGCTTTCAAACCACTCATCTGTAGATGGGATGGCATCCTCTGTCCATGCATTGATTTTGCTTCAGCAGTGCAACATGAGCAGGAAAGAACTTCAGCTACATAGTCAAAAGCCCATTCTGCTTAAAAGAAAACCTTTCATTCATGTTAGCTTGTCCATTATATTTAATCATGTGCTTGTTCATATAAAACGATATAACTGTGCACATGTTAGGTGCAGAGCACAGCCTCTGAAGGGTTCGGACAATATCCAGATGTAGGCTATGTTTCACTGTGCCAGAAGTGTCTGAATCAGCATGAGCTAAAACTCACAGCCTTAAGACCTGATTGCCCATGGTGTGCAATGCTGGGACACTCGGAGAAGGCTGCTGCTCTGTGCAGTGGATCTGTCATGCTGGCACGGCAGTCTGAGCTTGGAAAGCCTGCTCAGCAGGACCCTGGAGCTGACCTGCCAGGCCCACCAGCCACGCCAATGCCCTTCAATCAGCACAACATAATGGATATATGACCATCCCAGCAGGTACATGGGGATGTGTAGTGGTCAGGCTGGGGACAGCACCCCTCCAGCCGCACTTGGTGGCTCTGAGGGACGCGTGGAAGCAAAGCCCGGGGCTTTGTCTTCCACAGCCCACAGTGAGTGTGAGCGGGAGAGCACATCCTCACAGCTGGAGACCTGAGCCAAAAGCCGGAGCAATACGCTCCGTGACTGATGCCGCTGAGTCAGAAGGAAATGACCCAGGCGAGGTGTCCCTGCAGGAAGTGCCGCAGGGCAGAGCGGCAGGCGGGCACGGCCGGGCCGGGCCGGGCGCCGTGCCGCGCCGAGCCGAGCCGTGCCCATGGCCGCCCGCCAGGGGGCAGCCGCGCCCCGCGGCCCGAGCCGCCGCCGGCCCCTGGGCCCGCGGGAATGAGCGAGAGGCAGGCAGGGCCCTGTGGCCACAGCCGGGAAGGAGCGAACGGCAGGCAGGGCCCTGTGGCCACAGCCGGGAAGGAGCGAGCGGCAGGCAGGGCCCTGGGCCCGGGAGAAGGACGAGCCCAGGCCCCTGTGGCCTCAGCCGGGCCCTGGCAGCGAGCCCCGGGGAGCGTGGCCTCGGCCGCCTCCTCCGCCCAGCGCACGGATGCCGGGCTCGGGTTTGCGGCTGCCTTCACACACCCTGTTCTGAGCTTTCCTCATCCCGACGCAATCCTTTCTGGTAACAGTTGGGACATTGAGGCCGATTGCAAGACGCGTGTACGGTCCCTGCCAAGATTTTCCCATTGTCGCAGCTCGCTGAGTTCCTTCCCCTTCCTCCACCCACCAAATCCTGCTGGGTTACTGGAAAAGCTGCAGTCCAAATGTACCAGTGTCTTCAGGCCACCTATCACATAAAGGGATTTTTCCAGGAAAGGCACATAACACAATCACAGCCATTTCCGACTTCTTTGCCATTTGAAATGTCTTCTTTTCCACTCCTGAAAAGTGGTGGTAACCTATTTCAACAGCACGCTTTACTAGAAAGGCAGTAAATAAATAAATAAATTAAATTAAAAAATAAAGTTTGGTGGATCTGTATTCTTTAAGCGCCAGGACACAGCCGAGCCGGCCAACCCAGTCCACATAAACCCCACTCCTGTCACTAATTCTGTCACTTCATGATGACAGCCAGAGGTGTGTAGATTGCCTAGACAGTGTCACCTCCTCCCCACAAACTCTAGGAAATTTGGGAGATGCACACAACAGGATGTGACGGCACCAAGCAAACAAAGCAAAATAAAAACTCCACACAAAATAAAGAGAAAAAAGAAAAAAACAAACCACCCCCCCCAAAAAAACTGGGGAGATAATATTCTCTGGGATTCAGAACAGTAAGAATAAAAATTTCTGTATTACAGGGTGAGTTTTCATTTTCCAAATCCTTGGTCACTTTTCTTAATCTCTCTGAGCCTCATAGTTTTCACTATAGCACCATTTTACCTACCTGCACAGTGGCTGTTGCATTCTGGTGAAGGTCATTATAAAGGCAGGCACTTTAATTACATGTTTAAAGTGACAATTGGATCTCTTTATGATCGTGACCTGAAGGAAAACCAGACTACCTATTAACTAGAGGTGGAGAACATTCCATTAATGAAGGCACAGAAGGCAGGACTGTGAAATTCTTATTCTCTTTCTTAAGGACAGATTATTCTGTACTTCTTCATAAGCCAATTAGTTTTTAACTGCCTTGGCTCCCCAAACTGCAAAATGGAGAAAATGCATATTGCACAGAAGCAACATGAGATTTATTTATTTATATAAATAACACTGTCAAGATTCTTGGAAATTGCCAGATAAAGCATGTCACATAAGAACAAAGTAAATAGGACCAAAAGCTCTCATCATGAAGCAAAGTAGGAAATTTTTTTTGTCTTTATGATGCTGAGAAATATAAGGAATGAACAACCTTCTCACATTGTACTTTTCACTCTCTTGCTGAGCATTCTCTGCTAGATAGAACTCAGAAGGACTCAGATGTTTTCGTCATAGCACATCACACACAACCCTACGAAATGCAAACAGAGAAACAACCAGAAGCTTTCTTGTACCATCAAAGATGTAGAAAAAGGGGTAAGAAAAGGTGGCAAACCACAAAGTTTGCCCAACAGAGAGGCCAAAACAGGGAAGAGAAGTATCAAAAGCAGCCACAGGCATCTGAGAGGAAAGCACAAGTGAGTGGGAGGAAGACAATGCAATAATACAAAAATAAAGCCCCTGGCCCATTTGGGCATGTTCAGATTAAAGGGCAGGGGCAAGCCAGACTGACAACCATCTTGGAGCTCTTCCCCAGGGAGCAAGACATTGGGTGTTTTTTGTATATAATAAAAAAGCTTTAGGCATTTCTGTTCATGCCAACTCCCTTTATTGAGTTGGCATCTTCCCCCAGGATGGCTTTCCCCAGCAGCCTTACCTGAACCCTTAAGGCAAGGGCTGCTTTTTCCCTGCCCACAGCAGCAGTGAGAGACAACATCCACCATCACACCTTCCCCCACCATTGCCTGCCTCACTAGACCTACCAAGATTTCTCTGGTTTTGGCCATTGTGAGGACAAAAGTCACAGTGTTTAGTCACATCTCAGGCAGTCTCTGTGCCCCCACTGACCAACACTTGAGAACCATTTAGTGATGCTGGCCAGCTGCACTGCATCCTCACAAAAGAGCTCTCCAGGAGCCAGCTCTGCACACACTACCTGTAGTGGTGCAAACTGGAAAGGCAATTAGGAAATCTCCCTTCTGTCTCTAACTGCAGCAAAGATACACACATGGGAATACCCTGGCATGCTTTTTTAATGGCTCTTAAAACATTCAGTTCTTTCTCCGCAATTCAGAGTCCTCTGCATCCCTGTAGCACAGCACCCACAATGTAGGTGGATTCAAAGTCCCTACCCTTGCCTAAAACTTTTCTACAAGAAGTCATCCTCACAGCCTCACTCATCACCCCTAATTCAATTCTCCTTCAGTTTTGGCATCTTCCATGCACTTCTGGAACCTCAGGACTCCTCCTTGTCTGAGACCTCACAATTTAAGAGCAGGCCCTGTAGCTTTGCTTTTCTCCACTGTATTTGTGAGCTACGGAGAGCTGGACTAGTGGGAGCCCCTGGATCCACACTTGAATGGTTAGGAGAAGCAGAGCAACCCAGAAAACACGAGAAAAGCTGATAGCACTTCAGGCTTTTTGATGCCTCCAGGTAGCAGGAGTGTGATCTGACCCCATCCTGCGTGAATAATCTCCAGCCAAACTGCCCACTATTCTTTAATGAGATGCACAAGGCAGAAAGGACACAGCCTGGTTTCTCCCAGAAGCTCACCAGGTTGATGGCAGAGTGCCTTTGGTGTAAAATGATGGGAAAAGCCTGAGAATCACTACTGTTATTTCTCATGGCTCAAAGTTTCACTAGGAAAAACTGGTCCCTTTGCTTTCCTAGATCTGAGGAGCTTAGTTTGACTCCAGAGAGATTAAAGGTGCTGAAATGGGAGGGAGGGAAGGATCTTACCATTAACAAAGGGCTGGTTGCAAGTCTGGGGAAGGAGTATACTCCATCATTAAGATATCTGCGTTCCCTCTGGGAAACCTTTGACCTGAAGTAAGGATCTGAGTTCAGTGTCATTCTTCAGGCGGTAATTAAGCAGAAGGCTGGTGGAGGAAGCAATCTCTTCCATCTCTCTCTCTTGCTCATGTCTCCATAGACATCTTGCACCACGAAACAAAAGTCTTTACCTGTGCACAACCCTTACCAATTGCCAAGTGTTGGGAAAGCTGTGACTTCAGGAACTGTTAAGAAAAGGTCACTGAATTGCTAAAATCTGACAGCATTTCCATCACATCCAAAGCACAGCAGCCAGTTTGCTCTCTGCACCTCCTTCCCTAGCTACAATGAAGTGGGCAGCCCAGCAGTTAATGCTGGCAACTCAGAGTAATTGAATTTGCACAGGGCCCATTTCCAGCCCTGCTATTGTGCAAGTCTGGGAAAGGCACCAATTCTCCCTGTGCTCTCTCCCCCACCCCCCGAGAGAAACAAAGCACCCATCAAGCAGCAGGCTTGCTTGTCTGAATGAATTAATAGCTGTAGAACAACCTGAGCTCTACACAGGTCCGTCAAAGCCATTATGAGGACTGATGCTGGCTATCACCCCCTGGTTCAGAGAAAAAAAAAAGGCACACAGAGCTACATCAGGCAACTGCAGAATGACCCAGCCTCAGGGAGAAATTTGACATCATGCAGATACCTAACAGTAACATTTATCAATCAGGACTTACATAGACTTGACTTGAACCAGGCAATCTGGAGTTTGTAGCCATCCTCTTAGCTCTCAAGGCCCGGAGCCTTAAAGGATTTAAGCATCTAAATAACATCAGCAGCCTGAAACCTAAATACCTTTGAAGAGCAGGGCCTCAGGATTAGCCTGCTAACCAGAAGAGTCTAGCTTCATGCCACTGGGAACACCAGCCCTGATGTTTCACCTGATACTTGCAAAGAGGCAATTGAGGATTGAGAACCCACCTTGTTAATTAAAACAGGGTAGTATCTTGCCTCTTAATAGGGAGATATAATCAATGTTAATCTTCTGGGCGTGCTACTAAATATCCAAAGGGGATGTTTGTTTTGCAATTTTCCTCTTCCTTAATGGCAGGCAATGGTAGGCTTTTCCCTGCCCTGCACAATCAGCCACTCTGCAAATCACAGCTATAAATATTTTGGCTTGTTTGATAGCTGTAGCATTTCAGTGTCTTACAACTCGAGCTTCCCCTCAACCATTATTCGTTGGTCCTCATGGCAGAGCTTTTGAGCTGATGTCCTCCTGTGAAGCTACACATGCTGTGAGCTCTGTTAGACTTTTCCCCATGCTCTGGATTTCAGGCTGATCCATACCACATACCTGAAGGAGTAGCAGCAAAGGAGAGCAAGTTCCTGCCTTGGGCAACTCAGAGAAGATGCAAACCATTTGCCTGAACCACCAGGCACTGCAGAGATGTCCAGCTCTGACTGAGGAAGATGCATTGGATGGGGAGGCAGGGGAGGCTGAAAAAGCAAGTAGGGAAGGAAGGGCATAGGATGGGTAGTCAGGAGAAGGACACAGGGAAACAAGGCAGGGGAAGGCAGAAGCAAGAAAGGCAGGATGTCTAGGAAGAAACAACATTGGAAATAAAGGAGGGGGATGACTGGCAGAGTGGGAACGGCCTAGAGTCAAACATGAAGTCTAGCTGAGGAGCCAGTGTATATGGAAGAGTGGAGATCATGTGGACAAAGGCAGTTGTGGCTATAGATGGAAAATTGAGTTATAGATACACTTAGATTCCTGCCAGCCAACTCCAAAGTGGCCTTAGCAAGGGAAAAAAAAATAATCTGCTTTCTACAATGGGGCTTGAGAAATGTCAGATACATGTCTGGAGAGGACATGTCTAAGGTGAGGATGAAACGTTGTAACCTGGAGACTTCTCCTACACATAATGTGTGGGAGACTCGAGGATAGTTTGTTAGTGCAACAGCAGCAGATGGTGCCATTAGTATTTCTGGAGGGAGAAGGCTACAAAGGGTGCAAAGGGTGTGCAGAGAATATGGATGGATTGAAGGAAAAGCAAAGCTGGTACTGTTGTTCCTGGCCTCTTGGGCAACCACGGGCAAGTGGCCCAGATGAAGGCAGATTTGCTGCAGGCATTACAGCTAATGCCATTTTAATTTCTGACATGTCTGACTAATGGAAAAAGATTTAACATGTATTTATTCACTGTCACTAACAATACTCCAGCAGATGTGGGGTAAGGAGGATAGGGCTGATCAATGGGGGAGGGTGGAGAGGACCTGCACTTTTGTAGAGACTGAAGTGTGATGCTTACAAGCAGAAAGACTCTCTCCTAATAACTGCTAAGTATCCTCTGCCATGAAAACCTGCTGTAAGTGTCATGTTGAATCAAGGAGACTACAGGCAGAGACTGAGAGAGATCTTTTTCCTAAGAGTAGCCCAGTGGACAGAAAGTAATTGCACTGCTCTGGCATTGCCTGAACTTGACAGGTTCTCACTAAGAACAAATATCCTTTCCCTGCTCATGAAGGAAAGGTTTAATCTCATTTCACTCCAGGTGAGTATGTTCAGTACAGTGAGTCCCTTTGCCACTGTTAGCACTCATGTGTTAGCCATGGGTGGTCTTCTGTCAGGTTTTAATCTATTTCACAAAGTCTGTAGGAAATGTGAGGCAGTAGGTCAGATGAGAGAGCAACTGGGTGCATCATTTTCTTCCCCCTCCTCCGACGTGTTGCAAAGCAGGTCACTGGCTCCTGTCTTGTGCTTATCCCTTGTCCCTGCATGGGGAGGCTTGGATCTGCAGAGAGGGGTGGCAGAGGACCTTCTTGCCCCCAGGCTGGATGCAGCCTTGGTGTACAGAGTGTGCAGGCTGTACAGATCTGCCCCTGCTTCCACACTTTGTGACATGGAAGATAGGCAATATACCATGGCTCCCTGCCCTCCCTTGGTGAACCTGCTCTGCCTTCTGCTGAAATAACAGAGGGGATTTAACCCTCCCTGGGCCAGGGGTGACCATGAAGTCTTGACTCCTCCAACCCAAATGGGATTCTGGTCAGTAAATCATGAAACAATAGGAAGTTTTTTTGCTCACAGTATGCAGCTCTATCCCTATGCTTGCTAGAGATGGGCTCACACAAAATGCTAAGATTCAAGCATCCATGAGCACCAAGGGAATTCAGATCCAGATTAGACAGTGCTTGGATGCTTTGGTGATTGGCACCTTAGAAATTACATAGATAGACAGAGCACAGTGGAAATAGATGGGACTTTGCAGCTTTGGCTCTTCTCTGCTAGTTATAATTATTTGAGATGATGTTTCACATCACATTCAAGCTCCTGTGCAGATAGCAGCGGCAGAGAACAAGAGATCTCTGCCACCTAGGAGAGGATTATGTGGATATGACAATGTTCAAACCCAGTGGGCTCTGCCACGCTGCATTATTTAAGCCCAGTAACCAAATTTAGTAACCAGCCCCTGAGGCGCTGAGAGAAAAACACAGCTTCCAGAGCGCCTTCTCTGCAACCCTGTTGGCTTCCTCCCTTAAAGGAGCCACCAGCTTTTCTCTGCCTCCCTCAGCCCTACCAGCCAGGCCTGACCTCCCACAATGTTCCCACAGGAGTGCCTTGCACAGGTGTAACACATGACCCAGGTACAAGCTGTCACACACAGTGTGAAGCCTGAGGAGCCCAGTGCAGAGGTACCTGCATGGGGACAAGGAGCCATCCCAGCTCCAGGCCTTCAGGATGCAAGGCAAAGAGGCTTCATCTGTGCAGTGAGGTGTGAGCTCAGGTATAGACAGAACAACTCTAGAGTCAATGCTCAGCCTGTCTGGACCACTGGCTGCTTCTCAGCTGTTGTTCTGTTTTCCATATCTGTGTGTACTCAGGCTCCTAGTGCTACCCACTCTGCTCAGAACTGGCTTTCACCTTTTCAGGAGCTTTGCAGCTCCATCTAAATCTGTGCATAAGCATGCCTGCTGGTAAAGTGTGTGGACAGAAGCAATTTTGGACATACAAACAGGCTCAGACTTGTACTTGGGTGAAGACCTGTCCTTGTCTCCCTTGCCTACCAAGTGCTGCAGATGATGGAGAGAGGTGAGCACAGCTCTAATTCTCACCAGCTCTAGCCTCCCTTCAACAGCAGAGCTTTGTCACTGCTCCACAATGTCACAATGACAAACAATGGCACTTGTTAACCAATTTTCAAAAGGACTAAAGCCAAGGGAGACAGGGAGGCTTGAGCAGACCCCCTGCCAGCATCTCAGACTGTAGGTCACTGTCTTGTGTTCAGTGAGCAGGTGCTATGCCACAGCAAGCCCTTGACTGCCCAATTAGATGGGAGTGCCCCAGTCCATGCATGTGGCCAAGCTCTCTGGAGCAATCTAAGGAAAGGAGAGGTTGAACAGAGTAAATATTTAACTTGTGCTGTGCCAAATGCAAACACATGTGCACTGTGGTGTTTGTCATCACAGGGCCCTGATCTTGTATGTACACTTGAGGAAACACAGCTTAACTCCCCACTGATTCCAGCAGAGCTGGCTTGAGAGATGCAGAATTTACCTTGGCATGTGAAGGGGTCATTTCAGTAAAACTCGAGCTCAGCCTCAGGGAGCCATGAAATAGTGTTGGGACCTGCTGGTACCGTAGGTGACTCCTGCCACCAGGGCTATTAACTGCAAGGCGTATCCTCTCCACCCCAGCAATCGGACGCCACTGCCTCTTAAAACTGTCTGCTGTCTCTTAGATCCCTCCCTGGCCTTCTGCCCAGAGCCCCAGAGGCAGAGACTGGTGTTTACAAACAGTCTTTTAAACCGTGTGTGGAATGAGAAAAAGGAGCAAGCCCAGCTGAATGGCCCTGGGAGGGGCAGATCTCATCAGAGCTTGCACGGAATGTCTTCCAGAGCCACTTTTCTTCACTGAGAAGAAAGTTCTTCACCCAGCTCTATCTGAGCTGCAAGGACAGGGAACAATGGCAGTAGTAAGAGGGCTCTCCAGGCAGTCAGGGTACCTGCCAGGTGCATCTCCTGTGAGCTGGGTCTCTCAGGTTGCTGCCATGCCAGGAAACATTCAGCAACACTGATCATAAAGACCAGCTTTGCAAGGAAAGGAAGATTTTGCGGTAACAGCTAGTCCACAGGGCATGAAATCTCTGCCATCTTGTGCCATTCCCAGATGCCAGATTGTGGATATTGAGGATTGTTCAGGCTTTTTGATTTCTGTGGTGGTGGTGTTGTTGTTTATGCAACTCTCAGCCTGGCCAAACTCAGAAATGGGTTATTTATCACATACCTCGAATGCCATAACACATATGGCCTATTGCACCAGTGTCCCTAAGCTGCCCCTACCCCACAGCCATTTTATCTGTAAACCACAAGCTCTTTCCCGGTACTCCTATTGTTCAAGTGACCAGCAGGGCCTGTACCAGCACTGGCCTCTGGCGGATGGTCCCGGCAAGCAGGCGACACCCAGTGTGAACTGAATTCTTCTCCCTCTGCGAGCCCCTGTGCCCAGTCAGCTCTTCCCTGCACGACACAGACCCCCAGCAAGATGCTGCGAGTCTGTGCCAGCAAGGATGGCAGTACTGGCTGCCATGTGGACATCGGTCCTTGGAGAGCTGTCCTCATCCAGCACAGGACAGCAGATGCCTGTCAGCTGCTGGCTGGCTCCTGCTGCGCCGTGCTGGGTGTGACACCCCAGAGCAGGGTCATTTTCTGTAAAACAAATTTATTCCAGTCCTTTTTGAGGTCCTTTTTCTCCCCCTCTCGAGGGGGAAACTCTCCAGCAGTGCTGTTGTGGGAGAAGCTACTCTGCCAGAACTTTTTAAAGAGTTGCCCATGGGGACATAGTATGCTGGAAAAACAGTCATTTAATTCTGGTGTGATCATTTCAGTTCTCGAGCCTGTCTTTTTCCCTCCTTCCCACCCTCCCATCCACTGGAAATTCGCTTGCTCAATTCAATTGCAAGCTCTTTGCAGCAAGGACAAGAGGGCTGCTGTGTGGCCTGTGATAGGACAGGTGCCCAGTGCTCCTCACTGTTTTAAACCAGTGGGAAAACATGCAAAACCAGAGTGTGGCCTGCTGTTAGGAAGGGATGTGACTCCCCAGCCCTTTCTGCAGACCCACATGGAAACACAACTGTGAAAATAAAAATAACAGTTCTGGTGAGAGCACAGCAAAGACTTTCAGTGGTCATGACTAACATTAAACCACTTGGCAAAGCACTTCTCCCTCTCTGCCTTTCCTACTCTCCAGGAACCTCAGGAGGGGCATAACTGGAATCCCTGTCTGGGAAAGGGGAGGACAAAGAACACGTAGATGCCCAGCCTGGGATTTCCTACAGCTACTGCTCACACCAGGCAGACAAGAGCCACGTGCAGCAATTCCAAGAGCAACTCACAGGAAGGGAAAGGCGTGAGATTGTTTGTGTGAAATGTATACATCAGGACTGGCTGAGGGCAGCCCAGACCTCTGCTTCCCTGGAAGTAGAAGCAAGGCCTGGGGTTTTGCCAGCAGCGTGCTGCCACCCAGCCTGCTCTTATGCTAGGAGGATTTGTTTGCAGCAGCAAACATCCAGTCAGAGGAGATTTTCAGGATGGGTTGCTTGGCAGGGAGGGAAGGGGTGAGTGGGAATAGAAGAGGATAAACCCGTAATGTTCCTCAACTGCAGTACAGAAGCAGCCTCAGATTTCCTCCTAGGGCTCAAACTTACCTTGGCAGAGCTCTTATCTGTGCTCAGCCACGCTCACACACCAGGGAAGAGCCACTGCTACCTGGTGCACCAAGCCCTTCCTGGGACTGCAGGCTCCATTCTTCCTCTGCCCTGATGCAGTTACAGCCTTCCTCAGGGCTGAGGTGGTGGCAGCTGAAAGCCACAGCAGACACGTGGCTGCAGCAGATCCAGACAGAAAGAAGCTGCACTCTGGCACAAGCAACATGAGGCGGTTGCCAGTGGGGGAAACTGGCAACCAGTTTCTTAGGGGTTAGAAATCTGCTGATTGCCTTTACACAGAAGCAAGCTCAGGTGGCAGAGCCCTTGTTGAGTAGTTGAGCTCTGTCCTGTCTCCTCTATTCCACAGAGCACGTGCCACTGGTGTACAACCCTTCACTAGATGGCTTCACCAGCTGTGGCCCATCATCAGCTGCTGGGCAGCAGCCTTCCTTCCCAGCCAGGTATCCTCTCAACAGCACTAAACTCCCTGAGAAGAAGGGAGCAGGGGAATAGCACTCTTAAAGCAGTCTGCCCTGTAAATCATGACCTCAAATATTGTTTGTACTTAAATCCAAAAGCAGGAAGAAGATCATCCTCTTCATATTTTTTTGTGGGCAGTCAATAACTAACCTCTGGGACCCGGCTGCTTACGAGAGAGAAAATTTCTGAAAGACAGCAATAAAGAGGACGTGGGTGCAGGGGGAGGAGGAAGGCGGGGAGGGGGAGAGGAGGGGTATGTATGTCACAGCTTACCTCAGAGCCAGAATTAGAAGCTGGGTAAAAAAAATAAAATCACAGCAGGAAATAATGTGTGGCTTAAAATAGCAACATCAAATGGGAGCTAGAATGGGGAGTGGGTGGCATTTGAGGTTGCTGCTCTGTTCCTCCCTCATTGGCAGGGTGATTAATATGTCTACTCTACTTGTATTTATGTAACAAAGGGCACTAAAGGCCAAAGCTGCATTTTCACCAACACTGCAGGGCAGTCTGAATCTTTTCTTCTCCCCATAGCATTAAAAGAGAGGACATACACTTGTGCTTCCTGCCTCAGAAACAAAAAAAAAAACAATCTTAAAAAAATCCATGCTTCAGCACTGCACACACAGTTACATTTCCACTGCTTGGCATGGTGGCACAGAGACCTTTAAGGCTTTGAAGGTATTCCTGCTGTCTTTCATGGCTTCCCACAGAAAAGGCCTGTTCCCAGAGAACACCTGTGAACTTGTTTGGGTTGTCTCTGGCTGGAGGCTGCGCTGTAATAGCAGGCAAGGTACCACTACAAGTTACTACACATTTTCCTGCTCGTTCTCTGCATTTGCAGTGAATCATAGATCTCTGAGATGGGTCATGCAGTCCATTTCCTTGCCAGCACAGGATTGTTCCCAGCCACGTACTTCAAACCCTCACGTTTCTCTTGGGAGACAGTGATTCAGACTGATCACTCTTCCCTTCACGCTTTGTATCCTGAGAACTGCATTAAAGACTTGAAAGCACTCATGTGTTTTGATAAGAAAGGGATGTTGTTCTCGGGTGCTTCAAGAACTGTTCAACCCACCACATCACTGTTCAGTGATGAGTGGCTGCAGGATGTATCACACTTGTTTTTTAGACTCCTCTGGACTAATAAGCAATGTAGAGGCCTTCAGAGAACTTGCAGTGAAAAGTAGGAAAGCATCCCAAGGAGTGCAGGAGGCTTGTGTCTCAGCTGGCCACATTCAGCACCTCCCACTCATCTGAAAGGCCATATGCTGCCAGAATTCCCTTTTCTCAGTGTCTGGTCCCCTCAGAGAGCAAAGGCAAGAGCAAAGGCCTTCCTTCATCTCCACACACACACACAAGCCTCCCATCACTCCAGTTGCTACTATCCAAATGCCTGCTTGCAAGTATCTGTATGTGCAAATAGCTTAAGACCAAGTTTGTAGTGTGATAAAAACCTGCTGCATGGGCCTGATCCTGATATTTCCTGACATCAGCAAATATCTTTGACATAAGCTGGGCCATGCTGCTGTTGGAGGAAGGAGAATCTGGCCCAGATCTAATGCAAATCTTCCCACAGGCAAGCAGAGCAGCACAATTTGTTTAAACATGGCATGCTGGTGGCTGCAGACACAGATCACTCCCAGCAACTCCATCAACATGAATAATATCCTGCTAGTTAAATCCAGCCATGGTAAATATCCTCCACCATGTTATCCCTCCAAGCAAATATAGTACCTGCATGGAAGAAATTCCTCAGAATGTTTCCTGTCTGGAACTGAAGCTTGCCAGGGACTGAATTTCCTGTGAGGCTACAGTTGGGAATGCAAAGCAAAGAAGCTAAGAAGAAAATGAGATGATACATATTTGGACCTGCTTTACACAGATCCTCCTAAGCAAGTACATTCCTCCCCCCCCCCCCCCCCCCCCGCCACCCCCAATTATATAAAAATGAAGCACTTGGTTTTTCATATATGGGCTAGGTTATTTTTCATTAAGCATTCTTATTTTTACCCCACTGCCTCCCTCTCTACTAATTTTTTTCCAGCTGCAATCCTGTGACTTACACATCCTGAAAATGAAAGAGGTTGTTTTTGCCAATAGCAAAGTGCTATGCATCCTTTCAACCATCTGGAAATGGATTTTTTATTCTTCCCCTCTCCCTACCACACACACACGTGCACACACACAACCGAGTCTTTGTCTCTTGGAATCATTTCCCACACCAAAGCTGATGGCCATTAAAAGAATTCAATAAAAATGTTCCACAGGCATTAAGAGGCCGAGAGAGGATAAACAGGGTGACTTCCTGGGCACTTGTTCTCATCCAAACTGCCACCTCATGAGGAAGTGATGAATGCAATGGAGCATATGGTTCAGTTGTCAGAGATTAGGAGGCAGTTTAAGGCTCTTGTGGTTTTGTCCTGTTTCTGCTACAAACCTCCTGTCACTAAGAGCAAGCTGCCTACCTGCTTAGTGCCTCAGCCCCCCCTAGCTGAAAAGAGGGGTAGACTTTTTAACTCTGTGTGATGATCAATGTGTTTGTGTTTGTAACGTGAGCTGATCTCCAGAGATGAAAGAAGTAATCTGAAGTGAAAATTGCCATGATAACTCTATGCTGAGCCTAATAGAGTCAAGCAGGACACTTTGGGAGCCAGAGACTAGACTTGATCATCCCTTGCCCAGAGGCAAATGTTAAGTGAGCCATGTCACTGTGCTATTCAGATGACTGCAGGTCTGCAGGAGGAAGCAAAGAAGAGCCAGAGCCACACTGACTGGTACAAACATGCTTATAGGGTCCAGCTGAGAATGAGTAACAGCTGCTTGCTCATCATCCTGATTTCTGTCACTACTAGTGTTCTGAATGCTGAAGTGTCCCAATGCTGTGACTCAGGGCTGTGAGTCATGGGGCTGTATGTCTCCACCGCATGGAATCACTCACTTGCTCTCTGATGAGATTGCAGAAATCACAGATCATCTTGGGTCTCTTACAGTGGTAAGTCTTAAAAATATAGACAGATATTTACAAACACATCCTGAACAAAGTCATTCTGTCTCAAATACTGTCTACAGGGGATTTGTAGTAAAGCTCAATTCCACATACACATCCCTCCCAATAAATCTAGGAAAAGTATAAGTCTTTTTTTCCTTCTGTAGACATTTAATTCCTATATCCCCAAAGCTCTAGCAAATCTAGGCTAAACAGGATGCAGTGCAGGTAGCACTCAACCTTTCGCTTCCCCTGCTTTTGCCAGTCACATTTTTAGACCCGAAACTCTGGCATTGTGGTGACACAATGCTCTTTGGCATTGTATCTGCCTGTCCAGGCTCTCCAGCATCCCTGGTAAGGGAGCTTTGATCTAATGGCATTCTCTTAACCTCAGTGATAGGCACTAGTTGCACACAGGGCTGCAGTGTGAGTCCTCTCTGAGTTGGCTGTCATGACCTCAAAGAAGACACCAGAAACCCCCAAGGTATCACCAGATCTGTGCTGACCACAGATACAGCACAGAGGACAACTTTCTCATCTACAGACTGCAACACCAACCAGCTGCACGTTCCAGAGCTCACCTCCAGTTTCTATAAACTCTCTGTTGACACAGGTGCAGTGAAATGGCCACCACTCCCTCTTGAGATGAGGGAGCAGGGGCTCACCTCAGCGCTGACCTCACCGGCTGGGAACCTTCTGCGCTGTCCACCTGTACCGCACCTAATCCGTGGAGCGGGGTCCCCACTCTTGCCAGTGTGGGATTGCTGACACTCCTCTGGTGGCAGCACAGTTTGTGTTGGCAAAAGAGTGTTTCTGTTGGCATATGCCTCTTCCCAGAATTGATTAAGTCATGCCTGTTTTTGTAAAAATCTCTGCAGCAAGGTGTTTTACTGGTGAAAAGATATGTAAAGAATCGCTCTGTTTGCTCACAGCCAGTCTGAATCCTTCCCACAGAAGCAGATAAAAGACTGCATTGGCAATCTCCCCAAGTGGGATTCTGTGTGCTGGGACAGGCTGAGTGCACTTCTATGTCTGAACTAATGCAGACAACCAACGAGACCCATACTAGGAAAGCAAACACAATGCTCTGAGCACAGGGACTCCCAAGTGATAGGAAGTGACTTCAGCACAGCAATTCCTCTATTCCCGTAACTCTCTGTGGGTTTGCCAACAATCCTTATCGTCCTTGCTGAGAAAGGAGAGCTCTGCTAACTGATTATATCCTGCTCTCCTTACTGTGGTCAGTCAGTTGCTTCATGCCAGAAACAGCTGGTATGATTGATAGATAAGCACGTCTTGATGGCTCTGCCTGCTCTAACCACATCCATCCCTGCGACTACGAGACTGGCAGCTCTAAAAAGGAGTGAAACAACACACAACAGTTTTGTTACCAGGACTAGTTTCCTACAAACACTAATCCATGGAATATTGACTTTTCCCATATTTCCTACAAAATACTGTGGGTCTCCATGAAGGGAGCCAGGATGGTCCCAACCCTCCCCATCAGCTCCCCAAAGCAGGACACCCCACAGCCCAACAACCCCTGCAGACAAGGCAGTTCAAGTGCTGGACCAAGAAGATGCTGGCCTCAAGACCCCAAGTTATCAGGCCCCCTCAGATACCATCTCTAAACGAGGATCCATGCCCTGAGCTGACAGGGTCGGGTCTAACACCACCACCTGAGACCAGCCAAGAAATGTGCAAGACTGGGCTCTTTAAGGACAAGCATGAATGCATTTGGAATTTCACCCCATTTTGATTAAAGCTCTCTGCACCTTGAGTTCAGCATTTTTGGATAGCCTGAAGGCATTCTTCAAATGCAATAGCACAGTTAAGTAATAAAATGCCTCAGGATCACCCCTACTCCAAGCACACTGCCCTCTTTTAAGCAGAACATCATGGCAAAAGTCATCTCAGGCCGAATTTCCCTTCAGTTTGAGTCACAGGAGTGTCATCAGGGATGGAGTTAGCTCAGTTAAGTGAGTAGAAGATGGACAATTTTATTTTGGCTTTTGTTTTTTTTTTTCCTGTTCTAGTTCCTGGAATCTGGTTTGTAGAAGTGGCCCTTCCCTCGCTGTGAGCTCACGCTTTGAGGTGGGCAGAAACGTTCAAATAGCATCTTCTTTGACCTTTCTGGTGCTGAGATGCTTGTTGCTGCTTTTTTTGTAAGTTTCTGAGAAGCTCCCACAAGCCTCTGTCCCCCCATCTCCTGAACTGCATCTGCAGCATCCAACAACAGTCCCTCTGGAGGGCAGCGTGGCTCTCACAGTGACGACACCACACTCTTAATTTGTTCCAGCCTGTTTCACACTGACATTTTAGCACTGACGTCATCAGCTGCTGAAATTTCACTGCTGCTGCTAAGAATAACAGCCCTCTTCATCCTCCACCTTACCCCAAATAATTATTTTAATACTGTAGGGATCTAAGCTTATCATTTCTGACACAAATCAGGCTCTGGTGGTTAAAAGAAGTAGTAAGAGCAAAACATTGCAGATGCTTTTATGTTCTGTCAGCCTAGGACAGAAAAAAAAATCCAACACAAAAATAAAAAGTGTATTGCTAAGTTGTAGGAGTGCTATAAAAAATGAACAGGAAAAGTTCAGAGTGATTTGTTTCAAAGCTTCTTTGTCAGACAGTCCTAGGCATTGTGAATTGCTTAAATAGCCTAGGCTAAGGTCAGCCCCTTACAATACCCCTTCCAAATTCTCCAAGGCTTTTTACCTTGAATATTTGCTTATCCTGGTGCACTGCAAGCACGAAGTACTGCCAAATCAGAATTTCCCATTGACTTTGGGGCCTGAACCAAATCCCATCGATTTCTGTGGGAGGATTTCTATTAACTTGAATGGGCATTGAATCAAACCTAAATTGGCAGCGCTCTGCACCCATTTGGCACAGTGTAGCTCTCTGCATAAGGTAGAGAATCAGGTCCAAAGACACTCAGAAATGCTTTCATTAGGAGCATTATTGAGGAGAGCAAGCTTTTCCATCATTAAGCTGATAAACTGAATTTGTTCTATACTTTTAATAGCAAAGAGTCAGAATTTCAAAGAGACTTGGCCTAAAGATGAAGCTGAATGCTTACAGATTTCCAAGAAATGTTTTAAAGCAAATCAGATGCTGAGAAGCCTTTCAAATCAACAGTTCTCTACACTTATTTATACACTTTCAGAAATCCTAGGAGCTACCAACTGGCCTTTCTTGTAGGCTTATAATCTAATCAGAAGTTTTGAGATAGCATTACCTGCAGCCAGCTCTGTTCACCAGTTGCTGGTGAGGGCTGGGCCCTTGCAGGCACAGGGAGCAGCAGCTGCAGTAACTGCACCAACTATTGCCTATTGCCCCTGATGCCCCCATCCCTCACAGAGGGAGAATGGCACCTCTGCCAGGCACAGCAAGGCATGCACAGTCCCTTGTGGGCAGGGGTGCCAAAGGCCTCTAAAACCCAGACACACAGAGCTCCTGGAGATGTTATTTTCAACCCCTGCTGGGGGAGTCGGTGGCTAGCACAGCTTCCGCTCCAGAGGCAGCGCTGAACCCAGGCAGGCCAACATCCTGGTTGAGATGGAGAAAATGCTCACAACTGCTTTTTTACTGCTTCCCCAACAACTCTGGGGTCCAGCATCATTTCCTATGCTGCTGCTGACCCTCTCAGGCACCTTCGTCCACTGCTTGATCTTTAGCAACTGCTGCCTTCCTCATCTCTGCATCTCCCTTTACTGCAGAATAAGGCAAGTTTTAGGAGCTGGCATTTCTGATGGATCTTCTGGTTACACGGTTGGAGTTATTTTGGCTGGCTATTATTTTTAATATGGACTTGAGTGTTTGGCATAGTCTTTTTCTGGAAAGTACAGGGAGACAGATCATAAGACATGAGAGAAAGACATCCTTGCTTAAAAATGCTGGAGGCTGCAAGAGAGAGAAGATGAGAGCAGCATTCTCACACTAAGAAGCCTTCCCATGGAGTGCTGCTGGAAAGAGACCCAGATAAGGTTGATGCTAGAGAGGAAAGCAAAGAGAAAGTGAAAGTGGTGTCAAAGCCGAGGCTCCAGCACGAAGCACAGAGCTGGGAATGTCTGCTCCGACCCCTGGCAGCCCTTCTTGCCCGGCCTGGATGGGGAGCAGGGTCACATGCCGACGGGCTGACAGGAGCATATCTCTGGGCTGACGCGCCTCTTCCGGCACACGTCAGGATGGGCCTGGCTGGAAGCCTGAGGGAGAGCTGCGGACACCTGATTTCCTCAGCCCCCGTGCTAACCTCTTCCTCTCTTCCTCCCCATGACTAATTTCCCTCCACCTCCTCCCCTGCACACCCCCAGATCCTCACCCCGTGCATTTTTATGCACAAAAGACACTTGTTAAATTGCGCCACCTGCTATTGGAATAAGTACCAGGTAAAGAGATAGGAATGCACTGAGGAATGTGATTCCTACAAACCAAGGGAACAAATTAAAAATTCTGCCCTGCACTGGCAGGCACAGAAGCAGCTCTCAAACCATCTCCTGATGATAAGAGCCCTGCTTCTGAGTTGGGGTACTTTTAGAAAAACACCTTTAAGTTGCTGAAGAAGTTGCTCACTATAAACAGTAAGGCCTCAGATATGCATATGTGTGTGTGGGGAGTCAGCGGGCCAGGGCATACCTGAGCTGGCATACCTCAGCTCCAAGAGGGTAAGCCATGACTTGGAGCCCTGCACTGAAAGCAAAGCTGTGCCCAGCAGCATTTCTGTGTGTGAGTGGGAATGGTGCTGCCCCACCATATACTTTCTGCTTTCTTTTGCTGACATGCACAAAACTGCTCCCAGCTTCGGGCTGTGGGGCTGTGCTCTGGTTCTGTTCCCTACCACTTTTACTGGGATGCTGCTGTCCCAGTTTTGAGTCTAAGCTTCCCCAGGGCGAGCAAGAGGGGGAAAGGGCCTGCGGGGTTTTTTGTTGCTTACACCAAAAAGAATTATCTAATTAAAAATCATTGGAAACCACATGCATTTGCAGAAATGGCTCTGCTTCAGAGGAATCTCCCGAAGGCAAATAAGTGGGTAATTCTTCAAGGGTTTATGAAAATAGCCTGCATAGTTACACTCGCTGGGATAAAATTACAAGTGTTTTCAATCCTCATACTTTGGGGCATAAGTTGATCCTCAGCTGGGGGCCAGGGAGGAATTTCCTCCCAGAGGATATTATTGTTCTGAGATGTATCTCATGGGAGATTCACATCCTCCAGAGTATCAGGCATTAGCCACTGGAAGGAAAAAAAAAAAAACGGAAAGAAAAAAAAAAAAGAAAAAGAACGGAGCCCATGCCCTGGTCTCCCCGCAGCACACCTCGGGGCCCGGGCCGCCCCCGCTGTTACACAAGCCACCCTGTCCGATGTTGAAAGGGTCCCGGAGGTGCGGGAAGCGCCGAGCCAGCCCCGCTCCTTCTGGGAAGCGCCGTGACTCACCCGCCGGGCCGGCCCCGCCCCCGCGGGACAGCCAATCAGCGCCCGCCGATTTGCATCAGCGCCCGCGGGCCGCTGGGATGGCGGCGGGGGCTGCCGCGGCCGCCCCTCGCGCCCCCGTCGCGTCCTGCGCTGCCTGAGGGCAGCACTGGCATGGGGAAAACGCTGAGGGACCGTGCCTGCGGGAAAACATCGCTCGCCATTATCTTGGGGCGAAAGGGCTGCGGGAATTTATATACAGAGTGACAGGAAAGTCTCAAATTGCCCGGATGACCCTCAGTGGTCTGGGGTGCAGGCTTCAAACCTGTAGCTGTCTAGCGACAGAGTGGTTCAATTCCACCTTTCGGGCGGGGCGGCCGGGCCGGGATCCTCTCCGGCGCTTTCGTTTTGTCCGGGCAGTGCCGAGCCCGACCGTCCTCAGGGGAAAAGGGCAGAGCTCGCCGCGCTGTCCCCAGGTGTCACCGCACGTTTCGTTTTCTCTTCTTCCACTTTATTCTCACTGCACTGGACTGCTGGAATGGCAGCGTGCCAGGAACAGCCGAAGGACAATTCACGTTTTAATTGGATTTTTCAGCTAAGCAGATCTTTGTTAAACTGTGTCACATGTCCTACAAGAACAGAAAAGAAGTAAATAACAGAAGTCATTCTCTAGATCTGCTCCATATTGACGATAACCCATCTCCCACCCACGCTGCAACAAAGATGCTTCACTTCAGCAGCAAGCACGGGTGCTAATAATGTCACCCAGCCCCACGAAAAATAAAGGTTAGCGTCAAACTAAAAAACATATTCTTCAAGCAGAAGGCATTTATTTTGTGATATCCTGTTGCAACAACTCTCCAGTCGATGATTTGTGGAGCCTCTAGTTAGGACGAGACCCCAGCCAGCCCCACCGCAGGGGACAGCGAGGATTGGAAGGGCATTTTCACATTATCTCCTGGCTCCACAGGCAGGGAGGGCAATTCTGCCTGGTGAATTACAGGGTATTTTCACATTATCTCCCGGCCCCACAGGCAGGAAGGGCAGTTCTGCCTGGCGAATTACAGAATACTGAGTGAATTATCAGCTCCCTGGCGTTCCTGGGTGCTTTTTGAGGGGCACAGTGCCATCCGGAGTTAAGTAGGTAAGCACCCCTGAGGATCTAAGCCGGAGTGACTGTGCTTTCTTTACATGGAATGAGTCACTCCAGCTGAAGGCCTAGGAGAAGGGAAGGGCACAGGGAGCCCTGAGACCATTGCTGATGGCTGCTACTGCTTCGAGCCTGCAGACCCCTGAGCTGGCTGGGGAGGAGCAGCCTTGGTGCCAGCAAGGCATGTTGCTCCAGGAACACACAGTCCTGTGACGGGAAATCTGAGGGGACAAGCCCCACTGAAGCTCCCACAGTGTGTGCCAGCTTCTCTGTGGCTTTGCAGATGTGCGTGCACAGCTGGGAGCGCTCCCAGTCCCAGATGGCCATCTCTGTGCTCCACACCACCGCCTGCCAGCCAGCCTGCTCTGCCCATAATGAACTTTCTATGTGGAATTTCTCTGCGGCCTCAGAAATTGGTATCTGCTCTGCAGTTTGGCTGGGGGGGGGGGTTGTTTTGGGGGTGAGGGGGAGAGTTGGAAAGGCCTTTGCCCAGTAGTGGGCAGCTGAGAATGTTAGTGCTCCATGTCAGTTACCAAGCAGAACATAATACGGCTCTTTCATGTGGTGTTTATAACTGAACACGCTGTTTTGTGTCAGTCTGATTTTTTTTTTCCTTCCAAGAAGTAGTTTTGGATTAAATTATGACAATTACATTCTTATATTCACACACACACACCCCCGCCAGCTCCCACCCTTGCCCTGCGTGCACACAAACACAAACGGGAATTATGTGCTCTGAGCGTGATTTGAACTCCACAGCCTGGGATCTGTGCCTGGCATTGAGTTCACTTTTTTTTCCTCCACAACAAAAAGGCCACATCTACTCTGTACTCTTTCATTGCCTCAGGAAAAAGTAGGATGGTCAGATTGCTAGTGTGGGTGATTTGTCCCTCATGGAGCTGATGGCCAGGAGACTTCCAGGCACGAGGCTGGGGAGCTTGTGGCAAGCAGTGCAGGGACCTGGCTTTGTGAAATCCCCTGTGAATCCCTGCTTGGAGCTGCCTACACTCCCCCAGCCTGGCTCCCACACCTGGGCAGTGCCTCATCTGGTGGGTAACACAGGCACACGACAGGAAGCGATCCTGCTTTTCTGGGCTGTGCCTGGCAGGGCTGCACCTCTGGCACGTGGCTGAATGCAGGGAAACACAGGTGTTCATTAGGACAGGGGACATGGCAAGGCTGCTCTTGCAGCCTTTAGCTGACACGGTGGGTGGGACAAGGCCTTAGGAAACAGGGCACCCTATATTTCTGTGCTGTTTTTTAAACACTGGTTGGAGGAGAACACCAGTGTGGAGACCCGTGTTGATGATCTGTCCGTAGGAGGGACATTTTGTACAATGCCTGTCCTGTCTGAGTCAGCTTTGCTTGGAGTCACTATTAGTCAGGCAAAGCTTCCAGTGTTTCAACCTGAATGTCACTTTCTTCCCTGACAAAGGGCCAAATTAAGAGGAGCCAAAGCCCTCAGCAATGGTTAAAAGGCAATCCAGGGGTTACTCAGAGCCAAAATGCACGAGAGCCTGGCTCCTTAGTCAAATGTAATGTGCCTCCTGTTGTTTTCCCCATGGAGTCAGAGCACGGTGAGGAGGATGTGCTGGTGACAGATGGCTGACGCGACTCGCTAAGCGGACGGGTGACTGGGCTGTGACTCAGCAAGTGTTTGGTTACAAGAGACTGGGAGCATGTGCTTTTGCACTGGGAACAGTGGTCCTAGCTGGATCTCCTCCTGGGAGGATCAGCCATGGGCTGTCCTGTGACTGCCATCTTCCATGGGAGGAAAGCAGGCACACGTGGCCTATTAGAACAGAAAGTCAGGCTCCTAAATTACTGTTTACACTTGCAGTGGATAATGTCTGAGTGTGTATAAATACATGACCTGCCAGTGGTGCTCAGATGTCCTACTGGCCTTCAGAAAGGAAACATCCTGGCCTAAATTACCATCTTGCTCAGAGGGAGTGGGACTCGCAATTGCAGTTGAGTCACTAGAGGGGGACAAAGACCTAGCCAGGGCATGCATCCATGTAACACTTCCCCCAGCTGCAGCTGTGGGGGACACCTTGGAGAGGCAGCTGCAGAGATGGCCCTGGTCCTTCCCAGGTTTGAAGGTGCCCAATTGCAGGAACAGTTTTCAGGAGGCTGAGCATGCAGGTGGGGACCAGCAATGCTTTGTGGAAATGAAGCCACTCCTTTTCCCTCAGAAGCATGATGGCACATGTATGAGCATGAGTAGGTCAGCAGCCTTTATGTTGGCTCTTCCAGCATTTCTCCCTACCTAGAGCCAGCTGGTCCACAGATAGCCTGGGCTTTCAAAGGCTAAATTCCAGGCATTGCACAGCACAAGACAGTGTCACCTGGGCAGAGGGCACAGACAATCATGTATGGTTACAGGTACATGCCATTTTTCTCCTCTCTCCTCTTTCATGAATGGAGAAGAGCTGAATTCCCAGGTCTGGATGGGTGCCAGGTGTTATTGCTGTCTCTGGGAGCTAAAGACGTCATGGAAACATCGGAGGACTTGAGCAGAGTGTACCTGTGTGCATCCCACACATGCATGGAGAGCCCAAGTGGCCCTGGCAAGCAACAGGGCACTGCTTGCAAGTGACACATTGCCCTGGAGTGCTTAAAAGCTATCCCACACAGTGTCCTGGGGAAATGGAGACCGTAATGACTCATAGGAATGGATCTGACAGGAGCCCTCAGCCCAGCCAGGCTGTGTGTGGAACCAAGACACTCCTGTTTTCTCCCCTCCAGCATACTTCCCTGACCAAATCCAGGACTGAGCCATTTGGCTCTGATTGGAGCTGGTCAGAACATGTTTTTCTTTTCTTCTCTTCTCTTTTCCCCTCCTTCACCCTTTGGAAAATGTTGACATTTCAGCAAAGGGCTGAAAAACCAAACCCTGAATATTTTCCATTGGAAAACGCTGGGGGAAAGGGAGAGGAATAATCCCCAAACTGCCAACAATCAAATCTCTTTTGCTTTTAAGGCTTTTGGGTTTCTGCAAGGGAGGCATATTTGGAGGTCAGTGAACACTTTTTATGAAAATATCTGTTCTCTTAAAACCAAATTTTTCACTAGAAGTGTTCCAACTGGCATCATTTTCACTGGTGATGGTTTGGACACTCTCTACATCTAATTTTGGAAAGACCTGAAGAAAATTCAATTCATTTTATTGGAATATAAGGCACAAATGACACTCCCACAGCACAATTGATACTGAGAATTTGTATTCTCAGTATCATGACACTATGCCCTGATATTCTTTCTTTTTAAAGACCGCTGTTCACACAAACATCTCAAGCAAGTTTGGAACCTGGTCTCTGGAAGCACCAGAGCTCCAGCTGACTTGCCTCAGACCTCAGAGCACTTTCCTGAAGGGAACCTAGTTTCACAAGGTCACATCAAAGGCTGCAAAGGAAGCAATGTGCATGAAAGGTGTGTTACCCGGAACTATGCCTTGAGTAACTGATAGCACAGAACACTTACAAAGAGTTTTGTTCTGATGTCTTCAGCTGACATTTCTTACATTTCTGTTTGAGTTGTAATGTAGACCTGAAACATGTTTCATCTTGGTTTTGTATATCATTCTGCTTTCCTGTAAGCTAAAAATAAAAAAGAAAAGGGACAATGTTAGCCTCACAGAACACACATATTTGGAGGAGATGAATTATGCCCTAAAACCTTCACTAAACGTGGCTAATAGCAGGTTAGAGTTTATAAAAGGAAAGATCTTAAAATGGGCACACACTGGTCATAAATAAATTGAGGCTGCAGACTTGCAGAAACCTTCAAAACAACAGCAGAGTGAAGTTCAGAATAACCTCCAAAGAAAAGCAATAGGAATGAAAAGCTCAACTGTTTGAAGACAGATTTTTATCAGTTGTGGGATATCATGACAGCAAAGGAATAGATTCAATCACACAGGCAATCCTTTTAATTTGTCATGCCCCTTACCCCATTATTTTCCATGCTGAAGCTTTTCAGTTACTATTTACAGTCTCTCTGGTATGATTTAGCAATTGCACTGCTGCACTTCATTCTGATTTAATACAGCTCCCTGTCTCCTGTCACTCCCAGATTTTTCTGAACTAACCACACCTGTGTTTGAATTCAGTCAGCACCAAAAAAGGGGCATATTTGACTTCATCAAATCCCTGTTTTTATTCTTTTCAGTTTAGGAACATGTCATTGTAATTGTTAAAGCTCATAAAACAGTGGCTTTATAAAGATAATGATGCCAAATCTGCTTTAGACCTCGCTTTTGTTGGTTGGGGACAACTAAATTGCATGTTGATAAAAGGAACAGGTACTGAATGTCTCTGATAACTTAGTGGCAAGAAATACAGAGGAACTGCATTGGTGCTGCACATGCTTTGTCATATTTTTAAAGATAACTTTTTACTTAAAGAACCTTACTCTTGAATTAATAAAGTCAAAAGATCAAGAGTTTTAACCCCTGGCCTTGGAAACACAACTGCATGCAAGAAGCCATGGCAGAATCCTGAGGAAGTGCCATCTGGAGCTGCAGAGCTGTAAGTAGCCTTTGGAAAGCCCTACACACAGAGCTGAGATGTAGCTATGAGCTGTCCTTGCTCCCATCAGTACTGCAGGGGCAGATGCAGAAACGAGGAGATCCCAAGTAAGAAGATAAAGAGTCAAATGAATCACCCTGTCACTGTGTGAAATGCACTGACTGGGAGAGCAAACAGATTAAGCCAGGGCTCACGACTGTTAACATTCACAGAAACATGTTCCACAAATTCTGCTTTCAGAGAAAAACTGGATTCTAGCTTCCTTCTGGTAACTTAAAGAGGCAACAATCTGTTCATATGACCTTTCAGATTGGGCTGGTACAGTGACTGAATCCTGCAGTAAAAACTGAAGAATAGCCTTTGGGGTAGAGCAATGGCTCCCCCCACCCAGCACTCTGCTCCCAACTAGGGCAAGGTCCAGGGAGCACACACACCTGGACATTTTCCTCTCCCATCTGTTCTCTCAGCATTCACCTTTGTTGGATTGGGATGTTCCATTACACATTTGCCTGTTCCTTTTAGTGTCATTTAAAGAGCCTGTTGCCTGCAAATTTGTCTAATCCCATTTTGAGCCCACTGATGCTCTCTGCCTCTGCGGCCTTCTGGGCCAGTAAATTCCAGAAGTTCCCTACCATTAATGTGATGTCGTTTCTTTAAATTGTTTTAAATTCATCTCCTGGTTTCATTGAGTACTCCCTGTTCTGCTGTTGATGGAATGGCTGCTAATGGCTCTGCATTCATCTCAGCCACCCTGATTTAGTGAATCCAGTCCTTACCCACCAGAAAAAATAGGGAAGCATTGCAATACTGGTTGCTCAGCTCACTTCAGTCCCCGACACTTGCTGACCTGCACAGAGTGGTTTTGTGCCTGGGGCGCTCTGGCTATTACCAAACTCGGGGGAGAAAAATGATGGCAAAGCAAACGGAGTGCAACTTCCTGCGGGGCTGTGCTCCCCCGCAGCTGCTCACCGGTGACGCAACAGGTCCCTTTGCGGTTCGGAGCTGGATGCTGGTGGCCCCGTCCTTCTCCCGGGGCTCTGTCTGCAGTTCCGGGCCCAGCAGGGGGCTGCAAAGCAGCAAGCAGGATTTCAGGGAGGGTAGGCTGGCAGCCCTGGCGGGGGTGTCCGGGGCATCTTCCAAAGTGGCTTTAATTAATGAGCACATGTGCAGCGAGGAGAGTTACAGCATCCCACTCAAATTGTTGACTTGGAGCCGCTTCTGGAGACAGCCGTATTCTGCTCATTAGGAAAGAGCTTTTTTGCAATGCCCTTGGATTGGACAGCTCTTGGATTGCACCACGAGATCAAGTCCACGTACGGGCTGCCTGCCTTTCAGCTGCCAGCTCCAAGAGGGTTGTTTTTCTTGTCTTCTCATTCTCAAGGAGTGCTCAGCCAGATGGCCTGTTTTCGAATGCACTGTGCGTTGGTTGGATGTGTGTTTGGAGAGTCTGCCAGCTTCATGAGAAGGAAGAAAGAGCAAAAGAAAGGGAAAAAAGCACCATTTGGTATCTATCTCTGGGACCCAGCCAGAGTTGAGGCTCTGTTTGAAGAAGGGGGGAGTCTTAAGAAGGAAACTCTAGACAAAATTGAAAGCTGGAAAAACTTTCAAGCTTGACAGACTGGGAGACTGAAGTTCTGTACAACATCCATCCACTACCTGGCTCCATTGCAAACGTGTAGCAGACTTCCTCAAAAACAACAGTGAGAGCAAGCACGAGCACCGAGTGTGTGTGTCTCTGCTCTCCCAGCCTACCTCACCTGTGGGCAGGGATGCAGAGAGGTGACCCAGCCAGCTGCCCACCAAGGCTGGGTGATGCTGCCTCTGGGTTTTGGGGATTTTGCTCTCCATTCACCAAAACCAGAAATTATAGCATGCAGCCTGAACACATCAGCTAGGAAGAGGAATGCAATGGAGTAGTACAAAATACCCATCACCGTGGCCCAATACTTGAATAAGCTAGACTTAGCTAGTAAATTAGGCCAGGCCAATGTCATTTTCTTATACCCTCTTATGTTCATTTCCCAGAAACACCTTCTGTTGGTTTGGTGCAGCAAATAAATACAGGCCAAACCAGAGCAACGGCTTTTTCCAGCACTTATTGGCAAATAATTTGAACCTGACAAGAAAAATCTGTTGTTGAAGGAAAGGGGGAAGTTTTGAAGTTTGGGTGGATTGTGCTTGGCTTTGTTTTCTTAACTAGATGTCATGTTGTGGTAACCACATATTGTTCCAAGCAGCAGGAGGAGGTCTTGCTGAGCAGAGCTGGAGAAAGCCACATTTGTAGCCGTCCCCGCTGGCTGACACGCCACTGTGTCTTACAAGAAGGCTTGTCTGCTTGCTCACTGAAACCATGGCACAAAGAAGATGGTTGCAGCAGCACATGTGTCTGTGCAGGTGGCTGTGGTAGCTGCAAACCTCCCTTCTCTGCTGATTGCACCAAATTATTTTCATTGAAGTGATCAGAATTCATGGGTCCTGGGTGGGCAGTGTGTTGCAGACACTGCTGACAGCCAGGGCAAAAGGGGCTCTTCTCACTCCTGGTGTGGGACACATCTCAGGCCAAGCCTGCTGGTGTCCACAGCATGTCAAAGCCTCTGTGGCTTCTCAGGAATTCCAGCCTGTCACTACTCCAGTTCCAAGAGGTGCTTCACAGCAGTCTCAAGGGCTGCATTTGCAGGCCCCACCATGTAAAGAGCAGGACCTTTCCCCACACATCCTCAGCTCTTGGCAAAACAATGTCTCTGACCGAGGTGCAGATGCCATCCTAGAAGGGAAGGAGGTTTAGCTGGTTCAAGACAGTGATTACATCACACAAGTACATTCTTGCTTAGGTAGGAAGGCTGCACAAAGAGATTGCCTCCCTTCCTACTCCAACAGTACTCAATTTTGGTAAATAACCCTGGCATAAAACACCAGGCTGCAGTACTTACATTCACAGTTAAGTTTATCACAAGAGAATGGATTTTCTGTGTGCCAGAAAACAAGGTGCAAAAGTCTAAGAGTGAATTCAGCCAACCCATCCAGGGCTTTAGAGGGATCATTACACCACTCTGGCAATTGCCTGATTGTTACCAATGCTGTGTTATAGAGCTGATAAAGGAATTGCACCTAAAATTCAGGGGACTGGGAGTCACTGGATTGGGGTTTACCACAGTTAGGCTAGTTGGCTAGTTATTGCACCTCTTGGCAAATGGAAAGAATGATTACCACAAGATTCACATGAGTATTGCTGGAAGGAGGTAGCTCCCAAACAAAGGTCATCAGTGCACTTTGGGTGGGAGATCAGCCAGAAAAAACATCCAGCCATACGCTCACCCAGCTGCACTGGCTATGTCAGACACCAACAGCAGCCTCTGCATTTTTCACATGTGCTAGTTTCCCCTGCTTTGTTTCACTGCTCTAGTGCTGCCTGACTTGTGGACCTGTGCATCTCCACCATGCTGTCCAACATGGCATGAGCTGACAGGCCAGTCTGAAAAACAATTCCCTGTAAGTTATCTGGGCTAAGGTACCATTACATACCTAGCATTGCCCAAGGAGGGGAAGCTAGAGTATTGCCCAACATGGGATTTTGGAAACTTGTCTACTGTACAGAGAGGTGAGGCCTGCCTTTTGGCACCAGTCCTGGCTGCTCTGCCACCAGCCTTTGTGTATAACTTTTTTAGCCACTCAGTATCTGGATGGGAGATCTCCAACAGAGGAACCAGAGGTTCAGAAAGTCTCCTCTCCAGCTAGGGATAGGTCAGTACATGGCATAAGTACATGGCATAAGTAACATTGCACTGTCCATTAGGAACAAGGGTCTTGAGTGTGGCTGCACTCGAGTTCAGCAGCACCCACTGAGGGACTGCAGACGATGGCTCTGATTTTGCATCTGAGCAGCTCATTTAGGCAACATCCTCCTTCAATAGCTCAAGATTTTCACAGGGACTGAACTCCCCAACCCAGTTAAAAAGTGGTCACATCTCCCTCAATGCATGGCCTCCCTTTGCACCCAGAAGCTCTCAGAGCATATTCTTAACTTCATTAAGAAAAGCATATTTCTAGCAAGAAGAGATGATGATGATCACATACAGCTTCCATTTCTCAGCTGTGGGGGAAAACTCCCTATGCTGCAACTCCAAGCAACAGGAGATGGCATGATGGACACAGGACAGAGCTGAACATCAGCAGCAAGGATGTGATGATTGAAGCTGAAGATCTGCTTTAAAGCCTAGGTATACACAAAGTAGACAGCACCTGAGATCCATGCTGCTTAGGTTGACAAGCCTACATGGGCTTGGAGTACATGGAGTATGTGGAGTCGATCCCATTCTCACAGAGTGTTTCACACATCCATTCTCTCAGCCCATGAGCTTCCCATGGTTTTATTGGTGGTCCATATCTTCTGCAGACCATGTGTTTGACATTACTGGGGAATGCAGAGGTTAAAAAGATTGGAACTCCTTTTGGAGTTACGGGAAGGAAAAACTTTAGAGAATGACTTACGGTGAGAAGCAGCTCATCATTCAAATGCAGAGACCCAATTGACTCATAGCTGGAGCTGGATGTAAGGACAAGGATGGTTGCTTTAAAAATGCCCAGTGAAAGGTAAAACAGAAAATCATAAAGTGGAAAACAACAGAGCACATGTTTAAGAAGTTGAATTCTGTGACTGTGTTCACAGGGGTCCGAGGATGAGGGAAGAGACGAGGATCTGACTCTGTTTCACAAGGCTGATTTATCATTTTATGATATATATTATGTTAAAACTATACTAAAAGAATAGAAGAAAGGATTTTATCAGAAGGCTAGCTAAGAACAGCAAAAGGAAGAATGATAACCAAGGCTTGTGGCTCAGACAGAGATCTGAGCCAGCTGACTGTGATTGGCCATTAATTAGAAACAACTGCATGAGACCAATCACAGATCTACCTGTTGCATTCTACAGCAGCAGATAACCATTGTTTACATTTTGTTTTTGAGGATTCTTAGCTTCTCAGGAGGAAAAATCTTAAGGAAAGGGTTTTTCATAAAAGATGTCTGTGACAGAATTCTAAGACACACATTCAATTCACTACCATGCTGACTAACTCTTAAACTATGACTACACAGTAGTTCACAAGCCTATTTTCAAAAAGGGACTGCACATGCACACACATATAGGTAAATATAATAGATGCAGCTCTTATTCATACATGATTTCTTGGCAGGCATCTTACCATGAATTTAGCAAGGCTTTAGGCTGTCTACCACAATATTCTTGTATTCAAGTTTGGATGTTATGGTCTGGGTTAGTGGACTAACAGACAGTAAAAAAACTGGTTTAGATGGTCAGACTTGGAGAAGAGCAGATACATGTCATGCCCTATTTGGAGACTGGTAACAAGCTGGGTACTGTTGGTCTCTCGAGGTGCCTGTCCTGTTTAAACATCTTTAACATTTGTCTAGATGAGACCATGGAGTGCTTGCTCATCAAGCTGGGAGACAACACCAAAGTATTAGAGGGCAGTTGATATGCTTGAGTGCAGAGCTGCCATTCAGAGAGCCCTGGACAGGCTGGAGGAATGGGCTGAGAGGGACCTTATGAAATTCAACAAGGATAAAAGCAAAATCCTGCACTTGGGAAGGAAGAGCCCCTGCAGCAGTACAGGCTAGGACTGACAAGGAGAGGAGCAGCTCTCCAAAAAGAATCTGGGTATCCAGGCAGAGAGCAGGCTGGGCCTGAGCCAGGAGTGTGCCTTGGCAGCAAAGGAAGCCGAAGGCTGAACAGCCAGGAGGGTGACAGATGTGTTTATCCAGCTTCCCTAGGTACTCGCATGGCACTGGAGAACCAGACCCACTTTTGGATCCCCAATGCAAGAAAAACATGGACACACTGGAGCCAGTTCAACTGACACCACCAAGGGCTTTGAGGGCAAGAGCCCTTTGAGGAGAGGCTGAGGGAGCTGGCCTTGTTTGGCCTCAGAAGAGATGGCTTTGTAGGAGACAACCAGCACCCTGATAGCTTCTCCAAGGGAATTATCAAGAAGATGGAGCCAGGCTTTTCCGCACAGTGTGTGGTAGGAGGACGAGAGACAATGGACCCCAAATAAATGGAAGATGTTTAGTCTGGCTTTAAGGAAAGGCATTTTCACCATGAGAATAGCCAAATACTGCTCAAAGAGGTTGTGCAGACACCATCCTTGTAGGCTTTCAGTACCCAACTGTCATAAGCCCTGAGCAACCTCTCCTCATCCTTTATTTGATCTTCTCCTTCTTTGAACCAGAGGTTAATCTGAAGACCTCCCAAAGTCCCTTCCAACCAGAGGAACCTGAGTATTTGTAAGGTTTTGTAAGGTATTTGGGAGCCTGAGCATTATCCACATGAGGAGCAGACACAATACTATGTGAGCTGATTGGCCAATCAGTCTGCAAGCAGAAACTACTCAAACAAAAGCCCAGTTAATTTGCAAACTACTCAAACAAAAGTCATAGAATTTGCAAAAAGCTTTGTTTGCATAAAACAATTGACTGAAAATTTTAGACCAACAAGTAGTTGAGCAAAAGTCTGTCTGTCTGTTCTTCACAGCCTGAGAAGAAATGCAATTTCAGTGAATTTATGACCCAGTTAAACAGCAGTTTTCCTTAATGCCCAGTAACCAGTTAGGAGATTGAAAACTCTGTTTTCTCTTTGAGGGCTGTCTTCTATATAAGAAAAAGAATGAGAATGCCAAATACCAAAGCAGCTAGAAATCTTTCTTAGATTATTACTATGGCATCTTCCAACAGAAAACTCAGATCGCTTCACTGCTGTTAATTAATTAAGCCTAGAAACACTTATGCCAGGAAGTTTGATATCACCACTCCTTTTTACAGATGGGGGAAAACAAGATATTCATTCAGGGCTACTCAGTGAATGAGGGGCAGAACCAGAAATAAAATCTGGGAATCCTGGGTCAGAGTCTCCTCTTATAATCTCCAAACAAAGCTTTTTTCCTGTAAAATTCCATCTAAGCTCTTCATAGTATAATTAGAGCCAATTTATTTCTTCACTCGTTAACAATGAAATCTGACAGGCTTTGTACTCAGGATGCTGAAGCTCAGTTAGGGGAGCAAAGCTCTTCTCCATGAGGGGAGGCCTGGAATGTCAGTCTTTAGGTGGCTTAGTAGAGGCATAGTTCCAGCTGCCAGGTACTTGAACTCCTGCCTAAATCCCTGTGACAAAGCTTTAGGGAAGAACTGGAATGTAAATGTTATCTCCCATAAATGTTAGGGAAGGATTAGGCAAATAGCAGCTGTTTTTGCAATGATAAAACTTTGCCCTCAGTGGCACTTAAGAAGCATGAAAGAACATTTACCTGTCGTGGTATTGGGCAGGTTTCTCTTTTCCTTTTGTTTCATTTGCCTATGTTTCAAGTGAGCAGACTGAAAAAGCTCTGAAACACAGAGAGATTTATGGCAGTACTTCAGATGTGCCCCTCAATTCTACTTTCTTCAATTCCATCAGATCTGGAGGACAAAGTTCCTCAGGGCTTACAGCTCACTTGCAGCTCACTAGCAGTGACTCGCACTACCTTGAGATGTACAGGAATGTCATGAGTCATGGACTTCTCCACCTCCCCTATTCAGGGCAAATGGCTCACCCATCCTCTCTGTCATCACTCTCAAGGTTTCCACAGAGGTCAAGAAACTGACACGTGAAGAACTACAGAAGTGCTGACCATCCAATATTTTGAAACTCAGAATGTTGCTCAGCACCTCTTAACCACAGGCCACTACATTTGAAGCTGGAGCATCCCATACTGGGGGGTACATCTAAGCATGTGCCCTACTTGCTCAGCATCACATGAAGGAGGCTCTGGTAGAGGAAGACAGAGTCAAAATTTCCACATTAAAAAGCCTGTACTTTTGCTGCTTTGGTGTATTTTCCCTCTACAAAGCAAAACAACAAAGACTGTTCTCACAGAGCTTCATGAGAAATTCTGCAGGCCCTCTGCCCTGGTCTCTTCAGCTTTTGGCAGAGTAGAGTTGAGGACACTGATCACAAAGTCCAGACACCAGAAGAGGTGAGGGAGGGACCATCTTTTACAAGAAATCCTTGTGGAGTGTGGAAGCTCATCTTCCCTGTTTCTTCAGTGTCATCTGCCCCATCTCTCCCAAGGCTCCAAGCTCAGTTCCTGTTGATGGCATGTTGGAATGGATGGACTGATCATCTGGAAATGGTTTGCTATTGCCATTCCCTTGTTCCAAGCTTCATTTGTGGCTACACTTGGTTATCAAATTGCTGCTGCTTTGGCTACAGACATCTGCTATGGCCCTTCCCTTTCCCTCTTGGGCATTTTCAGTCACCAGGACAGTGTGCATCACCTCCTGTGGTGGAAAACTTTGACAGGAATGCCTATGGTCTTAATATCTGGAGACAAATCACCTAGGCTCCCTTGGTCCAGCCTTCTCTTGGTCACCTATGAAGCAGAAGTTGATACACACCTTTTCCTACAGGGATGAAAAGGTTCCAGGTCTGGAGAGTGAGGAGGTGAAAACAGGGAAGAGAGAGAAGGAAAGAACACAGAAGAGCACTTATGTCTACCAAAACAAAACTAAAAGGTCTGGGGAGCAAAGGAGGTTGGCTTTGGCTAAAGATCAAAGCCTGAAGGTGGCTGTGGCTTTCTGATCTTCTAGCTAAAAGAAGCAGAGGTTTTTTTCTTGCAATACTGATAGCACTGAGAGCTGCTTGCAAAAGTCCAAAACCTCAGGAAGAGAGACACAAGGATATGAGGTTTCCCATCATCTGATTTTCGTTTGCAGGGGACAAGGTTAGTGGTATTTGAGTATCATGTAGCAGGGAAGAGAGTTGAGGCTGCAGTACTCAATGGCCTCAGGGAGATGGGAGAGCAAACACAAGCACAGTTCCCTATCTGCTTGAAGCAGGCTGCAGGATAGGGAAGGGGCTATTTCTTCACCAGCTGTGTGTTCAGTGGAAACATGAGCTGGCAAGAAAGGAGAGTTCAGCTGAAGCCTAGAACATGAAATTGAACAAGTGGCTTTCTAATGAAAAGCTAAAGGGGAGATTCCACAGTCCGCATCACTGCAGCAAATGATGGCAAGCCAAGGAGAAGGGAATCAGGTTAATTTGAAATCAAGAGGGACTTGATACTCTGCTGAGCTAAAATGTGTGTGTTTGTTACATAGATACAGTTTTCTTGTGGGCATCTACCTTTTCCAAATGTGGATGAGAATTGCTGAGGACACTCTGAAGAGAGGACATCCTTCTACAGCGTTGAAATTTTGCCCAGAAGTCACACCAGCCTTCTGCTTGCTCACAAATAACCCAGCATGTCAATCACTAGCCACAGAGTCTGGTAATTGAGACAAATCACTAAGACTGAGAGGTTAGAAAGCACTAGATATGGTAACAAGATCAGCTGAAGCAGACATTTGAATTTCTTGGGATGATACACATCCCCTCCTTTCTCACAGTTCAGGAGTACACTTGATGTATAACAATGCCTCTCAGAATTTATTGCATATGAAAAGATTCTGGCAATGAGCTGGGAAAAAGTAAAAGAGCTGAGCTAACCCAAGAGGAGCTGGTTTTTATGTCCCTTTCCATCCTGAGACATGGGAACATTTTTACAATTAGCATGCTGGTGTCTCCCTGTGGCACAGCTGGGATCAATGGCAGATGGCACAGGGAAAGACTAACAATGCATGAGAATGCCTTCCATGGCCAGTGGAGCTGCAGGAAAAGAGACCTCTGCAGCTGTCCACGTCAACAACTCACAAATAATACAACCAACCAATAGGAAGGTTAATGTAAATTCATCAGGCAAATATTATTCAACCATCTGAAGAGCAGCTTGACTAATGAAATGTTATTTGTGAATAATTTCAGAGGGATGATAACACATTGGAAAAGGTACAGAGAAGTGATACTGGGCTGATTAAGAAACTAAAAAGCATGCCTTAGCATGAATGACTCCAGGAGCTCAGTCTGCTCAAAGGGAGATCATGTGAAGGGTTGACTTGATCACAATCTCTCAAAGCTGACATAAAACCAGGTTTGATAATTGAAACTGAATGAATTCTGACTAGAAAAAAACCTTGATATTTTAGAAGTGAAAGTAATTAATCAGTTTACATAAAGCTTCTGGTAGATTTCTCCATTCATTAGCAATATTAAAAAAAAAAAAAAAAAAAAACAAAAAAAACCAAAAAACACAATTCCCCTGAAAGTTATTCTGTATTTCCAAGAAAAAGCAATTCAGTATGATACTGCAGCTTATGGTATGCAAGACCTCAGACTAATGATACCACTGACCCCTTCCTACTTTGCAATCTCTAAAGCAACGAGCAAGTTACTCAAACCTGACAGCAGAATTGTGTGTAGACTCATGGCATGATTTAGGTTGGAAGAGACCTCAAAGGAGGTAAGCTGCTGAACAGACAGATACACCATTTGTCAATGCTATTCAGCAGGCTCTAATTATGATGTTTGCAATGACAGAGGAGATCAATGGAAAGATTCCCAGTGACAACATCAACCTAAGCACTATCTACAAGACACACCTTCACTTCAGCCTTTGTTCTTCAAGGAGAAAAATCCTCTTTGCAGATGTCTTTTGCCCTTTGCCACACCTGTCTTTCTCTGCCTTCCACCAGTGAAAGGGACTTAGCACTAACTCAGGCAGGATTTGTGAGGTTTAACTCACTAATGATTGCACAGTGCTTCAGGAGTCTCATCTGGGAGATTCAGTCTATTCCTGTGTGATCCCACTCACTTATTCTCTTAGACAAATGGGGGCAGGCACTTCCCTTCTTGTATTGGCAACTGGCAACTACTGCAATAACAGCTTCAAAAATAGATTTTGGCAGAGAATTAAAAAAAAAAATTAAAGTGTCCTGACTTTAAAGGCTAGAACAAGGATTAGAAAAAGCTGCTTGATCTGGTAAGTCACAGACAGATAGAAAGTTCCTTCAGTGATGACTGTGTATCATTCATTGTATAGAGTCACTGCCTGAAACATTCCCAGTTCCATGTAGCTAAAAAAAAAATTAAAATACTGCTCTTCTTGTGACCAAATGTGAAGTCACTCTTTGGATCATGGGGTAATGTCATAAGGGTTTGGTCTGACTCATTTTCAGAGAGAAGATTTTTAAATCAGTGAACAAGGCAGTTCAGCATGTCAGTTCAGTCTCCACCCTGTCAGTGGATTTCAGATCTAAAATCATAACAAAAGCTGCTAGAAGGGAAACAGGCCCACTGCTCAGCTGCCTTTCTTTGTGCATCTACTTGAAGCCCATCTTGCAGAGAGCTCTTAGCCTCTAGACTAAACAGTACTTGGAGCTGAAATAAATATGAATGAACAATGGTAGGACACTCAAGTCAGTTGGTAGTGTGGCAATGTGGTTGTACTGGAAGAGAAGAGAGGCTGAAGAGACAGAAGTCCATCTGTGTGCATTTCTTTGACAGGGGGGGGGTGCTTTGCTGAAGTATAATCACTTTTTTCCTTTGCAAACATGAGAAGATAAAAGTGTCCTTATCTCAGAGTTGCCAAAAGGTACAAACAGGGAAATATAACTGGTTTTACCTCTGAGATGCCAAGAGTGGCACAGAAAATTAACTGTGTGAGACCACACAGGAGGATTGCCTGATGTAAGGCACTTAACTGGAAGGCCTAAACCTCAGTTTTCATGCCAGCCTACAGCTAATGGAAGAATATTTTCACCTGCTCTGTGGAGTGGCACATTACCCTAGCTGACCACAGCAATGGATGGGACTTTAAATATCTATGGTTGGATGGTATCAGGTTGAGACATCAGCCCAACCTCTTTATACTTTGCTTTAGCTAAAACTTCTTCCATGGAAATCATTGAAATCAGTGGGAAACCTCTCAAGGATGCCAGTGAGCTCAGCACAAAGCCAAGCAGCTGCAGATCCAGGCCTTGGTGGTTACAGCTTTGTTTTGGGAGTTTTAGTCTAGATTTTCCAAAGAGTTCAGCTGCTGGTACCAAACAAATGCCAGGACTATTTCATTCCTTCTGACTGGGAATGGATGCCATGTCATGGGGGAGAGTGAGAGGCTGGGGAGGGGCAGCATTTCCCCAGTGACAACTCTGAGCCATGCACATGGGGCAATCACACACATTTCCAAAGGGGCTGGATCCTGGGTGCAAGTGCATTGAAGATGGTCTCTATGTGTGTGCTGTCCCACTGTGTTGGATTTCTGGGTAGCCATAGTTATACTGGAAAATTATTAATGTTTTCTGGAGAACCCCAGCCACACCAACCTAATTTCTCTTGATCAGTCAGTGAGTTACAGGCTCCTTCTGGAACACAGACAACCTCACAGGAAGAAATGTCAATGAACACAGCAGGGCAGGCAGCTCCTCCATCCTCCCTTTTAACCAGAAACTGCAGCAGAGTTATGGAAGGTTACAAACCCTGAGCATCCTGGATCACACTGCCAATTGCAAGTTGTTCCCTCTCTTGAGAAAAAAAGTCAGGTTCAAACAAATGGCCTTTGCTCCTTCCTGTATTTCACACTGTTTGACCTTTCTGCTCAGCAGTTGTAAGGATGAGAAAATGAAGCCAAGATTGGCAACTGGTAGATCTCCTGAAAGGGTTAAATGATAAATTGCATCTGACTGAATGAATCCATGAGACATAAAGCAATTCAGTCTCTCTAAATCTTGGGATTTCATTGGAAGGGGTATAGCTGCATGTGAAGGAGGGTAGTAGGGAGACACAAATGCCCCCAAGCTTCTAAGTTTACACCCAAGCATTTACAGCTTGGGAGATGTGAGATACAATTGTGGCTGAAGAATAGGCTAGGACTCTTGTCAAGGTACCAGTTAGTCACTGGTCTCAGGGTGCTACTCTCTGAAGACAATGCAGTGCTAGGTTCTAACCTCACATTAAAAGAATGAAAAATAAAACACAAAAAAACTCTAGAGGGGATGTTTTATATAAGCAGAACTAGAAAAAAATGGAAATAATCCTTTTTTTGGATGGAAGTCTGAAATCTAAAGATTTTTCTATGTAAATTAAGTGATTTTTTAATGTAAAAAAAACCCAACCTGGTGAAAAATGTTTACTCTTTTCCTCATCTTTCCTTTCTCCTCTTCCACTTTTCTCCATGACACTATTGAAAAGGAGTGAGAGGAAAAGAGACAACAATTCTGAAGAGAGTTAAATGTTCTTCAAGGCAAAGTTTTTGAACAAAGGACTATGAGCACTTCTACTTCTGGACATTTGACATGTTGATCTCCCCAGTCCATAATTTCTGTGTTCTTCAGGGAAATCCATTTGCCCCTGGGGTTAAGTGCTTCAATTATTAATCCAGGTATATAATCAGGGCTGAATACAGCCACTATGTGAAGCATGACTGCTCTCTCATCATATGAGTGGGAATATTCACAGAAAGTGAGGGAAGCTGTGGCCTCTTCATGCTCCTGTGTAACTTGGCTCCTAATTAAATTCCCTAAATGTGAGTTGAACAGTAGGAGGCCTCCTGTGGGACAGGTAAGTTGGTACAGAGGGCTTTCATTCTTCCCACTTTCGAATTATTACTTCATGAAAAATAGTTATAAAATGTCTGGAATGGATGCTGAGCTAAACATAGAAGGGAGGTGTTTGCCAGTGTCAGATGCTTCCATAAGATGCACGTCACCATGCCTTTCTCAGCTGGCGAGCAGGAGTTTGCAAAGTCTGGCTGAGCATGGAGTGGTTTTACCAGACGTGAGTGAGATGCTGTGGAAAAGCAGTCGTATGGTGTTTGAGATTTCTCTTTGTAACTGGCTCCAGCAATCAAATACACCTCCTCCCAAGCTGTTGTTTCCTACTCTGTACATAAATCTTCCATCTACTTAGCTTGAATTTGGGGTTTTGCTATGAAAGACCTTCTAGATATGAGACATGATTGCCTAGAGAAGGCAGGCAGATAATCTCGGTTGTAAAGTTATATTTTTCAGTGTTAGCTTTCTGGGTTTGCCCTTTAAAGATATGACAGTTGTATATAAGTGGAAGTAATTTAGCCCTGGGGGGGGGTGAAATTCTTTTTTAAGCTCTTCATGTAATCTTAGTTTGTTATTGCAAAAAGATCTCTAACCAGGAGCAACTGGGTCCAATCTGATGCTGAATTAAAAATAACTAGAAATCCTGGGGCAGTCCTCTGCAGTGCCAGATGCAGTTGGCGTCAGATGCACGTCTAACTCAAGTGCATTTGCCTGTATTTTACCCACAGGTACTGCAGGCAGGAGGGCAGCTGGAGGGCTGTCCTGTTGTCTGTCCTGCAGGTGGAGGCTCACCAAAGCCATCCCATTGATGCAGAGGGTTCAATTCGCTGGCAATTGTACAAGTGCCGAGTAGAAGACAGTTCCTGCCTAGAAGAGGTAAAAGGCAGCGGAAAAGTGCAATGATTGCCTCTGGTTGTTCAGCAGCTCAGAAAACTCTTGGAATTGATTTGGCTCTGCAGACATGCTGAAAACAAATTTAGTCCCATTCCACTAAATTCTTCTGGTTTACTGCTAGCATGAAATGCCCTGACCGTGATTTTACATGCAAGCAGGAGGTCACTGCAGACAGTGCTGGTTATTGTGAACTCCTCAATGCCAGGAACAGGATTTCAAAATGATGCAAGAGTATTTTTGTGCTGAGGAAGAGGTGAGATCTTCAGTTACCCAGAACTAGGTCATCAGAACCTAATGCAGGGAAGGGCTGGGAATATCAGTCCACCAGTTGTATCCCAGTATGGTCTGCATCATCGTGTGAGCAGGCACAATATTTGCACAGGAGTTTATCTAAGGTCACATGCTATGGGCCATGTCTCCATCATATTTACAGATCTGATTTTTAGGCCACTATGCCCCTTGGACACATACTGAGTTAAACTAGGTAGCAAGGTGACCTTAAAGATATGGGCTAGAGTTATGGGACCAGCTACATTTAGGGAGCAACACCTGGTCTCTTACTGATCTACACAGTTGGGAACAGCAGTTTTTCCTGTAATGGTGAGCTTAGAGTCTATGTTGTGACAGTTGGGGAAAAAAGGAAGATAAATAGTTTTCCTGATTCCTTTGGTTAGGATAACTTTTGGGGAAAATTTGTAATTAAGTTTAGCCTTGTTTTGTGGGCAGTTCAATAATATCTTGCTCTATATAATGATGTGGGAAAATAACTAGTTCTTTTTCAGACAAGGAATATTTCCAGAAAGATAAGTTGAGCTACATTTACATTATTTGATCTAATAGTTTGGCATCACTGAAGAAGATAACATGGGCTAAAAAGTGACTGAAGTGTAGATACATCTTTACTGGTCAACAAAACTCTTACAACAGGCCACCTATGAATATTGTTACAGTTTTTATCTTCTTAGCCTGGTGGCCTCCCTTCTATAGAAGCTAGATTATTTCTTTATATTTGGGGATGACAGGGCAAGGCCAAATGGTCAGTACTTATGAAATAGAAAGAGGAAAGACTCTCTTTGCAGAGATTGTGCAAGGGTCAAGGAACACACATTGTGCGTCATTAGGGCTTTAAAATTGCTTGTATGTTTTTAAGTAAAATGGATCTAGGGAGAGTACAGCAGAAGAAAAGGATTTAGGGAACTAGCCACAGACAGTTATGCAAGAGCCCAAGACTTCAGATTTCTACATGCATTCCTGTGGAACCTCATTTCTAGAACTTGCTCCTATATGGTGATTCGTATGTTTTAAGTATTCATCCCAGGTCTAGCTTGAACCTGAGCTCAGCAGACAGAAATGAATGGAACACTGCCCTGCTTAACTCTGTTTTTCTGCTATCCCATCAGGTGTAAACGAGTGACTGGCTTCAGAAGCACAAATGCGTGGAAAAGGGAGCGATGATGCGTTCAGTGCTTGCAGCTATGAAGCCCTGGGGCCTCTCAGCCCAATGTTCATAAATCAAACATCCATCAAACCACAAGACTCTGCAAATTTATGTCCCTCTCCTCCTTCCCAGCTCTCTGCCCTTCACAAAATCCACAATATTCCTACTTGAAATTCCTCAGAGACACACTATTACCAGACATAGACACACAGACAGACAGACAGACAGACAGGCATCAGTTAGTGAGGTACAGCTCATAAGCAATTCACTAAAGAGTCTGCTGGGATAGGGGAGGGAACTGCTGTGGGTGTATTGTTCCAGTCCCATCATTTCCCAAAACACTGAATGAAATAATAACTTGTTTATAATACTGCATGACATCAAGGCAATACTACATAGCTACACTTGAGAAACAGCTTTGAACCCTGTGACCTTCCTTCAAGTGAGAAAGTCTTTAGGGAGGCCACGGGATGCAGAAAGCTGTATCCTTCTTCTGGTTCTCTAGATCCACTTGTCCCCTTGAACCACCTGTTTTCTTTTCCCTTACAGCTGTTAACTCTGGTTTGAAGCTAAAGATATCCCCTTGCCAAGCAGCCATGTGAGTGATACACCAATTCATTCCAGAGTAGGTTTCTGACATAAAATGAAAAAAGTCCAGGCACTTGATCCACACTCCTCCAGTAAGCTACAGGAGGGAAAAATGATTCCCTATCTGTGTCTCACCATGTTCATATTACATAACTATCTTCCCTCTTTGCCTTTACCTACCCTGCTTAAAAGTACTCGGCCTTGCAGGTTCACAGCTTTGATTTTGATACACTCTTTCTTTTTCCTAACACCACAGCTAAATCCTCTGTGTTACACAGCAAACAATTGCATCCTCCTTTGAAGGTGCACTAGGTACACTGCCTGATTGAATTCAGTGTTTCTAAGCAATAGAGAGAATCTGCTGACCAGTTTACCTCTTGTATTGTCTTCTTTTACAGTGAAGTAAAAACAAAAGCAATCCAAAATTTAGAAGGGGAAAAAAAGCACCAAAACAAATGAGAACTGATCCTGCTCTCCTGAGAGAATGTTTACTTTAGAGATGTAAGCTAATGCATCTCCTGTCTTGTCTTTCCCCTAGGCAGCTTCTTCCAAAGAAAGGAGTAATATCTTCAGCATCAGTGCGGGTGTCTCATGTCTGGGGACTAATCACTTCCAGGACTGAGCCCTGATGACTTAAGCTGCTCTGTGCACAAAACTCCACGCATGGAAGACAAAAACATTGTTCTGTTGCCCCAAAAAGGGAAGAAGGTTTCAAGGCTTGCTAAAAACAACCTCTGATCAGCTGTACACATCTAGACACTGTTGTCTTTGGTGCCCCAGATGGTCCCAGCTGTTGGCATAAGCACTGACAATGACATTCATTCCTTTTGCACACAAGTCCTATGCAAGCCCAATTTTTCAGCTGCCTGCTGATGGAAAGTGAAATTCACACAGAGAAAAGCTTTCCTTGAGGCCCACAGGATCCCAAAGCTTGTGGAAAAATGGGGAGGATTAGTTGTAGGATCACTTCCGGCCACTATCTAATTTTATCTGTGTGTCACTGATACCGAACGTCATTCTTTTTATTATGAGAACCCCTCGACAAACAGGGCTAAAAATAAAAGGCAAGAGCTCGTAGCTGGCACAAACTGTGCTGCATGGACTCCAATTTGTATAGCAGGAACTATAATCACTCTGAGACATGCCCAAGCCCTCGGGCATCCCACGGGATTTCAGTCACTTGTTTACAAGGTGTTTTGATTTGCAGCTGTTTGACTGCAGTGGCATTTCAAGAGGGGGCGGTTTGAAAGGATGTTGTTACTGTGGATGCCGGGATTGGGAAATGGGTATTGAAAAATCACACAAGAAACAGGCGAGTGCTGTCTTTGTTCTTCCCTCCTTACATATGAATGACGTCAGTGCAGGGGAAAGGAGCTCCAGAACGGATCCAGAGACCAATGCTCTGGCAGGAATAAGCAGGGTGCAGGTAAATCCCTGAAAGCAGAGCTATGCCCTAAGCACACCAGAGACCACATCTGATCTAAGGGGACCAAGTTCTGGAGGTAAGAAGGGAAGCATCCAAGCCCATTGCTTTTCCACCTTTTCTAACAAGATTATCACACCTAAGAACTAGGCTAAAGGCCACTTCAAACAGACCAGCAGCTGAAATGGATTTAGTCACTGGCTCAAAGTGATTTAGCACTTCAGATGGCTCTTTCCATAATTCCCGCTCTCCTGACCTGAACAGTTCCTCTTTCAGAACAGCATTAAGCTAATGCCCACTTTCTTCTGGCCCTGTTGGGATAATGGATTCAAATATGCAGAAAGAATGTAAAAATCCATCTGTTATCTGGGATGAGTGATTTGCACAATGGTGCCCATGAGTGTTTGTTTAACACTGCGGACAGCAGGGCACTGCTAAGTGGTAACACGCTGAGAAAGGGAAAGAAGGGAGGAGAAAGTAGCCTGGCTGTTTAAAAGCTATGTCCACCAATCTGTCTGCATTTTTTGGCTTAGTTAGCTGTTTGCCTGGTTTTTGTGGGAAACCAGGAAGGACACGTGGAGCTTTTCCCAGGCTTTAGCGTTATTCTCTTGTTTCCAGCCCTGGATTTTGTACGCGTTAATTACAGCAACTCACGTAGGAAATCCAGTGCCAAGAGGATATTTACCTTGCAAACATTTCAGCTGCTGCCCCCTCTCCCCTTCTGTGGCTTTCTCGAGCCATGGCTGACTGGAGGCGCTGCGCTGCTCTTGAAGAAGCCTCACCCTTGCCAGCCTCAGACACCAGCCCTTTGCCTGCTCAGTGCGTGCCAGAAACCTGGCTGCACTTTCTTGGCAGGGAGCAGCCATCTCCTCACTTCCTGAAGGTGAAGGAGGGCTCAGCCTAGAATATAAAGCATAAAATGGGAAAGAAGCAGTTAGATTATACCATGACAAATTGTTGTTTTTCTAGGGAGGTAAAAAGCCACCCTATGTTTGATTCTGAGTGACATTGATCAGTTTGGCACCAGCAACTTCTCTGCTGGAGTCACAAGTGACTACTCTTTAAGCAAGTACCAGAATTATCTAGGCTGGCATTACAGTTCATCACACTCCTTGCTTTCTTTAGGCAAAGTTGAAGGAAAAATCTGCATTTGCACTGCACATGCCATCGAAGATCTCAAAGAACATGACTTATCCTAGCCCACATGCCAAATCTGAATCAGAGCCAGGGTCAGAAATTCTCACTCTCTCTCCTTTCCTCCAGCCAGGATAACTTTTCCTCAAGGTCAGCTATGACTGTTGCCATCAGGGGCATGTGACACTTGTCAGCACCTTGCCACACATACCAGTTCAGACTCCCTGGGTTTTACCCATAGCTATTGAGAACTGTCTACAGAAAAGGCTGCTAAAAAGAAAGTTGAAGACTGTTGAAGTCTATTCTAATCCACAGTGTCTATATTTGTGCAGCCCGTGTCACAGCAGAGCAGAGAAAATGTCACTGGAACAGTTTTCTTTCTGCCAACAGGCAAGAGGTTTAAAAAGAGGCAGTAACCTCTATTTGATGATGTGTTTCTACAAATGTTTAACTTGCTATTTCATTTAGAAATCATCTTTAATGTTGATTTATATTCCTGGCAGTGAAGTCAGGAGGTTGGCAATCCCATTCCTTTTCAGTCTGTGCTCTGACTGAGGCAATAACACAGATCAAAGAGAAGGAGTCTTACAGCACTCACATTTTATCATCTCAAATGTTTTCAAGTTCTCACTCTGATATTCATGGGCAGATTATGTAACTACTAGATTTATACTTCTGAAGGCCACATAGTAAAGACTGAAATGTTGTATCATTAAGAGGAGGTATTTGGAAATAATTGAATTGAATAAAGGAACAACATATCAAGTAAACACTTGACACAAGCAGCAATGTTTTCGTGGAGATGTCGTTTTGCTCCAGTCTTTTATAGGGTCAGCCTCTTGTTTTCATGCCATAGAATATATAATTAACTGCATGTTATTATACATTCTAAGTCTTGTTTTTCATCTAAATATGTCAAGCTGACATTTTTTTTGCCTTAGTAATTGCTAAATATTCAAGGACTTGAATTCCATCAATAACAGTTTACCTAACTGATGGAAGCAGAGTAAGCCATGGACCTTCTGTGAATTTTTCAGAGGGTAATACATTATTAGTTCATTACAGTTCATTATCTAATGAGTCAGAGGAATATGAAGACTTGCTTTGGTGCCTGCCTTGAGCCTCCCTGCTCATGGCTTTTGTACAGTATCTCATGAACACTGATAGGTTTAGTTGCCTAATGATTTGGGGACTTTAACTGCATAGCAGCACCACCTTTTTAATAAAAAAGAGAACAAAGGCAGGCAGAGGTTAGCAGCTCATAGCATGGTTGGGGTTGGAAGAGACCTTTTAGCCTATCTCATCAACCCAGCACTATCACTGTAACCCCTAAATCACTAAATCATCCCCCTGCACCACATCCAGACACCTCTTAAACACCTCCAGGGATGGTGACTCCATCATCTCCCTGGGCAACCTATTCCAGTGCCTAAAATGCACTGAAGGATGAGAGAACAGACTGAGAGCAGCCCTGAGGAGAAGGACTTGGGGGTTTTCGTTGATGAGAAGTGCAACATGACACAGCCATGTGCAGGCAGGTTGGGGCTCAGAGCAACCTGGTCTAGTGGGAATTGTCCCTGCCCATGGTGGGAGCTGGGATGAGATGATCTTTAAGGTCCCTTCCAAGCCAAACCGCTGCATGATTCCATGCAGTGGGACAGGACCCCGATGTGCTGGCAGCCAGAGGGCACAGACTGTGGGTACATCATGGCTGGGCATGTCCCCCTCTGCACTGGCCCTGCTGCCGTGAGCCACTGCCGGACAGACACACAGACAGGCTGCCAGCACGTGCTGGGACAGGCCTGCATGGGGGGATCACAGGATTGTCCAGGTTTGAAGGGACCTCTGGAGACCATTCAGTCCAACCCCCTGCCAAGGCAGGGTCACCTAGAGCAGATCACTGAGGAAGGAACACATCCCATGTCCAGGTGCATTTTGAATGTCTCCAGAAAGGGAGACTCCGCAACATCCCTGGGCAGCCTGTTCCAGTCCTCTGACACTCACTGCAAAGAAATTCTTCCTCATGTTGAGGTGGAACTTCTTTTGTTTTAGTTTATGGCCACTGCACCTTGCCCTCTTGCTGGGCACCATCCTCTTGGCACCCACCTTTGAGATATTTATATGTACTAATGAGATCCCCTCTCACTTTTCTCTTCTCTAGATAAAACAGGCCCAGCTCCGACAGCCTTTATACATGAGAGAGATGCTCCAGTCCCTCACTCATCTCTGCTGCCCTCCACCAGGTACTGTCCAGCAGCTCCGTGTCCCTCTTGTCCTGAGGAGCCCAGAGCTGACACAGCACTCCAGGTGTGCCTCACCAGGCTGAGCAGAGGGGCAGGATCACCTCCTCGGCCTGCTGGCCACAGCTTGTGCTGGATGCGGACACGGGCACGATCACAGACACACAGATACACAGACACACAGACACGGGCACGGGAGCGTCGCCGGCCCCGCCCGTGGGCGGTGCGGCCCTGCCGGCCCGGCCCCGCGCCCCGGACGCGGTTGTGGCGGCGGAAGGGAAGGGGCGGGGCGGTGGCGGTGGCGGCGGGCCCGGCGCGATGTTCCTGACGGCGGCGGCCCGTGAGTGGCGCGGGCGCGGCGGGGCCGGGCTGCGGCAATGGCAATGGCCGTGGCAGTGACCGCGGGGGCGGCTCTGAGGGCGGGCGGGCGGCTCCGGCGGCGCGACCTTTGTGACCCCTCCCGGCCCTTCCCCGCCCTTCCCCTCCATCGGCCGCGAGGCCTCCCGGCGTGCCCCGGAGGAACCGCAGTGTGACCTGAACGAGACTTGCCCAGACACAATAAACATAACCTCCCTTTTTTTAGTGGGGATTTGAACTTGTGCTACAGATTTATGATTACCTTAACTTCAGTGAGGTGACAGAGCAATAGTTCAGCCTGTTTCGTGCTGTGCTGTGGGTTAGCTGAGCGGGCCCCCAGGCAGGCCCGCGGGAGGTCGGGCCCAGCTGAGAAGCGCTCCCTGCTCTGCCCCTGTGGCCCTGCCAGCCCTTGTGCTGGCACCACAGCGGGAACAAAAGCTGGGATGGTGGAAACAAATCCAGGAGACTGGGACTGCAGTTTGCACCAGCAGTGCTCCTCACACCTGTCTCAACTTCATATTCACCCAGAGAATCATACTCTGCTCTGACACTGAAAACTTACTGAGAACATCTGGAGGGTGCAGCCTGTCATGCTGGGCACTGCATTTGCACAGACACAAAGGTGACATGATGCACAACGAGCAGGGAGCTGGCAGCACGTGGAACAATGAGTGGTGCTTTATCGTGACAGTGAATCTCTTTGCACTATCGCTCTGGGGCTTTAGCAAAGTCAGGCCACGAAACACACTTAATCTTTGTATGTTGCATATAAAGGAAACAAGATACAATCGTAACTGTTTCTTCTGTTTTTCTCTTCTTCATGCTGAAAAAAAACCAAACCAGTGGCCAAGAGCAAATCTAAGTAAGTTATGGTTTTCCTCACCAGTTTTTGATTACTGTTATGCTGTATCTTTACAAAATGTTAAGCTTCTCTAGAATTAATACACCTGAGAGAATTCCAGTCCTTGAGTCTGGCTGCATCCTCTCAGCCATTCTGTATGTGTGTCTTCTCACAGGTAAGTACAGAATGGTGTGAAACCTTCCCATGGGTTCTGAACTTGCAGTAAAGGCAGGTTTTGTCCTGTGGGCTGTTGCATTGAGCTCAGCAGTAATCTCCAAAGCTCCCTGCACGAAGGGGAGCACACCTCTGTGCTCTGTGATTAGAGAGGTTGTAAATTATCCAAGTATTTTCCCTGTTGTTCACCTGTCATACCTTTTTAGCTGAGGAGAGTAAACTAAGGTACAACGTGGGTCTTTGTTGTCTGTGGTGTGGACTTTGGGCAGGTGCTGTGAAGCTCTGCCATAGCCAGAGCACAGAACACTTCCTAGGCTGGGCAAATTCCTGAGTTTGGGTGTGAGGAATGGATGGGGTGCAGTCAGTGCTCTGGGCATCTCAGTTTGCTCTCTAGTCCAGCTCAGCAGAGATGTTAGTGGGCTCTGGAATGAAATTAGTCACAGTCCTCTGACCTGTGTTAAGGATTGGAAAGAAAGGAATATGTGCTTTGAGCATGGTGCTCTTACAATGTAGGCACAAGGAAACAAGATCATGTGGAGAAACTGACTTGGATCCAAAATGTTCTTTGTAGGAAAATTAGCCAGACAAATCCAAGAGCCTAAACTGGTACATTTATGTGGACACATTCCTATTTTCCCTTCCCAGAAGTTGCATTCTGTGTATTATACTTGATTCCACACAGGCCTGGGATCTATGGCCTTTGGTACATTTTCTGTATTTTGTTTGTTTGTTTTTTTTTTTTTAAGAATCTGCCCCCAGCACAGCCAGTACCAACCACTTGCCACATTTGAGCAAATTCTTCTGTTACAGAATTTCTGCACAATTGTCAGGCTTTTAAATTAAGAAAGCACTTCCCAAGTATGTGCCTGACAGAGAGCAGCTTGACATCTCATTGTTCTACTGTTACCTGTTCAAAAAACAGACACAGCAAACCAGGAGGTTTCTGCAAGGTGAAAAAGTAGCTTTTTTAAATGGTGTTACTAATGTTCATGTAGGGATTTCTACCACACACTCCCTTTTATTTTTTATCCTGATGGTTCTTTCTATTCTTTTACAGTCCCATATGCACTCCAGGAATATGTTCTTATATTTTCTATCTTTCTCCAATCCCCTTGGATTTCTTCCTGTGCCCTGACAGCTTTCTAGTGTTTTCTACCTCTGCTCCTTGTTACATTCCCTCACAGGGGAGTAATTTTTTTGAGCAAGGTGTATTGTTTGGAATGGGCTTGGCCTCAGATGTGTAGTGCACAAGAATTTGAAGGCCTGGCCACACTGATGCCACTGATTCCCCCAGAAAGGGGAAACTGCCCAGAGGCTTTGAGGAAGTGGGTGAGATATAGGGAAAGGAGTCTTTGTGGTTACTGAAGCTTCACAGCACACCTGCAGTAGTGTGCAGGAGAGGACAACAACCAGGGATAATCCCAAAAGTATGTTCAGTCTGTTGTCTGCAGGAATTCAGTGTCTTTCTTTTTATTTTGAACTCAATAGTAAATTAGATTGCAAAGCTGAAAAGGAAGAGCTTAGGGAAGTAACTGGTCAGAGCTGTACAAGTGAGGAAGAACGGGTTCATTTTGACAGACCATTTTGTTAGAAACGGGAAAATACAGGAAAATGGAAAGTGAACTGAGATGTATCCATCTCTTCATTGAAATGGAAGGGAAAGATATAATTTACAGACTGGTTAGAGGGTTTTACATTTCTTTTGAAACTGGGAAGTTGCTTGGATCTTGGCCTACTCCCAGACTGGAGGTGTGGAGCAGCTTCCTCAGTCTCCTTCTCCCGGGACACTGCGGTTGCTGCCAGCCGCCCTGCAAACCGAGAGCCCTCCAGGGGGGAAGGGGGTTCCCGGGGCTGGGTTAATAACGAGTTCTGGATCTCCAGCAGGATGGTGCCAAGGGGTTCTGCTTCTCCTTTCGCATGCCTCTTGTGCCAGCCTATCTGCTGAGCTTCCTCTCTGCATGAGGAAGTGATAGTCTGTGATACAGTGTTATCTACAGCCTGAACATCTTCAACTACCATCATCCTTCCTCTCTTGCCCTTAGCTTGTAAGCCTTAGTGACTCAACTGTATGCTGATTTTCCTTTTTGTCTCTCCTGCTTCTACTCCTCCCACCTCACTGTTTTTTGGAGGAGTTACTCCTCTCTAGGCTTGTACCCTTGTATATTAAAGATATATCCTTAATATCCTTAAGGAATTACTTTAACTTGATGCTGGAGCTTATGGTTTAGTGTTTGTCTGTGTTAAAAGTTAAGTGTACATAGTTTTGATACTCCCATCCCTGAAGTTGAAATGAAATGTGATTGTCTCAAACTGTGTGTGCTGAAAGCTTGTCCAGTGGCCATGCCCTGGCAGGTTGGTGGGCCCTCAGTGAGTGCAATAACACAGAGCCATCCCTTGTGACTATAGGTACATTCTGGTGAGGATGAAGAGCGCTGCAGAGACAGGCTACTGCTTCAACATCAGGAGACTGCGGCTGCAGGAAAAACTGGTCCTGCTGAGATACGATCCCATCGGTAAGGGCTCGTGCTTTGTGTGAGCTTCTCTGACTCTGTGGGAGACAAGATTTCAATGCAACAGGATTTTTCCCATCTAAGCAGAATATGTCATAACATGTTTCATACTCAAATGACTGTACAGTTGCTGTTCTTCATGACATTCCAGTGGGAAGTAAATGTTACCCTCATTTTACAGATTGTGGCAGTGAAACAGTAATGACTTGCCTGACACATCAGAGACTTTGATGACAGCCATGCCACATGTCACTGGCGAAGTCGAGTGACACAGGAGTTCTTTCATTCTGTTTCTTTGTGTGGTTTGCTAGACTGTGCTACCTCCAACAAGCAGGCACAAAGTATGCATCAACAGAAGTGTTCTGTTAAGCTGCCGTGGGAGCTCTAGACCAGAAATTTTAACCATCTCTTACAAAATGGACTTTTTCTTCCAAAGAAATAGGCACAGATTCTTCCTATTCCACAAATGATATCACTCTCCAGATGGCAGTTAGTGGATTCTTTTATGTTCCCCTGGTCCTTGCAGATTTTCTCTGTTTAAGAATCTGATTTGTTGGACAGGTTATAGCACCTGCCACACTGTCTTTTGCTCACCCAGCTTTTTGAAATGTGACTAAGGGTTCAAGTTTCTGTTGTTAGCATTAAAAAGCTGAATTTAATATAAAAAGCTTAAACCAAACCATATTAGAAATAACATGGTGTAGCTAATGCAAAAAAGGCTTATTTAAAGTTGTAGAATATAAGAAATGTATTAAGCAGCTCTAAGTAGATAATGGATGGCCAGTTCAATGCTGTGATAATGCATGTGATTCAAGTTTATTTTTTCTTAAAATGTTCTTGTTAGAGGACTACCTTTTCATTCTCAGAGCTAACAGTACAGGAGCTTTGAGAGGTGAGAGACACCACCAGGGAAGCAATATGCAGTTTTCAAAGGTGACAGAGGTTGTGCCTTTCCTTTTGAATTCCACACAGAAGGGCAATCAGAGATCTCTGGCATTATATTCTTGAATAAGAAAAATAAATTATTGCACTGAAACAGTGTGCAGAGTGATCCTCCAGAAGCTTTGCAACTTGTAGGGAAGTGAAGAAAAAGAAGAACTTAGAACATGTAGTAGGTTGCTGAAGAAAGGTTTGATCTTTGTAGCCTGTAGTAGAACACAAGTGAGAAATTGATGTGAGAAAGTGTTGCATGTGTGAAGGGAAGTAAATTTGAGTCTAGATAACAACTCACATCAGGAATATGTTTGGAAGCATTTTCACTTGGCATGTGTTTTCACCTTATGTTTTATACTTCTTAGAAACCTGGGACATCCACAGAATGAAGCATTTTAGTGAAGTAGTGGCAGGATTGCCTAAGTTTCACTACCTCCCAACTGCAGCAACAGAATCTGTACTATCTGCAGGATTTCTTAAAACGAAACTTTTTTGTGGAAGAGGAGATTTTGTTGTGTGGACTGCTCTTGCGTAGCTTTCAAAGGAATTCATATAATGAAACTAACCAAACTGTGGATTTTCAGATGGCATCTTAAAGCTTTGCTCTGCTTTATTTTGTCATTTTTGGTTTTTATTAATGTATTGACTATGCCTAACCTGCCCCTGCAGGTTTTTTTTGCAAACACCTGCATCAGGCGTTGTGGTCACGGCCACTTTGTGCCTCACTGAGAGATCCACAGGACAATTGGCTAAGTTCTCAGTCAGTCTGTGAGGCCAACTGGATCCAGCTCATCATCTGTAGTTGTTTGGGCTCTGGAGTTGAAGAGTAGTAGAAAGCAGGAAGAACCTATTTTTGTCCCTACATTGAACAGCTATGACTCAGAACAGTCACACAGAGCAGCTGTTGAGTGTTTTCAGTCATTTGCATTCTGACACTTATTCTCACAGAGGTAAAGTGGACATCTTAGGAACTAAAAATTACATGTGGTTAAGTGAAAGCACCACGAAACTCCTTCAAGACTTGGTTAACAACAGTGCTGTGCCAGTCAGTTGCTGCACACTCATTTAAGCAGTGAAGGCAGCCAGGAGAAAAGGAACGTGGGCTGGTTGAATTGAATTTTAACACTTCAGGCTTCTTAACGGATTCTTTTTTCTCTTTTTTTTCCCCTATAGCAAAACAACGTGTCCTCTTCACAGAGAAGAGAAAAATCCGTTCTGTGTGAACAATGACTGGACTTGATTTATACACGAGACGAGGATGGTCTGGGGGGAGGATGGGGTGAACACTGATTCAGAAATCCAGCAACATGGGCTGAAAACAGAGGAAATGAACTGGGATCACCGTCTCCTGTGATTTGAAGGCCATTGTGAATAAAACAATGTAGAGAGAGAAAATTCTTAATGTCTGGACATAGATCATCACAGTAACATTTATTTATCTTTTGAGTTATTTTTACAGTGTTCAATTAAAAAAAATTAAATAGCAAATCCCATTGTCTGTGTTTTCTATTGTGAAAGAGGCTGTAATCTTCAAAGGAACTATTGTTTTATAAAGCAATAAAAATTAACATTTTCCACAGCAGGAATTCAATGGCAGGATTGCAAGTTTTTCTAACCTACCAGCCACAGATGCGACAGTAGTGACCACGGGCTGGTGTCATAACTTGGAGGGGTAATGTTGCACCAGCACCTTCTGAGGAAGGAAGGAATGGGAACCTAGATGAGTTTTTGGATAAGCTATTAATATGGTTATAGGCCTTATAATAGGTATTATTTTCAGCCAGGTTAGTAGGACAGATTTTTCATTCTTGGGTTTTTGTCAAACATGAAGAAAACAGCCAAGGTAGTTCTCTGATGTTTTTGTAAGCATTTTTTCCTTGATTAGCTTGCCTGTGTTCAGAGCAATGTGGCCAGAGAAGTTTATCCAAGCCTACCTCAGTAGCAGTGGTGTCCTGTTTGCAGTTGGAGGGACCTTGCTGAGTGTGGGGTGGCACAGAGTGCAGTGCCACACCTGAGGCACGTGGGCACAGGCACACCCAGGCTCCATGTATGGGGCTTTGTGGTGAGCCAAACACTGGCCCTGGAGTTTGAGCACTGAAGTTGCAGTCTCAAAGCTAATGCTCTGCTTCATGTGCTGCCATTTCACATAAGCACTTGTGATAAAATCAAGGGCAAATACTGTCAGGAGCCCATACCCTGCAGGTGTTTGCTGTAAACTTCATGTAGTTCAATAAGGCACACTGTGTGGGATGGCCACAGAGCTGTGTGGGGCCAGAGAGAGCTGCTGTGCTGTGTTTGAGAGACCCACCACCCACACCCCCATCTACTGCTGTGCAACAGGAACACACAGGATTCCTGAAATGAGAAGCAAAGAGACTCTGCTGGCCTTTCCAGTCAGCAGAGGAGAACCTCAGTGCAGTCAGGAGAATAATGCTGTTTGGTATGAGATAAAATCAGTACAGTGAGCTAGACAATCAATTAGAAAAGGTCCTGAGGCAAGTCCTTCCTGTAAGGATATGAAGATTGTGTCCCCGGTGCCTGGACGCTCACTGATGCGACGCAGTTGGACTTCCTGATCATTTCCTCCATGGATAACTTGGGATAGTAGGCCAGGTAGAAGGCCAGTGCTCCCACAAAACTGTCTCCAGCACCCTAGAATAAAACAACAAACAAGCTGAAGTGTATTTGCACAGGGAAACAATTCAGATGCCTTTACCGGAAAGACACAAGCTGTAGCACTGATTGCAGGGGTCAGGAAATTGTTCAGGGGTTGAATTCAATACGCTTTTCTATGCCTAGAAAATTTTGCAAAGTTAAACTAATGCCACAATACTCTCCTTGTGCCCAGCTGCTGAGTCAAGGTGAGCACTCTAATATGGCTTAAAACTTAAAGAAAAAGCAAACCAAGTGTGCCACAGTTCAGCAAGATGTTGTTATGAACACTGCTTTTGAAACTTCCTGTTGCTGGAGTGTCTGATTTTGATTTCTCAACCTTGATATTTCATTAAAGCTATTTTTCTCTTATTTAACTTCCGTTTTTCATAAAGGTCAGTGGTAAAAGGGGCAGTGAAAAGGGGGAGGAAAAACAAGCTATGTGGTTTGTGTAAATTCCTAGTTGCAGGGCGATATGTTTTGACACTTCCAGAACAGCTGTTGTTTGTTAAAAAGATCCCACTGTCATTAAAAACTAGCATTGTATCTGTCACATAAATCACTTTTATTCCTGGGGCAAGCTTTGCCACCTGTGCTGAGTTTGACCATGGAGGATGACGACAGTGACATTCACTGGGAGCTCTGGCAGCCATGGCCCCCTTGAGCTACCCATCATTCCCAATCCATGCCTGAGTGCCCCATGGGAGCCCTGGGGAGGCTTGGACTACATCTGTCCCACATGGGCACCAGCCACACCCCAGCTTGCCCTGACCCTTTTGCCCAGATACTGCTGGCTGTGCTCTGGTCAGCAGGCAGTGACAGCTCTTTGCCTCCCAAGCACTTCTTAACAATAACTGTTGTTTAGCTGTTCACTGCTATGAAGTGTCCCCAGCAACTGGCAAAATTTAACTTGATTGATGGTCATGTTTAACTTGATTTGCTCATTTCAGTCCTCAGTGTTCTTTCCCTCTCCTGCCCCCTAAAACTGTCTTGATTCTAAGGCCAGACTGATATCAGTTCTAGTGGCTACCATAAAACTGGTCCTAAGGTCCCTTTTTTTAAATCATACTTTTATACCAGTGAAGGCATTAAACTAGACACACTAGTATTATCTCATTTCATTCCAGATCCAGCATATGGATGAGGGATTTTGCCTCTGTAGTTGTAATAAATAGGCCCCAAGAGTCATGCAGCAATAGCAAAGGGCCTAGAAAAACTGTCAAAACAGCTCAGCAAAATTTCTAATGGAAGTTAAGACTAGGAAGTAATATTCCAATTTTGAATACTAGTGTTGAATTCCAGTTTTGAATACTAGTGTCTTTTACTTGCCTTGAAATCAGCTGCATATAAAATCATTCCAGCAAAACAATGCCACTTCCACAGAAATTTGTTTCCAATGTTGCAAGCAGCTGACAGGGCAGAGCAGTGTGGGCACTGCAAGGGACCCTAACAGGGGGGAGCACAGGACAGGGGCCCTTCCCCACACTTGGCCTCTCCTTGCCCAGCCCTGGCACAGTGGCTGTTTGCATTGGTGTTTCCAGAGAGAAAACTCCCTGCTTAACTCCTGCCTGGCCTGGAGCTTGAATGCTGTCTTCTGTCAGGATACAATGGAGAGCATGGCCTGGCAAATGACAAGTTAATAAGCAAAGCTGCACCCCTGCATGCAGCTGTAGCAGCACCTGTTTCAACAGTTCTGTATTCCTGAACATACCAGGGGCAGGTGAAGGTTTTTATCAATTTCTGTCGGGCCTTTGTCTCCCCTCTGGTTTCCGGAGTGTTCCCACAATGGCAGGTGGAGCAGGAGCAGGTGACTGCTAGTTAAGCATTGCCAGTGTCTTTTGTCTGATGCATAATACAAAAATCTCCATCCCACCTCAGAGTTTGTAATCTAATCACTGCATGATTAATTATTAAAGCTATTTTGTGGTGCTGTTGTTGGAGACAGGAGTAGGATTTCAGCATGCAGATCTGTTCTGCTGTAGCTCTAGCAGGAAGAACATTTTTTACAGTGATCACTGGGAAATGGAAGTAGCCAAATATTTTAATGAGTAATACTCAGAATATCTGGTGTCAAATGGCATCAACTGTTACCTGGCAGCAGCATGGAGCAGAATAGTGTCTTTTTGGTTTTTTTCTTTAATAATTGCTGCACTGTTGGCTACAGGGACAAAAACACACTGACCACGCAGGTCACGCAGGTCTTAGTCTGTGTGCCAGGGAGATGGAGTGTAAGTTCTCCCTGCAATGTTACTGTGGCTCTCTGCTCAAGGGTGATGCTCTGAGGTTGTGAGATGGCTGGGGATCTCCCTTTTAGCCTGGCTGAACAATGATAAATGGCTCTGAAAGCAGAAAAGGGAGAGAACAGCAGATTCCTATCCAGATTAGAAAAAAGCCCCCCTAGCATTTTTTTGCAAGAGAAAAGATTACAGGGTGATTGGAGAATTATAGAAGGATTTGGTGCCAGTAAACTTTTTCTGAAATCCTCACTTCCCATGCATAGACTGAAGCAGTCAGTATCTGCAAAGCCCAGCTATCACAGACCCAAAGGGTATCATAAATTCAGTTGCTGGTAAGTGAATGTTTTGTCAGGGGGGTGTTTTCAGCAGAGGAGCTGCTGCACTGACAACAGCGTCACGCATCACACTGATTATGTAGATCCCCTGCTCAGCCTTGCTTCTGGTCTGTGCAGACATGACTGGTCAAACATGACTCAAGGAGCAATAGCACAACTGGTTCAGCTGCAAGGTTAACTGCAATAAGAACTATTTTTGGCTTACAGAAACAGACCTTCCTTCTTTGGTACTGTGGATTAAACTACATTGGGTTTGGTAGATTCTGAAATGGTTTGCACAGAGCACTAGAAGGAACAGGCTCAGAGTAAAATCAAGATTACACAAACACTGGAATAACAAATAGTAGACTTATATTTCAGCTATTTCAAACCCCGCTCTAAGAAAAAGAATTCAAACCTACTTCACAAAAAAAATTTATTTGAAAATGATCACTTAGGTGCATTGAGAGTGCCCACTGACAAAATATAAATACAGAGTATGTAATATTTTACATTCTTCAGCATTTGTCTTCCGGGAATTCTAATACACTGCAGACTTTGAGATAATCCTCATATCCTTGAGTGCCTGGAGACAATTCATTCCATAATTATGAAAGTATAATGTATTTAACCTTCCTTTAAAGCAGGAGATGCTAGTTTGTTTGAAATAAAATAACGAATTGGATTTTAAAATTGTCTGATATGCTGTGGCTCATTCTTAAATACAAATGTCATGGTTTTGACTAGTTTTTATGGGTTTGAAGCAGTTTTGAAAACCTATTTATATTCTGTGCCACTAGTCTGTAAGGTCCTTGTTTTCCTGTGTGTCTGGAAAAGGGCATTTTTGTTTCTTACAATCCAGCACTGATTGAGACTGTGTGCCTCTAGAGAAGAGAAGACCCATGAAAACACTTCTATTTATACCTTAGCTTTTGTTAGTCCTGATTTGTCAGAAGCTGGTTCACAACTTTAGTATAACTATTTTTATATGATGCTGCCCCGAGAAGCTTTTTAAGGAAACTGCTTTGTAAGTGGAAACTATATTGTTCAACAGCCTTTCCAGCATGTAAAGCCTTTTCCAATCCATCATGCACAGGCTATTAGGATGCATTTCACTTACACAATAAGATGACTTGCTCACCAAAAAAATTTGGAGGCCAAGAGGCCAAAAGCTGCAGTTCACAGAGAGGCCGCAGTTGCACTGCCTTGTTCCAGGGAAATCTTTTGCTCAGCCTTTGCCCTCCCAGCCTGTCCTCCTGGGCAAGAGCAACAGCAGCTATGGAAAAACATGAGAGGGCTCCGGCTCCTGAAACCTGATGCTGTTAGTGAAGCTCAGAAAACTTTTCTCAGGTGATTTTTAAGTTACAGTCCTTGTGCAGTCTGGCTATTAACATGCATTCATTCCATTAAATACATTCTAAGAGCATGTTACCAAGGCCCAAAGAAACATCTGAAAAGGATGTTGTACAGCAGTACAAGAGAAATGTTTTGCCTGTAATGATGAATTCTTCATGTAGTGAATAAATCAAACATCAATCCAAAAGCTGTCAAAAAGTGCCTCATGATGTGGAACCAGTAACATTGCTCACAGTGATGCTTACAGCCTCCAAGGAGCATTCACAGAAGTGCGCAAATAAACGGAGCCTGAGGATTATGCTGATTTAGTGCAGCCTACATCCATGGCAATGCAGAGATGCCCAACTCTGTCAAAGGAACTGGGCCTTGGAGAATTCCTGCTGTATTTATAGCTCTCCACAACTGTGTGATGCTGGATTATGCTGAGGATGTTATCGCTCTGTCACATCTGCTCAACATTCCCTGCTGTACCTCTGCCTACTCTGTACCCAAACTGCAAATTAGCCCTATGAAACACAAAAATAGCTGTCAGCAAAGGCACTCACTATCCATTATCCATTGCTCACAAGTGGGAAAAGCCTATGTCTCCCTACAAGAATCCCTGGGCTGTGCTTTGGTGAAAGGTAACTAGTGGAACTGGAGAAACATTTGCAGCCTTTGAATATATCCAGATAGTCTTGTGCCATTTGGGCCTGTGTCTCATCTGAGGGATAATTTCAGCTGAAATGCTCAGGGAATTAAATACCCTTTGATGACAGTGTGTGGTGGGGTGAGCCTGCATGGATATCAGGTGCCCACGAAAGCTACTCTGCCACTCCCCTGTTCAGGTGAACAAGGGAGAGAAAACAGAACAAAAGGCATGTGGATTGGAATAAGGGCAGGCAGCAATCACCACCACATCATCAAAAGAGACCTGACTTAGGGAAATTACCTTATTACTAATCAGATCTGAGCAGAATAATGAGAAATAAAAGCAAATTTAAAATACCTTCCCCCATCCTCTATTCTTCCCAAGTTTAATTTCACTTCCATTTTCTCTACCTCCACCTCACACAGCAGCACAGGATTGGAGAAGATGGGGATTGTGGCCAGTTCACCACATGTTTTCTCTGCTGCTCCTTCCTCCTCAGGGGAAAGATTCCTCACACTCTTCCCCTGCTCCTGCATGGGGTTCCTGCCACAGGAGACAGTCCTCCATGGGATTCTCCATGGAGCATGAGTCCTTCCCACAGGCTACAGCTCTTCACAAACTGCTCCAGAGTGGGTCCCTTCCCCATGGTTCAGTCCTTTGGGAACAGGCTGCTCCAGTGTGGGTCTCTCATGGGATCACAAGTTCTGTCAGCAAATCTGTTACAGCATGGCCTCCTCCCTCCACAGGCCCTGCCAGGACCCTGCTCCAGCACAGGCCTCCCATGGGGTCACAGCCTCCTTTGGGCATCCAGCTGCTCTGCTGTGGGGCTGCTGCACAGGCTGCAGGTGGATCTCTGCATCCCCAGGGACCTCCATGGGCTGCGGGGGCACAGCTGCTCCACCATGGTCTGCACCAGGGGCTGCAGGGGAGCCTCAGCTCCAGAGCCTGGAGCATCTCTGCCCCTCCTTCTGCACTGACCTTGGTGTCTGCACCATTGCTTCTGCCACATCTTCTCTCCTGCTCTCCAGTTGTTGTTGCACAGCACTATTTTACCCCATCTTAAGGGGTAAAACTACATTATCCCAGAGGCACTACCACCTTCACTGAAGGGCTCAGCCTTGGACAGTGCTGGGTCCCTCTTGGATCACTGGCTCTGTCAGACATGGGGGAAGCCATTCTTGTAGTCCCCACTACCAAAACCTTGCCACGAAAATCCCACTCACAGTGGCTGGATAAGTTATGCAGCTTTTGGATTTTTATGATTTCCTTCTTCCTGAAAGAACCCATGTTTAAACTCTATTTGATGGAGAATGATTTATTTCTGGAAATGTTCCTGGCTGTTTTGTTTGGTTTTTTTTTCTTTTTTTTTTACTTCTGCATTTATTTGCCTGTGGAATACTTTTAAAAATTATTTTCTGGGAGGTTAAAGGTTAATGTTTTCCTCCCCACATATTTCCTCATGTTTCACTAGAAAGATATTTTGGCAGTTTAAATCAAGACAATCTTTAAATTAAACTAACTCCACTATCTTGAAACTCTCCTGAAATTAAACTGATTTGACTATCTTCAAGCTGTTTCCTAAAATCAAGGCCTAACAAGGATGATTACTCCCACAGTGTCTGGGGTTGCTAATCCTGTGTGGAAGCATTGCTGTCTTTGTAGGGCACCCTGCAGATACTGGTGTGCCTCTGCACAGCTGTGCTTAAAGGAGACCTATTGTTACAAACCCCTAAAACATGAAATATTTGAAAATTACTAAGGAATTTTCCACTAACACAGTTATTCCTGTATCTTTGCATGGAATTTTGAGCCAAAACAATGGGGGAGGAAGACCTTAACTGGGAACTACCAAATTTAGCAGTAAGAACCAAATGAACTTGAATCAAATAGCAGGGCTTGCCTGGCTAGGTGTAAGTTAGGCTCTTGGTACTGACTAGATAGCACTGCAAAGCTACTTGGGTTGAAAATATAGGAGAAGAACAAGAAAAAGCACACTGTGCCCCAGAGCTTTAGGGTTTGGATCTCCAACTCTATTACTTAATCTGTCCTCTGGTAACTGAGTGTTTCTGCAGTCTTGTCACAAAGAAAGAGTAGATGTTACCCTAAGCCAAAGGAAAATATATAGAGAGAATCATAGTATTGGTGCTTGTCTCTTCCTTTCTTCTTCCCCTCTGCCTTGCCCACAAACCCCCCCAATGCTGTCTGATGTGGTTTGCACACTCCAGGCAAAGTCATGGGGAACTGCTAAGATGCTGCCCCACCGTAGCTCCTTCCTCCCAGCCATGTGCAGAATGGCTGAGCTCAGCCAGTGTTTAACAACGGCAGGAGGTGTAAGCTAACACATTTTAATTTGCATTCCCTGTAGGTTGACAGTGCACTCTTAATTCCAGTGATTCAGACTGCAGTTTCATAATAGGCTTAAGCCAATCCATGGTTATGCTACTGCTGAAAGGCTCAGTCCCCACTCATGTTTTTATCCCTGTTTCATGTTCCCACGCCCTCCCCTACATCAGATTTAGCACTTGTGTGGCCAAGCAGTGAGGCAGATCAGTTCTGTGATCCTTCTGACGACTGGGCTGGCCAACACTGAGCAAGAAACAATGGTTTCCACCCAGATCAGCAAGTTGCTGTATTACCACATGATAGCTGGTCCACAGCAAACGAGAAAGAGGTTAGAAACACTCCTTTCAGCATGATCTTGGATCAGCTTGAGCCAACTGTGAAACCTCACCCTCAGTCAACACCGGGCAATTCATTAACTCAGTTGTGTATCCAAGCCTTAATACTCTGGCTCCTTGTTCACACAGGAAAAGCTGCCTGTTCCACTCTTCCCCCCATACCCTGTGGGCTGGCTCTGGAGGAATGAGGGAATGATCACGCTTCCTTTCTGCCTCTTTACCAGACTCTGTTCTGGGAAGCTGTGGGAAGGAGCAATCCCTGACTTTCTTGCATTTATGTTGTGAGGTCCTTGCACAGCCTTGAACGGGGCAATTTTCTTGCTCACTTACTCAAGTTGAACAAGGCCATCATATCATCTGGTCCTTCACATGTCCTGAGAACTTAAAAGGTAACCAAACCACACCCAGTGTAGACTATCAGTTGGGAAACATCAAAACCAAAGCATACCACACAATGCTTCACATCAGCCATCAGGAATTTTTACCCACTTCCTGACAGATTTCCTGATGGGTCATTAACAGTGATTAATCAGCCTGACCGTTAACCCCCTGCATTCCTGAGAGATTAATCTCAATACAAGGCCTCCTGCAAGCAATTTCTTTCCTTTCTGAAACATCCTACTACATTAAGTTATGCACTGTTTCTAAAAAGATCAGTGACAAGCATTACAGATGCATGAATTCCCCTGAAATGCTTGGTTTGTGGTGAATGTTGGAAATAAAACATACAATGTTCACAACTCTGCAATTTTTAATTTGTATGTCATCTAAAAAGCACAGATGAAAGCGTCTGCTTTACATTTCAAAGCCCATATACAGCATCAACTTTGAAGGCAGGTAATAGTGCTCTCATTTCACATGATGGGAAATTAACCCAACTTAAGATCAAGGATGTTAAGAACACCCACTTTGAGACATCTGTGGGCTGAATCCAAAGCTCCAGATCTTTTATGGGCTAACAGGAATCACATGAGCTACCCATCCTTTGAAAGTGAGGCACAGCTTGGGAACCCTAAAACTGAGATATGCAAAATAATTAAGTAGACCTCCACAGCTCTTCTGGACTCTCAATCAGGATCAGAACAGAGGAGCTCCCATCTCAGTGTTTACAAGAAAAATACTGCAAGGTGTCTGTGAGGTGATGGCTTTCTCTTAGTGCACACTGAAGTCTGGGAAAGATCGCAGGAGAGCCACATTGCCCTGGATAATAATATTCCAGTATGCTGCTCAGCACTGGGGAACAAAGTGTGTAGTAGACGGTTAGTCTAACCCCAGAAAGCCAACAAAGTGTTCACTCATAGGGAGCACTCTGTTTTCTGAATCATCGAAACAATTCAGTGTGATGATGCTCATATAAACTCCTTTCAACTCCAGATAGCATTTATGAGAAGTGACAAATTTATTTCTTTCTTACACAATGGAGTAAGAGCAACGGAAGCAGGAACTCCATAGACCACTGTGAAAACAAGGGATCCATGTTGCTGAACCTGTCAGATTCCTGTCAATCAAACAATTCACCAGTACCCTGATTCCTACACTACCAGGGCAACAGATATTTTGGCATGGAATTTTTCAATTTGGGATACACTTCTGTGTAAATCTTCTGTTTAAGATTGAATTCACTTTTGCCTTCATTATCTGTTTCTTCCCTGGTTCCACATTTGAGCTTTGATCTGTGACCTCCTTTCATTTGGTCTGGAAGTTTATCCCTCACATAGAAACTCAGAAACAGCAGAAAAAACCCTCCACACATTTTTTCCCCCTGCAGTGCATATGTATGATATATAAAATGCAGTACTGGAAAATCCTCATAACATTTCATCTGAACACAAAACTCTCCAGTGGCACTCTTGCGAAGTTATAAACCACAATGTGTCAACAACAGGGAAGCACGCAGACATCACCACTAATAGACAGAAGATGGACTTTCAGTTGCACATGCTACGGGAGCTGTATCCACCTCTCCCAAAATTTGAACTTGCACAGAACCAAGAGTCGTGGTTGAGGCCTGGTGCTAAATATAGCAGCTCCTCAGAAGGTTGATTTGTACTTCTCAAACTGGTTTATCAAGCCTCAACAACACGCAGCTACTCTCGTACTCTAATCAAAAGCTTCACTTATCTCATTTCCTTGAGCAGTACTTCACTCCTTTCATTATTCATGTCACACTTGTGCCAAATTGTGCTTTCGTCCCAACAAAGCTCATGCTTCTGTGTTAATTCACAAATATCATTTAATGATGAAATAAAACTACAGCCAAAGCTCTGCCCAAAATACATCACGGTATTTTGATAGTACACTGGAAATTCTGGCAGTAGGTTTCCCTCCCCAACCAGGAGACAACTGTCCAGATTATCACTAACTGTGCCACCCAGTGTCACATATGGGGCTGACATGGCTTCAGGACCCCATAATCTAACAGTTAAGTAAGAAGAAGGGAGTATATGTGCTGGACAATTTTACTAGCCAGATGTGTATTTTTTCTCTCAGCCTGAAAATGCCAAAGGACTCTTAGTGATCCCATCTAATCAGACGAGAAGCACTCAGAATGACACAACTGCCATCTCGCCTGGAATTGATCAAAAAAACATTCTTTTTTTTGCACGAAAGCTCCATATGCTCGAGTGCCTCTTTCAAAACCACAGCATCTAGCCTTTGTTGGCTGGCCACTGCTTCTGCCTACCTCTGAACTACACATCCTGGAAGGGAAGAAAAACCACCAAACTTCAGGAGGTTTTTTGTCTGAGCTCTCCCCAGCTTTGTCCCCTTGCCAGCTCCCTGCATTCTTTTCCAACTGAGTTTGTGTAATCGTTTCGATGACTACCCGAGCTGGATCTCCTCTCCTGAATTTCAGTTAGATGTGACTTACAAGCCAGAACTGCTGTTCTGCTCAACAGTACTGCTCTCTGCTACCCACTCATTCTCTTGCCGTTAATCTGTGGGGCAGGAGTGCAGAAAACGGGGCTCCCACACCTCACTCACAGTCTTCAGCAGTAGGTGACCACCAAAGTACTGCTTCTGACAGAAAGGCATTCTCTGTGAGATTCCCTGTAAAATAGATCTTTCCAAGCAATACACTGCCTGCTTAATGATTTCAGTAACAAAATCACAGGTACCAGCAATGAGGCACAAGCTTCCAGAGAATTTCCTCACCTTTTCCTCATATTTCTGTTTCTCTTTGTGCTTTGAAATGAATTTAAAAAATATTCCTTATAGACATTTGGGCAGCTGACAAACATCACGGTTAGAATTTGGGAATCTGCTTTTCTACAGACTTTCTCTAGAATAACTAGGTTTATGTCTGTATGTCTACCTTTGAACATACAGACATTAAAAAAAACCCTGAGAAAAGTGGCAAAATAAGTGCACTCAACTGTAAACTTGCTATTAAAGACATTCCTATAGGTTACTGCTATAAATCACCAAAACTTACAGTTTTAGTTTCCTTCAATTTTTCTAATGAAAGTTGTAAAATATATTCTGTCTGTGGGACAGGCTATTAAAGATTAACTCTTTTATTCTTGATAAGAAATACAACTTCTGGCATTTTCTGCGGTTACAATTTGCAAAAGCAAGAAGCCTGATTTCCCCACTATTCTCATTTCTCTGTTCTTCTTCTCTTGAAAACCCAATTATGCAATATCACCAATCTAACTCAAACCCTTCTGGTTTCTGTCGTGACAAAAATTACTTGGCATTGAAAACTCTGTTGGGTGAAATAATGAAATCTGATATTGTTCAATATCATCATTACTGTGATTGGCATTTCAGGGCAACTATTCTGGCAAGGGGTTCCAGAGCCATGTTTGACTTCCCTCTCACCACACCCAGAACTGATGTGAAGAAATTGAGAAGAGTAAGTTATGTTCCACAATGGCCTGGATGATACTTGGTTCTGCAGAGAACAGTTTTAAAGAAGAAAGGGAGGCATATAGCATTTGTTAGCTAACCATGAAGAGGAAAAAAATGGTGAGGGGTTTGGCTAGGAATATGCTGCACTATTACACAGCGGATTGCATTTGCAACTTCCTACAGCTCAGGCCAGAAAAAGATACTTGGGAAGGTGACGCTCTGGATGTGCCAGAAGTGCCAGCTTCCACCAGCTATTTTTAACTGCAGGAATTGCATTAGAAAGGATGACTGCACACAGTTGGTCTTCCTTCCTCTTCATCCTTTCTGCAACTCAGATATGCCAGATATCCTATCTACCATTACAAGTGGCACTACTTGTGTGCACTGGTAGTCCAGGATCTGCTCCAGCACAGGGTGAGCTACATAACAGGACTGAGCATCTTCTTGGAGGGGACCCTGAGCTGGACTCATCATAAAGTCAAGAGGAGGAGAGCAAATCAAAATAGGGATGCAGCCTGTTTTGCTGTAACGATTTTGACTTGTGCTGCATTCCATGGTTAGCCCGAGAGAAGCAATAAAAGTAATTTCCTGCTCTGCTCTCCTGCATAATTTATACCATTATTTTATTTACTAAAGCATCCCAGAAGTGAGATGGCACAAAGATATTTCTGAACTCAGCCTCTCTAGACCTCATCCGAATGTGTTCTCAGGTGCAGATGCTGGATGTGGTACCATTCCCATGTTTTCTCACAGAGAAAACACTCGAGTTGCTACACATACACTGCCAGCATCCCTAGCTTTCTATGTCCAGTACAGTAATCAACTGGGTTAATTTCCAAACTGGAATGTTTCTCAGTATGCCAGTAGTGGAGCCACAGCACCTGCTCTCATAGCATACTTCCATAAACTCCCTACAGCCTCTTCAAGAAGCATCCAATGCAAAGCAACTCTGCATTGCTATGTTCTTTTTGTGGATATTTACAATGATGTCCAGTTCTAAAAATGAGACAGCTGACAGCCTGACAAAAATTTTCCTCTACTCCTATTTTTTTTAGGATGAGCACAGAGAACAAGTCATGGTTAAACAAGGGAAACAGGTTCACTTGCCACTGAAGAGCCACTGTCTGCATGTTTTGTTCCCTGTCTACAGAACAGCATTCTGAATAGTACTTTCCTTATGCTGTAAACAATGTAAGGTGCTTAGCAACTTTTTGTGTATGTATATGTGTATATGGAATAAAGCTGTAGGACACAATGGGACACAATGCCATGACTTCTAATGATCATGTGTAGCAAAACCAAACAACTCTTGGTATCACTAAAGTACTTTTACTGAGTTTTTTGTTGCCTGGCACACTACAATCTTAGAAGGGGCTTAAAAACTAAATATTGGCTTTAATCTTCTTTTTATAATATGTCTTCATTAAGTACCCCTTGTAATTTAATGCAATTTGTGGCAAATGCTAATACTGCTTTGGGCCCACTTCTCCCTGTCAGCTGTATCTCTGTTAAATTATGCATTTCCATCTGGAAAGAAACTGTACAGGACTGTAGGCTCTCTTCCACTTAGAGTCAGGAATGGAAAGGGATTTAATTAGATGCTCCGTGGTTGAGAAAAGGACTAGAGCAAAGCCTGGGTGGTCCATGGAATCTTCCACTGGGAAACAAGACTGCAAATTGTTCTGTACAAGCCTGCTTCTGTTTGCTCATTTTGTTTACATTGTTTGTTCTTACAGATTAAAATAGACAGTTACTAGGCAGATAAACAGTGTTTCCTTCCACGACAATGTTGTCCAGAAGTTAAGAGATCAGCATGGGACAATATATGCCTGTGCTTCATTTTTGGCTGCACCACTCCAACTCCCTATATAACTTGGAGCAGAACAATTCTAGCCTGTGCTTCAGTGCACCCCGTCACCAACATTTTTTTCCCACTTTTCCCATTTATACAAGGGGGATAATACAGCTTTCTGCTTTCCAAGGGGAAAGAGGGTGCACCCAGCTTGCTCCACATTTTCTCAGTTGACTGCCAATGCAGAGGGATGCCACTCTTGCAATCCCTCTTGTCACTGGATACCTGTGTTCCCTTGGGCCACTGACCAAGCCTTAAGAGACTGAAGTGTCTTTAGAAGGCCTGAATCAGAAGCAGAAACTCACGAGGAACTAAGCAAGTCCCATCTAGACTTTATTGTGAGTCAGCTCACACACAGTCATTTCAGTCATGTGCCCTTTCACAGTTCAGCTGAACTTCAAACATAATAGATGGAGCTTTATTTAGGCTTACAGTGCTGATCACTGATTGGAGTGCCTGGCAGATTAACTTATTCCTCATGTTTTTTCTGTTCCAAGATTCAATGGATTCCATATTTGTAAAAAAGTCAAGGCAGAAGGCTAAGTCAGAGAGTGGGCTATGACTGGAACTGAACTTATTTAATAACCTATTTGGGTTGCATGTTAAAGAAAGGAAGCTATTATGCTCTCGTTTTGTGGGATGTTAATGGGAACTCTGAGCATAATTACTCTGTGTTGGTGTATCTGAATAAACTCCACTGATAAATAAGATGTTTGCCCAGCAGTAACTTCTCTCTCCTTGAAAAGGAGAGGGAAGATGGGAAAAAGCAAAAAAAAAGAAGAACTGAAAATGAAAAAGGAGAAAAAAAAGAGAAAAAAAAGAGAAAAAAACCAGAAAAAAGAGAAAAGAAAATAAAAAAGAAGAAAAAGGTAAAGGAAAAGGAAAAAAGGAAAAGAAAAAGAAAAAGAAAAAGAAAAAGAAAAAGAAAAAGAAAAAGAAAAAGAAAAAGAAAAAGAAAAAGGAGAGAAAAAGAAAAAAAAAAAGAGAAGAAGAAAAGATACTTTTCAGGGTTAAGTAAATAAAGAAAACAGAAAACCACAAAGGCTTACTCCTTGCTACATCCTTGGGTAGGAAAAGGTTAAACAGTCAACATTTTTCTTTTCTTAGCAAGTTAGAGAACTGTACATCAGACACATTGTCTGCCAAATGCTTCATTTACTACCAGCTGCATTTTTACTTTGTTGAGAGATAACTGAAATAAAATCACTGTTCTTTGTGCAAACGGCATACTAAATAATGCACGGCTACAAGATTATTAAATAGCAAAGGCATTTGATAATATTAGAGGCAACCACAAGTCCCACTTCTGCTGATGCACAGAATTTTGAGTAATTAGTCATTGCACAGAGTGTTGTATTTATATCCCCTTGAGCCTCAGACGTTAGGCCACAAAGTCAGGAGACAAAGAATTGCTGTTATTAGGAGGACTGTTTTGGATTTATTTATATTCTAAGGCTTTATTTCAGTGTCCACTTCACTCCTCTGGCTCAGGCTTCCTCCAAACCAGAAGATACAGCTAAGTCAGAGAATTTTAGTGTAAACCATATTTTTGCAGACAAGACCTCTCAACTTCAAGCAGAAGCACTTCAATGAGTTTGCAAAGCCCCCAAAGAAGCACAACTGGCCTGAGGTTATATGAAAAGCCTGGGAAAAAGGCCTCCCAGGTTCTGTTCTGATCTCTAACAGACTTCTCATGGCTTATATGCAACACATTAATAGCAGCTCCAATTTATGGACAGATAAATTGGGATACAAAGAAGACACGTAACCCTTCCAAGGATTTACAGCAAGTCTTTTGCAGAGCCCTGGAACTCTTAATCAGTCCTTTGTTAAAATTGCTAAACCACACTGCCTTCTTTAGACCACAATTGCTGCACAGGCCTGAATACTGTGACATATCTAAAATTATACAGCTATACACTTATATGAGGCTTTATTAAAATAAAGGTTGTGTAATATCTTCAGAGTTCAATACAAAGCTGCCCAGTGAGCAATTTACTGTTTAAAGACAGCCTTCATAATTCTCTCTCCTAACAGAAGAGACAGATCTAATAAATTGTATTAAGAAATCTGAGGGAAACAACAGGATTTGAACAGAAAACATCTGATGACAATTCATACTGTAGCAATGAGCTTTTCTTTTGCAGAACTGACATGAAAAAATAATGGTAACATTTTTGATTATGACAAATAGTATGTATCATATCTCTGAGAATATTGCACAGAAAAGGACTATATAAAATAAATCATATGCTCATGTCAAATTTCAGGCAGAGTAGATTAAATGTTGAATGTTATCCTTTCCCCTAAATGACTTTCATGTTTACAAGCATGGCACTTCAACCTGTGAGCTTCTCTTAGGCTGTGCAATCTCTGTATACAAAAAGCACAACCAGACAGGGAAAATGCTGGTAATATAAGAAATTACATGGTGAATTTAATGGTTGTGCTTAGAAATACTGCTAAGTTAAACATTCTAGCTTCTCCATTATATTTAAAAGAGGGACTGTTGATTTGCTGTGATTACTAGGGGCACTGTTGTGAGAAGTGATTCCAAATTTTCATTTAAATATTGTGTGCTCAAGTGCATCCATTTGCCTTTCAAGAAAATACATCTATGCCTAAGCCAGAGATGCAGATGCCTGGTCTCCTGGCTGTGAGTGTGCTAATGCTGAACTTCTTGCACACAACAGTGGTATGTGTAAACCTAGAGGTCAACTGATGAGGAGATCTTAAATAGATCAACCATATTATGCATTTAGAAGACCAGATGAGTCAAAAATTACAAAGTCACCCTAACTGGTGCAAGTATATGTTCACCATCTTGATCCAAGTTGGGTTCTGGTGCAAACTGGAAGTTCTAAAAACTAACTCTAGATGACCTCCTCCCCAAAGTGACCTTCCTGCTGTAACCTGGAAATGGGGGGCCAACAGAAGGGCAGCCCCAGCTTACTCAGAGAGCCCCCCATTTTCCACTAATGCTGCTACACAGGAGAGATTCTGCCAGTGCCAGCTCTCCAATTTGAGTCATGCACCCTGGACAGGACACCCCACCTCCAAATGCAAGGAGAAACCACAGAACCACAGAGCAAAGCCCAGAACCAGAGGGGACATTCCAGCCTGCCTTTGCCACTGCCCCACCAGACTGCCCCACCTCCAGAGGAGCCTGGCATGGCTCTGAAGGCCAGATCCTGAGTAACCTGGAGCTCCAGACAACCTGAATGCCCCTCTGAAGTCCACCTGCACATCCTGAGCCTCAGGCAGGCCTCTGGCAGTACCTCAAGGACTTGACTTGGCTCCCAGCTGTCACTTGAAGTGCTCAGCTCCATACTATCCCATAGTGCTTTTTTCAAAATGGAAGGGAACTAATCTCACCGCTGGCCATATTCCAGCTTTGAGTAATTACATTCTTCTGACAAATTTTCCTTGGCAGTTTCAATAGAATATAATTAGTAAATGTAAATAGATGTAAATAGTGCTGTAAATTACACTTTGTGTGATTGTCAGAAGCAGAGGGGAGAGCAAGGGTGAAGGGGCAAAAAGAGCAGAGCTTCATTCTCCAGTATGGATGATGTTGTGGCCTTCTATCTCAACAGCCCACATATGTCTCTGCCAAGATGGCTTGTTCAGGGCTACTGCAGCAGCAGATGCCAAAATCCAGGATCATCGTGTGGTTCATCACACAGATCATCCCCTTCACCTCAAGTACAGTTCTGCCATGATGGAGTTTGGTCATGTCCCACAGCTGTCTGTGAGCAGCTGCCACGCTCCGCCTCAGCTGTGCTCCAGCTTCAGCAGCAGGCAAACTGCTTCACACACTCACAACTGCAAAATGTGTGTGTATGATATTATTGTTTTCTGTGGAATGCTTATCAGATTTGTGAATGATCTGTGAAACCTTCTGCTACCAACAGAAGAAGTGTCATATAAATGGAATTATATAATTATCCTTCACAGCTATTTTAATGTAGCTTCATGTACTAGTTTCACCTAGAGTGGAAATAGCTTCTTCCAAAAATAAAGTAAATGCATATATTCAACTTAATATAGTCAAGTAAATTTAAAAGCAACTATTTAAAGTAATGAAACTAGAATATAATGTATAGCTATATTAGTACTTTATTATGTGTCAAATGTCTCATGTACGTCAACTGTTTCAAATACAAATTGATACAGCTGGTGGGCTTAATCAGATCTTTCTGTCACAGAGAAAATTCGAGGATGATTTTTTAATAATTCACTTATTTTTCTGTTTATCCAAAATTTTCATACAGAAAGTAGATAGCAGGAACTAGTAAATTGAAGGCAAAGTTAATTTTCTTAACAAAAGCTTATTGCACTATTTAGCTATAACAGGAGAAACAGATGTTTCAGCTTTACAATGCCATGTCTTGCAAAACTTCCCTCTGAACGACTATTCGTGCTCTACATGTTTTGGACTGTGTATGGAGAGCTCTGCTAACAGTCATGAGAAGCATTGCATACATTACTAAAGCCCACACTAAGATAATTAGTCCTAAAAAAAAAAGAATCAACAAGCCTTTTTTCCCTCTTTATAGTATTGATTTAGTGTGGGTGAAAAACGCCAGATTTTCAATCTTGAAGATTCATGTTCCACCACAGAGTGGGAGATGGAGCCAGCTTTTCCCAGTGTTCTGCCAATAAACACTCAGATCAACCACCTCAAGGGTAGGGATGAAGAGCCAGGCTCTACAGCCTATCAACCCTTAGTGTCTCTGATGAACCTGTGAACATGTAGAATGGGGAGCACACCAACTGAGACAAGGAACTCAAATTCTTAATCATGTGGCTGTACCTACCCAAGTATTTTGTTGTTCAAAAATTCCTAAAATTGCTGTGCAGAACAGAAATTACCAGGGGTCAGTACTGAAGTTGCAGGGCTGCAGAGAGGACTCTGAGCAGTGGTAGCAGCCATGGAAATTTCTACAGTGAAAGGGGACTTTGAAGCTAATTTTGCATCTTGCATGTGTATCTCCTAAATGGCAAACTGTTTTTTAATAAGGACTCTGTAGCCTTTTGCAAATTCTGTGTTAGGGTACATGTGCCATTTAACTCTTTGTCTGGCAGTCACTTCACCTTCTGCAGATCTAAACAGTATCAATACAGATACAGGCACAAAACCCCAGATGATTGTGCCCAGTCCCTCGAGATGCTGAAGTCAGAGCAGTTTAAAGTAGCAACTTTTTTTAGTATCATATGGCAGGCTAAGAGCATACACATGAACTCTGAAAACCCTGTGGCTACTTGGTAAGCCACCTTACAAGTTTGATCCTTTCCCTGGGGAAGGATCTACTGTGGACATGCCTTGAAGAAAGTAACATGTCCTACTGGAATGTTTAATGCTTATTTTAATAACAGAGCAATCCAGGTTAGTTGAGGATTGCATTATTTTGCTTAGTGTTTGTGAGGGTTGCTTTAAAACCACTTGCTTTCAGGCAAAGTGATAATCAGACTAAGCACTGTAAGACTTTTATAATGGAAGGCCAACACATATTTTTTCATTCAGGCTGCAAGAATAAACCAAGCACAGCTGTTTTACTGAAAACAACCCACTGGTATTTAAGTAGATTAACAAAATTAACTGTGAAAATCCTCTGCTATGTGCAAGCCAATAACCTGTTGGCCACAAGGAGGCAGGGCAATGATTTAGTAAATTAAAGGGAACTGTTTTTATTTAAAATAAAATGATTCTGTTTTTAAAAAGAGGCACATTACATTGGTTTAGACATGAAACTCTGAACTGCTAGGCAAGATAAAAAGCATTTTTCATCTACAGTGTGTGGTTTCAGTATTGCTGTTTTATTCCAAGAGCAGCAATTCTTTATCTTTAAGATATCAAACAATAGCTGATCTGGAAGCAATTTTCTTCTTTTGAAGAAGCAGATCACACATATTTCTTCAACATTACTTCTGTGGGATAGAGAAGAAGCTCTAACAGTAAGCTTTGATAGCAGCAGTGGATTTACCAACCCAGAGCAAGAAGCTGTACTGCCAGGTTCACAAGGTGTTGCTCCCAAGCTAATAAACCCTGCTTCTGGACAGCTTTGGAAGCTCTGCCTTTCACTTCCTTAGCATTTCCAATTCTGGGCTAAAAGCAAACAGAGGCAGTTTGGCATCTGCAGTGCCCTACCAAGAACCCTATGCATGAACCAAGAACCTTAGTGATGTCTCCTTCCCCCAGCTAGAAATTTAAGACATTCCAAAACCAGTACAAACCCAGGGTCAAACTTCTAAGTGACAACGCGGCAAAAGAGGAAAATAAAGCCATAGTGTCTCTATTTCAGAGTTATGCAGAAAAAGATTATATTGACCAATGAAACAATGCTTTCCACAGTATCAGAATATCACAATCCAAACCTATAAGTGATCTTCTGATTGAGATAAAGTGACTTTATTCTTAGCTCTGCTACTGCATGTTACTGACCTAGGTAATCTCAGCTCCCTCTGCCTCTGTTTCCTCATCAAAGCAGTTGCCTTTCCTCTTTGTGAATCAGTATGAGGTCCATGGATAAAAAACATGCTACAAGAACTAGTTGTTATTAATGCAATTCAGATATGGAACATACCAGATGGTAAAATCTCCAGGATTTTAATGAACTATTGTAACAGAACATATGTAATATGACGTTATTATAACAGGCATTTAAATGTATAGTCAGTACATATAACGTGACCTGCTCTGCTCTCAGTAACTCCACTGGAATTATTTTGGATTTATGTCAGATAATACTAGGAACACAAAATAGCCCCATATGTGCAATGTGGTAAGGTTTTCATAGCAATGATATCTTAACTATTGCCTGTCCTGTTTTTTCTCTTTTGCTGGGGGTATTGTATTTGTGGTTTCAACAGAGCATGTTTTCTGCACTCAGGTCTGAGCAGAAAGCAAAGAAGTATCCTAATGTCAAAGGTTAAAATGCACCAGACCAAGTATCCCTTACCTAGCATTATAAAACAGTCATCATGAAACAGCATGAACTTGTGGGTTTTTCCACTATATTCTGTAAAAATTATATCTTTAACCACCTTATGCTAGATTTGGTAAGTAATTCAAGCTTTGTCAGAAGAATCAAACATTCAGTTTCAGACTGTGAGTAGTATCTCCATTATCTCACAGTGTTTGAGTTCTAGACAAGATGAAATTAAATGAAAGGGCAAAGGTGAAAAACAAGACTGCAGCTCAATCCAGTGGCATCACATACTACAGTCAGAGACAGGTACTTCAGTAAAGGAGGAACATGAGGACACCTTTAGTATAATAGCTCTAAGTCATCTACAATACAGACTATAAAACTCAGGTGAATTGATATTTAATATATGAGACACTGTAAGCAGGATACCAATTTCACATCATAAATTAGCCTTTGTGCTAGTGCCCAAAGATTTGGCTGATTACTCACTGCTTTCCCCTAGTGCTTAAGCAGTCTTTTCCAAAGCAAGACAGTTAAACCACAAAAACGTACCGTAGTGTCCACAGCCCTGACCTTCCCAGCAGGAACGTGCTTTGGAATGCCTTCGTCTCCTGATATCATCATGCAGCCTTCTGCTCCAAGAGTAACAATTACGAGCTTACACCCTCTTCCTAACAGCATGCGTCCCACCTTTTCCGCATCTTCAAGGTTGCCAACTGGGATGCCCGTTAAAATTTCTGCCTGGAAAACAACCCACGCAAATGAAAATCATAATCTGACAGCATTCATTTTTGGACAACTGTTGCATTTGAAAACAGTATTTAGTATCTTTTAAAAATGTGTATTGTAGGATGATCATGAAACCACTTCCTACGCTGATCTTCGGCTGTGTCTTGCTCCTTGCTTGAAATCAGTGTGGTACTTCAGTCACAGCAGACTAACAGAGAGCAGCCTAGGCACAGAGACACAGGAGGTGTGGGTTCTGTTCCAGCTTCTACAACTTACCTGCTATACAACTCTTAGTAAAATCACATTTCTCCCACATGCCTCTGTTTATTCATCCGTGAAATAGACACAGTGACACAGTCTTGGCAAAAGCATTTTGTGGTTTAATGTGAAAAAATGCTGCAAGTCAACTTGGTCACTATTCCTGAGGGAAATTTATCACTAAGTGAGGAACTTTTAAAATACTTTTTTAAATTTTCAGTGTTCAGCTAACTAAAGGGACATCACAAGGGAAAATCACTGTCATGAAAAAAAAAAACTGCTCAACTTTGACCACTCTGTTCAGTTTAATTATTAAGTTTATATATTTTTGGATGAGAATAGCTAAAATTTATCTGAAGCCACCTTTGGACAAAGACCCATTAAAAATTATTATATATTTGTGTTGCAGCCATATCCATATGTCAACTGTGCTGGCTCTGTACAAATGCAGTTAAACTCTTCTAACTGATGGTGAGCTTAAGTAAACTTCACCCAGCTGGGCCTTAAAATTAATCTCTTCTAGTTCCACACAACTAAGAGCAAAACTTCACCAAAATCTGCAATGAAGACTTCAGAATCAAACAACATTTTCACCACTTCACACATTTTCTTGATGGCATTGTATTGTCATGTGTAATGTGCTTTTCCTCTTCTTTTTGGAAGGGAAAAGAACAAGAATGAAACAGGAAGAAAAGGAAGAGAAATTGTCTTTTCTCTGAAACAGTCTAGCAGGCATAATACTGTATGCCTCCAACTGTAAGTAAGCGGACACATTACATTTTGCTGTCTTCACTAAATTTTGTCCTGCTTGCCCATGAAAAGGGAAGCCTTACTGTAGCTGGCATTACAAGGCTGCTGCTGCATCTTGAAGAATGCAGCCTGAAGCATTTTCAGATACCTGCCTTCATAGCCGAGCATAACTTCCACACTCCAAGTGCTTATTTTCAGTGGAAAACTTTCTTTGGAACCTATTCAGCAGCCACTCTCCTGACCTTTGCTGCATGGGCAGCTCAGCTTCTTGGGAAACAGCTGCTGAAACATTTCAAACGGCCTTGCTCTGCATGCCTGAAGCTTGAATTCAGCGCTCGCAGCTCTCGATGTAACAAAGTGACCGAACAAGTGTTTGGGGAGCGCAGCGAGGAGCGGGCGGGCGGCAGAGCGGGGACAGGAGCTGCGGCAGCCAGCGCCGAGCGCGCCGCCCAGCCCTGAGTCACTGCTCGCCGCTGTCGCTTCCCGAGCTTCGGCCCGGCCCCGCGACAGCAGCCACCCTGCGCTCCGCAGGGCCGCACCGTGCCAGCACACTCCCTCGCGTTCATCGTACCACTCGCACAGCCTTAATCGCTTCGCTTTTAAACGCACATGACTAAGCGCTGCCGTCCCTACTCAGGCAAGTGCACAAATTATTTCAAGCGCTGTTGATGTGGTCACTGCGAGGCAGAGCCTGGTGCGGCAGGACTCGGTTGTTAAACTTGTGCGTGGTGAACGTGTACACCCAACTTAAAATTACTTTTTTTAACCACACTGATCCCAGACAAGAATATAGTAAGATCTAAATTATAAGAAGGCAACTAAATCTGTCCAATTTTCTCTTTGGCATGCCATCATGCTGCTCGAACTTCTCTTGCAGTATAAACTATTCAAGCATATTAAATATATTTCAGTCTTTTAAAAGTTATAAAAATATTTTCTGGTAAGAATTTTTTTTTTTCAAAAAGTATCTCACAGAATCTTTTGACTGTATCTTCCAAGGTTTCCAGGAAATCAATTCACTAATAACGGTTTTGGAGTAACTACAGATAGATGACATATAATATTAAAATATATATGTACACTCTATTCAAGTGTCTGAAGAGTTTGAGTTTCTTTGCGAATTTTAATATCTCTGGAGCAGGAATTATGTATTCCTGTATTCAGAACACCTGGTGCCCTGTGCTACAAGAATAAAAATAATTTCACAGAAATCCTTGAATGAAACACGCAAACTGAATTTTCAGAGTACTTTATGAGGGGCAATAATTCCAAACATTCTAACTCTGTGGAAAAGTCTCCAGAAGGAAAGTGGATTTGGTTTTTATAGACTAACAGTAAATCTTATATTGGTTTATTTACCTGATATTTATGCTTCTATAAGCTCATGAGCAAGGTAAATGAAGCATTTTAATATAATAATTCTTCCTAATGAAATGCACAACCTGTATGCTTAGCATTATGACAGTAGTCAGCTTTGTGCTTCCCATGTCCCAAATCAAAAAGGATTTTTTGTTTGAATAGTGAAAGAATTGTTTTGGGACAGATATTTGTAGAAATCTTTCTTTTCATCTTTACACTGCTTATACCAATAAACAAAATTATTTTGAACAGACAAAGTCTGTATAAAAGTAGATCTTTGGCTGCTTCAAACCATTATCATCTAACTCATCTACAGCAGGATGGTACAACTAAAAAACACTGGGACAAGCTGGAAGAACCATAAAAGCAGCAGAAGCCAGACAGATTCTGTGCCAATGATTAGAAATTGCAGTAAATGTCAACTGATGTTAAATACTGTGGTGAGTTTTTAAGTTCCTCCCTTCAGTAGAATCTTATTTTAAAAACAAACTGTGGTACAATTGAGGGAAATAACTAATGGTTATGTAAAGAAAAAATTAAATAACAATACTAAAAGCCCAACGTGGACATTTGCCATCATACTGTACAAAAGAGCAGCAAATGAAGAATTTTATTTTTCTGCAGCTAGTCCCATAAAACTAGTCAGTTAAATGGACTTATTAAAGCAAGATGGCATTCCACACAACTGTTGTCAGAATAAACCTATGCTGGATATTATATAATTAATCTACGTAGTATTTTCAAAATGTTGTTTGCAAGACTGGTAGAAAAATTTAGCTAAAGCTTTTAATTTCATAGATAGGAAGGTTCTTGGCCATAGTCTTTACCAGTCTTAGTTATGTCTCTGTCTCTCTTTAGACTGTGGAGTCTAGTCATGGTAAGCTGACACAAACCAGAAGTGCTACATAAAAGAAAATGACCCTGCTTTTTCCTTGCCATTCGTGTCGAAATGGCCCACTCTCATGTGCCAGAACAGCCATTTGTGTGGCCTGGAAACAAACTGAGATTGCCAGGCAAATCTGTGTTAAAACTAACACCACCCTGGGTCCCACATTACCCGCAAAAGTCAACCCAAAACAATTAACTTCTTTCAACAGCAACAGTAATTTACGCTGGCTACAACTGAGAATGTTCCCAGCACAGGAGCATTTGCCAGTTCCTCTAGCTGTGGTGCATTTGGGGCAGCCACTTCCAGGGAGATGTTCTGGATCCTCTGCTTGGCATTTGCACAACCAAACCTGCAGCATCGTATCTAGTTTTGGCAACTCTGGCACAAGTAAGACACTGAGCTAGCACAGCACACTGCAGTGGAAGGCCATTGAGACAGTCAGAGGGCCAGAGACCAGGACATACAAGAGGAGGCTGGGAGAAACAGGCTGGTTCAACCTTAAGAACTCCTGGCTAAGGGAAACATCTAATTGCTGTCTAGGCCAATTTAGTAGGTGGGTATACAGAAGATGAAGCCAGAGTCTTCTTGAAGGTGCACAGGGATAGGGCTAGAGACAACAAGCACAAACTAGAACATGGGAAATTCCAGTATTAGGACAAGCTTTTTCACCACAAGGGTGATGAAGCAGTGGAACACATGCCCAGAGGTCATGCGGGCTCCAGCCTTGGGAGATTCAGAACTTGACTGGGCAAAACCCTGAGCAATCCATCCTAAACTGGACAGGCTTCACCAGGGTGCTGGGCTAGCTGAACATCCAGAGGCCTATTCCTAACTTCCACAATCCTCTGATCCTCAGCAAATACAAATTGGTGAAATAACAAGAAGTATTAATTCCTTGGGGAGCAGTCCATCATTTGGACTGGGTTTTGTGCACCTAGCACAATAACAACTTAGCAAATGTTCCCAGGTACTACTGGAAGAGAAATAATAAATAATAACAGGGAAACTGTCTCAGTTTTAAGGCTAATGCATCTAAAACTACATATGATAATTTAAAATACTTTTCATTTCAAATATTATAACACAGTAAGTCAGCTGGCTACAAACTTGGCCTGTACCTTAGAAGATGTCTTTTGAGAATGACAAAACAAGAACTCAATCTCATTAATTCTAACACATGTGAACAGTCCCCAAGAAGTAGTACAACAGATTTAGTGTATAAGAAATTGCAAGGTCAGGCCACAAGCCAAGCTAGTTCCAGTTGTTTCAAATTAAAAAATTTTTACATACAGGCAGGCAGAAATACTTATCGTGCTAGAATAATTAAAAACTGATTGAAATGAATTGGCCTGAAGCTATAATTTCCCTCCCAAAAGTAACATCTTTCATTTTAGACTAAATATGGGAAAATTCATACTTTCCATCAACTTATAAAAAGGGGTTTAGAACAAAGATGGAAATAAAATATACTGTGAATTGCTGGCAACTTCTATATAATAGCAGAATAGTAGCTTTCCATTACTTAAATCACAAGAGGCAAATTCAAGAGATGTTCTGAAATACTGTATTTCTAAAGGAATTTCTAAAGGACCTGTTTTTGTTTTGACTCCTAGAGAGATCAATTATATTTTCTTAAGGAAGATTATTCTTACTATTAATCTCACTATATTAACAAGCAGTATCTTAAATACTTATCCCAGTACTTAAATCCCAGCACTTAAACCCTTATCCCGGACTACAGATAAAGTTTTATAAACTTCATATTCTCTGAATCTTGCAAAAGGCAATAATGTCTCTTGATTCTGGACATACTAACAAATATTTATTAAAAAAAATATCTATCCTCTGTTAATAGACAGCAACACAAAAGGAAAGAGTAGGAATGTATCTGTTTTTCAGTGTTATTTTTATACATCTTACAGCTTTAACAAAATCAGCAATTAACTTGTATTGCTTTCTACTATTGAAGCTCCAATGCTAGTATTTAATTAAATCTTTGCAAGGCCTTCTTTAGATCAGAAGTCTGATACCCATTTTACATTAGGGAGAAAGTAGTTCCCAATTTTGCACTAAAAATAGCTTGTCAAACTTAATCATTTTCTGTAACCATTCAGGAGTTTTTCTTCTCCTGAAGGGCTCCTCAGTAGTCTGTGAACAGAGAAGCAGCTGTTCTTCAAAACGTTTAGGATCAAATTGAAATTGCTGATGTGCAATATATTTTGGTTCCTAACCTGCAGGGCTATGTAACTGCATGCACACGCTGAGAAAGAAAAACAACACATGAACTGTATTGACATTGTGGTTATGCCTTGAGCCATCTGTAGCCAGGAATCACACAAATACGTGGGAAAAAAATGGTAACCATTCCTTGTCTGGTATTGGGTTGTCTCCTTTTCAACATTTATAGATGACTGAAAAGAACAACCATTAGTTTTCACCAGGATGACACTGGATACATTTATTTTTCATTAGAAGTATTAAGGGAATGGAGAACTAGCACATTCCTGCACAAACCTCAGGGATTAGGCTGTGTTACATCTGGGAATTAACAAACTAGTCTCAACAAGTTTGATCTTTCTGGGAAAAGATAAAACTGAACTACAGGCTAAGCAGGGAAAGAACTGATAACCTTGCAAGATTTGTTCTGACATTTTTGTTCATGAACCACATAAAAAGAAAGTAATGTCAGACAAAAAACCCTCTGTTATTGCAACAAGCAAGAGTGAAAAGAACAGCTTGTGAAGAGCCTTCTAGACAAACTAATGGTAGATAATTCACTGATAGTGTAATTTTGTTTGCTTCTCTCTCGCACGTAATCCATAAGAACAAGCTGTGCTGTTATATCAGATACTGCATGTGATTTCATTAAATCCTAAAGCATTTAATAAAGAATGGAGTATAAAGTGTTGATGTTGTATTTGATATCTGCATGTTTGAGAGCCAGCATCCCATGGCTGACACTAGAGCTGACATCTCTAACTTCTGTTCTGGGACAAAGGCATTGCAGATCAAGACCCTAACCTTTAGAGCTGTAAATAACAGAAACTTCTGACTCAGTAATAATCCAGCTAAACACAAGGACCATCCCTTTCCTCATCTTTGATAATACAAACACTCCACACAGTCTATGAAGATGTCTTAAACTATATGGCTGGAGTTCTCTTTGACAGCCAACATGATTTTCTGTTACAAACATACTGTTCACATATTATCTGCAAACCACAGGATTTTATAATTTAAAAGTTTTTCTTGGTGAACAAGGAAGAGAGGGATATTATGATGAAATTGTGATAAATACTTGAAAAAATAAATTACTAAGAAAGGCAAACCAAGCAATAAAAAAAAAAAATCTGTGTAAATTTTATCTTGTCTTAGAGCACACATCTGTGTTTAAAAGAATGTTTTAGAAGCAGTTGAACTGGGCAGCTCTAAAGAATTCACCTTCAAACCCAAGGTGGTTTATTAACTATTTAAAAAACTCAGTAAAGATAAAGCAGAAATATACTTTTTTTTTTCTTGAAGTAGCTAAAAATACCAGATAACAAAAAAAAAAAAAAAATTCCAGAAAGGGTAAAGCTGGAATAGGATTTTGGCTATAAGGAAGACATTTAAGACTTAGAAATACCAAGTAGGAGAGGCAATGGAGCTGGAACAGAACACCTCAGGAAGGCAGTGGCAAGTAGGACATTCAATAAATTTGGTCATAGAGAATAATAATTTTTTAAAATCCAAGAGAATGACCATAGTGGCTTAGAGAAAAGGTCCATATTATCCAAATGCTATTTTCTAACTGCAATTGCCAGTAAATACTAAGGGAATTTCTAAAAAAAAATAGGATAAAAATATCTTTTCCCAGTATATGTTCAGGATCACCAAAGTCTTAGGTACTCCTTTATTTAAGATGATGATGGAAATGCATATGTAGTCGGTTGAATGTATAAAATTTTAAAAAATTAGATTTATCTTTAAGATTTGTAGAATTAACTTGTTGATTTTAAGTGTCATGCAGAGATGCGACTGCTAACCTTTATTTGGGTATGTAAACATTTGTCTGTATATCAAACTTCTCAAGTGTACTCATTATAGAGCTCTGAAATTAAAGAAAGTCATGAAAGATAACAGAAAACAGATGGTATATGAACATACAACAATTACTAAAAAAACTACTTTCAAACTGGTGACATAAGAAAAACAAATGATTGATTTTTCCTTTTTTTCTCGGCAACACGAAAGGAACAATGGCAATAGTTCATCCCTAAAAATCAATTCAATACAAATCAGACACACAGAGAGAATGAAATCAAACAAAATCGAATATTACATTTGTGCTAACATAATCGATTTCATTGCAAAGTTTCAAAAGGTTGTTTCTAAAACCAAAGGTATTTACGAGCCATTGTTGTTCTCAGAATATGCTGTACACTTGGATTTATGCTCCCATGATATGGCTGGCAGGAGCTCCCATATGTCTAGCATTTCCATAAATTCAGAAGAGATGAGCCTCCTCAACAGCAGAGAGCTTATTTCTGTGCCTGACCTTGCATCCAGTGATCCAAGCTATTTTCACATGGTAATTACTTTTTAAAAGAAAACAGCAGAAAAGAATGCAAACTGTACCCCCAGCTCTGCAGGAAAAGGTAGATGAGTGAGCAGGGATCTATTATAATTATACACCTGTATTTCTTGTTCTCTAAATAGAAGTAATTTTCTTTTCTCCATGTGGTGGTAATAATAATACCCCTGGATCCAACAAGCTTCACTTCTAAAGAATGCCTCTTTCAAGACTGTCCCCTAGCAATAAAATACAACAAAAGGAAAACTCTAACACATGTGATGCAAAGAGAGAGAAGTCAGGAATAGACAAGTAAAGAAAAACAAAGTTTTGTTCCTAACATATGGGGGAGAAGTTTTTGCAGAGGGAAAAATATTAACAAGTGGCATTATGAAGAAGGCAAACAACAAATGATATTTACTAAGTAGTGGGAGAGTATGGATGTTCTCAGCCCAAAATGTGAGCCATTGCACCATTTAGCCAATCCAGAGGCATAGTCCAGGCATAACAGCTTTCTGATAGCATTAAGAAAACATGATACTGGCGTTCTGCAAGTCCCCTGGACAAGAATAAATACTTTTCTTTAGCATTCTCTTCATCACATAGAATTGAATTCTGATATCTGTGGTACAGTGTCTGAGCCACAACTTGTATCCAGTTGATAACTGTATTCCAGTTATCCTGGAAACTCTGGCTTTCAGAGACCTGAAGAGCCATATCATCTCCCACCTTGCTATTTAGCTAATTCTTGAATTCTCTGGACCATGTCTACTTGGCAGACCCATAAGCAAACATGCCAGAATAAAATTTACATGTCTTTTTGGGTTACTTAGGCTGACCCTTAAATGCTAGAAGACTCATGGACTGAGAACTTCTGATATAGTTTGTGATGGGGTTTAACAGAAATTTCAAAAGAGGGTAACTGAGCCTTCAAAAATTTACACTGACAGACATTGTCATCAGACAAAAAACACGACAAGTAAGCAGGGCCACGCTCTCTCTTAGCTCTTCCCCCTCCTCCCCACCCAAAGGGATCATGTTCATTGCAGAATTCATGTTTCTTAGAAATAACTTTAATTCTGATCAAGACATGGCTCTTATCCAATAGGTTACTTCTCCCACATTCCTGTTTATATAAAGAGAGGGTGAGGGGAAGGAACACAGCATGCCTAATGCTAATAAGTAGCAAATTTAAACAAAGGTCTTAAGGGATGAGGTTAATTTGTCTCTTGTGACAAAACCAATTTCCTTTGGGAGAAATAACACTTGAATTAGAAAAGAGAGGAAAAGGAGGGGGGAAAAATGAAAAAAAGCAAAATATAGGTTGAAGGCCAGAGAAGATTCACTGAAAACAGATCTGACAGGAAGAGGCATATGAAGCTACTGTTTACCATCAAGTGCAGCAAGCGTGCATCACCTTCTGGCAACAGAGTTTAAAACTGTCAGAACACTATGGCTAATGCATTCCTGCTAATCATATCAAGGGACCACAGACCAAGGACAAGGAACTATTTTAATATTTACCACTCAGTGATAACATTTAACAAGTGTCCTTTTATGGATGCATTTTGCTGATCTACTTGTAAGGAAGGCTGGACCCAACTTTCCTGCTGCAAACAGCTAATTTAATTTCAAGTGCAAGATAAAGTTATCTTAGAATACTCCTCTTTGCTGGTTAGATCAGGTAAGAGGAGCATGGCTCAATTTCCCTCTCCCTATGCTGTATTTCTGAGAAGACTATCCTGAAATTTTCCTGCTTAAGACTCCTTCTTTAACATGATATATGACAATTACCTCAGTTTCATTGCAGCAGAAGATATCAGAATAGGTATAAAACTGTGGATCTAGGTCAGCAAGGGCTGGAGCTGGATTAAACAAAGTCTTTACTGCAAAAAAAAGAAAGAAAAAGAAAATCTAAATCTAGAGTGTTTTAGATTCATAAACTGTCACTTGAAAGACCATTGTGTTTCAATCACAGACCCCAATATTTATTATTAACACACAAATTACTCTCAGTTTCTGCATACTCCTCTTAAACAAGTACTAAAATTTTGCTTATTATATTAGAGTTCCATTCTAATCCATGTGCAGGCACCTGTCATGATAGGAACATGACAGAAAAGTTACAGAAAAAAACCCCAAGAAATTATTAAATTAAAAATAAAGAGAGAAAATGCTTAGACATTAATGAAATTTTTTTAACTGATGATGCTTCTTCCATGGTATTAATAAGTTTTACAAGAACTGATTTAGTTCTAGAATTTTTCAGTGTTGTTATCTGAGTTCTGTACATGAAGAATCACGAGTTATGGAGTAATGAAGGGCATGTCCAGGCAAGGAGTTAAATATGCTTCTGGATGTGTTACCTAACTTGTTCAAAATGCCACATTATAAAACTGTAGTGTAGACAAGGCACTGCATATTTTTAGTATGCTATCTGGCAGAGCTAGACCTAAACTTAACATGTGGTAGAATATGTTAGTTACCCTAACTTTAAACTGTAGTAGCCTAAGGCCCCAAGTAGCAGCAGCAAAGGTTTGTCACGGGGACAGTGTAAGTGACTTACTCATTATTAACATAGCAAGTCTGCAGCCTAGGTTTTTCACTTTGCCAATTCCATGATTAATACTTGGGTCTTAACCACAAGGCCATCATTTTTAAATAAAGCACACTCTTAGTCCAGAAATATTCCTTATAGTCAGTGATCAAATCTTCCAATCTGGATGCCTAAATGTTCAGTCCTAAACACATATTTAGACTGTAAGCTATAGCATGCACTAGTCAGACACCCTGAACATCTCTGAATCCCAGCTAATGCCTCAACAGACAAAGATGCAGAGACTTCTGAAATCTGAGTACCAAGAAGTTTAGTGATTGACACTTAGAAAGTTTTAGCCTTTGACTGCATAACTTTATCATGCCTCTCTACTTGCCTCATTAAAAACAGTATTAAGTGACAAAGACTTTTACTCAGAAGTCAGAAAATGCCAGGATTAGGAATTCCAATGAAATCTTAATGTGGCTCCCCTAAATTATTACAATACCATATGTATTATAATAAACTCTTTAATTATATGATCACATACCACTGAAAAACAGCATGTGATCACATAATTAAAGACTGCACCATAATACATATGCAGAAAGGAGACAAATTAAGGTTTCACAGGCAACCTTAACTCTTGCACTTCCTATTTTCTTAACTGCAACACTAATGAAGTTTTCTTAAACATAAAACTTTAAAGTATACTTCCCTAGGTAAAACAAAAACCAGCACATACTGGAGAACAATCTGTCATGTGGTATCCTACTGACATGTGCATGGGTCAGGAGCAGCACTGGAAGTGTTCCAGCTTGGGTTTTAGGTAATACAGACTGATCATGAGCACAATGTAATATACTACTATTAGTTTTCTCCCATATTTACTATCTGCTGAGCATGGGGGAGATAGAGGAACCTTAGATCCCCTTTCAGGTTGTGAAGAAGAGCATGGTTTTTGAACAGGATAAACAGTTTGGTCATCCTGAGGAACTTATTTTCTGCTGAAATTCTTTCACAGAATCACAGAATCATAGAATGGCCTGGGTTGGATGACCATTGCCCCTTGTCCTGTTCATGCATGCTTTGTAAAAAGTTTGCCTCCATCTTTCTTGTAGGCTCCCTTCAGCTATTGGAAAGCTGCAATTAGGTCACCACTAAGACTTCTCCAGGCTGAGCAAACTGCCTTTCCTTGCAGGAGAGGTGCTCCATCCTTCTGAGCATCTTGGTGGCCTCCTCTGGGCTCTCTCCAGCAGGTCCATGTCTCTCCTGAGCTGGATGCAGGGTTCCAGGTGGGTCCCAGCAGAGCAGAGGGGCAGAATCCCCTCCCTGCCCTGCTGCCCACGCTGCTTTGGCTGCAGCCCAGGACAGGTTTGGCTTTCTGGGCCGGGAGTGCACATTTCCAGCTCATGTCCAGCCTCTCACCCAGCAGCATCCCTAAGTCCTTGTCCCCAGGGCTGCTCTTGATCCATTCATCCCCCAGCCTGTGCTGATACTAGGGTTGTTCCACCCAGGTGCAACATCTTGTACTTGGCTTTGTGTTTATGAGATTCCTACAGGACTACTCCTCGAGCTTGTCACTTCTCTCCCTTTGCTGAGATCCATTCTCCTCAATGCGTTTTTATTCTTTATGTCTCCTTGCATAGGAACTATGCAATTATAACCTCTTTCACTCAACTTTCACCACATCTGCTCTCTTTATGGCCCACAATTCCTGTTCCCACTTCCAGTGCCCACAGCCTCCTCCCTGACTCTACCTCCATTTTCCAATCTCTATTCAACAAATCCTAATCTCTGTTACAATTGTGTTCCTCTTCCACCTTCTCCTTTCTTTCTTCCTCTGCCACCCTCAAAAATCAAGTAAATTTCTCCTATATTTCCTTTGCCTGAAATCAACTCTCCATCACCAGCATTTCCATCTAGCTTTTTGTCTTCTGTATTGAAATTGAGGAAGCTGCTGCTCTGTGCTTCCTGGGCATACAAAAGATCCTTAACAGTATAAAAGAAGTTGTCTAAAACCAGATTCAGGAATTACACTGGAACTCATGCTGCCCAAAAGGACAAGTGCCTGTATGGACTGATGCTCAGGGGAAGGTAGCTGTGAAGCTCTTAACAATTTTCTGATGTCTGTGTGAAAGGTACTTGTTTTCCAAAAGTTGAAAATACAGTTAAAATCAGGCAGGTTTCCATACCATTGTGGAGGCTTATCTTTAAAAGAAAGCTGCCTTGCTATCAAGTCTAAAGTAAATTTTAGGGTAGCTGGTATTCATAATTGAAAAGCTAGGGTAGGGTGGGAGGCATTTTCCATTGCCTGGTTTCTGCAACCACAGTGCTTTGGCAGAAATCGCAAAGAGTTTAACCACAGACAAACAGCTGTTATGAAAACTTGTAGCCCAAGATTAAAAGCTTGAAGCATCCGAAAAATAGATCTGTTTCTTGCAAGTGACATGGAACCTTTAACTGAGGGACTTCCAGATCATTTTTCACTACAGTATTAATATGCTGGGCATTATCAGCCATCTTTTATGGAGTCTATCATTAGAGAAGTCCAAAACCAGACTTTTGGAGGCAGCAGCAGCTTCTCACCATTGACCACTACAAAACTTTATTTGTCCAGTCAGATTTCCACTACAATTTATACCTACTTCATATAGTTATTCACAACCCTTCCTTCCTTCCTTCCTTCCTTCCTTCCTTCCTTCCTTCCTTCCTTCCTTCCTTCCTTCCTTCCTATCAGTGCCACAATGAGAAGATGTCATGACATGTACATAACATGATGAGATGCCCCTCTCCAGCTTACAGATCCAGATGACCTTCACTGAAGAGAAGCAAGGAGTTCTTGCTTGTGTCTCCATATTCTTTCTCTCTTTTGTTTATTTCTTTCAGTAAGAATGAAGAAAAACAAGCAAAAAAACCTCATCGAAACAGAGGTTTGAGGCATCTGGGTATGCATCTCTTTTACACAGAAATAGTCAAGTGAACATTCTAACATGAAGTGCTACATAATACATGAGGGTATTGCAAGCTAAAAGAAGAGAAATTGCATTAACAATTTACTGTTGGCTACAGATAGGTTTTTACAGCGCTACAAACTCAGCTGTTTACTTAGATTTGATGGCACATGACATTTGAACATGTGTAGCCTATTGTTTTAAAGCAGAAGCAACCAAACTTCCCTGACAGAAGAGCTGCACAATGATAACACACTGACAGCACAGAACTACAGCTGGCCCACAGTTAACTACTATCTTTTCCTGATATATTGTGCTGTCTACAGTTGCTAAGTGATTGCATGTCTGTTCTGCGTATCAGGTCTGAATTTTTCTCAATTGCTTTTAAAAATCTTGTCTTTTCTTCTGTCACAGGCTGGCATCTTGCCATAGGAGGGTGACAAAAGTGTGAAGCATCTTGCCAAAACTGTTCATAGAGTTAGAAATGGACAAGATAAGTCATGGATATTGATTAATGATTCAAGTAGAGTCCATTAACCATTAGATTAAAATGTTGTTAGCCATTTTCATAAAAGGTAATGACAGAAATATAGTGCAACAGGTGCACAACAGGTCATGGTGCAGAAGGTGAACTGAAGAGCCTACAGTTCCCATATGCCATGATCTACTGGAGCTATCCCGGGCTCAGCTTCAAGAAAATAGTAATACCAGTTGCAGTCTGATCCCAGTTGCATCCCTGATCTGCTGCATGACTGACTATGCTATGAGCTGTCTTCTCCCAGCCCGATCTTCTGGATAGAAGGGGAAAACATTTTTTAAATCTCATATAGATGCCTCTCTTGCATAATTATTTACTTAGTGTTCAAATACTGTGGTAATTGTGCTTGAGTAACTGAAAGCATTACAGGCACTTAAACAACAAAAACATTATGTTGGTAATGAAACCCCATCCTGTTCAAGCAAAATATCAGCTTTCATCTACGTATATGCTACACTGCAGGAACAATGCCCCACATTTAAAAGTATAGTACAGTAACAATTTTCTAATAATTTCACAGACCATGACTGTGTCTATGCCATGGCATCATGCCCAGTCACACAAGAGTTTTGGTTAGGAAACAAAAGCTTTTTTTTTTTTTAATTTTAAGGATGTCAACTACTATACAAAAAACCACAGCCATACCTACTCTATGCTGGCAGAACAAGGGCATAAGTCTGGTTTTGAAGTAATTTTATTCACTTTCCTGTGTGGGGAACTTTACTGACTTGCATTCATTATGCCTGTTCTGCTCTGGAATCATAGCAGAGTCAGGCCCATAGTGCCTTACCTATCAACATTATACTGTACTTAGTCACAGCATGAAAACAGGAGGAAAGGCAGCACCAGACATATACAGGGAAATTATAAAGGTAGGAGTTAATTTGCTATCCAAGGTTAACACATTTTTTAAGCGAATTCAGTTCTCATTAGCATAGCATGAATTTGTTGGCTATTGTTTCAATTCTAAATAAAACTAATATGACAGAAACCAGAACAGACTACAGCATCTTTATTTAGAAAGCATGATAAAGAGTATTTTTCATGTAGCACAAATGAAAGAGAAAGAATGGCTTATGTTAAATTACCTCCACTGGCACGTGCCATTTTCAGAGCTTCAAGAGAAACAGCAGGGGTTATTTCTAGCTGGCAAACAACCACTTTGGCCTTACAGATGACATCAGAAGCCCTCTTCAGGTCTTCAAAATTTAAAAGCAGGTTGGCTCCTGGGACTATGACAATAACATTCTGTCCTAAAGAGAAGATATTGTGTTTTTTACTTTAACTTTGACAATAAAGTACATAAAACAATTCCTTTAACTTTTTACAATACATTTCAGATGAGTATTTCAATTTACTTCCCAAAAAAACCCCATTAAAACTGTATGCATTGCTGACATTTTCAAATACACAAATATTTCAGAGGATAATAAAAAAGACTGATGTACTAATGAACTAATACTGCACAATAAACACAATATAAATTCCTTTGGGAAAGATCATATATGGGCATTCCACAGTCTTATTTTGGTGTCTTCTGTGAACTCTAAAGAAGCACTGCACTAGTCACAGTGGAGATGGTGGATACACGCTGAGGATGATATTTGCATCTTCCTAAAATATTCCAGTAGCATTTGGAAGAGAAAAGCATCAATGTGATTACTGAATTCATATGCCAAAAATGGTATAAAAATTTTAATTTTCCCATCAGCTGGGAACAAAAAGTATTTCACACAGCTAAGAAAATTACGCATGTTCTTTAGATTTCAGAGAAGCAGGCTTACACCATTTACCTGAAATATTTCAAGTTAGTGCTCCTCATCATCATGAAAACCAGAACCAGCATGACACCAAAGCCCAGAAAGGTGATGCCTGTGTCTTAGGAAAGTTTTATCAGAAGTGAGTAAAAAAGGTGGGCAACAGCTTCTTCTGCTCTTACAGGTGGCCAGAAGAATACTCTAAACAAAGCTGTGTGTGTGTAAGCATGGCAATGTCTCAAAGCACATCCAAGATCCTTTTTATTCTTGTAGTTTGTTTTACAGTTAGGTGAGGTTCATTTACGTAGGTTCCAAATATTCTTTTGTTTTTCTTCAGACACACAAATCACCTTCTTTTATTGCAATTTCTTTTTTTTTTAATCTCTATTACAACACTTAGAGACCTTCAGGCATGGGTGCCTTCCAATTAAAATTTATTATTAATCACTCAGGTATTAACTTCAATAAGTCAGTTGTTCCTTGATTTACAGGCTCAGCCCGCCCCCGCTGAAGATTCCTTTAAGGACTGCCAATCATTAAAGGCTACCAATTCTGCAATGAACTGAATTACTCTGCAAATAAATATTTATGTTTTTACTACATTATTTTTGTTGAATGTGACTTCAAAGTCCTTTGACTAAGAACGTGCAAAGCTTCTCTCCCTAAATACATTCCAAAAAGAAAGCAGGACAATGGAAAGAATAATATAGTGATCTCAGAGGGAGGGACCCAAGCTTTCCAAAGCAATTCTGCTGTCAATGGTTTGGTACAGAACAGCTGCATATGAAAAGCAAAACCTCAGCACTTAAAAGCCAACGCCCTGCTTTTCAACAGACAATGATGGGCATCTTGGATAAAAAACAAAAGCAAACAACACAAAAAACCGTCTGCAACATGTAAATGTTACCAAAGATATCTGAATCCTGTTGGGGAAATATTCTAAGGCAAATTGTGCCTGTTTTACCGAGCATATATTTTGATAGCTTTAGGGTGCAGCAGTGCAAGCAGTAAAAGACAGAATCAGTGGAACAAGAATCTCTTTCATTTCTGCCTGGCCTCTGTGCTTCCTAGAGTCTCAGACTCTATTCACATGTCTTGCTGCATTATCCTGCTGAACTATTTAGCTGCACTGACATTTATATTATTATCAGACTTTGGAGCTAATGGCCCAAGGCAGTAGAGGGGGGCTGTTTGCTCAAACCCATATGTACAAATTCAAGGTAGACTGTGCTACACTGGATCATAGTCTGAAGATTTTCTTCCTAACTACAAAAGGTCAGAGACTTAGAGACTGCTTTCAAACCTGCCAGGGAGATGCAGTACCTACTGTGGTGCAACAGTCCAGACAGACTAAACCCAAGCTGGAGGAAAACCCCCCTCACCCCATTCTGTTCTTAGCTATGTATACCAGACTTACTGAATGATAGCAATCACCACAAACTTGCACTGGGGTACATGAAGGCAGAATCTGGACCCATGCACTCACAATTAATACAAAATTTTGCATTAACAGCAACCATTTTGTTGAAAGAAATTATTTCTTGCCAGGGAAATCAGATGGGAATTCAGCATCAGGGACAACAGAGTTAAAGACAGATGGCAAAGAGGGGTGAGATTCATCTTGTCCAACATAAAATAATTTTTTAAGTTAAAAAAAAATCCTACACACTAGAAAACTCTATGAAAACTAATTTTGAAAAATTGTTTTTCTATGTTCCTTCAACAAGGAGAAGAGACAAATATTTTCAGAGGTTTTTTTAGTCTTATATATCTTATATGTCTGTTTGAGGAGGAGATAAACTATTGTCCAGAAAAGTCTGTGTATCTCTGTTAACCCTGGGTGAAGCCTTAAACTGTAGACCTAACTTCTAAAACTACTCCAGTGAGGTAAAACATTACCCACACCAAGAATGAGAATAATGTATTTACTGCATTACTGTTGATTCTAAAATCTCTTTTCTTAGACTAAAAATATCAGTTTTGATGGGAACATCTATATAACTTTGAGTTTTGCAGACATCAGCTAGAATATTAAGGGCCACTTTCACACTTGCTATAAGCTGTAACAGCTAAATGAAACCGATAAGCTTGCACAGGCTTACACCAGATGGGGACTGGGTCCAGTCAGGATAAATGCCGCATACATAAAAACTGTTCTAAGTTGGGCTTCTAAAATTGCTACTGCCAGTTCTTAGAAAGATGGATAACTCAAGCCAGACCTGTTTTTACATGGGTCATCTTATAGATGACATCAGATGAGAAGTGCCAGTGGAAAAATCAAATGTCAAATCAGTAAACACCACAGTGCAATAAATATCTTTAAAACTGGATGACAAGCCTAAAAACCATCAGTAGTGCTTAGAATGAATCAAAATATCAAACAGATCAAACAGTGTGATTGTAACAATAGCTGCAGAGCTTGTGCTTAATAATTCACACAGAAGAAAATTATATTTGTGATCAGAAAAGAATGCTACAAGAAAAACATGTGTTGCCAAATCACATAGTTCATGAATATGAGGGTGGGTTTGGGGTGTGTTATGGTATCCTAATTTCTAGGCAACGACTTAAAAGAAATATTGAAGAGTCTCGCACATAAAATACTCAAGTTAATAAAGAAAGTCAATATGTAGAAAGTCTTTAAAATTCAGGTGACATTTCTTCATAAACCTGAAGGTTCACACCAAAGATTTTCCTCTGTGGAAATTATAACAAAAACAAGTTGGCATATGTACTCTAAGTTTGCCTTATTTACTTAGCCTTATATATATATAAATTTTAGCCTAAATACATATTTTGAATGGTTTTTTTACTAGTAGTGCTTTGGTACCAAAAGTACACTCAACTTACAAAATAATGTCTATTCACTGTTCATGAATGATTAATAACTTTATCATAAAGTCAGCACAATGCCTGTCTCAAGTGAGGGTTATCATGCAGTGTTCTGTGTAGGTGAGCTCCAAGTCATAACTTGCAATAATCAAGAGAATTTTATCATGACTTGCCAAACTCTGTTGTGCCTCCACTGAATTTTTGCTAGGAATATGAATATGAATGTTGTCAGACTTGTTCAAACCTCTAGTCCAGTTAGGCCAACATAATGGTTCCATCAGCAGTCAGTACCAGATATGGACAAAGCTGCAATAACCTTCAGAGGTAATCATGTAAAAAATTATCCGCAAAGAGGGTTTTTCCCTCACTACATGTTTGTGTAAAAGTACATCATCACTTTATGGAGCTCTTACCATCCAATATCACATTGCTAGCAGAAGGTGTGCTAAGTGACAGAGCTAGTGGCAAGAGGGCAGACTGAAAGGGGAAACAAAACCTTGGGTCTGTGATGTACCTCAAAGAAAATGTTAAGAAAAGCAGCTGGATGTATTAGCTTTTATCCTTAAGAGAGAAAGTACAGATTTGGATATACAAGATCCTGGTATACTTGTGTTTAGTCAAATCAAAACTTTCTGAAAAGGCAGCAGCATAAAAGAGAACAACTGAAAGGAACACAAGATCCAAGAAATATTTCTGCACAGCTTTCTGAGACCAGCGCAGAGGTCTTTGCAGCATCTGTGGGCTGCACATTTTTCAGTGCAGCTCTATAAACTCATTAAACACCTCTCTACCATTCTGCATTAAAACAGAGATTGAACCTCTCTATCTTTTATTGAAACTATACTGTATTGTCCCAGAATATAATCAACTTTGAGATTATCAAATGTGCCTGATATTTTCCAATTTTTAGCACTTTGCCAATTACAATAGTGGGTGAGTTATACCTGTGCAATTCAGTAATCAGCCAAAAACTTCCAAGAAATTCTGCAGTGCCAGTTAGACAGACAGAGGTAACACCAGGGAAGATTTCCTTCAGAGCCTCATCTGACTCTGATCTCTACAGCTTTTCTTTGCTCTGCCTTCACTCATACATCAGAGCATCATATACCCTCTACTTTTATATGTCCTACTTCTTCCTGTGATTTTTCTCAGCTGGTTTGGGTTGGTATTTTTCCAAAGTATCAGTACATGTAAAGAATTGGTAAGAAGGGTAGGTTAGGTGTGTAACAATACAGCAGCGAAAACTTGTCAATTTAAAGAGATGATAGCTATGGTTTTTATTTGTCCCTCAACACAAAACAGCATCACCAACCCCAACTTCAAATGCTTCCCTTTCAAGTACAATTTGAACTAGCAGAAACTACTTTACATCAGTCCATTGAGTGCTGTGGTGTTTCAGCTATGCCAGCTCAGCCACTGCAGTAAAACATGCATGTGTAGACAAGCCCTTTGAAAACTGCTGTAAAGCCTGCTTAGGTCAAATCAGCCAGGTTTCTACAGAAAAAAAAAAAAAAAATGTCTCTTGCAACAGCAAAGCACATAAGTACTGCTATTTTACTGCAATTTACTCAATTCAGGCGCCAGATGGTTTTTGAGAGAAGTAACAACGAGAACCATTACCAATTCTGTGCATCTGTTTGCTTTAGAGCATAGTTCTGACCAGGTTTGCTCTTCTACTAGATTTTAAATTAAATTTGAGGCCAGTGCTAACTTAGCATATGATTTTTCAGTTACTCAGAGGCACAAACTACATGACTTTATGCATTATTCATGTCCCTATGTGAATCACAAGACAGTCATATACCCTTCACAATGACACTAACATGTAAGATAGCCCACTGTGAACCTCATGGCCCCAAACATCCACGTCCCTTTCCTGGTGCTAATAAAGGTTTTACATCCACAAGATTGTTTTGTTCCTTATCCTTTGGAAAAATTATTGGTGGTAAAATTTTAACAGGTCATCCTCTTTTCATTCAAGTTTAGACTGTTTTTATCTCAGCTGGCCATGCATATGAATTGGGAAATTATAAGACTGGTTCTTATTCTACTAGTCTGGACAGCAAGCCTAGTGCAAGACATGTACAAAACAGTGAGGCCCAGGAACACTACTAGAATTCCCACAGTCCCTCCTGTTTACAATGGCCATAGTGACTGTAGGCAGCATAAGAAGTGTCAAGAGTTGCTGTGTAATCTACCTGCTGATCCAAACCCAGAAAAGGAGGTGGAAGTTAACAGGCAGTATCCAGGTTATCCAATGTATTAGTGTTATTTACCTTATTTCTGACTTAGAGCTGTCATGCAAGGCTTGGATTAATCTTACTTAGGGAAAATTAAACTCACATCTCCAACTAATTTGCCTAATTTTCCTGAATATTCCTGTGTAGGCTTGCCTTTAGTCACAGTTCCTTCCCGGTTTTGCTGTGTGAGTAAATAGTTATGTTTCCTTTCCCATTTTGAGCTGTAGCCCAATGTACAACCATCAGGTTACACAGAAGCTTGGTAAGTTGATGTGTCAGCTAAGCTGTGGTAACTGTTCAAATGAAGCCTCTTAGCAACTCCAGAAGTGAACTAATCCAATCACACTTAATTTGTTATGTTTGCATAAACATTATCAGTCCTAAGCTCTATATTTTGATCCAGACACACTTTTTTTAAGGGCTCTCAATTGCTTGAGGAAATAGCTTGAAAAGACATGCAGATGTGGCACTTAGGTAGGTGGTTTAGTGGGGGACTTGGCACTGCTGGGTTAATGGTTGGACACAGTGATCTTAAAGGTCTTTTCCAACCTATGATTTTATAGTAAAAGTGATGGGTAAGTCATAGTAGGAAAGGAGAACTTTAACCTTCTAATATACTGTGTGTTTAGGACAATATAAAACTAGGTTGATCAGCTGGCTGATTAAATTATGCTTGAGGAAAAGATATAAAGTTTTCTGAGGACAGTTTAGCAGTCTAAACAAAAAATATGAAAACAAGCCAAATCTTTATTTCTTCCTCTGCAATATAAGAGCAAAGGCATAGGCTAAGGAAAACTAGTATGGAAAAAAAATGCCATTTCACTGTGTACTCATCACTGCAGATGCAACTTGGAATCAAGATTTGTGGTAAAATTACAAGATTAACAGAAATATTTCTGCTTATACTGAGGACAAGTCCTTTTCCTGATTGAGAGCATAATGACTCACTTGGTGTCCTGAGGAGGCAAACTTTTCCCTCATAGGACCAGAGGAAATGGCGTCAAGTTATACCGAGGAGACTTAGATTGAATATTAGAAAAAATTTCTTCACTAAAGGGGTTGTCAAGCACTGGAATAGGATGCACAGGGAAGCAGCTGAGCTACCAACCCCAGAGGTAGTGAAAAGACATGTAGATGTGGCACTTAGGTTTAGTGGCAAACTTGGCACTGCTGGGTTAATGGTTGGACTCCATAATCTTAAAGGTCTTTTGCAACCTTAATAATTCTACAGTAAAAGTACTGGGTAATTTGTAGTGGAAAAGGAGACCTTTAACCTTCTAATACACTGCATGCTCAGGAATGTAAAACTAGATAGCTCAGCTGGCTGATTGAAATATGGCTATCACACTGCTAATTTAAGCATCTGATTCTGCTGCTTTTAGGCACCAAATTCTACTCTGCCTGCAATAAACAGAAGTGCAATAAAGTGTGAATAAAATCTTGAAAAAAAAGAAAAATGTAGGAAAAAAGCCCCACAATTAACAGTGACAAGTCAAAGGTTTCTTTTATGGCTGAAAAGGCAGAACAAAGAGGACAATTCAGAGCAGAAATATGTACCTTCACTGTTGACAATTATTGAAGCAGTTCCAGTAGCAGCATCTGTAGTTTGACCTACAAATGCTAAGAAAGGGAAAAGTTAGAGCATGCACTAGTTCAATACATTACTTTCAACCAATAGCATGTGATGCAGTTTAATTGAATTAAATCTAAAATGAACCCATAACCTCCAGCAATTTAAAAATGCTAATTACTCTTTCATGTGCAACAATGCCAGAGAAGCTAACAACAACAAAAAGTGTTAATTTACACCCACAAAATGAAATACGAGTCCAACATTCTTTAATTTGGCTACATCTCTGCATTAGAGAAAGCATGTTATTTATACAGCCTTCTCAAGCACTCTACTCCTACTTGGAAATATTTCTTTTATCCAATGAAACAATAGAGTCAAGGCTAAAGAAAAACAAAAATACTAAAACAACCCAGCATCTCATTTTGTGTAGATTTGCATTTCAGCAGCAATATTAACTAATGCTATAAAGGCAGTGGTGGGGTTACATGTATCCTCTTTGGATTATTATTCAGAGAAATTAATATCATGCTAGCAGCAATGTCAGTTAGAAAGATTGTTCCATGTTTCCTACTATAAGAACCTGTTTTCAGCTGACAGCAAATTTGTCAAATACCAACCAATGATAGGAAATTGGTAGTAGAAACCAGTAGAACTGTAGCAGAAAACTGACGAAAAGTTGAGGGTTTCTTTTTTCTTCTTCAAAAACTGTATTTGAGAAAAATCTACTATTCCATTTGAGACAAATTCTGGGGACCTTTTGTTTAAGGAGCTCTGGTGTTCCAACATTGTAGAATATGGATTAATGCTAGGCAAAAGTGTGCTTCTTTCTCAAGATGTGCCTTTGTGGCCAGTTTAACAATCTGCTGCAATTTGAAGAAGGCAGAAAAAACACCTTACATCATGCTCATCTGGTTTTGCTGAAGTCTTGCGGGTACTTGCCCTGGAGGTACCCTTGTCTAGCTCAGTTACCAGGGTCAGAGCAGGACTTCCCTTGCAATTACAGCTTCTTTTCACCATGAATTCTGTCTCTGCACACTGGAGCTGAAAGCAGAGAATGTGTGTCTTCTGTGCTCTCAATGCTCTTGCAGCATGAGCAGCAATTTGCCCAGTTCAAATGTGGGAAAAGGAACAACAAAGATCAATAAAGATCTAAATGGTCTGAGCAGCACTGGCAGCTGGTTTGTTGTGGAAGACAAGAACACAGGGAAAGAGGAAATTACAAAACAGATTGGAATTGGAAAGAAAAGGGGTGTGCTGATATGCTAGGAAACAGAAGAGCAACATGAAGACATACAACAAGGACCCAAGTTATGAGAGCTGGCAGAACTGGCATTACCCCAAGGATTTTTATCCAGTACCCAGTATCCTTATGTACAACAACACGGATATGCTAGAAAATGATTAAACCAGGACAAAAAGCCCATGATAAAATAAGACCATCTTGAGAAAAAACCTCTGAGCACACTGAATCACCCTTGCCTCCAGGTCTTGGAATACAAGTTAGGATCCTGGATCAACCTCACCAGCAGTATATCTTATTTTTCTCCAGGGCTGATCAATGGAGGAGGTGACAATCAAACACAATTCTGAGATATTTTCAACTCAATGAGCAGAAATTGGGACCTTGGACCTAAACATTCCAGCCCTTCAACTGATCTACGTAGGTATCAATGAACTGCAATATGATGGAATTTCTGAATACTTTCCCTACATTTTTCATTTGTTGCAATAAAGACTATTTAAAAATTTATGTTATGATTGCAAGATCAATAATTTAAATCAGAAAACATTAAGGTTCTTTGTGGCATATGCATTTTCATTAAGTGCTATGCATTATAATTGCTTCATTTACACCATCAAAGACACAAGGTAGACATGCTTTGGGGAAATTCAGAACTGTACAATAACAGACACTGTTTTCATGGTATCTTTGCTTGGTTTCTTGCCTAATTTGAAAGACACACAATGAATAAACTTATATATACATTTGTGAAATATTTAGATGCTACACTGATAAGCATATTAAAAAAGCCCACAAAATACTGATAGTTTTGTCTTTAAGGCAGGACTTGAATAATGCAATAGATTAAGCTTGTGGCTGCACATTAAACAGAAGAGATAAACAGAATATTGAATTGCCACTTAGTGATTACATCTGTCTATCCTTGTCCACCCCAAAGGAGACAAGGGTGGTGTAGACAAAAAAGTGATCATATAGTTAAGCAGAGCACAGTAGAGAGGGAATTGGTTTTACAAAGGTAAAAGATAATAGAATATTGTGGATGCCTCATTTTCCATTTTTCTGAAAACCTTTTAACATTGATTTTTGTGTGTATGTGTGCTAACATCAGCTGCAGTCTCTCAAATGACTGCATGGGTCGGTTCACAAAGCAAAGGTGAAATGTACTGCATTTACCATTGAATTTCCACTCCATCCATCCTCTGACAATGTGAAGTTGAGAATGAGTAATCAGAATGAGTTTTTAAATTTCTCACTAGGTGTTATTATAATTAATGCCAGACTAAACAGTTGCATAACAGCAAGCTACCTTCAGGTGACTTGCAATGATGCAATCATCTGAGATTTAGCAATAACACTACATTTTATTTTTAGTGGTACAGCTGATTTCAGGAGTCCCCATATTCTCTTTCATATTCATTCATTCTTGCCAGCTGCATCAAAACAGTTATTCATAGTTCTGAATGGTAAAACATATCTAATAAGGTAAAACAATAATAAATCCTTCACCACCAGTTTTTGACATTCAAAAATAATACAAAATAAAGTAAAATTTTACCTGTAGAAATACCATTCTTCTTCAAATTAGCAACATAATCATTGCCAAAGGAATCACTCCCAACCTGTACAAAAGATAAAATAATGGGTTTTCTTTACAGAAAGGTGAGAGGATAAATAGACTATCTTTAGACAACCAAATGCTCTACTGTAATTTAAATACAACACTTTTATTCTTGAGAAGCCCTTTGCATTATTAATCAACAAAAAATAAATAAGAAATAATGGTAAAAATATATTAATAGTATTAGCAAACAATAAGAATAGTGTTCTGCATTTTCTCCTTCTCTATTACAAATATCCATGTTGCAATATTCAAGTTTCATCCTTGTACAAACTCTGTGCTTCTCTGACACTGAAACTTCTGGGGATTTTAAAATCTGGACATGTACTGAATTTTTCAGCTTTGAATTGAAAGCATTGACATTAATTCTGGTGTCCTTCTGAATTGCAGTTTGCATTTTGAATTCTTTACATCAAGTTTCCTTGGTGGAAAAATATCAAACTGTGTCTATGGGAGAGAAAGCGATGATAAATGCAGCATTACTAATTTCTGCAGTTCTCAATACTAAGTGTACTGTTTAGAAATTCAACATTTTTGTTTGCATTATCCAGCAACAGCAGATCAAGTTGAGTTAAGGAGTCAAGCTATGGTCTATTGTTTTTTTAATAGCAACTTAAAAAGCTTGTAATTTCAGTTCCATTAATCTTTTTAGCTGAAAACAATTCTGCTTGCTGTTTATTCAAAGTAATATAAATTCCTTTTTGTTACATTACACAAGCTGAACAAAGGAGATGAGGTACACAGAGAGAAAAAAATACTTTAATTTGCTTAATACCATGCAAGCATTTAAAATATATTTATAAAGCCAACAAAGCTTTTGAGTCACCACTCAGCCTGTCTTCAGCATGCATAGCATGTGTTCCCAATTCCAAGAGTGAGTTGTGTATCTGAGCAGTGTCAAAGACTAACCAATGCTACAGAAAGTATTTTTGCAAGAGATAAAAAGAAGTAGAAGCCAAATCAAGATCCTGGTTGTGGGTCTAGAGGAGTCCTAACCAATTATCCATCTTCTCATAAAACAGCACTTCGTAGCTACTGGTGTACTTCAGTTACTACCAGCACAAAGCAGCTGCCTCGGCTGGCTGTTGTTAAAAATTTGTCTATTTATGAGTTCAGTCCTTCAAAAAGCTGAGAAGGCCTGAGTACCAGCTAGTGATCACAAGAATCTAACCCTTTGATTCAGAATTCTGGAATTTAAAGTGTTACAGATGGATGATCCTTCCCCTCACGTATTTGATTGCATAACCATGATTTGAAATGTCCATTTCCTACAACATCTATAAGGGTTTTTTCTAAAGCATTATTAAGGATAGTCCCAGTCTTGCAGCAAAGGAGGACAGTAATTAAGGTAAGAATAGTTTAACCAGATGGAACATTGGTCTAGTACATGGAAAAAACCCCAAACAACCCAACATTTTCTTGGGTCACTGTGTTAGTCATTGTTTTCATATTAGAGTATATTTGTACTTCTGGCTACTCCCAGTTTGCCAGACAGGGCGGGTTGTCAGAAGCTGCCTCTTCTGACTGCTTTACGCTGGATGACTGCAGCCATCTGCAATTTAAACCTGAGCTGTGCTCACCTCTGCACCCTAACAACTGCGCTCTGATGGTATCATCTTCTCCCTCCCTTGCTACTATGATTCTTCTACAACAAATCTCACAATCTGCTTAGTCAATTCAGCAACAAAATATTTCATAACCTCCTTCCAGAAGCTCAACTGAAACTTCCTTCCCTCAGCTCTGGATCCTGCATGACTGACAGACAGACATCCCTTACTGTTCAACTGTCAAAGCAGCTGAGATCAGCCAGGGTACTTTTGCTCACAGAAAGACATCTCAGTGCTGGAGGGAAGCCCTCCAAGGGGTGTCCATGGAGGTCACTTTCCTCTGGAGACTTTTTTCCATGTTAGTTCATCAGTATCCAACCCAGTTAATCCTAGTGCATTTGAAGGACTTTATTTTTCCATTCAGGCTTTACCCCCAAGGAAGAAAAGAGTATTGGGCATTAGACTCAGTTTAGATTAAAGGCATATTTACTGACCATGTCAAATTATATAACATTGTTTTAAATAATTTCTGCTTTTGCACAGACTCTCCTCGATGGAGTACTGGATAAACAGAAAAATAGATGTCTCAGTCTGCAGACCCCAGAACACTGTTAAGAGCTGAAATAGCATTTCTTCTTTCTTGAATTCTTAACAACAAAAGCCATTTGTACAAGCATTATTCTCACACAGTTTACATATCAGAATAAGTGGAATTACATCAGTATTTTTCAGTTTGGGTTTTCCCTGCTTATGATCATGTTTTCCACATGAAGCTAGGGAGCTAGCTGGCCTCATAGCAACTAGAATTCTAGCAGCTTAAGAAACAAACTCATCTGTACCTGAAAATTGCTTTCAACAAAATGCATGTACCTCTTGATAATTTTTATTTATTTTATATGTTGTTTTTTTATTTCAAGTGTTTACTATTTTTTGTCATTAGGGAATTAAGCAGGTACTAAAGACAAGCATAAGACAGTAATACAAAAGGAAAAAAACAATTGAAGATACCCATCATACTCTGCCCTGCATCTGAGATACAGCTATATTCATACAATGAAGTGAGAATTTAGCCTATAGCGCTTTAACTTAAAACTTGGCTTATGGATCATTTAAAAGACTACTCAACATGGTAATACAACACTTTCTGTTTCTAGATAGGAAACAAATGCAGCCATGGCTTAAGCAGAGTTTAGTATATCCAATATCAGCAATGTCCAGTGAAGATCATTCCAAATTGTTTGTCAGAAGTAAAGCAGGACATTTTTCAGCACATACAATGTCTTTCAGACCAATGTCCCTTCACCATCTTATGCCAGGATGCCAAACAGATTTTTTTTGGGAACAGTCACGACATAAAGAAAGAAAATAGGGGAGTTTGAAAACTCTCTAGAACACTGTTATTTTTTCAGTACTGCAACAGTGTTCTTGTATGAACCTGAGCAATTAATGTATTTGCTTAGATCATTTAGTACCCTGAAAGGAATGCTTTACATTTCTCTGTAACTATTCCAACAGTACACTGTTTTACAGGACAGAGCAAATTGACTGCTACTGTGACACACATTGGTAACTCAGAGTAACATTGGCCACTTGCAGAGACATCCTGCAGGAAACAGAACACTGTTTCCATTTCCAGTACTGAAACCCAATTTTTTAACATTTTTTACGATTTTTACATTACATTCCACAGCACTCTGTGGCATCTCTAGTCATAACAGCAAGTCATTATAATTTTCTTTCTCTCAAACCCTCACAAAACACTGACTCTTGTGTTTTAAAGCTCTGAGGTATGAAGAATTCCTTGTCACTTGATCTGAGACCTCTATCTCCAGTCTTGTTGAGGACATCCTCTAAATTACACTGCTGCTAAGAGGATGCCACACGCCAACGGAATGTCCCTTTAGTATTAATACTGATTCCATTTTCTTAACTTCCGATTGTAGAAATAATTTTTGCATCCACACTAGATAAAAAATATTGGGAAATATGACCAAAACAGAAGCATTTAACTGAGCACAGAGTATGTGTGTGAGGGGCAATCCAGCTTAAAGAACCACTGAATACTTCTGATTACTTGTTGCAGTAAAAATAATTTAATTGTAGAAGCTCATTATTGCCAGATTCTTCTTAGTTTATTAAGCAACAAATTTTATATCTCATTAACCTATGCAGATATAAGACTGTATAAGAGACTTCTACGAGATGAGATGAGACGAGACAGTATTTTGTCAGGCTATAAAGTGCAATTTTTAAAAATTAAATAACTTTCAAAATTAAAAAAATAGAAATTTTTTTTTTCTCTAACATTTTCTCCAACAAATACATAACAGAAAGTAAGAGAAAACAAGAGAAAGAGACAGACAGAAAGATGGAAAGACAGAAAGACAGAAGGAAGAATGGGTTTTACTGAAATAACAGAAGTATGTTTTTGAAAAGTACTTAGAAAATATAGTAGCTACTAAATTTTATTATGAATGTGTATGTTTCCATTGCACTGAGCAAAGGGCTAGATCATTTTAAAAAAATAAAGCAAAATTCACACTTGCAATGGAAAAAAACCTTTTAACATTTAGCAGGAAATGTTAGAAGGGAATTCACTGCCAGTTCATCTTGTACTTGAATCTGATCGTTCTTGAATGCAATGATGATCAAATATACACAATATGACAGAAGTGCAAACATTGCCAAAAAAAGCCGACCCCTTTAGACTGTAGAACAACTAGTGATAATAACTCACAGAAATGCTTTCAGGTGTAATTTAAATTTATAGCCAACATTGTTTCGTCTAAACGTTGAATTGAAAGAACAGTGAGGAAGGCTTCCTTGAGATGTTTGCAGTACTTCTCAAAAAATCCTTGACAGACAATGATCCAATAAATTTAGCATCCTCCCCAGCTATGGCAAAAAACAAAGTATGTCCAGTCAATTTGAAGTTTCATCTACAGTTAGCACAGGATAGACAATAAAGACTACAGAGAGAAAAAATTTGATCTTAACCGTAGTAATGATCACTCAAAACTTATAATGTTTAATGACAAAAATCAAAGAAAAGCATTGTAAGAATATAGCATCTGCCAAGTTGAATCAGCCCAATGGTCTGTGAGCAAGTCTTTAGAGCTGCAGTACATCAGATGTTTCAGAAAAGTAGGCAAAAATATCCCATAGCACACAAAAGTGCTAGAATTTGGATACTATCACCTTATCTTAACCTCAAGTAATGAGATAATGATTCAACCCTCAAAGCACTTCTACATTCCTTCTCAAATTTGTCACTGGTTTGTGAGTGTCTGATTTTTAATCATCTACAAAGTAAATTTCAGAGCGACCATAGCTTCTAGCAGCTGAATGCCATCAATGAAGTGCTGAGAGCTGTAACAGTGGGGAACATAAAGAGGAAGGCCTAATCAAGATTTCTTGAATTTTAAACATGTCTAACTCTTCCCAATTCTCTTTTCCATGGCATATCAACCTAAGTTTTGCAATACTTCTCTACATGCAATTTCTGTCAGGTCTGTAGCCAACTAGTCTTTGGTTCTGGCAATGTTCTTAAAAAGCCTCCTCCATGCTTAAATTTATAGCTGAAATAAGAAAAAGAAAAGAGAATTAGAGAGAGATTTTTAAAAGCTAAAAACATACCAAAAGTTTTTTGGTAAGAGAGCAAAAGGTTTACTGGAATTTGCATGAACATTCAGTTCAGCTGTAATTGAAGAACAAGTCAGTACTTACCTTGCAGATCAGCGAGGTCTTGGCCCCAAGTCGAGCAGACTGGACACACTGGTTGGCTCCTTTCCCACCAAAACCAACAAAAAACTTCTGTCCAAGGATAGTTTCTCCAGCTTTTGGCAATCGCGTAGTAAGGCTATTCCAATTTAAAGCAATATTTACATACATTAGTGGCTGAAGATAACAAGCATCCTCAATATAAGAGTTACATTGTTATAATCCTAAATGGCTCAACAGTCAGCCAATAAGACTGAAAAATACTCAAAAGACCTTTTAGGGTTCTACTCCACATCCCACTAGCTTAAGTTTATTCCTTATGTGCCACACAGTCAAGTTTCTTGTCCCCTCAAGAGAGAGACTGCATTTCTTTTGTTCATGTTTCATGTTTCTACAGAAGTTGTACCTTATTCCCAACTGGGACTCTCCACTGCTAACTTAATACAGATAAACCATAAATCTATAGGTATCACTGTTAATTAGTTTTTTTTACTGTAACATTAGGCTCAAGTTTACATATAGTTCATTTAGTTCCATTACATGTAATTATACCTTCTTAAACTATCCTTAAGTAATTTTTCACTCTGTTGGTGTTCACACCCCTAAGAATTGTAATCATTACCAAAACCTGCTGTCATGCAGGCATAGTGTACATATTTAACATTTTTCTTTTTTAAGTTTTTCTCTTTACAACTTCTCAGCATTTTGTTTTTTCCTTGAATGCAGTCTAATCACATTTACAACCTTCTGCAGATGGGTGCCCAGAACCAGATGCACTAATACAAGCCGAAAGCCATCAGGAGTGTATTCTGGTTTCATTTCCATTTTGGAAAAAAACAAAACAAAACTGCAGTTCTGTTAACCCTACCAGATGCTTTGCTATCTCAAACAAAAGTTGAAAAGAGTAAAAGATGCCACTGAGACTGTGGGGTAGAATTTCTCAGAATGCAAAGACTACCTGACTTCTGTAATTTTTATTAAAATACGTAACCCAAAGATGCTCTTTCAACACTCAGACAACCAAAATTTCTGCCTTCTCAAGGCATGCATTCCAGATACCAGGCCTAAAAATGTAATTTTAAAATTTCTTATGCTACAAACAACTTCACAACATGTGGAAAGGGAAGGCATTCTATGGTGTACCAAGAACCTACTCAGTCAAGAACAGTTACCTCAGACAGTTTCCAAAGTCTGCAGGATAGAAAGGAAGCATGGGGAATGGGAGTCTAAAAGAATTCCGAAGAATCCACCCTAATGATGAAGAGATTAAATTCAGCTCTGTTTGTCAATTTATAACATCATTTTACCAATAAATCTCACAGCAGCTTCAAAATTCAAAAACTGAATTCTGGGCTCCTCAGGACTACAGGGACATGGAGTCCCTGGAGCAGGTCCAGCCAAGGGTAACAGAGATGATCAAGAGACTGGAGCACCTCACATATGAGGAAAGGCTGAGGGAGCTGGGCCTGGTCAGCTGTGAGAAGAGATGCCAGAGAGGGAACCTCATCAAAGTCTGTCAGTATCTGAAGGGAGGGTGCCAGGAGGATGGAGCCAGGCTCTGCTCAGTGCTGCTGAGCAATAGGACAGGAGGTGATGGGCAGAAACCGATGCCCAGAAAGTTCCCACCTGAACATGAGGAAGAACTTCTTTACTGCATGGGTGACTGAGCCCAGAAAGTCTCCCTCACTGGGGATATTCAAGAACTGCTTGGATGCAATGTGCCACGCGCTCTAGGATGACTCTGCCTGACCAGGGAGCTTAGAACAGATGTGGATCACTGTAGTCCCTTCTAACTTCAACTATTCTGTGACTCTTTGAAAATTGCCAGCCTTCCAATTCAGAATAAAAGGTTAGATATTACAAGAAATTATTCACTGTGGGGGTGGTGAGACACTGGAACAAGTTGTCCAGGGAGATTGTGGATGCCTCACCCCTGGCAGTGTTCAAGGCCAGGTTGGATAAGGCCCAGGTCTAATGGGAAGTGCGCCTGCTTATGGCAGAAGAGGTTGTGACTGGATGATCTTTAAAGTTCCTTTCAGCCCTGTATGTTCTATGATTCTGTGCTTCTGCATATGGCAATCACTACAGATTGTTTTTTGAAAGGATATGAAGAATGTATATATTACTTTTTGAGCTTATGCTGCACCTTCTGGGGCATATGGGTGTTTGCAGAATCTTACAGAACTAATGACAGAGCACAGTCTAATTTACTGAAAATTCTCGGGAAAAAGCAAACATTTTTTTTCTCCCTCTAATTTTCAATTTCTTCAGTCCAAAGGTTTAGGATCAGTAGAAAGTCAAGAAAACCTAAAATGAAACCAGCAGAGTCAAACAAGTCCCAAACTCCCAGAAATTAAGATTTTGGCTTTGAAGGAGTTGTTACAGGTATCAGTAGTTATAGTTTCCAGAGAGATGCAGGTAGGAATGCAGCCACACTAACAGAGACACTCACTAACACAGCATGCCAGATTTTAGGATAGCATACGCAGTCACCAGGTTTCTTTTGTGTGGGTGGCCACAGATAAACCCCCGAAGAGTCACACATACAGCTCACAGCACTCATTTCCAGAGATTCAGAGCCAGGAACATTTTGTTGCAAAATGTTTAAACCATTTCCAATAAAAACACAAAAGCTTTTTAAAAATACACTTATTACCTTGTGTGTGTGTATATATATATATATATATATATATATATATATCTGGAAATGATTGCTAAGCTCCTAATACAGTCCTAATACAGTGAAGTTAAAACTGCCCACAGCAGCATCCAGGAAATTGTTTCCATCAATGAGTGACTCTACATTCTCAGGGACAAAGTTGCAACAATAAAGAGTATCGATAAATAGTAATAAATAAACAATATTCCTTAATGGTAACATCTGTAATTTATCAACATTTTCACCACTGGAAGCCAAAGTAGAGACAGTTGTGGACAACAGCATGAAGGCCACAAGACTCAGCTGAGGAAGCTCCTCTTCAGTTAGTGCCAGGGTACAGCACATACACCTCTAAAATTAGGCACCATTCAGTAAGGAAGGATTTTCACCCAGCCTTGGTAATAAGAACAAATAGAAGCTCTTGTACAGTTCCTTTCATCCACACATCTCACTACACCTTAAAAAGCAGAACAACATAATTATTCCTGTTTTGCAGGTACGGGACTTAGTCAATGCATTTTGCATTTTCATGCCTTGGGTCAGTCAAGAAGCCAGGGGCAAAACCAAAAAGAGAGATCAGCTTAATCCACCAGCTCACACTGTCTTCTCATTTAAATTCTGCAGTATGAAAATGGCATCAATTCTCAATTAATTTTTCTTCCTTGGGCTGTTTGTTTTTAAGAGATTATAGCTTATTCTAAATAGAATTTGCTTCCATAAACAGTCAATATCTTTTAAAGCAAAGATTATAAATTTTCATTTCTGCACACATCTCCTAATAGCACTACTCAGAGCTCATATTCAAGTATGTTCAACCATAAATATTGCTGTTCTAACAGTGGCCACACTATGACTTGATTCTTCTTTCTTTTATGTTAGCATCAACATGCAAGTCCAGTGGAAGCATCATAATTTCACTGGTGAAAAACAGGCTTGGTGAGATGAGAATTTTGGTCTCAGTGTTTCAAGTAGCATGGCATAACAACTGCCTGTGGGGTTCAAACAGCTTGTGGAAGACAGGGAAATGACCTTTTTTATTGCTTTGATGGAAAGGTACAAGGCAAAGGGCAAAGGATCAAGTGCAAGTGTGATTTATAACAGTTCAATTTTTAAAATAAGCTAAAACAGGCCAAGAAAGAACATGTAGCAACTTCCTGTAGATCTCTACAAACAAACCTTCACCATATTTCATTTTAGGTATGATTGCCAATCATTCCAGACCAATTCTCCATTCCAGAAGCTCATTCTTATTTTCCATATAAAACAAATTTGGATATATACTAATCTATATACCTGATCTGATATCTATACTGATCTATATAGGCAGTTTTAACTTTCACTAAAACCAGTACACCTGAAACAGGTTTCTCTGCTAATAGAATGATATTCTCTCATCATTTAATTCTGCAACTATTCTAACTTTTGATTCACATCAGACAATTTTAATAAGCATTTCAGGCTTCTTTTATGAGCAGGCAGTGATGACTAATCTGTATGATTAAGAAACCCTATAAATTCTTGGCTTATTCATGGTGTCACAAAGAATACCCAAAATAGACTAAAAGTGATAAAACAGCTAATGTTACTCCAAAACTAGGCTAAATAAGTTAATTAGAAAAAATGTCACATGAGCATTCAGAATTGTTACATAAAATGTTTTGCAAAGCCATTTACAACTTCTGACGTAATTTGAAAACACTGGCCTCAAAAACCCAATATAAGTTACTATTCAACAGACTCCTCCTTGCTTACATGACAAATTCTGCTTACCTTTGAGAGCCTAAATGGTGCAAAGGATACTGAGCTCTTATGTCTTATGAACAATCAGAAACTGAACTTGAAAACTCATAATACATTCTAAGGGAAATAAAATCACTGCATATTTTGCAAATTGTGCACGGTACAACTGAATCATATATATAGAGGAAAGTTCAGACTGAAACCTCTTGAATTACTTTGGACATTACAAGCAATGAATATTCTCACTCATAATTTCAACCGAGTTTTTACAAAACAATATTTAAATGTAAAGCACACAGGAATACTGCCCACATTTGTTTGAGACAAATGAAGAATATTACATACACTTATGTTTCAGAGGTTTGGGATGAATAAAGGCACAGACATGAGTATTCTACCATTGCACTAACTTCAACCCTCTTCCAGCATGTGCCACAAGTTCCCATAGAGGCTAGAGCTGATTAGCATTTGTTTTTAAGGACAGACATGCCTTTGGAGGGATGGCATTAAAACCAGAAGAGAACCTTATACTACAGTGTTGAAGCACTGAATCAGAGGTGAAAGCACAATGTACTGAGTCATTAGTGCACCTTTCCCGATATTCTGGGTTTTCTCAAAAAGTTCCCCTCTAAGCATATGACTAAATCACATACAGAGATAGAAAGTATGAAAAAGGGGAAAGGGAGAGATACATATTATGCAGAATTTGCATAAATTAATCCTGAAATGAATCATAGTTTGCTTCTGATTTTTTACACCTAACCACTGTTTGTTCATTGTTTTCAACACATTAAAACTAAAAAGATTTATTATTATTGTCAGCTTAAACTGATGTGAAGCCATGTCGTCTTCTCACAGCATTTCCCCACTATTTCTCTAGCACTGCTTTTATTGCTTTTATTTACAGAGCTTCCTAATTCAAAACATTTTTGTTCAAAGGGTCATTTTCATTTGGACCAGAGCATTCATCCAACTTATTATCCAGCAGCCAAGGTGGGTCAGTGAAGGGAGGAGCAGGAGATTTTCTGCTGGCAGCAGTACAGCCAGACTGCCCTGAGCCAAAGCTGGGACTTGCACTTGATACTACTTTGTGTGGAAAACACTTAATGCTCTGTTGCTAAGGTTTGCCTAAGTAGCACTGTATACTTAGCTCATTAGATATATGGAAAAGCAGAGAGTATCAGTACATTGCAGAGAATGGCATGCATGAGAAAGGAAAATAGCAAAGCACGTGAATATTTTTCTCTAAAAAAGTCCCAAAAATATTCTCATCAGGCAACTCAGAGGGGAAGAGAATTTCTACATTAGATTAAATATCACCAAAAATGCTTAAAATTACTGTTATTTAAATAGTATCAAAAGAAACATTCAGATTTCTTAAATTCCTGAAGAGAGGTGAAGATGATCAGGGGTAGGAAAATAGCAGCAGAAATACTGAATTTAAAACTGACTTGATGAAAAGCAATATAATGTAAGGCTCTAGAATTTAGCTTTGATTCTGTTCTCTTTGAATCACTGAACAAAACTTGCTTTCTCCACTCCTGGGAATTCCCTAGAATGGGGAAAATCCCAATGAGATTAGAGTAGGTGTAACTAGCCACTGTCTAGTACATACAATTTACTGGCCTTTCATGATTCTCACAACTGAACAAATACAAAGGAGAGAACAGTTCTTGCCTCTAATATAATACAACATTGTGGTGAAAAAGTCTCAGATCTCTTTTGGATCTGGCTTAACATTTTGGTTTAGCCTTGATCTGTTTTGTCTAGCTTCATTTTGAAGATTTGAACATGTGCTGTGGGAAAGTATCCATAACATGGAGACAAAAAGACCACACTCTTTTCAAAATCTGATATTCTTGACTCATTTATGTTTTCACCCCTTTTAATAATCCATAAAATATTTTACTGGGAGGTAGAAAACTTCCAAGATTTCTAAAGAGATTACCTCAGGAATTTAGTTAACTAGACCTTGGTTTAAGCATGGGGCAATCTGGTTCTAGGTTTGTAGACATCCTTCAGACCTTCAATGACTGACAAAACCCTAAAAATCATAGCAAATCTCTATTTTTTTCCTTTTATGTTCCTGAACACGAAGAGATTTTCTTTAAAAAAAACCTCAAAACTTTTCAGACAATTCAAACACTTGCCTATTGCTTGGACATTTGATGGTCTGAGTTCTCTCTGCAGCCCACAGTGCTGAACACTATGGAAGCACAACCCAAGCTGGTCTCAGGCACAATAATTGACACTTACAGAGGAGTCCCTCTGCAGCACAGTGAGATGTAAAAGTTTTGCACCATCATCCATTCAGAGGGATTTTTTTAAAATCAGTTTGATTTTACATCAAAGAACATTTATCATCACAACACAAACAAGTGAATGATAAACTGGTGCAAAGCCGCAGGAATCTTTTCAATGAGTTTTGCCATCAGGGAAAACATGTATTTTATGAAACAGAAATATATATAAACAACAGATAAATATACAAACTGTTTATATAAGCACATTAATAGATATATAGATATATATAAATAGACAAACTGGTTTGTAGATCTCACTACTGAGTGGGTAAACAGCTGAAGTGGCATAACTGTAGAAAATCTCTAGCAAGGGAGAAAATGAAATGAATGGCTGTGACTACACGTAGGAGGGCCACAAGAGTGATATCTTCTTATATGTACAATCACAGCTTCAATTGAAAAGGAACAAAACTTGTAATACATAGAATGAGAACAGCTGTCCACAGTTCTTCAAGAGCTTCAATGAATAATTTTGTTGACCCTTTGTGCAGAATCAGATTTTACCCTCCTAGATATTAAAAGCTGAAGCAAATAGAAAGGCATTCAGATGAACGCCCTGAAGCATTTATGGTAGTACACTGTACTGCATTTCAGTGAAATGATGGTATTACTAATACATCAATTTCCTAAATTATGTTATGAATATAAAAACTTCAATACAAAGAAATTATTTTTTTGACTAATTACCAGAAAGCTTTCTCATGGAACAACAAACCTGTAACATTTCCTCACATCACTAGCATTTAAATCTGGGGAAAAGGTGGAACAACATTGATGAGTTCATAATGTGTGGAATGTTTAATTCTGAATCTGAAGCTCTAAAGAGACATAAAAACTCAAATAAATCTATCTTCAGATATTTAAGTCTCAGCAAACATTCCATCATTCTTACCAAACATCTGTTTTGTATTTAAAAAAGATTGTGGAAATTTTCAGAATTGCTACTCTCTAGCTTTATTTGCCTCCCACGTTGTTCTTCATTGATGTCTCTCGATTACATTATTTTTGGAATGGCAGTTACATAATTATTTTCAATGCAATCTGACAGTAATGTTAGAATAGACTGTCTCTGAAACAGGCTGTGCTCACCCAGAACTGAAGCAGGCTGCCTACAGTTCCTGTGCTGAACAGAACATTGTATCATGATGAAATACCAGTGCTGAAGCAGAAAAAAGCAATACAAAACAAAACAACCTTTGCAACCCAAGCAAACAGTGATCTTTACCTGCCCAAGGACAGATTAAGATAAACAAGACATGCAAACATCAATTTTTTTTTCTATACCTCTTAAAAAAAGAATTTATCAGACAGCAGTGAACAAAGTAGAAATAATATGGTTGGTTGGACAGGCCACATGGTCCTTGTTCTTGTCATCATGATTTTCTATATACTGGTAAATCAACAAAGTAATCTGTACTAATTTTTTTATTCTGATACTTTACTGATATCTGATACTGATAAAGTATGATACACTTTACTATCATGCAGAAAACAGGGCACCTACCATACAAAATCTTGCTGTCAGTCTTTTTCAGGTAAAAAATAAGAAGAAGTCCCCCATACCATTAAGCATCAGCATTTTGCACACAAGCATACTGTGTTTTATAAACTATAATATCACAAGCAACACCACAGATGTGTTATCAGAATCATCAAGACAAAGTACAGTGTGGTCCAAGTAGTTATAACTTTCTTCAATAAGATGTTCTAAAAACTTATAGCCAGGACAGTAATTTTGAGAAATATGATATTTTTTATCAAGTTTGTATGTGCAGTGCTTCCTGCTGAATTCATATGGGTCATGAATGAAAAGTATAACCAAAATGAGACATTGTTTACATACATTTATTCAATGTATCATAAATAATGAAAGCAATAAATATATTTACATAGATTTATATTTATTATATGGGAATAGAATAGAACAGAACAGAACAGAATAGAATAGAATAGAATAGAATAGAATAGAATCGAATAGAATAGAATAGTTCAGTTGGAAGGGACCTACAACCATCATCAAGTTTTACTCCTCAGCCACTTCAGGATAAATTTTTAGTCAAGTTTTTCTTTGAAACTATCTTACTGTTGATTCACTGATAAAAGAAAGTGAGAAAGTGTTCTCTGAAGTTCCATCTAATTGTAAAGGCACCAACTAAAATCTGGGATCACAGTAAAATTAAGGCTTGCAGGGCAAAGATGAGAATGTGAAGGGTGTGTGGGGAGTGTGGTTTCACTGGCCAAGTTAACTCTGCTGTGGCAGGTAGGAATCCCACCTAGCTAACTCCCTTTATCTTTTTCACAATTTAAGCTCTTTTGGGAGAGGTAGATCCCTAAATATCAGAAGGAAAAGTGTAATTCTGTATAACCCTAGCTTCTAATGCCTACCAATAGACAACTCCTGTGTCTCCATTTAAGCACAGAATTTAATGAGCAACACAGAATAAAAACTGAAGAAAAATTTTGCACATTTTTGCTGTTTCTATATGGAGTAGTATGAATTCCAGCAAAATCACCAGTTACTTTTTTTTCCAAATGGGCATTTTTCACTTGGTCCTTTCTGGGAAAATGAAAATTAAAATGAATTTTTAAAATTATTGAATAATACTAACAGGATCAGACAATTAGAAGAAGGAATGAATATTCAGTCTCATTGCTGCTGAGAACATAAAAAATGCCAGTTTTCCCATGAGTCTTGAACTTGATCTGCTTATCCTTTATTTTCAGCTCTGACCAATGCTTTTTCTTTCTGCTGTTTATACTATCAAGGTTTATACATTTTGTATAAACAGGGATCTGAAAGAACACAAGAAATATAGCAAGTGATGGATGAAATAAATTGACGAAAGAGAGTTATGATACTTTAGACGTAAAAGTTATTTTTGAAAGATGAGAGGGAAAGAGCAATACAGAAGAGAAGTGCACTGTAAGAACATGATGTACAAGGACACCAAGAAGAGGTGAAAACAAATTAGGGGAAATTTCATGGTTCAACAATGACATGCTATTGATGTCACACAGGAGAAAAAGCAGGAAAAATGGACTAAATTCAGAAATGGAAAGAAGAAAGAATAAAATACAGAAGAGAGCACATTGATATATTTGGGAACATTACCACCTTCTTATTTTATAATTAGTTGTCACAAAGATCAACGTGTTCTACAAAGCTGCACCCACTTCGGCAACATACTAGTGAAAAGTAATTTTGTATTTTCTTCTGGCTCGAAGTATATGATACAAGGATCCTCAAGGGAACCTGGATGTCAGCCTCAAATAACTTTCTGCAGCTTGATATAGGAGCTAACAACTGAAGCCATATAAAACAAGCAAACAAAACCTTACTGGTAAGTTCCTATGGAAAGAACAGCTCAGACAGCTCCTAGAGGCAACATAATATATATGCCTGCCCAGAGTGTTTTTACACAAATTTGTTACCATCGACTCTGTATGATTTTTATTGCAGGTTTTGATTTGTGCCAGCAGCTCTTTACTGTCAGAAGTACTAAAATTCACCCAAAGATACTTAAGTCTAGAAATGCATCTAGGAAAATGGTTATTTCCTTTAACAGTACAGCCAGCAAGTAATTCATTAACAAGACAGAATAGAATATTAATCACACCATTCTGTGTCTCACAAAGGGGGAGAAAATATAATATTTGCCGTATGGGGTGTTAAAATCTAATGCCAAACACCTGGCCATTGTGACAAATATTTTCAAAGGAATTCCTTTAGACAACTTCCCATTTGACTTCCCATTGAGGTGTCCCCATGTCAGACACCTCCAGACTGAAAAGGCAAGAGACATTTTATTTTAAATAGTCAAGACCAGTTTTCAGTAATAGTAGGACAATAACCAAACCATTAAAAATTCTGTGGAAGTTACATGGAAAAAGTACTTATTGGGGCTAGAAAGTATAGATACTTTCATAACACGATGTAATATTCAATGTGTATCATGGGATATAGCAGAAGCCCAAGGAATACCCTGCAGTACTGACACTGCTATTGGTGCTTTGCATGCTATTTACTTGGAGCTGCTCAGCTGCTAACACCCTACAGAGAGCAAAGGCAATAGTTGAGCTCTCTCTAACATGGGATGTTACAATGTGAAGCAACAGCTGTATGTTACAGAGCACTACTGAGATAAAATGACATCTGTATGTAGCACAAATTAACAAAAACCCCTTCTTACTGTGATATTGGACAATTGGCAAATAAGCTTTCATCCCAACATTCTCTTCCCTGATCACAACCATTTTACTTCCTGACATTTCACTTTATTTCAACGGAGGTATCAACTCTGGGTTTTCCACAGACAGATGAAGCCTCAGAAGGAATGCAGAATGATGGGGAAGATGCATGGCCAGGAGGTTGCTGTAACATCACCTGACTGTATAGGCAGCAAATAAGGGCCAGGTCTGTTATGGCATTAGTAATTTTAGCCTCCAAAAAATACACAGAATAATTTTGTCTATCCTTTTATTCCAGCCTGGTTCCATTTCAGTAAACGACAATGGGACAAGGAATTTATTTCTGCTGTAGTCACTCATATGGTAACAATTTCAGGAAGAATCCTTTCACATCCTAGACCTTCTGTGTAACTGAACAAGTTTGTATATACTTAGGGTACACCATTTTGGCATTTTATTCCAAATGGTCATACCCAGATCATTGAAAGAGATATTTTAGGAGAGTTCACTTGTGTTAGGTGGGAAAATAGATAGGCTGAAATATGCAGAGAAGTAGTGTGTTTCTGAAATGGAACTACATCACCAAAAATTACTATTAATTTGTCTCATGTTGCAATACCCAGACTGATGATGTCCATTCTCTACAAACATTCATCTAATGTCTTTTCCCTTTCTTTTCACACTCATTTTCAGGAAAGTCTACTTCCTTGGCTTAAAAATTCTTAAGTATTTGAAGGGATGAAATATATAATATTTTGAGTCCACCACTCTCATCCTGAACTTCAGCAACTGTTCTAACACTGGACTCTGCATTTTAAATGGATGAATTTTCTTTTGTCATTATGGTGTTGAAACTGGCTTCTCCTGTCACCAGCCCAGGAGAAAGCATGTACACCCTCAGGAAGGTTCAACAAAGAGATTCAGCTACTGATAGCTGGCAAATAGGGCACCCACTAAAAAGATGAAAAGACTGATGATCACATTGTTTTACTTTTGTGGGTAGTGTCTAATAGCTTACTGACCTCCAAAGGTGAAAAATGACATTCTAATGAAAGCAGAAAATTGTAAATCTTTAAGTCACACAATTAAGTAGCTGTGAATAAAAAAACTGTAAGGAGTGTTACTGGGTTTCAGACAAGTGTTCTTGGCCAGGCGAGAGAACACAAGATGGAGTAGCTGATTTTCTTCTTTCATTAGGAAAATATACCCCAAAAATGTATCACCTGCTAGGATCAAAATGTTTCTAGATTCATTTACTCCATTACCCAAGTGAACTCTCTAGAGTATTAAGCAATAGTTTCCCAGTCTCATATGGACTAAAGCTGAAAGCTTCGTAAATACTAGTTTTATCTCACAAACCATAATTTTTAATTGCTAACACACATAGGAAAGGCATAATCCTCCACTGATGATATCATAGTCTACTGCCATGGAAATGACAGCAATATCATAAACATAGGTTTAAGATGACCTCACTTTCATTGGAAAGAGGGAAATTTCACTAGAATGTGAATGACATTGGGAATAAGCACACAGATACCATACAGTGAAAAACTCTCTTACTAGCCAGTTAAACTACAGAAGATGGAGACAACAACTACACTTGCAGCTGAATAGAAATAAGGTTCTCCTGGCCAAACACTGTGTTACTGCCTATGAACCTTTGAACAGAGAGCCCTCTGAACTCCTGTCAGGGTTCCCCTTTGTAAGTTCACCACACCGGAGTCAAATCCCTGCCCTGACAGGCATACAGTTTAACCACAAGAACATGAACAAAGTATGGCTATGAGAACCCACTGTAGGATCTCAGAGCAACGCTGTAGCTGGAATGCTTCCTAGAATGAGTAAGTACTTCAGAAGTGGGAGGAACAGAACTCCACAGTCTCTTGAAGCACACAAAATAACATGAAGTCAGACGCAAATGCAGAAGTACGATCTCAGTGTGGCAAGTGCTAAGCATCTTGGCATCAGGTCAGGAAAATACATATATTTAACCTTCAGCTCTGAAGTACTCTAAGAGGAGTCAAACAACTCAAGGATTGGAAGCTGAAATTTGTGTGTAAGCTTTGTTTTGCCACGAGTTAGGAACGTTGAGTACTGTGCCGGACCCCAAGTCGAGAAAAGAAGCTTGAACTGAGAAAAGGGAGTGGAGAAATGTACAAGGTGATAATGATCTCGCTTAAGAAGAACCTTTTATCTTGAAGGATCTCAAAGCAATTTACAAACTTAAGCAGACCAGACACTGCAGCTGGTAGGAAAAGAAGCAGACAGCTGGGAACTCATTCATGGGAAGGAGGAGGTAACAGAGGACCCTCTCGGTGCGGTATCTTCCAAAATACTGCTGCTGGGAGAAGACAGCAGGACTAGAACAGAGCTTTTCCTTGAATTTTGCCACGCAGCTGTGCGAGAAAATTGCAGAAAGCAAGCAAATAGGCAGAGCTGACAGAAAGAGATGCAGAAAAGCAAGGGGCCTTTGGACAACTGGGGACATGTCACTGTTAGGACTGTAGTTTCCCTGCTTTTTATCTCAATTTCAACTCTTTAGGTAGACTCTTCACACTTCCTGCAGTAAAAACTTTGGTCGTTCCTATACTTTTTGCCCCTTTTAATACTCTACTCCAATTCTCTTTACTTATTCCTATCTTTTTACAAAGCAAACTGCCCTTCTTTCTGTCCTCAAATTGCAAAATGTTTTCCCAATGCACAGTAGGGCAAATAGTGCTGTTCTTGGTGACTGGGATTCATGAAGTACAGGCTTGACTGTAGTACCACATGGGGCATTTTTTAGTTTAAAAGCGCTACTAAATACATACTATTAAAACTCAACAAGATAAACGAGTCTAAAAAACAAGAGGCATATTAGTTATTGCTGAAATGGAATGGCCTCTGGAAGTAAAACTAGTGCCTAATTACAGTACACCGTAGCATAGGACACAAAATGAAGATAACAAATGAAAGGACAGGGACTTTTCAATTAAATAGAATCCAGAAAGCAACACCTTTGTTGTGCGAAACTTAAAAGACATTGTTTGACCACTTTCACATTCATATTTCCCAAGTCTTCTAAAACCTCCACATTTCCATTTAGGATGGGGAGGAAAAAACCCGTTTTCATGGATAAGAGCCAAAGACAAGGGCTGAGCAGGTGTTCTAGCACCACCAGTCCTTCTCAGAGAGGGCCCACGGCATCCTCTGTGGCACAAACAAGAGTTTCTTTCAGAAGGTGCCAGCTGGGATCAATGGCGCACTGTCTCTTGCTTGGGGTTCATAACCTTAGTTGCAAATGCAGCCCTTGTAATGAGTTTAAAAAAGCCCCTGGTGGCCTTGCCCTAGTTATTTTGTGTTAATTTAAGAAGCACCCAAGCAGACATTTTCCCTCCTTTTCCCTCTCCAATATTTTGTCATTTTTTGTTAGAGGAACTTTGTTGGAAACTTTTCAAGTCCGAGGTGTAACACTGAATACCTTTAACATGCTAGAGTATTTAACTGTCTCACCCTAAAATGAACCATCACACAGATTTTGCTGGAGGATGACAATTTAATTTCAGTTTGCAGCAGTGAAAATCTTCTTTTGATATGAACGAGCTTGGATCAGGTCCTGTACCACCAGTGTTTGGGCCAGTAGAGATACTCAAAAGCTGTATATGCACAGATGACAATTTTCTTACTGAATGCCATTACTGAAGATTTCATCAACTTGATTTTATCCCCTCTTTTTTTTGGGGGGGCCCCCAAGACACAGCTTCATCCTGCCACACAAGAGAAGGCAAACAGGAGTTTTTCAAAATAGTTAGGTTCTCTAAAATCAGAGCAGAAAAACAAAATGCTAAGCCTGTACATCCTGCATTTAAAATGCACCCAAATTTTGCTAGGTCAGAGAAGAAGACAGGGGGCAGACAGCACTGGGTCTGAAATCAAGCCCAGATTTTTCACTATTACATAAATTAAACAATTCACAGATGACACATTCTCTCATGCCTTGATGTCTTTCATTGGATCCAAAGATTAATTTCCTCAACTGGACTAAGCTTGTATTCCTTCACAGTTGTGCTTTCCCATGCTGCTGGCAACAGCAGATTGACTAGAATGAGGAGTGGCTGCTGCAGGGGAAGCATTACAGATAAAAACAAAAACACAAATGAAATGGATTTGAAGGATTCTAGAACACTTCACTGCTAGGAGAAACTGAAGAGCAAAAAAAAAATCAAAACAAGGCAAAACCATTAAAAGTTGGTGACACGGATGAGAAATGGTGGAAAGGAGAACATGTGTGAGATCTGGAAACAAAACAAAGAAGAAAATGAAGTCATATGTGAGATTTCCTCTAGTCACTCCAAAGAAACGTAAGAAAATTCCTTTTTCACATTCCCACCAAAAAAAGTATGCAATTATTGCTCCAAATACTGCACTTCTGAAAAAGAAGGTAGAGACATAGTTTTGGATCGTGGACATTTCCAATGTGCCAATGAGCCATTTACTTCAGCACTTCAGCAGACAATAATCACCACTAGAGACTTAAAAGGAAGACACAGACTTTCACTAACAGGTACCTTTGCCATTTGGCCCAAGCAGAGGTTGTGCTCCGTTAGCAAAGAGGATTTGATGTGTTTGGAATGTTCATACCAATGTGCATTTGTCACCTCTGTCACTGTAGATCAGCAACACACAACTCTGTATGGAGCTCAGTGCTTTCTCTGCCTTGCTGAATGCTTACAGTCAGTTTAGTACTTGCAGTGATTATTAACAGTGGTTGTTACAGCAGGGGCTGGAAGCAGAACTTTTAGTTCTACTCCCTAAAGGGAGTGAAGAAACGTGATGAGAGGAAAGAGGTCCACAGAAAACTAAAGACTTGAAATCCTGAAAATTCTAAAAAATGCAGTTTTCCACTATTTGGGCTGTGGTGTCATTCTCTTGAGTTAAACTGAAAGACTGTTGTTGTTGTGACTATCCAAAGACTGTTTTTCCATCTTACATTTTGTTCTATGCTTCTGCTGTTTTCAATTGCCATGCCAAAGTTTCCCCTGTTTATTCTAATTGTTTTAGTGTGCCTGACTCTCATTGGCTTATATGTTTAGTCTTGTCCTGATTTAATATGAATTAAAATGCCAATGCCACGACCAGTCTGCAAATATGAGTCAGAAAAGAAACTATTTAAATAATACTGTGGATGGTTCCCGTCTGGTTTGATATCTAGATCATACAGAATAATGCTGTTTTTGTTTTCTACTACTATTGCCTGCTATTGCCAATGCAGTGTTGATTGTGATTGTGACCACAAATATGTTTTGCTCCTGGTCCTATTAAGCCAAAAGAGTGTGGTTTACTGCATGTATGTACGTGAGGTTGTTTTGATCATACGAAGTTCACTTTGGAAAACCCGCATTCTGCCACTGCAGCGCTACAGGACAATGAGAGAAGAATTTCTAATGAGAACAGTGTTTTAAAAGCAAACCACTGGGGCCCTTCCTTCTAGAAGAATTTTAAGACACGCTACCCTTTCTTCTGAATTTGATTATTTCTCAGAATTACATCTGAGTATCTGTCTTCAACTAAATGTCCCTGTCCTTTTCTGTCTTGGTCTTTATGTAAGATTCAGCACATTTCAAACTGTACATTTCCATTTCACATAGAGGTTGCACTCCTTTAAATCATTAGTTTACTGTACTGAGTAAAACCATTATATGTTGGTTTCTTTTTTCATGGTGAATCTGGCTACCATATGTCCAGTGGTGGCTTGAAGCTTTTCAGTACCTTGCCTCTACAGACCTGGGAACGTTTAACATTTAAGTCTGCCACCACCATTTCAAGTCTGACCCTCTCCAGTCAGAGGGTCAAGGTTGTGTCCTAAAGGGCAAACAGGGTATTTTACCAGTTTGAGTTATAACACAGCATTGTCTAGCTCTGGCAGAGTCTCAATCAATGTTATTACCTTCTAAGAAAGACAGGCTTTAGTGTTGAGTGGTGAATATGCCCATTAAACACAACATATACAAAAATGTGTCCAGCTTCCTCTGTGTAACTCTCACAAATTTATTAAGGCTCCTCCAAATGGGTAATAGGCATTCAACATGATCACTCTTGTCCATGTCTTTTATAAACTGAAACATCAGCACAAATGACAAACTCACAAAACCCCGATGCTCCTTCATTCCAGCTGAAATGAACCCTAGCTTTAAATCCAGAATATGCAGCCCCCTCTAAATCTCATATACAAAGACAGTCAAGAGTTATGCTCCTGGAATCTAATCCTAACCCTAATGTGACAATTTTTATATTTCACACAGCTTGTTTATAGTTTCCTGTTCCACCTAGGCACAATCAAGCCTACTGCTTAGTACTTTCCGGGAATTTTACCCAGATTTTCCTAACCCAGGATACATTTAAACAATGTCTAAAGGTGCCACATGGAAATTTTGGTCAGATTAAACTCTTGCCAGCTAAATTTAAACACACTGTTCTTCTTATTTTATTAAGTGCCTGAAGTTCTGTGCTAGCAACAGAAAGAATGAAGCCATCCCTTCTTTTTCAACTGAAGCTGATTAGCTTATCGCTTATAAAAAGCCCTTTCAATGCTACTTAAAGCAGAGGCTAATAATGGTATCAGATATGTACTTGTGATCACATTTGTACACTTCAAGAAACCCTCTCAGCTGATTGAAAAGTGAAATAGCTTTTCTTCAGCCACTTAATCTCAGCGTAACAGCATCTGTCACTCCAGCCCACGGTGTAATTTCTGGTTACAGTATGGCCAGTTAATATGCCTTCAAACAAATGACTGCATTTCCATCATATCAAACATGCAGCCAAAAAAAAAAAAAAAAAAACCTAAGAAGTTTTCTTGTTTGTTTGTTAAAGTGTCAAGAAAATCCCAAAGCTGCAGTTGTCAGCAGTGCTTAAACTGGCAATTTTATTACTACTTTTCCCTCCACATTTTAGACAGACAGGAAAAGGAATGTCTTGAGGTTAGAGCACCAAGTTTTGCATTTCAGTGCGACGTCATAAGCATCTGAGAGCTCATTCACACACAACATCAAGATCAGTTTCACAGTTCTTACTCTGACTTACTAGACAACTATTCTACTTGGAAAGCTGCCAGTATGTTCTGTAAATTACACAGAGCATTAAATCTTTCTGACACAGGTTCCATTTATTTATATATTTAAGGGCCTTTAAGGGACTTAAGATTATTTAAGGGGCTTCATCATTTCTGCAGCACAAGTCTATGCCCAAGCAGTACTCACTCCTCAGTTCCTCTAATCACACGTTCTGCACTTTCTTGACCCACAGGTTTTGGTATAATTGCCTGTCGACAAAGGACTTTTTTTAATTGCAGGATTCCAAGCAGGACAAGCTGATGCTGTCCAGATACATACACTTTAAATCCTATTTTAACCAAGTCTGCATATAGAGTATGGAGATGTGTTTAAAATAGTACAAATCAGACTGATTTCCAGTTTTACTGGGACTGACAAGGCCAGCCAGTTCAGGTTAGAATTTGCATTGTGGATTCTTGCAATTTTGCCTGAATTCTCCTTTATTTAGTAGTGACTACAACGCCAGGGCTACTGGAACCAAGAGCTTTCATGAACTTCTGTACTTCCAATTTTCAAAGAAGTTCCCAAACCTCACCTACGCACAAAAAAGAAAAAGGAGAAAAAAAAGACAATGAGACCCAAGTACTAATTTGAAAAACAAAACGCTCAGAAAACAAATAAAGATTTATTTTAAATTAAGATATTAATTTAAAAAACTTTTTTAATAATTAAAAATAGCTTTGGGGTTCAGAGCTGCTAAACCTTTTTCAGACCTTCCTATATGCACTTCTTGGATATAAATACCTTGGGAGGGCCTCCCTTTTTTCCTCAATCTCATTTGAAAGTGTCACACAAAATGCTGTATGCAAGTAATCAACTTACAACCTAGTGATTCATGGAGCTAACTCTGCTTTCTTTGCAATATTAACCTTACTTTCTCACTTTTCCAGTGGAGACAAGTGTGCTTTGAACTGACAACGTGTTAGGGCTGAGCAGCTTGATTTACTTTCATAAAATCCTTTCAGACTCCCGTACTGATATGGAGTGTCGGAGTTCCAGGTTTCCCGTGCGGGCGCCTACGGAACGCTGCTTCCCTGGCCAAGGCCAACACCGACCCGCCCGGTGAAAACACAGCTGAAAACACAAACCTGAGTCTCTCCTCTCTCCCGAGCCACAGACAGCTGATCAAAGCTCCGGCACGCAACGCGTTCAAACCTCTCCCCGTTCCCACACTCTTGTTTCAAAGCACTGTCTCCAGCTGACATCACCCGGGCGAGCCGCCCCCCCAGCCCTTCGCAGAGTCCCACAATCCCGGAATGGATAAGGCTGGAAGCGACCACAGCGGGTCACCTGGTGCGGCCCCACTGCTCGAGCAGGGTCATCCCAGGGCACAGGAGCGCGTCCAGACCGTTCCTGAACGTCTCCAGCGATGGAGACTCCCCAGCCCCTCTGAGCCATCCGTGCCTGTGCTCAGTCCTTTCCTCTGCCGGGGCCGAGCGCTCCGCCCGCCGCGTCTGCCGCCGACCGCGCTCCTGCCCTGCCGGCCTGGGGAGCGACGTGACACCCGCCTGCTCCGGCCCGGCCTAGCCCGGGGAGGCCCGGCGTGCCGGCGCTGCTCCCCGGGCACCGTGACGCCCTGCGCTCCCACGACCTCAGGGTCGCTCCGCCCAGTGCGGGCAGAAAACCCGCACCCGGTACTAACCTGACCAGGTCGGTCATACAGGATCCCACCACCACCACCTCCGCGGCCATGGCACCGGGGCGGCCCTTGGACCCTGACCCTGACCCGCCCCGGGCCCCGCCGCGGCTTCCCGGGTTGCCATGGGCGACGGGCTGCCCGCGGGGACCTTCGCCCGGCAGGGCTGTCCCTGCCGAACGCCTGCTGCCACGACCGCCCCCTCTCCCTTCCCCTCTGTCCCGCGCCGCTCGGGCCGCGGCCCAACCGCCGCCCCACGGCCTGCGCGGCGGTGCGGCCCGCACAGGCACTTGCGGCGGACGCCAATATCGGGCCGGTGAAGACCCCTCCGGCCCGGGTGGGAGCGGCGGCGGCGGCGGCGCGGGGGGAGCGGAGGCGCGCACGGTGCGCGGAGGGGCGGGGGCGCGCACGGCCGGCGCGGGGGCGCGCACGCCGTTGCCAAGCGGCGAGTTCCGGCCGCCGTAGGTAATGGCGGGGCCGGGACGGGCGGGATGGGGCGAACGAGCCGCGCAGGGAGAGCGGGAGGGAGCGAGCAACGGCACAGCCCTTCCCGGGCCAGCGGCGGGCGGAAGGGGACCCGGCGCCGGGAGGCTCTGGCGCGGAGCCGGAGGAGGCCGGCGTTAGCACCGCCGCTGGGGCGGGGCGGGGCGGGCGCAGCGCCGCGGGTGGCGGCACCAGCTGGGGAGGGAGCGGGGCTTGGCCAGGGTCAGCCCGGAACGGGAGTGGATGGACGGAAAGTTCCCCCTGAGTGTGGGGAGAGCTTCTCTCCTCTGTGGGTGAGCGGTGGAGCAGATTGTCCAGAGAGGGTGCGGAGTCTCCATCACTGGAGAGACTCAAAGCACAATTCTGTGCCTTGTGCTTCTGAATGACCCTGCCTGAACAGGGAGGTGGGTCCGGGTGACCCGCTGTGGTCCTTTCCAGCCTTACCCATTATTCTGGGATTCTGAGCCGCCTTCCGTGCCAGGGCTTAGGTAACCTGGTTGTTTACCCGGGGCTCCGCAGGTGCACACTGTGATCGCATTCCATGGATGTGTTCGGGCACGGCTGCAGGAGGCGGCGGTCGTGCGTCCCCTCCTTTGCCCGCTCCCAGCCAGACACAAAGTCCTGCCCCCCGCCCCCAAAGTGAACACCACGCAACCAGCCACGCCGAGAGGGTTAGACAGGAGAGCTCCTGTCACGCCTCCATGTTTCCATCACAATATTCACCTTTCCTTTTTAAATCTTCCCGTAATGCTCGTTATGGTATGGCCGGTGGTGGAAGGACAGAATGCCTTGCATCCCCAAGCAGAGCCCGGGACTTCATGGTTACTGTGCAGCATGTGTAAAATTAGCCCGAAGTCACAGTGATAGCCAGCTGAATCTGAGAGGATTCAGCTCTTAATTTGTTTGCTTCTTTCAAAGGTTTTGTTTTGGGAGGGAAACAGTCCAGTGAATTTTGTTTTTCTTTATTCCACTGAGTTTGTTTGTGTTCAGTTTCCAATACTGTGGGAAACTCACGCTGAACAAAAACAATGTATATGACAACAGAAACTTAGGAAACTGGTACAAATTGTGTTCTAGTTTGTAAAGCCCTTTGTTTACAAAATAAATCAGTGAGTTTACCTGATAGCAACCCTTTAAGTATTGTGTATCTGACTTGGTAAATGGAAGGTACTGTGATTTTAAGAAATGATGCAATAAAATACAGAAAAATGATTAACAGTCATTTAAATCTTGTTTTGACAATATCTGCAAATTTTATTAATAGATAAGGAATCTCATTTCAAAGTTCATTTTGGGAGGTGCTTCTGGTCAGCTGTGATCACCAGGTGTATCACGTCTCTCAATTTCACCCTCATAACACAGTCCCCTTAAAACATGTCATTATCAGAACCAATTCTCTGATCTTCATGTATAACTTAAGCATTGCTAGAACGATAGCATATTTTTCAGCATGTTCTCATGGTTTAAGAAGTTCTCATCTTCATCAGTCCAGCTGCTCCCTGCTTAAAATTACTCTTCCCTACGGCAGGGCTGTCAGACTGAAGTATGTGCCCTCTTGGTGCACAGTATTTTAGCTTAGACTTATTTTTATGAGCAGTTCAGTCTAAGCCATTGGACTTTGCATTGAAATATGTCAAGAATGGGCTTGTGTTTTCTCAGTCCCTCTGGGGAAGAATAAAGGTGAGTAGGCAGAAATTTTTAGTAGAAAAGTAGCAAACCAGAGGTAGTATCTTAAATTGCTGTAGGTGTTTGCTAAACAAACATAAGTTGTTCCATTGTCAATTAAACAAATCGTATATGAGAACACATTATGTGTCAGGGCATGGATACATAGTCTTCAGCTTCTTCACTGCCATAAAATGTAGGAGCCAGTGTATTAAAGATAATTACTGTTTTTAGGAAGTCTTGCTTTATTAGTCTTTCAGTTTGCCTTTAAGTGCCTGGCCTTTGCTTTATTAAGATACTTTCTGAATGTCTAGGACAAACACTCTTGAGCGTTGCTTCCTGCTACTCCAGTGTGAATGGCTTTCATGAGAACAGAATGTGAAATTTAATGTTGCTCCCAGTTCCAGAGATTTAGTAGATTCTGCAGAATATCCATTAGTTACTAATTAATGCTTGTAAACTGAGTGTGAGAAACAACAGAAAATTGCAATTATTGCCATGAGTTGTTCACACTCTTGTTATAGAACACTTACTAATACAGTAGTCCATATGCAGTTTTAAGAAAGTGAACGCAATGTGTATTAGTGTTTTTCAATTAAATGCTATTTTTAAAAAAAATTCCTTTTGCTGATGGTTTCTCTATGAGCTTTTCTGTCCCACTTGTCAGTGGCAAGTTCATGTTACCTTCAGTCATTTACTGCCTTGTTTTCCAAAACTACCAAGTTCAGTTAATTTTCATATGAAGCTCTGTGCCTTAGAATGTGGTCAAATACATCAACATTTTAATAGGTTGGTTACCCTTCTTTTCTCCCACTTCTCCTGCAACAGTCTGTTGTTGTCCATTTCATGCTGCAATGACTTAAAATGTGTGTATGCTCAGTTTCTGCTTTTCACCTAGAAAGCAGCAGGTTCCTAAAGTGTGCTAAATTAATGGCCTAATTGATTTAGCATAAGGTCGTGCAATTGTAAGCACTTCTGAACAAGCTGTGCTTAAAATGTGTTTACATCAGCTTCCTGATCTGTTACATGAAGGAAGATTAAGATGCCTTTCAAAGAGTGCAGTGATGCCACTGAAAGAGAAGCAGTATTAGCTTTCAAAAGGCATCATGAAGTCCTGTAAATTGTCACCTAATGAAGTGGTATAAAAGTAATACTGATTATTAGTGAGGACACTAGTTCTTGGAAATTACAGGTGAGGATACTGAGAGGTATCAAACCCCATGGCCCATTGCAGTTAATGTAAGTTCCACTGATTTCAGGGGACGTGGAACAAGTGTGACTTGTCAATTACAGACTGGGAAGTGTCAGAGTGGCCCTCAATTTTATTTCTCATTCTCAGAGGGATAGGGCCTTAATTAAAGGTGTCTAGGACATAATTCTGGCTTTATGTTGATGCTGAATAAACAGGCTTCGTTGAATTTTGCAGAGGTGGGAGGAAAAAAAACACTTGTGTTTATTTTTTCTCTATAAACCTGTGCACAGTTCTGTTACTCTACACTCCTGATCTTTTGCATGCTTAGCTTTTTTTCTATTGATGTTTGCAAAGTACATGTGAATCTACATCAAATAATTAGGTAATTTTTAAATTTTATTTTCTCCCTTTGCAGCTCAAGAGAAGAGGAAGGAGGAACATAATAAAATGTCACCTGAAGTGGCCTTGAACAGAATTTCTCCAGCACTTTCGCCCTTCATTTCCAGTGTGGTCAGGAATGGCAAAGTAGGACTAGATGCTACGAATTGTTTACGGATTACAGACTTGAAGTCTGGGTGAGTTCCTCATCCAAAAAGAACACCCAGCCCCTCACAGCTGTCTTTTCAGAGCTGAATTTTATTAGGTGCATGGGTTTAAGCATTTTGAACACAGCTGGAGTTGACATACTAGCTGACATACTAGCTACATTATTTCTTATCTTAGTACCATTTTGTAGTTTGGGAGACTAAATTTGTCATGTTTTTGGCAATAATAATCTTGTTAAGACACTTGCATTGCTGCCACTTGATAGTGCTGGTTTTCAGCAGTGAGATAGTTACCAACACTTTTTTCTGTTGTTTATCGCTTGCTTACTCAGTCTTCTCTGTATACCAAAAATTGAAAGACAAATTTGTGTGACCTTACCTGTAGTCATGAATGTGCCAAACCAGAAGAAAAAGTAACTTGTGCTTTATCTGGCCTCCCTCAAGATCTGTACATCAAGTGGCTATAGGGCCACTTGAAGTATTTGAAATAAGCTAAGCTGCTCCTTTTATTTTTAATTCTGGAAGCGTTCAGATTCGGTTTCAGGTAGTAATAGAATTTTGGGATTTGCATATACAAACAGACTTTGGTGTATAACCTCTGTGAATAATACATAAGGAGAGTGAAATGTTTAGATGGCACATGTCAGAAATTGCTTTATTCTTATAGAGTTGAGCATCTAACAGCATCTTTTTGATTCAGGTGTTTGCTTTTTTTTTTGCTACAGGAGCTCAGAGACTGAAATTACTTTTGGTTTAGATATACAAATCATCTTGTTTGTACGAACTCCTGCTTTGTATATCATTTTGAATGATAGCATAATAAAAATAACAAAAGGTGTTCAGAACCACCACAAATCACTGTTGTTTAAAATGCAGTTCTGCTGAAGACTTTGTTTAATGTGCTTCTGAAGGCTGTTTTATTATGGGTTCATGAAAAGCTTCGGAGGTGCTTTTCTGCTTGTAACAATGCCTTTTCAGGAAGGAGGTTTGCATTCTGGGGTTAGTTTGAAAGGAACCATTCCCTCCCTGTGAGGTGCTGGGACAGAGTACAAGAGTACAGATTTACATGGAGGTCTAAGAAGCCATGACTTTGTTATTAGTGTTGACTGGCTTGACATTTAGGCTTGCAAATTACATAAGACAGGCTGAGCAGTTCTGCATCTGCTGCTGTCATTTCATGCTAGATCTTGCTTTCCCTTGAACTAGTCTTCTAAGAAAGCTGTGATGGGAGCTCCTACATTTTTCCAATTGAAGTCTAAGAGAAAGGAATACAAAGAAAAGTAGAGAGAAAACACAACTGTTTGTTGGGAGGTAGCTAAGGGGTTTGCTCACTACCCACTGAATGCTTATGCTGCCTGTCTTTAAAGTAAGTGATTAAAATATAAAAAGTGGTATTTTCTAGCTGACTCTTTTCAGAGGTATTTTTAATAGGTGTTTAAAGTTTTTGGCCACTGATCTTGCCAAGAAGATCTCGTATTTGCTTTGTTAAAACCTGAATGTTTTCCAGGGGTTTATTCTTTTAAAAAACTAAATGCTGCCAGCAGCTGCACTTGTCACTCAAACCCAGTGATTCAAAATGTGTTGTAACTCTGTTAACATGGAGTTTACACACAAGTACACCACCTGACAGAGGTTGTTTCATAACTTGGTTAAAGATACTGGCCCACCTAAATGCACGTGTTAGAAATAATTTTTTCCTTGTTCTGGAACATAAACCTCATTCTTTATGTTGAGTCTTTGTTTTAGCTTGAGGTTGTTCGGAGATGGAGTCAGGATAATCAAGATTCTTCATTTATTTCAGAATTATTTTGAAGGCTTTCTTTCTTTGGTACAACTAGTTTCTTAAAACCATTGCTGTAAACAGAATTAATTAACAATTGCTGGAAATTTCTTTGAAATGTAAATTTCATGCATGTGCTTTTAGGAAATATTTTTGTTACAAATAAATTGTTAGTTATTTATAACAGAAAATTCTGAATTCATGTGTCAATATGGAAATACAAAATTCTCATGATTTAGTGCTTTATGTTGTTGCTGAACTGGTGAACAGTGCAGAATTACTTACCATACTATGGATGAATCACAGTTTTACAGAGATGTCCCTTCCATAACTCAGGATCTAGTTCAGTGGTCTTTAACCTTGATACAGGAGTTCTTTGACACTCCACCGACTTTCTCAGAGTCTCATGTCAGCTGATAAATAGCAAAATCCCCAACCCACAGCGTTATAGTAGGTCTAAATGTATTGCTTCATACTGACTGTAGAGGAAAACTTTGTAGGGCATTGAGAGTTCAAAAATGAATTGAAGGCCATTGGCCTACTCTCCTCCCCTGACCTCACATCACAAGATGATGCAAATGCCTGTATACTTTCACTTTCATTACACTTTTTAAAAGGAAACAAAATAATGCAGGCAAAATAATCAGAACAGGCAAATGTAGGTGGCATCAAGATGAAGAAAGAGAACTGTGAGGCCATTGAAGTTGGACATAAATGGTAAAAAAATTAGAACTATTTTTAGAGAAATGGGGATGAAGTTTAGGATATCAATTGCAAAACTCCCTTCCGTTTCAATGGGTTGAAGTCAGGCTTTAAACTTAGAAAGTAGAACCAGGCAGGTTTAGATGAAATGGGCTAGATTAAATGTTTGAAGTTAGATAAAGAGCAGTTCTTGTTCACAAGTGAGTATGACCACTTGGGAGTACTATCAGTTCAGAAACTTTGCTTTTGAATAGTGATGGTACATTTATTCACACGTGACAGGGGTTGTACACACGCTAGTCTAGGCTGTTAAAACCCTAGCCTAGCTTAAGTTTATTACAGAACATGCAAATATTTTCTGCTTTACCTGGTGTGTTGTGTGATTTATAAGATTTTTAATAATAAATAAATACACTTTTAGTGTAACCTTTAAAATCTTATGATATTTAAGGTAATCACCTCAGCTATTAATTTTGACAAAAGAAGCATCTCTGAGCTTCTGGGGAGGAGCTATATGGTTGCTCCACTGTCACATACCATACTGTTTCTCTTAGAGAAAATTAGGGGTTACTGTTGTTACTTCCCTTTCCTAATGAACCTTTTTACAAGGTGTAACAAAATAAAATGTTCAAACTGAAGATCCATCATTCTCATTTTTTAGCTTTTAGAAACAGGAGCTGTGCTTAACAAGGAATGATGGTAACATACTGAATAAAGTGGTACTTCCAAGGCCTTGCCCGCTCAGAGCCTTGGTTTTTGCATTCTCGGAAATGAAAAGTATTTCCTTTCTGTTTCACCAGTAGAAGATCAAGTACCAGATTTTAGCCCGTCACATCAGTTGATTTTGATTTGTAAATGGCAAGCATATTAAGCCTTTAATTATTTGAAAAGTCAATCCATATGTCAGATAGTTTTAGTAAGGAACTTGTTTTGCACTTTTTCTGACTTATTGCTGAGATTGACAACTTTTGTTGTGTTTTGTAAACTGTATTAAAGAGCTGATGTTAGATGCATGAAGTATGATGATATGTTAATTTGCTTTGCTTTCAAGTGTGGGAGGGAAATATGTCATAGTAAGGAAATCCTATTGTTTTGCAGTCTTTGAGTATGTAAATGTTTTATAATAATATGTTGCAGTTTCATAATGTCTGTGTGTTTTACAAACTTATTAGACAGTACCAGTCTCATAAGACACATATATTTACATCTATGATTAGGATATTCAGAACCAAGTACTATTTATAGAATTTATTTGGCCCCTGCTGATGCAGACCCCTGAATGGAGCTCAGTGATGGGGTGCAACAGAAAAGAAAGAGGCTCTGCAACAGAAATACTAATAAAAGGTTAGGTGGCCAAGTCTTCTTGTAAATAGGGCCCCACAGTGAACAAAAGTAGAACTGGGGTGTAAGGTCATGTCTGAAATATAGCACCTTAAGCAGCATTGATTCTGGTGATAAGAAAACCCTGGCAGGCGTCTGTGTTGCATTAATAAAAGACATTCTTCAAGATGACAGAGTGGATGAAAGCATATTTAACTCTTGCATAGGATATTACTTTGTTCTAGACCCAAGGAAAATACTGCTGCCACTTGAGTCAATGCCATTTATTGTATCATTCAGTTAATCTCTACTAGTGTCTCTTTGAAATACTGACCCATCTTAATTAGATATTAAAATCTACTCATAACCAACTGAATTGTGGCTGCGGCATTTTTCTTAGCATTTACACATATAATCATGGGAAAGATGTTGAATAGGGAAAAGTGATTATTATGTAGATTCAGAAATAGAGGATATTTTCCTATGTGAAGGGTGTTTAATTGTTGTATAATGTAGAATCCAGTTATTTAAGAGACTGCTGCTTTTCCTATGGTGCGTTACAAGAGTGAAAGACATAGTTGTGGTGGTCATTGCCTTTGAGAACTCTTTTTTTCCCCTACAGCTGTTCATCAGGGCCCATGCTTGAGCTTCAAATTATACTGCAAGCCTATTCTTCTTACTCAACAAACTTGATTTTGTTTTTTTAAATTACTTTGATGTGTTCCACCAGGCAAGATTTCAAAATGAATACAGTGATTTAAAGCTGCATATATTAAGATTCTATTTTTTTAGATATCCACTCATAACAAAATTTTAAATTTCATACTTTCATGGTTATATTTAATCCATATTTATGAGAGGATTAACTGTGGAATTTTTTATGTAAGTGGTTTGTAGTAAACCATGTTAGTATTTTGTTCTTTTCACTTGTCTTATTCACTATTGATTTTTGCCTCTCTGTTTGATATAGAGCTATGTGTACATAGTTGGTATGTTCCTGAAAGAAACCTATATGAAGAGTGGTCAAAAGAATGTAATTTTTTCTGGAGTAAATTTCAACATAAAAATTTATTATCAAGCTGTAATAAGATATTTATAACTTTATTGCCCTGCTTCCTAGGAAGCAGCGATGATTTACTTTTTTTCTGTTATCAAGTAGACTGCAATATGCTTTGGTATTTCCCTTTCTTTTGGGCATTTCCCCTTTTAAAGTAAATATGCATTTTTATGTGCATATTTTGTGAAATAATGTTGATTTTAGCTGTGAAATACTATTATAGTACTGTAGCAGTTATTTAAAGCTTCGCCTAGGTCTTTTGCATTTGATTATTTTAAAATGAAAGATTCTACTTTAGTTACTTGAGGAAGGTTCATATCCATCATTCACATTGGTGTCTGTAGGTAATTTTTTTAACAGGTTTATGTATGAAGTTTAATGAATCTGGCTCTTCTGAACACAAGTACTATGAAAACCTGTTTTAAAAAATAGCTGTGTTTTGTGTAAAATGTGTACTAGAGAGGATGTGGCAGTTTCTAGGAGGTGTGGTCTTATGAGTCTTTTGCTGCTGTATACAAAGTAGGTTGTTTCATTCCAGTTTCTGATGACAAATATAGTTCTTCACTGCAAAGAATCTTACTACTAGAAGTTCATCTCTGAAGTAAAATGTAAAAGGCTGAAGCTCTTATGGGACAGTTTGATAGAGTTTGTGCTGTGGAGCAACACTTGGAACAGCAGTTTTTCTGTGCTGGTTAAAAAAGACTTGACTGTCTCCAAGGTTGCATTCTCCTGCATTTGTTTCTAAATTATGAAAAAACAAAGTCAAAATGTCTTTCTTAGAAGGTCAAAGTGTAGAGCATACATTTGGCAATGATTTTGTAAATAATCTCCACAATGTTTGGCATTCTTTTTACACCAGTTTTAAACAAGGTGCTTGAAGTTGTTCAGAACAAAAAAGTTTGTGTTTGTGAATTTCAAGTGCTATGAGGAAAGAAAGGATTTTAAAAAGTAAAGATAGCACTAAATAATTGCAGTAACTTGGACTCTGATTTAAAAGACTACATACATTTTCCTGAGATTTTTTCAGTTTAAATACTGTACAATATGTCTTTGCTGCTATTTTTATATGGGGACAGTGAGTAGCTTCCTCTTGTTTGGCCTTGAAGAAGGTAAATGCAGTGTTTATCACTATTTCCATTTAATAAAAATGAGAACAAACTATTTGATAGAACTGTTACTTTTCTGTGTAAAGAGAGTATCACATGATGTAGTGCTAATAGTGTGCCAAATGCTATTGGAAAGGTGTACCTTAACAAGGTATTTAAATGTGCTTTTGCTATAGTATGTTGGGAATTCATTCAATGTTTCTTGAAAATGGGGCTTGTGTTGGTGTAGGTCCATGCCCAGGTCTTTTTGTTTTAACAGATGTCTCTTACATCTTTGCATTGTGCATCACTACAGGAGAAAAAATTCTTAAGACTTTATTTTTTCTTATAAAGACAGCTAAAATCTAATAATTGTTATCCAGTCCAATTTCTTCGCTTCAAAATACTTGCATTTGTTTTATGTGAACTGAACAGATCTCTAGCATGCCATGTGTCTTGGATGCATATTGCATTTCACCAGAAGCTGAGAACAGCTCACTTTTTTTGTTCCTCTTCTCATTAGTAGAGAAGAATACTTTCCTGGATAGGTGGTCAGTAGTACATTCCTCCAGTCTTACATGTACAGTTATTTCTTGTATGCCTGATTGTCTCATATGCATGCATGTATACATGGCACAGCATTAAAAAGCTAATGTGCACTTAGGATGAATATGAAGCACAATATTACAAATTTTTGTTTTAGCCTTTTTGTTGCAGACATTGTCTGATGAGATTAGGGGCTCTAAAAGCATAGGAGATGATCAGAGGCTTTATCCTGACCAATCAGTATGCAACAGTGTTGAAGATCAATCTGTAGCAGTATGCAAAATAAAAATGAATCATGAAATGTAATAATTAATTATTTTAAATCTGTTTCTTGATATATGATCTTAGGTATTTACCTGGCCTTGCACTGCCCAGTGTAGACATTCTTTGAAGCAGCTATTCTCTAACTGAAAATGAGCATTTCAAAAGAATAGTTACAGCTGTATGTGTAAACTAACAGAGTTCAGTTTGCTCAGTTTGATGTCTTTATTGAAGATACTAAGTTCAGTCTGTGAGGTACACCGCCTAACTAATCCATAAAAAAGTAAAAGTCAATAAAAGGGAACATGCTTATTTTGTCTTTCCTGAGAGAAAGGAATTTGTGTCTGAGGCAAACCACTCCACAGTGTAGGCCACAGGTTCTTTTCTCTGTAATCTGTGGTACATGACTGAAAGAATAAAATTAGACCACTAGGACTGAATATTTTTTATTATTGTACAGTAAAAGAATTGCAATGATAAAACTGAGTTAATTAGGGCAAATTGCAGAATTTCATTATGGGAAAGAGACCAAAAAAAAAGCCCTCTAAACTTACATTGCCTAAAAAACCCAATCCCAGATTCCTGTGCATCACTGTATGCATCACTGAAATAATATCTTTAGACCAATTATATGACATAGTAATGGCTGTTATGTTTTGGATGGTCAGTTCTTTTTTCACTAGAAAAACCTGATTATATTGGTCTTGTTTATAGTTAGGGCTACCAGTAAACTTTCAAAATGTCTCCCAGTTTAATTATTTCTTTCTCTCTCTTCTAGTCCTTCCTCCAGAATGTTGGTTTCAGTCTCTTCAGTAAAAGTTGATAGCTTTTTCATGCATCTCAGCCGTTGATTTTTTTTTGTTGTTTTGGTTGGTGGTCGTGAGTAATACATTGTTTCATGTTCTTTGTTAAGATTTCTTCTATACTGAGAATTTTTTAAATTAATAGATAGTGATTATCTGTCCTGTTTTCCAGGTTGCTATAAGTGTTAGTCATAAGCCTTGACTTAAACCCTATGAGAGTGACATGGTTTCAGGCCAACTGCAAACAGGCAGTGAAGACACTTAGAAGGAGTAATTTCCTCAGAGATTTCTAATGGTGTAGTGTCTTCCGTGTACATGACTTCCACTGTTTTAGTTTTATCCTGTTGTGCATAGGCAAAATTCAGTTTTATTAGATAGATGGAGGAAGACGGAGAACTTGGGAATGTAGGAGAGGTGCTAGAAGTGGCATAAAGACTGGTTGAGGCATCTGTGGTGGGCTGGGGACTCAGACTTACAAGAACTTAGGGTAGATTGGACCCTCTTTTCACTGGGATCTAAAGGTGACTGTGCTTGTACATGGTCTTGTCATTGCTGGAGGTCCTACATGGTTTTCTGTGCCTGTGAGGCTGATAAGAGATGAGCCAAGCCTAGCTTCTGCTGTGATGGTGGGAGAAAACAGGAGCTGGGCAGTGAGGGCAAGGACAAGCGTTTGCAGGGAAGAAGAGGATTTTTTTGGCTGTCATCAAGAGAAATGTACATGGAACTCCTTTCTTTAGGGATAGTTAGATGGGACCATGGGGAGAGTGATGCTTAATCTTTTGCTTTATGGTCTCATCTCGAAAATAGTATTAGCATGGCTGAGGTGGCGGTGAACTGTGAGAATTAATGTGAGAATGAGAATTTAGAGAAAGAAAAGGTGAGCTGAGGGGTTCTAGAGTGAGACTTCTAGAGAAAATGTAACATACAGTGATGTGGGCCTTGCTTTCTGCAGGTGCAGTTACACGGGGTGGTCTGTTGTAATTTTATCCTTTGCCTTTTAATCTTTTTGGTCTGCTATATATCTTTATTGTTGTAATTGATCAAAAATAATGCTAGAAATAGGAGAACTACTGATATTTTTATTCAGGTGTTATCTTTTCATAGGCTTTGTGCTGTGTCTCCAGTCTTGTAATATTTTATATAAATATACTTAATCTGAAGTTGCCCTTTTGAATATGTGTGCGACTACAAACTATGGATTTATGTTCTAAATGTGGTGATCCTTGCTTGACCTAACTTTCATAGTCAAAGAACTGAATTTATTGTTGTATTAACATAAATTTCTCCTGAGAGGCTATAAATTAGGAAATGAATTAATATAGGCATCTGTGACCAACAAGTTCTAAAACTCTGCAATTAGAAGAAAACTTTGAAAGGGAAATGGAGAAGACATAGGATCACTGGATCCCACCTAATACCCATAAATCATTGAACGGTTTGGGTTGGAAGGGACCTTGAAGATCCCTGCCCATCCTGGGCAGTGATGTGACCCATTTATTGTTTATTTAGTTTGTTAAAGGGGGAAAATATATAAACATGGGCTATGATTTTTGGGCTACAGTTCTTGAGGTTTTTCCCTGATACCAATTCACTGCGTTTTTCAATAAAACGAAATAAATTACTTAGAAAATGGATAGGGAGTCTTTATGGCAACTACAGCCAATATTGAGAGCAATGCTATGTGGCTTATTAAAGCTGATGTTTATAATAGCTCAGCTTTTGTGATGTGCTGTATGAGTATGTTTTTTCTGTGAACACTGAAAGGATATGAAACTCCAGGTGGTTGACTGTAATTTCATACTTGGTGAAGAATGGTTCTCTTTTAGAGTAAGCTAAAAGTAAAATCGCTCCCTCTCTGATTCTATTTTTCTTTCTCCAGAAATGGAGTTCATTTTAGTGAACAGTAGAAATAAAACATGTGACACGTTATTAGGTTGTAGCTCATTGCAAAATAATAGATAATTGAATGGCAGCTGTGAAAATCTGAAACATGGTTTGAATCTGTCAGGAGGGGAGGGAGATGAAGTAAATCCAAAGGATGCATCTGCCACTCCCTCATACTCTTCACTAAAAATTTGCTTATGAGTTCCAAGAATTTGGGGTACAGCTGGTCTTCCAGTATAATGAAAGAGTGCCTTTTCCTTGTGTGAACATGTGACAGTTTATGATACTGGAAATTCACTAGTTTATTTACCTAAACATACTATACTAGATATGTGTATGTTATTAGTGTTGTTCCATCACAATTGTCTTTATTTCTGTTCAATTTTTGATCATTCCCTCATTAAAATTTCCATTTTCTGTTTCTATTTCATTCTTTTGAGGCATGTGTGTGCCATGTGTAGTCTTTAAAGAGAATTACATGCAATTACCAGAGTATAAAAGATCTTGCTTACAAAGGAAATCAGTTTGATTATCAACGTTTCTAAAGCATGTTTGTAAAATATGTTTTGTTGAAAACTTTGTCAATGTGTAATTATTTTTCTTAATTAGTATCATCATTAACTCCCTGAGACCCAGTAATAATGATCTCCCACCCTAAACTACAGAGATTTTATGAATGGAAAGTTCTGAGATAGTTTCAGAGTTTTTCTTTCAAGTCATCTTGCAAGTACAGTAGATGTGGTACTTCACATTTCTTTTTTGTGATAGCACCTTCCAACCTGTCCTGCTATGGTGGCTGGAAAAGAGCTGTTCTAAATTCAACTTTACTAGGCTAAATAAACAGGGAGTTTGGTACTAAAAAAATCCCAGAATCGTGAGAAGTTTGTGTGTGTTTTAATTTAATATAGAAGTTTTCTGAGAGGATTTCAAAATATATATATATATATATAGGTGTGTTTCCTCTGTTTCCCTCAGAGAGACTGGGCTGGACATCTCCCTCCAGCAGAGGCAGCCGTGTTTTGGTGACTGCAGAACTGCTGCCACAAGACTCAGGCAGCTCTGAAGGAGATTTGTAGTTCTACAAGTCCCAGAGCTCTCCCCACCTGTAACATCTGCTTTGGCAAACTCTCACTCATATTAAGAAAATCTATGTTTTCTGTTAATATACAAGTGCTGTATTTATTTTACTAAGATAGGCATAAGAACCTTTTATATAATGTTTCTAGTGAAAGCTGGCAGCTGAATTGATTTTAAGTAGTTATTTGAACTTATCTTTTAAAAATACAAATCTTCCTATAAGTGCAGAAGGGAAATGAGGGGTTGTTTTTCTGGTATATATGTTCTGCCTCACATCCCACTGCTCTCTAAAAGTTCCAGTTAGTGCAATAAACTTCTTACAAGAAAATGTAAACGTATGTAAAGGAAAATCAGCATTTAGAGTAGAAGAAGGTTTTATTGAAGATATCGTTGACATATCTGGAGACACTTTGGAATTTCCCAGATAATAACTGTGGCTTGAAATGTTGTTGCAATTACAGACTATCACCTATGCTATCAGGATTCAAAAACAGCATCATAATTGTTATTGCAATGCCAGAAGTAGTCTTTGTCTATAGTTTAATTTTATACTAAGTTTGAAGAAACTGGATAGGGTACAAATGAATTTTCTGAAAACAGTGGGTTTATCTACTTGGATTTTTTTAAAATAATTAACAGTTGACTTTTGCTTTTTAATATTTTAATTAAGAGATGCATTTAAGTAGTGATTTAATGTAACTGTGTTTTAATTTCCCAAAAGTAATGCTGTGAGTCTTTTAAGAGCAAGTCCCTCTTTCTCTAGTATGCGTAATATACATGTCTATATATGAAGGGAAACTGAAGGTGGAAGTTGGTTGACTAGTCCATCTCTCCCATTTCAAATTTTGCCTGGTTGACATAATTTTAGTCGGATCTGTTTGTTTTCAGGAGCAGCTGATTAATACTCTAAATACTGTGCAGGAGCCTGTAAAGCTTTGTGCAATGCTGCAGGGAGGTTCCGCCTGATACAAGGTTTGGGCATCAGTGTCAATGCTCTAAAAAGTGATTTTCACCATTTTTCTGTTTCCTGATCTTGCAGAAAACCTGTCACCTGCTGGCCTTCCTTTTATTCACCTCCATCCTCCACACACTTTAATTATTCTTAATGCCTCTGTACATGGCATACCCATCTGTTGTGAGTTCTGCAATTAAGTCTTAATTAAATGGGATTAAATACTGTGTCTTCAAGGAACATTGGAGCAGATTTCCATCTACAAAAATTGGAGGAAATAAAAGTCTGAAGGCATCGACAAAGACTGTTCTACTAGATTTGAACATTGAGGTGCTTTTCTTAAAAAATGCCATGAAAGAGTTTTGGGTGGAATTTTGTGTTTACTGCCTCTTATTGGTAACAAACAAACAACCTGTCTTTGCCTCTGAACTGCATTTGAGTCCTGCTGGCAAAACCTTCAGTCTCTGGAACTTTGATTGAACTGTGTCTCGCCATTCCTAAAATAATATTCATTCTTAGCCTCTTGTATTATGAAAGTAACTTGACCTCCTTTTCCCATAACAGTATCTTTGTACAACAGGAACAGTTGGAAGTATATTGTAGGTATGGTGGGAGGGGTTGGGAATGCAACCAGTGGTCAGAACTGACTTTGTGATGTTGCTTATTATTTGTATGTGTGTGTTGGTTTTTAGCTGTGTTCTCCATTGAGGTGTTTCTAACAAAATGTGAAGCTCTTTTGGCTTTTACACCAAGAGTCTGGTGAACAAAAACCAGTTGTTTGTTTTCCAATGAAGTACTGATCCTCAAGAACAGCAAGTGTAGCAGCCTAAGCATCATGAGATTAAGGAAGCTTTTGCATCTCTGACTATTCAGGTTAGGCAGTGGCAATATTAAGTTCCTGAAATTATGGAGGCTAAAATTCTTAGTCTAATTTGACCTTGCTATTGTACAGTAAAATTCACTGATTCAAGATGATTTGTCTTCTGATAGTAAAGGCAGTAAAGCTGTGTGATGTATGAAGGAAGAATGACTAAATGCATTGCATACTTTTTAATCAGTAAAAATGATAGTCATCAGATAAATCTTACATGACTATTTGGGCTTACACCTCTACCACAAATTAAAAAAAAGAAGAAATAAAAAGAAGATTACTCATTTTCCTGTAGAGCTATTGGACTTCTGTTGGCAGTTCTGAATGTTTGCTATAGTTTTATATAGTTCTAAGCAGGCGATTTTAGGAGTGGCGTAAAAAACAAGCCTCTGACAGGAATTTTGGGATATAAATTGGTGGTTTGGAGAGAGGTCTTGGTGGGTTTGGGTTTTTGTGGTTTTTTTAAAAGTCTTTGGATAGAATAGCCATCCACCTCCTGACTTTAGTGATTAAGGTGATAAACACTTGTGCTTTTGTTTCGTTGCAATCCCTTCAGTTGTCACAGAACATAATTTTGGATAAGAACTTACCAGAGTCCAAATAATTTAAAACTGCTTCTCTTGTGAGTGCTTTCAAGTGATGATTTTAGAAAACTAGTTGATGAGAAGATGGTTTTGAAATCTAGGGTTATCAGAGTGGCTTCAATCCTGTAAATTATCAAAAAAGGCGGGGGAATATAGCTTAAACAGAACTTGTGTCAGTTCAACAAAATAGTCAATCACAAACATTCTGTGATAAGAGGAAATGTTGCTGTTAAACTCAAGTGGAACTGCATTCTTAAAGGCTTTTAGGATACTCTGATCCATTTAGGAGAAAAACACATTGTACTATACCTGTTGTTGTAGACCGAGGCCTTATTCCGAGCAGCAAAACTGAGTGACTTTCCTGGTTTGTATTGTTATTATTGTTGTTGCTGTTTTGTTTGGATATTCTTTTTTATTTCCTTCTGTGACTGGTAAAGAATTCAGAACACTTATAACTAAGCATCTGGTGCTGACAGTGACTTTGAATAAGAACGAGTTTCGTTTACCTGTGTTGTATTAACTGTGAAAGAAACCTGTTCCCTATAATCACAGACAACCTGTAAGGTGCATCAAACACTCAATGAAGGAATGTTCTACTTGTCTCCTACTTGGAATAATTACTTCATCAGGATGTAATGTATCTCAGTTTGAGTTTAATCTGCTGTATCGGCTCAAGAAACTTAGCTAAAATTTGATGTGAAAGGGAACAAGCTGTATTCAGCTGTAGTTGCTGCAACCTCAGTTCCATCTACCAATTTCCAACCATAAGTCTCAGCACAGACCTTTGAATAGGGAAATATGATTTTAAGCAATACACTTCACGATATTCCTTGGTTCCATAAACTTCCCAGGTTGATGATACTTTGATTTTTTTAATAGGGAAACCATTGTGGGACATCTTGTGGTATAGCATTAATCATCTTATGAAGACTAAGATGTATCACTGCTCTGAGCATCAGAGCATTCATTCTCACTTCAGTGGCTTTCTTATGTAAAATATTTATATTACTTAGATAAATAAATGCAAACCAGTGTAATACTTTTCCATGAATAAAGAGGGAGATAGCACACACATATATGATGAGATAGAGCCAGCTTATGACATTAATTTTCAGCACCAGGTATTATTGTTCTATATGTCCCTCTAAAGAAAAGACTCAAATAATCTTTAAAATACTTAGTTACAAGTCATTCATTTTCAAATGTTACTTTTGTGTGGAGCACATTAAGGAAAAGGATCACATTTCCAAAAAACAAAAGTCTTACATTTTGGAGAAGACAGAGGTCATGTTTCAGGGTCAGACATGTATCTAATTTTGAGAGGTTCTGTGTGTTAAGGAAATTCAGGCAGGAGATAATGTCCATAGTCAGGCCATTACTTGGGGCTTTCTGTTGAAATGAGGTCACACATCGACTCCTTCATGTACCAAAGTTTTGGTTTGCCTTAGGAGTTTTGTTCTTTTGCTGTTTATTCTAAAAAGAAACTGCCTCCTTTCAAATGGATGTATATAATATTTCTGCTTGGTTGCTTTGCCTATTGCAGTTATTGAAGTCTCTTGTGCAGCCCAGCCAGAGCAATTTGGGGGGGAAAAAATGTTAATACTGTCACTTTCTATCATTTCTAGACCAATAAAATTAAAAACATCTCTAGTACAATATAATAATATAGGAAAAGCACTTAGTATTGCTTTTAGGGACATTTACCATGAAATAAAGCTTTTATTTTAATGTTAAAGAATATTATACTTTCCGTAAGTATTTCCAAATGGCCCATTGTGCTAAAAGAATAGATTGCAGGGTATTTGCAGGTTCAGAAATTTTTGTGTCTGTTGAAAAGCTAACAACAGTGTAATTTTGATGGTATTTGAGAAATGTCTCAGACTGTGACCCGTGATGCTTTGAAAGAAATTTTCATTAAATATTAAATGATGTTGCAGAGATATTTTCGAACTTGAAAAGGGTTTTTTATGGTGCGCTTTTTTTTTTGTATGCTTCCTAGAATTGGCCTAATACCTGTTGTACGCCATAGAAATTATTTGGAAGTAGCTGATAATGTCAGTATAGCTGTTAAATTCATCCACAGCCATTAAAATGCCCTAACGGTGGGCACTCCCATTTTGCTGTTCTCACCTATTAAAAAGTGCATCTTGGAAAAGAATTATATTCTCTTTTTTCTGTGGTACTAGGGATCCAATATTTTGTATTCTTAAGTTGATTTTACTCCCAATGAGGCTGGTGATGCTCACTTTTTTTCAATAAGCCCTACCTAGGTGTAATTTAAAGATAAATAGTACAACCATTAAATCAAAATATATTTCAGCTTTGGTCTTTTTGTCTTACATGCTGTATTCCCTTTCAAATTTGCATCATCAGCAGGTTTCACAAAGCATCATTTCTTTTCCATCATCAGTCTTTCAATAAAATGTGAAGTATTATTCCAGCAGAAGAAAACCAAGTCAGGTCATTCTTCCTGGATGAAGCAAGATGTAAACTAATCCTTTTTTGAAACTTGCTTTCCGTTCAAGTCTGCACATACCTGATAGTAGATAATTTATATCTAAATTATGTCTTTCTAGATTGTTTCTCATGATACTCTCACAAGATGTTGCAAAAACCTTTCTAAGGCAAAGACAGGACAAGATAGATGTGTTTCTTCCTTTTGATTTGAAAGGACAGTTATCTAATTTCTGTGGTGATACTGAAAAAATATGGTGTATTCTTGCTGAATCAGTGTAGGCTGTTAACTGAATGTGGCTCTTAATTGTATCTGCCTTAGATTCTAGCTGCACATAAGTGGTTTGCTATGTTTTCTAGTATTTTTTGTGGAAACACCATTTAAATGAATTGATCTGTAGTTTCATGGTTGCTTCTTTTTGAGGTAGCTACATGCAGGCACAAATTTGACTGTAGTAAGTGTAGCTCACTGGATAGAAACAGTCTGAAGTTAGTGCATATGGTTTTTGTAACTTGCAAGTGGAAAGAAGAAAAGAGACTGTAGAGCCAGGACTTTAGAGAAATGGCTCTCTGAACTATTTTGAGTATGTGAGTGACGATTAAGGTTGTTCCATTTACCCTGTTGCCTTTTGTGCAGTGGGAGAGATAGAGCTGCAGGAGTTATGATGTTTTTTCTGAGGTAGGATAAGAATTTTTGACAATTTTCTGGCCTACCCATCTTACTGCGTTTGGTTGTGTGTTAAGCCCAGTAAATGTGGGTTTTATTTCAATATGTTGTCAGTGGTGTGTGTTAGAGCTCTACCAGTGATCTGATATATAAGTTTAGTCAAGTTATTTTATTTTGTCTACCCTTTTTATCACTCACTCTTTTTCCTAGAGATGACCAGTATGGCTTTGATTTTTAGGTGGCTTGCAAAAATTGTGCTGGGGCTATGAACAGTTCCCATTAATGTTAGGCTGGAAAGAAGATTCAGGGCTATTAAGATCCCTAAAAACATAAAGCAATGAACTTCTAAGGGCTTCCAGTGTTTTTTTCTCCTGGTACTCATCATATACCCAGCAGCCCACAGCAGAGAGACCATTCCTGCCAGTGAAACAATGTATGTCCCTGTTTCTTCTTTTGCAGCTGAGATTTTGAGATTTTTTTTGTGTGAATTTTGGTCTATGACTTAGAGGCTATGAAGAAGTTGATCATCTCTGACCTAAGCACTAAACAGTTTTCCAGTGACTTTTCTATTCATGAAGTGCTTACTTACCACCATGAGCCCCAGCTGCTTTTCCAGTGCTCCAGATAAACAGGAGAGTCACAGACCAAAAAGATAAAATGTTATTATAGCCTCAGGTAGCTGATTCTGCAACTTGCCCTCTTGAAGGCTACTGTGAGATTTTTCCTCAAGGGAAAATTTTAATGTTATAATAGGTAAAAAATTAATAAATGTTGGTGGCTTAAAATTAAGATTGATCCCAGTTATATGGGTGGCAGGGACAGGGAACAGGTAGCCATGTTGCTGTGGCATACAGAGTTGTGATTTGCAAAATTGTATACAAAGTGGAGAACTTGATGGCTTTAACTGACTAATTGGGAGCATTCTGATTACACATTCAAATAGAACATTTTGCATGTTTGTTTTCTTTTTAAAATGGGAGAGAGTTGACACAAATCCTGACATTTCTAATGCTGTGGTGAGAACTGCTGAACAAAAGAGAATGGGCCTCCTGCATCTTTCTCACTTCTTCTTCTTTCTCAGAATCATAAGGATGAGTATTTCTAGTAGTCACAATATCTTTGCTATTAATCATTTGTATCCTGCAGAATAATGTGTTTGCTACCATCTGTGATGCTTAGCACATTCTTTCTTCTCTTATCTTCCTTTTTAGCTGTACATCCTTGACCCCTGGACCCAGCTGTGATCGTTTTAAACTGCATATCCCTTATGCAGGAGAAACACTCAAATGTAAGTTAAAAAAATCTTACAGCTGCATTTTGGCTTTTCTTTCAGTGTTCCATGTCCCACTAATTTTCCAGTGTGTCTGTCTAACTTTGTGAGTACTGAGATACATGTCTTTGTTGTTTTCTCTTAAAGTTTCAGTTCCAAGAACACACAACCATCAGGAACATGCAATATTTAAGATAAGTTTAAAGGCTTCTGTGAGACTACAGTTTTGAAAAATTAGTTTTAAAAGCCAAAAGTCACAACCTGATATTTCTAATAAAATGTTATGACTAAGATAATCTCATGACCATTTTTAGATTAATTTATACGTTGTATATGTTTTGTGTTGTTTCTTTTTGTCTCTTTTAGGAATAATTCTTTATTAAGCTCCAACAAAAGATGTTAGTCTGCTATTTTATTAGTTATCTTTAAACAATGACTGGTATAATTACCCAGATCAGGGAAAAGTGAATTTGATTTCTCTGATTTAGTGGTATTGTTAAATCATCTTTATGCTTAGAGAACCTGTAGACAACTAGTTCATTTGCCCAGTCGTAATGTGTGTTCTGTTTGTCTTAGTTTGTGGTTTTTTTCAAAGGTTTAAAATAAAATTTACTTTTGTATATTTTTAGAAGGTAACATTTTCTAAACACTTGAACTGCTGAAAAATGGTTGTGTTGTTTTTATCTCCAACAAATAAAAAATGAGAGAGGATGAAGACTTTCAGATAAAGTAAAATTAAAGCCTTGGCATTTATAGTTTTAGGACAACTCTGGTAAAGCCATGCCTAGAGTACTATGTCCAGTTCTGGTCTGTCTGTTACCAGAGCAACATGTACAAATGTAGGGGGATAGAATATAAGAAAATAAAGATAGTGTAAAAAGTAATCTCACCCCTAAGGAGTTGCAGCTGGGCCAATTATCAAAGATTAGGAATAGGCCTGACTTTAACAGGCCACAGCTGTGACCAATGAGAAGAGTGCTGTAAAAGAGTGGGGTGGCTGGCTGAGGAAGAACTGGAGTTGTTGGCTATTTTGTGAAGAAAGAGTCAGTGCTCTGAGGAGCTGTTGATGAGAAACACCAAGAAGGTATGGAACTTTTGTGATGAGGCAACAGTCTGGAACCCCTGCAATAAGATGGCAACAGACATACTGTAATAACTACAGCAAAAGACTACAAAGATGATCAAGAGCTGGAGGATTTGTTGTATGAGAAGAGGCCACTATAACTGAGGCTTCTTAAGAAAAGAAGGCTCAGGCCAAATTGCACCAATGTTTATGAATACCTGATGGGGATTAATGAAGAAGCCTGGCTCTTTTCAGTGGTGGTCACTGAAGGGAAATGGTCACAAACTGAAATGTAGAAAATTCCATTCAAACACAATAAAAACTCTTTTGCAAGGGTGGTCAAAAAGTAGAACAGCTTGTGCTCAGAGCTTGTGTAGTTTCTGTATCTCCATCTTTGGGGCAGTACACAACACAGCTGGGTGTGATCCTGAAGAATCTCCCCTGTTTGCCCTGCTCTGAGCTGAGGGATCAGACTAGGCAGTCTCCAGTGGTGCTGTCCAGCCCTAGCTATCCTGTGAGTCTGGGAAAGTATGCTGAGTGGAGGAGCAGGTACTTGGTGTGAACAGAAATGGTAAGCATTTAAAACACTGCTTTGGTAGTATCCATTTAGACTGCACCATTTAGACTGCACATGCTGTAGCTTCCAAGGCATTTTATGTATTAAGAATTTTATTGTATTCATTCTGCAGCTTTTTTTCTTTGGTGTTTTTTTTTACAATATGTCATGCACTGGAATGCATTATCCTTTATGAACGGAAACCAACAAAATTAAGCTTCTTATGTTCTAGAAGTACATTAAAGCTTCCATTTGTCACTTGTAAGGAAAGTTGTCTTTCCTATAAGTTGATCTGGAAGCTTACTTAGCCAGGCTCATGTATCAGCCTACTGTAGCTATTTTGACTTTTCTATATATATGGAATTATGGCTCAAGAGGATTACCAATTATTTTTTCTCACTGAATAAAATTGGAAGATTTAAGTCCTAGCTAGTAAGTTATTTTAAGACAAAAGAAGTGGTTCTGCATTCAGAAGTCTTGTGAGTAGTAGCTGTATTGTATGAAGCCAGCTGCCCTCCCAGGTAGAACTTTTATTTTAAAAATTGTTAAAATGTATAGTAAACTTAACCTGTTGAGTATTGATGTGTTCTGCAATGTGTAGTAGATTCCACTTGAATCTTGTTTGATGACCATGAGCAAGTCAAAATATGTTTCACTGAATGGCATGTTTTATAGAGTGGTATCATGTTCTGTGGGACGATCGTATCTTATACAGGGCCATGTTTGTACGTTCTGAGAGATGTCTTATTTCAAGTAAAGGCTGAAGCTGTTCCTGATTCATAAAGGAAAATGGATAGACTAAAATGCCCATATGCAAGTGCACATACATAAAGACTATATTCATATATTAAATGACTGTAGTCCAGTTAAAGTACCTAGAAATATGATTATGGAATATGTGTTAAGTTAAATTTCAGTGTCAAGAAATCTGGGGTTTTTTTCTCCAGTGTTCTTATATTTCTTATATCATGTACACAATTAAACAAAAAAAAAAAGCCTTCAGAGCATGTTATGTATTTTAACAAAGACAACTGAAAATGCTGTAAATAAGTGTATCTTTTTCAGAGGTGTCTAATAATAGCTGTGAATTCAAGAAATAATAATCCTCCACATTTCAGTGTTACATGTTTGAAAATGCTGTGAATCATTAAGTCTCACAGCATGTGGAATAAATAGTGATGTGTGCAGATTCAAGAAAGCTTTAATAATTTTGTGTTTAGATCTGTAACGATGGCAGGGGAAGACAGCCATAGTGTGCAAACAGAGATGTTTAGATATTTTATTGTAGGCTGTTGCTAGATATGTTATCTTTCAAGGGCAGAATATTTCTGCAAAGGAAAATTGCGAAATCTGCGAGAATAAAAAAGATTGGCTGAATGCATTCAGGATCTCCAGTGTACGGGCTCAGATGTGGTACCAAATAGAGGCTGAAGTGTGTAGTTCCTTTGTGGTTTGTCTTACATCCTCTTTGCAACAGATTAGGTCTTTGCATATCATCAATCATAACCGCTGCCACTGCACAGGACCCTTGTAGCAACGCCACTGTGTTGGAAACTGTTGGTGTGCAGCTTTAGGGAAGTGTAACTGCACAGTGCAATCCTGTTTTCCAAAAGACCAGAAAGTTCACAGCTTCTCAAAAAAGGAGAAAGTGCGCTTGCAGGCAAGGCTAACTGCCTGTAGTGTAAAATAATTGTTTTGTAAACTTTGCTAGGAGCAAACATGTTGTGATTTCAGAGTGGCTTGTTGGCTGTGTAATGTGGCTTGTGGCTTTTTTAAGATGTCACGTTCACCTTACTTTTGCATGTATGAAGAGCTGCTGGAATGTTACTGAAGAGTAATGAATGTCTGAGGAGTTACTCAGCTCCAGCCAGGGACCTTGGAGATACCCACAGTTTTATACTGGAGAAAATACTATGCCAGTGTTCAAGATAAACTAGTTTGTCATACTAATTGTCTTCTATTGCACTTCAAGTCATGCTTTCAGGGAGGCACTTTTATTTTCTTCTGTAAGGGAAATAATTTTGTTTATTTTTTTTCATAGTGGGAATATTTAGAAAACTTGAGCTTAATCTTCCTTGACTGTCAGTTGAAATCTGAGATAGCTATATTGTTTTTATTAGTTCATCCAGTACTCAGTGTTGTTGCATGAAACTCCATGTTTTTCTCTGTATTAGAGTTTTTCAGAGTTCTTATTTGGAGTTTTAATTTCAGGAAGACTGTCTGGAATACTGTGTAAGAGATTGAATCTGTGTTTCTGGAACAAAACTTACTTTGTGTAGTGTGCAGAGGTATCCCTTATTGCTAACTGGACCACAGTATCTGCTTAGAAAAGTTCAGTATCCTTTTTGATGAGGTATTTGTGTATTTTGAAGTGAAGTGTTCCATAACTCTTACAGATATTTCAGTCTTAGTTGATAAAACATCAATGCAGATATTAGCAGAAATTGTCAGAATAAGCGGTTATAAGCTGCAATAGCCTTTATAATTAAAACATGTCATTTAGAATCAAATTATGATTTTTTTTGCAGAAATCCTTGGAATATCTTGGGTTTGGTTTTTCTTTTCCACTCAAGCTTTCATTACTGCTTGGTAGGGAATCTGACCTTTCTTTTTGCTTTTGCTCTTCACATTTTCTTTTTCAGGCACTGATGCCTCCTTCCCTCTCTGACCTTGAGTGCTGTCATCTGGAATTTCACAGTGATTAAACAATGAGTTGCCCTTGCAATGCTACTGTTCTCTGTGGCCTCTTGAACTCTAGTATTTTCATCTTCTGTCTGATTTTCACTGTTTTTATGTGAATAGATTATGGCTCTGGGTTCTACTGCCACCATATTGGTTTCCTTGATCCTGAAGAACATTTCTTTTGTCTCATTTGAAGCGTAGTTTTTAATTTTTTTTGCTTCTGATTTTTGTTTGTTGGATTATTACTTTTTGGTTGTGGGCCTTAAAGGAGGAAATCAATCTTGATGCCGAACCAGTCTAAGAATATTGTCCATAATACGTGGCACCAAATTTCCACTTTTTTAATTCCTGTGATGGAGCTCTTTCAGTAATTTCATCCAGTCGTCTTGTGGATTTCTATTTTAAGGAAGTAATTAAGAACAAACAGATAAATGTAGAGAACAGCCCGACCTCCTTATTGCCCCTTTAAAGGCCACTTTGCCAAGTAATCTGCTAAACACTTGTTTATTGTGCCAATAAAGAATTGTAAAAATGAATTTTGCAGTTATGTAAGATCTCAGATTCTCATAAGTGTGTTGCTGCAATGCATGTGTTAGTGTTTTTTGCACCATTAGGTTATTTTACACAGGCTGTATTTAGGTTGAGGCTCTTTCAAGGACTGCCTGGTTGCTGTAATTCAGATTATACTTACTTAGGTGTTGTCCTTACCTGTGTGATAAATGTCTTTTTTTAGGGTCATGGAATTTACCAAAGATTTTTCCAGGCAATATGTTTTCTGAAGTTTGGCTGAGTCTTGCTTTACATGGCAGGAATAATAAATCTTTTTCTGTCAGTAACCTGTTTGTTAACTAATGACTGTACCTAATAAGAGTGTGAAGAGAGACTCTAATCTTATACTTATTTCTTCTTTGTATTCAAAGTTTACAACAGTATTTCCCCCTTTAAAAATATCACTTTCCTCTCACTTGGGTTCTTTGTTCACTTTTTCTTATGTTCTAGACTTCTCTTGAGCAAGTAAATTACAGAAGATTTTGCAATTGTAAGTCCTAGTGTATTTCTTCATCAAGAGAAGTGATCTTAGAAGTATCTATGTACAAGTGTGGACTTAGAGAGCATTAAAACATTTTATGTTAGGCCTCCACAGTGGTATTGCCATAATGCCTTGCTACCTTGCTCTTTCTTCCTTTTTTTACCTGTTTGGGCTGCACATACTGGTGATGGTCTCAGGTCCATTTGCTTGAATCTATTTATGCTTTGCCTTCACCTTTCCTTTTCTCACCTACCCAGTGTTTGTGTTTTAATTTCTTCAGTGTTGCCTGGCTTTAATTTCTACCAGTATCTTATCCTATCTTGAATTATCTTTTGTTCTCATCTTTGCCCACTTCAATTCTAGTACTAAGATTTCTGAGAAAGCAGTTGCCCAGCTGCAGAACTGCAAGTTACTGAGATTGTCTTGATGCCTTCTTGCTCAGCTTGGGATCCAGTTTACTTAATTATATTCTATTTTTACAGTTTTTCCCACTTTACAAAATAACAGACTTTCTCTAGTCCTACAGCTCTTTTTTTTTCTCATTCAGCAACATTTGTCAGTTGAAGTTAAAGAAAAAAATGACCCACACCTGCACCCCTTTATCCAAGAATGGAAATAACATCCTGCAAATTCATCATATATATATATATTTCTTCTGTTGGAAAAGTGGGACTTGATTCACTAACCTAACTAGAGGTGTCTTATTTCTGAGGTTCCCAAGGATACTTTGCTTGGCCTTTCCAGCTTCTGACCCATAGGGCGCTGATCTCTCTGAAAACCATGTACTATAGCTGCTGTAAATGTGCCCTGAGGCATCTCAAATGAGACTAAACACCTTGGTTTAATCAGCTGCACCAAGTTCATGGAGACTTGGTCTTCCACAGCCTTGTGTGTGGTGGAGTAGCTGGTATTTCTTCTGGAGTGTCACAGAGGTGCTGAGAAATTGGTTTGTTTTTTTCTAATGCAATCAAATAAATTTTTTTTCAAATTGTCCCTCTATTATGAGATGGTTTTGAGTCTTTAAGCTGACTTTTCTGCCTTTCCTTTTCTGATATCTCAATTTGCACATCATATCAGAAATTAAGCTCAAAAACACCCTTTATTCGAGAGCAGAATAACCTGTCAGCAGTGGTACCACAGCAAAGCAGAATTACTCATGTATCTTTTTTCAGTAGTAGTAGTTTTGTATTTAACAAGTTTTATTGTAATTTCAGGAACTAATCTTTCTTGCCAACCAATTAGAAAAGGGTTCTATAGGTGTTATAGTGCTATTTTTGACTTAAAGCCTGCAGAACAAATTCTTCAGCATGGAATCCAGTGACAAGGATTCCAGGCAGGTCTGCATTTAGTGAATTTAAATCCTTTCATACTGCTGACTGCACTGACTTAGTGTCTTGGTTGTAGTGAGTGACTGATTACTTTTGTATTTGTAAAGACAATCAAAACTGGCTGGTTTAGGTAAGAATTTGTTTATAGAAGAGACTGATCAGTGGTTCTTGTCTACAGTTTACATGGCTACTGAAAGAGACAGGTTGAATTTTGAATTGATGAATAATATAATTCTACTGGTTTTTCCTTTTTAATACTCAACAAGAGCACTTTCTGTATTTTCCCAGAACTGATTCTGCACATAGTTTGCTCTCTTGCTTCAGCAGTTGCCTTATTACCTGTGAATGTATTTTGTGATAAAGTTGCATTTGCATTTCTTAAAAGCCAAATGGTTTGATCTCTTTCATAGCAAATTCCATTCAAATTGGTCTTATTCTAGGTTGCAGTGGCCACACATGTTTATTCTACATACTTAGTGCTGACTTATAAATTCTTGGTGTCAGAAGAAACTGAAGCATATAGAGATGTTTTCAAAAGTAGAGTTTGAGAAGTTAACTGGTGGACTGCTTCCTAATTTTGCTGCTGTTGGTTAAACAGGTATGTTAATGCTGTGGCACTCCTAGCATAACATTTTTCAGTACTACAAATTTGTAGTATAAAAAAGAATAAAAATTCCCCAAAAATGAAGTTACCAGGAGAGGAAGAACTGGATAGGCCAGTAAAAAGCGATTGCAGGGATTTTAGAAATTTCTCCTTTTCTTGCTGAGATACACCTGTCTTACTTGTAGGCAATTCTTATTCCTCTGTTAGATTTGCTTATGCATTTTGATAGATGAGAAAAGAGTAGACCATGTGAGTTTTAAAAGAAATTATAGATTTAAGTATTAATATTTCTATCTTTTTGTCTGTGGGGAGCAAATTAACTTTTCTTTTGAAGTTCTGTGAAGTAAAACATTTCAACATTTAATGCTGCTTGCCTGAGGATAAAGAAAGGAAGAGAAAGTAATATTTTTGGATAATTGGAAATGTAATTCCATCAAAGTAATTATTGGCTGGTATATCTACAACGATGAGGAGTGTGAAGATTTTGCTTGCCTTTTTGCTTGGCTTGCTCTTACACTGGAATAGTCATGGTCAGTAGTACTGTGGAGTACCACACAGCTGGCCTTCCATCAAGGGAAAAAGGACAAACAGAGTTGAAATATAGGCAAAACTAGAAAGTTATGCTGGAGATGCTAAGAAAAGGGTATTTGTGTCATTTGGGTGAGAAGAGCAGAGAATGCAGGACTGTATTGATTTTTCATTGGTTTTTTTCCCTCCAAGGTTAGAATGGTAAATGTTCACAAACTCTTAAGCACAGTAATTTTGCAAATTACTTTATTGGTTAAAAGTGCTACTTTTATTTACCTCAGTTATATTTGAAGAGGGTAAGCCACAGATACTATCATGTAAGCATTAAATATAGTACTTGCTATAAAAATGGCTATTTCTAGTAGGTCAAGACAAACTGTTAACTTGTGATTCAAAACATTTAGCACCTTATATTTTGTAAGCTTACTGCAGAGACTAGTGTTAATATTTATGTGAAATAAAACCAGATTTGCGTTGGCTTTTGTGATTGTTTAAATACCTTTTATTGGAGTGTAATGAAGCATGTTTTAGTTACGCGTCACAGCCCTGCCAAGCAAACTGATAACTAAAACTGCAGTTTCTCTGGGTTTTTGATATTTAACAAGAACAAAATTCAGCTTTAGGATGGATCCTCTTAATTTGTAGTCTGATTTGTTACTGTGTGTTTTTGTTGCTGTAACTTAGGAAAATAGCTCATGCTCGTAGCTGTGAATAGGGCAAACACCTTCATTGGTGCCTAAGCCTTTTAGGGTCAAAGGTGTTACCTTTTCTGTTCTAGTATGTAAATTGAGCAAGACATAAGTGAGACTGTATGGAAGGGGAAAGCACAGAACAGAAAAGTTGGAGAGACTGGGGATGATGTGTATGGATGTCTGGTATGGTTAAAAAAAAGGTTATTTTTTCTTTTGTTTTAGGAAATAGTTGAACATCTTTGGATTCATGGCAGAAGTGAGACTTCATAGAATACGATTTGACAGATGGAATGTTTTTCTTTCATTTTTAAATATGTTAAAAATTTATTCTAAGGTCAAATCTTTAATAGTAAGATACTGTCTTTAACTTCCAGAATGAAAGCCACTGATGATAGAAAATCACTGCTCTTTTCTAACTGTTAAGATTGAAGTGGAAACAACATTTTGTTCTGTACTTCTTTGTCTCTATTAAATTGTCAGTCAGCCTGTGTGAGGTTAGATTGTAGCAGAATAAATTAAGTTTTACATTTGGCTAAAAACTTATGGTACTGTAGGAAGGAGGACATAAAGGATACCTTTCTGTTTAGTAAGAGCATAAGAGCAATGGCATCATTTTTTGTTTCCATAGGGTTGTAGAATATTTTGAGTGTGGTCTCACCAATAGTGTTTTGTGAATGTATAATTAACAGGCACTGAACTACTAGTTTTATTTATTCTGAAGCCTGGAGAACCTATGTAGCTATATAAAATGTAGCCTTTTGGAAATTTAATACGCTATAGGAAAAATAATCTTGATATATGTATTGGCATTAATATTGATATATTTGGTCTCAAAGTGACTTTTATTGAAAGGACTTGGGAATTTGGATTTGAGTCATGTTTACCCTAGACAAGTAGAAACAATTTTAGCAATTATAAATAATTATGAGTAACAGAAAATCAAATATCACAATGTTAATTTTTACTCTGGATTCTCTCCATTCTACCTGAATAGGTCCTTGGTATCAGTAGGTCATGAAGACTTCTAAAATGCAAATATCTTTATAGTTGGTCATTCACTGTGGATAAGGACTCGTAATGGCGCTCATATTTAGTGGAAGAAGGTGTCTGACAGAAGGTCTAAATAACAAATATGAGCATGTGAGATAGGTAATAGATTAGTTTGTCCAGCTGCAATGTGATGTACCTGACCTTGGTGTGACCACACATCGCAGCTGAGTGGTCAGAAGAGGGTCCCATGTCCAAATGTCCCCGATCCCCCAGCATAAATCATTGCCTGGCATGTGCAGCTGACCTGAACCCCAGATTGTCAAAGTTCACCACTTAGCATGTTAAACATAATGCCAGCTTTTATTTAATGTTATATTGAGCACTGTGTATAATGGTGTTCTGGGAGCTGCTGTGAGTTCACTCTGTGAAACGAGTTTGTGCCTACTTGAACCTCCGAGTGGCACCTACTGCCACAGCTTTGCTGAGGTTCACCCCTTACTGTGCAGCTCGTAGACGTGGATATGGTTTATTGCCAATCTCACTACTCAAGCAGAGTCTTGAAGCTGCCTCGTGATGTAGGGTTCTGTAATAGTTTTTCACTTCTCAAGTATGGAGGTGTAACATCAAAAATACACTGTTATTTTGATCCTTCTTTTAGTCTAAGCAGCTTTTTTTAGTACGTGTGTAGTTGGAGTGCAGCTCTTAAGTAAGCTGAGCAGTAGCTATATCTTATCTACTCTGTTTCACCAGCTCTGTTAGAGGAGGAATGCAGAGAATGAAAAGCATGCAGCTAGCACCTGCAGGATGAAAAGTGTGTGCTAAATGAGTTACTTAGCATCACGTAGGAGCATGGCAGCAGCACAGGTGCAGTCCTTTCCTTTGGAGTAGCATTGGACTGCCTAAGTCATGGGCCAGGCTTTATCGTTGTGCTGTTTTCTGAGTTATTCATAGCTCATATTCATGCCCCTTTCAAAACACAGGAAAAAAAATCTATTAAGGTGAATCTCCTTCAGTACATAACCTCAAGTTCACTGCTCTTTATGTAGAATTTGATGGACTTGTTGAAAGGAACCACGCATGACATTTTAATTGCAGTAAATATCAAGAAAAGCGTTGTGTCATGATGGTGTAGGAACTACCCAACCTAGTAAACATCAACTTTTTTGAATTCTTCAGTGCTGTATTATGGTTTAGGCTAATCTACCAATTATTGTTTCTTACTTAATATAGATGCATTTCCTGTTGCAATTTTATGCCTTTTCCTCCAGGACTGGTGCACATTTTATTCTTTTAAATGAAATTTAAATGAAATGAAAGGTTTTATTTTTATTTTGAGGGTGTTGGGAATTTTAACTGGCAGACCTCTGCTATTTTCTGCACCCCATACTTACACATGCTCCTGACAGCTGTGAAAGGAGGGTGGGAGTGCGGACAGCAGAAACCCACACTGTGCTCTACTCGTCGCATGATGAGTGACTTTGTGATTTGAAGCCATACTGTAGAGAATACCTACCCCAGACTGGCCAGTGGCTTCTTGCTCATGAGCCTTCATCCCCTGTAATTAATCTTCATGGCATCCTTGCTTCCAGCTAAGGCTAAGTTTACAGAATATCCGCAATTAAAACCATCATGTTAAATGTCTTGAGATGGTTACGTCACTGAGCCAGCAATGTGGCTTTGCAAGATTTGTTCATCTAATGCTTTTCTCCAGTTCTCCATTCACAGTTTTTTAAGAAATAAGAAGTGGTGTAACTTTCTCTGAACAGAATTGTTTATAAGGATTACTATACTGGTTTTACTTTGCTGTGTGGGTTTTAAATGAGTCGTAACACATAGTAGACAGTATTTTTCTCTAATGTCTCCTACCTCATAAATCTGTTTTATGCAAAAGCTCAGTTATTCTTTCATATTGTCATAAGGAATGATAGGGAGGTAGACAAGTAAGGCTAGAAACATTTATTTTAATTTTTAATATTTTTTTCTTGAACAGTGGGTGGATTTTTTTGAAAACTCAGATGCATATGACCACCTCTTGATCTATATGAACTCTGAAGTATGTGTACTAGTGAAATACTAGAACCCAAATTTCCTTTAATTGCGTATCTTGTGACACTGGCAAGATGAAAGCTCAGTGCCAAGCTGTGATGAAGTCTTATATTTTCAGTTAATTTTCATCTCTCCATTTAAATGTGCAATACTGCATTTCTCTTGGCCAGAATTTGGGTAGTTGGAATGGTTCCTATTGAACTGTGTATTCTTCCTTCCAAGAGTTGGCAGTGGTGAGGAGAAGAGAGGGAGTAAGTGCTACTAATTTTTAAAAGCTCTGGTATTTTGAAAGTCGTGATCTTTAGTAGTTTGCAATTGACTTTTAATAGACACAACACAGCCATCTAAATATGGTACTTTTTATTAAAACAAGATCACTTTTCTAACTCAGTGTTTTCAGGCACTCCTCAATAGTATTTGAATGCCAATTTGAGATACAAAGCAATAATATATTTCGTGTTTCATTGCTTGCAGAGGAGGAAGAAGCTGCGCCTCAGGAATTTGACTTCATCCCCCAAAACATCTGATGCTTATCTTGCATGTGAATTTTTGTAACAATTATGTGGATATATACATGAAATATATGTAATGTAGCTGTCAAATTGTGTTAAAAAATGTGTGTTATATGTGATTATTTTATTTTTATTTATAAGCACATATATAGAAGTGCAAACAATGTTTCCATTTGTTGCTCTTCAGGGGATATAATTTTCAATGCTCACTATCCTGACCTACCACCAGATTTTATCTTTGGAGAGGATGCTGAGTTTTTGCCAGATCCTTCTGCCTTGCATGTAAGTACTTTACTATTTGAGAACATTACACCTTGCAGAGAGACTTTGCTTTTTTAGCTTAGCTTCAGGAACAGGAATTTTATAACAATGCAAAATAAAAAAGAAACACACCTTTTATCGCACTGATATTTTGAGTGTAAACACATTGCTTTCTAAAATGATTTAAAGTTGAATTTAAAGTTGAATTTGTTGCTTTCCAAAATTGAATCTAAGGTTAAAATGGGGGGAAGGAGGAGGGGGGCGCAAAGTTTAAAACATTTTAATCAAGACAATATTATTGTTTATCTTTAGTTACTTAGAATATCTATAAAAATATGTCTATTTAATATCTGACCATCTTAAATGACCTGTCTCAGAAAAAAGTTCATAAATGATGTCTTTAAAAGTATTTATCTGTAAAATAAAGTTGTGTAAATTGGTGTCACATTGTTGATTTTTGGTTTTGGTTGAGGAAGGATATATCAAGTTAATATGTTATGGGAACCACTGCATTAAAGAAAGCTATGTGCTCATGTGTGTTAGGGTTATCTAGACAAAGAAATTACTTTCTAAAAGATGGGAGGAACAGAAATTAATGAGATGAAATATGGCTTTTATACAGCCATATTACTATGGAAGGAGAAACAGCACAACCTGAAACCAAGCATTTTGTTCACTAGTCACAGTTAGCCTCAAGTAGCAAAGCCTTGTTTGAAGAAGCTATCAGTGCTTATGCTTTTACAATAGTTCTCCTTCTCAAAACTTACTAATGGGACAGTGCGGAGCCCTTGCCTGGAGCTCCTCTTTTGCTTCATGAGCACATCCCCAGAGGTCCCCAAAGGAACTCGGTGGCTGTCATGCTGTGGTACAGGTGTCATGAGGGAGGTTGAACATGTCCTTGATGTGTGACATGACAAGTGCTGGCTTTTGGTTTTACCTTTGACTTCATAGTGAGTTATATATAAGGATCAGAAGAATTAGTTTTAATAATTATTTTTAGCATACCTAATAAAACTTTCAAAAGGTGAATGCCATATTTCTTTTCTTCTCCTGGTCACTTTGCTGTTAAGCTCACAAACTCCTTTGGGTAGGAGGCTGTTCATCATGGTGCTGATGAACAACTATTTCATTATGCTACTTTACAGAAAAGGTTTTTCATTCTATGGCAGTTCTAGAATTGTTTTCACACTCCTTTATTTACCAATTCTGTTTTCCTCTTTCTCATTTGTTTCACAACCTTCACAATTATACAACCTTCTGAGAAGTGTTCACATTAGCAACTACTTTTTATAGTTGATATTAAAAAAGAGAAGCACCTTTTAATGTACTGGAAAACAGAAATTAATAACAAATTGCAAATGACATATAAAATAATTTGGGGCATCTTGCAGAAATGCTGTTCAGATGGAGAAGCTTGCTGAGAGTGGTATGGTGCCATATTTCTCATGTGAAAAGTAGTCACTAACAGTTGTGATCTACAGGAAAACCTGCAAAGATAAAAACATCCTTATTTTTCTTTCTTTCTTACATTGTTCATTGATGATGCTTTTTTTGGGAGTGTTGCTTTTCTTCTGCCTAAGCATAGAAAAAACTTCTTGTCTTTTTTGTTGGAAAGCAACTTGGAAGAGCCATTTGTTTCTTGATACATAATGAGATATTAACCAGCCTATTAGAAAGTAATTAGAACAAACCAAAGAAGAAATCTGCAAGCCAACAGTGTTCCTTTGGTCATTATACCTTGCTGAAGCATTTACTATGTAAATGTAACCTTCAGTTTGTTCTGAGGTATTGGAGGATGTTTTTCCCACCTTGCAGCTGTGGTCTGCATACTGTTCCTTTAGTTTTGCACTCACTTTTTAAAGTTCTGTATGGTTTGTAGATGTTTTCTTCAGAATGTTGCATCAACAATAACTTGCTTATTATGTGAAATCTTTGCATAGCTCCCTTTTTTCCAGAAATGTGAGAGCTGTTTCAATTAAAATTCATTAATTCTAAGATATTAGCAGAATTCTTAAATATGTTAACATAGCTGTCTACTGACTAGAAGTCAAATACAGATTAGCACATTGACCATAATTCAGTGCTTCTAATCTTGAGCAGTCTTCAGATACTTCTGATGCAACAGTTCCTGGCAATCCAAACAGAATCTACCATGCACAAAAGCATGTAGATGTTATTCAATGAGGAGCATAGTCTCAAAGTAAGTAATATGTGCCATTGAATCTGTGGGAATTCTGACATTGAGCCTGCATGCACTGGTCTCATCTGTCTGAGTATCTTGTTTTTTAAGAAGTCATCACATGTTGTTAGATGGCTTGAGTCAGGCATTATGCTTAGCATGAAAGGAGAACCAGGTACTCCAGATTCCTCAGGCTCGTGTGGCTCTAATGGAGGCTCTCGGTAGGCATCCCCAAAGACATTTGAATGGCTGTGTTGCAGATTCAGTTTCCATGGCCATGGGCAGAGCTTCCAGTTAGGTTTTCATCTGAGCATGGTAATAGGTATTCAGTTAAGCAGCTGTTAGCCAGACAGCTAAAGCAAGATTCCAGAAATACTGCATTCTAAAAAGTGAAAGCTGTCAAGGAATAGTTCATATTTTGGGGTTTTTTTTATTTATTTATTTTCCCCAGAGAATTCCTGAATTATCAGAACAGTATTTCAGCAGTAGGGCTGAGCACTCTTATTTTATAAGCAGGGCTAATGCTTTCTTGAATGAATACTGCAATTGCAGAATCAAGTTGAAAACGCTCATTGAAATTTAGCTTTGCTTTCGTGTCTTGCACCAACATTAAAGTCACCTGGATTTGAAACTCAGCTTGGGTCTCAAGTTCAGCACTGCAAAGTATGTGCTTGGTTACATGTCTTAGCAGTAGTGGTCACTCTGCTGGTTGCAGGGTCTAACTGTGTGCATGCTGATCTTGCCAATGATGTCAGCATTGCAGAGTGCTTCAACAAGGGGCAAGTGGTCCTTTTGGTTTGTTGTACAGTTTTAATTATAGTGAAGGGGCTAAATTCTTTAGGTTGGTGGTGCTGTTCAGCTCAAAGAGTTATTAAAAAGAAACATTTTTACATTTTATTGTCATTAAGTATGTTTTCCTATCAAATGCATTTGATACTTTTATGTGTAGTGTGCATAAATAAAATCAGCTTCTTAGAATGTAAATAGAAAAGTTCTTTCCTGCTCTATTGTTTATTCATTTTTTTTAGATGACAAGTATTAGAAATGTATTTTAAAAACAACCTATGATTCACTCCGTTCTGATTAAAAATTCAGTTGGCACACAACAAGATTAGTGATTGTGTACGGATGAGATTAATTTGGAGCTCATTACCATGACGCCAGTTTGAGTAACAAGAATTGTTTGTTATGTTAGCCTAGTTGATTGTTAATGTGAGCCAGTTAATAGCTGAAGTGCTTGTTTGAAATGTTAACCCCATTTTTCCAATGATTTTGAATTATCTTCTGTTTGGCAAAGAGGATACAATAGAAATATAAGCAAGGTAACTGTCAGTTCAAGGAAATGGGTATCTTAGTATTCTACTTCAGGTCTCCAACTAGTCTTGCCAGAATTATTCTGCCCACTCATTGCTGTCAAAAGGCTTCAATAGCCATAGTGGGAATGAAGGCAAGAGGACATGAGCATTTCCTGAAGCCTAGTGAGTTCTGAATGTGTCCTTGTGGGCTAGTATATAGCATATTCCTTGTGGGAATACTTAGTGCTGCGTTTGCATGGGAGAAAGATGCTGTCATCACAGACCTTCAGAGAATAGGCTGCTGCAGTTCTCATGCCCGTACCTGGCATTGGGAGGATTGTTTTCCCTTGTGTAATTGTTGATACTGAGTACAGATTCCAGTCACTGTGGAGTTAATTCAGATCATTGTGCTACTCAAGTGTATTGGCTGTCAACTCTATGTCTTGTGTAGACCAATGTTTGTTTTGTTTTTAAGTTCTTGTATTTATGCTTATTAGACTTATTTGGCTATATGAGGACTATCGTGAAGGTTGTATTTTTTTCTGGATCTCTGTTCAAAGTCTTGATTATTATTTCTGTTGGTTGCTGAGTTAGCTTTTAATGTGTAGTGCAGAGATCCTTAAATATCCCCCTTTTCCATTAATTTTTATTTATTTACTCAGGTGCATGAGACACATGTTTAACAGTGTCAGTTGTCCCCGTGCTCACAGTAGCTCCGAAAAAGCTTAAACACCCCTTATATTAATTAATGCCCTTTGAACTATTTTGTTCTAAAAAGTCTGTCTGTTGTATTGTTAGCGGGGATTCAGCTGTTATGTGTTCTAGGTGAGAGCTCCCCATAAGGGCAATGAGTTCATTGGTTTTAGAGTGTGATTTTAAAATATAAAGCCACAGCAGTGAATTCTGCTTGTCTGAGAAATGCATGGGTGAGTTCAGCCTGTTTAGCTCTTTTGTGTGCTGTATTTCAAATGGCAGCAGCAGATTTCATTCTTGGACCCCCTAACCTGCTGCTCTCGTAATGAAAGCCTTAAATTACTTCAGCTTCAGTTGAACTTGGGGACTTTAAGTGAAACAGAATGCAGAATTGGATCCTTGAGTTTATTAGAATTCCTTATTTTAAACTACTTTATAGTCCCATTTATTGTGTTCATCTTTCAGCCATGTCTTGACTTTATATGTCAACATATCTTTTGATTATTTATAATCCCATGTTATTTAACATTTAATTTTCTGAAACAAACATGAATTCTGAAAACTTTTTATTCCTGTCCCTCTCTATTGATCGTACCTATTTGTATATATGGGGAATGCAGGTATGTGTGCACACATGTGTATATGTGTGTGTACATATATATATATATATATATATATATATGCATATAGGCACTGCAGCCTTGCTGAAGTTTGTCTGGTATTGATAGGCAATGGGGAAAAAACCACATTTTATACCATCAGAGAAATAATTTTTTCAGGAACTTTCCCAAGGACTTTTTGACTGGTATTGTTAGCACTTACGGGATACATTTTTGTTCACATTTTTGAGAATAGAGATATACCAGTGCAGCACTCCTTTTAAAGCCAGATCTGAAAAAATACAATTTTGAATGCATTTTGATCTGGTTTTTGGTGTCTGAGCTCCACACTGTTCCTCAGGGAATCACAAAATCACAGAATACTTAGAGTTGGAAGGGCCGTCTGGAGATGGATCTGATTCAGCCCCTCTGCCAAGTTAAATAAGTTCTGGATTTAAAATGAGAAATCTCCAAAAGAGGATTCTGGCTGGGAATCCTCTCCTGGTGTAGGCTGGTCAGCTTGACTGCAGCATGTGTGAGGCCAGCATTCTGGAGGTCCTTCTCAGAAGTCACATGGTGCTGAGAGCAAGTGTTAGGATTATCTCTGCAGATGTGTGCTAAAGATGCTGGCTATGCAATCCAGCAGGAGGAGTACAAGAGGATGACAGGAAAGCTTTTCCTCTCGTCTTTCCATCTTTGAATCCATCAAAACCTTTCTACACTGAGAAATTATTCATTTTTCTCCTTGTTTTAGTCTTCTTAATTTCTCTTACAGCCTTTCGCTTTTGTCTAGAGTTGTTAATATTTATAGGGCTGAGAGATGGTTAGCCACATTGTATTACTTTGCCATTTTCTATTCATGTGTAGTCATTGCATGTATTTACCTCACTTTCTTTTTGTCCAACTTCAGCATTTCCTAGCACAGTTTATAAAACCTGGCTTTCTGTCTCAAAGCATAAGCAGAAGAGAATATGCTGAGGTTAAAAGTTGCGCTTTGCTTAATTGCAGCATTTTGGCTCGACCTTTCACCTAGAGTCCAGAAATTAAAAAAAAGAAAAATCTATAATTTGATAATACTGCTTTAATTTCAAGGGAGCAAAATATCTGTTAAGCTAGGTAGTTTTGCCTTTCTTGCTTAAATCTTGCTAGTGCAGAAGGCAAAATGAATTCCATTCGTTTTGTAAAAGGCTCCAGGGGGAAACATTTCCTTTCATTTTTTGGCACAAGCTTCTCTGATAATGCAGTTTCTCCCTAGAATATGAAAAAGTAGAGAATATTAGCTTTTAAAATATAGTATTTCAGTCCAGGAGAGACTGATTTTTGGAGAGCATTAGGAATGTGCATGGGCATTTGACTGAAAGATGGCAAAGTGGGAGAAAATGTTTTTCTGCCATACTAAATAAAGTGCATGTAATGAAGGACTTAATCATGGTGCACTAGTAAAATAGGGGAAGAAAACATGTATGGTTTTCCATTCATAGCATTGTTTTAGGAAAAAATAATTTCCATTTTTCATGTGAGTTTGACTGTATTTTTCATGGTCATAGATTTAGATAGGCCAGAAGATTGGACCAGAATAACAGGATGCTTAAATCTTAATGTAAAAGGTTGAAAAAGATGTTTAGGTTTGCATGTCTTTGCTTTGCAGGAAATACAGTCCTTGGTAGTGGTAAGGGTGTTATAATGAATTCCTGCAAATCATTCACTTTCGAGCCATGGCTCATAGAAAATATATAAAGCTGGATATCCCAAGCCAGACGCATGAAAGCAGAACATCTTTTAGGTGGAAGTTTGGGAGTACAATGATAATATGTTAGCATTTATAATTCTTTAGTGTAAACCAGCAAAGTGGTAATGTACTTCTGACTATTTTTTCATTCAGTTTATTAATCTATAATCATTCTTTACTTGAACAGTGGCTTTCTTTTAATTGTGGGAAAAGTATTATCAGAAAAACTAGTGGAAAATGGAAGGATTCTGGCCCTTATCTGTGGTGTTGCTGTCACAATACACATTGCTTCCTTACAAGAACCCTATAAACAGTAAGGAATGACATGTCTTGAAGGCAACAGCTCTTGTTAGCTTTGTAGAAACACGTTTACAAGGGGTTTGGGTGGGAGTGGGGGTTTTTTTGAGAGAAAAGACTGACTCTAGGAGAATCTTCCTGAATTGAGAATACATTTAAGTTCTGTGTAGTAGGCCCATTGAATTCACATTGATGTGCTATTATAACTCATTTTTCTGTAGAGGGAGTTGGTAATTGCTTATGGATATTCAAGTAGAAAAAGCTTTTAAATTAACTGATTACAGAAGGACAGTTAGAAATTCTGTCTAATAATGCAGTTTTGTATTTGATTTAATTCTGGCTTGTGAATTGCGTTATAATTTATAATTGCACTTTTCTCCAATGAAATTAGTTTAAGTTTGGTACCCTGAAGGTTCTTTTCTTCAGAAGAGATTGTTGGGGCAAAGAAATAAATGTCTTTGCACTCAGGGTGATTTTCAAAAGATCTATTTATTTCCCCAAATGGAGGAGGGCTGAAGATACATTTTCTTTCCTTTTTACCAGTTTAAGTTTCAGCCTATATTTGTTGTAAAACCTCTTTGTTTTACTCATTCTTTACATTCTTTTAAATCTTTGTTCCCTTGCTGTCTTCTATTTCAGTTCCTCAGGCATATCTGCTCTTTTTTAGAGATAACTACAGAAATGTAATTCAAATTTAGTCAGCATCTTGAGTCTCTTGTTTGTAGTATAAGTGTTCATACAGTTTTATGTGAACTCTGCCACATACCCATCCTCCTAGAGATGCAGCTTTTACTTTCATAAAGAACCAAATGAGTGTTTTCATGCTTTTTTTTGAGGAGAGAGGACTAATGTGCAATAATATTTCTGGTATGGTAGAGAAATAATTGTGATTTCTAATATTTTATTATTTACACAGTGGTATTTTGTAAGTGTTTTCTTTAGGGACTGTATTTTCAAGGTCTTATAGTACAGATATGAAAATAAAGATGGCAATACTGCTTTCACAACAGTGAGATCCACCTTGTGATACATTGATTTTAATTTGTGGGATTTTGGAAGGGGAAAAATGGTTACAAGAAAACAGTTCTGCGTGTGCAGATAAATGCTCAAGGGATGTTAGTGGATGCTATCCAAAACATTAGCTGTAAAGGTTCTGCCTTTTTGCTGTAGCTAAAATTACTTGTGTTGACAGGAAAGGAAAAAACCACAGGAGCTGATAAGAGTGAAAGACTTGCTATTTGACAGGGACTCTTGAGGTGAAGCATTGACAGTGGTCTGTTCTCTGCTCCACTGAGGGCCTGAGGAGTTGAGGTCTGTTCACACTACCATCAGGGCATGGTAAGTGAGTCTTTAGGGAAAAGATGCATGTACTAATATCTTGTGGGGGAATTTTTCTTGTCTTTGTGTTTTGTTCCTTTTACTTGCCATATCTAGTTAAATATGTACACCTGGTAGCCAACTCCCGGGGGGGAAAAAGTGCACTGTACTCAGGTGGAGAAACTAATAATTAGTGCATTGGATTCACTAACCCAGAATTTAATACATGCTGAGGGAATTAAGAAACTCCCTCTTGGATCAGGTCAAGGTATCTGCTTTGAGAGGGATGCTGAGAGGTCTGTAAAGAAACAAAACGTGCTCTAATTCCTTAGCAGAGCAGGACAAGAAATGTTTGTGCATGTCAAGTCTTTAGGGGATTAATCAGATAGTATGCAGTTGTAGATTTTAAGGGTCTGATTATCTTCTAAGAGAGGTCTGTGGGAGAAACAAGCAGACTCTTTTAGGAACAGTGCACAACATAAAAATGTTCTCCTGGGCTCAGCTTCACAGATTCTGGATTTCCTGAGTACTCTTAACTTACCAAGATCAGCTGCCTCTACTTCTCCTTCAGCAGGAAATAGAAAAAAATTGTAGTAACCATTGGAAGCTGAGTTTACTCCTTTTTTGGGTGAATGGTACTTGAGCAGCAGTTTTGCATTTATTCTAGGTGAATGCAGAAGAGTGTTCTCCACGTATCAGATTTGCTGGGATCTGTTATAGAGCTGCTTTGTGTATTGCATCATTTATCAAGAAGCACACTGTGTAGCCAGTGGAAGAAAAAAGATAAAATAATTTCATGCACGATATAAGATGCTCTTCTGAAAGCAGAATTAATTTCTTATTATGTTGCTTTCCTGCTCTATATTTTCTTGAGAATTCAAGGCTCTTAGCTGTATGGGATTTCAGCTAAGTGTTTATGAGCTATTCTAATTCCTGTATCCAGTTTTCACAGCCTCTTGCCAAAAATAAAAATTAAAATAAATACTGACAATCCCAAGCTTTGCTTTGTCCAAACGTTTTTATCTGGTATTCATGGCAGCAGAGCACACAATTCTTTGGTTGTATTTGCAATGACAGAATTGCTCCAGAGTTGAACTGTTTTTATGAAATGTTAAGTTTTGATGTTGCTTGGGCCCAAAAATCATCATTTTAAGAAGATCACTCCAGAAAGTTGTTCCAGTGGTGCTTTGGGGGAGAGGGATATGAAGAACCTGTGAAAACAAGATGACAAGTAGATGGCATGTAGGTTTACAGTGATTGATTTGAAGCTGCAGCCTGTAGGATGTTTAAGTGCTGGCTGCTAAGATACTGAAGCCTTTGAAGTTGTTATAACACTCCAGCCCTGCAAATACTGTGAAAAATATCTGTTGATAGAAAGATGTGAGCATATGGTAGATAATTATCCTGTGCCTTTTTCTATGAGCAGTTTCCCTGTGGTGGCCTATGCAGAGTAGAGCAAAGCAGAGACTGAAACCAGATATGCCAGTTTCTAGGCTAATGCTGTAACCACTGGACCAGTATCTCGTCTGTAGTTATGTGGAGGATAAGTGCTGATATCACACTGTGATCTTTCTCATTTTGGGTAAAAAGTTATATTGGTACTGATTTTAAGCCACTGTAGGATGCAAGTTGTGTGCATGTGGTATGCAGAGATATAAACAAAATGCAAATCTGTACTTAACATTATTCTTTATGATAATTCTGGATGAAAGATGCTATAGAAATGCATTACCACTGTTACGGGCTTGGGAGGTTTTGTTTACTGACATTTTCTCATGAAAGTTAATTTCTTGCTTAGAAATATAGAAGTACACTAACTTAAAATAAGATCTTGCTGTTATTTCCTGTAGTATAGCCAGGAAAAACAGTTGCAATCTGTCTTCTTTAAAATCACATTCCTGGAAGATATTCTGGCAACCTGGGTATTTAAACACATTTCAAAGAAAAACAACTTCAAATCAATTAGAAATTGTTACCGTATTTCATTTCTGATAGTGCAGAATTATAGCTTGCTGCAGATACTGCTTGGAGTTATGAAATAAGCAATAACCTCTCAAGAATCCTATGAATTAGCAGCTTAATGGAACATGAGGCCCATTGTGCTGTGAAAAAAAAATGGGGAATAGGTAATCATGGCCACTGAGTAGTTTGCATAGGTTCTTGATTAACTTTTTTGGAAGGATAAAGGAAAGACTACAAAGCACAGAATGTTCCAGAACAAAATTTAAATGTGGTTTCTTTGCCAGAAGTTGAATAGTATGGAATCTTTGGAAAGCTAAACTCTGCATGTCTTTTCTAATAGGGCTGAGAAGTTACTTTGTTGGGGGTTTTTCACTTGCCTCACCTGTAAGATCTCACTAGAACTGATAGTGTCAGGGTGCAAATTTTCCTTGTCTCTTTTGGAAATCCAGTTGGTGTCGTTGCTACTCATTTAAATGAGTTACTGTTGAAATGGCTTAAATTGCACTCTGTGGGTGGCCTTATAACAGCTCTACTCTGCCTTTTATACCAACTTCAAGTGAATTCATTTTCTCAACTCTGGTCATGTTTGAGCATCAAGAAAACCTTTCCCTATCAAACTGTTTGCTTACTATGCAGCCAACTTTTGTCAGCAGTTAGGATCAGGAGCCAGGGAATTCACAAATTGAACGTGCAGCCCGACAAAATCTCTGGGGTTATACTTCTTAGTGAAAATCAATGCTCCTTGGTGAGATTGTTTAACTTAATATCTGGCAGATTGTCAGAAGAGATCTCCTAAATCGCATGGATTTCTCCAGTGTAGACTCAGTTTGATGGATGTCTATGGTCTGTTAATCTCTGTATAATAATTGAATACTATTTTTCCATTCCTATTGCCTCACAACATGAGCTAGAGGGCCAGCTTTGGTGAATATACATGCTATTGGTTAATCAAAGGTTTAGATAACTGTTTTCTGAAAGACCTTGTCCTGAAACTTTGTTCTATAATGAAAAAAGTCAGCCAGGAAAACTTCTGCCATGGAGCATTTAACTTCTTTATGTTGAATTGCTTGCTTATGGATAGGTAAATAGTTATTGGCCATCTTCTGTATGACAATAGCTACAGCTGTGTGGGCAGTGGTGCTTCTGGAGTCTAGTCTCTTATCAGATGGAAGTTCTCATTCCATTATTTTTTCTGCAGGCCATTTTGAATTTATTCCTGAAGATCATTTTTCATTCATTCCCTAACTGGAAAAATGGGGTTTACCCAGTTGTCACAGATTGACATTAGCAGGCTTTTGTGTCCACAAGAATATACCATCATCTTTGGATGCTACTGAACCTTCTGTACTTCTTAAGATGAGGCAACAATTGATCTTTTTAGAAGATGGAAGTTACACAAGTTGCAGTATGACAAAACCAAAAAAAAAGTGCTGAAATTAAAACCTGAAAGGTTTAAATTAAGATCTGATGCATATAGTTGCTCACAGTGTTAGTGGAGATCATGTCTAGACACATGCAAGCAGTGTTTAGGCAGAAGAGAATTGTTTATTTGAACCTTCATCTGTGTGCTCAGAAATGTCAGGTAAGTCCTTCAATGATACACTGAAAAAATGATAACATTAATGATGGTCCTAACCAGTGTGAGTTGTGCATGTAGGCCATCATGTGAGATCAGCACGAATGCAGGGTAGTTGCAGGTGCAGTTTGGGTTGATTCATGCTGGTATATTGTTGTACACTGGGCCACTTTCAATCTAACTGGCTAACTGTGGAGTAAATTAGGGAGTTTGCCCTGCAGAGTTAATTTAAAGATCTCTATTGGCAAACAAGGCAAGTGATTGTATCCAAGTCTGGATTTCTTTATTTTAAATGCATTAATGATTGTTCTGTTAAATTTTATTAACTCTCTGGAAATCTTGCAGAAATCTCATTTCAAATTAGACAGGATTTATTGAGTGAAATACATAACTCAGTCTGTCAATGCCCCAGTCACTGTGATAATTTTTTTCTCTATAAAATTCATTTTAGTCACAATTTTATAGCAAATTCAGGTGAAAAAAAAAATCTTTTCAGCATGCATGTGATTTTGGTAAAATGATAATGTATAGATTTGTGAGCAAGGCAGAAAATTGAGATAAGCCACAGAAAGCAATAAGTTGTTTTCTATATACATAATTGTCTTGTTATTTCTGTATTCCTCTTGGCTTCAGTGATCTGAGTTCTTATTCCCAGGATTTTTTTAAAGTTGTAACAACTAAACCTCATAATCTTGAAATTGCATCAGATTTTAATACTTATACAAGATTTGAGCTTTCAAGCAGAACTTGAAGCCATGAAACACAAACACCAGAAGCTCTGGTCTTCTAATGTTTTAAATCTTCTTAACTACAATCTCTTAAAAAGCGGGATTGGTTCAGCTGGAATGCACCCTTCAGGCAAACAATCAGAAAATGAAGCATACAGGTTACTACTGCTTTTGCTCTATGTTTAAGATTTTGATGATTTCCCAAGTCTAATAGTGGCAACAATACTGCATCACTAAATAAATTCTTATTTAGAAGGTCCTTTCCCTCTAAAGAAATTGTCAACTTACTGTTGCAAGGACACTACTTGCATCAAATAAAGTGACGAATTGTGTGTCCTCAGAAGACTCTGCCTAATGCTGAAATTGTAGAAATGTAGGCACTCTGAAAGGGATAAACTTGACAAATCGAACTCTGCCCTAGATTTAACAATGTATTTTACATTTACAACTACCTGTATTTTACAGGTAGTTGCTTATTTTATCTTTGATTTGAAAAACAGAAGGAAGATTTAGGAAGGTGCTGTTTGAAACTGAGAACTATATAGCACATATTTTGACATCCTGTTGAAATTGGATTAAAGTTGTTTAAAAGTGTTTTCAGGTGAATGAACCTAGTGCATAGGGCAAATAAGTTACACTAAGATATGCAAAAAGAAATTTCATACATAAATATGGCATTATATTTGGTAGAGTTTGTGTTAAAATTTATGAGTTTAGATCTTGTGGAAAGTACAGTCCTTCTGCAAAGTTAACAAAATGAATGGAAATGTAGGGGCCAAATAACATGCACTACAATAATATGATTCTAAAGCTAAAAATGTTTTATATAAATCAGAACTTGTGCTTCAGAAAATTTGTGTAGCCCTTGTATGTTTCTTCTTTCATCAGTGAGAATCCATTATAATTCTTGTATGTCCTGAGTGGGTGGTTGAATTGTTCTTCAGGTGGTTTGTTTTTATAACCAGTTTGTACTCTGAAATTTGAGTTGCTGAATGAGAGGTGTTTAGTAAGGATCCTACAGTCAAATCATTAATTTTAATTCCTGTAGCTTTAAGACAGTACAGAATAAATACTGTTTTGATGCAATGTTCTTGAATTCTTTGAAAAGAGCACTCCTTTAGCTCTGTGCTGCACAAATGACAATGGATTTCCTCTTGCTCTTTTTTTGTTCTGTAGTGTAACGTTATTTAAAAAACAAAAGGTTCAGTTGCATTTAGGTCAGTTATTAAAATACTGTTGGTCATTTCCTTTGACAGAACATTTCTATTGTGTTATACCAATGTCATTAGGAGGAAAGGTTATTCCCACTTGTCTGGCTGATATCAATACATACTGGCATATTACATCCTCTGGCTTTCTGGAAATGTTTTATTTGAGCAGCAGCTTGGGAACAGGAAATTTAAGGTTATATGCAGTCTGGTTTCAGGCTGCATGGTAGAAAATGTGTTTCCTAGAAGATGCTGTCTTACCTGACAGATTTTCTCTAATATGTTGTGGAATTGGATAAGCTTAAATAGGTTCAAGTTGCAGACAGATTTTTACCAGCTGTAGGTAGTAGACAAGGTAAAAACAAGGTTTTCAGTCACTCTGTAGTGTTTGAGGAACTTACATGATTTGCATTAGTGTATCACCAATTGACCAGTTCCTCTGGAATGTAGTTTACGTTTTAAGATTTTACAATATAATATTACCATTTTGTAAGTGTTCCTGTCTGGAAGGAGGAGAAAACAGTACTTTTACATCAAGCTGTGAACAAATGTGAAGTCTGTGACACGGTAGTAACTTTTAAAGGCATAGGTTCAAAAGTAGCATTTTAGCCATGCAGAGCAGCCCTTTTGACCAGAATCAGAGTGAGCAGGAAAATAGGAATACAGTTCAATCCTGTAGCTGTTCATGCATGTAAAACCCAGCATTACATACTTCCTGTTGCTTTCACTGACAAATTAGTCTGGTATATTTCAAGTGATGACGCTGAAAATCACAAGTTCATTTTGGTAAGATCTTAACATATATTACTTAAGTGAGAAAAAAGTATAAAGTTGTGGAAAGATAAACACTTGAAATATTGAGCCACCATACACATATACTGAAGTCTGTATAAAACTGTTCCACAGGAACATATTCAAAGTCATCAGAAATAATAAAAGTTATAACCCTTTCTAATGGAAATAACCATCTTAGTTAGAGATCAGGCTACAAGTAAATTTCATTGTAGAGATGAAGCGTGGTGCCTGATGAGTAACTGATTAAACTTTCTATCTGCTTTTGCAGGGTATCAGGGGTATCAGAAGATAAATTTTATACACAAAGTCATTTGTTTCTTTTCAGGCCAGGGCTGTGGAGTCTCACCTTGCTAAGATCCTGTTTCAGTCTGAGCTTTTTGTGAACCTCTTCATAAAGCTAAAACTAGCTGAGGTTGGAAGGAGCCTTTAGATAGAGATCATTAGCCCAGCTGCCCTGCCTGGGCAGCTCAGATAGATTCAGCTGTCCAGGTCCTTTCCAGTCAGGTTTTGCGTATCTCTAAGGACAGAGGTTCAACAACTTCTCTGTGGAACTCATTCACTTGTGTTTATTACTTGTATTTATTACTTTTGGCATTACACAAAATATGAATTTGTTTATGAAATACCTGCAACTTACAGAAAGAAGTAACATGGCATGTAACTACATTGAGTACAAATATGAATAAGTAATTTTATGAAGCTACTGTATTATATCATCACTTAGTTGTAAAATGCAGATATCTGTGCTAGTTCTGAGTTTCTTAATGTTAACTGTACAATTCATGCAATTTAAAATTCTGTTGCAGCTAGTTTGTCAAATATCTGTGTGATATACAGCCTTCTGGTACTTAAACGGGCCCTCAAGAGAGCTGGAAGGGGAGCTTTTATAACAGCATGGAGTGGTGGGAGAGAAGAGTAATGGTTTTAAATTGAATTAGGGTAAATTATAATAAGGTATAAGGAAGAAATTACTTACTGTGAGGGTGGTGAGGCACTGGAACAGGTTGCACTGAGAAGCTGCTGATACCCTGTCCTTGGAAGTGTCAAAGGCCAGCTTAGAAGGTGCTTTGAGCACCCTGGTCTAGTGGAAGGTGTCCCTCCCCTGAACTACATGATCTTCACGGGCCCTACCAACCCAAATCATTCCATGATTCTATGAAATGCAGATTGATTTTAATTTTACTCAAAGCTCACCAAAAGCCACATGGTTGTGTTAACATGCTCTGAGGTGGTATCAAGAAAACTGCTTGAAGATCCAAGTGCAAAGCATATGAGTACCTAAGTACATTCAATAAGGGCTCTTTCATGTCTTAACAGCATGGACTACAGGGTGAGTCCCCCTTTGCCTTTCGCATGGGTCCTTTTTTGGTCAGCTAGATGTAGGCATGTCACATTGGTCACATTAGGTGTGGTTTGTAACACCAAATACTTCCTGAATAAAACTTAACTGTGCACAGAAGACTGATCTAAGCCAATTATAGGAGTGGTAACATCACTACTGTGCTACTGACACAGTTATCTTAATTGTATTATCATTTTTATTTCTGTTAGCTATTTCTTGAAATACAGTGAACCTGTAATAAAAATTTCTGCCAGCATATTAAAGAGGCTTCTGTGTACAGATGACATTTGTGTTAAGGGGATGAGTCAAGGTAATTCAAGTGAAGAGGCAGTTAAAGTGAAATAAATCACAAGGTTGAGGCAAGAGAAGAGAACCAATTTGCTCTACCACTGATAATGTAGCCACTGCTTGAGATAATGAAGCAGAGCACTTTCTGTAGTTGGTGTTAATTTGCCCTATTCACTTGGTTGACTGCTTTTTGAATCAGTTACTGTGCAAGGTTGTACTTGTTTGTTGCCTATCAGTTTTAATTAAATTAAAACTTTTCCAGTTCTCAGATACAACTGTAATTTTCCTATAATTTTAGGAAAGAATAGAATGGTCATTTGGGCCTACATAAGCCTGGTACTAGCCCTTTTATCAGTTTTATAGTAAGTCTCCTATTTGTCAATAAGCTTCTGCTGTTTCACCTGGCTTTCTTCCAAAGCATGGTAGAACCTTTGTATTCTAATAATGTCATGTAGCTTTGTCAAAAATGTTCCACATGCATACGTACCTCCGGTATCAGTATGGAAGGGGGATTGCTTGTCTTTTATTGGTGTCAACAATTTTGGGTTTTGTTCTTTTCTAATCAACAGAATTTAGCTTCCTGGAATCCTTCAAACCCTGAATGCTTGCTGCTTGTTGTGAAAGAGCTTGTGCAGCAGTATCATCAATTTCAGTGCAGCCGATTACGGGAGAGTTCTCGTCTCATGTTTGAGTATCAGACTTTACTTGAAGAGCCTCAGTATGGAGAAAACATGGAAATCTATGCTGGCAAAAAAAACAACTGGGTAAGCTCTTATTACATCTGAAATGCTTTTAACAAATACAACTCCTTCTTGGGAAAATGTAAGTTCTTCCTGTGCATCTCCATGCTTGATGTTTCTGATGGAGAAAGCTATTTGACTTCAGCTGATTTTCTATATTCCTTGTTTGGGATGTTGCTGTATTCCATTACGGTGGTTGAACCAGATGTCCAGGTGAGAACTGGTTTTGAACCTGGTGTTCATTCATCTGGCTTATAGGTGAAAACTTTGAAACTGTTGAAAAGCCTGTGCTGTGTTTAGAGACCACAGTACAACATCAGTGTGGAAGTTTGAGTTCGCTTTGAAGATTTGAGAGGCAGAATAATCATGTTGGTATGACACCCTGCCAGCCTACCAGTCTGCTTAGGGGTAGGGTGCATTAGGGTGTGTTTCCACATTGGGTTTGAGTTGGTTTAATTGGTAGCTGCAGCTGCCAGTATGTCTCTTGCACTTGTCTAAGCCGAGATGAGTTGTTCTGGGAGAGGAGAGGAAAAACTAACCCAAGTAATTTTCTGCAAGAGGAGGCAAGATGGGCTAGAGCAGTGACTTTGTAGGGCCGTGCTTTCATAGGACAGTCAGACATTAAACTGGCTTATCTGCTTCCTGAAGTTATATCCCATGTTCCCACATGGGAAATGTGCCATTCTATATAGAAACACTGTGTATAGATCTCTAAGGTGTGGCCATTGGCAATGCAGGCATTTTGGTTACTGTGTGAATGGATGTTTTTTAAAAATTGATCTCTGCCACAGAGTAAGCTTTGCAAAAAATCGAGTTTTTTCTGCTGGTAATATATTTTTCTTGGGAAGTTTGGAGTAAGATATGTCAGGAAATATCTAATGGTATTTATAAAGGACTTGTTCCCCCCTTGCTTTCAGAAATGGCATACTCTTAAGATAAACTGGCCTTCAGAAGCTGTATCTTCTGAAACAGGTGCAGTCTGAAAATTGATGAAATTTCATCACTCCTATTATCAAGGCTAGAATTCAACTTTGTATCACTTCAATCATCCTTAAGTTACAGGTGATTCAAGGATGTTTACAACTCACACATTAATCTGTTTTTTTTTTTTTCCTTAGGCAAGTCATCTAGGCTTTTTTATTTGAACCTAGTTTAATTTTCTTCATCAAAGAAATTCAGACTTCTTTAATGTTTATAGATCAGAATATTTGATTGAAATTAACTTATTCACAGATGTTATTGTCCATAGCTTGCATCCCAAACAACTTGCTATATCTCTAAATTTCATCAGACTGGTTTATTGAAGTGCAGAAGACTTTCTGAACTGTACTGAAATTTTATCGAGTCTTTTCTCAATCTTTGGTGACTGAATAAAGAACTTTCTTTAATTTTAAATGCTTTTTTAATTAAAAACATTTCAATAAAATAAATACATTTTGAGTCAAATCCTTGTCATATAGCAGAGCTATAGATTTTTCTATAGCATGTACTGTTTTCCAAGTCTTTATTCTCTGTCAAGAAGACTCCTGAGAGTTTTGAAGATTCTGTAAACTTCTCATATATGACAGAGGCTTGTTTACTAGTGTCCTAAAACAAAACTGTGGAACTACCTTGTGTAGTTCTCTTTACTATCCTTTACAACTTCTTGTTTTGTTAGCCTTAAGGATCAGCAAAATAGGACTGTTTTTCCAGAAAGCAGGAGGCAAATGGCCTTTTATCTTCTCTGCCTAGAAGTCATTGAAATTCATGTTGCTGCTGTCTTTCAGGAAACAATAGTAGTTCAGCAGATTTCTGAAATAATAAAGTATGAGCCTTGTACAGTGTTATGAAAGCAATCATCTTAGGTGCATGAGTTAAAAATACTTTAAAGAGAATACCTGAATTCAGCACTCTGACCCAGAATGGAACAGAAATTTGCTCTTATAATACCTTTGTTCCACTGCTTCCAGTTTCGTAAAGTGCAGGTCTCCAAGATATATGATAAATCAACAAACTACTATTTAACTAAGTGGCTTCTTGTTGGAGGAATACCAGCAGATGCAGGAGCCCATTAAATACCCAGTCCCTCAGGGCTGTGGCCAGAAATTCGTCTGTCTCGACCTGATGCCGGTATCCAGCTGGTTTGGGCCGGGGAGATGAGCACCATGGACAGGGGCTGCTCCCTGTCCAGCCAGAACACCTTTGGAAGAATTAGTTTGCAAAATAATCTTAATGGAATGCTATGAAAGATCTAGACTTTTTGGAGCAGCTGATGATCAGAGCAGCATTGATCAGAGGTCATTCATGTGCTCAGTGGCCATCCCAGTTCATCAGACTTGGTATTATACCAAAAATAATTTTCTGGATTTTATGGCAAACATTTTATGGCATTTTTTCAAAGTCCAGAGGAGAAGCACTGTCTGTAATATCCATTTCACTCTGGATAAGAAGTGAGGACCCTGACCATCATCACCTGTTAAACGTGTGCAAGAAGTTGTTGATTTTTCTGCATACATCAGTAATACAGCATCCGGAAGTTGGTACCTCTCCTCACAAGAGGTGTAATCAGGAAAGATTCCACAGCTGGACTTTAGTGTACACTCACTTTTTGTTGCATAGTGTTTCTATGAGTAATTTCTTTGCCTATCTTGTGTGACTACCAGTGACAAATTTTAAGGTCAATTCTTAGCTAGCTGGCATAAGGGTGAATTACAGCCCAATGTCACACAAATCCTTTTGGCAAATGATATAACTTGAAAGGTGCCGTTAGGAACATTTCAGTTCCATTCCAGATCTTGTTTTTTCTTGTTTAGTGACTTAAAGGTAGAATGAGGTATGTATAGTTCATGCCTGGTAGATTACCCAGAAACAGATTGGCACAGACGAATTGGTTAGCTTGTCTCAAATTATCCCAGTTTTTGTAATTAATTGCATAAAATCAATGTTTAACACTTTTTACTGCTAATTCAATGCACCTAACAAATATAGCTGCTGTGTGGCTACTATATTGAATTTAAAAAAATAGAGATAACGAAAAATTAACATGAAGGATATCAGGCAGGCATTTGTTTTTAAAAAACAGCTAACTTCATTGCTTTATAACCAGGTGGACAAAGTCTGGTTTTAAGGAAGTGTATGAAACAGAGAGGAAATCCTTTCCATTTCCTTCACATACCCTTTATACGTAAAAAAGAGCAATGTGTATGGGACACTTGGCACATTTTCAGTAAATGGTTGTCTAGGTGTTTAGAGTTCTGAAGACAAATTATTTTAAACCTTCTACTTGAACTCTTTTCCTCTAATTTTATTCAGATGACACTTTTGATATGTGCTCACCTTTCAAAACACAAATTCTTCTACATATATCTGCAGTATTTGTAAAGATGCCTCTGTTTTATCTATATGTTCTTATCAATTTGTCAGGCTTTTGGCTTTGCTTTCAGACTCTACAGGTCTTGCCAGACCTTTGTCCGGAAATGAGTACAGCCAAGATACATCTATATTTAGGGTGTAACAAAATATAGTCTGATTTTTTTGTCATGCACATTGTTTTAATCTACTTTTTGCTGTTGACTTACTGGCAATGAGGGTTAATGTTTTTTAAGGCGTTTTTTCACAGGCGTATGACACCTGTGAAATCTGTAATTTTTTTTTCCTCTCCAGTACTTCTATTCAGCAATTTTGTTTTAAATCTCAACCCTTCTCTCTGTTATGAGCTCTTACGCATTTTTCTGGATCGTATTTAATCTTCAGAATGTTTGTGGTTCTCTTTTAGCTACTAGGTCTCATTAGTGTTACATTTTTTCCACAGACTGGAGAATTCTCGGCTCGCTTCCTCTTGAAGTTGCCTGTCGATTTCAGCAATATTCCTACATACCTGCTTAAGGTAAAATAACTGTCTAAGTTGACAGTGTTTGTGAGAGAGTATGAATTATTGCAATCTCCTTAGTAATTATTTAGACTTTCCTGCCTTCCTGCTCTCCAAGAGTTTGAAAGTTAACCATTTCTAAAATCTAATTAGATCATGTTTTGGAAAGGTGATGTTGGACATGCTGTTGTTTTGTGTGCTACTTTAGTGGCATCTTCTATATGAGTCTGTGGAATTTCATGACATGTCTGTGAGTGTTGGAATTTTTAGTGAACAGTCTCAATTGTACCAGTAGTCTTGATAGTAGAAGCAGAAAAGCAAACTAAATATACCATTTCTTAACAGAGAATGAAAGCAAATTCTGGTTACTTGAACTGAAAGCTTCAGTGATTACATTATTTCATTGTTCACAATGCACAGAAATTTAACCAGATACTTTTGAATGTAGTACTATAGAGTGTTTTTGCGAATTGGGATAAAAAAGCATTTATTTCTTTGCTAAGAGGAGAAATAAAAACAGAAAAAGCAATTTGTGACAAACTACCACCATGGAAGAATTTGAAATTAGTGTTTTTACAGTATGGGGACAGTCTCTCTTTGAAGCAGCTACTGTGGAAGGCCATCATAAGGTCAATGTTACTATATTTAGAGAATGCAGTGAGATCTGGTTTTTCTGTCTATCATGACTGTCAGCATGAAGTGTCAGAACTTCCACTGCAGACAAGGTTTGAGCTAGTTGATGTTGCCAACACTCATCTTGCCTTTAAACCATGTGTCTGCCTTCTTTTAAATATTTGGAAAGAGGAACAGCTACTTAATCTTTAAAAACTAATGTGTTGAGATGAAATTGTCGGTTTGGATTCCATTACCTCCTCTTCGTCCTGTTGTTAGAACTGTCTTCAACTATTAAATCACAATTGCAAGTGTGAGTCTTCAGTGTTTCACCAAATAAGATGCCTCAAGCTACAAACCATGAAAGTAAAGGCAGGCACAGCTATAGTCTTGACTGAAATTTTTGGTTGCAGTTTGAGATTGGAACCCTACACTCTTTCTAGCTTCTGTAGATTTTCTGTTTGAATAATGAGCTACTTCTTGAAAGCATGCAGATACTTTCAGTAGCAGCTGCTGTCTTCCATTGGGCTTTTTCTTCTCACTTGATGGGAATGTTTCTGATCAGATGTAAGAAGGTTGGCTAAGGCCTTTTCTGGAAGTTTGGTGTTAAGCAGGGCACAGCAATAGTTCACCTAGACTGCAGGCTAGCTGTGATTTGCTTCTGAAAGACTCTGGAAAAAAAACTGAGAATGTATAGTGTGAACTGTGCTGTGTGCTCCTGCCAGAATTCCCAAGTGCTGTATTTCTCAGAATCAATTTTAAATGAGTCAAGAATTTCAGGACAAGTGCAGGAATGTTGAATAGCTGCAGTTGCAGGGCTGTCTTGTACCTCTGTGTTCAGTTTCTGGGAAACCTTGCGGGTTGGAAGGTGGCGTATGACTGATGTACCTGTCATCATGTAGGAACACTGTGACAGAACCTGCAGCTGTTTCTGAAGAGTAACATTTTAATGCATGACAGCATACTCCTCCTTACTGTAATTCCCAATCATGTTCACTAAGCATCTCCTCTAAACAAAGTTCATATAGTGTGGGTAAATCATTAGTGCTCCACAAGTCTTGTCCTGGAGCTTTGTTCATCCTGGGTACTGAGTGATTCATTAGTGTGAAGGAAAGCATGTGTTTATTTTGTATGCTTATGTAGTGTGAGGTGAAGAGACACACAGAGCAGGTAGCAGAATGAAAGTTTCCCAGTCTGCCTTTATTTTGATATTTCAGAAGTCTTAATGTCTTACCTTTGGGGTTTTAAAATTAATGTGGTTTTGTATGTTATAGCCTGGATTTTTACAGCAGCGGATCCTTCTTGATGGGCAATGTACTGGTGAAATCTTTCATTTTCTTGATTAGGCTTCTACAGTGCAAGCTGGCAAGTTAACTATCTGTAGTAGGACAGTGACATGTAGTCTGGCTGAGTAGCCACAGGAGAAGAAATATTGTTTTATTCCACAAGTATTTGTTGACAGTAGAAGAATGGTTTGATTTAGGCTCCAGCATGGGTTATGACAGAGTGTGCTTTGTAGCAGGCAGGATCTTATATACTCCTTGCTGCCTTCAACTTCCTGTATGTACCCTGAGCTAGATGAACATCATCTCTTGTGACAGCAAAATAGACAACATGAGAGCAGGTAGAATCAGGACTACTCTGTTATGATTTAAATAATTGTACTCTGACTACTCTGAATTAGTAAAGGAGCTATTAAACAAAAAAGAGATTTTTTTTTTTTTAAGTTGTCCATGTCTTTTTTTTTTTTGGATGAGATTTTTGACATAAATAGACCTCTAATATATTGCAATAAAATAGTTTATTTCCATCATGGCTGCCAGTTATGCTGGTTTCAGTGCTGCCTGCTGGGTTATGGTACATGATTGATAGAGCTTTTATTGATGCATTGGAAATAATTGTTAATACATTACCCTGAAAGGTGGAAGAGCAATCAGCAATTGAAGGCTGTTAGTGTATTAACAGCTTCATGTTTTACTGCAGAATTTAATGTGTATGAAATATGTTCTAGTCTGTAGCCAACCTTATAGTGTGCAGTAGCTTCTCTGTCATGATTTGGAAAGTTCAAACCTGTTGTGCTTTCTCTGACATTTTCTTTATGTTTAATTAAATACTACTTGCATTAAAATCTGGTGAAATATTAAAGACCATTATTTTTGCCTAACCAATCATTCCTAGTATCCCAGTGATTTCTTATGCTCTTTTGAAGTTTTTATGGGTTTCAGTAGGTAATATAATATATATTACATATAAATAATACTGCAAGTATGACAGTAAAACTTTGTATCATAAGGGAGTACTCAGGTTTGATGATGTAAGCTGTGAGATCAGTATGCAGTGTTACAAAATCTTTGGGGTTGTTGAGAATACACTCTGGAATCATAAGATGTTACTCTGTCAACTTCATACTGATTGTAGTGAGAGTACTTTACCTATAAAGAATAAAAGTTTGGAGGTGTAGCATCTGTTGGATTGTTACAGACTGGAGAGGCAAGTTTGCCAGGTTATTTCAAAAGTATTTGTGGCACGAAATTTAAAATTGGGTTCAAGTGTGTGTACATTTAAAGTAAAATATATGAGTATACTTAAAAGACTGAGGATAGTTTAAGGAGCAATGCCGAGTATACTGTTTCTTCCTTTGAATTCTAAAATTGTAGCAAAATGTGTACAGTTGTTCTAGTAAAATTTCTTCGGATTTTATTTAGTTGGAAACATAATACCTGTTATAATGCCTGCAGCAGATAAATCTCTCTTCATAACTTCTCTTGCCATATTCCTTTACATTTGAAAGAAAAGCGTCATTGTGTATTTTCTATGCTAAATAGCTCTTCCAAAAGAAATGTTGGCTTACACTTAAAAGCACGTTCATTATTTTTTCTTTTAGAAAGCTATACTTTAATGCAAAGGTTTTAATTGAATGTGGACCTTTGTATCCACTTTCAAATGGTTTTCTTATGCAAATTCATTTGATATAAGTGAAAATTTGTGATGAAACAGCCGCAGAATCAAGCTGATGGCTCAAACTACTGCAAAGTTTCTTGTGATAAATCTTTCATTAAGGTTCTCTTATTTGAAAAGAATGAGGCTTTGGCTCAAGAAAATCCTTGTATACTTTTCCTTTGCTTTTTTTTGCAGTTGGATTTTTAATCAGCATGTTCGTTTTGAATTAAATTCTTTTTGTTGGTTATAGTATTTTTCATTTTCTCTGCAGTATTTTATAAAGGGAGGTATTCACCATATATACTCATTTTAAGAGTCAGACTCTAATTTGCATTTTTGCCTCTTTACAGGTACTGTGTATGCCACAGTAATAAAATAGGTAATAGGCTCAACATCTAAAATACCTCTTTCAAATTCTTATAGAATTTTTTAGGTTAGAAAAGACTTCTAAGATCATGAAGTCCGACTATTAACCCACCACTGCCAAGTCCACTAATAACCCCATGCTCATCCCTAAATATCCCATCTACACATCAAATGAAGATTTGCAGAGGTGACTCCACCACTTCTCTGGGCAGCCAGTTCCAGTGCCTGATCACTCTTTCTGTGAAAAAATTTTTCCTGATATCAAATCTAAACCTCCTCTAGTGCAGCTTGAGGCCACTTCCTCTTCTCCTGTTACTGTTACCTGGGAAAAGAGGCTGACCCCCAGCTCATTACAACCTCCTTTCAGGTGTTTGTAGAGAGAGATAAAGGCCCTCCTTGAGCCTCAAATTGTCCAGCCTGAGCAACCCCAGATGCCTTGTCCGTCTTCACAGGCCTTGTGCTCCAGCTCCATTGCTCTTCTCTGGGTGGGTTCCAATGCCTCAATGTCCTTTTTGTAGTGACAGGCCCAGAACTGGACACAGCACCTGAGGTGTGACCTCGCCATGGTCACTGCCTGGCCACACTCTTGCTGATACAAGCCAGGATGCCATGGACCTTCTTGGCTGCCTAGGTGCATTTATTCTGTGTAGCTTTGTTTCTTTCTTGGTAGTTTTCCTCAAGTAGGGGCACATATGTAATCATAATGACAGATCATTAAAAACCTCCCGCTCAGTAACTTAAAAATTGTGCTTGTTTATGTGACTGTAATATGCTTGCACAGAATCAGTGCATTTCAGAGTGTGTTGCCAGTGATGCTGTTGAAAACAAGACATTTAGGTATTTCTCCTCTTATTTCCGTGGGGGTTTTCACTGTTTTGATTACGTAAGATGTTCCCTATTACACCACCTTCTTGAATGTATCTTTAAGGTACTCATTTCCTATGTGTATGTACCTGCTTGTTGTGCTCCAGTGAATAGCTAATACCAGGACAGATTTAGCTATGATGCTGTGACCAGCAGCCTTCCAATAATTTGTCAGTACTGAAGTGTAAAGGAAACACTCAATATAGACCTGTTTCTTTAGATGCTTTTTGTTTTTGTTTTTTTTTTGTGATGACCATTGTATTTAGTGCTGATCTTTTGGAACTGAAATAAATAACAGACGTTGTCTAGACGCATTGCCAGAGGCCAAACAGTTGTGTGTAACACTGTCAATGGAAGAGGTTTATCCTCAAGTTCAAATTGAAAGATAAGAACATATTTGTGTTTTTTTCCTTAGTCTGATTTCATCATTTGGATGTCTCTTAAAAGACTTCATTGCAACTTTTGTTTACAATGTAGACCAAATTCCAGGTACTGTGAAAAGACTGCAATACTTGTCTATGTTTGAGTAATTAACTGTAGTACAGAACAAACGAAAGTGTAATATGCAGGGTCAAATGAGATTTTTTTTCCAGGCCAATTTCTTTTCTGCTGTGCTTTAGCAGTTTGATTTCTTTGACAGCATTTTAGATTTGTGTTAAATTGCTGCAAATGCCAAAACACAAATGCACTTGTATAAAGTTCTAATGCTGTTTGAAAACCCTGAGCTAAATATTCTGAAAAAGAATAATATTTTATTTTGCTTTTAAGCTTCATTGATTTTGTTTGTAACTGACTAACTAAAACCTGGTGTGTAGTGTGTTGTGGTCACAAAAGTGTCAAGAATGATGTGGAGCTCAGATCTGACTTGATCTTTTTGCACTAGACTGTTTTAGTCTGTGCCAGGCAGCTGCCTCTCAAAAGAGTGTAGAATGTTAGGCAGCATATTCTATTTGACTACCTTCCAAAACATATTTATGTTGTATTGGATAGAATGATGGACCTGCATACTGTATGAAACTTCTCAGGTCTGTGGTGCTTGGTGTCATTTTGCCTCTTTTACCAATAGCAAACCTGGAAGTTTATAAGATTGACAGATAATCCTGAAATAAAATGTAGTCCTCATAGTTCACAATACTCTGACCATGCTTTACATAGGGATCTTTTAGGCTAATTTAGATTGATCTTAATATTATACTACTTAAGACTTTGTGAAGAGGCACAAAGTTAACTTCCTGAATTTCATTCCATAAAATATTCCTTATCTTGAGATGTATGCAAGCATTTGGAGCAAATAGTTTATATTTTAAAAGTAGATGACAGTATGATATTCAGTAGATTGATTACTATACCAGCGTTAACTTAAACAGAATAATGGATCATTAAAGATTGTCTGGGCTTCTTCTGTTAATAAAGGCAAACTTTATAACATACAATTATAATGAGCCGCTGAGATTTTAGATTAGAAATGGGTCTCTGCAAGTTAGTACTGGCAGTATTTGAAACAGTAGCATTTGTAGCAGCTGAAGACAGTAAATTGCACGATCTAAAGGCTGGGAAAATAAATGTAAGCTGTGTGTGCAGAAGACATTTATCAGTATAGATGTCATTGATGCTTGTCTCTTATAGAGTCTTTAATTTTAGCCTGGCCCAGTAATCTGCAGTTTATTTTTGCTGTCCACGTTTTCCATTGAAAATAACAACAAAGTACCAGTGAGGAAGTGCTCCTTTAGCTCGATGTGTTGGCCATTGTCAGAGTGGCAGCCCAGTGCCAGAAGCAGGCAAACTCCAGCCACTGGACCTTGCATGTTGGCTGAGGCCAAAAATAACATGGGGAGGGAAAAAAAATGTCGTTGTGTCATGAGGTGTTTCTGGTATTTTAAAAAGTTGTGAAATCAGAAAACTAGATATTTTTTTGGTGCTGAAATATTTTAAGTGTCTGGTTTTTCATGATAGCTTAAAAAACATAAGATCTGTCAGCTGGAAATGTTTGGGGATTTTGTTTTTTGTTTTTTTTTTTTCATTTTGCACGATACACTTGTCACTCTAGGTGAAAGTGTATAATATCTTTCATATTTCACTGTATTGTGCTTCTTGGCTGGTCATACCATTGTAGTCATATCACTGATCCTAACAGGGTTTCTCAGAATAGGTCACCTCTTGTTTTGTCACAGAATCTACTGATTTCTGGTATTGGAGAGCTAAGAGTAAAGTGATAACTGCTTTAGCTCAGTGAAGCTGCAGAAATACTTACAGACACTGTGATTTAATTAGTCATTCTTTCATGATTTTGTTCTTAATATCTTCTGCCCATAAACCAAGGGAAGCAAAGCTGCATAAAAGTGTACTTCATGACAAAAATGTGTTACATTTCAATTCTGGGGAAAAAAAATTCCCTCCATTCTCACTAAATATATTAGTACAGCTTTTCAGAACAAGATGAGTTGTTTGTAGCATCTAGTGACTAAAACCACATAAAATATGTTAGTGTCAGGAGCACCTTAAGCTCTGTATGCTGAAAGCCAAAAGCAATTTTTTAAAATCAGCATTTTCTGTAATTTATTGGAAGATTTTTTAATAAGATCTGTCAACTGGAACAGCTCATTCTGCACAGCTGATGATTTTTATAGGTTATGATCTTAATATGAATCATAGTCTCCAATCAACTGTATTTCTGATGACAGTTCTTTTATTTTTAAACATTTTATTTTTATAATGCAATAGTAAAAGAAAGAACCACCACATCTTCTGGTAAATCTTACAATATTCATCTCAATTTCTGTGAATTCCCCTCAAATTTGGTAGAACTACTAATTTGCTATTCAGAGGTGACTAGAGATAGGGGTATTTTCATTAATTTTCTTTTAAAAATTAAGAAAAATAAGTTTAAAAAAGCAGCTTTTGGGAGCCCTTTTGCATCTGGTGGGAAAGTTTATAGACATGTTATGTTGCGTGACTTGGTTCAGATTTACTGCCTTGTTAGGGCTTGTAATTTGTACTATTGCTTTACATTTGCATTTTATGTATTGCATAGGAAGAATGGAATTCAATAGCCATAAAAATAATTGCTGTTATTACATAATGATGGTGCTTGTTTTATCTGTCATGGTCCGCCCATACTGTGTAGAACAAGCAATATACAGTGGTCTTCAAGTGGGAAGTGGATCTTGGAAATACATATTTTAAAACTCTTGCATTTGTTCTACACTGCAGTTTCTTCTTGAAGAAAAAAATATTGAGAAGTTGTTGAGCATAGAATTTGAAGGTAGCAAGTAATCTGTAAAACTCATGAACCAGCAAATCTGTACTTGCAAATACACAAGTGCATAAAGCACGATGGTAGGATTTTCTGGAGGATTTTTCCGTGCTGAGCCCACAGCCCCTTTCAGTACCCCTAGGACTGGGTTTGTTTCTAAGGCTTCAGATCAGGGCTTAAATCCTACAGCACCTCATATATTGACATTTTAATGTAAATTTTGTTTATTAAAGTGCCAGTTGCTGCTACAAGGACTGGGTTGGTTTACTGTTCTGGGGTTCTTTTGTTCTAGCTTTCAGCCTTGTAGACTATGTCTTCTTAAGAAAGAATAGTATTAACATGAGTGTGCATCTGTGTGGTGATTTCATATGATTCTTAGTCATGCTTGGTTTGAATGCTGTGATTTGCATTGGTAACTTTTTTTTTTTCTGTTAAATATACAAAAATCCTTTCATGACTGCAGCCTTAAAAGAAGGTTTCATTTGTTTGGGTTTTTTAAAATATATGTCTGTAAAATAATCCTGTAGTGGCATGCTTAATACTACTCACTTTTACTTTGTTTCATGGGTTTAGAGGTTTAAGACAATAATAAAAAAAATAAAGCTTTAACATTGAAACAGTTACTCTCAGCAGTAAACATACTAAGGTTGACTGATCCATCACTTTTATTTTTGTCTCATTGATAGTGGCAATGTCGTTAATCATAATACCATAAAACATAAAGTAAAAACAAAAAAAAAAGGATGTTCTGCTGTTTTTGTTCCATGATATAAAAAAAAAAAACGCACAGCATTTTGTCTAGCTAAAAATGCACAGCTAACATTTTGTCCAATTGCTAGCTAATGTGCCATGTTCCTGTAAAGCTTTTAATTTCTATAGTGTCTTCTGTTTAAGAATGTGGTTGCTTGTTTACAGAAGGTGTATGTGTAGCCATTTTCTGTTTTAGAAGGAGACTTCAGATGAGAAGGCTAATGGAAAATCTGCCTTGTCCAGCAGCATCTCAGTGAGACAGTGAGAGAATAGCAAGTAAAACTTAGACTTCTTGAATCTCTGTTGCTGTTTTAACAGTTCAGGTGTTCATGCTAGAACTTGTATGTCTTTCATGTGCTGGGACCTGTAATCTTTGCAAGCAGCACATCCATGGGAGAGAAGGGGCACTGGGGAGGAGCATTAGTTTGGCCTCATTGGGTGCAATTAGGTGCACTCCTTAGGCCTTAGCAGGTTACAAGTGCATTAAAATTTGGGAAAAAATATGTCCATGAATTAAATGTTGGTTTTAAATTGCGTAATGAACTGTCTGGAGTGCACGTATAACACTTTAGTATACCCATATAATACCATAGGAAGTCCTTCTGGTGAAGGAAAATAGGGAGATAGAGTTAAACTGATAATGCTGTTCCATCTCTTGCCATATTTTGTCATTTTAATGACTTGCTTTTGTAGCTGTCTTAAGTAATACACTACTGAAATATATATGCTTTTAATATATTGGAATGTGTTTATATATTTGGAGATATCAGATATTCTCTGTTTTACTGTAACATCTTTTCTGGTGTAGAAAAATGTTAGACAAATATGACTGATGTCTTGACTAAAACTGATGACTGACTGATGGTATGTAAAAAATCAGTGATTCATTTGCAACACCCTCAGGACAATGTGTTGGTTAACAAAGAATAAACACGCTTATTCCAAATTATTATTCTCATTGTTTAGCATTTATAATGTGTGTCCTAGATAAAATCATTAATTCTATCTCATTTCACCTAGACTCATTACTTTTTCTAAGTAATAAATCTTATTTAATTTTCATTTTACTATTGTTAAGTGATTAGATAATCTCTTGAAATATAGGTCAAGTTATACCCACGTTCCTATTTTGACATACATTTAGGTATTGTTGCTTTTTCTCCCTACATAGATTAGATGAAATTAGTGACTGATCATCTTGCAAGTTCTAATTTAATATATTGTTCACAGGAGTTGTGACACATGATAAAAAACATCTGTGTTTCAGACAGGACTTGAAACATGATCTAGGTATATGCAAATTCAGAGTGGAATTCTGAGCTGTGAGTAGAGGGCTTGTCCAAGGCTTTAACCAGAGCAGTGTTCTTCCTCTCCCCTCTCTTCCTATAACCTTTACAGCTCATCGCAGTTAAAATTAGCAGACATTTAAGTTTGGTTCATTTTGACACATTTTTCTTAAAGGAAAAACAAGCCATACCTGTCAGCAGAAGGAGTTGTGTGACTTCAGAGTTGCTGGAGATTTTTCTCCTAGGCCATTGTTCACTATTATGGGTTGTTACTGTTGTGCCACTATAACATTCTTTAGTATTCTTGAGTGTCTTAAGGTGATTTTGGATACCTCTTCACATTTGGACAATAACTGTATCTCTGAAGATACTGAGAATTTCAATTATACCTTCTTTCTAAAGTTCACAGAATTGAGCTGTGTTCTGCATGAAAGAAAAGCACTGCAACTGTTTAACTTAAAAAAAAATATTGAAAAGCAAATAAATGGCAGAACAGAGACCAAAGTTCATGCAGTCTGACTTGCAGTCTGTATGAGAAATATTTAAACTAAAATACAATTTTAATTTTATATTCTTAAGACTGTGTTTAATCTTTGTTTACAAATGGAACACTTACCTTTCTAGGTAGAATGTAGTTCTTTGTGTATCCATTTCATTTTATGCATATCATTTATTTTGACAATGTCAATAAAAGGCTGTTAAAATGGCGGTAATTTCTGAGCTTTGTTTTGTATAATTAACATTGACTGCACTAGAGCTACTGAACAGAAGAGCAGTTTCTCTTGTGTTAATATTCTTTTTTACATGGCGACTCAAACTCTCTTTTCAAGTTTTGGGGTTTTTTTAATGTAAAATCAGAAATTGTTGAAACTTTATTTCAAGATGTTTAAATTATAGGTGGATATTACTTCTTTGGTGGAAATAGAAGACTGAGGTGTTAATAATACAGTGTTTTAGGGACTGAGTGCTTTATGAGCTCTCCTAAAACAAAAGAAATGTTGGAATGAAATTACCAGAGAGATTCTCTTGATGCAATAGCAAATGTTTCATAAGAAGCTGTGAAACTGAATTTGTAATAAACAAGACTGGCGTTTACGACTGTGTTCTTGCAGCATCAGTTTTACTGTATGGCAGCAACTTAATAGCAAAAATATTCTCTGTATTTTTTGTTGTTGTTTTCCACATGTTGCCAATTCCTTCTTGAAAAGATGTGTGATCAAACTGCAGGCCCGTTTACAGGCCTTCAGGCAATGATGGTATCACATTTAGGAGACTATACCTATTAAAGCAACTTGGAGGCATATATTATTTCTCTGACTCATGTGAGGCAGCATTGCATTATGCAGAATTACGTTCCCTTGCCTTCTTTATTTATGGATTTTGTGAATATAACTGAATAAACTTATTCCTCCTGGAAAAATGGTGTAGAAAGTTATATGCCACTGATACAGAAATGTTATCACTGTTACAAGAAGGTGAATAACTGTGTATGAATAAGAATTATGTTAATATAGTCCTTCAAGACTAAATATAACAGACGATACAGCACAAAGAGATAATTTAATAGAAAAGAACTGAGAGTCATTCAAAGCCAATTAAGAAGCAGAGATCCATATAAGATGGGAAAAATTGCAGTCTCATAGGCTTGGAAGGACGCATTCCCAGGAAACTTGGAAAATTGTAATAGTGATCTGTATAAGTGGGATTTGAAAAAAGAAATTTAATTAATTTTGCAATGCTCTTTATCACGACAGAAAGTGAGTGTGCTTAGCAGGACACCTCTTCTAGAGCAATTTTTTGGCACATACAGATGTAGGTTTTAAGTAAAATCACCATGTTTGTGAGCAGTAGAAGTAGTGAAGCTTCATTTCATGAAGGTTTAATCCCTCATCTTTTTGAATCACTGCACTATGCTGTTACTGTTCTCCCATGTGTCCTATGTAGGATTTTTTCAAGTTAAAAGATGAGAAGTGTTTTCACTGTTTGGCCCTCCTTTTGCTGCCTTTCATAGCAAACTGAATTGATCTGTGGCAGTATTTGGTGGAATACCTGTTGTGTCTCTTCTCTACCTGACTGCTGTTCTTCATAAGAGCTTTTATGAACTTAATTATCTTTTGAGACTAAGAACAGGTCAGGGTGAAGAGAGTGGGGAGGCATCTGAAAATAGTGGTTACATATGCACTGAATCTGAAACTAAATTAAAAGGAAGAAAAATTATTACAGTATGTCTACACTAGAATGAAAAACTTGATGATATTCAAAATTCTTTCATCATCTAACAAGCTTTAGAACAACTTGGATCAAGTGGGATGAATGCACAAGTAGAATATTTACACTTGCTTAGCACCCAGGCATTCAGTTAAATTTGTTTGTAAACTCCTGCCTGCAGTTTAATAATCTATCAGTGTAATTTAAATCAATTTGGGAATGCCCATCTAAGAGATTATACAGTTTAAATCTTTAGTCAAATGATCCATTTGGGAACATTTATGGTAGATCATGGTGCAGCTGATTTTCTTCTTCACCAAGTCAATCATCACTGTTACTGTGAAGGAAAACTCTCCTTTAATGTAAACTAAAAGAATCAATAATAAGTTTTCGGTATGAAGACTATTAATTGCTCATTGACTATGCAAAAGCTATTTTGGAGTTGGACAGAAAAAACAAGATTCTGAATTTGTAGAGAAAGATGAATAATCTCTGCATTACCATATTAAGGCAATTTCGGAACATACTTTCAATTAAGATATTTGCAGCTGTACAAAACATTGGTGTTTTTTGAATCACAGAGAAAGACTGGAAACAAGTCTTATCTCTTTATCTTTGTGTTCTAATTTTGTATTCTTTGAAAAATACAATGAAAAAGATTCTTCTTAAGATTAATATTTTGGAAGCTTACTACATGTAAACTTTTGAAAACACTATTTTGAAACTTTTACGGTATTGTCTCCAGATATTTATTTATTTCTCTTGTGCATAAGGATATTCAGATCTTTGCAAAACTATTACACAGAAAACAAAGTATTTGCAAATGCTCACTTTATCACTTCATGTAATTTATTAGTTCAGGACTGTTTCTTTTTTTTTTTTTTTTCTTTTTTTAATGCAGTCATTAATTACAATCCAGCTTCAAACACACTGAAAGCTAGGCAGATATGGAGCCAAGCATGTATTAATGCTGATTGAGAAGGAAATATTCAAAAATTGACAAAAATACCTTGACAGTGTCCTGTTAAGTAACCATCTACAAATATATTAATTCCATTATTTTAATGGACTCCTTTCTTGATTAATCAATGGCCTTATTCTCTTAAGCATATCTGTCAGGACATGTCTTCCTAACAAATCTGTTCAGCCTGGAGCATGTAAAGCATCATCCTCATCTTCAAACTGTGTTAAGTCAAGAAAGTGTTGTGGTAATGTGGGCATTGCTTGTCCAAGAACATTAAGAACCTTGGTCAGGATCTTTTTAACCATAAAAGGATGTCTGTTATGCTTTCTTGTTTGGTATAAGTTGGAAGGGAGTGAAAAAAAATACAGAAGGAATTTTTATTGCAGAGAAGTATTTCCCTCCAAATAGCACATGAAGGAATACTGTGTCTGGAAAAAAAATTTTGTTGGCAGGGGAAGAAGTAGTCTGATAAATGTTGCTGATAAATGTTTTAGCTTTAAATGACTGTTGGATTTAAAACTCAAAGTTTTATACCATCAGAAACATAAAAAGTTAATTTTTAGACAACTACTTTTTTTTTTTTTTCTATTTGTCTAAATAGAAATATCCTTTTCTGGATACTAGGCCTGATTTGTTTTATCTTTTTTCCCACCATAGTTAGAGACTGTTATCAATTGCATTTGTTTAGAAGCTTGCCTGCAAAATGAAGAAAAAGTGAAAGAACTTGATGATGTGTGTATTCCAGGAATTTGCACCTGAAGATAAGAGTTTTTCAATGCAGTTCTGACCTGGTTGTGTACAAACATAATTGTTAGCAAAATGTTTATTTATTGTTTTTCAATATGTTTTATGTTTCTTTTGAGAATGATGACAAATTACTGGGAGTTGATGTCTGTGGTGGGAAAATGATACATTTTATTTTAAGACTGTGAAATCATAGAATAAGTTCAAAAGTGAATAGGCGCTATTTTTCAATTTGCATTTCATTTTTAACAGTATATTTTCAAGTGTAGCAGTAATACCAGAATTCTCAACTCACCTTTAAGTAACCACAGCTGTTGAGCACAAAAAGAGGACAAATACCTATTTTGATATATTATTAAATATATTTAAAGCCTCAAAGTGAGCATCAGTGTCTTCTCTTTCCTTGTGTCACTGTGAGATTATCAACGTGAAGGACCAGGAAGAACAATTTTTATATTTTTTGTTTCCACTGAGGTTCTTAAAGAGATTCCTTTTGATGCTGAGAGAGCAAGTCACATAATTTCCTGAGTTTTTGTATATAGAACAAGGGGCAAATATTTAAAACTTACTAGTGGCATACAGTTCCAAATTGATACTTACTGCAGTCTTAAATTTCTTTCTACAACAAATTTTTGGTTCCATAGCTATTCAGTGGTTTGGAAGCATTTACATGCTGAAAAGCAGAGAGATACAATTTTTCAATAAGTGAACTTATGCTTAATGTGTGCTGGTATTTTCAGAGCAGTACAAGGATTAATTTTTTCTTGGTTTTTTTTTTTATTATTATTTCTGTAAATAACTAGAGCAATGAAAGTAGTCTTTACTTCTTTCTATTGTCTTCTTCCTGCAGTGTATAGAAAGTTAGATAAGGTGCAAATAGGAGATGTAAAACATAGATTTTGATCAATAAAGCCTATTATTGATCAAAGCCTATAAGCAATATATTTGTAGATAATTACACAGTATGGAATGCAAATTGCCATATTACCTTTTGGAAGGATGGTGTGGCTTTGCTAAATCTAGATTCTTAGTTTTTCTTACACAAATACTGGAAACAATAGTACAGTTACACAGAATAACTGATTATTCACTAATGAGAAAAAGTCACTTGCATTTGGAAGCAAATCACTGACATACCCAACTGGCATAGAAAAGAGTTGATTTCCAGCTTTAAACCAGAGTTTTGGCTATAGTGAAAAGCAGGTGTATACGTCATGATTGGTGGGTTTTCTTCCCTGTTTTTCAAAGAAATTTTCATTATATTTCATGTTATGGGAAAGGACTAGCTGGTAGTTTCACTTCCCTGTGTTTGTGTTAGAAAAAAAGCAGAGGTTTATGATGCTGGAAAGTGATCAAGGCAAGAAGTGTTATGTCTCCTGTTATGAAACTAGTTGCATGCAATTTTTTAAAAACAAATATTTCGGATACCTTTATAGAAAGGCTGGTCTAATTGGCCCAATTGGAGCAGTTCAGGCCAGTCAAGAGACAACTGTGTTTTTTATTCCATGAGATGGACTCTGCCCTCATTGAAGTTAACAGGATCATGATCACAGAACTATATTCATAAACACAGATTTTCAAACCATCTGAAATGTAAAGGGTAATTATATGGCATTATATATAAAGGCCTCTTTGTGTTATGTGCTTGTTCTGTGTTTCTGAGGGATAAATATATACAAGAATTGTAGGTGTGTCAAAGCAGCAAAACTGGTTCAGACAGGTAAAAGCATTTGAAGTGGTGTCTTTTGCACCATTAATAGTTTTGAGTTTGTCTCAGTATTTCTGCATCAATATTATGAATCCTGGTTTTAGAGGTTTATTATTCCTATAAAAGTATCAGGCTGAAATTTGGCTCATCAGATGAATTACTCTTTCATTCTTTTTCTATTGAAAGAATTTTATGTTGCCAGTGATATTTGTCTGATACTGGAAATGCTTCTGCAACTTGAATTGTTTTCCTTCTTCACAAGGCAGTTGGTGGCAGTTAAAGGAATTGAGATTAATAAGTTTCCTTTCTGCCGCATTAATGGAGGACTTTGCAGTCAGAATCAAATGTTTTGAAATGTTGACTTAAGCCCTGTAACATCACTGATAAGATGTATTAATCTCCACATTTTTAAATGTGGAAACTGGTATATGAACTTTTGCTAGAGTAAGGTAGTGACAGACCAAAAATAGATACCAGTAGTTGTGATTTTTAAGCCATGGAGTATCAAATACAATAATTACTTCATCTGCTAATTTAGCTGTGGCTGTCAACCTAAATTTAATATGGTATTTATTAATAGGTGAGTACAAGCTATTCTGTGTGCTAACCTTTGTCCATTTGAGTATTTGTTTATCATGGTTGAACTTTATGCAATTTAAGGAGCTGTCATTCAGTACATGTTTTTAATTCTTCAAATAATGTCCTTTGATACAGCAGCGTTGGAGGTAGAGAGGAAATGAGCAATTTTATTAATTTCAAACAAGCTGAAATAGTTTTTAATTACTGTTTTAAACATTTTTTTGCTTTAGTCATAGGTTATCTTTTAAATACTGTTTTAGTCCTTTCTAAGTAATAGTTTCAATTGCTACTGTTAGCTTAAAGTGCATGTATGTATAAATTCAAGATAGAGATATTTTGAATGATAAGTACCTTCCAAATGCTTTTGTGCTGCTTTATTTAAATTATTTAATGTCAGTTCAATATGTCAAAATGAAGTAGAAGACAGTGGAAATTATATTCAAGTCTATCCACGTGAGTAGTGGCATCAAATTAATTTAGCATGAAGTAAGCTTTCAGTGGTGAGACTTAGGTGTCATTCTCTTCCTGCTGACATTGACATGTGAGCGTTCAAATCTTTAGGTGTAAATGATAGCTAACGCTGTTGTGGTGTCAGGTTGATGAAACCAAAACTGAGTTCAGGAATGGCCTTATACCTCCTCTGGTTATCCTATGAAAAATCCAGCGCTTTATCAAAGAAACTCATTTATGAAACTTTATTATGATACAACTATTCATTACACAACCATTGCTATTCCCAGTGCTGAGGTGGCTATTAATAGAGTCAGGATTGCTGATGGCTTCAGCATAGGTTCAGACAAGAATGTAGAACCTGGCATTGTCATCTCTGTATTAGCCAAGTTTTCTCAACACAGAGCTCCGTGTTGAGAGTCTCTGAGAATCAGCTCCAGAGGTCTGATTGATTAGTGCCACAGTATTTTGTGCTCTTCTGAAGAAAGTGGCTTTCATCTTTTTTTTTTGCATACTCTGAACTGTGCTGGAGCCTGCTAGGCCCCCAGTATGTCAATGGGAGCAAAACCCTCCTTATATGGATTTTTTTAATTAATAAGGTTTGTTTATTTAATCAAGTGAAAAGCATAATAAATAAGGTCTGTTGACTTTGAGAGGAAGTATTGGAAGGTATTTTAATCATACCTCGAGTATTCTTTGCAAAGTCCTTGGAATTTCTATGTGCCTGTAGAAGATATATGTTACCTAAGACCTGTTTATTTTCTGATTGTAGACTCAGTGCTGTCTTTCAGACAGAACAACGCTGTAGGTCCCAAAGCAGATCAGTCTTAGCATGCCTAACTTACTGTTGGTAGTAGTGTCAGAAGTTTGTTACCTTTCTTTTTGAGCTTTTATAATTAATGAAGGTGACTCAGTATCAGAGCTGGGTACCCTCAGACCACATTTCATTACTTTTTCAGGTGCTGAAATGGGGAAGATACTTAACTTCCCTTGTGTAAATAAAAGACTAAAGCTAGGTCTTGATAAAATATGAACACAGACAGAAGTTTTTCACCAGTTCAAAATACATACAGTGACATAATTTATATTACAAATAAAATTGAAGATCAGTATTTACTTTATTTGCGATATCCACTAATGAGGATTTTCTCAAAGTTGGCAAATATCACTAAACTTCTTTGTCAGAATAATACTGCACATCATTTGTGGTGAGGACTAGAATATCCTAAGTTTATTTAATTAAAATTAGCTTTAACTGGGAATTAATGCAAGATATATATATTCACCACCTGCCTGAGGCTCAAAAAAAGATAGTCTGTTGAGCAGACACCAGGTAACTACAACATTGCTTGAGGTTGCTCTGGTTACTGCAGCTAGGTTTGTGCCAGTACTTGTTTAAAGCTCAAGATTTTGATTCCATTACCTAAGGTCCCTGCAGAATTGCAGCCAAGAAAAAGGATCTCCTATTGGACTTGGCATTAACAATAATTTCACTATGTTAGATTAAAGAACAGTATTTAAGTCTCACTGGGAATGTTCATATTCTGCTAAGAATAAGCCTTTTTTAAACTGACGTAGTTGAACACAACATTACAGAATATGTGAAAAATAGTTGATATACCTTGAACGATTTTTGAGGAGTCAGTGCATTATGTGACTTGTCTACAATGTCATGACAGTTGAATTGTGGTTTCATTCTTTGTTCTGGATAATACATTTTCCCATTGAAAATATGATAGAAGAAGAGTGGTATCACTTCATATTTTATACGAAACTGGTGGAAAAATCATAACTATAACTAGAAAGGCACTTCTGTACCATGAAGACTCCGCAGAATAGTGCCTCTTATTTTGCCTATTTCAAATCTAGTCTGATTCAGTATCTTTCATCTTCAAAGGAAACACATGTTTCTATGTGCAAATAGTCCACCAGCAGTTTGTATATAATTAAGTTGCCCAGTCAAAAAGTGTGGGGCTTTAGAGAACGGTCTCTTCATGTAAGCATAGTGAGACAAAGTGTTTCTGAGATTAGAAACACTTTGAATTATGTTAATCATGTTAGTGAACAGTGCACCAAAGTGTTTTATTTGAACTGAGACAAGGGGACAGTTGTTGACTCTGATATTTTATAAGGTGTAGCACCTTTGCTACAGTCTGGTAGTGAGTGGCTCTTCACCAATGTAAGTAGGCAGGAAATAAAGTTTTCAATAGTGTTACCTTAGTTTTCTTTGAGAAGCAGTAAGATAAGGCCTCATCTGCTTTGTTCAAGGAGTACATCATAGACTGATGAGTGTCAGAAGTGTCTATGCCCCCTCTGCGTTTTTCTTTCACCTAATAGATATCCAGTTTTTCTGTTTTCAAAGTTAATTTAAATCAAGATTTAATGTAAATTACTATATTCCTCACACGAGGAGTTTATATAGAACTTTTTTTTGAACTTTTATAGCTCATGCTTACCCCCTGTTCTGTTTTTTCACCTCCCTACTAATCCAGGCAATCAACATTTTGTCTTAAACTGTTTTCTGAGAAAATGAATGGATGACTTTTTCTGAGGAGCTGTATAAACAATGGTAATTTCACCATCCATCTTGATCCTCCACTTTCCAGGTTTATTGAACCTTAAGTCCAGCATATAATGGACTTGCTGCAAATACCCATCACAGACTATCTACATCTATCTACCTGTACAAGAACAGCAATTTCCACTTCTCCTTTTCAAGAATGACTTTTCAATTGGAAATTATAAACTCTAGAAGGAATGAAGAACTGCTGATATCCTTTGAACACATTTCCATGAAGGCATTCTTTATACATTTTTATGTCAAGGGTTTCCCTACCATATTTCAGATAAACCAAGGTGTTCATTTAGCTGTAGTTTTAGCTTAGTTTCCTGAGGAAATGTGGCATCAGTGTCAGAGTGTATCTGTTCTATGCTCCCCATTTTTTGATTAACTGTACCTCACGTTCCAGTGTGCTCCACAGTGAAACTGGCTACGGCAAAGAATGCCCTTCAGTTAGTTCCTTTTCTTGTTCTAAGGTAATTTGTTGTGAGAGCTATAAAAAAATGAGTCAATTACAATACAAAGCAAACAAACATTAGGAAAAAACCTGGGTTGTTTAATTTTGTCTCTGGACTTTCCTGGTATCTTTATACATCTGCCTTCCAGATAGTAAAGTCTTATGAAAGGGACTGCTCTTCTTTTAACAATAGAGCATCAAACATGTGGTTGCCACAAAACCAGTTATTATAGTGCAACTAATAATTATAGTAATCTTGTGAAGATTAAAGTTTTAATGTAAAGCATCTTCAATTTCATAGATACAAAAATACCTGCAGAGAGTATTTCTTAATGTGGGAACACTCTATGCTTGATTAATGCAGTGGGGTTTAAGCTCCTCTCAGAATGAAGAAAATAAAAGTTTTGGGGGAAGAAAAGGATAGAAATCTGTAGGTGTTTACTAATCCTAGTGGAAAAGGATATATTTTCTATATTTATTAAATATAGCCACTTGTCATAAGCACATGTGTTTGGTCACAGAGAGCCTTAAGACAAACTAGTGTCAAGTAAGTGCAGTTGTTCTGAGGGAAAACCAAGATGGATGTGTTTAAGTAGCAGTTTGTATTTCAGGCTGAAGGACCTCAAGCAGTTGAAGCATCTGTTTTTGTATGCCACAGAAATAAAATAAAGAAATGTATTTTAAAAAGCAGCGCCCAAACCAAACAAAAACTTTTAAGAAGCCTTTCAGCTAGTTAAGGATATTTAGGAATTGAATATGGAGGAAGACAAAAGGGAATGGCATAATTTTTTAGTGAGGAGAAAGAAAACATTGAAAGTTTCTTTTCATGTGCGTATAAATATTGCCATTGATAACTTTGGGAGAGTGCTAAAGCCCAGATGCAAAGCACTTTCAGAAGCAGACCTGCTGGCAATCTGTGAAGGCTGTGGAAGTTTTCATCTTGATTGTCACAAGACTTTAGGGGCTAAGAAGCCTGTGTGGAACCAGGGCAACAGTTATTTCCAAAGAATATTAACAATTACTGTTTAATACTACTCAAGGAGTCTGGGGACCAATCAAAAGAAATGAAGGCATGGTCTAGACAGAGCTTTCTGGAGATTGCTGTGGGACCAAGTATAAATCAAAGCAGTAGATTTTGTTGCAGACCAAACAGTTAATAATGCTGCATGGAGAGGGAGAGGTCTTGAGCTTCACAGTTAAGGGGAAGTTTGTGTTCATGATGTGAGTAACTGTCTGGGCTGAAAGGTCAGAACTTGACAAGACTGTAGTGTGAATCCCAAATGAAGCAGCAAAAGAGTGAGAGAATGGAAGGATCTGCACTTCTGTTTCATTTGAGCTAATTACTGCAGTGCCCATCTGGTAACTAGAGCATAACTTCTATGAAAAGAACCTGTATTCATACATATGGGTAGGTGCACCTATGTATGCCATGGCTATGTCTCGAGTTTTAGCATTGCAATGATAGCATTGTGCAAAGGAATGTGAACATAAATAAATTTATATCTTCTCTCAAAATGCTGTCTTGTAACATACTCAGCTGTAGGACACTTTACCATGGGCTGCAGTCAGTTTTATTTCTTGAATTGTTTGAAACCAGTAGAAGCAAAATGCTATAAACGTTATTGTAGCAAACAGATATACATTTGAAAGAAGTACCCAGCAGAACTAAAAATGAGGGTCATTTCATTTCATTACCCGGTGTAACTCTGTGAAGCTTTATTTAGATTGTAGAATGAAACTGGTGTGAGTTGAGGTTGTATTTCTGAACAGACTGATTTGCTTTCCTGGATTTACTGTTTTCAGTGATGCCAAGATTACAGTGACATTTATTGTGTTTAAAGTATAGGTAAGTAGTGAATGTAACCATAAGTTAAGAACAGTTTTTGAAGTAAATAATGAAATTTTTTGTCCTTGCTTTTACAAATAAAAATGAAAATGAAATTGATTTATTTGAAGAAATCAAGTCTATTAAAATTTTCACTTAAACATGAGTTGTTATATTGCTAATGAACTGCACACAACAGAAACATATGGCTATAGCTTCACTAGCAGAATTTTTAGATTCATCCCATGGCTACTTAGGATGCATGAGTGGGAAGTTAATATAAAAGAAGGTCCATTCTTTGCATAGCTATAAAACTGAGGTGGTGTTGAATTTCAGTATTGATGACTAGCAATTCTTTTTATTGTGAGGACAAAAAAAATATTCACATGCTCCATTGATAGCTCCTAATTATTTTTGTTTGTTGAAATACAGTGTATTTCTATTACTACACTCACAGTTCTAAGTCTTGATGTTCCCTAAATTCTCAAGACCTTCCATTAGAACTGATTCTGTGTTGAACTGATTCTGTACAGATGTCTGTATCTAGAGCTAGATTCCCTATATGATGTTTGACTGTATGCTATTTCAGTTAAGACTCTAACAGAAGACTCTGACTTGTAGACCTTAAAAGGAACATGCTGCAACCAGTTAGTGGCTTTGTTTAATGTATTCAGTTTTAATTAGAGCAGACTTGTAGATTTTTCTCTGATGGCTAAAACTTAAACTGTATTTATGGTTAAAGCAGTGTTTCTCAACATGTTTATTTGAAGCTAGAGGTGATATCTAGCTTCAAGTAGTTTCCTATGTTCCATAGTATATTTTCCTATTCCAAAGGATGTGAAAATTGTTGTATTGGGTAGTTGTGAGGGTTGGGGCAGAATGTGTAAGTAGATGGTTTTCTTCTGTGCCTTTTGAAAGGTGTTGCATACAAAGTGGAAATGGTGGGCCAACATCTCATCTGTTCTTAATATTCAGAAAATAACAAGAAGGGATAAGCTTCTAGCATTATGTCTGAACCCTAGAAATTAAAGATGAGCCACTTCATTTCTAGATAAATGCCGTAATAAAAAAATCAAGGAATCTTGCACGTGAGATATCAAGATGGTAGAATGTTACATAGATTTGCAAAAATCAGATTGCTGAGAGTGGTAAGATTCAGTATAAAAATGGAGCTGAATTTGGCAATTTCAGAGTTTCCAGAATGCATGTGACTTGAATCTTCCTTCTCCCTTGATCCTCAAAATGCTGTTGACTGCCATTTTGTCACTGATAAGACACAACTGTTTTCTAAGTGGCTTCTTAGTAGTAGACTCGATGGTTTCAGACTTAAAGTTTGATAATATACATAGGAATTTAAGTATTACTATTTACATCTTATGTTTAATCTTTTCTATTTCACAATGGCATCTTAAGTATTGGCTTCTCTATCTTTTTGCTGTCACTTACTTTGATTTTCATATGCTATTTTAAAAGAACGTCCAGTTCTGCACTTTTCCTAAGCTTTTAAAAAAGTGCTTAATATTGTCTGCAAAAAAGTATCATAGTGAGCCCCACTAGAGGTGTACATGCAAGACAGCTAAAGGGCTGTATTATTTTGAAATTGTTCCCTGAGGTTCATGAAGAAGGGGAAAGTAGAGGAGTTACCATTGTCTGTGTGTCCCCATGAACTCTTAACTGTTCATAACTGCAAGGTGCAGCCAAATCAATCATCCAGCAAATCCCATCAGTTGTGAAGCTTGAACATCAAATCTGCATTATTTCAGAAAACTTCTGAAAATAATGTAGTATTTAATTTACTGCTTCAAAGAAAAAGAAAATTTAAAAGTAAATCAGTCAAATGCTCTCTCCTGTACAACAGGGTAAGAAGCTTCCCTTTGGAGCTTTCGTGTTGTGATCCAACTTTTGCTTGTATGTAGTCAATGTACAACTCAATTTTATGGTCAGAAAGCTGTATATCAGACCTAGAAGAGAGTATATTCCTCTCTGTTAATTTGTGCATGCTGAGATGCTGTGCTGAAGCAGTTGAGCTTATGAAGGTGATTTTGAGCCTTATGACAGCATTAAAAGTTGCATTTTCAGAAAATTATTCTCTGAACTTTAGAACAGGTGATATGAGAGAAAGTGTCAGGAAAGACTTAAAAATTCAAGGGTTGTATCAATATTAGTAGCCTTTGAACTCTTAATATTTTTTATTGAAATACAGCTCCAGATACCATAAAAGAGTTTAACTATACTTCTCCAAATTTTTCCTCCTAACTTGGTGATGGATGCACTGATGGAACAGACAAAAGATGTGGTGATCTTTTCTGAGTCAGTAATCAGGGAAATGTCAGTGATGGAGTCAGTCTTCCATCTGGAAATACATGATATATTGTTCTAGCAACTACGTCTTTAGTTCAGTGGGACCACATTTGAGCTGGGCACCCCATGTTTCAGGCTCTGTCTTGGGCAAGGTAAACAGCACCTGATGATTCAGCCTTCACCTGAGCTGTGTGCCCAAGTACAGGAGTTACTGTCTCACACTGGAAGTTCCAAAGACCTCACTTGACACAGCATGTCACCAAGTGTCACTTTTTTATTATATCTAGAAGGAGTCTACTCCCGTGAGTTTTTCTCACATTATGTGCCTGATTTACATAGCAGTACAGATGTGAACTCTGAAATACCAATGTCACAACCGTTTTTTTCAAATACAGCTTTTATCCCTCATTTCAGTGTCCTGCTTCTCACCTGTATCAGGGTCCACCTTCACAGAAACACAGTAGAAAAGCTGTGTTTCTCTTCTTGCTGCAAGGATTTTATTTTTATTAGAGTTACTACTCTTTGTGACATCTGTATACATTTACTCTTGTGTGCAGACCAAGTATGTTGTTTGTTGGAAAGCTGAATGTTTGTAAATAGGGCTCAAGGGGGCAGGATGCTCTGACTTCCATGTTCTTTGTCCAAAGCAGAGAATGCCCCACACAGACACACGCTATTTTTAAGATCCATTTGATATAAATGGAATAATGAGACAAGGGGATAATAGAATTCTTTGGAAAAGAAATAAAAATATTATACTCTTGAAATGGGAATGCATAATAACAGCTTGTGAAACTAGGGGATAATAAAATTCTCTGGAAAAGAAATACAAATATATCCTTGAGATGGGAATGCAGAACAGCAGTTTGTGAATCAAAGGTCCTGTGAACTTTAATAAGTAACATTCCTGTTATTTTCAGGAAACAGCAATTGACAAAACAACTCATAGCAGTTAATAGTTTTGACACTTTATTTTAAAATAAAATGTTTTATATTTTTAAATCAGGTCAGCAGTGCTAAGCTGCAGTGGTGAAAGACCGCTGAACAAGTTTAACTTTGCTTGTTTTTACCTTACACTTTGATTATTCACTTTTTCATCTGTGAAATCATGTTGGTACTTCCTGGTTCACTGAAGACATGGCTCAGGATATGGCTTTACTCTGGTGTTCTTGTTGTGACCCATGTAATCTATAGTATTTCTGATTTTGCAGAGATATTCACTGAACCAGGAACATGGAAGAATATGTGGCGAGCAGGGGAAAAAGCTTTTATTAAAAAGTTGGATTGATTTAAAAAATAAATGTTTCTGCTGACTTGCCACCACAACACAGTTACAGAAATACTTATGCTTGATGTCTCTTTCACAGTATTTTAACTTTTGCTCTCTTTTTTGTTGGCGAGATCTATTAATTGTATCAATGAACTATTTCATTATCTTTAAAACAATACTCTTGTTAGTGTCATGCTGCAGTTCTAAGAGTCATCTCTGTACCTAGAATCCTTGCTTGCACAAATATATTGTGTTCTTCCCAAATATAATTATTACCTCCGAATCTTTCATCCATGAGCCCTGTATACTAATGTTATGTTTGTTTTGTCAATCTACACATATAAATATGCATGTGTAGAACAGCCATAGTTGCAATTAGAAGGTTGGCTTAGCAAGAAAATGATTTTATTTAGATTAGTATTAATGATTTCTTTGTCATGTAGTTAAGTATTTGGGTATTTATTAGGAGACTTTGTTTTCCACTGGACACAAGATGACTGTTCTTTGGCCTCTGCAGTGACATTGCTATTTTTAAAGAGATGAGAAATCAGTAAAATGGGGGAAAGGAATGCAAATATTGCTTTCTAAATAAGTTGCAGTCCAGTCGAGAGAAGAGATGGCTGGAGAGTTTTGAATCTTGGTGAAATCCTAATGAAGGGTTTGAATTCCAGGTTTTATCTCTCCCCTAATCTTTATCAGGAAAACAAGTTTAAAACAGGACTTACATTGAAAAAAGTGTCATAACTACAGGTTGAGGAAGTAGCTGTTTGTCAAGACATGGCAGTATTTGCTTGGTTGGAGTGTGTGCAACTACTCCTTGCTGTTTCAAAGTAGTTAAAACTAAGCTTTGCAGTCCCTGAACACTTTGTTCACCTCAGTATCAGCTGGGGATGGCAGAGGCAGGTGCTCCTGTCAACCTCAAGGTGCTTTTCTTGAGGTTCTAGGAAAGACGTGATGGTATTGGAATCTTTTCCTTGCCTACTAAACTTCATCAGAGTAATGGGGCAGGGGGTGTCTCTCAGGGTAACTTAATTAATGGCAAAACTGTAGTGTTTTATAATAACTTAATGGTTTATGTGGTCTGCTTAGAAGTTAGAAGGAAACGAAACAAAAATTAAGCAACACTCCTGTGTAGTGTTTGATGAACTGATGTCCTAAATTTTCAAGGAAGGAAAGCTGCTTTTTTATGAATGCATGGAAAATCTAGGTGTAAGATTACTACCCAGCAGTCTCAATTTCTAGTATTTGTTCCTTTTTTGTGTTTCTTTTATTAAAAAAATTAATTTATTACCAGATATATTCCAAATTCTGTAAGTGGTGGTTTTAAATTTTATTTTAACCTGATATTGGAGTAGGTAGAGCAAATGCACTCATACTGAAGTGTCGTTGAATGAATTGAAATTTAAGATCATCAGCATCTTTCATACACAGTCTCTTCTAAAAATATTAAATGTTCTCTGCTGTAGTGTCATCAAAACATACCTAACAATTGAAGACTTTTAGATTCAATCAATATGATAGAATGATCCTTGTTTGCAAATATGTTTTCTATCTCTTGTATGTGAAAATGAATGTGTGAAAGCATTTTAGATTGCTTGACATGAATTAAAAAATACTAATTTTATACTGTAGCGCTTGTTATTTTTATACTGTGCCACGCCTGGATTATTTATTTCAGATTTTGAGTCTCAAACTTGCCAAAACATGCTTTTGACCATTGAAGAAATCTGCCTTGTTTTCTGAGATTGTTTTTCAGACCTAAGCAAACAGTATTGTTGTGCTGAAAGGGTCACCACAACTTTTTCTACTGTCAAAATAAATTAATTTTTATTGTCTGAAATTTCATTAATCTCGACGTTTTTGAATCTAGCATGTATTTTCTTGGACAAGAATGTTGCTCTTTCCTCCTAACCGTTTGTAGTTTCTTATGCTTTTCCTAACAGCATTCTTTACCTAACTCTTAACAGTCAATCATATTGTGAAACTAGCAGTAAATTACCACGACCATAACAAAAGAAAGGAGTATAGACAAAACAGATTAATGTGTAAATGTTGAACAAGAGGACCCTGAACAATGACAATGAAAAGAACCCCTGGGATGTCACACCGTTTGTGTAACATCCGTTGTTTTTGTGTTCAGCTATTGATGCCCAGTGGTATGCTTGGAGGTCTTGCTGATAGATTTAATGCTCAGTAGATATTTGATTTATTTTGTTTAGTGAAGAAAACCCAGTATGTTGTCCTAGAAGCTTGCTTTTCAGATTTTACAAAGTTGTTCCCAGCCTACAATTTCCATGTAATTTTTAAAATGGGAACAGCACTGAGCTCAACCGTGCTTTGCCCAGAGTGCTTGCTGCTGTGTTACCTTGGGAGAGGGACTGTATATGGAAAGCTTTGATGAGCAGTGCACTCAAGGTAACTGCCTTTGTTTTCATTAAAGTTCCTATTTAAAGAATCAACACTCCTTGATCAGACCTGGTGGGTTTCCTGGAAGACAGGAGAAAGAATTTCCTGGAGTGATTAAATATCTCCCTAGAGTGAAGCAGATTTCTCAGTCTCATTTGCCACTCCACATTCCTTAGCCTGCTTTCACCTAGTATGTTTTATTATTTAAAAAACAAACAGGAAAACACCAACCAACCAAATAAAACAAGGGAAAAAAATAAAAAACCCACACCTACCAAAAAAACACTAATGAAAAAAATAGGGAGAACTTGTAGCTGCTCATATCAAAGCTAGTGAAGCCACTACACAGTGAAGGTACAAGTTGTTTGTGCTTTATTTTCATTTTATTGCACACTGCCATTTGGTGGGAAAAAGCCACAGTTGCTAACTCTTGTGAAGCAAGAGGCCTCTTAATACTAAGGAAGCAAACAGTGTTGTGTATTCTCTGGTGTAATTCACATTTCAGCTTCAAAACCAAATTCTTCTCTGATCAGCTGTTAATAATTACGGTACAGGTATGTATAATGCAGAATTTAATGAATTAAATTTGACCCTAAGAAATTAAATTTCTGAATGTATGTTACTCTCATGCATTTCTCTTCTGAAGACCTTTCTTTTTTCAGAAAGGATCCTGAAATATAAGTTTCTCCGTCAGCTTCACTGAAGCTGACTGACTTGGTGGGGCTGAGAGGTACCACAGGCAAGTAGGTGTCTGCTGAAAGACCCACTTAAGTGTAAGCCAGCTGCAGATGCTAAGATCAAGGTCTCCTCACTCCTTTCTGTTCTTTTCTGTATTCTGCCTTTCTATTCCACCTTCCCCAGCAATCTCCACCACATCATGTAAGTTTATCCTTTGTTTCTTTTAAGCAATCCCTTCCCCATTTGTTCTAGTTTTCCATTCCTTCAATTAGTCATACTACAAAAACAATTATTGAAGAGTTGCGAAGGCTCCAGCAAGATGTAGGAGCAATCAGCTGGGACTGGGAACCTCCCTCCTGAAGCTGATTTGGCCTCACCATATTGTTGGGAGGCATTTACAATATCAATCATCTGTGAGGCATCTCATTTCTCAAAGGAACATCCAATAGGTTTAACAGTTTATGTTCTCTTTCTTCCCTCATTTTTATCCCCACACCAGTTGCTGTGTATATCCATAGTAGACACTTAACAGCCTTACCAGAAGTTCAGCTCCCTTATTTCCTGCTGTCCCCAGGGTCAGAAGCTGCTTGTCCTTCTCAAAGAATGCCAATACTCTTCCTGCACATACTTTCCCATACTTCCTACCAAATTCAAAGCTTGTTTTCTTCTCATTTTTGTTAGAGTTAATCACACTAAACCAGGCTCTCAATGCCACATCTTTGACCTGTGCATTACCCTGTTTCATGCTCTCCTCCCAGTCTCATGCCCCCTCCATCCTGAGCCTTTCATAGAAAGGCAGGTCCTGCTACTGCCCAGGACAAGACTGAAGTCACTTACCACTTTAAGCATTACTGTTAAGGCCAGGGAATTGCACTTGTGTGCCAAATACAGAACTACCTCCTCTCAAAAGTATACTTTAATCAGAGGCTGCAAGGCAATTTTATTTTTTTTTTTTTTTGATGATGAAGAAAAGGTAATAACTGATTTTCCATACTCTGCATCTTTAAGGAAAAGGAACTCTAATGTACAACTTGGTAGGACTCCAGGCACAAGAGGAAATGGGTTATAGCAGTTGTGACTGTGCAGAGCAGATGTTTTGGTTGGCCTGGCTATCAACCATCTGACTCATAATAAATTGTCAGTTCCAGTAAATTCCCAGTTTTCAATTACAGTAGGTAGGATATGAGAAAACAATGCCGTTTGGATAGTGTATTTAAAGTGGTTTTGATGGTAATTTTCATAAACAACTCCTACTAACTTTGTAAAAAGATTAAGGATCTTGGAAAGGCAGCAGCTGTAAACACTGAAACATGCATTTGAATGTAAATTGAGATTAATAGAAATGAAAACCAACAAATGGCTGTTAACACAGTGCTGATGCAATTGGAAACAGAATTTTAAGTTTTTCTTTGGAGTTTTGTGATACTCAAAGTGCTTTCATGAGGTATATGGGAGAAAAATTTCTAAATGCCTTCAGACTTCTATTTTCATCTCTTCTGTTCTTCATTTATATTTTCACGTGGTCTCTTCCTCTTGAGAAAATGCATACTTTTAAAAATGCATGCTTAAGGAACCTTTCCTCTGCACTGTGCTAAGTAGAATAACAGTGAATTAAAATCAAATACCATGAGTTTACTGTTTATGAAAAGTTGTACTTATTATTGTAAATTGTTGCTAGGTTTCTGTAATAGAAAAAAAAAGCATATGGGTTGAAAATGTCTAGATTTTTTTGTTGTCATTCTTTTCTCACCACGTTGCTTTGGAAGTTTTGACAAGGATGAGGTTCCATTGTACAAAGTATTCTGTAAACATAGGAAACCCCTTGTAGTTCTTGAGAAAGAAAACTATTTTCAGTTTTAAGGGGTATATCCATTTTTTTAATGTTTTATTTGAATGGACATTTTCAGAAATGAAACATTTTTTAAAAAAAAGACATAGTAGCAAGGTGGCAGAAAGGCACCATGAAAATCTGTGTTGGATCTTTTACACTGCAGTGTTCTAGTGGCTTGCTTTTTTTACTATCAGGCATGAGACTGTTGTGGAAAAATTAATAGGTGGGCATTATCACATGTTTAACTAATGATCTCAAGCATTTTTACATTCCGTTTTTAAACCTCAAAATTCCTGTGGTGGCCCAGGATGAGTTCTCTGTTCAATTAAAAGTTCATTTTAATAATGCCTTCTGTAGAGTCTTGTGTAGAAAAACTTCTGTGAGTATAAAATGGCACTTTTATTATGGCAGTTCTAATCTTGAAATTTAATATTTATAGAAAATTGCCATTCTGCATTCTTACAAAATCAGTTTTTCTTGAATATAAAATAAATTTGTTTAATAAAAGCAACTATTGTATTGTAAGTTACATACAAATTATAAGACGAAAAAAAAAACTGGATGCTTAAATACTAAAAAATGAGATGTGACTTTAGTTCAGCAGCCTTTTTTTTTTTTTTTTTTTTTTTTCCTGAAAGGGTATAATATTGCCAAAGCCTTTGGATGTCACTCTATCTTTTGAAGCCAGCTGAAAAACAAGAATAGAGGCGACTCTTACTTTGCTGCTCTATTCAGATCTGGTCTGTTCATTGATATAAATACATGTGCAGAAGTGGCAAAAGGAAAAATGCTGTCTGTGCAGGGTTTGATAAGAAGCATTAAAACAGTATTTGTCTTTGGACACTGTGGTGTAATGAAGAGATCTCAGCCCCTGTTCTGGGCACATGGCGTGGCCTGGTATTGGAAGGCTCCATCTTCTCACCTGATCACTTAAGGTTTCTATAGATGACTGGGACAGAGATCACTGAAAGGGTTAAGTTGTCTCTAACTGGCCCAGACAACATCAAAAAAGTTTATTAGCTGCAAATTTTTCCACAGTTTATCTGTAAGACATGTGGTTTTGGTTTGGTTTTATAAACGGCAGCTCTAACAGATGCACCAGTGTCAAATGCAGTTCTAGCAAGCAGCTTCTTCCATAAATAACAGAGGCTGAAAGGAATAAGTGGTATGGTGTCAGATAGAAGAGGGTTCATTGTAAATCTGTGGCCACCTGAACAATAAAGTCAAGCAGCTTCATGGTGTTACTGCTCTGTGTCTTTTAAAACCTACAGGAATGCTGGTTTGGGGTCTTTTTTAAGTAACAATTTTCATTTCTCAGGGCTAAAAAAATGCATCCATCTGAAAAGCGGTAGTTACAGAAGAATGCCAATTTCTTAACGTGGATTTCCATTGGACAGTAGCTGTATGAACATAACAGTGCTTTGCTGGCAGCAGGAGTTGCAGTCATGTTTGTTGTGTGTATTTTTGTAAATGGAAAAATATCGTGTCTCAATTTATTGCTCTTACTTCATATTTCATTTTACTGCAACTTAACATGAAAAGATGCAGAGATGATTTATGTGGTTGTGTGGGTTTTTTTCCCCCTGGCGTGAGTCTTCATATGAAGTTCACTAGTGAGCACAGAAAATAGAATGTAATATTACTGTATGTGTTAATGGATACTCTAATGGTATTCACCTAACCTGTTTTGGGGTTGGTTTTTCTGTTTCCTTGTTTTGACTTTATTCAATCAGTAAGCACCTGATAGGATTCCAGAAACTAGTCTTACACATGGTGGTAAGCTGTGTGTGCACATCTACTTTTAGCACTAATCATAAATGCCAGACTAAAGAGGGGATTTACTGTCCAAGGCAGAGGTGGATGCAGCACTACAGGTGGGGTCTCAGCAGAGCAGAGTAGAGTAGGAGTGCAGAATCCCCTCCCTCGTTTCGCTGGCAGCACTGCCTGAGATCCATCCCAGGATCCTGTTGGCTTTCTGAGCTGCAAGTGCACGTCACAGGGTTACGTTGAGCTCCTCATCAACCTAACCATTTCATGTACCTGTCATCTCTTGAAGAATGCCCATTAAAATAAAATCTTTTTAATTGTTATTAGCATTAAAAGGGTTGCTGTTCAATCTCTCTTAATAGTTCTTTTCGTTTGATTGACAATTAGCAAATTAATGGGGAAAAGGCAGTTAATGCTGTAGTCAGCTTCAGGATTGAAGGCTGTTCCTTATTTAATTTTTTTTCTTTAATGATGGAAATACATTAAATGCTGGGGAAAAGATCAGGGTATATTGTACTCTTAGGTATATTTTGTTATTTGTCTTGTTGATAAAGGTTTTGTAATCTGTTCTATTTTCTCTAGTCCAGATGATAGTAACACTTAAGGGAACATTTTGGGTCATGAGATCCTATCCATTGCTGTTACAGACAGTCACATCCCATGATGCCATCCCTAAACTGATCACAGCAGGACAACAGCTATTGTTTGTGCTCGCCACTCATATGGAGTGTGGTCCTGCAACTTAGGGTTAAAACCATGCTCTGATTTCCAGCCACAGTGTGCTCATGACCATTTTACAGGCAGTTCTAAGAGCACAGTTTTCTTTCATCTGTCACAAGTGAGCTGCACACCAAGGCAGAATTTAAGAAAACACTGTCAGCTCTGTCTCATTTTTCATCTAAGACAATTAGGCTTTTTTAAGACCCATTCTTCCCTGCAGCTTATCACTAAGTTTCTTGGCATGTAGTGTTCTGCACACAATAGCTGTACACAGCTCATCTCTCTGGACATTAACAGCCCCCGTCCTGCCAGAGCTTCAAATGGCACGAGATTGCCTTCCTGAAACCACTCAGCAGTCACTTAATTTTTTGTTCTCCCCACATAGGGCAGGGCCTCCTAAGAATATTTAAGTGGTTTGCCTGTTCCTTCCTCACAGCTGCCTGTAGGACAGAGCATACTAGGGCACTCTGCACCATGTTGATCATGCTTTGAGTACATATCTTATTTCCTCTCCTATTTTTCCAAAACAGATAAGAACAAAGGCATCTTGGCAAGTTGCTATGTATATATGAACAAACATGTTGGAAGATTTATTTGTGAGCAGAAAGTGGCACCATATTATTTGCTGTCAGTGAAGGTGACTGTGCTGCTAACTGATTACTTTCTAACTAGAGGTCTAGAGCTTAAATGAAGTTGTGTGTGGCAGAAATACACTTGTTAGTACTGTATGTAATTTATGAATTGGAGGGACATCAGGTCCTAACGAGAAACACTTTGTTCTAGATGATCCCAAAGCTGTAACTGATTGTTCTGATTAAAGAAAGCCTCAACTGTGAATACAATAAGATTAAGTTGTATTTAGCATGCTGGGTTTTTTTTCCTACAGTCCTGTCCTGGAGTCTGCAGTCTTTGCTGAAAGTAATGCATAGATTTAATTTGCAGGAAACTGGGGGGCAGTGACTTCTGGATACAAATTTCTAATTGCAAAAATGTTTTTCATCCATAACAGGAGTTGAATACAATACACTAGAAAGTTTGAATCCTAAACTACTTTGAAAAATAACAAACACAGAATTTGTGGTCATAACTCAGTGATATTAGAACATTTTAAAAAATCCTTTGGCATTTGCTTCTGATGTCAAGCCAGGAATTCCTAAAAATGAAATCTGTATCTTTGCTGAAATTTATAGTTCACTGAATTGAAGAATTGTAGTACTGTATACTTCATAACTCAGTAATTTTATTCTGATACATTAAAGGAAATCAAGCAGATCAAAAATATTTATTTAAAGTGCCAATATAGTAAGAAAGAATAAATTTGCAACCTGTTTTGCAGGGTTACAGTTTAGATTCCTCACTTAAGCATCTCCTAAATAAGTTTGTGTTTGACTTACTAGTTCTTATCTGTAAGCTTTTAAATATTCAGTTTGTTATTTACCATTTTATATTGTTTTTCTACGTACAGGATGTGAATGAAGACCCTGGAGAAGATGTTGCACTCCTCTCTGTTAGTTTTGAGGATGCCGAAGCCACTCAGGTTTTTCCTAAGCTGTACCTCTCCCCGCGTATTGAACAGTGAGTGAGATATTTTCTTCTAGAATGTTTATTCTACTTCATCTCAGCACTTTTCAATCTTTTCCTGATATGTGTGATAACATACTAGGTGATAACATACTATTGCTTTAAATTGCTTAAAGTTATAGTGGTTGCTTTGAGTGTGTGTGGTGGAGAAATGATAGATGTTCTCTCAGCTAGTTTTGTTTGTATGTGATACTCTTGTAGCATCACAATCTCTGAAAACCATGTTTGTCCTTTCTTGTGGCAATATATTTTGAATGCCTTCTATGGTACAACATAGTGATAGCTTTTGTGGGGGGGAATCTTTAATTGTTTTTTTCTTTTGGGAAGGTAAGTTCTCTATATAAACATAATATATTTGAATAAATTATTATTGTAGAAGCTAAGGAAATTGGTTAATTTTGGAATTTGCAGCTTTAGTAAATTACTTTTTTCAGGAGAATATCTGAATATTTCCTTTTAAGAGCATTGAACCTTACTGATGTGTTTACCAGTTGGCACATTTGCTGAGAAATGGATTTTTACTCCTAAAATGGAAGACTGGAGACTAAAAATCAATCTGTTTTCATTAAATTTCATTTCTTTCTTTTCTGAAATTGAAAATATTTTAATGCTTCTCTTTGTCTTCAGTATTTCAGTCTTGTAATGCTTAAAAAAATAACTATGTTAGACTTTTCAGGAATACCACATTCAAACTGGTGTAGCATTGTTTCAGTGATGTGTTTTAGCTAATAGGGCAGTTGACTTTCCTCTGAACTGGTGATGACTCTTCTGTGCAGAGGAAAGATGGGAAATACTGACGACCACAGTTTTATAATAACTAGGACAAAGTTTGTGTGAGTGAAGAAACATGATATCTTGACAGATAACAGAGTATTGATCTGGATGAACTCTTGGATGCAGTTTAGAAAATAAAAACCAGAATTTGACTTAGATAAAGACATAACACTTCTGAGATACTTTAACAAAATGTAGGTTACGTGTGCATGTGCAAACACATAGATAATGTGTTTAGTAGCTTTCACATTTTCATATTTTTCATTAATTCATTCTTTTTTGTCAGCATCAGTTGAGGGAATAATTGTAGTCAAATATGTAATTATCCTTCTATGTTCCAAAGGATTCTTTTTCTGAACTCTTAAAAGCAAATGGGCTACCATTAGTTTCCATTGTATTTCCAGCTGCAGTCACATGTTGATGGTGAAGTATGTTTCAGGCCACCCAGGTATATCTGTCTAAATCATCCACGAGCTAATGAATGCGTTGCATATTTTCCCACTTTCAGCAGTATCTTTAGAAAGATGTTAACCTCTTGATACCTAGCAGAATAGTACAAAGGAAGTCTTTGTCTGCCTAAAAGTATTGCATTTTCTCTCAGTGCCCTAAAGAGCATCTGATTTTAGATGTGTGATGTAGAGCGAGACATCAGAAAAATACTTGAGTGGTATTGGTATGTAGCTGACATTCTGGTATTTATGGCTTTTGTCATTCATAGCTGATGCAGTCATGTTAAAATCATGCCAGTAAACCCTGGAGTTCTGTGCCACACCTTGTCACATTATCTCTGTGTTGAGATTGAGATACTTATCTCATCTAAGTCAATCTGTTTTTCTGCATTTGTAACATTTTCATCACAGCATCTAGGTACTGATAATGCATAATTACTGAAGTTGCTTGTGAGCTGTTGCACCCCACTTTATGCTACTGGCTACTTCGTATATGCCATGAAAAAATTATGGGTATGTTTTCAGTGTTGGTAAAATTGTGTTTTAATAGCAAATATACAGTTCTCTCTTGTTCTTTCCCAAAACCAATCTCTGCTGTGTTTAGCAGGGGCTGACAGTCTAGATATTTAACCTCCCAGTGTTTGGGAACTGAAGCAAGAATGTGTACTTCTTTCTACTTTTTGCCAAAAGTATAAAAAGCCTCAAGAACCCTCAGGATTAGTTTAATGACTTGAGGCCGTGACATGCTACATTTGAATTGTGTTCTGCTTATAAAGATCTTTCCTGCTGCTCACAGTAATTGGATCTACAAAAGCCATGTAAGCAAATCACCAGTGTATTTTTTCTGTGCAGCAGATTTTGAGGTGTTCCAAGTAATAGTTGATAGTTCCCAACATAACATTCCCAAGAACTCAACAAAACGTGAAAAATACCAAATTCCCACAATTATTTTGCTAACACTAAAATAAGTTCACATTAAGAAGAATGAGCAAACAGGAATAGCATTTTCCTGACATATGAAATAACATTTCAGGTTTGTAGAGCAGTAAGAGGAAAAGGGCCTGTTTGTGTAAAGTGAGTTATCTCCTGCTTTCCCAGGAGGTTTCATTGCTCTTGTGCTGTGCCATATAAACACACATTCCCACATTGCCCTTTCTAAAAATGATACATACACACAGATCTTGTCAGCAAATTTGAGTCCTAGGAATGTGAGTATAGGTTTTTGCTTTGAAGGGTTTTTGTAAAACACATTTGCTCTATTTTTTAAAATTGATAGTAGGTATAATAATACTAAGACTTGGACTGCACTTTGTCATAGACTCTGTAAGAGAGATTTCCAAAATCAGGGAAGTGTCCAACTTTTAGATTTGGGGTGAAGATGTTAGTACACTGATTGGCTTGAAAAGGTTCACATATTGAAGCAGCAGGTAGAAATCCAGTGGAGTTGTGGCTCATTCAAGTCAGTATTGGTGCTTTATTGGCTTGTATGGTGTGATGTCTGGCTGCAAGAGTGTCAAGTGCAGTTGTTACAATCAACCAAATCCACATTTAGGGATGGGAATTACCTGTATTAATTTGTAAAAGTCTCATCAATAACTATTCATTACAATACCTAGTTTAATTCTTTCGTTAATACATGCTAATTTGAAAAGTTCATTTTGATACTATTTGTTCAAAACACATTAACAGCAACTTTTAATGTTTCCTTCATTTGAAATCAGTCACTTAAAAAGCTTATATTCCATAGTTTTAATAATTCTTCTGACTTTTTATTGCATAACAGATGCCAATAGCAGTTACTTTCAATTATTTCAAAATTAGGCCAAGATAAAATGAAACATGGGATTTTTATGAGATATATTTGTTTTTAAAACACTACCATCTTTACTGTAGTATCGTAGAAAACAGTTTCTGCACACTTCTGTAGGAAGTGGTAAGCTGAGAAACCACACAGACTGACCACACAACTTGAGAGATTGGTGCTTGTCAGCATCCATGAGTGTGTCCCCAACTCATCCTTCCCTTCCTCCCACCTCAGGGCAGGGGACTTGTCTCAGGATGTTCTCCATCCTCTGCTGTGAGCTGCTGTGCTTTGGGAACAGGGTCATACAGCTGAGCTAGGTAGGCACAGCCATGCTCTAGGGCATGGTAAAGACCTGCTGGGATATTTATCCTTTATGTCTCTGAGGCATTTCCATGAGTGATTCATAGTGGCTCTAAACCTATTGGTAGAAAGCATCTTGTTCAAAATTGCCTTTCTGATGAAAGTATACTAGGTACTCATATGGGATGGAAATCTGTAATAATGCTGCCTGTCATATCTTTGTTTCTCATTTATTAAAAGTCATTAGACACTAAATCCAAAGAATCAGTGCAGGATCGAACAGCTGATGTCTAAATTAATGATTAAAAATGTGTGTCAGCATACTACACATGAATGTGGATCAGAAGTTTTTGGGCTTTTTTCTTAACAGAAATAAATTCAATGTATGTAGTTTTTGTTTTTTGTCTTTCGTGAGTCATCCATGCTAAAGAACATAAAAATGGGTTCATCTTGGTTCACATTTTAAGAAAAAACTATATTAGGGTAGAAACACTGTTGCTCAGTGAATGCTGTGTTCCCTATGTTCACAGAAATAATCCTGCAATAAACACTGTTGTCCTGGAGGGCTTTTCTCTGATAAATACAGACGTGAATATGCTAAGAAAACCAGCTGTCAGTAGAAGTTGTTTTGCTTAAATGGATCAGGCTCCATGCTTTGGGGACTGAAATGGTCGTTTTTTACTGGTCTGGGAGCTGTGCCAGAGGGTTCTTCGTGACTGAGGGTGGTATGCAGAGTTCGGTGACTGCGTTTAACCTTCCCATACAGGCAGGGGAGAATAACAAGAACCTGATCTGAACTCTCTGGCTTTGAATGTTGCTGTATGTTTTTCACTGATGGAAGAAAAAATTGAAGAGAAAATGAAACGTGTGTTTGCTTTGATGTGTTTCCTGTTTGTTACCTGTGTTTTCTGCTGGGAGCTGGAGGAGGAAAACCATAGAATATTACCCATTTACTGCTGAGCACTGCCTCTTGCTATGTTTGAGACACAGGGGAGCTGTTAAGGCCTTCACCTTTGAAGCTGGCATGCCATGCTGCCTCCAGTAGAAGCCTGCTGTTTCAGACAGATTATGAATACACAGTCACTAAATGAATGGTTGGGTTTAGGCCTTCTAATATGTCTGCTTTGTAGAAGTGAGAAGATCTTCAATTTGGCATACTAAAATGTGATTATTCTTGTGAATTGATGATTTCAGTACAATTGTTAGTAGTCATCCACGGCAGTTCATGGCTTCTTCAAATCCCTTTGCAGACATGGGAAGCAGAAGGAATGGCAGCTGCTTTGCAGAGTTTCCTGTTCCATGAGGCTTTGTTTGGTCAGTGCCTGGCCAGTGCATCAGACCTATTTACTGCCTGCTGTGTGTGCCATGCCCCCATCAGCCAAGGCTTCAGAAACTATAGCCGCTACCATAAACTGATTGCCAGCCTAGCACTGCTTTGTACTCTTCTTGTGTCCACAAAATAATTGTTTTGCTGCTACCAGCTTTTGATGGCATGTTGACAGCTCCAGAAGAGATCAGGACAGACGGGGACTGGCAGTCAAAGCAGATTGACTTGTACTTCTATTCCAGGTGTTCAACTGTACTGATTGTTCCTTTTTTTTTTCTTTTCTTCCCTCTGAAGCTGCTATAGAGCAATTAGTGAAAATAGTTGTAGGAGAGCTAAGATTATGTGTCCATCATCTAAATGGTGCTTTAATGCTGGATATGTTAATGCTGTCTTTAAATGGCTCAGTTAGTGAGATTTTTAAGTCAGTTAAGAGGCTAAGCAATTAGACCTATTTGTCGAGGTATGAAGTACTTGAGGCAGTTCAGTGGGACCACTTCTGTTGCTAGGTAATGAGGTACCAGTTTCCCTATATAGGAGATATGGGACAGTTTTTGGTCTGACATACCTTTTGTGGCAATCCAGAGCTCAGTGTTGCCTCAAGTCTCAGAGCAAAACTTAGAGCTGAGTATTGGGAAGGGTTTGTGTCTTCCAGAGGTTTTGTCAGGCTCTGAGTGTCACCCTGTATGTTTAAGGTTCTGTAATGTGATGGTGGAGGGAGTATTTTTACATGATATATCAAGCATTTCATCACTTAAGATATTTTCTTGTATGGTTGAAATACACATATAGAAAAATTCATTAGTAAAAGATCACAAAAGAAAATGAAAACGTGATTCAACACAACCTTCTTCAACTCCCTCTGCATACTTCTGACTAGGGTAGAATGGTCTACAGAAATTTCACAAATTTTAAATCCATTTGATTCCTTTAGGTAATTGAATCTCTCCATTAATTTGTTGCCCTTTTTCACTAGTGCGCATGTAATTTATTTCAGGCTACCCTAATTAAACATCCAGTTCTGTATCATGTTAGTTGTCATGTGCTAGGAGTATGCCACCTTTCATAGTAATAATCTGTGTTTCAACACAGGAATTTCTAAGTGTCATTATAAAGCTGTAGTCAACTAAAATATCTTCCTCAGGATTTTATTGTGATATTACTGCCTCTAGGCATGTTTATCCACCTACAAAGACTGATAGTGACGAAAAAACAGAACAAAGTAATTTTTTGAGGGGACACAGACATTATTCATTAAGGTGTTCTTAATTCTTTACTGTTGCCCAAATGTTTAGACTTGTATTTTTTTACAGTGAGATTGTTAAAAGCACTTTTAATTAGTCAAAACTAATTGCTGTCATCTTCATTACTAGCTAGGTCAGTACTTAGTATTTTTGAAATCTTCCTCTCTGTCTGCAATAGGGGTTACTTTTTAAATTACTTTCTTAGATTGTGTTTATTTTGATGCTGAAACTCATTTCAGGAACAAAAGGTCCTGAAGAACTCTGGACCAGTGGTATGGACAGTTTGAACTCCTTGAAATGTTTTCTGTAACATTAATTAGGCTGACGAAAGAAATTTGTAGGTTTCATCTTTTTATTGTGTCTTTTGGTATGGCTGTAATAGGGTCTGGTAACAGTGGTTAAATGTTAACCTAAACAATTACTGACTAGGTGTTTCTTCAAAATGCAATGGATAAATCTTGTTCAGGTAAAATTCATATATAGGGGAACTTGGAGTTTTTTCTGGGGCCAATTTATTTTTCCTTTCACTGATAACATCCTGGTGTTAAATTCTGCTTTTAAAAAAAAAGGACAACAGTTACATGCAAAGTTAGATTGCTGGAAATCACAATTGAAGCAGTAGTTTCTCTGTTATTAAACAGACTTAATTCCAAAGACTGCCTTTTTGGAGTTAAATTGCTCTTGCAGAGGGAAAGTGCTTCAAAGTTACTGACAGCATCAAATTTTAAAATTACCTGGCAAGTTTGAGGCTTCTGGTAATTTATCAGTAAATCTAATCATAGAATCATTTAGGTTGAAAAGTATCTTTGAGATCATTGTGTTCAAATGTGAACTCAACACTGCCAAGTCCACCATGTCCCTAAGTACCCCATCTGCACATCTGTAAAACACCTCCAGAGGTGGTGACTGCACCACTTCTCTGGGCAGTCTGTTCCAGTGTTTGGCAATTCTTTAGGTGAAGAAAATTTCCCTAATATCTAAACTTCCCCTGGTGCAAATTGAGGCCATTTCCTCTTCTCCTATCACTTGTTGTTTTTTAGAAGAGGCTGACTCCCACCTGGCTGCATCCTGCTTTCAGGTAGTTGGAGAGCAAGATAAAGTCCCTCCTGAGCCTACTTCTCCCTAAACTAAACCACTTCAGCTCCCTCAGTTGCTTCTCACAGGATTTGTGCTCCAGACCCTTTACCAGCTCCTTTGCTCTTCTCTGGACTCGCTCCAACACCTCAATGTTCTTCTTGTAGTGAGTGACCCAAAACTGGCCACGGCAGTCGAGGTGTGGCCTCCCCAGTGCTGAGTGCAGAGGGACAGTCACTGCCCTGGTCCTGCTGGCCACGCTGTTTCTGATATAGACCAGGATGTCATTGGCCTTCTTTGCCACCTGGACACATACTGGGTCATGTTCAGCTGCTAATGACCAGCACCCCCAGGTCCTTTTCCACTGAACAGCTTTTCAGATACAGTTCCCCATGTCTCTAGTGTTGCAAGAGGGTGTTGTGACCAAATGCAGGACCCAGCACTTCACCTTATTGCACCTCATGCTGGCCTCAGCCCATCGATCCGGCCAGATCCCCCTGCAGAGCCTTCCTGCCCTCCAGCAGATCAGCACTCCCACCCAACTTGGTGTCATCTGAAAATTCAAACAGGGGCACTTGATCCCCTCGTCCAGATCATCAGTAAAGATTTTTAAACTGTACTCGCCCCAGTTCTGAGCCCTGGGGAGCCCCACTGGTGGCCAGCTGTGAGTTGGATTTAACTGCATTCACCACCACTCTGGCTTGGCCATCCAGCCAGTTTTTTACCCAGTGAAGACTGCACTTGTCCAAGCCATGGGCTGCTAGCATCTCCAGGGGAATTTGGTAGGAAGTGAAGTGATGTCAAAGGCTAGTCAGTGACAACATCTGCAGCCTTTTCCTCTTCCACAGGATCACCCAGTCACAGAAGGAGACCAAGGTGATCAAGCAGGACCACCTTTCATAAACCCATGCTGGTTGTGCCTGATCCCCTGATTGTCCTGCACATGTCATGTGGTGACACTCAAGATCATCTGCTCCGTCACCTTTCCCGGCACAAGGCCTAACAGGCTTCCTTCTGATCCTTCTTGTAGATGGCCATTACATTTGCTGATGTCCAGTCAACTGGGACCTCCTTGGTTCTCCAGGCCTGCTGGCAAAGGATGGAAAGTGGCACGAGCAGGTCATGGAAGGTTTTTCTTTCAGATCAGAGCTGAGATTTAGTTGTTCTACTGTATTCATTCTAACTGGGTAATAATTACAAAAACTGTCAAGCAGTAGTTAAATGAGTTAATTAGAATCTTGGCAGAAAATGCAGTGGGTATGGAAAGGCACATTTATTCAACAGTTATGAAAACTCAGATTTCCTAGAGTACACTTTGAACCCACTTTTGTTGCTGCGTGGGTATTTTTCCCAGTTCTTGATGTAAATGCAAACCCACCACTACAGAATGTGGTATCTTAACAAAGTGTGCTTTCTTGATGTTGATTTTTGCATATTTGGGATATGGGGTTTGCTTTCTGAATATGGTGATCAAGCCATTTGTTTTCAGAGAACTTCATTCTGATTGTGATCTGCATATTAGTGTTCAGTCTTCAGACTCTTTCTATTTTATTATTTAAAACAATTAACAAAACTTCAACTACTGTTTAATGCTGGCTTCCAAATGGCTGTATTCAATTGGTGCAAATCTCTGACCACTGGAAAGTGAAAAGTTAAGGATTTTCAGATACAGCCTGTGACAAGTGTGAACACAGACTTGAGTTGTATGTGAAAGAGCTCAGTTTTGATTGTCTCTGTTGTCTTCTCCCTCTGCCCCCCATCCCCCCACACGGGCGAGCTGGTAGTTCCTGCTAGGAGCCACATTCCTGTTACTGATGTTCCAGGAGGGAATGTGGCAGTACAGGGAGCATGAATTGAGGAGTATGGCAGAGGAACTGAGGAGTGTGGGGAATCTGATGGGCAGGAGAAAGAATATAAAGGGAGGGGTCTTGGCCCCACTGTTTGTGTGATAAAAGATGGTAGTGCACTCTTTGACATTACCAGAAGGGCTGGTTTCCCTGCCAACTTGTCTCTTTCCCGTGCACTTCTTGGCCCCAGAGTACTACTAGGTATCACCTCTCAATTTCCTTTGCTTTCTGCTCCCCACATTTCCTCCAAATAATCAGTGGCATTTTAAACTTGATGCCTTCTTGAAAGGAACATTAGTACCTCCTTAAATATCCATTGTAGGAAGATGCCATTTTCCCAAGATATATCATGGCTGATTTTTAAAATGTGACTACAGAATTTCTGGGGGTTTCCTTTTTCCTAATTATTGTCAAGAATGTGGTTCATTGTATTGCTTATTTTATTTAAGACATATGAGACAGTCACAGTCTGTCCAGCTACTTAACTGCTACAAGCTGCTTGGCTGATTGTGACTGTACCTACCTGGAGAAAATGTATAAAATACATTATCAAAGGTGAGACTTTTTTATTGAACAGTCTTTTCTTAGATAACAGATTCCCCTTCAGGAATATTGTGCTTCTTTCCTAGGAGCTTTACTCTGAAGGGTCCCCTTAAAAAAACAAAAGGATTTGTTGAATTTTGAACCTGGCACATGCATCCTCTAACAATACTAAACTTCAGCTATGTTTAAATGAAAGTGCAGACTATAGGCAACAAATCACATGACTATTGTGTTAATGAATGGGACTCTTTTTATGTATAGTTTGGAAAAACATACTTGTGTGTCAACAAAGAATATTACAGAATTTAAATGAGAGATCTTGTGTGTGATATTTAGAATGTGCATGCAGTACGTGTCAAACAATCCATGGAGGAAGACAAGCTAAATTTGGCAAGAACTGAAAATTAAGATGATGAAAGTGTAGATTATTTTTAGTTGAATTTTAAAACTAAATTCTTTGAGCTGGTTTCTGGTCAGGGGCCACTAAAAATAAATGGAGAAGAAACTTCATCCGTTTAACAATTTCAGTGGGCAAAACTCTGTTAGTACTGAAGTTGCAGACACCGCAGTGCAGTGGAAAAACCTGTACAAATAGAGCGAAACAATTCTGCTTGCAGATATTTGCTGCTGAAGCCAATGAAAGGGCTGTGCTCTTCTGTGTGGTTTAGTGATGTCAAGCACTACTTGCTGGAGGCAGCTGCGCTACTGCAATGCTTTCCTGACCTTAAATAGCCTATATGCTGGGTAATACAAGTGTTCAAATATAAATACAGGGCACGTAAGGACAGAGGGAGGCCAGAAAAGCCATCGAGGCCCCTTCCCTCCCCTGAGTTAGTCAGTGTCTTCCTCAGTATTCTTCTCTTCTGGTATTTATCCAAGATATTTACAAAACCATTCAGACTAATTGTTCCCTTGTGTTGCCTCAGTACTGTTTATTCCATATGTTAAGTACTGCGTGCAAAGCAGTTCTGCTCTTCAGCGTGGCTGCTGCTTGCTTTCCTTTCCTTTTCCTTTCTTTGAGGTTGCCTTTGATATTAACCCAAACAGTTGTGCAACCTCTGTCTGTCCTGGGAGGCTGTGTGTGCCCAGTGCTCTTCCCTGGACCTCTCCACGCAGGCAGGGCTTTCTGGGACATTCTGTAGAGGTAGTTCCTCTACAGGAACTACCATTCCTTCAGGTCATGTTTTTGGTCGACTTCCCAGAATTTTTTTTTTTTCTTTTGCTCTGTAATGGGAAGATGGTTAGATGACATGATGTGTAATTATGTAGTGATCCTCCTAATTTGTTCCATGGCTCACACATTGGGTTTCTTTTGTGCCTGTAATGAATGTGTAACTTGCTTTCTACCTCCTCAAATCCTGTTGTTTTGAATTGATGCTCTTGTTTTTGTTCATTTACCTATCGCTTTGGTTTCTTGTACTGGCTTCCATTGGGTTCTTATTTCTTTACATTCCATCTCTATTTCCTGGTTTCTCGTTTGGCTGTTAGTTTTCAGCTCTGCACACATCTCTGAAAATGTGTTTTGTTTTTGAGAACTGAGTCTTTGTTTTTTGCATGCCAGGTAACAGTTTTTCCTGCAGTTGACATAGAAACAGCAAGGAGAGTAGAATGATGAGTGTACATCCTGACAAAGGAAATCTTGTTGAAAGTTTAGGTAACATTTGATCTATAAAAACCTAGCAGGCCTTTTAATTGTGTGACACAGAGAATCACTGCATGTCCAGAACAATCATTTAGTGTTGTCTACAATTCCAGTGCCTTTGTTGCTCTTAAAGTATTTTAACATTAGTTTTTAAAACTGTGTTTATTTTGCTTTTTTTTTAACATTATTTCTCTTCAGAATTAATTGTTTCCATTTATGAAAGAAGGGAAACCTTCAGGATTTTTATGCAACAGTGAAAGCAAAAATACTTCATTATATTGTATTTATCTACATATAATTGAAAAAAAACTTTTTTCCCCTTTGTGACCGTATTCTATTTAGACTACATGTCTCAGCATGAAAAAGATGATATTTCTCATTGCAATGAATTTCTGTACTGTCTTTTCATAGTATGGCGTTAACATTTTGGGGGTCTCATCAATTCATAAAATGCATCAAGTGCCTTAACCCAGGATAGCTGGAGTGGTTTTGTAGGAAATTCTTTTGCAGCAAGTAAGGGGTAGTTCTCACACCAGAGTTAGAGAGCTCTTTGTTGCAAAGGAACTCTGAATCATCTGGGCCAGCTTCCTGCTTGGCACGGGACTGCCACCAGCACTAGCTTAGGTTTTGTGTTGCAGTCTGTCCATGTCTTGAGCACTTTCCAGTGGAGATCCTTCAGGCTCCCTGAGGAACCAGTCTGCTGCTCTGCCACCCTCCTTAGGAGAGGACCTCTTCTCAAAGTCCAATCTGAGACTCCCAAGGCCTCAGTTGTCCCAGTCCTTGGAACATGAATGTCCCTTCAGACTGAAGCTGTGCAGTTGGTCATAGCAGTATTACACGATGTCATTAGCTGTGTGTCATGTACTGCAGGGTGGAAGCAGAGGCTTTTTGGTGAGTCTCATCCTGCTTCTCCAGCAGCAGGGATGGGTGAGTTCTCAAGGACATATTGCTATCCAAGATTTGTTCTGGTGGAGGTCATGATGAGCTGGTAAAAAGTTAAATTAAGTTCTTCTCTCGCTGCTGTCATAGTGCAGGGATAGCATGAGGAACAAGGGCATGAGTTTTCTGCATTCTGACAAGTATCACAAATGCATGGTCCTTTTGGACTAGCTGGTGCATGACATAAATTACAGCAGTGCATTGGACCCCAAATATTGAAGAAGTTGGGTCAGAATATGGGTGGCATTATGCCTTGCAACACCAAGGCACATAATACTGGGAAATATCTTTATTCTTTTGGCTCTGTGTACTGAAAGCTTCAAGTTGCCTTTTCAATACACAGATGCTAATTTGTATTTTCCTTTCTTAATTTTATATACTATAGCAGAATTTTCAAAAAAAGTAAATAAATACCCAGAAATAGAACACTAGTCATTAGCAGTGAATGATCCTGGCAATGCAACTGGCATTACTGAGTGCTTTACACATACAACTGAGTACACTTAAAATGTTAGAAAAAGGATAGATTTATCCTGATTTTGTTTGTTATACTAATGCTGTGAAAGTCTAGCATTCTATTTTTGTTCATCCACCAATCTGTTCAGCACATTTTGTTTAATAGTTTAATGGTAGAATCTATATGCAACCACCCATGTTACATCAGACTCTGCAACTGGAATGTTGTTTACTTTTCACCAAGGCAACTCCCTGTTTTTGTTAATTAATATCTAACAAGGTCCTACAGCTGACTCCCTTTAAAGTCAAGAATGTAGGGGTGTAGAGGGTTTATAAGCACACTGTGCTAGCAGCAGTGTCTTTTGTACAAGTGAACTGTTAAAGGACATCGTTTGGGATGGCTTTTTTCATTTTTATGTGTGTGCATATTCTTTTATTCTTCTGCAGTTTTCTTGGGCAGGTTATGTTTGTACTGCATGTGCATACCCCTTTAATACATGGTGCCATGAAGTTATTCTCTTAAGCCACAGAAGGAAACTGCCAGCTTTGTGGGAAAGTCTTCTGCACCATTCTCTCACCATTCTTCTGGGGACTAAAGGAGAACTCACGTTTCTGACATGGTCAAATTGACAACAGTGGTTCATGTCTAAAATGCATTTTATTTTTCTTATTTTTGACAACAAGACATCCCTTGCATGTCTCAATTACCACGGTACCAGAAACGATTTTTTAAGTGTTAAGGAGTTTTATCCAGGCTTGATTTGAAAATATGCAAGGAATACAGAATACACAATTTCCTTAGTGCTGTTCTACTGATAAAATAGTTTACTGTCTTTTAATTGGAATATATGTTTTTACAAACTTAAATGTGCTTGTCGTCTTGGTACCCTTCTGGAATAAAATGGTACCAAATGCTGTCAGGATGTGTGAATGTATTCATGTGTGTCAGAAAGACTTCATGTTTGGGAAACTAGAAGCAAATAGAGACTCCCTCAGATAATCTGTACCAGATAAATGTTGCTAGACTTAGAAATGTCTTCTTGTCTTCTTTCTTTTATAGTCAATTTTTTTAATGCAAAATATCTTCTCATTTACCCTCCTCAATTAAAGCCCTGCCTTAACTTTCTAGGCAGTCTTGAGGCTATCCGCACTTAGATGCACTGATACAGATTCCTCTAGTATCTCCACTGGTGTTATTTGTGCTATGTCCTCTAAAGAAATGGAAATTTAAAAATTCAGTATGTGCAGAAGCACTATTTTTTCCACTATGAAAAAGATCTTTTTAATAATTTGGTATGTTTTTGAGCCTTGACCCCACCAGTGTATCTCAGTAACCTAGTGAGAAATTGATAATGCGGTTGGCAAGCTGATTAAAATTGTATCTTTGGGCAGGCAGAAAAGACCTTTTAATTTAATTCAGTCCTTAAAACCTGTAAAAATATTGGGTTCTATTTTAAGAAGAAGTAGTAGGTAAATAGTGTTCCACCCAAAATCTGCCAACTACTGATTGTGTTTGTGTTCTCTTTTTTTTTTCCCCTTAAGTTCTTTTGTTGTAGGAGGACATCTTGGCAAAGCTTCACATATGTGGTTAAGTGCTTGCTGAGCCACAAGCAAATAATACTGTACAGTTAAGCATTTCTTCCTGCATCACCAATTTCTATTCTCTTGGGCAACAGGAGTTCAAATCTGGGCAAAGATGACAGGCATAGACCTGTCTGATTGGATTAATAACATAGAAACTGTTGTTAGCCACCATAGTAATATTTTACAGTTGATCTTGTGGTTTCTCAACCCAGATTTTGGTTTTATTATACCAGCAAATAGATCAGTGGATAGCTCTTCAATCCTAAAGGACAAAAGGAGAATTGCTTCAGGTTTGGCAGATCCAAATTCTGCTAAAGGAGGTGAAAGAGGGTATGTGGAAGCCTGAAGGGCAGTGATGACTCAGAGATGGCTTCCAGTATATTGACTATGGGGGATTTCTTTTTAAATGCTCTATCATTTTTGCTTGTGTGGCATTTTCAGGCTCTTTGAATGCCTTTGTTTGGAAATAAGAAATAATTACTTTGAGGAAGTATAAGTTTTCCAGTCAATATGTTCATTCACGCCTGGAATGGAGGAGGAAGTAGAATTATTTTGCTTATCACTTGGATATTACAGTAAAAAGGTTTTTGGATAAATTTATTCAATCATAAAATCAGTATTCTACAGGGAAAGTAATGGGTCTTGTTATGTGTTGCTTGGGGAGTGACTTCAAATTTTTCCTTTATCTTCACTTTTCAAAAAGCTCATGTAGTATGTAATGAGTAGTAGGATCTATATTTTGGATTGTGCCATGAAATTGAATGCATGTGAAAAATCTATCTGTGACTTAAAATTTGCTTTTCTGTGCATTTGTAGTTGTCATAAAGTGACAAACAGCTAAGACTGGGAAAGGGAAAGCTGTGTTAGAGGAACTCATAAGGAGCTTTTGGGAAAGTAGTTCTGAAATTCAGGCGATGATGTTCAAGGAGTTTTGAACTCACTTTACAGTGAGGGTGTAGAACAGGTTGCCCAGGGAAGTTGAGGATGCCCCATCCCTGGAAGCGTTCAAGGCCAGGCTGGATGAGGCTCTGAGCAGCCTGGTCTAGTAGAAGGTGTCCCTGGCTGTCCATGGCAGAGGGGTTGGAACCAGGGGATCTTTAAAGTCCCTTCCAGCCCATGTTATGATCCTGTGATATGCCTATTTGTCATTTCTTACACTTGTAACATGGCATGCATTCAGTTCTCCTCAGAATACTGCAGTAGGCCTTGATAAGATCAGTTTATAATTTTGTACATCCATTGTGAAGTCTAAATCTTTAGGAAGTAAAAAGACAAGTCTCTTTTGGAAATTAATTTGATCCTTTGAAGTTACTGCAGTGTCTGGGCAGTCTTGATGCGGTACCTGCTGAGGAGACATGCACCTTGATTAGGATACCAGTCACAATGACAGTCAGAACTGTGGCTATTTAAAACTGTTTTATGTAGAAAATATGCAAATGATCTGGTTGAATTAAATGTTGGGGAAGAACTATCTCTTTCATTTGTCTAGCTTTAGTAACATATGGAAGAGGGAAAACAGTATACAAAGTGACACAAGGAGGGGGAGTTTTGGGCTTGGGGGCTTTTTTTCAACAAAAATAAATAAAGTTAGAAATTTTTTAAAAACAAACTATAAACTGCATCTTGTTCTGTTAACTAATAGAAATACTTTTGGAAAGTATTTTTTTCCCCAGTTAGGAGCTTTTGCTCTTTTATTCTCCAGATCTTTTGGAGTTGTCCATGTTTCATCTCCCCTTTAATGTGTAGTTACATTGTGGGAAAGATGAAAATACCAGGTCCAGATTATTCATTAGAATTGAGCAATTCTGGGGTTTCCTGGTAGACAGATAGTAGAGTGCTGGATTTTCAAGGCAAAGTACGAAATTTTAAATTAAAATAATTTTTGTGTCTTTGGGATTATGAAACGTACCCTGAGACTTGATGAATAATAGTGCATAGTCTGCTGTTCTCCAGGCATTCCTTGCTTTTACATGTACTGCATTTTTATCTCTTCTTGCAAAGTTAGGAAATCAGACCATGGACAACATAAATTTCAACCTTTCCTAGCATTTGGTTCAAAGAGCTACAATTAGCTACTTTTAGGCCTGGCCAGGTTTGTCTCCATGCTCTTCAGGTTCTGAACTAATTAGATACTGAATAAATTCAGGGTTCCTTGAAGGCTAGATGGCCTTTTCCAACTACTGGCAACAGCTTTGGATAGGTCACTTTCCAAAGAGAAAGCAATTTGGAGCAGGTGTTACACAATCCATAGGAGGGTAAGTTTGACATGTAAAGACCTGGGTGTCTTTCTTTTTTCCCAACTAATACATGGATTTTGAAGTCACTTACTTAGGCAGTAAGTCTGTGCATTTCAGATGCTATTTTTCATGTATTGTCACGTTGAAAGATGAAAATTCGATGTTTCCCAACCAATTTTGTCTTTCATGCTCTGAAATTATGTACAATGCCAATCATATTAGAAACTTATGGATGTGCTAAATCAGTTGGTAACAGTTGCATGTCACAGGTTTGGCAGTCTTGAAGAATAGAAAGTGGTGACTTAGTTACAAGGAACAATCTAGATATTCGTATGCAGTACTTGAAAAGTTTGTGATGTATATAGCCATGACCTCCAGCCTCTTCAGTAATACTATTGCAATTGCTAATTTCTAACAAAAAGCTCCTCTCAGGTAGTCAGGTCAGTCAGAGCAGAGATGCAAATAATTTCTGTTTCCTTAATGTTTGAGAAGTGTGTCTTTGTGTAGCTCAGGTGCTAAAAACAAGCAACACAGTTTTTCAGGAAATCTGCTTCTCATAAAAGGATGAGATAGTTCCATTCTTCTTGACCACTTCCACCTTTCAGCATAGGATTCCAATGTAATTACAAATCTGAAGTGTCTCAGATGGTGACACACACAGCCCACACCCCCCTTGCCTCTAGCTTACACAATTCTCAAATAGTATCCACCTTTCAAATCTTTCTTTAGTGTAAACTTGAAGTGTCTTCTTTTTACCCCTTTGGTATTCTTTGTTTTCCTAAACTTGTTTGTGCTTAAACTTCCAACCTGTATTCTTTCACAGTAGGAAATTTCTGGTAACTTACTGCTAGGACATTGGCAGTATCTTAGCATCAGTTCAACAACCTTTTACAGTGCTATGGGGTGACAAGTTAGTTAGAAAGGGAAGGCTGGGGAATCTGTTAATGATTTTTTTTTTGTCTGATTTGGATGTAGCAAAAAAATGGAATGGTAGTTTAGAAATAGGTGGGCTGTCTTTTAATTCCTCATTAACAGACCTTTGGATTGATTCTCTCTCCCATGCTGTAATTCTGACAAATCTTGTTTTATTTGATCCCAGTGAAATAGCCAAGGACTGATTTGACTGTAGCTACTGAATTTATCTCCCATACTTGGACAGACTTTCTGTGGGCTTTTCTCTTAATTTTGGAGGGCTCATATGAGATTGTTCTCTTGCTGCTGTCTTATGTAATGCTGTTTCATGGACTCTGGATTTCAGTACTGAGATGTGCTACATGAAGTAAATTGGACCATCTAGTTACGCTTGCTAATACTTTTACCTTATTCCCTTTAGTAAAATGACTTCAAATATCAAGTTTGCATTATAACTCTCCCAAACACCAAACAAAGGAGAAGAACATTGTATCAAGTCAATGCTTGTCTTTGTCTTCCCTTTCTCTCCCCAAGCCTGTCAAAAAAAAGATTAAACAGAGGTAGCTGTATCTCATCACCCACATCTCTGCTCTATACTGCAGCAGCTGGAAAACAAAGAGCGCACAAATAGAATCAAGCAGCAGCATTAGCTAATTACAAAATTTGTTCAGTAACAAAAGTAAGAGGCCTTAAATCAAAACTCCAGCACAGCGTGTAAGTGGATCTTCACTAGTGTGTAAGTGCATACCTACATCATGGCCATATTTAGTGGATGGGGTTTGCTTGTGTAGCGGTGCATCCCACCCACACTCCTTTCCAGGGACAGCTTGTCCTCCTCCCTTGGATTCTTGCAGCTAGCCATACCTGTACACAGGGATATCTCTGTGTGCAGCAATTTGCTGGTGGTGGCTTTAGGCTAATTGTGTCCTTACTTGACTCCACCTACTCTGAGAAGTTTGACATACCCTGTTTCCCAAAGTAAATAGCATTTGGGGTTTGGTTGTTTTGTTCATACTGTTTCATCCCCACAGAGGAATGAAAGGGCCATTTTGTAATCTTCATTCTCAGTTTACTTCCTTCAATCTTCTCCTAAACCTCATCACATTAAGTGTTAGTGTTTCAAGTTCTCTTTCAAGCACATGCCATCCAAATCGTGGTGGTATGCAAAATGTCATGTTAGGCAACTGTTGATATTGTCAGAGGGATTGTATGTTAAGCTGGGGTGGGGAAGGTAGCACAGTATGTTTTGCAGAGCTGTGCATTTTTAAAATCATCGTGATCCCTGGCATATCACTTGTACTTGGAGAAGAGGGCAGGGTCCTACATCTTCAGATGGGGTGTTTTTCCAGATGTTCCACCCAGCCTGAGTTCGTGTCAGACAAGTCAGGTCATTGCTGCAGAGCTATTGAAGTTCTCAAAGGAGGATCTTTATTTATTTGAATGTTTCATTTGTTTCATTAAATCTGAAACTCTTTGAAGGTGTACTACATTTTACTGATCACAAAATTAGTTACTTTAAAACCTTCTCTGAAGGAAAAGAAAACGTAGGCATTCTAAAGTTCTGCCTTTTTCTCCCCATTAGTTCAGGTTACTCTAACAACTACTTTTACTGCAATTTTAAGCAAGCACCATCATTTAAATGATTTCTATCCACTTTAATCACATAATACTGTGACAATCCTTTTAATTTTTTTATGTAAATAGAGAGATACATGTTTGTGATTAAAATTTTGCACTTTAAATTGCCTTGCAGTATCATCTAAATATGCCACTCCACTAGAAAATCACATGGATGTGCGAAATGATAACAAAGTCCATAGAAACAGGGCTAGCACACGTGATATTTTGCCCTAAGAATTCTCCAGCCCTAAGCCATTGGTGGCTGAGTAAATCTGATTCATATGTAATCCTGAATGAATTTTTCTTTTGTGTATTTGTCCAGCCTACCCTTTGCATACATATTGCAACAGGGAATTTCACAGCTCCACTACATCTTGCATGAAGATGTCTCTCCTTTTAGTTTTGAAACTAGCTCTTCCTGTTAGCTTGGTATAAAGCTGACCACTACACTTGTATTGGAAGAGACAGCAACTAGTCAGTGCTTATTCATATTTTCAACTCATCATGTTATGGTAATCAGTCTTCTGTCCTCATTTTCTGGTTTCCAGACTGAGTTGTGCTGCAAATAAATTTCTACTTCTTTCCTCATGATCCCATACTTCTTTTTGTTTTGACTTTTTATTTTGTGCTGACTTGACTGAACTTTGATCATAACCCTAAGAGCAGCTGAATGCTTTGGTGCCCATTTTACATTTTTGGTTAGGGTTTTTTTTTTTCTGTGTGTATCACTTCATACTCATCTGTGTTAAATCTCTTTCTTACTGTCATCCAGTTCCTCTGCTTCAAAGCCTGTTCATTACTCTTCATAGTTGGAGTTTATTTTGACTACCCTCAATAGCCTGTCATCCCTGAACTGCCACCTGGCAGCTCACAGGTTTGTCAGGTCATTTACAAACATTTTAAACAGCACAAGTTACTAGTGAACCCTCCTGCTGACTTAACCCCACTGTTAGAGCTAATTATTTACTTAGACTTCTTAGTGACTCTTTCTAAGAGCTGCTATAGATGTGAAAGACAGGGCTACCCCTAACTGCGAAGGAATCAGTGCAACTTCTACACAGTGCCCATGTAAAAAAACCCACCTTCATCATGTCTTTGTCATTTCCACAGCCACCTCCCTTGACTTGGTTTTATCTGAGTGAAAAACCTTAGTTTTGCTCTGCTTAAAACCAGTGGTGATGATTCTGCAGGTACAGATGGCTCTTGGGCTACTGTTTGCTAATGTTAAATGATCATTGAGTTCTTGTTATGGTGTCCATCATCAGTTCTGCAGAGAGCTTGAGATGACCTTCATTGATGATCAGTCTTTGGGCAGCCCTATGAGAAACTAAAGGAAAGTTTTTAAAAGAGTATGCAGAGCTGCATTTAGGAGTATCCTCTGCACTCACCAAATGAAAACAGTTTAACCTGCAGACACTTGTGCTGGAGGGCTTTTGTCCTGCAAGAGCAAACTATCCTTGCGTAACAGACAATTGTTTTACAGTAAATCAGTAGCAAATCCAATGGTGAGTAGCTTTTGCTAGAAAATCTTGGTAAACAGAACCCACTGAAATCAGGTTCCTGATTGACTTTTTCCCTTTTCAACATATAAGAGCAGAAAAATCTGCTCAGAGTTTTCTGAAAAGTTAAGTGGTGGAAAAAACAAGAGCAACAAGGGCATGTACCAATACGTCTTTCTTTATACAATGTTTTTTATATGGCATTGGGGTTGGACCTTTCCTAACACATGCATTTTGCATTAGATTTTAAAATTCTAACTTAAGAAGTGGTGGTAAAGCTTCCATATTTTCTGCTGTACCGTGAACATAGTTTCCATCACCTTCTGGTATTTTGACTGTTATTTTCCTTGTGTTGATTCATTCACCTTCTTTTCCTACCCACTAAGCAAGATTAGTAAACTTGCTGAGAAACTACCAGAAATTCTAGAGCCTTTTCTCTAACACAAATTCCCAGCTTCAAAAAAACAAAAAGTATAACTCAACTGGCTGGGGGAATCTTTTAAAATTCACACCCTGTGGGTACTGCCCAAGAAGAGAGTCATAAATACACGTCTAAAACTATAAAGATTAATAGATTCCTGCTCTGGATTATTGAGGAAAAAAAAGGTCATATCTCTAAATGTAGACTAAAAGGCCTTTGTCAGATGTTTTCAGTGATATTAAGCAACTCTTGCTTTCCAGTAAAGCTGGGAGCTGGGAGACCAAGCAACCTTTGAAATTTGCTGCAATTGGAAATTGCCTCATGTTTTCCATTATAAATATTTTTCTTTTGTTTCTTGTATTTAAAACATTTTCAGTTGCAGGCTGAGGTTTTCCATATGAGATAGCTGTTTCAAATGAGTCCTGTTTTGAAGCTTCCTTAGGGCTAACATGTTTGCCTTACTGATTCAGTTTCCATCCCTCAAGGGGCATCAATATTTTTTTCAGTGACAGTGTCAAGTTATACCTTCCTTTGACACCTCAGGTTTACAGAACTTTTTATGAACTTTTTCTTTTGAGTATGCACCTGTGTGCACTAATGGTAAAGAAAGTGGATTGCTAGTGTTGTGTTGACACTCCTGGGGTTGTGGTTAAGAAGGCATTTGTAGAAGCTCTTGGAACAGTGGTTTTGGCAAATGATTTACCTAATGGGATGGATTTTCCTATGCTTGTTCTTTTTCAGAAAGTGTCTGAGGAACACTGTCCTCTCTCTGAATTGCATATGCAATGTGAATTTAATCAGTTGATTTTCAGTTTTTTGTTTAAGCTTTCAGGTTAATCAATGGGATTGGTTTGGGAGTGGGTTTCTTGGAATTGCTATCATTTTCTGCATAGAGCTTGAGGTTTTGGCTGTTTTCCTGATGCTTGCCTCTGCCAAGGACTTCAGTTTCTCCCTAGATATGTTGTGTGATGGGAAATTTGGGTTATTTTTTAATCTGGCTTCTAAGAAAATTGATTTTGTGTGCTGTAAAATTAATAGGATCATGTTATCTGTATGTACAGGTATCTGTCATTTTTGTCCTGCTAACATTTTTGAGTCTGCTGGTCAATTTGAAAGAAAAAAAATTGCAGAAAGGTAGAAGTCTCAAATATGGGAAATTCACGTCATTTTTATATTCCCATGAATATAACCACTAAGAAGAGGAAGGTACTGTTACTTACACCTGAAGGAAAGGCTGAAGCCTCTCTGTAGTCAGTGCTGAAGATCGCTTCAGTATTCAGTGAGCAGAGAGTCAATATGGGAGAAAGAAATTATGAATATTCTAATCTTAGGAAGTGCTTCAATTAGAATTCATGCCTTATTAAACATCAGGTGAAAAAAAAGCCTTTCTTCTGTCAAGATTCCTCTCCTGAATGCATGCTCTGCTATCTTGCAAGGCATAAACAGCATTTGAAGCTTTTCATTTGGCAAAGGCATTTAGGACATCTTTCCAGTGTGGTTTCTCTGATGTTTGTAAGGACTGAACTCCTGCTGTGCTGTGGCTTTAACACAGCCCGTGTAAAAAGTCAGTCTGACACATTGTACAAGTCCACTGGAAACCAGACTTTGTTACTGTGCTGCTCACCAACTTCCTTCTTGCTTCTCCTGCGAATAGTCCTGATTCTGCAAATATGGAGGGGTAAACATTGACTGGCAGGTAGTCAGGAATAACAGAAATACCGAGATTACATTTGTCGAGTAATATAGCTGATGTTTACATACGGGAAACTCATAAAGAAGTAATTCATCAACCTTTATTAGGTCATGTCCATATATTGGTATGACATTAACGTTGGTAGTGTTGTGTTGTTATAGCACGTGTGCACAGGAGGATCAAATTACTGCAGATGTGTGAACCAAAACTTTGAAATTGTGATTCTTCTGGGGGCTTGGGGGAAAAAAAAATGTTGACTTAATATTACACATTTTGTATCTGAGCTTACGTATGAGTTGCAGGTGGTTATAGGAGTAAAAAGGCAACGCCTCATTTTATGAAGGAGACGTTCAGATAAGGATTTATATGTCCAAGGCTGTAGTAACTGAAATAAATGAATAAATAAATAAATAGTGTATTGTATTATACAAATGTCGAGTTTGAACCAGCAAACAAGAGAAAGGATAAAATAAAGGGAGTTATTGGATTGGCTGTCTTTTGTGAAGTCAGAAGTAGATTAATGATATTAAAGACTCTCATCTCACTATTGCTTTTTTTTAGCTTGAAAACAATACATTAGGTACAGTAGATCCAAATCCTGATCTAAGTATATTGTTATTTTAAACCAAGGTGGATAAGAATTTACCTCAGTAAAAGAGGATCAAATCTCATTCCCTCCTTTGTATCACAATGCAACTGTTAAACCCTATGCCTGATTCTTAATCTGGAGTGAAATTGGGCATGTATAGCATCCTGGCATTGCATCATTACCCTGAGCTCTTAGTGAAAGGTAAAAAGTCTGAAAGCATGAGATGATTTCTTTGCTGTCAGTGTAACCCCTGTGATTTTTAAAGACATTGAGAACAATCAGTGTCCAAAGAAACATGAACTACAGAGGTAGTTACTAAAGGAAAACCCTTCGGTCATTTGCAAGAAGGAAGCCCAGTGAACACAAGCTATATACAGGGAAGTTTAGATTTAAATTCATAACTGTATTTTTTTGTTTTTTTCTTTTTTACTCCAACTTCAGCACACCTAAAATCTTCATAAGCTAGCACATTCATTATAATTCACTTAAAAACATCCAATAGTGGCCTGTATGTTGAAGACAGGAAATAGTAGAAAAAGCAAAGAGCATATGATTTCTGAGAACTTCTGTATTCGCAACAAAATAGTAACCTAAGCTGGCAAGAGCCCCAAATCAACTATTTCTGCCCAGGTAAACTAGAATTCTGAAACACTATTTATAGATTTAAGTAATATGGAATGTTTAATTTTTTGCATTCTTTAGTCAATTTTAAAATAACCTTTCATGAGTGACAGATCTTCACAATTTAAAAGCTTGTGGAGTTCTCAGTCCGAAATCATGTACTTCTGTGGTTGCAGATCGATAGCATAGACGGTGTGCAGCACCTTCTTTGAATGTTGTAAAATGAAAAAACAGTTAACCTGCCTGAGTGGATAGTATCCAAGGGATTTTGGTGACACTGTGATGTTATTAGTTGATGGAAGGCAGAACTTGGGATAAACTGAAATGGCTCAACAGCAAATTTCACCTTGAAATATGCTGAGGACCTGCTTGGGAAATTCTGGTTGTACTTCACTTCTGAGGTAGTTGTGAGTTCTGCTCAGCTTTTAGTCACATACAGTAATATTCATTCCCTGACAGAAATTGAATCAAGGATTGTCTATTAATGTATTTGAAGCAATCTGTAGAAGCACTATACACAAATTGTATTATGTGTTCTTAAAACACTTTGCATTTTTAGGTAAAAGGTATTTTAATAAGACATGTAGTACTGCTTCGATGCTTTTATTTTTGGTAATCATCTGATCTTTTTTGCATATCTATATGACTCAAGAGCCCTAATATGATTTCCAAAAAGAGAATACTTTATTTAGGAAGCAATTCAAGATGTAGAATCTTAATATTCCAGTCTTACTAAATGACAGAACAGAAATTATTTAAAAGCAGACAATCTTTCTGAAAATGTCATTCTTCAACTAAAGAGCCTGGTTTATCAAAGCATCCCATAAATACGTCTACTTACAGATGCCATTTAGGCCATCCTTATATCTTACCACTCAACATCTTAAACATTAAGCAATATTAATCAAACCTTTAAAAGTGATAAGGTATACTAATGTAAAGGTGGAATTTTCATCTTTCAATGGGCATGTAAGTGTTTGCAGCTTCTAAGGGAAAGAGGGACAGCTTTAAAGACAGTTTAGGGGGTAGAAGTGTCTGTGTTTGACTAATGGCCTGACTGATATCTGTATCTGCGCTATGAATGTTCATTATCTCTTCTGGGATAAGGGGAATCTTGTGAAAAGGATTTTTTGCTCCAGTCTTTGCCTTGCATAGCCTTCTATAATGAATGTGCTCCATGACCAAAATCCAGGCATATCAGTGTAATCAAAATACAGGAATACTTGTATTCACCTTCTCACCAACTTAAGCACTGCTGTTAAGTTACAAATCATGAGATTTCCAGTTCCTTGTGTGTATATGGGGTCCCTGCTTCAGTTTTAACACAATGAAGACCTTTGGATTTATTTTCTTCCTTTTCTGTTTTAAAAGCAGACCTGTGTCTGCCTTTTTACAGAAGGAACCTTTGTTACTTCTGATGTAAGACCAGAGTTTCTAAGTGCCAGTGTTTTCTTCTGAGAATTTTTCTCAGTCTTTCCACCTACCAAAGGCTGCCCTTGTGCAATGTGATCCATAGCTTTACTTCCCTCTGTTTTGAAGAGAACATATTAGGATGATTTTTGAATTATTTGTGTTCATGGGAACAAAACAGACTTACACAAATTCCTGTGGTAAAGACTCTGAAAGGGACTGTAAAAACTGTCTGAGCAGATTGATATCACCTTGTTAAATGAGTAAGAGTTTAACATGGTTCATATTAGCTTGTCAAGCCACAGTGGCTGTGTTTACATGAAAAACTGATGTTCTCTTGCCTTGTGTCCACATGTGTATTTGGCTTACATAAAACCAGAGCGCACTCGGCCTCCTGGAGCATTTAGCAGGAGCACCAGACCAGACTTGTAGCATTCCACATCATTTGTGAACATAAGATAAAGCCAATTTCAAGATCTGAGCAAGAATGCCCTTTAATCATGCTGCATACACATGGAAATCAGTGTCAGAAGCCAGATGTATGAAAGAAAAACATTTTTCTCCTTTAACTTTCTGCCTCCCTCGGGCATTCTTATCAATGACCCAAATGCTCAACTTCATATCCAGAAGTTTTCCAGCATGTTGCTCTCATTTCATTTCTGACATTTTTCTGCAAGTTTTCTTGCCCTCTCAGTGTAAGCTAATTAAACGTGATGCTGATGAAGCAGAGGACAGGATGTTTCATACAAAATGTTTCTCCAGATAGATGAGATTCACAAATGAGGATTACTGTATGGCCTAAGGAGAATGAAAAAACACCTACATGAGAGAAGTTTACAACGCAGCAGTGTTTTAGCACAGAGGCAGAAAATAAATGTTCTGCAAAATGACTGTGTCACTGGAAGTGTTAGGCATTAAGCAATATAGGAAAAGATTAACAATAAGAGATAATTACTGTAATTTGGCAAGTAGATTAGGGAACATAAATAAAATAAGGAACAATATGAGCAAGTGCAATCACAAAACATAAAGGGCTGCAAGTTATGCAAGGAAATGACTGTTGTTCTTCAGAAAAAGGCAAGAACAGTAGGCACGGAAGGCAACAGAGTCATAAGGTTTTCAGAGTCATTTTTCTGCTTTGTGATAGACACTGCTGGTTAGCTGTGTTTAGTACAAGTACTGGAAAATTACCTGCCATGTGTACAGTCACAGTGTAGTAAAGTGGATGTTATTGAATGGCTGCTGTAAGAGTCATCAGAAATTACAGATAGATACAGCATGTTTGTATGTATAACTGATACTGTCTTAGAGCAGTTATTAATGTATATTATCGACTTTATTGAGGGATAATAAGAGAAGATGTACATGGATTTGTGATAAATATTCTGTTCAACTGAATTGCTTGGAAGATCTTCATCACTAAAGCAGAGTGGATTATAGAAGAGTAGATCAGTATCTTAAATGCTGTGAAGCACTGTGTAACATACTACCCAGGCTTCAGTGCAGTGAGGAATTTCCAGGGATCCTTACAATAAATAAGTCCTGGATTCTTTGTTAATTTATTGGGTGCTATTGTTTCAGAGGAGCATACTGCTCACAGCGTACCAGCAGTCCAGTATTCTCTCTCTTCTTTCTGCAGAAGTTTGTCATTCCTAACTCCTGTCTTCATGCTACACCATTTTTAGTTCCTTTGACACAGCTCTTCCAAGTCATTACATTTTTCCCTTGAAGTAGAAGAGCCAATGCCCACTATTATTTTACTTGCTACTTAAAGGCCCTTCATATATTCACAGTTTAGGGAGTTATAAATATATCAGCAAAATAGGTAATGCCCTTAAAAGTACCTTCTGAAGAACAGGAATTTGAAGAATAACAGACTCAACTTTCTTCCTTCAGAGTTCATGAGAAGGAGAAATTGGGAGAATGCATTATTGTAAACAAATTCCTATGTTTATGTTGTTATCTCAAACTAATGCAGAGTGGAAATGTTTAACAATTCAGTAACAGTTGACTTTTTTTTCACCCAAAATCTTGTTTTGTCTTAGTTGTGATGAGTCTCCAGCCTCTTTCATGTTTGCTTCTCTTTCTGAGATCCATGCAGAAGAAAATTGAAGGAAGTTAGGCTACATGATCTTTCTCTTGTACGTTTTTGAACTTCTGTGGAAATGAAAAAATTCAGGACTGCACAGTGCTCTTTTTATTTACTTATCTGCACATGTTGCTTATCTTATATGCCTTTTCTGTTCAGTGATGTTTGCTGCTGCTCTATTTGTCTAGATTTCTTTCTTACAACTTTTCCTGGTTGTTTGGGAGTTTTATTTGCTGTTGCTTCCTTATTGCACTGAATTCTCTGTGAAAATCTTCTCTGACCTTTCTGCACTTCTCACTCAGGTTTCTCTTAATGTGTCGCCAACCTTTAAGAAATAAGCAAAATGCTTTGGAAATTATTTATCTACATTGTAAGTGATAAAGGTTTAAGTCTCCTTTCTGCAATGTGCATGCTTCCTACCCTCTCATTCAGTTCCTCTCTCTGCAGTGTAGCTTGAAATAGTAGACTGTGAAAGTTCTTTGGGACAGGAACCATGCCCTCCTCTTTAAACTGTGGGACATCTAGCAACTGATTCGGGGCTTCTTATATCTATTTCCTGTAAATATTATTTAATTAATTATTATTTAGTAAAAATATTTAATATTATTAATTGGAATTAATACTACTAAGCAGTACCTTTTAGGAGGGAAGGGGAAGGATACACCAAAGTTCTATTTTTGATATCATAAGAAGTGTCTCTAAATTCAGCTCTTCTGTCATTTGTTATGGATTCTCATTATTATCTGCCCCAGTTGACTGAGTATACTACACTTGCAATACACATTGCTACTGGTGATATTTTTGCAGAAAAAGTAAGGGGGCATCAGTTCAGTCAGTTGCAACACAAAAGCAACATTTGTCAGAGATTTTTAGCCTTAAAGAGAAGGCTAAAACTCTTTCTGTAACCTACAGAACTTTTCATATTTTCTTTTTGAACCTGTTAGTAGTGTATTATGAAAAACAATTCTATATTAATACTTTGAAACAGTTTGAAATATATTGCTTTATACTTTTCGCTTTTATGTTGTCAAAATGAATAAGTGACCATAAATTTTGTACCATTTTATGGAGTGATGTTGTTGACACCAGTTAAGTTAACCTGTACACTTCAAAGCCTCACTGATAATTTCTGTTGCTTGGACTTTTCCACGAGTCTGTACCTTGAGGTGTGATGGAGGTGCCAGAGGACAATCGGTGGTGCTGGGCTGCCTGCCTGCCCAGCTGTCTGCTCTGAGCCACAGGTCAGTTCATAACAGGGGCCCTGTCACCAGAGAGGGAAGCAATGTGGTGCCTGTTGTAGGCAGAGTGCTTGGTACCCTGTGGTACCACTGTGTCCCAAGTGTCCCATCAGCCAGGTAATAATTGTTATCCTCTTGTGCTTTTGTTTCTTCAGAGAATGTGAGATGAGAGGATGGTGGAGTGCTCCCTTTCCCAGCACTAGCAGCCCAGGTTTTCACTCATTTAACACATCAGTAGAAATCTGGCAGTCCCCTTTACGCAGAATATTTCTGTGTGTAAAGATCCATTAAGCAAAGGAAAAATCCTTTCAGTCCTGGTTTATCAAATACAAAGGAAATACTAATATTTTCAGATTTTTATGCTATCATACAGCAGTAAGAAAAACTTGATACTGCAGGAGTATCTGTTCTTTCTGCCTCTAGCTCTCAGTACTCAGTGAAGGGATGAGAAGAAACAAATTTCTAATCTAATTATAGGGTTAGCCGTCTATTAATGTCATGCTACTTGAGTTATTTTCTTTGAGAAGCAATAGAATCCTGGGGACACAGCTCTTATCCCCACAAATCCTTCAGTATTGAATCACTCTAGGTATGGTTTGCATTTAAGTCTGATAGGTTAAAGTCTGCTAGAACCTAGAATCTATACACTTAATGTAAGTCTCCTTGGTACGACCACTTTGTCTAAAATGGCTAATACATTATAGGCAACTGCTTCTTTCTTACAATTTTACCTGCAGCAGAACAGAGAAGTTGGACTAACCCAAACATGTATTTATTAGCTTTTAAAATTACTTCATCCCACAGTTTTTGTACTACTTTATGAATGTTATTAAACTTCTATGTACTTCAGTATAAGCATCTGAACATAATAGGTGGGCAAGCAGAGAAGCAGGATGGCTGAAATAACATGCTAGAACATACAGAGTCAGCAGAAAACTGAAATAAAGCTCAGTAAGTCTGACTTGCAGTTTTCTGCACATTCTGTGAAACTAGAATACATTCTGGTTTTAGTATTTGCTCTTTACAGTGATTATTTCATATTTTTTTCCAGTCACTAGTCAGGACAAGCTCAGAGGTATTTACTCTGAACCATTAGTAGGTCAAGGAAAAAATGATGGTATCATCCTTTCAGCTCTAATGGCCAGATGCTGAGTCTGAGTTTGACCAGGATTCTTTCTTCAGATAAACAGATTTGGCATAGTTTCCCTCTAGGTCTATTTGTGATTGTATTTCTTTTTCCAGAACATTCAATAATATAGATTAGATCAGATTAGTTCTCTTTGCTGAAATCATACATTTCTGTTTTACCAGTATTACAGTAGAAGTAATTAAAAGAAAAAATTGTTTCTTTAAAAATAAAATGGAAATTTTTTTGGACATGCTTCTCTTTGTGATAGATCTGAGTGGACAAGCAGTATATTAATTATGTTTGCTTCAAATGGACTATTACAGGAAAGGAAAGAAAATGCTGTCTCAAACCTAGACTGTCCAATTTTTCAGTACAAATGTTCTGTTATTTTACTGCTAAGTTTTGTGTTGCTGATGGAAGCACTATCCCAAGGCTTCTGCCAAGCACCACGTTGTTTGTGTGATAGGAGGGATTTGGTTACAGTCAGGCGAGTCTGAAAAATGGTAAACTGACAGCAAATCTGGGATCATGGTTGCTAAGGCAGCTTTTGTGGTCACGTGCTTTTATTTGATGTGGTTCCTTGTGTCTCCTGTGCCAAATGGTGTAATGTACTAAAGTGATGAAACTGCAAAAGAAAAAAAGTCAACTATTTACTTCAGCAACAAAAGACAAAGAGAACAGGGAAGGAGATCAAAGCCCTGAATATGCCTCTCAAAATAGGAAAAAAAAGCAAAAAGAAGGGAACTTCTTTCCACATGCTTGAGGCTACTCTTGGGTATAGCCGTCATGAGTAATAAACCCTTTAAATGCTCATGTCTGTCTGCAGTGTGCTTCAGTTTCAAAATACAGCAGGTCTTACAGAGAGTTAAAAAGGTAATTTTACCAGTCTTGGTAAAATAAATGGCCATAGTCTAAAAAGTCTAAAGTCTACTTTCCATCACTGGTGCATAGATTTGACAGTGCTTTAACACTGGCCACACTGACAGAAAAGCTTCTAATTACTTTAAACCCATTTGAAAGGTCTATCCATTCAGAGGCAAGTTTTTAATCTGTTTACATTTTCAAAGTTAGACAAATCTATTACTCCATCATTCACAATCATTGAACTTGTCTTTTCCCTGTTTTCTGTGTGTTTTGCAGAAAGAATATATTGGAGTTACAAATGTTGAGTGCAGTCAATATTATGTACTGCTCTCTTTTGGTTTAAAGCTGTTTAATGCTATATCATACTGTATTCAGGATAAGTATGATTCTTACAGTTCTGAACCTCCTCGCCCAAATACACGTTTTCTACTCTCCCTAAAAAAAAAAAAAAAAAAACACAAAAAAACCCCTATCAAGTAAGGTACCTCCTTTCTTTTCTTTGTGATATTTGTTTCACAGCAAAGTATAAACTGTATTATGTGTGCACAGGTCCTTAGCTGTAGTAGCATAACCTGTGTTAACATTTAACTCTTCAAACTGTGATGTAGAGGGTGGTCTGAAATAATCCTCGTTTTTCAGACTTAGCTCAAAAGTTTCCCAGCAATCTAGACAAACCTGCATTTTTTTCTCTTTGGAGAGAGAGGGAAGCAAAATGAATTGCAGGGAAGAGGTGGTGTTAATGCAGGAGTTTAGGGGAACTAGGCAGGCCCAAGAGCTGTAGGGGCAGGGGTAGAGATTAGGAGTAAGAGCATCTCTCTACCTGCCTGCAAGTGTGCCTTGCTAAAGCACTCAGTTTGCTGAGGTTGAAACTTGCAAGTACCCATCCTCCCTAATGAAGTGATGGGCAAATGACTGGTTCTTTACCCATAAATACTCAAGAACAAAACAGTCACTTCTTGAAATTTGTGAATTAATGCTAAGCCATTTATTGAGGATGATTTCTTGAGAAAGACATTTTAATTAATTATAAGTTATCAAAAAATGTGGAAGAATTTTTCATTTTGTATGTTGGCGTGAATAAATAGATCCATTGAGAGACAGACAGAGCAAGTCACTTGGAATGCGCCAGTCAACAGCAGAAATGTAAACATACTCCAGCTATGCTTTCTGAACTTGTATTTCAGCATGTCACAGAACAAAACTTCTATTAATGCAGGCTGACTGCTGCACTTGTTGAATTCAGTAGTGAGTTCCTCTCAAAATGCAATTTAATTCACAGACCATGGATCAGAACCACATTGTGACTGACTCTGGAAGTCCAGGAGGGCAGGACCTTGCTGCAAGGAGTCTCTGCTCTGTCTTAAAATGAGATGTATGAAGTTGGTTTTCAGAGCTGAGTAGGCTTAGAGTAAGAGCAAGCAAATAAAATTCTGAGGCCAGCAGGTCTTTGTTCCAGCATATTTGTAGAACCTTATCTCTGAGACAGGTTGATCTACCATGTATTTTATCTTCATCTGGTACCAGTTGAAATGAAGTAGCATCTCCTAAGACTATTGCTTCATGAATTGTTAAAATTACCAAAAATACCAGACTGTTAGAATTCTAGCCTTTAAAAAGTAGCAGTTTATTGAAAAAAACAGTGTAAAAATCAAACACAATTCCATTGATTGTACTGAAACTATCCTTACTCCCGCAGCTGTAGGGGAGCAATTGTCTGTGCTTCCTCATCATATCTCTTGATGCTTTTTGTTTAACATTTTTTTGTTGTTGTGATAAAATGAGCATGGGGCTTTTTTGTAAGGGGTGTATAGCACTGATACTGAGAAGGAAGGCTTGATTGCACACGGAAGTGTTTAAGATCTATGCTCCAAGAGTCCCAACTATAGGGAAAGCAGAGTTGACATGCAGCAATCTTTAGCTTGTGCTGGTGAAATACTTTGCCAAATGGAATGTCCTTCACTATAAAAGGCTTCTTATACTTTGTTTTGCTCTTTTTCTTTTGATTGGTCTGTGAGGTACCTCAAAAAGCAGCCTTTGCATATTGAGCTGCATGGCAACATTCCCTTGCTCAATTGTGTCTATTTTGCATCCTTTACAGGTCCTTCTTTGGCACTGTGGAAGTCACTTCTTTCTTTAGTTGAAGGTTTATTATAAGTCAAATGAATTATTACATCCTCTTGCTTGGTCTCAAGGTTGTGAGGTACAGCAAATATGTTCCTTTAACATGACAGAAATTGTAGTACAGCACAGTCAAATCAAACTTTGAGCAATAGCTTCTTTACATGTTTAAAAATAAAAGGTAAATATCAGTTGAATGAGGCAGATGAATGTTAATTGCTGAATGTTTATAAACAGTTTTGAGATGGTCAGAGGCAAGGTCCTGTGCAAATGCAGTATTTTATTAAAATAGTTAATAAGCAGATTCTCTGACCCAATAGAGGGAACAAAGACGCCTGTCCACTCTTAATTTTCCCTACCCATAATTATTTCTACAGAATATAAATTACATGTGGTATAGCTTTATTCTGTTTTCAGAGGATAATTATACTAGGAACTCCAGCCTTCTTTCTGTGGAGGGACCTCTTTCTCAGAAACCACACCTTTTAGCAGTCTGTTTTTCATTTGAGAAGGACTGAATTTCCATTTATGTCAACACGTTTTTATGGGATAGCTACTTTCAAGAGATGGATACAGGTAAAATGGCAAACCCCTTACTCACAAATAATAATAATAATTCAGTCTGGAAGATGTATTGTAAGCTGATGATATAGGAGTGAAAGTTTTTTTTGCATGTGTAGTCTGTTAGAGATGACTTCTAGTTTCATACCTGCTATTGTAACTGGGAGAGAAGCCAGTAATTCCTGTTGTAGTCATCTGAGCATCTTCAGTTCTGTGTCCATGCTGCAAGGGAACTTGGACTTGGTGTCAAATGAGGCAAGGCAGGATGCAAAGTGGACAGCACCAGTTGCTCTGTGTGTGAGATTGGAGGCTTTTATGGATATATTTACATAATATGCAACGAGTTTAATAAACTGGAAGTCAGTGTCCTAAAGTGACCACTTCTAACATACCAGGAGGTGAAGTTTTCCATTCTCCAATGTTACGGATCGGTGGACCCGCTATACTTGCAATTTTGTAAGAACATATTGTTTCAGAAATGTTCCAACTTTCTAATCATCTTAGTCATACTTCACTGCTTTAAACCATCCACAAGTTGCAAAATTATATTCTTGTGTGAATAATTTTAGTAAGGGGGTAGCAGCAGGGAAACTGAATTCTGTTAAAAAAAAAATCCCATTCAAGTCTTACTTCTGCTGGAAAAGTTTGTTTGTTTTTTATGTAGCTGTGGTGTACTGAGGGCTTTTTTTTTTTCATCGTTGCATATGAAAAATCCAGACCTGCAGAACTGTTCCATGTGGTGAACAGTCTGCTAAACCCAGACTGTTTTGCCTGAGTAGCAGATTTCCATATACCTCATTATGAGTTTGGGATTTTTTTGATTTATGTAGGCTCTGTTCCTTCAAAGGGATGCATGACTGTAGACCTTTATACCTACCAAAGTGGTTTCTTATCAAGTACTGAGGAAAATAAGAGGCCAGATCCTGTTGGAGAGTAAGAGACTTGTTTTGCAGAGAAGAAATTTTCTTTCTAGCCAGTGTAATTTGTCATGGAAACAGCATGTAAACAGGAGGCCACCCAAAGTAACTTAGCTTTTGAAGCATTTTTATGGTGTCCAAGTTTGCTTCTGGATGGTTAATGAATGATGTAATCCACAGTGTGTAATGCAAATTTTGATTTGGTAAGGGACTATAAAGAAAGATTTAGGTCAGTGCTGCTAGAAGGAAGTAGCATGGACTTTACCTAGTCGTTGCCTTATACAGCCTGATTTAAATAAGTGTTAGATCTTTCCACACCAAAGAAGCCATTATCCTGAGTAATAGCAGGTGTGCTTCAGTCTTCTGTCCTTTGACAGAGGCAAATGGTTAAGCTGCCTAAATACATCTCTGAAGTTACCTTATTTCTGTGAATTCCTACCATTCAGTCCAGTATGTGCACGGACAGAATTAATGTCCTTGTTGTTGTCATTTCCTACTGGGCATGAACAAAATCATAGAATTATAGACTCTAATCATAAACCAATGTAGATGAGCAAGAAGGAGCTTATCTGGCCAAGCCACTCCTCAGAGCAGGGCCAGCTCATGGCCCCTGTTGTTCAGCTGAGCTTCGAGCACCTCCAAGGACATAGCACCACTGAGCCCCACTTCAGAGAAGCCTCTGACTCCACCATCTCTATAATTTTCCATTAGATAATTGAAGGCATCAATATGCCTTCAGCTCCCCTCCTCAGTATCCCTCCCCCCCCACAGTGTTCTCTGAAGGCTGAACAAACCCATTTCTTTCAGCATCCTCCTTACATCATCATGTACCTGATAATCTTTCTGGCTCACTGACCCCTTGATTTAGTAGGTTAACATCTGTGTTCTATGGGGAAGTCCAAAACTGGAGTCAGTGACGTGATTGATATTTGCATCTGGCCATCTATGACTCCTCAGTCCTAATTATTTTGATTATTCTTAGCTGGTTTGACTGAAGGTGGGTTTTGGAACAGCTAAGGACTTCAGGTCCTCTCCTCCACTACTAACAAGATATCTGAACTACAGTACTCCACCTCTTACTGATGAGGACTAAGAAACAGAACTGTTCACAATGAAAAAGATATTTCCTGAGAGAATGTTTTGCATTAGTGATACTCTTGATTTCAGTGGTTAATTTACAGTGGGTCATGGTATAACCTGTTTTTATAGATGATATCACTCAATACTTTTTATTATCACCACAGCATAAAATATACTTCCTCTTGGCCATCTCACATTGAGAATAGGGAGAGAGGACTATGCAGAAATAATTTTCAAATCCCAGAGGCTGTGCATGTAATGTATTCTTAAATTAGCTTATTTTTCTAGTGCACTTGGAGGATCATCTGCCCTTCACATCCCAGCCTTTCCTGGTGGAGGTTGTCTCATCGACTACGTACCCCAAGTATGCCAGCTTCTAACAAACAAGGTAAGCTGCTGCAGACAATCAGTTTTCCTTTCCCTGATGCACTGTACTGCATTTCCACAGACATCATTATTCTTCTGCCTGGTATGCAAAGCAAGGCACACTTAAGCTGAACTACACAGGGAATACCTTCTTGGTAAGAGCTGAGTACCTAAGCATGACATTGAATAGAATGACTCCTTTAGGTAAACAAGTGAGTTTAGGATCAGATCCTGGAGCAGTTTTTTTCTTACTGTGATATGCCATGATTTAGGATAAAATGTTACTGTATTGTACAATACTGCATTGCAGTATACTGTTTTTAGTAAATACAGATGTGTAGTTTGCATATTATTGTTCTAGTTGCAAGTTCTCCTACCCCAGTCATTATTGTAGGTTTTGAGTACTTTCCGTGATTTTTCTTCTCAGATGTTTCCTCCAGATGAACTGAATCAGCAGTTTCTTTGGATGTTTATACAGTAAGAGCTACTTAAGGTTGCTGAAAAGGTTGTGTTCCAGTTAGCTTACTGTTTAAACAAAAAAGAACAATTATAGTATTTTGAAAGTTTCTCCATTATTTAGGTATAATTTTCAAAAGAAGGCTTAGGGGGTCAACATTTAAATATTGACCTATTACAGACTTCTTACTTGTATATTATATTTACCTTCAATTGTCTAAATAAGAGAATAATTTTATCTTTTAGAAAAAGTTTCTTCAGAGTGTGTTTCCATAATTATGTTGGAATCTATCATTAGAGTTGTTTTTGTTGTGGTTTTCTGTTAAAATTACTTTCTGTTTTTAAAATCTGCAGGCACACTGGGCTGTTTTTATCCTTTCTTAAACAAAGTCACTTAAGCAAACTTATTGTATGTTTTCCTCTTCCCAGAATAACATTTCAGATCCTACACAAAGCCTTCAAAATAATCTTAGTGTTTTGTAAAATATAATGTTTGAGTTTATAAGTAGAATTTAAGTTATACAAGACAGCTCTCAGCAATATTTGTATCAAGACTTTTTCAGTAATTTTAGGAAAGCATTTGCCAACCAAGGAATTCTAGTATTGCCATAGCCAAGAAAATACTCTTCCTGTTCTTTTCAGTGAGGGAGAAAAGGACCTTAAAATGCTAGTTTTGGTTCTGGAAAGCACAGTTACACAGGGAATCACATATAGAACCATACCATAAGTACTTCCAAGCCACCAGTTGTAAACCAGATGTCCTTGCAGCCTGGTGACACATGCATTGGTTTTGTTATGGGTCAAACCCTGTTCACACTGTTCTCTTAAGTGATGCCATCCAAATCAACAAGAAAACATACGTGGTGTGAGGAGAATTTTGCCTTAAGTCTCCAAATTTAGCCTTGTTGGATTTTGTCTGTGCCTGGATGGAAGTCTTTCAAAACCCAGAGTGCCTCAGAAACTGATGCTCGCAGTTGAGTAGGTGGCTCCCTGAGTCAGCATGAAACCAGTGAAAGAGCTTAGTGTTCAGAAGGTTTTGTTGGAGGTGCAGTCTTCAGAAAACACCCAAGATCAGTTATGCAAGAAATTTAATTTTTTCTTCTCTTTTATAACCAGAATGTTATTTTGACACTTAGCTTACTGTCAGTTCAGATGACTGATTTGCCTATCACAGATTTCTACTCAAACTTCAGTAAGGCAAGGATGAGCATTTCTTTCTTTCAGTGTTTGTCTCATGCAGTTAAACAGTGCTTCAGTCTATTGTGAAAGACTTAAGTTTCACTTAGACATGATTGAAGAGATTTCTTTACAAGATATTCTGTACGCAAGATCCAGAATTTTTTTCAAAGAATTCTTTAGGGAAATCATGCTAAATGTAGAATTCAGAAATTCTACCATGTCAAACATAAATCTTCCTTAACAAGAAATGTATGACAAACTGGGCTTTGGGTTTTTTAATCTTTTTATAGCTCTGGATTTATTTTCTTTCTTTTTTAAGGTACAATATGTTATTCAGGGATACCATAAGAGAAGAGAGTACATTGCAGCTTTCCTGAGTCACTTTGGAACGTAAGTTTTCTTCCGATGCATATTTTTCTGTAGTGTGGGGGAGACTCATTTTTTGCATATGGTTTGCGGTTGTGTGGCTGCTGTCCACTGGATGAGATGAAATCTAGTCATTTTTCACAGAATGATGTGTACAGATTGTCTCTCTGTAGCAATACTGGAATGTACTTCAGTATTATTTCACTTCTGTGCCAGTGGCCAATCTTATTTTTCTAGAAAATAGGTGATGATGGGAAAGGGACAGTAGGGATTTTCCTTGTGCAGAAGAAGTATGTTCATTTCTGAATCAATTACTTAAGGGGTTTTACACTAACAGGCAGTGACTGAGGTGGGAAAATGGGGAAGCAGGTGTGGTTCCAAGCCTTGCAAGAGCCAGAAAGCCCTGCTCAGTGTAAAGGCCAGGCTGGGAGACAGCTGTTCCCACCAACAGCCAGTATTTTGTGTCTCAAGAGAAGAGGCTCTTGGGTCATGTTGCATTCCTGCAGATGAAAGGTGCATGGCCAGGCATGATGACACATTTGCTTCACAAATCAATTAGTCAGGGCTACTGTGGCACTGTGAAGGGTTGGCACTTTGGTTTCCTGCCTCAATTGAGCTGGAGTCTAAGCCTTTAGCTAATTGTGATGAGGGGTTTCTGCTTCCAAGGGAGCCCTTCAAATCTCAGGTCTCTCAAGTGAAGTTAGGAAAACAGGTGGCTTCTAGCATGCACCCAAATTTAATACCATGATAAATAGATAACAATAACTTCAACTGAGCATATGAGTAAACAGTCAGTGCAACCTCAATCTTTATCAAGACATTTCATTTTCTTCTGAAAAAACTCTATTATAGAAGTGGCCACATGTTCCTCTGATAATATGACATCTGCCTTGTGGTTCATAAGTTCTGATACTGCTTCAGACAGAATACCAGCTTCTGATGGTTGAAACTTTTAATCCATCTGTCAAACAAGTATTCTATATGAATTTTTTGTTATGATCTCATGTTTTGTGTTTTTTATATGTACTCTTCCAAATTTTCAAATTTAAACTCTTCTCAGCCTGATTATTTTCAGTTTTAACCTCTCACTCACTACAGAAATGATATATAATCTTCATTTCAGTAAGGTACAGGGGATTTGTGTGTCTACAGTTTTTATCAATTTAGGACTGCAGATGTGGTAGCAGGTCTTCTTTCATTTAAAAGTGCATTTTAAACTGAAAATGGCCTTTCTTTGGGTAACAACCTCCAATACCTCAGCATAATTAAGACTATTACTGACATTAAAAGTTTAATCTAATTTACGATTAGCTAGAAAATTGTAACTGTTAATAAAAAAAGCAAATCCTGGAAGATTCTGAAGAAACAAACAAAAATAACAAATCCCCTATTACAAAATTCACATATTCATCATCTAGTATTTGAAGATAAAAACTGTACTCATTTTTTGTTTTGTTTTTGTTGATAGTGGTGTGGTGGAATATGATGCAGAAGGATTCACAAAGCTTACTCTGTTGCTGATGTGGAAAGATTTTTGCTTCCTTGTTCACAGTGAGTAACACTTTGCCTCAGGCATAAATGTCTATCCTCTGAAGATACAAGTTCAAAAGGGAAAATGTACAATTACAGGAAACAATTTAAAAGTTTTAGTTATTTTTATCCAGTGCTTAATCTATTTTTGATGTGACTTAGAAAACACAAAATCTCAATTGTATCTAGAGAAGGGGAGAGGATGCACACCAATACTGAGATGTTGGCTTTCCAAAATGCCAAAAGGATCTTGGGAAGGTTTTCTGGTAATTTGACTCAAGATTTGAGTTCACTGTTGTAACTCAGCTTTTCTAAAGTGTTAGTGATGAAGACTCTACCCAGGAATACCTAAAATCATCTGTAACTGTCAGGAGTTAATGCATTGATAACAACTGTAAAGACACTTTTGTAGAAAAAAATATATCACATAAGAAATAACAGCACATTGTCATCAGGATTCAAAACTTATTCCTAGACTGAAACTGTGTCGGCAAAAACTGTCCTAACAACATAGCTAGGTTTGCTGTTGTTTAAAATTTTTAAATGAAGATTGTATTACCATCAGAACCACATTATTAATTTAAATATGTAGGAATTACTCCACGTGGAAATTAGTAAATGTGGCTTTGATACTGCCTTTTACATATTACTTTAAGTTTCAATTTCTGTTTTTCCTTGTGGTAAGGTGAAATTCACAGGTATCAAAGATACTTTGATCTGAGGAAATTCAGTCACGTAATTCTTTAGATTTGATTGTTACGCATCTTATTTATGTTTGAAATTATTACACTGCAATTGTGCTGCAATTTGTGGGCAGCTGCAGCACTGGTATTTGATAGCATTTTAGCACTGGAGTCTTTCATATTACATAATTTTTTGTTGTGGGCTAGCTTTTCATCTGGAAGATTCATGCTATCTTGATGATGTCACAAAAATTTGTCCCAGAGTTTTTAATGCAGAAAGTCAGGATTGCCATTGTTCAGAGAGGTTCTTCACCCTGTGTTGTGTTGCAGATCATAAAAAATGGTCTCACTAATCCCTTTCCTTCTATGCCCTAAGATTAGCTCACCACACACTAATGATCTTAAGAATCATTAATGATCTTAGAAAACTCAAACCTGAAATTAAAGCTCTTCCATCATGTTATTATAATTTATGCTGAGAGGAAAACAGAATTGAAGTGGTATCTTTGGGTAAATTATCCTCATTAAGCTTTTACTTAAATTTCAACTACAATGGAGAACTGGTCACTGTACAATTGTCTTCTATGAGAGACACTTCTTTATGTGCAGCCTTCCTGAAGATTTCCCACCTTTCTTACTCCCCAACATATCTGCGTTAATTTAATCAATGTTAAAATTCCTGTGGATTTGATTTGTGCTCTGAGATAATATACCTTAATACATGTTGAATCACTTAGATTTCAGAGGAACGAAAATTCAAATTTCTGCTAAATAACAGAGCAAGTTTTAACTGTGTAATATTCATGGTATTCAATTAAACTGGCCTGAAAGCTACAATTATAACTGAATAGTTTATCACTATGTATTAACCCTGTGGCCTTAGAACTCATACAGTGGCTTAGCTGTGTAAGCCATTGCATCACTCACTTGTTGAACAATTCAGTGCAAAAGCATTTCTGGTCCATGCACTGAAGGATATTGCAATGAAAGGACCGAAACCTGCACTTCATTTCCTGAGTGAAGTAATGTAGGCTTTCATCTCCTAACCACTGACATAACTATGTATATTAGGCTTGAATATTTAGCAAGCATCTAATAAAATGTCTGGGAGAGATAGCAATAAGTTGAAAACTGTTCTACTTTATATATTTACTATAGTATATAGCTAGAGTATTCAGATGAGAGTAAATAGGTCAGTATACAGCAAGCACTGTGGCATTTCAAATGAAAGGCACCATATTTATTGGCATCTAAATTTTGATAAAATTTTAGGTTTGAAGTTGCAATTTAGATGAGATTTATAAACACTAACATGAATTGTATTTCCTTTAGAAGATGGATTCAGAGGTTTCCAAAATAACTTTGGCATTGTTTTGCAACTGTTTGCATTGGGAGTTACAAACTTGTTTGGACACTAGGAAGCAAAAAACAGAATAAGTTGAAATTATTCAGAATAGTTTTATTGAGTAAAGTGAGTTAAAGAGGAGAGGAACAGAAAAATAGTTCTGAATTTCTGAAGCCAAATAACCTTAGAACAACATCATATGCTAAAAAAAAAAAAAGACTGGTGCTGTAGTTATGGAATGAAGACCAGAGTCTACACATTCTGCCTTAAAACACCGAGGAGCTACCTAGCTGCAAACTTAATCATTAGACTAATGAAGCTGCTGGAGTTATTATATTAGATCAAAGACTAGTCCAAGGAACTGTTTCTTCTGTGGTTTAGGTTTCAGAATTAATCAAGTGCTTTCAATTATAAGACAGAAGAAATAAACATTTTGAGAAGTTCATGCATCCACATGGGAAAGGAAATCGTTAATCAGGCTTACTGCTTTTGATACTGATAATGTTTATGAGTAAGTCCCAGTATGAAGCTTTGTAAGTAAACTTCAGTAGACTGCTCACTTTTCAATAGACTTTCTCTTCTTGTTTATAAATCAGCTATGATTAGTTTTTGGAGACAGGTATTTCCTTGTATTCTTGTTCTTGTATACAGTTTATATATTTGTACCATATATAAATTATAGTATCATTTGTGTTGGAAAAGACCTTTAAGGTCAAGTCTGGCCATTGATGAAATAGCCAATCAATATTAGATGAAGACACAAGTTACATTATCTGTGCATAATTAAGAATTAAGTAGCATTGTTGTTATAAACACAAGAGTAGAGCTCTGAAGCAACCTGTAGTTGGACTTTTCAAAGATTAATTTTTATCTTGCAAGATCTTTAGGTTATCAGCACTAAAGAGATGGACAGAAGCTGGACCAGTATGCAGTAGCAAATGAAACACTGCTTGTGTTAGTGGTTGTTTAAGGTGTCTTGAAAAGGACAAACGTTAAACTAAAAAGGATTGGTTTCACTGAACAATATTTTAGGGGGTAGAGAATGTTGAAGGCTGGCAGCATTTATATTTCCAGTTTGTTTGGGATCTCAGTCAAGGTGAAGTTGGTTGGGAATATTTGCTGGAAATGACCTTGGCTGACTGTAAGGGATTTCAGTTTCTGTGTGGATAATGCCACTGAGCCAGGAGTTCCAAAGTGCTGGTAATGTAAAAGCTTGAGTTTAAATGGTGACTTTTCTTGCTGTGGGAATGCCAACATAAGTAGCTTTTTGTCTACCCTTTAACTTGTCTGTGCGGTTAGGTGGTTGTCTGTGGTAGAGGATAGATCAGAAACAGCATCCCAGCAAGAAGAAAGTTTTGAAACAAGAGAGAGCAAGCAAGCAAGGGGCCTAAAGCATTAGTTGGCTAAAGGGAGACTATACCTTATGAGTGTCAGGCTTTGGGTAGGCACCTGCTTCTGGATTCAGGGGGTTTTGGTGGATGTTACCAAGACCAGCTTCTGATGCATTCTTGTTTGAATATTGCTGTCTGCACACGTTTGTCAGTCTTTTCAAGAAAAGTTAGGAGTACAAAACCTGGTCTGCCTGAGCCATGTCCTAAAAAAATAGGCTAAGTATTGAGTGGAATATTTACATCAGATTATTTCTGTGAGTTTTTATCTAATGAGGTGTTTTGCCTTTCTTATATAGTGCTGTTATTTTATTCTTCTCCTTGTTCCTTAAATGAAAATGGGAATTTATGACTCTGAAAACTAAAGAAGGTAAAAAGAGAACATCACCATGTGAATAACAGGGAGGTATCTGGTCCTCTCAGGAAAGCAGGATAGTTCTGCAGAAATGCCAAGCATAACGAAATAAATGTTTCAGGAGTCTAGAATGAGAAGTTCAATGCTCATCAAAACAATCTGTAAATATTGTATAAGACTGTCTTTTCATTCTTAAAAGAGAAACTGTAGATTAACAAAGCCCCAGTGATTTAAAAGTGGCTAGAGAAAATCAAATTTGGATCTTATGCTTGGGAATAAGTGTCTTTCTTTTTGGTAGTCTTCTCCTCTGACTCAGTATATTAGTTGGTTCTATGTATTTCTTTGATTTTTGTCTTGAGAGTTTCTGAAAGCATGTTCTGCTTACAGCAAAATATACTGTGAACTGACCAGGTTTCTTCAAAACTTTGTACATTGTTCCAGTCCCTCAGAGCAAAGCATTCCCTGGACCTCCTCCTGTGTAGTGAGGTGTCTCTTGCTTACTGAAGTCAGTGAAAACTGCAGGCGCACTGCAGTGTGATGGAAAAGTAGCCTGAGTCACAGGCACACTAAACTAGGCATGGGCTCAGGCAGGGGCTAATCACAGGACTCAATTGTAGCATTTGGAAAATTAATGAGTCTTTTGCTGATCATTTTTCTCCATGGTTTATTTTTTTCCTTTTTTTCTAAGGGATACTGCCAGGTAGATTTAGTTTGAAATTTTTATTGAAAGCTGGTAATTTTATTTTAGACATTAAGAGTGCTTTAAACATTTTGTTCCTTTGATTCCACCTTGGCTATTTACTTGTCTGTGAGCCAAATGAGACTTTTTTTTTATATAGGTATTCATAATGGATGCAAGTGAATCTGAAAAGTGATTTTCTTTTCCTCTTTTTCTGTTTCTCTAGGTTCATTTTGTTTTCATGTCACTCAGAATAAGCTAGTTGTAGGTTCCTATTTGTAATTACAGAAAAAGGGAGAATGGACAGCAGAAAGCTCATAAAACTTAGTATGGACAGCAACAAACAGGAAGCAACAGTTGTGATACTAATTAGGCTTTATAGGAATCTTATAGATGGCCTGATGTGGGTGGACTGGCACGGTATTTTAAAATGTCATTTTGCTGTGGATATTACTTTTGTAATTTCTGAGAAACACGTGTGTTTGCCACACTTTTAAAACTGTAGTGTATTGCTGCAGACATTAATTGACATTCTTCCAGCAACTACAAGCACTTTAACAAATGGACTGAAAGGTTTTGTAATAACTTCTTACAAAATTGCACTTTTCAGAAAAGTGAACTGTTGATTCTTTTTATTTTTTTACCTAAATCTAGAGTATGACTACTATGTGCCCAGTATGACTACTATGTGCCCAAGTATATGACAGATAACTGAAATTCTCAGGAAAGGTACCCGCCATGGAAAAAGGGTATAATCCTATTTTATCCACTCAATTTTTGAAAAGAAATAATTAGGTCACAAAAAGTAATTGATGGGGCAGGATTGAGTACAGGTTGTGGTGCTTATTTGTCTTAGTCCATGTCTGGTTTGTGTTACATGCTTTGGTAACTCACAGATAGTTTTTCTCTAAGATGAGAACTGCTTTAAAGGTGTGAAATACACCAAGTTCAAAATTGCTCATAATAGCAAGTAGGAAGCAAATATCTTGTTTTCAGTCCAGAAAGAGTTGATGAGCAGGGGTTTCATGGATGAGTCCTGGGTTCAATACCACATAATGCTTTCAGAAAAGAAACAGGATGACACATAACACCACAGAATTATTAGAGATATGAAATTTCTAGAAATATGAGGTGCATCAAGATAAGAAACATTTTCTGAAACATTCTTCCCTCTCTTTCCTCCTTCTATGCAATGACAATCGCTTTGTCACCAAAATAAATTTTTTTCTAAGAATATATATGTGACAGCAGTAGCACACAGAGGCAAGTGCTGAATGCCTTTTAGGAAATAGAAATATAATTCATTTTGGAATCATAGGGAATACACCTTAGTTTAGAGATGGAACTGGTCACAAAGATGCATAAATTTCAAAATGGGAGAAGGAGGGAGTGCTTAAGCTGCTTTTCTGTCTCCTTTGCCAGCACTCCCCCTGCCTCATTCAGCAGCAGTCCAATCTTTTCCCTAGTCATACTTCTGCTGTTGCTGTAGCAGCCCATCTTGTTGTCCTTAACTCACATTGCCAGATTCAATTCTAGGTCAGCTCTGACGTTCCCAGTCCTGTCTCTGCATGCTCAGGGAGTGTCCATATCTCCTGTGATTCCTTTTTATGCTTGAGTTTTATCAGTTCCTTGCCCATCCATGTAGGCCTCCTGCTGGTAGCGTTTGCCCTTCTGCTCACTAGGATAGACTGCTCTTGAGTTTGGAGGTCATCAGGGACCCATCTTCTCACCAGGACCATTATCCCATAGGAGTCTTCCATGGGAGGAGCAAGATCCCTGAACAGCCTGAAGTCTGCTCCCTGAAGCTTAGGGGTGTGATCCTGATGTTTGTCTTGCATCATCCTCAGATGGTGATTCACAAAATGCACCAGAAATGCCTGGTGGTCTAGAAAGCATGTCATACAACAGTGTGTTCCACAAAGTAGTTCTTTAGGTCAAAAAGCAATAGAGAGATAAGCTTTTAGTACTGTGTAAGGTGGCTTGAAGAGTAAAAGTGGTAATTGTGATGTTCAGGAGTGGGAAGATGCAGTGGGCCTGTGCTGCAGTTAAAAATACCGGGAGTGGCTTAGTTGGCTGTGTGGGCCAGATGGGATTACACTGGCTTGGGTTTTGAAAGCTGCAAGCAGCAAAGGTTGGAAGAACAGGATAGCAGGTGTGGCAGCAGAGGGTCCTCTTGACCTCCAGGATAATGTCACACTCACCACAGATGAGAGTGAAGTGAAAGAATTTTCTTTCAAATCTCAGGAAGCGTTTAAAACAGAAAAAAAACCAACTTATTTGCAAGCCTCATAATCTTAATAAAATATTGATGAGAGAAGACAATGGTTTTGCACATCTGCTTTTCAGGTAAAAGCATGGTTTAGAAGTCTTCCTGTCCAGTTGGAAAGTAACAGAAAACTTCTCAGCATCTATCAGTGTATCTCTGCTCAGAAAGCAGAGGAGTATTTTTTGCAGTGATCCTGCCTGTGCCAAGGAAGGGCATGGCTTGCTTTTTACACCCATAACAACTGCAACTGTATTTAAGTTTCAAGCTTCAAACAATTCAGATGGAGAAGAGACAGCTTTTAGTCACATCAATCTCATCAGCACTTCCAGAAGTTACTATAGAAACTGTAACAGCAGAAACAATAAAAGGAAATAAAAACGGAAGGAGGAGGTAATGAAGATCTTTCAGAATTTGAAGTAAAAATAAAACAAAATACAAGTAAGTAGCTGAAGCTGGTAATAAGAAGCCTTTTACTTAATTAAGACAGATATGATTACAGAAATTAGAGAAGGAAAAGACCTGTAAGGCCATTATGCTGTTTCTTTTGGGTCAATATAGGATTGTAAAATAATCCACAGGAGGTAGTCCAGTCTTGCTGTCCAGTAAGAGAAATTCAATAAGAGTATGACATAGGTGGGGTGGGTAATGACACTCAAAAGCAAGAAGCTTTTATAAAGCTGTTTTCAGATTAAGGTATAGCTGTGTTGCATGGTGTTGGACCACATAGCTGGAAACTGCTTGAAGAATATCTTGATTTGATCTGTTACTGAGTTCCTCTGTAAAACTAAACCAATAGTTAGATACTCTGTCTGCAGCACATGACTGTAACTTCAGTCATTCAAAATATTTTTATCACTTTTATTAAAAATGCTGGTTTGAATGACGGATGGAATACTTTAAAAAAAGTTGCAGGTTATAATAAAGACATGAGATATTTTTACAACCCTATAATATGCTTATGTTGAAAGAAAATCAAAACAATTGTAGTCATAAATCTAGTTGCCTCTGGTGCCTAGATTGTATTATAGTTCCCACTATCAGTGCAAGGAGAACCACAAGGTGGATGCAGAAATGTCATGCAGCCCTCCTCAAATAAAAATTTTATTTTACATTATATTCAAAGAGACCCAAACAGGCAAAACCAACTAACAAACCAAAACAAAGAAAGCTAATTAAACAAATCTACTCTGTAATGTGTCAGAATAGTTTAATCCATCACAACTCATTGTTTCCATTTTGCCTACAGTGGTTTGTCTTTTATTGTTTAGTATTCTATATTCTGTTAATAAACTAGTTGTTCCTCTTTTTTTGGAGTATTTACTTGTATTTCTGTAGTATTTATTTGAAAGTATTTTGTACATAAGTCAGCTTACTCATTTACTATACAAGCGTTGACTTTGCCAATGGGGTGGATATTTCCCGTAGCAAGGGCAGACCTAATTATTTCAAAACCAGCTGTGATTACCAACACACCCAAAATGCCATAAGTGTCTCAGCTAAAATTCCATAAACAGCTTTTCCTTTCAGATTTGAAATTTTGAAATGTTGATTTCAAAATAGCATCTTCCTGCAAAAAAAACTGGTTTTCTCCAGAAGGGATGTCAGCCCTAATAATATTTAACAAATTCAAATTCCTGTGACTGCGCTCTGTTAACCTAAAGTCCCACAGTAATGCCATTGATATGTTATTTGTCATCCTTGCTTTCTCATTCCTGCAAGAATAAATCATCACACACCAAAGCAGGATAGCTGTGGCATTCAGTAATTTTTGTGTATTTTAAGCCAAGTTTCCCCTTTCATTTTTTGCCAGTAGAATGTAGGCCAAAGGCCTTCAGCACACACGAGTGCAGGAAAGATTCACTAGGGAAAGCAGCCTGAAATCCTGCCCTGAGGAGCTTTTTGCTAGACACTACAGCCCCCAGAATGCTTGTGGCTAAATCTATTCAGGCTTCTCCGTAGGAACCATGATCAATATGAATCCTGAAAGGCCTTCTGCACTGGAATTTTTATCTAAAAACTGAAGAAAACTTTTTCCTTGAAGTTAGGTAAAGATTTTTTACCCATTGTACAGGCTGAATCTGAATCACCTGTCTCATAGGAGAAGTCATGTCAAAAAATCTAGTATAAATTTTTTTTTTTTTATCAGGGCTTGAGAGATGTGTAAGTGATATAGTATATGTATTGCCATGGAGTTGCACTGAAAATTCATGTGGATCTTATCCATATCATCCCAGGAAAACTGCAGAGCTCCGAGTTCAAGGAGCTTTTCAGTTTGAGGCCATGCATTCAAATCCACTGTTTTTCCCGACAGTGTGAGCTCAACTGCAAATAAGGCAGAGAGAATGTGAAATTCAGTGAACCAAAAAAAGAACAGGCAGAAAGATGATGAATATGTACTAATAAGAGACAGAAATGCAGTTCTGGAGCCTGGAATATGTGTTTCCTGTTTCCATTACTTATTTCATCAGAAGTACTTGAGTGCAGAGGCAGTCTCTCGCCAAAGCTGGATGATAAGTAAGGAGTGAGTCAGGGAAGTTTGGGAAGAGAACAGCTAGTATCAGGCTGAGAGTCTTCAGTGTTCTCTGGAGACTTGGCATATCCTTCTTGGTTTTCTGGTGAAATAATTGTAACAAAACCTCTCACATGTCCAGTAATCATGGATTCTGAAGTATGTACTATGGCAGTCAGCATTGGAAGGACTTGTGTTTGGCTATATAAAGTATTTTCTACTAGTAAGTCTCAGAAGAATTGCATCCCACAGGCTGGCACTTAGCATCAGCAGGCAGGTTGACTCTTCTTTCCTTGTTCCTTCATTCCTGATCTGGAATCCCTAAACAACCTCTCAACTCATGAATGTGCTGTGAAACTTTTTTTTAAGTATTTTATGTAGCTAACATCATTCTTATGATTATTGGAATCATCACATTGAAAAGCTCATGCAGAAATGAACACGTTTAATTGGAGCAAGACTTCAGTGTTGTGCAGTAAATAAATGCAGACGGGAGAAGCCAGAACAGTGTCTCCTTTGGCCAGCTCGTGCAGCCTAGGACTGTTTAGAACTGGAAACCACAATGTGTTATCTTCTGGTTGAAGGCAGCTCCATAAAGCACGTACGGATTGAACTAAGGTTGTGCAGGCCATAAAATCTTGTCAAAGTAGAAATCTCAACAATAAAATATCCAGATCACTCAGTGCTCATGAGTGCAAAAAAAATTTCAGGTGCAATAAACTGCTGCAGAATCAAGCGTCCCAAAGGTTAGTAAGATAACCAGTATGGCAGCATCCAAGGATTTTAATGAATTCAGTGAGTAAATGTTGGCTTTTGTGAAGACAATTACCTGGATTTATCCAGTGCCACATGAAGGATAAATAAACCTTTTCCCTAGAACGAGGGAACAGTATATGGAAATTTTTTTAAATGTTACTGTCTAAGTGCTTTGAAATATATTAATGGTCACCAAGCATTTCCAAGTGTGGTTGTGTTCTTCCATCTCTTTTCTCCATTGCTTAAAGGTGGAAAAGAGGGCACTGTGGTAAACCTGCTCATTTCTTCTCAGCATTTTTCCTTCAGAAAACCTGTAGCAGCACTGGTACATGCTTTATTCCTTCCATATTTCATATCCTGTTGAACAAGTCATCAAATTAGATGCTGAAGATACTATTTTAAAGTTATTAGGATAGTCAAAATCAACTCTGTAGTTGTTGACATAAGCTTAACAAACTAGGTAACCTGTTCCAGGCCTCAGATTGCTTTTTTTGAAGAAAATAAGCAATTCAACCTTACAGATGCATTGCACAGTTTGTTAGCTATTAGTAAACCAAGATTTTGGCTTTAAGGTAACTATGTTTTGAATATATGTACGCATTAAATACTAAGTCAAGAGAAGCAAATTTGTATGTTACTTCTAGATAGTTTCTTATGTTTCAAAAAGAGAGCAACTTCAACTATTTATAAACTGTAATTAAGTTTCTTTACAACATGACTCATTCTCAACAAGCAAGTCCTTTTTCTTTTGCTTTCTTATGAACTGTGTGGGAAAATTAGGGTTCAATCAGTGAAGAATTTACTCAATGCTTAATTACCCATAAACAGCCCTCAAGTTCTGCTCATGTAGTGCTTGCATAAAGACATTATTTTCCCCACTCTATGGCTGTCTAAAATTTGACTTTTAAAGAATGATCTGTAAATTGTAATGTAGGAGAAAGCAGTGTTTTACTGGATTCCTTCTCCAGTCTGCTTCTTTAAGTTCCTCTTACATTAACAGTATGATGCTTAGGAGAGCCAAAGTAAGAAATCATCAGATTTAAATTACTTTGAGCATGGAACTAAATTAGAAAGCTTTACTTTCCTGAATGAGCTAATTGTTTAAATTTTCCAGAGGAAATGTTTCTATTTCTGCGAGAGAAGGGGTAAATGGGACTTCCTCTGACATAATTTTCATTTTAAATCTTGAGTTTGACAGCAGCATTTTTACCTTCATAACCAAATATTACTGCTTAACTGCATGACTTGTATAAGCTTGCTAGTTGAAATGACTCACTTACGCAGATGAAGTTATTTTTAGGGAGATAATTTGCACTGTTTAGAAGAGAGGAAAAAAGGGAGAGAGAGTCCTACTAAGAGCTAGATCTCTCATTATAGTTTACAGAGCTCATGAACCCAGCATCCAAGCAAAAGATGACTAAGCAAGGGGTCTATTGGTACTTTCAGGAATTTACAGACATGAGTCATCTGCTTATTTTCTGCAGACATATCACCAGGGTACTTTGTGAGTCAGCTGTTATTTGGGAATAGTACTTGTATTCAACAGGAATACGTTTTTGTAGTTCTTAGGTAACTAGCATGCCAAACCAACACAGGCTTTTACAGTTTGCCTAGTTCAGGTGTTAATTTACAAAACTGATGCCTTGTTTACAAAACTGATGTGTTGTTCTTAACTGTGATGCATTTTTCATGGCAAAGTGTGAATGGTTGTCTTGCATGTAATTACAGTAACACCTTTGTCATCTTAGATGTTGCATGAAGGCAGATCTGATATTTATTAATGTACAGATTGAGAGTCAGACTGCCTACACATGACCAGGTAAAAAGAAACATTTTCTTTAGCAAGCCATATGTGATTATGAGCAGAATTTGACCTTTTATGTCCAACACACCTTGCCAGCATTAATTACCAGTGGTTTTTGCTTATGTTTTCATTCTGTGCGCTACCAGTGGCAATGCACAGGCCCCCACTGGGACGGAAGCAGGTTCTTGCCTTCCTTTCCTAGTGCTGAAATAATAGCTGGCTACCTTGAGATATGTATAACACTTTAAACTCAAGGCTATTTCCTGTTTACTGGCCTTTTAGGTGTGGTTGTGTTCCAGAATTAGGGACAGGTTTTTTTACTTGGTCTGGACTCATCCACACCTTGTATTAAGGAAACGCTTGGGTTAGAAAACTGGAAGTTTGGCGATTTCAGGTGAAGGGTGTTATTATAAATCAAAGGCAGTTTAAATTTTTCAAAACTCTACTTACAGTTCAGGGTAATGCTGCTGCTGTCCAGATGTGGGATGCACGGTTTTGAATCTAGTTTGATTTTCTGATTTATGTGATCAGTTTATAATGTAAGTAATTCCTGAAAATTCCTATACAGATTTTGGTTGATAGAATATATTTTGGTGGTACCTTGTCATGACAAATGCAGGTGTCCCTGTAGTGAGAGCACTGCCTTGATTATCCATTATAAACAGCATTTCTAGTGCTGGGTACTTTGCCCTGAAAGCCCACCTTTAGTTGTAGGTAACAGGGGAAAAAAACTAGTGCTCCTTGCATGTGTTATGTAGATGGCAATTTTGAAGGGAAAGTTAATGGAAATTAGAAATTCTTAACTAAAAGGTCGAGTACAAGGACTAAATTATTGTTTGAATGCTTTGCTAAAGTTTGTTATTCCTCTCGCTCAAATAAGTGATAAAATACAAAAGTATACAAACTTGGTTTCTCTTAAGGAGTTGGTACTTAAGAATGAAAAAGATACACTAGAGAAACAGTTTAAGCACTCAGAGCTGAAGTATTATAAGATTAAAATAGAGAATCAGTCTTATTGATTCTTTTCTATGGTGGAGTCCTTCAGAGGGGCACACACATTATTTGTGAGGGGAGGAGACAGCGTGCTTGCTGATAAATGGCCAGGTCACACCAATGTTGTTCAGGGCTGTTATTTAGTAATCACATTATAAAGAGGAATTCAACAGAGCAATCTTTGAATCTAACCTTTGTTAAAGCACTGATCTGCCCTCAAATTAGCAGAACTCTGCCCATGTCATTAGTGCTTAAATATCTGCTGGGAGCTGCTGTGTGGGCTGAGTCACCCGGGCTCCGGGAGTTGTCACGTGTGGCTCAGACACTGGGTCATGAACTGAGCCAGCCCTGTCCTCCACGGGAGCATTTGTTTGTATTTTGGGACCATGGCTGCAATAGCACATTTAATTTAGTGTGCTTCATGGCTGTAAATGCTTGTATTCCTAGAGCTTGAGGGTCCTTTAGAGCAAACAGAGATAGGGTGTAGCTGGTGCACATCTGAGTATTTAGATGTGATTAGATAAACAGAAAAATGATGGAACTAGCAGGATGATAGCATGGAATTTGGAAAATAAAACCTGTCTTACACTGATTCCTCAGTCTGTTAGCAGAGATTTCACAGGAGGTGCTGGAATCTCTGCAAGTATTTAAAATACAATTCCATTGCAGTGTTCTTTCACTGTACAGAATTTTAAAAATATTATTTGAAGGATACCAAAAAGTATGGTTTTAGGTGCTTTATAAAGGAAGCCTACCCCTTTAAAAGACATTACTGTTCTTCTGTTAATTTGGGTGTTAGAATAGATATTTAATATTAGTCATTCAAGTCTGTTCTCTAACTCAGTTTAACTACAGATTTCTGAAGCCTCCTGAAATAAGAAGTAGACCAAGAAAATACAAACCATAATTCTAACAATGAAAAAGTTAGGCTAAAAACTAGTTCTGACCAAGAAAACATACACAGTTTCTAACTGTTGTAGACTATTTTATTGTTCACCAGACCTAGCTGATCATGAGACAGTGATAGGCAAAGGGAACTAAGAGGTTCTGATTTTTATTTTTAGTGTGATATTTTGGGTAATAATGACTTTGTGGTGTTTTTAGTTTTGTGGGTGTTTTCTTGTCTAGCAAATGACAGCAAGCTGAAATCTTTTCCAGCTCATATGACTGAATCTTTCTACATTCTATATCAACTCATTTGGCTGCTTTAGGACACAGATAGCTGTAAAATGAGGATGATAATGTTTTTGATGTCCATGAGGACACTAAAATATATTGGTTAAAGCAGATAAATTTGGTTTTTTAATGAAAAGCAAAACAGAATGTATTTTGTGAATTTTTGAAAGGGAAGATTTCACTATAAAAGTAGGGGTTTTTTAAAATAACTAAATAACCCTGGTGAAGATTTTATGATTAACATAGCAATGCACTAGCTAAACTTTTTTTAAATCATGTAATTTACAGAAGTGTTTTGGTAAAGCAAAGTGTCCCATACAGCAGTAGGTTGGAATCATTGCTTATAAGAAATGCAGAAGGATGTTTTATAACTAACCATCAGTTTCTCCTTTTCTGACACCCTTAAACCAATAGAATGGTCTGATATATTCCCACTAAGCAAAAAGGAAAAAATACACTAGCATATTTTTATAACTCTTTTTTTCCTTTTGAATTGCAGTTGACCTACCCCTCTACTTTCCTCGAGACCAACCAACCCTAACATTTCAGTCTGTCTACCACTTCACTAACAGTGGCCAGCTGTACTCCCAGGCCCAGAAGAATTACCCATACAGCCCCAGATGGGATGGCAATGAAATGGCCAAGAGAGCAAAGTAAGCCAGATTGCTGTTTCCTTTTGTTTTGTGGTCTTTGGTGGGTAGAAATTTCATGGATGTAACTGTGCATTTTGAGGGTTACAAAAGCTGAACCTGTTCTTGTTCTCATACAGTCCTGGTGTTCCTGTAGATGAGTGTAGACAGATACTAATCATGCTTATGGCATTAGTGCCAGAGGACTGAACAAAAGAAGGCTCTTTCTGCCAGGCTTTGTATGACAGAGTGGTGACAGTCTCTGCTCCAGAGAACTTCCCTCCTAAGTAGATGAGATAGCCCCCAGCAGGAGTAACCTGCATGGTAGCAGTCAGTCAAGGTAACTCCCTGGGGTTGTGTTGAGGGGACCCTGAAGGGAAGCATGTGAGATGGAGAGAGCAAGGAAGAAAAACCTGAAAGATCTGGAATTAGGCTGTAATGAAAAGGCACGGAAGAACAGGAGGAGGTAGAGCAAACCACCATTCCAGCACAGGAGGCAGCCCTATCAGATCTTGAGAAAGTTATCTGAAAATCTGAATGTGTCTTGCTTTATTGCCTTTTGTTGGATGGAAACAGAGAATCGCTGTCTCCTTCCTCTGCATTTTTTCTGCAAGCCCTCATTTTTGGCTGAGGAGAGATCACTTCAGTCTGTGTACCCCTTTAGTTAACGGTGACAGGGCAGCCTCAAAGAGGTTCTGTTACAAGGGCAAGCTGCCACAGGCAGTGGTGTCCCCAGAGCTAGATGTTATCCCTGTCTTCTCATGAAGCAGCACAGATTTTACCTGAATGGGGAAGTTAAGGCAGCAGGCTTGCTGCAGTGTTTTAATTTTGCGAAGTGTATAAATGTTAGAACAGCGAGAGATTTAAGCAGGCTGATTATCAGTTGTTCAGCATGTAAAAGCATCAAACTGCATAAATCACAGGGCGTATTGGGATGAACATTTTGAATGACAGTCAGAAGATTAAATTAAATCAGCAAATATGCATAAAGAAGAGTTGAAACAAAAATAGTTCAAGCTGAGTAAATCAAATGAGTGGCATGGTCAGAGACTGTAATTTGGAAATAATGGAAGCAAACAACAATTGACTGATGCATTTGTAGATTTTTATACTGATTTAAATTCTATGGAAAACATCAAGTAACATTTGATTTGGAATTTTAATATGCATTGTAATAAAAACTTTTTGGTAGTATTTGGTTTTGCCACCATACTCTTTATAGGAGCACCATTTCTTAATCAACTATGATTTTTTGTGTGTATGGACCTTCTTCTTTTCTTTAGCAGGATGAGTATTTTGTTTACTAAAAAAAAAAAAAACAAACAGGAAGAACAATAACTGGAAGAATTACTGTGGCTTTTTTTTATGCCCATACTACAAAATGCATTTCTTTTGTAGCTGAAAGCTTACAAGTACCTATGTGCTGTCTGCTAAGTGCATTTGCTTATGAGTGGGTGTATACAAATGGACTTCACTGCCCTGCACTTGAAATTTAGAAGTATGACAGCAGTTCTCTTTAAAAGCACTAAATGAGTACACTTACTATCACATGTATGTTTGGTGAGGTTATTCACTCTTACGTTGGAGGCTCTGCACTGAAGCTTTACCCTGGCTGCGTAATAGGAGAGGGATGATGAGGAGCGGGGGAAGGCAGTGTGCTGAGATGTCTGAAATAGCAATCACTGAGCTGCTCAGAGACACAAACTGCTCCACTTAAAAGCGCTTCGCTTGCAGGAACAGCTAGTGATTCCTCAGTAGGTACCATAAATAAATCTGCATCAAGGAAAATATGATGTTATGATACATGTGAGCATATTTTAGGAAAGATTTTGAACACAATTGAGCATCTTATGTAAACAGTGTTTAAAATATTTGCTAGGGCTTCTTAGAATAGGTTAGTGTGTTTTAACATAACCAAATAACTTCTTATTCTACTTAACCACAGACCTGTTATGGACCAACTATAAGGGAATATATGTTGATATGTGGGAAAGCATTCTGATGAGATGTATTAGTTCAAACAACACATGAAAACTTCCCAAATAAAAACAGGAAAAAAAGAACACATTATTTACCCTCTAGAAACAATGTCATTCTACTCTGCTGAAGTAAATTTAGCCCTAGTTAAATCAGAGACAACTTGTTTGTGTTTCTAAATACTGTCAATTAGGGTTTGCTTATATATAGTCTTTTTCCCTCTTAGCAAAATTGTCTCCCAAGTGCTCAGCATTCTTTGAGACAAAACATATCTGTTTATCTTCCTGGCCATTGCTCTAGGGCCACAGGATCTCCCACTTGATATTCCAGTATCTGACAAAGATCTCCACCCTTCTTCTCAGACTTCAGGCAGGGATCAATGTACTCTGTCTTCCTCACTGGGGCTAAAGACACCATCAGAGATAGCTTTTGCTTGCTCTTGCACCAACTGTAGGAGCATCATCCAGTTGGAAATGGGATCAGTCACAGCTTTCCTCGTCCTCAATTTTGGCAAGCCCTGTCTCTGTTTTCAGCAACTCAGCACAGCCTGTTTATTCATGGGCAGAGCTGTCATAAGTTCATACCAAAGGGACTTTGATTCTGTGCCCAGCCTTCTCCCAAGGTTGTTTTGGTGTGGGTTGTTGATTTTTTTTTCCAAACAGGTGAGCCCATCCAGTTCCTTTGGTGCAGGGACTAAACTTGAAAGTCTTGGTATCCTTGCTTATCTCTGTGGCCCCCAGCAGAAGTAGGCATCTCTTTTGAAGTTAGGACTTAACCCTTTGCTGTAGCCTGAGACAATCAGTAGTAACTATAGGCAGGAGCAAAATTCGTTCCCTAAAATGCATACATATAAAAGTAGATTGTATGCATTCACACCTAGAGACGTATCACCTAAATCTAAAAGGCAGATTCTCATATCAGAATATCACTTTAGCTGGATCTTTTTTATTCAGAGAGAAAAACTGCCCATGTTCTTGCTGAACTTATTGAACCAATTTATATCTGTCTCATAAAGTCCATGAAGTCAAGCCTCTTTTCTGTGTCCTCTTAGGCAGATTTTAAAATCACTGGGCTCCATTGCAGCCCACTGATTTGGATTCCTCACTGAGAGATAGCATCTGGTTACTGAAGATTGCTATTGTCTTAGCCCAGGGGTTGCCCTCTGGCTTTATTTAATTCTGAAGGATGAATCAAGTCCTGATTTAATGACGTGATTTCAGTTGCCTCCAGATTGCTTGTTTCTCAGCTAACACAAAATTTCAACCTGTTCCTCCAGCTAGAAACGGGGAAACCAAAAATATAAGAATTTTCTTACAAGCTGCTGAGATGCCATTTCCTCTCAGTTGGTATCTCAGGCTTTGCCTCTTGTAGGTCATTTATTTATATGTCTGTGGCCTCCTGCGTAAGCAGCTTCTCCAAAAGTTTTGGTCCTAAAATACAATGGCAAGCCTAAGAAAATACAGTAAATTATGGAAAGTTAGCAGCCTTGTTTGTGGTGTACGTGTGAAGTAAAACATCTCTGTGCAGTTTCCATGGGAAAGCTTTCTTGTCTTTTTGCTTAAATAGGCATTCAAGTGTACATAAATGGAGTCTTTAAAGAACGTGCTGACTTGAAGCCTGGGTTTTTATGAAGGAATACTGTAAATAAAGCTTGTTTGTTTATACAAATGAAATTCAGTTCTTAGATACACTCTGGCCCAAATTCTGTGTGACCCAGTGCTGCTCTGTAGACTTAGATTATACTTCAGGGGAGAGCAAGTTAAATCTCAGTTTATTCTTTTATCCTACATAAATCCACCTACTCATCATTAAAAATAGCAGGAGCATGGAAAACTGGTACCACAATAAGAAGTTGTTCCAAGGGTTCATATTCCCTTTTTTTTCCAAGTTGGCTGACAAAACAGGTTTCTGAATGACAATGTTGTCCCTGACCATCCATCGGTGTTTGCCGAATGCGGTCTAAATTTTATATATCTCTTTGGGCATTCAGAGGGTAAAAGCATCAAAGAGCTCAAGTGCTCTCAACTATATTGGCTGTTGCTCTGCCGTGAGGTCAAGTGCATCATCAGATTATGTGCAGGTGCATCTTTTGCAAGCTACAGCTGCAGCTTCAGTTTGTGCTCAGCACAAGCACCATGGTTAGGAGGTGTCAGGCTGGTGAACTGGGCCATGGCATTTTCAGCCTCAGCCACGGCTTCTCCTTGAGTATCAGCAAATTGATGATGTCATGTGTATGATTGAGGCGCCCACTATAAGAAAGATTTGAGGTGCTGGAGCATGTGCAGAGAAGGGCAATGGAGTGGTGAAGGGTCTGGAGCACAAGTGCTGTGAGGCGTGCTGAGGGAGCTGGGGGTGCTTAGGCTGGAGAAAAGGAGGCTCAGGGGTGGCACTGTCACTCTCCACAGCTGCCTGAAAGGAGGATGTAGCCAGGTGGGGATTGGCCTCTTCTCCCAGGTGATAGGACAAGAGCAAATGGCTGCAAGTTGCACTAGGAGGAATCTAATTTGGATATTTAGACAAATTTCTTCCCCAAAAGGGTTGTCAATCCAGGCTGCCCAGGAGGTAATGAAGTCACCACCCCTACAGGTATTTCAAAGGTGTGTGGATGTGGCATTTAGGACATGGTTTAGTGGTGGGCTTGGCAGTGATGGGTTAATGGTTGGACTTGATGAACCTGAAGGTCTTTTCCAATCTTAACAGTTTGGTGATTCTATGATTACATTAACAAATTAAAATATTGCATTTCTTAGTTTAATAAAAGGATATTTGAAAAGAAAAAGGGACAGTTGTTGTGTTGCTGTTGAGACATAACAGTTGTAGTATGTCAAAGACTTTGTGTTCTATTAAGTAAATTTTGTGTGCCCTAATGATTTTTTTTTGTTATTTTGACATTAACTAGTTTCGACTCATCCATTTTTTTATTGTTATTCAGATTTCTTTCACATTTTAGGCAGAATACCTTTTACTATATTTCAAATTCTTAAAAAATAACAACTTTCAAAATTTTCATGAAACTTTTGAGTCCCAGCTATGCTACCATGAATCTCACTATAAAATTTACATGTAAATGTTGCACCCTTTTTATATCTTCTCTTCTTGATAGGTGTAATTAAGGTAATAATTTTTTATTCTAGTTATTATTATATTGATTATTATATTCTATTTATTATATTCTAATTTTTAAAATTTTTTTATATTTTTAGGTTGCATTTAAGTTGGGGTTTTTTTTGCTTATTTGTAAAAGTATCAAGTTGTCTTTGCCTGTATTATGTGATTTTTCATGCACATTAGTCATCTTTAAAGACCAATGTTCCAAAAATTAACTTATTTGCATGACATATATTCACCTTACAAAGCTTTTTGCATGACTGTCTTTGTCTCTGTTGCATGTTATCTTAAACTACAATGAAATTCATAAAAATGAGAGTAAGGAACAGAAGTATAGAAGCCAGGGACATCATTCTTCTCTAGGTGTGTGTGCATGTGTTCAGACACTGGCAAGGCTCAGAGGATTCTTTCTGAGGAAGAGCGCCAGCATAGGTACAGCTGAAGGCTGAGGGGGTGAGCTGGGTCGCTTGTTTAGCTCTGGTTTTTGATAGTTTTGCATCAGAAACTGAACAGAAGTGATTTCCCAGCCTGAAATGGAGTAAAGCTGACGTTTTGTTGCCGCTGGCGGGCCGCTCCTCAGAGCAGCAAAGGGGCAATGCACTGTGACAGCCAGAACGGGAGGAGATGTGGCGACCCAGGCGTGTGAAGCTTGCCAAGAAGTTAATTTGATTTTATACACCATTAAATCAAAGCTGATTTTCTGTGGGAGTGTCAGCTGATTAGAATTCTATGGGAACAATAGAAAGGAAAATGGAAAAAGCTACGTTTTGTTAAAATACTTAGTGATTGTACTTGTCCTTGTAGTGTGTTCTGCAGTTGATTTACCAGCAAAGCTTAATAACAAAATTATTTTGATTGTAAGAGCTAACAGATGAAGTAGATAGGGCTTTTAATTAGAATTTTCCCAGTACATTCCTTTATTTTTACATAGTTCTTCTGCATACAGTACAGAATACAGTATATATCATGATAGTTGCACTTCTTGAGTCATATTTTTCATGTAGTTTTCTTTGAATGTCTCCCTGGAAAATTAAGTCTGACTCTTAAGTTATGGTATGTTAGTTTCTGACAGGTGCCTGCCAGGGATCTTCAGTGCTGTCATGCATTATGTGGATTTCAGCCAAGACAGAAGGGCCTGGGTATTTGTTTCTGGTCACTTCTCATTAAAGCTTTGACTGTGGGGAAGAAAAACAACTATTTAAAGATGAGGAGTATAGGTGCTATAGGAAGTGCATAGAAATAAAATCTGTTAGGCAATTAGTTTTTCTGTGATTTTGTATAGATACTCTGCATATGTGTGAACTGTACATATGTGCGTTTTGATACATAGTAAATATTCCTTCTGCAAAAGAGTATTCTCGGATATTGACGAGAGAAATGCACAGAAGAGATTGGAGAAGTTGGCATGGTATAAGTGGAGTATAATAGCACTTTGCTGGAAGACAACTGCTTTGTAGGAATGAAAGGTTAGAATTTAATGTAGGTGGTTCTTGGATAACTGGGATTAAGTGGCGTTCTAGAAATACTGTGAAACACAGTCACTGTCTGATTTGGCTTTATTAGAGAACTCCATTATACATTTATGAAAGCTGCTAGTTCTATGTTAGAACATGAAATTACAGTTAGGAACTTGCACAAAAAATGTGCTCCCTTTCTCGAGAGAAAAGGGTAGAGAGAAATACATGGATTTGTAAGGAGCTGAGATTTAATAGCTTAGACAAACACTGTTGCCGGATCAGTTACAAAATAAACAGCTAAATAAAATAGGAAGTGAGCTCCATAGTCTTGTCTTTTGAGTAATACTCATAATTGTTCCATTAAGCTAGGTAAAACTCTGTCTTCATTTAGCCCACTATCATGTCTGTATCAATAGGTAAAACTCTGCATTCATTTAGCCCACTATCATGTCTGTATCAATAGGTGAAAGTCTGTACTCATTTAGCCCACTATCATGTCTGTATCAATAGGTAAAACTCTGCATTCATTTAGCCCACTGTCATGTCTGTATCAATAGGTAGCAGTGGATGCCTGTAGGAAAGCATGGCAGAGCATGTAGTCATATTTCCATTGTATGTTCTACCATCCTCAAGGATTTCTTTTTGCAGTACTGGTACATTTCTGTTAAGTAATCTTACCTAGCTTTCCTTCTATTCACTTGCTTTTTGAACCAACAGCATAACATAATGAAATTCTGTGGCAAGGGGTCACACAGGTGTGGTGTGAATAACAAACTCTGTTGGCTTTTTGCCTTCCTGCCTCCTCCTAGCTCAAGTTGCTGTTACCCTTTACCTTTTGTATGAAGAGAGGCAGCAAATAGTTAATCTACTGATCCCCTCCATAACCTTTGTTTTATGATCCTCCATTTCTCTTGCTCTGCTCACTCCTTCCTTCTCCAGAACCTCTCCATCTTTCTGGTCACCCTTGTCCTGCTTCTTTCTCCCTTTACTGTTTCTGTGATTTTCCTTCTGTTTCCTTTTCTGTTACTCACCATGCGTTTATATGGTGGTGTAGTGGTATTGTCTGATTTACTCTTTATTCTGCTTCTAACAGCATCTGATTTTGTTTTTTGCATACAGATGAAGGCTAGTTACAGTGTCATTTTAGCACCAACATCTCCTTTCTAACAGTTTTTCAGAGCCTATGTTTTTTGTGGTAGTAAAATTATGTCTTTTTCCTCACATATTTCTCCTTTCATGTTTGTCAACACTGACAAACCTGGTATGTTATCCCCCAGTTATCCCACCTGGTATGTTATCTCACAGTCTCCTAGTACTGTAAGAACTATCTGCAGTTCCTCATAATTGTGCCTTATTTTCCTTCCCTGACTAAATTGTTAACACTAACAGACTTTTCCATCTTCCATTGCTCACTTCTTCATATCATGTAGGAATATGAACAACACAGGTCAGAACACCCATTTCTGTGCATTCCTCAGGTGACTTCCCCCAAATGGTATTTATCCTTTATTCCTGTCCTTTTCTTTGTATCTTGGCCTGCTCTTTATCTACTCATGGATCTTTTCTCCTTCTGTGGTAATTCAGGGGTTTTTATGCCTTTGAAAAACTTTCCCAAATACCTGTAGGTAAGTTGAGTAGTGTGTGTCACTTGAATTTTTCTTGTCCATGTGGTTTTGATACCTTAAGAAAATAGGAGACTTGGGAAGCACAAGTTTGACTCCTACCCAGTATGTCATATTTACTCAAGTCCACTAATTTTGGACTATTTATGAATTTTTATAATAATTTCTATTAACAGTCTCTACCAACTTGTAATGTATGGACATGAGATTCATTGAGTCATAGCTCCTATCCTCCCAGACCTCCAGACCATTTTTTAATTGACATCACACTGCTCTGGTACCAAGCTGTTTTAAGCAGGAGGCTACAAGCTATTTAAGAGTTTAACTTTCTCACACTTGAGTTTCTGTGGAACTTGGGTGTGAATGTAATTTGGGGCTGCTGATTTGGTTGTATTTTGTTCATTTGTTCATTTCCTTTTTGGCTGACATATATGCATGAGTTGAATCCCTTGGTACATCTCTTGGAAGGCCAGATTCTGGTATAGCAACATCTTTAAGCACTTCCATTTCATTTATTCTTTGTGACTTTGCTTCTCCTGAGTATTTTTACTTTTTGACCACATTTTGCATTGTTTGACAAGCATTTATTTCGAGGGTCACAGTTAAGTTGTTCCTCAAATTAATTTTCTATTTGTTTTATTCTGCTTTTACTTGTTAGTATAAAGGTTTATTTCTGTCTGGTTTTTCCCTTTGGATGGGTCTCCAATCTTCTGAGCATTCACTTTTACTTCTAATAGCAAATATATATCCTTTGAAAAGCAAAAAGAAACAAGTGCTTTCGTATGTTTTATATAATCACAGATGTGTGGCGTCTCATCCATTTCCTTCTGACTGGTTTGTCCTAATGAATATCCAAGGAGGTTTCTTTTCTGCTTTGGTATGTTGCCTTCGGCCCCTGTTGATAAGCAATCTGGCAAAGCAAAGCGGATGGCATGATGAAATCAGTCCTTTCACCTGCAAGCAAACTTTGTTTTCAGGGATGCTGCTTGTCAGACTCGTTATGGATGCATCTGTGGTGTAACTCTTCATTTCTGCCTCTGAACTACTATTAAGGGATTCAATAATCTCTTAAAGATCATTCAAATTCTATTATTACTACTGTGAGCTCCTCTCTTCTTGAATCTCTGCACTTGTCTTTCCTTACAAGCCTCGCTCCTGAACATATCCTTGCCCAGTCTTTTCTGCTTTCTCTTGCTACTTATCACTACTTTCACACATTCTTTACCATGCTTTTTAAGCTTTGAAGAGGTTCCTAGTTGCATCTTGTCTCACGACTCTCTCCTTCAAATCTAATAAAAAGTTTATTAAATAATTGCTCTCCAACAGCAGAGCTCATTGTGCATTTTCACAGCCTAGATAAGAGGAAATAATATGTTCCTTGACTCTTTAAGAAGTTAACCTTTACCTGAAGTGGGAAAATATGGCTGTGGCACTTCAGCAACTAGGAAAACTAGAGCAGACTTGTCATGCTGTAGCTCATAGGACTGGAAATTTCCTGCAAGTTAACAATATATTTAAAAAGACTCTATGAAGATTGAGTTTTTCCATGATGGCCTTGGAATATCATTCTCATGATCCACTGATAAGGAAACAGAGTGACCGTGCTGTGACCGAGATATTCCAGTGCACCCTTCACAGACACCCACTGCCCTGTGGGGAAAATGGAAGTTAAGAAAGCAGAAGCAAAGTTTGCTATGATCTAAGACCACAAACCTCCATCTGACTGAAGTACATCTATTTATGTACATTGTGGAGAAGGTGAAGGAAGTGAAGTGTTTTATCTCTTGAACTGACTGGTAAGCAGAAGGCATTGATGAAACTGTTTCAAAATGAAAAGTTCATTTTTCTGTGTGTGCTTTGGAACACTTAGATTCACTGTGTCTATGCAATACACCTTTGTAAATTTTTAAATATCTATATCAGAAATCTGTGAGACATTAAATACCAGAGTCTTGAGTTCCAGATGGTTTTAAAAAGTTGCTTTCATAGTTACTGGCCTCGGTCTGTATGAACTGATTATGTCCAGTAGATGTAATTTCTATCTGTTATTGTCAGTAAAGGTCCATGCATTTGGAGGACATATATTCTTGGAATCAAAATTAGCATCTTTTACAAAGTGATAACCCTACTTATGCTGCTGCTTTAAAATAAACATTAATTGCCAGCCTACATGATGATCTGCAATCTTGGCTCCACAGCAGTTCCCTAGAACTCCCTTGCTTTAAATTTTGCCTTTAGTCGGGTTGTTATATTTATGGTTGTTTCGTGCTTTGAACAGATTGTCAAAATTTTGCTTTATGGTAAGTTGGGCAGCAAAGCCATCTTAATTTTTACAGACCAATGTTGAATTCTTCACTTTATTTATAAAATCAGTTGATACCATAGGTTTTTGGAAATGAAATGAAAATATAAGTTTTATTTCTGTTTGCTTCATATGGATTAAAGCTACCTGTTAATTCTGCAATCAGCAAACTGTTGAAAAACATGTCTAAATATAATAATTTGTTTGTACCTTTCTGTGTGACTTGAATCAGAAATAACTTCTGGAGAAAAAAGATATTGCTAATAAAATAGAGAAAACAGCTTTTGGACATGAGTGAATATTAATGTTTAAACTTCTGATATGTACTTGGTTTCACTAGTTCTGCCACTTCTATTTCCTGTTACAGTTTTGGTTTGTTTGTAATTTTGGAGATAGGTTTCTGTCGTGCAGTATAATAAACTGAGCTGAAAACAGCTGTATTTCTTAAAAACTTGCATGTTGATGGCTGCCCACTGCAGATCTGCAGATCTCTTGATGCTTGAATACTGTTCTGTCTGTCCTTCAGCCTGGCTGCACAGTCAATGCCTTGCATGGACTGGCAGGTAGAAACAGGCAAAAAAGTTTTCTAATCTCCTTGTGGGTAATTCACAATAAAAGGAGCTAGAGAGAGAGAAATATTAGAAGAGGAAGAAGGATTGTGATGCAATTTTTTTTTTGGCACACAGAAAAAAAATTGCTCGCAGCTTAATGGTGTTGTGCACTGGCTCCTTTGTACATTTGTGTGTTTAGCCAGTTACAGTAGCAGAAATTTAAGAACTATTGTCTTGCTGTTGTATAAACACTTCAGATGTTTGCTTGGCACCACCAGTTCTGGAGATGTGTAAAATGGAGAACTGTGTAGACATTGTGTTTCACATAAAAGCAAAATATTTGCTATAGATAAAGCTGCCTCCTAAGGAAATTCTAAACCACATCCCAAGAAGCATACCATCAAGAAGCTTAGTTTAAAAACATGAATACATGCCAAGTATCGTGATGTATATTTGAAGTGAGAAAGAAATCCTGGAAGGTACCTATTTCATTCTGCTGCTGTGCTTGGATAAGTTTTTGTGATACTCAGATTTGAATGGTGATTTAGAAATGCTGCTGTCTCCTTGTGCCTTGTGCATTCCATAATAGTCCTGATTTTCATTAGCTCCTGAGCCTTTGCCACTTGGCACCTGGCCCTGCCTGCTACAGCCCAGTTCCAGCTGGGCAATCCAAAGTTACAGTGCTGAGAACTGTTTCTCACTTCAGTTTTTGTAACATCTTAGATGTGGAGACAATGATACAGCCATCACTTTCTCCTAACAGAGGTGTCACGGAATGTCTGCTGTAGAGTTACTCTCCTGTTATCCCAAAGCAGGAGATGGACTGATTCAGCTTTGCTGTGGGTGCTCATGTATCTTCCTGGTGAGGAATGCTGTGGAAGTGCCTATGAATAAATAGACAACATGGTTCACCCAATGGAAATATGTTTTTCATGCGTTGTATATGATAAAAACAGCAAAGAGGTTCAAATGTCTCATGTCTGTGTTTAAAAGGAAAAAGCAGCCCCTCAAACATTGTCATGAGGCCTGTGGAAGGAATGGGCTCTCAGTAGACATCCACACTTTTGTGTTCAGCCCTTGCTCAGTGCAAGGCATAGAGATGCTGGAGGAGGGCATGAGCAGGGGTTAAGGACATAATGAGCAGTCATATGGAATATGACCTAAATACGTACCCACTGTTGGAATTAATGCACCAATTTATTAATTTAAGTTCCTTTTGTTAATTAGTGGTAATCATGTTGAATTAGGTAGCTCCTGACAAAAGGAATTTAGAAAGAAAACTTTTATCTGTAAAAAAAAAAGACTAGTTGGCATCTTTGATTTTGTTCTGCCAGAAATAAACAGGAAATCTTAGAAAGTTTTGAAGGTTATGGTAAATAGCTTCTATGGTAAATAGGAGATGAATTCTTAGGGGTTACATGAACCAAGTCAGCTGGATGTGCCTGTGTGGTCATGGGAGGACAAAGCCTCTCATCTGGCATCCAGAAGGTATTGTTGTAGGTGTTCAGTATTTTCAAAACAAGTTTTCACTGTGTTAAAACAAGTTTCAACAGGAACACAAAAATACAAAGGCACACTACATATGTATGTATGATCCATGCAAAAATACTTTGTACTTCAGAAAGTGAGTAATCAGGTGATGTTGATAAAGCCTGAAGAAACTCTTTTATAATTCTAATATGTCTATAGTGTTGAAATAGTTTATATAACAAGATTTTATTGCAAGGTGTCAGCATAATAACACTAGACTGGAAGGAATAGGTCAAAAACCTCAAGAAGCCTCAGTCTGTCCTTCACTCTGACCTATACCCTTCCTAATTCCTGTTTTCACCAAATTTCATTGAAAGAGGGGAGAACATTGCTGTTCCTGCTAATTTATGAAGATCAGTCATCTATAGAGTTGATGTTGTTCTATCAGGATTCAGTGGATTTGAAGAAACTTGTAGATGTCTTGAAGCAGTTCTTCTAAGGTACGGCAGGAAAGAAATAGGGGATGCAAAATGATGTAAATCCTAGAGGTACAATTCCTTTAAAAGAAGTGGACAGCTGTTGGGACAGATGCCTGGGATTCTTGGTTGTATCTCATGCAACTGGACAGGATACAATTCAGTCCTTACCTCAGTCCCAGGATTATTCAAACAAACTCAATTTACCTGCTGAACAATTCAGACAATAGAGAACTACTGAGGAGAATGGGGTACTAAATACAGACCTTACTCCAGAAGACTTGGAAGGATTAAGTAGAGTTATTCAGAGATCACCATGACTACAGGAGTGCCTGCCCAAGTCAGATCTATTAACTTGAAAATTTTTAGAAAAGAATTCATACATATTATGTATGCCTTGCCTAGAGTAGGAGAAAATTGATGTATTTGTCAAATACACTGGCTACTATGATTTTGACTACACTAAGGGTCTATAATTAGAGCCAGATATTTACAGAATTAAATATCTGTTGCAGTACTTACTAAAATATTGAAATAATGGGTAGCATTTAAGAATAAAGTTTGCTCTCAAAGCTAGTAGTACTAGAAAAAAAATCCAAATGTGAGTGCCTTCAGACGAGAAGGAACACAACATGTGTGCCTGATGCAGTGAGAGAAGGTCTCTATGTCTTTGAAAAGATGAAGATTGTGGCTCAAGGGCTTTAATTTGCCAATAAGGACATTGTGCTGGTAGTAGAAGTGTTGCTGTACTGCCAAGTCTGTTCTTGATGTGGACCATCATGATGATTTCATCCCCTTCATTTTCCTCAGATCATCTCTTGATGGAAAAAGCACTTGAATGTTTCACATCTTGAGCTGAAACAAATAAAACATGAGTGCAAATAGGGCTAGCATGGGTGAATTTGAGATCAGCATGCTGGAAATCTTGGCAGTTATAAACTGAGGAGTTTAAGGGGAATATATTTTGTGAACGACTTGGGAAGATGATTCATCACCCCATGATGATTGTCCTTGTCCCAGACATAAAAAGCAGAAATCTCATTGGTACAACATTTTGTATGCTTTTTTCTTCACAGAGTTTGAGTCTTGATCTTCTGCTCTGAATTTGCCACATGAAGATTTTAAGAGAAATAGAAACACCTAAGCAACTCTTTTAACTTTATTACACCAGCAGCAGTAACTAGAACACAATTGTATGGCTGGCTATAGTACCAGTCCAGCAAAAGCAACAGCAGAAATTGAGTGTGTTGGTGTGAGAATGCTATCTCCATAAATATATGGGAAATGTTGTTTGATGGGAGATTGCAGCTACATAATTTTAAATCTTTGCAGATTTTCAGCATAGATATGTGAAAGCAAAAGGTATTATCAAGTGGTCAATGCAGATTTTCTACCAACTGCATTTAAAAAACCCAGCACTAAATTACCCTGGGGAAAAAACAGTACAATTAGAATGAAATTTCACAAAAGCATGTGAATTCTGAGTCAAGTATGTTTTAAGCACAGCAAATCCACACCCTGGGATGTATGTGCTTCTGTATGGGCTTCTGGAGACCTTGTACCACACTCAGTGTTTCATATCACTGGGAAATATGTAAACAGCAGGTGAGCCAATTCTGCCTTCTTTTAGATACTTACCACTTGCAATTATAGCAAGACTTTCTTTCCACTGGATAATAAAGTGAAGGAAAGAGAAGTGCTTTACTCTCAACAGATGTCCTTGAGCATAGCACCTGGAATTCGTTGTACTGTGTCAAGTATATATAGTGGTTAACTACAGCAAAATGTGTTGTTTTCTGGAGTGATGAAGAAAAATTTCCATGGAAACCTCATAACTTACTACCTTGAACTTGGAAAATGACCATTTGAGGGAATAAAAATGAATAGATAAAAAACAATGGAGTCTTATAAGAAGCTCAAAAAAGTGTTAGACATGTGCCCATAAGTGTATGAAGATTGGCACCCACTCTAGGCTGAAAAGAAAGCAACTTTTTAAACACTGTTTAAGCTGGAATCAAAACCATTGTGAGAAGGATGCAACACTTAGTGTGTGTTTTACTTTCTTTCCATGACTGTTGATTATACTCTACAGTCACGTGAAGAATATCTGTGTACTTTGTACAAATGAGTTTCCCTGTACTACAGGAGAATTTATGCAGGTCTTCTGAGCTTGCTGTAAGGTCAGTGTGATGCAGACCCACCAAGAACATGGCAGATGAAAGCTGGAGAAAGAAGGATCTCCATCTTTCCCAGAAAGGAGAAAAGGCATTGATCAAAAGCTGATTTCTGCCATTTGACAGAGCCCTGAGAGACCATAGGTCAAATTAGCTTTCTTCACCTTCAGTGTAATTCAACAGGTACCTAAATTACTGTTGTTGGGTTTTTTAATAACAGTTCTCCAGAGCTGAAAAACATATCTAGTGTATATAAAAGTAATTATTTCAAAATAGTTTGGAGATAACTTAAGAACATCATGTGACAAAGTTTCTGAAAAAAAACCTTTCAGATACTTGTAAGGAATCCCTATGGTGTAGCACAAATCATAGTTATTGAGGGTGTCATTCATGTGAATGTGTTAATATGAATAGAGTATGAGGAATGTATCTTTTTCCAAAGTTCACGTTTATATTCACTCTTTCTCTGTGCCTGTACATACAGGATGCTGAGCAGGAGTGTTGTCTCTTGATGTAAAATCCTCGTATAAGGAATAGCATTGCATGTGAAAGATGCCTTTACCATGCAGTCTACAGCAGAGTATTGTCCTTCAAAAGACTTTATATTTCTCTCAAAATTATTTCGTGTCATCTGTCGTGACATAATATTTTTTGTTACGGTCCTATTTGGGCAGAAACGTGTACTTTGACTTCAATGCCAGATGGTCCATAGGTGAAACTTACTCAGAAGGTGATTGCTGCTTCTTTTCCTCCTTACTGGTGACCTCTGCAGAGATTGTTGTAACTAAAATGTTGTCATTTCCATTTCACAGGAAATTCAGATATTTTAACACGTGGTTTTGTCCCAAACTTCAGGATGAAAAGAAAAAATTTAGAAAAGAGTTTTCAGTGTTCATTAAGGAGTTTCACTTACCTTCTCCTACTTCCCCATCTTTCCTCCTCCATCTACCAAATGTGCTGAGACAGTCCTATCAGGCACACTGGGCTTTTGAATCTCTTAGCAGGGCCTGGTTTGGTTTAGTTTGGGGGGGTGAAGGGAGCAGTGTTAATTTCTTTTTTTTTGTGGTAGGTGTGATGAACCATAATTATCTCTGAATTTGTTTCATCTGAGATACTTAAGGTGTATGGGAGAGGGAGAGAAATGGAGGAACATAACCTGAGTATACTTGTGGTACTGCATTTGCTTCAGTCTGGACAAGACCAAAATGATAAGAGCAACTTTAAGCATGTACTTTAAGGTATAAAAAGAAAAAAAGCAGACATTTAAAATTATGATGTACAAAAGGAATTTTTGTAGTGTATGGAACATTGCCAAGAGGTTCATATGAACTACCAGTGAAATAACATCTTTTTTGACACAGTACATCTGATCAGAATGTAGCGAGGTGTTAGACTTGGTTTTGCAGGAATGGATACAAGCTCTCCTGCAGAAATCAGTGAAAAGAAAGGATGCAAGTGTAGATAAAGTTGGTGTGGGAGGATGTTTGTGGTATCATAAGCATTCATTCTGGATTTTACCTAACAGAAAAGGCATATATAATTACTGCATATAATGCACTAAGTGTGGGTTTAATACAAAGCACAGAAATGCTATGGGGAAAAAGAAATAAAATGTAGGAAAAATAATTCTGATTGTATCCCATTTAATGATTAAGAATTTCTACAGTTTTGGAAGAAGGAAGTTTTAAGTAATATTTATCAAGTTGATTAAGATCACGTGCATGAAGAGAGTCTGCAGAGAAGGTATCAAAGGGGAAGGGGGAAGCTGTTTAAAATAAGCAAGCAGAGAAGCATAATTAAATGTTAGGAGAGATAAAGCAAGGACAAGTAAAAGGGATAGGTCCTGACATTGACAACATGCAGGAGGTACTCCATGAGCTAGCAAAACACATAGAATTAAACAGGACTTACAAAAGCTACAATTTCAAAGGTATGCTAGAAAAAACACAGATACAGAAATGGCACCCAGCTATTGAGATCAGGAGACAGGCAGGCCTTCTCAGCTGGTTTATGTTCGTGTGTGCCAGCAGGAACAATCACTTTTGCAGGCATGATTATGAGGGTTGTTTTCTGAACTTTGCTTCAATAAACCAAAGTGTGTTCTGTAAATACACAGCACAATCTGTATATGCTATAAAATGTGTGTGCTGGTTGTCCTCTTTATTATGGTTGTTTCCATTTCTGGGATCAACTCCTCAGTCCAGAAATGCTTTTACTTTCCATTGCTCTTTTAACCTTTGGACAGCATCTCATATGTATTTATATCTTGTGCACAAAAGCTGACTGCAGCTATCTGTTAATTAATTTGCCAGGCACAACCTCACAAAGAGAGAGGAGCATTCCCTTCATGGTCCTGCAAGGTTTTTAGGTGTGAGGAAGTATGGTTGCTGTTCAGTGATTGCCAAAGCTTCTACTGCAGTTATGAAACACATCATGATTGTGAACCTGATCAGTGTGTCTTTGCTTCAGGAGGTAAACCAGCTGAGAGATCAGGAATCTAATAAATCACATTGCAGCTTTAGATTTCTTCTTGGTGAGAACATGAGAGAAATTTATAGATACCAGTTATAGAAATAGAAAACAAAATTTTAAAAAATAGAGAAATTGAAAGTTTGGTCCAAAATGCAGTAGGCAGAAACCAAAGGCAAAATGATAAAGCAGCTTCTAATATAACTGGCAAATAAAGGGCATCCCTGGATCTCAGCAAAAAAATCTCAAAGGTACAGTTCTAACTCAATTTTGGATATGTAGGATTAGCTCATTTTATGGAGTTGCTTGATCCTTTGCAAAGAAGATAGACTAAGATCCAAAATATACAAAGCAGACTTTAAAAAGAGCATTATCCTATAAATGTTGAAGTTTAATAAAAGGACTTACCATTCATACAGTGTTGTTAGTACTTATTTCCTGCATTTCATGTAAACTGCTGGCATCAGCAGTGACAGTATTGTGTCAAGGTTTGTGAGACAGATAAAGAGCTTATCTCCTACACGTATTCTGACTTCTCCTCACTATTTTCCTGCTTCATTGCCTTGTCTGTCTTTGGGCCTTTTGTACCATATATGAAGCCTTCTCCACATAGGGGAAATAGAAAACATGGGAAACATCAAGTGCTTCAATTCATGCTTTTAAGATTACTCCTTCCTAATCATATATTTTCTGTTCTTTTCACTAGGACGTATTTCAAGACATTTGTCCCTCAGTTCCAGGAGGCAGCATTTGCTAATGGGAAGCTTTAGACAGCTTTGAGCATGGAAACTGCACTGGACAGATCCTTCAGTCTGCACATGTCAGCCCAGAAGAAGGATGCCTGGAAATGGGTTGGACTGTCTTGATAAGTGCTTTCTTGCCTCTGAACTGGTTTTGGTAGCTTCAGTTTATGAAACAAAGACCTCACTAGCATGCTTAGAACTGAATATTTGATATTAGTCCTGCCCCTTTGCCTCTGCCACCACCATTCCTTTATATATCTATTGGATTAAATTTAAAAAGGTGTGTATTGATAGGATAACACTTTCTAGTGCCAACAATGTCCTGTATGTTATGCCTTGTTTCCTCATCTTCAGATGGTCTAAACTGGACTGCTCTTCCCCATGGAAATATGCTGTAATGTGTACATCTAGTTAACATTTTCAGCTCACCCTAAGGAAACACAAAACTGCCGTGTGTACCAGGAATGCCTAATGGACTGTACAGTGCCATATTCTGTATGCCCCAGAGGTTTGTGTCTCACTGTGGTTGTGACTCTCACAGGTATGGATATGAGTTGCACACTTCAATTCTCAGTGCCTTTCCAGTTGGTCTGAAGTTAATATGGCAAGGTGTTTGAGGTTTGGTGGTTTTTCTAATACTTCTGTTGAAAGCTCATTTTATGTGAAATGTTAGGTTTTTATGCTTTGTTTTCATTTCCAGTTGTACAATTTTGTTGTTTTCCTAATGAGTGCCCCTTGCCACTACAAAAAAGTTCTGTTTCTTTAGTACCAACATGCAAGTCACTAGTTATATAAACCAGTATAACAAAATAAAGCTCTTTCATAGACCTGTAATTTTTCCAAATAAGATAAATACTGTTAAGAGGCAAACTTTCAACAAAGGAATGAGTGATGTCTTGGAAAATAGCTGATGAAATAATGCAGGGCTATAGGTATTTAGCTTAATGCTTAAGTTCAGCATATCTTCTCAGAAAATATTTTTAAGTGTATATAACTGGAAACATTACCTCCCCTAATTCTGAAATGCCAAATGGAAAATCCTGCCTATTCATCCTATCTTTCCTGCTTGTGTGAGGCACACCAGTTGGGACTAATGGTCACAATGTCACTTCCCCAATTAATTTGTGAATAGACCAAGGTACTTTCCAGTAAGGAATAAAATTAACAGAGTATGTTGGCTTATAACTGGTCTGGAAAATGTGCCCTACTTCTGCTAAATACAAGGAACTAAATGAATAGTATGCAGATGATACAGTGGAACTGGAAAACATTTTATTTTAAATTATACACTATGGCATCACATGCAAGGAAGTCTGTCAAGCTGCTTGATTGGCAGTATTCTCCTACCCTTTCTACAACTTGTTATTTGGCATGAAAAGTAGTGCTTTTCAGGGTTTATATTCACCTAGGAAATACAGATGGGGTTTGCGTCGTGAAGCTTAATAATTAAGAATTATGCAAATAATTCGCCTCTAGAAACTACAAGTATTTTTGGCTAGTTTGTGAGCAAAATTTAATTTATGTTTAATACTGAAGTTCTTGGCTGAAAATTAAGCTGCAAACAAAATCTGTATTGTAAGTATAAATAAAAGAATAAGAAGTTTTGTTGTAAGTCTGCAGAGAAGGCGTATTCTGTGCTGTGACCCACCCCTTTGTCATTCTCAGTGCATTATCTGAGCACTGTCCACAGTTTCAAAGGTCTGAGCCTGAATTCCCTCTGTGGTGGCACTGCATGAGGCTTTGCCACGCTTAGAGCAGATGTGAGAGGTTATCACTGGTTGGGGGCTGTGTACCAATTACAAATAGGATGGGATTGTTAGGAATGCATTTTGAGTTGTTTTATTTGTTAGTATTAGTTCCATTACATGGTTATGACAATGGGAAGATGTTATTAGTTCACATCTTAGGCAGTAGATCAAGAACTTAATGTTACAACTTATTTTAAAAGTTTTTTGACTAATTACACAAAGTAAAAGCCTATTGACAGTAGTTTTATTTAACTACTATAAGCACTCTTACTTTTGGTTAAAACAATGCTTGCTTATTTTGAATACAATACTTGCTTGTAAGCTTTAAAACACAATGTACAGAGTTTTATTATTAAAGTTAGAACTTTTTAATATTTTGCTAGATATACTTTTGTGTAGATTAGGGAGTTATTTTAGATAAGCATTAATACACAGACTATTGGGTTTTTTGGGTTTTTTTTACTTTTTACATAATTTTTTGCTGACTTATTTTATGGCTACTGCTTAGCTCTAATTTCACTTTTGCTGTTTCTGAGGTTTTCTTTTTGTAGCTCTCTTAAAACTTTCTGATTTTATGGATCCTCACAGAAAGTAATGGTTTTATGTGAATAGCAAAATCAAAACTGAACAACCTCAGGTGACTAAGAACAAAATATTGTTTAGTATACTGGGATGATCTCATGTCTACATTTCTTCAGGTAAAAGCCAAAGCCACAGACACATGTTCAAGAACAAGCCAACCTTGTGGATGGGGTGGGAGAGGAAGGATGGCTAATGAAAAACATTTGTTCTCATAGCGTTCTAAATCTGATAGAAACAATCTCTAGACATCTTCAAAAAGGTATAAACAAAACCCTTAGGTTGCATCAGTACATTCCTGGAATCTTACATTTTATAACTTTGTCTTTGATTCAGTGTTATACTGATTGCTCCACGAACACAGTGTTTGCTTTCTGTACCCGATTGCCCAAGTGGCACCATTTATTTATTTTTTTAGCTTCTCAGAAGTTGCCATACTTGAAAGGCTAGCAATTGCAAGATAGTTTGAAAAGAGGTCCACTCTTCAGAATTCAGATTTATTCCCAACCAAAAATGCATCCTTCACCTCAGTCCTAGTCATTTTGGTCAATGAACTGCTTTATTATTACAGAGTTTTAGAAGCCACATAAGAAAGCATTTTTAGGGTACAAAAAGCCTAAACCAGGAATTCATTGTGTTGAATTCAACAGTTTGACCAACTTTTCACAACATACATAGAAACAAGTCAATTGTTTCAGTCTAATTTTAATGTCATGCAACAATTGCTAGTATTTTGGGGAGGAAAAAAGGTAAAAAAGGTTAAAAACTGTACTGTTTGTATTTAAATTTCAGATTAGAAGAAAAGGCATTTTAGTACACTAAATGAATGTTTTCTTTATTTCAAGGTCACCCTTCACTCTTTGACTTGCATGGATCCCTTTCTAATAGTTCTCAAAAGTAGAACTATTTTATGGATATTTTATTTTCTTTCTAATAGCTCTTAGAAGTATTGGGAGTGTCAGCTCTCCAAATGGGGTATTGAGAGGAGAGACACTGAAATGAATGGAAGCTTCTCTCCAGGAGAATTGCCATATAAATACTACACCAGAAGAGAGGGTTCATTTGAATAATTTTGTATCAAACCAAGTATCCACTGAAGGCATTTATGTTAGCCACAAAAGTTGGGATCTGATGAGCTGGAGTTATTTCTGTTATCTCCTGTTTTATTATAATTTCCATTGTGGCCAGTTTAACAGCACTGGGACTCTCAGCACTTCCTTCCCTATTATGTGATACATGCAATTGAAGGGAGCAGTCAGACCTAGGCTATTTTCCCTGGCTTATGAGAACCACAAAATGTAGGAGAAAAATAGCAATGTTGCAAATGTATTGAAAAGCCTAAACTCTATACTGTCCTAGCTCTAAGCCCTGCTAATGCATGGTTTTCCAAAGGTCCTTAAATCACTAACTTAGAGTCAAGCCTTTATCCATCTGCATACATCTTATGCATAATCCACTGTCCTAGAAGTAATACCAAATCTTATGGATTCAAAGTCAGACTTTTTGTGAACTTGCTGGAAAGACTGGACAAACAGCTGGAAGAATAAATAAAAGGTAACTATACCCTACATTGTTTGGCCTTCATTGATCTTTCCATTGTGCTGGCCACTGCTTTGTTGACTGGCAATTTTCATTTGCTGAATTGGCACATTTTGGTATTGTCACTGTCCTTGAACATCCTCCCATTCATGCAGAGAGTAGACTTGAGTTAGTTCTTGAGAAAAGATCATTGCTGGTGTTAGCATGGATTTCCTGTGCATTGTGAAACTCTCCCTAGGGATGTTTCTCTGTATGTTCCCTTTCTCTCATCCTGTCTGGAGCCTACAGCAATCGTTCATCTTTGGTGAATCAGTCAGTGGATGGGATTTAGCCATGAAGTGCAGTACTTTAAGTCTCACTTCAGGTGGTTTTACACAGAGACTTCCTACCTAGGAAAGAGAGGATTAGATCTGGAGTGCTGTCCTTTGAGCAGTGCCCCCTCATACAAGGCTGGGGGTTTAGAGACCTCAGAAACCTGTGTAAGTGATGAGCAGGCACTGCAGCTCAGGCATCCTTCTGTGTCAGTTCCCTTAACCAGGGGAGCAGCAGGCAGTGCAGACCTGTAGCGGCACTTGGGGGTCACCAGAGCAGGAGTGAAACTCATTTCTAGTGCCGTGTCTGTGCAGCAGTGACGTGGGGATGAAGGGGCAGTGCTTTGTCCGTGCAGAAGGGGAGTTTCTCACCTTTCTGGCTTTGTGAGATGTGCTGCAAGGAGATAGCAAGCTTTGGACACAGCTTGTGACCACAATTGTTAATTATGGGGTGCTGTTCCTTGCCCTGCAAAGCAAATGAAGTCTTGTGACCAAGCTGAACTGCCAATGAACACTCTTCCCTTAAATTACTTTTGTCTCTGTAATTGATGCATTGTAACGCTCGTTGAACCTAAAAGTTACTCTTACTTCTTACATGTTACTGAAAATCCCTTAAATTGTCTCCTTTCCAGTTTTTATTTCCTGGTCTCTGTCCTCCTCTGGAACAATTTTGCTTCATCCTTACTAGTTACTGCTATTTTTAGCAAACTTGAATTCTTTCTTTTAACAAGGCAACAAGGTATATGCCAACATCTTGTGGGCCTACATTAAACATAGAATTATTTGCTGAAAAAAATAAGTAGAAGCTGGTTTTTATTTACTAAGCCAAGTGTTGTGTTCTCCACAAGAGAAGAATTCTGAGGAAAGGCTGTTACCAGATCGGAGAGGATAATCATGCTGATGGCACTGGGTACACCAACCCTTCATTTAATTTCCATGTTAGCAAGTTAGCAGAGGCAAAGTGAATTGTCCTTTCCTGAAGGAAGCCTGCACCTAAATAAAGCATTGATCAGACACTATCTTTTCCTGTTTATACTTTGCATCAATAGGTTTACCCCTACAGGGAAAGCCAGTAAGTCTGAAAAATGTCTATAAACAGTGCAGGTTTTATTTTAATATTTTATTTTACTGATTTCTGTAGATTCAGAGAATAATTTCAAACTTTGTTCTGGGGGAAGGTAAACAACACAAATATCAGAAACATGCAAGTCATTTTAGCTATGTAGGAAATAAAAATCTAGCAGTCAAATTATTATTCTGGAAGAACTCAAGGGTTCTGCCATATATTTCTAAGCATGTGCCTTGAAAGGCACATGGTTGGTATTGTAGGTGATTTTAGTCCTGCTTTTCTCATTCTGTTCACTGTGTGATGTTACAAAGCTCAGTTCTTGGTTCCAAGGCACTGCACAAACATCATTTTGTTGAAGTGGTAGTTACCAAGCAAAAAGGCAGGGGGGAAACCAGTATCAGCTGCTGAAAATAGGTCTTAAATCATCAAGAAAACAGAAAGGAAGCAAGGTTTGGCATCTGCCCTGCCACTTGCTGAGTCTACAATATATGGGCCTTTAAGTGTACACCAAGTACAAAATACAGGAGGCTTTTCTTGCAGTGCTGAAGAATAAATGCAGTTCTAAACAACAGGAAGTAAAGCAAGCATTTCATTGCAAAATACATATTACAAGTCTAACATTATTTGTGTCTACAGCTCCCTGTGTTTCTCCTGTCACCAGAAAGGGTGAAGAATTAATGCTTCGTGCTGCAGCTGCCCACAGTGAAAATCGATCCTTGGGGTACCCGTGTTTTCATCCAACTCTAGTTAACCCTAATGATGCTTTTCCTGTCCCTGAGGATGGCAAAGCAGTACTAGGGAGCAGCAAATCTTAACTGTCAGGGGTTTCTGTTCCACTGCTGCTCCATTTCAAGCCCTTGATTTGGGTGGGGCGAGTACTTTGTGAGCCTTCAAGCCTGCCAGCAATCAGGGTACATTTTATTTCCTCGTTGTTTGTTTGACATGGTTCAAGCTGATCCTAATTTGACATCCTGTTTCCCTTATTCCACTGTCCCTTTCAGCAAAATTTTTTCAGTGCTCATTTAAAAACCAGAGCTGTTGAGGTTCCTTGTGTCTTTCACAGGGGATGTAGCACTGGTGCAAGAGTAGCAGCTCGAGGTTGGAGCCGTGCGTTTCTCCTCTGAACTGCAGCAGCAGCAGCAGCCCAAGTGTCACACAGCCCTCCCAGCACAGCTCACTTGAGCTTTATGTGACAGCCTGGCAGCCTGGGGTGACAAAAGCCCAGACCCATTCTTCACTTTTCCCCAGGGCAGCAGCAAAAGGGTCTCTGCTGGCTCGGGTGCTGTGTGCAGCCTGCGAGATCCTGGCTGCAGGAGGTAACAGGCTTTGGTGCTCATCAGCAGGGACCAGGCTCGTTTGTGTGCCCCACACAGGAGCTGTGCCAGGGGCAATGCCACCCTGCTGATGCTGCCGAAGCCAGGCCTTTCCTCTTGCTGCCTCGATAGGCAAAGGCAGCTGCAAAATCCAGCTGCAATTCAAGCACAGCCCTGCCAGCTGGGGGTGATTTCTTGTGTGTTTTGGCCATCTGAGCCTGCTCTCTGCTGAAACAGACGCTATTGGCAGGCTGTGTTTCCCAGACTTTCTGCACTCAGCTCCCTGTCCCTCGTATCCAGTGGCTGCTGTGTCTCAAGGCACCCATTTTCCTCTTGCCCATAGGGGAGCTCTCAGGCAGCTCGCAGGTGAGCCAGGAAAGAGAATGGCATCTGCTACTTTCAGCAAGAAAGAGGTGAGTTTGGGTGAATGAGTTTGGACTGTGAGAATTTGGCTTGTGTTCCTCAGAGCTCCCACAGCCCTGGGAGCCAAGAAGAAATGACAGCTTCTGTCTAATGGGGTCAGATAGTAAATGGAGCCATTTCCACACGGTGCTGGCTGGGATATAATTATACACTGGGCCATGGCGTGTCTGGTCCTAATAGCACCCGGGACTCTTGGAGTGACTCAGCTGCTGCTTGGGGCTAATTATGGGCAGGTTGCACAAAAAACCCCCACAAATTGATCCTGCCTTCCTCTCCTCCAGTGGATGGGTGTTCAGCAACAACCTGGATTGCTCATACAAAGCTCGTACAAAAAGGGTAAATGGCTGCTTGTGAGGAAAAGGCTTTTCAAAGCAAGGCTGCAAAGAACACTCAGAGGTGCCTGGTTTGAAGAGGAGGTGGTGTCAGGACATTGCTTGGGCAAATCTGATTCCCTGTCTCTGGCACTGCCCATTGCTGGAGTACTTTATAAGAGAGATTCAAAAATAACCTAATCACTTGGTTTGTCATGCTTGTGGGTGGCAGGACTATTTCTTCTGCATTTGTCATGGCCATTTTGTTGAATTGGGCATTATTTTTATTGTGGTGCTTTAGAAATGGATCGTGGGTCATGGCTCTTTTCAGAAATGAACGGTGTATTCATGTGCCATTCCCTCCTGTGATATACTGTTGCAAAAGGGTCCCCACATTAGCTATACTGTGTGAAGTGTTTGTTATGTTCTCTGCTCCTGAGATACTTTGGAGCAGCTCCAAGAATCAGGGAAGTTAATTCAGGGCAAACACTTAGAAGGTGATGGAGGTTACCAGCATCACTTTGTATAGACCCCCATGTTTGCTAAGACCTTGTACTGATTTTTAAGCATATACCTTAAAGAAACATCAGAAGTATCTCCCTGTGTCTAGTGTTACATACACAGAATTAGGGAAGTTACAAGGAGCTGTTGAAATGGATTTGCAGGCAGTTTCACGACTGCTTCCTGCCAGGTCTATTGGATTGTGTTTATGGAGAAGAGCTACCAAAAATTCTGCCTTGAGAAGTGACACCATCAAGTGCACAAATCTCCAGGATACCAAGCCCTCAGCAGAGAGAATTTCCATGAGAACACGCGGTCCCACAGTGGAAGTGGTGCCCCCCAGAGGCTGGGGCTTCTCCCTGGAGACTGATGAGCCAGGAACAGGCAAAGCCATGGTGGTCCTATCCAGCAACTGGAGATAGTCCTGCTTCAAGCAAAATGTGGGACTAAATGACCTGAAGACAAATCTTTCAGGCAACTTGGATGTGGTTTTCTTAATTTTTTAATGCTTCTGATACAGATCTAAGCACAAGCTATCTCCTTTAAAGATTGTTCAGAGGCAATAGTACTTGGAAACAAAACGAAGAGCATAAGTGGTGAGATTCATAAGTTTATTGTTTCTAACCATTTTTAGATCTTAGAAGGGCAAACCATAAAATTTAAATAAATTCAGTACTTTTTTTAGTCATTCACTTGTGTTAGTAGGCATGGCTGCAAAAATGTGGCTGATACTTGTCCAACACAATGCTCTTAAGTAACTGCCTTAGCTAATTCTGAGCAGAGCAGCTCAGGTACTTGTTGATGCACTATAAATGTATTGCATCATCCCTTCATTTTTATGAAAGCTACCTTGATGTTGCTTTGAAGAAAAACCGTGTTTGGATTGAAAGTAGGCTGGGCTCTGGTGCCGGTGCTCCGTGTATACAAACAAGATGCTTCTTCAGGGAGGAGCTAGGGCTGGAAACTGGTCCAACCTGCATTGAATTCTGGTTATTTAGACCACTTAAAGAGCAGCTTACAAACAGGAAAGAGTTAAAACCGAGTGAAATGAGCTGCTTTGTGGGCAAGGGTATCCGGGCAGACTGGCAATTGTGGCAAGAAGCCCTGTGCGCCCTGTGCGTGCCAACCTGAGGGGCCTGTTTGCAGGGTAGTTAGCTTTTACATATTGACATCTTGCTATAGAAAAATAAGAATTGTTTTGAGGTTTGTCTTTGCACCTTGTCCTGCCACTCAAGATTAAATCTCTCAGACAAAACAAGCTGTTTGGGAGGCGGACCAAGAATGCCTTTACAGTGAAGAAAAATAAAAACACTCAGCCAACTGTGATTAACTATTGAATGCAAAACACTCCCTGAGTTTTGTTTATTTGTAGACCGTAGAAAAAGCTCTCAAACGATGCCATGCTTTCAGTGTGAAAACACTTCAGCCTCTGCGTCCCTCTGTTGCTGGGGGAAGGAAAGGATTTTGTCCAAGCAGGTTCAGGAGGGCTTTGTTTTTTTTTTTCATTTCTCGAAGCGTTGTTTATTTGTTTTTGCAAAGGCGATGTACCCGGTTTCCTCCCATTGTGCCTATTCCTGCCTCCAGCTGTTCGAACCTGAGCTGGACTTTGGCTCCCTCCCCTCTCCCTCCACTGGGCAGGACAGGCTGAGAGCACCAGCTCAGGCACAGTGCTGCCAGATGCAGTGACATACACAGCATCCCTCTGTCTTCCAAATGCTGTCCAGATGAGCACAGTTGTCATTATTTTTTTCTTTTAATTGAAAAAGAGCTAAGAAAGTGCCTGTGAGCAATTGCTTATTGCTTGCAGGCAGCTGTGAGCATCCCCAAGCTTTGAGGCAGCCTCTGGAAATGCCAGTGAAGGAGCCCAAGCCCTTTGCAATGTGCTTCGTGTGTATTTACCTGTTCATCTCAGCAAATGACAAGGTGTGCAGGTGTACAGCCAAGTTCTGGGTTTCAGGGAAGGGACAGAAAGTGGGTGCTGGCAGCCAGAGAGGGAGGGAGCAGAGGTTTCCTGGCACTGTGCTGCTGTGGGCCTGGAACTGCACTGCTGGGTACTGTGTTTGTGCTGGAAAGGCTGAAGGTGGAGGCCAGTACCTGGAATTGTGCAGGATAGCTCTTCAAGGTCAAGGAAATGCAGAAAGTAAACAGTGTTAATTGGGAAAGAAAAACAGGATTATTAAGACTCCTTTGGCTCCAATTTTCTAAATTGCAGGAGTCAAGGCTTTTGTATTTTGTCATTAACTTATTAGTGCATCTTTAAATGCAGTGCAGGACAGGTCTGTTGGGAATTTTAACATTTAAAGCTGCACTTCCAGCAGCACACAGTCATAACTGAGCTCTCTAAAGGAAGGACCATACTGTGCAGCTTCTTAACATTGGTTATCACTTGAGTGCAGATCAGGCACAGGCTCTGCAGTGGTGCCTTCTGGCATCCCAGTACCATGCATTTCATGATAGAAGCAGAATCAGGGCTCCTCAGTCCCAACTGCCCAGGCTGAGTCTCCATCACTGAAGTAGTAAAACTGCATCAAGGACTGTCAGAAACAGGCAATGAGATTTGGCCCAAATGGACTCAGACTTAGGAGCCAGTTGCCTTCTGTGAAACGTGAGCAGTTGTTTAATGCAGGATTAGGTGCTCCTTGGTACAGCCTTTTTCTCAGGCTTGGGCTAGAAAGCCTTTGGGTCCAGTTACTGCAGGTATGATCATGTGATCAGGACACACCTGTATGCACAGATATGTCAGGGTTTGGGGGTTTTTTGTTGGTTTTTGGTTTTTTTGGTTTTTTGGTTTTTTGGTTTTTTTTTCTAGGGCTATTTAGCTTATTTTGTTGACAGAAAATATGAAGCCAGTTCTGGCCACTCCCTGAAGTCACAGGGAACAGACTGCCAAATTAACTCTTCCCATCATTTTACTATGTGACTCTTTAAAGACAAACCAGGATCCAAACCCCAGTGCAGCAGTTTCTGTGTATGTGAGCAGCAGAACTGATAACATCTAATCAGCCTCTGCCAAGGCAAGACAGCAAGTAGTTCTTGCTTTATAACATTAAAAATGCTTTGTAGTTATATAGGACTTTTCATGTGAGGACATCAAAGTGCAGTACAGGTATTAATTAATTAATTAGGTTTCACAACACCCTTGTGAAGTATTTGTGTCCATTTTACAAACAAGGGACTGAGGCAGAAAGCAAGGATGTGTTTTGTCCAGGTGCTCTGTGACAGGACAGGAGCCAGGCCCAGCCATGCTGCAGCCAGCAGTGCTGCTCCCACCCTGTCTGAGGCAGGGGGAAATGGGTGGGGAATGGCTCCATCCTCAGCCTGAGCCTCTCCTGCCACGTCCCACTGGCATTGCCTGGGAGCAGATGTCCCAGAAGGGCAGTGCAGAGGCTCCTGCTGCCCTGGCTCTGTCTCTGCAGCCCCCTGGCCTGTGGAGCCCGAGCTGGCACATCCCATCCAGGAGGGCAGAGTGGGAATGGCACAAGGCTGCAGGTAGTGCCCTCCCCGAGAGACTCAGGCTCTTCACCCCACTCCATCACCAGCAAAGCCATGCCCTGAGTCACCAGGTGTGAGATTTCAGTCCTTTAGATTATTGGTAAGAGCTGGGAGGCTCTTGAGACTGGTTGGGAATAGGCAGGGTGTCCCCTGGAGCTCGCTGTCAACCATGCAGGCATCACCCACCTTGGCTGGCATCACCCAGGGCCAGGATGCTTCTTCCCCTGCCTCTTGGGAGGCTCCAGCTGGTGCCAGTTGTGCTCAGCACCCATCTCCTGGTCACCTGCAGGAATGGGCCCTGCAGGAGGCAGCAGTCCTTGCCAGTCTTGTCAAAAACAAGGAAGCAAAGAAGAAGCTGCCACCATGACACTGACGTGGCTGAGAGGAGCCACCATGCAAGCAGAGCTCCTAAGGATTTTCCTTCAGCTCCAAGCAAGGTGCCCAAACCCAGTGGGAGAAGGACAGTGCTCAGTGACTCCACCTCCTGCAAAACCTCTTGGTGGGCAGCACAAGCATGCCTGGGAGAAACAGGTTTGGGTGAGGGCAGCTCGTGGGGCTGGGGCTGAGAGCAAGGGGCCAGACTGGAAGCCTCACTCCCAACAAGAGGAGGGTGGGGGAGAACTTGCATGCTGCTGCTCAGCCAGCCTGCTCCAGCAGCAAGGTATTCTGGCCTCTCAGGAAACTGCCCCAGAGCTCTTTGATCATCAGACAGAATAATGGAAAAAAATTTGATTTAATAGAGGTCAAATTAACATAGATTCCATTGGCTAAATGGGAAAAAATCTTAAAATAGAAGTTGTTCCTTAAAAAAAATTAAGACCAGATGAGCCTTGTCCAACTGAGAAGCATGAAATGTTCTTCCTAGCATGTTGTGGTTATTTTGTAATAACCATGCATTACACTGATATGTAATTGCATGCAGGGAGAACAGGAGTAGTGTGTAGTGTAGAATTGCCAGACACCATCAGCTACCATGAAGCAAAGCCTATTCACAGTGGTCCATGTTTTTCTGATTCACCATTAATTCCCTTCCTTGTGTCATTTTGCTGAGCAAGACCTCTTTTTTCCTCCCCTCCAAATTCTGAGCCCATAGCTTTGAAGGCATCTCATTTTTTCATTCACTCTACTTGAATCCTTAGTGTTTAAGGGACTACAGTTTGTAAATGAACTATGCCAGAAGACAACATAGTGTCAGCTTTCAGCTCTCCTTAACCTCATCCAAATTTTTTATGTTTTGACTGAACTGAAATGTGAAAATTCCTCTAAAAGCATCAAGAAAAAAAAAAAAGACAACAGATCCAGTTGGCCAAAGTATGGTCTTCAGGCCCCAGTTGAAATATAGCATTTAAGCACTTGCTTAACTTACTAATTGAAGTCAATGGGATTTCAAGCACTTTGCTGAAATAGGAGATTCCGTGGACAAGGTTTGTGCCAGTACATTTGTAATACAGAAATAAAGTGGTGCCAGGTTTATTTTGGCTCTGGGTTTCTTTGTGGTGGTGATTGACAAATCCACAGAATTGGACTAACACCAGAAAGGTTATAACTATAAGAGAAGTGATGACAAGAAATAATAAGTTTTGAACTGGCAAACACTTTAACTTGGGCAGACTGTAAACCTCTACGTAAGGAAAGAAACAGGTCTGTTTATGCTGATAAATGCACTCTTTTCAGGAAGACCTCCAGTAAACCAGCAACTAATGTGCTGGGACAGCTAAAAATTTTGAAGCAAATCCTTTTGTAAGTGGTGTAACTACACCAAAGCTTTTGGAAACAGACAGGTTGACATCACACGATGGTCTAGTCATATAATCTTATAATCATTCTGAAAAAGAATCATTTCCTGGAGAAAAAGCTTTGTGCCTTTGCATTGCAGGCGATAGGACAGAGCTCAGCATGGTAAGGGATTTTGTGTCTGTTGCTGGAGGATGTCCAAACCTACCCCAGTAACCAATAAATCACTACCTAATTGAAAAGATTCACAGAAACAGATTACAACATCAAGGATGGAACCAGTACGGTAGGAATTAGACTGACAGTGTCCATACGTAGGGTGTGGTATCAAAAGATGATCTTCCAGCCTGCCCCCACTTGCCCTTCTCCCTCCTCTTCCTCCTCCTGCCACTCCTTGCTGCCTGATCGCTCCCTTCATCCTCCTGCCGGCTCTAGTGCATACCTGGTCACATGGAGTCAGTTCAACTCACTGACCCAGGAAAAAAAAATTTAAAAAAACTTTAAAGAAAACAAAGCAGCATTTTTCGGGTGGGTTCTTTTTTTCCCTGTTTTAGTGAGTTGACTCATTACAGCTCCATCAGCCAATTCCAGCAGGGAGAGTGTGGCTGGCGGACACCCTGGTCCTACTGTGGATCCAGGCAGTTATTGTGGCTTTGGCCACCTCGAGATACCTTGACTGTGGCATGGCAATTTCCACTTTACTGACACAGGACAGCATGGACAAGTTATTGCCGGTACATCAAAGACCTGGAAAAAATTAATCAACAGCACCTCCGAGCTATTAGGCATAGACTGTAGTTAGATAAAATCATAAATAATGAAATCCCATAAGGTTGTTGCACAACAAGTATTGAAGCAAAGCTCATAAAACTCTTTTCCTGCTGCATTTGAGCCTTTTCCTTCCACAGGAGACATCGTTTTCTAAAAGTGATTTTTTTTTCGTATTAGCAAACTCCTGCTGGGCAGGGGCGGGAAGGGCCCCAGCCCATGTGATGTCAGGATAAATATGTGGGAAGCCAATGCAGCAGAAAATCCAGCCAGAGGAATGTCTGGTGCAGAGCGAGTGGTGCAGGAGCAGGCTGGCTGCCTCTCCCACCATCCCCAGTGCCTGTGAGGTGCTTGGCCTTGGGCTGGGTGGGAGGGCAGCATGGATCAGCTGCGCAGGTTCAACCCCAGGTGTGGCTCCAGCTCTCCCACCTCTGGGGGAATGCATCCCAAAACACATGTTCCCTTCCCAAGGGCACACTGAGCAAGGTGAAATGGATGGGCCTGTCTATCTGATGCAGAAGCAATTAGCCTGGGCTTTAATGAAAGATTTTAGCATCTGAGTGTAGGAAACCTTAACAAAAGACCTTTGCATTAGACTCTGCAAATTTGTTGTAAGCAACAAGTAACAAGAGCAGATTTAGAGATAAAGATAATGAAAAACACTGCATTCTCTTGCCCAAAAGCCTATAAATCAAGACCTTGGCTCTTCTCTGCAGCAATGTGCTCAGATGTAATTGGAAACAGGCAGCACCGATCTGAAACACGCGATCGAGCTCGCTTTGCAATGGCTTGGGTGATGAGGCTTCTAGAACTAGAGCAGAGGCTCTCCCTTCCCAGTTAAGTGGTCAATAACTGTGCCACCGTTCTGCCCGGCCATTTTATCTGAAGCTGCCCAGGGATCCTGCAGCAATGGAACATGCCCTCCAGTCCTGTGGCTGAGGAGGCTCCTGTGGCCCACCACCCCCTGCACGCTGGACAGGGGGCCTGGGTTGGCAGAGCCACAGGCACAGGGCTCTCTGCACAGGGAGGAGGAGGAGGAGGAGGAAGGGCTCCTCCAACCGCAGGCCTGAGCAGAGGCTGTGCAGTGCCACTGCTGTGCTAAGGGTGTTTCCTCCCCACAGCAGCACACCCACACCAGCTCCCCTTCTGGGAGACCACCCCTGGCTTTGCTTCAGGGGGAGACATTCCCATCACCTCCAGCACAGCCATGCTGAGGATGCTCTGTGAGGAAGAAGAGTCACCCGCTCAGTTTCTTTGCTCTGGGCAGTGTTCATGGCACAGAGCCTCAGCTGTGGTGGCTCTGTTTGAACACTGAGGCCAACTGGCTGTCCAAAAGACAATTGCATGGGAAAGCTGTGCCGGCGTAAGACAAATCGTCAGTTTACCACCATCACACACCTCGTACAGATATTCTTCAGTTTAACTGCCGCTGCTGTGTAAAGTGCTTATTTCAAAGTGAAAAGGCTGTTTTTATCCAGAACTGTCCAGAAGACGTCATAGTGCTGTAATTATATCAGTAATAAACAGTGAAGCTGCCACAGAGAGAGGAGCAAGCACAGCAAGGAGTTCTGCAGGGTGCTGGTGCCAAGCCATATCAAGGCAATAGAATTTATGGCCACTATTATCTGCGTGAGGTATATTTATGACTCCCCTCCCTGTTGCTCTGTTATCTTCAAATCTCACAATATTTGTATATTAATTCCCACAACATTCCTGTAGGTAAGGAAATTGCAAACAAGAAGCCCAGTATTGGAGCCTCTTCATGCAACATGGAGCAGGATTTGGAAGGTGGGGAAATGAGAGAAATTTTCAGCAGTTACAGGTACATCCATGAAAATTAACAAAATATAGTGATGTAAGTAGTTGGGCTATCTACAAGGTAAACAGCTAAATTCCTTTGGGTTGGGCTGTGCAAGGGTTCAGACTAGATTATGACAGCGAGTGTTTATCACTTTAAAAATATACCTGAACTTGCTACCAAAGCAACCCTGATCTGAGACTACTTGATACCGGATGGTTGGAGGCAGAGGAAAGGGAAAGTGTTCCAAGCACTGAGATTCATAACAGGAAGGGGAAATAATAAGCACATTTTTATAAATGAAGGTTTGATCATTTGAGGTTTCAAATAGTGTTTAAATTCTGTCCCTAATTCCTCAATGCGTGATTTATTATGCATTGCTTTCAGAAACTACTAATATCATATAAAATAGCAGAAGGTAGTGCTACAGGATACAGGATAAATGAAACAGCATTCCTTTTCTGTTATTTAGAAAACCTTCACATTGATACGGTGAGTTTATACTTTCATGGCATCTTTGCCTAAATTTTTTGCTGTGACATAGTTTGTATTGTATTCCAAAATGAAAATAACTTTTTTTTACCGTTCTTTAAATGTGATCTCCTAGGGGAGGACACCCTTGAACCAGTATGCAGTTTGAGGCTTTTCTCTGCAGGAGGGTTTGCAGCCTGGCAACTGCAACTAAGAATTTCTCCTTCCGTGCCTGCCCCTGAGTCCTGACACTTGCTCTTGGGCAAGTCTGGCCTCCACACTGTTCAATGACAATAATTATTCATACTTACTTTGGTGAGTTTAATTAATACTTGTAAAGCACTTTGAGATGCTTGGATGAAAGAGTCTGTTGACAGACAAAATGCTTTTATGGTGACTGTCAAATTAAGGTCCTCTGAGCTTCCTCAGCAACTGAAGAGTTAATTAGCTCATGCCAGGAACCTGCCAGCCTCAGCAGACAGAGTGCTGGGTTTGAAGGTGCCCATCCCTGGCCTTTCCTCACTGGGCAGTTTTGTTGAAGGAACTCCTTCCCTATTCATACTGCTTAGGAGATAATGACCTTGTAAAGTACACATGCACATTGCATCTTCCACCTGGCTGTGTTGTAACCATTTTCCTCTCCCTGGTGTGTATCCCACATCCCAGCTGGTGGGGAGGTTGGTGTCAAGTTCCTGCTGCCAGACCTAGGCTGGGTCACTTTTCTTCCATGCTTGAGGGGTACAGCTCATCCCCTAGACAAGTACTTTTATCCACAGGTGAGAACCTTCCCAGAGAAGCCCACGAGGCTGGTGCTGCAGTGACAGGCAGGGGGACAAGCTGAGCTCTTCAGTGAAGGAGGTGCTGCCCAACTGCCAGCAGGAAGCCAGCTGCATTTCCTGGGCAGGTCCCAGCGTGGTAAGGCACACATGAGGGAGGCACCCATGAGTAAACCCTGCATTCGTCAGGCATGGCCTCGGGTCTCTGCATAAAACATAAGGGAACTCTGGGCCTCCCTTGGGGACCCCATCCTTGAGCATCACATGGGAAATCAGAAATTATTTTAGCAAAGGGGAACTTAGTCATGGTTTTGGTCAGACACCACAGCTGTACTCTCAAAGCTGAGACGAGCAAAAGGCCACGACATAGTTTCCCTTTGCCACCTTTGCCCTTCCCCGCATTTCAGGTGGGCAGCACTCGGGACTGGTGCCTGCAGACCCCACTCACTGTGGCTCACACAAGGCTGAAACAGCTCATCATAAGCTGCTCTATGGGCAAAACCTCACAGCTGGAGGAGTCACAGCATTGTGCTTGTACTAGTTCAGCTCAACAAGGGTCTGCACAGGGAGAAAGTATTAAAGCCTTGGGATGACTTGTGAGAAAAGAGGAGCTGCCCTTGCCAGGACAACCACAGACAGGACAAAATCCAGGGTGGGCAGCAGCAGCCGGGCTCCCTGATTCACAGCTCATCTCCATGTCAGCATCAGCACCCTTAGCAGTGCCAACAGCCTGGCTGGACTGCACTGCCCCATGCCCCACAGCCTGTGTGAAGGGGAGGAGAGTGGCTGTGTTTGCACAGGTGATGGCAGTTGTTTACCTTCTGTGTCATTCTGTGTCTGGGCTGGTTGCTGGTTTCCTTTCTCTGCTCCTTCAGTGTGCACTAACACAGCCTTGCACTGTCTGTGTCCAGCACAACCAAGCCTGCCTGCCTCTTGCTTCACAGCTTTTGCAGGGCTGGTGTATGCCACGGCAGAGCATGGTGCCTGCTTCTCCTGCACACACCATGGATGTCCCAGCAATGTGTCCTCAGAGACATCTGTCAGCTGAGCACAGAAAGAGGCACTAAAAGGCAGGTTTTTGGAGACATTTCATTCCTGTTGCTCTCCAAAAGTATTTAAGAACATAAAGTGTGAATCAGGTACTCAAAGTCCTTCTTTCTGACCAGCCCTCACCTGAGAAAAATCCCCAAACAAAATCAATGGTTCCTTTCCCTGGGTGGGAAATAATGCAGTTTGACTCATGGGATTTTAGAAAGCACTTCAAATGCGTGTGTTTACCAAAAGGCAGCATCTTCTGCCCCAGCACTTTGCCCTTTGAAACAGCCTGGGTAAGGGAATGTGAAGGTTTCTTAGAACATTAAAAGTAGTAGTGAAAGTCACAGGGCCTTTTTCCTTTATAGAATCGAAGCTGAATTTGAGCAATAACCCTTCTGATGTCTCCAGGGGGAGGAGATGTGACGTCTTGAGGTAAACCACACATCCCGTAACTACCACTGTGCCATTCGTGAGCGCTGCCTCGCTACACAAGTGGCAGAATTGCTTTTCAGCAAAAGTCACCACGGTTTTGGAGGGGAACAGTTCCAGTCAGAGAAAGACCGGGTGGCGGGGAGAAAGAAAACCCGACCGCAATAAAGCAGCATTGAACCTGAAAGGAAAAAGACGTCAGCATCTCCGGCAGGGGCTCTCCTTTTTTTCCTGGTACATCCGAGAACCATAATTATGTGGAAAGAAGTCGTGGGTGGGATTGGCTTACTTACTGACGATGAACTTTATAACTTCATGCCGTTACGTTGTGAGGGAAGGAGGCTTGGTTCACCCGCCTCGTGGGACCTGCGAGCCCAAGGAGGTGGCTCAGAGACGGGCACACACCTGCACGTGCTCATTAGCTCTCATCCAAGTGATGGGGCCGAGGCAGAACCGGGAGTGAGGGCGTTGCCTCCCAGCTGGCTGAGCCAAGGGGTGGTGAAAATTCAGGAGCAGATGGTCAAGCAGAGCAGAGGAAAAACCTAGGTGCTGGATGAGTTAAGCTGCATCTCATTTACTTAGCCAAGAGAGACCTTGGAAGGGTGCAAAGCTCGGGCAAATGACAATTTGGAGTTCCCGAGCTCCTCAGTGATTCAAAGGAGTGCAGGGACTTAAGGAGGAGAGCCTGAGGGAATGCTGGTGCTGAGGGCTGCAGGTGAAGACTGGAGGACCCTTTCTGCAGAGTTTGTGCTCTGCGGAATTTGAGGTGAACAGTGCAGTTTGTTGAAATCCTAAGTTCCTCTGAAGTTACCTGGGTGAGACACACAAGAAGGAAACTGGAGCCAGCTGGAGGGAGTTGGAAGATCTTGAGCACCTTGGGGTTGAGCCTGGAGGCAGATGCAGTGCTGCCCCAGACCTCCCAGGTTCAAATGTCAGGAAGGTGGCTGCTGTGAGCCCAGCTGAGGGATGGACCTCAGGAGGGCTTCTCAACCCCTTGCTAGGTCATCTCCACCCCCACCAGGCTAAATAAACATTACCATAACAGTGAGGTGGCCGAGGAATGACTGTAGGCAAGGTCTCAGGTGTGCACCTGGTCTCTCTCTGAGTCTGTGACTGAAATAGAAGTCTTGGTATATCTGCAGCTGAGGACTGAGGTGTGCTGTCCAAGTAAAAATACACAGCTCTTGAATGGCATGAGTTAGGCCTTTGCTGAGGAAGCATTTACCACCACTGGCTGCACTAGAGGTTGCATTTTGGTTCTTACAGGTAGCATTTTACTAATTATCTCTTCTGATCTAGAAGTTTTCATCCATTGCTGTCCCTTCTCATCACTGTTCTTCAAACAAGCTGGCAGGGGAAAAATGTGACCATACATTACACTGATACAAATCCAATTCTTGTCAGCACGTCTCTGGTGGAGCAGCATGGGGATCACCTTTTACCTGTCTCTAAAATCTAGGATAACCTAGATTATAATATTTCTAACATTACAGCACTCAGTGGTGTTCCCTGACACTGTTCTCCTGTCTGCAGTCACCAAGCCCTGCAAGGACATGCCAGGAGGGACACACCATTGGCACTGCCAGGTGTTCCTGCTACTTCTTGACCCACAGCCACCCAGCCACCGGCAGTGGGACTGCTTGCTCTGCTGGCAAACACATCCATGTGTCTGATATGCTAATGCCCGTGTTTACAGGCTCCCCGGGCCAGCAAGTGCAGGGATGTTTAGGTGGCTGAACCTCCTCCTGCTGTTTTAAGGATTCTGGCAAACAGTCAAGAACAAAAGCTAAGACAGCCAGTTCCCGTTTGCGGGCACGTCCCTGCATTTCAGTGTGGCAAACCTTGTGATTTAGCAAGCAAGAGCCTTCTGCCCCAGGGCTGTTAAAAGAAAAAAAAAATAAGAAAACAAACCTGTCAAGACTTCCAAGAATATTACAAAAACACCAGCATGGATGGGCTGCAAGACTGGGACCAGGCTTTCACCAGTGCCTCCACAGAGGGGTATTGCAGGCTGTGAGGCTTTGTGAAAAGCTCCCGTGAGCTTTTTGTTCAGTCCTTAGACAAGTTTGTCCTTAAGGAGAAAGGAAGAAACTACCAGAGGGCTTTTGCTACCCTCCTGAATAATGTTTCTTTCTGATACTATTTTCTGCTTTTCTCCCCAAAAGTGAGTACCCCAATGTCTGAAGTGGAAAATGTTGGCTCACAGGACAGAGTTCTGTGGAAAGGTGGAAAAGGACATGTTTAATCTATCTAATGTAATACTTTCCACTCCTGCCTGCAAGCAGTGGCCATGGCTGGTGGGAACCTGAGTCTGATGTGCTGTACCTCCTGCCCAGGACTGGCCCCTGGCATGGACTGAGCAGGTTCTCAAACACCAGGTCCCCATGGGCCCACAGGTGGGCACATGTGCATGTAGGTGTGCATGCAGGTGTGCATATGCGTGTGTGTGCATGCTTGTGCCCTCCACACAAGTCCCACGAGGTGTTTGTGTCAAGGCAGATCCCCTGTCCAGTTGGTTCCTTGGTCCCAGGGCTGCACCATGCTGGCAAGGAGCAGCCATGGGAAAACTGACAGTGCCTCTGCAGTGGTCTCAAGATGCCTCAGGAGGATGCAGCCATCAGCTGGTGAGGACCAAACCTCCATGGCTGCTGCAGTTTCCCTCACAGGGTCACAAGCCCAAAGGCAACGTGCCTCCTGTCATGAGCGGTGGCATCCTTGCATGGAAGGAGAGCAACCTACCACTTCTCTGGGGTGCTGGATGCAGCAGAGATGTGGCTGGTGGTGGTCTTGGACACCTCACAATGTCACAGTTAGCTGTCCTTGGAGTCAGCCTGGTGGCCCTTGCACCCACCTGGCTGATCTCTGCCTGTCCTTTTCCTGCAGCTGCTGGGTCTTTCTGCTTCCTCCTCCCAGCCCCAGCCTCGGGCATCGCGGCTTGTCGCAGCCTGTGCCGGCGCTGCTGCTGGATGCCGAAGGGCAGCAGTGCCTGAGCGCAGGGGACCTGGCCCTTACAGCTCCTTCTTGGCTGTCATTTCATGTGCAGCCAGCACCGGGGCCAGCTCTGGCAGCGAAGTGGAGAGATTGGCGCTGAGTACCTGGTTGTGCGTGTCAAAATGAGAATCCATTAAAAAAGCCCCAAACAGAGGGAGTCTCCCTGAATCTGTGCACGATGGTGTTGGTAGGAGAGATCTGTGGCATGGCACCCGGCTGCGGGGCTGGTACACAAAGCCAGGGAGCAATCTTCTTCTCTGTTTTACAAATAGGTATTGCCTTTGGGAGCAGGATCAGTTCTAACATACTTATTGCGAGAATGAAAGACAAAAAAGCAGAGTCCTCTGCCAAGAGCAAGTGAAATGGGCATGCTTTCTAAAGAACTACCACAAGACTGATTACCTTTCCAAGTAATTAAACGTTGTGAAAGGTTGTAAACGTGCCGATAATAGACAGCTTTGCAAACCGCCAGCACAGCATGATCTGACAGAGGAGGGCCCCGAGCAGGGCCGGGCCTCCTCCGCCTCGGGGCTCCGCAGCCCTCAGGGCTGGATGCGCCCGCAGGGCCCGTTCTGACCCAGCCAGGCCGGGAATGGCCCCGAACTCCTCCCCGTGCCCGAAAGGCTGCAGGGCTGACTCTGCCTGGCAGGGGGGCTGCCAGGACACAGCTGCCCGCCCCAACCCGGCCGGGGGCACGGCAGCAGTGTCTGCTGGCAGTCCAGGGCCCATCCCCGCCGGCCCGGGCCTGGCTGGCTGGTGGTGTTTCTCTGCGACGGGCTCTGTCCGCAGGCAGCGCCTCCTGCCCCGGACCTGCTGGTGTTTAACGCGTGTCATTGGGCCCGCTGTGGGAGCAGGGTTACTGAGGAGTGGGATGCATCTTCCTGAAGCTTTATGGGCACAGATACATCAAAACTGCACCTACCAAGCACTCCCACCGCTGACCCCTCACCCTTTAGCCTGCTCCCAAGAGTTTCCCTGTGTGTTTACCCCAGCCTTGCCCTACAGCTTTGGGAGTGCTCTTCTCTCGTATCGCATCTCTCTCTAACACCCTTTCCCTGCAGCCCGGGACAGCATTTGCTGGTCCCAGCTCCTGAGGAGCTCCTGAATTTCTATCGTGACCCCTGGATCAAATCTTAGCCAGAGGGATGGTAGGTGGGCGCTTGTTCAGAGCAAGCACCTCCTGGTCCTGCCCTGAGACCTCAGGTGGAAAAAAAAAATCTGCTTTTTCCTTGTCTTTCTGTACACGTAGCAAGCGGAAAAAATGCAGAGGAAAGAAAAGTACAGGGCATGGTGGAAAGATTCAATAATATCCTGGGTGGGAGCATCTTTGTAATCCTCCAGCATTAAAAATACTTGGTAGGTTTTCCTGGATTCGGTGTTGATGTAATGTCATCCATTGCTTTAAAATAACTTTGACATAGCCTGCGTGTAACTCAAGCTTCTGGGTCGTTCTTGAGAGGAAAGATGCGTGCTAATGTCCTTAGAAATAATTTGGTGAAGGTGTGGGTGTTAACGTCTTTGAAATGGGTCTTAATGTCTCTACTGACTTTGGGCAGCAGGTTTGTTACCAGGACCAAACAACTTGGCTCCTGAGACTAACAAGGGTCTGCACAAGGCTGAACTCCTGAATTTTGGGGTAAAATAGTAGGTTCAAGGGGGGAACACGTGGCAGGTGGTTTGGGAAGGCTGTACTTTCCTAGTACCTCGGCCAATGGGGAAAGGAAGAGGGCAACATGCGGCCAGGAATTAGGATAAAAGGAGGCTGCGCCCTCCGAAACCTCGAGAGAGAAAACCCTGCAGACGTGTACCCCGGTGGCCTCTGGCTTTATTCGAATAAAATTGAAGGACTCTGTCTCCTTTTTGGACATAAACCTCCGGTGTTTGTGGATTTTCCTGACATTCTGTTGCTTTCAAAAACCCTGTTCTGCATTTCTGAGCACACCGGGAGTTGATTACAGGAGATGTTTAGAACTGTAAGGTAACTGCATAATAGCAATCTCCACCTCACATCCCAGAGAATCTGGGGAGTCCTGCCGGTACTTAAGTGTTATCAGACTCCAGGCAGCCACTCTGCAGCGGGAGCACCGCTTCAGCTTCATGATGTCACCGACAAGATGTCCAAGGCAGTAAGAAGCTGAAATCCAACCACTCCATGCTCCACAGTGGCTTATAACCTTGTAGCCAGCTTGGAATCACCAGGCTCATGGAGACCAGTGACCACGGCTCTGCAGGGGATGGGGACCTCAGCCAAACGGGAATGCTGCCCCACTGCTCCCCAGAGTGAGGCTGCACACATCTGGCTTTGATGTCATGTACTGGCACAGTCCTGTGCCACCTTTACAGATGGATTGCTGGAGCAGAGCCTCTTCTGGATGCCAAGAGAGAAAGAAGCCCCTCCCAGGTGCTCAGGTGTATCCTTGGTCCATTTTCAGTTCTAAATGCCCACATTCTCAGGAACCATCGGTGCTCCTAAGGGATGTTTCTTTTCCAGGGATGCCAGAGGACAAAGTGGCTCAGGAAGATGGAAGGAGGCCCTGGATTGCTTGGACACCCACGGGATGGAGACGAGCCAGGCCATGCAGGGACACCAGCCAGCTCCAGTGCCACTGCCCAGACTGGAAAGACTCTCCCTCCTTCCAAGGTTTTCAGCAGTGCACAGGTCACCATGGTAGGAGGCAGAAAGGACACTTTGCAGGTTCAGTCAACAAATCATTTTACCTTTGCGTTTCAGCTGTCTCTCCTGCTCCCTCCCTGAAACCCCGCCACCGCCTCGAGCCGTGTCTGCAGGCGCTGCGCTAATCAATAGTACTTGGTGGGGAAAGTAAGTCTCACTTATTGGCCACAAATTCCCCTGAGTGCTTGTGTCAAAGTCCGTCATGTCAGCTGAAGGCAGGCTCACCAGCAGAAAGGTCAGACTGCCTCAACTAGATCTGAGCTCAGCCATTAACTCCTGTGTGCTTATCTGACTCCCACCATCAGGAGAACTATCTGTGTGCACTTCGCACCTCCCTCCTTCTCCTCCTCATCCTCCTCCTGGGTGCTGTGCTTCCAGGGAGCACTTTGGTGGGGCTGAATCACTCAGGCAGGAGCAATGAGCTGTCTGATAAGCTCAGCTGGGTGATCCACTTGGCCTGCACCACACGTTTCAGGGAATAACCTGGGAACCCCTCAGAGCATGGATACTGGCCGGGGCCTATCCCACCATGCCAGGCTGCGATTGCACACGGAGCCCCTCATCAGCGTGGCAGTGACCTGGTCGTGTTTGCCCCTGAGCATGGGCACTTCAGGTAAGAAATCCTCAGCATCTGTTCAGCTGAGCTGTGGGGACACTGCAAGGGTGGGATTTTCTACTCCTAAGGTAGTTTTTCAGTCCTTTCCACTGCTCTGACACAAGAAAATGTGATTGTGAGGCCCTGTTCGCTAAATACAGCAAGAAAATATTCAAGTCTCTTACCAGATAGGGCAATGGGGGAAGATCCAGGTTCAAGCTCCACAGGGCAGGGTTCCCATTCCATAAAAGACCTGGAGACTAAAAAAGACCAATAAAAGTCCTGTTGGGACTGTGCTGGCAGGACTGCCTGGGATCTTTTGGGGAAGTCCCTGGGCTGCAGAGTGCATGAGGCTCGTTTGGCTTCTGGTATCAGAGGTGGTGTCTCTGCAGGAGGCAGGAGCGGGGCAAGGCAGGCTCTCACGCTGCTGAAACAGGTTTGGAGCTGGGCAAACAAACACAAGTATCGAGATAAGACTGTTCATCTTGTGCCAAGAGGTGTCTTAGAGCTAGACTCATGGGATCTCTGTTCCCATCTCTCACATCCCGTGTACTCTGGGGCTCGGAGTAAGCTTGTTCGTCCCTAGGCAGGGATCTCCCGAAGCTGTTTTCTGCTTCCCTGCACCAGCAAAGTGCTGTAAACGGTGCCTTGTGGTCACCCCTAATGAGCCCTTGTTCCCAATCCATGCCTTGCACCTGCTGTTCTGTGGGTTGGTAGGATCTTTGTCCTGGAACGTATTAAGAAGGCTGAAGCCATTTCTGCTTTGAAGTAGTTTGGCTTTGTTGGTGTCTGGGATTTCTGCAGAGCTGACCCTGTGGGAGCCAGCAGGACCTCTGGCCCCTCTGGCTGGTGCTCCCAGACCATGGCCACGCCACCAGCCTGACTAGGCAGTGCCAGGGGCGTCTGGTGCCCATCCTGCTGCAGGACTGCCTTGCAGCTTCCCCACCTGTATCCGAGGCCCTTGGCATCACCCAACCCTGCTTCAGAAAAGGGAAGAGCATCACAGCATCTGGCTTTGTCCTGGGCTTTTATTTGCACCAGGACTGGAACAGAGTTAAATGATGCCCACCACATCAGCTGGCAGCAGTAAGAGTGGCAGCACTGGTGTCATTACCCTGAACTGGACAGTATGGCAGCACTCATCCTGATGGGAATGTGGGGCAGAGCCAGCTGTGTGCTTGAACACAGGGACAGCGTGGCTGCAGTCACCTGAGAAGAATTGAGGGGAGTGCCTCCCTGCCCTAAAGATAGCTGTGCTCCTGGAGGGAGCCCCATGGCCCCGTGCCGCGGGGTTATCAGCAGGGGAGAGGGCTCCGTGGTCCAAGAGGACATGGGTAGGAAAAGCTCTGTGCTTGACAAAAAGTATTTGAGGAGCCACATCCAGAAGCCCTTTGAAGGAGAAAACCTCCGTTCTCCCTTGGATATGCTGGAGTACTTAATAAATAACTGTAATTAAGCGTGAGGTGGTAGCTTAAGTGCTCGTTCCCAGGAGTTAACATCAAAACACTTGCTCTTAGCACTTAAAGAGACAATATGAAAGCAGACTTCACGCACAGATGAAAGTAGAATTGTCAGGAAGGGCTGGAGAGCCCTGGATATATGCTTCTCCAGAGAGCTCGAGGAAAAGGTCCGGGGAAACAAAAGAGTCACTTGTGTAATAATGAACAGTGACGGAGAAAACACCAATTTGCAGGGAGGTGGGAGTGAATTTTAAAACAGGACATGAGGAATTGTATGGGAAGAAGAGGTGTATGATTTGTCTTAGGTTGTCCGGCAGCTCCCCACACCCCAGCAGTGTGCTTCAGTCCCACCTCTCCTGCAGCCTCTCCTCGGTCCAGAAGCTTCCCTGCTCCACTGCAGGAACAGCCACAACACATCCAAGCTCTCTGACACTGGTGGCAGTACACATTTAAGATGAAGTGACTACTGCAGGCTTCTTCAGGAGATGTCTTAAGGGTTGGAAGAAGAGCAAGGAGAAGGAGAATCATAGCTGCATATATTTCAAATTGAAAACCAATGATCTTGCCTTCAGGCAGGTGGCACGGTGTGGCTGGGGATGCTCGAGAGGAGGTGCTGACGGCCGACTCGCCACGTGCTTGCCGAGGGCTAAGTAAGGCTAAGCTGCTGCGAAGTGCCCTTATCCACTGTTCCCGTAAAAACACCGTGACAAGCATTCCCAGGTCTGGGTTTCAGGCTCCTAATTGCTGCCGAAATCGAGAAGTGTGAGGAGCCAAGGTCTCATTTGCCTTACAATGATCCTCTCCTGCCCTGGAACCTGGGCTGGTCTTAATTTGTCTTTGGTTCAGGCAAGAATGGACTAGGCAGGCATACATGTTATCTCATGTTTTTTGGAAGCAGGGAGCCTATTGCACAATGCGGCTTGGTCTGGATGAGTATTAAAAATGCATGCGTCTGGGGTACTGAGAGCCAGGCTAGTCTGAGTTCCTTCAGTCCAAAACAATAAAAAGTACTACAAAGGGGCTGATTTGGGAATGAGGAGACTCAATCCGATGGAATATTTTTTGGGGTGTACCAATATTTTGGATTGGTGTACCAATCCCTTCTGTACGTGTGAGCCTGCCTTAGCCAGCAGGGTTTTGTGCTCCCAGGGCAGAAGGCACTCCAGTGAAGTCAATGTAAATACACATTTACATGTGTGTTTTGGTAAAGCTTCAGCGTCACATCTGATGGGTGTGGGTCAGGAGCTTTCGGAGGGCAAGGTGGTGCCGTCCAGCTGTGGAGGGAGGTTCATCACCCTGCAGGAGCTGAGGGCTTGGCCTCAGGTGTGCGTTCAGCTTCCTGCATTTCTTACAGGGCTTTTAACCTCAGGATTTACAAGTGTCAACTAATTGCATCCACATTAGCTGCAGCCAAATATTAAAACACCCCTTGAATGTCATTTCAAACGAGCTGTTCCCAGACTAGGTCTCATGCAAATTCGACAGGACAGGGTAGATGTGCCAAAATTATGTTTAGATAAGGTTTGAAAATAACGTTCAAAATGAGCATGAGCTGAAACATGAGGAGGGCAGGTAGTTTAGGGTTAATGAACTGCTGAAGGTGAAGTATAGAAACAATTCTAGGAGGAGGGATGAAAAGCACCTCTCTTTTCCTCTTGCAAAATGCTGCAACACTAATGCTCCAGCACCCCCATCTTGCTTCCCTGTTTCTGGTCGTCACTCTTTCCCTACAACAAATACTTTTTTACATTTCTTGCTGCTCAGCAGACTGGATTCTACAAGCCCACCAGCCTGATGTGAAAGAGGACCAGAGCCAGGGTTGATGAGCTCAGGTGATGGCAGTGGTTCCTAACATCTGGTAAGCCTCAGAGCCAGCAGCATCCTTCACCTGAGGGTGAGGCAGAGCAGAGGGTGGTGACCAGCCAAAACCCAGCCACGGCTTTTGTTAAGTTTATTTATTTTGTTGCTTGTTTTACCCTTTCTCTCTTCATCTCTTGACAACTGCAGCCTGATTCCTCTCACATCTTGAACTAATTCTCTTTCCAGCAGAAAGCAGCATGTGCTGATCACCTGCCACCCAAGGGGAAAAACACATCACGGCCTCACTGTGCCTGCTAGAGCAGCTCTCCCCCTCCCCACTCCTCACTCCTAGTGCAGCTCGAGTTGGAAACACGGGTATATTTTTACAGTCCTTTCCCCACCTCCCCCGAAGTCAGGTGCTGCCTGAAATAGGCCAGCTAATTTGGAGAGGGAATTTCAATTGCCTGAATAATGAAGGTGCTGAAAACTAAACTGCATCAGCAGGAATTTTAGTCCCAAATCCCTGGGTCAGTGCTAAAAAATAACATATATCTGAAGACTTAGCCCCCACGGAGTGCTTCATTTCAGAGTTCCTTGAAGGCTCCAGGGTTGAGATGGGTGCTGCTTCTGCCTTCCAAGGAGCACAGTGTGAGTGGAGGAAAGCCCACTGCTTTCAGATGGGCTCCTGTGGGAAATTACTTCGTCCGTGAGACAGCTTAAATGGGATTTTATAGCTCGAACTTAGATGACTTCTCCCTCCCTACCAGCGAAAAGGACTTGCCCAGCGCTGGGCAAATCCTCCAGGGAGGGTGGAAACGAGACACTTCATGTCTCTGAGCGGCATTTAAACAATCTGTGCAGTAGCATCACTGCCGTATTGGCTGCAGATCACCTCAGAGCCCGCGTTCTCTGTGTGCATGGCTCTGCTCTATCTGCTTCTGCCACCTTCCAGCCTGTGCTCGTCAGTGACCTGGCAATGCCAGAGCCTCCCGCGGCAGGCTGGTACAGTCCTTGTCCCACCAGTTCCTGCTGCAGGGGAGCCCAGGGCTGTCACCTGATGTTCCTGTGACATACTCTGCTTTGGAGACCTAGAGTGGCTCTGCCGATCCTAGGAGGATGGAGGAGTCCATTTAAAAACTAAAAATAAAGGTAAAGATTAAATAATTAAAAATTAAAATAAGGGGGAGGGGAAGTAAGAATAGTTGTCAAATTTGAATAAAAATTAAAATAATAAAAATATAATAGGAAAAAAAATTTAAAATTAAAAAAATTAAAAATAATAGCACACTATTATTAAATAAAAGAAAAATGTAGTTAATGAAAAATTAAAATTATAGAAGTAATAACTACGAACATACAAAATATAATACAAATATAATAAAAACAAAAGAAATAAAAATAAAAGAAGACTAGTTTAAGAATGGTATACAATGTAGACGAGTCCAACGCTTGGTTTACTGATGCACTGTAAAACGGACCGAGCCCTGGGGCAACCCTGGTGCAGGGAGAAGGGCTGGATCGAGCTCTCCCCGAGCCCCGTGGCGGAGCGGGCCGGTCCGTGGGGCCAGCAGCTCTGCGCCGTTTCCCGCAGCCACCCCCGCGTCCCTGTGCCGGCGGTGCGCTGTCCCTTTAAATCCCGGCGGCCGGGCAGGGAATCCCTCTCGCAGCGCGTCATCCGCGGCAAGGAAACCCGCGCTCGCGTCGTGCGACGCAAATGACCATTTTTGGCAACGTGCGACAGCGGACGGCACCAAGCGGGGCGGGGGGGGGCGGGGCCTGCCGGGAACGGGCTCCGCGCTGCCCCCGCCGCTGCGCCCGCCCCGCCCGAGCCGCCCGGACCGCGGGCCGGGGAGGGGCGGGCGCGGCGGGCGCGGCCGAGCGGGCGCCGTCCCCCCGCGGGCGGCCCGTCCCCCCCCGCCGCGGCGGCAGGTGGGAGGCTCCGCGCGCCAAGGTGGGGCCGGTGCGCCGCGGGTTTGACGTGTGCGAGTGCACATGGTGCGGCGGCGGCGGCGGGCGGATAATAAGCGAGCGCGGCCGGGGCGATGCCATTGCTCTGAGTCACCGCGGGCGCGCGGAGCTCCCGCTCGCAGCGCCGCCGAGCCGCGGGGCGCAAGACCCGGCTGAGTCACCACGCGCCGGGAAAAGGGGCGGCCGGTGTGTGGTGGTGGTGGAGGAGGAGGTTGGGGGGGCGGAGGAGAACCGCTCCGCCTGCAGCCCCCGGGCCCGGAGCCGCTCCGCCGGCGGGGCGAGTTTCGCCGGGCAGCGCGGAGAGAGGACATCGGCGAGCGCCCGCTTGCGCGCACGGCTCTGCTCCCGCCGCGCCGCCGAGTCCTGCCTTCCCGTCCCGTCCCGCAGGCGCTCGGCTGCCAACTGAGCCACTTTTATCATCATTGTTATTATTTTTATTTTTGTTATCTCTTTATTTTTATATTTTTCTTTTTTTAAATTTTTTTTTTTTACCTTTCCCCCCTCCACTTTCTTCCTCGTCTCCAAAGCCGTTTTTATTATTTTTGTCTCTCTCCGCGGCGAGCGTTGGGAGGCGAAAGGCAAGAGCCGAAGAGGTCGGGAGGGAGAAGGGGGCGGGGAGACGACGAGGGAGCGGCGGGTGTCGGTGTGGGAAGGCGGGGACGCGGCTCCCCCGGCCCGACCTCGGACCATGTACCAGGACTACCCCGGGAACTTCGACACCTCCTCCAGAGGCAGCAGCGGCTCCCCAGGACATCCCGAGACCTACTCGAGCGGCGCAGCCCAGCAGGTAGGGCCGGGCGCTGCCCCTCTCCCCCGTGCCTCCGGGGGCGGCTCCGAGCGCTCCCGGGACGGGAGTTCACCGCCACGCCCGGGGAGCGGCCGGCGCTTCCTCCGCGGCGGAGGCACGGGCGCCCGGCGGAGAGGCGCCGGTGGCGGTGGCGCAGGCGGTGCCGGGGCGCGGGGCTGCCCGCAGCCGCCGCTCCGTCCCGCCGCCCTTAGCGGGGCGCTTCGCTTTCCTTCCCTCCGTGTCCGCCTGGCCCGGAGCGGGTGCCGCGACGCGTCCGGAGGGACGCTGACCGGAGTTCCCCGCCTGTCGGGCCGGGAGTGCTGCGGGAGGCACGGCCTGCCCCGAGCGGGGACGTACGGTGAGCGAGCGCCCGGCGGGCAGTGTCCGCTGGCCCGGCCCCAGGCGGAGCGGCGTGGCCGGGTGCCGGTGCCGAGCCCCCGCCTGTCGGCCGGGCACCCGCGCAGCGCCGGGCCGGGACCCGCTCGGCAATCAAAGGGCTCCTACGGGCGACTTCTCTGTGAGGTCGGTAACGCGAATATAGGGGCGCACCGAACTCTTCCTCCTTCCTGCTTTTGTTCTCATTGGGAGCTTCTCGCTGTCCACGTTCATCGCGCCTGCCCGGGTGGTGCCCGGGGCTCGCCCGTAGCACTTTGGGCGGCTTCGCTGGGACTTTGGGAGGTGCCGCCCGAGTTACTCACGGAGCTGTCGCAGCCGCCGTGGAACACGGCGGGATGGCTGGAAGTGGGCTCTGGGTCTTTCCAGCGCCTGCGGTTGTCTGCCCGCTTCTCCCCCGTTAAACTTTTTCTCCGAGGCGCTCACAGTCTCTTTGCCTTTGCCATGGCCCCACGCTGGCAGCCCTGGGCCGGCGGCGTGCCGCCGTGCTCAGCGCTCTGCCCGCCCGCTCCTTGGTTCCGCCGCCGCTCTCCGGTCGGCCGCGGCTCGTTCCGAGCCGGAGTTTCCTGGGGCTCGCCGGAGCGCTCCCCGCGCTCCCCGGCCCCGCTCCCTACTCAAGCCCCACTACCGGGCGGCGCTTCGAGGATGGGGAATATTTCCTGTGGAAGCGGCGTGAATTCACGGACCTGAAAGCCCAGTCTTGTGGTTTGGGTTTTTTCCCTTTCATTTTCCTAAGAAAATACCTCGAAATTACTTATATGCCTAGATCGACTAAATCTACCACTTCTGGGGAAGGCATTACACAATCGGACCAGTTATACAAACCTGGGTTATTTCATAACTTGTTTACATCAGCTGGCCCAGCCTCACTCTTTTTTTGCCTTTTCAGAGTTGGGCTTCTGACCCCCCCACCCCCCTTTTTCTCACAATATTATTTCTTGTGTGGCTTGTACGAGCGAACTGGCAGTGTGAGCACAGTGTGGCCTTCGCATCAAGGAGTCATAGGATAATTAAAAGAGAAAAAAATAAAAAAAGGAAAAAAGTCCAGTCTTAAACTCTGCCAGCCGTACCAGCCCGTGACATTCCTCACATTAAAGAAGTTTTACCAGAAATGACTCGCTGCCGCTCCCCGCCTGCTCCAAAAGCATCTCGCTGGTGCCCTCTGCGGGCTGCAGGCTGGGGTTTCCAGGGATTCTCGCTCCGATAAAGCTTATTCCCTGGTTTACAGTAAACGCTAGGACAGGGTGGGGGAGCGGGAAAGGGGGCTGACAAGCTGGGAACGCCCGGCGAAACTGCAAATTCTCACTCTCCCTTTCCTGCTGTGATTGAACAGCTGCTCTGGCTTCAAGCACTTGCTGCAGGAGGTCGAGAAACTCCCTCACCGCTTCACGTTTGAGCTGTCACAGTCCGAGCAATAACTGGGTTTTCCCCTTTCTCTGGGGCTCCACGTCTTCCCCAGGCAGCTGGTGTGCGTGCCGTCTAATCCGGGGAGCAGAGCCCCGTTTCTAGGGTTACTATCTGAAACAGGGCTTTGAGCAGGACGTTGGCTTAGCGAGAACATAAATGTTTTCTTTAAGAATCCGGGAGATTTCTCAAGGCCTTGTGCTCCCTCTTTCCCTTGATCCTTACAGATGTTGTAGATTAGGATCAAATGTAAGCGTTGCCTTTACCCTAGCAGTTGGGCTGTTCTGCTGATTCTGGTCTATGGAGATCTGCAGTTTTATCACTACAGAAAATATGCATTGCTGAAATTTTTTCTTTATTGTGTTCTCTTTTTTTTCCCCCCAAAAGCAAGAAAAGATGCATCAGTCACATGCTTAAATGGAAACTGTGTCTCTGAGCCAAAACTTTGATGCTTTTTAATTATTTTTTCCCATACAGGACAGCACTGGAACATTTTTCTTTTAAGTTGCGTGTCATGCTATTTTCCTAATCACTGACTTGCCATGTGGTAAACATAGACTTTAATGGGAAGAGTTTGTGTACTCTTTCAGAGTGGTCAAGTTTCCCCTGAGATTTTATAGCATTGTGTCCACTTTTCCTTCGGGGAGATGTTCAGCATAGGAGAGCGACAAGGGTCTTGTATTTATTGTAAGATCTATCACATATACCCTGTATTTGGTAACTGAGTAATGTTGAAGATGCTCTAGGATTTTTCTCAGTCGCTTTGTTGTTGGGTTTGATTTTATTTTTTCCCCCAGCCATTATACCCATTTCTCGACTGGTTTCTAGTGCTGCCCAGCACAGTTACAGATGGCAGTGAAGGTCCAGAGTGGACCCAAGAACACAGCAGGGTGCTCTATAGAAAGCTTATATAAACCTTAAGGTGGAGAAAAGAAACACGAAGCCAAAGCTTGAAATGTCCCCGTGCTGTCTGTGCTGCTGAGCTGTGAGCTGCTAACGTAGTCTGCCCCTGCTTGTGGCAGGACTCGCTGGAGCCTCCCCCGACTGTGGATCTGAGAAGGCTCTCATCCAACCCCATATTTTTAAGGCAGAGCAGAGACTGACCTCAGTTCTCGGCACACTTAATAACAGGACTCTTTCTGTTTGCTGTTTAGTTGTTGGGGTTTTTTAATGATACCTTCATGTGTGTTTGCTTGGGTCAGGAGGGGAGCGGTGGGTTCGTGGCTGAGCGCGTGCTGCGTGTGTAGCCCTGCAATCTGCCTATCGCCTCATCTCTCTCTAGTGCACTGAACTCTTGTAGAGAGGAACAACTGAAAGCTCGCACAGAGCTGTTTCCAGGAGCCTCTCGTGGGTCAGGAGAGGAGAGCTGTGCATGTCCTGAGAGGAGAAGGCAGCAGGGGGTCTGGAAAGTGGGCAGGTGGGTGAGGGCAGGCAGTGCTGTCAGCCTGGCAGGGGCATTGCCCCTCTCTGAGAGGAGGAGGGATGAGGAGAGCAAAGAAGGGGCTGCAGTTTGGGGGAAGTTCTGGCACTTCTGTGTGAGGAGGCTGGTGCTCAAAGGGGCCATGCAGGGGAGGGACAGGGAATTCAGGGCCTGCCACTGCCACCAGCAGCATCCCAGGGGTAAGAGCTGACGGCACTGGGCAGAATGTGGGGCCCAGCAGCATTTTGGCATGGCAGAGCTGATCTGGTGCAGCGTCCTAGCAGGGAAAGCAAGGTAGGTGGGGAAAGCCTGATCAGTCAGGAAGAATTGCTTTTAAAACCTGATGTTGGATTGAGCACACTGTGTCTGAAGACTCAAGCTGCCACAGCAGTGTGTCCCTTAATTATCCAGGAAAATGTGTCCCTTAGTTATCCAGGAAAAATACTGCCTTTGGAAAGTACAGAATACAGGTTTAGGTTTTTTTATTTCTAAGATATTTTGAGTTATTAGAAGGGAAGCTGGTGACAGAGATGGGGCATGGCAGAGAGGAACTGGTCTCTTCCCCCCAGGTCTGCAGGCAAGCATTGTGGAGCTACAGAGGGATGTGGCTGAACTGAGCAAGTCCCCTTTGCTGTCCTGGAGACCTCTGCTAGTTTTACAGAAGGGTCCTAGGTTGAATACTGGAGTGAATAGAAAGAGCACTTGCTTAGTCAATGCTTGGAGCCTGATTTTTATGTCAGATTCTGGTATTTTATGTGGTTGATTTAGTGGTGGAACTGACTCTCACAACCTCTATTAGGAATTTTTAGCATGTTGTTGGGTGTTGGAGGCAAAGGTTAGCTCTGGAATGCCAGTGGTGTCTCTATGGCAAAGCACCAGAAGCTCTCTGGATGTTTCACAGTCATTGCTTTGTAGTGTCCCTGCAGGGAAGACAGGACATTTCCTCTCTGCTTTTTGGACATGAAAGGGAGGGTGGTGGCACAGATAGGCAATGGTCGTGGTAGGAGCCACTTGTGGATCTGGAAGTAGGGCTCACATCCCTTGAGTTGGGCTCGTGGTTCAACTGGGCTCGCACTTCCTCCCTTCTGATGAGGTTTAGGTCCTCTTGTGTTCTGGTTATGGAGGCACCAACACATCCTCTTCTGTGCCATGTGGTCACAGCCTACACCATGCAGAGCAAAGGAGGGGATTTGCACTCATAAATTCTGATGCAGCGTTGACAGTTTGTGGCTCGGAGCCTCTTTAACTAATTGGAGGAGGTGACATGGACTCTGAAATGTGGGATGAACTGAGGCTGTGTTGGACTCAGGCTCCAAGTGAATCTCTGAGGTGCTGTTGGGGGTTTTGCCAAAGGTCTTGGTACCAGTGTCATCCTCTCTGTGTAATTTCCCCGCCTGCTTAACTTGACTCACTCCTTCCTTCTCTCATCCTTCCTTGCTAGGTTTTGAGCTGTTCAGAGGTGTAAGTCAGCAGTTGTCAGTATTCAGACTGGCCCTCCTGGTCTTCAGGTGTTGGCAGCTCGCTAGTGCTGGCCTGAAGTGCTGCAGCTATCAGCATGTGAAATACTATTTGCAGTAGCCTTGGTTTAACAAAGCTCTTAAGGTGCTTGACTAGGCACACCCTGAAAAGGAAATCTGTGTTGGTGTCCCTTATCTGGGACGCTTACCTGAGCTGAGGTCAGGCTGATGCAAGGGCTCTCGCTCCTCTGGGAAGCCAGGTTGTTGACCCAAGAATGTGCATTTCTCATGGAGTCATTTCAAGGCTTACAGACCAGTGGTGGTAACAGCTGTGGGTCCTACAAGCCCTGTCCCTTGCTCAGTGATTGCTGGAGCAAGGCCTGTCTGTGAGTTAATTCCAGTCTAACCATTGAAAGCCTCCTGAAGGAGCTCAGCATAGACAAAAACATTCTTTCTCTCCTGCTTCCCCCTCCGGGGACAAGCGATTGTTTTCCTTGCAATTTAGTGCCAGCATATTATCCAGATGGATTTACCTCTGTCTGAAAGAAGGTGTACATGTATTTTGGAGGCGATCATTACCTGCTGCCTTGGTTTTACTGCTGCCTTGTTTTGTCTAGACAGTGCAGAGAGCTGCAGGGAACTTGTCCGATCTGAATCCTAAGACCTACTTTATAGGCTGCTATTAAAATACATATCCTCGCACGTAACCATCTCAGGGCTGGGCTCCTTGGTGAGCACAGAGCTACTGAAGGAGAAGCAGGCTGCTGTTCTTGCCATACCAAGCCCTACGTGGACCAAGCCCAAATTTCAGGGCAATCCTTTGGTGAAAGGAGGCTTTGCTCTGCTTGGTAATGGCATTTCAGAACTGAAGTTTCTCTTCCTTTTCTTTGGGCTTGAAGAGAAGTGTTTCTCTAGAAACTCCTTAATTCCCCTTTTGCTCCCTGCCGGAAGGAGTGGTGGGCACTGGCAGGAGGTGGCAGCAGTGGGGACGGTGCTGGGGAGGGGAGGCTGGGTGAGGGTATGCTGGGGAGCTGTGGGGGGGAAGAGGAAAGGGGTTGGGAGAGGGCAGGGCTGCTCTGGAGGGGAAGTGCCTGAGCCCAGTGCCTTCCTCAGGGGTTGTGGCAGGCAGGGGCAGCTTAAGATGCTGCAGAGGCACCAGCTACTGGTGTTCTTGCTTCAGGTGCCGCTTTGATCCTCACCGGTGCCGCTCCTGAGGGCCTAGCTGGTTTTGGAGTAACCACTTATGTTCTGCTCTCATTGACGGTTTCTTCTGTGCTCTCTGTCCCTTTTCTCCTCTGCCTTTCCTCCTAGAAATTTCGAGTAGATATGCCAGGATCAGGCAGTGCTTTTATCCCTACGATCAACGCCATCACAACCAGCCAAGACCTGCAGTGGATGGTGCAGCCCACCGTCATCACCTCCATGTCAAGCCCTTACTCCCGCTCGCACCCCTACAGCCACCCGCTGCCCCCGCTGTCCTCGGTGGCCGGACACACGGCTCTGCAGCGTCCTGGGGTCATCAAAACCATCGGGACCACCGTGGGACGGAGACGGAGAGATGAGCAGGTAACTGCAGTGCCTTGGAAACAGACGTACAGAGACTTGCCCCCACTCCCTCACGAGATCTCCCAGCACTGCAGGGGAGCACTGAGGTCCACGGCTGGTGGTGTTCACATGCTGGGGTTTCTTAGGGTGGTGGAGGGTGTAAGCTGGAGGGTGACTTTTATTGCTGCCTCCTCATCATATGGTGAGATTTACCCAGTCTTCATCCAACACTTCGCACTGCCAGCCCGCATTGTGGCTTGGTTTCAAAAGCAGGTGAAACTCTGAAGTTGAGCCCTGGGTTTCAGTTTGAGTGTCTCTGCCGCTCCAGGCAGAAGGAAACCTCCAAGAAAGCAGAGCAGCTTTCATGTAGGTCCTTTACAAATCTGACACCAAATTACATCAGCTAGTGTTTTCTGTCAGCTCTGTAGCTGCTAGCACAGCTCCAGTTTCCATTTGTGTGATGCCCCCAGTCCCAGCCAGCAGCACGCAGGGAGGAACAGCTTCCCTAGAGTACCTCAGCTCTAGTATGAAGAGCCTTCTGGAGGACTGGAGTCTAAATCCACCTTCCCACTACAAACCTGTAATTGCTTGATCTTTTTGCAGCAGTTTGGTGGGGATCCCATAAGGGATTTTTCTGCTCCAAACCCAGAGGTATTTTTGTAACTGGCATGAGGTGGCTTGTAGCACTGCTGCCCTGTGCTCAACCTCCTAATGGGATTATCAGGCTGGGACCCTAGATCTGGTGGACTAGGTGCAGGCATCTTATCTTCTGGAAATCAGCACTGTTTTTCTTCTCTTAGTAAGAATCAGCCTTCTCCAGGGCTGTCTGGTGAGCAGCTATTCAGAGTGCTAGGCTGATTTCTCTTTGAGTTTAGTCAGATCTATTTTTTTTTTTTAATCTCCCCAAGTTGTTCCCAAGCAGCATTTGTGTGGGTCGCTGTGGCGCAGCGCAGTGAGACACACGGCGCAACCCTCCAGACACGAGCGCGTGCTGTTGCGTGAGGTCTGTTTCTAATAAGACTCACCAGCCCTACTTTTACTTCTACGTCATCTGTTTTGATTCGCAGTCCGATTGTTTAATGTGAAGTTGCTGTCTGGTTTAAACCGAGGAGGTTAAAATCAGAGTTTAGCAGTACCTCTGTGTGGGGAGCTGGTATGGCTGCAGTGAGGTCCCATTTCTGGGAGGAAGGATGGAGTAGCCGTGGTGGTTCGGGTACGTGCCAGCCTTTTCCACCAGCTGGAGCTACTTCCCTGTTCCCTGCATGCAGGGCTGGTGTCCAAAGGCAAAGAAAGTCTCACAGAGCTGGAGGAATAATTAGCAACAACTAATTTGTTTGACAAATGCTGCCTCTGTGTTCACAAATTGGCCGTGAAGAGATCACCATATTCTCTGCTTTATTTGTTGTTCAGAGTTATTTGCTGAAGGATGCCTGCCAAGCAATTCCTGGCCTGTGGCTTGTTTGCAAGCCGTTCATTGTGGGTCATTCAGAGCCAAGTCCTTTTGATTAGACACGTGCTAAGGCAGTACCCGGGCTCTTTGCTGTGGCCCTTTGGCTCAGGTTTCCAGGGCTGGTGCTTTGAACACCACATCGGAGTGCCTTTTTGGAAAACCCTGTGTAACACTTTATGAAAAGAGCCTGTTTTGATGAAGGTTCCTGACAGCGAATGCACGTGTTGGGCTTGGACAAGCTACGAATAGCGCATACAGCAGGGGCACAAAGAGTGCCAAATCCAACCACTTTCAAACAAATCCAGCAAGCACTGATGGAATATTCCTTTTTAGACCTGGTAAAATGTTAAGAACATCCAGATTAGGGGCTACTGCCCTGCCTGTGCAATTTTTGCAAAGCAGTCTTTGAAACAGATAATTTTTAAATTACTGAAGGTCTTTGTAGCAGAAAATTTACTCCAAACACATTTCAATGAGATCTGTGCTTCCAAAGCATGAAAAGGCTCTTGAAAATTCTACACAGGGGCCCCAAGTCAGCATAGCTTCTGTGTGCATGCTCAGTGCTTTTCCATACTGTAGATATTGGTGTGGAAATACATTTTAACCCTACACTCATGTGGGGTGGGAAGAGGGTGGGCAGAGCTGTAGCAGGGACAGCAGTGCCTGCAGGGGCTCCTTTCTGGGCGAAATATTCTGCCCAGCGGAATGGAGCTACCACCAGCCTTAGGATGGACATTGTGAGCTGCTGATGGAAAAAGCTTTTGGGCCTAAATTCTGTGTTCTGCAGTTCTAGAATTGCTTGTGTTGCTCAGTGAGCATCCAGGGGCTCATGTTACATGCAGGTGAAATCACAGGCACAGATCAGATCCTGAAAAAAGCAGATATGAACGAGCTGAATGCCCAGAGGCTGAAGTTAACTTACTGAAACTGCAAACATCAAAATTAGGGAGATAGAGCAAGCCAAAACAAACTAGGCTGAGGTTGGAGTAAAACTAACACTAAAAAGAAAAGATAGTAAAATTGTGAATGTCTCATTTGTGATATTGATAATCCGTGAAGATATTAAAATTGAAGCTCCTCTGAAGAGGAGGAGCTGGGTAATGTTTCTTACCATTCTGTGCTGGCACTCTGTGAGATGTGACATGTGCTTTGCCAGGTGTCAGGGTTTTGCTTTCATTTACAGTCACCAGGCCAGAGTCCCTGCAGCACACATGGGCTGGGTGAGGCTGAAGTGTAGGGCACAAGGTTGGAGTCAAGGGCTGGGCACGTGCCCTGGATCCCCGTGGCTCCTGCTGGATCCCCGTGCTGCTCTGTCTGCATGGATCCTGCACATTGGGTGCAACATCCACTCGCTCTGTGCCCTGCTGAACTGGCGCCTTGGCTATGGCCATGGCCTAAACCTATCTGCTGCTGCTGGGGTTTGTAAAGCCTTGTCTCAAACCCCCAGAACCAGGCATAGCTTTGACCAGGTCTTGCGAGCTCCCGTTCACTTCCTCTGGTTTCGCAAGAGTGTAGCTGGATGGGTTTCTATGGAATTGCTCCTGATTTACATCAGTGAGGATGTCAGCTGGCCTCAGGAAGCCCTTGATATCACTGGAGCCTTGCCTGCTGATGCAAGAAGCAGTGTGTTATCTCACTGAGTGCTCAAAAATCTGAGGTCAGATTTTTGGGTGGTATAAATCATTGTTGCTTCACGGATTTCATGGGAGCTCTGCTGATTTCCCTGTCTCCCCCTATACACCATCCTGACCTTCAAGAGATCAACTATTTTTGTGTGGGAAGGAGCAGATATTTTCTTTCAAGAAAGAGGCACTTACAACATCGTGCTCTGGTTTTGCTTAACGTACCACCCAAGTTGTGAAACAATCAGAGCATCTTTTATCTGTTTGGCCTTGGTGCAGATTCACTGTCCTCTTACACAATCTTCTCACTGTGCCCTGCTCCTTCTCCTCTCCCTTCTGCTAAGACCTGGTGCAGATACTGTGTGCTTTCATCTTCTGCTGACATCAGTGACGAGGGGGAGTGCTCAGCATCCTGCTGGATCAGGCTTTTTTCCTTTGCATTGTGGTTAAATCCTCACAAACTTAAAGGAATGCCTTGCTCAGATCTGATTGGATTTTCTTGGCACTTGCCCACAGCTGTCGCCTGAGGAAGAAGAGAAGCGAAGGATCCGGAGAGAGAGGAACAAGCTGGCAGCTGCTAAGTGTCGTAACAGGCGTCGAGAGCTAACAGAGAAACTCCAGGCGGTATGTGCCCTGCATGCATTTCTCCTTCCTTGTCACACACCCTTCCAACCAGCTCCAAGGGCATTGCTTTTCCTCCACCAGCATGTTGGAGGAAGGTGCTGCAAACACACTTTGCCTTCTTCATCCAAGGCTACCCAAGGATACTGCTGCTACATCAACAGCTGCTGATGAGGGGGACTTGGCCCTGGAGCTTAGGACCCTAAAATTCTTTTGCTCAGTGCCCAAAATGTCCTAGGAGCTCTGTTCCTTCTTGCCTCTCAACTAGCACAAGTCTCCCTGACTCTGGTCATCTTTCATAAGACACTGTGTGCCTAAAGGCAGGTTTTAAGGACAAGAACACTGAAGAGGAAGGATCACCTGAAAGCTGTAGAAAACAAGGGAGATGTTATGTGTACCTGTCAGAGCTATACCCTTTAGGCTTACTCCTCCTTTGGAGGTGGGGTAGCAACTGACTTCCTTCAAAAAGGAAGCAGCACAGAGATGTGTGCCCTGATGCTGTACAAGTAATAATTAGTAAAGCTGGAGAAGGTAGAGCTGAGCATAAGAACCAAGGGGTAAGGCACTGGTTGAAGAGAAGACAAGATTGGGTTGTGTGAAATAAGCTGAAGGAAAGGCTTCAGTGCTCCTGGTCAAGAACCAGCCTGGTTTTATCTAATGATCATGTTACCAAGCACAGCAGCACTGAAAGCACACCTGTGAAATGTGCTGCTGCCTCAAACTAGGAGGTGTTCTCAGTGGAGGGGAGGCAGGACATCCTATAGAAATATCGTGACTAAGGTGATACAAGTGAGAGGAGTGTGCAAAGTGGTTAGTCATGTCCTGAAGGGCTGAGTGTGAGTTTTGTCAAGTTATGAGCTCCTCACATGGGAAGGTCCTAACTGCTCCCAGGCTGACTGTGATCCATCTGCGTGATGTGACCACAGGAAAGATAAATGTATTAATAGTGGATGCATCAGGGGGTGATCCAGTGTTGGTCCTTTGGGCAGGAGTTAGACAAGTGTCAGCCCTAAACTGCAATATGCACTACAGAAATAAAATGGAAACAGTTTAGAGACTGCTATATACTACCTCTGTCAAAGTGAAAAGAATTTTACTAGCCTAACATGAAAAAACAATGGAAGGAGATCTGGGTCCTCTGCTAAAGTATCTGTCAGGCAGACAGCAAGGGAGAAGACTGAAGTCACAGGCCAAGACAGAGTGGCAAAAACTAGCCATCAGAGAATTAAGGCAAGTTCACAAGATTCTTTATAACATTTATAATACCTTAGATTAGTGATGTTTGGGAATAGCCTACAAATAGGCATGTGAAACACAAGATGCTTGTCTGGCAGTGACCTGGTGTCTGCTTGGCTCATGAAGAGTCTGGGGTGTATCTGCCCGTGCCAGATGGGATCTGGACTTGGTGGCCCTGTTCCAGGTGAGGAGTAGTTTCAGAGCCTTTGCTATTTTATTTATTTATTCCCCTTTTGTCTGCAGGAAACTGAAGTACTGGAGGAAGAGAAGTCGGTGCTGCAAAAGGAGATCGCTGAGCTCCAGAAGGAGAAGGAGAAGCTGGAGTTTATGCTGGTGGCTCACAGCCCTGTGTGCAAAATCAGCCCCGAGGAACGTCGCAGCCCACCATCCAGCAGCCTCCAGAGCATTCGGACTGGAGCAAGTGGAGCCGTGGTGGTGAAGCAGGAGCCTGTGGAGGAAGAGATCCCATCTTCCTCTTTGGTCCTTGACAAAGCCCAGAGGTCTGTCATTAAGCCCATCAGCATTGCTGGAGGTTTTTATGGGGAGGAGGCACTCAACACTCCCATTGTGGTGACCTCGACACCAGCCATCACTCCTGGCTCTTCCAACTTGGTGTTCACCTACCCCAACGTGTTGGATCAGGAGTCTCCTCTCTCCCCTTCTGAGTCCTGCTCCAAAGCTCACCGGAGGAGCAGCAGCAGTGGGGACCAGTCCTCAGATTCCTTGAACTCTCCCACCTTGCTGGCGTTGTAATCCCCCTGCGGCCCCCCATTTTGCCAATGTGTTACATCCCCCACAGCACCATGGGGGGAGCCCCCTCTGTGGGATTAGAGACAGGCACAGGATTGTTCAAGCACAAGGGCAGCAAGAACAAGGATGGGGAAGTGCTACAGCTCCAGGAAGGAGAGTGAGGACCAACGCCAGCTCCCTGGAGGCAGGAAACGGCAAGGGTGGGACTGACGCCAGGGCTGTTTGGAGAGGGTGATGTCCGCTCTGTAGGGACTGCCTTGGAAAGGTCTTTGTGGCCCTAGCGGACCTGGGGAGCGCTCCTGGCCAGGACTGAAGGCGAGCTGCAGGCAGTTGCTAGTCGTCCCTTTCCTTTGTGGATTGACTGGAGCGGTTGTGCTCTGTGCTTAAATCATTCTGGGTAGTTGATCTTACAACTTCTCTCTTGCGTGCTCGCTCGCTCTCTTTCTCTTTGCATATAATTTCCAATGTTGTCGATCCCATTACATTTCACTCAGTTGCTCTGAACTCTAAAGTCTAATTAGGATCTTTGCTCTTGGGAATAGCTGTGGGAAACAGGTAGGGTTGCCCAGACAGGAGGACGACAGCTGGAAGGACCAGGAGATAAGGGGGGGACCAAGAGGAGCCCAAGAGCTCAGCAGCAAGGGCAGACCTTGTAGTCTCTAGCCCGAGGCACAGAGACAGAAGAAGTCTCATGGTGAAACCTTTCTTTTTAAAAATGTGGATATATTTATCCCCTTGGGCTCCTCCAAAAACCAAGTTAGCATCTCAGGGCCAAAGTAGCATCAGAAAAGCTGCTGGGCTGGCACTTACCAGTCACTGGCAGGGTTTTACCCTAGTTTGCTGGATATCAAGTCTGCTGCTTGTTGTTTACTTTTCCTGGGCTGCCTGCTGTCTAGGGAGTATTACATCTTCCTTCCCATCAGGGCTCCTGACTCAGAGGCTGATCTCTTCCTGTTAGTAAATCTTCCCCTCCCCTTGGCCATATTTGCAGAACATGGTACAAAAAAATAGAGGTGGCACCACATGCCTATAAATCTAGGATGGAGACAGGCAGCAGCTGAGACAGTGAAATTAGCTGGCTGTACCCTTGCTGATTTTTTCATTGTTGGGAAACAAAGCAGCACATCTCTACCAGCACAGCACAGGCCACAAGGCCCCAGCTCCTGGCCAGGCAGGAGTGGCATGGATAAAGTGTTGACCTGTTTGAACTAAAACAGAGCTTCTGACAAGCTCTGGCAAATGACAAATTGACAGCTGAGGAAAATCGATTAGCATTATTTGCACCTTGGTCTTTGGCCTCTGGTTTTTCTTTACATTTTCTTTGCAGATTGATCTTTTGTTGTGGTTGATTGGCCTGAAGACAAAGAATCAAACCAAAGGGCTCTTTCCCTAGTCTTGGGTCCTTCTCTAGCCTGTGGGCTTGACTGCTACTACTAAGTGCTCAGAGAGAGCACAAGCTCTCCAGTGCTCATGTTCACTACTGAAAATGTGTGTAATCTATTTCCACTTGGATCCAAGCTCAATTCCTATTGATATCAAAGTACTGGCAAACCATGACCCTGTGCACACTAGGACTGCCCAGCTTGCCAGCTAAACCACTTAGGAGATAGCTCTTTGGTCCTGCCTGTTGAAGCTGTGGTGGCAGTTATTTATTTTTATTTAGTTTGTCTTTTATACACACATACACACACATATATATACATATAGATATATATTTTTTTTTTAATCAGCTGAAACTGTGGCATTTCTTGTTCAGGCTGGACCTGGAGAAATGCAGCATACAATTATACAATTATAGGGCTAGTCATATGAGATGCAAAACTGCTGCAGTCCCCAGCAACTCCACTGGGAATTAATAGGTTTCAGTCTTGTGGAACTGGGACTTTACTCAGCAGGGCTAACTTCCCTCAAACTCTGGCCACTGCCCATTCCTTGAATCCATTCAATGGGACACTATTCTGGCTCTAAAGGTGGACTTTGGCTTTTTTATTATAACTATTATTTTTAACCCAAGTATTTACCAAACCTGCCAGAAATATGTGAGGGATCCTTTTTGCTTCATAAAGCTGATTGGATTCAGGCTTTTTCTATATTGCTTAAACACATCCAATTTGATATTGGTGCTAGAGGTTTCAAATGGAGCTCACACAGTAAGTAAAATTAGTAAAGGAGTTGTATTGTCCTTACATATACATCAAAATTTCCTTTTTAATAAAGTAGATCTTAAATTTCCCATAGTTAGCACAAAGGATCCACTTTTCCTAGGGTTTTACATAGATGATACCACTTCAGGTCAAACTCCAGCTTCTCTGTTTCCATTTTGCCAAATGCTTGTTTGGGCCACTCTGGACTGAGAATCTAAAACTGTTAATAAAACATCTCTGTGTGTCATTTCCACACATTTTTGAGGAGAACAACCCTGACAAGTTTTGGGTGAGTTTTAAAATTATGCAGCTACTTTTGAGGCTAACTGACCAGGACTGCTGTCTCCTGTGAGATCAGGAACATCCACCTCTTGTAGGGGTTTCAAGAAGTCAGCTGTCTCCTCAGATCTAACTGGTGGAACAACAAAAACCTACCTTTGCTTCTGGTCACTGAATCATTGCCAAAAGGAGCTGCAGCTGGTCCTTGTCCACTGCCCTCCTGCCTGGTTATTGACCTGCTCAGAGACAGAACAAGATGGTTCCCTTTCCTGACCTGTGATACTGATGGGAGCCATGTGAAACTCCTCAAAAAAGAGGATTATTTTCCACTGTTTGGAAAAAGCTCCAGATACCTTGTGCCTATCTGTTTTCTCCCTCAAGTCTCTCAAAGAATATCTGTGTTGGGATTGCTGGTCTCCAGCCTTTTGTGTTTTGTGGATCAGCCTTAACTTTTGTTTAGTTTCTGGCAGGCAGGTACAATTTCATTCCCATTTTGGTCGGGCCCTACATTATTCTTTTAATGTTTTCTGGTGTGCTCTTTGGGAACTAATTGTCCTTCCCATGCCCAAAATGTTATTTTCCATGAGTACCTTCCCTGCTGATTCCTAAATGTAGTGTCTCCATGTTCTGCATGTAGTGGGGATATGGGAGCTGTTGTACCTAGTGCTGACAGAGTTGATGAAGCCAATAGAAAAAGGCCCAGGGAATTTCAGCCGGTATTGGGTCAGCCCCCTGGTGACTGGCCCAACAAAGCCTCTCCTAACATCCTAAATTAATCAATGCCAAACTGGGAGGAGTAGTAACAGCTGCATTGAAGGAAACATTCAGCTTCTAGGTGATGTTTGCCATTCCAGTTTAGCCCTCATTCCTCCTTCTCCTTTCCCAATTGTGGCATTGCCTTCATATATTCCTTTCTTGTTGATGTGGAGACTGGGTAAGTCTCAATCCACTTGTGGTGTGATGGGATTTGGGACCAACATGCTGGGGACAGTAGCTCTCTGTTGTGTTTTTATAATTATTATTTAAATGATCTATTTAGTTCATCTGAACCTTTAATTTTGCTGCTTACTGTATGTAGGATCCACCTGGCCTTCATCCTAAATGAAAAGAAAAAAACAAAATGAAAACAAACCTAAGACACCTCCCTTCTCCCTGGTCTCTTATTATTTATTGGCAGGCAGCCGTCTTGTGCCTGCTCCAGCAGATCTGCCCGCCATTAATTTAACATCCACCCAAATCACATTCCTGGTGTTTAGTTGTTGCTTTTTTTTCCCCCCTTTTGGTTGTTGCTTTTTTCATTTTAAAACAGACTTCTGAAATGTAAGCAATCTTACTATCATGACACAAGATAATTTTCATTAGGAAGGCCAAGTCAAACATTTTAAGAGGTGGGGGGAACAATATACATTTATTTCTTATTTATTTATCATGTTTACATCTTTTGTTTTTCTGTTCAGGACTTGGATATAATAAAGAAAGCATTAAAAATACTACAATCTTCTTTTTTTTTTAAGGCTAATAATTTTTTTTGATTCCTTAAATAAAATAGTCTGAGTTTTGTTGTTGTTTGTATAAAATGTAAAAAGAGATATGTTTTTAAAGATGCATTATCATTCCTCTGTGAACAGTAGGTGGAGTTCAGGACAAATCTCAGAGTACAAGATAATAATAAAACCCAATCCTGTTTTACTTAATTGTTCCCCTTCTATCCTGTATGATTAAAGGGTTATTCCACTTTCTTGTTTGTGGTTACTTGATGTTAAAACCATATTAAAATGTGTAGGAAATAGGTATCCAATTGTTTTTGCTCAGTGAGAGGATAAACTGTTGTATATATCTTGATATACTGTGTAGTTCAAAGTAACATCAGTAAGGGATAGTGCATCTTTATTAGAGAGATAAGTTACTAGTGTCACTAAAGTCTGCTTTAAGATCCTCAGATACAGAAAGGGCCTGGTTCTGATTCCACTGATGTGGGACAAATTGAAAGCATCAGCAGCCTTTTGCTGCTGTGAGGCAGGTGTCAGTAGTGAAATGAAGTCTCAGTGACTAACAGGTGACCATGAGGATTGTTGAAGGTTTGGGGGCGCCATTATCTTTTTTTCCTCAGAAGTTTTAGATCATGGGTTTTCTTTTTTACTGTCTGTCTGCAGTGAAACAGTTTCTGCCACAGAGGTTCTTAAAGATGACTGCTGAAGTGGGACCTTTCTTTGCTCGTAGTGGTCTTGATGTCGTTCTTGCAGTCCTGGGGAATTTCAGCCCTGAGGCATTCTCTCTGGTGTTGTCTCTTTTCTGTTCTTGTTATTTTACTGAATTACAGGCCTACAGTATTTGCACTAAAACAAAAAGCTTGTTTAGAGAAAGCTTGCTGCTACAAAAGAAAGAACGTATTAAAATGGTTTTGCTTTTACAATTTTAACTGAGTAGCATTTTGTAGAATAAAATCAATCTAGACTGAAAAGAAAAAATGACTTTTCTTTTTTCCTCTGCACCTTCTCCCCCCACATTCCTTTCTTTTCATCCAATTCCTCAGTGGTATGATGTTCCCCCCTTCTCTTTTGGTGCTCAGTTGTAATGATTGGCTGTATTGTTGACTATGCTGCTGAGAGTTATGACACTTGTAAATCTTGTTTTAATGACATTGTGGACACTTTTGTATAGCAAGAACTAACTGGAGTTCTCTCTGTTAATTGAAGTCATTAAAAAGCTCCCTTTGCCATGAACAATGACAAGCTCGCATGTTCCTTCACTGTGAACAAATGGATCCAGCATTGCCAGGTGCCTGGCTGCAGCACAGTTCAAGGCTTCTTTCACAAGAGCAGCTGCAATCCCCACAGCTGCTACCTGCAACAATGGTAGATGGGGCAGAGGCCAGCAGAGCAGCCCACCTGGGCTAAAAGGCAAATAAAGCACTAATCCTTTCATCTTAGCTTCAAAAAGGAAAGGGATAGAGGTAAAAAATGTGTGCTGACTTTTTTTGTTGTTTTTTTGTTTCAAATCTCCTCAACCAGAAGGAGTCAAAGCTTCTGCTCTGAAAACTTGGGGTGGGGAGCAGCATGGTTGCTTCATTGGCAGCAAGGAGGAGGTTAAGATGGAATTCCCTTGCATGCCTGGGGAAAACTTCAGCCTCTGGAGTGGAAGGAACTGAAATACATCAGGTTAGGAGTGGAGGATGTCATATTCAAGTTCAAAATGAAACATCAGTGGGGAGGAGATGCGTGAATCATGGCCTGCCAAGCTGGCATCAGACCAAGCTTCTCCTTACTCACGGACTTCCTTTAGGAGTAATGTCTGCTCTGGTTTCCTGTTGGTCCCTGTCCCTTGGTTTTTTACTCTCTTTTTCACTTTTTTTTTTTTTTAACCCCTGTGTTCTCACAGTTCTGTGGGGAAGGAGATGAGAGATGTTGGATTAAGTTATGAAGTGTATGGAAACTATTTGTGAAGTTATAGGGAATGCTGGAGGTATCAGTCACCAGAAGAAGGAATACATGCACATGCCTGTGTGAAATGAGCTCAGCTCTCAGGAATCCATACTGTAGGAAAGTTGACATGAAATCAGCGTAGGAGGGTTTGAGCTTTAGAGCAGGACCCGGCCTTAGGGTTCTCTGCAGGGTCAAGGATGACACAGGGGTAAGGGAGAGTCTATGGGAAGCTTTTTCTAAACGCACTTGTCTTGGTATGGCTAAAGGAAAAAGCAGATATTCTAGGGGGGGCATGGCAACTACAAGCAAATATGCCAAAGGAGCATCATCTCTTAATGTCTGTCTGCATTGGGCCTCAGGCATGGGAAAGTCCCCATTTGATCTCCTACTGCACACAAGCCTTCTCCAACGGGAGTGCTTCCAGGATCTCCTGCCTCTCCAAGGGCTTTCCCATTACGCTGCTTCACCGAGGCATCCAGCCTCGACCCTGTCAGACCAGCTCTTTTGGCAGCGTTTACCTCCTCTGCCCCCTCCCAAAAAAAGACTACGTTAGTCTTTTTTTGGGAGGGGGCAGAGGAGGTAAAAGAGGAGGATGTGCTCTTGCTCCCTAAGCTCCTGTTTGCTGATAAGGCCCTTCAGAAAGGCCTAATGCTGCTTGACTGCAAATCTTCAGCCTGATTTTCTCCCAGCAGTGGCTGGCTGTGACTGCCTTTGATCATCATTAGCTGTGGAATGTCCACAGCAGTTACTCTAACTTGGTTTTGAAGGATGAAATTGCACAGCACAGCAAACTCTTTTCCACCAGTCTTCTAGCTGTGGGAGGCCAAACTCTACCACCTTGACATGGAAATTATGTTTTTCCCAACATCCTCATCTTGGTTTAGATCACTTAACATAGGGAATTTCCCCTCCTTCTGAAACAGGCTCATCCTCCCTCTGCCCTGCAATGCCCTAACCCTGTGATGAGAGGGAGTGATCTGTATCTTACCACAGGGTAGGCAGAGTTGTACTGGAAGAGAGATCACCCATTTCTTTTGCAGGAAAGGTTGTGAGGGACATCTGCATGAAAAACTCTCCCATCAGGATCAGCATACATCCCAATGATGTTTTCAGTGCTTACAAGAATGAAAAGAGGCTCCCTGTTCTCTTTTGCCTTTCCCCTTCCCAGAATGTGAGACTCATCTCTGGAGTTCTCCTTTTGGTCGTATTTCTTTTTGACCAAAGCACTGGCTCCTCTGTCCAAGCTGCATGTGTGGGTAGCTTGGTCTTCTCACATGGAGTGGAGACCCCACCTAGAACAGAGCTTTCTCTTGTGCCAAGAGAAAGGTGAGAGGAGTTGCCTGAATATATCATGCCAGAGGATCTCAAGTTGTCAGATGAAGGCTTTTGGTGATTTTTTTTCTTTTTTTCAATTTTACAGTTTTATCTAGAACCTGGAGGAGCAGCTACAGGAACACTGCAGAAATTCTGCAGCCAATGGAAAGAATAAGCACATGTTAAATCTGAAGAAAGCCTAATGGCAAGCAGAGCTGGAGTGGGAGTGTAGGGGAAAGGAGGGCATCCAGAATACTGGTTTGAAGTGATGTTTCCACTGCCATGTGGGAAGGATGTGACAGAGAAAAACATGACATGGTTATTGCATCAGATACCCCAAAGTGGAAAAAATGATGCATTAAAAAAAAAAAAAACAAAACCAAAGCACTACACTATATGGTCTTATTCTACTGATGGCTCCATGTCCTGAAATTTCATATCATCATACCAAGTGTTTTCTGCTCAGTCTCACATGGCACTAGTGAGGCCCCCATTCAGCAGTGCCTGGCCAGTGTCAGGACAATGAACAGTGCAGATGGATTATCAGATGGGTGGAAGCTGCTGGCATCCTCTCACAGGGCTGAGGTTTAAATAAAAATGTTTGTTCCAGTGTTTCCATGTGTGTCCAGTGTAGTGAGATCCAGTACACCTCAGGAAGATATTCCTTGGTGAAGACAGGACAAGGCTGGGAGGAGAGGCCAAGACAGCTGAGAATATTTGGCTATGAGAAAAGAAGGCTAAGGGAGGATCTTACCAAAGTGTGTCAACACCTGATGGGGGTAGGGAGCAAAGGAGATACAATCATACTCTTCCCAGTAGTACCAAGTGATAAGATGAGAGGCAATGGTCACAATTTTAACAGAGGACACAAAAGTAACTTTTTCACTGTGAAAGTGGTCAAACACTGGCATAGGTTGACCAGGGAAGTTTGTGGAGTCTACATCCTTGGAGACATTCAAAACTAGACTGGACATGGCTCTCAGCAATCTGCTCTAATTGACCCTGCCTGAGTAAAAGGGTGGGCTGGACACTCTCTTGTGATGCCTTCCAACCTCAACCACTCTGTGTTTCTGCTTTTCATTCCACATAGTCCTGAAGGAGCATATTGTGAGCATATTTCTTTCCCCCTTGCAGTGCTATCTCATCTGAACCCCAGAATTCCTCTGTACTAAATATCAGCCTTTTGATGCTGGCTGTGCAAGGTCAAACAGATAAAGACTAAGCTGGGAGGAGGCTATCATGGCAGACAAGAATGTAAACTGTTCAGTGTGAGTATGATTGTACATAAGAATGTAAGCTTGTTGCAGTGTGAGTGTCAGATTTCCTTTTTAATTTTGCATGCTCCATTCCACAGACTAGCGTGGGGGAAGAGAGGGAGACAGGCCTTACATGGCTGTGATCTAGATCCTGCATCCCACAAATGACTCTCTGCAAGTCCACAGGCAGTGCCAGGAACTGTTGCCTATCTGCCTTTTGCAGGCTCTCCTACTGTTTTTCACCTCTCAGACAAAAGCAGTTTTTCAAGTTCCCTGGAAAGGTAAATAAGAATCTACAGGTGATGATCCTAGGTGAGCTCGTTGGTCAGGCACAATCCATTTACTAAGCAAGGAGTTCCCTCTGGCCCCCCATCCCCTTTCTGTAGTCCTGGTTGGGCTCCCAGACTCAGGGAAATTCATCAGTGGCTCCTAATGATGACACACTCCTGCTGATGATCACTGATGTGAGCCACCACAGCAGGAGATGCTGAGTTTGGGCAAAGGGAGGAAATAGGTCAGTTCCTTTCCTTTGGGTAGCTCAAGCTATTCAAGCACTGGGTGCTCTAATTTACTAATTCCTGTTTGAGTTGCTTATATCATATTACAATTCTGAAATGTACTTAGTTTTGAAACCTTTGTTTCATGTTAATGAGGGCAGAGCAACAGACACCATCCTGTGGGCTTTAAAGACCCACATGCCAGAGGCCCATGAATAATCTAGGGAAAAGGTGAGCTCATGAGCCCTTCAGGTCTAAGATTGCCCTATGGTCTAGCTAGGCACAGCCCTGCTGTGACCCCTCAAGGCCAGAGCTTTGGGCAGCCCATCAGGAGCAGCAGTGAGCAGCACCACAGCCCATGCCTCAGGAACTGGTTGCCACTGCCTTTGTTCTAGGCTGATGCTGACTTGAAAGGCTGCAACCCTTCACTCCTCCTTGGCTGCTGCAGGTCACAGGGGTGATGGGAGACCTTGGCTGCCTTTTGTAGCCTCTGACTGAACACCGAGTTTGTGAGCCACAAGGACTGAGATTAAATCTCTGCTCTGAGCAGTGTTCTGAGGCCATACTGGTATCTAATTACATTCTCTGCTCCTGGCAGCTGAGGAAATGAAGATCTGCCTGTGACACTGCCTGTGGTAAAAGGGAGGGAATAGGAAAGTACAGTGATGCCTTCAAAGCATCAGCTTCAGGTGCTTCCCTTGACCTTGGGTGTCCTCTTCTGTCAGCACCTGCAGCTGGGATGGTGCTTAATCTCGAGTGATGATCCTCCTCCCCTTGCTCTTGTTATCGTGGTGGAGTGAAGGGTTTGCTTGAACTGTGTTCACCTGTGGCCAGGCTGTTCCCAAGCAGCTACAAGGAGCAAGGCTGTCCTGTGGTGGGACAGAGTAGGAGCTGTATAGTGAAACTCTTGGCAACTCGAGGTCCTCCAAGGTGCACCTGGCTGGAGGAGATCCCTGATTGCACAGGGCTGCCTGTCCTAGAGGACTGAAGGAAGGACCTCTTGATAGTATGGCTGGCTGCCTTAGTAGGGTAGGTCTATCCCCCATCTAACCTGGTGACTGGTTCCAATTCTGGTTTCCTTTTGTCCCATGGCTACAACTCTTAAATTTTATGTGCAGCTGTTGCCATTTCTCTGTTCCCCAGGAGCAGTGGCAGCTCCACAGGCACGTTTCTGGTGGCAGGGAGGGAGGCAGGCTGTTTCTGCTGTGGGGCTGTACAAAGGGCTAAACCCTGTGACCCAGTGCCATGGGGGAAGAAAGCCATTACTAATCCCTACCATATAGCGGCTCCGCCTGCCCAGCAGGATCAATGGCGCCATCTCAGCCCCATTATGTTGACTCTGAATCAGCAAGGAACGCCTAGGAGCCGGGAGGAGAGGGCTCCTCCCTGTGCGGGGTACTGCTGCCTGCCTGTGGGACAGTCAGGGCCTCCTTTCCTCCCCCCTGAGTTTGGAAGAGGCCATGGAGTGCTCAGTGGTTGCTTATGCCCACAGGCTAGCCCCGAGCCCACAGGACGGGCAGGGCAGAGACCCTGCCAGGACCAGGTGTGCCAGGCTCTCCAGCCCCGGGAGCACGGGGCGAGCACGGCAGCCGTGCACCCTCCCGGCTGAGGCCAACCAGTTCTTCTGGCCGGTAGGGGCTGGGCTGGATCCTGGAGCCATTTCCAGGGAGCAGGGAAAAGCAGGGGCAGCTGCCTCTTTGCCCCCACATTCACACAAGGCTGAGAATCCAGGATTTGGGAAACGGTCGCCCATCTCTCCCTGTGCTGCTTGCGAAAACAAAGGGCGACGGCTTTTCAGACGATACCATTTAAGGAGTTCCCCAGCTTAGTGAACCTCGGCTGACCTCAGGGTATACCGAGTTTCCAGCTCAGCAGAGCAGCGTTTCGGTGGAAAGCACGCAGCCCTAAACTTCCCTCGTTGCATCTGGGGAAGGGGGGGCTGCCGAAGCATGGGCACGGAATGACAGCACACAGAAAAAAGGTGCTGTCGGTGACTGACTCTCTTGGGTAGCCAGACCCCTTCCTAGGAAGGATGTTGCCGTCCAACAGGATCAGCTTGAACGCGAAGCAGCTTCAGCAGCTTTTGGCAGGCCCTGGGTCAGAGGAGGATGGGAGGGTGCCAGGCCCACAGCGCCACTGGGCCCTGCGTGTTGGGGCGCAGGAGCAGCGCCCCAGCCATGCAATGTTTACAAAGGTGAAAAACATTAACAACGTGCAATATGCTCCTCCTGTTGTTTCAATAAGATCAAGGTGTGTACAGGAGAGCAAATGTGTGTATCTACATGCGCGCACACACGCACTCGCTGCGGCTGGTGCGGGATATCGCTCGGCACAGGATTCTTCCAGCCAGGCTGCAGTCAATACTGACAAATACAGTATACGTCCCGTCTTGCCCACAGCACTGAGGGAGCTGCGGCAGGCTCAGTGCTTTCCTCCCTCTTGTGAAAGACCTGGGGTGTTTTCAGCAGTGTGGGGAGCTCGGGTCCCGATCGCCTCAGGTCCCAACAGTGCGTGGTGCTGCTGCTGCACCAAGAGAACGGCAGAGTAGAGACTCCCAGCCCGGCGCCTTCCTCACCGCCAGTTCACCCCTCTGTGCTCTGCCCGCTCGGCGTGCTGCAGGAGACAGGGGTTCAGGGAAAGAAGAAGAAAAAAAGAAGAAGAAGAAGAAAAAAAAATAGCATGTGAGATCATATAATTAAAGATGGTATCAGAATGTCTAATTAGGATGACTGAGAGAACTTGGCTGGGAGACGCAGCCAAGAGCTGAGTTAGTGTGTTTGCCAGTCCAAAGCTCCTTAACAGTAATTAATCCTTAAATGTCCAATTGTTCAGAGTTCAAGGAAACACCTCCTACTACTGTACTTTGTGTTCCTGTTAAGCAAGGAGACACAGCAGGGCGTGTGCCCTTATTCTGTAAGAGCGACACGCCTAGGGGTGTTGTTAGGAACTAGACCGAAGGTTGAGTATAATTATTAACTACCTAAGAGTTCCCAGCATTGCACAATTACCCAAGCCGCCTTGCAGCTGTGCACTCGCCCTGTTTGGGTTTTTCATAGTTTTTTTTTTTTTCCCTTTCTTTTTAAAATAGAAATGCTGAGCTTTAGCAGTGATATGTACGACTCCTACTGAAGTGTCATCTGCTCCCCTTCCAGTGTCCATTGTGCCATTGAGTTGGGATGCGGTAGCAGAGGGGAATGAGGGCAGCACATATGCCTATATATACATACACCTATATACATAGTGTATGGCAGTCTGTTTCAGCCCCTCGCTGAAACTCAATAGGCTTATTTACATCATTTGCAAATTTGACCTAGAGATTTTCCCTTTGTTTTGATGCTGTCAATGACTCTTGCATTAACATAAAAGCCTTGGCTATTTACTCTGGGGGTTTTAATTCTGTTTGCATTTTTGAGGTGAGTTGTGTTGGGTTTTTTCCCTTTGCTAATATTAAGCGAGGGGAAAGCCTGGAGGAAAGAGGTGGGTTTGACTTGGTAGGTGAACTGATCTGTTTGTCCTGCTACAGGGCTTCTGCTGTTGTCAGCCCCTGAGTGAGACGGTCACTGGGATGTCTGAGAAGGGGCGCTGAGGTGTGGGCAGACTGGGATGGTTGAGAAGGGGTGCTGAGGTGTGGGCAGACTGGGATGGTTGAGAAGGGGTGCTGAGGTGTGGGCAGCTGGCTCTGGCCGCAGCAGGCAGGTGGGTTTGAGGAGCACAGGGCACCGCTGTTTGGTGCCGTCAGGAAAACCCAACTCAGCAGCAGCATCACACCTCGCTGGCAGACAGGAGGGGGGATGTGTCATTTCCTCAGGTGCATCATCATTTTTAAGTTGTGTTTCTGTGTTTTTATCCTCTCCCATCTTTTCTTAATTGAACCTTTCTGGTGGGCGTGGTGAGGGCCCAGCTGGGAGCCGGCCGGCCAAAGTCGCTTCTGGAGGGGATCATTAACTCGGGCGTCAGCCAAGGCCGTTTAGTGTTTATAAAACGCAGACAATTAAACACAGTCGCAGCCCTGCAATGCTATAATTGGAAAGCAGACTGGGACCATGTCCACCAAGGGGGACCGGCTCCCCGGCACCGAGGAGGGATGGGCGGGCAGGGCTGTGCTGTCCTGCCCGCCCAGCCAGACCCGGACAGGGCCGCTCCGTGCAAACGCCCAGCCGGGAGGGCCCCGGCCCTGCCGGGCCTGCATGCTGTGGATGTGAAACAAAGGCTTGGGAGGGGAACAAAGGAGAAAAGAAGGGACTTGCCCAAGGCCAGCTGACAGCCAGGAGCTGGCTGTGTGCCTGCCTGGCTCCCTGGGTGCAGGCGGCACTGTGTCCCTGTGGGTCCATGGCAGGGATAATAGCATTGCTTCCACAGGTATGTATCAGGGCATGAGGGCCCTTCCCCTGCCAGGCCACCATGTGGGGAGCCTGAAGGGACTGGTCGTCGCCCCCTTGGGATTTGGAAATAGCCCCTAACTGAGCCCTGTGTTCAGGCTGGCTTCAGGGTCACAGTGGGTGGGGACTGGGGTGGTTGGGGCTGTTCCCAGATAATGCAGTACTCCTGCAACCCAGCCTCCGCCCAGTCTGGTGCCACAGCACCTAATGCCATTGATGGCTGTTCCCCACCAGCGGCTGAATGGCCACTGGCAGCTGCATCAGGCAGCTGCTGAACTCACTCTCCAAGTCTTCTGTGAAGTCTGGCAAGCGAGGAAGATGCTGAGCACTGAAATGGGATCGCCATAGCCCTGCTCCAAGCTCTGCAACTGACTCACTGTTTCATCATGAGCACATCACTTCACCTTTTTGTGACTCAGAATTTTCATCTATCAATTAGGGATTTATGAGGTTTAATTAAGGTCTGTGAAGCCCTTTGAGATCCTCACTTGAAAGATGCTGTGCAGGCATAAAGTGCTGTACGCAATGAAGAAAACAAGAGAAATTAAAAGCTCCAGACGAGAGAGAAGAGAGGGCAGGTTTCCCACTGCTTGGTCTCCCAATTACATGCTCCTTGTTAGGATGGCAACCTCACTTTAACCTGTGGACAAACGAACTTGTTCACCCCTTCTTGCAGCAGACAGGCGATGACGTGCAGCAGTGCCTTACTCACTGGTTAGCCCTCAGTCATCTTTCCAGAAGTATGAGCAAACAGCGAAGGGGGAAGGGACAAGGGCGGGTGAGGAGGATGAATTCCAGAGAAAAGGGAAGTATCAGAAAGCAAGCTAGGATGTGCAAGGGCCTTTATCACTGTTGTTGGGATCTAGCTTTGCACAGTAACAAACAGGAACAGATTTCATCTGTCCCTAGAGGTACGTGCCCTGGAGCAGGGAAGAGCTGGTGAATTACAGCAGAGAGGAAGCAAGGGAGTCTTCTTATGCAAGGCATCTCTTTCAGTGTCAGAGAGGAGGTAGATTCAAGGAGGGAAGCATTTGAGCTTAGCTAAATGAAAAGTTGCTTTATCTATTTTTTTTAAGGTAAAGGCCTTATTTGCAGAAGCCATGGAACCCACGCTCTGAAGCTTGTGCTTAAATGTAGGCATAAGCTTAAAGCTTTTCTGAATAGGGACATGCCCAAATTTATTTAGGTGCTTGGTGGAAACCAGGTGTAAGGGCTGGGAATCTTACAGCAGTGATATTAGCAGGACCTCGAAGGTCCCCAGGAGCCAGAGAAAGCAGCAATATGTGAACAGCCTTTCTGTACTATTCATAGGCACAGGTTGACCTCAAGGGGGGAGGAATGGGCTAAAAGCAAGCTCTGTCTCCAATCTTTATTTTCTCCTTTGCTTGCAGTACAAACAACCCTGTGGAAGCAGGCTCCTGTAGGTGTGGTCTGTGTATGCACTCGTGGGTGTGCCGCTTTGTTGTGTTAAAAGGACCATTCCTCACCTGAAAGCAAGTTTCCAGGTTGTCACTGACAGTCACATCAAAACTCGTGACCCCTCCCACCCCCCACCTGCATACCTTCCCTCTTATGTAAGAAAAACAGAGATGCCTGTTGGGATGAAACCCAAACTAGTCCCAGGTTTGGTGTCTGACTTCATTCCACACTGCTCTGGGACCCCTCTGCCCATCTTTCTTCTGGGCTGCCAGGGAAAACATGCATGGTAATTGCTGCTGGCTGGAACAGTGATCAGAGCAGCCATCCTCACTCTTCTCTTTCTCCCCCAGTCCACCCAGCTTTCCTTAAGGTTTCTTAAGATTTCTGTTGGGCTGGCTGGTCCGTTCTAACTCCATCTTTCTCAAACTGCTAGCGCCCCAAATTTGGCACAAAGCTTAGCATTAGTGAGCACTGTTTTGGAGTAAAACAGAATGACTTTCTGTGGCATGCTTATGACACTCCATTAATATATCCCAAAAGAAATGTTTTTGTTGCAACTGCAGTGTACTGTTGACTCATTATATGATCCACTCCAATGTCTCCAGATCCTTTTGTGTAGTACTGCTGCTTAACCAATTATTCCAAGTCATCCATTTGTGCACTTAATTTCTCCTTCCCAATCGTAGTACTTTGCTGTGTTTTTATTGAATTTTATCCAGTTGATTCTGAGCAGCTTTTGCAATTTATTGAGATCACTTGAAACAATAATGTGCACATTAATTGTTCAGAAAATCCTATGGACAGGCCCATGCCTGCACCTATAGCTGGTTCCAGAGCCCAGCCTTTCCATCTTAAAAACAGAGGCCTCTAGCACTTGATGGCATTCTTGCAATATTCTGCTGAAATGTCAGGATGAAGCCTGGCAGAGCTGTGAATTTTGGAAGACTCCTTCAATGGAAATATGGGATAAGAGCATCTGTTCAGCTGGCAGTGGCTTTTGGTCTCCAATCATCTAGTGTTGCTTTGAATCGCTGTTATTTTCTGTATTATTTCTGCTCTTCAAAGCATGCAGTCAGTGACAACATGCAAGCTGGGAATTGGTTTCTGACTGTGAGGGGGGATGTGGTGGTATACCCGGACAAATGCAGGTCACATCAAGAATCCTCTGGCCTGGACTTCTCATCCTGAGGAGTGGAGGTACAGGTCCTCTCCACTCTCAGCCGAAGGGTCAGGATACTTGTTGTGTTCAGGAGTGGAAATGTGGGAATTTGGTGTCCTCTGGTGGCAACTGCGAGAGTTTACAGCTGGCAAAAGCAGGCGTGACCCTCCTCACGCAGTTTGTCACCCAGGCCAGCTGGCCGTGTGCTCCAGCCAGAGCACTGATGCTCGTTTCTGCCTTGCACTGTAAATATTTCCAGTCCAGTCTGGCTCCCGTAGTTTCTGTATGCTCACCCCTCCTATTTGTTTTATGCCCATTTACTTGCTTCCCTTTCTGGAGTGCTGAACTCTGTGTGACTTTGGGTTTGACTTGATGGTGTTTGCTTGCTATTCTCCTGTGATTTCTTTGCCTCACAAAAGGAAAATTTAGTTTCTGTAAGCACCTCTTCACACTTACAGAAGTGTAAGCTGCTTGGCCTTGCACAGTCCCTTAGTAAAATAAATGTGTCTGTGTCCAAAGGCCTTTCAGCCCACTTCTCTAAGCACTGACTCTGTTACCCACACGCTTGCCTCAATGCAGCTCCACTCATCAGGTGAAAGACAGACACAGAGCACCTGGACACACCATGTTTGGCTCTTTTGGCCACAAAACAGGAGAGAGCAGATCAGAGCATTGCATAGATGGTGAGCACTATGATGGGAGAACGTGTTTGGCACAATTTGTTTTGTGTGAAGTACATGAAGGGAGCACACCAAGCCACATGCTCCTGGCTCCAGGAGCTGCTGCTGCTAATGGACAAAAACTGAGCAACTCCCTGAGGGCTGTGGAGTGTAAAATTCTCTAAGAGTTTGGTGCAAATGCAGCCAGAAAAGTCAAACAGTCTTATCCCATATGGCGAAAAGCAGCCTTACCTCCTCTCCCCGTTTCAGTTGCTATACTACCCCTTGACAGTCTTCTCTTTTTCCTTTTTTAAGAGCAGCACAAGTATTAATGATGCAAAAGGAATATAGCACATCTGGGGCTGGCTCACTGAGGTCAAAGGAATACATTTTTTGATGCATAAAGACAGGCTGAGAAACGAACTTCTGCAGGGGAGTCAGGTAAACGGAGGATTTTTAGGATGAGCATAGGTGGACTGGCAGGTCTGGGACACTGTGGCACCCAGACAGGCTGACCCCACAGAATTTATATGTTGCACCTTCATGTGGGAGGAGCTTCAGAGAGCACAGGAGAGTCAGGAGCTTTCCACACTGGCTGCTGCAATTACAGCTCTGGCTGACAACAGAGCCCCTTTGTGGCATGAATACAAACAGCCAAAAGCTGGCACTGCTTTGGGAATTTTATAGCTTAATGGAAAAGAACAGGAGGAAGGGAATACTCATGTTTTTATTTTACAGAGAAACACGGCACTTTGAGATACTCCTTCAACTTACAGTGGTGTTTATTTAGGTGCCTGATTTCCAGGCAAATGTTTGAGAATGAGGTACTTTGCATGTGAGCAGCCACAAACTCACCCAGAGACACAGGAAGGGAGCACACTGTCTATCAGAGGCAGGCAGACCGCTTCCCTTTTCTATCTGCCTTCCTGCCAGCACTGCTTTCTCAAGGTTGTGGCAGCTCTGGTGAACCCTCTAAAGTCTGTGACTGTAAACAGGGCTCCCCAGAAATAAGCTTTATCTCCTGATTTGATAACCAAGGGGCCAACTGAGGAGGCCACAGGAAGTATCTGGTCCCCAGCTTCTTGCTGCTTACAGACTGAAGCGAATCCTCACAACACAGTAAAGTCAGTAAAAAGACTCTTTAGCAGAGGCTCTTTAACGCTTGGCTTCTGCCGTCCTCTGGCTGTTCAGAGTCCTCAGCAGCCTTGCAGCTATAATCAGGCTTCAGGGGCTCCTGCCCCAAGGAGCTGGGAGGATTTCAGCCTGTGGCATTATCTGCTGCTTGCCTGTATCAAAGGCCCAGCAGCTGCTAGAATAGGCAGTGAGGAGCAGTTCCAGCTTTTGCTGCAGAGGGTACACCGTGTTTTTGGGACAGGCAGTGGGGATTGAGGGACCTGTGGCAGATACAGAAGCTGCAAAGGCAGGCTGGACACCACCAGCCTCAGCAGCACAGGGCAGTCTGTGGAGATGGACTTTAGGCTGGCTGTACTTTGGTGCCAACCACACACGAGTGGCTAAAGGGCTTGTGCCCTCAGCAAGTAATCAAACAATCTGTGTGGGAGGTTGTGCCCTGCTTAAGGCACAAGGAAGACATTTCAAGTTTCATTCAATTATTAACATTGGATCAGAGTTTTTGTTGTGATGTTTCTGCCTTCAGCTGCTGGTAGGTTCTTGCTGGAGAGCACTGCTTCATAGCTCATCCAAAAATGGGTATAATTGCAGTGGTGACCTTGCTTATTTATGTACTTACTGCCACAGCTCAGGTCTTTATAGCAGCTCTGCAGATCCTAGCTATAAAAGTCAGAGTCCAACCATGCGCTGAGCTTAGAAAAATGTAGGGAAGTGTATTTGAGGCCTTGTGTTTGCAATTTTTTTTTGTAACCAAGATTTCTTTTCTAAAGCCATTTTAGAAATAATTCATATCCTTCCCACCTGCCAACTCTCCAAAAGCCTGAGTGTTTTAGCATTACAAGGCCTTTTGCTCCCTGTCATTAATCTGGCCGTATGCAGATCAGCGCTCTCCAGTTCCGCATTCACGTTTGCGTTCCTCGTTCCTCGGGGGATTTGCGCTCCCTCCAGCAGGTGGTAGCAGCCTCCTTCGGGCTGTGCAGCTCTCCCGCCTGCTGCCGCCGAGCTGCTGCCCGATGATTCATGTCCCTGCCTGCCCCTGGCCTCACTTGATCTCCTCACCCTCTGCTGCATGTCTGAACTTCCCTGAGGAGGAAGATCTGTTTAGCTCCAGAGTATGCACTAAATTTACCAGCAGTGTGAATCACAGCAGGAGGAGGCAACGGCACAACCTCGCAAGGACGCATGACATGTCTTGCTTTTGTATGTGATTTATTCCTAATGTTTTTGTAAGCACTGTCATGTCCTACCCATCACAGATGGGTGCCTCATAGATTAAATAATTCAGGGATATGCTTCCTAAATACAAAATTCAAGATCTAATGCCATGTCAAGGCAGTAGTATTAGCTGAAGCAGTGACAGGTTGCAAATGGGCTCTATCTTCAAATGAAATGGAAACTCAGTCTGCTGTGTACTTCCACAAGAAGTCCTCTGCTATGCCAGTGTAACGTGATAGTTTTGTGGATGCAAGAATATTATCCACTGATATATGACCTTTGCTTATTAGCAGTTGAGTAGGATACCTCGCTAACTTATTCAGTACAAGTACAAACATCTTGGGTTTGATTATGAGTGCTCAAGTGTTATGGAGTTTTTTGTCTGTTTGTTTTTATTGTTTTTCTTCTTTTAATGTGCAGCCATACTTTCATTATTTGTATTTTAAAACAGCGGTCTTATAGGTGAGGACCTATAGACAGGTTGAAAGAGTTTTTGGGTTTTGGTACTTTGTATGAATAAAAGAAATGCCAGAAAAAGATCTATTTAACAGAGGAGGTAATGAAAAGCTTAAAGACAAGCTAAAAAATATCCCATGGCTTTCCCAGCTGTGGCTCCCATACCAGGACGCTTTAGATATATTATAAGCCACCTAAAAATGTAGCAATGAACCAAAGAGTTTGGCTAATATGCTTTAGCACCTGTGTTTGAGTACCTGTTTGGGTGTTGCTGGCTTTAAAACTGTAACTGGGACTTGACCTTTTTTTTTTTTTTGTAGTGTTTTGCACCACAAAAGGTTGGGTGTAGACCTGTGAAACAGGTTCTTTGCTTGAGAACATGCCAGGGCACAAAACTTCTGCTTTTCACCACCAAATCTCACTCAAAACTCTTCTGTGCCAGTTCAGTTGTGAGCTCTCTCCATCCAGGGCAAGCAGCAAGAAGACTCACACAATTCAGGCAGGGTTAAATACCAGGCCTAGCCTGCTCCTTGTCCCACCTGAGCAGCAGCAGGCACTTTAGGGAAGACACAAGATTGTGTTGATCATTGGGCAATCAAACATGGGTGCAATTCCCTAAATACCATCAGCTGAGGCTTGGTTTATAGTCTGGAACTCTCCTTGCCTTCTGTAGCTGCATCTAGCTTTGTCCTTGCAGTAATGTAAAAGCCTTAATTTGTCTCTAACACCTTCTATATATCTAATAGAAAACTCTCTCTTCTCCCTTTTGCAAACTTTTTTGATCTTTGCTGCCACTTGTTATTTGCTATTCAGTCTAGGAGCTATTTTGATCCTTTGGTGGTGGGAAGGAGTGTTTACAAGAGATTTGCAAGCCTTGAAGTTAATGCTGTTTTGCTTTTGGAACACGTCAGTGTATAAAGGCTAAACTTACTCTTGGATCTGTAGTTTATGGCAAATGAATGAATTATTGCTACCTTCCTTTTCTTGGTGTACAATGAGGAAGAGGCTCTCTGGGTTTTAAACACTTCCAGGTCTTCGAGAAGTCTGTTTCTCAGACTTTTGATAGCGGGAACTTTCCCTTGAGGAGTGAAGCAGCCACAGACCCTTGGATGTAATGACAAAACCCACCAAAGGTAACTCCCATCCATGCTGGCTGTGCCATGCCACCTTGGCTGAGAGGTGATAATGGTGCTGAGCAGCCTCACCTGGACCTCCCTCACTCTGACCAGCTGCTTGGGACTTCCACTGCAGCTCAGCCCAGGCAGGGCTTGCTGCTGTGGTGTTGTGCCCTGACAGTGAGTAAAACTTTAACTTTTCATTACCTTACTGGTTAGAGGAGTTTGGGTGTCACACTGTTTCAGGTGTGAGACCCCCAAGCAGAATGAGCTCATCCCTCTCTGACTTGAACATGCAGATATGTCTGAGGTGAGAAGCCCCTTGTGCTGGTATGTTTTTGCTGAGTTAAGGGTGGAGATTCAGGGGGTGGAGGAACGCTTTCTCCTGTCTATATACATTTCTTCTTGCATGTTGCTCTGAATAATAGGTGTTCATGTTCAGAATTAGTATAGCATTCCTGGGTTTTGAAAAGAAATGAGCACAAGGTCTACCTCCAGCATGTTCCTTCAAAGAATGTCAAATTTTTATCATGAAAGAACAGAAAGCCAAAATAAACAAAAACCCCTTTGAAGGATGGGTTAGACTGCCTGAGTTGGGTGTTCTAGTGGCTTATTTAAGCATTTAAAGCTCTTTACTTAAGCAGACTCCCATTATTCATGTAGGAGCTCTCTCTGGGTGTCTGTGGGCTCAGAAGAGGCCAGAGGTCACTCTGGTGTTATGTGTGAGGCCAGCAGGCTGCCCTTCAGAGGTCTGACCTGGTGCTGTAGTTGAGGCACAGTGGTAGTCTCACAGGGAGTGTTTGTTGTATCACAGCCTAGCTGGCATTTCTGCATACTCTTTGACTCTGCTGAAGTGACTGCTACTGTGACAGTGTCACAGCAAGGGGCTTGGAGACCTGTGCAGTGTGAGGGCAGAGTTACTGATCCTGCTTGTCCGGCACTGCTCTGTCATGGCAAACTCTGCTGAGGCACAACCCAGTGAAGGAGAATCTGCCAGAAGAGGAACTAGGGAAGAGAAACAGGCCCAGCATGAGTCTGGTTGAAGGCAGGAAAGCACAGGTAGGGAAGGAGACAAAAGGAAGAGCACAACCTTCCTCTTTGGGTGGGTGTGGGCTGCTGCATAGGGTTCAGTTGTCCTTGTCACCTCAGGAGCAGAAGCTCCTTCCCTCCCTGGCAGAGGCAGGCTATACCAAACTAATATGTTATGTATTGCCTGAAAGAGCCTTGACCCTGCTGGAAGCTGACTCATGTGATCTTGGTCCTTAGATTTGCTGGGAATTTTCCTGAAAAATGGCCAGCTCTGTCTGAACAAAGTGAGAGGAGCTGTCTCCTTCTTTGACCCTTGGATGGGCAATGAAATGAGATATCATCGTCACTTTGCTTTCCAAAGGTAGAAGCTAATAAGTTTTATGGCTGCTGAGTTATCAGCTTTTAAGTTATAAAGGAGAAAAAGGAAGAGAATTTCTTTCTTTTCAACCTTAACATCTAACACAGAGCACTCCAGGATTATCATTGATAGAGGTGGTTACCATGAAGCTATTGTTAGGTGTGCTGTTCCTTTGGTTGCTCTCCTCAGAAGGTAAGTTTTGGAAGGCCCTTTGAAAATTTGCATTGCACAGTATTTGGGAACCTCTATTTTTAGTTGTTGCAAGGTGGGTGTATAGCAGGAGTTTTAGAAGCGGTACGAAGAAAATCTGTGAGTAAAACTGTGATCTTAAATGCAGTTTTGGGTATGTTTGATCATTTTTTGATGAAGATGTGTTCATTGGTTTGCGCTGTTCTGGTGATAGACTGTGTCCTAGGCACTGAAGCATTCTGGTGAGAGAAAACTCCCCAAACAATTAAACTAGCAGGGAGATTTGTGCCAAAATGGTGCAGAAATTCAAGCAAGGAACAGAGGCTTTCTCTGAATTCATAGCTATGATCATCTTCTTTTCAGTGATAGAAGATGAAGTGAAAGGTTAGTCAGCATCCTGGCATTCCAGGCATTGTTCAGATTTCTGTAATATTCATGGTAGGGGGGAGCCCTTATTCCCTATACTGGGTCTCTGAAGTCCTGTTTGGTGCCAGTGATGGTTTTGTAGGTGCTCAAGACTGAAAATGCTGTGTATGCTTTGGCTTTACTGGCTCTGTGCTTCAGGTGTCTTCCTGTAAGAAAATAAAGATAACTGGTAATCGTGCTTTACCTTAGCAGTGATGTAGACTGTGATGATCACTATCTTCAGAGGATTATAAGGTGCTCTGATAAATAATAAACTGTTAGGAGGTTTTGGTTCCTGAAGTAATCAGACTAAATTATAACATCTGAGCTTTTTAATTTTGTGAAAAATATGCACGGTGGCTGCAGTTGCTCTGAAAACTTTATCCAGGGAAAAAGTTGTTGATTGATAGCAGCCTATAAGAATTGTTTGTTGAAACATATTAACTGTAAGAGTAAGATAGAAATGAGTTAGAATCTTTCTACCAAATTTTGGGAGAATTGTCTAAAAAATACTTTCTTTTTTATGTCAAGAAAATTGAAAATACAAGTTAGAATTATTCAATGGTGTAGTAAGGGAGTAACTATAATACTAGGAGTAGCAAGAGTTTAAAAAGTCATCCTATGGAAAGTGTAAATCCAAAACAAACTAAGAAAACTGAAGAGGTTAAAATTTAATCAGCTAAGACAAAAATTAATCAGAAGAGAAACAATGAATCACTTTTAAAGGTATGAAAACCAATAAATCATTTTCCAAATTCTTCTGAAACATGGAGTCTGTAGGACTGACTGATGAATAAAAGAAAGCTGAAGCCTGACAAACGCTTTTTGTCTTTGATGTCCTTGCATAACAGCTTAAAAAAGGCCTTGCCCTCCAAGCCTTTCAGCACAGGGGACAAGAGGAGTAACAACCAAATCCTTGAACAAACTGATGACAAATAGTAAAAGAACTGCCAGGATTAGATGATATCCACCCAAGGGAGTGAGCCAAGCAGAAACATGAACATGTCCATTTTATTAACTGTGATGCTCATATTGATCTGTGTTGGGATGTGGGCTCTGCACGTGTTCAGAAGTGATCTGGATAAGGGTGGATTCTAACCTGCTGATGCAAAACTGTTCAGGATGTTCAGAATGAAAATTTACACTAAGTTTTCCCCTTATACATTATCTTATCTATGTGTGTGCTATGGTGGACTCTGAATAGATAGTGCTCAACCCCAGAACACAACTGTCTGAAGACATCAGTGCTAGTGATAGTCAGGAGAAATTATTTCAGCAGTGAGCAGGTGAACAGCATAAAAACCACATTGCTGCTGCTGTGTACAGAGCCACGGTTCACCTGCATCTTGACAGTGGTCTGGATTTTTCATCTCAGAAAAGATGTAGTAAAACCTAGGAGGGGAATAAAGGGGGAGAGTGGTCAGACTTAGGAAAAAAATTCAACATGAGATCAGAGAAACTGACTCTTCAGCCTGGAGAAGAAGGGATAGGTATATGATAAAGACATACAGGTGCATGCAAAATGGCAAATTTTGCAGAAGCAAGGGAATGACTACAAGAGCAACAAGGAAACAATCAGATTATTAACAAATGAGAAGTACTTTATTCCAACATGTAATTGAGTGATGAAGCATCTTTTGCCACAGTTCTTGGGGAAGGCCAAAAGTGTGAAAGTATTAGACAAATGAATAGGCAAATCTGTGGAAGAAAGATGTCAGGGAGTTCATCAACATTAAGTAATTGCTTGCTCGGGGAGCACAAGAAAATGGAAATATAACTGTATTTTCCTTATTCTTTGCCTAAGCATCTGCATTTGGATATTGTCTGAGGCAAAATCCCTGACTAGGTATGGGGTTTTGTTCTAAAACTGTTCCTCCAACTCCCTGAGTTCTGGAAACTGGGACTGGATCCTCTTTCTCTCTCAATATAACCTAAGGAACTATTCTCAAATGTAGTTGAAATTAGTGTTAAAATTCTCAGATACTGAGTTCCTGCAGTAGATTTGTGTGATGCAGACAAGTTAAATTGCTTTTGCCTCCAGTATCCCAAACAGAGTTGGAGTTCTGGTTATTGCCCTGAGTAAAGCATCATCAAAACCCACAGACTGAACAGGCAGAAACGTTAAAAATATGTCACACAACAGTCAGGAAGCTCTCTCAACCTTCTACAAAGTAGTGTAAAAACAATATAAATTTGCAAATAGCTCATGCTGAGCTCATGCCTGAGCACCACTGGCTGCCCTACACCTGAGGATGTCTCTCTCACCTGCTGGACTGAGCTGACTCAGCTCTTACTCTGTGATTGACAGGGAAGGAAAGGTGTACAAGCCACAAGTACTCAGCAGGGCTAAAAATTCCAAAAATAGCTCCGTACTATTAAAGGACAGTTATTCTAATTCTGTGTAGGACTTGCTGGATGCTGATGGCTTCAGTGGGGCAAGCAAGAACAGTTGAGAGCGTGCTTTGAAGTTCAGCTGACCTAGGCTTTATGGCTATCTTTGTGGAAATTTTAGAATAAACCAAATTCTATTTGCATAAATCCAAGTGCATGCTCAAGGAAAGAGAATAATGTTTACTGAAACATCTACAGGCCTGACTCCTGGCTCCACAGGCTATTTTGTCTGCCAATACTCCACTAAGAGAAGAAATTGCAGCTGTTTCTGTATCACTATGGCAAACTCACAACAGTGTTATGCTGCTCCCTGACTGTGGAAGATGTAGATTAATTTGAATTGCTCCTTTCTAAGGAGTTTCACCTTGTGCATGTTCAAACTACTCTGAATTTAGATAGAATGAGACTACAGCAGTGTATGAAATGTGCTGAAGAGGAAAGCAGGTAGGGAAGGCCTGTGGAGGATGGGATTGTTTGAGGCATTCCACAGGCAGTTCAACACCTGTTGCTATAAATTCCACTAATTTCAAGAGATCTCACCTGCTTACAATAGCTAAAAGATTTTTCTCATAGACAAAAATCAAAGAAAACATGTCTGGTTGTTGGGATGAGCCTCATCTTTGGAAAGTAGGGCAGATGAGAAAGGTGCCTTCTCTCCAGATTCTGTGGTTTTAGGTATATTAAGTCTTGTGAAGCTTTTTTTCCCTAAGGTAAAAAAAATATAGAATAACCCTTTCTTTAATGTTTTTAAGGTAATGCAGATGATCAGGAAGAATATGAGAAGCTAGAGGTAAAGTATGAGTACAACTTCCTTTTTTTTTCTGTTTTTAATACCTATCATTACCTGTCAAGCTGTTGCTTCCTTTGAGGCAGGCAGAAGAAGAAAGACTACAGCTTGTTGCTGTAAACTGCTTCTGCAAAGAAGAAATGCAATGCCAGTGAGTCAGCAATGTAATAGTGCAGCTGCAAGATTACAGAACACAATCAGGAAATGAGGTTTTCTCCGAGCAATGTTTGTTATTAGGTTGCATATCCTGTATGTAGGTTGTTTGTGGTTAGCACTTGTTCCTAGATGCTCTGTTGCTCTTTTAGAAACACAGAATTAAACTTTTATTTGCTTTATAACAGTGCAAAGTGTCTGCACCATTAGAGTCCTCCAGCTGGGCACTAGGGAGTGTGTGGGTAGCTTGGTGGCCCTTGTCACTATATAGATTTCACCTAGGGATGGTCATTGTGATGAGGGAAGCCCTTGCCAAGTCACCTGGGGAGGCAAGGATTGCCTTTCATGTCCCTTTAAAGCCCTTGATGTTGGGCTGTGCCTGCCATAAAGATATAGGATGGCATTAAACAATGTTCCTGCTGGTACTGAGCTGTCTCTCATGCTGGGTGAATAACATCACTCACATCCTTGCCTTCTCTGATCACCTGGCCAGGTGTTGTTAAGGAGCCAGAATTGGTTCATTCTGCCTTTCCTGTTGTGTATTGAGATGTTTTGTTGTGTCAATTAGGTGCCCCTTCAGTTGGGTGCCCCTTGGCACACAGAGATGCCTGCAGTAGCTGTCCCTATGACCTCTTCCAGATTAAGCAGTCACTGCAGCAATGGATGTGGCAGGATGTGTTCAGCACATTTCATTGTTTGCTCAGGCCCAGTGCTGTGGCAGCCAGTAAGAAAACTGAACAGAAAGTGTAAAGTTGTAGAAGAGTTAACTGAAAATGCAGCTGTCCAGATCTGTGTTCCCGTGTATTTCTAACAGAGGGGTAATTGTTCTTTGAAGTTGTTTACATGAGTAAAATCTTGGTTAGTGTGAGAATGGAGCCTGTAGGACCCCTCATTCAACAAATTTCCTTGTTAGATCTAAGCAATCAACCATATTTATTTGTTTATGTCTAAGGCTCTAAGAAGCTTGCAGTTTTCATGTGAGCAGGCAACGTTCCCTGAGACGCCTTCAACTTCAGGTTTGTGTTTTATATTGTCTCTGCAGAGGCTTTCCCTCACAAAATTATTAGAATGGGCTGGGGCAGAAATCAGCTGTTTGTGGGGATGCCTGTGTATGGGATTGACTGAAGTGGAGCTAGGCTCTATAAACTCCTTAGTTTTTTGTTCCTCTTGTGATTACTTTTCTACTTTTGTTTCTTCAGCTGGTGGTTGAGGATGTCACTATTACTTCAATCATTCCCAGCAGTGTTTTTTGATCTTTTCTTGCTTGATGATTGAGCATTTCAGTGCCTCTAAACACCCAAAGTATTTGCTGAACACCTGAGTAATGTTTCTTATGCTTTCTGACTAGTTTAAAACCTCCAATCAAAGCAATCAGTATAGACTTGTTACCATTTTAGCCAACTTTGTTTTAATATGCTGGTGAATGTGACTTTCTTTTGGGGTTACTGTTTTGGGTTTTCTTGTAACCTGAAATCTTTTTCTTTTCTGCAGTTCATGCTCTAAAGCCAGCTGACATTAAAGCAGTCACTGCAATAGGAAGTTTGCAAAGAGTAAGTACAAGCAGGAAATGTGCTGAATGTGACCCATTTCCTCCGTTGTGATGATGAAGTCAGCTGATGATGCAGTTTGGGGTCTCGGGGTGTTCAAGACTTCAGTCTTTCCACAAGCATCAAAGACTTCTGGTGAAAAAATGGCTGGAAATACCTGCTGTTCAGTGTTCCAATGTACCCTGTGTCTAAAAATAGCCAGCTGACTTTGTGCAGGAGGAAATGTGATCACAGTGCTCTTGCAGAGAACCATGATATTTGATTAGAGTGCATGGATTTTCCTAACAATGAGCATAACAGATTGAATAGCTGGAAGAAGATGCTGGGAAAATTCAAACTGGAACAAATATAAATTGTTGAGAAATGCAGTAGATTTTCCAACCTCATGAAAGTGTATTCTGTGGAAACTGCTTTCCTACCTACAAGGCAGAAGGTCTCCAAGAATCACAAAGTTATGTTTCAGTTGTATAGATCAGTGGTTAAAGTTCTCCTGCCTGTAATAATATAGTTAGATTTGGATGATCTTTATTTGTCTTAATAGTTGGAAGTGAATCTCTGAAACTGATTTGAGGCCCAATTAAAAGAATTTAACCACAATTCTCAAGCTTTGAGGAAGTGTAGAAATGACTGTAGAGTAAAAATTGATAGCCACTTGGGAGGCTGTGACTGTGAGAAATGGGGGAGAGTCTCCCTCATTACAAAACAACAATCAAATTTGAGATGGTATCCATGAATATATCATACTTTTCCTTTACAAAATCAGCACTTCTGGACTCCTTGTGAGTACCTCTCTCTTTTGAAAAAAATTTGTTGTCCTGAATGCAAGGGTGCTTCACCCATATCACGTGCATGGCCCTTTGGAACAAGTCGTCTTTGTGCTGGTGTCCTTGTTGCTTGTGGGGGTGTCATAGAAAAACATGTAAATTATCTTCTTTTAGGGAATGTTTGCTTTCCTAGAGCAAACATCTCTGTCACTGTTTCCTCATTAAACTCTCTGAAATCAGTGAAGTTCCTCTATTGATGTAGTTTCTTTTTAACAGACACTCTTCTGCTGAGTGCCATCTATGTAAATTATCTAAATGACTTCAGGTTATGGCCCTTGTTGAAAAGGAGTAGGAACAGATCCAGAGAAATTTGGTCTAGAATAGCATTTTGTTTTATGGAATTTGATTTCATGAAACAAACTCTGTTTTAAGCCATATGTAAAAGAATCATTAATGAAAGCAGTAACTAAGAAAGGATTACCAGATCATGAAAATGCATTGTAATAGGGAAGTTTTGGAAAATAATCGAAAGCTTTGAGTGATTACAACACAATGGAGAAAAGTATGTAGAAAACAATGCTATCTCTAACAGGTAGGGGAACAGCCTATCTAGGTCTAGTTTACACTTTAATTAATTTTGTTCTTATTTCTTCTTTGTTCACAGACACCAGGATCTGGTGAGGATTTACTCCAAAGGTAAGAATTAATACTTAGCTTTTTTAAGTTTCATTACCCTAATCTCTCTAGCATCACAGTGCAGAGGTTAGGCCCAAGCAATTTTTTATTGTTTTATAGAGAGGAGGAAAAAAGCCTGTGTAAAATAGAAATGATTTTGGGACATTGAAACTTTCCCTGTCCTTTGGTAACAAATTTTTTGTACTTATGCAGGCTATAGAATTACCTTAGGGTTGCAATACCCTTGATTAAGAATCATTGCTGTGTGATAAATCCTAGGCAGTAAATATAATAATGCACTAGTTAAAGATTAGAAAGCAGGAATTTATCAGAGCTAAGAAAGAACTCAGTAGTCCAGATACCTTGGATTACTGATAATCAATCTGCTTGGCTGATTCCCAGCGCTTCATGGATAAGCTTTATGCCATTTCCTTCTTCCATGCCCCTTTAGCAGATCCAAATCAATGAGTGAACATATGGCTAAACCTTGTAGCTGCAGGTCTGTGCAGATCTTTTGAGTCACAGCCTTCCAGATGAGGATTTAGCACTGCACAGATAAACTTTAAAGACTAAGTTTTCTTAAAAACATCTGTGTCCACTTGTATGTGAGTATACACAGAGGCCCCTGCATCCCTTTTACCTATGTGTAAGCAAGCACAAGTACTGCAACATGCAGAGGGTAAAGAGACACAAAAAATTGAGATCTGAGACGATGTTCTTACTCAGCAGTAGCTGATGACATGACAGTTTTGGGAAAGAAAGGCCCCATTCTTGCTTGCAACAGCTGCCATGAATTTCACTCTGAGATGCAGCATAACTAATAAGAAATTGAGGCTGTGCTGTAATATAATTTTTCTTTGAGAAATGGAATAACAGGAACTTCCTGTTTTCTCTTCCCTTTCTATAGCACAGGAAAGAACTTCCTTGAACTGAGCGTGGCAACTTTAGCAGGTGCGTCTTGCTGTCACACTAAAACTTCAGCAAATTAATTTACCAGCTTGCTGGCAGGAGCTCCAGGGCTCTGCTGGGCTGCAGAGCAGGTGCAGCACAGGCACACTGCAGGGGTGTAAGGGAAGCCTGAGGAGTGGTGCACCTGGGGACATGAGTTCAGCCAGCTTGGGTTGTCCATGATGGCTTTAAAGAGACTGTCTGGGTAGACAAACAGCAGTGAAGAAGGGGTGGGACAGACTGCTGCAAGATTCTTAAATGCCCAACAGGGGTTTTTGGCCTCTTCTTTCTACCCACTACACAGTCTCTGCTGGTGTGTGCTTGTGGCCTGTGCTGGCCCAGTGAAATCTTGTGTGGGTTTGCCTGCCCAGAACTGCCATGTGCTTAGAATTTATACTGGGACTGCCATAGATGTACCACATCTGGGAATTTGTTGCCTATTGGCTGTCTCTGAAGGCAGCCTTTTTTACAGGGTATTGCAAGTAAAAGTTTCATGCCCACTGAAATGCTGTGTAATACATAGCTCCAGGGTCCTGCCCTCCACATCATCTTCCTAGTATCTTAACCCCTTGGTGTGACATCTATTTCCCTGTAAAAGGGGTTTAAAACATGGCAACTCATTGGTGTTTTATGAGTCTCCCTGCATAGCCTTTCCCATAGCTTCATTTCTACAGCTGCCTCTATTTAAGCCCACCTACAATACTTGTGGCTGACATGAGATGGGGACAGAGGTTTTTGAGCTGAGTCTGGAGGCAAACTCAGACATCAAGCCTTCACTTAACAAGGTGAGGAATAGAACCAAGAAAAACAGCTGCAGAGGGGCTTGGGCATATTGCCAAGAGATCCTCAGACTTTACAGGTTCTGGTGCTGTTTTAGTTCAGCTGTGTGTAATGAATCAGCAGAGTAGCAGTCTGTTGGCTGCAGAAATCTCCTAACCTGGGTGTGTCATTCAGCTCTCATTAGCACCTTCAACCCCTCGGTCCTACATGTGTCCCCTCCACCTGGCACAGCAGGAGAGATGCCAGACAGTCAAGCTGGGTGAGTCTGAGGGGCTTTTGGCTGGGCAGTTGGGGTACAAGGGGAAGGATGGAAATCTTTGATGCTGGAGCACTTCACTGCGCTCACTACTGGCAGAGGCTCTCATTGTGGCTCAATTGGCACCTGTCAGAATCAGGAGAATCAAAGCCTTGCTTTGGGGTCTGTATCACCTGAGTTAACATCAGGCCTCTTTTATAGCTGCAAAACAAATTTTTGGCTCAAATAGAAGTTGAGGTGTGCCTACTGAGCTGCTCTTTTTATTTAAGCGCACATGTCTGAAAGTCAGGTAGCTGAATATGAACTAATTACCCAAAGCTCTCTGGGTAGCACAGTCAATTGTCTAATCTATACACATTTAGGAGAGAAAAGATTAATCCAGCCTGAATCCTCAAAAGTTGTTTGATTCAATGGTAAAAATCAGCCAAAGCTTTAACATCTCTGATGCCTTCCTAATTTTTCTCTTCCTTTCTTCTTTTCAGAGACCTCCTGCATCAAGCTGAAGAAATAGTGGAGCTCATGAAAGTGGATCAGGTTTGTTTAAAGCACAGAATAATTCAGAAAGTGTGGTGTTGAAGCAGAAAAAGGTACAAAAGTGGCTTAATACTTAAACAGCACTCAAAAAACTTTTGAAACAGAAAATGCCATTTCTTGAGGTTAACGGGCTTCAGTATTTCTGTTGTAAATAAGAATAAATTCTGTGCTTTTCAACTGCAGAATTTTGTTCTGGAAGTATCCCACCTTTTTTACTTTTGTCAAAGCAACTGAAGAGCTTGGTAGAGAAGCCAGTATGTTTGCTTTCTGTTGGCTAAAGATGTGAGTGTTCTGCTAGCTACAGTCTGTAACTGTGCCAGTGTTTCTGAGAAGTCAACCCAAAATAATAATTCTCATTATTTGTCTCTTCAGTTCCTTTTTGGTCTTTTAGGAACATATTTTCAAAAAGGCCAATAAAGACCTAAATATGCTTTGGTGATGCTGGTGAGAGCTTGAATTATCACTTATGGCTGAGTGCTTTTTAGGTCCCATCCTGGAGCTTTAAGCATTCATTTCCCCTTTATTCCTAACCATGATGTTATTTCGTAAAATAGTCTTGAAATAATGGGAAAATGTAATTGCCAAGGCAATTCTGCTGTTGTCTCTTTGCTCTACAGGAATTTTGCATGTATGTTTGTGGAACAGTGTGGTTCTAACCAAGGCTCTTCAGGATTGTACAGCATTGCCTAATAAACACAGCACAGCTGAGCAGGGCTCTAGCTCTCAGATTTTTTTATTCCAGTCTTTGTCCCACTAGTGTGACCTCTTCTCAGCAGTTCATGTACAGTAATCCTGTTGGCAAGCTGCAGCAATGATGGAAGGAGACAATATCAAGCTCTGTGCTAAGCTGTCCATGCCCATCTTTTCCAGCAGAGTGTCCCACAGCAGCAGCAATTTCAGGCTCTATCCTGAGCTTTGTGTCCAACATTAATTGCAGCACTTGATGCCTAACCATCCATTTGCTGTGTCCTCTAAGGAAAAGCCGGGTGGTTTATCAAGTGGAAGGGACCAAGATGGCCAGGATTGGGTCATGGACTACTGCTTGGTCTTGCTGGTTTTGAACCCACAGCAAATTGTGTGTGAGAGAGGAAAATAGCAAATAGATCACCTGTCATCAGATTCCTTTATTTTTTTCTCCCAGATGATGGACTTCCAAAATGACTGGAAGGTCATCACAGTGTTTTTTAGTGCTGAAACCTCCTGTTCCTCCTATGCTTCCACACAACTGGTAAGTGCTTTGTGGGGTGGTTTAGCAGTCAAAGCAGGTAGTTAAGACACTTTCCCATACTCTGCTCTCTGCCATAGGGAACCGAAGGAGTAGTTAGGTCTGGGATGTTGGGATGCCTTGATCCAATGATGTAAGCTCCTGGCACACAATGTGTTTTATATTTATAAACATCTGTACTTAATTTGCCATCCCTAGTCTGAGATGTCTTAGTAGAACAGTTGTTTTCCACCTTCAAGTATAAAGATACTTTTCTTCCCTATACCTGTCTTTTTTTTTTTTTTTTTTACTATATGTCAAGTTCTCTGTTTATAGGCAGTTAAATTACAAGACTTGTTCCCGTGTTATTTACTTGTTGCTGGCTAAGGCTGAATTTAGAATAGAGTGATTCTTAATAACCCTTCAGTACACAGCTCAATACACAGAGTTTGTGACTTTTAGGAAATGAGTAACTTTTTTCTACTAATTTTGATGGCCTTTCTAATCTCATTTACAGAAGAACTGCATATCAGAAAACCTGGAAAAACTTACAGAGGTCTTGGATTTTTTGTATAAGAAGGTAAGATGTATTCATCAACCCTGAATAGCTGAGTCCTTTGTGTATTTTTCCAGTCTCCCCTACTAGACTAGAGCTTGTATCACTCTTCATATGACTTAGAACACCAGTCTCATTAACATCAACCCACTGGCTCTGTTTATTTTCACTAAGTGTTTTACTCCCGTTTTTAAAAAGCTGACGCATACTAACAGAAAGGATGGATGGGTAACTGCTCTGTTTTGCAACACAAGCTAATGTACCACTCAATCTTTGGGTATTTTTAAAATGATTTCTGTGAAAACTGGAGTACATCCGTCTAGGTCTGAAAGTTATGTTTAACAGGGCTGTTGGTCAAAGTAACTGGTATCTAATTACTGATGTGGAACACCTAGGCTGCTAATTCCCTGGTGATGACTTTTATAGACCAGGGAAAACATCCATTAAAATGCATATGATAGACCTTTTTTCCTACTTTATGGTAATTTAAGAATCTCAGCCTTTCTAAAGGTCTTCTAGCTGGCTGAGCTAAGAATTATCTGCTTACCTAGGATGGTTTCTGGGAAGCATTCTGCACTGTGTCTTGGTCTACTAATGATAGTAGACTAGATGAGGATAGATTTCCACTAAAGCAGACTATAAACTGTTTAACTGAATTATTTCAATAGCATCTTCCATTAATTTTGTTTTGCTGCATTGAAGGCCTACAGCATATTCTAAACCTGCTACAGTCTGGTGGCATCAGACCACAACCACTCATTTTTCTCCAGCTGACTTTGACAAATGTTGTGTATGGGGGAAATTCTACCCACACATTTTCTTCAGATTCTCTCCACTATTATTTCCAGAATCTGTTTATGTACACTTGTGAAAGTGAAATATCATTATGTAAATGAAAAGCTGCTTTCTGCACGGGGGAGAAGTGTGGTGTGTTGCATGAGTGCTTGTGCTGTTATGCAGGATGTTTCATCCCCAGCTTTGCATTGCTATGTTGCCACGAAAATGGTAGTCCCAAGTTCATTTGAGTTCAGTTTAGTTGGCTGGTGGCCATTTTGGTTATGTAAAATGAATTGCTGTGTCTCAGTCAAGAAAGCATGGTCACAGTACTTGACAAATGATGATCCTAGATAGCAGGCACAGGATCAGGGTTCAGGACAGAATTGGCAAAGACTTTGGTAATTGATTTTATGTAGGCAGAATCCTAGACCAGAAGTAATACACGTGAAGTTGTAGATATAATTTACTATAATTGCTGCTTGCTGATCTTTAATTGCAAATCTAGCGTGAATAATTTCTACTTTATTACTGCAGGTTCCCAAGGCCTTCGTAAATCTAGTGGATTCCACTGAACTCACAACTGCCTCTCTTGCATGTCAAGATTACAGTAATGCCAGGTAACAGGCTTCTTTAACTTTTTGTCACTGTGTCCTGCTGGTGTTCAACAAATACCTACGTATATGCACTGACTTTATGAGTGAGATACAATCTGCTGAACTGTTTTTCTGCCCTTAATACAAGAGTATGTAAAAGATTTTAAGTCTTCACTTTGTTTCTGATATGCTCTCCCTGAAAGATATATTTTTATTAGGAAGCTAGTGCTTTTAATCCTATCAAATTGGACAGCATATTTAAATATTGGGTCAGAGTTAAGGAAAAAGAGAAAGCCTCAACACTGTACAAGCACTGTTCACCAAGAGCCAGAGCACTGATTTGTTATCAACAGCTTTAGCCACAAATCCAAAACACAGCACCATATGGGCTATTTTGAGGAAAGTTAACTCTATCCCAGCCAGATCCAGCACTTAGATTATGGTCACAAAACTGCATCATCTAGCTACCCCCAGTTTTTTATTCAGTGACACTTCTCTTCTGCAACTCTCAAGTCAGAAGATCTGTAGGTGCTTCAAAAGTTTATATTTCTACATATCAATGTTCACAAAATGAGCAACAGATTTTAAAGGACATTATTAGGCTATTGGAAAGATTCTGCTTGGGCTTAGGGTATGCTAGGGTAGAGAACATCCAAGTTGTCAGTTCCATATGGTAACTGCATCTATTTCTCTGTCTTGCTCAGTACTTTGTAACAAAAGCACGAGTAGTTTGTGTCCCGATTTAGTATGGAGTAGGAGTGTGCACATGAGCAGCTATGACAGAGTAGTTTACAGCTGGTGAGATTACACTTTGTCTTACTCCACAGTAATTTTTTTTCCCTGTGCTTGTGGCATGGGACACCATATGTACTAATATAGTCATCCTGAAGTGTTTCACAAGCTTTGCAAATATACAACCTTGGAGATGTTCTGATGGAACGGGGGAAGAGGTCTGGCTGCTATGTAACCATGTACTTAATAAATACAAGGAGAAGAGAGGCTTTCTTTGTCAAAAGTGGCTGCATGAGGCACTCTAGCTTATTTCTCCTGCAGAAACATGAAGGGCTAAAATGTGGGAAATGTGGAAAAGATGTGTTTAGGAACATGGGCCTTGCCACGTATTGAAGGCCTTAAAAATAAAATGAAACGGATCTATTTTTTTTTTTCCTCTGAGGAATTATTATATTTCCTTTTGTACTTAAGGCAATTTGCTTTCTTACTGTCAGCATGCTCTCGTAGCTGTGTTTATCTGGTTGATAAACACAGTTCCCACTAGTTTGTTAGACGACCTCAGTCCCAGTTCCTATCCCAGACAAGGATCTCCAGCATTTGGTTACTAAGTTTTCATTATGAACTGTGCTTTGAGAGAAAAATACAAATCCATACCAAAATGGGAAATTTCAACAGTCAAAGAGGATAGTAGTGGTTGACACTTTCAGTCCCATGCCTTAACTTTAGGCACTAAAGTTTGGGAGATAATGGGGTTTAAAGTTCTCTCCTTTACTAATTTCTTACTAACTAGAAGCATCTGCACTCAAAGTAATGCATGAACTCTATTTTTAGGCATGTAACTCTCTTCATGTATTTTATGAGGTTCTTCTGTTAGGCTTGGGTAATAATGTGGTCCTGAATTCACATTTCTTTCACTCACCAGCAGTGATAATAGCATTTTATCAGAAAACTCTCATTTTATGGGTTTACCTAGAGCTCTGTGAAAAGGATCTGATATACACTTATTGCTTATATCTGCAAACCCCCAGAAACTTTTTCAGATTCCAGTCCTTCCAAGAAATTTCAAGGGAGTGTATTTTGCTGGAATCTCACTAATCTTATGTGTATCTTATATTGTTCCCATCTACACCTTTAGGAACTCTCAGAATTCTCCAGCTAGCTTCAAAATGCGCAGTATACACATCTCACCTTGCAGATCAGAAATCTGACAGTGCCAATCATCCTTTAGCATGTATAACCTTCTGCAGCTTCCATCCACATTTCTAGGTGCAGGTCTTCAAGTCAAATACTAAAGAAAAAGTTCCTGTGGAAGTATTTTGAGTTTGTTCAATTTTCCTGTGTGACTGCAGGGAGGAAAATGTTTGAAAACCAGTGCAGCTGTTATTTTAAGCTTCAGCATGTTGCTAGCTTGTGAGATCCTGTGCTAATCTAAGTCTGGCATTCTTGTCAACTGACTAGGCTTTCAAATCAAAAAGAGATACAAAGCTCTGGATATGGGAATATATTGTATGTTTATATCAAAAATTAGTGTTTTCCATGTAGCCTTTTCTAGAAATAAAACAATTTACTCTTTAGTATGTGCTTGTCAATGGCTTAAAAGAATTCATGATATCCACCTTGTTTATCAAAAGTTCATAATGTCTTTCATGTTTTTAATTACTTTCTGCAGGAATCAGTGCAATTATGTTGAACACTCCACATTACATGATAACATACTGAGGTGGTCCTATCAGGTATGGCATCTTCTGTGTTTTTTGGCTCTCATATTGCTAGGCATATCTATTCATTTGCCAGATTGGCCTGAAGCAAGGAGATGAGGGAGGAATAGCAGTGAGCCTTTCTATCACATATCCATAGCAATCCCAATCCCATTTCTTACCTCAGGAATATTGGCAATAAGTTCTATCTTAGTATCTCTTTAAGTTTTAAATGTCTACATAACTTTTGGCAACCTAGGATTTTTCATATCCCATCAGAGAAATGATTTGTCCAGAAAAATGCCACATCATTTAGAAGAGGGAAATTATCTGTTAAAACAAAGACCGTTGTGCTGTCTTTGTCTTAACAGAAAATTTATTTTCTTTTAAAAGAAACAGTTTCTTTTAAACATGCTAAGATGGCAACAAACATGACACTTCATTGCCTTGCTAAGCTTGCTGTCCTTTCAAAGAAAATGATAGTAAACCATTTTTCTTATAGCTACAAGGATTTTCCAGTTGTTGTGTAACAAGATTTCATTAAATTACTGTGTTTGTTCTGGATTACACAATTTTATTTCTGTAGTTTATTAGGGATGGGGATAATTTAAATGTACTTTAAGCCCTGATGAATCACACATACATTACACTCTCTACCCAATTATACTTATCTCATGTAATGGTTGTCTATTTAGGATGCTGTGGAAAAACTATTGGAGTCTGAGAGGTTTGATCAAAAGGATGACTTCACTGTTGTTCTTCAGCCTCCTCTCCAAGGAAGAAATCTGCTGCTCAGACTGGTGAGTAAACTCAAACTGCTCCATCTTTCTGAATGAGTGCAATATTCAGCAGGCTTTCCTGTCCTAGGCTGTGTAATTCTGGAAGATAAGGGTAGTCAGGCACAGGAAGAAATACCTCCCACTCTCAGGACTTCTGTGTCTGATCCAAACTTGATTTAAACAGCACCAGTCAGAGATCCTGTGTTTTTGAATGTTATGCTTCAGGATAAACGAAGCTTTGGCAGCTTTACACCGAAAGCTGCAAGTGTCCGAAGCTGTCAGTGCTGCTAGTTTTTCCATATCTTTGTAGTCACCATCATATTCATCCCTGTTTATGCTCAGGTGTTTAACAACAAAGGCAAAAATGTAGGTAATGTGATGTATTTAGAAAGGTTGGAGGGACAAAAGTTATAGGTGTTTGTAAACTATGTTGGCAAGTACAGTTATTTCCCTGCAATGAGTCTGGGAACTCAGACTTTTTTCTGTTGTAGGCAGTAGGGAATGAAGATGGGATTGCCTAGGATGTCAGGCATGGTTTTGTTATAAGTGGTCCTTAAAGGGAAATTGAAAGGTCAAGGTTGTCTAAGATCTGGAAATGAAGAGGGAGAATATTACTTTCTGAAGAATGGCTCACTTGGAGTGTGGTATCAAAATCCATCACATTAGGTGGTTTTTTGTAAAATAGGTTGATAATGACTCATGGTCTGGGTTTTTGAGCATCATCATAATAGCTTCACGAATTTGAGGTAATTCCATTGCTCGCCTCAGATCAGTATCAGAACAAAGTGAATTGGGAGAAGAAATTCTTCTTCCAGGAAAAAAAGTGGATTTTCTGTCTTGCAAAATCTTCTTGTTGCTACTGTGGTCATCTTTTGCCAGGCTTTTTTTTGTAGATGGCTGGTCCTTATGCAAGTAGCAGACTACTAACTTTCATGCCATTAGTATTTCTGTCAGTAGTTTGCTCTATTATTTCTTTAAATACTGTCATGTGTCATAGGTAGAGTCTTTGTTTCTTCTGATTTGTGGTGTGCCTGCAGGCCACCATGTGTAACCTTCCAAACTCTGCCAGCAGTACATTTCATTTCAAGTTCAGCATGCCCACTTAAGACAAATTCTGCATGTTTCTAATCTTTAAAGGCATGTATAAACTAGAAGTGTTGTTTATTCCAAATGATTAATGTGTTCACATCTAGGTCTTCCTGCTCTACTGTGTGTCACTATTGTGATCATGCTGTGTTGTTGCTCTGCTCTTCTTGTCCTGTTGATGTGCAACAATCATTTACAAAGCCAGCATCTTTCTATCTTGCCACACCAGTAGTAACTGGGATCAGTGGCCAGTGGCTTCATGAGAATACCAAAGATTGATTTTGTTGTGGATATGAATATTGTTTTATGGATTGAGGACTTCTGTCACTGAATAACTAATCTTTCCATACTCTTGATTATTTTATGATGCTCAAGGTACTTTCTCGTTCAGGGCAAGGATGATTTGATTACCACATCAAAGACACAAGTGGAAATTCTGGAAGATTGCACTTTCATGGCTGTGGGCCTCTGGAACAACATGGTAAGCAGTACTACAGAGACTGTTTCTTGCTGAACTTGGTCTGGATGACTAGTAGCAACCCTGCATGAGCCAGGCTTTGAGTAGCAAAGAGGCAGGGGAAGGAAGAATTAAAATATTACAAAAATAATCCCATGACTGCTATCCTCAGCTGTGCAGGGAGGCAGCTCTTGAATAATGCTAAATGCCTTACACTTCCAAGACAAATCTCACTCTGCTGCTACTTTCTACTAAGAACTTTTTAGCAAGATTTTCAAAGTAGCCCTTTGGGGAGCCTCATGGACTAAATGACCTGTGACAGATCTTGGTTTTGCTAATCTTACTACTTTGACAGCACAGCACAGGATGACTGAGGTTTGTCCTAACCTGAGATTACAGCAATTATACTCCTGTCTACTCTCCTCTATCCTGCATCCCCCACCATGCTGTACTGATGAGTCTTATACTGCTGTCTCCTCCTTCACCATCATCTTTGTGCTGCTGTTGCTCATAGTGAAAAGGTGATAGACAACCTTGAGGAGCTCTTGTTATGTCCTCTAGAGTTGGATGTCCTATCCAGCTGTTTTCTTTTATGCTACTTCAAGCAGTAATAATGCTGTTGTAGCCCAAATCATTTAAAGAAGCAGAATTTGCAGGAAGAGACCTCTATTAGAGGCTTCTATGATCATCAGATGATGTATCTACAAGAATAGTACAGTCACTTTTGATAAAATATGTTATCTTTTAGTTAAAGTCAGTAGGAGCCAAGGAGTCAAAAGTTGATAACCTATTGCAGTGGTAACCTTGGAACAGCCATGCTGGGTCTGTTTATCTCCTTTGCTGTTATCTGTGATATTCCTTGTGATGACGCCACAGTTCCTACCTCAGTTCTTCCATCATAAAATAGATACCCTCTGTTTCAGTTTTCTGTCTCTAATCCTTTTCTGCACAGACTTTGTCCTCCTCTGCTCTGTCCTTTAGCAAGCCATTTTGTGGCATGTTACTCTATTTTTGTCACTCTGATTGCCCAGGAGCATTTTGTGAAAATAGCAGAGATGAAAAACCATAAGCAAAACGAAGCTGTGCTTTTAAGGCTGGCTGCATCAGGGCCAGTTACCCAGACTTGGGCAGTGAGCATGCTGTGGAACCACCAGAACCAAAACATTGTCATAAGGGAGACAAATACCTGCTCTGCTTTATTTCAGTGTTTTTTCTCAGTGTGAGATGATTCCTCTAGTGAGGGGACAGTCTAGTTGAGCTGGAGGAGGAGCCAAATGTAGCAAACTCACATTTTGCCCCTGGTTTGAAGGAAGACTGTGTGGTAACAATTCCCTCAACTCATTTTGCCATCTCTTTTCCTGACTTCTCTTTGATTAAGTGGACTTTTCAGAGTGCAGTAGCAATCATCAGAAAGGAGCCTTTCAGGGTTGCTTCTTTGTCTGCCTGTGATTGCCTTGTCTGCCTGTATTCTGCCATGATGTAAAAGAAGATATGAAAGATGTGTTCAGCATAAAAAGCACTAGCAGGTGTCCTCGCCTGATAAAGGTCTCTCCAGTTCTGCTGGAAAATCTAGCCAACAGTTTAGGCTGACTTCTTTAAAAGTTTTTAAAAACCCCATAACACACCCTTGGGAGCTGATAGAAAATCAAGAATCGTGACTTGTGGACCTGGAAACATAGGAGAATGAAACTGCATTCAGAGGTTTACCTTCTGCTTTCTGCCAGGCTGTCAGGACCTTGTTTTGAGGCTTGGTACCAGCCTCTTTCCTGGAATAATTACCTGCTTATTGGCCAAAGGGCAAAACCTTGAAAATCTAGTGGCAATTTGCCTTAGGGCTGCACTTCAGCCTGACTGAGGAGAAGCTGAGCCATCATGTTCTAAGGGCTTGGTCCTAGGCAGGGCTGGATATTTGACCAAAACTGTTCTAACTCTCTAGGACCAGTGCAATTCATATGCTGAGCACACTAGAGAACAGTCAGATAAATGACATTGGAAAAGCTGAGAGAGGTTGGCTGTGTAGTTGGATAGCTTTGATGTTTACCACAGAGAGCCTGATCGTAGGCATTGCCAAAATTATTCAATTTTACCTCTGGACATATATCTGAGGGCAAAGCTCCATTCATGTATGTAAAGAACTTCGTAAGAGTAAGAGCTTCTTGTCTTTTGGCACTTTTTTGTGTTATGGAAACAAAACCCAAGCCTATCCTGCAGCCAAAAGAGAAAGTAAACCAGGCAAGAGCCCAAAAGTGAACAGCACTGCAGGAGGCTGCCCGTGCCTCTCTGTTCTCTGTTCAGGGGTTTGTGAGAACCTTCTGAGTACCAGAGCAGACCCTCACACTGAGTGCCTGCGTGGCCGATGTGCCAGAATTCAGGGGAGGGTTGGTGGCCACAATACAGCCCTGGTGCCCCATTCCCTGACCAGGACCGTGCAGCTGAGCTGCATGGGAGCTGTCAGACTTTGCTGGGAGAGCAGTGTGCCTGAGCCAGCTGGAACCTACTGCCTTCTGGGGAAATTTGTTCTTGTCACCCAACTCCCTACACGTGCAAGTGTCTAATACCTGTTTGAACTTAATTTCTAGTCAAGAAATAGTGTCTTGTATGTATCCCATGTTTTGTGGGATGATTCTGTGTTGGTAGTGTATTTTCTTTTAAGAATGGGACTAAATAGCTACTTTGTTTCTTCCTAGGAGGATGGGAAAGTATCCTAATGTATCTTTTCTATGAGCTTCATTTTTTTATTTTGACATGTAAATTATTTTGCACGTTTCAGGGAAATTAGTTTTATTGCCCCCTGCCCGCCCCTGTCTCCCCAAAAAAGCAGACTGTTTCTCTCAAAGAATATAAACTCTGTAAGCCTCTTCTCTATTTCTCTGAGTTTTCTCATAATTTTTATTGATGGAAGAATCAAAATAGAATGTAGCATTCCTGCACAGAATGTATTGGGGACATCAAGCCTGCTGCTGTTGTATTTTCCAGTCCCTTGCATCCTGTTTCTTGTGCAGGCTGCTGGTCCTGGCAGCTGCTGGTGCCAAGCTGAGCAGACATGCACTGAGGGATCTAAACCCTCAGCCAATTCCTCTGTGTGTGATTGCAATTTAATTAGCACTCAGCAAGCTGCCTGAACAGGTGAAGTGATTATTTTTGGTATTTGTCCCTTTGTGCTGTCACTATTTTGTGAATAATTCCATAATTTTTCCTTACAATAAACTCCTCTCTATCTTGTTTCAAGAAGGCCAACATAAACATTATTAAGTCTCTCTATGGAATAGGAAAGCACCTTTTGGTGTTGCCTACCATGTGTGAGAGTGTAGATAATGAAACAGTTCTGAAAGGTAGGATAAACAATCAACACTTATAGAGTCAGCATTCCCAAAAGCCAAAATGTTTGGATGGAGGTTTTAGTCATGATGGGAAGGCAGTCTGCTCATGTGAAAGGACTTGTTTTCAGTTCCTTGCTTTTGTAAGTATACATGTGGTAGATTATGCATAGATAAATATTTATCATAAGCAAAATAAATTTTAATATATATATATATTTCCTGAAGGAAAACTTCAGGCACTAGAGCCTTTGCATTGCTGCTGCTCTCCCTTCCTTCCCACACACAGCATGTGTACAATTCCTCTGTTTTCTCCCTTTCCAGATGCAGCCAGTTGGACAGAAGCAGCCTTATGGTGCCACAAAAATTGTACAGTGTCCATCTCAGGTAAAAGGCCTTCCTTGTTATTCTGTGATATTTATTTTTTGCAGAATTTCCAGATTTTCAAACACTGTTGTTGTTTTCTGAAGTTTTTGGGAATGTGCGCTTTCTCAAGTTGCTGTGCTGTTAAAAACTGAGTGTTCCTAAAGTTCAGTGACATGGAGTCTTTATTTTCTATAGATGAAACTCTGAAAAACAGAACTGTTGGCAAAATTTAGTTAAATCATCTCTGTCAGGTTTTTTTTTGTCCAAAAATATACATAGCTAATCTGAATTTATTAATTGCAGGTATGTTGTGCATTATCAATATTCAAATTTGTGTCACCAATAAAATTGAATCCATATATTTGATATAATCTAGCTTTTCTGTGATTTGCCTCTGCTGCCACATTTTACTAATTTAGTCCCTGGAGCTGTCAGTAGTCAGGATTGGAGCATCTCATGTTCAAAGAACAGGTTCTTGTATGCTTTTGCGTTTAAGCTCTGACTTCAATAATTTGATAGTGATAAAATATTACTGGCATCCAAAAGCTTCTGAACAGCAATTAAAATATCAAAGACATAGAATTTTATGGTTTGTTTGATGTTAGGTTTAAGGCAGGAGGTGCTGCTGTGCCTAGAGCATACCTAGGACATGGCTTCAGACCAGGGCTTAACTTTCAAGTCTAACCTGGTTTACTTCACTAATGCAATGTTCATTCAGAAATTATTACTGTAAAGATTTTTTTCTCTCGGAAATTGTAGCCAGAAGACTTTAACGTCAGCTGATCTGTTTCCACTAGCTTTGTAAACATACTCTCTTCACTCGGCAGGAAAATCCATACTTGTTTACATATAGAAATAGTAACTGCTCCTCTTCCCTGAGGACATCAAACCGCAGAGAAACACTTCAGGTACAGTAGGACTGTTTGCATCAATGGACTGGGTGTATTCCAGGGAATGGGGCAGGTGGGTAAGAGTGTGTTGTAGCCTAAATAAACAATGCTACCTGGGGAAACTAAATGCAAAACTCCAGCTCTTTACTTCTGTTCTTGACTAAATAGTCAGATGTTTAATAGCAAATTCTCTCCTTGGTGTGTTCTGTAGAGTGTGGGTAAGGTAGGTGTGTTCAGCTAGCCTAAAGTGAGTCTTGCTTTCAATGGTAAGAGCCTATGTTAAACATCTGGATAAAAATGTTATTTTCCCTGGGATAAAAAGATAGTGAAAATGGGGCTATTTAGTCCTACTATGGAAGAAATTAGATCAGATCCAACCACTGTGTGGGTCTGATTCAGTCTTGTTCATTGCCATAATAAAACTGAAGAATATGGGTTTTTTTGTGGTGTTTTTTAAATTTTTTTTTTATTTTTGTGAAATAGTTTTAGATTAAATGTGTGGAGAAAAAGACCCATGATTATGTCTTAAGTCAGAGTACTCTGATTTTGAGCAGAACTTGGTGTTCCCAAGCAGGAACAGAGTGAGTTGATAATGTTCATTTTCATGCCTCAGAACACAATGCCTAGACCATTTAGACAAAATGGCCTGTTTGTAACTGGAGTTGTAAGATGCATTTCTGTTCACATTTTTATATAGTGTCATCTGTTTTGTCGGTTACTTGGGGTGTACAGACCTTGCCATGAGGCAATGGTACCTACCACTCTGATTTTTGGAAATAGCTGTAGTGTAGGAGGTGTTAAGGACTTAAGGAGCAATACTATGTTATGTTTGTGGTTGTTTTGTTGGGTCTTTAAATTAAAAATTAAAAACCCTATCCAGAAAAATGGGAGAAGACATACAAGTATCATTTCCTTAGGCAAGTTAGCCTACTTAAGGAATATTGCAGGGAGATTTGGAGCCAAAGCACATCTTTGAGTCTTGTGTGATGTTTTACCCTCGTATACTGATGGTCAGCCCTTCACCAACAGTAGACTTTGGGGGTATTTCTGTCAGTAGGCTGCAACACAAAGGGGCCAGGAGGGCAAAGCTCCGGCTGCACATACAGGACTGCATACACAGAAGGCAGGCTCATGGCCTGCTGACAGAGTTACGGTTTTGTGCTAAGATATTTCAGGGATGTTCAAACATTTTCTTGCAAAAGATGTTCAGGGTATGGGCACACCAGATGTTGCATAGCTGAGAGCAACATGGCTCAGAGTCTAAAACAACTGGCCCCACCAGTAGGCAAGAGTTGTGCTGCACTCATAAGGCTGCACGACTTCTGAGCAGGCTGAGTTTGTGTCTGCCTTCAAAAGGAAGGCACAGACTGAGGGCAGGCTGAGCTGGCTAGTTTATACAAAGTATGTGGGGATTCCATTAATCTAATGCTCTGAGATGTAAATAGTTTACCATGACCAGAGTAGAGTGAGACTGATGTGAAGTCTTGCCCTGTCTTTGCAGGAAAGGAGTTATGGAACAAATATTCCCTGTCCTGACCGGGATCCCTCTGATACAGTTCCAGTTTCAGGTATAGTACTATGCCTTTTTGTCATAGAGCTACTTCATTTGATGACAGAAGGAGAACAGAACTGGGTTTACTCAGGAGAGGAACTCTTTTCTTTGCAGAAATGCACTTTCTTGACTGTGGTTTTTAAGAGTCTTTTTGGAACAATGTGAGGAGTTGTATAGCAAAATGTGAGTTCACTACCTCAAGGGTGATGAAAATTTATGCAGCTGCATCTTCCATGTATAAACAAAGTGACAGTGGAAAAGATAGGAGGCAGTCAGGTCCTTCATTTCCAGGGGAGAAAATACTGTAGGAAGCACTTGTTAATGCAGTATGAGGTGCAAAAACCCATATGGAGTTCCTTGGGTAGATTTTTCAGTCCTCAGAACCTGTGATGGTTCTAAATATCCACCAGAGCTATGCCTGCTTTTCAGTCATTTTCACCAGTTAAAAGAAATTTGAGGAAGAACAAATGCAAGACTGGAATCTTGCTGCCTCCTTTGTCACTGTAGCTACTGCCCAGCTATGGTACCAAGAATAATTTGTGGTTTGATGCCTATCAGTCTCTGTCATTCTCAACTGATGCTGTTATGAGTATTAAAATTTTTTTGCAATGATTTATTATGCTTATTCTGAGGAAAACTTTTAATAACCAACACAATTTGTAGTTTTCTTTTGTTCTTTCCCTTTCACTACCTTTTTTTTTTTTTTAGTTCATAATTTGAAACCAGCAGATATTCAAGTGATTGCTGCTGTGGGAGATTCACTCACAGTAAGTAAAGGTCACCAGATAGCCATTGCAACGAAGAACTTGCAATGAAATTTCTGATTTCAGAACCTGGGAAATGGTATACATACCATGCCCTATTGAGCCAAACACGTTTTTCACATTTTTTTTCCATACTCCACGTTGGCTGATTGATAATCAGATCATGAATCTAATCTGAGTGCAAAGTTCCCATTTGAAGTCCACAAGAGTGTCACACAAGGAAGAAATGTAAGATTAGATTATGTAGCAGCAAAACTATTTTGCTGGAGTGGACTTGCAACATTTGCTTTTCTTTACAACTTCTTTTGATTTTTGGCAGCTCCCAAAGTATTGGCCCTGAAAGCTATTAGTGAGCAGCTTGAGGAAGAAAAAGTTCTGCATCTGATTGTGTATATCTGTGTATCTATATATCTATATAATATGAACGATATGTATATGATAATACCAAAGCCTATAAAGCCATAGTGATTCATGCTAACAAAATATATGATTAAAATTGCAATAGAACATCAGGTGTGTTGAGTGAAACTTGTCTTGAGATTTTTTTTATTTTAACACTATTCCTTGTACTGTATAAGCTCATTACCTCTAGACTGGTTGTGATTCTCCAATCAGTGGTGACTGCTTTACTGCTCATATAATAATTCATGTTTCCTATATGTTCTGTGCTGATTATCACATTGTAGTCTTTTTCCTTGGAGGAACTGGGAAAGACATAAAATCACTGTACAACTTTTTAATGTGAGGAACATTATATATAAATAAATTATTAATTCAGAACAACTGCTGTCATATTTATTCCTTATATAAATTTAGAACTATATTATTATTTTGAACATTCTCAAGTAATTTTCCCCCACTTGATCTAATAATGAAGTTGATAGAAGAGGGTAATTCACTGGAGTGGAGTTAAAATACCTACCTAGTTAAAAGCCTTGATCTTCTTGAGAACAGGAATTTGTTCTATTTTGGGAAGATGACATAGTTTGCTTCATTAATATGCTTTTAAGTTATTCTCAGTAGGATCACTCAGAGAACTAGTTACTGTAGCAATGCTTATTTTCTGAAGGTGAACTCTTTTTCCTCCAGGCAGGTAATGGGGCAGGATCCAGACCCCATGATGTTCTGGATGTCCTGACTCAGTACCGAGGTCTGTCTTGGAGGTGAGTCCCAGAAATCTTCCCCTCAGTGGGAGAGAATCCATTTTCTCCAGTTTTGATCAATATAGTTGGTTTTGTAGCAAATGAAGGCTTGTGGAAACTGGATTTGATGTCACGTTTTGTATGACAGGACATGGCTGTACTATTACTCATGTTAAAGAAAATACTCCAACTAGTGGTTATCTAGAGTACCAGTGGTATCTAGAGAGTTATCTAGCATGGCTGGAACAGACCTGGGTACATGGAAAAATGGGGTCCTTGTTAAGTTCTTTTTCAATCTCATGATTGTAGGAGACCCTGGAACATGATCTTCTAAACTCCATTGCCATTGCAACACTTGCTTATTCAGCATTTCTGTCCCTGCTCTTTCTGTACCCTGTCTGCTCTTGCCCAGTGTGGCCTACATCACCCATTTGTCTTATTTAAAATTGGTAGTCAACAAAAAATGTTTTCTGCTGTTGTTTCATATGCAGTATCTCTTTCCTTGATCCTTTCCCAGTATTGCTTACATCATGGAGAACAGTTTATCAATGATGATCAATACAGGCTTTTACATATGCAGCATGTTGTTAGACACATCAAAAAGACTCTGGAGAAAGGCAGTCATGCTCACTTGGGAATCTGCAACTGTATCATTTAATACCAAACTTGTTAGGCTGATCTTCTGTTCATAATTTTTTACCAATCACTGCAACTTTAGAAGAAGTTTAAACACATTCAGAGAATCATAGGATGATTTGGGTTGGAAGGCACCTTAAAGATCATCTGGTTCCAACTCCCATGCCACGGGCAGTGCCACTTTTTACTAGACCATGGTGCCACCATCCAGCTTGGCCTCAAGCACTTCCATTTGCACTTCAAATCTGTTCCAAATTAAAGGGTCACTATAGAGATGTTCTAAGTCAAACATTTTATATTTTGATCTTTAATAGAAATCCATTGAGATTTTTTTTGCAACAAGTATGCGAGTAATTTTTTTCAGCATGAAGGAGGATTAAGAGCACATGGACATAATGGTGAATTTCACCAGTCTAGAAGTATTCTTTCAGTTGACTGAAATGTGAATGGGGGGAAGGCAATGGGGGAAGGCAAAGGTATTGATTTTACTTATCACTCTGAAATATATGCTTTTAGAACTTTCTATTTTGGTTAGATGTGTTAACTAAAAATGGAAGCTATAAACATTTTAATAGGCACAACTGTAGCAAAGGTGGCAGCCTTGAAAAAATCACATTTCTTTCAGCTGGGTTAAAAAATATGCCAAAACACTTGAAAGAGCTGAAAGGAGAGCTGCTGTACGGGGCTTCTAGTATGACTGTTCTGCTCGAGCTGAGTGTGGAGCTCTGATGTGGTGCCCCCCTGGGTACCCAGGGCGCGGTGGGCTCAGCACAGCCAGCAGCACACTCTGTACCTGTGCGGTAACCCCAAAAGGGGGCACTCTCCTACCTTGTCCATTGCCTTGCCGAGCCCATCGGACCTTAACCCACACTTTTCCCCCTCTTCTTTCTTCTTAACAGTGTTGGAGGAAATGAAAACATAAGCACAGTTACGACACTACCAAGTAAGTGGCTTTTTCTGTAAATTTGATACATATGTGGTGCTGTTTATTATTCAAATACCTAAAAGGAGACAGGAGAAAAGGGTTAAAATTTGTAGAGTGACACAAGCAATCCCTTTGTGTTTAATGTCCACTGCTGAGTAAAAGTTGCTTAGCAGCCGGGCTGTAATATGCTGTGCATGACTTAACTATGTGTTTTGTAATTCCGAGGTTTTGGTTGTTTCAGTATTCTTCTGTTGGTTATTCTTCTGTCTAAAATGTCTTTGGTCACAGATGAATCAAAGGTCTTAGCTCATAGCCTAAAGAAACTATTTTGACTATATGGGAAAGTTGTTTTAGGCAGGAGCAGAATCACATTACAAGATCAAATTTTACATGCTTTTCAAAGGTCAGGATATTTTAGATCTGAGGTGTTTGTAAGGCTGGTTTGTAACCCAAGATCTAGAAGGGAATCTGGGGTCTTTGGGGTTAATACATCTGGGGCCATCCGGCTAAAGGATTTGATTCCAACCTGTCTGCAGTTAGAGCATGATGACATGAGGTTCTCCTGCCTGAGTATATGGTTACCCAGCCTCGCTTGCCAGGCAAAATGGCATTGCTAGCCAAGATGGTTGTGTTAGGTCATGAGATATCTGAGTTCATGAAATTCTGAAATCTTGAAGGTAGGGAAATGGTTGTATGGTGGTGAATCTCCATGTTTATTATACTTAAATGTTGAATTTTTTAAATAGCTATCTTCTAAAGCTTTTTAATGGTCTTTCACTAAAATCTAACCTTTATTGCCTCATTTGTTACCTGCTGCAAAAAACAATATTTCAGGGTGCTGTCTCTTTCTGCAGATATTCTCCGTGAGTTCAACCCATCCTTGGTAGGGTATTCCACTGGCACTGGAACACAGAATTCAAAAAATGCCTCATTAAACCAAGCTGTGGCTGGAGCTCGTGCAGAGTAAGAGGAAAACTTTTAATTTTAATAGGAATTTGATTTTTTCTATTAAATTCCTTGTGACTAAAATGGCCCAAATCCTGGAATTAGTAAGTCTAATAGGCAAATATTTTTAATCCTAACAATAGCATGAAGTCCAAGATATGTGATGAAGACTTTGACAAGGACTAGAAACACTGCAAATAAATTAGCAACAAAAGTAATACTTTCTCTGACATTTTCAGCCAAGAAAGCCACAGCATTTTACAGGCACTACTCAGAAAGCTGACCTTTTGTGAGTCAGACAAAAGATATCTCCACGGTATAGGAGGTATATTCAAACCCTCTTGTCATCAGGACCAAGAGTTTGTGTAGAGACTGAGAAAGTTGTGGATTGTTTAATTCCTGGTCTGCCAGAGCTGGGAATTAACTAGAGATCACCATGCAACCTCTTCAGGGCAATTCATATCCTATTTTTTTTCCACTGGTAACTGTTCTTATAAGACCTACTTCGGTGCCTTGAGGCTGTATAATAACATTGGTATGAGCACAGACACTTCAGAGCTATGTCTGTTGGTAGCATCTGTCTGATGGTGGGAAAAGCGCATTTTCTGTATAGGTGGTAAAAGAGTAACTATGCAGCATTTGCAAAGTAGCCCAATGCCTGTTGGATGCTAATTATTTTCTTTTTTCCATCACTGTCTCAAAACATAGACTTTGTTTGCTATATCATATATTCCATTCAATGAAAATTGGACTTTCTTTGGAGTTTTTGGTTTTTGATGTCCATTAGTCAGCTTTCCTCTTTGCCTTGTTATCTGTGCAGGATTCTTTCTTTAAATTTTTATTAATGCGTTTTATGATTTTATTTTTCTTTTATTTTAGGGATGTTCCTGGACAGGTTAGGAGACTGGTGGACCGCATGATGAATGATTCTGTGAGTTCAACATGTCATGAATATCTTTAGAATGAAGCGACATAGCATCATTAGTTTCTACAGCATAAGACTTCCCAGTGCAGAGTGTGAGTTCAGCACAAAATAATCTATAGCTTAGTCTTAAATGAATTTCTGCCAGTATATGATAGCTACTATCAAGCCCAGGTAATTGTAACATTTTCATCATTTTTACTGGAAGTGGCTGTAAATGCAGGGCTGTTGCTTCTGCTTCCAACCTGTGTCACCCTGTAAGATAACAGAACCCTTTCTCTGTGAGGATTTTGCTGTGGTGCTATTAGTTATCCTGTAAGCAAGTGGTTTTTCCAGAAAAAATGATACATACTAGGATGTTGAGGGCAAGCTTTTCAAGTAGCAAATTGTGTGGAGTGAGCATGTGAAGTGAGGAAGGGACTTGTTTTCTAAAAAAACAAATTAGTCCCTTCTTTCATCTAGTCAGCAGCTGATTTTTGAGGTACACATTCATTGTTACAAATTATTTGATTAATGGTCTGTAAAATACACATTAGGTTGAGAATTGCTTGCATATTTCTCACCTCAGCTCGTGCTTTGAATGTTTGCTATTTGTAATTTGACAAATATGCTATGCAATTAGTGACCTAAATTACACTATAATAGTTTGGCTTTCCAATGGAAAGGAGCCAAAAAGCCTTTAAGATATCTATGTGGATGTTTAGTGTAAATACTCTGGTGTGTACATATTGGCAAAAATATTTGCAGTACCTTCCTTCTTGGTTCACTTTCTTGTAAACAAGATTTCCATCTGATATGAGATTAAAAGGAGCAGCAACTAATGATGAACGGTTGGATGGTTTTCATTCAAAGTTTCTAAGCACTACTCTGCCAAATTTATTGCCCTGAGAGTGTTAACAGATATGTATGGAAATATCTTTTATTTATGTAATAGTTGTTTTTATATAACTAGTGAAGTTCCTTCTGATGAGAAAGCCTGCTCATGGTGGAGATCATATATCTTTGATTTAAGAGATCTTTTTTACTGTCACTTTTGAAAACACTTGTTGAGTGCAGAAGGGAGTTTCTCCCTCTTTTTGGTTCTGAGACCAAACTACTGAACAGTGTGTTTACTAGCAGGGATATGTTGACTCCAACCTTTGAAAAAGGAGGCTGATGCACTATTGATGCTTTTCTTACTGGTGCTTTGCACTGAAATTAAAGCATTAGAATATTGAGCACAACATCCACAACATGCTACTAAGCATATTTGAGCCTTTCCTCAAAGCTAAGAAGGAGTTTATTTACTGTAGCATAATTACCTTGATTTAGTTAGCTATCCCTTTGCAGTCCTTGCAGAAACAAGAAGTGCTGCACTATTTTGCCATTATTGTTAGATTGAGTTAATATTGTCCCACTGTTCTTTGCAGTTTATCTGTCAGCAAGTCTGAAATATGTTGTCCCCCAGGGTTTACCAGCAGGATAGCTGCATTGTTTATCACACAGTAAAACACATACCATAATTTTTGTATGAAGATATATTTCTAGGACTGCAGAAGAGTCACTCTGTATGCACAAGATATTACTAAGAAAAGCATACAGATAGGTTTTGAGCAACAGCTTACTGAAGCAAATAATTTGATGCCATTGATATTGTAATTTTGGTTTAGATCACAGCAGTTTCTACATCTTCAGTCATGACTACAAATTTGTTTTTGTTGTGGATGCCTAGGGAACGATAGCCACGTACTCTGAAAATGGAAAATTTGTATTTAGTATGTTGCTGGCATCTCCCTCCTTTTCTTTTTTTTAATTAAACACTTCTGTTTCATCTCCTTCTCTGTGTAGAGGATAGATTTCCAGAATGACTGGAAGCTCATAACACTTTTCATAGGAGGAAATGACCTCTGCAGTGTCTGCGAGAATCCAGTAAGTTCCCTGCAGCAGGAGCTGGGCCAGTGAAGCCACCAGGTCTTTGTGCATTGCTGGGGGTGAGAGGGAGGAGCTCGGTGGGTGAGACCAAAGTAGCTTAGGTCTTACTTGTGCAGCTCTGGAATGCAACTGTGCTGAGACCTTCAGGTTCCTCAGCATAGTGTTAGAGATACCTTTAGAACACCTGTAAATGACATAATTGTTGAGACTTTGTTTTGCTGCTAACTAGGATAACTTTTTGTTGCATAGTGACTTTACCTCCTGCAGATAAAATGCCAAGTGTGTTTTACTCCTCTTTGCCTTGTCACACTCCTTAGTCTTACTTGGTACTCTCAATATTTTCAGTGCTATGGGAAAAGTTCTGAGCACAGCTCATGCTAATTCTATGATATATAATGATATATAATGTAGTATATATATATAAAAAACATTCATACATCTAGCCTTTGGTATGTGTGATTGTAGGGGAGGTGAAAGGCTGTGGCAGACTCCTCACTTAGTGGTCAGGATTACCTACTCACAGGCAGTTGAGCACATACTTGTCATCCTTCATGATTAATTTTGGATGAGGAAGAACAGCAAAGCAGCACAGTAAGATGGTTATAAAACAAGGAAGGAGGAAATTAAGCATTCTTACCTTCTGCTGTCAACCCAAACACAAAGTGCTTTTTCACATGATGGGTGGGTGGCAAGGAGAGCGTGTGTGCATCCAAGGATCACAACAATCTTTGTGTGGCACAAGTACAAATAGTGCCAACCACAGAACTCTTGCTGAGCTGTGACTTAGGAAATGAATAAGGGATCTGAGCTGTCTGCTTCTATAGAGTAGGCAAGTGGGGCTCTCAATCAACTTCTGCATGAAATTAAATGAGAGAGAAAAAAGGCTGAAAATAAGACAGGCATTTCTCATAAGAAAGTTTATGTGAGTGTTGTAGTCCCACAAGTGAAAAAATAAGTGTTGGATTACTTAAGACAATGAAATTAGAGTGTTTAAACCATTAAAATGGATCAAGGAAATTTTAGCACTGAAAGACAAGTATATGAAGTGATTTCATTCCCAGCTAAACACACAAGTTTTGCCAGTTATTATTTGTGGCAGGCAAGGAGCATATGGGAGACATGTGCTAATATTCCATACAGCAAAAATTAACTTGCTTTTACGCCAACTATTCTCTCTCATATAGGGCCCCTGTTAATGAGTTGTTAGCTGAGCTTTTAAGACCAGCCCAAGCAAGCCTAGGAATTGAGGATGTTGTGGTGTTTGATAAAACCCTGTGAATTTTCATCCTCACTGGTATCCAGTGGCTGCTAGTTCTTTTCTTGCTAGTGAGATAGCTGTGATGGGAAGGAAGAAAAGCAGAGACAGGATCATTTTGCCTATGACTCTGTTACTTTTGACCCAAGAGTTAGAAACATAAACACTACTGTGAGAGACTCCAGCTAGTCATTCTTGTCCCTGCCTGAGTAAACTAATAATAAAATACAACCCTCTTGCTTTAACAGGTACGCTATTCTCCTGAAAATTACACCTACAATATACAAATAGCTTTGGACTTACTTCACAAAGAGGTAAAACGAACTTTTCTAGTATGTTGGAGCAGGGATTTTCTGTTCTGTTTCTAAGCAGTCACTCATAATTGATTAAGAATTTATTTCCTTGCATTCATCTGCAGAGTACTGCTGTATCCAGAAGTGTTTGCTTACAGGAAAATCTTTGTGAAAGGCAAAAAGAACTGGTGAAGCTTTTTACCAAAGGAATAAGGATGTTCATAGATCTAGCTGATGTGCTGTGGACAAATAATATCAAAAAACATTATAACAATGTGGAGCAAACATTATTAACTGATTGGAAAATGCTTTGCTTGTTCTTTAAACTGCAAATAAGTATATTTTGTGGTCATTAAGAGAGAGATTCTGATATTCCTCATGAAGAATGATGAGAGTACTTGAAGAGTTAGCAGGTGTCTGGGTCTTGCTGAGACCTATAACAACTTGTTTGGACCTTTTTGAAGCCATCATTTTCAAGTGACCAGCTCTCAACATTTAGAACAGAACTAGGCAGTGCAGGCAGGGGCTGTAATTTAGTATTGCTTGTGTGGGGAATTAATTATTGAGAAAGTGCTTTGAATACCTCTGTCATAAATAATACACAATGCTTGAATCAGCAGGCTGCTACCAAGGCCTGCTGTGGCTGTGTAGGGACAAAACCAACACTCTGTTGTGCTGCAGGAGTTTGCTAAGGATTTGTTTGCCCTCTTGGCAGGTTCCACGGGCATATGTGAACCTGGTGACGGTGCTTTACATTCCAAAGCTCCGGGAGCTGCATCAATCGAAGAACAATAGCTGCCCAAAGCTGATTATGAGGTCTGCAGATCATTTATGTTACAGCTGTCATTGCTGCTCACAGAGGGCTGCAACATCTTTGTTGCAGTTTTTTCTTAAAGGGAAAAGGATTTCATATTTCAGACTACCAAACATCTTTCTCTGTGCTTGTCCCTACATTTTGGTTTCAGCACAGCACTTAGAAGAAGCTGTCTCTGTATCTGAGCCCTGCTGTTATTGTTTCTTATGAAGGTGCCACTTTTGGCTCCACACTTACCAAGCGAGCTCAAGCCAGAGAAGAGAAAGCTCAGCTGGGCACTCTTTGGTGACAATAGATAAGAGACTAACATACAAGGTTTTCTGGTTGTGTTTACAGGTTTACTTTTCTGCACTTAAAACTCTCCCTCTCCCTTCTGCAATTTTCAGTCTCTGTAATCTCATTGCTGATGATTAGTTTTATCTCTAATTAGTGTCTTAAGTAGATGTTTTGGATGCTTCATTGTGCCACCTATTGCTTTGTGGCTCAACAATCCTTTCCAGATCAGTGTTAGTCCACTACTGAGGTGGCAGGCCTGCACCCTGAGTGGACTTCTGGTGACTCAGATGGGATCCAGCATTGTCTCCTGGAGTTGCTTCTGGAAAGACTTGCTTGTTTTCAGAAAAGCAAGTCTCTGCTTTTCTGGACAGATGGGGAGAATAACTGTCCTTTGAATGTAGGCAGCCACTGGTTTTGCAGGAGAGAAGAGATGCAACCCTCTGCTGTGCCTTCCTTGTGGCTGTCAGTGGAAAATTGGGTTTGAAACTCAGGGTGCTGGTACTCCTAGTTGTAGTTCTTTTGAAATTTTTATTTATTTATTTTTACAAAGGTTACTGGCTAGAGTACACAGGTATCACAGGTATCTCAAGGCCCTAATTGGACAAGGATAGTTAGCAAAGCCTTTAAGATTAGATTGTCTCACAATAGCTGTGATCTTTCCACATTATTTCAGGTGCCATGCTGAATTTCACATTTGCCTGTCTGGCAGCAAGCCAAGTTTACAGGGTTATAAGCACAGCCCATGGGGAACAGCAAATGCCATTCTACTGAGTAGAAGAACCACCTTAAGGAGGATTTTGATGTTGAAAGTCTTTTCTTTTTATTCTGAGAGTAGCAAACAACCTAAAGAGAATGTGTCTACTAATGTTGCCTAACATGTGTTTGTGGAACTTCTGAAAACACTATTTAGATTTGTATTGTTCTCATATAGATGCATTGTGGAAGTAAAAGCTTTTGTTAGTTGGTCTCCATTAAGACAAGTTGGGACACAGTAGGGATCTGTGTATATTTTGCATATATCAACTGCTTCTCTATAGGAGGTATTTCTCTAAGAGCTCTCTCAGGGATGCTTTACTGTGGTCACACTGTCAGGATATTTGAAAAGAGTCCTTCTTCTAATTTGGATTTCTGAAGTAGTGATGAGGCATGCCCAGGAAGATGGAACATCCCAAAAATATCCATGTGCTAGAAAGATCAAAACCTCAGGGGAGGGATAAAGGTGGCCAACATGAGTTCACAGAATCTTAAAATGTCTCAGGTTAGAATGGCTCTCTAAGGATGAAGAATTCTGCATCAGTCCTGGTGATTGTTTTGGTGCTCTTGTTGTGGTACACACTATAACCTCTGACTCTGAGCTGATTAGAATGACTCTGTGGCAACAAATCTTCCATCTTGAAGGATGCTTGCACAGTTCTGCTGAAGCAAAGCATGTTGCACATGTGTACTTGTGAACAGTTTTTTGGGATGGGTTGGCCCAGGTGCCAGCCAAGCACTCCCACAGCTGCTCATTCACCCCACCCCAGCAATGGGGAGAAAACAAGGACTGTGAGCAGGAAAATTCATGGATCAAAATAAAGACCAGGAAGCCACCTACCTAGTATTGTTGCAGGCAAAACAGACCTGATTTGGGGAACTTAATTGTATTTGTTGTCCATGAGCATAAACATTTAATTACTGATTCTGGTATTGGAAAAATGAATGAACAAAGAAGTTTAACAGTTAAAGCACCTGTCCTCCCTCCTTCTCAGGTTCAACCTTTCTCCAAGCATCTCTTCCCCCACCCTTGTTACTGCTGCAGGGTACACTCAGCCCCTTCAGTCAGGCATGGCTTGGGCTCCGGATCTGGTCCCTCTCTGCCCTCCTTCCTGCTCACTCTTGTCCTGTGCTCAAACATGAGTCCTACACTCATGTGCATCCTGGCTGTGCTTCCAGGATGCCTGTTCTGCCATGGAGCACCTCTTGCTTGTTCCTGCTGTTGTTCTCTCCTCTCTCTCTCTCTCTCTCTCTCTCTGGTGTTTTCTGCCCATTCTTAGGTAGGTTTTCACAGACTCCACCAGTTTGGCTGAGGGGCTCAGCCATACCCTGTGGTTGATTTGCTGGAGCTGTGTCCAGAACAGGCAGCCCTGGTCCCTCCTCACAGAGATCATTCCTGGTGCTGAAGCCTTGCCATGAGCACACAGTGTAGCTTTTGCTAGCATGGAAGCTTTTCCTCACTTTCTGTTCATTAATTTATCTCTAATAAATGTGTTTCTGCTCAAGAATTGGGGCTATGAAGAAACTCAGAGGTGAGAGGTAATGCTCTCATTCAATGGCCTTTCAAAGAAATCCCTCTCAGAGCTTTTAATCCCGCTGCTTATCAGCTTGGAAGCAAGGGGGGAAAAGGAAGAGCAAATCTCAGTGCAATGCTCTTATCCCACAGGATGCTGTGCCCTTGTGTCATAAACCCTAAGAACAATTCCAATGATCTAAAGCAGTTGATCTACTTTAACAGAATGTATCAGGTAAGGCACATTGCATTTGTTAGAAGTTTAATATCATCCTTCTGTTGATCAAGGGACCACAGGTGGGCTAATTTGAAAGTGGGGGACAGTTTCCACTTATTTTAATGATGTATTTGTAGTTGCGATTATAAAAAGTAGGATCAGGATCTTTAAAATTCTTTTTCACTAAACCAACAAAACAGATGAGAAGAATAATTGTTACAGAGCCATAGAAAGTAGAATATGTCAGAGAGACAGGAGTTTTTTGATCAGTTATGTTATTGAAAATCAGGTTAAGTCAAACAACATGTTAACTCAGGAACAAGTTTTCAGGCACAGTGTGTCAGCCAAACCAAAAACACTTTGGTAGTTGTGGAAGGACATCTTTTTGACAGAAAACCTAATCCCTGAGCGGGCTGCCAGTCCTTGTCAGTCAGGCAGGCATCCCCAGGCTACCTCTCTGTAAAGAAGCCCGGGATGGGTGTCTCAAAAAGGTGTCTGCATTGGCTGCCTGGCACAAGCTGGGAAGGAGGGAGGAGCAGCTCCTGGGTGACGTGTTCAGCTTGATGAGCTGAACACAGAAGAAGGAACAATGACAACTTTTCTTTTACTCTTTAGGAGGGCACCCGCCGGTTAGTGGAGAGTGGAAGGTATGACACAAAGGATGATTTCACAGTGGTTATGCAGCCATTTCTGACTAATATTGAAATGCCAAAAACACAGGTAAAACTAACAAGAAAGCCACACCTGGTGCAATGCCACTGACTTGTCAAAATTGTTTTAGCTGTAAATGTAGCTAGCAGTTTCCTGACATAGTAATTAATAATTATGTTCAGTTACCATCCAAAATTGCAAGAAATGTTTATGGAATATGAGATACTGGGAAACAGGAATACAGACCTTGATTTGGGGCACTGCAGTTAGACAGCCATGAAGTAGATATTTTAGGTCAAAATCTTCATCAGGAAGCAGTTGTTCTACATTCCCTATACATCAAGTCCTTTACAGTACTTTGGTAAATGACCTTTGGTAAGAAAACCCATATGTTTCAAAGGCCTGTAATGTGTAAATCTCAGGGGAAATAAAGAAATTGATATCTCTGCCCAGATATTCTGTACTCAGAGTCACAGTGTATTCCTTATTACTTTGGGAATATTAAATTAAAGAGTTTTAAAAGGCTTCTTAGTTCTGAGTTACTAACTTTCCCTGGCCTGGTTTAATTCTGTTTGCCTCAGAGGCCTTGTTATCTCACTGGAAGAGAGAAGACAAAATACACAGCTTGTTGCATATTTGCTGCCTCTGTAACAGCACCTATCTTGTTTTCTAGGAGGGGTGGCCAGATGAATCATATTTTGCCCCAGATTGTTTCCACTTCAGCCAAAAGACTCATTCCCAGGCTGCACGTGCTTTGTGGAACAACATGGTAAGATTTTTTAAAGATTGTGTTGCTCTCTCCTTGTTCACTTCATCCTGCCCTTGGCAGCAAAAACGCCTCAGAGATCTACTAGGTAGCCATATCTCTTCTGAATTGTGTTTACAAAGGAAAAGAGTGATCATATGAAGAAAGGTCACCTGAACTGTTAGCCCAGCTCAGTCATATCAAACCAGTAAATCTCGGGGTATGTTAAAGCTGGGTATGTTGAGGCTGTGTCTCCTGGGAAGATGACACCTGCCAGGCACATTGACCAGCAGGCCACATTCCAGGTGTGTGGGAAGTAGCCTCTTCAGCACACAAGGAAACAGTGCATGGGGCAGCTGCCAGCACTGGTGCAGTGCCCTGCCGTTGTCTTGCTGTGCCCTGCAGTTGTGTTTCTGTGCTGCAGAGGTGGTTTCCAATGACTGGCAGCACAGCATCACCCATTGCTCTCTGGTACTCATCTGCTTTTCCTCTGTGCATCCCCTTTTCCCCCCAGCTGGAGCCTGTAGGGCAGAAGACAGATAGTCAGAAGATAGATGATGAGCTTGTCCTCAAATGTCCATCTGAGGTAAGTTACAAGGCTGTCTGTGTTTATGTGGAGGTGCTGGGAGTGGCTGGGGGTCTGTGGGAGCCTTTACCCAGTGCCTGGAGCTCTGGCTCTGTGAGGGTGATCTGCTCCTCCTCCCACGCTTTGTGCCAGTGCCACCAAGAGCAACATGAGAGCTCACCCAAGAGAGGATGGAGGGCAAACAGGAGTCAGCTTCCTCAGAGTCACACATCACAGCTGGCCAGAACACAAGGGAAGGGTGTTTGGCCTACCTGAGATCATCAAGTATCCACACTGAATGGCAGAGCTTCAGTGGGGGGAAACAGAGCAGTGTTGGTACCAGTCAGGATAGCTCTGCAGGATTAACTGGGAATACCTTGGTGGGGGGGCCACAAGCTTCTTGTGAGACACACACAGTGGGGTCCTGAGAGTATTCTCTAACTTCTGTTTTAAAAATATAAGCCAGATTTGCACTGTTGCTATACAGATTTTTAAAAGGCCTTTCATCTATTTATTTATTTATTTATTTTGAATCCCTCTGTTTTATTTTTATCAAGCTGCTAATCATCTACAGACATCTGAGAGCCAAAGTTTGGGGAATGAAAATCTCCACATGTTCCTCTGTTGCTTTGCATTGATTCAGATTGCCTTGTTTTGTAGGCTGAGCCATTCCTGTGGACATACAAGAACAGTAATTACACATACCCTAACCAAACTGCAGTAAGTGTCAAATCACCATCCCACTGTTACTCTGCTGCATCTGTTTCTGGATGGTAACCAAATGAGTTATGTTCTGCAGCACAGGGGAAATCAGTCTTTGGCCAGAGGGGCTTGGGATGCTGAGTGCATGGCACAGAGCAGGGAAGTACTCCCTGAGTTAGACAAAATGCATCAGAAAACACCTGTAAGAACACGTGCTCAAACAGCACTGCTATCAGTACAGGGTGCTGCACTCTTCTGAGCTATACTGAACATGACTATTGAGTTGAGCAACCAATACCTGTCTAGTTAATTACAGGCTGAAGAGGCTCTGGTTTATCCACCTGGCCTCTGCTGGGAAGATCCTAGTTTCTGCTGACTGTATTTGCTAGCCAAGTGCTCTTCAGCTTTCTTTTTCTCTTTAGAATTATGGAAGCCATCTGCCATGTGAGGACAGGTCTCCATCCTCCCCTCCTGCAACTTCAGGTAGTCTTGCCTGCTTTATGTTAAGAGATTGAGTTACCTTCAGCTGTCCTTCAAGATGGATGTTAATTTTTGGTTGAAATGATTGCTGGACTGTGAAAAACATTGCTCAGAGAGGATGTCATGTTTTTCAGCAGATGCTTAACAGATACAATGCCACACTGTCCTGCAAGGTAGCATCCTGAATAAGTAGCCTCACTGAACTAACTGACAGTGGAGAACTTCAACATAACTTATGATGAAATCCAGATTTGAGTGCCTACATAGTTTATAAGCTATTCCACCTAAATGTCATGGACAGAAACTGGAAATAAATACAGCTTCATGCATGTTAGTCTGGAATTTAGCAGTATTCAATTTTTCAAATAACTTCATATTGTCTTTTCCTTAGTCTTTTGAAGTCTTTAATGTGCTGTTCCTGCTATGTGTAATTCTGCATTGTTTTACCTTCACTTTGGTGCTGGATATTGTTTGCCACTTCTTGTTATTTGCTCCTTGCTCTCCTGTCTTTTTGGTAGCAACGTTAACCATTGAAGTACTGAATAATATGCATTTGTTGGTGCTACAATCACAGGAGATGAGCTGGAAAGAACTTCTAATTTATCACTTGGGTATTGCAATGTGACAGAGCATCACAATGATAATGGCATATTTCACATACACAGTAGAGGAAAAAAATAGCTATTTCCTGACCAGGTTCCACTGTACCTGTTTCCTTTGCAGTGCACTCCCTAAAGCCAGCTGATGTGAAAGTTGTAGCAGCCCTTGGGGATTCTTTGACGGTGAGAAGAAGGTGTTTTTACTGTTCTCCTGGTAAAACTATAAACATGTGCCTGCTCCAGTGGAGGGGAAATAGCTGTTGTACCCAGAAGCAAAGATCTGTTCATTCATGGATTATAATAGATCTAGCAGCCAGATTAAGAAAGAAGGTGTCAGTCTTCCAATGCTCCATTCCCCCCCCCCCCCCCCCCCCCCATATTCACATGCTTTTGAACTTGAGCAAAAACACAGGCACCTTTAAAGAGGTGCCTAGGTATTCTGCTGGCTTGGAGGCAGAAGAGATCAGATATTGTTGAAATGAATGGGACATAGCACAAGGCTTAGGTTACTGTGCTTTTCAAAGTTTTTTTCTGCATAAGAAGCAACTGATGAGCCTGTTTTTCAGCCTCAGTTCTTTCAGGAACAGAATGCAGCTAAATGGTTTTGGATAATAGCATTTTAATAATTTTAGCAATAATGAAATAAGGAAGTATGGTGTGAGAGCCCTCTGACTAAATGCCCTTCAAAAGATATTCAGTCATTTGATTGTGCCTGTTTTAACTCTTAACTCGCTTCTTGATCATGATACAATTCTTGCTGCTGATGATTATCTTTGGTGGTCAAGAAGGAATATGTTTCAAAATCCAGACATCCTATATTACAGTTACGCCTTTCTGCCTTATGTTTTCATACTGGTCAAAGATTGAAATTCTACAACCAGTCAAAGGAAACACTAGACAGAAAGATGTAATGGGAACATAGGTTTCTCTGAATCTAAGCCTTAAAAACAAACACATTGTGTGTACAAACCGTGAGCCCTTTACAACTCTCTGGCAGACATGGTGCTACAACTCCTACACACAGGAGGCTACTGAAATAAATAGAAGCATTTTGATGTAAACCTGCAGTATTAATAAAAGAAATACATTCTGTATATGGTCATGGTTGCTGCATTGTAATATCTAGGGCCCTGCAGTGTTTCTGCTTCTAAGTATAGTCTGTAGGAGCTGGGAATAGAATCTGCTTTCATAGAACATGCAGTGGTGTATTGCTGTCTTAGAGCTGCACTTGGCTTGCACATAGTTATTCTGAGCACCAATCTTCATTTATTTCAAGGAAGTTTATACATAGAAGAAAATGTAGTGCTGTGGTTTAATCTAAGGTAGCAGCAAATAGGCTGCTTAGTACTGTACTCAAGTACTAACATGCACCTAGATTTAGAATGAAATTATACAATCACAGCTGTCAGGTACTCTGCTGATGAATTCTATTTTATGAGGGGTGTAGTTGCTAGCTTGCCTCTTTCTTTGGGGTAAGTGTAGAGAGTGCTTCCTCCTTACTCCTGTTCTGCTGTAAATCTTTCAATTTAACACAATGATTTTCAAACTGGTATGTATGAGTTATGGTGCTCCTTTCTTATACATGCTTACTTTCTCTGCTGAGTTCATGTAATGTTTCATATCATTAGCCATTTTGTGTATTTGATTGAGATGTTTTCATCACTGTTGACTAATGCAACCTTAAAAGAGTTATTTGGCTCATGTAGACCCATGTCTTTGTTCCACCGCTCCATCAAACATTTTGTGTCATGTATAGAATGTGATTATTTTAAATAATTTTGAAAGGTATTGTTGTATCCTTCAGGATAAAGGTTTGGGAAAAGTCAGGCACATTTTAAAGCTTTGGAAGACATCCACTCAATTAAAAAGTAAATAAAACAACTATGTAATTCTATTTAAATTAGTAAATTGTATTTGTTTATGTATTTGTATTACTAGTTACTATTGCATTAGTAATTGTGCTTTAATTTCATTTGGTTAATGAAAAACAATGTCCAGGCTGGTTCAGGAATTGCCTCAGATACCCTCCAGGATGTGGTCACTCAATACCGGGGACTGTCTTGGAGGTAAGTCCTCAGCCAAGGTGATTGAGAGATTTGTTTTGGGTCTTTCAGCTGTCAGAAAGCTGAAAAAAAGGTTACTTCTCAGGGTAGCACTTCTTGAAGGTGTATCAAGATTTTGTCATAAGGGGAGCTTTACAGAAAACGTTTTCAACAATTTAAGCAAGCTTTTTCATCTCTCTTGTGCTTTCATTTTTGGCTGCCTGCAACAGTTTGTATTTATATGTTGGGATGTCAGGTTGGAAATCTACGAAACAAGTCAGAACTGGTTAGTTTTACAACTTCTTCTCAAAGTTTTCTATTTCTGAACATTTGTAGTGTCATGGAAAATAGTTAGTTTGGCCAGAGAGCTTTTGCCACATATAGCAACACACTGTCCTAAAAGACTAAATTGTTTTGCTGTTGTGGTGTAGTTCTGTTGATATTGACTGAAGCAGTTCTGTGTAAGCTGGAGCGTGGCCTCAGTATGTCCTGTCAACACAAAAGCTGGAGAAATATATCCCTGTGCAGAAAGCAGGAGGAGTGAGGAGCTACTGCTGAAGTTCTCTTGTCACTCAAGGGTTGGCTGTGTTTGGTGTTGCCTTAGAGGGGCTTCATGAGGCTGGAGCGGGCCTCAAAGGTGACCTTCTAGTCTGCAGTACTTAAGTATGAATTAAGCATTTGAGTATGAAGCTATGTCAGACATTTTTCTGCCACTTGATAAAAGATTGACTGTACCCCTGTACATCTGCAAGAGCAGTAAATCTTTCTGACAAGCATCTTCACCACTGAAACCTTACCTGTTCCCCCAATAGCACTTTGACTTCTGTTGTCTCCATGGATTCTGATAGAATGATAGTTACCAAATTAATAACCCTTTGCTTTTCCCCATGATGTGTGGCAGGTTTTCACTTTGTTTGTTGCTTGTGTCCAGATAAGAGGTGAGTGACTGGGATTTTTCTTTCTCATTTTAGTATCGGAGGAGATGAGTCCTTGGAGAATGTGACTACTCTACCTAGTAAGTAAATGCTTTGCTAGATATAAATGGCAAGATTGATGAGATGCAGGGGACTAATTTCTGATAGATTTGTAGAGAGCTCATAAGTATCTCAAAGCTGCTTAATGTAATTAACAAGAACCTTTACAAGAAACAGTATGCTACAATTAAAAAATAAAAGGTTGCCTTCATCAGTGAAGATGAGAACAGATAGAAATTCCCTTACTTTCTTTTCCCTCTCCCTTTTCAATTCTTTGGTGAGTATTATTTGAATTTCTAAATAACCTTGCTATGTCCTTGGTCATGATGTACTTAACATTTGCTTTTAATAAATATTGTATCCCAATTTTTCCAAAAGAAATATTTGCATAGGGTAGGCCCCTTTGGTAAATAAAGCTGCCTACTCATACATGTAACCTGAAGGGATTCATTTTAAATTTCTCTTCACTGAAACTTGCAACTTTACATAGCTCAGGCTATTGCTAATGTAGAGCCACATGACTTTCAGTTTGAATCAGCTGTAGTAATAAACTTCCATTCGAAGAGGGCCAGTAAACTGTTCTTTTGTGTGTTGACCATTATTTTAAGCAGAATGTAACAGGAATATAATTAGAATAAGCAATTAATTGATTCATTGAGTCCTATTACATTTGATAAAGCCCTCACTAAAATGTGGTTAAACTCGGTCTTTGAGATTGAAGTAGATTTTATAGTTTACAATGTGGCCATGTTCACTCTCAGCTGTAAGTTACTCTGCCAACTTCCTTTTGGAAACTACTATGGAGAACACTGTGTAACTTCATCAGAGTCATGTACCTGAGGCTTTTTTCTTTACATTTGTCAGTAGTATGAGATTTTGCACAGCAGTGAAGCAGACCCAGATGCTTCAGCTGAAAACCAGCTCCGGCTGGGCAGAGGGACCCTTCACACTCACTTCACAAAGTCAACATCATATGACTGAAAATTTTGTTTTAGGCGTTAACCATTACAACATGAGACAGAACTGTACACTGTACTCCCTAATTCTGCTCATCTTATCTGCTGGTGTCAGTGCAGGGCACTGCAAGCACGCTGCTGTCTGAGTCACTGCAGTGGTGACCCCTCTCCCCACTGCTTGGTGAATCCATCAAAGTTGACCAGCAGCAGCAGCAGCAGCTGTCCTGTCAGAGAGCAAAACTGTGTCAGTGCTGGTGTGTTCTTCTAGTCCCTGCAGGCAGGGAGCAGCTGGAATCTTTTTGCCTTCATAGCCACCTCTGTTTTTCAGACATCTTTCGAGAGTTCAATGTTATGATCACGGGCTACTCAACTGGTATCGGGAATGAGAATGATTCCAATGCATTCCTTAACCAGGCAGTTCCTGGAGCACTGGCTGAGTATGTAGCTTTTTGTTTTACATTTGTAGGTGATGGATGCTTCATCTAATTGCCTTTCAACTGTCTCATGTGCTGTCACAACTTGCTCTGAAAAGCAAGCAGAACCAGTTGAGTTAGAGTGGAAATTGGCTCAAAACATGTTAAATGTATGGGTTTATTTCATAGCTGAACTTTCAAATGAAACTAACAGTCCTCCTTATGAAATCCACAAACAAGAAACTGGCAGAAACAGTTGGGAGGTTTCTACTCTTCCTGTTCAACATCTATTCATTTATCTATTTATCAGTCAGTAAATCTCTGAGAATGTGAATGATTTTATAAATTAAGCATGTAATGAATTGATAAGAGAAGCTAGGAGTAAAACAGGATGAAGTCTTATGTAATTCTGGCCTCAGGTTTCTGGATAAGCAAGCAGGAAAGGACAGGAGAGAGATGGGAAAAAACCCAGTCTTGAATCTTAAGAAAAGAGAATTACTAATGATCATCCATGGGTTTTGGTGCATTGCAGACCTGGTGCAGTTGGAGCCAGTTCTGCCAATGTAATAGGGATTGTAATGTTTTGCAGTCACCTGAATTTGGCTCTTTGCTTTTAGTCACACCTGGGAAGCTGCATGAGTTGAGCTTTGCTATATTGCTTATCCTAGAAATCCCTGGATACTTATTCAAAGTCAGTGCTGTTTAATTAACAAAGCAGATGGCTGCTTGAATTCAGTCATACTTTGGGCACACAGTCTGGCAGACCATGCCTGGATTTGACATTGTGAGTTGCTATTACACAGACCTTAATTTGTTTGTTTAAAGAAAAATTCATCTTGCTTCCCAAAGGAGTCTTGGAAGTGAACTTCAGAAGCCAAGAGAGGTGTTTGTGTTTGCTGTATCTAACAAAGATTATTAGGATTTATCAGGTTATTTTATTGCGCTCCTGTAGGCCCTGTGTAACTTATGATTCATTCTGGTACTCTCAGTAAATACTTGGATTTCCTGGCAGAAATAGGTTGCTAGGATAGGTCCCCTGCTATATCCTACAGCCCCCACAGAACTGAAAGAAGGCATTTTTTATCTGGTGATGAATGAATGTAACTGTGTATGTCAATGAAATGTGCTTCAGCCATCAGTGAGAATTTACTAACATACTGCATGCAGCATGTATCCACATTACCTCCAGTTTTTGCTTGTTGCATGAAAGAATGAGAGAGGTGCCTGTCTCATATTCTTTATCAGCTAAATCCCAAAAAGGTTTAGTGGGAGAACTTGAAGCAGGATACACAACCACTTAAGTCACCATTATGACTTAGGGCAGCTTGTATCAGCAACTGAGGCATTGCTATTAAGTAGCTATTTGTTAGCTGTCTGAAATGAGTTGATGGATGCTAGTCTAATGAAAATTGCCTATTTCATCAATAGCAATTAGTCTTCTCTCTTCCCCTGCAAGTGACTGGACTGGATAAACATGATGAAATTGAGCTGTCTTTGTTTTGTAACCATGTTTTGTAAATGTTCAGCAAGGAGACACAGACAACAATCATGCCAGATTTCTGCTTGTCTTCTGTTCTTTCTCCGTCTCATAACTCTCTGCAGAAAGTTGTGCAAAAGTAAAGTCCTGTAAAATACTATTCTTGAGCTCTCAAACACTTCTTTTGGGGCTCTGTCCTATAATGTTTTGGTTCTTGATAAGGTGAGAAGGTAGCTGAGAAGGTGAATTCTTCCTAGTCAAGTACTGAAATGTATTGCAACATAAGGAAACGTTTCTCCTGCTTTAGATATTTGACCATGAAATGATGATGCAATTCAGCATTTATTCTTCATCAGCCAAAACCATCCATTTTTCAGTGATTCACAGGGCAAAAAAAAGTCCACCAGCTAATGCTGGTATTGAAGAATTGTTACCTGGCCTGTCTTGCTTTATGGTTATCTGGAAAGTGCTTTCCAGAGGTGCTGGGACATTTCTGAAATCAGATTATTTTGCAGCCTTACCAGCTTGTAGAAACCAGGTGTAAGGGTTTCTTAAACTTAAATTCATGGCTGCTTTGAGGAGCTCTTTATTGAACTAGATGAAGATGTAGTAATGTAGGTCTCATATAGCAAATTGTTCCTAAACCTATCTGCATTCATTGTCAACATGATAGTTAAGGATAGATCTGAGTAATGTTGCTGAAGCAGAGCCTGGCTGAGGTCTCTAATTTCATGTGGAAACAAACAAGGAGGTTAAGAATTTAAGAGTAAGAGGAGAAAACAGGTAGCAGGAATTGTGAATATCTGTATTTCCCATTAGCAAACTGTTTCCATTGGTCAAGATCTAAATTTGGTTGAAACTGCAATTCAAGGATGGATCATTGCTGGCACTACTTCATTCAAGATGTTATTGGATCTTGCTGACTGCATTGGCTCAGGATGCATCAGCACCTCACTGACTGTATGAGAAATCAAATATGTTGTGGACCATCAGATCAATAAGTGGAGTTTTCCTCCGTGTCAGTATTGCAGATGATGTTTAGCTAAGGGGTTTCCACAGTAAGAGCAGAAGGAAACTGTGACCACTTGTGGGTTGTGATAGATGTAAATAAGTAGGTTATGACATTGGACAAGGGTAATGGTGATAAGAACTACTACATGCACACAGTGCACAAGCAGATGTATGACAGGGCTCATTCCTCAGCAGCTGCTCCCATGCCAGTGTGAGATCAGTATTCAGCTGGACAGGGGTGGTGAGAGACCTCTCTTTTTCCTACAGTAAACAAAGCCTTGCAAAGAGGAGCTAAACTCTGGTTGCCATACAAAACAAGTGTCATGCTTATTAATGTCAGATGATATGCTCCCAGAAATGACAGACAGTCAGCGTCTCTAACAAGAGCCTGGAGGGAGATGCAGCTCATTCTGAACCACAGACCTGCCTGGAAGGTCACTGCTTTCTGACCCCATTCTCTTCTCTTCCCTGTGCATATTTGAAGACCAGTCTGTCAGGGCAAATAAAGCTGAAGCACTTAGCCTAGGTAGCACAAAATTTATTGCACTTATGTATGTATGTATGCAAAATTTATTACACTATGTATGTGCAAAATTTATTGCACTATGTATGTATGTATGTATGTATCTATCCTGTCCAATAAATTTTGCACTAATACATAGTGCAAAATTTATTGCACTATGTATGTATGTATGTGTCTATCCTATCTGTCTGTATGTATATATATATATGTACAGAAAAAAGAGAAAGAGAGCACTCACCTGGCTTTTGGAAAACAGCAAGGTTGTCATCTTAATTTGTCTGAGTAACCTTGAAGGTTTCTTGGATTTTTAATTACTCTGGAAAAGTTGTGTACACATAGTGTAAAGTTATGTGCTGTAGATGCAAATTCCAAAAATGAGGAGGGTGTGCACAGTGAGCTCTGAAACCTATATTTTTCAGGGACATGTTGCTCAAGAGGTCAGCTAAGGTTTGGGACTGGGGATTCCTGTGTTTTAGTCTACAAGGAATAGGTTGATAGCAGCCTGGCTCTACAGAGGCCCTCTGCTTACAACTGTTGCCATATATGGCTTTTCAGCTGTTTTAGGTGCTAAGCACTGTAATGGGAGCTGAACTTACAGTTCCAGATTAATTGCTGAACTTGAGTGAAATCTGTATTCATCAATAATATAATATAATCAAGTTTGATTTGATGTTGATTTTATTACCATGATGTGAACCTGTAATTTTATCAACAGCAACATGAGTATTGTACTGTGTCCTCACTCAACCTTTCTGTCAACTTGATTTAAGATGTCTGAAGCATGGCAATGTTGATCTCTCAATGCGGGTGTTACTTTCACTCACTAGTTCTCCTTCTTTCCAGGCACTTGCCAGCCCAAGCAAGAAGTCTTGTGAGTCTTATGAAAACTGATCACGTAAGTTGTCTGGGACCCCTTCAAACTTACAGCGTGAATAGGCGTTGCTTCACACAGCAGATGCACCTGCAATGACACCACGTGCATCTCACAAAGGTAAAGAAATTCAGACTCGTTATTTTCTTCTTTATTGCACAGAGAATTGACTTCAGTGCTGACTGGAAGCTCATAACCGTGCACATTGGAGCCAACGACCTGTGCATCTATTGCAAAGACCCTGTGAGTAGTGACACTGGTTATCTCCAGCTGTGCTGTCACTGCAGAAACACCTCAAGGGAAATCATAAAGCCTTCACAGAGATAACATGAGTTATACATGGGCTGCTGTGTGTTTTGACAGGGGTTGTTGCTGACAATACCCTGATATAAAAAGTTACCAGCAGCAGAGTAGGATGGTTTTGTTTTCTCTGGCTTACTCCAGGATGAGAACCACTGCTTTGGCTACTGTTTTTTGACCGTAAGCAAGAAAGGGAAGGGAAGAAATGCCTCACTCCTCTGATGTGGTAACTGCTCTGCTCTAGCTTGGCCTCTTTAGGCATCCAGGAATGGCAATGGTAGTTCAAAGGGGTGCCACCCTACAATTGTCACCACACCATAACTCACAGTGTGGGGAGGTGCTAGGACTGCTGAGGTGTATATATGAGGGGAGTTGCTGCAGTCTTATTTGAATGTTATGCTTCTCTGCATTGTGGAGAAGCCTTTAGGGCTGCCATAAGGAGGTCATGGGAGCTGAGTGGGCAGGCGGCAGGGAGAGGCCAGCTATCACTGCCAGCTCTCACTCTCTTGCCTTTAATATGCTCACTTCTTATGAGCATTTTCAATTCTCCTGCAACCCCTTGTGCTTGAGAAATGTGCTTCTTCTGCAGGAGCCTTGCTAGGCTTCTTTGCTGCTGCTGCTGCCAAGTTTTATAGCCTTATTTATAGCTATGACCTTGACTAGCAATGATTCCACATAATTTTATGAGAGCTTATCAGCTGGCTGTGAGCATGCTTGTGGCTGCTTGGTTTATGCTGTTCAGCATGCATTCAGATTGGGTTCCTTCCTGCATTTTTACATGAAGGGCCCAGTGGATTTGGGTTAAATATGCTGCTACTCAACAAGGTTTATTTTAAATCCAAAATTTCACCGAGCCTCCCTATGTTTTGGATTAATTGCTATGTTAGAGTCCCCAGTCTCTAGAAAGAAGCAGGAACATTCTACTGACCACAGTGTTGTAGGGCAGAAAAGGAAGTGAATTAATGTGATTCTCCAGCCTCACAACCTAAATTCCTTGTATCTCCATTTGACAGTAATCTCTTCTGTTTCTATCAGGATCACTACTCAGCTGGGAATTACATCAAAAGGATTCAAGAAACTCTTGATATTCTGCACAAGGAGGCAAGTACTGTGAAATTATCCCAGCATTCTAGCTCACACTGAGACATGACTGACTGATGCTAGATGCTAGCTCTTCTGTTTGTTTGATTTTTTGGGGGTTTTTTGTTTGGTTTTTTTTTTTTTTTTTTTGCATTCTGGTACAAAACATATGCTGTTGACTTGTACAAAAAACATTTCCTTTTGTCTTGTCTATCTGCAGTAGTGAGATGCAGTCTGAAATGACAGAATGACAGATAGTAAAATTGAGCTATGGTGTGGGGAAAAAAAATCAAAAGCTGATTTGAGGGAGTTTATTGCTTTTTCAATCTTTTAAATTTTTTATCCTTCCAGTGCTGAAGAAAGGGAAGTGGTGTCAAATGACTGGACTTTGGGGTAAAATAAATGCACTGTGGGCTGTGTAACCAGTCATTTTCTTCTAAACCAAACCTTATCTTTCAGGTTCCAAAAGCTCTAGTGAGTCTGGTTGATGTGGGGGACATCACCGTACTGAGACAGTTGTTTGTGGACCCTTCAGTTCAGTGCCCTACTTACTTGGCAGAGTAAGGCTTGTTTGATTTCCTTTTGTCCTGTTTGTGTTCTTATTTTGTGCTTCTCTCATAATTTGAACTGTTGTTTAAAGGTAGCAGCACAGTCCTGTGGACTTCCTTCCCATGCAGTGCTGACATCACCCTGCCTGATGGCATTTCCTTCTCTTGGCTTTGACCTGTTTTCCATGTCTAGAGCTGGACATAATGTACACCTCAGAGGCTAGGGTTAAAGTTACTGAGACAGGGTTCTTCAAGATGGGGTTGAAGTGCACAAACATTTAGATTTGCAAGCCTTTTTTTGTGATGTTTTTGAGGAGTAGACAGGTTTCCCCTGTTTCAGAGGCTTTAGTGCAATGGGTAATTTGCATTCTTTGCTGACCTTTTAGAAAGAGAGAAATTCTCTGTCTTGGGAATGCAAAAGGAATTGTTGATTGGAAAGGTGTCAGCACAGAAGTAAAACAGGCAGTACAATTCAAAATACTGTTTTATAGTTCCCCAGGGGCTCTGGTGTGTACCTGTGTCAGTCTGCAGGGCCTTTGGATGTCTGGGTGAAATTAATGAAACAAACTACACAGTGTGTGCTACTTTGATATATCTGGGTGTGAAACCAAAATTACTTAAAGTAGTGTCATTCATGTGCAGTAGAAAATAAGATTAAGGCTTGAAATTACAATAGCAAGGACAATAAGATGTTTTCACAGAAATGCGATTGTACAGATTCCCTTACTACATCCATGTCATGAGGGCATTGCATGAAAAAGGGTGGTCTCTGCATTATCAGATGTTTGACTCTCTCTGTTCCTGTTTTCTCTTCTGACCTCCCCCACAGTTATCTGTGTAGCTGTGTTCTCACAGGAGAAGAAAACTCAGAGAATTTCACAATGGTGAGAGACGCCATCAAAGCTTACCAGGTATGACTCTTAGAAGTGGTGCAGTTACTTTATTTCCAGTAGAGGTGAGCTCTTGATTTCCTAGCAACATATCATAGCTGTTTTTTACCCAAACTATGAACTCAGCAAGAGCTCATTTGATGCTATCAAAACCTATCATGTGACCAAAACTAGCAGCAGAGGTCTTCAGAAAAATTATATATCCTAGTAGAGGTTAATTGGTGGGAGTTTAGTCACCAAAACTCTGTCCCTGACAAACAGTTTCAGCATTGTGTTCCAACCTTCTCAGTCCCTTTGCAGCATCTCAGCCTTCTTTTGCCTATGGCTGTGGCTATTTAAGTTAACAAGTAAAACTTCCTTTTGATTCCAGTGCTCTCAGAAAATGCAAACAAAGAAAATAGTTATGATGCAGAGATGTTGAAGTATTGCTGGTGGTTTTTGATGCAGAGATGTAGTTGAAGTATTGCTGGTGGGTTTTTGTTTCTTGCAGCTTGGCATTCAGAGACTGATAGAGTCTGGCAGATATGACACTCATGAAAATTTCACAGTTGTCATCCAGCCTTTCCTTCAAAATCTGAAGGTTCCTCTTGATCAGGTATGATCTAAAGGTGATTTCTGCATTTAAAGGACTAAGGATGGGTATCTTACCTACAGAGACTATATTCAAAATAGTTTCATTTTGTTCTGCTTTTCTTATGAGAAATTGCTGGGTTTTGGTGTAGTACAATGGATTTCTTCATATAGTAAGCAGTTCTTAGTTTTATGTATTGTTCTGTCAATATCAATTGCTGTTTTGGAAAATGAGTCAAAACTTGATTTAAGAGTTGTGTTTGAGTATGTTCTTTGAAGTACAAAAATAACAAAAATATTTTTCTTCCTGAAAATAAAACATGATTAACAAAAGACCAAGTTATTAAGTTGCACTTCTTAAAGCAACATAGCCACATTGCTCAGTGAGGACTATGGCATCAGCTCCCCTTTGTGCCACATAACTAATTTTTCTGTGTCTGACAGAAAGGGAACCTTACCTATGATCTCATAGAAGTTTTGTGTAGTATATATGTTGATGTATATCTCAGTTCCTTGAATGGCAAGTTCCAGTAACTGTAAATCTAGGAAAAGACTCAAACTTTCACTAGAGGTGAAACATTTTCATATGTACCTGGAGCTGAGAGGAGTTGGAGCAAAATACTGAGCAGTGATTACTCTGGCATAATTGAACTGGATCATTCTGAAAATGTTTGCAATAGCTGGTGTAAGTTTGAAAAGTTAAGGTGCTGCTATGGAAAAATTTGCTTCACAGACCTCCTTTGCTTTGTTTGGGTGAAGCCTTTTATTTGTGCGTGTAACTGGTGCCCATGAGAAGTCATGGGGATTTTGGTACTGAGGGTAGGGAACACAGAAATAAAAACAGAAGAAGCAAAATATTTCTGAACATTTTTTGTAGTCTCACAAGCATTAGGTCAGATTTTAAGAAGTTCAGGATGCTCTTTCAATTTCTTATCTCACACAACATTCAGATGTTCCTGAACTGAAAACTCTGTCTCTAAATATGGTAAAAGATATGATGTAAATTTTGGTAGTAGTCCTCTAAAAAGCAAGGCCAAACACACTGAAAAAAACCTGTTCAAGTTTTGAGGAAGAACTGTTCTGACCAAAAATACTTGTTTCAGTCATGTGTGACCCTAATCTCAGTTTTCATGTGACAGACACATTTCCAAACTCCGTTTCCTCCAAGTCCTCCAGTAACTGTATTAACCCTATATTAAAGTACAATTTTGTTTAGAAAGGAGACTACTCTGGTGTGCTTTCCATCAAACACTTACTTGCTTCTTGATCCTTTCAAAACTCAAAGCTTTGCAGGAGGTACTGTAGAGCATAATGCTGCCTGTGGTTCCAGTTCTAATGACAACTGGAACCAGGGAGAGGAACTCGTTGCAGAACTTGAAGAGGAACTGTACCCATAATTGAAAATTGTGGTTTTACTGCTTCTGGATGGATCTGCCCATGGAGGCACATAATCATCTCTAGCTAAGTGTTTCTGGTAGTTCATGGGTCTGCTGAAGTACAGTTTGTGTTGCTAGATAATGGGAGCCTTTCTGCAATAGAGCAGGGAGAGCAAGTAGCATGAATCTCTCTTTACTAGTTCTGATTTGGCCTCAGCAACTCCAAATTGGAAGTGTGGGAATGTTCTACACTCATATGTCCTTTATGTTTTTATTTGCAGAAAGAGAAACCAGATGTCTCCTACTTTTCTCCTGACTGCTTCCATCCGAGCCAGAAAGGCCATTCTCAGCTTGCCAGGGCTCTGTGGAATGCTGTGGTAAGCTGACAGGCTCTGCATACAGTGAGATCTTCACCTAGACCTGACTGCTATTAAAATATCTCTGTAATAAGCATTGCAATTAAGGCCTGAATAACTCTGGACCTTGTGTTTGTCTCTCCTTAACTAGTTAAATACCCTCTGGCTTTGGCACTGCTCTCTGCCTAGAACCTCTTGTTTCTTAAAGCGTGTGGTGAGGAGAGGGGTGCTCCAAGTGCATGATCACAGTCATTTTGTGACTTCAAGTCCTCTTCATCTGTTTCTATGCAAGGCAGAATGGCATTTAGTAAGGATGATGTTTCTATGGGCTGCTATGGGAAACCACCAAATAAAGAATTGTAACTGCATCTGTCAATTTAAAACTGATTACTGAGACATTTGTTTTAAATCCCTGTGTTGTTATTGTCTCATTAGGAATTAAAGTGGCTTTAATTCAGTTCAGTTTTACTACTTTTGGAAATGAGTTAAGCTCAATAAAGACGAGTCACTAAAGATTGCTTAAGCAAACTCATTTTACTTAGCAATGCAGTGCAGGAGTACCCAGCAGTCAGCAGCAGTATCTTGGATCCTGAATAGTAACTTCCATATACTTTGGATTAATATTTTAACAGCTGACATGATTGCTTGCAACCATCCAGCAGTACCTCTAATTAGATTTGGTATTATCTTCTACACATAAACAACCTTTTGTTGGAGATGCCATCATGCAGCTTAGCTATAAAAAATTGAGGTACTCTTAATGTCTTTCGTGCAAGAGAAGAAAGTTTATGACCTTGCTGTCTGGCAAAATTCCAAGGTACTTCATGTGCCTGCCAAAATCCTCCAGGAGTTTAAACTGAACCACTGTAGCTTTCCACTTCCCATTTTAAGCTTCTTTCTAGAGCTGCTCTTTTGTTTTGTGGTTGCCATGTTCTTTCTGAGAAGTAGGTGCATTTCAACCTTGGCTGTAAATCTAGGTCTGTAAATACAGGCACCTTTAGATAGATTTGAAAGGTATATTTCTGTTGGAGTTATTTTAATTAGAATTGTTTTACAAATTTAAGATGAGCTGACAGGGTTAAAAAATAGATTCTTTTGTCTTTGTTTCCAGTTACAGCCTGTGGGCCAGAAAGCTGACTCATTTGATTTCTCAGCTGACATCGTCCTTGGCTGTCCAGCTCAGGTAAACATACCCACATTTTGGAAGTTGGCTGTCAGGAGGCTGTATTGCTTGTGCTTGCTGCAGAGAGCAGGGATTTGGTCTATTTGGAATAAGCTTACTTAAAGCTTTGTTCTGTTTACCTCTGAGAGAGCAGGTGTTCTCATATACCTGCACTGGTGTCCCATGGCCACTTTGCTGTGCAGTGAATACTGATTGACAATGTGCTGATTAGTGTGTTTGCAGCTACAGCAGATGTTGTCTTTTGATGTGAAGTACAGAGGCAGCTCAAGCAGCAAACAACAGAACATGCTGCATTAATTTTCCCATCAGAATCAATGAGGTTTGGGCACCACAGCAGCTTTGAAAACTCAGAATCTCTCATGTCTTGGATTAGTGTCAAGTTGGCTTTCCTGGCCTGATCCATAAGAGGAATACTTCAGACTCTTTGGAAGCTGCTCCTGCAGTTACACAACAAGCTGCTGAACTTGCAGGACAGTTGCTAGGTACCAGCACATGGAAATGACTGCTGCAAGCAGCAGTCACTGGCTCCCTTTCTTCAGCAGTTTCAACAAGAAGGCCAAAGAACTGAACAGATCAGGGATCTGAGTTCTGACTTCTCTTAGGTCTGGAGGCAGACATTCAAGTTATGCAGGAGGCTTTTGTCCATATTGTGTCCATCCTGTCAGACAAGGAAAATCTTCTGAGTTATTAACTAGTGTATTTCAGAAGTCCTCTGATTTGCTCAAAATGATCCTATTTCATTTACCCAGCATTCTTTCCAAGCAGCTTAAATGAACTCAGCAACAACTTCAGTGCCAAATAGTGTGGATTTTGTACTTCTTTCCCTTCCTTTACTCTTGTTCGAAGATGTTGCTTTTCAGAAGTAGGCAAAGAAAAGTTTTATATCCCTTGAAAAGATATATGGCCATTTTGTTTTGCAGAAATGGCAAGCCTTTAGTAAATCTAAATGCAATGAAAAGGTCATTGATAAAAGTGCCAGTAGCCATGGAAAATTATTTGTTTTGAGGCAAACTTAAGTACCATAAAAACCTGCCTTCTAATTTTAGTGCTTTTAAAGACTTCTTTATGCAAATGCTGGAGTTTCTCTTGATTGAGGTAAGTGAGCCTCCAGGTGAATTTTTTTAGCCTGTATGATGTGCATGTCTTCCTGAATGCATGCTGCATTAGTAGAGGACAAAAATAACAATGAAATCTCTACAGCCTCCATTGGAGGGAAGAATGAGCTTTTCAGTAAGCAATCTTTCATCTCCCTGATGCTGACACAGAAGATCTGCCCAGGTTTGTATAGATTCTACCTCAGCACCTTCTGAATGGAATGGACTAAACTTCTAATAAAGTCTAATTTGGAATGTTAGGAGAGGAAAATATTAAACTGCAATTGGCATCTAGTACATGTAATTTTTGTCCTAAGGTACTAAACACAAAGTTTATTAATTTTAAGGAAGAAGCATGGTTTCAAAATCCAGATTCCAATTTTATATTTTAGGCAATTACTTTCTTGGTTATATGATACCTTGATATCACTTGCTATAGTTTGTGCCATATGCTTATTGCCCAATTTCTCTTATTTCTCTTGTTTTGTTTCCTCTTTCTCCAGAACAGTCCCTTCCTGGGAACGTACAGGAATAGCAACTACACACCAGTGGAGCCCACTAGAGAGCCAATAGAGGTAATTGTTGCACATTTTGCTGCATTTTAGGCAAACTGTGTAAAGCTGCATCTCGTCTCTTAACACATAATCCTGAATTTATAGATTATATAAACTGTTACCAGTTTTTGGAAAGAGAATTCTGCCTTGCATTGCACTTTTCATTGTGTAAACAAATGTTTTCCTAAAAGCCAAACAAAATTAATTATATTAATGGTGTAATTATATCAAAACTGAAACCAAAGGAAGTAAGGTGGAATGCATAATTAATTCAGATAGCAAGTTTCTCACAGTATGGAGAAGCTATCTTAGAATCCTGACCCCCAAATAATCTAAGGAAGGTTTAGATGTTCTCCTCTGGAGGCACTGTTCTTTGTTACATTCAAGTAAGCTTAACCTGTAGAGGGCAGTCACCTTTACATATTGGATGTGTGACCCTATACAAAGGTGGTAGTAATCCCATTTTCAAAGGGGCTTCATTTCCACCATGACTGAGCAACTGTCATGAGGCATGCTCAATGAACTGCAGAAACAGATATTGTGTGTAGGACTCGAAGAAATGGAGCAGTTATTTTCTTGGCAGTCAGAATGGACTGGGTTAGTTTGACATACTTGGGGAGCTCATCACTAACCCAATTATCAAAGTCTTTGTGTGCCATAATGGTCACAAAGAACAGCAGGTATTGTCTTAGCAAGTCATAGTTTGCAGGACTGATATGGGATTTTTATCAGTAGAGCTAGAGTTATGCTTTAATACATAATTCCACTGAATCTTAACAGCAACAGCTTTTGAAGTGATAAAGGAAAGAAGTAGAGAGAGAGTAAAGCAACACTTTCTGATCTAAAAATAAGCCTATCTGTCCTTTCTAGCCTCTGCAACCAGACTGTAGTGGTTGATAGTGGAGCATATTCCAGCATCTTTTTACAGGAACAGATGAATTTGTCGTGATGTTTTTTAACAGCAGCCATGCTTTCTGAAGACCACTGGTCTATGTAGTTTTACTCTGGTAGAATTGTGCAGTCACAGAATAATTGAGGTTGGAGGGGACCTCAGGACATCCCAAGCCTGATCTCCTGCTCCTAGCAGGGCTGGCCTTTTGATCTGCGTACACAGCTGTCATTGCTCCTGCAAGGGCTGGATGTTGGAACAATTTTAGTTTTTCCCTTGCTGGCTTCTTGGCTAATATGGTTGTTTGTTACCAAAAAGCAGGGGGAAACATTCATCAGTTCTCTCTGCTGGTGAACTAAGGTGTTCTGCAATGTGTGTTTGATTCAATATCTTCAATTGGTGGAATTTAGGTGACATAATAACTACTATGTCACCTAAAAATATATGGTAAAGTACAATTATTTAGAGCCTAACAGTTTTCTTTACTGGAACTTTTAAAGCTTTGAAGTTTTTTCAAATTTTATATTCAGTAAAAGCAAGCAATTTTTGAAAGTTTCTAGGGAAAGAATAGGTTCCTGGCAAAGTACATGGGGAACAATAATATAATAATAGAATAGAAAAGGTTCTTCCAATGCTTGACTACTCTTTCATGAAGAAATTTTTTCTAATATCCAACCTGAACCTTTCCTGGTGCAACTTGAGTCCATTTGCCCTTGTTCCTTCACTGGTTGCCTGGGAGAAGGGACAGACTCCTGCATTGTACCACCTCCTTTCACACAGTGGGAGAGTGATAAGGTCTCCCCTGAGCCTCCTTTTTTCCAGGCCAAACAACCCCAGTTCCCTCAACTCCTCTTCTTAGGACTTATGTTCAAACTTTTTACCAGCTAATATAATAATACATTAATAATATAATACATTAGTATAACATGATAACTTTGCAGGCAATTATTGATCTTTATTTGCTTTTACATCTGTTATCTTTTGAGACAGAGCAAGACTTCAAACCTGGAGACCCCACCTTGCAGGTCATGGACAAAATTTGTAGGCAGTGGAGAGGGAAATATAGGAAATATAAGATGAAATGTTTTGCCTTTGGAAGAGTTTTATGCTTTGGCTAGAAAATGTCACCAGAAGTAATGATTGTTTGGATAGTGTTCCACAAAGAGGTGTAAAAGACTGTTGAGCTACATAGGCACCAAACTAGGATCTGTGTTTTAACTTGGTTTTGCCCTACACTGTACAACTAAACCATATATGAATTCCACATTATCTTTTAGCTACAAGATGAAACAATTTTGTAACTTCTCATTTCAGAATTGGGGCAGTGAACTGTCGTGTCCTGGTCATACTCCATCCAGTCCTGTCCCAACATCAGGTGAGAAAGAACTCCTAACCTAAAATTATACATAGGAAAAACTTCATCTTTTGTTTCTAAAAGCAATAAGATGTTGAAATTGCACATCCTAGATGGAAAGTAAACAATAAAAGCTGATATATTTAGCAGCAAAGGGAAGAAGTCTGTCTTGCCATTCTCAGTGAGTTCTGCATGACAACAGGTATGTCTCTGTGGATAAATGTGATCACATTTATTGTATGCATGTATCTTATACATCATTCATCATACAGCAACGTGGCAGGTTAAAATTGCCCAGGAGGGTTAGTGACTTAGCAGGCTGGAATGTGCTCTGATAAGCAGCGCAGTGTAAGTGCTGTGTGCAGTTTAAAGATTCTGTTGGGAGATATTTAATAGGAAATATTGATCTATGACCCAGACCTGTAAGTCAATTAAAAGAGGTTGAATGTATGCATCTGTAAACATATCTAGTCTTGTTTTCATTTTTTACTAAGCTATTTTAAGTTCCATTTCTTTCCATGTTAGTGTAATGCACTGTTGCAAGCGAAGGCAAGAAGTTACGCATTTTTGCCTAGGTGACACACAGAACCTGAAGCTTTTTCTACCTTAAAAGTCTGCAAAAATGCCATCAGATTGGAACCTAAGACTTGCATATTTATTCTATTGGACAGTATTTTGTCAGTTGTTGGTAATCCTGCTTTTATTCTCCTACTGCTTTTTAGTCCATGAGTTACGACCTGCTGACATCAAAGCCATAGGAGCACTTGGAGATTCCCTGACTGTGAGTACGGCTGGATTCACATGTTTACAATGAGAAGAGCAGTTCTCAATTTCTACCCAGACGTTGTCACATCAGGCATCATCAGATAGAAAGCAAATTCCTTTGGCTTGGCAAAGCAAAACTCATCTACCTGGTTCCCTTTGCAAAGAAATAGCCTGAAGGGATATGAGTGACACTGGCAATTGTGTAATCCAGTAATGAATAGTTCAGGCCAGAACTGAAGTGGGATCCCATTCTCTATTCCATACGGTTTATCCAAGTGTTTTTGAAAAGGGAAGTGTCTGTCTTATAGGATTAGTCTCATCTGACATGAAAAAAAAAGAAGTGAAAGCAGTTGATATTTTTGAAGCAAGAAGACATTTTGCTGAAAACTCCCATGGAAATAATTGACTGCAAAATGAAGTGCTTCCCACTTGAGATAATTCTGATACTTCTGTATTTCAGAGTTTTACTTTCATATTTTGCTTCTTGGGTTGCCTTCCTAGATATCTTCCAGTTACAGCTCTGATGTATTTCAAGTACTAAGAAATGGAGGTTTAAAATAAAAAGGAGGCACAAAAAAACCCAGAAAGGCCCCAGAGAAGAATAGCAGGGAATACTGCAGATCTGCACTGAAGTTTTCTGAGAAAAAGTTCTAGAATTACACAGCCCTGCAGAATTGTTCTGGCATGGGATGAAAGCAAGCATTTGCGTCAACAGTTTCCATGAATTTTAACTCCTGAACTAAACCAGTGCTCATTCTAGCAGCTTCTGTTCCTGTTGAGTTCAGAGAGACTTGAAGGGTCTGAAGCCCTTAAATGGTCAGGCTTATCTTACAAGCAGGTGTACATGTCTTCATTATGTATCATGCAACTTCTCATTAGCTCTGAACCTGATTTTGCTTGACCTGATGTAATCCTGGCTTTCCCTCTGCTGCCAAGCTTTGAGCTTTTTTTAGAAGAAATCAGTAAAGCCCCACAAGTCTCCCTCCTATCCATTGCCATGACTCTTGAAATTAATTGTTTTATTTCCTCCCTTGTGCACTAGCACATATATCTTATTTTTAAAATATTAGTTCTTTTAATATATGAAATATCTCTGAAAGCCCTAGCCATAGGGGCCAAGTTATGATGCTTGAGGTGTCTGTCTCAAGAGCTGAGCAAGGCAGGTTCTCATGATGCCATTATTCATGCAGCTCCTACCAGTTGCCACTGCCACAGCAAGGTGTGTTTGGGGGGTTGATTTAATGATTTATTTGGGGGGCCAGAAAAAGCGGCAGAGTGTTTCCCACATGTGTGCACACACTCACACCTGCCACAGCAGCCCTGTGTGCTTTGTGCGGGGTAACCATCCTTGGCACAGGGGGACTGCAGCAGCAAGGTCCCCCAAGGCATGGATTGTCCTCCTGGTACTCCTCACAAGATTCCTGAATGCAGCCAGTGTTTATGGCTGAATTGGTGCCATGGTTTTTTGAAGAATATAAAAGCAGGTGAGGCCACTAAAAAACTGTAAAGCTGCAGAAGAACCCTTTCTCATGTTTGCTGCCCTGAATGAGAGTCACTGTGCTGACCTTGCTAGAGGTCTGTCCCCATCCTGTGAGCAACCCAAATTCAGCACAGAGGTCTTATGTATTTATTTAATTTTGAAGGATATGAAAGTTCACAGTACAGAAGAAAGGCTGTCTCAATCTAGATACGGTTGGAGATTAATGAAACATTGAACAATTTATTAATGTCACTGGTTAGAATTCATCTTTCTGACTTCTCCAGCACCAATGCACAGTGAAAAGAGTACACACACCAACATGCTTATCTATACTGGCAAAAAAAATCCTGTCTACACCTCATCAAGTCTGTGTGTTAAGTAGCAGACTGGATCCAGGAGAGGAAAAATGGATTGTACACCAAAGATTTGTTTTCTTGGCAGATTAAAAAGCAGCTTCTCTGATTTATGTACAGCTAAAACTGGATGGGGATTTTTCATCAGTGTTTGGGGCTCTTTTCCTGGATTATTAAGTCTCTCAAAATCATCTTTCTTCAGGAAATGCCAGGATTAAATATTTTCCATCAGAAAAAAATCCAAATAAATACAAAGCCGTTGATGTGATCTGGGTCCCATTAGGTTGCTAAAACAGTATGATTAGCAGCTTTAAAGCCTTATGTCCCTGACTTTACAATCTGACATCCTCTGGCTGGACTATATCTCCTCTGGTGCTCCGTGGTCTGTTATCTAGATATGAGGGGAAGTACAGAAAACTGGAGTATGGGAGATGCAGGGCTGCCCACAGGCCAGTGTGTAGTGGTGAATAAGGACACAGACCACTTATGCTAAAGCTGGGATATTGCAAAAGCTTGGCTGGATACAGGGTAATTTTAAAAGAGTGTTTCAACACTTTCAAAACATGATGTCTATCTTACCTAAACTCCTAGGGCTTTTTTTCTTTTAGTATTTTATCAATTGTTATTTCCATCTTTTCCAGACTGCGGTAGGAGCCAAAGTACCAGACTTACAAACAGACTGGAGGGGACTATCCTGGAGGTGAGTGAAAATGCTCTTTTTTTAAAATCTGTTTTTGTCCACGCAGTTAAAAGTGTGGGTCACCTGGTTTGTATATGTAAATTCGGGGGAAGGATGCTGACAGCAAGTATTGCTTGGTAAGGATTGGAAGAGTCAGGGCTGGAAGAGAATAGGAGTGATTCCTGGGAGGGTGGGTGGGTTGTATTTGTTTTTGTGGGCTTTTTCTTGCTTCTATTTTTCTTTTTTTTTTTGTGTGTGTGTTAACCCAACACGATTGCTACAAGTGTGGTCCTGTGCCACAGTACCTTTTAGCCTTTTGCTAGTCTCACTGGAGCTTATGCAAAATGTTGCTGTGATTTTCTACTGCAATATGTAATTCTGGGAGGTCTGAGTGAGTGTGGGTTGGCATGGACATGGCAAGAGCATTGCATATATACTCAGTGAAGATGTTCCAAACACCTTTGCTATTGCAAAGTGGGGAAACAATGCATGTCAGAGGGTGTGAAGCTCAATATCCATGCTAGAGTGGAAGGAAACTGCCTGCTCCCTATGGACACACGTATGGTTGATAAGTGTGCATGTATGCATTGTCCTCTTTGCTCTTTCTTCATCCCCTTGCATGTGTCTGCAGGCATGGATACTTTCAGGAGGGGCTGCCACAAGTGGTGTAAGAGTGTGTTGGCTCTGCACACAGACAAGTTTTGAATGGTGAGGCAGAGGCTCTATGTAATCAGCATTGCAGCTTTGCAAATAGGTAGTTAATGAATATTTAATGCAGTCTCTCCTATGCTTAACTGCAGGCAAATGTAGCTTCAGCAAGGTAACACAGAGCAGCTTTAGTGAGGAAATATGCCTTTCTGTGGTAGGTATCCCAGCATGTCCAGATGAAAAATCAGTTCTCCCAATATGGTCTGTTCCCAGCCTGAAGGCATAGCTTCTATCTTAGCACTGCTTTGCTTTATTTAATGTGAGTTATCCCTTCACTGCTTTCCCTGAATTCCTGTGGTTTATCTCCTTAGTCCTGTTTGAAGCAAGTATTTTTGGGAAGGGAGGGGGAAGGTTGTTTTTTCCTTCTTGGGCTGCTACAGCCACATGTGGTGACAATAAGACAGATGGCTGCAGGATTAACCCTAGTGGGTGATTTTGTTCTTTCCCTTTGTAGTATTGGGGGTGATGACACTCTGGAGATCCAGGCTACTTTACCCAGTGAGTATCCTAGAAAAGCAAAAGTTGGGCATTACACTGAAAGTGGTTTAAGTAGATGCTAGGAAACATCTGGAAATGGTAATTCCTTGAAAACAGTAGGGATGTCCATCTGTTGTGGGTATAAGCAGTTCATGGGAGTGAGAGCTGAGATCCAGACTGACCTGATTAGCTGTACAGTTGATTCAGCCCCTCCATATCACAGGATCTGCATGTGATTGTATCATCCTTTTGGGCAAAAGAATTAGGAGTAAGTGTGCTGAAGGTGACCAAAGTTCATAGCAGACTTGTTCCTCCCTTATTTTGTTTTGTGCTTTCCAGTGGCTGACTGTAAGGTCTGTGGACATATGAGGGGTTATGAAACAATTACTAGTCCATCTAGCCAGGATTGTTGACAAAGTTGTGGTTCTTCCAGATGATTTCAAGTTGCTACATAGCAGTGGCAAAAAAAATAATCTAAAAGTGCTATAAATTTTTGCCCTAGTGTTCTGTGTAATTGGCCCTGTAGTTGCCATAGAAACCATTAAGTGGTCAATGTGACAATAAATTGGAAGGCACTTGGTTTACAATGGCTGCTCTATTTGTACGTGATCCATGCTGTGGAACACTTTGACAATACCTGACATTGTCAGTAAAAAATCTGGTGTGTTTTGCCTTTGCCTTGTACCAGGCATTTCACTGTGTTTGAAGAAAAATAGAAGGCACAATTCATTTATGCATTATAAATGAGATTCTGTAAAGAGGTTTCAGACAGCAGTACTATGGACACAGTAACAACCACAGTTTTCAGACATCATGCTTTCCCACTGAAAGTTTCAGTGAAATCTAGAAAATGAAAAAAATTCACTTCTCTGCCACAAATATTATTATCTAGCTGGGGGAGTGAGAGGTACAGGGCCATATTCAGGGCATCTGCTTCTGGTACATGAAAGTAACCACGAATAGTCTGACAAATTCAAGACTGGTGATTTGCCCAAGATCCACCTGTGCATCTCCTGGGCCACCAGGCCCTGGTTCCTCAGGCCCATGGAGAGAAATAATGGCAGTGATGAAATTTGGACAGTAACTAGAGTCTCCAAAGCAGGTGTGTCTCTAGCTCCTGTAAGTCATAGTGAATGAGGGGAAAACACAGCTCTGTATTCTCATCACTCATTTGGCTCCTGCTTCTGCAGGGAGGCAACACTGCTGGCTGTACTGTGAATGGTTAAACACTGTGGTTTTTCCTTTTAAGACATCTTGAAGAAATTCAATCCGAACATCTTTGGCTTCTCCACTGGCAGCTCTAAGGAAACAGCTGGATTCAACGTTGCAGAGAGAAATGCTGCAGCACGGTAAGGGCAATCCCAAAGGAGCGAGAAGTGATGGGCTGGCAGGTTACCTTTGAGATGCATGACAGGGTTGAGGTAATGCTGGTGACCTGCTGGTACTCAGCATGTTTCTGTGATCTGATGTTTTCAATTGTGGGTTTTGGTTTTTTAATTCAATTCGGTATTTGGGGGATTTATTTGTTATCTTTTTCTAAATTTGACTCAAGCTTCCTTTCTTTATTCTATTTCTGCCCATAATTTTTGAGCCAATTCCTTAGTTATGCTTCTAATTCAAGCAGTACCTTTTTCTGCCCAGTCTTCAGTGTATAGGTCCCTAATTCACTGTCAGGCAATATCTTCAATGAGGAAAAAATTCATGAGCATCTCTTTTAATCCTTGATTTCTAGAGAGTGTGCCTGAAACTAACAAATAGAAGCCCACTTCTACCTTAATAACATTAAAAATATTATCCCTGTTTGCAGTGCAAAGGGAAAAAAACAAACAAAAAAAAGGCAGCTGGTAAATAACTCTTTTCTGTTCCTGAAGAAAAAATCTTCTAGTCTGTTAACAACCAAAACATGTAAGGATTTTTATGGGTTACACTGTGCCTGCTCCATGAATACTCACAAAATTTGTTTCCAGAGCTTTTTGTGACACCTTTAACAACCATTAAATCTGCTGGAAAAGAGATTTAGGATAACTATCAAAGCCTGTATAGCTGCTAAATATTTCATAGGTTCCCTGAGCAAAGCTGACTCAGCATGATCAATATGGTTCTAGGAATCCAAATAATGTAACTGCATTTGTGTAGTTGCTGGAGAGAGGCAGGGCTTATTAGCTCAAGCACAGTCTTCTTCTACTATATCAGGAGCTCATTTCCAGCTGGTGTCTCAGCATGGTTTGTGCTTTGGCCCAAGGATGTTGCATCCTGTCCAGAGCTGAACTGGGACTCTTGAGGCTGGCAGTCCCACAATGCAGGCACTCTCTTCCAGCCATAAGACAAGCCGTAGGAATTTAAGGCTGGATCAAGAAGACTGGTTAGGTGCCCAGCTTCTGTGTCAGCACCAAACTCCCCCACTAGATTTTTGAAGCCAGTTATGTAACTCAATGTCTCTGTGCATCTGGTCATTAGAGTTTTTTCCCAAACAAAATGTACCAAGGCCAAGTCTGAGATGGGAAGAACTCATACCAGTTGCCTGCCACTTGGCAGCCATCTCAGCTGAAGCCTTTTTAGATCAGATTATTCACTGTTGCAACTTGGTCCTTCAGTGTTTGCTCAGCCTTTTGAGGGATCACTTTCCTTATTCTGATTTCTGCTGATCCTAAGATCCCCTGCAATGAGGAGTGGGGATCAAGAAGGTGACATGCATTTGGAGCACATATCAGAAGTCTTCTGTTCTCTCTCCTAGTGATATGCCAGCCCAGGCACGTGCATTGGTGGAGCTGATGAGAAGCAGCTCGGTGAGTGGGATTTGGGCCACACCTCCGTGCTTTCGGGGTCTCTGGGAGATGTCTGTAATTAATGGGATGCTTGAGTCATGAAGAATGCTTTACTGATGAAAGAAAAGTCCTTGTCTCTGCTGTGCTTTCCAAGATGAATGTGCCAGATGAATTACCCCTAATGTAGGCTGCAGTGCAGCCAGGAGATGTAAGGATGGTAGTGAGGAAGAGAAGAAATCTGAAGGCTCTGGTAAGATCACAGGATTGCTTTGTTGAGCAGCAGCCTTCAAAGTGAAGGTCATAAAGGCTGAGTGTAAAATTGCTGAAGCAGGTAAATCTGCAGACCAATGTGAGTCACAATATTCACAACACCGGGAAGAGGGACTATGAAGTCTTTGCAGGAGAAGAAGCCCTCTCAAAGTCGGGTTTTGAGCAGGAAAGTAATTAATTAATGACCAGAAACCTCAGGAATGTATGAATCTCTGTCACAATGCTGTGATGGTCACAGGGGTCTTAGGTTGAGGAAAGAGATGAGGATTTGACTCCATGTTTCAGAAGGCTTGATTTATTATTTTATGATACATATTACATTAAAACTATACTAAAAGAATAGAAGAAAGGTTTTCAACAGAAGGTTAGCTAAGAATAGAATAAGAAGGAATGATAACAAAGGCAGCTGTCTTGGACTCTCTGTCCGAGCTAGCTGGACTGTGATTGGCCATTAATTAGAAACAACCAACATGGGCCAATCAAAGATCCACCTGTTGCATTCCACAGCAGCAGATAATCAATGTTTACATTTTGTTCCTGAGGTCTCTCAGCTTCTCAGGAGGAAAAATCCTAAGGAAAGGATTTTCCATAAAAGATGTCTGTGACATACCACAGTCTTTTAGAGAATTAATAGAGGATCTAGCATTGTGGACCAGTCTGCTGTGCCAGCTACACTGAGGGCAACAAAGGGCATCAAAAGCAGGGAGGGGAAGAAATCTGAGAAACCCAAGGCTGCCCTGCTCTGAGGGTTGGCTGAATTTGAGTGGATGACTGTCTGGATGTGAGCTGTTGGTGCAGGGAGAGCATTCCCTCTAAGGGAACGGGAGTGCCTGGTGATCCTTGGCTCAGACTGAATGGAAAAGGAAGGCACTGAATAAGCAGGATTTGTCAAAGCATGTGGCTCTCCATGCCAGAGCTCTTGATGGATGTTGCATGCTCACCCCACTGTCAGTTACTCTGCATTGCCAATTGTTTGGCAGAGTGAAGAGAGCTGGCTTGGCTTTTCAATAGAATAGAAGAGGAGAGGCTGTCTGCTTTGTTTTATTCACAGCTTTTTATGCATTTTTTTTAAAAAAGGGAGAGGGGTGTATCCCTGCCATAACATTGCCTCTTCATGAAAGTCTTTCTGAGCAAATTGCTGGTTAAAGAGGAGAATTCAGACCTGGGTGATTCCCAGGCCCTCCCTCTATTTGTGGGATCCTTTCGCAGATGTTTGTTATGTAAATGCACTACACTAAAAATAGTTGCCTTTGATTCCTTTCTTTGTACTGAATGTTACAAAATGTTTTGATGAGATCCAGCTCTCAGCAGCGCCTATTGTTAGCTTGTGGTGACGTGGATGCTGCAGCTGCCCTTATATGAGCTCAGTGAAGTCACCAGCCTCCTGGACTCTTCTATTTTAATCCAGCTGTCTGTTCCCTGGGGCACCCCTTGCCCCTCCTGGCCCGGGGTAATTCTTGCCCAGCTGGCAGGAATCCCCAGCAGCTCCAGTTCCACAGCCACATGAGTCACTCCAGCCGCCATTCCCACACGGCTTTATCCCCACGCTGCCTGCAGTGTGCAGCCATGGCTGGCAAATCTCTGCTGTCCACCCCTGTTCTGGAGCTGACATTCATTTAGGGATGCTTGCTGCCACAGACACATTGCTGTGCTTGGTTACCCTGACAGGGCTTGTCTGCTGAAGGGAATTTCCTTACAGAAGCCAAGGTGAATTGCAGTAGACTAGCAAACAGTTGAGATTTTCCCCCTGGAGAGATGCTTTTCTTTTGCCAGCTTAACTCGGCATACCTCCTTTGTTCTGCCCTACTGTCTGTGCCCATTTAGCCCCATTTGTGAATGTTACCTCTGCATGCCTAAGCAATAAATGCTGCAATCTGTTTATTTTATGTGCCACTAGAAAATTAACTTCAAGGAAGACTGGAAACTGATTACCATCCTTGTTGGAGGCACTGACCTATGCCAGTACTGCTTGGACAAGGTTTGTATCTCTGAATTAGGCATGCTCATCCAGGCATTTGGCAGGTGACCAGCCCTGGAAACATAGCCTTTCTCTCTCAGGGAGCCAAAGTTCCTCTTTGTTTAAAAAGCACTAAGAAGTCCTGCCCCTTTCATCTTCATTGTATCAGAAACAAGTGCACAGCTTTTAATGCAGGGGCACTGCAGCTCTGGAGAAATGCATTATTTGAGTAGTAGGAACCTGCTCATATTGAACAAAACACAAAGATTAGGCTGAAGAGTTCTCCCTGCTTAACTGGACAAAGTAATCAGTGTGGTGTCTCAGGCATGCGAGGGGACACAAGTGAAGTCTTCTGGAAAATATCCCCACACAATAATTACTGAGGATGCCCAATTCTTGCTTCAGAATGACACCCAAAATAATAACATCAGTTTATAGTGAAAAACATGTCTTTTCTTTAGCTGTCAGTGGTCATTCCCTCTGAAACTGTTTGTATGGCACAGACTGGGGGTCTGTACCCCAGCTTGTTGAAATGACCAGGCACTGTTCTCTGTTTTGCTCTTTCCTTTACAGGCTGCTGCCTGGAGCCTTTTTCCCCGCAGCTACCCCTCTATAACTACAGTCACAAAGTTGTTTTGCTTATGGGCTTTGTGGGGTCTGACTGCCTTCACATCAGTTTTACAGATAGGCAGTTTGAAAAAAAAAAATCTTCTGTTCATAAGGCAAATCAGTCTGCTCTGGGTCCCATAAAAAACAACCCAAAATCCAAAAATGTGGTCAATATAGTCATTATCAGGGAAAGGCTCTGCCAAGATACGTCAGGATTTTCTACAGAGATCAGAGGAATATATTAATAGGATAAAAAACATAAGCACTATATAACCTCTGTACATGTTCCAGTAAACTTCTTGATCTGGAAATATATCTGCCAACAAAGGAAAAAAGGAGCACCAAGTTGGTAAGGCTTCTCACAGATCACCTTGTTGGTTCCTGAAAAAGACTGTCTCAATTTTATTTATTTTTTTTTTAATAGGAAACCTATTCAGTGCAAAAGTATGTAAAGTACCTTCAGGACACTCTGGATATTTTCTATGAGGAGGTAAGCTTTTAAGATACCCTAGCAAGCTATGTTCCTGGCAAGTACACCGATGTTTTTCTCACCTCTGATAGACTGTCAGTGATTATGTTTCATACAAGGTCATCTTTCAAATAGCTGGAGTCAGACTGTTCTTCAGTGCTGCATTTCAATGACTGTACTACCTAATGCTCTGAGAAAGAGAGCTGCAGTTTCAGAAAAACTGTGTGTCTCACAATATTTATGCTGTGGACCAAGCATACCATGACCCTACAGCCAGTTTTCATGGCTAAACCAGCCATGAACAGTTTCATTTACCCTAGAGCCAATGGAAATGTCCCAGGGAGTGAAGCAGCATTTCAGCTAGTTTGTACTAGCTGCTGGAATTCTTTTGGCTGACATCCAGTGTATGTCTCCCTCCCTCCCCCTCCTTTTATCCATCATCCTTGCACATGCCATTGGCTGCAGACAGTGCAGTTTGCACTGACTCCCTGACCCACGGATGACACTCCTTGCTCTTTGTAGTGGTATCATGTTCTGTTATTTGTAACATGTCTGTATGTCTGGTTATTACAATCCTCACAGCTCCCAAGAGTCTTTATCAACATGGTAGAGATGCTGGAGTTCTCTGGACTGCGTCAAATCGCAGCAAGCTCTTCAGAGTGTGGCTTGGCAGCAAAGTAAGTGAGCAAAACAGCTCTTTGCCTATAAAGTGATATTTTTTTGGCTCAGTCTCAATTTCTACAGCAGGACATCCACACTGAGCTTTCCAAGCTACGTGCATTGCTTCCTTTACCTGATGCACCCCTCAACTTTCTATTACTTCTTGCAATACTTCAACTAAAAACCTGCACCTGTAGATAGCAGAGTTCTCACTTCTCAGCTGTAAGGCAGCATGGCATAGCACAAGTTAACATATGATTGCTGAACTTTGAAGGCTTTTTTTACCCAGCCGTCTGCTGGTCAGTAGCACAGGCTGACATCCCTGATTCCTGTCTTTGCATCCAGTGCTGCATTACCTCTGGTGCAGGCTGGGATGCATACAGCAGAGCACAGCCAGGAACTGCTCCTCACACCTAATGAAGGGGACCAAAATCTTAACTCAAAAAAGGTCAAGAGACTTGTTTTTGAAAGCAGCAGTGTCTTTAAAGGCATCAGAATGGATGTGAAAAGGCTCTTTAGTCTTGCAGAGACTAAAGACCAGTAGTTGCAAGGTGATGCCAAATGAATTCCAATCAAGTTAGGCACAGATTTTTAAAAATACAAGTGATTAACTACAGGAACACACTGGAAGGGAAAATAATGAATTGATCGTCTTGCTCAATGTCTTCATATTTATTCCAAGCACATTCTTAGAAGATGAATTTCAGTGAAGCACAAGTTATTACCTCTTGTTATGAAGGTAACATAATAAGCAGAGTGGTGCAAGGACTCAGACTAAATAAAAATTTGTCTTTTCTAACTTTACACTCCCAGATGTCTGACACTCTGCTGTAAGCCCATTCATAGGGTGGGTTTTCTTGTTATTCTAACACGTGTGATTTCCTGCTGATGTGTGGCACACTAAACACTTTTTTCATGTTTGACTCAAAAGTTACAGATCCTGCAGCTCTTTCTGCCTGTGGTAGGCGTTCATTTTGAAAAGTAATTCAGTAGAATTTTTTCTTTTGTGAAGTATCTGTCCATTTCTAAACCACCAAGGTGGCTCTCCCTTCTGCATGTGAGCTTTGAGCACCTATCCTGAGCTTCTTGAAGCGGACACACAGTGCTGAAGAACTGTGAATAAACTATTCTAGAATGGCTTTTAATTCTAGTATTTCTTTTGTTGAAGGAAAGTTTGCCCATGTTTCTTAAACCCAGAGGAAAATTCTTCTGAATTACAAGAAATTAAGAGAGTTAACAGAGATTTTCAGGTAATGCATTGATTCTGTAAATGGTCATCTTCACTTGTGTCTCTTTATATTTCTTCCCTCACTGCCCTTCCTGTCGTGCATATTCTCAGTGGTACAGAGAGGGATAACTGTAAAACAACTTGGCTCCAGCCTAATCAAAACCATACCCAGCTAACCAGTTAGTAGCAGTGCAAGACTTTCCACATTGCCTTCTGATGACCTTGGTTCCGAGCTGGATGCAGATGGAGACCAGTTCTGTTTCCAGCTGCTGTTTCAACAGCCAAAAAGGATTTAGTAATGATGGCTGCTTTGTTGATATGTGTTTGTCTGTTATGAGTCCAATGAGTAGCTCACATGAATTAACCTGTCACTGCAAGAGTGACAAATGACCTTGCATCAGCTGTTTTGTGGTTACTCTTAGCAGAAGAAATTAACTAAACCAACCATGGGCCAGCTTGCTATCTGAAAGTAACTTTTCATAGCCTCAGGCGTAAGATTCACTCAAAATTAACAGAGGCTATAAATAGCTATTGGAGCAGAAGCTTTTTCCATCGATATTCTTATGAATACAGGAATCACTGTATCAGATCACATAATGTTCTCCACTCTGGCTCTGGCAATGAATCTGACAAAGCTCAAAAAATTCACCCTGGGTAATGCTTGTATAAGCCTACTAGAGGGGTCATTTTCCTTAACTAAGGGAGAGGGATTAGGAATGTTTTGAGATATGACCAGAAGCATTGGCATTTATATCCATAAGATGGCAAGTTACAATAAGATGGGTTTTTTATTTGTATAAATGGCTGTGACCATAATTTTTGAAAGTGGCAGGTAATTTTTCAATGTTTAAGCAGTATTTTCATTCAAGCACACCTTCCTGAAAAACCAAGTGCACTTCAGCCTCATGTTGGCATTCTGAACTCATTTGTCACGTCTAAAAATGTTGACCTTGTTCCTTATTTTTATACTTTTCTGCAAATTTTAATCTCATTGCAATTGTGCAGTTTTGGTTTCTATAAGTAAGGTTTGAACTATTTTTTTTAAATTAGTAACTTCATATTTTTTACTTTTTTTTGTTTGAATTAATCCAGCTTCTGTGTGTTTTCCTCATGAAAATCTCCTCATGAACCAAATTATTTTCTTAGCCTTTTTCTTGACTGCTTTATAACATTTAGCTGGATTTACACTAACTATTTACAGCTTCCTACACTGAAAGATGTTTGATCTGCATGTTGCTGCTAGCTGACAAATGTAGGATGAGCCTTGCAAGTAACTCCTGTGTTTTCACTGATTACACCACGCACAGGCTGAAGCCCTGCAGCTGATCAACAGCGGTCGGTACGAACAGCGGCAGGACTTCGCTGTTGTCATCCAGCCGTTCTTCCGGAACACCTTGCTGCCCCTGGATAGTGTGAGTCCTGTTTTTAATTTCTCTTAAGCCAGTAAGATCCATGCCACAAGACACTGTTTTTTCCTCTCTGCACAGTCTAGTGGCACAGCATGGAATCTGTGCTAAGCGAGGGAGGAGAAGACGGGAAGTCTTGCAAGAAGATTCACAGGGCTGCCTGTGAATCAAAATGGCTTTAGGAAACATTCATAACATGCACCCATAAACAAGGCACCCTCTGACTTCCTCTGAACTGCATGTTGCTTCCCCTGTTGAGGGATTTTGGTTAGCATTCACCACAGTTTCCCGATTTAGGTTATGGAATGTGTTCAGGTTTTCTTCAAATGGAGACCAGCACTTGAGTCTCTGACTCATCCAAGCATGGAAACAGGAAGCAGCCTTTGAACCAAACACTGAATTCTCCTTCTTTTCTCCAGCCTTAGCATTATGTATGCTGTGTGGTTAAGGATACAAATATCCAGCATGAATCCTCATCAAAACAACCCAGTTTTGCATAGTACTGATACTTTTCTCATACCATCCCCATTCTTTTTTCTGTCAGCCTAAATGGTCTACCAATGGTCACCATACAGGCAGTGATGAGGCAAATTCCCCCTAAGAGAGACATTTACCACAGTTGGATAAGCCCACTATTTTTATTGTTATCTGAAATTCAGCAGAAATTTCAACACTTGAAGTGTTGTAAGTCTGAGTCACCCAAGTTTAAAAAGCAATAATAAGCACTTTTCTATCAGTTCTGTACAAAATGGAATGTGGGTCAATGGCAGGGTCCGTGTAGCAGCTGTGACTGTTGGCTTAATGATAAGTTTAGTTTTGTTATGAAAATTTTTGTGTGAAGTTGAGCAGGCTGCATTACACAGAAGGTCTCAAGGTGCAGTAATCAGCTCATAGTTTGGAGCACATAAGTTTATTCCCAGTGTGAAAATGTGACCATATTGCCTTTAGGAAGGTATCAAAAGTGTGAAGTGGGTATATCAAGTACAATACACTATTAGATATTATATGTCAGATCTCAAAGATTGAAATTTGCTGAGAAATAATTTTTGCTTTTATTGCAGACTAGCAAGCCAGATATGAGTTTCTTTGCTGCAGACTGCTCTCATTTCAGTGTAAGAGGCTATGCTGAGATGGCCATGGCTCTCTGGAACAATATGGTAAGAGGTTGCAATTTAGATCCCTATGTTTTTGTGGTAGCAGTATCTAAAAAGATCATGAGAAAGGTGTCCGAAACAAAAGAGTAAGCAAGACATAAAATTGATATCCTAACAAGAGGGGGTTGCTCAACTCTAGGTTCTTCTCACTCTGCATTGATTAGGAATGTAATCTCAAGTGATCATATTGCATGAAACAGTGTAAGTCTGTGCTCATTCAAAATGGGAATTCTCGATAGTCTTAATGTAACAAAAATTCCTTTCTGATTTGGTAAATAACTTGCATTAAAACAAAAAGTCTGCCTAGTTAAACATTCAGTTCTGTAGGTTTTCTGAAAATGTCTGTTCAATGATCTTGCCCTTCTTCCCTGAATTCTGTTATATTTATTAGGAAAACCTATATGTGACTGAGTTTTTGCTGCCGTTAATAGTGTGGACATGTTGTACCACCCACTCTTGTATCTGAGGCAGTTTTAGTAGAGTCATTGAAACTAATGGGGGGCTGAAATCAAACTTAAGATGCTTGTAATCGCATTCCATCTGTCATTTTGGGGGAAATGAATAGCTTTTGAATAGTGTTGGAAGAAGGTGTCAGAGGTGCATGCCAGACTTGATAACTCCAAGGGCAAAGCTGCTTTCAGAAACATTTCCCCACATTGGAAGGAAGACCATGGCATTTTTATGCCACAGCAACATTTCTTCCCCTTGTCTTGTAAACACCAGTTGCCAAATACATTGTGCTGGCAGGAATCCTGCATCCTGGTTTGCACAAGAAAGAAACATAAATGGAGGGGAATTTCTTTTCTGTCTAAGTAAAAGTTTGAGCAAGATAAGAAACTTAGAGGATACCCCCAGAATGAGCTTGAAAGTAAGGACTGGAAAATGCAGGGCAGGAATCTGTGCAGCTGCCCAGCATAGCATATGAGCTGTAGGTCCAGGATTATAGAATGTACAATGCAAGCACATGCTTGGTGTAATTGATTTGTGCACACACAGCAAATCTGCCTGTTTTCCATCAGGTTTCCCTGTCTGGGACTCCAGATGACAGCAGCCTGGTAGGCTTCACTCTGCTTCATGGCTCAAACAGGGCTAATGGTGGACCAGAAACCCAGGCAAATGTAGAAAAATTCAAATTGAGCATGGCTGAGGATTTCAAGGAAAAAAAAAAAAAGGGACAGTACCTGGGCATATGGCGGTCTTAAATTGGGTTTCTGTTACCATGTGGTATTCCTATTGGCCATTACTCATTCGTGAATCACCATCAGCCTTTTTTCCTATGCCACCAGAGGTTTTTTTTCTGTCCAGACTGTCACTCATTTCCTACGCATAAATGGATATTGACACAAAGCTTTCTACTGGGTGGCAGGGATCAGGTTCTTACTGATGCAAAGCACAACTATTCCCTCCCTTAGAGATCTGTTGGTCGATGCCAACTGCAGACATTACTGTTTACTATTTAAATCTAGTTCTTGTAACACATCCCTGCTTTTCCCTTGCAGTCCTTGTACGGCAAGGCTGTGCAGGCTTACTGTAAGGCTGTATTGTTTCCCTGTTCCCTGAAAAGCTCGGCAGGCTGCAGGCGTAGGGCCAAATGACATGGATTCTTGTCAGTGCACATAAAGGGCCAGACTGTGCCTGGCCACTGTGGGGGTATGCAGGGACTGGGATGGCTTACAGTCTCTCCCTTGCCATAATGTTCTTTGCTGTTTTGGCTTTGTACAAAACAAAATGTGCTCGGGCTCTCTCAGGTCAGAGGACTCTGTAGTCTTAAGGGGTTTCCCCTGGTCCCAAACCCACCTTCTCAGGTGTTTGGCCGAGGTGAAGAGAGACGTGGACAGAGGGTTTGGTTTGTGTTCTGCCTCCATGCTTGCCGCATGCTCTAGAGGAGCTGTGGGTTTCTTCCAGAACTTGTCCTGTATGCTCATGGACTTGAGGATAGTGTCATCTTCTAAGCCCAGAAGCTAATGCTCCTGAAGAACAGATTGCATAGAGATAAGTAAGCATGGGTGGTTACAGAATTTTGCATTTTATCATCTTTTGTCTGGGCTCTGTGCCAGAATCCTTACCAAGTGCCCTGGCAGAAGAATGGGAAGAATTACAATTATCTATAAATAACCAGTTGCACCTCAGGCAGAATGCTGCAAGATATGAGCCACACATCGTACAAATAACAGAGCTGTTCCCTTTAAGTACAAAAAAACTACCAAATTCAGTCTTCACTGCATTAGCTGGTGGGTGGGCCAAGTGATTAGGAGTCATAAAAGAGTCCATCAGGACCCTACAACAATCAGCAAAACTTGGCATACAGTTTTGCTTATAATCTTCCCTTCCCTGGTTATATTTTCTGTGGTTCATATATTTTTATTTTTCAGTCTTTGCTAGCTTCTTTCTGTTTTTTAAAATTTTTTATTAAAAATGAACAAGAGAGAGAAAGTATTCTCAGTGTTTCCATATGAGAATATTCTCGATAATTTTTTTTTTTTCCATGTCGTATGGGTCTTGTTGCTCTATTGTTTCTCTTCAGTATGCAGCTGACACTTTAATCCCTTGAGGACAGTAAATGCCTGTATGGACAATAGCAGAAGCAACAGCCTTCCTTTGCAATGTATTCCCAGAAGTGCTGGATGACAACTTTGCAGTTCTCTATGGACCAATCTTGTAGTCATTACTTCAGGCATGCCCATACAACAGCTGTAAACACTTCAGTTAACATGACTGAGCAAGCCTCTACTTGTTAGCTTAACTATGGCAACCAGTGGTATGTGCACTGCTAGCCAAGCACAACTGCCTGCTATGAGCCTGGGCACATTTTATGTTGGGTTGGAAATGGGCTCAGGGTGAGCCTTATGGTCAGCTATTGCAACTTAGCTGCCAACTGATAATATAAAAATCTCTCTGTAACTCACTTCTTGCAAGATTGTGAAGCCAGCCTCAGCTAAAATTCCCAGGGAATTTCTTGTCTGAGTGCAGACTGAAAAGGTTAAGTTGTCCCATCCTCTCTCTGTAACTCTGTAATTTCTGAAGTAACTCCCATCACCATGACACCTAGGCACCTTTGTGTAAGTAATGTGCTAAGTAATATGTCTAACATCTGTCATGTGGGTTTTTTCCTTTCCTTTCCATTGCCATTTGAGACAAGTACATGGCAGAACTGGGTGTAATAGTGAACCACTTTGCTTTAGCTGAACATTTAAAATGCATTGTATTCAGAGCAATGCAAAAGGAAGAAAAGTTATCCTATTCCTTGCTTCTGAGGGAGTTATTCTGCAGCCAGTACATCAGATTCTCAATGTCTTCTGTTCACAACTGTTAAAATGTTTGCAAACTTTGCTCCTTCTACCACACTTCTTTGTTCCTGCAAGCAACAAAAATTGGATAAGAAGTTATAACTGTCTGAATCAAGAGAGTCTGAGAAGGAAAAGATTCATCATTAAGTTTAACATTGCTTTTCTCTTCTTCAGCTGGAGCCAGTTGGTGAAAAGCAGACTTACAACAACTTTACCCATGACAGATCAAAACTCAAGTGTCCAAACCCTGTAAGTAAAGGTCAAGGTGCTCTCTCCATTAATTACCTCTATTTTTTCCTCCTTTCTTCACACTGCTAGAGCTCTTTAAAAGAGTACCTTTGTGAAGGTTTCAAATAACTAAAATATATTTTCCTGTTTTGTTACAGACAGGGAAATCTACTTAAGATTTAAGACAAAAAGCTTTATCCTCACTGCAATGGAAAGCCTTTCATTAAAGCTAGTTCTAATGAGTCTGTTGTATTTCCATTTGCTTGTTTGCAGCAAGTAAATTAGGAAGTGATGCCACCACTCATGATTCTGAGGTGGCTTCTTTTTTGTGTTCTTGAAATTTTCAGACAATAGAGCAGGAGAGTGTTTGGGCTAAGATAGAGAGAAGGCAAAATCAGCTGATTGTCTAAAGATCCACCATTCTTCTCTGAGAAGGGATAGTGGCATATTGTTGGAATGCTGCCTGTGGAGTGATCTGTGGTCAATAAAGCCTTTGCTCTCCCTTTGTAGGAGAAACCTTTTCTTTTCACGCGAAGAAACAGTGGATTTGGAAATTCAGATGTCAACTTGGAGAACACAGAATCTTCAGTCCCCTACTGGGCTGTCATTGTGACTGCAGTAGCTGGGGTCCTGGTGGGTTCTTTACTGGGCTGGGCTGTGTCACGAACAGGAACCAAGAAGCACCAACGTAAGGCTCGCACAGAAAACAACATGAAAACAACCCCTCTGTAACACAAGTGGAACAAACATCTTTCTCTGATGAGGCTGCTCTCTGCTGTGACTCAGAGAGTGGCAGAACAAAAAGCCTCTTGGATATGAATGAAGCTTCTTGGTTGCCCAGGGATTTTTGTGTCAAATAACATCGATCAGTAATGTATTTTAGAGTTATCTTCTGTGGACCAGTCAGTGGAGGATGAAGTTCGAAGTAATGCTGTGGTTTCGTGCCACCATGCAACTGAGTACCACACATCTGTTCACTCAGTCCCTCAGTCCCCCCCACGGGGATGAGGAGGAGAACTGGAAGAAAGTAAAACCCATGGACTGAGATAAGAACAGTTTTAATAACTGAAATAAAGTAAAATGTAATAATAATAATAATTGAAATTAAATGGGAAATAACAAAAAAGAGAGAGGAATAAAACTCAAGAAAAACTAGTGCTGCACACTATAATTGCTCATTGCCTACTGACTGATGCCCAGCCTGTCCTTGAACAGCAATCAGCCCCTCCTGGACTTCTTCCCCCACTCTATATAGTAAGCATGATTTTCTACGGCATGGAATGTCCCTTTGGCCAGCTCAGGTCAGCTATCCTGGCCATCCTCACTCCCGGCTTCTCGTGCTGGTAGAGCACAGGGAACTGGAAAGTCCTTGGTTTAGAGTAAGCACTACTTAGCAACAACTAAAATATTGATTTATTATCAACATTATTCTCATATGAAATTCTAAACACAGCACTGAAACAGCTATTATGAAAAACATTAACTCTATCCCAGCTGAAACCAGGACAAAGTGTTAAAAGCTTTTTCATTCTGGGGTCCAATTCTCTGTTTCATGAATATTACTCAATTGCACAAAGCAAGAACATCTGTTCGTGCATCTTGGCTTCTTAATTGTGCATCTGTCCTTTTCTCTTATAAACCTCCATTTAAAATGTTAGAGACAAGTCTGTGATTGCAACCTGGTATTCTCCAATAGTGAGATGTGACTGAGATAAACAGCAGCTGCAGTTTCTCATATTATATTCCAGCAAGACCATTGTGTTAAAGGTGCTGCAGTGATTCTTCATGGGCAAGTACAATGCCATGGAAACATCTTTAAACTGGTTTCTGAACAACTTGGATCCATAGGGTATCCCTGGTGCAGTGCTGGGCAGCACAGATAGAATAACTCTGCACTGCCTTTGACTCCAGGCTCCTTCCATCTGGGACTGGGTCAGAGCTAGGCTGTATCTGCCACTTCTCCTCCAGGGCTAAATAGCCCAGGGACAGTCTTGTATCCTCCTGCCCTCCCCTGTATGGGAGCTGGTTTCAGAATGAGTCTTTTTGTGATTTATTCACTAGTGATTTATTCACTAGTATCTAGTAAGTAAGTAAAAATGTGGTACCTGCAAACAAGCTTGGCTTAACCCTTCTCATAGGACCTTTTCTTGTGTTCAGGTCTTCCAGGCTGGAGACTCCAAGGTTATTATCAACAGAAGAGTTTGCAAAGTTGTTTTTCACCTTTTGTTTTATTTTGTTTTTTAAATTCTAATCAGGAGTTCAGAGACCATCGTTTTTTGAAACTAGACTTTCCTTGTTTTAAGTCTGCAGGCCAATTCATATGATCTATGAGAACAAAAGGTTCTTCACAAGATCTGCATGATCTTATTTCCCAATATCTTTCTTATTTCCTGTGTTAAATACATAACCTTTTTAATTTTATTGAAGCCAAAGTGAGGTTTGCACTTGTGCAATTTTTTGTAACGTGTACTACATTTCCACTCCAGAAATGCAAATGAGTAGAAAATTATAATGTTTCCCAGAAGAAAGTATTCTGGGTTTCCTAAATTTATTATTTTGCATGCAGAAGGTGTTCAGACTTCTTCTTCCATTTCACTTCTATCAGTGTCCTTGCTAAGATAAAAATAGGTGGGCAGAGTACAACTTTCATAGTCAGGTTTCAGGGGCTGTAGTTGCAGTCACCTGTTATTTGATCTGCTCTCAAAGGTAGGGCTGTTAATAGTAGGAATTTTATTTACCTGCATAAATAAAAGTGTCTGTGAGCTCTACATGCAGCACAAAATGGGAATATATTTAGAATGTGAACCAGGAGCAGTTGCATCTTGTTCCAGTGCAGCACAAGGCTGCTCTTCCCATCCCTGTCTTAACTGTGCCTCATTAAGTACCTACCTGGAATTTATTTAGCTTGGGAAATGGAAGCAAGCATGACCTCCAACCAAGAGACAAGACTTCAGTGTATTCCATGGCATCTATGCCTCAGACACATTGGAAAAATATAAGCCTCATGTGTGAGGAAGCTGAGCAAATATTGAAAGGCTGCTATGTCCTCTCATCCCTGAATGTTGTTCTTGTAAGTTGTCTTCCCTACTAGGAAATTTGATAGCACTGCTCATACAACTCTTGGCTTGGGAAGAAGTAAAAAGATAATAGTTCTCTACAGAACCTTTCATCAGTACTAGGTATTTCAAAGGAAACTCAAGAACAGTAGTTCAGAACTGATTTACCTTTCCAAATAATGTGTGCATGCATGGGAGTCCTGGAGCGTGAGTTAGAGTTACAAAATGCTTCAGTCTCTCACGTCAGGCTTGTCCTGCCTAGAGGTGGGTACAAGTGCTTCTTGGGTTTCATGCTTGTGCCCCCTGCTAGAATAACTAAATGTCCGCTTTTCTCACTTAGAAAGCTAAATTTTGTTCTGAGCTTCTAAAACTTAAATTGTAAGAAGGGCAGCCCATTGGGAAGTGAGAGGAAAGATGTCTCTTAGCTCATTCTCTGTCCTGAAGGATTCTAGAGTGGAAATAATTCTTGTGCAGGAGCCTGGGTGATTCTGCTTTTGAATGGTGAGCTGCAGTTCCCTGCAGCATTTAGCCCTGCAAGGAATGCTGCCTTTAATGATGCTTTTGGAAACCAGGAAACCATCAATCTTTAATTGTATTGACTCTGTTCTGGTAATGCAACAGGAGACTTCCCCTGCTTTCTGTAGCTTTAGTGTCTCTTTAATGCACAAATACAGTAGGAGCTGGAAGAGGAACTGGCATGTTTTTATTTAGTCTATGGAAGTATCTTCTGGCATCTTTCTTCTGTAGACTCAAGTATGTGGTGAAATGCACTGGCATTAAAAAAATAAATCAGGAACTATGCAGTTTGCAGCTGTTCCACAAGCAAAATAATTTCCGTGAAGATGTTACTGCTGAACGTTCCTTCCATGTTTATTAAGGTAACATGGATCTGGAATGAATGACAACCAATTAGGTCTGGATACTTTGCATTCAGTATCATGTTAAATCAGGAAGTAATCTTATCTGTCAGTTGTCCATTCCTCCTTTTTTTTCTGTAAGGACATGCCCTTGGTTTCAAATGTCCTCATGGCGTTTTGCCTCAGTGGATGCTGAACAGACAGATTGCCTACTGAAGCACAAGAGGAGAGGCTTAGAAGAAACTTTAAATCTTAATGGAAAAATGGATCAATTGGATGCCATTTTAGCCAAGGATTTTGCTTTGGCCAGTGGTGGTCTTGCCCACCACTGAAAAGAACCTCTTTGTGATTTTCTAACACCCTGAGAAAACAGGCTTTATGAATGCTTCCCCTGGAGAAGAGCCACAGCTCAGCCCACATGAGTGGTCACTATCCAAAGGACCTTTGTGGGTACTGGCCAACAGCTCAGGTTGTTGAGAAGGACATTCGGAGTAAATATTACACTGTTCCCTGGTCCTGAGAAATAATCTGTTCTTCAAACAGGGAAGAGATGAAGCCTGACAAGTGTTGGCAAATGTTTGCCTGCAGCTTCAGCAGTTCTGGAGTTTAAATTCTGGCCTTCTTTGTTGCTGCTGATGGACCTTCCTCTCATCATGGTACAGTGCCTGCATTCTGCTTTGTAAGGTCTAGGGTCAGTTTGCCCCAAAATCCAGTTTAGGTGTTCAGTGAACTTAAAGAAGAGAGGGAAAGTTCAGAAAAAACATCTGCAGAGAATTTAGCGCAGCTTTGCAGATTGCTAAATGTTTCCTCCCACCACCTTCTAGGTGGTGAGATGTGCTAACGACAAATTATGTCATTTTAACAACTAGGCAGTATGTGATAGCCTGGGACAGCTGGGCAAGAGTTTTGTTACTTTGAGGGATATTTTGTTAAATCACCGAGGTGAAACAACTCCACCTAAAGAAAGGAGAAGCTCTGGATTTTTACAGCTGTTCATATTTGTGATTTATGCTTCCTGGAAAACTTAAAGAATTTGCTATCGGAGGATCATAGATTTACAGTGCTTGCTCTTCTCCCCCCACAAGCACCCCCTTCTGTTTTTAGAAGGAGGATATCTGGGATTTTGGGGCCAGCAGGACAAAAAAGTCTATTCATGAAGTAGTTTATATATTACTTAAATAAAACAAATTTTCTAGGTATCATAGATCTTTGAGCACAACAGGGAGGGATGTTCCTGCGAATTATTGTGTTAAAACATATTCTGTTCCAAGTACCTGGTTTGCTCAACCATGGACCTGAGAAGCATCTCCAGCAGGAGTCCAGGAGTCTGTATTGAAAAAGGGGGTGGTGGAAGAAGGAGGAAGAAAGACTGGCACGTTTTATCTCAGCACTTGCTGAATATCTTCCATTTAAGTGTCCTTGCCACCACTTAACTTTGGTGGATATCAGATGTTTCACCATCTTTCTGAGAATGGTAGATTTCTCATGCTTGTTTTGAAAATTGTTGACTTTAGATGCTTTTGATGGCCATTCTAGCAGAAACAAAAAAAATTTCTGGTGCTGACCATTGGAGAGAACAGTACCCCAATGCAAAAGACAGAAAAAACACAGGACTTGAGCAGTTTTAGAAAATAAATGCTAATAAACACGGTGAGCTTATTTAAGGGGTGGTTGGAACCACTCATTGGCTATGGAAGTTTCCTTATGTCTTTCCATTTCTGTGATCTATGAAATTGTCACTCATGATGAAGTCATTACTGCATTAAGTTCACTGAGAAAACATCATTTGCTGAACTGTATGGGTTTTCTCTAATTGCAGGCCTTCAGCAGGATTTGTAGAATTTGGGTATTGAAGTGTGCAAATGTTCTCTGTTGGATGAAGCATGGGATCCATGAATGTTTTTCTGTGGTAGCGTGCTTTTAGTTTCCAGGCCTTCTGCTTCCCTGTAAGAAGGATTTGATAGTCCCTTTGGACTAGGGGTGCTGCAGGGACATGGTTCTGTGAGAGGCAGTCAGGAATTCCTGCCACTGATCCATGGGCTGACCCTGGAGTGAGTTATTTCAGCTGGAGAAGCCAGCTGCTTCCAGATGCCTAAGAGTGCTTTCTCATTGGTGTGAAATTATTATGGCTCTGAAGAAAAGGAGCATGATACCTTCAAAGTATCTCTATCTTAACCATCAAGGATTTTATAAAAATTTCTTTTGGTGTTAAAAACTAGCCATGGAGGAAAGCCCTTTAAGGTTAGGTGTTGTTTAGGTGATGGAAAGCACCACCTGAGGGCCCCATGGGCTTAGGTAGTGATAGGGGAGAATCCCAAAGTGAAGCAGCAGCCAGGGTTGCTCAGCTGTTGTTCAGTTCAACAGCAGCAGGGAAGATGGGCCTTGTGTAAGGGCTTCACAGTGGGTGGATGAGGCAGAAGATACGTTCTGTGTTCTTGCACTGGTTAAAGACACAGGAATTGCCTGGTTCAGCAGCTCTGCTCCACCCACGAGGGATTTACCTGCTCTTGCCAGGCTGCCCACAGGTATCCTCTGAATCAGTTTTCAGATCAAAGAAAAACACGGGAGTTAGGAGTGAGTGGGGAGGACACAACTGGGATAGATTAGACAACAAAGATCAAGGGTGCATCTTTTGAAAGTTTCCAGGATGTCTCTCTCCTTAGCTCTCTCAGCAACCATCTTTTATTACTTCAGCACAGACTTTGGAACCCTCAGAAACCTTGTCTGTCTGCAAGTACAGCCTCTAGGGCCTGGGTTGCAGCAGCTACTAAACATCCCACAGCCAAAGTGAGTGACTGCATGAATCATGTCTGTCCCTGAGGATTCATCCCAGACCCTCTGGGGATCAGAGGTGCTGACATACCCAGGCTGTGCTTCCCAGACAGCCCCAGGTGGAGGACAGACACTGAGATCCTCACTGTAGGCAAGAGAAACGGCACCTGTGGGAAGGTGCAAAAGCAGAACTTCAGCTATCTAAGTGCTTCTAAAGTCCAAAACCAGAGTTCAGCATGTACTCTGAAGAAATTACATGGCACTGTGGGGAACATTGATAACAGGATTAGACATACCTATTGCATCACTGTGTCATCTACATAAGCTGCTTGTGCATCTGAGCTGAAAATGCCACAAATGCCACTTAGCCTTTGACACAACATTTATCTATCACGTACTTGTTTTTGTGGCTTGAGCTGACCTTTTCCTGCTGCTGCTCCTACTGCAGGAGTCAAGCAATCTCTTCACCCTTTCCCCTACCTGAGACATCCTTTTGTCACAGCTGCCAGAAATCTCTGGTACCAGGTAAGTAAATAAGCCAGCCTGACAATTAGGACATTCCCCTCGCTGTTGCTTATTCAACAACAAAAAACGTATTGCCTTTGTCAAAGCATCAGCTGGAGAATTTTACAAATATTCATGAGGGTAATTTGTGTGTCTTAACGTTCCTGTGAGATAGCCTTGTTACCTCCCCAGCTAAAGATGATGAAATTTATGTGCAGAGAGGTGAAATGATGTTCTCCAGGCTACTTGATGAGTCAGTGACTGAGCAGGAGATTAAACCCAGCAGTCCTGACTGCACAGACACAGCCCAGTTGTGTAAGCACTGTTCAACTTATCACTCGATCACTAACACAGAGAGACTGGTGGCTGTGCCAGCTTAACGCCTATTTTTCACCACAGATTGAATGCAAATTTGGCAAAATATTGGCAGTTTGTTCCAGAGGGAGAGAGGGGTGGGGAGCAGGGAACTCCCCTGGGGCTGGGGTCTGCCCCGATGCTCCCTGTTCACGCACAGACACTGGGCAGCCCTGCGATGGAACCCGGGGCACTCAGTAGGGGTGGGGAAGGGAGACACAGGGAAAATTCACTGCCCTCCCTCCCATCGTGCTCCCACTTGCATTCCCACACCCAGTAATTAGCTGCAGGTTCCACCTCCAGCCTGCAAGGTGCAGGGCTGCAGGTTGCACCAAGCTCTGAAGGGATCCTTGCCCACTGAGCAGAGTAGGAAGAGTCGGGATTTTTAGGGATGTCTGATCTGTTTACATGGTTGGTAGTGTGTCCTCCAGAACAGAAAAAAGTGGTTCCTATTGAGAAGAGATTAGGTTGATGAAACTGAGATTTTTTTTCTTGTAATGTTGGTCTGTCTTTCATTTTTTACTTGATGAAAGAAAAATGATGGGGAAAACTGGACCTGAAGTGCAAGTTTTCATTTCAGAATGTTATTTCAAAGGCTATTTAGTTTCAGAATATTCAGCAATGCAGGACGTATGCCTTTTGACTTACTTTTCAGCTGAAAAATATTACTGATTTGGAACCTTTTGATTTTTTTTATATTGCCATCCTGACTTTTGGATGGGAACCAACACTAAATCATCAGCATGTCTGAGGAGAAAGAAAAGTTGTTTCTTTTGAATAGTTCCAATAAATGCAAAGCTATTATTTAAAGTGCTTAAGAGGCAGCTTCACTGCTAAGCTACTCCTGTATTTATCAACATGATCTGTCTGTACCAAGTAATTTTGCTAGCTATGAGAGTGACCACAGACCAAAACCACTGTTGTGCACAATCATCCCTGCTGCCTGACAGTACCAGTGTGTAGCTCTAAAACCAAATTATCAGCAGCCATCTTCAGCAAGAAACCCTGCAGTGTACTTGTTGGAGCAGTTGCAGCATGTGTGTGACCATAGTGATTGGGTAAGCTTTTCCCACTGACTCCAATAGCAGCTCAGAAATAAAACTAAAAGTTATGGAAAGAGAGAGTTTGTGGCTCTCCCTGTGCTACTCTGTCCTGGGGAAGAAAAATCTGCTTCAATAGGAAGCCTAGTACTGGCTGTGCTTATCCTGTCTCCCAACCATGGAGTTGGGGAACTGCTCCTGGGTGTCTTCCCACCAGACCATATTTAGCAGAAACTTGTAGCTTACTTGTGTAGCTTAATTTTGAGTTTCAAAATTTCATAACTTTATATGAAAGCTGTTGTGAGTTGGGATGAATCTTCTTGATGAGAAACAGGGCTCTCCCTGCAAGTTATCAAATCCTAAGATGTTATTTGCCCATGTGCTCTCCTTTGGTCTTCCTTTGAGCTGCCCCAGCTGACTGTTTGCTATGACAATCTAATTATGACTTCGTTTGGCCTGAGCATCGGCTGCCTTCGGTTTCTTTTATCTCACCAAACTGGGCAGGCGGAATCTAGATGGTTCAGAGCCTGCTCCCTGTGTGGAACCAAAGGAATTCAGCAGTGTATTAGAAAGGCATTAGCTTCTCCTTTTCTCTCTGTTTTTTTTTTTTCACTGGAGCCCATCCAGATGGAGCACAAACAAGGAAAGGATAAATGCAAAGTGCTCTGCCACCCTGAAAGCATGCGCTGACGTCAGCTTTCATGAACTGGCACTTTAATCATCGCATGGGGAATGTTTCTCTCTCCCTCTGCAGCCTCCCTTTGGATTTCTCAGTGCACCAACATTAGCATTTATGGCAAGGAAGATTTATTTTCTTTGCTGGTTAAAAGGGTAGTAAATTCAGAATGTTTTCACAAGCTGCTAGACGGAGAGCTCTGGAGACCCAAAATGCGGTAGGCTCGTTCTAGGTGCATCAAGGGCAGCAAGAGGGCAAACTTCTTCCTGGATGTATTTCCACTTGCATTAACAGCTGAGCTGAAAAGGAGGGGGCTGGTCCATCAGCATACACAGAGAAGCTGTCAGCTTCTCCAAGCCAAACTGCACAAAATACCCTCATGGAGGAAAAAGTATGGGGTACCAGATGCAAGGAGCAGATCAGTGAGGGATTTTCAAAAGTCTTTTTGAGGCATATAAGCTAAATTTTTCAGAATTAAGCACTGAAAGTTAGAAGACTCATTTTCTGTACATGTGTCAGGCCTCAAAGAAGCACCTGGCTCTCTCCTTCTGCCCCAGTCTTCCTGAGAGGACAACAGGTCATTGGACTTTGACCCCCTCTCAGAAGAGCTAGGAATGATGAATTCACTGAGGTGTGTGAGGAGCATTTTAAACTTGCTGAGGAAGAGCTCTGTGGAAGTGCCTTGCATTTGTTATCTTTCTGCTGGGATTGAGCATAGTCTATTCCTTTGCATCTATCACTGCCTAGTTGTATTTTCTGTATTTGCTCCATGTCCTTCACACATGAGGGAGCGGGTGTGAAGCAGGAGTAGGATGCAGCCATCCTTTCTTGGCTGTTTGCCATAGGTGAGCCCAGAGATTAAATCCTCCCCCCCACACCCGACATAGTGGCCATCACAACACAGAAATTCAGGGCAGTTCTCAGCAAAGCAATTCACTGAGGATTTTGGTCATTATGGTGTGGGGAGGTTACCTCACTCTATGCACTCAGAGATGAGCTGGGGTGGGGGAGAAAACAATGACAGATATTAATGATGCTAGCAGGCTATTGTCAGTACAGATGCAGTCAGCTGGTCTCAGCAGCTGCTTTCACTGGGCTGCCTGCTTCACAATGAAGTGGTTTCCTAATTACAGCCTTCACTTCACACTGTCCTGTAGAGTCCTGCACCATCAGGTGCTGCTGCTTCCTTTACACTTGCTGGAGCTCTCTGCAGCACGGTGCTGTCTCAGCGTTAATGCCCCACTGGCCCGTGTAATTAAAGGAGGATTAAAGATGGATTTGTGGCAGCTACATTCTTATTTTGGTACCTCTTGCATGTTGTGGCTTTTGCTTCTTACAAGGCCCAAGGTGACTAAAGGGTTGCAGATATTTACAAAACACATATACAGATAAATATGAATATATACACACATGTATATGTGTATATGTATCCCAGTTAGTGATCCATTTCCCAGGTGTCCAAAAACTTCTGCAGTGCTATGTAAGAAATGCATGAAAGAGATGGGGAGCAAGTAAAGATTGTCATGAAAGCTAGGGTCCACTTTTAGTCTTTCTCCTAGCTCCATCTCTCATACAGACAAAAAAAAAGCCACATGAAGACTACAGCTATTCCTTCCTACCAACCACACTGCCACTGTATTTTAGCCTCTTATCTTTAAAAACAGATACTCCCTCTTAGTCACCTTCCCCTCAAGAAAATCAAATTTTCTCCAGTTGAGCAGCCAGCACTATCAGCTCAACTCAGACCATCACACAGTATGAGCTATCTGCTGGAAAACCCTGAGAGTTTGGTGCAGTTTAATAATTAGTTTGATGTGCTTTTTTATTTACTTTTTTTTTGTTTGAAGTGCTTGGTTAATACTTTCTAAACTTTCAAGGCTGGAAACAGTTGCAGGAGCAAGAGCTGTAGGAAACTGCACCAAATATTGTGAAATTCATGACATAATCATCACTGGGTTCCTGACGCCAGTTCACAATTTGACTTGCTAATGCTGGAACCCAGGTTTTGTGTTCCTGGTCACTCTCAACCTTCTGCTTGCTTGGCAATTTTAAATGCAAAGTTGCTCAAAATGACCACTCTGTGCCTAATCTAATATTTTCATATTGTCTACTATTCCCTAGGAGAGTTTTGATGGTACAGCTCTTCCTTCAGTTCTTTTAGCATAGGCTCACCTGGGTCTCACCAGCCTTTTACAGATCTCTCATACCACCCCTCCTGGAGTAAACTACATTTATCAACCTTCTTTTGCCATTACAAATACATTATAAATACATTTTTGCCCATATGATGTGATATAATTTTTCCGCATGCCTTGTTGGATATTGCTATACTGATTAGCATTGGGCAGAAAACCAATACTCAATTACAGCTATTGCAGGCCAGTAAAAAACACAGTTCTAGAGAATTAATGTTTTGCAAAGTTTGGATGGTAGTGAAGTGTCTTGCTTTCACTTTTGGAGACTTTAAAAAATAAATTTCTTTCTTCCATATAAAATATTTGTTTTCATAATGACACAAAAACTCTACAGGCAGACTCTAAAAAACATTGTTTCTCCATTATGATCAATCCTAAACAATTATTTTCCAGGGAATGCAACATTCAGATCTATTACAATGTAAAGAAAAAAATATGCATTTCAAACTCAGCATTCAAACAAGACAGCTCTTATCCTCTAATAAGTTCAGTTGGTGGCAGATATTCTTGATAAACGGGCAGCATTCTGCTCAGAGGTGGTAGCAGCAAAAGTAGAGAGACCTTCCTGATGAGGGCAGAATGAATAGCTGATGCAATGAGATCACAGAATATTTGGGCTAGATGGGACCTTTAAAGGTCATCTTGTCCAACCACCTTGCAATGATCAGAAACATCTTCATCCAGATCAGGCTGGTCAGAGCCCTGTCCAACCCAACCTTGGGTGTGTCCAGGGGTGTGGCATCTACCATTTCTCTAGGTAGCCTGCTGCAGTGTTTCATCACCCTCATCATAAAAGAGGCTTTTGCAGCGTTAGGATTCTCCCCCAGTAATCAAGCTGGTTAGATAAAGACTGCCAAAATTTGGGTTGCTAGCACCCAAAGCAACTTCTGCTGCAGTGCTGAGCCCTTGCCACTTTCATGGGTTTTGTGGCACCCTTTGGGACACAGACCATGTTTATGGAGCTCAGGCAGATTCTTGTTCGATTTTTCTGCAGTACTAAGTAACCTCAGAAACACTTGATGACTTCATTGCAGCCAGCTGTTACTGTATAAACAGTTATCTGAAATACCGTGTCCTGAAATACCCAGGTCTTGATGCAGGGAAATAGTCAGATACTATTGCTGTGCAACACCGTGTAATCAAGGGAACTGCCGGGCAGGTGACAAGCACGGTGCCTCCTGGAGTCACATGGATCTGAACAGTCATCACTAGAAAGCAGTGGAGAAGTGACTGTCAGCACTTCTACCCTTAGTGACTCCTGCTGGGTGGCTGCTCCTCCAGCATTCTCTCATGCAATCACTTTTAGCTGACCATGTGGACTTTATTGGCATCTACATGCTGGCAACTTTTATTTCCAAGAGCAGTAGCAGCTATTCAGCCAGAGCTGCAGACTAGTTGATGGCTCACCCTGCTGAAGCTGGATTCAGATCTCTCCTAACCTGTTCCCAAAAAATAAATGGCTGAAACATTTGTATTAGTCCTGCCATTTGCCTCATTTGTGTTTCATGCCTTAGGAGAGAAATCTTTGTTTCCTTCTCCTCACTTTGACAGATTTCTGGATAAAAGAACTCCAGGAAGAGTGGGATCAAGCAGAAGTCATTTGTACTGTACATGCAGCTGTCTGCATACTCCCTGCACCTGTTTGTCCCCCTATTTGTGGCCCTAAAAAAATCCCAGGAATTCTTCATTAAAGGTTTTTTTTCTTTCACCAGCTATCTCCTGACAGCAGCCAAGATGACCATTTGCCTTTCCAGAGGGAGAAGAGAGCTGGGTATGGTGTTTTTCTTTGTTTTGCTGTTCCCTGATCCATGGGCAGAGCTCTTTGTGAAGGTGTCCCCAATTCCTTCTTTGATCTGGGCCACTGTGTGCAGGCTGCTGCTCAGGTTCTGCTCGGTGTCTTTCCATGTGACATGGTGACCTACATACCTGTCCTTGCCGGTTATGGGTCATATCCTGCCTTATCTGACCCTCCCTTTTCAAGGGTGATAAAGAGACATCTTTAATTATCTGGTGGTTTCCACCCACCAGTCCCCAAGTTAAATGTGGTGCTGTCCTCCATCCTTGTTTGTTTTTGAATAAGAACTAGCTAACGTAAAGGGTTTCCATCCAGGCATCTCTGTAGAGTCTTAAATCTTAATCCATCCACAATCTTAGCTAATTGGATTTGTTTGTAGAAGAAAGCTGCCTGTGGTTTGACTTTCTGCAGAAGAGTAACCAAAAAGAAAAAAAAAAGGAGGAGCTGAGGAGGGGATAGAAACAAATTACATTACTGAAGAAAAAGCAAACTGCATCACATCTTACTCTGTTGCATGATAGGTATAGGCATTGCCTAAACTTGCAGTAGAGGTTTTGCATGAATAGGAAAATCAGTGGTCTACATGGTACTTAATATTCCTCCACTCTTGTAGGTTAGTTATGCAGCAAATAAGCAGCATTACTGCAAGGAGACACACTAACTTATGCCTTACTTCTGCTTCTAGTACCAATGCTGTAGTAAAACTCGGAATGTAAAATGCTTCTTCTCTTGAGAATAGCTTGTAAGGGCTATCTTATTTTTGCAAGCAGCACTGATGAATTGGTAAACATAAATAAAACCACAAGTAGCCAGGAAAATCCAAACTAAAGAGGGTAGCTCATTTTAGACCAAAGAGTCAAACTCAGGGTAGCAATATAGATGTCCACTGATGACTGAGGAGCTGTGCCTATCACACTGCTCTGGGGTACAGGTTGCTTGCTGCTAGCCCTGTGTCCCTGGCTATGGCACATCTGCTACAGCTGCATAAGTTAGGTTCAGATGGCCAAAAAGCAAGCTTTAGCCAAAGAAACTGCACCCCTGTGAGCACTCCAACCCTGCCTAAAATGCCACCACATCAAGAATGAAAAATACTGCATACAGCTAATTTAGCAAGGTCTGTAGTTCACATATGTTTTCTGTTTGCTGCCGCAGCCTCCCCCCGGCTGGAGGCGAGCAGTGAGCACCCAGCTGTGCCCAGTTATGGTCAGGGACAGGGAGGGGCAGGTTGAGTTTAAAAACAGAGCAAGAGGTCAGCTGTTTGCCTTGCCTTAGAGATAGGGCTCTGGTTTTGTGCTCTCTTTTGGGTTTTACCAGTTCTGAAGGTTGTGAGACTGATTCTAGCTTATTCTACACTAAATCTCTACTGATGTCATGTGACTGACTCTTGTTTCATTAAGGTAAGGGAGCTGTGAGCCCTGTTCCCTGTAACAGAAAGGGTCAGTCTGAGTTTGCTTCCTACTGTCTCTGTTCCCCTTTTTTGTGGATACCAGTGTCAGGTGCTGAGCCTCAGTGTAAACCAAGCCCTGCTGAGCATCAGAGACCTACTTGGAACCATGAAATTTAGGAGAGGGCTATAATGATATCATCTTTTTGAGCTGTTTTTAGGAGTCTTGAAGAACACTGGTTTTTAAACTAATTTTGATTTAATGCGTTTAGGACCTCTGTGATTGATGGTGTCTATAAATACCATTTAAGCACACAATAGAATTTTTAGCATGCTGTTTTCAGGAGCTGGTGAGCCAGGGCTTGCTGCCCTGCTCCTGCAGCCGAGCTTTCCTTGGCTGTGGGGTGACCCTCTGGGTGGCATGTCCTTGGCACCAGGGACATGTGGTTGGGGGGCTCCCCAACATCCAACATCCCCTCCCCCTTTGTTCTGGCAAAGTTTTTGTCCAAGGAGCGTGCTGGGCAACTGAGGTACACAGGGATACTAGGGAGGGCATCAGGAGATTTCTGTGCTCAGAGGACAACTCCAAGTGATGCAGAAAATAACCCAGAGGGCAGCACAGGCAAATGGGACAAGTGCCTCCAATCATGGGAGGCACAAAACAGGATAGGGACATGGAGGAAGAGGTAAAATCTGCCCCCCATCCTCTGCACCCCTTTCTCAGAGATCTTTATGGTGTTATATTAATAATATTAATGTTTTTCTTGGGGAAGGAGGGGAAAGCATTTGATAAGAATCTGATTATATGTTTCTATATTTAAGAAGGCAAGTTTTTTGATGCTGAAGTAGGAAAAAAATAGTGGTTTACTGTATTAAAATTGGCAAGCACTTAGTGTAATCTAGTGATTAAAGCAGTCTTTTCCTGGTACCCTTGTAAATCATAAATTCCCAGTGCAGAATGGCTCCTGTGGCATTTTGCCCATTAACCTTTATGTGCTTTGATCTCACTTTGACTCCAGAAGTTCAGGCTGTTCCATGCCTTGTTTAGCTGTCGCTGTTAACAAAACACTTGCCTCTTGAAATACACAGTGCTTAGCATCCATGTATTTCTTAGCCTTCAGGTCTCTGAGCACATGCAATATTGATGCCTTGTGGATCATAGAAAAAACCTGACTCATTAGTGAGGAGATATTAAATAAACATCCCCAAAGAAAGCAAACAAGCTTGGGCATTAGGAAGACTATTTTTCAGCCTGAACTGTGCTAGCAGAGGCATAGGAAATGAGAGCTTAGTGAACTGGAGAGAAGAAAGAGGAATCATGCAATATTCACGTGGAGCCAAGATATGAATCCCCTGCCTGCCTTGCAGACTGGCATGGCAGCACTGGGGTGCAGCTGGGAGGAGTGGGGACCCACTCTGCCTCCTGTCCTGCCTTTCCCAGAGGCCAGATGCTGAGGATGGGGCTTGCAGAAAATCTTCCTGCCTGATGTCTGGCAACAAGCAGGCATAAAGCACAGCCTTTCTGCAAAGCACTGCAACCATGATGGCTGATGTGTCACAAGTCCATCCTCATTCCTCCTGGGTCTCATCCAAGTTCTGTCTTTGGCTTACCCCTTCTCTTTTCTTCACCTTTTATGAGTGTAATGTATGATATTTACCTTTCTCCTTCCTTTCTACAGGCAGTTCTGAGGCCAATGGCTGGAACCACTAGTTAAGATAAAAATACTTGGAGACAAAAAACTTACCACAAGCATTAAGTATTCTTAAATAGGCTGGATATGTATTTTGCAAGCCACGTGACATTTATTATTTATAGCTAATGACTATCTGACAGTTTAGAAATATGGAAGACAATTTGCTACCCGTGTTCAGGGACTCTGAGTTCACGTGAGTCAATCTCAGTCTGAAGTCTAAAAAAGGTCACTTTGCAATCTGTAAGCAGCTTTAAAGCCCTCATGGGCCTTAAAGCATCAGGCTTAGCCAGTGGGGGAAAAGCTCCCCTGGAACAAGGTAGCTCAGATAGCAGAGAGCTAGAAAAGGGGAAGAGCTGGTGAGAGCCAGCTCCTGCTCTAGATACAGAGAGAGGAAGAGGAGCAGTTTTTCTAGAGGCAAAGCATACATGTCTGATTTGTTACTGCTTCAGCCAGTAATTCTCACATTTATTTATTCCAGGCTCATCTTCACCTGATCAAATGAAATACATGACATTGCCTTATGGATATGTGAAACAATCAAACCTGTGAGTAGTCCTAGCTCCACATAACCTTGTACTCTGTGCTGTCTCTGGCCTTGTGGCCCACATTTCCTACCATTCAGCCACTGGCACCTGTTCACTGCTGCTTTTTATTCAGCCAAAACATGCTACAGAAGTTCTTTAAATTTGGGTTTTCTTTCCATCCAAACCTCCAGTACCTACCCATGCAGAAAGGTGAGAGCCCAGATGTCTCCTGTAACCCAGAAAATGCCAGAAACCCATTGAGATGTCTCTCAAGACACATTAACTCCCTTTCCCATACTGAAAAGTGCAAGCATTTCATTCTTGTACAGAAGGTGCCTGAAAACACAGTCCCTCCCCAGGACCACTTGCCCTGTGGAGAATGTGGGCAGTCACCTCTTTTGCAAACGATGCAAAAAGTAACTGTCTGCTGACTTCCCAGAGCAGCAGCTCTCCACCTGCTCTTGTGTGAATTTACAAAGTAAATTGTAAATCCCCTTGCTCCATTTGGGTTGAGGCAGCAGGAGTGTTTCCATGAAAGATAGAAGATGAGCCCCCAGGCCAAGGGTGGGGTGAATGGCAAGTTGTGGGGCAAATGGAGCATGGAGGCAGGTCAGTCTCCCTGGATCAGCACATGGATCCAGGGTGGAAAAGCTCATTCCTGCTCATTTGACACAACCACTTTTGCTTATACATCTCCTACTAGCTCCCTTTGAGTGGAGTTTCCCCCATGCTGCCTTGCATATATAAGATTTGGGACAAAATGGCACCTTGCCACCTCCCTCCTGGCTGCCCATCCTTCCTTTAAATGCCTTGCCTGATAGAAAATCTGGTGCCAGCTGTCAGCATTGTACTGTGACTAATGTTCATTTTCTTGCACAATGGAATGTTCGACTTCTTATTACCTAACTTTGGCCTTTCTGCCATCTTCTCATTTTCCCATTTATTTCATACATCCATTGCAAGTGATTAGCTCTTAGCAGTAGGAATTGCTAGCCTGGTTTCCTCAGGAAATAGGGTGATCATGTTCTGTACATCCTCAGATAACTGTTGAACACACCAGTTGATTTAATTTGGCTGCTGGAGAGTAGGCTTAAAGCTAATTGAATTCCTGCAAGTTTTGTACAAGCAGGCAGCCAGCTGGAGCAGAGAGGAACCCTGAAGTCACATGCCAGAAAGAAAAGTAGCAGATACATTTTATCTTGGAAGATACAAAAAAATTTATAAGGGGATACAGTAGTTAGGCGCAAAAAAAGTGCCTCAGTTTGTACCTCAAAATAATCATGAGAAACAAACCCATAAGAAACCTGGACTCTTCTAGTGGTTAAGTTTATTTTAGGTTGTTTGCACTGTGATTTGGAGAATAGTTGTAGATCCCTGAAATGGATTTTTAATGTGTTGCTACAGACCATGAAAAAAAATAACTGTAATAATACTGATAAAGGCAAACAAAAGAAATCTAATCACCAAAGGTTCATCTGGCAACTGCAGGGTACAAAATCTCACCCCACAATTTTGGGGTTCTTTTGCTGGCAGCAGATTCTCAGCCCTCACCCACTCCATTCTCCTTCCATGGACAACCTTAAAATTAGTCAGATGATGTGTAGACATGTGTAATCCCACAAGAAATGAGCTGGCTTGGAAATGGCAAGTGCAGCATCTAAGCCTGGCTCCAGGTTTCCAGCTCCTGACTGCTTACACAGCAAAGGTGATAAGGACAGGACTGAAATCAGTGTGATGTTTTGCATGGTGACAAATGCCTGCCCAGAATGGACAAAAGGGAGGATTTAACCACAGATTGTCTTTTTTTTTTTTTTTTTTTTTTTCTGTAAATAGGCATTTTTCTATTGTAGGGCAATTCCATAAAAATAAAAATGAACAAAAATGAAAAGGCTTGTGCAGCAGTTTGGCTGACAGGTTTCATGCAGTAGTGCCGTGTTACAGAGATAAACATCAGTGCTTAGCTTACAGATTGTCTCAACACCTGGGAGGCTGTTATAGAGACAGGTTTAATAATTAATTGCTGTTTCTCTGAGACAATGTACCCTGGATCTCTTAAGGCACATATTGCACACCAGGTAACAGGAGGAGTAGGCAAAAGAGACAAAAGCATTAGAAAAGATAAAAAGACTGAGATCAAATGACATTATTCCTCATGTCATGGTGGAAATGGGTCTATACTCAGCTGATCCTGCAATGGGGACAGGAGGTTGCCTGGAGGTGCCTTGGTATACTTGAGGTCAAAATACTTGTATTCCAAAGTTGCTTTTAAATAAATTATTCTCATACAGCTGGTGGCAGGAAGGAAGATAGAAACAGATAAATTCCTTGATATGACTGTGTTGGGTTTGTCATGTCACCATGCACAGCTGAAGATACTGAGGAGTTGTTTTATAACCAGAAAAATGTGATATCTGGAAATGATGTTGAAAGGTCCATACAGGATGTTTTCTGTATGTAGTATATATTTTTCTCATCTGTGTTTAGCAGTACAGTTTCCTGTGCAAGCTATAAACCTAGTGAAATTGAATGCTACAGTGAAGGGGGAAATAAGGAAAAATATTAATCTGCTGGGCTCCTCAATGGCCACAACCCAAACCACAAACCTGGGCTGTATCCTGGCAGCAGAGGAGCACTAACACCAATTTCTCTCTGTGCCTCAGGCACCTGCCATGTCAGTTGCCATCATTTACTGTGTACTGGGGATCTGTGTGTTAACAGGGGGTACTGAGAACAAAAGTCACGGCAGTAATGGCACAGAGCTGCACGTTCTGCCAGCAGTGAAACTCCAGTGCAGAGTGCAATCTTATCATGCCACCTTATTTCACCAAATGTGTATGCTTACTGATGTGAGCATTCTCATCTTAATGAAATTGATGAAATGAGGGAAATGACGAACACATCTAAGGTATCTAGAAGGACAGGGCTAACTGCTGATGCCTGCTGTGCTGGGTTTAGGCTGCCAGTGATCAGTGTGTCTCTTGTCATTGAGCAAATCCTGTTGACATCCTGGGCAAGATGCAAATCCTCTCTTTCCCCAGGTTTTTATTGCTGAGGAGGATCTCGATTTCAGTGAGTCAGATAGTGTTCTTTTGTGAACATGTCGGCTCAGATGGCTTTGAAAAATATGTTTCCTTATGAATCGAAGCTGGCTCTCAAGCTTCTTTGGTAAGCACAGAGCACAAATTAAAATACTAATCATGGATCTGTGTAGTTAAACTACTTGTACAGATGGGTCTGATGCTGTTGGTTGCATTTTCTCATTGCTACAGCAAAAGGAAGGAACTCCTGAGCTGGAACAGGGGTTTTATAGAGGAAATTATTTGGGATTGCAACAGCCTCTCTAAGAGACAGTTGCTGAGGAAAAGCTCTGCTGGCAAGCTTCCTCTTGGTTCGTGTCCAGATTCTCAAAGTATAAGTCATGCTAAGTCAACTGAAGAGTACTTTTTATACTACCTGAGCTTCTTGCCCTGTGCTTTATCATCATTTCTGGTAGCTTTCATCTGTTAATGTGCAAAGAAAAACCATCCTAGGCTGAAACACAGCATTAATCACACAAGTTTATGAATCTGTTTTCCATAAGACTTTTGAATTAATTCATTTTGCCTGGCATAGAGATTTTAAAATATGTAATGGAAAGTTGTATGTGAAGAAGCAGTAGAAGCAAGACTGAAGTGTGTTTGTGGAGATGAGGGAGTCACTCTCCTGGTTTTGAAAAGCAGCAAATAGGTTGTGTGATTTCATAATGTCTGGGGTTTTAAGCAAGTTCTGGAATGTTCAGTTGTGAAAATTTGTGAAAATTAAACCAATTTCAATTTTGGTTCCATCTCAATAAACAAATTTTTTTCTATGTCTCCCTTAGCTAAAAGGGCTGGCGCTGTTACTATTCACCACTGTTCCTGCACTAGTGATAACATTCAGCATTTGCTGAGTATTTTACATATTTTCCCTGTTGGAAAAATATTAGCTAATTAAATCTTCCAGTACTTCTGCCATAAGAGTAGTCATTAGAATTGGCTTCACTTTATGGGCAAGAATAAGGGAGAATGGAGAGTTTAAGTGACCTAACCATAGCAAATTAGTGACAAAATTTGGATGGTGCTCTTGATTTCTGTATAGCCTCTAAAGACTCATGAAAATTATATTCCGTACTGATTCAGCTGAATAATATTGAGTTTTCTCTCTAAAAAAAATGGAGGACTGATATGGACTTGGATCTCGTAGGTAGGGGGATTTCAAGTTTCTGGAACTGATGTTTTTTTCTTCATAACTCTTTGGCACTAACTGTGAGGCACTGGAAGAATGTGAAGGCTGTTGTGTTTTCATGCATAACTTCACTGAATTCCTCTTGAAGGGAGTGGTAAATCCATAGCAGAAGGAGTTCTGGGTCTTTGCACATCAGTGTTTGTAAAGCACACCGCTCCTGATGGAGCAATGGGGCAGCTGCTCCGTGGTGGGGCTGCTTTCCCTTTGAGTCACACCGTGTGTGCTGTGCTGAGTGGTGGCATCACTGATAGCCTGGGAAGGGGAGGACGGACCTCCTCCATCCTGGCAAACCTACCCCTCTGCACTAGACCTCGTGGATGGGAGGGCTTAGGACAAACCAGCTTTGTGTTCATTCAGGGCCCTTACCATTCTACCAGATCATGGCCTTGTGTCACACGTGTCCTTGGGAGGTGGCTTTTAATGGGTGCCAGACTCAAAGCAAAGGCTGGGCTGGATTTTCTGTGTTGTCACTCATCTGACTCAGCCATTGGCATGAGACTGTGCATCTCCCTTATCTAAATCACATAAATTGCCCTGGGTGGGCTCTTCCTTGCATCCTGAAACTGGTAACTGCATTAAAACAAAAAATGCCTCAAAGTGTGGGGGCAACCTTTACCAACAACCCAGCTTAATGTTTTCTGTGAAACATGTACGTTTGAAGTTTGATTGCCACTCTAAGGCCATCTGTATTTCACATCAAGTCCTGTGCAATGATTCACTTTTTACTCAGTTATTACTGATAAGAAAGGACCCTCTTTAAAACGTGATTTCCTCTGTGGAGTTTTCTAGGAACTGGAGATTGGGTGAATAATTTTATTGGGACAGTAAATTCTAAAGGAAAGACTCTGTCATTCTTCAACAGTACTGCTTTCTGAGATGACAGCACAATAAATTACAGGTGTACAGCAAATTCCGAAATGCAGTCAGTTGACTCATTGTGCTGGGTGGATGGAATAAGAGCAGTGGAGAAGGGCTGGGTCACTGAAATCACGTGGAACCTTTACCACTGCCTTTAGTCAGCACTGGGTGATCCACTTTTGAAGAATAGTTGAAGCCAAAAGCTCACACTGAAAAAAACTTTTTTTGTCAAAGGCAGCTACTTTGTGTGCTTTTGACAAAGAACTCTTCCAGTCTACCCATATTTTAAGTTTACCTCACAGGATGAATCCATTAACCTGTTAAGATTTTCATCATTTTAGTGATAGGGCAAGGGGGAATGGTTTTAAACTGAAGAGGACAGATTTAGATTAGATTTTAGGAAGAAGTTATTTACTGTGAGGGTGGGAAGGCACTGGAACAGGTTGCCCAGAGAAGCTGGGGATGTCCAATCCCTGAAGTGCTTAAGGTAAGGTAGGATGAGGCTCTGAGCAAGTTGGTTTAGTGGAAGGTGTCCCTGCCCATGGCAGGGGTCTGGAACTCAATGATTTTTAAGGTCCCTCCCAAACCAAACCATTCTGTGATTCAGCCTTGAATAGTGGCCAGTGTTCTGAGGCTTCAAAGAAAAGAAAGGAAAAAGGTTTTTAAAAGCCAAAAAGAATATAGCACGAGAGATCCCAAATGCTTGCTACTTATGTAATGATGGGGACAGGAAAATTCTGTTCTGACTCTTGATTTTGTGCCTCCATCTTGAGGATTTGCTTATCCCTACATTTGTGGCCAAAATGCACATATTCTTGCATAAGAAAACAATGTAACCCCTTCCATTGCTTTTCAGTGCCCTGTGCCCCAGCAGCAATGCATTGGTGCTATATTTCATCAGGGATGCAGTGGGGTTGGAAACTGCTGGGCTTGGGAGCTGCTTCATAGAAAAGGGAGCAGGAGCTGGAGTCAGTAATCACACTATGTCCCACTGCATTTATCCCCTGTCATACATTAATTCATGGATATTAAGTCCAGCAGGGACTGTTATGATCACCTATGCTGAACTTCTGCTTATGTTGTATAATTTAACCCTTTTTCCTGCCTTGGACTGAACAACCTGTGACTACACAAGTATGTATTTTTAGAAACACCATTAATCCTGATTTAATCATTTCACATCATCAAGAATTCTGAAAAAAAAGCCAGCTTTGGAAAGCAATTCAAGGGATTTTGCTAAATGTAACCAGGAAGATAATTAGTGTGCCCAGGGTGATGATAGAAGTTATTAGCCAAGGCCAGGGAACAGAACTAGGTGAGTACTCTCCCAGCCTGTGCCATCAGCATGAAAAAATCCTTCCACTCCAATGTCCATAGGATGTTCTCAAGCAAATTGAAATTCACAATTTGTTTTTCTTAAACCACTGGATGTTAGTTTCATTAAGTGCTTCTGTATATGAGGCTTCACAGTGGGGTCTCTTACTGTTCTGGACTATGTTCCAAGGTGAAAAGATGCTCTTTAGAGAACTGACAGCCAGTGTAAGACTAGGGTTCAGGAATGCTTATCTGGCTTTGTTGTCCTTTAAGTGGCTGAACAATTAAGTAGCTGTGCTGCAGTCTTTAACATGAGGCACTTTGGATGTGAAGAGGCAGGGGACACAGCTCCTGGCTTCTAGGCTTGACCCCCTAGGTTGTAATATTTATACTTTTGACAGAATTAACCATCATAAGGCGAGTTGAATGCAAGGCAGGTACTGACCAGAAAACAGAAATCTGTTTGTGTGGGAACTCTTTCCCTTAATCAAGCAAATTTCCACTGTTTCTTTGGAAATGTGTCATAATTTAGCTCATTGGCTGTGCTTTCTAATCAAATGTAAACAAACAGACACACTCCTCTCTGTCCTTTTAAGGGAATATAATGTGTGTTCTTAAGAATTTGGGCCACAGGTTTTGAAGAGAAAATCTGCTTAGTGTGGCCTAGCTATTAATAAATCTGCTAGCAAATATAAAGAGAGCGAGATGGATGACAGATGTGCAGATGCAGTTGGAGGAATTGTTACAGGCATGAGAGTTGTTTGTCCCTGAGTGTGCTTCCCTGCTCACTCAACCCACATGCAGTGTGCTCTCTGTAGGGTTTTGTGGGCACTGAATGCATTTATTTTGAAGTCCAAGTAACAAGTATTGCATGGTGAAGGTCTTTGATACCAGCTAGTAAGGAAAGGAAGAGCGAAGGAAAGCAAGAAAGAGGTATCAAAGTCGCCATATGTTTATTATAATCCTAGCTGGAGCCTTCCCTAAAAAAAACCACCCCACAACCTAAAGCAAACTAGCAAAACCCCAGCCAACAACAACAACAAAAAACAAAACAAAACAAACGACAAAACCCAAACCAAAACCAAAAAGCCCTGAAAAACCCAAAGAATGCCCCCCAAAACCCCAAACAACTCATGATTTTACTAATTTAATTATTGGTTAAAGGTCTTTGTGCAAAGCAGCAGCTGAGGCACTCATTTTAAACCCCAAATGTTTTTCACACTTATGGGTTTGAGACTAGACTAGCCCACTATCTTTTATATATGGGCAAGATTCTTTAATTAATTTTTTAATCTCACTGTTTGCAATATTGAAATAAGTATTATTCCTTTAAGCCAGCTTTATCTTCTGGTAATGATGGCACAATCTTTTCACAATCTTTGAGTGTTTACTGCAGAGAAACCTATTCTGAACCATTTTTTCTCCTTCTTGGTTTCTTTATGGTTAAATATTATAAACCATATAACCATAAATATATGGTTAAATATAACCATATATTTCTATATGGTTAAATCAGAAGAGAAAAAAACTTTCCCATACTTAATGGGCTTTGATGAGCCATAAATTTAGACTCACATCCTACTTGGAATATATTGGGTGTGAGGACTGATATGACCAAGGGACTGTGAGCCACAAGTTTCCTTTGCCTGGATAAACAGTGATAGTAACATAGAGATCACTACTGGAAAAAAGAAACATTCTTAAAAATAAGCTGTCATACAAAATGCATGTATCCCTATAAAATAACACTAACTCAGTCTCATCAGGCTGTATGAAATGGGGTTTTGTTCAGAGAGTGCCTCCAGACAGTATAAAGAATTCACTGTATTTATCTGATTACAGTTCTCTCCAGGAGCAAGTAATTTATTGTATTGTAAATCTGGCCACCTACCAGCAGTGAAAGCCTGTGTTTAGTGGAGCTCAGCTTTCCAAAGGACTAAAAAGCTGAGCTGGCATGCTAGTTCTGACTAGGGTAGAGTACTTGCCTTCCTTGGAATTAGAGCATATGATCAAATTTTATCATTGTTTCATCTGATGAAGCAATATATAGCACAAAGATTGTGAGGCAAGCATGTTTAGTAATTTAACAAGCTGCAAATGTACTGTAAGATTTGATCCAAACCCCACTGTAGCCCATGGAGAGGAATGGTTTCTCAAACACGTCTTGAATGAAAGAGGGAGAAATAAAAACAGTGGAAAATTTTAGGAAAAAAAGAGCAAAGAAAAAAAAGCAGAATATAGTCATGGGCTAATCAGCACTATGTCACAGATCTCCCTCTTTAATCCCAATGTATGGTGGACACTATTTATGTTATTTTTTCATGTATTCTGTATGGCAAGGCCACAGCTAGGAGTTTACCTGTTTCTGGAAGAGAAGCCCCCTGCACTGAGAGCTTGACCAGCTGGGTGTAAGGCTCTCCTGTCTGCACCAGACCTTGACAGGAAGATTTGCCTTTGCCCTACCTCACACTTCCCTTGATAGGCAAATGGTGATACCTCTGCCTCTCCTTGGGCCTGCCCCTGTCAGTCCCCTCCGAGGATTGTAGGCTCTTCATTTGTCTGCTGTTGTGCCACAAAACCTCTCTTTTGTCCTCTACTCATTGAAGATTCCGTCCTGGCTCAGAAACACAGAGCAACCACTTTCTCTGGGAGTTCAGAACTAATTTTAACAAAATCTCTTTGCACAAAAAAAAATAACTTCCTTGAATGAGACTGAATAAAAATTAATGTGAAGGCTTATCTGATAAAGTACCTTTTTGTTTGTGGAACCATTCTTCAAGTCTTTGCATGTTCTCAATTTGCCCTTCTTACAAGCTCAAATTCAACCCAGGTCAAATAACTTTAACCTCTGTTAGAATCACCAAACTTTTACTTCACTGAACTTTCTTCCTTGAAGCCAAAGTTGGTTTTGTGTTTGAGTCCATTCTATTTGCAGCTCTAGTCAAATGCATCAGATCTTCTTCAAGTATACAGAACATTTATTTGGTCCGGTATGGAGCCAGAGTCACTGATGGTCATGGAATTGCTCATTGACAAAATGGGTGTTGGGAAAAGCAAATGCAATTGGGAAAAGCAGCATGTTACTTGACTAAATCCCCCTTCAGGAGGTCAGGCTGCTAAGCCATGGAAAAGTGGGGTACTCAGTAACAGAGAAGCTTTGGGGAGACTATGTGGGATCTGCCAATTTGACATCAAAGTCAGTAGATCAATAGCTCTCTGTGCTTCTCCCCCAAAGTATTTCTTTGCTGAAAAAAGAATCAAGTATATTATGAAAACCTGCATATTCCTTTGGCTGGGATGAGGTGCTTTGGGGTTTTATTTTATGTTTCGTGAGTTAAAGGCTCTTGGCAAATGAGAAGATGTGTGGCACATCACACATAGATATGAAATGGCAGCTGCAGAGATGAAAAAGGAACATGGGAACTCCTCATTTAGGAATACCAAAGGGTAAACATGGTGCTGTTTTGCCAGGCTGACCTGTGCTGCTCGGCTGATAACAGTGCAGCCCACAAGCCAGCCATGAGCCACGGCCCCCACGTCGGGTCTGTCATCACCCGCTGATTGGGTTCTCCATGAGGAGATGGAAATCTTCCACTTGCCCAGGCTCTTTCCCCAGCCTATCTTGGGGTGCCCTACAGCACTGAAAGCACAGCCACACCTCTGTGGGTGTGTGTGCCTCAGAGGTGTGCCCCAAACAGGGAGTTTGGCCAGTGGCCTCATTCACGTGGGTTTGTGTCCGCTCCTCTCGCCCACAGCGGAGCAGAGCGGAGCCACTGGGGCATTACGGCTCGCCTCCAACACTCAGGGCAGGGAAACATGGGGTTATAGAGCCATGCTTGGAGGAGTTTGGGGGCTTTTAAATCTGTTGCTCAAACATTCAGTAAACATTCATACAGCTCATATTCTCAAAATTATTTATTATTGCTTTTTTATTAATTATAGGAACTGCCGATGCTTTGTCACATGGGAAGTAAAGAACTGCTTTGACTAACTAAATACTCAGATCAGGTTGGAGAAGGTTGTGGTTCATTTCATTAATCACACCAGCTGTTTATTGCTGTTCATGTGATGGGAAGAAGCAAAAATGGCTGTTGTTAAGCATGAGACTGCACCCGTGCTGCTTCCTTTGAGACGGTTAAAAAAGGTGTTCTGCCCATGTCTTGAAATATGTCATGACAGGTGTACTTCTTATAAGTTAGAGTTCTTAAGAGTTTAACACCACTAATACCTGGTATATCATTTGTTGGGGACACATACCTTCCACTAGCAGCAGAAGGAGTTATGTGATTTATAGAAGCAAGTTAAAAGTTTGCAGTGAAATGGGAATTGTGAATGTACTATAGTGTGTCCTGTTCTTATCTATCAAAGGTTGAAAAGGACAGAAATATCAGAATTTGAGACTGGATTAATGAATACACAGGAAAAAAGAAAAAAACCTTTACCCAACTTTGAAAGTAGTTTCCTAGCAAAAATACCATAAGGCACTCTCAAAAATATAAACCCATGTGTTTTACTCCAATTTGCTGTAAAATTAATGAAATCTGGTGTAGTAAGAGGGTGGAAAAGAATCCAATACATTGGATATTGATTGATTGCAAGTAATTTGAGAAACATATTTTATAACTTGAAAAGATGGAAGAATTTTATATATATATAATTATATATATATATGTCTACAGTCGGCACTTATAAGAAGTATATGTAGTGCCCATGAAAAATCTGGCTTCCATCAATGTGTATAAACCCTGTTGGGCCAGCTCCTCAGCAGCATAAGCAATGGCAATCACTCTTAAATCAATGACCTCAACTCTGACAATTTGGACTGGCTACAGGTTTGCCTGTATTCATTTTTCACATGATAAACACAGAAAGGGCAGTGGTAAGACTGCTTGCCATGCAGGGCAATTGCTTATCTACCCCGATCAAAAGGGATAATTCCCAGATCAGAGTCAGATGATTGATCTGTGCACATTGTTCAGTCCAGGGTGTTTGTACTGTGGTCAGCAGCCCATGAAAAACCTGAGTGGGATGGAACACCACCTCTTCTCCCCTTGGCTGCCAGGCAGTAACAACTTTCTGTCACTACTCATGTGGTCCGAATTCAGTCAGTGGCCTGGAGCTAAAAGATACATAACAACTAATGAATCTTTGGAATTGGAATTTGGAATTCTACACTTGAATTATACATTTAAGACTATTTACCAAAATTACACGGTATTCTTTGAAGATGAAAATTTCTGCTTTTTTCAGGCATAATTTTTTATGTCCTCTCTTGAAAAATTGTGGGTGGATTATGTAACTGTTATGGGTGTTTATTATTATCTGTACTGGGAAATCAATTGGTGCTGCGGAGGATAACAGCAAACACTTAGAGCAGAGAGGAGATAATACTCTCCTGTGGTGATACAGGTGACAATGATGGATGGTAAGTAGATGGTCAGAGAAAACCCTACTGTTAGCCTGGCAGGATTGACCTTAAACAGCTGTGTAGGCTTATATATATTTTGTTTTCAGCCTGGCACCAAAGCAAAAGTAATGGGTGCAATATACATGGAGGCTGTGTTCCAGAAACAAAATTGCATTTGCATCACTTTTGTTTGTGTTTAGAAAAATGCTCTTGGGTCTGTTTGCTTGAGTAGTGAAGCAAGAATTTCATTATTTCAATGTGGCCTGAAGTGGAATATCAGGCATTAGTCCTGCACTGTTTTTGCAGGGACAAAACAATACAAAAATATATCAAAGTGTTTGACTTTCTCATGGTCCCTGGAAACCTCAGTCATTGTGTCCATTTGGTATCCCATGACTGGAAGCATGTGCCAGTACTCACCTGCACTCCTGGTTCCTGGTTCAGCCTTTCAGTTTGTCCTTTCTGTAGCTTTAAGTGCTGGTGGCAGGGATCTCTCCAAGGATTATCATCACATCAAGTCTTACAGAGGTCACAGTGACACAACAGACTCTCTTTGCCAGACACAGTACAAACGCATCATGAGCCAAAATACCTGCCTGGAGTGAGGCACAAACCCCATCTGTGGCAAGTAGGAACCCCCAGTGCTTTCTGCAATAAAGATACCATGCCTAGTTTAATTCCAGCTTGGCTCTTTAAGTGGTCCAGCCACATTTACCAGTGGTATCACTGGGATATAGCACTGTGCATTTCCTGCTTTGAGTGTGGCTCAACACACTGTTCAGCTGGTACAGCATGGTCATGGGCATTCTCATGTCTGGGAAAAAAGCAGTGCTGATTGAACTGCTCCACATCACACTGCAGAATTAATTGCACCTCAGCGAAAAATTAGGTTTCTCTTTTACTTAGTATAGGCCTGCATCTACCTCCTCTGAATTCAGGAAACTGTGACTGATTCTGGGGCAAACCTGGCTCCAGTCCTTCATTAGCAGATGGACTTTGGATATCTGTGAGTGAAACTTGCACTGTATGTGTAAGATAGTATCGATTTTCTATGGGGCCTAATAAATAAATTTCTGTTACTTCTTCAGGTCCTAGCCTTGCCAATTATAAAAGCTTGTCATTGTTTTCTGAAGGGCAACATTAGAATTGTTGGAGAAAGCTAGCAACATTCATGTGAAAGAAATATAATTAAAATGTGGTGGACTATTAGAAATGAAAGACCAAATTACTGTCTACTGAGGGAAGTGACTCTGAGTGTGTCTAATGACATCCTTTAGAAAGTGATACTCAGCTAAGAAGATATATTGTCATTTGTATTGATAATCTGCTATAGTAATGCTTTAAAATAGTTTAATTGAGGCAATTAAAGAAATTTTAGGGGGCCTGCATTTAAAGATCCAGTGGAGTACCAAAGTGACAGACATTTCTTTCCCATTGAGATCTCAGATATGCTTAGAGTTCATGGTACCAAAAAATGGCAAATGAATATGAAAGCCTAAAAGAAAGAATGCTTAACACACTTAATTGAGATGGCAACCACAGTAACAGATGTCAGAATAAATATGTTATAATGCTAGTGAAAAATAAACTGAAATAAAGCAGATTTCATTCTGGCCCTATTGAAATTTTATATAGTTTAAGGCAAGTTGAACAGTCCCTGTCCAACCACAGCTACGAAAAAGTCAAATTAGATTACACCACTCTGGATATAGGGTTAGCTCATATAGTGATGAATGGGATTTAACTTCATCTCTGATGACTGTTCAGTTGTGATCAGCACATTCCAACAAATTTACCTTGGTTTTCCATAACTCCATTTAAAGCACAGTAACATCTGGCTGGGTAGACAAGGTTTTAGTTTGTACTTGAAGGCTCTGTGTTTTTTAGGGTGATTTTATGACATAACTACTTCAACAAAAGCTCTTGCATGGACACAATAACACAAGGAAAAAAAAAAGAAAAAAAAAGAAATCAAAAAGAAGTGGTGGTTTTGATGTTATGGCTTATGTTGCTTGCCAGACTGGAATGCATCTTATAGGCAAAAAGCCTCTAATTATGTGGGAGGAGTTTACTGGCAGAACTCTACCAGCACGACAAACTTTCAAGTGTAAATAGGAGCTAAGTGCTTATTTAAGTCAGCGTGTCTTCTAACCACTTAACAAAGCATCATTTGTTTTCCAAAGCCTCCCCTTCCCCAGCCTCACAGCAGGTCTGACTCTTACCCCATTCAGAAGTTAACAGAAGGACACCAGCCCACCTGAGAGGGAGGATCAGGCCTGATCCTTTGGAGAAAGGCTGCATTAATGGGATTCTCCCACTAGCAGAGGGTGATATAATGAGAGAAGCAGCACCCTGGGAAGTACAAACACATGCAAAAAATTAGTCCTGCTTGTCCTACTCCTACTTACTGACACATTTATGTGACTTTTCACCCTCCTGTGTAACTCATGCCAGCTCTAACTTCCTTACTGCACTTGGTGCACGGGTGCAGCTGGGACAAAAGGGATTTAGGAGATTTTATGGGACACCAGGCAGGCTGTGCCCTGCATGGAACAGGTTCTCCCTCACCCCATCCAGCCGCTGGCTCTGGCTGCCATGAAGAGCTGCAGGAGACTCTTTTCTTGACTGCATCTGTGTGATGCTGTGTGAGGAAGCCTCACCAGCTCAGGTTGTCAATAGCTGGGCTCATTCTTCCAATTCACAGAGCTGATGTGCCCAGGAAGGCTGGGCAGGAGGTCACATTTACAGGATGACAGCAACTGAGCAGTGCTGTACCTGCCTGTATTTGTATTTCTGCCTACAGTTGTATTTCTGACTGTTGGCATCACCAATTTAGTAAGCTCTGCCTGTAGCCTTTCCACTCTTCCCCCATCCAAAAAACCCCAACATCTAAGTCAGACATGGAAATACCTATTTTGCACTTCTTCTTGCATTTGGGTTGAAAAGGGCAGAGGAAAAAAATAAGAGAGAGAGAGAAAACTGTAAGATCGCATTCCAGAAATATTTTGAAAATCCACAGCTTAATGAGAGAAAAGAACTAAATGCATGAATGTTGTCACTGGCAAGCCATCTGGAGCATGCAAGTGAAAAATGCTTTCAAAATCTTAAAAGTAAATGATCGTGCAAAAGCATGAATAGTCTGCACTTGAGGCAAAAGGTGTTTAATTAGAACAGGAAAAGTCTTTGTTCTAGGGAATTAAAGGTAAAATTCCAGAGTAGACGAGAGAAATCCAAACTCCTTAAACATTTGACAGTTTTAAAGAGAAATCTGCAAGGGTACAGCCATAAACCCACACAAGGAGAGGCAGAGGAGGAGGCCAGACTGCTTAGGCAGCTCTACTGAGACATTGCAAGGGCTGAGAAGTCAGTCCCTGTCCATGTAGGGTGATTCAAAGCACTCAAGCACTCAAGTCAGGCATACAGGCATTCCCTGCAAACACAGAGTAGAATAAGCAGCCTCCAAAGGGTGATGAAAAATCCCATGTGCTCACCAGAGCACCTCAGGCACCTCAGCTTTGGTCCTTACTCTCAGAGCTGCTGTTGGATTTTATACTAGATGGCATCTACTATACATGGGACACAAATAATGCTGGCATCAGGGACAAGCAGTAAAGCCAAAGGAATGAAAATTCAAGGAGCCTCATGAAACAGAGGGGTTGGAGTACCAGTACTGCCTGTGCTTGGACCACACCTGGCTGCTCAGAAACAGGACTGCAAGTGCATGGAGGATGTCACAAATGTGAGATTCAGCAACCAAAGCCCTCATTTGGAGGCTGGTAGGACAACTATGGGCGTTGTGGTTTTGGAATTTGGCATGGCCAGAAGGAACTGTCTAAGGAGTGAGGCACCCCCATAATTTTGGAGGTCTAACTAAAAAGATGCACATACTACAGTGACTGCTTAGCATGACAAAAGGTTTTATATGACACAGTCCAATTTCCTAAGTGAAAAAAAGACCCTGAGGAAAAATCCTCAGTGTGCTGTGAGCTGAAAATGTTCTTTTTTCTTTTTCATTTGTTCTGGATACACCATAGTTAGGTATTAGTAGTATAATCTTTTGATTCCAATTGTTTCCAATAAAATCCACACTTTGCAATAAGTTTTGCTGAATGAATGTCATGACTAATCTTTGAATAATTTGGGTCCTCTTACATTTTTAATAGCATTTTCCAGTTTAGTGCTTTCTCCCTTCTCTGTAATGGTTGCCATTGTAAGTTTATAAGCAGATTTCCCAGCAAGAGCATTTGTTATCACCCAGAGCTTTCCTATGGAGACACTTATCAATATTAGCAACCATTTTTTGAATTATACTTATGACACAATTATACAGCTACCAAGTGCACTGCATTTCTCCTCATTAACAGGATCACTCATGTTTACTGAAATTTATTTTATTGAATTTATGGATGTAAGAGATGACACTGTGAAAAACTGTATTTTTTTCTCAGTGTTGGCCAAGACAAAAGCTTTAAGATTCTATTCCATCTTCTGACCAGCATGTGTGAACAGACTCATCATCTGCTTTGAAGCCTAAACCATTTTCTAGCTGCATATTTTAAAAGGGCTTTCCAGAAGTGGAAGTGTGATTACCTAGGACTATGTACTGCAAGCAAATCATCTCAAGCAGGTATCAAATGGTAGGAAAAATACACAGATGGTTCCCAGGAATCTTTCCTTCCTGGTGGAACAGAAGAGTTAATTTATACACTAGCAAACAGAAAGTCATCTCATTGCTCTCAGAAGAAAAAGGACAAATGTTGAGTTTTATCAAAGATACTGCAGCTGAGTTTCTTACCCTCAAGAAGGAGTTAAAACTACCCAGTGGTAGCTGAAATCCTGTTATTAAGATCCCTAACCAGACAATTACAGTTTACTCAGATCAGAAAGTGCCCTTATTTTAATGGGCGAGTACATGAGATTTTAACTCTGTCTCACTAACTTTTCTGGTCATTTAATTGGAAAGAAGATGCAGAAAATTCCTGGGGAAAATCCCAAAAAAGGAGCTCAGCTTTGAATGAGGGAGTTACACTGTTTAACTCTGACACTCAGCTTGTACAAAGTGTTGTTTTTAGAGCACCAAACTCTGCGAGAACCACACATTGCACAGGTGCCACAACTGCCTGCACTGCAGTACATACCTGACATGTCCAGTGCACAAACAGAAGTGTCCTGCCCAGCCCTGCTGTGTTCAACACAGGCAAGGTTCTTGGGGGAAAAGTAACAACTTTTTGCTGGCTTGCTGTTTACTGTGTTGGTTTGGTTTGAGGGGTTTTTTTGCTAACAATGTCAGTGCTCTCCCTTTTTTTCTATTTATCTCAATACTTTCTTGTTGCTTCAGACTACGTGTTATGGTTTCTGAAGGTCCTCATTCAATGACCCAACTGCCTGTGTCCCAGGTACAAACATTTTGGGGATCCTTACAGGGGCAGAGGACTGCAATGCTTGTCACACTTTTGGATCTTACACAGAATGCAGCTTTGAGCTTTTTTCTTTTACCCCTGTGAAAGTCACAGAAGTGTTTGTAAGAAAATGTTTTCTCTTCCACTTGTGATAGAGACTTAGTAGATCAGCTGAAATTGCTTGGATGTTCTAAACTTATAAGCACCATCCCACCAGAGATGTGTTCTTGAATGTTAAATTTAGGCTAATTGGAGGCATATCCTTTAATTTAGCAAGCTGAGGTTACTAATACAGATCAAGAGCTAAAAATTAACAGTGGAGCTGATGTATGCTAAATGCCTAAGTGATATCTTAACCTATAATTATACAAGTTCTGTTAATAGTGAATAATTCAAATCTTCAGGGATTTCAATAGTCTAATGGGCTGTAGTTATTTCCAATTTACATTATGGTTGCTAGGTTTCATTAAAATGAGCAAAAGGCTGCATAGCGTAGCAGAAGAAAATTGGTGTTTGAAGTTATCACCCAGAAATCAAAACATGAAATTTAAATTAGAAGGTGTCCAAGCAACACAATGACACCAAAGCCTAGCACTGATAATGAGAGTAGGAAGACAGGGAGTTTGCAGGGATTATTAAAGGAAGACAGCACTACTAGCAACACGCTCCGTAACAGCGATACCTTAAACTCCACACTAGTGTATGCAAGGAGTTCAAAACATATTACAAACCTCCATTAAGCCTTGCTACGTTCTTCTGAATTATTTAAATTTTGTTATCTCTGATTTGCAGGCGGCAGGCTGAGGCAGGATAAGGCACAGGCTTATCTGGAGCCATGGGATGAGTCAGGAGGATGCGAGAGCCGCAGCTGGGGGCTGGAGCCTCCCTGCCAGCCTGCTGAAGGTACAGCTACCCCACTGCTCTGGGGGCTGCTCAGCCAGCCCCCTCCTCCAGCAGCCACTGCCAGTGCCAGCCTCATACCACAGAGTTCAGTCCTCAGCTGGGCTGAGACACGTGTCCTTGGGAGGCTGCTGTACACCAGATCACCCAGAGCAACATGGGTTAAAGCTACTGCTTTCCAGAGAGCCAGAGGGAGCTGCTGTTCATCTGGATCACTGCAGACACCTGACTTGCAGTGCAGTCCCAAAAACAAATCAGCACGGTGGCAAGGATGGCAAATCACAGGGAGGGAGAGCAGGAGCTTGGAATGACCACCTCAAGCCAGAGCTGGCACCAGGGAAAGTGCAGCATGGCCAGCCATGGCCACCTGTGTCTCTGTGGACCTGGGATCCACTTTTGGGAGAGCATGTGTACAATCCCAAACCCAAATGGCAGCTATGCCCTCCTCTGAATCAAGCCCACCCAGGTTTGAAAGTAAGGCCAGGTTTTGCTGACTCAAGGCTTGAGTCTGTCAGTGGGACTCACTGCTGTGGTCTCACCCACCTCCTGCTCCTCTGAGCCATACTGTATGCGAGTGAACTATTTTTGGAACAACAGGGTTAAATTAGATTACTTAATAGGTAATAAAAATGCCACATGATTTAATGGGAATGAAAAGGGTTTGTTACAATTTGGTAGAAGTCAAGCTGTCTGACACATTTTGATATGTAAATTTGACTTTAAATTTCGTTGTAAGTTCTTCTGGAGCGTACTTTAAATATAGAGTGTCTCTGCTTATTATGAGCAGATTAACAACTAAAATAAGTGTTCTTTTCTACCTAAAGATTAGCTATTTCCTTAATGTTTAGTTAGCTATTCATGCTGCTTTTTCAAAATTCAGGCTCAAATTCCCCATTTGTATATAATTTCAGTTTATGAACCTACATTTAAATATCTGAATTTCTCTAAAGAGACAGAGAGGTTTTGTTTGGTCTTCTTTTAAAATTTAAACACTTTGAAGCTCTGCAGTTTCTACCTTAGTGAATAAGCCATAAGATAAAGAGTTATAATTAAATAGTTATTTCTCTATAAAATAGATCTTTCCAACAGCTTCTTTTTATTTTATTCTGAATCAAAGTAACCTCTTACATCTCAGCCTGAAATAGACATATCCATTTTGCAACATATTGCTAAATTTCTCTAATTTACATAAGAAGCAACAGCAAAACTCCATGTACATTATGTTAGCTAAATTATTATTATTATGTAATTACATAATGGAGAAATAGCAAATTCAAACTCTTAAAATGCTGATCACAAAGTATATTAAATTATAGCATTGCCTCAACTGCAGGGCAGGTGTGCTCAGTGGCACACCCTCCATCATGCAGACGATGGGATAAACTGGAGCACAACACAGCTCTTCTCCAGGAGACTGAAGGAGATATTGTAGGCCTTTGCTGTGTCCTGAACCAGGACTAGAACCCCTTTAGGGTTCATGGCTGTAGGTCTAAGTAGAAGCAATACCTAGTGATTCACTGTAAATACATATTTCACTAAGTCGTGAATTAATGTGCTTTTGTGGGAAGGTTCCCCCTGAAACTGCAGGTAAGAAGAAATCCTTCCCAAGGATTTCTTGACAGAGTCAGCAGGGGCAGATTTGGCTCAGGAACATGTGGTGCATCCATCAGAGACTGCTATGCCCGAAGCCCCACTGTAGCCTTGCAAGCTATGAATATTCTTGAGCAAACCACTTCAGCCTCCCAGCAGTCCAACAGAACAGTGAGAACCTATAAGAATCACATATTTTAATAATTCACTGGCTGGAAAACACTCTCAGACTGACAGATGCCTTGTTACTACAGAGTCATGTTAAGCAATAAAAACACAAATCAATAAAAATCATCAAATAATTAAGAACCTTCAGTCACTTAACACTTGCTGTGACCGCCATTAGTGAGAGGTTTGAGGGCTGTTCATAAATCTCTTTAGCATATTATAAATTCCCCATAGAGCACTCAGATGCCCCAGCTATGGTGATTTATGCTGCAAACACTGCAATCCTGTCCCTGTGCTATTACTGTAATGGTTTCACATTTAAAAACTGTGTCCTGGGAATATGGCTGAGGACACAGCACACTGGAGAGGCATTAGTGAGAGGAGACATAGACAGAGCATGCAGGAGACCAGACTGTGACTCACCACATAACCTGGAGGAACTTATTTACCTTCTCATTTTAAGTGTAACCCTCAGTGTAAGAAATGTGTGTCAAAATTTAATCACTTCATGGACTGTTATGTAGTCTGATTAATGATATTTAGAAAGCACTTGGAGATCCCTGGATAAAGGTTGGGTTTTTAGTCAATCTGTTATTTCTGCCTTCAGAGCTTTCATCTCTTGTGTCAGGTCCCAGAGTTTAAAGGAGTTCTTTCCCACTCTCTGCATGCACTTTGTGAAAGTGGCTGCTGGTGTCAAATGCCAGCATATTCACAGGGCGTAAACCATCTGGTTTTGCTGAAACTAAATATTCCCATGTTTACTGGGGAAAATAGATGCAGACACTTTCAGTTCTTGCAGCTGTTCCTTCCTGGGAAACAGTAGGAGAAGATTTTTTCTCTCCAAAGCAGAGGAATAGTAAGCTTGATTGACATCCTGCAAACTGCAGATCTTGCAGGCCCAAATTATTTTCCTTGTTTTGCTCCAGAATCCTTCCCCCTTCCTCACTTGGGGAGTAACGCCTCAGCAAGTGCTGCGTATTTCTCGTGGTTTGTGGGCAGTAGGACAGGCTGCCAGGGGAACTGAGATTGTATCACATGCTAATAAACATAATTTAAAGAGAAAAACCCAAAACAATGCTTCTCACACTTTTAAATAGTTCTGACACAGGCGGATGAAGTAACCTGTGATACACAACCTTGGTTATGCTTCACCTTGTCCCTATTTTGCATGCAGCTCCTGGGAGACTCTCTCCTGCCTTCCAGACTCTAACCCACCTGGGAGCTGGAGGATAGGGCAGGAGGACCTGCTCTTTTTTAAAAAATAAGATTTTCAATATAGGTCTTACTTATCATATCTATTTTTTTTTTAACTGTTTCAGCATTGGTTTTTGAAATAAACACACTGTTTTCTGGGAACATCTAGACCTGCCCTGCCCTGCCTTTCAAATATGCATAAAAGGCAATGATGGCATAACTACATTCACGGGAATCAAGGGTCAGTGTTAATCTACAAAACAATCTTGTTCTTCAAAGAATACTATTGCCTTGAGGAGTATAGCATTTGTGTCTCAATCAAAGATCTCATGTTTCCAACAAAAACTATATTAAGAAAGACAGAACAGCACTAGCACTGAATGATTGGGGCACTAATTGGACACAGACCCAGACTGGAGTGCCTGGGCCAGTGGGTGTTTCATTGTTTATACAAAGTTTAATAAGTTTGTTTATCCTGCAGTTCCAAGCAGGGATATCAAGAGAACCAGTATGGATGCAGGAGTTCAGAGGAGAGATTTCCATATCCTTGCTATGTGCCTCCAAATGCAAACTGCTGGCTAGCTGGTGACTCTCCTCCTTAATTTGTGAGGAAGGCTGAGAAAATCTTGGTTTTAACTCAGTGTAGAAGAATAAATATTTTATTTTTTACATCTTAAAATGTTATAACCAAACCCAACTATTTACCCAATTTTAGTGCAAATACTGAGAAACAAAGAAGGGTCATAAAGTACTACAGAGTGGGATTTGTTGGCTTTTCTTCTTCTACCTCTTAATCTAAGCTTTTTGGACAAAACAGGGATGAGTTATCTGCAGATTTTGTTTATTTTGAGATTACCTTAATACAGTTCCTTATAATTTCTGACTAAAGAGATAGGATCTTTAAATATTTTTGTAAACAAACTCTCCTAAGGAAATACACTGTCAATTGGATTACTAATTTCTGCTGGAAAAGGGCACTGAGGAGGCAGCAGTGGTTTAGCAATTGCCACTCAGGGAGGATATGCTCCTAATTACACACTGGAAAATTAACCACATGGCTCCTACTGGCCTCTCCCTCCCATCCACATGAGAGCTGCAGTCAGCCCTGAGTTACAGTGTGCCAGGGAGATAAAGAACATTAGAAATGAGCTGTAGTGACGGGATAATGCTGTAAAATACTGCCATGTACTGTCTACCAGGTGACAGACCTAGGAGGGAGACAGTTTTTGAAACATCATAGTAAATAACATAAAAGTGTATGCAGAGCACATATAGCATAGTATATGCTTTATATCTATGTGCTTTAATGTGCAGAGATAACAGCAGAAGTTCTGTCTGAACCAACACAAGGTCACCAGGAAAGAGCAGGTAACAGCAGAGATGCTGAGTCAGTGCTCTGTAGCTGGGGAAGCAGCTCTCTCAAATTCCCAGCAACAGCAGCCTCAGAGAGAACTCATGTCTACACAGTCACTGTTGAGGGAATGACATTTACTAACACACAGTTGTTTTCCTTGGAAATTTCTGTCTTCCAGATCTGGCAAACTGAGCAGAAGAGCAGTGCAAATTGAAGGACACCTTGAGACAGCATTGGATAAGGAAAGTTGACACATGAGGTATTTAGGGTAAATGGCTCTGAGACCAAGTAGGGGAAAGTTAGAAGCAAAGCCATCTTGGTGGACATGAAAGGAATTTCAAAATAACTGAGAGGCAATTTAGAAAGGTGAGCATTGTTAATGAGATTTTGACAAGGCATCAGTCCAGTTCCCCCTTGTACTTGAATCACCAGTTAGCTGTCTTTGGCCTGTATGTGTGCAGGGTATAATGCCAAAAACTACTGAACATCCACCCTTGATCATTGAAAATGCTTTCTATATTGCAGAAGACAATGAGCCTCATTCTCTGCTCTTTTAATTCTGTTTACTGTACTTGGATTATGTCAATGGGACATGCTAAGTTTTAACCCACCAAGGGAGAAACCCACACATTTGTGTCCCTGCTCAGGCTACAAAGAAAGGGAGGTGCAAACTTGACAGGGTTGTGCAGCACAGTGAGGGAACCCTCCACCCAGCTGAGAGCCCAGGTACAGCTGGGCACTGGTTGTCACCCAGCCATGCTCCCAGTAAAACAGGCACAGAATCTGCAAGGAAAGCAATGAGCTATGTTTTGCAGCTTGTTCTTTTTCATAGCATCTCTGCTTATATTAAATTATTTTGTTGTTATGATATGCTGCTAAATTGTTTCTGGAAGATGCTGGCATGCCTAGTAAAAACAGTTGTTAGGGGATTGTTTTGCTCAGTGTACCTGAAAGTTTATCATCCTACAGAGTTTGGGAAGATGCCTTAATTATATTTTTATGCCACAGTGAAAGATAATTTCATATCCCCATTTAATTATCAATGCAGAATGTTCTGCAATAATATATTATTATGTATGAACTGTCTGAACCTGATGTTGTGATGGCTTAAAATAGCCTCCAGGGCAGTTCAGTTGTGTGAAACGAAACTGGGACAATTCCTAAATGCTCAAGAGGGACTGCAGATCTGTTAGTCTTGGCAGCAATAAAGTAGTTGGGATAAGGATGAACTTTCAAAAGGTGGACTAATTATTTTTCCTAGTTTAACGAAAAATGAAAGAAAAACATTCTAGGATTTTTTTTTAATTTAGATTTCCAATACTAGCAGAATTTGAAAAACAAGAAAGGATAGCTGTACGTCCTATCATGAGCAGATGAGCTGAAATTTTATTTCTGTGTATTCTGCCCACCTGTGTAGGCATTTCAAAAGAGTGTTCTTTCACCTGACTGTCTGGACACTTAGCATCATCTGATACCTGATCATGGCCCCACCTTGTCCTAATTGCTTTTGTTTTGCTCATACTCATTTTCTTCTAATCAAGAGATAAAAACTGGGTTTCAACATTATATAAGGTGGAAGCACTTTGCTGGCTTGTAGGGACTGATGGAAAAATTCAAGTTCAAGTTTCTACATCAACATCTATATTTAGGCATATAAAGGAGAGGTCTGTTTTTCCTAGAACATCTGCACTTTGTTACTTTGTCAACATCCATGTATTTATCTGCTCTCCCAGTTCCCAGAGGGTTTTCACCACCTACATTTTAAAGCACTTCTCTGTCCATCCAAGGCAAGCATCTGCTGACAGAAGTATGTAAACATGTCTTTAGAGAGCTCATCTCAAAAAAAAAAAAAGTTCCAGAAATCACCAAAAAAGTACTCTTAGCAGCTCCAGCCGCAGGGAAACACGAACCGCAGAGTTTTCTCTGAAGAGCGCTGCAAAGGGCACAACTCGTCATTCCAGTTATGAGACGTTTTTTAAAAACTATTTTTAATGAACTGCGAGGTGGCACAGGTGGAGGAGGGCTGACCCCGGCTGGCACGGAGGCTCCCGCCGCTCCTGTTCCTGCCTCTCCCGCGTATGCGAGCCCGGCGCCGCCGCCGCGGCCCGAGGCCTCCGGGCCACCGGGGGCCGGGCCCGCTCCGCGCCTGCGCCGCCGAGCCCGCCGCGCCTGCGCGCTGCCGGGGCGCGGAGCGGCCGCGGCGGGCGAGGCGGCACATGCGCCCTGGCGGCTGCTGAGGAGGGGAGGAGGCGCGGGGAGGAGCGGTGGCCGCGTTCTCCCATTTAGCTGCGAGGGAGCGGGAGAAGCCGGGTGGCCGCCGGGGACCGCCGGAGGGGGGTGGGGGGAGCCACTGTCGCTGCGGCCGCCGCTCCCTGCTCCTCCTCCTCCGTGGAGCGCCCTCCACCCCGCCCTCTCCCCGCCCGGGACCGAGTCTGGTGGCCACAAAATGGCGGACGGGGAGCTGAACGTGGACAGCCTCATCACCCGGCTGCTGGAAGGTGAGCGGGGCGCGGCGGGGAGCCAGAGGGCACGGCCGCCGCTCCCCGCGGGACGAGCCGGGGCTGCCGGCGCGGAGCGGTGCGGGGCGAGCGGGGGCAGCGCCTTCCCCGGGGTGGCGGCCGGGAGCGGGCTCGGCTCGGCGCGTCCCGCCGGTGTCCCGAGCCCCGGCCCTGCAGCCCCGCCGAGGGAGGAGGGGCTGCTGTGCGGGGGGGTGCCCGCCCGGGGGGGTGCCCGCCCTGTCTGGCTGCCTTCATATTTAATAGGAAAAAAAAAAAAAAAAGGCTCGTTTTCCATCTTCCCTTCTACACCCCGCTGCCAATGCCTGGCTGAGGGGCGAGCTGGGGGCGCCGCGCTAGCCGAGCTGTTCTCCTCGCCAGCCGAGCGGCCTTTTCTCCCCGTGCCTCCGGTCGGGTTGTAGTCGCAGCCCTCCGTGTGTGAAATTACGTGTGCGAGCTGCCTTAGGTGTGGGGCTGTGTGTACGTGAGTGGCGGTGGGAGTAGAGGATTTAGTGCGCTGACATTCCTCAGCCTGCCCACGGGGCAGTCTCCAGAAGTGGCTCTCACGGGCGGCTGATAAAGGCTGTGGAGGGTTTTCTGTGTATTAAATAGTGATTCTGCCCTTGAAAGTAAGCTCGCTTATTGCCTGCTTTTGGAGAAGCTGAGGAATTATTGCTAGCGTTTTCTTTTTATTTAAGTTGTGTCGTGAATGTTTAGTCTTCTTGGGCCTCTTCTTCCATTAATCTTTTATTCCACATTCACCAAATACCTGGTGTGCCGGAGATGAGATGAGAGTACTTGCATGGATATGCGCCGTTCATTTATTTGGTTGCTGTACTCCTCAGATAGTTGGATCACATTGCAGAAGGCTTATAGAAAGGAATTTATGGAGCATGTATAGTTTGGGAAGTGAAGCAAGTTTTGTAAGGCTGAGTTTTGTGTAGTCGAGTTACTACAAAGCAAGGGGTTTAGGGCTTTAAGGACTTCTTAGCAGCTGCTCTCTCATTTTTTTCGATGGGAAAACAAAGAACAGCAAAAGCAGTATTTCAAAATACGTAAAGTCTTTGAAGAGTTGTGCTTATGTTTGTGATTTAAGATATGCAGTGTAGTATAGTATGAAGAAACAAGTATCAGTTGAAGTTTCTCTTAGATCGTTAATGCAGATAAAACTCCCTTTTTCTGGATGTTGAAACACAGATTAATAGGTAGGGTTTTAAGACAAACTAAATAATAACCTAGTAAATGTTGACATTTTAGGGCAGATTTTGGGGGGGACGACATTAAGATACATGTATATTTATGGTTCTGGGGTTTTTGAGACTTTAAATAATATATTTGTAAGACACTTGTTCCACAATAGTGTAGTAATTGAAATACAGAGTGCTTTAGGAGGAGGGGATTCTGCAGTGTTTTGGTCTGCAACTTGTTGGATTGTTCTGTTCCCTCTTAAGTATTACTCTGCTTTTTTTTTTTTTTTCCCTGAAGACTTGTAAAATATGTCTTCCATACAATTTACACACACCATAAATACTTGTGTTACAACTTCATTGCTTTTGGGTTATGGCTCTAACCTTGTGTTTCAGCAGCCTACTCTGTGCTTCTTGTCTACCATAGCACTTTAACCTTTAGGGATATGTGTATGTACAACTTCTGAACCAAGCCTTGCTTGTAATTTTGCTTTTCTGTTTCTGAGTCCACTTTTAACTCTGACCAGAGACTGTGAAAATTTAAGTGGAATGGGGTGCTTTTTTTCTGTTTGCAATCTGCTAACATTCGAGGAGTGCCTTGTTTAACATCTCGTATCTGAAATGTAATAGGTAATTCTTACAGGTTTTATTTGGGAAAAAATGGCAGCAATTAAAGGAATGCATTGTTTTTGCTTTCTTTTTAACATCTTTTATTTGTTGCCCTGCTAGCATATAGCATTTTAACCTGTTGTTCAAACAGCAGTGTTCCACAATGAAGGTTGGGTTTTTTTGTTTGGTTGGTTTTTTGTTCAATTGGCAGCTCACATTCTGGAGCTCATGCTGTTGCTTAGCTGACCTGTTCTGGTAAAGTGAGTTTGAATCCCTCCCCACGCTGGTTGTGCAGAAAAATTTCTGTTGACTCTTATCTCCAGTTAAAGTGTTCAAAGCAAGTTGTTTGGCTCCATTACTCACACTTCAGCTTTGACTTAAAAGGATAATTTAACTTGGCTTTTGTGGTGCATAAGCACAGTGAAATAATGAAAAGACACTTTAGTGAAATGTTGTCATGCAGTATATATTTAGTCCTTTTTGTTGCTTTGAGTGAAATGTATGGCTTTAAGTTTGAATAACAGTCCACAGTTGTCTCTCAGTGGCTGCTACACGGAATTTTTCAAGGGTGGCAAATACATATCAAAAGCCACAGCAGCAGGAAACTTGACGGCTCTCAGTGTTGCTGGGTGGTGACACCTGTTTCTAGGCTGTGATATTAACTGTCAGGAGTTCTTGCTCCTACTTTAATTAGGTTACTCTAACTGTTTTTATCCTTCTGGGTTATATGACACATTAACTTGCCTTTTGATTGGAATTACCTACTTAGATTGTCTTACTTTCTGTGTGTTAATTTGTGATTTTCATTTCTTTTTGAGATATCAATATGAAGTGGCCTGCAGCTGGGCTGCTTGGGAGAATTCAAGAACACCTTCCCAAGAACTCCTCAAGGAGTGTGCCCACCTGCTTATCTGGAATGTGTACTGAGTTACTCTGTAGATCTTTTGAGTGCTGATTAACTCTTGAGTTGAATTTAGGGAGAGTTTTCATAGACTCACCTGAACTAGGATGTAATGGATGTTAATAGTCTTCTGTGACATCAGCTTTGAATTTCCATGTTCTTTTGCATATACCAAGTTCTTCTCTATTCACTGGTTAAGTGGTGAATTTAGGAATGGTAAGATCTCATTTTGAATTGACTTTCTCTTGCAATGTGTCTGGTCCTTGGCCATTAGTTAGTGATACCATATAAATGACTACTGTTTGGAAATGGTAGGAAGGTAAAAACTCAAGTGTGTACATAAAGTGAAAAGAAAACAGTGTTTTCTTTTATCTCTGTCTACCAAGTACCGTCTGCCAGATTTAAATTGTCATTCCTGTTGCTCTACTAGAAGAATGAAGGAAATGCTGGTGCTCTGGCATGTGTGCCTCGCTATCTTGGAAACACTTTGAGTTTTACTGTGTGTCCTGAGTGAATCTGCAAAGATTTGCAGGTCATTCAAATACAGAATTCCATATCTTTGCTAAAAGACTCTTAGAGTGATAGGTGACCTTGAAAGTGAATTATCCAAATTCATTGAAAGAGTGTTTCCTTCTTGTGCTTGTATACAGAATCACAGATCAGGCTTAGCTATGTTATGGTACATGAAGATGGTGGTCTTATTTTTGCTTCAGTGTGTGTACTTATTACATGTTATTATTTTTTTTCCTTCCTACTATCCCAGCTATGCCATCTGGTGGATAGATTTTTTTCCCAGTCCCTTCTAGCTGTGGACAATAAACAGGAATATGCACAGATGATACTGCCATGAGCACATCAGCTGTGGAATACAGAATAATGCCATGGTTTGGGTTGGAGTGAGCTTGTAAAGGTCACTTGGTACAGCCCCTCTCCAGTGGAGGGACAGCTTCCCCTAGATCAGGTTCCTCAGAGCCCTGTCCAGTGTGATCCCGAATGCTTCCAGCAATGAAGCATCCACCACCTCTCTGGGCAACCTGTTCTGTGTTTCATCACTGTCACTGTAAAAGAATTTCATCCATATATCTAGACTTAACCTACTTTTCTTTTTTTAAATTTTATTTAGTATAAATCAGTTTTCCTTGTCTCATTGCAAGAAGCTCTATTAGAAAGTCTGTCCCCATCTTTCTTATAAGCCCTCTTTAAGTATTGGAAGGCTGTGATTCAATGGCCTTCTACTCTCCAATGTGAACAGAGAAGTTTTTTTTCTCTTGGGCTTTGCAGCTGAAATTGCTCCTTGTGTTTTGCCTCATCTAGGAATACCATGTATCCCTGTCTGGGAAATGCCCTGGAATTTGTAACAATGCTGAGCTAAATTCAGCGCACCAGGTCTACATTTAAGCCTCATTCTAAGCTAATTGTAGTTTAGCTTAGATATGTGATGTGTGGAAAAAGGTTGCCCCTATATCAAAGCCAAGATACTGGAATAGGTGCAACCTTGACTTGTAAGGAGTGCTGTGAATGGTGTTAAGTAAGATTTCCATATTTCTGTCAGGGTGTTGGGCTTCCTGTTTCTGTGCTGTATCCTGAATTTCTGGGTGTAAGGCATCCCAGCTAGAATGAATTTCTGCTCTTTTAAATTTATAGGTGTCTTAGTAAACACTGGGGAGTTTACCATATGGGAGAGAGGATGTACTCAGGGAAACCCAGACACAGTAGCCTTAGGTACAAGATGGTTTTCTGTGAAAGGGCTTCATTTCTATTGCTATACAAACAAATTTGCATTGTCTAGGCAAGACATCTAGCTTTCCTAATTAAAATTAACAATTTGAATTAATCTGATTGAATTTAATGTGGATCTTTTCTAAACAAATTTTTTTTTGTGAGGCTGAGGGCTACGAGTTCTGGTAGTACCAATGCACCAAAGATGAGGTGAAATATTTATCCAGGAAGAGACATGTTGGGCTACCAGTAGATGTAGGGAATGGTTATTGCTTCAATGTTCAGCTAAAAAGGTGATTTTTATGATTGCCTTAATAAAGCTGATTGCATGGTGTTCTTACCATGTCATGCGTTGTCTTCTAAGAAAGCTGCAAACTTCATTTTCTTGTGATTTTGGAGGTCTTATAGGTTGTGATAAACATAAAAATGTGACTGTTACTCGACTTTTTAAATGAAAGTTGTATTTTAAATTCTTATGAAATAATTGAGATTTTTTCCTTATTAATTTTAAACGGTATAGAGCATATTGGTCAAATGTGCTATGGTCAATAACATTTCTTATTTTGTTACTGTCTTAACTAATTAATTTATCCAGCCAGCCTGGTGGTGTGGTATGATATGGTAGCAGTGCTTGCAGTTCTGGGCTCTGTAACTGATGCTGAAAGAGAGGTAGTTGTAGAGAAATGAAATAGACCTTAATGATCTGTTGCAAAACAATACAGACAAACCATGGAGATGAATCCTGCGTAAACAGGAGTTATTACCTGGCTTGGTGTGAAATCACTGGATCATTTCCAGTGATTTCACACCAAGAGAGAAATAAACTAGAGAATAAACAGGAATAACTGTAAAAGGACTTGCTTGCAAAGGACTTTTTAAAAAATAGTCTTTAAAAAGAGGAAGAAAATAGGCAGTTTTGGTATGTTTCTAGGAGGGTAGGTACTGTATTAACCAGAGAGGAGGGATAAGGAATGAAGTTTGTTTCTGGGTTTGTTCAGCAGTGCAGATATCAGCCACTTCATCTTTAGCTTTATAAGTGCATGAGGAATGGAATGCTTGGCTGGAAACTCTGCTCTGAAGGCCAGGAGCCAGCACCAGGCCCTGTGCTGGGTTCTTTATTCTGCCTGCCTCTTTGGCCACTTGAAGGCTCCATGATTCACTGACTGTTTCATTTAGAAACTCTGCAGCACAGGTTTTACTTGAGTCATTCCGTGTCTTTCTCCCCGCTCAGCTAAATCATACTAGAAAAAGAGAGAAACTGTGCTTATTTAAGATAACTGCAACTATAAACTGTTAAAATTCCTTTTAAATGCTCATTAGTTACCAGCAGAGGCAGGAGTGTAACTTTTGCAGAGAGGAGGAAACCGCCCTGCTGAACCCTAGGCTGTGGTGAAGGCAGCCTGCTAAATTTGGCTGTTGCTCACTGAGGTCACACACAGTGCTCAGTGAAGGGGCTCTGGAGGGGAATGAGGTGGCTCTAAAGGTATTGGGTATCTGCTTTATCATTTGAGACATTGAAATGAACCTTCTATTGTGTGATTTGCTCAGTACATTGACTAGGATGTTTTAGTTTTGCAGTACCATCTTTTCTGGGTTTTGAGGTGGTGTTTTGTGGTTGTTTTTTGGTATTTTTATATCAAGCTTGATATCAAGCTTTTTGTGTATATATCCCATGTAATTGTATTGGTTAAGTACCAGTGACACTGATGTGCAGAAATTACACCCAGCTTCTTGTATCATAACTTCAGTAGCTTCTCTCCTTGGTTCTTCTCAGAAGTTAACTAGATAACTTTTGTAATTCACCTCCACCTTCCTTGAGTTTTAGGAATTTTATTAGCACTGTGTTAGGGGAAAAGAAAGTCATCCTTTGTGAAATAAGCTGAAATTCTTTGTTTCATGAAATGTTTATGCTAAGTTAGCTTTCCAAGTAGACCAGGACAGGAATTAGTATCACTGTGTAATACAGCATTGTGAGAGGCTTCTACCTTGGGTTTGCTGGTTGCTGGAGTTTTAGGTTCAAGTGTACTTAAGCCAACAGTAAATGCAGAACATGGGGTCTTTCCTTCAGCATTGAATTCAGCAGTTCTTGGAACCATGTATGACACAGAATGACTGAGACATCAGTTAGTTTATGGAACTTCAGTGTAAGGCAGCAGGTGGTCCATGAAAAGCTAAGGGAATGGGTAAAAGCTGCATGTTTTCATGGGCTTACTGGAGCAATCCCTGAAGCAATTTTACATAATTGTTTCTAAGTCATTTCAAAGCCTCTTCTCCATGAGTATTAATTTTGCTGGGTGGTGTGTATTTGAAGAATGTAAATTCAAGTTTGGGTAGAACAACACCACTCAGTTGTTAGGGGTTTTTTTCCCATTAAAGGCTTAGGCAGTCTCTTACTCTGCAGTGAACTTGTGCTTGATATTAAATAAGCCTGCTAAAATGAGTTCATAAGCAATCACTGTTCTTCAGCAAAATACTTAATATCAAGGTCATCTAGTGAAGGCAATTTTAGAAAGACTTAAAGGTTACTTGGATGTAAAAGCACAGTTTTTCAGGAAGAAAAGCTCCCAGGAAGACTGATTATTCTATTTTTAGTGAGAAATTTGGGTGATGTGCCCTAGGAAGGGTGCAGGGTTGCTGGCTATGCTGCAGGAGAGCTGTGTATGTTCAGCGATCTGTTCTTGCTGAATTGAGCAAAGTTCTAACAGGTTCATTTATATTATTGTTGTCCACCAGTGTAACTCGTGAATGAGAGCTATTCTAAGCTTAGTTCTGTCACAGCAGTTCTGAAAATTTAAAACTTGTGTTGCTGGCTTTACTCTGTTTTGCTGCAAGGTAGGGAGTGGCTGCTTCTGGATGGCAGCTGAACAAGTTAAATAACAGAAGATATTCTGAGGGAATAGAAGTTTTGCTTTTAAAATTGAGAGTTTCTTTTAAAATCCAGTATGGGATTCTTGACTTAAACTCATGAAAGCATGTAATTTGGATTTAAAAAATACTAAGAGCAGATAACTTCAGAACATATTTCCAGAAATCAGAGTGAGGACTGCTTGTTGTTTTTTCCCCAAGTCATTGGTAATGCCGCCTTAAGCTTTAAAATCTGTTCTGCTCCTACTATTGACAGGCTGTTCAACATTTGCCAAATACTTGAAAGTACTTTTAAGTACAAAAAAAATTAGTTAAATGTCTGAGTTGTTAACCACCAATGATTAAACATCCCACAGAATGTGGGGGGAGTGTAAGCTCAAGGGAATTGCTTGTGTGCAATTTGTAAAATTGCATGCTTGCAGTCTTGGGTTGTAGTTTGGGGGTCTTCTTTAGATCTGCTCTGGCAAAATTGACTTCTAAAACCATAATTTCAGACATAAGCTTGGCTAGAGCTAGTATGGGAAGAAGCAGAACCAGCTCTTTACTCTTTCTTTAGCCCTGTCTCAAGTTCACAGAGGATATATTAAAACTATGAAACTATTTAGATTACATTTTTGATTTGCTGCATCTTTGTTCTAGGAAGAAAATATCAGTTCACTGCAGTTTTCTGTGTGGCCACATAAGTGCATGTCTGCAAAAAGAGCAGAGTGAATGGAAAGGAGAGTGCTTATTAGCAATAATGCTGCCCCAGTTTTTTATAATATGAGGGAGAAGTCTCTGGGTTCTGATGTTATGATAAAACTGTGAGTGTTACATCCAGTAAACTGGACACTGTCATCTTGGGAAGTAACACCAGGTAAATGCTTAGGGTAGCTGTGCATACCATAGCTGACTTAGTCATTGAAGAAACTGAGTGGTGGCACAAAATGAGCAGCTTAGCTGCTTAGAGAGAGGCACACCAGAAGCAGTGTGACAGAACAGGTTAAATTCATTTTTTCCATTTCATGAAAGGCTATGGAAAATAGCAATGCAAGTGAAAATTGGAACAGCCAATTCTTGACCCACTTTCCTTTTCCTTGCTGGTATTGCCTTACATAATCTACTACACTCTGGCATAAGTTTAGAGGGATTAAAAAAAAATATTTTTTGCTGAAGTTTTTCTTACTGCCACTGTGCAGCTCATGTCTTGGATTACTAATTACTGTTACTGAACTTCTTAAGGTTGCTTACCAATGGTTGTGTAGATGCAGAGATTATTCTAGTATTAATCAGAGTAGCTTTTAGGTAACTGTAGGATCTGTTGTGTTAAAATAAGTCTCAGTATTCAATGCATGTATTTGCTTTTGTTCCTTTTTATTCTGTGCCATGTCACTCTGCTTGAAGCTCACTGGAGGAAGGGCTTGTTCTCTCAGAGCACTATGTACATGAGTTTGTGTATTACAACAGAAGTGCTGTCCCTACTGTCCCTATCAAAAGGCTAATTTATGTAAATCAAAGCTTGTGTACAGCATTTTAGATTAAAGATAATTAATTTACCTTCAGTGTTGATATATTTCTGCCCTGGGTAACCAACAGCTGTTAAAAATGATGATTTTCCCAATGCTGTTTAAGGCTGTTGGAGCTACAGATTTTGCAGTGTGAGAAGCTATGAGTGGAGTGGTTAGCTGTAGTAATTTGTAAAGGAGTCTGAAAAACATCTCTTATGCTCTCGATCTGGTTCTTAGAACCTCCCCTTCAATCTGTTCTGGGGGATTTGGCTTTTGAAAAACTAAATGCAGTGTTGTTTACAATCCATGCAAAGCTCAGCTGAGTCAAGGGAACTTGAACAAAATTCTAGTTGTAATGTAAGCTGCTGAAATAAATGCTTAGTCTTACTTGTGTACTTGTACCACAGCTGTGGCACATCTGTTCTGGATGTTCTTGGCAAACCTTCCAGTGTCTTTGTGAACCCAGTGAAGTGCTGAGCCTTTCAGGGCTCACAGGAGCCTCTCATTTCTCAATACATAGTGCCCTTATTGCTGATCCTGGAACTGTGGGAGAAAACTGCTTTTATCTTAACTAGTATTGATGATTATCCCTCATGAAACCCCAGGTTTTGTATTACTTCAAATGTAACTGAACCTGTGTGCGTGCTCTGGAGCTGCAGACTTTGGGTGGAAGGGGCCTTTGCAAAGGTGCAATGGCTCAGATCTGCACCTTTCCCAAAGGATGGCAGGGACTGATCATTACGTGCATGCTGTCTCCTCTTCTGAGAGTGATAGACCTGTCAGAGTTGTAGAAGTGTCTTCTAACCTGGAAGATCTGAAGTGAGGTAATAAGTAGTTTAGTTGATTTGTCTGTTAAGGACTTGCAGCATTTAGGGCTCTACTGTTAGAGGTAAGGAAATACCATCAAGGCACTGACTGGCAGTTAATTATGAAGTCAGGACTGCATGTTCTCTGTGCCTTGCTTCTCATGAAAAAATCCAGCACCACTCAAAGTATCAGTTCTATAAGGCAAATGTTCCAAGTTTAAACCCCTGTGTGACTTTCAAAGGGAGCTAAAGGCTGGTGTTGTAAGAAAAACTGACTGGGTCAAAGTTATTTAAAGTATTATGGGCACCCTACTTGAACTGTTACCTCAGTTTTGGTCTCAGTGCTTGGTCTGGTGCTGCTTCTGGTAATGTTCATGTTGTATATAGTGGGCTTCCCTGGGTTTGAATTCCAAAATTAGAGTGGATACAAGTGTTTGACTTCTTGGTTTTGATCTGTATGAAATGGCATCATTCTGATGCTGCAAAACATCATGAGAGTTAAATACAGAAGAGAATGTCATTGCTTATGGTTAAAAGAATGCACTGTCTGTGGAAAGACATGACTGGAAAGCTGGTTGTGCTGCTTGGTGCTTTGGTGTGACTTTGTTGCAAGCTATGGGTCTAAAATAGAGCAATTGTTTAAATAAAATTATAGCCATTGTAATAGGAGGACTCTGCTTGTGTATAATGGCAGTTTGTGGTGCCTATCAGAAGGAGTCCCAGGTCTCTGAAGGGGATCATTATAAACTATTGGAACACAAGCTTTTGAAATTAAGATTATTGGAACATTTTGGTACCTCACAAAGTGAGTAGTCAAGTCCTGTGCAAAGCTGTCAAGCCTGAGTTTGGTTGGTTGTGGGTTTTTTGCTAATAATGGGGCTGAAGATGTATCTGTAAGAAAATCACTCATTTGTTTGAAATGTGATGGAGTGGAAGCCTGTAGGCATATATTGTTTGCAAGTCACATTGATTGTTTCTGATGTCTGCCTTTGTATTCTTTTAATATGTAAGTGAACATCTTAATGCATGAGGAATAATAACACAGAAGTGTTGCTAAAATGCTGTTTACTTCCTCAAGTGTAGTTGAAATCTTAATCAGCAAGAGGAATGTGACTTACCATCTCATAAATATCACCTGGTAGTGATTCACTGAGTTTCACTGAAAGAAGTCCTGTATGACACAGCCTTTTTCTTGGGAGGTTCTAATGAGCTAAGTATTTACAATATAGCCTCAACTTCAGATATACTATTCCTCCTGCTCTTTTGGCACTCAGACTAGCTGTTCCAGGATCTAATTTTGATCCTGTTCCAGGATCTAATCTCTTCCCTGCTTTTGAATACCACTCTTCAGTTCTGCCTCTTCTCGTGTCCCTGTGACTGCTTCCTAACCTCTGTTTACCAAGTGTTTGGTGTTTATTAAAAATAAATATTTATAGCACAGTGTTGGTGTGGTCAGATGTGCAGTTATACTGGGACAAGCATGCAGTGATAACCACAGCAGTAGTACTGGGTGACCTAGGACAAACTGTTTTCCCTCATATGCTTTCTTCCCCATTGCACAATGTAGATAATGCTAGATGTAATTATACTGAACTCCTCTATATAGTAAGTTTTCTAGGAATTAAGCAGAAATAAAAGGAAAAGGGAGGTTATGTTAATTTAAAAAAAATTTACAATCTTACTTTTCTGTTTTGAAGAGGGAAAGCAGGTTACCTAGGAATTTGCTATGTGTGAAGAAATAGTTCTTGCCCTTCTGTTCACGAATTTACTAGGCTAACTGAAGTTGTAGCTAAATTTTTTATGAAGTAAAGTCTTATATACATGAATTTGAAAGCATTTGGATTTGAGCTGCAAAAGTTGTGTATTGCCTTCCCTTGAAGGTACTACCATGGTTTGATGCTGAATGTTACTTTCATCTAAAACAGATGGCAGGACAGGATGTTCACCTGTTGTAGACACTGATAGATTCTGGCTTATTTGTTTGAACTCTGAAGTTTGGTTTGTGCTGAGATGGAAGACTGAAGTGGATTGGCCAAAGTGACAACACACTTGTTCTATTTTGCTGCCTCATTAGACACACGGTGATCTCTGACAGGAATCATACAGATACTTGTAAAAAGAAGCAGCTGCAGATAAACTTGCCAGAGGATGTGGCTTGGAGGGCAATGACATGCAAATGCTTTTGATTTTATGCTAAATATAGGTCTGAGTGTCTGACTTACGGGTTTTGAGAATTCAATTTCATTTCTAATTAGAATGTTCTTGGCTGTAAATGTTTCAGTAATTTAAGAGCCATTATATATGAAAGTTCCCTCAAACTTTCATAGTTTTTAGTGTGATGTTTCTAATATGGCAGTTTCAGTTTATTTAAGCATAATATTGTCTATGATTTTTTTCTTTGTATTTAACTAATGCTCTTCAACTTAACAGTCCTAAACAAGTTGACCTTGTGCTAATGTGGAAGTGTTTTCAGGTTTTCTGTTCTCAAGATTTTTCTTGTCTTTTATGAATACTCTAGCATAAAGGAATTGTTAAATTAAACACTTCTTAAAATTGCTATTTATTTAGATATGGACAAAAGCACAGCCTAAATTGTTCTCTTCTGAGACCTGATTGAACAGGAATGCATGCAGATCTTTAAGCACAGATTACCACAGTGTCAGAGATTAATTTTACAATTCATTGGACAGCATAATTCCAAGGTATTTGGTACATATATAGAAAGTGATGCTGGCTTTTTGTCAAATACAGGTTTTAAATACAGATCATCTGCTTTTAGCTATTTCTGTGTATCTGTGTGGCAGTTCCCTTCAGCTGTTCAATATCTCATTTCAGTACGAGGATGTCGTCCTGGGAAGATTGTTCAGATGACCGAAGCAGAAGTTCGGGGCTTGTGCATAAAATCACGGGAAATATTTCTTAGCCAGCCTATTCTTCTGGAACTAGAGGCACCTCTGAAAATTTGTGGTATGTAAGCTTGATATATATATTTTACATGTGGGTCTTTTAATCTAGTTCTATGCTGGGGGGATTGGGAGAATACTGAGTCAGGCAAATGAGGTTGAGTTGGGATTAGAGGGAGGTCTTAAAATCTTGAATGCAGTTTTCAGGCAGCTAGCACTTGGTACATTGCCAGTGCTGCTCATGCTATTTTGGAGCAAGTTTCCTTAGCAGTAAGGACTGCTTGTGCCCTCATCTAGTGCAAATTTTGCAACCTGTTTCTTGTCTGTACAGAGCTGGTGCTCTTCTGATCACTATTTCAGAACGCAGTTAGCTGCTTTTAAAAGGCCCGCATGTTGCATGTTGCAGTTGCTCACTTCAAAGCATAACAAAACAAAGACCTCGTGAAATGAGACACTTGAAAGATTGAAGGCATTGTTAGTCTTTCAATTGAGAAAGTGAAACTGAATGCAGACTTAAATTAGGCTTAGTTACCATGTAACAAATTCCTTGAGTTTTACAGTATGTTTTAAAAAACATCAGTATTACTGTGAAACACAAATACAACATGTGCATTTTTATCTCACTAAGCATGTATAAGGTGCTAGACTTCTTCCAAAGTACACTGTAACTACAAGCTTGTAAAAATTGGTTAAAAAGTTCTGTAAATACTAGATTGTAATCATCCTTCAACTTGCTTATTAACTATAGGCAATGCCTTTGAAAGCATAAAATTCCTTAAATTAGATTAGTTGAAGTGTCATAATATTAAAGGGGAGGCAATCTTTGTATTCATTACAACTTACATCCTCGAACGTAGGTTAGCTTCTTCCAGGCAGATGCAATGTTCCATACATTGAGAGGATATTACCAATTAAAAAAACCTCAAGCCCCAAAATAAAACAGCCAAACCCGCAAACCAACCACTAATGGCAAAGTCATTTTTAAATGACTAATTGCTTGGTAGGGTGGGGAGGAAAAACCAGCCCAGCTTGCATTATGACATAAAGTTGAAGGTAAAATGCAACTTTGTCACATTGTGGTTTCTTTAGACTTTTTGTTGTAGTGTAGTCTTACTGTATTCCTAGATGAAGAAAACAGAGAAACTCAGGTAGATTATACATAAATCAAGGTCTGCGAAGAATAATTTTCCTACTTCAAAGTGAGGTCCTCCTCATCTGTTTAGATGGAGGCAGTTGAATGGACTGTTAGGTGTGCAGTAATAGGTGTAGCTAATGCACAGCTCAGTAAGGCATTTGTTATCTTAAATTGGATTCCAAACACAGTGAAAGTACGAGGAAGTGTCAGGTGCATCTAAATTTAATATTGGAGCGATTGTCAAAGCTGCATTTAGATAAAAGCAAAAGAGTGATGATTGCTTTCACCAAAAGCAAAATATGCAGCTGGTAATGCTTTGAACTATTACTTTGTGTGTTCAGGCAATGCCTGAGGAACCATAATAGGATTGTCTTGTCTTACAATCAAGTCAGTTCAAAATAACCTCTACATCTCAAATGGCTGTGTTTTAATGTAAGATGAAAGATGCTCTTATGTAAATGTCCATTTTAAAATAGATGTGGTTTTTAATCTAAGTCTTATATCTGGTAGACTTCAACTTGTGCTCACATGAAGCTGTATTATTTTAAAGTGCTAAGTGCCATGAATTGAATGGGAAACGCCTTGGTACCTTTGTAAAATTGTTTCTGCAAACTGTTTTTACCCATTAAGTGCATTTGTCCCTCTGTGCATGTGTGTAACTGAAAGTAGTTATAGACAACATCATAATAATATTTTCTGTAGTGTGTTTACTTGGTAGTTCATTCTGTTAGTGATGAAGTCTGGGGATTTGATAACATGGTTCTGGAGTACTAGACTCATCATAGAAACAATTGGTTGAGGAGTCCTCTGCTTCTTCAGGTTGTGACCTGCAGACTTCTAAATATCAGTTAGAATACAAATCATTCTTGTTGCAACATGTGTGAAAGAGATTTTAGCCAGTGGAGCTTCAGATTGTCACTGAAATTGGATAGTAGATACTGATCACTTCTATTAGAAGAAAATTGGAAAAGTGATTCTTCTTCCCGAGTGAGAAATAGTTATGGGCGAATGCTGCCTAAAGGAGGAAGTATTGCATTTTTCATGGAAAGTTTAAAGGAGTATAATATAACATGTACTTTTTGTACCACTGTATGCTTTAAGAGTTGAACCAGAGAGCATACAGATTTGGGAACCTGTTACCTTTTTTAAGATGAAAAAAGTGGTGTGAGTTGTTCTTTTTTCTCTTTTGAGGCTGTAGTAGCTTGTGCTCTACTGGAGAATAACTCTGCTAAGCAAAGTCAGGATTTTGTCACTGAACAAGCAGCAATAGTGAAGATACATCAATGTAATGCTTAATGTACAGGACCAGGAGGTACTGAACCTAAATAACATGCAGCTTGTACTGAAGGCTTTTGGCATATCTGTTTTGCATCCAGTCACTCTGATAATAAGTTTTCCACTCAGCTGGAATGCATTGCATGTATACTGGAAGTTACTGTAGAGCAGCTTTGGCCTCTTCACCCGTGTGGACAGCTCAGAGATAGTTCAGCTTTGGCTGCTCTGATGTGATGCCCTGTGCTGGTGTAAATGCCACACAGAGCTGTTCTGTGGAAAGCCTAGTTTTAAAGCTGGCAGTGGGAAGAGTAACATGACAGGTATTTTTCCTAACAACAAGCTGCAGGGTTGAGTATCTTGTAAGGGATCGAGTCTTTTGAGTCTGTCTTGCTTGTTACATGCATGAAAGGAGGAGTTAGTCTAAATGCTGCAGGATGGGATTCTTAGTACGGCAGTGTTATGGAAATTGACCTTTGAAGTGAGTGTACTTTGCCAGCACAGTGTTCAGTTTCTCTCCAGTCTGAATTCTTCACTGATCTGTTTTTGCAGTAGTTAATGTGACTTTTTTTGAGGTACATTTCCTTCCTGGTCATATACCTGTTAAATTGGAGATTTTCTTTCTGACCTTGTTTTAATTTAAGTGAATTAAAGCTTGGTTGGAAAGCTGCTTATGCTTTATTGTGAAGATTTTTGTAGCTTTTGCATTTCAGACTGGCTTCATACTTGACATAGCAGTTGTGCAGATATGGTGAGTTATTTATATCCTGTGAGTACTTCAGCTTTAATATCACCTTGGTTCTTACCTTTATAATGCATATTGCCAGTTTTTAAAGGTAATGTTAATGCCTTCTTTAATATCACTGAATAAAAACTAATTAGCTGGCTTAAGTTCTTGACTTGTGTAAGTCGTTATGTTGCACTAATCCTTGGTAAACTCTTTTTTTTCAGGGGATATCCATGGTCAGTATACAGACTTGCTTCGATTATTTGAATATGGAGGATTCCCACCAGAAGCTAATTATCTTTTCCTTGGAGATTATGTAGACAGAGGCAAACAGTCTCTGGAAACAATTTGCCTATTACTGGCATATAAAATCAAGTACCCGGAAAACTTCTTTCTCCTAAGAGGAAATCATGAGTGTGCTAGCATCAATCGAATCTATGGATTTTATGATGAATGTAAGCAAAATCTACTACTTATGGAAGACTACAACAGACTAATACTTTGTTTTGGAAACACTTGTAGTAGTGACTCTTGTAATGCAAAGGTTTCCATACTCTGTGAACTGCGTTGAAACTTTCTAAGTTCCAAGCCAAGGTTAAAATCACTCTGGAGCATTACTATTTTTTTCTTCTGCTGTCCTTGAAATGCTGTAGTGAGAGATTGAGATGTTAGTGTGCTCACAGAATTTGCTAATGTTTTTGCTTAGGCTCTGATATGTATTACAGGTTGTCTTTGAGAACCAGCTTCCTCTTCCTAATGTCGCACACTGTTTTTGTAGGCAAGCGGAGATTTAACATTAAGCTGTGGAAGACCTTCACAGACTGTTTTAACTGTCTGCCTATTGCAGCCATTGTGGATGAGAAGATCTTCTGTTGTCATGGAGGTAAGCTGATGGCTGCTTTTAAAAGTTGTATCTAAACTTGACTTTGGGTAATGCTATACCAAATGGAGTGTGGCTGTGTGTACCTGATATTTAGCTGGCTATAGTTAACCTTGTGTTGTCTGTAAAGGTCATGCTTTTCTGTGCACTTGTCAGTAGACTGTCATTCTTACCTGGTACACATGGCCCTCTTGTGCCTGAGGGGGAAGTGCATCTGTAAGTATTCCCATCAGTGTATCCCTCTCTGAAGGTTACCTGATGCTAGAGTTACTGTCCAATTTTGCCACATTACCTCTTGCTGTTACTATATATCAGTGCAGCCTTGCTAATGTTGGCACCCCTAGCAGTGAAGAGTGGCTGTCACAAGTAACCTTGGCTCTCTACTTTGTCTCTTTAACTGTTTCACAACACTTTGGTGGGTGGGACCGCTGAGGTCACACAGCCAAGCCTGCAGCTTGGAGCGAGACGTTTGTTAGCACTGGAACAGATTAGACGTGGCTTGCATGGACTCCATAAAGCCTTTGCTGCTAGACACACTACATTCTGTGGGTACCTGTCCCAGTGCTACCCTGCTGGTGTACTGAAAAAAGTGTTGGGTGTTGATCTGACTGAGGGCTGTGACTTATCTGAGCATTGGAATGTACTTGGGTTCTCTTCTTTGTAGAACAGGCCATGACTTTACAGGCAATAATGCTTAACAGGTTTTCAGAAGCTTGCAGTGTCAAACAGTTGACAAGAATTTCAATTACTTGTAGAAAGAGCAATCCTGCCTTTTGCAGCTGTGTTTGCAACTGCCTCCATTAATAAGCAACTTAATGCCTTTCTCTGAGTGATGTAGAAATGGTTTGGTAGATGTCACACCTGTGTTGCCAGTCAGATGGAAATTAGTGGAAATGAAAGCAATGCAGAAACATCTAGTTTGAACACCTCCGTTTCCAGACTTCATGAGGTTCTTTTGATGGCTGCCATCCTGCCTTTATTAATTACAGGTATCAATTCAAGAGCTATGCCTGTATGAAATGTGCTTTTAAAATGGTCTGGAGTATTCTTGTGTCTTGTATTGAAAGCTTCTGCCTTCAGTGCCTGCTAGAATAAGCTAACAGGGTCTTACACATAACATGCTCTGAGGTATTGTTAAGTCCCTGTAAAAACATAGTTAATGCAGTAGTACACTTGGGTCTGCTAGTCTCTGGGTAGCACTGACATGTCAGAATAACTGTTTGTTTGCAGCTCATCTTTTAATCTTATTCTCAAGCCATGTGGTGGTGTTTCTTTTTAAGAACTGGTATCTATCTTACAGGCTAGATCTCATAGTTTTAGGAATGTGAGATAGAGTCACTTCTGCACCTAGGTAGCCAAATATCAGTGGCTAAAAACCCATGTAATAAGTTTGTCTCCAAAACAGCTTATGAAAGAATTACTGTTTTACTATCAACACATGTTTTAGAATTTTGGTTTTTTGGAAAACAGAGCATTGAATAGTAACAAAATACTGGAGTGTTTCAGGCAAACAATTAAGTTTAGGCAGAAGATAATCAAAGCAGCTTAGCAGGTAGAGCAGAATGCTATGACAAAACCAGCAGCTTTGTGTGTATGCATTTGAGACCTGAACCATGAGAAAGAAGCCTCAAGAGCTATTTTTCAAGTAAAAAGATTTAAAGTTTCATTGTAAGTGGGGAGGGAGGGGAGCATGTGTGAATTAAAAGTTTTCCTACTTGACTAAACGAGGTTATTTTGTGCATAGTATGCTTTTAAGGATCTTTTTATGAAAAGCAGTATTTACTTTGTTATTCATTGCTAATTGCCCCGTAAATTGTACAGGCTTAGTCTGTAACTGAAATTATTGCCACTCGGAACTGATCTGTAGCTGTGAAACAAAGTGAAAAGACTACTGAAGTGCTGTGTGCTCCTAATAAATGGAAGTGGACGTTCAGCACAGAAATAAGCTTTGCCCTTTTTCCACTTTTCTCCAGTCCTATCCAAACTGCATTCCAGATCCAATGAAGTAATGGACTGTCAACGCCTTTTCATGATGTTACTACTCTAATAGACACTGAGGCAGCAACACAAACCATTCAACTCTGCTGGAGGTTGAAGCTAGCATATAGATATAAGGTAGGTGCCTTTTTTACTATATTGCGCATTTTTGCATAGTTTATTTTAAAAATATTGTCCTCTGGGATATAATAAAACTTTGCAAAACCGCATAACATAGTAAAACAAAAGGCACCTAACTTCAACCCCAGTAGGCCATCTACAATAGCTTAATATATTGAGTCATTCTTTTACCTAAACTTTTCTGGATATCTGTTTGGAGTTACCCATCTTGCAATATAACTCAGCATCTCTTGCTACCCCTGTCTTTAAATGTTCAAGCTAGTGAGAGGATGTTTCATTGTATCTTTTCCATCAGCTCCCTCTCTTCCCACATGCCTCGCACATGTAATAATTTGTCCTTTTTTAAAGGCTGTCCTCTCAACTAACTTCTGACTTTGCTCTTTATCTCACTTCATTAAAGCTTATTCCTTAACTATTTCTGACTTCTCCCTTTCTCTCTGCACTGTATTCTGTACAGCATTGGTCCTCTTATCTATGACAGCACTCTCTAGCTCTAATCTTTAAAGAACTTACATGGTTAGTTTCAAGTTTCTATAAATGAAGTCCATATTGTAGTGTCCTATTGATGGAATACATTGATCTTACTGCACTCAATTGAAGCTCTGAGATGGGAGTTGTGTTTGTACAGTAAAATACTGCATTTTTGTGGTATTTTTAGGCTCTGGAATTCTGTTTTTCTTGTGACATTAATGACAACAAACTGGATGTTGATGTTTATCTCTTCTTAATTTACATAGTATTCAAAGATTACACTATAGAAATTAGTGCCTATCGCGCTTACTTTACCAATTCCACACAGTCAAAGAGTTCAAATCAAATTTGATGAGTCTGCCAGGAGTAATGAGAATTCTTTGTTTTCCCTTAGGGAGTAGGTGGTCTTATGCTTCAAAAATACAGTATACTGGCTATACTTAAAGGTGTTTTTCCTGTGTTTAGCTGTTGTGACAAGTCAACTTAATTCTGTACTTTTAGTATGCTGTAGGTTTCAGCAATCACTTTACTGGCAGCAGCTTTACAGTGAGCTTTGGCATTCTTATATCCTCCATTCAACACTGATCATGTAGGACTATTCTCTGTAGGTATGAATTTGAGATGTTAGCCATTTCTTTGTGTGCAAGGGGAGTTGGGAAGATACTCTGGGAAAGAAATGGTTACAAAAAAGTCTGCAAACCGGTAGGCAATTCTGTAGGGTTTTCCTGTTTTCCAGTAATGCAAAATAGCACAAAAATGGACAGCCACACGGTTGAGACATGGTTTGTAGTAACATTTGCTTTTAAAGAATCATGGAGTGCTTTGAGTTGGAAGGAACATTAAAAGGCACCTAGTTCCCAGTGACCCTGCTGTGGGCAAGGAACCTTCCACTAGACCAGGATTCTCCATCCCACCCAGCCTGGCCTTGAACACTTCCAGGGATTAAAGATTTATTTTGGGTGCAGCCTGAAATGCTGAAAGCTGTAACTTCATAGAAAGTCACAGACTGGTCATGTTTATTTCACTGAGATTGCCCATTGCAATCTCTGGGTGTGGTGCCATATGCTAATGAAATGTGTGTGCAAATAGATCAGATCTGGGAAAGGGGAAGTGGTAGATTCATCAAAGTTTGAAAGGTGATTTTCTACTAGAATTTATTTTATTATTCCTGCGTTGTTGTGTTTATAGACTTGATTAATACTCCCTTTAAGTAGTTTACTGTTAGATTTCTGCCATTCTTTACAACCTCAAGGCAAGAGCATGAAAACAGCTTTAGCCAGGTGATGATGATAGAAGACTTTTGCCATAGGACTGCTTCAAGAAAAATAATCTAAAATCTTCATACTTGAAGAAAAGTTCCTCAAGTCTGTATCAAGTTCTTTGGTTCCTGTCAAATATCATTGTTCTTGTAACGTATACATTGCCACTGTGCAAACTCTGATGTTAGCTGAAATTACTTTACATGGTGAAATGACCTTCCCAATGACAGCTTTCTTCTGTCCTGTTCAAAGTTCTGGACTGAGTCAAATTGTGATATGGTTTGTTAACACAAAATGTGTTTCATCACAAATTAGGTCTTCATGTTCTATTTTAAAATTTGCAGCTTTCTTAATTAGAGACTTTGGCCTAAGTCATTTAAAACACCTAGGACCCTGATTTAAGGACACATTAGGATGCTGTAGCATCTAGCAGGTTCTCTTTCATGCCTGTACGCCCCAAGCAGAGGAGCTTTAGGGTGTGTAAACTCCTCCAAGGGTGGCTTTGGAATTCCATGCTTTAATTGTTGTTGCATGTTAATGGCTAAACTATTGAAGGATAGCTGTGTGCACTAAGTGTTTTGGGGGTTTTTTGAGTAATCAAAGTACTGTGATTTTGTAATTGACTTAAGCAGCTGAGCTACAGTAGATGACAACCTCCATGGCTAAAAGGATGGTGATGAGAACCCCTTCCTAATTTCACTTGCGTTATTCTCTGTCCTCTATTCAGCAACTTAATTGTCTTATAGCAAACTGCCTTCTGTTTATGTTGCAGTGGAAACAATGGATGCTGTGTGCCTTTGAACCTCAAATCTTGTGTTCTCTGGAACCCTTTCCACAGGTAAAATGCGTATATGAGTCACTTGTTTTCTTGTACTTTTACAGGACTGTCTCCAGATCTCCAGTCAATGGAGCAGATCCGGAGAATTATGAGACCTACAGATGTTCCTGACACAGGTAAGTGATGTGAAATTTACTGTAAATAAGTCTTAATGAGGAAACAGGTTTAATCAAATTCTGTGCAAGCAATGTAGTGACTTAACTCTGCTCACAGTACAATATTCCTTGGTGCCTGTATAGGATGTGAGCCCTATTCTTCATGACGGCTGTGCTATCTCATGTGTTAAACGTTGTTGTATGTGGTGTTGTTGTTTGTCATAGCAGAGTAGAGTATGTTTTTTGATACATATTTTTGGATACATTATTCACAAGTTTCCCTTAAAACATCTTAGAAGTGTAATGAAAGATAAAGGAAACAGAAGAGGTCATTCCCCTTGCCTTGGTTAGGCACACACAAACCTTTTAGTCTATTAAAGAACATCACGGTTCAAAGTTAAACAGGACAATGAAATTAAATTTCTTGGGTGTTTAAGTATTTGGGCTTCTCCCTGTTTGTCTCCTTCCTCCTTAAATTTGAAACATACAGCTCTTACTTCACTGCAGTTGGGATTTCAATTCCATCTATCAATGTACTAGTTGTGAAATTTTCCTCTACTAGGTTATTGTTCTATTTCTAAATGTTGGATGCAAATTGCTAGTGCTTTCTCTACAATATTCTTTTGAATGGTTTGAATCAGTCTTGCTTAGTGTCTCATTTATTACAGATTTTTTTACTAGAGGATTGAAAAGACTGTTGAGCAATGCAATGGGATAACTTTTAAAGTGTTGATTTCAACAGTGGTCTGAAATTAACTTTCAGAGGAGATATAAGATCTGAACCTTTTTTGAACATAAGTTACAAATAAGTTAGAAGAATTCTGTTTCCTGTAATGTTCCTTGGCGTGGAGTAATTCAGGGACTAATGTTAATATATCTACTGTCCCTTAAACAACACCACTTCTGTGCAAGCCAGTATATACACTCCTGACACTAAGATGCATTATAGACTGGTGAGTGATTGTTTCTGTAGTATAAATTACTACACTGTTTGTCCTTTTATGCTACTTATTCACTCAATGCATAACCAAATAAATGTCAGCACAAACGAGTCAATCTTTGCATATATCAGTGTTCCCAGAAAAGATGGGTTTTATTCAGCAGGCATAATAGTGCTTGAGGCACCCCCACTTCAGGAATGCCCTTACAGAACGTAGTTCTTGTTTCCATGGACACTCCACTGAAATCATCTCTCTTCTTAGAACCTCCTAAAAATAAGTATGCAGATTTTTTTTCTAAAAGGTTTTTGTTTTGTGTAGTGTTAATTTTGCTTTCAGAAGCAGTAGCTGTGTGTGTACTGTCAGAGATAAAAAGAAATGTCCTATCAGAAGCATGTGTGCTGTGGTGCAATGACCAAGGTCTTCATCTTTTGGACCTACTTAGGGAAACCAGTTTTACATGATGGAAGTAAATCTTGCAGAAAATTAAAAATAAACTGACATAGTCTCACTTCCATTAAAGTTTTAAGCCCTTCAAAGCTATCTCTTTGTGGAGGGGTGTCACTTGGGGAATATTTGTGTTGATACAAAAGTTTTGGTAGATGATCATGTGGCTGTGCTAGGATTAGATGATTATGATGGCTTCTTCGAGCCTGATGAAAAAAAGCTTTACAACTTCAATTTAAAGACCTCTTAGGACAGATTTGCCTTTTGTTCTGTATGACCCTAAAGATTATTTGATTTTGGGGAAAGAATAGAAGAGGATGCACTCACTAAACAGCTGAGACAAGCTGCTTCTATCACTTGTTGGGAACTCATGGTAAGAAGCCATTAGGGTTTGCAGGGCAATTATTGTTTTGAAAAACAATACTCAATATAGAACTAAATTTCAGTAAAGTTAAATTTTTGTCATGCACTGATTGTATTCAGTAGTTTATCTCTAGATGGAAATATTATCTAAAATCCAGTTGTACTTGTTCTGTTCTTTCTCTTCTAAAAACAAATCAAATTGTAGTCTGTTGTTAGAGAGCAGCTGTGTCTGGTGCCAAAGACCATTTGATAAATATATGTAAATATAAAATGGTGTCGTTGCACAATAGGTTTCAAACATTGGTTTGCTTGATTACAGCTTGAAGGACCTGTCGTTTAAGAAATAACATCTTCAATATTTTGTTTAGCAAGTAACCAAATGTAAATGTCAGTCAAACTTCTGAATGGTAGATGAAGGAGCCTTCTGGCTTATCTTTCAAAATTGTGAGGCAATGCTGTTAAGTATTTATATGCCTGTGGGTCATCACAGGTAAAGAAAGTACAATGCCTTTCAAACATTTGGGGGTTCATTTGTGTTCCAGTTGGATTGGCCTGGTTCTTTCTCATGCTAATATTAATGGAAAGTTCTGTATCTGTAAAGGCATTGCAGTTGATCTAGAGAAATCTTTTTTAATACCCAGTGTTAACTCCAGAGTTGGCTGACCTTTTGTTGGCAGCAAAGAAAAAAGATCTTGACCAGTGCTGAAATGCCAGAGAGGTTTATTGTTCTAGCTTAGCTTCCAGACTGGCTGTCACGAGGCTTTTTGAAACAGTCAACGGGGGTCCTAGCAAATTGGCAGTGCTACCTGAGATGATGTATCAGTGTTTTGCTGTGTTACATTTTGATTTAGTCATCTAAGGTTCTTCATGAATGGTAGGAAAAGTGAGAATCAAAGTTGTTTGTGTTCAGAAACTTAAGAGTACGAAATTACTTAGTGCCTTTATGACTGGCCTTGCATGGGACTTTTAAATTTACTGCACCTTTCAAACGAAGCTTTCTCGCTGAGCTGTGAAATTGATGGTTGCCTGTTAATACACATGCACTTTAATATTTTTAAACTGCTTTAATGCTCACTGTAAGCACACTGAATATTACAAAAAAAAGATTATTTCAAAGAACTATTTGAATCTGACTTTTTTAATCTCAAGGCATTTTCAGTGGTGAGAGGGTAAACAATCTCGAGATTCAGACTGTACTCTTTGTCTGAGTTGCAGTGTAAGTATTGTTGCATTTGTTGTTAAGGCTTATTTTCTTTAGGTGAGTTGCTCTGGTAATTACAGCAGAACTGGTTTGCGTTATAAAATACCTCCCAAGACTGGCATTTTCATTTTTATTATCTTTCAAAGGTTTGCTCTGTGACCTGCTGTGGTCTGACCCAGACAAAGATGTGCAAGGTTGGGGTGAAAATGATCGTGGGGTCTCTTTCACTTTTGGTGCTGATGTGGTCAGTAAATTTCTGAATCGTCATGATCTGGATTTGATCTGTCGAGCTCATCAGGTATGAATTTTGCTGCTGTTGCTTCTTAAAACCTCTCCTGCTCCTTATCAGTAGTGTATATTTGGAACTTAATTTGCACTGTGTTATTTCTAGAGAAAATATCTTTCTAATAAAGGGCCTATAAAGGCTATGTACTTTGTTGGCTCGTGATGAACTGTGTGTCTAATGTCGGTTGAGTAGAATACAAACACTGGATTTCTCTATTGATGTCTTCCTTTTGTACTGTCTGTTAAATGTTAGACTCATGTATGTGAGCACTACAGGTAAAGTCTCCAGATTTAAAGGGGCAGCGTGACTTGAATTTGAGATTTACATTGAAGTTTGAGTTCTTCACTTTTAGCAGTAGACAATTCCCTGGCAGTTCTGGCTTGAACTACCTCTACTTTGCTTCATGGAAGTATTAAATGCATTTTGACTATCTCTACAAACAAGTCTGTACATAAAAACTTTCACTGTTGCCAGTATTTTGATTCAGCTATCCAGAGTATTTTGGCATAGGTTGTTTTTATTTCCTCACATTTCAGTCAGGCAGTTTTTGCATTGCCAATCCTGAGCACACTTTTTTATTAGGTTACTTCAAACAAGAGTGCTACTTAGGTGGACATCAGGTTTCAGTTTCCTGTATTGCATTTCAGTTTCATTATTTAGTCTATTTTAGAAGCTCCCTCTTGCTGTGGAAGAAAAATAGGCTCTTTATTCTGTGTCACTGTTAGGCTTGGGTACACTATTAGAGCACTTAAATTTTTTTCTTTGTAATTTTACTGCTAAAACATTAGAGAAGATTTAGTATTGATTCCACGTGTTGACTGGATTTCTTAACTGCTGATCAAGATTACTGCCAATTTTCTAAGTCACGTAGTTGATTCAGTTCTTTATAAAAGGAGAATGATATCTTATAGAAGATAATGATGATTGCACCAAAGTAATCAGTTGGGTGTATTTGTTGTACTACATTGTAACATAAAGCTTTTATTTCAGAAAAGAGGGAACATCCTCAGCTGATGCATCATACTTCTTGCACAATTGTAAAGGTGCATCATGCTCTTAGGCAAGATCTGGCAGAATCACTCCTTTTTTATAATTTTGACACTCTGAAATCACCTACACTTGAGGTGTGTGCAGTCAACACCAATTTAAGCAAAACTTAATTGTTTCAAGTTGCAGTGAAGGTGGTATCCAGACCTTGTGTGCTCCAAACTAATTAGGTCAAACATCCACATTCTGTGTATAAAGCATTAAATGCTGGGAATCCTTACACTGGCAGTGTATAATTGGACTTCAGCTATGAAAATATTAAACAGCCAAGCTGATGTGTGCTTAACATTTGAAGTGTCACACAAGGGGTATATTGTCTGGCCTGGCATTCAGTGTCAGGTAAGAAAATGAGTGAACTTGTCCTGTCTGAAAGTCAAGACATAAAATAGCTTTTTTTATGTCTGTTCCTTTATCTTTCTAATATAAAGTCCAGTTTGCCTCAAGATATTTTTTTTCTTCAAAACTTTGTATGTGAGCCATATTGATTTCTCTGGTGTTGCCAGGTGGTTGAAGATGGATACGAGTTCTTTGCTAAACGGCAGTTGGTCACCCTATTCTCAGCTCCAAATTACTGTGGAGAGTTTGACAATGCAGGAGGCATGATGAGTGTGGATGAAACTCTGATGTGTTCCTTCCAGGTATGCTATATTTGTGCAGTTACATGCCTGTAGGTGTTGGGCTGTATGGACCATGTTAGTGTGCTCGTGGCTGTGCTGGTGGTCAGTGTAAAGCAATATTCTTGTGCTACAGAGGGGACTGCTTTGTGAACAACTGGAACTGCAACCCAAATGTTCTCCAGAAAACTGGAATTTGATATTTTCCAAACTACTTCATATTAAATTCTTCATTCTATTTAAATGCTCATTTCAAATTTTAAGGTTTATTTGGGTGATTTCTTTTTTGTCATACCTAGTGATTGGAGTACACAATTATGCAAACTAATGGTTATAGCGACCCTTTTAATATGGCTGCTTTGATCAGATTTTAGTCCCTATTCCTTCCTGGATGTGTTTTCAGCCCCTTTTCTTTCTTCTTTCCACCTCAACATAGTGGTAGAAGGAGAAGTATTTAGAGTTGCTGCTACTGTTGCATGTAGAGCTAAGAAATTTGTAGGGCTGTGATGTGATTTCCGCCCCCCCTCCCACCATCCTCATCCCTGTTGTTCCTGCTGATCAAAGTTTCATGTGGGTTTAACAGTATCTGAAATGTTTTTAGTTATTGCTGACTCAAAGGAACTTCTTTATTTTCTCTAAGATATTGAAACCATCTGAAAAGAAAGCCAAGTACCAGTATGGTGGACTGAATTCTGGGCGTCCAGTCACTCCACCTCGCACAGCTAATCCACCGAAGAAGAGGTGAAGAAAGGAAATAATGTAGAAAACACCATCAGATCTGTCAAGGACAAAACTCCATATTACAATATATAATAAGTGTGCACTGTAAAACCATCCAGCCATTTGACACCCTTTATGATGTCACACGTTTAACTTAAAGAGACGGGTAAAGGATCTTTATTAATTTTTCTAGTAGAGAGATGTGCAACACTGTATTGTAACAAGTATAGCTCCAAGTTCTAATATCCAGCATAGAGAGGAAAAAAAATTAGAAAAAACTATTTCAACTGCATATTCACATTTACCACGGTTTTTAAAGTTGACCAACATCCCAGTTAAAACTTGGTGTAATAGTTAAACCAGATGAGAGCATGATGTTCCATTTGTGTAATGTGGTCTTATTGTTGCTTAATTGCTTTTACTTTGGTTTTTTTGTAGCTAGAATGATGCGAATATGGTATCTAGTCTTATTTCCTGGCTCTTTGAAATTGATATGAGGAAGGGGCTTTCTAGAACAGCCATTGATCTCTTATCCTCCCCCTAATCCCCTGTTTTTTCATCATAATGCCGTGTGCCCCATTATAATGCAAAGTTTATAGTACAGTAGTTATTAAAAGGCAAACTGAGTCCCAAATGCCTGGACTGGACAGCTTGGCAGCCAACATACATTAAGGCAGAAAAATCTGTCCTGACCTTTTAACTTCAACTGCCACACAATGAATTTGTGCACTACACTATTTTAAATTATTGACATTACACTGTGCAATGGCACTTCATTTAACTTAGATAGGACAAAAATGGTATTGCCTATTAGTTGGTAACTTGATTTAGTGGTACCTTGGCTTTAGTTTTATTAGCATGAAACACCTTTGGCATGCTTAGCTTCCAGGTAACCTCCTACCTGCATCAAAATTCATCTTACATAGTTCCACAGAACATGAAGATCCTTACTTGATAAGCCTTTGAAAGCTGACATTCTTTTTCAGAAGAGGGTGTGTTTAAATGGCTGTTCTTCAGCATACAACAGGCTAGATGATGGGTGGTGAGCTGAAAATGCTACAGGAATGTCCAACTTTATAGTAAGGCTTACATCACTAAAGAATCTATCATTTGGATTTTCATGATCAAATTTCATATACTATTGTATAGACTTCTGCTTTGTAGTGTACTATAGTAGCAATAATTTCTGTACGTGATCAAGAGTTAAGCAGTATTTTCAGTTCTCTCCTTTATTAAAAGAGCTAACATTGGCAAATGGCAAGATATAGAGAAGACACAAAATATACAGTAGGATAAATGAAAGGCACAGATTTGTGATGCTTTAGGATGCAATACTTATTGGACACAACTACAAAAGCTTTTACTGAATACTGTCAAATTTGTTAGATTCTTTGGGGGAAGGCTGCAGATTTATACCATTCTAAATGTGCATCAGTAGATGTAAAACTCTTGACTTCAGTATTGTCTTTGAAAATGTTAAATTGAGGATTCTAGTAACTTATGTTTTATGAACTGGCACATTATATAATGCAAGAGATATATTGATTTCTGACACAGTGAGCAAGTTCTTTAAAATGGATTTAAGTCTCTTTTCTAATTCCATTTTGTTTTAAATGCATATTTTAAATGTAGGTTTTTTCATTTAGTAAAAATTGTCTAATTCATTTGAATGAAGTCTGACTGGTTATTTTAACATACCTTACTTACTCAAAATGTGTGGAGTTGGTTGTTTTTCAAGAAAAGGAAGTCTTACAATATCTCTATCTGTTACTGATTTATACTGGGTTGGTCTATGGTTTTGAACAGTGGTTTATTCTATCCCACTTTGAATCAAACATCAGTTTCAATGCTTAAAATAAAATGAAATAGATTTTTTTTATGTTGTTCAAAGACACTTGTTCTTGAAAGTCAGCAGTAAGAGCTGTGTGAGAGTAACTGCAGTTTGGGACAAGGTAATTTATGAAATCTAATCTGTAAGCATTGACATGGTAACTTCCTGCTCTAAGTCATTGCTTACTTGAGATTTATTTTTGCAAGTTTAGAAAATGCTGGGTTTTACCAAGTGCCAGCCTCTGTGTTACCAAACATCTGGATTAACCCTTTTCCATTTTTTCTTTTGTTTCTGGAATGATGTCTTCTGTATCATAAAATGTCCAGGTGTAAAGCTGTATGTTATGTGAGTACCTAACATGCTCGCTTGTGTTACAGATGCTATGTCAAAAGAAAAATAAAGTCTTCGGGCCTTCTTCTGTGTCCTAAAGAAATAGGAAATTTTTAGTTTGTTTAATGGCACTAGTAAGCCACATTGGGTGCTGGTATTCTGAAGAATTGCTATTTTTACATAGCAGCAGTCATTTGGAAATTGTTTGAATGTTGTTTTGATTTTTGGAGAGTTGGAATGTCTGCTAACATCCCTCATCATCTATGTGGTGGAAAACACACATGATGTAGTGATCTTACCCCTACAGATATGACTGATATTCCATACTAAAAGCAAGTCTGATACATAACAGAACTCACCACTTCAACTTACATTTTACAGGGTTAGTATGGATCTCTATTTTTAATGTTGTGTGTTCTGGGAGGAGTAGAAAAAATAACCTCAGTCTAATTCTATGCAGATAAAATTAACTTCCTTCCATGGAAATTGCTAGTGATCTAATGGCTAATAGTTTTTTTTTCATGTAAACATCTTGTCTCTACAAGCCTTGAATACTGTTAAATAGCATGTGTAGTGTGCTTGGAACAAACAGGAGCATTCTCATATGGGCTGTTGAGAGGCATATAAAACATTACACCATTTGAGATGTGCTTTTGCATGTTTATCCCCTCCACCTTTATCTGACAGTAATGTTCATTCCATGTTTATAGTAGAGTACACATTGCACACAATGTCTTTATCTTTTTCCTTTCTTGTCAATGGACACTGAATTTCCCAAATACTAGTTTAAAGTATGCTGTAAGGGATGCAGCTTTGGTTTCTTTTGTGTTGATTGATACAAATTTTTGTTTTGCATCACTTTTTTTGTATGCTTTATAGTACTCAGTGTTTTCTATGCATGGATAATTGTTTGCTGCTTTAAAGGAGAAAAAAGTTTCATGTGGTTGTGCTGCTCTAGTACCTTGAACACTGTTTCTGTTTAGTACATTGTTTGTAATGATCTGATGTATTTACAAAACCTGCTGTAGAAACAGACTCTCTGAAAACAGTGTGAGGGTCTTATACTAGTGGATTTAGTTTGCTGCATATAGACACTTGTGGCCACTGAAGTCTGAGTTGGTAATTTTGTTTCCAAATTTACTGTGATTAATTACAAGTGTCGTCACCAAGTTTCAGGATCCTGTTATGAAGACAATCTCTCTCTGTTTGTCCTGTACTCTCTGTTGAGAGAAAGGCCAATAGGTAGGTGTGACATCAGCTCGTGACGGCTTGTAGCATCCCAGTGCTGTGCACTTACTTGCCTGGGGAGCTGGTGGAAATTGATCTGATCTGCAGAAGGAGGTTGCTTTTATGGTTAGCAATTTTACATCCCTGTTGTAAGCTTGTTTGGTCATAGAAATCCACCTTGCTGTGTTTCTGCCAAAGTCAGAATCAATGAACAGAAAGGTATCTTTAAATGAAGAAGTGTTCCTGTCTGTGGCTTATCTTTTGATAAGTCTAAGTGGAACCTGTCAGATTGAATTGCTTTTGGGGCTAGGAGACACATTTTTTTTGCTCTCTAGTAATAGAAATATAAAAGACACTATTGCTCAACCTCAAATATGGTTGAACTGAAGGTGATCTGAGAGTAACTGAATAGCTGGAATCTTCAGAATTTGTTGATGACAGATACAAATGTTCCGTGCTTGTCCTTTAATGTAAAGCTCAGAGGTTAACAGAAAAGGGATTCTGCTTTTAGAGGTTTATGTAGATAACAGTTGTAAAAGCCTAGTCTTTAACTAGGTATCCAACTTCTTGCTGACAGACTATTAATTTTTGTGTCCATGGCTGGTGTTTCTGGGCCTGTCCTTGTTGCCATCTTGGTTATAGATGAAGATGCCTTGTACAAACTTGCCAGGTAATATTACAGCTTAGCAAAGAGCAGAGACAGTGGTATTTCAGTGTATTGCTTTTGAACTCATTCAAATTACAGCTTGGTTCATAATTGGTATCCATCTGCTTTGGAATGTACATGAGGATGAATGTGAATATTTGACTTCAAATGAACTTGTGAAAAAGCAAGGACGAGAGAATTCTCTGTTTGCTGGGGCAGAGATGTCAACAGCACGATCACATGTCTGAGTCCCCATGGTTAAAGGACAGGGAGGGTTTTTTGGTACTAGTCAGAGTTTGCAATAAAGTTCATGCATATCACCATTCTTGTCAATAAAAAGGAACCCAATGAATCAATACCAAGGTTGGGACATTTAAGCAAAGCCCTGGATGTTTTTGTTCTGCTGTCACTTCTCTTGCTTCTGCTAATTAGCAACAGAAGCTTCCAATTTCGCTTTCAGTGCAGCTGTATACTTTTTTTCACCTGGATCATAGGTGGATTTTTCTTGTCTTGTTCCAAAGGTTTATCAGGGTTTTGGGGACAGCATCTAACCAGGTGGCTGTGTGCTTATAACTAAGTGTACTCACTGCTTGTACTGGATGATCAAAGCTGAAGGAACCTCAGGCCATGTGGTGCTGAACACTGAAAGCTGTGTGGCTGTAACTCGGTGTTGGGTCAGTAAAGAAGTTATGCAGATAAGACACAGGTTTAGGTACTTGTTTTGGGTTTGCCAAATTGTCATCTTCTATGGATTAATGGAACTGGTAGTGCCTGAGCTTCTTCCCTGCACAGAACTCAAGGTATTGGAAAAACAGCTAAGCTGTTGGGTTACTTGTTTTGTGTTTCATTGTGCCTTGTTAAAATAGATAATAATGTTAATGGGTAATAAGGACACTTCATTCTTTCTCCCAGTATCCTGTTTCAGCTCATTAATCTGTACATCTGTGTCCCAAGAAATGAGACTTCAAGAACAATTCAAAATAAGTGTCTGCTACAAGCCCTTGCCAGTACATGACTACAATAGTCTTTTCCAAGAAAAACTCATTGCTACCTGAAACAGTTAGAACAGGTGGAGATTTGAGTATATGCATGACCCATGGCCTAGCACAGCCCCTTTCCTGGATTCCATTGTCTTTCCTGACAGAATCTGCAGCCCAAGCTTCCTTTTAGTTTTAGAAGCAGCCATATCAGAAAGTAGGTGATAACTAGATCCAGCTGCTGACAAAGAACAGCAAAAACTATTTTGTATCTTCAGGTAAAGCTTTGTCTGAAAGATAAAAAGCTCATAGGCTGAAACAGAAATGAGCACCACTTGAAGTTCTCCTTATATCCAGATGTTAAGTTTTAGTGTTAAAACTTCATCCAAGTTACTATTAAAGGGAGGAATTAAAACAAATAGGAAGGATTATAATTTGTTCTTACACATAGTTCATATTCAAAAATAGTAATTTGTATTTGCAGAAAGCAAAATAAGTCAGCTATTGATTTTTTTTTTCTTGGTAGAGAGTTTTCCCTCCTCCTATTGCTTTAAAGGTTTGACTCTTTGGGGTGCAAAAGAGAATGCTGTGGATGGATCAGATTAATTATTGAAAAGGCTTAACTAGAGAAAAATGGTATAATGAGGATAAAACTGGTGCAGCTCATGACATGGAGCAGAGGAGCACACAGCATTGATGAATGCAGAGGACAACTGTGGAGAGTGAATATATTCCATTGTAAGTTCTTCTCCATTGTTTTGAAGTCCCAGCAAGCGTAATGTGAAAATAGTTGCAAGTGTTTCATGTCATTCCCTCTGACATCCAAGCAGCATTTCTACGGTTCCTCCTGTAACTCACTCACTGTCTTGTCAAATTTCTGGGCGTGTACAAATCAGTAGTTTTCCATTAGCTACCCCAGAATATTTCATTTTTATATTTCAGGTTCCTGTTCCTGGGTGGCCATTTGCAACTTCCACAGAGACAGAATGTGTAACACTTTCATGGAGTGCTGTGAGAAGGAACATTTTAGGAGAATTACATGTTAATAGGCATCTCAGCTGCACCTTAATTGCATCTGGTTTCCAGGAGGCTGAGTTAAGACAATGAGCTAAAAGACTCAAGGTTCTTTTCTTGAAGCAGTACTGGAGAACAAATACAATATTTAATTTGTTCCTACTCAAGGCTCTTACCTAAAGGTACAGTACATGACTGACATGGTAGGCTTAGAGGCTCTTGCCTTGCCTTTACCACCTAGAGTAAGAAGACATACTTTTTAACTTGGTCTGACTTGTTTATACTAATACTATTACGATGATTTAGCAGGGTTACTTAATAAAAAAAGACCCAATCCAGTTGACGTAATTTTTTTCTCAAATTGGTCTGGCATGCAGATGCCATCTAGTGGTCACAGGATCGTGCATGGAAAGCTGCTACTGCAGAACTGACATTTATTCCTTATTTATCCTGCTCTGTGTCATGTGAAAACCTTATTCCTTGATCAGTACTGAAATGTGTGCATGGTTCATAACAACTCAGACCCTCATGCATTAAAACTAGGCTTACCTCAGTTAAATGTACAAATTTATTTCCCAGTTTTGAAGACTTTGTGAAATCACTTAAAGTACCTGAGGGCTCTGAAGGGGGTAGTGAGGGGTGGAGAGAATTAGAGCTCCTATGAAAAGTATAGAAAAATTAGTCTTTGTCTTGGGTGAAGATTTTTGGATTTCTGCCCCCACCTCTGGAATCTTCTGTTTTCAAGTCTGAGTATGGGGAGATTATAGATTATCTGCATTGTTTTCCAGTGATTGAAGAGGGACTGGTGGAAAATATATAAGAAAAAGTATGAAGTATGTTTAGATCTGGTATATATCAAAACTGCAGGAAAGAAAATATATTAGTTTCTGATTTTATGTGGAATTTTAATTGGGAGATGCTGTTAGAATAGAGTTGGTATTAAATTTTCACACCTTACCTAACCAAATACTGTAGTATTTGTTTTTCTTTTAGTTACATGGTTCTTCATTCTGCTTATGGGCTGGTTATTATAGGCATGTACTGCTGAAAAGAGATTTGCACAGTTTAGACCTGATTTGAGAGAATCATTTGATGTTTAGCCAGGTTCCACTGGTTGTCTGCAATGAGTTGCTCTTGAAAAGGTGTGTCTACACTAGTTCAAGGCAATTTTGTGGCATTGAAGTGAATCCTCCTGATTGTCCTCATGTACTGATTTGAATTGCAGAGTTTCTGCTGTGTATGCAGATTAGGTCTTTTGGGTTAGTTGTATGCAACAGAAGTTTGTTTCTAATGTATGCCCATGGTATCAATGATCCACACTACTGAGTCCCACTGAAGTCTGTTTCTCTGACTGGGCAGAAAAGAAGAAATGGGCAATGGTGGCAAAGTCTCTTTGGCTTCCCAGGTGTTACAGCATGGTGGGACCTTGGGCTGCAGTGAAATGCTCATTTTTCTGTCTCATGAGAGGGACGAAGTCTTTGGTGGCTGGATAACCTAGTGGCAGTAGGAAGAGGCTGTGTACCTCAGCAGTCCCTGACTACAGAAGATCAGCAGTTGGGGTATGGACTGCAGTTCAGAAAGGATGAAGAGACCTTCTTGAAGTCCAGGGCAAAAAACATTTTGAGCATTTGTCTTTACTACAGTGATGCTGAAGAGATCTCTTCAGAAGCATTCAGCTTCCTGTGCAACTGAGATTCACCCCAGGTGAATTTATTGTTTTCCCATCCAGCTTGTAAGGGTGGAGGACGGGGACAGGCATATGAGGCTTCAGATGGAACTACTACATGGGGCCTGAGTGTATGGGGAGACAGTGGGTTGCTAATCTGAACAGGAGGGCTGCTTTAGGTCTTGTAAAGCAATTCCATAGAGCTGTGAGGTGTAGGAGATATCTGCCATGAAGCAATTTTGCCTCAAAGTGCCTATTTTCTGCCATGTGAGGTCTGTCCAATGAATTATGTGGACTGCACACAGGGATAAGGGGCCTGTGTAACCTTCCTCAACTTGCAGGGACAATACAGTGTAGGGGATGAGCTGATGGCAACTGCACACAATCCTGTGAACAGTAGCAGGGACAAGTACTGGTTGAGGAGTCAGTTTACTTGAAACAAAAGGCAGTTACCTGCTGACACCATAGTAATGTTTTTCCCCTTCCACATTCCAACAAGCTTGAAAGGTTTCGTGGCAGCTGTTCCTTAATCAGGTCCTGGGAGCAACAGCATGAAGTTTGTTCTAGAGGAGATGCCTTGTACCAGTGTGGGGTCACTGCAGGATTAGAGATTTGGATGTCAGGTACAGAGCTGCTATTTCAGTAGCTGCAATCATGGACTGGTTGTGGGCTAGGTGCCCCTGGGCTGGGAGGAGAAAAAGGATGTGTTGTCCTGCTTGCTGACATGATTTTCCAAACATGTAGCAGTCCAGTGAGAGCTAGACAAGCTGGTATTGCAAGATTTCAAGCACTGGTTGCTGAGGGGAGGCCGTGCTGGAGGGTGTGCTGTTCATAGTTGTGGTCTAAGGTACAAGTGAGAAGGGAATAGAGAGGGAAGAGCTTGTAGACAGCCCTGGTCAGAGCTGCCTACAACAGAGCAGGCCTGGCAGCAGTTCTTGGACAGCCTGCATGCCAGGCTCCCTAAGGCTCAGAAGCAGGAGACTCTGGGAAGGTGGTGGGAACACTGATATCTTCAGGAGGCATTTGACCCTCCACAGTTTGCACATGCTGTTTCTTGATAGCGAGTCATGAGCCAGCTGCATGAAAAAAACTAGGGTCAGCCTGATCTTTGAGAAGCTTTCACATGCTGCTGGCCATCAGATACTCTGCACTCGGGTGGGTGAGCATGAGCTTGTGTGGTGTGGAAACACAGCCTGTACAGACTTACAGCCTTCCTCAACACTGGGGTGTATATTTGCCCCTTATGTTAAGCTACACTCTTAAGTTAAGCTACACTCTTAGTTCTCAGAGGACTGTGTTCAATCTCTAAGAGAAGTTTGTATTAATCCACTCATACCTATCTGTTTCTCTATCCCTGAAGTTCTAGGCCCCAGTGACTACCTGAGAGCCTTGTGGGTTGTAGCCACATGAGGGTTATTCTCATGGATTTAGATTTTGCTGACCTGTGGTTTTCTAGGGAAGAAACTGAGCCATGTGTGAAACTGGAAGGGTGTGATAACTCCAAAAAGGAGGCTTCAATAAAGGCTGGGTTCAGAATAATTGGATGCCTTCAGCTTTTACTGAACTATTATTTCAAGCATCTGCTTGAGAGTATAGCATGTACCTGTTTTGCTATAAAATACATTCAGTTCTTCTAGCAGTAGGTGGTAGTTCAGAACAACAAATAGCTTTTGCCCTCAGGGCTCTGTAGTGTTGAACTGAGGAGATGAAGCTCTGAAGCTTGTGGCCAGCATGTGAAGGTGTCATTGAGCATACCTTGTTGGGCACCTCTGGCAATCATGCAAGAGCTTGATTATCACATGCTTGTCAGGCATCAATTTATTCCCATACAATGTTGTGTATTCTTTTTGTGGGTGACAACAGAGAAATCTTAATGGGCTGAGTATTTTTTGCTTGGATGAACTGCTTTTGCTGCCTTAACAAAGAAAAACCTTAGTAAAATGAAGTAGTAGATGCAGGAATTTGAGTTATGAAAGCAGCCAGGCGGTGGCATCAGTGCACAGCAAATAAGCATTTGAACCTCCCTTAAGGAAGACCAGGGCTTGTTTAGTCACCCTAATGTGTACAAGTGGGCCTAGATAGGTGAAGTGCAACTTTTTAATGATCAATAACTAATTATTTGCAGGCATTTATGGTTAGCTGTGTTTAAGGGTTTTGGATGTGGTAATTTTTGTACCAAATTACTCAAACTGTGTTTGTGTGCTGTTTGTGCATGTAGGTTTGTTACAGGTTTGTTATGATAATCTCTTGAGTCACTGGTTTTGGTGTTCTAGTCTTCAAACTGCAGAAGGCTTTTTCTGGGGGGCTAAAGTTCATAATGTCAATGCTCTAAGAGAAGAAATGTTTCTCTATGCTGCAAACCTCATTCATTCCTATCCTGCTTTTATGTTTGCTTAATAATCCACCAGTACCTGAGCAATAAATCTATCCCACCACCTTTTAAAGTAAATAAGTATGATGGCAGGAAAAAAAATCAAACGAGTTTTTGACAATAGTGGTACTGAGGATTACAGTGAAGATGAGAGTTCTTGACTCAGGCCTGCAGCCAAGGTTAGATTCCTACTTAAAAACAGTAGTAGCGTCCTGTGCACAGTACTACCAACACTGGCCACTATTTCCTAATAAAGGGTTCTGGCTTTTTGCTTGGAACAGCCCCAAAACTTTGGTTCTGCCTTAGTCTTTGTTTTATCCATTTTTTTTTTTATTTCTTCATTTTAACTTATTCAAAGAAAGAAAAACAAGCTTCACCTACATCAAACACTGCTTTGTTGTGTTTTCGCAATCCCACAAATAACACTTCTAAGCAGCAGCTGAAGCAAACACTGCAGTTCCTCCTTCACAACAGTGTTGTCACATTGGCAGTAGCACTGACCTGCCATGGTGTTAATGTGCAAAGTTTAAATTGCCTTGCATTGTTGGCTGCTCATCTCCCTGTGCTGATTGCTGCTAGATACCAGCCTTGTCTTTTTGTACTTGGAACTGATGCCTGCAATTCTTAGCATTGGTTCAATAGAGGAAGAAGCATTGTGAAAAGAGAAAAAAATGATCATGATCCTTGCTCAACTTTATTACTAGCACATCCCAGAGGATTACCTAGGCAATGCTGGGCTGATGGTTGGGAATGCTGCAGTGGTCTTGCATGTGAGAGTTAATTTCCATGAAAAATGGGGAGGAAGGCATCTGTCTGCATTCTTCCCATTGGAACTATTTGTTAGTACCTGTGGAAGATCCCATGTCAGCGTGTTGTCCATGAGGTAGGAGTTGGACTTCTGCAACATTACAAGCGCTTCTTGCTATCCTTGTCCACAAACTTCAAGTGTCTGTAATTCTTTAAAACTCAGTTGTGCATTTGTTTTGCGTGTGTTGCATTTCCTAAAAACCCAGCATATATTCTTAAATTTACATAATATTAGCCTGTGATGTTAGAAGTCACTGCACATCTGTCCGTGTAGGAGAAGTACACACTGCTGTCTATAACTTAAAAGAGAAACAAGAGCAAGTGAAACAAGGGGAGAGCATTGGAATGACGCACATACTGCTTTGAAATAGGCATCTGAGCCTACTGCTAACTTTTGCTGGAAACCACTCAAAATTCCTCTCTGAAATAATATTTGAAAACCAACTGGTTTTATCCATTTTCCTATAGGAAAAGCAGAAGTGTTTGTTGATGTTTATCTTGCTTCAGTATGACTGCCTTTTGTCTTTTCCAAGAAAATGGTCCACTTATGACTTCATCTAGCTTTAGTATTTCCATTCTGGGAGTACTAAGCATTATAGGCCTGGTGGGAAATAAGCTAGTTGTACAGTTTCATACCCACTTATGATGGTCTTTATGTATCCACTTTTTTCAGTGTGAAAATCTGCCTTTATTTTAGTTACTTCTGCTTCTTGTTTATTATTTTGTGGCTTCTGCTGCTATCCTTTCTTACAGGTAGCTGTTTATGGGTATGTATATACATTTTCAAGTATCCCTCAACTTCTTTGGTTAGGTGGCCAACCTGAACCCCCCCCTAGACACCCAAGCTCATTAAAAGCAAAGCTAAAAGAAGCAGTTGAATTGCACTAAAGGTTAACATACTCTGGTGAGTATGTTAATGTGCTTTGTGCTGCTTTAGCAAGTGTTTTCCTGGTATCCAGGCTACCTATCATATGGCTATTCAGCTGGAGGTGGTGATAGTTGGTAATACTGTTTTATAAACAGTACAACTCAGTGTGAATAACCCCAAGGAACAAATACATCTTTGAAATGTGTGGTGCTGCTGGCCAAAAGAGTAAACAAAGTGGCCTTTCATTCAAAGTTAGAGATAGGCCTGTACTTACTTAAGTGTGAACTGCAGTTATTTAGGAAAATAGCATCTAGATGTTTCTTTTACTAGCTAAAAGAATTTTTCAGTTGAGTTGTGTAATCTATAAAAAAGATAGTGATAGAATTTGTATAATGCTTCTTTTACCATTTTCCACAAAGCAAGACTTTATCTGACTAAATGATGACCTCTTTTACTTACAATTAGTTTGTCCCAAGAATTCGGTGTCCTTCAGCAATAGTCACTTGTGTAAGAATGTCTAGAAACAGGAAAAAAACCCTGTAACTGTTTTCAGTGGCAGGTCATCTGTGTATCAAATACTTTTCTTCCTCCTGGCATGATGTTCATAAGGACTGTGGAGGTGCTGCAGGGAGATTGGAGGATTGAACCACAAGCCTGAACACCTGGACCCAGCATATTTCTAAACCTCCTTGGCTTGCTCTTTCAAAGAGTTAAACTCTTGAAGATGCTGCCCCCTCATGCTTTTATTGCAACAGTTCACACTCTATTTATGATGTGAGGTAATGTGAGATTGCCTTTTTTTATCAGAACTCCAAACTGCCACAGATTGGAGCACTAACTGCAGCCATGTACCATCTGTTGTTGTCTCTTGGCCATACGGGCATGTTCCTGAATGTCCCCCGTGTCAATATCCCATGTGTGATAGGTAGAGAGGTTTAACTATTTGTTGATGTAGCATCAGTGTGTTAATATCTTTTTAAAGCAAGGGATTGTCTTGCATTAGAGGGTGATTGCCCTGTATCACATCCTGCTTTAATTCAAACCATTGTTACAGCAGCTTTTTTGAAGTAAAAACTTGTACTTTGCCAGGCACATTAAATGTTCATTGATTTCAAATTCATAAAACTCACAGAGTTACAGAATGTAGCTGTATCCACAACCAATGTATTTCTGTAGTTATTGACTTCCTTGAAATGCTATTTCACTAACAAGAGCAAATGTTGTTCCATAAAAAGCAAGAAGCTTATGTTGATCCCTGTAATTACTCTTTAAACAGATGGAACATACATGTCCAGCTCATTTCAGAAGCCCCAGGCACAGCAGTTTTGCAGTTACGAGGATTTAGTTCTCACTTCCATGAAAAGGAAGATAATTTGTTAACTCTTCTTGATTCTTACTGCACAGCAAGTATATTGTTGAAAGGACATGGAAAGCCTTGGAAAAGTAGCTAAATAGAAATGAATGCTGCCTGCACTAAGTGCCCTAGGCATTGAAAAATGCTCTTTTTCAATGTCAGCCGTTCCCAGCATGGAGCTTTCAGTGCTGTGATGGCTGTACTGTGAGGCAGGCCAGCCCTAGTGAGTCAGCTTTTCTGGCCAGAATCCCACGTGGATCATTAGCAAGTATTATCCAGTAAAAAAACCTGGAAGGCAAAGGTTTCACCTCCCACTGTACAAAAGCCATCTATTTGGGATCAAGGTTTATCTACTACTGCATGGGATCAGCCTTTTATTGAACATGAAAGTCTCACTTGAAGCTTGTCTAATGATTAATATCTGCTGAATGTCTTTTGTTGGATCCCAACAAAAAACCTGTCAGGTCATGTATTAATTGAGGCATGACAAGCAACTGATTTTCTGTGGATGATGGCAAAAAAGCAACAATTTCAAGGGCTACAGTTGCTAATTTAGAACTAAACTGAAAGATAGGATCTGGATTTCTTTCTTTTGGCTTGTACTTTATCATTGGGATTTCTGAAAGCAGCTGGAACTTCTGCTAAACAGAGACAGACTCTGTCTGGCTTCAGCTGATGAGATGTTGCACTGCCTGTGCCAGCTGAGCCCTGTGTCCCAGAGGAAGAGCTCTGTCCTGTGGGAGGGCACATGGTGGTGGTGCCTCCTGTCCTCCTGGCTCTGCCAGAGCAAAACCTAACTCTCTGTGGGAGTCCAGGAGAGGATGCACAGAACCTCTGCACTCTTCTGTTGCCTTGGCAACAGCATCTTCCTTTCTGAGCTGCTTCTGTGCCACAGGTACTGCTGCACAGCCCAGGGCTGCAGCTGCCTCTTGCTGTGATCTCCTTTCTCTGTTTCCAGCGATGCAGAACAGGCAGGCTTAACCTTCCTGGTGAAAAGGTCTGTGTCCTCTTGCACATATTCACTTCCCACTGATTTGGTGAGAAGGCACACCCAGAGAGGAACTACCACTGCTTAAGGGTTGGGTTTGATGACCTTAGAAGTCCTTTCCAATGTAAAAGATTCTATGATTCTCTATAACCATGAAACAATAAACTAACCTTTCTGGCTGGTTCCTCTAATACATCCCTGTATTAGAGGGATGATAATGAGCCTCCAGATCAGGCACTCATCTCAGTCCATTCCTGTTGTCTTAGGTAATTTATGAAGTATTCACCAAAGAATGTCTGTAGTGAGATGTAGCAAGTCCAGATAATAGAAGTCTTCTCCCCTCTCACTCTTAAAATAAGTTCTTGTTGTAAGTTAATAAGTTCATGTATTTCCAGATCTTTCTTCTGCAGTGTGGAAATGGTACATGTGGGTGTTGTTGGTAAATGGCATTTTGGGTGAAAGTGTGTCAAGGTTTGTGCTAAGAATTAAATAATACAGCAGCTGTGTGATAGTGCTTGGCCCCAGGCTCAGGCCCTCACTCCTATGGACATGTCTGAGTCCTGCAAGACTAAAAAATGCATCCTGAAGGAAGCTGCATAATGTGACTGTTGAAACCCCAGTGAAACCCTTTCCAATAGCTCCTCTCATTGTAGTCATCCTGTTCAGTGTCTAATTACTGTGCAATTTGAATTCCAGGAAAGTTGCTCCAAAGCCAAATCCTATATTTATGGGAGAAAAGGTGGCCTGGGAGCCTCAGCAACCTGAAGTTTTATTTATGTTTATCTCAAGACTGTTACTAAGGAAGGGAGAGCTGCCAGCTGTCTCCTGAAAGGAAAGGGTGTCCTTTGAAGGGAAAATAGCTTTGGACAGGTGATATACAATACAACTGAGTGAGTGGAAGTAAGAATTGCACTTGGAGATTGCATTTATCATCTTCTGTAACCCTCTGCTGACAGGGGAGAGCAGCCTCTGCCTCTTTGCCACTCTGGAAAGTGTTTGAGATAAACTGCTCACATCTCCAGGTCTCCAGGGACTGTGTAAGAGGCTGGAACCTGTGAAAGGGTATATGAAGAAGATGATGCCACGGGAACCTTACCCCAATACAGCCTGAAGAAATTGAATTCTCACTCACTCGCAAGGCTACTCCCTTGTGAGACTGTTCTCTAAGGAGAGGGAAAGAAAACTCATGATAACCTTGACTGCATTTACGTTGCTGACCTGTCCCAGGGAGAGGCTTTATTATTGTAATGATGAAATGAGGTGATGCTGCTTCCTCTCTCCTGATGTTTTCAGCAGAGGACAGGTCTGGTTCCTCTGCCTTTTACTCATCAAATCTTTTGGGCCTTTGTTGGTGAAGAAGCATTGTAGCCATATGGACTTTGATTTTGTAGAGCCTGCAGGCAGTAGTACCTATCAGTTGTTCAGATGGATTTGTTTAATCAGATTAACTTGTGGGAGCAAGAGGACAGGCCTTGCCTTCCACTTGGGTCATCAACATCTGTGAAATAATTTGTATGCCAAGATGAGTAGTACATTATATAAGATTTGAAATAGTGTGTAATTTAAGATTTGCTGAGTCTGTAGTCTTTTCTAGTGAGTAAAATAAATGTTCAAAAAGAGAAGGCTTTGTGCAAATGTGAGAATTAATTGGAGATGAAAGTGAAACCAGAAACATTCTGGCATGTCTTGTCATACTGTGATTTCAGTAGTGCTTTTAAAGCCAATAGGGCTTACTTATGTTAGGTTTCTACTGATTTTTGCTTTATCTTTGGGTAGTTTTGCACTATTGTGGTGTAGAACAGTAGTTGTGCTCTAGCCTTTCAGATCAATTTATTCAATCACATTCTTCAAATATATGTAACCTAAAATGAAGCTTTAAAATGGATCAACAGTCCTTAGTCCTTGATTTAGTCCACTGATTTAGTGGAGAACCTATGTGTGTACTTAATTAAACACAGAAGTAGTTCCCTTTTGTCATTAAGACCATTTGTGTATTGAAATTCATGTGGCTTTCCCAAAGCCACACCCTAGATTCCAGAAAAACTCTCCTCCAAATCTCTAGTTCAATTTCCAGATCCTGTTCTTATTTGCAGGATTTTTTATTTTTTTGTGTGAAAAAATTGCATTTTTAATCTCACCCAGAAAAATTGTTGAAGTGGGACTGTTTGCTAAGAAGGCAAAAAAGTGCCCTGAAGAAGGCTCTCCTGAAATCTAAAGGGTTAACAGTGGGGTAAGTAACAGGCATCCACCTGTGTATCTGTACACTGCAGACAAACACAGTTTAAGAATCAGATCAGATTCAGATCTTCAAAAAGATCCAGCCCATTCCTTGAGCAAATTTACTCCAGTCAGTTGATGTTATTCTGAAAACCTCGCAGAATCCCAAATCCCACTAACATTTGTGCAGTTGCCTGCAGGCTCTGTTCTCAGTTTTTTTCCCAGGATTTCCCATAACTCAAACGCCTCATTAGGTTACTGTTTGTCCTTTTCATGTAAGTTGAATGCAGACCTTAATAAAAATAAGAAATTGAATGCCTCAGGCCATTTGAGAACTGTAATTATGTCCTCCTTTCTTTGAAGGGATAGCAGCTCATAGAGGAAACTTGATCCAAAGTTCAGAGAGGGTATTAGAAAGGCAATGAGTCTTGTTAGCCTTGTATGAGGGTGTAGATATGTGCAGGTGTGGATTTATCTGTGGATCAGTACCTTGCCCATGCAGTGTCCATGTGCTGCAGCCTTGGCTCAGGATTGTGTTCTCCCTTAACTACAGCTGCTTGCAGTGTTACTGCAAAGGCTTTAGGAATGAAATTACAACAGGAGTAAATGTTGGTGTCACAAGCTGTTCACAGAAGGGAATTCCAAGTCCACTAGAGTGATTGGAATGTCCAGTTCCTATTCCTTCTGACAGGAAGTATGTGTATGCCCAGATGGCATTGGGAATCTCAGCCTCTCCTTGAATTTAGGTGTAGCCTCTCTGTATGTGACAATGTGTTACACATGCAACCTTTCACATGTGCATGTTGCCAAGCTACAATTTTCATTTAACAGAAATTATTTCTGTTTTATTTTATTGTGATGTCTGTTTTAATTTTATTTATTCCCCCCACCATAGGGGGAAGGGCTGTGGTGTCAAACTAAATAGATGCATCTTGTGTACTGCCCTTAAATATGTAGTGTTTTCTATAGGGAATAATTTTGTTTGCATGAATGGTAGAGGCAAGAGAAGAAACATGATATATGTCAGCCAGCTTCAGTAAATTTACTGTTGTTGGTGTTTGAGTAGTAAAGGGAAAGAACACAGACAAAAATGACTTGTTCAAGTTCTGTTGTATAAGTCAGTAGCTCTGTAGAAATCTCCATAAGTTAGAAAGCTTTTAAGGAACATCAAGAACTACTGGAAAAACAGCTGAAAGGAATTCTGTAAATATGGATTAACTTGCAAATATGCATCAGTATTGCATGGTGACCTTTCTTCATTACTCATTACCTAAGTTAGATTGCTGTCTTATATTAAGATTATGAATTAGACTTTTTTTCCTCTTTTAAATATATATAAACCACTTGAGTTCTCCAGTCAAGGTATCCCATTTTGCTGCTAGGAAAATTTGGTGTGTTTCTGGTGCTGCAGTGATTGTGCAGTGCCAAAGAAGCTTCAGGCAGCTTCAATGGAATATTTTGCTAGGGAGACTTACCAGTAATTTGCTAGAGCCTGGGTCAACATCTGGGAAGTATATATCCACTTCAAGAATTAAAAGCAGCGGCAAGAAAGCAAAGCCCGTTGTTTTTAACTGTGTTGTTCCACTCTCCACAGCTTTGATACAATCTGGGTCTAACACCCAGTGTTGCACGTCAGGCAGTCGTGCTTCCTTCTCAGGAGCTGTAAATGGATGTTACAGCAGAGGGCAGTAGGAACCTGCCTCTGCTGAAAGCTGGTTTGGATCACAAGCGTGCAAGTATCTGTTTGCTCCCCACTCGTCTTCCCTTCTTTAATGATATTGAAGGACCAGATAAAGGTTAGAGATGGGACGTGCCACGGCTGTTGTCACTGCATTTGTCATGGCAAATACAAGGTGTGTGTTTGTAGCTCCATCTCTTGTCAGCGAACTGGCTCTGAAGATTTCATGGATGCTGCAAAAAATCCAGGCCCAAGCTAATGGCAGCAATTGGGCAATTTTTATCTAAATTCAGAATCCTCTAACAGTTGGTAGAAAGGAAATGATGTGACAAATTATACAGCTTATCATCAAGCATGTCTTTCTGATAGTTGCTGAAATAACTTACTGTTCTGGAAGGCTGTTTCTTAATTTCCCAGTGCAATATCTAGTATTTGAAAACCAGAGACTTTTAAATTGCATGCATTTAGGGAAGGGAAAAAAGCCAATGCTGCAAAGTAGCCTGCAGCTTGGAACCTTTCAGATGCACACAGCATGATGATGTCAACAGTGCCAGGATTACCTTCCCTCTGCGCCTCTCCTCGCTTTGGTCTTCGCTCCCCCTCAGCATCTTCTGCCAGTGCTCAGAAGCCACTGTAGTTCACTTGGATTTGGTTGTCATTTTCTCCTGTTAATTCAAGTCAGTATTCCAGTACTGTCAGCCACCTGAGCAGGTTTGGGGTTTCCCTGCTATGCTGTTTTTATTTCCTGACGGGGGACATGCTCGTACACATTCTTCCCTGGCTCAGCAGACTTGTGTCTCAGCAGCAGGCACAGATGTCTCTGAGCACAATGCCAGTTCAGAGCAGAGATCAGCAGAGCCTTTGAACTCGCTCCCTCCTTTAATTGGAAGTGGCCCGGATCTGATGAGCTTCCAGACAACATTGCAAAGCTCAGCTTTCCCCCGCCCCCGGCTCCTCCAGGCTGTGAGAGTGTAGGTGTGTGGGAAGGAGGGAGTTGTCATTGTGAAGAATTGTTCAGGAGAGGGGGGAATTACTCATTTCCTAGTTTACTGGTGAGGATCTGCCTTATGTATTGCTACACCTAGGATGTATTTTTAACTCTCCTGTGGTAACTATAGCATACGTACAGATGGACTTACTGAAGGATAGATAAAACATACTACAAATTACACAGACTGTGCACAGGGATACTAGGAATGTGGCTGGCTGTAGAAGTACCTAGCTCTTGCAGTCACTCATGTTTTTAAAATTGAGACATTACTAGATAATCTGGCTTCTTTTTTGTCTTTTTTTTTCTTGATTTGCTTGCCTATATGCTTGTAAAGGATAGGTTGAAACCGGGACTCATGTAGCAGGGGCATTCACAAAGTGGGCTGCTTCTGAAGCCAGACCAGTCTCATCTGTAAAGGACAAAGGCTGCTCACTGCATGGTTGTTCAGAGCTATTCCAGCATGGAAAACACAAGGAATCACAGAGGTGAGCTGCAGCTTCTGAAGATCCCTTCTATCTTGTTCTGGTGCTTTTCTTTCCCTGTTACTCAGATTAAGTCCATGCCTGGTGAAGTCCCGTTTTGGGCAGAGAACTGTCTTGTAGGATGAGCAGCAGGAGGGGGAGACAGGGTAACGAGTTAGTAAATTGTATTGCTTTGGTGATGTCTGCAGCTTGTGACATGAACATTGCACCTCTGCAGCTCCATGTTCAGAGGACCCCCCTGTGCCATGCTGTAGTGCTGCAGGGGATCATGGAATTCATGAATGTTTGCCTCTTCTCTGGGAGCTGTGCCCAGGATGCTCTGATACAGGAAATATCCACTGGGTACTGAGTGGAGAGCACACATCTCTCATATGCTTTCAATGCTAAATATTCCTGCAAAATTCCTTTTAGAAACTCTTCACTATGCATAGCTATAAAGACTGCTTTTAAAAAACTGTGTTAAAAGAAAAGGCACTCAAAATTGACCACACGATGATTGAGATGATTGTAACATGGATACTTAGTTAATGATTGTTCCCCTAAAATATAATCAGATGGACAGATAAACATGTATTGAAAACATATTTAAGTCCAAACTTCAATACTTATACCTGAAGTAACAGCAAAGAGTGTAGAACAGACCTGTGCAGTTTTACTAAACCCTTTCTGCTTTGTCAGTGTGAGTTTTAGTGGGAATACTTGCTCTAGTTCTGCTCGTTTCTTTTTAGGGAAGACCAGAATTACTGAAACTCTGCAGGGGAAAGCTGAACCATGTTATTCTTATCCACTTCAGAGCCCTGCATATGTTGTGTGGTACCACTGAGGTAACTCCTTTTCCATCAAGCCATCCTGCAGTGGTACCTTGTTTATCTTTAATTATGTGCTGTTTATTAACAGAAAACAGTGAAAACAATCAGCTGTTCAGGGAACAGGAGCAAAATTACTGAAGCAAAACAGTTGAAAATTTTCAAACAAATTGGTTTGGTGTTGGAAATTGTATTTCACATGCACATGCACATTCTGTTTAAAATTGCAAGGAAAGTTTTTGAACCTTTTTTAAATTTGACAAGCCAAAAGCATCTTGTTCCAATTATAATTTTAGATGTTGCACGCAGTCTAAGTTGGTACAAAGCACTTTGAAAAGCAATTTCAGTATTTTATTTTGCCCTTTTTTTGTGTTTTTAATTATAAAGCAAACTTGAATGTTTTGATATCTTCCAGAGAGGATGGAAAGCCTGTTTTGAAGTTTGTGTGGCCTGAGGTTGGTCAGTATCTTATGCAGATGTGAGATCAGCACCCTACATAAGTGGGTGGCCTATGGTGGAGGAGTTAGATTGCAGGAGTTTAGACAAAACAGAGAAATAAATATTCACGTCAAAGCTGCACAGCCTGTCTATTTTAGCCTTGGTTAGGCTTTAATGGATGGCTGTTTGAGTGTGCCTACCTCTAGCTGCCTCTGAACCAGAGGAGTGTCAGAAATGTTAAAATTTGTAGTGCAGGGTCTTAGGACTTCATCGTCATTGGATTTCCCCACATGGTGGAAGTTTTGAGTTTTGATCAGGTATACAGATGTTTGAGGAAAGATTCAAAGAGGTTTCAAAAAAGACAGGATTGATCCAAACACAGAGAAAAGCAGATTAGAGCACCAAACTATTGAGGACCAAGATATTTGGCTTCATTCTATATGCTTAGAATACAGTAGCCAAGAGGGAATAATCCTGTTGCTGTAAAAAGAGAGAAGTGCTACATTACCTGATAGGTCTGGTTTTCAGTGTCTGAGATCCTTAGTCAGCCCTCTTCAAGGTGCTAAGTGATGAAAAAAGAAAAGCAGGACTGTTACCTGGTTCCTCCTAGTGAGCATGACCTGAGGCATTTGGGCACTGTCACTCTTTGGGGACTAAACTACTAAGAAGCAAACTGTGTGTCCTACTTAATTTTCTGGTCTGCTCCTGGCACAAAGCTGAAATGTTACTGCCTGGGTTTGTGATGGCACAATTGTGGCAGGGCTCGTAGGGAAAGTTATTGAGGCAGGAATTTGTCACACTGGGCGCTTGAATATCCCTAATAAGAAACTTCTAGCACGTGAGTAAGAGAGAAGAAAGTGGCAATGCAATTGCTTCTTTATATTCATCTAATGTTTCCCAAATGGAGCAGTAAATTCATAAGACCTACACCATGATCTAGTCTTCCCTGGAGCAGCACCCTCTGCTACCTCAGAGTAGTTACAATTATTACCATCACATGAACAGGTAGATGTGCTGAGATCAAGGTGTGCAGCACACACAGCAAGAGGGGCCACCTGATGGTGAGAGAGGCAGCCTGAAATGGAGAGGCTGATTCCCCTGAGGGCTGTGCAGCCCTTCAGAGGGACCTCGACAGGGTGGAGAGATGGGCACAGAGGAACCATCTGAGGTTCAAAGTGCAGAACAACCCCATGGAACAGCACAGGCTGAGGAAAAGCAGCTCTGTGGAGAAGGACCTGGGAGTTGTGGTGGACAACAAGCCATCCATGAGCCAGCGGTGTGCCCTGTGGCCAAGGAGGCCCCTGTATCCTGGGGTGCAGTAGGAAGAGCAGTGCCAGCAGGTCAAGGTGATCCTGCCCCTCTGCTCAGCCCTGGTGAGGCACATCTGGAGTGCTGTGTCCAGTGCTGGGCTCCTCAGTACAAGAGAGACGTGGAGCTGCTGAGCCAGACTAGCAGAGGACAACAGAGATGATTAAGGGACTGGAACATCTCTCTCAGCAGGGAAGGCTGAGGGAGCTGGGCCTGGTCAGCCTCAAGAAGAGACAACTGAGAGAGGAGCTCAGAAATGTCTGTCAGTATCTGGAGGGGGGAGCCAAGAGAATGGAGCCAGGCTCTGCTCCATCTGAGCAATAGGACAGGAGGCAACAGGAAGAAGCTGGAACACAGCATTTCACCTGAACATGAGGAAGATCTTCTTCACTGTGTAGCTGACTGAGCACAGGAACAGATTGCCCAGAGAGGTTGTGGAGTCTCACTCGATGGAGATATCCAAGAGTCCTTCCAATGGATGAATGTGCTTGAGCAGGGAGCTTGAACCACCATGGTCCCTTCCAAACTTACCCATCCTGTGATTTTGATTCTGTAAATGGGAGGACAGATGAAAGGAAGCATTGCAGTATGTTTGAGTCATGTATTATCTCACTGGCATTTGCTTAACAAGCCTTATTCTGAAATGCAGTTTTTGCTTTGCCCTGCTTTCAAATTCTTTTAAAAAATCCTTTTAGAAAAAATTAGGCAGAGGTTAATAGTAGCTTTGCTTTGAAATCTGCTTATGCTTTACATAACATAAAAGCCTGCCTGTCTGTGTTGGATGTCTGCTTAGTTCTGTGCCACCTTGTATGAGCATAACAAGTAAGACTCAGTTTTAAACAACAGAAGGTCAAGCGAATTCTAGTTAATCCATTTATTTCAATTTGCAGAAAGCGGGGGAGAAAAATATAAATCAGTGCAGAATAGAATGATACTCAAATGGTAAACTTCTCATGCAAATTCAGAGTTCAAACAGAGGAAAATTTAGCCTGTTCATCCACAGTCTCTACTTTGGGATCAAGTACAGCCTTTTCCCATTTTAAAGGAGAAAGTTTTCCTCATTGGGAGCACCACTGTGGCCAGCAGACAGCATCTAGCAGGTCTTGTAGCAGCCACAAGGAGCACTGCATCTTGTCAAGTAAGTGCAACCAGCCATAATGGTCTGTATAGATGATTCCTGGGTCTTGGGGCCCTTTTCCCCTACAGACTTTCTTTCTTTCATGGGAAAACTTTCCTGGATGGAGGACAAGCATTGTAGCTGGAAATTAGTCAGTCTGGATTTGGCCAGTTCAAGTGTTGCCACCTGCTGCTGAGGTAAAACATCCTACTCCTCTGAGATCAAATGGGGTGCCCAGCAAAGATGGCCATAGAGGTTTTGGTTACACAAGTGTCTCTTTTAGAGCCAGCCTGAATCCCTTGGCACAGCACCACATCATGTATACATGTTTGCAGCCCAAAATATATGAGCTTGCATGGCTGCCAAACTGCATGGCACAGTCATACCTAGCGAGCTCCCTGCTGTCACTTCTAGCTCATTTTCATTGTTGTTGCTTTCCAGATTTGTCTCTGGGCTTGCAGAAGTATCTGTAGCTTTGTTTCCTACAGAGAAAATGCTAGTTTGAATGCTTCTCTCTCAAGAAAGATATAAAGCATCACTGAGTCAAGGGGTTTCTACCCATTCTATTCAATAGACTTCAGGTGAGGTCCTAAATCTGCTTGTGTTCTACTTTCTTTCTACTTTAACCACTCTTATATTACTTCCTATGTCATATTTCTTGGCCCTTGGTAGCACTTGAGAAAAGTTCCTGTTAATATTGAGCATGACTGTGTTCATTAGCGTGCTGATGACTCTTCATATCACCGAGGGAGGATGCTGAGAAAGATGCCTGGAGACATCCCCCTCTTTTCATATTTCAAATTCATAGTTATTTGTACCCTGTTTACAGTGTTTAGGGATATCTTAGCTTGCATGACCTGGCTCATAGCTGAGACATTTCAAATAAATTTTGAGAGGAAACTGTGTAAATTATCTTCTATAACCTAACCCTAAATGTGATGCTTCTTTTTCTGTTCCTGGTGGTATGTCTAAAATGAAACAAACAACAGCAATATCAGCCACTGAAATTAACCAAAGATTTGTGCTTTAGAGACCTAGGCAGCAGATTACTCTTACTTCTTTTATCCTCTGTATGCCTATAGATTTTTTTTCACCTCTCAGAATTTGTTCCTTTTCGTTTTATTGGCAATAGATGTTGTCATAACTGCCACAGAGAAGAGCTCGGCAATTTTTCAAGGATGCTTTGCTATACTGAATTTTCTGTCCCAAGATGGAAGTCAAATGTGTTGGCAGAAATTCTTCAGAGCCCAAGAGACACTTCCTCATGAAGGAGTTAGGTGCAGCCAGAGAGTTTGGCACAGGTGGTGGCAGAGCTCTCTCTGAGTCTGATCAGTGGGCACCAGGAGCCATCCCTGTCACTGAGGTTTCCATAGGTGCTGTAGTTCCCAGTTCCCTGCACATGGTTTAGGATTTGTCCATGTGAGGTGTTTGGTATCCAGGTGTGGTGGGATGGCCATGGCTAGCAGCCAAACTCCCACCAGGGGCTCACTCACTCTCCTCCTTAAGAGGAAGGGGAGAGAGAATAGGAAGATCAGGAATGAGAGCTCATGTGTTGAAATGCGGACAAGGAGATCACTTTCAGTTACCATCATGGGCAAAACAGGCTAGATTTGAGGAAAATTGAATTAATATATTGCTAATTATTTATGTATTTAACTATTTGGGTATTGGAAGACAAAGAGGCTAACACTGAACACTCAGAGAAAGCATCTTTCCTTCCCCCTTTCCAAGGCTCATTTTTTCTCCTTCATCCTCGTTATCACATAACACAGGTTCTGTCCCTTGAGCAAGGCAAGGGGGACTGGGCTTGTGGGCAGTGTGGAGCAGTTGAGCCCTGCTGCTCCCTTCCTGCCATGCTCCTCCACCCTGGTGTGGGTCCCACACAGCTGCAGGGAATATCACATTCCCAAACCATCCACTGACACAGGATTCAGGATTCCAAACGCCCGGGGCTGGCCACGGTGCCTGCTGCTGGGCCAGGTCCCCCAGGAGTGGTGGCCCTGGGCCCTGTGCTGAGTGCCACAGGAGCAGCAGCCTCAGGAGGAGACAGGATGCTCAGAGCCTGCGCTGGCCCTTGTCTCAGCGTCCAGGGGTGAGGGTGAAGGTGCTCGCACACTGCAGCATAAGGCTATCAATAATAAACCTTTTTAAATATCTCAAAAGCAGTGCTGTGATGACAGCCCAAGTAATTAATTCCATTACTTTTAATAGACCCTTCAAACAGTGCCAAGTCAGTGACATCTGCTGCGGTGTGGAAGTACCTTCAGGGAAGAACATTTTTAATACAGTGATACCTCAAAAGGCTGGCCACAGATAGGCTGAAAATGGCCATGCAGAGGATAAAATGTTTTAGCAGACTGTTAAGCTCTCCTGCTTCTTGCTCAGCCAAGAAAATGACCATTCACCCACTTACTGGTGGATGATTTAATTGCAATCTGCTTCTAAAAGCACATAACTCCCTGCCTAAGATGCATTCTGCACTTCTTGGAGAGGCCCATGTTCTGCACCTTAATTCTGGTTTTTATCAGATTATTGCCATTTTATCATACTATTCCTCATTTTAGCAGAGTTGTCTTTGACCCCCAGTCCAGGAGAGTCCTCACCCTCAGCTCATGCAGAGTCTTGCTCCAGAGCAATTAAGAAGTCTGATTAACAGCAGCAGAGTCTGTGGAGCTGGAGTTTTCATAGAAACATCAATTCACTTTCTGCTCTGGTCCTCTTGGGGAACCAATGCAGAAGATGTTATTAAAATAGGGTTTGTTTATTGACCTTCTCTAATTTCTGTGTTCATAAAATAATCTTGTTTATTAACGAGTAATCTTTAGCTGAGATGCACTGTGTTCCCTGAAACATTTTGTGCAGAATTCATGGATCGAAGCTGGAGAAACTGAATACCAGGGAATTAATTTCAGAGGATATGATCTCATAATCTCACTATTTATCTCTGGAGATAGAGAGATTTTGGCTGGGAGCTGCAACCCTAGAGATAAGTGCATTTGAAGGAAATTGAACCTTTTAAAAAATATATTACATTTTTATGCTTGTGTCAAGTCTCAGGGTTTGGATTAAATGCCAGGTTTGTTCTTGTTTTAGTGTTTGTACCTGGCCCACTCTTATTCAGTGGAGTCAATGTGGAAATAGATAGCAACCTAACTTTATGATCCTGTCCCAGTAAATCTCAGGAGGACTGGTGGAAATGCAGCTTCCTGGGGTCTCTTTCCAAGCCTTCATGACTGACTGCACCAAGAACTCAGTGCAGGGCTGGCAGAGTTGGCTTCATTTCTCACAACAGGGGACTTGCACATCTGATTATTTTTTTTTTCCCTAGAGCCATTCTGCAGCCCCTTCAGTCTTTGTTAGCCATGGTGAATCACTGATCCCACTGTGCTTCAGAAATGGAGGGAGAGCAGGAGTATCCTATCCCAGGTGGAAGTTTTTATTGTTTGAAAATGTCACCATGTAGAAAATGGTGGAAAAGTTGTGTAAGAGCAGCATGGAAGCAAGGGAGGACTGTTCAGTAGATCTTTTCTATCTCTATGGCATGGAAATAGAGAGCTGGCAGCAGTGTTCCAGTGCCTGGAAATCTCCAAGGTAATTTCCAAGATTTGCTGATAGCTTACATGGAAATTGGACAAATAATTTTACAAAACAGTATTTCCCAGCTAATTCCTCTTCCCTGTGTGCTGTTTCCTCAGTAAATGGCTGTTGTGTCACCAAGATTTACTTATTTGGCTGCATTGTTCCTTTACACATTATGTGCCTACATCTCAGAGATTTCCAAAGGACTCATGATTTCCCCTGACATTGGCTAAACCAGCTGGAGCTCAGTATCTGAAAAAGGAGGCTTGCTCTGTTCCTTTAAAGCAGCAAGCAAAAACTCAGCCTCCAGCATTTAAACCCAGAGCCAAAGCCAGGTCACATCAGCTCTGGTGCAGTTAAGCACTTGGGCAGGTGAGTAGGCAATGTTTAAAGTCAGACATGTCTGTCTGTCCTGCTGCGCTGCAGTGTGCCCCAGAAGCTCAGGTGGAACGAGCACTTGGATGCCAATGGGCCAAACTACCCCTTGTGGGGATCATCCTGTCATATATGGTGAGCTGGACCCCTCAGAGGAGCAGGAGCTCAACCTCAATTCTGCTTTATTCACCCCAGCTGAAGGGAGCAGACACAAACTCTCATGAGAAGGGAAATAGTCTGGCAAGGAGGTACAGGAAATCTGCAGGAATTAACACTGAGGATCTGATAGTGAGGCCTTTAAGGAAGCAAGACCCTTGTAAAAGGGCCTTCAAGCCTTGGGCTGGGCTTGTAGGTACCAGTTTTGGGAAGAGACTTTAGGGAGCAGTGTGAAAGTGCAAGGGGCAGAGCAGGATGCTTTAGAAGCAGTGGCTCCTGGGGCCCACAATGTGTGGGAGTTACATAATGCTGCTGGTGCTGGCTTTCCTGCCAGGAAGGGGGAAAAGTTTTCAACCTGGCTTAAGACTGATGGGGGATTTTTTTTTTTCTTTTTCTTGGACCTTGGTTGTGAAATCTATAGAACATTAAGTCATCTCAGCTGGGTCATGACCCCGTGATGAGAGAATCTGATATAAATGAGCCTATGACTAAGCTGAATAATCCCTTCCTTGAGGAAAACTTGTCTCTGTTCAGTATAGTTATGGTAGATGTAGTCATCCCTGCTGTGTGAAGCAATCCCACCACCTCACATACCCAAAGTTACCATAGGATAAGTGAGAATGAAAGTCTTTGTGTGATGTGGTGGGGAAACAGCATCAAAAATGCAAGCCACCTTGAAATGCTGATCCTCTGCTGAGGTGTTTTGCATGTTGCAAATCACAATTAGATTTTCAGAAAGGGGAGAAGAAAGAGCAGCACCAGCAGAGCGCTTGCAAGAGGGGCCGTGCCAGACACCAAATGTGTTCTCATTCACGGGCACACCATGAGTGAGAAGTGCTGCCTGAGATTACAGGATGAGATTCAATAGGTGTTAATAAAGGAAAAAGAGATAATTAAGCCCCCTTTTTGATGAGCCTTTGCCTGCCACAAACTTCACCATGCGAGCCTAGCAGTTCTCACCTGTTGCAGCTGAGGTGCTGCAGCTGTCCTCAGCACAGGTTAACGCGAAGTGTGAAGGACAAAGGGGACCCACCCCATGCACCTGGGGGAGGGGGTTGTGCATCTGTCAGAGGTTAGCAAAGATTAAATTCTGACAGCAAATGCCACAGAGAGAAGACTGGTAAAAGGCTGTCTTCTCCTTCACCTTCTGATGGCCCACCAGGAAATGCTTGACAGTTTTTGGTGATGTTCACTAACTTGTTGAACCCAAGAAGTCCTTTCCCATCCTAGCTGTAGAAGATTAGAAGAAGCAGAGCTCTTGTGTGTGTTGCAAGCATGATTTCAATGAGTGTTTCCATCTATTTTCACTTTGGCAGCCACGGGCCTATGTGTTGCTCTGTAACTTCTGTAATGGACTCAAGTATTAAAATCCTTTCTGAAAAAAAATCACCTAGAACTAAGTAGAATTTAGTAAAACTGCACAAGTTAGGTTTTATAATGGCCTATTTCAGTGCCCACTGGAATCCATAGAAATGTTTCAACTGATTTTGGTGACTACTGATGAGATGAAGTAGGCAGCTTCATTGAAAACCTGGAGGAGAATGGTGATGATGCTATATTAAGGCAGTGAACAAAACCCATTTACTCTTGCTAGCATCAGTAAATGGGGGAAGAGGTTTTTTTGGGTTTTTTGAGTCTTTTTTACAGTGAAAGAATATAAAGGTTAGGAAGAAAGAGGCCCTGGAGCAAAGAGAAATATGAGAATGAGTCAGAGCTTTCAGTAGGACCTGACTCTGGCTGGGGTTTTCATCTTTGTGCTCAAAATGAATACAGTGTACAGAGCAATTAATGAAATCAAGCTTACATGCAAAGTAACTGAAGTGGGTGAATTTCATACACATGATGTCTTAATTTTTTGATCTGCAAAATGAAATGTGACAAACTTTTAAAGAAATGCAGTCATCCTTGTTTCAGTACGAAGGAAGTGCTCTGTGGGAGGTGGAGCACAGATTTAATCAGAGTCTGTGGTGTCAAGGGTCCGTTTTTGAGTGTGACAGAGGTGATAATGAGGTTAAATTCCATATGGAAAATGGGTGATTCACGGGAGCTGAGCTCCAGTGCTGCTTTCTGCACCATGGTCTGTGCCCTGCTCAAAGGTCAGCTGGAACAGCAGAGCCAGGAGAAAAGCAGCAATGAAAGCCAGTTCCTCTTTGCCCTGATACGGAGTGAGAAAGGAAACTTTGCCCTCTTCATCTCAGGTTTTCCACAGTTGCACTGCTTTGACAAGGAAGATACAGGTATATAGAAATATAGTGGTTTAGGGGTTTTTTGTAACATGTAAAATTTTATTGACGGCTTTTGCTGATGTGGACTCCACGTGCAGTGAGCTCCACATCTTTGCTAAGCCGCAGTGAAGTCAGGAAGCTCCACACTAATCTGGAGGTGTCCTATGCAGAGATCTGTCACTGTAGGGTTTTAAACACTGCATGACATAAAGATTATTTGCTGAACCACAAGCAGTTTTGTGTTTGAACATATTTCAACAATATGACAAAGACTTGAAAAAAATTTCTCCCAACTTTAATTGAAGAGCTAATTGCTAAGCAGAAAAAAATAGAATTACTTCCTTCCTTGTGTTTTACCTTCTTAGCCAGCACACCTCCAAAATCTGCTGATGCGATGATAAATCTGCAATTTTTGAGAGAGCCATAAGTAAATCCAAATCATTTACTTGGCTATGCATTACCACTCCACTCAAATTCCTTTCTGAAGTGATGAATATACAAGGAACTTGAATAGAGTGCGGAGGAATAAATGCTGCAATAATTTAAAAGGGGGAGGAAAACCCACAAGGCATGCTGAGCTGCTATTTTCCAACTTATCAGTTAGTTGTTGGGTTTTTTTTTTCTGAAGCTGCTGGATTGGTTTCCTCTGTCGTTCCTTTCTCTGCGTGCTGGAGGATGAAATGATCCCTGGTGAAAAAAGAAGTCTATGGCTTTAAATCCTATTCTATGGGCTGAAGTGGATCTTCATTTGTGCTTAGACTTTGTGCCAACAATCTCCCAAGAGAATTTCATTCATTTAAAAAAATACAGCTTAATTTCTCCGTTTTATGCATATTGAGTAATGTTCAGTCCCAACTACTGTTTTAGCTCAGTGAAGGAAAGTTTTGTTCTTCATTAACGCCCACAACTAAATCAGTGTTTGTGGATATAATATCTTTTATTTCCTCTTTAGCTCTATTTTAGCCCACCCATATTATATGAAGGATTTTGCCATTTTCCTTCTTAAGCTCTTAGTTTTCCACCAGGCACTGTGGTGTATGAGTGTGACAGAGCAGAATGGAGTTGCCAGGCACAGTCTCATGGGGGAAAAACCCAATTCCTTGCCTTTTTGTTTACCAGTATGATGTTTTTCAGACAGATCCCTAGGTATTTTTTTTTAATTTTTCCTTCAGTAACTTGTTCATACCAGGATTCATCCTGGGGGACAGAAAATTCCAGGTAGGTGTGGCTCATCTGCCATCAATGAGCCACCCTGCTTCAAAGTACATAACCCCACACCAATCTTCACATACTGTTCCACTTTCTTCCTAATTGTCTAGTCCAGAAAATACTTCCCAACAGCTCAAGGTCAGAAAGTGGAATGCAGTTGATAGCCAAGACCCAAACTGAGAGAAACCTATGGGTCTTTTGTGCAGGAAATGTGAAATCCTGCGTGGTTCCTTCCCTAAGTAATTATGTCTGTGGCCCCAGTTGTGCTATCCCTTGTGAGTTATATATATGCATATACACACACACACACACACACACACACACACACATATGTATTGCTTTCAAACAGAAGTGATGAGATGTGAACTTTTGGGCAAAATTCATGTTATCAGCTTTTCCATCTGCAGAAGCTGCAGAAGTTTGGTCTTGTTCTGAGGTAGGTTTTGGAAAGTTGTTACATTAGATGTAGGCCTCTAACAGTGGAGCTGAGCTGATAATCACAGAAACCAAAGAATTCAGGTTATCCAAAAACCTAGCACAGGGCAAACAGCAAAGGTGGGTGCTCCTCCACCCCAGACCCCTCCTGGCAGGGCAGGCTGTAGCTGCCTCCCTATTCCCAGCAGGCACTTTGCCTGCAGAGCTGCTAGTAATAGAGTATTGACTCACTGCCACTCGAAATATCTGCATGCTGATGTTGCCCAGGACCCAAAGTGTATTAGCTCTGCATTAATTGAAATGTAGCTTTCAGCAGCCCCTATGAACGTGCCCAGCTGCAGTGTGAAAGCATTTGTTTCCAGCAGAGATCCCGATAACTGGTGAGACTCGGGAGCGCTGGCTGACCTTTGATCATCGGCTTTCAGCCTGGCTCGCTGCCCTGCTGGGAGGAGGAAGGGAAAGTTCTTCCTTATAAAAGCCAACTTCATGTCAGTGTCTCCTGTTAACATTTAGTTTCTTTAGCTAAAAACACAGAGCTTTGAAACTCCTTTTGCACTGAATCGCCTGTCTCCTTTTCCTAGTGTTACTCATAGCTCAGAAGTTATGTCTTCATTTTTAATCCATATGTGACTTAAATTTTGATGAATATTGCAGCTGCTGCATTTCCAAGTTTGCCTGTCTCCTAGCTTTCTCCTCATTTCACCCCAAAAACTGCCTTGAGATTTTCCTCAATGCTGCCAATGTCAACTTTACCTCCTCCTTGGGACCTCCTTAACCCCCCTGTTTAGGGACAAAACCTCTTGCTGGACGCTGCCCAAGGGCAGCCCTGGCTGTGCTCCCCAAGGACTGGCAGGGTAAGAGCCAGCAATCCTGCAGGCTGCTGTGTGCTTCTGCAGCCCTTGGACTTCTTCATGAGAGAACCAAGGCTCTCATGCCTGCAGCTCCTTCAGGATTCATTCCCTTCATCCTGCCCTGGTGCTTTTTCTGATCCTTCTTCATGGCAGGAGGGTCAAGTGACACCTGTTCAAATGTAGGTTTTAGATTGCCGCCTGCTATATGACCTCGTTCCTCCTCTGACTTTGGAGCAATTTGTGCAACCTGAGCTCGACTCCATGCATTTCTCTGAAATCACTCTGATTTATCCTGATTACACAAAACCCCTGTAGCCCATGTCACAGGTAATGTGGCTCAGTACTAGGAACAATAGCAGATAAGGATGTTTGGCTTCCACCACACCCAAAACCAATACAAAAATGAAAAATTACTAACAATTACTAAGGTAAACTTTAAAAAATGAAATGCAGAAAGGGGAGCAGAGTGGTCACACTATTTAAAATAAATTCAAATTGAATACAAAAATTAACGCATCCCAGATCCCCAAAGGCAGCTGCTCACTTTGAACTTTCAGGGTGCACTGCACTACTACACTGCAGGTAGATAACCACAACCTCAGGGCAATGGCCCATTCAGAAATATGCTAATTTTACAATAAGCCATTGTTAACAGGCAGGATTTGATGACAGCGACTTTTGTTGGTATCTAGTCTCCTAAACAAATCTTAAAGCATTTTAATTTGCCTTGTTAGTAGATCAGTTTGGTGTTTCTGGCACATTTCTTGCTGAAAAACACCTCTTAACTACTAAGAGGAATGCTTGCTGTTGTTTCTGTTGTTGTTCTCCTCCCCTGCTTTAGTTTCATGTTTTCAGGTGTTTGACAAGGTCCATACCAGTAGATGTACAGAAATGGGGGAAGGAATGACTGAGTTAGCTCTAGGATGAGTTTAGAAATGTAATAATTTCCCATTTTTGCAAATATTTTTGCCGTCAACTTTAATGGTATATATTGAATCTGCTTTGTTGTAACACATCTAAAGACACTTTGCATTTTTCCTGAGCCAAGGATTCTTTGGAAACCTGTGTCTTCAATTAATCAATTATATACCACTCATACATAGTTTCCTAGAGAGCACCACATGTTGATCTGGTATGAACTGATACAATTCTATTGACTTTACCACTGCTGCTTCATTTTTATAGTAGCACTCCCAAGGGATATTTGGCATTGCACTTATGAGAAGAGGCTGCAAAGATCACCTGCCTGGGAATCTACTGCCTTTGTGGCCCTTCCCTTGGATTTCGCCTTGGGCTGTGGATCTGCTGAATGTGCATCAGGAAACACCAGGGCAAGCACCCCCACCACATGCCTGTAATCTCTGAGGAGTTATGGGCTGCAGCAGTAGCAGCCAAACTGTGAAACCAGACAGCCTCACTCTCAAAAAAGGAAAATCCAAGGACATCCAAATTCTGGATTTGGAGCCATAATAGGTCAGTGAGCCTGTCAGAATCTGACGTATTGCATATTTGTGTATTCTGGTGACTTCACATTTTAAATGTGGGTTCACAGCAGCAGCTTTGCTCAGTAGCCCACCAGGTTCCTTCACTGGGCTGAAACCCAGCCATGTGCCATAAGTGGGGGTTTCTGAGCAGAGGCTGGGGTCTGACCCAGATTTTAATGGCTTAAGCCATGGGAAGGCTCTGGACTAAGAGCCACTGCTCTTTCAGTTGGCAAGAACATTTTGAAGGTCTGCAGCAAGAGAGCATTTAACAAGCCTCTGCTGAAATGAACACCAACAGATTGTAAATTGCAAAGTGCAGTGTAATTGAATCTGATCTCTGGCTTTTACAGACTCTAGTAATTGGAAATTGCCTTTCTTTTAAATATATGCCATTCCAAGGATGGCTCCTTCTTGAAACTGGGATCTGATCATTTTTAAAAGCATAATGATGTGAAAGTAACAGTAGCATGGAGTCCCCTTGGTACTGGTGGAGAAGGGTGAAGCAGGGACTTTGGGAGCTTCCTGCTGTGTCACTGGCATTAGAAACGAAGTCCTACACTGTAATTAACAGCTTAGCAAATATGAACTGGGTCCTTGAATAGCCACGGCCTGCAGCCCAAATATCAGTGCCCAGTTTGGGGGCAGGCTGGTGACCTGCAGCAGGATGGAAGCAATCCCAAATATCAGTGCCCAGTTTGGGGGCAGGAAGGTGACCTGCAGCAGGGCAGGGCAGGATGGAAGCAATCCCAAATATCAGAGCCCAGTTTGGGGGCAGACCGGTGACCTGCAGCAGGGCAGGCAGGGTGGAAGCAATCCCAAATATCAGAGCCCAGTTTGGGGGCAGGCCGGTGACCTGCAGCAGGGCAGGCAGGGTGGAAGCAGTCCTGGCCAGCCCTTGGCAGGGGGAGGCAGAGCAGCCTCCAGGCAGTGCTGGCTGACCTGGGAACACTCTGCACACCTCCTTAATCTCAGCCTCTGGCTGGACACTGCCCTGCACACTGCCTAGGCAGCTCTCTCTTCAAGGCAGGGGGATCTAACATTTGTCCTCAGACACGAAAATACAATGATTTCCCTAATTTTTTTTGTTCCTGTATGTGTAGGAGATTTAAAGGTAAGGTTGGAACTTAGCAAAACAGAGTAAAACAGATGAAGTCTAGATCTGAATGCTGTAGACTTGCTGTTTGAAGTGAACATTCCTTCTCCTCATATGCCCCTTTTCTGTCTCAATATCCTTTATTTTGTGACAGATATTTTAGTTGCCTAGGTATTGATTAAAGATTTCACAGAAAGCCACAAACAGATTTGAGGCCTGGAGTCTTTATTGGGAGAGCCTCAATGGAGAGCTGGTTTAGCTTCATCAGGAAGAGGATTTAAAGCCGACTTGCTCAGTATAAAGTACCCTCACAGAAAGATGGTGCTACCAAAAAATGATTGAATGGCTCAAGAGAATGTGTGGAGACTGGTGAAATATGTCTCAGACATCTGGAACCTGAAGGTAAGTAAGCTCAAATTAGAAATTTGGCTAAATTTTGAAATAATTTTTGTTACTGAAAAAAATCTCCTAAGGAGTGATTGTTCATATACTCATCTTAAGAATTAATATATTTTCAGAAGACACGTTTTAGCCAGATATTACTTAAATAGATGGTTATGTGGTTCTTTATGGGGTTACTGAATTGAAATAAGATACATTGGAGATCAGAAAGGGTGAATATAATGGTCCATTCTTGCCTTTAACTCTCTCAATTTATAACAGACCAGGTTCTCACCTGCACATGCCAGGTAAGTGAATACTCAAAACTGGCTTCAGCCAGTGGCCAGGAATTCTAGAAAATTCAGGGCAGAATGGAGGGTAAGAACTTCTGTGACCCTTTCTCCATATTTACCTACTTTTTCCAAGGGGGGAAGAAATGCTCCCAGTACTCTTATATGGTGCTGCAGGTAGATGTTGGTTACCACCTTCTCCTTGTCCTTTTGTTGTCCTGTTTGTTGATGAGGCCATACCATCATATCTGCTGTTGTGCACAGTGAGTAAATGGAAACATCCTCCTTATGAGGTGCTTTGGGGAGTCACCATGGAAGAGGCTGCCCAGCACCTGCTTGTTCTAAGGGCTGAGTCTCTTTTGTAGTTCCCAAGTAGCTCAAAGCTGCCATCCACCAGCCACTCAGGGGGATTATGTTCTCAGCTTTCCATTTCATGGGCTGGGAAATGCATGAGTTTGGACTGGGAAGACAGTTATTACCTGCAACTGCACACTGCCAAGACACAGTTAACAAGGTGGGTTTCAGTTTCACATTTCTTCTTTGCTGTAACTATTTGGACTGGCTATGACATTTTGTTCCATGTTTTTCCTTCATGAAATCCATCTGCTGGTATCTCCTTACTTAAAAAAACATATTTTGCCTGCAAGTCCCCAAATAGCCAATGCTTCCCCAACTCCCACCTTTTTAAGGAAATACAGCTTGAGTAGCCATTTGTGCTGAGTAGTGGTGTTTGAAAAGGTGGGAATGTGTGACTGCAGTCATGGGGAAGGAGATGAGAGCAGGTATTGCCCATTGCTTCCATGATCTCAGATGGAGGTGTGCAAACCTCTAGCAGCTGGGTGGTCTTAGTGAGGCACCTGAAATTAGAATCCACTTCTAATAAACACTGCATAAATAACATTAGTATGAGGGATTAAAGGAAGAGCACTGAAGGAATTTAAGGGCAAGGGGTTGATGGGCTCTCCTTACAACACTCCTGCAGACCTGTGACCAAATCCCACCATTTACCCTGCAGTGTCACTCAGTCTGCTCTGCCAAGGCAGTTGTCTCTTTTGGAAGTGGTAACAGTTTCACATATGTACCATATTTTAAGAATGAGTGACTGGCTTCAAGGAATCAGAGTTTTAGTTACACCTAGGTAATTCTGCTAGCTAATAAATATAGTTAGCACTAACTTTTTTATGGATATTCAGAAGTTACTGCACACGCAGCCTGAAGGATTCTCTCTGCTTTTAACTATATTTTTTTCTGTGCTCACGTCACTGTTGGGATTCTCTGTTCTCTCGGAAAGGTAGAAGTAGCATTTGTTCTTCTTTCTAGGACACAACATTCTGCCTGCATATTTCCGCCTCTGAATTCACAGCTAGGCTTCACCCAGAAGGCACTGACATAAATTATTTAATTTTATGTTTTGAAGGTTCCCTGTGATCACATACAACACATTCCATTTGAAAGCAGTTTTTGTAATCGAATTTGCTTTTAGCTTTTAAGCCATGAAGCTCTGTTGAATGCACTTGGATAGAGCATACCCTTTCGAGTAACTTTTTTGTTAAGAACCTTAAACCAGATGTGTTTAACAAACGTTCAATGAACACGGTCTCTGCTGCTTCTGTGGTAGTGCAGAGTTGTGATATTCTGTGGAAAGGCACACTGCAAGCAGTTTGGACCTGAGAGTGGTTAGCAATCTGTGGAACACAAGTCAGGGGCTCTGCTGTGAATTCCTCCACAAAGCTGTTATGTGATCCTGAGGAAGTTGCATTGCCTGTTCATTCCTGCCTCTTCCCCATGTCTCATTGCTGACAGTACTCTACTTAACATACTTCCTTTGGGAGGCAGTAAATACAGCATTTTAGGGTCCAAAACTGTAAATTTTGGAACTCATTTTATACTCTACCTCCCCAGCTGGATTAGACAAGACATATAAAGAAGAGTTTGGTCTTCACCTGCTGGTATCATACATTCTGAACCAGACTTACAAAGGAATTATCTTATGCATAAACAAGCCATAGACATATAACTTGTGACTGTGTTTGCTCAGCAATGTAGCTTTGAAAATCCAACTCACTGTCTGCAGGCATTGTGTTAAATATGTCTTGCTCTAAATTATCAAGCACATTCAAGTGGACAGCTACAAATTCCCACGAGAATGTAAAATGTTACACCTTAAAAAATCTCTGCCATAAAATTCCTTCATTTGATACTGATACTACAGACTGAAGGACTTTTGAGTTGGCCACTGACCAATTCTGCTCAGAAAATTAATTTTAAAATACTGCTTATTTATACCTTCTGTTTGTGTGCATGATAGGAGGTAATAGTTTCATTGTGACTAACTATGCTGTATATCCTTGTGTTGCAAAGCAGTAATTGTGTTGATAGAGTTCCCCAGAAAAAAATCCACTATGTGCAACTTTAAAAATCACATTGAATGATTTTAGAAATGCAAAAGTTTTCTTTTCTTTCAAATTTAATTACAGAAAGCATCTAACTGCTTAGACGTCCCCCAAATGAATCTTTCCTTAGTAATGTATAAAGATTCTGCTCAGTATCTATGTTATATATATATATATATGTGTGTGTGAATATTTGCTTACTTAAATTGTTCATGGGAAACCTTATCCTCCTTGTGTAATGTGACATGAAATACAGTCACCAACACGTGCCAGTAGGCTGTGCAGTGGAGGCAAGGCATTGATAGCTGCCCTTTCTCTGAAATGAGGTGGTGTGCACTGTGCCAGTCCATATCTGCACAACCTGCCACAGAGAACACAAAGAGCTTCATCTACAAAATGTATTTTACTGAGATTTCCGTGGGGAAGGAAACATCTAAATACCTCAGGAGCTCTGGAATCAAACATATGGCAATTCTGAGATTTTTCAAACAGTGCTGTATTTGCTTCCTTTTGGGAGGGTAGCTGGCTGATGTCTGCCTGTCTTTCAGACAAGCAGTCGTTCTGTGGGGCCCTGCTGATCCCCCGGGTGTGATCCAGCAGCAGGGCTCCCCCTTGGCTCTGCTGTGCCGTGCTGCAGCCAGGGATGGGCTCTCCTGGCTGTGACATCTTCCCTCTTCCCATCAATGCCGCCCCTCTAAGCCAAGAGAAATACAATATTCATAGGAAGGAAGGGAGAATGCAGGGAGCTATGCCTCTCTTTCTCAATGATGCCAGCATGCAATCAGGAATGCAGGCACCAGGATTTTTGTCCCCACTCTCTTTTTCTGTATGCTACACATGATCCAGCATCTAACAGAAAAAAGGAAATCTCTTTTCTGATATCAGATCCTATACTTAGAAATCAGCATCAAGTCCTGTTTCTGTGCCAGGCAGCTCCTGGCTAGCTGAAGAAGCTCTTGCTACTCCCACCTGTGGATCTTCTGTTATGAAACTAGGTACAGATTTCTTTAATGGTCTCTTTAAATGAAAAAAACAATTTTCTGGGTCTCCTAGAGAGACTTTGACAGCTCAAATGTCATTTTCTGTGTAGGATTTAGCCGAGACACATAATTTACTGTCTGAAATGGGTGAAAGCCTTGGGACCTTAAAATGACCATTAAGTAGTATCTGCAAACCTCAATTTTTGTCTCAGATAAACATATCTGTGGATGCTGCAGCTCCTATAATTTAGCAGCATGGTGAAGCACTGTATCAGAAATTTTACTGTTGCATCACCTCAACGGAGCTGCAATTGCAGACCGAACAAGAAGGAAAGCAAAGCTTCCTCTGTGTGTTTTGCAGCTCAGACACTATAAGCTTTGCAAGGATAAAATAAATGGTGGTGGTGGGGGGGATGTATGAGGGTGTCAGCAGTGAGTGTAGCTGTAAGCTTGCTTTCTCTGTGCATTTTAATAGAGATCTCCTGCTAACTGGAGCCTCTGTGTGGCTCAGTGACAGCCTCCTCTGTGCTGCCCTAGCCACAGCTCACCCTTTGCTGCACTTCTAGTGCTGAAGGCTGGACCCAGCTTCCTTACACAGAGCCTTAACCTTGCCTTGCCCTTCCACACACAACAGCCGCTTTGTTTCCTTTCACTAAGTCAGACATCACAAATTCCTTCCCTCCAAAGCCATTAGAACAGGACCGGCACCACCCCAAGTGGTTTCAGAACTAACTGATTTAGATGCTGGAGTCTGCTGCAAGGCCAAAAATAACTCCCCATTTCTTCCTCCTTCATTGGTGAAAGTAGGAGAGAAAGTGGCCAATGACAGAGACACAAATCCCCCACAGGCATCGGAGACAAATCTATTTTGTGGCAGGAAAAAAAAAAAATAATGCTCCTGAAAAATGTTTCTTTGCTCAGGCCAGTAGATACAGACCTGCTGCATGCAATTTTGCTGAACCGATGGTATCACTTGAATGGCTCACGGACTGCATAAAATGCATTACATAATTATATTTTTAAACACTGTCCCCAGCTGTGCTGATGCACATAAAAGCTGTGTTTACAATGGACTCGGCACATGTAATTATTTTGTGGCACTAGCTCTGTGCATTTCCTTGATGGATGCTCCACGGTGCATAAAATTGTAGCTTTTATCATAGATTCTTGAATATATTCTTTGGCTGTTTCAGCTTTAAATACCCTGTTGTCCTCGCATGGGTGAACAGGACTGATGCCTGCAAGGGCTAAATTGTAGCATCTGCGGGAGCACCTTGAAGTCCTGTGGGAGCAGCAGGGAGGGAAGCATGATTAGTGCTGGAGTTGGGGCACCTGGGTCACTGCTGCCGCTCCGTGAGAGGCTTCCCGAGCTGCTCCTGGGGACACAGCGAGCCCCTGCCCCGATCTGGCCTGCACAGATCCACCCCAGCCTGGTTAATGCTGCACCAGCCCAGCTCTGTGGGCAGGCAGGCTCCATAAAGCTCACGCCTGGTGAATGTGGGAGCAAAGGGGCTCCTGGCTGTGGGTGTGGAGTCAAACAGAACACAGCCCGGGCTGCTGGGATCAAAGAACAGCTTTGATTTATCTCCCACCCTGGTTGTTTACAGTGAGCGAGCTCCTGGCATTTCACTGTGAGCTCTCCCTTCTCTGTTCTCCATCCAGTTGTGGAATACCAAGCATTGCTTCATCCTAGTGTGGTAGCTGATGCATAGGACCCAGTGAAGAGTACAGTGGGATATTTATTTTAGATCTGTTCCTGTGTTCTTGAGTATTAATAACGCTGTGAAAACCTAGATGCTGGAAGGATTGGTACATAACACAATCCAGAAGTTTTGCCTGCCAAGCAATAGCACTTGGAAATAAATAGAGACAAAAAGTAATACAATATCCTGAAGAACAGCTTCAAAATGATGGAAGAGCAGCACCACATGTGCACCTTTCATTTTTTTAACTATTGCTGCAAGGAACTGGCAGACTTTTATTGTCGATAAGCAAAATTGTTTGGCACCTTGCCTCTAATCCCTGACGAACCTGAGATATGAGACTCCACAAAGGAAATGAGGAATTTGTGGGAAGCTGTTTCTTAATGGCAGATGTTTGGTTGGAAATCAGGTTTGTCTTCTGGTGGTAGATAACTTGAATTCCTTTGTTATCATTCCTTGCCCTTTTCCTGTGTTTAGTCATGGAATCTGGAAGCCTGTGCCTCCCCAAGCACAGTTGCACCATGTAAACTATTAATTGTTCTAATGCCAACAGTGATCAAATCATTCCAAAGCAAATGGTCTGGCTGTTGGTAAACCAAGTTTTCCACCCTCACATGAATATGGGCTTCTCCTGTCATGGAAACTCTTCAGCTATGGATGTCCTTAGCATTCCCAATGTTTGGCATGTGAAGTTTACATACCAGCTTCTAGCCTGTTGATGCATTTTGCACCAAAGTGTCAGGTGATGGAAGAACAATCTGTGGAGCAGAAAAAAAACGTGGAACCACATAAGTTTATTGTATGTTCGTTTGCATAGCCTGCCTTTCAGATAAACCTTATCCCTGCAAGGGTACTGCAACTTGAAAAAGAGTCCTTGAATATCCTGCACAGAAGCTGAGCCACCAGAGAGATGCTACTTTGGAAAAGCAAGCAGAGGAAGGTACCAGAAGCAGTGCAGAGGAAACACTCCTGAAGTAAGTCCCCCTTATGTTCATATGTGTGTACATCCTGTTTCTGCAGCACCAGGTGTTATTTTATTAGAGATAGCACGGCTTGTGCATATGAAATATGGGTACATTCCTCACTAGGACATACTTTCTTTCTCACCTTACTGAAGTATGTGATTATTATCTTCTAAAAGGGCTTATTTCCTTCTACTCCCTTACTCTAGTCTATCAGCATCTAGGCCAAAATATGTTTTACAAATATGTGGTCATCTTACACAAATCAATGTAATTCTGTGTGCTGTGATATAGAGCTATGACTTCAGCCAGTGGAGGGTCTAAGTCCTTGGTATTTTATGTAGCGTAGATAAACCCCAAAATTCGTGATCAAAGAAGAAATAATTCTAGGTATAACATGCTTGCATGGTTACCCTTCCACATTAATTACAGTCCTTTGCTGCAGCCACTTGTGCAAGACTTCTGTGTTTATCTTTATGTACATGGAGATAAGAGTTGCTCATCTTTTGCAAGACATTAGGTGTTGCATACAGATGAGAGTAGGAATCCACACTGAAGTTAGGGCAAGTTTGCAGTTCAACAGGAAAAAACACATTCCCCTTAAAAACAGTCCTTCCTGTTTGAACCCTGATCTTTGCCTTTTGTGTCTAAGTCACCAGAAGTTTCTGTTTCCAAAAGCAAAATAATGCTTTGAGAAGTCACAGTTCAGTGTAAATGATGTCATGGCTATAGGAGTTGAGGGATCATCTTTGTTGCATTAAGTCCCTCTTGGAAATGTCTAATAAAGCCAGAAGGAAAATGGGACTTGTTTTACTGATTTTTGAGTACTTTAATTCCATTCTTGCTATATTATTATCTGTGAGAAGCTTTTTCTTCTTCTTTTTTTTTTTAATTCTATAAAGTTCTATCACTATATTATCTAAGCAGCTAAGAACTCAAATTATGTAAGTTGTACATAATAGGATGTCTGTAAAACTTTGTTCCTTCCAGCTTTGGAAATTTCTATATTGCTCTTCTCTGGTGACTCAGCTAAACATCTCCCATATGATCTAGGAGAAGGTGTGGTGGGGTGGGATTTCCACCCTTTGAAGGAATGTGTCCTAGTCCTCAGGTACGACCACAGCTGCAGCCTTGCTCTCTTCCCACATCCCCTGGACTTTTCTGGGCAGTCTTTAACCACTGAGCAGTGGATGCATGCTGTAGTCCCTGCCATGCATTTAAGAGCTGTCTATTTAGGAATATTTACCTAATGTTTTCAAAGCAAAAAAACTCCACCTTTTGATTTGCACAGCAGGAGCATTTGCCTGTTGTACCAGATAGCAACCTCACTATGCACTTTCACGGTCTGGTTCTTCTCGAGGGTATTTTTGGCCCATAAGTGGTGTTTGAAGGATATTTCTACCAGGACTATTTTTATGATATGTCTCTCGTCATGGTGCATTGCTAACCATATGGCCAAGCACAGTTTATGCAGCTATATGGCAAAGTTTACTGCCCAGCAGGCATGAGAAGCATTTATTTTGAATAGATGTGTATTGAGGGGAAAAAAAACCATTCCACTTCAAAGGTACAGGGTTAGGACTTTTATTTCTTCTCTTGGTTCTCCCTTGGTTTTAAATGAGGTTCAGCATCTCTCCTTTGGAATCTCACTGCAATAATGTGGGCTCAGAGCAGCTGTTTTTACTGTGCCTTGCTGATGGCTGGCAGGAGATGAAATATGGAGGAGTAAATTCTGCCTGGCTGCTACAGGTTGCATCACAGAATCACTGACTGGTAGGTCTCTGAGAATTGTTACTGATAGCTAGATTTTATCTTGGTTGGGGTAAGAGCTCATGAAACAGGATGACTCAAGGAATGACTAATGAAAGCTTTATGATGAAACTTCTGTCTTAAGGCATATCAGCTGTGACCAAAAATTAAAATCAGGGTTATTTGACAGTCTAGGGTGAGTGAGCAGATGCCCTGAGTCTAGCTTCTTGTAGAAATATGTCTTCAATGTAAAATCCACTAGCTCAGCTTCTATCAGTTAATGTCAGTGGGGAAAGGCACAAACGGTGCACGATGTCATTACCCCTCAAGGGGCTTCTCCCCTTTAGAGCTGGGCCCTTTAATGCGCAGGTGACATTGCCATTACTTTATGTTTTTCTCTTTTGTAAATAAATCACTCCAGTCAGGTGTATACACACAGCTTTGTGTGTTCACAAAGAAAAGCAGGCTCCAGGTCTCTCAGAAACAGTTCCAGCTGCCCAACCAGTGCTACATTATCAATACAGACATCATGATATTTAGGTGGGCCTCCTATGCAAATGTCATGGGGAGCCCCCTGTCTGACTCTAATTTATGCCTCTACCAAAATATCTTTCTTCAGCTCCTTGATCCCAGGCCCTGGAATTTACAATGTTTTACAAATAATTTTGCTTTTCTTGTGACACAAGCAGCTCCTCTACAGTCCCAGATCATTAGTCACACACCTAAGTCAATGTGGAGGTATCACCTACTGTTTTGAATTAGCAGTGCTCAGTAAAATTACCTCCTGCCTTCTTGTGCCAATGGTCACATTTTGTGTACAGCAACATCCAATTTCCCCATTTCTGCCATTGTTTTCCCTGGAGAAGAACAAGCTCCCCCTTTTGGGCAGGGTACAAATGAGACGGGACTTGGTCAAGGTGTGGGGGCGTAGAAAGGGGACATTTGCAAGTTTTGCTCCAGGCAGTCAGGAGATGAGGTGGGGATCAGGGAAGTCAGAGGTTTAGCCTTGGCTCTGATCATGATTTTCTGTGTGGCCCTTTGTAAGCTCTTTTATGTTTCCACCTCATTTTTCCCAATCCTAAAATGGAGTTCAAAATCATCACTTCTCTAACACCTCCCCCTCCACACACACACACACAGAGTTGTGAGGAGGCTTAATGTTTACCTCAGAGGCTTTGAACAATATCATACATCCAGGCAGTATATAAAGGCATTTAGACCCCAGAATGATCTTCAGAAAAACATCAGTAAAGAAAACAGCATTTATATTTTAATCATATTAATCATAAATTTGGGATTGGAAGAAGTGATTAACAGTGATAAACCTGCAAAACAAGGTTTATTTCATTGGCTTGAGCTGCTTTCTAGTTGTTTGTGTACGTCAAAGTGATGTTCAGTCTTTTTAAATGAGTCACAGGACTGGAAGAACAAAAATATTTGATGGTAACATATAGCAGCAAAACAATTACCCTTTTTATTCTGACAGGCATCATAACCAGAATAGCAAGTTAGAGCTAGAGGTCTAGGCTAGTAGTTCCTTTGCACATATCAGGGATTTTAGATATGCTTGCAAGACAGTGAAACAGAACTGAAATGTCAGAAAAATTAAAAGATAACAGTAGATTAAACAATAAAAGTAGGCATGCCAGTTAGGATACAACTATTTACATTTATAAAGGTGCTACTGATTGCTGAGTCCATGCAGTATTCTCACACAGCACAGCCTTGTCTAGCAGCTTTCTGTACCTTTATCCAGAGGAGACTCCTTTCCACCCTGCTTGCTGCATTGCACCACTGATTTAGTGAAGACATCATCCTCATAAGGATGCTCTTCTAACTCACCTCTGAAATCCGCCTGCTTTTCTCCTCTGACAATTAGGTTTAAATGTGCTGCAGTAAAGTACTCATCCTTAGCAGTCGTATGGCTTTTTAAGTGATAAACTGCATTAGCAAATTTCTTATTAGATAATCTATCAAATGAGGTCATACATAATTTTAGCAGTCTCATCTTGATTTATAGCATGATCACAGCAAATTATGCATACACAAACCAGCCTGCTGGCTGTCAAAGTCAGGTATTTTTACTCTGCTAAAGGACCTATTTCCAGGCCAGCCCAGTGGCCTGCTGGTAGCACCCTGCATCACCACCTTGCCCAGTCTGTGGGACAGCCCTCAGGCTCACCCCTCACCTCTTAAGACTGAGGAGAGTTGGAGGCAGGAGGCTGAATCCTTGCTGTGTACTTTACAACAATAATCCTTACTGGTGCTTATTCTGAGAGGTTTTCCATACTGCCCTTAAGTAAGGACATAGGCTCGCTGGGAAGGGGAAGCTTATGCATGGGGAAGCTGTCTGCAGGGTGCTGATCTGCTCCCTGGATCCCTTCTGTGTTCCCAAGGGAATGAGAGGAGCTGGAGTGAATCATCAGGCAGCATTGCGCACGGCTGTGAGAGTCTGCTCCCGGGCCGGGCCAGCCGAGAGAGGCTTGGTCACCGCACCCGCCGGCACTGGGGGAGGCAGTGCTGCACTCCTGCCACCTGCACTGGGCAGCCACAGCACCTGCACACCCGAGGGGCTGAGGGAAAGAGGGGAAGAAGCTTCAGGAACAAATCTGAGCAGTATCTGAGCAGCCCTTCGCCAGTGATGTTGCACTGTCGCTCCCTGTACCCAGGGTCTGGTCCCACACTGCAAGTGAACTGCTCCTGGGATCCAGAAGGGATACAATTCCTGTCTCCTGCTTCAAGCTTCTGCAGAAAACACTTCATCCATATTGTAGATACAGATACAGGTCTATCTGTATCTACAATAGGGGAGAGCTGCAATTAATGATCTGATCTTACCTCTCTCTTCACCTTCTCTCACCTCACGTTGCTGTTTCTAGGGTTTAAGCTGTGCGAAGTGGCAAGAGTGCCTGTCATATGCATGGCTCTGAATAACCTATGGCTTTCCCACTGGACTTATGGCCAAAGCCTGCCCAGGCATGATCAAGCATGTGTTCCTCAGCAAGATATGGTCCTCAGCATTCCAGGTGTCTCCCTCTAAACTGTAGAACAAAACTAAATGAAAATCTGAATAAGAATTTCTCCAGGGAATGTAACATCTTAAAGGCCTAACTTCCACTACATGAAAATTTCTTGAAACAATTAGCACATACATCTCCATGTTGTCTCCACAATAATATTCCTGGAGTGAGAGACTGGAAGAAATCGAAATGAATTATCAAAATGAGCAAGCAAAGGGCATGCTTTCAGCAACTGGCACTGCTGTTTTGCACATGCTCTGGTAATTTTGCCTAATCCTACTGAATGAGCTTTTCATGTATATATATGTCTGTGTATGCATATCTGTCATGAGTAAAATCTATTGTATCCTCAGTTGACAAGCTGTGTTGGGCATATTGCAGCACGGTTTGGGAAAAGAAATTCATGACCCAGGCTTGGGTCATAGGACTTCCCTCTGGAGCTCAACATCCAGAAGAGCAGCAGCACCGCCTCCCCACACTGGTACCAACACCAGTCCGGGGCCCCTCTTCCCTTCCCCTTTTTACCCCTGCCAGGGTGGCTGGAGATGCAGCACAGAGGATGATGAGAAGGGGCTTGTTTCTTTGGGTCACAGTTGTGCAGTGACAATTCGGCGAGCGATGGACCTGCCCAGGTTGTGCCAGCCCGGCAGCGAGGCTGTGCCACAGGATGGAGAGGGGTGAAGGGGCAGGAGTAGAGAGCTGGCTGCAGAAAGGGTGAATGGAACCCCAAGATAAACGCTGAGGGAGGGCCAGAGGCTCTGCAGACACCTACAAGAGCACGTCCCGCCGAGCAGGGCTGGCTGGAACCAGAGCTGGGAGCGGGCACAGAGTCCCCTTGGGTGCAGCGGGCTCCGGCTCGGACAGGGACGCTGGGGCAGGCGGGGCGGGGGGCACGGCACCATCTCCCCCCTGTGCCTCTGGGGGAGCAGCTGGGGCACCCCCGGCTCCGTGGGCCCCCCAGCAGCCCGGGCTGGCCGCTCCTGCGGCGGAGCTGCCTCTGCAGAGGCGCTCGCAGCCACGGGCACGGCGCTGCAGCGCGGTTGCCTGGCAGCGGAGCGCGTCCTCCTCCCCAGCGCACACTGCATCTCCATGAGCCAGACCTCCCGCTCCCAGTGTCTGCCCAAGCCGGAGAGCTCAGCCAGGGGAATGCAGCTCGCCGAACCGAGCTGAGGGAGCCCCGCTTCTTTACTCCATAGTGCAGGGACCCTTGCACTGATCAGCTGCCCCACAGGTGAATTCATCCAGCACCACAAGCAAAATTCCGTGGGCTTGGCCACTCAGCCCGGATTAGCACTAAGGGAACAAGCTCCCTTAAAGAAACACGTGCTGATTACATGAATATTTAGCTTTATACAAAACTGTCAGATGAAAAGTAAGTGTGAAGCTAAGCTGCAGGTCTGCCTTTTTGTGTCTGGGTTTTTGGGTCCTGCTGAAAGCACACCAGCGTGCTTGAGGTGCTGAAAGAAGGAAAGCATTGTGTCTGAACAGGAGCACAGCGCTGCTCTGGGTCTCGGTGCCTTCCAAAGCATGTGCAGCGTTGATCTGCCTGCTGCTGCATCCAGCTGCTGTGCTCCAGGAACTCTGCTGCTGATGCCGCAGCAAGCACAGGGTGAGGAATCTGAGAGGCAGAAATCACCAACTTCAGAGATATCCATCTTCCTTAAAAGAAAGCATGCCGTTATGAGTCAGGCAGATTATGTGCCAGCAGCCCACTGAAGAGATCTGTCTTCTGCAGAGGGGTGGAGATGGGAGCGTTCCTGATGAGAGCAGCAAGGGTGAGGGGACAGGCTGGCCATGGAAGGGGAGAACTCAGCTGCTGCAGTCTCCATGCCAGGGGGCCAGTGCTGTGCATGGAGCATGTGGGAGAAAAAGTTAGTGGACTCTTTGCCCAGGGGACTGTGATGTACTGCAAGGATGTGGATTTGGGCTGCTCAGGCTCTGGGAGAAGCTGGCTTTGATGCAAGTGCCAAGGTGCCCAGCAGTGCTGAGCTCCACAGCACCACAGCTCACCACTGCGTTGTGGGGTGGGGTGGAATCCTCCATGCTGGGGTACAGTTGTTTTTATGGACAGACTACAATGACCCTCTCTTCCTGCCTGCAGGAAGTCTGAAATTACTGTGGCCTCAGTTATTTTCTCAGTCAACTTTGAAACAGAAGATTTGTCTTGAGGAGGCTCAAGCTACATGAAAGCAGTCACACCAGGTGCAGAGGCAGCTCCCCTCTGACCTCACATGATCTGAGAATAAGTGTCCTGCCATCAGGAGCTGCAGCTTCATCCTCAGGAACATCAGCATCAACCTACCCCACCCAGAGCTGAGGCTCAAGGCCAAGGCAAAATGAGACGGGCAGAGATGAGTTCCAGGGAGGGACCTGGCACAGGAGCACAGCAGCTCCTCCATTTTCAGGTGAAAAAGTCATCCTTGGTGGGTGAGGCATGAGAGGAGCTGTGGCACAGGGGTAGAGCCGTTGAGCTTGGAGGAGGGTAGGGAAGAAGGGCTCCTATTTAATTGCCAGCCCTGGTTCTATCTGCAAATAGGAGGCCGAGCTGTCACTGGTGTGCAAAGTAGCAGATGGCCTAATTGTGAGATTTCTCCCTTGCAAGAGCAAAATGCTATGCTGTTTTTAACATCTTTGCCTAGAGCTAGCTTCAGATACAACCAAGATATGTCGTGCTAGAAATGTGCTCTAGTGATAATCAGGAGAAAGCAGTGCTTGAAGTGAGATTTAAAAAATTATTATTATGGCCTATTGCTGTTAGTCACACATCCCAAAAGCTGATCTGGCTAAAAGAGCTTTCTAAACCATCTTCTGCTCAACAGATCATCTGGAAATTATTCCATCATTGTGTCACCATGTCTTGCCTTATAGCCCCCAGGACACTGTCTATGTATGCACACCACTCTTCCCTCTTCCTGATGGAAAACAATTCTCTCCAGCTTGTGATTTTTCTCATGCAGCTTCAGCAGGTTGTGTGCAGTTTCTTGTCTTGGCCATTTTGCTAGAGAGCACAGGAGATCCGTGAAGCATGGCCACTTTGTCTCTCCTTGGATGCCTGTAAGAGCTCAGTGCTCTGCAGAGCCCCAGGCCAGCTCACCAGTGTCACACTAACACCCAGTACTTGAAACTCTAGATTGGAGGTGCAGGGCTGTTGCTGGTGACTCATTATGGCAGGTGCATTTTGTCAGCTTCAGCTCTCATCTGAAATCAGGGGAGAGGGCAGCACTTTTCCCAGCTGGCTCAGGTTTGCAGAGAAAACTCTGGTAGGGACTTGTGTGGAGAGAAAACTTTGACTAACCTGTAAATATGCTTAATGTCAGTATTCAGTGAGGGCAATACCTAGGGCAAGGATCATCTTGGAATGGAATCAAGTGAATGCTCTGTTTGAGGACAGAAGCCCTTGTTGATTTTTTTGCAGGGCACTGACCATATTTTTAAGGACTTTTGCCTGCTATGTATAGCATTTGCTGCCTCTTTCTGACAGGCCTTTAAACTTTGTGATGTCTGGTGGGGTTTTCTGGTAATAAAAGGGCTTTAATGGGTTATCTGTAAACTTTGTCTCTTAAGTATGGGGATGTATTAAATCTCCTTTAAATCTACCTTTCCCTTACTGTCCATCTTCAAAAGACTCTTATCCATGCAAGAGATGCTTGTGCTGCAGCAGTCTGTCCTTCCTTTCCTCTGCCTTTCTTCTCCTGTTTGCTCAGAAGTCTCCTGCTAGAAATCCCCCAGCTGTGACACAGCAGCCCATCTCCCAGATCCCACTGATTTCATGCCTCTCTCAGCCCCCATGTAAATCTCCCTATCTTTCCCTTCAAGGTCCTCTGTAAGTTACTTTGCCTTTAATCTCATTCCTCCCACTCCTCCTCCTATTCTCCCAGTCATCCCTCTTTCTGCTCATTTTATCTTGTTCTTGGATGGTTCAATCTTGCTTTTTTTCTTCATAGTCCTCAGACACCTTAATCCATCTCCCATTTTCTGTTAGCCAAACACTTTTCTTCCTCTTCTGTCAACCCTACCTTAAATCCCTTTTTTCTTCCTTGCTAGCACTAACACACCACATGCCCTCCTGCAGAGTCACCTGAGCTGCTGTCCCACGTGGTTTTCCTGGAGCGCATGTTCTTCACACCAGGAATTTGTGCTTCTCTTGCAGTGCACACTCCACAGATACAAACACATGAGAGTCTTTTGAAGAACAGCAGTTGCTGGTAAGTAACCATGCCTTATTAATCCCATTGCTTATATGACACACAGAAAACTTTCTCCAGCTGCCTAATGAGGAATCTTTTCTGTTGATGTGAAGGCACATTTTGAATGCTCCAACTAGGTAAATGCATAAAAATGGGTGTTATTTAAGCTTAGAGTGACTGAAACTTCCTATAGGTGGCAAAGACATAAGAAGCAGCCTGTTAAAGAGGTTTAGGGTCTCACTTCTACATCATTTTGCACGAGCACATCATCAGTGACTGCATCCAAGTCACCTTCAACATCTTTACATTCATGCACATGACAAATAATAGGGACCAGCTCCGACAGAGCAGAGGAAATACAGCAGCAAGTGTCTCACGTCCATTTCTCAACTGTCATCAAATAGCTTTTATTCATGGCATAGCACAAGTGTCAGCCAACTGGCAAAGGCAGCCTATATTAAAAATGTTGGGGATTATTCATGTCAACAGACACAGGGCAGCTTTTCTCAGTCAGTGGAGCTGCACTGGCTGAGGTATGGAAATGCGGCAGGTTCTCTACAGTAATCTCAAATCTGAATAACTTCAGAAGGAGGCCAGCAGCAGTCTGCCATTTCCAGGTACAATTAAAAGCAATCTAGCTCAGTTAGATGAGAGCTTGGATAGGTGAGAGGTTTAACTGGGTGGTTAGATAGAAAAGGCTATACCATAAGGACGTTATCTAGAAAGACTGACGTGGTACTTTTTAAAAAAAGCTCAGATGGAAGATGGTCTGGAGGCTGTGAGCTGATGGTGGCTCTGCAGGTTTGTTTCTGATTACCCAATTAGCTGTTAGGTCCTTAGCCTGTTTGATTGCAGGCATTTCCTGCACTGCTTCGAGCAGAATTTCTGTGGGCCACATGATTTGTCTTTTATGGACAAGGAGCAATTTGGAAATGGATTAATTCTTTCTCTTTTTAAAAGAGTAAAAATTAACAGCCCCGTTTGACTGAAAATAATGTTTATTAAATGTTTGAGAATTTTAATAGGCAAAAAATATAGGATAGACACAAGCAGTAAAATTGCTTATCTTTAAAAACATCATGTAAAGCTGGAAAAGAATGGAGGTTTCAGATGTCTCAGGTTAACTATTAAGGACAAATCCCTGACTGGTATTTTAAGTCCCACTGTATTGCAGAAGACTATTTTATTCTGTCATCTTGCATTTTGAAATGGTTGCTTTTAAAACATATGGCCTGTTTCTTTTTCCCCTTGATTATTTTTGACTAGTTTAATTCTCTGAACTCCATGATGTTATGTGGATATGAAACAGGAGCAATTTTAGTGGAAAATAAAAAATTAAGGCCTGTGCAAGTCATCATGAGTAAGGTGACCTGATCTGCTCTGACACAGATCTATGTTCCACTTATGCTTTGGAAAACTTTGGATACTGTATTTTTGTCAAAACCTAATTTCTGTACCAATGTGTGATGCAGAAGAAACCCAACCAGCAAAACCCTGAGATGAATCCCATGGCATCTCCATGACAACATATAGATGCACAGTCTGCTCTATGCATCCTTTCTGGCAGACTGACTGCTCCTAGCTTTTTCCCACGCTGAGCTGAAAGGCAGACTGACCAACAGGCTGCAGAGGATGTTGCTGGGATTTAAATGTGGAAACTGAAGATCATGTTTCATTCAGGGTAAACCAGAGACAAATGGAGCAGCCTTACAGAAGGAGTGAGCCTTGCACCACAGCTTCCCTTGCTGAGGCTGCTTGGTCAGGTAAAGGAATGGGCACTGGCAAGTCTCCACTGAGTTTGAAAATTCATGTGGAGGACCTTTGCAGGGCTCTGAAAGGCTTGCCAAAAGCTTGTCAGTGTGACTTACAAGCATAATGAGATAAGAATGGAAGGTAATTTGGGTTAATAAGTTATCCTGAGAGGGGTGGTTTTTCCTGCCCATGTAGAAGGAAAGGGACAGCGATCCAGTCCTCTCTCCCTGGTGAAGAACTCTGAACTCTGTGGTGAGAGGTTTTCCTTCCACTCCCTGGCAATGTGTAGGAAACCAGGGGGCCAGCCCAGTGGCATGTTTCATGTTAAATGCAACAGTAAATGTGGCCATGTCATTTACTTGCCTGCAGCAGTCAGGAGCGTGACCATGGGGTCAGGAGACTGTCCCCAGGGCTGCCCTGCAGGGCAGGGAGTGACCCCGTGCAGCTGCAAAGCTGTTCTGCATCTGCCCTGGGCCCCAGCTCCAGGCACACGCAGTTCCAGCAGTGCAGGGAGGATGCAGCAGCTGGGATGGCAGAGCAGGGATGGATTCAGCAAATCCCCCTGCTGGCTTCCTTGCTAGCCCGTCCTTCCCCCTGCTCCATGCCCCCGTGCCAGAGTGGGTGGCAGGACTCGAGCGCAGGGCGAGCAGCCTGGCCGTGGCGAGGCAGCTGCAGTGCTGTAATTTCACACTGCAGCTGACGGTGCAGGAGCTCCTGCCTGCCTGTCCCCTGGCCTAGGGACGGCCCTGGCTGCCACAGGCACTCCCAGCACTGTCTTGAGAGTGAAGCTGTATTAGTGTTGGCAGTGTTTGGGAAACATTCCTACTGCAAATGGGGTAGTGCGTGTGTGACCACCTAAGTAAAGCACAGCTGGCCCTTTCATACTTCTGACTTTTGGATGGAGAAGACTTTTGGACTCCTACAGGCTTCTAAGTAAGGGTCCTCAGGCACCTTTACCTCAACTCTGCTGCTCAGCTTTCCGAGGAACAGAGATAACAATGTTGACCTTCTTAGCTGAACACTTTCCCATTTTTTTATGAGATATGCTACATAAAAACTGATTGTCAGGTTTTGTTCAGCTATAAAAACGTCCTTAACAGTGGGGCATGTTATGTTATCAGCCATAAAAAAGCCCTTATGTTGATCTTTAGCATTTAAGGATAGACCTTTGTTCTGCTTAGTTACTTATAATCTTTGGAGTGGTTTGGCCTGGGTTTGGTTGTGGGCCCTGGGTTTTTGTTGCTGCTTTCTGTGTGCATATATGTTGTGTACATATGGCTGACTTTTGCTTCTGCTAGGGCCAAAGATTGCTTGGTTTGGTTGAATGTACAGATGTCAGCTGGCATCAGTCGAGTGACTAGCCTGTGATCTGCCATTCACCACATTCCCTCTGAAATACAAGGAAGTATTTTGCCAACAGACAAGAAACTGGGTAAACACCCCACTGAATAAAGGACTATGACCCCCTAGAAGAAATAACCTGCCTTGGCTTCAGCATCCACTCTATGAACATTTTATGCTGACTGACAGAGCTTGTCCATTCACTGCAAAGAGCCTTCTCCTTTACCATAACTCATATCTCCCTCTGTGTAGCCTCTGAAGAAGAAAAGGGATTCCTTTTTTGTCCATAGGGCACTTGAAAGCTTTGTCCCCAGCCTGGGCAGCACAGTGCAGGGTGGCAGTGTGGAGGAGTGCTGGAGTTCACAAACATTGGCATCTGGGTACAAGGGCACCCAGGAGCCTTGGGTAGGCTCCTATTAAACAGCATTTCCAGGGCAATATCTGGCTGAGAATAGCAAGAAGCGGCAGACAGACAAAAAGCCATCACAAATAACATTAGTTCAAAGTCATAACCATAGAAGGAGCAGCAAAGCCAAGCCCTAAATAGTTCTCATGGCCTAATACTTCTTGTTCTGAGAAGCTGTGTCTGGAAGTGCCAATACAAAATGTGGAGAAGCCCTGGTTCTGGGCTGGGTGATACTGCAGCTCTCTGGCCACAGTCCTGGGAAGTGGCAGTAGTGGTGGGACAACGTTTACAACAGTGTTGATTGAGTTTAGGGTGCTAACTGTTCTTTGTCTTAACAGATCACGGAAAAAACTGGAGCTGGGCAGGCTCCCTGTCAGGCTCTTCAGGAATGTGAGCCTAGCAGCGGGGTGGTTTTGCTAGGGACTGAGCTACCCATCCAGGCAGAGATCAGCTTGAAGGCAGCAATTCCCTTGGAGGGTACAAGGGAGGCAGGAATAGAAGAGAGCCCAGCAGGCTCAGGTGTAGCTGGGGGAGGCCTCAGCAGTGTGACCCCAAACAAAATCTGAGGGAGGGATTTTGGGCACAGTGCTTTCAAGAAAGGTGCACAGAATTGCAAACAAAACCCCTTCTTTCTGCTTTGGCCTTGGTTTTAAAAGTTCAAGGACAAAGAGCTTTGTGCATTCGGTGTTAATCAAGAGCATTGATATAAGGAATTACCAACTCCATCAGCATTCTTATCCCAATGGAACCATCCCAAAATAACTCTCACCCCAAAATGATCGGGGCTGCATAACTGATATGGGCTGAAAATAATAATGGTTTATATATTTCTTAAGTAAAAGTTCTTATTTTAAAGAGAGTTGAAGGCAGCAAAGAGTTGGATAGGCTATTATTCTCCAATCAATTCAATTTTTAAGTCTTACTTAAAGAATGCTAATTTTAAATGAGATATTCTTCTGATCATTTCTACAATTGAAGGGATGTAAATTCACATTCATAATGAATGCTTTTTTTTTTTATATTTGATTGCAGTAAGCCAAATGATCCTATTTAATATCAAGGACAGAACTAGTGTCTATTTTTTGATAAGTACTTTGCATAGCATACTCCATACAGTTAAATTTTGTTGAGAATGGTTTTAGAAGGCCCAGCTCTTTGGTAGGACAGTCCTAGTTGGTGGCATGAACAGACTCCTCCTGCAGAGCATCAGCCATGGTGCTAAAAGTCGCAAATTCCAGGTTCTTTGTCCTAATAATCTTTTACTGCCTTGTTCTAATCTCCAGCATCACCTACTCAGACTTCAAAGAGAAAGATGTGATCATTAACAACTGTCTTCTCTTTTTAGCTTTCATTTTACCTTGTTGTCAAGTCTTAGTTTGGTTGCCAAAATTCCTACCCTGTTGTACCCTCTCAAGTCTGAAAACAACTTCCTTCAGCCTTGCAGGGTTCATTTGTTTGGCTTCCCATCCTCAAGGTGATGAATTTCAAATACCACAGTCTTTGGAAATGAAATGAAATCTTCCGTTCTCAGGACTGTACATATAAAGTCCTGGGAAAACAGTTTTGGAGGGATTTTGACCAATGCAAGTCAGTCTGAAAAAATTCCTTAGAACAATGTAGGTTTTATATGGTAATTACATGCACTTAGAGTCAAGGAGAAAGCGTAAGAAATGCTATTTGTTTCTGTGTCTAATATAAATAATCGTCATTATTAACAGAATAGAAGAAAAGACAAAAAGCAGATCCATAGATAACTTGGTGGCAATGAGCTGTTCATAATAGGAACATTTTTGTGTCTTCTGTGAGGTAATATATATATATTTTAGTTGAGCAGAGTTTTAGGTCATATATAGCTTTCTTAGGATTTATAAAAGTTCAAGACTCAGATTTTCAGAAAAGCAGCAGTTGAGTGTAGTGCAGTGAGAAACAAATCGGTCCCTGTGACACCTTCAGGTTTCCTGAGCTGGAAGTTACAGCTAGACAAGGTCACATGGAGTTGCAGGGCCATGGTGTACCTGCTAGCCACTACAGTGCTTTATCATGAATTATTACTGTTCAGATACTATGTTGCCTGCACTTTGTAGATACTGAAAGAATTTTAAGAGGGACATAGTCAGAATTTCTCAGTATAACACCAGAAGCCAAGCATTTCACTTCTAACAGAGATTCATGGCTTCAAACAAAAATACCCACTCTCCCTTCATTCCCTCTTTAAATAAGGGCTAAGATTTGTGTCTCCTGGGATGTTGTGAGATTAATTTTTTCTTGTATGCATAAACTGTTTTGAAGGTAGAAAGGTTCAAGTCTCACTTGACAACAGCCTTGCATTTACAGTGCAAGTGGAGCAGACCCCATCTCTCCTCAGAAAGGGACAAACAGCTTGGAACTTGGCAAGTATTCTCTCCAGCTAGAACAAATACAATTTTGCAGCTCATTGATTTCTATTTACAATGCCAGGTTTTATTTGATTTATTTTTTTTAATATCTTTATGCCACAACACCAACCTCCTTTCCCCCTCCACACTTTAAAATGAAGTGTGACCGGCACGTGGTCCTCATTAGCTGAGAGAGATTTTGGATAAGTTAAGGATCAGCAGACAGACAAAACAGGGCCATTTTGGGAAAGCCTTGATGATGCAGCCCAAAATAGTTTTCTTCTTATGTGAGAGAGTTTAGGATTTCTGAGGATATTGGACTACTACATAGTCCAATACTCTGAAATAGTTTTCTCCTTATGTGAGAGTTTTTTTTGAGTTTATTGGACTACTATACAGTGTATTTCTGAGTATATTGGACTACTATATAGTATATTTCTGAGTATATTGGACTACTGTGCAGCTGCATGGACTATGTAGGGGGGCCTCACACATCCAGAGATAGGGCAGAGTTACACACCTGCATCTTAGGTGCTGTTTTTATGACTCTTAACAAATAATGGTAGCAAATGCATGGCTGTTACTTGCAGAAAATTCTCTCCTCCTGTGTGACCCTCCCAGCACTCCACCATGTGCTGCCCAGCACAGTGCTGCAAGGCATCAAGCCAGAGTTGTCCTGGTGATGAAAGGCAGATGCTGAGAGTGGATAGCGCCCTGGGATCCTCTCCACAGAGCCTGCTTTGGGGCCCTTACACCAACAGGGCATGAACCCTCCCAGCTTCCCTTCAGCTGCTGTGTGGGTCACTGTGGCTGTGACCAAACAGTGCCTGCCACCATGGAATGAGCAGAGGAGCCCGAGGCAGGAGGGTACAGGAGGTGGTGGTGATGCCTCACCCAGAGAAATCAGGCTACTGCTGCTGCCACAGGCACTGGAGAGGTGGGCATGGATGGGAGGGAAGAGGGAGAGAGAGTAGCCACTGTCAGTGGGAACCATGGACTGATACTCTCTGTACTGTTGGCTGTACATCATTTTTGGCTGATAATGGAAAGTATGCACAATACTTAGGGGTTACAAAGAGAATTTGACCTATCAGTGAATTAAATATGAAGAAACTTGCATTGTCACTGCTCACTCTGACTGGTGCTTATGGGTGAATGGAAGATCAGACTGTCAGGCTGTCAGCTCCTATGAGTCCTAACTTTCCCCTGAAAGGGAGATGGCCATTTTCCCAGCAATGGCCCCAGCTCTTTCAGTTACAGCCAGTCAAGTCCTATGACATCAAATATTAATCTGGCACAGAACTTGGGCTGTCCGAGCACATTTTATAACCAACAGCATATCAAACCCTTTGGACCTGATGACATTCACTCCTTTGTTGTCACATCAGTCAGTCACTTTAACCCAGATTCTCAGTCAATTCAAAGGAAAGAGAATGGCACTTCAGAGAACTGACTACTGCAAAAGGACTTTAAAAAAATGAACAGAGGGGAGGCAGGGCTGAGCCTCGTCACAAAGGCTCCCACCATGAAATGGAGAGAGCACACAAGAAGCCTCAGATGACCTCGCAGCAAGAGGCTGTGTTGCTGTTTTGCATCACATTTCTCTGCAGGGGCAGGACTTGGATCATCCCAAATTTAGTCTCTGGGCTCCCAGCTACTTAAGAGCCTTGGTCCTGGTATTTTTGCATAATGACATTTATATTCATTTTATAACAGAATTTCTGTCTGTATAACAGATATTTCTAATACTGTGAAAGCAAACAAAGCTCAGAAATCAGATTTCCCAGCTAGAGCATGGGAAGACAGGGCCAAGGCACTGGTCTCTTCCCATTTTCCTTGCCTGACCATGACACCACTGGTGTGGCAGAGAGGCAGCTACTGCCTATGCTTTCTCAAGCATCCAGAATTGGCATGATGCTTTGATCCACTTCTAGTTTTGCAAGGAAAAAGCAGCTCTTTAAACAGTTATCAGAGGGCTGAGCATACAAGCACAGGGCATTAACAAAACCATTCCAGTGAGCTGGGGGAGGGGGCAGGAAATGACAAAAATGAAAAGAATTTTGCTCTTCTCTAGACAAGCCTAGAGAAAGTAAGAGAAAATTTTAACTTGACCTTCAATTATTGAAAGGAAGCAAAGAAATAAAATTTAGGCTCAAGAAGATTCCTTCCTAATGACTTGAACCAAAAGCCAAAGCACATTAACATATGAGGACTGGAGGGTTCAGAGAAATTGCTGGAAATTGTATGCCTATAGTCTTGGAGGAAAATACAGGAACTCCCTTAATTCAGTAATATACCTGGCATGCCTCAGGAAAGGGAAGGTATTGGTGTTGGTTCTACTCCTGACCTTGTAACGTGCAGAACAGATGGCTCAGGGGACAGGTAAAGAATACAAGGCAGCTTTTTAAATGGTCAGAGGGATTCTGCCATGGACTTTTTTTCAGAAGGTGTTTCTGACTGAGCTGGAGTGGGAGAAAGGATCAGAAGCACAACATGATTGTTGTCAATTGCAGAATAAGCTGTTAAATGATGGCTAGAGGCATAAACTAGCCCTGCTATGCCCAACAGGGTGTTCTCTGAAAACTGGTAAGAGCCTTTGGTATTTCCAAAGTTGGGTACAAGTACCTGAGCCTGAGCTGTTTATATTTAAGAACAAAAAGTTAGCAAATAAAGAAGGAGACCTAAACATGTTTTTTAAGGATGTCTGAGAGAATTCAAAGCATCATGTGAAAAGCTACTTCCATGGCAATGGAGTACAAAATTAATTGCTGAGGCTTAAAAGTGATTACTGTCTGAAGGATTGATAATCTTGTGTCTGTTCTAGCAAGGGTTTGAACATGCATGTGAACACACACACACATCCACAGCCCATCTGAGTTGCTGGTTCCCTTTGAGGCAGCTTCAGCTGCAAGGACAAAGGCAAAATAAGCCCAGGGATGGGAAGACCCTCTCAGTCCTTGGTATTTCCATGGCAGGAGTTGCAGTATAGTAGTCAATGTAGCAGTTATTCTGCAAATGGAGAGCTCTGGTCTCGGGCTGTCAGTCTCACACCCGCCGTTCGGGAACACCTACATTCCATTTAAAAATAGGATCGTAAGACCTGTGAATACAAATGGGCAGAAATTTTACTATTTAAAGGAAAGTTCTGGGGAAACTGTGTCATATATGTAGCTCTTTCTAAAATGCTAAAGGCACCCAGGATTACTTGTTCTGCAACCTCTGCTTTCTGTGTCCAGCCAGTAGATGGATGAAACTCACATCCTGTGTGGGACTATCCCTTCCCCCAACTGCCTGCCTCCTGCCATGCTCCACTGCACTACTGCTCAGGCAAAAGCATTTTCCAAAGTTGGGAAAGGACTGGAAATCACATGGATTTGCAGCTGGCAGCCTTAATGGTTGCCTGAGTGATCAAAGTTGGTGGCTTGGGGAGGAGCAGCAAGAAGTGCAGGAGATGTGCTCACTGCCTCCAAGGGATGCTCCAGCAAGGGAGAAGGAGCTGGAGGGAGAGCACTGAGGGCCAACACCACCCAGCCCAGCCTCCTGAAGCTCTGGTAGCTTCAGACAAGTGAGATGCAGAATGTCACATGTTGTGAGGAGTGTGGGGGTGTGAGGGGAGCAGAGGGAGGGCAGGATGATGGAGGATGACAGTGGAGGCACTAGGCCAGATTTGTGGTGTCCCGTTCGGAGGTTCAGGTGCTCCCTTGACCAACCTTTTGCTCAGTGTATCTTGGCCAGTTTTAGTGGGTGTTTGCACAGTTCTAAGCTCTCTGAAGAAGTGAGATGACTTCCACGTATGCATTCCTGTTATTTAAAGGGGAAAGCAGGGTGTTTGGACAGGAATGAAGGCATCAATACCTGATACCCCTTTTGGCAGGTAAGCCAAGAGCATGAATGGGATGATCTGCCAATCTCAAGGCATTAAATATTTCTGCTTTGACTTATACCAGCTCCAAGCTGTTGTCAGAAAAACGATTAGCTGCTTACATCCAGACACTAAGCCAAATCCTGGCTCCAGTGAGGCCAGTCATAAAACTCAAATTGATTTCAGCAGCAATAGAAATTAGTCTCCTAGGCAATGGTCAAGACAGAGGAGTTGGATGGCAGTTTCCTATCACCTGACAATGTAAGTTTATGTTAATTCACCCAAGGCTGTGATATTTTGAAAACTGGTGTGTGAGGGTGCATACAGCACCAGGGCATGGCAGTACAGCATTAGGAGACCAAGTCTTGGTAGCTACTGATAGTGATTTCCAAAGTTTCCTGCAATTTCAGATGACTATCTTAGGAATTGAGAGACATGGACATCCTGGCTCCCAGCTGTGCATGACTGACAGTCTATGTCATATCACTTAGTGGTGAAAATTTGTTCATTTAATTACTCAGCCAGACAGAAATATTAAATGCTGTTTCAGAATTCTTTATTACAGTATATGCTTTCCAGTAACTGCCTCACTTGTTCTCCACTAGCAGTGGAAGAAAAACCCTCCCCTTGGGTTTTTACTGCCTGTAAGAGTAAACACCTCTTAGAAAGAGATTCTTTTCTTTAGCCATTTTCTGTTTCTGGCTGCATTTATATTGGTCTCAAGAAAATGTGCAAATTGCTGTGGATGTTCTTCAATGTCCATTTAGATTTTCTCCTTTCTTTTAAGGAAATGCTCATGGACCATATTTTTTTATTTCCTCTTTGCTTTTCATTTCTACATAATTTCCCATTGTGACTTATTTTCAGATTCCATTCTGCACACATATGAAATAAGTTACATTTTATTCTATTCTAGATCTAAATTCTACATTCACCATTAATCTCAACTGTTTCCTCTTAGATTGCATAAAAAAATCTGCAATTCAGAGTCCTGTCTGCAGTCCTGTGATAATTCAAGTCTTAGATTTATTATATTTGCCAACAGTAAATACTGTATCCATTTTTAGAGAATGATCCAATCTGCTTGTATTTCCTGATCTTTCTTCTCATTCCTTTGTTATGATATGCTTTTTGCCTCTTAATTGTTTCCATATGCAATGGCCTCAGTCACAGTGGCTGCGATGAATAACGTCCATTTCAAACTCTCAGGGTTTTGGTCACAGCAGATAACCACGAACTGGTTACTCCCTGCCTTCAGCAGCACTCCTCATGGACAAGTAATAAGTTCTGCAGTATTGATAAGTGACAAACACCAAAGAGCAAATGTTGCAGGCAAAAGGCAGCTTGGTTAATCTGATTTCTGCCCTTTTAGCCAATAGTCTTCATTTCACTTTTAAGCTCTGAACAGACATTAATTTTTTTTCCAGTATGGCTGAATAGCATTAGGAACCAACCTAGGTTCTCTCCCATGAACTGTGTTTAAAATGTCTTTTTTCTAATAACTGGGGGGGGTCCCTTTTATGTTTTATATACTGAGGCTCCTTTCTTAAAGTATAAATCTGAGCCCCTTCAATGAGGCAGGAAGCTCTGCTGGTTCTTCTGCATTTCATGGCTCAGTACAGGGCTGGATGCACTTAACTGGGAGGTGTGAAGGAGCATCCTGGAAGAGATGGAAGCTAAATATATTCTGCTACAAGATTTCTTCCATTCCACTCTCCACCCCCAGATCCCAGAGACTACAATGGCTTATGCAGGGTTTTACATATGCAGCTAATGGTGGAGGGAGGAGAATTCCCACGGATAAAGAGCTTTAGCCCAGTACCAGCACAGCACACAGCCTGAAGTGGTGCTGGGGTGGATTCTGAGGAAAAGCCTCCCATCGTTGCTTCCAAAGAGAGGCCCTACACAATTATTTTTAGGAAAGGATTCCTGGCTAGAAGGACATCCTTTCCTACAGCTTTGATATAGGCCCCTGGACAAGGTGGAGAGGGGATGGCATTTCATCTAGACCCCTGCACTTAGTGTTTTCTCTTACTTAGCTCCAAGGGGCTTCCTGGTCTGGGGAGTTTATTTTGCTCCAAGCCACCCTCTGACAGTGTGTGTGCCTCACACAGCTTGTAGGGATGAAGTGCTGTGGTCCTCCCAAGGCCAGGTGCCTGTTGACACACTTTCCATCTTTTCTGAGAGCATTGCTTTCTGTGTAGGAAGCCCAGCTCCACAAAAACACAAAAAAGCAAATAAGAGTTTCCTCTCATTTGCCCCTGATTTTTTGCTTATATGATTCCCCTAATTTCATTTGCATGAGGACAAAACCAGACCTCTAGTCTCTTGGTAGAAATTATTTTACAGGGCTGTTATCCAAACCAGAAGGCCGAGCTGGAGTCTACTTCTCATGCACAAACCACGACAGCAGAAGTGACATGCAAAGTGGTTATTTTATTCTCACTCTATGTTTTTGTGCATGTTTATGTACGTTGAGTGCAGTGAGATGGGGGCAGAGAACAACAGCCAAGCAGCCTTCCCTCTTCTGCACACGATTGTCTAGCTCACTGGCTTTATCTCCAGGTACACAAAGGGAAATGAAACCATTAAAAAAGAAACCTGCAAGCTGTAAACTCTGAGAGAAAGAAATTACTGTTGGTCTGTCAGGTCTGTAGGTGAATTACTTATTTATGTAGTTCAATAGATCTAATATTAATCACAGATGAAAGACACAAGTTAAACATGCTTTGCAAACACACACAGTGCCCTCTCTTTTACTTGAGAATGGGTCAACTTAAAATTGCTCCTGGACAGGCACAGATAATCGAGTGGGGAAGCAGAAATGAGGATCAAATGAAAGCAACTCAAATTGCTTCTAAAAGTTTCAAATGAGTATGCTGCTATAAAAGATAACACAAAAGCTAAAAATCGTGGCTCAAGCTCAATTTTTTGCAAGCAATCATAAATCTTAACTTCAGCAGCTTTGTGTTCGTCTAGGGGCACTGGACAAGTGAAAAAAAGTTGACCTCATCATCATGTGAAGTTTCCTATTCCTGTCCTAAGTTGTCATTGGTAAAAGCCCGCAGCAAAAATTCCAGTTGTAAACAGTGATGTGCTGCCAATGTTTCAGCAAGGGTAGCCCACATTTTTTCCTCTCTGCAGCTGTAGCACAGCTTGTGCATAAGGGGCTCCCTGGTTCTAGAGGAGAGGGATGCAGACCAGACCCCCCAGCCCTCCCTTCATTGGCTTCTCTGGTGAAACATAAATGCCCTTTCTCAGGTGTGACCAAAGAGGGAGATGCTGTAATTTGTAATTTGCTGCAAATGAGAGTCACAAGGTCTTGTTTCTGTGGAGCTGCTCATGGAAATAGGAGCAAGAAGCCTTTACCCTCTCTTGCACCCCCTCCAATTGCACAGCACAAAGATGCACCTGCAGGTTTTGCACCCTCACAACTCCTTCTCAGAACTTGTGGCACCTTTCCGTACTGTCCTTCTGGGAAGGAGACACTTGATTTTTGGGTGGCTGACCATATGAGTGATGGTGCAGATGTTCCTGAAATGTGGGGTGAAATTCAGCTCCCCAGACAGCTGTGGGTTAGACTTTGCTGCAGAGCTGAAAGACGTGATGCAGCAGAACAATGAGTTCCCTTCCAACACATCTGCCAAAGGCAGCAGGCACGTGCCTCAGCATGCAGCTCCCACTCTCACTTGCAGGATGGCTCCTTCAAATCTAGTTTTAAAAACATGTGGATCAGTGACTACTTATTAGCTGTCTCACTGCCTGCCTGACAGTTTTCCTTGGTACAATTAAATATGTCTCCAGGATGTATAGTAAGTGTCAATTGAATTTTTAAAGCATCATGCAGACAATGTACATGATGTGGAAAAATACATTTCAGATCTGTTAGCCCGTGACTGAAACAGACAAAGAGAAAAAAGGTCTGGGTAAAGAAAATCAGATAAAAAGAGCTTTGAAAAGAATTTCAGGGATAGTAACCTCCTTTTGAAATGTGTCTGTGCAGTCAGCATCTTGGAGAACCTTGAAAATGTTTGTATTTTTTTCCTGCTTTATATGTGTAAAAACACCCCACTCATTTTTTCTTCCCCTCAGGTCTAGTCAATATTGTCATTAAACAACTGAAGGACCTCTTCTAAACAATTGGAAAAACTGTGCTTGTAAAACTGCGCAAATACCTGTTTCCAAAAATAACTAAAACTGCTGTGGTTTCAGGGACACGAGTGATGCATTTTGAAATAGGACTAAATGTTTATTTACATGAGAGAGCATGCTAGCTCTGGTCTACTGAGAAAATAATGGGCATTAAACCCTATACAGCACACAGTCCAGTGAATAAAAAGTAGATTAGAGTGATTTAGTCATCTACCTTTTCTTTTTAAGACAAACAACTCACTTTGAGGCTGAGCAAAAGAATAACTATTTTGTTAACAAGTCATCTGTTTTGATTTTAAAACTCTTAGGACTTCTTTTATGTAATGGAAGATAATGAGAGGCACAGCAAGAAGCAGGTTTATTGTGCCCTATAGAAATGTATCAACCCAAAGGTGGAATGTCACTTCCTTAACTTGGTCTTTTCTGTGTCACTGAGTTGATGTGATGAGGCTTTGGTACAGTCCCAGCCAGCCAGGGGTGGATTTCCTTTGAGGCAGAGGATGTCCCCAGAGGTAAGAAAGCTGTCCCATGTCCCCACCTGCCTTCACTGCCCAGTGAAGGAGATGGCATGAGAGGGAAGAGGCAGAGAGATGCAGCCTGAGCAGCAGAGGGCTGTGATATTGCCTGCTTGAGCAGCTTGCACTAATTTGAGCAGCCCAAAGGTCAGGACTATTTATGCAGATAAAAGGTCAATGGCAAGCTGGCATGTGGCTGCAGGCTATCTTGGTACGCACTTCACCCGGGGCACTGGTGCAGGCTTCTGATTCACAGTTTGTCTTTCTGCATGAACTTTCAGGCCAAGCTTTGGCTGGGAAAAAAAAATCTCTGCCATGGGAGTTGACACAGTTAGGATCCAGATGCAATTTTTTTTTTTTTTTTTTTGGGGCTCAGGCTCATCTGTAGCTAAATCAAACCTGTGAATCATTATTTATAAAGGCAGCCAAATTCTGAACTGTTTGCTCAGTATTTAATCGGCCCTTGTGTTGGATAAACCTCTCTGAAAGCATGCCTGAGTGGAAATAGAGGAAAAAGTGAGTAAGATGCTCAGGATGCGACCTGCTGAAAGAAAGCCGGTGAAAAGCCTACTGAATTGAACAGAGGTGGATTCTTCAGCTGTCAGTGTGTGTGGACATAAATCTCTTTAAACATGCGGGATCTTAGAGCACAAGACTTAATGACAGGGTTTGAATTTCCAGAGCAGTTTCAGCTGAGGTGAAACAATGTATGTTTGGGTGAAAAAGGGAAGTAGATATACTAAGTTAATCTAGTCAGGTTCTACACTGTATTTCAAATTTTACAGTCAATAAGTACTTCACCTTTGCTGTGGTGAAAATTAAAATATATTTTAACTTTCAGTTCCAGCAGTCTGTTTGCCTGCACTGATTTTAAAGAAAATCCTTTTGACTTCTGCTGTAAATCAGTCCCATATGCCCTGGTCCCCAGTAGGAAGTATGGAAAATATTTTGTGACATTTAATTACTCCAAAAAAAAGGTAACGGGAAAGCATCATTACATCGATTTGTTTTTCATCACAGAGGTATTTGGCACCATGCCCTAATTAAGGCTGCAGCAATAACTCTATTATAAGCAGTGCTTTGCCTCCCCCGGGAATTTTTTTAATAGTTACCTATGATTCTGTCCTTTTTGTTTGTTAATAAAGAAAAAATATGTTCGGATGAAAACCTTCCATGTAGAAAGCCACCAAAACGAAGAGTCTTCAGATCCAGAAAAGCATATTTTTCCTCTTATTTCTTCCTGTCAAAATGGAGAATTACCAAGTACTTCCTTGACCACTGTCTTCCTAGATCTTGAGGGGAAGTTTCAACAGTTGCTTGGATGCATCTTGTCAAGCTGTGATGATAATAACTGGGTGGTGCTTCTCACAGAGAAAGGCTTCTGCCCCTTGGGTGGGAGAGCTGCTGACTCCTGATGGCTTCCTCTTACAGCTCCTCAAAGGAAAGAAAAAGAAGCCTTTGCAGAATCTGAAAATATTGGAATACATCCTGCAATTTCCTGGATTTTATGCTGCCTCTTGTAAGTGTTACAGTATTATTTCCACTCCTAGGAAAACAGAACTGTACTAAAGATGATGACTGTGGGATTTCTGTTATCTCGGAGTAAATACGGGGTTTATGCTTTCCCTCCTATTAAGGTATTTTAGAAAGTGAAACACAGAAAAAGTAAGACCTTGCTCAGAGTTTGTGTGAGGGCCATAAATTCTTGTACTTCCAGAACATGGTTCAAAAATGGGATCTCTTACTTCCTCTGCCCAGGCAGCATTCTCATCTTCCAAAATGAAACACTGGTGAGATGAAGACCTAGAGCTAGGTTATTCTCATAGGAGCACAGAAAATACTGCAGGTTTGTGGACAATGTTCCATCAGAAATGCTCATAAAATGGAAGCAGTTTCTCTTTGAAACTAAGAAAAAAGAGAAAAAGATTGTGAGTCCCATTGGCTTTTTACTCTCAATACTAGTCTAGAGCACAATATTAGATTTTGTCCCTTCCTCCAGCCTCCCAGTTTTATGTGAGTGAGCACACCTATCTGCCTTTTTGGACTCTCTTGTCTTGTTTTGTGTTGGTGAGTGGTCACAATATAGTTAAAGAGTCAGTTTTAGGTCACCTGAATCAGCTTTACAACATCTAGTCTTGAGGAGGGGAGCAGTGTAATCCCAACAACAGAGCTCTGTATCCGCTGGCTGCAAACCTGCCTGGCTTCTCCAGTGGGTCTGGTGCTCCATGGAAGGCACCACACTGCTAGAGCTGCCCTGGTATTCCTGTCTGAGTTACCTAAAAGCTGGTTGGGATATGCCTGGGTCACCTTCAGCACTGACACAGCCATAGGTATATTCTGAAAGCAGGTAATGCAGTCCCTTGTGCCAGGTACTGCTCTTGTCTGTGCGCTTCCCACAGAAAGTGAAGTGTGGAGGAATCACCTGTCCATAGTCTCCAGGGGAAGAAATGCTATCCCCATGATTTTGGGCACTATGCAGTGCAGGTGTGAGTGCTCTAGGGACCAGGCACAAAGGACAGGACAAGGCTTTCAACATGCAAGGAGAAAGTGCAGTTATTCCCACAACCATGTTTGTATTCGAGGAGGTGTCTTCCATCCAACACAGTCCATAAGCCTCTGGGTATTTCTATCCACTGCTGCCATCCAGGTGAGGTGAGGGTAGCCAGTTCTCAGCATTCTGGCTTGTTTCATCAATAGATGCTCTCAGGATACCAGATGCCAAGATGTCTCATTTAGCGCCTTAAAATTTTGTAGATAACTAAGCTTTTCCTTGCTGAGGGCTGAATGGGCCTTCCAAATACATCTGGGTGGATAAATCTTGATTTCCATATTAGTTTTATGCCCATGAAGCTGGAATTGAGGCCTTTCTCAGGGAGGCAGGTTCTGTTACAGAAAAAGTTGGAAAAAATCAGACCCATTATGGGAAAACAGCCATGAGCAATTTTCCTTCTGTATGCAGCAGTGAAATGCTAAGTGTTAGTACTTATGATAAATAAAGAACTTTTTTCTTCTTATCTCAGAAATTCACTTATAAAATTTGCAGTTAATTTCTAATTTGGTTGTTCAAACCATCACAATAATCTTGAGGAAGCAGCCATAGCATTTTTGTACCATGGCACAGCATTCTGTATACATCAGTCCAAATGATCAACTAAAGTATTATTAAAATGATAGAACAAATTGCATCTACACAATATTAAATATACCACAAAGAGTAACTGTGAAAATTGCTGGCATATACAGCTCATCTAACCTTGGAACTCAAACTGCTTTTCTAATTTGCTGCCCTAATCCTTAAACTGTACTTTTGTAAAACTGTATTTTTGTGTTGAGGGGGAAGGAAAAAAGCATAGATCACAAACATTGACAAATTTATTAAATTACATAGCAGAGAGAGAAATTATCATATTAAAAAGACAGCTGGTAGAACTATACCTGACCATTGCAACAGAGAAATTACCTTCATTTCCCATTATTGCTCTGTCAGAGGTGCCAGAGTCACAGCCTGCAGCTGGGGCCAGTGATTTGATGTATTTCCCTGCCTCTCGTGGCACATGCAGGCTGCAGAGAGCGTCAGCTAGGCTGCTGAAAAGCAACTCTGCCTCTCTGGCTACCCCAACATACCTGAGGATTGCTGGTTTACCTACCTGAGGTTGCCAACATCCCGTGTGTGCGAGGGTCAAATTCCCCCCTCTGGCATTAATTTTGCCGGGGTGTTCTCTTTAATGCTTAGTAATGGCACTGGAAGTGTTGGTGTAATTTCACGGGTAGTGTAATTGCAACTTAACTTCGTGGCTGATCTCTTCAACAGATGGAAGCAGGGTGGGGGTGGTGATGAAACCCACAGGAAATGGGTGCTGCTGTAGGAAAATGCAGATGGAAAAAAGGAGACACATAAGAACAGAGAAATGGAAGAAAGGGAGAGAGAGAGAGATCAAGGAACCAGGAGGCCTAAGAAACACGCAGCAGAGGGAGGATGCTCTGAATGACCATTTCTTTAGAGAAAACTAAATGTAACTAAAAAGAGAATGAAGAATTTAATTCAAATTACAGATACCAAATCCTTTAAGGGACATACACAAAAACATACAGTATGGTGGTCAGGTTCTCTGGGACCCTTGCATTCAAGTCCCTGTTCCTCAGCAGACCCTTAAGCCATAATTAATGAGCCTTCAAGTCACTCATGCTGTGGCCCTCATGTTTCCTAGAGCCTCCATGCTTGTAGTGGCCAGTGGCAAACTCCAGGAACAGGACTCAGAATTTGGTGCCTGAATACAGCCCTTCCACATATTTCTCATCAAATCCTTCAGGACCAGTTTCACAGAAATGCAGATTTACAACATCTCAACAGATTCCTTGAGCCTGGGCACCTGAGCAACCTAGGTGCCACAATGTTTTGCCTCTCTGAGGTAGTGTGAGGATAAAAGACAGATGCCAAGGAGAGGTCTTGGCACATCAGGCCCAGCACCACGCACCTGAGGGCATTCTGTGGCCAGGCCCCAAACTAAGGTCTCTACAGGAGATGGTTTTGCTCCACAAAATGCACCAGCACTCTGCTCAGCTCCAGATTTGAGGGTGTGACAGGAATGCTCCCTGAGTGCTGCTATGCCACTTTTATCCCAAATCTAGAGCAGGTGATGAATTTTTTTTTGGTCAAGAACTTTTCTGCACAGATTCACGCCTCTAGAAGTGTAAAGAAGTTGGGAATGTCAGAGCAACCCTTAAAATTGAACCAAAGGGGGCATCAGGGAGGAGGAAAATTCGACTGAAGCTCAGCTGTCTGCATCAGACCACAGGCAGGGATTTGCTCCTGCTTCCTATGGCAGTGGTTGGAGGAAGCATGGGTAACAATAACCTTGGCAGTCATTGCCTGCTCTGGGAAGTAATTTATTCATCTAGGTACACATTACACATTGAAAAAATGTTATCAGAGTTTGAAAAGACAATAGTTCAGGTGTGCTTGATTTGTGGACTATAAATACAGGTGAAGGCAAAGGAGGCCTAACAAAGCAGTGCATCACAAAACAGTAACTGCAGGTAGATTTCAAGGCTGAAGGACAGCTTCTATGGTGGTGTTCTAAGTACTGCCTATGAACACAAAGTGAGGATGAGAGGCACTGTACTTAATAAAGGGGTCCTTGATTATTTTAAGAAACTAGGCCTTCTTCTGTTTTTTCCCCTCCAATTTGCTTCTGAATTCAGTGGATACAAGATCCTGAAAAGAAAGCAGTCCTGAGAATTTTAATTAATGTTCAGGAGGAAAAACTCACAGAATTTTTGTTTTCTGAGTTCATTCATGCCAGTCCCATCCCAAGCACATCCTATTTCTGTGGCCTATAAACCAAAGACCGTGAAGAACTGAGATGAGTAAAACCTCTTTAGTGAGAGCCATTGCTCTAGTTTGAGTCCTGATAAGTATAAAAACTATTTGTTGACATACTGTGTAAATATCAAGTAAATAATTATTTCAATAAATGTGGAAGTAGGTTGTGATCACATTGAAATGGGATTGGTATTGTGGTTTTTTTTTTTATTGTGTTCAAACTTGGGTCAGAAAACTTTAACTCAGGCCCCCAAAGTTTAATAATGTATTTATGGTCCTGAAAATGAGTGCTGTGGTTTTCACAGAGGACAGGTAGATCTGCTGTCACCAGACTCAGCCAATATTGCAGCTCTCTGTTGAATTATCTTTGAAAATACATGTGCAAGTTTGAAAATTGCATCTGGAACCATTTGTCCAAATGCATCTTACAGAAAACCCTTACAAGACTCCAGATTTTAGCTCAGAATTGCTGGCCACCTGTGCTTAGGCACAGGAGCAGGACATATGCGATTCCTAGCAGGGGAAATGGGGGAGGAAAAGGGAAAATGTCGAATAGGAGAGGTTTAGGTTGGACATGCAGAGGAGTTTCTTCAGAGAAAGGGAGATTAGACATTGGAATGGGCCGCCCAGGGAGGTGATGGTGGAGTCACCATCCCTGGAGGTGTTTAAGGAAAGCCTGGATGTGGCACTCGGTGCCACGGTCTAGTTACATGGTGGAGATCGGTCACGGCTTGGACTAGATGATCTCAGCGACCGTTCCCAACCTAACTGATTCTGTGAAATCTATTCTTTTCAACCACGCTACCAAGCGATAAAGCATCTCTAGCCTGCAGCGCGAGGTGGGAATTTTTCTAGACTGTGCTGGATACAGAGCGAGTCTCATTTGGTAACTCTGTGTGGGTGAGGCTTTCCGGAGCGCAGCACGGAGACAGTGGCTCGAAACGCTGTAGCAAAGGCTCTCCGGGAGACCCGGCTGCCGCCCTGGGCCGGGGGCCGGGCCCGGCGCGGCGGCAGCGGCGGCTCCGCGGGGCTGCGGGGCCGCTCCGGCCCTCACGCACTGCGGGCGGGGGGAGGGGTGCCCGCCTTCCCAGCCCAGAGTGTGCATGTCCGAGTGACGCATTGCAGGTACGAACCCACCAATCAGAGCCCTCCTTACGGAGTCCCCACACTCCTCGGCATTTTTTCCTAAAATCCTCTTCCGCACAGAGAAATAGTCCCTAGCCCCGGTCCCCGCCCCCCTTCTCTCGCTGCCCCCTTCCCCCCGCCGTTTCACAAGCGTTGCTTCCCCCAGTTCCCCGCAGCTCGCTCCTTCCTGCGCCGGGGCTGTGGGGCAGAAGGAGCGGCACTCGGGGTGCGGGGTGCCCTGCGAGGAGAGCGCGCAGAGCCGGGACTCGTTTCGCAATCCACTTCACTGTCGGGGGAAGGGGAGGGGGAGGGAGCGGCGCGGAGCGATCCGGGCGGTGAGGCGGTTTATGAGGCGCCGCCGGCGGGCGGGCAGGACTCAGTGTGAGGCGAGCCGTGCAGCGGGAAGGTCGCGCAGCGTGCGCCCCGTGCAGCCCTCAGCTCCCACCGCACCCCGCAGCCAGGCCGGGCCACCATGGTGAGTCCCCGGGCACGGGGCAGCCGCGGGGTCCGGCGGGCGCCGCTGCGATGCGGTGCGGAGGGATGGGGGCGGCCGAGTTCGGTGCAGATGGGGGGCGGGGGGGAGGGGGGGGTTGGCTGCTGTGGGGCGAGGTCGCGGGCAGAAGGCTGTGGGGAGGGATGAAGCTGACCCTCGCCGCGGCCGGCGGGCTCAGGCCGGGGCGGAGGGTCCCGCTCGGAGGCGCCGTTTGCGTGGGAGGAAGTGGTGGCGGCGGCGGCGGGTCCCGCCCGGGTCCCTTTCCCGCCCTGGGGCGTTGGTGTGGATTCAAATCCAAACGGCCCCTGGGTCGGCGGGAGCGCCGTGAGGCGGCGCCGGGCGTTGCCGGGGGGAGCGACGGATAGCGGTCCCTCCTGGGAGGGGACCCGCGGGCTTGGGAGGAGGGGGGAAAGGAGCTTGCCACGATGGCACCAGCTCTGCTTTCTTATCGCTTCCTCCCTCCCTGCTCTCGCCGTGTGCGGCTGAATGAGGCAGCCTGAGCTGTCCGGCTCGCTAGCGAGGTGTGCTGCGCCTGGTCATAATAATGCACTGCGGAGCCCAGCAGCTTCTGAGCAGCATGATGATGAGGGGCAGGCTGTGCCTCACTGCACCATCGCCCTCCTCGCTAGACCTGTTGTCAGCTCGCGTTGGAGCCCCTGTCGATTCCGTGGTAGCGCCATGCTGTTGGTGGCTCTGTTGGATAAGGGATTATTTGTGGTTTTTTTTTTTTTTTTTTAAACAATTTTTGCTTCCCGTTTTGGTCATTGCGGAGGACAGTCCTGCGTTTTTAATATTACTAGCGATGCGTTTAGAATTGTAATCCACTATCGAAATAGAACGCATTTTGTGATATCGGAGAATGGTTTCAAATTAAGTCTAAAGGATGTGAGTTTAACGTTTGTTGGTTTTTTAAAATTAAAACAAGTGGATGCTGAGAAACGTACTAAAAGGAGCAATTCTGTTGCAAAACCAGCACCACTGACCACTTAGTGCTATCTCTGCATTAAGAGAAGATGCAGTAGAGTGGAAATGTCTTTTCATTCATTATATTCTTCTGAGGAATCAAATGACTGTCAGCTCATCACGTTTAATGTGAACGATGGCTACTTAAAATTTAAGGGTTTTTAAAATGCTGTCTCCGGGCAGAGAGATTTGGTGAATAGAAGCCTGAATTTATTCTTTAGCTTGAATTGTGAACTTACACAGCAAACCGTCCATAAAGTAGGGGGGGGAAACCGGCAATGAATGTAGTAACAAAAGACTTACTGCATTTAGTCATCATCTGTGCAGAACCAAAAATGGAGTATCTTCAAGCAAGGTCCGTGTAAAAATGGGTGTGTCCAGGAGGCACAGTGACACTTTGACTGTGGGTATAGTTCATCCCGACAGACCAGACTGGCTCAGGCTGTGACTGTCCAGTGTTGCCCATACGAGATAAGACAGAATGATTTGTTCCCAAAACAAGCTAACCTACATAAACCTGATTTTAGTCCATATAGTCCAGTCCGGTTGTTGTTCTTTAGTCAGTCCTGCCAGAGCAGAGTTGTCCCCTCAGGTGCTCCTGCGAAGCGCGGCGAGGAGCCGGGTCTCGGAGGGAAGCGGTGTCGCCGCTTGCTGTGGCTGTGCCCTGGGAAGGCGCTCCCGCCCTCTGACTGCGCCGCAGCCATAGCGGCTGTAAGGGAACTCCACCTCTAGAGGCTGCGTGTGCCACAGAACGGCCGCGCACACGGCAGAGCGGCTCCCCTGCTTTCCTGGGGGCTTTGGCTCCTTTGTCAGGCCCTGCGCACAGCCTGAGCTTGGGGGGATGGGAGCTGTTGCGATGAAAATTCAGGTGCTGCAACGTGAATCGCAGAAAGCCACGTCAGAGCTGCGATGGCATCAAATGGGGGTTTCGGGTGGCTCTCGGCCGCAGTAAGGGCATGTCCGAGCTCCAGCGTGGGCGCCTCACAGCCGGCGTTTGACAGCACGGGAAAGGTGTGCGCGCTGTCACGCGTGTGCCGCACCATCATGGAGCGCTCCGGGAGGCCCCTGCAGGAAGGCCGCGGCGGCCTGGAAGCGGCAGGCAGGGCTCCGGGCTGCTCCCCTCCACCTGGGTGGCACGGGAGGCTGGGAGCTGGCAGCTCGCCGGCTCCGCCTTTTACTGCTGTTGCGCAGCAGCGCCTGCAGAGCCCGGCACTGCAGAGTACAGATGGTGTTTGTTCAACCTTGCCCCACCTCCCCGCTTATCTTTCAACTGCTTCATACCTGTGCCTTCTAATAAGCTTTGTGCTCTTCTCAAACACTGCACCTCTTACAGGTATTGTCAGAGCTCATCCAAATTCGTGGTTAGGGGTCTTAAATTGCTGGAAGAGTTTATATTTATAAAGAAGAAAGAGTTTGGGAATGCACAACAACTTACATACTGCTATGTCATGTCTCCGTATAAAATTGTTTATATAAAACAGTATGTGACTCAACTTTGTAACCCATAAGTATTGACCTGAATAAATTAACTGGGTTCTTACTGCTTAAATCTGATCTACAGTTTTCTGTGGATATAAATATCTTATGGAAATGTAGCACATCATTCTCTTCACTCAAACAATAAAAATGTAAATAGCATGCAAAGGTATGAGTCTGTGTTAATGATACTCTGTAGCCAGGTGAAAATCTGTTAGGCTTCTGCGAAGTGACCAGCAGAACACTTCCATCCCAAAGCTTGGTTTTGAATTGGTTCTGTTCTCAGCAGTACTGCTGCCATGCCAGTCTTTTTTAACAAAAGGTGGAAGCTGCATGGGAATATTCCTGCAGCAGAGATGAATCTGTGGCTGCCAATTCCCATTGTCTGCTGCTGCAGGAGTTCTCAGTAGCGTGGTCTTGGTTCTTAGAGTAGGTGAGCCCCAGCCCGTTTGTGGCCTTACCTTGGGCTGTTGCTGTACTGTGTGCACAGAGGGCTTTGTGAGCAGTTCAGCGTTTGTACCACTGCCCAAGCAGCCACCTTCACTTCTGTTAGAGGAAGAGTAACCAGCAGCTGGTAACTTACATGTTCCCATGCAGCATAAAAATGTAATTGAAATTGGCAAAGTAAAAATTGACAGGTATTGTAAATACATTTTTCTAAGTCTTCCCCTGACAGATGCTAATGTGGAGTGAGGATTTGGTGGGCATTGTTATGACAAAATTTTTCAGTCAATATTGCAGTAATTATAAAAAAGTTGCTGCTTAAATGGTCACAACAGGAAAGAAGCTGGAAAAGCAGTGGTGTATTTCAGCAGTGAATATGTCTTTTCTGTAGTTTTTATGCTTCAGTAAAGAGCTCAGGAAGTTTCCCTTAGGAGGAGTGTGTTACTTTGTTACTGCAACTCCACTCAAGCTATCTAGAATTTGAAGAATCATCTGGTTTGAGAACCTAGGGAGAGCATTTCTGCAGTCCTCAAACGTGATGTTCTTTCAAGAGCAAAATTCATTTGGGGTTTGGCCTGGAAGACTGGTGGTTTTCATTGCTATCAAATCTGATGAATTCAAAACTGGTGAGAGAGGAGAATGAGGTATACACTGGAGCTTACCCAACTGATGCAGAAATTGTCTTAGACTGCAAAACCTTTCTCTGTTGTCCACGTTACCTTATGTTAACTGAGTCAGTGCAGTCAATGGGCTAAAAAAATGTAGACAGGCTGTATGCCACTGAAATGACCCATTTGGACTGAAGCTGGTGGCTTGTCTTTTACAGCCAGGTCTTGGACATGGAGTTTCATGTAAATAAGGGGATGGTTTAATTCTATTGAAGAGCATATTTTTCTGATTTAGCTGATCTGCCTTAAAATTGGCATTTGGAGGTTACTATTGCCTTACTGAGACCTAAAGTGCTTTGTGTTGAAGCTGAAGCTGGTAGTGTGCTGTGTAAATGAGTTTTTCAAACCAGTCTGTGGTTCTAAAGGGACCTGTGTGCCTTGATCTTGCTGGCACTGCTTGGATGATTGATTGATTGGTACACGTGGTGCTCTATTACTCGAGTGTACGGGGTATTGCAGGGCCTGGAGAGGATAAAAGGCTGCCAGTTCTACTTAGCAAGCAATCCTGATGACTTTTGAGCTTTATTAGAACTATTCTAGAATGTTAAAAATCAGTCCTGAAAAGCAATTACCATACTCAGAGGCCTCTACAAGTGTCTTATTTTGCCTTGAACTTTTGCTCCAACTCTAATCATATTCTCTTTTATTGCAGGCTGATCAACTGACAGAAGAGCAGATTGCAGGTGAGGTTTTTGTGTGGTATTGTTACTCCTGCTTGACCTGGCACATCTCCTAATCCAGTGACAGTCTGTGTTACACAAGATATTTAGCTTTCTTAGATACTAAAGTATTATGGTGGAATGTTTTAATTTGTCACCTAATTTTTAAAGGCTTATCTACTGTAAAAGCACCATGGATATAATGAGTTCTAGTTGTGTAGTTAATATAGTTAACAATCCTCACAGCTTTTCTGGCTAGTAAACTGGTGATTTTTCTCTCATGACTACAAAATTGTCCCAATTGCAGACTGAAAGGGGGAGTGGGGCACAGGGGGTGACAACAGATCTGGTGAAGGCTTGGAATCTGCAGTGCTTTTTTAACAGAAGGCAAAAATAATTTACTTTGTCTCCTGTCAGCAGAGATGTTTGAGTGGCTCTTGTTGATGACAGCAGAGACCGGCTTCATGATGACAACTCTTGATATTCCATATTTGGAACTGTATTGTGTACTTGGACACAAGTGTTGTGTGTGTGCTGCTCTGATGGTCTGGCACTTGCTCTGAAATGCTTAAATAAATATGCATCTGTTATATCTTGGTATTGGCCCCCTAGACACAGGTTATGTGCACTGGCAGCCATTTACTGATGGCAACAACTTGGGATTGTTATGTCCTACCCATGCAGGCTGCACAAGCTCATCGGTCCCATTGCTCTCAGCAGACTGATCTTAACTTCAGTAATAGATGGGACTTAAAGCTGGTAATACAGAATTCAGCTTTGCCACACAAGTTCAAGAATGTCATGATTTTGATCTGACAAGTGTATAGTGTTAATACTGGAAGGTCTTAGTGTGCATAACTGTCCCCTGAAATTACTTTAGAGGATGTTGGGTTCTGCTGAGCTAATAGTACCAGGTCAGGCATACAAAGAACAGCCTCTGAGATTCTACTGTTTAATTATGGTGCAGCTCTTGAAGACACTGTATTAAACAGAAGTGTCATTATGAGCTGGTTTGTTTTTGCCATAATTGCCAAATCTGAAGTGTTAAGAACATTCTTCTGTAGCTTTTAGTCTTTAGAAGCCTGCTTTTACTCAAAGGAGACTAATTATGGTTTTGTGGAAAGTCCTTAGTCTATTTACTTGTTGCCATGGTAGTGTCTTACAAGTAAGCACAAGCCAAATTTAGTTCAACTTCGGGTTGTTTTTTTTTTTTTTTTTGGGAGCTGGCCTACATAGCATAAGGGTTTTGTGATCAGTTTAGTTAGAGCAGGCTTTATCAGCTGTCGCTGCTGTCTTTCCAATAATGGTTCATTGTTCTAGTTGTTAATTGTCAAAGCTTTATTAGTTGATGTAGCTAATTATGGAATATAATCAGGAAGCTTATTAACACTACCTTGGGACTAGTGTAAACTTTATGTATTCAGTAATGATCATGTACTCCTCTGAGGCAAAAGTAGATATTGATGAGCCTGTCATACAGGAACAGAGGCTTTCAACTGCATGGAAGGATTAAAAGTATATCTTAGTAGCCAATGTAAAAAGGCCTGCCACTTTCTGGGCAGCTGTGATGTTTTGTTAAGCAAATGTATTTGCAAGTAAACCATGAACCTTGGTTGTGCCCACTGGTGGTGTGTGAAGGAATCATTCTCAGCACTGCTTAGGAAAGGTTGCATCTGGTCTTGCATGGGAAAACTCTTAAAGACACAGTTTAAGTGTTACACGGAGCCTGGCTACAAGAACTTGAGCCACCACCATTCTGACTGAGCTTCCCTGGGGATCTGTAGCGTTTGGTTTGGAGGCAGACATAGGAAATGGTGCTGCAAGGCAGAGGTGACATTCCATTGCCATTCCTAAGACAGAAAACCAGAGTACTTAAAGCAGCCACTTCCCCAGGACTTAAATCCTTCCCCCTCTGCTGTGAAGCATCACAGTACAGTTGTTAAAGGTTCCAGATGGCATTTCCTGTGGAACATGCTGATCATATAGCTCTGAAGCTTCTTGTCAGTGTAGGTAGGGGTGAAAACCTTTCCAGATTTTGTTTATATGAAAGACTGATACTGAAAGCCAAGTAGCTACAGCATTGTAATAGTGGCTGCAGTTTCATTCAGCAAGAATTGAAGTTGCTAAGTCAAGTGGCTCTCCCTGTGGGTGAGTGTTGTATTACAGAGGTATTGGGGTCAGGACTACCTGGGTGGTCAGGTGGCAGAGCAGCCTGAAGGTGCTTTTGTCCCAAAGCCAGCTGGCCAAGTGAGCTGTCCTTCCCCTGGAGTCCAGAGTTCTGAATGGGCTCTGTGTGCAAGCAGGCCTATGTATGGTGTTCACTGCCTTGTTCCTTTAGTGTGCTGTGGTTCTCTGCTGGGGATTTGGCCACAACAGGGATTTAAAATTTGTCATAGTAGAAATAGACATGTTTAAGCGTTGAGGTCCTGCTAGCTGTGAAGAGAACAATTGACATTCTGCTATGAAAGTTCCAGACATAGCTGGCTAAATGGTGTAGCAGTGGATATGGTAGTCCTGGTTCACTGAACATATTAGGTCACTGAAGGCTGCTGCTTCATTTGGAAAGGTGATGTGGTGCACAGATGCCTCAGAACTTATGGCTGGTTAAAAGAACATTCTGAGCTGGGTTCTTAGAGTTCACATTGTTGGATTAGCATGTCTTTCATGGGGCCTGGAAGCAGTCTTTTTCTCAGATGCAGGATGCTTTTCAGAAGGGTGGAAAGGCTGAGACCTTGTAGCCTTAGCAGAGACTTTTCATTTGCCAGTTTGATATGGAATAAAGAGGATTTGCTTTACATGTGATATGGAATCATGGTGTTTAATATGCTGGTATGTTTTATAACCTTGTGTTGCAGGATGCCAGAATTGAGTTGCTCACTAAACTTCAGTGTTTCATAGGTGCCTTCACTAGCCATGGCTGCAAATCCTCCAAAGCTATGCCGGGTTGTTCTTGTTCTAGTCTAACTGCATCTGTGTATGTTGTCACTCTTTTGTTCTAATTACTGGAGGTGGTTCCTGGAAGTGGTTAGAGAGGTATTCTAGTGGTATTCTTGATTCAGCATTTCAAGCAGGAATAGGCTGTTAATCTTCAACATGCTTTATTTATTTTCTTTATGATTTTTAGCTGGTTGCTTCTTAACCTATTGCAACTTTGAGTAAAAGAAGGGTAGAGTTGCCCTTGGAATGGTTGATAATACACCACTAAAATCCCCATCTTACAGAAAGCAAGTCTTTGAGTTTTGTATATGAATGAAGCGTTTCCCTTTCTAAGCAGAGTCACTTCAGTACTGTGAAATGTGCTTTATGTTGGGTTAGTGGTGGTTGCCTTTCACATGAAGGATGAAGTGGTTAACAGCTAAATGTTTTGAATAACACTTGAGCACTTGACTCTTCATGAGGATGCAACTTTCCCCTTTTGAGGTTCTTCCATGATAGACTGTGAATGTCTACTAGGATTGACCCAAAAGCATTTTCTTCCCTGGTGAAGGACCTTAGCCCTAAGAAATCTGTTTGTTGCCTCCAAGATAACTGAAACTAGCCCCCCAGAGCCCATTTGGAAGGAATTCCAGGTATAGGTTGTATCTACTTGTTTCTGCTTGGTGATTTTTTACATACTGGCTTGAAACTGTTTCTACTGGTCCTGTGGTAGCCTTGCTCTGATTCTGTTGGGCTAAACAGTGGGGGTTGGCTCTTGGGACACTTGAGACTTAAATGTAGAAGAGTTAGTGGGGTTTTTCCCCTCTGTGGGATTTGACTGTGTGACTCTGATGTTGTAGCTGTATTCATGAACTATTAAAAACCTATCTTTATAGTTAAATTTTTAGTACTTGCCAGCTTGTACTCACCTCAAGAGTTTCAGAGTATGAAGTAAAGGCTTCATCAGGTCATGTGAAAACACAACTTTTACTGTGACTGATTCTGGTCTGGGAAACCCACCATCTGGAAAGCTGGCTCCATGGAAATGTTGGTAAAAACAATAATTGGAAATACTTCTGATGCAGGAGTACCCTTGAGCTGGCAGGCTGTCCAGAGCCATGATCTCTGAGATGGCTGGAAAGCTGGGAAGGGATCTGAAGTCTGCCAGGGAATGGACAAGATGCTCTTGCTTAACTGCCGTGTGTGTGTGAGCTTGCGCAGTCCAGTGAGCTGGTTTGAGGTGTGTGGCCAGAGACAGATGGCATGGATGAAAACCAACTCCATTTTTGGACTGGACAATTAAACATGTTATGCTTGTATTGCTATTCCTGGCCTCAGTACAGCCATTGTGTAGGGGGTTAAGAGATGGTGTTGAAACACAGCAAAGCAGTCTTGGGACCAGTCAGAAACATTTCTGTGGAGGCTGTTTCAGGATACAGTAGGGCTGGACAGTTTTGTGGGCAGCCTTTCAGCATGAACACTCCAGTGGCTTTCTTCCTTGAGCCATTGTGGTAGCATACAATGTTCAGACATCTGTGCCCAGCGGAAGTGGCTTATATTGAGAAACTTGGGTGTAGTTTGGTCTGATAATACCTTTTTCCGTTGACTCATCTCCTATATTAGTAATAAAGTGCTATAAAGCTGTGGCATATGTACCTTTAAAGTACCATTTTCAATTTTCTCATAGCAATTCCATATTTTATTTTGAGATGCAATTCCTATCAAGGATGCGGATCATTGTAGTTGCAGACAGCTATTTCAGCGCCATATTAGGAACCCTTATTCAAGATAGACAGTAACAAACATCTGAGTCTTTTGAAAATGCATGACCTTCCATCCTAATTTGGGTCAACATGTGGTTCATCACTAGACTGGTGGGTGTGTTTTCAGATGCTGATGTTGCCATATTGCCATTGCAATTACAGCAGGCTGAGCAGTATACCAAAATTTTCTTAGAAAATTGAAATCAAATTCTGTAACTTGCAGCAATCAGTAGCAGTGAATTTGATTGTTAACATGTCAAAGTTTAAGGGATTAACTTTTTTTTTTGTTTTGTACAGAATTCAAAGAAGCTTTTTCACTATTTGACAAGGATGGTGATGGTACTATAACTACAAAGGAGTTGGGGACAGTGATGAGATCACTTGGTCAAAACCCCACAGAAGCAGAGCTACAGGATATGATCAATGAAGTAGATGCTGATGGTAAGAACTTTACTGATAAGTAATTTAGTAAAGTGCCTAAACCATATTTTTCTAACAAAGATTTTTCAACCTTTCAGGCAATGGCACAATTGACTTTCCAGAGTTTCTGACAATGATGGCAAGAAAAATGAAAGATACAGATAGTGAAGAAGAAATTAGAGAAGCGTTCCGTGTCTTTGACAAGGTACTGTAATGTCTGCCTGGAACATTCCTGTTAAGAAAACTTGGTCTGCTTATAATGTGCTTTCTCACAGATCTGAGGGGTACTCTCCTGTCACAGAGCCTCTAGGCTGGCCACTAACCCTAAAGCTCAGCCTACTGTGCTGGTATGGGAAAGTCAGATGAGTTGTCAGGATAGTAATGAGTGACATAATTTAAAGTACTGCTTGCTGTGAGACTGAAATACTTTCAGATGACTGGCAAGAAATTGTTTTAAGTATTTAAAATGTTAATGTTGTAAGTCTTTTATGTAGTCTTTGCTAAGTAAATTGCTAAAAGAATCTAAAGTTACTCAGCTTACTTAAGATGCACCTTAGAGCTGAAAACATGATGTGAAGTGCCTTGGGGTGTGGGAAGGAACACTTCAGTTGAGTTAGTGTACACCAGTACTTCAATATTCAGTGTCCCAACTAGTACTGGGATATGTACAAGTCATCTCTGAAGTCCTTGTGGCTTTATGCTGGACTCCCATGGAACAGGCACATCAGATAAGTAGCTTCTGTTGTGAGAAATCACCACTTGAACCACAGTCATGTGATTTAGTAGGCATCCATCACCTAAGAAGTCGCAAAAGGGGCTGATTGCATTGCTCATGGTTTAAAAATGTCAGAATAGAACAGTCAAAGGCTATAAGCTTACAGTGCCCAAAGACATTGGACAGTGCTGAAGACGTGCTTACAGCTCTCACGTACCTTTAGCAAATGCTGGTGCTTAAGGCTGTGTTACCTTCTTAATGCTCAATTTGCTCTGCAATGTTCTTAAGTTATAGTTAAGTCATTAGGCCTTAGGCAAGTCTATTCCAGTGTTCCTTTTTCTCCTCCCAGGATGGTAATGGTTACATTAGTGCTGCAGAACTCCGCCATGTGATGACAAATCTGGGGGAGAAGCTAACAGATGAAGAAGTTGATGAAATGATTAGGGAAGCAGACATTGATGGTGATGGTCAAGTAAACTATGAAGGTAAGGAGTTGTTGATTGTTTCTTTTGGTGTAGCACTTGTCATGCTTGTTGTCGTGCAGGTGCTGTTAGCCACACCAAGTTTAAATAGGGCAGTGTTCAGACAAGTTCATCTGAACACACAGTGTTCCTTTAAGCTAATCTTCAATTAGTATGTACATTGTGTACCTCTCAATGAGTTTAAGTGTTATTGCTGCCTTTGTGCCAAAGGCAAAAAAGGGCTATTTGGTTGTACAGCGTAAGAATTGACTTTGTAAATCTAATGATGTCTAATGACCAGTAGAATAAGCAAGTTGTCAAGAGATGTTCATGTGCTGTTCATACTGTTAACTAATGCATGTTGACCTGGCTGTGGGATGTTACTCATTTGTCCTCAATGCTTTTAAAATTACTTGCTGATCAAAAGGGGAAAGCCTCTAAAATATGCAGAAATTTCAAGACCTTCAGAAGATACTTTAAATACATTTATTTCATGTAAATCAGCTACAACAGTAATTTCTTTCTATTTCTTCCTTTCTTCCTGATATTGAACTGTAAATGAAGTCATGCAAGCAGGAGTTCCTTTAGACAGTTGTTTGCAGCTGAGACACACTAAGCTTGACTTTTTAATATGTTACAGAAAACATCTAGGGTACTTTCAGATAATCTGTGCTATTTGAGGTGCAGATATGCCTTCCCTTTAAGGCCTTTTTCATTGTGGCCTAAGGGTACACAGACATCTGTGAGTGAAAAGTAACTTTATGTACAAGGCTGCTCTTTGAGTAGGCTGTTCAGAGACTGGCATTGGAGAGTGTCTGTGTCCCAATTGTTTCCAGTTGCTCTTTCAAAACTTGAGCAGCCAGTTAACTCCTGTTAGGTTCTGGGTTTCCTGTCATTATTGTACCTGAAACTATGGTTCAGCAAGATGAATGTAGAATCCTGTTCTGTGGGTTCTAACTTGAAATGGTTTATGACTAAGCATTGCTTAAAGCTTAGTTGCTTAAAGCCAGCCAGGCAAAATAAAATGCTTTAACTATTCCGCTCTGGAAAATAAAAGTTCAAACCAGCACAAAGTCTGCCTGTACAGTTACTTAGTTGATTGTCACTTCAGTGTGATTTGTAGGGATCTTTTAGTCATTCTTGGATATTTTGTCCCCATCTGTAAGTCTGTGGAGATAGGAACCTCTTATGTTTTGTCTTGGAAGTAAGGCTGTTATCCAGTTCACTGATGGACCAACTCTTATGGAAAAATAAAGGCCTTTTGCCATTAAAAATAGGAGATTAGGTGTGACTACTGAAAAAGAGGATTGTCTTGAAGATGCTTTTTTGAATGTAACTGAAAATGCAGTTTTGAATCAATGTTCAGCACTAGTAAGGCCGCTTCTCAGATCTTGCAATTCAGATTTTTTTCCTTCAAATAACCTATGCAACTCTTTCCTTTTACAGAGTTTGTACAAATGATGACAGCGAAGTGAAGACGTTGTACAGAATGTGTTAAATTTCTTGTACAAAATTGTTTATTTGCCTTTTCTCTGTTTGTAACTTATCTGTAAAAGGTTTTTCCCTTACTGTCAAAAGATTATGCATGTATAGTAATTAGAAGGCCATTCCTCCATGTTTTTCTCCTTTATCTTACTGTCATTGTTCTGATTTTTGGAAAATTGATCTAAGTAACAAATGTTGCATGTGGCTTACTCTGGATATTTAAGCCCTTCTGCACATCTAAAGTTAGATGAAGTTGGTTAACTGAGGGAACATCTGGATTGTCTATTAAAAAAGTAGCTTTCTCTAGGAAACTTAGGTATGACTAGTGTGACAAGTTACATAAAGTAAGCCAGGGTTTACCGTGCATTAGCTGATCCTTAGTTCAAGCAACATGCTGGTTCTAGTTCTCGAGTACATAGGAGTTTTTCCTATAGGAGTTTTTATCCCTTTCTGTGATGGGAGGATGAGGACTCTTGCAGCTTACCTGCAGGGTAAAATGATGTGAATAGCATCTATCATGTGGCTAATGCACTGTAAAAGTCATTCTCCTAGCTTACTTCACAGTAACTTGTTTGTGGCCATACCTGTAACATGTTGTTGAAATGTGGAGTCTTAACGTTGTAGACGATTGACAGTCAACAATATGAAACTTAAGTTGCACTAATGCAAAACGGGTGATTTATCCAGGTACTCGTACACAAGTTTTTTTGTACTGCTGGTCCTGTGCCAGAAAACATTTTCTCCTCTTGTTACTATGCTTTTTAAACTTTGTTTAGCCACTTATTTTCAAAAAAATCTGCTTATGGCACGATTTGCCTCAAATCCATTCCAAGTTGTATATTTGTTTTCCAATAAAAAATTACAATTTACCCATACTGTTTCAATGTATCCTTGAATTATTTACAGGAATTGTTCAATGCAGTTGCTGCTCTGTGTTTCAGTATGTAGCAGTTTGGTTTGCTTATGCAATGGATTGGCTGTCTTAAAATAGCTTGGAAGGTGAAAACTTAGTCCTTAAACTCTGGCCCTTAATAGTATTGTTGACTTGAAGAAGCTTTCTTACTAGTAGTTTAAAATGTATTTTACAGTCTTGTGTGGAGCTTGGTGCTTCAATAAACTTACCGTAGTGACTGGCTATGCCCACTATCTGTAGACATTGTGAACTGGATGTTGACCTAGTTCAATAGTTGACCTAAAATTAAAATTCCTTGTTCGGACAACTAAACCTGTTTGCTTTCTTTTAATTATTTTGGAGTTTATTCCCTGTCAGTTGCTACATTGGGGTAACTTAGTCTCACACTTGGGCTTTTCTGAAACTGCCATGTCTGAGTTGCCATTCAGTATGCAGTCAGCTCAAAGTACAGAAGGAAGACATTCTCTTCCTCATTTCTTATTGAGCATGACTGTGCTTCTAGCACTAGTTTTCTGTCAAGGTTTAATTTTTATTAAAGTGGAAGACAAACCTGGTTTCTACCAAGGACGAATCCAAGAATTCAAAAGAATGCCAGAGGCTGCTCCTGCCCATTGCTTCTCTACTCTGCTGGCAACAACTGCCTTGACTGTACATGTGCAGTATGGTTATCTTGTCTGGGGGTTCTGCTGGCCTTTAAACAAAGCATTGGCCCCTGCCTCTGGGTACCACGCAGTGCTCCCAGCTCAGCAGTTACCTAATTTTTAAAACTGTTCCAATCATCTTTGATGTATTTATAAATGCAGTGAGCATCTAAAATTAGGACAACTGTTCAATCCAAATTCAGGAGCACTTAATCAAGTGTTTATGGTCACTGATCTTAAAGCTCTGCTCTCTGAGGACTCTGAACAGCTCTATTGATTTTCCAGATAAGGCTTGTCAAAAGTGTTTTGATAGCCAGCATTGGAATGCCTTAGAACTGCTGTTTGTGTGCTGGCACTGATTCAGGAAGCTTATGCAGTTTTTCTAAATTTCCTAGCAGTTAGGATTTGCCTTCTAGAAAGTAAGTTATCAAACTGACACTTCCTACCAGTCTTCATCCTGTGCTTCTAAGAGCTTGGGGCAAGACATACTTAGGATGGCACAGGTTGAAGAAAGTTTTCCAGAAGCATCAGAACAACCACCTGAGATTCTGAATTGCTGGAGTATTGGATGTCTCATTTTTATAGGTAAGTAATGCAAACAGGGATCTGACAAGAATTTTTGGTTTAGCTGATCTGGTGCCTTGATTTTCAGTAGGTTGGGAATCACACTTAACCCATTCAGTCTTCTGCCACAGCTCAGTATGCACATAGAAACATCTAAGATGAAAAGGGGAAGATCTTCTCCAATGGAATATCACAATATCCCAACATTCTGAGTTAGAAGGGGGACCCACAAGGATGATGAAAGACTGCCTTAGCCAAGAGAATGGCCTTTGTCAAGATGAATGTGTGAGAAGGCCACTTTTATTTACAGTCACTTTAGCTGTTCCCTGCTTGGGGTGTTCTAGTGTCAGGAATTAAAGCTTCTGGTTTTGTTTAGGGTGAGTGTCCATGTTGCTGTTATGTAAATGAAATGCCTGATTTCTAGGTCAGTAATTGAAGTCTTACAGCCCTGTTTACTTAATTCTTTACCTGCAGGATGGGAGTGGTAGATTTCAGTACTTTCTGCTAATGGAAGAATGTCTTCTGAGACAGAGTAAGTCAAGTGTGGTGGAAGCTAATGGCATGGGTCACGAACCTTTTGGCTGAGGTGCACTTGCAGGTGCTTTTGCAATTGTGAAACAGGCCTTGGGTCACTAGGCAGTTTTCTGGATGTTTGTGTGTGTAGGAACACTCTGACATTTCAAGTTCAGTTTCTGATAGCTTTACAAGAGACAATCCATCATCCTGTCAAATAGTGTGGAGGTTCTCATGTTCTGTTCCAGCTCAAACAAAAGCTTTTGTGGGACAGCAGTGCAGTAAAACAGCTGGTGGTGTTTTAGTCCAAGCTGAACATGGAGGTGGGAGATCTTAGGCCCGAAGATGCCTCCCTGTGTAGGCCTAGGGGATATCCTAGTGATCCCTGAGAGGAGGGAATGAAGACAGCGAGATTAATCTTAGTAGCACCACTGACAAGGGGAGATGGGCATAGATTTGAAAATACTCTCTTTGAACAGGACAAATGACTTCTTTTACAGTAAGTGGTAAAACACAGATGTGGAATCTGTGCAGATTGAAAACCCAGCTGATGATATGCTGGGCAAATGGCTCCAGCAGCTCCTGCTTTGAGCAGGGAGTTGGGCTAGGTGATCTCAAGAGGTTTGTGCCAAGCTAGATGATTCCCAGAAGTGCTCCTGCTAGCTTCCTGGGCTTAACTGTTGTGTCCAACCCTACCTTCATCTGGTGACCCTTCCAGAGAAAGAGGATCCACAGTTGCATGCCACAGCCTGGTAAGTTTTAGAGTCAGTCTCTAACACTCCCTAGTAGCGTTTGGAATCACCAGGCAGGAGTAAGACACTACCTCAGGGCTGTAGGTGAGCCATCCTGAAAAAGCTGCTCATAATCACTTGTGGCTGTGGAGTTTTGATGGGGGAAGTGCATGGCTGGATGAGTAATTGTGGTAGCTGGACAATTTGCAGCCTGTGAGGATAACATTTAATAAATTAATGATAGCTAATGGCTAAAGGAGAAGGTTAGTGAGGATTAAGGGCCTGCTAATCAGATCAGTCTTATTATTTGGGTGATACTGTAGCTTAGAAGGTAGACGAGCAGGTGATGCAGGAGTGCAGCTGCTGGCCCCGCTGCAGGCAATGCACCCTGGGTGTTCTGGGCTCGCAGGGCTCAGGCAGCTGTGTCTGCTGCTCTGGCAGAGTGGGCCACTCTTGGAGATTGTTCACCAACCACCTGGGCACCACGAGTAATACATTTACTGCTTTCCTGCATTTGTGTGTGTCACTTCTGGGACTATACTGTGTCTATTGGACTCAGGCCAGTTTAGAGAAAAACTGGTTTGCTAACTGTTGAGCAACTAAGGGGAGTTCCCATAATCTCCTTGCTGGCCATTTCCAGTGGTGGTGGGTGGGAAATACTAGAGACACTTGAAAATTTCTCCTTCAAGTACTGCTTTTAGAAATGGCTTTTCTACAGAAGTCTTCATGCTGTAATAGACAACTAAGGAAGTTTAACTTGGTTTTTTAAATCAGACTTCTCAGTTAAAAACATTCAGCTTTGCAAAACTTCTGTAAAATTGAGTCTTGAAAAGTAATCTTTTTTTTACCAATGAGAATAGTAGGTATTTAAGATTGCCATGTATATTGATATTCTGGGGGATGCAATGTGAGTATAAAGAAAAAAATGTCATCTTAACCAAAAGGGACAATTCTGAAATTTGTGTACTACATTTTATACCTATGCTTCACAGAACCTTGAAAAGGAGGTTGAATTGTCTTTGGGATGGAGAAAGAGATGATGGGTAATTTGAGAGTTCTCTTTTCTATTTATAACTCCCTTTATAATTTAGTACATATTGGTGATTGGAATGAGGAGAACTAGCATATCCGCTCCAGTTTCTGGCTTTGGAAAAAAAGTTCTCTTCTACAAGAATAGATGGCTTGTCAGGTTATCTATTTATTCCGTTTTTGAAGAATTCAGTTGTTGATAGCTGTGTATACACTAAAAAAGAAGGTGGTTTAGGACTTACACTAAGTTTGTGAAGAAAATACAGAAATTACTGGAGTAGCCATGAGGACCTTAGTTGTCCAGTATCCTCTAAGGGCAAGTCTCGTGTCATAGTGTCATCTTTGGATGATGTAAAATAGCATATTGAAATGGCTGATTCCCTTCTACCTGCTCCTTAGAAGAATAATTCCTATGTGTTTTCAAATATGAACTATGGAGAAGAGAGCATTTATTTCAGTGTCCTAAACTTGAGAGTCCTGAGATACAGTTCAAGAGATTGTGCAAAGATCAACTGGGACACCTTTGACAAAGAAGATTCAGTAAAGATGACTTAAGCAGTAATAGCCTAAAGATGAGGTGTATTCCCTGCACAACTTGGGTGATGTGACACAATAGCCCCTGATGACATTATTGAGAGTTTCAGCTTCAAGCTGTTGAAGAATGGGTCTGCTTTTTCCTGTGTCTGCAGAGTAGCAGATAGTTCCTGCTCCAAGATCTTGCCATTCAAACAGGATGTCATGCAGTATTCTGCAGCGTCTGCACACTGGTACTTGGCTTCTTCAGGAAGAGCTGAACAGAAAATTATAGTGAAAAAAAGGAGATGGAAAAGAAAGAGGATGAAAGAATATAAAATTAGGAGAATAGTATGAGAGGAAGACAAAAGTTTGATGCAAATATCTAATAATTGGTGCAAGATGAATCCACCACTATTTTCTGAATAGTAGCAACACTCTAGGGCTGGAAGCCCTGCCTTGTTCCTGCAGGGTGTTCTCAAATGGCAAGGGTGGTAGCTGGATTTATACATTTCTAATGGCCCCCAAAGTTGCAATTTAGATTGAAAAAGAGAATTTAGATTGTTCCAATTGCATGATCTTCATCTTGCAGATCAGACCTTTGGGTAGGCATGTACTCGCTCAGGAGTTAAACTTCCCTATTAGTAAACCAGTACTTTTATCAGTAGTAATTGACACCCCGAGCAGCAAGCAATAGCAGCTCCCCATTCAGTACCTCTCCTGAAGTCATTTAGGTATCACCATCTTGTGCTGCCTGGTTCCTTGGGACAAGGCAACCCCTCAGAGGTCAGACAGGTATTTCTGTCTGACAGGCTTGAAATTTGGATAGTTGCTGACTGTATCATCACTACAGCACATCCCTGGTCCTGTGGTACCTTCTTAAAAGGCACATGCTTTTTGGCAGCCAGAAAAGTGCTACTAATGGCTCTTGAGAGAAGGAATTTTTACCAGCTTTTTATGTGTCCGGAATGGCAGAGAAGTTGTCTCTTTCTGGAGTGACAGCTAGTTTATTTGTTTTTTTACTAAATAGAGGTTTTTTCAGCCTGCTAAGATACACAACTCTTGAAATAAAATGGGCAAAAGAGGATCAGCTCTCTCCCATCTTCCCACTGTTGTGATTCCTGAACCATTAGAAGATTTGCAACCCCAGGAAGGCTGTGGGGTTTCACAGTCCCCTCTATTTTTAAGGTCTTTAAGACTCTGACTACCATAATTTTTTTCCTATTAAATAACCACTGTTTTTCAAAGACTAATTAAACCTGAGGCCTTTGAAAGACCTGTGAAGCTCCCTGTGTCTGAAGTGGAAATGCAGAGTCTTTTATTGCTGCCAAATTAGTCAGGCAGACTAGGAAAATCATAATTTAAAGTCTACTCTAAAGCTCTATGGTCAGTGTAGTCTTTACATTGATCTAAAATGTCTTGAATATGCTTAAAAATAAAGCTTCTTAATGAATGGGGATGTGTGACAATTTCCAATAATTTGGAATTGATTCACAAAGCAATGTAACATGTCATTAGAATTTTTCCTTTTTTAAAGAGGCTAGAATTAAGACACTGCATAATTGATTTGCATTTTCAGCTCTGAGAATGCTAGGCATTTTTCCATGGAGTTAATAATGGCATTTATTTATACATGCATTGCGCTTTAAAAGGCTGCCAAGATAAAAAGTATTAGAGGATTGTCTTCTGTTGACTCTGAGGAAGTCATCCCCACCAGGCAGATTAAAAGCCAGTTTGGAAGTTCATCTGAAAGCCAAGAGCAAAGGAGCACTTTAGCAATTCTTCTTGTAGCTTTAATGATTCATTATTCTACCAGCAGGACAAGTTCCTTCATTTTTGAAATGGACTGTGATGCCCAGGCTAATCATGAAGTTACACCTCTCTGCTAGCTTTTCCCCTTCCAGCACAGCAGCATAACTGGATTGATGCTGTGGGGGTTTCTGCAGGCAGTATCTTCCCTAAAACCTTTAAAATCCTTTTGTGGTTCTGTGCTGGGCCTTGGAAGGAATGCTACAAAGTAATCTCCTCTGTCAGCTTTTGCTTTCCCTTGAATTTCCCTGGTTTTGCCTTTCCCCAAGGAAGCATTAGCTAAGGAGACCCATCTCCACATATCCTGAAGAAATCTTCATGAGGTCCAAGCTGGAGGTTCCCTAAATTACTATGATGTAGATTCATCATTTATCTGACATAAATTACACTTGAACATGGGTGTTATTGCCAAGATTCTGGTATATTCTCTTTGGCTACTGAAGAGATGAAAAAAATGCTTTTGCTGTTTTTCTCTTCTTGAGAAGTAATCCTCACTACACAAGCAATGAAACTGGGGAAAACAGGGAAAGGGGTTCACACACACTGTCCTTGCCTTCTTGGCTGCCTCTGTCTGAAGAGAAGTCTGCTTCCATGTTAGCAGTTGAAAGATAATTAAAATCAGTCATTTGCTTGTGAAGCAGATTGGAAGTATTATCAAGCCTGAGACCTTATTTCTCATCTGCATTTGAGAGAAAAGTACCTCCTTGCATTCTGTCTGTGAAGTGTAGGCAAGCAGCTATTGAGGTGACATGCTGAACGTTCTTAAGCAAACTGGCAGTTTTCAGAGAACATCTGATGCAATTACATTTTCTATCAGAAGCAAGGGGGAAATGCATCTTCTATTCAAATGTGTATGTTTATGTCTTCAGCCCTCTCTTTTGCACCGAGCCAAAGCAGTCTGTTTTCACCAAAAATGCTGAGAGTTACATCCCTTCACTGTTTGTTTAGCAGGATGAAAGGAGTCATGTAAATGGTATCCTCACTTGAGTTGAGCCTTTTTTCTTCAAAGGTGAAAGGCAGATTCTAACTTGCCAATCATCCCAAAAGGCAAAATTTCACTTCCAATCTACTACAACTCTGAAGAATACTCTAGCCTGTTTGGACAAGAGGCTTGGGTCAGCTTTTCACAGCTCTGGATTGTTTTGCTATTTCAATAATTTCTGTAAGAATCTATTAATAATTTCACTGATGAAACAATTAGGATGCCACATTGGGTTGTGCTTTCATCAGCTTTTCACTAATTAAAATAGAGATAAATAGAGAGTTTCCATTTCCAATCTTCCTTTAGAGAATAAACTGCGCAAGAAACTCACCTGTTCCATCAGCCAGTGCTAATGGTAGTTATGCCATGTGCCATTGCCTGCAAGAAGCCCAACTCAACAAGTGAAGCCCACACAGTTTCAAAGGAGAAGGCAGAGGAAGGTTGTCTATCTGTAAACCACAAATTTGCAGCTTGCTACTAAGTGCTACTGTGTGCTCTCTTCTTATTTCTGGAGGCATGACAGGGACAATCTTAGCAACATACTGGCTTAAAAGCACCCTGAAGAAATCTCAGCACCTTATGTTGTGAGGACAAGGTAAAGATTTATGCACAGATGAGAAACAGTAGCTCTGGCTCATTTTCAGAGTTTAAGGGTGGAGGTTCTAGGAATTGTTATTTTGTAGCTAAACATGACCTGTAATGTCTGCTGGAATTGAACTAGATCAGCAATGAAATTTCCCCTTTAGGATGATTGGCAAGTTAAAAGCTGCCTTTCCTCTTTGAGGAAAAAAGGCCCAACTCAAGTGGAGGATACCATCTGAGATTTAAAATATGTTGCTCAGAATATTTTGCTTTCGTGTTTTCACAATTTTCATGTGCAGAAGTAGGCTGGTTGGGTTTTTTTAATTCCCCCAGGGAGACATTTGAGTGCTGTAGTTAAAGGTTCACTTTTTTATTTCATATTAGTCCTATTTCTTCAGTTCTCACCACCAGTCTCCCTTTTGTGGATGCAAGAAATCTCCAAATAAATCTACTTATTTACTTTTTGAGTTTTTGTGAAAATCACAGACACTGCTGCTCCTCCCTCCTCTTGGTCTTATTTTCTATTTAAAATACAGAGCTGGTGTGTTTAATTGTTTGGTGAACTCCAACTATTCTGACTTTTTTGGTCCCCAGTCATTCTTGTGAGATAACTTCATTTTGACTTCACTGTTCAGAAGTTGTCAATCCTTGTGGGCAGTACTCTGCCCTGAATCTTTGCGCTTGAGACAGCATAGGGAACAGGAGACTGTCTAGTGTGACAGGTACACAGCAAAAAGGCTTTTCACCTCTTGAACAGAGATTTTATTTACCTATTCAGTGAAGCTTAGAAGACTCTTCAGGGCACCTACAGAAGACTACTGAATACAGCCTACATGAACCTGTGGCCATGGAGAAAACAGCCCCATTTCAGATCCTTACTGTTGCTCATGGTATGTGTGTATTCTAATTCACTCATCACAGAGAGGGTCTATCTCCTCTGCTAACTTGCATCCTCAAAGTAGATCCTAGCAAGGAAATTCTTTTCCAGGCTTGCTTGTTTGGCACAGTCCAGCAATCTCAGTAATACGGAGATGAAAACAAAACTGGCATATGAATTTTGAGCCACTCAGTCAAGCTACCCACAGTGATAAATCTGACATTCTCGGCTCAGTTTAAATTAACTTATCAAAGAGGTTTTTGGCTATTTGCCATTTATAATTCTTCTATTTTTGTTTGAAGATGTAAGTCTTAATTTTTATCTTAAAGCTGTTTTTTTTTCCCAAAAACATCCTATAGTAGAGCAGTTTTGTGCAATTACTTAATTATAAAAAGTGCTTTAGAAAATCAGTGGAGCCTTAGCTTTATGGAGAGCTGTGCTTAAGCAAGAACAGAACCCTGAAAGATACCTATGCAAGAGGATGAGCCATAACCAGGAGTCAATTTCTGCCTTCAGTTCCACCATATTGTTCTTCTCTGTCATGTGGAAGTCTGGGAAGTATTGGTAGCTTGAGGGTCCTGTCATTGTGCTGTCCCTGCTGACTTGCTTCCAAGGTATTAACAGTATACCAGGGCATTAAACCCTCAGCTCTCTTCCAGCTCCTAGGTTTGCATGCAAGTAAATCAGATGAAAATTATGGGATAGAAAAACTGATTTATGCACTGCAACATTGAAGCACACCTGTGATTCCCATTTATGTGCTTCTTGATTTCAGAGGTATCTGGATCAAGCCCTCAGTCTCGACCATCTGTGGGGTAGGTCCTGATAAAGTATGTTCTTAAGGATATGCTTCATTTCATCCCCATTTATTAAAGCAATTAAGTGTGTGATTAACTTAAGTAAGAGGTGAAGCCTATGCTAAAAATCAAGCATGAACTTTGCTGAACTGGGACATAAATACTAATTTACTTTAGAGGCTGTCCTCACTCAGCAGCTGGAAAATAAGGCTTCTGCAGACCCACAGCCCTGGTAGATATCACTGTGCATACAGATCTTTTCAGACCAGAGCTATCTAAAATCCAACCATTTTGAAGAAAAACACTCTGGCTTGTTTGTGCCTTCTCACGTACACAGGTCCTTCATTTTACAGTAAATTTGGCTACACTGCCTGAGTGTACTCATAATGACAGCCAGTTATTTCAAAGTAAAGACTGGTAGACATTATTGATAAAACAGAAACCATGTCAACAGTGCCTTAACTCTCTATAATTGCTTCTTTTTCAGTCCAGGTGGTTTGTTTTGTTCTGCAGTCCCAAGGACCTCAAAAATTTACTTCAGTAAGTACTATGCAAATGAATATTTCCACTAATAAAATATTCATGGACATCTGAAATGCAAAACATGTACATAAATTGCCGTGTGTTTGCTGAGGCATAGGAGCTCTATGTGTGACCTGAGCACATGAGAAGTAATTCAAATCAGCTTAGCACTAGCTGAGTTGGCAATCCAGAGAACTATGGGGGGCTGCCTTATTTAAATAAACTCCCACTTGCCAGAGAGGCACTGCTAAATGAGATCCATTGGATGGCTCTGTGGTGGCCTATGGAGTTATGTCCTCCACTTCCTGACAGTCTTGGAAGTTGCTCCTTTCCACAGCAAAACCAGAAGAACAGGAGGTGTGCCCCACCCCAGCTGCTTTACTGCCAGAGCCTGCTTCTTGCTTTAAACTGCAGGTGAAGTGAAATTCTACCTAAACCAACAGACTTGACACTGAAGCTGTTGAGGCACAGAGCTCCTTCTCTTGACATCACTGTGAGCATGGCAACCACAAATATGGTGATAGTAACTCCTTAAATTGTTGCAAAAAGATGTGATAAGTTCATCTATTAATACCCTGGCAATCAAGAGCAACTTCATCTCAGCGGATGTGGGAGGTCCTGTTACCCCCATGACTTAGACCTGTGGCTTTTGTGCTCTGTGACACACCAGGACATTGGTCTTTTAAGCACAGCTTGCAAAGAACTGTATTGCAGGAATTGTCTTTTTAATTGCAATGAGATGGCTGCTGAAAAAAGGGCAACCCATCAGCTCATGTTTATGGGATTTACAGCCAGAATATCTTCAGATGGCTACTAAAACACTTTAATGTTTCTTTTTGTGATTATTGAGCCTTGAAGGTTGTTTCTGGTGTGCATAGGGAAAAGCAATATATGTTAACCATCCTCTAAAAAACAGACAAGATAAACAGTGTTTTACTTCTTCCCTTCTAAGGGTTTAAAAGAACTAAGAGTATCTGCCAGATTGACAAGGAGGTGTGTTTTGGCGGTGTGGCTAAGATGAATTCAGATTGTAGATGAGCCCAAAGGATGAATATTTCTGCTGCTGAAAACAGGAGTGAGTGCATTGGATGCACATCATGTCCATGTGGCAGAAAAAAAATCTGTAAAATTTCCTTCTTGCTTAAATCACAATTCCATAAAATTAAAATGCCTTCAGCCCTTTCAGTATTGAGGCCAACTCTAATCTCTTCAGTAGTAGCATGACTTCTCTGGCCTCTGTAATACAATTCCTGATTTACTGCAAGAGATCAAGCTCAAGGCCACTGCAGCTCCATTTTACTACTCCAGTCAATATATTGTGTATGTTGTTTATTAAATTGTCAACTATCACTGTGCAGAGAATATCAACTGTGTAACTATAATTCCCATCCGTGGGTTTGGCACCCCACTGAATAGCCCTCTAGTCACACTCCTCCCAGTAAAGCAAAAAAAGCAAAAAAAAAAAAAGGGCCCCAAAACTGCAGCTTGATGTATTCTCACTGAAGAATGCTCAAGTTACCCTACCACTGGAGTATTACAGAAGGGGCAGTCACTTTAGACAGAGAGACTGGGATTTGAAAGCTGGCGTCTTCAGTTTACCCAACTGAATTTACTAGGATGAAAACGCAGGTGTGACTGCAGTCTCTTCTTCCAGCAGAACCAGATGATGGGCCATGCTGAGCAGCTGGAAAATGGCAAAGTCTTCAGTCATTACTATGCTCCACAAAATGGACATTTATTGTGGGCTGAGCTCGGCACCTAAGGGAATCCCTATGGGATCTTCCGCAGGAAGGATTAGGCATTGCCTGCCCACCTCCCAAGCAGGTGAGTGCTGCAGACTGCAGAGAACCTGAGCAGCTGTGTTAGCAGGGCAATAAGCATGAGTGAATATTCCCAGCCTCCCAGCAGGATTACTAGGTCAGGTTTGGCCCTTTACTCCTGAGAACTCCTGGCTCCAAGCAGCTCATGTCTGGGAGACACAGCTCAGCAGCATCCATGTGTGACATGGGTGGGATTGATGGAAGAGATGAGCAAAGTGCCTGAACAAACATCTCACCTCCCACACCCCAGAATGCTGTAGATTGTACATCCAATTCCCAGGTGCTTTGTTCCCCTCATTCCCTTCAGAGGGATGGTAGGCACGTAGCTCCGTGTCGTGAACAGCAGCATTTCATTTTGCTTTTAGGTATGGCATTATCAGTGTTACAACATCCCAAATGGCACTAAATATCAATGTGTTACTTTGGATCTTCCCCAAGGACCAGAATTTGACATTTTAAAAAAATCATATTTTGTTAGGAAACATGTGTTAGGGGTCTATTAACCTCCCTACAGCTGACACTCAAGGCCATGTGTGCAGCAATTGGTTACAATGCCACTAAACCTGGAAATTTAATTATGGGATGCCAGTCCTTTCTTCTCTGTTGTGAAGTGAACATAGTCATCACTTGTTTCTATTTCTGCATGAAAATGATTCATTATGTAGAATGTACTGTACTACAAAAGGGATGGAAGAAAATAGTTCCATGATACATGTTGGGAGACAGAAGCAGTGGCTTGCTGCTGTGATTCACGCTTGTACTGCCCAGGCATTCCAAAAATGGTTTTCTTCACAATTAGCCACAAAATCTGTAAACCATAATAGGAAAACCATCAGTTTAACAGCAAGTGATTCCGGCTGACTGCTTGAAATAAAGAAAGGTGATAATTCATGGAGCAAGTAAAATATCAACATTAACTGGACATTTTCTCCTAATTAACTTTACAAGCAGGCAGCCCACAGTGGCAGTCTTTGCTCTGAAACCTAAAAGACTCACTGTGCTTCAAAAATCGATATGGTCTGATGAGAACCAGTCCCTGATACTTATTATGGTGTGTCTGTGGCATAGTGCCCTCTGTGCAGCCGCCTGTTGAGGACAGGGGCACGTAAGGGATTGGCTGGACTGCAGCCCTGCTCCCCTGCCCACATATTCCCTGTGGAACAAACTTGGCAGAGAGAAGGCAGTGAGTAGGCTGAGCCCCGGCAGATTGCTCTTCCCCCAGCACAACAAAAAAATGAAAACAACACTGCTGAGAGCACTCAGCTGGATGTCAGCTGAAATATGAAAATGTGGGTGTTGCTTCCCTCAACGAGCCTTTTTGAATTTTTGGGACCTCCTCAAGCTTGGCATGACTAGGTATGTCTCAAGGACAACGGGCTCCTTCCGAGGTTTTTTTATGAGGTCTGAGGATCTGTCATCTTTGATTAAGAGAAGTTTAGAGTTACAAGACAGGGTGCACTGGAGCTATAGCTATGTCGCCCCTCTTACAATTTATAAACAGAATAGTTATTAACATGCATGCTGAGAGGTTCCATGTACTTGGGAATGACTCTGGGAAAACATATATACAACAATTACCACAGAAACATGCACAATTTATTACAGCTGCTAATATACTTTTTTAAACCAGAATCAGCAGTGATAGTGCTTGTGTTCTGCCTTGTGCCTGCCATACCTAGCTCAGCCATGGTCTTGGCTGTACTTGTTACAATAGACAGAGAGCCCTTTTACCTTTTTGGGCTAAATCAACTTGCTGATCAACAATCTTAAGGTGTCACTAATTTCTAGATATCTGATGAAAATGAGAAAAGGGTTTTTTTGTCCTGAGTTATTTATGCCTTGCCATATTTATTTATGATAAAATAGTACTTTTAAGAAATGAATAAGCATCACTACGGTTCTTCGGTGTTTGTTTGAAAGTATAGCAAAGGATTGTATTAATACCAATTATCATGGGACAGACGTTCTCATTTAAGTAAAATCTAAACTTTTATTTGAAAATCCTTTAGGATCTCATTAACTGCTCCATGCCAGGCAACCTATTTTGGTAGGAAAGCTGTTCTGAGTAAACAGCAACTTCCTAAATGAGTTACAGATACTGCTATTATAGAATAATTTGCAGCAAACTATCTCTAACACTTCTAATGTTGTACTTGTAGCCTTGGAATTTCAGCCTGAATCTGGAATGCTTCATGGACAAACTAGAGCTGTTTGGCTGCTGATTTGGAGAACACATTTACACTTTGTGTTTATTTTGCTGTGTAGCGGTTTTGTGCCAGAAATGTTCTTGTCTGATCTCAAACTAACAACCAGTTATAAATGGCATCTGTGCTGAGGTTTTTCATGGTATACCCTAAGTAATCTCATAAGCAACTGCTCCCCTTCTAAATTTCATCATCATCACCATAATGGCACAAACTGATGCACTAGTGCAGTGCCACTGTGTGTGGGGGCTGGCTTTTCAATTTCATAAATGCATATCAACATCCTGAGAATGGCTTAAAATACAGTTACGGTCAGTAAAAGGATTTGGTAAAAGCAATAGCTCTGTGTTCTATATTAATTCTGAATTATAAACATAGCAGAATATACACAAGTCCTACTTTCCAGATGTTTTCCTTATCCTGGTATTAACTTTTAGGAGAAAGCTCTGTACTATAAGCAATCTCAGGTCTATTGCTAAATGTCAGCTGCTCCACATGTAAGAATTTTTCTTTGGCACTTCAACATTTCCAATATTCTTTTAATTAACCCCTCCCTCCAAAACAGTCTTTTAACAGTCATGATCCCAAGGGTCTGTGACTCGGGATTAAGGGCTCCTGGGATTTCTTTCTGGGGTCCTGTGTCTGAAAGGACCTTTCTCACCAATCACCTTTACTTAATCATCCCCAAGTCAAATTTGTTGGACTTAAAAATTAAGGCCCCAATCTTCTGTTAGCTCTTACTCACGAAAGTCTCAGCTCAGTGAGAAGGATCATGAGCCTCCAAAGACCAGTCTGATTATGCTTTTCCCCCTCCCTCCTGCTCATCACTGAAGGCATCACCAGGTCCCTGGAGCTGCCATGTAGACCCAGGCCAGCCCTGCAGCTGCTGCTGAGGTCAGATGGGTGCTGCCCCAGGGGCTCAGGTGCCACCATGCAGCAGGGACAGCCTGGAGCTTGGACACTCAGCTACGACTGTCTTGCTTGTCAGGCTCCTGCCTCAAGCACTCCAGCCCCTTCTGCAAGCCTCTGAAACTTGTTTTAGCAGTGCTTGCTCACTGCAGTGTTTGTTTCACCTCTTGAGTGGCATCGTGGCCTGTGGATTATGTCCATGGCTGTCTTCCCTCAGTAGCTCTGCTGCTTGCTTTCCCCAGCACACCAGAAACTTGAGTTTAGCAGGAAACCTTACTCTTCCTTGTCCCAACAGCCGAAAGTAATCTCCCCCTTGACCTTGCCTGACCATTTGGCCTTTTCTTTGATGAAGGAGAAGACGGATAATTTACAAACCATTCCCATGTGGCGTAAAAACATCCTCTAAAAGGATTTGTTCCTATCTCTCTCAGGGGACCAGTGTATTTGAACATACCAAATGCATATAGAAATGTCTCTGTGAGTGTTAGAGAGCCGTGGCAAGCCTAGCCACTTCTCTGGGAGGCTGCTGCAAGCTGGTTGCAATTGGTGCCTATTGGGTGTGGTATTAAGGTGCTTGCACCTTCTTTCTTACTCCTCTTTTGAAGCACACATTACAGCTATTACTAACCAGCAGCAATTGAACCCTTGTTCTGGAATCCCATCAATGAAGCAGTATTTGTAATGGCAGGACGCAACAGATGCTCACTAGCTTGTAGGCTGGCATGTACTCTACCTACTTCCACAGCCATCTAAGGTCAAAACGCTTCAAGAGCCAAGAGAAATCTATTAATATCATTCTAAGTGTCGTGGCTAAGGTCCAGGTAAGGAGAGCCTCGAGAAGGTATCTTTAGACAAGCAAAATTCTCTGTTTCCCATCTATATTATGACAACTAATAATCTGCTTTTATGGGTAGTCATTAAATGAATGATGAATCAGTAATCAGTGTGGTTTATATGCTGTGCAAGTAACAGTAATGGTGGATGTGAGACCTGCCAAAACTGTGGTCTGCTTTGGACAGCTAATTCACAATTCTTTAAATTCATAAATCCGCTTTCTTTAGTCATCTGCAGCCTCTGTCATGCTTTTCCCTTGTTGCTCATTCTTTTTTCCTCTTCTCTGTCTTGTCCATAGGATTATACTTGGCATCCTACTCACTTTTATTTCAAACATGCCAACTTTGATCTATCTGATCTTTTATTCTAGCTGACCAACACAACAAGAATTATGGCACAAAACTTAAGGAAAATGCTGCTGAGGTTTAAGAATCCAGTAAGCTTCCTTCTAAGTACTTACTGTATTTTGTGTTTACTATTTGTCATAAGGTTGATCTTTAGAATACAGGATTCTAAGCCTCCCATCCTACATGACAGGAGTATATGATGGCACATTCATTTATTCAGGATGATGAAGGCTAATTCTTTGTTAGACTGCAAAGGAAAGACATCATGCAGATTTTTTACTGTGCATCTCATGGCATTTTATATTTAAATGGGACTTATGTGGTTCTTGAATTGGCCTTAAATCATCTACATGCTGTCACTAAGCATTTTCTTAACAGCTGTTCTTTCCTTTAGTTAATTACTTATCAAATGTCAAAATGTGATGGCTGAGTGAAATGTCCTGTTATCTGAGCAAACCCTAACTTAACAATCAATTTCTGCAGACAAATAAAATTAAGTGCTACATGAAAAATCATGAGACATTGTGACTGCACAAAAGCTTCATTTTTATGCCTGACTAAACCTGACAATCAAAAAATAAGGGAAGGGAGTGGGGAGAATAAATAAATATACATTGCCCTACCTAATGGTTATGACCAGGCTCAGGATGGACCTCAGCTGTTAAAGACCAAGTTGTGGGTTTTTTCTGGAGTTAAATATAAAATCCTTTTATGGAAGATTATAATTCAGAATTGGCTGGTGGAAGGTGTTGGGGTTTTTTTCAGATGAGTGTTCAAAAATCTGCTCATATCAACAAAATGTATGTTTTCATTCAAGATGGGACTAATTACTGAAACCTCTGGAAAAGCAGACATGACTGTAATAACTGACCAGCATTACCTATATCTTCTGTGTCTACAAAATTATTATTTGGGTTTGGTTTGGAATGGGGTTGAGGATTGAATTATCTGTTCAAAAATGTAGGCTTCAACTCATTTCCCAGTTAAAAAAATAACATAGCCATAAGAAAGAAATATTTAAATACAAAGTAAATGTATTGCATAATATGCTAAGGCTATTTTAGTGTGCTTTTCCTCTTCACAGAGTTGCTATATATTTTCTTAATGGCAGAGATCAACTTCCAAGTATAGCTAGGAATGCCTTTTCTGGATTGCTTTTGATTGCTTTGATTGCAACAACTTCAAGTTTGGGCTTAGAATGAGGTAAGAATATGTAGAGGGAAGCTTGAGTTATGGTGTAGTTTGCTGTCAATGTCTACAAACAAGTGGTATGGGTAGGACTTCAGTTTCATATTAAGAGGAACTTCCCTAAATAATGTTCCTTGTTAGATCTCCTCTAACCCTGAAATGACAGGAGATGCTAAAATAAAATGAGGATTTTATACCAGTGTCTATCAAGTGTAATCTAATCAGAAATAATCCTTTAATGTGTCACTGACAAAAAAAAGAGAAAAAAGTGAGGCCAGAATCTTGTTATATACACCAAAGCACTTTAGCTCAATAGGATGAGTCTACATTTATTTTAAACCTTGCAGTTATTTCTGTGAATGAAGAGGGGGATCAGAGTATCTCAGGAATGTATCTCTGTTGCAGTATCTCTGTTTGCAGCTCTGCTCTGGAAAGTGTAGCTCTCATTTGCACACCTAAAGCCCACTGGTTAAAAAGCTCCAGTGAAAGGAGCAGAAATCCCTGGCTGAGCCCTGCAGCAGCTCGAGCTGTCCAGCAATCAAAGGAAGGAGGACCATGGTAAAAAATAAAATATGCCAGACAGTGTTTGCTATGAGGACTGGAAAATAAGGTACCTGGATGTGCTGCCTTAGTCTGGGACTGTGTTAACTCACAAAATGTGAGTGTGACTCCCTGGAGAGAGAAAAGCAAGAAAGGAGTATAAAAAGGGGTTATATCCCTACCAGGCATTCACACCAGGCAGGGGAAACTGAGGCAAAGGGTTGTGGCCTGCAGAGCTGTCAGCAGCTGCGTTTTCCTTTCATTCCATATTAAAAAGGGAGCTTATTTAGCACTCTTCTGTTAGTTCTTTCCCCTCCCTTCTTTGCCTGTTAGGAGGGAAGTGTGGCCTATCATGGCATTTCAGGGAAGACATTTTCTTTGCAAAGCCCTGAATGAGCAAAAGAAAATCTTTCTCCTTTTTGTTGCCAATTGTACCTAAGAAAAGAGTTACATCTACTGTTTATAAGCAGCAAATTATTCTGTGAAGTCTGACTGCAGTCTAAACAATGACGAAAAATTTAGGAATTAGTTAGTAGTGATGCACTGGAAGATAATGAAGTTCTCAACTTCTTGTTTATATTATAGCATCCATATGTAATGTTTGATAATGTATTTGCTGTGGCATTGACACGATTATCTGCGTCAATTAAAATGAGTGTTAATTTATAATCAACTGTGATTGGAATCCTGTTCCATGGCAATGAGTTATTCACAACAAGAAATGTTCCATTAATCAATCCAAGAGACTAAAGGGCAGGGTTTAAAAAAAAAAATTAGCTACCTACAAGTACTAATGATGTTTTTAAGCATTTCTTTTTTTCTGGTGTTTCTTCAAAATACTCACTTAGTTTGAAACAAGTATTCATAAGAAGTTTCTTCCTTGTGCATTGTTTTCCTTAAAAGTGCTTGCATTGATGAAAATAGAAAGATATATTTATATATAAATACATAAATAGTATGGAGGATTCAAAAATTAAGACAGTTTTTTAAAGAGCTCTTTGAAAATGGGGAAGACCTCTGAACTGAGAAATAACTGTCTCCTTTTACTGTAGGAACTGATAATTTGGCATATACACTGCAGAAAGTTTTTCCTGGGTTACGTGCTCATTGTATGGGCTGCACCAACAAGTTGCAGGATGTGGGGCACACTGTAAAGCCAGGCTGCTAGAAACTCCTGTGTAAAGTGGATGTGTCTCATCAGCATCACTGCTCATTCCTCATTGCTTGATTGGAGTGATCTTGTGCTTTCCAAGTGCTATCATGCATGCTGTTTGTTTAAAAAAATCAAAGCAGCAACAAACTTTGAGTGCATTGAGATGATTCACATCACAACTACTGGTGCTCAAAATACTCTGAGCTACATATGGTAAAGAATACACTTTAAAGGCATTTATCTAACACCAAAAGTCTTCTGTTGTTGATGGGCAATGCAAGGTCTGTGAGTCACCCACCACACTTCATCACCACGGCTAATAATTGGCGAAAAGGAGCTCCCTATGGAAGCTGTTGTGTAATGTTGATTTTAATAGCTCCTTGCTCAAGCCTACCCTTTTGCATAACGTGAGTGAGGGCACCTGGTAACTCTGCCACATGAATAACCCCAGTGACTTCACTGTGAGTGGAGTATGGAGCATTGTGAAAGCCTGGCTCCACCAAAGCCAGCAGCAAAACCCGCCCTGCGTGCGGGAGGACAAGATCTCACCTGCAAGGCTCAGCTCTGCTCAGCTCTGCCAGCTGGGAGATGAGAGTCATGGGCCCAGTGTCCTCTCGTGACCTCACTGGGTGAAGAGGGTGAAATGCCTCCCAGCCCTGCCGGTGCCAGCCTTGGACTCAGGGGTTCTCTTTTATCTCTTTGAGTCTCAGGTGCTTTGTATTCACTTTTATGTAATCTGTCATTTTTGTGTCTCAGGCTGAATCCTACTTTCAACCAACTATTTCCACAGATCAGTGTGAGTTCCAATCCCTGCTTCAAATCTGTCAATGTAGGAAGCAAATCTTGCAATCACTTTGCTGGTGTGCAGAGGTGCCAAGTTTTGCCTGGCTGACTGTCCCTGGACACTGAGGGGGCTGTGTGCTCCTCCTGGCAGGGCTGGCATTGATCCGGGGCACAGCAACACCGGGGGCAGGATCTCTGCTGCAGCTCACTTGTAAAATTGGCCTCACAGTGTTGTGACTCAGCTGGTTTTATTCCTGGCAGAAATGTAAATGTCTGGGCTACGAGGCAGCTGCTACACAAAAAACTTTGTTCAGCGAGCTGAGGAACACAAGGCTGCCGTGCTGTTCAGGTGCACAAGTCCCTGAGTTTCATTCAGATTTTACTCCTAGCTGGGGTTGTTCATCCCCTCTGTAAATAAAGACTTGTTACTTGGGTAGTCAGCATGATTTTAGAACGGATCCTCAGGTTAGAAAACTTTGACCTCAAGTTTTATTTACAATGTGGGACTCTCACGCAAATTGCAGCACAGAGTGGGGGCGGGGGGAAGCACAACATCTGGTGGGGTTTTACAGCTTCTACTCTAATGCATCATGGCAAATCCATTTAAGTAAGCTGTACAAAAACATCACCACTTCTGCTTAATTATAAATCTGTTGCATGTAATTTTGGGTTTTGAAAATGAATATGGATAAAAAGACTTACCTCTAATCTATATTGATCTCTATCAAGAGATGAACAGATGATGAACTTAAACCATCCAGTTCTATTCCAGTGCATTTCCTGTCTGTACAGAAATGGAAAAATGTTTACTGTAATTAACACTTCAAGTAAACAATTATGGTGGTGAGAGATTAAAAAAAAAAAACCAGTAAAAAGCAAAATCACATATGAGGAAATGTCACTACAATTTGCCAAGGTCAGCCAACACCAGAATACAGAAGGCAGGACATGTGCTCATCAGTTTGAGTAATGGGTGTGTTCTTCCTCTGGGCAAAATGCATAAAGGTGAGCATATTGCTCAACAGCTTTGTCTCCTCCAAAGTGGGGATAATAGCTTTCTAAAATGTGTCTGAGAACACTGGGTTGGTTTTTATGCTGATGCTGTATTAGTCAGAAGAAACAATCACTCATCCTCCAGGTCTATCACTGCATTGGGAAAGACACACAACTAGAGTGCTGGGGAAGTGATAAAATTCAGACATGTGAGAGGCAAAAAGGCCATTGACACTCATCATAAAGTGCAAAGGCCAAGAGGGCATTAACCCCTGTTCCTTGTGTGAAGATTTTTGCTGACTTAGGTTTACAAGTATCACAACATCTTGAAATTTCTGTCTGCCAGGAAAGTGTTTACTGCTTTTAGTGAATGAAGAATGCCTCAACAGAATGGTGGAATAGTATGTGGTCTGGTTGTTACTTGTGAGTCCTGTAATCTGTCACTCTTGTCTGCCTGGATTTGGAGAAAAAAGATCTCTATTTCCTCTACTTTCAATCCTTCTTTGTGAAGCATCTGGACAAACAACTTGAGTAACATGATGACCATGGGGATGTAGATCCAGAGATGGATCTGGATGTGTATCCAGATCTCAGTGACCATGGGCTTAGTCTACTTAGCCAGCCTTGAGAAGGAAACATGAACAAGGATGAGACCATTTTCAGCTTAGCCAAGGATGAGCACAACCAAGACTTCCTTTCCAGCTGTGACTTGAATTATCACCAGTGTCTGGATGCTCAAGGTAGCCCTGGGACCAATTAGTGTGTGCTGTACTCCATCCACACCTCTGAATAGCCCTTCCTTTGAGGAATGTATTTAGATAACTGCAAATCACAACCCAATGATTCTTTCTCCAGAAACAAGAATCATCACAGTACATTTAGTTCTTCTTTGGAGAAGAAAATATATACACAGCTCTTTTTTATTCCTTATTTCTGAAGCAGCAGGAGATAATTATCTTATTTCAATGTCCTATTCCAACTATTACATCCTGCTTTACAATCCTATAAAATTCAAAATAACATGAAAAATCCTTAGATGCCTATATGTAAAACTTTGTGTGTTTAGAGCCAAAAAGTTTAAAAAGACATCCAGTGTAATTTGTTTGTGCTTGCTTACTTGCATTACTTTTCAGCTTGAATAATACCAATTAGATGGTTTATGATTATTTCACATTGAATTTCACTGCAGGCTCCCTCTGCACCAGCACAGCTCTTCAGTGGTTCACTGGTTGCAGATCCTGTGGGGAGAAAAGATATTTCTTTGTTGAAAGATAAAATTTAGTTTGAAATTGGTTTAAATTGCTTCTGCCTGCTTATCAATCCTAGACTTTATCAGAGACTCATTAACATGTCGGCTCTGATACTTTGGATGGTATGGATTCTGTGGCAAACCTCAGATCTGGCTTGGAAATCCCTGTAATGCCAAATTAATTAAATCTCCAACCCACTGAGTGCCAGGAGTGAGGAATAAGTAAAAGAGAGTAAGGTTAAAAAGGTTAAAAAGTTTAAAACTGAAGCAAGAGTTTGGGTGCAGTGACTCAGCCAAGAGCCAGGGAATCCCGCACTGGCTCATGTTCAGGGGGTGGATTGGGTCCTGTTGGCACACAGCACACCATGGCCTGGTCACTAGCTCCACCAGGGAGGTGACAAAGGCTGCTTGCTTTCCAAGATGAGTTCACTCTCAGCCTGCATCTCACACCGAGCCTTTTGCAGAGGTTGGGGCCCACGCTTCCCTCTAAGAACGCGAGTTGGTGAGCTCAAAACAGGATTGTGTGTGCTTGTCAGTGAGCAACATCCAGAGATCCTCCTGCACATGCTTTACTGGACCTGCTGTTTGCTGGAGGCAGCGTGGCTCAGCAGTGCACTCGGTGGGGACTGAAGAGCTGTGGAGACCATGGGCAAGTAATTTCATCTTTATGTTGTTTTGACTTCCCTGCACATCAGCAGAGATAATGACCTCTGGCCTCTTTTGGCTGCTTTGGAGGGGACAATGACAATGGCTACTCAAGGCATTAGTCATGGATCTAGACGTGGCACAAGAGAGGCTGGGCTCTTATTTTGGTCTTTCAGACCTTTTGCAACACAGCATTCTTAAAGGAAGTCCTTTTCTAATAGCCCTGGAAGCTGACCACTCATTATCCCCTCCTATATGTGGTTTTTCTTGGTTTCTTGGTATTTGTGAGGGCAACAATGGGGCCCGGATGCTGTGCACCCACGAGGTGGTTTCCCAAGCAGCATGAACTCCTGCAGGCTGGTTGGGAACATGTCATCTTCATCAGCTTGCAGATCAGCATCAGGAATACAAGGAGGAGGGCAATGCCACCTCTCTCCAGACACGATTTCCCACCTGGGGGAACCCCAGAGGGGGCTCAGAGGAACTGCAAATGAAGAGGGGGTTAGAGGGAGCTGTAGGCCATGCAACTCAGAGGAAGAAAAAATATTCAGGGGTGTGGGAGGAAAAGCAATTGAACAGTTTTTCTAAAAAACCTGAACAGCCCTCTGGCAGAACAAGTAGAAATAAACCTGAAAAGAAATAGTAAGAAACTACAATTAGGTAAATGTTAATCAGAAAAGAAGGCTCTGAACTTAAGGTAATGTACTTATTGACGGCAATAGAAGAAGGTGAAAATTGTGCACATTTCATTTTCTGGCCTGATTCTAGAATTGTACTTCAGCCTATGTATAATTTAAAGTTTTGACTTCAGTGGGAATAGTTGTGTTCTGAGAGCCCTGCGTGTGTGTTATGTGTCTGTTGGAGCCAAGGGCTCTGGTGGGAGCAGTGCTTTCTGCGCTGGTTAAGGTTGCTAAAGTGTTTTTAATGCTATTTTTGCTCTTTCTCTGGTGCTTACTATTGCTTGCAGCTTTCTGAAACTTTATGTACTGAACTGAACTCTTCCAGATGGTTTCCTTTTGAAACTGGCTTCATGCATGTGGGCAAGAGAAAAACCAGTTCAGCCATTTAAAATCAGGAATGGCCTTTATTTCCATGCACTGGTTTTAAATAGTTGAGAAATGCCTTCTAATCCATGCAGTTGTTTCAAATTAGAGGTCAGACTTGCAAGGTGTAAGAATCTTCTCTCCTAAACCTGAAAAACTGAGCACTTCATAGATGTAAAGTTTACCTTTATTTGATTTGGGGTTTTTTTGTTTGTTTTTAATAATTTTCTTGAAGTAGCCCTGAAAATGCAGGATGCCTTGTTCATAAGCTGATGCAGTGTGCCATGTTCCCAGTACATCACCCAGTGTAGGTGCAGTTTTAGATTTCTGCTCAGGTGAGTGAAATAAATAACTGGGTCCTAAGGCTCCAAGTGAAGTTGGACATGGTCAAGGAAAACAGTAGACTAAGCTTTTGAAGTTACAAAATGGTACACTAATGTAGTTCTCCTCTATGGGAAGCTGAGCAAAGTCTTGGAAAACTTTGCATTAACAGAGAGGGGTTGGTGAGACAGGGTATGTGTTTGCCAATGACAAGGAAAAGCAAGCAAAAACCTTCCTGAAGGTGTTTTATTTATGTGGTTCCTGGTGATCCTCAGGCAGGAAAAGCTTTCTACAAAGTGCTGTGGCTCAGACTCACTCAGGAAACACTGAACTGCTTTTAACAGTCAGATATTCTGCTCTCAATTTGGCAGTGGAATCTGCAAGGTGGCTTTGGTGGCCCATGTGTGACTGCCTCATGCGCTGAGCGGTGTTACAGCACCTGTGCCCTGCCCAGCTCCTGGGCCAGGAAGGTCCAGCTGCTGAGAGAGGGAAAATCCCTGCTGGTTTCAGCTGATGCTTCACATCCTTGTCTGGTGGCACAGTTTCCCTAGCAGCAGTGAAAAGGGTCACCCTGGTGCTCTGGGTGGGATGGAAAGGAAAGAAGCGTGGATGCTGAGGTGTGCCATGTGCTCAGGCCACCGTCCAGAGGGTGGTGCTTCCTTAGGTGTCTCCTTAGGTGTTTCCTTAGGCCAGGAGTTGTCACCCTGCACAGGGAACCTCTGCGAACAAGTTACAGCAACACAGAAACACCTCCCCCTCATTTCATTTGTCTTTCACAGCTGCCCTAAATCCTCCTCCCTGTGGAGTTTCTCTTGGCTGGTGTGATGCTTTCCAACTAGCCAGGAGAGGAGGTGGGTTTCCCTGGTACACCCAAAGGAAAAGAGATGCTGCTGTGTGTCATTGCTTTTCCATTTGGAAAGACACAGGAGAAGGAGGGTGGGGCAGGTGGGTGTGACCTGCCTCGAAAGAGAGCAAGTGAAGAAATACGGGGGTGGGAGAGCCACCCTTATCAAGCACCGTAAATGGCTTTCACATTTAGCACCATGATGGCTGACACATCAAAGCAGAAAGCTTTGATATCTCCTGGTATTTCTTGCTACAGGAAGGCTCCAGAAGAGTTGGGGCAATCCTGAGCAGAGTTCCCCCAGCATGAAGTGGGACTGGTATCTGTTCCTGTCCCTGGGATGAAGGATGCCTCTGCATCCCGTGAAGAACCTGTAGTGATGTAATTGGCTCTGGTAATCAGTAACTAGCTCAGCCTATGAGATAAAATAGAGTGGCTCACTGCACTTGGCATTTAGTGGGAGCCATTTCAGACACTGGCTGTAGTGTGGCTGAGCACTTACCAACCACTTCTGCCCATGCCCTGCTGCCCACTTCTGCAGTGTGGTGTTCCTCAAGGGGCAAGGGAAGGGACTGGCTGCTGGGCTTTGTGTGCTTGCCTCCAGTTCTGCCTTGGTGTTAAGGAAATGCAACTTGTATTTCTGCCCCCTGTGCCCTGGTGCCGATCTGTGGACAAATTGCATTCCCATTCTCTGTTAGCAAGCCCAGGCATTATCTGCTTAGGCTGTAAACACTGAGAGAAAGGTCCTTGTGGCTTTACAGCACCTAGTTCAGGGTGAATCCAGCCCTGAATCAGACTTTAGACTGTCTTGAAATTTGAATAATTCTAAAGGTCATTTCTTTTGTTGAGGCTGGGAGAAACTTGTTCCCAAAAGAAGAGGACAGCTTAGGCAGGCATGTGCTGTGCTGTGAGCACTTGTAGCAGGGAGCCAGCCCCAGACCACCTTTTCTGTCAGTCCCTGAGAGTAATAGATGCCTTTGTGCTCCATGTAAATGTCTGGGACAACGTGTATGCAGGAGAGTCTGGCTATGCCTACAAACTGTGTGCCACTCCTCAGTGTCAGGAAGTGCAAAGGTTTCCTGACTTGCTCTGCTGCCAGAGCTGCCAGCTGCTGTCAGGACACATCTGCCTGGCAGACCTTTTGCTCTTCTAGTACGTGGAGAACCTGGGAGATCTTTCAAGAGGCATTCAGAAATGCTAGTCCAGAAAAGGAAATTAAGTGAGGATGCTGCAGACAGCCTGATCCTTTCCGTGTTTGCAGCACTGTCAATTCGGTGTGGCCCCTGTGGTCAGCAGGGTGTTACCACCACAGAGGCAGCAACAGCCCTGCTTGGTGGCACATTCCATGGCCCAGGGAGCTGCTGTCCTTCCTCATAAGTGTCCTTGGCCTTTGTTTTCTAGGGAAGATCCCAAGATCCCAGTTCTGAAGCCCCCTCCCCCCCCTCCAACCTGCTAGCCCCAGGGTGGAGAAGTGAAGTGCTTGAGTGTTGCCACCAACACTTCAGCTATTGTCAGCTGAAGAGAGCTCTTGACTCGAGCCAGGTGAAGGGCTGGCCTTTGCTCTCAGGTTACCGCCATGAGAGAGGATCTGCCGTGCCTGATTTAATGAGTGTGGGTGAGAAGAGCTTACACTGCCCTCTCCTCCCCTGAGTGGAAGGAAAAGACCGACGGATAACTCAAACCTGCAACCTGATCTGCAGGTCTGTTGCCACCAATTATGTTTTCTGCTGCTGTAACCCGGGGTTCCCCTTCGAGGTGGTTCTGCTGTTCCCTCATCTGCCCTCTGCAAACAGCCCTCGTGGTCTCTGATACTGGAATTCCCACTGTGCAGGGAAAATACATCCTCTGGTGGGTTTAAAATAAACAGATACCTCTCTCAAATGGTGTTGGGTAGGAATTGATAGAGATTGATGCCTGTGAGCTTGGCACAATGAACTCCTTATGTGGTTGCATGTCTGGAGGTGGCTCCCATTGTACTGGCGTGGCTGCTGGGCAGGCAGCAGGGGATGCATGGCTGAGTTTTCTTTATGGCTGCTTTCAAATATTTATCTGCAGGAGGATAATGGGAGAGCTGTGTTTCCTCTTGGCATCAGAATTTCAGAAAGGATTTTAATCCCCTGTGCTCCTGCTGCTCGTGGAGCCCTGACAAAAGTGGCTTGATGCTGCTGGTACAGGACTAGCCCTCCTTCCTGATGGCCCCCAGCAGGGATGTACTTGGACTTGACAGACTGAGCAGCACAGAGGGAAAGTTTTGGGAACTTGACTGAATCTGCTTTTCTGTGCCACAGGGTAAAATGAGTGAGAGCTAACAGGGGCTCCTGCTCTTTCTCCTCTTTTTTCCCCTGTGTTCCTCCACTTCCCCCTTTGAGCTGGTGAGAAATTGAGTGAAGCTGGAGGATGCACAAGTCTTGACTCCAGTGTGAGATGTAGGTGTCCAGCACCTCCCAGCAATGAGCAATGATTTCCCTCTTGCCAGCCTGGCCATTAATGAGAGCTTGTCTTAAGATGATGTGGATCTGACTGCAGCTTTTGTTCCAAACGCTTATGACTTATGAAGGGTTTCAAATGTATTGTTAAAACCTGGTTTAAAACCTCAAAAGCTGCCACAGGCCTGGTACACTGCTCAGTTTTAAGTCAGCACTGCTTGATACTCTTTACAACAGCTCTGTCCACAGGGACTTCCTTAACTTGCTGTCTGCTGATCACTGCTCAGTGCCTCATATTTCCTTCAGTCTGAAGGTCTTCTCTTCCTTTGCTGTATCTCTGTGTGGGCAATTGAGAGTTTTATTGTGCCTTTGGAAGGAGGGGGCACTGCAGCAGCTGGAGCATCAGTTTTGGTCTTTGCCTCAATGCTGGCCTTGTGGGCTGTGTCTGACAGAGACAAGGACCGTGTAAGGTTTTCCTTCTGCCTCCCCAAACCCTCCAGTGACAATGTGAGCTCTTATAACACCATAACACCCAGCTGAGCAGTTACTGTGCAGCTGGGGCAGAGCCTGCACGCAGGCTGCCTCTGCTGCCCAAGCCGCCCCTCTGGTGAGGCACAGGCAATGCTGGGCACAGGGAGCAGGGCAGGCACAGGGGCAGGGAGCAGAGCCAAGGGTGCATTGCTGCCTTGGGAAGAGCTGCAGGGGCACCCCCGATTGCACAGAGCGAGTGAGAGGAGGGGCTGCAGCCTCCTTCCGCCAGTGCCGGGTTTTGCACAGCTGCTACGCCCCCTTTATCCCATGCATCCCGCCCCTGCACTGAGCAGCAAAGGCATGCCTCTCCCCCGAGTCAGCCATGAAGTGAAATTCATCTCTCTAACAGCCAAGGAAAGGCTCCTTTGGGTGCAGAAAGCTGCTGTGAGCTCTCCAGGGGACCCTCCTGCAAAGCAGCCACAGCTGCTGGGGCACAGGGGGGCAAGGAGGAGAGAAGGGCCCGTGTGCTCACATCCATTTCCAGGCCCAGTTATCACATAGAAGTGTGTTACACTGACTGTGGCTCACTGTGGTAAAGTACAGCCTGGTGATGGGAAGGGAAATCATTCCTCTGTGAGGTAAGTGGGGAGTAAAACCTTGGACTGTCAGGTGCAACCCAGTCTGAGGTACAGCACTGGGGTTAAGCTTTGCTCTGTTAAGTGCTTGATAAAACAGTGGGCTGATAGATACCCAGATGGTATCTAACATCATGTATGAGACTGTGTGGGGCTTTTTCCAAAGCAGGGCTGTTGATCAGTGTGTGCACATGTAGCAGTGTGTCAGGGGAACACCTAGGGCTCTCTAGATAAACACATCACTCCTCTCCACGTGGGAGGAGCAGCCACAGAACTGCATCACACCAAGCCCTTCTGGGTGCTCCTCCATCTGCAACCCACTTGGTATGCAAAGACACCTTTCCTGCAGTGAAAAGGCTTTGATTCACCCAGGTCCAGATCACTTTATCGGCATTGCAAAGGTGCTGAGAGCCTACACAGCAGATACCCTTCTGCTTGGTTTGATCATTGGCTGCATTTGTGATCCTAGCAGAGATAACCTGGAAAGGTGTGTTTATTGCTTTGCACTTAGCAGCCAGGGATATGCCTCACAGTTGCACAAACATGCACTTGGCTAAAGTCTGTTGCTAAGCAATAGTTTAAGATAAGGAATATATACAAATTCCCAAATGTTCAAATTTTAAGGCTTTAGGTACTCATAGGAGAGAGGCATAGCAGCATCTTACCTTTGTACACAGCCCCCAAAAGGAATGTTCATCTTTATTAGCCTGGGCACAGCATTACATGGTAAGGATCTGCTTTGTGTTCCCCCTCCTGCAGCCAGCTGCAGTGCACAGCAGAATAAACAGGTCAGATGAGTAACCAGCTGTACCTCTCACCTGAGGTGACAAGGTACAGAGAAAGGACAGCTCCTTATCCCTGTGCCTTTATTTGTGGCAGACTTTTGCACATGGAGATCATAGAATCACAGAATAATTTGGGTTGGTAGGGACCTTTAAAAGTCTTCTAATCCAACCCCTCCTGCAGGGAGCAGGGACATCTTCAACTGGATCAGGCTGACCAAAGTCCCTTCAGCCTGACCTTGAATGGTTCCAGGGATGGGGCATCCACAACCTCTCTGCGCAACCTGTTCAATGTTTTACCATCCCCGTTGTAAATAACTTTCTTCCTGATATCTAATCTATCCCAACTCTCCTTCAGTTTAAAGCCATTCCCTTTGTCCTGTTACTCCATGCCCTTGTAAAGAGTGTCCCCCCAGCTCTCTTGTGCCCTGGAAGTGCTGTAAGGTCTCCCTGGAGCCCCAACTCTCTCAGCCTGTTTTCATAGGAGAGGTGCTGCAGCCCTCTGAGCACCTTTATGGCCCTGCTCTGGACTTGTTCTGCTGGATCAGCATCTTCCTTGTGCTGGGGGTTCCAGGCACTCCAGGTGGGCTCTCACCAGAGCAGAGCAGAGCAGAGGGGCAGAATCCCCTCTCTTGTCCTGCTGCCCACACTGAGTTTGATGCAGCCCAAGATACAACTGGCTTTCTGGATTACCAGCGCACATTGCCAGGTCATGCCCGACCTTTCATCCACCAAATGACAGGGAGGAGCCAGAGTCTTTCACTTCTCTCTCTCTCTCTCTCTGCTCCTGTGCATGCCGTCCATGTGGCCCTTGTAGCTACAGGTGGCCTCAGTAGTGTGTCTGTCACCCTCATTGCCTTGATCCCCTCAGCCAGTGAGTCACTTCATCGGCAAGGGGAACTGCTCCAAGGTGGGTCTGTGCTGCTCACATCTCATGGGCTGTGTCACAAACTTGGGCTGAGTGCATTTGAAACTGAACCTGCTTCTGCATTCTCCACCTGCCCACAGCTTTGAGTCACTCAGTTTACCTCATGCCCCCTGAACAGTTTTCTCTGCTTTTTGTTGGTGGATCCAAGCAGAGCCGTAGGTAGGAAGTCAGCCCCATTCCTGCCTTTCAGCAGAAGCCCCATGGAAAGCCTTCTTGTGCTCTGCTCTGCCCGTTTCTCCATGCGTGCGAGGGGAAAGCGAGGAGCTGCAGGAGCTTGGCAGCAGCAGCAGTGGGCAGGAGCTGAGCTGACACCCAGGGTGCAAATAGAGTCATAAAGTATAAGTGGCAGTGTGATGCATATTAAAGCAATTTGCAGGGTAATGTTTCCCTGACTATATTCTTAGTAACAGAGAGAAGTGATCTTCCCACCTTCACTGCAGGCACGCTACCACAGCGGCTCAGAGGCTGCCAGAGGCTCTCAGAGGCTGCCAGAGGCTGGCTGCAATACTGGCTGCAGTGCTGGCTGCAATACTGGCTGCAATACTGGCTGCAGTGCTGGCTGCAATACTGGCTGCAGTGCTGGCTGCAGTGCTGGCTGCAATACTGGCTGCAGTGCTGGCTGCAATACTGGCTGCAATGCTGGCTGCAGTGCTGGCTGCAGTGCTGGCTGCAATACTGGCTGCAGTGCTGGCTGCAGTACTGGCTGCAGTGCTGGCTGCAATACTGGCTGCAGTGCTGGCTGCAGTGCTGGCTGCAATACTGACTGCAGTGCTGGCTGCAGTGCTGGCTGCAATACTGGCTGCAATACTGGCTACAGTGCTGGCTGCAATACTGACTGCAGTGCTGGCTGCAGTACTGGCTGCAGTGCTGGCTGTAATACTGGCTGCAGTGCTGGCTGCAATACTGACTGCAGTGCTGGCTGCAGTGCTGGCTGCAGTGCTGGCTGCAATACTGGCTGCAATACTGGCTGCAGTGCTGGCTGCAATACTGACTGCAGTGCTGGCTGCAGTGCTGGCTGCAATACTGGCTGCAATACTGGCTACAGTGCTGGCTGCAATACTGACTGCAGTGCTGGCTGCAGTGCTGGCTGCAGTGCTGGCTGCAATACTGGCTGCAGTGCTGGCTGCAGTGCTGACTGCAATGCTGGCTGCAGTGCTGGCTGCAGTGCTGGCTGTAATACTGGCTGCAGTGCTCGCTGCAGTACTGGCTGCAGGGTTGGCTGCAATACTGGCTGCAGTGTTGGCTCAGAACCCCTCAGAGCGTGTCTGTGCATGGATGGGCCCCATCCCCCATGGCCAGCCTGTGCCCTGCAGCCCTGCCCTGTGCCATAACCCCACAAGTGGGCACATGCCATCTCCCGTGCCTGTCTCCCAGCTGCAAATAGAAAAACATGCCCAAGAAATGACTGTGTTCCCTCAGGAATAAGGAAGGGCCAGCCTGGCTAAACTGAGAGAAGAAAACTGTATATCCATGCAGTTACTAGCTCTTTATTTGGGAAAAAAGAGCTGTTTGTCTGGTGCTTCTTGGACCTCTGGCTTAATATTAAAATGACCTTCGCACAAACTTTCTCCAGCTCCTTCCCAAAGACAGAAGTTCCCATTTCCTTTCACTGGCTCTTGCTTCAGAGCAGAGATTGAAAGGCTGGGCTGCAGCTGCCCTCTCCAGTGAGGCCACAATGGAGCAACTGCACTTAAGCTCAGGAGATTTTAACCCCTCAGTCTGCAGGGTGGGTCTCTACAATGCCAGCTGGCAAGAGGTCTAGTGAGCTTCCCTGCAGTATGTCCTAAAGCAGGTGAAAGGTTTTCCTCTCATCTGCTCTTTCCAGGTCTGAGTCTCCGATACCCTGGCCATGGGATTGCCTTTTCCTCTCCTCTCTCCCCCTGTGCTAGCACAGGAGGTGTGGATTGCAGAGGGGTGGGCATGCAGCTGGGATAAAGGAAAAGGAAGTATTTCCTTTTGGTATATCCACATGGTTCCGCCAAAAGCTGTTGCCAAACACTACCACCATAATTTTCTGCCCATGGCCTTGCTTGGCAAGCTTCCTTTTCACAGAATCATAGCATGGTAGAGATTTTATGTCTGGAAACCACCTAGTCCTATCCCCTTCTCCAACCAGAGCAGGTTGCAGATCTGGAGGGGTTTTGTCTGTTCCCAAGGGAGTGTGGCCCACAGCCCCTCTGGGGAACCCATTCATGTGCTTCACCACCCTCACTGAACGAAACTTGGTTTCATTTTCAAATGGAATTTCTGGTATTTCACTGCTGCCACCAACACACCCTTGTGTGAGCTGGGCTGGGAGTTCCTGCCTTCACGTATCTGCTCAAAGAAGGATTGCCCTCCTTTTTCTGCTGCTTCTGGTTTGCTACATTTTTTCCCTAGTCAACCACCTACCCTCATCTCTCCCAAGAAGAAGGAGATGGCAATATTTCCTCTTAGTTTCCAATGGATTTAAAAGTCTGCTTACATGGTTCTTGCAGGTATGTAAAATTGTATGTGCAGAACATAATTTAAAACACAAGTTCATCTACTTGGTGTGTGCTCTACAGTCTCTGGCAGTGATGCTCTGGAGCACCTTCACACTTTGCTGCCAATTTCAAGGCATCTTGAAATCATGCCCTACCTTTCCTGCAAATAACTCATTAACCTGCTAAGAATACAATTATTACACAGCCTCTGAAGCCCAACACCACCAATATCTGGGTTGCTGTTAACAAACATGGCCAGAGCATTCTGCATGTTCTCCTGGGAGGGTTGATCATGGAAGTTACTTTTGTTATATCCAATTCCACTTAATATATCTCCAATTTTCCTGTCCCTACATCAAACGTTACATATGAGGGAGCCTCGAATAACAGCTGCTGCCACTCATGTTAACTGAGAGGAGCACAGGACACTGAAGTGTCTGGTTTCTCATCACTTACAGGATGGATAAAAGTATCTGTTGTACTGACTAGTCCATCAAATATGAATGATGCAGATAGAGTGGCTGTTTACACACAGCGATCTATTTTAGTTAAATTGAAAACACACACAGGGGAGAGTTTCAGCTTGGAGGATAGAAAACACTGGAAACATCAGGGGCTTTTTTGTCTCATCTTTTCTGTTTGCTGGTAACAATTAACTCTGAGGAGTGCCCAGTCCACGGCCAGGAGAGGATGAGCTCTACTCTCCTAGAACAAAGATCTAACTATCATTAGCTATCTAACGAAATCTCACAGAATTCAGGACAAGGTGCTTGCCTTCTTTAACCCTCTAATTTTTCCAGAATACTCAACCCTTTTGTACAGCATTAACATAAGCATTTACAAAGCCAGTCCCTCTGGAGGATGACAGCAATTGTTTTGCTTAATGTTTAATGGCTTCCTCTCCCTCTGGACTCTGTGCCAGGGCATATTGTAATGAACAAGCTCTGGAAGAATATTATGGCCTCACTCCATCTATTAGGACACTTTACATAGAAATTTATTTTGCACTACCATGAATTGTATAAACACACAAATTAAAGATACATATGCAGTAACTGCTTGCAGAGAGCATTGTCTGCAGCAAACTCATTAGGAGAATGAGTTACTCTGTACAAAGTCACTTAACCTTTGTGGATTTCCTGGTACTGTGTTTATTAATGCCCTTGCTTTATTTTGAAATAGTATCTCTGTGTTGTCTGAAAACATGCTTCAGATTTGAAAATTGACATAGAGCATAAAGGTTTCCTATAAACATACTAATTGTATTGAAAACAAAAAGCGAGGTCTCATTCTGCACTCCTGTGTCCAAGCACAGAAGAGTATGGATGTGTTCATACACATTCCTGTTCGAAGACTTTTGAAAGCAAAACTAGGCAATACAGAGCTAAAATCCCTCAGAGGAGGAAAAGGAAAATAATAGCAAGGCTTTGGTTTCCATGGGCAAACATTAATTGCGAGCGGAAGGCTTCTCTGAATAGCCTTTATCAGGATTTGTCCACCGGGCTCACTGGCCAACGTTCTGCTGTGGAAAATATTTCTCCAACAGCAAATGGAGATGGAGGAAAATATCAGACTAACTGTTTGGCAAAAGGTCTGCTTCAGTTAGAAAAACAATGCTCAACATGCACATGTTTCTGTCAGGAAGGCAGCTAGCAGGAACATGGCAATCTAGTAATTTCTCAAGCAGCAAACCCAGGATGTCTCAGGAGCAGCAGGCTGGGTACAGGGTACCCCACACAGAAGTGCTTGGCTGCAGGAAGCTGGGTGTGCAGAGAGCTGCACCTGGAGATATTTCCAGTGCCAAGGCTTCGCTGAGGCTTTACGTAGTATTTTTGTGACAAAAGAAGCCAACAATTAGTCACTGAAAATTCAAATGACCTTGGTAACCTGACTGCTGAGTCATTCTGTGGCCCATCTTCTACAGTGGTAGAGTTGCCAGGTAAGTGAGGAGAAGCTGTTGCAGATGCCTATCAGGGTGACTCACTTGCCATCATGTTTCTGACTGCACAGACATATGGGTCTAGGGAATGAAGGCAATGGAAAAATTTGGTTCAGTGGGTTTTAAGTGTGTAGCCTTATTTCAGGGACAAACCATGGAAATGAAAGCAGGTGCTGATGCTGTTGTGTGTTGGAGCAGATCTGTTATTCCTTCAATCCTGTTGTGGTTTGGGGTTTGATCCTGCTTCTGTGGCACAAAGCTGCTTTTGCCTTTGCTGTGAGAAGGCCTGGCATCGTGTGCTTGCTGCATCATCCTTGTATCTTGTACAGCTATAATTATCACCCTGCAGGCTAAGTCAGTAGAGAACAAAGATTCCTCACTTTCACTGAGAGCTTCCAGGTGATATTTGTATATAATACAAATAAAATAAAACTTTGGCCTTCAGGGGAAAGCTGCAGCACAAGGCTACTTGGAATAATTGCACCTATCATACAAGCCACGGCATTCTGCAATGAGCTAGCAAGCAGTATTAACCTGACTGAAACTCCAGCCTCCCTACAGGTTGGAAGCCCTGGAAATCAAAGGCATTGGGGTGGGCTGCAGGTTGGTCCCAAAGCTGTGTATGCTCCATCTGGCAGCACATCTGAGTCCTGCAGTTTGGTAACTGAGGACTAAGAAATTAGTAAAAAAAAAAAAAAAAAAAAAAAAAAAGAAATGTGCCTCTGCCCACGAGCAGCTACTGCACATTGACAGTTCAGTATGGAATGGTTGCTGGCAGGGGAAGGGGAGTGGATGTGGAAGGTGCTGCAGATGCTGCCTGTAAAGTAAGGAGGAGCCCTGGCTGGAAGGTGGCAGGGGGAGGGAGGGATGTGATGGGGAGAGGAAGGTCCAAACTCCTGCGGCCTCTGTGCTCTGGTGCTCCACATCCACCTTAGAAAAGGAAGCAGCTTGTAAGGAACTGCTAATGCAAGATAGATTATGGATCAACAGCCTTCAGTCTCCCAGGAATTACATGAACAGTCCCATTTATTGCTGGAGCTTGCAGGAGGTTACTCCTGCATATTGGGGCTGTAAGATTTCTCAAGAGCAATACAAAGCATTTCACACAAGGGCTGAACAACTGAAGTGCCAAGTCTATAAAAGGTCCTCATCTAAACACATTAATTTGCAAAGACAAGTGAAGCAAGGTTACACATTTCTGGTGGAGACTTACAAGAGGAACATCCCTTGTAACTATTTAGATTTTTCTACTCTAGGAGCAAAGGGAGAAGGTGATGCTAAAGTCAGTGAGAGGTAGGCTGTCCTTTCCTGTAAGAAAAGCAGTGAATTTTAAAACAGTTCTTTCTAGTGAAACCAAAACTGCTCTGATTTTGAAAGCAACTTCATTGTCCTAGAGCTAGAGTACAATGATTTTTAAGTTGAAACAAAACATTGTTTTAGTTGTGTTTTAACTGACATAACTGATAATCTTACTGACATGATCTGATTACAAATTAGTGTTTTCTAACTATAACAGTGAAATTCTACTCTTGAACAAAAACACTTGCTGGATATTGGGCATTTCTTTATACATTGCATATTGCAGTTACAGGACCCACTGGATGAGGATGAAAATTTCTGGTTTTGCAGTGGGTTGTACCATGTTTCTCTCATGTAGGATGATGGAAGCACAGCTCTCAGCATTTTGGTTTTCCTGGTACAGTTATCACCATGACTGCAACTGTGCATACACAGGTTTGAGAAAATGGACAGACTGTCAAATCCATTGATCAAATGTTCAGAGAGATAAAAGTTGAAGACACTTCTCAATGCAATAAGACAGACAGCTGTTAGTCTCTAAATCAGTAGTGAATGGTGACCCCTATATGACAAATCCTCTAATTGTTTTATTGCAAATTATTCATGCTAATTTTTACAAATGTTTGGGAGTTTCTTTTTTTTTTCCTTAAAGCTCTTCAACATGCACACATTCCCATCTTCCACCTCGCTCTCCCAAATGCAATCATCTCTGTGCGTGATTGACCTAAGTGATCACCATGGTTTCCAATTCAATTCAGGTCCCCAAAGAGGTCTTTTAATTAAGAAGCTCTAATAGAATCTCAGAGAAAAGTTCTAGAGTCCCCAGTCTTCAGGCTGTGAGCTACAGATCCCAGGGGTGTCTGTGGCCAACTAGTACGAGACCCTGAGCATGTCCTTTGTGGAAAGGTCATATTCTGTGCAGAAATTTGTGTTAGTGAATCCTACAGATGTAGGCATCCCATGGAAAATTCCTGGGGATCACACAAAGCTGAACATTCCTATAGCAGGCTGCTGTTGAGCAGTGGGTAGTGACCAAGAGAGAGGTGAGATGGAAGCAGGTGTGCACAGAAATGCCTTGCTGTGAAATTCCAGCTGCAGTTTGTGCTCAGCCCGTGCGAGGAGCTGAGCCTCACTGCCAGTGCTGCAGCACAGGGGAGTGCAGGTGCTGCACCCACTGCCCTTGGCTGTGCTTTGCTACATGTAAAAGTGCACTTGTTTTGGCAACAGGACTCAGCCTATTTAAGAACCAATTTCTACCCAGGAAAAACCAGCTGCAGATTTGAATCGCCGTCACTGGCACTGCAGAGGTGTGATTTCCAAAGCTGCTTGGGACTGGTCTCTGTTTACCCCAGTGGGGCCAATCCCAGCTTGTGTGCACAGGTGTGCAGAGCAGCACATGCTGCTGTTTACTCAGCAGTTGGTACTGTTCTCCAGGAAACCACCTGTGCCTGCTGGACTGTGGATGCACTGTTTGGCAATGTTGTGCAGAAGCACTTGAGAACATTTTCACACCAGGAACTTCAGCGTTAGACATGCAGGAGAACAAAAAGTGGAACTGGAAAACACTTCTGAACTCTTGCAAGCATGGCATTGGCTGGAAAGTTAAGTTCCAGAAAACTCAAGCCACATATAGAACTTGAGATAACTTTGATGAATAGTTAGTTCTTGGCTGGAAGACAAAAAGAAAAACTCAAATGTTCTGTGTCGATTGTTTCAGGATTAAACATCTTGAAGTTTTGTTTCAAAATGCTCTCCCTTCTGGCAATTCTCTCAAAACTTCTGGTCATATAAATCTCAATTACTGAAGATACTGCTTGAGGAGTCCTGTCAGAACAATATTTTATTTAATTGGAAGCTTTTTAAAGCTCTTTATTTAGTTGAAAATCTCTGAAGTTTTTCTTCAGAATGTAGCTTGAAATAATTTTACATTTTTCAGCTTATTACTTCTCTGTTGGCCAGCTGAACAGAAAGGACTTTGCAAGTACCCAAGAGGGGATGATGGGAGAACAGAGAAAATAAAAAAAAAAAGAGAAAAGGTTTGGCTGTGATAACTCATCCCCTTAGCACAGCACTACTCCAAGGCCAGACCTGGAGCACTTGTCCAGAGGAACCTGGTGCCCAAGGTACATTCCTGTACCTTGTAATTGCACCAACCTGTGCCTGATGTGGGCCACTCTGATGATTTATAGAAGTCATTTATAGTGCATTAATATAACAAGTGAGTGGAAACTTCCATTAACTCCTCCTCCACAGAAGAGACCTTGAAAGAGAAAGGGGTTTGAGGGAGGGCTGTGCCACGCTGTGCCTCGGGTATGGCAGTCAGGGGTGGGAGGCAGACTGCAGAGCCTGAGTCACAGTGAAGCAACCAGTTCTGTACAGGAAAACACCCCTCTGTCGGCTCCTCTGCTGGCAGAGCTGGTCTGGTGAAAAATGGGGATGAAATGCCTCCCTTGCTACCCTTCGGAACACACTTCAGTATCCTCAAAGGGGATTTAAAAGCAGCATCATTATAAGTGGGAAATGAATTGCTCTCTTGCTGGATTTAGCAGCTTCCTGTTTTGGAAACCCGAGATACCATCTCAAATTTCTGTTTGTTGTCAGGCTGGAAGAAGAGACTCAGAGGCTGCAAAGCCTCTGGTGAGGCAGCGCTTCATTTGCTAATTGTCTCTGCCAGACAATGCCATTTACACTGGGCACAAAATCACCTCTAACCTCCAGTGACCAGAAAATCGCTGTATCCTTAACTCCCATCCTTTTGAAACTGCAAACCCGGACTGCCTGTGTCAGCCCCTCTCCCTGGACAACAAAATACAGGGATAATTATTGCTGATTCATTCATCCTGCTTTCCAGACATAATTGCAATATCATAAACAACTGCATTATAAATAAAGATGTTTGACTTGTCATGCATAATGTAATGAAGTGTTTGCTTTGAGGACTGTGCTGTTTGACAGGCACAGGACTGGCATCTGCCCTAAGCCCACCATGGAGGGGTCTGGGTCCCCTGCTGTCTGGATGGGCTGGGGTCTCTGCTGCAGGGCAGGGGCAGAACTGAAGTTCAGAGAGGTCTTTGCAGTCAGGAGGCTGCTTGGCATCTGCTCTTACTCTCACAGACTCAGGTTTTTCCATGTTTCTGTCAGAAAAGCTGGTGAAGGTGGGCTTTGCCTCTGTGAGAGCTCCTCAGCAAGGAAAACATCTCCTGTTTTACAGTTTTTATTGCTCTTCTGCTTTTTTAGGCCATGATACAATGCTTGCCACTTTTGCTGTATAAAATTCAGGTGTTCTGCCTGCCTGCATCTCCTCCTCCATCAGCCAGATGACCACAGCAGCTACATCAGCTCTAAATGGGACCAGACCTGGAAGTTGCAGCTCTACCACTCAGGGCAACGACCTGCAAGGATTTTTTCCTCCACTGTTTAACACTTGCTTAAGTTGGAGCACTGAGGAAGCCCTTGGATCTCGCCCTTCAGCTGGTGGATCTGCAGGGATGTTTTGGCTGTGAGATGTTGCTCTTTGTTGTGGAGACAGCACAGCACAGGGAACTGGCCTGACAGCCACAGCTCCCTTCAGTGCTCTCGTGGCTGCTCATGGCAACACAGTAAGCCAGTGTTGCCCAAGTCTGTTTTCTCTAACACCAGCCTTTAAAGAGCAGGAGGTTATTTTCCCTTTGTTGCAAAGACTGGTTCAGGCACGTCTGACTGGGATGTGACATTTCCTGAGGGATGTGGTTAAAGACAAAGTAAACTCTGGGGCTTTGGTGACTCCACAAAAATCTGATTGCCTGAGACTGCCATGGAAGAGAACATCTGGGAAGCAGCAATGCTTCTCATCTCTTCCCTTGGGAAGTTTATGGGACTGCTACATTTCAGAACTGCCAAATATCTGGACCTCACATGAAGCAGGAATATATTATATGTATCTGAACATTCTGGTGCAGAAAGAAGTGGAGGTATGAATCAATTATTAAAAATTAGATAAAATATATAATAAATTATTAAAATTTATTAAATTATTCTTAATGACCTTTCAAGAGGATCATTGAAATGCAACTCGTTCTCTGTAAGGGAAGAAATGATTCTGTATTAAAAGTGGAGCTCCCAAACCAACTGGAGGTCCTTCCAGCAAAAATGAGGGGCAAAAGGACTTATTTTCTTCCCATTTAAACAGAAAGGGAATATTAAATGTCTGTGTGATGCAGAGCAGGTAGCAGGCAATGTGCCAGCATTAGGTACCAGCAAAGATGAGTGGTCTCCTCAGAGGGCACTAAACAATGAAATTGCCTAGCTTTGGCTGGGGCTCAGTTGGAGGCCTCCAGTTGGGCTCCTGCTTGGAGGGGCATGGAACCCTTCTCCCTCCTTCCCTCCCTCCTTCCCTCCCTGCCCCACACCAGTGTTTTGCTCCCTCTCCACATCAAGAGAAAAATGAAGAAAAAGTTAGAGCCAGTATTTTATTCACTTCAATTTTCAATTTTTAAGACTGTATGAGCAGCTGAAGGACTTAAATCTGTTATTGCCACAGAGAAACCTCGTTCTGCTTGATTTATGCTGAGTACACTCATAAACCAAAGCAGCCACAGTTATGAAGAAATGTTCTTCAAAAACCTCATCCTTAATCTCATTTGAGTATGAAACTAAGGGATGGACTTTTTAAGCAGGCCTCCTTGAAACCTGCCCAAAAGATTAATGTGTAAATGCACAGAATGCTCTGGAAACTCTTGAATGGAGACATTTTATTTCCAAATAATAACAGGAGTAACTGTTTGTAGCAAAAAAGATGATTAACGGCATTGTGGCCAAAGTAAGGTAAGTCCCTAAACTTGACAGCATAGTATTTACATATTACCTCGATGTTAGAGTTTCTCACACTACCTTTGTTTATTTTTACTGGATGAAGCACAAGAAAAGCATGATGCTCGCTTAAATCTCCACAAATCCAAACATCTGAAGCTACATTGCTCCATTTTCCTGGCTCTGTTCCTCTCTGAAGGCACGCTGCTTGCATGCTCACTCTCGTTTTTCCCATGAACTACAGAGTGTAGGCCAAAATACCCTTTGTAACTGGTAACTCCTAGGCACACTGGGTTCCAGTTAATATAACAACTGGACATTTCATAATGCTTGAAGCATCCGTGGCATGAATAAGATCAGCAGGAAATATAAGGAGCAATTTTTGTTTTCCACAGGGTTAATTTTATTAAATTCGGTGGAAATATCATACAATGACCAAGGAAGTTACATGGAAAACTGATTCTGCCACCTGTGACAACACTATCAGAGTGGCACGGTGGACATGCTTGGCTGTGCAAAGGCTGAGCACCTCTCTAAGCACTGACTCAGGGAGGTTCTTTACTTGAATCACCATGGGCTGCTACGCAGTGGTTGCAGCATTGCATCCCTATCAGAGGTTTGTGACACTGACTGGCATGTGATTCTGTGAGAAAACCAGCTGGATCTTCTAGTACCCAGTCACCTGGGAACCTGCCTTGGTTTCCTGGAGCTGAAGGCACAAGCCAGTTCATTAGAAGCAACTGCTGGGTCAGTTCTTACCTCCCCTCCTGCCAGCATCACGGACTGATGGACGACCCAGCTTTCCATTTCTGGGAAAACAACCTTCTGTCTGAGCATGCACTGGCATCCTGCAGCTCTGAGCAACAACTCAGCAGCAAGGAAAGCGTCCCTGGGAGCCAGGCTTGGGGAGCAGTCTGAGGGTCACTGAGCCAGCAGCCACCCTGCAGGTGGCAGGCGCCAGGGCAGTGCTGACAGCACCCAGATGTGTGCCACAGCTGTCCCTGTGGGCACAAAGCAGCTCCCCTTGGCCAAATAAGGAGGGAGAGCTCCACATGCCCATTGCATAATTGTCAAATATGCCTGTAATACAATTGAGTCAGAGGGAATTATTGCTGCAGCACAGTTGCTTTGGGAAGCCTTCCTCTTGTAGGCTTAACTGCAACTATCAAATCTCTGTTGGTTTGGCTGAAAAAAGATCATGGCAGTGATGCCTTTTCACTAAAAAGGATTGTTTCCCACTTTGCTTGTCATTAAAAAGAAATACAAACTAGCCAAACTCATTCTTTACCAAGACTCTCTGAAAATGGAACATTTTTTGGACAAAATAACTGTAATTCCAACTGCAGCAGCCAGTGCTGTGCCTGCTTTGGTACCCAGCCAGTGAATTTTCCAGTAAACACCCTCCAGGACTGTTCTCCATTTGGATTTATTAGTCATTACCAAGAAAAGATAATTAGCACTTGTGAAGCATTGTGATAATCAGGAGCACGAAGTGTTTCCAATAGAAACGGACGGGGTCCGTGCGCGGCGCGGGATCGGCCGCGCTCCCTGTGCGGAATGAGCGCGGGCTGGGCAGAGCTCAGCTGGGAATGCCCGGAACCAACTGCTCCAGGGGCACTAATGACACTGCACAGGGGATGAGGCAGGGAGGGGAGCTGTTCCCTGGCCTGCTGGGCTTCTCCTTCTGTTGTCCTGGAGGCAGAGTCACTTTTGTTACAATATGCAATCCTCCTTGTTGGCCAAAGGCAACGGCACATACCACTCCTTTACTGCACAACAGGAAAACAGAAGGTAATTATTTTTTCTTTTTGCATGCACTCTGCCAAAAAATGGAAAAGAATCTTGTAGTGGAACAAGAGGACCATAATACTTTAGGCAATGATATGGGCTTTTTATCTTCCTCTTTCAAAACTGATGAATGAGAAAACTCTGCTAAGACTCAAGTCAGTGCTAAAACTTGCAGAATTGGTTCCCCAAAATTATTGTTTCCCAAACTTCCATTACTTACGATCTGCAATAATCATATGAGACAGGGATGTAAATCTTCTGTTCTTAAATCTCAAACCCTGAGCATTAAGCATGCCAGGATTCCCTGCCACACCTATTACTGAGCTCAGGGAGGTAAGTCTATCAGATTTATCAACATTGCTATCTAAATAAATACTACAATACATAGGATTGTCTGAAGCAGTTGTCTTTGTTTTCTGTATCTGGAAGTGTGAACAAAATCCATGTTGAGTGAGAGAGGCAGCATGTAAGTTTGGGAAGACTTCCGTTTTGCTGAGCATGATTAACAAATATAACTGGAGGATTCAACCCCAAAGTACTTGTAAGTCTGCAACAACCACTCTCTTTCCTGCATTGTACAGAGCATTTCAAGCCCATACAATACCCTTCCAGCCAAGAGGTATTTTGCATCCTCTGGGAAGCAGGCAGGAAATCTCAGGATTGAGTCCAGTATGTATGCAAAGTACTTTGTCTGCAGTTGTTGCGAGTGCTGTGGTGTGGTGAGCTGGTAGAGGGTACCACAGCCCTCTGATTGCTGGTGATGATGGCATTTACTCAGGCACACCTTCCCTGCCACACATGGAGCAGAGGCTCTTAGGACTGAGATTCCAATGCCAGAAACGCTCATTAATGCACACAAGATGGGACCACCCTGGCAACACCTGACTTGCTGATGCACTCAAAGTATTCTTTAATGCTTGCCCCTCTTCCAGGAAGATGAGTGCTGTGGCAAGTGTGATTATCATCAGGATGAAGTTTGCCTGATCACAACAAACGTGATGGGCTGCTGGCTGCTCACAAGCTACGTGTGCAGGAGCAAATGGATCTGTGAGTGTTTGCTTTTCAGCTGCTGCTGGGAGACAGGCACCCTCCTGCCAGGTCACGGCCCAGCCCCGTTACAGACCTCTTCAAGCAGCTCCTGGGTGGCAGAGGTGGATGCACAGCTTGTTCTGCAGTGGCTGCCCAGTGCACAGAAGTTGCTATGGCAGTGCTGTGCAAACACTCACGGCACAAGGGAGCGGCGACTCCGGCTCTGTGCCACACACAGAGGGCTCGCTCCCACCCCGGCAACTGTGGGGCAGAACAAACACCCGAACATAACATCTATTTATATATATCTCTGCTTAAGTCTATTGTCGGATTGCATCTGACTGTGAAACTGGGCTTAAAACACCTAGGTAACAATTTACATATTATGTCAACAACAGCATCTTTCCCCTCCCCTTCCCTCTTTCTCCCTGTAGTACAGAGTGAGCTGACTTCAGAGCATCCTTCGCAGCAAAACGTGTCTTGCTGCATCTTTTTGTCTTCTTGAAACTCCTTTAATTCTGCTACTTTAACACCTACTCCTTCCTCTGCTGCTGGTGCTATTGCAAAAAGGAATGTGGCTGGGGAACACTGTCTCCTAGGAAACCTGCCCCTGGCCTAAAAAAGTCCTTTTGGGTGCCTGTGTGGCACTGCAAAGCCAGAGGACTCATGGGCTGAGCACCTTTCACGGCTGGGCTGCTTTCACCTGCAGTGAAATCAGCCTACATCAGATCTGGAATCCCTCAGTGAACAGATAAATAAGCTGGGCTATTGCATCTGCATCATTTAAGGGGAAAAAATAAAAATATTGGCCTGGAGTGCACCAGGCTGCTGCGAGGAACCTGAGAGCAGTGTGCTTCCCCTGGTGCAGGCATCCTGAGGGAAGGCTGGGGGCGGGAGCTCTCCGATGGTGTGGGCTGGGAGCAGCACAAGGGCCCAGCTCTCCATTAGCCTGCAGATTTCCAAATAACTGTAAACAACAATGACTTCAAGTCTGCTGCCAGAGCCTCAGGCTCTGCAAGAAACATGCCATCTTATTTATTGCCTGAGGATATTATTATTTCCAGAGTGAACTAGTTGTGGATCACAATACTGGGCAGAATTATAGTACAAAGTGTGCTTTAGTGCAAACTTACTTAGTAAATAGTCACAAATCTTTGGACAAAAATGGGCGCAAAGCCCCAACCTTTTTTTATTTTTTGTAGAAAAGTGCAGCAAATTGTTGCATCTTCTTTATCTTGGGACTGGTCTGGTCTGGGTTGGCTCTTGTGTGACAGCACAGTCCAGCTCCACCTCCCTGCCAAGGCCCTGGGGAGGTCACACAGAGCTGAGCAGCAGCTCAGCAGGGGCTGTGCCAGCTGTGTCCCCTCCCTGGCTGTCCCAGCCATGGGGAGGCTGTGTGCATCAGAAGCTCCTCACTATTACACCTGACAGGAGATGCAAAATGATGCCACTGAAGGCTCCACTCCATACCTCTACTGTGAAACTCCTATGGACAATCCAAGGATTTAGTTTTAAGGAAGAAGCAGTTCATGCACACATATACTGCCTTCAGCACACTTCCCCTTAAAAGACTGCTGCCTTCTTTTGCATCATCAGAAGAAGGATATGAAAATGTTTTGTGCCAGGATTGGTAATGTGGTAGAGCACAGAGTTCAGTTACTATATACTGGTAAACACTATATTCCTTGCTAAACTGATGCAATAGGTGATTAGCAAGAATGAAGCTCAGAGCTTAAAATTAGTTACTTCATGTAAGGCCTTTCAATAAATATGTAAGTGGAGATATTTATGTGTTTTTAATACTAGTTCAAGTGTGAACTGATTTGGTCTTTGGTCTTACTGTTTTTGTGAGTTATACTGCAATAGCAGCTTTATTTTTAAAAAAGTATTTTTAATTTAAAACTAAAATTTAATTTTAAATTTATCTAGGCGAGTGCTACACTAAATATAGTGAGCATATACAGTATATAAAAGCAAGGCAGGAAAAAGGATTATCAAAATAGATGAAATAATTTTGTAAACAGCATATACTGTATGTCTATTTGGTGCAAGTGTCATTCTTGTCCTGCCAGATCTGTGGGGAGACAGCCACATACTAACACACAACTTGCTCAAGTTGGTGAATTTACTCCTATTTAGAGCATTTCTGGGCTTTAATTCAGGGCTTGGGGGTTTTATTTTCAACCAACACTGAAAGGTGCAAGTGCTTTGAACAGCTGTACCCTAGCATGATTTTTCTACAGTCACCTTGAACCAGCACTTTGAACTAAGCCTTGCTATTAACTTGAACAGGAGGTTAGCCAGGCACATGTGAAGAAAAAGGCATTCTCTGTTCCTGCCTGTTGCAATTTCTTCTTCAGTTTGGCTTGTCTAAGCTAAGCCTGTAGACCTGAGCCCCATCCTGGAATTACTTAGCCTAGTTCCAGGTTACAATGGCACTTTTTGTTGGGCCTCTTTGTTTATCTGCTTGGTTTTGGTGTCTGTCCAGGCAATGCAAGTGCTTAGAGCTGCGGGGAGCAGCTTCAGAGCTCCCTGGGTATGACGGTGAATGGAATGACAGGACTGCTGGATTCAAGGTCCAGGGCAGTGAGGAAACATTCAATGGCTGCTTCGTTTTTGCCCTGAGCCTGCAAGACCTCTCCAAGGCTGTTCCAGGCAGTGTGGCTGGTGGTCTGGATCCGGATGGCGTCTCTGAGGACCTTCTGGGCCAGCTCCCTCCGCCCAAGTCTGCTCAGCACCAGGCCCTGCCAACAAACAAGTGATGGGCAGTTAACAACAGCGCTCAGGAGAGGAAGAAATGGAGCACCCCAAGCTCCCACCAAGCTGCCCTGGGAGAGCAGGCACAGGACTCCTATGGAGGGGGCATCTCCGCCTACTTCTGAGGAATAAAAGTGATCAGTTGTTAAGTTCTGTGGTTTTTGATAGTGATGCGCTCTTTAAAAAGCAACTGAGAAAATAATTGTTTTTAAAAGCAGATTCAGATTCAGCTCTGCAAGTGCTGCTGCTGTGTGTTACTGGGAGAGCATTTATTGGTGCTATACAGAAGAAAAGCTACAGGCCCTTTAAGCATCCCTCTCTCCTTGCCCAGAAAATATACACAGGTTTGACTACAGCCAGCATCTGAATTCATTCCTGCACATCTGCAACACCCAGCTGAGCCTGAGGTAAAGTCTCTCATCTCCTGCATCCTGATTACACTGAGATCTTCCTTCCCAGCAAACAGGGGGCAGAGGGATGTGGTCTCCTCCCAGCCTTGCACGGGCAGGCTGTATGTAACAGCATGGGATGTAACAGCTCTGTCCTCCTGCACTTCAATGTAGATCCTAAAGCAGCGTGGGGGAGGAGAAGGATGGAGGAACCTTGTTTAAAAAGCTGTCCTTAGGGTAAGAAAAGACACAAGTGGGTGTAACCATCTGGAAGGAACGGGAGGGGGAGGATGAAAGAAGTGTTAGGAAGAACATGTTTTCCTATAGGGCTCTCGTGGATGTGTCTGAACCCACAAGGCACCTAATGAGCCAGGCTCCCTGTTAATTACACAGCAGTCAACCACTGAGCCCAGATGGTCACATGGGCTTTGTCACAGGCCACAACGTATCCTGGCATTTCTCTGCTTCCTCCTGAAGGTGCACACACCAGGATGAACTTTCCAGCAGCTTCATCCAGGTGTGGCCTCTGGAAGAAGCAGCCAGCACTGCCATGTCACCTGCCAAGCTCTGCATGGCCTCTGCCCACATTCACCCCTGGAAATGCTGGCAAGTGAGATGACTGCCTGACTTCATGCTTTTCCTGGGACAACATAGTAGGTGGATGCATATATATAAGGAAAAGCATTAGCTTAATCTTTAATCTGTCTAATTGTCTTTAGTGCATATGAAAAGATGTAAGAAACCTGAAATGTCTCACAACTAGAACCCAAGTAAATTACTGATGAAAGAATGGTGATGCTTTTAGAAATAGTGAAGGTTTTTGCTCTGTTTTGTTTAGTTTGCTTTTACAAAAGTACCATTAAACACAGGGTGCAGCAGCATCCTTAAGGCCAGTGATAGTACTAATACCTACAGAAACACATTCATTTGCCTGAGAGAAATACTAGGAAACAGCCATTTAATCAAATATTGGCAGTGCTATGAAAAACTTCACTGACTCCTTCTTGCCCATAACCTTGACCTGAATAATCAACTCAGTATCAAATGTGATCATTTAGAGATGCAGTGGGGTTGTTTTTTCTTTAGGTTCCTTTCTATGCAGGAAAACTACAAGGCAACAGGGTGTTATCTTAGGATCCCCTTGAGTGCAGGCATAGGTGGCACAGAGGTTCCTGGTGGGAGAGGCTGGTTCCCCTGGAGGTGGCTGCCTGGAGATGGCTGCAGGCACGTAATGGCAGACTGCAAGGAATTTGTGCAATTATAATTTGAGTCACCCGCTTGACAGGGATAATGAGGCATAGAAAGGGCAAGAAGCGTGGCCGTAGCAAATCTGCCGCTGAGCCAAGAATAGACAGGAGCTATCTCAGCTCAAGTTTGTCCTCGACCACAAACCCACTCTTCCTAAAATCCCTTCCTGTTGTGCTGACCGAGCAGAGCCGATTGTGCTCTCTGGTGGCGGGGGAGCCGGCGCTGTCCTCACCCTGACACTGAGCAGCATCCAGCCTCTCAGAGGGCTGCTGGCCCTGGAGGCACAGGGGCCAGGAGCCCGAGCAGCTGCTGCCTGTCATCCCTCTCCAACGAGGAGGGGAATTCCCTGCCCGGCTGACATCTCGCGCCTCTCAACAATGCTGCACTGAAATCCACCTCGTCGTAAACTGCTCGTGCAGCTCAGCTCCCTTGCATGCCCCAGCAGCCTTGCTGGTCAAGAACCACAGCCTGGTGTGGCTTCCCTGCTGTGCTCCCCAGGGTTTGCTGTGCTGTGCTGGAGGCCCAGGAGCAGCACTGTGCTCTGCTGTGCCCATGGGGAGTGGGTGCCCTCCAGCAAGCACAGCTCAGGTAAAAATTTCCTCTTTGGTATCCAGTGCTTTCAAGCTTGCCAGTTTGGCTGAGAAAACATCAGTGAACCCACAGAGAGAGCTGTTCCAGGCTCCCCAAAGCCAGGGGAAGGCCTCCTGTTGACACTGCAATATACTGCACAGGTGAAACACTGCTATGTTTTTGGAGGAAACATTTGCTGAAGGAGTTTGAGATTTTCACCTCCTCCTTGCTTGCATGCACAACTGTTGGTGCCAAATGCTGCCCAGGCCCGTGGCCCTTCCCAGGCATGCCACCATCCTGCTTCCCCCTTCTGATGAGGAACAGCCCCATGCCCTGTTCCTGCACGCATGCCTGGACTTCCAGGCAGTGTGGGCACATGACCCTGGGCTCCAGGCCTCAGCCCAAGTTTGGGCTTTGGCCAAGCCAGGTCTGCCAAGGCTCCCCAGCCCAGCACAGAGCCCGTCCTGTGCCCAGAGTGAGCAGTGACAGATGGTGTCAGCCTTTTAGCGAGGCTTAACTGAAGCGGCACAAATACGCTGCTGATGTTTAAAGGACAGGTTGAACATCATTAATTCTGTGTGCAGGAGAGTTTCTGGTTTTGCATTTCCTCCCTCCCCTCCTCCCCACACTGCTCCTTGCAAACCACAAGCATTTTGAGAGCTGGAGGCTGAACAAACCTCAAAGCCTCAGGAAGATGCAGCACTGAGCACTTGAGTTTTTGTTTCTCTGAGGTATTTGCACTTGAGAGCTTCTCCTTGCTACTGAATTTCTCATTTCCCCATGGAGTCTGGCTTGCTATAAACAATGCCTGCATGTTGTTGCTATGTAGGTCCAGCTGGAATCTGCCTACAGTGCAAAAGAAAAAAATTATATCTAAATTCAGAAAGCCACCCACTGACAGGCAATTTGCATTTTTATCTGGAAGATTTTTTTAAAAAAGATTTTTCTAATGAAAGTTCAGCTCCTGAGTTTCTATGGAAACTCATCTACTTGGTGTGCATGCATAATTTCATAAAGTCAGATCTCAGGAAGAGGAGCAATTAGTATAAATACAAGCAGGAATGTGATTAAGGGTTTCATCCTCTTATTCCTGAAGATGGAGGGTGGGACCGGGTTTTGTTGTCTTTCCTCAGTTTCTATTTGTCTTTTTGCCAAAACAATGCAGAAACTGGTGTACAAGGTAGCCTGACTCCTCTGCCACCTCCTGGCTAGCACTGGCACTTCTGGTTTGGCCCAGTGATTTTCCTCCCAAAGATGACAAGTACCTCTAAGTATGGCCCTCTCTGTCAGTGGTGTTGGTACTGAGTCAGACTCTAAGGAGCAATGAGGACAGGCTTATTTTTAAAACTCAAGCATATTATAAATAGTAAAAAAATCCAAACCAACTTAAAAGGTGAGTGGGAATAATTTTTCCTTCAAACTCCTGTGGGCAGCCCAGCCCCTTGCCAGCCACACAGAGGCATTTCATGTCCTGCTTGCACCAACACAGCTGCACAGTGCTGGGGTGTGAGTTCACTCACTCACTCACTAGAGAAGGTCTGAGGGTAACCTCCACAAATGAATTTGATTTCTTCTAAAGGTCTGAAGATGTACCTTGGCTCTTGTAAGCAGAGGCAGAGTGCTGAGGGCAGAGCTGAAGCCAGACTGTAAAAGGGCTGAGAGCTCTGGCACAAGCTCAGCTGAGGTGAAGGGCTCGGCACAGCCACACAGGGACAGTCTAGCAGGGGACGAGGGCTGGGAGGGGACAGTGAATCTGGTCTGCTGATTTAGTGTGCCTTATGCTGACAGCTGGACTCCTGAATTGATGGTTTTTAATTTCAGGGAACAGAGGGTGCCCATGGGAAGCTTTTTCAAAAGTATTTTTGACCTCGTCTGCATGCAAAACAAACAAAACCTAAACCACTTCTATGGTGACACTGGACTGGACTGCCTTGCCTTCAGTGATGTGATACTTAGTAACTGATACTTGAGTGAGGCTATTTTTGTTTTAGAATAGGAGAGCCATATTTCAATTTAAGTTAGATGAGAAAAAAAGTGACTTATTTTCACTAATAAAGAAAGTGAACATAAGCCACACTTCAAGTCCCAGTTTTAGAAGGTCATGAAATTTCTACCTGTGCCTTTATTTCCTTAGAGTTTGACAAAACCTGTTCAAATGTTAGCTCTTAAAATTCCCAGAAAATAGTGCAGGAAAGACATTGTGGAAGACTGCAAAATAAGCCTCATGTACAAGCTGGAGTTTATTTTTAGTAAAGAAAATCAAAACTTCCTTTGCAAATATTTAGTTCAAACACCTGATGAGCTGCAGGGAGTTGTCTCCTTCCAAATAGGTGGCACAGATTAGCTTGTTCTTTCCTTTAGGGCTTGTATTGGAAAGAGATGTCCAGAAAAACACGTCATTTCATTCCTGGAAGGTTGCTTTTTGTTGTATTTTCAAGGTCATCTCATTTTTGGAGAATTTGTATAGGTGGACTAGACTCTATCCTTTACAAATGGATTTTAAAAATCACATTAAATGCAAATTCTCACTGTCTCTTTGCCTAAGACTCTAATTCCAAAGTGAGGTTGTCTCTGATGCTTCTCTCTATTTAGCACAGCATTTCTGCCTATTATTGTCTGAATACCCCAAGAAGTTTCCAGAATTAATCAGACTTTGCTGCTGGGCTTCCTTAAGTGCATTATTTAATTAATTTCAAGGTAAATGCAGTATCCTTACTGTTTACTCCAGTCTGTAATGTGGACATGTCCCTTGTGGTTAGCAGGAGAGCAATCAGCAGCTGGCAAAAGCAGGGCATGCTGCAGAAAAGTGATCATTCAGAAGTGTGCTTATTCAGCAGAACCCTACAAAAAGCCTTTCAAGATGCATTTGGCATTTGGTGATAACAGTCTCATGTAACAGAAAATCCGCACTGCTACAGGGTAGCACACGCTTCTGCAATTATTTAGCAATCAGAGCAAGTTGTAAGCAAAATCTGTTGCATTAACCATGAAATATCAGTGTCCTCTTAGAGAATGGCGAAGATTAACCCCGGAAATCCTAGGACTCCTAGAATAAAGACAGACATATAAGCAGCCAATTGCTCTGTGATTCTTTCCCCCTACATTCATGACCTTTACATCTCTGAAAAGCTAGGATTTTTTTTTAGTTGTGAGCAATGAAGTGAGTTTTTGTGGCGCTGTCACTTAGTCATGCAGTGCCTGGCAGCGTGGGGGTAGCTGATCACCCATTTTGCTGATTCAGTCCAGGTTATGGTGAACCTGAGCTATACATTTGAGCTCTGTTTCTGAAAAGACTGTAGGAGTACAGGGAGCAATCAGGGTCCTCTCACTGAACTGAGTTAGAGACCATATCATCATTTGTTGCCCTAACAAAGGATGACTGGGATTCACTTCTGGGAGAAAGCTTGTCTTTCAGTGTTTCTGCTGCCTCCTTTGTTGAGAGCAGCTTTTCCTCCTCTTCCTTCCCCCCCTCCATCTCCTCTGCCCAAGCTGCTGCATCCCCTGTCAGTCAGTGACGCTGAAGCGCTGCATTTGATAAAGCAGAGGAGGGGAAGGAGAAGGGAGGAGAGGGAAGGCAGGCAGGGCCACTGCAAAACACAGAATGTTGAGAGGAGAAACGAAGGAACAGCACTGATGGGGGGGAACTGGCAAGCACTGGGAAAAGCAAAAAACCTGAGACTGCATCATGATTTGTGGCACTTGTACACTGCCTGTGGGTTTTAACTCGGTAGGCTCAGCCTGGAGACTTCAGCTCCAGTACTGCAGGCACCAAAAGGCAGCCTTGCTTTGGCTGTTCAAACTTCACTGCAGTCTCTTTGTGTGCTACACTGGAGTGTGAGGGAAGGGAAGAAATGAGACTGCAAGGAGGTATCAGGAGAGACAGACTACCTGAGTGTGAAAACAGTGACAACTAAAGCCCACCAGAGACCTGGGCACATGGATATGCTTTATCAATCGCAGTGAGCTTGCAGGGAGAGAAGAAAAAGCAGAAGGAAGAAAAGACCAAAAGTGGTGAAGTCCTGAAGAGAGGAACATCCCCTCCCTTAGCTTGCCAGCGTGTTTTCCTAGGCAGTGAGTAATTGCAAAGGCAGCATCTTGCCCAGGCCCCCTGTGAGGCCAAGGCACCCCCTGCCCTGCAGAAGGGAAGCACTGTGCCATGCTGCACACTGCCCTCTGCCCAGGCCTGCTGTCTCTACTGAGTTCATCAAATGTTAGCAGGGATGTTTCTACTGTGTTTGAAGCTTAAATGTGATAAAACATTTATTGACATAAAAAGCAAACCCTAAGGCAGCATTTCAAACCAGGAGGTTCTGATCTCTTCACAGGGAGGCTCATACAAGCCTAGGGAGAATGAAGAGTTTTTCTGCCTTGTTGGATTGTCGTCACTTAAGCTTCATGCAAAGCAGAATCATCTGCTGCATGCTGAATATTCTCTAGACAGTTCTTCCTTTGCTGAGACCTACATGGAGATGAAGCAGAAAGCGAGGAAACCTAACAGGATGCCTCAACCATGTATCTGAGAGTAACTAAATCCAGTATTTGTTTCACAGTCTCTTTTCCTAGGGAAGGAAAGATGCTTCCCAGCCCTGATCTTAGCAGTTGTCACAGTAATACTGCAATAGAGAACACAGGAGATTCAACTACTACTCAGGCTCATGGTGTCATCTGTAAAAATATGTACCAAAGAAGGTCCCAAACTAATAATAAATAACAATTTAGATAATATAATTTATAACATAAGGTCCCAGTTCTGCACTGTACCAGCTTCCCTGGCAGAAAGCCTCATTGAAATGAGTGAGATTCAGCCAAATATATCCGAGTATTTCAAAATCTGTCCAGAACTGAAACTGATAACCATCAGCAAACAGAGAAAAGGCATGTAACACACATGCAGGGTGTTGAAGAGTGGCAGGTAACCTGCTGGCTAAAGCACTCAATTAGAAAGCAGTAGCTGTGCTCCATCGGCTGCTAATAATTTCACATTGAATAATTTGTCATTACTCAGGAACAATTCCAACAGCAGGGACAGAGTCAAGGGACAAGCTTTGGGAGGCAGAAGTCCTGGGTTTAAGTGTTCTCAGGCTAAGGAAGCTTGAGAACTTGCCTCTCCTGTGTCCAGGGAGCACATGGTAACTTCTAGCAAATGTTTTCAAGAGGGTAGGGCAGCTGTTAAGCACCCCCATTGCTCCAGGAGGGTAAAAGCTCTGCCTTTATTTTGATAGTAAGCAGGTGCCTATGTTTTGTTGCACCTAACAAGATGCTGCTGCAGATAGCTGGGGAATGTCTAGGCTTAAGAATTGGACACCAAATTAATCTGAGTGTCCACAGTGTGCTGTGGCTGAGGAATAGGGAATTTCTGCTTTCTTAGGTATCCCTTCAGTGCCAGTGCTGGATCTTTCCCCAGTTTTTAATGCACTGCCTTGCAACAAAGGAGGGGCTGATGCACACACCTCCCATGCATGTTATCTTCCCCTCTGCATGCAGAGTACATCTTGTCTGAATGTGTGAGTCATGAACAGGTTCTCACAGGCAACAGCTTCAGCTCTGCTGAGGGTCTCAGCCTCAGTGCCACAGAGCTCATGGCCAGAGCAAGTGTTGCATTTGGTATGGCACTGGGGAGGGGCATAGTGCAGCAAAGACACACTGACAGAAGCACACAGCACGCCAATGTCTCTGAAAGGAGAGCCGAGGTATTTAAAATATCTTAATTTGCTTAGTTTTCCACTACTGGCAGTCTCTGGGAAAGCATGTGATTAATGATATCCTGCACACAGCTACAGCCAGAGCCCTGTGTGCAGTGTCACAGCTGAGCACTAAGCTTAGCTGAGCTGCTGGGAAACACAGCGAGCTGGGCAGGAACACACTGCTGTGGTCCAGCCAGTGCCTCCAGACTCTGCTCCAGTGCCTCTGATCCCACAAGGAGTGTGTGTCCTGATCGTCTCTCAACACAGAATCTCTCCTAAATCACAAACCTTCGTGTACAAAGAGATTTTGCTGAATTACAGTTTGCGTTTTCTGTTACATGCTCAAAGGAGAATTAATGAAGACACTCCTTGAGAAAGTAAAGACTTGATAAATACTGCACATAACATTAGTGTGAATGGAAGCTCCAGCAACACCAAGAGCTGTGATGTTTTCATGTTTCCCATTTTTTGGCAGGAAGGGACCTCTGCTTCCTTCTCTTGACTGTGGCCAGCTTGGTGTGTATCAGGACAGCTTGCTGAAAACCTGGAAGTCTTGCTAATTCCCACGCCCCTGTTTGTGCAGCTGTGTCTTGTGTACCAGGAGGCAGCACGCTCTGCTATTGTGCTGCACACTATTTTATTTACTGCATTACCACAGTCTATGACTCGGTCCTGTCCTGTGATAATAAGCAGCCTAAATAGCACAGAATTAAACTAATTATAACCAGTTTCCTTGTTTATGAAAAATAGTTTTTGAAGGTTCAAGTATAAAGGGCATAGTCATTCCATCCCTTTTCCCTTCTGACAGTTCCCTGAGCACTCTCTGAAATATCATTTATGAGTTCAGCTGCAGACCAACCTGACTACTACAATTTCTAAGTTTTCATCTGATCTTGGAGCAAAGTACAACAGGAGGACAATACTGCTTACTAAAACTGCAGTGGCCTGTGTATAGGAAACCATAACTAAAGCCAGTAATTACCTGGAAGATCAGGTTGGAGCTCAGTTGAGAAGCATCTGCTGCAGATCAGGCCAAGGATAATGTCTTTAGACCTGCATGCATGTTTTATTCTCCAGAGACGACTGAACCACCCCAGGATCTCAATGGTTTTAAGAAATGTATTAGGTTCTTCTCTCAGAAGGTGTTACACACACTTTGGAGAAGAGATCAGAGAAGAGCTGGGGAGTTCTGTCTTGCTGGATTTTACTGTAGTTTCTAAAGTTATATAAACAGAGCCTGAAAGTGATAATGAGCACCTCAGGGACATGGAGAATAACTTACCATAACAGAAAAGCAAGTGATTGGCACAGATAAACAGGAGCTCCAGATTCCCTGGAAACGGGGATAATCCACCTCTGAGAAGCAGAGCGCCAGCCCTCCCGCTAATGGACTGAAATCTGTGCGCTGTGCACCGGGTCAGATGTGCTCCTTGCAGCGACCCCAAATGCCCCAGCAGGGCTGCCTTTCCTGGCGGGAAATGCGCAGATCGCCCGAGAGGAAACGGCCACTCAGTGTCTCAGTGATGGCTTCGGTGTCAGGGCATCACTTATCGCCTCCTTGTGATGGCTTCGCTGTCTCCCTGCCCGGAGGAAGGAAGCCTGGGAAGTGCAGAGGAAGAGAAGGGGCAACAAAGCAGCCAAACAACTCAGTCACTCCTGAGTGGTGCTCGGGGCCCTGATCCTGCTGCACTGCCAGGGATCCGCTCCGATGGCTGGGCTGCAGGAGCTGCCAGCGAACAAATGGGTTTGCTGCGAGGATGGCAGTGGGGGAGGGAGCTTTCTGCAGCAAGCAGAAATAGGAGAACAAAGTGTTTGCAATTCCTTGGACAGTGAGGGAGCTGACACACAAACTTATTAACGTGAACACGCAAAATGCTCATTTCTCCTCTGGGAACCAGTGACTAGAGGCAAAGCCAAGTTCTCTCCCTCAAGCTCAGCGGCTTCAACACAAAAAATTTGAGTTAAGAGGCTGCTCTAAGGATTGCTTTTCCCCAAGGAGAGTTTAGAGCAGTTATTTTGGGATATCTGAAGCACAGGAACATTCCTGGGATTCTGCAATAAGCTTCAGAGTTGGGAAAACAGAATTTGCTAACCAGCCATGGCTTGGAGGGAGACTACCAATCACCTCCAAAAGCCAAATGTTGCTCTACTGTTGTCCTTCTTGGTGGAGAGGCAAAAGGTATGTGCTAGACAGGCTCATATCCATCAAGTGAGCTCCTCTTTGGATCAGATTAGAATTAGTTTTGGCGGCTCCCTGCAGCCCAGCCCACAACCCACCTGTGTGATTTTGCAGGGTACTCCTGATGCACTGACAGGCAGAGGGCAGCTGTCCTGACTTCCCTCTGCATGACTGGGGATGCTTCCTGCCACCACAGCCTTACACACAACGAGCTGCAATCACCTGCTGGGGAATTCCAGTGGAGAGCACCATCCCACAGGAGACTGTGCTGATGGTCCACCAGCAAGTGCTGTGCTGCTGATGTGCCATTTTTGGAAGGAGGTGTAACCAGCTATGTCACCCCGCAGAGCAGGCTGAAAATAGGATTGCACTCACTGTGCCATGTGGCTCAGTGGTATGTCAGGACATGTATTTTTAGGAAATTCCTCCTTTGGGCAGAAAGGGTGAAGAGCTTGGCCTGGTTTGCAGGCTGCTGGCTTTGCCCAGATCCTTCATGCTAGAGTGTGGGAGCGTGTCACTCACCAGTCAGTCTGTGGAGGCTCCTAGAGCCTGGATACAGTGCTAGTCCTGCTACCTGCTGATCAGGGTGGCTCTGAAAGGGTAAAAGATGACAGGTCTGGGGCTGTGCTTTTCTTTGTTTCAATGCATGCATGCTTGCTGTCTCTTTGCTGGTGCTTTCAGAGAGGGAACTGACCTCCAACAGAGCAGGGACAAAGGAAAAGGTAAGGAAGATCAATGTCTTGGGAAGACGATGGTCCCTGAGGAGGAACAATAAAAATGTACCTCTCAGAATGAATGTGTGAGGGGAATAAGGAGCTCAGAGAAGATATCTCATGCAGTGAAACAGAGACAGAGAGAGAGAGAGAAGCAGATGGTAAACAGGGAATTTGCCTCTGGTGAGGTACTTTCTGGGTGCAGCATAATGAAAAAATGCAGAACATCTCCAGGCCAGCCAGTTACTGATGCACAGACAGTGCTGTGAAAAGGACAAGGCAAGGCAGGGCTGGACTCAGAATCAGTGTCTGACAGACACTTGCTGGCTTCCTCTTTTACCCAGAACATCATTCCTATCAGGCAGCATGTGTTCAGCTCCAGCATCTGGGTTGTGATTTTTTGGCAGCTGCACAAAATCTCTGCTATTAAATCCCACCTGCCAGTCTCATGTCTGCTCCCAAAGACCTTTGCCTGTTAGCAAATGTTTCAAAATCACAGTGCCAGGCACAGCACATCATTCTAGAATCCTACCCCAGGCAAAAACCCTCATGCAAGATCTCCTTTTAACTTCAGTGGGCTGCAGAAGGGAAAGGCTAGAGGAGAGGCCTCTAGATAACAGGCAGAAATATTAATTTAGGTCATAGCTTGCACTGCATTCCTTTCAGCACTAATGTGAAACAGCTATTTCCCCCCTGAATTATCTGAATAATACTATTTTGTCTGTGACATTCTAAGAAGCTTTCTTTTGAGACACGTTCCATGCTACAGCTGCACAGAGAGAATTTGTGAACTTTGTTCACTGGAATCTGCTCATGTGAAGTTGTTCTTACCCTCTTTAAAATTCTTCCCTTCCCTTCTCTTGCTTCTTAGTCCCAGATGAGCAATACCACCAGTATGATATGTGCATACTCTATGTTGCTCCACTGTTCAAACAGTTCCTTCGTACAAAAATGCAGAAATACAGCTTGCTCATCTATCTTGGGTAAGAGATCTACCCAAAGAAATAACTGCAATTTTTAATTCTGCACAGGGAGAAAGGGCAGAATAAACTTCCACATAAATCATCTGCTGTTATATTTCACAATCTGAGTTTCCCTGGCATGAGCCTAGGCAGTGAGGCTGTGCTTCTGGTGCAAAGGACAACATCTCCTGGAGATGAAATAAGCTACTTGATTATGGTATCTCTAAAATTGCAAACAAAAGAGACAATCAGTGCTTTTTGATGTGGACATCTGTCAGCAGAGAAACAACTGCTAATTGTCATGTAATAAGCACACCAGACACTTCCATAGCAGTCATCTTTTTGGAAGTCAAGCATGAAAAAAATGTTACTCATCCAAGCACCAAGCATATTTCGTCTGAATCTGGCTGCATTTCTGCAACTGTTTAAAACTCCAAAGTGATACAACGCTTTTTTATAGACAGATACTTGAGATCAAAATACTTAGCCAAAATAAAGCAATCGGCAATGGTTTTTGTTGGCATGTGGTTAAGTTATCTAGCTTTATATTCTAATATTTGCATTTTAGTTTTAGAAGCAATGTAGGTGTAGTGAGAAGAGGTGCTGGTATCTCACATAAATGCAAGCACGTGGGATTTGTAGAGAATTGGTTCACAGCAGAACTATTCAGTTGCACTTCATTCAGAGGAGTCCTTGCTCCCACAGAAGCACTGTAGGAGCTGTCAGTTTGGCAGCTACAGGGCTCTACATGAGCTCTGAGCAATGTTAAAGCAGCACAATGCTGTCTAAAAGCCATGTGAGGGGAGGAATAGCTAATTCTCTTTGTATGAAAGGATTGACTCCAGACAGCCTGCCAACTATAGAATCCATACACGTCATTTCCTAAAGCATCTGCACGCCTCCCTTGCAGGCATGGGCTCATCAGCCCATCCCTTCATTGAAGAGAATGGAAAAATTACCTGAAGCCTCTCCAGGAACAATAGGTAAGGGGATGTCTTTAATGACTGAACCAGGTTTGAACCCACCCAGAACTTCTTTGCAGTATCTCTTTTTTAGATGGCACCCAAGCTGCCTGCACTACAGACTGGCTGGTTTGGTGGTTACGTAGTTTGGCACTAGTCTAATGATGGATACTGTATTTGGAACAAATTTTCTTCAAAGCTGCCAGAGAACTGCTTGATCATCAGTGAAGTGGGTAATACCAATCTCTCACGATTTTCAGCAAATCAGTAAAAAAAACCCGACTGCCTAAACATAAGCTGCAATCACACGGAACCATAAGATAAGATCCATTTTAGCACTGCCCAGAGTCCTAAGCAAGAAAAACAAAATAACAAACACCATGAAATCTTTTTTACCAGTACAGAGTGAAGAGAACATTTACAGAGCAATAAAACCTCCAGCACAGTATCCATTCCCTAGTCTAGCAAAGCCATTTCATTTTAATGAGCTTGGTTTGCCTTTGTCCCAGGAGGAATAGCCATGGGTATATTAAATGAACCAGCCTGCATTTTTGAGGTACCCAGGGAGGCAGCAACGTGGAAAAGACCCGTGGTGTCTGGGGAGCACAGGAGACAGAAAATGAGGAAAGGGGCATCTTCAGTTGCTGCTGTGTCAAAGGCTCAACAAAACACAGACTCCAGCAGTAGCAGCCCCTGATGGGGATGATGTACTTGTAAAACATTTACATTTTCAGCAGGATGTTTCTAATTAAATTCAATTGGTTTGCACACCTGCTGGGAGTGACTGCTCTGCACCTCATCTCCCGCTTCTACTTAGAAGAGCACAGAGGATGCAACTGCTGAGGCTACCACGCAGCACTGTGCTCCTTTTGTGCAGACAGTAATTGAGAAAATGGATGGCAACAGCCTGTTTTGTGTTTGCTACCATTCTAGGAAGTGCTTTATTTTATTTTTTTTCCCTCCAGAGCATCAGAGGTTTTACAGCCTTTTACAAGAGTGGGTATCTGACAGGGCTTTGTGCAGTTTCCTGACTGCAGGATATGAGGATTGATGCTGGCATTAAACCCCTCAGGTCCAAGGAAGGTACCCATACAGATCCTGACTACAATCAGATCACAAGGCAGAGGACGGTATTGAAGCACACCATGATCAGTAGTGCAAGACAGAACACCCAGCTGTCACTAAACTCCTCTTAACCTGTTTTATGAGCACAGCCTGACTCAAACATTTTAAGAAAAGGTTTTATTGATATTGTGTTATATTGTCTGAGGCATTTATGGTTTTGCCCAGAAAGGTCTGAGACAACCAAACCTTCAGAGAAAGCTGCTAAAACTGTGGACAGTCAGCAGGACTTCTGGCTTATCACTGCTGTCCTAGGCTCCCTTCCTGCATGTTTGGGGAGCCAGCAGTTGTCAGTGAGATGTAAGTCATACCTCAAAAGAATACTTGAATGTAATGGCCTTGTTGTATTGCGGCGTTGCCCTGCTGTGAAATGAGAAAAATGCATTTACTGTGCTGAGGCAGCAGGTCAGCATCCCAAATGTTCTCCCCTCCAACAAGCTCACTGGGTCAGAATAATTCTGTTTTGGATTGTACAGGGCAGTCTCCTGGGTAACACGCTTCACAGCAATGCTTGGGGGGAACACGCCCTTGAATGCAAGGCAGTCAATGAGATTTATAATTACTGTGTTTTATAACCTCGTTCATTCAGGCAGGGAAGGATACTGCTGAAGAGAGCTCAAACAGGAGAAATCATCAATCTGCAGCTCTGGAAATAACTGTTGTTAATGTGATTTGAATCCCAGATGGCAGAAGGCTCTCTTTTGTCCACCGTGCTGTCCAGACCCACACAAAAAATGCACACATTAGTTTTAAACTCAGGTGGCTGTAGGGTGTGGAACTGTGACTTCAGCTACCCTCTCTCAGAGAAGGGGATGTAAAATCCACTCTGTATCACTGAAATCTTCTGCCTGCATTAAGCAAGGTCTTAGCTCAAGGCCAGGTCCCAGCTGTCCCTGCAGTGATAATGACCACTCTCCCCCAGGGTGCTGGGCACAGGCAGAATCCAGCTGCATTTTCACACATGCACACATGTAAATTGTCTGAACATGGTGGTGTTAATGCTTCTGGGATGGCAGACTGAACCCATAGATGTCTCATCATCAGCGAGCCCCATGCAGAATGCATTTTATTTTTGGAAAAGCCTGGAGGTAGAAAAAAAATAAAATCTCCTGGTACAGTTTATCTCATGCTTTGTTTTTGAGTGTCCTTGATGCATAACAGCATGTTATCATCTCTAAAGATTAAAAACAATCCCTTCTTATTGCTCTGCTGGGTATTTTCAAAGAAATTCATGCACAGCTGAAAACAAATAAAAACAATGCCCAGTGGCTCTGAAGAGATCCTGGGCCTCCAGTTTTCAAGTAGTCTGGAGACAATTTTAAACATACAGAGACCTACTAAATCCTTAACTACAGCTCCAGTGAGGACATGCAGGCAAAACTTCAGTAGCTTTAACAGAGTGAGGCTGGTTGAGGATTTTCAACATCTCCATTTTGTGGTTTTTAGGGTATAGCTTAACTAAGAGCCAGAGTTTATCACATGCAACACTGGATTTTCATTATTTCTTAACCTGGAGCTTCAAGTTAAATAACACCACCTTTGCTCAGGCTTGGTTTAAACAAAAATTCAGAGTAACCGGGTTGGTTTTCATGATGTCAGAGTCTGGGGGTTTTGATGGACTATGGCAAGGGTGGAGAAAGTCACCCTCTTCACATCAGTGCAGGACTGGGGCCCAAAATGACTGAATTAAATGCAGTGTAAACTGAGAGGGCCTCAGGCACTGATGGAGGAACAGTTCAGCTCGCTTCAGTTAACATGTCTTTTGCTTTTACCCACTTGGCTTCATTGTTCTGAGGATCTGGCCCAGTACAAGAATGAAATCCCACCCCCAGCCCCTGTTCTGCTTCCAGCTTTTGCTGGGGGCTATCTCTGATGGACAGTTGCAGGAATTGCTTAAGGAGAAATCCATGTGGCACTGCTGCACTTAGGAAAGTCTGAAAATTGGCTTTTTTCTTTACTCCTGCTTCTGCACTGCCTTGCTTAGAGCGGAAAGCACTTTGCCAAGGTATACTTGAGGGTTTGGTTTTCAATGGCTGGGTAAAATCATTCACAAGATCACTGTGAAGCAAAATAACTCCTGATGGAACTAACCTAAGATGTTTGGGCCAAACACATGAAGTTGAGTACATGAATATTGATTTAGGGGTGTTTGTGGTATGGAGAATAACAGGAATAATGCTGAACAGAAAACCATGATCTCTTGATGATAAACAGCCCCACAATGCAGTGTATCACAATACACAGAAAGGAGCAGACAATGGGTCATGGTCAGATTATACCTACTCCAGACTTTCATTGCATTTTTAGAAAATCCCTCATTTATTTCTAAATTAACCTTATACCTGCTATGCACTGCCTACCTTCTTTACTGCAGTTGAAATTTCTTTGCTTTTCAGTCTGTATGCTGTCTGGGTGTTGAAGGCCCCCTCATGTTTTTGGACAGTAATATAAAGAATCCCCCCATGGCCCTCCCTCACCCTCTTCAAGGCATTAGACTGGTGCTTGGCTGTATTTGTTAACCTTGGCCATCCCTTGTGTTTTGCTGTGAGCCCAGTGCTGCTGTTAGTTGGCTGCTTGTGGAGTAAAAGCACTACCAGCAGCATTTTAGATGTACAGCGCTGCAGAGAGGCAGGTACTTTCAAGGCTTCTTTACCTCTTCTACTTGGGGATTACTGGGAGCACAGTGGCTTTGGTTTGGCAGAGTTAGTTTTATCTTGTCCCTGGTTTACCTCTTAAAGTTTTCCCAGCATACTGAGAGAGTTGTGGAAGCATCAGATCCTTGTGTTGCACGCAGTGAGGGACAGCAATGTTCAAGCAGGGCTATTTAGGCTTGTCAAAGCTCTGTGCAGCAGTCCTAGTCACCTGGGGAAGGGGGTGGCACCCACACCCACAGCTGTTTCTCTAAGATGTTTCTCTAAGTGTTAAAGCACACTATAGACTTTTATTCCCTGCCCCAAGCATTGGGATATTCTGCCACAGGTGCCTAAAGGCCATCCTAATTCCTTTTATTTGAAAGGTTTCACCTTTCACCTTCTATGGTATCTGAGCAAAGGAAGTCTCTCTTAAAGGGAGCTCTCTTCTAATAGGAGATGGGGAGAAGCAGTGCTGGTTCTTCTCAAACTGTGACAGGCTCTATGACCACTGAGATGGAAAAAGTTTGCAAACTGTCTAGTTTAAAGTATGCAAAAATAGCAGGGCTGCAATTCCAACAAGGCTGCTCTTCTGTCCCTGTTTGATGACAGCTGGTGAGAGTGAAAATGAGTGGTGCAAGACTATAGAGACTTAATTGATTGTAGAGTTTCAGTTGTACAAATTTGATTTGAAAGGATTTGTGCTACATCTATATATCATGACTGCTGCCTGCACTGACACTACATTATGTGAGCATTCTTATTTCAGAGACTAGCTGCATTGATACAATCACTTAGTACAGCTGACCAAGCTAAAAATAAATACATAAAAAATAGGCTGTCTTTTGGCTCAAGGATCTCACATATACACCATTTTTACTTTGTGATGCAGCTATTTTTGATGCTTCTATTTTATATTTTCTGGCTTGGGAAAGCTAATTTCAAACAATGGGTTACTTGCAAACCACTTCCTTTGATTGTTCTTCCTTCACTATTCAAAGTAAGAGATAAGTTAAAATGATATATGCTTCAAGTTAGTCTGCCTTGCTGTGTCAGCCAGCAAATAATATATAATATAGAATTTTTCAGAGAACACAAAACCTATGAGCTAAGAAAGTTTTCTAACTACTGGTGTCTATGGTGAGGTTAAAAAATAATTTCAAGTTGAAGAAATGTGAAATTAACACCTATCTCAAATACTTCACAATCATTTATCAATAGTGGAAAGCAGTCTTGAGCTTCCAAGGTTGCTTGGTAAACATATTTGCTGTATTCCAGGAACAGCAAGGAATGCTAAGGTGAGGGCTTCTGCTCCTGAAGCCCAGAATTCTCCATGGCTTGTGCATTTTACTGGTCTCTCTCTATGTTTATTTACTTTTCTTGCTCTCAAGGCAAGACAGTTTTCAGGCAAACAAGATACCAAATGGTCCATGAACCTAGGGCCGACAACACTGCGGGCAATTTTGCTCTTAATGTGCATGAAATATGTGTGGCATCTCTTACTCTCACTGAAGTCACAAGGAGAATTGGTATCTGCTTGTACTGCAGAAGCCTGTCCTGAACTATCCTCACATAAATAATCTCAGTTCAGAAAAGATTTAAGTGCTGTGGGGTCTGGTTGTGTGTTAGCAAATCTATAAGCTCTCCTACAACATCAAGCTTTGAGCCTCACAATGCAGTGAGGGATTATACAGGACTTTAGAAATGCTTCACTGTGGCATTTGTTTAATGTGACCTAGCTTCATTTGTCTGTATTAGTCACTCCTGTGCTCTGCTGAGCTGCAAGTGACAGCCTCAAAGACAAAACACCTCTGCTGGCCAATCTGCCACAAAAATTATTATAAAAAGTAATTACATGAAGTACAGTGACATCTTCAGAAGCTCTATATATTTTGCTAGATGCAAGGGAATAATACTGCTCTCAATCCCATTAGAAGTGCCAAACCTGCTCACCATTAGCTGCTTTGGGAAACACTGGCCAGGGGAGTGTTTACATAAGGATGAAGCTAATCTTTCTCCAGGTTTAAAAAAAACTGCCACAATGTCAGAGCAGCTTGAGAATTTATTTTAGATGCAATTCATAGTTTGTCCTTCACTATCAATTTGGTTTAGCCAGGTTGGTATATTATGCCAAATGCTCTGAAAAAGTGCTGTATTTTGCTTTGCAAGGCAAGAGAGGCAGTGGGGGGACCTGTACATTAGGGAGAGGTCTGAGTGCCTAGAGTTGAATGATGGTGATGGTAGGGTTGAGTATTGAGGGTGAGAGTCAGGAGGAAGGCCAGCATGGCAGATATCCTGGTGGGAGTCTGTTATGGACCAATCAGGATGATGCTTATATTCTATAAGCAATGGAAGATTAGGTCTTACAATCACAATGTTGTTCTTGTGGGGGACTTCAACTTACCAGATGTGCCCTGGAAATACAACACAGCAGACAGGAAGCAGTCTAGGAGTTCCTGCAGTAAGATTCCTGGGGTTATTCAGGCTGGAGAAATGGAGGTTCAGATAAGACCTTATCACTCTCAACAACTACCTGAAAGAAGGATGTAGCCAGGTGTCCCTTCTCCTGAGTAACAAGTGATAGGACAAGAAAGGTGGCATCAAGTTGGGCCAGGGCAGGTTTGGGTCACATATCGGGAAGAAATTCTTCAACAAAAGGATTGCCAAGCATTGGGAGAGTCTGTCCAGGGAAGCACTGGAGTCACCATCCCTGGATATTTTTAAAGGATGTCTGGATGTAGCTACTCAGGGACAGGGTTTTAGGAATGGACTTGGCAGTGCTGGGATAACAGTTGGACACAGGGATATCAGAGGTCTTTTCCAACCTAAACAATTCCATGGTTCAGCTGTATTCCGCCTCTTTAGTGCTGGTTCATGTCATGTTCAATGCAGGTGTTAAAGTCTGCAAGACACAGACAGACTTGGCAGGTTGTGGAGAAGGACAGGGACCTACCTGTTGCTTGTAACACAAAGAGAGACAGACCACAAAAATAAGTTTACCACTGAACAGCAACAGCATGTGCTGTGCTAAGACATGGAACAGCAGCTTCTCCTGATCCTCCGGGTAACAGCCCAGACACATGAGAGCCAAAGCAAGGATGGCAGTCTCCCAGTGCCTCTCAGTATTTGGGTTACATGGTGAGGTTTTGGTAGTGTGGGGGCTAAAGGGGTGGCCAAGGTCAACTCACCACGCTCCGTTTCAGGTACCCAGCACTCAGCTCCCACTCCACTCACTTCAACATCACAAACTGTTTACAAACAAAGCTTCACTCTTTCAACAAATGAGACTCCTCCCTCCTGCCCTCAACTGGCTAGTTCTGCAAGGAAAGTCTTCTTTGGAATCTGGCTCATACTTTCTTACTTTGCACTATGATGGAGCACAGCCCACTTCCCAAACAGCCTTGGGGTCCTGTCCCCTTTTCAAAGCACCAGACCCCAGACACTCAAGTTTTTTGAGGTGATGCAGGACCTTCCATTTACGGTTTCATAACCAAATCTGAGCCTGTTAAAGCAGCTGATATTATGCTTCGTGTAGCTGTGATGTACACAAATACATGAGTGTACACAGAGACACACACAATGACACCACATAAGTTATGGCCCTGCTGTAGGCCACAGAGGATGACAGAACCGTTCTAGCAGCTCACCTGTTTATGAACAAACAACAAAAGCATAAAGTCAGGGAGCCTCCTACCAAAGGTGTCTTTGTCCAACAGCTTTACAATAACTGATGAATTCCCACAAGGTCTAACTTGTAAAAAAACCCCAAACCTAAGCACTGTGTGGTTTCTGGTAGGAAGGGCACTGTGAGTTACTGAGAAATTCAGTTGTGATACCACAAACTCAGCATAACTCAGAGATGGCAGCTCTATATCTTATTTAAGCATTGAACAAACTTAATTTTCTACTTATTCTGAGTGTAAAGGTTTTACTTGCTGCAAGTGGTCATTATGTGTGATTTGTCTCTGGCCCTTAAGAACACAGGTCTTGCTTATCATTTCCATGCCCCAGTCTCCCTGCAGCTTTAGGAGGAACAGCATTTGCTGGACAGTGAAGTTTTGCACATGGGATGTAATAACCTCATGCAATTGTACAGGCTGGACACCACCTGGGGAGAAGTAGCTCTGCAGAAAAGGACTTGGGGATGCTGGCAGACAAGTGAGCATGAGCCAGCATGGCACCCATCCAGTGCCCAAGGCTAATGGCTTACTGTTGCTTAATTAGGTAATGCACCACAGCAGACTGAAATTAAGTATTTCTTTCTATTTGGATCACATCTGGAGTGCTCTCACCAGCAGTTTTGGGTTCCCCAGTGAAGAAATGAAGATGACAAACTGGAGAAGGGTAGGTGAAGGGCCACTGAGATGGCTGGGGAGCCATGATACTATGAAGATTTTGAGAGATGAACATTTATTCAGCCTTTCCCTCTCCAGGCTAAGGAGAGATGCAAACACCACCTTCCGCTATCTAATGGGCGACTGAAAGAAAGACAGGACTAAACTTTTCTGAGAGGTGCTCAGTCGCAACAGATTAAGGTTATGGAAAGGAAAACTCTGGTTGAGCAGCTATTAAGAAAAAATTCTTCCCAAGAAGTATGCAGCACCAGAACTTGGGCCCAGACAGGTGGTGGAATTGCTATCCTTGAAAATACTCAAGGCTCACTGGACACAGCCCTGAACTACCTATATCAAATACAGATATTTGAAGCTGACCCCACTGTGAGCAGGAGGTGGGACCAGATGACCTCCACAGCAAAGGTCCTTCCTCACCTGAATTCTTCTGTGATTCTAACGTGCCTCATGACACATGTGCTAAGATATTAAGAGCACTTAATATATCATCACTGGTGTCCAGTATCAGCAACACTTTCATCAGCTGGAACGCTGCCGAGCTGACTCAAATACTGCACATCTTGTCTAAATGCAATTAAAAAAGGCACATGGCACTTTGTGTATCTCAATTAGCCTTGCACCATGCACATTGACATTCAAAATCAGCTGAGCTGGGGGTCTGTTCCCCACTCATATTAACCACAGTTTAGATTTTGAGGGATCAGAGCAAAGCTCACGCAGTGCAAACCTAACAAATCAAACCCTGAAAGATTAATGCTCCTGCATAAAGCAGCAAACCTCACACACAGTTCCACAGACCTGATTCTTTTATTGCTCTGCTCTTAGGATGAAAGAGGAGCAACAGGGCAGTGATGTCTTTCCACTTTGGTATCTATTATTGTAACACTAAGTGCTAGCTCCTACCACTCCTGGAATTTTGTCTGGGAAGTTCTGCTACAGCATTTACATTCTTATCTTTGTTTAGTCAATGCTGGCAAATAAAAGCATAAACAAATAATCTCCACTGTACAGCCTGGCAGTACTGAGATGCTGCCACTTGTGTTCCAGTTGATTTTTATTTGCAGTCTCTTATGCTGGTGACAACCTTGGAAAGCAGGTGCAGCCTGGTGAGTGAAGCAACTGCAAACGGATGTTTTTATGAGTCTGCCCTTTTTACTCAAATGCTGAGCAGGTGAACACAAGCAAAGGGAGAACTGGGCTAATTATGAAAACATCAAAGCAGTAATTTCTCTGAAACAAGTCCATGTATTTTACCTCATTTCCTGCCTTAGGCCATGCACTTGGAGATACTCATCTGCCTCATATAGTTTAAAGAGGTATGTGATCTACACAAACCCTCTTTAATTGCACAAATCTCTCTCTGTACCTTCAGGGAAGAACAGAGGGAGATTTCCACAAGGCAATGCAGAGCAGCAGCCTAACAAAAGGGGCCCTGCCCCAGTGCTGGAGAATCCCTCTCTCTGGACAACAGGTAGAAAGAGTGACCAACTCATCTATCTGAGCCAAAGGCTGAGGACTAGGCAATATGAATTTTCCCCATATAAATCAAAATTAGCACTTCAGACTCTCAGAAGCAAAGAAGTACAAAAGTCTGCTGTTTAGTTTATTCCTTACACAGCCAATGGCTATTAAGTGAAGCATTACCCATCTCATCCATTACTAGTAATGTGGACTGACTTAGGCAAATGTTGTATTTGGCAATGCCAGTGAACTGCAAGACTCCAGAGAGTAACCACAAGGCAGAGATGCTCTAGCCTGCTTCTGATTAAGAAGCTCCCAGTTGGTATGCTGCACCCAATGACTGTCTCCAGGCCATGCCCTTCCAGATGGAAGAAAGGCTTGGCTAACTGGTCATAAATCTCCCCACTGAAAGGTGATTAGCTTGAAAAATCCCCTGTTGTTCTGTCAGGAAGCCACAGAGGAGAGGTGCAAATCCATTAAATTACATCTGGCAGACACACATCTAAGAATACATGGCATTTGGTGATACATGGAAAGCACCACATTGTACCTTCAGACAGCTCATACGAGTATTTCTTTCCAAATTACCATTCTTGCCATCTAATTCTCATTAGACTCACTCAACTGTTCCATTAATGTTGTATTTCTCCTCCCAAGGGATTAACATTGATTTTTGTTTTGTCTTGAGCACACACAGCAAGGTCATACTGTTTCCTTCAGGGTGGATTCATTCAATAAAGAACTACACTATTAAACCCAACTTGATGTTCTTGTCAATAGAGCTTGGCTACCACAATGCTATTTAAGAGAATTTCCATGCAACTCTCCTGAGTCCAGCTACATCCATCATTCCACTTCACAACACACTAGACACTTGACAACTCATTAAAAATATATATAAAGAATGGAAGTCAGGGCTGCATCCCAGTGAAGCCCTACTAACATTCAAACTCCACCTCTAATTTAAAAAATAATAAACAGCAAAATAATTACAAAATGCTTCTGGGAATAGAAGTTCTTCAGCAGAAAATGAAAACAGGAAGGCAAGCAGGCCTGTAAAACACTTTTAGCTGGATATTCTGCTTTTCAGGTCACAGGTACATTAGTAATTCAGCTACTGGTGGGCTGGGCAGCCTGAATAGGCAACCACTAATTTGGGTTTGGTAAAGCTCTACTTTTGGGGTGATCCAGTCTCTCTTTTGTATCTTGATCAAGTTCCAGCATCAGAGGGGTGAGATTTAGAGCAGCAATTTAGAGCAGACAAAGCTGCCTCCTCTGATGCAGGTTTTCTCTTCCCACAGCATTCCCTCTTTGTTCCCACATGGATCTGCAGAGAGCAGATGTATCCCTTCCCAGCCTTTGTTTTACTATCCTGACAAGTCAAGCTCTCACTTGCCCATCCCTGATGATCACAAGCCTTTCATTCTCTGTGGCTTCCCCCCTGCACTTCATCTTTTCCCAGCCAGGGATTCTCTTGACTACTTTGGGGAAAACATAGGCAAAAGTCTCATTAGCAATATTAAACAGTAGCTCATTGATAGACTAGAGCTTTATAGAAGCATGAGGAAGGACAAGAGGAAAGAAGCAAGAGGGAAAATGTTAAAAAATGTTAAAAAAATGTTAAAAACCACACCATTTTACATGTTGCAAAGAGCAAACAGGAAATGTATAGTAAGTTCCTGACTCAGCAGTTGAGTTTTCCAAAGGGCTGAGGACTTCCTCCCAATTTCTTGGTCCAGGATTGTCTCTTCTGTTGCTTTCAGATACTCCCTCCACACCACTGGGACAAGATTCTGACCTAAGTTCACTTAAGATTCTTAGTGAATTTTACCTTTCTTTGATTAAATAGCAAATAAATAGCATTGAAAATGCCATCTGGGGCAAATCAAGGTTGGGTTCATGTCCTGCAGAGATCTACAAGGTCGAGAGAGACAAAAAAGGAAGAAACATCCTATAGAACAGCTAATGGAAGAAGAAGAAAGTGATTTTAACTGTCTTTGAATGGTCAATGCCTTATCCTGGTATTTTTAAAGTAAGCAGCAGTCTATGCTTTTTTCTGTCTCTTCTGTTCCTTCCAATTCTTTCCCCTCCCCTTCTCCCTTATGCACCTATATATCACCATCTGCCTGTTCTCCAAATGTACTGGAGAAATGCAGTGCATTGAACAGAAATAAAAGCAGTGAGAAAAATTCTTCACGGCATATAGGGACTTACCCACATGGAGGGAAAACTTATGGGGTGGGCTGAAATGTTTAAATGTTCTGTACTATCAGAGCAGTCCAAAAATATCCTGCTGGATATTAGGACTTAGCAAATTCACCCTTGCAGTGTTTTCTTGTGCACTCCATATTAGGTAGACCTAAGAGAGTCCCAGTGTCTGCAGCTCTCAGAGCTGCAGGGCAGAAGACGTCAGTGGTCTTCCTCTGGGTGGCTCAAATCTCCTGTTGACTGTCACTATTACTTACTTAAGGAAGGAAAAGGAAAAAAAAAGGCACTTCATTCAAGGTTGCTCCATTTTTGGAATTGCTTGTAATGACTGTTATTCTAATGTTGCTTCTACCTTTAGGTCTGTCATCTCTGCCTTAAAAAATCCAACCCCTTTCTCACCAGGGAAAAACTGCAGAGCTGTACTGGTACAAGGATGGTCTGCTTGTACTGAATTTGCAGAGCAGGAGGATGCATTCACTGCCAGAGAAAGGAAGCACCCTCCCTCCCCCTGCAAAAAGCTATTTTTTGCAGGCGTTGTCATATCTTATCCCCAGGAAGAGGAGAGGGCTGTGCTACAAAGTCCTCAGAGTCACATTTGCTTCTGTTTTACTCTGTCCTCCACAGCACCACTCTAACAATGTATCCATACAGTTGAGGGCAAGGCACAACACACAGGCACAGCAGATTACTCTAATGAAAACAAATCCTTGCTAGAGGAAGAAAGAGTTTGCAGGTCTGTCTCCTAAATCCCACTCCTACCACAATAATATTTTCACCACTACTTTACAGTTAGGGACATAAGGGTACTCAAAGCTGTAAAGCACATAATTTGTGCAGAACAGTTGCAGTACTTTGTCTAAAATAATTTGTGGTCCAAAATCCTCCATGAATAAAGGCATCTAGACATATAATTAGAATAAATAAGATTTTGCGCTTACAGTGTGTCTGTCATCTGAAAGTATGTGCAGATATTAATTAGGCTCCACAAACCCCAGATAAAGTAGATTAGTAGCTTCATCCCTGTTTTACAGAGGTTTAGGGTAAAGGGTGACACATAATCAGAGCTGGAAGTGCAGCAGGGCTGGCCGTGCCAGCGGTGGTGAGAGCCAGGGCTCCACCTCCTCTCCAGCCTCTCCACTGAATTGCCTTCAATGGAAAATGACGGAGTCACAGCTCTTTGCTCCTGCAAGAGAAAGGCACACCCTGTTGCACAACAGTAGCAAAGCCCCAGCCTGAAGTGCTTTGATAAACACCAGGAAACGATGCTTAGTTTGGGAAGAGAAAGCTGGAGCTCGCCTGCTCTCATATATTTGCTTTGGGTGCTGTGTGTCTCTCTGAGACACCAAGCGATGCCCTCTGCAGCAGCACCCTCACACAGCCCCAGCAGCACAGCTCAGGCCTGGAGGATATGCTCCAGGGAGTACCTGATGTACTTTAACATGCAGTGTTGGTTGGTATATTTCTGTTTCTATGCATTTTTGCTACAACTCATAAGCCACATCAACCTAGGATCACACAAACAGCATGCAATAAAAAACTGTAGTCAATACATACCTTCAAACCTTAAAATAGCTGTCTCTTGAAGCAGGTGTTACATTCTGTTTTACATTTTACATCTGACACCATACAAAAATATTTAAAGTAATGAATGTAAAGTGAAATGAAAGTAATGATGAAAGTAATATATGTGTATTAAGGAAAAAAACCCCCAGACCCTTAAACAGTATTATGAGTAAATCTTCAGTGGTTTTGTATGCTAAAGAATAGCTAAAAATTTATTTTGCAGGCATTACCTACTCCAATTCAAGCTCTTATGACAGCAGTTTCTCAAAGACTCCTCTTAAGTAGTAGCTGTGATAATGAAAACTATTTTTCAGTATCACAAAAGTAGTACAACTGTCCAATTCCTCAAAATTGCCCAGTCCTTGACTCTGCTTACTGCCTTTGCCTAAGCAGGAGCAAGGGGAGCAGCAGGAAGAAGCCTCTCCAGAAGAGACAAAAACAGGTCATTCACTGTGTCTCTCCAGACACAATTATTCACCTAATTACACTCAAGACAAATGCACAGTTGTCCTAGCGACTGGGGCATGCATTTTAATTGTCATGTTCAATTCTCTGTACACAAATACAAAAAACTGAGCAAGAAATGTCGCTAGAAAATGGAAAGAGACCACCTATCTACGAAATAGGCAACAAATTGGGTAAACAACACCCACAAAACAGCTCCTTAGAAGATAAATAACTCCATTAATGTGACAACTAAGCTCTTTTGTTCTCACATTTAAACACAGAATGCATTCCAATTTCAATATTCAAGGTAAAAATGGTTTTAATTAGCATCCTAGCTACCTTACAAGACGTACAGACCTTGGTATGATGGAGCCATGATAATCTACCCATGCAGAGAATCTGCCCTGTGATTTATACCATTACTGCATGGCAGCATGAAACAAATCCCCAAGGAAGTAACACATGTCATCCTTGAAAATATTAAGCAATCAAGCCATGTTTTATTACATGAATGGATGCCTTTGAAAACAAGGATGCATGCACCATACTGTGAGGTAAAACGAAATAAATGAACAGAAATAATTCATTTCCATGTACTAATCAGTAGAAACTGTAGTCTTCAAATTACCCTGATGCTACCAAATGCAAGTCTGGAGACAATAGGTTGACTCTTCTACTAAAATGAACATGAAATTGCATCCTAAGTACATGATGAAGGCCAAATTAAACAGCCCAAGACTTTACAAAGTCTTTTTGTTTTTATTCAGCCCTTGCACCCCACTGAATAAATAAGAGCAGAAGATTTAAATAAAGCATCATATAGTTTTTAAACACTCAAATCTAATCAAGAGCCATGCACGTATCTTAGGCAAAAGGAACATAATCTATAAAAAAATCTGTTCTCAATCAAGCTCTTCAGCTTCTAGCATTACCAGCAGAGCAAGATTTGTGTTCTGCCAGCTAAAAGGATGTCTCTGGCAAGCAAAATGAAGTGTGTGTATATATATCTACCTAGCAAAGACTAGAACTGCACACTTTCTGGCTGTGTTGTACTCACAGACTGGGACACTGACATCTCTGCAAGGACCTGAGACAGGTGTCACACTGCTTACTGCTATTATTTATAATCACACATTTATCAGAGATGCTGACCACTCAGAAAATAAAATCCTGTCCCTACAGGCATGAGGAGATAGAAACAGAGCTTTGATAAAAAAAATCAGGTTAATACAAACCAGCTGAAATAGAACACTATTTCTAGTACTTCTATGAAAATGGATATAGATATAATTACATGAGTAAAAGACTAAGGGGTGGAGAAGGTTTTTTTAAACACTGAATGGAAACCACTACCTTTGAAGCTAAGCTATTTTGCTGTAAATCCATTATTTGCTCTAGCCTGCTTATCTTAAAATGAAAAGCAAGAAGTTCAGAGAGAGGTAACAGCAATAATGAAAGGAATGGAACTGGCTCAGTGACAGATACCTGCAAAATCAGTAATGGGAAGGGGATGAATAAAAATCATGAGTAAGTTATGTCTTCCAAAGTGAGAACAGGGTGCATCAGTGAGGCTAAGAGCTGCATCAAGAACATAGAGAATTTGGCAGTTCTTTGTACAGCAGAAAACAGACCTGTGGGTCTCCTTGCCAAAGGGTATTGTGGATGATGAAAGTTCTAACACAGGCTCCAGACAAGCTCATGAAGGAAAATCCACTGGGAATTACTATGCAAGTACAATTCACCTCTACTTTGGGATGTCCCCAAGCTAAGTCCTAACCTCAGAAGTAGCATGGCCTCATTCTTTCCTAGGCACTTTGCTGCTGCTGGTGAGAAGGAGTACTTGAACCTCTGGCCTGACCTGATACAGTCATGCCAATGTTATGTTTAGTATCTACTTGCAGAAAAAATTCCTGGTAATAGCTTCAGATTCACTTTGGGGAGGGGGGGTGATGGCTGGATGAAGCACAGCTTTGCAGAAAAGGACTTGGAGAACAAGCAGCTGGCCATGGGCCAGCAGTGTGCCCTCGCAGCAAAGGCAGCTCACAGTATCCTGGGCTGCATTGGGAAGAATGCTGCCAAAGGTTAAGGGAGTTCATCCTGCACCTCCACTCAGCACTGGGGAGGCCACATCCAGAGCACTGTGTCCAGTTCTGGGCTCTCCAGTACAAGACATGGACACACTGGAGAGACTCCAGGCAAAGGGGCATCGAGATCAGCAAGGGACTGGAGCATCAAGGAGAAGCTGAGAGTTGGCACTGCTCAGCCTTGTAGGAGAGAGGGGAGATCTTATCAGTACAGCTAAATACCTGATGGTAAGGTGCAAAGAAGTGAAACCTCTTAGAACTTCTCAGGGATATCCCATGACTGAAAGGGCACAAATGGAAACACGAGAAATTCCATTTAAACATTACTCAAAGGTTTATTTACTGTAAGGGTGATCAAACACTGGAAGAGATTGCACAGAGGTTGCTCCATCCTTGGAGCAACTTGCCCAGCTAGATATGGTCCTGGTACCCTGCTCTAGCTGAACCTGTTAATCAGGGAGCTGGAGTTGGACTACAGGATCTCCCAAGATCCCTTCCAACCTCAACCATCCTGTGATTCTGTTATGTGGGTGATATGTCCCCAACTGCATTTACCACAAAGAACTTCTCCCAGACAATAACCAGGTCTTCCTGTGGCAAGGCCACAATCTACACTAATCTTGGAAAACGATGGTCACCAAACAGCCTACAGTCAGTTTGTTGGCTCAGCTTAGGTGACTTAAATCCAGTTTGGTTTTCCAACTTCAGCTGGAGTACTCTCCAACTCTCTGTGTGACTGTGAACCCTTCCTGCGTGGCTGCCGGTATTATTTTTTGTGGTGCAGATGACAGCCAAAGAACAACTCATGATTAGCACAACCTCTGTTAGCTGTGTATTCTCTTTGATTTCGTTATGGAGCAAATCAAATGTGATCACAAGATTGTGTTTTCCACCCATTCACGTGATCACAACAGACCACATTATGAACAGGGACACATTATGAACAAAACCCAATACATAGCAGCTTTGTTTTGCTATCAAGGATAGAGATGAGGTAGAGCAGACAGCTACACCACATTCTGATACCAACCTTATTGCCCTTGCCCCAGCCTTCAAGAGAAACAAGAAATCATTACAGCCTTCCCTTGCATTCAGTAATATCCAAGTATGAGTCAAGCAATTTTTTTGCTTTGTTTTGATAGTATTTTTTATTGTTTTCATTAAATCTGGAACAGTGATGGAGATGAGAGTGCCCATTTCCTTCCCTTAAATTGACAATTCTTTCTCTTCCCTGAACTAAAACATGTTGAGAATTGCTGTGACTTGACAAAGTGCTGTGTGAAATGCATGCTGGGCAGAAGTCTTCCAAATATCTCAGTACATGCTTAGTTTAACTTGCAATATCACATACAGAGCTTTCGGACACAAATGCAACATGCTGGCATTGGTTTTCTCCTCCTCTGAATCAAAAGTGAGAATGGTACTGAATGCACGGTGGCTGGGAACTAACAAACTTCAGTGTCTTTCTCTAGTTACATACAGGTAGGTGGATTTGTGTATTGCTTTATAAGGAGGTGTCATCTGCCCCAGCTTATGTTATATTTTCTGACTTGGTTGGGCACATGACAGTTTTGTTATCACCATCTCAAAGCTGTGTATTGCATGATGTTATATAACCAAATTTGGTACATACTGAAGAAAGCCATAGTTATTTGGTTGTAGAAATGTGCTGTCACAGGTCACAGTGTAAGAGAAGGAGATATGGACAAAGCCCCTGTTTCCAGAGCAGCAAAGATACCTGCTCAGTAGAAACTCCATAGCCCCCAGGAGGGAGAAATGCTCTATGACTCGTGCAAGCAGGCCCCAGAAGGAGCCCATGAAAGGGAAGAAGGAAACAGAGCCTTTCTAGTAAAGGAAGAGATCACAGAAATTTTTGAGATGGCATCAGGAGCAATGTAGAAAAAGAACCCCAGCAAGTTGTATTTATTAAAGAAACCATGGTCTCACACGATTTACAATTCTTAGGGGCCAACCCAAGCTGTTTCTGGCAGCCAACAGCTATCTAACCAAAGGAGTAGCTGCTCACCTCACCAGGATTATGTTTCAAATAGCCCTGAAAACTGATTCTGTGTGTCTTCTTCAAATGAAAACAAAATTCCTCAACAAATATACTTCCTTAGTTTAGGTATTAGCCAGTAGTACTTACTCTGTAAAGGCCAATGGTGGATTCCTGATCCAGGCTTAAGGATCCTGTGACATCACTCAGAAACTGCAAGCGTTACAGGAAGCAGCACAGCTGCTGTGTGTGGGATTTTCCAAGTGCCTGTGGTTTCCCAACCACAGCATTGGACACAAAGTGCCAAAGGCCCCTGGGATGAAGCAGAGCATGGCACCCACCCCCGGGACACTCCTGGTGCTGCAGTGCTGCTGTATGGTGCTGCTCTGCCATGCTGCAGCGTGCTTTATATGGAAAACATGCTAATCTGATTGCTATTGTAAACACCCTACAGTCACAGCAAAACAGCCATTTCAGCTGTGCAGAGACAGCTTGTGTGTGTTATGGTGGTGACTCTACACTGGGTAAAGGTGAAGTTACTGACACCCAATGGACTCATTCATTGCTAGATCTGTGCCCTTCATTTAAAGCCAGCAACACTCTTCAGGTTGGAATTTTCCAAATTTAGCTTTGACAACCCAGTTCCAAGAGCCCAGGGGAAGAGACATGACTACTTTGCTAATTGATGCTGGTACACCAGGGAGGCTCAGCACTGTCTACAGCAGAGCTCTCCCTTAAAGTGGACTAGGTCAGTTGGATGGCAATTGTACCAAGTCAAATAGCAATTCTCACAAGCAGATCCTCTTTTTCTAAATTATTACACATCCACAACAGTACTACTAGAGTGGGAGAACAATGTATTCAAACTGGAGGGACCAGCACAGAAACATGTGTGAATTCAATTACATCTGCCTGTGGACATGTTTTGCATCATTTCAAACCCTGTGGATCTAGTTCATAATCTAGTCTGCCCTCTTGCATAATCCAAGACATATACTTCTCTCTGGTAGGGGACTGAACATACTGTGCTCAAGAACTTGTATTTTTAATAAAAGTACAGCTAGTACTTGGCTAATACATACATTTCAGAAAGACATTCAGTTTTCTTCTGATGGCCTCGAGGACATTCAGAATTTACCACTTGTCACATTACATCCTCAATTGCATAAACCCAGTCTTAAGTTCTCCATGGGGACAGTGTCTCATTCAGAACACAGGACAAAAATCACTTAGCTAGCAGCCATTCAATATTTTATTTTCGCCCTTTTTATTTGATGTATAGCCCTAAAAGCCTTGTTTAGTGCACATTATTCCAGCTCTATTCTGAAGGCAGAATGATTAATTTCTTTACAGACATTTCTATACTGCTCATCAGATGCTTCTAACTTGTTATGTGCAATTTCCTAGCTTTTGGAAAAGCACATAAAGGAATGCCATTATGTGGCACCATATAACTACTGCCATGATTCATATCAGCAGGGATAGACCAGACCTCTGCTATCTTAGCTAACAGGTGTGAACCACAGTCTGCAGCAGGGCCAAGTTAAAGGAGGTGAGGTACATCTTAAGCAAGTGATTTTCACCAATATTTGCTGGCACCAGGATGGGAAGATTCAGAATCTTAAGGAGACAGAAGAGCATGGAAAGAAGTACTCTCACAGGTTCCTGCCCCTCTGTCATTCTCCTAAGATTGGCCTCTTTAATTCACTCTTTCCAGCATGCCCACACCTCCATCCATGTCTTCTTATCTATCCAGTCCTATCTGGCATTATCTATCTTACCCTATTTTCCATCTATCTGTATTTTTCTCACTTTTTCAGTTTCTTTCCTCTTCCATACTTGCTTATAGACTAAGTCTCTGCCCCCAAATTTCTCATCTTACTGTCTTTTTCAGCTCTTCTGAACTTTACATCCATTCCTTGACTAAAACATCATCATGGAATACTCTGAACTGGAAGGGACAGGAATCACCGAGACCATCTCTTGGTCTCACACAAGGCAGCCCCAAGAGTCATTCCATGTGTCTGAGAGCACTGTCCAATTGCTTCCTGAACTCTGGCAGGTTCAGTGCTGTGACCACTTCTCTGGGATACCATTCCAGGGCCCAATCATCCTCTGGGTGAAGAATCTTTCCCTTATATCCAACCTAACCCTCCCTGACACAACTTCAGGCCATTCCCTCAGGTCCTGTCACTGTCACCACAGAGAGAGATCAGTGCCTGCCCCTCCTCTTGCTCGCATGAGGAAGCTGTAAATGCTGTCCCCAGTCTCCCCTTCTCCAGGCTGAACAGACCAAGTGACCCCAGCTGCTCCTCATATGGCTTCCCTTCAAGACCTTCCCTGTTTTGGCTGCCCTCCTTTGGACACTCTCTGAGAGTTTAATTCCCTTCTTGCACTGGGGCACCCCAAACTGCCCCCAGCACAGGAGGTGAGGCTGCCCCAGCCCAGAGCAGAGCAGGACAATCCTCTCCCTTGCCCAGCTGTGATGCTGTCCCTGATGCCCCCAGGACAGGGCTGGCCCTCCTGGCTGCCTGGGCACTGTTGGCTCAGGTTCACCTCATCACTGAGCAGGAGCTCAGGTCCCTTTCTGTGACGCAGCTTGCCAGCCCCTCATGCCCCATGCTGCACGTACACCCAGGGTGGCCCTGGCACAGGGGCCCTCATGAGCCCATGGTGGCTGTGCCCAACCATGGCACTGCTTTTCAGGTGTTTTTCAACACCTCCTGGAATAATGTTTATCCTTTTACCAGTCACTGAAGAGAGACTGGTAACCATAGACAGGCCTGTAGTTACAAGAGTCATTCTCTTGCCCTTCTTGAAAATACCTGGAGTTTGAGGGGAACAAGCATTCACAGACTCCTTAAAACTTTCAGAAATACTTACCTACTAAGCATATATGTGATTTTTAAAGGTTACAACTTGGATAACCTAGGAAATATTATGGTAAAAAGCACATTCATATGCTAGCCATTCCTGACAAAACCTAGAGATAACAAGGCACCATAAAGAAGATATTGCAGAAGCTTTTAAGGTCTCCTCTTTAGCCTCCTTTTCAGAAACAGCAAAGCCATGTTGGAATGACATTTTCTGAAGTGAACTGGGCCAGAACATCTGAGATATGCACCTTGGAAACTTTTATTCCAAGTTACTATAGTTTCAGAAAATTGCAAGCAACTGAAATGTGAAGACTCAGAATATGGTTATGTCCATAAAGTAAGACAAAAATGAGAGCTATTAGTATCATGTTGGCACCTAATTTGATGGCTTCTCTGGTATCAACAACTTCTCTTAAATTATGACAGAGCAAGGAACATCATTTCATCTGGCTTAGTTTTTACTGAGTGAATTTGTGGAGGCTGTATCACAACAACCAAGTTATATTATTGCCCCATATAAGCCTGACATGTGTACAGCAGCCTTGTAATGTTCTCCTGACATGCACCAGCTATTCATTTGCTATTTTTGTACTGAACAGTTATTATTATCAAATATCTTGCCCTGTGCCTGTAGGTTCTACTATTTCTGTTAATTGTAACTTCACTCAACATTTGATGTCTTGTACACTGATACCCCTCCAGTTTTGGAGTTGCCAGCAAACCTCATCAGGACCAAATTTATGCCAGGTAAATTTACTGCCAAATACAGTAGTCAAATGGATATAGAATTCCTGTAAAAATTAAGTTAGTCAAGACAAACTTCTAAAATTACTAAGAGAGACCTGGTAAGGGCTACAGTTAACAAGACACAGCATTGATGAAACATGATTAACTGCTTTGATTTCACACGAGAACTGGCTTTTGGTCTTCCATAAAGCTCCCTGTATAATTATTATTGTTATTAAGCTCTAGGCCCAGTGTCTGGAAAACAGTTTTGGGCTTGGTGCCATAGAGAAAAAGAATACTTGCTGGGTAGGAGTGTTACCAAAAAAAGCCCCGCAAGTGTGGAGTCCCTGCCCCTACACAAGGCTGGAACCAAGCTGCAGCTTATAACAGTAACAGATTCGTTTTATTGTAAACTTGTAGTTTATCTTGATTTTAACAGATAAAAAGAAACCAGCCCAAGTTTTACAAATCCCATATCTATCTATCTATCTATCTATCTATCTATCTATCCATCTATCTTCAGTGATTTAGTTCTTTAGATCCTTCAAACATCAGTGTACTGCTTATTTAAAATGCATAACAGTTAGTAGGAAAAGCAGCAAAGACAATGTAATTGAGTTGACTCCCAAAAGTATGAGCCTTTGTCAATTAAAAAATTTACTTTTGACACAAGTCCTAATTAGTTAAAAATTCAATCCAGTCTTAAAATAGAGGTTCAAACTACCCAATTTATTCTTGGAACGGTCACTTGTTCTCAGGATTAGGAAGACAATGGCATCCAGAGCAAGCATAAGCCCTCTCCCCTTTTATTACAGTTAATCAGGAACATAAATACTATAATGGAGCTGAGCCCCTGCAAACTCACCAGGCTGTGCATAATTTCCACTCCAGCTGGATTCACGGTGAGCGCTTCATCATACAATTGCTTAGCCTCCTCCAAATTGCCTTTCATCTCTGCAAGCCTCCCACGCATGTACAGTACAGCATGAGATGTGGGGAAAAGACTAGCTGCCTCCTGGGTACAAAAGCCTGCTTCTTTGAGATGCTGCTGTTCCAGGAAGAGTTCAGCTGAAGGAAAAACAAAACACCAAGCCATAAAAATAAAGCAAAGAACACCCTGCCATTAGATGAAATGAAGCAGAGACCTTTCTTCGTATTAATTATATATCATCTGACTTACTTAAGCATATTAAAACATGAGGCCATGATCCTGCACAATGCTTTGTACTATGGTTAGTGCTTATTATCATGACTGGATTCACTGAATGTATCTATCTTTTCCGAATGCTAAGGGATCTATCCAGATGTTCATGGACACCTTTGGGTGGTGTCCTGACAAAGGCCTTAAGGATTCCTCCATTGGGAAGGTAAATAGTGCTGAACCGAGCCCTAAGGAGGCTACTTGGAGTCATCAGAGGAATTTCCAAATAATCTGGGGGAGAAAAAAATAACAGAGTAAGCTATCACTGTCTACTGAGAACTTCAAAAATGTCAGAGTATTAGGACACATCTGAGCTGGACAGTAGATAACTTACTTAGGAGAGTACTTTCCCATTTAAAAAGATTATTTAAAATCTTATTTGGCAAGTTTATGAGACAACTGTCTCTTAATCTCTCAGAGACTGTTAAAATCAAAAGGCCCTTATAGACTTATTTATATCGTGTATTCATCTATTTACATCTTCATACATTACAGAAAAACAAAATGCAGCTCTTGGAAGAGACTGCTCACTTGCTTTCTTGAACTATCAGCAACTATCTTAGTGGTTTGCTTAGAAAAAATATGAAACAGGCATGTTTACATGTTTGAATGTCAACTTGTTAATAAAATAATGTCTCATGATAAATTTCATAACGTATCTCATGGCTGAACTTTAACATTTCTCAGAATTTGGACTAGATAATTGTGGTGTTGGACTGGATGATTGTTGTAGATCCCTTCCAGCTGAAATTGGAATTCTAATTATTTCAAAAGGTCAAAATACTGCCACATGTAATCAAAAAGGGAAACTGTTTTTATATATATACACATACACACACATGTAAGCATGTATGTAGATGAAATACTCTTCATACAGGCAGGAATTGCTCTTTAGTCCATAACCTGTGTTCTACATGCTCTCACTGCAAAAACTCAGTGTCTCTCTCTTATTTTTTATTAACTGATGTCATGCAGTAAGTATTGACAGTTCAAGAGTCCAATTCAAAATTACTAATTCAGGCTCTAGATTTAGAATAACGATTCTGAAATTAGACACAACCTTAAATGTCCTGACTTTTTAAGGCAGTGAATATTCTTAGGAAGTGTCTGTGAGGGGGGAAATTAGAGTGAAAATTCCTCTTGAATATCTTTGAAACTGTGCAATTTTGAAACACTGGGAGACCCAGATGACTGTGGGGACTTGGCTTGGTCACGTGGAGCTTGCTAGAGGTGAGCAGGGAAGCATCCCCTGCCTGACCACAGGAAGGATCCACCTTGGCCTATGAGACTGGGATCATGAATGGCATTTCTACTGGCACACCAAAAATGATTCTGTAGTGAAATGACAGCATGGCTGAACATCCTTCCACTTCTGAGGTGACCTTTCCAGAAGAAGGGTGAGACATTGTTGAGAAAATGCTTGAATATTTCTCTGCCATCCCTAGGTTGTGGTACAAGATAAATGTCATTCTCCAAGGCTGTCAACATGAGCAAAATATTAGCTCCTTCAGAAGAGTTATACTCTTTCAGAATGACTCATACACATTTCTTCCTGGTTAATCATAAAATCTCTGCATGCATCCCTTCCCTTGGCTCCAAGAGGCTGCAGCTATCTATAATAACAGAAGGCAAGGCCATGTACCTTGTCAAGCTGAATATGTGCACAGCCTTATGCAAAAATTGGTGGGAGGACAGTATTTTCCTTGCACTTCCAAGGAACAGAGTGTTTTCCTGCCAAGTGCTGCATAGCAGCTGACGCCATGCATGTGGCATTAATGAGCCTGGGGATGTGCAAAGCGACACTTCACAGCCTGAAGATGAACACTCCCTCCCCAAAGTTTGCACAAACTTAGCAGCACAAAAGAAGGGGTGAAATCCTGGCACTGTTTGAAGTCAGCGGAAGTTCTGGATACTGCCATACTTAAAGCTCTATTAGCAACTAAGAGCATCATGTGACTTGTTTCATTTCAGAAGAGAACTAACTGGGAGCAAGTGGGTTTAGATGTGAAATCATGCATGGTGCTTCAATGCATGCAAAATAGAGTATTTATTCTTTCTATGGTGCCTGTAAGTCTTCTTCAGTAACAACAATTATTTAGAGGAAGTACAGCAACACAGAATCTAAATAAGAACTACAAATTGTATTTTATGGTATGGTAATGTAGTGTATTAAAGTTCAGTCCATTTCTTTGCAGGCTCAATAGTCAATAAAAATGATTTAATGGTGTGGGAGTCCTAATTTGCATAAAAAAGAATGAGAGGGGTGTCTTTTGGTTATGAAAGGAAAGGAGTGCTAAAATTTTTAGCTACCCAGCTAAAAATAGACATTAAAGGACATCATTTAGGTCTGCATTAAAATGTGTTTTCTGTAAACTCATTTTTCACTTCTATTACACACTCATTTTATTTACAGATTAACAAGATATGCTTATGTAACATGGAATAAAAACACAGCTAGAGGCAGAAATCAAACTCAAAAAACAAGGACCTATTAAATTTACCATGGTAAAACCCTCACTGGTACTGAAACACCTGCTTTCATGTTACCTGGGTTAGCAGCTTCCTGTCCACTGGATTAATCAGCCTATCTCCTTATATGAGGTAATTTTGCTGTAAATAACATCTAACCAAATTAATTTGCAGCCCTTGTGAGGAAGTTCTGTTACAGAGACTTGGCAGCCAGTTCCACTTCAAAGCAGAGAATACCTTCTCATGCTGACACAGGTTTCTAGTATCTATAATTCTTATCCTGTGAAAGGGTCAATGCTTCAGGGAAACCATTTATGAACCTCTCATCATTGTACTAGAGTGTTCTTGGTACTGACTTTCTTCAGAGCTTTGAATCTAAAACCAAGCTTCCTTGCTCTCTCTCACTTAACACCATCTCCATAAAAACTTCAATAAATCTACATTCTGTTTTGACCTAAAAGCTCTCTGAATGCTACTGAGCAGAGAGATGATGATCCTGCATGTACCACTCTTCTATTATTCTCTGGAGTAATGACTGAAACTGTGAGTGTGAATGACATTAGGGAATATTTCAGCACTCTCACCTGCAGGAAAGAGTCAGTGCACTGCATGGATGGGCCAAGACAGGTTCAATCTCTCCTTGTATTCAGTTTTTGAAGCCTGTGCCTGCCCTGAGACCACAGCTGACTTCAAGGTTCAGCCTAGCATGATTCATTCCTTTCTCAGATCCACTTTTTGTTGCCCATTTGTGCTCTCTTGCAATACTGTCCAAACTATTCTGCTGTTCTTCCAAACAACTGCTGTCCTGTGGCTATGAACTCTTCTGTCTGGACTTGCAACAGGACTGATGCACCCATTTTAATGCTGGGCCCAGTCCCTGAGAACAGCATGCCTCAGCAGCATTGAGAATATTATTAACTTCTATTACAAGCTCCTAGTTCTTTCAGCTATTTCTGCTAGCATTTAAGCTCACTACAGTGAAGATCCTTAATCAAGTGAAAATTGCCCAAAGCATATAATCTACTTGCTCTCCAAAGACCCCTAACAAATGCACAGACCAAGAGCAATTCCCAGAGCACTGACAAAGCTGGGTGTCCTACAGTCAGCACCTTTATTTTGTCCGAGATAAAATGATTTGCAGAGCTCTGTTAGGGAGTCCATTAGGGGTGTAACAACAGTGTAACCCAGTCATGACTGCATCACACTGTTGTCTGAGAAACAGAGCTGTTCAACATCACCTTTAACACTGACTCTATTCCCCACTTCAAAGCAGTGTCAAGAGTGATAGTGCTTGTCACTGCAGCAACTATTTTAATTCTAGCCTAAAGAAATCAAACAGATTTGAAATGTTTTCTGCAATGTGAAAGAGTTAAAATTTCCTTACTTGTGAATCACGTTTGGTGTTATCCAAGAGGCAGCACTGAACTCCCACAAAGTGGACTGCTCCACATCCCTTGTTGTGTGTGCCTGATGCATCTAAAGCACCCTACTCTTGTCCCCCCAAAAATGTTACTGCAGAGTGACGTGGCCAGGGTAACAGCCAAATGCCCAGCAGGATGGGACAGTGCAGAGCAGCCCTTCACACTCAAGGAGGTGAACACATCTGTGAGGGTGTTGGAAGGTGATTTCTGTTCCCCATCATCTGCCTTCAGGAGTTACTAATGCTTGTTACTGCAGGAGTCCTTAGTCAGCTGGAAAGACCACTCTACCATCAGCAGTGACTACTGAGCTATTACCATGACAAAGGGTCCCCCCACTGCCTTTCCTTGCTGGCAGGTAAGGTTTAGTCGTTGTTCCATGCTCTGACACCACCCTGCATGCAGTAGCTTGACAATTCGTGGCAGATTAGGCAGAAGATTCCTCCAGGCATATCCTCATTACAATAATTCCATCTGATGAAAACGTTTGATACAGAAATGAAGTACAGAAAATGCTGCTTGTTCCCATACACCTGAGCTCAGCCACTTGCTCTTTTGAATGAGGCAACAGATTTATACCCTCTCTTTGCCTGCAAACTGAATTCCAGGGACTGGCTTCAAATTCCCAAGCTTCAGGTCACAGGGCCTGAAATGACCACCTGGCTTCTTTATTTACAAATGCAGCATTAGAGTGAAGGTTTTTGGAAACAGCACATAAGTGCCACAAGCTACCTTCTATACTAAATGGTGCAATCAAAACATGACTAACAGCCCAGTTAAGTATAAATTCCTATTTTCTGTCTCTGGTATGAGCAAATGTCCTGCCTCCTTCATGACTGTGTACATTTTATCACTTGTCCAAACTTACTGAGCAGCTGAGGAAATGTTACTTTTCAGTACCCTCAGTCACTCTCTGGCAGTGCAACAGGTTTCTCTCCATCTCTTGGCAAATTTTCTACAGAATGCTAAACAAAAGGCATTGGTAGCTGCTGCCTGTTTCCATCACAAGTGAGCATTCAAGACACATGAGAATGTTTGCATGTCCCAGATTTTGAGAAAAGCTCTTTGAAGATTGTCCATGCCAAAGAATTACCAGTCCACAAAGTTTCACATCCTGCTCCAGAAATGAGAAACATCCAGAAGGCTCAGGAATGGAGGAGGCAATCCCAAATGCCCTGTACTGACATAAGGCTGCAAGACCTTTTGACTTTTTAGATTTATTTTTGACAGAAAATAAAATAAATCAAACTTGAAAGTGTAAAACAAAAATTTTAATCCCTCTTGAGAATGTTCAGATGAAGAGAAATGGGGAATTTGGTGATCTTTAGTCTCTACCACAAGTCTAGAACAGACCTTGCTGAACCAGGAGGCTCAGCAGAACTACTGCTGGTTTCTTAACTTCATTTTCAAGGGGACAAAACCAGCTCACTTTACCATTTCTATCACCAGATGAAGTGCTCCTAGTAAATAAATACTGCAGAGGAGCCATCTTTGCAGACACCTTTATTCTCCTCAGAAATGGAAGTGCAATATAGGACTCCCTCCTGTTCCCCCTCACCAGGCTCCAGCTTTTCACAGTGCTTTGTGTCACTATAAAGAGACACAAAAATTAGCAGCCTTTACAGACCTCAAGAACTCAAGCAGTGAATGGGGATATTCTAAACTTGAAATTCTAAAATTTGGAAGCGTGTAAAAAAAGAAATAAAAAAATTAGAATTGGTTCAATAACCAGTGATGCATTACAGGACAGTATCTGAGTATCTGACCCAGCCATTCTGGCAATATCAATGAAGATGTCTCCCCCACCTGATTAACACCTTTAATATCAGGGCTAACAACTTGTGGGGGCTTAGGACTGCTAAAAGCTTGGAGCAGGACAAACACTGCAGTGCCCATGTGCAGGCTGTGCAAACACAAGCTGCGCTGGGTGAGCAGGGGGCAGCAGGGGAGGGCCTGGCTGCACCCCTGGCTGCTGCCAGGATCTGGCTCCATGGCTGCAGACCAGCACGTTGGAGACTTCAGCCCACTGGCTCCAGCAACACTTTCTCGTGGAACAAAGCTCATCTCCTCTAACACAGCTTTATCCCAGGAACTGGCCCATATGGAATAAAACAAATAAATCACAAGTGTTTTGCGAAAGGGAAAAAAAAGTTCCTGCTGTACATAACTCGGGGGAGCAGATGTTTTTCCATTAGCTCACTGTTCTCTGCTGCACTGGCTCCCTTTGCATTTCTTGTTTGTAGCATGTTCAGTATAAACTATTTTTCCTAGGTTAAACTTCAGCACGTTACTGAGACGGCAGGTAGCCCACTCCAGCCCCACTGTGAGTACATGGAATAGTATCCTTGTCATTTTTCTCTAAATCCTCCTTTAAATTAGCCTTAGGGTCTACCTGGTGAGGTTCACAGGCTGAGCTTAGCAGGCATTTAGCCAAACTTAGATCAAATTACCAGACCTACTTTGCTGTGAGTGGCCATATTTGGTAAAGTATTGGGTTAGTCAAGAAGCTAAATTGTCAGATATAAACTACTAGTAAAGACAAACAAAGTGGACCTTGTAGTTAAAAGTAAAGCTTAAAATAATACAGTAACAGGAGCTAGAATATTAGAACTCTTATTAAAACTGGCTTGTAGCATTCTAAAATGCTCTGTATAAATACAGCATATGGTTATTACTGCCTGGAAGTATAATCACACATACTTCAGATAAAAAATCATTCCAGTTACCCTGAGAGCCTAGAACTATTAACACTATTTCTTTCCAATACTGACATGCTTTGCTCTTTGGGTCAAAAGTGATCTTATAAAAATGCTGAATGGAGGTAAATTTTGGTCATAAATTTGAACAATTTCAAGTATATTTTCTTTAGCCAAACAGCATGACTATTTTCTAAACAAAAAGGAGGAGTACTGGCATGACTGTTAGAAGTACTAGCTCTAGTAATCTCTAGGATTCCCCTTGCAGCTCTTCCTGAAGGAAGAGGGAGGAGTTAACAAGCTTTACCAGGGCCACCAAAGTTCCTTGCCTCTTCTCAAACTTGAATTCATGCTCTCAGCCATGAAAAGCAGAACAAAGAGGAGCAATGAGCAGAAGGATTGCATAATGAACACCTCTCCTGGAGCTGCACCACCACAGCATGTGCACTGTAGCACTGTTCCTAAGTACTCCCTGAAATGAGCTGTTTCTCAGACATGGGGCCAAGAATAATGTTTAGGCTCATAAATGTTAAAGTGTTCCGAGATGACTCTCTTTAAGCAGCCATTATATTCAAGAGGACTAGGGGGGTTATTGTTAAAAGGGACCAGACAAGCTGTGCTAACAATCTCTGCTGCAGAACACTTGGAAATAGAATATGCCTGTTAGTATTCCAAGCATGCCTGCTGCAGGGGACGTCTCTAGTCTTTGAGAACAGCACACTGCTCTTCCAAAGCTGTGACTACCTGTGCAGAAAACAGGAAGATGTGGAAGCCCACTAAGGCAATGTGCCAAGCTCTGTGCTGCAGATGACTGTACTCCCAGGTGGTCCTGTAAGAGATGGCTGGATGTAAGATTAACAGTGAGAATTCACAGTTTTATTTTGATGCTTGAAAGAGAGAGGACTCTTTCTAGAGACCACAGATCCATCAAGCAGCTCTTTGTTTACAGGAGGCTACAAAAAATTACCTTGCCAAAGATCACTAGGCATTGCTGCAGGGAAAGACAAGGTACAGCCTCTGTTATAGTGCAATGCATTTTGATTTGGCAGCTGCACATCCAAAGATGGTGCTTTATTGTCTTCCCTACAAAACTATGCTGGTCACAAACCCAGAAAAATGACAGATAAAACCACTAAGTGTATGCTCTCTTGTGGGGAGATGTGATCTTTATCACAGCATAAAAGGGATTAACTATTTGCACAGGGTTCACAGCCTTCCCTTCAGCCACTCTTAAGGGAACACACATATTCTCATAAAGCTAATTGTGAAACCTGTTAAGAGAACAAGGGGTCTCCAGCTTGGAGGGACTGGGGACACTTCTGCACAAGGCAGGAACTCCTACTGCAGCTGCAGCTGGAGGATGATACACACTAAGGATTCCCCTATGCAAGCGTCACTGGATAGGTACCACCCCCTAAGAGTCCCTTTTGCAAGTATATGTGCTGGTGCTGTGGCCTGGCCTGGCTGCTGGAGGGCTGTAAGAGCAGCCCCCTATAGCTGTGGGATGGCTGGGTTTGTGTGCCTCTTCCCAACCTCACTGCACAAAGCTCTAACTGGACCAGCTGGCTGGTACCATTACTTTTCATGCCCTGGGATATGAGAAGGCATGGCAGCTGCAATGGCTCTGATGGCACCCAGACACCACTGCAAGCTGGCACTCTCAATCCCTGCCCATGCACAGAGGCACGGCCAGTGTGTCCTGTGAGTGTCTGGGAAGGACGGATGCTACATTATAAATTCACTGTAGTATGAGGTTAGGAAATTGTAATCACTTTATCTAAGGATTTATGAGTCACACTAAAAAGGTCCAAGTGTTAATGACAACAAAAACAACAACACACGAGTCATTTCCCAAAGGCACATTAATGTTTTTTCCCTGTGGAGATAGGACACTGAGGTATGAAAAAGTTAGGCAACTTGCCTGGAGTCACAAGATGAGTCACTGATTGAAAAAGGACAAGTCCAAGCGAAACCTGATGAAAATCTACAGCATACTGATGCAGACCTTCCATGAATATCAACTGGCTCCATAGGCAGGCATCAGAATGTTACACTTTGCCTGCTGCTTTCCACAGCCATTCATTTTGGGGTGAGCTGGAATGTAAAACCACCTGACTATCTCAACTTCCTCTAACCATTCATATCTTTTCAATTAGTCATCTATGAATTATCTGTTTTGGAAGGCACTTCTTACAAGTACACTTGTTCCACCTTTCAGACAGGAAAGATCCTAGTAGTGAAGGTCAGTGACACCCTTTGGATTATTCCAGTCATTAATCCCAGCACAAAACCAACCCATTTACAAGAAGTCCTCTAATTATTCAGGCACTGTGCCCTTCTCCACAGAGAGTAAAGACTACCCCAAATATCTGCACCTCTCTTCATCCCTCAGGATACCAGAATCCAGCAGCTTCCACACTACCATGAGAAGAGAATGGCCAGTACCTCAGCAGGAGCTCATTAAGCTGCATCCATAACAATAACTGACTTCAGTAATGAAATTACAAAGCAGTCACAGTACATGTTTTCAAAATATCAATCCTGAATCGAGTCCAGCTAAAACTAAGCATGAAGCAAAACAAAGGCTTACAAAGTGATAAGAGGGAAAAGTTACAGCATATAAAAATAAATTCTATCTAAAAGAATAATTAACACCTTTCAGAAAGGTACTCTATTCACACTGAAAAGCAATCACAGCAATTCACAGCAAGCACTAGGTCTTTATTGCTTTTGTCTTTTCAGACAGTAGCAAGAATGTAAACTGCCTAGAGCTAGCTGTAGGATGATGGACAACAGACACCTGACTTCTCATCATAATAAACTCCATTTATTTTGCTCCCCACCAGCCCTCTCTGCAGCCTTAAATCAGGAATATAAACTGAATAAAGCACGATCTTGCTGGTGATTTTGAAGCCCACAGCACATCACTGAAATTTACATCCACACAAGTCATTAATGTGATTAACTTAAAGGATGATGCATTCTATAAGGTGACTTCTTTGTTAATATTAATCAAAGCGTAGCAAAACCAATGTCATATATTTTGTTCTAGAACTAAAGGCTAATTGGAAGGAAATTACCCACAAAAGCTGTGAAAATCTTTGCTGTAAAGTAGGGTGAGATTGCCAGGTCTTATGTGAGAGCTGTCAATTGCATAGATTAGTGAAATGAGAATTTGAAAGGTTCCCCTGCACGAAGAATAGAAATCTATCAGCAGCTTTCCAGGGGGTTCTGCTTTTCTTTCTGCATTGCAAATGGTGAGACATCTAATAAGCAATCACAGCACTCAAAGGTAATTTCAAGTGCGCAACTGTGGGCCCAGTTATGGAAGAAAAACTGTCTCCTAAAAACAAAATTACAGGCTTGGAACTCTATCAGTTCTGAAATGTTGGAATGCAAGCAGCAGAATGTGCTGGGCAACTCTGTTCCTCAACAAATGTCCTACATAAAACCCCTCCATGGGTTTGGAGATTGCTTGTGGGTAGAGCCTCCCGTCACTGTTTTCCCTTTATGTGCTCTGTTGCAGCATCTTTGCATTAGTGTCTCAAACTGCTACTCAACCTACAAGACCCTGGGAGGTTCAAACAGTCAAGGACAGTGGAGAACATCCTATTTCTAATAGTTTTCACTTTCATTCCTCAGCAAAGATTGGAATGCTGAAATCACATTTAAGACATGGTTTGCCCAGTCTTATCACAGGGAGGTATTTAGTAAAAGGAGAATGAAAATAATTGTCCTTATGAACTACCATTTGTTAGTGAAGAACTACGTGTCCTCTTTTTCAAAAAGCATATTATAGGGATGACTAAACTTTTCTGTGTGTTTTGGAAAAACAAAAGTAAGCTGAGAAATCACACTACTACAGTATTTTTTTGGGTCATAATTAAATAAGTGGTTTTTCAAAAATCATCTGGGATAGAATAGCAGATTTTCTGCTGGAATGGAGTCATTTTCAGCTCATGACTTCAACTACTCTGTTAATACTTATGTCATTTGATTCATCACTGGGGGGAAAGAGGAACTCCAGGTAGCTCAGGACTTACCAGCTTGTAGCCAAATTTGTTCAAGAGTTGTCCAGAGCTTCACAGGTCCCTGCTTCATTGTGCTGCTCTGCATAGTTATTTCAGACATGGCCTGTTCCAGTCTTGATGCAGCAAGGGAAGAGGCTCGTTGTGAACCTACAAACCAAACAAACTATTATGTATTTTATACTTATTTATGATATTTCCTTGACTTGTTAAGGCAGCAGGTCCGATCCTCCACTCACTACATTGGTTTTATGTAATAAGAACACTGCTGAATTTTGGCATGACAAACTGAAGAAGTATGTTTTATAAAAGGTTAATTTACTGAAAAAAACCCCACTAAATTATCCAAGAGCTGCAGCTCAAACAAGAAAATTAAGAGACAGTAATTTTATAAAGGTCTGCTTAGCATTCATCAAGGAAGCAACCATATTTTGCTCGTTTGGGAAGCAGAAGTCTAGCATCAAATATTTTCCACAAATACCCATTTTATAAGCACAGTCACCATACAATTACAAAATGTGCCCCACTAAGGTAAAAAATTCATACAGCATGACAAGGTAGCTTAGCCCCATTCACACAGCACACACATTTCAAGTGACATCAACATTGTTCTACTGATTTAGAGGCAGGGTGGTTTTTCATTTAACCTTGGGGAGCACAGAGTTCAGAGCTTTGACTGTATTAACCTTTAGTATGCACTGTAACATTTACGCAAGAATAAAGTATTTGGCTCCCCCACCTCTGGGACAAAACATCACATCAAAAGCTTATCCCAGGAGGGCTGCATGGGCAGAAACCACATTCTCCAGTACAGCAAGTGGGATTATACTGGTGAGCCAACCTCTCAGAGGGGTATCAACACGGTAGTAACAAAATAAGAAGCTACAAATTGAGATTTCAGAGTTGGCTGTGAGAAATAAATATTTTAGTACACATAGGTTTTAATGTGATTTCACGGTTGATAAGCTCTTTCTCTGGAGAGCTGCTGTGACTGAAGCACTTGTGTTGATTAGCATTCCTCTTGAATCTACCCTTACAGGCTGACCTCATAAACCACAAGATCCTAGAGTTAAAATCCCGCTTTTTCTCTCCCGCAGCCACGGGGCACATGCACTTAATGGTCTCTCTGAGAGGGACAGCATCCTTTTCCAGCTGGAGTGTGCTCAAGAGAGAGAGGGCTGCCAAACCACACCTCCTCACCAGCACACCAACACATCACCCTGTGGTCCCCAGCCAAGGTCTCCTGGCCATCTCTGGATGTGAGCAGGGACCCAGCCTCAGGCAGGCACAGGGGAGGCTTTGCTCTCCTGGCAGGACACGGCTGCAGCTTCTACTTAACCCGAGGTGAGCGTGTCAGGGCTTGGGAGAGACCACAAGTGCAACCCCAGGCTCGGAACTGCAATGGGAAATATTTGTCCTATTATCTCATCGCTAACTAATGTCATTCATTTCAAGCAGGAGGACTTAAAAACAGCCCTGCAGCAGGCGCCTCCCACAGCTCCCTTGGAAAATGCAAATGTGTTCTTCTCAGATGCATTTCTTAAATTCCTACATATTTGCAAAGACATTCCTGATCTAATGTTCCAAGAGATGACAGTGCAGTAATGTAGCAATTGCAGCTTTAAGGGTATGGGCAAAAGCCATTCAGCTTTGCAGGAAGAATTTATTGTATTTACCAGTTTATTTAACTGATCCACCTTCAACCTGTTTCACTGCACGAGATTCCTCCCCTGCCTTGCCCACTCACACTCCTCTCCCCCATCCCTATCTCCACTAGTGAGAATTTCACTGAAACTCTCAGAAATTTAAGTCAGACTAGAGCTGTTTGACACAGGCAAAAACTATCAAGCGTTTATGCCCAGCCATCTAAAACACAGACAGCTTCTCTGCACTGCAGAGACAAGAAAATGGACACATGAACAGCTAGTGATGTTATCAGCAGAGCTCTGAAGCTAGGGCAGACCTCTTGCCTTCTAGATTGGCAAATCTGGAAAAAATTACATGCATTTTGTGGATTGTGCAGTCAGGCTAACGAGATTCTTATATTAGCATGTTTGAATGCAACTTTCAGTACCACATTTTCCTGCCAAGGCTGCCCTCTCCCAGAGAAGCTTTGTGGAGCTGTGTTTCTTGCAAGCATCCAAATGTAATGCTGAGCTGTTTGCACTGGGTGGGCAGATAGGCTGGTACTTATTCACATCCTCACAGGGCTCAGGGAAATCCTCTTTTCCTTGCAAATCAATCCAAGAAAACTAAATCACCTTTGTGCATTTTGGAGAGGTTCACATGCTGCCTAAGCAGACCCACTTAGAATCTACTAAAGCATCCTTCCCTCACAAAGCAGACTTCACAGGAATATAACAGCACAGTTGCTCTCAAAGAAACCCAAGTTAGCTGCTCCTCATCTTATCTTCATTAGCCCAGTAGTTCCCTGCCAAGAGGGGAATTTGAGACTGATCCTGCTCAGTAAAGTGGGCATCTGCACAGCTGGACAAATGAGACCCAAGTTATTTAGCAATTTACATGGAGGCTCTTTTCTTTTATCCCTTGGCAATCCAATCCTTTGATGTTTACTTTCTTTTCCTTCTTTTCCAGCCTACAAGAGGAAGCAGAATATTTTAGGCAGAGAACATGCCATCCCTGCTTGGCTTCAGACACAGATACACTCCTTGCTCTGGACATGCCAGATGAACAGGCTCTCTCAAACCAGCCCATCCTCCACTTTTGCCACCACTGTTCTTGTCCATCTCTGCTGGGATGCTCACAGCAGTTCTCCTTAAAGCTTGCCTGACCAAATAAACTCTGTAAGAGAAGGATTTTGCCAGCCTGGCCCTTTTGGACTGAAAGGGGCTCAGCCACATCTCTGAATCACAGGCAAGCAGTACAGTGCCCCTGGGGGTGGGCTGATGGCTACTGCAGCCACAAAAGAGTTTAACACACTCTGTCCTGAGAGGGGAGATCAGCATGTGTCACACCGGCAGGACTCTGGCCTTGGGGAGGGGGGGAGATGGAAAAACTTCAAGCAACATTAAAAGAATTATCTGAATGTCTCATTATAAGCTATCTCCTCTGAAAGAAACGTGCTAAAAAACCTCCCCACAAAACCTGTCTCGCAGAACTTTAATGTCATGCCTCAAAATACATGCAAATGTTGGCATACGAAGATATCATATCAATTTGTTATTTTAGTGCAGCCTCTTTCTCTATTTAACTGCTCTACCAGACAGAATATAAACTTCACATTTTACAATAAAACCCTCCAAACATTTTGGAAGTAACTCATGAAATAACAAACTAATTCTGTTGTGATGAGCTCTGCACATAAGCCCTACAAAATCTATCCAAATAATTTTAAAGCACTGTTCTAGGATGTTTTAAGACCAAAAAGACCAAGTTTAATATTTTGCATTTACGTGAAAATTGCTACCAAAATAGAAATGTAGCTCATTAGATTTACTAGGCTTATAAGAAACACAGAACTCCCAAGCCTAAATCACTTCAGGCAAAAGCATTATAAGATAAGACTAAATCAGAGAAAGAATGAAACGGCAAGGCAGCTGACTGATATCAGTGAATTTAGTTAGGAACACTGCTTCAGTTAGGAGAAGATGAAGAAAATAAAGAGGAATTAATCTTTCTGGCAGCAAACCTAAATTCTGGCACAGCAAATAATCTTACTGTGGTCTAGCTGAGGGAGAGGCCAGTGTCAAAGCCGGCCCCAGTGATGAGCCCAGAGATGGCAGAGCGCCTGCGCAGCGCAGCAATGCTGCTGCACGCTCCCGGGGGATTGCACAGCAGACAGCACTGCCGGCTCCACAGCCATGCAGAAACATCAGACTGCTCCCTCCTTCCAAGCAGGCAGCCCCAGCCCCAGCTCTGGGGAAGCACAAGGGCAAGAGGGAGTAGAGCTGTACCCTCCAGTCTCACCCACTACTCTTCAAAGAGGATCCCAACAGGAGAGCAGACCCAGGTGCTTCCCTCCTGCAGATGGAGAACAGCAGCACCCAGAGCCTGCAGAGAAACGAGCACAGAGCCCTGCTGAAACCAGCCAGTGCCAGCCCCACACTTATGTGGGTGGTGTAATTTCAGTTCCAGCTCCTTTCTTGCATTCATTGTGGGGGCAACCATGTTAGCATGGAAACCTGGATTCTCAGAGTGGAGGAGGAATATATTTCTTGGCTAAAACCAAATTGCATTCAGTGCAAATCACTTTAGGTGCATGAAAAGCTGATTCAAAGCTTGTACTTTACATTAATTTGCCCTTTCTGGCAGGCAGCACCATGGCATACAGCACAATTAAGACTCAGACAAACCCTAATTCCCTACAGATCCATGAGATTTATGTGTCAGGTTTTTTTTCTTGTCCATTTTCTGAGTTTGAGGTTCACTTTCTTTGCAAGTGTTTCACCTACATCCACAAGCATAGGCATTTGATTCCCTAAAAAACCCTCCAAATTAAAAGGCAAGTTTCTCACATTATCATCTGATTTTGAGCTAGGGTTTTAGAGTAGTACCAAGTATCACAAGACTTACAACAAAAATCACAAGTCAGCAGCACTCTCTGAAAGCTTCCTTTCCCCTTTACTGCCAAGATCAGCTTTGATGTCTCAGTTACTTCCATCTGAGTCTATCTGGTACTGTGAATATGTATTTACAATACAATAAAGCATCACAAGGTTTATGCACAAATCCCAAAGCAAATCACCATCTAATAGGAACTGACACTCTCACTCTGCTTTCCAAAACCAACGATAGCAGCTGGTTTGATTAGGACATCTACAAAAAATTAAATGAGGAGGCAGGCTGAGGAAGGGAAGGAATAAAAAATAAAAAGAAGGACAGAATTATACATCTCAGAGAGCTTAGTGAAAGAAAGCAGGAACCCCTCTCTGTGTTATGCGTGGGGAAGCCAAGGTACAGGCAAACCACAGGGACACATTCTGCAGCAGAGCTGGCCATGGAGGCAGACCTGGACCTCCTGACCAGCAACACAGATGTGCACAGGCCCATCACCCTCTCCAAAGAAAATGAAACATTCGTTTCTCACAAAAGCATGTGTTTAGAACAGGAAAGCACAAACCTTGTTTCCTTACCAGAGTCAGTGTCATGAGCATCTGGCAGAGTGAGATGCAGTCCATTATGCTTTTTGATTACTGGTGTTTCAGTCACACTACTTCCTTTCTCAGAGCCACTGTAAAGAAACAAAACTGTAACCTGGACATCTCTCAGTGGAGAAACGTTTCCCTCAAAGCAGGCAATAGTTTAGCTGCCACGGGAAGTGAAAAATCAAGGTTTTCAGTTGTGAGAAATCATCTTATTGGATGTATTAACATCTGCCCCACTGCCACTGGACAGGAAGCTCAGAGACTGCCCAGCAGGGGCGCAGGGCACACACTGGTATTTACTTTATTTGGCTATAGGGAGTCTTTACAAACCACTGGACAAGAAACATGTTGGCAGCTAGAAGTCAGACCAGAGGAGGCCCACTAGCAGACCCAGACCCAGCAAAAACCATTTCTTGGGCTTTTCTGCAGAATAATTTGTTCACAGGTCTACTGTGCTGATCCTTTTGAAAAAGACCAATTACCACCTTCCACCTGGGTGCTAATTTGTTCATATTTTCATTTCAAAGGGCTTATTTTCTCCCCTTCCTCCTTTGTTCTGTTCAAAAAGAGGAAGAAGATAAAAACTACCAGATAGCACTGCTTTGTGAAACAGGTCTGCTTATGAAACTCTGGTCTGTTCTTCTACTGGACTTCTGTCCTCACAGGAGAGGCCTTACAAAGAGAAATACACAAAAAAAAAAAAATCATGTAATCATGTGGCTAACAAAAAGTCACTTAACACAGATCTCTTGAGCCTTCCTGTCACCACATAGTCTGCCACCCCCCAAGGATCAGTGGTGATGATATCTCCTCTCATCATCCATTAAGGGATGAAATACCAAAAGGAAAAGTGACTGCCCTGGCTACTTTTTCTGGCACACTTCCAAGCCTGCAGCTCAGCCTTTGGACAATATTCTTTCCAGGAAGCAAGCTGTCAGAGAGACATGATTGGTGTGGATGCCCCCATCTTTCAGTCTGAGGAGTCTTTGGTAAGGATAGCACAGAATTCCCTTGAATCTGCATTGATCTAGTAGAAGAATTAGCTTGGGACTGCTGTTTGGTTTTAAACACAATTATTCTGTTATCACAGAAAACAACAGCAAAAGACAAACCAAGGCTTGCCCTTCCCAGCTAACAATCTAAGACTGAAAGCCACTTACTGTCATTCATCATAATAGCAATCATATTTACAGTAGCTAAATAACCTTTTACTTGGGCTTTGGGATCAAGCATAATGGTTTCTGTTAATGCACTCTGAATTCTTGGGCACTGGACTGCACCAATCTCTGTCCTTGAATGGGCCTCCCTTGTCTTCCATACTGGTTTCCACACTGATAATTCATTTGAGCCTATCACATAGTGACAGAGAGAAGGGAAAATTAAATTGTCTGTCCTATGCCTCAGCCTTACCTAGACAGGACTGACCCAAATGAAAGTGCCCTGGCCAGAAGCTGCTGGAACTGGATGGACAGCTCAGTCTTACTGCTGTGGATGGAGGAATAAGGCAGCTGCACTTCCATATATTACTGCCATGAGCTTAATGCAGCAGCACTACCATGGAATCACTGCTCAGGCACATGCTGAAACACTGAAACTCTGGCTAATACACCGTACTCCTCCTCTAGGGACAGGTGAAGAGATTGGAAAATCCCAGGGTGAAAACCCAGTGTAATACATTGTGCAAAACAGCCACTCCCAAAACTCTGTTATCCCAGAGAAGGGCTGAAATAGAACTACCCTTTAAAAGCTGCAGTACAAAACCTTCAGCCAGGAAAGCTTTTTGATGCACCATGGAAGGGACAGGAGCCAGATGATTTGCTTTCTACATACAGCACTGGAAAGGCTGACAGTAGGACAGCAGGACATCTACTGCCCATGTTTTTGAAAAGTAGTTGAGACAGTGGACAAATTGGTGACAAAAATGCTGAGCAGGACACTTGGTTGTGAGACTGCAGAGGCACCAGTTTGTCAGAGAGAAGACAGGGGACTTGAACAGGCCATATGAATAGCTGCTGGGGATAAAATACTGGGCCTTGAGAGACTTTTTGGTCTGTCAGTCACAGTAAGATTGTAAAGCCAGCAAACAGGCCAGACAAATGCAACTGAAGTGCCATTTAATTGTGTAGGCAATTATCTACTGATTGAACCAGTAAGGAGTACTGGGTGCAACAGCTCTCAACTTTGTGTAAATGTAACCTTCTCTTTTGCAAGAGGTCCTAAAAATGCCTTTGTCCAAGTCTCACTGATAAGAATTCCCCTTAAGTTCCTCTGCCAGCCCTACCCAGAATACTTTACATATTTGTTAGCGGATACTGCTGCAATTTGCTAAATACAAGGGGCTTCCTGGGTCACTGAATCCAGTCTAAAACTGCAGGTGCCAAGTTGATTCTTGTTACCTTTCCAGCAGCATTCCATAATAAAAAATATCTTATTATGTGTTTTTTGAAAAAAGAAAAAAAAAAAAAAAAGCCCTGCTGGGAATAGCAGTGAAATGTATACTAGAGTTTTTAAAAGCAAAAGCAGAGCAATTCGTTTTGTTTAAGATTCTATGGCTAAAGCTTATCAAAAGCCTCTAAAGCTATCACATCTTGGGTTTTTAAGTATAAGAGCCAAAGCACAGCTTGGGATCCAAATGCAGTCCAAATGGCTGAACTAGTTATTTGTCTGTTTTCCAATGTACTCTCTACAGTCTCAGGCTTGCAGCCCCCCCTTACAAGAGTAAATCTTCCTCAGTCATAATTGTTCAGCGTGGATTTGATCAGCTTCATGAGGACTACTCATGGGTATAAAGATTATTCATGTGAGAGGTACAGGATTGAATCCTTAGCTAAAGATACTAAGGCCTAAGGAAATCAATGACTTAAATCTGTAAAAGACCACTGCTGCTATGTAAATACCTTGATGCTTTGTCTTTGGTTTGCTGCTCATTAGCTAAACCAACAAGAATTACTAAGAACCCCTCAAGGACAACTTGTACACAGACATGCACCATTCTGTACATATACTTCTGGTATTTATAACACTTATGCAAATGCATACAGAAATTGGGGAACAACTCAAGCTACATCACCCTGCTGTCTTGGTTGCTGCCATCAAGCATGCTGTCATTCCCATCAAACACAATCCCTGTGGACATTATGGGCAAGGAATCTTGGTATAATATTCCCAAGACACTCTACACTGATACCTTGACTAGGGCAATATCCTAAGGGTGTGGGAAGGAAGAAAACCCAACTCAGTATCTTCCACATTTTCTCAACTTTACCTTTCAGTGGGGCAGCAGATGAAAGGAAGGAAACAGGGAAGGCAGCATTGTGTGAATGCAGATTTAGTAGGACAAGGGAAGGGTGAAAGATGCTACATCCTTCCTTTCTTTCCTTGCCCAGTTAGCACCAGGCTGTGCAACCAGCGTGCAACTACAGCATATGAGTTTGGCACTGTGCCTTTCCTTGGCTTACTCACTTCAGGACTGTGTCACCCCCACACATTCCTGGGTGGTGCCAGCTACTGCAGACTGTGAACAATAGCTGATGAAAGCTCAGCACTATTGGGGAGAAAGAAAATCTGTCCTCCATTCTGGACATCCAAGTATGGATAGAGATGTTTAGACATTTGGTTCAGAAACCTGTGGTTCAAACTGCTTCTTCAATATTAAAACATTGAGGTTTTGTTGTTTTTTATTTTTTTTAAATAATGGCCATTAAAATCTTCCCTTTTTTTTTTAATCACTGATAGAAATATTACTTATCTTTCAAACAGTACTGTTTATCACCCTTCTTGCAAAATAACTCAAGTATCTAGAAAATTGAAAAAGATAACCATGTTACTAATTACAAATCTGAACTTGCTACAGTGGAGAAAGCCTACCTGTGCTGTAAAACACTGTATACCATCTGCCACATCTGCAACATATGTCTGCATGTCACCAGAGCCTCTTCAGGTCCTTTATGTATCCATTCCAGTTTTACTTTGGTGAAGAGTAAGCTGCAAGATGAAAAAGAATAACTCCTATTTTATTGGAATCTCATAAATGTAGAGAATCAGTATCACTCCGGCAAGATCCTGGCAGGCAGCATTTTCACTTGCTTTGTACGTGCAGTAATAAAAGAAAACACCACAGCACAAAACATTTCATTTGGCTCAAGTTTGATTCCCCACAAGGAGATGAGAGGATTAACAATATTTCTCAGCTGCAGTCAAATCTGCGTCACAAAGCTGGCAGGACAGTGTTAAAAGCAAAGCATTGCAAAGCTAACAAGGTGAAACATAAACTGAATCTCATTTTATTTTGGACAATGTTAAAACCAGGAGAAAACAGAATTGCTGTAATACATATGCCCAGGCTGTTTTCTTAGTCTGGCGTCTCCTTATAGCATTGGCTTATATAATGAATTTCAGACAAAAACCCCAGCACACTTAACATACACAGATAATTATGTAATGCCTCACAGGAAGGAAACACTTTTTCTTAACCCCAGCTGGCAATCATCTCATGCCCCCAGGCAAGACAGCTGATAGCCTTGTACATTCTTGTTCTAGGTAGTGGAACTGCTGCTACTATTCTTATACCTAGAGAAGACGTACTTGCACAGACCGCTGGAATTCAGCAGAATTGGGTCACACAGAGGTTACAAGACAGATTTGGCAATGACACAAGCTACCACTTGCTGCCAGCATGGCTTTTAATATCATCCTTCACTACACCCATTTTATCTAAATTGTGAAGATGATATAATTTATTTCTTTTATATTAATGAAAAACTTTAAATGTTTTCATTAAGTCCAATATCAACACAATTTTAATTCACTTGATGTGGTAGCAATTAATCCACTGGAAGCACATATGTGAACATACATGCATACAACAGTTGAACGGTAAAAATCCTAAAAACAGGTTTGTGAATGTGACCTGCAGGCTCCTGAGGAATCCAAACTACTTCAGAAAGAGACAAGAGCAACTGCATATACCGTGTTAGAGAAGAATTCACAGCTGAGTAAGAGATCCTTCACTTGGAATAATTAGAACTCTATTGCCAAGACTGTGTAGTGCATATCTACAGGAGTGTGCTAAAATGGGAGTTTCATTTGGTACTAACAAACATCAGGGCGGGTATTTTTGGTTTGGGTTTCTTGTTTGATTGGTTGGTTTTTCCTTGGGGGGCGGGGATGGTAGTTACCAAAATGTAGCCCAACTGTATCAACTGCTATAGTGAAGTCTGCTCATGGCAGCTACAATTTGACCTGGTAGAACAAGCATTCCACGAAATTCCTCAGGTACAAACTTTGACTAGCAAAGGCAGATCAAGACTCATAATCAAGGGAATTTGTCTTCACCCTTTACAATTTAACATCCCTACTCTGTATCTTTGATGCTCTTGTTACTGGTGTGAGCAAAACAAATATTGGTAAGAACATAATCTGCTCTTAGGCATGCTGACGCCCTAACTGGGAGGAAATGCCTTTATGATTCAGGTATTTGAGGCTAAAACAGACTGATCAAAATTTTGCTGGGACAAAGATGTAACAGTGGATGGAAGCACTGTTAAAAAATAAGTCTGAATTCAAAGGAGTGGTTAGCAATGGAACTGGTCAGTGATGCCTGCTGCTCTGTACTCCCTGTGAACAGGGCTCATAAGAACAAAGCCTGTATCAACACAACAGGATATAGAATCAATCACTTGGGTATAAGGAATACATATCACACTAGAAAGGTGGGAAGTTACATCATGGAGTGCAATGGTATTAAAAAAGGCATCAAGTTCCTGAGCAACAATGCAGTTGAAAGGTCAAACAACCCTTAGCATCCATATATAGAAATATAATCAGGTAGGAGCTGGAAGACATGGCTATTCTTGATCAGAGCATCAGCAAGACATTTATTACAATTCTGTTTCTAGTTCTTGCCCTTTGATTCCAGAAGATGACTAAAAATGGGATATGGTTCGGAAAATGGTTATGCACGATGAAGTGAGGGCTAGAAAAATGTATTTCATCAGAGGCTTGATAAGTTCAGTTTATTTGCTTTAACCAAGAAGCAGCAAAGAAATTGTTCTGCCCCAGCCTGCAAGCATCTACATGAAGTCTCTCATTGTGAGTCTTTGATGTAAAAGAAAAGACAGACAGAATCTAAGAATTTGTTAGAAGCTGAAATCAGTCAAATGGAAATTTCTAAGTAAATGCATTCACGTAACTATCAAGGAAAATAATCTTTGCAGCAACTACCTTGTGAGAACAGTAAATTCTGTAGTCATTAAAGCCTTTTCAGCAAGGCAGGATAACATCTGGAAAGCAATGGTAGTGTACAAACAGAAGCTGTGGGTTTGATGCATAGGCTCATGAGTGAGTTCTTTGGGCTGCAATGTGCAGAGGGGTGCACCCTACGTCACCCTCCTTCCAGAAGTTACTCTATTAAAATATTCTTCCAGTCCCAGAAGCAAGCACATTGAACAATCCATGCTATTTTAAACAAACAGAATAATTTTTTAAACCACTATAAACTTTCAAAATTAAAGACCTTCTAAAGCACTGTACAGCCCAGCCCTCCTTGCAGCAGAACAACAGTGGTCAAGAAGACCAAGGTTCAGAGACCAGCTGTACTTCATTCCAGAACAAAGCCACACTTCTCAACATGGTAAGATACCACTCAGTATTAATTAAACAAACAAACCTATTAACATCAAACTCCAGGACAAGATGGCTCTATTAAAGGCTCCTTCGTCTTCCATTAGCAGGGACATAGATGGCTTATCAGCAGGGAAATAAAATCACTACATAGTATCTTTACACATTGCAGTTAAACATTAAAAAGACAAAGGAATCATTTCATCACTCTGCTGTTTACTGCTTACAGTGAGTATATGTCATCTGCTCTGGATGAAGATGCAATGTTCTATCTCAGGAGAGAGAACAACTAATGAAACCAAGGAAAAAAACAAGTCTCTCACAAAAACATAATGAAGCCTCAGCACAATACTATCAGGAGTTGTAAGGCACAGGCAGACTACAGGATCTTGGAGATACCATGCCCTACTAGCTGTTGCAGCAGTTCACCTTGGGAATAGTGTTATCCATGTTATTGTGTAGTCTTATAATGAACCAAAAGATAAATGGGAGGAATGTAAGAAGCAAAAGGAATCAAACCATACCAGTGGCAGTAGCAAACAATGCAATTAAACATGCTAAGTAAAAGGTGGAAATACAAACAGGGTATCAGGCTGCATGTGCTATACACTTTTAGTATTTCTCAGCTTCTAATAAGTTTTGTAACAGTGAAACCAGATAAGTAAATACATAGAGAAAACAGTGAGGTAGTATCACTATCTCAAGCTTATAAATTTATTACTTAGCTAGCACTCTAACTACATATAAATCTAATGAGCATTGTGTCCTATCAGTGTCTGCACCCAATTTCAGGGGCATAAATAAAAATTACTTGCATACAGATTTCACCTTATTGTATTTCTTAATATTGTTGTGCATTTGTATGATGCTTGTAGTATTAAGCAATGTAGACTTTTAAAAGGATTCAACATACAAAAATAGCCCCAAGATTATCAATATAGTCATGGGTAATTCTATTAGCCTGTGAATATGAAAACAGATTTGGGCTAAAGCAAGTATATAAATTGCTACTACACAAGCATAGGAAAACAGAGCAAAAAAACCCACAAATCATTCTTGTAATGTGTGTGACTTCAGGGACAGTACCAATGGAAAATAACCAGTACAACCAGTACTTAGTCTTGATACAAGACTCTAAGCTCCCTCTCAGAAGAGGTTTTCTTTTGTGGTGCATGTGGACAGTATGCAAAGGTTTTTTTTCTCTAATGGAACATCAGGTTATTGCCACAAACAAACACACTCATCTCTCACTCTAGCACATTAATTCTGGCAAATTAAAATCCGGATACAGCCAAATTTGGTGAGACCTTAAGTTCTGAAAATTCAAAATGAATCCATAATGAGGTTTCCCAAGCATCAAAACTTCAGCAGTACAAATTACCATATCACTGTAATAGGTCACGCCTTGACAAAAAAGGTAGAGACTGGAATCTTGGAAGACCTACAAAAATTTTCAGAAGCAAGCAAACTACTTCGGTGGATTTCAGAAGGCATTTGACATTTGTTTTCATAAAGACTGATTTCAATTGCTTATACTCATGATATCTCAAGGCCTGGCCAAATACACCTATCTAGCACTTCCAAGAGCCTTCTAATGTTACATGGCTAAATGCTCAGCCTTTAAGTTCTTTAATATTACCATCCATGAAGAAAAGAGGCAATTCTTACCCATCCCTGAAAATTTAATTACTGAGGTTTAATAGCTAATATTTATTATCAGAAGATCTCACAAGTGCATCTGTATATCATAAATGCTTATGAGAACATCTGTGAAGTTGTAAGTTGCTGTGTATAGCAATAATCAATTGAAGACTTTATGGATGCTCTAGGACTTTAAAAGATTTAATAATCAGTTAATTATTGGGACTTTTAAAACCTGCTTTAAAACGGAGCTCTTAGCATCAAATGTAGCCCTTGTAGTACAGATTTATACAGCATCACAGTAGGATCTGTCTCTTATCACTTGACAAGCAATAAATAATGCCAGTACTATAACAAACAAGAACACCTTCCACTCATTTCAAGGTTGAGAGACTAAATTAGGACTAATGAGTATTATGTAGTCATTTCTCTATATATTTTGCCATTCACTGTCTGCTTAAAACCCCTCCAGTTTTTGAGAGCTTGTCAGCAGCTTCTCAAAGATCTACATGTCTTTGAGCTTTACCAGATCGGTGCTGTCATTCCCCAAAGTCTTTCATTATTCACCCAGATTTGTCTCCTACACACACAGCTGCTGGGTTATTTTGGATTCTGAATGCAAAAGAAACAAAACAAACCACCAAAACATGCAGCAGTGTATCTTAATTCACCAGACAACTGTGTACATAAGTATGAAGCTCCTGACCTTCTGCAGCTAACACATGTGTGCTTTGCTCCTCTGTTAAAGGATGCATGTGCCTGCTGGTTTGTACAGACATTTGCTTGGAGATGGAAATCAGTGACAGCTCCAAGAGCAGCAAACACAATTCCAGCGTCTGGGTGATGGGGGTGAAACAGCAAAGTGCCACAGAACAGCAGAGACCAGCTCACCCTATCACCTCTCTGAAGTCCAGATGCATATTCCACACCAGAGACAACGAAAACAACAATGCCACAACCTGGATGGGTGGAGGACCCAAGTATGTCCTCTGACAAACTGCAAGGTGTGGATTCAAACCCCTGACACTAGGATCTTCTTGAACCAGTTTCTTCTCCTTTAAGGTAATGGATACATGGGGAGGATACAGGTGAATACAGGACACAAACTGATCTAACAGAGCTGGAAAGAGGATGAAAGAGACAAGAAAAATGATCAAAGTTTTGGAACTCTTTTGATACACAGAGATAGTAAACAGACTTCTCAGCCTGAAAAAGAGACTGAGAGAAGAGATGTCAGATTTATAAAATCATTAATAGCATGAAGAAGATCAGGAAGTCAAAGCAATCTGTGTTGTTTCAATGAAAAAAAGAATATCCAATAAAGCAATCAAACAGTGGATTTAAAATGGGCAAACAAAGTGCTTTTTCATACAACACAAAACTAAAGTGCAAAACCCATTGCTGCAGGATGTTCTGCAGGAGCAGACACAAATATGTTCAAAAAGGGATTAGAGGAATTCACAGATGACAGGCCCATCAGGGGCATTAAAGACAATCTAATGCAACCTCTGGCTCCAAAAGCCTCTGAGCCAATCTGCTGAGAGAAGCAGGGATCACATATGAGGGGTAGGATCATCCTACTGCTAGGTTTCTATACGCTTTTCCCTGTGCATTCACCAGATGCCCTGCTGAAGCCAGACAAGCCCTTAGTTTGATCAAGAATGGCCACTCTTACATTTCAGGAACATGACTGCAAACCCATATTCTTCTTATAACCCAGATTGTCTAATCTTATTTTATCTGCCAGTGGAACTGCAGTATCTTCACAGAAAATGAGTTACTCAGTTTCCCAGTTATTGAGTTTAGCTTCAGTGGTGAGTCACCCAAACAACTCAATTAGATAATGGATACTCCTTCACCATAACTGTTATGGTTTCATTAACCTTCCTACAATACCTGCTAAGATCCTAGTCAAATTATGAATAAGAAAAAAAGGAAGCAAAATTGGGGAGCTGCTTTTAATCTCCTGTATTTTTGTTGGTAAAAATCAACATCAAAGTTGCTGTCTTCTCAAATAACTCTGGGCTTCTTGCAGTCTCCTGACATTTAAGGGCACATTCTCTAGTTAAATTAATGCCAGCAACTCTGACTGCAACCTTCTTTTATAACTTCATGCTGTGCCATGTTATCTATCACTTTCCCAACAAAAATAAATTGATCATATACTTTTGCAGACATACGGTCCTAATTTTTATGGCTCCCTGCCCAGTTAGCCCCCAATATGAACAAAATAATAAAAACAAGAAATCTGTCACCATGCCCAAAAATTACTGACTTCATCTTCCTAAGCCAGGGAAGCTAGCAAACTCAGAGCTGCCATCTCCTCCTTAATAAGAACACCCTGCTCTGACACCAGTCCTGCATGACAGCGGCAATTTGGCCAATGCTGCTCCACAAACAATGACAGCTACAGTACAGGGTAAAAAAAACTTCCAGGGTGGTAGATTCTAGGCTATTTAAAAGTTAACACAATGGAGACAATTTGCTATATTCAGCCTCTTGGCACAAGGCACCTAGAAGGTTCTTGCACATAGAGAAGGAGGGAAACACAAAAAGAGGTGATCAGGAAAGCCAAGATGGCAGCTCAAACTGTAGGAGGAGACTGCAAAGCAAAAGCAAGGGAGCAGCCACTGGCATGGCTCAAGCCCTGGATGTTTTTCCTGGGACTGCCTCCTCCTGCCAGCTGCAGCTTGCACCTGATGGCAGAAGGGCCTCCTGTCTGTCAGGTGAAGGTCCTGCCCGTGGACTATGCTGCCTAACTCTGCACAGACCCAAATGCCTCTTCCCAAGACAAACACGGGTGTAGCCAGTCCAGCAACCTCATGCCCTTATTTCAGATTCAGGTCCACCAGATTCACTTCTGATACAGAGACCAAATATAGTACCATGAATATTTATGCGGTCCATTCAGAAAGTGCCCCTTACAAAAGGGCGTCTTGTAGCAAACCTCCTTTATCTACTAAACCAAGGCTGGTTGTCACTGAAAGGAAAAGCAACAATTAACTAATGATCTGTAAAAAGCCAAGCTGATTTGCTTGGAAAGGAAAAAAACCCAAAAGACACTGAAATTCTTCTTTATCTTCACCTGTCTTCAGTATCAAACCATATCTAGTCATATCCAAGAAAAGAAGGGGAAAAAAAGGGTGATAAGAATTATTGTCTGCGTTCTTTTTATTTAAGTCATTATTTTTGAATGCCAGACTTGTGGTATGTTGCTTTTTATTAAGAATGTAGGAAGCAAATTGTTCATAGAGCTGATAAAAACACTTGTCTCACCCAGTTCATAGAATCCTTTGGATGATACACCTGAAAAGAGTTTTTAGCTTCCTCTCACCCTAATGAGGAATTGCCAACAAAACAATTTTGTACTATCACAAATCATCTGTATTTCAGTCCATATCTTGCCTGAATAAAAACGCAAAAAAAAAATTTCACAGTTTAAAGTTTTACAGCAAAACTTGGGGAAAAAGTTACCAGTTTTTCTATGAAGTGTGTTTTCATCAAGTTTTTATTTGCATAAAAAAAAATATAAAAATAGGTATCCTTTGTACGAAGAGTGAATTAAATTGTACGTTGTAACACTTCAGAAGATGTTAGGCTAAGGTTTATTCTGCAAGTCTCCCCCAGCATTGTTTTGTGAATTTTTTCTTCTCTGACAGTCTCCACTGGAATAGTCCCCATTGTGCTGGACACTGTTATGAACACATTTGAAAAAACAGAGCCAGATCTTGGGCATTCAAGGCTAGGAGCTTACAGGTCCACCTCCTATTTAATTTCAACCATGAATTCAGTAGGAGTTCAATGCACAGCTTCCCCATGCAGCAGACCCAAGCCCTCACACTTGAACTCAGGTGACTCTGTGGTGCAGAATCTCATTTTCTGGGTGGAAACAGACCCCTGTGTGGCAACACCAGTGTGATCTCAGAGGTGTTCTGGGAACACAGTCCACTGTATTCCACCCATGGGGCAGCATGGCTAATATCCTATGGCTTGGGCTGGGGGCCTGGGAGAGCCACACTGCATGCCTTGCTGTCTCTCATGGCTTCTTGGCCAGTTTTGGGCACGCCGATCCAGGCCGCTGTGCTTTAACCCTTCCAAAGGCAGAGCAGATAAGGGGAATGACCTTTGCAAAGCATTCAGAGAACTAGGGCCTTCATCACTACCTGCCTCATATCCTTTACATTTAATCTCTTAATACGGGTGCCTCTCAACTTCAGAGTTATTTGTGGACAGGAAGGAAAGCAGGTTGAGTTCCTCTGTAACTGACATCACTTTTAAAACATTTTCTCATCAGCTGGGCCTGATTCTTCAGAATTTCATTAGATGTGCCTCCTGAATAAATTCAGCCAGCCTTGATTAAACTGGAATTCATTTGGAATGGCAGAGTTGAGAACTATCATGCTGCCACAACCACTGGATCAACTCTTGATTTACAGAAATGAAAAAGGAAACCAAGACTAGGGTCTTTGATTGCTGAGCAGAGATCCTTCCAGATGAGAGAAGAGCATTAACAGACCAAGCTGAATATTTAACATGCTGCCAATACTTCCTGTCCCCCAAGACTGCAGAACTGGATGCTTCACTTACTCTTCTAAACTGTTGCATTTTCATAAAAGCTTCTATTATGTGTAGTTTAGGCTGCTTTTAGAGGAAAGGATACCAGGGCTCTGGCTAATAAAGTAACACTCAACATCAACCTCTAAGTCACCTCAGTACAACCAATAACATAGCTTCCTTTTGGAAATGTATGTCTGCATCCTGATCCATGTATTTAGAACAGAGTGAAATACCTCCTAATTAACCTAGAGTCAAGGTAATAAAAAGTGACAGTATACTCTTACTATGGATCTATAAATTGTGCAACAAAATACAGTAAAGCGGAACCCCATAACAGATTAATAAAACATTTCTAACTTGACATATTTATGAAATCTTGAATGTTACAGATACTTGGAGCCAACACTCTGAAACTGCATCATGCCCCCACTATATTAGTAAATTAGAACCACACAAAATTTGGCTTTGCTATATAGACAATAGGTCTTAAAACAAGCTTTTCTTTTTCAAACTGCATTATGCAATATTGGTAAGCAGACCTCACTCTTCATCATTTTAATCTGGAGCAATATAATTTATGCCACCTTGGCACTACTTCAGTAACACACATATAAGAAGTCTTCTTTAAGCAGAAATCCTGCTGAAGTCAACAAGAAACCAACTATTCCTCTCTTTAAAACTTAGTATGTGCTTAAGAACCTGGGTAGATCCAGCTCTTTATGAGGAGAATGATCTATGAGATTCTCTCCTAAGTGCTTAACTTTGCAGAGGACAAAGCATTAACATGAGTAACACAAGAAGGGCCAGAGTTTGCTGATACTTAGCATACACTGACTGAACATTTCAGCAGAGCTGAAAAGGTGGAAATCAATCAAACACCACTGAATTTCACTATAGAATACTGGTTCTGGGGCACATGTGGGCATGTTGCAACCTAGGTTGTGGCTAAGACAACCCACCATACACTTATGACAGTTCAGAGGCAGTGCTTTTTACAAGATGAGTTTGTTCTGCAGGATATGAAGGAGCAGGGTTATATGCCAGCCTGAAAAAATATAGGGAAACACATGGTTAAAAGGTGAAAGAAGTGACAGAAATGAAGATAGACAAAAGCTCCTTCATTTCTGAAAAACTCCTAACAAGCACAATCCCAAAAACAACCTCCAAGAAAAATCCAAAATCCCAAACAAATCCACAGTATCTAGAACAAAGGTGCATTTTGGTAAATAGACAGAAAACTGCTGGCTTCACCAAAGAAAATTCCAGAGAAAGAAATGGCTATTTTGCTACTGCTACCATCAGGAGTTCTATTTGTCTATGCCTGCAAAGCAAAACCACGATGTAACTGCAGCCTGTGCCAGCACCAGTTGAACATGGTTAGTGCAGGAATAGCAGCAGGGAATCACAGGAACACAACCTTTAATGCAGAGCTAGGGACCAGCACACAGACCCAGGTCTGCACTTCAACAGATGTGCTGAGGACCAGCTACTGCAGTTTCACTCAGTCCTTCACTGGCACAATTGAGCTAACCTAGCAAAACTTGTGTTACCATCCGGCTCGACAGCACACTGACTTAGAAAAATCAGGCAAACAAAACTGTACTCATGGTAGTGCTGGGCTGCATTTTCACCACAGAGAGTGTTTTGAAGATACATTAAATTTCCTTATTAACTTCTTACTTCATAATTCCTTTTCACTTTGTACAAGGCTAATTGCAGAGTCAGGACTTGTATTCCCTAATCCCTGACAGGTTTGAGACCATGTAGATTGGCTTTGGCAATGGTAGCACGTTTTGTCACCTTGTTGCCTCTCCACCAGTAAAGATTCCCCACAGATGTCAGGCCAGACAGCTCAACTGATGCTGTGATAGCTCTCCTTGACCATTACTCTGAGATAAAAACTCAGAATACAACTCTGAACAGCTAGGTTTGTTCCCAGGCATTTTCTTCCTAATAATTCCCCAACTGCACACATCAACCCAAGGACATTGCTGACTTACAGAACCCAGTTCCACAGCTTGCATCCTTGACTACTATTCCAGTGTCAGGTTTTCCCAGCAGAAAGCTGTGCACAGTTCAGCTGAACATGAACATAATTCAGGATCTTGCAGGCTGTATATTAAATGTGAGGCTTTATTCCTTAGCTTTGCTGTAAGTTTGAACTGCACTGTTGCACACATGACTGCAGCAGGTACACCTTACACTGTGTAAGTAAGCTGAGTCACTGCTGACGTGTAACAATCAGCAGTCCCAACCTGTCAGAAATACCTAACAGGTTTCAATTAGAGCTGCCAACAAAAAATAAATGCCTTGAGAGAAAGGTGAGAAATATATATGCGTATTAAAGAAAAAGAAAAAAACCAAAACAAATCAAAAGTAACAAGAGAATCCACAGCAGATTGAGCCTAAAATCAGATTAATGGATTATTTTTCTGCAATATAGTACACCCCAGTGTGACAGATCTTCCAGATGTGCTGAGAGAAGATGACACAATATTATACATCTAAAGCACTGCATATGTGATTAGAGAAAATCCTTTGAGAAAACATGCATAGTAATTACATTTTAAACATTCAAAAATATTTGGCCTTCTTTCAATAGCAGCCTGAGAAAAACACCTCAGTGTAAAACTGCAAATACAATTTAAAGGCTGGCTGGAATTAACCTGGTCTGACTGCTGAAAAACAGGTTCCATTTTACAGCACAGTGCAGGTGGACAGGATTACTGGTTTTTGGTTTACTTTTGTGTTCTTCACCCACCCACAGAAGGCGGGGTTTTTTTGAGACACAGTCCAGCACTTAGCAACCATTGACCTTTACAAATTTTTACACAACAGTGCTTTTAAAACTGAACTCTGTTCCAAAATTTAGAGCTAACAGCTGTAATGAAACAGGTAAAAAGAACTAAACATTCAGGATCTGACAGTCAGCTGAAGGTAATCAGCTCTGTTCAACTGAAATGAATGGATTTTTGTCTTTTAAACAAGCTGAGGATCTGGCACTCAAGCTTCAAGTCAGAGAAGCTCAGGCAGCTTTAACTCCCCAGAAATGAGCATGCATCAGATAAACACAGAAATGAAGTGCAGGGTTAGTGCAGTTTGATCAGCTTGTATCAGCAGACTCCCTACTTTATGCCCTTAAATAAATGGTTCATTTGCAGAATTCTAGCCTCCCATACATGCACAAGGATTCTGCAACTGAAAAAAAGAAAGGAACAGAAGTGATGATGCATAGCAAGCTCCAGCCTTTCAAAAAGAAGAGTCCTATGCTTTCCTTCCTCCTGTGTGGGGAGAAAGCCCACACAAAATGGGCAAAATGGGCTTGCAGGAGCTGCCAGTGCTGACCATGGAGAGCACAGCAGCCTGAGGCCAAACCCTGCACCTCAACATCTCAGCCAAGGAGAGGGACAGAAAGAGGCTGCACAGAACTCCTTGAAATCTGAACACAATGAAATCTCCATGTTTATCCAGCATTACATATTCTGTTAACTCAGTGCAGAGCTCTCTGCAGAATTGCAGCACTCTAGGATAAATCAGAAGAGTATATTTATAATCTGTGCCTTCTGATAAGTTAGCAGCATGTACCAGATTTTTACTGAAGTAAATCAGAAGGGAAAGAACAGTTATCAACCTAAAAGCACCAAGAATATTATAACTGTCCTGTTTACCATTTACCACTAGGCATAAAAACTGCTATGCATTTATGTATGCATTTTCCCCCCTCTTAAAAGGCCACCATGCAAACCAGCTGCAATTCAGAGCTCACAATCTAATTTCTGTTTCTTTTCTTTTCTAAGCCAATATATCCAAAATACAGGTAGAGTGTTCTTCTCCATTCACACCACGCTGAGGGCATGGTATATTTTCATTAATATGTCCACACCCTTCCTTAAGTACCTCACCGAAAGGGTATCCAAAAGCCACTGTGCGGAACTCAGTACTCCAAGGCAACTGAAAGTGCTCCGGCTCTCTGCTGACCTGACTGACAGTTTTTCCTCCAGAAAGCTTAACAGAACCTGTCATTATGTATGTGATATATCCTACCATAATTAATTCCCTCAGGGAATGACATCCAGAGGAAGCATGGCTCAAATACATAGCACGCACCAGAAATGTGACATTTTGAAACAGACTACCAACACCAAGATGCACCCATGGAAGAGCCAATATTTTTATTTTCCTTGGCTGTAGATATATGGCATAAACTAAATCTTGTCATAAAAAGACTGGCTGAAAAACTGTTGAACAATACAGATAAAAATTGGTGTTCTTTGCTCTTCAACAGATTTGATTTAATTCCTTAGAAATACAGAAGGTGTTTAAAATCACCATGTGCCATTCAATATATGATGAAGTAACAGCTTCCTTCAGCCTTAGTCAAAAAGCTTCAGAGCTGTAATCCTTTTTCAAATAATTACCCTGTTCATCAGGCTTCAGCACAAGATGACTCCAAGAAGAAATAAAATGGCAAGACTGACTATGAAAGCCTCAGTATATACACATACCAAGCTGAATGGCAATGAGAGCACTTTCCAAGTGTTTGTCAAGTCACAGGTCGAAACTGGGCTAAAATTAGAAAAGGGAGGGAAGAGCATATGAAAGTATCAAACCCATCTGCCATATAAAAAGGTCTTTGAAGCAGAAAATGTAGGAAGGTGGATAGGTATGCCAAATGAATGAGGCAGCTACAGTGAATACTTTCTGCTGCTTACTGCTTTCACACACACAACCTGTGGTTTTGGCCCAGACAAGAGCTGTGCTGTGTGGCTACCCAGGAAAGTGAAGCCACATGCAGAAAAGGGGGAGTTAGTGGCTGACACCAAGAGCTAGGATAGCTTACTGCTGCCCTGCCTCAGGAGGCACACACGAGTATCCCACTTGTGCAATTCCAGGACACCACAACTGGATCCTTAACTGCAGCACTTCCTACCCACAGCTCAAGGATACCTGCACCAGCTGGCATCAATGGTTCTTTCCAACAGAAATGGCAATACAAAACCCAACATGCTGATGAAATAGTACTGCAAATGACATCCTTAAGGTCAATTCCTGTACAGAGTATTCAGAACAACACTCAAAAATTCGTGGACATCTTTTTCCTGGAGGCCCTAGAGACATTAGTAAAAGTAGAGACATGTGAGTTGCAGGGCACTTTTAGCACACATGAGACAGAGAGGGAATTACTTTGGAGAAACATCAGCTCTGTTGCAAGCTGACACATTCCTAATGCATCAGATTTGTGACTGCTTATTTTTTTCTCTGTGTTTTTTTTCCATTTTGTTCCTTACTTACAATGAGGTTCTACAGGAGTGACATTTGGCAGATTTGATAGAGATACTGGCTTTGTCATTAAATTTTCCCCAATCTCTTTCTCCTCCCGTTCAAGGCCAAGATCACAGCTCTGTCAGGTCTCTCCAGGTCCAAGCTTATTTTTCATGTAATACCTGCCATTCAATCAGTGTCAATGCAGGGTTTTTCATGTGATTCAAGCTATCCAAACAGTTTCATCTCTCCACTGAAAACTAAATAATAATGTGATGTGCTTGATTGACCCAAATCTGCAGAAGGCTGCTTCAGTAATCCCTGCAGATTTATGTACTTCAAATTGCCATCTCTTCTGAGCAGTTTGCTCTTTCCAAAGGATACAGATTCTGGTATTTATGTTCAGGACTACAACCAATGGACAACTGGAGCCTCAAGTACAAAAATACCACTTTTGCAAAGCTGCTGCATCATAACCACCACAGAGCATATAATGCTCAAGTCCATACAAGCTACCATGGAGACACTATTAATGTTGTAAAATACATCATCTACATGGTTTGCTTCATAACACAGTTCTATAGGAGTTAACCCAGCAAAGACCACCCTGGGAAATGGATTAAACCACTGAAACATTTTGCCTCCATGTAAGCTGTGTGTTCCCTCTTGTTAAAGCTGCTAATTGCACTGACAGGGCAGCCTGATGTGGCTTGGTACAGCTCCATTCCAATTAAAGACACCATATTCCACTGTGGGCAGCATCTGCAGCAGCACACAGAGGCTCTGCTCACAGATACAAGCCCTCCCTGGACAAATAACACAACGGTGACACTCCCTGTACAAGTGTGAAAAACCAGCCAGGGCACTGGACTCATCTCTTCCTCTCCTCTCCCACGGGCAGAGCATCAGGACACATCCACTTGTCAAATTTTTCTTCTGCTGCCATAAATAAAAGTTAAACTTACCTTGTCAAATGAGTCATTCCATGCTTTATTATTGCTACTCAGGAAGCAGGCCTAAATTACAAGAGTGGAAGAAATACTATGACTGCTCTAAATTGTGTCTCCGCTTGGATCCTCAGACAATTTTGCATCAGTTTTACAGCACAGCCCAGACTCCTGGTATGATGAATGTAGGAATACATTTTTTTATGAGCATGCTGGACTGGCAGAAGGAGAAAGGAGCAACCCTAAACCAGTGATTTCAGCATTTCAGGCCCTTGTACCCAGAGAATGGAGCCACACTAACTACTGTATTGCCATCTATTTTCAACACTACCACCATCCTGCCAGGAATTGTGACCTACAGCTTTGGGAATTTTGTTCTAGAAAAACCGAAGGGATAAACCTGTCCAATCCATAAGCATTAGTTTTTTGACCACTGATCACAAGAACACTTATGCAGAAGACACCATGCAGAAACTGAGCTACTATACAACAACATCAAGTTAAATGCTCTTGGGAAAACAAAACAGTAGAATGAAGTCTGAAACTTACTGCCTGCATGAACTCATCCTATAATTAATTTTTTAAAACAGAGAGAAAAGTAAAAGTTCTTCATTAATAACCCTAACCAGAACTGTGCAGCAGAGACAGAAAAGCCAGCCAGTTCTACTAATTTTAGAATGCTCTATTATGGGATTTAGTGCTGTAGCTGATTTAAAGGAAGCCAAAAAATTTCTTTCCAATTGTCAAATGAAAGAGGTAGATTCATTTATATAAGGCCAGCTTTCCTTAACACTTTGAACTAAATTGCTTTTATTTAGAGCTTTTAAGATTACATTTGTGCCCTAAATATTCCAACATCTTAATACTCATCCCATCCCCTGTTAGGACATTATTTTAAATGAAATGTAAAACTGAAGTCTAATTAAATTGATGATATTAAGGAACCTAAGTCACATTTCTCACACAGGTGCTAGCTTATATGACATGGTAAAATTCCAGCTCTGTTCTCCATATTCTGCCTCTCTACAACCATCTTGTCAACTTCCATTTACAGATTATTCTTCCTCCTAACTTCACAGTCTAATCAGATACATACTATTGGTCCCTGTTACCCAGCTGTTCTCCAACCACAGCTGCATTTCACTGCTGTACAGATTGATTACAAAATGTTTGCTGCATCACAGGGCTCCTGGGAAATTCAGAGAGTATCACTGCAAGGAGTCTGGAGCTGAAATGGTTTACTACAGTTATACACCATCCAGGAAATGTGCTTTTGCAAAAGAACAGCTTTTTGCTCCCTGTCTGCTGTTGGAAAAACAACCTCTCACTATGCAGAAAAGGTGAATTATCCAGTTACAGGAACAGCAACAAAAAACTACATAAAGGCTTTAGATGGATTTTTCTACTTTCCCTCAACTCCAAAGAAGAGATTTTTAGCTTTACTTCTTTCCCTTCCATTTTTCTCACCTTCATTTCCTTGCCTGGTGCTCCAAATACTCTGCCACCAAATGCCTAAAGAATTGGTAGGAGCTAGTAGCTGTTGCTGGAAGGAGGAAATACAGAACACTAGCACATTTCATTTTATTGGAGGCTCATAATGTAAATTGGTGTTTCACGAGCCATTTGAACAGAAAGGGACCAAACTTTAGAAAAGACAATTCACAAACAATAGAAGAGAGGGTTAGGGATCACTTAAAAAACAAGAACACTCCTTAATTTATGAAGTCAGCATAAGGAAACCCACAGGCAGATTGTCCAAGCAATCACAGCTTTGGGCCATTCCTGTGCTTTCAGCTTGCTTCAGCAAATGCCATGCTTTCTTTAAAAACATCTTTCTGCTCCTCATAAAACAACTGTTTGGCTAACAGAAAAGCTCTCCACTGAAGTTTTACAAGACCTTTTTCTTAATAGAATAATAATTCTTTCTGCTGTTATTTAACCCGACTGCCACTTTCAGGCTAGAATTTGTGTGAAAACCTAAGGAGTACCACTCCCTGGTTTCCAAGAGAGGTGCATTCCTGCAGGCCTTGCTGAGACCCAGCCTTTTACCTCACCTCCAACGTGCAGAAGTTTTGTTAGGATGTGCTGATTACCACCTGCAGCATCCCTCCTTTCCTTCCTTACTCATTCTGCTATGATTTGTTACACATGCAGATGAGCAGATTAGACACAGAAACAAACAGTATGCATTTATATAGTCTTCACTTAAATGCCACAAACTGTCCTTTCCCAGGTGGTGTGCAACTTCCTACAGATTTGCATCCTCTGCACCTGTCCCTGCAGTCTGTCTGCTTCCCCCAGCCATGCCTTCTCCCAGAGCCACCAGCCCTTGGCAGTGCTGCTGCCATGTCCCCATGTGCTGTCCCCACTGTCCTGCTGGCTGCTGCTAACCCTGGTACCACATGGCTCAGCTCTGCCTGCCCCCTCCAGCCTTGACTCAGCAGGCTGCTTTTAGAAAACTTGCAGAAACTTATCTTCAGGACTTCCAACACACTGTCAAAACTTGTTTTAAATCAACCAGTATTTCCAAAAGTGTTCAAGGTATAAAAAGCCCAACGGCATAATCCCCATTTCTTTAGGAAAACAAGTTAAAAAAGCAGGAATATAATTAGAACATTTCCATTTGAAGGCAAAAGGAGCAAGTCCCTCCATAGGTTTTAGGAAAAAGAGGGGAAAAAACCCACACCAAGAGCAAACAAGTGAAAATTTCTAAATATGTTTGAAAATACAGTAGTAGCTATTAAAATAGCATTGCACACAAAACTGATAAATAGACATATTTCAGGGGCTGGATCAGAAACTGATGTCCTGCTCATTGGAAATGCTTCTTCACTAGCTAGAAACTTTGTTTTGTTACTATAGTTACTGTCACTACAAGTGGCCCTGACTAAGGCATGAAGTATTTGTTATATAAAACCTTAAGGCAACTGCAGCCTTAAACTTCAGAAAGTACCAGCTCTGTGCTCAGTCCCCTTTGCAAATTCTATTCCAAGCCCAAACTCAAAATGCTTTTGTGCCAAATAGGGCACACTCTTGAGCAGCAGTTTACCAGCACTATTTAAGTGCTGAGAACATAATCAACATTGTTCACGATACACACTACAACTGTGAGGGAATTTAGATGGGCTGTGCACTGTGCAAGGGAGCAGTGACTTCCTCCCTGGAAAATTAATGCTCTTAGCAGTGGCTATGAGGCACAAGAGAAACTGGCAATCAACCTTAATAAAATTTGCTGACTGACCATTGAATTTGATGGGAAAAAATGCCTGGAGCCAGGAAGCGCACCATGTAGAAAACACATCCTGCAGCACTGCAATTTTTTTATTTCATTATATTTTCATCAGCTTACTTTGATGAGGTTTAACATCCATAAGAAAAAAAAATAAATATGCTCTCTTTCTTGGCCTTTAATATATTCAGGTTTCACATAATTTTCTTCTTGTTCTTGTGGGGGATATTTTCAGCTAGACAAACCGCTATTATGGATAATCTTGGAAAAGCAGCTTATGAGATCCCCAGTGAAAACAGGGAGATGACAGAACCTCACTTTTTAAGGTAGTCATCTGATGCTGATACTCCAGCACAATGTGCCAGTCTGCTTCAGGCCATCTGCACCATTCTCAGCTGTGCTTTTTTCCCCTACTTGGGTAGGGTGAAACAGCCTGGCTTTCCTTCTCTTCAGCTCGAAATCCAGACACTAAGCATTTTCTTAAAAGGCCAACAGCCCACACAGAACCTGCTTGCCAGTGACTGTAAGCACTAAATGAGTGCCAAGGTCAGAAAATACATCCGCTTGTACACTTGCTTTCCTGCAGTAAGCATTGCTCAAGGTTTGGGTCAAGCCAATGATCAGGGATATTTCTACTACAGCACTATTTAGTTAACTTCTGAAATGCCAGATGTAGCCATTTATGCTACTTAGCTTAAGCTTTAAGCAATTTAAATGCTACAGAAGAGAGTATCTTCTCTTTCCCTTCCGCCCTCAGAGCTGACACCCTGTACTATTCTTAGTGTGGTGTTAATTTCAGAGTTCACACATCAGAGGAAGCATTTCAAATTTATTCATTCATTTGTGAGAACCTCTACAGGGCTTTGTCCTTAATGACTGAGCAACACTTTTTTTTTTTTTCAGCTGTGACATTATTTGCAACCAGTCTTACAGCTTATTACAGCCTCATAAGTGCTTAAGGGCAAATCTGCCCTACCCTGTAAGAAACATGATTTCCTTAAGGTGCTGTTTAGATACAGAATTGCTTCATTGGTTCTTCCCTGTAATAACAGTGCTTACAGTGACACCTAAAACCATGATTTCTGTCTCTCCTACGTCTGGCAACTAATCCCAGACTAATGGTCATGTCTATGTAGGCAAATAATGAGTACCTGCTGGAATACATAATTTGTGAGTACTGCTTCTATCTTTCCGTGGCATTGCAACTTTGCACTGTACTGTTGCTTAGACTGTCTTAGAGAAAAAATAAATGATAGTTCAGCTAGATATTTTTTATGCCCAGAATTCCTGGGCTCAGGGTGCAAGTTGCTAAACCATATAAAATGAGACATTTGCTCTGCCATGTGCAGAGGCCAATTAAATGAGACCAGAAGTAGATACTGCCTTATCTCAAATACAGCTTTTGCACCAGAACTTTGCAGGAGATCTAGGTGGAGAAATGAGTAAAGTCTAAGTTAATAACTGATGAATATCAATTAAAAAAACGTTGCAAGGATTAGGCATGTTTTGAGCCAGTGAGGCATCTGAAGAAGTTATATTTTTCTTTTAAGACTAGACTGACCTCTAGAACATCAAAAATGTGCACTAGAATTCCCTATACACTTTTCAGTGTTGCTATCACAGCTAATGAGCTGAATAAAATCCCATTGCAGCAGCTTATTTAGATACTGTCCTTCACAGTATCATCACAGGGCTTCAATAATAAACTAATATTGCAGAAGTTTAACACGTTTGTTTCTAAATCACCCCAGAAATTAAGTGAAAGGGTAAGCCTTAAGTCAAGCATGCTTTGCTGTCCTTCTTTCCCTATGTATCAGTCAAACCTTTTAAAACAATGTCTTGTCTGTCTTGATCCAGATGCATTTTGCTTTTTCATTTTTTTCCCCCAACTGGAAGAAATGTAGTGGTCTTACACATGCAGGATAAAATCTGTCTGCCAAAACTAAGAAATACACCCTGTCTAGGGGAGTATGGAGAGGGGAATAACACCAAAGATCACAGGCTTTTAAATGCCAGTTTTCCTGCCCTGCACAACACACATTAGGACATCATTATCCTGCAGGATCTCCCTTCCTCTTCCCCACAAGCATTTTGCACAGGACCATGCCCCTGCTGTGGAAACCCTGACCAGGTGACCAGTGAAGCAGCAGGCAATTGCTGGTTGCCACAGAAAAAGAAGCAACATAATTCGAGAGTTGCAAGTAGAGCAGGCTTCGATCCCTATTATGTTTGAAAATCATCTGGTGTGAAGGCTCCAAAGAGACCATATATACTGAATCTTTTTTTTCCTTAAGTGGACTTGAAAAACAAAAACCTTGTTTCAGGTGGCATTTCCAAACTGACAATGTACAGCCTCTTGATTAAGATGGGACATAGTTTATACCCCTGGCAACAAAGGAGACTCCAGACATTTCCATCTGCTTTAACAGCACAGCAATGAACATGAAAATGTACCATCCAGTTTAGTTTCAGAAGAATGTTTTTCATGAAAAGATAATTTAGTACATACATCCTGACTTTTACTTATAAATGTATATGAAGTAACACTAATTCATATAAGCACTCTGGATGCAAAGAAAACCAAACAAACCACAAATCCTTCCAAACAATAAACTCCCAATATTACTGTGCACAGCTTTCAACAAATCCTGCTACAGAACAGCACTATAGTGGTGGCTCAAAGGCAGCCAAAGTCTCAGCACTCCCCCTCTCAGGAGCCATTCTTTCTGGAGATGTAGGAAGAGCACAGATTAAAGCAATCCCACATAGATTAAAAATCCTCCAGGGGTGAGATCAGCACAGCTGGATGGCAGCAACATGATCTACCCTAAATGAACACTGGCCCCATGCCACCTACCAGCAGCTTCCTGAGGCACATATTACTGCTAGCTTTATTTTAATACAGTACATAGGGCATCTAAGCCTTGGAGACTGCTTTGTGCAGGCCAGGAAAATCCCTGACACTCCAGCTCTCAGAGTCCTTGGCTGATATGCAGTGCTATTTACCACCAGCGCTTTGCCTGCTGTGGTGCAGCATCCCCACCTCTTTTTGAGGCTGCACTGTGAAATCTGACTGAAATCAGAGTGCATCTGAGAAATCTGGGTTTTACTGATGCCCTTGCTGCTGCTTTTTTAAGCTGTCTCAAGTACTCATTCTTAACACCTGCCTTGTAAAAGCTCCAAGACCCAGGCTACTCAGTGCCCATCTGTCATTTCTGCATCTTTGTCTGGCAGGGAGTCCCAATCCTGGTGGGGGCCTTGGCACCTGGGGGAGGGAGATGCTCTATATTCTTCTCCTCAAGTGCCATTCTGCAATGCTGCATCACACTGGCCTCTCAAAGCACTTCTGCTGCAGTGCAGGGCTGGAGGAGACATAAAGCTGCTCCTCACACCTGTATTGCTGTATCCCTTTGGCTCATTCTGGGTTACATCACTCCTACTTAAACATGACTGAAATGACAAGAGGAAGAGTTTTCCCTTTTTCTTCCCAACACAGAAAGTGCCTACATTTTGAAGATCATACAAAATGGCTGACTGATGAAACTCATGGGGCAGGAGGCAGGGCTTCCTCTTTCACTCAGCACCACAGCTCCTTGCCACCTGGTCATCTCTCCTGTTCATTACACACACTGCAGAGACATGTATATTCCCAGATGGGTTCAGACTCCCACTGCACTACATACCCTACCATCAATGGAAAGACATTTACCTTGTCCTGAGAAAATACAAGAAAAACTACAGGGAAATCTCAAGTCATCACAAGCACCCAGATCGCAGATACAAATGGCCAGATTGCAGAAGGAAAAAATAAATGAAAAAAATAGTATTAAAAATGTCCAGGAGTTAACTCCCTATGAATTTCAATTCAACTGCTTACTGGTATGAACTTGACTTGAGCTGCTAGATACCAGCCTCCTGCCAGCTGATACAGACATATGGAATAGAGTTCACTGCATTAATTTCCAACAGTTCACATGTCCAGCCACAGTGCTCAAAACCACAATTCTATGTCATACTTGCATCATTCTGGGTTGAATTTTCTGTTGGCACATGTAGGAAAAAACTCTGCTAATGACTGTGCCACTTGATTAGGCCATTTAGCACTCCATCCTGATATTCTCTCTTCCTCCTAAATACAGCCTTATAACTAATTCAGTGCCAAACTACATACATAACAGAAAGCTTCAATTCAAGGTAAAAGTGAATAAGGGAAAGTAAAATTATTCAGATTATCTCTTTCCTGTTGTAAAAATGTTAGCATAATAGGAAATATGTCATGATATCTTCTAAGATGTGTTGGTAACACAGGACTTCTAGGTTACAATCTTTCTCTCCATGATAAGACCTGCATTCTTCACTATCTTTCCTTTACAAACAGAGAATAAAATATTAAGTAACATCAACACTGACTAATATCAAATAGTATGACTGTGCCTGCTTACATATTTGGTTCTGCAGAAATTAATGACAATGGAAACAGAAGCTGACTTACCATCTAAGATGCAATTACTGCAAATATTTCTAAGACAGTGAAGAGCAAGGGCTTTCCCTGTTTTCAGAAGGTAAAAATCACATCTGTGGCTGAAAAATTACCATACTTAGTTTGTGTTCCCTGGTGAATTCTTCAGAACATCTGAATAAATCCGCCTCCCTCTTCTTTTTGAAGAAAATACAAATCAAAACATTTTGTGCTCTTCTCATTAGATAAATAAATACTCCTAGGACATTAGAGCAGAAGTCACTCAAGTCTGAAATTTCCAGCTGGAAATAAAAAAGCCACCCCTTTCACTGAGTGATCAGAACATTATACTCTACCCATCTCAAGACAACATAGCTTGACAACACTGCAGACTTCTTGGAAAGTCATTTCCTGCACTGAAAAACAATTTGCTAAGCATAACGTCCGTGCCTCTTCGTATTTCAGGATCTGATTTTCAGTAATGATTATCAACAGTAATTCTCAGTGAATTCTAATTTTTAATCTCAAAAACCAATTCCCAACAACAACAACAAAAAACCGCTCTTGATCATCCTTGCACTTGAGACTTTTAAAAAGTTTCAGAAAATTCAGAAAATATTTTCCCATACTTCACTGGTAATCAGTTTCTGAGAGCCTCAGGAAACAATTTCAGATTATTGTATGTGTATGTTTGACAGCAAACTTTTCGAAGCCTTCACCTTCACCAGATGTGAAGCAATGAAAAAACAAGACAAGCTGGGTATTTTGTTTATTGACAGTGCCTTGAAGGAGTTCAGGAAGGCTCCAAAATCCTGTTTTCTGTCAGAACTGCTGTCTGAATTTGCTAACAAAAGCTGGCACCCCATTCAGCCTCACTGAATACCTGTGTAGCCCCACAGCAGGAGAGGTAATTTAGAGCTGGGCTTCCCACACCAATATCACTTTTCTTCTTTGGTTCTTTTTTAATTTCCAGGCAGCAAGCATGCCTTAGGTTCTCCTTGGGATCTCCATGAACCAGGTCTACCTTTGGATGGCACAAAACCACCTAGTAGGAACACAGGGATCTCAATCACTCAGTCTCTTCTTACCTTGGATAACCCCTACATGCACATACTATGGCTAAACTCCATTTCTAAAAGTTCCTACTGACAATGACTCTGCTGCCCAGATAATACACACATGCTATTTTTCTACATACTCTGGTAGTCAGGGTAGACAGGGCTCCTAAACACTTCCTTTGAATATAAAGCAGAACAGACTGTTCTGCTGTTCAAAAGAAAATGGTCCCTACTAGGGAGCAGAGTGTGTTGGGGCGACTAACTCAGTGGTAAGGGAGATATACAGAGCTCTGAAGAACAGAACCCTGTGGCTTCCAGCTCAAATGAACCATGCTAGTCCTGCATTTTTGAATCTATTCTTAAATTCCTCATGTCTGCATTTGCATAACTAGTGTTACCCCTGCAATGCCAAAACAAACATCTAGAAGCACTGCTGCTCACTATAAAGGCCTTAAATGCATGGAGGCAGTAGCCATTTACTCAGATACTAGAGAAAAAGTTATTATGAAATAAAATTGACTTTTCATCCAGAGGAAAGATTTTAACCATTACTGTGAAGGCTGGAAAACTGTTTATCTTTTCCTCCCTTTCATACCATACTAAGAAAATTAGTCTACAGTAGGTTTCCTCTCTAAGGTCCACTTAACTCCTTTTATTCATATCCTGAACCCTGTGCTATGAGGGAATGGAATTCTCTCCAGTTACCTTTGAATCCAGCCCTGTCATTTTAAGATGGATTGATATCTTAATGGATTGATAACACAAATCCATTCCTGGCACAGACATTATCTGGGAGGATATTTCTTTCCTCCACATCATGCTGGTGAATAAAAGGCTATCATGCTCACCTGCTGAATTTTTGTCTTCGATCAGACTATGACCCTTAGAGAAGCCTGCATATGCCAACTAGAATCTGCCAAAAGAGGAATCCAATCTTGGATACTGTAACTCAAAATTTCATTTGCTTTCTTCATCATGGGGGGTGAGGGGGGTAGTGCTAGAAGTGTGAAAATAAATCCAAACCAGAAAAAAGCACTCTAAAACTTCCTAATTTTTTATTTTTTTAGCTCTAGGTATCTGTGTTATCTTAAATAGAAGTCAGGAGACTACATTAAAGTTCTTCCTTTGTATATTTGCCATAAAAATATTCAACAGCATTACTAGTTCTACAGAGTATAGTCCCAATTATTGCAATATATCACCAAGGTTTTTAAAGGTCAGTTCTATAAAAAACAGAGAACTGTAACATGCCAGCAGAAGCAAACATTCATGGTTACTACAGCAAAAACCTCAGCTCAACCCTACCATCTCCACATCTCCTTTAGTGAATCACAGAAGCCTAACACATTTTGTGTTCTTGTAGCACAGTACTGTTATATCAAGTACATTCTTCCATTTTTTATTACTTTGTATTATTGTCTGGAGCATCAATAAAGAAATAAAAACATTTTTGGGTCACTCTCACCAGCCAGGGTGTGAACCCACCACTACAAGAAGTCAGCTTACAAAAGCTCCACCTTTAAGAGTTTTGAATATCCTATTTATAAAAGTTGTCTAGCATGATCAAATGCTACAGCCAAAATATGAATCTGTCCTTGCTTTAGATCTTACATCCTTGAGGAATTCAAACAAAACAGTATTCTGAGAATTTTAACAAGCTGCTCTCTCACCAAGATGTACTGACTTCCTTGCCTCCTGCCTAATGATGAACTGGAATAATAAAAAATGGGCTGATCTGATTGTCTAAGGCTGAGGCCACCACTTCCATGAGAAAAGTGGTAAAACCATTGCAGGGCATTCACAGCTCTAATTCCTGGTGGTGAGGTGGGAGGGGTAGGGGCCACGACTATCCTCACTTAACAGTGGCAGTGTGGATCAGCCACAACACAAAGGTGGGCAAACCACTGACTGAGGGACAACTGGCTCTGTGTTCTCCATGAAGATTACAGGCAAGAACACAGATCTACTTTACTGCTGTCAACAGCACCGCTGGACTCTACCACTGCCCAAAAGATACGGCTCAAAGAAGGCACGAGTTGTTTATTTTCAATACACAAGAAAGAGCTTGACAAGCAATGGAAAGAGAATTCAAACTAGAAATTAGTTTAATCCTGCATTTTGAGATCCTGATTTTACATCAGGGTTGGAGAGGTTTTTTTGAGGCAAATGGAAGCACCTGGTAAATGACATTGCTTATATTCCACAAAATAGCTCTCCCCACAGTAAGTCTGCACCAGACTATGACAAATAAATCTTGCCAGACGATTATTTCACATGGCCTTAATGAAATTAATGTAGCAGTGATGAAATCAAGGACATTTTCTGTCAGTAAACCACTTCTAGTCTAGAAGAGAACTTTATATTTTCAGGGCTGGCTGTAACAAATAAACCATTTCTGCTAAAACAACATCAATACAACATGCACAATTCCTCAAGCAGAATTTACTTCCTTTTTTATAAACACTTTCCAAGATACACATTTAATATTTATTGGCATTTTGAGCCCTTTTTTTCACTCCATTTAAAGTAATTACTCTTGTGCTAGCTTTTTGTAGAACAAAAGCACCTGCATTTGACACCTACATTGCTCCAGAATACCAACCCACATGTTTCTTTTTGAGTCTTTATGCGTAGAACAGCAGTACTTCCCAGAAGTTTTGTTATTTCTCTTTGTAACTAGTTGACAAACTCTGAGGGCAACAGAATAGTGACTTACAGTCTAGAAAGAGCAGGAATATTAACATGTGTTCATTTAAGAGAGTTACAACCCCTGTGCAACAAGCAGAACTGCCACAGAGACATGACAATTTAACAAAATATTCACCATCACATTGGGCAGCAGTTAGATGGTGTGACATGTTATGACAGAGGACTCCATTGTTCTAACATAAAGGAGAGCCATCCAGGAGACATGAAACTACCCAGTGAACAACAGAATAGGTTTGGATAAGCAGTCTGGGAGCAACAGAGTATCCATAAAATGGATATGCTATTTCCAGCTTTATACTTGGTATAGACATTCATTTTTTTCTAATGCTGGAAGCTAACCAATTAAAGCTAAAAGATGACCAGAGAGCAAAATAGTAGTCTGGAAGAGAGGCTGAATTAGGAAGGCAAAACCACTTTTATACAAGCAAAACTGGAAGGAGGAAATATTACTAGCTGAAAATAAAGGAGGATGTTAAGCTCTGTGGTGGATTTTGCAGGCTGCTAGACCCATGGGACTTCTGCATGGAACATTATGAGATGGATACAAACTTTAAAAAGCAAAATTCTTTCTAAATAAACAAAGAACTACTTTAAGAAGATCATCTGGAGGGCAAAGGAGTGTTCACTAACATTATTATTTCCCTGAGACAAGCCTGTGAAGGTAATCACTGCCAGACTCAGCTAGAACACTGCCCAAAGGCTGGCCTTTGAGCTGGAAAAAAATTACAAGAACCCATCTTCAGAAAGGCTTATGATTAGCATTACTGACCTGGAGGGGAGACACCTGATGCTAACAGGAGTCTTCTTATCCAAATGTGCTGAATATAGTCCTTTTGAAAATATATACCAAAGCCAACTGTTGGTGCAGCATTCATTTGCTTCTTTTAAAAGCATACCATCATTGACAGAATGTAAAATCACTAAGTTTCATCCTGGGCAGTCTCACCCCATAGAGAAGTGTCAGCAACTTTTCAGATGATACCTTCCATGTAAAGGTTGCTATTTCTATCTTTTACAGTCAGGGCAAGACAGTGTATTTCTTCTGGCTCAGCCCAGCTTGCAATATGTTCAGCAGAGTTGGCTCTCATTCTTCTTTTATGAAGTCTTCCTCTGTCATTGCTTGACAGTACATTCAAGTGTTCAAATTCAGTCAGTGATTCAGTGACTGGAATGTAATGGGTTTGTTACTACAGGCCACCTTTCAAGAGCTCATCTTCCCAAGTTCATTTTGTGCCTTTTGGATATCCAGCTCTTCAATAGCTCAGTCCAAACCACTGCATCTTTCACTGTATTCAGTGCCTACACTTCACATCCCTCCTCCCTGAACACCACATCAACCTCTGAAATGTACAGTAAATGTTTAAACACACGAACAAGGGGCACTTTCAGACATATTTGGGTCAGTGTATGAAGTTCATGCCAAAGGATGTTGTGTGTTAGCTGAGCAATGCAGTACATTTTTTCCAACTGCTTCAGCCAACAGCCAACCACATGAACTATCCTAAAAAATTTTTTTCTTTAAAATTTGTAATAAAAGAATATAATAAAAAACAAAAAAAACCCAACTAACTCATTTTAATTACATACAGAGACTAGGGAAACAGTATGAGATGGCTGTAGTTTGGGTCAGCTAAGTCCTTAATTTTTTACATCTTACGCTTTCTTTTATTTAGGATATACCGCTTGGTAATGCTTCTGGGGTTTTTTTCTGCCATCTACAGAGCCCTAAAGTCCTTTAATGCAGCTTTCTTGATACATGCCATCAAACTGTGCTTCAAAAAAGAGATGTCATTAGGAAGGGAGCCCCCAGGCACCACATTACACAGTTGCCTGGTTCATATAAATGTGAATTGAGAAAAATAACCAACCACTTTTAAATACAGCTTTAAAATCATGCAGTTGAACTTGCCTACACTATTTACATGAAACATCTTGTAGTCATTCTATACAGTAGTAAAATTAGCATTTTTCTATAAGGCAGTAGCAAGTGGAAACACACAATAGCATCAGGTCTTTGTCCCTTCAAAGAGGTTTCACAAAGCAGTAAAGCCCTTCTAGCACAAACTGCACTAGAAAGCCTAAAATGGTTCCAAATTCGGTACAAACTATAGATGTACTCTGTTATTTTTGCTTTCTCCCTCTTTATTGGATTCTCGTTACTTTTTTTCAGAAACACTTGTTTAATTCTATTTTTTAAGCTTTTATTTTTTTTTTCTTGCCTTGGAACTCTGACATTCTTTCTCCATTCCCTCACTCACGAGTTATTTGCTGGCTGGTTAAGAAAAAGACCCACATGGAGACAGGGCAGTCACACAGCAGAGGCAAGAAGCCAGCCCCTACTCCTCCATCCATATGTACCTGTGAATGAGTCTCCCTGTCAGCCTTGGTACACTCCCCTGTGCGTGCAAGGAGCAAAGAGGGGCCCTTCCAAGGGCACACACTTTAGCAAGGCTGTGTCTAGGGGCAAGCATGAACCTGGGCCTTCACTACCAATACTAAATTGCTTCTACCAAAACCAGCCAATTCTCCAATTCTGCTACTCCTTAGCAAAGGTCTTTGTGCACATCAAAATTCACATCCACAGAAACATAAGAGATAACAGTCTTATCAGCTTTGGGGAAATCAGATTACCAGACAGCACAAAGGAACCCACCCAGCAGCCCTCCAAGCTACTTCACATACAATGCTTGCTATGTTTTGTCCTCCCCTGAAGCATAAATAATCAGTAACTGCTGGGGGAAAGATCCAGGACATGATGGACCAGTTGGTCAATTGGACAAGGCAAACACTCTTCTCCTGACATAAACAACCTCTTCCTCTGTCTTGTGTATCTTTAGGTGTTTTTGTAGTCTTCAACAAACATCTAATCTCTAACAGTACAATGTGACCTTTCACTGTATGAAGGGTTTTTACTTTGTTTATTACTTTAAAACCCTAAAACACAATTCAGCAGCCACTGGGCTATTTCCTGCTTCAGTCATACCTATGTTCACAATCTAAAGAGCAGAGCTGGCTTCATTTTAAGTGTTTCCATTACTAGTTTCCACTTTATTCTCAAAGAAGTGCAGTCTTAGCTCCTCACATACACAAAGCAACAAACCTCAAAAGCACAGGCAGCAAAACTATTTTAAATGGCAACATGTAGTTTGCAATAAAAACATTATATGCTGATACAGCACCGAAAGATCCTAAAGCATTCAAGCTCACATTTACACAGCCTCAATCTTCCTATGACCCACCTTTGCTCTGTTTATACAATATATCACTTAGTCTCTGGACTAAACCTGTGGAGGCTGCTCTCTCTTGCTACTGAGAATGCAGGCTATCTAAAGGCAATGATGCACAGGTTTAGAACACTATTTAAGTACAGGAAATTCCAAATGAAAGTTGGTTTTCCAGCAATGCAATAGGATTTTCTGCAGTTTGGCTGAGAAACTCAGCTAGTATGAAATCACCAGATGATACTAGAGTAGCTTTAATTTTTGCACAGAACAGACAAATTCCTTGTTTTGAAAGGTCATGACAGTAAATTGCATGGAATTCAATTTACCTCCCTCAGATGGATGAGGGTCTGACTCAAACAGAGAACAGTGGAAGCCTTTGGCTCCAGGAAGTCTGTGCTGATTCAAACCTACTCCTAGGCAGGCAAATCGTCCTTCCTCTCAGCTATACATTATCACAGCTTGTGATTTTCAACTGATCTTTTCCCCCAGATGTCATATTGTAGCAAATTGTGTCATAGATGATCATCAAAACAATGGTCATTGCAAGAAAAATTTGTTTTTAACCAGGGAGTCACCAAATATAAAATTACTTGTGATACAGACACTGTCATAGCTGTCTCACCCTCATTTCTCCACATCTAAAGTGAAATACAAAAAACTACAGGAAACAACACCCTCATCACAATACAGAAGAACAAATACTGGAAAAGAAAGCAAGTGTAAGGATTACAGAAAGACTGTGAAGACAGAAAGTAAAAGAATACCCTCCCCAGGAGGGGAGTGACACACCTGTAACACTTGTGATTTAACAGGCTCCTTGTGTACAACTGAGAACAACAGCTGGTGAGCAGCTCATTCCTGACTGGATGCCAACACCAGGCAACAGCTCTTACCTAAAGCTTTCTGGGTATTCAACAACAGCCATGTTGATAACATCCAGTGCATGCTGATAGTGCTTCTGAGCTGAAAAGAGGAGGGCCAGTAGATGAAGTGAATTCATGTCATCTTTGCACAGTTGCAGGGCTTCTTGAAGATGGTCTATAGCATCTGAAATCTAGAAGGAGATGGGGTAGAAATAACAAGAGAACATATCACTCTTTCAGTCCTACATTATACCCCAAAAATAAGAACAAATAGAGTAAATAGAAATTCTGAAGAAGTTTTGCTTAGGCACCTTTATTATCAAAACAGGCTGCCAAAATTAACAGACTGCACTGCTTGAAAAAAACCCACACATTCTAGAGAAAGAAGTCCGCAGCATTACTAAATCACTGCTTATAAACAAGAGCAGCAGACCTGATCCCATCAACCCCCTCATCCTTTGGCATGGTGATTCTGTGATGTAAACATATCCACCACAGATGCCCAAATCTCAGCTCTATTTTCTAGGATGAGTGGCTGGCTCTTCAGCTGGGGATGAACACTGCACATCTCTGCTGCATTTTGTCTCTCATAATGGCCCAAGAAAGTCTTTCATTACTTGGATCAAGAACATAAAAATTAAGTTTGAATGTTCAAGGGTAAAAGAGTCAAGATTTAAAATGCTGTCAAAAAAAGAAATATATTTGAAAGCAGTGATGTAAAGAGCAGTCCTGACAGTCACAGTAGCAGCATGTTATTAGAACCAAGTCTCACTTGGCAGAAAACTTAACATCTATAATGAATGCAAGTCTATCACACGCTCTTTGTGATCCAGTACACTATTTTAGAATATCTGGTCAAAAGGGAACTTCTTAGCAGATTTTCTTTAGTCTGTTTACTGGTAAGTTTTACGTAGAGGATTTTCTTTAAGATTCTCTAGTGTCTCAAATTACTGTTACATAAATTATTGCATTTCTGTGGCTCTGGAAAGCTGCAGAAAACAAAGCATAAAACTGTATAAATTGCTTTTCCTCATGTATGCTTTCCTGCTCCTTCTCTTAACGGATGGAGAATGCAGTTCCTTCTTTTCTACTATGAGAACTTCCCACCAGCACAGCCTTACAGACATTCTACCTGAGCAAACCACCAGTGTCAAATTCCCACCGGCTCCACAGACCTCTCACAAAAACAAGAAGCACATAACTAAGGAAAGCAACAATGACACCACCTGCAGTGACTACAGAGGTTGTTGATTACCTAAAGTCCAGGTATCCTTCTGGGAGCAGTGTATATTCTGTTCATAGGACAACTTCATCCAAATGTCCAAGTGACATTTCTCTGTTGCTGTGCACACATGAGCCATGGTGCTTAACTCTGTATTACTGGTGACTCCATGCAAGCCTGGAGATCAGTGTGACTGCTCCAGACATAACCCCAAACTGGCACTTGGCCCACAGCATCAAAACTGCTGAATGTCCTGGCTTGGATTCAGACTGGGATACATGACTGACTGCTCAGCTTTAATGAATTACTGCTTGTCAGTGGAGCTACTTTAACTACATGTGTTATTAAAGCCTACTGCAAGGGTAAACACGTTGACCTAATCACTCATGTTCCCTCAGCAGTTTACTAGAACACATTTTCATACAATATAAAAATTCTAGCAGTGACAATACAACTTGGAGCCAGGACCAGACAGTGGTGGGCCCAGATCTGCTTGTTCACAAAGTTGTTCATAGATATACCAGAGGTATATAAATTTGACTTGCTAAAACAAAGCTGCTGTCAAGACTTCTTGCACTTAGGACTAAAAACCCTTCTATTTCTTTCTATTTCTCTGTCTCAGAGCTGCACAAGTACCCATAAAGAAAATACAAGTTTGGGGAAAAGTTAATTAGAAGCAAACCTGCAAATCAAACAACTGGAGAAGACTTGGAGCAACCTGTTCCAGATGATCCTGCTTTGAGCAGGGATTGAACTGGGTGATCTCTAAAGGTCCTCTTCAAACTATTCTATGATTAAGACTTGGGAAGGGGATCCTAATTTGCTAGTATGAATCAGGCAAAGAATAACACTTGCAACTAATGCCTTTACTGAGGGACTTCAAAACTGTAGGGGCGCTTGACCTTACTCGTGTGAGAATATGCAAACTGAGACTTGCTTTACGTGTTGAAAACTACTTAGGATCAAACTGCAGGTAGGTCCACACCCCTAAGAGAAGCTGGCCATCCAAGGAGCTCTCTGACTCTGTTGCAACATCCTTGAAATAGAGCAGCAAAAAAGTGAGTTGTGGCCACTCCTGCAAACCTGTGTCTGCTGGAGAGGCAGCCACATACTGCTGGAAGAAATGTCATCTAAAGTAATTCTGTTCTGTAGCATGGGGCCTGCAATGGTTACATCTCATTTCAGTGCTTCCCTCTAGTATCATCAGAGTCACAGGCAATAGCTGGCCTTAAAAATTAATCATGCTTCCCTGGCACCTCATTTATTAACTTGAGTCCAAAAAGACTCCTTAGTGCTGTAACACCATTACTAGCCTACACAGTACTGCTGCATAATTAGAAACAGTGGACAAAAATAATATGAACTCTCTGCCTTTACAGAAAATATTATGTGAAACAACAACCTGCAACAGACTACATGCAATGAAATACAAACTAAATTTCTAGATCAACAAAAGCAAGATATTTGGCAGCAGTCAACACAAAACTTCTTTTGAAAGATGTATTTTTACTTAAGTAACTATATAATTTGAGAAAGATGGAAGCTGGTGTCACCCCAGATGGCACCCTGAAACGTCAGGGCTTTATCAGAGGCAGGCTGCCAGTTTAAAATTCCCTACCAGTAGTGCACTTTAAAATAATCTTATTTCAGCTGGACTGCAAGTCTAAGTAGGGTCTACAATTAGAAGAAGCTACAGTTCCCTGATTTATCATTCTGTTAACAAATATACCACATGTTTTGCATGGCACACAGGTATCTTCACATCACACTGATTAGGGAGCAAAGATGCTGCAGTAGGCCAGAAATAGCATCTTGCAGCATTACCAAAATAATGCCACAATATGGATTGTTTAGGCTGCCTTTTATATAGTAGGATTTATTTCAATAATGCTATGTGTCTCCTTAAAAACAATGTTGATATGTCACAATTACAGGTATAAAAAGGAAAACAGAGTAAGTGTAAAAAATACTTCCTAACAGTAGAATGAACTTGGGTATTTTAAATGGTAAATGAAACAGGAACCCTTAAAAGGGATTTTCAGGCCTTATAATTTCACGTCAGTTGACAGTTACACTTAATTAACCATTACAACTACCCACTCCACCTCTTTTTATAGCATGGAAAGGAGAAAGCTTTACTGACTGGCAAGAGTTTCCATTGAAAACAGACTTGCTACAGTTCACCAGAACCTCAGGAAAGTAGGTATACACCTATGGGTTATTACTTAGTTCTTCCTACAAGCCATTCTTGATGACCAGAACAATCTAGGCTAGGATGTAGGCAGAAAAGCAGCATGTTGCTTTTCAGCAGAGGAGGCAGTTGGTAATCTGGGAAAAAGACAGAACAGAACTACCTACACCCAAGGAGTCACTGAAAGAACCACCTCTTGAATACCTCCTAAAACAGAGCTCCTCTCTTGGGCAGACAGCAGCCTCTCCTCCTTGAAACCAAACAAAAACTGGGCAAAACAGGTAAAATATTTTCTCTGCTCTCTTAACTGAGGTTTATCTTAACTGTACATCCAGACACTTGGGAAGGAAGTAGGTGCTTTCTGGATAGTGCCACTTGAAACTTGAGGTCTCTTGGAAGTCCACAGGAAACTGGTGAGACTTACAGTGCTCAGCTGCTGACCCTTAGCCATCTTTCCCTTCCCATTTTCATGAAAAGAAAGGTTAGATCTAATCAAGTATTAAAATGGCATGATGCCTAAATAAGTTGTTTTCACATATTCAGTACTGATTTACACAGCAGTCAAGGTCACAAACACCACCACCCCCAAAAAATCCGGATTCAACTCTTAAAATTAACAAGAGTGCGGCTGACTCTAGAGAGTAATTTCCATAGAAACCAGTCTGCTTTTTAAAAAACAAGGCAATGCATTAAAATCAGTGAGCTTTAAAATCTTCATTCTACCTTGTTTGTGCTGATCCAAGTGCTGTTACCACAGAAACAGGAGAAGCAGCCGAACCAGCTACTGGGAGTGGGGAGCTGCAAGTCTCATTTGTCACTGGGCTCTGCCAGCTGCCAGCCAGGCACTGCAGGTGGAGATATCCACTGCAGCAGGCACAGACCTTGGCCTCCAGGCACTTCAGCTCAGGGGGAAAACCAGACTGAGAGACCCTCCTTACAGAACAGGTTATTCTACACTGTGTTTGGCTGAAAAAGCCACTACAACACTCTGGGACTGATGTAGACCCTCCCAGTCTTCCCAGTGACTCCAGTGGTCTTTAAGACATGCACACATACAATGCTCATTATCATCATTTTTTATCTTGGTTGCTGGTGGTTTCAAATGCCAACTCTGCATGAACCTTTTATAACCATTCCTCCTCTGTCACATCCTCATCTCATGTCAGAGGGATGCCTATGTTTTTCCATTTCCCCTTTGCCTTGCCCAGTGGTGCCAGAGACAAGTGCTATTGGAAATATTTTACAGCCTTCCAAGGAAAATGAATTGCTCCAGCTTTGTTTGGCACTCTACTGGTCAGCTGCCTCTCTTGCTTTGTTCCATGAAAACACTCTCTTATCTATGCAAGCTGATACCTATATTTTTCAATGCTGGGTACAGTTACCTTATTTATTGACCCTGACTATGGAAACAAAAAGGTCTATTTGTTGAGAAAAACACTGAGGTATTATATTATATTATAACCTACTATGTAGAAAAGGCCTGATTTATTGGTATTATAGAATTGCCTGATGAAAGCCCTAACTGTGATGTTCAATAGTTAATGCAATCTATCAAAAAAGGTATCATTTATCTTTCAGTTAATCAGAAAGAGAATATATTAGATACTTTAAATAATTAAGTATATTAAAAATGCATTACCAAATGTTTATCATTAAGTAAACTGGCAAAAGAAGAGCAGGGTATTTTACAGCAGTCTAAAAATAAAGAAGTCTCAGGTATCTCCTCTCTGTCCAAGCATGCATTAAAGATTTATATCTCACTTGATGGGAGAAGAGCAGGAGCACCATGGCAGGGGTCAGGCTGACACTACACAATACACTGAGATCCCACAGCTGTGGGAGCAGAGGCGACTGGCACAACATCGGGGATGAAAACACACAGGTGAACTAGACAAAAGAGGAAAGTGAACATGGGGACAAGAGACTGAATGGAAAGAACAGGAGGGAAGGGAAATGAAGCAACAAGAGAGATGAAACAACATGGCAAAGACAGGCTACAACCAGGAAAAAAAAAAAGTAATGAGTTATAATGCCAGTAACAGTGAAAACAACAAAAAATCAAAGACCACAAAAATCTTCATTTTCAGGACATTTCAGCTGAAAAGCTGTAATTCTTCACTTATGGCAAGCAGAAGAGGTAGCAAATCAGACCATTTCCCTATGAGGCAAAAGCTGTGAGAGAAAAAAAGGTAGCTGGGTGTTTTTTAATGAAAGACCCTGAGCAAACTGCATCATAAAGCAGCCAGTAGGCAGATGAGAAAGTTAAATAAGCCATTTTAATTATCCTTTCTTATTGCAGGCTCACAGCACACTGCTCTCATTATGAAAGGGTTACAAAAGTGACATTATCAAGAGGGTGCTCTCTTGGAACAATTAGTTTAACCTAATGAACACACAGCTCCCCTAATTAGCTCAGGAAAGTAAGAAATACCCAACTGTTCAACTCCGTAGTGTAGACTAGGGAGAGAAAACTGCAGCAAGCAGAAGGCCTGCCAAAGAAAGAAACTAGAATGATGAAATTTCAAATCTAGCTAGAGAGGTATTTAAAAAACAGAAGCTGCTCCAATAAAGACTTTAGCTTTTAAACAGAAAGACAGAGAAATACAACACCCCAGTCTTAAGAAAAAAGGGGCAGAAAAATAAAGCACAGCCCAAGTGGTTGGGTTTTTTTTTTGAAAGGCAGTGCAGAGCATTTTCTGATCAGCTTCACTTTTATGAGCTAACACCTGCAGCAGCATTCAAATGCCAACTAATCCCACTCTCTGCAGAGCTCCAGTACGCGTCAGAGCCTGGCGTCAAACGTGCCCAAGTTTGGAATAAAGCGATCCCAGCGCGCGATCTGGCACCGCACGGAGCCGGGCACAACGGGACAGCCTCTGGAGCGGCCTGTGTGGGACAGTGACACCAGGGAGCAGCAACAAACACACCTCCTCATCCCACACACACAAGGCTGCTCCAAGACTGCTCAGGAGCCAGAGCTGAACACATTCCCCAGGGAAGGCCATTCCATGTGCCACAGAATTATTATTTTTAGAGTAAGAATTAAAAAATATTTTTCATAAACATATTCTGACTGCTTGTCACCGGTTACAACGCAGGAAGGAAGGGACCCTGTGTAGCAAGCCTGGGTCTTGTTCAACTGGACTGTCCTTCCATCCTCCCATGACCCAGTGATTTCCAAATATTTCACATACCTGTCTGACAAGAGCCAGCTGCAGTGACAGGTAGAGGATGATCTGGTGATCTTCGGGGGCCAGGTCATGTGCTCTTTAAGGACAACCACATAAGACAAAAAGAAAAGTGACTGTTAGATTGCACTTTGCAGAACTCCTTCACCATGAGTCACATTAGCACAGAACAAAACCCAGTCTTCCCCCACAGAAAGCTAGTCCAGTAATGGGGAGCACACTGAAACTAGACAAAAAGCAGAACAGTGCTGCTCTGGCTAAGCCAGAATCCCAGGAAAAAGTATGAGAAACACAGCTGCCAGGATGTTATACAACTTACATGCTCCTTTATTAAATGCCACTTAATATTTTGGAACTTGGATAACTAATATGGAAAAAGTAGCTCTGAGTGCATAACAAACCTATCAAAGCATTATTTTAAGTAATTCAGGTGATAGACATAGTTGTCTAAGTTGTTCTTATACTGCCACTTTTAAACATTAAGAGAGGGTTGGATTAACACTGAAAAAGTAATCACTATGAGCATGTAGAGGACTAAAGATCAGGAGCCTGTGACACAAACTGGTGCTCAAACATACAAAACATTCTCCACCCTGCAGCTTCTAGTTTAATTTTTGACAGCAGACTCCTAATTTGGAAAGGGAAGACACTGAGGGAGGAATGATTTGATGACAGGAGCTGTGCCTGGACCAACACCAAGGCCCTTACTTGTCAAGCTTGGACTCTGAGATACCCCTTCCAGCCCACAGCAGGCACTACACTGAAGTGAAGCCCTGGCTAGAGAAGGCTGCAGTGTCTGCAGAACCAGATGTGCAGGCCTTTAGCAAAGCCTTGTACAAGGCAGGGAACAGGGATGGACAGCCTAGGCAGAACTGTCCCCTCTCAGACTATGCTAGGCACGAAACTGCAGTATGAATTTGCTAGCCTGTGGAGAAGCCAGTAACCAAGGGAATGCTGGGATAGTGTCTGGGGGAACCCAATCTAGGAGGAAAGGTGGGGCAGCAGCTGATGCCACCTGGCAGCCCACTCCAGGAGCCAGTGGATTCTCCCCTTGTGACTCACAGAGCTCACTCACAGCTCTGCAGCACAGGGAAATCATTTCACATGGGAGAAATGGGGAAGAGGAAGGTCCCTCATAGCCAGTTAACATTTCCTGACCTCTTTCTGGGCTGCATTCCAGGACACCAGGGAAACCTGCACCTGCACTGCCAGGCCCAAAGTGAGCACAATTAATGTCCTTATGAGGGAGAAACGACAGGCTGACAACACTGGTGGTTAAAACCCATGCCAAAACTATTGATTTGCTAATAATAAACAAGTAGCAATAAAGTAATTCCTTCAGGAAACAAACCACACACCATTTTAATGGCAGCCACTTTTCAAATACCATCTTGGCCTGTGAGCAAGAAGATTTTGAAGCTGATTTTTATAACTAAAAGCTCTAGAACAAATTAATTTAGTATGGACTGAATATGTCCTGTAACTCTCTAAGTCAAGGTGGCACTCAAGTGTTCTGAAGCAATGCCAAAGACATCAATGTGCAATTAGTACAGGTGAGTCACTAATTTCTCCTTCCACTTCAAAAAATACAAAAAAACTCCCAAACCCAAATAGTCACAACCCCCCCCACCAAAAAAATCCCCAACCCCCCCCAAGGTTGCAACAAACAACAAAACTCCACAAGGTAGAACCCAGCTTTGCCCTAAGGTGTTAGACAGGGTGAGTCACCTCTTTACAAAGTGTCTCTTGTGAAACCTTCAGTAGCCTCTCCAGCAATGAGTAACAGGGGAAAGTTCACAAGAATATAGCAGATGAAATTAATGGTGCTTTTGGAAAGAAACAAAGGATTGTTACTTTACTGCTCATTTTCCTCAGAAGGAATTAGAAAAACATTTGGTGCAATCTTCCAGCTGAAAAGGCCCCTTACTGAGATGACTACAGGCCAAACTATGGCCTGAGAGATCATACAGGCTCTTCAAAAAAAGACAAAAAGCAAGGAAGGTACAAAAAGGAAGGAAACCAAACTTAAGCATTTAGAAAACACTAGTAATCAGCTCACTGTCACATTCCTGTTGGCTGATGTTTGAGTAACTAATGTTTGGCTAGAAGCTTGTCTGCCTCCTAGGTAGAGTTAAGATACCATGAAAACAAGTCACAGCCAATGAGAAAGGTCCCAGGATAAAAAACAAGGAAGTTGAAAAGCAGTGCAGCACCACAATTCCTTAAAATTGGTTAGCAGTTCATGTATGACACTGGAGTCCACAAACTAGTGTGACTTAAAAGTAAAAGTACACTCCTCATCCAAATAGTGAATGAATAAATGGCTTTTAGAAGTTTTCTCTCTCAAATCTCCATAAGGTAAACACCCAGAATTGTATCTGTGGTTTCAGTTCTTGCAATCACTACAAAACCAGTGTAAGACAAACATGCTGGGCTCCTTCTTGGCCAGCATCAGCAAAACAGCTAAGATCTTTTAACATTGTTCAAATTGTTTAACCTGTACTTTGAGATACCAGAGATCTCAAGTTTTCTTCACTTATGTAATTATAACAACAATAAACTCAGAATTAGATCCTTCAGCCCAAGACTTAGACCACATAAGCTTCCATTTAATTGCCATCTATAGTCTGTAGGCATCTACATTTACAGTGGGTTGTAAATTGTGAAAGTAATTGTACAAATGTAAGTAACTGCCTGAACACCACCTAGTGTATTTTGGATGGTGTAACTTAATCATAACAGAGTCAGGAAGCTCATACCTTAATGCTCTACCCCACAGAATGGACAAAAAAGGGTTTTAAATCAAGCAGTTGTACTTGAGGTCTCAAGTGTAGTTGCACAAGAGTGCACAGTCGCTTCCAGAGTGCAGCCATTGTATGTTTTCCCCAAAAATATAGGGATGAAGGAGAGGTGAGTGCTGCCTGCTTTGTTCCACTAGCTCTAGAACCTCCTCTTCCAACAACAGCTGATATAAACACTCATTAGGACAGCAATTATTCTCTCCCCTAGGTGCCCTGGTGCCAGGTCACCCATAGCTGCTTACACCCTGATGGTGGAGGTACTTTCCCACCATGATGGAAAGAGGATTTTAAGCCTGCTTCACACAGGAATTGAGACAAAATTAGCTTTCCACGTCTGCCAGCTGGCATCATGTGAGGAAGCTGCATGTCCCAGCACTGTAGATCTCACTGCAGCTAATTTGAGGCTAAGGTTTTTTTCTGTAAGGTGGCAGAACAGTACACTTACCTTGGATATTCAATCAAATAATCACTGCATTTAGCCATCACAAAAATCGTTTTGACAGACTACTGCTGAAATCTAATGAACTGTTTTCAAATCTTCCAGCACGGAAGACTTACACAGAGGAAAAAGTAACATAAAAAGAAAAAAATTTCTGAATTAATGAAAAAAATGCACAAAGCAAGTATCTGCAAAATTCCTACTCACCTCTCCAAAGACTGAAGTGCTTTCTTGTTTAATTCATCCTGAGTGCTCTTTAGAGTAGCTGTAGGACAAGATACAATACCATTTAAGTGTTAATTCAATGTTTCAGATCAAATAAATAAATATATAGAGTATCCAAACTGGGAGCATGAACAGTATGGAAATCTCTGTGTGTTTGTGCATGTTCTCATTTTGACATGAATTCTCAAATTCATTTTTATTAAAGATTATTTTAAGTCCTTTGTTTGAAACACTGAAGCATTTTTTATTTATATATGCCACTGAAGGGGGCTGGGAGAAGGGGTCAAACACTAACTAGATACCAAGAAAATAACAGGTCCTCAGCCAGACTGCTGCAAATGCTACTAGCAGTAACCTGCATCACATTCTGATTCAGGTACAGTACGTGTACAGAATGTACACATTCACCACCATCTTCATAGGAGGGTGCTGCAGGTGTAACTGGGAACACCAGCAGCCAAACTTACAGCTCTGTGACAAAACACCACCATCTCTGAGACCACAACAGACTTCAGGTTACTTCAGATGCGGCATTAGCCACTAATGCCCTTCTTCCATATCTCTAATTGCTTGATTAATGGATCCTGCCCAGTACACACATGTATCAATGTATAAATTAATTCCTACCTAAAACCAGAAAAGGAAGAGAAGAATCAAGCTCTTGTTATACCTGGGTATCGTAAGAAATCATCATCAAGATCAACAGGAACAGAGGAAGAGCTTAAAGGAACATGGCTTTCTCAGATGCAAAACATCTGGAAACCTAGTGATGATTTTTAGAAATGCATTGGCTGTCTTGTTCTGGTTCTTGCATGGCAGCTGTTTCTTGTTTTGCCTATCCTGAAATTGAGAGCTGTTGATCAACAGCATAAGGAAGTGATGACTAGTTAATCTATCAGCAAACCTCACCCGTGAATGTATCTGAATTGATACATCAAGTCAGTGTATGCGCCAAAATTGCAAGTTACTAAGTAGTATAAAATAATGCAACAAACCCAGTGAAATTCAAGTATTCTTAAAAGTTATTAAGAAGAAAAGAGATGTGTTCTTCTGCAAGACCTGCAAAGGTAACCAGTTTCTTTGCATTCTGCAATATGCCAGTGAGTGAAATTTTGTAAGTAAATTATTTGTTGCAGTAGCTATAGTGATCAGACCTTTTGTACTTCTACATCTTCCAACAGTTCTTCAGAATACCAGGTTCATTTGGGAGGAACAGCAATCTTCAGGATTTCCTAATCATAAAGATCAGAACTTGTTTAGGCCACAAAACCTACTCTAAGATAAAAAACTTATCCAAAAACTTGTATTTTAAATAATACATTTTAAGACATGGACTTTCATGTAAAATGCAGCATCTATTAAAAATATATCACTCTCAGTAGCCTTAAATCAGGCTGCAAAATACTGGATAAAGGTAACAAAGGGAGAAAATTTGGAAATAAATTAAAGAACCAAGATTGATGTAAACAAAAATGCTTGAGGAGACATTGGAAAGGATTTGATCATACCTATAAACATCCCTACAGAAAAAAATCTGACATTCTGTTTCTCATGAAAACTACCATTCTTTAAATTACACAGCAATTCTGAAGATGTCACACAATAAGAAAGACTGAAAGAAATATTGCCAGTTGTCCCTCAAATTAAACACCAAATGGAAAAGCTAGAACTTTGAGCTTCCACCTGTTAAGACATTTGACTAATGTTCAGTTTGTAGTTAGAAAGAACACAAAATATGTTGTGGAAATGATGTGATTACTCTGCAACTAGTCAGCTTTGCCTCTGCATTACTGGGAAACAGCACGTGACTGCCACCTCCCACAATATGGACTGCATCTTCAGCTACCACAAAGTTGGAATGCTGTGTGCAGCTTGGCATCCACAACAGAAGATGTGGTTCCATTGGAACAAATCCAAAAAAGGGCCATGAAAATGGCTGGAGGGCTGGAAGACGTCTCCTATACAGAAAAGTTGAGAGAGTTGTCATTTTTCAGTCTGGAGAAGGGTCAAGGGAGGCCCTCTTAATACTTCAAGGGGGTTTTTAAGAAAGACAGAGTTATTTTTTTCACCAGGTCCTATAAAGACAGGACAAGGGGCAATGGTTTTAAACTAGAAGAGGGAAAATTTAGATTATATACAGGAAGAAATTCTTTACTAGGAGGGTGGCAAGACTCTGAAACAGGCTGCCCCAAGATATTGCAGATACCCTACCCCTGAAGTATTCAAAGAAATCTGCAACCCACTTGTATCACTGAGAAGCTCTCACTTCAGACAAAGAAAAGTCTGCACTAAGGAAACAGAGCCTGGTGTGTCTGATTAAACTTTTAAAATTTGTGCTCCATTCTCCCAGGTCAATGGTATCAAAGAATTCTTCAGTCCCTACCCAACGTTACTTCCTGTAAGCACGGCTGCTGCAGTTCCGTCAACTAAAACAAAATATTACTTATTACTAAGATTAAAATAAGCTCCAAAAGCAGTCTGACCAATGGAAGAGTGGCACAGGGGAGTTTCTGAAACCCGTAAGACTCTTGCAAATGCCACTTGAGCAGCCCAAGATTCATTTTCTGAAGCAATCTGTGTTTTTAAAGCAGCTTCAGCCTTACTAAAATTCAATAGGCTCTTCAGCAGCATTTTGTACCTAAATACAAAGCTCTGGATCCCATTTAGAAACACAGGAGGACAAGCTCTGTCTTAGTAAAAGCAGTTCGAGCACAGCAGGAGTAGTGAATGCATGGAATGAAACACAGTGCCAAAGATCAGAATCAACTCCACAAACATGGGGACAGGAATCTAGTTCTAATCTTGTCCAATGGATTGGGCACCCATTAGCAGCTGAAGCACAGTCAGGTCTATTTATGTAAAACATTTGTTTTGTGGGAAAGGATTCAGTTTGTAATGTGCAAAACTGTTCCTGTATGTGACTCACAATGTAAGAAGTGGGGATGACAAATAAATGGACTTCATAAATAAATTTCTGATCCAAACTAAAACAATGACATATATGCACCCTTTTGCAAATATGACTGAGTTTCAGAAATTATTCCCTTGTGTTAAGACATCTAATATGGCACAACATACATTTTAAGCACCCAGAATTATAATTAAAAATTGCATGCACTGTTATTTCCAAAAGCAAAGACCAAGTTTGTTCACTAATAATTTATTGACTTCGGGGGTGGGGGCTTAACATTAACCAGTGCTGTCAGTACACTGACTGTGAAATCCACAAAGACTGATAGAATGAGTTTCTAATTCAGTCCCTGATCCATGACCTTCTACCAAAATTCTAAATGAAAACAGAGATACAGCACACTCATCTTTGAAAAAAGAATGAGGGACTGTTACATATAAAAAGATTTCACAATTTGTGAGATGGTGATGTGAGCTAAGAAGAGCACTTGTATTTCACAATACATTCTCAACCTAGTCTTTCCTCTTCAGCCTTTGGTAAATTCATGTCACCTTTCCCTGTCTTCAGTGAATTCTTCACCAGACCTAAGGGAGGAAAAGTTGACAATACAGCTTATGTCAAAACTGGAAGTATGGGAGGAAGAGGGAATGGTTTGCTGTTGTCATTGACAACTGACATTGGAAAGTGATCTGCAGAAAATGAACATTAACTATGCACAGGAGGCTTGGGCTTCTAAGACTGAGGCAAAAGTGTAAAAGTGTCAATGACTTCCTCTGAGGACACATCTTTCAGCTACTTCAATGAGACTTATTTCAAGAAACATGTAATTAAACATTAAGAATAAGGATGCTTTCCAGCATAAGTTTCTGGAAATCTTACTTCCTACAGGAGCTTTTTGCAAATCACAATGAAAAGGCTTTAATACAACTCCTCAGTGCCTTTGTCACACAGGAGGAGAAATAATTACGAGAAAGTTATATTAAATAAGAAAGTCTAACTTGGATGGAAGGCTGAAAGCTTTGGAAGGAAATTGGTCAAATGTCTCAAACACTTAGCTACTACTGAAAATACTGATTGACTGAAAGTCATCTCAACTAGAAAGTTACAGGAATCTCATATATACACACACATAGATGTTTGACTTGTCTGCATATGTCAGTAAGAACTGGTATAAATACAATGATAAACAAGACTGACAACACGAGACAGGATTACATCACAGAACTGCTGTCTTTCAGCATGTTCTAGCTTTGCTTCCTCACTGTCATATGCTATTTTTTAACAATGCTAATGCAAAATGTCTTGCTAGTGCAAATTTGACATTTTCTAGTGAAACACAGTTCCATATTCATGACCATCATATGTATGCATTTGAAGGACTTAATCCATTTTATTAAAATATAATCTGCAAAATGGAAATATACTCTTCCTACTTCCCTCCAATAACTGAGTGACTTGTCCTGTTGTCTTAAAGGCTAGAGATAGAGTGAGAAGGCAGATATATTCCACTGTTTCAAAACATAAATGAGAGGCTAATCTGAAAATAATCCAAGGCAGCTGTTGTGAAGACTGTTTGTTTTACATTAAAAAGGACACAATATTGAACTAGTCTCTTGAAAACTCAGGAGGTTTCCAGAAAAAGTTTCCAACTCATACTTTGCTGCGCCAAAATATTTTTAGAGCTAGAGTACAGTACATGCCTCTCCATTCTTTAGAAATCACCTTCTTTTCATACTGAAGTTTACAAAGAGATCATAAGGGGCTGACATAGAAAACCTTCTATCCCTGAAAATAGTCTATGGGATCTTGTATAGCTTTATAACAGTTTAAACGACGTCTACGCAAAATGCCTTAAAAACTAGGCTGTTAAGTAGAGCTCTATTCCTAGTGGACTTAAAATATATATGTAAGACAAAGTTCAGGCTAGGAAGGACATACTTTTTGACATGAACTTTCTAGGGAGAACTACTCTGAGGCAGAGAAATGGAGAACTGGAGAGAGCTGCAGTGCCTGTAAGCCTCCATGATGAAATGCAGTTCTCAGAACAGCTGATCAGATATGGCTGGCTGTAAAACTACACCAACTTGTGCTACTGAGGAGCACAAGAACACTTTCTCAGACACATGCCTTGCAGAATTCTGGTGTAAGTTGCAAGGCCTGCATATTCCATGATAGCATGATGGAGTAATTTAGCTTTGATTCAGGCTTCTTTGCTGAATCAACTTTGAAATAGTTGGTTTGTTTCTGTGGAACCTCTATGAGAGAAAAGCCATTGCTTGCATGAGGGCATGACTGCCAAAATCATTAGGAAACAAACCAGCTCAGCCATTATTCAAAGAAAATGTGTTAGAACATATCTTCTACCCATGTTAGAAGTCACAGAATAAACAAAGACTGTTCCCACTGAGAGCTTGATGAAGGTCAGAGCTAGAACTCTCCCAAACACTTCAAGCCCTACAAAGCACCAAATCTGCAGAAGCCCCTTGTCCACTCATTCAAGATCCAAGTAAGCAGTTAAAATAAAATACTTCTTACATTCAGTGGTCTGTTTCTAGTCAACATCCACATGTACTAGCAAGGTAGATATTTTTATCTTGTTTACTTCTAAGTAAAAGAAACTCCATCACAGAGAGGTTGAATCTCTGTGGGGAATCAGTATCATGCCAGGAACTGAAGTGAGGCATTTCTGACTCCAGTTCTTGGATTGTATTTCTTTATGATTTATGAGTGGGTGACAAAAATATGAAAACAGATGGAAAAATTGACTTTTGGTTGTGTAAATTAAGTGAAAAAAATGTATTACAAATATTCAAGTAAAACACACCAAGCATTGTCAGCTACACTCAGATAATCACCCCCTAAGTAATGACCTGCATTTCTCCCTTTACCTAATAACTTCATTTTAATTATCACAGAAGAAGCTCTCTGAGCATGTGAACAATTCCCATTTATCTTGTGATCTGATTGCTTTTCAATGTCTAGTCAGCACTGAAGGCAGATTTTCCAATAAATTCCAATTGCTTGCACTGAAGACTTGGAACAAATGCTCTCCATGTAACACACTTGACAAAGAAGTAACTCACCATCAGTAGCTTGAAGGCTGTATGTCAGGCCCAGTGCCAGGTAACCCTTTGCCAGGGACTCTCCAGCATCCTCCCCCAGGTCTATCACCATTTTAGCAAATTGTTCTGCTTCTTCCAGCTGCAAAAGAGGTAGGTTGAGACTTAAAGGCATTTCCTCTATATTTGCTCCAATAAAATTCACCATTAGCCTTACCTGCAAGTGATCTGAGAGTCATTCACACAAGGGCTCCCAGTGATCCCAGTGAACACTCATAAAAAGGAGAATGTAGAAGGTCAGATGAGCAGATCTTGGTGCACATGCACAGTTTTAAGAAAAGTTTGGGGTTTGCACCCCAAACTCTTTCCAGATGTTTAAGATTAATCAAGGACATGATCTTTTTTTATAGCTTCCCTCAGGCACACTTCAATCATGCAGCCTAAAATGCAAACACTGGATCAGCTGGACTACATATATGATATCCTAGTAGGGCATTGAAAGGTCTAACAGGTTTCTTCCTTCAAAAGAAAACCATTCAGTTTTGCTGTCTGATTTTTTTAAACCTTAGCAAATTTTACTGTCTTTTCAAATATTAGAATAAAACAAGAAACCACTAACTTCACTGAAAGCTCTCAGCTGCTGCTTGAAATTCTGTTGCCAAAAGGACGCAGAAATTTCAGAACACAAATTTTGATCTGAACAAACACACTACCTCGGCAGTTCTGGCTGCACTAACCACTTTCTGCATCCTTTGCAAAGACACAATTTCCTTGAAAATGCATTTTATATTATAGATAGAGATTGGAGGAGAGAGCAGTCACAATCGCTCAGGATCAGCCTCCAAAGTGATGAAATATGTAAGCTGGTCTCTTCCACTACATCACAGACTGCTCTCCACAGCCTTCCTTTCAACACATATCTATCAGCATCTGTAAAATCCGAGTTACTGGCAATTTTAAATAAAAAGAATAAGTTAAATATTATTATAGAATGGAGTGTTTCTCATTTCTAACTTTAAACTCTTACTAATTTCACTCACCCATTTTAAGTAGAAAAGACAAAGACCTGTACACTGTATATACATTGAAAGGCGTAGGTTGGAGAGACACTGGCAAAACTTGTAAGTAATGCCTGAAAGATAGAGCCTACAGGAAGATCTCATTTCTGTACAAGACAGTATGCAGATCCTGTCACCCATGATCAGAGTCATCCCTAATCAAGAAGCAGACACTATTACACTATCTGACAAATCCTCCCTTTGGAAACTTTAATTACATCACAACTGACTTTATGGGATGGGGCTGTTTAATTTTGAGAAAGTACTTTTTTTGTTGGAAATCCACCTAGTTTAGACACAAGTACTGTGGATGTGTGCCCTCTTCATACTCAGCATTGTCAGACTTCAGCACCTCATGGCTCCTTAATATCTAAAATGACTCACTCATAACAACCTGGAATTAAAATGCACCATCAGACAAGAAATTGGCCTTCTGCAGTGATCTGTTAATACACTACCTATGAACAAAATCTACGTGACTTGATGTAGCATCCTATCAATGAGCCTCCTAATCCCATCACTTGAAAACATTCAGGTGACAACATTAACTAATGGCTTCATAAACAAACCACCTGGATTTATTAGATGATAGCAAACATTAGAATAAAATTACTTTTAACATAAAACTGAAGAAAGCCTGAAAACTGCAAGTGAAGAAGCAAATCTCCACTGCTTGAATTTCTTCCCACTGGTGCAACTCCCTGAGGCCACAGGATTCAAACTAGATGTAGAACAATTATTCCCCAATTTCTGAAACCTCAGATCAGTCAGTCCAACAACCAACACATATGTTACCATCAAACCCTTTCCTGAAAGCATTAGCGCTCCTCATTGCCCCATCAGCTGTGACTGTGGAAGCCACTAACTGACACAGGAACACCTCTTGAGGAATATTGGGACTCACCAAGTAAACTGCAAGGCCTGTCTTTGAGGGTGTAATCCAAAGCTTACCAAAACCACTGGAAATAGTCCCACCTACTTCAGCAATGTTGAGACAGAACCCTTAAACTCTGATCACATCAGGAAGACTGAGATTTGTTTCAGATTTCTTAACCTGTCAGTAGCCCCAGCAGCTTCCCTGCCACATACTGAAATGTGTCCTGGACCAGAGCCTAGGACAATGAAGAAGTGAGCCATGACTTGCCACATAGAAAAAACCCAAAAAACAAAACCCACAAATGAACAACAAAAACCCTTCCTATATTATAACTAAATTCTTCACCTCTCAGAAACTTTTACATAAGACATGAAATCTCTGCAGCTTGAAAATTCATTATGCACCTCTTTGCCACCATAAACAGCTATATTCTCACTCTCTCTCTTTATTGTTTCTCCTCTTCTCCCCACACACACTTTCATCCAAGAAGTGTCCATTAGACAAAGAAAAGAGCTCTACAAGGTATTCAAATGACTAGTGAACAAGAGAATGGGTAGAGTGCATGGAAAAAATGAATGAAAAGTTTGAAGCTGAAATGAAAACAAAGACATGTAAAATTGGAGAGATTTTGTTCCATTGTTTCTCTGAATGGTCACCTGATGGTAATTCCAGTTTCTGACTGGAAATACCTATACTGCACAAATCAGTAGTGCACCATTCAGCCTTCCTGCCTGCCAGTTAGCCAGGGCCACCTGTCAGTATCAGATTAATCTAATGAATAAATAATTAAAACCATAACTTTTCAGAGTGGCTGAAACAGCACTTCTAGCACATTCTTGTGAACATTTATTCATACTAAACCCTAATGGCACTTTGACCAGCCACAAAGATTCTTATGAATGCAAACCTGGGTCAGCTGAAGTCTGCTTTGAAAATAAGTGGCCTCACAAACTCCAGCACAGCTGGTTCTGTTTATGACAACATTTACTTTTCCTTCTTACAGCACTCAGACACTTCTCCCTGCCAGCCCTGCTGTGGCAGCCATCTGCCCCCTCTTCTCCCATTCTCCTACTCTTCAGTCATTCTGGGCAAGTGTGAAAAGCCAAACCTTTCACTCACATCACCCACTGTGATGTTTCAACTCTCCAGTGCATCAATCTTGCAGATGGCCTAGTCAACTGTGAATCTGGCAAGTACTACCTGAAACAGGAACAACCCCCTTGGGACACATTTGGGGTAACCAACTAAACTGCAGGGACCACCAGACTGCAGTCTGGATAAAAGCTCCCTCTCCATGCACCCAATGAGGGACCAGTAGTGAGCCTGACCTGTGATCTGCCACTAAAGCTGTGTCTGGGGGGTCCGTACAGATATGGGGTGCCTTCAGTCTGCACTGTGGAGATGAGAAAGGGAGGAGGGAAGGCCTACCATGTTATTCTCTTAGAAGCAACAAAAAACGAAATCTCAAAGCCCTCCCTCCAATCTGGTCCTTGCTGTTCTAACATTTTTCTACATACTTTGCACTGAAAAGCTGGTAGAGAGAAAGGCAGCATTCCAGGCTGCAGGGAGAAGCTCCCTGCCTCCAAAACTTGCATGCAAGAAAGACAACATGGGGAAAAAACAACCTAAAAAGAACTTTCTGCATTTTAAACTCCAGCTATATAAAGTGTCAGGAGGCACCTGGAACCACTAGCTAAGCAACCCCTCTATCACACCAGAAAGCAAACACCTGGCACCTGGAGAGAGACAGGCTGCCAAACTGTGAACTGACACCAATGAGATGGTAATGCTCTGGGGCTGGTTGGGCTTTTTTCCCCTTTCACTTCCTCCTTCATATTTGAAAGAAAAAGAACAGTTGCTAGCTGTGCTACCCCGAGGGATGTTTCCCCTGGTACAGAGAGTGGCTGTTCCAGCCACCACTGTTATTTGGCCACAGGTTTTGGTGTGTGCTCAAGCCAAGCCCGGAGGCATACTGACAAGGGAGTGGAGAACAGCAGGTGCTGTCCCCTGGCCTAATGCCACCCAGCTGGTGTCCAACTGCCACCCAGATTGTTTTTAGAAAAGCTCAAGCCCTACCCCACTAAATCAACAGCTTGCAGGACTAAGTAGAAATTGCACTTCTCACCAGCACACATTTAGAGTAACTAAGGACAAACAAATCAGTGATGTACAGCAGGATGAAAACAGCATTTTAATGTGCCAAAGACGAGGAGCACACTAAGGAGGAGGTAGGGAATGCATCAAATGACACTGGACTTAGGACAGCAGACAAGGTTAATGAAGCAGGTGAATTTGGACACCCATGACACTGAACAATACCCAAGCACTTAAAAGATCAAAATCCTACAGAATGGGTATGTATACAAAATTACACATGATGTTAACCAGTTAAACTGACCTCTTAGCATTTTAGTTACACTGGGTTGTAGCTATAGAGACTAATTCAAAGAGAAGAATATAAATATAGTGGAATGAAAAAGATAAGAAGAAACATGCATAGGAAGAAAGAGGTCCACAAGGCATAGTCTAAAGAAAAGGTTTTGTCCCACAGCTGTTTACAGCACACAAAGCCAATCATGTTATGTATGTCAGAAAAAAAATCCTGTGCTTTCTATTGCTGGTCTAGTCAGCATTTGCTCTCTGTGTCACCATTGTTAAGCCCAACATTTTAGTCTGTGTAAACTCAGCCCCCAGCACTTAGGAATACTCAGGCTTTTCCTCCACTGTAGCTAAAGTGGTTTGTTCACAAAGGCAATGTATTGAAGACAAAATTATTGGTCATTTTTAATGTCTAAAACCCACGGGATTGCCCCAGAACAGCAGTGGTGATGTAATCAAGAATGTCTTCTAAAAGACAGAAGAAATACCTAGCAGCTCCTTGCCCTTCCCTGCTTTCTCAGCAGCCTCCCACTCTGGTGATGCTGATCCTCTCAGATGTCTGTCAGTAGGCAGAGTAACTCCAGTAATGGGACTAGATTTCATCTTTTAATATTATTCATACTGCACTATGATCTAAGCATTTCCAGGTGACTCCAGAGCTCCTAAGTGACTGGGTACCAGCACATGCACAGCATTTATTATCTATAGTGGCAGGGTCAACAACAGACAGAAGGGGAGAGAAGCACCCTCTGATGAAGTGCTCTGTGAAAGTAATGAATGGTAAGCTGTCACCTCAGGAGTATGCAGCTCTAAATCTGCATCCTGCCAACCCCCCTGACACACACACACCATGACATCCCGACCTCATGGCATGTCCCACTCTGTTTTTATAACTCCATGCACAGCCTGCCCTGGCCCAACACCACCACTTCTCCCTTTCCCTGACTGATGGCATGATCTCTGCCTTCCCAGCAAAGTGCTGCAGTAGAGCACTTGGCTGTGCATACTAGTTCAAAGAAATGAGGGAAATATGAGGTACAGCACCATCCTGTGCTGCAGCTTTTGCCATGGGACAAAGTCCTTTGAAAAGCTTCTATTAGCTGATAATACAGGCATCATTTGATGCTACACAAGCTTAGCACACCACCACTATTGTATCAACTGTGAAGCAATTAAAATGACAGACATGGCCTGAATCATGAGAATCATGTCTTCCTGATTCTTGTCACAGTAGAGTTCTAGAAGAGTCAAGCCTATCCTAGGACTACAGTCCATTTCGCTCTATGTGTGTTTACAATATATTCAACATGCCTCCATTGATATCAATTGAGTAAAAGGCAAAAGAAAGCATCAGGGTAATCCTAAACACCTCAAACATGGCTTCCAAAAATGGAGAAATTCAGTATTTAATGCTTGTTTGTAGGAAGAAGTTCCATTTTTAGTATTTTCACAATACCTGCAATAACAGCATCCTGGAGAACCTAGATTAGTAGTGAAATTAACAGAACTGTACTATTAAAATATTAAAAACAACAACTCATACTGCAACTCAAAGTCATTGCCAAAATAGGCAAGTGAGCATTCAGCTGAGACCATGCCAGGGAAGGCTGAGTGAAAGAGGAAATTGCAGCAAGCCTTTTAGTGAGCAGAACTCTGAATTTATAGTGGAGCAAGGCAAAGCAACCTCAGGATGGACATGTTCCAGTGCAAGCTACCTCAACTCTTCTATGGAAATTTAAAACAATACTCTGACCTACAATAGTCAAAGACTTCACAGTGCATTCTGGAAAGTTAAAAGACAGCTGGCTAAACACAAATGGGCTTTGTGTTTGCTTGATAGAATCATCCATGTGCAAGTCCAGCCAACTGCTGTGCTGAAACCCCAGCAAGCTGGAAGTTTTAGCAGCATGTTACCTCAAAATAATTCTGAGCCTACTACAAAAGCATTTAAAACACCTGTGTAATAGTTTAGATACAATACAGAGGTTCCAACTTTGCTGGATAGGTTTGACTGCATCCTGACCATACAAATGTGGTTTACATATGTACATTCATTTTGAAGCTTTTCTGGTCCTCCAAGTCTACTGGCTCAAGCTTTAGAATTAATGAAGTATTGATTTATTGTTTACAGTGGATTTTTTTTATTACCTCTAATTCTGAAAAAGGGAGCCAAAACAGTGCTTATGCCACTCAGTTGTTTACTGCAGGCCCAATCCTAGAAGCTAGCAGTTGATGGGGCAGATCATCTGATGTAAGCCAGCAGGGTACCCCTAACATGCCAGCAGAGTACTGCCAACTTGCATCAGTTAATGATCTAGTCATACTGCCACAACAGAAGCTGGGGGAGGCTCAGCTCTTTTCTGCATCAGGGTCTGCTACATATTGATTTGCATGGCACTGTATGAATGCATCCACGTTTTCACTTTGATTTGTTCTGCACTGAGAGATTATTTCATAGATGTGATCAGAGCATCCTCAATGTGGTAAATCATTATAGTATATTTCAATTAATTTTCTGTTTTCCTTGCTCTTAAAGTGTGCTGAGACACCATGTACAAAGCCAGCAAAATGACTTAAGTGATCACTAGATTAATCATGAAAGAAACTGTTCTGTGCTTCTCATGACATTCTGTAACTATCTATCTGCATAAATGTTGTATTTTGGGTTGTTTTTTTTATTGCTAGTAGCTGAAAGAAGACTAAAGTACTGCTTGCCCATGGGCTATAAACAAACTGGCTACAGTACTGCACCACACAGTAGACAGATGCAGGATATAAATTAGCTGCTTCATTTGGATAAATGGTGATCTGATTTCACCCTTTTCCTGCCTAGCCAGAAATCAAGCACACAGATATATTTCCTAATTGAAAAATTAATAATATTTTATATGTTCTGAAAAGGAAGATGTATTTGAATATTTGTAACTGCTAATATTTGTCCATTAGACTGTTCCTGTCCCATGTCTATCTTCCTTTCTATTTATACTGGCATTGATCAGCCTGTTAACTTCCAGTTTAAATTATTCAATTCTGATTTGATTGCCATGTAATTTAAATGCAAATAATTACTGTAAGGATGACATTTAGAAAAACAGCTCTGCTAAGCAGGAAGGTCTTTATTAGGCACAGGAGTCTGGCAGTAATATCAAAAGCACCCCTTTGACTAAGAGATGTGGGAACCTATCATTTCAGTTCTTTTAAAAGATGATCTGATTTCCCTCAGACTCCCCTTAATTAAAACCCTTCTATACCATCATCAAGCTTGCTATGAGGGTAAAGCATAGGCCACTGACTGAAAAGAATGGGAGAGGGAATATTTTTATTTTGGTTTTAGTTCATAAGGCTGTGCTCTAGATAACTGCATTAAAATTGCCCTCTTGTGAAATCGTGATTTTATTTCATAATACCCCCAGTTCTGAGCCAGGGTCTGTTTGAATAACACTGAAAAGCATTTCACACAATAAAAAAGCAGTACATAGAAGAAAAAAAAACCTCTTGCTTTGAAATAATCAAAACCAGCTCATTTTTCCCTTCTCCCCTTGCCTTTGCTATTTTTTAGGGTTAGCCAGTTGTTTTATCAGCTCTGTCATGTATGAGAAGTCTGGACATACTGCATTGCCCAAGCTGGAATTGAATTAGTGTCTCATTGTCTTCTCAAAGTGACGAGGTATTTTTATATGCTAGCTGTGCATTGAAAACTTCATCAGACATACTAAGAACAGCATTCAACACAGCTGTAATGCCTCACTTTCACACTGTTTCAACACCTCTGAGAATAAAAAAAAACCTTATTTACTTTATTTTAAAAATAACATTCACTGTGAATCTTTTTATATATCACTGAATGACTTTCAGCCTTCAAAATTTAGAGACTGAGCTGTGGACAGAAGAGAGTTAAATTGCTCCAAACGTAGAGCAGAAGTAGGTTGGGTAGTTCAGCAAGGATTCCCTTAAGGTCCTCAGACTTGAGGATTTTTCCTAGAAAAAGATGCTGCCCAGATTTTGCTGACTCACATATAAGCTTAACCACTATAGTTTGAACAGTGTAGTTCATTCAAGAACATACACAACCAGACACCCTCCCTGGGTGGTGTGTCAGTGGTGTAAACTGATACACCTCAAGTTTAGCTGAACAGCAGCTTTCATCAGACAGGGATGTAGAAGGTGGGCAGGTGGGGTAAGGGAACAAAACAAAAGCAAATTGGAATAGAAGCAAATTGGCTTCTACAACTTTTCTCAAAGATCTGTGCAGATGATTCTGGCATTTTCTTTCCTGTTTTCTTGCATCTTGTTTTACTTCTGTTCAGCAATTGTAATCCTTCACTGACTGCAGGGACACCTCGTGGTGAGGACAGGTGAGAACAGCAGGCTGCCATTCAGTTAATTAAACCAAGTAGAGAAAGAGTGACAGATGTTTCTGTTCCTTTGGATAATCAGAATTTCACGGGCACACAACTTCCACTCCCACTCTGCTTCTGGGGCGTACATTAACACATCCAGAACACAAAACATTGACACAGCAACTTCAAGAACAAAGGACTGAGTTGTCCAGCAGACCTGAACTATCCAACAGTCCACTTATAACTATTAACTTGTGTCCTGCAGGGGCTACAAGAGTGGCTGATTCGATGTGACACTCAGTTGAAGCAGCAGCCCTCAGAATGGCTGTTATGGCTTTCCCCCCTCCTCCTTTCTTCAATGTGCCAGCAAAATACATTTAAATGACTCACTACAAAATTTCTTGCAGGGATTTTCATTTTTTATAAAGGGCACACATGTGTGTATGATTTTAGCAGGGATTCCCTTTCTCCCCATTGCAACTAGACTGTGGCACTGTCACTGCAGCACCTAATCCGTTACATAATAGGAATTGCATCAGCTTGCTTACCCAGTGCAGTGACCCAATGCAGACCTTGGCAGCCAGCAGAGGCACGGTGGGATCTGTAGGTCGCAGTTTAGCACACTCTCTGAGCACTGACACAGCATATGCCGACTGGGGGAGTGGGAGAGAGGAGGAGGAAATAAAAAAGGCTGATTAGACAATGCTGTTGAGAGTCCATGGAGAACATTGCAGTGACATGTACAAAGAAGTGCTGTGGAGAAAAGAATCCCATGTCAGCAACAAGTCAGCAACTTTATTGCCACCTCCACACGCAGCCATGCATACACACACGCACACAAACACACTCTTCCCACGCTCAGAGGAAACACGCCTAACAGGCAGCCCTGTCTGTGCACTTCACAAGACACAGTTTTCTTAGCTATCAATGCACTGGTTATTTTAACTCTGCCCTCCCAATACACAAGAATTCTGCTGTAGTTTTCCTTGCATATAATCATCTTCCAGTAAGCCAGAAGAGATCATAAAGAGCTTATCCTCCAGTACATTCATATTTTAGGCCAATTTCACTCAGAGAGGTTTGTTCAGCTAAAGCAATCTGCTCAGTAGGTTGTTTTGTGTCTTCTCCAGTTCCAGAATATACAAGAAAGCAACTGGGACCCCACCATACAAAGGGTGGATGCAAATCAATACACTGTTCACTGGGTGGCCCAAGCACATGTTAGAAAGAAAGCCCATAAAGCTCTTGCTGTCTTTCTGGTGTTAGGTTACCATTAATGAGGATGTTTTCCAAGATTAGCACTTGCAAAGCCCATTGGATCTGATGTGCTCTGCAAACATTGTGTTTTACAGCACACATTCATGGCTGCCACATTTCAGATGCTTTAAAGGGGAGTGAAGAAAGCTCTGGTCTGAGGCAGTGATGAGAAAGCCACCTCAGACAGTAAGAAGGTGACAGGAGTTGCCCCACCAGAGACTCTCAGCCCATTTCACCCAAAACACAGTTTGTCTTATGTTTAAACCTCACTAATGACCCTAATCCACTCAAATTTTCTCACACTTAAGCTCAAGGGGTATCTTGGAATTTCTCCTTGCATGCCTGTTTCCTCCCAAAGTCTTCCACAGAGTCCCAAGACACAATGTTCCTGCTCAGAAGAAGGTTAAATAGTCATGGCCTTTCAATATTACAGAAGTCTGGCAACAGAAGCTTGCAAGGCCCAACAATCTGCTATTCCTATCAGGTCCTGGGTGTCTCCTCCTGACTCCCAGGGGCTCTCCCTACCAGAACTCTGATCTACACATACTCTGGTGACTGCTGCAATCCCCTGCAGCAACACCACAGCTTCACATTCCCACTGTCCATCAGCACCTTCCCACCTGCCACCACATTAAAGTGGGCTGCACCTGCCAGCTTCTTCCTCCACAGACTGAAGGTCCACTTCTTGCTACTGAATTAAAAAGCTTGATTAGGAATTTGCTTGGAAGGGAACCTGGAAAAATGGAAAACCAGATGTACACCAGCCATGCCCACCTTAAGGCAAAGAGGGGTTCCATAACCAAAGCAGCACGGTGCAAATCCTCCTGCTTGAAAAGCTTGGGTACCAACCTTGTGGTCTGAACAAGAGCAGCAGCACACCCTATATTCTTCAGGTTGTTCACACTTATGTAGAGCATCAGGCAGGATCAGTAAAAGTGAGGAAGCACTTTGCTAATTTAAAATTCAAAATGCACACTTTGCCTAAAGCCAGAAGGAAGCTTGTCTCAGACCAAGGATGGAAATCAATAAACTTTGTCCTAGAGCTTGAACCATTACTTCATCCCTCTGAGAAACAAAGATGTGTAATTCAACCCTGAGGTACAGGAACACACACACCGCTGTGCTCTGTTGCCATGAGGTGACTAGCATCCCTCAGAATGAGCCTCCCTGACACCTGTTTGTTCAGAACAAGTGGTGTTCCAGGTTTTAGTGGCATCTTATTCCCCTCTCACACAAAATGCATTGAAAGCAGCTGGTATTCCCAGCAGCATGATGGATGTGCTGGAAATCCAAGCATAATCCCATAAGGCACCTAGGCCAGATGATATCTTCTTGCCCTCCTACCTGTATTCCAGATTCACAGGTGCTTCCAGAAAACAAATGTGACAGCAGGACAATATGCACTGTGACAGCCAGTATATCTGCAGCTGAACCCCACCAACCCTTGTCATCACACCATGCAAAAGTGAACTGCAAAGGCCAGATACGTGAAAGGCCATACACTGTCCAGAGCCAACGCTTGCAAAAACAGACACAAGCTCAACCCAGCAGTCATTTCTCAGCTCCCCTCCAGCACTGCAGCTGCTGGAGGCACCTGGGAGCTGGTGGCTGCTCTCCTGTGATCAGCACAACCAGCACTAGCACAAGCCAAAGCAGTGACAGGCCTGTCCTCATTTGGGCCACAGCTGCAGGACCTACACCAGAAGAGAAGTGACACAACGTGTTCCTTGTGAGTTCCTCTTGAACTCTGCTCCCTCCCTGTCTGCAGGACAAGCCAACACCACAGCCTCCAACACCTCACACCACAGAGCCCTGCCATGTCTGTCCTGCCCCAGGCCTGCTCAGGAGGCCACGGCAAAGCAGTGACTACTGAGTGCTGCACAGGAGAAGGTCCCACCTTGTGCCTACACACAAACACCTCAGGTGTCGAGTCACTTTATTACATATGCACTTGAGAGCTTCTGAACATGGATTTACAGAGCAAGAGGCACAGCTTCTGCACTGCTCCTAAAACATTTACAAAGTTATGTCATTTTAAAGAAGTTTATAAAATTTGCAGCTAAACATATGGAGCAGAAGTGGTTTTGGAAACAGGGTGACATGAAGCCTTTCTCCCCAGCTGCATTTTAAAAATTCAAGAGATATTATATAATTTCACCTTGAAAAATTTACTCAGCAGATATTTTATACAGATGATGAAAACATGAGTCAAGGAATGACAGGAGAAATAATATCCCACTCCCACAGTGACCTTACTTAGAGGAGACTGGCATGACATGTAATATCAAGGTTTCTTAAAGATACTAATTACAGACATTAATAGCCAGGGAAAAAATATCAAGCATTCATTACTGAATATCATTGGTTTGTAAAAATATTTAATATGAAACAGTGTTTGTGCAACATTGAAATAATCTGGTAATTAAAATGTACATATTCTTTCACTTAGTGTGGGTGGACCAGGCAGCCAAGTGCATTGTTTGTGAGATTCACTGCAAGGCAATAATAATTTGATTTATTGGTGAGGCATGTTTTGAGAAGAGCAGAAATTGAATTCCAAGTGAGCACATGCTTCCCACTCATGATTCTGAGCTTCAGAGGGGCCCATATAATGATTCAAGCCAGGATTTATGGTGTTTCTATTTAACCTGCTAATTGCTGGCTTATAATGACTGCACTAGAATCAGTTCCCTAGGACTTCAGAAAGCTAGGTCTCATTTGGCCTCTCATCTAGAGCAAGGAATCACAAGGAAGCTATTGGGGAAGGATGGAGAGGACACATCCTCCTGCATAATTATAGTAGCCATGGTTTTAAATTCTGTAAGTGAATAAAATGTAAAGAAAAATAACTATCCAAACACAGAACACAACTCCCACTCCTTATTTACTAATTCAATAATGAAGCATGGAGGCATACTCCTCAAAGATGTTTGCACATTGGCAGAAGGGAACCAAGAGCATCCTACAGTTAATCTGCTTACTTCCTTTTCCAAATGGCTCAAGAGAATTTGCCATCAGTTATGGTAAACCCATAGATGCTGCCCAAATGGTTTTTCTGGGTTACTCCAACACAATTCCCATTCTTTCCCCTCCTTTGCTCTCTCACCATACCAAAGCAATCAGAGAAGGAAATAAGAGAGCCATTTTACATTTAGAAGAAAACACAGATATAAGTTAAAGGAAGAATAATTTCCTGACAGTAAATAATGTCTGACAGACTTGTGACGTGCCATGAACAGTTGCTCTTCTCTTGCACAGGTTCCATAAACCTCCCTAGTTTTTTGCTTCTTTGCTACTTTTCAGCCAGAAGGAAAAATGTTCCTCAAGATGGTGTGTTGGTAGACAGCCTCCTTCCCAATTTACCTGGCAGTTTAGTACACAAATTAATTTCTACAACTAGTGCTGCTGTATTTCTTGCATCATCCTGTCTAAAAACTGCACTATTTCAAAGGGATTGTGGGGAAGTGGAGGAAATATTTCATCCCAATGCAAGTATTATTATTCCCTGTGTCCTGGGATTCACAGCCATTTAGCTATAAATGACCTTGAACTGACATAGAAAGATGAGACAATGAGCAAGCAATTGAGAACTCTGCAATCAGTAGTTTTGCTGTTAGCTTTCACTGAATTTAGAGATTTTTGTGAATCTCAGCACTAACATTATTCCCCTAAGACATTTACTTCTCTTAACACAGGAACTGATTCCATCCCTTTTCTTTTGCTTTGTGTTTATCAAATTAGAGCACTGGAGTTAAGCAGCTTCAAATACTCCCTCTTAAAAGCACCTCTTACATTCTAAGATCTATAAGCACACATTTGTACTTGCTAATGTGACAAACACCTCACTTCACACTTCCTGTCAAGAAAAGAGAGTTAAGCCTGAAGGCAATTATAGAGCCCACCTAGGTATTCTGCTCAACAGCCAGGCATCTTAGGAAATTTCCATTTTTGTACTATCTACAGCACACAGACAAACTCCCTTCTAATCTTTCCTTTGCACCAAAGGAAACCAAACTATTGAATATCCCCAAGATAGCTGACCTTTGTAACAGGATCTTTAACCAATGAATGTTCAATATTTTAACTTTCATTCCCCAGCAATGCTATTTAAGGAGCCATCCGAGGCCTCTGCTGCTCCCAAGGTTCCTGCCTGCAATACAAAGAGAAATGTACTTTTTTTTTTTTAATGTCAGTTGCCTAGCAACCAGCCTAAGCTTTTGCAAGGATACCAACAGAAGGAACAGCCTAAATCATAAAATTTGTCTGCTGTTGCTGCAGAATTATGTATTAAATATATTTTTAACTTTCCTTCTAACCTTCTGGAAAGCTGTGTATTGGCAATACAGGCATGGCTGAGTCAAACTTGAAGCTCCTTGAAGCACTTAGAGACATCTGCTTTTGCTGCACTGCTTAAATAAGGTGAAGGATTCCTTTTTTTGGGTGCAGCACAGATAGGAGCAGCTCAGGCATTAGCTTGTCATTATTTGGCTATGACCAGTGTGTATCAGCAACTTGCTAAGGGCTCCAAAATCAGAGTTCACGTCTGTGTAAGACTGGTTTCAAAACCTTAAAAATGCTGCCAGCACAAGCTTTGGGCAAGACTGCAGTATCTCCAATTGCTGAGCAGCCACAGGGAGGACAGTGACACTGCAAGACTGGCTCTGGGAAGAGCTGGAGTCCCTCAGAAACACAGCTGAATGACAGATGCCAAAAAGGATTCAATTACTTTGTATAACACCAGACACCTCCTGAAGCATTACATGATTAAGAAAACCATTCAGGTAGACATGCATGATTTTTTTTTCCCTATTGCCTTAAAGAAGAACAAACATAATGGCTAAAAGCAGAAAGGAGCATTTTGTGTAGCTGAAAGCAGCTTTAGCTGCCTCATTTTGCAAGGTATCATGCTTGGAGCATCCCCTACTGCCAGGTCTATCCACCTACAGGGCAGTGCTGACCACTGCTCCTGTGCTGCCCTCAGTATGGGCTTGAGGGGGCTGGGGAGGGTCAGCAACAATGCAGCAGTCTCTGAGGTCACACAATTGCTGTTTTCAAGGCAAGCACTGAGCTGGCCATGTTCTGCAGGGCTGGAGAGCTGTGTGGCAGGCACCAGAGGAACATATAACCCCCATGAGCAACCCCAGCACGAGGCCTGCTGAGCACAGTCCTTGCCCCCAGCTCCCCTGAGCTCTCACAGAGGCTTTTCCCCACAGACCCCTCCGTTGTTCCCAAGTCTTCCTTTACTCACTCTTGAGGTACCTCAGCCTCTCAGTGAGTACACAGCTGAGGGGCGAGAGCAGTTATCCTCTCCTAGCAGATACTCCAGCCTTCCATCTTCATTCACCAACCAAGTTGTGTTGTGGGGTTTTTTCAGGCAGAGACGTTGAACACGACTGTGAAAATGTTCCCATGCATTGCATACACTAACAACAATAAACATCCACTGTACTTTAAAGATTAAGACTCATGAGAGTTGAATGGCTCAACTAGGGCATCCAGCACTTTTAGACTACACAGACTCAGTTGTGTTCACAGAATAATTTTACTGCTATCCTTGAAGAATCCCTCCCTCACTACCATTAGGAAAATGGCAAGTTAGTATCACTAAACACAAATCTTGCTCCTTGTATGGTAGGCAGAAGACAGGCATCAATGTTGCATCATGCTGTCCAAGGCATGTATTTTAACACTCACAATGCAGATCTAGGAGACTTTCTTAAGCACCATAAACTTAAGCTAGAGCCTACTCACTATGCACTACTTCTCTACACCCAGGGAGTTCCAGCAACACTTTGGGACACCCAGGCTCTGCCCTGTGTGAGGGTAGTAGGTGTGGAAAGGGACCTGAAAAAGGAGCATGTAACTGATCCAACTGGTCCAAGGCCAAGGAAATGCTTGTGAGTGCACAAGGACCCTATTACACATCCCTTGTGCTTGTAATACATCATCTAGACACTATGACAATTCTGCTTCCAAGTTCAGAAATGCCAGTAGAGCTATCCTAGTCTGCAGGAGAGCTGTGTGCTGGTAACCTCCAGAGAAAACTGTTGAGCTGGAAAGCAGCAGCAGAGAACAAATCTACCCCAGGCAGCTCCCTCTCTTCTCTGCTGCGAACGCTACCAAGCCTTTTCCACTCTGTAAAAGCCAGTTTGGTCCTTCCTTCCCCCATGTTGCTCCATACTGGTCACTTTTTCAAAATCTTGAGACGAGCAGATGCAACTGTCTGCACTGGTTTGGCTCTGGCAGCAGGACAGTGGCTTGTCTCAGTGCCTGAGGACCCTGCCAGATGGCACCCAGCTATTACACCACTTGCCACTCAGCCTCCCGCCTGGCCACGCACGGCAGCCGAGGCAGGGAGCTGCAATGCCCACTCAGCCTCCAGCTGATACTGCCACACAGCTGAGGTTATTACCAGCAGAAGGAACTCAAAGCATCTGTGAAGAATTCAGCATTCAGCACCACAGGAACAGGGCTACTGCATTAGAATGATTTACACATCTTTGCATTCAGAACTGCACTTGGTGACACAGGACATCTCCCACCACGTCCTTGCCATTGTCTCGGTTTTCTCAGCGCTTCCCTTCCTTTCCCATCTAAATTTGTCTACAAAAGTATTTCAAATGTAATGGTGGATTTTTGTCATTTAGATGTACATGCCCCTCTTGTTCAGTGAATAGAGCTCAATATAAAAGGCATTCCTAAAAATGGGTTAAAAAACAACCAGAGCACACCATCTCTCTTATGGTGCAAGTTTCTGAGAAACACAGGAAAGTGAAATTGCTGCCACTCCATTATTTCCACCACTTAAGTGGATAAAAGACAGACAGAAAGGTTATGCTTCCCTGAGTTTTTTCATTTACCGTTTTAGGAAGCCCCAAGGCCTGTAGGAACTCACTGATGTGCCTATTTTTGTTAAGACACATGCTTTTCAGAATAATGTGTAAACTCAAGCCTACGTGTGGTAATGAGCCAAGGTGGCTGGCCTGACATTCAGACTGATCGCTTGTGAAAAATGACAATCACCATTTGGCAATTTCTCGTCTGGCAGAAGTAGAAACTACATTGAAATTTGACTTAATTGACATAGTCTGAATATACAAATGAAACATATCTCTAGTTAAATTCAGTATAGAATAGAGGGCGAGATAGGATTTTATGGCTCTTTTAAGAAGGTCAGAATTGAAAATCCTAAAAACATGCTTAAAAAAAAGAGAAACCAAAGTTTCCAGTATTTACAGGTTGATAAAACTGTTCCTGTCATGCCTAGGATTTATGAGTGCAATTTGCTGTACTGCAGAACAAGTAATGCTGCAGGATGTGAGGTTTCATTACCAAGAAATGAGATCATGAATTGGCTGTGACTGAGACAGGTGAAAATAGATCTTCACCTATAAAAGCTCAAGTGTACCCTGCATTTTGCAGTCTAGACTGACCATACTGTTTTCTCATCAGCTCTTTCTGCTACACTGCAGCACTTGCTTGTAAATGAACTCTGTCCTGCTATCAAGCTGCAAAGCAATATAAAATGTATGCCACATCTCCCATTAGCAAGATGACGCATTGCAGAGTATATGTCAGGAATCCTCAGAGAATACTTTGGGATTAGAAGCGAAATACTGCACAGATGGGATTGTTGGGTAAGGGAATTCCCTCTGACCCATATAGGGCTCAGAACATTTAGCACTTTTACATTGATAAGCAAGATCAGGACATTTTACCTTGTAAATATTTAAAGTACAGGCAAAAAGATATGATGTACATGAAAATCTGAAAAGATAGGACAGCTACAGAGATAAAAAACATAAAGAGCAACACAAATATCTAAGTAACAAATATTCTTTAACAGGTAGGGAAGGTGAAGAGATATACAAACACAGAATGGACAAGAATGGAACTGCCATTCAAGTTGTTAGAAGCTAAAGATCAGGTCCCACTTCTCCTAACCTATGCTAACCTAAGACTGAAGCACAATTATTCTCTGCATACACTCACTTAAACATCAGCAGTTAAAGATCTTCATTTGCTCTCCAGCAGATTACTAGAGCTATAGCATTGTCTGCTGTTGAGAACCAGGTTACACAACCTGTAAAGCCTATAGAACTCCCAGATGTTCTGGGAGAAAGAAACCCCATGTTCATGGTAAAATTTTGTGCCTTTCTGTCATGGCCTGTGTATCATTGCTGTCCTCAGTACCAAGGATTCAGGTAGCTGCAGGATTTGCACAGACACAGAGGGCAGGACTGTGCTAACTCCAGCTGAATTGCAAGGTGAGCTGGACATGACATGTAAGCCCCCACTTGACATAGGTCAGTGCAAGGTATTAGCACCATGGCACCAAGCTCATTGTTAAAGTATTCCACCAGTACATTCAGGTTTCCTTACACATGACTGAGTCCAGCCATTGCTTTCAAGCTTGGAATTGGATTTTGAAATGCTTGTACTAAACTTCTGTAGCAATCTCTGAGGCTCCTTCTGACTCAAGATCTCTGTTCAGCTCCCTGCTGATCTAATATGCATTGCCAAAGCTTTGGTATCTCATAAATCAGCCAGATCTGTTACATTTAAAAGGAGACAATGATGGAGTTCCAGAACAGAATCAGAGTTTGCAAGGTCCCACAGAAGACACCCCTGGTGCCTCACTGAGGGGTCACTACAGCTTTGCCTATGGTGTTCCACAGCTCCCCAGTGATTTGGGCTCCACACAATCTCCACAGGGCACTCATTTTTCAGTGTTCTGCTATCCTTACTTTTTTGCCTCTTAATAAGAAACATGAACTTGTGTTGTTGCAATTAGATGCCATCACATCTTGTCCTAACCACCACAGACAAGATTAATCCCTCCTTTTAAAAGCTCTTGCAGACTTCTCTCAGACTTTTTTTCCTCCCCTTTAAGGTGAAAAAATCATTCCAGTCTTTTCATAGTACTGCTTACTATACCCTTAGTCACATCTGATGCTCTTTATTAGACTTTCTCTCCTTGTTCTACCATTTTTTGGAAATAGAATGCTTAACAACAGACCGTGTTCCAAGATAAGGCTTTACCTATGCTCACAAAAGTGAAGGTATTCCTTCAGACCACTTCCAAGCTTTGCAGCCACTTACACATCACAAGACAATTTCTTTGCAAAAGCATAGGTTCATCTCTTATTTCCATGCCAAGGCCACTGTTTCCAGCTCAGCCTATAGCCATAAAAGACCAGTAGTAGCTGGAATTTGGCAAGTGAGTGCTAGTTGGTGGTCTCCACTCAGGTCCACATGGATTCCTGTACACTCCATGGGCACAGAATATAGGACCATATTAAGTGGTCCACTTTTGCACAGCATCAATTTGCTCATACCTCCCAAACGTGTAGGTGGAGACTCCAGAATGAACTGGCTACAGTTTGTACCATCTACATTTCCTACAGGAAGTCCACTCTTTTAAGACTAATAAAGAACAGCTCCCGTTACCTTTGCCTACTTCTCACAACCACATTTCAGCCATCTCAGTGGTTTACTGTGACTTTCACAAATACCACACTAATTTTAAGAAACCACTTATGCTGAAACACATGGCCATGCCAACGTTCACATTTTCTTTTTCTAGACCGCATTTTACACCAACACTTCAAAAATATTAAACCTTACAAGTTCTCTACGAAAAAACATTTACATTTCCTTCAACAGATGGAGAAACCACAGCTGAAGTCAAGTGCCCAGAGACACAGAGTGAACTGATGGCAGTTTTAGACATCAGTCCTTTCTTATACTAAGCACATTCATGTTGAACCTGCAGACAATGGACAGCTGTATAATGCTTTTCAACCCACAGCTATGCACAAAATCCATTTTTCTCCTCGGTAATGAGAAAAAAACACTACACAGAAAGAAAAGTACTCAATACCAAGCGCACACCCCTCATCACAAAGTGCAATCAGAGACTAAAAGGAGAGCACTTGTCCTTTCACAGACCTGCCTGCTGGCACCTACTTCCCACACATGACACTACACATTCAAACAAGTAATCCAGATCCACTCTTCCAGAGGAAAATGTGCCCTTTCTGAGCCCTTTGGTTAGAACCTTACCTTTCCACAAGCTACCATGGACAGGGCAAGCTGGTACCAGAGGTGAAATTCATCAAATGCAAACTTCATGGCTCTCTCCAAGCACTGAGAAAGAAATGATGAAAGGAATATCAGACTTTATTTATTTTCTTCCTTACACCTTTTGTGAAGACTTCTGCTTGGGTCACGAAACAATCTGTTGTGGCCCTGGAGACCCAGGTGATTTTTTTTTTAATGACACCACTTTGTTTCAGATTGCAAGGCAAGATGTATTCCATTACCATCTGTATGGCAGTTGTCTTGTGTCAAGTGGGCAGTTTGCCTTATCTCTCTCTCTGAGTGATCACAATCCCACAATCACTCCTCCCTGGGGAGGGGATATCTGCTGATAACAGACTACTGAATGTCACTGCATGGCTGATAAGAACTAAAGCATCCCATTGTGAGATGCTCCACCCAGAGGGAGGAGCCAAGCATTGCTACCCAGATATAATCTGGAGGTTCTGGAACACCAGCATGGCTTCTCCACTGGATTCCCCAAAGGAACAGCAGCTGCCTCTTCTTCCACTGGATCTTTGGAGGAAGAACACATCCTTTTCTACAGGACCCCCTGCTCCAACAGAGCCACACCTGACACTTCAGGAGGACTGCAGCCACAACTCCAATTGGACTGCTACCAGCACCCTGACCCACAGGGTGTCAGGTTGGCTTCTGACTCTGTCAGTGTTGTTCTAGCGTACTGCATTGTTCATTTCATCCTTTTATTTTTCTTCCCTATTAAAGAACTGTTATTCCCTGCTCCCATATTTTTTGCCTGAGAGCTCCTTAACTTAAAATTTATAGCAATTCAGAGGGGTGGGGAGGGTTTACGTTCTCCATTTCAGGGGAGGTTCCTGCCTTCCTCAGCAGCCTCCTGTCTTTTCAAACCAAGACACATTTACACTTCTCAGCTAATGGGACTTGCTAGTGTACACCATTGCTTCAAAAGGCAGCCACTTTTTTCAAGTGCCTACACATAAATTATGTTAATGTCTCCAACAATTCTGTGTGCCTTTCTAGCCTGTGCAGCCACAGCTCTGCAGCTGCTTCTGCTGATAGCACGCTCCATTTTCACCTTCCCTGACAAGCCACCACAAAGAGGGGCTTTGCCAGCATGTTGGGAGGGGCAGAGGCCGAGGGAGGTACCTCAGACAGCATCACATACTGCCCTCTTCTGCCCAGTGTGATGCTGAGGAGGTCGTAGACTGCAGAGGCGTCCCGGAGGCTGACAGCTCGGTCATCCTGCTGCTCTGGGGCGCGGCTGATCACTGCGTCCCGGTTCGCCTGCGCACACATGACAGAGCCATCAGAAACCAGGAGAGAACAACAAAACTGACTCCTCCATAGGAAGCTACACCCACCACTCATTGCATTTCATTTAAAATCATCTCAAGATTTTTTTAAAAAAAGTTTATCCCACCATAACGAAGGTGCTTCCACAGAGCTGTTTTCTACCCACCTGAAGGAAACTCAAGAAGATAGGTGTACCTACAGGAAGGAACTGCTACACATATCTCATCTGGATTTGTGTCACAGAATTAGAGCATTATGAAACAGACCTACCAGATCCCATTTCCTCAATAATTAGAAATTCAAGGCCATCCTTAAACCATCTTCCTTATTTTCTCATTAATTAAAAATTCAAGGCCATCCTTAAACCATCTTCCTTATTACTTCAATTGCCTGCAACTATGATAACTGCTTCCAAGTTTCATAATTTATCTTCCGTGTCTACACTAGATTTCTTCACAATAGCATCCATTTTTGTTGTTCTTTTTTGCTACTGACCTTTTATTGTCTAATTTGAGCAGGTTGCCTAAGTAATCAGATTTGCCTGTCATCAACTTAAAGCAATTAAAGGTTTGGGCAATGCAATAACAAATTGGTTTTTTCAAATATATAAAACATGTCTTAATTTTGCTAATCTATCAGTACATCGCTGGGCCTAGATCGAGAAGAAACATTACTTTTGACAGAAACAATCAGTTCAGCAGTTTCTGAGTACATCCCAAAATACTACATGCCACAGACTCAGATTTACCTCCAAATCCCAGCCCTTTGTGCTTTTCTGGGCACAAAGAGGGAGATGACAATTCCAGAGTAAAGGGAAAATTCCTTCTGATTTCCAAACACAGAGGGCCTCACCGAGACTACCCAGCCTCTGGGAGAGGCAGTGCTGGATGCCACTGAGCCTGAGCACCATCTGATAGCACAGACACACTGCCCTGGGCTTCTCAGCTAAAAAGAGGTGCAACATCAGACACTCAAGTCTAGACATTTAAAACAGCAGAAAAATCAAGAAAACTGCCAGCAAATTCACCTTGAGCAAAGGCAAACAAAATGTTCCCTCCTTGAAACAGGAAGGTTATGAGATTTGTTTTACAATACAACTATAATCTTACACCTATTTCTTTCTAATTGTGGTGAGATTATTTTTTTCTGCAAAAAGGTTAAACATGGGAATTAAGCATAATAAAAATTTCCAGAATATGCAGCCCTTAAAGCCCACACATACTTCATTGTGATTAAGCTGCAGCTGTTTCATCATGATTTTATCTGTGTAATGCCCCAGTTCCAAACACTCTTCATCACAGCCTCCAGCCGAGACTGCAAACAAAATTACTGACAACTAACACAATCTCAACCAAGAGCTAAATGGTGACTGCAGCTAAAGGCAAGCTGACAGATCAGACCCAGTCCAGTGTTTGCACAAATAAACTTACAGCAACTCCTGCAGCCACAAAGGCATTTTTCTTTTTCACGCTACTGCAAAAGATGCAATTCGTGATTAAAAAAAATAGTTCAGAAAAACAGAATGCATGACAGAATGAAAACTACTTTAAAAATTCTGCCAAGAGTACAGAGGCATAGCTTGTCTATCTTTATTAGCAGAATGTAAAAAAATTAAAAAATAAATACATGCTTAAGCTCTGCTTGGATTTAACATAAGACTGCTACTTTAAAAGGAAAAAAAGGAGTTAAGTAAAGCCATATACTGTATGATCCTTATGGCCAAGTGAATCCTCCCACATATATACAATAGCATTAACAGCTTTTTCTGCACCGGTTACATTGTTATGACAATTGTTCGTAGCAAACAGCTACTGAGACAGCACCCCCATGCTCTGCAATCTCATTAACAACCTCCCATTACAGTCAGCTACAGCCTGATGCTTTTTTGAGTATCCATCAAGTACCAAGCTATGATTTTTAAGTGGATGCATTAGCATAGACACAAAATTAATCAAAACTTATGACTGTCCATCACATTTTGCCACAGATACTGGTACTAGAATGAAGAACACACCCCAGTCCTGCAAAAGCAGGAATACAGGGCATACTGCAAGGATGCAACATTCTAAAATTGTAGTATTATGTATTGTATATATCATACTTCACCCAAGCAGACAGCAGTTAAATGCAACATATGCATAGGCATCATGAATATTCTTTCCAAGAAGGTCATAAGCCTGCTGATTTTGTTCAAGGTTTTAAATCTAAAAGCCATAGAAGGTCTTTGCAATCTATCACTCTCTATGCTTCCATAAAAGCATAAAAGTTGCCACTAGCAAATTCATTGTTACTTCTATCTCAACAATTTCTTTAATACAGAATCTATTCCCAATTGCTAATTCCAGCTGCTCTAAAAAAATAAATCAAGACCCCCCATTATAGTAGGGACATAAAAACCCCACAAACCCCAAAACCAAAAGGTACAAACCTCATAAAAAAACTGACTGAACAGTAGCAAGAATATGGATTGTGTCTAACACAATAAGGTAAATCACTGTCCTAAGTAAGGCTCAAGGTACTACTGCAGTGTCCATACAGAGCTCAGAGAAGGGAATGTGAATCACTATTTCCTGAAACCCACTCAGGAAACTGGCATGTCTCTATGGCCTGCCTCTCACAGAGGGCAAGCTGCTGTCCCTCAGATAATCATCAACCTTTTTATTTTCTTTGCCTTTGTTTATGTTTTTGCAAATATTAATCTCTCAGTGAGAAATCCTGACAGTCACTGGCAAGTACAGGGGCAAAACAGTTGCAGAGCTACTGCAATGAAGAATACCCCCATTCTGTGGGATGGGGAATTTTACCTATTGAAATGTACACAGAGAGACACTTCATTTTGCATTGAGAATGCAAAAAATTCTAAGCTATTAAAACCAACATTTTTTCAACACTCGTATTTCTGTTGTTTCAGACCACTAATTTTCCTGAACACAATTGGAAAAAAGGTTATTTGTACAACACTGGTCTCAAGCAGTGTATCCATAACATAAGTAGCAATTTCAATTTGTCCTACTGCATTATTTCCTCCCTCTCCACTATTAGCAGCAGTAAAACATAGCTACAAATACATTTTCAACATCCCCACCATGACTATTCCCTTTAAGCCGTTCCCACTGTCACACAGACATAATTCACAGCATACAAGCATGATGGAGAGAGATGAAAAGTCACACCTAGAGAAGCTCTGTTCAAGGCTGTTTTGTGGGATGGGGAAGGACACTAGTGCTACCAACACAAGTTGCACCACTGGGAATTAGCATAACTTGCATTATAAAGGCAAAAATATACAGTAAATGTTCCTTTTTTTGAAGTATTCCAAGGTAATTGAGCAACCCGGAGATGCATCACACTTGGAAATTTTGGGACGCATAAGGCACAATTAGCTGTGCATGTAGGGGGCTCAGACATGACACCAGTCCTATCTGGGGAGATTGGACACATTTTGCAGTTAGCCCAGACCTAGGACGTTGAGAATCTTCAGCCTCCCTTTCCCCAGCCCAGTGGCACAGCCCGTCTGCAGGCCACACACCCCCAAGGGGCTCCAGCCCAAGCTGGCAGCCCTGAGCTAACCCAGCATCCAGGCCCTGTGGTGTCTCTGAACCTGACAGGGCACAGAGCCTGGGGTCAGCAGGGCTTTTCGCTCTGGCTCCAAACACAGCAATGCCACCAAAGGGGACTTTGAGACCTGTGCTGCCTCTGCCTTTCCGAGCAGCCGCGGTGCTGAGCTGCACACAGCTCGGGCCTTCCTACCCACACACACAGGACACTCACCTGCAAACTAGATAAACCCCCCCATCCACAGAGGATTTGCTGTACATCAGTGATATTTATTTATGGCTTGTTTATTTCAGGAAGGAAGGAAAAGAGCCACAGCAAATCCAAACAGCCATTACTTCAGCAGTTATTACGCACACAGTTATACTGCAGAAAATTAAATTTACCACGGTACAAAGATGTGTTTCTTAATAAAACGTCAAGTAATCATATGAATTACAATAGAGTATATTCCATGTAGCAGCCCCTTCTCACAGCAATTAGCTATGAAGTATCCTTTAATTGCTCACTTTGAAACATGGCTTCCCCTGCTTTTTCCCAAAGAAGAAAAAGAAAGCAATTAAAATCTTTAATGAGTGCCTGCTGCCTGCCCCCTAATTCATGGGCATTCGAATGTTCAACTTGTGTCTTTTCATAATAGACATAATTGCCAGATCCACTGCAACCCATCTATACAGAACAGCAGCATGTTTTACACAGTGTACTGTAATAATGTAATTGGTGTGATTCAATACTACCATTAAGAGAGAAAAACAAATGCCGTGTGTGTAAGATTGACAACAGCCCTTTGAAATCATGCAATTGATGCCTTTTCTGCTAAGAGCTGGGGAATATTTAGCCTATATCCTTTGGGTCTCCCTTCTGGCTGTTTTGCCTGTACTGCCAATAAAATAAATTAATTCTTCACAATGGCAAGAACCTGTTCAATGCAAGAGGCTACAGACTTTTTGCCTAAGTTACTGATCATCTCTACACAGCACCTGAAGGTTTCCCTCACTAACATATGCAAAGAAAATATTAAGGGTTGACTGCACAGCTGCTGTGAAAATGGCATGTGGGTAGAACAGGGAGGACAAACCATGCCCCAGGAACTCACAAAACTCCTCTCAGATAGATAGTACAACTCATTCCACTTCAGACCAGAAGCACAGCAAATGAAAACTTATCCCCTTGTGAACCACATGGCATCTGTCTCATTTCTGGTAAGCAACAGACCAGAAGTTACTGGAGTCCAATTCAGATGTCAATTCATCAAAACAGCCCCTTATAATTGCCTATTAAATATGACCACACAGATATATTTTACATGTTTCAGGTGCATTCTAACACCTTGTACTGTAGCAGAACTAATTCTGGAAACATCACTGAAAGTAAGACAGACATACAGCCCCATCCAAAATAGCCACACAACCCTACACAAAATGAAGACAGAAGCAGAAAGTAAGCAAATTTGTTTATGGATATTATCTTGGGTAACAAGGTCATCCATTTGCTAACAGTTATCTGGATTTAGAAAGCTATCTTCCAAGAATTTACATCCTCCTTGCAAGTTTGGAAACAAGACTCACGTGCAAAGCAGAAGGAAAAAAGCTCTCATACCCTGCTCTCTAGCAACTCACATTAGAAACATTTATTCAAGAGGTAATTAGCAGAGGTAGTGTATTTCCCACTAGAAACATTCTGCAGTCCATCTTTGCAGGTCCCAAACACAAAGCTTTGCCTTGCAAACCGGTTAAGAGACAGCCAGATTTGCTACTGTAAATGCACAAGTGTGATTTGGCAGGAACCAACAGAGCAGGCAACCCTGCCCCCAGTTGTCTCTCTCAGCTGCCACAGTCCAATGGCCCTCAGTAAAATAGTCATGATGGTCGTCCAGCTGTAGTATCATCACTGGGCTTGGTGCCATTAAAAAAAAAAGGGAAAAAGGAAAAACCAGCCTACAAAAGCAACAAGAGATTCTTCTTCACCAACTCATTTGTTGGACAGTGTTATTTTATAAAACTAGGAACTGAAGAGCTAACAGGTTTTACTTATTTCTGTGTTTAAAAATACACGGGTTTAACGTGATTCTGTTAAAGGCGTGCTCTCAGCCATAAGTTTGTTCTCACCAGTAAAAAGAACAGGACAAGTCCCAGTATCTTTCTTCCCCCTCACCATCTGTTTCATGCTCTCAGGCCCTCCAAGGTCAAATCGCCTTTAGGGATTCAAATCAGAGATAAGATGTGGATGACATTTCTAATCTTCATTACACAGGCACAGAATTTATTAGTTTTGGATACAAGGAGCTTTATTTCCAGTATGAATGAATACAAAGCCAAAAAAAATAAACCATGTTACCTGGTTTGTTTGGTGGACCACACCAGCCAAAATCCCCAGTTGTAAGAGCCAGCATTGCCAGCACTGAATAAAGGCATTTCAGACTGTATGTTGGACCTCAGATTCAAGAAGGGAAGGTTTCTAAATGCAAACAAAGAACTTTTTCTTTTCTTTTTCAACCTCAAAAGTAAACACAGAAAAGTAATACTAAGTGTTCCATTCCTCGCTCTGAGAAGCTTCTGGTTAACTTTAAGGGCAGTGCAGTCAACTCTGCACACTCTTGGGAATAGCTATTAAAATAAACAAAACTGCAGCTAAGGGTTAGTCATGCCAAACCTCCTCTGTCTACACCCTGCAGCTCAAAGCACCAAAGTCCCTGATGGCAGAACCAGTCCTGCTCCCATTGGTAGGTGAAGCAGAAAAATCACACTGCAGCAAGTGACAATATGTCCTCAGTTCTCCTCACAATCAGTGTCACTGGTTTAGATGGGTTAAATACAGTAAAAGAGAGGACTAGTGGTTTAAAAATAGGCAAGGCCATGTTTCTCCAACACGTGATAGGAGCACATCATTCTGCCACAGCCTGAGCTTGTAAAGGCTGTCACCAACTGGCCTTCTTGGTCTGAAGGAGAGCATTTTGTCCTCTCAGAAACACAGCCCATCCACACCATAACTTAGGCTATACAAAAGGAATGACAGAGTAGCCAGGAGGCCACAAACAACCATAAAAACAGCTTTGACTGTGGCAATCTTCAGGCTGCCTGATTTGTTTCACTAGATTCCTTCATGAGAACTCTACAGCCGAAGGCTGTGACTAAAGAACAGCTGGCACAGAGAAGGAACATTTGCCAAGCTCAACAACCAGGATTCTTCTCATTGTTTACTGAGATACCTCAGCTTATGAAAATAGGTTCCCATTTTTAACAGGACATAGAGAACACAGGAGGCAATTCGTGAGATGCCAGGGCAAAGCAGGCTACAAGCTTTCAGTGAAAGTGTTAATATATCCACACATCTCCAGAGCCATGAAAGAGGATTCCATGTTATTTGGCCATTTGACAACCTTTCACATTCTTCGGCTCAAAGGCAGAGTGAAATAGTGAAGGAACTGTTAATTTCCTCCTTTGAATATATTCTCATTTCATCCCATCAGAATATGCAAACTGAGTCCCTTGCAATGCAAGGAAAAGGCATAAGTAACCACAAGCCAGAACTGTCCACCATTAAGAGCCAGAGAAGGTTTGGTGAGAAATAGGCTCTGGCTTTCAAGAATCTCAAGGCAATTTCTTGCTTTCTCCTTCACAGGAACAGTTTTACCCCCCCATAACATCTTCCTGGAAGTCACACAGATTCTGGCAAAGCAGATGTCAGCTTCACCTTAGGAAGGCAAGTCAAACATACAAAGTGGATTTCAGCAGCAAAGGTGTTCCAGCTGTATAATTCTTGAAAAAGTACCACATCTCCTTTTCAGCACATATTTACTTAGAGGTTCTCTGATGATTTATGCTCCTCCCCAGTTCATCTCTACTCTGTGTCCCCTCCACAAGCTGAATTTTTTTTCTGTGTCTCCTTCCCCTAATTCTGTCCCTCTTCAAGGTAATTTTAGAGTGGCAGGAGTAAGGAACAGGTTTGTGAAGAAGCTGTTCGGCTTTACAGTCCTGCAAGAGAGTTACAATGGCCTGACTGCTTTTGTCTCTTTAAAAATCAGAAGTACCACCTTTCTGGTCAGTTTTGCTCTGACAGACCAAAGCATCAGAGAAGCCAATGTAATTGCATACTTCTGTTTCATTTTAAGGGGTTCACAATTGTAAATACTGGAAGAACACCTAATCCAGTCAAAATCCAGGAACACTAACTATGTTGCTTACTGGCCCACAGAAACACTTGCCATTGACATTGTCTCCAGGAAGCAAAGTATGTTTTATTCAGTTGTTAACATTGTATCATTAGGGAGAGCCCTCAATTACAAATTTGCTTCCAGTTAGCTCATTTCATGAGATTCCATAAATTGCTTTTTTAAAGAAAAAAAAAATACATAAAACTAAAAACCAAAACTTCAAACAAACAACAAACTTGCACATGAGAAAACTCACTAGCCTACAGCAATGCTGTTAGGGAAACATGTCACGTAAGTTAAACAAAACTTCCCTTTCTAAGTACCATAATAAAAATGTACACAAAAGTATTTATGGATTACAAACATATGTAAAAATTAGATTGCTCCCTCTGTTCCTTCACTTAGGAAGAACATTCATGTGATTCCTAAGTGTATTTCTTGTCCTGAATTTTAGTTAGAACAAACTCATGGCAAGGCTGATGGAAGATGAAGGCTCAGATGTTCCATTTCCCCAAAATCAGAAATACAGTTATGTGGTTCCTACAGTGCTCTGCTAAAAGAGCTTCTCTTGTTTGTTTTATATGTAGCAAATCAAAGTGCCTTGCATCTTCCTCCAGGAAGTTCCTATATATCAGAAGCAGCATTTAAGCATATACCAAGCTTACTTAACCTGGAACTCACCACAGCAGTCCTGTTTCTACCAATACCATTTTCACACTACTTCATCCATAATTTAGCTAAAGACCAGTTAGTTCAACATTTTAAGTGCTATTAGGTAGGGATAACTTTCTCCTCCTCAGCAGAAAAAGATTGTGGAGTTTGAGGTTCCATACGGACTCTATAACAGCAAGTCCAATCCCACAAAGGCTGGAGCAGCCTGTTCTGTCACTGCTCCAGACCCCAATCCTCCTCCTGCTTGGAGCAGCCCCAACAAGCCCCCACTGACAGGAGTACTTCTGATTTTAATAGAAGTGCACATGATATCCTACAAGCCCTCACTCCTGTAGTCTCCACTTCTAATTATGAAAAGCCCTTCTGACTAAAGAAAAACCCTTGAAAACACAAAGCAGATGTGATGAAGAGGTTTAATCTAGAAAACACTGAAAAGCACATAGCAACACTCAGAAGTACATGATTTTGAAGTCAATTTAATATTTTGGGGTGGTTCCACCTCTTCAATTTTTCCCTGAATTTTAAAAGCAGACAATATTAAATTGCCCTCTTCTGAAGAAGTTTGTGGGAAAGGAAAAGGACTTGTGCCAGAAGAACCAGACAAGAAAAACTGAAGAAAGCAAAAGCCAAAGTTTCCACAGTATCTTTTTTCAATTTGTCTGAAAGTTATTAAAAAATTTCTAAGAAGGTTGTTGATGTTCCAAGGTTTTGAATCTCATTTTGAAGTACAAGTGACCACTCTGTATTTAAAGCAAAATACACATTACTTACACATTTTCAGAAAACATTTCTTACACATTTTCTGTGTATTTGCATCTTCTCAGAACATGAAAATTACCAAAGGTCACCATGCAATTATTTTTCCTCCAGTTTTCTGCCTGCCTCTTAAATGGATTTTTTAAAGCCACCAACATTATAAATAGAAGAAATCTAATTATTTCATGGCAGCTTATTATGACTGTTTCTTCAGGTCACACGATTTCCTGTATCACTGCATCAGAAACTGTCAAAAAACAAACGACTGCAGACTAAGGCATGAAAGCTGAGTACTGCATCCTGCAATTCCTAACAGCAGGTACCACCATCATGCCTGGCTTTAGGCAAGGCCTCTTCCTCTCATTCTTGATCCATAAATCCACAGATGTTATGAATGGAAATGTCTGTCTACTGACAATGTATCTGGATGTCAGAACCTGCATACAGCTATGGTGAATGCAATCAATGTCTCTTATTGACAATTCCCAAAACTCTTCACGGAAATTCCACTTAAAAAAGGGGGTGCCACTAATAAAAGAATAGATAGCACTTCCACTCAGCATCTGAAGCTTTGCTTCTGTTTATCTAGGGAAGATTCTGTAAACAAAACCAACCAGGAGACAAGGAAATGCTAGATATCCCTTTGCACTATTAATACTACAAACTCATTTTTGGCTTACCATGGATTCACTGATTAGGAGGAGGAGAAGAGCCTCTTCTACATTGTCTTGAGGGCAGTACACACTGAAAGACAGAACACATTTTTGTGAGGAAGATCAAGAGTTATCCTGCCAGCCTCTTTCTCATTTCACAAGAGAAGCAGTAACTTGAAACATCTCATGCATAATTCATTTGCTAGGTAATACTGTCTTTGCAGGTTCACACAATTAAAAGCTCTGCAATATATCTTAGTGAGTTATGCTGAACCCTAAATAGATTATTTCAATTTCATAGCAAAGACAGCCCTTTGGCTGGACTTGCTTCTTCCTGAGGTGGGGGGGGAAACACTCAAAGTTTAAGGTTTTATTTTTTCAGCAGACTTTTTAGTGGGACGTTGAAAAACAGGAAGGCACAAAACTACTACATGAATCAGTGACATAATTAGTAGTACTGAGGAGTGTTCAAATACACTCCTTCCTCCTTCCAATGAACTGAAATAAAAATGAACACTTACTTCTCTTCTGAGTACAGCTCGGGCCTCCGACAAAGAAGATTGCTAACATAAGACTGATATTCCTTGTTCATGAACTCAGGAAGTGGATCAGATAAAGGGCTCCAGTAACAGTCTTCACTGAGGGAATGCAGAAGTACTTGGGCTAACTGTTTGGCTGCAGTCTAGAGATCAGTACAGAAAAAGACATATATCAGTGAAACCTTCTCCAAACAAAAGATTCACCTCTCACTATGTTCCTTCCACCTTGGGAAGGAGATGTACCAGTGTGACAGCACCACTCTTCAGAAAGTTGGAGTAGCAAAATCACCTGCTAAGGTCTACAAAAGGGACAGTTTCTTCCCTCCTGAGAAAAGACCAAACTTCTGCATTTACACGGTCTTGTTGCAATGCTCTAGGAAAAAAGTTATTAAAAAGGCCTGACAGCAAGGGATGCTTTGGTGAACAAGGACAACTGATTGCCACATGGACTGCTGAGACAATCTCACAATAGTTACTATATAGGAGTGGGATGACAGGACATCGTGTGCTCAGCCTCAGAACTTTGTATGCAAGTCTCAAGAGCAGAGGCAACTTTTGTGTTAGCTTTCAAAGATCAACCTTTTATCTGTTCATGTCACTCTCCCTTATAGACTCATAGTTTCATCTTGGTACTGCTTCTCTCTTCTTCTTGCAGTAAAGGAGGGAGGAGAGAAGATGCTTAGGAACTTTATAGTGAGACAGCAACATCACATGTACTTTTTTTATCATCAAGTAGCCAAAGACCCTTCAATAGTTGCTTTCCACTTCATATGCACAGCTGGCAAGCTGGGCCCAAAAGGAGGCAAGTTAACTTCACTAAGCAGAAGTATCTTTGGCATTTACGCTGGCCTGATACCCATCAAATCTATAATTTCTTGCACTGTACATAGATGAGCCTGCAAACAAGCTCAGAGACATCACAATGGGTGGTGTCCTGTATGAATTCTAAGCAGCACACCACTCTTTGCTGTAAAGTAAATCCTGCACAAAACAGAGGGCAGGCTGAAACTTCAGCACTTCTGTCCTAATAATTGCAAATAGCATTTTGCAACTTCTCTGACTACTGGATATGTACTTTATATGAAATGTACACTTAGAGATGTATTATGAGCCCACCAACAGTAATTTTCTTTTAAATATCAGGACACATACGTTATAGATGTCATACCTCAAAATCTATGGGATCAAATAAGCCACACTTAAAAGTTCCTATTCCCAATTACAGCAAAATAACTTCCTTTGATGCAAGGCTCCTGATTTTTACCCCCTCACCACACGTGAATTCACTGAATTAGTCTAAAATACAACCACAGTACCACCCCTTAAACATCATAAAGGGAGGCTTCATTGATGGCAGTGGGCTGAGTGTACCATGGTGTCTCAAAGAAATGTCACCACATGCAACTCCCTGGAAACCCCAAGACCTTCCCTGCCCTGCTACTGACAAGTTACAGAAAGCTGTCTGTTTCTAACTAAGCTTTTCTGTGCTTTTTATAGCAAGTAACTATGAGCAAAATAGCCCAGGGCCCTGCAACATTAGCCAGTATCATTTTATCATCTCAGTGTGTAATTATTTAGTCAGTTTTACCCTGAGGAGTCAACTCTCCTATATTTTTTCCTATAGTCTTAGAGGGGAGGGAAAATAATTTGCCAGCAATACAAAGATCTCTACTGGTTCACACAGAAGTAGGAGTACAGTTTGTGGTAAGCCATTCAGAAGGCAGCAACAAACACTTCTAGTGTCTTTAATTTTAACATACAGTACAGTAGCTGTGTAAATTAGCTTCACTCTTGTTTTGAATAAGACCAAACAAACCAGAAAAGGCCAAGACTCTGATTAATGTTATTTCTGCCTTTGGCTAAAAAAAGCATCATTATGCTTGAAGAACACTGTGATCCCACAAATTAGAGGAAAAAAAAATCATGTGTTTTACTTTCATGCTTGAAAAACTTGTTTAATTAAGCACAATCCTCCCTTTGCTCTCTTGATGGCTCTTTAAAAATAAATAAGAAGATGAAAATGCAATTTCTAAATCTCAGGAAAAGCTATTGAATGAACACCTTGAGAGTTCCCCTAAGGGACAAATCCCCCAGGGTGTTGTACAGCTGTCCCCAGTTGCACAGGGACAGGAGCAATTGAGCCACGTTCTGTCACAGTCTAGGAGCAGCAGATGGTCAGGCTCATTTCAGCAAAGTGATAAAACAGGCGAGCACAAAAATACTGCTGAACCCTGATCTCAGCTTGGAAAAGGATCCAACCATATGAGTGGACAATTATTTAAGTCATCTCTTCTAATTTGCTGGACAAGTTTCCACATGCATCTGTAGTCTCAGAAACACTACACAAACCCACGCCCACCTCCCCTGCCCAAGTTCTCTGGAATGATACAAAACACAAAGCAGAATCAAGTACAAGTTTAGCTGTAAGAGTATCAATGCTTTTAGGGCTGCAAAGCTTTTATTCCCAAGATTGTTACTCTGCAAGCTGTTGACCTTGTCACCTCTTGAGTAACTTCAGTACAAGATCCCTCCAAGGGGAGACAGAAAGGTCCAAGAAGGTAAACAGGCACATAAATATTTCTTTACCTGAGACATTCAGGATAAAAGGATGCAAAGAAGCAGAATGCCAACACCAAAACAAAATTTAAAACAATTAAAATCACTCTGTACTGTATTGAAGAGGGTTTTTACAGAAGGAACATTGAAAGATGTCAGTCTAAAAAAAGCACTGCTTGTTCCAAGAGACAGAAGTATTTAATCCTTTACATGCAAATGCAGAAAGGTGTGCATGCACACTGAAACTGAGAAAGAGAACAAGACAGCTTCACCTGAGCACAGCACTGTCAAACTAATAACATCTCTGTTTCTACTAGGGATAGAAAATGCACTGAAACCAAGAAAGCAAACAAAAAACAAAACACAAACCAAACAAAAGTAACGTACACACCTAGGTCTGAAAGCCTGGAGGTTTCAATTGGGCAGGTCTTTGAATTAAGGGGATCACTTGACATATGACTTCCAAAAGTTAAAAAAAAGAAAAAAAAGGTAAAAAAATAAAGGCAGCAATCAATCAAGTGAGGACAAATACACTTTTGTGCTACAACACTGGCCAATTAAGAGAAGTCCTGCATACCCGACTGCCCCACCCTCCCATTTCCCATTCCCTTACCATTTTGAAGGTCTGAGTAGCTTTTGTTTCTACAGTCCGTAGTACTTCTCGCAGACTCCTCATTCCTTTCACAATATTTCTATAGGGAAGACAGAAAAAAAATAATGAAAAACCCCCAAAAATCAGCACAATGGAGATAGAATATTTTTACGATGTGCCAAAGCTCGGCACCACACCTGAAGTTCAAGCAACCCTTGAAACAATCACTAACACTGAGTGTGCAATAGTGAGACAAGTCACTCTGAGGCACAGACAGGACAATGGCACAGAGCAAGGCACTGACTGCAGCATTGCTTACTCCAGATGGCTTCCTAAGAGAAGATCACATTCACATTTGATGAACAGAGGGGACATTTGGAAGCCTTTCATAGCTCATTTATAAAACAGATGCTGCTCCTTAAAAGCATCCACATCTCTTCTTCATACACACAGATTGTACTTGTTTGAATTATATTGAGCTTACGTGATGCTTTAAAGTGACGATTTCTTTTAGGTGGTGCTTAAATGCTTTGTGTCTGATGGTCCAGGCACATGATGAAATTACAGTGGTTTAAACAGTTAATTATCAGGCAGCTAAGTTGCAGTAACTGTCTGCAAGCACAGCTTAACCCACAGTAAAAGGGTTAGACTAAAAAAAACCAAATTTTTTAAAAAATCATTATTTTGCATACACCATGAGCAATTAAAGCTGACTAGTTGCCAAATGCTATCTTAATCGTGCCTGTGCACTCAGGGAAATGCAGAGAGGAAAGATTGAACACTGTACATATCAGTTAACACACTGGCAGCCTATCAGCTGTTCAAGGCTAAGGACATGGCCCCACCACCACAGTAACTGCAAAATGGTTCAATGCACATTCATTGCAGGGTCAAAGCCACCCAGACACATACAAGCTAAGAGAAAAGAAGCAATGCTGTACAAGGCAACAAAATAAGCAGTTGTACTGGTACATTAACTGTCACTTCAGCTTATCCAGGAGAATTTTGTGCGCAGACAAAAGCTAGATTTCATTTATAAACAAAGCCATAAAAACCTTTTCTGTCAAACTGATTAAATTTTGAAGGTAAGCAGTATAAATTTCACTTGTGCCTGCTTTCATGCACTGCAAACCTCCTTGCACTCCAGAACCAACAGCAAACATTTGATAACAACAAAAAAAAAAGGTAATTATTTTGGAGGTGCATAAATGAAAATGTCATCCTGTTTACCATGAACACTAGCTACATAAAATGCCACCCTAAAGCTTGTAGTCACCATGACACAGACTGCAAATGCATATGGCCTTACTGCCAAGCAATACACATCTCAGTTTCAAATTGTGAGGTAATCTGTAGCCTTTCTAATCACGGGCAGTGTACAGGCAGGCAAGAAAGTAAGACAAGAGAAAAAAAGCTGAAGACTTGTAAAGTCAGATGCTGTCTTTTTTCCTTCCACTTTCTCCCTAGTAAAAAATGTTTGAGTTTATCAAGAGGAAAAAGGTCAAGAATGTTTTTTGAAGTTGGACTTAAATACTTCAGCAAGCACTCCAATGACAGGGCCAAGACACCAGGAGCTTTTTCATGGTTCTAGAATACAATATACCCATGAAGATGCAGTTCTGGACCTTATGCACAAGTAATGACCAAATCCAACAGAACTGTTTACATGGTATTTACTATCAGATAGAAATAATTAATAAATTCCCCCATCAAAACACAATTCAGCTACCCAATTGCTCTTCCTGATTACTGAAAACTGTCAGCATTTTGTGTTCTTCCATGGGCTCCTTAGGAGGCTGGACAGAAGAGTTATGGAGTATAACAGTTCTACAGCATTTTCAAAAATGCATTTATTTAGGTCTCTTGTTAGCATAATGATATTTGTCTTAATAAGGTGCCAATGAATTCCATTAACCAACATCAGGAAGAAGACAAGTGACCACTTGCAAAGCCAATTAATTTCACATTTGGCACATACTTCCAAGAAGAAAAACCTACCAAAGGAGATAAAATGAGTTTTTTGTTCCTAGAAAACTAAGGCACCATTACAGTCCAACATTTTAGACAAGGCCATAAAACAAGTTAAGCCTCCTGGCAGAAACACCTTGCTCTGGGCTGGGGGGAAGGGGAGAAGAAAAACAAGGAACAGATACACTGAAGTGAATGAAAGACTAAATGGCAAATTGCTGCCCATCTGTCAGTAGTCAGGGCTGGAACCATGCAGCACATGACAAATGCTTAGGAACACCTTTAACAGAAGGCAGGAGTGCAAAATGGGCGGCACAGGAGGAGCACCCAGCACTCACCTCCCAGACAGCTGCCCATGTGGTCAGGATCTATCAAAGAGCAGCCACTCCATCCCCTGAGCTCTCAACAATACCAGTTCTACAGGACTGAGGATTTGGCTTGGCAGCTTTTGTATTTTGAACTTTATCAAACATAACTGAGCTGTGACAGGAGACAGAGCACACCTGCCTGCAAACACAGGAGTTTGTCTTTCCACTCCACTGTTCCAAGCCAGGAGAGCATCTGAGCACATTTCATTTTGAGCATATGAATTGCTCTGTTCATAACAATAATGAACTCACTGTTCCATTAATATGTGCCCTTTCTATACTAAATGTGCAATTGAAGGGACTTTTTTTTAATTAGGACCTTAAGAAATTAACAAAAAGAAAAGTATGTATTTGGAACAGAAATACATGCTATGTAGGTGACTGGATGAGGATGTTGTCATAAAGCCTCTGGCAATCCATGGTGCAAACACTTGATCTTACTTAGATCAGAAACTAAACAATCTTGAGTCTCTGCAGGACTTGGATAGAGGACTACCTGGAAATCCCAGGTAATGTTCCCTCAAGCCATGGCATCATAAGTGAACATTAGATCATGGAAATTAAATGAGTTGGAAGAGTCCATAGGCCCCTATTGTATTGCTAAGAGGCCAGAAAAAGAAATGAGGAAAAACAGGAAGGGAAAAGAACATGATCATTAAACTGCATTGGTTTTAGTTTTAGCCACAGTAGTGGTTAGAGCACCATTTGAAAAAAAACATGATGAAGAGCAGTTTAAGATTCAGTTACAGCTAATCTAATAAAAATGAACACAGACAATCATGGGCACAAACTGTGACAAAGAGCAACTTTGGAGTCCAGTCAGTCCAGCTTGGCATAAAAATTTGTTTTGTGCATGTACCATGTCAATATAAATTAATTACCAGTCCATGAATCAAAGCAGTCAAGCAGTCATATCAGAGTTATGTCACACAGTTTGGTTAACATTACATAAAATGTTAATATACTAGAAAATAAAGAAGTACACTATTTTCTATGCAAATTGTTGGGAAAAAGTACTGACAATAAAGGAGTGGACTGTGGACACAGAGGTTTGCAAAGACAGTCCCCAAACAACATGGTCACCAGCACATCATATTTTTATCCCTACTCATTTACTGCGAAAACAATCAGTTGCTGACAGAAAAGAACATCTTGAGATAATTCTTGGTAGTTTGCAGCATCACCCCTCCAGAGTAAAGCAGTATCCAGAGCATAGAAACGTCAGCTACATCGCTGCCTTTGCCCATCTCCTTTTGCATCTTTGCACCTCACCCAGGTTTCTAACAAACCATATCCTATCCTTAAACAGCTGTTCATACATAGACACAAGAAGAAAAGGCAAAAAGAAATTAGCCTAATACTCACATATCTGCATCAGAGAAAAACCAAAACAAACAAATCAACCAAAACCCAAAATCTAGCGGAGATGATAACCTTAAGACAACTGGCTGTCTCTTACAGTATGACAGCATCTGCCTTCCTATGTTCTGCATCCACAGCATCAACATTCCTCACTGGAGGACCAAAAGAAAGCTTTCTTGGGCTCCAGCATGGCAAACAATGCAGGAAACGCATCTTCAGCAACACGAAGTTTTTACGTGGCATCTCATTAAAAGCATCTGTGACTTCTACAGCTGCAAGACTTGCTGTTCCTTACAGCTGGCAGTTCAACACCTGAAGGGGAGACTGGATCTTTCTTTTATATTGGTGTCTTCTTTTCACTGCACACTGCAAGAGAAAAGGGCATCCCTGACCACACTCTGAGAAGAGCATATCTGATCCTGCCAACAGGAACAAAAGCATAACAACAGCACTTGTATCCCTGAGCTGTTCTGCCCGTTGAGACAAAAATAAAACACTCACCATTCCTTTTATACACATGTAGCACTGGGGAAGGACATCCCACCTGATAGGACCTACCCCCTGAGAGCTTGAGCAGTCATCATCCAAGGCCTATTTCCTACCTGAACAGGCTGGAAGCAATAAGGGGAACAAAAGCATTTCTTTGAGCTGTTCAGTATCAGGTGGAGTAATCTACTATACTCATGAAGCATCCTAAAAAACTTCTTCTCATATCCCTCCCCTTCCCATAACATATCCCAATGCTGCTTATGCCCTCTGGTGGCAGAAACCACACATTAGTATCAGCTGCGGGGGCAGAGGAGCTGCCACGTCCCACCAGGCTCCTTTTATCCCAGCGGACTTTGCAACCCTGGATGGCGTTTCTCACTTGCTCTGCAGGAGGTCAGGAGCCCGTGGGATTCCACTTCCATCCCAGCTGCAGGAGCTCCATTGCTCTTTCATCAGGAGACAGCTACAGAGAACATGTTGCTGCTATTGCAGCAATTCAGCTTATAATCAAAGCATGGCTTAATTCACACATGTATTTTGCTTCAAATTGTGTTCCTGTAATTTTTTGTGGTTTGTTTTTGTTAGGGATTTGGTTTTTGTTTTTAAGGCTATCATTAAAATAATATGAGAAGGGAGAACACAGGGCTCCCAATGGCCAAAATATCCTGCTAGATATAATGAACTCATCACTGATGAAGACTGAATTTACAATGTTGCTGAATAAAATGAACATGAGTTTGATATTCAAAAGGTGCCTGGAGGACATCAGTGCCATATGTTCTAAATGGGATTTTATTTTACTACATAGTTAATGAGCTGACTGGCAAGACCCAAGCTTTTTGTTTGCCCTGAGAAGGGCAGAAGGTTAGGAAAGCACATCCTGGGCCACAGCTGGCCAACCCTCAGCTCACCTGGGAAAAACACACACCAAGCAGATACTGAGACTATGCTGTACAAGTTCATACTTTGCTTTATGCATAAACTTGTACTTGCCTGACTAAAGGGGTCATTTTACAACATCTGAGCTTTGTGTTTTTGTAAGCCTCCAGGTGAAAACAAGGCTTACCTGAAGGCACATCTCACGGATATGCTTAGAGTACAGCTTTGCTCTACACACATGGAGAACAGCAGCTATTCGCAGTTGCATTTAAAGTCATCCTCAGGGATAAAAAGGTAGCAAAAAAGCTCTAAAGAAGAAGCAAGCTTCTCCTCCAGCAGAATCAAAAAATAGTATCAGTTTTCTACAGAATGATTTAAACTGATTTTTACTGGGAGTTTTTTTCCTAGGTTTTTGGGGTTTTTTTGCTTTCTTTTCCCATTCTACTCAGCAGGAAAAGAAGTGAAGAAAATGAGGGAAAGTATCTTTCGCTGGGGGTGAAGGCAAAAAAAGACAAAATTAAATATTTGTGAACACAGTTTGTGGTGAGAAACCCAGAATCTGACTCCTTGATAATAAATGGGATAATATGGTGCAAGAAGAGGACTAAGGAAGGACAGAACTTTACAAGTGCTGTTTACACATGCTGAAGAGACACTCTCCTACATGACAAAATCTCTCCATTGGATAACCAGAGTTAATTATGTTTTGAAGACATGGCCTGGTTTAGGGAACAGCATGTCCTCACCAATGGCCTTTGGAAGTGTCCAGAGGCTTTCCTGATGATCTTGAGAAGGTTTTTCACTGTAGGCTCATAAAATTCATTGTAGGCTGGTAGATATTAACTCCTCCTGCCCTTTTGAAGTTCACTGGGAGCTGTGTTTCAGAGGCATAATAAATACCCTGGAGTAGCACTGTTCCTGCATACATTCTCCAGAGTAAAACCACACAGATTTGCGGCATTGATTGGCATATTTAAGATCTAACACAAACAAGCAAACAAATAAATAAATGAAAGAAACTACCTGTAAGATTTTACTGAGCTCTAAACCAGGCACTGAAAATTTTAAGGGCACAAAGCAGTGTAAATTCCACTCTCTCTCTACAGTCATACCCCCCTTGTCTCCACAGGGAGCTGAGTCAAGACAAGAATACTGTTCTACCCCATCCTACTTGTAGGTCTGGAAAAACGACTCTTAAGACTCTTAAGAAAGACAGAGAGACACAAACAGAAGAAAGGGAAGGACACTGAGGAGACTTGAGGTGAGCCAGCAGCCAAAAGTCATAACAGAACATAAGAAAAAAATTAAGTCTTCATCTGAGACAAAACATGCAATATTATCTAATTTTATTAATACCTCCATCCACCTACCCTTTTTTTAACTGAGTCACGTAGGCACTCTGTAGAGCTGCTTCCAGAAAGTAGGAAAGTTCAAACTCAGAGTAAGTCACATTGCTGCCCTTGATACTCCTTGAATGTGTGTTGTTTAAGGTCTGTAAGGGGAAAAAAAGAAATATCTTGGAATACAGGTAACTGTTGAAACTAGCCAGGTTCTTGTGAGCCAGTAACATCTTCAACAATTAAACTTATCAGCTATTCAAAAATGTTATAAAATAAATTTTAAAATATACTATGTCTTCCATGAGATATTCTGCATGCAATATGAGTTTTGATACCTTTCCAACCTTTAATAAAGTAGAAAGCTGCATAGTAACACCAGCAGCTTGGGAAATACCACACAAATTACAAAGATCCCGTATGTTGCACAGAAATAACAATACAATGTTTTGAGTAGGTTTATCTAGTTCAATATAACATAAATATTTGTTAAGAGTTAGCAAGCCATCAGGAGTCCTGATGAAAGAATCTTAATCGTTCCTCTATTTGTCCCATCAAATCTTCCTTGGTTGTGCTTCCTTACTGGTAACAAGCTGCTTCCATAGCTGAAAGTTGCCTCTCCAAAGCAGGGTTTTTCCTCTAGCACTGGAGAAGGACTATGAACTTCTACTGTGTCTGTCATCAACCCTGCATTTTCGTGTCCAGAGACAACTATGTGAAAGAAGGTTGTAGGGAGGTGGGGGGGTCAGTCTCCTTCCAACTAACAAGTGATAGGACAAGAGGAAATGGCCTCAAGTTGCAATATAAGGAAAAGTTTCTTCACTGAGAGAGTGGTCCAGCATTGGAACAAGCTGTCCAGGGAAGTGGTGGAATTATCATCCTTGGAAGTGTTCAAAAAGCATGTGGTGCTGGCACCTGGAAACATGGTTTAGTGGCAAACATGGCAGTGCTGAATTAATAGCTGGCCTCAGTAAATTCAGAGGTCTTTTCCAACCTTACTGATTGTATGATTCTAAGCGAATTACAGATCAGATCCTTTTCCTTCTTTGCAGACCCAAGCTGTCAGTAAAAGAAACTTACAGTGTCCAGCACCAGCAGGAACTCGTCCTTCCACAATGGAAGGACAGTAATCATCTCAATTTAAAGACTATTCCACTTTTTTTTTTCTGCAGAGAAACAGAGCAGGCCTCTTCTCAGTTGGCTTTTTTAATGAATTTTTATACATGCACTAAGCTTATTTTTTCTTGTTTCAATGCAATTAAAAACAAAACCTGACACAAAAACACACCTTTGCTACTGAGAAGAGCAGAAGTATCTGGTCAGAAGGTCAAAGGCCTTTCAGTTACAGGACAGATAACAATGCTGTTAACAATCAGTACTGCTGATGTCAAGCATAATGTGTGGCATTGGAAGGGCATGGAAGCACATGGTATGTCCTCAGCTAGGCAAGGTTTGCACATGCCCAGCAAATCAGCAGCACCTATTATCTGCACGGCTCAGTGGAAGGCCCCCAGTGTCCATCCTACCAACCAGTGGCCAAGCAGCTGCTTGCTACTAATCACAGAAGGGTTTGGTTTGGAAGGGACCTTAAAAGATCATCTGGCTTCAACCTCCCTACCATGGGCAGGGACACCTTCCACTATGCCTGGCAGCTCCAAGCCCCACCCAGCCTGGCACTGAACACTTCCAGGGATGGAGGAATAGGTTCTAATGATCAGGATTCCTCAAGGTTCACTTGGAGAAGGTGAAGCACTGGTAATTAAACTACTATGGCTGATCCAAAAAGGTTTCTTTCAGCTCATTAGGGATCTCAATAGTCACTGCTGTGCATCATTTACACAGCAGGTATGTAAAATGCCTTGAGTTCCTTCACACCAGCACCTGCCATGCAAAGTTCATAGGTCCTCTTTAGTAAGGCTAAACTTGAGATGCAACTTGTGCATCTCAAAGTATTTGGTGCTTTACCCCAAGCAGAACTTGTTTCCAGACCTCATTCTTAGAAGAAATAGGTAGAGACCAGCTAAACTGCTGTTTTGCAAATGATTTTACTGAGACACCTCACTTCTTCCAATTTGTTCTCAGACTCCTTGCTATGATCACTTGACATTTCTCCATTTTTTCATTTTTGCTGACAAACCCCTAGAAATTTCACCCAGGCCATACACTAAGCACATTTCTTCTTACCTTCTCAAGCTCCTGCAAGTATACCTGGGCAATAACACAGGCTCTCTCAAAACAAGCCATGACTTCCTCCTCCCTTTCACACAGTCGAGCACGTGAGGCAATTGAGTTGGTTGAGCGCTCCAGTGACAAACCTGCAAAATGGCAACATCATCTTTAACTGAAGCCTACCAACAGCAGTATAGCCATATTATTCTTAACTTACCAGCTGACAGAAAGGCTTTTCCACATGTGGTTTCCCTCTTGATTTGATGACTTTCAGGACACTACCCCCATGAAAATACAATTCCTACACATGCAAGGCATCTTTGCCATGCTGCTCTAACAGACCACTGCACACTCCTACCATGCCTTTCAAACACTTATAAAGGCAGGATACACAATCCCTCTGGCAGGAATCAGCAAACAGAGAAATTAAGGCCTATATTTTCAGAGACAGCTACAGATCTTGGGTGCTTCAACTCAGTGCCAGTATGCACTGAATTTGATCATTTCTAGGCATCTGCTACTTCAAGTGAAGCAGCAGTGTTGAGGGGAAAAAACAAACAAAAAATTCCTAACTGGAAAATTATACAGAAACAAAGTTGGAAATTCTGAGGCCTCTCTTGGAAAATCTGAGCACCTGCAGATTGCTCATGGACACACAGCAAGCTCTTGGCAAGGCACAAGAGACTCTTAACCACAAGATCATTCCCTTTCCAAAGGAAGGAAAAAACCCTGGGTTTTGTACTACTGAACTTCTTTCTTTTATCATTATCCAACACCACCAATTAACGCAGAGTATGCTAATTGAAGATGCACAGCTACTGGTCCCTACAATAAAAATTTCTACTATCAGACCCTTGTCTGGCATCATACTATGACATCCTTTATACTCTTAAATCTAATTGGATGGGCTACACATCCATATCCCTGTTTTACTCTGATTGGTACAGGTTCTTACGCCACACTGGATCTCTACAAGACACCACTGCTTGAAAACTTGGATCTTCACCAATCACAACTGCACCAACACCTCACAGCCCAACACATGCTGCAAAAAGTTCAGCACATGCTTTCTAATGGATTTTTTATTTAACAGCATTCTCTAATAACAATGACAAACATGTAAGATGCAATACAAAATTCTACTGTTCCTGACACAGATCCACAGAGGTGACAAAAGAAGAAAAGAATCCAGCTGTCCAGACAGCTCTCCAATGAAGTCATTTCAACTGCTGCAGCATGTAGCAAGGGATTTGGGAGGACCCACCACAGGCACCAGCCCTGCTTTCCTGGACTTTCACAGTCTGAGAGGCACAGCACCTCAGTCTGCTCATTCCAGGAGTCTTGGCAACAACCTGCTGTGAGGCAGAATGGGCAGCCAGGCTTTCCCATGATGCATGATACAGTCTGGGTGCTCCTGCTGGAGGAGCCTGAGGTTCCTAGGCAGTCTTAGCTTTGTTTACTTCTAATGTTCAACATTTGTTCTGTCCCCTTGGTTACTCCACAAGGAGTTTCCCTATCTCATGTCTTACATTTGAGCCAGACATAAGCAGTTAGTTCAGTGGGCTGGGAAAAGGCCTCCCTGGTTCAAGCTCAGGAGGTGGCTCCCCACTCCTTCTGTCCTCTCCCAAGTCACAAGTACACAGTGTCCTCCCTCAAAGATCTATATCTTGAAGGAACACACGTTCATACCTTTCACTTCTGAAAATACAGACCAGAGTAGAACAGGAGGACTGAATTGATTTCAGACTGATAGGGTGTGTGGGATGGGGATGACAATCATTTTGCTGCTTTTAACTAATGCCCAATCTGTGTTTTCTTCTCCCTTCCAGAAAACACCTTTTACAGCATCCAGATATAACAGATTTCATCTCTAGCTCATCTATGAAGTCTCTGGCTCTATACCATGTGTTGTTTTCCTATTATTTTGATGGTTCCATTCTCCAACCCTGTAACTTTGTAATGAGTGAAGGAAAAAAATGCTCATTAACTCTCTCTACAGGAAAAGAACAAACCAAAAGTATCCAGCACTACAGTCAGAACAAATAATCTACAAATATTCTTCTTATACCTGTCTCAGTTTTATCTACCTCTGAATTTCTAGTCATTTCCCTTAGGTGAAAATAAATTTTAAGAAGTCTGCATTTCAGAGCCATTTCCCTTCAGTGCAAGGTAGGGTTGAAGGCCCTGCAAAAAAATCCAGTACAATCCACTGACATTCATATACAAGCAGCATTTAATCAAACTGCAAGAGCTATCCTAACACAGTCTGTTTGGGGGTGTTTATCGTGGGAGATGTCACACAGATAGAAGAGGCTGGTAAAAAGCCATTTCCATACATGCTACAGTCCACTGCAAGGAGTTACTACCTCTGAGCTCTGACATGGGGAGGAAAGCAAGCAGCCTCTGCCAGCATCAGGTACTGACAACAAACATGCCCATCCATGCAAGGCAGAAAAACAGAGCTGGGGCTGGTCACAGACAGGGGAAGGAACATCTCCTGAAGGATTCTTGCCACACTAAGTATCCAGCAATACACAGTGTGTTAAAACAGATACTATGCTACACTGCACTACTTGTAAAGGGCTAGGGGGAAAAACAACCCACATGATGTGACATTAGTCATGGTTCTCTCTCTGTCACTGTATGCACTGACCTGATGTCATTCGAGTACAAAATCTTCTACAGAATCCAAACAGGGCTATTCTTGCCTACCACAGAAATGCAATGAAAAGAAAAATTAGAGCAAGCAGACTGCAAATCCAGTATACAAGGAGGAGAACAGAAGAAAAACAACATAAGTTCCCTACTCTTGCAGCCACCAATTCAGTTCCCACAGTACAAAGCCCCAACAAAAAGATTTGCTCAGTACGCAGCTGGGTAAGACTTGACAAGCCCACCAGCACAAATTCCACTAACTCTTGTCCATCCTCCAGTTACCAGCACAGAAAAGACTCTGCAGCACAACACACAATTTAAATTCAACTCAGCTTTCACAATGTGTCAGAAAGCCACTAAAGTGCATGTTACTTCTACACTGGGGTTAGCAAGAAAAGTAGAGCTATTGCCAAGACAGAATTAGCTTCCAAGTAAATCATAAGGCAACATGCTTTCTTGTTAGCTGGTTAAGGTAAAGGGACTCAGGTATTTTTCACAATCATCTGTAGTAAGAGAATATCAACTTAAAGTTTATCTATCCTAAGACTTTTCTTATATGAATCAGGTGCCCAAATTTAAATAGATACATACCTATATACTGGTATAGTTTATCATACGGTGCAGACAGTTTTCTAATAGAGTATGGCCCACCCTCAAGATTTTGAGACCTGTTTGAAGATTATCCTTCTTTAAAATAACAAATTCTACCCACTTCAGAGGAAGTAACTTTCTATGTATAAAAATGCTGCTTCTCTCTTCTGCATAAAGGCAAAGCTTCCATTCACCTCTCTCCCAATGATTCATCGCTGGCTCTTCAACTTCCTATAATCTTTGCCCCTTCTAAGCTGCATTTATGTAAGAAAAAACTCAAATCCATAAGGTTTGTAAGTAATCTCTTCCTTGAGTTGAAATGCACTGCTCTCATATATGGAAATCTGAAAGGGGAACTTTTATGAAGGTGTATTTCCACTTTCATCTCAGTCATGCCTGGCTAAGGGAAGACATTGATATCATATAGCTCCAATGCTCTGAGGTGATATTATTACCAGAACTGGAACATCTATGTGCACATGGACATGTGATATCAGAGTCTCAGCAACATAAACGGGATGAAAAGTCATGCTGGAAGGAATCCTTGAAGGTACATGGTCTGACTTGCTACACAAAGAAAGGCCAGCTCAGGGTGTTACCCAGCTTGGTCTCGAAAGCCTCAGTGCACAGACAGAGACTGCACTGGACCAGGGAGGAGACTACAGTGGCTTTACATTTCTATGGTTCATCAAGTAGCTCACCAAACAGCAGCACTCCTCCTTCCAAGTAAGAACAATGTACCAATCCTTTCCTTTTTACACAGACTTCAAGCTTCCTATACTTGGATGAATTTAGACAGCCAGGGAATATGTGCAAGAATTCAGGGTCATCACTTTCACCAACAGTGTTAGCCTGCAGCTGCTAAAATCCCATGGCCCAGGAGCATCAGAGCTACCTGGCAAGCTGAAGATCAAGGAAAAGCAACGGCATGAAAAGCATGAACCCAAATTCATGTGTTGCATCCCAGTGCCATGTGTTGAACACACCTATGGCAACCTGAAGCAAAAGACATCTTCGTGTGGAACTTACAGCCCTGCCAACAGCACCAGCCCCAGTCTGCAGAGCAAAGTTCCACTGTCTGTGCCCCTGGGCCAGACAGACAGACCAGCCTGTCCAGAAGACAGTGTGATGCTAAGATAAGTGCATGCAATAGTTTTATTCTCTGTATAGAAAGGCAAGTCATTTGTCTTGAGGTAAGCCATGCATGATGATATTGCATGGCAACAGCAAGGAATTGGTTGTGTGCACATTCCCATCCTGGAGAATGCCAGGTCATTCTGGGTCACTGTCCCCAGGCAGAGGATGCACTTCACTTCTACCACGTGGCCTTCAGGCTAGTTCAGAAATGTGGCTCTAGGAAATTAATTAGCATTGAAACAAGACTATTTTTAAGACTTCAAACATAACCACATGCATCTGACTAATCAACATTCATCAGAATACCAAACACTTTTCAGAGACAAAATTCAAAAGCACAACCACACCACTCTAGAGGTGGTATTACTACCAGTTTGCCCTATCAGCTAAGGTTTGAACTTAAGAGCACAGTCCTCAACTAACCTATTCCATTACAGAGTCTTGGAAAGCAAAACAGCCCAAACCCCAAGAAGTAGCAGTTGGGATTAGTTAGACATAGGCAAGACCCAGCACCATGCATTATTTCTGCCACAATCCACAGCAGTTTAAATAATTCACAACCTAGTCTAGACACTTTTCTCCCCAGCAACTAAGTCATGATTTTTTTCATCAGGACTTATTTGCAGTGGAAATAGAAGAGGGGGAAGAAAGGCCTAGAAGCCCTTGATTTTGAACACATTGATTCATACTGCAGCCCATGAAAGGTGGGGACAAAGAGACCAGTTTTGCTGTTCAAGAAAGCTGCATACTTCTTTGATGCTTCCTATTGTTCAGGATTATTGTACATTTCTGGCAAACTGTTACAATCTTGAAATATCTTTCATGTAAAAGTCTCAAGGGTAAAAAGGCAGAAAATTCCAGTAACCCCGTGTTCAATTATCTGAAGACCTAACTATAAGCTGGGAATGAAGCTTAAAATTTAAGTAACCTGTGAAGGCTGCTCAATGCAGAACTCAAGACCTCCTTCTCCCCACTTTCCTACGAGATGCAATAAATCAATGCTAACAATGTTACTCCAATTATTTTCAAAGCAAGAACTCCATCAGGTTAGACTTGTAATTACAGCTCAAGTTTATTGCTAAAATTAGGACAGCTTTTTGATCAAGTGGCTGTGAAGCCAGAAGGCAGCAAGCACTCCCCTGAGATGCAACCTCAGTGCCCTGCCCCCAGTCAATACTGCACAGGCTCTGTGTATCACACTGCATACCCTATGCATAGCAGAAATCAGCAACTTTAATCCACTGACACTAATTCTTTGAAGCATATCCAGACCTGCTCAGCTGGCTGTTCTTAAGCTCCATGGCATGTCTTTTAATCCTTGCTTTAGCCTATAATACAGCGGTCTCCAAAATTCCTTGACCATATTAAGAAAAAAAAATTTGATCATGCATACTCAATATACACATATAGCTATATAAAGACATTGCTTCACAAACTATTTATTATATATTTGTTTATTTTTTCAAAAATACCTTCTAGATAACATGCTACTGACAGCTACCTGTCAGCAGAGAAAAGCCCTGCAAATTCAGAACACTTGACTTTTTGAAAAAGCAAAAAGGCAGCAATTCACCTTTAAGTTTGACAAGTATTTTAACCATTTTGCCATGAAATAACCACTGAGTTGCAGTGTGTACAGATTTTCATGGTCATTGCCCATCTCATTACAAACTAGATTCTATTTGAGGCTTGTGTTTATAAAGTCAACCTCGCTCACACCATCCTACAGCACTTTGTGCATTTCTGGGCCAAACTGTGCTCCTAAGCAGCTCTTAATGTCATTATTGAACCAGAATGTGGCAACTTCCTTTAGGTGAGATATGTTAGAAACATTTATACTTCCTTGCTACTATATACCAAGCCTCCCACACTGCCCAATTTCTTCTAATACCTATTTTTTCAAGTCTTTGGCAATGTCCTCTGTGTCTCTTTCAAAGGGAAGCATTTTAGTTTGCTGCCATAAAGGTTTTTTTCACATTACTTCAGCCATTTTTCCACAGTAGGAAGAACAAGTGTCTCCCCAACAGTATACTTTCTTCATATTTTCCTTTTACATAAGAAAGCTCAAGAGAGGCTTCTAAAAATGAAAGTACTTAATTGAGTGTCATTAGACTTCATTGATTAGATCCAATCCAACTGTCACTGCTTTTATCTGATTGAAGAGCTCGTGCTAATAATGTAAGCTCTGACATTCTCACCATTCACTTGTGCTACTATTTCTAGTATTACCTTAAATCCACTGGTTTTTAAGAGAATCTTTAAGCTACGTGTCTATTTCATTAGGGTTAGTTTAATTAAAACTAGACAATATACTACATAAATCCACTTAAGTAGGCACAAGTGAGCTGCAACATTGTAAGTGAATTAAATAGTGAGCATGCCCTTTTGCAGTGTGAAACATCCTGTTTTGTAAGACACTTTTGTAGGCTCTACATGACACAAGACCCTCTGACATACAGACTAAGTCAGGGAACCACTTTCAATAAAATACTAAAGATTTATTTCAATGTGAGATGCTTTTTTTTTTTTTTTGCTGGTGGATTTTTTAAGAAAAAAAATAAATATAAGCTATAATACTTTTCTTCTGCACCACAGTAGATTATCTTGCTCAACCCCTGGGGCACAAGCACCACTTTGGGGACCACTGCTCTAACATACTGATTGTCCAGGTATAAGAGGCCGCCTCCATTCTGTGACATCAACATACATTTACAGAGCAATGCTCTGAGGCACAGCAAACACAGGGGTGATCAGCAATCTCGTACAGCCCCACATTTAAAGGCTTTGCCAGCACCATCCACATCTATAAATTGTCATGGCATACTGCAGAAATTACTCTTGTTTTACCCTGGTCTAACTACAACAGGAAGAAGCAGAAGAGAAAAAAAGCTAAGTTGAAGGGGCACAGGGGAGAGGAGATGGTACTGATGATCAAGCACTGGAATTTCTTCAGCTTGAGTTCACCTGCACAACAGTTAAGCAACATCACCAGCAAGAAAGTTCTCTTCTAGCTGCAGAGTCACTGAATCAGACTAGCCCTAGAATCCCGTTTTCAATTTTTTTGGTACCTCACTACAAGAAAGACCCTGAGGTGCTGGAGCATGTTCAGAGAAGGGTAACAGAGGGGGTGAAGGGTCTGGAGTACAAGTGTTATGAGGAGCAGCTGAGGGAGCTGGGGGTGCTTAGGCTAGGGAAAAGGTGTCTCTCTACAACTACCTGAAAGGAGGGTATAGCAAGGTGGAGGTCAATCTCTTCTACAAGTAAAAACCAAGTAACAGGACAAGAGAAAATGGCCTCAAGGTGCACCAAGACAGGTCTCAATTGGCTATCAGGAAAAATTTATTCACTGAAAGAGCAGTCAGGCACTGCAACAGGCTGCCCAGGAGTCACCATCTCTGGAGGTATTTCAAAGATGTGTAGATATAGTGCTTAGGGACATGGTTTATTACTGGATTTGGCAGTGCTGGGTTAATGGTTGCACTTCATGATCTTACAGGTCTTTTCCAATCTAAATGATTCTATGTGAATTTGGGGAGCAGAAGGGAGAGAAAGGAAGGGTAATTCATATTTTACTATGCTGATTTGTATCAAGCACTCAACACAATTCTGGACAGAGCCTGCAAAGACTAACAGGCTTGTTGCCCAGTCACTTGAAAGACAGAGGCATTTGAAGCTTAATCCAGGGCAAACCATCACATGGAAATCTTCCAACAGCCACTGGACACATCCCATGCTACACAACACAGCCATCTAAAAGCTCCCTCTAGCTTTGGCCATCTGTGAGTACGTTTGTCTTTGTTCTCTTCTAGTGAAAGTAAGTGTAGCATGTTGTTTCATTTAAGCCCATTTAAACACTTTTCCATTTCCTCAGAAAAGCATGGGCAAATACTCTTCCACCTTCTGATGCTGCTAACCCCACAGCTTTAGAGAACTAAGCCATAGTGCAGAAAGTGGAGAAGGTTTTATGTATGCGTGCAATCACCATCTTCAACTGTGTGTGGGGAAGGGAGTAGAATAACTAAACTTTACCACTGTAGAAACCAAGTCACATTAACAAAAGGAACCAGAAGTTATTCCCTTTTTTCACTTCCCAAATTTCAGTAATCTGCATTTAGTGGCCTGCATCTAACTCCTCAAAAGTCTGAAGTAACACCCATGCTGCATTTGTGCATAGCTGACTGTGCTAGAGGCGCAAACTACTTCTGGAACAGTAAACCATCAGATCCAACAGCAGAGAAAAGCTCATGGAGCACAAAGGAAAAGCCTTTGTGCATCAAAGGCTTAGAAAAGCCTAAGTGCACCAAGAACACCAAGGCTGGGCTTGGCAACTCTTTCACGTCCAAGCAGGAAAGCAGCGGCACAAAGGCACACAATTCACCAACACTCAATAGGTTCAAAGGCATTGGCACAATGTAAGGGCAACTCCAGACTCTTAAAAATGGTTTTCTGGAACCCCAAATAAAACATACTGACACTGGGTCCTCTTATCAAGACATCAACATCTACAGAGTGGGGCTTTTGCCTATCAGACAGCTACTGTGATGCCAGCATGAAATTAACAGCATGCTTCCTGTCTTGCTGTCAGAATTGTGAAAGCCAGCACTTTGAGGTGCATACCAGGTATAGAAAAAAGTCTCTCTCTCTCTCCCTCTGATGTGGATTAACATTTAAAAGATTCATCTTTTGCCAAGCAAAAGCAAAAACAAGTTCTGCCAACAAAATGTCTTATTTAAATTATAATGTCCTATTCTATCATACATCCTTTTGGCTGGGACTCAGTTTTTCTAATGGCCAGGCAAAGAAACTAATTTTATTATTTAGGTTCTGTTTAAAGGAACCCATCTCCCACAGATCTCAGTTCTCAGAGAGATAAATCTCAACCTTTTGTAGTCATGAGAGGATTCCAACAAAGGAATTCACACCCTGCCCCTGCCAGACCCTTTAAAAAAACAACAAAAACAACAAAAAAAAAAAACCCAACACACACACAAAAAAAAAACAAAAAAACACCCCAAAAATATACACAAACACACAAAAAAAAACCCCACAAAAAACCCACCAAAAAACCTACCCCAAGACAAAAAACCCAACACAAATTCTACTCTTCTACTGTGTCCCACTAAGTTCTACTTAGTCACACAGCAGCTGAAATTAGTGATAACAGTAACCTCACCAAGGAGCTGCTAGTAGAGGAAACAGCAGTAAAGTAACAGAGAGAACTGCAAGCAAATATATCATCTTAAAAGGAGCATGTAGGTCAACAGTTGCATGCTGGTAAGTGTTCATCATCCTCATGAAGCCCATTATCACTGAAAAGCTACATCTGTGTATGAAAAAAGTGAAATCAAAGTTTTAGGTAACGTTCCCCTGAACTATCACCCAGGGGAATATGCTCTTCCCATCTCAGCTTTGTGCCCAGTATAGTGCTGGCTCTTCATGATCAACAAGCTTCCCTAAAGCAAATGAAAAACAGTGGTTCTGTCCTTAGGAAGGTTCTGGATACCCTTCCCAACACTTCAATGAACTCAAGTGCCTCAGTCAGCATCATCACTTCCAAGGTGGGCAGGTTCCAGGCAGTAGTGGATTGGGACCCCTGGGAAGTCAGAACACACCAAGGTAAGAACCCTTCTGGTTTAAATGGGATTATTAAAGTACAGAAGATTTAGACCTCCAAGTACAAGCCTATGGCATACATGCCATAATGTCACCAGTCCTAAACAACACGATACTTGACACTGAAATTAATGGGCAGAGACAGGGAGGAAATTCAGGCTCAGGATTTTTCCCCTGTACCTTACACCCTGCTGCCCATTTCTGCTGAATGGGTCCATCAAAGCACACTGCCCTCAGGTCAGACAGGATCAGCAATGCAGGCAGGCTGCAAACTGAGCTTCTGGGGAGGGTGCTGCAAGGAGGTGAAGATCTGAGTTCTCTCTGCCTTTACCACTCTCAGATTTGAGTACTTTCCTTGTAGCCATGTGGCTCCTAAACAGCAATACAGAAATGGATCATCTTTATCTTGACATGGGCAATTGCAACACGCTTTTACTTTTCTCCATTAATGCCTAGAGAGAATATAAGGCAAACTACTTAGTTGAACATGGAAAGAATGTCTTCAACCTTCCATTAATCCATTTTCTGCACTTGACTCAGTGGACTAGACAAGGTATTTTCTTCCTACATCATAAGATATACACACACACCATCTCTTTTTAGGCATTACGGCAGATTTTTCTTAAGGAACTTCAAAAGCTCTTAAAAGTTATCCTGTAGTAAAAATCTCAAGCACAAGAGTATGTATAACCACTGGGAGGGCACTGTCTGCAAAAAGAAGACATTCTGAAAAGTGCTATGCCTTCTGAAATGAGGGACAGACTCAGAAAGTACATATACTGTCCATTAAGAGGTTTGTAAAACATTATCTGAATTAAAAATGGTTCTGGCAAAAAAGAAGTTAGAAGTGTAAACTCACCTTCAAAATAAGTTTATGAATTAAATTATGACCCTACAAAACTATATGATGTTTCTAAACTCAATTGATCTGTACTTGAAATTGTTCAAACTACTGGTACTCAAAATCATTCCACACAGTCTGTATTCCAGAACCCTCCACAGTTTTGATACTGTGATCTCACTTATCAAAAACTAAGTGGACAAAATCTCATTCCAGAGAAGCTAACAGGAAATTCTAATTAAAAGTAAGGCTACATAAGTTAAGAGGATAACACACAATAACGCAATGACGTTACTTGAGAGGAATAAATCCTTGCATCATTGGACTGGCAGCATTTAGTAAAGAACTGAACTAGAAAAGTTAGTAGCTCAGGATCTGAAATAAGAGTTTGATGAAGTACTGGAACAGTCTTTAAAAGAGAGGTATTCTCTTGTGAAGAGCACAAAAAAAACCAAAACAAACCAAAAAAAAAAAAAAAACACCAAAAAAAGCAACAAAATTAAAAAAATGCCAAACCCACAAACCTTACCTTCCTCCTTTCAATTCTCTAAATTATTTAGTTCAATAAACCAACAATGAATGAAATAAAACCAAACAGGAAAGTTTATTTTTCCCATTTTAATCTATGAATTTTTGAAAATGCACATATGATAAGAAATTTATCAGCTTATCAGAAACACTGAGTTAAATAAATTCATTTAGTGAACTGAAAATCTTAACCAAATTCTTTAGAGAGGAGGGAAAAGTAGATTTACCAGAACATAGCTTTGCAATAAAGCTGTCTTTAACTCTACATTTCATTCTCATTTTCAAACTGAAAATTAGCAACTGAATACAAATCTCACCTAGGAAATTATTCATCATGTAGAAAACCATACTAGAAAAATGGATGACACACAAGCAAATGTCAAAATGAAAGGCTCCAATTAAGCATATAACAAGTGCGTGATACATCCTCTGATTAGCTAGAATGAACAACTTTAATACCAAGCTTGCATTTACTGTATGCAAACCTACTGTTTTCAACAGTAGTACAAGCCAACAAAATGAGAAACTAATTAAGAGAAGAATGACTAAGAAGTTTAAAACAGTTTATTCAATTTTTGAGGCTTCACTTGGTCAATTTAAAACTATGATTAAAACCAAGCAAATAGTTTTCAAACCTGCTGAGTAAAAGGTCAGGTTTTTTGTTTATCTCTGTGTGATATCACCATTCTCCTTTCAGAACACCACCAGAATCTCCAAGCAACCACTTCCAGTATTGGAAACCCAAGACAATCATTTCACATGGGCAGAAAGCAGAACAATATAATTCAAAGTATACAGACCTCATTACCACTGAATTCTTAAAAGATACAACCACAAGAGAAACAGGAACACGCATAAGCTCAGCAATTTGTTCTAAGACCAAACAAAAACAAAATAATCCAAAACAAGATGTGCTGAACTCAGGATGCTGGAAGCAGGTTTTATCATTATCAAACTCAGGAAAAACCCCTACGTGGTAGCTTTGAGGTTTTACTTTGAAAAATATCACTCACAGATCTTAGCAGAGCTCTAAAGCTCAGTGGCTCAATCCAGCAATGTTTGTTTCAAGATTTTATCTTTGGTTTCTCAAATGTGTCACCCCACAGATCTTAAGCATGTTTAAATAACTAAAATGGGTCCAAGGATAAAATACAGATAGCTCTGAACCACTAGCAAGTCTCATTTCCTCCTAGATATGGCTTGTGGTTGGATTTGTTACAATAAAATGCAGACTACAGGATGACTCTTTACAGGCACATTATCACCTTGTTCTCTTCCACACCTTTCCAAAGATCTGGAAAGACAAGCTCACATTGCAGCCTTTTGATAAAATAGATGTCTTTTCTAAAGTTAAAAAAAACCAAAAACTAAAGAAGAAAACCACTTAGAAACAAAATTACAAGGAATATATCTCAATTTGGTCTGCAGTCTCACAGTCACCAGAGAAGAGGCTCTATGTACACCACCATTCACATCAACTGTGTCAGATGCCACTTGAAAAACTGATTAATCACCCCAGAATAGCCAACTTCTGACTCTACAGAGAGTTCAGACTGAAGCTGCACAAATTAAACCCACCCTGAGCTGCCAAATGGCCAATAAGAACACAAAAAATGACTAAATTACAGAAAGTACAGGATGGACTGGGAGAAAAGGAGGAAAACAGGCAGTGGGACTTCTAAAGCTTTAACTCCCTAGAAATCCATTTAGAAACTAGACAGCCTGTGCAATCCTATGGCATTGCTGCACAAATACAGACAGGTAGCCATCTCCAGGCTACCCCACTCAGGTGGAACAAGTCCAGTGCCTGGCCTGACAGCACAGGGCTAACTGCAGAGCTCTGACACATCCCTGAGCACAGGCTAAAGCCCCTCTCAGTCAGTACAAAACAGGACCCACACAACACATGAGCCCTGCCTGACTCCACCACCAGGCTGGCCTCAGGTAAAGCAGCTCTCCTCCTGCTCTCAGCAGCACAGCAAACATTGCCACATCACAGAAGCTTCCTTCTTGGAGCTCAGGTATGCTGAAGCCTGGCTAGAGCTACACAGTGCTCTGTAAGGGTCAGGTAGTAGCCTAACCTAGCACCAGGAAGGTTTACTCCTTTCAAAGAGATATGTGCAGAGTTTCTGCAGCAAGCACAAACAAAGGGAAACCAGTGGGCTCTAACATCTACACAGTTTGTTCTGAAGCCTTTTTTGCTTGTTGTTTCAAATGGACACTATCAGGTAACAAAGCCACAGTATATCCCAACTAAATTAGAAGCAAAGTTTGCTTACTCAATACTGTTTTATGCAACAACAGAGCTACTTGTATCAGAGATTACCAGCAGTAATATGAACTGAGCAGAAGTAAAATTTTAAGGAAGGGACTGACTTCATGAAGGATGGGGAGGAAGGAGACAAGTACAAACCAACCACCTATTAACTAACCAGAGAGGTTAAAATTAGTCATAATGAAAAATCAAACAATTGTCAAAGCTCCACTCACAGCGCCCACAGAACTTGTCTCCTCACAATGCAGGGATTTAGAAACAGAACAGGAAGCAGCAGTCAGATGAGACACTGGAGAATCTTGCTCTCTCCCATTTCTCCTGTGACTTGTCAATTGCACAACCCCTCATACTGATAAAGAACTTCAAAATTTACTTCTTGAAACTCACCTTGTGTGGAAGTTTAGTGAGAAGGCAAGCAAGAATTCTTTTCTCTGCTCAACTTCTTCAATCCAAACATAAGGGTACAAATCCATACTGCCTCTTACCATAACATGAACCCACTACATGCTTTGGACCTCCAGAGATTCAGTTCAACATCCACCTTCAGTGTTGCAAAGGTTAACAGGTGCTCTAAGGAAGGAAACTTGTTTTTGCTGCATTTCTACAACTGGTTTTATCTGTGCAACTCCTCCCACTGTATCCCACGTTCCTTGCTACATTTTTGTTAATTGCCAACATTAAAAGGACAGGTGTCAACATTTAAAAAATAAGCCTTTTATCTGACTGTTCTTTGTTCCATGACCTTTCCAGCCTAATCCTGAGTGCTTGAGACCCTATGCTGACATTCTGTATACAGGCATTACTCAGCAGTATTACCTACACAAAACTGAGGCAGTTTCAATTTCACAATATGAGGTGATACAAAGTTCTGCTGCTTTTAACTAATGCTGGATGAACAGGGGTATTCTATTAAACCAAAGGCTTTCTCCCCTTTCTGAAAATGTGAACAAGAAATTGACTGTGAACAAGAAACTAACTTCTGCCTTGAAATAGACAGGACTGTGGCTTTTCTGGATATTTGCCTAAATGGCCCCTGCAAAAATTTACTATGAGCAACATTCAAGAGCATCTTTAAAGAAGGCTTCAGATTGCATAAACAACCAATAGTTCAACCCAAGGCAGTAATCTAGTATGAACGAACATAATTTCTGGAGAGATACCAAATTAAAAAGGGGAATAAGAAAAATCTATGGCATAAAGTATCAATACATTTTAAATAATTCAACTCCATATTGTTACTTGCCCTGCAGAAACAGCCTGGACACACGTTATAAAATGAAAATTTAAATCTACACTGCTACTGCCATAGCTACCTGCACAAAGTGCTAACACCAGAGTGACTGAGGGACCATGGCTTGAGGGAACAGTGATCCTAGCAGCGAGTGCCCTCTCCAAACTCAGCTGGACAAGCTCCACTCTGCTGGACTGCTTTATGCCACCAACTTTGGTAGAATACTGAGTGATTTACTACACTCTTGATATCTCAGCTAATATGAAAATAATCATCATGGAGTATAAAGACTGTGGAACCATAACAGCACAGAGGTTTCTCTGCAATGACAGAGACTCCATATGGTTTATAGGGCAACACAGTATTTACATTCCATGTTAAACCACACGGGGAAAGAAACCAAAACATTGCCTGACACTCTGAGGCAAACGCCTCCAACATCTCCATATGTAAGTTAGCAGTCAACACAACACAAGGGCTCTTACAACAACAGGGTTATTCCATCAGTTTCCACACACACATCATCATTACACTCACACCTCACCAAGGGTCATACCTGGTTCCCAATAAGGACAGTGCATCTCCTTCAGACTCTGGAGTGCACCAGGAGTTGCTCTCAAATACACTGCTGAGAATGCACTGGCAACCACATCTGAGCCATGCAAGTGTCAGTGTGAGGCACAAGTAAATTAGTCCTGCTCCACAGAAGCTCATTAATGAAGCAGATTCGATCAGTACCACAGGAAACAAAAATCAAAGCAAGCAAAGCAGCACAAACAGGGTTTCAAAAAAAGCAGAATGACTCAAATTATTATCAGTAATACTAGCAGCCCAGTCAAACAGTATTTTGGGTTGATTTGGTTTCACTCTTTTACATACCAGTTGAAGGTATCTGATCATCAGAGTTCTCATTCACCTAATTAGCTGGTGGACATGCTGAAAAGAGTAGAAAGCAGTAGATAGGTAGCAGTACTTGAGCAACATTTATAAAGGAACCGAAAGCAAATGAAGGAGAAGATTACTGATCTTTTTCTCCCCCCAAGTCAAAAACTGACAAGGGTCTTTCCCCCACTCAAAAAGGAAATGCAATTTCACTACCCACAGAGGTAGTTTTAATTAGAATCTCTCAAACAGTGCAATGTCTACAGAGTTACAAGGGGGAGGAGAGATTCCTGTTTGTACATAAGATCTGATACTGTGTGACATGCATTGCAAAAATACACTACCTGCTTTGAAAGCACATACTCTGTTAGTCCAAAGTTTAAAACTTGGAGACATCATTGTTGTTTAAATCACTGATATGTACAAGTAGATGAATTCCTTCTAACCCAAAGCATAGGCCCCAATCCAGCCAAGAGCTTGATTCTTGATTTAGATTTTCCCAAAATGGACACACAAGCTCAAGTACATCACTGACTTACAGCCAAGAGTTACCACAAGATTTCCAATTTCAAGCTTTTCCTTACAAGCCAGCCAAGTTTAAAAACCATGGACTAAGACTCCATAATGCCTTCAAGTTTGAAACTACACAGACCATACCATGTAGGATCTTCTACAGCGTACACCTTTGCCCTAATCCTGCTCCAACCAAACCACTTGGAGAAATAGCTACAACCTAAAACCAGCATATTGCAAATATACACACGTGGTCCTTTACCTTTAATAACAAAGGCTTCAGTTATCAAACGCAGCATGTACAGAGGTTCCTCTTTGGTTGAAAGGTCATCAATTCCTGCTTTTGCATACATGCTGATGGCATCTCTGTAGCATCCCTCCACATAATGCAGCTTTCCTAGGATCAGCATAGCTTCTGTCATGTACTTCGGCTGAAACGGAGCAGAGAGAGAAAAAGTGTTCACAGGGTGAAACACCAGACAGGAAGAATGAAGTTCTACAGCAAATTAGGCAGGTTCAGAATGCTTTCCTCTCACAATTGCAAAGGTTAACCTCATGAGAGCAGTAGCCAATGAAGGTCAGGCAACCACCTTGGAGCTCAGATTTGAAATACAGTTTGTAAGCCAACTCTTTGGTCTCAGCTGACCTGCTCTATCGATTCACCAGCCACAGAGAGCACATAAAAGGCTGGCACTGTCAGAATTACCTACACACACTAAGAAAAACCCCTGCGTTTGAACTAGACAGTAAACATCACTTTTTAGACAAGTAAGCTCCCCTCTCCTCTGTATATTTAATTAAAGAGTGAGAAAAGTCTCAAATTTTCTTTAGTTGTCAAAGAATTTTCATGCAACAGTGAAAAAACAGAAGGCACACCTGCTATTTCTCAGACTCATTTTGTTTAAGGATTTAAAACAAATATTACAGATCCTCAGTAAAACACATCTGTTCAGACCCTCTGGAAAGCATGAAAAGGTTCCTAAGCCCTCATACCTATGTTTTAAATACATGCAATCAACACAGGGTCAATACTGCATCAGTAGCTAAGTCACCACTAGCTAAGAAACAGTAATGCCAATTCATGCAGCCAAACTAAACACAAGGAACTGGAAGAATTCAGTAGTTCTGACTGTTAATGGGGTTAAACTATAAAGAGGGTTGGACAGATTCCCCCCCCTTCCTTACTCTCTCCATTTTATGCTCTAAGAAGCCTGACCTTGCTCATTGGAAATTAACATGGTGAAAGTATAATATGCATTTCCAACTTAACTAACCTAGCCTGGCAATTTCAGGACCAGAAGTAATAGGAGTCTGGAGCAGACTGGTGTAATTCACTTACATCTAAACACAGTTATGCAACTGTGTGTCAAAGGACACCAATGCAGCAGCAGCAGCCACCAAAGCAGAGTTTTAAAACTCTCCTGAAGCTCTGCAACTGAGTCGACAAGCAGCTACTGGCCACACACCCAGATCATAAAACAAAATAAAGGCATTACTTCTCTAACAGACACCAAAGGCAGTGCAAGGCTATAGTCCTCCCAACACAACCCTAAGATCCTGACAGCAGCTTGTAGCACATTTTTCTCCAATCAGGAGCTACCAGTTGTGCAAAACTCCCTCAGATCTGGAGCAGCAGGACGTCACTCTACTGTGCTGGCCTGACAGCACCCTTGTGTGCCCACACCCCACCACTTGAGAGCAATTCTAAGTATTTATCCTGCTCCCTTCCAATTAAAAAAATAAATAAAGAGGATATGCCCTTGTAGCACATAATTTCTTTGCATATGGAAAAGCAAGTCTCACAACATAAAACCCTGCCTAGAGGAATTACCAGTCTCTTAGTATCACCTACAATACAGCACTGTATATCCATGGACACGAGCAGGCAACATCCACACCTTGTATCAGACTAATAATCACAGCAAAGAAGTATCCAGGAATTGGCAGGAATTAGGATGATAGAGCCCACTTACTCTTAGTTTCCCTCTGCTTAAGATATTGGTCAGATACTGTTTAGCTTCACCCAGTTTGGGCTCACTCTTCTCTGACAGTGGAATGGAGTCCTTCAGTTTGGCAAAATTTTCTTTCAAGCATTCCTCCAGCAGAGCCTCTGCAAGCAGCAAACTCCCATGGTCCTCTGAAAGCACACACCAGCCAACAAGAAACATTGCTTACTGCTATATTGATGATAAACAGAACTACAAAACAAAACAACACACCTTGGAGACAGACAATAAACTCAAATGAGGGGATAAGGAGGAACTCGTACACAAAAAAAAAGAAGTTCCATTTACTTTTATCTAGTGGAAACAGTACGTTTTGCATGGAAAAATGAAACAACACAGTTGTAACTTGAAGATTTTCCCTCCTTAATTCCTTAATTTTGGCAGCAACATTCCTTCTTACATTGTAACTAATATAACAGTTAAGAATTTTCATCACAAAACTCACTTTCAAAAGTGTAAAAACAAAAAGTCTGCAAACATTTCAAAGGATGCTTTTTATTTACAAAGGTACTAGCATGATATGAATGCTTTAGACTACAGAGAAGTGATAGCAGTAACTGCATCAAAAACTTCAACAATTTTCCTGAAAGAATACAGAAAAAAAATTTAAAAGATAAATTATACAGATTCTACATGTCCATTACTAAAGACACACAAGGACTGACCCCTGCTGTAATTAAAATGCCACATAAAACTCTTTCTACATTAAAATCCATCCCTGTTCACAGTTCCACAAAAGTGTACACTCAAACACAGGTAGCAGCAATGGATACAGCATGAAGCATCATGGAATGTGGCAATCATGCTGAAAAAAAAAGTTTAATCTGCCAGAGTACTCAGAGTTCTTACATGACAGGCCCATTTCTGCAGTTCATTCATAACAGCAGCACCTGCATCAGCAGACTAGTGGGTCAAGCCAGGTAAGGAAATCTTTGAATACCAAAAAGCCCAGTCCTACATTTCATATATATGTTCCATGTTTCAAAGTCTGAAGTTTGAGAATGAGAGGAACACAGTAGTGTATCCATTTTTGTATTTTCAGTCCAGGAGACACCTTATGCCCACTGTCTACCTATACACCATATAATAACTGTATGGTGGTTTAGATTTTTTTTGTTGTTGTGGCCTAAGTGTTCAGCTACATATCAAATTATAATCATAGCTCTTCCTGCTTGTTTGCAGGTCTGCAACTAAACAAAGTACAGGTACATAAAATGAGAAGTGTAAGAGTTCAAGTATATTCCCCCCCAAATTTGCATGCAGTCATTTCTACACACTAAAGTGCTTTCAGGTAGTCATTAATCCCTTAATCAAACTTAAGGAATTAGGTAAGAACATAGACAATTAAGAAATAAATATACACAACCTCACAAAGCAAATACTACTCTTAAAAAAAAAATCCCATCCAAGCACACAATCATTTCTAGAAGCACAAAACCTGCTGAAAGAAGTTCTGTAGCAGTAACAAGGCATTACTCTTTCGTAACTACCAAGTTATGATGACATGGCAGCAAATTAACAAATCATGTTTTTACAGCAATCATACTGTTGTTATACCTCTTAATTACAAGGGAAGAAACTACTGTGAACTCTTCAACTACTAATGCCCCCAAAGCTCATGGTGATCTCTGCACCTGGGAAAACACAGATGAAACCTGACTAAAGTTCAAAGGTTGGCCGTATGATTGTCAGCACAGGGTTCAACCTGTATCATGTAAACACCAGGAAAGCCTCAAAAATAAACATGTATTAAACTACCAGCATCTCTCCCATCATGGTTCCCATTGTGAAGTTTAGGGCACCCCAAAAAGCTTCAACGCTAGGGCCATATTCTGGTCGCGATCCCCTAAAGAAGGGGTTTATTCCCAGAAGCAGCTCTTCTGACTTCAGTGGCAAAACCTTTGTACCACTACCGCGGGCAGACTCAGCTCCTGTTCACAACTTACTTGCTCACCTCAGACCGAGTTAGGCTGCCTCCCTCGTTACAAAAGATTTCATTAAAAAAAAAAAGGCAGCAAATCAGTGTGTTGTAACAGGGGGAAAATACTAACATACTTGCTATTTACGAAACCTGCTTTACACGTGAAAGCCTTCCAGTAAAGCAGTGCCCCTCGGAAACAGAAAGAGGTAACACAAGGGCACCCACCCGAGAACAGCGCTGGCAGGGGCAAGAGGGAAGCAGCATGGCACGTATCGAGCAGCTGATTTGAACCTTTCCAAGCGGGGGCGGCCCGCCCGCAGCCCAAACGGGCCGGCGGCACCCGGGGCGGGCTCGGAACCGGCAGCCGCCACCTGCGCCCCTCGCTGCCCCGCGGGCTCGGCAGCGCTGACACGGAGGGGAAGCGCAGAACGATCCTTCCGAGCGCCGCTGCCTGAGCTCCGCCGCCTCTCCCAGGCATCCCTCCTGCCCGAGCGCTGCGGAGCCGGGACGCCGGCACGGGACGGCAAACGACGCCCCGCAAGCCGGGGCAGCCGCAGCTCCCGCCCACGCCAACCCACCGGCGCGGGGCTGCCGACACCGGCGGCGGCAGGGAGCGAGCAGCCGGCCCCGCCGCCGCCCCGCGCCCGGGCGGGTCGGTACCGGCGGCCGCCCCGCCCGCCCCCCGCCGCCGCTTACCCGCGTCCTGCGCGCCCCTCGCCGCCTTCGCCTTGCGCGGGGGCCGCGGCGGCAGCAGCTGCTGTGCGAGGTGGCGGAGCCGCCCCCAGTGCCCCTCCGCCCGGCACCGCTCGATCTCCGCCTCCAGCTTCACGTGCGAGTGCGAGGCCTTGGCCGCCATCTTAGCGCCGGGAAAGACCCGCCCCGCCCCGGCCCGCGGGGAGTCCCCGGCGGCGCCTCCCGAGCTCGGCGGCCGAGGCTGTGGATCCGCCAGGTGCTGGAGGGCGGGCGCGGCCGGGACGTGCTGTCCGAAGGCTGCGGTCGGAGACAGCGTATCAGCCATGGTCGCCACTCCCTGACGCCTCTCGCCTGATACCCGGGCACGGAGCCGCGTCCTGCCCCAGCGGCCGCTGTCCCGGCACCGCGGGTGTGGCCCCTCGTTCCCTTCCTGGGCGAGACCGGCCGGGAATGCCGTTCCCCCACCGCCGCCCTCAGAAGTCACCCGAAGCCCAGGGCTCTCCGCCGGTTGATCCCCACGGACACCGGTCCCCTCCAGCAGCCGCCCCCGCACGAGACCCGCGGGCGGTGCGTGAGTAACGGGCCAAAAGCCGCCCCGGGGCCCGGCTTTGCTCGAGGGCTGTGCCCTTGAGAGGCCGAAGCTGTGGTGTGTAGGTGTCGAGTATGGAAACAGCGGGACCCAGGGCGTGAGGGGAAGCACAGAGCACGGTCAGCAGTGGGCAGTGGGGACAGGGTACGGTAGTTCCCACTCGAGCAGCAGGGCAGGAACCATGGCAGTCCTTCACGGACGGGGCTGGAGGGAAGCACCCAAAGCAGGGGACTGCCCTAGCAGTGGGACACGTGCTGACCCTCAGTGCCAGCAGCTCCACCATTGCAGTCCTTCTAGGTTCTGCCCAGGGTATCACCAGTGAGATCTCTCCAATGTGTCCTCTGGGAAGGAGCTGTCTGCATCAAAGGCTGGGGTTGTGGAGACCCCACAGTGCCCAGAATGGGCCAGGTTGCAAGTGAGTCATCTGGTCCAAGCTCCCCTGCTCAGACAGGGTCATCCTAGAGCACATGGCACAGGACTGTGTCTAGGCAGCTTCTGAATATCTTCATTGATGGAGACTCCACAATGTCTCTGGACAATCTGCTCCTGTACTCAGTCACCTACACAGCAAATCTGTTCTTGGTCATGTTCAGGTAGAATTTTCTATGCATCAGTTTCTGCCTATTGCTTCCTGTCCTTTTCCTCAGCACCACTGAGTAGAGCCTGGCTATCCTCTTGGCACCCTCCCCCTTGTGTACACTATATAGATATATATAAACTTGTACACATTGATGAGCTCCCCTCTCAGTTGTCTCTTCTCGAGGCTGAAGGAGCCAAACTCCTCCAGCCTTTCCTGGTAAGAGAGATGTTCCAGTCCCTTAATAATCAGTTACCCTCCACTGGACCCACTCAGGAGCCCCACGTCTCTCTTGTACTGAGGAGCCCAGCACTGGACAGAGCACTCCAGATGTGCCTCACCAGAGCTGAGCAGAGGGGCAGGATCACTTTGACCTGCTGGCACTGCTCTTCCTAAAGCCCCACTCTACACGCTGCTGGCTCATGGGCGGCTGATCACCCACCTGGGCCCCGCCCCGCGGTGGGCGCGGCCCCGCCGCACCTGCGCCGCCGCGAGGGCTCCACGTGGAGCTCCGGGAGCGGTGACGTCGCCGGCGGGGCGGGGCGGGGCCGAGCGGATCGGCCAATGGGCGGCGGAGCGGGCGGGGCAGCGCCGGGTCAGGGGTGATCCCGGGATGGTGTCCCGGGAATGGTGGGCAGTCCGTGCCCAGCCCGGAGCCCGCGGCACGGCGGAGACCCGCCCGAGGGTACGTAGTCTGTGGCGGTGGGGCCTCTCCGCCCGCCCTGACAGCCGCCGTTGGAGTGGGGGCGCTGGGGCCTGGGCGGCGGGCCTAGCCCCAGCCCCATCCCGCTGCGGGGGCGCTTCCTCGGGGATCCAGCCGGGGATGGGAACCTGGCGGGTGCAAGCGGGGGTAGCTGCAGCTGGGGCCGGGAGAAGAACGGGAGCGGAAACCGCCAGCCCGCGCCGTGGCTGCCCTCGGCAGCGCGGCCGGCCCCTGTGCAGCTGTGTGCCCTGTCACCTGCCCGTGCAGCGCGCACATGCCCGGCTGCGTGACGGCTTCCCAGCTGTGCGCCCCTCAGGGAACACAGCCTTAACGGAGCTGCTCATTACATGGAGCCGCTTCCGTGCCCCGAGCGACCTTTGCTCCCACAGCTGTGGGGCAGGTCTGCCTGAGGCACAGGGCATGGCTGCTTGTTTGTCTGGAAGGTATATGAAAACCCAGGCACGGCTAAGGTGTGCACGTTAGCTATGAGGAAAAAAATATCTGAAAATTACTGCATAATTCAGTAAAATAGGGGCCCTCATAAAAACTCCTAATTGGAACTCTCTGGTTCTCTGCTTGCCAAGAGTTTCCAATGCAACAAGTTTTTCTATTCTGAAACTTAATGGGGTTGTTTAGCACTGTCTAAATCCGCTGAAAGTAGATCACATTTTTCATCTGTTTTTTGGGGGGGTATGTTTTCCTTTTTGCAGGAGATCACAATGCCCCAAAGGATGTTTAGAACACATTTGCTGTTCTGCTTTGCTATGGCTGCATTCTTCATCTCTGCCCTAGCTGAGGAACACGTAGGAGAGAGTCAACATCCAAATATTCGCCTTGATAAGAATTTGGTACAAGATAAAGAGTAAGTTTCCCATGTTCTAAAAGTGTAAATTTTACTTCTTAATTATTTTCTTATCTCTAAAGTGTTATGCGAGTTGGACTTAAGCCTAGAGCACCCTGTTTTTTCAGAATATTGTACGATTAGCTAAAGCCAGATATGAGACATGCTTGCTTGATACATTTGTAGAGATACGACACCTAGAAAGGCTTTCCCTGGAGCCTTTAGCCCAACTTGTGCTATAAAAAATTTCTTACAGAAATCCTGCCTACCCATATCAGCATACTTTAGACAAAATCTTATTCCTAATAGGTAGAATTTATTTTTTCATTTGCTTCTTCACAAATGTGGACCAGTTCTAGCAGCAAGTAAAACTTCTTAGAACAGTTCATGGTTGACTGGGAAAGATCTTCCTCCAGTTCCTGTGCTTGGAAGACAGCCAAAAAGAGATTTTGGGCTCTGCTTCAGTTGTTTTGATAGCCTGTTAAGTAGGCCAGAAGAAATAGAAATAGTTATCTAAGGCATTAGAGGCCTCTACAGCCTCTCTAACAAACAACCTTTGTGTCCCCTTTATCAAACTGTAGCTTTTAGTTGTCCAGGGTGCTTTTAGACATACAATATTTGATCAAAGACTAAATTTGCTGTAAACAGAGCATTAAATCTTAACTGATGGAAATGTTGTGGATTTTGTTTTTCTTAGACACATCATGGAACACCTGGAAGGTGTTATCGAGAAACCAGAATCTGAGATGTCTCCACAAGAGTTGCAGCTCCATTACTTCAAAATGCATGATTATGATGGCAATAATTTGCTAGATGGGTTAGAACTTGCTACTGCTATCTCACATGTCCACAAAGAGGTTGGTGTAGTTTTGTAAGGGCATATGTGCTTGGAAACAGTTCTGACTCTAAAAGCAGCAGAGCAGTTGCAACACATCCTCAGTGCAGTTACAGTTTTTCCTGAACATGAGAGTATTTTTCTCTTGATAGTTCTGGTTGAATTTATAAAAGATCACTGCTTTTCGTGTCACATTGCAGTTCTTAGGAAGTTTCCATTTTGGTTTAAACTCTAGAATCAGGAAGGGCTCCAGAGTGAAAATCATTTTACAGAGGACTTAGGCAGGTAGGGATGGGAGAAAGGGAAGTTATCCAAAATGAGGCATACGAATTTGTAGAAATATCATGATATGACACTCTTTTCAGCTTCAGACTGTTACTGCTGTTTGTACACAAACTATAAAAAACCTCTTGCACAAAATTTATACTAGAAGAACCTGCTATGGTCTGCCTCTTCCTACACTCAATTTCTCTTTCCAGTCATTAGGAACACAATAGAAACACATTATCTCATATTGACCTTCTGCAAGTTACAATTCAGAATAGCAAAACTTCCTGCTAATAACCTGTGGCAAAAAATAGTGAGCCAAGAACAGAATATGAGGGGCTGTTTCTTGTGCAAAGGCACCTCTTTGTGTTCCCATAAGGAGTGTTACTAAGTATTTTACTGAGTGTAAGCTACAGTGCTGATTTTTTTCACTTCTGTGTGACTGTAAGGTGTTTCTGTAGTGAATAGAAACTACAGTGTCTATACTACATCAAGATCCTAATTAAGAATACATTTATTAGATGATTGTCCATCATTATACATTGTGGTATTCAGCTTTTGGAACTTCTGACCAAGAATGTTGACTGCAGAATGCTTGTTCTGAATCCAAAGAACTTTGACTTCAAACCTTCCATCTGATGAAATTTGCTTACATTGTTATAAATGATTACATAAATCTTAGTGCCAAATTAGGCACCAAACATGAGCAGCTTTGTAAAAAATTAGTTGTCAGTAATCTGTCACACGTGCTACTAGATGAGAAAGACTGCTAAACTGTTCCCTGTGGTTTTGTTTTTGTAGGAAGGTGGTGAACATACCCAAGCAATGAAGGAAGAAGAGCTGATTAGTCTAATTGATGATGTCTTGAGAGATGATGACAAGAACAATGACGGATACATTGACTATGCAGAATTTGCAAAATCACTGGAATAAGGGTTTGTTTCTCCTTCTAACCACATGAAAATGTGAACCAGTATAATGTGATTCATTACTGTCTTGTATCAACCCCTGTGCTGTGAGAAGTAGAGGTGTTCCAGTTCCACCTAAATTTATTTGAAAGTTGTATGAGTCAAGAGTTTTGCTAACTTGGAGTGAGAGCCATGTTTGACTAAACATAATACAGATTTGAATTGTGAAGCATGGAAGTGCCAGCAGTACTCACACAGGGTACAGCTGGCAAACTCCTGAGTAGCTCTGTATGAATACTAAATAGAGTCATTAGCATCTAAATTTCAGGTTTTCAGTCATTGGGTTTTATAGTTCTTATTTGCTTACATCTTCTATTTAAAATTATACCTAGAAAGCAAGAAATGATTACTGCATAATAGTTCTATTCCATGGGGAAATGCCTTTACCTTCTCTCTAATTTACAAGAAAATCTGTAGATAAGTACAGGTGCTTGAAACAGCAGTTGTAGAGGGAAAGCATTTGAGTGTGAGTTATGTTTGAGTTCCACATGACACCATATGAACTTAAACAGCCTTTGAATAAATTGAGTATTTTTAAATATATGTACTTCCTAGCATACCATTACACATAAATATATATACATGTGTTTTTCAATTTCTTGTCCTCTACAAATTTACTTTTTATATCTTAATTTACTGGGGTTTTTTAATCTACCTTCCATTTTTTTAAGAAAATGGAAGTATTTTATTACATGTTGTGTTAATGCTGTATAGCATTTGCTAGAAAGCTTCTGCTATTTGGTTTGAACCATAGAATGGCCTCGGTTGGAAGGGACCTTACAGATCATTCAGTTCCAACACCCCTGCCACAGTCAGAGACACATTTCCACTAGACCACATTGCTCAGGTGTTCCCTCTCTAGGGTTAGGGCATCTACAACTTCTCTGTGCAGCCTGTTCCAGTGCCTTTCCACCCACACAGTAAAGAATTTCTTCCTAACATCTAATCTAAACCTAGCCTCTGTCACTACATACTCTTGTAAAGAGTCCCACTCCATCTTTTTTGTAGGCTCCCTTCAGGTACTGGATGGCTGCATTTAAGTCACCTCAAAGCCTTTTCTTTTCCAGGCTGAACAATTCCAATTCTCTCAGCCTTTCCTCACAGGAGAGGTGCTTCATCCTTGATGGCCTCCTCTGGGCTCTCTCCAGCAGGTCCATGTCTCTCCTGAGCTGGATGCAGGGTTCCAGGTGGGTCCCAGCAGAGCAGAGGGGCAGAATCCCCTCCCTGGCCCTGCTGCCCACGCTGCTTTGGCTGCAGCCCAGGACAGGTTTGGCTTTCTGGGCTGGGAGTGCACATTTCCAGCTCATGTCCAGCCTCTCACCCAGCAGCATCCCTAAGTCCTTGTCCCCAGGGCTGCTCTTGATCCATTCATCCCCCAGCCTGTGCTGATACCAGGGCTGCTCCATCCAGGTGCAGCAACTTGTACTTGGTCTTGTTAAACCTCATGAGATTCCTGTGGGCCCACTTCTCAAGCTTGTCCAGCTTCTGGATAGCATCTTATCCTTCAGGACTGTTTTGAAGGTCACATTAACAGTAAACCAGTTTTAATATTAAAGCTTTTGTTCATTTTGGGTTTTGCAGTATTAGCCAGCAGGAGAGAGCAAGTAATGCTGCCTTGTTAAGGTTTAAGTTCATATTCCTTGACACCTAAATGATGGTATTACTTTCAGGAAGTATTTCATAATTTAACAGTTTCAAGCTACTTGAGTGTTTTCAAATTATCATGGCTCTAGGAATGTTTTCACTGTCTTGACTCAATACTTGATAAGTCAAGCAGTTTAAGAATATTAGAGCTGTGATGTATTGCTGTGTGATTGATGTTTGGTGACTGAAACATAATAGAAATCTTAAATTGCATTCAATGATTTTTCATTAATAAAGAATCTAAATGTTAGCCTATTTCTGTAAAATGTATAAAGAGCTATTTTCTATACAAAATTATTCTTATACAAGAGAAACCCATTGTAAAAGAAATTATTTCCTCTCTTTAAATGTTTGTGCAATGAAGCCTGAGTGTTGGATTTTTTTTCTTGTACTAACTATTTATTTTGAAACCTTTGTGGCCAGGTTTGTGCTGGTTGTACAAGCAATAAAATTAGGCTGGGGTTTGTGCATGCTGATAGGATACACAAGGCTGGAAGTGCTAGTAAGAAATGCACCTCATTTGCTGATGTGTTTTTAAGCTTGTCTCTCTTACTCACAGTCATCTTAAAAGAAAATTCTTTCAGTTACACTTAGAGGGTTTTTTTGGGTTTTAAGGTTGGTTGTTTTTTTTTTAATCTCTTCTGTGGCTTGGAATGATCTGGAGCGAATGTTGAATCAGAAGAAAGTGTAGGAAATGCTAGTGGCTAAGAGGGCAGAAGAGGTTAAGCTGCTCAGCTTGAGCACTTAAAGCAGGTTGCCTGTAGCCCTGTCAACTCTTATATGCTTATTGCTCTTGTGGTTTAACCCCAGCTGGCAGCAAGGGACCACAGAGCCGCTCACTCCCCCTGGTCTGATGGCAGAGAGAATCAGAAGGGCAAAAGTGAGAAAATTTGGGGGTTGAAATGAAGGTAGTTTAAAGCCAAAGCCCTGAGTGCAAGCAAAGCAAAATAGGGAATTTCTTCACTCCTGTCCATGGGCAGGTGATTGTCAGGAGAGCAAGGCTCCATCACATATAATGATTGCTTGGAAAGACAAATGCCATCACTCCAAATAGACCCCTCCTTCTCTTCCTTCATCCTTAGCTTTATGTGCTGAGCGTGACACCATGTGCTCAGGAACATCCCTTTAGTCATTTGGGGTCAGCTATCCTGGCTCTGTCCTCTCTCAGCTCCTTGTGCACCTCTCACTGGTGTGGTGGGCTGAGAGGCAGAAAAAAAGATCTGTGTAAGCTCTGCTCAGCAATAATGAAAAATCCCTGTGTTACCAACTCTGTTTTCAGCACAAATCCAAAACACTGTTCCATACTAGCCAGTGTGAAGAAAATTAATTCTTTGCCAGCCAAAATTAGCACAATACTTGAGGCTCTGAGGTTTGGGTTTATTTGAGATGAAAGGGCATGACTCTTACACATGGTTTTCTCATCACATGCAACCACCTGTAAGTCCATTTATGTACTTCTATTGTATTCATGTGAATATTTATTTACTGCTATTATTGTATGTGGCAAAAGACATACACCATAGAAGCTTCATATTGGAAATCATAAATGCTGGTAGCATAAACATTATTTGCCAGCTATTTTTAATTTGTTTTAAGGGCTCAGAAGTATAAACAGAGAAATTATTTACTGAAAGGGGAAAACAACATTGGCACCTTTGATATGCATGAAGAACAAAATAAAATTTCTGCTTTCCTATAAAGAACAGTTCAAGAAAAGTTACCCAAGCTGAAACCTGCATTGTCATGTCTTTACTCAGCCTCCTAAAACAAATACACATATGTAATTAGTACAATTAAAGATAAGTGTTCTAAGAGCTGCCTAGGGAGCTTTCTCAGTTATTAAGTAGAAAAGTGCAAAATTGCTGAGAGTAATGGTGAATCAGACTTCTTTTTTTTTCAAATATAACTGATTTGTGTGCTAGTTGTAGTTCAGATAATACCCCTAAATGTGCTGGCACAGGCTGTATATAAATACAGTATTTTCTCTTTCATATATGTAAGATATAGAAAATAGGGCCTTTACAACAGTAGTACTCATCTGTAAAGCAGCTCTAGCTTCCATAGAACAGTTCAATCTCCATTTCACAGGTAAATAACAAAACAGAAGGGGTATTGGTTTTGCTGAAGATCAATCACATCCCTGACAGAAACAGAAGATCAGGAGAATGGTGTTGTGTGTGATCTTCACATCTTCATAGCCCATGACCTCAAGGGATAAAGATTAGCATTCCCCATTGGAGAGAACACATCTAGCCTTGCATTTCTATCTACTGTGTGCTCAGTTTAAAATGTTTGGATTATCTGCTTTTACCTCACAAAATATTGCAGAATCTAGCAACTAAAGAAGATAGAAAAACTTTTTCTTGAAGTACTCCTAAACTGACTGGGTTTTTTAGTAATAAGTCTAGAATGAAGTCTGTACAGAAAAGAGAAAGATCTTAACAACTTGACTACTGCTTGTCAGGCTTCTGTTAATGACAGGACTGACACCCTAGAAGCCCTCCCATCAAGAGTTTTGCCTGCACATTCACACAAGCTTTATGACCTTTTTGGGTTTCTTCATTAATCACTTATGACCTCAAAATGTCTTAGATTCATTAGGGAATGGTTACAGACTCACAAATTCCAATTTTGTCTAAAGTATTTTTTAATCCTGCAATTCACAGGTGAAAGAAGAGTAATTCAGGGGCAATGTCATAATCAACAGAGCCACTAGATAGCGTATGGGCACTGCACATCAGTTCCCTGCAGTATGGAACAGAGATCCAACAGCCTGCATTTCCCTAAAGCAATTCCCTAAACCACCACTCTGACTGCAGGCACAGCTTGCTGCTCTATCTTACACCACCACATTGACTGCATGATGCCTGCATTTTTATTGGTTTATAAATTTTATTGGTTTTAAACTTTTATTGTCATAAAAGTTGACTACAGATGGGACTGGTTACTGGTAATTAATTTTCATTATTTACGGAATCCAAATTAACTTGAAGTGATAGTAAAGGAACTCTCACTGTAATTTTGTCAGTAAAAATATTTGTGTAATAGGAAGGCTTTCTAATATAAACATCAAGCTTGGTCTGACTTCTTGACCATCTCTAGTTTACCTGTGAGAGGAGCCATGATATGTCTACAGTAGTCTCAATCAATGTTAAAGAATATTGCAGGGTTTTAGTAGCGCCTGAAGTTTTACTGCTTTTGCATTAGTCATAAGAGCTTTTGTCACTGTTGTTACAAGGCAGAGGTCCAGTATGGTCTGATCAGCCATTTCTGCTTAAGGAGAAGTTTATTGCCTTTTTTCCTCCTCTCCCCCATTACATGTAAGTTTCACTGTCTGTCCATTGCAACATGAAATCACCACACAATTGTCTAAGCCTTTTTTAAACTCGGTAGGGCAAGCATCCTTGCATACCTTAGCCTGGAATATTTATTATCACAAGGAATTTGTGTTCTAAACACTTCATTAGCAGAGGTCCTCTGTCCACATTGAGATTCATTACAAGGGGAGTTATTAATACCTTACAGGAAGTTTCTCTGAAGTTACTTTTTTCTGCTTATTCTGTCTTATAAATTCTGAAGAGCAGCCTAAATCTTAAGGCCTAATACACACTGTAAGTGTCACAATCTTCCTCAGCTGCACTGCAGCTTTGCACGTAGGTAGAGGGCAGTGTAACATACAACTCCAAGTCTGCTGCCACATAGGACATTTTACAAGAAATCAGCACTGCAGCGAACCTAGTGTCACCTTCTGCCATCTCATCCAAGTGACCAACAGCACTGGATTTCAAGAAGGCTGATGTCAATAAACTCAGAGAATGGGAAGGGAAGATCTAATAGGAAAGCAAAAACAGATTATGGACAGCTTCAATTCATTCAAGAAATGCTAGTAATAAGCCAAGTGCAACTATGGCATTTTAGAGGAAAGTAAGGAAATGCAGCAGAAGTCAGCTAATTCACAACCTTTTAATAGACCTCAGTTGTAAGAGAGATATCTGTAAATAGACACTAGTACAGCTGGTTGAGAACCCAGCACAACACTCCATTCATGGGAAGGTGTAGAGGGGGCGTAAACAGTTACTAAAGATAGACTAGATACAACTAGCAAAACTTACCAAAAGTAAAATAAATTTTACAGGTAAGAAGAGAAAAACAAAGAGAAATTTGGACCAGTACTCTATGACAGGTAAGTGCAGAGGATGTTAAGGAAGTGGAAGAGTTTAATTTCATTTTTTTCTCCCTTTTTCATCAATCTTACTTAAAAGATCAAAAGCAATTAGAGAGTGCAGTTATTTAGGGGGCAAAATTTCAGCCTAAAATATGCAAAACTTGCCTTAGAGAATAACATATCACATTACATGTCTTCCAGTTCCCTAAGCAATTTCACTTTAGGAGTCTTAAATGGAAGTTGAAGTACCTAGTGCCTACACAGAAATACTCATCTGTTCTTGCAAAACTGTCTAGGTTCACAAGAGAAAATACCAGGAACTACGTTGGAACAACTGAGCATGGAGGGCAAAGCCCTCACATCAGAATGTTTAAAGGGTCTTAAAGACTACTGAAACAGCCCATGTGGGCTGATTCCTATAGGAAAAGATTCACCTGGAAGACCACAACCTGTTTAGTGCACTGTACTTCAAGTAAGAGATGAAAGAGTCAGCAGGGGAGATCAGCAAAAATTGTCAGGGGTCCAGAAAACATGAGGAAAGACTGCAAGAAATGTGGCTTTTTTTTCTCTGAAGTAACAAGACAGAAGGTTAATATTCTTCAACTAAAAAGCTGTTGCAAAGAATAAGGAACTAACATGTTCCTGATGGAAAGATCAGGAAGAATAAACCATGAAGAAGCATAAACCAAACAGCTTGGAAGATTTAGATTAGACATTGGACAAAACTTCTGTATCAACAATAAGATACTGCAGCTTGGGGTGACATGATTGCAACTTGGTTGTGGGATAGAAAGGTATAGTTAATAATTTTTCCAGATTTCCTCCAGTGAAAGCCTATCTCTGAGTGAGTCAATGACTCAACATCTGTGTGGACTTGATTTGGGAGGAGAAATCCCTTATGATGGGAACCACAGCTAAGAGCTGAACACAGGACCCAAACAGAGGGAGCCTGTGCTCAGCTCAAGGTCTCAGAGAAATCTTCCCCAAGATCACCCAGACTGTCCTACTCTCTCTCTGCTGTAAGGCCTACCTCTTCTGTTTATCATCTCTGCAGACTATCATGGAGCCAGTCATACTCCAGTTTTCTACTAATCCATCTGGATACCAGTTTTGCATCTCTTCTTCTTACCATCGTAACCCATTTTCCTTCTTGAAAAGTTTCTCCTGTAAACTTACTCAGCACTTCTGCCTTCTAGTCAGAAGGCCTTCCACTTTTCTTTCAGTCCCAGGAGACAATGGCCAGTGAGACAATCCTGCTGCAGTCAGTTCCTGTGCTGCATGGCAGAGCAGTCTGCAAGCAGCAGCCCCTTGCTCAGTTCTGTCAGGGTATAATCACTGGCACTGGCATCGAGGTGCAAAACCCTTCCTAGTTTCTACTGAGCACATTCAAAATGTGACTGTTAAGAGCCAGAAGTGAACATGTTGACTACAAGGAATGCTTCATTTGGGATTCAAGTCCTAGCTCCAGAGCACAGAGAGAAAAACCAGAAACCCCCAAACAAAACAGTAAAGACTATTAAGTCTTTAAAATGACAAAGTAAATTCCTAGACCTATTTTCAACAAATAGTCAACTATTTTTGTTGACACTGAGAATATAGTGTAACAACATCCATACTGAGTCAAAATCAAGGTCCATCTAGCCCTAGAGCTTGCTTCAAATAGTGGTCAATGATAGATGCTGATGGAATAATAAATAGAGAAAGAATGATGTCATACTTCTCCAAAATACATACAAGGCTCCAGCAATTTGTAGATTTGGAACTTGGCTTCAACAACAGTGAAACCAACTGATGTCCGGAGCTCAGAACTATCAAGGCTTAAATGTCAAAGTCTGGGAACATTATTAAGCAAAGCCAAGGTCTCAGGGAACATGTTCCATGTCCCATTGTCAATGGTACGTGCTGGGCAGACCTTACTGTTCACATTGCTCTGCTCTAACTTCCAGTGTGAGCTAAGGGAATCATCCAGGGAGACCACATCAGTGCAATGCTATAGCAGAGCTGTACTGTTTGCAGATGTCACATTCTTCCTAACGTGAGGGATGCTGAAAATAGTCTAATGAATGTTTGCCTAGGGTTTTGGTCATACTTCAAGAACCATATTTAAAAATTTCCCAATTATGAGAAAGTTCTAAGCGCATATTTTGCAATGAATTCTCTTGAAGAATAGAATATTATGCCTCAGAAATTACTTTGTCATAAAACCACAAATAAGTCCAAAAACACTTATGCTAAAAAATAATATTGGCTTAAAGTCTCATCATGTGGGGCTTGCAGCCATATTGGCACAAATAATTGTAGGTATGAATTTTTTTGACCCAGTAAAAACCACAAAGATGAGTAGACCGAACTTTGAATTCTGCTCCCTTTCAAAAAGGCCTTCAGGGAGTGTGCAGAAGGGACTGTAAAACCATGCTGTCAGTCTCAGCCTGGATTGCAGTGGGAATCAGGAAACATACACCTGAAGATTTTAGACCACAGTACTTGCAGACAGGAGCAGCCTCAGATAAGGAATGTGTCTGTTCAGGATAGATGCAGAGTTGTTTATAAACCTTATATTGCTACTATGAATTTATAAGCATATTGGTACTGAGTAGTTGAATTAAGATCTCCAAAGAGTGCATAACACATGGAGGCAGGGACCACTTTCAGTAACCAAATAATTCTGTCACCAGACAGCCTAAAACTATTCAAAGGTACCATTTTTAGCCAAGACCAACAGATCTGAAATATTTTTTGAATCCCTAGGCAAATGAATTTTCACGATGTTACAAGCCAAAAAGTGTTTAGGAAAATCTCCAAGCAGATGAACTCATTTTTTTTTAACCATCATCTCTTTTAAACACCTTGACCAGTTTCCTTCAACTCTTCCAAAAAATCTGTCCCATAATAAGATTATTCCTGTGAAGCTGTAGGTGGATAGGGCTAATTTTGGCAAAGGGAGGAATAGAAATAAAGTCAAGTTTATAATGGAAACTTAAAGACATTTGCAGCATGCTGAATAATGTTCAGTGGGATCTATATAATACATGATCTTTCCATTGCAGCAAAAATATAAAGTGCTTTTATTGTCAATAAGGGAAAAGACCACTTCCTCCATATGAAGTCCTGCCTAGGAGACAAAAAGACCTGTCAGGTCATGAAAGTATTTTTGCTTCCGCCCATTAAAATGTTTATAGGATCCAGATTAATTTTCTAAAATCTTGGCTTGAGGATCTGTGCAGTGCATTACGCCATGCTGGCAGTGCAGAATGATGACAATTTCTGACTGCAGATGTGCCTCTACCACAGACCTTATTTAAACAGCAGCATGGCATTGACACACCAAACTAAAGCATTAAATTAGCCAAGGTACTGCCATTACACATCACAGCATGCTGCAAAACCCACTCTGAAAGCAGAGCTCAGTCAAAGGCCAGCTGCTGTTGGCAGGCCACCCTCAACAGTCTTCCTGGAATAATGGACCCAACCTATCTCGTTTGATGGGAGTTCAGGTTTATCAGAGCTCTAAATCATATGATGGTCCAGTAGTGCAGGTAGTTAAATGAAAATATTCTGTGTGGTTATAAAGTCTGCCTCTAGATAGTTCCAAGGCAATAGCTTCTGCAATTCAAATTGCCCAGCTTGGGAAAACATAGCCCACACAGTTTTTACGGAGATCTGGGAATTTTCTGGTTTGTGTAATGTTTAAGAGAAAACTCCCCTTGGGGACCTTACATTGTCCTTTTCAGATTTCTGTGACAGATTCTGTGACAGGCTGTTTCTAGGTCCTTGTAAAGCTCACTTAATAAAACTCTCTGTGGGGAATGGGAAAGGGTTATATAGGCTGCAGGCCAGACAGCACATTTCCACCCAGTGTGCAATTGAGCTGTCATGTGCAGATATTACAGAAATTATATTACACACAATTCTCAAAGATATTTTAGGTCTTCTAACCCCATCCTACCCCTGACCCACATCCATACCACTTATTTCTGGGGACCAACTGTCCTCCCAACACAGCCACCTCACTAGGGACTGTTCAGCCTGAAAACTCTTCCTGTTGACCTTCACTGTTTGGAAATGCAGAGGAAAATGTACCAACATTGATTCAGTGGGCCAAATAAAAGTCATTCTAAAAACTGCTGAGCTAAGTCATGTCTAGTAACTTGCAACTTCAGCCTGGTACTCAGAGTAGCATGGAGATTTGAAAATCTGTTCTTAATCCTATATGACAGGGATTGCTGGTCTGAAATACAACAACTGAACAGCAGTAAAGAACAAAAAGGTTGAGCAGAGGGGAGCTATAAAGCCAGCACACATACACAAACCCGAGATGTGCTCAAACTTAAACCATTAGATGGGCTCCCTGGTAGCATAACCTCCTGTCAAAAACATGGGTACAATATGGAACTAAGTATGTCAGTGGACAAAGTACAGCCTCAAAAGACATTGCAAAAGGTTAAAAGAGTCAACAATATCTAGCAAGTTGACAGCCTTTGACACGGAACTTCTTGCATTCAGGCTGCTTAGCAGCAGCTCCAACTTCAGCCTGAACACAAACCACTGGGGAGCATATAACTCCAGATGTTTTTCCTTCTCCCTCAAGAGAGGAGAAATGTACAGTTACTCCCTAAAAATTTGTGTTCAAGTGACTTTTCAGTGATACATGAGCTTGGCAATGCCTTGACTATTCATCTAGGCCTTCCACACACAAACCTTCAGTTTCTGGTGACATATGGCATGGGAAAATCCAGCTAAAGCAGCTGAAGTCTGGCAAAATTATAAACAATTAGAAACAAGGTCTTCTAATGGAGGCTGTTAGACAGCATTAGCTATTGGGCCACTGTCATCTTCACAGCCAGAGAATGATTTAATCTGTCAGTTATGTGAGCACTAGGAGTGATGAATAGGCCTTTGTATTCATTCACATCAAGTACGTACCCAGACTGGCATACAATGTGAGGGTTCTTTTGTCTGATAGTCGACTGGATCTCTAAAGAGCTGGGAATTTGCACAAAACAGCAAAGCAGTGCCACAAAAGATACCACCCATGCTCAGAAAGAGGGATTCCCAAGGTGGCTGACGAGTGCCCTTCCTCCATGACTTACCTTGTCCATCATTACCTACACAACTTAAAAGTCACATGTCAAAAAAGTAGTCCAGTTTTTCACCTCAGTTTTAGCCATCCCAGGTGGCAACATTTAAAATCAGGGTGGCATAGGGGCACAAGTGCAGCTTGTCCTAAACTGCCAGCAGCTGGTAAGACAGCAGCCACAGGGCTCCTCTGCAGAGCCAAGCCACTTAGCCCCTGCCAGCAGCCCAGAGTGTTTGGGTGACCACATTCAGAGGCACTCAGCTATGCTCTCAGCATGAAGAGCAGAGCAGGGGCCCGGGGCTACCCAAGCCAAGCTGCTCCTTTACAGAATGACTTCTTCTGTAGGTGAGAGCATTTCCTGACACCTTTCTTTTGCTGCAGCAGCACAAAAGGACAAGAACTGGGCTAACAACTCATATCATGTTTTTACCTGGTATAAATGAGAGCAGAATGTGCTCTATCACAAGCCTTTATAAATAAAGCTGGTCACAGCTCTGCCAATTGGAGATGGCAGTTCACTTTGCCCCAGCAGCTGCTTGGGCTGGTAACTGACTGGAACAGGACCACAGGGGGACAAGAGTGAGGTGTGCCATCTGATCAAGGTCATTTATTAGCTTGGCTTTATAATTCTTGGGAAGCCAGTGGCAGCTAGTCTTAAGCCAAACTCCTTCTGCATTGCCATAAAATAAAAAATGTTAACGCATACAAATTCCAATAAAATTAAATCATTATTAAGCTTCCAAAGATATTTCCATATTCCAGCTAAAAACTCTCTGAAAAGTCTCGGTTTGATACTGATTATTACATACTACCTCACAACCCTTTACAACCCCTCCTCCCAGGACAGGTACAGATTCTGAACTTCCCTCTGTTGTAACCGGAGTGAAAATCTGAAATCTATCACTGGCCACACTTCAACACATCCCATTACACTTTGGCATCACCCACAAAGATTATTTCTACTATTCAGATGAATATGGCCTATTTATTTTTCTCTTATCCTTGTGATCAGTTATTTCTTATGACCTTATCCCAGTGTGGACAAGGTGCTCAGACTTTGTTAGCTCAGTCACATCATAAACAAGATGAATTATGCCTTCCCTCTCTTTTCCCTTTCTGAGCTGCCCTTAAACATACTTTTAAGGGTGAGCTGGTCCTGGGAGGAGACACAGCAGAGAAGAGTGGGTGTGGGTGACTAGAGAGAGATGATGGCATAGGATTTGGAAGGGATGTGCTGGCAGATTGATATATTATGACCACAACATAAAGGCTTGACACCTACTGTGCTGTGGGGTGACCTGGTCTAGCAGAGAGCATGGTGCTACCAGTAGCCACAACTAGAGAAAGTAGGGGAATCTTTCCCTCTCCTATTTCCCTGTAGGTCAGACCTAGGTTTCTGGAGAGCACCTTTCCTTAATCCTCAGTGAGCAGCTGGACCTCAGGCCCCATCAATCTCTATGTGGGATTATCATGAAAGGCTTGAATGGCATTGTCCATCACTACCAGAAAGCAAACCATACCCCCAGGCACAGGACTGTCAGGGCTGGCTCCTCACTTTTATCTGGCCACTGAAAAAGAAACTGTTGAAGTGCTGGCAAGCCATGGACTATGAGTAGGCACTGAAATCCATCCCTGTGCCATGAAACTGTAGGAATTAAGTGCTTAGAGCTAAGTGTGTATTTAAGTGCTCCACTGAAAGGCATAAACCTTGAACTGAGACAGTTGTCAGAGAATGTGAGATAAGGGGAAGATGAAACATTCCTACAGCCATTACTTCTGCAGGCACACGAAGGGTCTACTGTCCAATGAGAACATAGCCAGCTGCACTTGGAACCACCAGGCCAGAAATAAAGTTAAACCAGGACACTACACAGGGGTAGCATCTGCCATTTAAGCAAAGCAAAGAAAGACGATACAGTCCCATACCTGTAAAGATGCAAGTCACCCCAGGCACTTAATAGGTTCACTGAACAACCATCAACCCAGATAACTAGAGAGAAGGTACCAACTTCTCAGTGCGTTGAGGGCTCTCTCCTTTTGATAGATGAGTCCCAGAAGTCATGCATAATTTTCAGAAGGTGACATAAGCTGACAGCTGTAGGAAGCCTAGAGTTAACCACACAGAAAATCAACAGTCTGAAAACAAGAAACATGTCACACTGCAACACAGATTCTTTCTTTAAAAATAAAATAAGGGAGTGATTTGAACATGAAAGCTTTGGCTTAGAAGTAATATTCTAGCCATCAAGAAAATAGGAATAAAGGAGTAAATTTTTGTGATTCCTGAGTGATTTGACATAAAATATGCTGAAATTTAACTCCTGATATGGATTTGCCGGTCATTCATTGCTTTACAAGCTGCCTCACTTCACCCCCAGCTTCTCTTCTTCCCTGTAGACACTAAACTAGAGGGGGAAGGGGCATTGCAGGACAGGGAGGCAACCTTAGAGTCACAATATGTAATACTTCTGTGTGCTTTATCCCACATTTCATACACATGCCTTGACTCTCAATAAGTATACTTACTCACATGTGTACTTATGCAAGTGATAGAGAAGACTTAGATGGTCATGGAATCCTGTGAGCAAAGGACATCATGTTGAACAGAAAACATGTGGGAAAACTCCTGTAACCCATGGCCATTGCCAGGGCACCATATGGGCTGTGGTGGCAGGATGGGATGTGGGTCTGGCTCTGTGGGGCCCTGGCCAGGCAGGGCTGTGGGCAGCTGGAGCCTGGCCCTGCTGCAGCACCACTGAGGTTGGTGGGCTCAGGGAGCTGACAGGGGCAGCAGGTCCTTGGGCAGCTTGAGCAGGGGGCTGGCTGGGACATTAGAACCTTCATGCCTCTGAAGCACTGGCAGCCATGGATAAATGCCAAAGATATCCCAAGGCCTATGTAAGGATGCATGAGTTAGAGGCAGGTTGTGCAGATACAGCTACCTCCAGCTGTTTTGGGTCAAATTCAATAATGCCAGCAAAGGCAAGACATAAAACTCCATTATTCTGATTTACATGGCAGAGCAGCTCCAAGCACCTCCATTCCTATCAATGGTGAAGGATGGGTTTTTCATGGCCAAGAATACCAACAGAAGAAAGGACCAACCTGAGGCAAGTGTGGTCACCCTCCTCTGCCCACTCAGGGGCTGCCCATGACAGCACTTCCCAAAGGTGTAGAGGAGGAGGAGGCTGGAAAAGCGAGGCTATTGCTGCCTTCTCACACCTTATTTGCATTGAGGAGGACCTAAACAGACACCCAGGTTTATGCAGGTGGAATACTTTGTTTGAGGCCTTCAAACTTTTTTAATTTTTTGAAACTAAAAAACTTGTCAGCAAGTGACACTTTGGGCTGCTGGGCTTTAGTGGTTTTTAATTTTCTCCTTTTGGTGATTTGTGCCAACTGTTACTTCATGCATATGGAATATACAACTTCCAGCCTTTTCTCACTGGTGTGAAGTAAGAGTTTGGCACGTGCTGAAAACGACAAGTAGAAATTAACTTGCTCTCTCTCACTTTTAATGTCAATACACACCAGCAATTATTTGGAGAATTAAACGTGTAGTTGTCTTGCTGTCACCTTAATTCTCCCCATTAAAAAGGGATTATATAACAAATTAGCCTGATTTATGCTATCTTCTATGGACTTACCCACTGGTTCACTCTTCTTTATTAAATTAGCAAAGAAGCTTTTGGCTTTCAGACATGTTAGGAAATCCTTCTCAAACTGAGACCACCAGTGCTAGGACTTGCTGAAGTGCTTAAACTGCTCTGGAACCACCTCCTTGGAATGTACAGAGCCTGAACTCCAGATGACCCACCACACAGTGAAAACACACAGGTAGACACTTGTAATCTGATCTTCTGACATTTGCCCTCCAGTTTAGAAAAACCAATCCTCCAATTCACAGGGGTCACAGAATCTTCAGTCTCTTTCTTGTGCTCGTTTAAATATAACCCAGGGTTCAGATTTGAGGTATGTGACAATGGAATCTCTGCTAATTCTTTCTCTGGAGATGGCTTAGCAGGAAGCAGCAGTTGCAAAGCAGAGCTAGATGTCTCTCCACCAATTGTGCAAGAGCATCCACATGGCCTGCAGTGACAGGGATGTCTGCTGGCCAGAAGGGTGAGTTGCAAAGACACAGCATGTCTTATTCCTCCTCAGCTGACTGTATGTTGGAAGAACTGGTGCTTCTTTCATACAGAATTACACAGTATGAAGTCTGCTGATTGCCAGTCATCTGAAGGCCTGATGCAATGCCCCCTGGAGCCAAGGGCTGTTTTTCTTCTGCCTTTATAGGCTTTGGATTATCGCCTTACTCAAAACACTGAACCTTTGAGTATTTCAAGCTGTAGGGTCAAACCCCCTCACTTTCTGCATTCTTTGCTCTTAGCAGTAACAGCCCATGTCACCACCACAATGACAGCACTGATGGCAAACAGATCTGTGAATCAATACAGAAACAATCATGTACTCCTGGTTTTTCCCTCAACTTTCTCCAGCCTCTCCCTTGAGGATATAAACCCAGCTACTCCAGATCAGCCATTCTCATAGAAATTGTAGCTAATTGATTTTAGGCATTAATTTTCAGGTTTCTTATTAAAAATAAAAAAAATATTCTTATCTATTTTAAAGAAAAAAATCCTGATGTAAACAGAAAAAAAATTATTCTGATTTTTCCAAGACTAGACAGTAAATCTGATCTCCTGTACCCACCTTCTCACTAGTTTGAGCTGCATGCCTTTGAAGCCTCAATAATCATCAAAGTAATTAGGTCACCAAAATCTGAGACTGAAATCTGAGATCAAAACTGTACTTCCTAAGGAGTGATGGCTTACAAGCAGATAGGCTAGATAAATAAAATTTTAAAATCCCAACCCTCAAGTGACAAAACACATGGGTAACAATAGTGATTCCTGCTGCCACTGGAGATCTTCACACCAAGAAATTAAAGAATTTGCAGTAATTGTCCTCCTAATCATGCTATTACACGCAGTGTGAAAATAGTGTATTTCAAAATCCCTCCCATCAAAACTAAAAGCTTCTATGCACTGAGTGGACATATAAAAAATAAGTCTTTGAGAAATGGATGAAGAATCTATGTAAAAAGGATTTCTACACATACCAAAGTAATGACTCAGTATTTTGATAATGAAATTTTTTTCCTCATTTATTAATACCTTTTTAGGATTTTACCATGCTGACTTAAACATCTTCAATTCTGCAGTCTGGTTTAATGTGATTTGTATGTAACATATCCCACTGGTGATATGAACTACATGCTTCCTCTTTCCAATACACACAGTTTCAGCTCCAAGTGCAGCAGCTTGTACTTTTCCATATAGTGTTTTTGCTTTGGTCTCCTGTGTCAGGCAGTACTGTAACAGCTAAATGTAATATTGTTAATATCACACTAAAAACATCTCCTGCTCTATAGAATGTGCTAGTCCTGTAGAAGTGAAACTCTGCTGGAATATTGATCACTCAGCAGGAGGCCAAACAGTCAGACATTGGCAGTTTCTGCAGAATATTTGCAAGCTTTGTTTTTAGTCCAGCAGCATGGACAGAGTGAAATTGCATTGGCAAGCACACAAACTTGTAAAAAAATTTCAATCCCCCTCCCAGTGCAGTTCCATGGGATTCAAAATACCAGAAACAACTTCTGACCTCTCTGAGCAACGATCACCCCCAAACACGTTGTTCTGCAAACTGGAAAACTATACAAAGAAAACTAAAGAAAACTGATATTATTAAAAAAAAGGAATAAAAAGCAACCAAAAAACAACCAAAACCAACAAAACCAAAATAGACAAACAAACAAACCAAGCCATGCATTCATTATCCACTTAAATATTATTTCTGTAATATTTTGCTTTTAAAAAAGAGGAGAGGAGCTGGAAATTAAAAAACAAAAAGCATCCTAAAGGGTTGAGGTACATACAGTTCAGTGAGGGATGTACTCACAGAGGCTTCATGGAAGTTCCTCACATTATCCCTATTAGCAGCAAGCAGAACTTGTGTTGCAGGGCTTCTGGGCTTGGGTCTGTGGGATGACTACAGAACACCAGAGCAATGCCCATAGCAAGAACAGAGAAACAACCCTAGAGTACATAGGAATGAAACTAAAGAGAATTACAAGCAGATTTTAAGAGCAAGACATCAAAAAGAAGACAGGGATGCTGAAAAAATGGAAATAGAAAAACCCTTCAAAATTATAAAAACCTAAAAGATTCATTCAGAATTGTCTCCTCCAAAGCCAAATATTCCTACTGCCTCACTTAATTGACAATGACATTTCCATGGGGCCTGGAATCTGATCTGGCACATAGAATTTACAGAAGCTTATAAAATTTATTTACTGTAACAGCACACCAACAATGATATACTATGGATTTTAGATGAGTATTTTATATTTCCACAGAAGTCAATAAAGTTGTGCCAGCAGAAAACTTGGCTTTACATTCACATAAAATATTTTATCTCAAAGAACAATAGAAACTCTAATCAAATTGAATTACTTCATATTGTTACAAACTGCAATTAATCTGCTCAGACTGAAAAGCCATATGAATTTTTGACTGAAAGGCATGCCATTAAGCTTCTCAGTTGTTTACATGTAATGCAACATGACAGGAATTTGTATGGAGATGAGAGAAAATGAGCTATTTGACATTAACTGTTTGGAATCCTGTCTGAGGCTGTTTGCAGTCTGCAGTGGATGGGCAGGGCTGATCACGTGCCTAAGTGCAGGATTTGTGGGAGGATTTCTCAGACTGAGTTGTTCTCTGAGGAACATTTGGTGAAAACTCACTGTGTCTTTGGGTATCCAAGCCTAGGGAGGAAGTGAACATTAACATCACCTTTTTCTAGCAAGAGTAAATAATAAATCTGCAAAAAGGAAATATTTTATTTATATTAAGTAGGACAGGTAAAAAGTAATTTAATTTGTACCTCATATGTGAAGCATGGGAGTGACCTCCCCCAGTCCCTTTCCCATGGAATTTGAGACATTTGAGACAAATGATGGAGACCTGATGAATGTCTGGGCAAAAATGAGCAGCTGGGCACCACAGGGACTGAGTCTTGATCACAGGAGATGCTGTGCAGAAAGATGAAGATTTGCATTAGGCAAGCACAGAAGAGGATCTGCCAGCTCACTTGTACAGTGACTAGTTGGTGCTAGCTGGAATGCAGAGCCAAAGTGAATGTAGGCTCTGGTCTCTGTGCTGAGGCCAAGGCTGAAGACAGTTATCTTATTTACTAAAGTTCCTTCTGTTGTGCAAGTTTTTTTAGCACCTTAACCTAGCTAGTTAGTTAGAAAGCAAGGGGAGACAGAAGTCTCTCTCCAAAAAGAATTACATTGAAAACACAAATCTGGAAAGTTCAGAGAACAAGAAGCAATTAAAAGGAGCCAAGTGTTTATTTATCTGTTTGTTTAAACTTCATGCTTGGCAACATTCAGCCAGCCTTCTGAACTGGGGCAGAATTAGAAGCTTGAATGTCTGAGACATATTTTGGGTCAAAAATGAATGATGGTCTTGTTTGCTAATTTAGGACACCTCAAATAAATAGCATCAGGGAACAGAGGGCAGGTAATCAGCATTTGCTGTCACTTTACAATGTTTTGAACTGAGTACCTGAAATATTGATAACCCCATAATCATCAGGCATTTTCAAAATCTTCATTTAAAATTTTGTCACAGAAGAATAATTTTCCTTCAAAGATGAACTGTCCCATCCTCCAGGAAAGTGCATTTGAGGAAAATTCATGAGACTAATCAAGAAGGCAGTTGGAAAACCTGACTTCATTCTAAAAAAATGAATATGTTCATGGAAAACCAGCCTCAAGTTAGGGCTTCAAATGAATCAATTTTGAAAGAGGAAGAAATTACATTACTGGCATTAAAAAGACAAGTCTTGAGACACATGTCATAATTTCTTCCACTGGCAAAGAGACGATGCTGAGCAGTGGTGAGAGCAGTCACCCTTGACGGGTCCCAGTCCCCTGGAAATTTTTGTGACTGTTCTCAAGCACAGAAGGATGTTGGGGTGTCTCTGCCCACCCCAGCACCCCAGCTGCCTTTTACACAGGGGCCATACTGCCTAAACTGCTGGTGGACTGTGCCCAGTAACTTTGCTGTGAGGCTGGACCAGCCATCAGCACACTCAGGAGCTTGCTCAAGACAAGCACTGCCTGCCTTCCCCTGGGAACCTCGTGGCACAGGGGCTGAAGGGTGACATCCATTTACTTTCATTGGTTGTTCTTGGAGAACTGGATTGGCTACTGGATGTGCTTTTATTGACACACAGCAGCTGTTGCTCACCATCCTCAGCCAATGGACTCCAAAGCACACAGTCAACTTCCATGAAAGATGGATACTGTCATTAAGAAAAAATACAGAAATCTCAGAGGGAACCACAGAAAGAAACAAACCACAGAGCAAAAATTCTGTTCATCTCTAAACTAGTTGTCCCTCAATTAGGTAATTAGATGTGTAAGAGACTGAAAAGGCCTCTACAAAGACAGTGCAATAACTTTTCACCATGTCTGAGATGATAAAGAAGACAGTTGCATTAAAGCCAGTGGAAAATTATTAATAAAAGAGGTGATTTATGTGCTACTCATGTTTCTCTAGTTTATTCTTGCTGTTCAGCTGCCCTGAGTTACAACAACTGGATCTGTAAGTATAAATATTGCATTTCTAGCTTTCATGCCCACTTTGAAGACTGAGTCCAGCAAGCGAGGACCACTGAATCTATAAGGGATATTCAGGTTAGCCTGTAAGACAAATCTATGAGACTCTGAACCCCTGACAAGCATCTGCATCTGTTCTATTTACTCAGGTAACACAAGAGAGGCCACGCTACTAAAACACATCATAAATGAGTTACTAAATTAGGTCATTCAGCCCCAGCATTAAGACTGGTAGCAATTATATATTGGTTTATTTTATTAATGTGGGCAGTTACCTCTCTAATGGGACTCAGATGAGGATGTTCTTACCAGTAATGGGAAAAATAATCTTTTTTAGTTCTTACTGTCTGCTCCCTTCTCACTATGTATCTAAAATGACTGAAATCCAGTCTTCAGAAAATGTAACATCTAAAGTAGTGCTTTCTTGAAAACAAATTAAAAAAACCCCAATGAAACAAAAAAATATCCCCTGACAAACTAAAAACACTTGAATTGTACAAAAATACCGTGAGAAAGCTTCTCACTAAATAGTTCCTCTGGCAAACACAATAATGGAAGGAAACAGAGTACACTGAATGAAATCTATCCCATGTTAATTATGTTGCTTTTTTCCCTTAGGAAAGACTGTTGGGTATATGGGAGAATACAAACTGCTGAAAATTAAAATGTGCTGCAGAACTGAAATCTTGTTAGGCTCTGCCTAATGTTTAGCCTTTCACTTGTGAGCTGGGAAGATATGGCAGTTCATGCAGGAAACACCACATCTCTGCCAGCCTTTGCATGACAGGAGTAATCAAACTGTCTGCACACAGGGCACACACATGCACTTACTCATGACAAGGAAATGTTTTTGGGGTACAAACACAGAGGCAGCTGCTGGTGGTGCCTCCAGCCTCCTTTCTATGCTATGGAAATGCAAATGAAAACGCATCTCCATGAAATTCTGTATTTTGAATATAACTGAAACAGAGATTTTTGAACAAATTAAACTTCTTTTGCTCTTTTATTGGTGACACTTATCTAGCTAGAAAATGAGAAGTCATCTTGTTCTTCACTTATAAAAAGCTGCTATAAGTGCATAATATGGTTAACAAAACACATGCATAACTAAGCTTAAATTTAGAAGTTGTCAGTCTCAGTTTTGAAATGCTGTGTGACTTACCAGAGTCCTAGTCATACCATAGTATGAATTATGGGCAACACTGGCTGTGTTCCCACAAAAATAAGATAAAATATCAGAGCTGCTCCTTGAATTTTGCTTTTCAGCAGAAAATATTAATGTAAACAGCAATCCATCAACTCACTCACTGCAACCTAAAGCATTACCATTGTGATGAAGTACCAGCAGACATCTTTGTCCCCAGAGCATCCCTCAAGAGCAGGGTGTAGCCCAGAGCATTTGCTTTGATGCATCCACTGCCATTTGCTTGATGCTCTTCCCCTGCAGACCAAGTTTTAGATGAAGAACTAGAGGGTTTGAAAATTTGGGCCAAAGAACACCTTTTCACAGGAGCTAGGCTCTTTGCCTTGGCCCAAAGCATCATAAGTTCAAAGGGATCATCTGACAGTGCTGGATAGAATAAGTACCAGCATTTATTAGTGATATGAGTCAGCAAATAATCTCTTGCCTTGGAAAGTCAGAAAGTTTGTAGCTGTTGTGTTCCCCACAGAATTTGACATTCTGTCATGAAATACACTGAATTCATGAGTGACTCCAACCTAATCATGAGTCAGGCACTCACACTGCTCCATCCTCAAGCAGGATAGCCAATGTCCTTCTATCACAAGCTGTAGGACCTGACCCAGAATCTCAGAATAATTTGGGCTGGAAGGGACCTCCATAGGTTATTTGGGAAAACTACTTGCTCAGAGTAAGGCCTGCTGAAGTCATGTTTGTTCAGGGCTTCATTCAGTCAGTATCTGGTTATCTCCAAGGTGGCTGATCCTGCAGACTTTCCTGTCATGAATTCCAGTGCTACATCACCCTTCCAGTGAAAAAAACATCCTAATAACAAGGGAGAATTTCCCACATTGTGTTTGGTGTCTCCTGTCCTGTCCTATCACTGTTTTCCTCTTAGAAGAACTTGGGTTCAACTTTATACAGACGCTATTTTCTCTCACTGCTACCAAGTCTCCTGACATTCTTCATTCTCAGAAAAAACCTCTCCCTCCAAAACATTCAGTGAAGATGAGCAGATTCATCCTTGCCCCCATCCTTGTTCATGATTTGCAGTCTTCCTTCATCCCTCTTTGGAGCTACTCCATTGCCTAGACCAGTGAATGAGTTCAATGCTGAAACAGAGCCAGCCCTTGTCTTCTTTTAAAGAAGTCAGAGAGTCAGCAGTGCTCTACAACTAGGCAAGGCTTTCTGAAACAAATGCATTTTGGATCCTTCAGGTAGTAGGATCCAAAATTCCTCAAGCCAGAAGGCTCAGGCCAAAGTTGATTAAGCCTTCAGCAGGAGAGGACATACTGTTTTCTTGGTACTTTCTCCTCCAGAAATTTAAAATTCACTCTTTTCTCTCTTGTGATCTCTGCAAACTTTCCCTCAGCCTGTGTTTCCTAGGCAGCTCATGCATGTGGAAATAATTTCTGCAATGCCAATATTCCTTTTTGAGTCTGCCTCAGTTCAAGACAAAAGAGCATGGTTCTATTCAATTCTGAAAGGCTATTCTGCACCACATTAGACCAATACAAATACTCTCATGTTTTCTTGTCTTTCAACATAATATGAGGCTCTTATCATTTCCTCTCCTTATAAAATATATATACAAATGCTGGGAAAGAAAAGCAAGCCCAGCAGTATGAAAGAACTACAAAACATCCTCACATTCTGTGTATTGACAGTCTTGTCATGGTTGGGTTTTGATGTACACAACAGGGAATTCATATGTATCATAAAAATTTACCTGTGGTGAAGTTAGAATGATCAAATTTCTATGTCCTAAGGCAAAAAGCTACTGCAGTAATCTACTCTGATATTGGAGTGTCATGTCTAACAAGTTCAGGCCTACTAGAGACATCAATATACTGTGAGATAAGCAATAGCTACCAAAGGGCTGCTACCAGTCACTCTACCACAGCTTTACTTTGTATCCCTGAGCCACTAAGATTATGTTCACGTACTCTATTACATTTTACATAGTGACTTCATATTTTTAAAACATTTTTTCAAGAGCTGAAAGTAGAATTTTTCATTCTCTCATTTTTAGAATTAGCCTAACTCATATTTTGGTTCAAGAGTGGTAGGGCTTTTTTATTTTCTACCCTGTCATTAGAAAAATATTTGAAAAAAAATGTTTTGTCATTTCTAGCAGCCAGGAATTGATGACAGTAATCAACCAGCTTATTATTATCATTGTTGGAAATACCAATTTTGACTATAAGTCAAAGCATGCACTACAGTCATGAGGATGCTTCCATGCAGCAAAAGTTCTGGAAAGCATTTAGGTGGCTTAGTGAATTTTCCATATGGCTCTAGGGAGTAGATATTAAGGAAACTTTACAACCTTTTGAAAAAATATTGCATGTTCTTCCTTCTCCTCAGAGTCCCAGTCCATGACGTTCCATGATTAAAGCCTCAACTCACCCCAAATTTTAAGGGAATGACATGCCACTCTACACTGACATCAAGAACCCATTTCACAGAGTTTGGCTGGATGGAGGTACAAGGAGTACAAGGAGTTTTTGGCTGGTGGCTGGACAGAGGTACAAGGGCATTGCAGAAATCTAGTCTGAACCTTCTCTCACTTCAGCAAAGCCCATTTATGTGCTTTGCTGAATTCTGTGAGCTCAGAATCATCAGACTGGAAAGCACATGGAAATCCACAGTACCCAGAACATCCACTCACCATAACTAACCACTGCAAAGCTCACAAAGGGCTGGGGCTCCCAGGCTCTGTCCAGGCTCTGCCAGCTGGACTGCACACAAGGGTGCTTTGAAGCTGAAAATTTCCAGCATCTGAAGTCCAGGCTCCCTTCACCTCAGCTTGGGCTGACTATCAATTCAGTCTGCTCTTGACCAGGTCAGAGCCCTTTGGAAAGTCCCAAGATCCTTACAAGGCAGGATCTGCATAATGCTTTCTGCAGACATTGGCACTAGAAGATCAGGAGGGCGGTGGGAAACTGCACAAAATATCAGGACCTCATAATTCCACAGGGCAGCCTTCAGGTAGTAGTGCAGGCAAACTGCTGAGCCCTGAATCTGTCAGAGGCACAAAACCCAGACAGACTTGAGATAATCTCCTCCACCTCCACTTTCCAATCAGGTAGATTTCTTCTTCCCATTTCTCCCACTGGCTTGTAACTGTTTCAGCAATTAGAGACCTTCTACTTGTCAACATTCTTGTATTCCTTTCATGTTTATGCTCTTTGTTAATTAGGTCTGGTGCAGGGAGGTTGGACCAAGCGACCCACTGTGGTCTGTTCCAACTTTACCCATTCTGTGATTCTTCCCCACAGATGATGCCTGTAATATTCTCTTAGAGAGCATCTGACCTTGACTTAGGCAGCTAATCCCGATCTTCTCACTCTGCTGTAGGCAGAGTAGAAATTCCTCTTTTCCTGTGGATTCCTCAATCCCTGAAATTGATTCTGGCTCTGTCTGCTGCCCTCTGCAGCAGAGACATCCCTTCAAGAAGAGAGATTCAGTGTCAGCAAAGGCCAACATTTTCCTGTCCACTAGCCCCATTAGGCTGAGATCCTCATAGCAGCGCTATGGTGTTTCACTGGTGACATTTCTTCCCTTCCCTGGGAAGAACAGTTTCTTCTTGGATTCTTCCTTCTTGCCTAAATAGAACACATATCACCAAATGTTGCTTATTCAGGGAAAATTGCTATTATTCCTTTAATATGAAACAGATCGATGTACCAAAGACTTGGAGCAACTGAATTAGAAATTAATAGGGAAAAAACCAGAAGATGGAGAGAAAAAAACCTCACACAAATCACAAATGAAACAACCCCTGCCCTCAATCTTATACTTAAGCCAAGAAATATATTAAAACTTGGTTTTAACTTGTAACTATTGGCAAGCAAAGTCAATCCTGGAGCAATCACAGAGGAATAAAATAGCAGCTATAAAAACCAGACTGGATACTGAGAGATAAAATCCTGCACATTGATTTTCACAATTAATAACTGCCAGAATTACTGCAATTCATTAAGGAGTTGAAATCAAATCATAAATCAGTCCTCAGCCAAATGTTAAGCAAAAAATACCAATTTTAAAACATAATAGCTGAGTTTGGCATTAGTAATTGTAAATTACTAATTGCATGTTGTAGGTACAGATGCTTATCCCTTTGGGTTGCTCACAGTTCTGCATGCATATTTTGCACTGCCATTTGGTCCCCAGAGGTGTCACATTCCAGGTTACTTATTCCCAGGGTAGTATATTACAGCTTGCTGATTTCCATGTACCTACTTGGCCTGTTAGCCCAATGGACTTGAGCTGTGTCATTTGCCCAGTGGTCATGGGCAGACATGGCTAACAGTCCATGGCTAACAGTTATGGCTCCTTCTTGGAGCCTTAACAGAAAGAGAGGGTTTTCCAGGCTGCAGCAGCGAGGTTCTGTGCTGATAGAGCAACTTCCAAATACCATTGGTCATTACAATGACAAAGCAAAGCACATGATTCCTGTTCACAGGGCATTAGTATGTGTAGCTGTAAAACTCAACCTTTGCTAAAGGTTTTACTAACGTTGCACTATTTCATGCTTACAGTTTGTTCCAGAAGAGAGAAAATGTGTTGCATCCAAGACAGACATGCAGTTTCTGACTGTCTGTGATGGTTTGCTGCTCCTGAACAGATGTGGTGAGGATGAGGCAAGGGGTCATGCCTGTTTCCCTCTCTGGTTGCTCATGGCAGGTATTGCATATGGACTTCTTATCTTCCTCAACTCTTGTAACTTAGTGTAGAACTTGGATGTGACTCGAGAAATTGTTCCAGAAATTAACTCTATCATCTTCACCTTGGGAGAAAAAGCAGGTCCTTCCTCCCTTCTTATCCATTGTAACCCTTATGCAGAGTAAGACTGAGGTTTAGTGGAATTCTTGTGTCTCTGAATTTGAGGTAATTCCACTTCAAAAAAAGAAAGTCCCATAACACATGCAATATTCATGCACCATGGGGGATTTTCTTCAGCTTCACTGAGCTTTGGATTAAGCTTCATAAAACTTGAAACTTTCCACAATCTCAGACCTCATTGGTTTTGGCCTTTCTGCAAGCCTGCAAGGGACCCAGCAGCACACGCACACACACCACACATTCCTCCCTCCTCACCTCAGCAGGATTTCACTTAGCTCCATCTCCATCTTAATTCACCAGTTGACCTAATGATATTTTGACTGAGGCCAATTCCACATTTGCTCATCAATATTGCATCTCACATCTCAGCCCTAGAGATTTCTATATTTATCTTGCCTGGGATTACAGGGAAGACATAAGGAGACTGTAAGTAGCTTGCACTATTCCTCTTGACTTATCGAAGGCTTCTGGTATGGAAACAGTGCTAGCTGTTTGTAAATGAATTTGCAAAACAAACAGACATACAGACAGACACACCAAGTTCACATACAGTATAACATAACATATGATGATGATTGATATGATATGATATATTATATGATATATGGCTGCAAAATATTTTGCTTATATTTCTTTATGTAGCATGTAGCATTAAGATTCCTGTCCATGGCAAAGCAGGAAGTATCTTTCTACAGGATTTCCCTGCTGAAAATATGAAGGTACATCTTCAGGGCACATCCACCATGAGTAACTCTTCATGCATGCCATACAATTATCTCTATTTCAGGTGAAATGTATGGGACACTGCTGAGGTCTTGAAACACTTAATTCTACCTCCATTTCCTTTGGGATCATTCTGGATTATGCTATCTAGTTACTTTGCCTTTATGATTCAATTTTTAAGCACTTACTTGGACAGCTATCAAGTATCCTTTAGGACTCCCACAGACAGAGAAGCAGACTCACTGTAACCATCTGGGGCCAGAACTATGATTAACTTTCAAGTCAATGTGCCTGTAGGAAAGGACTACAAGTTAGATATGTTTCTTCCACTTCAACCGGAAAAATAAAACAAAGTTTAAAAGTGTCCTCTGGATTTGGGTGCCCAGCATGAGACATTTTTACTGTTAGGCATGCAAAAATCACTGATACTTACAAAATTTTGGAAGCTGGTGGTCTCCTGTCCCTAAACCAACAGTGATCCTCCTTCCCCTACACTGGCAACTGAGTTCCATTCACAACTCTTATGGAATATACTCACTTGACACATGGTAATAGGGTCTAAAATCACAATGTCCTTTTGTAATGCTATGACCTGCCCTTCCTGCTGTTTTTTGCATCATTAACCTTTAGGTTTTGGTTTCATTGACTTTGTTTGATGTTTGAACTTACAAGGAAATGACACCAAGACAGGAACCTCACTTGGAGAGTTTGGGATGGGTAATTGCTCATCATTTGCCTAAGAAATTCTCTAACTGTTTCTGTCCCTCTGTAAGACTGTCTGGAGACATCCAGGAAGATGATCCATACCTGAAACCTTTCCTGATCCCATGAACCAACATCTCCTTGACTCCATAAAACCAGGATTTCTTCATTGCTTGACAGGGCATCTCCTAGAGTGGCAGTCTGTATGCTTTCACCCTGAACACCTCACTGCTCACACCTCACAGACATCCCTCTAGGCCTACCAATACTCTACCACCAGAACCTACTCAGTTGCTCTCACCACCAGCAACCACATCCACTTTAACTTTCAGCAAAGAACAAAAGGCACCTCCTTTCCCACTTCTCCTGCCTGATTATCACATTTCATTGCCTTTTTACTTCCTGGTGCATTCAGAGGAAAATAAGCTTCACAGATGGATGGTGAGCAGCCTATGAATGAAAATAGGCTGGTTGAAGGCCAAATAATGGCTATGTAGTCACAGGACCCATGGTTCTTTGGGCTGTCTCTGGCAGGAATTGGGATGAAGAACTTCAGTTAACACAAAGTACATGAGGTTGTACACACATACCTTCTCTTGCAAAGACTCTGGCAAAAGTATCAGAGTGTGTAGAGTATCTTATTCTTTGTAGAATTTGCAGCCAAAAATGTCAGACTGCTTTGTAATCTTTAACTAGTCAATCTGAATTATTTCTGTGAAATAGAAGGACTACACAGACATTGATCACTTCACTCCAGCCTTGGAGCATACTTACCACTGGAGTACAGCATCAGCTGGGTAGTAAGATGCAATGACATCTTCTCAAGTTCAAAAGGAAGTGAAGACTTATTGCTTGTAGTTCATTTTCACGAGGAGTGTGGGAGGCTCAAGAGGAAACTTCAAAGTGAAGCTGTGTGCAAACACTCAAACTAGACCTGGTGGGACCAAACTTGCTTTGCAGAGCAGTTGTCACTCTGTCACAACAACACTGCTCAGGACTGGGAGTGATCAGGGTAGCAAGGCAGTCTACACATTCTAAGAGTTTTGGTTTCTCTGTCAATAACTGAATCAGACTGGAAATAAATCTTAAGAAAAAATCCCCAGCAACCTTCTGGGCTGCTGGAAGCCCACACGGGCCCAAGAAGTCCTTGTCTGCACCATTCTCCATCCCTTCCAGTACATCTATGCAGATTTCCAGGGTAGGAGCAATCTCTGGTCAGCTCTTCCTTATTTAGGGAAATATTTAATCCTGTGTTTACCTGAAGGCCAGTTCTGATGCTTGTTCTTGGGTCAATAATTTCTGTAACAGCAAGAGATGAAAACACACAAAGACATTAATGAAATCAGCATTCTCTCACATGATTAATAATGTTTCCTTTTCAACAGTCAGCAGGTGAAGAAACTCAGCAGTAAAATTCTTCTGCACATAAGGACCCAGAATATGACAACTCCTGCCTTAACAAGACAGCATATGTACTGCATCCATTCCTTTCAGTGCAGGCAGAAGGGAAAGTGTTAATTATTCTTTGTGGGATGAATGAAATGCACTGTACCATTAGCACCTTCTGTGCTCCTGCCTAATGACAGGCTTAACTTAAGAGAATTCTCTGTACTGTCCTACGTATCACCTTTCCTCTGACATTATCTTCCTTTTCTTGGCTCTCTACGTAGAATTTTAATGAGACTTAATTGTTTTTCCATCAGCTGCAAGGATTTCAATCCCAAGTCATATGTTGGTTGTCATTCTACAGAAGGTGGTATGGGGAGCTGTAGAGATGTTCTCTTGCTAAAACGGAGCAGGAGGCAGCCCCCACACCTCCCACTGCATCCCAGGGAAGGGCTGTCTCTGTGTTTCCAGCGCAGGCCCAGAGACTACAGCTTGGTATTTCTGCAGTTACACAGTGGGGACAGGAAAAATCAGTCACACAAATGACTGCCACCACCTCCCTGCAACTCCACTCGTTGCAAGGACGCTTGAGGTGTTGGTTCCTGCCTGACAAGGGTTTGCACTCAACACAGAGTACTTGCAGGTGCCAAATGAGCTGTACATCAGCCTTCTGTTTTATGTCCTTGGCCATTTACTAGTCACCTGCACACTTTTGTCTTTTGTTTCATCATTCAGACCATCTTCAGTAGTACAGCATATTTAAAACAGATTTACTTACTTCTCTTAAACCATTTCAAGGGCACTTCTGAAGATATCAGAGATTCTCTGAAGCATCATGAGGGAAACAGGATGTTGCAAGAGCAACTGGGTAGAGCTCACCATATCTGCTGACAACAGGGAGCACAAAGGTTCCTTGATATACAGACCCATGATGTGGTGCCATTACAGAGAAAGATGCTACGATTACTCTGTATGGTCATCAGGCTGCATGAAGATAAATTCCAGATTTAAAGAGGTGCTGTCCTTTAGTTAATCAATAAGCCATTTCAACAGCTGACACTGCCTGTGGGATCCTGGCACTAGGTGTGAGGTTGCAGGGCCTGGGAACATGGGTGGCATCGCAGCAGGCAGGCAAGCCCTGAGCACCAGGGCTCTGAGGCTGATGGGAGAAGTCCCAGACACAGAAAGGGAATCTTGGTCTCTATACAGAGCTCCCACAGGGCTGCCAAGTCTGCTATGACTCAGCAAAGGACCAGGAGCCTAAAACCAATGATGGTTAATTAATATCTCATACTTCCATAATATTCAATCCTGGGTCCTATATATAACTTACAATCAATGGTCTGGGAGTATGTTAGCAAACAGCAGCATTTATGAAATGAGGAAGCTGAAGCACTTGTTGCTGGTCTGAAGGGTATGAAATCAGAGGAAAATACAGTTTGAGGCCTTAGAGAACAGTAGTTTCAGGTCCAGGAGGACAACATCACCTTCCCACTCTGAATCTTGTGCTCCTCAACTGGACAATGTGACAATGGCTAGCCAGCCATGTTTAATCAATACTTAGATATTTTTGTTAGTCATTCATGGACTTAATATTTATTAAAATATTTCTCAGAGCCTTGTTCCTGCACACTATTTCATCATGTGGAGCATTCAGTGACAGCTTCCATGTAGCTGTCTTCTGTTATCACATCTTCTGCCCTCCCAAAATATCTCTTTCCCTTATGGGAAACAGCATGGAAGAAATAGCATCTTTTATGTCATAGCTGCTGTATGACAACTGTGTGGTTTCCATCTACACCTTACACTCATTATAAGTATTCACTTTTTGACAGCTAGAATCTTCCCTTTGGGGCTTTGGTGCCAATCCAAATCCCAGGAAAGTGTAAGAAAACAAATTAATTAGCAGGCACTGGAGAGTGTGAATGTTGCCCAAAGGTATACATTGGCAACTAAATATGAGAAGCCTGTGATGCTTATTAAGTGACTTGAGTTTGGCTGGTTGGCAGGAACAGAGCTCCTGCACCAGAGAGCAGTAGGCAGCTCTGCACCTGGAGCACAGCCAGAGCCCTGCACTGCTTCTTTCTAGCTGGGGCTATCTCCTGCTCCACTTAGGGGTGACATCAGGAAGCCAACTCAGATTTGAGGTAGGTGCTTTATATTTGATCAGTTGCTATAAACAAGACAGGCCAGAGTCTCCACATTAACATGCAAGACTGTAAGATAACCAAACAAAGTGACATCCCCTCAGCAATGAGCAGCTTCCCAGATTAGCATCCACAGAGCATGGTAGCCACTCCAACAGGGCTCTAATTTTGGCCACTAATAAGAAGATGCAAGTAAGCTGATGAGACCCGAAAAACTTTGCTTACTACCTCTTTCTCAGACTAATTTTCATTTACCATTACAAATATTCAAATTAAAGCAAACACTGCAGATATGAGGGAATCTTTAATTCACTGACAAGAAATGCTGCCTTCAGGACCTCTTTCAGGACCGCTATAAATAGAAAGCCATAGCAATGCAAAACTGAAATCAGTGCTGACAGTCCAGCTCTTGCCTTCTTTAAAAAAGTTGCCAAAATGTGCAGAAATTGAAGTATTAGGAGAGATAACACACTGTTTGCTCAGTGCACCTCATCTGTAATTTACAGATTGCGAATGTTGGCATCACTTGAACACTCTACTCTTCCTTTAAAAATGTGTCCCTTGCCTAGAGCTTTAGACAAATCATCTAATTTCCCAACAAGTCAGTAACATTCAACTGAGTGCTGCTACTAGAGCAGAACAAAATATGTTCCTGTTGTGTCATAAATGGAGAACTGTTGAGTCCAGAACTTACATGTCAAGGTGCAGGCAGGGGCTGATGCATTGGTCATACCTTACATTTCTGGATGAACTCCTCTTTTAAAAGCATAACAATACCTCTGAGTATGGGAAATAGGCAAAAGCAAGCAAAAAGATGGCTGTACCAGCTCTGGCCTACAGCATCAGATATTTCCATCCCTCGTTGCACTAGCTAAATGTAATACTTGTGTAATAAGCAAAGTCCAAAGAATGTCAATTTAAAAGTTCCTCTGAATGTCATATGTCAACTGTGTCTTATGCCAACATGTTCCCCATTCTCCTCTGTGCTTCTTGCTCCCTCTCCCAGTTACATTTTCTGGTGTCATGTATCTTCTAACCAGGAGGTCAGATGTTTAAATTTCTCTACATAAGAAACTCTCAGCAATCTTCTGAAAGCAGATACCTTTAACAAACAAATTCAATTGCGAAAGAGTCCCACTTACAGAGCAAGCATGCAAACAAAAAATCCATAAAAGTCCCTGAACAAGCCCCATCTTGAGAGAGAACTTGAGAGAGAACCCTGCACAGGGCTGAGGGGATGATTAAGCACTGATAACCCCAGAAACTGGAAAGTTTCCCAGGGGCTTAAGAGATCTTTAAACATAACTCCCTCAGCAACCAAAATTTGAAGTCAGTTCCTTGGAAGTGAAACTCGAGCCTATTCATCCTGGTAAACCCATGTTAAGGCACCATGTGACGTGCCTGGCTTTCCAGGCTGAAGCTTTCTGCCTCTGCTGGTGTAGAGCTGCAGCACAGCCAGTGGAAGGAGACAGCACCAGGCTGATTGATGCCTGCTGATACCTGCACGCTGTGTGAAGGTGAAAATGCAGGGAATGTGACTAGAGCAGGAGACCACACACATAACAAGGGGCTGTGGGCCATTGAGGCATGGACAGCTAATGGAAATCCCTCTGCTGTGCCATGATATACCCCCAAGGCACCCACCCAGCTGGCAGGGCTTTTGAGCCCTGGGAGAATCCATCCTCAGGAAACACAGGGAGAGATGATGTGTGTTTAATGACACAACAGAAATGTTTCTGGCCATGCACATGCATGCATAGAGTCCCCTGACTGGGGAGGAAGCTGGCACCTCTGAATCTCATGACCAAACAGGGTCATACAACATATATAAGAGCACAAAAGGTCACATGTGCTTTCCTCATGGTCTGTGTCTGTGCCTTACCTGGATTTATGAGAGGTGACATCAATCAGTTTTGGAAAATGCTTGGGATCCTCAACTTTCAAGAAAGGAATGGATAAAATCTCCAGCAGATCTGGGATTTTGGAAAGCTGTTAGACTCACCTAAAGTAAAACACAGAAAGTATATAATGAAATACTGAATATGGTTTTTTTCTTCCATTATTTCTGAAAAGGGTTGTAAATGTCTTTGCCTGTGCTGTAGAAAACTCTGAGACAAACCTATCCTTCAGGTCACAGGAAGTGGTGACATACAGGCAAAAATAAAATCAGTGTTGCATTCAGTTTACATCTGTGTGGTTCCAACTGCTAGAGCCCAGATGATTTTTTCCTTTAATTTTAATCATGCCTGCAGAAAATGAGAACCCTGTGGTACACTCCTTCGAGCCAGAGTGCAGATACCCTGACTCCCCTTCCCTACCAACAGCCTTTTGGGGCCACACCATCCCTGACCATTCCAGAGCACAGCTTCACTGACAGCATATACAACTTGACAAGTAAAAAGTACAAGATGGTGAAGGAATTTTCTTCTCTCCCCACCCCCACCTTCTAGTGGCACAGAATCTACATAAACAAATTATATCATTGACTTTGCCAGTAGATTAGCCTTTTCATCTGGGAATACTACTTCATTTAAAATAAGGGATTGGAAACTCTTCACAAGAGACAGGTAAAACTAGCATAGACACATCATTCCCAAAAATAGCTTAAAAAAAAACCCGACAAAATAGCAAGAGTCAGAGATTAAACAAGAGACCTACAAGGGATTTTTTTTTTCCCCTATTTCTAGCTGCTATGGGCTTTCTTAGACAGAAATAGTTGCTCCCAGAAGTCATGGAAACCTTGGCTTTGTCCTGACTTGAAGCTGAGCTTAACTGGAGGGGTGAAAAGGGAAGTACTTGCAAGAAGTACTGATTGGTCTCCCTGTTAATTCAATTAATATGCTGGCCCACAAGGGCCCTCTGCTGCTCCTCAGCAGCCAGGGCCAGGCAGAAACATAAGTGGAGAGAGCAGAGTGGGGGGCAGTGCTTGACTTTCCCTGGGATCCCACACTGGCCAAACCAGCTGCTGAGGAGAAGCAAAACCTCACATCATCCCCAGTGTATCTCTTGCAAGGAGCACAGTGGGCAAGGAAGCAGCCTGTCCCATGGAAGGGAGGGAAGGAGGGAGAGAAGCTGCCTCAGTCAGTGCAGCAGGAGTCAGTGCTGCTCCCTGCACTATGAGAAGATGGGGGGAGATGTGTCCCCATTCTGTCTTGGAAATAAAATGCTTCTCTCAATCATCCCAGTATAATAATAAAACTTTCCACTCAGGCAGAGCATACAAGACCTCTCATATGCTCTTAAAACTTCTTCCTTAGATTTGTTGTGCAAAAAAGCACCATAAACTACAGGTAAACCCACAGGTTTTCCCTTGGTGCTGGGAGCCCTCACTTCAGTGCATCCCCACTGGAGCTTCACAAACTGTGAAAATTGCTCTCTTTTGTTTTTTTCCCAATGATGCCATGAAACCAAGACACCACAAAAGGGCAACTAACTGCAAATATCAAGCTTCAAAAGATAACAGCTTATATGATCTCTGACAAGTTTCTACAGGTGTTTTCTTTTGCTACTGTTTAAACTTACTGTAGAGTCCTTATGCATCCGTATAGGTAGTCCTGGAGTGAATTTTATGGGGTAACACAAGATCCCCAAGACAGACATGGGTCACCTTGGGCTGACAACAGAAAGGGGAATATAAAAGAAGATTTCAAGGTCATTTCCAAGCCACTAGCAATTTTTTTTCTGCTTGCCAAGATACACTGATTAAATAGTCACATCTTGATACAAACATTATGAAATTTCTGTTCATAGCATATAAACTTCTATAAAAGTTCAGCAAAATTCATGTGGATTCAATCAATGACCTGGAGAACAGGGGGAAAGGAGTATTAATTTTTTTTGCACCAGTAATTTGTATAAATTCAGCAAAAAATTGCATTTTACTGTCAGTCAATATACAAGTCCTTTGTATGACTGGGGGGGGCATGACACCCAAATTGCCTAATTTCACTGATTCAATGCAGCTTCTGCCAGTCAACAAGAGCTTTCAGCCTAGACAAAGACTGAAATAAAGCATACCAAATAAAAGCCATGGACATATAATTGTCATTTCCCAAAAGCTTCTTTCAGTCCCAGCTTCTCAGAAAACTACCCAAGCATTAAAGCTGCTGCCTCTCAGGGAAACTAATTATAACTCAAAAAAAAGGGTTGGGGGGGCAGGATGCAACCCACATGTCTAACTGAATATATAAAGGATAATTGTGTCATTAAAACTAACAACATTTGAGATGGCAAAAGAACCACAAGGCAAGAATGGATGTGTTGGACACCATCAGGCTCCCATCAGATTACTCACATAAAAATGCAGCCATCACCAAAAGAATGTAATCCTTGTGTGCTTCCACTGATACGGCTCAGATGTGAATGCTGGTATTTCTGAGCTCTTGCAGGGCTGAAAGTGTCAGCAATTCATTGTTTACTGTCTGGACTGAATTATTGGAGCTCCTTAACCATGCACAGCCAGCCAGTGCTTCATCCACCAAGGCATGCTGATTGCCATCCAAGCAACACAAGCTTCCCCAGAGTTCTAAAGCAGGGTCCTCCTCACACCATCCAAGGAGCTGCTCACAAAGACTCCATTTAATCCCTGCAGCTCCACCTTTGTGGCACAGCAAGACAATTGTCCTTTTGAGAAGAAGAAAGTCCTGGAATCAAGGAAAGCCAGTGGGCGCTGCCAGGAAGGCAGCAGCAGAGGGTAGTCATGCTTTCTGGCCATGATTTATCATGAAAAGAAGTTGCTATCTCTATCAGTGCAATTGCACAGCCCCAAAGAAATCATGAGAACATATTTTCTGAATAACTTCAGTCATTCCCTCGTCTAACCTTGCCAACAAAAAGCTCACTAAGACAAGTTTTTCTGTCAGCAGTTGAGCTAATGAAACTCAGCTTCCTATGGATTTGTTACATAACCCCACAAAACTGCTGAAACCAGCTTCCTACCACCCTGTTACACATTTGGGTTTACTCTGCACCCCTCAGTGACCATATTCTCAAGTTTTCTGATGTTTACTCATCCTTCAAAAATAGTCATGTCCCTGAAAAACTGACAGTGAATAATACCTTATAGGCATCCCTCCCTTACTGCTGTCACCTATTTATCCTGGTGGTCTCACCTATTTCTCTTTCCTGTCTGACACCTTGTAGCTACCTGTCTCCAGTGACATCTCTGGCTCCCACAAAACCTTTACTTTTCCATTGCTTTGAGGCAAGCAAGAACAGCCTATGCTCTAGCTGGTTTAAAATCTTTCACACAATGAGGGCAGATGGCTTTTGTACATTTGGGACAAAATGGAAGGACAATGGCTGAACAACCACAGCTTTACCTTGAGGGCGCATTAATCAAGCCTCTGGAAAATTTCCACCAGACTTCATGAAAATCATAAAAATGGTAATGTCTTTGAGAGGTTTTTCTTTCTTTCCAGATTGGCTGAAATTTGCTGACAGTTTGAAAAGTTATGTGGAGGAGCTGGGGGGGGACCAACAGATGGACAGACAGCCATGGCAACTGTATAAGCCTCATTTCTTCAGAAAACCACACTAAAAATAGAAGAAAAATACTGTGGCTGACAGATTTAATTAACATAAACACACAAGGTTTTTATTCCATTAGCATTCTTACTGGTCTAACTATTGCATGAGAGGTTTAGTTGCCATTTCTGATAGAAAATAACTCAGCTGTGCAACATTCTGTTTGGAAAGAGTCCCTTAGACTCTGAATTCCTAGGCCAAAGACAGCCTTTCCTACTGCTTCTTCACATTAGTCAAGGGTTGCCTCTAGCAGACACAGAGCAATCTCTTAAACTTGTCTTGTGGATTTTTTTCCTTCTCTCTGTTTATTGGTATTTAACTTGGAAGAGCTGCAGACTGAATAAGGATATTAAGACTCACATTTGAAACAATGTGTTATGTACTAAGGGAATAAATCAAAGTCATGATGTCAGTGGAAAAACTCTCATTAGATTCAATCAGTTTGGAGTACCAGTTAATAGAGAGTAGAAACTCTTGGTGAGAAAGTATCAGAGCATCTCATGTGACTGAGGTCCTCCAGGCAGTTGAGCTGGGCCACCCTTTGTGTGCTGGGGCCAGAGAAAGTAAATCCAAGCAGCACAATGCAGTGACTTGCAGACAGGCTAACATGAGGAAGTCCTCCAGCAATACAGCTCTTAGGGCTGTTTGTACCATTATTGCAGATTGTGATACCTCTTCTTTTGAGGGATACAGGCTAAAAATGTATGCCCTCATAACACCTAAAAACTAATAAAAATACTTCTTTGCTCAATCTCTAATTTTGGGATTAAAGTTCCTGAGTTATCCTTTCAGTCTAGCCTGTAGCTAGGATGTTTTGTCTGAATGCTGCCTTTGATTTGTGACACCTTGACCCTAGATCAGATACATTTTTCATCATTAATTTAACACAGCCTTTAGGACACTACTAGATTACACACTTGAGTCATCTAGGGAGTTAGAGAGAGTGGTCCAAATAAAGTAGAACTTACGTGAAGGAGAAAGCCACTACAAGTTCCATCTAAAGTTCACTTTGGAAGGTCTTTGATAAGTGCAAAGTAGGAGTTTGGGTGGGAGTATGAAATTAATTCCATCTAAATAGCAGAGGTGCCCATTTTGGATAGGAGTATGAAATTAATTCCATCTAAATAGCAGAGGTGCCCATTCCATGGGATACTGACGTATCAGACACAAACACAGAATGAGCAAGTTTTGGTTGAACCATTATTAAATTTTTCAGCTCTGTGATGGCAGCAGGGCAACTAAGAGACCATGCAGATAATTGCAGCAATATGCAAGGAGAGCAGAAACTAAAATCACTACAGTTCATTTAAATCTTCTGCCTAAAGAAATCAATGTAATATAAAAAGATAATCTGAGATAGGATACTGTTGGGAGAGTTCAGATCTTTTTTTATCTGCTGCTCTGTTCCTGGCAGGCTTTTTTTTCTGTCTCAACTCATGCAGTTGAGATCATGCTGAGGAGTTCTTGAACATTTTGTGATCCTAAAATTTTCCCCTTATTTGATTTTGCAGATTCAATCACTTTACAGGGTCCCTAGCCTTCCCCAGGGGCATGGACAGACCCTATAGCCCTACAGAGACTGTGAGATTCACCCCTGCAGCCTTACTGGTTTGGGTTAGCACCCTGCCAAATGACCCAGAAGAAAGCAATCACGTCCTCCTTCCATACACCAGCATCAACATCCACTTCCAACGTGCCAGCTCGCAGGCCTCAAAGCAACATTCCTCAAAGCTGTCTCTCTGCTGCTTCTCCTGCAAAACATCGTCTATGGGAAAGGAACAGACAGATGTCAAGGGCAGCCTGTGGCTGACAGTCAACAGCTTTTACTTCTCCTCCCTTGCTCACTCTTGCTCTGTTACTGACAGTTCAGCCTTTCCACAGCCGCTCGTTTCCTTGACTGCTTCCCCAGCCATGTGTTTCCATTGTGAAAATCTGAAGGCAGGCCTGTCCTGTTGGTTATTTGCAGATCTTCAATGCACACAGACACTGCAATGACATGAATACAGGTCAGCAGCCAAGTTAGTGACATGGGACTCTTTGGAAAAGGAACTCACATGACATACGTGAAAAATTCAAGTCCTGGCAGAGATTTCCATGATGATTAATAAATTCCATCTCAGCAAAGCCATCTTCTGCTGTGAGTATTTCAATGGCATGGAAACTTCAGAGAGGATTTTTGGTTTTCCTTTATCTTTTGATATTTGTCACACCAATCTGATATAAAATTTTGCACTTCATTTCTACAAACTTTGTGACACAGGCAGGAAAAAAACACAAACACCTGAACTACTTGTGAGATCTGCTTGGGAGATTAGATGAACAAAAATCAAGAGCTAAATCTAGCTGTGGAAAAGGAAACAGACTGTAACTGTTGTCAGGTGCAGCAGAGCCTCTTGGGAGTCATAAGGATTTGGTCTTTCCAAAAGGAGGTGTGCAAACAATTATAAAATAGCCATAAAATTATTTATTTTCAGGAAAATGGATGAGTCCTTAATTTTACAGGTTGAAGAGACCAGAAGAAAAGACATCTGTATGTTTTCATAGCTTGTGTTTGAGTAGATACTCATCAGAAAAAGTTAGAGGGTTTTTACACTGTGAGTACACCATATAAACTCATTTTCCTCTTGCATCCCTTACAAATAACTATCTTCTACTTTCCTCTTTCATTCTCTGGGTTGTAAATAAGGATGGTAACTAAGGAAGAGCATGAAAATGGCAGTCAAGTTTGTGTAGCAGCAGCTGAAAATTTTCTGGTTGTTCAGAAGAACCAAAATCTACTTAGAAGGACTCAGATGCTGGACAGGAAAACAAGAGGTGGCAATGGGCAAGAGGGGAGCCTGGTGCCCTCAGAGATGTGCCATCCTAAAAGCTCCCTGACAAAGCTCTGTAACTATTCAGCAGCCAGAAAATGCTAAAGCTGAAACAGAAGACAGCGTGGGAGGAGGGAGACCTTGGCACTGTATGGAACTGGACACTGGATGATTTCACCAGAAACCTCACCACACTTCTCCCTCATGAATGCATGGACCAGCTCTACAGGAAATGCTGTAAGATGAGGCAGCCTCTAATTTTAAATGACTCTTACATCAAAATCCCAGGTAATGTTGCAGCACTACAAAGCCTCTTTGAGAGCCTTTGCTGAAGCAGAAATTTTCACCTCACAACAAAGCCAAGAGCAGGAGTTCCTGAAAAAACAGGCCAAAAGCAGCCACCTTGTAAATAACACTAATATCAGAAAGTCTCCTGGACCTCAAAGAGAAACCAGTGGGCCAAGGACCTGGTCACTGGGCTGTACTGGTCCAAGAGATGCTGCTCAGAACATGAGTCATAGAAGCAGGACAGTCACATCCTGTTCTGAGTGTGCTGTTTATTTTTCCTCCTCCTTCAGTCCTGGACATCTCTGTTGTGCCTGCCACCAGTACTGCCAGCTGCAGAGGTTATAAGGTGCACAACTGTCAACAGGAACTGAACTATAATCTCAGCAGCTCCTGAAGCAGCCATCAACTGGCAGCCAAGTTCAGAGAGGAGCCAGAAATCTATCGGTCAAAAACTTTTCCTAAAACTGAGTGGTTTTTTTTGGTCACTGGGAGTGCAAAGCATGGAAAAGTACTACTCTGACTCAGTTATCTCTCCACAACCACTTGCCTTACATAGAGGTAAATCATTGGTCAAAACCAGCAGTTGAGGAAAAGCAGGCTCCCTACCTGGCACACACCAGCCTTGAGGCAGTTTTGGTATGTAAAATCAGTTAAGAGAAAAGACTGGCTCTGCCTCCATATCGGTCTTTAAGACTGTGTGATAGACTCTGAGGCAACAAACATATTCATTTTACACTGAGGAACTTTGTCCCTGACTTTCTGGTCAAAGACAAGAGGGCAGTGACAAGCACAGTATTTCAACTGCATGACACAAGGGTAAAACTGTGGTGGTTCACAGGGGTCCCAGGACGAGGGAAGAGACGAGAATCTTGACTCCATGTTTCAAAAGGCTGATTTATTATTTTATGATATATATTATATTAAAGAAAGTGATATATTAAAACTATACTAAAGAAAGAAGAAAGGATTTCATCACAAGACTACCAAAGAAAGGAATGGAATGATAATAAAATCTTGTGACTGACCAGAGAGTCTGAGACAGCTGGACTGTAATTGGTCATCACGTAGAAACAATCCACATGAGACCAATCAAAGATGCACCTGATGCATTCCACACCAGCAGATAATTATTGTTTTTCTTTTCCCCTGAGGCTTCTCAGCTTCTCAGGAGAAAAAATCCTAGCAAAAGTATTTTTCAGAAAATACATCTGTGACAGTAGAACTGTGGCCCCCCTAGTGCTGCTCACCTCATGCCCCTCAATGAAAGCCTAAGCAAGGAAGCCCTAGCTAATTTAAGCACAGTAGGAATTTTACCACTGCCTTCCATGGGAGGAGAGTCTCATTGCAGTTATACTGACACCTACCAGCCACTGCATTTTTATAGCATGCCAGCAGACCTAACAGGGGTGATACTATTTTTCCAATGAGTGCCCTTATTAACAGTGACAACATGGCTTGTCCAGACAACACACGGCTGTGCAAAGGTCACCTTGAAAGGAATTGTGCTGAAGATCCCAGCTAGAGGATGCAATTAAAAATCTATTACTTTAAATAACTCCCAAAGTCATGCCCTCGTTGCTGCTGGATGTTGGGAAGGCAGATATTTAAGGGACTCAATTTTTTGAGCTCATCACAAGAAATGTTATTAATGCTTAAAAAGGTTTCCTTTGTGAAATCAGCCATTTAGAGCAGAAAGGTAGTGGAACTTATACAAGCAAGCATGCTCCATCAAAAGCAAACCTTAGGTTAACTGGCACACACAGCAGAGTGCCCAATAAGACCAGAGCTTCTGTAAGAAAATAATTGTACAAGATAGCCCCTCTGGAACACATTAATATTCAGTCTTCCTGCCATTAGTGTAATTTTTCCTGACCTCAGCAGCCTTGAGCCCAGAGGATGCACACCTTCCAAAGCCCTTTTGCTCCCCTTGCTCCTTAGAATAAGATCAGCCTAGGTGTTCAGGGAGCTCCTGTGACAGCTGTGGCTTCCCATGGGACCTGGGTAGCCAGGAGGCAGGGAAGTGGCATAACAAAATACTACATTTGTTTTAAGCCAGAATCACCCTGCCACCACTGGAGACTTCACAAGCATTTTATAGAGGGTGTCTTGTCTTTTGTCACTCTTGCTGTTCCACATGCTACAGCTACCTTCTGGAGGTATAGCAGATACACCAGTCCTGTGGGAACACTCTGTCCTTAACAGGGTGAGACCATAACACAAGCTGGAAGAATGGTGAGATGAAGAAAAGAGTTGTTTTACCTATACACTCCAGAGAATGCTCTTGAGCACAAGTCAGGGTTGAGCACCAGTTTCTAAAATCATGGGCTGCCTGTGTCAGGAACAGCACCTTCACCCACTCTGTCAGCTTTTTCAGGCCAGTAATGGTTTTGTAACATTGTGAGCAGAGGAACAAAAGTTTCCAAGCCCTGTCAGTATCCCAACAAAAAAGCCTCAGTGACTTTTGTCAGGTCATCTTTATGTCACTAGAAGAGTTGACCTAGGATGGAGTGAGACACTTCCATCCCTAGACACTGAGCACTGGTCAGCCATTCCCAAATTCAGGGTTATGACCCCATCTGGGCTTCAGGAATTATGAGAGTACTTACAACTAAAGGTCAGTTGCACCCAATATCTATGCTAGTGCTACAGACCCAGAGTCATTCACACCCACTTCTGCTTCCCATCCAGTGTTCCTTCCTCTTAGTCTTCTTGCTGGCTTTCCAGCAGGGAAGAAGAAATGGGCATAGTAATATAGCCTTTCTAGTATCTAGTTCTCAAAATTTAGGTTACTATGAAAAAATTCCCCAGTTAGTCTAGATTCATGTCAGTCTAGATTCATTGTCTTCATCTGAGCAAGTGCTTTACTTAAGAAAGAGTGAAAATGAGAAAATCTGGCTCCCTTGGTACTGTTAATATAGTTGAAAAACTTGAGTGGTGAAAAAATAGTACCTCTGTCAGTGGCTTCATAGGTAAAGTAACCTCTCTCAAACTACAAGAAACATACATGTTATTAGTAAAAAATAAACACAATTTCCCTCTCAAGCAGCTATAGAACTCCTCTCTGAAGCAACTTGTCTGGGGCCATATGACAGCAATCTACTCACATATGAGCAATATGCTCCAGTGGGAAGCAGGTAAAACAAACATTAGACAAAGGATCAACATGTCCCTGCAGGAACTTACAGATTCAACCAGAAATTCTTTATGTATCAGGCCTGTGAGGAAAACACTTTTTCTTTAAAAACACGTCCGGATAGCAGCTTCATGCTAAATAATCCCAAGGCCTGTAGAGTTGCCCTTCACACCCTGCCCTAGCAAAATCTCATTATTCAATCTATACAATGTAGGTATATTGGTGGTATAGAGAAATGAGGAAATGGGGAAGAAAAAAAAACAGAAAGAAAAAACATGAAGGATATTTATGCCAGCTGGATTTGATATTCCCTCTCTGATTAAGGAAGTCACAGCACTGCAGGGACTGCATTGACAAAAGGTCCGCAAATCCTTCTAGCTTTTGCTGTGTGCTTCAAAAAGTTGCCATTGACTTTAACAAACACAGCTCTAAAATGCTTAAATAAAATCATCCTTAAAACTATTCACCCACTTTTCTATGTCAGCAAAATAGCTATCTATGCTAGTCAGTTCTTTTTGCTCAAGGATCTACCTGGAAGACAGGCAAGTTTGATTTGCACCTGTTTCATGGATGCCTGAAACCATTAGGATGCTCCCCTGTGACCCTGCTAAAAGGGATTTTACTGTGCTCCTTGGAGGGGAAGCAATAAGGAAGCCTTGGTACAGCACTTTGTGTTTATGAAGGGATTTGTCCATGAAATTGGTGATCATGCTGATACTACAGCTAAGAGTCATCATTCCTCACTTTCTTCTCTAATTTGAAATAATTCACAGCAATTTATACATCCTAGACAGTTTCCACCATGCTTATAATTTTAAATAATTTCAAGTATGCAAATAACTAAATTAGAGCCAGAAAAAGGGCAGAATGCTACAGAAAGAAATGCTCATGCTACTCAAACAGACAAAGACCATCCTCTCCATTAGCAATGGTGAGTGACACAAATTTGATGCCTCATCTGCTAAAAACATAGATTTAAAGTAAATTTAGGAAGAGTGCTTGGAGCTCAACAGGTGCCCCAGCACAAAGTTCAGACACAATTCTAATGCCCTTTTTGGATTTAAAACTGACTCATGACAGGGCAAGACAGAAAGAGAACTGCAGCCTCTTTGAGACGATGTAGGACAAACCATCCTGGAATTACCCTGGAAAGAGACTGCTGTGTTCAGAGCCAAGGCAGGCAAGAGTTTGATGGTACTAGCTAGTCCAAAAATGAAAATATAGAAGATATAAATCAAAGATCAGTGACAGCTTTGGAAATCAGCTAGTACATTACATCCTGCCAGCCCAAAAACCTGCATCTCTTCAAACTCAGAGGAACTGTCAAAGTCATTACTGAATAACTGAGGGGAACAAAATATTGACTTGAAGTCCTTTGTGCTCATAAATCGCAGGTTTCATTTTTCAAACCGCAAGTTTCCTCACCTATGCAAATGCAGTACCTCAGGAAGTCTTTCCTCACAGTTTGTTCCTATCCATGTCAAAACAAATTATCCCTGTTGTTTAAGCTTTCTTTGGCAAAGCCCAATTATTTTTCTTTACTATTGTATCTACCCTCCAAAAAATAATCAACTGTAACAATTATCTTCCCATTCATTTTGATTAATTCTGATTTTCAAATTTGTTTCTGGCACAAACACTCACAATGAATAAATGACAGCAAAGTACTTAAAATCCAGGGTCATATAAACACTGGTGCAAATCTTGGGCCCAAAGGCTGAAGTATTGCTCCAGCAAAAACCTCTTGGGGTTTTATTGCTGGTTTGAAGCACAGTCTGCAGCATGAAGGTGACAACATTGGTAATGGAGACTTGGACAAAATTTATCTCTGAGGAACCACAGATGAAATCTTAGCAATGCAAACAGGTCTTCTTGTACTTATGGTAAATTTAATCTGTGATACTGATTTCATTTCCACTGGAGGTTCAGATAACCATCTGGTATAAATCAGACTGATGCCTTTGACTTCACCAGGATTATAATGCTCCAAGCCAGTTACAGATCTCACCCAGTGGCTATGGAATAATTGCTCATTTTCACTTAAAGCTGGCAAATACTGATAGGTTTAAGTTTCCAACCAAAGGCAAAAGTGAGCTAAATAAAAAATATTTTTTCCAAAAAATACAAAAACTAGATATTATTTCAGGTTAGTCTGAAACTTTTAATTAAAATAAAATGAATAGGTTTAGACTTACAAATGACAAACAAAAGTTAAAAACTTTTCCTCAAAAAGCACCCTAGCAAATGGATGCAGGGCAGGGGGCACAAATATCTACACTTCACAGCAGATAGTCAAAATAGAAAGGCAGTTTTCTGTCAAAAACACTAGAATTATTTCTTTTAGGGAACAAAAAAGAATTTTTTTTTTAAAGAACAACAGGGCAAGTTCTACTCTCTATGATGCATAATTCTTCAAAATCTCACTTTCTTTCAGGCTCTGTATGACCCGGTCAGGGGAGCAGAAATCTGTCCTTTCAAGCAGTAGCTAGTTTGTCTTTCTGTGACAATAGCAGCAGCAGAATAGGAACCTCACAATCTCATTTATATCTTCTCTCTTTTCAGAGTCTGCCCTATGCCTTCAATACCTTTCTATTATGAATAGTCTGGTAGAAGCTAACATTAGCAAATCTAGGAATTCAGAGAGACCTGGTTTCCTACTGCTGAGCTGTGCTTGGCACAAGGGAGAGACCAGTTCACATGTAATTGCACAGGAGCACATATGCTTAGCTGTTGCACTCACCTCTTACATCAGCACCTGTTTCTTCAGGCCCTTGCACAAGTGCTCAGGATGCAACAGCCCTGGCACAGTGATGTACAGCTGGCACCAGGAGTGGGGCACAGTCTGCACATCTGGGCGTGCCGGTCCAAACACAGGAGGTCCAGCATCAAAACACAGCTTCTTCTAGTCCAGTGGTGTCAGGAACAGAACATTATGTCTGTCTAAAGGCTATCCCAAACCATTTAGTAGCTGAGAGGGACCTGAATGCCTGGCTCTTTCTGATGCCTGATGTCCAGAAAAAAGGTGCCGCTCCTGAGCAAGTCTGCCTTTGAAAAATCTGTGTGTTAAAATTGCAGCCATTCATTCAGCCTCTGTGCTGTGCTCTCAGTTTCTGCTGCCTCCTCTCCCCTGTGCCACAGTCAATACACCTCATTTTCCCTCCCTGCCTCCCCATGTACCTCCTCAGGACACAGCCAGATGCTTCTTCAAAAACAGCTCCTGTCTGCTCCCCAGTCCTCCCCTTCCCTGCTCATTCCCTCTGACAGCTAATATCTGAAGGATTGGATGTCCCTATACACATCATGGTCAATACAGTTTGTCAATATAAAAAAAAAGGCAACAATTGCAGTTGTTTAAAATGAGGCAAAATTTGGGTAAGACAATCTCTCACCTTGCAGAGACTGCTATGGATTCTCTCGAAGCGCTGTGAGATCTTGCCTTCAGGGAAAATGTATCCAGTGCCCAAATGACTTGCTGCTACTCCTTGTCATTGCTTGACAAAAGTTTCACTCCAACCACAATAAAACTTCTTTTAGTACTTGCTACATAGTCTGATGGCAATTGGGATGAGGATACTCATACAGGGACTGTGCAGTCCCTGGATGTGTGTGGCCCCTTAAAACCAACTGAATTCAGCAGACAAAAAAGCCCCAACTGCAGAAATAGTAGCTTGGCACTGCCTATTTCTTTTTAAAAGCAGAGTTTATTACCTCTTCACAGCTGGTGCCTGGGTGGCATCAGCCATCTGGAATTTAAGTTTCTCTCTAGGAACTTTGTTTTACCAGTTACATTTTCATTTGCTCTTCAGAGTTAGAAAGCAAGTGAAAATTAAGAGCAAGTATGCACCAGGATCCTCTGAACTGTACTTTCCAGTTGACTGCTGGACTCTAATCATTAATTTTGCTGCCAGGCATTTATCTTCCTAATGGATGGATTTGGTGTTACCTTTCCAGAGCTGTTTTCTGACAAGGAATTTTAATTTGAGGTGACTTGTGCAGAGTTCCAGCAGGACTGATTCTGAGAAGTGCTCATTATGGGTGTGGCCAACTCTCCTGGAAGAATGAGACTATCATATTTAATATGTGAGGCGGGAAAGGACAACAGCATCAGCCACTTGGCCCTAGGAGACTATGATTTTCAGTAGAAAACAACTCAAACTCAGTATCAACTTTGAGACATAAAAGTAACATCAATTAATTCATTAAATACACTTCATATTAAAATGAATGGGAATCACCTCAAGGCTAACAGGTTTGTGTTGGCTGGACAGCTAGGACAGACCCTAAATTTACCTTTTTTGCTTCTTGGGCTGGGTTTTGGTTTTGGTTTAACTATAAACTTCAGACTATGGCTCAGCTGTGGCCCAATCCATTCTTTAAAATTATCTTCCAACATAAAGAGGTATTTCAAATCCTAAATGTAGGGACTGGAAAGGAAATCTGAGAGAGCAGTAGAACATTAAAATAAAAACAAAACCCAAGGGGGTTGTCATCTAACAAACTTTTCAGACAGATAAACAAGCCTCAAAAGCAATATAAATTCAATGTCTATCCTGGCCCTGTAAGATATGCCTGGATTGGGAGCATTAGTTTTACTACCCAGCTTTCAGGCACAGGTGCCTATTCCAGCAGTATGCAAAGGTTACTCAGCAAACATCTGCTCACCTGGGGAATAACATCCTCAAAACTCCTGATCTCTGTGTGCATCATACACTGAACAGCTGCAGAGTCAGTCCTTTTCCAAAAAGCTGAAGCAATGAAACTGCCTGTCTAGTTCTCCTACCTTCAAATCTCATGTCTATAGTGTTTCTGGTCTTTTTTTACCATAGTCTTACACTTCTTCTGTGAAAACTGCCTTGTAAGTATTCTTACCACCCATTTATGCAAAGGGAGACAAATGTAATTCCTTTGCAGTTGCATAATCTCATCTGTATTCATAGCTATATGAATATTGATGCAAGTTTTTCCCTATCTCTTTCCTTTTCCCAATACAAGGATCCTGTAAAGAAGAATCCCAAGGAAAATCTGAAAATTTGTTGTAGTGACTCACATTTATTATGCCCCAGCCAGACTTTTCTTATATAAGGCTGAGTCACTCATTAGCTGAACCTTTGCAAAGAAAGAAAAAAAAAAATCCAAAAAATAGGGACTTTTTTCCAATACTCAAGTCTCAGGTTTTTTTATGTTACAGCTACATGGATTATGGCTTCACCAGAATTTTTAATAAATTTCCTGTGACTTTCCTGTTTTTCTTTTTAGTATTTTTTTCATACAGCAGCATCCTTATGACACTTGAACTGACTTGAGTCTTGGGTTGCCAGGCAATACATTTCCAGATGAAATTGGTTCTCTTGAAACCTTTTCCTCCATTTCACATGCTCTGGGTGTTTCATTTTTATTTTTCAAAGCCCCAACAACACACACGTGACCGAGATGTATTTTCTCCCTGTGCCTACAAACGCAGTTTTTGAGAGGTCATTCCTAGTTTATACTTTGGAATTGCACTGCCTTATTTCCAGCCCTCACCCCACTGCCTGGCCAGCCTGCCTGCTCTGGGGAAACACAGCAGACCTGTGTGTCTGCTAATGTGTTGTCAACCTGAACAAGCCTCCTGGGGACTGTGATTCCTGCAAAACTTCTCCCCAGATCTTTCCTGCTGGTCTCTGTGAATCCAACACATTTGAAACAAAATGCCAGGACAACTCTCTTTCTGACCAAACATTAATGTGGTCAATTACTTTAAGTGAAATTAGAGGAAATTGAAATCTTCGCATTACTCCTAATTTATTTTTGTCTCTCAGGTTCAAAGTACCCATATTTTCACATTAGAAAAGAAAAACTGTGGTCTGCATCCAGTTTCCTAGGCTTCACTGGCAAATCTTGACTATGATGTGGGTGAGTACTGTCTAGATGGCAAAAAACTAAACCAGATTTACCAGATTTCCCCCAGAAAAAGCCTTAGGAACCCATGTGGCTTCAGCTACCCTTAAAAAGATGATGTAGAAGAACAACCTGCCTTGAGCATTTACAATTACATAGTAAAAACCAACACAGTGCTTTTGTTCAGTAGGAAAACAAAGTGAACAAAGGTGTGCTGGTCAGTGACTGGCAATTCAATAATACCTGGAGAAGTGTAGCTTGTATCTTGCAAGGATTTGATGCCCATGTTTGTACATCTACTGCCCAGCAGACAGGAGTATAACCACAAACTTTTATGTATAGCAGCTGCCAATGGGCTTCAGATTTATTTGGAGGGGAAGGCCTCTGAAGTTAAGGAAAGAGTTCAAGCCCTATATTTAGTTTGAACCTTGCCTGGTGGATGGCTCCCACACCTCTGAGATTTCCAACTATCACATCAGATCCATCTTTCTCCAAATGAAATCTGTCCCAAAGTGGCTAATCACTGTCACATCCCTTCTCCATCAAGAGCCAGAGATTACTCACATCTATGTCATTTAGACAACTGTATCAAACATCTCTGCTGAGAGACTGACACCAAATATTTGGCTTCAAACATGGAGATGCTTCAGGCAGAAACACAGTGAGGCCACAATTTCATAGAGACCTTAAACCACCCCAGCACAGCAAACACCTCTCATTCCTACCCCTCACCTGCCCCTTTGCTGGTATTGCCCCAAGTGTTCCCACAGCCCCACAGTCCACAGGGTAAAATAAGTGATCCTGTGAAAGATAAACTCAAAACAACAAAAAATAAGGTAAGTCTCAACATGGATGGGTGGTCTAGCCCTCACCAGTACATGACCCCACAGCCTGTCCAAGGCCACCAGAGAGGAAGAGAGAGAAGGGGGATAGACTCTGTGAGTAAGCACAGAAAGAGGGTAAGGTTGTTCTTTGTAGTGACAGTTAAGGAAGGAAAGCAAAGCCCCCAGCAAAGGATGAGTCAGGAGAGCATCAGCCAGGTGGCACAACAAGATGAATTCTCAAAGGTCCAAGCATGTGTGCTGGTTTTTTCCATTTAAAACTCATGCAAATAACTGTGACTGATTTTCCTACTGTGCATGCTGTAAATAACTACTTCTGCTTATGCTGTACTTCAGTCTAACTGAAATAACAGTGATTTTCACCACAGATAGCTGACATTTCTTGTCCAGAAAGGATAGTGAGGTGTAATGGACTTGAAAACTCTAGATGTGAAAGCTCACCTTCTGGAGTGCCCAAGCCCTGCAGGGTGTTTTCCAGGGTATGCAAAGGCTACAGGAGGGTGTCTCAACTGAATTGCAGGAGACAGCCTGAGAGATAGCATTGTGGGTCAGAAGAAGAAATGTGTGTGGTGCCTGTCAGGATCCTGAGCATCCCAGAGAATCTGACGTGTCACCAATGCCTCACACAGAGGCAAACTGCAGCAGGAGGAATTCCAGTCCCTTAGCACCTACATATCAAGTCGTGCTGAAAGCAGAAAGAATACATCAAATGTTGATTTTGAAAATGAAATTTGATCTTCCCACAGCCTTTCTGTTGGCAAAGAAGAGGGTCGATATTCACTGTTCTCAGGCTCTTGTGTGCTTCTACAAATACATATTTGCATGAAGTTCAGCACTACCAAGGCTTTTTGATGATAAGCTAAAAGAGCAAAAATTAACTTAGCAGTGTCAAAAATAAGAGGGAAACCTCTCCTCAGACTACTAATTCTTGTGGACAATGTTTCAAGGTACTTGCCTCACTTAAGTACTCTGTGAATATGACTTCCAAGAAAAAAAATTGCTATATTTCAGCTCTAGACTAACCTGAGTCACATCATAGCTCAGCTGTTGAAACCAACTTCTGAAATGATCCCTGTGAATACAATTTAGTCAAGCGAAGTTGGTGCTGCAAGCCAGGATCAGCTGAAGAAATGTGGATTACATCTGCCTCATTGAATCCTGTTATTATCATTATTACTTCACAGCTCATATTTTCTTCCCAGTGCGAGGCTCTCCAAGCACAGGAATTCGCTGAGCTCCTGGTAACTTGCCACACACACTAACAAAGCTGGCATTTATCATGGCCTGTCAGAGCAGCATTGCAGCTGCTGTATTCCTGATCCCTGCTCCTGCATGAAAAGCCCTGGGCCCTGCAGGCAGGCCTGGTGAATGCACACACTCAGTATTGCACAGTGCCACACTGCTCATTTCCCACTAGCCCAGAACCTGCCACCTGCGCTTTGTCCCATTGCTCTGCCCCCAGCTTTGGCAAGATGCACCTGCTTAAAACAACTCCCTTCACCTCAAAGGCTGATGGCTGCTCTCCCCTCCTTCTGCCTATTCTCCACCAGCACAGCTCTGTTTGCCTGGTTGGGCTTTCCCACACAGTTCCATACCTTGCAGTGGCAAATATCGATGCTGTGACTGGACCCACTGCTGATGGTCGGGGCTGGCATCAAAGGCAATTGTAATACTGTAAAAAAATTTTTGACAAGCACCAAAAAATCATATCCTACAGTAGGCATTCCCCATGGCTACCAGCTTTGGTGCAGGTTTGTATGAAAAGGAAATCATGGAGGGCCTGTCAGCTCTGCCTCCTGGCTCAGCTGGCAAACCCTGCGTAATGCTAGTGGACAAAAGAACAGTCCAGCTTCTCAATAGCTTCACCAGCAGCTTCTTTAGTTCATTTTTCCATTTATGAAACATATGTTTTTTAAAGGTCATAATATTGTAGGCTCATAATATTGGTGCTTGCAGCACATTTATCTTCATAGAAGTGGCATTTGGTTTGGCTGTCTCTGCCCATTACAGAATTTGCTAATTCTTTTATTTTCTCCTGGCAGGATTAATGAGCTTATGGCTCACCTTTGTATTTTTAGTGCTTTTGTATTACCGTACTTTGGATGGAACTACACAGGTCCCAAAAAGTGTTAGAGAGACCTAAACAAGTAATGAAAGAGACAAAAAACTCAAAATCAACTTCTCTTTCTTTGTCTCCTTAAGAGCTTCTTCAATGAGCCCTGAAGACAAGGCCACCGCTCCCACTACCTTGCAACATGTTGAGCTTCCTTTTTTAGGGATCCAATATTGGGAAACAAACACTCAAAACTACCATGTCCTGTCGCCCACACTTCATTCTTCTGTTCAAATGAAGAGTGAAGTGTGAGGAAGACAATAATTATTAGTATAACCAATTCTATACAAGGACTAAGATCTACTAACTAGCATAAAAATAAAACCTAACTCCAGAATAACTATTCCCAACTTTTCATTTGTTTATGTTAAATGAGGAATGAAAAAAAAAAAAAAAAAACAGATGAGGGAAAGAAGGGGGTCTTTTTCCTTCATTTTACCCCTCACTGCAGTATAATTGTTGAAGGTATTTAAAGACATTCTCATCCTTTTCAACTCTTTCTTTCCCACAGCTGCACATGAGCTGTGGTATTATTGTGAAAGTAGGGAGACCAGTTCACAGAATATATGAACAAATATCTTGTTTCTTTCTCTTGGCAACTCTGGGGACTACTTCCACTTTTTCTGCTTATTTTTTAGTTTTACCTCAAAAATTTTGGATGTACAGAATAAACAGGACAGCTCTTTTCACCTTCGTCTATCCCTGTACCAGTCAAAGTTTTTACTACTCTTTGTATCCCTAGCAATGTTTAAGTTTTCATCCCACCTTTTCTTTTGGATGAGGCATGCTAAAGCTCACAAAACCTCATGGGCTAGGGTTAGAAGGTCCCACCACCCACCCCATCAGCCAGAGGAAGAATATACCCCAGTGTGAGCTCTCCTGTAGCCAACTCTGCATTCTCCTCTGCATGCAGCTCCTCTGAGGTATGCAAACTTCACAAAACTTCTCAGTGGGAGATTGTCCAAAAGTACACCCAAAAGACAACCAATGAGATTTTCAAATATTTTCAACAAGCCTATTTCCAAAATCAGATTCCTTCAGAAAACTGCACTGTTGTCACCTGCACCACTTGGCTTTTTGAAAAGCTTTGAACTCTGAAGCACAAGCTCTTTGTAAAACCTGCTGCTATTTTCCCCTTTTCTGCCAGCCCTAAGACTGGGTCTCACAGGCTTTGAAAGAAGGAGTGACATTTCCAGCCTCTGTCACACAACCTACCCTATGCTTTCAATGTGCTTTTCAATTTGTCAGGTCTAAACCACCCTCCTTGCATCCTAACAGCTTACCCAAACCATGCACAGTGTTGGATAGCATCCCACAGCATGGTAAGCACCTTATCCCTGGGCTGGCTGTATGTGGAGGGCTGGCTGTATGTGGAACAATTATTACATGAATAAACTTGATGTGTGGTGTGGTTTGTGTTAGCATGGGCAGGGCAAAGGCAAACTTTTGCATACAAAGTCCAGGAAAGGGCTGAGGTCCTACAGGAATTTTTTTCCATGGCTCCAGACAAGCCTGAGAAAGCACTGTTTTCTGCTCAGGTGAGATTAAAGATCACCACTGCAATATGCTTGTTGCAAAGGCCAGGGCTGTTTGCCACCAGCTCTGCTGCCTTACGGTACCTGGCAGCACCCTGGAGGCAGCACCAAGCTGCAAACAACAGCACGATCCAGTGCCTTGCACACACAGCTCCCTGCTCCTGCCCTTTGCCAGTGCACTGGCAGCACCTCTGGCAGCTCTTGTTTCAGAGCTGCTCTGCCAAACAGAAAGGCTCAACCCTCTCCGTGCTAGGGCAGCCTCCAGGTTCCTTTATCAATGGCTGCTGCCACTGGTGAGCAAGCCTGCAAGTCCCAGGTCACATGGAAACTCTCATAAATACTGTGAAAAACAGGCTGGTTTTATCCTGGTAGGCATTAACAGAGCACCCAACATACCTCTGGGACAGAAGAGAGGGAGAGGCCTTGCAGTCTGGCTGGATTTAACACAATTCAACTTGAAGCTGTAGATAGCCCTTGTGGCAGACATCCCACTCCAGGGTAAATCCATCTGCATGCATCCTAACTGGAGCCTAAGGTGTCCAGAACAACGGGTTTTTTTCATTTTTCAGCAAGAGAAGATCAAAGAAGTGTTAATCAAAGTATATCTCCATCCCACCAAGCAAGTCTACCTCAAAATATATCCCCTTCTATGTAGAAAAAACACTTATTCTGAGGACTGAAAATTGCTTTTAGAATTTTAGCCTTCGCAGACTCCTGTGCTTTTAGGTTTCTCTTTCCACCATGAACTTAACTTTCTTGTTAGTCTCTGGCCTTTTTTTTTTAGTAACTGTTGGAGAAACCAGATGAAGTAAGGTTGCTGATTAGATGCATCCAGTAATCCATACCCAGGTTGCCTGTGATATGTAAAAAACACTAACTACTATACTAACTAGTAAAAAACACTAACTACTAACATACTACTAACACTGGAGGGTCATTTACATGATATGTAAAAAACACTAACTACTACACTAACTACTAAAAAACACTAACTACTAACATTGGAGGGTCATATATTCACACTGTGAACACAAGCAACATGGTAGTGCATTGTACAGTCTCAAGCTGAGGAACTTCAGGAGGGACTACCTGCATTCTGACATATTTATGAAACCTTTAACTTAGAAGCTTTCAGTTAACTTCAGATACATGTTGTATGTGTCAGAAAAGAACAACCCATCCCTGCCTTATAACCTGTGACTTGAAAAGATGGAGCTGTAACAGACTCCTCTGCTGGAAAGGCAAAAGGCTAAATTGGACCTAGTGGGTGGAATTTAACACAATACTCTCTGCTCTGACAGTCCTTTTGTAACACCAAAGCTGGAAAGCAATATTCTTGACTCTCTGATGTTCAGCTTTCTCCATCTGTAAAAAGGGTTTAATGGTACTTACCTAGCCCACAGACATGTTGAGACAATTTGCCTAGCACGTTTTGAAGTCTGCATCTGAGAGATGCTCTACAAAAGCAGCCTATTATTTAAAGTACAGTCCTTTTGGAAAAGCAGTCAAAAATAATTAGTTGCATATTCAAGAGTGTTCTGTAGTCCTTTTTCTTTTCATTGATGGTCTTCACTAAATATTTCTTGCATATTTTAAGAATGATATGAATGAAAACTAAGTAATATATGCCTGAGAAATCATCTTTTGAACAATACTAAAAAACTGGGCAGCTGAAAAAGAAGGAGGTTGTTGCCATCTCTTGGAATTTTCCTTTCTTATCAGGTATAAGCCTAGATGACAATAGAACAGAGCACCATAAATCACAAAAATCTGCACAGCATCGTCTCCCTTGGTGCCTTCTGCATAGAACATGTATTTTGCTGGGTTTAGTCATCGCCTTCATGAGAGCAATGATCCATTTTGTTACAAAGAATCTCTATTGGTGGCAAATTAATATAAGTGGATTCATTAAATATGTTTTCCTTTGAATGTGTGACTGTGTTTCACCCTCCTCAGAATACAAATGCATCACTGCTGTGTGAATCAATAGGGTTCTTCTAATTTTACAGGCACAGACAGAAAACAAAAAATGGCACCAGTTTATTTTTTTACCTCAAGTTAAAAATATCTCAAAACAAACTTCTTTGTCATATAGGGATTGATTTTTATCTTAGGAAAAGCATGAAGTAGGAGTATGTTCACAGAAGAGAAAGAAAGTATTCTGTACATTCCCTAGAAGAAGGGAGAACTTTAGTTGTCTGAAGATATATATATGTATATATAATGTATAAAACATATGAACCTCCCACAGCATCTGCCTCTTCCCTGTGTTACCCCTCCACCGGCCCAGGCCCCACCAGCTCCCACCTGATGCTTTTCCAAACCAACAGCTGCTTCTCAGCTGCCATCTCTTCTTTGGTGTCTTTTCACCTCATTTTCCCTGGGCACACACATGATCTTATAAAGATTACTTATAAAGAGATCTTAACTGGGTGCAAGAGCACTATGGACTTCTCCAAAGGAAAACTAGAAAACATAACTGGTCTCTTTGCCTCTGCCCCCAAATATCGAAAATATCTTTCAAATGACCTGACAGTACAACCAAAAGCAGCTCCTTCCAAACAATTTTAAGTTACTCTGTGCCTGACATAGATGCTACTTTTTTAAGTAGGAGGACAAACCATGACCATGAGCTGATAGCTCATGGCCATGGATAGCTTTGAATTTCCTGGGTGAACCCTTCTAGCTTCTGTCAGAAATTCAGTACTTACAATGAAAAAAAATACCAAAAAAAACACCCTCAAACAAATCCAAACAACCACCTTCCCAAAAAATAAACCCAAAAAACCCAAAACAAGCCCCAAACCTGTGTGTTTACCCTAAGAATCAGGAGAGTTCATTGTGTAAGTCTGTAATTAAAAAGTTTTACAAATGCATTTTATTACTTCAGAGACAAGAGCATCTCCACCAGAGCTCTTCTGGCCTATCAATTGCATAAATTCCTTCAATTAGATTTCTTCTTTTTACTAGACATGTTAGGAGTCCACTGGAAAAGATCAGTCCCAGCTTTAGTCAATATATTCATTTGCTGCTTATGTAGTATGCCATTAATATTTTGAAATTATTAGATATCAGATCTTTTTATGAACAAAAGACAAATGTCATCTCCCCATGAACATCAACATGAGACATCAAGCTTTTAAACTGCTATTATTTCCCCCATCCTCTGTTTCTTAGAATATCTTAACACTGACTGTGTTGCTGCTTTTAAAATTACTAGGGAAAATAATTTCTTGGCTGCCACTTTGCCAAGTTTCACTGTGAAATATTTTTTTATATCTCCCTTACTCCATTATGAAACTCTGAGAGCTGGGGCCAAAGAGCAAACCTAAACTGGGAGGGATATTGAGCTGTAGTCACCATCCAGCATAGCAGTTCACTGTAGCTACAGTTCATCTGATCCTGCTCATTTGGAGTCCAGACAAATGTATTAGCTGAAAGATCAGGAAAAAACCAATAAAGAAGATTTCTTGGGAGACCAGAGCATCCAGGTGAGCCTGACTGCTTCACAGCTGCCTGCAAGCTGAGGTGAGGATTCTGAAGAGCAGCAATTGCAATTTTATGATAGTGTTCTATGGCACAACCATTTTCTTTTGTGTTAAATTCACTATAGGCAAGATGCTGAAGAGTCAACAAATATCATACTGGGTGTTAAGTCCCACATGTTTTAAAAACATCACTGTCACATGTTTTTTCAGGAAGGCTCACACACGTTAGGAAAAACCTGCTTCACTGTGAAAAACATCTATGCCACTATTTGTCTAAACCCTATTATTTTTATCTTTAAACTCCCAAAACAGTTTGTTGTCCCTGAGTGTGACTGACATGTTACAGTGAGATGCACAAGCAATTAGGAAAAATTTACTGCTTCTTTCTATATCCCATTCATTATTTCAAGCTGTTGAACTTGGACCAACTTGGTGGATTGAACAGATTTTCCAACAGGTAATTGACTTCAAGAGAAGGCCTGGAATAATTCTAGCTGGCTGTTACTCTGGGAATGAGTCTCCCTTCATTAATTAATCACTCAGAGGAATATTTTTCTTTCTGAATAAACTCATTATTTTTAAACATATGACATTTAGCTGTATAAATAAACTCCAGAACTGTGATTTAAAATGTGTGCTAACTGTAGGCACGACATGCCATGGATAGCAGAGCCTCCTCTGCATTTTCTGGAGTGACTTTATCTTCTGATTACAAAGAAGTGGGGGCAGGGAAATGAACTGACTTGTGATTTCACCCACTTATAACCAGGATTTCTTGCATGATTGTTGCATTTAAAGATACACTCAAGGAGACATCAGCTGTTCAGCGGGAGAGGATGAAAATGTACTAAAAGACAAAAAAAAGCATACCCAAAAAGGACAAAGCCCAATCAAATACAAAAAAGGATGCAACAAATTAGTTTTTATAACAGAGAGATGCTCAGCTGTATCAGTCCAGTGAAAGTAATTCAGACCTTTTTTTAATTTTAAAAACTGTTTTTCACAGTATGAGGCTTGGACAGATATTCCGTTCCAAATCTGGTTTTAAGATCTGAAGACATTACCAGCCACATTGCTAACAATATCCTAGCTAATTTTATCTCAAGTGGATTGATATTTTTCAACAGCAGGACTGGGTAGAAGTTTGTCTCTAATGGAGAAGCTGATTTTTAAAGAAACATCCCTCTGGTAAAACAAACACTGAGTATCTGGTAACAGTTTCTGTCTGCAAGTCTAATAAAAAGCCAAAGAAAATTTTTCACACTATCAACTATAAAAATATACTACTCATTCCTGTATCTGACTAATGAAATGGGATTAGTTCTAATCCTCTTTGTCCACAAAATGCTGTGGTGGTGAGAAGTTTACACTGTGCTCCTGAAATGAAGTACACTGATGGATGGCAGATCCATTGTTTGCTGGATGGTCCAGATGCTGAGGTATGAGCCTCTGCTGAAAGGATGTCTGTAGATGCACCTTGAAGCATTCAGTGCTAGCCACAGTCACCTACAGGGCATTACCCTGACCCAGTAAGTCCATTTTTGTCCTGCCAGTGCTGCTCTGCATCAGTGATTCAGAAACAGCAGTAAGTGAATACAGGCTCCAGACTCACTCTGGACCACTTGGCTATTGCCTTTTATCCCTTTCTGCTGTTTTCTAGTCTCCTTAGAAAGGAACCCAAATAGTTCCCCACACCTATCCAGGCTGAACTGCACCCAAGGCAACTCCAGCTCAAAAACCAGTTCCTGCCACTTCTACCAAACAAAAACCACCATCTGTCACAGCACTATTAGTACCTCGTTAGAAGTAACAAAAGTCCTTTCTGTGCCTGGTACACCAGCCCAGAGCAGACAGTAGGTGCAGGGTTGGCCAAGTATCCAGACCCTTTATGGACTGGCAGACAGGCAAAGCACTTGACCCACTGGCTACAAGTGGGCAGGAAGCCACTACAAATAGAAAGTCTCTGCCTCCTTGGGTATTAACATGATGCTCCAGAGTGTACAATTAGAAGAAACATTAACATAATCATTGGTTTTCAGGGCTCCCATTTTAAAGCAACGTTTTTCTAGTAACACCTCTTCAACATCTCTCCCCCATTCAGCTCCGTGGTATTAAACTGGGCCCAGGCCAGCAACAACAGTGGAGCTGTCCCACCTGGCAGTCCCAGCAGGCTGCTCCAGCAGCTCCCACAAGCCCATTGAGCAGCACATACAGGCAGAAAGCTGCAGCTGCAGCCCTGGCTACGCTTCACTCAGAAGGTATGCACTCCCCATTCCAAAACAGCCACAGCTTTATTAAAGCTCTAACTAAAAAACTAGGAAAAAAGAGAATGAACCCCAAATTCATTAAATTCATTTAAACTTTTTCCAGTCGCTGGGGAAGCTCCAGTCTGCATGATGACTACAAAAGTAAAGCATTTAGCAGCCTTGCCATGCAATTTGAATGTGTCTGTACAAGACAAAAATTCAAACCTTTCCTACTCAAGCTATCAATCAAAGTGAAGCTAAAATTACAGTTTAACAAGCAGGTATACATGTTTTAGTTAGCAAATGAGGCAAGCAGGGCACATTATTTTTAGTTGTAGTGATGAGGAAAAGAGTGAAAAATAGAAGGAGGAAGGAAGGAAAAATTGTGTCTCTCCATTTGGCTCAGGCTTCTGAAGCTTTAGTTAACATTGGCAGCATTTGGATACGATATGTCTCCCAATAGCATTCAAGAAGTCTCTTAGACTGAACTATTGCTGTGCATGTAATTATATTGTAATTTGCTTTTTTTAAAAAAAGAAAGGAGCTAGAAAAGAATGACTGAACTTGCCCCAAACTTGCCAATAAATTGTGAACCATTTTATTAGGTGACTCCATGGGGCCAGGATGACCATGAACCATAACTTTTTCAAGCAGATGCTCACCAAAATCCAATGTGCATCAACATACATTTTCTCCTTGATTCCAAATGCTTTTCAGCTGAAACCACAGAAAACTTTCAAATTGCTTATGACAAAGTCTGGATCAGCAATGGGCTGATTTTCTCTCTTTTAAATTATGGAAACAATTTGCCCAAACACAGTCATCATTCATCTTCCCTAATGCCATACAAAAATATGCCAGTTGCAGGATCACTAATCAGACTCTTAGGCTGGTCCCTTGGACCTGAAGTTAGCCAAGTTTTCATTCTCTGCATTGGATCAGCAAAACAGCTTCCCATAACACTGGATGATGGAGGAAGGTATCTAATTTATCTTGCAGGTACAAATTGCTGACCATATCAACAAAAGTCACAAATGCATTCTTACCTACCAAGGAGCTTCAGTTCCAGCAGGGTTATGGTTGTTGTATGTTTTTTCTAAATGCCTTTTGGTAAAAGTAATCACTCTTCCAGCTTTAACTCTGCCCTCCACATATATACATCACCACGAACACAGTCACAACAGTGTTAAGAACAAACAAGTTCCTCTCAGCATTTCTTGAAATGCAGAAGACCATGACTATGGAGGCCAGAACTCTGTCTTGACCTCATCTTTCAGTATATTTTGCTCCAAAATCACAATCCTTTACTCTGGCTAAGGCATATCCATCCATATGCCTGGAAAAGGCATAGCCAGCACTGAATTCAGGTCACAGAAGCTGGACAGTTTTGCTAGAATTTCATTTAAACAGAGCTGTCCTGGTAGACTGCTTATCATAAACAATGCAAGGCTGCCTTCTGAAAAAGTTGAGGCAGAATCTTTTTTGCCAAAGACAAGAGGTCACCATGAAATGAAAGCTGCTCTTCATAGTAAAACAACTTTCTTTTTGCTAATGTTCAGTGGGAAAGACTCAAGGATGCCACTCAATCCATTTTCAGAACAATCACCCAAACAAAATTAGAAGGAAAGGCTAAGCTGTCTCATGATATCAGAGTTTTCTGAATGCTATTTCATTGGTTTGATGAACCGGGAAGGCAGAGGAAATCTCTTTTCCTTTTCATAATTCTTTCCCCATGAGGAATGATTTCCCAAAGGAATTATTTAATCATAAATTACAGCTAGTAACTCACTGAGAGGGAAAAGAAACAAGTCAGTAATGAAGAATCAACTTTTTGGTCCCAGCAGGGAACTGAAAGAAGCAGCTTTTTTCTATTACTATTTAGCCCATCCTGGGGTGTGACTCATTAGTGCTTTCATGGCTCACCAGGATGTTTTGGTCAGTCTTTTAAGAACAGTCCGATCTGTTTTTCTGTTGTTTTCAAGGCCCACACTGCATTTTCTTGTGGCTTCTAGCACTCCCCTAAGTGCTGGAGGTGCTTGAGGTTCAAAACTGCACTTAGGGGATAAAAAGGTCACTGAGCCAAAAGGAACAGCTATAGTGAGCTTTTGTTCCCCACCAGAAAACACCTCAACATTTTCATTAAAGCAGAAGTTTGAATTTCTGAGCAGCTGCCAGCTCATGGGTGTGAGTGGATTCAGCAGGGCAGGAGTGCTCTGCTGGAGAGGGTCTTGAGAGCTTGTTGTGCTGTGCCCCGAGCATGGAAAAAGGCTACAAGTGAAGTTTGTGGAAAAGAAACATGGGCAGGCTGGATGGCTGGTCTGACAAGAGACTGTTTCACTAAAGTGCAATGTGTGCAGAAGGGTCTGGGAGTGGGATAAGGCCACTGTGTTTACTAACTTTGAACAGCTTTTGATTTTTAACTCAGGGGGTTAAAGAATTCTGTCACAACTGGCATATGTCCTGGAAAAAAACAAACTTGTCCAACCGGTGTTAATACAAACAGGTCCTGTCCCCAGCAAGCAAACAGCATGGGCGAAACAGGAAAGTCTGAGGATGAAGTCAGAGGCAGGAGTTGCTGGGAATGGAAAAGCAACAGCTGAGAGCCAAGTAAACTACCTCAAATAAAGTCAAAAGCCTCCATAAATTGACTGTTCTCCCCCAAGTTATCCAAGCATCATATTCAAAGTGCTTCATTATCTTCTGAAGCCTGGTGAGTTCACAGCCTGGTTAACAATACTGACAGTGAATCTCAGTTTAATGGCTCTTTTGTCCTGTGTTGTCTTTCTCTGTAGGACAACAAAACAAGTGTAAGCAGCATCTGGGCATGGAGAAGAACAAAGAGGGGAAAGTGAAATGGAGAGTTTCAATAGATTGGAGAGAAGCAAGAAATGTGATGGTCTGAAAAAAGGAAATGTCTGATGTGGAAGAAAAAAAGACGTCCTGAGGCATGTCCTTGCAGGTGCAAGATTCAGAGGTGTTGGATGGGGGCCTGACAGCTGAGAGCTGTGCTGGTAAACTTGCATTTGGAGAGGGATCAACCCAGGACACAGCAGTACCAGAGAGGAGCACTTCCCCAAATTGGCCTCTGCTGCCTCAAACACCAGGGCAGAGGTTGCCTTGGGATTTCATGACTGATTTGAGTCCTCATGGTTGCAGGGAAATTCTGTTGCTAAGCTGCTCCAGCTGCAAACCTTAATAGTAATTGTTGTGTGCATCTCGTCTACCACATTTATCAGCCTGGAAAATTAAGAGATGAGGAAAACAAGCAATGCCATGCTATGCTCCACTGGGTCTTCCCCTTAACATGGAGTGTCACCAGTGCCAGCCACAATGAATACAGGAAAGAAAATTTGGGCAGCTGCAACCAGACTGATTTGCACCCACTAAAAGTATTACACTGGATACCACAAAAGCAGTTTACTTGAACTCATCACAGTTGGAAATAGATCTGTCCTTCAGGAAGCAAAGCCATCACAAAAGAGTGGGGGCTTTGTTGCTTCTCTGTCCTTGTCCATCCTACTGTTGGATGTTTTCAGGCATTCCAGAATAACCAATTTCTTTCCTATGGTGAGCCTGGTACTAAGAGCTTACTGCTACCATGTTATTTTTTGTGCCAGACTGTAACCACTTGGTTTGAATTAACCCTGATGGCTTAGCCTAAATTGCCTTTAATTTTTATTTCAGCAAAATGGTTGGACTGTTTCCAAAGCAGAAGCTGTTGTTTGTGTTTTTATGCTTACAAGATCCTTGCACAAGCAACTCCAAACCCCATGCTCTGGAGCAATGACCTGGTATTTGTCTGACATGGCCTTTACATCTGAAGAGTAAAAACTCATGTAAAAAGTTACCCTAATTATGGGTAACCTGGGGTGTCAGAAAAAGAAACTGCAAAAGCAAAATTCTCCTTTAACAGTTCACACAAGCTCCATAGAAGTTTCTAGCACAATTTCATATCCCCAAAACTCACCCATGTTTGGCATGTTCCTGCTTTTTCTGATTTTCTGGTGAGAAAACACAAAGGAACCTTGTGGGGGGGTGTCTGTATCCAACTGACAGCTGGGCAGGAAAGAAGGAAAGAGAGAGATTTTGCTTACCAGAAGATAACACTGTGTGACACACTCACACTCAGTGCAGAAGTGGACCAGACATGTATAAAATGCCTTTGACAAACCCCCATAAAGCCAGTTCTGTAATTATTATATGAAGTATTACCAGTTTTTAATTTTCCCTGGCTCCATGATTATTTCCAGCAACACAGGAGTTAAACAGGCAGCAACTGAGCTGAAAACAGGGACCAGTTGTTTGGATGCAAGACAATGAGCTACAGAAGGAGATGTGGCTACGCAGAAAGATCTTGTGATCTGGACTTGGAGAGAGTGTCAGAGGGAAAACAAAAGAAATAATAATGAATTGTAGCACTTGGGCTTTTCAAACTTGGTATGATCATTAACTGATGAGATTAACTTGAAGACAAAGTCCAGGCAATGACAGTATAGGTAAAGAAATGAGTTCATGGGAACATCTAGCCTGGAAAAGGAGAAAGGAATTTGCTTTGGAGAAAGCCCCTGTTGGCCACGAAGCATGGACCTGCTCTGGTGCACACCTTCAGACAGTACTGCTGGGAATCTGCTGAGAAGCTGAGCACAGCAGTGGGGAGCTACAGAGGCCACAGGTCAGGCTCCTTCACCAGCCAAAGGAACAAGAAGGTTTCACATAGTGCTTTTGGGGTAAGCAAAAGGTGCTGAACAAGTTGCCTGAAGAGGCTTTGAACTCCTGTATAGATAAATGACCTATTTGGTCTGCTGTCCTGGGAACGTCCACCTTAGTGCATAACTCCATGCTAAGGGAATTTGATAGCATGGATCCTGGATTAACTGTTATCCATTTTTTCACCCCAGCTGCAGAAGGAAAGTTCTGACCTCGGTGTGCTGATGGAGTGGAAAACATCACCAGTGGGCTCCTGGAGAATGCTGATGTCTCTTCCCACAGTAAACCTCTCTCCTCCTCTTTCCCTGACCCAATGGTGACCTACCTATTGGATTAACAGTACTTCAGTGGAATCTGGTTGATAGGTTTGCACACCACATTGCCTGGAGAGGCATGTGCAAGTCAGAAGAAGAGAAGAACAGTATTGATGGGCTGATAATGTCCACAAAAACAGGAAGGAAGGATAGATTAATCTGTAAAAATACAATATGTTTGGAGCCAAACTCAGTAAAAATTTCTATTTTGGTTTACTTTCTCATCTTCTCTGGTTTCACAGGTAAAAGTCTGCTTTTTTGCAGAAACACAAAAAGCACAAAAATATTTTGATTCAATGACCATTTGTCCATGACTATTGAAAGAAGGTGGAGTGATGGAGAACAATCCGGTAGGAGCTATGGATTTATGTGGAACATAATAGAGAAAACTGCATAATAACTGATTGGTTAGCTCTATAACTGGCCAGGAAAAATAGAAAGAGGGAGGGGGAATCTATTTCAGATTGGCCTAAAGTTATTTTCAGTTATTCCCACCAAAATGGAAGGGAAAAAATCTGAAAAACTTGAGAATTTCAGTCCAGAATAAAAGCCTGGAGCTGACTTCCAAACTGCAGCTGCTGAGCAGAGCTGCAGCACTGCCAGTTCTTTGGCTTCTTGCCTAATGGTCACAAGAAAGAAAGAATTAACATCAAAACCCATTGCTAATCCAAGCCATATTTTAAACATTTGATCAGCAATTAAGCTTTGACTTCCCAAGAACTGACAAGTAATTCACAGTCTGTCCCAATAAACTTGGTGTCATTGAAAACATTCTAGGCTAACAGTACCAACAACGTTACCAGCATAGCTTCTGTCATGCTAAGAGTGATATTAAAAAGAAACCCATACATAATTTGGAACAAGAAACATATGTAAGTGATTCAGACACACAATTGTTTGGGGGAGGTTTGTTTTGTTTTGTGATGTCTTTAATTACGAATCCACAGGAGATCAGTGCAAGTATCAAAATCATCACAATGAAATATTTAACCTCCTAGCTGGCGCAAGCAACAGTCGTGACAACAAGATGCTGCCACATCCAATCCCTGTGAAGAAACCAAATGGTAAACAGACACTACAGCTTGTCAGGCTGCAGCTTTCCCTCTGAAACCAAATACCCATAGAGACAAGGCAGAATGAACTGGCTGTTATGATCATTTCTATAAAATAACTGAATACTAAAATGAGACATGATTGTACTTTACTATTTGAAGTCACTTGTCCTTCTACTGAGCTTTTCACTTGAAGATCAAAACCTTATTAAAAGCATTAGTAAATGAGGTCTCAGAGCACTCCAACATGAAAGACATCTTAAAATCTTCCACTTTTCAAGTCAGGAAGCTCAAAGGAGACTGACTAGCTCTAAAATTAATTTGTTTCAACTTATGTGGCATATAGGCAACTTCTAAGGGCTCCAACAAAAGATCAGTACATTGTGTGGTTTTGAATTATTTTGACCCAATTCATATCTTCCAAGGTTTCAAAAATATCAACACAGTGTGCAGTTTGGAGCTGGAAAATGAAAGTATCTGCCATTAACAGAGATCCACTCTTCCTGGAGTTTTACTTGCTCCTCCCAAGTCCTGTCAAGGGCTGAGGCTGGGACAAGGGAATGCTGATATCCCGCATATTCCCTCCCACTCCTATTTCTTCATGCAGTCATGTTCACCTGCCTTGTACTGTAAACAATTGACCAAACTGGTCTAGAAAAATTAGACTGGAGGACTGGAAATGGCCATGTAACAAAATAACAGTTTGCTTTTGTATCTGTTACTATAAGATGAAAAATACAAGTAAAGTCTTAAGGAAGTAAGTACTTTTAGTAATGTGAATTACTGAATAAAGCTGCATTTATACAAAATAATGCTTCTAATCGCTTCTTACTACAAAAGATTTTCAATATTAATTCTGATGTGTGACCTGCCTTTTAAAGGATGCTGTGCACCACATGATCGGTAGTTGGCACACATGCACACACACCTCTTTGTACCCATATATGTCTTGAAGCACACTCATGCTTTCATGGAAAGGAATGGTGGTGGGACAGGAGCAATCTGATGACAGTGTGCAAATCAACACCAGAAACAGAGTGACAGCTTCACACGTGCACACAGACAGCAGTCCAGTGGTACTACATCAACTGTCAGTCTGCAGTCACAGCTTGGCTCTCACAAGGGAATACAGAGGAAAAATTATGGTTGTACACATGTACCAAGAGGCATTTTTGCTTTGGTAAGAAAACCTGGGTTCAGTGCTCCTCATTATGTCGAGCCTGTGGGGCAACACTGCTGAGAAGCTGTGAGCCCAGCTCAGCTCTAAGAACCTAAGTCTTACTCACAAAGCCCAGACAAAATTAGAAATAGCAATTAAACACAGCAACAACTTTTCCACTCACACACAGGATTTAAATCATGTCAAAAGATAAATCAGGGAAGGCCCAGGATATTCTGCTGGGAAGCATCTCTGGGACCACTTGGCAACTGTGTGCTCTTGCTCTTTCTTCTGAGCAGAGAGCACATTCCTGGAGGCTTTGGCAAGTTCAGTGTCCCTGAACAGACACTGCTACCATCACTGGTATTTACAACACACACAGACTCCCCGGGCAGACCATTCCCTGCCCAGTACCAAGGAGAATACAACAGCCTTTCTCAGCCAGGATGCACACAGCACTGGCTTGTCCTGCCTAGCGCTGCTCTTGACCATCATTAACTTCAGAGAAGACTGGAGACACTCTGTTGGGCCACTTCAGTCTGAACATGGAGGTCTTTAGAAGCCTTTGTCCACTACTAAGCCTTTCCTTATTGTAGAACTCACACCTCTAGGAGCCTCTTGTTCTGTGGGGCAGCACCTGGATGCCTTCTACTGTCTTTACCTTCTCTCTACCTTTGGCTTTCCCCATTTTTTTAGTAAAGCCCAGTGCTAATCTTCTTTTGTTCTAATGTGACCAAGAGCTGGCTTTTCTCTTACCTTGGTCATTGTGCAGCAAATTCTTCATGAGGAAAAGCATAGAAGTGAGTGGAGTGTTGCAGGTGGGTGCTAAAAGGGCACCAGGTACCCTGCTGGCCACCCATTCAATGCAATATCTTCCTCAGTGTTTCACTGCTCAGATTTCATTTCCACCAGATGCTTCCCTCAGCCTCTCTCTTTCTCTCCACAGTGAGGCTGGAGATCTCCTGTAGGAACAGGAGGGCTCTGCCCAGGGGTCCTGGGGAGGCAAAAGGAAACAAGAGACATAAACAAGAAAATAACAAAACGATCTTCAGAAATCCGCTAAATGCCAAAGAAAGAAACAACAAATACATTGCCTTGGCCCGAAGCCCACAGAACAGGGCTTTCAGTAACCAGCACCACTGGGAATGTTCACAGGCTGCTTTTTACAAAAAACTTTTGTGAACATTGAAACTTACCTCTATTTTGATATTTTTAGGTCCTTATGTCTGAGCTGATTTGTTCACTCTGAATTCAGCTGTGGGCCAGTCAAGCAAAAGCAGGAGACAAAACCATGCTCCTCTGAATAAAGAGAAACTGCACTCCCAGTTTGTCCAATGCAACAGAGGCAGTGGGATTCAGTGCAGACATATACTTCTAATACTCAGTACCAAATCAGTGCTCAAACGTTTTCAGTTAAACCATTTTCAATTATTATTTTTAAAAAGAGGTGGAGAGTATGATTTTTTAGTTTCCAGGATCCGCTTATGTTCAGAGCAAAAACTTCAATAAAGGATAACATTAAAGTTCTTTCTTGTCCAACAGTCTCATCTAGAGTGAAAAATACCTTTCTCATGCACATCTCTATGTCTGTTCTCCACCTGGCACTACACAAGATTTAAAAACTCTGTCCAAGTTCATTGTACATGTTGTATGACAGGTGTTTGCAGGGAAAGCCAAAATGACCTCATATGTGCCAGTCCTTCCAATAAGCACTTACACCACGTCAGCTTCAGGTGATGTTGAGTTTTATATTCTGCCAAGGCACAGATGGACAGAGCACACCTGCAGTCTTTAATGGGTATGCTTCTTGAATATCTTAGGACAGCTTTGGTTCACTCCTGTCTGGTGCTTATGTCTAGGATAACCTCAGGATCTTAAGCAAATGCCTATTAAAGCATCTCCTCAGGTAGCAGTTGATGAGTGCCAATCTACATTAAATTGTGGGATATTATATCACAAAGATTTATATATTAACTCCAGCTTGTGTTATATTATATTGCAGTAGTCCTTAAAGTCATGCTGCATGACCTACCTGAAATTGCCAAGGTGAAATGTGAATTGAGACTCCTAATTAATTAATTTTCCACATTTTTACATTACTGGCAAGTTTGAAAAGGTCAAGGAAAGGTAAGATTTTATGAAATAAATGTTTAAAATAGTCTTTGGGTTACTGTGTTTAATTTCTGTAAGATGACTAGGCCCAAAACTAGATTTTTACCTGGTCCTCAAATCAACATTTTTATCTGATCATCTTCCATCTGTTGCCATGTGTTATGTACATACTTGCACACACTTCATTTCAACACAAAACCCTCCATCACTGGGAGACCATTTCTCTTTTATTGGTGTTCCAATCCAAATCAATGTCCCAGGAAGAGATCCAACTCACATTCTCTGTGTCCCCATTTCTGCTCCTGACACAAGTTGTATAACATTAAGTCTTCAAATGCTCAGCATTTGCACTAAGTGCATTTGCATGGATACTCTGATATACAGTTCCCTGCACAGCACATCACATTGATTTTGTCAGCAGTTACTTCTGAAGCCAGGCAAAGAGCTGATTGCAGCATCTAAGCTCCATTTCATAGAAACTTGATGTCCCTTTTCATTCTTGCATTTGAATGACTTCTACCTCTGGAGCAGCCTGGCATGTCTTCGGGCATCCCCAGACCAAGTCTCTCAGTTCAGCACTAAAATGAGGCAGCCTCTTCAGGACTCGCCACCACAGTGTGGGATAGAATTATTTTCTTTGATTATTTTCTCGTATGAAATTCCCAGTCAGTAAAATGTAAAACAACAGAAACAAGCCAACTATATTCATCTTTAGCCAAATAACCTCTAGACTCATAACATGAGTCAATGATCACCTGGTACAGCAAAAAGGAAGTCAATGAGGGCCATTAAGAGGATCAATAACAGCATATAGGGAAGAGAATGGTGTTAGTCATCACTTTGATGTTGAAATGTTCTTATACTTTTCTCTAAAGCTTCTAAGAAACACCTAAATAGGTGTTGGTACTGAAGAAACACCTTCAGGTGCTGGTACTGAAGACCATGCAGAAGCCATCTGCATTATGAAAGACTCTACAAAGAGAAGCCTGAAATAACTCTCCTCTCATCACCATTCATTCACCAGAAAACCATAGGACAGAAGCATTTGTGTTTCATCACATGCATCAGCTGTATATTGCTGTAGTCAGGGAAGCTTGCCCTTGCCTCTAGTCTGTCAGTGTGTTCCATTTATCCCACATGGGGTCACTTGAGCTCATTTCTTTCATCTCCTTTCCTTGATGAAACTAAAGCAAAGTGACAGGTACAGAGATAGCAAACAGCACGACTGAGCTGGACCTCCAAAGGACTCAGACGTTCTGACAGTGCTCTTTTAATTTAGTCAGCTTCTTTGAAGAAGCAGCCACCTGAGAATAAGCCCTTGATTTCACCATGGGTGTTCCTGGAGGCAGCACAGCCTTTGTTTCTATATAGCCCTAAGCAGGAACCCACACAGAATGATGCTGCAGGAAATTATATTTGTGACTCACAACTTTTCCACAGCATCCACAAGACTTCACAGTTTGGTGACCCCAGATGGGCATGGCACTTGGCTTGGAAAAGGGATTTGGTTTTCAGACCTAGGACAACGCTCTCTGGCAAGGACTTGGTGGCCCAGAGGTCAGGTGCAATACCAGGTGGCTAATGGGGAGTCCATGTCTCATTATGAATTATGGACATGTAAGGTTCAGGGATTGGATTTAAAATCCATGTCACTCTTCTTACTTTCAATACAAAAAGCTTTCAGAAGAGTTTTTGGCCAAGTTAAAAAAAATAATCCTATAATGGTACCAGCCAGAAGAAGCATCATTGCTGTGGTTACGCAGCTCCCTAAATTCCTGCAGACTGTGGCCAGAAGGAACTGCACAGGTCCTTATTTGCCCCTAAGACTTAGCTCCTCACCTGCAATTAGAGGACATTTTTAGAAATTTCCTATACAAAGGTAAATGTAGAACTCAAAAAAAAAAAAAAAATCATCCCACTTACCTGTGCAGTTTAGAGCTTCCATAAGTCTGTTCACCTCTTACCATGGAGGTAAGCCATGGGTGAGTTTGGGATGCCTTCGGAGGTTTGATGAGGTGGGAAAATGGAGCAGTGCCATTCCTCAAGCAGATTCCAGCAAGACCAAATTCTTTGTTGCTGTAAATTAAGGTAGAGCAATTGATTACAGTCAGTAGCCAACAGGCAGGGGGTAAAAACTGCCACTGGTGTCCAGTCCAGGACCTACCTGCTGTTATCCCTGAGACCTGCACTGAGCTGGAAACAGGGGAGTGCAAGAAAGGGAATGAGGGAGAAAAATATGACACACAATCCTTTGCATTATATCACACATGCTTGCGCTCACTTCAGGATCACTTAATGAAGCCCTGGCTGGGTAAGTTTCTGACTCCAGCAATAGCTCTCCTTCAGTATGAGGCACAAGGCAGAGCCCATTACACCACAGGCTCCTGCATATCTGTAAAATGGTTCTAAGCTGAACAGGCCCCCAACAGACACTAAATAGCACATGATAATTAAAGTGCATATGATGCTCTACAGCCCTCCACTTTACAGCCCTCCACTGCCCATCCTGCCAGGCATAAGCTTAGTTCCCAACTCTTGCTTATGAGTCTCAGACCTCTATTTTTCAGCATACTGCTCACATTAATTTTACAAGATCTCTGCATAGGTCTGAAAGCTGGCCTATGTTCAATCACATTAATAAGGCAAACAGCACATGAAGCTAATTTTTTTTTAAACTCAGATGTGTGTTTCTGCATCTGTTTGCCCTCTTGTCTTCTTCATTTCTTAACATGCTGCAATTAAATTAATGAGTGAGACTTCCAGATTCCCAGCTCTGCAATTTTACTTACAGGACTTGGCTACACTGACTTCACCAGCTTGCTCTATTGTCTGGTCATGAAGGTCTGCTAATCTGCTCGTGAATCCAGTCTGAAACCCTCACACTTTGCTCCTTACCACTTTCACTTATATGATCTATAAAATCACAAATGGAAATGTAAAAGAAAAAAAAAAAAAGCAGCTGTTTTGAGACCTTTGAAGTAGCTGAAATGTATCTTAAAAGCAGCAAATGCTTTTTGCAGGAAAACCTAGAAACTTGAACAGACATTTGGCAGTCTTCTGTCAACTAGCCAGGCACAGGCAAAGCATGTACAAAGAATATCAATCTGAGCTGAATTTCATTTACTAGTAAACTTTGTTTTTAATAAGGAGGAAAAAGGGAACCTGAGAAAGAGTTAAGAATTTCCTCTTGTCTCATTACTGGTGACCTTCCATTAGTCACTGAAAATGAAACGGCTTGTAATGGGATCTTGTGGTTTCCATGGCTCTAGAAAAGCCATTTTTACGAGGTTGCTGCTCGATGACTCTGATGAGTCACACCTCATGAAAAAAAAGGCAGATTTGAGAGCAGCCAGTTCCACCAGTTGGGGGGATATGAATGGTCCCCAGAGGGCTGTCCCAGGGACGAGCACTGTCAAAGAACAGGTCCACCCTGGTCACAGGGGTGAGCCCAGCACTGCTGGGGATGCTGCCAATACCTGCTCACTCAGCACTGGGGAGCACAAGTGGAGCCATGTTCACAGAAATGGTGAGGAGGAACAGAGAGGCAGCTTCTCAGCACACACTTGAATTCTTTCCAAGCAGCTGTATCAGACAGCACGGCATCCATCATAAAATTACACTCTTCTCTTTTACTATGGTTTACTATAGCACCCACAGCAAATTACAGACTCGTAGAATCATTTAAGGTAGAAAAGACATCTAAGACCATCAAGTGCAACCATTAACCCAGCACTGTCAAGTCCATGTCTACAGCATGTCCTTAAGCACCACATCTACACTTCTTTTGAATACCTCCAGGGATGATGACTCAACCACTTCCCTCAGCAGCTTGCTCCAATGCCTGAGCCTTCACCAGCATCATTGCCCAAACCTGGACACACTCAAGCACCTCATACCCAGAAATAATAAAACACTCAAAATAAAAAAAAAAAGGGTAAAAAATCAACTCCTCCCATTTCCACCACTACCAAAATAATTTCAGAACAATCATGCTACCTTAAAGATTTTGGATAAGCTACATACAAGCTATTTTGCATGTACTGCACACATTAACTGATGTGATAATGTTCACTTGCAGTTGCTCTATGTTAAGTGTACTTACCTGTAATATCTATTAAAAAGATGGACTTTCTTTTTAGGAGGAACTTAATACAGTAACACTCCAATGATATATGTGAAAGAGGCCTTGAGCTATTTAATATTATGGAAAATTTTAAATACTTTTCTAGAAATCAGCCACTTGAATTCTACTGATGACTGGAGCAGAAATAATACTCCTCCAACTTAAAGAATGGCAATAAGGAAAATCTGAGGTTCTACAGACTGGTTGACTTCACCTTAGTCTCTAGGAAGCTGATGGAGGCAACTGTTCTTAAAAACATTTCCAAACACATGAAGGATAACAATGTGATTGGCAATAGTCAGCATGGATTTACAAAGGAAAAGTCTTGTTTAACCAACCCAGTAGCTTTCTACAATGTCATACACTTCCTTTGTATGTCTGAATTCAGTTTGGCACTCCTTGCTCATGCACACAGGCTTCCTGCCACTATTGCTTGATTGCCTGTGCTTTCAGATGGTCCTTTTCTGAGCATTCCTGCACTCCTTTTCTCTCTGCAGCCATATTACATAGGTTTCTTCCAAGCAGATTCTGAAGGGATTGTTATGAATGACTGTTATGAGATCATTTAAAGAATCATTGGCAAAGGTATCAGTAAAAACAGCTTTGATATAAAAGCGACAGCACAACAAATTTTGTTGGCAAGATTCACTCTGTTACTTACTAAATGGCTAAGGCACACTGAAGAAAAAAATGTAACTAAAATCCCAAGTCAATCAATCCAAACCAAAGTAAACCAAAAACTGTATATGCGTGTATGTGTGTGGCAAAAGGATAGAAAGGGTAAGGATTAAAAGGAATATGGTCTAAAGGCCTGATATCACTTAATAGCATTTAAACTTAGCAGTACTTAAACTTAACAACATTTAACTTAAACTTAACACTTCAGCGATAGGATAGATAGGATGTAATGTACCACAACAGTAACTTATTTAAAGGCCTAACTTACTTACATAATCTGAAGTACTTAAGAGTCTAAGAGAGCAGCATTTCTCCCATATTTGAAGTAGCATATGCACACTTGCATGCACACAGACATAAGGAGCCTGAACAGGCTATCTTTAAAAAATTCTCCTCAAAGACAGTGAAATACATTGGAAGCCTTTGCAACTTCTCAATGGGCAGAGTCAAGGCTCAAGGAGTGAGGTCCAGAATCTATCCTTATCTGGCAAACCTATGAGTGTAGCAAACCTGAGAGGCCCCACTCAGAAGGAGATTTCTGGTCATGGCCCTTTGCTGTCCAGGAGAGCTCAAAGGGTCTCCGTTTGGACCACTGTAAATAGGGAAGCAAGAGAGCGGGCTTTAGTCATAACCATGTTTCATCCTGGCTTCATTGCAGTCAGAGATTTTCTTTGAAAGTGTGAGAAGAAGAATGCTATGCCATTCAGGCAAAAAAAAAAAAAAAAAGTTTCCAAGGCTGTTCATAAAATAAAAAAACAGGGACTGGTTAGAGAGCACAAGTTCTGGAAGCAGAAAATGTTTCTGATAAGGTCAAGAGGAGCTGAGCCCAGGTGCTCTTTGTCAAGGTTAAGCTTAATCAGCATTTCTTAGACCACAGTGTGGCCTGAAAAAGGAGGGGAAGGGGAGGATGCACCACTACAGAGGAGTATTTTCCTCTCCCGGAATCCAGGGCTGTGATCCTGCTTTTTGGCCAGCTCCTTCCTCTTAGGGTCATCAACTACACAGCTCCATGGTCACTGCAGCCAAGGCTGCCTCCAGCCCTCATGTCACCAACCAGTTTTTCCTTGTTCATAGAATCAGGTCGAGCAAAGAACCTTTTCTTGTTCATTCCTTGATCACTTGTTTGTACAGCATCATATCTTTGCTCAATACTGTTCCACGTCGATGGAAATCTCCCTGTGAACATTGTTTTGAGTTTGCAGCACTGACAGTGAAAGCTGTTCTCAGTAGGCACGAATGCCAGGAAGCCACATGCTGCTTCACTTTGTTTCCTGACTGTACCAGCAGAACTCCTAAAAATGGGACTTTTGGCACAAATAACCACAAATGCACTGACAGGATATTCTATCGTCACTGTTTAAAATGTGATGTTTAGTGAAAACTCTGCCGGATGTATCTTTATAATCATTCACACCAAAAAATCAAATAAAAGAGAAGTGTCAAGGTTCCAATTCAGAAAAGCACTGAATATTCCCTTTAAGGGAATATTTTTATACCAACCTAAGTTTGGCAAAATATTAGCATGCATGTTTGGCAAAAGTTAGCATGCTCAAGCCCTCTGTCTAATGTAAGGTTAATTCTCATAGAAGTTAAGATGAATGTTTTACCATCCTCCTTCATCTCTACAGAGAGATTCCAAACACTCTTTAAAATATCATCTCTGCAGCACTGTCAACAGAAAGCAGTAATTTTGGCTGCCCAAACTGAAATACCTAAGAGAGCCTTTGTTTCCAAGGATAGGTGCTCAAAACTCTTTGAACACAAGACAGTTTTAAAGGCATCTAAAACAGAGTTCCAAACAAATAAAGGCAAGGGAAATCACTAAACAACTATGAAAAGCAGTCTGCAACTTCAGTGTTGCCTGATTTTTAATGGCTGAAAATTGGAATCCTAATGTTATACTAACACATTTTTACATTTTCAGTAGAAACAGATGGAATAATGTTGCTCATGCTATGCCAACACTATGTTGTTACATAGCCTTTATTAAAATTGCTCCAAGGCAAAAAACCTGTATGCACAAAGGTAAGGGGTGGGGAAAGCTGGCAGCTGCCTTGGATGTTCAGGCTTGAGTCCTTTAACTCTGAGCCAGGTCTGTGCTTCATTGAGAAATCCCCACAGCTTCATGAAGGGCGAAGTGGAAGAGAAGCTGGATGCAGGGTACTGAGTGAACAGTGTCCATGAGACCCCTGTCCTGACAAAGGCAGTGGAAACACACAAATAAAAAGGAACAACAGGAGAAGGGGTACCATGGACAAAATGAAGAAAACCAAGCTTCACAAATTAAAGCAGCAGAGAGAAGTATGAGTAGAATGAGATTTAAAGGACATTATTGAATTGAGAATTATCATCAGCTTATCTTTAAATCCAGGAAAATCGCCCAAACTTTCCTTCCCTATCTTGTTCAGAAATTAATCCCAGTTCTGACAAATGAGATGTGAACCACAGAGGCACCTCTGTGTGTGCACACATCTATAAATGTGTCTTCAATATGTGCATCCACAGTATGATCCACAGCCACTGAATTAGATGGAACCATTCCCACTTGGCTTCAGTGGGTTTTGGATCAGGTCCCCAAACTCTGTGATTTAGCATTGAAAATAAAAGAAAGGGACAATAAAATGCCAGATTGATTCTCATTCTGAAAAATCTGAGCTGATCTGCTGGGGGTGGGGGGAAGGGGGGAAGAGGGTAAAAAACTCACACAAAAAACCAAAACAGTCCCCCCCCAACTTTTAACCTTCCAACCATGTAAATGCCTTCAATTAACTACCATTGATTTCCCCTTGCTTATATTGAGAACTTTTATGTCCCAAAAGGAAGCAGTAAAAACATTTCCATGATAACCATAAAGATCACTGAAAAGAAAATAAAGTTTTCTGTTTCATTACCTTTTCTGTGTGGTAATCAATTACAGAGGAAGAACAGTACAGGTTCAATTAAGTAACTAAATAAAAAGGAATTAAAAGCCACAGGGGATCTTTATTTTACTTATGTTCAAGTAGGGTCCAACCCCAGGCCTCGCTGACTTGTTTGCACCTTATAAAGGGGTTTAATTTCTGTGAACCAGTCTGTCACCAATAGCTGATCATAATTATAAAAATGGGGTTAGAGAAAACAGAGGTACTGAAAATAGCTTTCCCCAAGTGTAATCTTCCCTCCTCCCTGCTTCTTTCCAAATGGGATTATCCTGAGCTCTCAGCACATAGCAAAGTAAAAATGAACCATTCAGCAAAACAAAGGTTTTTCCTTTGAAACATAAGATACAACTCAGGAAAACACTGAATGCTCTGTCCCAAATTAGCAAGCGCCTGAGCACGCACTCACCTTTAAGCACTTGCTTAGATGTTCCACTGACTTCAGGTTTAGCATCTGCTTATAAAAGCTCCCTGTGTCTTGCAGAATTGCAAGTTCATACTAAGCGGTGAGAGATTCATTTAAAAAGGAAATATGATTTTTTTTTAGAACTTGAAAAAAATAGCTGTGGGTTTGGTTTTGGATTTCTTATTTTAAAGTCTGGGTTCTTATTTTAGGCAAATAACTCATGACTTCATTATAGACAGTCAGCTTCACATGGGCAAAAACAAAGCTCATGGAGACATATGCAGCATTAAATTAGTGCAGATATCACATGGAAAATTTCAGAGGAACTGGCACCCATGGTATGCTTTGCCAATGGAAAGCAGTTTTTTGGGGATCTCTGATTACACATACATGTATGCCAGTGCATACACACACACAAAATTTATCACAGGAAAATTAGGCATTTTACTTCAGGCAATGGCAGAAATTTTAGAGATTCAATTGAAGCCATTGAGGTTTCACCCACAACCTTTACATACACTGGCTGGGACTCATCACCTCTAACCCCTGAAGCCTCACTTGGCCGAGGCTATGCCAGCCTCTATGTCACGGACACTGCATGACACAGCAAAGGGACCAAAATGCCTTTCAATCTGCTCAGAGATTGAGCAATACAACCTGCAATACACCTGCCCAGCTTCAGCAGGCACCTGTGGCATCCCTGTTCAACCACGGTTCACCATCCCCCTCGTCAGCAGGGACCCTCAGGGCTCAACATGCCTGCAGCCAGCCCTCCTTCCCACCCTCTCTGACCATCAATTAAAGAAGGGCCAAAGGCAAGAAAGCACCACCAGCCCTGGTATGGCAGCTGATGCTCCACCTGGGCCATACAGAGAACAAGAGGGATTGTACCATCAAGTTTCACAAGCAGTCAGTGTAATCGTACATCTCACCAAGAGCTACACCTCCAATATGAAAAAAAAAATCACTCAGAAATCTGTTTGCAAGAAGATAGCTTGGTATTGCTCATAAATTAAGCCACTCTGTTTCACTGCCAAAATATTCAACAAATTTCTTTTTTGGACTGCTCATTTTTCATTCTTTCAGGCTACGTTTAACCAAGTAATCTCCCTATAAATCCTGGCTCCTGCTGCCATTCACAATGCAGTGGGTCTTGTTTAGAAATTCTTAGAGTCAGTGCATTCCTGATGCATGACAGTCCTTCAACTTCTTTCCTTTTGAAAGGAAGAAAATGGAAATCAGTCCTTCTCCAAGTTTATCAGAAGGGCAGCCAAACACTGATGTTATACAGTAAGATCTTGAACTGGGAACTAGGCAGCTATTTTAATCAGTGGGCTTATTTCACGTCTGTCAAGGACAGTATATTTAGATCTGGACAAGCTGTTTCTTCACTGCACCTCTGATCTAAAAAAATGACCCAAGCACAGCAATTCTCAGATGGACTCTTATGGACTTTGGCAGAGCCTTGTGAAAGAGTTTAGATAACACACCAGCTATCAACAGGGCCAGGATTTAAGAACAGTAAATAAATATCTATGCCATGTAGAGCTGGAGCCATCACTGCTGTTTAATCAATCATGGCTATTTAATCATACCTTCCAGGCACCATCAGATTTGAGTGAATTACTCAGGTCAAAATAAGACAAGCTTTTTTGTCACTGCTCACCTGCCCAGAGTAAAGCATATGTGAATATGATGTAAGTGACAACCTCTGAGCAACTAACAGCAAACAGAGCAGGAAAGCTCTCCTCAGCCAGGAAGAAGAGCTTCCTTAAGGTACCCCTTCCCAGCCATGCCACCAGGGAGTACTACAGCAGGCTGCCAGCCTTTTCAGAAGTGCACAGCCCCCTCTTTGAGCATCAAAAGAAGCAGGAGGATTTTGGAAAGACTTTGCCTCCAAACTGGCTGTCCTTACCACAGTGCAAAGGTGAGAAAAGCTCAGTGGCTTTCTTTCTTTTTAATCAGTCATTAGAATAAAAAAGGGATTAAAAATGAAAGCATTACTGTCTAGCATGTTCTAAGATACCAGAAACCTTACCCATCAGTCTCACCTAGCCTGCCATATGCCTTGTCTCACCAGCTGGAGCTGTGGGTTACAGCAGGAGGAGGAGATGCTTGTGCTATGAACAACAAAGGTCCTTGCAGCCTGTGCACTGCCTGCAGGGACTACAGCATGTCTGCTGCAGCTTGGGCACAGAGCTGCCTTTCATGTCAAGGCAAAGCACAGATAGCTGGCACTGTATCATCTTCCCCATTCTCCTCACTAGGAGCTGAAGAGTTTGGATTTGGGACCTCCTGTAATCAAAAATCTAGAGTCTAAGAGCCATGTGGACTTGCATCCTATTGATAGTAAGGCACTGAGAGGAAGCATCACCCTCTGCACTCATGCAGACTGTCAGTCCTTTGAAGGACTTCTCAGAATGCTTTGGTAAGCATTAGAGTAGTAATGAAATACTGAAATACAATGCAATCTGAACCAATCACCACCAAACATATATGGAGTCTACAAGGACTTCCATATATTTCCTACTTCTCTGCTCTTCTACGTTTTTATGTTCTAAGGGAAGAAAAATTTAAAAAAAGCTAAGTTAGGAGTTATTGTCTGGGAGATGCCAGTGGACAAACTGCTTAGTAAGGCTAAAATTAAATTACCTGTTCCTTCACCACACAACCACCCAGGGAGTGCTCTAGACCCACCCACCACAACCCTTCAGGGTCCCCTCTCTAACTGCTGCACAGGGAGCACTGCAGAGAGACCACTGCAGGTAACCACCTGCCAGAAAATGCAGGAGCATGAAAACAAACGAACAACCCCCAAAAAACCAGCTTTACACCTCCTGCTCTCATCATAAGCCACAGATGCTTAACAAATCCCAGGGGAAAATGATTTTATGTGTTCCTCTAGGGTGCTGAAGAAGGACAACACAAAAAGAAGCCTGTGTTCCTCTAGGGTGCTGAGGAAGGACAACAAAAAAAACCACCTGCTACCCTGAGGTGTGGAGTAAATTCCACCCTGATCCAACTAGCAATGTCACTAGGAGAACAACAGTACAATTTGACAGGCTGCCAAAACACCTCCCTTGCCTTGCCCATGCAGTCTCATCCCCAGACTTGCCCTGGAGGGGAGAACAGTATTGCCCCTTCCTCACCTGCTGTAGCACAAGCTTCAGCCCTGGACTGCCCTGGGGCTGTCCAGCAGGACCCTGGCTTTGGCCTCCTGGATGGCTGCAATGCAAACCTGCACTTCTGCTGCTGGTTTGATATTCCACTCCTCTGCTCCCTCTCCTTCTCCTGCACATCAGCTCCATTCCTCCCATGCATTTCTCACTTTCCAGCTCAGTCCCTCCTTTACCTCCTTCCCATCTTGCTATTCACTCTCTTTACCTAGGCAGATCACAGCTACACAGTCATGGGAGTCATCCTTCACCGTCTCTATGGAAGTGTAACACGAAGTGTCACCTACATTTCAGTGACATATTTTACTGCAGCTGCAAATTGCAGTCTCAAGATCAAGAGCTGGGGTCCTAACTGCTTCCTCAAACTCCCATCCAACCTGAAGTTGTTTCAAAAATAATATTTCATTGGCAAGAGGTATAATGCAAGCTAGCAAAATACCATTTCCTCCATTAATGTCTGTGAAGTTTTAACATTCTTGCCATAATCTGCCTGCAGATGTACCATAGGTATTGAGAAAGAGCACAGAGACTCAAAAGCATCAGGAAATGACCACTTTCTAGGGTACAGAGTCAGCTTGTTTTGTACAAACTGTCTGGCTTACTAAGACAGTCTTGTCTTAGACTTGCCAGCCAAGCGATATGAGCTACTGATGTACGTCTGGAAAATATTTATGATAAAAATTATGGTTGCAAAAAGAATAGCAAGTGAGTAGCTGATCCAGCTGGCATGCAAATTGTGCATAATGTTTATCAGCACAAATATGTTCATCAGCACTACCACCTAGTCCTTCTGGAGAACAGTAGGTACTCAGGGATCTTTGTGACCATTAAGCAGTAGGGTTTCCTGCAGCCCTGATAATAAATTTATTCCTGTCTTCTGTGAAACAGGAGAGGACGTTTAACCATCTATCATACTGTCTGACAGAGCAGCACCAGGGTTTTTTTCCATCTCAGAGTGCATCAGGGCAAGTGAGGCACTTGAGGCCTTGGACTTCAACTGATATTTCAACTGGACAGTGCAACACCTTGGGAGTTCATTGAGCCTCTGGCACTGGGTAGAAGAATGCTCAGCAAAATCACCCCTCTCAGAAAACAGAGCATCATTTTAAAGTGCATCCCATCTCTGACATCTCTCCTCTGCCTAAGCAAGCTCTACACAGTGCAGCAGCCAAGTTGCATTGCAAAAGGGGTTTCCCCAGGGCAAAGGCAACGCCAGCTGTGCCCAGTGAGCGCTGTGCAGGTGCAAAATCACTGGCAGCAATTGGAGGGGTCAGAAAGGCCACAAGACAAGGAGGTTTTGCAAGGACATGGCATGAAAACTGCTGAAACTGCTCTTTGCACACAGGAGGAGGAGGAGAAGGGAGGCCCACCTGTGAGAAGTGTGCAGAGGGCAAGGCTGGGTTAAAAACAAAGCAGTGCCACCAGGAACTGCTGGCTCCACATGTCCTGCAGCTTTGTCTGTGCCACCAGGGCTCCCTTGCACAATCTGGATCTCCCTAGAGCTCCCATTCTGGGACAAATCCTCTGCTCCCCATGAGCACTGCTGAGCTTCCACTGCTCCTGGGTCTCTGCCATCTAAACAGCCACCTGTTTTCACAAAACTCAAGGAGTTTAGTATTTTTATCTTGAGAGTGGTCAGAAGGCAGACATGTTTCCCTGGGAAACCAGGCTAAAAACAGACCCATAGTCTTCCATGTCTTTTGAACAAAATAATTAACCTGGGAACTGCTGTATTAGAGCATATCTTGATGCAGCTGAGGGAGGAGAAAACAGCTCCCAGTCACCTTCCACATTACTGTGGAAACACTGAAGGCAACATTTAGTGATTTCTAAATCAATCAGGATCTGCTTTAGCATCTGTCCCTTCTGAAATATCCTGACACCCACTCTGTCAGCAAAGACCAGCAGAGCATTGGAGCTCCCTCACTAGCCCAGCAAACCCCAGTCACATCAGTTTTTCACTGTATGCCTTTCTAACCCTTTGACAGTTCTACATTAGACTGTTTTAAAAGGGCCAGATAAGAATGAGTCCTGTCAGCAAAAAGTATGATTTGGCTCTAAGTTCATAAATTCTGTGCTCGGTTCCTTGATGGATGAGGTCTGCTAGTGTGACACTGTTCCTTGTATTCCCCTCTCTTCCCATAATAAAATGGGAAGAAAACCTCCCTTTCCACCTCATTTCATATAAATGTTACTTCTTGGTCTCAGAACAGCTTGGTCAGCTTTAAGATCCAAGACCAGCTTTGTGCCCACTCTGCTCAGGCTTTCTAGAAATAATTTTGCTCTAGTGTGGGTCACCCAGACTGTGGGATAACTGGAAACTTCAGTGTTTGTTAGTTTTCCTATCCAGTGCTGAGTGATTTTTAAAGGAATAATTGTTTCCAGATGTCATGCATATTTTGCTCTGAAGGAATACTGCAATCTCTGTTAAGGTGACCAGCCTGGGGAGGTTGTTTTGCCCTATCCAAGTGGCTCTCTCAAGAGGATTTGGGAACACTGTGTCTCCCATGTGGACCCTGCAAATGCAGGTAAGAGTAAGACTCAGGGTTTCTGAAAACACTCTTGGTTGTATGACACATTTCACAAAGCTGAAATGTTGAATGTGCATCTGTGATACAATTTTTGGGTTGCTCTGTAGGGAGAACATTGTACTGGGGTGTTAGAGCAAGGCTCAGTCAAAACCAGCCAACCCTAGAAGACTTGGATCTCCACTTTTACAGGAGCATCCTCACATTACACGGAAACACACTTCTGATGATGCCAAGCCCTCTCTGACTTCAGAGTGCAAAGGCTGGAAAGACAGAAGCACCTGAAGAAGCAGCACAAGTTAAAAATAAAACACTGCACTATGGAAACTCTGAGTCTTGACTGGTTTTGAATGCATTTCTTTAGTCAGATAATTTCTGTGCTTTTACTCTCAAAAGATGTGCACACACATGAGTAAGTACAGAGTTTATGTAGCATCAAAGATTAGGTGAGAGCACAGAATAAATATCATGTTATACCTTACAGGAATCAGTAGTTACATTATCCAAACTTTGAGAGGATGCTCCAAATTACTCCTGAGCAGTTTCAAAGTTACATCTGGGTGCTCTGCTTTCAAGAGCTCTGCTCTGTCATACTAGGTATTAGCTAACAAAGGCTCTTGGATCTGTTAATCTACATTTCCAGTTCCAGAAGACATTATTTCCATAAACACAATTTCTTGTTGAAAGGCAGATGTGTTGTACACATCTCACACAACACGAGGTGAGCAAGATTTCACACAAGGCCCATGTAAAGAAGGATGGGAAGAAAGCACCTTCTCCAGGACACAATAAAAGCATGTATTTTGGACACAGCTAGACCAGCTAAAACACTCATACATGAAAATGACTGATGAAGACAGAATAGTTGCATTTTGTTGTCTATGAAGTCCTGCAGGTTTGCTTATTTGCAAGGAAACCTTGTATGATACCCAACTAGACTTGTAAATTACTGAAAAATGCTGGGCAGCTGCAAGTGAAATGTGGAAGCTTTGAGGGAAAAAATCAATACATAAGTTGGTAAAAAAAAGCTTTAGTAAGACTTAAATGCACTATTCGAACCTTTCTGCAACGGAATGATTAATTTTCTATTTTTGAAAATATTATTTCAATTCTGTGTAATGCAGTAAATGCATTTGATTAGCAAAATCTATGATTTTTTCCTTACATCTTGTATGAACAAAAAATTCAAAATTGCAAATGAAATCCCCAAAAAATGAAAAATGAAGTTATCTCTCTGCTTTACAACTAAGAGTAGGTGGTGTTGAAAACTGTCCTAATAACACAGGACAAGACTGACAGCACTAAAAAAAGGGACTAGAAAAAAAAAACAGAGCTAGAAATAAACTGGCCTCTGCATCAGAGCACTCCATAATAGGTAGGAAAATATGTTCCTTTTTCTACAGAAATAGATTATACAGAACACCATAATTTTGTGTACAACACCTACTTCAAAACAGCCCAAAAAGCTGTAATGCCTAAAATAAGAAAATGACCAAACTTATGTCCATGTTCAGCAAAACTCCAAATTTCATTGCAGCACTGTATCACATGAACAGTTAGTAAGCACATGCTAAAGTACACTGCTGAAGGCAAAGAAACATGGGTCAAACCTAAAGGCTTGCCTGGGTAGACCAGAAGGACATCCAGGGCAGTTTAAGTCTGTGTTTAAGAGATTCCTAGAATGGGGACAATTAATTTTAGTTGAGGGCATGCAAAACACCACAAAACTTGTGATACTGCTGGGAACAGGCTGTAGTCTCCAAATCTGCACCCCTAAATGCACTCTAAACAGTAAATAACTAAAATATTAATGGAGTTTGAGAGATGATATGCTAAGCAATTGATTGTATCAAAGAATTACTGCAGATGGTAGTAGGGCCACCTGTCAGCACAAGCTGTCCCTTCACATTCTCCTATTTTCAGCTGTTTATAACTTTGTCACGAAATAGACTTTTTTTGCTAAATATCTGATGCAATTAGGGATCTCTTTGCAATCAAAGAAGACCTCACCATCATTACCAAGACAAGCTTCTGAAATGTTCTGTTTTGCCCACATTGAAGTTGTCCACAATTCTACCCATTTTGTTGACAAGTCCTATTGCTTCCAAAATACTAAATCCTGGCAGTGGGATTTGGCACAGACTATCACAGTGAAGAATGTCCTTTTTGGCATCCCCATAAATTGTCCCAAACCTGACCAGGCCATGGTGAAAAGTGATCACAGTTCATGCAGGGCCAAGAGACCCTTGTCTCAAGGTGACTAAATCTTCTGACATCCAGCTGCAACAGCACAATGCACTGCTCTTTTCTGTGTAAAGTTTACATTTATTAATTTAATTTGATTATTTAATTTAATCTGATTATTTTCATTCTGATATTCCTGAGTGCTCGTGTGCTTCAAGTTCTTTAAATTATGCTATGACATCTTATATCATCAAACCACTCACAAAGCCTTCACACACAAGTATATAATAACAAATATCTTAAAAATCACCATGCCACCTAAGTGTTCCTCTAAATACTTGCATTTTAACTAAAAACAATATAAAATAAGTGTAAGAAATAGCCTGCAAAAAGGAAAAAAGAGAGTTTTCTTTTCCTTAACAGCCAAAGGACCCCACATCAAAACAGTCCATGGTGAGCACAGCTCACACTTGCATAACAGTCACTTGCTCTGCATTAGATTTGCTTTCACAGGTCCCATAAGCACAAGCAGTGCCAGGAGAAACTATGCTGTGGATCAATACCAGGAATATACATTACTTTTGCACATTTTAAATAATACTAAGTACTTTTTTATTTGTAGTTGCACTAACAGGTGTTATTGCAGCAGCTGGGAAATGTTCTATGTAAAGATCCAATTCAAATTCATGGTTAGGCTAATTTTAAAAGTAAGTCTCCACTTTAAAGCAGAACTAAGCCTTGACAGTGCCCAATCCTGCAAGATGGCTAATTTTAAGAGGCAGAAATCCTATGAGATCTGATATTTTGCAAGATTTCCTATCCACATGCCTTCCAGCTTGAGAAGCAATTCAGAACCACAGCTATGGGCATGAATCCAAGCTTCAAAGATACAACGTGGACTAATCTCTATTTTAATCCCCACTTCTCTCCTCCTGGGTATTACAAAACACATGTTTCTGGGTTTGGAGCTTCTGACTTTATCACTCTAACTTTGGAGCTGATACCTCTTGGTTCAGTTGAGAATGAAACAATTAATGACCTTACCTGGTAATTAGCTTTCCTTGCCCTTCTGATTTCCATGAAGAAGGCAGCATTGCCCTGCCCAGCCCACATGGATCAGCAGTGCTGGCAGCTGCTGAAAAGCAGAGGTCACTGCTCTTCAGGGGTGATGTCCCTCTGGGATCTTCCTCTCTCCAGCTGTGGCTTTCAGGGTGCTCTTCTCCCTGCACTAGAACATCTCAGAAATCCTCTAAACTTGCATTTGCCAAGGTGGAAGCCGTGATTTGAGCACTGCAAGACTGCCAGGTCAAACTCCTGATATCATCAATATTCAGACACTTGCTAAAATGAACAGTGATGAGTTCTGCATGCTGGCACTCCCTAGTCCAGTTTGAGACTGATGGAACATCTCTAAATATGCTTTGATACAGTATAATAGCAGCTTGTTTGGATTGAGTTAGTTTGCAATGGAGATTACACCTTTTTTAATAAGATGCAGGGCACAATGGGACTTTAAAAATCTCTTGTAGCTTCTAAATTTTTCTGCAACAGAGTAGATGAAGTTGTGGAGGAGCTGAATATTTCCAAGAACTCATCAGTGATTCAGTGTGCCATGCTCTGAGCAAACAGGCCCCTGGGGATGATGCATGCCAGTGGTCTGGCAACATCTCCAGCCATGAAGTAGTGGCACAATGTTCATTTCCCTGAGGACCTGAAAATGACATTTCCTGTAAGGTTCTTTGGATTCCCCTCTGAACAGGGACAGGTTTTTCCAGCATGGAGGTTCTAAGCCCAAAAAGGAGCCTTGCTTTGGCTTCCCTGACCTTTTCAGCAGCCCCCTGGAAACATGTGGCAGGAAGGGAAGCTGCTTTTCCTGATGCCATTCAGCTGCCAAAACCAGTAATCCCTCCACAGTGTTTCTGCCTGGCCCCGAGGCCATGGAGCAGGAGCCCCACGGGCACCAACCTGCCCCTAATTCACCCCCTGAGCCAAACCCACTATAGTGAATGATGACAGCAACCAGGGCAGGGGTGGTAAGCAAATCTGTGACCCCTTAGGAGAGGGCTGTGCCATTAGAAACGTGTAATATTCTATTTCAGTTGAAAGGGACTTACAAAGTTCATCTAATCCAGTTGCCTGACCAAACAAGATGTCTGACATACAAAATATTAAGCAGAAACCTTATTTCTGGCATTTCTTCACTTCTACATCTCAGAACTTGCAACTAAACCTACTCAATCTGTAAATGTGCATATGTTGTTTATTAGATTATTTGCAATCTTTCTTGCTGCTGAAGGGTTAACACAGTGTCCTTACCTCCTGATGATCCTTAATTTTAAATAATTAAGGGCACGGCAGAACTCTTCACTAAAAACTAGTGTAGTCTTTTCCAGAACTGATTTCTAATCCTTTCCAGGACAGCTGCACAATTTAATATTTTTTAAAAAGTGCTGAAGCATATTTCACAACTTGGCAGCTGCCTGCCAGGGCAGAGGGGTGCGTGGTCCTGGCAGGGAGGGCACAGCCTCAGCTCCAGCCTGCCTGGAGAGCCCAGCTCTGCTCAGTGCCACTGCCCCAAGCAGCAGAGGCTCAGGAAGGACCAATTCCCAGCCCATCCAAAAGGACACAGGGATTTACTGCCCTGGCCACAGGGAGGGGGTGACTGCTGTAATGGGGGGCTCCTACACAAGTTTGGAGAGGGCAAAGAAGGCACAGCTGAGAGGGAAGAGCTGATTGCCAAGGTGGCCACCTCAGCCCCTCTCCTTCATTACAGCTCTGCACCTTCCCCTCCTTGTAGGTCACAGAGAGGTGACAATGGGCACAAAGGGAATTAGTTGGCTGAGCTCAAAAAAACCAACAAACAAACGGGTGGGCAGCAGGTCCAAAAAGCTGACTTGTAAAAAACAAAACCTAGAAAGATCACTACTGAGACCCCCACATCAGAAATGCCTTCTCCTCTAAAGCCACTGACACACCTCTTCTTGCTTTGTCATTTATCTTGTAAACCAATCCATCTGCCTTCAAACCAAAAATGCCATGTAAATATGAAGATTATTAGGAAGCCTTTTTTTTCCCCCTAGAGTAAATTAAACAGCTGGAGGTTACATTTTTTTAACACTGACAACCATTACCAGGCGTAACATAAAGCAGTCGGCTGCACACACAGCCCCACAATGTTTCACTGGGCCTGATGCAGCAAAATCAAGGAACTTGTGCCATGTACCCAGCTGCAAATGCCAGACAGACTCCTGAATGCCACTGAATTTACAGCAACTGTCACACCCGAAGAGCTGATGCTCCCAGACAGTGGAAGTACACAATTAGGTCACATTAAACATTGAGGAAATACCACAGGAGTTCCACATGCCAGCTACAAGTGAGTGACACTGGGAAACAGCTCGTAGCTGGAAAATGCCATCCCAGCATCAGTGCAGCATTTCTGCTAAAAGTTCCCAGATGAAGTCTGCGGGTGCAGAAGTGTGAGCAATCACCCAAACAGAGGCAGTAATAACATTTCCCCACAAGGCAGAGAAGTGAGACAGGCAAGAACCAAAGACAGGTTTGTTCCTCCTGGGGAGCCACCACTACCTCCTGTTCACAGAAAGGGAAGGCTGGGGACTGCATTCCTTCAGGAGGGTTTCCTTTAGGGCCAGAAGAACAAGATGAAGCAGCGATGCTCACAGCAGAGGCCTCAGACTTGTGTAGGCTTTTTTTTTCCCATGTACAGCACCAAGCATAGCAACTGGATCTCCTAGCCCTACCACAGGAGGAAAAGTGTTTGCAGTGTCCTTACCATTGCAGACACATTACAAAGTACATTCCTGGCCAGAGGTGGACTGGTCAGAAATGCACGGCCCACAGAGCCCACTCTGCTTACAGAAAGCCTTTTGCATCCTGTCAGCATCACCAAACTGTTCAGCCGAGTCCAGTCTTGCAAACCTGAAATCAAAGGTAGCTGTCAGTTGCAAGGTAGCTGTTATCACAGACAACAGACACTGTGTTGCACAACATTTGGTGCTCGCCATAAAATTGCACTGAAAAAGATGTCTATGCCCTTTCCACAACAGTGATGATTATTTAAAACATTAATAAAAGGGCTCTGTACAAGACCTCAAAAAGAGGGCAATGCTGCATGGGGAGAGAACAGACCATAACATGTAAACTTCAACCCTGTGAGAAGTGTCAGTTTATATCTTTTTACTCCCATGTATCTTGAAGATACTTGTGGAGTCCACTGATTACAAAAACACGTTTAATTTTGCCTGTGATCAAACACATACCCATGATGCAGCAGCAAGCAGTGCACCTCAGGGAAATGTCACACAGTTTTTGGGATGGTGAGTGGGCAGCACAGCTTTCTCAGCACATGAATTAACACCTCAATTCTTTGAAAGTTTCCATTTTTCCAATTTCTTCACCAGGCTTTTTCAGTAGAAACACTAGTTGTCACGATCAGTAATCCTGTTGCAATATTTCCTCACAGAGCATCCCCATGGCTCACTCCCAAACACAACAGCAAGGCTATTCTTCACACTTTCAGGTCAGCCCTTTAGCACAGGCCAAGAGCAGCATCTCATCCCAAAAGCAGCTGTCAGAAGGGCACAGGCAGAGGAGTGTGCAGGAAGTAGCCTCCTGAGGTATTGCTGCTGCTGCATGACCAGGGGCTGAGAGCAAAGCCACACACCAGCACACACTAAGAACCAAGCTGAGCACTTAGAGGAAACAACCAACCTCCAAAATATTTTGAATTGTGAAACTTAATCTAAATTCCAGCCCAGAACAAAGATGGTAAATTATGACACCCTCATAAATCAGATTTAGTATGGTCTGTCATGGCACAAGATTACAATGTTAGGCTTTCACAGACTGGTTAAGATTGGAAAGGGACCACTGGGGTCATCTAGGTCTCAGTCAAGCAAGGGTCCCCCAAAGCAGGTTATTGAAGGATGTGTGCAGATAGCTTTTGAATTCCTCCAAAGAGAGAGACTCCACAACCTCTCCACGCAATCTGTTCCAGTGCTTGATCACCCACACAGTAAAGAAATCCTTCCTCATGTTCAGGTGGAACTTCTCGTACATCAGTTTCTGCCCATTGCCTTTTGTCCTATTCTTGGGTAACACCAAGCAGAGTCTGGCTCCATCCTCCTGGCACCCTCCCTTCAGATACTGACAGACTTTGATGAGGTTCCCTCTCTGGCATCTCTTGTCACAGCTGACCAGGCCCAGCTCCCTCAGCTATTGTTCATACGTGAGATGTTCCAAACCCTTAATCACCTTGGTGGGACCCACTCCAGGGGCTCCATGTCTCTCTAGTCCTGAGGAGCCCAGCACTGGACACAGCACTCCAGACGGGGCCCTACCAGGGGAGAAGGAGGATGAGGAGGATGAGGGCTGTGTGGGAGTCGGGCGGCGCCGGCTGCTCCCTCTCGCGGCTGCGGGGCCGCGGCCGCCGGGGCCTGACTGCGGCACAGCCCGGCCTGAGGGGAGGGCCGGACCCGCCTGCCGAGACATGGCCCCGCTCCCGCCGGGACACGGCCCCGCTCCCACCCCGGGACACGGCCCCGCTCCCCACCCCGGGACACGGCCCCGCTCCCCACCCCGAGACACGGCCCCGCTCCCCCCCGGGGACACGGCCCCGGCTGGGATCCGGCAGGAGTGAGCGCCATGGAGAACGGGAATCGAACCGAAATACACATACCCCACTCTCCCAAGCCTTAATTGAGGGCAAGAGCTCATCAAAACGGGCCCAGCCTAAGCTGGAGGAGACCTGGGACAGAGGAGTTTGCATGGCTGATACCTGGCAAAGCAACCAAAAGCCTTCACCAAAAATGATTTAATTAGTTTTTGTTTTGCATAACTTTCCCTCCCTTACTGCCAGTGCCCTCCCCACGACCCCAGCCTGCCTGGGTTTTGGAGAGTAATTTTAGGTCTCTGTGTTTCTGACCAGATCTCATCTACTGTGACATGTGACAGAGCCCAGTGAGTGGAAGGCTCCAGCCCACAGATACCCAAGAAAATCTAAGATTCCCTTGCTGCTCATGCAGTTTTGTTACATGGTTTGTCAAAAGTTATTGGTGGCTATTTTTTAAATGGAAGGAGTAGTGAGAAAATAGCTTTGCAGCATATTGGGCTAGCAGATTGTTCAGACTCTGTACAGGGACAATAAAGCCTTTAGGAGCCTTTGATTGACATATATAATGAATGTAGCTGTCAAACTTTTGTGCAGCAATTTTATTTTGGCAAGCTATTTCACTGGCCAGGGTTTGCATAAAAGGAATAATCCACATTGTTGTGGTGCTGCTATTTACAGACCCTAGAGGACAGTGGCCTCAGTACGGAATAAATATTAATATTCAAATTTCTTTTGAAATACATAATTCTGTATGCAACCTATACTACATGTGCATCTTCATACAGGGAGAAAGGCATTGTTCTGCAGAGAGAAGGGGGCCTGGAGCTGCTGGGAGTTGTTCATTCACTGATTCATTATGTAGCCTTTGAGAAGGCACTTAGTCACTCTGCAGTTTAATGTTTCTCTCTGTGAAGCAGAGAACAAAGCCTCAACACAAACTGCCATCACTGTTATCAGTCAAAGTGGCAGAGGTCACCCAGCCAGCATGGGGTCAAGGGGCTGCTCTGAGCAGCCCTTGTGTGTACAAAGCCCAGGACAGCTGTGCTCTTCTGAAACAGCTTCTTTCTCCTACCAAAGCAGTGGCAGGGTCAGCTTGGGCTACCTAAGGCAGCAGTTGCTGCTTACCCACCACCTTTCCTTGGCTGTGAACAATAACTTGCCAAGAAATCACTAGCCTCAGAGAAAACGGGCAGAAAGCTACTGAGAGGGCAAAGCAAAACATGAAGGAGAGGAAGAAAATAAAAATCTACATAAGCAAGGATGACTCTCATACTGTATTTGCTATGCAGTCAAGCCCACAAGTGGGTTGTATGTCTAAAGGTGGAAATACAAAGACATGTCCTGTTCCCTGGAAAGGTAAGCAACTTCTCAAATTATCTTTAGAGGCTATTATTAGCCTCACTCCAACATTGATGTACCCTGTGCCCAAAACCTCAGCACGCACACATTGGATCCATAAAAACAGATATTCACAGCTCTGCAGTTCATAGAAGTGCTGGGCCCATGCTTTGGTACCAGTATAATTTAAAAAAAAGAAGTCTGAGTAGTAAGTGAGGCCATGGAAAGGACATGCAGAGCAAGAACTTGGAAAGGGCATGAAGATCCAACTTGAGGCGCTGAGGTCAATGGACACACATTTTTTAAGAGTGTAACAGGTTTGTTCAGTCATTCCTATATTAAATTCTAGAGATAGGAACTTTGTGTCTACCCTCAAAATAATAGTATTGTCTGAGACAAAGCCAACTTGGTACCAGAGCTTTTCCCATCCCATTCATGTCATAAAGCATCATATACAACCAGGAAGCAGAACAGGAGCTTTATGTCCCTGTTGCTTGGGTCCTAAAATACAGACAAAGGAGACAGGGCACAGAGCAAATAAGATCCAAGCCTTGTCCTCATTCACATCACAGCCCTGTAAGGCTTTAACACAAAAGATGTAACTATATGGTGTAACATCTATCGGGGACACTCTTGTCTGGCACAGAGGGGTTCTGCAGATGGACTTCCAAAGTAGAAAAAAGAGTACCTAGTTGGCAATGCAAATTACTTCAGGCCAAGCTGCAATACATAACTATAGATCCCATGTATAGATCCAGCCTTAAGCCCAGGAGCAATACAGGTGGGAAGAAAGGAGCCTGGGTGATTTAAACTAGATATATAAGCAGTTCAAGGTAGCTGAAAGTAGCACTGATGCCTCTGGGTTTCTGTGTTCATCATTTAAGGTGAACATGCAAAACTCAGAGTGCAGGAGCCCAAGGATGTTCCTCGCTGGCTTCAAGCGGGCAGTTTCCTAAAAGCAGCACTTGTTGGTTTCCTTGGTTTGCTGACCAGCAGTGCCACCTCCCCTCCCTGCTGCCATGGTGCTCAGCCTTCCTCAGTGTCAACAAAATGGCATGTTACTCTACTATGCCAAACTTTAGCACTGAGAATTTAATTTCAAACAGTTCGGCATCTGCTTTAGCCAAAACAGTTCAGCCATTTCCAGGAATATTATTAAAGGAAAAATATACTGCTTGGCACATACTAAATAAATCCAGGCAACCTTTTTACGAGGATCTCTAGCTTCAGAAGTGAAATTTTCAAATTTGGCAAAGAGGTGATCTTTGTGGTAGAAACATGTCTATCCCTATTAAAACCTACCCAAATTTGGCCAGATTACAGGGCAAGGAAATACTGCAATTAAGGACTCAGTAAAGACTTTTGAGAATTGCAGTTACTTGCTGTTCCTGCTGTAGGCAAGAGGTCCCTATCTCCTGCAGAGCTGCAGCTTGCACCCATTACCTTGGCCAGTTGTGCCTGCACAGATCCTCCATGGCTGGATGATGAAATTACAGAGCCAAGGGTGAGTGGAGAGACCAGCATTCCTTCTGACATCTCCATATATTCCCATATTTTTCTGATAGAGGACAGCCTCATCTGCCACACAGCCCAGGTTCAGTGTCAGCATCACAAGTGCTGAACAGCATGAGGACACTGCAGAAGACAAAGTGTGACCAAATAAATCAGGGCGATTACAATACATAAATGCACAGCTGGAAGAATTAATATCAAACAGACAATGGCATTGCAGATATCCCCTAATAATGAAAGCTTGAATGTGCTGTCTCAGTAAAACTCTCAGAATGAAGTTTGTGTGCAGTATAAGGAGAGTTTCTAAGAGAAATATAAATACAGGCCACCATTCTGCAAAACTTCACAAACCCAAGCCCTTGCATTCAGGTGCCATCTCACTGACTTGGCTGCAAAATCAAGGCCATTCATGTTAAAAGCACAGACAAGAACATCTGCTCAAACTGGTGTGTTTTAAGAGTATTAGTTAATTATCCAGACAGTTTTTCTTTTGTCATGGAAATGCAGTTTGAACACTGGCAGATAAATGCTCTTGCATTAAATAGGGAGGAATCAGTATTTGCTGTTGTATCTCTGACATGAATGGGAGTGGCATGAGTAGGTGGGCTGCAGGCTCCCATTCATCTCTTACAAATAGGGGTTAAGAGGATTTACAGATTTACAATGAAAGCACTCACCCGATTGATAGTTATAACATTTCAGTAATTCTTCACTCTTGGCTCATGGAAAAAGGACAAAGCCAACCAACTTCCACCTAGACCATGCTATTCCTTCAAGGATTTACAGCCCAGCAGCACATCAAGGAAATGTTTTCAAGACAGGGAAAAAATCTATGGAGGAAACACTCAAGGCAGCCATTAGGAAAAAAAGGTTCCACCTTTCACACAAGGGCATCTTCTCCCCAGTCTTCAGCACAGTGTGCAGTCCTTTCATGTATCCATGTGTGGGATCTCAGGACTCATGTCCATATACCAAGAACTGGCATGTCATCATCATCCTAGAGAATGATTTCAGTTCATGAAGTGCTGCTAGGAGAAGGATTATCATTCCTCTTACCAAAAGACTCGACAGGCTACAAAGGAAGAGTACAAGGAAAAGTTAATTTCTTTGTTCAGGATATGTACACCATCCCTTTTCCTCACCCATAAAGCAGGAGCAACACAGAACTTATATACGTATATAGAAGTTCTGTAGCTATAATACAGATTATATACTTCAGTACATATGTATATGTAGCTAGATATAGATCTCTGTATTATCATATACATACTTCAGGTCTGGTTAAAGCACGGTGCAGAGCAGAGGGAGTCTGTGGGGCTTTTGTTCCATGGGAGAAGCAAACCATACCTCCTGCAGAAGGCAAAGTGTCCCTGCGGACTGCAGAAGGCTCTCAACAAACAATTTGGGTTTGTCACTCTAGTGTTTGGTTAATGATTCTCCCTGAACAGCCAGGCAAGGAAGAAGTGAGCTTGTCCTCCTTAAGTCCACTGGCTGCATTATGAAGAAAGAGCTCAATGTGGAGCCAGTGCAAGAGAGAAACTTCCCACCCACAGTGCTGCAGGATGCACTTTTCCAGGAACATGAACCAGGATTATGCATCACAACAGCAGGTATGGCTGAAACAGGTATGGGCCAGCCCAGCCACACGTGGACCTTGTGTCATATTTTTCATTAGCAGAACCTTTACACAGTAACTGCCTCCCAAATGAGGAAACTGCAACATAAAAAGCATTTGGGTGACTTCCTGATTGGTGACTGCAGAGTCACAGCCTCATCTCAGCTCTTCCACACACTCAAGCTTAGAGTGCCTGCAAAATCCTTTTCCTTTTATGCCTCAGAGTGGTTAAGCAGCATGGCCAGCCATTTTGCAGGGGCTTTCAAGAAAATTACACACTTGATGCTTACATGTTTTTGCCCATGAGACAACTTTGATATGCTTTGCGAAACACGTGCTTTCACAGAAATCTGAGGAGGAAAGCCACATAACCAAGAACAGCAAAATATTGTTCTGTTTGGAATAGACAATTTTAACAAGACTGTTTTAATGGGAAAAGGATTTAGTAGATATTTTTAAATGTTGGCAGCAGGTTTTGCTAGAAAAAAATCTTATTATATCATTCATTGGATAGATTGCTAATCTGCAAAAACCCATCATTTGAGACCCAACAAATACCATTCTAATGTTGAGAAATCCCTTGACTTCTATGTGCAGCTTTGGAGACTGTGATACAAGGTCAAACCATTTCTGAGTTTAAAGTCTCCCCAGTACTTAATTTTTCCAGGTGACACTTGCTGCCACTTTGCTGTTTGAAGGACAGCTTGAGTTATTACAATGTTTCAACAGAGGACTGTACAGAATGACCATGTTCTTCTTCCCTTCTAAGAGTTGTACAAGCAGATAAATGCTTCTGTGTTCAATAACTAAAATTAAGATTCTCTCTGCCTGTAGGTCTTTCAGGAATGTTGCTATTCTGCTTGAGCAACCACATCCTGTTCTGCATCCTATGTGGATTTGTTCTGTAAATTGAGAGACATCAAGCTAAGCAACCTTCCAGGATTGCTGGTAATCTCTTGAGAGTCTACAGTAAACATTTGTTTACAGACTGGGTCAGATCTGATGAACTGTACAATTTCCCAGCACTCAGGAAAGTGTATGGGACTGGCTTTTTAACCAGTGCAGACGCAGGGGTGGACTTATAGGCCAACTTCAACTTTTCCTAGAGAATGCTGAGTATGTATTTTTCCCACTTAGAGCTATTGTTCAATGTTTTCCCAGCACTTCAGAATGTGTCCAGCAGTGACTGGAACCCCTATGCAGTAAATCCACTCAGGCTTACCAGGAAACTGGAAACCCAGGGTACATATGTGCTACAGTCCATGTAACCTGCTACTGCTAAGGGTACTACAAAAATTTTGAAAGTCTTACTCCAGATATTGCTCATGGCTGCACAGTGGATTTGCCCAAGTCTGATCCTGCTGGAAAACCATCCTACTCAGTTGGTACAATTCACACACATGCAGCCAAGGACCTCCCAAAGCATCAGATAACCCATAACAGGTCCATAACAGGACCTCAGCCATGTTCCCATCTTAGGCAAGGAAGATTTAACATTTCTTGGACAAAGTCCTGTATTTCCAAGTTCAAATACATGCTACAGGCAGTAGTAGCGCTACTGAGTGCATTTGCAGACCCAGCTCCTTGAGATACCTTCAAGCAGCTCTCTCCCCACCTCCTGCATGCCTCAGCACATCAGGAAATCAGACTCAAGTGCCTGATTTCTCAGTATGGCCAGCTGGTCTGCACAGACCCAGTGCTTTGCCACCAAGCACCTCTCAGAGCAGAGCAGAGCAGGAGCAGCTGGCCTCCAGCAAAGCTGCCACAGACAGATCCCCTGAGCCTCACCGTGCTTCACTCAGAGGATGTCTTATGGCTGCTCTGACTTGGAGGCGACCTTCGCCCCACCTGATGAAACCAGCAGTGGGCTGAGGGCCAGCCTCTGGGCCCAAGCCTGTGCAATCATCTGCTGGGAATCACTCAAATGGCCTTCTGCTGTGGAAAAGAAGTCTGATTTTGAAATTTACCCTAAAGATCCATAGCAGAGGGCGCTTTCTGTGCACAGGCTGAGGCATCATGTCACGAGCAGTCTCAGCTGAACATGCCTATTTATGGTGCAAAGCTAAAGGTGCTATGAGTCAGGTGCCTGAAGAGGGATCTCTAATTATACCTTCCAGCTACATGTAATATGTAAATATGCTATGTGGGCAGGAAATGTATGAAATAGGAAGGCATTTATTATAATTATTTTTAAAGAATTTTAAAAATATTTAAGTATTTGAACTTTATTTACAGCATGGCAAAAACTGCTGCAAAGAAAGCTGGAAGTGAATAAACTCCTTACCCACAGCTCTCTTACAGGCCACTCAACAAGAGGAAATTATTGTAACTTTTCTGCTTCAGTTTCTTTATTTTTTACAGCCATACCAGGCAAAACTGAGCTGTTCAATAAACTGATCTGAGTTTTGCAGATGGAAAGGAATTTATAAAAATGTAAACAAGAGTATTTAAACTGTGGCTTCTTCTAACAAAGTGGACAAATTCCTGGATTTCTTGGTTGATGTTCATAGCAAATTAACCTACTAGGAAAAATGCTGAAGTGACAGCAACAAGAAGCAGAGCAAAGAGGCACAAGGGGGTGAAGAGCAGCGGTGGGAAGGTCCCCAGGCTAGCATGTTCCCTCAGGAGAAGGTGCAGGATGACACTGGTGACAAACACAGTGACCTACACACTTTTGTCTGCTATGCTCTGCGATGAGGTCCCTATACATGCCCGTCCCTGGCCTGGCTGCTGCTCCTTGGGGACAGCCTGCTCCCCTGCTCCCAGCTCTGACTTGGGAGGCTGCAGTGTAGGATATGCCTATGCAAACTCCAGGAAAACCATCCAGAACGGCCACAACACAGCTCCCTGACCAGAGGGATAATGGATCAGAAGATCCTCAGGAGTATTTTAGAATCCTCCCTGTAAGAGTGGTTTGAACCCAAGGGATGGGTTTGGACAGTGACTCACAGTGCCCAGTGCACAGCTGGAGCAGGACTGCATGTGCAATTACAGTTATTAAAGTCAGCCAGCTATAAAAATTCACTGCTTCCAAGTGGCATCTGAGAAACCACAATTATTTCCCGTTCAAACTGTAGAAGAAAAATGTGGTATTTTTTGGTACCAGCAAGCAGCAGAGTTTGCAACAGCTGTACACGTTCAACTGAAAGGGAAATGACGGGTTTTGACAAATTTAGGTTCCAATATTAAAGGTCTGTACTATGAAATTCATCAGCCATGAATCATTTGTATTACAGATGTGACTTTAAGACCTTCACTGTCAGGGCAAGCTTTGGACTTGTGATATGGTCATACACATGCTAAATGTCCATTAAGCAAGCCCTGATGTCATCTATCTCCTTCCTTCTAATTTAATGAGGGGGAACAAAACTTACTGATAGAATTACAATTTTCTAAATAGTAAAATTAATGCACAGAAGTTGGGAAGCAGCAAAAAAACACCGTTGAAGTAAATTCCTGAGTCAAGTGAAGAGAACCTTGGACAGCAACTGTGGCTCAAGACTCCCATGACAATGAGATCAGCGAGGCCAAGTCTTGTGCCTGACTTGTTTCCTGACATGCATCTGGGAGCTCCTTGGATGGGGCTGGCATGAAACCTCCACAGCACGATGATCGCTCAGAGGCTTACAGCAGACACTCCACAGAGAAGAAAAATGTCCCACACCAACTCTGTGGATCAGATGGAACATTTCAGAGGAGGTATCAAGGGAGAGGATTAAGAGCAAGGAACAATTGCATCTGATGTCCTTGAGCCAGCTAAGCTGTAGTGCTCCTTGTCTAGTGGGCAACGGCCCCAATGTTTTGGGGTTTAGCAGCTTTAAATAGTCAGTTAAATTGAGTGTGGCAATGAGGAATAGCCTGAAATAACAGTTGTGTGTATATGATGCTTTCCAGTATGCTGATAGTGAAATTATTTCTTTGGAGGGCTTACTACTTCTTCTAACAGCCCAAAAAGCTGTTAGGTACAAGCTGGGCCTTTTTCTCCTAGCAAATTTGTCCAGATTTTACCCTGCTAGAATCACACAGCCAACAAGCAAAGAAAACTTGGAGCTTTTTATTCCAAGGCACCAAGGGGAGGCAAGTTCCCTAGAGCCTGGTGGTAACAGACTGACTTTGCTGGAGCAATAAAGTCTGTGCCCATTCAGCAGTCCCCAGTGCCTGGTAAAGTTTCTCAGAGAAGCTTGGGTGTTTGTGAATTTGAGTTATTTCTGAATTCACAAAAACAGAAGCTGTTGACAGCATTTAGCTCATGGCCACCATAAGAGGGCCAATGGCAATCCTGCACCAGCTCTACATCTCTGCTTATCTCCACACTTAGCAGAATATTTTCTCCTGTACTTCAAAGCATTCAGCCAATCTCTAAGAGTATCTTTTCATTCATCAGGCAGATTCTGCTCTTTAAGGTATTAAGCCTGAAGACGAATATAGTTGTAATGTGATGAATTCAGTATTTTCAGGCCTCTCTGTCTTCATGAGAGACTTCAAAAGTCGGCAAATAATTCAGATTGCTTTAAATTTTTATTTTCTAAAAAAAATCAAATTTGAAAAACACACTATTGAGGATTTTTGTTCTCAGAAGTAACAAACGTTAGATCAGTCTGACTTCATCATCACAAAAAAAATTTAATGTAAATATGATATGTATTCTAACTATTATCTCTAGCTCTCATAACAGAAAAATTCTTTGGTTAATAGATTTTTCTTTATGTTCTATAGCTCAGAACACTACAGTATTCTCACTAGTTTTAATGTGTCTCTTCACACATGATAGACCTTTCAGGTGTTGCCATTAAGGGACATTACTGTTTCACATAATAAATTGGTATAAATAGGAGATTCCACCCCAAAATGTGTAGTCCTATTAGGAATGGGAATGTGGGTATGTCCCAGTTTGCAGTGTAAAATGCTAATGTCTTAATGTATATTAATTTGTAATACTAAAAGAACCATTTCCACAGATTTTCTCCTATGTATCCATTTAACAGTTTCAGGCAAAGTAAATGTAAAGTAAATTTTTTTAGATTTGTTTTTAAATCTATTAAATCTTAATTAAATAGATTTAAAAACAAATCTAAAAAAAAAAAAAAAAGACAAAAACCAAAATAAACCCAAAACCACCCAAAAATCCCAATGACCAGGCATCATCATCAGAACAGCAGGTCTGGTCTATTTAAATTTCAACAATTGCAATAGGAAAGAAAAGACAGTGAATTACTTACAGTTTGTCTCCATGCCAGCCTCAAACAAACAAAAAATAAATCCAAGTTAGTTTTTAAAAATGTCTACCTTTTTAGTCACAATTATACACATGAGGCACAGAGACACACAGGACCTCGTTCAAGTGACAACACGTGTAAGTGAATTACCATGCCCCATGTTCACACACCCCATCCTAATCATCTCTGAGGAGCTGAACAGCCTTTCTGTTGCACAAGCAACTGCTGGGATCGTGATCAAAACTCTTTGGGGCATGTCCTGAAACACCAAATATTGGGATGTTTGTACAATGGACAGTTACCTGTGACGTCCCTGTAGCTGGTTCCCCTCGCTGGAAGTTGTCAGGCTGGACCTTTGGCCATCTCAATATTGCCACAGCACGAGCTGTGTGTGAGCCTTTGCCACGCCATGTAGGACTGCTTTTGGCAAACCTGCTCCAGGATGACCACAGGGCTCATCCTAAAAAAGTTCCACTGTAAATACACAGGGAAGCCCTGGGAGCAACAGGGAGCACTGGCAGTGTCTCCCAGGCTGGTTGCTGAGGACAAAGAGCAAGCTGACTCAGCCCGCACTCTATGGGATAACATGACAGAGGATGAGCACACAGGCAGCCTGACAGGCCACCAAACAGCACTGGATCCCAAGCCAGACATGGTAAGTGAGGAATTAACGAGACTCAAACTTTCTTTCCACAAATACACAACAAGAATCTCTTACTGGGAGCAGTGACCTAATGCCAGCACTGAACAAAGCACAGCTGTGTTCCCGGAAGAACGTGGCCTTACAGAGAGTCCAGTGGAGCAGCTGTGGCCTCTCAGCCATGCTGTGGGACATTCTGAGGAAAGAGGTGAGCCTGCACTATCTGTGGCCACCTTCTCCATGCTGCAGCTTCCATGCAAACAACATTCAAATGCACAGCTCAAAAGCTGCAATAATTTGACACGCTGGCTGAGTGGGGAGCTAGGGCTGGAGGGTGCATTCCACAAGGTATTCCATGAATGCTTCCCAGCCCCCCCACAGGGAGTGCTGCCTAACCCAGTCCACTGTTTCTGAGTCTACCTACTCAAGTTATCACAATAAATCAAAACAGCCCCTCACAGCTTTAATTACATCCCCATTGTAAATTCATACTAATTTCTCATCTCACACAACAGCATTTAATCACTGTAGAATAAACCAACCAAATCAAGACAAAACATAAATGATTAAAACCTGCAGCTTCAAATTCTGTGTTTCTAGATCTACAAGCTCACCTACAGAAAATCATAGGTGATGTGCTGATCCAGGTCTGGATCTCATTTGGAGGAATCCAGCCCTGTCATTTTTAATATGGGTTCCAACACCAGTTGAGATAAACAGGAGCTGGATTGCAATGATCCTGATGGGTGACTTCCAAGTCAATCCTATTCTGTGATTCTGTAACCCATCACACACATGCCAAGCACACCTTCTAACTTTCACCTTTTGTCTATGCTGACCAACAACTGCACAGTAAGTTCTGGGTGGGGATGATACATATGCACAAGTTAAGTAAGCTGTAGAATTTGGAAGGTCATTCTGTACATAAACACATTGTAACAAAGTTTTAAACTTCTTTTGCATGTTTACTGATTAGTTAAAAAACCTTTATGTGAAGACATTTCCCTGAAGTCTTTCAGTCCTCATCCATGCAAAGAGAGTGGCTTGGCAGAGAGAAACATCTTCCCAAAGTACAACTTCAATAAGCTTGAAATCTTTCAGACAATTAACTGTAAAAAGTATATGTCTGTCAAAGCACATATTCACTACACAAGAGGTCACAATATCATTTTTACAGGAGCAACATTCATTTCCACAGACTCTCCACTTGGTAGACAACCCTGCTGTCCCTGGAATCTGAATAAATGATGAGGTGCAGTATTTTGCAGTCCTTTGGAGAGAGGGGAGAAGGGCACTGTTCTGCTGAAAGCTCACCATTCCTGGAAGCCCTCACATCAGCACACTCCTTGGTAAAGATGCAACCACACTTCCAGGTAGCTGCTTTCATTACCCAGTTCACCAGAGTAGTCCAAGCTTTGCTGAGTGGCATTTTAACCACATGTATTTTCATCTTCTCACATTCATTATAGGTGGTGTCACAACCAGCTCTTTGGTTTCATAACCTTTAGATAAAAGAGCTGAGACCTGGACTTAGATTGTGGAAGGTGGTCCCAAAAAATTTCATGCTGTTCAAATAGAAAACCAAAAGGTTCCTCAATCTCCGAGATAAAATGAGATTATTCAGATTTGTGTATCTGCAGTTTTGGGAAACACTGTAACTAGCACAAAACTCAGATAAAACAGTAAAGCAAGTGCAAAAGGCAGTTTAGTCAAGAGAGAGGCAGCGCAGGGAGGGCCAGCTAGAAGGGCATGCATTGCTCACCCTTGTCATCAATTTGACAGCCAGCAGAATGGTTGCTATGGGCTCAGCCATCTGATCTTCATAGATGTCTAATCCAATTAAAATACTTACTAAGGAAAGAGGTTTTAAAATAACATCTAGAGATGAAAAGTAAAAGAGAATGAAAGGAAATGTTTCTAAATTGATAAGCTTTCTAGCCATTGCAGGATGGAGGAGAAAAACAGTGTTTGAGCAGCAAAGACGGCCACAAACAAACTTTTCACTAAGAAGCTCAGACATCAAACAGTGTGCCAGAAGGAAAGGGAAGAACATGTCCCTGCAGAGAAGTGATGACTAAACTTGAAGGAGAGAATCTAATTACTTGGCTTAAGCATTCATTGCTGCTGTTAATTAGGGTATCTCCCAACAGAAAAGCAAAGTCATGATTTAACACTGAGGACCATATGACTAAGGGCAATGAACAGAGCTTTGAGTGGAGATGCTGATTTAAGACTGTGAGCAACTCTGAAGCATAGTGTTGATCAGTGTCTACTTGATTTTTACTGATTAGTTAATTACTTAGTTATTTTTGGCAAAACTTGCTGTACCACAACAAAATTATAGCCTATTACTGAGTCAAGTTAAAATGGACATAGTAAGACTAGACAGTGTTTTGAGAAAACCAAGAGGAGCCCTTTGAAAGAACCTGAGGGGGGCAATTATACTGCAGAAATTATTCTTACACAGAACTGAAAGCAGCTCACTGCTCAGAGTGCAAATTGCTCATGATATGGGTGCCGGCATTATCTCTGTACTCCAGGAGAAGGCAGCCCAAGGAGAGCCCTGTCCCATTAACCAGGGCAGGTGGGCACAACCTCTTACCTTGTACAGGATGAAAGGGATGCCAGAACTGGCCCTATTAGGATTTGGTCTGTAGGCTTACTCAGGTAGGAGCCAAGTCAGATTCTCTCCTGTCACCCCAAAACTTCTGGCTAAAGGAGGATAGTAAAAGCTCTCTAACCACAGGGCATGGAAAGCAAGGTTGGGCACTAGATTCATTCTCTGCCCAGCCTGAAGTGGGGATCAACTCTTGTGCCTAACCCCCTCTCTTTCCACCTACTATAGGTATCCCCAAGGAAGCCAAGGAAGATTGAGCCACATTCAGAGCCTCAGACTACCCTAGGCTGCCTCTTGCGGTGGCACTGGTCCTGGGAGGAGCATGAGGATTGGAAATGGAAGCTTTGTGAAGAAGTTAAAACTGCCAGAAAGCAGGACTCAGGGCAAGCTCTGGAGGGCACCAGTGCCTGTGAGGCACACAGTGCATGCAGCAAGTGATGACTTGCTGCAAAGTGACTTCCAAGGCATCCACCAAGAGCTGCAGCCAAGTAGTGCTTCAGGGCGGTGCTCGACCTCTCTGGGCAACTGTATCTCTGGAGCCTGAGCCAGTCTTAAATTCCAGCCAGAGATACCAGACACCTGAGAATTTAAGGAGGTCTTAAAGTGACACATACCAGTCTTGCAAATAGCTCTTTCGAAGTTTGTGCTGGAACAATTTACAAGCACTTTTCCTTTACCCTCCAATATAACAAAACAAACAAACAAACAAGCAAACAAAGATATAGTTGAGGTGACCCAGCACATAGATTAGGACTCCTTTAAGTATGGAATCAAGATGAAGCTAAAATAATTTAGGGGGAAAAAAAAAGCTGAGACTGTTGCTGTTTCTAGCAAACACTTGAGTTAAAGCCCTACTCACAGAATGTTTCCCACTGGCTTTTTGCTGAACAGCATAAACACTGGCAGCACTCATCTGATGGTCAGCATTGACTCCACCACAGCTGGAACAGTTTAAGCCACAGCCTTCATGCAAAGCCATGCCTGCAAAGTCAGGAAAGCAAACCTGCAGTTTAAAAGAAAAGCTGGATAGCTCAGGCTCCAATGGTCATTTAGAAGAACAAGGATGAAAGCATCCTCCAGCCATAAGTACACAACATGTGCCAGGCTGGGGGTGGAGAGGAGAGCATCGTCACAAGCACTGCTAGGGCAGAAAAGCATTTAGCTGAAGTATCAAGGCGTCCACACACCCGTAGTATGAATGGCTATACAAGCAACCACTTGAAGGGAAAGTGTGTCTTTTTTCTTCTTGGCACATAATGAAACTGAAGACAAACGGTGTATAAATAAAACAGGGCGCTTCTGTAGTACAGAATGATAATCTCAGCAATTCCTCGGCTCACGCCAGGAAATTCTCACACACTGCATGCAAGTTTATCAGCCTTATCAGATTGGACACAAGAAATAAAATTACAAAAGTGAGGAGGCAAAAGCCAGTGTCTCCACAATGGAGCTTCTAAGGAGCCAACACCACTTTACGTGGGAAAACCCAAAGTATGGCTTAACAAAGGCTGGGTTAGGCCATAAAAGGCATTTGGCACTCAGTGCCACACCACTGCAACCCTATGAATTGTGTACATCATGTCAGCCACCCCTGAGCAAAACCACTCAAGTGCAGACACACACACCTACCTCAGCTCTACCGCCTGCTGAAGGGAGTGTCACACACGTGGTGCTCCTCACCAGAGCACAAACTGTTGCACAGATGAATCAAATATCATCACTCTTCTTCCACGAAAGGGAAACCTGAGCAGCAACACATCCCACTTGCCCCATGTCCAGCCAGTCTGATTCCAAGCAGTTCTTTGAGGTCCTGTGAAGTCTTTGTCCCACTCTTGAAATCAAGATGAATTTACTTATTCCTACTAAAGTAACAGATGAGAGCTACAACTAATGCTATTCTGAAGATCAGAAACCCTGTAAATGGCGATTTTTATTCATCTGGTAACTTTTCAGGAGAAGCGGTGAAATCTCCACTGAAGGTTTACAACTTTGACTTCCTAGATACCCCACGACACCTGATGGGAAAGTGAAAGCAATCTTCCAAGCAGGTCATGCCAACATTTCATCCACACCCAAGCTATCAGATGTTGGGAAGCTCAGATGTGAAACCACCCTAATGTTCCTCACACCACCAGCTGCTTCAGAGGTGAAATGACAACACAAACCTTTCTTACGGATTCATTTGTCCAGGTCCTCTGTGTTCAGTGGCAGCAATGTCACTTCAGCAATCTCCACCATGCTTACAACTATTGCATTCCATCTAGAAACCAAATAAATGCTTATTGGTCCCTTAGAAGCCCAAGAAAAACCCTGTAGGAACAGATTCTGCCCTGCACAACCTGTGCTAGTGTAACAGACAAGTTCTTTGCAGGGCCTCTCCTACATCTATTCCATATACTGACATGTTCTCTTCTAGGTACCTGCCAAGTCACAACACAGCAGCTTTCTAAGAAACTCCTAAAATTCCCTTCCCTAGCAAAGTGATGCAGAAGATACTGATTTTAGGAACTGTAGCTTAGAATACCTGGTGTTTTGAAACCCTTTTGAAGTATCACTGTGCCTGTATTTTCCTCAGCTAAATACATAAAATACTTAATATAATATTAGGATATCTGCCATAAGTTTTACATAATTTGAGCTTAATATTTAAAACCCACCACTACAACAAGTGAATCAATTTCCATAACTTTCCTTTCTTAATCAATTACAGATTTATTTCAGGTGAGTTTAAGACACATAGGCTTCTCCATGTACCAATGAAGCTAAAACTACATGGGCAATCTCTATATAAAACAGCCAAAACCACATGGTTTGTTTTCAGGGTTTCAGTTTTCTATTAGTTCACCAGTGATGAGATATAAATACTCCAATGAAGCCTAGGCTAAATGTATTTTTAGGAGCAGTGGTCTAGAAAATATATAATTAACAAATTAAGAAGCCCAAAATAGTTCCACAGAGCAGCCCACGACACTTCTTCAGCTTGTCACATGGTTGTTGCTGTGCCCAGCTAGAACTGCTCACCAGCAGCATTTTGCTCAGTTTTCATAATTAGCTATAGGGTTTGCACTAATTTGCTTTGGGAGCAGCTCCCATCAGGCACAGAGCAGAAACACTCGTAGTTTACAGGATGACATCTACATCTGTTCCTGAGTTTGTGCCCATGGGGGCTGTGCTCTAGAAGACACAACTATGTCACAAAAACATGTCCTTAGCCCACAGCTGGAGAGATTTAAATCACACTTTAAGTGATTTAAGTGAAAACTCACTAAACTAATTGATGAATTTCAGAGCGTGATAAAACTTTTGAAGACAACAACTATCAGTCTGTGGATCTCTTCACTCAAGTATTTAGATGAAAGCGAAAAGGACTCTAACATGAGTTACTGATTACTTATTGTTCTTGACATGTACAACTAAATATTTGTAAAACTATGCGTTTACAGCACGGACTTAAAATAAACTCATTAAACCCACAACTTTTTGCTCCCAAACAAATATAAAAAGAAAACAATATGGCAGTTTATACCCCGTTTATTAAGACAGAGCCATCTATTACTTAATACACTGGTTGGGTAGCCATAAATCACATTATTTTCTCACTCTATTAAGATGCAAGACAGTTTGGCAACCAAATAACAAAGACAAATTAGGCAGGGTGGAGAAACATTTAAGCTGCAGTGAGTTAAAAACCATCTAAGCTGGGGAGACCTACACCAGCAGAGTTACACAAGGTGCTGGCAGCGGGTGACGCTCGGCATGGCGTGCTTGCCAGCCAACTCCTCGAGTGCCCAGCGGGCCTGCCAGGCCCCTCAACTGGAATGTCAGAAAAGGTCCAGGGACCGTCGGGATGCCGCTGCTTTGGACACCGACCAAAGAGCGCGCCACCAAAGCTACAGTTTCTGTGTAGGGATCGCATAGTTCTTTGTAAGAATGAAGGCTTCTGGTAAGAAAGTTTATAGTGCAATCTGAATTAATTTGTGCCCACAGTGTCATTATTCATTTTCCCAAAACAGTTTAAATATAATTGTGTAGGAATTTGATATCTCTGTAAAGATATTACAAAGCAGTGCTTATACAGTTGGTGACTACATAGATTCAATTTTAATAAATACATCTCTTCAAGCTTTTGCAAAACTACAAGCACGAAAGCAAGAAGTGGCAAAGCAGCCAAGTGCTTCTGTATCTTCCGAAGGCTATTAAAATTCTCAGGGCTCTAAGGAGTTCAGATACCCTATCACACAGGAAGCACACCCCGTGTTCAGTTAACAGCTGCTCAGGGAAGAGCAAAACCTATTTCTGCTTCCTCTTTGCCAACGTGCCACCAAGTTACAGCTCCTGCTGAGAAGTCAGAGAGGTTGCTTTACTCCAGACAAGCAAGTTCAGATATGTTTCTGCTTGTCAGCATAGCTGCGTGCTTAACATGGAAATTTGTAACATGAGCTGTATTGCACAGAGTTACACACTTTTTTTCCTACTGAAGACAAAAAAGGGTCAAGCACCAGGAGCTTCAGCTCATAAATTCATTGTGTTGGCCCTAGGGAACCTTGCTGGTAACAGCTGTAGCCTTAATGCAAATTTACAAAGGGAACACTTACTCAGCTCGAAAAGCATACACACAACAGTTACCCTGATAACAATAAATACAGTATCAGGTTAACATCCTGTTGATAGACAATTTTTGTAAATGGAATATTTTATAAAATTATAAATGGCAATGCTTCATTGAAATAACAGATTTAATTTGCTTCTTGAAACAACTATTCTTAAATCAGTCTGGCAATATGCAAGCAAATTAAGTAAAAGCACCAGATTTCAGTTTTCAAAAGATTGTAAGGTTTAAGTCATCAAGAGATTGTTTGGGGTTTGATTTTTTTTTTAAAGAGTCTTGATTTAAGACAGTGACAGGGGAAAACTTCTAAAAAGCATCTTCAACAGATCCTTATCTCATTGCAAAACATTCACTTTAGGTATTTTGACATAAAAACATCAAACCTTTTCCTTTTCAAAGTCCTCATCAGGAACATTTTCAGTTAAAAAAAAAAGGCTTAAAATTCAGACACTTGAAGTCAACTACATTCAACAGATACAACTCATGGTCAAACTAAATGATTCTCTGTACATAATACTGCAAAAAGGAAAAGAGCAATTAGCAGTGTTACACCATGCCTCATAGGGATTAATACTTTAAAAGCCAACTGATTTGATTTCTACTTTGAAATAAACAGGTATGAAAAATCTCCTTTGGTCACAGTCCAGGGACAACTGTTTAGGTAAGTGTGATGACAGCAGGAAAAAACACACCAATCAACTGGTCATAATATATAAAAGTGCAGGTGAAGATACAAATACAATAGTCCTTTTAATTGCAAAGCATGCCATACACAGACAGAAAATAGACAGAATTTTTAGAATTCCAATATATTAATGCTCATCATATTGGTGTACTTCAGTAGCTTCAAAAAATTCCATGAATGTAAACATGCTTGGAGGCATCTTATTAACATATAAATATACATGTGCCCAATACTTGCAGACTAAGGTTTGGCACATACGTGCTCACTTCACAACAAAACTTTCAAAAAATGAGGCTCAAAAAGTGCTGTCATCATTTTAAATGTGAGTTTTAAATGTCTTAAATGGAGAAACACTATTTTAGAAAAGAATCAACTAAGATTCAGTTCACATTTTTCCATTAAATACTGTCTTTCAAGATAATTTTGGAAAAAAAAAAGAACCACGATGCCTGCAGATATATCTCTCTGGTACTCAGCAACTTCGGACAATGACAATTTCTGTCTTACATGCAATTCTGCAGCAGAGAAAAGCTTTAAAGCATTCTGCAAATATTTTGGCTTGCACATGGAGACTCGAGCAAACAGGTTTTTTACTAGAGAAATTCAGAATTTTTGCTTGTTTCTATGCAGTGCTGAACCTTAAAGTTAAACATGGACTTAAGGATTTGAGTGACATCTGTAAGGCTTGACTTCATATTGTCAAACACTACAGAAAAACAGACACATCTTTTCACAACTTTATGTTTCTGATTTAAGGACCATCATTTTGTAAGCAGTAAGTCTTCAAATGTGAATAAAATTTAAAAGTACATAAATGCAAAACATTAATTAGCAACTTATTTTCTTCACAAGTTCCATTCTGACAAGTAAATTATCTGGACAAGTGTACTTGCCTTACAAGTATTTTCATGAATTATGCATTTAAAACTGATAAACACCATAGACCTGATAAAACTGCTAAGAGACCCTAAACTCGTAGATCCTTCCTGGATACTCAAAATATAGTATATTTTCCTTTCTCCAATTCCACAGGGGCATAAAATACCTTTGGTAAGATTCCTCACAAAACCCTCCTACAGAGTAAGCACTTTCTATAGCTCTTTCTGCTGAAACGAGAATCACCTCAAAAAAACACTTGACAAGACTGAGGCTCAAAAACTCATCTGTCATGTAACCAAATTAGATTGGAACAATACAAGTGTACTTTTTTACATTGAATCCTACAGTTACATTTTAAAAAAAATAAAGCTGTGGTTTGTGCACCTCTTTAAGAAATGTTTAAGATTTTCTAAATGAAACCAGAATGAGAAACACAAATGAGAAATCAACTATTTGCATTCGCCACCTACGAGCATTTTAATGCCTTTAGAACTGAAAATGTATTCATTAAGAAATACACTGCAACTGGAGTAGTCAACACTCAAGTCCATCAAAATTTAAAAAGTGATTCATTTTAGCATAACCACACTAGCAAATTATTCTGTATATTTCAGTGAAGCAGAGCTTTAAAAAAGTTGTAGAGAAATAGATAATTCATTGTTGGCGTGTTTTAGGGGAGCAAATCTCTCCATAAAAATTATTTATACAAATGCAAGAGCAAACTTTCTGAGGTAAGGGTTTGGGGTATTTATTTTTCTTTCCCAAAGATTCCACCACATGATTAAAAATTAGATGAATGTGTATTCCTGACCACATTGACAATGGCACAGCTAGTTCATGACAAGCAACTGCAACAAGAGTAAATGAAAAACAGGTCCCTGCACTGGGACAAAGCTTGGTTGCAGGCTGACTGTATGACACTAATATTGAAAGCAAGAATTGAAGTAAACTCATCTGGCATTCAGATCCGACTGAGAGAACAGTGAGAACGACACAGTGAAGGTACACTTAGGTGCAATTTCATGCTGGTGACTTTTTCCTCTTTTTATGCTTAGAGCAGATTTTAAACCAAGAGTTGCATATCCAATGACACATACACAATTCAAAACTTAAGAGACCAAGAGCACAGTTGTACACATAATTACATAAACTTAGTATTTACATATTCTAAACAAAGTTCCATTTTAACAGTTGAAGTCTTTTAACACATGAAAGAAGATAATCTACTACAAAGAATGCATAACGGGATCACAAACTTTCCACAAGCATATAAACACATGTTTTAAAGTGCTTTCTGGGTGCTTCAGATTAACCCCTCGCAGTATGAGCTATTCTGTAGTGCTGTTCCAGTCATTAGAAAATTATTTAAATCACTCCTCTTCAGGTGCATTGTGAGTTCAGGAATAATGACAACACCACTGATGTAAAAGCTTTAGGCTCCACCAACATAAATGTATACATTACTTAGGTTCAGATGAAGTTGTCAAACACTTTGGTTTATCATAGCTTGGGATAAATATTTGATAGAACAAAAATTGCACCTCTCCACTCTTGAGTTTGTTTTTTTTTAACTAAAAAAATACTCCAACATAAATTGACAGTATTCTTTGGTAAAAACAGGACATTTGGCCAATTTGTGTGTACATCTATTTATCAAAATAGCCTAAAAGTGAACAAATGCCGCTGCTGTACTGTCAATTTACAGGAATAAGCATTCCTCAGTGGGGAGTATCAAAATATTAACCTTAGCAGTTACCTATACAACAAGTTGAAACACCTTCAGCAACCGTTACAGGGGATCAATAATGTTTTAGAACATTTTTTGCTTAACATTTATCCTTTGCATTACAAAAACCTGTAAAATGCTCTATGCCTGCAGACAAGTCCACTACCTTGCAGTGACTACAGAAACGTTATTCAATGGTGTACACTGTCAAGTTGTAACAAAAACCAGGAGTAAGGTGTGCTGACCAGCTAATACACAACTGCACAGTACTTGTGCATTACCTATCCTAAATACTAAGAAAAGCCTATTAAAAATTCATTTAACTGCTACAAGTTAGGTGAATATATAAAAACAGAGCAGATATACAAGTATAACACTGAACATACTGTACTTTATTAGCACAAAAAGCCAGAACAAGGCACAGCAAGCAGAAAAATACATCAATAAAGGGTTAGTGTAGCATACAAGAATAACGTTTATTGTACTTGCAGCCAAAATGTTTCCTACCTCACACAGGTCACTGCCGTAGAGAAGGAAGGAATCAAATACTGTAGCAGCTGGTAAAGAAACTAGGGAGCACTCAGAATTGGTACAAAACATTAAACAGGGGTCAGGGCATTCCAACAAGATTTTAGTGCAAAATATCTAAGATAGAACTACTTTTAAGTTCCATCTCCAAGTAAATAAGCAAACAGAAGTTAGAATCTTGTTTCTAAGTAATCTGTTGAAACTATCATCAGTGCATATTACTTTAAAACATTTTTAAAAGCGCAGATGGAAAGATATTTACAAATAAAGTGTACCAGTACCTTTGAAACCTGACATTTGCTTCAGATATGTCAGATTTTGTACTCTGATTATAATAATTCAACCACTTGTCATGTTCTCCATAAAAATATCAGACAACTTTAAATAATTAAGAATTTTTTTCTTGTCACTATTACCTTCTACTGTGAGTTACTAGCAGTCAGGACACCAAAATCTGTTTTGGAAAAAACCCACAACCTTCTGTTTCACAGCAATAATCTAATTCTGTGTCCTGCCACAGAAGCAGCAATTCACACTGGAAGGTATTTTTAACTGTCTGAGACAGTACTACTTTTGCTAACAATGCCACTTAAATCTCCAAGTGTTTGTAACAGAATTACAGTACTGAGCAGGCATATTCAAGTCTTAATGATTAGGAAACATTATACACTGTGAAAAGCATGATTCATCTGTTAGCCTCAAAGCACCATTAACTCTTAATGGACTGCTTCTAATGAACCGCTCTTCATTACAAGAAAATATTCACTAGTATTTGGAAACTTGTCTGTGATCTAAATTATTACTTAGAGTTGAGGAAAGTTTTCAAGAAGAGAATTTTTAAAAAAATACTTCAAATATTAGCAAAATGCCCCTTCGATAAAGCCTTTCTTTAACAGCATTACATGAATGCCCCATGGGAAATGCCTCATAGTTTCTTCATCCAATTACTACAGCTATAAAAGGGAAATAAAATATTTAGAAATTAGCAAAAATATTTTCACTAGGCCTTAATGAAAAACGTGCAGAATTGTGTCTGCTTATTGTTTCCAAGAGGCATCACAACTTAGTTTGATTAACAGCAGGCAGCATCTGACAGGATACTAACACTCAGCTTAAATAGGGTATTGCAGAAAAGCTAGACGCCATCGGTGCGCTTGCTGCAGTTAAACTGTAATACACAAAAAAAAAAGCACGTTCCAGAAGCTTATTTTGATTTCCTTTTACTTTGTTTTTATAGGTTCCCGCTCCAGCCATCGCACCCTGACTTTTTGTTTATAGTGATACTCCTTTAGAAAGTCTTGCAACATTGAGGGTAGAGGAAGGTCATCGATTCCATCGTACGTAGTGCACCTGCAGATTACCGCCCGGCAGATATACTGCAGACTAAAGGGGAAGGTCCTGTTCAGAGATACGGTGAGCAAGGGTTCAAAGAACATGCAAGAGCTGGGGTCTTTGTAGTGTTCCAGAAGCCCCGTCACGGTGGAGGAGTGGAACACACAGGGGTCGTGGGCATCAAAGCTGAAGTTGTGGTTCCACTGCTCGATGCGCGCGTGCAGCGAGCGGTTGTAGCGGCGGAAGCTCACCGAGAAGAGGTAGTCCTCCTGCGCAGAGTCCCTGAGCAAGAAAGTGCCTTCGGGTTTCCCCTCCAGAAGCGCTTCTGCCTCGTAGCGGTCCATGACGCCCCAGTAGCACGGGTTACCTGTGATCTGGAGCAAGTCTGGCACGAGGCAGTGGATGTAATCGATCTGAGTGTGCACTTTCCAAGCCCCCTGCCTGCCGATATGGCCGTGGCTCTCTCCCGACATCTGACGCTGCTTCTGCCGGCGCGACTGCAGGCAAAGCGTCGTCGTGTCCTCTTCGGAGTCACAGCTCCCTGGAGGTGTTATGGTTTTGTCCCCGGTCAGCTCAGTCATACCAGGGGCTAACTTTGGTCCCAGTTTATACAATGGATTTACCTGTGCTGTAGCTTCAAAAGTGTGTATTTGGGCATTGGGAGGGGGATCAACCCCTTCTTCAATACTAAGCCTACGTCTCTCTCTGAGTCTGTCTTCTTCATCTTCTGTGGAAACCAAGGAAGGATCAAATGTGTCAAAGAAAGTTGAATGAGGGCTCACGGGTGCTGTGTGTTGTTTAATCAGATGCCACTTCTGGGCCAGATCTGAGCCTGCAGGAAAAGGGCATTTCTCAAGCATTAGTTCAGAGAGGTGGATCTTTCTTTTGTTAGAAAACAGAGGTTTGGACTGCTTGCTGTAAGTTCTCATGGGAAAACACAGCCCAACAGTATCTTGGAGACGCTGCCGCAGAGAACGGCTGCCCACTGTCCTGCTGGATACCGCGTCCATGTCATGGACTGAGCTCACCCCGTACCTTCTCTCCCTCCTCTGCAAACCGCTTCGTGTTCTACCAAATCTTTTCTCCGTATCCAAGGAGCTCTGTGTTTTGGTAGAGCAGGAATGCTTCTTCTTCCCACCCCAAGGAGCATGCCGAGAATAAGAGTCCCTTCGAGCGAGCCTGGCTCCTGTGGTGACACATGAGTCATTCTCTTTCTCAATGCTTATTTCAACAATCTGAGGAATTTCTGTGACACAGTTTTGGTTCCGCCTTGCTGAATTCTTTGAAGGACTTAAGCCTAATTGCAAAGCAATGTTTTCTCTCAAAGGGCTGCTGGGCTGTTGTTGAGGCAAGTCACTTATCTGGATGGCTTTCTCTTTACCAGACGAGCAATTATTGGAGTTCACAACTATACTTTCATTTTGGCTTCCACCCTCATGACTAAAGAGGTTCTGGCACCTGTATTTGAAATTGTTCCACATCTTTCCCACTTTATCCATGGATTATGTTATCTAAATCAAGAGGAGAAGAAATATTAAAATAAAAATACAGTTTTAAAACATGAGGATACATCTTCAGTTATCATTTAAGTTACAAACCCAAGATGACTATTATTAACTAAATGAAATACATTTTAAAAAGTGCCCTAGTCTTTGCAGGGTTATGTGGAAGCAAGATGCATCACATCATTTCAACATTTAGAAAAATATCCATATTTTTGATTATTTTCTAAATGAGTATTTAGTAAAATCACCACAAAGAAGGTGTTTAAGAAATTTCAAACATTTCATTTACAAGTAGGCCCTCCTATTTTTCTGTAGGCATGTAGGTAGGTCTGCATAGTTGTATTTGATAAATAGGAAATACACAATCTAAAATCCTTCATTTAAGAAAGAATTTTTAAATCATATGTTAGGTATGACTCCCTGATAAGCTTCCTATAAGCAGCAGTAAAACAAATCCTGAATAAGAACTCTTCAAGTCACTCCAGACTAGGAGAGCTGTTAGTAAAATCCAACAAGTGCACTGCAAATGTCCAGATGCACCATGTAAAAACAAAAGCTCCAGCTGCACACCACATAAATTCCAAGATATAGCTTTGTAAGATTAAAAGAATTAGCACAAAAATAGAAATTTAGGGGGAAAAAAAGCATTCATCCTTATTAGATGAGACAATCACCAAAAGACAATTTTAGAATTATAAAGTCTCTGATACATTAATATAAGCCATATGAAACAGCTGAAAAAAAACCCAGCAACCAATGGTCGGCTTTATTACTTAAGATATAAAAGAATGAAAGAGCCCAAGGAGCTTTTCTATCTTTAGTAGGAACACTTAAAAAGAAAGCAGCTCCACAGCAGAAACACGATGACAGTGAATCATGAAGATACTGTAAAAAGATAAAAACATTAGCAGTGTGTATTCTGAAACTACATCTTTAGAAACTGAGTTTGATAATTGGAACAAGACTGCCAAAATTACAGGACTGCCCTAGGACAGAGAGAAACAGGCTAATTCTGTACTAAAAAAAGTCAGGCAATGCCAAACTAAATTAGATCTAATTAAGTTCTGAGAGAAGTGCTAAACTTAAAAGACTAAAATACGTCATCTTATCTAATTTAACTCTTTATGGAAACTGCTCTGTTCTTTGGAAACAGATTATTTTGCAGCAACACTCCTCTGTTGCTGCACTACTTTTCTGTTCATAACTGGAGAGGAATCTGAAGCAGTGACTAAATGCACTGGGGCTCATGACAAAGTGGATGATAAACAAGTAGGCAATGCTCTGGTGATCCAGCCCACAAGTCCTTACAACAGGAGCACAGCTGTAAGCCTACGACTTTATAGCAGAGTCCACTGAGACTGGAGAGGAGTCAGAGGCACAGCTTACATGAGAAACATGAAAGAGAATGAATTGTAACACCTGACTGTGATAGGAACAAAAAACAAAAGCTTTGTTTCTCACTCTGTCATCAGATGATCCAGCAAACCCAGGTACCCAGCTGCACTAAGCAAGACCACAAGAATTGAGTGTGGATGAGAGAGCTGAGGAAAAGAGGAAATCAGGCCTCCAGTCTCTGAAGGTTACTGGTACAAGTTACCTACAACAGTGCTAAAGGACAATCTGCACAGCACCCATGTGGTTATTAAGGAGGTAAACACTTGCAGAGCAATGTTACACATAGAAGATGCTACACAGGTCCATGTATACATAAACACTGTAAGCAAATGAGCAAAGCACACCTTCCTGATTAAAATAAAAAAATCCTTAAATTCTTTTTTGTTCTGGAGTTGTCTGGATCAAGCTGGGGAAATTCTAGGAGCAGCAGAACTACTAAAATCAGACCACATACAAATTTGCAGGAAGCAGCCAACATGTCTCATGTTATTGCAATGATCATAGCTGTTTGTGGTGTCTCAGAATACCCATGCTGGCCATGGAGGAGCACATGTTTGCTGGCTGCCAGCCTGTCAACACAATACATATAAGGTTGACTTCTACACTTTTGTCTCAAGTTGTAAGTTTTTTATTCTCTTCCTAGACAGAGAGATGTTTAAAATTTTTGGGAAGAGAAAAGAATGAGATAATATTACAAACACCATTCCCTTGGCAAGTCAGGCTAGAAAATGTACACATTTTTGTGACAATGAACTGGAATTACTTTTCCATCCAAACAATCACATGCTATTCAGTGGTGTCTTTTATTCTGAAATTGCTCTTTATTGCTCTTCCTTTGCACCACTAGTCTAAAAGGTCTTAGGGTGGAAAGTCCTCTACATGTGCCCAGAAAACTTCAAGAACAAATAAAAATAAAAACCAACAAAACACTCCACCCACAACCCCCCAGCATACTGGCTTGACAGACTGTACTTTTCTGAAATTAAATTTAAAAGGTTAAGTACTTTTTGTCACACTCAAGAGAATAAAGATACCTTTCTTACCCAGAAAAGCAAATGAGTCACTGTGTCTTGTCTTGAGAATATACCTCAACATGAACTTGCTAGATTCCTTCTTTGACTTGTGGACATGTTTACTACAAAGGGAAAAGCAGAAATTTTGTTAATAGTTAGAATATCTTTTCATTTAGACATTTACTGTTAATCACTGACATCAAATGGATATTTTACTATTTATTTCTGAAATGTGTCCATGTAACTGCCTGGTCTTTATATATTTTTAATGCATATTAACATAAACAAAAAACTTCACAGAACTTGCTTTTTCTATACATTAACAACATTTGTCAAGTAGTCATGGGAAGGACTCTGAAATAAAACTTTTGACAACCAAGAGCAAAGCCACAGTATCTGGATCATTGAAGTGCCAGGCACAATGGGCATAATCAAGCCTATGAAATGGTTCCCCCACATTTTGGTTTCAAGTTGTGGTTGGCAGTGCTGTCAGATCACCACATACTGTCTCTCCTCCTTGTTTCCAGCTGCTACATCACATCAAAAGGCAGCTAAAAATACACACTTTTCTAATATTACTTTTCCAGGTAAGCAACTGCTGTACTCTCCACAAGGATGTTACACGATTGTGAAGCAAGAGCAATATGAACCATGATTCTAAAAATGGGAAAGTGGAATACAAGACAAGTTCTTTATTAAAAGAGTAGGTCAGCAGTTCCCTAAAATAATCATCATTGTTTTTCAGAAATCCAAGAGGAGTCAAGGGATTTAATATGCTCACACCACTGTCAGAAATCTAACAGTAACAGAACAGAGAAGATTTATTTGCTTCTCCATGCTAGATTCGGGAATAGCAGTAAGAGTTAAGAGAAAACATTGGGAACTTATATTAAAGATTTACACACAGAACAGGAAGAAAAATATTGAAATGTACTTCAATGAAAAGCTACAGGGTTGAGCAATCTCTAAGTGGATATTAAAAGTTAATATTCCTATGTAGAAACTCCAGAGCAATGGCAGCAAAGTCCAAGTATTACTAGTTTCCATTCCCTTCTGGAGGCACTAAAATTGCTGAAACATTCCTAAAGTTAGGCCACACTATTGCTATTGAGATTCCATAAAAGTAACCTTTTCAGAGAGCAACAGAGTGACAAGCACCAAGGATTAAGTCGATGAAGATCAAAGCACAAGTACAGTTCTTCTGCAACTGTAACAGTTACTCTCACTTATTTTGTTCTGCATTATGTTCCTAGCAAGTTTACAAACACAAGACAGTGTTCCTATTAAAATGTGTTCAGTGCAAGGCCTCAACAGAGCAAATGCAAGGTAAAGTTGCTAGAACAAGGGCTATCCAACTTTAAACAAAACCTTACTCGGAACATTAGCTCATTCAGCCCTCTGAAGTTCGTCTTCATTGCAAACAAAACCAGAGATACTGTTTTACTGGGCACAGGTGGCAAAGGGGCTGCATGCAAACCATTTTAACTCATCAAAAATTCAAAGAACTCACATGGATGCTTATCCTGAAGTGTCATGCTTCATGGCACTAGCTTTATATATCCCCATTCTTCTCAGTTCTGCTCAGAAACATGAGCAGTCAATACACACCTATCACATCACCACTGCCAGCCAGCTGACACGGCCTGTGGGACAAACTGCCAGGTGGCTCCAGGTGGGAGTGGTTTCTTTGGGAACCAGCCTTCCCTAATGGAAAACAGTTCCTTGAGTTTGGCCAAATTGTCTCAGTTAAACATCTCAGACTTGTGTTAGAATAAAAGTTGAGTCACTGGTAAAGTATTTAAAATTCAACCTAGTGATTTTAAATTACTTTAAACCAATGTGCAACAGATGTGTGGTTTCACAGATTTCTTGTGGCAGCACTAAGCTTGACAAAATAAAAATTGTTTCTGAACTGGTTCTAAAGCGATCCTAATTTTACAAAGGAGCACCGCCAGTGGTTATTCTAGCCTAAACAGGAAATCCATTTCATTCCATCAAAATCCACAAAGTGAATCCAACCATTTGTAGATTTTCTAAGGAAAAAAAAAACCTCAATTGTTTCTTCTTAGAAAACTAGAGGTTCTACTGATGTTCTTACCACAATCTCTTTTCAACTAAAAATTATTTCTACCTACTTTGAACTGGCATAAATGATCTTAAAAATAACATATAATAAGCACTCTATAGGGATTACAGAAGCAATGAGCAGCAATACCTTAGTGCTATACTCCCATTTGCAGTAAATTTAGAGACATTCAAATGCATGAAGTTTGCATGATTGTAGTCTTCAAGTATTCTGAGAGCACAAATACTGAGACAACAAAGAAATTTCAAGCAATGTGATAAAGCTACACTTGCAACTTCTTTGCAATCCTAAAATATCACATATTAACAGATTACTGTGAAAACTCAGACCATTCCTTCCAGAAATGTCACAGGCAGAGAGATCTGCCTAGATCTTGTGACTTTGTAGGAACACTATTCAAAGTCAAGGCTGTGCTCTGTCTGGAAGATAATATACTTGTTTCACTCTCACAGTTCACCCAATTTAAAATTTACTCAGTATGGTTTATTATATTCAAAGTATTAACTTCTAATAATGTACCATCTTCACAAAAGGTGATATACTGCACAAACTATGATATCTTACAGAACAGGCTCAAAAAAAAAAAGAACCTACAAAGTGAAGTTGCTAGAAACCTGCACACTGTTTAGCTCAATATTAGCTGGAGCCTGCACAGGCAAACTGGCTACCACATTCCCTGAACCTGGTGCATGGACCACAGAGGTACAAGCAAAAGCCTGGAGGGAAACACTGCTTCTATTTGTGCCATTCCTCAAAATGATTTGCTGAGCAGTGGCAAGAGACTCTTGTTAAAGACACTGTTTCCATTAAGGGCTGCTTGCTGAAGAGGTCACTGCCCTGTGTGCCCGCTGCCAAATGCCCACTGCAGGCTCCTGCTGCAGGGATGCCCTGAGGGAGCTGCTCCCACCGGCGCTCCTCAACCTCATCCAGTCACAGTGAGGAAGGCTGGCAAGCCCTGCATCTGAAGTAACCCACTCGAGGAAGGAAGGGCAGTACTAAGGATTACAAAGCAATTTTCCTCCCTTCCAATGCACATTCCAGAAATAATGAATTACTACTGTAATACTAGAGATAACGTTTCTGAAAAACAAGGAATTTGTTGGCTCAAGAGGAACCATGCATTTTTCTACACACACAAAAATGTTGCTCACTGCAGACAGCTCAAAGAGCTGATTTAGAGGCCTGGAAGGAAAAGGTGGCTGCTTCTCTTTTATAACTAAAGAAGGTAAAGGGGCCAAGTGTCTCAAGTGCTCATGAAAGCCTTATTAGGATAAAGTACTACTGGTTTTTAACTATTAGGCTTTGATAAATTGGAAGTGCAGTTGCATAGGAAGATGAATATGAAGCTTTGAATCCCCAAACCAAAACTCAAACCTGCCAGAGAAGAGGTAAAGGATACAGAGCTACATTTCCAACAACACACAGAATTGGCCTAAGTCAGCACTGCAACCAAAAGAAATGGCGTCAGCCTCTTCCTGGCCACCTGTGCTGGTGCAGGAGGTGGTCTGTACACCATATGGCTGCTCAGTCAACCAGCTCAAGGAACTGATCCAGCCTAAAATGAATTCTCAGAAAAAGTCTCAATCATTTACTCCATCTGGTTTATGACTTCTGTACAAACATTCAAGTTAACACATGGGAGGATCAGATGAGGAGGGAGGAAGCAGCAGCCAGGGCAAGATTGCTTCCTTCCACAGCAGCACTGGTTAGTTCTGCTGAAGTTATGATGTTCTTAGATGGCTACTTCGAAGAGAAATCTCCATTCTCAACTGTGGGGTTCTGGCTGCAAAGAAAGAGATTAGGACTCTATTTAAGATGCTGCTTTGAACACTTGCATTGAAAGTTCAGCCACTGAAAAGCTTTACTTCAAAAATAAAATGCTGAGTTGGCCTGATGAGTTTTGCTAAAATACAAGGAAAGCTGCAAGCTTCAAGGACTTAAGCTGGCAGACTGTCAAGTCAAAGCCAAATAATGATATTTTGCCATTGCTCCAACTCAGAGTAAGAAGTAAGCTCCTCCTCCCCCTCCTTGGTGCAGATTTGCATTGAGCAAAATTCAGTCTTAGCTTGGACAGCTGATGTTCTGCCAGTTTCTCCTCAAGCAGCTACACATTGGTAACTTCAGTCCAAAAATACTGCTCCAAGGCTCAACAGTGGGAACATTCTTGTAAGCCCCTTACTAGGCTTTGGGTTTCCAAAAGGACAATTTTGGGACTATGTGTGTTCACCCTGCATTGAAAAGCACTGTACAGTTGCTATTCACTTCTTAGCTGATCAGAAAATCTGAAATCCCTGAAGCAGACAAGCCATCAATAAAAGAACAGAAAGTTATGGCACTGAATCCAAACTAGAGACAACTGCTTTTTCAATACTTCTTTCCCTCTACTTACACAAGTCTAGTAGGTAATAACCATAATGAGGAAAACTGGTAGTTCTAATTATGTAAGAATCACAGAGCAAACATGAGTTTCAGATATTAAAACAGAAATAACACTATACAGATTTACCAAGAACTCCACATAGCAGTAGATTTCTATGCTAGAAACTGCAAATTCAAGACAATGGCACACATCAATTCCAAGTCAAGAAACCTTCAAATCATTTAGGCAGTATCCTGATGGCAGCCACTCATTGTAACATGTAAATCCACACAAGCAACATTAAATTAAAGCAGTTTCCTTTAAGCTACCTCCATACACCTTAAGCAGGCAATTCAATTTCACCTTAACATTTAAAAAAAAAACCAAAAACAATGAGCATTAAGTTAGCAAAGTAAAATACCTGCCATGAAAGGGAACTCTAGGTGATTTAGTGTAGTAATGGCTCCCATACTGTTACTTTTAACTCTTCTCACATAGAAGCTGCCACTATACTTTTTAAAAATTCATGTGGATAGAATAAATGGTTCCAGTCAGTGTTCAAGTTAAGTACAGCAGCCCTCTTGGTGACTTCTGCAAAAGCCATAAATACTCCAAGAAAAATGATGGAGCTCTCCCCTAGTAGAGAAGAATTTGTTTCTACTTCTAAGAACACTAATGAAGCATATCCTCCTCTACAAAGTTCTAAAATATAAATAGGTATCAAATTGATAAAAAGAGTGATCTAATGGTTATTTGTATGTAATTCTTGGAAGTTCTGAGTTAAGAAAAAGCATACCTTAACAGCTGTGCCTCACTAAAAGCAAAGGAAATTGGAAGCAAGGTTGAAAAGATGAGTCAAATCACATCCCACATCTTTGACAAGCTCAGTAAAAACATCCAATTTAATATATTTTGTAAACAGAGCATTTCATTCAATTGCAAATGGCCTATTTTCCAAACATAATCCTTCTGTTCTGGGGTCAATTTATACTGGTTTAACAGTCCTATTTCTTCTCACTACATTTTTCAAAAGCTCAACAGCCTGTCTAATGCCTCTCCCTCACCACTGTACCCATGCCCCCCATCAGCTTACAGGCACCTCCTGGACACAGAGCTTTGCTCATGCACCCTTCCCCTGTGTCCTTTCAACCTGACCAAGAAAAAGATCATGTTCTCCAACACAAACTAGCTACCTGCCACCTCTTATCAACTGATAAAACCAAAGTTGTACTTGTCTTTCTCTAGCAATGTACCTAGAAGTGACCACATAGGGAAAAGCATTATTGCCATTCATGAAATTTGCAGAAAAAATAAATTAAAGCAGTCATTCTCTCAAATTTAAGTGAAATGGAGCCAAAAGTTCAAAAGTTTCTAAAACCATGACAGCTGAGAAGAGTAACAGCCCAAGCTGCTACCCAGTTACAGCTGTGCTTACAGCAAGCAGGAGGTGGCCTGAGATGGACAGTTCTAATAACAAACCTAAAGTGACCTTCATAATGACTTAACTCCCAACTCACATTCTGCCATGCCAGAAGTTTGGCAAGTAAATGCTATCACTACAGCACCACTGTAAATCTTAGATCAGTTTCTGTACAGAATATACTTAAATAAAATAGAAAACTGAGTAACTGCAGAATGAGACCAGGGGATTTAATCTGCAAAGCATTTGGCAAGCAAGGAGTTAAAATCCTGCCTAAGACTAGCCCACAGCTGCTGTCAGCAGTCAGGCTTGTCAAGAGAAGCTCTGGGCTGTCTTGACAAGACTAATTGGCAGCAAGCACCTGGTTCCCCAGGCTGGGCCTGGGGAAGGTAAAAGAAGATAAACCCTGCAAAGAAGAAGGAGAAGCAGCTGGAAGGCTGCCAGTAGGTCTAGCCCGTTTCATGTTTTCACTTTAATCCACAGGCAACTTTATCCTAGACTATACGCAGCTAGAGCTATCAGAAACATTTCAACTTCCCAGCTGAAGGAAACCTGTGCTTTGTGGCTCTGTACCTGCAAGTTCTGCCAGTGAGCACTCACCAAGCCTTGGAGTGCAGGGTCTCGCTGCAGCACAGCCAGCTGCAACATCAACACCAGCACTGAATTCCAGTGCAACTGACATTTTGGTTTTCTAATGCCACCATTTGCTTAAAGGTGTTACCATAACTTTAAAATTATGGACTAAATTGCCAGAAAATCTAAACTAAGACTGTTCCGGATATTCTGTACATTGAACAGATAAAGCATGAGCAATGACAACTTATGAACATTGCAAATTAAACTGCATCTTCAAAAAAAGTTAAAAAAAAAAGGTTAAAAAAAATCCCCAACATTCTGGAAAGTAGCTAGAAGTAGAATGTATGAGGAATTTTAAGTGGGATTTCCAGAAAAGTTAAAAGACTTTAAAAATATTTTGACCTCTGCTAAGAATCATGATTTCAGTGAATGTGAAGCTTTCTGAAATTCTGCCCTTGGTTTTTTCATATTAAAACTCAAGTAAAAAAAACTTAAAGAATTAGCCTTGCAGGTTTAGCCCCTGAGGTAGGAAGATCTTTCTTAGGGGTAAGGAACAAAAAAAAAAAAATCCTTTAGTTAGTTTAGCTGAGTTTGTATAACTGAACCAACAAGCATCTAGTTATATATAGACATACACAAAAATTGATATATGTAAAATATGTATAATATCAATATACATCAGAAATTCCTGTGTGCAAGATAGCGTAATGACAAACATTAAAATGTCAGAATGAAATTTCTTCAAAACAAATTGCTCAGCAAATACATTGATTATGTCTTGGCCAAGTTTTACATTTTAGGCATTTTAGCTTGCTAGTCAAGAATTCTAACAATGTAGAGCAGCACTAAGTTTCCACATCTTAAAACTGGAAATGTGGAAGTGTACTTGTACATAGTCTCAGTCTGAAAAACACTGCAATCAATAAGCATTAATGCCAATTGATGGTGCTTGGGAGAACAAAAGATTACAGTGGAACAGCTTGATAGTCAACCCATGTCAGCAGTAGAACAACCTCACCCAAAGAGGCAGAGTGTATCACTGTGCTCTTACCTGGGACACCACATGAACCATTGCAACATTCCTTTAACTGCTCATGATACTAAGCAGTACCAATACAATGATCCATAGGTAATTTCTAAAAAGAAAACACCCCAGGGTAATGAGATTAAAAGTTACTGTGTTTAGTTACTGCTCTAGCAAAAACAAAAAATGTTTCTCTGCCTGACAGCAAAGGGTCCAGCCCTTTGCAACACCTGCTCTCCATTTGTGTTCAGACTGCTAATGAGTAATCTAGAGGCTCTCTTGGTCTCCACTCATGAGCTTCATGACTCAGTGTTTTTTTAAAAAAACAAACAAAAACAAATATAAACACCTAACCAAAAAAACCCACCCCAAAACCAAACCAAGACAAACAAACAAAAAAAACCCCAAAACCCACCCACACCACACTTTCCTTGCGCCATGCAAAAACATGAATGCCCATGATTCAAAACACAGGATCAAGACGTACCATAAAAGCTTCAAGGAATAATATCTAACCCTTCACACAGTCAGAAATGTAATACTATGACTACCTGCACAGGATATGCATTACAGAGACTGAACAAGCACTGATAAGAAAATCAGGTCTTTCCTCTTAAGTGCATCAGTTGCCTCAGTCCATTACAACTGAGGTGCTAACTAGATTATTACACTACTATCTTATCTTCAAGGTGCTAGGCTACATTGCACAGGAAGATGAAATAGGACAGCAAGATAATATGTGGCTACATCTTTCTTCTCTGCTTTACATAAAGCAATCAGTTAAATAAAAACTATTTTAATGAACTGCCTATTCTAGCAAAGAGGCACCTGTGCATGTTATGTAAGTGAGCCCCCACAGGATGAGAATTTTCTAAGAAAAATATACGTATTTGGTTAGCTCCTAAATTCTTCTCAAAATATAGAAATGCCTTGTCTTTTGAAATCACCTATCCAATCCAAAAGCTGACTCCAGTTATCACTCAAGGATTGCTGCAGCAATACCCCAGCCATGAATCACTAATCCACTGGTTAGCTAATGGGCATTCCTATTAATCAATAGGCAAATAGCCTACCTAAAAAGACAACTCACTAACCTGTGGTCCCACTTGAATACCTGCACACCAGCTCATTCAGTATTGGAAAGCTGCTTGGTATCCAAGGGCTCCTATCCAATATGGATGAACACAACTTACAGGCTGCAGGAACTCCAAGAAGATGCAGACCAGAAAAATGAATCTTTACACCACCATTGCCAGCTGCCTGGGGCTAATAAAACCTGTAATGCTCTTTGGCCCTGTGAAAGCAGAGACTCAGTTGCATGAATGGCCTACCCTGCTTGAGCAGGGAGGTTGGACCACATCATCCACTGCAGACCCTTCCTTCTAACCTTACCTATTCTGGCATGCTGTAATGGCTTAAGAGGCTGCATTCCATGCAGGAAGAGCCTGCAGCACCACAGAAAATTGAGCAAACCTAAATCAATGATTACTGAGTGATACACTTGTCAGAGGGCAGCTATTGAAGAGTACAGCTCTTTCTAGGTTGTTTCTCATGAACAGAATTTAGCCATAGAAAGGGCACCCTAAGGGTGACAGTCCATGATAATTAATCTACCACTGCTTTGCTCCTATTAAAAAGGATATTCTTGCTTCCCTCCCATCCCCTTGCATCAGTTCCAGCATTCATCTCACCTCCATTTTCACCATAAGCTAATTGATGGAAGCATCAGACAGACAAACAGCACTTCAATGAGAAAAAAGAAGCCAGAAGAGACAAGTGATAGCATGGAGGTAGGAGAATTTGAAGTCTTATGCCAAGAGAAGGAGGCAAAAGAACCATGTCTACCAGCAGCAGTGAGCCATTAATGCTGGTTTAGCCATTTCTGTGAAACCTACTCCTTAATGTTAACCAGATTCTCCTTATAACCTGAAACACGTTTTATTAAATCAAAATCTTAATTGTAAAACAAAAACTAAAACTTAGCTTCAAGACTAACACTCATCTAGAAAAACACTGTACCCTTCAGAAGATCAGGAACTGTAACACTGCTAACAGGGAAAATTATTATTATTAAAATATAAGAAATATTCACCTTTATTTTTTCAAAAAGGTGGTTCAACTGCTACTTGAAAGACCAGACATTTTCTGGTATTTTTTTATAAAGAACAGGAACATTTTAAGAGCACAGGAGCAACCTGTTCAATAAAGAGTTCAGAAAGTTTTGATCCTTAAGTATCCTCCATGATGAAAAATACTTTGATTCTTGATGCAAAAAATAAATTTTAAAAAAGTCATTATGAGACATGGCAATTTCCACATCTAACAACTTTCACCCAGGGGACAGGAATTCCTGAAGAAAAACATGCAGCATGGTGACCACAAGAATGAGAAGTCCAAATTCTAGATTCAAAACTAGATGAAAACTAAGAAATTTTCTTAAAATACTTATGAACAGTCACAGCTGGAGCACCCTTCAAACCATTCTATAAAGTTGTAGGGTCCAAATAACTAAAACCAGTTGTGCAAGTTCAGAGATCTCAAACTCTTCTGCTACAGACTGGCAGGACTCTGCCACTTAGGTGGGGGGAGGGAAACCCCAGAACACTGCCTAATGTTTGACTGTACACAAGGCTACAAAATTCTGATTGCACTGGCACCAGTGGCACACAGACATACAAAATTAACTTGTAGGTAACTTAAAACATGTCATGATTGGAAGAAAAATTATTTATTTTCATAAGAATTCTGATCAACAGGCAGACTGGAACATTCTTGCAGCAAAATCTGTTTGCTCCTATACTGAATGAACATGGAAAAGAAGCACCTGATGCAGCAAGGTACCAACTTCCCAAGAAGTTCACACTGCCACAGTGGGTTCTGCTGCTGGTTCAGAGGAAGGACAGCAAAGAAACTCAGGGAAAGCTCTCTCACACAGCTCCGAACACCTACATAATTGACACAGATTTTGCTACAGGGGAAATGCTTTTGAAAAAAGAAATTTTCAGCTGTGCTGTGTCAACAGGCAAGGCCCTCTTTCTTAAACTATTCACCTTAAAAACAGCAAAGAAAGTCAGTCTACTTGGTGGCCCCAAAGTCTTTTCCCAATGGGACATGATTCTGAAAATATTTTTTCTCATTTTCCTTTTTACAAAATAATTTATTTACTATTTTCACCTAATGCTTCCTATCATCAGGCACATTCAATTGCTTTCTCTAGCCTTCTGATTTGGTCAGAATTTCACAGGCTAGGTAGCTACCTAAAATAGTTCTTTAAAGTCTAAGTTGTTGGAAAAATGTCAAAAAAGTTACATTTTGGTCGCCTTTAAAAAGCCACCACATCATTTTATAAATTCAGGAAGTTCAGCCTTTGTGTGGAGTATCTTCTGCTATCTTTACAAAAGTTCAGATAAACTTGGTCCAGTTTGGAACTTCTGAAGAAAAATACCTTTAGGTTCATCAGCCTAGTAGTCTTTTGAGATTTTATCTGTGAAGGTCTCTGAAGAATCCTATTGAGTTATTTTGGCTGTCACAGCACTGAGTCCTGACCAAATGCAGAGACCCTGTGTGTGGGCAGTGACTGAGCACCCCCTACAACCCCAGCTATATACATGGGTGTGATGAGTGACATCCTCATCATGCTCAGAAGTAGCAAAGGCATTCAGATACAGAAGAAGCCAAGCTTTAGCCCAGTATGGACACCTCAGCTTCTCTTGAGTCTTAACAAAAAGTCACAGTCAAAATACCAGTGTTGGCAGGAGCCTGGAGGTACTACAGAGCCAATGGGGCAGGAAAGGAGGAGGCACAAGTGCATGATTCTGAAGCTGACACATGTCAGGGCTGTCTCAGAGATTTCCCAGCTGGCTTTGTGCCATAGGAGCCCCTCAATCAATTAACTTGGGACAATTCTGGCTCCCATGCTCTGCACAGCTTATTGCAGCCGAGAAATGTACTTGAAAGAAAAACCCTGCTGAGCATACAGAATGCAGAGAGTCTCCAGGGTGCCCCACAAAAAACAAAACAGAAAACTGTCATGTCCAGATCAGAAATTTTCAAGAAGAGAACTGGCTCAATTTTTACAGATTTTCATGTAAAATTAAAACAATACTGCTCAGCCAGAGGCTGCCCACAGACAAATTTCATAAAAATGTTCCAGTTCAGAGGTGCACTACAATATTTCAAAGTAGAGACTGACATCAAAAAAAGGCACAATTATTCTAGTTCTGTTTCTGAAAACAGATGAAGAATTTTGGCAAAAAGCTTTAACCAAAATTAAACTCAAGGCAAAGAAAAGCCTCTAAGTATTTTGGTCCAGGAGATCAGAGATCAGGAAAGTTATAAATAATTGAATATACCAGCTCTCAAAATTTTTCCAACACTTCCTATTATCTGTGGAAGAAACAGATGAAGGAAGAACACCACTGGGAACAATGACTTGTGTGAACTCCCACTTTCACTTAACCAGCAATGCTCTTTGTTACAGAAGTCTACAGCTGGATAACAAAACAGGGTGCTTTGTCAATTATACAAAATCAAACCATTCAAATTGTGCATTCTGACTTTTCAAACTGCTGGGTGAACAGCTGGACACTCTAAGTGGTCATCTGTGTGATGACCAGTGTCAGGTTCAGTGAAATGACAGCACAGGATGGAGCCAGCAAACACAAATAAAACATAATAATATCTTCCTTTCTAAAAATTCCAATTGCTTGTTCACTCATTGTGATCAGGTAACATTAACACTCTATACCATCTTATTTCTTCCTGAAAAAATCAGCAGGTAAATCAGAGTGATCTTTGCAAGCCTCAGAGACAGACTCAACTGGAAGACTTCACAGCCTTGATCCCAAACAATGTCATCCTAAGAGAGCAAACAAGTGAAGCAACATGGGCATATCCAGGGACAATATTCTCCTAAGTTAATACTGACAGTAGAGGACTTTTAGGCCTACAGCAAACAGGAGCTAAAGTCCATAAGGACAAGATCAGACTCCTCAAAGAAAAACCCCACCTCAACAGTAAGAAAATACATGAGGAGAGTATTTTTCCTTCACTCTTCTGACTCTCTTACAAGCAGTCCTGGACATTCTAATTAAATTCCAATCACATATAAGTGAAATCAGAAACAGCCATGGCCGTGAACTCTTTACATCCAGTTACTGTTGTTCAACTCCCACTATGGGTAATTGTAAGCTATTTGAAATATCACCACACCAGCACTACCTGCACCCAGCCTAAAATTATTGCAATACCTTTGAACACAGCTACATTTGGTACAAAGTTACCTTTGTCTAATTACTCTTTTTTGTTGTTGTTGGGTGTTTGGTTTTTGTTTTTTTTTTTAGCTTGTTTGTTCTATAGAATAGAGTATTTCAGTTGAGAGAGACCTACAATAATCACCTGCTCTAACTGCCTGACCAATTCTGGGCTGACCAAGTTAAAGCACATTTTAAAGGCAATGTCCAAACATCTCTGAAACACTGACAGGCTTGTGGCATTGACCACCTCCCTAGGGTGCCTGTTCCAGTGTTTGAACAAATGCTTCCCAATGTTCAGTCTGAACCTGCCCTGGAGCAGCTTTGAACCATTCCCACACATCCCATCTCTGGATGCCAGGCAGAAAAGCTCAGCACCTCCCTCTCCACTTCCCCTCTCAGGGAGCTGTAGAGAACAATGAGGTCATGCTCAGCCTGCTTTTCTCCAAACCAGACAAGCCCAAAGCCCTTGGCTGCTCCTCACAGGACATTGCTTCCAGGCCTTGCACCAGCTTTCTTGCCCGCCTCTGGATGCAACATATTCCCAAAACAGATTTCCATGGTCATTTGTCTTTCCTACCTGATGAGAAGGGAGAAAAATGCAAAAGCAGAAATAATTCTTTTACCAGGCTGGCACTGTGTTACAGCCCAGGGATTTGGCACCACAGCACCTGTGGTTGTGCTACTGCCAACACACTGCCAGCTTCAGCTTGGCAAGGATGGCACAGAACTCCACTTCCCTCACTTCATGGTACGCTCCTTTGCTGCTGCTCCTCACCAAGGAGGCTCAAGTCTGTCTTTCTGTCTGCTCCCACAACAAGCAGAGTGCATGAATACACAGTTTACCCCCAGCTATTTGACTCCTGCACACACAGGACAGGTCTGCTTGTGCAAAGCCTTTTGAGTAGCAACTTTGTACACATTTATTTGAGCCCCAGGCTCAGCTCCTGCATAGAGGCATCACTTCCCTTTAGAGCTAAATACACAGTTCAACTCCAAAATTAGTAAAAAGACAAAATAACATGCAAAGCTAAATGAATGGGAAACAAAGATTAGGAGTACTGCATTCAGCTATACTTAAAGGATTTGCAAACAGTGCTGTACTGGTAGGCCCACTAGCAAGATTTTGTAATAGAGAGTTACCTCTGTACACTGACATTCTCTTGGAGATTTGGCTTTCTTTCATCACTGTCCCAAATCAAAGACCAGAATGTTTTCATACGTAGCTGTATCTGTAACACCACAATTCTTATCTACAAATCACAAGGGTTTCCAACAGCAAAGACCAAGACTATTTTCCCATGCTAACAACAAACTCCTCTATGTTTGCAAAATACTTCCCTTTGGATCATTCCTTATAGCAAGACTATGATGTTTTTGTAAAAGAAAAGTGCATCCTGGGCATAAGGAAAACTTACAGTGATTAATGAAACCACAGAACTAAACATCCTTCAGAAGAGAGGCATCAGCTGAGCACTCTCACACGCTATTGAATGACTAAAGTACGTCATCCTGCTGCCTCAGAGCACCACTGCTGCCTCTTCAGCCCTCCAGACTGCAGGAAGGCACATAAACAAGCAAGGCAGAACAGAAGAAGTTCTGTTAGGTATGTCATCCATGATGTCAGCATATTCTTAAATCAACAACTGCTAACTTACTGTCCCCTCTGAATTCAGAATAACTTGAAAAAAGACAGGGTACCATGCTTTAGAGATGACGACCTTACTGTTGACAGGAAGCCTGGCAGCAGCAGGTTTTAAAAATATCTCAACATCAATTTGCTTGTACGAGTGAAAACTAAAACACTTGCAGAGAATGGCTGTCTATTTCACAGGTAAGCTGTACTCCAGTAACTTTCTCACTAAATTAAATCAGTTTCATACTTCTTTGGGCAACAGCTCACACTACATCTACAAATTACCTAGGTAACAGAGTTTTGAAAACCTTACTAGCACCTACTCCTATATTTGCCTTTGGCAGAAAAAAGTTTTTGACTCATTTTTACGTTCAATTAATCCACAGTCACATTCTTCATAAAAAGACTTCTGGAAAAACTCAACTTGCTGGAAACAGTAACTGTAATTACTGACCCTCTTGAAGTCAGCCAAAATTAAATTGCAAAGTAGATTTTCTGGCATTCCAGCTAAAACTTAATAGTACAAAGAAAAGCAAGTCTACAAGTGAAAGAAGAAACCAAGCCCAGCATTTGTGAGAACCCAAAAATGAGATACAATTGGGGAGTTTATAGGGGAAAACTGAGAACAGACCCTGAACATTGTCCTTCTACATTTGTACTACATAACAAAAAGAGTAAAACTTCTGCTTTGCTCATCTTTGCAGTATCAAACTTCAGTCCAAAAAAAGCATTATTATTAAAAAGGAGAAATAAGACTTCATGAAATTTCATAGTGAAGAACAAATCATAAACTGTAACTGTATGGCATTTTATCTCCTTACATAACATTATTCTCTTTCCTCTACAGTTTCCAGGTTTGTTTTACTTATTGCTCTCTGCAGTTATGAACAAAGTCAAACCAAAAATCGTGGTGTCTCTGTATTTCTCAGGAAAACAGAAAACACCACTGCAGGTGTGCCATTAGAAAACTTGTGTGAAATTACACATGCCACTGTCATTGAAACTGTCAAATCAAGATTCTTTTCACTTATTACAGGCTTTAAAGCAAGTACAAGGATCACACATTCCTCAACCTGCAGAGATATGCTACTAGTATGCCACATTAACTTTACTAGCATTAAAACAATTGGCTTATCCTGGTGCAAAATGAATGAACATTTAATATTTGACTAACGCTTAAAAATATAGAATTCATGGGCTATGTAGACATTCTGAAGTTTTTGCTTCTACTGAATTATTTGCATAACAGAAAAAAAAAGTGATTTCATAATGTGATAATTTTTGAGCCTATAAGCAAGAACTTCCAGGACTAAAACCCAAACAACTTCTACCTTAAAAACCATTCCCAAAATAAGCTGAAGATTTGCAGTTACTGCTATCTATTGTCATCTATGATACTCCAGGAGAATATTTTCTACCCACATAAGCTATTGCTGAAAAAGGGCTGTAAAGTTCCTATAGAGCACACTAGCAAGAGGGATTTCCATATGTACTTAAATATAGGTACTGTCAAAGAGACAAGCAATGGTACATTGCTATTTTTTTCCATTTTTAAAATTCGGATCAAAACTAGTTGTGAAAAAAGCTAAACATCAGGCACCAAAAACTACAACAGTGATCATCAAATGTGGGGAAGGGGCAAACCAAACAACACTCAAAGCAAGGACATTTCAAACTTTCAAGCTGCTTAAGAAATCGGGTTCTGGCCTGAAAGGAAGTGTAAGTTCAATCAACAAAAAGTCAGTTTTTCCTGAATTATACAGAACTATAGAACACAATGTTTTTCCACATCTAGTGCCATTCTGAATCTAAGTCCAAACCTTGATCTAAGATACAAGATGCCTACTACTATTTCAGACACCAGTTGCTCTACTGGCCTGGGTCTGGACCTTAAGGCACCAAACCTCGTTTATTTTGTTCACAACTGTTGGACAAATATCAAAATAGAAAATTTGTTCAACACAGCGGTCATCAGTCCCCCTCATAAGCAACTCTGAGCTATAATGTGTGCAATTACTTGACAGTTTTGAATGTAAGTCACAATCATTCTGACAAAACCACTGAAATTCCTTCAACAGACACTTCACTCCTAAAGGAGTTTGAGAGAACAAAGCCATGTTGTATGCTCATGGGGACTAACAATTCTACCAACAAAAATGCTAAATCCTCTAGCAAATGCTTCAGACCCCAAGGAATCTGAGAAAACAAAGCCATATCATCTGCACATGAGAACTGATACTGGGCAACAGACTCTTGAGGCAAAACAGCTTTCTCACTTCTCACAGCACAACTGCTTGAGCATTGTAAAAATAAAAACTCCTGACTGATTCCCACATTTTATCTTTTTAGTTCCAGTAAAGGGAAACAGGAGATCATCAGGTCAATCTGAAAGAGTCTGTGTGTTTATTAAAATAACTTTTGCTAGAATACAATTCAATAAAAATATCTCTATAATATAGACTACTATGTAGATTGACTGAATTTGGAAATAATTTAACTGAGATATGAAAGAACTATAGAAGACCTAAGAGAATTTAATTTGGAATTGTCATATTGGAAGACTAATTGCTAAGTTATCTTTCTAATAAAGAACAAGAAATGGATTTTCTTTCTCAAATAGACTAACTGAACAGGGGTAAAAAAAAATTTAAAAATCAGTATTTCTACAACTTTACCAGTGCACATGATGCGAAGTGTCAAGTGTAAAGCCAGATTTTCTGAAAAAGACCATTTCAAACATTCTCAACTAAAGAGAACTAAGTTATGGAAAGAAACTAACAATTACAATATCATAATCCAGATGGGACAGAATTTGTTAATTGCCAAACCAGGCTATATGCTAATCATGTCAGCAAATACTAACAGGCAGACGACACACTCCTGAAATACAATAATGGGATGTAACATAAGAATAGCCCTGACCATCACAGGGTACACCTAATAAAAATCCTGTCTGGCCAATACATGCTGCTCAGTAGAGAATACAACAACAGGTGAACTATTTTTTAACACAGTCCTCATATCCTTTCCCAGAGTCAGTACTCTGCAGTTCAGTGTTTTTAAACACAAAAACAGTACTTTTGCATTCTCCAAGATATACTATACAATCAATACTTTCAATCTCTTAATTTAAATCTAAATCATGACACATAATCTGTTTTACATATGTAAGAACCAGAGCTCCTGTTGTCAAAGCTCTTGCTTCCATAAGTAAAGTTTACCAAATATTAAGAACAATAAATATGAGGAATTTATTTGGTGGATAAACCACACACATTTTTGGTGATAAAGCTGGTTTGATACTGAAACTTTAAATCTGACTTATATTCCAATCTACCATCACTGTGACAATCTGCATTAAGGTCTCAATGCACTATGAACAATAAAATTAAAGCAAAAATCAAAGATTGGGTTTGTTGCCAAAATTTTAGATCATGTCAAATGTCCAAATGAGTTAAACTGCTGGCAAGAACCTGCCAAAATACCCAGTGAGATACTGGCAGCAGAAACTTCACTCACTGAAAAGAGACTTTTCTTACCTTAAGAGTGTGGCTTGATGAGACTTAAAGAGAACAAGTCACTGCAGTCTGAAGGGACAACGTAACACCATCACCCCTCCGTACCCCCAAGCCCTGTCACACAGCCCAGAGTCGGTCTCCCTTAACCCACTACCAACTAACCCAGAGAAAAAAAGAAATTAGAACAGTGTGGATTAAATGAACTGGTTGAATAAAAATGGAGAAACTGTGTCAGAGAATCTGGAGACTCCAAGTGGGTAATAACACAAGTGCAATTTAAGACAGGTCAAACAGAAGCTTTATTAACCATGATCCCAGTGAGAGAACATTGAGAGCATCTTTCCTGGCTCTCTGCCAAGCAGCTGCAGACCCCCAAACCATACAATGTTTCAGAGAAAGGCAAGGAAAAGCAATCACATCAATGTTAACAAAGCCAGGTACCCTCCCCTGGGAGGGATGGACTCCTCAGGTCTGCTGCTAAACAGCCACAAACTTAAGGAGGACTCCGGCACTAAATAATGTGACAACATGGAGATGGTTCGTGGTGGAGCCCACAGGGATGGCCTGGTATTATCCTATCTGAGATGCAAAGTTGGAAACAATCAGACTGCTAGCTTTTGGTTGAAAGGAATGTTGTTGGAGTAAAGATAACTCCTTAGCCAGACCTCTCAATCTTAACTGTTAATAATTTTACCAGGGCAACGCTTTGACAGCTTAAAAATACATTGTTGCCTTCCTCTTCCAAGCCACAAGTAAGACCAACAAATGAGAAATCATATCTACCAAGTCAAAAACACAGCAAGACACAACTCAATTGAAATTTTAACTTATTGAGCAAATTTTAAATAAAAAAATATGTATCTGATAAAATTGATGAGTTAATGCACTAGTGGAATGATTAAAACACCTCCTTCACAGACCCCAAGAATAAAAGCTCCCCCAAACCAAAATTCAGTAATAGGTACTTTTTCCACAAGTAAATCAGCCAGTAAATCAAACAGTGCTGCACATGTCTTGCTGCAAAACCAAAAACCCAAGGTACAGAGGCAGAGTATGTGGTTTGATACAAAAAGAGATGTACCTAAGCAGATGAAATCCCAAGTATCAGAAGTTAGAGACATCTTGGAGATGGAAGTTTCCTGTTTAAGTTATTTTCAAGAAACAGGGTCTACCCCATTAAACATGTTCATCCTTAGCTAGGCAAGTTCCATGAATAAAATTAAGTAAGTCAAACTGGCATAAGCACCACTGCAAGCTAAATTTTTATTAGAGGCCAAAAAGTCGAGGAAATTCTCTTGATCAATTTTCATCAGAGTTTTGATCAAGCCTAATTCATTCAACTGCAGTCCTTGAGTCTCTACTAGCCTAATGGGAATATTAGGTAGTAAGCCCCAGACATCTTTTATCCCAGAATTACAATTCTTAATCCTATGACTGACATTTGAGTCTTGAGCAATGAGGCCCAAGTTATTTTATTTGGGAGCCAGGCTGACCATTGAATTACTATCAGAATTCATTCTGCTGAGAAGGAACAAAAACGTATCAGGTTTAGTACTGCAGAAAAATTATTTTTGATTGTTCCTACTCCACTTCAATTTTTAAGCAAGATCTCAAATTTCACCTCTATAAATGTGCTCCAGTCTGAAATCACTGAAGCACTTACAAAAACTGTAAAAGTTTCTGCCTCTAACAAACTGGTGCTCACCATAGGTATTGCAATACAACAGTATCTTAAGGAATGCTTCATGACCCACAACAGCAGTAAAATATTTCTTGTAAAAACCTTGAGTTTACACAGACTAGTTATGTAGTGCACTGAAATTGCTATTATTCTGCTGCAACAAAAAGAAAACCGAATTTCTGACTTCTCTGATTCTTCAACTACTGCAAAGATTCAAACTTTCACAAGAAAGGAGTACTGGTTTAAATGCTTCAGTTGATAATGCTAGCCCTGAACACACTGTATTCGGCTACATAAAGAAAATACTTCAGAGTCCTCAAGAAGCATTACTGATCTGGGCCAGCCTCCATCTCCCCCTCCTTCTTATCCCAATCTTTCATAGATAGGCTTTAAATGTTTTGCAGCTGTCCAACATTAAGGCTGAAGAATTCAACAACCACGGCACTATAAAAACACAGGGTGAAAAGTAACTATGTTCAGGACCTGTTACAGAGCTAGAAGAGGTTCCTGACTGCAAACTTCTTCACCAAAACCTGGATAAGGTCCTGAGAGCAGATAAACCTGTCAAATTATTCCTCCTTCCTTCCAGATAATTCTTCAAGTGAGTGCCTACCATATAAACTAGTGCAGACTATGCATAACTGCATTGAGTTTTAGCCAACCTCTCTCACAGCCAAAAATATCAACCACCACCACTGCACACATTTTCTTACTGAGATTTTCAGAAGGTCTGCATAATCTTGTAACTACAAAGTTAGTGAGCCATTTCATATTTCCTGAAACTAAACTGCACATCAGATGATTCACCAATTAGTGTATTCATGAAGCTTTAAGAACCAATCAAAATTTCATTTTTGTTGAAAAATTTAACAGAAATGTCCAGCTGAATGCATGGAGAGAGCATGTGGGCTCTTCTCCTTTATTTAACTTAACTAACAGCTACGTTAGCTGGTGAAAAATATTCAGTGTGTCAAAGTTAATTTATCAAGCTGACAAAGTATAAGGGCTCCAGAAGGTATAGCATACATTTACTAAATTTTAAATACAACATTTTAACTAGATATAGCTCAAAGATTAAAATAAGCTGTCCAACAAGCAAACCACACAAATACATATCACTCCAGGGCACTTCTTATTTAATGGAGCAATTGCATGCTTGTTTCAAACTAATGCATAGGTCATCATATCAGAAAAGCTGATCATCCTTCACACCTCAAATCCCATAAATCAAAACTTGTTCTTTTAAACTAGGTGGATATCTTTGGAAGACAGAGATATCAGTACAGTGCAGGCCATGATCAGATGGAGGGGAGGCACTGCTTGTTGTACAACCAAACCTTGCACCTCCTGGAAGCCTCTAGGCACAAACACAACCAGGTAAAACCAAGTGCTCATTTCCCCCTAAGGCTGAAACTAGGAAGCACAGCTCTTGGGAAAACAAGCCAAGGAAATCAGCCTAAAGCAGACAATTATTCAGGAATTAGTTAACTAGCCAACCTATTCCAATACTTTGGAATAAAAATCAGTGTTTTAGGAGCTTATGATGAAGCCTTTACATCAAAAGTTATTTCATCTATCAAGTCAGGAATGTACAATTTAGTAAACAAAAAGGCATCCTGTTTAGATTTTACATTTGCTTTCACTATTTGCGACAATAAATAAAATATCACCAGTTTAACTAAATTTTAAGGATAGGTAAAATTGCTGTGTGGAAGTTACTATGGAGTGATCTGAATCCACGAAGTATCTATCAAAAATTTAGCTATTTTGCAGGAAGCTATCACAGGATGAGGTGCTTTACAACTATTAATAAAAACCATCACTGTTGTTTGATTAGACTAAAATCCATCTCTAAGCATAATGAATGAGCCCTAAAAATGCATGTTATACCATCTTTGGTTATATGTCCATCAAGGAAACATCTAATTTGAAGAACAGTCCTCTCTCTAGAACCTTGCTGCAGAGTGACAGGTTTCACATGTTGCAAAGAAGATTTAAAAGAAACCCTTTCTGCTTGAACACAGTTGATTTCTAATCCCTTGCATTTGCTCCCTCTTTCTTAGATGTACCTGCCATCATTAAAAGAGCAACAGAAGAGAAATTCTAGATATTCCTACAAGGACTTATTCAGCCATTTTTGCAATGCTCTCATACACATGAAGTCATGTCAAGCTACTGCTACCCAACTGTCTGAATTCACTGCCTGATTTGTATTGCTAATGCAATGCTGAAAACCAGAGCAGAGGCAGGGCATTTAGACCAACTGGAAAATCAGAACAGATTTCATCCACTCAGTCCACCAGGTCACAAAATTGGTTTGTTTTCTCTTTCTTGTAGCTTGCTTTGGACTGACAAATAATTCACTCTGCCATACTTAGTCATGTACAGAAATGTAAAGAATTGGATCTGTTCTGACAGAAACTCTATTGCTAAGGCTATTGCTTCGATATGAGGTCCATTTGAGTATCTTGGTTTACAGACTGACAACTGAATGAAGTAGGAGGTTGCTAACTTGGAAACTTGCCTCCTTTCAAATGTCTCACTGCAGCAAACTCATCAGCTGAGGATATTCAAGGTAACAGGGGTTATGCTCAGGCTGAGAGCTGCATGAGATCTTCAGCACAAGCTTCTCATGGCACAAACTTGCATGACACAAGGTCCTGAGGTGCACGGATCACACTTCAAGATTTCTATGGATGTAACATTCCCAAACAATACTGGTATTAGCTCCAGTGAAAAAGCATCTTTGGTTTGTGTGGTATGGCCTGGGATCACACCTCACAGAATGTGATATGGTGCCACATGATGAACAGCATAAAATGTATTGCTTACAATCAGAAACAGTGCAGAAAACTTCAACAAGCTTTACAGGAGAGGGAAAAAAAATAAAAGAGGAGAGGATTCTGTAAGTATTCAGGAAATGGAAACAGACTATTGTACATGCTGGGTTCATAAAACCACATCACCAGATTATACACAACCCTAATGAAACAAATATTCAGAGACAGAAATGTATTCCACGGGATTAAGATCCTGTGATTCGGTGCAAGTATTGAAGTACAAAGTTAACAATAACAGCAGAAATAACTCGATTTACTGTTCCTACAATTCCAAGAAATCATTCACAACTTCGAATCAGATGCGTATAAGGGCCACTTGCAAACTTTTATGCGCTCTCACGAGGGAGCCCGGCCCGCTGCCCAGCGCACGCCGCTCCGCAGCGGGGGTTAACGGGAGCCTGGCCGCCCCGAGGTGCCTTCAGTGGTCATTCTGCCAGGACATTTCCATACGGACAAGCCGTGCGTGCAGACCCGAGCACAGGAGAGCGCCGAGCGCCCCGCTGCTCCCGCACCGGCCCCCGATGGCCCCGGTGCCGACCTCGGGCAGCGCCGTCCGGCCGGGCGGGTTCGATGCCCGCTCGCGGGGCTCCGCTCGAGCCCTCAGCGGGGGCCGGCACCGAACGGAGCCGCCCCTCCGCACCGCTCCGCGCCTCCCCCGCCCCAGGCGCCCTTCTCCCGGCCGCGGCTACAGCCCAGTCCTCGCCGTCTCTTCCCCCGGCCCCCGACGCCCTCGGGCCGGGACAGGGCGGCAGCTCCCGCCTCCCTCCCGCACGGAGCCGCGGCCTCGGCGAGCGGCAGCGGGGCCGCGGCCGCCGGGGGGCGAGCGGCGCAGGCAGGTCCCGCCCGCCCGCCGCGCCCGCGCCCCGACCGGAGGCAGCACCTACCGCTGCGCCGTCCCGGCGGGGGCAGCGGCGCCTCAGCGCCGTCCCGGCGGGGTCAGCGCCCGTAGCATCCCCGGCCCGGGCCCGCAGCCGGTGCCGCTCCCGGAGCGACCGGACCGAGCCCCCTCCCTCCCTCCGCCCAATGTAAAATAGTTCCCCGGGCCCCGGAGCGGAGACACCGGGAGCGACACCTCGCCGGCCAATGAGAGCCGGCCTGGCCCCCCGCCGCACCAATGGGAACGGCGAATTGGCGGGGGCGGGGCGTCGCCCAGCCAACCGGGGCACGGCGCTCGCACTGACCCGCTAGGCTGTCTCCGGTGGCCTCCATTGACCACCATCTTGGAGTCGGGCGCGATGCCCGCGCCGGGAATGGGGAGGCCGGCCGGCGGCCATCTTGGGTCCGGGCGGAGCCACGTGCGGGGGCGGGCGGCGGGGAAGGGGCGGCCGAGCGGAGCCCCCGCCCCGCCGGCAGCCGGAATTCCCCGCGACCGCCGGCGTCAGGGGCGGAGCGGAACGGCGCGGGGAGGCTGGTGCCTTCTCGCAGTGCGGCTCCCGAGGCGCCGGATGCTGCGCAGGCAGGGACCGCCCCGGCACTGCGCCTGCAGGCGGCTCCTTGCACGCTGCAGGGAGCAGCAAAAGCTTAACGCGTGGAGGCCCTTGGGGACACGTCGGTATTGTGGAAAATGCGTATTTTAGGATTGGCTTTTCGCAAATATTAAAGTGAATATTATATGTGTTGTGTATGAAAGTAATGCTGTATTAATTCTCTTAAGTAGTGTGTTTAATATAGTTTTAGGTTATAAAAATTGTTAAAATAGAAGCTATGCTATGTAGGATACTTTTTTTAAAGAAAGGACTGGCAGCCAGATAGCAGCCACAGGACACCTAAATCTTTCAGAGAAAGAGACTTTATTGCCCCAGTATCAGGAGAAACGAACTTCTTCCCGCCTCGAAGGCGCTGTCACGATTCGGAGGAAGAAGTTGACGCTGACCAGACAGAATCCTTTGTTTTGAAGGGAATTTATGCATCATGTATGAGATGTATGAATAAGCAACAGGCTATTACTTTTAAGGGTTAATCCTTTCTTAACGTGTGTCCTTTTTCGGGCCTGTGCTGCCCAGAAAAAGGTACCCGGGCATCCATAACTCTTTGTTTCTATTGTCTCATATTGTCCTAATTCAAATTGTCCAAATTATTATTACTCAAATTGTATTACTATTTTTATAACCATTTTATTACTATTAAAATTTAAAAATTTAAAACCCCAAGTGATTGGCATATTGTTGGGAGCAATACCCCATTCAAAGCAGTTTCATCTCCCTTCCCCCGTGTAATGGAGAGCACATCCATGGCTTGGCCTAAGCACGGGTGAGGGAACATCCGATCACGTCGGCAAAGGAATCGCTCTCTGCTGCACCAGCGCAAAAAGATGGCTGCTATTCCAAGTGACAGAACATATCCCATTTTCCTGTGTCTGGCAGGCACACTGGGACACTACGGTGCATTCAGATGAGGAAGGATGCAGGACCCTTCGGAGGGAAGGGTCCAGGGTTTACTCTACTGGGAGGCAGCAGCAAGCAGAGAATGGCAGGAGCTGGTTCTCTCGGCATCTTTCTCAGAGGCTTTTGGGGAGGACACAGAGCGTGTGCTCAACAAGCTTGCAGGTGGTGCTAAAGCAGCAACAGTGAGTGCTGAAGGACAGAGCTGCCATTTAAATGCATCTAGACCGGGTGGGGAATGACATGATAGGAAGCCTGTGAAACCCAGCAAGGATGAACACAAGGAAATTTGACAGGTCCTGCACTTGGGAAGGAACAGGCCTCTGCAACAGCACAGGGTGGAGACTGATGGACTGTGGGGCAGCTTTGCAGCAAAGGATATGGGGTCTCGTTGGACAGCACATTGGTGTCAGGCCAAGAGCATCCTGGGTCATACTATTGGAAGCATAGCCCGTAGGCCAAAGAAAGAGATTATTTATTTCTGCTCAGCTACTTGTGGAATAGTGCATCTAGTTTGGGGTCACAAAATGCAAGGAAAATCTCAACAAACTAAAACAAGTTCAGTGGAAGCCACCAAGTGCTCCAGGGGAAGGTGCAGCACTTTTGAGGTAACCACCCTGGATTAGCCTGAAGAAGAGACAACTTAAAATACTTCAGCATACAGAACACAGCCTAGCATCTACATTACCAGCAAAAAACCCCGAAGATTAAATAATACACTGTATAAGCAATTCTGCACCTTGGAAGAGGATGAAAAATATAATGAAACATAGCTAATGGATGTTAGTTGCATTCAAAATTATACTGATGAGGCCAGTGTGTGAATTTACATTTCTAGAGCGGGGTAGCACTCATGAAGGATTCATGTGCACCCCGCACAAATGCAGCTGAATTGCCACTTGGCAGCCCTACATAAACAGTGCAAGAAAGAATGTGCTAACACGTAGCAACAACAGGCAAAATAAATATAGAGCCAGCATAGCCAGCATCTGGTTAGCAGTTCAACATGGGGAAATGCAAGTCCTGCACCAGGGGAGCAGCAGCCCCAGGTGCCTGTACGTGCAGGGGGCTGTCCCAGCAGCTTTGTGGGAAGGTCCTGGCGGGCACCCAGTTGAACAGGAGCCAGCAACACTCCCTTGATGCAGAGAAGGATAGCAGCATCCAGGGCTGCATGGTGCCAGCGGGTTGAGGGAGTTGGTTCTGCTCCTGTCCTCAGCACTGGTGAGGCTGAACCCGTGAAGCTCCCCAGTACAAGGGAGGTACAAAGCTACTGCAGAGAGCTCAACAGAGGGTCGCTAAGGTATTAGGGGATTGGAGCACCTCTCCTGTGAACAGGGGCTGGAGGAGATGAGGCTGTTCTGGCTGGCAGAGAGAAGGTTTAGAAAAGGATCTTACTGATGAATATAAATACCTGAAGGGAAGATATAAAGAGGATGAACCACAACAATCTTTTCTGCAGTTATCCAACACTGACTCCACTTGTATAAAAGTTTTATGAGTCAGTTTTAACCTCAACTTATAGGCTGTTTCACTTTTTAATTAATTCCGTGGCAAATGGTAGCATTTTCATTTCCAGTATGCAGTAAAAAATTTTATGCTAGATACTTAAAACTTATCAGAAGTATAAAGTTTTAGTAACATAAACCCTCAGATTTGCTACATCTCTTTATATTTGTAGAGCAGATCCTCTTGATTTTACCAATTTTGTCAGGATTAAAGTTCAGCCAACAGTTTTCATCTAATGAAAACACCTGCCATTCTGGCCTGCCACTAGGGCAAAGAACTTACAACTGGCTGGAGAGAAATAATCAACTGCTTTGTTTCATTTTAAAGATCTGCTGATAGGATGGAGGAAAAGAAAGGAAATAGGTTGCTACATGCTATAAACAAGAAGAAAAATTCCTAATACCATTCCTAATACCAGCAGAGCTGGGCTGTGGGCAGACCTCAGCAGGATGGAGACTTTGCAGCTGGTGGTTATCATGCCCTGACCCACACAGCTGTAGGACATACTTTGATTTTGTGAGGGAGCATTGATGCAAGGGACCAGCTCTCAGCCCTCAAAGCATGATGGAACTTACTGTGGCTGCTCTGCACTACTGTGTGGGGCTCTGAAGAGCTCTGTCCATAACACTGGGAAGGATATGAGAAAGCCATGGACTGTGGTGGGTGTTCCAAACTATGAGGATGCAATGAGCCTATTGGAAGAAATCAGATCACCTTTCTGAGGGTGTGCACCCACCCTTGAATGAAAAGCAATTCCCTGGGGAAATTTCTGGGCAACCCCATCTTTAGTATGGCAATTAATTTTCCTGATGGAGGGCAATGATCTGTGCATTGTAGGAGGACATGGGGATGCTGTGAGGAAACACCACTTGGAAGAAGGTGATCAGAGGCTGGAAACTGAGCTGCTACCTCCCACATTGGCTTGCTTTCATCTTTCAGTGTTTATTTCCCAGGCACGCCGCCAGCCCGGGGTGTGTGCTGCCAACAATGCAGCGCTGCGGGGCATGCTGTGCACAGTGCCCTCAGTCTGCCACTCCTGGGTGACACTGCCCACTTTCTCTGCTATGGGCCACCGTGCTTGCTTCACCAGCCCCACATTAACCATGTTTCCTTAGCCCAAATCTGCTGGATTGTTGCTGCTCTGATCCTGCTTCTGTGTTGCAAATTGTCTGACCCTGGAAACCTCTGCAGCTCTGGCCCCAAGCACTCTCTCCCACTTCCTTGTCCAGAATTTATCCTCTCTTCTGCCTAGAGCAATTTTGAGAAAGCAAATGCAGGCATAGATCTTATGATGATCTTAAATAAAACTTTTTCATTCCAGATGGAACTTAATAAATTTGAAGAAGTTAGTCAATGTACATGTTCTGTCCTCACTCCTAACAGCCACATACCAAACCTCAGTGTCAGGGGTTGTAAAACTGAATTGGACTTCAGCAAGGCAAAAGAGCACTTTTAAATTCTGGCTGATGTGGCAAGCAGCCTTCTCTGCAGACCCATCATCTGTCCCCAGAAATCTGTGTGTCTGTGGAACTGAGGTGCAGATACAGTGGCAGCAATTTCCTGTGCTAGGGTGCATTTCTAGGCCATGGTGACACACCAAGCCAGAGGATTGCCCATGGGAATCAGGGCAGTCATCATTAGTGTGAGTACTCCATGCTGCCTCCTTACTTCTAGTCTTTTTCCATTCAGAGTGAGATGAATATTACTCTCTCCTTCAGCCAGGCAGAGAAGAATAATTAGTGATGGAAAACCTAGTATAATAGCAAGGAAAGAGAGGAGGAGTAAAACAATAAGCACTTTCATTATCCTGCTGAGGAAATCTTGGTGTCTGTGGATAAATCCTGTCAGCAAAGGATACCTTGAAGCAAAAGGCTGATGAGCATGTACTAGATAAACCACAAGATTTGGCAAGAGGGACTTGCAATAGGGACAAGAGATTTCTGCAAAGCAAAAGTGGACAATCCTGGGAAAGGTAGAGCAAATGCAGGGTCTTGTCTGGTGTCTAATCTAACAAAAATAATCCCAACGTGGCACAGCTTCAGCATTAAGAATGGAGGAACCCTCATCAGCAGGCCAGCCTGCTGGGCACCTTCACCTACCAAGTGCTGCCCTGCTTTGCCCTCACTGGCCTCTGGCAGCTTTGCTTACATGTAAAATCAGTAACAGCTTGGTGATCTGTTTGTTTACAAGCAGAATCATGTTAATTTTACAGGACCAGAAGTTCTATCTTGCCTAAATAAATAGAAGGCAAGGTTGCACTTAAGAATGCAAGAACCTCAGGTATCAGAAGAAAAATAGATTTTTGAAATGTTGATTTGAACATCCAGCACACCTGCCCTTGCCAGGGACTGCCCTCCAAAGAAAAGGCAAGGCTGGTGAAGTGACTGGACTAAGCTGGACAATATAAATCCAAGTTTGTTTAATCTGGGCTAAGTGAACATGACTAGAAATACAGGGGCATGAAATAAGGATACCCCAGTGTAATCACTGTGGTGGAGGAAGAGCTCAGAAGGGGCTGGTTACTTGCTTTCCAGCCCTTTGCTTCCCTCTGCCTCCTCCACTGCAGCTGAGCTGGGGAAAAGACCTGGAAGCCTTTATGATTTTTTTGGAAGCTGAGTCATTTGGGTGGATGAAATAAGAACATCTATGATGCTCCTTTCTCCATTGTTCTGTACTTTGAAGAAGCATCGACATCAAAGCTGAAACATCAACTTTCTGATTTGGTTGCAGGATCCCACTTTGCATAGGTGTTAATAGTGACTCCTCCTGCCAGAAAAAGGACAACCAGGCTCCAGGACAGCTTCAGGCAGGCACAACACATGCAGTGACACTCAGAAGTTCTCTGACATGTCCAAGCACCACCCAAGAGTGTAGTATGCATTCTTCATCTTTCTTTTACTGAGTAATACAAAGCAACTGCTAGAACCGGTCCCTAGCCTACCCTCTTTTGCTTGTTTGTTTGTTCATTAAGTAACTTCCAATCATCCCAGAGTTGAGAAGTCTGTTTTTGCAGGTGGAAGGAAGGTATAATTTTTCCTTTGAAATGGATTTATTTGTGATCTAATCTGGTGCTCTGTTACTAATTCATGAATTGGGATACTTTTGTCACCAGTAAACAGTATCTACCATGGTCTTAAAATGACAGGGTCTGAAGGTTTTGAGAGGTAGCTTGACCAATTGCAGAAAATCAGTGCTTAACATTTTCTGAAAACCAGGTCCATTTCAAGGTATTTCAAACTGAATACATAAAAGCAAAGAAACCTCAAACCATTAGTTACTTTTGAAAATTTTAGCCAGGGAACATTTTTTTTTAGTGCTAGTTGTGGAATCATTAATTATCATTGCACAGAATGTAATAACAAAGCAGAGCTCCCCAGTGGATGAAAGCAAACCACTTCTCTTCTAGCTTTTCTTTTTTTTTTTTTTTTTTACAGCAATAATAAAACATATTATTATGCACTTCCAACCATGAATGTTCTCCAAAGCAATTTGATATTAAACTCCAAATCATCTGACTGGATGAGTTTTTACAGATTGTTACAGCAGAGCAAGCCAGCAATGTTATTAGAGTGCTTGAGGCACAGTGCTGTTTCACGGAAAACGAGGAACAATTAAAAATTTAAAGAGTCCCAAAGTTCCTTTTCTCAAAGGGGATTTGTGGTACTGCTGAGATTAGAGCCATTCCTATTCAAGCAGCTGTATTCCCGAGGAGATCTTGGTTTGTGCCTGTTTAGTCTGAAGGATCTGGTTCATTTCACCGGGGCAGAATACTAATGTGAGCTGGTGGCTCTGTTCTCTGCACTTGTTTCGTTTTCCTTCCTTTCTTCAGCAGCAATGCATTTGCACAATTTTTCAGGCTACAGCAACAGTAGGAGGAGGTTGGGTTGAAGCCCAATTAACACCACCCAGATGCATGCCAGGCTTGTATTTTCAGTGCTTTGTCCCTCTGACTGTCCACTGTACTGCAGGATTGGCAGACCATGCCTTCCATGATTCAACATGGAAGACTGGTTTTCAGCACTTGTAAGAGCAATTTTAATCTGCAGAAATCACCATTAGTTGGAGAGAGGTGAAGCAACATTGCGTGTGACACCTGACACCAGCATCAACAGGGCTGTGTTACACTGACCAAGGTTTTTTACCAAACAACCTACAAAATAGCTCTAAAAAATCTCTTTGTTCTCCAATTATGATTGTCAGCATAATTTGAGTGTAAAAAATCAAAGCAGCTGCACGGTCCCCGAGAATATTTGTGCAGGCTGTATTCTTCTGAGGCAGTGCCTACCACAAGGTAGTTTGGGAGACGTTCTGGTTGGTGGCTTCATTCTACTTGGAGATTTCCAGACTTGCAGCAAAGAAGTTTTGAACTTGTTCTGTGTTTTCAAACACTGAACATCAGCAATATAGAATTTAGGATTTAGCTATTTTACTTTCATAAAAATCTGATGATAATCAGTAATGGTTGGTGTTGGTGGCTACTAATGTGATTTCTGAATGCAGCTAAACACTCCCCAGCACCTCAATAAGGGCAGCAGCACTATGGTGATCCCCAGGTAGCCCAGGCTGTCTGAGGAGGAGTGAAACAGGCTAGGTTGGAAATGAAGAGGGACAAAATTCAAGACAATAGATAAATTGAAGAAGTTGGGAAAGTTTCAAATGTGAATATTAAACCTAGAAGGGAATTAGATTGTCATAAATGTGCTATATTTTGAAAATATTTCACGATTGTTTGCCTTATTTTTTAAATGAGGGAAAACTTTTATTACATGTTCAGCTAACTAAATAGTAGCTAATAACCTTCTAAAGTAGTTTTTTAATCTTTGTCTCCTAGGTTAGAACAGAATATATTTATTAGCCTACCTACCTTGCCATTGTCACTAAGAGAGCATAGGTTTAGTTTAGGCGAGTTACCTGGTGATAGAGCCAGGTAAGACAACTCCTGGCTCTCCTGCCTCACACACCCACACCCACACAGACCCAGAGTGGTTTGCCAATGTCCCTAGCAATGCACTGAGCACATCTGTCAAGCACAGTGCTCTTCCCAAGCCTGCACAGCTGGGCACTGATACACCTCCACTGGAGCTGGCCTTGCTCTTCCACCTCCGTGTCACCCTGCTCTGGTGCGGTGACAAAGAAAACAGTGAGCTTTGGGGCACTGTTGTTGTTTCCCACAGGCATAACACATTGCTGGGGATCTTTTCCAGATGCCATTTTGGACTTCAAATGGGTTCTTGGGATTGACTTTGGTAAAGTCACCCAGGTTGCAAGATGGGAACAATAAACTGCATGTCTCATCAGACCTTCACCAAGTAATTCCAAGAGGGCCATGCTTCATTGCCAGCTACACAGACCATTCCTGCATCTAGGACGGAGCCTGCAGTGTCTGTCAGCACCAACATGGACTCCAGAAACAGTCATAGACATGTCTGAGAAAGCAAGCAGCAAGTTATGGTTGTTTTCAAGCCTCTTCTGAGGTGAGAGGAGGCCTCAGGGAAACATCTCAAAGTGTGAAACCATGACCAGATTAAAGGAGATTTACAGCACAGATTAAAAGGAGCCCTTATTAGAGAACACATTAGAAGAAGTAGGACAACCAGAACATTTTCTCAGGATGTGCTCAGAGCCACACAGGAATCGTTTCAAAGAGCAGTGGCTCATGACTGAAAGAGACAGTTTAAAGTGTTTTTGGAGATCATATGTCTCTCCTCTTTACCACAGGTTTAGCCTTGCATGGGCAAACAGTCCAATTCCAGCACAAGGGGCATCTCATTTATTACTAAATGATGCTATTTCAGTGTTGGCAGTTTGAAGCAAGGGTGCAATGCTAGATTTTTATGCTCTTAACCCTCTTCAGCATTTTTGGGATGAAAGCCCATCGAGTTAACCTCCACACAGTGGCTGGGTGAGAGCAGAGCTTATGGTCAAATACTACTGGTTCCAGTGCTTATTTACTTATGTGATTATATTGTCTCCAGTCAGGCTATTTCCATTGATAAAGACCATTCTTGTGGTAAAGGAATGTACTAGTAGGGGTTTTTTGGTTGTTTTTGACTGACAAGTAAATGGACTTTTAGCTGGCAATATCTCTAAAGTATATGTAGCTGTATGACTAGAACAAGATTTGCTTGAAGAAACTCAAACATTCATATTGAACTTGCCTTAAAATTTAAATGTCAGAGTTTCCTATCTTTGAAATATCTAACTCCCACTGATTCCAGTGAAATAGATAATAATTACCCTTGAGGATTTGAACCTGGAGCATAACAGAAGGCAAAATATAACTCATAGAATAATAGAAAAATAATACTATTGTAAAAATAACTTGTAGTGCTGTTGCAGTGAATAATCTGCACTTGGGTATTTCTTTTAAAGGAATTTCAAGATTTATAAATCTGGTTCTACAGTGTTTTAGAATTCAAATCTGGTTGACCATGGTTTGTCTTTTTTTTTTTTCAATGCCACAAACATATGAATTTAGTTTAAAGTGGTTCAGCCTACAAGAATGAGTATGACTTTCTTGACAGGCTCTATTTTCTCCTATATGTATTTGATAATGTAAGCTACAGAATCACTCAGTTCTGCCTGTGTAAAGACTGTACCTCTGCAAAATTCCAAAAGCTCTCAAATCAGTGTGCTAGAGATAATGAGCTATATTGACTGTTATAAGAACAAGATATGGATTGAGCTTTGATGTTAGCTATCACCCGTGGGAAATATTACTAGAAATTGGCAACAGCCAGCATTTAACTTTGTGTGACAGGAAATGTAAGCTATGAGGTTAGTCCCAAAATCCAGGTGATTTTGGTCAAGGAAGTCAAGTTTTCACTTTTAAGCACAAACCATTGTAATTACAAACAGGCAGTTTGTACCTGCAGACAGACAATGAACTGTCTGCCCAAACAACACAACACTTCTGATGTGCTTTTGAGTGAGAATCCTTTTGATATTCTGAATCTAGGTATGCTTACCTTGGATTCAGTAGAACATAACAGATTTTCAGGTACATTGTTTTCTCACTTTGTGAAATTAAAACATTCAGGTAGCTTTCCACTCTTCATCATCTGTATTATATAAGTTTTCAACCAAGTGAAGGCCCTATATTTTAATCCTTGGAAAGACTGCTACACCTCATATTCCCCAGAATCTCCCTAGGCCACACAAGTAAAATTTGGATGGTAAATCTGAGCTTCCCATTCAGAGCTGGACCTGAGTCCATCATTCTCTGGGCTTGGCCTCTGCTTTTTGAGTGGAAATTACTGTAGTGCCATCTAGTGCTCATCTGCTGATCCTTGTATTTGCTGTATGGTTTTCAAGGACATTGCTCTGGATTCAATACTTCCACCTCTAAACACTCTGAAACCTTAAAAATGCAATTACCGTTCTTGGCAATATTCCCCATTTTTTCTCAGGCAAGTCATCATATAGATTATATACATTTCTATAACAGACTTTGCAGCAATGCATTAAAATTGGTTTTGAGCAGTGTGACAGTATGGAGCAGGGAAGGAGCTGGAGATTATCTTGCAAAGAGCATGTGTTCCCATATCTTCAAAATGTGCAGCTTTTAAAAATAGGAATGCAGAAATTGCTCTGGAAAGTATGCCTATAGAAGGGAAGGAATCCTTGTTTCAGGGATGATTTTGAAGCATCAAGCCCAGCCCAGCTGGTGAAGAAACTATTCTTTTCCCATATATGTGGGGTGCTATATCTGTTGAAAAACTCACAGGGATTGTCACAGGAGAAGAAGACTTCTAAGACATTCAGTGCAATTCTGTTCACTAAAATGTACCTGGTTCATGCAGCAATTCTTCCTATTAACCCATCCAGGTCTCCTACATTCCCAGACTGGGAGGACTAGAGGATTTTGGTATGGATATGGGACAGCTGCCCTAACTTTAGCTGAAAACCAATTACCCAAAAGGCAGCATCTGGCTGTCTGCAGCCTGAAGCAGTGTGCCTTAAGACACCTAATGCCATATTTTTGAACTGTTTTTAAAGTATTCCTACAAAGACAGTCCCAGTGAGAAACCAATTGGAAGCAAGCACCTGGGGGCTTGTGAAGATCCTGCTGGGTTCCTGTCTACATCTGCAGAAGTTTTTGAATCTGACCTCAAGACACCTTGAGGTCAAGTAAACCTGCTTTGCTAAAAGTGGCTGATTTTGTGAGCTGTGGTGCAATGTGACCTGTGGGCTGTGGGATTAACAAAAGTACCTGCTGTTGCCAGATGTTCCACATGTCTCCCCTGACCTCTTATTTAAAGTGCTGGCAGCAGCGACCCACCAGCAGTCCAGCACCCAGTGGGCCAAATGACTAATTCTGTTTTCTTGGAGAGCTCTAATGTTGACACATTTATCTGAAGGAGTTTGAGGCCATGCCCATGATAACAGGTGGGGGGTAAATAATTTCAGGTAAGTCACAGGCTCCACTTAGATCAGTAAACTCTATTCTATGATTTCTTTAATCCCACAATCATTATATAGTTCAAGAACTATATTGGGCTTGCTCTTGAAAAGTCCTACTGACACTCCCAGCATTTGCCTTTTCATCACACCTTCAATATGGATCTAAAATTAGACTCTGTTCCTGAAATGAATATATCGCTCTTCAATAGACAAGCTGCAAATTGAACAACAAATTCTTGTCTCAGCATGGAATCAACTTGAGGTAAGATAGGAAGTTTTATGTTTTGCCACATCTAAGATAATGAAGTAAATAATAAAAATTATTTTCCATTGAAGCTTCCAGCAATTTACTGGCTCACAGAATAAACTTAGCCTGAAAGAAAAACTATAGGTAAGATACTAAAATAGGTAAGAGAGGGAAGCTTGTAAAACTTTAAATGAAGATTTACAAGAATTTAACCCAACCTACAAATCTAGAAGCATTATCACTTTTTTTTTAACTTAGGAATAGTCACAAACTTCCACATACTTGATATAAATGTCTAGACCTTATTTTGTTTGAGTGAATTCATGTCTATTTAATAAGCAGAATGGTGCCAACAATTTTATAGAGAGCTCCACATGGTTCATTTTCCTCTGGAATGTCTCCAAGCAAGTCACACTCTTAAAAAAAATATTTGGCCCTGATCCTGTAAAGCCTTGTGTATGTGTCAAGTTTTACATGCTGTGAAGAGCCTCATTGATTTAAATAGAGTTAGTCACTAAGTAAAATGCTAAGCCTCTGCACAAATTTCACCAGGTTCAGAACTTTTGTTTGAAATATATTTATGTGTTCTCAAGCTTCCTTTTGGAAGAGCCCCTACTGTCCATTGCTTCGTTTTTGTGTATCCAACACTTTCTATAGCTCTTCTAGTATTACTCCAGCCTGAATTTGCTGGAACATTTCACAAGACCCTGCGAGCTGTGGAAGAGGAAACTGCAAGTAGGAAACTTACCCACTCTGTATTTTTCACAGATCAAGATTGCAATACATGATCCTTTGAGCACTATTAATATATTTCTGTGAGTTAGTGGCAGATAGCAGTTGATCAAAAAAATTGTCTAAAATCCACTCAGCAGGATGCCCCCCGCTCCCCACCATGAATGCCAATATCTTTCATTTTTAAAAAAGGTTTCTAGTGCTGTTCCTGGAAAAAAATTCTAAAGTGACTTGAAAATGACACGGTATAGTACCATCTTCCTGAGTTCACAGAAGATTATTCCAGAGTCTCTGCTGCTGCCCAACACCTTCTCAAACTGCAAAGGGGTACAAAAGCCTTATGTGAGAAGACACTTTGCAGATTTTGCCATGTAAGTCCTACAGAACAACAGCAAACCTAACATCTTCCTGAAGTCTTTGAGGTGACAGTATAAGCTATCTCAGAGGTGTTCACTGTCTATCTTGGACCATGCTCAAGTTAGAAAACTGAAAGCAGTGATTTTATAATTACCATCTGACTGCCATCCATTTGGAACATATCACAGGAACTGTGGGAAAGACTGATACAGTTTAATTTAGGGACATTCTTACTGACTTTTACTTTCCATTCTATGTTAGCTCTGATAAGAGTTTCAATTTTAAGACTGTGCTAAATATGTCTTAGCAGTAAAATATGCCAAGAGTGAGAATGAGCTATCTAAATTTTACCCTTTTTTAAAGGTCAGGATTACACTCCCATTCTATCTAGAAAACGTTTCACACATTTTGTGAGCACAGTGTATTAAACAAAATGGAGCTGATTGACAGTGGCACAGCTAAAGACAGTACACAACTGTCTCATTAATTTAAAATGTCAGATAGATGTTCTGCTCTGGTGTACTTCAAACAGGGTAAGAGATTTAGATATAACAGGTGTAGATCACTTTTCCACTTACTACACAAGCAGTAAGTATAATTTAAGAAACAATATAGAAAGAAGGCTTTAAATACAAGTACTTCCTTCCCCTAGGAGCTGTACAGGGCAGCCAACACATGCGACTTCTGAAAATTCAGACATCTGGCTTCACCTTTTTTCTGATTATCATGTGATATTTGTCATATAAAGTTCTCCTCTCTGATACTGTTCTGGCTGCTAAACCGTTAACCTTGATTTCTGTGTGAAGGACTTTTTCTTGTCTGCTTTCTTTGTTTTGTTAGTGGGTTGCTTGGTGGTTCTTTTGTTTTGTTTTGGCTTTGGTTTTGTTTTTATTTTTAGGGGGGTTTTATTACCGTTTGCTGCTTTTACCTGTGGGAGTGAACTGGTCTAATTTGTCCTTTCTTTCATGGATGATCCTGAACAGAGTACCAAGCAACCACAGAGTAGGGAACCAACCACTGCTCCAATACAAGTCCTTTCCAGAGACCTGTGTGAATAAATGATCTCTCCACTCAACCTGATGCAGGAAGATAACTAACCATCTACTGCTCTATTAAGTATGTATTTCATAAATAAGAGTCACATAAAGGGTGTGTGCACATGAGCATGAAGAGAGAGGTCAAAACCCTGTTCTAGAAGATATTGCTGTTGGGTGTTAGAAGCTGATGCAGCAAGACTTGGAGTTTACAAAGGTGAAGAAAGGAAGGAGCAACAGTGTGGGAAGAGAACTGGAGAGGGGAGGGTGTGAGTAAAAACCAGGATGCACAGGAAGAGTGAAAAGTGGGTGAATGAACCAAAAGAGAAGCAGCAAACAACAGCAATGGGCTGGCAAATGGAGGCTGATGCAGAAATAGCAGAAGCCAAATTTTGGAGTTCAGAGTTGTGGGTTGTGTCCAGAAGAACAAGGCCCCTTCCAGCTGTTGCTGTGCATCTCTAGGCAATGGGAGAAAAGAAAGCATTTCAGGCCCATGGCTTTTACTCCCTGATCTCAGCCTTAAATGGATGCTTTGAGGAAGAATAAGATTTTAAAATGCTGAGTGAGACAGAAAGAAACAACAAGAGAAGGTGAGATAGGAGTCAGGCCTCAATGTGACTTGTGATTTTATTTCAGGCTGCTTGCCAACACGTTTTATTTATTTTTCTGGTTACTATTGGATAATGTAAAAATGTGTGTCAAGTTGCGCACTGTCAAAGGTGATCAGAAGGCTTTCAGTCCCTAGCAGGGAAAAGGTTCTGCCACACCCCAGGTTAAACATTTAATATGGCCAAGGGCTGTCTGTGAGTGCAGTGCAGAATTCAGCTGGAGCTATGTGGGGTGCAGGTGGTCTCTGATAAAGACACCAGATAAACGTGAGAGCAAACTGGAAACTGAGCTGTGAAGAAGCCTGTAAATGTCAATGTCATGTGTAGCCTAACATCTCACTGAAATAAAATACATTTATAATTTACTCTTCCAGCATTAAGAAAGATTCAGATACCTTGATGCCCTTGAGTATGACAGGTCAGTGCCTGGGATCCTCTTCCCAGCTGTGCTGCTCTCCCAGTGGGAGGGAAGCTGTCTGATCTGCGCTGAGACCCTGACTTGTAGTTGTGAAGGCAGCAGAGAGTCCATTTCAAACTGTCTCATCCCAGATATCTTCTTTGTTCCTTACTTCAGCACCTTTAAGAGTGAAGAGGGAATTGGTGAATGCATACTGGATGCTGTCACTGAGCTTCAGGGCTCAGGGCTCAGGTGCAAAGGTGCTGCAGCTGCAGCTGCTCCATCTCCCTGAGGCATGGGGTCCTCCATCAGCCTCCACTGCTAGAGCAGGACACTTCCAGGGCCAGTACTGCAAAGCCAGCCTCTGGAGCAAAGGAGGGATGCGGAGAGTTATTCCACCCCTCCTCTGTTCCCTGTTGTAAAGTAACAGTGCATGGGCAAGTCGTTTTCATAACTCACTACAGATTAGCTGGCATTTAATAGGAGTTACTGGTTTTACTTTCAAAAGAACTGACATGTTGCAGGATTGTCAGCTCTGGAGCCAATCTCTTGCAAAGATATCCCATTTCACATTGCTGACTAACACACCCATCTCTCAGTGGCACTGTTTCTTATCCCTTCTGTTTAACAGTCAGATTGACTTTCATTCTTTATTACCATTTCTTTAGTTTTACACAGTTCACTGCTGTAAATCCAAATAATCTCCATCTGGAATATCGCTTTGGCTCTCTTTTTTCATATTACTGGGAACTCAGTTTTGTCAGTGTTTCAGTTTAACTCTGCCTTCTTTTTTTTTTTTTTTTCTCCAGTTTTGGTGGTGAGTTGCTGGAAGGCTGTTAGCTGAGTTTCTTGGTGGATTGCATTAGTTTCTCATTCTAATTTAAAGGTACCAAATGCTAAAAGTTAACAGATTATGTCACAGCAGACATAATTTTTTCAAAAAACAGGAATAATGCTTGTAATGGATTCCTTTTTTGTCCTCCCAATACTTGTTGTATATTTGTGATGGACAGTATCAAGATAGCAAGTTTATATATGAACTTTCACAACTGTGCATTTGTTTTCTGAAGTCTCTGTAACTCCTTCATGATAGTGGAATGCCTTTCACCCTGCTCCAGTATTTATACACCTTCACGTCTCAATAAGTTTAAATATTATTTTCATTTAATAGTGATAATGTGGATTTCTATATAACTTCACTTGTCTTTCCATAAGATAATTTTCTTTCTATTGTTCTTTTCCCTTAAAAATGTAATTGGTATCTTAGAACAGATTTACCTCTTTATCAAGTGTTCAATTAAAATCATCTAAAGGCTCCTCTGTATGATTTCTGCACATGCAGAGCAGAAAGCAATGAACTGATTCAGGACAAGGCTCTGTCCTCTTTTTCACAGTAGATCCAGAGATCCCTGCTGACTGGTCTGGAGTTGTGGTGCAGTAGTTCACATAAGAACAAAATTTTTGCTTTAATGTGTAGCCAACAGCACAGTTCTCATATGGTCAGGAGGATGTTAATTCCTAGTAGTGTTTAAACTTTGCTTTCAGAATGGTTACAAAGTTATCAGATCTTTTACAAGTGTGGTCTGAATTTACACTGATAAATTCAGGTGTTTCACAAAGGACTGCAGAAATCCATTACACTGTAAAATAAAGACAATTGATTGTTTTAAAATCTACCCTTCAAATTTGAATGAATTGGAAATCTCTTTGACTGCCTTGGCCATCCTTTCCCACAGTATAGAATGAGGGTGCTATTGGAACAAGTTGATACCTACTGGTGCAGCAATCAAACTCTCTCAATATGAAGGATTGGCTGTAGATGTCTTAAACTTTTTCCCCTTCCTTGGGCCTAAAATTTGGCAGATTCACAGTCTGTTCAGGGGCCTTTCTGTAATATGGCTGAAATGTGTTTTACAATTAACTGAGCCAAGAAAAGGGCATAGAAATTATTCTTCTTATTTTCTGTTCATTTAGCACTGCTGTGTGATTTGAGATTCTCTGACAGAAAAAATTAGTTGGTTTGCTGATGTGAATTCTGTGATCTGAAGCAAATATTGTCAAAATTGAAAAGTTTGAAAAGGAGTTTTCATTCTTCTTGAATCTTTAATAGTCTACTCTTATCCAACTCTGTAGATTTCATTCTAGGCTTCTGCATGTAAGTTTAAAAAATCCTGTCCCAATAAATGGGATGTCTCTTCACTAAGAGTGACACTGAGAGAATACTTCTCACCCACTCCACACAGGTAAACTCCTTTCTTTTTTGGGGCCAGAGCCCTTGGGTTTACCTTGAGGGTTTCAGGGAAACTGGAGAAGGCTGGCCTGTGGATCCCTTGGCATCTGCATTTCAAAAGCCAGGCTGGGTGTATTTCTACTGGAAGTGGAGGGCTTGGTTAGTGAAATCCAGCTGCCCCTACCATGCCAGAATAAGACAAGCTGATCTGCAATGAGTCTTTCTGGCTGCAGGGCTTACGAATAAATGAAGTGATTAAGGGAGACACAGAAAAAGCCCATGTTCTTGTGGAGTCCTCCTGCATAGGAGGAACAGTAAATATGTTCATGTGCACAAAAAGCAGAGTTAGAGAGGCTTAAAGGATCTTCAAATTATTTCCAAAGATCTTCAAACTTTGCTTTCTGTTTTTTAAGGTAAAGGTTTTCCATAGAATTCATCTATAATTTGAACACATTTTTATGTAGTAATTCCTTTCTGCTCCTGGCAGAGCAGTACTGGCACAGCACTGCAACAGCACTGACAGTGGCTGCAGGATTCCCATGTGCCACTCACTCTGTCACAACACATTTTTCTACCTCTGGAATGCTTTTCAATTCTTTTTGACTGCTCTCATCTACAGTGGAGAGACACTGAAAAAAGTTGTGGGTTCTCCTATCACATGTTTGCTTCCTAGAAAGACTTATTGCTTTTGTTGAGATATTTATGAAAACTAATTAAATTTGGCTTAGAAAACATACGATTTGCATTATTGTTTTAAGAGTTGCAATGATTTCAAGGAAGTATCTTATTATAGCTCCTAGGCTCTAAAGGAGCATAAGTTTTCCATAAAATAATGCTTTATTTTTCAAAAAGAGTTGGTTTTGCTCTACAGGCCAAAAGCTAAGACATTTGAGAATGTGAAAATCTTTTTCTATTTTCATTGGAAAAGAATTTCCCTTTCTGATGATATATGATCTTACAGCTTTGTAAGGTGATATTAGCCTCTATTATTGCTAACATTTATTTTGGAGAAAAAGTCAGCAGGGAGGACTGTGGGGCTTAGCAAGAGAGTAGAGACCATTGTAACTACATTAATTATCCTGGCATTTCGAATATTTCTTCAAATAAATTCATCTTAGTGTTACAGATCCATTACAGTTAAATGTCAGTAAGCTTTACAGTGTTGTAATGTGGTTTTAGGATTTAGAATGACATCATATGAAATTGTTTCTCAGATCACTGTATTTTTTCAAAATAAAGTTCATTGTTAAGATAATTATTTACCTTGTCTCTCTTTACAGATTTGCCTTTTTTTAATAACAATGCTGTCTCCACACTTTTCAGGGCCATGTATGGGGCTGGGCACCTCAGCTGCAGCCCCAGACTTGTTTAAAGGTTAGTGTGAAAAAAAGAAAGTTTTGGAATGAAGTGAAAACAATTAAATGGAAGGAATTAAATGAAGTGCAGTGAAATGAACAGAAATGTAATGAAACTGTACTCATGGAAATCTTGAGTTATCATTTGCTTTCATACAAATAAAGAATTTCCATAAAAGGAAATTAAATGAGAAATTAATAAATGAAATAAAAAGAGAAGAAAGGAAATAGAATGTAATTAAATGAAACTGAAAAAAATGAAAATTCTTAAATGGAAACAATTAAACACAATGGAATGGATGGAAGTTTAGTGAAAAAACCCAAACCTTTATGGAAATTATAATTATGAAAATCTCAAAATTTCATGTATTTTTCCATGAAAAATCTTCATTTCATGAAAGGAAATGAAATGAGAAAAGAAGGAATGAAGTGAAATGAAAAGACAGGAGAGGAAATTGAATGAAAAAAATGAAAGTGAAAAAAAAGAGAATTCTTAGGAGAAGTTGTAGGAATGGAATGGAATGGAATGGAATGGAATGGAATGGAATGGAATGAAGTGCACTGAAATAAACTGAAAGTTAGTGAAAGTATGCTCATGGAAATCTCAAGATTTCATTTCCTTTCATGAAATGAAAATTCTATATGAAATGAGAAATCAAGGAATGAAATGAAATGAAATGAAATGAAATTCAAAAAAAAGAGAAAATTCTGGAATCACTTACAGGTCTTCTAAGCCCTTTTGCAGCAGCAGCTGGAGTCTGCTTAGTGTGTAAGAAGACAACAGATGCTTCTGATTAGGCAACTGAACCTCAGTGTTTCCACAGTGTGTGCTTCAGGAAGGAATTTCTCTTTCCTTGAAATATTTGATGGAATTTGCCAGACTCTGAACTATTACAGCTGGAAAATTTTTCCTGAACTTTGAATACATCACTCTCAGTCCTAATTTTTTGCCGGCTGTAATCTTGTTGAGTGGTCGACTTGAAATAAAGGGCATGGAATGTAACATGCAGTTACAGTCAACCCTAGGTAATTCTGTATTTTTTTACAGTCATGAACATTCAGGTTGCCTGTACAGTGCATATACCTATCCTAAAGTGTTAAATTCCCTGAATGCAAACACTAAGCAAACAATCTGGGGGTATAAGGGGTGTGGGGAATGCTACAGACATCTGTGGTGTGATAAAAGGAGTTAAATGCTTTGCTCTGTCCTCAGTTTCCTGATGACAGGAGTGGAAAACAATTACCATTTTTCCACTTGAATCCTAAGTTTATTGTCTTGGGAACATTCCTTACAGATGACAGAAAGGGAAGAAACTATCCTACCAGATGTACTTTTAGCTATTCCATTACTTATCTCTCCTGCCACTTGGAAGGCTGTGTATTTGGTTTATTAAATATTACAGCTCACTGTTTAAAATACCATACAGCAGGACTGCTAGAACTGCTATGTTATCCTCCTTTGTTCAGCTCTTATCTGACAAGGTCATTGTTTAATGAGTCCAGGCACATAAAACCTTCAAGACACAGTAAGACAATAAACTGTTCTCTTTTTCCTATCAGCTGTAAAATCTGCAGGATGACTGACAATTATAAACACCTCAGGAGGTGAGGTATGAGATCCTTTTTAATACTGAATTCTGATATATACATTCTGTGTTGGAGGCATGGTCTCTCTAGAAAAGAGCTGTTAAGCAAATAAATTGGAACATATTAAATGTTCCATTCTTAAGGCTCTGTTGCATCTTGTTAATGTACACTCAACATTAGTAACTTTTCCCCCTGCCCTTCTCTTCTGTTTCTGCATCAGACATAAAAAGCTAATTTTTGTCTTTCAGATTTCTGGGCAGCTAGTGAAGTTCTTCATCACTTTACAATAAAATATAAACTCTTGCCCCTGTGCTTCCTACATGGCACACATGGCTCAGTGAGGAATGTATCTTTGACAGGACCTTACATTCTATATTGGTCTGTACTTTAAAGATACATGTGATACAAACATTTAAATAGGTTAACTGCATTTGGTTCTTACTGTGTCTTCACTGAGACAAAGCAACACAGTGGCCAAACCCCGTGCCATGATCTGTGTATGACACAAAACAGAGTAGGAGTGCACACTTCTGAATTAGCTCAGAGTACCTTTGTTCTGATGAGAGTGAGTGCAATGATCTGGGACGGAAGTGAGAAATGGATGGACAAAGGCAGCACAGTCATTGTCCAAGACAGGTTCATAGTTAGGCACAAGGAAACAATTAAACACAATGTTTCCTGCCACCACTGCAATTTGCACGTCCAGAGGTAGCCAAGGTATGCCAGCTCTAGGGGGGAAAACAAGGGTAGGCATATTATTAAATTGATGGGAAAGGTCATGTATAGCTGTCACTCCATCTGAGTAAAGTAAATACAGGTTTTCCTGAAGTTTAACAGCATTAACAAGACTAGAGATCTATAGCTGGAAGGGATTTTCTGGTATCATTTACTCCATGCTCCAGCATCAGCCCAGAATAATGTCAATCACACTATTCCTGACAGATGCTTATTTATTAACAGCTGCCAGTTAAGGTGATTCTGCAGTAATCACAAGCAGCATTCCCTCATGCTACTTCATTGCCCTTCTAACCTGACAGCTTTTCTAATTGCCAAGCCAGATCTGGTTAAAGCTAAGGTAATTATTTCTTAACTTTGTACCTGCAAAGCCTGCAAAGTACAAAGCCAGTTGAATCAGTTTCATGAAAACTGAAAACATACTCAGCAGATTCCTATAATTTCCCTTTTCTCAGTTTCCTCATTTTTTTAAGCCTAAATTCCTTCAATCCTTTCTCACAGCTCAGGGTTTCTGAACTGCCTGTCAACTTTTCTCTCAGCTCTCTCTAGTTTTTCATTATTTTAAAAACATAGTGCCCAAAATGTGGCTCTCTATTCCAGATATGGAAGGAAAATCACAGTGCCAAACAGACCCCAAAAATTATCTTCTTTAGCTTATGTATGGTCCTGTTATTAAAACTTCCCAGAACATTGTTGGTTTTGCAATCCTGCCACGTCAGTGTCTCGTGTTCAGCTTGTGACCCAGGTAAGCCAGGGTGCTTCACTGCAAAGAGGGCTGTGGTGAGCCCTGCTGAAGGGTCTGAGCTGACTCTGAGGGACACATGAGGGTGGATCAGGGGGTAGATCCCATCATGTTGTGACAGCTGTGAGGGAAGAGGGCCTCACGGCCTGTATCCACCAGCCACAACCCAACTAGACACAGTTCAAGGATAACGCTGTCAAATTGTTTCCACAGGGACCTAGGTGCAATCAGTCCCAGAGAAAGGCTTGTTCCTGCCCCTGGTTTTAGGAGTAGATCCTTGCATTCATCAGATCATTTAATACAATAAAAATGGACTGAAACAAAAGTAAATGAAGTAGAGGGCAGTAGGGAAGAGATGTCAAGCACATGCAGGTCAGGTGACACACTTAGAGGTCATGGGTCTCGAGACTGCCATGCCATATTCCTTTCACCCTCTGTGTACTGAAGAATGCCCAGAGGAGGGAGTTCACACCACTAATGGTGTGCTTTTCTTCAGGGGCCTTCTTCTCACCTTGCTTCTACCTCCAAATTAGTAGTCGGTTCATCCCACCTCACATCTCAACTGGTGTCACGTGTAAGCCCCTTTTGGTTTTTTCAGTAATCTGGGGAAAAAAAAAACCAAACTACCTTTCAAGACCTGGATTCACCCCATCACAAAATAAATGTCTTAGAGATGAGGTAGGAATCATCTCCTGAATGTGCTGCCTCTCTCCACTGATCACTGAGGAGTGACTAGGTCAGCCTTAGGCCAGCTGTGAATTATTTGACAGCCATGTAAAGGCAATCACAATTATTTCCTTAATGATGGGCCAAACTCTCTAGTCAAGGTGATTACTTTTCCAGAAAAGCACTCATAATCTGTTCCATGCATAACAAAATTCACAATACGTATGAGAATCCATAAAATTTAGTTTAAATGCTGAATATCCTCTCTGTTTTCTGTCTTCCACACATCCTCTGCCTCTAGCTCTAGTTATCTATAGCAGATTGTCTTTTCCCAGCCATTCCTGGCAATACCTCAATAACCAGCAGCTGGGTCATATTCATGGAGTCCCAAGAACAAGACAAAGCTATCAGTTAAAAATTGTATCTCCTCTCCCCAGCTTTCATTGGCCTGGCATGAACTGACAAAGGGATGTCAATTTTTTTTTTTTTTGCCTGCCCACATTTCTCACAGCACGTAGAAGGAAGTGCAATTTGCTGTCACAGCAATTTTTCCCTTTCACACTTGGCTAGCCACACTGTACATTTCACACAGATCTTTTCACTCAGCTGCTGCAAGTAATGGCCCAGAGGTATCAGAAATCAGAGACTGTGGTGTCTCAGCTTTGTTAGCAGCCATAGAATTCTATGCTAAAGCAATACTTTACTCACCTTACTAAAACAAATACTTTGGTAACAAACTCATGAAATGCAAACTGTTGACAGAAAGGTTTTGCTGGCAGATTTTTGCAGAGTGGCACATGTACTACTACATACATTTATATGTATCTTTGGTTCTGCCAAGCTTCATGCAAGAACCAGAAGGTAAACATCAATCCCTAGAAAGAGGAATAATTAGCAGCTAAATGTGGAATGCAAAGGGCTGCTGTTATGGTTGGGTCAGAAGCTGCAGAACAGCTCTAATCTAGAGCAGAAGCAGAAGATAATTTCTCCATCCAGGCAGTGCTTGAAGATTTATCTAACACCATACTAACCTCCATGAAGAGTACTGTGCATTTGCCACTAGTGGGCACACAGAGGTCCTTTTCTGACATGGATCTACTAGTTCCAGTGTAATGTCATGGGAGAGACAAGGGAAATCACAAGCACAGAAAGTCTTTTCTGTATCCTTATCTATATTTGAATTTGGTAACTGGAAAAACGCACCTGTGTGAAATTAATTAGGTGATGGTTCAGAGCACTGTTAGCTTTTATTTTGGCTGAAAGCTCTTTGTAGTGATGCTCTGTATTCAGGGTTGAGAGCTGATCTGCATTTTCAAACACTAGATGGTGCCAAGGGCTCACATATAAAGAAAAGCAAGGAAAATACTCATTTTACTGGCAATACTGGTGTCGTTTGGTCGTTCTGTAGTTCTGAATTAGTTCAAAATCTATTCTTAGAATGTCTCATTACCAAGGAAGTCACAGGGAAAAAAATTCTGTACAAGAGGATACTAACCCAAGTAACCCAAGTCACAGCTAAATTATTGTTGGAGTCCCGAGAGAGAACAGCAAATCAGACACAAAGTTTCAATACAGGGGTGTTATCAGAATGGACCTAGTGTTTTCTTGGATAGAAAATTTTATATTTGCTCATTCAATACTCTTACTGGTCGCACTATACAGCCAAACTTTTGGGAACGAGAAACAAATTACCCTAACTTTAAATCAGAAATGCATAATATCCTCTGCATACTGCTTTACAGCAATATCTGGGGGAAAATCTGTAGCCATTTTTCAAGCCAGTATCATCTTGAGGCAGTTTGTATGAAACTGTTATCTGTGAGACTACGATACTGAGAGTTTGCAGGAAGACTGTTATTAAATTAACAGCAAGAAAGGTAAAAAAAATTTTTTGACACCTCATTAGCATTTTTATTCTAATACTCTATTGTTTCAAGTTATTGACACTGTTCAATTTTCCCAGTCCAGATTTTCCTGTTTCTACTCAGTCAGCGTTCTGGGGAAGAGGAATGTCTGTCTGCCAAGGATATGCAAGAAGTGTGGAATTATCTGAGTCTTGGGGAAAGTGCCCAGCTCATGCAGTTATCTTCAGCACAGGTGTTAGATCCTGATCCTGTATTCAGAAGGATGCTCCTAAGGAACCTCTCATAGATAACAATGTAACTGGACAGAGAGTCTGTCTTCTCAGTGGAGAAAAGTACCACTTCTTAAAGCCTTCTGATCCAAGTCTTTAGGAAGGATCCTTGGATCCACACTTGATGCAAAATTGCTTCCAGGAAACCAGGCTGGGATGCCTCCACAGTGCAGTCTCTGTGTGTCCTGTGGCAGCACCATGCACACCAAGAAAGGAAGTTCCTCCTGGATGACCGGCCCACAGGTGCCTCTCCCACGGCTGACCCAGTCCCCAGGACACAGGAACAAAGTGCTGCAGCCCAGCACAGAGCAGGCTGAGCAAACAGAAGGCACCTTGTCTCTGTTGTTTGTACATCCTGCATTTACCAGAGCTGTGCTGCCCCAACACACTTGTGTACAGAAGCCGTGGTGGGCACAAACATTCCAAAGGGGAAACAACAATGTATCTCTGCCTAATGGATAGTGATGTCTTGAGATACAACAAAGTGGAGATGTGGAGAATGAGGACAGATCAATAATACAGAATGGTCTGGGTGGCATGCTCAACTGGAAACAGAAGACATAATGAAACATAAAATCTTACATCAAGGATGAAAGCATAACCCTCATATTCAGACAACTGGTGAAGGCCGGGTGAGCTCTCATGTGAAAATGTGACATTGGAAAGGATTTGGCAATGAGTAAGGTGGATTGACTGCTGAACACTCAGCCTGTGCTCTGATTCTGCAGCCAAAAGCCCTAATGCAATCCATAAATGTACTCATAAATCAAAACTGAAGGGGCCTATTTGATATTTGTGTGATTGATCTCCACTAATTTCAGTGTGGAGACACTAAGAAGGTTCAAAGTAGACTCATAGTTGACTTTAAAAATTGGAAAAAAGTTTGCAGTGAAATATTTCAGGAATTTGGTTTGCTTTGCTTATGAAACTTATGTAAGTCTATGACCCCCTGTGCAGTTTCTCTGCAGATAAGTTCACTTCTCATGACCACTGGGTCATTTCTAATGCATGTTTGTGTATAGATCAGCTAATTAGGGTGAGCTCATTTCAATCTCATTTTGACCTCGTTGCATTTTGCAAAGTCAAGTTAAATATTTTCTTTAAAAGAGAAGCCCGGTGACAGATGAATTTGTTACCCATTCATCTCATAAGAAATAAGGACTTTGTTTAAAAACCCAGTTCTGAGAACCAGCTACCACAAGTTTCACCTCATGCCTGTCTGTGTAACTGACCATTCCCCAAAATCCAGGGAAGTTCTGAGTACACAGGTGAGCCCCACTGACACAGGACTACAATTCATGACTGGGAGATGAGCACAAGCTGGAAATACCAATGCATTTGTGGGCCAAAGGCAGCCTTGTTGCCCAGGTGTTGAGCAGTCCTGCCCTTGAGCACTCCTTCTTGTTTCCTGCCATTGCCACTGAAGATCATCTGTCAAAGAGTGGATAGCTTCAAAAAGCTAACTTCAATTTCTAGGTGTCCTTGCAAATCCACCTACACAGCATCAACTGAAGCCCAAAGCCAGAATGAGCCAAAATGAGCCATTGCAGCTCATTTATCTGCAGTACCTTTAGTTTGAAAACTCAAACTAAAGGTACTGCAGATAAATGAGCTGCAATGTTCAATAAGCAAAACTTTCCCAGTAGCAAGCAAAACATCAAATAAATGGGTTTTATTTCTCCTTTTTAATGGGAGGTGAGAGGAGAGAAGAGAAAAAAATAGCAGCAGATCCACTAGATATACCTGAATAGTACATAATTCACAGGTCAACTACATCACTCCCAGTATGAGATTAGAAATAGAGGCATCATAATTCTTCAAAAGCTATCAGGAATGACTGAGATAAACAGCTCCTGCTCTCAGATTGATGTTCAGGCTCAAGAGGGATGAACTGGTGAGTACATCTATGAGCACACTGTGAAAAGAATGTTCATTGTCTAGAGCTGGCAAGCAGCTTACAGAAATAAAGTCAGTGTGTGATACAGACCACATCAGTGATCCCAACCCACAATACAGAACTATTATAGATCATTAGAATGGCCCTGGGTGTCAGAACTGTCTTTCCTAACTTTGCTTCCCAACTTAAACTGGTTATGCGATACCATGGCAGAGTTTTCACTTCCACAAGCATGAGTTTTACACACATGTTCACCTAAGAAACTCTGTTTATGCTCCAAGTAAGTAAGACTTAAGCTCAGGCTAAGAAGCTAAGGAATAAAGAAATACTTAACCAGATCACCATCCATTTACCAGTTTATAGCCATTAAAAAAAATTTATATGTTTTCCATATCTGAATTTTTCAACTGAAAAACCCCAATCTTAGTATTTCCTTGCTTCACAGTGAAGTCACAAAGTCTAATCCATGAAACTCCAAAGTGTGATGAGGTCCTCAGCTAGAAGATAGCTGGAAGAACAGTAAGATTTATTTGAAAGTACAGAAAATTATCTGAACAATTAATAGGAGGGAAATAGACTCTGTTTCACTCTATTGGGATGAATGGCATTTTGCCTGGAATATGAGTCATGAAAAACATTATATTCTGAGTGTATGACATGGCTAGGCAAGAAGGAAGGGGGAATAGTAATCTAGAGGATAAATTTCAGGAAGAAATAACTAAGAATAGACTGAGGTGTACATTAATGCATGAATAACTACTGTAAGATTAAAAGCTCAGTTGCATCTTATCACTTTGAAAGCCATTCAAGTTAAAAGCCTCCAGAATTCTGCTGATAGAATTACTCACATCTCAAAGCCTGTCAATACAGCACAGGAGAGCACAGCACAATGCATTCTCAGTCTGGGACACCTGCCTCGGGAAAGAATTTTCAGTACAGGTTTGATGAATCACAGTCAGAGCTTTCTTGAGTCACTGCAAAACATTCATTAACAGTTTCAGACCCCAAATAAACGTCTGCAATAATAACTGAAACTCACAGCTCTCCCACAGAACAATGAAGGTTTAGCAGACACAGCCTGGTCCAACACAAAGCTTTGAAGAAAGTGAAATGTGAGAAAAGCCAGAGAGTCAAAATTGAAACATGATTCATTGCTTCTATAAAGACACCCCCAGAATTACTGATGGCATACTCATCTTCTCTGGCCACATGTAGACATTTTATTGGTACTTAGGTAAGTCCTTTGGCAAAATGATAGTAGCAATGCTGGCACCTATAACCACACTCAGAAGTCTCAGATTATGGTGGCAGCAGTTTCTGTTTTCTCTTTTTTTTGTGGACTGGGGTCACTGAATCTTGTCTGGGTATTGCTGTTGTTGCCAGCAGTGAGTGTTCAAAGGGAAGGACACCAGAAACACAAAAGCATGTCAGGACTGAGATGGGGAAAGCTGTGGGCATATCTTAGTGACAGTAGGAAAAAGCAGACAAACTTCCAGGGCACAATGACTATATTTTACCTGAACTGCTTGCCAAATGCAGTCCTATCCACTGCCATTAACAAAATCCAGGCCTAATAAATGTCATTTGTGTAGAGTTTTTGCAGGACCTGATTTGATACATCTATTACTGACATCACACAAGACCTGCTTGGAGGAATTTTTGATTGAATGTGCCAATCCAGACTGCATCCAAAGCTATTTCCAGAGGACTTCAGAAAAATATTGATTGCAGCAATAACCTGAAAAAATATGCATCTAGTATGTTTTACACATTATGTAGCTAAAAAATACATTGGATAATTTGATTTTCTGCTGTAGTTGAATGTACTCACTTATGCTATCAGCATAAAAGCAAATCACACACACACTTAGATGCACTCTGCCTAGTTTTTTTTTATTACTGTGCACTTGGACTCTGAATTTTGGTTTGGCAATGTATGAAGCTTATTGCCTAGAACTTCTTTTTAAGGCTATCAGTTTTATTTAATTATATTCAGATTTTAAATGCATGGCTTTGATTTTTCTGTCTTGATTCAATGCCCAGTGAAGTCAGTGGAAAGTTCTTATTGACCTAAAAGGAAGTTGTTTGAGGCACTTTTGTGTGGCTGGTTTGATTTGACATTAAAGTTCTTCTTTAAATATGTTCCCCACATTTAAAATGGGTTTGGAACTGTCACAAAGTACTGAACAGTTTTTTGAATGCAGAGAAATGACTAAAGAGCACAGCTTGTGAGAGCCTGCCCCAGCTCTCACTGAAATCAGCAGGAGCTGTTTCATTTACTGCAGGGGAAGCTGAGCTAGAGCTGAAGATCAGAATGACATTTATTCCAGGATTGATTCCAGAAAGTGAAAACCTAATATAAAAACCATATGGTTTTGCCCTTTCTGGGTCTTTATTGAGTTGGAGAGAAGGTAGGATCCCAGTGCTGGCCACAATTGAATGAATTAAATTAAATTAAATCCACAGATTTAAATTTCCAGTGTTCTGTGAAACCCTCCACTTTCATCTTTAAAAAAAAGAACAAAAGGAAAAAAGTAAACTAACTGCTTTTAGAACTACAGAGAAAGGTGGAAAACCATAAATCCTAAGAGCTCAGAAATAAGAAGGCCAAGTCCCTCCTCACAGAATGACACATGGTAAAATGCTATTATTTTTAAATCAGCTTCGTAGTTTGGAGGACTGATTCACTTTGAAAGGCTTAGTGTCATTAATGCCTCTGTCTCACTATGATGGATAATTATTCTCTGGGCCATTTCTCTCAACAGAATCAGCACTCCAATAATGCCAGAGGCTTTCCAAAAAGTCAAATTTCAAAAGGTAAAAGTCATGCAAGCATGTCATCAAAAGTAGTTTTATCATGAACTCATATGCAAATGTATTAAATATGGTGTTAAAGCTACAACATTATAGTCTGCCTTGTTCCTTGTATAAAATCAAAGTGGAAGAGAGATTAGAAGACCTTCCTCAAAACTATGTAAGAATGCACCAGATCATGTTTTTTTCTGGAGGGAAGCCTGTGTCATATACAGGATACCATATATCTTTGGCAAACAGATGCTGCTTGGAATTCCAAGCTCTATTACTGATACAAGAATGATTACTGACAACCCTAACTCTAGATGTGATCTGCTGCTCATCTGCTGTACCCAGATTTCTTCAACACAGAAACTATTGAGGGAGCAGCTATATCACACACTGCTCATAAAATATCTGAGACTTTACCAGCTCTGCACACCTTGTTATGCTACTCTGCTGTTCATATGGAAAATGCTTGTTGTTTTCTCAGCTGTGCACATCTTCAGGACCTTCTCCCCTCCATTGTCTCCTCCAGTACATGAAATATGCCCTGCAGACCTGAGCTGTGAGATTTTAACATGTACCTCCTAAGGTTGGGGAGATCAGACACTCCTAATATGAAGGATGCAGCCAGTGCCTGGCTGCTTTCCTCTTTTCTTAAAGCACCATATTACCACTTCTTGGGAAATCATTTCTACTTAATCAGGTATCCTCTTGCTAAAATGGCCTATTAAACCTCATGAGTCTGCCATATCAGGCTTATAAAGAATATTTTAATGGAAAAAATATTTTTTAAAAAGGCCCTGCTTCCAAAAGCCAAAGGGGTTTTATAATTTTGTGAATCCCCAAGCTTTTATTTTCTTTTCTCCATTTGTTAATAACATGGATGATAAAAAATCTAAACTTTAATACCAAAGAGTACATTTTGTAAACTTTAAAATCTTAATGTTCCTTTGGAAACCCATTACACACATTATTTCTATCACTGCCACTGCTGGGTATTTTTAATTCTGGAAATTCACATAACAGTTGATTAGAAAAGTCTCCTATTATTTCTTTTGTTGAAAGTATGTAAAGGATAAGCCTTTTAGTGGGGACCTTTATGAGTCAGTATTTAAAGACCAATTAAAAAAACTATCCCCAGGCAAAGAGAAAAATCAGCAAGTAGTTACAAACACATTGGTCATGAGTGAAATGAAAATAAGAACAAACAACAATATGCCCAGTTTTGTTTATCATCTGAGAATCTGTTCCAGGGCCACCTTTTAAGATGCTTCCTTTTCAATTGTATATAACAATTTGATGTAGGTATTACCTCTGTTCACATGGACTTTGCCTGGGCTAAGATGGTTAAAGTGATGGTGGTCCTGAGGTGTTCACCAAACCAGGTCATGCAGCAGGTCAGAAGGAACTCACAGACAGTGACCTTAAGACCAAAGAAACGTCAGGGAGCAGTCTAAAAGCAATTAGCATTTAGAGTGTAATGAGAAGAGAGATTTGCAGAGCTCATCCTCCTTACTTAGTCTGACTGTGCTTTCCCTTTCTTTTGCTAAGGCCTTCTGGGATTCACCTCTGGTTTTGCCCTGGCAAGCTGCTCGTTTCTTTGGCTAGTTTAAGGCTATGATAATACTGTAGCTTCATTAATAATTGGTAAAAGCATTTTTAGGGATTACTGCAGCAATGACTTGAGGACTTGAATGAAGAAAATGAAAGACAATGCAGGGAAGAAGTGTGCACAAAAGACAGGTACTTTATGGAAAGTGTGAAAAATGCTTTACTCAAAAAATCTCCTTCAATAAATTGCATCTTCTGCTCACTTTCTCTAATACTGGAAAATTACCTTCTTTTTTATCACTGCTTTCTGGGCTGAACCCTTTTATTTGTGAAAGGAAAGAATTATTTATCCAGTGCTTTCTCTGTGACTCATATTTCATTTGGGGATCACAGCTTCTATGTGTCAACTTGATTTTGCTCTCATTGCAATTCAAATGTTTGTGAAGAGGTTCCTCTACTGCTGCAGTGCATGGGAGACCTATTTTCTCATCCCCTCAGCACAATCACTACTTGTAAACTTGGGGTTCTAGTTTGATTTTTCAGAGTTTATTTGATTTTTTTTTTCTGTATAATAAATCCATGTAGTTTTTCAGTATTTTGAAAATATTCTAAGACTTCACATTTAGAAGGTCCTCTTACTCTGCCTTGATTTGCATTCGGTAAAACAGTTAAACAAATCAAGTTTAACCCTAGAAATTTATCACATTGTGAGTGGGACAGAAATTGGCCAGAACTCAAATTTTGTGAATTCTCAGCAATATTCAGAACCAGGTGAAAAGTTGAAGACTGTAAATGTTCCTGAGTCACAGATTTGCACCCAGAGGAAATTTCTCACTTTCTTGAATGGAGGGAAAAAGGAAAGAGCAGGTCTGGATGCAAACCCCCAGCTCCTCTTAGCACAACTCTGTCCTCAGAGTAACTGCACAAGTTAACTGCAGGTTTTTTCACTAAAGCTGTTTTCAGAGCCTGGATGGACACCTATATTTCCCATTTGGGCTCTATGGGTCATTTGTCACATTACCACCATAAACCCTTTTAGAGTGGAGTTTTCTGCTCTAAAGTCAGGTATTTCCTTTCCTGTAAAAGTTCATCTGTGCTTTCCTGTACACTCAGTGATGCTGTCTTGATAAAGGTCTCGATGAGATGATGACCATTAAGGATACTGACAGGCTGTCTCCATGTAAGTACCACTCACTACCCTAAAACTAAAAGGATTATTTACTGTCCATCTCTTTATAGAAAAATCTGTTTTTCAGAGTCTTGGAGGCCGTGTTGAATAAAAGGAAATAAAGAGGGAAATAATAGTGAAAATAATAAAAGAGGAAAAAATTGCTGTGAGTTCTTACTGCTCCAGGAGGTAAACTAGAAAAGAAAACACTTATCCTTAAAGGTATATGTTAAATTGTAGCTTCTTTGGGGAGTGTGAAATGTGAAAGTTGTTGCATCTGTGGCATAAAGCAGTCCAGGGCTGGTCGGTGTAGATGTCCTTCAAGAAAGAGTTACATTTACTTCTGTAGATAAATAGCTGAAAGCTGATGGCCTAGGAAGGAGTAAAGCTGCTGCTCTCCTTCAGGTTTTCATAATCCCCACTGAAATTAATGACAACAGGGCAAGTATTGCTCATGCAAACACTATGCAAACTACACCAAAGGTCTCTACCTGAAGTCAGAAAAGCTCAATCCAAATTTTAAATTCACTGGCTTGATCTTCAGATCCTTCCACAACTGAAACACCTTCTACATTTATTTGCTGGAATGCCATTTAAACTAATTTCTTTTGCTTTCCTAACCAGTAGAACTTTCTTTTTTTTCACTTTCAGCCATATACTTTTACTATGTACACACTGCCAAGCTACAGCATGTCTCCAGTATTTATTCCATATGAATCTTTGGCAGCTTGAATGACTTGGAATATGCAAAAAATATACCTACCTGCCTTAGCAAAAATTCTGCTTCTAATCCAGATTCACATAAACTGTGCCTCAAAATAAATTGATTAATAATTTGAACCACTGATTTAATTATGACTTAATACAGCAAATGGAAATTCCTGACTTGGATCATTTATTGTTTTCCATTTCCATGGCTTTTTACCTCACAGAAAGAGTTGGATTCTCATTGATTAGTAATGTAGTGCTCATTTGCAGCAGAACATAGCCTTCATATTACTTTGGGGCTTCATTTTGCTAATCAGTAAGACACCTTCTTTTCATACACAATCATTTAACATGGCATGTATTTATTCAGATTTTTAATGCCTATACTTCATTCTAGAAAAAAGTAGCTGCTATTAAGAGTCAATTTATTTTTGATTCCTGATTAGTGTTAAGCTATGCTTAGATGCCAATTGGAATTCAAATATATTAAAAACATTCAGAAAATTAAAGTAGTGCTTTATTAGCTGAATAAAATCAGCTTGAATACCCAGCTATATGAATAAAAAGGCTTTTCAAAATAAAATTCCCATTTAAAATGTCACTTTGTCTTCATGAGCTGGATGATTGTTCCTGGGCATTCCATCCTTCACAATGCTATGAAAGTAGTGTTATTCTGAAACTGGAGGGGATTAAGTTTTTCAGCTCCCTAGCACCCCAGCTGTAAAATACCTCTACATGTGCCCTGTTTACAGCTTCTAGGCTCTGTTTCAGATGCAGGAGTGAATCTCCTATAGGTATTGCTGGGCAGACACGCAAGCTTCAAGACCACAGTTTAGGAGCTCAGCATTTGCAGGTTCTGACTCACACCTATACTGCTGTAGTCAGAAGCCACCTCACAGATTTAGTTGGCACAGAAATCCTATCTGCTCATTACTTTATTTAAACATCACCTTTCCTCCTAGGATCACTCCTAGGAGTTATTCAGCACTTAGACCCTTTCTTTTTGCAGGTGCCTCCTTTGAGTCATGACAAAACTGGCAGATAAAAAGCTCTGCAGTGGCTCCCAACCTGACAAAGAGAGATGACTTTCAGGGAGCAGCTGCAAATTACACAGGTGAAACTGAATCTTCACTTCAAGTTCTGAGAATACTTTCCCCTTCTTATGGCAGGTAAAGCTCTTTCACAAACAGGAACAGTGTTAATGATAGACTGTGTTTTGTTTAGACCAGTAACAAAGATGATTTCAGAATATTTTTTGTAGGAAATTACAGTTTACATAATAAGATTTTATTATAATTTATATGGTTAATTGCAGCTTTTTACTGGCAGGGCTGTTTCATGCCACAGAAATGCTATTTTTTGTGACAGCATTTCTCAATCAGACTTCTTGAAAGCTTGCACACAAAACACTTGCCATCATCTACAAGCAGAAAGATTGGCAGGAGGGCGTTCTGTGTGAGAAGTGCTTAATTGAGGAGTTGGCACCTCACCCTGAACTGAAATAGCTTCAAGAGCATGCTGCAAAGATTTTCCTATTGCCCAGACCTCTCAGCGGGCAGGGACTTGGCAGGAAGCTGAGGCCTGTATGAAGGGAAGGTTCTTTGCTCTGCTTAGTTAAGATCTGACCACCATATGTACATACTTTACTGGCAGCTGCTGATGGCTCTGCTGGGCATCTGCTAGCTTTGCCAGATGACTTTTGCAAACAAACCAAGGATACCTGTAACCTCCAGACTGGTGCCTCTTTCTGGGTAGAAAAAAAGATTTCTCACAATAGAGGAGCTCTCCTTTCTGTTGAAGGGGCTGATGCTATGAAATACTGAGCATGCTCCCTGCACTTGAAAAAATGGTCCATGTACCCCAGACCCAAAACCAGCACGTGCCAGAGACCCTCCTGTATTCCTACTGTGAGTGCAATGGATGGACTGGGATATTGGAGCCTTGTGATAGCAAGGCTGATGATGCATTGGAAATAGATTACACTGGTAAAATAAGATCTCTTTGTTGTGGCTGACAGGCACCTTACAGAAAAAAAAAAAAAAGTTTTCATATGTTGACACTAGAAGATTGTAAAATTTATTAATGTTTAAATTATGTATTAAAATAAGTGGTTGCTGGTTTAACTCTGGCCTCATAGACTTCTCCAGAGAGGAGAAGCAAATGGTTTCAACCATAGTTGAGCTGCAGAAAGTGAGCCATGGCTAATACAAATGGGACTGGGAGTCCCTAATGCCTTCTTTAAATGCACCCCAGAACTGCCACAGCAGATACATAATCTAAGCTGTAACAGCAGCTGAGTATTTTTTAAACAAAAATATTTTGAGAGATAATTCTACAAAGAATATAGCAATGGTAACTAGCACATAGGACATTATGAATAGGCCCTAATGCCTTTTTTTGTCAGATTAGATATGGTGGTGTACAATCATTTGTATTCTCAGCCCAGTACTCCTCATTAGTACTACACTTAACTGGCTTTTCAAAGCATTAAACAAATGCTTTTAGCACAACAGCTCACTTTCATGATTGGTGTTCAATGTGATGGCATGTGCCTGGAGGTCAGCAGGAACATCTCCATTGCTACTTCACAAGTACAAGCTGCCAAAGCTGATTTTGGACCCAGATCCCATGACCTTGGTGAAGTCACCTGCAGCTGGCTCCACCAAGGAGACAGAGGTGCTCCAGTGTTTCATTTTAGGCTAATTCACATGCAGTGGGATATTCAGCCTTGAGATGGGCAGTGCTGCTTACCTGCACAAAAGTGCATTTCATTTCAGAGCTGTTCTCAAAAGTTAAGAATGATACTGATGTGAACATTTGTCCAGACATAATATTCTAAAATATTAAACTCAGATTGAAGATTTAACAAATCACTGTATGGATGCATGTGTTCTATTGCTCAGTGCTGACAAACAGCAGGACAGTCACCAGCATCATCAAGGGCAAATGGCCTGAAATTGTGCCAAGGGAGGTTGAGGCTGGATATGAAGAAAACTGTCTTCACTGAAAGCATTTTTAAGCATTGGAACAGCCTGCCCAGGGAAGTTGTGGAGTCACACTCCCTGGAAGTGTTCAAAAACCAAGCAGACCTAGTGTTTTGTTATATGGTTTAGTGGGCATGGTGGTATTTCGTCAAAGTTTGGACTTGAAGACCTTGAGGATTTTTCCACTCCTAATTGTTCTATGATTATTTTGCATTCTTGCAAGGAGATTGCAAATCCAAGGAAGACATTTCTCATGCTGATCAAGAATTAAATGGAAACAGACTCCAACAGTTTGACAGCACCAACAGTAAAAACAATTGCCAGACACTAGAGCTACCATATGTGGTGGTTGTGTTATGTTTGGAGAAACTCTAGCAGAGAAGCAGCTACTTCACAGCTTTGTTCTCACGTTCTGTTAGCACCCTGCAGTCTCCTAAAATTCCTGCTACAGAATAAAAGTATTTTATTCATGGCTACCCAACAAAAAACAGATGAGGTATTCTCTCACTGTTCACAGCATAATGCCACTGTAACATTTTACTGTCAGAATCTAAAACCACCTACTCATTCCCACATAAGAAATCAAAACCAAACCAACTTATCCCACATATTAACAAAGTGTACAGAAGAAAAACTTAACTGCATATTCCCAAAGACAAGCAGGCAATAACCAGATGTCATGGAGAACTGGCTGACCTTGAGGACATCCTTGAGGACTCAGAACACTAAGCCCCGCTCTTGAGGATTCAGCCCCACTTCAAAGGGCTCTAGGGGTTGTTTACTAAAAGATGCCTTGATTGTAAAAGGTGTTTATAAAAAGATGTTACAGCATCCTGCCTAGGAACAGCCAGAAAATACAGAATTGATGTAATCTGCTTTTCCACTGTCTTCTATCCTATCTGGCTGGCATAATTAGGGTGCAAGCTAAAATTCCCAGCTGACATGGTTAAACAAAAATGCCACAATGCTTCAGAAACAGCTGTCTGTTAAGCTGCCCTTTGGAATTCATGACCCACCAGAAAAACAGCAAGGCAATTATGTGCCCATACCTAAAAGTCACTGACTGGAATTTGGTTAAGTGGACTACAATGAAATATGGATATGTGGTTGTGGAGGGCCATTCTCCTCCAGAACTGCCCCTTTCCTCCACAAAAATGTTTCTATATCCTGAAATTAGGACTTTCTAATACATAGAAATGTTATGGGGCCTTCTGCAGAATCCAAAGAAGAGGACAAACCTGTATTTGTTTAGCCCTCAAAAAACATTTTTAATCCTTTTCCTCAATCAAAAGCAATTTTCTAGACCAACATGGAGAAGGATTGAATGATACACTGTATCATTCAATGAAGTACCGTGCAATGTATCTAAGTACTGCATGTTCAGCCTGTTTTGATGTATCAAAAATGTTCAGTCAAGAGTTAACAGGCTGCCTCATACTTCCAGTGAAGACAATTTATTTACCACTAGCTAGAAATTGCAGCTCAGAAGCAGTTTCCCATTTTTTGAAGGGAATACAGAATCAATAAGGTAATACAAAAAAATCAGCCTCTATTGTATCACTATATACCCACTAATGGCAAACTGAATTTTTATTAATTTTTTTCTGGAAAGAAACCTGCAGTAACAGTAAATCAGATGGTGATAGTATATAAAAAAAATACCACGTGTTCTGATATGCCACATTTTGTACCTTACGCTGTGCAGTACCTTATTACACAGCTTGATGTGAGCACCAAATCTCAATGAAATAAATTTAATGGGAATTAAGTTCCTAACTACCCTTAGATATTTTCACTTCCAAACCAAAGGAGGAGAAATACTTGGGAGAAAGAGATACTATACTGCATCAAGAAGTGTGTGAAAATCTGACCATTAATTTGAATTTGAATCAGAATAGATTTTGAATCTATGGATTTTAGGGTTTTTTTCCTATCAGATTATTGATTTAGTCAGTATTCCTAGTTTTGCCAGTTTTATGAATACAGCATTTTTCAAATGCAAATGTACTTTCAGATATAGTTGTTCTTCAAAGCACTGTAATCCTATTGACCATCTTCTTGAAAAATGCCCTACAACAAGCTGGATATGCCTTTATCATTGGCAGTACTGGGATAATATACCATAGCCCATACGTGTTCAAGTAAGAATGAATTGAACAGATAGTTTTATGTATGAAATGTTCAATAAATGTCACAATTCCTACCTAACTTTAATCAATGCTGAAAGCTGACCAATTATACAGAGGAAATGTTTACACAAACAAAACAGCGGCACAGCCCAAAGTATTAAGTACTGTTATGAAACTTACACACATACATAAAATGTTATGGAAAACTGTTTGAATGGACCTTGAGGGGAAAAAAAAATCCCAAATGAAAACTCTGCTGTACTTGTTTCTCAAACTAATTAATTCCTTCACTAAAACACTTCTTGTGTCAAGCTCCTGTCCAGTGTGCCCTGGTCGTACAGGTACCAAAAGATTGCCCATGGAAAGGGCACACAGAGACAAGGCACCTCCCAGCAATCTACATATCCACAGCTCTTTTCAGTGAGTTCCAACCCCAACCTGACACCAACTTCCTCATCAGCCTTGCACAAATCATCTGAGTGGTTCTTATTCATCCACCTGGTGTGGGATTGTAAGGGAAAATGAATGCTTACTGTGTGCTCAGTGACAGAAGAGTGCACTTATGTTCCACACACTTTCACTGGTCCTACTCCTACCATTCTGTCCCTCATTCCAAATGGTGACATTTTCATTATGAATATAAAGGCAGGAATAAAGCCAGAGCATATGGCACTTCATGGTTGAACAGTGTTTATAGAATTGCATTTCACAGCTAGCATGTGACAAGCACATTTGTCAAAACCTGGCTAACCTATATATTCACCTGCAATGAATCTTCATGACCTTGCCATATACAGTATTATACTGGAAAGGATTTGAAACTTTTAATTATTCCCTTAAGTAAGCTTAAAGTTTAAAAAGAATGTCCCTGGCCCCCAGTTGTTTCTGAAAAAAACCAAACCAAACCATAACACAATTCTCACAAATATTTCATAGAATAAAAAAGCATGGAGATGGCAAGCTGGTTTATAACCTTAATATTTGCATGACTATTTGTTTTTAATTCAGCTAAGATAAATAATTTCAAAAGTTTTCTGTTTTATAATAAATGTGACAGTCTTTAAAAAAAATTTTTTTTCTTTTTAATTCATTCATCATAATACCAGGTCATCTATTTTTTCCTCAGTGCAACTATCAGTACTGCACTTAAAGTTCACCAGTAATAAATGCTTGTCTGTTACCCTGCAAATCTGGATTAAAAAAAAAAGGGGGGGGTGGGGGAAGGGTTGTGAATATTAGCAGCAGCTTGAGGAATAAATTGCATTTGCTGCTCTCTACAAAGTTTTCCTAGAAGCTTCAAAGATTCACTCACACAGTTCACTGTTTGTAATGTTTTAGAATTTGCCACAGAAATTAAATTTGAGTACTTTGACTTGTAGAACCTGTATTCTGTTGCCCTCACTAGCAGACACATTTTTCTTTAGCTACCACCAGGAGTTTCTCTGCTCAATGCCTCTACAAGCACTGCAGGATGACACATTCCTGTGTACATGATACCCCTCTTCTTCATCTCCAGGGCAGCCCTACCAAATTTATGTAAATCCATACTGATCTACTTACCTGGCCACTACTTCTAAGCTAGGCTGGGAAACGTGCCAGTTTAGTGAGTCTCTGAATTTATATTTCACATATTCTGATGATAAGGCAGCAATTACTGTTGCTAATACCTCACTATTCAAACAAGGATTTATTTTAAAGTAGAGTGACTCAGTCACAGCATCAGGCTCACTTCAAACTCAGGCTGACACCACTGCATAAACAAAATATGCCTGATCTTTCAAAGATTTCTTTGGAATTCTAATAACAAACAAACCAAACTAAATCAATCTAAAAATCGGTAGAATAACTGTTCCCTTATATCAGATTTTTTTACTTCCCATCCTTTAGGAAACAATGCTTTTGAAAGCCATTAAAAGAGGGCTATTCATCACTGAAATGTCATGTCATCACTTTTTCAAAAGCTTCCCACCGAAAGACAGACAATGTAAGATGTCAGAGTAAAGTCTTTGCTTAATCCAATTAGCATTTAAATATTTTGATCAATAAAATATGACAATTAGACTGGGCTAGAAGCCAACTCCCTGAGAGCCACGCCTTTTGTCACACATAGTCTTACTTGCACTGTTGTGTTACAGAACAGTAGTAAACATATCAGAACAGTAAACATCCATGACACAATTTGGGAGCTGTAGCAACTTAAAATCTTTACCTTCTATGGCAGCAAAAGGAGCAACCAAAAATCAACAGCAAGTAATGATTTCCTGGAGACTGGGCTGGTTATGATATATTTAAGATGCATGTGACCCATTAGCCAGTAGAAAATGGCATATGGGAGTTCTATGTGTTTGCATGTGACCTGAAACAGTTAACAATCCTGATATTGAATCATCAGCACCGTGATGACACAGAAAACAAACCCTCCTCAACATTTGTTTTCCCAATGGCACTTGGCAGATAAGCACACAGCAAGTGCATTTGCTGGAAGTGCTGATGCCTAATGAGTCACTAACACTGCTAAGTTCAGTTTGCATCTTCTAGTGCAAAGAGACAGAAAGGAAGGAGTAGTTTTGAGAAGCTTTCTACTAGAAAGCCAGTCTGAAAATGGCTGCCTAATTAGTTAGTTATTTGGTCATTGAATCACCAGTGCCTGAAAAATCTACTTGCTGTTTATCACAAACGGCATCAAGGCAAAAAATCAAATGTCAGTAGTGCCTTCCTGAACCATATAACAAAGTAACCTTTTACTAGCAATACCCACATGGAGAATACTTCACCCATCTCTTTCTTCAGTTGCTTGGCAAGATTTCAGATTCTTCCAGGTTCCTTGAACACAGCTTTTTCTGTTGCCCTTAAGTACAAGAAGTAAGCACTCCCTGTCAACAAAGCACTTGCATTTTCTGAATTAGCCAGGCACGATGCACACACATTCTGCAAAGTCAACTATGGCCCCTCCCATAAAAGTTGATAAAAAACGAGTTCCTGATGAATTTCAGATGACAACTTCATCCATAAAAGCACACATCTGGGAGGAAGACAGGCAGTACAAAACCAACTGGTCTTCATATGAGACACAGCTATAAACCCCACAAAAAGAAAAACCACATGGGTCTGTTATTTGTAAGGGCTGCCATCAAGCTTTTCATACTGTCCAACCAGTTCTGATGACTGGGAGAGCAAAAATACTTTAGCTTAATAGCAAACCTCAACTGCGATACAGCAATGTTTTCATTCTCTCATGATATTCAGGGAGAGTTTTCCTGTCACCTCTATTCCCTTTTGCACCTGGCCACATTTATTTTCTAAACAAGTGATCAAATTAGGAACTCATAAACAAAGGAGGTATGTTCATGATCCCATGCTGAACCAGTGCTCATTGAATAGACAGTTTTATTAAACAACTGGAAGGTCAGTGCCAAAAACCACTCTTGGATTCTTCAACAGCCAAAGTAAATGACAGAAAAAGACACATATTTAGGCCATATGTACTTACATGAAATCAGCAAGCCCAGTTCCAATCCAAGAAAAGCAATGATTTTCAAGGGGAATTCTAAAGACTTTGGTAGCTCCAGAATTTTATTCACAGCACAGAGGCCCTATCATAAACTAAATTTTGTCATTATAGATGCAAAGAGCTTGTCTCTTGGCTATCATCTTTCAATGAATAATCAATCTCTCACGCTGGGGAACCTTGTGTGTCTAGGATCTTACAGCTTTGTATTAGGAAAATAAAGCAAAATGGTTCATTGCACCACTTTGAACAGCTGTGTTTCAACTTTTGCATGTAGCTTTAATCACCACTGATAATACAAAGGCACCAGCCATTCTTGTCCAGGACTGTGGGGAGAATGGCAGAGTCAGAGCCAGAGCATCTCTGAGTGGAGCAGAGCTGGAAGATTTGTCCAATCTGAGGCACTGCAGAGAGATGGGCTGATGATAGGAGTGATGCCAGAATAAGCAGGTGCAACAGACATAATATTTGAAACCTGCACATCCCTTACTTTGCCAAAAAAAAAAAAAAAAAAAAAGGAAGGAAGATTTTGGTGCAAGTCTGGGCCACTTTCAAGAAAAACTGAATGCAAAGTGGACAGTGATGTCCTTGTACAAAACAAAGTCTTTCTGGTTATTATTCTGCTGATGAAGGAACAGAATGAACCAAAGTGGGAAAAAACCACCACCACATTTCTACAAGAAAACAATTAAAACAGACTTAATGCTTTGGAACAGTGTTGCCAAATGATAATTCTTGGATGGTCCTCTCTCCAGCTTCTGCAGCAGGAAGAACAGGGTTAAAAAAATAAAACAACATGGGAATGAATGGGAGAATACCCTTTAACAGCTCCTGTTTAATTTTCAGCTGATTGACTTCTCTGTTCTCTTCTTACTCTGCACCAAAATGCAGAGTACTTGCACTGCTTACACTCAGCTCAGTAATAGTTCTGGCCAATGAGCACACAAAGGAACAGCAAGGACAGTATATACTAAGAATTCAGCAGTACCAAGGAAAATTCTTAATCCTACTAAATTTGGCAGCACAAATCTCTTATGTAACCTGTGATTTAGAGAACAGGCTGATCATCTGGGAATATTACTGTGTTCTTTTCAGTACATTAAACAAAATTGGCAATTTTTCATTACAAATTTTGTTTTTCACTGCATAATGTCTCAAGAAAGACATCCCATGCTTACAAAACATTTTTAGCCTCAACAATATGCTTTTATATATGACAATTCAATTATACAGAGGGTGTATATAAGTTTAATAGCTACCCTTAAGTGTTCCTCTGCCAAGGCTGCCTTGAACTGTGGTACATCTCTGAGGTTCAGGAGATGGATGGCTTGTGATCTACATTTAAAGCAGTGAGACTTCAAAATAATGCTTGGAAAATGAGCTTTCCTCAAAGTTGAGTGTTATATCAGCAAAATTTACAGATCTCTGGAACTGATACTCTCATGAAGCTGAGGAGCTTTGAGAGCTACAGATGAAAGATCCTGAGTATGTAAAAAACCACCAAAAAACAGAAGAGTTTGTATGCACAATTTAAAAAAAACCACCAAATCAAAACCTGTCCTTTTACAACAAAAACAGATCCTAACATGCAAAAGCAGCTGTCCAGTAATAAAACAAATGTAAAAAATAGGACAAATGTGAAAAAGCTCAATTCACAAAAAAAAATACGAACCAAGCATCACAGTATTTAAATTCCTGTTGTTCTTCAATCTTCAACACATCCTTCAAAAGGAGGAATTCATTCAATGCCAATATTTATGGAGTGCAATAAACATTCAATTCAATCAAGAATTGTGATGCCATGCTTTTGAAATAGAGATATTGGCCAGTTTTAGGAAGAGAAGTTTTATTCACAGAATAGCAAAAAGCAATCCTACAGCACATATCCATTAAGGGTGAAGAGTTCAGGGATTATTGGAGAACCTGCCACCTGAAATTGTCACACACACTGCTGACGAGATTTGCTGTGAAACTTGAAGCCAATTACAGACATTTTCCTCTCACCCATATAAAGGATGTGTCATATACACTAATATGGGAATTCCTTGATGCGTTTGGAAACAAGTGGCCAGCACCAAGCTATCACCAGCTAGCTAATCCATGTATCTCCATGCAGTTGTTACAGTAGGAGAAGCTTTTGCAATAAAAAGCAGCAGCATTCCTCTCTTTGGGGAGGCCCAGCTCATTCCACTATCCTGACAAAGCTTCTCAGCAAACATAAAATGCCAAAAATAACTACCTCTTCAGCAACTGCATGGCAGGAAGGCAACAACAAAGAGGATAACTGCAAGCCCAGTGTTCTTCATTTTGCCCTACAGTAGGAACAGCAATTTTTTCAGTTTCCATTAGTCATGTAGTTTCCTCTGTAATAATATGAGAACAAAAAGGAACCCAAAACAGAATCTGTTGATAGGGAAATTCTCATTGATAGTTTTTCTGTTACAGTTGAAACAGTTGCAGAAGCATGAAATTGCCAAGAGGAGGATGCAGGGGAGTAAACGCTTTAATAGGTCTAGTAAAAACTTCACCATGCATTAAGAATTAATAATTCTTCACCCTAAATTAAAAATGAATTAAAAATTAACCATGAATTAAGAATGAATAATTTTCTTAAAATACATGCAGAGGAATAATTATTATGCTCCATAACAGGAATTGGTTTAATATGTAGAAACTAAGCAAAAGACAAAAGAATTGCAGAGCCACAGCCAGCCTCTCATGTTCAGAGACTGACTCCTTGTATCAAACCAGAGCTGGAAAACAGGCAGCCTGCTTTCATCTTTTAAATTTGACATGTATATAAGCAATTACATCACAGAACTCAAACCCAGTATTTAAAAGACAGACTACCTTAGAATATTATGAGACTGAGATATTTAGAAATCGATGCTCATTATTTTATTGCCTTGGGCCACCTGATACCATATGTAAAGTCTCCTTGGGGGCTAACAAGGGAATAGCTGATCAGTCCTGAAGCCTGTGCTGGTGTTGGATGGGGGGCAGTTCATTTTCCTCATTGTTAGTGGGTTACTGGGGCTGTGTTCTGCATTTGTGCTGAACACAGGGTTGATAATACAGAGATGTTTTTGTTATTGCTGAGCAGGCTTACACAGAGTCAAGGCCTTTTCTGCCTTTTGCACTGCCACAATGGGAATGAAGCTGGGGCTGCCTGGGAGGCTGGGAGGAGACACAGCCAGGATAGGTGACCCCAGCTGACCAAAGGGACATTCCAGACCATATGGCACCATGCTCAGTGGATAAAGTGGGAGGAAAAGGGGCAAGGGGGTCATTCTGAGTGATCAGTTTGTCTTCCCAAGAAACCATAATGGGTGATGGGGCCCTGCTCTCCTGAAGATGGCTGAACACCTGACTGCCCATGGGAAGTAGTGAATTAATTCTCTCTTTTGTTTTCCCTATTAAACTGTCTCTATCCCACATTTTCAGGCTTTTGCCCTTCCAATTCTCTCCTAAATCCTGATGGTGGGAGAGTGAGGGAGCAGCAGTAGGGCTTGGTTGCTGGCAGGGCAACACACCAGATTTCACTAGCTTAACAATTTGTGATTTAACCGACCATATTGTAGGCAGAAACAAAATACAACAGGACAATTGCATTAAAATCTGAAGAACAAAGTCACAATACTTTGGGGTTAAAATAATTATAAATACTTACAGGCATACAACTAAATGAAGATACTTTAATGAGTTGATGGAAGTTCGTATTTTATACATCTACAAAACATGACCATGAGACAAGCAGAAGACTTGTGATTGGGAAAAAAAAAGTCTTCATCTCAAAGATCTCTGCTCTGATGGCAATCTAGTTTCAACCCATCCACTTGCTTCTTCTCCTTCCCTTTGAACTCTAATGGTTGCTGAAAGCCATTACCTTTAAATACCAGTCAATATTAGTGCTAAAACAACAATAATCAAATACTATGTACATTTTAGGCAAGCAGGCTGTCTTTACCTCTCATTCCAAGTACTATCATCCAGAAAGTAATATTCACAAATCATTTTAGAGAAAAGTTACTGTACAAAGACACAGAAGGTAAAGTTCAGAAAAAGACTAGTCAGTACAATTAGACAGATGTTTGCTTGTAGTTCTTCGTATCCAAGACCTTCTTGCCACACATTGAGCAGATGCCTATAAGCACACAAAAAGTGTGTCAATGATTTTAAAATTATTAAAATCTTTTCTCAAAAACACAGTCACTATGTTTTTGTAAGCATTTTTCTCAAGAAATTGTTCAAATGAGCTCAGTAACAATCTATCTGTTCTCAGACATGTTCTCAATAGATACTACAAACTTAGAAGTAATATTGTAACTTCTAATACAAATTAATATGTGCAGCCTGTGTGTAATCCTTCCTCTGAAGAAAATAAGCTCTATTTTGAGAGCATTATCATTCACAATACTGCTGGAAGCCTCTATAATTTGCTGGAATGCCTGAAGAGAGCCAGGAAAGGCTCACTTCTGACCAAAAGGTAGAAATGGTGTACTGTTAATCATTTTAAGTCCTGTACACAAACGAGGCCTGAGATGGGCAGAGAGCAGCACGACTAAGAAAACACAATCACCAACAGACTGACTGCTAAATGGGGCATTCACAGGTGGGGTGCTTTGGAGAACTGTGGAAGTTCAGAACATGTTTTCATAGAATTAAGGTATTTATAGAGCAGAAGTGAAAAACAATGAACACCAAGAATACTTGAGAGTTGAAGTGCTGAACACTGATGTCCCAAAGTACTTTGTCCTAAACTCTAAGAGTGTCAAGTCAAAAGACCAGAGTACCAAAATGTACACAAGTTTGGCAGAGGGGTGGGTTGTCTCAATCTTTCCCTCTCCTTTCAAAGCAGAAAGGTGCTAAGTCTTTTATCTGGCAGGACCACACCTCAATTCACACAAACATTCACCTGCAGACAAAAAATTGATCTACTGCTGCTTTCTCCAAGTTGTGTCATATACTGACATCATGACTGGACATGCTTCTAGCAGTCCATTAGGGAAGAGAACAGCAGAGAACATGGCACATGATTTACTCTGAAGACCAAAATTCAGCCCACTAAATAGTGACTTCAGGTTTAAACTGAGATTAATTAACTTGAGATTGCCTCCCAATTTCAGAGATATGCAAAAGCTGAAGCACTGAGTTGTATGACTGCATTTGCTTCAAGAAGTATGCCCTAATGACATCTTTGATGGCCAGAGCTAGAACCTCAATTAAAAAAGTTCTTAATTTTATGAAGATAACAGGTTCAGCCTGGAAAGATACACAAAGAATGATCAAATCCTGAAGCCCACCCAAACCAGACATAAATTTTAGAATGAGAACAAGGTTCTACAGTATGGGATTCAGGCAGCTGTCTGGGGAGGACTCAGCAGGCAACATTCCTACAGCAGGCTGCTAAACCAGTGACACAGCATATATTTATTGAACAATTAATTTCATAAACAAAGCTGGTGAGCTGTAGCTCTACACCTAAAAATCAGTTCACCTCATGCTATAAGAACTCTTTAGCATTAAATCATGTAACTGACTTCATGATGCTTTTTTCCATCCAGGAATTTTAGATTTAGTTATTATAAAAATGGGGGAGGAGAGAAGGGACCAGAAAAGAGACTGCAACAAGCAACTGAGTTTTAGAAGACCAGGGGTTTTTTGGGATTTTGAGGAAAATCAAACTTGTTAGATGACAGTTCTCTAAGCAATTGCCAAGATTAAATTTCCAAATGTACTGCTTCAGACACCAGAAACATTCTAAAAGAAGCAGAATAACAGAATGACAACGGTTTAAAAGTATCTCCTTCAGTCTCTTGTCATGCCCCACTCAAAACAGCCAACTTGGATAAGAAAGAACAGTCCTGGCTCAGGACTGTTCAAGCCATTCTCTGAATACCTGCTGTAAAGATCCCACAACCTCTGATGGTTCCTGCTACCAGAGTATTTGATCACTCCCAGACTCAAAAATTGCTTTCCTTGTATATAATTAGAACTTCCCACATTCTAACCTGTGTACATTATTTCTTATTCCATTACTGTGTACCTAAGAGTCTGACTCCATGTTCCCTGTGCCTGCCTATCAGTAGCTGAAGATAGCAATTAAACCTCATCTTAATAAATAAATACAAATTGAAGTGTTGTACTTCTCTTCATAAATACAAATTTAAGTGTTGTACCTCCTCTCTTGTCCCAACCCAAACTGTGGTATTTTGGCACTCAGTGAAACTCACCTTTTTTATAGGCACATCCTTGACAATAGTGGGACCCTGGCTGGTGGACAGAACTCTTACAAATCCGACATATTGCAAATTTGTTCTTTCCATAAGGATCAAACCTGGGAAAAAGGAAAAATATTTTATTTATGCATCCTGAAATGAAGTCTTTTTTCTGCCTCATCCTAAAAAGTCTAAGCTAGAGGGTGCAGTCAGAAACTCCAGCAAAAACTGTAATTTAGAAAAGGGACATACAATAATTATTTCTAATAGGCTACACAAAGTATGCAGAAAAGCTCCCACTTTCCCTATTAAGAGACATTTCTTCCATCACAGACAACAACTTCATGAAAGCAGAACTAAAAATGTTTATTTTTATTAAGATACTACATGACTTTGAACTTAAACACCTTCCTTGACCCCTTGCAAACAGAAAGTCCTGCAGACATGAAGGAAATGCTCAAGAGATTATCCTGGCAATCTCAGCACAGAAAATAAGTATTCTTGGCTTCTCTCCTACAAAAGCATGAAATCCTAGCAATTCCAGTGAGAACTGCAATAAAATACTCTATGACTGAGCAGAAATCACCCATGAAATATGTATGGACATATTTTTACCAAGAAATCAAATACCATAATCCCTGCAATTTTAATTTATGAAGTGTATTTTGGACAAGTTTGAAGTAGTTGCCCAGCTATGCAGGAAACATCAGTTAGTTTGCTAATTGATGTTCTCAGCCAAAATCAGTGTTAAGTACTAACCTTGCCTTCTTTGAGGTCAATGCCTTGTTTTCATTTAATTTACGACCACCGCTTTCTACAAAAAAAAAAAAAACAACCAAAATCAATTATCCCCTTCCAAGAATACTTTAAAAATCTTCATTTACAACTTTTACACATATGCAAATAGAGTCACAAAGACAGATAAAATATTCAGCACAGCATTAGGGGACAGTGTAACAGAACACTTTATGCTCCATTTAAATACTCTATGTATTGTCCTCCCATGCAAGAAGGAAAAAAACAGAAAACAAAACCAGGCAAATTCAATACTGAAGAGTTCTGGACAAATAAATTCCCAGTGCATTAAATCAGCATGGGAGGGAAAGTACATGACTTAATATTTAACTTGATTCGTAATATTAAGTTTTGCTCTTAAGATGGTAACATAGCTCAGGTGCCCAACTGGCTTTCTAATACCTCAAAAGCAAGCTGCTAAACCTTGCTGAGGTTACCTGTAGTGTTTCTTGCACCATCTTTCCATGTATCAGGTGTGATCACCGTTCCGAGCTTCTTCTCACCTATATAAGGAAACATTATAAAGGAAAAAACCTCAGAAGCACAGAGTCAATTAAGTGGGAAAAGCCCTCTGAATCCATCGAGTCCAACCTGTGACCAATCACCACCATGTAACTGGACCTTGGCACCGAGTGCCATGTCCAGTCACTCCTGAAGCACCTTCAGGGACAGTGACTCCACCACCTTCCTGGAGCCCATTCCCATGTCTCATCCCCATGACTAGGAAGAAGTTATTCTCAATGTCCAATCCAAACGTCCCATGGCCCAGTTCAAGACAATGTCACCTTGTCCTGTGGCTTGTTGCCCGGCAGAAGAGGCCAATCCCCACCTGGCTACAATCTCCTTTCAGGGAGTTGAAGAGGGTCATAAGGCCATCCCTGAGCCTCCATCTCTCCAGACTAAACAACCTCAACAACCTCGGCCGCTCCCCATCAAACTTTATGCTCCAGACCCTTCACCAGCACTGCTGCCCTCGTATGGACCTGCTCCGCCACCTCAGCGTCCTTTTTGTAGTGAGGGGCCCAGAACTGAACACAGCACTGGAGATGCGGCCTCACCAGTGCCAAGTACAGCGGGGCAATCTCTTCCCTGGTCCTGCCGCTCACGCTATTGCTGATACAGGACAAAATCATTTAACCAATGCACATTAATACGCTCCACAGATGGAGAACAACAGCTCACATAGGGAAGAGCGACAGCTCACACAGGGCCCTGCCGGCAACCGCCACCCGCGGCCCGCCCTGAGCAGCCCGGGACCTTCCTGGAGCCCATTCCCATGTCTCATCCCCATGACTAGGAAGAAATTCTTCTCAATGTCCATTCTAAATGTCCCATGGCCCAGTTCAAGACAATGTCACCTTGTCCTGTGGCTTGTTGCCCGGCAGAAGAGGCCGATCCCCACCTGGCTGCAACCTCCTTTCAGGGAGTTGAAGAGGGTCATAAGGCCATCCCTGAGCCTCCATCTCTCCAGACTAAACAACCTCAACAACCTCGGCCGCTCCTCATCAAACTTTATGCTCCAGACCCTTCACCAGCACTGCTGCTCTCGTATGGACCTGCTCCGCCACCTCAGCGTCCTTTTTGTAGTGAGGGGCCCAGAACTGAACACAGCACTGGAGATGTGGCCTCACCAGTGCCAAGTACAGCGGAGCAATCCCTTCCCCGGTCCTGCCGCTCACTCTATTGCTGATACAGGACAGAATAATTTAAACTATGCACTTAATTACGCTCACAGGCGTAGAACGGAGAACGACAGCTCTCACAGGAGAGAACGACAGCTCACACAGGGCCCTGACGGGAACCGCCACCCGCGGCCTGCCCTGAGCGGCCTGGGACCCGCGCCGGCTGCTCCGCTCAGGGGAGCCCTGGATCCCCGCGGGCAGGGCAGGGCAGGGCCCGCCGGGTTGGGCAGAGCCCCCCGTACCCCCGTACTCACACTTGTCGCACACCATGGCGGCCCCTCCACAGCCGCCGCCGCTTCCGGCACCGCCCCGGAAGCGCCTCCGGCCGGGCCCCGCCGCCTTCCGCAGCCGGGCGGCGCCGCGCTTTCCGCGGTAAGAGGCGGGAGCGGCGCCCGCGGCCGCGCGGGGTTTGGTTTTATTTTGAACAAACGCTGTTTCCTGCCCCAAAGTGCTCCCCTTGGCCCCCAGGCCGGCCCGGAGCTCTGCCCTGCGCGCCGCGGCCGGGGAGGATGCGGTCCCGGCACGGCGGTGACGGGGCGGGGCTCGGTGTGTTGCAGGTGCCGCTGCCCGGACGCCATGAGGGAGGCGGAGGTGTGGAGGCTGCTGGCTGCCAACCTGCTCTGCGCCCTGGCCATCGTCCTGGCCACGCTGGGCCCCGCTTTCGTCCTGGACGGATTCAGCGTGCTGGGAACGCACCTCGCGTGGCTGTGTGTCTGTTCTGTTTGTGTCGCTACCCTTAATATAATCTTGCACTTAGTCCTTAAACCTAATCAGTCTCCTAAGAGACGTTCCTTTGGTCACAAGGTAAGATTTTTTATTTTTTTTAAATTCTTAAGTTGTTACCAGGCAATACAGAGGGGAAGCAAATTCTGTGAAGTAATCAAATGAGAAAGAAGACAATTTTTGATTTGTCTCATTTTCCATTAGTGAGTTGAGTGCAGCACCTTTTGAAACAGATTTTTCAGTATTTTCATGATGTTAAACTTTCTCTACCTGTAAATAACCTGTTCAGGTGAGTGATTCTGTGCTTTCCTGTTTCTTGTCAGTGCAGCGTTGTTTGTAGTCCCAAGAATTTGTGTGGTGGCAAAACCTGGCAAAATGAAATGGCTCAAAACTCATTTTGCAGTCCAGGCCTGGCTTATCTTCTTGATAAGTGGATATATCAGGAAAAAATGTCATCACACATTTCTGGTGTGTAGTTGTAAGTTTGTAATAACTTTAAAAGGGAAAAAAAAAGTCAGAATCTGACACAAAAGAGATGTTATGCTACATTTCAACAACTGAAAAAATCATATGGAAAAGTATTAAAATGTCTGCATTTCCTTGTACGATGAAATGATGAAATTTGCATACAGAAGAATCTAAAGTTGGGAGAAACTTTTTGTAGTTACAGTTTGCAGCGGGGAGCATTAAAGATATGAATCCCAATGAAAAACTTTGGAACAGAGTGATTTTGGAGCAGCACATGACTTACCCAGCAGGGAGGGAATTCCCCAGAGTTTTGAAGTCGGGGTAATAGTCTTCTACTTCTGACTTGCTGAGCCAGGCAAGATGTAATGCTCTGAGGTGGTTTTTAAGCATTTAAGTAATCATCCCTGCCAGCATATCTTTGTGTGCAAAGCTCCTGTGTAGTTTTGCTGACTTAGGAGGATGTGAAACGCACAAAACCATGATGGGAAGGAAGCAAGTGTTTTAACCATCTGTGATTTGAAAATGAAGCAGACTTCATGTTCTAGGTGAGATTTCATCCCAGGAAATAAATATAGAAAGGAATAAATGTAGAAAAATAAGGGTTCAAGGAAAGTTACGGATTTTGCATTGGTGACCTGATCAGAACAGACCTTACCAGAACTGTTTATCAAGTGTTTGTGCTTCTACATGATATAGTGAGTACCCAGAAACTCGTTTAAGTTCATTGAATATTATGTGTTTTGCAGACTTATAGAAAGTTAAGGATATTTCTCAAATATATTCAGAATTTAAGATGCCAAGTTCAAGAGATGCCATGTAGTTTTAGTTAATGTAATTTTGATTCTTTACATAGCAGACTTTTTTATATTGTGTGTTTTCTTGCTTTTAAATTTTTTTTCACTTTTTGTGAGAGTTGCCTTTTAATGAATGGATATGACAGTCAGATGTAAAACAGAAGTGTAAAAATGTCCAATAAAATTACTTATGGTTATCTTGTAATTCCTGGTTATATTTTTTGTGTGTTTGCCCTGCTTAATGGGATGCACAAAAAAACAATTGTAGGTAGAGTGTGATGTTTTTTAATTATTTATTTAAAGTATTAATATATAGAAAACTGTTTTGAAATGTGCCATGCTATTATATTGTGCTGCAGCTGCAATGAAAGAAGTAATCAGAGTACCATGCTCTTGATAAGATATAGACTGTGTGTGTTACTTATGTTCTGGTTTGAAGCATTGTTCTGATACCTCATTGCTCTTTTTTAGATATCCAGATTTCTAAAATGCTGTATATACTTTTTCATGTCTTGCATACTGTTTCATGCGATTATTGTTCTTTATGGAGCACCTCTCATAGAGTAAGTCAGAAGACCCTCTCTTTCTCTAAATATTCTAAGGGGCAGCTCTCCTTTCAGGTGTTGGTATAAGTACTTGGGAATTTTCTGGTACACTGGAAGTTAAGGGATCAGCTCCTAGGTGGGGGAAGAAGGGTGGCTGTTTCAGCTTTCTCTTGGTTTTGGGTTGTTTTGGGTTTTTTTTTGTTTGCTTGTTCAGTTGTTTTTTTGGAAGCCAGCTCTTAAATGAGAGTTCTGTAAATAAAAATTGTAACACGGTTACAAACAACTGTTTACTTTAATTTTTATGGTGAACATGTGGACACAAACACTTTTTGGAGTTTCATTTAGTCATTTTCCCTATATGATTCTAAACCACACATCTTGCCTATTTTTCATCCTTTTGATATTAGTGTTCTAACTGTTATGAAAGTTTAAAGAAAGAAGTGTGAAGCAACCTGGGTGTTGAGAGATACACTAAGTAGTTGGCTAACAATTGTTTCATGTAGTTTAGTGTCATGGTTGCTGTCACAACTGGAGAAATAAATGGAATAATGGAGTGAGTGTCCTAGCACACTTCAATTTAGAACTAATGATCTATGTGAAGTACACCTGTGGTTTTTTAAAAATTGCTACATCTCACTCTTGAGATAACAGCAGAACTCTTTCCAGCTTCCTTTACTATTCTACAGAGTAAGAAGAAAATATTTTATTCTTTAATATGAGGTTTAAGAAAGCACACGTGCTTTCACAAGTTGAGTTAGAGGGGCTTTTTTCTTCCTAAATCTTGAAACTTTTAGAACATTAGCAACCACCTCACTTAATTTTGTAATATTCTTTTTCTTTTTGTAGGTTAGTGACTGAGACATTTTTGTTTGCAGTTCTTCTGTCTACATTTACTACTTTACAATGCTTGTGTTTGCTGGGACCAAACATACAGGCATGGATACGGGTATTTAGTAAAAATGGGTAAGTCCTAATCTAAAGTTTGTGATATTTCTCTGAATAGAAACTGACAGAATTGGTGTAAAAATATGTAATGGAATTTTTGTAAAGAAAAGAAAACATCTTGGGTGGTTTTTGTATTTGTGGTTACAGACATATGGAAGCTTTTCTGACAAAGAAAGATTTATTTGGAGACACTGATTCAGAAAAACGGCTTTTTATTTTTGGTGCTCAGATGCTAAATCTCACTTTGTGAGAAGGAAGTAAAGTTTCCAGCCCATATTCTACAGAACTAAAAACATTGTGCAGTTGTATATGATGGTTGTCAAATAAAGGGGAGACCTGACACTGAGCTGTGCATGGGGAATCTTGCACACGATCCAGTAGTACCTTCGGAAATACGACTTTTAAAGTAGGAATAGGAAGTCAAAACAAGCACTGTTTTAAACTTGAGTACAATACTGAAAATTACACATAACTTGCTCTGTTCTTAATTATGTGATATTAACCCATGCTCTTTTTTCAATTTCAAAGGAAGCTATTTTCAGTGTCAGAGTTTTCAAGGATTAATATTTTCAGGAGTATGTTTAAAGTAAAACAAGCCTTCTAACCACATTTTCACCTCCAGTCGCAGCCATGGCAATAGCGTCTATCAAGGATAATGTATTTTTCCGAAGATTTCCATTTCTTCTGCCTTTTGTCATTCCATAAATAATAGCAGGTTGAAAGAATGGAACACTGAAACATAAAGAGGCTTCACATATGCTTGAGATTCAATGAGATTTTAGTATTCATTCCCTTTTAATAGTTTGTAATGGTGAAGTCTCATCTCAGAAGACAGCAAAAGGTTGTATTACACTGCTAACCTATGGAATTATTTTTGGTTTGCACTCCTTTAGAGGAGGAGACTTTAATGCTACTTTCAGGTATTAAATTTTGGTTTATCTCAGTTCTCAATGCACTGAAAAATATCTTGAATCCTTATTCAAGTCATTTACACTTGTTTTTTTCAGTGGAAGTGTAAATATACTGTAATAAAAGCAAGGAGTCATTTAGCCAAAATAAATCTTTGCTGATTCACTTGGTCATCTTTGGAGGTTTTGCATCTGAATTAACAGCTGAATTGAACAGATTTATGACAATATCAGTCTGTCTTTGTGCCAGGTAGATTTTGAATGCCTGTTGATTTCTTTCTTTCCTAGTCTAGATCTTAACACAATTTCAGCACAGTCATTGCATGGGAAGCAGTTGTCTTGTTTTGACACTTTAGCTGTGAGGATTTGTCAGTACTTCTTACTAGTGAGCCATGTGACATTATGTGAGAAAAATGTTTATTATTAATGATGTTTGTTTACACTTTTAGTGAATATACACTACAAAGAAATATTGTAGCAGGGTTTTTTATGGATTGTAGCAAGCTGCTACAATTATTTAAATAATTTTAAGCTTGCTTACAAAAGCAAGCTGCATTATTTAAAAATAATCCTGTGTTTTTTCATTTGAAATTGGAACATCTTAGATTTGGGCATGAGATGAGTGTAGACATGATGCATTAAAAGGTTGTCTCTAACTTAACCATGTGGAATGAGGTGGGACTGGTTAAATGAAAGAAAAGGATGGTTAGGTGAAATCAACAGAGCTGCTTTCCTTGAAAGCAGAATTTAGGGAATTGAATTGCACTGGATCAGTTAGCTTGAATGTCTGATTAGGTGTATAGCTTAGTATGGAAAAAAAATTGTTTTTAAGTACCTGAGTGCAGTTTAGAATTAAGTAACCTTAAGCCTATGTGCACATAGAATGTGTGAGAAACAGTCTGTGTATTCTACATGACAAACCCTTCCATTCTTAGTTAGCTATAAATAGGGCCCTTTTCACTAATTCTGCCTTTGGGAAGGAGTGAGCCCACGCCAGCATCTCTGGGCTCCTTACTCTGACATCGGGAGTTGTGACTGATGTCAGGGTCATGGCACTGCTCATTCTCTGTCATGTGCTGCTGTGAGCGGTTACAGGGAAGCAAGAGCTGCAGAAAGGGTTATCAGCATTCGTGGCAGCATGTGGCTGTTATTTAAATGGTGTTTCAGTAACTTAGCTGAAATAGCCTCCTGCATAACAGTCTTTAAGAAACCAGTTTTTTGGGGTTTTTCCTCTCTCTCCTCTTGGAGACTGTTTGTTTCAAATCACTGCTCTGAGAAATTGTGTTGAAATTATAGTAGCAATTATAAGGTGTAATCAGGGTAGAAAAGAGATCTTATTTGGATGTTGCCAAAAAATAGTAAAAAAACCACATCATTAGGACTTCTTCCTGTTTTCATTATGCCTATTTTATCACTTTGTTTGTGAACTACATACTCTTACAGACATTAAATGCCCCTTGTAAATGTAGGGCCATCATCACACGCCAAGGGCTCCTTAGTATTTAGTCCTACTACAGCCAAGAATTCCAAATCTTGTCTATGAAGGAGCTGTCTCAAGAGATTATTTTGTCAGCTAACCTCTTAATTCAAACATTATTTGATGTGGAACTGAATGTACTATGTTATTTAAAGGGGTTAAATAATTACTTTAGGCTTTTAAGGACCTTTCTGACACTAGTGTTCGTTTATTATCTTAATCATTGCTACTTTTGTCTGCAGGATTATCTTAGTTTAAATGAAAGAAATATGGAAAATGCAAAGTTTATAGACATTGCTGCAGTCGGTAGTCTTATGCAAATGAGGAGTTTATGTCATGGTTTAAATAATAGCTTCAAAAATCCCAGTAAGTGTCAGTCATTCCAAGAAGAAAAGTGAGTACTTAAGTAATGACTTAAAAAAGTGATTGCTCCTTCAGGATGATGCTGGAGGACAAGTCAGGTTGCCTTTGGGTAGCCAGTCCCTGCTGCAGAGGGGTTCAATTAGCAGCTGAAATAGTTGCCAAACTGCCAATGGCTGTTTTTCACTTGGGCACCGTGCCTTGCTAATTCTGTTGTTTTGCATTTGGAACTCGGTCTGATCTCTCCATATGGTACAGCAGTCTCTGGTGAATCTGCCACACACACAAGATATCTTGTGAGGTATAACTGTACCTCAGTCAGTCCTTGGTGTATTCTGTTGTCTCTTTTGCTGCTTTAAGGTTGTTGTGAATGTTCTCTTCCTTGTTCTGCCTGGCAGCTCCCTGCTTAGTTATTCAGCTTCTGAAAATAATTCAAAAGAATTTTCTGTGTGCAGACTCCTAAACAGTTTTCCGGTTACATCAGGACTTCTCAGTAAAAAGAATCTCAAACTGGTAGGATTGTGAACTGGAGTATTTAAAGTTAAAGGGCTCATGTGATTGTAGAAGAAATAGTTGTGCTCAAAATGTCAACCTTGCACTGTCAGTACTGTAGTCTGCAAGACATTTTTTTTCTGCAAACATTGAAAAATGTTCGCTTTAAATTTGTGAGCTGTTTGGTCAATAGCAAGTGCAGCAGTCTGTACTTGGAAGTAAAGAAATTTTATTCTCTTCAAAACCAAGTGTTCATATCATCCAACCTAAACAGCACATGCAAAGTTCAGAGTTTACTGTGCATCTAGTCTTCGAGCTAGAAAAATGCTCTTTGTTTTTCCTCCGTTAGCTGAAGCTAACAGGTGTACATTTATAATCTGAGATGTAGCAAACTTTAAACTCGGCTCTCCTGCTGTACTGATTTGGAGCAGTGATTCTACTAGTCTGGTTCTCCTGTCCTGAAACTGCTCTACTGCCTTCTGAGCTTCTGTTGCTCTTTTCTTAATTGGTACCCAAATGTTCATGGCCTGAGCAGAGCGATCAGTTGGTGCATTGATGGTAGTAAGTGCTCATCTGTTTAACAGAAATCCAGCTTTTCAAAAACTTTTGAAATCAGCAGTAGCAGAAGGCTATAAACTGAAGACTGAAGTAATTTAACATCTCTTACAATGTGTGCCATGACTGGTTGTGTAAGAGTTCTTTAGTGTGCAAAAAAGTTATCCTGCAGCCAGTGTACTTGAACTTGGATGCACTGCTACCAAAGGGCTCCCATGTGCAGTTACATTTACTTGCAGTGTTTCTTTTCAGTTGATGGAAACTTGTTTTGAAATATTCTCATAATGGACCTCTGTGTTAAATTTTGAATTGTTGTAGTCATCAAATATGTCTACACCACAGAGTCCTCTGTGACTGTGCTTGTGCTATTCTGTACAGTCCCACAGTACACTTCCATGTCTGCCTCTCCCTGCAATGCACACAGCTATCAAGATAGATTTATTTGTTTAGTCTAGTAGTGTTTCAAAGTAACATAAATTAGGTTTTGCAGTAAACATCTCAAGGAAAAACAAATCCTGAAAGTGTGGTATTAAAAGATTGTAATTATAGATACAATATGCAACTTAGATTTTTACTTCCAGTTTGTATGTTTTAGGAGAAACCTGCATGCTATTTATCAAATATGTGAATTTTTATGTCTGTTTGTAGCCTCAAAAATTTGGGGAGAAATCTGATCTAACTCTCTGCCATGGTAACTTCTGCTGTTGTTGAAAACTTCCAACACACTTTTTACAGAGCTATGTCCATATGGGAGAGCAGTCTACAGATTACTTCTGTGTGCAGTATACTTGGAGCTTGGTTTGGAGCATTTCCTATTCCTCTTGACTGGGATCGACCTTGGCAGGTTAGTATCTGCACCCTTACCATAAAGGTACAAAATACTAATTTTCTGGAGAGGCACACTACACAAAATTGCTCTGAATCTGTTCACGTGTATTGTAATTGGTCATAAGCTGCTCCTACAGAGTTATGCCAAACTTTTAACAACTCTTTGGAAACATCTGTGCTTAGGGTGTAAGGAAGTAAAATGCATTATTTTTGCTTCCAGTTAAATAGGTTCTTTATTACATGCTTGTGTGTGTCTGTTGCATGCAAGTTTTATAATGGAATAGAGCTCTAATGATTTGGATAAGAAGAAGCTAGACAAGCTGGAGGAGAAATGGGAGATGATGAAGATGGCTTCAAGTTTGCCTTCAGTCTACTAGCTTTTATTGTTCACAGGTAGAGAAAGAAATGCTTTCCTGGTTTTAGCTCCCCCCGTCTTCCATAAAAGCACCTAACAGAAGGTATTTTAAATGGATTTAGATCAGTTTGTGGAAATGGTGTAGCCAAAGCACTGTACTAAACACTTGTGATTTCAAAGGAAGGCAAACATTAGCTTTTTAGTTGAACAAGAAGAAATGTGAAGCTGGCATTGCAATTCTATCTTTATGAATTCCAATGTTTATGCTAATTTCTTACTATGTTTTTTGGCATGGAGAAGTGATTCAATTAAACATAACTGAAGTCTGCAATTGCCATAAAATGATGGCACTAGTAACAGCTTCTTCCTACATGTGCTCAGTGTTTTGTAACTTCGTCTGGTTACCAAACTCATTCACTCTTGGCTGAGTAGTGTCTACCAGGCCTGTTCTTCAGCAGATGGTTTCAGAGGTTTCTTCCAGAAATCAGTTGAACAGGCAGCACACTTTCCACTGTGATATTATAGGGATGCTGTGGCTTACAGCTGCACAAAAAATTTGTCTTCTGTGAATAGCTCACAGCCTTTATGCCATTAGTCTTTCATTGCAGAAGTGTAGTTAGACAGTACAATTTGTATGTCAAAAATAATGGAGGAGTAAGTTAATATTTAAAGCAAAATATTTTCTTCCCTGAAAACACCTGGTTTATTCTTGCTAGATATTTAACCATCAATCTGGCATATGTATGTGTTGACATTAATTAATTGTTGACAGACGTGAATGTAACCCAAAAATCAAGGGATTCACTGAAATGCAATCTCCTTCCAAGTCTTTCTCGCTTCCCTGTGCTGATGAGAGGCACTCACTTTTTCCTTAATCAGATGGGATTTTAAAATAGCATGTCTCATCTGGCAGGTGTTGTTTTATTCCCAAAAATCTCAGACTTTACTAATGTGCTGTATATAAAACCTCCACCTTTTATGCACCAATGATATGAGGAAAACTTAGGTCAAGGGGCTCTGAGTAACAAAACAAAGACACTAATAGCTGAAGACAGATACTTTAGGTAGAGTTAGTTTTTAGCTTTTGATCCATTCCCACATGTTCCAATAGTGGGAGACACAAGTTTAATAATGGTCTGAAAACTTTTGCTGTTTGAAAAGTCTTCCAAGTTAATAAAAGACAAACGTGACTGAAAATTTAGCTCTATAATCTACACTTAAACATCTGAAATGATACTAAATGACTCCTCAGAACAGCAAAGCATCTGCAGAAATTTCAGATACTCAGACTTGTCACTGGCTGTTTCTGGGTGTGAATACTCCCCAGTGCTCCCTGTATGTCTGCAATTTCCCTTTTCCTTCACCCTCTCCACCCTCATTTCTGACATACTCCTGATACCAAAGTTAGCAGGGGAGAGTTTATGACTCAAGTTCGACATCAAAGATCTTTTGCCTAGATCTAGAGCATTTGCTGCTGTTCTTTCCCTTCCCCTCATTTTTCCCATCCTCACTTCTCTATCTTACACATTATAGAGTTTTGAATATTGGGATGGGGGAAGAAATTTTTTGTTCCACTTTGAGTCTGACCTGCTTGATCTTTAATGATGTGGGCAGTTCAAGAGCAGCCGTAGAGAGTTTGCTTATCAGTCCTGCAGGCTGCCACTCCAACAGTCTGAAACTGCAGTTTTAAAGGCTAAGTTTTTGAGATCTGCTGTATTAGGGGAGATGAAAAAAGTTCTTGTTAAAATGTAATGTAGTTTTTTCAAGTCCAGTTGTTTCAGCAGAGCAACACAGTGAAGCACCAAAATTGTAACAGATCTTCAAGGCAGAAATCAACCTCTTTAAAATAGCTTGCCAAGGATCCTGCTCACAACACTCAGAAGTTTTCAATGACCTATTAATAATCTAATATTTTTGTGAAGGTGATCTCTTAAATATTGGTCACTAAACCATAGAAGTGGGGGCAGGGTCCTGGCTAGGCATTTTCAGTATTTGCCCAGGAAACACTGCTTCCCAGCTTGCCCAGCTCAGGCAAGAGATATATTGAGAAATATTGTAAATCGGGTTCTGGGGAAACACAAATTCATGCAACAGCTGATGTCTTTTGTCTTTCTCTTCCTGCTGAACAGTATGGGTTCAGCAACCGAGGTATTGCATGTAGTAGCTGCATGGCTGTCTCAGAAATCTTCAGAACCAGGAAACTTTTATGTTCTTCAGAAGTTCATTGGGCACTGGCACAAAGCCCCTTTTTGCCTGAGTATTCCTTTTGCTACCTGATGTCAGGTGATTACAGAAACTCATAGTGAATTCTTTCACTATAACAATAAAAGAGGAAAAGTGCTTTCTGTGTTGTCTTCAACCTCATACAGGGGAAAGAGGAAAGATCCTCATAAAAGAGTCTGCTGTTTTTGCAGATAACTATTTACTTTGTGAAGATGATCTTTAGTGCTGATTGCCCCTGAGTGACCTAACCACTTACTGAACATAAAAATACCTCCACATAATACAGCTGCAGGATTAATAATAATAATATTTTTAATTCCCCAAATACAAGGACTAATGTTTTGCATAGAACTCCACAGAACTTCAGCTGGAATGTTTAGGGGAGCACCTACAGATTAAGTCCCAAGCAAGGTCTGAAAGAAATGTAGACCTTAATGTGACTTAGAAGTAATCAGAACCCAGTCAAAACCAAATTACTCCTAGACATCTGCATGAGTAAAGTATTAAGCTGTCGTGCTTCTGACATCAGCTGTTTCTCGTATTAGCCTAAAAACAGAGAGCTTGAGGATTACAGTTTTGGATTTACCCTTTTCCTGTCCAAAAATGGACTCAAATGGAGCAGCTTAGTCTTTGAACTCAAGACCAGCTTCTGAGATAAAAAGAGGTTTCATTAGTGATTGTTTTCCTTTTTGTATTTTAGCCTTTGTGCTGTAAACAATTGGTTTTTTGATCTGTAGTGGAAGTGGTTCTGCTTTAAAGCAGAAAATGTGGTTTAAATCTTTTTTGTTGGGGAAGACTAAAGTGGTATTATTATTTTAGAGAGCAGTGTTAAGGCCTTTAAGGCTGCTTATTGCAAAATCTGGTTCTGATGTTTGTATTGATTGTTGTTAGTATTTGTGGTGTAACAACATGCAATAGAAACACAGCTGCATTGCTACCTGTAACTTCAGACAATTCATTATTGGCAGATTGTCACAGAAAAGGTGAGGTTGGTACTACAAGAACTGGATGGATCAGCAATAATTGAGAAATATCACTTGATAAAGCAAACCAAAGGGGTTTTGCTTTTGCCCTTTGGCTCTGTTGGTAGCCCTGGAATGTCAAATGTTGTCAAAACCACAAAATATCCTGCTGGTACAGAACTGTGCTGTGAGTTTGGGATGAAAAATGCTATTGACTTAGCTTTGTTACAGCAACATAATATGAAACAAGCTATACAGAAAAATTCACTGTGTCTTGAATTGGCATGTTTTTCCACTTAATTGGAATTTAGCACTTAATCAAATCTGGTGTCTGCAGTCAACTTTTAAATTGAAAAATCATTCACAAATGGGGGAATGTAAAGCTGCTTCTGTGAAGTCTGGTTTGTTGATAGAAAGGTCTTCAAATGGAAGTGGTCTGTAGTCACTCACCTAAAGCAAACAAGAGGTTGAAGGCAGTTGGAGAATGCTGGAATCCCAGCAGAGTATTAAATAAAGCTGTCTGCACTATTCTGTAGGATACTTATCTGAATTGCCATGCTCACACCTACCACAGTTCTTCTGCTTTGTGTCCTTCAAAGAAAAAACAACACTGGTTTCATTTGTTGCTACTGTTTCCCTGCCCTTGGCAGTCTGTTTTGAGTCTATCATATTTTCCTGCAAACTTAATAGAAGAACTGAAAAATTACCTGGTAGTCATTGCTTTATGTTGTGGTTGAGATGTATCAGTAGAAGTTGAGAAGTCTTTTGTACTATTACCTGGATCTTACCTGGTCAGAAAATCAGATGTCAGCATCCTTTGTCTTTCACTAGAATTTGTTTTTACTTCCAAGTACTTCAGGGTTCTGGGGAGTAAACCTGATGATGAATTTCATAAGAAGAATTCCATTTTATCTGCTAATGACTAAAGCCCAAATGCTACTTCATCCTTACTTATTTACAAAGCAAAGGAAACATGTTGCTTCTTTATACGTACATCTTGTGACATGCAACAAAACTGAGATAAATACAGATGTCTCGGAAAATTTCACTTTATTTTCCATGTTTATGTTTGAAAAATATTGCATACAAGGGATATTCAGATTAGTGTGCCTCTCTACCCTTAAAAATAATAATGTTAATTGCATTTTTTAAGCATACAACAACTTCTATGCTAAGTAAATATTACTTAACAGGAACAGAATATTGTTTCAGAAATAAACTAACATTAATTTTCTGAATAATGTTTGAGAATGGAGATGAAAAAAAATATAAAGCATTTCTGCTAGAACTATAAAATATATTGTTGAAAGTCAGTTTGTGTGTCCTATGATTTGGGTTTTTTTCATTATTCTGTTGTTTTTAAAGCATCTTTTAAGCATGCCATATATGTTACTCCTCTGCTAGCTTTAAGAAAAATTTTGTAACTATGCAAAACAGTTGGTCAGGGATGCCTAGTCTGTTGTTATTCCTGCTTGTAGGTCTAGAATTCAGCTTATCTCAGACAAAGGTAAAGATAAATGCCTTACAGGAATGCAGGTTAGGCATTAGTAGTTACATTTCTGGATTAAGAACAAAACAACAAACTTTCCAGGACTTGTTCTGCCAGGCATGTGTCAGTTAGACTGGTAGACTAATTTTGCCAGTGTTTTGAGATTGTTATCCTATTTTTCAGCAATTTTTAAAGCAGTTTGCAATACTTAATTGTGATGATTTAAGTAAGGCTGTTCTAGACAATTTAGAGTTGTACATCCATCTCAAGATGCCTCTAGGCTGCTGAAGCTCAATGGGTATGTAAGGGTTACAGTTAGCCAGGACAGTTCTACAAAGAAATAGAAAATAACTTCTGTTCTTACAGTTGTTTAGTTTTTCCAGATTGCCTGTTTCACGTTGATGGAGTGCTTTTAATAACCACATGTGATCAAGATATTGGCTTCATGTGTCACTGAGAAGTGGAACCTCAAAACACACCACCACTGAAACAGGAGGGGATGATGCAGGAGTTACTAGGCACATCCTTTCTCTACTCAGCTTGAGGAAACTAGTTGCAGAACAATGTGGTATAGGTAAAGACCACAACTTTATCAGCACACTTTATATGTGGTGGAACTATTATTTCAGACACAGCATTTGCCACTGACAACTGGATTTAGCTCACTGGGGAATTGCTGGGTTTATTGCATGTTTTGATAGCAGACTTTTAAATAATGTGTTTGTTGTGTGCGTGCCCTCCCATACATGCAGGGTTTTTTGGTAGCATAATTTTGATCTGTAGTACCTGTTACTAGTGGTAAAAAGTGACTTTGAAACAATATTCTGCTTACAGTGTTATCATTAGGTAGAAGTAAAATTGCTATATTCCTACTTCATAGTGGATACTGCAAGCATAATAGGTAGTGCTGATATAGCTCCCCTGAGCTGACTGACTGCCATGTAATTTAGCCAATATGACTGTAAATATTAGCCTTAGATAGCTCTCAGACATTTGTAGCCCGAAAAATAATCCTGAGAATCTTGGGTACAGTTCTTGGTGCTTACTCAAGTAAGCTGAAATGGGACTTTAAACTTTCACTCTACTTTGGTTCTTCTTAACACAGCTCAGAGAGTTTCCTTCTTGTATTCCTTTTTGCATTTACTTCCTACTATGAAAGTTTTTTTATAAGAGAAGTTGCTTAATATGAGAACAAGGGATAAATACACAATTGGAGTTGTTTTAAACAGAGGTAGAAGCTTGTTCCACTTTAGTGTGGTTATCATTGTTTATTTAATAATGTGTTTTCTCAATGTAAACCTTAATGGTGAGATCAAAGGCTGTTATGCTTGCTATAACTTTAGAACACAAATCCATGAAATCAACTTCTAGCTACAAATGCCAGCCTGAAAAAAGCCTCACACTTTCTTCTTGGTGTGTGCTTGTCAACACACACATTCTGTACAATGTGATAAGACACTTGTAGTTAACATGTGCATGCAACCAAAATAGATTAAAGGCATGTGCTGAAGTTTTTGAGACAGTACAGACTAAACAATCAGGAATTTAAGGCATGTTAGAAACAGGAAGGGAAAATAATTGTGCTCATTTATTCAGTTTTAAAATGAAACAAAAATTATTACATAGCCTTCTAATTGACAGTCAGAAATTAGTTTTTTGAAACAGTAAGCATACAAAAAATTGTGTTTAGGAATATGAGAAAAACACTCTTAAGTTTACTGAAAAGTAAGTACAGTAGATTGCCCCACTGTATTTGCATTTGTATAATCAAAGTTCCAGCAGGCAGCTGCTTACTTCATAATATCTTTAAAAACTTTGTGTTGCTCCTGTGGTCTATAAGCATCTGGCCCTTGTGTCCTTATCAATGTCTATGTAATTCCCTTGCATGGGATGCAAGACTCGGATGACAAAACTGTCATGCAGTCAGAATTCTGGTTTAGCCAGCTGCATGCACAGGGCAGCAGAGCTGGGTGCCTTGCTGGGATCCTGCAGCATGCTCTGCTTTCCATGCAATATGCTAAGCATTCTCACATCATAGAATCTTAGCTATTCTAAAGAGCACCGAGGAAAACTAGCTCATTTGTGTCCTGAAAGGTTGGCAATTCCTATTTTGGGTCATTATTCTTAAAATGAGTTCTAATATACACTAAAAACCTGGCAGTTCTGCAGGTCTATTAAGCTAGCTTGAAGAAATTTCTGTGAAGTCCTAACACGGCTGCCTGATGAAAAGGCAAAAAGAGAATTTAAACGAATAGCAGAAGTCAGAATTGCTTTGCATTTAACACTGCCTCATGCTCTGCCCATTAAAATGCATTTTTTGTTCTTGGTAAGATTTGTTTTTGCCAAGCTGCTGTTCAGGTTCCTAGTAATCATCTACAGGTTGTTAAAATTGCCCTTTTCACCATGCATTTGATATGTAAAAAACTGATTCTTCTTGTGTTAGGCTGTGAGAATGGTAGCTGATGCTTCCCAGCTGCTGAGACAGATAAGGCATTTCATGACAGTTTAATGAAAAATGTTCTGTTCTATCTCCTGCACTCCCCACACTTTTCTCATCAGCCTTTTTTCCCCTCAGCAAAAGTGCAGCTAGGCCATGTGGCCTAACATCTTATTCCCCTGCTGCTGACCCAGCCCAGACATGACATCGGTACTGGGACAGGATATGTCAGCTTCCTCAAGGCAGAAGGGAGCATGATGTAGGAGGAACTGAGCTGGAAAGTTCTCAGGGGATGAGAGGGGTGTATTACAAGTCTCATATTTTAAGCAAGCAGAATGGAATCTCTTGGAACAGGCAGACAGATATTTGCTGCTTAGATTTTTATCACTTACAGGCAGTTCATACCAAGTCAAGGACTTTAGGACAAGTTTGAGATAATATGAAAGAGGGGGCAAAAGCAGGCCAATTGAGTAAGTCAAAGTCGTTTAAAAAGGTCCAGAAGAAAGTGATTGGGACTCAGAAAAATGAGGCCAGCAGCTAATACAAAATAAAGCAACCCACTTCCACAGAAAGAAACAACCCATTTTTGTAGACAGCCAAAATCATGTGAAAGTGGTGTTATTTTAGTGCAGCTGCTGTGCTTATGAACCATATCTTAATCTGTCTTTGATAACTTGCTGCTTTAGATATACCCATGGGTGCCTCAGGCTATATGTAGCCTAAAAGCCATCAGTCAAGAACAAAAGGTGCAAAAGTGGTACCTTTATTATTATTACCTGTTTGTTAAGGGGTTTTGCCAGGTCTTGAGGGTTAGAGAAAATGGCAGAAGGACAGCAACACTCTTAAGTCCAGGCTTTTAACTGCTGTGCTGAGGGAGTTTTCAAAAGGCCAAACTGCCCTCAGAACTACTTTGGGCTGTCCAAGCAGCACTGTAAGAATAAGTGCCTGGCCTAGTACCCCTCTGTTCCATGCCACTAGAAGGGATGAGGTGGTGTCTCTTTCTGTCTTATTCATAGATGGGGAGATGGCATGTTTTATGTTTTCTTCCCTTTGTTCCCTATCTTTTCCACCTGCCATTTGTGAGTGTTCCGAGGTCAGAGATTCAACTGTTAAGAGAGAGAGCTTGAAACTTTGTAAGGTAACACTGACTTTTAAAAACCAAAGCAAAAATTGAATGTTTTAGAAGACAGACAGAGGCATAATTGGTATTAAAAGTTACACAGCTATTGAAAAAACATGTCCCAAGTTGCAGTTCAGTCAGGTGAAAGAGGCTACAACAATTATCAGATATGTATTTAATCATACCAATAATCACCCACTATACACAAAATAGCACAATATACAGGGTCATTGGGTCATCAGGGATATTCTCTCTCTAGTTAGGGGAATATGATCAATTCAGAGTCCATCATCTACTTATAGTTCTGGAAAGCAAATAGGCAACTACAAATTCACCTAATGTAGGTAAAAATTTGATGAAGGATTGATCATTGATCACTCAGCAAATCTGATGTAAAAGCACCACCAAGTTAAGAAGCCTTTGTCCATAGTTTTGTGGATATTGGAGTGGTATTTGACTTCATCAGTGGATAAAAAAGTATGACTTGTGTTCCATCTGAACAGTACTGAGTGAGCAGAAGGGTTTCAGAGACTTTTTTATTGTTTTGTCCTTTAGACAAGTGTAATATGCAAAATGCTAGAAATAATTACATTTTGTTTAAAAGTTGAAAAGATCCACCTGAAGTGTAAGTTTAGCCAAGGCCACAAACTTATGTGAGTTTCAAATGCATGTAGTACTTACCATGCCAAAGCCTCTCAAGGCTTTTTATAGATGATCTACTATACACAGTAAATGAATGAAAACAAGCAAATCTTTGGCTTGAGAGGCAACTGCTGAAATACTCAGCAACAAAAGCAGCAGAGACAGAATGTATGAAAGTGAAAGAATGAAACAAGGTCAATAAAGAGTACCTAAGGCACCTTGTTTAGTAATCATCTTTGCTACACTCCTTAAGACCTCCAAATAACAAATAAAAGCTGTAAATGCTAAGGAATGTGAAGATGAAATAACTGAGGAGACTGAAGATGAAAGAGCAGAGGACAAAATACATTATTCTTTTTTGTAGTTAAAATTCCCATGATCAAAGGATGTGAATAAATATATTCTTTTAAGTGATAATGAAGTTAAGAGAAGAATCAGAGCTAGGAAAATGAATGAAAGGAGGAACCAGTACCATTAAGAGTAGGTTCATTTGATATTCATGAATTGCAAGTCAAAGTGAAGTAGAAAAGAAGGCTGGAGATTGGGATATTTCTTGTATTGTCTAGTGCATTTCTCAGTCTCAAGTACAATGGGAAGGGGGAAATATCCCCCTTAATTTAAAAAACAAAAGAATAGGAGAGTCCAGTCCATACTTGCTTTAGGAATATGCTCTGTAGAGCAGGAACTACAAACCTGTCCTTGCAAAAAAAAAAAAAAAAAAAGAAAAGAAAAGGAGAATTTTAAAGAGGCCTGGGAATTCTGTTTATTCGAAAATAAATAAATTCATTACTGCCCTAATTGAGACTTTCATCAAATGCAGTCTGTAGTGGACTGGTACTATAAGCTACATCTGATGACAAGCTGGTTAAGTCTTGGTTTGGCCATTCCTCCCTGCAAATCAATATCAATTATTAAAAAAAGAGCAGGGAAGAATTCTATTACTACTCTGGGTCAGTACAAGATGGTTTGGTAAAGTGAGTCAGATCTATTGAGTTGGCTTCCTTTTCTTATAGTTGAAAATAGAGCATATAATTAAAGCTCTCTTTGACATAACTGGCTTACTACAACTTTGATGATCTGGGTGCAAGATGTTCAGTCAGCTTCCAAATTTGTGTTCCCTCCCTACTGCTAGCCAGAGGGAAATTTATCCTTTCATATACTTTTCAAGAAAAAAAGCCAACAAACCTCTATCTATCTCAGTCTCTGGCCTTATTTGAATACTAATTCCTTTATGCACACCTGAAAGTTTCAAAACACCATGAGAGATTGAAAGGAGAAGTTGCTGAGAAATCTGTAGGTATCCAAATGTGTACAGCAGAGTAGGAAGTCAGGTCAGCTGAATGCTTCTGGGGATATAAATACTTCTAAGGGGTGGTTTTTTCCACATAGCTTTTGGACTATCAAACTAAAGTCTGCAATAGCCAGAAGCCTGCTTACATTTTAATGCATATTAATTAAAAACTGTACAACAGCATTTAGTGTTCATGAAGATGATTGTTACGCTTTTGGCATTTTTAGGAAAGCACATCAAGCTTTAAAGTAGAATAAGACTACTGTCTTTCAGTACCTAGACTTTGTGCTCATGAAGTACAAAAAGCACAGACCTTTTCCTCATGGTCTGCTTTTGCCTTGTGTTCTCCCCTCAGGTATGGCCCATTTCCTGTTCCCTCGGAGCTACCTTTGGCTATATGGCTGGTCTGATTATTGCACCTCTGTGGATACACTGGAACCGGAAGCAGCTTACATACAAAAGCAGATAACTGGAGCAAAAAGAGACAAGGTATTTCTTTGTGCAGATTCCATACAGGCTGTGCAAAAGTTGGGGGTTTTTAAGATATATATATATATATATATATAGTCAAAGCAGAAGACTGTCCAAATTCAGTTAGAGTATTTCAGGCCAAGCATCTCCACTCCGTAAAATCACATAGATGCCATTTCAGCATGGTGCAGTTTTTGCTTCCTCTAGACTGTGTAACCCTGAGAGATTGTACCTTCCAGTCTGAATAAAATATTTGTAACAGATGTGGTGGCTTCTTATTACAAGTTCGTTGAGTTTGATTTTATTCCTCTGGATTTCACTGGTTGTAGAAGGCAGAAACGTAGGTTTAACTTTCAAACCGGCAACAAATTCACTATGTACTTAATGCATTGTATTTAAAATCAGTAGAATTTCACAGTAAGCCTGGCCATTGTCAAATGCCTCTCACGTGATCAAACAGCAGTTTATGCATCTTGAGCCTATTCTCTTCTTCACTGTGTGTTTCTTTGGAGTTAGAATGGCTATAATAGCTTCATCAAAAACAGTCTTCAGTCCTTTCTGTGTTAAAGCTGAACACTCCACGTAACAGTAGGCTCCTATCTGTCAAGAAAATAAGTTAATTCAATAGCAGTATGTCTCAGCTGTTCAGTTCCATCTGAGCACTTCTGCTTTTTTTTTCTCCCCCCATAGCAACATTACAATGTTTGGCTGCAATCTAAAAAAAGTTATCTGAATGTGCACCCCTGTAGGAGAAGATAATTTTTATCTTTTGCCAAAGATCTGGAAGGTATTTAAGTTGGTTGGTTTCTGTGGGAAAGAAGTAAGTTCTTTAGATTGGCAGTGGATGCCTAAGATATGGTTGATAATTAAAGAGCAAAAAATTATTACATTACACATTTGTGTTTCAAAAATAAATGCTCTGTAAGTGTCCTGATAAGCATTATCCACACAGTAGTTACAGTGGTAGTATAACATTCTCAAATAGTGTCTAAAAGATGCTTCCAGCATTTTGCTTGAGCAGGAGAGGTCCCTTCCAACCTCCACCAGTCTGTGGATTTTAATTATCTTTGAGTAATATTTACATAGCTTGTATAGCTTTTACAAGTGTCTACACTGAAAATTAGAACTGTTACTGACAAGAAAGTATAATTACATAGGTCTACTCATTAATGTAAGTAAGTGTTGTTAACTGGTAAGCAGTCACAAGATTTCATATGTGGACTGCTAAAATATATGCAAAAAGTGGTAAAGGAAGACTAAGTCAAGTGGAAATAGGGGTGTTTTGTTGTTTTGTTCTTTGTTACTTGGTTTCATTTAGGAGTATCCAGTTTACCTCTTTTGCTAACTTCTGTCCTTGCTCCACAGATACGGGCTTCTCTTTCATATCATTCAGTCTTGCCAGAGTTTTTGGGTCATCACGGAGATCAATCTAGCAAGAAAGATTGAAGTCATGCTGGAATACTTTCTCTAAACAAAAGTCAGCAGGCAATGATACCCTCTTTTTAAAGGAGAATCATTCAATGGAATATTATCACTATAAAAATGGAGTCATGGCATGATTCAGATTGTGGACCCTTCCTGATTCAAGAGCCCTCAATTTAAGTTGTGAACCTTTAATCTAGAAGGAAGAAACATTTATTCTGTAATTCAGCACTTCAATTAGATGTGATCATCTTAGAACACCAATTGCAGTGGCAGAAAGATAACCCATAGGTAACACCAACATGTGGGTCACTTCATAAATGAAGCCCAGTCCACTACCCATGAGAAGCAAGAAGAAGTTGTCTCATTTCTCCCCTTTTCCTTTGCTTCAGCAAATATTGCATGTGACTAATAGTTGTTAACCCAAGAAATTCCAGTAACATGGGCATGAGCAGACAATTTTATTCAATAAGTCCCATGACTTTTTAGAAAGTCACATGGGAGACATGCAGCCCATCTTGCCACCATGTTTACAATGGACATAAGTTTTTTTAACAAATGGGGATAGCTCATTGGAGAACAGCACGTATCTGTGTTTTTCTGCCACCTGTAAAAGGGTTGTTCCTCCAAAGACAGAAGGAGGTGCTGCTCAGGTCCTGTTGGGCCTCAACTTCCAGCTCAGAGAAAAGGCACCATACAGTGATCCTATTTGCTTAAATAAAAGTAGAACAGAACCAAATATACCTGTGTTCCTACTAGTAAAAAGGGAACATTAGGTGCATATTCCTTCAACTCCGGTACCCACTCTTCCTTCACATTTTGAAATGAAGCAGGGTTTACCACTGAGAAGCAGATAAGGAAGACATCGGTCATAGGGTAAGATAAAGGTCTCAGACGATCATAGTCTTCCTAAGGAAGAAAAATTCTGTTATCTGCAATATTAAGTTGTTGCCTGTATTTTAACAGTTATATTCAGAAACTGTATTTGTATTTCATGAAGGTTGTTGAGGCAAACTTTCTGAATGTTTAAAACTATTCCAAGTTAGTTAGTGTTGCTGTTAGAGCAAAATTTACATATGAAGATAACTATATGTGAATGTAAATATTTTGAAAAATGTGTTAATACTGATAGAAACTTCCTTCTCTATGAGAATATACAGATGATTACCATTCAAAAAGTTTTCACTTCAGGAAAAAAACAAAAGACTTATGGTTCAAACATACTTGCAGATCAAAGACTACTATTTGTGGAGAAATGAGCAGGTGTGACTGCTGTAGAGTCATCCAGGTTATACAAAGCTAGACTAGATTAAGGCTGTTTGATGCACTTAAATCTTCTATTTTGGATCATACACAGAGGTGATATTTAAAGCCCTGTGTAGAATTTTGTTTCTTAGAAACCTTAGAGTCCTGTTCCTGGTGTTCAGGGCAGTAGGAAGGATGAGAAAGGACCTCTTTTGTCTGACTGTGCTTTCTACTAGCAAGCCCAGCAAAGGATTAGATGGAACAGAAATTCAGAATCAAGAACACTATGGAATATTAATGCCTTTGTTTATTTGTTTGTTGGAAGTGTGGGAGAGGAGTTAGTGTGAAAAAGTTATTTAGGACATTTAGAGCCCCAGCATTTAAAGTCAGCAGTCCTACTGCCAGGGTATACCACACTGTGGCAAGACAAGTACCTAGGAGCATTGCCCCTCTTGTAAATCAGAGTTCTCTCTAGCAAAGGAGAAAGTGGATTTTTGCCCCATGTTTTAGCTAACAGCCACAGGGAGCATGCCCTTCTGCAGAGCTTCTCTCTGCAAGGCTTCCTTTGGTCTTTGGCAGTGAACCAATGCCTTACCATTCCTACTATAGAGTTTTGGTGGTTTTTGCAACATAGATAACTAAGACTGAGGCCAGGCATTGCAGTGACACTAACAAATGCTGGATTTATACCTTCCACAGTAAACACCAGTTTATTAGGGCTGCTGCAGCAGTTTCCCTTTTTCCCATGTAAACTCCCCATCTTAATTAAATCTCACAAATACTGCAATGATTCATTCATTACACATAGAGGCAGAAATGTAATTCAAGTCCATGTTTGAAATGAGACAGAAAATTAAATTTTTGTTTCCTTGGGAACAGCCACATTACCAGATTATTAACCTATAGTCACACCCTCAGAAACGCCCTGCATTGATTTGTTAGGTTTTAAACATGGTCACTTGAATTTCAGAAAAACTGTGAGAACATCCTCAGAGCAGTTTCTGCTTGGCTCATTTTTCCATTTGGAAGTCAACAGCTGTGGGAAGAGAGCTGTTATTCTCATGAACTGGAGGAAAGACAAGCCCAAGCAGAAATTCTGCAGTAGCAAGGAGGTGATCATTCCCCGTCATATTCTTGTGCCATTTTGAGTATCCACTCTAGTTTTGTAAACAGGCTTGTCAATTAGCTAGAGCATGTTAATTGTTGACAGGGCATCCCAGTTTCACAACCAGAGTAACTGACACCACTTTAAAGCTACAACATTTGACAGGCCTTTTCCCTGCCAGTGTCAGGCTCTTGCCCTGATTCAGAAGAAAGAAACAGTAACCATGTCTCTTCCAAATGTGTGGACATTCATCATAGAATGCAGAAATAACTTCAAAACACCAACACAGGAAGTTAAAACTCTTTTAGCATGCAGCTAGATTTTTTAGACATGTATTTTATGTTTCACTTCTACTGCTGAATATAGCTAGATCCTGCTCAGGGTTGCACTCTGCTTTTTGGGGCGGAGATTAAAATCCTAAAAGAAACTTCTCAACTACCAATTACTCTGTTCCCTGGAGTACAAAATCTGCATGAAAACACACAGTGGACCCATCAGTTGCTCTGAAATTCAGCTCTAAATCATATGTGGGGTATTAGTGAATAAGTTGTATTTTTTAAAAATCTACTTAAAAGCTGTAATTTGTTCCTACTGCCAAACAGCTGCCATCTCTATACTCTACATTTTCTAAAAATCTCATATCTGGATTAGGGTAACTAGAATACTGCCTGCAATAAAAGCTGGAATGGAGAAAGCCTTTCACTGTCACCAGAAATTACTGTTAGTCCATAAACTTAAAATAGCTCTTTAGTTAATCCGTTTCAAATTACAGATGGACCTTTTATTCATAGCAAATATTAATCATTTTCTTAAAGCCAGTCTCAGGTCTGAACTCCTTTCCTGCTCCTGCATTTGTTTGTGTGCCTTTTGGTTTATACCCTGTTCCACTTGCACTGGGCCAGCTGTGGGCAAGTGTAATTAAGAGTTAAACAGAAGGCAGGTACAATGTGATTGGATACATCATGTACCACAGCCAAAGATGTGTGTGCTCTTTGCTGCAGTGGCTTCACTGCATTTAAGCTTCCTTAAATTATCAGAGAATTTGGCTATACCCACCAGCCCTGCTGCTTGAAACATGACAGTGCTCTCAGGCTCTCCTTTGAACCTTGTGTATGCTCTGAACATCAGGTGTGCATTGACACCAATAGTGGCACCCATGATTGGACTGGTCCTGAGTCCTCCTGGGAGAAACCCTGGTTAAATTTTGCCAGCACCTAGTATGCCATCTGGGCTTAAACACTCCTTCTGCCTCCCAACAGCCCCTCAGAAACAGCAATAAAACCTGTAAACTTTCTGTGATGTATTGAGCCAGCATAACTGCTACAACTGGTAGAAGAATCTGAAATACCAAATTAATTTAGACTGAATGTTAGAGAAGCCTGGAAAAATCTTATTGCTTCAACTATAATTTATTTCCTCAATCTAGTGTAAGGGAAATAAATGTGGTTAATTCTAAATTGAAATGCAATGGCAAAATTGATTATACTAGCCAGTCAACATAGATTCCAGTTTGAGTGCATGTACATACCACACTATACAGCAATTAGATAATTAGACAATCTGGGGGAGGCACTGCATATATAGACTTTAAAAATATTTAAGGATATTAGCAGGAATATTTTAAGAATGTGAATAAGATGGGCAAGAAAGCCCCTAAGGATTGAAATAGTCAGTATAAGTCTCAAATACTTGAGGCTGTAATAGTGAAACAGCTCATTATCCAACATACTATAGAGTTTAAAAGAAATTGTTTGCTGAAGCAGGTGAATACAGAAAATATGAGGGCTATATTAACTTGAAACAAAACTGGACACAAGAATGTTGATTTAATTAATGTTCTGTGGAGCTGTGATCCCTCTAAAGGACGTGACACTACAGCAGGGCTGTTCATAATTTCCCTAGTATCCCTGTGGAAAGCCAGGACAGCTGCTAGTACACAACAGACATAAAGAAGGAGATGAGATGAAGGAGCTAAGGACTTGGCTTCTCAACTACAAACAGGGGGTTTTGTTTTTAAAGTGGAGAATAGAAATTCAGGCTTTAAAATTACCATGTCTTCTTATGGTAGGCTGAAGGTATGTCTAGTATTGCCTTTATCTTGGTTCCTTAAAATCTATCCTTTAGATCTCCTTTTCCATGTTACAGTACCTAATCATCTGCCTGAGATTTTCTGCAGCCTTGTATTTGAATATTGTATTTTGGATAGTGAAGATGATTTGCTCTAACATGTCCAGAATCTGGATGTTTCTAACATTTGCCTGTCCAGAAACAGAGGTCTTGGGAAACTTTTTGTATGCAGACTGAAGAATGGTATTGCAGCATTATAATATTCTTCATTTCATGGGTTTGCTCAGACCAACAGCAGAACACAGTGTCCCATTTCAAGTCATGCATTTCATTTTGAACTGATACTTTTGCCCAGTTCTGTGGATATCAGCTGAGACTCAGCTAAAGAAAAGGAAACTGTATTCCAGATTCTGCCACTGACAGAGTATGTAGTCCTGAGCAAATCATTATCCTCTCTCTGTTTGCATCCTCCCATCTGTAGGGGTTTGCTAGCTTAATAATGCATTAGTCTTTGCAAAGCACTCCAAAAGCCTTTGATGTACACAGCTTATGTGCAGTGGGATATTTTAAAAAAATAAACTCAGACAAAGTGGAGTATAATAATTTCTGGACAACCTTCTTGACCCACAGAAAGCACTATTTCTTCATATTTATTAGAACACTGAGGTGCGAGGCGCTGACATGCAGAGGTTCTGTGTGTAGAGACCTTGTGGCTCCCCTGATTTATGGTATCATGCTCCTCCCAGCTGCAGTGGAAGTGATGGACACACAGAGTCTGTCTGTAGAGACACCCCTCTGTCAGCAGTGTGAGAGCACAGGCCTCCAGGCCTCCTGCTCATCTGGAATGGTATTGGGGGCTTTCTGGCCACTTTGGACAGATGGAAAGCAGTTAGTCCTTTGCAGCCACTACCTTCCCACACCTTGACCAAAACCTTTGAGGAAGTCCAGGCCTCTCTGATCTGCCTTTGCAAGTTATGAAGACAGTGCTAACCTAGACCTGTCTGGTTGATTTTTATTTCTTTGCTAGTGTTTTTAAGAAAATAGGAAAAACCAAATTATGGTTTATCATTAACAGTGACACAGGGCCTAAGATGTGTCATGTTTTAATTCACACTCAGTGTCTTGTTCTGACAGAACCAAAGTAATGAATTATTTTATGTGTTTTGCAGTTTAGGAATGAAATTTTAACAATGCATCTTCAGTTGTTATACTGACATATCCTTGATAAACCTATTTCTATTCCAAGAGGTATAAAGTGGATGGGTGGAAACAAAATAAAGCTTGCACCACTGGAAGAAAAACCGGAGCTCAAAACCTCTGCGTTTGTGATCTCTGTGTTAGCAACCATCTGTTGCTTTCACAGCTTACAACAGCAATCGTAAGGAGAGGTTCTCACTCCCAGCCATCTGTTTTTAGAGGGGAAGCCAAAAATAGACATCAGGCAGAGTTGCTAGAGGAATCCAACCTTCATGCAGCAAAGGGTAATCACTACTGCTCAGAGGGGTGCAGTGAGGCAGAGTTTTACAGAGTAAAATCCTTGGTAAAAGTCTGTTTTAACCACTTTATAGTAACAAGAGTCAGAAGTCTTCTCTTATTATGAATTGCCATATTTCAGTTTTTGAAATGCATTTCAAACCTGTCTTTCAAGACTGCATTTTTTACTTTTCCTCCCTGAAAATAAGTTTCTGTTTCAGAAGGCCCCTTGTAATATTTTGGAAAGCATAACAAGTGAACCATAATGACTGATGTACATAAATGTGGACTTAGTAACAACTCACTGCTGCCTCTGGACACATCTCGCCATCTCCCCCAAATTATTTGGAATTAAAGGCTGATCTGCAGCTCTGCCATAAGCACCAGGCAAAGCCTCTATCTAAAGGTTTTGAAAGCAACTGCTTGCTGCAAAAGTACACCAGGAACCAGACTTCACTGCGCTGAATCACCCTGTGGTTTTTGGTTCTACAAGACACTTGGTGGGGGAGGAGAGAGAGGGAAGTGGCCTGTACTGCCCCATGCCAAGCATAAATTGCTTCTCTGGCTAAAAAACACTCTTCAGATTTTTCAGTCTGGGCTATGTAACACCGTAACCCTTTGCAAGGAAGGAGGGTGGAGCATCCCCCAGGATGCTGGTTTCCTGGCACTGCCACTCACAAGGCACCACTAATGCAGGACCATTTGGCATAAAGCTGCAGTTTGGACTGACAGTGCATTGTCTGCTCAGCCAATTCCACAACCCAAGCTTTGCTATGCTGATGACTGCATTTGATTTTTCAGTTGTCTACATCTGTAGCCCCTAGCTTTTGAACATGCAAAACGAGAAAGATGCAGTGATTATTCCCTGGCTGCAGGGGAAAACTGCACTACAGACCCTCTGTCTCTTCACAGGCTTCTGAGGATATAGCTTGCATTGCTAAAGAAAGCAGAATTGTCCTGTTGTGGTTTGTTAGCACAGGTTTCCCAGAGAGTGCAAAAAGCTGTTGGTTTGGGCCCAGCATCTATTTTTAATTTATAGAAAAGTCTGCAAGTATGCAGAGTAAGTGCTCTTCCATTGTATTCTAAAAATGAAGTAAACTGATCTAAATCCATTTCTGAATTCCTGTGAGGAGGACTGTTCAAAGGACATATGAATTATACATTGAAAAAGCCCAGGGTTTGTGAATTACCTTTTTTTTTAATAATAAAACTTTCCCCCTGGCATATTGGAGAACTGTGCAGCTGCTTACATCTCTGAAAAGCTTTTCTGGATAGACAGAAATAACTAGCTGGAAGATGGAGCCTAGTTAAGATGGATTTTAGATCATTAGAGACAGGAAGGACAGCATATTTCTTTTATTATATACAAAATTGCCTTTAAGTGATCAGATTTGATCCTAGACTTAATAAGGAATTCAGTACTGTCCAAATGCTACATCTTGCCACGTGGTGATGCCAAACTACTTTCCTAGATGGTCTCAATAACACACTCCCTTCTCTCCATCACCATGAGAACTTCAGCTTGCTGGTTGGTTTTCTAAAAGTGAAAGTCCCTGAATTTTCCCTATAGGGCTTATTATTTTAGCATCTGTATCAACAGAACATGTATCCAGCTGACTGCAGGCACAGTTTCACTTGAACACCTTCACCTAAACCTGTTGTTTACCCACTATGGAGCTCCTGAGAAATGGCAGAGTAGCTGGCATGGACAAACCCTTTCACTCCTTGTCCATAAGAAATTTCAGTCCTGCTCTGCATTTTTCTCACTGTCAGATTTCCATTTTCCCCAGGAAGGGAATTCACCCCAGTTGTGTCTGCAGCCATGAACGATCAGGATTTTCCATTCTTATAGATACAGCAAATAAAGTTAAAAAAATAAAATGCACCCTGACACAGGAGATCTGGACAGATCCTCTGCAGAATCTGCTCTTTGGAAAGATAGGTTCTCTGACTTTATTTTCACAGAAGAATATGACCTGTTGTCACAGGCAAGATAACCTACAGAGTAGAGTTGGTTTAGTACAGGTATCCATATAATATCAGATACGTCTTTTCATTTGCTACCTGTATAGAGACTGATCAGACAAACAAGACTGATCAGTTAGGTGTCCCATTCCCTTTCACCTTTTACAAATAAACCCCAAAACATTCTTCAGTCCAGTGTTGAGGAACACATAGAGGATTACAGCTTTTCTGCCTCCTCAAGCTTAGCTCCCATCACACAACTTCTCAGGAGAGTGCCAGGGCCATCATGTGCACCTTGAATGAACACATCACAGTGAAAGATTTTCTGGAATGAAAGGAGTTCCTAAGAGTCTTCTGCACCTTGTTTTATATCAAGTCCCATTTGCTAGGGCTAGCAACTCCCATTGAAGAATGTGATAAAACACTTAGCAGATGTTAAGGCAATTGAAAGAAAAACCATAGGCAGTTTTTATTAAGTGAGGAATTTTTGAGCCATCTCACTGCCTGTGGCTGGCCTATCTGTTGGTCATAACTAAAGACACACCCCAGGTCACACCTGGCATCCATCCCTTGTTGACTCCAACACTGAATCCCAGCTGGAAATAGGACCAACAAGGAAGTAGCACTAAGTCCTAATGATGATCTTAAAGTATTCGTGACTACATCTAATTTAGAGCACAAGCTGCCTGAGGTACTCTGAATCTGTGTTTTATTCATGTGGAGCAATAGACTCACCTAGGATGCTGACAGATGTTGCTTTGCTCTGGAGAATAATGCTGCCACCTGCATTTTTATGTGCACACCAGTGTGTGCCTGGCATAGCAAAGAATTATTGCACACGTGCCACAGCACAGATGCAGCATGGAGCAGGATTAAAACAGACTGGGGACAGTAACTGTAAAGTGTCAAATGACACAACCTCTTCAGAGCTGCTGAAAGTGTCACGTAGCACTCAGACATTTTTCTTAACACAACTCACCCTATCACCAATTCAAACAAATAGACTGCTTATAAAACCCCAGAACAGAGCAGTAAAAAGACACAGTTCTTCTCCTCTGTGTCCTTATTTTGCATTTTTTCTCATTAGGGGAGGAGCAATTTTGTTAGAAATGCAAGTGCTAATTTGGAGGCTTAAAAAAAAGTCCTGAAGTTCTGCCCCAAAGCATCCATTTTTGAGATGCTGAAGTTTATTATTCACAGTAGAACTGCAGGATTTTGAACCGGTGTGCTTTGTATTATTTCTTAATTACCAGGTTCCTGGAGTCTCTATAAAGAAAAAGCACATCCTTTTCACCTTTAAATGAAAGAGTAATTTCTAGTACCTCACAGATACAGAGAAAGGTTGATACATGAAGATAGATGAAGGCCAAAGATTTAAAGAAAACCCACATGCAGCAAAGGGCAAAACCATTTTAATTTCCTAGACTTTTGGGGTAGTGGTGTATGTGGGTAGGAGGAACTGGCTCATCATTTTGAATGCCCAGGACTAACAAAACTTTGCTGAAGTAGGTTTTACATCCACTTTGTCCGTGTGTTCTTAATAAGGAACTGGAACAAAGTTTACTGAAATCAGCAGTAGAGTGCCAGCTAACACAGAGCTTTGGATTAGACCCTAACACACCCTTTTACATTGCAGGTCCATGCTATGGAGACAGTGCTCCATCTAATTTTGTTTACTTTCTTTTAAGATGTAGTTTGGAGGCTGAATCAGGAGTTAGGCTATAAATGAAAACTGCATTTTTTTAATACTTCTCCTATTTACCAAAATATGTAGAGTTCTTTGCAAAGAAAACAGATTTCAATGGAGAAGTCTGAGTATGGACCTGACAAAAATTCCCAGGGTCTCATATGTTCTCTATCAGAAAAACTCCACAAGTCATGCTACCTTAGCCAGTTGTCCCATTCCATCACCCCTGCCTCCTGCAGCACAGCTGTAGATTATCTGATACTCAGCTGAGTGCAGGTGCACACACAGTCTTAAAATGAACTCCGGGAAGTAAGAGGATACACAATAATACTGTGCTGGAATAGCAGTAACTGTTTGTATTCACTGTTGCCTTTTTAGCATGTTTAGATAGCATTGTAAGATGCCACTGTGCCTCAAAGAAATTAAAAATCAGTAAAATTCAGACAGTTCTCTGTCACAAACTAAAGAATATCTACTGAGTTTTAACCCAGGAAAAAAGGGCTTTTTACTTGGCCATGTAATCAGTGTTTAGCAAGGGTCCATCCTAGGTCAGTAGTCTCCATAAAAATGTTCTTTTAACATATCAAAAGTTGAAGTTTCAGAGAACCTGTCAAATTTGGTTTGCTTTGTGTTCTTTATTTTGGTCTGCCATTAACTTGCTGTTAAAGTGGCAAAGATATTCTGGATCTACATTTTCAAATGGATTCCTTAGATTTGATTTTAACATAACTCAGTGTCGCTATTCAGAAGTACCGTGGGGCTTTTGGCACTCTGAAAGTGAAATGTAACTCTCTTGAGTTTCCAGCATCTATCTAGTGGATGCTTCTGGGAACTCAGAACACCATCTCCCATTCTGCACCTCCCCATCTGGTGATAACAGTGCTTACCTATCCTTCTAGGAAAGCTGCCGTGCTTTCAAAGCGTGAGTCACAGCTCACGCAGAGGCGTTTAGATGCAGGCTTTGCACTGACAGTATTATTGTTGCAAGGCCATTTTTAATAACCAATCTGAAGGTATAAGTCCTTTTGCTTTTAAAGAGAACGCCTGTCTTTGCTTAAACCCTTATCTAGAGAGCTCTAAGCACAGAGATTGTTAGCTCATGCACTTCACCTCCTCTTACACTGAAAATCTTCAATTCCAAAGGGAGAATCTAGGCATGTTTTTATTTTATCTGCATACATCCAGTTGTTAAATCTACGTGGCTGGCAACATCCTGAGGCACAGAGCAGCTTCAGCGGAGGCTGAGCTATTCATAGGCTGGGCTGGGAGTGAGCTCATGAGCTCCCAGCCTCCCCAGTGCCAGCTGCCAGCTCGGCTGGGACATGGAAAGGGAGCGAGGCAAAATGCATGTGGGAGGGGGGAGGCACAGGGGGGGCAGGAAGGGGACAGGATGTTGGCTGCTGACATTTCATGTTTAGATCTGCCAAAATCGTGTTGGAGGGCTCGGTGTTTACACCTCTGCAGCAAAGGGTGGCAGGCTTTGCATTGTGTGAGAGTGCTTCACTCCAGGCTGACATTTGCAGCTACGGCTGCCTGGTAGGGGCAACTCAGAAGGAGCAGTGTGCTCTGGGGAGGGACATTTCTATTTTGCAACAGAGCAGCAGCTGCCTCTCTTCTCAGTAAGATACTGGAGTGGTACCTAGGGCTAGACCAGGGCTACTTACCAAAGCCAAGACAAAGAGGAAGGAGTATAAAGATTACTGCTATTTATTTATAGCAACCACCACAGGTTTGGGAACTATCCATTTTTAATAACCACACCTCACATACAGACACCTTCACATTTATAACCATTTGTTTCTACACCTCTCCTTAATGCAGACACTCATCTCCCTAATAACTGAGTTAGCTTTATACACTTCAGCAGCCTGACCAACTTAAATATAAAATTGCTTTAGCATCAGGGCTTCTGTTACAGCCAAAAAATTAGTTTATCTGAATTAAAATGGCTGTGGCTGCAACCAGTGTGACCATCTGGGCTGAGATGTGCAAAGAAGTGGCTTGTTCTGTGCTTGTGAATACCATGTGTTGTGGTACTGTTCTGGGGACAGGTGAGAAGGCACCAAGAGCTTCATTTTGTCAGACCCTGTATTTGGGTGTTTAGGGCAGAGATATAAAAGCAGAGAGCCCAGGAACACAGTTCACCTCAGCTTTGTCTGACCAGGCCCCTCTAGTATCAACAGTAAATGATGCTGAGGGATATAAATGTTATAATGAAGCACTGCACCATAGTAAGATTCACCATACCCTGCTCTGCCCAGATGCTGGCTTGGTGCCAAATCTGCACAAAACAGTCATGCCATGCCTCAGCATCTCTCTTCCCAGAGCAACACAAGCAGTACAGGCTCTGCTACTGCCTCCCCCATCCTTCCTCTAGATCCCAACCATCCTTTACAGCAAAGACACAGGAGCAGAGCAAGGCTTCCTCCTGTATGCCGTCAGCACACGCTGGAAGAAAGGGACACCATGAATTAAAATCCTCCAGTAAAAGGAACCAGCAGAAGGATAGACTCCCAACTGTCATTTTAAACAACAGCCTTGAATATAGAGCAAAATCCCCAAAAGGCAACTCCTGTGTGTCCTACCACTTATTCTGACCACTTGGGACATGGCAAAGGGACATGTGGCACCTCTTTGTTAGTGCTTGTGGACTAACAAAGAGGTGCCACATCCTCCAAAAATGTTAACTTCCTGAGAGCTGGCAGTATTACTTCTGATATCTTGGAATAGCAAAATGATAATCACTTGCCAGCAGTTCAAAACCTCTCCAACATGGTGATCTTAACAGACCCCTGATGAAGCCATGGTTCTCTTCCCAAGCTGATTTTGCCATGCACCCCTGTTCAATGAAGAGCAGTATTGACACACTCTCCCAGAAGAGGCTGCTGCAAGCCCAGAGGCCTCCAAACATCAGCATCACAAGCACCTCATATTTCAACTTCAGTGCATTGATGTGTCTTCAGTGTAGGTAGGTGCCACAGTTCTCATCTGGGGAAACCAAGACCTGCTCTAAACCCTTGCACACAGCAAGGCTAAAAGGAGCTGCTAGCTCCACCTCTGGGAGGAATTGCTGGAGGAATGGCACTGGATTCCCACCCACCTCCCTGCTATGGGAGGCTGCCTCCACAGCTGCAAGCCCAAATGGGCTCTCTGAGCCTCCACAGCCCACCAGCTGTGCTGGCTATTTTCTGCTGAACCAGGGCCTCAGTATTTTCAGACAGAGAAAAGCCTTCTTGAACTCACAAACACTCAAAGGCCTGTGTGTAAACTGAACTTTGTGAACCACTAGTGGCATTTTTCCTTGCTGTATATATATTACCAGGGAAAAAATGGGATTTTAATAGGTTTGTTTTCAACCTACTTTAAACTCACAAAGATATGAGGCCTTATGTCATCGTTATAGTTACTACATGTGATCCTGTGTGTGTTGTGAGGAAGCGAGCTAGAAGTGAGTACTGGATGAACTCAAAAGCTTGCAACTCCTCTGCCAAAGCAAAGTCTGTCACAAGTTGCTAAATACATAACCACGCAAGTTAAAGAGACCCACACACTGATAAGCCAGTATTTCAGGGTGATGAGCCTGCTGTGCACCAGCTATGAATCAAAATCTTGTCTTTAATCTTTCTTCTGCTAACAGCTTTCTGCATTTGGAGTAAGTCACTATCTGAACTTTCATTAACCCCTTTCACTCCTCTTCCCCCTGAATAGACATCTGTAGATTGGACCTATTTACTTTGTCCAGGGCTGGAAGTATAAACCTGCTGATGATTGTGAACTGCTTAGATACCACAGTGATCACACACAGCCAACTTTTATAAAACTATACTATCAGGCCAATATTTTACAGAAAAATTATTTGGGGCTGACAGAATTAGAGACAAAAGACCAGATGCATGCTGGCATAGAAATTCTAGCGTTGGGCAGCAATGTATCCAATCCATACAGAAGTCTGTGGAAGCAGCAGGCATGTACCAGGTACAGCGTGCTGTTTCCCCAACACAGAGAAGACATCATCAACTCATGTCTTTTCTGCTCTTTACTATATATATTTATGTTTTAATGTAAGCTTTCTATTATTGTGTAGCTTTGGGAAGACAGGCTTGTCAGCTGCTCTGACAAAGCAGCTTTTAACTGAATGAAGTTGCTAGATTGGCATCTTGATACAGACTCCCTTCTTTAGTTGTACTGGATGTTGGGATGGGGCTCCTGTGGGCAGTCTCTGACATCCACCAGTTCCCCAAACATGCTGAAGTGGGATGGGGATAGTGGTAAAGATTTTATCAGTACCACAGGTCTGACTAAAAGGGGAGTTTTGCCAAGACCAGATATATCCGTAAAGGTAGCCTCATTAAAACACCTTATGTGAACTGAGGGTCCTCTGAATCAGGCCAACAAGATCTATTTCTAGGTGCCTCAAAAACTGCCCTGGAATTCAAAATTAAAATTTCAGCTTTTCAAAAACTGGGGAAAAAAGCTTACCTCAACTTTCTCTATATACAATTTCACAGTGAAAAGTTTTTCTTAGTGTAACAGGAACACCTTAATTTGCTGTTTGTTGTAAACTGGCCAGTTTGCCCTACTGACTTTTGAGGAGGCCAAAGGTCACCTGTGTTTGCAGTCAGCACATTCAGGCAGAGTGGGTACCACAAAGCCACCCTAGCTGAGGTTACACAGAGCTAACACATACTCACATTAACAACAACAAGCCCAGAACAAGCATCCCCAAATAAACCGTGCATATGTACAGAAGTGCTAGGCTCACTTTCACACTTTCCAATACTCCTTATAAGAAAAATAAATAGTTGCACACTAACGAAATGCTTTGTCTGAGCACTAGATCCTCACTTTGCAACCTACTTAAACAACATTTTAAAGCTGTGTTCTGAACTAATTACTATTCAAAAACAGGACTATGATAGTAGTAAGAAATGCACTTAGCTGGCATAAATTTGACTAGCTTGTGTTTATATCAGGGAGATGACAAGCATGAAGTCAGTCTTTGTAGGAAGAGTCTGATCCTTCAGGGTATCAGCTTTCTGGAAATGGCGCTGTTTCCTACAATTCTCATGGAATTAATTTTTTTACTGATTTCGGGCCTAACAGAGATATAAAACTGGTTAAATGTTGATTCCCTAACTCAAGGCTATATATAGATCTAAAAAGGTACACTAGTTCAGGCAGCAGTTGTTCAATTAAGTATAGGAACAACATGGTTAAAATTTACAGCTTCAGTTTATGCCACTTCAGTGAGATTGTCTTACGAGCTGCTCTTTACAACAAGGAAGCATGTCTGAGGTCATGTGAGACCAAAGCACATGCTCACACTGCAAGAAGAAGTTTAATATAGGGAGTACACAACTTTACTGAAACCCATGCTGCGTTTCTGTATATGCCCTGCACCTCCTGGGCTCAGGCTCTTCACAAACGGTTTCGAATAAGAGATCCCCAGACAGTACTCTAACCCTGGAGACCAAACCTGGCTCGTGGCTGGTGCCATGCAAGTTAAGCTAAGGAAGAGATTATTTGAATCATGGAGCCCTTTAAAAACCACTAGACCAGTGACCCCTCCAAACAACCAGTATTTTATCCATCATTAAAGTTATTTAAGAGCCATGCTGACATCACAGCATCTTTCACAACTGGCTGTAATGATCCTAACCAAATTAATCACTTGAGTTGTCTGGGACAGCAAAAGAAACCCAGGTTATCTAAAAGGCAGTGGCTGAGAATTACATGTTGTTATTTTCCACCTTTAGTTCGAACAACTCTTAGTAGCTATTTGAGTGCTGTAAATCACAACCAAGGCAAGCTGCGGCAACCTAGCTCTCCATCCGACCCGAGGCGGCGGAGGCAGCGTGTGCCCTCTGTGCCGAACGGGGCACATTTCCCCCCGAGAGCCGGCGGGAGGGTCGGCACCCCGAGCGAGGGGGTCTGGCCGGTGGCCATGCCCGGCCGGAGCAGTGCCCCGCAGGCGCCGGGCATCCCCGCAGCCCAGCGCCGGGCGATGCCGTGGCGCCTCGGCCCCAGCACCGCTAAAAATAAAGCCCGTCTCCTCCTGCCCGCCCTCGGGAATCGAGGTTGGATCGATGGCTTTCTTTTAAAGCCAGATTTTATCAATCGCCCCCCACCCCCGCCAAGCCTCCTCTGAAGCGCCCAGCCCGGACCACAGCCCTGCGAATAACTTCAGCGCCGGGAGCGCCGGGATCGCCGGCGGGCGAGGGGACGGGGCCGGGATCCGCGGGCAGCGCTCGGCACTCACCTGGCCGGCCGTGTCGTAGAGCCCCAGCAGGTACTGCTTGCCGCCGACGGTAACGCTGACTGCGAGGGGGGAGAAACACAGCGGGTGAGGGGGGGCAAGCCGGCCGACCCCTGTGCCGGCCCCCCCGGCAGGGCAAGGCCGGGGGATGGAGGGAGGGCAGAGAGCGGCTGCCGCCCCCGGCGGTAGCGGGACCCCCCGCCCGCTCACCTGCGTAGTGGTCGAACACGGTGGGCACGTACTCCTCGGGGAAGGCGTCGTTGGCGTAGCTCATCAGCAGGCACGTCTTGCCCACGGCGCCGTCCCCCACCACCACGCACTTCAGCATGACCGCCGCGCTGCCATGGGCCATGGCCGGAGCCCGCCCTCATGGCCCCGCGGGCGCGCCCCGCCGAGCCGGGCCCCTCGGCATCGCCGCCGCCGCCGCTCAGCGGGCGCCCCCGCCGGCCCCCGCCGGGCGCGGCCCCCCCGCCATCCGCCGCCGCGCTGGGCCCGGCGGGAGCCGCCTTCCCCCGGCCGCGCCGCGCCGCGCAGGGAGCGCCTGCCCGGCAGCGGGGCCGGGGCCGGGGCCGGGAGGGGCGGGCGGGCGGCGGGGCTGCAGGGCCGGGGCCGCTGTGGAGAGCGGCCCTGCCCCGGCCCCGCTGCCCGCACACGCATGCACGGCAGCAGCCCGCACCTCCCCGCCCCGCAAGTTACTTGGGCGCTGCGGGCACCCCCTGCCCCGCGCAAGCAGCGCTGGCTCTGTGGTGATCCCCCACCATCGCCCTGCGCGTACAAAGGAAACTCCGGCAGCATCCCCTGCTATTAGCCCCTAGCTGTGCCGGTAAGCGTGAAAATAATCAAAGGGAGGCAAAAGGATTTTGTTCTGCGCTGAGTTTGTTGGCTTTGGGTCTAAATTCAGTAGTGGGAACGGATTAAGGAAAACCAACGTGTGTCATTTGAACAGGCTTGAATACTCGGCGTCAAGGCTAAAGGACCAGAGAACAAGACCTAGAAAGAAATGCTGCATGAAAAATGAGTGAAATCATGCTCCCACTAGTGTCAGTGGCAAAAATCCCACTGTTCAGTGGCACTAGGCTGTCACCTTAGCAAGCTGTTTCCAACTTCACATTTTCAAGTGATGTGAAATATGTCTACAGTCAGACAGAAACAATTGCCTTTTTTAGTTTAAAATTTTTCCAGATTTATGCTATAAGCCCTATCCAATTACAACAAAAACAGCACACAACAGTGCAAGCCACGAGGAGACCTCTATGTTGTGTAGTTTTTGTTTCTATTTGATCTGACATGCTTCAGGGAGAAAATAAATGCAAATCCCACATTGCACAAAGCTTATCTGAATATTCAATGAAACACATTTCCAAACCAGGACAAAATACAAAAGTTATTACTTTGCAAGTTTTTCAGCTTAGTCAATCAAGCTTTAGTGCCTTCAGACAACAGAGGGTGTGAGCAGGACATCCAAGACTGGTTGCTCCAGTGCTCTCTCATCCAGAGAGCATCAAACCAATGAAGAGACAGAAGCTGCCTCCTACCCCAGGAGGTATTTCCTGAGCCCTTGGGAAATGCCAGCTCTAAAAGGAAGCTGGATTTACCAAGAAGTCAGTCAACTAGCAGCCAGCACAGAACTCAGCACACAGGTCTCCCAGACAACAACTTTTCCTAGTGAGAAGACACGTCCTGCAGGAGTAGCTGTTTCAGGGTGGGTTATGGCTCCTCATCCAGGAAAACTGCTTTAGAGGTTTCCAGGTATCCATGAGGGACTTGAAATCATGCAGATACTCAGTGGCCCAGGTGACATCCACTTCCCCTTTGCTTGCCAATGTATACATTTAGGAGTACCCCACACTTACATTCTTGAGCAAGAGCAGCCCAGGCTGCAGTCTGCACAATTCAGTGGGAAGTATACTTCCTCCACTCTGCTGCTTGCTTAATTGCTAGTGTTGCTTCCCAAATCTTGCAATCATCATTTGGAACTTGCACAATCTCAGCCAAATGATTCTCATCCAGTCCTCCATCTTGCTCAGACAATGCATAGCCAATTAGTCTGCACTAAATATTTAGAGAAGAAGATACAGAGCTGGCAAACTGAAACACTCACCTTGGCTCTCTCCTCAGTAGTTTGGCTAGTTCTACAGCCAGGGAATCACATAGCTGAAGGACTGGGACCTTGAAAAACCTAACAAGAGTCCTAATAAGAGTGATATGGCTCTATGGAACCATCCATAGGGGTGTAGGACTGTTGGTTTCATGCACAGCATAATTATTTGGTTTGTTTTCCACCCTTTGCAGATATCATTTTCCAGCCAGCACGCAGAGCAGTGGGATAAGGAGGGCGCAGTTCTACAGAGAATACACATTTCAAAAGTTCCTGTGAATTTGTTTATTGTCTTAAACTTCTCTGGCTTTCAGCAGCTCCTCAAGAATGTGCTAGAATCTGCTCAGTGTCAACCAACTGCCTCAGTGGAGGTTTCAATTCAGCTGTACTGGCACAACAGATACCTTATCCTTCTTTCTCATAGATTAGCAATCTGTTCTGGGTAATATGCTTTCATTTTTCAGCAGTACAAATACAGTGTTAAAATAATTGCCTATAACAAATATTATTTAAAATATCTTTATTAAAGACTCCCAATCTAGCTTTTTCCCCCCTAACTTCTTTCATAAGGTCATAAAATAAAATGGTATGAAATGTTAAAAAGAAATTCTTATCATCTTAGTGATACTTAAAATGTATTTTTATTCCTCATTGTTTGCTATAATGTTGATCGGAAATGAGAAAACAGTTCCATCTAATTTTCACAAAAGGGACACGTTCTGAGTAGTTCTAGGCTATGCACTGAATGGTTTCTTTAGTATCACATATGAATAATAAACAGCCAATTTTTTCATTTAAGGAACTAAAATTTTGCTTTGTAGGATTTCTGTAAGATTGCTATATGCATATGAGGCTGAGCTCTCATTGAGAGGAAGAAATTTAACTAGATTATCCTCAGAAAGAGGTCCTGTTCCAAACAATTCAGGTCAGTAATGGGGGGAAGCGTGTAGAGGAGAAGGTCTAATAAATGATGGGAAGCCTATGAGGACACAAGTCTAGTGAAACTCCGTACTGATTGTGCAGCTGAACATTTCTTGGAAGAAATTTCTGGGGTACACCGACTTTTCAAGAGAGAACAAGCACAGGCACGTTGTCTGGCACAGGACAATGAAGCAGTATCAAAACATCCCTCATCTGTGTTACCAGCAGCAGGGATCATAGAAGAGAAAGGAATGGAGCCAGGCCTTAGTACAAGCAGCAAAAGACCTGTTTGGTCTATGGAACCAGGAAATAAGTGGTATTAATCATGTAATCAAACACATTTTGAAAATGTGGATGTGTCCATGTCCATTATTAACACATCTATGAATTTAACCTAGAAATTGACACAATATTGTTACTTTCATCAACTGTGCTGCCACTCTGTGCACTCTGTGCTGTGAGTACACTCCAGCAAGTCTCTGTCCCAACTCCCTGTTCAGCTGCCAGATAAACTGCAGTGCCTCTTTTTGTCAGGGGGTGTTGTGCACCACTAGCATGTGGCCATGCATCTCACCACAGAGGTGGACATCTTTCCATGCTGGCTGAAACGACTTCATGGAAACAGCCAATATTTGAGGAAAGACCCCTGAAAATGCCAGGTCCCAGTCAAAGCTCAAAGCAATGTATGAAAAACACCCAAATTACTCCCATGAAGTCCATCAGAGGATTAATTTCTTTCTAGGCATCCCTGCCTGTGGAGGATTGCAGCCATGGTTCTCTAGTTCTCTAAAAATCCTTCTAGACTTACAAGGAATGTTAAGTCTTTAGGAAAGTCAGTGGGAAGGGCGATGCCATCGGAACGCCCCGTTTGCACCATATTGTCTTTCAGAACAATCAATCTCTCATCCTCAAGCAGAGATGTCCCTAAGCAGAAGGTTACACCTCAGTGAATATAACACAAGCCTGGTTTTTAGTCAGAATAATTTTCATAAGTGGTGAGAACACCACTTTTACAGTTTATGACTCATTACAGTTTTGCTTTTCTGCCCAAGATTAGGTAATGCCGAGAATGTGTCTGTATCTCAGCTAATACAGAGGAAACAAATCACATATTTCTAATGTGCCAGAAAAGGATAGGCAATTTGATAGTTGCAGATCTAATTCCTTCTGAATGTCAGTTTCCACTCTAATTTCCTCCTAATTTAAAGGGTCACAGCTGTGAGTTTGCCTTCCTCATGTTTTTCAAGAACATGGTGATACCTCCAAGCAAGGGCAAGCCTATGTGAAATCAGAATGACAGGATGGCACATTTTAGGTCATCTGCTAGAGCACACTGGCTTTTTACTGTATCTGTAGTGGCCCCCTTGTCCCAGTGGCTGTGAAGGTTGTTCTCTTCAGGGAGCAACCTAGCGGGCTCCCTACCTGGAAAGCTCAAGCACAGGTCTGGCCTCATTCTGCTATTCTGTTGCAGCTTGTGATTCTGTATTAACATTTCCTTTCTTTTTTTTTGCATGGATGTAACTGAGATGGGAGTTCTCACAAAAGCAACATAGTAGCAAAATAGAAAACGCGTAGTAGTAGCACCAAGGCGAAAACTAGAATGCATCGCTGGGAATGAGATACAATATTTCAAAAAAAAATTTGCACTTCCCACTGCAAAGTGTCAAAATCACTACTCTGTGCTTTTTCTTAATAACTCTAGTACAGGAGTTTTAAAAGTGGTCAAGGAAAATACATCAGTGGAAATATCTTCTCTGAAAAATCATATCCTTTGAGAAGAATACCTTTTGAAGTCATGTCAATTCCATGAAAATGCTTTAAGAAAGCCATACAAATGTTCTGACATCTTCAAAGCATTCGATTTTTATTTTTTCAGTGTAAAACATTTTAATTTCTAAATCACTATGTTTCAATTCAGGTTAGCATATATAGTGATAGCATATGGTGTAACATAAATGAAAAGGTGCCATCATTAAACATTTCCATCAGCTTCATTTTCTTGCAGAAGTTTTGGGGTTTTTTAAGGACTGCAAAATTTTCAGATTGCATTGTTAATTAGAACAAAGAAAAATCTCAAGAATATTCATAAAAGTGAACTTTAGTCCTCTGAACAGCTTATGTCCTCCTCATACTCCTGGCAGGGTTAAAAGAGATATTAAGAAAAAGAAAAAAAGAAACAGCCAACCAAAAAAAGAAACAAAAGTGTCTGGTTCAGATAGCTTCTGAGAGGGTACTAAATTTCAAATATGAAAGTCCACAGATCCAGGCCCATGCCTTAAGTTAATCTTGTGTTTTATTCAGGCCAAAATAAAATTCAGTTTTCTACACAAGGATTTGAAGCACCAGAGAGAATAAATCTGTTGGAAACTTGGTGAGATTAGGGCACCTGCCTCCCACAGGTCTCTTGACAAATCTTGCATTTCAAGATAGAGTATTAAAATAAAAAATAAATTATGCCAGAGCTCTCTTGGTGCTATTTCATATTCAGTGAAGGAACCTGAGCAGAATTAAATTGCTATTCAGCTACTTAGCACTGGGCTAAGTGTCAAGAAGCAGCAATTCTTTTCCTCAGGCCAACCTGATAACAATGCCTTGCAGTTCACCAGACATTTTGTTGGAAATAAAATCTGCATCATGATAGGGCTTTTTGTACAAGTCACCCCCATTCCCAGCCACAGAAGAGAGCACTAAGCACTCAACCTCCTCAGCTGATGCCACCTCTATGGCTCCATACACCCCCACAGCATCAGAGCATCCCTTTCACAGGTGCTATGAAATACCCACCTCTGATTCATCCCTGACTCATCCCAGCACTCAAGACTGTATAGTCTGGCATGGCTGTCGTGTACCCTGGTGTACCAAAAGGAGAATGAAATAAAATCTTAAACCTTGGTTCACTGCCAGAGACCAAAGAGATACTGTTACATGAATGGGAGATGATTTGAGAAAGGAATATTGACTCCTTCCTGTGTTTTGAAACAAAAATAATCCCCAGAATATCTGGATCTGGAAAGTTAAAATTGATTCCTACGTGGCATTGGCGAGTTCCCTGGGAGAATCATGCTGTTGCTGCACTCAAAACTACCCCAAATAATGTTTTAGGGATGTTACAGTCCTGGCAACTGAGCTTTAACATTTGATAATATACTCTGACTTTGTTTAATTTACTAGGATAAATGTCATCATTGCAAGGCATTGCAAGGCCTATGTGTTCCAAATTTCATTTTTATTGAGCTCCACTAATTCAAAGCAAATTATTTCCCTTGATTCTTACCAGAAATTATTATTTATTAATTCTGGTAAATCTGGTAATATTCCCCTTTGTGCAAAAAACAACTAACCAACCAACAGATCTTCCAGCTCTAGATGTATATGCATGAAAAACTACCTTTTAAATTCCATTTGTTATAAATGTATCTGACCCTAAAACTGACATCTGGATTTTCCCCAAGCTTTGATAAAGTCTGGATTCAAGTCTGAATTTTCATGAAGTTTGGACTTCTTCCAGCAGGAATTTCTCAAATTCTCTGAATTTGAGTCTAGATCTGCTTGACAGACGGAAGCGAGTCCCTAAATGAGTTAATCTTATGTACAGTAAGATTCAATTGTAAAGCAAAATGGTGATGATACAAATATCTTTGGTATGGTTGTAGATGGGATACTGGGAAATGGAGGTGGAGAACAAGAGAAACAAGTGGAAAGGCAGGCAACACCACAGTACCCCCACTGCTGCTTTGGGACCCAAACACACCTTGCTCTGCTAGGGAAAGACAGCTCCTTCTTTGGCTGTCCCCTTCAACGACTTGTCATGTAATGTGGCATGTGGAGAAAGCTGGAGGGCATTAAAAACAGACCTGAGAACAGAAATCCAGGCTTGGGGAGTCCAGCATATGCAGGGGAGCTTGGGCTGTAAGCAGCTCACTGTGAAACATTAGAAACATCTTAGGTGCTAATAGCTTCTAGAAAGCTGATGGTTTAATAGGGCTGGAAGAAAAGAACATGCTGGAAATTTTCTCAGTCAGAGTTTTATATGTCCTGATGGGAAATGGAGGGGAGGGAGAAGAGACCCATAATTTTCATCTTAGGTATGTATAGGAATAAAAGAGGAACCATAATTTCTGAGGATTCTCTCATCATGGTGTTGATAACTTCACATGCCAAAGATTTCAAGTGGTGATTTCAAAGATTTTGAGTGGTGACAACCTCTTTCCATATAACCATAGAGAGAACAGGGCTTCAGAGTCACATGTTTATTTGATTTCATTAGTGCTGTTGCTGCAATATTAACTACAAGCACCTAAAGAATTTCCAGGATCTAAAAAGAAAAGTCCTTATTAAAAACATTACTTTGCTGGAAAACTTTGCTGACATATGTTTAAAGCTTCTCAGTTGCTTCCATGAAGTCAATATCAGCATAATTTGAACTTCTCAGAAACCAGAAAATACAGAGAATAATAAAACAATATTCAATTCAACCTTTATATACCTGCAATGGAAATAATTCACCTTTTCAATGAGTGATTTCAGAGAACATAGTATGTAACTACTGTAGCTCAGGCACCTCTTGTCTTTGGAAAAGTGGATTATATTCAAAGAGACACTTCTTTTACATGCATGTTCTGACCCAATTTCCTAGATATAAATTCCATGACAATTAAATTTTATCTTTTCCCCCGACTCACCATTTAGTCACACACATAATATTAAGCCCACAGAATATTTTTCCTACTTTACTTTGCACTTTTGATCCCACTCACAGAAGTGATGAACACTGTGGGGCTGAGGCCCCATCTGAAGGCATGGACTCCCATTTCCCCTACTATCAGTTTACTAAGTTTTCTACCATTTCACATTAATGGTGAGCATTAATCAGCTCAGCAAATACTGCCAGTTCCCTGTTCCCACTGCCAGCTCCCAGGAGGGAAAAATAAAGGTTGCTTGAATGTTGACCTAAACTCTCTATTTCCTGGCTTCAAAAAATCTGAATTTTGCTGAAGCTGATATTTTATAACAGCTCCAACTACTGCCAGGAAATCCTAACTTGGCATTAATTAAGGGATTTTGTCAGTCAGTAAAAAGGAAAGATGCTTTAAAGATCTGTTATTCACTATTTACTTGATTCTTAAAATATATTTAGAGAGCATCTTTGCGATGTGTCAGTCTGTGATTCAGGATGAGAAAAAAATTCTGAAGAGTCCTGAAGTTTCTGATAAGGACTAGATGCATTGGTAGACTGGGTTGGTTTTTTTTCTGTGTGGGGGATGGTAGTTTGGTTTGAACACTTTTCTGCTGACTAACTCTTTTATAGCAGGTGAATGGTGTTCACCACCTTTTTGCTATTTCATTTACTGATCTCCTGGGATCTGTTTTTAATGAGAGTCAGAAGCAAGGAGCTCCCTCTTTTTGTAGGTATATACAGAGAAACCAGCTTTTACAAATGTATGTGTTTGAAGCCTAAAACACTGCACCAGTTTTCAAATGAGCTCAACTTCTATCTCTTCAGGGAAAAAAAAAAAAAAGAAAAAGGATACTTTTCACAAAATACTTGGTGGATCTCTCTGGCACATTTTACAGCTGGGCTTTGAGAAGTATATGAGTGAGCTCTTTGTGAGGTACATGAACAGATCCAAGCTGTGTATAGATAGAGTGAAGCTTAAGTCTTGGCCTAGGACTCCAGATAATCTAATCCTTTAGTTCAAGTTCTGTCAAAACTCAGCCACAAACTCATTACTGAATTTTTCAGTTCCAGAGCTCTGTGAAAGGATGGAAATGCTGTGGTAAAAGAGTCATGCAGACAGAAGAGTGGAGAGGAAGGACCAGCAGTGCCAGTGGAGGCAGGGGATGCACACCTCTGACCCCTTCTGTCCTCTGATGTAAACCTGTATACCACAGCTGCCTCTCAAGGGTAACTGAAACCTTCTTGACCTTTCATTTCCACAACCTGAAAACTCTTCTTCCAGGATGGCTGGAAAACACTGTGGTGGAAAGAGCAAAGAAAAAATCTTTTAAAGTAAATTTAAGCATTTGAAATTTTCAAATAATAACATGAAGAAATGTTTTCCGTGGGAAAACTGACATTATCGTGCCAACTTAAGAATGGTGAAATACCTCAGGAGATGTTCATGAATATTCAGGAATGTGCAGGAGCACACCTGCCACCAAACTCACTGCTCCTTCTAGGCATGAAACTATCATCAAAAAGTGGTGATTTATGCTGGGCAATATCAAGAGCTCAAGGAGACAAAAGCTGATGTAGACTTCAGCTTATAGTAATAGATTTTGAAAAGAATTCAGCGGTGGCATAAATCAGCCCAGTTGCATCAGCTCCTGTGATATCTGAATTTGGTCAGTGGATGAATCCAAACAAAGCAAATCTTGCTTAAGAAATAAATTTTACATAGCCTTTGTGCAGTTGAGCAGTGCAGGAGAGGAAAAATGGTATTCAAGCACAGACAACTCCAACAGTCTCCCTGAGGAAGATTTCTGTGGCAACCAGTCATTATGTGAGATTGAAGCCATGCAAAATATTTTCAGAGAGCTGTTTCTTCTCAGTTCAAAACAGGCTTGCTTTTGAATTCACAAATTTCTAAAGGAAACTGGCCACCTCCTCACATGTTACAATGTGTGCCCCCTTCCTTTCCCAGAAATAAGTAATATGATCATCTGTTCACTAGAATGGCTGCCAAAATCCTGGGAGTAATGGTTGTAAATATTTTAATTTCAAGCTGGTTGAGTTGTTCTAGAATTGTCTGTTGGCACCAGACAAATCCCAGTTCCCTTACTCACCATCGAGCTTCATGTTATCCCAAAAGCCAGTAGAAAATTCTCCTTCATGTTTTCAGACATGGAACTGCACTCTTTGAGTTATCCTCTGGTTGGAAAAGATAAAGATGCTGCCACTTCCTGTGTGTAGGTCTCTAGAATCTCTCTTACTGACCACAAGAAATGCAAAGAGACAGACATAGGGACATAAGCATCTGCAGAAATAACTGCACATTATAAAGTCATCAGAGGAAAGTAATACAGGCCACCTTCCCCCTTAGATAGCAACACTGCTGTGTTTATGAACACCCTTAATTTTGAACAACCTGTACTCTGAAATCAGAGATAACATCACCACCTCAGGTCCTTTCCTGGCAGTAGAGCTGGATGCAGCACAGTTATGTGGAAGTCAGCTTTGTGTGTTTGCATACAAAGGTGCTGCCATCTCCATTAATTACTGAAAGGTTGCTATCCCCATGAATTTACTTCTCTTGCAGCAAGTATGTCCTGTTCCTGAGGTCATGCCTCTCTCACACGGTAATCTGCAGTAACCAAAACATCTTCCACCTCCTTTGCACCACCTCCACAAACACAGACTCACCCCCCAGAGGGTTCCCACCTTCAGGGCTTGATACACCCACCCTTTCCAAAGAGAAGGGCTAAATGCTAAAAGCAGAAGCAGCCAGGGAGTGCTAATGGCAGCTGTAATGCAAGTGCCCTGCCACCTGTCTGACTGACTGCAGGATGCCAGCCTTTGCTCTGCTAGGGTGTGCCTAGGAACGTTTTAATGGGAACTGGCCTGGTTTTAAAAAATCAATAATTAGAGGGGAAAATTTTCTTTTAAAAAATGGAGCCGTGTTACAGAATAGCCACGCAACTGAACAAAAGTGTTTCCAAACACGATTCAGTCTGTATCTGTGTGTTTTTCCTACACATGCACAGCAGGTACTTCTTTTGCAAGAATCATATTTTTTTATTGGAAAGGGTTTTTTTCCTCAAAATCCATGCTCTGAAGTAATAATTTCCAAACTCAGTTTGGTTTCATTAAAAATTTTGCCCTCTTGATTTTGAAAAGGACAAAAATCCTTTTCACTGGAAGCTGAACTGTAAAGTTTCAAATACTAGAAAATTTTTCAGCAGGTCCAGGGAGGGAAGTTTGGGGCTGATGCTCAGTTTCTGATTGTTGGAGTCAGCAGTGCTATTAGTCTCAAGACCAGGCAGCTTAGAAACATTGGCTTAATGCTCATACAAGGATTTGAGCAGGATGTTTTCTCTTATTCTTCCCTCCCCACCCCTATGCTAGTACCAAATTACATACATTGCTTCAGATTTTCAACATTTCCCAATCTGGATTAATTTACATTTGGAGAGAGGGTGTGAATTAAACTGTTATAAAAGGCTTAGATGCAGTGCCAACTTGTTACTATGCTCTTTCAAGCATCAAATGCTTTTTCTATTAAGGAAGCTCTCAGAGAATTTCTTGCATCTGGAAATCTCTCCCATTGCAGAGCTTATTTATCAAATGCAAAATATGACGTATACAAACAAAGACACTCATAGTAACACAGCTCCTGCTGCAGTTAGAGGCTCTGTCCTACTATGGCCTACAGTAAGATATTGCTGTCTTCAAGGAGATTTCAGTCTGAGAAAAGCCTAGCTCCTGCAGTGATGCCAAATGCAAGAGTCAGAAGCTACCAGCAGACAAGCAGAGGGCAGAGTGCACATGAACTGCTACAGCTGACAGTCAGAACTCACAGCCTTCAGCTTGTGCTGTACCTTCCAAAGTGAGAAGCTGGGCCTGACAGCACTGCTTAACTCATTAAATACCTAGGAGTGAAAGTGAAGCCTGCCCTTATCTTCTACTGGTCTCTTCCCTTGAATTTTCTATGTCAATGTCAGACTTACAATTCCATTTTCTGTCAAGGGGTGTGATATAAGTCTTGTCCCTACTTGGTTACAAACATCACACTCATAGCACAGCTATTAATTATAACACTAAAAGCATGGGATGAGGCCAATTCAAATTTTGGTATGTCTAAAGGATGGTGTCACTCTTGCTGTTATTGATACTTGTGTCAGAGCTGGGTTAGTCACTAAGGATTCTGCTAGCAAATTACATTCACGGTCCATGTAACTTCTCCATTGCCAGCATTAGCCTCTGCTAATTTTTGTAAGCCCTGTAAATATTATTTATGGATCACAAATTTCCCAGAGATTGTGATTTTCAATTTGAGGCATTATTGGCCACCACATCCTCAGGGTGCTTTAGAATCCATCTAAATCCATCTTTAGAGTTCATCTACTTGGGACCTTAAGGCTGCCTTAGCCTCACACTCACTGTCACCTGGGTAAGCAACTTTTTCAGCTGAGGGAATATGGGCAGGAGCATAGAGCTGAGTGTCTGGTTTCTTTCTGCAGCAGCAGAAGGGACTCAAAGCTTTGAGGGGAATTTTAAGTGAACTTTTCTTCTCCTTTGTTCACCTCTTCCAATGAATAGCTGCAAGAGCCTTAGAGGTTCTGCATTCCCCCTTTACCAGATTTCTTCTGGGATATGTGATGGCTTTTGTAGGGTAGCTACAGAGTACAGCTCTTCTCCCACATCACCTCTAGCTGTCAGAGACAGCCCAAATGCTGCCAGCAAGGATCACAGTCCTTCTTTCTTCCACTTCAATAGCTTGCTTACTTTTCTCTCTGATTCTCTACTGAGTGTGGAGAGAATCATGAATCAGCTTATAACTCATCAAATGGGACCAGTGGTTTTATGGTGCTTAGCCGATGAGATAAATGTGAACTGAAAAGTACGGAAATTACCAGGCAGCAGGTTTTAAACAATCAGAAAACAATTGCTTTAACATGGTGCTTAATGCTGCTGTGACTCATAACCACCAGTTGTAGCCGCAGAAATGGGTGAGCGTGCTTTAAAAAGATTGGAAAGATTTGTGAAGGATGATTCCACCCTTGGCTATTAAATATGATGATCCAAATGCCACCTCTGACTCAGGAAACTCTTCAACTTTGCCAAAAAGAGCTACAATGTTCTGGGAGAAAAAACACTCTTCTGAGATAAACGTTCCCAAAGCATCGACCTTGGCCTCTGTTGATGTAAGGTTGCTGAGACAGCTGAATTCTGGTTTGTCATAACGTTCTTATATTTTTCCTAAAAAATCTACATTTGGCTAACATAGGGAGTAATCTGTGTCATACAGGGGTAATCTATAGGGCCTTGTACAGTTCTGATGAATTTACTACTCACAACAAATACTGTTGGATATTGCTGGATTCTCTGCAATTAAATGCATCAAATTAAATTAAATTAAATTAAATCCTGTGATTCTAATAATTCATGGGTTACCCAGTACACAATCTGTATTCATTCTTCTCTGCCATGGCTCACCAAATAAAAATGGAAACTTGTAAACAATGGGAATGTGTCCACACCGTGCTGGCAATGCTTCTGAGTCTGCAATACAGAAGGCAGGCTGCAGAGAAAGAGAGAGAGAGAAAACAGTGGTGTGCTGCTGCACCTCCTGACGTAACCCACAATGGATCTGGCTATCCCTGTAGTCATAATACAGTCACTGGGAAAAAAACCCTCACATCCTGAACTACTTTATCCAGTGATTGCATAACCTCCACAGCCACAATGCAGCTGAGGTGAGGATCTTGCAGATAGTTTGGAAAAATGTCACAAACCCCATTTTCTCCAGGCAGGGGACTGCATTCACTCCTGCTCAGCCTAACAGGCTCAGAGTTCTCCTGAAACACAGTGGTTAAATTTGCCACTCCAAACTGTCCCACCCAAGAGACTGCCCTGAAGCTTTTTGCAGGGAAAGGATTTAATTAGAATGTGATTTTTGTGGTACAATGCAATATTCAGTACAACAGGACCACCAAAATGTATGCTCCGTGATTTGTGGCGCAAGTTTGCTTAGGCAACTTTTAAGAGGATCCCTAAGTAGAGGAAGGACAAAGGCACCAGACAGGAGGAGAGGCTTTGCTGAGCAGGTTTGAATGTCATAAATGCACAGTTATGGCTTAGTATTTGTAGCACAGTTGACAGATGCTGCAGCAGTCACATGACTAGAGCATGACCTCATATTTCAGCTCTCTCCTCTCCTCCCCCAGTGATGAGGGCAGTGCTGGCACTTAAATAAGCAGAAGGCATTTCCAGAAGGCTAGTTTGTAAGTTACTTAAAGGAGAAGTCTGAATTTTGGCACAGAGATACACTTTGTACAGGCTATTAACAGCTGCTCAACAGTGGCAGAGAAGCAAAACTCTTTAGCTCTGCTTGGGAGGTGCACTACGGTTGTTGTTAGGATAAAAACATTGAATCCCAAATCACGTGGGCTTAGATCATCCCTTCCCAAGGAAAAATCTGCAGGAGGCACAGCAGAGGGAAGAAATGCCTCCATGACTCCTCACAGGTTTACCCTGCAGAGAGTGGAGCTGCTGCAAGCTCTGAGGTCCTCTAGGGATCTGGGAGAGATGCTGCAGCCACGAGGAGGCCATCTCTGCCCTGGTGCTGTCCCAGAAGCCACTCTGGATGCTCTGGCAGGGTGATTTCACAGGAGGATTGAACATCCAGGAAGTAACTTTATGAAGATTTTCCGGGGGTGCTGAGTGAACTCCTAAGTACATCCACTCCTTCTGGCATAGATTCTGAATTATGCAATTCCCAGAAGGGTCCTGGGAGGAAAACCCAGTATGATACTCTCTCAGCAGCCTGTACACCACTTCAGCAGGAAGGGGAAGCCCACCTTTTCCAAATTTCTGAAGGTGCAATTGGCTCCATGGGGACAATTTTCTATCACAGCACTGTTACACAGGAACCCAGCTGGCTGAGAAGTAAAAGTCCTGAATTAAAATCCCAGAGTTGGCACTAATCCCCATTACAAGTTACACCAATGGGAAGTGTTCTAAAAGTGCAGAGATTTTTGTGTAATATTTTAGAGTTTTCTCGCTAATGTGGCTGCACTTAGCAGCTATTCATGGACTACAGACCTGAAATTTTCCATATAGCTTCACCAAAAGATAAAAACCTAAGAATTTGCTGTGCAACTACTTGCCTCTAAGCCTTCTTTTCTTTGTCCTGGTGCTGGATTGAAATGTGGTACAATTATTCTCACCTATAAGAGCAGTGGTGATTCTTTGGACCTGTAATACCCCACTTAGCCTGGTTAATGTTGACAGCACACCAGAACTGGCTGTTGATACACAGCGGGTTTCAGTCACGTTTGGCTTTCAGCTCCATGAAGGTCTTGGCTTGAAAAGCTCTGGCTGCACAGAGCAGTGGTTATTTGGAGTATCCCAGCTGAAGCACAAGCATTCCCATAAGGACCAGCAGCTCAGCGCCCTGCTGCTCGTGCCCTGCTTTGTCCCTGACCCATTACAGGACTTTGCTGAAGATCTTTGTGTAACTACTTAGTTTCTTAAACAAAGTGTGAAAAATGCGTATTTTAGGATTGGCTTTTCACAAATATTAAAATGAATACTATACCTGTTGTGTTAGAAAGTACCGCTGTATTAATTCTCTTAAGTAGTGTGTTAAAAATAGTTTTAGGTTATAACAAAATCTTAAAATAGAAACTATGCTATGTAGCATACTTTTTTAAAAGAAAGGACTCACACTGAGATAGCAGTCACAGGACACCTAAATCTTTCAGAGAAAGAGACTTTATTGCCCCAGTATCAGGAGAAACGAACTTCGCTCAGGAGACGCCATTAGAATTAGGAGGAAGAAGTTGACGATGACCAGACAGAATCCTGTATTTGAATGGAATTTATGCATCATGTATGGAGTGTATGAATATGCAACAGGCTATTGTTTTTAAGGGTTAATCCTTTGTTAAGGATTAAGGTTAGTCCTTTTTCAGGCTTATGCTGCCCAGAAAAAGGTACCCGGACGTCCATAACTCTTTGTTTCTATTGTCTCATATTGTCCTAATCCAAATTGTCCAAATTATTATTACTCTAATTGTATTACTATTTTTATAACCATTTCATGACTTTTAAACTTTTAAAATTTTAAAAACAAGTGATTGGAGTTTTTAACACAAAGGAAAATTAAAACCTGAAAATCTGCGGACAAGAAGTTTGCATGTGCGGCACACATGTGTCAAGTACTACTACTTGACCACAAGCGAGGGTCTTGTAGTCCTTTGGAGTGTGCTGGGGTGGTTGAGCCTTCATCCCCAGCAAGCGCAGTGTGTGTCCTGCGCAGCACTTGAGGCCGAGGGCAGGGCTGCCACACCCGAGGCCCCGCGTTTTCCCTCGGCAAAAGGAGCAGTGCCCGGCAGCGCAGCGCCTCCACCGCCGCCCCCGCCCGCCATGTTGGGAACGGCGCGGCGCCATCTTGTGGCCCCTGAGGGCCGGCGGCGGGAGTCGGGCGGGGGGAAGCGGCACCGCCGGCCCGGGAGCGGCGCCGGCTGAGGGGAACGTCTTGTTCGTTGTCCGTCTTGTTATGGGGAGAAATACAAGCGTTTCAAAGTGTTGTAGGGCCGCCTGATTCTCGGCACAGCAAGCAGCAGCAGTTTCAGTAGCCCACCTGTGATGCCTCCCTGTGCTGGGTGGAAATGGGGATTTTCGGGTGTCTCAATGAGCCCCAGCTCCTTCCCAGCATGTGGGAAGGCACCTTCCCGGTGGAAACCCATCAGCGGCAAAGAACTGCTGCTCACGCTGCAACACACCGGTTGCCAAACATGTGAAAAACCACGGTGATAAATATGAACCATTCCTGTTCACGGTGAGCCTGCACTCAACTCCTGAATGAGAGCTGAAAATACAGCTCTCAGCGTTTCACCGAGATTTAAAAACCTCAGGGGCTTTCTTTCACCTAGCCTGGCGCATGATAAGGTGTTTAATGGCAAAATGTTGAATTGGAAGCGAGTATTTGGGGAAAATAACCTGCTGGCCAGCGCCATCATTCCTCAAATCAGGGGAGTGTCACCCTGGTGCTGGTGGAGCAAACTGACTTAGCCCAGGTTGGAACAGGCTTCCCCCTTTGGCATGCACAGAGCACCTCAGGAAACGCTGGACAGAAAGCTCGTGCACCTTTTGAGGCCTTTCTTAGCCTTTGGAGCTGGATTTGAACTGAATGAGATTGCCTGGAGTAGGATAGAGAGCAGAGTGGGATCAGTCATGGTTTAGGTATTGACCTGTTTGTCACATCAAACATCATCCTCTGGGGAGTCTCACTTTATCTGCTTTCTTGCTAAAGCTTTCCAAAAAGAGTTATTCAAGCCTTTTTACAATCTACTGTCCTATTAAATGAAAAGTTTTCGGACAGTGTATATTCATTATGTTATAAACATTGATCAAAACATCTAGGTTTCTACAGGTTTATGCCATACATTTAGGTGCCAGTAAACATTTGAACATGTAGCTCCTAGTGTTTATCTCTTTCTTTCCTCTTATAATTTTCTTAGTGCTGGTAAATTAAGAAGTTATCCAGTTGTTGTTGGTGTTTAGTAGAATGTGGGTAGGGTGAAAGGAACAAACAATCTATCAAAAATTCTGTGGCATTCACTTGACGTTTTAGCTACTTAAAAGTAGTTAAAAATCACTTATAGGAGGTAAAGCAGTACAAGGTCTGTGTGTGAGCCCCACCTAAGCCATGAACATTCAGGAGTGAAGAGAGCTTATTTTCACAAGGTTCTAATAAGCCTACATGGCTTGACTGTAGGCTATCCATGGTTTGTATCACTTGTACACCAGACCCTCCCAAACCAGTCTAGAAAAGGATTTTAATCTATTGGTGAGGGACCTCAGGATATGCCCCCTTATAAATGCTGTGTGTCACTGCAACTGAAATTTTATTCTGGGGGTAAATTAAATTACAGTATCATTGACAATTTGTCTAGGGCTTTACAATTTTCTCTTTTGACTTGAACTGGGATGTAAATTAAGCTTCAAACTGTGCTTTTCTGCTCACAATCTGCCTAATCAAAGAAGGAGATTCTCCTGAACATTTCAATGCCCAAGTTGCTGGTGGGAGTCCCTGATAGATTTCTCTTTTAAATTTAGCATAGCCCAGAATAGTAACTCTTACATAACATATACAGAGCAAATATGGGACTTGCTATAATTTCAGTGAGAGACTGCAGATTTCCTGCTGAATGACTAAGGCAGACAGCATTAGAGTCATGCCTCAAATACAAATCCTGAGCAAATAAGCTTATTCTTACAAAGCAAGGGATAATATTTCTTGTATGTATCAGAATAGAGCTGACAACCAAATGGACTGTGACAGATCCCAGCTCCTCTCATGTGTCTGTGCATGGCGTTGTGGCCTCTGATTACCTCAAATCTTGCAGATGCATTGGGCTCCCTGTTCCTGGGGCTAAAGAGAGACTGCAGGGCAAGAACTTGCACTCCATTGTCCACAGGACACTGGTGCTACTTAGCAAAGGGAACTCTTAGACAAATAAGATCTCTGCTTATTCACAGCCAGCTGGCTATCTGTGGGGCATGTACTTCTCCATGCAGCCCATGTCTCAGATGGGAGGTCTCAAAGGAGCAAAGGCCAGGAACTAGACCTTTCTGGCATTGTATAAAAGAAATAAAATAGACCTTCATTCAATTTTCACCTCCTCCTGCCTTTTGTTTTCCACAGCTTAACACCTTCCCTAACAGTAAGCCACAGAGCAATTGCAGAGGCAGTACATTATGTGTGTGTGTGTCACACACATAATTGATCCCTGCTGTGTTCCAGGGGTGAGTCTATGAAATACTGCATCCTCTGAGTGCGCTCTGCCTCTTCCGGCTGCCAGCCCCTAAGGACTGTAGCTTTCTGAGCTGGGTAGGAGTCAGCTGTTCCTGTAGCAGGACATCCAGGTGCTGCAGCATCCCAGAGTTGCTCCAGCACTGTTATACAGGACGATGCAGCAAGGACCTTCACTGTACCTGGTAAGATGGTAGTAGTCATGTGAACTCTTGGGCAAGATTTCATTTCACTAGGATCTACAGAAACAGAGTCCTAGAATTGCTAGCAGCTTGTATATAAAGTACAGGCTGGACAGAATTTGTCCCTGTGTCATTTGACAAGATTATTTACACAGAGGAATTTGCTTAGCAAAGAAACCTGTTGGACACACACACACATGTCAAATAGGCCATTACCCCCATACTCACAGACTTTGGGAGATCAATCATACTGACCTATAGTCCCTGCCATTTCCTGGATTGATTTATAAATAAAAAACCAAACAGGAAAGGCATTAAGTCATTATTAGATTTGCCTTGGTTTTGCCTTGGTAATTTTTGATCTGATAAGAAATATCCCCCCGCTGATTTGGTAAGGTACCCTTTTCTTGTCAGTGTAAGTGGTGGTGCAGACAAGGCAGTGGAGTCTGAAAACCAGTTCATTACACAGAGGAAATGGATCAGGTTCATTAGAGGGATGATATTGCACCAGTTTAACTCTGTGTTCCCTTTAAACCTTCCTGATCCTGGTACAGAGTATGTAGGTACACACACTGCCACACTCGTTGAACTAAAGAAATGTGCTGCAATACTTTTTAGCTAAATCATTACAGCTCTTCTGTGAATATTTAAGTGTGGCATTTATCCATCCCTCAGACTGACAGCAATGCACTGATCCTGCATTCTGGTGTCAGGAGCTAGTCTGTGACTATTTTCTATGCTGATAGAAAAGGCTGGGGATTTAACATGTGTGGTGTTTTCCTTCCTGCTTGCTTCCCCATGGAGTCTAGGTTCTCTGGACCCATAGAAGGTAGCAGTGACTGGAAGGATAGCTTGAATGCCCCACATTGTCATTCATAGCCACAAGTATCCTTTTTCTGCTCCCACAGAATCACAGAACTCAGAGTGTCTAGATTCTGTGCTTTTATTCAGTGTCATGATTGCTGGTCAAAATACAATTTCCATAAGAAGTAAAAAAAAAAAAAAAAAAATCAGAGCCTTTGTGCATGCAAAGATTGCAATAAACCCCATGGGAAGGAAGACTCAAAAAGGCTAGAAGTGAGTGACCTAGTGTGTTATGAATACCTGAAACTCTTGATACAATTCATGTACATGTATCTGCATGTTTTTAACAGTGAAAGATAGTTTGGTTTACTGAATTCCCTGTTTCTGTGACAAGAAAGGATGTCTGCCTAGAAGCTTGACTACTTTTCAGAGGAGAGCTCTGGACTTTAAATAGCAATTCCTGGATTACTTTGGTCAGTTGTCTGAAAGAAATCAGACTAGAGCATCATAATTGATATGTATGAATTTAAATTCTTTGAAACTGAGATTTTGTTTCAATAGCACAGGTGAACAATGCTCCCTTAAAGGGAATTTAATCTCATTTGTCCATGGAAGACTGCTATACATCTGCTGGCAGGCAGGCTCCAGCAGGAGCTCCATCATGCCAGTCTCTGGCAGCCTGGGTCTTATTTTGGAAAACTGTCGAAAACCAATGGTTTAGGCTGTAAATCAGCAATAAACTGTACAATCCCAATGCAGTGGTTTAATTTAAAATAAAAAGAACTTGATTAAAGGGGTTAGATTAGAAGCAGGATTTAAAAGTAGTCATGTAGAAGACATTTAAATAAGACAAATACCTTTTATGAGACACAGTACAGAATTCAATAAATATTTAAATAAAACACTTATGTTGAAGGTTTTGCCAGAAAACCCTTGGAGAATTGTTGGTCTAATCAGGTTCTTACCGGTGCTATAAATCTGCCTTTAAGAAGAGTTTCAGTTCTCTCACATGTCCTGGCAGGGGCCAGATAAACACCTTGGGGTACTCCTGCTGTGCTAAGGTCACCTTTATGCAGACATACATCACAATGCTCTACTTAGCAGCATCAGAACAGGACTTAAATGATGCATAAATCTTAAGCTCTTCAGGAGTTATTTTCACCCTCTCTGTACAAGAAGAAAAGCAAGTAGTTCATTTAATCCTGTGTGGTTTCTGTATTAAAATAAGCCTTGATATTAATCCCTGGCTATCTGGATTTAAACTGACATACATACTACAGCTTCAAATACCAGAACATTTGAGTTACCAATGTGCCTTTAAACCCAGAGCATTTATGTGCTTAATCACACCAAAGGACAGAAAAGTCATTATATTCCCAGTGTCTCCTTAATACTGTACTGGGTTCCTTCAAAGCCTAGGCAGTTTTCCTGACATTATTCCCTTTTGCTGCAGTGTTCTCAGTGCTCCCCACAGTGATTTGAAAAAAACATATTGAGCAAGGTAAGTGTCACGGAGCAGTGTATCAAGGTTGTGTTGGCATCTTGTGTAAATTCAACTACACAATTTACAAACTGGAGTTTGCACTGGAATTTCACAAAAGACAGGTGGCTTCACTTGTATGTGAGCAGATTTTCTTTCTGACAGAAACATCAGGATTCCTAGCCCTCATCCTAATACAGTTGTCAAACTTGACCAAAAAGAAATACTGGTAAATTATAAGGCATCCATATTTCTGGGTTTTACGAGTATGTATGTGCTGGTAAAGTACTGGTAACTACAGTGCTCCTGTAGTGGTAACTTCAACAGTGTCACTTCCTAGATGTACTGTGCACATTATATAACACAAATAGACCACCAACTTGTATCTCCTGGTGTCCCTGAAAGTGCAGGAGTACTTCATAAGATGCTGCTGCTCTGCAGCAGTTCACTTAGTTCTTTACCTTGTCTTTGTATCCATGCCTTCCTTTCCATCTTCTGTTTCTCACCCCCATCTGTTGACAGGCACATAGGTGGTTAGCAGTGGATGTCCTGCCACACTCAGTGCTGAAGGGCAGGGTCACTCTTGGGGTTGCCCACAATAAAGAAGTTACATGTACCAGAGCCACGTTTGTGCTTTATGCTTCTTGCTCCACTCTGCCTGTATCACAGCAAGGTATCATGTCAGCCAAACTCTGTCAGTCAGCAAGAACAGGGGAAAAAACTTCTTTCTTATCTCTCTAAAGTTTCTGCTTCATAAGGTCTTTGGGGCAAGGACTACCTGACTGTGAGGAAGTGGCCTTGATTTCTCAGGCATCTTTAGACACTAAAAAGAGCAACTACTGAACATCAGCAACCTCACAAATGTGGGCAGGCAGAGGCAGCCAGAGTTCACCTCACATGGCAGGTATGAAATCTGTCCTTTAAGTAAATGTAAAAATCCTTAGCAGGAGGTGGCTGACAGTGGAGAATCCCAGAAAATTAACTCTAACACTTTTCTGGAGATGGATACCAACACTGCATATGTTCACATGCTAGAGAATTAGCAAATGAAGCAAAGATTTCCACATGCAAGGAAATATTGTCATGACCTCTGCTGGCAGAGGAAAGTTCTCAACAGATTTTCATGCTCAGAGTAATGATTCCAGCTTCAAAGCACTCTCTGCAATGAGGCTTCTCACTAACTCATGCTAACCAAGAGGACAAAACACCCATTTCTGAAATCTCTTGTCCTCTTCACGTTGCTGAAGAATCTCAGGCACAGATTTTAAACTCTGATCTAGAGACACCACATCAAGCCAAAATCACATCAATGCCACTTTCTTTTTTCCTATCTAAACTACAGCAACTACTGTCAGCCACAGTGAAAAGTGTCTCTGAAGGCAAGCAACAGAAACACAATCTGTAATTTATGTATGGCCGCTAATAAAGATGGAAGAGAGTGCCAGCTCCTTTTGGGACTATTTTCCAGAGATACTACTTTTCCAAGAAAGTATCTATGCCTCAATCAAAGAAAAAATGCAATAGCTTTTGAAATGCCAGGATCATTTTCCTCTTGTGACAAAGCATGGAGTAGGGAGTCATTAGGACACTGACAGGAGAAATGGGTATTCACATCTTCACAAGTGACTTGATCTGAAAGAACCTGTTAGGTTCTGGAAGAATGTGTTTTTGTGTCTGTATAAAAATCAAGCTGCACAATTTGTTGCAGGACTGAGCACAAGCTGAACTTCTGAACTTTGGGGGGAAATGCACAGATTTAAGAGACTTATGAATATTAACTTCTCTGCCCAGGGTCGGCTTAGAACAAATTTTAATGGTCATAGAATGCATGATGGGGGGGATACATACTAAAAGGGAAAATGTAGCAGGTGGCTGTTTCTTCCTAGTGCCTCAGCCAATGGGGAAAGGAGGGGGGCAACATGCAGTTGGGAATGTAGGATAAAAGGAGGCTGCATCCTCCAAAAACTCGGGAGAGTCCCCACAGGAGTATGGCCTAGTGGCCTCTCTCTCTTTATTCAAATTAATTTGATTCTTGCAGGGCTCCTCTGTCTCCTGTGTGCCTTTCACTGTGTGATTTTCTACACAACACCATCTCACACATAGTTAATATTTCTTTTCCAGTGACTAAACAATTCAATTGCTAAAGCCTGCTGAGATGCCTAAAAGGATCTGATTACTTTGAGCACTGCCTGGCTGAGGAACTCCTGGTCCTTGACAGTGAGCACTCACATAATCACATGAAAAGAGAGATACACATTTCTTCCAAAGGTTATTTTGACAATTTTAATTTGTTTTGTTTGCAGTTCAAGGATTTATTGGTTTTGAAATAATGGAAAACTTAAAAGGATTCAAAACACAGCATGTTTAGAGAAAATGCCATTCTTTTGAGAAAGTAGAGGGTTTTCTGATGTTTGTTCTCTTCTAATTCTTAATTTAGTGACTGGCAGCTATTGAGACCCTCAAAGTAACCAAAGTTCTTTCCTTGGTAAAATTGTAGTAGGTAACAGGTAACTTTCCATTTCAAAGCTATATGCCAGTGGTTAAATAACCCCAGACAACAAACCTGTGAAGATCCAAGTCAGTCTGTTACTGTGTCAATTTCAAGAGTGTGCTTTGGGATATTCTAACTGATGGTATGTCCAGTGAGTACCTATATGTAAGGCAGAAAGTGACAGATCTCTAAGACTATACTTGTAGTCCTCAGGAATTTCTGGTTCAATATTCGTAAGTTAAAAGTTTTAAACTGTCTCTAACCAAAACTTTAGAAACAGTTTTATTTTAGAAAATGAAGCACCATGTTTGAAAGTCATTGAAAGAGCTTGTAGTCGATACATCAGTCAAGCAAACTTTGCTTGGATACCAATGAGCCAGCCAAGGAATTTTAAGGGAGCAAAGATGAAGTTTGCCATGGATGTGCTGTTGCTATGAGGTGGACGTGATTTTGCCACTCTCAAAACCCTCTCTGAGTAAGTGCCATAGGGGCTGAAAAATCTACAAAGTGTTGGAACCTCTGCTGTCTGTGCTGTCCTTCACTGTTCTGGCTGCTCCTACAAGGCTGCTGGTGCTCCACTCTTATTCAGGACTGCACCCACCATTTTTTAGTGCTGCAAAACCAGTGATTTCCCCACCTGTGCTAAATATTCAAAAATCATGACTCAGATCCTAGCATCATGATGGACTTAAAACTCATGGGATTTTTCTTTTTAAGAGCCTTAGAGCATTTTAAAATGTTATCTGGCTTCTGAGCTACTTGTTCTGGAGTTTTCATCACTATGAGAGCTGGAAACTTGAAAGTGTTTACTGTGTGATTACTTGACTGATGGCTGTGATTTACAATAGAATCTGTAAGAGCCAGCAGTACTGGTTTTGATTTGTATATCCAGTTTTCACAGGGAAAAAAAAATGCTTCTATAGCTTAATGCTGCAGAGGAACCTAAAGAATTTTACCCTGTTACTCAGTTTGTGCACTGCAGGCAAGAGGTGAATGATTGCAGGCACGGGAGCAAAATTGTCCAATTACCTTTGGGGCCACACTCTGGAGTCCTGCTGGGCCCACAACAATTCTTAGTGTGAGCTGGAGCCTCCCCAGGGCTGGGGTCATTTGTGTTGCCTCTCTTGAGGTGCTGTGAAGCAGAGACTACCCCAAGCTTAGTGTCTACTGGCTGGGCTTCTGATTTTCCCTGGGTGCTGGAGCTGGGAGAAAAGCCAATGTGTCAGTCCTAAACCAGTTCTTCATAGCCCAGAGGGACTCTTGGAGCAGGAAGTGCTGTCAGCAGATTACTCACCTCTGTGTGATAATGCCAAAACAGATTTCAAGGCTGGAAATGCCCAAGTAAAATCTGCAGCGTTCTTAGATGAGATGGTTGAAATGTGCTAATTATTTTGCATTTTCCTTTTTAAATAGATTTTCTTATACAAGTTCTTTTTTGAAATGGAATTAGAAAATTTAGAAAGAAGAGGGTTTTTGAAAGCCAGAAAACTATGATAAGAGGGAAGAAACACTTCATTTAAAAAACACATTTTTTAAAATTTTGCACACAAATGCTTAGATATCTTAATCTGTATACACATTTCATCTTTTACAGATGTTTTTTGAGTGTATAAATAAGGCCATTTTAAGGTACATTAATCTAGTAATTCTTTTTCCAGTTGTATTGGGGACCTTGAGATCCATGACACAAGGGTTTGTCTCTTAAACTCAAGGACTGACAAAATGCCACAACCAAGGCCAGTGCTGTACATTAAGATGTGCACTGTAAGGCACAGTACATAAATTTGTCATTGGTGTGACTTGCTGCTTTTTACCATCCAAAAAATGCTGGAATTGAGGCTTTTTGGTTCTTCCAGTGCTGGTAAATAAGCTCCATCTACTGGTTGTTGTGCATGACAAAGAGCTAAGACTGAAGACATTATTTATTTATTACATTAAGACAGTCCTTAGTCGTCCATTGGATTATTAGAGTTGTCTTCTTTTAGATTCACTACAGTCAAGCACCTAAACTTTTGCTTTTGGAATTCTGAGGGACAGCATAGGGAATGGATGCACAAATTTTCTGGCCAAAGTAGGCCAGATTGTTTTCCTAAGGCAAAAGAGGACGTGAATGTACCCAAGATGACTGAAAAATGGGTGCCTGCAGACATGCCTGGATCTAAGTCCTAGGACTGGCAGGCTTCATTCACTGCAATAATGACTCAGAGCTCCTGGAGTACTCCTGATTTGCCCTAGGAAGATGGTGACTGGGAGTGTGGTGGCTGGGTCCCTTTCAGAATTTCCACACTCAATTTGTATTCATACCACTCTCAGTGTTTCTGTTACAGTTATCCACAACTGCACTATAACTGTATGGAAATAATTTGCCATTAAAAGGCCATTAAAATTTCTGAAGTCTTGAAGGTATTTCTTCATTTTGTATCAAAAGAAACCATGAACTTTCCAGAAAGGGTTTTTTTTTATTTTTTTTTTTAATGGCATGCTTAGATTTCCCAATTTCATCTGAGCTTGACCTAGACAATCAAAGTTTTAGGTCTGGTAACTAGGTCAGAGGGAAAACAGCCCATTAGGATGCAGGTGCAGATGAACCAAATCCCCTGTTGCAATAATGCAATATTAATGGGACAGGATAGGTATGTTCCAGGTGAATCTGGTAAGTCTAGGCAGTCAAAGTACTCACTGCTTACAAGAGAGCTTTGTGCAAGATTGCATCCAGAGTCCAGAAGGCCAGAGTGTCATAAGTCTCAGACTTCCTGGAAGACCACTCTTAGCTCTAAGGCCTGACTCCTTCTGCCTTTCTCAATTCCATATTTACTATCTGAATCACAACAGAAGTTGCTACAGAAGGAGAAACTCCAATCCTAGAATCATCTATTTCCTATGGATTAGGACACTCACTAAGTGATGGAAGACACAATTTGTCCCTTCTCTAAATTAGGCTGTTTCCTCATCTCTCAGGTGAGGTCCTTATTACTGGATTACTACTTACTTTGAGGCTTTCTGCTGAACTGAAGAGGCATCACTTGGTTTTTTCTTCTGAGACCTCATGCCTGAATAACTTCTATACACGGGCATACCTTTGGTATAGAGATAGATATTTAATGCCTTGAGGGAGCTCTCATTTTCTTCTGCTTCCTGTCAGCTACTTTCAGCTAAGTCATGAGACTTCTAATGTAATTTCAAGCATGTAGCATGTTAACCACAATTTCTGCCTTCATAAAAATGTTTACATTTCATAGCTGAAAAGAGAAGGATGTAAGCTCCTCCCTGCTTAGACAGAGTCTGAATGAGTCAACAGTGAAAGACTGAGTTAATGAGTAATGTCACCAAGAGACAGGGTCCTTAAGAAATAGCTGTTGCCAATTTTAAGTCACAGTTTAACATGGCTCTCATATCTGAAAATATTGTGTGACCATTTAAAACTTTTGGCTTCAGTTTTTGTATCTGCTGTTATTGGCAAACATTCCTTCTTTAATCAAACACATTGGGACATTATTGCTTTTACACAAGAAGTGCTTAGGCATCAATAGCAGTACTCTCTGGACAGTTAAAAAGCATAATTTTCACCTGTGATTAATTGTGCTTTAATTTACATCAATGAGCATTTTTATTTGATGGCTCAGTTCTCATGGTTTCTTTTTGTATCTAATGCCAGTGTGGAGATAATGAAAAACCAAGGGCAGCTGCACCACTGTTTGTTGCTTTGTTGTTCCCACTTGCAAGTCCCTGGTACCATCTTTCCCCTAAAACTTTGAGATGCTCTTATCCCTGTGACCACTAAAAAGGGGTACAGCCCTGCCAGTCCATAAAGAGCAATTAACTAAGCAGTAGTGCCTCTTCTTCCTTCCCATTGTACCTACTTAGAGAACAAGACACTGAACTGCCTGCCAGTCCTCAGTATATCAGCACCAAAAACCTGAGATGCTGCTTGGCAAGTCTTCACTGGGGCTTGAGGGTTGCACAGAGGAGTCAAAGCAGGGCCATTTCCCTCCTCTGCTTGCTTGGTTTTCCTCACAAGGGGAAGAGAAAACAGAAGTTTCACTGCTAAAGGGTGTAGCTATGGTCCTTTCAGCCCCATGTCAATGCTGAAGAAACAGATTCATAAATTGTGCTCTCTTCTGCTTCAGTGCAAAGTCACAACTGGAAATCATCTCAAAGGTTAACATGAAGATGCTCCTTTCCCTATGACCATTTTTGCCTTGTTTTCTAGGTTCCTATCACAGCCCAGAAGTTTTTCTGCTTTCTGTAGGGAGATGCAGCTGCAGTAGGTGGTTATGAACACACAAATTGTGATGACTGTAGGTTGGCTCTAATGCTACTCTGCCTGGAAAGTATTTTGGAAGTGGGACCATTGGCCAAGACCAGGTAATTTAGTACACTCATCCTAATACAGTGAGATTGATTATGCAGGAAACTGGAAGACAGAAGAAAGCAAACTCTTGAAATTGATACAATAGCAAACCAAAGATCCACAGATTTTCAGATTTCTTGGGTAAACAACCCAATTCCAACCAATGAGGAAAACAACATGCCTTTTAGTTTCTGTGGAAAGATTTCACTGCAGGTGTTATGAGTTCCTGCATCTCTCCAAAAGTGCCATATTCCCATGCCTCATCTTTTTCACACATGTACTTCTTTTGTGACATGAAGAATCTGCTCAGCTTCATGTTTTTCTCTCCCGCCTCTTCCCAAGAGGTAGGCTGCCACTTGCTGTCTGTGTGTATTCCAAACCCCATCTCCTTCCCTCACAACTCAGTACCTCTTCCTTCTAGTACAATGGTCAAAAGACTTCCCTTGGTCAAAGTGTGCTCCTTTGAGTTCCCTTAACTCTTAACATCTTTGTTTTCAAAAGCCACTTCCTGCTTTTTGTTCCTTCTTCTTTTTTCTGGGATTTTTCCATGACACATCTCCAGTTCCTACAGACCACTGGGTGCTAGGGCAGTCGTGCATTTCTTCTAAGACAGTTCTTCAGTGCTTTTTAAGTGGAAGGCTATTAATGGCAGTGACTCACATAGGCATTTTTCCCTTTTCAGGGAGTTATATGACACCAGCTGTGATAGAAAATTGCTGATTCACTACAGTATTAACCTTTCCACAGTACAGCAATTTTATAGCTTTATCCAGCATTCATAAATTTGAAATAAATAGCTTTTCCTACCTTAGTTATTTAGGAAAAGTCTCACATGAGTTTATAGAATTGTTTGATGCAGGCCTAAATACAAATATGACTACTGCCTAGAAATGTGGGGAAATTATATGTTTGTGCCAAAATGTGAAGCTTAGAACATGTGAGAAAGAACACAATATACAATGCTCCAGTGCTTTGCATTTGACATAAAAAGTTTCCTCAAACATTTCACTTGGTGGCTGCTAGCAATGGTGTAAGTGACTCAACAGCAATGCTAGAGTCCAGCCCAGAATTTTTCTCTGCTATATGTCCTGTGTCATGATGAATGCCTCACAGAAAGGAAAAATTGTATCTCCTGTAGGAAACAGATTGCTTAATGCCATTTAAAAAAAAAACAAACTTATTTAATTTCCCAGGCAAATGAAATGTGGAGATTTGTTTGCAGGAACATAACTAGATAGGATTAAAAATTATGAGCTGAAGCTGCCCAATAACTCAACTGCAATAAAACTTATGCAATAAAACTTATGAAAACAGATGCCATTCCATGGGGAATGTCTTCTCTCTGTCTTTCAACCTTTCATGACTCAGAAGACACTCAAACATCATGAGACTAAAATGAACCATTATTTTTCTAGTAGAGAAAACTGACAAAAAGGAATTCACTTGTACAAATCCTGTAGCAAACCAATGAAAGAGCTGGGAGAGACTCCCAAGATTTACCCAGCATAATGGAAGAAGGTCAGGTTCAGCTTCCCACTAAGTGGAGGGTTGTGGGTATCAGGAGTGCTAGAAAGTTAAAGTGCTGGGGCTCTGCTGGGCTTCTCTAATACTTCAGGGAAGAAGCTGGGTATTCAAGGAACAGAAATATAACCTGTGTGGGAAAAGTGAAAAAAGCAGAGAACCTATTTTAGACTGATGCATTATTTGCTCTCTACAATTTTTTTCAGCCCAGAATTCAGGCACAATGGGAGAATGATGGTTTCTAGATGAAAAGATTTGTGTTTTAGCTTTGCCTAAGACCACTGGGTTGGGGTGTGGGACATGAAGGACTGAGACCAGGGAGAGACTTCACCTTTTTTCCTGCTGCTGATGTGTATTTTGAGAGCTGGCCTTTGTTATGAGGCCAGTGACTACACAGGTAGACCAACACTTTTTCTTTGATGAATTCTTGAAATCCTGTAGCTAAGTTTTTCTAGCTGGTTGGTTTTGTTTTGTGTTTTCTTTATGGGCCAAAGGAAATTGTCTGCTTTTTCACTAGGTTGCCTGTAGTTACAGGCTTATGCTGAGAGTGTGGACAAGTATCTGGGAAGTATGGGCCAGTGAAGGACAGCTGATGCAAAGCGATTTTTGTTGCTGGTTGAATGTAAATGAAGACTTGCATTTAGTGTAGTAAAAGAGATTTAAGGGTTACTGTGGTTTCTTTCAGTTCTGTCTGTTACTCACTTTTTTTTTCCCCCCAGTTACATGGTTCTTTCACTTAGGGGGAACACTGTTCCATTGTTGTGATGTGCCCAAGCAAAATATAGAGCCACTTCAAGGTTGCTTTAATTGACAGAGAAGCTTCTGATTCTTTTCTATTATCCCCGGGCTATAAAGAATACAGCATTACAGTACAGCATAGGCCAGTCCCCAGAAACTGACAGGGCCCTCATCCCATCTTAAGCAGTGGGTGGTTCTTACAGCAGGCAGGGTATTTGCACTCCAGATCTTCTGTGTGTTGCTAGTCCAGCCCAATGGAGCTTTGTGGTTACTGACAAGAAAACCTGTGGAATAGGCTCATTCCAGATACTCAGCCTCCCTATACAGCAGTGTTCCCAGCTCAACATGAAGCCAATAATTCCTGCTTAGCTTTTTGCTGAGTGATAGATATGTGTCTGGCACTCACATTTGCACAGCTGTTGGAGCCCCCTGCATAAGTACATTAGGAATGTCATTTCTGTTCGTGTATTTACTTATTTGCATGATTTATCACTGAGATATCTAGACACTTCTGGCCCATCTACCAGAAGATTGGAAATGACACCCTGCTCAAGTCCAGTTTTCCTGCCGCTGCAAATATACTTATATATAAAACTTGTCATGAACTGATAGAGCTCCAGCTAGCTAAGTATTCAGTACTCTTCCCTCTCCTTTTGTTTTGCAAAAGATTCCATCCTCCTTATCTTGCTTTTAAGTCTTCTCAGCAGGTATGCACATCTCAGTTCACCTGTATTTGAGTGTGAGTGACCAGAATCAGATGACTGAACCAGAGTTGCAGGTAGCATCTCAGTTGTGGCCTACTGAATATTCACACTTGTGCTGTGGCATTTCACACTGGGAGCACCTAGGATCACATTTCACAGAATTAGAGAGTTGTTGGGGTTTGAAGTGATTTTTGGAGATCATCTTAGTCCAATGACCCTACTAAGGCAGGGTCACCTAGAGCCGGTTACACAGGAATGTGTCCAGGTGGATTTTGAATGTGTCCAGAGAGGAAGACTCCACAATCTCCTGGGGCAGCCTGTTCCAGTGCTCTGACACCCTCAATGTAAAGAAATTCTCCCTTGTGTTGAGATGGACCTTCCTGTGTTTTAGTTTATGGCCACTGCTCCTTGTTCTGTCGCTGGGCACCACCAAAAAGAGTCTGGCCCCATCCTTTTGGCACCTGCCTTTGAGATAATTATATGCACTTAAAAGATCGCTTCTTAGGCTTCTCTTCTCTAGACTAAACAGGCCCAGCTTCCAGTCTCTCCTCATAAGAGAGATGCTCCAGACTCCTCATCATCTTTGTGCCCCTCCACTGCACCCTCTCCGGGAGCTCCACATCTCTCTCCTCCTGAGGAATCCAGAGCTGGACACAGTATCCTTTTGTCAGGGCTGCAAGCAGGGCAGCTCATAGTCTGCATCCCCCCTTCTCAGTCACTTCCAAATTGATGAATCCTCAGTCTCTAGCATAAACTGCGATTCTTCATCCCTGAAATGTACAGACTGGGGCTCATCCCAATTCTATGACCTCAGCATCCGCAGGCCAGCATTGCTCCGTGCTCCTCCCGGCGCTGCCCCGGTTCCGCCGGCGGGGCCGGACTGCGCGCTCGGAGGGGCCGGGCGGGCCGGCTCCAGCTCCGGCTCCAGCTCCGGCTGCCCCGCCGCGGGCGCTGCCGGCGCTCACGTAGCCGGGGGGGCCCCGGGAAGCGGCGATCGGGGCCGCACGTAGCGGGGCCGCCACAGCGCCGCGCCGGTCACGTCGGCGGGGCCGGGCCGGCGGCGCCTCGGGGCGATTAAATCGGGCTCTGTGTGCCGCCGAGTGTCCTCTCCTTGGCCTCGGCCGCCGGCACCTTCCGCCCTCCCTCCGCGGCTGCTCTCCGTGCACGTGTGAGGAACCCCCTTGTCCTGCCCCCAGCTCCGTCCGACATCTGCCTCCCTCCCCCGCCCCGGGAGCGGAAAAACTGGGCACGTTTCACCGGTGGCTAGAAAGCCTATCCTTACTGTTCCCAAAATTCTTCAGAAACGCACGGAATTTTCACATCAGAGCAGCTGTTTGTTCGCCCAGAAGGCTCTGTACTCCACTAAGCTCAATGAGGGGTTTTGAGCAGAATAAAGACTAGTGTGTCTCAATATATAAAACAGATATAAAATATATATAAAAAATAAATTAAAAAATATAAAAAATATATTTATATATAAATATATAAAGATATATAAAAATATATATTTTATATATATTATATATATATATATATATATATATATATATAAATCAGATATAAAAAATATCTGATTTTTTATCAGATACATTAAGTAAGTTACTGTTACATGGACTTCGTACACAGAAGTCCCTCCATATACCAAGTAAGCTCTCAAAAAAAGTGGCATGTGGAAAATACAAAAAATTTCATTTTACTTGAAATGGTGAAAAGTATTTTAAAATGGTTGCCACTTATTTTTCTTGCTTTGTTACCCTTATATCCCATAGGAAATGCTTCACCTCTTAGGCATTCTAATGATGGCTGTTTCAATTATCATTTATGGTTATGCATGACTTATGTATGCTGAAATGCATGTTGTTTCCTCTTTTCTTACAGCATCATCATGCCTGTCACCCTAAATCTGCTGCTTACTTCTTCCCTGTCCTCATGGCACTGCAGCTTCTTTTAATTTCTTCTTTATTGTAGCAGTTTTCTTCTGCTTTTCCTGTTCCTATGCACGCTTCCACCACACATGCCAGCACCTGCGATTTAGCTCATTTCATCACCCAGGAAAGTGAATTAACAAAGGAAGAGTATCAAGCTGGTTTCCTGTCCTGAAAGGAATCCTTAATAATGTGTGTAGGACCTGACTCTTGGGTCTGCTTCAGCTGCCATCAGTCTACATGGATAATTAACAGGGTTCCCTAAAAAAATAAATAATTTAAAATAGTTCTCTATTGAGGGAAGATAATCAACCTTATTCACCCACAAAGGTGACATCCCTTAGAATAAGGAAGTAGGACAAGAGACAATTCCACAAAGGCCACTGGCTCAGTGAAGCAGGCTCTAATTGTAAGAAGACAGAAAGTCGCTTTGAATCATGCCAGAGACCAGAAAGGATCCTTTCTGCCCCAGATTTGAAGAAAATAGGAAGGCCTGTGCCTAACCCTGGTCCTGTTCCTGCTGTGTATTGTGGAATCTAAATTTAGACTTTAATGGATGGATATTTTGCACATAGTCATCTCAGATCTCAGTCTGAATGGCTGGACAATGTTTTGTGTTTGGGAAAGAATTCTAAAACTGACACAGTTTATCAATACTTTAGGGTATGTTAACAATGCACTCCAGGAAGACTTGCTTGGGGAGATTAAATTGGTTAGTTTCTGATTTTCTGCAGGGGTAATCATATCACATGTTCTTTTATTTCCAAACACTTGACATTTTTCTCTGCCTTGCCAAGATGCTTACAGAAATCTGTTGGTTTAAGGCTGGTCAGCCCACTCAAGTTTTCACCCTGCACAGAGAAAGGAAGTATTCTCCATGCATCTCACCATACAAGAAATTAATCTAATAGCTAAGGTGTTTGATAACAGGCAGGTGTTTGCCCAGAGACAGCTCTGGCTTTCTGTTGTAGCGAAGTGTTTAAGCTTCTGTCAGTGTTCTTTATTGTGTCCTCAGAATTTTCTGATCTTGAAAATAGCTAAGAATTCTTGTTACTGCTTGCTGCTGGGTGCAAGATGCCTATCCTTTATTCCACCACAAATTGTTTCAGCTGTAATTTAGAAGTCATATGACTGGTATCTCTTTATAATTGTAGATAATAGTGGGGTTATTGTGTACATTGAGAAACATATGCAGGTATGAAACTTTCCAGGGGATAGCTCTGATGACAGTTTCTGTGTAAAAACACTGGTTTTTTCAGTGACATTATAAAACAAACCCTCCTCAGTGGAATTACTTCATGAGAACTCTGTGTGACAAGAGATTCATAAAAGGGACTGAGATGGAAATAAGGCTGCAGGCCATAGCTAAAACTGGCAGTATATATCTTCACTCTTTAACTAAAGGTAAAATTCCTCACTGCCCTCCATGGTCCTGTCAATCAGCTAGAGTTACTTCTTACACCTGTGAAGAAGTTCTTCAGAATTTCAGATCCTGAAGGACCTAGATCTTCAACACAATCAGTAATCTTCTTTAGGGCCTTATATTGAAATTGAGGTTATTCTCTCAATAAAGTAAATAATTTGTTTGGGCTTGATTTTATTTATTTTTTCAAAAGACAATGTGTGTGTGGAGATCAGAGTCTGTCCAGGAAACCATGCCTAGTATTCCCTTTTCTTCTAGGTTTCTAAGCGAGCTGCAGATGATGAAATATTTATCTTTATCCTCAGGAGAGGGGTTTTTGTAAACAGTGAACAGTTGGATAGAACAGAAATTCATGGAGGTGTTAGAGAAAAAGATTGGAGAGATCATGTAAGCTGCAAAGACTCCTACAAGGGGAGTGAGAGAGATGATTTATGGTGAAAGGGGGTGATGCTATTGAACAGTGGGTATCTAAGTGTCCCCTTGCAATAGAAAATTAGTGGACTGAAACTGCAGTATGGCAGTAACTTTCTTCTTCCTGAAGTGAAAAATGCCAACCTAGCTGCAAAGCTACAGCACTGAGCCAGTAATGCAGATGTAAAATCTGTTTCTTCTGCATCAAACTCTAAATCAAACATAACATTCCTAATTCACATTCCAGTGGCTGTACAAGTTCTTCCTCTTTATTAGTATGTGTGTGTGTCAGCTGATAACCCAGACTTGCATGGGTGATAAAGTTTAATGAAAAAGAGCTAGTCAAGAACATTTGCAGGATTTATGGCTGGTTCTATTTACCAAATTGAGTTCAGAAGTGGGAATGAGGTTTTGATCTACGTTTCTTCTTTTTGCCCATTCATTTTGAGGCAAAGTCTAAGCTTGCTTAATCTAAATAGTTTATAGTCGTGCCAAGCTGAGGCTCACAGAGAACTTTTTAAAATGAGCACTATGATTTATGACTAGAGAGAGACATGAATATTCTCTTTCTAAATTGTTTCTAGGCTCACAGTAGGGATTTTGTCTAATTCAGGCTGAATTACAAAGACGAGACTAGAACTGACTTCCTCAGTTTTGTTCTCAGATATTGTATGCAGCTATGCCTTGTAATCCCTTTTATACCCTTCAGTTGGCCCTAATCAGTGTAAAAATAATGCAGTGTCTCAGTGAACTGGTTCAGCTCTCTGAATAACCATGCCATGCTCTGGTGATCCCAGCAGTATGTTAAGGCTTTACCTGAGAACTTCAGTCATCCTTTAAATCTTTCCCAGTATTTTCTTCCCAAATCTATTCTTTGCTCCCCTAATCTTTTGTTATTTTTTTCCCCTTGCTTAGCAGTCAGACAGAAATCTGTTTAATGTAACTGGTATTACTGGTCAGTGTTGTTTCAAGGGAGCACAACATAAGAACATGCCATTACTTTTTTTAAAAGTAAGGGTTCCCTTTTTCCCTGGTGGTGGCTTCCTTTAAGAGTAATAGCTGGAAGAGAAAACATGGAATTATGGAGGAAGAAATGCACCATGTCCAATGCTCCTGGCAGTAGCTCTTATACTCTAGAATAACTTCTCATGGTAGTCAGATTGCTCTTGCTGGGGTATTTAAGATGGTATTGCACATAGAATCAGAGAAGACAGTTTGTTAGCTCCCAAGGAACTGACAAAATGCTGTGGTACATATTCATTTCATCCATTCTTATACCACACTCAGTTAAATTTGGGGGTTTTTTTGATAAAAATCAGTTTATTATCAGTGAAATATTATCAGTTTATTATCAGTGAAATATTTTACTGGGCTTATAGGCCATCTGAAGGATGGAATGAGTTCTTCAGATGTGAAATGCCAGAAAAAAATGCATGCAGCTTTTATCATGTGGCTGATCCTTCTTGTAAAGTCATTCATTCTTACATCTGAACAGTGTGGATTGCAATCAGAAATTTTGGTGAAGGATGATAGTGGAGAGGAAGATCTAATAGCAAGTAAATAATTCCAAAGATTTTTAAATTATGTAGAACAGAGTCAATACAATAACAAACAGCTGATGCGTCTCAACGAAAAAGAAAAGCAGTTCATTTTCTGTGTGGATAAGGAGCGTGATGATGAAGCAATGCAAATAACAAAGCACTCTGCTTTTGGGACACATAAATGTCCTGTGATATTTCAATAGGCTGCAAGGCAAAAAGAGCAAAAACTGATGATACATGTGGGAGGATTTCATCAGGTGGGGAAAACCACTGCCTTCTTTCTGCATTCCTCTGCACTGCTCATGCAGTGGTGAACAGCTGGTCTCCCACCTGAATGACATTCAGCCATGAATATATCAAGGGCAAGCACTTGTCAGTGACACTTGTCATGATCCACTGAAAACCATTTGAACTGCATGGGAGAATGTCAGTGAATTGCAGACTAATGGCATTACTTAGGGAAACCATTCAGCTGGTGTTTGTTGATGAATATTAAATGTCTCTGAATATTCTGGCACTGAACTCTGCCTTTCTTGTGCATGAAGTTCTTCTCCACTACCAGAGGCAGAAACAGCACTATTTTATATATTTTTATATCAGCTGCAGATTTTTCTTTAAATCCTGAAGGATGACTTAAATAATAGAATCATAAGATCACAGAATCATTTAGCTTGGAAAAGATCTCTAAGATTATTGAGTCCAGCCATTAACCCAGCACTGCCAAGTTCACCGCTAAACCATGTCCCCCAAGTGTCTCACCTACATGTCTTTTAAACACCTCTGGTGCTGGGGACACAACCACTTCTCTGGGCAGCCTGTTCAAGACCTTGACAACCTTTTTGGTGAAGAATGTTTTCCTAATATCCAATCTAAACCTCCCCTGGCGCATCTCAAATTCATTTTCTCTTATCCTATCCCTTGTTACCCAGGAGACCTGACCCCCAACTCACTACAACCTCCTTTCAGGCAATTGTAGAGTTTGCACAGTTTCTAGGAGCTTGTATGCAAAGTCCCTTGAAATCATTGCAACTTCTCATTTTTCACTCCTTTGGAGACTGGCATTTGGTTCCATAGTCCATTTCCCCAGAAGAGACTTCTGGGACATACATTCAGCACACTGTTCTAAAACTAAAACATTGCTCCATTTAACTCTTGTTACTGTAACAACAGCACCGTGCTATATCTTGAGTAGCTGGTAGCTGCTAAATTCTAGCATGAAAGTTAGTAATTTAATAGCACTGGTGTTTCTGAAGAATTATTCTGATTCACATGAGAATTGACCTAGACTAGTGTTAAGTTTTGCCTTTGTGGCTTTTATCATTGGCAGACTACAACCACTCACAGATATCACAGAAATTCCAAAAATACTATTTTTTCCAAACTTTTTCTGGATTCATTTTCCTGTTTTCACACTGAGTCATCCATGCAGGTATTGCATGATTTCAAAAGATTTCCTGGAACTGATTTCAAGTGGATAATCCAGTACCAAGTAAAATTATTAGCTGTTGATTTATTTACAAGTTCTATTTCTACTTTCTAAAGTATCTCTAAATCTGTGTTATAGAAAGAAAAAGAGGCCGTGGACATTTTTGAATGGCTCTTCATCAGATGTGCCATAGCAGATTTCTTACTATCACCTGCTCCACTTTGCTTTCAATTGGGTAATTGTTAACAAACTGCCACTTGCTTGAGACAAGCAGAGCTTGTTTTGCAGTCAGTGGCTCGGGTCTGCAGTCAGCAGCCTGAATAACTGAAGACTCATTTCAGAGCTAGCTGAGTTTCCCCACAGCTGTACTGCCATCTGGCCTGTTTCTGTTACATCATGCTCCATGTCTCATTATTCTTTTCCTATGAGCTGTCCTTGTGTCTATTAACCATCACAACTGCTTGTTTTCCCTTGCCTGAGATTTGCTCCTCTAATCTCCTCTTCAGTTCCCTCAGAGTTTATTCAGTCACAGAGCATTTTTGAGCTGACTGAATGAGTATTCCCTTGCCTCAGAAAAAAATGTGACCTGTGTGGTGTAGGTTCCAACCTCTGCCATGCCTTGCTTATATTCCCCTCTAGTCAAAGAGATTTGGGGCTGTACACTCCAGGCAGTTACAGCAAGGAATTCTGGAAAGATAAGTGGCTGTATGAAATTGCTCCAGAGGAGAGAATGGGCTCTGGGCCTCTCCTCCTTGCAGAGGGTAAAACAGTATATTCAAGGTACCACACGGCAAGCTGGCTGAGAAGGGAAGTACAGAAGAAACTGCCTGTTGGAGGACACTGATGAGACAGCAGGCATCTGTGTAGAGTGACACTTTGGGGCAAGGAAGGGAAAAACAGACATGCTTCCTTTAATGAGATCTCATAGCTGAAGATAGTGGTGAGTTTCAGGAAACTTCCTCCAGTTCTGCTGGGCTAGAGGAAAAAGAGGGTCTCTTAACCCTCAGCATGGCTTCCTCCTGACAAGCAGAGACTGAAGACCCAGATATCTAACATCAGAATGAAAAAAGACAGAGGGGACCCAGTAAAGGGAAGTGAGAATAAGATAGAATTTTTTTTTTTAAAAATTTTAGCATCTCTAAAGCTTGTCAATGTTAACTAGTTTATTGACTGTCATTTTCACAAACTTATTTATCAATTTAAAAGGCTTGTGTACCTTCCCTTGCTTGAAATGTCTTCCCCTGTCATCTGTGCCAAATGCCAGACCAGCAATGTGGGACTGAGCTCTAAGTGACGGTACAAACATCTGTCAGGATGACTGTTGCATGCTTGCCTTTCTTTTCTCAAAGCAAAGGTCACTTGTACTTACAAGCAGGGAAAAAAAAAAAAAGCTAGAGAAAACTAGACTGTTTACTGTCTCACCTCATTTTTTGAAGCTTACCTCACTTCTGAGTCCTGTTATATCACATGGACTCTTTTGCTTTGCATCCCCTTCTGTCTTCAGGGCTCTGTATCATCATGACTAAACCTTTAAAGTCTTTCTTGCTGTTTTCAGGACTGGAGGTTTCTAGTTAGAGCTGCATATAAAGATTTAAAGAAAGGACTTAGGGGTACCATCATCATCACATGTAAGCTTGCCTAATTCTGTGCCCTTTCAAAATGGCATCAATTGAAGTAAGCCAGTGGATGTTGTCTGAACATCTCTTTATTTAACAGGTGCAGGAAACCTGGACAAAAACTTCCATAAGAAAAGATCAAACAGAAGAGGTAAACCCTTCCTGTTACAGGTGTTAAATTCTGCCACAGTTCAAAGTCTACATAAAAAAGAGTGAGTAAACATGAAACTAGACAGCATTTCTGTTACCTTTGAGCTGCCCACCCACTGTACCAGGATTCTCCCTGTGGGGTTGCAGAGCCCATTGTCTCTCTGGCTTGGAATACTGGATGATGTTGAATTTTCTCATATTTATGCAGCTTAGAGTAGAGCCAGGTCAATATGCAGTTTACCTGACACCTGATTTAAAGCTGTCATTTCTAACCCACATTTCCTATTTTCTCTCCTGCCCATCTCCTGGATGTCCCCCTGATTTTTCAAGATTCTCTTAAGCCTTCTGATGTTGACATTCTTGTAACAAACTTTCTCACACACTTTCTGTAAATAACTCATTGTTTTGCATTTTTTTATGGAGGAGGAGAAATTTGATGGACTGTTGGTTTGTCCAGTGTCATTGGAGATGTGGCACTGTCACCCTCCAATCCACTGTCACTTTTGGAAAACAATAAATGTTGGAGTCAGAAAATAAACTTCCCTTTTTTCTTCACCTTGAGAGCAGCGGTGTGCGCTTGTGTTCTTTTGTGTCCTATGGTGACACCTGTTTTCTGTTTTCTATGCTGGGAAATGCCTTTTTATCTGTGTGATTCTGCATGCTATAGAGTGGTCTTAGTTCACCCTTAAAAATATTTATGATTAACTGAAAGACTTGGAGAAGAAAAGACTTAAGAAGGAAAGTGAAGAATGTGCTGGTGAAGCTTTTCTGGGTTCTGAAAGGGATTTTCATATTATGTCACTTATCAATCATGACAGACCAGGAAAGTTATTTACAGATGTGTTTGTTAGAAAAATAACATGGGCTAGCATTGTCATTTTTGTATCAAAGGAGATCTGTGATGTTACCTTGCAGCAGTCTTTAAAGCCTTAAGAAAGCTTATGTTTAAAGTGGTAAGATGGCAAAAAGAAAGCAAGGTGGAGCTGGTTACAAAGGCAAAGGGTAAAGTGAACAGTAGTGAAAACGTCTGGCATAGACAAAGTGGTGAAAAGACTGGAGGCAACAGAGCTGGAAAGGTTGAGGTGAGCATAGTCAAGCAAATGGTTATAGGTCCATGGAGAAACACTTTGGCAGCTCTCAGGCAAAACATGGTGGTCTTTGCAAAGCTGTGGAGAAAGGAGTAGTAACATTTAAACAGAGGCAAGATAAAAGGGAATATGGGAGATGGCATGAGGAAGCATGGTGCCTTGCTCATGTGTAGTGAGTAGGAAGATGATGCTGTCACCCCTGAAGGGAGGAGGAGGAGATGGAAAAATGGGCAGAAGCTTGAATCTTAGTCAGACTATAATAGCAGGCCTGCAGCAAACCCTGAAATGTTGTCACCATTAGATAGACATTCACCATTTATGTGTGTTTTCAAGTGAGTTTCACAATGTGTTTCTAAGGTATTGATTTCCTCATGCCATTTCTCTCCTCCCTGTGAACTGAACAGCTAAGCACAAATGTACTTTTGAAATATCTGATTATTCTGCCCCATCCTAGATTCTCCATTTCTTATGAACAGTTTTAATGAAGACAACTGAGAGCATCAAAAGAAGAAAAGATGATCTGTGTTTCTTTTGTAGAATATGAAGTGAAACAGACTTGAAGAACTGAACAAAAAGGAATAATCATAAGAACTGTACTTCAGAGGAACCGAGACAGGAAAAAAATCTGACAAGCAGACAATTTTCTTTTGTAATAGACATTGGGCAAAAAGAAATCCTGGAAGAACATGAGTCTACACTGCTAAGTACACAGAAGTGATAGAAAGAACAGATGAGGGTGCTCAAACTCCTTAAAGCCTGTTGTTTTCCACAGGGAAAGCTATAAAAGCTTGGGCTTTGACAGATGTACTCATTGTTGAATAACTTCATGAATCTCAAAAAGAAATGAAACAAAAAGAAGAACAAAATTAATGTCAAAGCTATTTCAAAGAGCAGATGAAAGTACTCATGTAGCACCATCACAATGTGCATAGAATAGAAATGTGAATATAATCAGCAATCAGACTCACCATGAAGGAACATAGGAGCTATGGCATTCAACTGTAGCTCAATGGAATTCAAAAGTTACTGATCAGTATTCTGACCTTCAAGATAACCATCTGAAAATGTTAAGTGGAGGAATAGACTTTTTTTTTTTTGTTTCTTCATGGACAGCTTTTTGCTCTCCTCATATGATTCATGATTGCTGGAGCTGTGGGTTTCAAGCTGTGACATTCTTTGAAAAACTGAAATGTAGAATTTGGATTTATTTGAATCCTTCATCTGGTTTGGAGTGGAGATATGAATTTGGATGTCCACATCACTCCAAGTGACCACTCAAATCACTGTGTTAGTAGATGTCAAAATGGAAGGCAGATTTATGGTCCTATTTTGTGCAAAGTAGACAAAACACATAATAGGCCCATGTCCACAGGAATTAGAGTTTTGATGCTCTGTGAAGCAAGGGGGGATGAAGACCTGAGGATGTAATGGCACAAGGACCTGACAATCCATGTCAGGTGGTCACTTTGATCGGATAACTTTCCTTAGGGGATAGGTGAAAAACTGAAGTAATCTATCAAGTCAATTATTCTCAGCAGTCTGAATATATTTCTCTGTTTTAATATTTTTTTTCTTCTGAACTTTTCACCTTCATTCTTCAGGGCAGAACTCATCATACTTTCATCATATTTTAATAATCTACCTCATCTACTTGAGCTTTCCAAGGAGTGTTTTGGCTTTGTCTGTGAATGTGTTTGCACTATTGGCATATTTCCTGATCTAATTTAAAGCAGACTAAGAGGATTCTGAAGAGTTATTTCTGAAGGAAGGAGATGTTAGCAAAATGCAGAAGCATTTCACAACTGAGCTGGAGATGATACTTCCCTCTGTGTCCTGCCCAGCCTTCCTTTCCCCAACCTTGCTTACACATTTGGGGGCTGACTCTCAACATGTCTTCTCCATTTCCTCCTCAAACACCTTACATGTTTAGGGGCTTTGGGATTTTTGTTTCTGAATCCTACCACATCCTCCATAATATTCTGTAAATTTCATCCTTCAAAGATGTTCTAAGTCTTTCAGATGTTTTGCAGAAAAAGCTGTTTAATCAGCTTTGACAAATGCTCATTTAGGCATATTTTTCCATATATTATCCTAATGGGATACCTACGGGTCAATCCAGTGACCTATTCACACTGCTTTTCCCATTTTTGGAAAATATCAGACTATAGAAATACTGTCTGAAAGGCTTGGACACTGTTCATAGCAATGAGCTTATTTGAGCTAATAGTAAATCCATCATCCATTCTTAAGATCTGACACAGGTTACTTTCTCTTTTATAGGTATTTTCTTTTGAGCATAATTTCTTTTCTTTTTCATCTTCCTTCAGATATTGAGTGTCAAACAGCCATAACTCTGCTTCAAAATCTCTTCCTTCTATTTTCTTTTTTTGTTTCCTCTTACCACTGCTAGCAGAGAACCTGATGGTCATACAGCATAGCTATTATATATCATTGTGCTGGTATGTATTGACTTGAAACCTTTAACCTCCTCTCTGCTTTCTGAAAGCTCGAGCATAATACTAAGACGTCATATGTCTGTGATCTAAACAGGCATTTATCACCAAAATGGTGCTAAAATCAAGAGTTCCTATGGGTGCAAAAGATTTATTTTCATTCCCAGTTAATTGATTTCTGGAGAATGCTGTGGTTTACACAAAAGAAAGCATGTTTTTTTTTTGATGGCCACAATACTATTGGGGAAAAAAAGTTTACAATACTTTCGAAATAGCCTTTAGGTTTTCGGATTTTCACAATAACATAAATGTACTTTCTTCTTCCTTTTGCTCCATGGAAAAAAAAAAGAGAAATTGAAAAAAAAAAGATATTTTAATATCTGACTCATTAAACACTGAGTTTCTGGATATGTTTTTCTCCTTCCATGAGAGAAAAGGCATATCCACAGGAAAAGAAAGCCCTCTTTTATAACTTGCTGTACTCTTCACTCCTCTAAATTTTCTTCTCAGTTCAATATGTGAACTTGCACCACCAAATCAGACATTTCTTCTGTAGGCTGAACAAATACAAGTATCTAATTAACGTATTGCAGTTTTTGAGTCATCTTATGATACCTCCACTGGACCTCCTTCAGTTTCACAGTGTCTTTTTGTGCCCTGGGGAGCTCAGACTGGGTACAGTACTCTGGATGTCATCTCAAAAGTCCTGAACAGAGAGAATAAGCACTTCCCTTGACCTGCTGTCTACACTTTCACTAGTGCAGCCTAGCACACCATTGACCCTCCTCCCCCGTTAAAGTATACTGCTGACTCATGTTCAGCTTCTCTGCAAACACAAATTGCAGCAAGAGTTTGTGGCCATGCAATGCAGGGCTGCAGCAGGTATTCTCTGCTCTCTCACCACAGCTGTTTATTTCTTGGTTTCCTTTTCATTATCTAGATGAGATACTGCTCCTTTAGCTTCTCCATTGGAAGTGGGGTAAGGCAGGATAAATTGTGTCCAAGAGTAAGTTAGTAATGCTGTTGCTTGTTTCTGGATACTGATTATATGTTACATGGCCATCTAGACAATATAGGCAATAATTAGGCATAAAATTCACACACCCAGAGCACCGGAACTTTTTCAATGTAGAGTGCTTTTGCAGCAAGTTCGGTAATGGAGGAAAGTCTCCTATAGGCTGTTCCTGTCCAGTTTCATAGCCATATCTACTCCAAGGCTGCCTAGTTGCTATTTAACTAGAGACACAGATCATGACAGTATTCAGCATGTGTGCTCCATCTCCCAACATGACAATTATTTATAATTGTATTGGTGATAGATACTTCCCTCAAGTTTGTTCTGTCTTTGTCCATACAGCCTAGTCACTTCATGCTGCTACATCTGGCTCTGCAAACCCATTTGTCATTCCTGGACTCACTCCAGAATGGTTTGCCAAGCCTTACAGACTGATGCATTTTCTTTGCTGTTATTATGTTGCCACAGTAGTTTATCTGGCAGCAGGAATGACAACTGCAGCAGGTCACTTTAGGGTCATACAGCACTCTGCTTCTTCATTATATAAGGCTGTCATTGCTTATAAGTATTGTCTTTTAAACAGGGTGTAAAGGAGCTTGATGGTGTTTGATGGCCAGCACCATTCTTTGATTTATGCTCTGCAGGTTGTGTTACAGCCTTTCCCTCTGCACTAGCCCACAATTGCCATTTAAAGAGATGGCTGCTTGGGACAGCAGCAGAGAAGCTGAGGAATGGGGCCATGTGCTTACCAGGTGGGGATGTCCCAGTCAACATTAAAAGAACATCTGTTAGTTGTCTCAGAGAAGTATTGAAAGGCAAACTGTGATCTGCTCTTTGAAAAAGGGAGATGCTTAGGAAGTTTCTCTAGACATTTTAGCTGACAGAAAATATGTAAGGAAACAGGAGGCTGATAGCCTCAATGACAAAGATGAGTTGTGCTGGTAGGAATTACACTCAGGACTAAGAAGGAAGATCTCGAGCCATCTGGAAAGGCTGGGTGGGTAATCTTGTGTTGCTTATTAAATTTTTCAGTAAATGAAAATCCCCAGAAGGCAGATGCTGTCTAGGACCTGTCTAACTTGCTGGGAGAATGTAAAGGGAGCTGCAAGACACGATGTGAGCAGGGTTACGTTCTGCCAAGGGGATGCGTGCCCTGGGATGGTGCAGTGCTGTCTTCCTCTCTGTGCAATAAACACAAATGCAGACTGAAGACAGAGACTGCCTTTCACATCAAGAGTGTCTATGTTCAGTTAATATTTCATTGCTCTTTTGCTCCTCTCTGAGTCATCCATTGTTCTTTGTTTCCCTGAGCTTCTCTGTGAGGGAGTTGAGTCTCGATGATATTAATTTTTTTTGGTTTTTGGGAGCAAGTGCCATTTAAAGCTATTTGTTAGCTTGCTTTCTTTATTCTGTCCAAGTATTTGACTTGTTTCTACTTTTGTATCTTTGTCCTACATGGATTTTCATGCCTTCTTTTTTTTGCCTATCTTCTCTAAAATGCCAAGCATCATCTCCCAAATTGCTATTTATATGTGCGTCCTGAATTATCAACTTCCAACCAGTGGACTGAGAAGTACTTTGTGCTTCCATTGCTCTTATTGGAATTCTGCTTTGTTTAAAAAAAAAAAAAAGCTAGATAAATAAGTAATGTGCTCCGTTTACAGAAGTAGAGCTGTGCCAGAAACAATCTGGCTTTTAACTGAATCATCTGACCTTGGTTTATATGGTAATGTTCTGGGAGAAGGGACATATGTGTATCAAGACAGATATATTAGTGTTCAGTAAAGTTAGTCATAAAGAGGAAAGCACCACCCCAAAAGCTGATAGAAATGACAGATGTGTATATAAATATATATTAGAAAAAAGAGAAGAAATGGAGAATGTTCACAGTATTTCATATCCAAATATAAAGGGATGTTGTAGTTTTGATGGCTTGAGAAGTGATTTTTTTCTCTTTAAAGCAACAACTCTTTTTTTGGAGAAGGATTGCTGATAACTCAGAAGCACATCTCAAATGTTAATGTCATTCTGAGGCAGTTCTGACCACGTAGTATGAGCTGGAGCAGGCTGAGTAACTAGGCTGACATTTAATGTGAGTAGTATTAGTGTGGGGGCTCTTCTAAGTACAGCTGTCATCGTGAGCCAGTTCCCAGAGTGGGAGGATAATAAGAGCAGGTATCCAAGTAAATCCACCAGCTCTGTGGTGGTATGGGGCTTGAGCAAGGGTCCAGTTGCTAACAGCATGTGTGGCACCTCTCTGTTCTCAGAAGACTGGAGATGGCTTCTCAAGTAGCTACGTTGTGGATGCTAAGTTTTCTAAAACCTCTAATTTTACTGAATTGTTTCATCTGAACACACATATCCTGAATATTCAAAAAAATGAGATTTGCCAGCTTCTATGCCTATAACAAATGCAGTAAGATTTGGTTCTAGAGAGAAAAGTAGAAAGTATCTCAAATGTGAAGCACCCAACCAACATTTATACAGGAAAAAATGACATTTTGTCAGCTACCAGTCTCTGAAGGAATCCTATATTCCAGCAGAGCTGCAGGCACTTGTGAAACTCATGTAGGTAAGCAATGGGAGAAATAATTTCCATAGCACTGGAACAGCCAACAGAAGAAAGGATGTGTTCATCTTTCGGGATTGGCTTTTTCTTGGCTCAGACTCCAGCAATGATCCAGAACCTGAACAAAACTTGGGGCTTAGAACATGGAGCAATAGATTTGGAAGCAAAAATTTCTGTAATGCTTCAGTGATTGATACACTGACTGCAGTGAAGCATGCAGCAAATGTAGCTCAGGTTTTGCAAATAATTTTATGTTTTTTTCAGAGGTAATTTCTAATATTACCTGGGAAAACTGCAGAAGTTAATGTAGAATTTCAGGAAAAACAAACTGGTCAGGCTTTTGAGCTGGCTGTTGGCACATGTTGGTTTTCTTTGCTTACTCAGAGGAGCCAGACATGACATGCACAGCCTTCTACTCATCTTTCAAGTTTCTTTCAAGCTTAGATAGCTTGACAGTATTGTTTCAATACCTGTCATGGGAGAAGCCATGCTGCACCTTTTCACCAAAGTAAGTAGGGTTGGTCCCAGGCTTCAAGAAATTAGCTTTTCTGAAGTGTAGTTAGAATTTTAATGACTACAGAGTAAAGTGTGAAATTAAGGAAGCTCCAAAATATAGGCCTAATGAAACAATTCTGTCATTCCATAAACAACTGATATAAGAAGTTACTTGGATTTGGGTATGTCATTATCTTTTGGGCAAAAGAGCACTGCTTTGTCTACAGTGCCTGAGAATTTTTGTGAAATATTCTAGCTGAAATTCCTGGATGATGAAAAACAGTGGAATCTCATGGAAGAAAATGAGGTTTGCTAAACTAGTCTAGATGGTAATCTGATCCCTGGAGGGTTTTAATATCTTCACAAATTACTAAAACACCAATATCATTCAACCAAACTATCATTCAGAAAATTAATGTGCCCTAATGGGTCACAGGATTATATATATTTCCTGTTCTGTCCTTCATGACAAACAAACATCTTAAAATAGTCATATATGTAGATATGTAAGTAGGTTTGTATGTGGTAATCAGATTTTACAGGTAAATAGTTTTTCACTATTTGTACAAAATTGAAGAGCTCTTTTCTTGGTGCACAAAGAAAAGAAACTGTAATAAATCATCTTATGAAAGTGAAGTACCCAGTGCTGGCAAAGGAACAGATCCTGAGTTTATCAGATAAGCTGTAGAAAAAACAAAAGAATGTGTTTCATGGTAAAATTAGATTACTTTCTCTCAGGACACTTTAAGTAGTATTGTCTTTGTTATCTATGTACAGCCAGGGTGTATGTACATACATTTCTGCTTATTTTGTGCTTATCTTCAGGAAATTCAAATGTATATTCTGAGTGGTCATCAAAATTCATTAAAAGGAGCAATGAAGCACAGCTGGCTAGAATAATTTTGAATAATTTTTAAAAGTTCATGGAGATGGATCAAAAACTTAATAGAGGAGGCACTTTAGCCTTTGTCTGCTTTTAAAAAGCAATGCACATATGAGAATTTTGATACTTGTTTCCTTTCTTAGAGGAATTTTATTTTATCTATTGCTGCAGTTGGAAGGAGAAAATATGAGCAAAGAAGGATGGTTGCACATGTAGGGTGTAAGATTAAAGAATAGGCTTGGATATATAATTTGTTTTAGCCAGTGGCTCAATTCCCCGTATGTAAAGAGGAGATAACTCCTCTTACCATACCATTAACAATGTTATTGATTAATTTTTTAACCACAAATTAACCCAACTGCAAAACAATCTATAGCAATAGTGTGTGTCCTGCAGAGCAGCTAATGTTTTATTTCCTGACAGGCATCTAAGGAAGACAACCTGGCTACTTTAACAGCCTAAAAGCAGCAATGTAAGGAAATATTTTGCCAGCCCTATCCCATTTTTTCCAAATAACAGTGCTTTGATCCAGTATATTGGAAGACTGTCTAACCTGAGTCTTCTGAAACAGCTGGTGTCTACATACAACACCATTTGCTGATTTGCCCATTTATTAAATATTTTGTAGAAATTTTTCAGTGGCTGACTAGCAAAAATTCAACTTCTGGAATTCCTTTGGAATTCTTTGCACCTACTCACAATCCCTTATTACTGACATCCTACTCTAAATTTGGCCTTCAGCATAGATGCTGGTATGAGATGCATCAGGCTTTACTGAGAAATTATCTTCAGATATTGAAATACATAGTGAAGAGACAATTGCTACTCAGGCATGAACATCTCTAGCTCTTGAAACATATGCAGTTATGTACCCTACTGGGCCCTTGCAACTATGGAAAATTTATAGAAAAAAGGAAATTAAAGTAAAAATTGGCAATAACTGCAGCAGAAGTGATGAAAACAATATACTGTCCTGCTATGAGTTAACTTCAGCTCTGCTGGCAAAGCCACAGGAAGTTTGGAGAGAGAAAAGGAAAGTAAAACAGAGCAAGAGAGACCATAACTTGTAAGTGGAAGTAGCAGCCTCATCTTTGGGCGAAAGAAGAAGTGATATTAGCTTCTTCTCTGGTTTGAATATCAAGACATATTTTAAATCAGTAAACCAAGAGCATGTTTAAAATTGAAAAGTCTTGGGTACATGGAGAATGAGGGATATTGTACCTATTTACTGTAGGAGGTTTACTGTAATGTCTGCCAAACAGTATCCTATGCCTCCCATTTGCCAATTAAGTCATTCAGCAAAACCAAATTGATTTCCTGATTGCACTGCAAGGTTTGATCCCTGGACAGAGATGAAAATCCTTTTTGCAGTTCTTGAAGATTTATGAGGAAAGAAATTCATGAGGATGTCTTGAGACTTGCTGAACAAATACATAATTAGAAAGCATTTAAGGCATTATGATATCTGCATTCTCCACAAGGAATTCAGGGAAGCTAACTAATTAAAGCAAAGAGACTGCCATAGCTCCATTTCAGTGTCTTCTTAGAAAATACACATATGGAAAGCATAAGGTAAATATGCAAATACACATGTACCCTCTATCCCTTCTTGCTCTTTTACTGATTATTCAGTAACTAGAATAATAGTTTAACTAGGTAATTGGATCATTGGCACCAAAAGCAATTAAAAACTAATATATTCAGCTAGAACTAATGATGGAATTCTAGAGAACTGTGTATCATTCTGTCTTCAGTGTGCTTTGGGATTTGAAAAAACTGTAAACTGACAGAACACTTGATAAATGATTCAATAGGAAGTGGTCTCAGTAACTCCATTAGTCTTTCTTATCTTCACTGTATCTGTCATGCAGCTCTCCACACATCACCTACTGAGCAAATATCCTCGCTTTGCACTAGTGTGTATGATAGATGGAACAGGGCAAAAAGCAACTGAGGTGTTGTGTTTATTTGTATGTTATAAACTGTAATTGATAGATCCTTTTCTGAAAGGTTATATAGACTAATAACAGTAGAACTTTGTCTCCCTATGCCTGAATAACAAAGAAGAAACTCTTTTGTAAGATTGTCAAAGGCCTCACGTTACCTTACTACAGACATTTTTGCTGTATCACAAAGTCACTGTGAACTTGTGACCAGCTCCTGCAAGGAATTCCAGTTTACAGCTGGGAAATGGTAATGCTGGTATATCTACAGTAGGAAATAGAGAACAGTGCAGAGATTCCTGGGTTTATTATATCTATGTGATTCAGTGCAACCCCTTGATGAGAAACTCTTCAGGAACACTGAAGTGGGATAGCCATTTAGCCATTTTCATGTTGCCTTTTCTGATCCAATAAACCTGCCTCTCAGAAAAAAGCTCATTTGCTTGTGCACAACGACAGTCTGGGAGTACACAAATTCTGGCAGAAAGCTTCCCTACAAGATATAGATATATTTATAGGGGAGAATACTGTGCCTGAGTAGGACGGTCTGTGATGGAGGTGGTAAGCTCTGTCCCCTCAAGGAGCCTGGATACTGCCTCAGCAGTCAAAACAGAAATGTGACAGAACATGACCTTGCCAACAATAAGCATCAGTTTGTTGTGGCAACACACCAGTCATGAAGTCAGCCAAGGACAGAATCTCTGTGGTGCTTGTGTCCTGGCCCTTGAACTGGGACAGCTGGTTTCACATTTTCTGTATGGAAAACCGGGGAAGAAGAGTCTGTTACCTCCTGCCTACCCTGTCCTTGGACATTAGTTAGCCACCAAAATAACTGGCTTTATTTTCTTCCTCTTCTGCTCCTCTTCCTCAAACTCAATAATGAACAATTTGATTGACTTAGTATAAACCCAAATATTTTCTAAGATATGAAATCTATGTCTCATACCCACTTCTATATATTGCAGCAAGTCCTACAAACCTGGAAACAAGAGGTTTGACTTTCAGTTCACATGCTGAAATGTCAGCCTAGTTCTGGCCAGTTAAAAGGATGGGACTGGCTTCTAGCTAATGACTGGACAGTACCCTAAAAGTTGTGCTCTGACTGGGCTGGAGGCAGTAAGAACCCCCCCTGTCTAAGGTAGATTTCCATGAAAAATTTCCTTGTCTGAGCTACCAAAAGGATATTTGTTATGTTACATTTTAAAGAAGTGTGATACACTGTTCTTACTGCCTGGTGGCCCCTAGCCAACTCCACAGGGAGTACTGTACAAGGGATTGCTGACAAATTCTCTCCTCAAAAGCCTACAGGTGAGATTTTTGGAAGATTTACCTACAGGCCCATATTCAGTATCCATTTTTAAATTAATTTCTAGGCAAGGAACATGATAACCATAAATGAGAGTTAAGCTCCTAGCCACTTTCCTATGGGCTCCAGTCTGCCTTGTGAGTCTGTGCCTACATTATCTTCAGTCACTCCTTTCCTTAACCTATATCTCTGTCAGCACGTAGATATTCCCATTCTGTTCCAGAACATCCTTGAAGATGCTTTAGCATTATTACAAAAATTAGAAAAAGTGTTCTTTAAAAATTCAGCTTATTATACTCTCTTTGCCCTTTTTTTTTCCTGCTTTTTAATTATTTTTTCCCTCCCTACACCAATCATACATAGAAGATTTCAGTTGTCATACACACAGGAGCCCAATTATGGAAAATGAACTGATTTCCTCAAGAAAACTGTGACTGATTTGACATCATATCACCAACATGTTTGGCATCATGCAAGGGCATTCATCTATCCAAATAAAGTCATGCCCAATAAGAAATAATTTTGGAATGTGTTCTATTTTATCTCTTTAGATTAACACAGTGACTTGGGCTCACCTTTTAAAAAAATTATCATGGAGAGATTTCAGAGCCGAGTTTCTTAGCCTGAAATGAGGTGCTCAGGAGAATTTAATTTTCTGCTATGTGTTCGCTCCCTTGCTGGGCAGGCACCTTGCATTGCCTCAGGGCTGTCTGTGCCCCTGGGACAGAAGCATTGTCCTCTGTGCTGTGCCACCCTCTGCAGTTACAGGCAGTTTCTGTCATCAGTAGACCAGGGGCCACATACCTTCTTTGTAGCTGAAGTACTGTGACTTCTGAAGTTTCCATGCTGATAAGGAAAGATATCAAATACAACCCAAATAAAAGGTATTTTGTCTAGTGAGAATATGACTGGACCCTTTCCATACACCTTTAGTCATTCAGTAGAGGATATTTCCAGCTGAGAAAAGGTAAAGGGTCATCTACCATATGGTATGTCAGGTTAAAGTAGGTACAGTCTTATCAAACTTTCAGGGTTGTTAGGATCAGAGCATAATTCATCCGTATATCCTCATGTACATCCCTTACTGTCTTTTATTTAAATAAGCATTGTCTCAGTCTGCATTCTCTTTGCACTGTGGTTTAAACAGGAAAATCACTTTAAGCTCCACACTGCTTTAATTTTTCTGTGGGAGGCAATGATTTGACTTCATTTTTTGAAATTACTCAAGAGTAAGACCTGTAAATAAGCTGCTTTCAAATCTCTGTTCTTCTCTCACTGAAATAATAAGAATGTTACCTGGACAACTGGGTCGCAAAGCTGGTCTTGTTTTCTGCTGAATCTGACAACATTTTCTGTACATAACCTGTATAGAAATATGATTTATAATACCATGATCAATACTTATTTGCATTGTTGGTAACCCCTGAATTTTCATCAGCAGCAGAGGTGATAACCATTTGTATCCATTATTAATTCAAATTCACAGGCACAGATGTAAGACCACTGAAAATTTCAGAACAGAGAGTTTGCACAAAAGCATGATTCTAACACTTATTCAATGCTAACTTTTGGGGAGGGGAAGAATGAATCTTTTGCATTTTAGTTACATTTTAGCTTAGTTACACAGAAGGTAACACTAAATAGTCTTAAATATATCCCCAAATCATAAAATCAAGGAGCAAAATCGGTTTGCCTTCCCCTGATAGGTTCTTTCTGAGCCATTGTGGGTACCCATGCTATACTTCCAAAGTTATTCCCATAATGATGAAAGCAAGTTTTTTGTTTTAAGCTGCAATTTCTGTGTAGCTGCCTAGCTTCTGGGACCTGCAGACCAAAAAGCTGTTGAAAATAATTGTTATTAAAGTCATGAGAAGTAGTAATAGAGCAAAGGACATAAAAATCCAAAATCCTCCCTCACTGCTTCAGGCCCTTCTGGGCTGTGATCAGTTCTTGCCCTTCTCTGGGCTGACAAACACCCCCTTTCAGTTGCCTGGCCATGCCCTGTGCCCTTATTTTACAACAGTAGGCACACTCATCACCAAGTTTATGGTTTCATGTGAAACCACAGGAAATGGTGGTTTCAGCTATTTTAAACCTGAAAGTGGGCAGTATTTTACAGCTGGCTTGATTTCAAGAGACCACAGCAGGTAAAAAAAGCTTTATTACTATCAGGGTTGTACCTTAAGCTAAAATATCATAAGCCACATGAAGAGCCCCAGATTCATGATTGACATTAATAATAATTCCCACATTTTTGGCAGCTAACTTGTGATTTATTAGTACCCAAGTTGGGAGTTACTGACCTTGGCAAAACAAAAAGTTTGTTAATTCAGTCAAGGCTACATTTCACATATTTTATTTGGCATTCTCCCAAAGGCTGCAGCAAATCAAAGGGCAAATGTGGAAGCAAAAGGAAAGCACTGACTCACTAGTTAATTGAAACTTTTTTCGAAGCTAGCAACTTCATTCTGGGACCCTCTAGCCAGAAATTTCTCTGAACTCAGAGCTGGAGGGGGCTTTAGGGTTTGTGGCCAAAAGTTTGCACAGACGACTCAGTGAATTGGTGACTGCAGAGCTCGGATGGACGTTCGGAGCCCAAGGTGAGCTCCTACCTCTACACAGGCTTAACAAACCTGATCAAAACCTTCCTGTTTTTTTTTTTAATTCTGCAGTGGAAGGCTAAGGAAAGGGGACGAGGCCCGGGCAGTGGGCAGAAGGGAGGGAGGATGGTTGCAGGAGATGGCTCACGGCGTTCAGTCCCAGGGGCAGCGCTCGGCCGGCCGGGGCTGCAGCGGAGCTTTGGCTCCCGCTGTGCCCCAAGCGCAGCCACGGGCAGCCGGCGGCTGCGGGCGCTCCGGGAAGGCGGGACAGCACCGGGAACCCCCGAGCCGGCAGCTCCCGAGCTCGGCCAGCGAGCCCAGGTGCTCCGGGAGTGTCCCGGGAGTGCCCCGGGACGGGCGCGGCGGGAGCCCCGCCCCAGCCCGGCCCGGCCCGGCCCGGCCCGGCAGAGCGGAGCGGGGCAGGGCCGGCTGCGCCTCCGGGGGCGGGCTGAGACATCGCAGTGACTGTGAGGCGAAAGCGCCGGCTGGCCCTGGCAGCGAGGCACAAAGAAACTTTGGAGACCTTCAGTGCCGGGCAAGGGTGAGTGATTTCAACTCTCCTGTAACAGGGAGGAGGATGCTGTGGGTGCGTTTGCATGTTCTGGAGAGTGTAATGTTAATTTTGCTTATTTTCACCAATGCAGTTCCAGAAGTGCTGCTCAGATAGAAAACCTGTACTAACTTGCTAAGAATGATTTTCAGTTTGCCGTTCTAAGGGGTGAGGTGAGATAGGAAGAGAAGAAATTGTTTCTGGCGAGCTGCAGCAGTGTCCCAGGTGCTCAGGTGTGTCCCTTGTCACCCTGGGCATGGTAGGAACAACTGAGGAAAGAGGCTGTCAGTAAAGGCAGCTGCCAGGACTCCTGCCCCACTGGTTTTATGGAGTAATTTGTCTGTGGCAGAGTTTGGTGCTGTTCTGCTAGTTGCATATAGAGCTCCTGTTGCTCTCAGTTGGATGCTTTTGCTCCAAGGCCATTTGGGACTGGCTTAAAGGCCAGTACAACACTTGTTAGCAGACATGAGTAGCCAGCTTCTAGGTGTAATATATGTACTCTGTGTTTGGGGGAGTGGGGAGAAGAGGCTTTCAGGTCCTCTGGGAACATAGGCTGCTGCTATATTTTGCAGCAATAAATATTTTGGATCCTGCCTGCTGCCTTCTGCTTTATAAACTTCTTTGTAGGTCTCACAGAAAGAGGTAGGTCCCCACTTGCATTACAGTTCTGAGGAAGACTCTCCAAAATACAATATTAATGTGTAAAAAGTGTGGGTTTGTGTATGCAAGTTGCTTCTTCTCAGTGGTGGGAACTGAGGCCTGACTGGGTAAGTGTTTGAACCTGGGATGCCACTGATCATAGCCAGGTTTGGACTCAGGCTCCTCCAAAGAGCCTCACACCTTAAATTCTAGTGCTCTCTGTCATCTTCCATTTTCTTTGCCAAGATCTGTTTAACCTAAATTACAATAAGGTTTTTGAATTATCCTTTTGTGTGTGCTTGCTTGAATAACTGCTGGCTTCGACAGGTGTTGCATGTTGAAAAGCAAGATACTACCTTTCTGCAAAAATGTACCTGTCTGCATAAACATCTGTGCTCCTGGATTTTCTCTTAAAAATAAGGTGTTTGTGGTGCTGTGGTTAGGGTAATTAACTGCACTTCTGGGATTCCCTACTTGTTTGGAGCTTAGGAACTCAAATTGCTTAGCACTTCATGGACTCAAATCCTTTCAATTGACTTAAAATACCAAACTTTGGATGTGTGGTTTTCAAATGGGGATTTGGCTCCTTAAAAGTCATGATATCCTGAGATATGTTGTTACTTTATAACTGCGCAGAGAATTTTAAAATCCACCCTTGATGCTTTTATCCAATGACCTAGCCATGTAGCACTGAGGCTAACTTTCACTGAAACCAGTGAAAATCATTCTGTTAACCTCAGTGGTAGCTGGCTTAACTCTTCTGGCTTGTAAAAGCACTCAAGAGGATTATCACTGTAGAGACCAATGGCATAGTGTTGCTGTAAAAGTCTCATTTCAGACCCAAAACCTTTTGGGTCTGCACACGGGGCACCACCTTAGATAAAAGTTGTTTGGGGTTTCCCATGGTGGAATTCTCTTGCAGCAAAAGTGGAGTTTGTTGCAGCAAAGGGGTATTTGTTTGTTTGGAGGATTTTTACCTCTTCAGTCAGGGAAGTAAGAAAATAGGTCCTTGTGTGTTTTCTTATGCAACCTTGAAATCACACTAAAGAAATTAAACTTTCATTAAGATATCTCCCCCCGCATTCATTTTGTTGTATTCTGGCCCTGAAAGTTTCACTGCTGTCTAAAACTCCTGACTGCACATGGGTCAATCTCACTGGAGAAAAAAACATGGGTGTATGACTTCTTTCACCATCTTAGTGAAATTAATGAAATTGAACTTCATTGAAATTCACTAACATGAACAAAGATGTTAATGCTTTAGGGAGAGAGGTGTAGGAAAAGTATGAGGTGCATCTCTGAGATGATGAGGGTGATTCTGGTTGAAGGGACAAAATTGACTGGACTCCAGTTTCTCTGACTGGTGAACCTGTCTGTGGGCTTTGCCACTTGCAGGGCAGGAGCAGGTGAATCTCTCAGGTGTTATGTGATGGATGGTGTGCAGCCAGACTAAGGGTTTTAGCAGGAGGTTCGTGGATGTGAATCAGGATCTTGTTACTTAAATAATTTGAAGTAGTGCCATGCTCCCAGCTGTTTCTCCATCCCTAGTTTGGTAAGCACTTCTGCAGTGCTCCTGAGGGAGAGCCTGTGTCTGTCCCCAGTGCACTGCTGCTCTGCATGGCTCCAACACAAGCAGTACTGCCTCTGGTGCCCAGAGCTCTGGGTGCTGCTTCCTGCGTGCCAGCAGCTGGCTCTGCCTTCAACCTTGCTGTGAGCAGAGGTAAATGGCTTATACAACTTGGGTCATTTCCAGCTAGGAATTATTATTTTTGTCTTCTGAGTGTAATCACCCAACACGTGGTGTGTCCACAGGGCATGGAGAGCGCCATCAGTCAGTTGGTGCTTTGGCTGAAATATCAGTATTAAAAGGATGGGAATAAAGCTTTGGAGGTGTGTGAAGTGGTGGGAATTAGTGGAAAGGTTTGCATTTTTCTAGAAGCCAGTCTGTTCACCGGCAAGAAAGAAGATACTGGTCTGTATTTGGGGGCTGACACCATGGCTTTGGTGAAAAGTAGAAAAGGCTCTGGTCTGGTGTAGTTTTCTCTCTCCAGTTGTTTAGGTAGTCAAGCCTCTGCTCAGAAGGACAAATGGACAGTAGGGCTGGCATAGCCACTCGCTAGCTTCTAGTGACTTAAAAGCAACCAAACAAAAAAGTCTCAGAGAACTGTTGTCTTTGAGGAGATATGTTACATAAATTACAAATTTTGAAATAATTTTTGCTGTGCTGGTATTTGATATTGCAGAATCTGTGTGATTGTATCTCACTATGACCTTGCTATTGGGGAACTTGGAAGCAAAGTGAGTGGGCTTTTACAAAATTGATGGTGTGTTTAAAGGTGAGCAGTATTTATGAGCCATATTTGTTGGACTAAATCCATGTGTGGAGCACCTTTCCTTATGTTACAGCATCTGTAAAATGGAAATATTTTCCTTCCTTTGAAACTTGCAGCAGGCCAGCTTGTAAGTTGCAGGACTTTTACCCAAAATTTTTGGATGGGTGGTGGTATTTAAACATCAAATTCTTAGATGCATACAGTAAAATGTGGCAGAAAACAGGTGGAACTCCAATGCCTTCTGTGAATCATCCCTAGTCTGACACTGCCCTCTCTTGGAGACCATCAGTTGCTTTCTTTTTTTTTTTCCTTCCCCGGAGTGAGGGCTTGGTTTTCCTTCTGGAGAAATCACTAGAAAGTTTCAAAATAATTCAAAATACTTGCTGCTATATTCACCCCGGGGTAGACAACTGTCTTCTAGGTGTTGGGGTTTTTTCTTTAATTTTTTCTCCTCCTTTAGAAACAAGGGAAATTGCTGGAAGACAAGAAATAAATCAACCTTTTGAAGCATTTGTTTTGAATCTATCAAAACAGGGTAGAGTTCCAAGGAGCCAAAGGGATATAGATAACCAAACTTTGCTGAACTTTGGGAGGGATCTCAATGTCATAGGATGTCAATGCCATAGGAAATCTTACTCTGTGTTAGTAATGCAGTGTCCTAAATCTTCTAGCTGATCCTGTGTGAGGATTTTGAATTTAATTCTGCTTAAATGTTTCAAGTGACATCTTTTTAGTAATATGACCAGGGCAACAAGAAGGTTTAAGGACTAAAAGTTTTCTTTAGCTAAAATAATGCTTAAATATTTGTTTAAATTTAGCTAGATTGACAAATTGGTTCAGACCTGTTTATCCAGCCTCATTCTGGTGTCTAAACAAAAAAAAAATTATTCATCTATCAAGTTTTTAAAAAAAATAATTTTCCCAGGTGATTTAACATGACACAAACTTGGTGTGGCTGTGAACACTCTGCTATCCTGCTGTTAAAGCTGGACTTGACAAATTTTGGTGAGTAGCTTATAATTTGTTTTAGGGAGAAGAAAAATTTGAATGTTTCTGCTGGCTTAGGAGCAAATCTATTTTACTTTACAATTATACTCCCCTGAAGCCTGATTTTTACCTAATTTCATGGGATATCCTGAGATCAGAGGAGAGATTCTTGATGTTCTGATCCATATTCCTGAGCAAACCAACATGTCCTTGACATTGAGAGTAAACCAAAAGGCAGAAGATAATCAGACTTGTGGGAGGGATGCAGTCCAGACAGGGCTGAAGGCAGCTCAAAGAGGCCACAACAGCTCCAATTATTTTTACTTCACTTGTTTTCAGGGGCATCTTCTCAGGGTGAGCCTACCTGCTTTCAGGTTGAAGACTTCAAGGAGCCAAATTAGTTTTTTGGTTTGTCTGCAGTCACATTATTGGGCACTTCATAATAAAATCCTGGAAGTTTGGGATTACCCCAGACCTTGTGTCTTTGCTGAGCAAAGGTTCACTCAAGCCTTTAGCTGTCACATATTCCCAGCACTGTTCTTCAGCTCACTGGATTGGTGTGTGTTGTTGGTTTTGCTACAGCAATTCCAACATAGAAAACTCTTTATCTTTTCCCAGGAGAAAAAGGAAATTAATTGATTAATACTTGTTGCCTCACCAAGATCACAGCAGCCTTCAAAGCTTTCCAGCTTTAGAAAGAGTATTCTGTATGTGTGTCTCTGTGAAGACTAACTTTTCAAGGGTGAAATAAGTATCTTCTGTCTTCTTTCTGTGCAATTAATAATTCCTCTGTCTATTAAGACAAGAAAATGCCCGGTTTTTTTTTTCTTTTACCCCCACAAGTGGATGTCTGAGAACCTTTTGCCATGGTGGTGGGAGCATGTTCCTTCCAGAGCCTGTAGGGGGTGGAAGATCCTTTTGGCCTCAAACCTTAATTCAGAGGTGCTGAATAAATCGCTGCTCTAAAAGCCGGAGTTTTAAGAGCATACTTCCCTAAGATGCTTTAAACTTTCAGCCATGGTGGAACAAATCCTTTAAGTTCAGTTGTTCTCCTGAACCCTGGCTAACAGCAAAATTGGAGCAAGTGCTGTTCTGGTTGGATGCAATCTAGAATAGCTGCTGGAAAATTTGGCTTGGGCTTCTAATTTATGTGGGCTTCAGTTGCTTGTAGCCACCGTGGTATTTCAGCACAGAAAATGGAAATAAGTAGTCAGCCAGTTTTTGGTAGCATTTAACACATCTCACTGCATTTTGAAGACTAGGAGAGCTTGTAATGGTTTATATAGAGATCTCTTGTGTTCTTCTGGTGTTTCCAGATCTGGGGCTTGTGGCTTCTAACCAGTGAGCTTTCAGCATGTTTCATGTGAGACAAGTGTTTAAGTTTTTTCATTTCTCTCCCCTTTCTTGCTGGAAAGGAAAATCATCATCACAGGAAGACCAAGGTGTCTTTTAGCTCCCACTCCACTGATGTGCTGGGGCTGGTACAGTTGCATTCAAGTTCTTTTTCCTCCATTTCTCTCTTCCACTTGGGGACAAGGGGCAGGATGGAGAGGACAGGAAGGGAAGCAGCTGGGAAAGGTTGCTCTGGGAGATACAGCAGATGAAGGCAGGGTACTGTGCCTTATTCCCTTTGGTAGTACAAGGACAGCACGTAGGTGCTTTTGACGTTTTGAAAGACAATGCCCTTTCATTCTCCTGAGTGGAGAATGGTGATAGAAGACAGGGTTTCAGAGGCTTGGAAGGTAGTTTGGTTGGAGGGCAGACTCCTGTGAAATGTACTTCTTGGCATCACTGCCCCCAGGGGCTGTACAGAAGATTCCTGCTGTGATTTGAGACTGCATGGTTCCCTGTAAGACAGAACAAGTGAGGGAGAGGCAGTGTCAGTGCAAAGATTGTTTCTTATAAAACCAGAAAAAGGCAGGTCAGGAGAGGGATTGGATTAGGGCACAGCTACAGATTGTGCTGTGAGATAAAATGTGACACATCATTTCCTGCACAGCCTCTGGTATCTAATGGTCTGGTTTAGCTCTGGCTGCAGTCTGTCCCTCTGTGAGGTATTCAGGCTCTTTCCTTTTCCTGCATATTGTCAGGACTCTTACAAGAGCCTACTATCCCTGAGGTCTCTGTCAAATTGGGATTGGAACTGGGCAGATATTTATTTTAAAAAGGAAAATAAAACCCAAAGCCTCTCTGTTAATTGAGGCAAGAAGGGCAGCAGAAATTACTGAATAATCTACTTCTACTTCAAAGATGTAGTAAGATTATTTTCCTTGAAAACACCTCTTTTTTCCCATTTTTTTAAACAGTGACCTTTTTTAATGTCAGACTGTAGATAAAACATATCCTAAAATTCTAAGGCAGTGTCTTTAACAATGACATTTCACACATGCTCCAAAAGCACCCATAAAAACACATGTGAAGAGTGGAAAGTATTTAGTTTTCTCCCTGTGGGCTCTGTCCCTGTGCATGAACAAGTCAATCACCAAAAGAGTAGCAGAGTCAATGACATTTTAATCCAATTGATCTGCGATCTAATTTGCTTCTTGCTCACCTACTGTAGTGACCCCAGTGTTTGTGTGGCTGGGGTCAGCACTGGGGTAAAAGAGGATTTGCAGTGGCTGTTGGAGAGCCACATCCAGGCTGACTGGCTGCTTCCAGCCTAAAAGAGTCCTAGCTAAGTTCCTCCTTAGCTATCTCCAAATGAAGCATGAATCTGAATGCACCTCATTTTCTCAACTGCTAATTCTCAGGAAGTGAGTTGCGATTTTGGCATCGGAGGTATTTTCCCTTCTGTGAAATTTGATTGAGATCTGCTAGCTCAAATGGTACCATTAGTAATTTTGAGATTTGAAAATACTAGCAGCAGAGATGAACAGACTGAACAAGATATACCATGCTTTCTTAGAAACAGAGAAAAAAACTAGCAGAGCTCAGACATCCTCTTGTAAATGTTCTTTTTTTCATTTACCGGAAGTTGAGAAATTAAAGCCATTTGACTCTGACATATACATGCAAATGCAGAACCAAGCTTGGAAATTTATGGGAAAGGTGAAGCAGCCTCTTTGCTCGGCCTCTGAAGCTGTTCCCCAAAAGGTGGCAGTCTCTGCTAGCAGGAATGTGTCTCTCGCTGGCAGATGGATGCTTTTCCTTAAGGTTCATTCAGTTCAATGTTCTGCATTGGTTGGGTTTTTTCCCTTCCCCTCCTCCCTCCATAACCTTTATCTTTCAAACGAGACCAGCAGCCTGTATATTTGACAAATATTTGTCTAGCACTGTAAATGCACACAGACTTAAAAATGACCTTTGAGTTAAACCAGAGCAGATTCCCACACGAAAAGGAATTAATTATAGTTAGGATTTTCTTTCCCTAAGCTGTGTAAACAAAAATTATTAGAATGCATGCTATGAATGCTTCATCTCTGCATCTGTGACTGGGCTTCCACAGCTTTTTAAAATCACAGCTACAACCATTCCCTAAAAAACATGGCAAAGGCCTGGACCTGTACTCTTCAGTTATAAGGAAAGCTCCCTGGTTTATGCAGTGTTCGCTGAGCTTGGGCTGAGACCTGAAGGACTTGAAGCTGTCCCTGTGTTGTAACTTAGACCCTGTGGATCTGGGACTCTGCTTCCTGATGTTTTCCTAGGGAGCTGTATTTACTTGCCAGCCTGGGCTTTCCTTCTCCACAAGCACAGCTGTTCCTGAACCACTGCTGGGTCTGACAGCAGCAACAAGCCTTTGGATCTTCCTGCAAGATCCAGCCAGTGGTCGTTATGGGACAAGGGGGAATGCATTTCATACTCTGATGTTTCCACTTCCTTACACACATGATTGAAGAGCTCAGTGAACCTAGGGAATGGAATGGAAAATGTCTGCAGAAGCAGATAATTCTGTCCTTCCAATTGGGGACAGAAACCCAAGTTTACCTCTTGGGACACTCAAAGGCATGTGCTGGTTATTCCTTAAAAACATATGGAAAAACAGACTTTCCAGAATGGATCTTTTGCACTTAGAAGCCTGACATTTTATTTTAGGCCTTTTGTAATGTAGGGTTAAACTAACAAGTGTATTCTAGAGACAGTTTCACTGGGACTGAGCTTTCTACTGTGCAGGCACTCTAAAGTAGCTTTGTCTTTACAGCATGCCAATTTTTATGCCACTTTGATTGGACTAAAAGAATCTTCATAATAATAGTAATAATAATAATTCAAACTAGCAGGATACCGTCAGAAATTGGATTAAACTAATCTGTTTGTCATTGGGCCTGCTCTCAGATTGTCTTCTCTTCTTTAAAAAAAAAATGCTTGGTTAAAATATCTGACTCAGCCTCTCTAAAAAATTACATGACTTGGAATGAAAATCTGGAATTCCTGGAATTTTTTTTGGTGCGGAGAGAATTTGGGAGGGTGGTACTAGTTTGTTTCTAAGAATGCATTTATTTGTTTGCCAGACCCTGTGGAAGTGATGAGTGTAAAACCCAGCTTGCCTCACTACTCATCTTTGGGAGGGCTTTTGGTTTCCCTGTTGCCTGTGTTAAGGCTTCACAAAATGGGATAAGTAGTCAAAAGCCATCAGCACAGAAAATGTCTAAGGGCATCTGATCCACATCAGGGAAGGTAGGACAGAGCTAGAGAAGATTCAGATCACAGAAACAGTAATTGTCAAAGGCACCTAACACCTTTTGGACAGCAAATGGTCTTGGGACTTCCTTTCTTGGGAAAGAAGCTACTGAGAAAGGGTGGACAACAATCTTTTGATGTCCCAAGGAAGGAGAAGATAAAAAGGGATTTTCTTGCTGCTGCTTATAATCAGAGATCCAGGGAATGTGAAAAAATTTAGTGGGTTTGGGATTTAAAGCAAGGGGACATGGTTTGTAATGTTATCTAAGCAGGTGTGCAGAAGCTAGAGGTACGAGAACTTCACATGGTTTCAGGAGTGTGGGATTGAGGAGGCTCTCAGGAGACCTGTGAATTGTGCTGATCCTGGCACAGTGAGGTGTGCCATGTGGTGACATGCTTGCACTAGTCTTGTTTTTCCCCTCATCATCTGGTATTTGTCAGGGTCAGAAACAGATTAACTCAGGCTGCAGAGAGTGATGTGGACAGAAGATGGGCCCATCTACTGTGTGTGTCAGTGATTTTTAAACACTTTAATAACTAAATTTCATGTGAATAAGAATCAGTTTGAAAGTTTGCTTCTTTGTATTTAGGCAATCATGACTTCTAAGTAACTTTTCTCCTTTCAAAGAAATATTTCACAGATGTAGAAAGAAGTTGGATGACCTGGATTATTTCACAATTGATGTAGAATTTCCTTCCATTTTTTTTTACCCTTTCCCCTCTTGGCTTGGCACACTGCAGTTTCTCACTAGGGGCCAGATTCTAGGAGATAGAATATTCAACTTCCACAGAAAGTTTCCTGGAGGCATTTGGCAGAGGACAAAAACCTCAGATTTTTTTTCTGTTAGAGATGGATTTGTTATTTTTTTAATCTTTTTTTTGTAGTTTTTAATTTGTTTGGTTTTTGATTTTTTTTTGTCCTTTTTTGGTGGTTTGTTTTTGGTGGTTTTTTTTGTTGTTTGTTTGGGTTTTTTTTTGGTTTTTGGAGGGGAGGCTGTTGTGAGGTTTTTTTTCCTCACTCTTTTTTTTTTTTTTTAACTGATCACATTCTGGATCATTTGCTTTGTTCATATCTGGATTACACCAAAAACAAGGAAAAAAAGAAACCGACAGAGAAAACCTCCAAACCAGTAGCTTGTTCCCCTGTGGACAGAAGTAACATGACCACATTGGCCCTGCACATGTTGCATAGATGCTTAAATGCAGACAAGCTGCCACTGTAATTAAACTAATTCATAAAAGTATTTCAGTTAAAGTTTTTCAGAACTCTCATTGTCCTTCTTTCCTCAGTTAAATTTCTGGGGGTTTCTGTCAGCTGCCATCGGGACCCCCATTGAAACACTGGAAACCTACTTGGTTAGATGCTATCTAAACTTGCTAGGAGGGTGGAGTAGTCAATAATCTTTGTTCTGAAGATTTTTTTGTGTAAATTGGATGAAAATGACCCTTCTTAAAACAATAAATAATCCAGCAGCAAACTAGCCCAGGCATAAGACATTATAAGACATTAATAAACTTACGTAAGTATAACCTTTTGTTGTTGTTGTTATATTTTTATAATCTACTAGGGAATAAATTTCCTAATCAGATAAGGAAAGGAATGAATGTTAAATACACATTGCTTTAAAATAGACCTGGAGTCTTAGTTTCTTTGGATCTCTGTTGCAAAGACGTTTGGATCAAAGCTTATTTCTTTAATGACAAATAAATTGCATTAAACACAATTATATGCCTTTCATGAAGATTCAAAGACAGAGCTTGTCAGCCATGCAAATATTTTGGCATATGCATTACAGGTTTCTTCTGGGCTGGGCAACCTCTAATTTAATTTAAGAAATGAGTGGGGGAGAATCATATTTATAATAATAAAATCACTGTTTCAGAAGAAAAGGATAGGAGCCTGTTTACTGCCTTCAGTGGGCTTTAGATCAGAGGCAAAATTATCACAGTTATCTCTAATGCCCTTAAAATTATTATCATAAACTTCCTTTTCTTCTCTTCAGTATCCACATGGAAGATCTTGTAATCTCTGCTAATTTTGAGGCAACAGTTTCCCTGACTTTATTAGAGCCTTTCCAGAACTGTGTTAATGAAACAATGATACATGACAGGTTGGGTGTTATGGTCTAATAATGATCTGCCTCGGAGGTTAATGGCATTTGGCTCGCAGCCTCCGAGTAATGGGCGGCGTGTGCACTCAGTGCCCAGGTGTAGCGTTGTTAATTCACTTTGCTTTACTCCAGGCCCTACGTGCATCATCAAAACACTTGGCCCTTCCTTCTTCAGCCCCAGAGGAGCCTGGTGTTAGAGGAGAACGGCAAGGTTTTGCCAAATAAGAGTAACACGTCTCTAAACAGAAATGGGATGAGAGGAGCCTTTCCCCTGCTCCTGCCCAGGCTGCAGCCTGCCTGCCATGCCTGGTGCCCTTCTCCCTCTCCTGATGCAAGGCTGGAGCTGGGCACAGAGCTGTGCTTTGCTGTCCTCTACCCCAGCCCCCCTCTCCTGGGGAGGTGATAACCCAGGCTGTGCCACTTTTGCTACATGCCGAGGAGAGCTCAGCTTTGACAATTAAACCTCGAGGACAAAGGAGCTGAAAGGCCATGGGGAAGCAGGTGACAGCAGCCTGCTCACAGGGCTTGGAGGCTTTACAAGCGAATTAGCTTCAGCCATAGGGTGGGAATGTACAGGGTGGAGGCAGAAGCAGAATAGCATGAGGCAGGACATGTTCCCAGCAACACTGGTGTGGTTGTGGTGCTGCATGGCTGCATGCATCAATGCAGGGTGAATTCACAAAGGTTACATTTTTTGGTTCTTACGTGACTGTTGTTACTGCAAAGAGAGGTAATAGCCTGTGAATACTGAATAATATGGATGTGTAATTAGCTCTAACCTGGAAGAGAGGGAGGAGGCATTCTGTTTAGCTGAGGTATGCTCCTTCTGGAAGAGAAAGCAGCCCAGAGGCTCAAGAACAAATTTTATATACAATTTCCCTGGGTTAAAATTCAAACCCTCCCTCAAATCCTGCTATAGTGGAAACAAGGAAACTAAAACACCTACTTATTGCATTAACACAGCCAGACAGTCCTGGGGGGATGAAATAGAGCAGCGAGTGCATACACTGCTGGGTGGGAGTGATGTAGACACTGCTCTTGAGTGAGACACCACTGCCTGCACTCTTGATTTTCTGAGCTGCTTAAGGAACCCAAGCACTGCCCTGCATCTGGTAGAAAAGGGCCAAGAAGTGTGTGAATACACATCTCATTCTCACCTGATGAATTTTGCTTGTGGGTAAACAGGCCGGGGACCCCAAGCACTCATTTCAGACAATGCAGTTGTTATCACATGGGATATGAGGAGAATGAGTATTTCTGTACTTCAGTTACTTAACTAAGAATGACTTCCAGGGTGACATCTCTCCACTGTTTGCATGGAAGGGCAAACAATAATGCTGTGTATTGTGTTTGATGCTTGTCTAGCAGAGTGATTTCTTTTTTTTGCTGTGATTTTTTCTGTATTAGTGCTCAAAATGGGAGCTCTTTTTTAGCAGACAAATAACTAGACTTTGTGGTGATGTTGTCCAGTGATTAAAAATAGCCTTGTACGTGGGAGGAGAAACTATGAGTTTGCAGTGAAGAACAAATCCTTTAAATGCTATCTAGGAAAGGACAGACAACTGATCTGGAGTGAAGAATATTAAAATATCATCACTGTTGTGTAATATGTCCTGTCCCAATACTTTCTCCTAAAACTTCAGTTCCTGAAAAGTGTAAAGATGCTGCTCCTGTGAGGCTGCTGCTGCTCTGTTCTCTAGAAGCACTGATGTCTGAAAGGGTGTCTCCAGCCGAGACTGATGTCTGCAGGCTAACTGCGTGGGAGACCAGGTGTGCCGTGGGATGGAGGGGCTCAGGAAGCCTGAGTGCTATTTCTGGCTCCCTCAAGGCTCTGGTGCATGACCTGGGGAAAGGCACTCAGCCTCTCCCTGCCTGTATTTCCTTTCCTGTTTATATAGCCTGCACACCCTTCAGGCAGAGTCTTCTCCAACTGCTTTCAGTACTGAAAATCTACTTTTCCTCATCTCTGAAGGAGGGCTATGGCCCTTAATATGTGATAATGGATAAATAGAGATATGGAGGTCCTTCATGATCCTAGTCAGGGATTTGCCTGTGAACAATGTACACATTTACTCTTTCCTGTGAATAATGTATGGTTCACTCTCTCATGACTTTTCTTTTCCCCAGCTGAATTGCCTCAATCTAAGTTTCAGAGGATTATTAATATAGTAGCCATTGCATATTTTTTTTAAAAGTCAGAGTGAACTTGAGAAGGCAAGATGCTGAAACAATAATTTGTTGCATATAGGTCCCTCTTGATTATTAGAGTACTTTATGAAACATACCTATGGTATAGAGTAGTGCCAACAGTTTATGTGCAAGTCATAATAATCCAGGAAAGAATACTGTGTTAGGGGAAGATACATCACCAGCAGCCCGGGATAGGTGAGGCAGCTGCATTTCCAGGTCCAGCCTGCAGTGAGGCTACCAGGGATTGGTAAAGGCTGCACACTGCTCCTGCAAACTGGTTATATGTGACCAGTCTTTTATATTCCTTTGTCTCTCTATTTTCCCCCCATCTGTTCATCTCAAATCACCTAAATCCACTCCTTTCTCCACCTCTGATGCCTTCCTTAACATCCTGTAGAAAGTTGTCTGCAATCCCAATTGCTCTGCCCCTGTATTTCACAATGCCCATACCCCTGGGCAGCAGCTCCCCTCCATCCAAAAGGCATTCTAGTGTTGATCCAGCCTGATGGGTTTCATGCCTGCACACGGGGCCTGAAGCCCTGCTGGGACAGCCCCAGGAGGGGTCTAGGTAGGGTCTCTTCTTCTTAATTTGGGTTCCTGCCCTAGTGCCTCTGTATTCCTCTAGGGTTGTGAAGATCAGACTGTGGTGAGCTCATGGCTCCCGTGAGTAGCCAGGGCTGGGTATTATTTGGGCTTCCCCTCCTGCCACCATCTCTCTATGCTCATTTGCAAAGGACTTTTTATCACATTACCTAATGCTCCTGAGGTTTTCTTTTCAACTTCTTAAACAACTACAGGAAAAAATGTGAGTAAGCAAGAAAACCCCAGATCTGTAGCTGTTTAATTCATGGCTACCCAATGTGCCTAGTGCCTGAGAAACACATGTATCAGCCTTGTCAAAGCTGTATAGTGAAACCCATGGCAAACCAGTGTAACTTCTTTTCTGTATTAGCAATTCTGCTCTTGCTCGCTTGTTTTTTTTTAACATCATTCTTGAAACCATAAGTACAAAACCATAATTAGTACTCAGAGCAGATACAGCAACTTCAAAAACAGAAATCAAGCAATAAACCCTGGGGCAACATAACCACAGCTTGGTTGTCACTAGCATGTTATAGAGGCAGTAATGATACACGGAAGTGTATGGCTTCATGTGGAGATGAGATAGGAGACATTTATGAAGTTAACCCAATTTCTGCACAAAAATTGAAGGGCTTTATCTGATGATGATGGCAAACTCCCAGGTTTGTCCTTGTGGTGAGTTAGGTTGCATATCCTGCTAGTTATTTGTCAGGCTCTTTTCTGTAGCAAGGTGAAAGCTGTAGATTCCCTCTTTCACTTCTGTATCATCTAGTTACCAAATTCTTCTACAAGCAACCTTGTTGGCCTGGGCAGAAGTCAGACCTGACAACAAGCTTGCTTTTTCACCCTCAGCTTTTGCAGAGATGGCTTCTTTTCCAAATAAAAAACTGAGCTGGAGAAAAGACTCACAATTTGTTTCTTTCTCTTCCATGTGATGCTGGGCAGTGGTTGCGTGTTTAGCACAGAGCAGCCTTTTATGAAGATGTGCTTGCTTCAATTTGAGCAGCCTGAGCTGAGGGCTGTGCCCAGTCAGAGCTTGTGCAAAAGCTTGGTGTGGACATACAATGGGATCAGTTGACTGCAAGCCAGAATCTAATAATGACAGTTGGTATCTTGGGTCTTGTCCATGACAAAAAAAAAAAAAGAAAAAAAAAATCAAAAAAAATAAACACACTGCCTTAACTGTCCCAAAGGATTGTGTTTTACACAACCCACAAATACAGTTGAACTGGTAGTGCCAGTGTCATGGTATTTGGTATTAGGGTATCCTTCCCATTCATTCCTGTGTATGAAACTATGAATGAATACTAGTGGAAGACGCACAAATGAAGCTTAGTACATGTCCTTGTAGCAATGGTCTCAGACAAATGCAGTCACCCAGTCACAGTGGCTGCCTGCTAACCACCCTGTGTGGTGACACTACTTACAGGGTACCTACAAAGCCTTTGAGTGAAAGCCCCCCAGACACAGTCATGCCCCTGCCCCTTTGGTGGGAAAGGAGCTGGGTGTGCTGCTTGGGCAGGGAGTGGAAATCCAGCTCTGCCCCATCAAGGAGGTCTGAGAAAGGAATGAGTGGAGATGAGGATGAGATCGAAATGTGTTATTTGGGGAGTCACATAAACTACGATCACAAAATTTGATCCTGAAACATAACCTGAAAGATAAAAACTATTTTAATAACAATGCTTTGAGGCACAAGGGCAAGGACGAATAAGGTAAATGACTGTTGTTTCATAAAAAACCCAACAAACCAAAAACCCCCAACTTGTATTTTTTGGGTGATATTATTTTCCAAGTGCAAACATGTAAGACAGTTGTTAAAGCAGCTCTGAGAGGTGCCCTGTGCCAGAAACCTTCTGTTCTCTTCCTGACTGGGAATTAGTTATATTGTTCTGAGTGTTATTAGAAGAATACTACGATGTTTGCCCTTAGAGAACTTGTTATCTATGATAATCGGGGTAAAGCAACAACACTTCAAAGTGAAGATAAAGATACAGATAAAGATATTTTTCCACCTGTGACCCTATTATTCCACTCTATATTTCTTATTCTCTATTTTGACCAGGTTGCTTCTAATTGCTTTTCCATTCTTCTGATAAAATAATTGGTGGGTTTAGTTGAGGTTTGCTGGACTGAAAACTGATGTCTAGCACTTTTTTATTTTCTTTTTTTTTCCCACGAGAACGTCTTGCTTTGTGGTTGCTTGAGGAAGTTGACTTAAGCAATTTAAAATGTAGTCGTGGCTTATTTAGAAGGAGACACTGGCTGTTAACTCAAAAATATATGCCTAAAATGCCAACAGGTGCAAGAGCTGCAAATCACATGATGGCTACAGGAAACCTATTAACCATAGTGTTTGGGTTAAAGACGGGTCATGCTGATAATTAAATAGAGAAGGTAATTTTTTTTGCCATATTTTTTCTTCCTCCCCTCTCTGTTCTGTGTTTCTGTGTTCTAGAGCTAATATGAAAGGTTGTGACACTGATTAAAATCAGAGACAGTCATAGCTGTAGTAGGAACAGAAATAGAGGTGTGAGGTTAAGCAGATGTCAGCGTCACAGTGAACTTCTGTGCTCTTTCAGGTCACAGCTTTTCAAGTACTTTCTATGTATTGCAAAAATAAAGCTCTTGAAGATATATTGTGAAAAATGTGAAGCTAGAGATCTTATGTAAGGCACCATTTGGGTTTGGTTTCCAGAGCTAGGACTAAGTTTCTTTCTCATTGTAAGGAGAGAGCACACAGACAAAAAATATCTTTGGGGTGGATTCCAGTATTAATACGAAGAGGCCCTCTTCTATACAACCTGGTCTGGACATGTAAGTACCTTTAGCCCATGTCAAAGCTCAGTATCAACTGAGTAAAATCTGTTAGCTTTCTGCATCACAGATTTCTGTAGGCAGAGGAAACCTGGAGATTCATCCTTATCTGTGTTCCAAAGCATTTCACATGTTTGATATTGTTGTGCTTGCTGCTTGAGTGTTCAAAGTGCAAGTTATCATTTCACTCTTATTTTTCCTCCACCATTCATTACTTTCAAGATGATGTAAATTGCCTTAAAGTTGGTTGGTGCCATCCTAATTTGGAATCATTAAAACATGTTTGTGCAGCACATAGCTACATCTGGTACTTAGAGTTGCAACATTTCTGTTTGAGGTCTACTTCCTAAGGATGTTTAGGGAAAAATCCCGGCAGCATTCCCCAGTATCCATTCTTTCTGGGACAGGAAGAACATCTGCCTGCCTATAGCAAAGGCAGTGCTCTCAGAGGATAGGTCAAGCAAGCCTGTGTGGCAGGGATAGTCTTCCAGCAACAAACAAGGTGATACAGGGGATTCTGTCCTACAAAAGGAAAAAAATAAGCAAATTAGAAGGTTAGAAGGCTTCTTACTGTGCTCATCTTCCCTCATGCCCAGCAGAGCAAGATGATGTGACGAGTAGGATTTTTATTTTCCAAGATGCCCTCTGACATGGTGAGGTGAATTCATCCCTGTCTGGCCTGTGCCAGTGTACCCTTGATCTTGGGACTGAAATTTGCAGCTGCAGTCCAAATGCCTTGCCTCACTAAGCTTGTGCTGCTGTCCACACTTTGGAACTGTACAGGAGATAGAGTTGCTGGGAGTTTCCCTTAAGATTTTAACTGTCCCATTTCTTTCAGTATTATGGTGGAAAATTGATGATGAGGTGAAATTAGTAAGAAAAGACATAATCTAGACTTTAGTGGCAAATTAGATTGTGTAGATTTTCATGCTTCTGCTTGAGGCTTCTTACTTGCAAGGTGGGAGAATGTGAACCCCACTTCCCTAATGCAAGAAGAATCTTGGGATCTTTCATTATAGACCATTTCCCTTGGTATAAAATCCCATGCTGCAGTATGCAACTAACCTCTCTTCATCCACTAGCTCGGCTTCCTCTTTAAACTGCCACATAAAATCTTTATATTGTAGGTGTTGGTAAGCAGTGATGACCCAAGGATTAAGGGATTGAGTTCATCTTGTTCTGCTACAAATTTCTTCTTAGGCTTCAACACTTTAGACCGTTTGGCTTTAGAGCACATCCTCCTTTACTAGCAAGATATCTTAAAAGATAAGGATGATATGAGAAACTCCTGCCTTGTAGTCAGGTAGTCTCTGTTTCTTCCTACCTGATTTGTCACCCGCTGATATCTCAGGAACTCATCTGTGTCATGGATAACCCAACCCTATATTATACAACTGCTTCCACAGAAATAAAATTTTCATTACTGTTTTAGTAAGCAGTTGCTCTTATTCACCTAATTATTCCTTCCTTATATTGCTTATGTGCAATATAAGGGAGGAATAATAGCAAATGTTTACATTTGCATGAGCTTGATTTGCTTACTTGATTATTTTTAAGATTTCAGTGTAAATAACCATTTTTCCAATGTGATAGCTGTGTTTTTTACCTAAGGTGAAAAACATGTCTAAGGTAGACTGTCACAGGATATTCTGAGTTGGAAGGGACCCGCAAGGATCATCGAGTCCAAGTCTTAAGTGAATGGTCTGGAAGGGGATCAAATGCACAACCTGGTGATATTAGCACCATGCTCTAACCACCTGTGTCTCCTGAATGTTCCTTGGAGATTAGAGCAGCATGTTTGCTTCTCTGGATTGTCCATACTTTGTGTGTCTTCTTGAAGCTGCAAAGCACCACCCACTCCAATATTCTAACGGTGTAGCATTAGAAGAAACTGTAGAGGGAAGTGGGCAGAAGGGTGGCTTAATACTATTGCAGCAAATTCCGCTGTGGTCTCATTTCCATTACCATACATGACTGGAGAAAGTATTCTGAAAGGCTCTGCATTTTAGAAAAAGCTAAAATAAACAGCATTTTGAGCTAAATATTACGTCAATGATGGTGGGGGGTTTTTGTTCTGCTTTGGGTTTTTGTTTGTTTGTTCATTTGGGGCTTTGTTTGTTTTGGATTTTTGGGGGTTTTTTTGTTAGCAGAAAGCAAGGGTGGAAACAGAGTTGTTGGAATATTATATCATGAGCTGGAAATGTGGCTGAGGCAACTGAGAGGTGAAGAAAGTTTGCATTGCAAAAGTGCACAGTTCTGTCCTGCTCAGAACAGTGTTGAATAAAACCACAACAGATGCAGCAACATCAAATCTGTTCCTCCCCAGAAAGGAGGAAGCCACCTTTTTTTAGTTAGTGACAAGCCTTGAAAGGAGCAAAAAGACTTAATTCTGTTTGCATTTCAACAATGCTTTTTGCTCCCATATCAGCTTTAAAACAGCATCCTACTGTTGCTCATCTTGCATAGCCTGATCTATTCTGTGCCTGAGTGAGGAAACCTTATATCCCAGAGATACAAAGTTCTTGTTGATAGCTTGAGGGAGGGTTTGAGGCTGACTATACCAAAACCCACTAATCTGTGGCAATCACACTGCACCTTTCAAGGCAGCTTTATCAAAAGACCTGTTGATACAAGATATGGAAATTACAGAGCGTGCGTATATCACTTGCAGTGGGCTGAACTAGAGCCTTTTGTTTCTAAATACTTGTCCATGTGTGAGGAGTCACAGGAAGCCTGTGAATAACAGCAGAGCTGTTATTGTTGAGTCAAAGTCTGTGCTGTGTTTTCCTGGAAGCTCTTGACTAGCCTGTTGATGTCTTTGAGTGTCTATTCCCGTCAGTCCAGTACAGACATCCATCAGGCGCAGTACTTGGTATGAACTTCTGGAATTTGCATGCAGGTTGCCAGTAAGCATAATAGAAATCCAGGATTCAATTTAGATGAAAAAGAGATTGCACTTTCCACGTGGGATTGGAGCACACCCCAGTGATTTAGCAGATCTCAGCCCTCCTTTTCACCTGCTGAGTTCTCTTTATCACTCTCTTCTCCCCTGTCTCAGTTTGTCATTCCTGATCTTCTCACCAAGAAACGGAGCACCTTGGTGAACAGCATTTCCTGAATATACAGCTTTTGTACTTCTCTTTTTCTTGCCAGCTTGGATCTTCCCACCAGTGGTATTAGTCTTTCTTCTTGAGAAAAGGAAGCCCTTGGAGAGTTGGGGCAGGGACAAATGCAGCTGTGGTTCAGTCTGCTGCAGGGCAAACACCGTGTGTTTGGAGATTTGCACAGCTCTCTGACTGCCACCACTGCAGCACTGTGGAGGCAGAGCAGAGGTTAAAAACCAGAACCCCTGTTGTGCTCTTGCCTGCCTGAACACAGTGCTGAGGTCCCTGCTGTTCCTTGCTGACAGAGACACTGTGCTAATACAGAAAAGTCAATATGAACAGTGAAGGGCAGATAATGTATTTGGCCTCCTGGAAAGGGAAGATATTTTGTTACATGGTGCACAATACAGCTTGGTTAAGCAACATATGTGAGCCAAGAGGAAGGGGACAGGTGATCTCTTAGGTGTGTGAGATGTGCCAATGAGCCTGAATGTGGCTGTCTGCATAGGCATGAATCAAGTTCACCTGGTTCACTGAAGATGAATCAGGATTGAGACATGAATGCAAAAAGCAACAGATATATGGTAAGATACTAAACCAAAGCACAAGAAATATTTGAACATTGCTATGGTCCTGTTGACACAAGAAAATGACTTTGTGCTCTACTGAATCTGTGCTATTCTGTAATTAGAGGCAAAATTGAAAGCCATAGGTTTACAAGATCAGTATCTGATGTTCTTGGTCCTGTTGAGCTGCTATTTTATTGGCATTGCCCAGTGAAATATTTATCTTCTGGGGGAAAAAAAGAGTTATTTCTTGTGTAAAATACTGAACTTCCTTGAGATGGGCTCTGTGTTTGGAAATAACTAGATAGGTAAAGAGCCAGAACACTCTGAAATACCTGACTTAGAAAGAGGTTGTACAAGTTGACTATAAACTGGAATCTGGGTGTGCTGCTCACATTCACACTTACTTTGTGTTTAAATCAATAGTAAGTCACATGGGTATTCACCTGTGTCTTGTAGATATGCACAATCAAAACAGCTTGAGAAGTATTTTTCTTATTCCACACTGACAGCTGCATGTGGGAGAAGACTTTAACAGTGTGCTCTTCAAGTTCATGGCCTTTAAATGCTTGCTGTGAATCTCAAAGGTAGGACAACAGTTGTACACTTTGTAATGAGGATTATTACATAGAGCACTTTTGTCTCTAAATACTTTATCTTATTCAAAAACAACCAATGGTTATTTTCACTTTACTCCCTGAAAAGCTAAAGCAAAGGCAGGCTATGTAATTTCCTCTCTGAGTCTACCTTGGAGCTATATATTGGTGTAAGGGATAAATTTCATTCACAGAAGCACAAGTCTGCATTAATACGTTTTATGTTTCAGCTTATATTTCAGCTGTGGATTAAATAAAATTAAAAATTGCTTGAATGCTACTTTGGCTGGAACTGAATAGCCCTTTGTTCAATTTTTCCATTTATGACAAAGCAGATAGGATTACTAATGAAGTCTCCACAATTGTTTGGCAACAAAACAAAAGTCATTGCATATAAAGACATTCTAGGATCAGTAAGCAAAAGAAGTATGGCTAGACTAATTTAAGTGGTTTATAGTGTTGAAACACCTTGTAAGGTATGAGAATCCCCAATGGGCAAAGGGGTGAAGGAGGTTACTCTTGGGCATGTTCACTTCCCATTCCTAGCAAACCATGGTTAAAGAATTTAAGCTTAAAAAGTCTGGAACATAACCAATACACAGGAGGTGAATACTTCAACTTTGCAAAAAAGTCCTGAACTCAAGAGAGAAAGCTAATGGTCATACTTAATGAGAAAGAGTACAGTTTTAAAATGTGGCTAGTAGGTCTCGACTCTGCATTTGTCACAGAATACATAGGAGAGAGTTGATTTGGAGTGGGAAAGAGGTAAAATAATTGCTCTGGCAATAATTGAGCAAAAAATAAAGATGGTTTATGGACACACCATGGTGCCTGTGAGTTCAAGACAGGCAAGATTTTGGCCATGAACTGTGAGTAATGTTTAAGCCTGGTGAAGGATCACTTTTGATAAAGAAGGGCTCATGTTCAGAAAAGATGGGAAGAACTTGGACAGAAACCTGCCTACTGGACAGAAAGACATGTGAAAGAGTAGAATAATTTCTATCTTCTTTATTTGCCAATAAGTGTTAAATAATGTAACATGCAGTTTTTGCCTGTCTGGCTCCTTCTTAGCAGTATTAGCGGTTAATTTCCTCCTTTCCCTTCTTAGGTTCTTTATCTATCATAAATTTGCTTTCAGATGAAGAAATGATCTAAACTATACCAAATGTTACACTGAGAACGTATTCCAGACAGGAGAAACCCTGATTCTGATTTCAGGAGGAGTACTGATACTAGTATGCCCTCAAAACCCATGGGACTATCAAAGTCAAACCCATGTGGAGTGTGAAAATTTTGAGATTTTGCAGAGAGGTTTTGTTCTGGTATGCAAAGGATGACAGCATGAAACCAAATAGGAAAAATTACCAATAAATTAACTAGTCCAAGGATCTTTGATCTTTTTTTCATTGTGACTGTGTGTTTTATCAGGCCCTTGTACATACTACCAGTTAAAGACAGGCCCTTTCTCACAACATTTCAGTGGTGGCTTTGGGTAGCCCTGTGTAATAATCTGTCTTCTGTCTCTTGTCACTGCCAGCAGAATGAACCAGGAGAAAGATGGGTATTCAAAGAATAATGTTTGGTGGTTTGGGTTTTTTAATATACTGTGCCCAAAATGCATATTGAGTCATACCTTGAGATGGTATGAAAGGAGGCTTTTGCCACCTAGGTCTAGAAGGGAGGAATTTTTCTGGTGTTTTTTCATGTCTGATGATTGCTGTCCATTATACGGTAAGAAAACACACCAGAAATTGTGATTCTTGCCAACATCTCAGGAAGTTAAGCATTATGGGTGATAATTATGCTTCTGGCAACAGGTTAAGCCAGATGTTCAGAAGCAGTTGCTGTCAACCTGTTGGCAAGGTTAGTTTCTTTGTGGTATGGTGCAGTGATTTTTGGCATCCTTCTAGGGAGCAAGAGCATAAAATTGAGGGGAAATGAGACTGAGTGTAAGTTGCAACAAAATGCTATGGTGATGGAAAGGTCTATCAGTAGTGGGTAATGAATCTTGAAAATTATGCTAATGGCTTTGCAGAGGGTAGGAAAACACCTCCTGGGCATCATTAGTCAGTGATTTCTGCTCATCAAAATCACTTTCAGGAGTGGCATATGGATCCGTTTCAAATAGTCTAGGTCTGGATTGTGGAAATGTGACCTAGAGGCTTTTCTTTCATCACAGGTACTCGAGATTCGGGGACCTGAGATTTCTTTGCTAGCAAGTGTTGTTGAGGAAATGAAATAAAAGGTTACAGTGGAAGGTCACAGGTACTTCACTGCAGGTACAGTGGAGTGGAAAGGTACAGTAATGTTGGGTCTAACATTTCTTCAACCCTCACACACTTCTGTAATTTGTGATTCTCCTTCAAAAACAGCCCAGAGAAAGTGTCTTGGTGATTGTGGGAGCAGTTGCAATGATGATCAGCTGTTATCACAATGAGGATTTTGTTAATTTCCCGTAGATAAGCAAGCCACGCAGGAAAATGTTTTGGAGGGGCTTTAGTGCTCTGTTCTCTCCAATGGATTCAGAAGTGAGATTTAAAACCTTGCATTTATGGATAGCAAAATGTAATGAGGTTTTGTTTCCTTTGCATTTCATACTATGACTGAAAATGTTCTGAATGGGATGGTTTTGCATCTGTAAGTTAGCTCAAAAGGCCATATTGTCTTGATCTACATTTGCACAGATAATTCAGTCTCCAGAGCAGAGTCCATTTGTGTTTGGTCATCGCTGAGAAGGGTAAACAATTCACTCTGTCAGTGAAATGCATCTTTTCTGTGGGGTCTAGGAAAATCGAGAAACATAGACCAAAGGGGGGAAAAAAAGGAATAAAGGTTTTAAAATGTTTTAAATAAATAAAACTGGAAGTGGACAAACTTTACATATTGTGCGATGTATCTGTAACTGAATTCAATATAATTTTGCTTTCTGCACATTTGAGATTTACTTAATTAAATTGTCATCATTTATATATGCAAAACACTCGATGCCTTCAGAAGACAAATATTGACTACAGCCATATGTCATCATGACCAAGAGCGCTTTCTCACCGTGGGAGTTTTGAGTTCCAGTCCCCAGAACCTCAGGTGTTAAGATCTTGTTTGCACTCTAAGTACCTTCGAATGAGATCCCACGTTTCAGCCTTTGGTATTTATGTGCGTGTTTGCACATGAATGGGCTTACATAAACCGGCATTTGTGTGCTGCATTGCTTCACTTTTCTTAGGTAAATGCTTATGAAAAAATATGCGTGCTTCTGGGAAGAGCCCCTTAAGAACTTTTTATCAGGGCTAAACTATTTCAGGGATCCTTGGGGGTTGATTGAGTTCGTTTGCCTGCGGTTTGCTGTCCTTCAAACGACAATTGCTAAAGGGCAAGTGTTGTAGAAAAATAAGGTCATTTTCCCCACTGCTTACTGGAGAGGCACAGAGTTTGTGTTTTTGACTCAGTGTTGCACAGTTGTTTTAATGAAGAAACATACGGCATAGCTGCACTGGTCTAGATGTTCTTTTCTGCTTACTCATCCCAGAGGGCTTAGTCTCTTGATTTTTTTTTTTTACTGAAAGTATAAACACTGTGTAACCATCGGGGAGACTTTGTCCCTGATCAGATCTGCTGATGTCAATGTTTCCTGGAGGAATGAGTAAGAACACTTTAGTAGCAAAAAAGTGTTTTTATATTGAGCAAAGATTGTAAATGAAAATATACACAAGTTTTTTCTGTGTGTTTCCCTGGCATAAGTATGAAGAGTGGATGGGTGAGAACATGTAACAAAAACTCCAGGAATAAATGAGATAACATTGTGATGTTCTGTTATTGTTCTTGGTATTAAATGTTACTGGTCTGTTTCATAGTGTATTTGTGGTGTTCTCTTCCCCAAAAAGTAATTAATTTTGGCCTGTGTAAACTTTTTCAGGTCCAAAATCTCACCTGAAATATATGGGAGGAAAGGGGCAACCTGTCTTCCCTCCCCCCCTCCAGTCATAATCACTAAAGCGTATTACTCTGTGTATTTCCCACTGCACAAGTATTCTGCCTTTAAGCCTGTTGTTTTAGATCTAAAGCATTTGAGGGAGGAGATGATAATCTGGGAATTTCAGTTTATTTTTCTTTTGTTTCCAAGTGTGTACCCTTTATGATATTCTGTAGCATTTCTTGACAGTTTCTCTGCAGAAGATATTGAAAAAAAAAGTGAAATTAAATTTCAAATTTATTTAACAGCTGTAGCTGAAAACCCTATTGTAGTACAGTATCTCTTGTTTCTTGCTTTTCTGAGGTGGATAACAATTCAGGATGGTTTTAAGGTCGATGTTTTATGTTTGAATCAGTGAAATCAGTTTTTCAGTCTTTCATGTTTTTTGATTAAATTCTGAAGGGTCTGTGTTGAGGTCAGACTACAGTATCTGAGGAAATGGAAGGGAAAAACAAATGAGATTGGAAGGGTTAAGTGTGAAAAATAACCATAACAATGTGACCTTTGCTGCTGGTGAGTTGTTGACTGTCATTTGTTCTGCAACTGATTTTGCTTGTCCAAGCTCTGTAGGGTTTTTAGTTTTGAAATGGAATTGAGGCACTGTTACTTAGTTTTGCTCACTTTGTGCAGCTGAACTTCCTGTAGAAAGATACCGTGGTTCCTCCAGAGTATTTAAAAAACTGCAAAACCAGCAGCTGGGCTGGGAGATGGTGAAGGAACATCTACAAGACTGGGATTCTAGATGAAATTCAGGATTTTAACTTCCCTGGGGCAATGGGCAGGGTGTCTGCTGGCTGCCTTGTGTCCTGGGTGGTCAGTGCACCAGGCCGTAGTTTGTGTGGTTTAAATTATCCCAAAACCTCTATTTCAAACTGATGCTCAGGCACTCAGCCCTGCCACTCTTCATGATTAGGATTTGGGAGCTGAGCTGTGAGTGATTGCTTAGCTGCAGTGACAAAAGTGCTGTAGGCAGAAAGGCTGTCCATCCAACAGGAAGAACCCTCTGCCCTTGGAGATGCAGGGGGAGGAGGGTGGAGCTGTGATGCTTTTCCTCCAGTTAGGAAGTGCTCTCGTCAGCAGACTTCTGGTGAAATGCTGGTTTTGTAGATGCAAGGGAAGATGGGCTGGGCATGAAGAGGTAACCAGAAATTGCCTGTGAGATTCATATGTAGTGTTGATGTAACACATTGCTGAGCCAAAAAGAAGCGCACACCAGTATGGTGAAAGCATTACTGGTGAATGGTAAGTGCTTAGAGGTGGAGGTTGATTTAAATACCTCCTTTACACTGTCATCCTATGACTAAAATTCCTCTTTCTTGCTCAGTATAATATATATCAATGGAAATCTGTAGAGCCACAAATGCCTTCAAGGTACCATTCTTGGAGGTACCAGCATTGAGAGAAAAATTGCTGCACCAGAGATCTTCCCATCTTGAAGGGACCAGTGAAGCAAGGAAGACAGAGTCCCCAGGCCCATCATCCTTCCACACCTTGGGTGCCTCCCAGTGTGGCTGCCGAACCTCCTTCCTTCCCACAGCCAGCAGCCAGGAACCTGCCCTTCCCCATGCAGCACACGTGCTCAATTTCTGAGTGTAGCCTCCTCCAGACTCACCTCCAGGATCTTCCTCAGCACCCTCAGAAGGTCTGCAGCTGCAGACCAGGTGCTAAAATAAAGCAAAAGCTGCTGTTGGAGGTTATTTGGCTCGGTCACCATTTCTCAGATCCGCTGCTACAACTGATGTTCCTGTCACTTGCCATGGTGACTTTTGGTGCACCCAGGAGGCTCTTGTGGCCATGAGAGGGAAGGTGAGCCCCTGAGTCACTCTGGGGCACAGGCTCTCTGTGAAGGGGTGCAGTGCTGCGGTGGGGGTGCTGTTGTTCACTTCTCCATCTCTCTGTGCTGTTTTTGGCGCTCCCTGCGGTGCCCGCCGTCCCTCCCGTGCCAGCGCGTGCCACTCCCCCCCGGCCGGAGCAGTGCCCAGCTGGGCCGTGCAGCTGGAATGGTGGGGGCAGGATGTGGGGCAGCCCCCGTGCCAGCTGCACCCTCACACAGGGAGGTCTCCACAGCCTGGTCCCACATCTGCTGGAGAGGCCACGTGTCTGCCGCCTCACCCTGGCGTGTGGCTCGCTGCCCTACAGCTGTGCCCAGGCTGGGGGCTCTGTCCTGTCCTCCCCCCGTGGGAGGGTGAGCGTGCCTGGGGATGCTCACGAGGTGCTGACTGTCTCCTGCTCTGCCCAGTGTGGGGACAGCAGCCAGCAGCACAGAAGGGACATTCTTCATGTTGGTAAAACACAGATCGTGCCAAAAACCGGACAGAAGTCAGGAGGTGTAGTAGGATGGTAGATGCTGCACTCCCTTGCCTTGAGGAGTGCCATCATCCTTTTCCATTGCTCTTCCTGTGTCCCTGATGGCTCTACACCATATTACATCTTCCAGATTTAAAGTTTCTTGAGCGTGCATTGCCATATCTCCTGCTCTTCAGACACACACTCAGTGGGCTTCCCTTGCAGTGCTCCCAGCAGCACAACTGATATCTTTTCAGCAGAAGGTAGTTTGGCTTAGGGGAGTATTTCTTACATGGTCTTCAATTAACATCTGACATCAGCACTGAAAGAAAATGGATCCCACCTATTGTGCAGCAGGTATAATGGGGCTTCTTAAGCAGCACAATTTGGGAATAACCCAACTCCTTAATTAACGCTCTTTTTCCATGCCAAACCCAAGCTGCTCAGGCAGTTTTATTCTTTTCCCATGTCTGGGAGGCAGTACAGTGTTTAAAGACTTCAGTAAAGCTTCACGTTGATTTTTAATGACACCTGTGTCTTGAGGCTGGTTGTGGGGGATCACTGTCTGTCATTAGTCAGGTATCTTGTTCAAGCTTCCTAACCAGTTTGTTGACAAAAATTACAACTGTTTTGGAAGAAATCTGATGCCTTTTTGCTCTATTTCTTTAACAGATTAGTTTGCTTTTCTTCAGCTCCTGTGCAAAGGGAGTCTGCTCCTGTTTGAAATAACTAGCATATACCTATGAAGTATTCGTGAAAGGATTCAGGCTTTTTGTTTGCTCTTTAATTATTCCTAATTTAAACATCAGAGAATCATTTGACATAGTTGAAAGCTAAAATTATTTTTCTGCGCAGAATTCTTCAGATCTGTCAGCTCTCAGTTATTTTCCTGCCAAGGTACTGCTAATGAGGGCTCAGATTTGTTTCCTGTGAAGGTGGAAAACAAAAACACTTTCAAATATCTGGTAGCTCTGGGTGGTTGTAGGCTCTGGCTAATGGTCACACACACATGCTGTGGTGGTAGCAGCCATGAGACTGGTGCTGTAACCCACCACGGACTCTGCCCCAGCCCTTCCACATTTGTTTCTGCAGCCGAGCTTCAGCTGATATGGAGGATGCCTCTACTTCATAGCTGTTGTTGTTCCAGGAGTGGGAATGAGCAGGAGGTGCAAAGCCTTTTTTGCACCTCCAGTGGTGCAAAAAAGGTCTCACCAGTGGTGTTTCTCCTTTCTTCAAGGAATGTGCTGGAGGTTAACTAGGCAGAGACCACATGGAGTAGTGTTGGCTCCTGCTCTGCAGTTGTAAATCTGTCTTCTGACATCTTCATCCCTTCTCTATGGACTACTTGGGGACAGGAGGGTTAATAATTGGTACCACTCAATTCCCTAAAGCCACACTGATGTTCTGGGTGATCTGTGAAGGACTTACAGCTTCTGTTATAGCCTGAGATGTATTGTAGCAGGAGTGTGTTTCTATGTTAAACTTACAGGTTTAGGAGGAAATGGATTTCCTGGATTTTATCTAGAGATACTTTGTGCTTTGAGTGGGGCCATAGTCAGATGTAAACCATGGCACTGTGCTGCTTGTGCTGTCATCAAGCTACAGGCTAAAAAGAGAAACTTGCCCCTCTCTGTTTCCATGCCCCTTTACAGGTGTATCCAGATTCTTTCAGAGAACTCTGAACTAGAGTTGAACCTTATGTATTCATTCTGAGCAGGTCTAGTGGCACTCACAGTAAGCTTGGTGGAATGCTCCCTGATCCTCTAACTCTGCAATGTACTTGTCACTTGTTCAGCATGTGTTCTGGGCAGCTCCTCAGGCATTTAGAGGATCAGATACAAGCCTTGCTTGTATGTGATGTTAAAGAAAAACATAGCCCAACTTCAGAATGAACAAATTAAAGCCAAGATAGTTTAGATTGTGATTTCAAACTTATCAGTGTTGTTGGAGGGTAGACAGTGTTGCCTTTTGTGATATTGTCCCATAATTGAGTGTATTCCCTTCTAAGTCTCTTGGTGCATCTCTCTGTGTTCCCACTGACGCATGACAAAAAGCTCTGAGGAGCACTGGTGGGTTTGTATTGCAGCCTGGGATGAATCTCCAAGTAGGAATTTCCATTCCTCACCTCTGGCTTCTGTCTCATGCACTGGGTTATCTGTGTATGTGTGCTTGATGGTTTAGGTGTGCCAAGGAGCCAGGAAGCTCCCAGGAAGCTCCAGGCAGGCCCTGAACATGTTGCACTCAGGCATGGGGCAATCGATGACTCCATGTGGGAGTGTGCCCAGCACAGCACAAATTCCCTGGAGTGCCTTAAACCCCCGCTTTGGAACATATAGAGCATATTTGTGACCCTACCAAAGCAGTTAATAAGATTTTACTTTCATTTAAGCGTGCTCACAAAAAGGAAAGCACTGTGATTCCCTTACAGGAATATACAGCCTGAGCTCCTGTAAATTACAGGGGATCTTGTACTGAGATGGCTTTCTGTCTTTAAGGCTTAGCAGAAAAATTTTGTAATGCCTTTTTTTTTTTTTTTTTGCTATTACTTGCAAACAGGAAATGAATAAGCAAAGAAAGACCATTCTAACTGTGGTTTCAGAAGCTGTTCAGTTTGAAACAAAGGGATTTCTTCACATTCAACCTCATTAGTCTGATTAGTGGGCTTGTAAAATGAAGCATGAAAATGAAACATGACATGGACATGAATTGATTGTACTAAAATCTACACAAACTGCTGCTTGGAAATGAAAGGATGACAGACATCTTCTCTGAGCTGTTTAAAAAGTTAAGTTTTCAAAGTAGCTCATTTTTTTTAGAGCATGTAAATTACATTTCTGTAGCTCTTAACAGGAGACACTAAGAAGCTAAAAAATCCAAATCAGCCTGTCAGGTGATTTTTTTTTGTTGGTTGGTTGTGGTTTTTTTTAATAGAGCAGAGAAACAAGAAGATGTAATAAGTTATCAGTAGAAAGATGTGTTGGGCAGGAACATGTTATAACTACATGGAAATTGATGATGGGCTACTAGATGTTTCCATTTTAAAATCTGAGAGAATACTCAGCATTATTTTCAGAAAGACCTCTTGGTATCCTGCTGAGTTCTGTCTTCAAATTCACTCTGTCCTGTTGCCTTGGTTATTGTAAAAATACCTGTTTATTTGGATCTTGATGGAAGATCCTGAAAGGGAATGATTTTACTCTTTCAGCATTAGTTCAGTTACTGACACTGTGTGATACAGGTACAGCAGTCTCCTGTTTCTGGGGTTGCTGTACAGCTACAACATATTATATCAAAAATTGGGGTTTGAATGCCTAGTTTTCTTAACAGAGATTAGTCCCACAAGCCCCTTCCTCTTTGGGTATGAACTGATTTATTTCTGCACGCGTCTCGTGCTGTCAAAACTAGGTCTGTCCAACTGCAGTGTTAGTGCTGCACGTGACTGTGTGACTGTCCATGTCCTTTTTCTACTGTAGCTCACTTAAAAAAAAAAAAAGTAATTTCAATGTTTCAGTGTATTTCGAAGAAATATTTCGAAATACTGCTTTCAAAGACTAGTCACATCAGTACAGTTAAGATCCCAGAACTCCTTTTGTAATTGTGGGATCTGCATTTCCAGTAAGAGCGTCTTAAAAAATGGATTTCTGAATGCTGTTGGACATTGTGGAAGAGTGACCTGGAGGTGTTCTCTCAGGAGAAAAATTTGGCAACTTGGTAGTGAGGAAAGGAAGGGTATGGCTGGGGGGTTCCTGCAGATTGGAGAGATGTGTGATCACTGTGAAATATTAGGGGTAAGGGGCTGAGCACAAGTGTGCCTGGGGGGGACCCTGTCGTGCTGCTTTCAGCCCTAGCAAGTTGCTGCCTTTATGGTTTGGCTCATTGGGAAGAACAGGGTAGGATATTGGTGTAGGAGGTGTGCTAAGTTGCTGCTCTTTGGGCAGTGAAGCTTGAGGGTTTAGTGTGAAATTAGAATGCATGGAGTTTGGAAATCTTCCTAGGGCAATTTCCTGTTAGGCAACTTTTGCCATGAATGATGTTGCTCTGTAATGCACAGCCACAAAGTATTTGCATGAACCATGGAAGTAATGCATTGCCAGGCTTCTTTACCCCCTTGCTCCATATATAAGTGAGCTGTGCACTACCTACTTTAAACCTAAGTAGATGGGTGTTGCAGAGGTGACCTGTGCTGGAGACAGCACATGAAATGTGCAGCTTCCTCAGCCGCTGCACTTCTGGCGCAGGACTCGAGGAGCAGCGGTGTCTGCTGGGCACAGCCACTGTGCGTCATGCAGCCTGCTGGGTGCTCCCATGCCAGGAATGCCTCTGGAGAGCATGAGCTCCTGTCACAGGCTGCAGAAGACCCGTTTTTCAGGGTCTTGTGGATGGTGGCACCTTAGCAACCACTTTGTACCACAGATTTTGTAGGCACGTGGAATTTATTGCCTAGGCATGAGTCAGGACATGTTTTTGCCTATAAGAATCAAAATACTCTTTGAGATGTTTCCATGGCAAGGGGGGGCTATATGGGAAAAAGGGAAGGGGGGAAGAAGGAGGATCATTTCTTTCAGCAGGTTTTGGGACAAGTGTTTTGAGCATGGCCATCCAGAGGCACCTGTTGTGGCACTTAAGTGCTGGGCACAGGCACTGTTCACTCAGTTTATTATTTTTAGCATAGGTTTGTGGAATTTGTGTAGTTTAGCTAAGTGTGTGTGTTTCTAATACAAACCTCAGTGCAAACAAACCCTGCCCAGCAGGGACTGTTGCAGAAAGAAGAATGAGAGTACTGTTGACTTGAATATTCCCTGTTTCCTGTCTTTCCATTGAGTTCCAGATATTTCATGAGTTCCTGGTTCCTCTGCTGGTTAACCAGACAAATATTTTAGTGACTTTAAGATGATTTTTTCTTTGTTTTAAATGAGGGAGGAGAACGTTTAGGGGGGAGTTTGAAGAAGTCCCTCTAAAAATGAAAAGTAGAAGTTAAGATGTTTATTGAGTATATTAAGATGCAATTGATGGTTAAAATAGCCAGGTTTATGTCTACTTTTCAGAGTGCTTGGGTGGCTGTTTGCTGTGGATCTGGGGAAGGCAAAAAGGGGTGCCGGACAAAAGCAAACCTACCATGTAGTTTTTCAAGGTCATTAAACAATCTCTTCTGCAGAAGAGAGGTTTTAAGAGAAAAGAGGGAAGTTTACCAAGAATTATTCAGTGTTGGTGTCACTTTTATCTTTGAGATTCCTGTGGTGATCAGAATGGCTCTGAAATAGATCATGCACTCCAAAAACTGACTAAAGATTAAAATGGAATTTGTGGACAACAAGCCGTGTTAGAAGGTGTCAGTATGTTAAAAAATAGCATCTCTGTAGTTGAGCAAGGCACAGGAAAACTCATGGTGTTTGCAGCTGAAGTTAAAATAAAGAAGATCAACCTGTTTTCCCAGTAAACTTCCACTGGTTAGATTTCTGTGAACTCCAGTGTGTTCTGGGGGCTGCAGTTAAGGACAGCACTATCTGTGTTAGCAGTAAAGTGATAGACACAATTAGTATTGCCTGCTCTTCCAGGAAAAAAGCCAATGGACGTCATGCGAGAGATCTAAAAATGGACGGTGACAACACCCATTTTATGCTTCGTTTGATCCAGTGTAATACTGTTGTGGGCTGCTGTGTGGAGGAGGGGCTGAACTAAAATAATATGTATTTGTAGTGATCATAAGGCTCATTCTATGAGGCAACTTCTGTGGTTTGCCTCTTAGAAGTTCGCACAACTTCTGCTACAAAATAATGTCCGAGAGCTGTGTGCTTTGGTCTGGGGGTTTGACAGTTGTGGGTTTTTTGTATTGCTGCTTTCCTCTTCTATCTCAAATTTGGTGTTTACCAACATCTTGAGAAAAGGAGAGCAAGACTTTCAGGCTGCTGGGTTTGTTTGATATTCTTTTCCCACTAGAGAACATAAAATATAATTCAGTTGCATAAACAGTTGTAACTGGGAAAATACATTCCTGCCAATGTCTTTAAAAAGAGCTTTGTTCTGGAAAATTCTGCTGAATTGGTGCTGTAATCACTTTCCTGTCATTCTCTCTGGTGGACATAAAGTGGTTTTTAGTTTGCCTGCGTGAGTCTTAACCTTTGATTTTTCCGAATTAAAGGTTATAACTTGACAGAGAGAGATCCCCATGGATCACTGTTCTCTGGGGCATCTCAGCGTTCTCCAAATTCTGGGCAGTCAAATTCTGGAGTGAGTGTATAAGGATTTCTCGGGGCTGAAAATACTGATGGATAAGTTGGACCTTGAAATCAAACCCGTTGTGAGCTTGTTGGTGTCTGTGAAGTGCATAGCAGCATTTAGCAGCAGTCTAACAAGTGTGTGCACTTCTCTCTGTCTCAGGGTGAATTCTTGTCCTGAACAAGCAAGTATTTGTATGGGAAGAAGGTTTGGGGAGCCACAAATATGGATTCTCTTCCCACTAGTGTTAGTTCTGTGGTGTTGGTAGGACTAAACCCATCCTGCTCCTCTTATGGCTGGGAAATTGTTCTGGCTTTACAAATCAGAGTTCAGCCACCTGGGGAACTTGCTCAACTCCGCTCTCATTTTGAAAACTTAAAGATAAATTATGTGTGCATCTGAAATTTGTTGGGATTTTTCCTGAAGCACTGTGTCAAGGGGCTGATAAAATAGATAGTATATTTTCTGTGAGCCAGCAGAACATTTTTCATTCTTACCCTACGACTGCTTGCTTGAATAGCAAATGGAAACAGGCTGGGAAGAATGTCTGAAATGACTCAGGGGTAGTATTGCAGCTCCTGGGAGGATGCCACTAACTTCTTGTAAGTTGGAGCATAAAATCTGCGTTCATGTCAGGGAAGGGATTGTGGTCTGTTATGCCCAGTGGTTAGAGTGGGAATGGGGTTTGGGCATTTTAACATGAGCTCAGCCCAAGAGCCAGAGAGGCTAAGGTTTGGGTGAAAATGGCTGTGAGTCTGTCTGACCATTGTATCCAACAGGCAGCCAAGGCAAGGGCATGATGAGAAAGAACCCACACTGCAAGTTCCAAAATCCTTGCTGAAAACTGCTGTCTGCAATGAGGGCTGTGAGAGATGGGACAGGTTTGTCAGGAGAGGAAGGTGAGCTGGGCAAGGGAAGGCAGCATGAGGCAGAAATCAGAATGCTGAAACCATAGACCTGAGCATGGACTGGGGGCTGGTGGAAGGAACACATCGGGGTTAGAGGAAAGGACAGGAGTCAAGACTAAGCAATTGTCTGCAGGTGCTTGCTGCAGCTGAGAAACACATTCAGCTGTTGAGAGACTAGAGGATATTTGATGTTTGACGGATGAACAAGCCATCAAGGTGGTGCTGTGCTGCTCTGTTTTTTCTAGGAGCTTTGGTCCTGGAACTATGCACTAGAGGGGGACACCAATAAGCTTGGAGGAGGCAATGCTTGAGGTATTTTCTTCTGGTTTGCCTTTGCCAGTGCTGTGGGGAGACAGCTTCAGTCCCTAGAGCTAGTGCCAGTCCTTCAAAGATCAACAGCCAGATCCCAAATATTAAAATATGCCTGCAACAAAGTCACTCTGGTTTCTGGTGCTGGTGCCTTTGAAGACCTAGCTTACTGTTTTTGTTTTTAATTCCAAGGCCTAAACACAGACTTTTCAAGTGAGGAGTCTGGGGGAGTTGGTATTTTTGAGATGCAACACAAGTGAAGTTAAGATGCAAGAATTTCCACATCAGATAGTACCCAAGGTGTGACACAGCTGCTGCTGCCTGCAGCATGTCAATGCTGGTGTTGGCTGGCTTGCAGGTAGTCCTTGTAAGCCAGGCTCAGGAATTTGCTGCTGTTTCCTAATGAGACATCCTAACCACATTCCTAACTGAGAGGCATGACTGAAGAGAATTAACTCCTAAATTCCTTGATTACAGGAATTTAGGACTTCTTCAAGGAAAATGTTCCATGTGAGACCTGTGGCATATCACAAGCTTCCAAAACTTCCGGCTGGCTTTCAGTCAAATAACAGCAAAATGTGGCTAAGGTGTTTCTCACTTAAAAAAAAATTTGTATATTCAAATACATTTTTAATGCAAACACCCAAAACCAGGCTATGTCCCAATTACTGGAGCCTTCTGATGGTGCTTTTGTTGTGTCAGTTAATGAAGGAAATATCAATGAACTGAGCCTGGAGCAAAAAGAATCCACCCTGCCTTCCCTGCGGGCAACAGTGGGCTCAGATGCAGCCCCTGGAAACCAAAAGACAGCCTTTGTGCTGTGTATTGGTTTGTGCTAAGGGAGCAGGACAGGGATGTGTGACAGACTTTTTCATAATAAAATATTGTTAAGGACTTGATTTTTTCTTAGAAATTATTTCTTCCTCCCTTGGGAAGCCTATAATTAGGAGTTGGAGGGGAAATTAAAAATAGGCTGTTTATTTAGATGTAGAAGAATGTTTCCTGTTCTCCACTGTAGCTCTTTAAAAAAAATTAAAGTGTATATATACACACACATAGGTATGTGGCATGTCTGTGAATAACTTTATAAAGCTCCTCAGGTAGAAGTAACAGATGAAACCTTTACCACCTAGAACTAGAGCATCTGTGTGTTAGTTTTCTGTGTGCTCTGCCTGCTGCTCCAAGTGAGTGTGATGAATCACGTAGTGTCTGCAGATTTCAGTATGGTTTAGGAGCCTGTGTCTCCAGTGAAAGGACAATTGGACTTTGTTATCCAAGTTTTCTGGGCTTTCTTGCATTTTTATTAGTAATCACATGGTGAGAATTTCCTATTGTATTTTTTTGTAAGTATTTCCTTGATAAACATCATGAATCTTACCTGAGTGAATTCTGTGTTCTAGGAAAAATGGTTGCTTGATCATTTTAAAAGGATGATAGACTTGATAATCAGCCAGAGGCTGAGACCAGCCCAAGTCATGAGAGCTTGGCAAAACAGGCCAATTTTTCAGTAGAATGTAATGAGTGTTGAACAACATCATTGGGATCAGTGCTGTGCTGTTAGAGATACAAAGTCTGATGCCAAGAAATGGTGCTTTTAGGCAGTGAAAGATGATGTACTGAATTTTAAGCACTTCTGCTAGCCTACTGGGGAGAAAAGAAAATTAGGAAGCTGCCATAAATCCCTGTTCAGCAGAAGAAAACTCAGCTATTAATTCATAGGTTGCATCGTGTTTCTGACCAGGGTGGTTTGGGTCTTTGGGGTATGTAAATTGTACTGTCAGAGTTTAGCTGCCTAGAATGTTCATATATGTAAGGAAAACCCACTAAAACTCACTAACATGAGAAGTGTTTAGCTGGGGGAAGTGTTTAGAGGGAGAAAGAAAATAGGCAGCTCAAGGTACTACAAATATGTTCCTTCAGCTATTTGAACGTGGGAATGGTGACTGCAGGACCCTCTTAAGTATGAGTGTGTGAGCAATCAGCTGTTTGGACACCCCAAAAATAATGCCTGACAGCACTAATTTATATTAACAGTTAGCTATTGCACTCTTCAAAAGATAGAAGTTGATCTCAACAGGTTAATCTCTATTTCAGAGATTGTTTTTTGGTTTTTTCAATTAATTTTCCTGTTACTTTTTTCAATACTCAGTTGGATTAGGATCTGAGTTAGTCCTAGGGACACTTAGACAAAGACTGACTGGCTAGTTTAAAAGGGAGAGTTTTGTATAGTTAATGTTAATTGCAACAGATTTAGAGGCAAGGATTTGGTTTCTACTCCTACAGAGTGTCCTGTCTGAGAAAGGAGGTAACAATAGCCCACTTTTGCAGCCTCTTCACAAGAATTGCTGCTGCTTGAGCAGCTCACTGGCTGTGTAGGCACAGCATGTTTCAAAGGCAGTTATCAGAAGGATCAAGCATTAACAGCTTCCACACAGCACTGAAGTTTAGATGCATGTTTGGAAATTAATTTTTTAATGTGTCTGTCTCCTACTATGTGTTTTGCACAGGCAAAACTGGCATTTTCTATATGGAAAAGGACTGACCTGTTTAACAGCAGCATTGGGATTAATGACTACAGTCAGGGTGAAGCAGAGGCTTGGAAGGATTTGATGGGGAAAGCCCATAAGTCAGGGGCTTGCCAAGACTGCTAGAATATGATGGCTTCTATTTCTCCACCAAAGCTCAGGTTGGGAACTGTGGAAATTCAGCCTCTAAACTGTGACTTGGTGGAGTTAATTTTCTCTCTCTTTTTTTTTTTGGTAAGGGTAGCATTACAAAAGGCACCCTCAGTTCCTCAGTTTTGAGATAGAAGCAGCAGTCTGAGCCACAGGACAAGTTCCAGAAGGGCAGTGGTCTGGTTCCAGGGCATTACTTCTTCATTTGAGGGAAGCCAGGTAAACTCTACAAAGCAGTTGATAGTATGGACCTTTGGCAGGCTCCTTCCCAGCTCTCAAACATGGGTAACATTTGATTGTTCTCTCAGTCTTCAAAGATCAATGCAAACCTTTATTTTCTATAAATAATTTAATAAATACTTTTTTTTACAATGATACAACAAATAACAAATTCATAGCAAATGAGTCACAAAGAATTTAGGATCAGTATACTTTAATAAGGTATCAGTGTCAAAATACATTTCCTTATCAAGTTAAAGTTCCCATACAGTTATAATATTGTCAATAAGAATTCAGCAATATAGATTATGAAATAATTATGATAAAAAGTATGATTAATATTAAGACATAGAATATTTTTTCAGAGTGTTTTAGTAAACTGTTAGGGTATAACATTTTTAATGCTGAAACTACACAAATAAGGAACAGAAGAGCAGTATTCAAGTGTCTTTAATCCTTGAAGCCTTAAGTCTGTGCCACTGCAAATTTGTCAAATGTGGATGGCCAATTTTCATCACATGTTGATGCTTACAATAATTTTTTTCACACAGTAATTACTTCACTTTATGAGTAGATTATTTTTGGTAATAAACTCTTGAAAGATTGCCTACAATAGGAAGTTTTTTTTTTTTTACATCATGTACCCATAACAAAAGGTCTTCAGCTTTTCTAAGTATGTGTGGTTAAGACTTGCTTAGCACAGCGAACTCTGAAGTGCTCTATGAACCCAAGGCTCTCTCTATGCAAGTGTCAGTGCATGAAATAAAGCAATTTTATACACCAGGCTTCAGCAGACTCAGAAGTCTCAAAAATATATTTTTGTTCTAAGTTTCTGGGCCAGATTTTTACCTTTTGTACTTTGCCACTGTTTCATTTTCTTCAGTGAATCTACAGTGATTTATACCAGTGGAGGAAACAAGATAGATCCCAACACAGATCTAAGTTTTTATGTATTTTTAAGTCAGAACTGCTCACCAGCCTTTTATTGTATTATTTTTTGCTGTTTAGAGATGCTGTAATTTTAATTTTCAAAACCCTTTGAAAGCATTCAAAGCCCTATTTTTCAAATATGTGCATGACAATTAATGATAGTTGAAAAGGAGCTCTGAAAATGTCTGCATGCCTTTTAATGACTTTCTAGCTACTGATAAATGTAAGGCAAGTAAAAATGAGGGACCTCGCTGCTGGATATTTATCTCACTATGCAATCCCTAATTCTTTTTGTCTAATTACAACTGAGCCAGCCTAATACTCTGGAAAATACTATTTTGAGATTTTTTGATTCAATATTGCAATTATATTGCTAGCTGGCATATAAAATGGAAAAGGGTAACATTAATCAGAGGTGTTAGTACTGGCCACTGCTCTGATTCCTGAAATATCAGCAACAGCATAACAAATACTACAAGTTCCTAGCAGAAACAGCTCTTAAAATAGTTGTGTCATAGATATAGCAAAAGTACCAAGAGATGATTAACAACTGACCCAGAGAGAGATAATAATTAAAAAAAAAATCTGTTTTGTGTAAAAAATAAAGGCAACAACAAAGAACAGAACAAGAAACCTCAACACAAACAAAAACACAGGCCTAAATCCTCCACTGGGACAAATCTGTAGGATTCCCTTGGCTGTAGAGCTAAGCCAGGTTAAGGCAGCTGAGAACGTGGCTTGCTTCTGAGGAAAAAAGCTTAAAACGTGCAACTTTCACAGATACCCACAAACATTGCATTTCACCATTCACATTTCTTTCAACAAAGTATATAAAAATGAAGGAAAGGGATGGGAGGCAGAAGGCTGGGATTTTTCCTTAGTATGCTTTTCCAAAAGTTATTAAAGTTACAATAAAATAAATGCTGGAAAACAGAAAGACTCGAAGGATTTTAATTTGGCAGATCAACAAAAAACTGTGGTTGGAGATCAAATTTGTTTCATCCATCTTTGGCAATAAAATATATCTTTGCAGTACTGCAGCCAAAGTATCACATGATGAGGCATTTATACCACAGCTTTTTATTAGCATGAAATTTGAAAAAAAAAAAATTCAGACTATAAATTACAGGTAATGAGATAAGGGGAGGGTAATCAAACTCTCTAAACACCAGTTTAATTGCAATAGAGAAAATACAGTAGATGTATTTCTTTAATATGAATAATAAAGTGAGTAACTTCAAAAGGCCACTATTTGGTAATGTGGACAGGTTCAATATCTAAGTAAAATCCTGTGAAAGTGTACTGGTATTAGAAATTGTCTACCTGCAGAAATATATTTGAACCAGAAGCTGTTTGAGCAGTGCGGCCGTGGCGCTGGCGCGCTCGCTCAGGTGGCCTGGTCCAGCGCCCGCAGCAGCTCGCTGCCCTGCAGCAGCGTGGAGCTGCCCAGCACGGGCACGTTCACCTCACAGTCGTATCTCGTCAGCTCAGGCAGCAGGTAGGGCTCAAAGGAGGGCCCCAGCAGGCGGCTGGTCAGACCTGGAACACAGCAGCGAAGGTGCTGAGACTAGAAAGGGCACTTGTTTCCTCCCACCTCTTCTGTTTACAGCAGTTTCATTCTGTTTTTACGTCAATACGCCTCAAACCACCGGCAGTTCCAGGTGTCAGAGCAAACCTGTGCTCTGCCCCTCCTTAAACTGCTGCAAGGGTGTCACACAAACAAGGGCAGTTTTTCACCTCCACCCCCAAACTGAGATTGTTCTGAGAAAAACTCCATTGGTGCAGATGAGAAAAGCTGTAGTAAAAGACATGGTGTCTGAATTGATGCCACTCCTCTCATGTATTAAAAGAGACAGACACGTGTCTCCTTTTATTACTTATTTCAACATTTAGAAGGTACATGTTAAGAGTCTAACCTTCAAACCTCCATATCGATGCTGCAGCAAAGTTGTTTAGTACAATATAATAATCAATTCTATCAGAAGACAAGAGTATGGATGGAGGATGATGGGTCCTCCAAGGTCAAAAGGTGTTAACTTTAACTGAAATGGAGGGTAAAAATATTTTTCTCATGTATTACAAATGTAAACATTACAGTTTCACACTAAACCACAAAACTGATTTTTTGTGCTGTATTTTGATTTTTATCATCCTTCTCCTCCACATTTTTTTTTTTTTCTTTTTCATGGAATCAGTATTGGAACAAAATACCAACATTTTCCAATGCCTGTGTTTGACAGCTCTTACCTGATGCTTTATGAGCTGGCTGGACACTGTAGTCCTGACAATGGGAACTGTAAAACAGAGGGGGAAACGCTCCTGCTTTCAAATTCTCACCCGGACTGTCACAGGTGAGTTGATGCTGCTGCTGCTGTTGCTGCAGTTGATTGATTGGTTGGCTCAGACCTCTCGAGTTACAGAAAAATTCATCTGTTATTTAAATAGTAGAGAAAAAGAAAAAGCTAAATGAAGCCAGTGCAATAATTATAGTAGATAATATTGATCCAAAGCAAAGTGAACATCAGTGTGGTGGTGCTACAGCATAGGCAAATCTGCATGTTATGACAAAGGAAATCTAGAAATAGCCCCAGCTCTAGCAGTAGTATTGCAGTCAAGATACGCTTCTGTAAGGAAACACAGTGTTGTAGAGAAGCATATCTGTTCTATCTCTGAGATGTGAGATATTCACATCTCAGATGAGGTGTGAGATATTCACACCTTGGATCAGCAGGAGCTAAACACAGCTCCATCAAGCTGTTTTCTGTTCCCTCCCAAGCAAGTGTGTGAACATCCGTGAAACCAACTAAACGGTACTTATCAAATGTGCCTTTACATTGTTCAGCTCTTAGCCATACAACTTGGTCTTTAATTGTGGCTTGGTGTAATATTTACAGAGCTTATTTACATTTCCTTTTGAAAGAGCTTTTTTCCCTATTCAACCTGTCTTAAAATGGTGTTTAAATATGTAACATTGCAAAACCACTTTCTTTTGTCTTACCAGTAAGAACACTTGTGCTGAGAGACTTCTTTTCTGTAACCAAGGAACAGTTTTCCCCCTTGAGAAATTTCATTCTCTTCCACATTAAGTGAGATGGGTTAATGACAGATGGATCTCCCTAGAATGAGAAGGGAAGCAAAACAAACAATTACACTGATGACCATGGTGAGTCCAAAGTTGTGAAGGGGATGCATTTCTTATGATTACCCCACTCAGTTGTTGCAAGGCTTGTTCTTCATAATCCAGTTGTCGCTTCAGTTTCAAACTGTTAGACAGAGCAAGTCTTGCTGGGTTTATATCTATGCCTCGTTGTCCAAAAGCATCCAGGGGCCTGTGGAGAGGACATCTTTGTGAGTGCACAGGAAGGCAAATCGAAATAATCTGGTTCACTTATACAGATTCTTCTTTCATTTAAAGACATTTAAAGTGTCAGACTTGCCAGTGCACAGATCTCAAACATCAAATGTTTTTATTTCCTGTTATTAGTCATCCCACCATCTTTAGAAACTTTTGACGTTTGGGATCAAAGACTTATGAAAGTTTAGCATAAACAGCCTCTAGGGATCTCCAGGCAGACAAAAAATGCTGTGGAAAAGAAAGTAATGTAATTCTTAAGAGTTGGATTTGAGAGCCATGCATGTTCCCTTGCTTTACATACTAAGTATGAACACACAAGTTGTTGACTGGGGACAAACCCTTTCTTTCCAGATGCATATTCAGATACTGGTATTTCTGCCAACAAGAAATCCCAAAAAGCAAACTGCACAGCTTCGTATTTAAAAATGACCATTGCTATTTTATGTACCTCATGAACATGTCAGTATGAGCAACACTGACAAGAGCTACAGAGAAACTTCTAGCTATGAGGCAACTTCTAGGACTGTGCCCTCTGATCTACATCTCATCACATACTGTTCACATGTGTAAGAAAGCAAACAAAAAGGTTGTAGAAATAGAGCCTGCAATTTAATTCTTGGCTGTAGTATTTACATATGCCAGCAATAATGTACTTTCATTCCTCTCTCTTCCCCATTTTCTGTTGTGCAGAAAATATATGCAAGGTAAGAACGTATGTGTGTGTCCGTCCCTGCTACTGCTGTACCAGTAAGTCTTTTTGGTACTGCTCTTAAATAAAGTCAAGCATGCTTTGCAAAATTACTGGTGTAATTTTAACTGGACCAGCAGGAAATTCATTTGCCTATCCTTACAGGCAATGAAAAATTAGCCCACTTCTGCTTCCTCCAGACTCACTGCCACTGGGAGAGCACCACATTAATTTCCCCAGAGCTGCAGTCTGATGCCTATCACAACAAATTGTTTCAGTTGAATTGAGAAAAATTAATTTTCAAGATTACGACCCTTCTCATTTCCCAAAATATTTTTTTTTGTAAATATACATAGTTATACTACAGAAACACATACCTTTTTTTGTATATGGGCACTCTCTGAGAAGTTATTGGTGGGCCCGAGGGGGAACTTGTTAGGGATCCTGAGTATTTATCCATGAGTCTCCATTTTGCAGGAACATATTCTAATGGAGGATCAGGTGGCCACTGGGTGTTTGATCTTCCTCCCATTGAAGACAGGGGAGTGCTGGCTTGGTCATGGTATGGTGGCAATGATGACCTATTCATATTGTTGAAGAACACCGATGACAGGGACCCATGACCAGAGTTATTTTTTTCATTTGATAGCTGTGGGCAATATTTCTCTGGGAGGAACTGATTCTGTGAAGTAGGAGCGAGGGGTTGGAAGATGGTACTCATGCTACTTAGATGCTGCTGGGTATTTTGTGCACTTTCACAGAGAGGACTTTCTTCTTGGCAGATGGGGCTGAGCTGGAAATCTTCTCCATCCATAGGAATGTAAGGAGCCAAGGTTTCAAGGTCCAGTTCATTAAAGTCAGTCTGTGGAAAGATGAAGTTCATAAAGAAACTATAAATTAGTAATAGTTGTGGCAGTTTGTGTGATATGGAATACTAATAGATGCAAAGCTGAAAAATCACTGTATGCCAAATTTACCTAATGAAACCAGCCAACTCCTCTTTAAAGATGTCTTATTTCTATGCTAGCATACATGTTCATTGTATTATCATCAGCAGGAAAATTAAGACAACAAACTGAAGGAAAAAACCTCTCAGAGGAGCAATATTTGTTAAAGCAGCTTGCATGCAGCCTCCAGATCCTCCTGTGATCTGAAGTAGATGCTGTTTCACTAAGCTTTGAATAACTTGTCTGCCAAGACTCTACAACACGTGGCATGTAGTTCAACCTCAGGGTTTTCATGTTAAAATAAAAAACACAGCTTTCTCACAATTCAGCTACACTAAAAAAGGTGTCTAAAAATGCAAGGGTTGAAAAAATTTAGCCAGAAGGACATTATCACACTTAAATCTGTATTCTTTTCTCCCTAGGAGGACTAGTCACACCCACATTCACTTCTCTCGGCATTTGACCAGAGCCGAACAGAGAGGATAATCAATGTTGGCTCCCCAGTCAGCTCATAACACCCCTGCAGCACTTTTATAATACTTGTTTTTCCCACCAAAAGCAGCTGATGTGGTGGGACACACCTGAGCAAGCAGACACTGAATCTGACAATACTGAAGTTTGCACATGTGAAGTCTTGCAGTGAGTTTCATCCTACTCCACACTTCTCTCCTATCTGTCTGCTCTTTCTCTTGCTTTCATTTCTATGTCCAGACCTAGACGAAATTTCTTCAGAACATGGATTACAGCCTACCTAAGCCTGCAAATTTTGTTAGCAAATTGAAGCAGCATCCCAAACTTTCTGTAGGATTAATAAATAGAGATGAGTGTGAGGTCTGCGCTACCAATCAGTGGTGCCTGTTCCTTTTTCTCGACTATAAAGCACAAGCTCTTCACAAAGCATTTCAATGAAGTATTTAAAGTTCAGCAAGCTGAATCAGGCCCACACCTTTTATTCACTAGCTCACTTGCTGTAATGTTGTAATAGTGGGTTTGTTTATTTATTTATAGGGAAAATTTCTACACTTACATCATTATTAGAATGCAGGAGATGGAGACTGTGTGTTACTTTATGTGAAAGTAATTTTCTGGTCTCTCTGAAAACCTTCAAGAGGCAAAAGAGGAAGCATATATCTAAAATGAGTTTTCATTATTGTAGTTAAAGGAGGTGTGTGCTATGAGGGGACCCCTCTCTCCTTTGGGTGTTTTGCAAGAATTAGTTTATTTATATTTTGTCCTAGAAAGGATGTTTGCTCATTAGCCATTTGGCTGCATTTAAAAACAAATTGCTGCTGCTTATACTCCTTATCCTATCTACAGAAGCCTCCACATTTTGCAATCTCTGGTGATTAGCAGTGCCACCACAGTGACACTTCAAACCTCGTGTTTCAGAGAGTTAGGGACAGAGATTGACATGGCAGCTTTTGGAAGTGCACTGTTTTGTTAATGTGCATCAAAGATTTGGTGTGCATGTGCAAATGCAGTTTAAATGCTGTATCCCAATATCTGCACACACAACACAAGTAGCAGCTGCACTGTCTACTACTAGTAGGAGACTGATCTTGGTGGCTTTTAGAAGAGAGAGTTCATTACCTGGGAGGTGCACTGACTTTTTGATTCTGTGTCCATGGCAAAAAGCTTTTCAATCACCTCGATCTTAAGATCTTCATCCACAGAACAGTAATAATCTCCTGGGCTGCTGGGCTGCATGGAAATAACAATTTGTTCTAAGCAGGAAGACAACCACAATGCTGGCTTAGCATCGTGTCATTTATGCCATGCTGTTATTCATTAACAGACCTTTCCTATGAAAAGTGAATGGGCAGACGGTGCATTTAGTGGGCTCAGAACCCAAAACTGTCCACTTCTATCAGAAGCTTTTCTGACACAAGAGTGTCAGTGCAAAACATAGGCATCCATTACAGGAACCTAGTTGTCATCCTATTTTAAATGTTTTTTGGCAGCTCAGACCAGCAACAAGAAATATACACCATTAAATACTTTTGTCAAGAAAGAAGATGCTTAGCAATACCTCTGTGATTTTCTTAAGACTGGCTGCCCTCTGCTAAGAGTGGCTCCAGCTCCTGGGGGCAGTGCCACAGAAGCAGATTCATTTCTTCAGTGGGAAACTCCAAGGAGCTGCTCTCAAAAGCCTGACTTGGCTAAGCTTCCTAAAAGCTACAGCTTCTACTTAAGAGAAGGAGGATGGCTCTGGGGCAATGATCCCAGTGGCCACACAGTTGTATACTAGCTTTTTATATAAGGCTAACTCCATGAAAGGTGGTAGCATGTTCTCCTACTAGTTGTTTTATATGTTACAGTAATTACTAGAGGGACAGCTGGGTGACAATGAGGACTGCAGTGTGAAGCCAGGATATTGTTCCCATTTCATAGTTTTGCTATTAATTCTTAAGGCATGATACAGTATAGGAAGAATACAGATACTCTTGGCCTTGCTAATAAGAAGTGAGGCAGGACTGCCAACACAAAAATGTTGTCTATATATATTGATGGGATTTGGATACAAAACATATCCTGCTTTTAATGTTTTTTTAAGCTCTTCTTACCGTGGAACAGCTACTGTTGCTGCTTGCACTTGGAGTACTGCTGCCAGGTGCAATCTGAGGCATTGTAAAGGATGGTATCGTCAGTGTTTCACCTTGAGCAGGGTGGCTTTTCACTTCCACTGGCCACGCTTTGTTTGGTGTCAAAACAGCATTGGTGAAGGCAGGGGCTTCCTCAAACTTCTGTGTTCCTGGATGGGGTTTTAACAATATTAATGAGTACTTTTAGCTGGTGCAGTGTTATGATATAACTGCAGCTATTCATTAAAAGTAAACACTGCTCCTAGTTGCCATGACAATAAGTTGGCATAGACTTAATGCACGTTATTTAGTCAGCAAGAAAGCCTGATCCTGCTCTCATTCACAGAAATTTTCCACTGGTGTGAGCATGTGGGCTCTTTTAGCCATTACTCACAATTTGTACACACAGCAAACAGACTTTGTCTATTAAGTTCCTAAATGCAGGCTCACATGTGGCTCTTTGTTGCACAAAAATAATTTATACAAATACTAACCAAAATCCAGGGAAATAATGGCATCACCAGGTGTTGGTGCCAGCTGAGCAAGTTCCTCTGGTTCTTCCTTTAGCTTAGTAAACAAGAAGTCACTCTTCTCTGTCGCAGGGATGCCGCTGTCATAGGCAGTGTTCATTGTCAGCAGGTGAGGCTTGAAGAGTGATTCTGTTTGGTCCATGGAGAACACAACATCATTCTTCTCAATTTCACTAAGGAGAGAACAGGTTTTAGGTGTTTTGTACCGTAAAGATGAAAGATGTGGATAAAGTAGGCAGCACAAGCTGGGGCTATAGGAGCACTTTGGCCGCTCGGTTGCGTGCCAGGCTCTCGACAGGCGAGGCACAGTTCCAGCGTTGCTGAGCACCACCATTTCGGATGACGCAGAGAGTGTGGTCAGGACTTCTGTGGGAATACTCAGGGCTTTGTTGCTCTGCTTTTTAAAGGGATGTAGTTGAGGCTGTAATGACCCAGACTATCACTCAAATAAGTATTTCCTATTTTGGCCCCAACTAGGAGCAAAAAATCTTGAGTTTTGCCAAATGAAGGCAAAACTTCTGATTGGTCCTGATTTTTAAGGCTGTAAACAGCTTCTCCTAGCAACATACGATAGAGTTACTACTTAGTTTTATCTCTTGGTCACAGCATTAGAAAAACAAAACACATAAGCAGTTGTGTTGCACAATAAAATCTTCAGTGCAGACCATATACTCTGCTGTACGAGCACAGCAGCCGCTCTGCAAAGCAGAAAGGCTGTGGTGTATTTCAACAGCGCGTATGGGAACAGGCACGCCACATTTTTCATCGATGTCTAACATCAGTAAACAAGACTGAACAAACATGACTAAACTGATTTTGGAACAACAACGTTGAATAAATAGACCCTTGAAAAGTTCCTCCAAACATTGCGTTTCTGCAGCACGTGAATGCACACGTGTGTGCCCTGAACCCACCTGAGCACGTAGTTGACGCAGACGATGCACTGGGGCTGCAGGTTTCGGGTATTGTAAATCACCGTTCCCTGGGTCTCCAGCCATACGTATCCCCCGTGCTTGGCCAGCATACGGTACTGTCCTGTCACTACTTGACCTTTTGTACACACTGAGAAAAGGGGGCAGAGACAGAAATAATGCATCATTACAGGAATACACAACGTGTAACACTTGTTTTAAATACGCCCACTTCTGAGCTTGCATTACGCAGATGTGCACTGAAGCATTTATGGACAAGGGATGTGCTTAACTTTGGGAAAATTCATCCATTTGAAACATGAAGGGGGCTGTTCATTTGAGGCTTCTGCTCAAGATTGAAAATTTGAACTCTGGCGTTTGAGTTTTGAGATGGTCTGAATCTTCAGATCAGAATGTGGAATGAAACAAAATTAATATATCTCAACTCCCAAAATAATGCCTGACTGCATGTTTCTTGAGTTGTCACTGTAGGAGTGTCTTGGTAATTGATCTGTAGAAAAGTGAATTTGTTGAGGGAACTACAGGTTCCTTATTTAGGTAATGAATAAATACAAAAATCAGGTGGTTTAAAAGCTATATTCAGTAAGATTTTTTTAAAAATTAAGACCTTATGGTAGTCTATCTTACTATCAGTCTTAAAAAGGTATCAAAAGAATAAGAATAAATAAGAATAGTAAAGAGAACTGCTTTGTCTAGAGAAAAAAAAAAGCTGAACTACAGTACTTTTCCCTCTGATTGAACTGTGCTGTTCCAAGCAAGAGCTTGGAATTAGCAGCCTAGAAGAAACCAAGATCCACATGACGAAATCAAGTAATGTTCATTTAACTCTGTTTTTTTGAACTCTCCTGTGTTTCTCAAACTATAAACTGACAATAGTACAACTTGGGTTTAAAGCTTCTAAATGTTTGAAGGGTGAAATCTGTCGCCCTGCTATCCCCCAATATTTTGCAATATTTGCAGATAACAAGTTTTCAGTGCGGAGATTTGGACTGCTGAGATGTAAGGTTTTATGATGTCCTGCCTGTTGTAATTCAAAGCTGTCAGTGAAGGAAAAATGTCAATCAATGGCAAAAAAATCTGGGCTGGAGTAGACAAGCAGTACTTGCACTAATAAGAGCTTGTACTTGTAAGCAGACATACCCACACTGAGTAGCAGCAGAAGTGGGAACTGGCTGAACAAAACCTTTGACCACACATTGGCAACCTTTCCTTTTAAACAGCTTTTACACCCAAAAGAAGTATGCCATCAAACTAATGCCCTAGAAATAATGCAATTTGACTCGGGAGGACTGGAAAATTGATACTGTGGTCTTTTTACAGAAAAATTCCTAGTGAGCATGGCCATTAAAAGAAGCTAGCTATTGTCAGCCTCTCCTACATTGCCACCATACAAATGTACAACTCCAGGCCTGTGAAATACAACAACTGTTTTGCAGATAATTGTTGCTGTGTTTATCCTTCTGTTTCTGAAGTTTGTTTGTTTTCTTCCTAGGAGTATTTAATCATCCTTCCTTTAATTTATTTAGACAAAGTAGAACATTACTTTTATTGATTAAATACTTCTGGTGGAACAAAATCAAAAGGCTTTCATTTCAAAGTGTTTTAGTGACTGGACTGTTCTGCTCTGCTTGTGAAACATAATTACACTGTTTCCTAATCATCAGCTCATCAATAAGAGTCACAGTGTAGGCGCCTGTTACATTACAAAGAAGCTTTTTACTGCTTTAATCTTTTTTATTATTATTATTCAAAGCATGTCATGTTCTGATATAATAAAGTACAACAGAATCCCTCCAGGGGGTAATCTCATAAATTACTAATACACTTGTAACTGCTGACTTTGTTATCAATGCTACATTTAAGGTTCTGCCTTCAGAGTGAACTTCTCACTTCTCTCTTTATTTTTTTTTACTTTTTAAAAAGTATACATTACCTGTATATATACATTACAGAACTAGTTACATGTCAATGAAATAGTCCCCAATTATATTCCTTATCTTTGTGTGGAGAGAGTGGGGGAAGGCAAGGACAAATTTAATAGAACACAAAACCATGATTCTCTTGCAAGGCTTGCTGAACTTCTGCTAACTGGTGGGCACTGTCAGAATTGATAACTGCATAATTGCAAGGAGATATACTCTATACATAGCAGACTTCTAATAAAAGTTATTGTTTAATAAATACAAGTCTGCTGAACATGAATTTTGAGTTGGCTATTTCCAGGTACAAAAGGATGTGGCCAGGAAAAATGAGTAAGTTCTGTATAGCCACATGCTTGGAAGAGCAAGGTTTGTATAAGCTCTATACCTGCTTGGTTACCCTGCATTACACAGCATCTCAATGGCACACACAATGGAACCCAGGCATTTCCTATTTGAAGGGTTTATGTGTGTTTTGTCAAGTCACAGCTTGCTGTCACTTTGTCTTTGTGGTTGTTCTCTGACTTGATGGTCCCAGAAGATGTGGCAACTATTTATCTTAGAAAAACTAAAGGGGTCAGATTTGCTGGTGATTTAAACTCATGGTTCTGTTGTGGGAAATCACATTTATCACAGCAATAGACTTTGGTCCAACAGTAAAAAGATAATCCATGCTGATCCTGTGCTATCATAAATCCTATAGAACAATTTGATCCTAAACACTTATAACCTGTGCAGTGCCTTGAGGACTTTTGCTGGTGTAACACCACCTCTCCAAGAATTCCTCCTGCCCTCATTCTGCTTCTTGATCAGACCTTGTACCCTGCAGCAGGTTTGTAGGACATGGCCATTTTCAGTGGGCACAAATGGCATCTGGACACACACTCTGCACTATGGGAGGGTAACTGAATTGCTGGAGTGAGAAGCAACATCTGTTAGTGCCTGGTCACAGTGGGTACTAGAAATTCTCCAGAAATCTTTACATGGACAAGTAACTCAGTGCTCCCATTTCATTAACTGGATGGGTTTGCTCACCCTCCCTTTCCCATTACCAAATGGATTGCCAGCTCCCATTTTATTCCCTCCCAGCAGTGTCCCATTCTTAGAAATCCAGCTCAATGATTCAAAAGCACCAGTGTAGCACAGCCCCATTTCACAGGATGAATTTCAATAGCCCAGCACAGGATATGGATATTAACATACTATCTATAATTTATTAATATTTTTATTTGTAAAAACACTAACATATTACCTAAGAAACAATTTAAAAAATTACATGCCCAGATAACTCTCACTGAGTATGGGCTGATCTATTTTTTTCTTTTAAGCAGCTTTGGAAACAGGATGATTCATATCAACACTGGTTTACAGCACACAACTTTCATCACTGCCAAACAGTTTTTCAAGAAACATTTCAGCTTAAAGCTGTCCTGAATCTTTGCCATTGGAGTTAACCCCTTAAGGTCAGACAACTATTCTTTGCTGCAATTTTTTTCTGGGAAGTACAGAAATACTTTCTGTAAGTCTGTTTGGTGGCCGATTCCCTACAGACGTGACCTAAGTCATGGACTGTTTCCTGAGGACAGAGGCCTTCATCAGAGCAACTCCAAGGTGTGTGGGGTTTGTTTTTTGATCTTCCAGTCTAGCTGCTTTGCTTTGTTTCTGCAGAGGTTTTAGTGATGCGCTGCTTAGAACTCTCCAATAAACTGGTTTGGGGGCCATAACAGCCAAGGGTGGGAAATGTCATTTGTACATTAATGCAATACCTTGTCTCCAGCCAAAGCACTAACTCTTAAGGACAGAGACTGAAGATTTAAATCCAATTATCTTAAGACAGTTGATGTGAAAGAGATGGAAATTGTGTGGCCTGCTGAAGAGAGGGATCTTGGATCTGATCTCTGCTCCCAAAATAATTCAGATACTTTACTCGAAGAATAGCTAAAACTGGCAGTTCCCATAGGCATAACAAGAATCAGCTGTTTCTGGCAGTAGGTATTATTTGTATAATAAATATCCCTTTAAGAAACCTTCTTGCACATCTACTCTGGATGGAGAAGATTGTTGTTTGGTAGCAAAAGAGAGACATTCAAAAAACCACTGCAATAAGCTCTTCCTATTTCCCTTTTGCTCTGTCTGCTGTGTCCAAAAGCACATGAGAAAAATAATCATAGAATGGCTTAGGATCTTTAAGGAACCTTAGAGATCATCTAGTTCCAGCCCCTGCCATGGGCAGGGACACCTTCACTAGACCAGGTTGCTCTGAGCCCCATCCAGCCTGGCCTGGAGCTCTTCCAGGGATGAGGCAGCCACAGCCTCTCTGTTCCGGTGCCTCATCACCTTGATACTAAAGACTTTATTCCTAATCTCTCGTGTAAACCCACTCTCTGTTGGTTTGGAGCCATTCCACCTTTCCTGTCACGACATGCTCTTGTAAACAGTCCCTCTCCATTTTTCCTGTAGGCTCCCTCCAGGTACTGGAAGGCCACATTTAGGTCAACCCAACCAATACTTTCTCTTTTCTTTTTGAACAATCCCAATTTTCTTGGCCACCAGGAAATACCCTTCTCACCAGGCTAGATTTGCCTAACTCAGCTTTTCAAATGTTCAGCTGAACCTTGCACTGTACCTTAGAGAGACAGTGATTCTTCCCTCCAACATCCAAATTTAGTTTTAATGATGGCAGAACCCAGACCCTCTGGAAGGACCAGCAGTTGAGGGATCCACAATTTATGCTTGACATGCAAACGACAAAGAAAAATATGAAAGTGACTTACAATTCTGATGGCTCTTGGTCATACTTTCCGAGTCCAAGGCATGGTAGAACTCATACGCTGAACGACCCAACAGCTCCTCTGGATGATATCCAATCAACTCTGTTATTCTAGTTTAAGAAAAAAAAGCAAATATTTAAAATTCAGATCACTGTAGTCTTGTGCTCACATGTGCAGGGCAGTATCAGCTCAAGTCTTCAAACTAACAGAATTAAAAAAGCAAAGTGAGAAATTCTAAGCTTCCAAACACATGAGGAGCTATAGAGGACTTCTGATCACATTCTGAAATATCTCCATGTTCAGAATAAACTGCCTTGTCCTACTACTGGAACAAAAATTCCTAAGGATGTCAGTGTGTGCACTGCAAATTCTCCTATGCCTATTGCATGCTATCTCTAATAGAAGGTATCAGCTTTAGTTACTGACAAAGTTTTCAAGCTGCCCACTACATGCAGAAACTCCCAACAGCCACCACTGAAAATCAAATACATGTGAGGGGGGTAGTGGTTGGTGCCACCAGGTTTAAAAGTATGTGTACACTTTAAAAAAACACACAAAAAGGTTTGGGCACTGCTTTTAATAAATAAAAATGCCAGGTGAGAAATTATGGGCAGTTAAAAGGAAAAAAAAAAGTTCATCTACTTAGTTTTTTCTCAATCATTTGAAAACTCTGACATATAGATTAGGTTACTTGGGTGACTAAGTAACCACAAACTAAGTAGGATTTTACGCAAAGAAAGTTATGATCTCAAAAACTAGAGCTTTTTTCCAGAATCTTTTTGAGGCAAGGCTGGATTTTTTACAAGTTCCTGAATCAATGAAAATAGGTCATCAAATTGTGCAGACGATTTTCTCTAATGAGGAGGTGGAAGAAAAATGCTTTATTTCAACTGGAAATACCATCACACACAGCTTTACAGGAAACACGGTAAGTTAAAAATAAAGTACATAAAAATTAATTCAAAAGCAAAGATTATCTTCTGGTTTACAAGACATTGACAGTCTTGGCTGCATCTTCCTACCTCTGAAATTCTTATAATAACCTGTAATACAGAGAACAGCAGCACACAAACTAATTGTGACACTTTCATAAACCTTTAAAATCTGGGGGCTTTGCAAGGAATGGTCACATCTTGGAGCACCTCACAGCTGTCAGTGGCAGAGCCCAGGTTTTATGCCACTTTCTCAAAATGGCTTTATGTGCCACCACCACATTTGATTTGTGCTGTTGCTACTTTTAAGAGACATCCTCGGGTTTGTGTACTCCCTGGAAGGACAGCTTTGGCCCAGTCCTCTTGACACAAGCATGTCTTTACAAGACAGACATGGAAATACTGTAAAACAAACAGAGCAAGAGCATGGCATTCATCTCCTGGATGCCCCTGCAGCAAGGAAGGCACATAAGATGGGACTATTTTGTGTATGGCTTGAACGACAAGGTATTGAGTCAGCTTTTCCCTGCCTCCACCTCCACAGAACTCTACAGCTCATAGCCCCAGGACACTTTGGTTTTGTCACTCTGAAAACTATCGTCTGTCCTGATTTCCATGGAATGAACCTGGGTTTACAATACTTCAGATGAGCAAAAGCTGTAGCTTGCATTATGTTCCCCTCAAAAACTTACTCTTCTGTTTGTGTTTCCAGTTTTATTTACATTTAAAATTAGACCAACAAAGGGGAAATGTTTGAATCCAGTTTTCAAAGACTTTTTTTACTCTCTTCACTGACAAGCTTCTGAGCTTTTAAATTGCATCCCACTCAAATCTAACCTTTTTTCTGAAACCACAATTGTTTTTTCTTTCCTATTGAAAAGTACTTCTCACATTGAATTGGTCATCAAAGCTGAATCATCATGAGAAAACAGCAAATACTGAAAGAGTCCTAATAAAATTAAGGCTCACAAAATACAGTTGCTGCTTGTCTTTACACAACCAGCTGGGACACACTGGTGTAAGTGGCCAGAGGCTTTTGCCAGGACCAATGTAAATACATGGTCTTTAATATCAGAAACTCTGGCTTTGGCTATAAAATGGCTCAACACCACAAAGCTATTCCAGTTAGTTTGGAGCTCACTGCAAGGGGAAGGATTTTGAAATTCAAGAAGTTGAGTATTTACTCTTAATGCAGTCACTGGGAGCTGAGAGCCAAGTGGGGGTTGAGCAGGGAGAAGGAAAACAAAATGAAGATAATGAAGAAAAAATAGAAGCACCATGTACCCAGCAGCACCAGTGCAAATCCAAACCCACATTACAGCCTTCATGGAAGTCAGGAGTGGAACTGAGATAGCAAACAAAAAATACACATTACAGCAGGCTGAGGGACTCTACTCATATGGGAATGGTAAACTCTATGCAAAATTCATGTATTCCAGTCCTGTAATTCCCCTTCTCAAACTGCTCCTTGCTGTCCATAATGAGCACCCTCACTATAAAATGACTCTTCTTGTCATTCCATGGCACAGAATGACTTATGGTGCAATCCTGCTGTGACAATGTCAAATCTAATTAGATCTAATGTAATCTTGGATGGAAGTTAGCAAGTAGTGGCAGTATCTTTTTACTACAAGCAACTTCATATTGCATAAAAAGATAAAAATAAGATATCAAAAAGTTACCCACAATCCCATATAAGTTCTAAACCCATGCCTGGTAACAGTGAAATACTAATGAAGAGTAATTGTTTTAAAAGTTACTTTAAAAAATAATAATAAGTGGCTAAACAGCCCCTATGCTCTTATTGAACTGCTCTGTTCATCTGTTAACACTATTCAGATTCATTCCACTTCTCTCTGAAGACTCCTCCAATTGACATGATTAAAAAAAAATTGTAGAATGTTCAATTTTCCCACTTACTAAACCACCCTAAAATTGGCTGGCAGTGTTTCATAAATCCCTTTTTAAATACCACTATTTTATAAAAAACACTCTCCCTCTAATAGTTTTATCTCTGTTAGTTTTGGGTGCATAAATTGGCAGTTCACACCCTCCTTTATTTCTCCCACAGTACTGCTGACCCTGAAAAGCTTAAAAAAAGTCTTGTAGGCTGCAGGCTGTGCAGGGCTGGAAATCAGGTTAGTGTGTTTCGTGCCGCATTATGCACCAGGGTTGAAGTGGGCAGCTGTCCCTTTATCCATCACACCCATCCTGTGGCTCTCCCAAGGTGCGTGGGGAAGAAGATGGGCAAAGCCAAGAGCCCGAGCAGCCCCTGGGCCAGGAGGCAGCGAGTGCTTTGGCACAGATCCTTGTAAACCTCACCTGAGCATTACTTTGAGGTTTGCCAGGGAGGTGCACCCTCTAAACTTTGTGTACTCTCCACAGGAACCTCTTAGCAACACAAAATGCCAAGGGAACACACAGAGGACTAAGTGCGAAGGAAAAGGCATCCCACGGAGCTATGGGAAGGAGCAGTACACAGCTAAGAAAATCAGGAAAATGTCTACATCCCATAATACCAAAGGATCATTTACACAATTGAGTTCAGGCACAAGACTTCCACTTTTGTTTAGACACCAGACAGAAAATTGCTCCTTGTGCAAGCTGTGGAATGACAAAATTAGAAAACAAACTGTATGGTGGTTTTGGATGGCATTCCTGTCATGGTAGGCTTTGTGTTTCCATTGCATCCGTAGAATGCTCATTAGTAAGATAATAATGATTTTTTGTTGAAGATGACAGGTGGGCTGTGACGTTGTTTATTTTCCTGTTACCAACTTGTTTCTGAGAACACAAATACCTTTGGGGGAATCTTAATTTTTTGCCAGACTGGCACTTCAGTTTTCTGAGCTAAACTTGTCATCTTGATGTACAGAGGTCAAAATCTCTGAAAACACATGAAGAGGTGGGCAATAGCCATCTGCAGTAGGAGATCTGTCCCAGCTGCCACTACTCAAGTGTGTTTTGAGCACTATTTCAGTTTCCCCTAAATATACAATATATATAAGTATCTTAATATTGAATTTTTGGGACATGGAATAAGGGCAAATCTTGTGCTTAGGGTACACAATTAAGAAACAAATGATCTGACTTGTATTTCTAGGTTTGTACAACTTTGCCCAATTTTATCTCTTTGAAACATGGCAAAGCAATCAAAACCCACTGCTTCAAGGCTGCATTTCCTACAAGATGAGCTAGTTCAAGTATTTTTGTTTTTCCTAAAATTGCGCTTTTCTGTCCCTTTATAGGAAGGAGCACAGAGCTTTTTATTGTACACCATTTCTTGAGTTAAAATAGTATGGTAAGAACCATCAGGCCTGAGAAGTCGAGCTCTGTGAAAGACTGTTCTAATGTTTACTGCTTATAAAAAATAGCTGGGTGTATATTCATTGGGCCCTGTGCAGACTGTGTGTGTGAGGGTGTGGATCTCTTAACAAAGTCTTTCTGTATTCAAACTTGTTACCAAGTTATTGAAGTTAAATTGGTCTTGAGAGGAACAAACAAAACAAAGTTATACTTAAAGCAGAATGAGTTTAAAAAAAAGGAGGGAAAAAATAATAAAACCCAACACAGACACTGTGCCTGGGGTAAAGCACTCTGTCAGCCTGCTAGAGCAGGCAGTGGGGCAGTCTTGCCAACTAACCACATTTCCTCTCAAAAATATTCATGGCTGCTTCTAGTCTAACCCTAGCCAATGGGGAAAAAAAAACCGAAATGCAAAATCCTGGGACCCCTGGCCACTGCTGAGCAGGATGGATGGCCTGGTCAGGTGTATCTGCTCTGTGAGGGTAAAAAACCTACATGTGCACATGAAAATCTTCACCAGGACTGTCACACCCACTCATTTTGTCTACCTGAATCAAGGTTTTGTTATTAACAAAAGAAGTAGATCACATTTTACACTTAAACATGACATATACCAGAAGTCAGTTTTGTCAAATGTGGATCTTTGGGTTCACTTATCACCACTTCAATCATCTCCATACTGCATTTTCCCCTGAGCAGGAATGAAAGAACAGGAGGTCCATTCAAATGCTTCCCTGCATTCCCATTTAACTTAAAAATATTCCCCTAGTAGAGGTCAAATGGCAAATTACCTTAAATACTCATCCAAGTCCCGTGCCTGTGTATTTCTTATTTACTGGGACATAACTGGAAACACAATAAATCTCGGTTTCCTCTCAGGTGGGCACAGCCTGGATCCCACATGAATACTGATATGGGATGGCAATGCTATGGCATTGCATCTTCCTGCACCATCCTACTCTGAATCACCACATATCCTCCACTGCTCCTTTTCTCTTCTTCAACTCTACCATTAAAATGTCCCAGTCCAGAAAAAGAAGAAAAGGTTATATAATAACTTGGTTTCTAGTAATCAGGGACATATGATGCCCCACAGCAAGCCGTGCCTTCAAATTAAGTGCCAATGCCACCAAGGTAACAAAATTGGCTTTGTACAAAGGCATGCCTTTTCTTCTGACTAAAACACCCTCACTGGCAATCCCTCCTGACACAAAAGCATTGTGCAGCTGAACTAAACCCTCACTTGGATTATTAAATTGTACCACTGATCAGCATTTCTGTATTACAGCTAAAATAATCCTTCCTGTAAACCACTTAGCCAAGATAAGTGGAGCAAGGGAACAGCTTTAAATCACTTTCCAGGAATGGCTGAAGCAAGCATTTAAGAGAACAACCCTTATTTATTATTCATATCCATGAACCTTTCTCTACAGGCTCATCACCTTGCAAAAACTGTTTTAAGAATACAAACATATCCCACCTAACCACTGGCAAGTCATGGGCCCACACACATAATTTATTTTTGGAAGGCAAATTTTATGGGCTACTGTCTCACATGTTTTAAATGATGGCCAGTCTTGCCTGCTTCATATTACATCTAACCTATACCCTCCTAAGGAAAAGCCAAATAGTTTTTGTCACAAAATGCTGTAAGGTAGCCAGCCTATATTTTGTATGTTGCTTTGTGACAGACAGACAATGAGCTTTCCTAAGGAAATTATACTCAGAAACCTGGGAGTTTCTTTGACTGAGTGCTTTGAAAATAAAAACTTAATGCTCTCTCTGGAAGCAGACCTGTCCACACCAGATGAGCTGCAAGGAGGACACCAGGAGCACTGCAGAAGCCTGGTAGGGGAGGCACACTGCCCTCCATGATAGCAGCCCTAAACAGGAAGCACACTGTCCCTTATGGAGCAATGAGCTGTGTCAGCCCTGCCGCGTCGCTGCAGAAAGGACAGAGTACATAGAAAAGAGTTCAGGCACCTGACTGGCACATGCTGCCTTCCCTCCTCCCCTCCCCAGCCTGGATTTACATTCTTGGCATAAGCTGCTCCTTCCATGCAATCTGTGTAGCAGCACTGAATTTGATAAGAACAGCTGAGTGTTTTGCATTTTTATGTGTCTAGAGATGTGTCGCCTGCTAGAGAGACATCAACATCCCTCTGGGAGGGAAGCGGGGGGCAGGGGGATCTGCTGCAAAAAACCCGAAAGGTTTGGGAAGTCTTCTCCTTCTCTGCCCTGCCTATCTTTTTGCAGCTTTACCAAAATGAAACATCCAATCAAAACTATATAGTAAAAGATGTGCTACTTTATAGTCTGGTTTTGGAGAAAAAAATCTTTACAATCCCTACAAGTTCAGACCTCCAGAGGAAGCTGTTGTATTTCACTGCCATGTGAAACATTTTCCCTGTAAATGAAATGCACACTATTTAAGACAAGGCTTAATATATCTTTATTTTTAAAATAAGCATGTGTATCTTTAATGGGATAGCATCAGTCCCTCTAATTCTCATTTATAATGGCTTATGCATTAAGTCTTGCAGAGACATGTGAATGCTGCAATAAAGTAAAATCCTCTGCTACGCTTCTGCAGCCTGCCACTGAATGGCCCCAGTAATTCTGAGCACATTGCTTTTAATGAGTCACTATCATATTGAGTCACTCCCTCCAGCAGCAAAATCCTATTGATATCTCAATATTTTGATGCTGAAAATATTAACAAAGGAAAAAGTCTCATTGTGATTACATCAGAGACCATTTCTAGTTACTTGCTGCGCAGTTCTCTGAGAGTTCAGAAGGTCAGTCACAAGTTTCACTCTTGTAATCTTGCTCTCATCCCCAGCTGCTAACACTGCAAGTTTATATGGCTGCTTCATCACATTGTTTAAAAAATAATCTTACTTAGCAAAGTTTAAAAAAACCTTCGAAGGTTGAAGAAATCAACAAAGATGTTGGTCCTGTGAGTTTCTGTGTGAGTTGCAAGCATGTTTATAATCTCACTGATAACCCTCCAGGCCTCAGAGGTTCCTAGCATCTCTGAATTTCAGAAGAGAAATTTCGTTAGGCAGAAAAGTTAATCCTAAATTCAGAGATTACCTCATAAACTTAAAAAAAACCCATACAAAACTCAAATCCACAGCAGTAAAGACAGGACCTTCTGGGCAAATGGGGGACAGGAAGACACTTTCATGGGAAGCGATCTCTGGCTCGCTCACATGCATGGAAGATGGTTATCACAGTACTCAGAAAAGGAATTTCAAGGAACTCTATGAAATGCCATGGAGTTCCCAGGACAAGTCAGGCAGGTGGAAACTAGAAGGATCTCCATTTTTTTCCCCTCAAGAGTGAAGTGTGGAGAGCAGAGGACAAGCCCCTTGCCTGATCCAAGGTCCTCCCCTCCCCTTCATTTTGTCACTAAAAGGTGCAGGGAGATAACCAGTAAAGGCTGTTTGCTTTTCATTGAGTAAGAGGCTGCAACTCCATTTCAGGGCAGCAGGTACTCTGGATGCCTTGGCAATTCTTGGTTAATGTAGAGCATAAAGCACTTGCCAGCTAACAGAGAACAGCATCCTGGGCCAAACCAACCGTAGAACAGTCCTTGACTAAGGTGCGTACGGCATGCCCTGGGACATGCGCTCTAAAACACGGGAACAGGAATCCTGCATACCCTTTGGTTTGTTAAACCCCAAGAAGCTGACATTTGTGGCTCCAAGTTGCCTCATCTTCTGCCAGTAAAACTGAATTCCTCACTTGGCAGGATGAGGAAATACAGCAGGAATACAGTTTCACCCAAACTGAAATTTTTGAGGCGGATTAAGTGAGCCGCTAAATAGCCGTTTTGGTAACAGGCTGAATTTTCTTCTGATCCTTGCTTACCAGCTCCACACAAGACATTTGGAAGAACTGCTTGTTTTGTTCAAGAAGATAAAAACACCTCTGGCAAGGAAAAGCCAGTGGAGCATACCTGTCATCACAGTAGGTGAATTTCATGTCCATGCTGTGGCGACTCAGGAAGGTCTTGCTGTCCAGGGGGATATCGATGTTTGAAGGGTGCTGAATAGGCTCACACATTATTATAAGGCACGTGAGAAGAGGCTCCTTATACCCACACAGAGAGTGAGGAGGGCAAGTGTTATACACTTTAACTTGCCCAGTGCAGTGCAAAACCTGAAATAACAAGAAACAAACTTAGGATGTACTATCTCTCCACATCAAAATGTCTAATAAAATCAAGCCTACTTAATTTGGCTCAAATTTTGTACCTTCCATGTGGCAGACTTGAGGTTAACAGTTCTGCCTCTGTTGGTAACAGTGCATTTCATCCTCATGAAGAAGTCACGTTCAGTTGACATCTCTTTGCTTTTCTTTCCAAAGCCTGGCCCTGTATAAGGAAAAGGCAAATTAGTTTTCTCATTTTCCTTCTTGATTTCTTCTACTTATAAGCATGAAGGATTCAACAGAAATAACAGACTTATTCTCAGATCATTTACCTGCAGAGACCATCAAACATGCTTGGACCATTGCAGAGCAATTTGTAGAGCTCAGACCTAAAGCTTTAAGTGGAACTGAAATAGGATTTTGTGCATTTTAAACCTATGTTTTAGCTTGCTGCACATTAATCTTTCCACAGCGTTACAACTGAAAACATGATACCTGTCTAAACTTGATGAAAGGAAAATACTAAACAAACAGCTTCTTGGTGCTATCATATTTAAGCAGTATTTGGCAAAACAAAATGAATCTGTAAAGCACTGAATAGCAGTTAATGATTACTGTAGGAATGAAAATTCCTTTTACCATGATGAAGAGATCTCTTTTGCTAGCTATTTACTTCATTTGCTTATTTCAAAAACAAACAAGGACTTTTGTATTTTCATTATTACCATTTTTCAGACTCAGATTCTCTCGAATTTCCTCATGGTCACATGGATGAGTGAAGTCAAAAATGCTGTGTCCAGTGAGTTCCACCTGTGTGAAAGTAAGAACTAAATAGCAAATCAAAGCACCTGAAAGTGTTTATCTGTTTTTAAATACAGTTGAAATGAATTTGGTCACTAGAACTAAGTGCACCAACAGGATGCTCACAGACACAAATCCCATGACCCTCCCTTTGTTTATCCTCTGCATAACTCCTCATTTTCTCCCCAAAATGATTCTCTTATCTATGAATTTGCACAGTGCAGTTAAGAGTCAACACGTCTTGTTATTTTTGGCACAGGACAAAACTCCCAATCCACAAAGCAGAAAAGGGGGGACCCAAAAGAGCAGCTCTATCCCCTTTGTCCCATAGTCTAAGGCACAAGTAGAATAAATGCCTTCTCATCTGCCTAGTAAGATGTAGGAAGGCAACTCTGCAGTCACCAAAGACACTACAACTAGATAGGAAGGGAGAGGGAACCTGTGACCCGTGTAGTCTGCTGTGCAGGGTACCTGCCTGAGAGATAAGACATTTTATTTCCAATCTTTCTTGCAGCAGCACAGAGCTGGGTTTTCTGCATTTAGACATAAGAGTTCTTTCTATGAACTGTATTACAAAGAGTGGAAAACATAAGGGAACAAGTTACCTGGGTAAGTCCCATATATTTGTTGACATTCTCAGACAAAAAGATCATATCTCCATCCTGTGTCACCACAGCAATAAATCCCTCCAAAGCTTTCAGGTACAAGTTGTCCATCTGCTGGTCTGCCTCTAGTTCATTCTCATTGTCAGCACATACTGAGAAAAAAAAAAAAGAAAAAAAAGCAATTAAAGACTTCAGCACCCCAGCCAGCCTTTTTCAATGCAAGTACATCAGGTGACAAGGCAACAAAATTTTTTTCTGCTGTTAAAATTTCCTTTCAACAAATCTCTTCTGGTGGGGCCTTCAGAACAGCATATTAAAAGGATGCTCTTATCACTAGAAAGGCAGGAGATACTTTTCTAAATGTTTTGGCAAATGCAAGACCTTCTCTTCACCTTTAGCATGTTTCTGCAAGACATGTTTTCGGTCACTAACACCTGCAGATGCAGATGACTGAAATGCATCTTCTTTGCGTATGTTCTCTTGGCCACTTGCAACATTTGTACCTCCTAACAGGCACAAGGTAGAGGGCAAGCTTTATAGAGGGTACATAAATCTGTGCATCCCTAAAAAACACCTAACAGGACTCTTCCATCAGGTCAGGCTTTCTAAAACGTTGAAATACAGCTCCTACAAGACATGCCTAAATAGACCTCTTCACTCAGTACAGATACATCTGTTAACACTGCTTTGGATAGAAAAAGTAGAAAACTGCTCCCTTGAAGTCATTCTGGGTGAATCTCTTTGTCATCCCATAAATCTCAGTATTCCTTGGAAAACCACAGATCCATCTCACTGATACCTGCTTTTTCAACTGCAGACCTCAGGACTTCCTATGCCTCACTCCACCAAACTGACAAGTTTCATCACCCACCCACACTTCCCCTGTCCTGCAAGGAGAGCCTGAGACTCTGCTTACGTCCTAGATGCTTGCCTGTGCAGATTCATGAACCCAGTGCACCGCACTAAATTCTGGGAAAGACGTGCCACGGCGCAGCTGACACCTGAAGCTGTGCTGGAATATTCATCACAGCTATTTTTCTTTTGGTTATTCACATTCCTGGTACCTTCTGGCTGCAGTGTAGTGACAATCGATGGCACCGTGATGCCCTTGACGTGTGTGCTCCGCACAGCCCATCCAGTGCTGTGGGAGCAGCACATGGCAAAACTGCTCCTCCTGATGCCAGTCACAAATCTTCCCTTCTATTCTTTTAACCATGTCTGAGCTCCATGAATAAGAAGCTGTCAGGGAATGACATGCAGACTGCTAGTATTGAAAAATTTCTGTGTAGGAATGGGCCCATTAATTTCCTGATATGTTTCATGTGAAACTTCTGGAATTATGATTTACAAAACCACTTACAGATATTGTATCTGGTCTGTGTACCTCAGACACGCTGTGGTAAGCTTATCTTTACAGTTTTGTCAGCCTGCACGTTTGTGATCAGTCATTGCCAATGTCATGGTAAGGCTCTGATTTTGAAGAAATAAAGCAAATAAAAGAAGAAAAAACCCCCACCTTATTGTCTTAGAACAAGGAATAAGCAACTACAAGATATAGGGCCATGGATAAGTTCCCTCTAAATCAAAGGTGCCCTAGAGCCCATGGCAGCAAGGATGATGAGAGAAGAGCTGAAACAATTCTGCTCTCTGTGCTCCTTCCTGGTGGCACAAGAGTGCTCCAGGCTGGGCCCACCACCAATTTTGCCATCCAGAGGCTCCAACCATAATTGCATCAGCCTTACTTGCAAGAACAGTGGGACACAAATAAATTCCTTGGAGCAGTTGCTCTCCTTTGATGGTTTAATGTTGCAATTTCAGCTTACAGCTTGTTCTGTAGTACACATACTGTTAGCACTTGAGAAAAGTCATTAATTTTTGTTCTTTTCCTCCATGAAACAGCACATTGATCATATTCCTTCATGTTTCTTGTTGAAATACTCATTTTGCAAGAAGTCTAGAAGCAGGAATAGGGCATTGCTTTGTAAAACATTAAATGGTTTGGGTTTGTTGCTTTTTTGAATAGGGAAGAGGCTGAGCCAAACTAATGCAGTTTTTACTTTGAAGCACTAATGAGTGATGATTAAAGGATAAGTTTGATCTGTACAGCTCCTGAAACTGCAGCTGCTAGTGCCTGAGGATGGACTGCAAGCGAACCAAGAGGGATGAGCAGTCGCAATGGAGACCCAGCAAGCACTGTTTGGAACAGGTAAGTGGTGACAAAAACGATGCTGGCTGCTGCTGCTGCATTCTCCTGTTCCTCAACATCCCTCCCTGGCTGTGGGGGTACCAGTTGTCAGTTTCTCTGGGGCTGAATGCACTTGAGACAGTAGTTCTGGACTCAGGTGTTTATTATTTCTTATCAGTAAAACAGTCTCACTACTGTGAGTTGAGCAGCTTTTCATTAGAAGGCACAAAATGGCCAACAATCTCTTGTTACAAGGTCTTTTAAGACTAAACTATCCAATTAAGAACTGACATCTAGATTATTTTCCCTTTTAACTCAATAACTGATCCCCAAAAGCCTGCAACGTGGACTTTTCTGCCCAATTACAAAATGCCACTCAAACCCATGAAGAAGAAGGAAGAAACACGAGGAAGAAACCCAGGATGACACCCTGTGCCCTCCATCTTTCTTCCATCCACAACATACTAAAAATCCCAAAACCTAAGTTTCCCACCTAAGTGATACATCTACACTACTCTCTATAATCTATTTCACATTTTTGTCGATTCTAGTCTTTGCTGAAGTCTAGGAAACTTTCTCCATGAATGAGGGTCAAAGTCAGTGCTCTCCTGGGTGTCAGGGCACCCCAGAACAGACAGAAATACTCCTGGTGCCCTGGGTTTCCACACCTGGCAGCAGCCCATCACGCATTGGGCACATAAGGGAAGAAAGGGTGCCCTTTCTGCCCAGCCCCAGAGCTATGGAGAGCACTTGGTTTATCACCCTTTGCCTCTCAACGAGACTGGCAGCAGGGAAGAGAGGACACTCTCTGGGGATGGCCAGCACAGGCTGGGGATTTTCATTTCACATCCTTGCACTGCAATTCAGGCTACACATGCAGGGACCAGTTCCTTCTCAGTACAAAGCAAATGACTTCAGGAAATTGCATCAGGACTAGCATTTAAAATACAGAAAATATACAATAATATATTTGAATAGTATGCACTTTGACCAAAATGACATTTAGGAAAGGAAAAAGAAAAAAAAAAAGAGGTAAGTGACCATCTGCTCCCAAGCTTGTTTCTGCTGCGTAAAGAATGTCAAGGGTCTTTTTTTACTTTTCCGGAAGCAAACAAATGGTTTATTCAGCAGGGATCATGGCTATAGCCCAAGACAATCAGCCAAGTGTGGGTTCAGAGAAAAAAATGACTTTTCAGCTCTAACCCCAGACCCTCCTTTCCATTTTTTTTTCCCAGCTCATTAAGTTTGCATTAACAAAACATGACCATTCAAAGGCAGGAAGGCTATTCAAAGCATTTGTATTCTTAAATGCCTCCAACAGTGAAAGACAAACACTTTACTTGTATTATCAGATGATTAAGTTTGCTTTTCCCTGTATATAAATTATATTACTTATACAAACACACACAGAGGACATGGATCACTCACATCAGGGCTGCAGGTTCAAACCCTTAAGGTCCAAGCTGAGCACAGCACTTAAAGATATAGTCAGCTTTAAAGCATGTAGTCACAGGGGTTTGTGGGATCAGAGTACACTGTTTTTGTTAAAATTATCTTTGTCCAGCTGGAGGCATCTGTGATGTGGACAGAGAGGAGGGAGAGAAGATTGTTTGTGCTGCTGCGCACCCTGTCTAATCTAACCCTAAAGCACAACCAAGGTGTTTTGCAGACACGCTCCAGCCTCCCTGGTAACTCAATAAACCCCACTGCACCCCCTCCTTTCTCCTCAGCAGTCTGGCTGCAGCAGGAAAGGGGAGCTGGCAGATAGGGGTTTCTGGTAGTACTTAATAGGGCGTGCTCACGTTTCAAAGGTGAGGAACCTGCAGGTGCTATCAGGCACAGAAAGGTGGGGGCCGAGTACCTCCAGAGCCACTCTGCTGCTGTGGCCCATCTATCCCTTGCCTGTCCCCACAGCAGCCTACACAGCAGCTCCAGCACTGGGGAACACCCCAAAGGTGCTCATGTCTTTGAATGTTTCCAGGTCCTTTGCAAACACAGCCCCAGAAGGGGTCATCTGTGCCCACCAGCTACAGCAGATCAGCTACAGCTACCTGAGGATCCCAAGTCTGCAGCAAAGAAATATGCTGGGCTGCACTGTGGTGCCCTGGTATGCCCTGTATCAGGTAACTTGGTATAATTATAGTAATATAAATAATAAATAGGAGTCCCTCCTATGGCTGCAGTGTCAGCATTAGAGCACGTTCCCTTTCTCCTGAGGAAAACACCAACAACTAATACACAGAGGATACACACACTTTAGTAGAGTGACACATCAGAAACAGTTCAGTCATTGCCACTAGCAAAAAGCTGGTTTGCTTCAGAAAGAATCTATTTGGCAGATGCAAAACAAAAAATGGCATGGCTACTGCAAGTTCCTCCCTGAAATCCCTACTGTCGTTCACTTTGCTTCAAATTGTCTTCATTAATTTACCTTGGTGCTGAACTGGAGCATTAGTGTAAGAAAATTCAGCTTCAGATGGAAAATATTTAAGAAAGCTGGGACCAAAGGGAAGTGGGAAGTTAGCATGAGGAGGTGAGAGCAGAACTTAACCTTGTGTTTCCAGTAGGTCTGAGGTCACTTTATCCAGAGAGCAGCACCTCATGTAGACTTGCCAGGTTTTTGCAGGTCTTTGGGAAGGGTAACAGTGAGACTCAGTTTATAATGATTTTTAGGGGGTGGGGAGGTTTTTTGTTTGATTGGGTTTTGTTTGTTAGCATTGCATTTCAAAATAGCTGCAAGCTAAATTTTGAAATAAGGATGTGTTTCTGGTTTTTTCCCTACAACATTTTCTACCTCCCCTCAACTATGGGGAGTACCTCAGTTCAGACACCGCGACATAGCAGGGAGACTGGGCTGCAAATGTTCCAGTTTAAATTAACAGCACATTCAGCAGAATGAAGTGCTGTAATATTGCTGTTCATATTATAGCTACTTGATGGAGCCCAGTCAAGGTTGTGTTCATGCAACTCTGGAAAGCCTATACAGGAGGAGAATCCCTGTCTAGGAGAGACTGGGAGATGTTGAAACATGCCAAAAAGCCTTGTAAAACTGCTGCTGTGGCCCTCCTGGGATGACTGTCAGAGCTACAGGGGAACCAGGAACAGAGCAGTGGTGTCCCATGTCCCAACATCTGATGGATCATCCACTGCTGACTTTACCCCAAGGCAGTACTTGAATTTTGATACAGTATTTTTCAGTCCATGTCTCAGTCTATAGTAAATTTTGGTAAGTATTTATTTTGACAAATTTTCTAACTGCCAAATAGAATTTATTCATTGACAAGAAACTTTGAACTGTAATGGCAAATGCTTATTGCAGTGTTTATGATAACCTTTTATGCTAAAAATAACTTTTGTAAACAAGCTTTGATTAATTCTCACTGTCAGGATGTGCACTGTTCCCAAGTTTAAGAACACTTTTTCCGTAGATGCTTGCTCATTTCCTTCAGTCCAACCTCTTGGAATGAGTCTGAAGGCTCAAAATTCAGCCTTCTCCTTAAAAGAAATAACTGTGCAGGTATAAACAACCTCCTAGCAAACAGCCTATAATTCCTCTCAACACCTTTGATCTGACTCAAAGGGGTCTTTCTGGTCGGTTCAGAGGTAGACAATGATAAAATGTGTTTCTACTGGAGGTCACTTCATCACCTGCACAGAATTTTCCTGGCTTTGTCTCATCCTGGTTCCTATAAGTACCAGTAAGTTGCTTACATATGGTGCATAACTGATACCAGGCTGCAGCTGCCACTCCACAGGAGGGTTGCAAAACCTGCCTGACACCAGCAGGCAAAAGTTAGGGAAGATCTAACAGCAGCTTCATCCTGCATCAGAGAGAGCAGCTTTGAGACTGACTTCTCTCTTCCTGGTTTCTTGTTTTCCATCAAAGGAAAGAGATTTCCCCCCCTTTTTTTCTGTCTTGACAGAGCAGTACATCCTGTTCAAGGGGATATTTTCAATGTGTTCAATAAAAGCTTTCAATTTAGATACATCAAGAAAAAGCTACTCTTAAACTTGAAGCTTCCTGAAGGGCTCTTATCTCCAAGTGCACAAGCAATCTTGGATAAAGAAAACACTTATGTTAGTGTTGTTTTAATTGCAGAGTTTGTATCTAGCCAGATCATTCAGATGCTGCTCCCAGGAACTTGCTTGGAGTCTTGCAGCCATCAGTGTTGAATATTGGGAATACAGCACTCCATCAGACCACACTTTGAGTCCCATTGGACCTTTGGGTGCACCTTCCCTGAAAGGGGACATCACTTCAAGCAGCTGAAGTACTCAGCACCCAATTCACTCTCATTCCTAGCAGCATGGTTGGCATAAAACTATTTTCCCAATGTAATAAAAGCAATCGAGTAGACATGCTATTTTTAAAGCACTGTTTTATGCCACAATGGTCTGACATTAGATGCAGCTTGTCCAGACATTCAAAAACAATGCCCACATCAGTTCTCCCTCCAGTCTGTCCTCTCCCTTAAAAGCCTAGAGAAAAGCTATTTTTTCCCCTTCTGCTCCCTGCTGGCTTTCCGGCTCTGTTGTCTCCCTCCCTTGAAACCTTCACACTGGCTTCCTTGCGGCCTCCCTTCTCCCAAACAACTTCCTGTCTGTATCCCTGCTCCCTCCCCATTGCTGCTGCTGTCTGCCTGGACAAGAACAACTCCCAGCCAGTTTCCTTTGCTGGATTTCTGCACAGAAAAGACAGCCGGGTGATCACACAATTGGGATGGGATTAAGGCAAGCCAATAAAATTGTGTTTGCCTGATTAGCCTGATTAAAAAGTCTGTCGTCCTGGCACAGAGAAACTCACTGTACTAAAGAGTTTTGGTTCCTGTAACACCTTTAGCATCAGCATGGTTCAAATAAACACTTAAAATTATTGGCAGTGTGCATACAGTCTTCCTAAAATGGACTCTCCTCCTCATATTCAGACAAAAAGAGAATATCTGAGCCAATCTTAGCAACTATCACCATGTTAGCTGTTAACCAAGGCAACCATTCTTTAGCAAAAGCCATGTTTTCTTTTTTGCCATCTATTAGCTCCCCCAAAAGCATTAGCCTTACTTACTAGCTATACTAGAAAATAATATGGGAAAAATACTGCTAACAGCTTTTCTGACCACAGTAAAGGACATAAGATCCCAAATCCAAAAGCTCCACTACTGATAAGCATCAGAATGCCTATTTTCTGCAGCAACTTTATGGGATCAAAACCTTTAGTTGAAATGAACAAAGACCAGTTCTAAATTTATCCCAAACATTTGAATGCGACGATGGTAAAAATGTATTATGCCAGCAAAATTAGGAGACATCTTGAAAAATATTTAAGATGATAATAATTAAATATTTCTACTAAGCATTCCAATTATACCCTGTACTGTTCTGAGCACAACATGGAAACAGTATTATAAAGCCATTGTTTCAGTTTGCTTCCTGCGATACTAATCTCAATCAGGCCGTCAGACGAACAGCCTGCATTTCTAAATGTTAAAGGCTTCCTCTCCAACATTCCCACACAGAATTGCCTACTGTGAAAATCAAAGGGAAACGTGTTACTAAGTAAAGCAGCAACTTTTATAAAGCCAAACCTGGTATTTTTTACCCTTTTGAACTCTGAGATCTACAACCAGCTATTTCCTATTATGATAGGATACAAGGGCCCTACAAGGCCTGCAGGAGACGTGCACTCTGCAATCCAGAAGTCGGGATTTTTCGAGGCACGTAGCGGGAGAGCTCTCAATGAGGGCTCAGATTCAGGGACTCTGCCATTCACCTGCTGAAAGAATGTGGGCATAGATTTCCCTAGGTCTTGGCTTCCCAACAGATAAATGATCATTATGCAGACACAGCTAATAAACCAGCCTGAGTTACACAAGTGAAAAGCCCTATTCCGACTCGGGGAATAATAGGAAAGGGCATGAGACACTCAATGCCAGTGGAGTGAGACTGGCAAGCTGCCTATGGCCATCTCCAAAATCCCACCTGGAGCATCAGCTTGCAGAAGGATGAGGGTACAGTCCTGGGAAAGGCCTTGTTCTCTTTGCTTCAGGCAAAATTGCCTTAAAACAGAGAGATGTGTTTGAGAAACGTGCCCACAAACAGTAACACAAAATGAAATATGGTGTGCTAGTAGGTTTTGATGGACAAAATTAGAAACAAGAAAAATGGTAATCAAGCAGTAGTTTTATTTCTATCCCATTTTTAAGCTTTTTTTTCAAGCTGCAGCAAATGTTATTACAATGTCCAAACGATTGACAGAACAAATACACTCACTTAACTCCAGTTTACAGTAGGTGTCCAGCCCAAATAATCCAAACCATTTCAATAAAGACAACACAAAGCAAAGAGGGGTTTGCAGGCTGGGGTGGGCATTTGCTTCTATGCACCTCCACCTCCCCATTTCCCAGTTCATCCATCAAGAGATGACACAGGGTTCCTCATGCTCCCTGTCAGTCAAATCAGACTTCTCAAATGCAACAGTATGTTTACGGTCAAATTCTAGGCTGCTAAACATGCACCTGAAACCTTTGCTGCAGCTTTGCTTGGGGCTTAGAAAGGGTCCAAAGCAAAACCAAGAACAGAATGAGCACAAACATCACCCAAGCCCATTTTCCATCTTGCTTCACACTCATCAAAACAGGATAGGCAGCAAACATCTTGATCTGTGAGCCTCCAGATCAAAATCCTACCACTCTGAATTAAACTGGATGGCCTTCTAGTGAAAGCCAATGTTCTGACATTATTCAGAGGTCTTTAAAGCTAGGAAATTTAATTTATATGTTGGCTATACTCAGACTAGGAGATGAGCAACAGACAAGGTTTTCTGACTTGAGTTCTTTAATTATAATGTATTTTCATTATCAGAAAAGAATACCCAAAATTTCCAGAAAAATCCATCCTTTTAAAGTCTCTTAAATTCAACTCCTCAGAATAGAAGCATTTTGAAACCCTTATCTACAGCTCTGGTGCTTAAAGATGCAGCCATGGACAAATCTGCATTTGACTAACAACACAAATTTTAATGAGAGGATTTACTCCAAGTTAATATTTGGACTGAGGAACTCCAACAGATTTAAGGCTAAGCAAATAAAGAAATAAGCAAACATAGACAAAGTATGACATATTAAAGCACAGCCTGTCGCTACTGTAACAATTTATTTTCAGATTCTTTTCTGCTGCTGGGTACTGGTGGAACTTCAAGAAAATGTAAATTTTCTACATGAATCACATAATTTTTCAAACACTGTCACAGAAATATGTCTCAGAAATATAATATCTTTGTGTGTATGTATGAATATTACACACATATACTGAATTGTCATCACTATCAAATAATGAGTCTAAGCCTTAACGCTATAGAAGCATCAAAATAAATGTAGTCAGTAGATTTTTTTTCTTATAGAGAAATGTAAATTCATTTGAAAAGTTCACTTTTATCTTAGCAGCTGACCAAATATATCCTTCTGATGATGACTGCATCCGACTATTTCATGTCAATTTTTACAGACAGGCACGCACATTACTTATATTATCGGTTACAGCCTCTCAGAAGTTTATTTTTCCTATGGTGTGTCAGTCTTCAGTTCCTGCCATATAAATATTTGAAAAGCTGAGGCTGTGTTTTTATGAGAAAATTATAACAAATTGGCTTTGTTTAAGAACATTTACCTATTTACGCAACTTCTTCAAGTATTAGTTACATGACAAAATCAGAGATGATTTCCAAAAACTGTTCAGCACATAAACTTTTCTTTTCACAGGAGTACATGATAAAACCACATTCTATAAGCTAAGATAAAAATACCTACATGTTATACAGTAGGCTTCAGCAAAAGCCAAAAGTGCTACAAGAAATTACAGAGCACAAAGAAGCAGAATTGAATTTGCCCTATCTTTCAGACTAACCAACAACAAACCAACAGCAAATTCGACCACAAAATGGGATGCTTCCTAATAACATTTATTAAAGTAATTGCTGTTGTATGACTCAACTTTTCTGAGTAGAGGAAGTGCAATCGTGACCTTAATGGGAGTCTTGCCATTAATGAAGGAAAAGACAAAATTCTGGGGTTACCATTCACAAACAATGCAGGCATTGTTTTCTTAACGTATTCTGAAACTCATAGGTCACCATGGGAAAGTTCTGGAAACATCAGATGTTTTCATTGATCTTACAGGCTACTCAAGCTGCATGTTTCTATCAAAGTGTTTATTCAACTATAGGGGGCAAAATAAGAGTATTCCTAATTTTATCAGTTTTAACAGGCTATAAAAATTATGCTTGTTCATGTTTCCTACTAGTCCAACATGAGCAAAACTGATTGCGCAGAATCCACTCACATCAAGTATTTAGCAGTTGTTTTAGCTATCTTAGTATAGCCTGTTTTAAGCAACCTACCTACTACTCTTTGCCAGTGGATAGCACAATTACTCCTTTCAAACACAGTACTGGACCTTCAGAGCGTCCCAGCTGCTGTTTGAATGTGCAGGCACAAACATGCTTGTCACACCAAACTGAAAATTATTTGTTTCAGCATGGAGCTTAAGGCATATGTTTGAATTCTGATTAAACTCTTAAAAGCTCAAAATCTCATAACTGAGATTAATAAACCACATTCAAGAGTTCTCAGAGGTTTTATTTAGAGAGGCAAAAAACCTGCACTAACTGTAATTTTGGTACCCTGTAGTCAGAGAAGAGCATGCATAATCTTATCAAGCTGCCATCAGCCAGCCCGGACACCTAAGTTCTTTTAGCCAGATCTTACCTGAAGACAAAAGCTTATGAGTCCGTAGGAAACTGATTGCCAGGCGCATTATGGATGCCTTGTCCAGGTGGGAACTGATGTTGTGGGGCAGGGGCAGCTCATGTGCCAGCTCATAGAACACCTCGGTCTCTTTGCTTCTTCTGCATCTTGCTGCATCTCTTGATTTCTCCTTCCTCCGTTCAGAACTGCTCCTGATAGGGAAAGAAGCGAAAGGAAAAAGCGTTTATCGAAATGCAATTCACAACTTGTGAGGCATTTACAAGTGTATCTTCTCAGCAATGAATCCATTCTGTCAAGTGTTTGAAATCAATTGGCCAAGCTTTAATACCTATTTGTGCCCTTTGAATGGGAATTAGGAGAGGACTGCCACAGCTGGAAAGGGCTCAGACTGTACATGAGTCAGCCTTTGAATGCCCTGAATCCCCACACAGTACAACAGAATTGAGATCTGCCTTAGGCAAGAGATTCATAATGAAATAGCAAAGTATTACTTCTGGACTCAGGAAACATTAAAAATAATTTTTTTGTTTGTTCAGTCTAAATTTACTTACTGTGGGACAGGGTAGCAATCCATTTTTAAAGCTAGAATAATTACAGTGAATATGGCTGTGACATAAATACGATGATGTTGTGGAGTTTTTCAATGGCTGCATTCCACGTTGAAATAAAAGTAGTAGTAGAGTATTGAATTGTGTTGGTCTGTAGAACTGTCTCAGCTCTTAATCCAAAATTTGTCCAGAAAGCCATTTTTCTTGGACCATGAAAGGCACAAAATGGAAAATACTGTTGCTTGCAAGATAGCCCTTCTTTGGAGAAGCTGTTCTAATTAAATCACCATTTCTCCACTGTCTATGAAAATAGATTCCTTCTTGAGTAAAATAATATAACCAGTAGAGCTCCATGTAAAACAGAGGAGTGGGAAATAACAAAGGGGAAGACATTTTATGAAGCAAGTATGCAAAGGGACAAGGGACATAAAACTAAATTGAACATGTGAGAAGCACAAGGAATAAATTTATAATGGTTCTGGGTTAGTGACTTAAAGAACCTTAATGACTCTAAGGTTCTTTAATGAAGTACAATTTCATTAAATTTCAGAACATGAAGCATCTGAATGCATTTAAAACCATAAGCTATTTCAACCCCACATAGCTCTGCTGATACTCCAAGTTCCTACACTTGCATGAGTTGAGGTTTTGCAGTTGAGGATCACAGTCACACCAACACAAAATAGATTTCTTTTCAAGCTGACTTTTGCAACAGTCCACCAGTGCCACTTGACTGAGCACAGAACAGGGTGATAAGTAGAACAGTTCCACTGTTCTTGCTGTTTTGGCTGCACATTAATTTCTAGAATCACCAGCAGCACCTCTTTCTGCTAGCAAGGCTTCCAAAATGAAGCTGCTTATAACTTGTTTTTTCCAACAACAATATAAAATAATGAGCCAGTAAACTAAAAACGGACCAACCAAAAAACCCCACCCTATCAAAACCAGGAGTTCAAATAAATATATTCTGTTGTATGAAGATTATGAGGAAAACAAGTATTAATCGCAGTACTTAATTCTAGAAACTGTTTCAATCATGATTGGTCTCATGCTAAACTGCCTAAAATAGTAAAGGATTATTAATCCATAGCAGAGTATTCTAAAGAAGATTACTACTTCTTGAAGACCTAGAAAGTCTCCTAAAGCTTCTAGCACTGAAACCACAGGAGGCTTCATAAATTAGTAAGAAGGAAAACCAGCCAGGACATGCATTAAATGCCAATGCTAAAGTCACAATAAGGTGTTTGCTGGGGCTCAACAAGGCTGGACACTCAACATCATCATTCAAAGCAGGAGGGAGCTCACAACACATCAGCAGAGCCCCAAAACACAAGAAGTTGGGCACCTATGTGGGATCAGACAGGTGCTCACTAGTGAGTGTGCTAACAGGGCAAGGGGGCTCAAATCCTTACAGTATCTTCTCAAGATCCATGATCAGCTCTCAGCAAACCTCTTTCACAATTATTTTGCCTAAGGTGAATGTTCTGTAACATGGTCTCTGTTACAGGAGGCGTGTGCTGGAGGAGACCTACACACATTTCAGTACATAATGGCAGGATCCAACTTCAGTAATTACTTCAAGGGTATTGCTGAAGCAAACACCAACCCATTTCAGTTTGAATCTAAAGGAAATTCACAGGGTGATACTAACTTAATACTTTTCTCCTTGCTAAGTAAGAGTCATGCTACATCCATGTGAAAAAAAAAGTCCCTTCTTACAACTATCTGAGAAGATACAGCAAAAAATGCCTTATGTTCTCCTGGGGCAGGTGCTGGCCACAGGAAAGTCAGGTATAATACATGTACTGGTGGTACTTTCAGAAAAATCTTGCTTGCTAAAGAAAAATGTGCCTCTACAGACACTAGACTGGGAACAAATCTCAGTTTCTAATTATACCAAGAAAATAAAAGAGTAGAAGCAAAACAAAACCAAACAGAACAAAAACTATGTAGCAGTATTTGTGAGCATTTCCAGTTGCCGCTGGAAAAATGTAACTTCAACCATAAATGTTTGAGCTTCTGTTCTAAATCTAGAGGCCACAATTTTCACATTACTACCAACTTGGGCAAAACAAGATCCATTCCCTCCTCATTTAATTCTGAAACTTTGGGAAACAAGGCCAAAGTCAGGTCACAATTTATACAGTAAAAACAGGTTGTATAAGACAGGGTCTCTCATGACACCACTGCAGCCACAAAGAAAAATATTTACTTGTCTAACCTCTGTAAATATAATTTTGAAGTGTGGCTAATGAGACAAGCTGGTTTCAATAACCATGGGTTGCTCACAATTTCTAATAATTAACACTATAAGCAGAGAAAGATTTTCTTTCTCTCTGTTATAGATGCTTTCCCTCAACACTGCTTCTGCTAAGGTCCTCTGCAGAGGACCTCTCCGTTCTTTACACACCACACAAGAGCTTTCTCACATCAGAAAACAGGGAGGAGTCAGCCTGCCTGGTTGCTTTCAAAAGACTTTTCTGCTCATCCATTATAATTTTAAATAAACAAATAACTTGCCTATTAAGCATTTTCCACTATAATTTTAAATAAACAAACAACTTGCCTATTAAGCATTTTCCCTTTGTGGCACCTCAATTTTCCTCCCCATCTCCCCTCACACAGCACACCCTCGAGTTGTGTTGCTGTTGTAGCATAAGCCCACCAAGACCCAAAACACCCTCATGCCACTTCCTCACTCAAGACCTCCATCTAAGGTTGCTTGCTGTGCCTCCCAGGGATGTCCACTCAAAATGGTCATTCTGCACTTACTTGTCCTGGTTGCAAAAGACTCCCAAAACTGCAGTTGAGTTACAGAATTCTGCAAAAAGCAGTATTTTCATTATTTTTGTTTGCAGAGCATTAATAATTCTCTCTGCAGTTACCCCACACGATTAGCATTTCAGCCTGGGAGAGGCTGGACCACCCATAGCTGGAGAGCGGTAAAGTGACTGCGACCTGCACGACTGAAGGCCAAGAGGAAAGAAAGGCTGATGCTGAATACCCTTCACACATCACCCAGGCAATAGAGAAAAGGCCTGGGCTCTAGCTAATTTATGAATCATTCCCTCCTAGCACATAAACCACCCACTTGCGTGGCAGAAAAAGAGCACACGCGTGCGTCACCGCTTGGAGAAAGCAACGCAAGCAGAAACCTCGCTCGCTCTGACAGATTTCGAAGAGTGCAGAGGGAAGAGCAGAGAAAGCCACCAGCAATCAAACCACCGTACACTGGGTATTCCAAGGTAAGCCTCCAGAGAGCTCCTGGACACTTGCTCCTTCAGGAGTCCCAGAATCAGGGCAGGATAAGATTCCACTGAGCTGCACATGAACTCTCACTGCAATCACAGCGTAACTGGTGCCAAAAAACCAAGAAAGGAATGGAGAAGCTCAAATTTCTTTTGGAAATGGGGAAGCCAAGTTGAGGAATGGGTCTGTTGACTCCATTCAGGACTTGGCTACATTAATGGTGGTCAGGAGACTTGAGAAGGAACAGGGAGGTGCTGGTTCCCAGCAAGGACTCTCCCAGGGCTGCTGGATGATGTGCCAGTGCTGCACTGCTTATGGGTGTGCAAGCCATTGGGAATGGAAGAGTTCCGGAGGCACAGGCAGTTCTGTGACACAGAACACAAGTACAGCACTGTATCCTCGGGACAGCTGTTTACATGATTTTCCACTCCTTCCTGGTGAATTTAGTTTGCACTCTGAAAATAGAATTTATGGGCCAATGCACGTGAGAAAAGATGACAAACAACTGGCAACTGTTTGTGCTCCCAAGGTGAAGCTTCCAAATTTTCATAAGCAGTTCTCCATGCTTCTTCCTAGAATCCAAACATCAAACTGGTCCCAAGGGTACACCCTTGCCCAGGAACAGACCTCTTGATGCCACTGAGCGAAAACACCCCAGGTGATGTAGAAATGCCTTGCATGGATCCCAGGAGCCAGATTCCTATCTCTTTTGCTCATTGCAGGCCCTTGCAACACAACTTCACTGAAATCAGCAGGAATGCCTGCAGACAAAGGTCTTGCACACCCGGGGTGAAGATCATAATCTGACTTTCTGAAGCCTCTCTTACTGCAGGACTGGAAACTTCAGGGACAGCAACTTATTGGCAAAACCTGAAGCCCCACATAACCCATCTGCTTTAAACAATCTTGCAAAACCACCATGTCAGCTTAGGAGTTGCCTTCCCAGTGCCCACTGCTGTGACAGCTCCAGGCTCCAGCAGCCAGGAAAACTGCTGAGGGAGCCTGCCTCAGCCAGAGGCTGCACTGCTGCCATTGTCCTGCTGCAGCATATCCTCAGCAGGTACCTGTGACCAGAGACAGGAAGGATCAGCCCCTCAAACAGTGAGGCACACAGACTGTCCCCCACCTGGGAGCTTCGGCACAGGGCGTCACTCACTGATCCAAAGTTTGGTTAGGTGCCTACACAGTCCTCCTCAGCTCAGCAGCCAGGGACTGAGCTGAGGTTTCAGTCCTGTTTCCACTGCTTGTGAGTGCATTTGCTCTCTGCAGTTTAAATCCCACCAGTACTTCATCTCCACCAGTAACCCCTGCCCACCACCTCCACCCATCCATCTGCTGGTCCTTCCCCCAGGCTGTCCCAACCCCCTCAAAGCCCTCGGTACCCACGCAGCTGATGAGGGTGCCAGGCAGTCAGCGTCACGGGTCCTCCCTTCTCTCAAGGACATTGGTGGCCTTGGTGGCAAGAAGACTTGCCAGGACAGGAATCTTCTGCTCGGGGTTTCGCTGCTCTTCACGAGTCCATGTGGGCCGATACTCAGGTTGTACACACACACACACACACACACTCACACACAGACTTGTTTAAGATTCAGCAGTGCAGCAACTGCACTGAATTACGCTCCCACTGTGCAGGCTCCAGATCACAGAAGCTTTCAGAGAAAAATGCACACCTTGCAGAAAAATATCTCCTAAGTAAGCCAGTAGCCTTCACTCGTACCCACATTCTGTGTGACACATCCGGACAGCACTTTGAATTGTGCAGTTCAGACAGACCCGCTTGAGTTTACTTCATGATTTTGGTGACCCTTGGACTTTGCTTCAAACTGCCATGTATGCAAGCTAGTAAAACAACAAGCATATTACTTTATATCCAATGGCTGGTTATTAAATGTTTCTAGCTTCAGCACTTTAAAGGTCAAGAATCCACAGTTAATGAAGTTGTCACATGCAATTTCTCTAGCAAATGCTCCATTTTGAATGGTTTCGAGTTAAAGCATCAAATGCTAACTTGCAGAACAAGAAAAATACATTCTGCACATGCAAAGATAAGAAAATACTTTACAGTACAGATAAATGAAAAATCAGATGCTTAGCATAAAAAAATTCAAACTAAAACCTGTAAAAACTCAATAAAAGTATTTGAACAGGCAGTACTACCTTAGATAACAAAAAAGATTTATTTCAAACTTGCAAATATATTTTTTGCTGAGTTTATATTGTGCATTACTTTCTGCTTGGCAAATCCCTAGTTGATTTGAACCAGAATAATAAAAAAGGAGTTTAGCTGACTTGAGGCACTCCATAGCTATCTCAGAACCACACCACTTGACTACTCCAGAGATGTGCTTGCAGACACCAAGCAGCCAGCAGTCATGCTTACTTAGCCTTAAAATTCCTTTAAAAAGTATTAGTAACCATTCTACCTGACAAGCAGTTTATTCTGGAGGGCATGCTGTGCTTTTGAAAGCTCCCTCAGTTAAAGTAGTAAAAGTGACCCTCAGTAAATAAAAAGTGCTAGAAGCAGCAATTTACTCACTCCCCACGAACTCAGGCCAAACTATGAAAACTGTGAAGGAAACCCATACACAGTGCCATGCAGATCCCTCCTTATACCCCTTTCCAGTGAAAATCACTATTTCCAAGGCCAGACAAGACACCAGGTGCCCAGGTTCAGCACACCAGAAGAGTAAAAGAAAGGGAAAGGACACAGAGCTATTTTCAGGTAGATGAAAAAAAACCCCTAAAACCAGTTGGAAATTCGTGGAGTGCTCATGGAGGGCAAGTGCTAAAGCAGCATTGCTGCCCACTGGGATACAGTACCCAGTACACAGACAAAATAAACTCAAAGGACGCCAAAAGGGGAATTTGTTAATAAAGGAAATGAAAGTTCGAAGGTAACAAGAAAGGCTACTAACAGAAAGGGCTATTACAAAAAAAAAGGAAATGAAGTATCTTCCACCCTTCCTTTAAAGTTGCCCTAACTTACAGTAACTCACCATGAGTTCCTTGGCTTGTTTGAGGAATTTCTTGTGTTTCGTTACATTCTCATTAAATAAGAAATTCCTGCTAGTTCAGCAAAGCTTGGCAGCCGCTGCCATAGCAATAGATGTAATTCCTTCACCAGAGTTTAAAACCAAAGGTGAGATGATAGGAAAATGAGAAATCTGAGTGTCTCAGGCACAGAGGAGGGAAGAGTCTGCATTAAGAGTGAGGAAATAATTTCCATTCTCATTAGGATGTTTGGCACTTTAATTAATAAGAGGATTTGGCTACTACAATTACAGTATCAAGGGATGAGGCCTAAATGAATACCAAAGTTTTGGTGCCTTCAAACATGTTTATGATTCACTAAGTCCATATCACTCCAAGACCTTCACAGCTGACAGTAACACAGCCAGAAATAGGCTTTTTTTTCAGGGGATAAATTTATATGTACCTCAAAAGCACGCATAAGACTATAACTTCTCTAGTGTCTGAAGCTCTGATTGTACCTTTTGTAATAATAATTAAAATGTATTGGGTTTGTGTTTTATTTATTTTCATTAACATTCTTAGCACTGATTTGTGAAAAAAAAAAAGAAAAAAAGAAAAAAACCATGCTACTAAAAGAAAAAGCATTATACCTATACAGTTTTAAAATGCTTATAGCACTGGTATCTTTTTTATACCACTAACTGCATTTAATGCAGCCACAAAAAGAAAAACACTTTGCAAGTGCAATTTAAGGTATCACTGTAAATACTAAAGTTATCATAACAACTACGTAGCACTTTGGAAGTTGAATGTTACAAACCTTCTTGCTGCAACCTCACTGAGGCTGCAGGAGCACTGACATTTTTAAAAGCATTTAGGTTGAAATATGTCAACAGAGTCTGATAAATTTAATCATAGTAAGCAAAACAATGTCTAAGGATTTATGTTCTTCCTTTTTTCCTCTGGTTTTATGAGTACCTTGACCAGAAAGATAAGTATTAGGATTTTGGCAGCCATTAATCTCTCCTGGATTATTTTACGAAGCTGAGAGTGCCAGCCTGTCCCGCAGCTGCCACGCCAGCACAGGCCTGGTACCTCAGAGGATGTGCCAAATGCTTTGTGGTCAGGCAAGGCACAGCCCATGGAACCACCTGAGGCCCACAGCGTGCAGAGATGATGCCAGGCTGCTGATCAGCTATTGGAGCAGATAGCGGCACTGCCTTTTGCCTATATTTGGGCTAGATGACTTTACTCTGGCTTAGCTTTCAGGAAGTGCAGTATCCTGCTCCAAGTCACTGCATGCTCAGAAAGCACCAATGCTGCTCATAGAGGGTCAAAACTGCTCTGGGTCACCTTTGTAAAGGTGCTGCAGCCCACATTTAAAACAGATCAGTGAAACACATCCGCCATCTTCTCAAAAATATTAGAGACATTTGGAGAGAAACCAGGAGGACAGCATATGGTCAAATCTCAGTGGGCCAGCCATTTGTCTCAGCTCAGGGCTTCTCTCCCCAGACTGGTTTTGCACTGCTCTGCTCCATCAAGATCATGGATTCCTTCCCTGTGGCAATCAGCCAAGACAAGACAAGCTTCAGAGATGACCTGCAGACTGAAGAAGGCCCAGCACCAACCACTCAAAACAACACAACAGAAATGACTGATCCAACACTGGCCAAAACTGAACTTCCTTTTAAATCACCCAATTTTTTTTTTTTTGTGGGTGATAAATGCATCACTCTGCTTTTCTCTCCTGGAATGGCACTGCAGCAGTGGGGATAAGGTAGGTTATGACAATGCACAACCCCAGATGGCTATCAATGATTTGTGTTTGAGAGATTACAGATCCGTATCTTGGGGCATTACTTGTAGTAATCAGTCAATTTTGACAGCTAATCTAGAGGTCCATACACATTGTTGCTCAAAGGCTCAGCAGGTATTGCTAAGATCTGTTTTCAGATAACCCAACTATTTACCTACTCTAAAAAACACATATGAAAGGATGTGCTTTATCTCTTCACCAGCGGGTTAAAGCTAAAGGTGAATGAAGTGCAATTTGCAGGCTGGGGGTGGGGGGTGAGGGAGGTAGGCCCCATAGTTAAATTCAAAACCAGCCTCATTTTTCAATGGGGCACTGACAACATCCCCAGCCCATACCAAACCACAAAGGGCATTATTTAACAAGATGGCACAACTGCAGGTAAACAGGGACAATTTTTCAATTAAGCTTGATTTCAAGCCTAAGGGACAAACATTGCCATGGCATGACTTTGCTGTCAGTGGCATGCGTACCTAAGCTTCAGCCCCAAACCCACTTAACTGGAAACAGTTCAGAGAGTCACACAGAGCACTGTTGACAAATCCCAAGTTTTATGATCTAACTCTGTCTTGTTTCTTGGGCAATACCCACCAACATTTGTGGGGGCTAACCCTGGGGCTTCAGCAGGCTTGGACCACTATCTCATGACATTTTAGCTGTTGTGCTGGCACATTTGCTGACAGGTTCACACAAGGGGCCTTTGTGGGTAGGAACAATGAGAGAGGCCTGCACAGCACAGGAAAATGGGTGGTGACCACCAAAGGCTGAAAAAAAGCCTCTTTCAAAGGAAGGTCTTTAAAAACATTCATTACACCCCACCCAGCTATTTTCACTACAATATTTCAGTACATAAAAACAACACAGGGAAAATAAACAGCCCACCCTTCAATATGTTGTAGGTTCTCCAACCTCTGAAAAGAAATCAGCAAGCCATGAAGATGTAGAAATCTTCACCAAAAAGAGCCATGTAAGAGGCCATCCACCAAAACCTCTCCACGCCATCTTTCTTCTCTTATGCATCTCCAGGCTCTCTATGTAAGCTGACTGAAATAGACATCTTAATTTTTACAGTAAAATGAAATTTAAAAGTGTATTGAGTAGTAAAGACATGATAACAAGCATTTATAGGGATTGAAAAGTAACTATATTGACACAATTGAAAAAATTGCTAAACAGTCCACTACAATGTATTTCAGCTGTGATTATTTTTCCTACCAATTTCAGCTAGAACTAATAAAATATTCCAGGTAAAACAGCAGCCAGAGAGAAAGAAGCAATAAACAATCCATAATTAAATGGGTCTCTGAAACCAGCAGACAGCTGTAAACTGGCAGCCAGTCTCACAGAGGCTTGTCTCCATCACAGTCAGGGAGGTTTCCAACTGAGCAAAGATTGAGCAGGTGAAGCCCCAGCCTCGGGAGCACAGAAATAGCTCCTTCTCCTCAGGCTTTGTGCTGCTCTCTGATGATGCTCACTACAGCACCCTTACTCATAAGTTCTGTGTAGAAAGGCAGCAGAACACCCACAACAGAAATTCCCCCACTTTGAGTCACCTTGTTGCAAGCATGAGGACTCTGTGATGGATGCTCTAAAGACTGCAGCGGGGGCACACGCCAACTCTCAATGAAAATGTTTTGTCGCCTTTAGAGAACATTCAAAACACTCACTAAAATTATTTTGCAGCATCGTCTGTTAATAAGTCATGCTTTGTCCTCCTCCTAAAGTGTCAAATCTTCTAATACTAAAGTTAAGAAAATAGATCTTACAATAAAATCTGTATTAAATAATGCTGACCCTTCTTTACTTTCTGGGTTTTAACCATGTTAGCGTGCACTCAGCAATGATGGAAGTTAATGATTTCTCCTCCTCTATCTCTTGGCCATCCATGGTAAGATGATGGATATCCAGAAAGACAGATTAAACAGCCATTTCTTTGGCAAGCAGGGAATAATAATTCCTGAAAGTAACAATGCAGATGCTCTAAAGTTTGATCATTCCTTGTAATACAGCTTCCTCCACTTCCTGTAACAATGATCAAGTGCAGATTTTGAGGGCCAGGCTACATTTTTTGCCCTCTGGGGTGTGGGTTTGGTCTGTACAAACATCCTGGGACACAGCTCATTCTCAGCCCCTGCTTTCTCTTCGGAGGGCTGTAGCTCTTTCATTGTCTCTCATCTCCTAACTAAGTCATCAGGATAAACTGGAGCAGTGATAACTTTGCGTGCTGTGATTTTGAGTTCTCATTAACATTCAAAAGTCTGCCACTAGTTTAAGTCAATAAAAATTGAAATTTAGCAGCTTCAGCTGGGGTAAATTTTCTTCCTTGCTTACTACAAGGTAAAAGGATTGATACCAAAGGGTAAGACCACATTGTCTACCTGGCCAGAAAAGCAGCAGTCACTTCAGCCAAGTTAGGCAATTCCTGTAAATTTACAGCTAAAATCAGAGCCTGGAGTGATGTAACCTGGGGGCAATCAGTAACCCCAAAACACACACCTTCAGCTCCTGGCAAAGTCTTGAGGAGCCTTCTCACTGCTGACCTGCCCCTCCGCACCCATGAGGGACATCAAAACTCCAGTACCTGAGGAGGAAACAGTTGTGGCCCCTCAACACTCTACTGCAGTATTTAAAATATTTTAAAAATTAAGGCTTGGTTCTGTTGGGAATTGGCCGCTAGCTCCTCTGACACATCACCCAGAATTACTCACTAAACACTAACTTTCAAAGGGAACTGATATAAAGGCAGTCTGTGTTGTAACACAAAGTAAATAACTGGATGCAGTCTTTCTCTTCTGGTGTTTCTTGCTTTATTGCTTCCCTGCTCCTACTGTATACTAACTCCTAAACCTCTATGTAGCTACAATTATAAAATGGTTACTCTGGGAAAAGGAAAACAAAAATGAACACAAGAAGCCGTAAAGCTAGGAAGAAATTATGTACATATACAAAAGTCAATTCACATGGCCACATTTTTTTCTATTTTCTGGGTTTTACTTCAGAACTATAAATTAACATACCAGTATTTTGGTGTTATTCCTGTTGGAGCTTTTGCACTCCTTAAGTTTAAGCAAGCAAGGCACATATGCATATACCAGGCCTGATTCTCATCTCCACCACAGCCCCATCATCCCAAGAGGGCAGGAGGCAGGAATCAGCTGTAAGAAATTCTGTTTATGAAAAACATAGGTAGGAAGAACTCAGTTCATCCAGAAAAGAAACAAGACTTTTTGTTTCATACGATGCCATCCACAATTGTAAGCTTAACAACACATCACAACTAGGCAGGTCCTGGAGGTCTGTCAGGGTGTGGTACCTCAATATTCACTGTTTGGATTCTAACTATGCAGCAACCACATTTCTGACGAGAATGTCCAAGATGCACATGCTGAAATGCTTGCAACTGAATCAGTACACACAGAAGTGGCCACAGGAGTTACACAAAACAGATGGCGTCTCCCAAGTCAGGAGTGAGGGTGCTCTCAACCCAGTAACTGCCAACACTGTTTTGTAAACATACTTTGTGCCTCCTTACAGTGGTTCTTGGAAAATAAAATTTTTATTCTTCTCATCCTTTCCCTAAATTATGTAACTTAATCAACTGAACTGCATAATTTCCCAAAACCTAACCGCTTTCTCAGAAAATGGAAAAAAAAAAAAGAAGGAAAAAAATTAGGAAAAAAAAGAAAAGAAGCTGCACTCACTGCCAAAAATCATGGTTTTGTTGTTAGAAAACACAAGTGGGATGGTACACAGGCCGAAGCTGAGGGAGGCTGAAAAACAACTGCACCACCAGGAGCGGAAGGGCAGGGGAGGGCTGAGGCAGGCGCAGAGAGAGCCCCACGTAGGCATGTTGATGGAAGCTGAATCCAAAAGGGAACAGCGCTTCTTTTGAACTGTGTGTGTCTGCCAGTGCAGTTAGCTACCTCTGTACAGAACATGCTGCGGTGGCCAAGGGGAGTTATAAAAATGTATTTACCCCTTCACAGAAAGGGGAAAAAAGGTCCTTTAGTACAGAATACAGAACATGAATAAATATTTAACTCTTTTACTGGAACAGCTTTATGCTACTGTGAAATACATTTAAGACTGTGACATATGGAAAACAAGTCATAATTAAAGAGCAAGGCATAGTAACTTCTTATGGAGACAATCTAAGTTGTAAAAATATGACTTGATTTAACATAGTTTTTAGTCAATGGTACATTTATAAAGCAACAAGCCTTGGAGAAATACACTTCATGAACATACTACTGATTTTATTACACATTCTAAAATTTTTAAAAGTAATTTTATTAATGACTGTATATAAAAATTATCTATATAAACTTTTCTCCCTTGTTCCTATTACCATTTCCTCATACAGTTAATGGACTTCAATTTCTGTTGATTTTCAAGAAAACATTGGGAAAATCTTCAAGGACTGTAAGACAACAGCCATTACCAGAACAAACACATGTGGATGAATATTTTAACCACAGTTTCTCCACTTAAGAGGAAACCAATCTCTCAGGTCACTAAGAATCAAACAGGTGATTTTCATGACTGATACTAAACAAAGTTACGTTATCTACCAATAAATGTTTAGCTGAGAACAGGTTATTTAGCTTTAACCAACAAAGCCTGGCAAAACCTTTCTAAAAACGCAGTGAACAAAACCAATCCACCATGTAAGAAGTGGATGTAAGAAGAAAGAGGCTCTCCTCTATTTGCTATATTTTCAATTCAACTCCAACTCATGGTGAGGTAGGGCGTAGGCCTGTGCCTCTGCAGACACAGGGATTTTGTTCATTGTGATTACAGCAGGTTTTATTAAAAACTAGAATGAGGATTTGTTTCCCTGAAGCTCTAGCTTGCTAACAGCTCTGGGAAAAGGATGAATGACAGCGTCAAACCTCATCAGCCCAGAAATGAAGAATGCCAACAACTTGTCTAACCTGTAGATCAGAGGTGGCACGATTCACTTGAATTAATACAATTTGAATCTGAGCATTTCTTTAAAACAACAGTCTGACCAACTTAAGCAGCTTTCAAGGATGGAGAACCAAAGCCAACCCACTGCAGCATTTAGAAACTTGCTCTACTGGTCAGTCACCTTCACTGTCAAAATATTTGTATAGATTTTCTTTTTCCTCCATTATAATTTATTTCTTGCTGCCTATTTTTAAAGGCCTTAAGTTATTTTGGGCACAGTGGTGTAGCAACCCAATACCACTTCACTCTCAGTCTCTGTTCATACTGTGAAAAACCTCGTAACCAACAGGTCTTGCATCACTCCTATGTTCTGCGCAGAAACTAGGTGCAAATTCAAACCCAACATTTAACATGAGAAAACATCAGGCCAAGCAGGAAAGAGCAAAGAATTACAAAGTCGATTTTGGCCAGAGGGGAGAGGAGAGACAGAGAAACAAGCAAGATAAGCTGTGGGGTTTTGGGAGAAAAAAACCCGCACACACGCAAACACTCCCCACCCCAGTTCCCAGAAAAAGCAGTGTTTGCCTCTGCTAATGCTGTTTCCCCTTCTGCCTTCTCCAGGCAGCAGCTCTACACAGCAAGTTACTCCTTAGGTGCTTCCAGAGTCACTGCTGTCACTCGTATTCACTGTCATGCACCATCGGTGCTCGCTGGCCAGGCACAAACATTTCTACAGACCCATTGCTCTGAACAGTAAAGCCCAAAGAGTGGCTACAGGCAGCAGCTGCAAAGCCTGTTTCTGTGACCTCTCCCTCCCCAGTGTTTACATGGGAAGGATGGAGTGCCATAGAGCATACAGTTGACTAAAAGGGCTTTGCAAAGCCAATCTCAAAACATGTCTTTCCCACGTTTTTGGGAGCTACATTTATTTAAATTATCATCTTAAAGTATTAAACTCCTCACTTCCTCATTTTAGCATTAAAAACAAAACAGCAACAAAAACACTGGGAAAAACATACTTGACATGAGATGTCCCATGTCTGACCCATCTGACTCCCACTCAGAGCAGGGATCCAATACTGACACTGCTCTCCCCTAACAGGGGACCCAAGGAGAGGAGGAACAGCAAAAAACACCTGAAACTCCATCCAAACAATGATACTTGTGGAACAAAGGGAGAGGACACAGTGGGGACACAGCAGAGCTCAGGATGAAGGACTAGCCTGTGATACTACAAAGGCCAGGTTTCCCCTCCCAAGTGTTTGAGGAATCACATCACACCTGTCCCGGGATCAGTTCTTGCCTCATCACACTTACTTCAATGGGGTTATCCTGACTTGCACCAATGCGAGATTGGAACACAACTCTTCAAAGTAAGCTTTATGTTTTCTTGTGTTGTTTTAATGCCAATAAACAGGAAACACTTTTCTCTCAGACTCTCCTGGGACATGTCACACTCCTTACACCAGATCAGCTACTAAGAGGCAGTGAGTGTTCAGCATGGGAAGGAACATCTAGGTATCCACATCAGTTACTTGGCTACCAAGAAAGAGGGATAAAAATTTAAAAGAGAAAGTAGGTAGAAACAACAGTTTTGGAAAAAGTTTAAACAAAACAAGGGCTCCGCAAGGAAAAAAAGTAACTTTTCCTATAAGTCTATTATAGAAAACAATGGGAGTTTCACATAATTCCAGAGGCCATGAGAGAATGAATCTGTAACTGGTCTGTGATATAGCATTTCCAATGCCTCAATACAAATCTATTTCAGTAGAGAAAAAGAAATAAAATATTGAGGAGTATTTGAAATGAAAACCATATAAAAAAGCAAAGAAAGACCACAAACAGAGGTTCATTAAATTGTGTTCTCTTCCACACAGAAGCCTGAAACATGGAGAGAACTGGAAACCAGATTTTTATCAAACCATCTCTGGAGGAAGTAGATAACACAATTCAGAAAATGGGATAAAGATTTGGGAGTGCCGTCAGCAGATTTAGGGAGAGGAAAGGGAAAGCACACAACCAAAAAAAAATCCCATGAGTGCAGAAAGACTTCAAGAATATGGAAAACATTTCCAAGTGCAGACCTGGAATTAGATAAAGAGAGGAGTCAAGAACTTTTCACCTTAAGTGTCTTGCTTCACAAAGGGGAAAAGGTGCAGGTGTGCCTGAAATACAGGAACATCTGGACTTTGTTAAGTCCTAGTTATGCAAGCACTGATCATCTTAATTAACCAGGCTTTGAGAACTGTCAGGAGGACAAAGATTAATTCTGTTTAACTCCATGAATAACACTTTTTAAGAACAAAAGGGCTCAGCCTGTACAGTAGCTTCATCAAGAAACATACACTTCTTATTCCCACAGGGATCCAGTAAAGAAGAGGAAAAGATACTGCATAAAAACTTTAAAGGGAAGATGAAAATGTACCTTCTATTCAGCAGTACCTTCATAAAAATATACATGACTGCAACTATGCAGATACAACTCAGCCCTCAAAAAAACACCAGACCAACCCTACAATGCAAAAAACTAAAACAAACCTTATGTCAGGATCCATTTTCTGTATGCTCAAGTATTTTTTTCCCATGTTTCTGCTCACAGCTTGCTGTATCCTCACCCATGGCAAGTTCCCATGGCTACCTGCTCAGTGAGCCCCATGCTACCCCTTGTTCTTGCAAGGCCACTGCCAGCCCTCCTAAGTGCTCCCCTAGTGAGAACACCTGCCCTGTGAAGCAGAGTCCATTTCATTTATTGAAAAGCCTTTTCCAATTTGGCCTGAGTAAACTTCTTTTCATGGCTGTCTGCCCAAATATCTCTGATCTTACATGCTTTATCCCTGGTCCAACTGCTCACCTAAACAACCTAAATGGGCTCATTTTCTAGTGTGCTTCTGGCACTCCCATCACAGGCCAGGAGTGGTTGTGCCCTTGAGTCCTCCTCCCCGAAGGTGAATTGGAAGTTCAAACTAGAGCTTAGCCTAAGACTAGCTGTCCTGAGGATTTAATTCTGCATCTCCATCTGTATTTTACACTGAGTTTTCACCAGAGGTGTTGTTTTCCTATTTCCTTTCATGCTACTGTTTCAGTAGTTTGGGGAGCTACCTCTCTATTTCACTCTGTCAGCAGGGAACTGGGGAGCATTTTCTGCAGTGAAACTGCTTTGTTCAACATCAAATCATACCTACAAGATCACAAATAAGTAAGTAAATATGACAAACAGCAGAGTTTCCCCTGTAACTATATTGGCATTCACACTCTGTCAGTTTTGCTGCTCCATTTTGTTCTCTCTCAGGTGTAAGCACAGTGCCAACACATTACACTGCTTTGTTATCCAGCCATGGTAATACAGCTTTGATGTTACTCAAAGTTTAACTTGACTGAAGTTGTGTTTAACATGCCATGAACAGAATCACCTTGTGCATCACATCCTGCCTGCCTGTTGCTCTACACTGCAAACAGACCTCTGCCACCATACCTTCAGGTTATTGCCCTAAATTTGCATTTATATCAGTCAACTAGAACTTAGGGTTTCTTACAGTATGGCATTGTTTTTACTCCATTGTATTGCTATCTAAATATTATGCCACTAAGTTCACCTTTGAAGACAACTTTCATGTATTTGACCAGTATTGACAAGAAAGAATTCAATAATTTGCTCTGCCATAAACACATTTTTAATAGCACCCTACCCTTCCTTCTAAACACTTTGAAGCTGCAGTGGGAATAAAGGATTACCCAGAGAATGGGCACAATAAAGAAGCAGCGCTCAAAGTATTATAACATTACAGATTTCTAAAAACAGCTTCAGCCACAATAAATGCTAAGGCACTACAGTACAATACAGACCCACATCGCTTACAAGATTAACACAAAGGTTTTTGTCAGATAAAAGTACTTTAGAAAGTTGATATGTGTGATATTTTCTCCCACATTACACATTAAAATATCAAGATATTAATGCAGAATAAAATATTAAAACAATAGTATCTTTGCACATTGTATTAGCCTGGGCCTGTAAAGAATTATCTGACCAAGACTAGCAAGACTATGTGCTCTAGCTAATAATCTGCACAGCTACACACAGGAAAAGACTCTGCCCACCTTTTCAGGTGCCATTGTCTTAGTTTTTAGGGTAAGGAGAAGGAGTTAATGTACTTTACAGATTGTGTGGACCAACAAGACCTAGCCTTCCCAAGGATTACAGTCCTTGCAGTCACACAGTGGAACAGAAATTGGCAGCAATAGCTGGAAAAGGAGCTGGAGAAAGGGCAGGTATTTTGAAGGATGGTCAGGAGCAAGTAATTTAGGCATGTGAGAGGGTAACTGTCCTTGACATTTGCAAACTGGCAAGCACTGTACAGCAGTGTCCAGGCTGCAACTATAAAATACTTTAAGTACTGCAGCTAGAGTTTAGCAGTGGTTCCCTATTTGGTCACTCAGAACGCAATGTCTTTAAATAAATACTTTTACAAACTACAAATGTACCAGTGAGCATGTCCAGCTTTTGCAAGACACTAAATATCCTTCACATACCCTGTGGCTAATATTTTACCCTGGACACTGGCTACCCATTGCCAGTGTAATAAGAAGTGCAAGCATTTAAAAAATGATGAGAGGTAAGTCTGGTTTACAAGAAAATGGTAAAATTTAAATGTTTGTAGATGTGTGTGCACATTCATATATGTACACATCAGAATCACCATGCACACAAACTCAGAAGGGGCTCAGAAGTACTTGCCTTCCCATTCCTGAGTTTTTGTGAGCAACTGGGACACAACTTCAAACTTCTCCATCTTAAAATATTATATTTTTAAAAAAGAAAAAGTCAGAAACATACAGAGAGACAGAAAGGAAATATGTGTCTCACACCTGAACATCAAGAATGAAGACCTTCACAGTAACTGCTTTGTGTAACTCATGGTAGGAGCTACCAGTGCTGTAATGACAGAAATAATTTTCTCAGTTTTTGTCATTAGCAGACACATTCCTCAAGGTGGGATGGATAAAATTATACTAATAATTGCACTTCAAACTGTGCACAAACTTTGACTTGGCAATACTCTAGTACAGAAAAAGAAGAGGAAAAAGTAGGAGCTATCCCTCAGAAACCAATGCCAGGATTCAGTATACCCATAATTTTATTGCCTGAAGCCTCTACTGAAAAGGCCCTTCCTCGTTGGGGAAGGGGGAGAAGACAATAAAAACCAGAGGACAGAAGTAGGTTAAAAGTAAACATTATCCAGTTAAACTGCTAATGGCAAGCTCTGTTGTTATATTTTTATCAATGCTTTTCTGCAAATTACTTTTATCAGTGATAATTTAGCTTTTATTTCATTATCTGGCACAGCAGACAAAAGGAAAACAGATTTGTTTTACAACAGCTCCAGCACTTGCTCTGTCCATTAACACTGACAGACGAAGGTAAATTAAAGCTCTTAGACCACATTTTCAGCATATGTAGCACTGAGGTCTCTGTTCCTAACCAATATGTGTTTCTCAAGGAGAACAGATTTCATGCTAATGCTTTTATTCTCTCCACACAGTTAATGCAAGTTTCTGTATTTTTTCATATTTCATATTGTTTCTTCATTCAGTTCTATGTGCTTCCAAAAACATCTCAGGACAATCAGGGAGAATCAATATTTTAAACAAGGAAAATACTACATTTCAGTAAACTGAGGAGTGAAATAGCACTTTCCCTCCTTCCAGTTTTCTTAAGACCACAAAACCACAGAGAAATTGTGCTTGATTAAAATAATAAATAAGCATAGAGAACCCTTGGAGGACTTTATTTTTTCCAATGCTCCTCTTCATCCTTTTTTTAGGATGGATGTTTTAGCTGAAAACATCCAATGTTTCCAGCTATTTTACTTACTTCAGTAGAAGTAAACAGATTGCTTTATAACTTTCATCTAAAATAATAAATTTATTTATAGAAGCTAATGTAGGGAGCCAGCTGTTCTGGGCAAACAGCAGGCTTCCCATTTAAACCATAGTTAAATGGCTTTGATTACAACGAACTTTGCAAGAAAAACAACAAAATATTATTGACTGCTCTAAAAGTGCAAGTAATTAGTCATTAGTAATAACCATTCTAACAAAATAATACAGTCACTTCTGTTCTTTTATGAAATAGCCTTTCACTTGGACTTAACAAAAAAGCCATATTAGAAAACCAGAATTTCAAAGTCTGAACTGAAAGCCAGATATTCTGGCTTAGTCTGAAGACTACTTGTGTTACTATTATATATATATATATATATATATATATATATATATATATATATATACACATATATTCTTTAATATTAGATATTTGGGATAGTTCTAATTTGTGATATACACCCCACATAAAAGGGTTCTTTCTCAAAGGCAATAAATAATGCCATTACCAGTTGTTCAGTCTGAAATTGCTGCCATAACGCAAGCATAAACGTTTATTAACAATAAATACAAAATTAAAAGCTGGTAACAAAGTATTTGAAAAAAAAGAATATTCTACTTTGTAGAAGCAAAACGAATGAGTTCTGCTACCATAATTGCTTATTGACTATTCATCTTTGTGACATATTACCCCAATACTGTCAAATGTCTTTATATTTTCTAATAAATTCCTCATTTTCCTCAGAATAAGATTTTTTTAAAGTCTCAGATAAACTTAGCTTAGTTTTTCTGTCTCTTCGGCAAACATTAAATGCCCAGTTACAAACAAATGTAACTGCTGGGGCAGGTCACAGTGATGAAAATAGATTAATATTAAAGCACATGGAAATTTGGAAGAGCAAGAAAATACTTCTTGGACTACCACCAAGGCAATTTTAAAGCACAAACATGAATATAATTTAATCATTTCCTTACAAGCAGCCTTCCCTACAGGGCTCCCAAAGAAATGACAAAAATGAAGTGTCAGAGTATGTATTTTAAGAGGACCTTTACTGAGCTGGGGGAGGAGGAAGAAGACCATGGCAGTTGAGTATTTTTAACCAGCCTTCCAGAGATGAGTCTAAATCAAGCTCTTACGAATCTTCCCTGTCATAACCCACTACAGAGGTCAAAGGCTGAAGCTTTCCCAGAGGTTCACTGTGCACAACAAACACTAAAAGTTCCCTAAATTTAGTTTATATATAACAGCAAAAGTGCTGTGGCCAGTGACATCCCATTCAGTCCCATTAGTACTGAACAGGGCATACACAGGGCAGGCAAAAGCACAAAATGGCCACATTTTCAGCTAGTCCTAGTACTCATGTCTGCACCAGTTTGTGCTCTTACACTCTTTAAAACATGCTGAGAAAGCACGACAAAACCAATCCCTTACTGCAGGCACTGGACATATTTTTCTATAAATAGTGTATTTTTCCCCCAATGTATTAGGATTATTTGTGAACTATTATTAAGCTTTACAAAAAGACTTGGGGTGCTCACTTTTTTTTGTTTGTTTTGAGCAGAGATGCAGTGAACAATTTTGAGTAATTTGAGATTGTGAGCTCTACCAGCTGGACTGGAGCAGCGAGTTCAACCTGGGGGACGCCTGGTGGGAGCTTAGCCACTCGGCCACAGCTGAAGCCCTTGGCTCTCGTGCTAGGGTCTGACCTGTACACTATTTCATGCCTATAATTTATCTTCAAACAACATCAGGGAAATCAGTAGGAGAGGGAAGGCTGCAGGATGTGTGTGCTGAACTGTCTAGGAACCTGCCATTCCAACTGCGCTTAGGACTCACTCTTCTAATACTGCCTCCAATCAACCAATAAAGTAAAATTAAAATTAAAAAACCCAAACAAAAACCCAACAAAACACTTTCCTTGAACTGTCTGAAACACTTTAAAAAAGTAAAAGAGTCAATATAATGGAGGTGTTTCCAGAAGAAGTTATCAGCATGATCAAAAAGGCAAAGACAAACTACTGAGTTTCACAAGATACTGTCATCAGCAGCAAGCTCAACATAAGGAGATTTTCTTTCTGCCCCAAGCTGTTCATACAGCACTGGGGAAGAACAAAGGGACATTAATGATGCTGTTGCACGTACTGCGCAGCCTGACCAGCATCAGAGAAGTGTTGAAGAGCCTGAGGCTGCCAGTCTCCTGCTCCACCAGATGCCCTGTCCTCAGCCACCCACCGCCCACAACATCTGTGGCAGGTCCTGCAGAAGCCAGCGTCACATACTTGGGGAAAGTGGAGTTTTCACAGTGTGATACAAATGAGAATTTCACTTCAGCTGGTTTGTGAGTACAGCTGCCACCCATAAACCTATCCTTTTCACACTCAGGTGATCTTTGACATTACCATGCCCTACAAATATCTGCAGCTTGTTTGGCACATGACATTTCAAAAACAAGAACAACTTTGTAATTATGGTTTTGCTTTGTATACAAGTAGTGGTAACCATGAAATGCATTTAAGGCAATTTGCTGTATATGCAATTCTATCAAGCACATAAACATCCCTCCCCTAAACAGAGCCTATCTGCCTTCGTTAACCATTCAGGTGTCGCCCCAGCTTTTTGGAGGGCACATAACCATCTCCTCTCTTTGTCACTCCCTGCCTACACCAGCACCCTCCTGTCTGTCAGTGCCTCACTCCTTCTCCTTCGAGATGTCTAAAGTCTCCACCACAGACTTTGTGCCTTTTAAATAGTAATAGATGCATGGAAGAGTTTCAGCATCTGCATATGCTAAGTGCCTTCAGTTCCTCAGTAAAGTCACCCTACAGGAAACAAATGCAAATTACTGCCTTCTAGACATAAGGCACAGTCCTGGGGACCTTGTTATTAAATCATTAACCTTCGCCTTTCATTTTACCTATGTTTTCAGTATTCAAATGCTGCTTGAAATAGACAGCCTTAGTACTTCCCCATGCTGCAATTTGTTACCAAGTGCTTCACTCCAATGATTGAACAGTGACAAACAAATGAGAGTACCAGTTCTCAAGCAACAAGAAAGCAGTTCAGTAATTATTGCAAAAGCTAACAATGGTGTCCCCATAAAACCTTGCAAAAATCTGTTTATCATTCCTATGCAATCCCTAAACCAAGATTTTCAAAGAGCCCTAAATACCATTTTCTCTGCCTTCAAGGCTATAGCTCTGCACCCTACTGATGCTCCAGTTTATCAGATGATGATGCTAACCATGGTTGGTATCTTATCTCTGTAATCCCCCAGAGTTAGGCCAAGGCTAGTGTTCTACTACAGGCATGTAAAAATGTGCTCTGCTGTGGAAACAACCACATGTAATTTGGTGAAAAGCCTGAATACTTGGTACGCAATAATTGTGGTTTCTAGTACCAAATGTTTGTTTTCCTGGGGGGAAAAAAAAAAGGTAAACCAGAATTTTGTAAGAGCCCTTATCTATTAAACATCAGACTAAAAGTTGGTTCATACACATATTAACAAATTAGATATACAACCATGAGATCTGGTCAAAAAGCATGTATGGCTACTGAAATCAGTGGGAGGGAGTTTTATTGTTGATTTGGATAGAATGAAAGTAAATCTGGTTTTCCCCATCATCAACCCTTTCTTCCTCTTGGTGTACCTTTTCCTACAGAGGAATACACAGCAATATCCCTGGCAGGCAAGGTGAAAGGCTGATGTAGCCCAACATCTTCCCACCAGCCCACTTCAAGGAGGACACAGAAAGCAGAGACGCTTCCCCAAAATGTTCTCCCAGTCTCTGTGCCTGTCAGCCTTGCCCTGAGCATGGACCCCAGGAAAGTCTGGTCAAACCTCCAGCGGTGCCTGTGGGTGCTTTTGATGGCTGAAGTGCAGCACACGCCCAAGCCTCAGCAGAACCCTTTGAAACTCCTGCTGCAGCAAGCCAGCACGACACTCCAGAGACAAGAACTGCTCACAGCCTGCACAGCTCCTGGTGCTGCCCTGCAGCCCTCCCTCTGGGCAGCAGCCTGAGCAGCCCCCTCAGGAGAGAGCCCTGCTGCTGAGCAGAGCTCCCTCCGCAGGAAGGGCAGAGCCCAGCATCGGTGCTGCCATCCCCACCCAAAAACACAACCTCACCAAGCCTACAGGGGCTCCAGTAGCAGCAAAAGGAAAGTGCCTCTTGTCTTCTCTTGAAGCTCCCCTTGCATTAAGCTCATCTTTCAAAAAATTTTCCTATACTTGCTAAAGCAAACAAAAAAAAAAAAATCGAGGGTTTTTTTTTTCCTGTTTAGAGAAACTGAAGTGTGAACACTGTGCAAGATGTTATAGTTCTTTCTGGGACTTTTGTGTTAACATTTTGAAAAGGTAATAATTTCTATTGCACAACACTACATACCTAACGAAAACTTTGAAAAACTCAAAACAAAAAACCCAATACACCACAAGCAACAGTAAACATTTACTATTCACTTCTGCTTGTTCTGACAGATCTGTCAACCAGGAACATTTTCAGATCTCTATATTCTGTGAGTATGGCTAAGACTATACTTCCTCACCATAGCATATGCTAGATTTTAATGTTAATTTTACTGTTCTGTCATTTCACTTTTTCAAACCACATTCATTTAAGCTTTTTAAGCATACTTAAACATACAAATGTACTAATTGTTATTATTAGACCTATCCTCTAATATTCTGAATTACTACATCAGGCAGTAGGAGAAGCTCTTCCAAAACTCCTGAGGTCCTCAGTACTTAATGAGACTGGATTTTGTAATATGCATTGAAATTGTTGTTACACACCTACAGCATTCCCTCATGTGCACAGGTCCCTAATGACAGCATACAAGTCACACTGCATGAGACACGGTGTGTTCTGCTGTAATGTCACAAGGTTTACTTTCCCTGCTGTCAGACTACAACCTCTGGGCAAGCGCCATTAAAAAACTTCTAAATTATGAGAATAAGCTAAAATAAATATCAGCACCTCTCTCTCCACAGCAGCACCTGTATGAGAAGTCTCTCATTCCCCCTGCACACTGCCTGTGACAGGGGCTGTCACTCTGCCAGCTGCAGCATACAGCTCACGAGAAGCACTGTAACACTCTTTGGCACTGTGAGCACAGCTGCATTTCTGCTGCTCCCAGTTTGCCTTTACACAGGCTCTTCCCTAGACGAGAAGTTTATTCCTGCTGGTGTAAAGTTCAGCCTGAGAAACACCAAGCAAGCTCTTCAGCTTCAGGGAGGAGCAGGCATGCAGGCTGAAAACGCTCGGTGCAAGGTGGGCTGCTCCCTTGTGCTTTATCTGTGAGCACAGGCATTTTGGAGGCGAGTATCTGCGCTAACACATCCTCCAAAGGACAGCAGTATCTCCGTGTGCCAAGAGCCGAGTGACGGAGGCTGCTGTGCCCCCAGAGATGCCTATCACTCCTGTCCTGCGGCAGGACCCGCGTTGGAGGGGCCATGGGTGTCCTTAACACTAGGCTGCACGAAGCTGCAGCTGTGGCCGTGTCCCCGGTGACGCCAGGGACACAGGGTGTTCCCGGCTCCCAGAGCAGATTACAGCCACACGCGTGTTTACCTGACTGAGACCCGCATTTGGACATGTACACAAGTGAACAATCCCGAGCTGTTTACTGGGACAAAACTCTCACTGACTGCAGTGGGTATCTGCCTGCCCACACAGCTGAGGATTAAACCCTCAAACCTTCTGCAAGTGCCCATGTGCACATTTCTATCTCATCAAAGAAAAAGGAAAAGCGAATATGCCCACGTGACCGTGGATCTCTCCAACACTTGGCTACATTTGGATTCAGAGAGCACGTGTGTCTTTTTAACACTGCCAAAAAAAGGACTAAGGAACACCCCATGTTTTTTGAGCAAGAGTTTCTAAATTTTCTTCCTCTATATGCAGAGTAGATTTCTAGCTCTGACTTTATAAGGCAAAACAATTTTTTTGAAATCACTTAAAATGATGTACATCAGAGGAACGTATTTCTTATTAAAAGAAATGGACTGTCAGGTCCTAAAATATCTCTCTAACTGCAACTGCTTCCATTTGGAGGGAAAATCCATCTTTATTGACAGTGAAATGTGTTCTCCAGCTGGTCGAACACTGCTCAGCCCAACACCTTTAGCAATTCTCATGTGTCTTCCCTAATCTTAGGGCCAACTCCATCATCAGTCTACTTTTACCACACAATTCACATTTGGATGGCTTATCCAGGACTCCAAACTCCATTGCTGTGGAGCAAGTTTGTTTCTTTTCTCCATCATTGATCAAAATATGTTGAGGTTAACCTGGTTTATTTGGCAACCATGCTGCTAGAGCTGTTTGGTCAAGCCAACAGCATGTAAACCAGGATTTCTGGCTTTGCATCCATCTGTCAAAAATGCAATATATGTTATATGTGCCCCCAAGAATTGCAGGTACTCTCAATATTATAAAATGTTTCCTAGATGTCAGTAGTATCACCACTCTATTACTCTGCCAATTCTCCAAGTATGGCATTAGCTGGACTGTAGCCATTAAAATATTGATCCTAAGAATACAAGGTAACAAACCAGACTACAGCCTTGAAGTGACCACAAAAGCTGTCTCCCAACACACATTAACCAGTAAAAGTTCATTTTCCATAATAAATTAATCAAATTAAAAGACAGTAATGCAAGAAGTCATGTGTAGGCAACATGACATTTTCTATGACAACCTGGATTCACGGAAAAGATGATAGTATGAGATTTAAACACAATCTCACATGACTGTGATGACTAAGTCAATGTGAATGCTTTCCCTTAAAACGATTCTTCTGTTTCTTCAAAGCAGATGGTATTTAACTGGAAGATCATACATGACCTAGGAACTAGAACAGAAAAAAATGAGTACAGTCTACTGAGTAAGTTTACAAACATACTAAAGTGACTATTTTGTCATCTCTACTCTTCAGCTTTCCAAAGCCATGCCAGGAACAGGTCTGCCAAAGAATATGAGTAACAGTTTGAAAACTGTGTTTAAACTGTAGAAAGTGTCAAGTTAGACAAACATCTTTCTGAAAATGAGTTACTGACAAAGCTCTGTAAGTACACACAGTGTTCTACATATAGCTACATGTGCAAACACAAATATTTAGAAAACAATCAGCATAAACGCAGTGACATGGCACAAGCTGCTGTGAAATACACTTTCAAAACACACACAATCTAGGCTAGTAAATGGTAAACATTATTAAATACACTTAGTTCAACAGTAATGTAAAACTAATGCATATTTTAACCACAGACTTGCAGAAACAACTTGTGTGGAAGCATTAAAAACCATCAGCATGAAAATACTGTTTTCTGAAATTCCTATCATTGTCTTTAACACTCTGGATACCCAGAGCATGTTCTCAAGGCAAATGTAAGGACATTTAACTGAGGGACTATTAGCAATACCAACAATTTCAGAGTGTTCTGAAAATGCAATTTCATTGCGTGCTGCCTCCCCCGCCCTCAATAAAGGCCTGTGCTTGTCACAGAAATCAGAGTCACCGCAGCACGTATTTCAGAGGTGCACTCAATCTGAAGCCGTGCCTCACGCTTATCTCGTCACGAGGCCGCAGCAGGCACCTTTATTGCCTCCAGCCCTGTCGGCACTGACACCCGCCCCCGCTGCCGGTGGTTCCCCGTGGAAGGGAGCTTCCATGTGCTTCCATTGGCGTCACCGCCGGGACGCCTCCCGCCGCCGACATGGCTCGGCCGCACGTTTGCAGGACCGGCCTTTTAAAAAGTCGGCCGTATAAACTGGGCAGTGACCAGAATGAGCCGCAGTTATACAAGGAGCAAGGAAATATTATGCAAGACCACAGGAAGTCAGAGGAGACAGCATTCTGGGCAGGCCTGGCAAGGAGTCTGTGTGAACTTCAGCTAACAAGCAAAGCTCGGTCATTGGCGCCAAATTCAGCAGAGAACATTCCCAGTGCTGCAAAGGATAACACTCCCCATGCTTTTGCCAGTGGGCTGCGTTCCAGGACGCCATGTACCTGATGAAATGCAGATAAAAACCGGGTCTTACTTTTGGCCAAGGTTTCACTTATTTTTAAAATTCGAGGCATATTTTGGTCCAACCCTTCTTAGAAGTGGCAAATGGTTTATTTTCATGGCTTTGCTAATAGATCACTTGCTCTTACGTTCCCTGTAATTTCAACTACAATAAGTGACCTACAAAGAAAATGTTTAGCAGAAGCCTCATTTTTTCCACACATCTTGCCCATCTCTACCTCAAGGCTCTCTGCTAATAGGATATATGAGGATTAAGGATTCCTTTTCCTTTGGCATTTTGGAATGACCTAGGAAAATACACTTGGTGCAAAAGGATGACACCCACCTTGCATATAACTATACTATTTTAGTCTGTTTTAGTCAACGTCAAAAGTAATTGTTTTGGGAGTGGGGTTTGGTGGTTTTATTCATTTTTGAAAGCTACCTCACGCAGATCCTAATTGGAGAAGACATCCATTAAAATGTCGCAAACTTGATTTCTGAAATGACTGAAAAAACTTGCCTTAATTCAGTAAACATTCATCATCTAGCAATACATGAGTTCAGAGAGGTTTTATGCTTTGCTCCAGGATTCACCTTTAAAATATCAGTGATAAAATGCTGGGGGTGGAAGTCCAGTTTTAGGTTCACACACACATAGTGCCAAATAAGAAGCACAGCATGCAGAGTCTTACACAACACAAAACAATTACCAATTGTGATGAGAGTAGACAAAGCGTTCTCAAGAGAATCTATTTTATGTTTGTAATCACCCTCAAAAACACACAATAGCACTCTCCTTCCAGCAAACACATAATACAAACAAAAACCAAACAGTAGTACTGCCCTGACTGGGGGAAGTGATTCTGAGAAGTACAAGAGATCTTCAGTAGATACCGATTGCCAAAGCCAATGAACCAATTTTAAAAGTTTTCATCATTACCTTTGCTTATGGGAACAACAAAAATATGCAACTCTTAACAGGAGATTCCCGCCTTCACTGCGGTTTGCACATGAAAAGGTTCCCATAGCCTACTGCTCTTGCAAAAATAATTAAACAAGCACTGCAACAACACAGGAAAGTGAAAATGTTAGTGGTTGACAATGCCTTCATTGTTACTGCCAGTATAACAATGCCCAAAATTAATCACAACCCCAACAATCAACACCAGCGCACACACAGTTGGGCCTCTCCAACCAAAACAGATCTTTCTACAGCCGGATCCAGAGTTAAAGCTGTTGAGAAGTGCAGTTGTTTCTCCAGCTGAAGTCAGAGATTCCCATCCAGCAGAAACAAGTCTAGCTGCACTTCTCAAGGCCTGAGTGAAGCATACATCAGTGGTTTTAATGTGGCCAGTCTACATAGCCCACAGTACTGAGTGTCAGTATTAATCATAGTAGCACAGCAGTTTCTTCATCCAAAACCAGTAAGGTCTAAGCACACTGAAACACCTCAAAACACCCAGAGTAAGGAGCAGCCTTTTATCTGTATCTATTTCTGCCAAATAGCAAGGCAAATAGCTCACAGAAAGTTTTTAAAACACCACAAGGGTTAACCAGTGAACTACACTGCAAAAGCAACAAGCTGTTGTGCCAACAAGGGCTCTAGCAAAAACACACTCCTCCAGATTCTGCAGGTCCTGGTGGATCCTGGAACCTGTGGCACAGCGAGCTGCAAGCATGTAGCTGGCTGGCACTTGGACTTCTTCAGCCATAGCAGGTCTTTCATCTCTACAGGGAAATGGACTTGTGGCTGCAACTTTTCCCTGTAGCCATTACAACACCTGCTCCCAGTTATTTAGTATCCTTGAGATCTCTACAGCTCTATCAATCAGAAATAGAGGCAGACACACTATAACCATGTAAACCTTGATCCCTTAAGGAAACAAGCGAGAAGGGGATAATTCATCTAATCACTGTCTCATCATCTATTAAAGTTTCTTTTGATATCCAAGTACTTCACTGAGCCATAATCCTTCTCCAGACTTTCTATATGCAATCTATATTCAGCAACAGCAAACTATAATATACCTCCAACCACAAGCACAAGAAGGTATTTACTTCCTCTGAGGTGGAAAGGGAGATTGTCTTGACTCTCAGGAGCAAGTATGTCTCTAGGTTGAAGCCTCCTCTTTATTTTCCTTCAGTATATTGATTTCAAATTCCACAGCTTCACTAAAACATCTCCTGGTACGTGGGCAATCACAGCACAATGAAATACTTGCTCACCAAATATTCCTTCTTACAAGTGTAAATCAGAACTGATTTCCTATACAAGTAACAGTATAAGAACAGATGCTTGTTTTACTTTCCTCATACCTTGCAAAGGTATTTAATTTGCTTAATCCACCAGCTAAGGCTTGAAGTGAAATGATCATGAAACCCTCTTTCAAGAGGGACGAAGGTTTATATCACACACAGCTGACATTTTATTTTCCTCAAAGGCATTTTCACGAAACAGTGCCCAGAGATCTGAGGCAAGAACTTAACTCCATTTTGATAAAGGTTATAGATATTATGGACATGGAGGTTTTTTGGTACAAAAGCCAGAGCACTCCAACTGTTAATTAAGGTACAAAGAGAAACTTAGGAAACCAAACCAACAGGAGCACACAGCTCAACAAATGAGCTCTTTCTCAGTAGGATCTTTCCCCGGCTGTAATCTACTCAAAATGCAATATAACATGAAATCATTTTACTGTATTCAGTGTGTTGCACTGTATTCATCACATGACTCCCTCTGAAGGAATGCTCTGCAATGACTTCACGTTGTCAGTGTTTCTTCTTAAAAGGTTTTAATAGGTCAGGTGGCAGGCACTCTTCCTCTTTCAGCTCTGCCTTTAGGTAGACTTCTGCTCCACATTAGCCATCACGGCACCCAAAACCCCTACTGTGACCTGCAATGTCAACTTTGCTCCCTGCTCATTTTATTTCCCATGTTAGAAGAGCTCTGAAAAGTTTCTATTTGAATAAGCACCATTTGCTGTCATCTGCTTGTTTTAAAATACTTCTTTTTAAAAGTGTCAGAAAGCAATAGAGCTGGTCACTCTGGTTGGTTCATTGCTTCATATTTGCTGTTTGAGAAGCTGGAATTTTTAGTTTACAGTGTGTAAACTAAACACCATGTTTACAGTGACATTTAGGTTTGAGGGGCAGGGAGATGTTGTCCTAAGATCTGGTAGGCAAAGAGAAAGAAGTGTTACACAGATAACACAGCCTCTTGCACTATCTTCTTCAGGGCCTGCACACAGTGTGCAAAGCTGCCAAGTCTGTCTGAAACATTAGGCTTTTCTCACTGTCTCCTCTTTACACCAAACCCTGCAGGGGCTCCGTCTTCTGGCCCACCCTGGCACCCGTATGCAAGAGAAGCCTTAACTGAATGAAGATCCACAGGCTTCAGGCTCTGTGAGTGAGATTGTGTATGCTGGCCTCTAAACCCATGTCCCAATAATCCTGTGTGTCAGCACTCTTCTACTTTCTTACAGCTCTCAGTCCAAAGAAACTGAGAGCAAATGATTGCTGGAGCCCTGCTGAACTGCCCATCTGCAGAAAAGACCGGTTTTGTTGTGACGGCCAAACCCTCCTTTTCACTCTTATTGCCCCGTGGGTTGCTCACCTGCCTGCTCCGTGATGAAATCTGAAAGAATAAGGGGTTTATCATCCCTGGGATGCTTTCAGGGTGTTGCAATCCCCTGCTGCCGCCACCAACACCCCCACCTTCTCAATTGCTTGGGGCGTCTAAATTGCACACGGATCTTGTATGACAGGAGGACAAATTCAAAGGTGAAGCAAGCGAAGGCGGAGGTCACCCGTCAGCACGTGGGTGTAACCTACATATTGAGGGATAATATGGAGTGCTGCAGTAAAGAGAGCAATTAACCAGGTAATATAGGAGTGAGAGATAACCAAGCTCCTTCCACTTGACAACCTCCTATTAAAGCATTTTCAAATTAGGTTTATTCTACAAGTTTCTTGCCAGCATATCTACAGCATTGTGTTAGGCATAGAAATAGAAAGGCTCCATTTTTAAAAGTTTACAGTTTAAATAAATAAGACACACAAAGGGTGGAAGGAAGGATGTACTACCATCCCAGTTTTCCAGACTGGGGAGCTAGGATAACTACAGTGAGCAGCCACACCACACTGTCCAGGCTACATTATCAATGCAATGCCCTGAGTACCCAGCAGAACAAAGACATGGGCCAAGCGAGGGGCTTTTAGAGAGGGTGTGGAGGGGAAAGGAGACAGAAGAAGCAACTGCAGAGGCCAGACCCACTTGCTAAAGCTGTTGTTCAGCAGCCAGGTCAACAACCAGACTCGACTTTCACAGCCAGCTGTACTGAGAGTGGTGAACAAGCTCAAGAAACAGAATCTAAAACATGATTTTATTCAGCTTCACTGCACTTTGGCCCAGGTCCCCATGACAGAGAGGCTTTGTTTGGGCCAGTCATGCAGCTGACAAACAAAAGTAGGGTTGGGGGGTTGGTTTTTCCTAAATGGGAAATAATGGCTGTTTCGAAATGCCAGCATAAAGTTTCCCTGAAGATATCTGCACTTGCCTCTATTTCATTTTCAAGCTAGCACAAGCCTAAGAGAACGGGATAGTCCCCTTTTGTGAATCACTGGGAACATGATACGGCTTTGCTGTTATGTAAAAAAGCCAGTAGAAGCACTGAGGCAACTTGAGCACAGAAAGGATGTTCCTATAAAAATGTCCCTCTGATTAGTAATGGCAATAAACACATCCTTCAAATCATTCACAGGGGAGAAAACCCAAGAACCAGATTTATTAGCACAGACTGATAATCTTACAGCTGCAGCACAAAAACAGCCCACTCGCAGCTGAAGCAAGCTATGTTCCCTCAATGAAATGTGTCATCTTCCACCAAACCACGCACATAAAAGTGCTGCATTAAGCAATGAAGGGGGGGTCAACACCCCCAAATGTCTACCTTCCCTAAAAAGCATAAATAACACTGTTTTGTGAAGACCAAGCATAATTATCTGTCTTGAGGCATTGGTCTCCTGCTCTGCAGGCAAAACTCAGCTATCCCATGTGCAAGAACTGCCCAACTCCAACTCTCTGCACTCTTCAATGTGCAAGACAACCTTACAGGACAACAAGAACTGTCTCCCAGATCAATATGGGGATAACTGGAAGTAGTAAACCAAGAGCCACATTTGTCATTGTTTTCCTTTGCAACAGAGGAACAGGAACAGCCAGCAGTAGGCAAAGCCTCGCTGTTCTTCCAAAGACCATATGCTGGAGGCAATATGCAGAGGCTATTCCAAAATGCTTACCCGTTCCCAAAGGCTCTCCACCTTCACTGAATTAGACAAATGCAGCTTTTCCAGAAGAATCATCTGGCAAAAACTATAGGAAAATACCAAAAGCACTTTCACCAACTTGCAATCTTCTCTCACAGGTTATGAAAACACAGGGGAGGCAACTGAGACCTTAAAAAAAAATAAATAACCTGGAGTGTAGTATAGTTCTAACTGGTCACTGGATTTATATTCCAGAGAAAAACTGCCTAAGGAGTCATGGCACGATACAGCCATTTAATGCTGAATTTCTTCTCACACATCCACATATGATGCTGACATTCCACAGATCACTCAAAAGGCATTTTGTTCTAAGCAAACTTCCTATCAGCTTTAAGTCAATACTCACCATAAATACCTGAGAGTCTGAAGACACTGTCATTGCCATCAGCTAACAAGTTTATTTCATCATAATGCCACACAAAAATCTAACCAGGAGCAACAATGCTTATCATCTCAAAAGATACTCTGCTATTTGCAACGACTTTTGGATACAAATTGCACAGACAGCTAAAAGCTGGGCACATTCCTAGCAACATTCCCCATTTACAAGTGCAGAAATACAGAGGGGGTGGTTTCTTAACGTCTGAGAGATCTTTGAAGTATTTTGACAATAAGTACCCAATAATACCTAGAATTTACTGGCAGAGAGGGTGACACAATTGCGAATGAACAGACAGGGCCTGAAGACCAACAGCAGCCAGAGAATGTCCCAAACACAATGGCTGAATAGGATTGCTTTGTAGTTTATCATACAAATGCAAGTGCAAATGACTACAGCTGTGATACCAGCTTAAGCAGTTTAAGCACCTTTTTATGGCAGTAAATGCCTTAGATATGCTAAGGGTGAAACAAAATACAAGGAATGTTCTTTAAAATATACTTCCACCACCTTTATAAAAGCTGCCTAATAACCATCCCACTTCATACTTGCTTCAGCTTATTACCTAAGCAAATATTTATCTTACTAGAGCATGAATAGAACTAAGGTGAAAATATTATACAGTAATTTTTGAACACCATAAGACAACTTGCACCAAAATTATGAGGCCTTAATGGATATTTTCCCATGCAGTTTAAAAAAAAAGTTCATAAGGCCTCTCACACCACAAATGACCATCAGTTTTGCCTTTTAAGAAGAGAAGAATAGGGCACATTTTTAAGATTTCATGCAACTTATTCAGGCCACTGAACTGGGTTCTTAAACTGAAACCATTCAGCAAACCACCTTCTGTGTACTAAAATAATATATATATAAGGGATTCAGAAGCTGACTATGTAAAGAAAACACGTGTACTAGGCCAAAGGTTGATATCACCTGGGATGACTATATTTCAAGATATAATAATATCTGCTACTTAAAGCAATACCTTTCCTGGGAAAGGCAAACATGTCTATCTCTCAGCATATGCAGGCAGGTTTTCGAGAACATGGCTTTGAAATTATCAGTCCCTTGAGAACAAGTCAGAAATTCTGTAAACATGCTGTTTTCATCTCTCCCGTATTTTGACTTTCTTGTCTGTTGTGTCAGGAGCCAGTGAGGTGTTATGGTGAGCCTTCACTGCTATGTTTTCAATTACCCTACAGTCTTTAAAAAGCTGTTCACACAACCAAAGCTAGAGAGGACCTTTGTCATTGCCAAGTCACACTTCCTGCCTAACCCAAGCCAAAGAGGACTAAGTATTTTCATCAGGCCTGGTAACTTGTCTAAGCAATTGCAGTTTTTGAAAGACTGGGACTGTTTTGAATTCAAGGCTTTAAGTGATGAGGGCCTTGTAAATACTGTAAAAGGAATACCTAGTATTTTGGTTTAGCAGATAAATTTGAAGATTTCTCCTGAAAGAAGGACAGGAATCTGATTGAGGTCAAGCCACCAAACCAGACACATGTATGTGTACACGACTTCAGTACAGTAAAGAGCTGGAAAAAAAAAAAACCATTAAGTGTAGCACCAGCAAAGAAAGACAAAGAAAAAAGAAAAATATTTAAATTAACAAGTGATTAATAATTATTTAAGTCTCATTCAAATGAATTTAGAACACCTGGTTTTCAATTAACAACATAGTGCAACACAGGAAACCTTATAAAAATGAACCCAAATCTAAAATGTTTCAGCAGTCTACACATGTCTTGACAATTTCTCAACCCAATCCCTTCATTTTAGTCTAGCTCAAGCTAGAACATTAGCTCTTGCTTCCCTTGTGCTCTGGAAAATTATTTTCCAAGAAAATATTTGTTTTTACAGAAAATATTCACCAACTGCATCTGCAGCTTTTCCAGCACTTGGTACCATTGTTCAAAATTTGCACTTTATATCTTACCTTCATTTGCCCAACTCCAACCACATATATTTTGATATATTAGATAATGAGTAACAAATATTTACAATAGATTAAGTTCACGTTTCAGTAGCTCCAAATAATTTTTAAATTATCCCAGTAATCTTACTACACATATACCTTCAGACAGACTGCCTGCTATCAAGTGCCATAAGTTACACCCACATGATTCATCCATTAGGAGAGCTGCTCTGTTAAAAAAAACAAAAAAACAAAACCAAAACCAAACCACACCACCCTCCCCAAAAAAACTCGCCATGCACAACGCTCCCCATATCACTTCTAATTTTAGCTTTTCCTTAGATAACACAATTTCCTGAAACAAAACAAGACTGTTCACACTCTTCTGGCTCCAAAATGTTATTGCAAAAGTACTGTTATTTGTAGAATTAGTTCAATGCGCACAATATTTCATATTCAAATATAAAGGGATGTTTCTGTGCTTCAGCCTTCTGTTCTGCCAGTGCTATGGAGAAGGAGGTGAAAACGATCAGGAATTACTTTTTTTCCCCCTCTTCTTTTTCTTTTTGTTTTGTTTGTTTGGGGGAGAGGATTTAAAGAACGAGGCAGGCAACAGAGAGCAGTGTCGGACCTGCACTCATCACTGTTCACTCATATATATGAAAAAACCAAGCAAACAAATCCCAGCCAAATCCCATCAAAGTCTGGTTGCTCTCTCCATCAAAGTCCTACTTTACAGTCTGTCCAAATTCTGGCCTGGAAGTTTCATTCATGCAGGTCAGAGCTGGGATTTAGGGACATGCTCAAGAAGCAGGGACTGGAGGAATAGCCAGGCACAGGCAAATGCAGTTTGAGAGATGTTTCTTGTTAGAAACACAATATGCTGCTGAAATCTCTTTGAACAAACAGTCACTTTGGTTCTACAGATTCCCCACAAATAAAACACTACTTAATAATGCTATTTAACGTTTGTTTGAAAGCAAATCAGTGCATAAATACATACACAGCAGAACGAAGTAGCATTTGTAACTTGGGGGGTGGTTCAACATATTTACATCAGGAATAAAACCACTGAGGAGCTGTGTTATTCTGGTTTTGTCCTACTTGAGAGCACAAACAAAATTAAAAAGTGTTTTTTCCTCCTGCCCAAATGCACACAATTTGTTTATAAAGCTGCAATAAGCCAGTATTAATCGTCCAGCCATAGGCTAACACAAAGCATGTGTAAAGTTTCTGAATTTTTCAAACTTCTTGGAGGCAACACCCTAAACATTCCCCTAAATCAAAGAAAACTGCTGATTCCACATATTAGCACACAGAGAAAGGGTCAAGACCAGGGCACCTCTTTGACTGAAGATCAGACATAAAAATTCAACTAGAGCAACTTTGCTCCTTGTCTGGCAAAACATTTGATGAGTTTCTATAAAATAAATACTGAATATTTGCTGTGTCACATACAGCAATGGACAGAGAAGCATAATAGAGATGCTATCCAAATCCAAATGGTTTGTAATAACAGTCAAGTAAATAAAATTACAAGTCTAACTGTTTTCAGGCCCAAATATGCCCATTTAATCAAAATTTATTATGGCAGATTTTGTTTCAGCAAAATTTTCTAGACCTAAATAAAGTCACAGAGGAAAAACAAAATCATAATTAGATTTGATCTCAAGAACATAATTAAGTGAGTTACTTTGGAACAGTACTTATTTATCAGCCAATTGGCCTACTGTACTTTATTAAGCTACTTTCCAAATGCATAATAAAATAGTTTCCCATTTTACACACTTCAGAAAGTGTCTCATAAAAAGCAAGTCTGTAAATGTAAGAAGTTATTTTTTTTACATATAAGCAGTCAAGGTCTTATCCTCACCAGATAACTACTTTATTATATTGTCTTTTAAGCAAATTGAGCACAAGAATGATAAATGAGAAAAAAATCTGCCAGATGCATTAATATTCATTCTTGCACTTTCTCTTCATTTAAGAGAAGGGCTCTGTCAACCATGTGCCAGCTACTAGGAGTAGAACTATTTATAACTATTAAGATGTGCATGTCACTATGAATATTGGAGTAATTAACACAATAGCATTTCACAAATAGCTTTAGCAGAATAAAACCATTCCAAGTATTTAAATTATTTTTAAATACAATCTGCCTTTGTATTGCTCATTTCCTCACTCTAATGTTTATCCTAAGAATAGCAAAAAGTTTAATGCTTGAAGAGTTCTGCTCTCACCACACCTAACAGCAGCTCCTGCTTGGAACCTGAAAACAAAAATACTTAATGTTTATGAATCCATCATAGTTAAAAATATTACAGAAAGATTTAGAGAGATCCATTTTGATACACATGATGGATCTCCTGAATTCACAGCATAAATGCAAAACTGGTTATTAGCAAAGTATCTCTAATATGCAAGACATTCTTAATGACCCACACAAGATAAATGCGACAGAGATGTAGAGATAAGGGCATGGCACAAAGATCGTGTTTATGAAGGGCTGACAGATTTTTAAATTGCTCTAGGGCCAAGCACTAAGCACAAGCAGAGCAAGCCCTTGGAGCAAACCTGTGAAACACAAATTCCCAGATGCTCAGATCACTTTGGGAGGATGGTGCACACTGGGAGGCACTCACACTGCACACCATTCCCACAGCAAAAGCCTTTCAGTCCTCCCCAAGCTGAAAGACTCTGGCTCTGTGGAGGTGAAACCACAGAGGTGGGCAGCAGAAGTCAGGAGTTCCCAAGCCAGAGCTCAGCCCAGCCTCTGCTCCATGTCACTGCAGGCAAAGGCAGAGCCAGGGCAGGCGTGAGCCTGTCCCTCCTCACTCCTGTACCCTTGGGCCACCCTCTGGTAGAAAAGCCAGACATCTCTAGAAATCAGAAGGGGCAGAGAGTACAGAAACAGAAGGGGCAATACCAAAGTAGGAGGGCTATGAGTGGCCAGGATCATTCAAGATGACCTGCAAGCTATGAAATGTCTGAATTTGTGGTGCTGAAACGTAAATACGAATTGCTTAATGTTAACACACCATAAATATGTGCTAAACAGCCAATTTCAACAGATTGTTCACCAGGAATTCAGGGGATCACATTTCTTTTTGATAACTCCAAATAAGAAAAACTGCAAGAGCAGATGTGAACAAGGAAGCAAACAGAAGTAACTAAAATATGTGGGCTATGCATGGGGAGATGTTGAGCAATAATAAAACTTAAAAAAAAATTTTTTTATGGAGCTGAGTAATCTATGAAATAGTCCGCAAAGGAAAGTTTCTAACCTCCATCAGCTAAAGTACATAAAGTGAGGTTTAAAAGAGTATAAGGACAAACTTGGGTTGGCAAGAGAATGGACAAGATGATCTGTCGCCACCATCACAGAATAACAGGCAACAGGGAGTATACCTGGCAATAGTGACACACAGAAAACGTTCTGGGGAGAACAAAACTGAGACTGTATGTTTCTTGAAATCTGCAGTTTAACACCTTGGCACATCCAAATGCTCACAGTTCCTGACATCCAAATTATATCCATTATGAGCGAGCAACTACCTGAGCTCTGGAGAGCTGTGCCATCAGGACAGTTTCCTCATCCTGAGGAGGAACAGCCAAGAGTGACCTCAGCTTGGCAAAACTACTCTCCTGAAGGAAAAAGGTCAGCAAAATTTGAGGCACAAAGTACCTCATTAGAGGGGCTCAACATCAAATAAAGCCCAAAGTAAAAGGGTAAATGAAAGCAGCCTGTTACCTAGATAATAACTGGGGGCAATCCCATTTCTTTACTATCTGGGCCAGAAGAATTTAAACGGATTTACGTAACATTACACAATAGGTTTTGTGACCATAACCATGTAATTACATGGGGACCACTAGCACAGAAACACCCTGAGCTGCAAAACTGGTTTATTTTTCATATAACTGGAAAACAAACACAGAATTCCCCAAGTAACAACACAACTGAAAAGGTGAAGCAAAATGATGCATCCTTCTCAGTGGTACTTGACTTGTCCTGAGCCTGGCTTCAAACTTTTCTCAAACAGACACTGTTGCCCATCCAGAACCGTTCATTTACCACAACATCCACTCCTAACAAAGTAACCGTCTTGCAAATCATTAAAAACCACATCAAGATATTGTACCAGACTGCTCTAATTGCATTGGGAATTACCTACTACTTGTTGTTGTACTGCACAGCTGTACAGATCAGATACTTTCCCCTTAGCTTTCATTATATGCTAAAATGTGTTATGCCCTTTTATTCCTCCTTCTCCCAGTTTCTAATTACTGGCATTCTAGGACAGTATCTAATATTGTGTAGATTTTTTTTTTAATAAGTTAAAAGAATAATCATATTAATTTCAGCTCTGAATCTTGGACTAACTTTAAATCAGCCTACTGAAAGTGCCATAACATTTGTTCCAAATAAAGCAACTGCTCTTTTCTGCTAGCAAACAGAGCTTCAAATGAGGACCTGAGGATGTTCTTCAACTTAAAGGGACCATTAAGAGAATCAAAGATTATCTTCCTTAGAACATTTGTTTAACAGTAAGAGATCTGCTCCTCAACATAGTTTCAGAGCTGCCTGGAAATCTGCTAACACTGCCCCACCTTTTCTCTGTGAAAGTGATTTATAAATGCTATCAGCAAGTAAGGTTAGAGATCCTAGTTGCATATCTGGATAGAGATCAAGCAAACAAATACACTAACTGTCGAACTCAAGGCAATAAACCCACTCTATAACAGTACTGGAAAATTAAGAGAGCAAAACGATCTTGTTTCAACAGGCTACATAGGGTACATCCCCAGTAGGGATATCCACAGCACACTGACAGAGAGGCACAAGCCAGCTATCTGAAATCCCTCATATGACACTCTCCCAGCTCTTCCACAAACACTAATTTACGCAACAAACCCACGAACCAGATAACAACTAGCCTACTTCTGAGAGAAACAGAAAAATTGTCACTGATATTTAAAAGCAGTGAGAGAGTCAGGATCAGGGTTCAGACTTCAGTCCTGTGAAGCCTGTGTAGTATCTGAAAAGTATTTCCCCAAACCACTTCAGTGTGCTGTCCTGCAAGATTAGACAGCGCTCAATCCCTCACTCTGCTTGAAAGCAAGAGGGTAAAACTGAAGAGATTGAGTGCCCCGTTAAAAAAAGGTGATACAATGAAAGCAGTGTATTTCCAATATATACACTATTTCATCCTCTTGCCTCATAAACTAACACATAAACTACATTGTACTGTACTATAAATTTTTACTTTTTCAACATAAGACAAAAAACGTACATGTATTTTTTTACTCGGCACTCTACCTAGAACAAAATACACTTGAAGTAACTGTTTAACCTTAATATGTTAGTTTTTGATAAACTGAGGAAAACAGAACTACAGGGAAAAGGTATGATTTACACTGCTATGCCTCCCCTACTACATCGTCATAGGGTGACTCAATAAAAAAGGAGCTATTACACAAACAAAACCCCAAGGTTTAGAGTTTACTGCATGGTAACTGGATAGTACACACGACAAATAACAACATAAAATTCTTAGTCTATAAACCACATCGCTTATAAAGAGAATCTACGGCCAGAACAGTAATCTGTCCTGATAATCGACGGATCCTGCCTGCTGGAGAAATCAGACTGAATACATATCCTACAAGACTTCATAGACCTTTATTCACTTAGTTTTAGTTTTCCACATGTCCGTACCCTCTCTCATCCATAGGAATTGTTTATAGCTTTGGAGCAACAAGTAGATAATTCTTCTCTTTATCTCCACCTGTAATTTCTGTTTAAAACCGCTGAGTTTTATTTTGACGTTTGTTCTCAAGAACCAACAAGAAAACACTCTTTGATGAACTACAAAACTACCAGTGCGTTACTCTGATTCCCTCTGGAAGGGTCGCTCTGGCAGTGTAGGAATGTCTGGCTTTACAGCCCCCGCAAAGGGCAGCAGCAACCGAGGCGCTGGGCACTGCTGGGGCTCTGGGCCCTCCGGGAAAGCCCGCTGACAGCTGAGGAGCCCCGGGAACCGCGGGAGATGCACCGCGGCCAGCGCCTCGGACCGGAGCGAGGAGGTGTCGAAATATTGACACAGCCTGGCAATTTCATCCACGCAACTTTAGTTATAAAACACGTTTTGCTAAGAGTGCTGCTACCTTCAAAACCCCTGTCCACAACTGAAAAACAGTTTCCTGCTCCCCCTGCCCTCGCTGACACCAAGCCCAGCCATGGCGTACACGCAGTGGCCGCACACCGGCGGGCTGGCCCTGCCTGCCAGGTGCACCTGCCCGCAGCCGGGGCCGCCTTTACCGGGCCGGGGCCGCCTTTACCGGGCCGGGTGCGCTGCGGCCGCGGTGCCGCCGGCGGGGGCAGCTCCGGGCAGGCGCTGCCCGGCTCGGCGCGGCCCGGACGGAGCACGGGTTACCCCGGAGCGGCGCGGCGCTGCTCCCCGGCCCCTGTCCCCGCCCGGGCCGGCCGAACTAACTCACTCACACTCACTCACGCCGCAGCCGGTCCCCGCAAAGGCTCCGGGTCGAGCCTTCGCACGGGAGCGGCGGCGGGGGGAGCCGAGGCCGCGCCGTCCCGCCGGCAGCGCCCCCGGGGCGGGGATCCCGCGGCCCAAGGGGGCAGCGCAGAAGGAGGACGCGGCGGCCCGAGCAGCGCGGCGCCTCGCCCGCGGCCCCTCACCTCTTCTTCTCCTTGTCAGCTGTCATCGCGGCGGCGGCTGCTGCCGGCTCCTGCGCCGCCTCCCGGGCCGGGGCGCGCTCAGCACCTGCCCGCGGGACGCGGGGCTCCGCGGGCGCCGGCGGGCGGGGAGCGGGGTCCGGTTCGGCCGGGTCGCCCCCGAGGCGGGCGTACAGTCTCAGGACACTGCCGAGGATTGTACGGCCCGCCCGGGGGAGGCGGTGGTAGCGGCGGCTGCTGCGGCGGGACAGGAGCGACGCGGCGGCGGGGCTGTGCAGCTCGGCGCCGCCCGCAGAAAGTTCTCACTTTAAACTTCGGGCAGCCGCCGGCCGCGGGGGCAGGGCCGGCCCCCTCCGCCCGGGACCCGGCCCGCACGGCCCGGCCCCGCCGCCGCCGCCGCGCCCGCCAATGGGGGCCCGCGGGGCGCCCCGGGCTCCCCGCCCCCGGCACCGGCCCGGCCGGGGGTCAGCGGGGCCGCTCCGCCCCGCCGGCACCGCTCCTGGCTCCCGCACACGGCACCGGCCCCTCCGCTGCTGTCCCGTTTTCCAGTTATTTAACTTTTTGGTTATTGAACTTTCTTATTTTTTTAAATTTTTTTTTTTCCCCTCAGAAGTGGTTTCTCCCCCCGGTGCGGTCCGAGGCCCGCCGCAGCACCTGCCCGGCGGGCGCGGAGCGGCTGCGGGGCTGCCCCGGCGCCGAGCGCCGCTCCCGCCAGCGGGGACTGCCCCGCACCCGCTCCCTGAGCGCCCCCCGTTCAGCCCAGGCAGGGGTGCTGAAAAAATAAATGTGAAATGATGAAAATAAAAGCCGCAAGGACGGTGCGGGCTTGGGGCGAGGCCCCGGAGCCGTGGCAGCCCTGCCCCGGCCCGGCTCTGCTCGGCCCGCGTCCCGCACGGAGCAGAGCGAGTGTGGCGGCGGCTCGGGGCAGAGGGATGTGCAAGGAAGCAAGGGCTCTTCTTTTGCCTCCCTGATGCGACTTCCTTCCTCTCCCTGTTTTTACGATTTTTTTTTTCTGTGCCGTAGTGGATATTTCAATTCAGGCGCTTTTAAAACTCGTGGTTGATGACACACGGTGAAGCGAGTCTGTGGCTAGAAGCGCCAAAGCTCATCTCATGCTAGCACCTGCTATGGCTTGCTGCAGTTAAGATAAACGTAAATAATAAAAAACCTTCTTGCTTTGACTTTTGTTTACTTTACACCAAAGCAACTAACATTCCTAGACAAGGGATTATGAAAATTTTTCCTGATCTTGTCTTTCAGCATGGTAGAAACTTCAGCCTTATCCTCATGGTCTCTAAGGCTTACCTTACATTTTTATATCTTGAACCAAACGCACACCTTTGCATTAGGCTGCACGAGGTTTTCTTTACGTGTGGAAAATGGAAGTAACGTAGACAACATGAGCCAAACAAGACTTATTTCTTGCTAATTCAAACTTGAGCCATTTCAGAGGCTGGTTTGTATACAATGGGTCAGAGGGTGTTTTCCTTTTCTTTTATACAGTATCAAAGTTTAAAGAAATGCATTTGGGTTTGAATTTGCATATTCTCCTCTCAAGTCTGAAAGGACACATGCTTACACAGCAACAGCCTAATTATGTGGTAACAGTTGGGGTTTTTTTCTTGTTATACAAGAGAACCTAAACAAAAGAAACCCGCAAATATTTAAAACCTAAGTAAACTTAGTCAAACAGAATTTGTGTATGCAGGACTAAATTTAACCTTCTGGGAATAGGAGAATGCAACAGGATCAAAGACCCAAGTCACTCATTTCCTAGATTAAATAGACCTCTTCGTCCTTCATTGATCTCTGCCGATGTCAGTGCTCCTTGCTGTATCTTAAAGCACTTCACTTGGATAAACAACTTGCCTTCAAAAATCAGACAAGGAAAGCATTCAAACTGACTAAATCTAAACCACTCAGTAAATTTTAATTATTTCACATCTAGCTCACTGGCCAGACTCCTGTTGGCTCTGCCTGCATGGATACGGTGTAGTTGATTAACAGTGTAAATCTCTTGGCCAGCAGGGCCTGAGGGTGCTGTGGCAACGGGAGAATTCACATGTGAGTGCCATCAAGCACCTGTCCTGTCCTCTGCACAGACAGGTTGGTGGGCTTCAGCCCAGGTCAGTGCCCAGAAAAACAGGGATCTTGCTGCTGCGTCAGGAAGGTGAAGCAAGAAAGACTGAGTGATTCTTACAGCTCCCTCACAGCTTCAGTTCTTGAAGTTATCTATACTATTATTTCTGGCAAATGAGCTCCCCATCTTCAATGTGAAGGAAAAAATGGCCTGTCCTCTAGAGTTTACTTTAGTTGTTAATTCATTCTCTTTCCCAGGACTGTTCAGGGAGGGGAAGATCAAATGTGTCTTTAATACCACGGTCAATTTACAGATGCATTCTGTGGTGATAAGGGACAGCACCTTCAGCGAGGCTTGCTGCAGTTTCTCCTTGCTGGATAACAGTGCAGAGAATCACATAATTGTGTTTTCAAATGCATCTACTACTACTTTAATTTCCTTTATGATGAGTCAGTATTTATTAACAGCAGCACCCACCATAATGTGGACTTTCTCTAACCTTATACTGCTCAGAAGCTTCGATAGGAACTGCGCCATTAGTGAGCACATTTACTCTACAAATCTGCTCTATTTAACCACAGAAGATACAGCTACCAGAAAAGCCAAACAAAGCCTTAAACTGACAGTAAGCACACTTTGTTCTCTTGATTACTATCACCGTTGTAATGGCTCTTTCCATTTCATATTCCTATGTTACTGCTTCCATTTTACCTTGCATTTGCTACATTTTACACTTTGCTTAGTAGATATAACTCAGATAAATCTCATGTAAGAGGAAAAAGTGCTCAGGAAACTTCATGAACTGAATTTAACAGGTGTTAACTCCTCTTTTTCCTCCTCCCATCAAAGATTTCAGGAGGATCAACATACTAGATGCGACTTCTTTACTTTTGCTGGTCAGAGAAAATACAAGCTGCTGTGTCTTATCCATTCTATTCTGGAAAATATTAGAGAAGATGACCCACGTTGTTCCTGTGTGAATTATTCTAGAGATGCTATAGGAACACAAAGTTTTTAATTTCTAAAGGCAGCCTTCAGGTGATGTATTTGAAAAGTCATTGACATCTGCCTTGGTATCAAATGGGTTCTTGAACGGTCTTTCAAGTCTAGAGGAGACCAGTGTATGTCAGCTGTGTCTGGACTAAACTCTGAGGAAAAGAGAGACTTAGGAAAAAACCCGGGTGGTGCGAGAGCAACTTTCACAGCCCACACTGAAGTTTGAACTACATTGACAAGCTAGGAAATCTGCACAGGGTAGTGACAGGGTCCCTGGTGCTCATGGGGAACACCCCATCACCCAAACATGATGCTGGCAAGCTCCTGATTACTGCCACTTATTCTGAAACACACCAGTGATTTAGGACCAGTTATGCTGCATTGTTTTTTCCAAGGATATGCATATGGATGTAATCCACCATCCAAATCAGTGCTTACACCAGTTTGGATGCGCATAGCCCTCATCAGCCAAGTGAAAGCACTTCCAGTGCTCCACTTATGTATGCATGCTACCGGCACTGCACTGACTGAAGAGTTTGGATGAAACAAAAGTTTGACACTGCTCAGCAATTGATGCTCCAGAGTAGCCAGAAGAAAACATGGATACTCCATCTCTTGCAGGGGAGGCATAATTTTTAAAATTAAAAGCAGCTCTTAAAACCAGATTATTAAGAGGATAAAGTGTTTTTGCTTCATTGATAATCCTTGTCTGATTTCTTTCTTTTTCTGGCTCCTCAATACTGAAAAAGCAAAAAGTTGATTCTTGTAATAACAAATAATGACATGATGGGAAAGGGAGGGGAGAAAAGAGAGCCCTGTTATTCAACACAGCTGATGCCTTGGAGGAAGGAGACAGGATTCTTCACTTACTCATAGCAGAGTAAGTTAAAGCCACAGAACATTTATTAAGCACAAAAGCAAGTGAGACAGTAAAATTTCAAACTTCAGGTTGATTTGTTAGCAGGGGAAAAGGGATCCCTAAGAAACACAGATAGAATAAAGAAGGTCTACAAGAGAAAGTAGGGACTACTCGGGTGGAAATATAAGAAAAATATGCCTGAACTGTGGGGGAAAATAATAATAATATAACAATATTATTATTGTTATAATAATAACAACAATAAAATATACATATATGTATTATAAAACAGGACATGTAGATTGCCCTTACACATAAACAGATATTAAGAATATCTTACAGCAGCACTGCCCTAGGCAGAAAGCAATACACAGTCTATCCATATCCTGGATCAGCCAGTCTAAAATGTAGTTTTGAGGGAATGAGACACCAAGATGTTTTTGAGAGCTTCCAAATACTGAGTGCACACCTTCAAGCAAGGCTTACAGATAAGCCCCAGCATTTTGAGACATTGATTACTTACAGACACATTCCAGAGGTTTCAGCCATCACACTCTCATGCAAAAAAAGACATGATGGCCAAAATGTTGGGAATGTACCTGTAAATATTAAAAGGCTTAAAATTACTCTGCTTATCTCTTTGCCTTTTTCAAAATGACATGCTGAGGATATCTTAGGCCTAACCCAAGGCAAGGTGGTCAAACAAAGTCTAATTCACACAGCAGTGTGTTGCAATACAATCAGATTAGAAAGAAAACCCAAGACGAAGTACACAGAAATACTCCTGTCATGATATTGGAAAATATAATTTTGAAATTTTGGGAAAGTTCAACCAAGAAACCAGGGAGAAAACAGATGCAATCCATCTTGTTAAATGGAGAAGGGTTCTGTTCTGTGTTTTCCTCTTGAATTTCAATATCTTAATTATTAGAAATACTACGGTTCCAAGGTGGACTTTTTAAAAAATTGTTCCATACACAGTAAAAGCTGAACACATTTGCTAAGCAGGACCCTGTCTCATCATGTAGAATGCAAACAGGATTCCACCATATTAAGAAAAACCCTGAAAGGAATGAGGTTGATCTAGGAATATAGTCTATCAATGGATGCTTTTGGTATAAAATGCAGTAAAGTCCAAGTTAATGAAAATGAAGTGTGAAGTGGATGGAGCCTTCTCTTAATTTTCATAAATTCCTTTGCAATGTTTCTGGAAGTTAGGCACCCTGCAGGTGTAATATTGATGCTGGCCTCCTATTCCGTTTCCACCTGTTTGCCTCCCGTTCTGTATCACCCACACGAGCAGAAGAGGTCTGCAGCCTCTTGCTGCTCCCTGACAGCAGCTCTGAGGAGGAAATGTGGACACCAGATTAGAAGAGGAATGTTTTTCTCAAAGCCAGCAACAGTAACAAGAACATTTAGAAGGTGGGAAGGGTAAAGGTTCCTCTAGGTGAATTTTAAAAGCCAAAATTTGTAGCAATATTGTTAGCACACATTATTACCTATCCCCAAAAAAGTTATCCCCACAGAGGAGGAAGAGCAAAAGCACTGCATGCTGGATGAACGTTGAGAGAGAAGGGATTGAAGATTTTTGCAATACCGAAGCCGATACCAATGCCTAGTAGTTAACATTCAGTCACTCATCAAATATTTATTTGGAGGCAGTGTAACAGGCCCGTTGCAGAACACTGAGTTTTTAAAAAGAGCCAGGAGATTGTGTTTTGGGTTGTTTTTTTTTTTAATTTGTAATTTTTTTGTGTTTTGTTTTGTTGTTGCTGCTGTGTTTATTTGTTTATGGTTTGTTTGTTTGTTTAGGTTTGTGTTTGGGTTTTTAAAATTTCTTATTTGATTTTACAACCCTTTCTACTACAGCACAGCTGTTAAATCTTTTAATCTCTGGCAATTACCTCTAGAGGGTTTGCAGGGCACATGAGTGATGCTCAAACTTATGGTAACATTCTGTAGAGCACTGAATTCCCATCATAATCTCAATAAAATTTCAGTTCAGGATGAAACTAAAGCAATGAGATCTCTTCTTAATCCCAACACTAAATTCTAATTTAAGCTTAATTCGGGTAAATAGATTTAAGATTTGTTTTTATTCTTAGACAAAGACTAATTTACTTCTTAAAAGGTTTTGAAAAGTGTTTGTTTTAAACAGTCCTTAAATTACCGATCTTCAACAAAGCCACTGAACCCATTAACCCTGTGGACACTCCTTAAAGAAGGTGACAAATTATTGTAAATATGCAGAGCAATCCTAAATTCTTCAGCCACTCCAATACTAAATGCCAAATCCCTGCCAAGGATCCCTTTCCTGGGGGCAGAAAATTGTCATGAAGAGATAACTTCCTTATCACTAGATCCTGTGAAATAATCACACATTACTGCTGAAGCTCTCTGACTTCTAGATACTTGGGTTTTTTTCCTCCTGAAGGAAGGTTAGTTTTTCAATAGGTGAAGTTCTTGGTAATTGAAATCCCAGCCCAAAGGAACTGCTGTACCACTCCCAAGTGCATCCTTGGTGCTCAGAAACCTTGGCTGACCCGAGGCAGCCCTAGATACCGACAGGGAATATCTGTGGCCAAGTCTTCCTGCGCTCCCTCCGGGTCAGGGATGGAAACAAAACTTCCCCGAGGGTGAGACCTGTAGCAATGAGTCTGACTCAGTCCTCAGAGACACCTGGGCCAGCCTCCACCCGCCCAGCACACTCCTGATGCTCACCAGTGCCCTCCTCAAAGGCCCAGAGAAAAGTCACAGAAACCTCATGTACCACTACCTACAGTGCTGGCAAAGTTCACCTTTCCCCCTCTTTGCCCTGAAACATGTTCTGTTTCTGAGAACTGGGCCAAAATGCGTTTGCCATGGGATCTAACACTGGTTTCTCAAGTAGATGAGCTCCTGGAAGTATTTATAGGCTCTTGAGTAGAGAAAAGATGAAATATTGGTAACAGTACAGTGATTCGCATACAGACAAGGAGTTGGAGAGTCATCCCCCTTTTTCCCTCAAAGCCATTGCTGTGTTTTGTGTTCTCCTTCCATGTCTATGTGTTGCATGAGGCATCTGTTATCCATAATGTCCCTGGCTGGGCATACTAAGGGATACTTCTTGTCATTATACTGTAATATATAATTTATAACATGTCATTTCACCAAGGGAAAAAAAGGAAGAATAGGAAGAAACTGCAACTATTATATCCCAAGTCATTTGCTTATGTGGAGAAACAGATTTAATTTAATTGCAAGTTGCTTTGACATGGGAATGGTTTCATATTCTCCAAACCCTTGACCCTTGGGTTTCAGTAGTCATAAGAATTAAAAAGGACCATTACAGCTTGCTCCAAATTAACATTAATGATGAACCCAAGACCATTTAATCTAGTAGTGAGTTTGCTCACAACACATACATTCAAATAAGAGTGCATCATCCTATTTTTGCATATTCAAAACCAATATTAAGCAGCAGCACACTAACAAGGGTAGGGAAATTTTCACGTGGGGACTATATAAATACCTTTATACAGTCACTGATTCCAAATGGCTCTTTACATTGCCACAGACAGCTACAGATTTTCAGATTACAAATATCTGAAAATCCTGTTTGGCAACATGGAATCTGAGACACTGTTATAGATAGTTGGGGTTTTTTTCTTCTTTCATTACTAGTCACAGAGGAACTGGTCCAAACTTTCACACTGCCTTTCAAAAGTCTAAATTAATTTCAGGAAGTGCCAAAACCTCTGTATCCCCATCTCTAGCAAGTTTATTAGAGCTCCACATCTACCCTCCACTTTAGAACAGCTGTAAAATGGTGTTTGCTTAAGCTGTGTGAGTTGTTGACTTACTGATTTTATGTGACATGTCCTATAGACAAGGTAAGGGCAGCAGCCAGAAGGAGAGAACTGTGTTTAAAACTTTTCCTCCTCAGACAGCAAGGCTTCAGGAACACAGCTAAAACCTCCAATTACATTTTTCAAATAGTGGAGCATGTCAGACCAGTAAGGCCCAAAATCTTGGCCAGCCTGACAGGCTCAGCAGGTTTTCACCTGAATTGTGTCACCAACTCAGAGACAAGAACAGCAGAGTCCCAGACAAGCCTTGCATCAGCAGTGAATGACACAGGAACACCCCGTTCAAATTTTCAGAGATGCAGGTGGAATTTTTTCCTGAAAGAGTCCTGCAGAGCACACATGCACATTGTGAAACTGAGAACAGGCCCTCCTGCCCACTCTCCCAATCAACACTAAAGGCATCTGCATCAGTCAATTTGAGATATTTCTCACCATCAGCACAAGTTGTTTTCATTATGCCTAATGATCACTGACGGGATTTTCCACCAGTGATCCTTGAGCATAACGTCCACAATGACACCAGTTTTCAATAAAATCATCATCACCACACCAATTGCTGTTATCACAACAATTCATCTCAAAACCCTCTTGGATATTAAAGCTTTTCCTGGAAGCTACCCATTTCCAAACACTGATTGCACAGAGACTCATCTAGTTACACAGTTGTATGCTTTATTAAAAGTCTTTCCACCTGAGTGATGTAGTGCACCTGATGCTCAGCAAAACATTGGAAAATCTGCACATATCGTGTTGTCAGCAAAATAAAAGGACATTAATAATTTGTAGCAATGCCCAAAGGCAATGTAACAACAAGGACTCAGTGTCCTACCTAAATAAATCATGTTTTGTCCTGAACACAGTAAAGAACTTAAGTTTCTAAGTCCTTCATTGACTGGATACTCATGATTTGGCTTAACACAGGATGCTGGTATATTTCCATAGATACAGGCTCATAAATGATTTCAGCAAAGTTCTCCAACAAGCTAAATTAACTCAGTGTCCACATTACTAATACTGCATTTGCCTTGTACATAAATATTTCTGTTTACAAGTTTTATTTACTTTTCATTTCTCTGTTTATGCTCTGTAGTTTTATCTCTTAAAAATATTCAGGAAGCAAAGGTACTTGTGAATGAACGCTTTTTGATGGAAATAGTAATTTTTGCAGTCTGAGTGCATGCAAATTCAACAGGAGCTTCTATTGAAATGAAAAGCTCGTTCACATTAAAAAATGCAGAATATTTTTAAAAGTCATTCTTACCAGGAAATACCCAATATCCCTACCATGCAACTTTAAAGAATGAAAACAGAGGCAAGCCTGAACTATCGGTTCTGTAAGGAAGCTTTGAATACTTTTCCAGTGAAACCTGGCAAACAGAAGAGGGGATTAATCTCCTGAGAGAAGTCATTTATGTCATTACCCTAAATTTCTTCAATAAATAACAGAGACAGATTATGAAGCAATGATATGAAAGTACTGAGGTTGGAAACTGCTGCTCAGCTCCTGTCATGAGGCATGTAGTGTTACAGGCAAGTGTCAGAATCAAAGCAGGATTAGCAAGTCCTGAGCTCAAAGGTTACACTGTGTTTTCCTCTCACACTTAGAATAACTTTCACTTTCTAGATGAGATTTTTGGTCTGTGAACAACAACAGGAATGGTTAGTTCCTAGTAGCTTCAAACAGAAAGTGGGCTGTGAAACACTTGTTTTGTGATATGAAAAGTTCAGTCACAGGAGGAAGAAGACTGGGCAAAAGAAAAGAAAAACATAAAGTACTGTTCAGGCTGACTAAGAGATTCCATACCTTATAAATGGGTTTGGGATTATTTTTTCTCTTGGAATTTCCCTTTTTTGCCCTGTGAAGTCAGAGTTAATTTTAATCTTCATGCTTTAGAAGATGTCCATGAAAGCGTCCTTCAAAAGATTTAGTTCTGTAATTCTGGGAAGAGTCTGACATGTCTGTTCTGGAGTAACAGAGAAGCAGGTGGGATTTTCAGCAGTTTGGGGTTGTACCCAAGCTGGGAGGAAGCAATGTGCTCTTTAGGAATTACCACAGCACTTCTCCCTTTCAGTGAAACTGAAAGGCTCCTATGTTTTTGTCTGCTGTCTGACACTGCCAGCGTTGTTTCCTAACTGTTTGTTAGGAGTCTGCTGATGAAATTCCAGCTCCTTTCTGACTTCCAGTCCTCCCTGGTTCTCCTCCTTCCCTCCGTTTTCTCCCACAGACCCATCCCATACTCCCCATTCACAGCTTTTCCCCATGTCACTCTTCATCTGTTTCTGAAACTGACAGTTCACTTTTACTCAAAATGCTCCATTTAAACAGTCATTAAATCTGGTTGTCATAAATCTGTAGATATAAGCCAATAAACCAGCATGTCACAGAGAAGTTTTATAGTATCTTTAAGATATTTCTTGGCAAGAATCCATCACAACTCATTAAAAGCTCTCACATCTTATCCTCCCAGTTAAAAGTCTATAGTAAACATGAAATGTCCTGAATTCTACTTCCTATAACGTGCTACACATTTTTCAAAATCAAGAGGAATTTTTTTCAATTTTATTTCCTTTTGCCTGGAAGATATTAATGACCTGCAGTGTAGTCAGCTTCTATCCTCCTACTTTACTCTTCAGGCTGGTATTTTCTCCCTATGGCACACTACAAGCAGTTTGTGGCTCTTTTAATTATTCCCAGGTGAATCTCTTGGACCAACTGGAAAGTACCATAAAAACATCTCCTGTGTAAAATACAGGGCAAGGTAGGTTCTATTGATATTGCCTGAAACTCTTTACCTAATAAATTTAAGGAACACATTAGTATTTAAAGTTACAAACATACCTGATACTGAGGTCTGGTTTGAGACCTGTCAGATACATGGTTTTAATACACTCAGCATATTTTGCATTAAATCAGGTTATTCTAGGTCCCAATGTAAACTGTGTGTGGCATCAATTGAAATGATGTTCAGAACATATTGCTTGAACACTCCTGGTTTCTGGAAGAAAACTTCCAGAAAGGTATTGGCTAGTGAGAACTATTGTGTGGTACCAACTTCCCCTGTTCATTCTTTACCAGTTTTTATATTAGTTGCACCATTCTCTTCTCCAGAATTAGACTATAATTTATCTTTCTAAAAATGCCGCTGCAATGTTAAGTTTGTGTCAATTCTCTTCATCTCTTTCATGATTTCAGATACCTATTTGTGGAGGAAGTCACTGTCTGAGAGACCCATCCATTCTGAAACTCTTAGGTGCAAGTCATCTCAGCCTGTCAATATGCAAGTCAAGAAACTCCTCTTTAGTATGCTGCTCTCTTATGAGAGATACTGAAACACTTGATTTCATCCTGCAGTTTCTACATTACTAGGTTGCTCTCAATGCAAAGCACAAATGTAAATGTTTAGCCCTTTAGCATCACCACTTACTCTTCTCTTTTTACATTCAAGTGAACTAGTAACATTTTCTTCATTCATATTTTTAAATCCCTAGGCAGCCTATGCTCTACCATTCACAGCTCCACCAATGGCCATTTTCATTTATTTCCTTTTGTTTCATGTTCTCTGTCATTGACAGCCTCATCTGCATCAGTCATTAATTCTGCCTGCATGGGCAGCTTCCTTACTGCAGCTACCTGGAGTAGATTTTGAGCACCTTTCAAAACTTCTTTTAAGAAAGTCTGAAGAAAAAAAACAATGATGACTTCAGATCATCAATCAACTCATGAAATGCCAAGGAGGTCAAAGTGCTAAACACCAGAAAGCTTCTGCAAAAATAAAAGTAATCACCTGGTAATCATCATCTGCTGGGCAAAGGGCAAAACTGAGACTAAGATTTCTAGAACACAGGTCTTCCAAAGAGTGGCTGAGGAAGCTGAGGTTGTTTAGTCTGGAGAAAAGGAGGCTCAGGAGAGGCCTTATCACTCTCTACAACTATCTAAAGGGAGGGTGTAGCCAGATGGGGGTTGGTGTCTTCTCCCAAGCAAGACGCAATAGGGCAAGAGCAAATGGCCTCAAGCTGCAGCAGGGAAGGTTTAGATTGAATATAAGGAAAAATTCCTTGTCAAAAATGTGGCCAAGCAGTGGAACAGACTGCCCAGGGTAGAGGTGGAGTCGTCATCCCTGGAAGTATTTGAAAATCATTCGGATGTGACACTTGGGGTCATGGCTAAGTGGTGGACTAGGCAGTGTTAGATTTATGGCTGGACTCAGTCATAATGGTCCTTTCCAGTCTGAATAATTCTATAATTCTATGAGACTTAAAATTAGATTTTAGTAATGACTGCTAGGAGGAGTGAGCTCCTTTCTTGAGGTGCTGCCTTTGGTCCTGATCCTGGTTTTTCCCCTGCAGTTGGCATGGGAAGGCAGAGATTCAGCAGTATGAGACTGGCAGGAGACTGCTCACAAACTTGTGTGAATGTTATAGAGTTAAAACAAACATTTCCCCTCCTCTATTAATGTTATAAAAAAGAGGAATTGCAGAACCTATTTTCAAACATGCATCATCTCCTCTCCCTGGTGTTAGGCATACACCTGGAAGAATGAGCTCAGTCCCTGATGGAGTAACAACATAAATAGCTGTATAGCAAGAGGATTTGGCAAGAAGCATCCAAACAGTTTACATATCACTTGGTATGTTTTCAAAAAGATTTTATGACATTTGTGTGCAGTAACAAAGAGTAGTTTAGGCAAGTCAGGAGGTCTCTTTTAGTCTATGCCCCTATGAAGTTGAGAACACTGAAATGTTTAGTTCTACTGTTCATATCATTACTGTTGATAATTTTTGCTTTAGAAGTGATATAAAATCTCAGCTTTAATCTGTTCATTAAAACAGATTTCTAAACCTCTCTGTTCCAGAGAAAAACTTGCAAAGATGACACAAGTAAAATATCACAGTTCAAAAAAAAAAAAAGCAGAGAGGAGAGACAAGAAAAAAATATCCCAATAAACAGCAAAACAAGAAGCAAGAAGGGTGCCCTAATACACTTCAGGGCAATTGAATCAATTATCATGGATCTTCACACCCATACTGGCAAAAACTTTTTCTGAAAACAAGCAACTATATTGAAGGAAGCCTTTCCCCCCCTATTTTTTTTACAAGCAGCAATTTATGGAGAGAATTTATTGAGTTACAGACCTATGGAATCTAAAAATAATATAAATAAAATTCAGCTTATTTTTACTACATGCAATGCACAATTGTATGGATGCTGTTATAAAAAGAGGTTTCTGAGGCACTGAACTGGTGATGGATCAGGAGATCTGTGCTCCTTTGTGCTTTTTTGTCCGTGTTGAAACAGGTGCTTAACAACTTGTAGCTTCTCTTCAAGTGAGCTGTGTGGTGGAGAACTGTACACACAGACAGGAGGATCTGTCAGTGTTCTTTGCAGCCTTACCAAGTAATCTGGTGTGTGTGTTGGAGTGGGCAGGAAGGCAGATTTCAAAGAGAAAACAATGCTAGAAATAATTGCATGAGATAAGCTAACCTTGAAATTATAAAAACCCAGGAATAACCAAATTGAAATAGCCTGGTTTGCTTAGCTAGGACTGTCAGTCTGGTGCCTGCCTGCTTTATTGCTTACTCTTCCTTAGAATGCAGTACTGAAAAACCGGTTTCCAAGGAGAGCAGCATGTGTCAGTGGACTTATTTACGTAGGTGTAATGTCAACACCATGAGGGGACCTTGCCTCCTGGTGATAGAGCACCAGCCTTTGAGACTTCACAACTGGTTTCAGAGTGCCTTTGCCACAAAACTCCCAATGATAACTTTCTAGCTATGACTAATCCAGCCAACGCAGCAGGGAGCACATCTGTCTGTACAATTGCAATGTGGCATGTTCTGGTTTCCATTCAGGCTATCAGTTATTATTTCTTTTTAAATTCAGTGTATTTTGGGTCTTTTATTAAAGTCTCTTAATAATTATTACTGCCTCTTAATAAATATTTTAGTTCTCAAATGTAAAAGACTTGAGATCTGGGAAGCAAAAATTCCATAACATTTTGCCAGAAGAAGAGCATTAAAGCTTTGATGTAAATAACCACAGCCCCAGACTCCACCTGGTCCTGGATGCACAAGGAGCAGAGCCAGAGGAGGGAGGAAGCTCCTACAGCTGGGCTGAGAGGAGAATCCAAGGGAAGAAAAGGCAGCAGTTGTGCTCTATTGAAATGCAGACTGCCTGCCAAGTTCTCCAACTGCACCAGGAAGTATTTTTTAATCAGTAAAAAAAAAAAAAAAGGAGATGGGGGAAAGGAGAGACTTCTTTATTATTTGGCATTTTCCTAGAAGGACAGATTGTCACTTAGAATATTGTTTTTAATGCTTTTGGTAATAAGACAAATTCCCAGGAGGAGTTTAACACAGGTGTCTCATGGAAGGTTATCTCTTGTTTACAGTACGTTTTGGTACTGTCTTTTAGGTGCTGAAAAAGAGACAAACAGGCATCTGAATACTTGGTACCACAGTTTGCAGAACTCATGAATTATTAACTATTTCCTGTCAACTTTTACATTGCATTAATATGCTTCACATTGCACATCTGTCACACACATCCTCCCATTCAACATAAGGGAAAAATAGATTTCTACAGAGTTACCCATGCTTACATGTCATCAACATAGCTAATGTTAAGATGCAACAGGTGAAATTTTCAGAGACATTATACCAGTTACTCTGCCTGAGGAACTGGCCCTCAGTCTCTGCAACTTGTCTTGTAATCCTCAGCTTCTAACATGTCCTTCATCGCCCTATCACCTTTTTTAAAATCTAATTTTAATTTAGGTTAAAAAAGCCCAACTGGATGGAAAAAAAAAATTAAACCGATGCTTTATCACAATAATCCTTTGTTCTTTTGATTTGTCTAGTTTAGGATTATCTCCGAGTTTGTTTCCTTACGCAATCACCCAGTTATCATGGTAAGACGAAGGAAGTGCAGCTTTAACCGCTTATCAAATGAAAAAAATAGGTCAGAACATTCTTGTTGACTGCAGTGGGAATTAGCTCAAACCTAAGTACTACATTGCAGGAGCACAAATTCCACAAGCAGGCAGCAGCTACAGTTTTACACAAGATTTTTATTACTTTGAGAAATTCTGACAGAGATATGGATTAATTCCTTCATAGCACTTTATTTCCGACTTTATAAATGCTATGAATGCAGAGGCTCTGTCTAAAAGCAATGGCTTCCAGTAGCAATACAGACTAAACCTTTGTTCATGTAAAGCATTAACACTAAGGTGCAAATTAAGTTAGGTGTCCAGTGCAAGTATAAGAAGGCATTTTCTTCTTTATTTATTTGCACAAGTCTCCTTTGCCAGAGGCAGAGGAAGGCTGAATACATGCAGCTACCCAATTGCTGTAGATCCAGTGCCTCCTTTAAATTCAGCAACCTCACAATAAATGAACTCAATTCATTTACCATAGGTCAGAATTTCCTGCTGTGGAAGAATTCGATATAGATACTTCTAGCTCAGTAAGTAAGACTGCACTACAAATATGCATCTGCTTCCTCCACACCTCTTTGAACAGATACCATGATTTTCACCTGTTTGTGGTGTCACAGGATGGTTTGGGTTGGAAGGGACCTTAAGGATCGTCTTGTTCCAACATTCCTGCCATGGGCAGGGACACCTTCCCCTAGACCAGGTTGCTCAAAGCCCTATCCAACCTGACCTCAAACACTCCCAGGGATGGGGCATCCACAGTTTCACTGGGCAACACATTCCTCTGCCTCATGACCATGACAGTGAAGAATTTCTTCCCAATATCTAATCTAAACCTACTTTTCCAGTTTGATATGTAACCCAAGGAATCAATGGAAATCCCACAAGTATGCCTCAACATTATTTATTTATGTACCCATAATTTTATTTTTGCCCTGTGTTTGATTTCAGGCTTCATTTGTGTTCATTAGACATACTAACCTTGGCTTACTTTTAGCAATTCCAAAAAAAGCGTTACAAGCCTGCCTGCCACCGAAATGCCAAACTTTCTGCTTTTTAAACTGCACAAGTCTAAAGCATTGTTAGCATGGAGTCACACAAAGATACATCAGGCAGAAGATTAGCAGATTTGGTAACTTCTATAGTTTACCCCAAAGCTTGGGGTATTCTGGCTGAGGCCATAGAAAAGAGACACTGACATTGAGCACTTCTCTGGATTGAGGCCTGTGGATGCACAGGAGTCTCCCAGTGCTCACATCTTGGCCTTCTGCGTTCACCATCTGTGCACCCACATCCTTAGAGACAGATGCCTCTCTTGTTTAGAAAATATTTAAAGTCTTATTCCCACCAGTAGTAATTTATATCAACTAACTCCAAGAGCACCAAAATATGAGAGTTCTTACAACTACACTGATACAGTAAAAGACTGATTGTGGGGGTTTTTTTGTATGGTTGCCTTTTGTTGCTGTTATTGTTTTGTTTAAATCATGTGAATACATGGTAAAGAATAAGAAGACAGCACCATTATAAAAATAGGAAGTGCACACATATTCTCCAACAAAAATCCACCTCCTAGAATTGCTGTCTTCTGTCTCATGAATCCTTTTTCTGCAGAAAACCAAGATTTGATTCACTTTACCCTCAAACCTCAATGCATGGAAAAATTGTCAATTAGACTTTTTAAAGAATCTTGATACTACCACGTTGGTCAAGGGAACGTCCCTTTAGGGCACGTGCCTACAGCAGATCAAAAGACTCAAGAAATCGATGAGTTTTTTTAATTATTATTTTTTTAAATGTTAGTTAAGGGTTTATGACATGTAGCTATTCATCAACAGTTTAAGAAATGGACTATCAGGCAGTAAAGAAGAGCTCGGGTGTGAGGCTGTCAGAAGAGGAGGTTTCATAGTTCTGATGTGGGATAACCAATATGTTTGTGACTAGGTAGGAGTATTGGCTGCTGTTAACTATTTGTACCACACCACACGGGGTTTTTTTTATGTTGGAGTGTCTCTCACTCAGCTGATGCCTAGAACAGAGGCTAGACAGTGTTAAAGGAATAAAGTAGATATTTGTTAAAAAGGCCTCCAAAGGATACATCTTGGGCAAGGATACACCTTGGGCAGTACAAGAGCCCGGCTGAGGCTACACCCAAGATGGACCATGGGTCATGCGTTTTCACACTTCTGTAAGTTTTGGTCTATTTACATATTGGGTGGGGTTAATTGTTCAGTTACAGCTTCAGGTTAAGAAGTCACATCCTTCTAGACTGCTCTCCTCAATTCACTGTTGTTTATGGTTTTTGGGCCTGAGGCTGCAACACTGTCCTTGTTTCTCAGGCTGGAAGAGGGCTGTTTTGTCTAACTAAACTGTGAAGAGAACTCGCTAACTCTTCATATGAAGTTCAGAGTTTTGTGCTAATGGTGTACAGAATCTGGAAAATAGGAAAGCTGAAAGTTAAGTCATCACATCCATAAGAAAAGAAGCCCCCTTTTGCCTCTTTGGAAGTACCCATCATTGCACACAGCAGAAACAACAGAACAAGGAATATGCATGTATAATAGTGCAAGGAATGAAAAGAGTTCTGTCCATCCTAACATCACCCACATTTCTCAGCAAAGAGAGAGCTCCTACCATAGGCCCCTTAAGAGCAGCAGCAGCAAGGCAAACCAGCCGACTTCACAGTACTTTTGATGGAAGAGCGGCCATCAGCTTTCAGGCTTTTCAGGAGGCCCTAAATCTTACCCCAGCAAGGTGGTTTTGCTGCTTTTCAGGGAGCACACATGAACCCCATTGGCAGAGCCCTGTTGGACTGGCAAGACTTGGTGGGGCAGCCACAGAGGAGGTTTGCTCCTGAACAGGTGCCAGCAGCATCTCAGTCCTTTGCATTCCTGTCATGGGGTCAATATTCTCTTTAAGCCAGACCATTGACCAGACGTGAAGAAGTGATACCTTCTTTATCCTTCCATGAACAGAGCAAGTAAGGGGCAATATATGGAGCACTTGGGTAAAGGCTGCATTTTGGGTAGACCTAGTCCTCATTTTCACAAGAAGATTCAGGGTCATCTGCACGTAGGAGCTTGTGCATCTGCCTGCATCAGTACATAAGGCTGTGCTAGTTAAGTCAGGTTCATAAGCAGCTATTTCACATTATAAGAGGAGAAAAAAAACACCACAAGAAATGAATAAATAAAATAAATATGGTCTTGAATTTAGAAAGGCAGGCTTACTTTGCTCTGCAGCATAAAGCACAATGCTCCATCTAAAGTACATGAGCAATTCCCATAATGACTCCTGCTTGAACACAAGTGTGCACTTCAGTGCTTGCACTTGGCTGGATCCTTAATTTCCAACTCATTTCTCTAAAGACATTTCTTAAGCAAAGGGAAATTGTAAAAAAAACCTGCTTTTTCATTATTGGCAAAAGTAATTTCCCATTCTCTTCTACGTCTAGTTTTAAGAAAGTCTTGCTCTGATTCGTGGCATTTATTTAAAAAGAAACACTTTTAGGCAAAGAAAAAACAGTCTTTGTTTTAAAGAGGGAGCAACACAAAATGGCATATTCAGCCCTCTTTCAATAATAATTATTACTATTTTCAATAATTATGTTTCTATAAGAGTAGTTAACCAGATAAACAGTAGCACTAGAATTCTAAGATCTTGGATTCTGTGTCAAGTCGTGCATGCAGCTGAAGCTATCAGTGCCCTGAATACTTCACCACCACATGACATCCTTTCACAGGCCAACAGCTTCCCTTTCTGCCAGAAAAACACATTAAAGATTCATTTGGAGTGAGGAGCTTCATTCAAAGCTTTTCTTGCATGCTCCTGTGTGAGAGAGTGTACTTGCTAGGAGGTGGGAATTAAGATATCTACATTTAAGAGGAGCATTTCAAATTTTTAAAAGCGCATGCCCTGACCACTTCTAAAATGAATGTAGAAGCTAGTTGGTAGGATGAAGCCCTGGAAAGGATTAGGAGATAATTTTAAAGGAAACTATAAGGTAAGAAATGCAATAGCTGAGGTTCCAACAGCAATTATCGTCACTGCTGTTACTTTCAAAAATCTTTTCCTGAAAAATGTATCACACTGACTGCCTACTGTGGAAACTGCTGAAGCCTCTGGAACTTTGGGAGCAGTGATTGGGTGGATTGCTGCAAGTTACAGGATTGAGAATAAATCATCAAACTGTGAGTGTGCCCAGGCTGTGTTATCAGACCATCATTTCATGGTGACCCTTTATCCTTTCCCATATCTTTCCTTTCCACCCTTTGTGAGCATGTCACCAATGTCAGGCTATGGACTCTTCAAGGATAGAAAGTCAAGATTCACGATAGAAAATACCTTACTGTATTTTCTTCCTGCAGGATGCCCAAAAGCAGGGAGATGAAGAGAGCTCCCAGCTCTCAGCTAGGTGGGATGCAGTCATTATACCGGAGACTCACAGGCTTCAGCATTTGCTACATATGTGCCATAAAACTGATGGGACATTCTGCTGTACTAACATAGGATTCCAGCTGTATATTTCACATGGGTTTATTCCGCAACTTCCAGATGTATAGTCTAGGCCTTGCACTACTGGACATTGTCTATAACTCATTTGCAATATTACTTTAATATTTCAAAGCACATAGTTCGGCCTGCAAGTTATATTTTCAGTTCCTTGAGTACATAGCATTTAACAGTAATTATTCTGCAGAATTCTATTTAGAATTATGCCAGAAATTCCTTGCAAGTTGCCTTTTTTTTTAAATGCCTTTTATTAAAAATATGTGGTAAACTAATTCTCTCAGGACAGTCATAGAAAATTTTGGAAAAAGAACTGAATTCTAAGAACTTTCAATTGAACAACATTCACTCAAATGTCTAATGGTTTAAAAAAAAATGGTGTCCACCCCTCCTTATTTCTCCAAGCATAACTTTTGTAATGCTTTCTAGCACTTCAGGAGAACTGCAGGGCCAGCACAGGAGAGCTTCAGCAGGTGACTGGAGGTCCCAAGGGGCTGAGGCTGGTGTGGACCAGCCTTTTCCTCCCTCCCCACTTACAAGAGTTGTCCCAAGCAGTAAGACAGGAAAAATACTGCAGCTCCGGGGGGCCAAATGTGCTGATCTAACTGTTCATCACAAGTGAAAAGGATTCCCTCCATCCAGCTTCCCACACCCATTCCTCTCTTGTATTAAACTATTCCTATCAGCCACTTCAGCTTTCCTGTGGCAACAAGCTGAGAGAGTTTGGGGCTGTTCAGCCTGGAGAAGAGAAGGTTTTGGGGAGACCTTATAGCACCTGCCAGTACCTAAAGGGGGCTACAAGAGAGCTGGAGAGGAACTTTTTTACAAGGAAACATAGCAACAGGGCAAGGGGAATGGCTTCAAACCAAAAGAGAATAAATATAGATTAGCTATTAGGAAAGAATTCTTTACCATGAGGGTGGTGAGGTGCTGGAGCCACTTGCCCAGAGAAGCTGTGGATGCTCCATCCCTGGGAGTGTTCAAGGCCAGGTTGGATGGGGCTTTAAGCAACCTGGGTCTACTGGAAGGTGGCCCTTGGAATTAGATAGTCTTTAAGTCCCTTTCAACCCCAATCATTCTGTGATTCAGTCAGGAGGAAGCAAATTGAGGAAAAGAGTGTGTAAAGTGCATAAATTTGTGTTAGTATTAAGGCTGACTCATCTCAAAGAGTCCAAGCAGCCTGCAGCCGGTGCAGGGGAGTGAGACAGACCTCTTCTCCTTTGTGGTTAAAATGGATGCATCTGCTTATTCCACCCAACTTCTCACCTATCTGAGTGAAGGCACTCAAGGACTGCAGTTTGATTGCTCCTAGGGCAGAAAGATATTGTGGGATCAAGACTAAAACCCAGCAATTGGCTAGCAATTCCAACTATTGCAACAAGAGCAATACCAGAAGTTCCTGATGCTTGAGAGCATGTGTCTGCAGCTGCCTCCTCCACAGAAAGAGAAACAAACAGCTTTCTCTGAAGCTGAACGCTGGGGAAAAAAATCACCACTTCTGTTAATTTTCTTAAGATCTTGGCTTTTGAGCTCCCTGGGATACCTCAGGAAATGTGGGTTTCCTCATGCAAACCAGTCAGCCTTGTAAATTGGTACTGTAGAAACCAGCAGCGGGTGTGGTTAGCTCATAAAACCACTGGGGAAATAAACGGCAGCGGCTCTCCAGCAATGGGATCAGCGTTGGGGGCATGGGAGCAGCCACAGGCACCACAACAAATTCCCTTGTCGCCGAGGGGGAAACGACACCATTCCTGATCTCAATCTAAATTACCATACATCAGCCACAAGCGATCCCGTAGTAGCTAGCTGCTTTTCCAGCATTTGTCTGGAATTGCCGGCACACGGGACCACCAGCTCCGTGCTCTGCCCCATGCCTCTCCCAAAGGGGCAGAGGAGCAGGCGACAGAGCTGCTGCCCTTTGCCTTGCCAGGCAGCTCTGGAATGCCGCATCTCTTCAAGCACACTTCGAGCCAGAGGAACAGTGCAAGAGCAGCAGCCTTGTCAAAGGGCACAGCGCTATTGCACCAGGCACACTAGAATGGAAAAGGTGTTTTCTTGTACATAAATCCTGAGGCTGAAAAGGAGGAAGGTTGTTGATAAGCTCTTGAAATTCAAAGTAGGAGAAATAAAAGTGATCTTACCACAGAAAATCTGCATTGCTATATAGTAGAATAAACATTTTGGGAGTTTCCTAATGGGATCTTCTGCTAATGGGTGCTATAGATGGGCTCCCTCTGAGACTATAAAAAGGCTTGAGAAAACTTGCTGCACCCTTGCTGGTACCTCAGTACGCTCTGCCTGCTGGCAAGCAGTAATGCAGCACTTCCAACACCTGCACGGTTGCTTCCTACCTTCATTGCTTTGTACTGCATTCATTCCTGGTCCTAAAGCATTTTCCACCTTGGACACTCTCTTTATAAAACAGATTCTCATAAAACCCAAAAATCTGAACATGCTTCTATTCAGAAGTGGCTGAATGACTGAACCGAGAATAGATTAAAAAATCTTAAGGTGCTCTATCTCAGCAAGTCAAGTGTAAGAATTAACTGAAACCACAGTAAAAAAAGTACACTTTTAGCCATTTACTGTATGCTAAATAACGGCTAAATTCACTTTCACACTTCTTTAATAATACATTGATCACCTCTCTTTAAGCGCTGGTGTCACATGCCTGAGATTAAGAGGTATTCAACTAGATTGTGGAGAATGAAGATCATAGAGCAATTTATATAACTATTCAGTAGTTAGACCAGTTGTATAATTATTCCATCCTAACTAAAAGACTTCATGTAGTTCAGTTTGAGCAGAAGAAAGACAAAGTAACAGGACCCTGAAATGTCATTGTAGAACTCTGAGGCTGCGTAAATCAATGAACATCAAGATCTTTAATTGATACTTAAGCTGAGCAATATTGTAAGGATCTGTCTAGAACAAAGCTAATGGCTTTAGTTAAGCCATACAGTATATGAAGCAGAAGTGATGCTTCAGCTTTTCAGGTTTTTTGCGTGAATACTCTCTTTGGGATCAATGGTAATACCATGTGTTGCCAGAAAAGGGATGAAGTTATGAAAGACTAAATTTTCATCAGTTTGGTTTTTTTAATTATATTGAAAACAGGTTTGAATGGCATCCTAATCATCATTCACAGATTATACGTTGAACAGAAGAGAGACAGAAAATAGTTAGGAATAAGAACAAGGTGAAATGGAATCAAACCTGGGAAAACATCGTTTATACACCGTGCTTAGAAGGAAAATACTTTGATAAATGTTAGTTAAAACACAGTAACATGGAAGTGTGAAATTCAGACCTGGTCCTATTTTATCCCTGCTGCAAAGATGTGTCATCTAAATTGAATTCCAGCAAGGGCTAATTTATCCCATGCAGTGAGATGAGGCACTACGACATGAGATCAACACAATCACAAAGTTTAGTCTTTAGAAGTCTGCATTCAGAAAGGGCAAAAAGGACTTCTTTGCAAGGCCAGTGACAATCCAGCAGTGTTTTCCTTTGAACTTCAGAAAGATGTAAACAAACATGAAGGACTTTGGACAAGAGCTTCAAAACAATAATGTGGTTGCAGGAACTGACTGAGACTTCTTCACAAGAGCTAAACATATGTAGTCCCATTGAGCAGTCTCCAGCAGCAGTGGGAGACAGCCCTGGGAATTTTTGAGAGTCTTCATCCAGAGTCCAGAACATGAAGGTATTTACAGAAATAAAAATCAAACCATGGGATAAAATTAATCACCAGAGAGTAAACTGTCAGGGAAAAGTATACCCCTTAAAACAGTGATTCTGCTGTGAAGTAAGTAGCCAGGAAAGCAGCTGCATATCAATCTAGATTAGCAGGTACTAACAACCAAATCTGATGAGGGTTATTTACTGGAATCACACAGATGTGATTAGCTCAGCACAATTAGCAAGCTAAAAAGGACCTAAAGACAGACTTCTTGGTGTTCTCCAAATTACAAGTCTAAATCTCCCTTCCTAAGTTTTTAAAATAACAGCACCTTGATTATTTCAAGCATCTAAATGCTTCACTACATTTTGACCCACTAGTTTATGCAGAGGGCTCTCCCTCCTAGGAAAAACAAAAAGGTTTGCCATGACTGATAAAGGAAAAACTTTTTGCATGTGTTAATTCAGTTGCAAATTTATTTCATTTAAGAATGTAGATGTCATTGGAATACAGCTGTCAGAGCATATTGATCACACTGTCAGCATCTGAGGCTTTTTTGGGTTCATAAAAAGTGAAGACAAATGCAGGGGAGAGGAGTATCTATAAATTGTTTGCTATTCCTGTCTCTGTAAAACATACTGAAGCAATAAACCATTTTTATTTGTTTTTGTGTTTAATTACATTAGCCCACACGAGCACATTACTGGATTGGTGTCTTGTAGGGGAGTCACGTTTTAGCAGGAGCAACAGACAGAAACAATGTTGTATTTTCCTACTCTCAGACCTATGCCTTACTGAAAACTAGCAATCCAATTCCTGCATCTTATTCTAGGTTGAAGCAAGGCCCAATTGTGGTGTAAGTGTTGTTGTCTGTCAACTTAATGGCACACAAATACAGCAATGTTTATTTTTATATCCTTCCATTCATATTGGTGAGAACCATTTTACATCAAATCTTGCTCCAATTTCTCTGTCTACCCCTAAACTTCATGTCCTTGTCTATTTTCTCTTTTGCTCATTTTTTCTTTTTCTCCTTTGGGAACAATAACTGAAGCACTGAAACTTTCCAGTTAAGTTGTTTTCCCTTAGAAATTAAAATTATAGGCACTGGTAGGGGAAAAGGACCGCACAGTAGCAATTACGCTCATGTTGAGTACATAATTTGGTCTGTGTATTTTGGTTGCCTTCTGAAGGTCCTTTTATTTTAGCCCCAGGCCTACTTGGCTGCAGTAGGTCACTTGTTTCCGATAGCAATAAAAATAAAAGAGAAGCAGCCCTGAAAGCAGCATTCTTTTTTCCCCCCCTGAGGATGTTGTTTTCTAGCCTGTCTCAGTTTCCGGTTCCCATGAACCAGCTTGTCACTGCTGTGTTTGGGTTCACTGCGCCATAGGAAAATGTTAAAAGGCTTGCTTTCTTTGAAGGCAAAAGCAAGACAGATGTTAATAGAAGGCCACCTTGATTTCCATGCTTTTGGGAAAACAAATCTAATTTTCCAACTTTTTTTCTCCATTGTATTTATTCCAGAAAAATCCCTGTCATTTTCCCTAAGATTTGAGAGGTATGGAAGGGCCAGGGTTTGCTTTCTACAGCCACTCACTTTCCCTATGGATGGTGCTGCTCTGCCAGGAGATCCTTACTAGGACTTTGCCCATTGCAACCAGGATTTTGGGAAGTATGGTCCTGCCATGGCTCTACTGTCTAGGTAAGAGTGAGATCTGGGTCAGGCCATTCTCATCTTCAGCTTCAGCCCATCCCTCTCTGCTCCAAAGAGGGAAGTCAGAGCCTAAGAGTACAACAGGCAACAAAAGCCCAAAGAACTGTTGCTCTGTGGCAATCATGGCTTGTGCAAAACACACACATTTATATAGTTATTCTCTAATTACTTCAGTTGTTAATGCAGGTCTTGAAGTAAAAAGGATTTTTTTTGCTTTGGTTTTGTTTCTATGTAGCCTCATTTAATAAGCTGGAGTATTTGACCCTGCTTCCATTAGTCAGTTGGAGTGGATGATCCAGTGAAGACCCTTCCAACCTGAATTATCATCCTATGACCCTAAAAAACACCCAAAGTCTCAGTCCTCCATCTCAAATAGCTTTGGGTCTTCACTGATTTTGATCCAGCTTGGCAAAGCAGTGTTAAAAGACAATAAAAGTCCTGAGAGATTTTCATTTGAGGGTTGGCTTTTTTGGTTTGGGTTTCTTTGTTAGTTTGTTTATGGGAGGAGTGGGTTGTTTTGTTTTGTTTTTTTAATTATGGCAGAATAGAGAAGAAGGATGAAAAGCAGATTCCTCCCCTTTCCTGGGAAAAGCAGACAAATTTCTCATTTTGAATACTCTTTAGCAATAGCACATTCATCAACCTGCCTATTTCCTTCAGCTATTCATGTCTGTGACTAAGACAAGTCAAAGACACCGACTCTCACGCAACAGACCCATTTTCCCCTCCTCAAGATGCCAGCTTTTCTCCAGAGGGGCTCACACCCTGATCTACTAGATGCCATGGGGAAGGAACAGTGCTCCATAGCCACAGCTCCAAGCTCTGGGGCTCTCTGGAACAGTCAAAGGTACACCCCATATTCCTAAGGAGCCACATAATTCACCCCCCTCTCCTTCTGTGAGATGGCTTAGACAAAAGCTGGGAGACACGGCACATACTTGTGTGTCACTGGCTCAGATCAGTTGCATTTTTTGCTGTAGTTTCATGCCAGAGACAGCTGTTACATGCTCTGGCAACCTTCCTCTCAAAACCAGCCACACTTCAGACTTCACAGGAACTCCAAGGTGCTCTCACACCCTAGAAGGTTTTCAGCCCTGAGGTACAAGATTTGAAAGCGAGATTGGGCCTCAGTCAGCAAAACATCCAGGTTTCTAAGGGCACTATCTCAGCCTGGGCTGGCTTCTGGGGACAGCTGGAGGCACCCGGCATGAGCTGCCCTTGGGGTGACAGGTGAGGAGCCCCAGCTGCTGTGCCTGGCCCAGGATGCCTCCTCAGGGCTGTGCTTAGTGTCAGCATCAGCCAGGCACCCAGCTGCCCCCAGGTGAGCGGATCAGAGATATGGGATGGGATCCCTCGCCGTAAACCGACGTGCATTTCCACACAGGAGCCACAGTCCCGCTTGTATCTCTCTGCTTCCCCCTCCTCCCCTGATGTGGGATAAAACACAGCAGAGACTCAAAGGTTTAAGGTAGTTCTGCATATCTGTGGTTCAGGCAAAGCCCAAACACTAAAAAAGCTCTTTCCCCTGACAGGCTGCACACGAGCATGGCGCATTTAAGCGTGCTGTGCATTTGGCTCACAGCAGCCCAGAGACTCTGCTATCCTCTGAAATGATAGGCACGGTGGTGGCTGTGTTTGTCTGGGGCACTGTCCCCCTCCCATCTCACAAGGCAGCATCCCAGCTCGTTTCACAGCTCCCCAGCCCCATGTGCAGGACGGAGTGAGCTGCAGGCTGCAGCTTCGTGTCTGGGGCACCGGGCTGCAGGGCTGGGGTGCAGCGTGCCAGCTCAGAGCACAGCGAGCTCAGTGCCATCACACGCGTTAGGGGTGGGCAGGAAAATAATCCAGGGATGTTCTCCATGTTCCATCATTCACAGAAGGACTACAAATGCTGTTCTAAGAAAATTCCTATTTGCGCCCGTCCTGGGATCTTGATTCCCTCAGTCCTGCCCGTCCTCTCCTAAAAAAACCGCAAAAAAACAACAAAGGGAGGGGGTGAGGGGGAAAGTCGGCAGACTAGTGGCGGTACTGGGAAACTGTGAGAGGACAAAGTGACACCTGCTTACACAGAGTAGTATTCCATCGATCCACATGCACCACAAGTTGCACAAGGGGACAATCCTGCGTGCAAGGGAGGGCAGCACCGCCGGGCTCATGCAGGCTGGCACTGTTCTAGAGAGTTCCTGTAACTCTTGGAAAGGTTCAGAGTTGATCCAGGACCCAAGCAGGACCTGCTTGCTTTGCCATGCAGCCAGCCTCGTGTGACAGGACTGCAGAAAAGCTGCACACCCTGCCCTGCTTCCTCTGCGCAAGCAAGGTTCTGAGGTGCTCTGCTGCTGGTCTGTGAGAGACAGATAGATCCTGCATAGATCCTGCGCAGAATCTGGCACTCCTGAGTTTGGGATGGCTCCCACCTTGATGGGTCTTGCTCCCAGCACCCTGCCGCCACTCATGGCATCTTCCAGTTCCAGTCTGCTGCATCATAGGCATGGTACATGGTAGTATCCAAGCCCTACAGCCCTACCTCCAGATCCCTCAGAAAAAGACAGACATCACCCTTCGGTTGCAGGGAGCACAGGCTGGCCACACACCCTCCTTGTGAATTTTGGTTTGCCACCAGAGCAGTGCTAATTACAATTTCTCTGTACGAACACTCTCACACAGGCAGCACTTTGCTCATGAAAAATCAACAAAACCCAAATAACTGCAAAAATAGAAACAGATGCAATAACATCTTACATAAGCTTTGGTTAATAATAAACCCAACTTTACTCAAATCCTAGTGACTCTAGTCCTAGTAGTGACAAGATAGGAGACAACTATGAGAGCATATTGAACTATTTCCTGTGAAGTGATGAGATTGTCCTTCCTGCATTTTGTGAGTTGTTAACGGAGGAAAGGATGTATTTGGGGTTCCCCTGTCCCATTAATTGGAATTGTTCTGGTAGCTTGAATCAAATATCTGATTTATCAGACTGATTGTCAGTATTACAGCACAGATTGATAAATTGTGTTTTACTGGGACCCAAAAGCTATAAATACATACCAAGTAAAATTCTCAGCTGTCTTTCTGTTTACCTCCCTCTAAAATCAATGATAAGACCCTAAAAAATGTAGTGTTACTACTATTGTTTGGCTAAATTGGGTCTGTTCTGGCTATCCTTATGCTTCTTGATTAGACAAACTGGCTTTTATAAACTGTGTTTACTTCTGCCAAAGCACAACCTGCTTGATCAGAGAATAATCCAAATTTCTGATAAACTGGATTACCCATTTTGGAACCCTTTGAACTAAGAAAATAGTAGTCTTCCCTCCTGCCCCTTAGTGATTGCAAGGGCCTGAAATGCTGTCATAGAAGTTTACAAAGTGACCCAAGAGCAGGCTCTACCCTGCCTGTTCCTCGTACTCAGGAGACATTATTTGAAGAAAGTGTTAAATAGATAATATTATCAGCCATACCTATCCTCTTCTGCCATGGAGACAGTCATGTTCCAGGACAGGTTAGAGACAAAAAGGCACCCAAGTCTTCAATAGCTAAGTGACTAAGAACACACATTCCAGGGGCAAACAAAGGAAAGGAATTTAGATGCATTGAAATGCAATGGTCTCAGCCTCAGTGATATTAACAAAGAACAAGCCCAATAAAGGAATTTGCAAGGTCATAACCTGGTAAGAAAATTCGTATTCCTTCTAGACACTGCCAAATAGATTTTCAAGCTTCTCTAAAGCCTGTGCTGAGTTAGATATTGCTTCAAGTTTTTGGTGTCTCAAAAATAATCTATGTGTTGGTGCATCAGTTATACTTGTGTCTAATGAGAGTTAATTAGGTGTGTCTGTTAAAAGCAAAATCCCCCATCCACTTGTGTATATCAGATCATCTGTTTTTCCTCAGTTTCATGACAGAAGCCCAACCTAGATGTTAATTACAGGGAATATTTCAAAAGCAAAGGCACCTTTTAGGGTGACTTTGGAGGGAGAAAGTAATGCTCACTTTTCAATTGCAACCTGAATTTGCGTTAACATATTTGACCACATCTCTGGTTTTGGCTACTTCTACCTTTGCTGATGTTTGCATACTTGGTGAGGCAAGGAGTATTTTAGAAAGATAAAATTGAAGCATATGCTCTGACTTGAGATACTCCCCTAAAGTATGAAAATGTTAACATTTATCACCTGTCTTAATAGTGACATTTTTTCTTTGACACGGCAGGTTTCTTAGCTTTAACAACATTCTCAGAATTTTTTAGTGCTTTTCTAACAAAGGAGTGCACATGCGTTCATATAATGGGAGAAGCTACCATCTCAAAGCCATTGTGGAAGAAGTGTCCAGGTTTGGATGTGAGCAGCAGCACTGCCATGGACATCCAGCAGAGTGGGAGCAGGGATCACTGCATGCCAGCATGACCCTGAATAGGATATCTGACTGCTCAGGTCCAGTTTCTCAGTTTGTGAAACAGGAATATTAATGTTTAACTACCTCAATAAACCAACACCTACACATTAATACTGAAAAGGTCATGGTACTTCCATGTTAGGAATACAAGTTAGTACATGGGAGCTCCTTCTACTAAAAGTTTGACCATTTGATGTTCCCATCAAAACAAACACAAAAAAAAACCCCTAACAAAACAAAAAAAAAAAAAAAGGAAAAAAAATAAAAAGAAAAAGGAAAAAAAGTTTTCTATAAGAATGGCACAAAACGGACACAAGGCCTCACAGTGAGTGTGATTTGGGGATTTCACATATCAAAGAAAAGGTCAAAAGTTAACTTGATTACAATCTACAGGTACTTATACAAAGAGAGTGACTGTGACCAGAGGGCTCCATCCTAGACAAAGGCAAAATAGCTCCTAGAAATTCTAAATACCCAAGGCTGCAAGGTAGGGGCTGGCAGTAACATTCTGCAAATCAAGGCTGGAGAGCATAAAGTTCTGAGACACACTCTAGGTCACTGGGTTACCTGTAGGCATCACTGGCCAGGTACCACATGCTTTCTTTGCAGAGTGGTCAGATTAGACTTAATCTGAATGCATTCTTGCAGCATCCATCTAGAAGATTATTTTTAAATGCACAAATTGAAATAAAGATCCAAGCAGGCATCCTTATCCAAGGGCTGGTAATAAATCAAGAAAAACTGAGACTGAAGCACTAACATATAATGCTATTGAAGTTTCTGCAGCAAACACTTCATTTGAGAGCTTTAAAACATCAGCTCAGCCTTTAAAAAAAAGTTTCTTGGGGGTGTGTGGGAGAAATAGGAGGGCAATTTTTGCCTGAAATGGTGGCAAGGAAGGCAAACAGTCAAGGGCAGCCCCACAGTGCTCCAGTTGCTAAGAGGGAGGGAGGGACTGGTAGGAAAAAAGTTATTGTGAGTCAAATAGCCTCAGGAATGGGAAGAAAGATTTCATGTCAGCTATCTCCCTGTGGAACTCTGCTTCTTTCACCTGCAAGCAGTCTGTCTTTCTTGATTTGAGGCCTTTGTGTGGGAATGCACAAGAGCCTATTTGTTGACCCCTTGTCCTCTCATTTTTGAGTAAAGATGGGTGATCAGCACTCAAAAATTTCAACAGACCAGTCTTTTGAATGATTAATTGAGCTAGAAATTACTGCATGAGGTAAATAGCAACAGGAGAAGACAGTTGTTTTGGACCCATAATTGTTTCAAACAAAGTTTTCCATCCTAGGAAATCAAAGCTATGTACTGTCAGGTTGTACTTATCCCTCCCCATCTCTATTATCAGCACCTACAGGCAACATCACCCCATAATGCATGCAACTCTGAAAGGGTCTAGAAAAGTTAAATCACAGCTGTAAGCAGGGATGAATTTGGATATTCACACCTTGCCGGTTATTTCTTCACATATTCTACAACTGCAGCTATGAACCATCTTCTAGATTTATGTCCCCTTCTTCATACAGATAATAATAATAATGAAAAAAAAAAGGAAATTAAAATCCTGTGCCTAAATCCCTAAAAGTCCCTCCTTTGAAGTTATATGTCTAAACAGATTGCCTTTCCATGAAAAATGGAAACATTCAGACTTCAAATTAACCAAGGTTAAAGGAGCGCTCTGTTGGGATGCAGGAAACCTGGGTTTAACCCTTCCTCTTCTGTGTGACCCAGAACTTAAAACATGAAGCTATATCCTCTACCTTCTGGAGGCCTAGGAGGCAGCCAGAACAGGCTACTGCATCCTAAAACTACTCTGGAGCAAACACGGGCAAGGATTATGTTGAAATGATGCGCTGCCTGCAATATCTCCTTCCCAAATGTCACATTATTTACTGTAAGCACCCATGAACTACATGTACTCTTATCTCCTGAATCAAAGGTAGTTGGCTGCAGACACCAGCAGAGACAAACCCACAAATATAACATTATGTGATTTGCTGTTTACTTTCCATTGTTTACCAACACAGATCCATACCCAGCTGGCAAAGGATCTACTTTGGGTTGTGCCTTTTTTTTTTTTAATTTGTAAAAAAATGTAAGTTTGCAAAGTCGCATAACTTTATGTTGCTAAGACAGCAATAAATAAAAACATATTTTAGCACTTTAATAAGACCCATTTAAAAGGCCAATTGACTCTGTAGCTATGAAAGCTATTAAATCAACCTTTTTTTATATATTGCAATTACAACACTGCTCAGTGGAGAGTTTGGATGGAATCCTGGTGAGGGACGTGAGTCCCTGCAGCATGTTTAGTCCCATCAAAAAGTTCTAGGAACTACTTCAGATGACATTTATGATCCCAGGCCTCTTGTCAAAAATACCTCTTTCTAAATATTTCACAGAAATCAGTAGAACATCATTTCCAGGAGGTGTTTCAAATCGGCTTCAGTGGAAGCTGAGCACCTACTAGTTACTAGAAGACAAATTATTACCCACCTGTGAATCTCTCGGGTACAGGCTATTTGTATTTCTACCACCAAAGGGAAAGGGCTTTCCTCATTTTGGCGAGCATTTTCATGTGTCCTATGAGTTTAGCAAAGCACAGACCAAGTCGTGTGTTTTTTACTTTCTCTGTGCAATGCATCCAAGATTGTCAGTACTCCAGAGGAAAATAAATTTCATTCTTTAAAAATGAAGTATGCTTCACCCGAAAAAGATGTTATTGGTCTGTTAGTGATTATCATGTGTAAAAAGAAGGGAAGACAGAGTGCAGATTTTCCCCCACCCCTCTCCTTAGGCATCCAAGAGATGCAGCATCCTGAGGTCAGAAGAAGCCAGGCATCTTTCTTATGTGGCCCCAAAATTCCTGGTTCTGCTTTTCATCCACTCAGATGCCCAGACCAACCATCTTACCCTACTACACTAATGCAAAACCCCAAAAGAAATTCAGGTTGTTGAGTAAGGGGATGGACCCTACAGCTTCCCATTCAAATGGTTTAACTACAGGGTCCCGTTCCCATTTATTGTTTTGGTGACAGGATTTCAACATGCAGCACCTGTCAGGGGACATCCAGGGCTTTCCCCTCGGTAGGATGAGATGCCTGTTTAATCTCTGAAACACAGGGATGCAAAGAAACTGATTTTCATCACTTTGTTTGAGAGTACTCCTAGCTCTCAACTACTAAAAATGGATCAGAATCACTCCCACCACTTCTTACATCACAGACCATATTGTAAGAGGAATCTCATCTCAATGGATGGCCAAATTTCTGCACAGCTCTAGTTTTAGTTGACCACATGTCCAAGGGTGACTTTATGATGTTTGTATCCCCAGCTGTCTGTTCTGTCTGTGCTGGATATTAAATTCTGCACATTTAAGATTGGTTCTGAGAGTGAAGGGGGGGAGAAGCAGCACAGAGTTTGTTATCAATCTCTTCAGAACAGCAAAAGGTTGTATTGTTTAATATTATTCATTTTTTTTAATGCTTGTGAATACTTTTCTTGTTAAGGAAAGATTTTTTCCACTTTTCTCCAAAGAAATCTTTTCCCAAACCAGTTGAGGAGCGGCCCACTTGAATCTGCTTTCTAGAGGGACCCTTTTGGAAGTTTCCTCCCAAATTTGCCCTAAACCAGGACACCATCCCTTGTGCTTGGTAGGATTATGGACACACCCCAACACATAGCACTTCTTAGAGACTGGATTTGGTAGGGAGATCACATTTAACAAGAGTTTATCTGTTCAGAGCTGAACGCCCTCTGTGCTAAGCTGTGGCTACCAAAATGCCTGGCACAGATATTTGGATTGCACATAAAAGTGACTGAAGGTGGACAGTAGAACAGAGAGCAGCCAAGGGCCATTGTTACTGAACTGTCCTCCTTATCTTCCTTGCTCCTTGACTAGTCCTAAAATGAGCAGTTACCAGAAGAAACCACCCTCTCACCCAGTAGGGCTACATTTCTGAGAGGGCAGTGACATTTTGCAGCTGTAAAAGCCATTTTTGCCTTTGTCCAGTCAGATGAAGATAACAAAATTCTCGTGTTCTTGACAAAGCACGCTAACAAGCCTTGACAAGGGAGGACAGATGCCTTTCCAGACATTCAAGAGACACACTTGGTGAGTTTCTAGCATGACACACACTGCTCTGATGCTGTAATCACACTTTGGCATTGAGATTTGACAGGCACATCTCCCAGCAGTCATACTGACTTCAGCAGCCTCTTGTCTCTTTTCCTCACTTTTTCATTTGCCCTTTGGTGCTCTCATTCACTATGGTGGTACATTTGCCTGTGCAGTTGTGCATTCAGCCAGGTTAGCCATAAGGCTAAAAAGAGGCAATCAGAAAGTCTGGCTTTAATGTGGGAGCATTTATTGATTGGCCCAGCCACCATAATTCCATTCTGTACCAGTAAAATGGGAACAGAAAGTAAATGGGAGGATAAACAAGCTATCTCTGGGAAAGGTATGCCAGCCTCTTTCCACAGCTTGCACCTTTGCCCTCTGACTCTTGCGGCCACCAGGCCCTAAATGATGTCAAATGCCAGACAGGAAAAGGAGGATATGTAGGTAAGTTCTGGGTTATAAAGCTCTCAGTTATTCCCATCAAGAGCCCTCCTGCCTCCCAAAAGAGAAGACAGGCCAAGACTGTCTCCCCTCCTGGCCTCACGAGTCCCCCTGCCCTCTGATGCCACTCCAGTCCTATTCTGCAGAACCACACAAAGGGGCAAGAAAGGCAAACATTGAGATCTTCCTATCTCTGAATTCACTCTCCACTTTACCTCCCGATATTTTTTTAATTCACCAAACCATGGATAAAGGTGGGGAGAGAGGGATGAAGGAGCCCTGGTTCAGAAAAGTGTGTACATATAATAATGAAGACTGCAAGTGACAAACAAAAGGTTCAAATACATGGTTAAGGAATGTTCTCCTTACAGCTCCAATCACCACATATGAGCTTCCTGGTTTCAGGAGTGTTTCACACTACAAACAAGACAGCCTTGCTCTTATTCACAGAGATACAGTCATGTGACTTGAGACACAGATAGTACAGAAAATAAAAAGTCCATCACCAAGTGGTCCAAAAATCACATGAGAAAGCAGTTTGGAGTTTTAACTTACTTTTTACACTTTTGATGTTGGAAAGTGGGAGAAAAAATGCAAGAACAAAATTAGGCTGCCAAAAAAAAAAAAAAAGGAAATAAAAAGAGGTAGAATATACAGCAAATGACTAAATAAAAGATGAAACAAGGAAAATAAAAAGACAAGAAAAAGACAACTCACAAACCTCTCAGTAAAGCAACCAAAACCCACAAAGCTGAGCAAATATAAGCAATATTCAAAATGCAGTCTAGCATTTCGTTTGCACTTGAAATAAGGATGTCTGCAGAGTTTTTTTTCCCAAGTAAGTTTGAGAAGCCTTACCCTAGGGGACTGGAATGTGTCAAATCTTAAAATAATAAAGAATTTGAGGTGAAACAAACAAAAAAGCAACAACCCAACCCCCCAAATGACTAAAGAAAAACTCAAAAAAACCTTAACTAAAAACCAAAAAGGGTCCTTCAAGGAATAAGAGGTTGTTATATCATTCTTCCAAAAGATAATCTCAAAGGTTGTAACAATGACAAAGACACACAGCTAAGATGTTTACTGACATTTAGTAAATGTTACTGCACAGCCATATCTTCCTTTCTTTGAATGAATTCTGTTTCATGAGCTTGAGAATACACAGACCTGATTTATTTATAATGGTAAGAAGCTGAACATTAGCATAGGCATAGACCAAGGTAGAGAAATCTAAGTTGTTTTGCCTTTTAAACTCTCACTTTCTTGCTGTATTTGGGTAGGAATGTAAACTTGGAGGAGGTGGTGCAGCTGTGAGAGAGGCTGCATCCATAAACTCTCCCCCACTCAGGACACACGAGTGTAAATCCTCTCTCACAGACTCCAGTTCCACGGGCACTTTTGCAGCTGGAACAAGCCAGCATCACCCAGTTATGGAAGCCCCCCCACCAGTGTCCTGCACAGCTTCCCAGTGTAACAGAGATGCTGGCCTTGGCCCAGTTTGGAAGGAGTTCAGATGGCCTCTGTGCCCCTGCCTGGTGACAGTCCAGCACAAATTCCCTGGGTCACTGTGACCTGTGGATTCCTACACAAGTGCTCTCCTACATCAAGAGCAAGCCCAAGTTTTAGTAATTTAGTATTTTCTCACTGCAAGTGCTTCAGGGCAATCTACCACAGGTGCTACACCCACTGTGAGGGTAACCACAGAGGCACAATCAAACATTTCACCTCCTCTTACAAAAGGGAAAACTTTGCTGTTAAACTAAGGATAAACCAAACAGAAATGTACCTTTGCTCATTAATTATATTTCAACCCTTCAAAGAGACAGAGAACTATTGGTAATAAATGGTTTTTTCACACAGTTATGATGAAACACAGCCCTGCCCGTCCCACTTGTCTTTGCTTCTCCCTCTGCCTGTGTGGAACTGCTAAAATCCACAAAATCCTCACCTACCCCTCCTTCCCCTGCTCTTTCTCACTCTTTCTCATCAATTCCATGGGAAAGGGGCAAGAATAGTATGATTTTAGTGCCAGAAGATCCCATCTCATAGCTTTTGCCCCTTTACAACTGAAATAATGCAAAACAGACTGACTTACAGGGCTCAGTCTGATCCACATAGGAATTAACATAGGAATTAACCCAAGTTATATAGCAAACCAGAAGCCAAGATCAAGGACCTTCATACTTTACTACAAGGTCTATTTCTTGAAATGCAATTCAGTCTTCCTCAGCTTCTCCTAATTTCATTTTTTGGGTAAAAAGAATAGTTAAAAATAATTATGCCAGCACATAGTGAGGTGAAATGGGAAGCCAGCTGCCTGTAAAAAAGGTGAGAGACTGGAGGCTATGTGAATGTGTAGTAAAGCCTTCATACATTCAAGTTTTATAGTACCATGTCAGATTTCTTTATTACATATCAGTAAATTAATTTCATGATGTAACAATTTAGTAACTTGCCTTATTTTCACCATATTTTACCCTACCACAGAAAGCTTGTAGCAATGATAACTAGATTTTTTTTGGAAACATGCACACAGTTGGTGCTTGAACAAGATCCAACACAACAGAAGCCTAAGATTTCCACAAGAAACAGTTGTGTTACAGACAGCCCTGAACCCTCATACTTACTATATTTAAAAAGCATTGGAAATCCTCAATGCTCATGTAGACTAACTACATGCAGTAGCAAGGAAATACCTCACACATGAGGATTTTTACAAGAGAACACTGAATTCTCCTGGCAGGTTCCAAAATGAAGTCATCTTTTCCAACAAAGGATGGATTTTGCTAGATCTTGCATGAAGTATTCATGTCACCATCCATCCTGACACCGACACCACCACCACCAAGACTAACTGCAATTCATGCAGCCTTACCTGTTTTCCTGAAGCAGACAGTCCCAGGACAGGGGTGGGATCACAGCAAACCTCCTGCTCTGAGCACCTGACACCAGGACTTGCCCATGGACACCACATCCCTCATTAGCCACAGCTGCTGGTGGCTCTGGCACAGCTCCTTGCAGCCCTGCAATCTCCACACTGCTGCTAAACAACCTGCTTCTGAGACAAAAGCAAGGTTCCAGCCCTCCCAACCTGCCTCTTCGGGCCTGGAAGCAAAAAACCTCCCAAGCACAAGTGTAAAAAGAGTATGGAAGTGATGCATAAGGAGGGAAAGAGCTTTAATTTGTAGAGGTTGACTGAGTAAATCATTAAGGGACTGAATGTAAAACCAGGAGCACACCTTTTCCTTAGCATATGGGATAGTCGTGGTGAGATAGGCTGGAGAGCAAAATATGCTCAGGTGATGTGGCATACAGGGCATTTGGGGGGAAAATCAAACAGTGAGGGAAATGCAGCCTCATTTCTGTTTTTTCTCTGAAAACTCTTCATACCTCAGGTCCCCTCTCCCCCTTCTCCTATCAAAAGACCAGCCTGCCAAAATCTGATTCCTGTGCTGATGCTTTATCTTCCCAACTACCTTTTACAGGAGGAATCAAGTCTTGTTTCATAAACTCCACCTTCAGCCTCCCTCTCAGCTCTGTGTAATGCACATTGAGCACTGCAGTGTACTGACTGCTGCTGGCTTTGAATCCACATTTACAATTACAGCACCTCTATGCCTTCATCTGCTTTTTCTCTTCTACCTGTTTGCTCATTTTTGTGATTTTTGGGCAACTACCATGTTACCTAAAAATGTAGATGCCCTGCCATGGTGGGATCCTGAGCTGCTGGGAAATGGCTATCAGCAGATAATACAGATTATTAAGGGGGCTGTGGTACTTTATTACCCATCAATCATATCTGGACTTGCAGCAGTTTTTTTGTATTTTGACTTGTATTGGGAATGCAAGTCAAATTCAGCAGAGATGTAAAGATTATTTTTCAGTTCCAGGTTAGTCATTGAATAGTCAGTACAGAAATATAGTTTTACCACCACAGTATGGTGTGAGCATGAAACATCACAGAAAGTTCATGTCAGAGTAGAGAAAAAACTGGAGAGAGAAAACTGAGGGCATAGAAAATTGTCCTGGCGTTATTTCCATGGTGGATGATGCTGTGGGCATTTCATGGACAGAACTGAAGCATCTGCAGCTGACCTCAGTAAGGATTGCTAGATTTTGATTCATAGAATTGGCAGTTCCTTTGCACACTGTGGTATTTTCGGGGTTCCCTATCATGAGGAGGAAAGATGAATCTGACTCCATGTTCTTAGAAGGCTAATTGATTATTTAATGATATTATATTATATAAAGAATCCTATACTAAAACTATACTAAAGAATAGAGAAAAGATACTTACAGAAGGTTTAACAAGATACAAATGAAAAACCCATGACTCTCCAGAGTCCCAACACAGCTGGACTGTGATTGGTCATTAAGTAAAAACAATTCACATGTTGGATAAACAATCTCCAACCACATTCCAAAGGAGCAAAACACAGGAGAAGCAAATGAGATAGTATTGTTTTCCTTTTTCTCTGAGGCTTCTCAGCTTCCCAGGAGTGAAATCCTGGGCAAAGAGGATTTTTTCAGAAAATATGATGGTGACTGCACACTCCTTGAGAAATAGAAAGATATGGTTTCTGCAGGCACTCACTGCAGTGTCAGACACTGGAAGCTGATGATACAGGCTGTGGAGCAGCAACTCTGAATCACTGCAAAGCAGTCAAATGGACACTCACTTTGCCACTCCTAATTATCATTGCGTACCACACAGAAGAGAAAGACGACAATACATGTTTTTGAAAACATATCACCATAACAGCTGCCAGTCCTTCTTTTCCTTTGTACTTATGCCTATTGTACACCCAACAATGAAATCATCTGTCACTTCAGCTATCCTCAGGAAAGAGGGTTGTATATACTCACACCAACATGTCAAGCAGCAAGTAAATTTGATGGATATCAGCAATGTTAATGCTCACAATGAGAGGAAAAATGATGCACTTCTAGATCCTAGTAAAAAATTCCTTCTTTTTATAGCTTTCAAATTTCAATTGGGCAGAAAAAAGCACAGGAAGGTGCAAAAAATAAAGGGGGGCATGACCAAGAACTCACTGGATATGACATAATTAAGTCTTGGCTAGATGCCCCCAAGTACTGCAGCCCAATGACATTGTTAGGGGCTCAGGAGGTCTCTAGCAAACACATCTCTCCTGTACTCTTCCCAGTGCAGGAATGTCACCAGTACTGTGAATACCAGCTCTGCTGGGGACCTGACCCTGTGAAATAGTCATGGTCTTGACCTCACACTGTTCCAGGCTCCTTCTGCTCAGGGTAGAAGAGAAAGGTTCCTACTCAAGGAAGGCAGACCTAAGCCCTCAAACCCTGCAGAGAAAACAGCTGCTGGGCTTCCACCATCAGCACAAACTGACAAAAGGATTAGCATGAATGACCCATCAGGAAAACAGCCACCAGTCATCTAAAAACAGCAGACCAAGTGCCAGGTTGCTCCTCATCCTCCCCTGAGCTGGGATAAGAAATTAGTATTTTCCTCTTCTTCTAGTCCCAAGAAAAAAGGAGAGCTGTTGTGGAGTGCTGACCTTACTCCAGGTGTTGTGGGGAGAAGGGGTTGAAGCAGTACCTTTTCTATCAAGCTCAGCTGCTTCTCTGAGGGTTCTGGAGCATATATAGCATGAGTACATTAGGACTTGTGGCGAGTGTATTTGAGACTTTCTGGTCCCCAAGTCATAAATTTGAGGAGACTTAATCTGGCCTGTTATTTCCATGATATACAGTACCATCAAGAGAACAAAATCCTCAGAAGGTGTTTTTTCATTAATGGTTGCAGTATCAATAGAGATCTCTTAATTTAGGAGGAGGTTTGCAAGGCCAGTTCATCTCTTTCCACTGTGAATCTCAAAACACATCTCTCATCTCCCAAGAGCAGCAGAGGACTGATCAGTAGTCACAGCAGCTACCGACAAAACCACAAGTATTTGGAGTAATTTTTTCCCCTCCTGCTTGCATAGATCTACTTTGAAAAAGATTTCAAAGACTCGATTAGTGTTTGGTCATTGGGCATCTGTGACAGAAGAAGACTAAGAGAATCAGTAGTTCCTTTCACTTATAATCACTCATTGTGGGTGTTGGGTAGCAGTTGCACAAAAGTGTATTGCTCCTTTTATTGTACATGGAAACGAGCTTTCAAAGTAAACTGAGGGACAAATGTTGCTGCTCAGAACACCCCATAGCCTTCTGATCAAATCCCTCTTTGATATCCAAAGTGGTGTGTTCCAAGAGTACATGCTATTAACTGCAATACCATGAAAACTGGCAGGCTCACTTGCAGGATGGTAATTTGGCTAAATCTGTTTTCCTTTAATGTATTTACTTCTTGCAGTGAGGAGGAAAAGGTGTTGTGGGGAAGAAAAGGGGTGCAAGGTGGCAAAACAAGGCTGAATGCCAACATTTGCTTTCAGTCCATGTTTGTACCTATTAAAATATTTTGCCAAATCAAAGAGATGAATTACTGTACTGTTTGTGAAGGCTGATGCAACTCTTTTTGCTCTCTGAGCCTGCACTCAGCTGGTATCATTTTGCAGGCTAGAAGAGCTGTGATTTACAGTCTGGGGGATATTAACAGTTGGATCACAAGTTTTGAACCTTTCAAAGCACACCATTGGGTGTCTGTTCTTACAGGGTGTGTTTTGGCAGATGATGGTAGCCAAGAAAATTCATCCTGCCTTTCACCTGCATTAAATGTTGGCTGGTGGGTAATTAGTGATCTGTGTTTACATTTATTTGGTTTTAGTTGTATCATCATTGTTCTGTGCTCCTGGAATGAAACAATTTCTTCTCTGCTCCTACTGAGAATGACCCTGAATGAATTGTATTATCTTAGCCAAAGTCACAGCAGGCACTGGGTCAACAGGTAAAACTGTCCAGCATAGGATGAAATCTCACCCAACAGCTCAATCTCCAGATGTTGACATGAACTGAAGGGAAAAAAATAGAAGGACTGGGAAGAGACAAAATTAGGTTGAAGAGCAAAGAAATTAATAAAATCAGTGGCAAAATAGCCAGAAATGGACAAAACCCAAAGCAAGGCACACACAGATAGGTCAGAGAGTGTTTCTAACTTTTGAATTTACACATTATTGAGGAGAATGGGCTGCAAATAGCTTAGTACTTTTGCAGAGCTCATTGAAGCATTGAATTTCTCATCTTGTATGCCTCCACTCCAGTGAATTTGAGCACTCCATTTTCTCCTGAGACCTGAAGATGCTGTGCACCTCACAGACCAGCCTCTCAGTTCTCTTGCTTGAAACAATTGGACCCAACCTTCCATCATCATACTAGCCAAGGCTGTAGCTGAGCTTTGGGCTGATGGCTTGCAAATATCCATTTCAGCCCATGGATATTACAGAAGCAAAACAAAGTTTCAGCAAAGTAACTGACAGTTCATTTGATAATGAACTATCAGTAATTGACAGTCTCTTTTGGTGAAATATTAAGCTCAGTTCTTTAAATATTGCTGCAGAGATGAAAACTGATCTATGACATCTGTCTGAAGTCTCCATCTTTGAAAATTAATCAAAGAATGTCTGTTTGCTAAAAAAAACCAAACCCAAACAGCCACAAATCTCCTTTGCTAAAATGCTATAGTTTTGTTATCCCCAAAATTTATAATTTCCACAGCTAACAGGTAGGAGAGTAGGTCCTGATCTGTGCCACCTCTGCAAGTCCATAAGATCCCTTTGGGAGACTGGCATGGGCAGCAGGGATGTGTGCCTGTGGTCACACAGTCCCTGGTGTATCTCTGGATTCTGGTCCAAGCGTGGAGGCTACAGGGGCTACCCTGGTAGGTCACACCCAGGTAGTGGTGTTGCGTTCAAGTGGGAAAAGAGTGGTTACTGCCCTGGAGGTACCAAAGGCTGCTTGCCTGAGGACAAGACACTCTTTCCTGCAACTACTGGAAATTCTTTCTTCACTTTTGTTTCTTCACTTTTGTTGTGAATAATTTTAACTTTTTATTTTAACCTGATTTACTATTGAATTTCCCCTGTGGGCTTCCTTATTAGTGCTTTTTTTTTTTTTTTTAACCTGCCTTTTAAGAACTTGATTTTATATCTCATTTCAATTGCTACATTTGAACCACTACATTTTCAGCAACTGCATCCTATAATTCATCAGGACAGCGCTGATTCAAAGGAAGGACACCACCCCACTGATTCATCAGCATGGTTTCCTGCAGCACAGGATTGTCCCTTAGCTAATTCTCACCTTTGCAATGGTATCCCCTGAGCCTGTTTAGTTAAAAAATGGTAAGGTGACTTGAGATAAAGTGCTTATTTCCACCACCCCAATGAACAGTCCTTCATCCTTCTACCACCTTGGAATTCCCAGTTCCACAACCACGCCACTTGCCTTCAGTTGTCTGGCATGCACTTGACCCTTTTATGAACTAATTTAGCCCTCTAAATTGGCAGAGTGGTGATTCATTAAAAAAGTGAGTTGTTTCTGATCGGGTTAGCAAGCTGGATTGCCTCAAGAGAGACAGGGAGTTGCCAGAGCCAGCACAAAGCCAGCTGGAAGCTGCAAGAGGCAGGAAGGGTGAGTGCCCTCCTTGTGCAGGGGTGTGTTAGATGGGCTCCACACATTGTAAACACGAGAGTGGGTGCAGATCTGCTCCCTTTCCTGTAAGGGAGCTTCAGGGACCTGATGAGCAAAGAAGAGGAATGGAGTACAACACCTTGCACATCTAGCAGGTGTGAATCCCAGCTCACAGTGCCCACAAAGCTGGGATCACATGGCTGAGAGCAGGGAGAGATGGACAGCCTCACCTCTGTCAGCCACCATGGGCTGGCAGGCTGGCTCAGCTATCACAGGACATTGCAACTACTAAGACCTTCTGGACCAAAAAAGAACAAAATTTTGCCAAGTATCCCTTTTGTCAGCTTGATCTACCAGTAACATTATGCAAATTTTCTATTCTGAAAAATTGAGCACTCAGAGACAAATCTGAATGTTGATAAATTAAAATGTACTCTAAATACAGAAAATACTTGCTTTAGCCTTTATTTCTGTCATCTACACAGAAATTAATTAAATAGATCTATTAAATCTATTAAATAGATCTCATATTTGGTTTGAATTTTTTTGCCTTGTTTTGTTTTATTGCCTTTAAGAGATGAAAAGTTTTTCTTGCATAGCTAAATGCACATGAAGGACAACACTTTGAAAACTAAGTGTGTCCATTTGGGGCAGCAATACGATGGCAGTGGGCTAACAGCCATAAACTGGCATAGTAAATCTTTACCTGATAATCTCCCTACATTTTGTTGATGTATACAACACCAATATACACCACTAGCAACAGATAAATTCTATTTTATGCTAGAACAATCCACCTCCACTTTTTTTTTTTTGAGAAAACCCTACTCTCTTGTCTGCCTACATTTTTATCACACAGGCTGTGAAACTTGGGTTTTCTGCAATGTTTCAAAAACATTGTACTGGATTAAAAAATTATGCCCTTCTCTTGAAAAAGCTGAATACAAGAGCCCCGTGAATATACTTCTGGAAAGGAGATGGTGGCAGAGCTGTAACACTCATGGAATAAACCATGTGCCCTATCCTCCATGGACATGACAGCCTTTGGGGTTTTATTTAGATGTGGCTCCATTATAGGTCAAATTGTGTATGAACACCCTGGATGAGCTTTAAAACAGATCACTCTTTACTCCTGGCGATATAATCAGAAGCCATGTTGAGTTCTCAGCTGATTGCCAACTCCCTCCCTCAGCTGCCAGGTGATACCTGAACATGAAGCTGCACTGCTGAGTTAAGAGGAACCATGGTAATTATTCTAGAAGTAGCTTGTTCTTCACATCTTTGAAGCACAGTCATCCACTTTGAATCCCTCTTGTTCCCTCCTATGTTTAGCTCCTATGCAAAATTCCCATTTCCTCCTCCATCACCTTTCAGCAATCTTCTCTTTGACCACTGGAAACCTCTCCAGGTCCAAGACCATTATTCATTTTGGACTGCTACTGTGTTTTCTGTCTTTCCCATTCTCACCTACTTGCTTCTCCATCCTCCTGCTGCCATTAACATATCCATCCTCTTGTCCCACTCAGATTTTTTAATTCCTCCGATGAGTTCCCGTTTGGTGCCAGAGGCAGCTGTGATGGTGTGTGTGCTCAGCCCTGGCCCTGCAGGGCCTCCTGTGCTGGCCTGATAGCACATTAACGAGGTGCTCATGCACAACAGCCATGTCTGCTCTCCAGATTTCCACCAGGAGCTCCACAAGGATGGGTGTTTTCCCAGCTGCTAGGCAGGAGATGGCCTCGGTGGTTTCCCCACAATCAGCAGTGCATCTCAAGGTCTTGCATTCTTCCACTTCCAGATTCTTTCACCAAAGGAAGCATGTTTATTGCTAAGTAGAATTTTGCCTTAGTAATGTATGGTTTCCAGCAGAATTCCTGGAATCTGCTGTTTACAAGCAGGGTCAGAGGTTATAGAAATACTTTCAGTTTGCATGAGTAATATACCAGAAGGTTTTTGCCCATGCATAGTGTCTAAACTACATGACAACTGCATTTTTATTGGTGTTGATAACCTCCCTGGCTCTGAAATCTACTCGTTCAGCTGTGTGGGTGGTTCAAATTATTTCTAGACAGCTTAGTAAATGAAAATTAATACTCTCCACTCCTCTTCATCACCCAGACTCTTCTTCCAATACAGGCAGGAAAATTAACAAGAACAAAAACATCAGTAAAGCTCTCACATTTGAAGTCTTGCAGCTGGAGATCATCTCTCAGTGTATCAACCAAATACACAATGGCAGCAATATTACCCAGTGCAAAATGCTCCTGCAGTGTGCTGCTTTTATCACTGAGCAAGCAAATTAGAAAAAGGATAATGTCACTGAGCTGAGCCTCTTGGCAGTTCACCACTTGGTGCAGGCCTCTTAGAGGGCTAATGGCTGATAGTACACAGGGGTGTAACGAGAGGATGATCTGTGAAAGGTCACTCCTTCTGGAGAAAGGAGATTCTGTCTGGTGGTGTTAATGATTTAATGCTGCTTTTGTAGCCCTCTACCTTGACAGAATATTGGTTCTGCAGAGTTTTCCATTTCTTCTCCCACCAAAGTCAGTACCTGGGCAGCTGCTCCTGACCGAGGCAGCACTGGTGGTGTGCAGTGGGATCTGTGGTCACAGCAATCCTGCATCTATTGTGCAAGAGGACAATGCAGTCAACAAGAGGAACTCACTGCAACATGGACTTTGGATCAGCACTTCTTGGCCCATATTGGTAGACTGAACACACTGCTGAGTTTAGCAGGCTCTCTCTATGAGCAGAGATGCTTTCAATGGGAACACACATCATAGGCTGTATTTCAGAGTGCCCAAACATGGAGTTTCATGATGACAGCTGCTCAAGAGTTGGCCCTATATTTGAAATTGGAGAAGTGTGGTATAAACCCTGCTCTAGAACATCAAAACACCGGTTTACCAGTGAGACAACTCAAGGAGGATGGATCTTGGGATTCCCAGGGGTGCAGGTCAGCAGCTAGAAGGTGTTTGAGGGATTTTGTACAATCCTGTACTTTGGTAGAGCAGCACCATAAACCATGAACAGGCCTCAGTCCAGCAGAATTCAAGATCTAGGAAGTCAAGCTCCTATTCTTTAAAGAAGGATACTGAGGGTGCAGCTGCAATGCACTAGTATGCAAGGGGTAAGCATATAATTTCATCAAAGAAAAATGTCTCCACATTATTCCAGCAAGCAAAGATTAAAGGACTTAAATTTCCTTCTAAACAAGACAGTGATCCCCACCCTAACATAAACATTTACCTAAGTGAGATTTGCATAATCTCTTTGACCCTCAATCTCCTCACCTTAATCAACCATATCATTATTTAGAAAAATGTACCTCCATGGGCCTAATATCTTTGCCTACTTCTCACTGCTCATTAAAATCAACAGAAAATGTTTTTTTGATGTACCAAGACTCCAAGTAAATAGCTTTCCTAGAACACAGAGGTTCTCAAATTTTGCCTAGGTGTGATCATTTCCATAAAAAGCTTATCCTATTGTAAAACAAAATCCCCTCCATCTCCCTTATGCACAGAATAATAGAATGGCCTAGGTTGGAAGGTAGCTCAAAGATCATTTAATTCCAAATCTCCTGCCATGGGCAGGGATACCTTCCACTAGACCAGGTTGCTCAGGGTCCCATCCAACCTGGCCTTGAACGCTTCCAGGGATGGGACATCCTCAGCTTCTCCGGGTAAGCTTTTCCAGTGCCTCACAGTAAGGAATTTCTTCCTAATATTCAATCTGAACCTGGTCTCAGTTACCCTAAAGCCCTCCATCAGCTGCTGTTCCTGAGAGGACACCACTGTTGATTGTGAAGAGCAATGAAGGGCACTCCAAGCAGCCGTGATGCCCTTTCACAGGAGACCACCAGCAGGTAATTATTACCAAAGCACAGCTTCGAAAACACCTTGTGCTTAGAAACACCAGGACAATTAGGGCACTGATGAGCTTTACTCATACTCTTCTGATGAGCTTTACTCATACTCTTTTCCTAGCACTTCTGCTGACTTTATACTAAGATAATATGAAGCAAACCACCATCATGGCACCTAATTTCAGTTTTCTTATTAGCAAAATGGCCATAATAGTATCTCTCCCTTGGCACAATTTTGGAGTCTCAAGCTCCACACCACTTATGTCAGTGAAAACCAAGGGGCTGCTTAGGCAACTGTACTCATTTTTTTGCTATGGGAAAGTGCAAGTAAAATATGGATTTCTGACATTTAGACACATTTTTCATGTTGATGTTCCATCTGATGTATGAGCAGAGGTGCATTTACTGCCACTCAAGGAGTATCTGGCATACTCCTAAAAGGTTTTCAAGAACACAGCTACATAAGATGACCCAATTAACCTAACAGCTCGTGCAGTCCAAAAGCAGGAGTTCTGTTCCTTCCTTTCCTCTCTGTGACACTGATCCTAAATGCATGGCAGCTCTGGGTAACATTTTGTCTTAAGAGGTCTGGAGGAACAAGAGCGTCCATCTGCACAGATGAGCTCCTGCCCAGCCCTGACTCTTGATGTGACTACAAGTCTTATCTTCAAGCTGCTTCCTTCAGTACACAAGACACTAGATCAAACTGGTAGTGTTGAATAGTGATGACAAGTGTATGCAATGCCCAATTCAGTTCTCAATCCAGTGCCCAGATCAGCAATAGACTCCAGGTCAATGACTTTTTTTCCTAATTGATTTTTTCCAAGGATTAAACATCTGTGTACAAACGCTAAAGCTCTTTAATGCTCTTCCAAATTTTGGATAGTCTTGCATAATCATTTCACAATATTTATAGTGGCAATTTGAGTTTCAACTTAAGCTGTTGCTCTTATCTCATGATTCTACAGCAATGATGAGGTAAAAGGAAAGAGAGAGTGGAAACTATTTTGGCACATATATGCACTTTCCTAACGTGCTAAGAAAACCTTTATCTTCCTCCCCTTCACTGTAGCTAACAGGACAAAAGAAGAGATAATGTGTACTCCAGAACAGTAGGAGTTTGTCTTGATAGAAGGGGAGTAGAGAATGTCCTGTATCTTGATTTTGAAAAAAATATTTGTTACATACAACATAAGCAAGCTAGGGAAAGACATTCTAAACATAGCTATATATAGGGAGTATGAGAACAGCAGGAAAACCATACTGAGAAGGTGATCATCAAAGGTTTACTGCTAAAAGGGAAGCCTGCACCAAGGAGCATTTTGCAACTTGCTAAATTCCTATTTAACATATTTCCATCATCGTGTCCTGGACAGAACCTGTTTTGATTATGAGTGGATGATCAGACAGAAAGCATGCATATTAGATTTACAACTGACTCTAATCTGGGACAGCCTGTGAAATAATTGAGAACAAACTTGGATTAAGAAAAAAAAAAAGTAAAAATGTAACAGAAAACAAAACGGAACAGAGTAGTCATTGTAATAATCCACGCTGCATCCACAACTGAAAATTACATGTAATTCTACTCCCTGTCTTCAAAAGGGACACAGTAGAACTAGAAAAGATTCAGTGAAAGTTGATAGAGATGACAGAAAATATGGGATGTGTCTTTATGAAGCCTTTTGACAGGGCAAGACTTTTCAGTCTGAAAGAGAAATGGCTGACGGAGGAGGTATCAATGACCTATAAAATTCTGAGTGGCATGAAAAAAGGTGAATAGCAAAAAATTATTTATCCTCTTCCAGGGAGCATGAAATGGACTTATGATTAAGTCAGAATAAACAAATAGAGAGAATTTGCAACATAGTTATTAGTTGAGCTCTCTCGCTCTTTCCCACAAAATGTTTTACATGCTAGAAGTTGAGATTGTCTAAAATTGATTATCAAAATTAATCAAAAGAAATTTTCATACTGATTTAATCATGTAACTTACTAGACTACCAGGAGGCTAAAAATTTTTTTGATTATAAAATGATCTGCCAGCTCCTGTCTCTGGAAGGCCACAGAAGCAGGCAGATACTTCCTGCTGAGACCCTTCCTGAACACTTAGTACCACATTTATAACATGGGCAGCCAATGAAAATGCAACCCAAAAGACTGTTGTCTTCCCAACGAAACTGTTCCTAAAAGACATCAGTTTTACAATATTCCAAGAAAACATGATATGAATTGATCTGTTTGGAGACCAGTGATGCTTATTGTTCGTGAGATGAAGTTAAGCCTCCTTATGCTTGTAAGGCTGCAACACACAGCCAGAAAATCCAAGTTACATGGTTGTTTAACTGGTAAAATCTGTGTGGCAATGATTATGCTAATACTGTCAACACACAAGAACTGGAATATGCTCATAGGCACCAAACACATTCAGAGACTTTGAGAAGACTCAGCACAATGAAAAAAAATGGAGGTTTATGCAAAGGCTGCAATTTGAACAGAAAACACAACTAAAATATAAATTTTTTTTTAAAGCTAGTTAGTGTACCTACTACTTAGGTATACTAACTGGGGATTGTCAACTGGATTTACTGCCAGAGTATGCTGATAGCTGATCTACTGAAGTTAAGAATTTCAGACCATGGAACTGGAAAATATTTAAGGTGCAAACTGAAATATGATGAAATAATAAAATATTTCAGTCAATGTCATATTGACATATTAAGTTAATTAAATAATTTAATAAGCTCTATGAGCCTTAACTAATTTTTTGCATACTATTACTCCCTCTATTCAATCCAATGCAGACTAAAGCAGTACAATATGTTTGTACTCCAAGTGCCCTACTGAAATGAGTTTTAACAACACAGCTAAGCAGAATGCTGGGGTCAATCAGAACTCACTGAACACGATGTAGCCAGTAAGCAGAAAAAAAACCAAAAACATATAAACTCACCTGCATGCTGTTTTTGAGGTAAGTGTTGTATTACCCAAGAAAAATAGTGATCACACACTGTTACCTGTGTTTGTCTTGGAGTGTTTAGTGCTTCACAGGTGAGGCTCTTGTTAGCAAATCCTTCCTTTGCAAAATGCTCACTCCTAAAAGACAAGCTCACAAAATTTTGTACAACACATAGCAGGAAAAATGCTCATCTTTCTTTCTTCCTCATTAGGAAATACTCAGGAAAACTTTGGGGAAAAAAATAAGATTTAACATCATTGTATTTATTAGGTTCCAAAACAATACACATTCACATCCTTTTGAATACAGTACATTTGGCACAGTAATAATGTTTACGATGAAATAACACTAATGAGTGGCAAGAGATTCAAATTACATCCATAAGAAAAAAAATATGTACAAATAAATCCTCACAATAAAAAAAAAAACCCTACCCCCCCAACTGAATACATTTTATATTTAGCCAGAACTATTCTGCACATAATTTAAAAAGAGGTAATTTTTAGGCCTATTTGGAGAGAATTATTTTTCATCCTATGGAGAGAAAAAATTTATTTTCATTTTAAAAGTCTGTTTGGGAGAAAAACCAAGAAACAATGTATTCTTTATAATTATTATTATGAATAATAATTTTGGCATTTTGCACTCATTTTACAAAGAAGGAACAGAAAAGATTCTACAGAACAGGCAGAAATGTAACAGAATGTCCTTTTTTTTAAGAGTTATCTTTAAAAAATGTTCAAGGTAACAGACAGACCTTCTGATGTAAACCCAAGGCAGAGAATCTAACTATTTATACGGAAGAAATATCTGCCCATGCAATAGTTTCTGTCTCCTTCACTTTTCTCTTAGCATCCTTCCCAACTCTGCAGGCGCTGAGGCCTCTCGACGTACGGACGTGTGCTAATTATCTTCATGTTAGAGAGGGGAATACAGACTACATAGCTTGTGCACAACAGCTGAATGGGGTGCTTTTATTCCTTCAAGAGAAATGCTCAGAGCTCTGTGTAAAGGCCCCTGGTTGGACAAACAGTAGTGCACGATCCCATAACTTGCCTTCCTAGCAGTCTACTCACCCATGGAAAAGAACGCCTTAGCATTGTGATCAGTTCTTGCCTGGATGTCAAAAGCTAACTGTGATGAGAAATAAACAGAGCCAGTGGCGAGACACAAATTGATGGGCAGCTCTACAATATATTTCTAAGAGAGAAAGAGGTTTAAACATTGAGATGATGCAATCATTAAGATGTTTCTGTGCTGGTACTCAGCTCCAGAAGCTAGTCTTTTCCCAGTACAAAAGATTACTGAAGATAAATTAAATTAAACTAAAGGCTTGATCCTTATTACACTTGTAGGCCAGACAACACATTAATTGATATATCATAATATTTAATATTTTGAAATAATCATAAGAATATATATAATAATTACACCTGAGTTTTAAAAACAAAACAAAATGGAACTGAATGGTGTCATCAGTAACAGGCCATGAGCAGCCAGACGCAAAACTGACACAAACTAACTCATCTGCTTGAGACCGAGATTATCTCTTAAAGCCAATGATTCACACTTTGTCCACCACGATTTGTAACATTCCTTTCTCTTTCCGAGCTCTATCATGTCATAATAGAGTTGAAGAGAACTATACAAGAGATTTAGTATAGCTTAATATATGTCTACGTCTTTTATAACAAAAACCTCATCTTTCTGACAGTAACTTGAACCAATACACATACAAGAGTATTGCACATGGACATTATTATAATTATTCTTTCATAGACTAACATTTTAATAGTATGCCTGAACATGCAGCAGTTGATACCTCTATATTCAATGAATTCCACAGGCCTTGCAGCAAACACTATATACAAAATCTCACCTGTACAAAAGGCAAAAAAGCTTCTTTAGTGCCACTTTGCCAATCACAAGTATATATATTTTTGTGCAGCTGGAAATCCATGTGCAACAATTAAAATGGATTCCAATGACCGCTCACTCAGTCCAGTAAAATATATAATAAAATTACCTCAGCGATACATGTACACAAAAATAAAGAAAACCAAAAAAAAAAAAGAAAAAAGATTAAAACCAAAACCAAATCACAGGGTACTCCTGGAAATATAAGTACATAACACTGTTTGCGTATCTACAGGAGGTAACTTCACATTAGCAATATTGTCCACATGAGTTACCATTTCAATTCATACACAAAAAAAAAAAAATCAATTTACAGCTTTCAATAATGTCAGTTTGTGAATGTTTGATCTTCATTTTTTTAACACATCTCCACATAATGCATGTGTAGCCTTATTTTGTGTCTTCTAAAAGCAGATTTCTCTTTAGATTTTAAACATAAAACCCAACAAACACAGTAGTACTATGGTTTTGTAAAAGTGTGCAAAAGTAACACACTGCTGAGAAAATAAATATAAATAAGAAATTATTTACCAACTTAGCTACTATGGAAAAGGCAAATTTATAATGTTTATAATTAATTTTTTATGTAAAATTAACTGTAAACATTTGCAAGACTGCCGTCACATTAATGGTTCATTTAAAAGGATATTAAATTTGGTAACATGGATAGTACATCAAATTGTCTGAAAACCATAAAAATGGCTATATATAGCTGAGTTAAATTACTGTAGGCTTTTTATTCTTTAGCCCTTTAATATCTATCCATGTAGGATCTGTTTCTTGCTTTTAATATCAGTTATCTTTTTGTCTCTTATTCCTAAGAGCTTCCTGTATATTGTGTGAGGAAGTTCACTGAAAGCCTTAAGTGATGTGCTTCTTTTTCTGGACAACTTCATAGTTTGTACCTCTCCACAAAAAATTAATAATTGAGGATTACACCTCCATGGAGGCAGACTTTGCCTTCCAAAGGGCATCTGAGTACAAATCTCAACATAACCACGACTGCAGAAGAAGCAATTCTCACCTTCTTAGCCTCATTATATATGATGATTACAGAACGTGGTCTGCTAAATTGCTTTTAATAGTATAGCTTCATTTCCTATGGAAAAGATACAATTTTTTCCTCTGGGAATTCCTATTCTTAGCAATAAAAGAAAAGTTGCAAATATATGGCAGTGTGTTACATCCACAATTTCTGATATAAAATTATTTTGCATTGCTTTGTGAGACAGAAATTAAGAGTGCTTTCAGGTCAGAAGATTAAAGGAAAAAAAACCAATAAATATATATTTTAACTTGGGATATGGGCTCAGGGTAAAAGAAGTAGTTCTTGATCTACTGAGTCTCAGTAAATTGATGATGTCTTCAGAATCACTTCTTGTAGCATCATTCATCCGTCAGCCTAACGTTGTCTATGGCATTAGCTCTTCTCCAAAATAAGAGAACCCTTTAAATTCTTCTTGATTGATTTGTTTTATAATTGTCTCATCCACTAGTGTTAATACTGGTTCTTCTCGTGTAAAGTCTTGATCAAAGTTATTTACATCCCTTTTGGTTTTCTGAGAAGAAAAATATAAATAAGGTGAATGGCAAAACAGCACAATAAAATAACACGTGCTCTCCCTCCTCTCCAACCCCCCTTGAAAGACTGAATTTTCTGGAATGATTGAAATAAAAGAGGAGCTACTTCACACAAATAATAACAGACATATGAGAGAAGCTACAGGAGCAAGAAGTATAAATGAGTTTAGGAGAGGCCACAGAAGCAGAACTGTAAATGAGGTCCCAGAGACTCGTGGTCTCTGCCAGGCGAAGGAATAGCAGTATGATGGTAAAGCAGGAAGCTGAAATTAGGACTGCTTTTAAAAAGGCTTTGGCATAGTAGGTGGTATGGCTGTTTCCTCTTGGATTTGAACGTAATATCTCATTTCAGAGTCACAGAGTGAACTGATTTGATTTCCCCCAAACATAGCCCAGTGTTTCAAGTCTAAGTTAACCATTCCTTTATATTACTACAAGTGATATAGGCTACACCCATGTTTAAAAATCTGAGGTAAAGCTTCCAACAGCTCTCAATCTAAAACCCTTGAACTCAACATTGGCAACTCAGATTTCGTAATACAGCCATATGTGATTGAGAGCACCATGCAAAATGTGAAATCCTGTCTCCAGAGAAATCCACCTGAGAACTCTTCTTTATTTCAATGGCACCAGGATTTTTCCCACACAAGTCTAAAGCACCTCACTCCTTCAGCAAAGTTGGGCCAACAAAGTGCAGCTGTGCATGTTCTGGGACAAGAGGTATTAAGAGAGAGAGAGTTGGGGAGGCTGATTTGCTGTCCTCATGACACTCACAACAGTGACTATCTGTGACCACTTACTTGAAAAAACCACCCTAGGCTACAGCAGAAAACGTTCTCCAATGGTCATTCCTTTAACCTGCAGTGTTCACATTTTCCATGGTGGCAACACATTTCAGGCATGTACAGGTTCAGGGAATTGGAACAAACATTTTTCTTTAGGCTGTCTCTTTTCTGTTTGTGTCATGGAAACTAGTGATTACCTGGGTGATCCTTAATGGAGGCACACTGACACATGGAAAATGAGTTTTGTGTTCCTCCTGCCCATGTCTGAGAGTAAATGATACTGGAAATAGAATAGCTAGTTGACTTGCAAAGTAAAATGATAAATGACAAAGTCATACATAATAAATATGTTAATATATTCAAAATGGGATATTTTAGATTACCACCTTTCAATGTAGGTAAACTTTTCTATAACATATATATATATGTGTGTGTGTGTACATATATATATATAAAAATATATATATGTGTGTGTGTGTGTGTGTGTGTGTGTGTGCGTGTGTTATTCATCAGCTCTACTGAGACAATAAACAGTTTTCTTTCTCCCAGTTGTAAAATAGTCACATCAACCTTTACCTACACTGTTTATAAGAACTTTATAGATATAGGGAAATAAAGATGTGTGTAAATGCAAGAGACTGTCACTTGTAAACCAAGTATTTTCTAAGTGCAGACAAACAAAAATCCACAACCTCTATCTACAGAATTCCATTAAAAAGAAAGGGATATGGACTTAACAAACACACAGATATATATATATTGTTTACATTTGAAATATTTACTTGGTACATAAAGACCTGACATGAAATGTATGTGACTCATGTAACTCTGAATTGCTTAAGAGGCATGAGGGACATGGCTTTGGACTTTATGAGGTTTTTTCCAAACTAATTTGGGCAAAACCTGCAAAATAAGGATGAAATTCCACCTTAACTTTTAAAAGCAGTACATTGCAACTGCGTCTACATTTTTCTTGTTCTCCATGTCCTAGCATGGTATTTTCACACACACAATTAATTTGCCATGGGAATACTCACTAAAGCAGAAGATGGTGAGTATTTGCAAAAAGTAGAATTCAAATTCAGAACTGTAGTTATATATAAAAGAAATGTGACTACCCTCACACTTTTATTATCTATCAAGGGCAAATAAACTCTCAAGTAGCTGAAAACAAATAGAATATTATTTTCAGGTTTTCATATTGAACATATTTGTGAAAAGTATTATTTCTTTGCTTAAGTTAAAAGGGTAAAATGAAAAATTCCTCAAAGCCCATCAGGGGCAATTAATTCCCCATAGCTACTTCTTCCAGAAATCAGTAAGACTTGTGAAGGTGCCGGATGAAACAGAGCACAGAAGAGTACATCTAAAAAAGGGTCCAGCATTGGTGAACGTAAATTCTATTGACTAAAACTAACTGTGCTGCCAGTAGGGAATCCCAAACACTTCTGAAACAACAACCAAAAGTATTTGCTTAGATTTAAAAGCCTACTGTGTCTTAAAATATGACTTCAAGACCAAAGGAGGAAAGAGAAGGTTTTACTTTCTCTGATTTATAAACAATTCCATGTAGTTTTGGCAGCATAGATGTAAATCACCCAATTTATTAACAGGCAAGCAAGGAGCAATCTATGGATATGCTAACAGGTCTCTAACCAATGATGAAATGAGATTAAACAAATCACAGGGAACAAAAGTGAGTGGATTAAGCCAAGGTGGCACTCATAACAAGTGCTTCTTTTCAACAGAAAGATTTATTTGAGAAGCCCTCCTTAGCAACTTAGGCACTTTCTTCCTGAAGCTATGACTATTTTGCAAGGCTCCATTTGCTAAGACAAAACAGGTATGGCCACATTTCTGCTGCTATTGCTATTTTAATGGACTTGCACTGTGAATGCTCTGTAGGCCAAGAGCATGAACCATGCCACAGTCACATCATGAGGGCTCAGGATGAAGGTTTGGAGGGCTGTGCCTGTCTCCTAGCAGGGAAGCTGAGAAAAGAAGGAAGATCTGCAAGGTAAGGAGAATATATGAAAGAAACAAAGGGCAGCTATTATCCGACTTTGAACATTAAAAAATCATGAAGATAAAAGGCAAAATGTTTAGATTGGCTGCTAAATGCATAATTTAAAATGCAGTAATTATATGGGTGGGATTCTGTTTATTTAGCCTGCAGCTCCTAAGACTCTGGGACACATTATTTTAAATTTTTCAGACCTTTTTCCAGGTTAGACTCTTCCATTTCAGATGGCTGAGGAAACTACAGTACTAGGAAAGAAGAACACCCAGAACTACAGCTGTCCTGCTAAACACTCAGAAATTCCATTAGGTTTCAGATGCTCCTTTTTCTCTCTCTAGACTACCCAAGCCTCTTGTCTTTAGCTACACGAGAGCAGGGGCACAGCAGCTACCCACAAGCTCCCAACAGCAGGTGCCAAACTCCACACTGCACTGGCAATGATCAAAAAATAAAAATTCCAATTCTAACTCTCATCAGAAAGATGGCTGCTCCACCAGCAGAAAATCCCTGGTACTGAGAAGGAATAGTGACTACCTCTCATGCAGGACACGTGCTGGCCACTTATCTTTTGATTTTCCCAGCAGTGTGAATGCTTCAGAGGTCTCCTCTCTGAGCAGTGACTGTGTGACTTAGGAGACATGATCTGATTAGATATAACACTTGAATTAATAAACCCATATGGCTACTACCCATCAAGGATGACAATTTTTAAGTCAAAATCATGTTTTATTTTATTCAAAGAGATAAAGATATCAGAAACTATAAAAGGCTATCTCTTGATAAAACACCGTTTAATCAATTTTTGTAGTTGGCCTGTACAATTTTGGAAAAAGAGCTATTGGGTTATTTGAGTCAAAATGGTTTTTTTTATTCTCAGATTTCTTCACATATATATTAAAAGATACTGGTAATAAGCACACATTAAACAGTGGTTTTCTGAATTGTTTTTGGTTTCACTGCCATTTCAATAAAACATTCTATTTCTACCTGCAGTTACAAACTCAAGTTTATGAAAACCCCACTAAAATCTGCTTATTAAGCTTTCCAGTGTTGAGAATTACCAGCCTTGTCTGTCAGTGATTATTAAATGACTTTACATGAATTTCAAAGTGAAAAAAGAAAATACATTCAGAAAGTGAAAACTTGCCATTCCTTCCATTGATTACATGAACCAAATGTGAATGATGGGAGCCTTTGGTATTGAAAAGCCATAGAAATCCTTGCAAGAAGTCACCTGACAGAGGGTGTTCCAAACCAGGGAACTCAGCAAAGCTTGGACAACTCATGAGATGTATCATGAGGCCAAGAGGCTCAGTGGACTCTCTTCTGCTTAATAAAGATTAAACTAATTCTCCAGTTTGGAGACATTAAGAAGTCTCTCTCTTTAGTCTTACTTATTTTCATTTAATTTGCAGAAAATCACTGAAGCCCTTTCATGTCCACTGAAAGCTCAAACAGCTCATATAACTGTGCTAGCACTGTCCAGCAGCTTCAAAGGCTGCTCAGAGAAGGTAAAAAAAACAGATGGAGGAGGTGGATAGGAAACAACACAGCCACAAAAGACTGGGTTTAGTGTTTTAGTCTGATTCTCCGACAAACTCACAATATGCTGTTTAAATATAAACAATTTAATATATAAAAATAGAAATATAAAAAAATAATTTATATAGAAGGCTGCTGCAGCTTTTGATGTGCAGCTCCAGGGGCACAGGGCAGCAGGAATGGGACATGCAGCAAGAGTCACACTTTCTCATATGTATTGGTATCACTTAATTTTATCCAGAATTTTGCTTCAGTAAGTAATAAGTGATTCTCATGTTTGACACAGTATCATCAAGAAAAAATTCTTCCATCAGGATGATAAAAGCTCAAACATTTTGTATTTACCTCCTTTCTGTTAAGATTTTCAGATTATATTTATCAAGACAAAGGGAAACTCAGCCATCAAACCAGCTGGTTTGAAGCACAGGGTTATGTGGCTAACCTCACATGTCACCGTCCTCTCTTTCACCTCTCCTTATTATGATAACAAAAACCACAGTACAGGCAGAGATCACTTTGCACCACTGATTGGATCTCTTTTTGTAAAGGTGTAGTAGTTTCTAAATATTTGAGATGAACTATAATGAGCACTCACTTTTGCCCACAACTCATGCTATTTATAAATAAATGCAGTATTAATATTTTAAAGGAAATGGGCTAAGAAGCACAACACCTCTGGCCTTTCAGTTCATCCTCAGGATGCCTCTTCACAGTATTCGCATGTCCTGAGAATCTGTATCAGTGTTAGAAACGTTTCCTAGCTTGTCTGATTTCAGAAGATAAGAAATACATGTTATCAAAATAACTCTACAAGTCATTAAATTTTCTCAGCATGTTAATTGCTCTATTCACACATGGAACAGTGACAACACATTTGCCATGAGCTGTAATATACTCAACTGAAGCTTATGATGATAAGAAGGCTTTTGAGTCCAAGTAGCTTTTTTAAGTATAACAACATTCATTACTTCCAAGCAGAGGGTGAGATTTCATTCTCCTAGACTATGCTTTCATTAGAGGTAAAGGACACCACATTAAGTGAAAGTAGTGGAAAAGCCCCCCCACTCAATAAAGATGTTAATAGATAGTGAAACAGTATTTGAAAAGCATGTCAACCTATGCAGCCCATACTTTAATCTGCTGTGGAAGTACACAGATATTTAATAAACACCAAGCAAATTCACAAAACCATGGATTTTAAAAGGGATCATTTAAAAGGGATACACTAAACAGAAACCACATTTATATTGAAATGGTATTCTCTTTCTTAGGAATGTGAAATGGGTCAACTGGGAAGGAGGAATAACCTAAACAATTAGGGGCAAAAACATTTAATGACTCCAGGGCCAGAATGTCAGCCTTTGTATGTCACTTTTACACAGACTTCCTCAAAACCAGAGCCTCCCAAAACCACCACCACAAAACAAACAGCAAAGCAAACAAAATCAAAGCTCTGCAGGTTCCCTGACAACCGCCCTGTGTTCGTGGTCTGAGCAATGAGCCTCTCCCAGCAGTCCCTGTGCTTCTCTTGTCCTCCATAGTCCTACTTGGTGTACTCATCACCCTGAGAACACAGCACTAAAGTTATGTACAGCAAAATGCTATATATATATAGCAAACCTTTGTTCATAGCCTGATTGCTACACCACAACAGCTATTTCTGTGCAGAACTTGGATGGAGACAGATTTCACAGGAGCTTTAGGGGAGCTCAGCACCAGCCTTCTATCTGTGGTTAGGCCTTTGCTCTCAAAATCCATTGTGTTCATCCTCTCAGGGCTTGCTTCCATTGGGACTCAATTGTGACACAGAGCTATTGCACATTAGCTATGCTGTGGTAGAAATCATAGCTTCATGCCTTTTCATTCAATTCATGCCTTTTTTGAAGTGAAAAGATTGCAGGGAAAGAGTGCCAGCTTCTGAACTCCTACACTACATCTTCCCCTTAAGCTAGGTTTCTTTGAGAGATTTAACCTTAGGAGAAACAATTTCATATTTCTTCTTGGGAAGGGGAGGAAAGAGAAGAAGAGAAAGTAATGGAACTATCATATTAAAATACCTTTCACTTGCACAATGTGATTCCTATTGCAAACCTTATGATTATTCTGCAGTGCAGATTTAGTGTGTCTGTCTAATTCACATTATACTGGCAAGCTTCCATTGATATCCTTCAACTGACATCCTCAGCTGCTCTAAGATCACGATCAGCCACTTCACCCTCCCTCTTACACCCTGGCACACATCCAAGATCAGCCCATTTTCAGTTGTAGAGGTGTAGTTCTCCTGAATCTGCATTCCTACCACAGTCATAGCAGAGTGACAGGAGTCAGGGCTGGTGCATCTGTGACAATGTGCTGAACCACCTGCTGGTGAGTCCTCAAACACACGTGTGGAAGCCTTTTGGCCTTCCTGATCCCTAGCACCTTGGCACAAAGGACTAACCAGACAATGGAGATGACTGGCAAAGCAGAGGAAAAAGTGAGGCACGTTTTCCTAGAATTTCAGTGGCTTCCAGGAGATATCTGCAAAATCACTGAAAAAGTTATCCAAATATAGATTGACTATGCACTGAGGCACTTGACCAGATAAATTCTGTAAAAGACCAATACACTTATTTACTTTACTTTGCATTCTTTAAGCAATCACAAAGACAAGGAATAAATTAAGGAGACTCTGATGTTAGTACATTGATGAGTGATGTAATGAAATATTTCAAGACACTCTGTGTATTCTGAATAAATATTGTCTGACTTCCTAACATTTTATTTTGCTTACAGTCATCTTTTCTTTACAGAAAAGTACCACATTATGGAAGCCTTCCTGATGATGACATTAAATTATATAGTAGTATCTTGTGATTCTGAGCTCTCCTCTATCAAGGAGCGCTGACATGCATTGTGAGGCTGGATGTAGAAAAAATCACAGCTTGAAAGGTGTGACAACACATATAGTGGGAGCAAAATTCCAAGACTCAGTTACACACTAAAATAATTTGCATTACAGGCCATAGAGTAGGAATGCTACACATTTTTTGGCAATAATACCTACATTTCTGGAAATTTATGCTCTTTGATACTCTAGCTAATTAGTTTGACATGGGGGATGCATATGACAGGCTTTCATACAGCAAAATGGTATAGCAGGTTTTACCTAAGACAAATGGAGAAAGCTACACAATGATGGTTTATTGCTAAGACCACTGAATTGTTAGAGATTATATTTTTAAGTGTAATGATTATTTTTAAGCCTTTACAAAAGGCTTATGTGACTTAAGAAAGAAGCTGAGGATGCTACCTTTGTTTTTTAACTAATGCACATTCAGATCATAGGCTAAGTAAAAGACACTGTAGCACTATGCATGAATGCCTATTACTTATGCCACTCAATACATCTTCTTTCCACCTTTCTTCCAGACCCTGTGACTGCCTTTTTTAGAACACAGTTTTATTCAAAGAGCACAGATGACATAGCAGAGTTTGTAGTGACATGACTTTAATTCTTGGTTTTGCTACTGATTTGCTTTGAGCTTGAGTAATTTTCTCTTCATCATTTTTCTAGTTTCTTCCTATTTTTGGTCTCCTATTGGTGGGCTGTGATCCCTCTATCACTGTCAAAAATCTCCTGACTGTCTTTCACTTATGTGGCTTTTTGCACAGTGGGAATCCCATCTTGCTGGGAATTTGAGCTGTTAATTCAGACATGACAGAAAAAACCCTCATTCTCCCTTTCTTCTTGTTCTGATCAAATATAATCACAATCTTCCAAAGAGTCACGGGCAGTCATGGTCTTCAAATCCTTCTTTTCCGTACTCCAGAGTTCAGCCAAGAGAGCTGCTGTTCTCTAGGTCCTTCACAAAAGTGATTATGGCATGCAAGGAATGAGATCTGTGCTTAAGGTTTTTAGCAAGTGTTTATACAGAGTGTTCCTCTCATCCCTTGGGATTTAAGCACGTGACCCCTGGAGCATGCTGTTGAACAAAATCCCTTATGCCAGCACAGCAGCCCAACAAGAGGAAAGCAGCAGCTAATGAAGTGCTAGGACTCCTCACCATGTAAAGGTGTCTTCCCTGTCCTGCTACTGTAGATAAGTAGCTACACACCAGCTGCTTCACTCCTCCCTCTGCCTAGCAGTGCACATGTCAAAGGAGTGAAGTTTTGCACTAGTATGCTGAGCTGGGAACAAACACACTGACACATTTCTGCTGCCCATTTTGGGTGAACACCCTAGCAAGACCTAGTGCTTGCATTAGCATAGTGCACTGCTAGTACAGAAAGTTCTGCACGAGAAATAAACCCAAAGTCAAAGCTCTTTTTACACTCAATGTTTACTGGACTCCAGCTGGGATGGGATTAGTCAGAAAAGGCTAGATTTCAATGAGTCTTGACTTTTTTTTTTTTTATAAATTCCACCTTCTGATAAAGAGCCAGATGCTACTGCTTCTTAATCAGCTGGTGTTTTTCCACTGATTTTTACTGACATCAGGATTAGGCCCAAACCAGGAATATTATATATTATCTACATTAATATAAAAATAAAATATTTCTGTGTGAATTCTTGAGAATGTACATAAGAATGAAAATGAAAATAATAAGATTATTTCCCTTAATGTTTTAAAGAACTCCATGAAAATTGCACTGGAGATTAAAGCAGTCAGAAAGTGAAACAGAATTTTTGGTTTTCTGGGGAAGCCCAAAAGGAAAGCAGGTACACTCTGGTTGCTTATCACTCTATCCTAAAGGGCACCACTTAACAATGTACACTTAACAGATGGTTATATGGACTTAATTATCCAGTAGGAAAATATTCTAGTGCTATAAAACCAGGACTTAGCAAAACCAAACAAATACTGATGGATCCCCAGTACAGAATCAAAAGAAGCATAATAAAAGTTGTTTAAGTTATAAATATTTGGGAACTTGCAGTGTTGGGAAGTAGCTTTCAAACTTCTGTAATTATAGTGTTATGGTAATCACATCTAAAAACAGCTGCTGGAGGCACTGACACTGAAGATAATTATAAAAAAAAACAAAATCAGACTAACTGAATGAGAAATTCTGGGAAAACAAAACCTTGTACAAAAAAAAAACAAACAACAAAAAACAACAACAAAAAAAAAACCACAAAAAAAACCAAAAAAAAAAAAAAAACCAAAAAAAAAAACCCAACAAACCAAAAAAAAACCCCAAACAAACCCAACACTGAAACATCTTAAAAATACCAGTTCACTTCTGATTTCTCTAAGCTGCACATAGGTTCCTCAAAAGCTATATACTTATATCTTGGGAAAACTTAGAGGTTGTACAAAGTGCCAAAGTAGTTGAAGCTTTGAAAACCAAGGTCTTTTCCTTTGTTGAGGAAAGAGGCAGCAGTGTTCCAGACTTCTCTGTCCTGCCCAGCTGCTGGACTGATTGGTCTGAGTTACACTGCAGACATAACTATGGTAATATTTGTTGTTCACAGCTGCCTGCAGCAAGCTCAGCTGAGATCTTGAATTTCATTGCCTGAAAACAACCAACGCTTCTCAACCAGCAGCCACCTGGCTTACACTCAAACCCAGCAGCAGAAAAGTGTAACTTCTAAGAACCATCAGAAATTCAATGTTCTGATTCATGATGTCCTGTGAAACGGGCTGCATGCAGAAAAATTGTAGGAGGTCCACCATTATGACTGTCAGTAATAAAAAGTCTGTCTCAAAAGTCCACATCCATTTTTCTTTAGTTTTTTTAAGGATGTATGCTAACCATTTTGACAGTGTACCCCATTTGTAATAATTTTTTTTGTATATCAATATTAATCTACGCGGTGTCACTCTCAGAAGAAAACCCATAGTTTTCCTATGCCTGAAATGTCTGCAGCAAGTGGGAAATACATCATGTTCAATGTGTAATAATGGTACATGAGGGTCTGAGGTCTGAAGATCACTCCCCAGTGCCTAAGCAGTAACACTTCATGCAAAGGCATGCAGTATAGCCCCTTGCGTGCCCATCTGCTAAATGCTCATTGCCATGCACTGATGACTGAATGGAAATATATCATGAAACTGAAGGGACACCTCAAGGTTATTAGGCCTAAAAGTGGACCTACCTTGACATTTTCCCCATATTGAAGGCCTTACCTTAAAGAGGGACATTCACACTGAAGCAAACTTGAAAAGAGAGAACATTTATACAAAAAAAAATTTACTTGGCCTGTAATTTCCTATGTTCCTTCTGGTGCTATTGAATGATACTGCATTTTACAGGATTTCTTCCCCACAGTGTAAAGGCAAAGCCATAATTCTGCATGGATGATGATACAATCTATTGTCACAAAAAAGTAGAGGTGTGCCAAAGAACCCCCACCAAAACAGTATCATGACTTCCCAACACTAGGTTAAAAATCCCTCATTAAAAAGTAAAAAAAATCTTTGTCTGCAATCATTCATGTATGAAAATGAATCTGCAAATATAGAACTTATGCTTCAGGCTAACATACTGTAAAGTTTTCTCCAGAAACGTCGTCCCTCTTTAAGGATTCCAGCCATATTTCACAGTAAGCAGATGGTTGCTGCAGCAATTTGAACACACACCTCTCTAATTGAAGACATTTTTGGGGGCCATTCAGTGCAGCACCCACCCATAGGGCAGGTCTGCCTGTTTGCCTGTGCAAACAGCCCAGCTGACACTCCAGAGGTGCTGATCCATATTTGCTACTTATTACCCAGCTTCCAAACACTGTGGGCATCCAGCTTCTCATTCAGTCATAGGCAAAGGATTGCCAAAATTTTGCCAGTTTTTCACTCATTCGGGGTGGGGGGGGAGGGAAAGAAAATTCACGGTGGTCAGTGACTCCAGTTGTAACCCATGATAATTGGCTATGACCAAAATTTCGTATTTGGGATTGACTTTATTTCAAACCTTTGCTGCAGTGCAGAACTGAAAGAGGACACATTGCTGGCATCCTTAAGTCAAGACTTAACCAAGGAGTTCAGGTTCTCAAAGGAAACTGCATACAGACAATGTGGCTCAGATAGTGATAACTAAGGGGGGAGGGACTTCCATAATGGTTTATCATTATCTTAGAGTTACTGGGGCTGAGAAAGGTGCAATTTGAGGCTGAGAGGAAATCTGCTAACACTGAGGTCTGGTATAGCATAAGAACATTCTTCCAAGGGAAGTCCTAAGCATCCAGTCAATTTAAAAGCAGGCTGATCTTTAGTACTTTTTTTTTGACATTCCTCAGTCATATTTTTTCACTGGCCCTCAACTTTGCCTGTAATTACCACAGAGGGGAAATTGAAGTGAGAAAAGATTAGATGATGCAGTCTGGACCACATAATGATTTTCTAGAAAATCTGGTGGAGGAACTTATATATCTTGCAATTCTTGGGTCTCTGGTTGTAGCTGCTAGATCAGCTCTCTACCCTAAGTCAGAACTGAAGAAGGAACATACAATGATTCAGAACATATTCTCAGTGATGTACCAATAGAAATTGAAGAGGCTGCAGAATGAAGGAAGGCATATTAGATGAACAGGCCAGCAGCAGCTGTTGCTCCATAGTGCAAGATACAATTCTGCAATAGGCTATCCCATTCATTTTGTCTTTAATGCTCTTCAGGAAAGTGAGCTTTTAAAATGGAAAACCAAAAAATTATGAGTGCATTGAGAAAATTAAAATAATGCATTGTTCTGTGAAAGCTGCATGTTGACAGTGAATCACTGTAATATGATTTTGTTAACTTCATCTCCATAAAGCCACACTATGAATGGATTGCCACAGGCACTGATAAAGCCATTAGTGATGAAACTTTGGCTTAATTGCTAGAGAGAAATACATATGGCAAACATCTGTTTTACCAGGCTTTGTATTACCCTCTCACTGCGAGTTTTTCAGCTTTTTCATGTTGAGGACATCATAGACTCAAATTTTCCCAATACTAACATTGACAACAGGGTAGATGAAAGAGGCAGGTCTGTCTGTTGGCACCCACATTTGCAAGGGTTGACAATGAAAACTCAGTCTGAAAGGACAGGAGTGTCCATGTAGGTCTAATTCTACAGAAATCAAAAAGAAACCCCTCAGAGGGCTGGAGCACATCTCCTATGGGGAAGGGCAAAGACAGTTGGGGCTATTAAGCCTGGAGAAGTGAAGACCCCAGGGAGACCCTCTATTGTGGACTTTCAATACTCAAAGGCAGCTTGAAAAAAAGAGAGCCTGTTGCCATAGGACGGGGCTAATGGTTTTAAACAGAAAGAGGGCAATTTAAACTAGTTATAATAAAGAAATTGCTTACAATGAGGACAGTGAAACACTGAACAGGTTGCTCAGATTGGTGACAGATGCTCCATTTCTGGAAACATTCAAGGACAACCTGGACATGGCTCTGAGCACCTGATAGGGTTAATTAGGCTTGCCGTAGAGGGGTTGGACTAGATGATCTCTAAAGGTCCTTTACAATCCACACTATTCTATGACTCTACTAAATTGATGCTTACTGACTTCAGCCAAATGAGTAACAAATTTTAGGCAGTGATTTTCCTTCAGCACTGGCAAGAGGTACAGTGATACTGCAACTCTTTTTGCCACTTGTGCACTTGTTTCTGGGCTTTTTTGCTGGCTGATTTTGCTGACATGTCAGCAGGCCACAGGTTTACTCTGGAGAACTTTCAGCAGGCCAGCTGTGCCCTGAGAAATGGCACAAAGAATTTATTGCACGGAACTGTAACAATACAAAATTAATCAATACATTAAAGCAGAAGCAGTAATCTGTTTCAATTACTGTTTTTAATGCATAGTTTGTATTTGGTATGGAGAGACAGAACCATCCCATCACGCCACAAAGCAGGATCTACCTCACTTACCACCACATTCATAACTTATGTAAGAAATTGATCTACTGCACCATTGTTTTAATTTTTAAGATGGCAAATGCAGTTTGAAAGTGGAAATAAGCAGCTCAACCAAGCCAGGAATAGAGCCATGGAAACAAAGAAAGATGGAGAGCAGAGAATCACTGAATGCTATCAAGGTCTTTCTGGTTCTTGAGCAATAAATTATGTTGCAAACCATGGCCTGGCCTTATGGCTACTGATCATGGAAATTTCATATTCCAAAAAGAATAAAATTCTAGGAAGAATACATTAAAAAAAAAATCTCAACAGAGGATTAAAATGCCTCAAAGGATTTCTGTCTCACAACAGTTGGTCTGGAGAAAGGGTATCTGTCTAAAATGGTACTTATTGCATATGCACTTACATTTTCACAACTGCATTCAGGGATGAATATTATTCAGAAATGTTCAAGGCATGCTGTGAAACTGTAAGAATTAGGTTTTAAAAACAGTAAAAATGATCTTAAAAGACACTGCAAAGTCACTGGAGCTTAGATGTAACCAGCATCTGCTGTCTAGCTGCTCAACAGTTTGCTTGATTTCTAATGTACATGCTACAGAGCTATGATTTTTTGTACACTAGCTTAACATTTAGAAGAGCTCTACATGGAACTATATTTATTTATTCGTATACACACACATATGTAAAATAATTTTACTGCTGAAAAGCCTCATGACCCTAGATTTATGAGAGGAAGAGTTGGCAGATAACATGCATCACAGGATTGAGCCCCAGTGCATTTTAACCCCTCTGTATTCTCTAGTCCAAGTCATTAACTGCAGAAGCAAACATCCTTCCCAGCAGGTTTTCAGAACGACCAAATCTGCTTCCACTGTCTCTACCCAGGACAGCCTAGGGTGGCACTTCTGTCATTGTTTAGCAATCTAAACCTCAGCTATTTGTATGAGTTCTCTGTTCAGGGCACTCATGCAAGATTTCAAAAAAACATAGGCAGGTTTTCAAAATCCTTTTGGTAATTTCCACTCTAATGCTGGACACGGGAAGAAAATTCAGCTTCCAAAGCATCATTACAATAATCAAATAATGTACAAACTAGAAAGACATTAATGGTATATTTCTGGTATAATAAGGAACATAATTACATCCATCCACGAGATTTAAAAAAAACAAACGAACAACAAAAACCATTAAAAGTTTGATGCAGTTGCTTTTTTTTTTTCCCAAGCTCAGTTGAAAAACTCAGACTCAAGGCTGGCAGAGCTGAAGTGACACACCTGAACCATTGAGAAGCACAGCCTGACAGTACCATGTAATACAGCTCCTCAGAAAATTTATTATGGCAGATAAATGTTGGAAGGTAAGAGAAAAGCAAATCAGCTGTGCTAATCAGGGAACTCGTGTGTTTTGAGAAGAGTGAGGCAGAACAGAAGCAAGAATTTTTCCACAATACCACCTCCATGACCTCCCTTGGCAGATTATTCCACTGTCTGATGGGACCTCAGTGTTTGACCATTTTCCCTAATGACTTTACTGGTTTAGTGTCACCACTTTACATTGCCTATAGCTCATTTGAACATCTCGTATTGTTTTATTTTGAAAGTGTTTATGATATAATCATAAATATTCCCCCCTTAGTCATCTTACTGGTTGGTCAGAAAATAGAAGACTACCTGTGTAAGTATATGCATTCTTGTATGTGCATGCAAAACTCAATTTCAATTTCAGACAGCTACATATGCATTGTACACTTTTTTCCCAACACATATGTACACTCACATATCACATGCAAGAATGTCTATTTTCTGACTAGTAATCTGGCCTCTCTTTTCATAGATCTTTTCACAGAACTAGGCCCTCCTCAACACAAGATTAAAATATTTTTTTAATCCTCTCTTAATATTACAAATTGCTTTTAAATAATCAAGAGTCCTTTATTAATACTAAAAGATGCTAAAAACCATAAAACATTGCAAACACAGGCATTAGTTATGTTATTTTCATAGTTATTCCACTGCTATGGAACAGTTACAGTTGTTAATCTGAATCAACGAATCTCAATGCTACACCCACAACTGAATTTAGAGAGAAGAACTCTCTGTGAAGATTTTAAATTAGATCATATTTCATTAGTGTTCACCTTCTTTTCTCTTTTCACAAATTTTCAAAGTGAGTTCAATCCAGACTAGCTTGGCAAGTACACAAAACTACCTTTATTGCACTTGAAATTTACTGCCCTCAATTTCTTTGCCATTTCTGAAGTTGAATAATTAATAATTATATTTCATTTGTGTGATCTTTCTCTCCAGCCCAGATCTGTATCACATCTAACTTTCCAAGTAATACATCATTCAGTTTTAAGAGGACAAACAAACATTTCAAGTATGACCTTGCACAAAGATTGCTATACAACAATAAAATCCAAACAACTGTAAAATTTATACAACTTGGCACAAAATAGCTGATGGATCATAAACATGGGTCATAAATATATAAGGTATGCTCAAAGTTATCAGTAAAAGCTGATAGAACCCAGTCACTGGGGAAGACAACTCAGAGAGTGCAGACTGAGAATATGAAAATAATAAGAGATGCCTGTTACATAGAGTAGATATTATCTGAATTCACCACTATTAAAAAAAAGAGTTCAGAAAAAAATCCAAGCATATAGAGCTACTAGACTGCAGGAATCAAATCTCGTAGAATAAAGAAAGTTGGTAGACAGAATATAGAAAGAATTAGTATGAAATCTAACATTAGAGAAGTAGCCTGAAGAAAAATGACCAGAAGTGTAAATAGGGATGTATAAAATCACCCTAACAATTATTAAGGGGCAAAGAACTGTCCTAAAATTATACAAATTTCAGACTACTCTGAAATAATCTGCAATCACTACTGAAACAGAACAATTCAATTAAAATACCATGAAGAAAGTAGAAAAGAGGAAAAGGAACAAAACATCAGGAATTAACAAAATAGGATTGGCTTACAATATAATAACAATGAAATAATTACCAGAAAGAGAAAGAAACCCCACTGAGAAAGCAGAAGGCATTTATATCAGCAATGAATAAAATCACCTGATATTGAAATGCCTCCTGACTTTTAAGGACTGCCACAGTGGGAGTAGTTACAAAAATAATAAAAGCCTCATAAAAATACCTATTGTCAAAGGGACTGTGCATCTTGATCATGAAAGGAAAACAGCCAATAAACAGACTAGATGAAAGGAAACTGGAAATTAAATGCAGGCATAAAGTGAAAATAATTCTGCAATAGTTCATCATGACTTAAAAACAAAATTCTGATGAGTATTGAGCAAAGCAACAAAAATTATGGTGAGATGAGAGGCCAAATTCTTGTGAAAACAAGATAAGAGCTACACAAATGCAACTCAGCTCAACACAGACTTTGCCCAAGTGCAGCTATCTCAGAGCTGTGGAACCTGACTGGAAGGCAGCCACAGCACTAAAAAGGCTTCAAATAGGTACTAAAGGAGTTAATTTGGGGTTCACATTTCCTGCAGCAGTGCAGAGGCTTGTACATCATCTCAGGCAGCAGCTGCAAGCTTGCCACACCTCCAGAGAGGAGCTGGGCAGCAGGGTGAGGACTGGCTGCACCCCCAGGAGTGGGGCTGGCTCAGGCCAGCTCTCCCTGCATGTAGGGCATTGTAAGGTTTCCATCCTCCAATACACTGGGAAAACCTTCCTCATGTGACAACACTGTACCTTATTATTACTCCTAGAGAGGGGTTCATAAGGGCTTTCACTCAGAGTTGTCAATCCCTTTGGGCTTTTTCTGCACAGCTACAGAGAGACAGAGATTTCCCCAAGAGTGGGCCCAGAGGAGCTGCCTCAGGCTCCTGCTCCGGACAGTCAGTCCTGCTTTCACCATCTACACAAGGAACTTGGGGAAAGGCATCTCATTGGACTCAAGTAAAGGCATTACATGTAACATACAGCAATTCTTCAGAAACAGAAGGGACTTTTTCACCTCTGAATTTAATTCAGGATTTAGACTTGATTCCTAAGGTTTTTATTTTGCTCATTTGTTTTGTTTTTTGGGTGTTTTAATACCTTTGAAAACTATCTAAAGAAAGAAACAAACAAGAACTTTGACCATATTCACAGGCAAATCAAGCATTGTAATTAGGAACTTGTGAAATCAAAAGATGCAAATCACTCTCAGAGGATTTATCACAAAGCTAGCCTCTTGCACTGTGTAAGCACAGAAGTAACCACATGCATTCTGTGACATTTGGTTAATTGTAAGTGTTTTCATCCAGAGAAACACCAGAATAAAATATTTTTGCATGTCTCTCATACTTTCTGCAGGTAGGGCTGTTTTTTACAGATTTTTGTTACTTTAAAATAGAAATACTTGGTTACTATCCAGGAAAATGTTAATATATAAATGTATCTAATAATAATGTGTGTTTCTTCCCCCCAAGAAGCTGTTTTTTCAAGTTTCTTCACTTAAAATGTTATTCCTTATAAATTCTTGTCTGTGTTTTACTACAAAATCCAGTGGCCATCAGCAATGCAGAACTGTAAAGAGTTCACACAGAAAGTACAGACAGTATACATCAACTGAAATCATCTTTTCTGGCTATGGCATCTTTGAGAACACAGAATGTAATTAAAAATGTGCTTTGAACTCTCTTATGGTTTATGTGGATGAACATGAACATTTTTCTGTGCATTACATTTATTCCTGATACTTACCTTCACAGAAACAATGACAAAGTAATCTTCTCAGTGCCATTTTTATGTTACTGTTTCAGCCCTCAAAACACTGCATTGGGTAATCTCATTTCTCAGAAAAGCCAACAAGTAGAACTGCCAAACCAAGTTTTCTCTGAATGTTATACAAACTGTTACTTACAATCCGAGGTTTGAAGGGTGGTTTGATTTTCCTTTGTTCTAGAAGAACCCAGTCAATTTCCTTGAAAAATGGATGCTGCTTGATCGCATCTTCCCCGTTTTGTGATGCCACACAGCCAAGTCGCTTGTTGGGATTCTTTGTCATGAACTACAGGGTGGCGAGGGAAAGGAGGGAAAAGTTAAAATAAGAATGGCAATACCTGGAAATCATTTGCTGCTCAATTACACACTGTAATTCTTAAATTCTTAATTTTTTAGAGACAGTCCCCTTTCAGAAGGTCATTTATTCTGGCACTCCATATTTCAGAGGTTTTGGGCAAACCATAAGATTCAGAGACTCCAAACTGTAAATTTACTGCAAGAAACCCTTTCAGTTTATTGTTGAGACCTCTTAATTTCATCTGACTGGGAGTGTTAAAGGACTAGATACTCATTCAGCATATCTACTTTCAGCTTTAGCCAAAAATACTAAAGGAAAGAAAGATGATCTTAAATCCTCCAGAGACAGAGAGAGTGATCAGTACCTGCAGAAAGCTTCCCTTGAGAATAGGAAATTATGTCATGTCCTCCATGACATATCTTGCACATTATCTTTCATTTTTAGTACACGATTAGTGTCAGCGACTGAAACTAACTGGTCTCCTCCAGTGTGGTAATTTATAAACTTCTCACATTTAAACCATTACTATTCCTGTCAGAAAAAAAGCTGTACAAGTGGTGTAAGACATTGATATCAACTGATGGAAGCTCATAATACTTTACCTGATTTTTCTCTGTTATTTTTCCTTCTTTTATTAGCAATTGCTCTACTAATTTCCTAATTTGTGTGGACACAGAATCCTTGCAATTCAAGTAGCAATGAATGCTGTTCTTATAAACATAAACACATTATAGAATTAGCTCAATAGCTTTGCTATAACTTTATATTCAGCTATTATATAACATCTTTAAATTTAGAAAAACTGGACAAAGTAAACAAAATGTAATAATTGTTCAGTGGCTTTTCAACCTATGTATAACATTATACTATACTTCTGTAGGAAAAAAAAGCAAACGTAGAATAAAATAAACTATTGTAGAGCATGCCCTTGCTTTAGTACTCCAGTTACTAGACAAGTAGCTACTTAAGCCCCTAGATTGGTTTTAGATATCTAGATCAACCATTCAGAGGAGAGTAGCCTTGCTGTCATTTTAAAGGTATAACATATATCAGCAAGGCAATTCTATCTGTGGTCTCTGACATACACGCGCCGTTCTCAAGATGATCCTTCTCTTTGGTCTTGAGTTCAACTGCTCTGCAAGTTCTTTTGCAAGTAGGCAAGTCATATCTAAACTACAGGCAATCTTTTCTATGAGCAGGAGAAATTAAGTTTTTGAAAGGATTACTGTGCTTTGGTGAGGTCTCTTGAAAAACCACAAAACGCATTCCTACATTCCTCTGCTTTATTTCATCTCCAGGACTGGAGCGAGCAGGCCAGGAACTAGCAGCCACATGTATTGCAGAAACAGAACATGGAAACTACAGGATGTGCTTTTTGTACCATATAATCCAGGTATCAAAGAAGTAAAATATGATCCTAGTATCTGCCATGCTTTATCTTTGTTTTAAACTGGAGACAGGGAAAGCATCTGGACATGTAACTTTTTAAGAAGCCCAGGACATGATGGTGTGAATAGACTGTCCAGTTTAGTGCTGTACTTCACAAACTTCATGAAACTGTGAAATGGATGATGAAAGAGAATGTATTTTAAGAATGAAAACTTGAACAAAAATATCACATGCATATATGAAGAAAAAATATCAAACTTCTAAAGCAGACATTTAATTGCATTAATTTAATCCCTTTCTATTTCTGAAGCAAAAGCTGACATTTATTCCCTGTTTATCACCAGCATCAACACTGATGCAACTGTCAGGACAGACACAGCTGTTAACTGCACTCTGCTGAAGAGATGGTTGTAAATGGAGCTGACAGCCATAGCCATAAACCTTTTCATGGCTAAGACAGAAACCTCCATTTCTGAAAGAAGAAGCCTTTTAGGATCAGCATTCCTACTGACTTAAGTGATAACAGGACAAAATGCTGCTTAGGGCTTGAATCAGGGATGATTAGGCTCCCCAAATTTTGCTTCTTGAAATAAATCACACAGCTTAAAAACAGAGTTTTGCTTCTGTAGCCAGAGACTGCATCCCAGTACACAGGGAACACACACTGTAGAGACAACATCTCTCCATTGCTTGGGAAGAAGCAGAGAGCAAATTTCAATAAAGAATTGTTTTCCTTATTACACAGGAAAGAATTAAAATAGTAATTCCTGTCAATTCACAGAAACAGGACTAATAAGATGTGTGGATTTTCATAAGATAAGCAACACACTGCCTTGTAATACTGAGCTTTAATATCATCCTCAGTGTTTTGATGCAAATAACAGGAAAACTGTTTATTAAGAAAATAGGACAACATCGCCACTTAATACAAGAGAATGTCTTCTTATTAAACTTTCCTTATGTAGTGTTTGAAGGACTGTAAAAAAAAAAACCAGTTTCAAAAGAATGAAACTCATGTCTCAAAGCACAATGTGAGGAAATGAAGTGCTCCAAAATTAATCCCTTGCTACCATTCAGCAGTAAAATACATAGACGCCTCTTTCTTTCCTCTGTTTTTCCTGTTCTTCATATGGACAAGTATCAGATGAAGAACACAAGTTTCAAGCAAGTTTCATACCATACATTCGTAGGCAGCAGGTTGCTAATCCTAAGGAAATGTGTTTTATTTATGGTATAAATTGCCACAGCTCCATTAAATTGTATCAATTTATGCCTGAAAGGCTATGACAGCAGCAAGGTACAAATCACCATTCCTACTATCAAAATGTAGGAAATTCTGCAAAAAAGCCAGCTTTAAAACAAAATCCCCTGGACTCCAATTAAAATCAAATGTAGGTATGAAAACTGACAACAACCCTTCCTTTACAATGTGCCAAAATAACCTCTGAGCCCAGGATATAAGCCCAAACTCTGCAGCTCAAGTCTATATATTTTAATTGCTGAAGTAAAATAATCAAATGGTCTGGAAACAGAAATGGATGCATGAAAGTATAATGTGAGCTAACAAAAAGTAGTCAGAAAGCTATTTGGGGGAGAAGGGAGAATAAGTATTAATAAATTACTGCCAGCAGTAAAAAATCCTTCATCTTCTCACTACAGTGAATGTAGCAAAGGAGATACTTCAAACACTTCTGAGAGGTTAATTTTGAATTCTGGTTTGAATCATTGCTAGAGCATCTCGCATCTCTCTTGCTCAGTAGAAGGAGCCTGAACACATTTTCATCAAAAGGTCAATATGAGAATTTCTGCAGAATGTGCTGTCAACTGGTGTTAAAATCTCAATTTATGTTTTATACACATTTTCAAAATAAGCCTGTATGAAGATCTCTGCAGGATTTTACATTATCAGCTGCCTTCTTAATTGAAAGTCTCCCTTACTCCAGATGCTGAAAGAAAAATATATAGAAAGGCACAGCTTTTCCAGTTTCAAAGACAATGGAAAAATGGAATAAATAAAAACCAAGTTATTTTTTTAGGCCAAAAATCCTTCTCGGGTTTTTGCCAACTCTGGGGATTGACAAACTGCTTCTGTATTGTTTTGCTTTCAATTTTAGGATGATACTAGCAGAGAAAAAAGAATTTATGCCAGTGTCATTCATAGTAATGAATGACTTTATAAACTTGACTTCATAAAGGTAGTCTAAAAACCAAATTTGCCCAGTGGTACATATTGGCTGATTTTAAAAATTGTGGCATTTGATGAACACAAGTTCCTGTCAAGTCATCACTCATACTGAAAAATCCCAATGAGAACAGAAACAATCACACTAAAGTAAGACTGCTTATCATGTGAACTATAAAATAGAACATACAGCTGTAAATAAAGGGCTTTAAACTCATCTTGATGACAGGGGAAAAACAGCAAAGGCACAGGAAATTTTGTAAGCGGGTAAAATAAAAAACATTGTTTCTTTAATTATGTAGTGCTTCTCCCACTCTAGTGATGGGAGTACATAGCATATAAAATGTCAAAGTGATAGCACAGTTCTAGCTGGTTGGGTTTTCCCTGAAACATGAATCTGCAGTACACAGATTTATACAGTGTAGAACTGCGTGGAATACAAACATTCTGTTCCTTTCCCACAAGCAGTGTAATTTATCCAAGGCCCCATTATCCTAACAGCGGCACTTTGAACTGTGCTTGAACTCCCAGTGGTGACTGCTCTCAACAACTTTCAGCAAAAAAAAACCCAACAAACCAACCCCCCAAAAATCCATGAGGAGGAGGAGGAGGAAGGCAAGTAATGGAAGACTCACTGCTTTTAAAATGCTGACAGCCTCTTTACTGAGCCAGACTGGATACAATACATCATCATGAAGGATGGATTCAAAGAGATCATCTTCATTGTCAGCTTCAAAGGGGGGTTGTCCAGCCATCATTTCATACATGAGAACACCCAGAGCCCACCAGTCCACGGACGGACCGTATTCCAGCTCCTGGAGGATCTAGCACAGAAAAAGAGATTGGATTGAAGAGACAAGTGAGACAGCTGTCTCAGCTGCATATTTGCTGTTTCAACATGATATAGCCCTTCTATGCCCCAGTGCCTAAGCAGGACTGGATCACACACTGATTTCAGTAACAGCAGGCAGGGTTTCTTAGCCATGCAATTTGCACTAGCACAGCTAAGTGTCAATGAGATGTTGTTCTCAGCAGTACTGAGAGTTTATCAGTCCCCTGAGTAAATGACTATGCTTGTGAGCAAAAGAGCTGCATATCCTCCCAAGCTGTTTAAAGCAGGTCACACTATAGGGGAAAAAAGATCACATATACAAAACAGGCTGGTGGAAAATGTGAAACATTTCCTTGTCTCTATCTTGAACAAAACAAACTGAACCAGCTTCTAATGCTGCACAGAGATCATCTGAGAGATTTATTCTTGTCCTTTAGGTAGGGCTGAAGGAAGCCAAAAGCATTTTTTTTCAAGTTCCTTTTACAGCATTAAACCACTGTACAATACATGGCTGTAGAATTCACTTTAATTGCACTTGCTTTCAGGAAAAACTGGCTACAAATTCTCTTGTGGCACAAGTTCAACCTTGTAGCAAATACCTTTAGTGGCAAGTAATAGTTTAGCACGATGGAGTTTTATAGTAGCACTTGGTGTTACAAAACTACTGTTGTACCAGGAACAAGTTTAATTCTTGTCCCCTTTTCACTGGAAAGAAGCTTGAAGTTTGGCTGCATTGGTTCAGCATGACAGGGAACCAGGGAAGGGGAGTGGGCGCCTGCTTAAGGTGAAGCTGGCTGCCTTAAAATGCCTTGGAATGGCAAAAAGTCCACCAACTCCTTACACAACACTGCACAGTGCAGTGAGAAATCCTGTGGTGAACTGCTTGGGCTTAGTGCTGTAGTTGGGAATCAAGACCAATATAAAACCAAATTCAGTCTTAACACAAAAACAGAAATGAGTTTAACATTTGGATACACAGGTCTGGATCTCATCCACATTCCTCATTGAAAGAAAATTATATTTTATAGCCATCAAATACAGAAAATTAGATGTATACTTTTCATGTCTTCTGAGAACTCTTTGGAAATGAGATACTACTAAATAAAAGGAAATTAAGACATATCACCACAATGCAAGAGAAATAGAAGCAGGAGATAACTTCTGCAATTAACATGACAAATTGGAAGCCTCAGTAAAAGTTCCTGTATTCTTATTATTGCTTTATTTACAGTAATAATTTTCAAAGAATTTGTCAAAGGACTCAATTAGTATATGAAATCAGAAAAAAATCCTACATAGCCCCAGCTACCACACTGGTATTTATTTTCTTTAAATGCTGGAATACTTCTGAGACTCCATAAGACGAACATTTATGTAATGATAGTTTCAAGATGATTCACACCTTATTAGTTGTGCTACTGAAGTTGGACAGCCCTGAACACTAACAGAATGCATTTATGATTTATTGACTCTAAGGAATAATAAATAACATTTTTCCTCACTGCAAATTTATGTTTGGTGAAAGACAAATCAACAACACCTTTCCATTAAACCTGCACACTGAATATTGAAGTGGAAAGATGCACAGGTTACTAACTCAACTGAGCAAAGTCTGCCTACCAGAATGACTGTTCAGTATTGGTTCATTTTAGGCACTTTGAAATTCACCTCATAATATTAAAATCTAGGATATGTCAAAGCCACACTACTCTAAGGTATTTATTTTATCCAATGAACACCTTGAAATGTTGCCAACTAATATGATATCTAGTTTCCATCTTTCTGTGCAAGTCTATAAAGTAGCACAAGCGTAGTATCTTTCACAGATATTTTAAATAAAGGATAAAAATTATATTCCCACAAAGGCTGTAGTCAAAACGGCATCAAACATATGGCTTCTTCTGTAAGAACATGTTCTTTTAAACCTCACTAAAAATAAAAACATTTTTATAACTACTTAAGATTACTAAGATTGCAATACTCAGTTGCATCTAGCACCTTAAAGGCTGCTAAAAATCATCATAATGATGCTGATTCAGAAATGAGCAAATTGAGAAGAATAACTTTAATTTCAAGAAACAAATACTAGAAAAAACACTCCTATCATCAAGGAATAGTGCTTGTAGGCAGTAGAGTAACCATTTTCTGCAAGATTACCTAAGCACAAGTGCAGCAGAGTCTAGTCTGCATCTTAAATGTTTTCATCTACATGTAAAGAGTGTATAAAATGACACATGTAACAGTCTGATAAATAAGAATATTTGTACTCTTAGTGCACTGCAAAAAACTACCTCTGGAGCTATGTAGTCAGGTGTGCCACAAAACGTCGTGGTGGTCACTCCATTCAGAATCCCTTCTTTGCACATCCCAAAGTCAGCCAGTTTACAGTGGCCTTCTGCATCCAGAAGAATATTGTCCAGTTTCAGGTCCCTGAAATACAAAGGTCTCAAATTAAATCAACTTTCAAATTTTGATAATGTGCTTTTGTATTTCACAATAAACTATAGAATTTGACAAATAAATGGTTTCCCAAACACCACTGAGAAACTGTCCTTCACTGCCTGTGCATGAAAAGTTGGTAGCAGTCACAAAATAAATCTAGTTAAGGGCAATAAAATAAAGAAGCAGGCAATTACAAGCATTTTGTAAGACTAAGCTTTTACTCTCTTTAGCTGCATGAAAGCACAGCTTTTATGTATTCAAGGCAGCTCAGAAAAGTTTGGGAAAGATTTCAGTTTCTTGTTTCCTACAGATCTATCATTCTGTCAATGTGAAATAGGTCAATGAAGCCATTCTCTATTTTTCCCATTAGCACTAAGCAAGGATTACCAATTTATCCATACTCTAGCAGATGGGTTCAGTGAATAGGTATTTGCAAACTTGGATTACTTTGAATTTGATTCTTAATGTATAGTAGCAATTCAAAGATTGCAATGAGATGGATGAAAAACTACATTCCCATCTTTGGGAGCACTGTTTTCTGTAGCTTAAGGCTGCTCAAAAATAATTCCACAGGAATATTTTGCATTCATTGTTAAACAACATATCTTAGCAGCTATTTCTGATCATACAAATGTCTTTGTGCCAAAACCACACAATTGCCTGCTTATAAAATTGGGTTAGGTCAAAAAAAGGTTGAGAAAAGGATATCCACCTTTCCTGTCTTGCCCTCTGCATATTTTCTAAATATACCATTGATGGTTAATACATGTTCCAACACAATCGATACTAGGTACCATTCAACTTACCTGCCACTTGCCTTAGACTTAATAACAAAAGGATCTGGAAAGTCAGTGCATAAAAGAACTCTCACCTGCATGAACACCCCCTTGCCCCCTCCCCCCCCAAGTAAAACCTCTTCATCATGTAGATATAATAACATAAAACAAAGGCAAAAAAATCCCACTTATATTGCATGTGTACCAAAACAACATTTGCTTTTAAGATTTCTGTCTGGGCTTTTAGGTATCTCTGATATGTATTAAAGATACATAGTATGTTTAGATATAAAATAGATACATATATATATATATATAAAAATATATATCTATATTGTAATGTGTGTATGATTGCATAGAGAGGTGAGAATCAAAAGCAGAACACATGTCTTTAGGTGACTTTGTCGACACTTCCTGATCAGAATTCTTTTTCCTGGAATAATTACACAAATTTCCTTAGGTTAAATTGATGAAAAAAAAAAAAAATAGTGTGTGTGTAGGCAAGTTCTAAATCAGAGAAGAAGAATAAAATCCCATGCCAGCCCCTGTAAATTAATTTCACCCCAAAAGCCATGAAAAGACAAGGGTTTTTTAAAAAAAAAAATCTTTATGCCAACAAATTTGACCTGAGTGAGGGATGAAAAGACAAGGGTTTTTTAAAAAAAAAATCTTTATGCCAACAAATTTGACCTGAGTGAGGGATGAGAAGTCTTCACCTTACTCAGACAATTTCTTCCAGAGAAATGTCTCTTTGTCAGATCCCAGCCTTCAGAACCACAGACACCAAACATTTATGCACATTAATTGATTAAACAGCCCTTCCAAGGCTGCAGCATGTTAAGAGTTTTTGTAGACATGTCCAAACCTACAGTATGCTGAGATTTCCCCAGAAGTGGTCTTTTCTGCTTCTCACACCAATTTCAGTAGGTGGATTTTAGTGTGGGTTTTTTTTTTCTTTTGAAATTTGTTAAACATTTTTTAACATGTTGGCCCATATATTCCTCAAGCAGGTATACAAGCTAACATGAAAATCAGCTGCTCCTGGGCCACAGTGGACTTGCTACTCAAAGTCTGCAGAATCACTGCGCATCTGCAATGATGCATCCACAAAACAGGTTCTGGGAAGCACTGGAGAACTTACTGTGCATGTAGGGATAGGTTGTGTTACGTACACGTTACAAAGTGGTTTGTGCGTGTAGAACAAGCCTGACCAGGCACAACAAAGTCATATTTACCTCAGTAACAGTAGAACCACTGTTTCCTATATAAACCAGCTTTGTCAGATATGGTTTTATGCGGCTGAAGTATACCCTGGCTGTAGAAATGTTTATTGCAAGCAATATCCCCTACATCACACCTGGCTATCTCTGCATCAGCTATGCTGCTCTTGCAGGTTCTCAGTGGTCACCCAGGCATGGCCCCTTGGAGCAGACTGCATATTTTATCATTCTTTAAGGTCATTAATATCAGCAGTTCCTAAAAAATGCAAGATCCAGCTGGCTGCCACATAACCCCCTACGTATAACCATTTAAACCCTCAAGTAACCACCTCTTCCTACCTCTGGAAAGTGATTTGCCAGAATTGTCCAACATAATGCCAGGGCAAACAGATATAAACAGCTCTGCATCCCCCCCACAAGAAGTCAAAGACACAAAACAAAGCTACCTGTTTTAAAAGTCACGTGCCTTCCCAAAACTGTTCCTTCCATGAATTACAAGAGCTGCAATAAAAAATCTGCATTCAAACAGGACTATAGCAACATCCAAACAGAATGTGATCATCAGGGTAAGGCTCTTGCAGATCAAAGAAGGAAATAAGATTGCAGCTGTAGCTTACAACCTTCCAAGTGCAGTGTTATCTTGGATGTTCCTTAACTAAAGAAGAATACAAGCTATATTTCAAGAAGTCAAGATGTTCAGATAAAGAAATCAAAGTATAATTATATTTGATATAATCTTGGAACCTCTTACAGCCACCATCACAACAGACAGCTAAAAAGAAGGTCCTAATACATATAATTATGATAGGAACTGAAGAAATTCAAGAGGCTGCTTAGAAAAATGGATCCACTTTATTAAGTGTTTTAAGTGTTTATGAGAAGACTCCAAAATTATGTCTTAACTCTGATTGCAAGATTTCCCCGTGCAGGTAGGTGACACACTGGAGTTGTTAGGACCTAAACTCATTTAACTTTAATTTAATGCCATATGGTAGCCACGAACTTGAATGGAGATAGAGTCAATAATCCAGGAAACTCCTAAGCTAAGAGAAACCGCAACAGCAATAAAACACTAAGGAACCACATAATGGATAAAGACAAGATATTCACTATTCTCTTTATTTCTTTAAGGATTTGTATAAGACACAGAAATTAGCAATAAAAATTCAACTTGACAGTGAAAAAACAGAATAAAAAAACTGAGCCCAGAGAAAACTAGAAAGAGTCTAATTATTAAATTCTGTAAAGAGTGACAATTTTAAGCCTATCTGTAAAAGCACAAGTCAATTTAACTTTTTTACCGTTTACCAAACTATAATCTTACTTGACAGAAGAAAAACATGTGGGACCCCTTTATCAAGCCAAAACTGGGCAGTGAAGCCTATAAGCCTCTTCAAAACTCTGCTGAAGGCACTGAGGACATCGGCTTCATTACTCACGCAATAATGAAATGTAATACCAGTAGATTTGTGTTATCACAAAGTGCACCAGAGTTTCAAAAGAAATTTGGAAGAGGCTAAAACAACAGCAGTATGACTCCCATCAAAGTACATATGGGAGGTTAAAAGGTAAGCTGGTAGTCTGCCAAAGTGCCAAATTCATGGCTAGCCCACAAGATTGTCATGCATAGTCCATGAAAGTGCTTGCACCGACAATCATTCTGTCAATATACAGCTGGCAAATAAAAAAAAAAAAAGCCAGAAAAAACCTCCCCAAACCAAGAAACCTCACCAAATCCCTCTGATTCTGCAACTTTGGAAAAAGAAATCTTGTTTAACTAAATTAATATGAGAGTAGGAATACATAATGTGCTATTTAACACCTCACAGGAAAAGAAACCCCAACAACCAAAACGTACAGAGAAAAGGAAACAAATGAAAAAGTAAGAGAAAAAGAGTTGTCAGGGAAGCTTGTCTTTCCAGAGCAGCAGCCTCATTGAAAAAAATTAAAACTTTTAACTCTTAGACCCGTATTTTCCCAGAACTGTTCCAAGAAACAGCCAGCTCTCCTACTCCTCCAGAAGTAAAGTACACAGCCATATCTGGAATGTAAAACAATCTTCTGTACAGATTGTTCCATTCTGATCCATTTTGTCTTTTATTTCTTTCCTGGATTTAGTGCCAGTTGTCTACCTCTGAATCAGAACATACCAAATAATACAGTGTCAGATAGCTCAATGACAAAGGTCTATTAAATTCTTCTTTTTCTCATTTTGCATTCTCTTTGTAGCAAGTAAGAAAGTCATCTGTGTCTGACAAAACGAGTTCCTACAACCTGAGTAATTAATTACATGCAACTGCAAACAACCTAACCAGTTAAGCCAGGAGAATGCTCAGATTTCTTGAATGCAGCAATGCTACATTAAGCTGTTTCTCTCCTTTGTTTTTTTGCCAAGATACTTTGTAGAGTCACTTCAGTTGACTTGAGAAGTGATTGCATAAAATGTTGTGGGTTGGTTTTCTTTTCCTTTTTTTTTTTTTTTTTTTTTTGGGGGTGGGGGTGGCGGCAAGTTTTGTTCTGAGAAAGCTTTAAACAGAAATTTAAGCCTCGGTCTCTACTTCTGCATTCCTGCCAGCATCACAATCACCTCAGGAGCTGGAATGACTGGCAGTGTCTCAAGAAATTATCAGGATTATGAGTTATGTTTGTGCAAGTTGGAGCAGAGGAGCAGGCTGACTACAGGTAACCTATGTGAAAACTTCTGTACCCCTCACCTCTTCCTCCACATGCAAGTGCCATGAGGCACTGAGTGCCTTGGCTGCCTCCAAAGGCTCAGTGGATGAGCATTTCATAGCCCTGGGTTCCTAAAGTGCCAATCCCACCACAAGCCAGAGAGATAAGCATCTTGTGTGAGTGGCACAAGTGTCATTTAGATAACACACAGTTTTCTTGTTGAAAGTAAGGCAGTTAAACAATCAAGATGGGTTTGGACCAGTAAAATCAGAAAGTCTGCCAAACATTACTAACATAGCCTTTCAAAACAGTAAACAGCAGTGACTAAATAAATATATATTTGAAGAACAAGATCAAGCAGCTGAGAAATATGATCACAAGCTGGCAAGCAACCACTTTACAGTGGCTACTTTGCCACTTCTACTCCGACTGTTGATTGAGCAACACCTCACAGAATAAAGCATAAAAATTATTATGTACATATAACAGCACTGAAAGCAGGAATATTTATTTATAAGGTAAAAATTAAATGAAGGATTGTACCTTACCAAAGATCTATAAAACACCAGCATTCAGAAAGATTGAAAGCAACAAAAGCTAAAGTATAGAACTACAGAACAACCACTTTTTTTGGTGACTTTCAACTGCAATAAACTCTTTAAATAGTGTATTTGAAATCATTGCCATTGTTCCCCTGCATGGGAAAATCACATCGTCTCTGCAGGCTTTAAATAGACAAACTGTTCACACAAGAAACCACAGAAGGTAAAAAGAAAACTTCCTACAAGAACATGGAAAAACCATCAGAATCATTCTCTAGTTATTAGATTTACTGAAATTCATAACTGAAGGGAATATGATCATCCTAGTATTTAGAAATTTCAACAAGATGATTTTTAAATTTGTTTAATTAAGGTAAGACTTCTACATTCCTAGAATTACTTTCTTAGTTACTCAGTGATATCCAAGTTGCTTTTGAGAAAAAGATGCTACACCTACATCAGGTCTCTCATGCACTCAGCACAAATTTCCTCTTTGATGTCTTCAAAATACTGATAACTAATGTATTAGGTTACAATTCTAAGCAAGATGAAATTGTATATAGAACTAGCTGGAAAACATGAAGGAAAGTCAACAATTTAAAAGTTATGATGTTAGCTTCTTTAGTGATTAGATCTCACCAACTTAATCTCAGTTTCCATACATAAACAGAACAGGACAGATATATTAGAGGATTGTACTTCCAGAGTGGATTCTTTTGTTGCTCTAAGTATCTTAGTCACAACCCATCAGCAAGACTATTTTCCCCCTCAGCAACAGATCAGAGATAAATGAGAAAATTCAAACCATACCTACTAAGAAAACACAAACTAATAATATAACAATTTTTTTTTATTTGAAAACCTCTAGGAGAAAGAAGGAGCCCATACTTTCTGAGGTTATTGAGCATAAATGGGCAATAATTGCAATGTCGTTGGGTATTAGGTTCTACCAGTGACCTCCCTTATCTATGAATAAAAAAAAATAGGGGACACACTGGATCGTTCATGCTTATGAATGAATTCATGGCAGTAGAGCAGTTTGTGTTAGCTGAGAGGAAGTAGGGGGATACCTGAGTGAGACTAACAGTGAGAAAAAGATGGTCCTGCTGCTTTTGTTGTAGTAGGTTATCTCAATTTTGCCTGTGATTAACTGAAAGTCTTGGAATTTCTCTGCTTTGTTTTAATGTTGATCCGTTAAGTAATTACTGAATTTATAATACACAGTTTTTGACACTGTTACATTGCTTGAGATCATCAAAGAATAAAGATAATATATAATACAAACTCTGTAGTAGAGTTGTACTCAGTAATATACAGAAAAATCTGCTGTGCAGACTTGAAAACTGCTATTTTCCAGTGTCAAGTTTGGAATAAAGTGAATCCACCTTTTTCTGATGTGTATCATTGTGTATAATTGCTAATGGCAGATGAATTACAATTACAGACTTGGTTTCAAATAAAGCCAGATATACTATAATTCATTTTCATTGAAGTTCAGACAGCAGGCTAGACATAAATGGGAAGTGTTGACTTTTAATGTGACCATAGTGACATTCTCTTGTCAGGCATGTTTACTCTAAAAAACACACACATTTACTTATATAACACAACATCCACCACCCTGCCATTTGCACAAATGATTTGTGGACTAAGGGGTGGCAGAGATGGGAGGAGGGAAGTAGCAAAAGCCAGTTTGCTCTCTACCCACCAAAGACATCGGAGGGAGATAAACACACGATCACTATCTGTGGCTCTGTAAGCCCTCATTGCTACGAGGCAAAAGTGAGGCTTGCAGGTGTGTAACATCACCTCTCCAGCAGTGTCCACCAGTGAGAAGCCTTTCAGGTCAGCAAGAGCCCAAAATAGTAAAGAAGGCTGCAGATATTCTATGGTCCTAACTGTTTACTGACGTCCTAATGACATATTGAACAAAGGTTTAATATTCATTTCCAGCAGCTTAAGGAAACCGATGCCTTTTACAATAGCAGAAAAAAAATCTCTTGAAAATAATTTCTTTATATGGCTTTCTATTGGCTTTGACAAAAACTTTATTACAATTGTCGGTAGCAGCTTAGGACATTACTGAGCCTGATCTACTTATCTTATTATGCTGGGTTTCCTTTAAATAAAGTAAAGGCAAAAAAATATATTGTACTTAACAGCTTTCCTTTGTATGACTTTTCCTTTCTTATTATTTTCACATTTTTATTTGTGAACCTAAGTGAAATATGTACAAGTTCAAATATGCATTATGTAAGCACAGAAGGGAGTGGTCTCTATTTCTCTTTCAAGAGAAGGTTGCCTTAACATTCACATCATGTTACTTTATAAACCTCATCCTTCATGACTCCCACACCTGGGAATGCAACAATTTTTCCATGGGTCTGAGATAGGAATGTGATATAGCACTACAATGCTGCCTCTTGATTCAGCTTACTGCCAAAGACTTGATTTAGACAAGCTTTTTGTAGGATCCCAGTGGCAATTCTCCCTTTCCCATGGCCCACAGGCCTGGAGTTTTTGTACCAAAAAAGAACTGCCACGAATGGACCTGGCTTCATATTAAGCCTATTGCATAGGACAAAGAACCTGCCCCAGAAATTTGCAGTTAAATAAGATAGCAATTTATTTTCTCATTTTGTAAGCCCTCTTGAGATTTTTGTGAAAGTAAGGCAAGCAGCCCCCAGCCTGGTGCTCCAGCCAGGGACTGGCTCTGCTTGGGGGCTGAGCTGCCTGCATGTCCTGGTCCTCCCCTACCCTGCTAAATGTCCCAACATTAAGGCTACCAGTAGTTTCCTCAGGGATTTTCTTCTTTTGTTCTCACTTTCTCTACTTCAGTTTAAACCACCATTTTCCTACTTTTTCCTTGAAAACTTCAGCTGAAAAATTCTTAACTGGCTCTACATATTCAGGGTGGGAACAATGGGGTGAAATCTGTTCTACTGCTAATGATATTTACTGTTTCAGCCTCCACTGTAAAGCCCATGAGTAAGTAATTGCTAAATATGTAATGTGGTAAACCTTGTCCTCACTGACACCTTGGTGATCTCACTGAAGACAAGAGAGGTCCCCAGGCTTAGCCAAGGTCTGACTCAAACTGTGGTATGCTGCTCTGTGAGGTTCAGTGCTCTTATTTTTGCATCTCAAATAACATCAAAATAAGATTGTGTATTATAACAATAGGTTAGGTGGAGCACAAAATAAAAGTGCCTACTATGTATGTCCATAATCCTTTTAAAGAAAACAATACTTAATCATTATTTGATAAAACCACTTGGTGAAAGACAGTGAAAGGACAGGGTGAAGCTAGAAAAGCTTGTTAGATCAAGTTTTGAAAATTCAGTTCTGAAAAAAATGTTACCAGAACCTTAAAAAGCAAGTTTATCAGTGGACACCCCAATGAAGTTTGGATCTGCTCAGAAGTTTTTTCTTTGGGAACCAAAAGCAATGTTGGTTTTCTTTTTTCTTTTTTTTCCCCTCAATGACCTTAGTAGGTAGGATGACAAAATCATTATCATTTGAACAACAATAGAATAAAAACCACGCAAACAGAAAGAAAAGAGCATTGCATTTCAGGCATACATTTTCTGTGTCTAACCAAAAGGATTTAAATTCTTTCTTCTTCCCACGTTTGACTGAAACTTTCTTATACAGAGTAGGAAAACATGCACCAAACAAATGCATGCATATCTATGTAGCACTTTGCATTTCTGTAGCAGTTCTCATTGAGCTACCTCAGTAATGAATCCTCATAACTTAATAAACCACAATAAGGATCTTTTATCTTATACAGGTATCAGGGAAAACAGAATTAAAATATATATTGTAATCAATCCCAATTCCATCAATTTTCAAAATTTACCTTAAACATTAATATAACTAGAGCTCTGAAACATTTTCTTCTGGTTTTAATTTTCTATCTTGTATTTTGCAAGATTCTGACTAGATTTGTGCCACCAGTCATAGGAGATTAATTGAAGTACCATGGTTTGCCCCAGGCTCCCGCCATGGCCATCTCCACAGATATCTTCAGGCAGATGATACACAGAACATGTGGGCTGCACAGCTTCCTAAAGCAGTCTGTCCTACTTCACTGACTGTAAATGTGCTCCAGGAGAAGGAGGATCCTGACTTGGAAGCTTCATTTGTGTTCCTAAAGTTAGGCGAGATAAATCTGAGCCTTTGTGGACATTCAGCATGAACTGCTTCCTGGCTTCCTTATTCCAGATTATTCCTTCTTTTTCCAGATAGAGATTTGATTCAAATTCAAAGTTGTAAAACTTCAATTTTTGTAGTTGAAAGTCAGACAAAGGTAGATTTCTTTAAAAAAACCTGCATTTACTTGTCTTTTCAGTCATGGAGGAATTGCCATACACAGAATTTTCTAGGCTTTAAAGTTATGCCCTCTAATAATTCTTATTTTTTCTCACTTAGGTCACATGGAGCACTCCTGTGCAAAAACTCCCTATATGCATATCCATCAAAAAGCCAGACATCTAATTGCTCTGCTTTGACACACCAAATAAAGGGCTCCAAAGCATTATTATTCTACATTGTTCAGGCACACAGAGAGAGTTTTCTGAAAAAAACCCCAAGAAACCAGAAGAAAAGCTGCTACTGTAATCAGGCATGATTGCAGGCATTTCCTGTATTTTGCTATCAAACCCGTTGTTTTTTCCATTACATAGTAAGTGAACTTTAGTAAGGTCAAGACACCAGAGAAAAACAGGATCAGAATATCTTTAATCAACTGAAGTTGAGTATTTTAGTCTCTCTCTTTCAGTTGTTTAGCCCTGGATCTTATCCAACATCTCCAACTTTCTTCCTTAAATCACAGATATATAAACCAGGTCAGCTTGAATTTATGGTTTAGCCAGTTGTTTTCAATGGCATTTAACTTGTTGGCCTTACACTTCCCCTAGCCTAAAGGTCAATCAACCTCATGCTGTGAAACAAGACCAATATTATTCTAATACGATATAAGTCCAACAGGGGAGATGGGTTTTCATTCCCAATAACAATACTGAGTAAACAAACTTCCCTGGAGGGAAGCCTATCATTTTCACCACAGTGACTATTAAGATCAAGTGTAAGTTCTGAAATTACTATTAAATGACCGTCAAAGCTGTGATAGCGTAGGTGCATAGGTGCATTTGATCCAATCTTATATATTGGTATCCTGCTATCATGCTAAATGTAGATAATTTTACGGTATATATAACGCCCTGTCCTGTGCTCTGACCCCATTATTTTTGGAGAGAAAAAGTCTTATCTTCCATGAATGCCAGATGACATTTTCCTTGTGAATGTAATACAAATGTCAACACCTGCCTAGGAAATGACCACTACCAGACACATTGTTGACTGAGTGAAGAATGGAAAACCAGGTTGTGCTAAACCCAGCAATTCTACAGAGAAAGCTTCTGACGCTTCCAGCCATATGGAACTAGGAAGGAAAGAGACTTCAATATTGGTAGTATGTTGCAATAAGAGCCTAGACCTTTCTCCCAGAGAAAAGGTGACCTATCAAAGATGAGCACAGGCTGATGATCTGTTACATCAGGAGTGCCAGAAAACACTTAAAAGGCTGTGCAGCATTAGAAGTGCTGAGATGGAGCTGATTATTGTGGTGGGCACCACAGATAAGGAGGCACCTTGGACCGTGGGGCTGACCAAAAGCAGGACTCTGCTTCATTCCCCACCCTCCAGCATTCCCACCAAAAACACATAGGAAGCTTTAACAGCTGTAGGCACCCCTGAGGAGCAAGGTGTGCAAGGAGAAACTCTACCAGTGGCATGCAGTGAAAAGCAATGATGAAGACTCAGTGGGTGACTCTTTGTTAAGGGGCACTGAGGCACCCATCTGCCAGCCTGATAGCCACTGGAGGTGTGCTGCATTCCAGCAGCTGAGGTCTGGGATGTGGCCGAGAGGGTGCCACAAATTGTCACAAACACACGCTGCTCTTATGCCATGTAGGCATAAATGACATGGCAAGCTGGAACCTGGGCCACAATCAGGGAAGACTACAGAACCCTGAGAGGGCAAGCAAAAAGTATTGGTGTACAAGTCATCTTTCCTTCTGTTTAACCACTTGGAGAAAAAGATGAAGCCAAAAATATATGCATAATGCAAATCAACTTCTGGCTTTGTGGCTGGGGCAGTCATGAACGTTTTGGCTTTTATGACAATTGGACATTCTTCAATGACTCCTAGTGTGTCAGGAGGAAATGGGATCCACCTGTCTAGAAGAGGCAAGGGAATCTCTGATAACAGGTTGGCCACCGTGGTGAGGTGGGCTTTAAACTGAGGGACTTAGCAGGTGGGGCCCAAAGCGGCAACATTCACGCCATTTCAAGTGGGGAATAAGCCAGGCCAACCAAAGTAATGACAAACATTCCTTAGCTGCCTTCCAAGATGAGAAACAAAAGACCAACCATCACAAGAGTATGTATACTGATGCAGGCAGCCTGGGGAGCAAACACAAGGAACTGGAGCTCTGTGCCCAGTCAGAAAGCAGGGATAACTGAAACACAGTGAGACAACTCACATGACTGGAGGACCAGGATGGACGGCTACAGGCTGTCACAAATAGACAGGCAGGGAAGAAAAGGAGGAGGTGTTCTCTGTGTTAAGGAGAAGCTTAAATGTATAGCAGACAGCTATGGTGATTGTGGAAGCCCTACTGAATTCCTTTGGGTCAAGAACAAAATGGTTGTCTCCAATGGGGATCATAGAGTAGGCATCTGCTACTGACCTCCCAGTCAAGAAAATAAGGCCGAAAAAGCAATATTTGTGTTATTTAAAGCAAGCTTTAGGTCAACAGAACCTGACTCTCATGGATCACTTCAGTTATCCATACATTTGTTGGAAAAACAATTAAGCAGCTCATGGATCACCCATCAAGTTCCTGGAATGCGCAGAGAACTGCTTCCTCATGCAAACGTTAGATGTGCCAACCAGGAATGAGGCACTGTTGGGTTGCTATTTGCAAAGTGGTTTACCAAGCAATCCTGCTTTGCAGTATCTTCATCAGTGATAGCTTTGGCTGCAGTGATCACCATATTGTTGGACTTTGGAATCTGGCTGAGCATACTGAAGCTTAGTACTAAGACAAAGGTCTTAGATTTTAGAAGAGCAAAATTCAGCTTGCATAGAGGTCAGTTAGGAGGGACTCCTTGGGAAGCTTCCATGGACAAGAAAGGAACTAAGCTAGGGTGTTTCAAGCATGCTCTCCTGGAAATACAAAACCAGTGCATCCCCTTTAAAAGTACGGAAAGTTGGCAGAGCAAGAGATTTCCCTTGGCCTAACTGTGAGCTTCTGAGTCTGCACAGAAACCAAAAGAGAAGTGTACCAGAGATGGAAAAGCAGATTAATATCCTTTAAGAAATACAATGGCATTGCCAGGGTGTGCAGAGATGGAATTAAAAAAGCAAAAATTCAGACTGAGCTGAAACTGGACAGAGATGTCAAAAAACACAAGAAAGGGTTCTTCAGGTACCTAAAGAACAAGCGGAAATAGAAGCTAAAAATTGTCCTACTGTTAAACAGGTGAGGTTAATTAGTCATCAACAATGAAAATGCAGCACTTCCAAAAACTTTCTTCAGCTCTGTCTTCACCAACACTGTTGGGTGCCTGGGCTTGGGATCAAGAATCCATGTTGATGAAAACACCAACCCACTGTCAGTGAAGGAGGAGTTGGTGTATAAAGTATTATAGGAGCTTGACCCCTACAAATCACTGGGCCCTGACAACATCCACCAGAGGGTATCAAGGAAGCTGGCTGACATCACTGCAAAGCTGCTCTCCATAATCTTTGAGAAGACATGGAGATCCCAGAAGACCAGAAGAAATCTAATGTCAACTCCATCTACAAGAAGGGGTAAAAGGAGGATACAGAAAACAACAGGCTCATCAGTCTTAACTTTCAGGTCCTGGGAAAGTTACGGAACAAATCCTTCTGGGGCTATCACAAGTCAGATGAAGCACATGATTGGGAAAAGCTATAATGGATTAGCCAAAGGCAAATTGTATGTGACAAACCTGATGGCATTCATTGACAAAGTAATCTGCTCAGCTGAAGTGGGGCGAGTGGTGGACATCATCAACCTTCATTTCACCAAGGCTTTGAATACGGATTCTCACAGCTTCTTCCTAGAGAAACTGATGTGCTACAGCCTGGATCAGTCCATGAGGCTCATGGGGAACTGGCTGGCAGGACACACCCAGAGTGGTGTAGTAAATAGTTCCTTTTACAACTGGCAGCTTGTCAAAAGTGAGGTGTCCCAGGGACCACTCCTGGTCTCATGGCTGTTTAATATTTTTGCAAGTGATCTGCACGATGGGATCAAGTGTATCCTGATGAAGACTGATGTCAACACCAAACTGAGTGGGGAAATGGACACATTGGAAAGAGAACCACCCTGAAGGAAGACCTGGATAGTCTGGAAGAGTGAGCTGACATTACAAAACTCAACAAAACAAGTGTAAGGTCTTGCACCTGGGGAAACATAATCCAGGAGTGTAGCATAAACCAGTATCTACCCAGCAAGGGAGAAGCTCTGTGGAAAGAGATCTGGTGGTCCTGGCGGACACCAAGCTCAGCGTGAGTGAACAATGTGCTGCTGCAGCACAGAAAGCAAATAGGACACTGGGCTGCACTAACAAGGGCACCACTGAAAAGATGACCAAAAGACTGAGAATCCTGCCATATCAGGAAAGGATGAGAGAATTGGGCTGTTCAGCCTTCAGAAGAGAAGGCTCAAGGTAGACCTTATCACCATGTTCCAGTATTTAAAAGGAACAAACAAGTTAGATACTCACTTTATAGGAGAAATCACACAGAAAAAAACCCATACACTATTCCTGGAGCGATTCCAATTAGACATGAGAAGAAAATTTTTCACAATGGGAAATATCTGGCATTGAAAGTATGTCCCTGGTGAAGTGCAGGATCACCAGTATTGGACACTCTTAAGATTCAGCTGGAGAAGGTGCTGGGCCATCTTGTCTGGACAGTGCTTTTACCAAGAAAGTTTGGATTGGACGATCCCTGGGTCTCCTTCCCACCTGATATACTATCATTCTAAGATTCCCAAAAGGTACAAAGAAAACTTGTGCTTTGGTCCAGTTCTGTTACTTAAATGAGAAGTCCAGGTTGCCTGAACACCACAATAAAACTAAGAGCAACCTTATTATCCACCTTCTAAACACAGATGCAAGCAATGAAGGCTATTCAGTGCTAATACAGATTATCTTCTTAATTCCAATATGGTTGTTTATTGAAAGAAAACTAATGAAAAGAAATGGCCATTTCTCAGGGAAGGAACCAGACTGTCAGCATACTCCAAGATGAGAACACACAGCAAAGATGAAGCTTGTAAAATATTACAATCTGCTGGTAAAAGCTAGCACTAATCTTTTATGCCTATTTTGTGCTTCTATCTGGAATAGATAGAACCACTATTAGATTCAGGGGAAAAGTGAAAACACAGCAATGTAGGGAACCTATGCTATAACTTGACTTGGTCTTCTTTTTTTTCATTCCTTTGAACAAACACCATATACACACTCCACAAAATTTAAGGAAGATGTTTAAAAAAAAAATATATATATATTAGTCTGGCAACCACAAGACAGGACATACAATAAAATGGCCAAACACAGGTGACTGGGAACAAATCCTGAGGAAGGATTTGCATAAGCCAACATTTCAGTGCCTTTTCTGAACTAGCCAATGCCCTCTGCACCTTTATGAAGCCCAGAAAGTGTAAAGGAGAAGGGTTGCTAAAGGCTTTTACATAAATTGTTTCTTTTTATAAAAGAAACCAATTGAAAAGAATCCTCTTCCCTATGCTCCCAAGGGTGTCCTTAGCAGGGAACAAACACAGCTCCCAGCAGTAAGCAGACTCCTGTTAAGCTCCATATCATGTTTCCATGGAGAAAAATGCTTTCTTATTCAGAACAGAAAAAGTCTGCAGTGAACTTTTGTACAGACACTGATTTTTTCCAACCTCACTTTGGTCTTTTTATGGAAAGCATTTCCACACAGTGGTGCCTGTAATACTACACAGAAAGGACTAAATAAATTATATAGCATAAATGAAATGATGTAACACAGCAAGAATGTTGCTTCCAACAAAATGTTTACTTATATGGAATAAGTAGAAGAAAGATTTTAGTAATTTTTGCTTCTATTCTGATTTCAGTAGCATAGTTCACATGCCTTAACATGTTTTTAACCTATCACGTGGTCTGAACATGGGAAGGGTATGTAGGCTTTTCATTAAAACCTTTTCTACGCGTGCTGTGTTTATTTGGGATCAAAACAGCAGCAGTAAACAGCAGTTTAACAGATTTCTGCAGAAATTCTTGTAAAATCTGTGAGTGAAATTTATTTTGTCCTTTAATTTTCTAAAAGCATTCTATTATACAAAGAGATTTGTCTGTTCCAAAATTCTGTAGAGTTAACAACTTTCTATTATGTTTGATGGAAGATCACTGCAGTGGAGGGATTCTGACAAAATTAAGAAGAATATTATTTGTCTGTAAAGCATGAAGAAGACATCTGAAAAAATGGGAGTCGGTTGCTCTTATATGTTGATCTATGCATGAAATAAACTCCTAATACTGCTTACAGACAGAGGTCATAGAATTTGATGGTTCAAAATCCACTTCTTGCTTTGATATGTAATTAAAAAGGGCTATGTATGTTAATGCACAGAACTATATCTTATACTATTTTAAAATTACATTTGTGGAGCAAAATCAAATTACTTTCCCCCCAGCCTCTGCCAGGAAGCTCCACAAACATTTCTAGACAATCTTTTAATGTGCAGGAAGTTTCAGCTCCAGCACTGTTTCCAATGTAGCTCCTGCAGCCTTCCCCCATCTCCTCCAGAAAATGTACTTGGGAAAGCTACTTTGGCCGTAGTGCTAACTTATAATGTCACCACTTAAAATCTACTTATACAAGGCACCTCAAGATTTTTAATTAATATGAATGCAATGGAAAGATGAATCATGAGTCATTCATGTGAAATAAAAATTGCTACTGCAATTTACCTTCAGCTGTGAAGACAGACTACCAAGAGAAGCCAACAGTCCAGCCCAAATGCAAGACAGAGGTACTTCTGAATAAACATTTGAGAAGCTAAAATGTGATTTTAATCTCTAACATTTGCTACTTACTGGGTAGTCAATGCATGTAAATATTAACTTCAGTAGGATTATAATATTAACTATTGGTCAGTGTAGGCTGTTCTTGAACAATTTTGTGAACATGAAAAAACTATTTTGGGCCTGAGGAATTATCTTTGTAACTTCTACATGCCCAGCCTCTTCTGAGACCTGCTAAACAGACTTTATGTTCTGACAAGAACAGAAATTATCCCATAAAGCTCCCAGATAGTTATGTGGGCAAAGACTAGCAAGGAACCTAATTATACAGCTTACACATAAAGTCTAATTAAATTATAATGCACAATAAAGTCTATTTGCATCCTTCTGACAGTCTTAAACTGAGCACACTGAGTACAATTTAATTCCATTGTAAAATTGCTTTTCTTCTTCTGGTGTTGGAAAGATGTTTTACTGTAAATCAGAGATTTTTAAAGAAACAGTCACTTATACACCAGATGGTGGCTTCTCTACTCCCATGTAATGCCATAGTCATATTTAAAACATACTTTTATTATCTATTATCACATTTTGAATTCCAAATAAAAAAGCATGAATAAACCTCTGAGAAAGATTATCCAAATGCTTTTCAAACAGAATGGGAGAGAAGTTGCAGAAGCTGTACTATATCTCTAATATGATATATTAAACTCACCATTGCCCAACCCTGAAATAAATAAGGGTATTAGTTTCTACTCTCTGTAGACAGTTTATAGTATTGTATAGTATTAAGACTCGCTAGTGTAGCAAAAAAATATTAAGGGGCACCGTGATTCTCAACTCAGACTCATTAAATGATGACAAAAAATACTCCATTAGCAATGATACCATTCCACCCTTTCATCCTTTACTGCCCACTCAACCTCAGACACAAATCCTTCCACTGTCTTCCTACCTCCATAATTCTGATGCTGTAATTAGGCAAACATAACTATGTTTGACTGCTTTTTAAATGGATTCTATTACATAAGGTGTGTAAAAACCAAACCCTATTGTTATATGTGCTATGGGCACAATTTTTGATTTTAGTGTAGTCTGTCTTGGATTTGGTTTATATTACTTTGACCTAACTAAGAGCACATATATCTGAGCCGGGGAGAAAAGTCTGTAGTGGTAATGACTTATACCAGATTTGTCATTGAATTGTCTCTGGCTTTATAAGCTATAGCTCACTAACACCAGTTAATGTTTTGTTGTTATTACTACACAGAGAATTTTCAGGATGCTGTTTCAAAATTTCTTCAAGCCCTCTTGCTCATGGATAAAACAACTACTCAATCTGCAGATGTTTTAGAAATTATGGTGAAATCCTCTTCCTCTTGGGACATCCACAGAAACCCCAAACTTTTGCCCTACTTTGCGTGCAAACACACCACTAGCTCAGATCTGGAGCTGGCAAAATATTTTCTTCTTTTCCTTTTGTGAATTTTCAAAAGCTGAAAAGAGAACCTGCCTAAAAACCAGGGTTGTCCGAAGGGTGTCTTTTTGCTCTGTTTGGGTCATTTTTCACTCAGTGTCTGCGGAAATTAACTTGCAGCGTTTTAGCAGAGGCAGCTTCAACAAGCTTGCAGCAGATACCTTTAGCCTTGTGCAAGGCATATATGCTGCTGAGCTGCTCTGTACTTACTTCATGCACAACCTGAGGATCCTTTTATGCTAGCAGATATTTAAAGACTTTCATATAAATGAGAATTAGAGCTTCTTGATAATAGTTATGGCCTCTCTGGACTCATTACAGATTATCAGCAAATGAACTGGCAGGCATTTGGTATTCCTTTTATATCCTCAGTACACAGTACCATAAACACTTGCTGTCCTCTCACTGGTAGTTAAGTTTACACAGATACACACTCAGGCAGTTTCTTAAGTGCCAATTATTTTTGTTCTACAAGTACTCTGTTAGAGCTCTTCCAGATTTATTGATGTTTGAAAGCTTTTAAATATCCATTACGCACTTAACTGACCATAGCAACTCCATCTGACTCATTATTTGTGTTAGAATATATTTAGGCATTTTTTAAAATGGGTCTTAGTAGACCACAGGATCTCCCTTGGAAACCCTATAATAAATCAAATAAATACCTGGTGAAGTGCTATAATGTTTATTTGTGGCGATTTAATTTTATGCTTTATATTCCATGTTTTGAACATATAAAGTTTCTCTGTTCAGGTTATTAGTGACCAAGCTTTCTTCAGTTAATTTTTTAGGTGCTGCTTCTGTATTACTCAGTTTCATACCAAAGTGCACCCATAGTGACTGCTATACTGGCAATCTACGGCTGCCATCCCATCCTTCCCTTCCCTTGAAAGGGCAATCACATGCTTTAATACTGGAATACCTTGTGAAGAATAGTTTTATGACTGCCACTGTCAAATCTGCATGAAAAAAAAAAGCACACAACTGCATGTACTGTTTGCATTTGGCAGAGCGACATTTTCTATATCTTCCATACATCAGGAGAAGGAAATGGCAGCTTGGAGGAAAAAAGCACACATATATCAGTGCCACCATTATTTCTGGCCTCTCCCATTTATCTACAGTCTCTCTCTGCTGTTTTGTAAGAACGACTACTGGAAACAAATTCTTTAAGCAGGAAGCAAGAAGTGGAGACTCATGGGGTATGTACTTTGTGAGAAATGCTGCTTGGGCTTCTCATAAGCCTCTCTTCTCAAAAGCTAGATGCTACTGTAGATGTGTTTTTTAATCTAAGATCTTGTACCCCCATCATAAATGGTCTTGGGGGACAAAAACTCAGCTTGGTGGTGGGAGTAAATTGCCTGTCCCTGGAGCCATCCCTTGCTGGGGATATAACAGTGCAGAGACTACACAATCTCCCATTTGGTAAAAACTGCCCTTGGCAACTCTGCTATTCCTGCTCCACTTCTGCCTCCTCCACATGTACTCAGTGCTGCTGAGATGAGGAAGACTCCTACTTGTGATTATTTCTCCTACTGTCTGCTGCTCTGGGGAGCTGCTTGTTCAGGCTCTGTGACACTGTGGCAGCCAAGGAGAGGGGCATGCATTACTGTACATTCTCTTGGCACAAGAAGGGATTTATTATCTCTCTGGCCTTGTTACCCCTCCCCTTTCTGCTCATTTTTAGCACTCTCAGGGCCACCAGAGCCATTTTGTTCCACTTTCTGATTCCCTTGGTTAGACTGCACCTTGCCTGTCCAAGGTCTTTCTGATGTAATCCTACCACTATTTATTCTGGTAGCAATAGAGACTTTGGTGAACTCCCCGAAATGCTGGTGCTCTTACTGGCTGTATTTTCTCTGTTTGAGCTTTTAGGCCTGTTTAGTTAACTTTCTAGTGAACAATATCATTTCTGTTTCCTTCCATTGGAGCACAAGCTGTCAGCTAAAATTTTCAAAGGATTCAGTGATAACTCAGTTATGTCAGCTTTTGGATTGGCTAAATTTTCATTTTGCAGTTTTAAGCAAAAGAACATACAGTTTTTAATAACAGTGGCTTCTCAAATGTGATGATTTGTTCTTTTAAAATAAACATGTTTTCTATCTAAGAAGTCAAACCAAGGTCCCAACTCATACAAGAAGCTGCAGATATCATGCATATGAACAGTCTCACAATCAAAATCAGCCTTTGAGGAGCAACCTGCATGCAGGAATGTTTGCTGCAGCAGCATCCATGTGATAAGCTCTTATATAACAAAGAGGTGGATAAAAGAGGGAGTGGGAAGATGGGCAGAAAATAAATGTAAACATTGAGCCAAAAGTAGCAAGGTTCTGGCCAAAAAAAGAGAAGCTGTATGCAAATGTCTTTACTGAAGGGTATAATTCAAATTCTCTTTTAAGGCTGTTCAGCATTTTTGACATTACTATTAAAAACTCCCCAACTAAATAAAGTTCCTTATTTGTTTTCATCTAACACTTTACACTACTTCCCAACTTTACAGTCCAGAATGTGGATTGTATCCTGGGCTGCACCCAAAGCACTGTGGGCAGCAGGACCAGGGAGAGGATTTTGTCTCTTTCCTCCCCTCTGGTGAGACCCCACCTGCAGTGCTGCCTCCAGCTCTTGTCTCCAGAAGACATGGACCTGTTGGAGAGAGCCCAGGGGAGGGCCACAATGATAATTAGAGGCATGGAGCACTTCTCCTGTGAGGAAAGGCTGAGAGAATTGGGACTGTGCAGCCTGGAAAAGAGAAGGCTTCAGAATGACATGACTCTGGCTTTCCAGTACCTGAAGGGAGCCTACAAGAAAGATGGAGGGGGATTATTTACAAGAGCATGTAGTGACAGGACAAGGGGGAATGGATTCAAACTGACAGTATTTTTAGATATTAAGAAGAAATTCTTTACTCACTGCCACTGAAGGCAGTGAGTCACTGGAATGGGTTGCCCAATGAAACTGTGCATGCCTCATCCTTGGAAGTGTTTATGCCCAGGTTGGATGGGGTTCTGAGCAACCTGGTCTAGTGGGAGGTGTTGAAACTAGATCTTTAAGATTCCTTCCATCCCAAGTGATTCTACAGTTCCATTATTCAGTGATTCTTTGTTGCGTGAAGCATCTCAAGAGCACAACAAAATCTTTGTTAAAAGCCTACCACCTCAGAACCACATTTGCTGTGCACTTCTCTCCATTATTATGAAACTTTAGTAGATGCATTCAATAGGATGAAAAAGGAAAAGCCTTTAATAGTTTCAACACCACTGCAACTGTGTTATAGAAATATTTTTCCTTGTTTGAAGACAAACATGACTGAAAGGCACAGTATAATTCAATCCTAAGTTTTGTCTCTTAGCAGCAGAATTACATGTAGGAAGCATCTTTAGATTTTTAATGCATTGTGACACAGAAATGCATTAAAAATCTAAAATTCTCTTTCTACTGTTAGAAAATTGTTTGCAGAGTATGATTTTGTTTGGAGCTAGTGTACCTGATTCTGCAGAAACAGCCCTGTGTCTCAGCAGTTTAGGAAAACTAATGGGTTTGTTCTGTATCAGTACAGTTCAGTTTCACATGTGCTGCAGCTCTACTGGATTTTTATTTTGTGTATGTTTCTCTGAGTTAAAATCTTTTTATCAAAAGCTGAGAGATAACACACATTTCTTCCTGTTATAAAATAAAGACACAAACATCAATCATCTAAAATCAGTGACATTCACCCAGAAATAAATACAAATATGTCCTGTAACATTTCACTGCTATTATCTGTTGAGAGGTACTGTTGCCCTTTCTATTGAGGGTACCGGAACATGGCTGCCCTCAGAGGAATGTAAACTTGGCATTAACCCTGGCAGATTCCCACTCCCTGCTCACTCTCATTTAACATTAACTCACTCCTATACTGTTATCAGAAGGTAAAGGTCATAGCTTTATTTACACAATACAGCACTATACAAACGGTCATTAAACAAGAAAATCTTGCACCAAATAAACACGAAGCAAAAAAACAATGCTGACCTCGCTACCAAGAACTCCCCCTGGAAGTACCCTGTCATTCCCCAAATAAGGGCAATGGTGCTTCTAAATATTAACTGCCCAGCACTGCCCCCCCACAGACCCAACTCCCACGCACCAGCCAACTAAGGACTTTTTTATGTTCCAAACCCAGGAGAAATTTAAAAGGCATTCTACTGTTGGCAAGACCATGTGGCTTATATCCTATTCCCACAGCCTTTACTCATCCTTCCACAGCTGGAAACCTTGTCAAAGGCTCTCCTATACGACAGAGCCCTTAGCACAATACATAAGCTGGGCAGATGGCAGGGTGGACTCCCTCGGTCCGAATGCCAGAAGCCTGGGAACCAACGCTCCTTCCTGCTTCCCATCTCCCTCAGCTCCGCTCCTCTCCACCCCGGCCCACTGCCTTTTCCTGCGGGGAAGACATCCTGCTTATTTATGCATTTCATGACTGTTGATCTGCCTAGATCCAGCGAGAAAAAGTGCAAAGAGGGCAGGAGGCTACTGACTAAAATCCCGTTGGAGCTCGTGCTCAGTTTTAGAAACTAGAGCAGGCAGAGCAGAGACAGTGTGGATGTAGTCCTGGGCTCAAAGCCGGCCAGGAGCACTGGTCAGGTGGTGTGGCTTGGGCAGCAGTCCCTGGAGACACTGGGACTCCACACCAACCTGCACAATTCACTCCTCACTTCCTATTTTTACTGAAGGTGATGGAAATAGTTTTTTGCTCACTTGAGCCAGAAGCAAACTGTGACTTCTCTGTAGCAGACTGCTGCAACAGGCAGCTTATGTGGAGAGGACCATATGTTCAGTATATTCCTATGCTTAGGTGTGAATATGCCAGGTGAGGGTACAAGGTCTTGCCCGCTTCCATGGACCATAGCTAAAGCACTAATTTAACTTTTAACTATTCAGAGTTGTAATAAGATGATCTTTCTATGTTTAAATCAAAATGCTCCACATCTAGTTTTGCTTAAAAAAATAGGGGGGGAAGGGAATTTTATTTGGCTGCTGCCACTCAAAAATAACATAGTAAGTTAAATTGGGAGAATGATGACTTTTAACATGTTAACCACTGACCATACAACATTTTCATCAGTGTAAATATAGCTCCTCATTACTCTGCCAAGGCTGCACTGAATCACACAACCACCAATGAAGTCACACTTTATAAATAAATATTCCTATTTCACATAAAAACACACTAATGAAAATTGCTTTTAATTTTAGGTAGTTCTCCTTTCTGAAACACTGGTGTGTGCTGCTCTGATAAAGAGGAATGCTGGGAAAGCTGATTATCCGGGGAAAAATTCAGTTAGTGTTCAAACAAGTTCCTAGGGTAGATGTGTGCGGAAAAAGCCCGGAGGTACTCAAGGATTGGCATCAGCATATTTACATCCACATTTACCTCAATTCAGCGTTAATAAATCCTTCATCATGACCAACACATTAATTACAGAGTGTAGAGAGCCTTAGAAAGCTCCAGCAAGTTACAGGCTGGATTATTACTTCATATTGCTGAGGCACATAATAACCCATAGTTATGAATAAGGACTCCATCGTGGCCATGTGCTGCATGATGTGAAGGCAGCATCTCACAGATCTTACACTTGAAAGCAAAAAATTTGCTCCTACGTTAGTCAACCCAAATCAGGTGACACTAATTTCCCAATTAAGGTATTTTTCATCCTTTCAGGTGAACTGAAATTGTATACATTAATTTTTTTTTTCTTTTATGCTCCAGAGAGAGCACTGGAATGATTCTGGAGGATAACAGAGACCGAGCAACACACAGCTACTGAAACAATGCTTACAGCGCTCACAGTTATTTCCTAAATCATGTATGAACTAGGGACACGGTCATTTCTGTTCCTGAAGAGGTACCCTGTTCTAGTGCTGGCCTTCCTGCTTGGGGGGACAACAGTTCTTTGTAGGTATTTCAGGACACAGCAGGTCACTCGTGTCACCTCGCTTGAACTCCTACACTGAGAGCAGCCAGCCAGCCAGATACTCCTGACCTCAGCCCAACATCTCCAAGTGAAACAAGAATATGCCACATTTACATAAATCTGCAGAAAGAGCACAGGAATGTTGAAATTCACTACAAGAGGGGAGCACAGAACTCACAGTTAATTAACACACACAGTTTGTTGCACTTTCCCTACATGAGAATATATACTAATACATTTTATATAAACATAATATATATTAATACATTATGAAAACTGACTTAAAATATAACATACTCCAGGGGCAGGTGACACTGAACATAGTCCACACAACCTTTCATCACCAAGTTCAAACTCCAGTCCAGCTCACAAAAAAAAATCAAAATGAGATTCCTAGTCCTTAATTCCCAAAGCTTGGATACAGTTTTCCAAAGTGGTGCAATTGCAATTGCATAACACAAACAAGGACAAGTGCCAGAAAACAGGATTGAAACCGATTAACTCTACTTGTATTATCAGGCCCCAGTCTGACATGTGCCTGAATAGCTGAATGCCAGATGAGAGGGAAGGTGGCAAGGATGATGTAAATATTTTTATTAGGCTGTTGAAGTGTTTTTGACACAACAGTAACACCAGACCTTTAAAAATGTCACCCTAAAACTTATCCTGAATTTTATCTTTCATGAAACATGCATTCAGTAATGGAATATCTTTATATATAAAAATTGTGAGGTTCATCTTTATTTCCAACTTAAACTCAATAAGCATAAGGAGGACAAACATAAGGAAGATATATAGAATTCCAATGAGCACACCGGTAATTGGACAAGTCTGGGAACAACTGTTGGGCTAGCTGCAAAGATGTGAACTCAGAGAACAATTTCTATTGCTAAACAGGGAGCTGGCTTTCTCTTTGAACTTCAGGGGAAATGAGGATAAACCAGTTGTTATAAAAGATGATCATTTAGTATCATCATAGCACTTTCTAAAAACCTAACCAACAAGCCAAAGCATGAGCTAAAACTAGTTATTTACTTCCAAAAATATAACTTTGTTTAGCTCCAAACAAATACTTCCACATACAAGACTGAAAAAAGATCAGAAGGGATAGCAGCTATTTTGAAACCTACATTTCCATCAAACATCTTATTTTATTTATATATTCCCCACTTTCCTTGAAGTAGTGCCCACACAAGCAACATTTCCCATTTTGGAGAATAACCATTAATTTCACACCACAATGTTTTTTCTAGAAATATAATTACACAGAAGACAAGTATTCTTTATTAAAATATCTGAAGGCATGTCAGGTAGTTATGACTGGTAGTTATTCAGGAGCAAAGTTTGTTTCATTTTCTTTTTTTTTTCTTTCCATTCTCTTTCCTTATTTGCCAGCTAATAAGAGCTTAGGAGATGTAAAGGACTGACTTGATCCCAATGCATTTTTAACATTGTAGTAAATAATGCAGTCAGGCTTGGAATAATTAGGCTGAAACTGCTCTATGCAAGACAACTATTCTCATGCCTGCTTGACATGAATGAATGCATTCTCCCAAGGCCTGGCACATTGTGAATGAATTCTGACATTTTCTTATCATTAATTAATTTAAAATAATTTCTTCCTTCTACTTGTATTTTTCAGCATAACTGGGATGTTCATTTTACAAACACTTGAACTCCTAGTATCTCACAGTTAAGAAAATGAATTATGCTTACAGACATATCCGTGTCAAGATCCAAAAGCCTGTGTCAAAACTAAATACAACTGAATCTCTTCATAATTTCTTCCTGTTGCTTTCAATAGTTTATGGTTTCATCCTACAACTCACGTTCTCATGTGAATTCCGATCACACAGCCATTTACAAGTTTAGTGTCATACTCCAGCACACGTCAGACATGTCAGCATAGTGTCTGAATCAAAAGTTGTGAGCACACTGTGAAGTTTAAATTATGAAACATTGTCTCAGAACAACATTTCTCCTGTGATGGAAGCATTCTGCTCACGAAGTTATAGAAAGAGCACACGCATATGAAGAGATTCAATGCATCCAGGCAGGAGCCAACACTCAGCAGAAGCTACATGCAGGACAAGGGAAAAGAGGTAGGAAAGAAGAGTAGAGAGAGGAGGATTTGTGTTGAGGGCTGGGAGCAGTGAAGGATGGGGGGCTGAATGAATGCACATTCATATAAAGCAGGGAGAGGTAATCTTATACTAATTCTTTCCTGCTGGCTCACAGAAGTCATTGAAATGACTGCTAATTACAAGGTGTCTACCTCCAGTTTCCAGAAGGAGCAAATTAGCTCAAGTATTTAATGGAGACAAATCCTCAAAATCCTTCACTTTTCAAAGTGCCAAGCTTGTCTGTTTCCCTTATGACAGATACTTATAAATTCTGAAGTTGCCACATTCTATTATGTGAATGTACAAATACCTAGCTTGGGAAATAAATGCAATGAATAGGAAATATGATATGGGCAGGAAAGGTAAGAAATGTGTTGGATCTTCAGCACTTGAAAGCAAACCCATGTGAAGTGTCAGGCCCAAAAGTACAACCCAGTATGCAAACATCATACCAGCGTTAATAAAAGATGGAGATTAAGAGCTGCAGCTAGCAAAGAGTTTTATAAAGAAAACTAGATTTTTGATGAAAAGAGCACTTTCAAAGAGATTTACTTTCCTCAGAAGCTGTGATGTTCTGCTGTTTGCTATGTCTCTGGAAAGGAGACGCCTTTGAGAAATTTGCCTATTAATCACTTTGTATGTGGCAAAGCCAATTGCTTCTAATGGAACTTACCACTCAACCCAGGTTACTAAAAACTTAATACTTCCTTCTCAATTTCTAGTACTCTCAAGACCTGTCTTTATACAAATGTGACAAGTTCCATATCATTATATTAATGGTTTGGCTCATGAAATCTCTGTCTGCCTGTCTCTGAGATGACTACGTCAAATCAAAACTGATAACCTGAAAGAGGGTAGGAATATCAAGGGAAAAAATGGAGCTCAGTTAGATCTGAAGAACTCAGAGTTTTTACTAGACAAGACAGATTTATATTACAAAACCTGTTAAGTGTGTTGCTTCTGAAAGCTCAAATTTATCTCAAGTAATAACAGGCTGCTAAAAACAAATAAAAACAGAGAGGAAGTGTGAAATGACAAGATAAAGGATTTAATAAACACATTAACATCAGGGTGAAATTTTTCAAAGCGAATCCTCAGTTTTAATAATAAAGCCTATCCCTAAATGCATTCTTCATCCCAGCACAACAATATGCACTTTCTCTGTGTGTGTGTGTGCATGGTTGTTGAAGATTAGAGACTGGGGCCAGTGAGGGAGGTTTAAATAGATGCAGGGCACTTGAAAGCAAATCAGAACTGTCTCCAAAGGGCCACTTCCTGCTGGTGAGTAAGCCTTCACCCAAACAGTCCAGAGGAAGGGGCATAAGCAAAGCACAGCAAAGGACCATCCCGATCGTATCGGACTGGAGACAACTAAGACAAACAAACTCAGGAAGTGGCAGGGGGTTAGAAACCCAGAGGAAATCTATGGCACAGGGAGGAAAGTGCAGAGATTGCGCCGATCTGCAGAGAGGTCACCTCTGGGTCGCACTGTGCCAAGCTTTTTCAAACCCACTTTATTTGGACTAGAACACAAAACTGGCACACACAGCTGGCGACTGCTGCAGAGGCTATTCAAATGTTAACATTCTCAATGATAAACAGCCAAAAAAAAGTTCTGTGTAAGCAAATTGGAACAAACAACTAATCCAAAATTGGTTGCTAAGAGATGGAGGATTTCAGCCAAAACCATCCTGAAGCCCCAAGAATACTTTATTTTTGATCAAAAAAAGTACCTGTAGATGACTCCATGTTGGTGAAGAAACATGAGAGCTGATGTGACCTCTGCAGCATAAAAGCGGGATCGAGGTTCGTCAAATTTGCGTGAGCGTTGGATTTGAAACATTAGGTCTCCTCCATTTACATACTCCATGACGAAAAAGAGGCGGTCCTGAAATTAATTAAACAGTGCTATTTAGCTAATTTCTTTTAGTGACATAAAGGACTGCTTGAAGCCACACTTTAAATGACTGGAGCATTTACATAAAGAAATAAAAGCAACTAATGCTATGATTCTGAAAAAGGAGAAAGCTGGCAACCAAAACCCACCAAACCTAGAGAAAATAAGGTGAGTCTCAAAGTGAGAAATTAGAAAAGGCAATCAAAATACTGTATTAAACAGAACACATACACATCTACACATCAACAAATACTATGGAATTATAATCAAGTTCATATAATAACAGAGATACTTAAGTGATGTTATTTCTTTTATAATTTAGCCATGAAAATCATAGTTTTAGAAAATTTAGCCAGAATAACTCATTAAAAGATATGTCAATTTTGTCAACTATTGACAGGCTGTGGGGCAAATTTCAGTCTTCTATCTGCACTTCTTTCTTACCAGTTACTTTGTCTGCAAAGCATCTTCCCCAAATAATGAAAAAAATATTTAGAACTGTTAAGCTACAGAAACCAGTGCTGCCAATCTGAAACACTTATATATGGTTTTTTCAATTGCCTCAAACCCTCATAATGAAATAGGATTGCATTATTAAAGTACGTTTCAGGTTCTTTCTATATTCTTCTAATGCTTATCACTTCCCTGTTCAAGCCTTCAAACCTATTTCCATGATGGAGGACTAGAAATGAATATTCCTTGAGAATAACTGAGATTCTCTGATGTTGAAACAGTCAGAACTGAAAATATCAGCAAACTAAACATGTGCTTGGCATCTTGAACCATTTATTATCTAAACTGGCAATGCATGTGAAGGCATAAGGAAAGAAATGGCACACATCTACTTGACATAATTTAGATCCACTTTTTAAAGTGTTTCCTACAGTTTTTATATTTTTCCCCAGTCTGTACTAATACCCCTGAATCTTCAACTTCTTGCCTGTCCACCCCTGGTGAATCCCTACTCCACATTCTTTATTTCCTTACTGCTAATTATCTACAGCTATATGCACATGAGTTTAGTTAGAGGTGGAGGTAATCCTGATGTGACACGGCACAGATATTTCTTTCCCTGGCCACATGGTTCACAGGTGTGTGAGCACGAGACTTCACCCCTGTGCAGTTCTGATGTCACGCTGCAGTTTGGCTCTAGCTCGTAGTCTCTTGTGTGCTGGGTTGAAGAAAAAGAGACAAGATGGGACATTGCTTTGGACAAGGAAAAACAACATAGGATTGAGGTTAATTAACCTCCCCCAAGTGAATCCAAGCCTGAAGATTACATAGTTTATGTATATGAATCCAGAATTTCATAAATGTTTGTCATTTGTCTTTAATCATCTACTCTACAACTCAGAGACAGAGCACAGCACTTAAAAATACCCTTGAACTTCAGTGTGTGCATTAATGCTGCTCATTAAGTGCCTAAATGTTGTACTTATCAGGGATGCTTCCTGGAGGAGGCTAGAAATGTTTGTCTGACTTTTTGCTGATTACACAAAGAGGATGCAGAAAAAAAACTTTGTGCCTTTCCTCCTGTATCTTGGGAACACAGAATCTGCCGGACTGGATGAAATTTGGAAAGCCAGGTGAACAGGCATTCTTGGTAAAACATTGCTAATGACTTTGGTACATTTTCCAACATTTTCCTTATCATTTCCTAGGAAGGAAAACATCCTGAAGAACAGCATCACAGCTTCTGGCTGCATCATACACTCAAAAGAGCATGGATTCAAAGCCAGGCCTTTGCTCTTTCTGTAATGCTCAGTACTGTTGATATGTTCAAAATCATAGTGCAGACCTTCTGACATTAGTGTAGGGTTTAACTACATCCCTCTTTGTGTCTTTAAGCAAAATTACTTGTGGTAAGCTTACTGGGAACTTACTGGCTCTTGTGCTAGCCATTTGAGTTATCTTAGAATCAGTAAGAATTGTGGTCTTGTTTTTAAAAGAAAATCTGGTAGTTCTCAGATGGTGTTAGGATTTCAGAAGCTAGAGCTTAAGGATACCACCAATACATCAGGTTTGTGATGAAGTCAGTCAAAAGCAGAGCTGTGCTGCTACTGGAACATAAGGTAAGAGGATGCAACATCCCTAAGAAGAAGATGTGGGCATTGTCCTCTGTTAGGCTTCTCACTGCTGCACCACAGAATGAGTATCTCTGAAGAGCATTTTCAAGTGTCCCTTTGCAGGTCTTTCCCTAAGATTATCTTACATGGATACATTTCAGTGTTTCAAGCACAAAACCTATTGGACTGCAGGCTGAGAAGAGCGTGGCTAACATCTAATGTAACTTCTCCTAACAATTGTTGAAATGGAACTTTCTTACACTGCTATTTTAACCTTTCCAAAGTCAACAATCAGGATTTGAGTGGGATCAACAAGCAAAACAAAACTTGCAATTCCCATTCTCCTAAACAGCCATACTCATTCCTGATATTGCTACCATTTTGCTGCATCTACCACAGGTAGAAAAAAAACCAATACTGATGCAAAGTGAAGGTGCTGTGCCTTTTACAGCTGTGACTCCCAAATGGTGACTCTCAACTTGTCACTGAGCTGGGAGCTCCTGCTGCCAACAGTGATAACACCAGAAAAAAGACTGATTTACACAATTGTATAGATGAAGGTCACTTCCTAACATGTCAGGACAGACTGTTTTTTCTTCATATTAAATACTCTGTGTTTGATCCAAATGCTTTTTGTGACATTCACTAAATGCCTAATTGCTGACTATTAATGGCAGAAACTGTGTTTAGTTAAAGCTTCAAGTTCTTTTATTGTAGTCCAGTCCTTTTTAGGTCACTAACAGTTAAGCTAACTGAAAATTTAACCTGGACTTTTTATCAGAGTATCTTGTCACCAGACAGTCTGAATAAAAGGTTTAGCATTATTATCTGAGCTGGACACAGATATCTATCAATCATATCTCTCTCTTTTATATCTTCTTTTTTGTGCACATCCTATTCTTATTTGAAAGGGTATTTCTGACATATTCTGCAGCTTACTTCACAATCTCAGCAAAAGTGTACCTACTAAAAGCACATTTAACAGCTCAGTAATTGAATTTGTTCTGCTATTGAATTTTTCTGCTACAAATCTATATTTCAAGTCACTTTCCCAGCTTTCCTCAGTAAACATTTTAGTTTCCTACTGAGAATTCACAGAAAAAAAGAAGGTTTGAAAGTTCTGTTTTCTGTTTACAGTGAGTCTGAGAAAGTCCACTGTAGCACAGAGTAAACAGTAAGATGCACAACATGCACAAGCACAGCAGATCAGAATTTCAACATTAGAAGGTGTCATCTTTTTTTGATGAAATATATTCAGTCCCTATGGAAACTACTTTCTTAAGAGCACTCTCTGGTCTTTCTTATTCGACAGGACAATGATGTGATCAGCTGAGACTCATATTTACTTGAAAAGAAGATGCAAGAGAAGAGAGAATATTTTATGAATAGGAGCTGAGATTGACAAGTCCATTTTTTAATGTCCACAACCTCAACAAAAACAGCCATACTCTTTAGATTTTTGCACTCAAACTTTTTTCCCTAACTTCCATCAAAGGTTAATGTTCAAAATACAGGTTCCCAACCATCTGACTCCTGCCTTTCTGTCATAATGCAAGCACACACAGAGTGACCCAATGGGACCTCTGAGTTCAATGCAGAGAGGGTGAAATCCTCCCACTAGTAGTGAAATAACTGTATTATTCCTGATCATACGTACCTTGCTACATGTACCACCAGGAGTTATTCAAACACTGAAGTATGAGAATGTAAAGTGAACACCCTTAAGAATTCTAGACAAAGGGACAGTGCAGTGTTTACTCAGTTAAAAATGCGATACGAGGTATGACTTTTTTATCAATTGTGTTCCAAGAGAAAATGGACTGGGTTTGATTTGGACTGCATTATTTTTGAACTTTGTTTTCATAACATTTGGGAAGTATGTTTTGATGAGTAAAATAAATGTAAAGCAGTCCTGGGAACTCTTTAATTATATAAACTAAAATAAAAGGAAAATCACAGACATTACAGATTAATCCTCTCTTGGCACCTCTAAAGCAAAAAAAAGTACTGCAAAGCAAGCTAATATGTTTTCTGAAGTAAAGTAAACTAATGTGTTTTCTGAAGTAATTTGATTCTTTTTCAGGGTTTATTTTAGCCCTTAATCAAACTGCTTTTCCTTGAATTTCTCAAAAGATATGGTTGAATGAGAATACTTAAAATAACAAATGGAAACAAAAGCAGAGCACAGTGCATGAATAAGATATTTTAAAATAAAACTGGATGTGAAATAAACAGGCTAGAAGTGAAAAAAAAAAAAAAAAACAAACTATGCTTAACTCTGTATTTCTGCAGTATTTTCTGACCATAAATGTAACTCTTATACTGGAATGCACAATGGCTGCCTTAATATCTCTATGATTCAAGTCTTACCTCTCAACTTTCTTAATTGAGAGTCTCTTACATGCCTTGTATCATCAAAAATGGACAACAAAAAGCAACCTTTTTTATAGTCTTTGGCCTTATCACTAAATGGCAGAGTATGCTTACTAGTTAACCTTGAAATCTTGTTTCATCTCTCTCATTTCACTCCTTTAATTTTGTCCCAATTTAATTTTTCATTACTTGACATTCAAAATAGCCACTCCCTGCTCTAATGCAAATCCTTCTAATACTTCACACTTTTCTGTGATTATTGCCATTCTCTGATTTTTAGTTTTATTTAAATATTTTTTTGTTTACATCTGACTATGCATTATGTGCACTCCCTGCCTCTTTATATTTGCTCAGGTTTAGATGTTATGCGTTTCACTAGAAAGAGGTTCTACCTTTTTTCTTTTGGAATATTGTACATGTTATAATTTGGGAAAAGGAGGGGAGAATTCTAGAAACATCAACAGCAATAAAATCTAAGGATATAACAGATTCAATCCAGTTCCTCTTTGTGGAGGTGTGATTAATGACCAAGGTCTTCCTACTAGTAAGACCAGAAAATCTTGCCAATCAGTTCTGATTTAACAGATGACACTATACAGTCTATTAGTTGTTTGGATGTGGAATAACACCATTGTTAAGGAACAAACTTCTACGTAAACCCTGTATGAAAGGTTAGACATGGAAAGACTTTGATGTATTGTTTACATTAATTATTGTGTAGATCTTAAAAGACTTTTAAAAAATTGTTATCAGTCATTAACCCGTCTGTCCTTTGTTTGTTTTCCAATTAAAATCTCATTAACATTAAATTGCAGTCTAAAGACAATCCATTGATAGACATAAAACCATGCACAATTATCACTTTAATCTGAAACTTTTTTTTCTCTTTATTTTCTCTTTTTTTTCTCTTTCAAATGAGTCCTAACAGCTGGGGGACCCAATATGCAGCTCAACACAGCCTCATTACTGAAACGTTACAAAACAAAAATAAATCATGCAATATGTCTCTCAGTTTCAAAACTGAGATGTGCATCCATGGCACAAGTCTGAGAACAAACCTTTCCACTACTGCTTTTTGTTTCCCAGTTCAACTTTTATAATACTTAGAATCATTCAGGAAAGGCAGTGAACGTGGACTCATGTCCAAAATTCACAACTGACAAATCTTAGCAGCCTACTCCAACAACCATTTTCCTCTTCATTTATGTTTTCATACAATGGGCTCTGAATAAATCCTTTCTGATTCTCACTAGTTCCCTAAACTAAGTTCTTTGTATGAATACAGATTTTTCTCCCAATTACAGAAAGCTGCATTTAAATTAGATTGCTTCAGAGGCCCCTGAAAGTATCAAGGAAACTAATATGTGTATCAAATACAGGTAAATGTAAATGTTAAATAGTTCACATTCTAGTAGAGTACTGTTACATAAGGGAATATGTTTAGCCATTAAAGTTGTTGCAAAACAAAAGTTAAACATACAGCTTTTATTGCTCAAGAAGTCAGGTAAATATATCACCTTGGTATGCTTGGTAAGATGATATTTTATTCATGTCTTGCATGTATGGAATTCTTCTTCAACTAATACAAAACTGTGATTACTTAACTCTATTTAAACAGGATGCTCAAACAGTTTGTTTAAAATTACCTAAAACTACAGCAACTGTCCCACCCCTCCAAACTTAAATAAACATTTCCTGCTTCTGATGGAAGTTGCACAGGCATACTGTACACAAAACTATGTGCAAACCTTCACCACCCAGAGACAAAGACTAACCAGGATGGCAGATTCATTTTCCACAATTCCAGCATTACGAGGGGCAAATATAAATCCAAGAGAAAAACCAGGTACAACACTAAAGAAAACAACAAGAAGCTCTCTCCTGTTCTTGTGATTCCTTTTTGAAGTTCACAGTAACAATCTCCAACAGGACACTATGACATGTTATCTGTCTCTGATTTCAGTGTTTATACTCGGGGCTAATTGTGTTGTTTTTCCTGTTTTGTACCAGGGCTTTCAAGGAGTTCCAAAGAAGAAGGGAACAATTTCTACGAATCCCATATTTCTTGGAATAAATGACCTGTACATAGGAACTGCTATCTTTAATTTCACATGACATGTCTGCATCTTTCACTTAACACAAAATGCACATGTTCAGGTTTTGTATTAGAGGATTTTTTTTGTCAGTCAAAATTCCACAACCTAAATTTCCCTCGTGCTGGTGAGGACCTGTTATAGTTAGGGCTTGTAGGTGAGTTTTACTCAGCTTTGCCCAGTCATTTCAAATTGATTTTTTGCCCTTGGAAGAATTGCCTCAAAGGTAAAACATAGACCAGAGAGAATCAGAGAAGCACACAAAACTGGATAAGGAAATCTTGCGAGGTCATCTAGCTTATCCCACTGACAGGCAGGATCAGCTGTACCTAACCTAAGGGAAAGTAACCTTTCCAATGCTGCAAGGCAGACTCTGGCCTTTGACAGATCTGAAACTGTGAACCTGAACAGCCCTGCTGAATGGGCTCAATTTGGCCCACAAAGACCTAGAAGCAGGAGCCTGTGCTAATCTAGTCTGCCGGAGGGCAAATGGGTCTGTCTGCATTCCACTGCGGTGGGGGCTCATTTCTGCCAGAAGTGTCCTGCTCTCTTCTCAGCCCCCTTGTCACCAGCAAAAGCCAGTACTGAATGATATTCCTTGAACATACTCGGCCTCATAGGTCAAAAAATTGTATCAGTTACTGAAAATAAACTGACCTTCTCTTAAAAATCACCACTGATAAGCACTCCTTCACCTCCTCTGGCAGGCTGTTTCAGTACTTGCAGAAGATATCACTGGGAGCTCTCTCACTGCTGCAAATCATTTGTGTTACTTCTTACTCTAACCATACTCAAAGTATCAATTCCTAATTGTGCTGGAAATTATATAATACCTTTAGAGAAACAATTCTGTGCTTTCCACCTTTGTTTTTTACAAAAAGAACTGGTTACTGGTTTTTCTCGATTTTACAAAATTGATAACAGAATATTTCTATTCTGTTTGTAGAGACCTCAGACATTATGTTAATTGAGAGCCTGTGGGAGAAAAAACACTTCTAAAGCCTTGAGAATAGTTTCAAGAATAGCTGGCTTGTTTTGAGACACCCAAAAATCCCTCCGTACCCTATCATAGCATACCATGTGAAAGGCCAGAGAAAGCTACAAATCAAACACAATTAGTTTTCAAACAGTGCTTCCAGAACCCGTGTGGAGATTCTCAAGTCCTTTACAGTGTATTACTGCAAAGAGCTGCCTTGCAGCATTTACTCAGCTATAATGTGAGCTGCTGGAAAGGGGTTTTTAAGCAAGATGTTTGTCTGAGATCTCTGTATGCCATAAAGCAGTCCTGGTATGTTCACTTTTGTCATGGGAGATTTATGTTGTCTCCTTATGGAATATCCATGGATACTGGAACAAAATGGGGTTCTTAACATGTTTTTCACGCACATAACACATCCCATAGACTATTCAACAAGGGAAACATGGCTAGTGTTAAGTATCTTGAGAAAAATTGGCTTACTTGGGTGAGCGACTTACTCTGTGCAAGCAGTAGGTCACAGAACCATGGAAGTAACAAGTTAATGATTCAAAGTGGGAAATGTTACCCAGGACCTCACCTATTCTTTGCAAAATGTTCAAGGGACCATTAAATTTTACCAAGACCAGCACTTCAGAAAAAAGTTTTATTTATGGCAGTTCCAAAGACACATCCAGCAACGCTCTAAAACTGTCCAAAGTGAAGAGAAGCCAGCCTGTCCTGAATTCATTGAGAGTGAAAAAATGTGCCTTTTGTTTGTCACCCCAGCACTAATACTTCCAGGAAAGTTTAGTTGAATGCTTCAAATATTGAAAGTCTGTAATCCTACGCTACTGTGGCAAGCAAAATTCACTGACATTGGCACCACTTTTGAAATGTGCAGGTCTTCAACTGTTCCATAAATGCTGGAATATGAGAAAGCATGGTTATGAAAAAAATCTAGAATCTGCAATAAGCAATCATATGTAGCTCAGAATCAGAGCTGAACATTAGACCCCTCACACAGACCTTTTTCCTCTGCAATTTATAAACATCTGATCTTGAATACAGCCTTCCTAATGTTTTCTCCAGATAAATTTTGTCATATTAGTATCTGGACCAAATTTACTATGCATTGGAGTAGCTGGTGTATCAGGCTCATACTGGTTCTAGTAAAAAAAAAAAAATCCAAACTTTAATTAATCCTATTTTCTAAAAAAAGATGAAATTTAGAGTAATTCAATGTTGCACAGAAACAGCAGGTGGAGAGTGGCCAGCCTGCTTTCCTCCATAGAGCTCCCATTTTACTCACTGAGAATATGACATAAAATTCTGACTCTGAGTTGCTCAAAAAGACACAATTTCATGTTAAGACCCTAAAATGTGAGAGCAAAAATGTTCATTTTTTTTCTTCATCCTTTAAATTAAGAATTCCAATTTTGGTTTTTGTTCTTGGTCACTGAAGGATGTTATACTTTCTCCTCAGGTGAATGTTTTCTATGTGACACCTATAACATAATATCTCATTTTCTGACACAGTAACTACAGAGCTTAGAAGTGAGACTCTCTTTAGCTCAGTGGGGTTGAGATCAGGATAAAATTTTTAATATTGTAATATGTGGTATTAATTAGACAAGGGCATGCAATGAAAATGCTGAACAAATGATGTCTATTTGCATTTCATCAGTTCAATCCTAGATCCTCTAATCTTAGAGATGAAGAAAAAGACTTTGGAATTTGGAAAGATCTTCAACCCCAAATTATCCTGGATGGATATGTGTTGTGGTGTCACTGGATTTTTCTGAGAGCTGGGTCAAACCTTTCAGTGTGCCCCCAGCTGCAGTGTTGGTAGCTGTGAGCTCCACGGTGAGCTCAGGGAAGGGCACTCCCTGGGTACCAACCCTGCTCTCTGCCTGCCTCTAAAAACCCAAGCCAGCTTCATGAGCAAGGACCCCAGAAGGGTCCCAGCTGCTGTAATACAGTCCTTGTGCCCTTCCTCTCATATAAGGGAGAAACACAACTGGAATCCTCTGCAGAAATGGCATGTTTTGTAGTTCTAGTCACTTCAAAAGGGGTATCAAGTAGGAAAAGCTTCTCAGGCCATTTCCCTAATACCTTCATTTGATGACAGATAAGCTGTGAAAAGCGCCTTTTATGAAATTCTTTGATCTCATCTTCTTTTGGTGTTGTTTGGAAAAAAGAACTGTTCTGGTGAGATAATTTTAAAGACCTCTCATTTAATGGTCTGATGCATATGGCAGAAAATTATATCAAGCCTGTAAAATGTCATTATGCAGAAAATGTTACAATGTGCAGGCAGCTATTAATATTCCTTGGTTCTGATTCTTATAGGAAAAAATATAAATACTGTCTTCCAAATAGAACTAACCAAATTGAAGCCACCTCAGAATTTCTAAGAACAACTTTTAACCTGCTTATATTCCACCAAGGAGCTTAGAGATGTCATACGTCCAAGGTGTCTCCTCAGCTCCTAGGCTGGCTCTTGCACGTTCCTTGTTTTCGCAGTTCTTGTTTTCTTACACTGTTTGGGCATTTCCTTTCTGTCTTTGAGCACACAAGGAAACATATCAGATGCTACAGAGCTAACAGGGGACACTTGGGAAGGCAGCCAGTTGGTCCAGCAGCAGTGATATCAGAAGGAAAAGGAACCAGTTAAAGAAGATAATGAAAGTGACAGGACAAAATACTCATCCGGCAACGAGATTCTCTGAAATTACCCAGTATTGCAAAAAAAACCCCAAAAACCCAACCAGAAGTAATAAGCTGAGTGGGCAAGTTCTTGTATCACAGTCACGATACACTGTCAACAGAGCTCTTTGTTTCTAGGAATGCAATCAGCTGACTGAAAGGCAGAAGTTGTGTTCTCAGATCTATGGAACTGCCAGTTGTGATCCTGGAGAGATCTACAATGACTTTAGCAATTACTTGTATACAAGCTATCAAAAGTTATCTGCTGAGGAATGACTTCTAGTCACGTATATCAGGACCAGGCATACTGAACCAAAATGGACAGACTACAGCAGAAACACATGAGGACATTTTCTATTGAAGTTTATCACTTTAAATTTTCAGAATTTGTTAGAAAAGAAAGCATAAATGTATAGGTATTTCCTCTCTACCCATGCAAGAACAAATTCTTGCCATTGCACCAGACTGTGAAAGAAGAGTTTTCTTGCAGTACAGAATTTACCACTGGGAAAACCTGCTCCTTTTCCCAGCTCAGAATTCTACTTGCCCATGAACAGAGTATTGGACAATTCAGAGGGAAAGAAGGCAAAGCAAAGAGGTGCAAAAAGTTATTCAAACATTTGTTATGTTACCCTCTAAGTTAACTTGCCCAATAGAAGTTTGATATGAACACGAGTGCATTACTTAAGAAAGGAGTAAACAAGAATTCGCCAACAGCTTTCAAACTTCTTTCCCTGTAAGGTGGGAATGTGTTGGAAAAATCGTCATGCATCAGGGCCAGCTTCTTTACATACTGCCTAGATATTCCATTTATGATGCTCTATGTGTTACACACATTTGCCAGCAGATATTCTTTACAGTTTTAAAATTTTTATTTCTACCTAAGTAAAAAAAAAAGGGGGAGGGGGATGGTGAAAAGGCTGAATTTCTGTACTGTCTCTACAGAAACTTTTTTCCTGAAAAAGAGTAACCAAATCAAACTAGGAAAACAAAGCGTGAGCATTAAAGACAGGGGTCTTAGCAATTTCACAGTATGAGTTTCTTATTTTGATAATTTCACAGTCTGTATAAGTCACTAATAATTAATGTTTCCATCAGAGTGCTCCTTTGCATGTTCCTCATACCTCCTTACTCTTACCACCAACTCAATCACTTTGCACAAAGGAAAAAAAGGCGATGACTATTCACTGATGCACCTAGAAGAACACCATATTTTGTATTCAGCAATTTTACACAAGTCAGAGCAGAACAACACATGCTCTGGCCTTGTTTTAGGACTTGACTTTCTAACTTTTTTACATTAGACCAGGCCACTGACTCCTACAGACCCTTTGTGAGATTAAGTGTTAAGGAATTGACTTAGACTTTTAGAAAGTTTGTGATGGGGGAGGACAGGGAATCCTGTGCTCCTTTCAAAAGAAGATGAATGAAGGCTTTGGCAACATAAAGATACTCAGTACAGAGAAACAGCTCTTCTGTATTATGAGAAGAGTTTCAGCAATGTTCCCACGTTCTTAAAAACGAAGGTCAGCCAGTGACAACAGTTGGTTCTAGCTTGACAACACAGCAAGAAACTTGTATTGCACTGTGACCATCCAGATGGAAAATTTATATGAGATACTGTCATATCAGTTCACAAACTATGCCCTGGATGCCAGAAATAACTAAAAGTCTAAAGCTTACTTGAACATGATGTTCCAAATAGAAAAATTAGTTGCATTTGTACTAACAAAACCTTCGTGAGGATTTTAAGTTCCTTAAAATGAGACATTTGCATTGAGTAACTCTCTGTTCATACAAAAAAAACCCAGCAGAGTTTGTTTTCCTGTTTTTACCAAAGAGACTTCTTTTTGGGAACTTGGCTAAGCCAAAACAAAATAATTATGACAGCCAAAATAAAGGTGTTGCTTTTCTGGAGTAAGAGATGTTTCCATTCAGAAATGTCTAATTCCAGATTTTTATTGAGGACCCTTCTTTCTTACAGATGTTGACTCGTAGTACTCTGACAGGCGCATTATCATGCTGATGCTTATTTGCTCAAACTCAAGGACATATTTTAAAAAAGCTCAGCTCAAACATATATTATTACTAATTGTCATAAAATGCCATAACAAGAACAAATAAAAGACAAACTTTCTGCTGATACTGCACTTAGTAATACAAACTGAAATCTTCTCTGCACCAGTATTTGGTATATGGCAAGAAGGGATAGAATTAGGATGTACAGGGAGAAATAGCATGGCAAATAGAAAAAGAAACATTAGAAAAAGTGATTGCAGGGTAGACTGAATGAGTTGTAGCATTTGCTGAATACTGGAACCACTGATGAAGCCTCAGGAAGCAACTCCCTCTACTAAGCTCCAGGAGTTGCATGTTATACCTGACTTCTTACAGATGCCCAGCTTGCTTCCCACTGAGCAAGCTTCAGCAGACTGACTGCAGCAATGGTAGAAAAGATACTCATCCACAGTTTGGGAAGTGTAACTTTCATTGAGAAAACTATGCTCTGTCTCCTCATGCATCACCTTTTTTATTCCTAGGCTGTCCTAGGTAACTGTTAACAGAAGTTTCATTAAATAATGATAACATATCATTGTTTCTAAAGTTTTTCAGTGCTCTTCCTGAAACCTTGCTGTGGAAACATGACAACATGAAAAATCCCTTGTCATGGGGAGATGGAGGTCAGTATGAAGAGCAGCTCACAGACAGAGCTTCTGCCCTGGGTAAATGTTCTCAGCAAATCCCTGTACAGCCTCATTTGCTAAGCAGAAACCAGATAACCTGCTCTGCTAGAGAGCAGCTGCCAGAGAGGAAAACAAGCTTCCTATGCTCTCTCCTGTGTCTCTTGTACACACCACTATTCTGCCCACAGACTCAGTGTTTCATGCTCTGATTTGATCTCATGTAGGAGAAAACCACACAACAAAAAAGGAGAATGAAATTATGACAGTGAATAAAAACTAACAAAGTTGACATTAAACATGATTAATACAAATAACTAATGTATGGACAAATATAACTAATATATGGACAACTTCTCCTATTCATCCAGAAAATAGTAAGAGACTGAAATATAGAGCACTACCACATGAACTGATACAAAGAGATGAGGACCATGACAGATTACCTCAATAAAGGACCCTCAGCTAAGCTGAGCTCTGTCATCTTCTGCAGCCTCCAATGAAGCACTTCTACCCTTCTTGCACTTACAGAATTGCTAATGACAGAATTCAGGGCACTGAGGGCACAGCCAGGCCCCAGTGGCCCTGTCCAGTCTTCCTTGGGGAGGGACATCCCCTTAACATTGCATTTTGGAGCAGCCCAGAGCTACAGGTGCACCTCTGGCCCTGGCTCTCAAGTGAACCCTGGCTCTGTTTCATCCCCCAGCCCTGCTGGGGGCTGTCACTGGACACCTTGATCAACAGACAGCTCTGCTTGTCACATCTGGAGCCTGCAGCTGGGTCTGCATTAGCTGGTGAGAGTGGCCTGTGCCACACTCAGCCCCTGGTGCTCGGGTTAACTCTTACTCTCACTGACAGCTTGTACCTACTTCCAAAGGTATGAACAAGTTTAAACCATGATGATTAAATTTACACACTCAAAAGAAGACAATAAATGTTGGCACAATGTGATGCCCAGGAATTTCAGGTAAGGGAAGATTTTCTCTCTGAGGGACAGGTGGTCTCCTGCATGACAATCACTAGCCAAGCTGCTTCTGGGAAAGACAGTGGAAGGACAGACAGATTGCTGTGTAGATGGCAACTCCCTCTGAGGTTACAGATGAGAACTTCGTCTGGATTGAGTGAGGCTGGTGTCCCCCTAAGTCTCAGTAAAATGTCTGTAGCTTTTAAGAACAGGTCAGCAAGTTTCCCCTGAAGCAAAGAGCAGGGACACACAGAGTAAGGGATGCCATGAGGACATCCCCAACAGTCACTGACCTCTGATTTGGGCAAAGCTTTCGTGAGATCAGATTTGCACCTGCTGCTTGGATCAGTGTACAAATGGAGGCTTTGGTTAACTGAAAACATCAGTCCTGTAAATACATGCTTGCATGTGGAAATGACTGCACCTTTTGAATATACATTTATTTTATTGATGAGCTCTCCAAATTGAGTTAAGTTTTCTAGCTGCTCAACGAATTTCTATCTTCCTTTGGAGGAAAAGTCTTTTGATACACAGCAAACACAAGACTTCAACTTATCTACTGTGTCTATAGTCTTTTTAAATTATCTAGAAAACTGCTTCTTTGATTTGTTCTTTAGCTGGTTAAAGGTTAAAAAGCTTTAAAGAGCACAGCATTTATTGCAACATCAAAGATGATTACAGAATAGCCTGGCAGTTTACTTCTCTGCAGAATGCCCATAAAAAAGAAAGATGTGTGCATCAGGAATTTGCAGAATGTGTTGCACTATAAGATAAACTGAAAAAGGAATGTGTATGTGCATGAATGCAGTAAAGTTCCTATTTTGACATTTACTGAAATAGCTTAAGTGGTACCACTTCTTTTGCATATCTAGAAGGAAAGATGTTTTTGAAAAATACTTAAAGAGATGACAGAATCGATCTAAGTCAGAAAAAATTAATTCCAGGTTAAATAGAAGATATGCTTCAAATCACAAGACAGAGAAGTTACAAGGTGGAAATATTCAATTTATTCTAGACTCTTGCTATTTCTACCATCACAAAATTTTCAACCATCTGGTGCCATTACAAGCAGACAATGGAACAAACAGATGGGAAAAATTAACCTCAGAACCTGTCTGTGGTTCATGAAGTTTACAAACATACCCTGCTCAACAATTCCAGTAAATATTAAAGTCCCCTCAAAATCACTTTTTATTTATTAATCTCAAAGAAATGAAATGTAAACGTGTATAATGTAAAATCCATCACTCTAAAGGTAAGTTGGAGTAATGTTTGCAGGACTGCTAGAGTAGCAAGCCCACTGCCTGCCCAAAGGAGAGTAACAATATGAGTGAGATTAAAATCATCACACAGATGGTGAGATGAACTTGGAACTGCTATTTATCAAATCCTGCAATATTAGAACTGGGACACTGTTAAGCAGTGAAATGGGTCAAAAAAGTCAACTTCCTTCATAGGAGTTGGCTGCTGTAGCTGTGGAGGCAGACTGTACCAGCTACTCTCCAAATATGAATTAGAAACATTTATGGACAACAGATATGTAAGCAGATGCTAAAAGGGATAAGGTGGAATAGGCCATTTTAACATCCTTCTACAACTCTGGATGCTGCTGGAGTATGAAGAGAATAGACTGCAGAGAGCAGCACTTACATGTCCCCTCTAAGTAACCTCTTTCATTGCATTGTGTCAGTGGCAACAAAATGGATTAGACTTACTTGGCAGGACACTTTTTATTTTTACAGGTTGCAAAAAAATTTAAGTGATTTACATACGCATACAAAAACATCAAGAAAAGTGAATTTTTAAAACTATCATGATCCTAGCAAAGGCAGCAATGTACCTGAAGAGTAACTAATAAACAATTATTTTAATACAATCTGAGGAAGGATTCAAAGTATGATTGCAGCAGCTTGAAAGAAGAATGACACCTAAAATATAAGGGTCATATTTGTTCTGGAAAAAAACCCTGAAGATTACCTTGTTTTGGGCTGTCAGGCTCTGAACATTTTTCATTTAGGAATCATGAACTAATATCAATGTGTGAAAATATTAAAAAGGAAAGAACAAACAGGAGTTGTGTGTAATAAGCCTTCAAACACTGTAAAAGAATTTCAAAGCCTTTCCCTTTCTGTCTATCAATGAACTGTGACATCTGCTAATGTGCAACAATTCAGATCAAATGTAAAATATAGTGAAAAAAATTCAACTGATCAAGCACAAGCTTTCATTAAAAGCCTGTGCTTTCAAGAATGTAGTGGGATAATAAAAACCCCCCATCTATTTTAGAATACCATGTTGTGAATAAAACTCATTATTGTTTCAAGCATCCAATCAGATGGATTTACAGGCTCTGCACTGATTGAAATGACAATTTGAATAGATTCAACTGCAAAATGGGACCTAATAATTTTACTGTCTCTTTCTCCTGTACATATTTTCTGATCACACTGGCATACTGGGAATAAAGCCAGGGATGTACACCTAGGTATAGATTGATTTCAATCTGCAGGTTGAAAGAAACACCCCCTCACCCCCCAAACCAAAACCAACCAACCCACCAAGAGAAACCCACCAGAAAATCCAGTTTACCAAAAAGAACCCAAAACCAAATAAAACCAATTAGTTTTTCAAAGTGGAGGTATTTATGTCAATGGGAATTTTACACACATTCATATGATGTATTGAAACATTAGGGTTATACAAGATTATCCTCCTAGGAGAATACTTGAAACTGCAAATGACAGGAATATTCTAAAGTAATTTCAAAAAAACCCACCAAAACCAAACCAAACCAAAAATACTCCCACCTTTGTTTCTGAAGTATCTTTTAAAATACATGCATTTTGCTTTTCTAACATGGGATCACCTTTAGCTTCTTATCGTTCAATGGAAAAAAAGTTGACACTGACTTACAGAAAATGCTTCCATTCCCACATAAGGTGGGCTTTTTTTGGTTTTCTTTTTCATTCTAACTTCAAAGCAAACCAAAACATATTTCTACATCTACAGGAATAAAACGACAAAAATTATTTCAGCTGCTGGAATTCAGGAAGTAAAACAAAAACACAATGCCAGAGTAAGAAAGAAAGCTTGGAGTTTTTTATCTTTTTTTTTCCTCTCTCTATGTTTATTACCCACTGCTAGAAACAGCTATTTCTAGCTATTAGTTAGATAGGAAAAGACCTTAATTACCATGTAACAAGTTATTTTTTAGAATGATTTTGCTTTGCTAGCTTCCAAGTGCTTTCTGGTCCAATCACTCTGGTCATGCTGTCATGAGTGTGAAGCAAGTTTGGGAGCAAGGGCACAGACAGCACTTAGGGATGTCCATTTTCTGAGGGTATGTGCAGTGTTTTAATTGTTGCATTAATTCTGGAATCCTACAGAATACGAAGAGATTTTAATAGTATTTCAAGAGCACAGCAGCAGGGAAAGTCTTCCCTGTCTGGCAAGTCCAGCTATAAGATGATATTTGCAGCAAAGTTGCCATCAGAATGGGGATGGTCCCTCCACTCAAAGCAGGAAATTATTCCTTTATTTGAACATCATTTTAAGCATCATTTTTATGTCCTGTCTTCCTCTTACCAACACAATAGTGACAAAACAGCTGCTTTTACTAAACATTTTAAACTTTGTATTCCCCAAACTCTACATCCATAAACCATAAAAACTGCAAAGTAGTAGATTTTGACCAAGTGTCAACAACATAATGCTCCACAAGCGACTGAAAGCAGATGCCCTTCTTTTCCAGCCACCAAGCCTTAGTTAAATCCACCCTGCCAGAAAAAGAGTCTAAGTCTAATATCAAAGGTTTCCTCAGGAGCCCTAAAGGCAGTCTGGCAAAAATCACCACGGGTCCATTCACCACCTGGAGATTGCAGGAGCGTGTTATTCTTCATCCTGCTCCTTCTAAGGCCTCAAAGCAGCCTCTTCACAGCAAGCAAAACAGGGATCTCAGACTTCCTCTGGTCTGTTGCATGAGATTCTACTACAGCATTGAAATAAAACCAAAGCCAGGAAGATGCTCTGTAGGCTTACTTTTACTAAATGATGAAAAAAAAGAGAAAAATAAAAAAGCCACTTAATTTTAATTATGCAGAAACTAGAGGATATGATGGTTAAACAGAGTGAGACAGGTTGGACCTGGTTTAAATAATCATTTTTGCTTAAACTCTGTGTCAGCCAGCAAAACAGGACTCACCACTTTTTCCCTAGTGAGGCTTATAAATTAGCCCTTTTACTTTGCTTAAATTTAATCTTGTTTTATTGAAAAAATATCTAACATCCTGCACAGTGAATTGGTTGCTTCCAAGTGTTTCTTTCCATCACAACACAATGAGCTACTGGACTTTTGCCAGGGATCTTGGCTCCTTGGAGGGACAAGGCGCTTAACCTTCCGAAAGGGGTGGCCATGGAAGTGTCCTGAGCTGCACTGTGCTCTCTGCAGCTTGCACAGTGTTCCAGGGCTGGTTTATTTATGTCTTACCAGAGTAGAAAACATGCAAGTTTAAGTAAATTGAGGTCACAAGATGTAGTAAGCTTCTACAAATCTAACCCCAATGTGGTATTCAGTTCTTGGCAAGCTTTTAGTAATATGATCTCATATAAAAAAATAACCTATTCACTGGTATGAGCAAGTCAAAACTTTCTTGAATCAATGGATCTGTGATTACATGGACCTGCCATGAAGCTGATATATTGTTTAACAGCACTGGACACTGCACAAGTGAGCTGCTATAGTACTGCTACTTGATACTATTGTCTATGTGCAAACATTAAGCTGGAATAGGACAAAATACTGACTCAAGCCTTTATAAAATACATAAATTGAACCTTCCTTTGAAGGTTAGGAAAATTATTTTTTTCTGTTTTTATTACTGGTTGCAATTTTATTACTTTGATGAGGACTGGCAGCAAAGCTGTTACACAAGATAACGAATAATTTTTTTTACTCCAACTAGACAGAGAAAATACTCTGACATGATTTGTTCTTGGGATGGAGAATAAAAACATTTCTGTTCTATACTAAATCAATCACTCCTTGCTTTTTCCACCTGTTTAAAACTTTACAAAGCTCTGAAAGCTTTCACCTTCATTGAATCCAAAAGAGAAAGAAAACCTTTGTTCAAAAACTATAAGATTACAAAACCTAGCAAGATTAGGATCAATAAGTTGAATCTAAGCATTCTAACAACACAACACTTGTTTCCATTTTTCCTTGTAGCATGTTCAATTTCTTCTATTTCTATGACACTTTATTGAGATTCATATGATCAATTATAAAGTTATACCTACTTAGTATTTGCTCAGCTAAGAGAACACTAGATTTTTTTACTAGAAATTCTTTTTCCTGGTAGAAAAGGATAGTTTAGTTGCTGAAAGAATGATAACCTTGCAATGTTATTTATCTGGGGAGAGCTGCAGCCAGTTAACAAGTTTACTGTCCAAGCAGAGTTACATTTTGAGGCAGACCCTTTGTCATCTGGAATGACAGAGAGGGGGTGAAGGAAAAAAGTAACTGAGGAATAAACTTGAAGTACAGTATTTTCCAGACCCAAGAATTTCACTAATTATACAGTCAGACTTGGCAGTATTGATTTCTTTGTGAACAGAAAATAACTTCTAGCAGAAGAAAACAACTCTTCTTCTAGCAGAGGAAAACTAGTTTATAAGGTTCAACAGATACTACACACAATGGTGAGACTACACATCCCATCACCATCAGTTTAAACTGCAGAAATAAGAAAAGCAAACAAATTTAAGTCTGATGTAATCCTGATTGCTGCTTCTCTTTTCACCAGGCTTCAAGAATCCAGTATTTGAGGGTCCAAACCCAAAGTGTCACATGAACAGTTCTGATTAAGTCACCAAGTGCTCTGCAACATTTTGGCAAGGTGAACCAACATTTCTGCCATATGGAAAAATCAGGCAAATATTTTCCCTAATAAGTTATGTCCTTCATTCCTACTTGCAGACTATCTCACAGGTGAGAGCCAGAGGTGTACACTATTTGATTTCCTTAGTTCTCCTGCAGTTAGCACATTATTAAGAAACATTTGAACTATTTTTTAATATTTCTAGCTCATGCTTTATACAGCATTCTGGCAACTGGAAATTATTAGCTTGATAGCTTCTATTTATGAATAGGTGTCCATCATTTAACTGAGCTGACTGTATTTCAAGTGTGATTTTGGGTTTAAATAGAAAATGGGGATTTGTTTTTCACTAAATTTTGCTTGCAAAGCCATCCTCTCTTATTCCTGGAAGTGTTCATGACACAGTCACTTGCTGTGCTGGCTCTCTTCTGGACAGTTTAGTAGATAAATTTAGAGAACTATTTATCTCTGAGATAATACATCACAGCAAACTTATTTTTTTTTAAACTATTTCTTTCTTACTGAAAGTTTTGTCAGTTTTTGTCACAGTTTTTGTCTTCATAGGCTCATTCCTTTTTTCCCATTTATGAAATAGTCTGAGGAATGGCTAAAAAAAATAACATCACACTTTTATTATCCATATATTTTATCACTGAGCACAGCAACAAGGTGGTAGGTACTAATGAATTTGCACCTGGATTTGCCTTGTTTGGACAACTGACTTCAAATGATCCGTGCTATGATGCAATATTCATCTGTCAAAATCATCTGTATAAAATAGCTGCGAGTTATATAAAATAATACTTTAATTTCTGTCATGCTGGGTTCAAACACTGGAATTTTCATAACTTTTCAATGACTTGTACATTTGCTTAGCTATCTTTTAGGAACTTGCCTTTAGGAAACCAAGTCTTAAAAGTCTTCAACTAAAACTCATATGCAGCTCCAGAAATATTTTAAGAAAAACAGATCAGCTACATTCAAACACAGTGATTTCAAAATTAACATGTTGTTCAATAGGCCTTTTTTTTAGCCTTTGAGGAATATCAGAAAGACTTACTAAACATAGCCTCACTCCCCTCTGACTTCAATGACAGTGCAACAGAGATGTACATTAAATGGCAGCTCTGCCTGTTATCTCCCACTGGCCAGGTGGGAACACCAGACAGAAGTTTAGAAAAAGCAAGCAATTTTGCTGGTGGTTTTTTTTTCCCTCTCCCTTACAGATAAAGTAAACTAACACTTTAGACAGCATTCTCAAGATTCCACGGGAGATACAAAGGAGGTCCTGTTGTGATTCTCTAGGAGAGATGTGAATTTAGAAACAGTGTCCTCAGGAGAAGATACAAACCCAAGATAGAGGGCAGGACTGCAAACAACACTGTGAAGGACGTGTGCTACAAATTCACAGCAAGCCCTGCTCCACACAAGTTTCTTATGTTACATATTAATAATTATGAAAACACACAGAATGATGTTTCTCTTGAAAACACACAGAGTGGTGGATATAATGAATCATCATATGTATATTGGATAAAATATGTGTATCCATTCCTTCATTGGAAATAACCAATGAAAAGATCTGGGAAAAGCCTCTAATTTTACCTCTCAGTTCCCTTGTATGTGAATAGATGTGATGATGTGACTAGGATGTGACAATAACACTTAAACTCCTCTGTCATCAAATCATGAGCCATTTATCACACAACAGCACACACATTACTGAAATCACTCTGATAAAGAAATTTATGGTAGGCTTCAGATATTACTGTAGACTTCACTTTACTGGAGACTTACAACAGATTTAGCAAATCCAGTCAAGGTAAGCCAAAGAATAGCTCTCCCTAGAGAAAATGAACTGTATAAATATGTTAAACTACTTAAAGACAAGAAGCAGATAAAAAAAGGGCCACATTATGTATCACCCTGAAGTAAGTAAAATTGCTTATATCAGTAAAGGCTGGATTCAGGGCTGAAGAACTAAGCTTGATTTCCCATCACTGTGAATATATATATGCATACAAAAGGGCATGCATCACTCATAAATAAAAAAACTGCACAAGAATACGGAAAGGAGCATTACAGAAGCAGCCATATATTCCAAAGTCAAGAAATTCCAGATTTAGGAATATTTTTGTACCTTGATCTATGGCCCATCTGCTTTATACTGCAGATTGACAGTGTTTACTTACATGATGACATTTTCTTCTGAAACCCCAATTCATTAATACAAGAAAACTTAAAGAAATAATGTAAATTACTGATTTTTAGAGAAAGTATCCTAAACAAGGTATTGCACTGATTATCACAGACACAGAAAAAGAGACCTCCTCTTTTACCACAGCAATGGTCTGGGACAAAAATGCACATAATCATGCAATTATGGAATGCACCATACTCAACACTCAGAAAGCTGAATTTTACAGGAAATCTCAGTACAGCAGCGAATTTTCCTAAACTTGTGTTTGGCTGTGACTTCATCTCAGTGCTGCACAATAAAATTCTGAAAACAGGTTATAGAGTTCATAATTTTAAGCTAAGCATTTCAAGGCCTCAGTGATCAGCTTCTTTAAAAGTAGCTGCCTGAAAATAGGGGAAAGCTATTAATTTATTCTTTGCCAAACATTTCCTACTAGATATAAGTGTGGGCGAATCACAGGACTAAAGCCTTCTTGGGAGCTATCATGCAAATTCTCATATTAAAAATTTCAAGGTACAATATTTTGTACAGAATCTTCAGAGGCTTGTGCGGAGGAAGAAAAAATATTGCTCATTACATCAGTAATGAAAACAATCAGGCAAGAGTAAGAAAACTAAAATTAATATCCTCCTTAAAGTTTTCAGTCCTTGCATTTTACCTTGCACTGCTCTGGGGATAGGAAAAAGCCTCTAAAGGAAGGGAAACTGCTCTTGGTGTGGCTGGTTAACATTAAGTCAGCTTTAAAAGCTGTTGTCCATCGTTTTGCCTCGTCAGCAGGTAGCTGGGTAGGGACTAAGTTTATGTCCTTGAAGGCATGCCCACCAATATCTGGGGACACATTACACTGGAGGTGCTGACGGAGAAGGGACATGTTTAACCTTGGCAGGGGGAAGAAGGGGAATTTAACAATAAGCAGTTTTCTTTTAAGCAGCAGCTGGTTTCTTGAACTTCACTTAAGCAGAGGAAGTAGCATCCAGCTGGGCTACTGCTATAACAAAGGCCTTCACTAGCACAGAAAAGGGGCTGGGCAGAAAAGGGAGGAAGAAAAAAAACAAGCCCAAGATCTGACTTCTTATATAAGATACTTTGTATGCCAGCATAGCTTCTAGAAGCTATTCATGGCTGGAATCCCTTCCTCTCCCAACTTGTTGCTGCAGAAAAACTGAGAGTTGAGCAATTTCAAAGTGCTGCAAAAATTGTTTCTGAGAAATAAAAAGCAACTAAATGTTATGATGCTGCCTCATAGAAGAGGAATTTTTAGCACAAGCACTGTTGTGATAAGTGCCATGTAAGGAGATACACTCAGAGAAACTGCCCCCCACCCCAGCTCCCCAAGATCCTTGGATACCTCAGCAACATTTATTTTATGTTGATCAAGACAGAAGGAAAAAAAACAGGACTGGAGAGGACCAAAATGAATGCTCTAGCAGCTTTGAAGAGCTCAGAAGTCACTCTCTCCACTCAGAGGCAGTAATTCAGATACAACTGTTGGCTAGAAATTCAAACTCCTGAGTGATCTTCCCAAATACTGCTACTACACGTTACTCCTACTTATTCCAAGCCATAACAAAACTACTAAGAGAGTAAAAAACTGCTGAAAGATTGCCCGTTGAGAAATAGTCCTGATACGAAAAGATAAAGTGTACATACACTCTAAAAATAAATGAAGGTGATCTTTGCAGCCTGAAAGAAGCAGCCAAACTCCTGACAGTCTTTCTCCAACAAAGTTCTTAAAAATCCATTTCAGAGGAGACTGCCAACTGCACAGACAGGGTTTCACAGTTTGAATGGAGCCTCTTGCCAGATGGACACCTATCACTAATGGAGAAAGGATTACAAACTGAAGCACAGTTGGAGAAGAAATCTGGAAGCTCCTGGGCTCCTGTGGCAGCTCCTGTTGGTGATACAGGGATGTGACTTGCACTGCAGTTCACTATCACGAATTACACAAGGGTGACTTTTAAAGCTTCAACAAAGAGGAAATAAAACAATGGTTTTCTGTGTTACTGTGATCTTCAATAAAACTCTGACGTAGCAACCATCAAAGTCAAGAAGTTACACAAGCAGTTCCCATTATCAAAATGAAAATGTGGCATATCCCTCAAAATGCCCAGATTATTCTTGACTGTAATCCAGAAACTTCAAAGACAAAACACACAAGGACTGGAAGTCTGGATATCTACTAAAATAACCAATATACCCATTCAAGCAGGCTGTTCCTAAATATCAACAAGTTTTGTGTCCTGTACATTATAAATGTGGAGTTCATAATCACATAATAGATTTTACAAGAGCAACACATTAATGTGACAGTGGTGGTGGCTTAATGGCAGCTCTGACATTTAGATTCTTTTGAGTCCAGACAATTTCTCAGGCTGTAAAACATATGTACAATTCACCAAGAATGACTGATCTGGTCCAACACATATGCAATATTTTTCAATAGTTCAGATGGAACTGTAAAAATGCTCATACATGGGTTTCATTTCATCGCTTTTCTCTGCGACATTTGTGTTAACACAAATATCTCCAACTACATACCAGTTGTGTGAAATTATTCAGCAGCTGACATGTTTCTGATACATTATGGGATTTCTGAGACCACTTTGACACACCTCTTAAGGCTAACACTTTACCTCTTAACCTCTGTAGGTTAACCCTATAAACTGCTTTTATTATGCTCCCAACAAAAGAGTTTTGCTAATGCCCTGACTTATTAAGACAATAAGATTTGCTGGTGCTGTCAAGGTGAGAGATTTTGTGGCTCTGATCAGCTTGATCAGTCACTGCTTTTCAGTGTGCATGTGGCTGTGTGTGTTGTGCACATGAATGCATGATGGGTAAAACAGGGCCTTTTAAGCCTAAATTTTACTGTGGTTTTATGTCCTGTTATCTGACATTAAAAAAAAGTTTTAAAATATGACAGATTTATAATAAAATTGAGTCTGAAGACATAGAAAAGTCATGTACAAATCAACAAGGGAACTTTAAAATAGAGTTAATGAACAATTCAAAGGTCAGTCATTCTTACAAAAGTGGTCTGATGAACAATTAATACACACCCACACAAAGAATTTGTTAACTAAAAACAAAATAGAGTTCCTCCTATTTTTTCTTGCCTTTAGAATTATGACAACATTAATGACAAACTTTTCCTTCTTTCAGGGACCTCAAAAAAGGAAATTCAATGTGAAAAGACAGAAAGCAGTTCTGACTCTAGCTGACTAACACCTGCACACATAGATTTTTACAACATGCAAAAATCCCAAATGGTTTTTAGCTCTATAGGAAAAAATGAACAGACAAATTTCTAAATTACAGATAGAGGATTATGCAAGTCATTTTAAAACACACATTTAACCTGTTAAAACCTGACCACATAAGAAACAAAACAAAGTTTACAATAATTTCAATTTGCCAAAGGGAAATTTACTCAACTCCAGTTGTTGGAAGCCCATATTTTTCAAAAAAATATACTGAAACTATTCTTTGCGTATTTCTTGTCAACAGAGTGTCTCTGCAAGTTTCTTTTCAGAAAATCAGATCCTAATTGTTGCTTGCATGACTTTTCCCCTATGCCACGGTTGGGCTGCATAATATTTTTCCTGCCATATAAGCATGTCTATAAGAAGCCCAAACAAGTTCAGAAGGAGTTATATAACATTTTTTGCATTTTTGGGGACTATAATTAAAGCGATAAGATTATGGCAGAGATCCTAGAACAGATTAGGCACAGAATTCTATGATGAATGAAAGTTTGGGTCATTAAAAGTGCAAACCTAGATTTTTTTTCTTTAAACTACACTCAGTTCAACATGTACAACATAAAGTTTTGCTCTTAACAAGCACCTTTAACAGGGACCAGCAAGAGTACTGATGTATACAGTAAGGAATAACAAAAATTATTTGGGGGATCAAAAAAAAAAAGACAAAAAAATCCCTTAGCAAGTCTGACTCAAAATGCTTGTGGTGTATTTAGATTTAAAGTAATTACATGGAGGGACATAGATCTAAGTTTTTAGGGGAAAAAACTTCCTAAAAATTTCTTACAGCAATAACAAGACCTCATCCACACTGAATTAATGTCAATCAATACTTTCATAGATCTTGAAAATTGTCTGAAGACAGAGCTTAATATTTACTTTAACATACTGAGTGCTGGAAATAGCAAGCTAAAAGACTCTGTGGTTTGAAAACTGGAAGAAAACTGAAGTCACCTAACCTCCAGCATGTACAGTGCTGGTTTCCAGCAAAAGGAAAGGAGCCTTTCTGCTGGAATGAACTGCTTACAAATACAATATACTCCCTGCATTTCTCTTCACACAGATAATTTCTCTCTGTGTTAAAAATCTGCCAGTGTTGTAACATGGAAGAGTAACCCCATGGACACCTACGGTGACTCTCCTCTTGCTGCATGATGACCAGCAGGTGTCATTTCCATGTATCATCAGTCACAAGCCTTCAACACTGAGCACTCTTCTTCCCAGTGCCAAAGAGATTCAGTGGGTTGTGGTTTTTTTGCAGTCCAAAGCACTTTTATGCAGGATTTGAACTATTTCTCTAGTATATGGCTAAACAGAAATGTTAAAAAAATTTCTTATATTAGTACATATTAATGAATTTAAGTAGAATCCACATTTAAAATCATTGCAGTGGATCTAACTTTCATCTGTAAGGTGAATGTAGTTTTAATCACAAAGATATACATGTATATTAAAAAATACATATGAAAATTCAAATCAACTTAAGAAAAAAATTCAAGCTTTTGGGGAAATTAAAAAAAAGAAGGGAAAACATCCTTAAGTAGTTCCTAATTCTAAAATTATAGCAGATATCTTAGAAAAGGTTTATGGAAATAACTAATGTGTACATAGGTGAAGGTGGATGAACACTGAACTACCAGGCCAGAAATATATTCTAGAAAAAGTGTATGTGCTTTGAGTGCATGAATATACAAACATGTTGCTGCACATGTTTTATACACATGGTTTGGCCAGAAAAACAGTGATAGATTAACCTGTTTCTGTCTCCTGAAACAAGCTGTCCCAAATCCTCTTTTCTGATTAGGAAGACAAAGCAGAAACTGTTTCAAGAAGCTGTCCAGAGTGTGTACAAATACAATACATAGTCAAAATAGGCAGGCCAAACTCTCCTGTGCGTGCCTTTCAAATTACTTTGTCTATTCAACTTTCCTGTTTTACCCATTTCATCCCACAAACTGCTGTAGCAGTGAGCAAGGCACCAAGTAAGTGTAGCCAGCAGGTTAAGACTTGTGTCTGTCTGACTGAGCCAGGTCTTGTTCAAGCACAGGATGTCAGGACTGCAGATTTCAAACCGGCAGCCATGCACTTGGCAGTGATGCAAAGCAGAGCAGTGGTCAGAGAGCAGGGCTGGTCCTGCCTGCAGAGCTCACAGCCCTGTGAGAAGACAGTCACAGGCAGTCACAGGGGATAGCTCAGAAAGTTCAGGGAAAATTGCCCGAAGAAAAGAGAAGACACAAGGATTTGCAAGTTCCCAAAAGATCGATGTGTCTGGAGAGCGCTCACACCAGTGCACATTATTCTACAAATGCTCTGCAACCTCCAGCTGTTCTCCAAATTAAATGCAGCATTTGATACATAAAAACCTACTGGGCAATTTTTCCCTGTCCTCTAAACACGCATGTTGGGATATTTTACATTCCATTTGGGATCAGCCACTATAAACCCTCTGCTCCGTAGGTAACATACCGTCTAATCCACATAATCTAATGCTGGGCAGAAGTGAAACAATTACTTTCAAAGATAGACATGGAAAATGACAGTGTGTCACTTTAACTCTCTAATCAATTTATGTGTAACAGCTACTGCTGAGGTTTCATTGACTACAAACACGAGACCATCAAACAAAACAAAAAAATCCACCAAAACCCAGAAACAAAACAGCAACTGCACATGCTGCTCACAGAGCTGCAGTGCCAAAAGCTGAATTTCTAACAGATGACAAAATGACACATCTCATCTGCAACACATACTTCTTTCTGGACACAGCAAAAAATAAGAAGGCTAATGTTTCTGACCCTTCTGAAGTCAGGGGGAATACAACCATTATCTTCAAAAGGATCAAAACCGACCCACAAATCTTGTTTTCCATTCTCATGAACAACTTAATAGCAATCATGAGAATAAAGAGTTTAGGATCACTTCTAAGGTGATTATGGCCACGAAACACCACTGTGAAAAACCTGCAGTTGAGATTTTCTTTTTGCTCTTTCAAGAAGAAAATCCATTGCTGTCTGGATAGGCATGGCTACATGGGATTTCTCAGCTGGCTTACTGTCCCAGCAGTGAACTGCCACTGAGGAAAGTGACAGCCTCTTCCATGCTTGCTGCCTCACAAGCACCAGGGGGTATCCAGGCAGGTTAGAGTCCCTCAATGACATATAGATCATTTTTTCTACTTAACTCATCCATACAAGGGCTTACTGGAACCAGATACTGGAAAGATTGGACAAACCAAGCAAGGGGGAGCAGAGGGCAAGACATCCTCATCCTCCAGCAGCAACCCAGTCTCAGATCAGTGTGCACGTATCATCACACTGCAATATTAATTGGTCAGTGTTCCAAACAGCCTGGAATAAAATGTGCTTCATTTCTGTACAAACAGATCTGAATATTTTGCTTTCCATTTTCTACCCCTCAATAGTTAATCTGTTTTTCAGCTTCATTGAATTAAAGGTCTTCACTCCTAATACAAACAAAACCTGATTCCCCAACGCCACACAACTTGGGCAATATCCTGAGAAAAGTTTTCAATTATTTAAACCTGCCTGTCAGATACAGGCTGAGTACATTTTCAGTATTTTTTCCACAAACATTCTCATCAGGTTGCACACTGCACCAGTAAAACATTATAGGACACTCTTAAAATCTATGTAGTGCCATCACACAGTATCCTGCTTTCATCTTTGTGAGCCGAATCAAAAGCAAAATTAATTAAATGAGTTCTGGATCAAATCACAATTCCAGTTTCAACTTCTGTAGCATCAATTTATTGCTTCATGCAAATAACAATAATGTAAAAATATAAACTTTATTTTTAATACGTGGCATTAAAGACAGAGTTTTCAGTACCCTTTTCTCAGTATCAAGGCTGACTATAAAGAACATGTAAATTTTGCATTTTTGCAGACATGCAAAGATAATTACAGGTTTTGATAAGAAGTAAATAAAAATGAAGAATATCTATAGACTCAGTTTTGCTTCTTACCTGCCAAAAATACCATTTGTAGAACAACAGCAATTTTTAAATTAGGTTCAATCGCCTTTGATACTAAGAAAATGAGCAGAAATGGCTGGTGCCTTGGTGAGATTACAAGCATCAGCTATGAAAATGTCCATGGTATTTACAAACAGTGGAGGGATGGCAGCTTCATAATACTTCAAGAAGACACGAGAAATTCCTTTCAGGATTTTTTTTTCACCATATATGCAAAGTTAAGGCAAAATGCCTTTCCTTACATAATGCATGAATAATGCATTCTCTTTGGATAATGCAAACAGGCTTGCAACAAAAATTTTTATAAGACCACCCGTAATAGGTATTTGGTGAATTTCTATAAAAAAATCCCTAGCAGTATCTAAGAGTGCTGACACACACTCTCTCTCTATCCCTTCTGGTGGACAAATATATTTAAATTTGAGGTTTTATAAAAATAAACAGGATGGTTTTCTTTCTACTATTAATTAACTGATTTCTCTCTACGTGTCAGAAAGAAGCATGATCATATTTATTTTTCTAATCTCAGGTTTTTATTTATTTATAATTAAATTTTAAACTGGAGTGTTCTGTCCCTGAAGCAGCAAAACTTTTCAGCACATTGAAGAATATAATATATAAACAACCTCTTGCTTGCAATTGGCAGTATCTAGAAAGCAATAATTAGGGAACTGCATTTTTATAAAACTATAAAATAAAAAAAATGGGCTGAAAGGGACCCTAAAGATTATCTAGTTCTGATCCCTGGGCCATGAACAGGGACACCTCCGACTAGACCAGGTTGCTCAATTAAAAATTATGTCAAGGGCTCATATAATTATTTTAAAATAAATAATACACCCTCCCCCTCAAATGCAGTAACTTCCAAAGTATTTGTCTTACTTTTATGGCAGTTGTGGGGCTATGTGAAGGCAAAGAGAGGGCAAAGTCTTTGTCTTTCTTAGTTCAGGATCAAAACCCACACAGAGGCCACAAGAACTGAACTGACAGACCCACACAGCAAGCCAGTAAAGCAGAATGATGCAACCAGTTTCTGCTAAATCACCAGACTTCAAAATAAATCTCATGTTTTAGGGGAACAAGAACACCAGTGGGATACATTTTTCTCTATACGATTACAAAATGTTGAACTCGTAGTTTATATTTGCCCCACTGGTTTTATGTTGCGTTTCTACAACTGTTCCTGGACTAAAACATGTCCAGGGAATATAACATGCCATAAGCGAGGCCCAGTGTAATATTTCATTCTAAGAAAAACTATATGAATCATTAAAAAATGTTCTGTGGAACTAGGAACAAAAGAGCTGTGGGAACAATTTGCACAAACTTAGCCTTTGTGATTCAGTAACTACATCAGCAGTGATTTGAACCTTCCCATTCAGTACTTTGTGGTTGTGCTAACCCAGCATTTCAAAGCAAACTTCAGTTCCACTAACACAATTTCCCATGTCTTTAGTTCCATAGGGGAGAGAAAAACTTTTGAAAATTTCACCTACTTTCACCTCGAGGCTTCATGAGACTCCTTTCAAGTTTATAGCCTAAGGTTTCTATGGGACAAGGATTTACACAATTCAAAGGAGAGCTTTAAGGAATGGTCACAAATTACTACTTTTTAAATTAACTGACATCTATTCTTACAGGGGAAAAAGAAAGAAAAGCAAAAATAATTAAAAACCTCAGATTTTTTTCTCAACAGATTATCATGCTTTTAACCTTTCAAGCATTCTACTTCAACCATCCAATAATTTTATTTGTATTCTGCTTATCTTTCTGAGATCATCAGTAACTTAACAAAGGCAGTAACTTGCAAGCAAAACTCATGGGTAGGACCAAAAAATTATATAATTCTTCATTGTATCATGATAAGATCTGACAACCTCTTTTTCCCCCCAGAGTTTAAATTTCTTTATTCAAATATAACAGAGTGAATTCAGCTTGCCAAGACATTATGTTCTCTCTGCTATTACTTGAATAATTTAATTTAGCATTTGTTTCAAGAACATTTTCAAAAAGAACCCATAAACTCATCTGTCCTCTAACCTCTTCAAGCAGTAGCTTCCGCATTTCCTCAAAGAATGTAAACAACTTTAAAAACAACACACTACTAATGGATAAAACATTACTTTTCTCTGTACAAGGCCAGTAAATATACCCCCTTTCTGTCAAAGCTATTTACAGAATGATGGTAACTGTGCAATCAGATAATGGTTAACAAATTTTAATGAAGTCTGCATTGGCAATCAAATCCTGGACTTGGTGATATTTAGGTTCTGGGGAGCTGCCTGTGGCTTCAGAGACCCAAATCATCAGTCTAAATCCAGTTAAAAAGCAGAGTGAAACAATACTCAGATATTAGGTTACACATGTGGCTGAGATTACATGTTAGCCTAAGGGATATTTGAACCACTTTGAGTGTTTTATATAATAATACCACAGTGAAGAGCACTGTAGAAAGCAGTTAATCTCCTCAGGCATATCACCCAGCAACAATTCTTTCCTAACTTTTCCCACAGATTCATGGCAAATTTCCAAAAGTTCAGAGGTTTGGTGAGTTTAAGCCTCTTTAAATTCAGATTCCTATCTAAAACTCCCTCATTTCTGATCCAGAAATCTCATTAGATATGATCTTCCCCTTTCTCATTATGCTAGGAAAGCTCTGCAAGCTTCCTTTCCTATTGCTGTTGCAACACAGGAGCTGCCATTAAAGGACTTGCTCTTGAATACTGCAAGCATGAGAATGAGTGGCACAAGGCAGAATGGCTGAGGCTTCAGGAACCTGACCACCAAGCTTCTCACACCTCAATGCAACCAAAAAGGATTTAACCAGGAGTTAATCACACCACAGAGCTATGCAGAACTTTGAAGTCCTGAAGGCAGACCTTCTTCCTGGCCAAACCTTATTTTATTTTTACTCTTTGATTGTCTAAAAATACAAGAGAGATTTCTTGCATGCCCAAATAACCTAATTAATTTGTCTTTTAAAACTTGTCCCTCACTGTATGGGTCCACAAATAAATAATGTGTTATAGTCACCAATATATCCAATACACCTACTTTCCCTTCTGAAAGTTGTCTATACCCAATCATTTCTTTAAGAAATGCTCAGGTAAATGTATTAAAAGTGGCTGAATCAAGTTTTAAAAAAGCTTTATTTCATTTGGACTTGATGAACCTTGTTCGTCCCTTCCAACTCAGCATATTCTGTGATACTGTGATTTCTACTTCAGAAATCCAAGAAACACTGCAGACTGATAATTTGAAAGAGGATGGCATCACTCTTTGGCATGCTTCTTAATTAAGTCTAATGCATTATGCATGATGCCCTTTTGGCTCTGGCATGGCACTGCCAGCTGTGGTTCACTGCTTATCCTCCTGAAGGGAAAGCACAAGATAGTGTAACACTTCTCTCTTTCTTTCACTACCTTTCCTCTCAGCAATGGAAAAAGCAACTTGAGAAGTGTTCTATCAAATTTACTATATACTGTTTACCTGCATTACAACATGTAATACCTTTTCTATGTAAGGTATGGAGAAGAAAACAATATGGACATGCATAATGAAATATCTGCAGCAAATCCTGAGTTTCTTCTATCTGACAAACCTCACTCATTATTATAGTTGGTATTTCCAGGTGCTCAGACACACTATTTCACTGCTCCATTAGATTATGAAAAGATACTGCAGCTACCTTAGTTTTGAGATTTTTAGTGGCATAGACAATACTTTCAGAAATATCACTTATAAGAAAAGTTGCAAATATTTATACTGCATTATAGGGCTGTCTGTTTGCAGATGTGGTATTAAGAGGATTTCTCTGCTCCATATGGGTGAACAAAATGCAACATTCACCAACAGTTACATTTCCAAATAGCTTCTCACTTTGAACACCTACCAAAAAAAAAAAAAAAAAAAAAAGGGGCAAAGTGCCATCTGATTACATGCAAACCTGACATCTTTGGCTCAGGAAATGCCCAAGCCATCTATCTCATGATATTGGGATAGTACTCTGGAAAAATGTCACCATATGCTTTACATTCTTCCTGGGCATCTGCTTTGGCACTGTTAGAGACTGGGACAGACATGGGGCTGGTCACTCTGCTCATATGTCTTATGCAGAGATTCATGAGAACAGAATTCAGTTTTGGCTTTTCTTTGGCCCTTTATACAAAGCAGTTCTCAAAAGGGGATGAAAGGAATCTAGCAAGAGGTTTAAAATTCACATTTCAAGCAAAAACTACATGAGCACACAGGATTAATGAAAACCTATAAATATATGCAAAATCCCAAGTCTACATATAATATTCCCTGTTCAACATGTTTTCAGAACCCTTCCTGAAAATCAAAGTCTTTCTGAATATCCATTGATCTGTGTAAGCCCCACATACTACCCTATTTTGCTCTTATGAAAAACATGAGTTATCTGAGCCAGGCTTTTTCAATGCCTACTGAAAGTCATTATTCATACACCTCTCTTCACTGTCTGGATTTCTGCAGTTCTATAAATGCAACAGTGACCTTTAAAAGCATTAATTGTATCTGCTTTATTTTCCATACTTTCCTGTTTCCAGAACTTGATTAATTTTTGGCAAAGCATATGCTTCACACAGCTGAAAACTCTGGCAATTCACAAGTTTAAATTAGTTAAACAACAAGAAACACTGTCCAAAATTCTGCTATCATTTAAGCCATCTTAAACCCTCTGAAATGAGTAAAGCAGCACAGAAGAAAACAGTGTGTTTTATTTTCAGGGCATAGTTTTTCCTACAACTCAGGAAGCAGTTTTAAGCGGCAGAATTCTGTGTGATTTTAATATTGGGTTTCTGAAAACAGAAAAGAGAAAATAAGTACCAGCACAGACTTTTCAATAAACTACTTACCAGTAAGAGTATTCCAAGTTAGTTATTTTGTGTGATTCTGTGAAGCTTGGGAAAACTTATTTATAGAACCTTATGAAATGGATCCCATTTTTCCTTCTATAGGCTGAAAGCAAAGTTAAATACCTAAAAGGACAATTTTCCTTCTTGTGAACTTGGCAAGGTGCCCATACTCTGTAAGAAAGAGTTGCAACTGGGTCTTTCTTTGTTATATTAAGGACAAAATCGGGTGATTTCTCTAGGTCACAACTTAGATTACGGAAATATGCAGACTTACTAGTAGCTGGTATTATCCTGTACACTATCAAAGTAGCCAAGTTTGCATGGTAACCTTCAGAAAGCCTTCCACCCTTTGCATTGCTATGAACAGTGTACTATAAGCACAGCCAAGATTTGGAAGGAGTCATTTATTATTCAAGTTTCCTCAGTTCTGAACAATCACTTTTTAATGACTGATCAGTTGACTAGAAAAGAACAGAAAGCCTTAACAATGAGATACATTTTACCTGTACATATTGTATATATTTATGCTTAGTGTTTCTTACTGTTTGTGGAAGTTGTGAACACTTCACCCAGTGCTTCAGCCTTGGTGAAGACACTGTGACTCACAGGCCCACCATTGACACAGCACTCACTCCTCCAGAGAGACACTTCTCTTAAAGGTTGAGCTGATGCTATAAATCACCTTTGTCATAACTTTAAGGAGATAGAACCATGTGCTGAATACTTCTCAGCTTACAGAATGGCCTTGGGCTCCACTTATAGAGGTTCCCTACATGCTCCTTACAGGATGCAAGCGTGAGACTGTGGACTGGGCATGGCTACTCTTACACAGCCCACAGTACCTATGCAAGAATAAACCCTGCATCAAAACCCCCTGTTTGGTTTGCTAAAACTACTCATCCATAAATGAGATAAAATGGCAAGAACAGTGTAAAAAGAATCTGATGGTATGGTTTTGAGAAGAGGAGACACAACTTCAATCTATACCCTACCCAGGTTTGGCCCATATGTGGTGTATGGAGCAGAAGACATGTTATGCTAAAATTACTCTGTGTAGATGCTAAAAAAGCAAGGAAAATGTTACTAAACTTGCAGACTCAGATGTTTTGTAAATGCCACTTCATTCCCATGGTGAAATTCTCTTGTGTACAATTATAATTTATTGAGCTTACTGTTGTTACCAAAAAAATAGTTGCATTAAAGTGCCCACATGAATTCCAAAGAGAATCATTTCCTGCATGTAGAAAATAGGCTGCAGAAGAATCAAATTTTATATGTGGTTTCCTTTTTCCTGACTCTTCCTTTGGGGTGGATTAGTTGTTTACTTGTAAGAGCAACACCTAACAAACACAGTATAAAATGTTTCCCCACAACCTCTTGTGTGTGTCATGGGCTTTCTTTAAATAGCATTTCAAACAGTCAACTGGCATAAACAGGCACCCTAACAGCTAGCCATGTGAGCATGATTATTTTTCACCGATTTGAAAGATAGGTTTTATCATTGCAAATTTATTTTTATCCTGAGCCTATTGAGGCAAATGGTGAAAATTGTTTTATGGCCATAAAATACAAGTAAAAGCTCAAAGGGTTTTAGGACAAGGGACCAGTGGGTCATGTACTCAGGTCATTTTTGTCCAAATGAGGGAACCTACAACAGTTGTGAGGATGGTCTCAGGATGCAGGTGAAGAGGAAGGACAGAAAGAAGGCCACAGCAGATGTCTGCAGAGTGACAGGTCCTGTTATAAACCAGTTCCTTCCAAGTGATGCTGCCACCAGTCATATTATCCTTATCCTTCCCACTCTGCCAAGACAAAACTAAACTGAAAGCCATAATACAGCTTTAACACACAGCATTTCATTTAAAGCAGCAATATTAAATTACGCTGCTAGATGAGGAACAGTACTGCGTTTCCACAAGAGCTGTAAGATTAAGAATGCCAGATCAGGAACCAAGCAGAATGATGTTAACACATCCATAGCACAAGATTATACAAAGATTCTGTGGACCCACAAAGCAAGGGGACTACCCCAGTTTCAAAGTCCCCTACCCCCTTCACTGTGTTTGGATGACGGTGCTCCTGTCTCCTCTAATCTCTGCTAAAACACAGACAGACTGACTTGCCAGGGAACTTATTGGCAAAGCATCTGGGTAGATACTCTGAAAATTTCTCCTTTCAAGCATGCCTCAACTGGAGAAACACACTTTTCCCAAGATCAGAAGTGTTTGATATGTAATTCCAGCTACTCTGCCCAAAAGATATGAAAACAGCACCTTAAAGGCCCTTAGCTCTACCTGTTATCCTAAAAACCTCCTGCCTGCACATGATCAGATCAGGATTAAAATCCTGACGCTGAATTTTACACTTGGCTGCACTAAGATGTCTTTAACACAGTGAACTACTGACACAGTTAACTCTAAAACCCTGACAAGGTTAAAAAAGAAGCCAGCACGAACTGCAGCTTGCCCTCACCCATTCCGTGGCGGCAGTTGCGGAGTCCTGGCCGCAGCCGCTGGCTCGGGACTGCTCCCGGGATTGTCCAGGCCTCAGCAAAGCAATCCACGAACTGCAGCTGCAGCACTCACTTGTACACACGCAAACGAGGAACAAGCCCCAGCTTTGAGAGGGTGTGAAAGAGTCCCGTTCAGTTTGGGTGCCACATCACAAAAGCAAATCCTTCCTGTCTGAAAGAGGAGCATTTAGACTCCTCTGATTGATGCTGGAGGAGTCATTTCTCCTGTGGGCCCTTGATGAGCCTGGCTGCACTGCTAGCCTGACTTGGAGTTTAACACTGAAGGGACTGATGTGAACAATGAATCTTCAGTGAGCTAACCAGGCTTTAATAATCCTTCAAGAGCAATAGCAATAACTGAGCTGCATAACAGCAAGTTTCCCAAAATGGGGTCATCATGCTGAAAACAGGGGCTTGTGTGTGTGAGAGAGACAGTATTTAATCATCAGATTCACAGTTCCAACTATTCTTGACCATAGTGTCTACTTTCAGACAATCCAGTGATCGTGGTCAGTGCATCCACATTGGGTAGCAGTCACCAGGAAAGCTAAATTTAACATATACATGATACAAATTTCTGAAAAACCTTATTCTGCCAAAATTTAGTATATTTACAAAACTTCTTAACTGTATGATATACAAAACACCATCAGGTACTATTCTTACTTCAAGTGCTTCAGGAAATACTTTGAAGAAAAGGTCAAAATTAATATATTTTAATTTCTTATGGTATGTACTGCCTGTATAAACCAGGATTTGGAATTTAAAAGTACCTACTATTGTACATACTCTGTGTATGTGCATATATTGCAACACAGAAAAACAAAATATTTAAATTAGGTTTGAATATAAATGCATATTAATTTTATTAGAATATTCATTAATTAATGCATTAAAATATTTTAGCATTAAAATAGCTAAAAATACAGGGGTTAATTTAGTCTTTTGTCTCACACGTACAAATCCACTGAAGCAGGGACAATAATGAACAGAATTGGGCCCTAAAAAGTTCTAATTTGACACTAATCAGTAATAAAAGGCAATGCAAACTTGTGTTAAACTGATTACACCCCTATAGCAATATCTGTATAATGGCTTTAGCTGCTTAGCAACGAAAGTACAAGAATACCAGATAAAATGGATTATAAACTCTGATTAGTCCCAGATGAATGTAACAGTGGCAAGTCAGTTGGGTTAATTTGCACTGTATATCATAAATGACACTCCTGTGAGCTATAATGGCAAAAAACATTGCATTTTTGTTTTGGTACAAATACACATAAAAGAAAAAAGACTTTATTTAACCTTACCAATGACAGTTTTGGTCACATACTACAAGGATTCTTATTAAATTAACTTAGAAAACATGACTTGGAGAAATCATAAGAATGATGATTGTCTTTCCCTTTTTGTTTTGTCCTACAGTTTCTTACAAAATAAATCACTTTAAAAACAGAACTCCATTTTTTTACCTTTCCACTGGACTTGCAAACCCTTTTTGGAAATATTTAAATACAAGCCATAGTGGAAGGAAGTCTAATTACTCTGGGATTTTAGAGGGGTCTGATGCAGAAAGAGGTTCAGGGATTTTTCAGAATAACAAAGGGACATCATGACAGCTGAAATGGAAAAGGACATCCTGAATTTCAGCTTTATAAACACCAGACTTCTAGCATTACTCAGAGTGTGCTAGGTGCAGTGCAAACAGCAGAAAGGAGTAACACTGAAGCACAGAACTCACAACCCAGGATAAAGCAGCAGTAAGGCACCAGGAACAGTTAAGGGATCAGCACAGTCACACTGGGTCACTACAGCCCCTTCTCCATGTCCCCCTGCCATGTCACATGGCTGATCTCTGCCTTACAACACCACAACACAGGAAAGAAGGGAACAGCCTTGCAGGTCAGCCCAGGAGATATGCTATGGATACATACACTGATTTTAACACTGAAAGGAAGAGTGTTTAAAAACAATGTTTTTATGGGTGGCATAAGTCTGACTATTCAGCTGTAGTAACTGACTTTGTCTATCCTTCATTTAACTACTTGTTTCCTCTAAGAGAAATTGCTATAATGTTGACTAAGCATCCTTTACAAGTTCTGCAGCTCTATCATTCAACAGGAACATTTTGTGCACTAAAAATACTCTCTACTACATCTGTTGAACGTAGTGTTATGACAAGAGAAGGTGAGCACTATTTTCAAATTTATCTGATTTTTTGCAGTTGGATAAAAAAAAAACAAATGGCAGATGTTAAAAACAGCAGCTGTCTAGTTTTCTAATTTTATACTGAATTATCATAATAAAGCTTTCACTGCCTTAAATAATTTAAATACCATTTTATTTCTTAAGTATTTATAAGGATAATTCATTATAAATTATAGGGTGTGCACATACATGTGTATGCATCTCATAGGGTAGAGGTCTAGAAAATTTTAAGTACTTATGAAGAAAGTTGACAGGGGTGTAGGAGGAATTAAATGAAGCTACTTATATTTTCTAGACCTTTCCATAAAAAGCACTTTAATTCTCACAGTTCAGAAACATCCAACTGAATGAAGACAAGGAAGTCTTCAGAGAAAACATGTCTAGAAACATTTAAATCCCCTTTGTCAGACACCTGACTGAAGCATTACCAATGAAACCTCATGGTAATACTGTTCCATAGCTGATCCCTGAAGCAGGGTATGATCTGAAAGGGAAGAGGACACTGAAGAGGGGACCTGGGAAGCATCAGATTACTGCCAGGTAAGATACCCCCTACTGAATAATCAAGGGACCAACACATTAAAAAAGAGAAGACATGAGGAAGAGTGGAAATAAAATTAAACCCTGAAAATGCCCTATGTTTTCTCAATACCTTTATTGAGAAAACAATACCTACACAATGAAGTCCTGAATAAACAAAAGATGGTGATCAGCAAAGGTCAGTTGTTACTAAATGCTGCACCCTGTATGCTAGGCCTTGGGCAGGTTCTGCCATGGGAGTGCCAAATACAGAATGCAGCATTCATCGTTCATATTCCCACTGAGAGACCACAGGCAAAACACAGCTCAAATATCTGAACATGCTGACAGACACAGTGACCATACCCTGGCAAAACCATACCCTGCCATAGGTAAGAGTGTTGAAAAATACTGCCCAAGGGTGACACAGGTTTACAAGATATGTTGCACTAAAAGAGTTAAGCTCCTTCCACAAAAAAATCCAGATCAGCTGATGCCCTGACTGTAGGTTTTACCTTTTTTCTGATGTGTAGGACTGGGTTGTGGAGCTCATTCCTCAAACTATTGCAGACAAAACATCCTCTATCACCTTTGCACACTTTATCCCAAGTTTTGGAACTCTCTCAACTTCCAGATCACTGAAGCATATTTCAAAACTATTCCTGAAGTACTGAAAACAAATTATATATTTCTAAATAGATCTAAAATGTTGATTGGGGGGGCAGTAGTGGCTTATTTTTTGATGAGCTTTAAGCAAATTAGTTTGATCAAAGTTTGCTTTTGTATTAAGCAGGAACATGAGAAATATCAGTCCCAAGAGTATTTCATTAAAGTAAGGAAGCTAGATGGAATTGTTAAAAGAAATTAGATATATAGGGCTTAAACCACACTAGTGTATAATACATGTTAGTGTTAGGCGTTATTTGGCACAATTTCTGTATTCCAAAGTAATTTAAAATATTATCCCTTACTTGCTGTGGTAATAACAGATTCATTCAGTAAGTGACACTAATGAAAAGTCTGCTCCATGTAAAAAACAAATAATACTGAAACGTACTTACTGTAAAAAGCATATTAGGCAAATTTTCTGCAATGTCTTCAGCTGATTGCTGAAGGACAACACTGCAGCATACAAAGTCAAACTTTTACATCTGCATTTTTGTGGAAGAGGAACAAAGCAAGTGATCTCATTACATGAAGACAACCTCTGAGTGCTTTGACAATGGATACTGACTCAACCTTCCCATTAAGTCTGGGTGTATACAACAAATACGTTCTACTTGAAATGCAAAATTTAATTCCAGCATGATCACTTCAGGGACCAGTTCTGCAAAGTACAGTCACCATGCCATGGCACACAATAGCAGTGTAAGTAACTATATACTACTTGAAACACACTTAAAACTTATTGTACTACAGCCTTTGTCTCAATGAAGCTATTTTAACCACAGAATATGTTTGTTCAAGCAAGTTTCTCTACCCGTTTTTCTACTGAGCCTGAGAAAATCATTCAGTGACTAATTTACTTGGTACATTTTCATTTGTTGCCATTCATAAATCATGCGGACTCTTAGCAGACATATTGCTTTTGCTTTTTCATATATTTTGGTGTTTGGTATTTTCATTCCTTTAGAAAGAATTATTTGTAATTTTTTCATATGACATGCTCAAGAAAACCCTTCAATTTTTCAACTGAGGATTTTCAATTTGATTAGGTATCACTCGGTGTAGTTTTGATTGTTTGATAAGAGACGCTGGCCTATGACTTGTGACTATAAACCACTTCAGTATGAGTTCTTCTGAGCTCAAGAAAAGCCACAAACTGCAGTTCTTCTCTGTTAAGAGATCTAGGAAGAGAGAAGGCAGTGAGAAAAACTTCTGAATATCTTTGATGAAAAGCTTTGGAGAACAAGGAGGAAGGCAGACGGCATGGTACAAAAGAGAGAAGAGCAGACCAAAAATACAAAAGGAAAGGAATCTCCAGGAAATCAGAGGAGTAGCAGGAGAATCTTCTGTCATAATTTACTTAATGTACTACTGATCTTTACCAATATTCTGACACATGGCTCACATCAGGCTGCTGATATATTTATTTACACTCCAAGGAGTGTACTCAGTCCTAAAAGCCCCTTTCTGTTCACAGAGTTTATACCTCACCCCACTACAATCCCTTAATAACTTCTTTCATCTGAAACAACATGCTTAATTCTAGTTATAAATTTTAAAATAATATGTTAAGACCTTTTAAGAGTATGTTCACACATAATAAAATTCTGAATGTGAAACACCCTCCACAGACATACACGCCTACCTGGGCCACTGCTTGTGCCAACTTCAAAGCACATAAAATCCTAGCACATTTTCACTATTTTAAGAACTGTATAAACCTATTAAGTGTTTGCTGTTTCTATATTCAAGCCACCATAATCTTGATCCTGCTAGCCATTTTCCTATGGCTTTCCCACTGTACTATTTATCTTTCCTAACAATTTTGCTGGAAGATCTTTTAGTCATTGCTTTTCTGCAATTCTACACACAGGTATTCCACACTGGATGCTAAAAACATTTGTACTTAATTCAACAAGCGATACACCCTATTAATGTACCAAAGAAACAGAAAACGGCACTTCAGTAGATGCCATTTTTGTGCATTTTATGCATGTGGATTTTTAAAATTTTTTTAAGTCATTTACTGCCATCTCCTGGTACTTACAAGGTAATAGTAGTTATGCTTTTCAGCAGCAGCCAGTGCTCCCGGAAAATACCACTGAAATGGCAAAAAACTTACCAGAAATATTTTCAAAATATTGATGCACTTTTTGTGTTGCTTTCTTTCAGTCTGGAAATAATCAATGTTATTCCTTGGGCAGAAACTGGTAAAAGACTCACGTAGCTTACCTTTGTCTGGAAGCAGCAGTAAAGTTGTGTTAAATATGGATGTTTTCGTGCTAATGCCAGAATTCTCTTTTCTGTCATTGTACAGTCTACATCATCATCTTGAAGTATGACGTCTTTCTTCAAGACTTTCACTGCATATACTTCATCTTTTCCTTTTAGCTCAGCTAACATTACCTAAACCAAAGAAAAATTCTCTTTACATATGGACAGTAGATGCCATAAATAAAGGGTTTCATATGAGTTTGACTGCCCTGAAAATAGAAAGATTGTTACATACTTGCCTAAATGAAGCTGCAAGTTATAAAATAAAAAGTACTGTAATTTTAGAAGCATACACCTCTTTACATTCTTTACATTTGAAACAGAATGTATCTGTTCTGTTTATTAGTTAAGTACCTTAATGAGTATCTATTAGTGAGGTCTCAAAAACTAAACAAGGAAGTTGATGTAAAACAGAAATTTATTTCCCACTTTTATCTCCCACTTCTGGTAGTGAGATTTGAGTGTGATGGACTTTGTATACAATCCAAAGTTACCATTCCAGCTGCTTTCAAGTTGTTGATTTTAACTACTACTATTGTTTAAGGTTCAGGCCCTATATTCTGTTTAAGGTCACTTCTGGCTTGGAGCCAGGACACTCTTCAGAGAAAGGATTAGAAAACAGGGACACAAAAGAACTGCTTCACCCTGTTCCCTGCATGTGAAGTTCCCGTAATATCAAGGAAGGAAGAGTGTACTTCTGAAACAGAATCATATTTCAGTCCTCCTCTTTGATTCCATCGTGCACAGGAGCATGGAAAGAAAACCTGTAAGCCCTGTAAACACAGCAATGTCCCTTTCACCCTCACCAATTCCCTACTATGGGAGCTCTGGTGAGTTACATCTCTGCTGCTTACACTGTATTTTGGGCAGCTGTCTGAGCCTCATCATATCTGAGTGGAAATGCTTCAGTTCTGCTTCCACCAGCACTGAACACACCCACTGAGGAAAAAAAAGCATGCACAATGTTCTGTGAAATAAGTAAACTTGAACTGGGAATTATCAAGAAAGTGAATTAACCCCACAGCATTACTCCTGACCTGATTTTTCCTGCTTGACCACAAGCAATTTTGTTGAACAGTATGTATGTAGCTCTAATGAACCACTGACATTTTGTTCCAAAAGGCTTGACTGTAGTTAACAAAGTGAGCTAAAGCAGAGAAGGCCAGCTCATCAGGAGACTGATACTTTTGATCTATTGGGGAAAAGAAAACCCCTAGGCTGGAAGTGCTTCCTGAATGTCAATATGAACACTTCCAAATCGGTACAGTCAAAACCACCCCTGAACACTAGCTTTAAAATAAAAAAAAAGAAAAGAAGGGGAAGAAAAAAACTACCCACCTTTCCAAAGCTGCCTTTTCCTAATACTTTGATGAAGTTGAACTCTTCAAGACCTATTCTCTTGCTCTGGGCCTGTTTGACCTCCCCATTTTCACCATTCTCCCCAGGTTTGTTAAGCTGGTTGTCTGTTGATGTTGTAGCTGTTGCTCTGTGTTCCTCTCCCCGATTGTCAAAAGATAATGCTTTCCTAATGTTGTTTTCCAGCTCTTTGATTTCTGTGGAAATGTGAGGAAAAGTTAGTTTTGACCAACTGTCAGAAAACCAGCCTGTGTTAGTCTGTATCAGAGTGGGAAGGGACATCCATCATCTCTGAATGCTGTGTTCAAGAGCACTCTGCGGTTAAGAACACATATTTAGCAAACTGCTTCTCCACCTTACAGTAATCAGCCAAACCCCTGCTCTAACAGGAAGGGTGGCTTTTTAAAATGAACTTAAGAAGATGACATATCCAAAACTTGAAAGATAAGTCAGAATAGTAGCCAAATAGTTGTTCTAGTGACTTTGGGTGTTCCTGTACCACAGAGAAGCACTTTGTTTTGAATATCCCTATCTTCCTGCAGCACTTAGTCATCTTCCTGCTTAAGTATTTTAGAGCTGTGTCTCCAAAGGACAGTTTGAACTCTGTTCAAAGGACAGTTGGGCGTCCTGCTCCCTGAAATCAACATGAATGGAGCATCTTATTCAGCTCCAGCTGTTATCAGATGCCTGCCAATAAAGTGTTTGACCACTTCCTAGTGCTGCTTCAAGCAGCAATTGTGTAGATCTGCTAAACGGTTCTGAAGGTTTCTCAGCGTTAAATACAGAGAGTCCCAGTGACTAACAGTCCTCAGGGTCTGCCCCAGGCTCCTGTATGGTACTTCTGCCTGATGGCCTTGGAAACAACAACTTTACTGCACAGCTATAAATGTCAAATCAAAGAGAGAATTTAGACAAAATCTTTGTTCTTATTTTAAACAAAGCATCAGATATTTTTAAAAATAATGATTTTATGAAAATAATGCTTTGTGAAACCAAAAGGTTGACAAATTTAACTCAGTTCTGGATTCAGAGGTCACAGATTTCTAATTTTTAAAAACAATTCAATCAGACTCAAAAAATGCTGCTGAAATACACATTCTGTCTATCAGCTGCTCAGCTCAATGAAATCAGGTCATATCAGCGAAGATTAAAATGCCTGTGTCCCAACCTGTGCATAAAATAAATTGCTGAAAGGAAACATGGTTTTAAGAAGCCTCTAGAGATCACATGGACATGCTAGCATAGCCTGTCTAGATGGAAGTTTTTATTATTACAAACGTTCAACATGGAATTACAAGGAGTCAATTTTATCTCAAAAATTTATTAACAGATGGGTTTTCAGGTAAATAAAATATAGGCTCTCTCTCAAGTCTGTGTTACTATTTAAAACATTTTCCAGTCTTACAACAGAATATATAAACTACTTCCATAAATATATTTTGTTCACAAGGACCCATGCAGTAAACTTAATAATGTCTTAAGATGACTGTTTCATAATTTTCCCTTTAAAAGCCACCTAATTTCACAGATGTAAATTAAATGAGAAACAAGCCTTTTTTTAAAAGATTTTACAGTTCATAACTTTAAATGCTTCAATTTCTGGTGGTAACTGCTTTATTGATTTGCATCTACAGAGGCTCATGATCACAGATTTATTTTTTACTCCAGGAAAATGTGTGACAAAATATGTTAGATAGGAAATAAAAAGATCTGTTTACCTTGATCACATGGAGATGTTGGTGCTGATTTCGACCTATCTTCTTCTGACGACGCGCATCCTGGAACCGGTGGTTGAGTCTCTGCACCTGCAATTAGCTAAGAACAATTCCAAAAGGTGTGATCTTCCTGTGCCATGAGGAAATGTAATTCAACAACTTTAGTTCAGAGGCAGAACTATGAAGGAAAGTGAAGATCTTCTGCCCCTGTGGATTCCCACTGGCAGAACCTCAGCCATACAGGAGATGGCATCACACTAAATGGAAGCCATGGTGCAAAGAGAGAAAAACCAGGCAACTGAAAGGAAAGCAGGTTCTTAGGATGAAATAAATTTAGTGTATATACCCAGTGAGTGGGAAAGTTTTGAGATGCCACCTTGAGTCTGTATTCAAATTCACCCAGTAAATATATTTAACTGCATATGTATCAGCAAGCACTGCAAATTACCTCACGCAGTAACACCATGACAACACCTTTTCCCAGGAGTATCAGATCAATTAACTCATTCTGGAGTTTCCTACATTTCTGTAACGTTTTGAAACAGCTCACAAGGGATCCCAGTGCGCAATAAGCAGGAAAATGAACAGAAGCAACTGTCAATGTTTAAAGAAATTATGGCCTAAATTGCCTTTTTCTGTGAGACCAATGGGTCTGTTGTGGCAATCAGGCAAACAGAGATACAAAGTGTGGACTCATTGTCATCCAGGATACACATCATCACTCAGGTATAACTGCACCAGTTTCGGATGCACTTGGGGTGACCTATGCTTTTTATTTCTTCAACAGACTGGTTACTCCTACAAAAGGCATGATAACTCCAGAACTGTAATCTGGAAAACGTCTCCTCTTCATGAGAATCAGCACATTGCTTGTTTATCAACATTTACAATACTATGGAGCAGTGCTGTCTGCCAATCAATCAATTAATCAATTATTCAATGCCAATTCTGAGCCATAACAGGCATTTATGTTTTTAACTGTTGCCAGACATTGTCTGTCTGTCAAACGTCCTTCCTCAAAATCCCTCCAGAAATTATAGGCTCAAGATCGGCAACATTGTACCAGGTCAAAATGAATTTCATACCAAAGTTCAGAATAGGTGATTTACACTTACAAAATAAAACTCAAAGTCTTAGGTCTGTACTGACATACAAAAAAATTACTGTGCAAGTCATTTGAGCAGGATTGAATCCCAACCAATCAAGTTACAATACAGTCATACTTCTCTGATTTTTTAAAATGTGACAATATATAGTAAAATTACCTTTTTCCTCCTTTGCCCACTATTAGTGATCTTATCTGGAGTGACTCCAAGATCTGCAAGTACTTTAGCTATGCCTCTAGCATCCACTCCACAGTTTGGTGCCACATTTGTTTCACAGCGTCGATGTACATTCATCTTGCAAACTGCAATGAAACACACAGTAATACAGTAAATTAAATACTATCTTGGCATGCATTTGCCTTATATAAACCTATCAATAACTTTTTCAAACAAATACAATCTCAGTAGGAAAACACTTAGCTGAATTTGAAGGTATACTTCAATGCTAAAGTTATTAACCTGATTATCATTCTTCTGATATGATAATATAGAGTTGTATTTTCATACAGTGCCCAGAACAGACACAAGAACAAATGAAACTATCAAATGATATTGTAACTCTTAAACTAATTTGAATTAGAAGAAAATTCCTTCAGATCTTGGATTTTAACTGTCCACTATGGAAAGTACAACATTAAATTCTTATGTATTATTGTTTCTTACACTGTTTTACTGAAGTAGATTAGCTTCTAATGTAGGCAGCCATAAAACTGACAGCACTTTAAGTTTTAATAAAAATTAAGGGTTAAACACCTACTTTATTTATATGGCAATTCTGTTACTAAGCTCGTTCCCTTAAATCTCCTGAAACTATTATATTGCTATGAGGAGAAGAAAAAGGTTACTTTGCTTCCAGATTATGGGGCAGAGGCAAGAACACAGCTCCATTAAAACTCGCGGAGTGCGGATTTGTTAGGAGATGACCTATTTTATCTGAGACTTCGGTGCCCTCTTGTGGAGCAAGGCATAAAGAGAGCACAGCTGCAAGTGTGATTAAATCCTAGACTAATATTCAGTTGTTCAAATTTCTCACCTCTTTATTTTTTAGAGAAAAAGAAATCATAAAAATATGTATTTATAAAGTTACATTTCATTATATTTTTCATCAATAAAGCTTTTGTTGTACAGCCGCTAAAAAAACACATTTGCCACTTAGAGTATAGCAAGGCACTGAATCTGGCCATAACCATGCACTTCAGAAAGCTGGTCACTTTCCTTTTTAAATATGTTTTAGCTCACAAGAAGAGCAAAAAGAAACAGTTAAACATGGTATTTCCAATGAATGTATGTTCAGTGACAAAACGTCAGCAGTAAGTAAAATGTTTGCGCTAGGAACTGTAGAAGTGGACATTGAGGAGCCAAACTGCTTGAAATAGCAGGAAAATTTTGTGCAGTCCAACTTTACGTATGCATTTTGTAAAATACATACATAAAGTGGGACTGCACAAAATTTTCCTGCTGTAAAAAGATGCCCAGGAATAACCAGTGAAAAAAACCTGAAGAAGAATAAATCTCTGTTGTACACTCCTCATGGTGTTAATAACCACACTGGGCAAGGAAGTACACCTCTGAAGAAGCACTTGTTAAAGAGAGAAAACCAAGCACAGAGAAAATAACGTTTTCAGTTCAGCTGAGCTCTAGATTTCATGCAGAGAACACTGCATCTTTATAGGCAATAATTTTATGAACAGGGAGAAAGCAACACAGACTCTCTGCACTATTGTTTCTATGCATCTGCTACACAGTATGAGAAACAACAGTTAAGACCAAATGAACAGTATGGTACTTGAGATAGAATATGAAAGAGAACTAATGAATGTCCAGATTAGGTAGAGAGATACTATAACTCTGGATTAAAAAAAAAAAAAAAGAATGGAGGAAAAAGCCCAGATTTAATTGAAAAGTCTTCTTTGAATGCATCCCCATCATAATTAAGACAGCGTTTGAGCAAAATCTTCAATAGCTGCAAAGTAACAGCATTTAGAACCTAAGATGTCCTCACTGTTCACTGGCTGGAACCACAAGGGAAGTCTTGAACTTCAGAAGTCTCACTGTGTATAACTTTGCTGTGAAAGAAATCTCTTCTTTCCCTTGCTACTCAGCAACTTATGACATGAAACATCAGGTCTGACCTTCACCTATAGTTAAGTGTCACCCTAAGTACTGCAAAGGATATAGTTTTATAGATAAAATATTTATACATGTGACCCCACGCTTCTGCTGTTGAGAAGTGTACATGATTTTTTTATTTATGAAGATGGACCTATCCATAGGTTCCTAAGGCATAACAAAATGAAAATGGCACTATTCTATTAGGCACTACTTTCTAAGAACCTGATAATAATTTCCTTCATTACATCATTTCCTTCCACCTACAAATGGAAGTATTTTATAAACCATTTCTAAAATATTACTTTGGTTTACAATTGTTTGTACTCTTTTCTCACCCCTTATGTAAATCTGCTTGAAATAATGAGATATGGAATCCAACATTTCTGACAACTAAAATGACACAAATGCACCTTCCAGCCTTATTTTCACATACAGATCCTGTACAGAGTACATAGTCCTTAAGTGGCAGAACATGGTGAATCCTTTATTTTCTGGAATAGAGGTGCTAAGCAGACCATCACAAAGGATGATTTAGTTGGGTATCAGAATATTTCATATTCTGGACATGGGGACACAGGACGGGTTCTACCTACTCTAACCAATACAAACCAGCAATTTTTGAAAATGGCATTAAAGGGAAAAGTAGATGGAATATTGATGTTTAAAAAGTTTAACAAACCTGAAAACACAAAAGGCATATAAATGGAAGATATGCAAATTGTCATGCTCATCATTTTCTGTTAGCTTCTAATGTCCTGAGTGGCAATAAACCTACAAAGGAGTGAGTGCAAAATGTGTTTCTTAATGTCTGACCTCTGCATCTGTTACTGACTGGTGCTGCCAACAAGGTAAGGACTATGTTCTAACCATAATGGAAATCCTTACATAGCTCCACTACTTATTTTCTATTTACTTCTGTACATGCTAACATAGTGACATGAAGTCTTTCCAAGTCTCCAAGTCACTCACAAAGAAAAAGAAAAGCTCTGAAGTGGTGCCTTACCTTTGCATTGTAAACCTTGTCTCAAAAGACCCCAGAGCAATGAACCACAGTGGTCACAGAAGGTGGGCACTTTGTAATTGTGAATGCTGAACTTGTGAGGCATGTTGACACTGAAACGCTGGGATCCCACTTGCTGAAAAAGGACAGCACAGCATATTTCATTTTAATTAATTTCTTTGCAATCAGTGTATGCTGAGGCCCTGTTGCATTTTGAAACAGAATTCAAATGAGATGAAATAGATCTGTGCCCAGATGATGACCATCACATTAGACACACTCCAGAATTCTTTTCACTACTTTATCTGGGAAAAAGAGGGGGAAGGGCTGCTGCTGTCCAAGAGATAAAGACTAAAGTCTACTTCCTAGTACTTTTGGGAACAACAAATACATAGCTATCAGGAAAGATCTTAATGTGGAAGGCAAGGAAGTCACTCCCAATTGTTTTAGGAACATGAGGCCAAACTAATACAGGACTAGAAAAAGAAATATATCATAAATGCTTTACCTTTTCATATCCCACTCTTCTTTGGATTATGATAATGACAATGATAACCTGTTGTGTTCAGGGATTCCAAGGTATGATTATTTACTAATTAAAGGATGTCATTGATAAGTTTTCAGAGAGGCAGGCCGTTGCACTGCAGGAGATTTATTTCTATGTTTTTCCTTCCCTTTTCTATTACTGCTGGCTTTTCTCCAGTGATCTAGTACCCCTCCTAAACAATGAGACCATCAACAAAGTATGCAAATCTCCACCAGCCTGGAGCCTGGGAACATAAACCTGCACAAGATTTTGTATATTCCTGTGAGTACTACACAAAACCAGCACTAGCCCAACACAGCCCTTTATCACAATTGTATGCACGTGATCACATTTTGGATGTAAAATACTGGTTGTGGACCTGGTATTACAGAATGGTCCCAGTAAGGACAATGCTAGTGAATTGCACAGAAAAATGAGATCATGAGTTAGTGCCTCAGTCAAACTCATGCTGAAGTTTAGAGTAGATAACAACTGCCCTGTTACATACAACTCTGATTTGTAACTTAAAGGCAGGCTTTTTCAATCCTATGAATGTAGGTTTTTAGCGAATAAAATTATGAAATGTAGGATTTTTTGTGTGGCCAAGGAACTGTGATCACCCAAGGACCACCTCACCTTAGCCTGTGGTGAAAGACAGCAGGCCCTTGCTGCTGCACACAACAGGCCAGTGAGCATACATTTGCTTTTCTGTTGAAGCACAACACAAAAGCTTCTGTGTAAAGAAAAACATTTGCTGTTTATACCTGAGGGCTGAAACTATTTAAAAAAACATAATCACATTTTGACAGTTTGGATGTAGTCTTTGTTGAGGTGAGACTGCAAGCAAATTCTGGTCAGTTGTTTATGTTGGTGTCAGATACCCACCCAAGCATCCCAGCTCTCTGATCAGCCACTGATGGCTGAGCCACACAAAATGCAGCCAGGGAATGAGGTATCCCAGCCTGCTGCTTCTGAATTGAACTGACAAGAACTGTATTAACTCAGAAATGGAGAGAGAATGTTAAAAGCGAAAAGGAGTGGAAAGAGCTCTCTGAAACTTTGAGCTCAGATGTTATAAAAAGTAATCCAGTTCGAAATAAATTTCTGTATGATAATTTCCATGTAAATAAAACTGATAGCAATCTAGCATTCCAAAGTACCACAAAATGACCAGAAGGACATTAAAAAGTCTGTGGCATCTATTGATTAAACAGAGGAGATAATATTATTTTGAGCAGATCAAAGACAGAATTTTACATAGAAAAATTAATTTATAAACATTTACCTCATCGTGAGTTTCCTGTTTTTTTAAGCCAGCACACTTCGTTATTATAAGTTCATGGCATCTCTTGTGAACTACACAAGTGCAAACTAGAAAGACAAAAACAGATAAAAGAATGAGATTTCATGATGATTAATTTTAAAGCAGAAGTCTGATCTCAGAAGACTGGAACCACTGGGACTTGAAAGTGTGCAAGTGACTGGTGAGTCCTATGAAATAAGTTGGCTTACAAAAACAGAAGACAATAGACTTTCAAAAGACCAAAGAATTTTAAGATAACTAAAGCTTATCTGCCAAATATCTCATCCGCAAAACTACAAATTAACTTCTGAAATGTTAGCCACAATTTTTCTCAATTTTTACATATGTGATTTGTTTATCTGATGAAGGCCATGATCTCCACATTACATGAGACACAATAACAAAAACAATTCCTGTTTAAAGAGCTTTTAAAAGAAAGCAGATAAGAAGATAAGTCATTGTAAAAGTCAAAAGGATAGAAAAAAAAGTTGAATATTCTTTTTGTAACGCATTATCCTAAGTTGACAGCAGTAAAAGGTTTCAGGAAGCAAAACTGTTTTGCGAATATGCATACTGATTACTTAATCAATGAATAACATTTGCAGATATGACAGATAAGATAAACAATTACTAGGTCTAACATACCATAAAATTCAAGGTCATTAAGCAAAGTAAAAACCATTATAATGAAGTAACAAATTTCACTTCCTCCAATTTTGGTCATTGTTGTAAGAAAAAAAAATTAGATCAGAAGTCAAGGTACCTCTACAGATACCTCTGTGTGGTAATACAGTAATTGTTATTATAGCCTGTAAAGATCTATAAAAAAATGGCATTCACTTCTTTGCTATGAGATTTAATACAGTAATTCTTATTAAAGCATGTAAAGCTCTATCAAAAAATGGCATTTACTTATTTAAAATGAGATTGCAGCAAGTCTTTTGTACCTGAAAAATCATCACTAACTTGATGGTTTCTACCTGTTAGATGAGGGTTAAGTACTAACATATCATCCCAAGAGGCATAAAGAAGTAGGAGTACAAGAAATTGAATTGAAAAATGGGAGATGAAATTGAAGCACTTGTGCAGTCTTTGCTATAACCTTCTCTAATGATGACCTCTATAATTATCTCATCTATTTAAACTACAGTCTTCGCAATTACCTGGAATTTTTAAACACAGAATCTTAAGCAGAATAAAGAGCTCTCAATTTTAAAATGCAAGGCTTGAAAATTGAAGAAGCCAAGATCCACAGATATGGTTCCCTAGATGGATACGCATGAAGATATATCTGGGATCTGATGTTCAGGGCTGTTTGCTGAACTCCTACTTCATAAATAATGCTTAAGACCAACAGTTTTGAAAAAAATTACTGTGACTCGGTGCAAACATTGTATATTGTTGAGACAAACTTATTCTGATTATCATGTGCTAAATACTTAGCATCGTACATTTATGATGCCTGATAAAAATATCTTATTACTTATGTAACATAATAAATATATTTAAACTGTCCTTATATAGAATTTCTCTTACCTTGACATTGGTATCCCTGTTTTCCTATTACACCCCTGAAAAATAATAAAGTATTTTAGAAAATGAAGAGGAAATATTCTTAAAAATGAAAATATCTTTTCCTTCCCTTTACTAGACATGCACATGTTTAAAGAAAAGCTTTTTATAACCAATCATCTGATAACTGCATGCCTGGACTGAGATCAGGTCCAAATAGGAACATTTCAGGTGCTGAGAGGTAACAGGAAGGATGAGAAATCATGAAGGCAGTCAGAAGTACAGATTTACTACAGTGCAACAGATAAAGCCAAAAGGTGCATGGAAAGGAGAAAAAATGGTAAATCATCACCAAGCAGACCTCTAAATAGACAGATTGCATTTGTCAGTATTATTTGAAATCACCTTAGCCAACACAAAATACACCCCCCAGGCACTTTTTAGAAGAATGCAGTTGAGTTTATGCACATCTCATGTCAGTTTTACACTGAGAAAGACCAATTTATTACACAGTCCTAAGAAGTATTTACTGTCAATCACATCAGATCTTCTGCGCAAATCAGTATCTCTAGGTCACTTTGTAAAATATCAGGAGTTCCTTAAAAACAACTGAAACCTGAATGCCTCCACCACTTCTCCCTATCTGAAAATTGAAAATACTCAAAATAATGCAAATATTTTCTAAAAGGGAGTTCTTGGTGTACATTGTAATAAAAAAGACCCTGTACACTGAGCACCAAAATCTCTGTGTCATTAGAAGTTATTCCATCAATTCTTCCATTTGATATTCCATTAACTTCAGTGGGATGTAAAGAAGCTTTGCATTTCTTAGAGGTGATTCTTAATCATGTAACAAATAATTCCGTCACTGTGACAAAATGTGAAGGTCTAATATTAAAGTCTGAATCTATACTTAGTTCTTCCATAATATTAGACTGGTTGTCTACCTGGAATTTAGTGTGCATTAGATAGGGAAATATGGAACTTTGTGGCTCAAAGGAGAAGAACCCCAAATACAACCAATTCTGATATTTGTGATGGAGGTTTAACAGCCTTCTGCTATCATCTGCAATGCTGTTGACAGGTAAATGTCAAAATGAAGAGGAAAAGAAGCTGCTGTATACCACTTTCACTGCCGTGAGCAGGAAGGTGTGCCAACTCCCCAACTCAGGGTTGCAAAGAAAGCAAAGCCAAAGGTGCTGCGTACCATATAAAGTCTCTGCAGTGCGAGCAATACGTTGGCTGTCTAAGGTAGGTGGCCATGAACTTGTGTCCATTGACCTGGTGCACCCTGCGCCGCACGGCACCCTGGCGCTTCCTGGGGCGCATCCGCTCGCGGAACACACGCTCTTCATTGTCCTTGGGGGCTGCAACACAGGGAGAAACAATCAGCACTGCTGTCACACACACAGGTCTGGGGAAACTCAAATGCTATGCAGAGGTCGGTATTTTTCAAAAATAAAAATAATTCTCTATACGCAGCAGTGCAAAATAGCTTCCTTAAGTTTTGCGTAATTTTTATTCATTTTTAGCATCAATTAGCAGAGGGCAAAGGTTTTCATTGCTTAGCACAGGAACTTCTAGTTCTTTTAAAGCTTCATCTGTAAATTCATGCTAAATTGGGATTAAGTCCTCTACACTTTATCACTATCAAGCACACTGACAACCTCTTAACAGTAATTATACAGTTAGATTCTCCTAAGAGATCAGACTTTCACCTCACTTGATCTCCAGGAGAAGAAAACAATCCCAACATCCCCATGTCCTTGTACATTCACAAAGTGCTGATACAAGTGTAAGAAAGCAGAGTAAAAATACATATTATCAAGCAGAACAAAAAATTCCATCCAGAATTGATTACTTATTAGAATTCCTGATTGAGATCTGAGCTTCAGGCTCTAATAATCCACTTTGATACTAATACATGCTCAGCAAAATGTTCAAAGGAAGGAAGTTGCTCTTCTTAATCAATTCCTATTCCAATTGTACAAGATATTTAATGGTAGAGGAAGTATAAAATGAACTTGATATAACTCAGTGTGAAAACATTAGGGCAAAAAAATCTTCAGAGTGCAGTGGGTCTTAAGGGGGTTTTTAATATCACTAACACCATCATAATATTCTGCACGCATTAAGCAAAAGCTGAGGATGAATTAGCAACAAAGAACATTTTTAATGAAAAACAGACTTTACAGACATTCCCTGAACCACTCCTGCTTTGGCAAACTAGACTATGAGACTTGGAGAGGACCATATTCGGTCATCCATTGCCAACTGAATCCATGCACTCAATACTTTGGTGCATATAACACTTTGATCTGCAGTTAACACCTGTCATTCTTTGAATTACAGCTACTGTGAATTATTACAGTGGCCTAAAAACACCAACTTTGGTCTGCTGCAAGCTTTTCTGTACATGATTGAGTTGTCCAAGCAACAGTACAGTGCCTAATAACAATACATAGAAAATTCAAAGTCTGAGAACAACTCAATGTAAAAAAAAGTCTCAAATTCTTTTACAAACATTGGAATAAACCCTGGTTTTGAGGGTTTTAGATAAAAAAGGTATCGATTAAAGAATTTCTAGAAAATTGTCTTAAATTAAACCAATGGATGGACATCTTTGAAAAAAAAACAGAGCACAGATGAACAAACAGAGACCAATGTCTTTCACTGCAGAGCAAAGGCTAAACTCCTTGAGTCCTCAACAGCAAATTTATTTATGCACAGAAGAGGCTAAGCTCCATACACAATATTGTTATACAAACACTTCATACTCAGAGTTGTTTTTCACCCTAAGATGACACATCTGTGGGATGGCCAGAGTGGCACTCCTATTCTAAAGTGAGCTCTCAGTAAATAAACACAGCCTTGTACATAAAGCTACCCCTTTTATTTATGCTGAAGAACAACCTAAAAGCAATGGTTGTAGGTTGCCCTTCAATAAAGAGATAAGAAATACCAGACAGTTACCAATTATGTTTAATTTTATGTTATCAATTTTGTTTATTTTTAGGGATTAAGCAAAACTCTAATGTCTAATAAATATCACAGCTCCTTATGAGAAAGACTGTCTTCCACAAAGAATATGTAACAAATAGTTCAAAAAATCCAATTAAAGATCCATTTTTTCAGCTTCTTGAATGATTTACTGACTTTACAAAGCTACTGGAAATCTTTTTAAAGCTCTTATAGGAAATAATTCTGTTTTAACACAGATCTGCTCCTTTGTTTATCATCCAGATTGTGGACTTTGCTACAGTATGCACAACCTGGATGTGAGAAAGTTAAAGTCTAACTCTTCTGGAAAGGTTTCCCCCCAGAAATCCAACTCTTCTGGAAAGGTTTCCCAAAAAGTTTTGTGCTTACAGGTAATGAACAAGATGTTCTGACAGAGCATAATACACATTTGATATGCTATTCAGTCTACAGTGCTGTTTTTCTCATTTTTTCATCTTAAGTGCAATTCTTCACAGATAAAGCACGTGTAATTTTACAGAGCATGTAAAATCCTCCTCTTGTTTTGGCTACATAAAAGCAGTATCATGACACTGGGGTTTTTTTGTTTGTTTGCTTTGTTTCTACTAACAAAGTTTTAAACCTACTTTCACTGCATTAGTTTTAATTCTATATTTAATTCTTTAATGAAATTACATTTTTCCTTCTAATACTTACAGTTTAAATAATATAATGAAACAGTATCCTTTTCAGAAATGCACTGACTTGAAAACAGATACAAGCAATGCATCTGAAAGCATCAGATTAAATGTCAGGCCTCGCTTATCAAAAATAACTTCCACACAAACAGCATCACTGTGTGTGAGAAGGATCCTCGACCTGTAGTTAGAAAATGTAGTTTTCTTGGTCTATCTTGGATAGTGCTGGAGGTCCATTAGCCAGTTGCCCTCAAACAATCTCTGTGTCAGTCTGCTATTCCCCTTTTGTCACTGAAGACCAGCACTTGGCCAAATCCATGCCAAATCTTGGCCAAATCCGTGCCCTGCTTTAGAGTGGAAGTGCCCAGAGGAGCTGCATGTTGGAGAGCATTGGCTCTGCCAACACCTCACCTCTCACTGCACCCTGCGTGCAATCCCCACCTTGTCAGTCAGCAGCAGGACTCATTCAGAGGACTTGGAGCAGGGCAGAATCATAGAAGCATGGAATCATTAAGACTAGAAAAGACCTCTAAGATCTCTTGGTTCAACCACTAACCCAGCACTGCCAAGGCCATCACTAAACCATGTCCCTAATTGCTACATCTACACATCTTTTAAATATCTCCAAGGAGGGTGACTTCCCTAGGCAGCCCGTTCTAACGCACCACTACACAATTTGTTAAGAAATGTTTACAATCTAGACCTCCCCTGGCACAACTTGATAGCATTTCCTCTTCTACCAGCTGTTATTTGGGAGAAGAGACCAACTCCCACATCCCTCCACCCTCCTAGAGAACAGAAAGCTCTCCTCTCAGGCTCTTTTTCTCCAGGCTAAACAAGCATCTGACATTACAGTGCCTGACTGACCACTGGATGACTGGACATGAGCCTTTCATCACAGCAGATGAAGTCACTGGAGAAATTAGCTCATCCACAAGCTTAACAACAACTTCAAGTTAACATCAAGTTCCGTCACTTATTCACTGTGACCCTATATAAACATATAAGCAATGCTTTCCCACTGTCCCCAAGCAAAACCCTGCCACATCTTGTGTAAGACTGGATTTTAGGGAAAACTTTTTACTGAAAAGGTGGTCAGGCATCGGCACAGGCAGCCCATGATGTGGTGGAGTCACCATTCCTGGAAGCATTCAAAAAACCTGTGCATATGGCACTAAGTACATGGTTTAGTGCTGAGCATGAGGGGCTGGGTTAACAGGCAGACTTGATGACCTCAAAGGTCTTTTCCAACCTGAACAATCCTGTGATTCACACTGCTGTTTTGGGCCACAGGCATAAAATCAGGCAGGAACTGTCCCAGGTGACTCAGAAGCAGATGATCACATCTGTTCTGGTTCATATCCAGGGTTGTGAACCACTTATTTCTAGCAGAACTTACAATAGTCTGTATTTAAATTAAAATCCATTTATCTCATACTGAACACTCATACTAGAGATGTTAATTTATCTGTCTGAAGACACCTACTTTAGAACAGAGCTACACTGCTCTCTCCAAATGTCTCTCATCATTTACAAGCAGGAAAGTAAAGATTAGTAAATGCTAGCAGAAAGCAGGGAATATTTAGGAAAAGCCCCAACATCTGTGTGATATCAGCAACTAGTGTATTTAATGCATTCTTTTGAAAATACTAGCATCCCAAACAAAATTGTCCTTTAAAATATATTTTTAAAATCTAACAGAGGTATGTATTAGGTTCTATAAAATACCATTAGCATACTGCATACTGGGCATGGCATTTCTATTCTTAGCAAAGCAGTTAAAATTAAGTGAATTTCTCATAGTCAGAATACTAGCAAGTTTCAATAGAAACAATTTCTTCTCATGGTATTTCTACTAAATAGTCACAGAGGCTTATAATCTCTTCAGTAAAGGCTGTTTCTTATGTAACATACGTTATGTTCCCTGTTTTGGTTTTGAGTCCTTCTGTCTTCTGTACTATTCAGTTTATCCTTTTTTAATGCATTTCTTACATTTTATTTTCAAAAGATGGAGTAAGAAATGATGACAATTTCCAAGTGTTCATGGAGAATGCTGTCGGTGGAGCACATTGAGTTTAGGCTTCATACGATGGTACTTGAGAACTGGCAAATTTAAAACTAATTTTATTTCAAAACCATAGCCAGTAATGCCACTACTTCTTTTTACTGTAGCCAAGAGTAACTCTTGAGTTATTTGAAAAACAACAGCATATAATTGCTTTTATATACTCATATGTACATACATACATAATGCCTACAGTTTTAAAGACTCAAAAGACTTGCATGCTTAAATCCAAGCTCTAAGGGAAGTGTTATAAAAGTCAGAAATATTTGGCATGGAAAATTGCACAAAACTCATAAATACCTGCAAAATGGAGGCTTAAACGAGCTGTCTGAACTACATTTAATGCTGTTCATTGTGTAGTATCCATTAAGCATGAATTATAAGTCACAACTTAAAAGTAATTTCTTAAAATTTAAAAGAAAGGAAAGTGCTGCATAACGCTTAGCAATCTTCAAAGGAAACAAGACTGGGGGAGTAAGACCTGCACACCAAATATCAAAGGCTCAACCATGTCAGGGCTTGTTTCATACTAAAACAGGTTCAGCATAAATGAGAAGGGCTCAATGTGGAGCACTAACTGCAACAAGATTATCCTCCACAGCCATGTCTTATCTTCAATGCTCTGAGTACTTACACAATTCTGACAACAACCAAACAAATGCAAAAAATAAGGCAGAAAAAGATCAAGAGAGCTTACACACAAATAGAGGGGGTATCTAGCATTTCTCATTGCTGACAATGCTGACTTCTAAATGAGAGCAATGCTGATCCCTTCCCTCAATTTGGAGGTGATTGTTATCAAATTGTCAGTGTTTGGGGAAGGGAAAAAATCAATTAAACTTTAGTTAAATGGCTTCTGCCCCATCAAAGGCAAAGCATGGGCCATGTATGACAGTAACACAGAAACTGGTGATGCTGCCAGGTAAATCCTTGCAAGAGCACCCTGACCCCTCATGGCACTTCTGGCACAAGGGGCTTTTCACCCTGGCCATCTCCTGGGTGTCACGTTGCTGTCACCCCTACCTTACAAGCACCATCCAGAGAGCTAGCTGGTTTAACATCAACCTTTGATAATTATAACTGACCCTAAATGAACAACAAATGCAAAGGAACAATGGTTGTACTGAGGTTTCATTGCTGAAACCTGCTTTTGTATCATATTTAAGCCTGATCACTTTAACCAGTATATATGTACTGAAATAGAGCTTTTATTTTAGCACTACATAATGTCTAAACAGAGGAAGGGTATTGATTGAAGCAGGAGAGGTAATTTGTCTAAAAATATGTTGGAAAGTGAGAAGGGGCAGAAACAATGTCCAGGACTTCTCAGGATTCAGAATGGAGTGTAACCAGATCATTATGCATCAAAATAAGGTCTCAAAGGAGTATTCCCAAACTCTATTCTGGGCTGTACAGTAGAGGCATATATACTGGCATTAAGATTTCTCCAAGCAGAAATTATTACAGGATTTTGCATTTAAGAATTTAATCTATTTTAAAGGGGAAAAAAAACCAAACCAACCCAAAACAACAAAAATCCACCATGAACAAAAAGCTAAACACCCCCATATATTTACATTTCTATATCCTTTCTTTTGGCAAAGCCTTGTTTAGTAGTAACACATGCAACAAACTAATTCCATACATTTTAGAGAAAAAATAAGTAAGGTAAGTGCTATAATATGATATCATAAAGCTGTTACTGATGAGCACAGAAATTATGTAGATAGTTTACCACAGTCATAGAAAGAGCATGAATTTTTTCTATGTCTTCTTCTAGAATTATTATGTTTCCAAATTACTTCTTAAACAAAGAACAAGCATACAGGTTTTCCTACTGTATCTCAAATCTGCTTTATTTAGGAGATCTGACAGGAAATTTTTGATTTGATAGGAGAATCAGATCCTTCAGTAACACTGTATTGTTAACAAAAACAAAGATGCTGAGTGTTACTAAAGAAATGAAAAAAATGCTCACAGAATGGATGAGTTTTAAAAGAGATATGTGTCTAGACATGTCTGCTAACACCAGCTATTTACTAAATGCACTGAAGAATAAATTCCATTTTAAAGTATATCATCCCAAAGATGGTGGGTGGCTTTGTAGCATGGGCTGAGGCTCAAATGTATCTGCCTTCAAACACATGCTTACCTTTAAATGATTAAATTCTTGTCTAAAAGAGAGATTCCGCCTATATCTATTTTAAAATTTCCCTTGAGATGTGCACAGAGTTGATTTGGGGCGTCGCAGGCACATATTTCTGTTTGAGGGATTCTGTTACTTTCCGTTTTTTAAAAAAAAGCCCAAACCAAAACACCCAAATAAAAAGCTATCCAATGAATACTTAGACATGATTCGAAGTTTTTCTACATACTTAATTATTATCAGGAGCACATTCATAAACTCACTCAAAGCTGAAGGGATAACAATAACTCCCCACAGCTTTCAAACAGAAATCCTTCCACATTCAATACACTTAATAAAGGAGGACTTAATGTCCAGAAACACTAAAGAGATACTGATAGTCCAATTGCAATTTCAGCATACACAGAAGTACAATTTAGTTTTCAGAAATGTCCCAGAAATGTGCCTTGGTGGCTGGCAATAATTTGGACCAAGTGTTCAAAACCAGGAGTGAGGTCCTTGAAGAGAAGGGATGAGCCCCCAGTGCTGCCCCAGCTGCAGCCCATCCACTTGGCTACAGCAGAGCCTGGGGTGAGAAGGGATTAGGTTCCACACTGCTCAGAAAAAATGTTCCTTTAAATGACTCAGATACTTTTCTTAACAAAGTCTTCAAGATAAGCCCTCAAGTTTCTGCACTTGATCTCCACAACGCCCACAGAATTAGTGACAATTTACACAAGCTTAAGGTATTAACAACATGGAATTACACATGGTTATCTTCAGTGACCACACAGCATGGTTTAATAAATCAAATATTTAACAAACAGAATTCTGTTTTATAGGAGCTGGATCACTGGTCCAGTGGTATATATTTATATTTATATTTATATTTATATTTATATTTATATTTATATTTATAGATATGCAGTCTGTTTTTTAGATCCCTGGGAGCTCACACAGATGATGGGGTACTGACCTCATTTTGGAGGGTGGATATAGCAATTTCCGTACTTTAACAGCTGTCAGATCCACAAAGCAAGCAAATCAGACATGAATCCCTCCTACTTCCTCTCAATTTTTTTATTGGTAACATTAATCATTTAAAGAAAAATTGCATTCCTGAAACAATGCAACAACTTGTAACTACAATTTTCATAATACAATTTATTTGGCAAAGGAAGTTATATCAGTAGAAATACCACACAGAAATTATCACTATGTGGCAGGTTTTCTGAAAAGAGAATTTCATCTCAAGGTTTTTAAAATAAAAAAGTTGGAAGTTTCAACTCCCAAACCTTTTTCCACAATCCAGACATTATTGTTTTTTCAGTTGTAAAGGAGATGTCACAGGCAACAAGACCAAAAAACAATGCTAACTAATGTTGTTTCAGTCTTTCAGTCTTATTTTTCAGGAGGAACAAACAGCCTCACTCTAAACACAATGCCCTTATGTCAACAAATCTGCAATTGAAATTAGAGAACTGGAAATGCATTCTACATATGGCAAATACTAAAGCTGCTATTCATGAGGAAAAGCTCGCTCCATTAAATTTAATGTGTCTATTCGTCCCAACTAGCAAAGTAATAATTTACAAAACATAGAACAATTTTTGTGCCATAACTTGACTTGATAAACTTGCAGGCAGAAAATTAAATTAGTTCATGTCAGTAAGAGTCAGATCATGTTGTTACAGTGTTAGCAGTGAGCAGTATTAGCAGCCTGGCATTAGCATTGTTAGTGTTAAGCACCTGACAGACTAACAAAATGAAATATCTCATATTAAGTCAGCTACTTACTAGAAGTAAAAAAGCAGAAAATATTCTAAATTAAGAAACTATATATATATATATATATATATATATATATATATATATATATAAAATATATTTGATTATTATTATAAGTTTAGTGTTATTATTATTATAAGATGAGCTACCCTTGGGACTCGATCTTTCTGCTGTCACTGCTGCAAGCCCACAAACTCATCCTGCAATTTGACTGCACCCAGCCCTTGTGGTGGCAGTGGTGGTGGCCACTGCTCTGGCGACACACGCTCACCCTGGCTGTGCTTTGTCCTCTGGGACACAAGGAGGGTGACACAAACCACCCCAGGCAGGGCTGCGGTGGGAGGTGAACTTCCCCAGCAGCACACAGCCACGCTTATTTGAACAGAGCTCCAGGCTATGGAAGGATCTGCAGGGGCAAATGACCCCTCTGCAGGGTCAGCACCTGAGCTGCTGGCTTTCGTCAGCTTCCTGGAAAGGAAACAGCCTTGGGATGTGAAGAAGGAAAACAAGCACTGTAAAAACTTCAGGACAAAGCTCTTTTCCCAGAGGTAACTATTAAACCAGTCAGATCCCAAATGATGCTATTTTAAGCGGGTGTTTGTGATAGATTAGAGAAGTTCAGCAGTCTCTTTCTACTACTTGCAAAAGCTACACACATTATGATGAAACAGAACCTTGTATGTCTGGGATTCTAGCCTTTCAGAAATTGTTTCTTAAATATTTGTTCAACTCTAGCTTTGGTCCCTTCTCATAGAACAACAGAAGCCCATTATCCTGTGGATACCATGCAAAAGGCCAGAGACAGAGCAAGATCTCACAGAAAAGAGGGCTGCAAAAATTCTGTATGATTCTCAGGCCACAGCAAGACAGAAACTGCTTTGCACTACACAGGACCCTGCAGATATCCCAGTCACATGCCAGCTACAGAAAAGTCATGGCATCTGAAGGCAAAAAAGGGAATGAAAAACACTTACTGCCTTAGGCCACTAAATCTCAAAGTTGCCTTGCTGATTCCATTTCCAGATCCCCATCCTGATAGCAACAACTTGCTTCTATCCAAGCTTTGAAATGCGTGCAACAAAGCATCCTTGTACTTAAAATTTCTATATCAAAATTCCATATAACCACATTAAGGTTCTCTGGGGCATAACCTACATAGGTCAGAGAAGATGGCTTTGAAAACATGGTTTTATAAAGGTTGTACCCTCAGCAAGCTCAAGCCTGCTGATTACACAGATTAAATTACACAGATTCAAAGTACTACACAGTGGCAGTGAAATCTCACCCACAATTAGAGAAGTGGTTTTGCTTTTTTTTTTTTTTTTTTGTTTCTCAATAAAGCACTAACTATTTGCTTGTATCCTTCACAGGGCAGAGGGAGCCCACTGCAGAACTGACTGTGATTCAGAGAACATCCCTCAGTGCCTATGCAATAACTGAGACAGCCAGAGAAGATTCCATAGCAGCTTCCTTTTCCCAAGCAGGAAGAATCCCTTCAATATACAGATTTTGGTACAAAGTAAAAAGCACAGAATCCTCATTACTTTGCTCAAAAAATGCTAATGAAAGCCAGAGGAAGCTTCAAGGACAGGGAGAATGGCAGTGATATATTATATTTTATTTATGCAGACTTTTTTTTCCTTATACTTTCAGGTAATGCTAATGCTATTCTTCAACTAATTAAAATAAAGACTTCAAAATCTGGACATTACTCCCCCCTTCCAACAGTACTAAAGTAATAAGACAGAAAGTAGCTGTACCTTCATGCAGATAAACCCACTGATGTGTTTAGTTATACATCTAATAAACAAAAGAGGGTTTGACCCCAAGCAGTATGACATATTAAAACAAGGCAATCAAGCCACTGGATTTGATTTTTCACAACTCTACTGAACAGAACAAAACAAGTGAAAGATATTAGTGCTACGCCTGAAAAGGCCTGTTCTCCAATGTAGCTATCACAAAAAATAACATCTGACAAAATTTTTTTCCATTTTTGCCCCAATATACAACCCATAACACACTTAAACCAGTGTTCCAACATTTCACTACTCTTTCTAGTTTATCTATTAGTAAGGACTATGTTATGACAATCTTGTCCTCCTCTACCAACAGACTCATCTTGCCCATTTCCTAAGTGGGCAGTTCTTGCAATCAATTGCAAGAGACAAAACTCAGCAGCAAAAGAACTCCTTCCGTCTTGCCACGGTCTTTCTTGCAAATGTGGGAGGAATTTTCCTTATTCTAATATCCCCCCAAGCACAAAACAGAAGCTTAATTAAGAACATCTCTGACTCACAAGCAGTGCTGTTAAGGCGACTCTCACATCTCTGTCCTTCAACATTACATACATTACTACAAATTTCCACACAGAAGACAGTAATGAAAATCTTATGTAAATCCTGAAGTAATCAATATGATTTATTATCAGCATACTACTTTCACACTCCAGTCCAACAAAGCATTTCTGGATGTGGCTATAAAAAAGAGCCTATTCACTCTGCCATGGATTGCAATGGAAATTTCCCAGTATTTAAAGCACTATTTACCTGCCCTGCATGATGTTAATCCTCTGCAACTAATGCATGGTAAAAATGGACACATGAGCTAAACAGGATGTTCTTTCTCCTTGCTAGGCTTATGGACACAGCACCATGAAGGAATTGCACATGATGAGTCTGTGTGTTGTCAGTAGAACCTGAATGTATTATATAGGTTTTTACTGGGGAGGCGATTGACACATGACAGGAACAAGGAGGCAACATCTTGCTCCTGTCATGATGTCCCCTCATAACCTATTATTGGCAGAAGAAGCATTTCTCAGTGACAAGATTAAGCAAGAAAAGCTTTAATGTCTTTCTAATTTGCTTCCTCATTTTCTTCAATATACAGAATATTTCTGTAAATTTTTCAATATACAGAATACTATACAACAATAAAAAAATAGAGGAATGAGGGAATATTAGAGTCTTAATGCATTTTAAAAGGAATTGGGGTCCTACCATGCAGTTCCTACCAGGTCCATCATGTCCTCTGATTTGCAATATCAGACTGCTACCTATAAATATAATGCTGATTTCTTGCAGGTCTTTGTGCAAAAGAGCAGTAAAGGGATCTCTCTCAAGGTTCTCAGGATTCCCAGCAAAATTTTGGAGCATTTGAGGTTTTGTACAGTGTGCTTGCTGAAATACACATCATATGAGAACCCCAGCTGTTGCTAAATTAAGCAACACATATCTAGCCCTCAGGTTTTGGAGAAACACTTCAAAAATGTGATGCAAGTGCACACCCCACCCCAAAATACATTATGGAAAATTGTGCCTGTCTCTCTATCTTGGATACATGAATACAAATCAGCATGGGGTTCACATGGCAGGCTTTGGTGGTGGTGGTGGTGGTGATAAACTACAGAGGCAGCTGCTGTGAGAACCTGCTAGAAGCTTCCCCTATATCCAAATGCCAGCTGGGCGCATGATGGACCCATGCTAGCTGAGGCTGAGCCCATCAGCAGCAGTGGTAGCACCTCTGGCTTCAAGTATTTAAGAAGCAGAGAAAAACCTCCACTATGCAACAGCAGGAAGATGCGGGAACCCAGGAAGTTCCTCTGGCTGCCATGGAGGATGCAAGACCCTGTCATGAGGGCTCAGAGAGCTTGGCACAGAGCCCAAGACCCCTGTGCCTTTGATGTAGCCTTGGAAAAAACAATTGCCAATCTTATATGAAGAATTACAAGCCACAAAAGTTTAAGTGGAATGATAGTGAATTTATCACAGGGTGAAAAATAGATTTTTTGGGGTTTTTAGAATGGGGGTTCAGGGGGCAAGAGGGAGGAATCAGAGCATGTCCAGCCTTTCTCCTTCTCCTTCTTGGCCTCCATCTTCTACTGTGATGTTGGCACTTTTAGATTGGTTTAGAGTAGAAGCTCACTGTCTAACATAGGTGATATGTATTGAAAGTAACTGTAAATATTGTAAATGCAGTTTTTAGTATAAAAAGATAAAACCACCCCAGGCGAGGAGAGAGTACCTCTGACTGCCTTGCTGAGAGAACCTCAGCAGGACAGGAGAAAGAATTTTATAGATAAACAACCTTGAGACCGAGAAATGAAGAGCTCTGACTCCATCGAGCACTGGGCTGGGAAAAGAGAGTTTTTACCGTTTCTTGGGGTCACTCTGACCAGCTAGAGACCCTGAGACAGCAGAGAAAGAAGTAAGAATATGTGGGAGAAACAGCACTGCAGACAGCAAGTTCATTGAAGGAGGAAGGCAAGGAGGTGCTTGAGGTGCCCCAGCAAAGACTCCCCTGCAGCCCATGATGAAGACCATGGAGAGAGAGCCCATTTCCCTGGAGCCCATGGAGGCTCACAGTGCAGCTCAGATCCACCTGCAGCCTATGGACAGCCCCACACTGGAGCAGGGGGATGCCTAAAGGAGGCTGTGAGCCCGTTAGAAGCCTGTGCATGAGCAGGACCCCAGTGGGATGTGGAGACCCATGGCAAGGGAAGTTCATGCTGAAGCAGGTTTGCTGGCAGGGAGGGACACATGCTGAAGCAGTTTGTGAAGGATTCCTGTTGGGCAAGTTCCTGATGGTCTATCTCCCATGAGAGAGGCCCCACACTGGAGCAGTGGAAGAGTGTGAGGAGCCCTCCCCTTGAGTAGGTAAGAGCCCAAGAGAAAATGTGTGATGAACTGATGAAACCCCATTGCCTGTCCTGCTGTGCCACTGGAGGACATGTAAAGGATTTGGATTTTAAGAAGTTGGGCCTGGCAAAACGGGAGGGGTGACGGGAAGGTGTTTCAAGATCTGGTTTTATTTCTCATGATGCTTCTCTAATTTGATTGGCAATAAATTTAATTAATCTCCCCAAGTTAAGTATGTTTTGCCCTGAAAACACTCTCCCCAATGAGTCTTCCTGTCCTTATCTCAATCCATGAGCCTTTGGTAGTACTCTTCTCCCCTGTCCTCTTGCAGAGGGGAATGGCAGAGAGACTTTGTGGGCACCTGGCTGGGGTCAACCCACTACAGCTGGATTAACTTTGTGTCTTAAGACACATAAATGGGTAAAAAACAAGACTCTGTTTGAGCCAAGTTCTAAAAGTGTACTTATTTCTAACTTTTGCTTTTTTTTTTTAGATTCCAAACACCCTAGCTGCAAAGTTCATTTAGCCCTTATTCTCCAGCCTTTGGTAAAACAGATGCATTGGTGTCTTTCTCATTTTCAGTGATTTGCTGAGCATGTGGCTCCAACTTTCACATGAAATGCAAAGTGCCTCTGGTGTATGAAAATAAGCTTAACTGGCCACCTAATTTCTAACTGAGGCAGAATTTCAGAAAAATGTTGAAGCATCATCTGCTTGAAGGAATCTAATGGGACTTGAGCTGTTTTACCTGACCTATGGCAGATTAAGCCTCAAATAAAAAGTACACTCACAGAGGAAAAGAATTGGCAAAGAGCCTTCAAAGAGGCAACAGATGTGTTGATTGAGATGTATTTTGTTTTTCATAGTTCTCTAAAATTGATGTAAAATTCAGGAATGCTTAAAAACTTACTGATGGAAGCAGCTGGCAAGTGTGAAGAGTGGGATGTTGGATGATGAGGTGACTTAGCATAGGAATTGAGAGGGGGAAAAAAAGAGAGACCAAAATGGAATCCAACAGAGCTTTAAACCCCTCACTTTGGAGAAAGAAAACTCAGAGAAAATAAGATGTGAAAGAAAAGGGAACATAGGGCTGATGAAAGAGAGCACATCAGACAATGCTCCCTTTCCTCCCTGTAGGATGAACTGTGATCAATGCAGCTCACATCTGTCAATGGCCCAAACTCCAAGGGCAATCTGAGTTCAGAATTATTGTTTATCAATTAATCTCCTTTCTACTCATTTGCTGTACAGAAAAGTTAACTCTCCTTACTAAAGAAAGCTCATAAATAAGAATTAGCAGATATACATGTACAGAGTCAGATACAGAAAAGCACTCAAGGGTCATGCCTTTTCCACAGAGATCTAAATGCGTGTCGTACAGTGCTCTAACAGGTTGGATATTATCATGATGAAAGAAAATATGTTAGATTGCTAAGGTTTTCCCAAAGATATTGTCAAGTAAATTCACTGAAACAACTAACTTAAAAAAACCAACACAGGTACCAACAAAAAACCAACCAAGTACAGGTACAGAAAGTCAGCTTTTATAGGTCTTCTCCTTCCACAAGTCACCTTTTGCTACTTCCTAAAACAGAAAGCAGTTCAGTACTAACAAATGCCCTCAGCACCCACTGAAGGTTGACTTCCAAAACATATGTGAACACTTCATATAAGAATAAATGTGAGCAGGAGAAAATCTGCTTCTAACATCTCTTAAAACTGTGAGTCTTTCAAGAAAAATACTTGCTAAACTTTAGGCTATGTATCTGTTTCTGAGAGAGAAAACAGTACTAAAAAAAAAGGCCAAAAAAAAAGGGCTCTGAATTATTTTCTTTTCTTCTTCAGAACAAAGATCAAGTAAAATACTTCTTCAGGATCCAAAGAACTTTCTCCCTACTCCAGAAAGTAAATCAGGCAATGAAAACAGAGACAAAACAACTCTTGGAATGATTGTAGATTTAATTTTTCTCTTATTATTCCAGTGCTGTATCTGTTTTCCATTTAGCACTGACCCTGTCTTCACACCAGTGGTACTACCTGTGGATATTCTAAGGCATCAGGTAAATTCTCCTAACACTGACAGCACAAAACTCATCTAGAAACCTGTGCACAGCACAAGGAGGATTGGGTCCAACCAAAATCTGTGGAGAGCCAAGAGAATGGCAAGGAGACTGCCTGCAGCACAAAGGACAACTATTTGTACAACTTAATGCTTTAAATGCATAGCCACAGGAGGATAAGATCTATCTTTGGTTACAGCTCTACACTCATGCCAGAGAACAGAGACACATAAAATCCAGGAGAAATTGGCTCAGTTTACTTACAGTAGAGATAAAAAAAGAAACCTTAATTGTCCGTGTCCAAACTGGAAAGATACAAAATGTTCTAGCAATTGTAAAAAAAAATAACCTCTAGAACTTCATTCCATTTATTGTTTTGTTTATTAACAAGTCAAGAGATGGCAGACACTTTAAAAAACCTTTCCTTCAAAATTCAGGTCATAGCCCATTATCCTAAAACCTTTCTGTCCTCCTTGCTTTGCCAGCACCTCTGCTCACATTCAAACACTACATAATTCATTTTAACGTAGCCTTATCAGGTTGCTGAATAAGAATGTGAAAGCCAGCTGGCTGTAAGCTGAAAAAATATATTCAGTTCCTTCTTATTGCTGCTGTCTCTGATGTAGCTGTTCCTATGGTAAACTTAAATACCACCGCAGGAAGCTGTATCATCTATCAATTCACAAGTTGCAAAGTGTGGTGGATGGAGATTTCATTTAACAGATCCCAGAACTGTCTGGTTGAAGGATGTCACAGTTGAAAGCTGGAGACTGAATTTCTTTCTTTTTTTTTTTTTTAAACAACCCTGCATAATCTCAAGAATAAGACATATGGCAGCATTTCCAAGTTGGTTTCAAAGAGATTTTGATTTCCTACTCACTTTCTCTCAGTGTGAAGTACCTAAGAAGGTGTCAGAAGTTCCTCGAGAAAATCCTTTTAGCACTGGTTGTCTTTAGAAAAAGAACCTCTAGAGAGAAGCTCCTTTAAAAAAATAAACCAAAAAACAAAATCTCAAACAATTTTGCCTGTTCTATGGCTGGAGCTTCTAACTTGACTCTCCATGACACATCACAGCAGTCATGAATTAGCTTATTATAACCATTTTAATTCAGAAAAAATGCACTTTCATCTTGAGAAGGAGACAAAAACATCCTAAGAAAGAGATTATCCCAGACGCTAAAGAGATTTTTACCATCAGAAATCTCATAAATAAGAGCTAATGTACCCTATAAAACCTCTTCCTTTAGTAACTATCTATTCAAAATCAAAAATATATTCTTATACATTGAAAAGACTTCTCTAAATGGTTTTATAATAAAAACATTTGCCATTAGCATACAGTAGCCAAATTAAAATATTGAGTGTATTTTAAGAAATACAAATGAAGGTGGAAAAAAAATCTAATTTAAACTAAATAAAACCACATTTATAATCTGACCTTTTCTTTATTCCACTTCTGGAAAACCATAACAATAAGACTTTAACAAAGAGAAAAAGCATATAAAGATGTTTTTTAACAAGTAGAAAAGAAATGCAAGGAAATGGAAACACAGCATTTCAAGGTTTGAGCACTCCAAAAATCTCTTTATTAAAAAAAGTCTTCACTAAGAACCCTCCAGATTTTTTAAAGCTCCCAATAATACCCCTTCCAACACATGAAACCAAACCTTACTTTTTGATGCGTTTGGAACACACCTGAATCTGAAAATTTGATATCACACAGTGAATCTAAACCAGTCAATTGCCAATTACCAATTTTTTCATCCTGTATTTTTGGAACCACTACAACAAACTTCTACTAGAAAGTACAGATTTATAGGATACAGTGAAACTGTCTGAACTCAGCTGCATTAAAAGTGTCTTAAATCCTACATCCCAACCCAGAGGTGTTCAGAATAGCTGCCTCTGTGTGGGAGCTTGGACCACGATATCCATATTGTGGAATCAGTTTGCTTCCCCTCCCACATGCAGGAACATCATCTTAGTATACACAATGCCCCTTGTTCCATGGTGGGGAAAAAGTCATAGAAATAGGCCAAGAAAATGAGATGTCACTAAGTGATTTTCAGTCAGCCCACACAGAACATTAGGTGGAAGAAAGCATTCCTCTGTGCAAGCATTACCACTATTATTAGCAGCATCTAGACTTATTTAAAATGATTATTCCTGTATCTATTCCAGCAAGCAACACAGATTATACTTGTGCCTTAGATGGAAAGACAGACATAAAATCATGAATATGATCCTCCCTCTGCATTGTATTTATCTTTACCAGAAGGAAGAAAAACAGGATAGAAAGTTTTCCTGGAAACCAAGGGCAAAAATAAATCTTAGTTTCAGAGAAGCCAACTGAAACATTATGATTATTGTGCCAGACCTGTGGTTTTGATGAAAATGAATTGTAAATTATTTAGAAAAGAGTAGAAAGCTGCATCACAAATCAAAAGTAGTAAGATCCCAGTTTGAGTAGAGAGAGATGAGCAAATTAATCCTGTCTGCCATCAGCAGTGCAGGAGTTGTGTGGCTCTACCATTGCACCAGAAGCACGTTTTGAATCATCATCAAAATAAACTGACCTGGGCATTTACAAGTTTTTTAACCAACAGGACAATCACTAGGTGTGAGGAGTAGTTGCCTTCTGAGCAGTGAAGACCCCTAGTTTTATCTGTACCACATTTCCCCCTTCCTTTTATTCTCACAAACGTGCAGCTTCCTGCTGCCACTACAGAACATCATCTGTCTGGTCACACGTGCCACAAGAGGGTGAAATCCTATTTATAGCCGCTGGAATACCCCTGGTAAGTTATCTTTTCTAACATGCTGTTTCAGCACTGGTCCTAGCACAGGAACTCTTGCTGCCCAGCGCTCATTTCTTCAAGGGGCACTGCTCTAAACCAGCTGTTTCCCCCTCAGACACAAACTGCACACACGCTGAAATACAATGGTCTTGGTCAGGGACCAACTCTGATAAACTGCCAGGAGGTTTGAGTTACATTGCTGTGAACTCACACAAAAGTAATCTGTCTCTGCACATATGAAAAAGGGAAAGAAATGGTTCTCAGAAGAACAGTTCTTTGGAACAGGTTTTTGAGGTGCTTTATGGCTTACACATAACAAAATTAAAGCAAAAATCTTTCAGCAAGCATAAGACTTCTTTAAGAAATTAAAATAGAAATTTTCCTCCTATTTCAAATTAAGGAGCAGGTTATACTAGACTACAGCAAAAACTACTCATTTGTTAATTAAAAAAAAAAAATCTTTTTATTTACATGCAGTGGTGTTATTCTTCCATGTAAGTCTAACTCCTGAGAAACAGAATTTCTTGTACAATCAATTTTTTCTTTTCCCACTGTCAAACACCAGTTCTCCCTTTTCCTCCATCTCTGGGTCTTGGAAGAGCAAAACTTAGAAACTGATTTCTAAAAAACTATTTCTAAAACCCCACTTATAAAAGCTGTAATTTTCCTTCCACTGAGTTGGCCATGATGGCCCACTACTCATCTCCCTTTTCTTATCTAGGGCTAAGAAAACAGTCTATATCAAAACTGACAAGATTTTCAGATACAAATTACTATGCAATAGGTAGGCAGGCAGGCATATAAATCAGACAACTTTTTAAATTTAGTGATTATGGTTTACTGCGAAAGGAGATATTTTTCATGAGAGGAACTCAGGATTTTCTGGTTTATTTTTGGTTATCACATCTTTCTAGCAGATCATGATTCATTCACTAGTCTTCAAGGAAGACCAGTGCACATGAGTATTTTTAAGCACAGTGCTGGCGTAGTTTAAAACTCACTTGCAGCAGCAAGATCAGATCTCCAATGAAGGCTCAGCACTTCTGCCCATGTTTTACATACAAGGGGCTGGGGAGCCCCACAGCTCAGGCTGGACTGCAGGCCTGCAGAAACCCAGCTGCAAAGCAGCACACACTGTGGGGATGTCCCCAGACCAGAGCTAATGTTCCTAAACGGAGCCTTCAGCACAGGGATGTGGACGTTTTATGCAGTGAAGTACAGTATTAGAAAATATTTTTAAAATATTTTCATTTAACATACATATTGCATGGCATGTTTTATGGGCATGTATAGATATACACAGTCAAATCTAATGTCAGAAGAGGTGTAAACAGTTCTGCTGTGCCCTCCTCTCCCTGTGAAATTTATAATGACACATGATCTGGGAAATTTGCAAGACTGCAGAAGAAAGCATATTCACCAGCACAGGGACTCTCTGTCATAAACTTTATTAATGCAAATTCTCATCTGCAAGTGTAATACAACTTTCATTGCCACCTTTAACCTGGTCTGTTAAACACAGGTGTAACTATTGGGCCTCTTCAACGAAACCATAACCAAATTTCCTAAGAGGCAGCATCATGTGTAAACTTGTCTTGTTTTCCCTCTTGCAGAAAATATTCCTCTTAGTGCTTGAGGTTTTTCAAGACTATTCAGTTTAGTGGCAGTCCATGAATCAGTGCTCTGCTTCCAATTGTTGCTGAATTACTAAGAATTGGAAGTAACATTTAGAAATTTTAAGAAAAGAATTTCTGAGAAAGGCAATTCCCAGGAAACAAGCCTGTCTAAATACTAAAGAAATATGTTAATGTTTAAAATTATAAAATATTATAATAATTAAAGTAAATTATTAAAGGAGCTATAAAAATTCTGAGCATTATGAAAATAAGAAGATTCATCATCAAGACAACCAAAACTTTGAACACAACAATTCAAACATCCCATTATTCCAGTCTCCAAGCTGAACAAACCTTTCAGTTATAAGTCTAATATCCATAAATATTCCATAAACTTTAAAATCCTTGAAGACTTTAAGATATGATCCAACATCTAATTAGAAATTTTAGGAGCTCACTTTGCCTTGTGACAGTAATCTGGAACGATGATGTGTTTTATCATAACCATAAGCTGCACAGTGTGTTATTTTTGAACTCACTTTTTCTAATTTTTTACTCATTCTAAGCAGCTCCAAAATGCTGCCCTCAGACACTCAGATGAATTCATGTATGGTCAGCATGGAAAGCTAACAGGAATTGTTTCTTCAGAAAAACATTAAAGGTAACTTTCAATTATATAAGTGTCAATTGCCATATTTAAAAAAAATTATTTGTTGGATACAAGATTTCAATTATTTGGGTTTTTTCCACCTAGTCATAAATAACCTGACAAACTCCTAAAGCATTCAAGGAATACTATAATTTACATGGAGAGACCACCTGAGAAACAATCAGAGCAGAACAATATGTAAAATATTTAACAAGTTTTAAGCTAATAAAAGAAACTTGAAGATATTGTGACACAGACACATGACACTACGAGCTGTCATTAGTTTTAGTGTTGTCCTTTCACCCTGTTTAATGGGCTCCCTCTAGAGAGTGAACTGAATGTGGAGTTTGCTTCTCAACCAGGGACTCCAGAATGAAAAAATACATTACTGTGCTGAGAAAACTCACATCCACAAAGCATTAATGAGAATATTACTTGTTTCAGGTGAATGCACTACCTTTTCCTTTCAGCAGAACGTACTTAAAGATTCTCTGAAAACTTGCTCCTGAACAGTTCTATGACCTAGTTTAAAAAAAATGTAAAAGGATCGTAATTTTGGCTCTTTAAATCAAGGATTTTTTGCATTTCCAAACTTTGCTGAATCGTTTTGGCTGTGGTGCCTGTCCTTATCTGCCCAAGCAATACTCAGCAGTGTGGAATTTGCTTCCAGTGTACGCTGAAAGCCCTAGCACTTTGCAAAAACCATTATTGCTTTAGCAAAGCATCTTTCATTGTATTTCACAAAACAGTTTTGAAACCTTTTGATATGTACACACAATGTCCAGCTGCAGAGCAGAAATGTACTCAAATGCATCCAAGAAAATCTTCAGAGGGTGTGGGGGTCTATCAAAACATGACCTAAAAACATCCTACAACAGAACTCTGTTGATTAATACATGAATATAAGACCTAGTGCTTCAAGCATCAAGGAATGAGCAGAGAATCAACTGCTGAGACTGTTTGTCTAAGAAGGGTTTCAAAATCTGCAAAATCAATTAAAAGAATCAGGTTTTATTATTGAACATATTCTAACTACATTAACAGTAGAAGGGAGATGACTGAGCCTCAGAGGTAGCGCTCAGCAGAGTTAATAAAAAAGAGCTAAGTGATTTAATTACACCTTTCAAATCTGCCTGCTCACATAGACCCCATACTTCAGCATTCAAACTCAGTTTCATCCCTTCTACTAAAAATATCTTTTATTACAGGGGAGTAAAAGTAAAAAGCTTATTCAGAGCAAAAATTATAATTTCAGACAATGCATGGTGTGAAATGACATGTACCTTCCCATGTTAATGAGTATTTCAGTAGCAGCACAGCTTACGTAATAATCACGGGGTTTATGGCAGCTGGTTATTTTGACAAGAAATCTGAAGGAGCTGTGTGAAAATAGCATGGAAAGAAAGAAAAGCAATAGGTCTGACAAGTAGATACCCTTGTAAAAAGCATGCCAAGTCTACTCTTTGCAGCTTAGTTTTCATATTGAAGGTCCAATTTTGAATCCTATGAATAGATAAAGGAATTTGCAGCAAGAATCTTAAGGAACCCATCTGCAAACATGTTTCTACAAATCTCTCCACTGAAATGGAAGTTGTTAAATAGGCAGTGGGCATACTCCTGTATTTTTAAGCAAAGATTATTTTTTTAATATAATGCAGCAAATGGGGAAAACAGAAACAAGGTTTAATCAGCACAGTTCAGCTGTGGTTTTGGACATTTTAATTTCAGTTCTGACAACAAAATGTAGGGCCTAATAGTGTTCTCAAACATCAAAGTAAGATCTTTACTGCTTTTCTTTTTAACAATGGAAAGGCTAAGGCACAAATATGTAATTTACAGTAAATCCCAGCAGATGAAATGACAATTTTACTGAATGAAATGCTGTTGGTTTGGGTTTTTTTTCTAAACGTGTAACTTGAAGCTTAATCTTTACAAACGCTTAACTTAAAGTCTGAGCAGCAAAACCAAAACAATCGTGATGGCTCATGGTTTGTTTTCAGGGAAGCCACAACAGCACAGCTCTGTGGAAATGAAATGGTGCTGATGGTGAGCAGCACAGCTCTGTGGAAATGAAATGGTGCTGATGGTGAGCAGCACAGCTCTGTGGAAATGGTGCTGATGGTGAGCAGCACAGCTCAGTGGAAATGGTGCTGATGGTGAGCAGCACAGCTCTGTGGAAATGGTGCTGATGGTGAGCAGCACAGCTCTGTGGAAATGAAATGGTGCTGATGGTGAGCAGCACAGCTCTGTGGAAATGGTGCTGATGGTGAGCAGCACAGCTCTGTGGAAATGAAATGGTGCTGATGGTGAGCAGCACAGCCCTGTGGAAATGGTGCTGACGGTGAGCAGCACAGCTCTGTGGAAATGGTGCTGATGGTGAGCAGCACAGCTCTGTGGAAATGAAATGGTGCTGATGGTGAGCAGCACAGCTCTGTGGAAATGGTGCTGATGGTGAGCAGCACAGCTCAGTGGAAATGAAATGGTGCTGATGGTGAGCAGCACAGCTCTGTGGAAATGGTGCTGATGGTGAGCAGCACAGCTCAGTGGAAATGAAATGGTGCTGATGGTGAGCAGCACAGCTCTGTGGAAATGAAATGGTGCTGATGGTGAGCAGCACAGCTCTGTGGAAATGAAATGGTGCTGATGGTGAGCAGCACAGCCCTGTGGAAATGGTGCTGATGGTGAGCAGCACAGCTCTGTGGAAATGGTGCTGATGGTGAGCAGCACAGCTCTGTGGAAATGAAATGGTGCTGACGGTGAGCAGCACAGCCCTGTGGAAATGAAATGGTGCTGATGGTGAGCAGCACAGCCACACGGTGGCACAAGCAGCAATGCCTTGCTCGGGAGCCGCGCTGCCCCGGGCAGGGAGCCCATGCAACCAGCATTTGCACCAACCATTATTTGCCCCTAACAAGGGCGGTGAAAAGCGGATTGGCTCGGTGTAACTCAGCCCTCGGGGCTGATAAAGGTTCGTGTCTTCCCCGAGCATTCTAGCTGCTGCCAATTGAATTGCTGCTTTGTAGACTGAAAGCTTGTACAACTGGAAACTTTAATTTAAAATAAGATCAGATTATTTTATATCTAATTGTTAATAAAGTTTCAGGGAAAAAACCCTACAAACAGTTGTTTTGATGCCAGATTCAGCTTGAAAATTTGGAAATATCTGATTTGAAAACGCACTGAAAATAACAGCATTTATTGAAAATTTTATATACCCATCCATAATTTTAAGAGATTCCTTTTATCACTATTAAAACATATCACTAATTATTTTACTAGATTAGTAAATAGGGCATCAACTACCAGTCTGTTTTACTTCTCTCCTCTGTTTCATGCTATAGTAAGACCATGGCAGAATGGGATGCATTTCACCACGCACAAGTCAGGAAGGCTTGTGCTCCTCAGAGTCACCAGCCTGGGCAGAGCAGGGGCTGGAGAGACACTGACATTCCCTGGGACACCCCCCAGCCCCTGGGAGTGACCCTGCACGGTGACCCAGCACAGCTCAGCATCACAGCCCTGACACAAACACCTGCACAGCGAGGAAACAACTCCCTCTCCTTGACTTGTGCACAATCCTGCCACAGCAGCGACAAACAATTAACCTGCTAACCCAAAAGGATGATTCCTGAATGAGCCTGAAAGCTTTAGCAGCTTACTGCACTCAAGTGAAACCAGGCAGAAAATCTACTGAAGCAAAGCTCCAGGGAATAGCTCCTGCAAAATATCTAAAACACGTATACATATATCTCATTAATTTAAAAAAATAGTGTCTTTGGCAACTAAACCCAAGAATCCAACTAAATGGATCTCGCAGTCTTTTTATACAGCTCTCTGAATGTAGCTCCTAATGTTTACAATTTTAAATAACTGCACATAATGCTTTTGCCTCTCAACAGAGATTTTTCTGCTCCCCTCAGTGTTTCCTGACAAAAATCAAAATGCCCTCAGCTAGACTGATGACAGATGTAGATCCCAGAATGCACCGTGCTGCTGATGATTTGTTACATTCATAGATAGCAGTTGTCTGTAGCAAAACGATAATCACCGCAAGATTCTGGTGTGAGTAAAAGAGGACAAAAAGACAGCATGAAGCTCCCCTCCTACAGGGAATGCAAAGTGTGTTTACACAGGCATTTAATCACAAATTAAGTGTGTCTTTGGGAAGCTAATCTGATCATCCCTACCTACCACGCTTTGCTGCACATGACCAAATGCTCTCACAGAGCACATATATCCCTTCGTTTCCAGCAAAACGAATGCAGACAAGAGCTTCTCCAAGGTAAAGCCCTCAAAACACACGGAGGGTTGACACTGGATCCTCCAGCACCAAAGCTTTGCATTCCAAGTCCAGCCCCATGGTGACGGATGCTGTGCTAATGCAGATCCACCAGGCTCTGGGACATACTTTGAGATTCAAAAATACAAAACAATAGTATTGTTGCTATCACAAATTATTTTAATGCTTTCTCTTACATGAATACCTCATTGTGTCTATCATGGTACATCTCATTATTTGTAGTACATTTACAAGTCTACTGAAACCAGAGATAAAAACTTGTGCAAAACATTACTAAAAACCTTCTAAATTAATACCATTTAGTTATTTGAATACTCATGGCAGGTTACTGATTTCAGCAAGTTTAGTGATAAAAATAAGCATTAACTCACATGAAAAATTACTAAGAATAATTTGGGAAATATAATTTTCTTTTCTTTCCACAAATCAGAACTGTTACAAAATACTCAGGAGCAAAAAGCTACAATGGGAATCTGTTATAAGTACTTTTGGAGAGCATACATGCATCATCAATGTCTGAGTGACAAAATGTTCACATTGGCAATTGGCTCTTAAGCTAGATTCTGAGACATACAATTAAGCAGAATGTTAATGCTTTTCTTCCTATGATTTTCTTTCATGCAAAATAAAATTTGAAAACAAGAAATATGCAACATCTAAAAAATTACTTCAACATAACCAAAGCAAAACATTTATATTAAATAGCTTTTCTGTTTTTCTCAGCAGACATAGCCATAGTATAACATATTCATTACCAACTTGTCACTGTACGTGTTTGACTGGCATCACTTAAAGAGGAACAAAAGTTTAAATTTATAGGAGTTGGAGGTTTTTCATTGATTTTTAAAATTTAAAAATAAAGTTTTAATTGATTTTTAGCATTTTCAACAAAAATGTGGATTATAAGTAACCTTATGGAAAATGTCTCTCCTTACTAGATTATACACAGAAATGTAATACTTCAGCTTCTCTTTAGCTTTAATACCTTCACCTATTGCTATTTGCTTAGATATCTACATTGCATCCAGGAGTGAGGTGGCATTGCACCCCAACCACACACGTGCATTAATAATTTAGCCTGGAAAAGACCTTGAAAGGTCACCTGGCTGGGAGCCCATTCAAAACAGGACAAACCTCAGAGTCAGCCAGAGCTCACAGCACTCCTCTGTGCAGGCCCTCTCTGTTTCCCGTTTGCAGCCTTATGACATCCATCTGAATAATTCACAAGGGCTCAGATTTCTCTAGCCACCGTACTAGAATAACAACTGCACATAATTTGTAACTTGTGAAATATTTTGCTCATGTTTGTACAGCCCTTTGAAACCTTGCGGCTAATATAAAAGCAAAAAGTATGTGAACAGAGCAAAACATGTAACTTTAATTTGAGAATTGTAATTGAAGAAGCATTTAGATAGTCAGATGTATCCTCTAACTGAAAATGTTAGGGAAAAAGAAAAGTTACCTCAGATCCAAATTCCATGAAATCACATGACTTGAAAGCCAACTGCTGAGCAGCAGCAATCCAAGCAATGTTAGTAACCAGTCGCAGAAAGCTGTTTTGTATTCAAATTCATAGGAAAAAACTCCACTGAGATTCTTGTTACAAAGTCATTTCAGACCATTATAAATCCATGCTGCCAGTACAGGAAATAAACCTCTCCCTTGTCAATTCTGCTGGAGCATCACCTCTGTCTCCTGGTGCTGCTGCCTGACAGGTTCAGTCAGGCATCAACACGCTGAAAATCCGTGCAAGGAGGTCGAAGGCAAGAACCAACTTATCCCACTTTACATCACACATCTAAACTGAGTCTCATTTTCATTACCCAGAATAATTCAACATTAGGCTGCATGCTATTTTTCAGAATTTGTGACTTCCAAGAGGAAGCATAAGGCTGTACATTCTCAAGATTCCCCAAAAGACATTGCCAATATGCCTCTGAAAAAGGATGTACTAAGATGAACATAAAGAAAATTAATATCATGTTAATATTAATTATAGTATTAATTAGAGATGCAATTACAGGTACATCACTTTAACATAATTAAATGCTCTTACATTTGCATAGCCTCTCTCATATTTGACCATCTCCAGCTAATTTAACATCTGTAACACTGATGTCCCACTGTTCCCTTTTCCTCCAACAGAGCCCTGGAAAATCAAGGTCCCCTTCGAGACTAACAGGTTGTGATATTTGAGGTAATGGTTGGGGTGGTTCTTGCTGAAAAGCAGCATTTCCCAGCTCTGCTTTTCCTACCCTGTAGAGAGAGGAGCAATACTGCTTTTTCAGATCACTTTCTGGTTTTCAGCATTCATTCACCCTTCCAAAAGCAGGAAAACCTTGGCTTGTCAGCCTCAGGATGGCAAAGTGTGTTTTTGCACATGCTCCTGAGAAGATTTGAGCTAAACTAGAGTTAAATTTAATGAAGTCCTATCTGCCGGCACTCAGCTCTGAAGCCAAGAAAACCTGATGTTGCCCTCTAGGTATCCAGCAAGAGCAGAAGCACTGCAACCTAAATCCTAAACAAAACCAGGACCCTGCTATACATTATTTATATTTGGTGACATCTGGTTGGACTAGTATCAGAGTATAGATTTTAAACTTGCACAAATAAAAGGAAAACAGTCTCAAACTGGAAACTTCACAGAACAGCCTGCATTATCAAGCAGCCCCTTCCTGGCCTCAGTGCCCAAGCTGTTGAACTGCTGTTTAATAGCAATATGGGAGAACTGCTTCAATTGCTTTTGATGCCTCTAAAAATGTTCTTCCAGCAATCCTGAAAGCCACAACTGTAACTTTCCTGAGGTACGGAAATTTCTGAGACATATCGATGAAATTGGGAGAGAACCTATCCTGTAAACTTGAATAAATTACTTTTACCAGACAAAGAAATGTCAGTAATGGAAAATAATTTTGATCCAATTTCTTTCCTTATGGCCCTATGACCCTTAGGGACTGATCCCTATCTTCACACCAGCTTGGAAAAAAATGATGCAAAGCAGCAGTTCCCAGAAATCTTTTATTATTTCAGTGGATTCAAACAACTCCAGACAAAAGAAAAGCTGGATTTGCTCTGCATTGTGAGTGAAAAATGCTTGCTTAAAGTGACAGGGAGGAGGAAACCTGCTACAGTTTGATGAATGATTTCTACCTATAGACTGCACTGGTAATTGCCATTCAGGAGCTGCAGCTTCTGTATCAGTGCTAGAAACAACTTCTCCACCCCGTACTGGGGAACTAGCACAGCCTGCTTGTTTGGGCCAACTCCTTCTGTTTTCCATCTTCCAACCCCTTTACAATTTCCCACCCCCCTGCTGCATCACATTCCACACGTCTATCCCAAGACACCAGCCAAAAACAGAGGACAGAATGCCAACACTTTGAAAGCTTAAAAGCTAGCAGAGCACAGCAGTTTTATCTACAAATGGGGCTCCTGCTTCTCAGAACATTCATGCCTGGATCCCTCCCTCTGCTTTTGAGACACAGAGCAGTCATGGCTCTTTTTGTTCCTTCATTCACTCCAATTTGATGTGTTTTTTCACACCACTTCTGGCGAACAGAACAGCATCCCAAATGTGGCCCAGATTCTGAGGACCTAAATGCTATTTAAATCCCTAGGATACTTGGCTTCTAGAGCCAAGGCACCTCTGAAGGTAGCAGCCAGACCAAGGAAACACTTGGCAAAGGAATGTGAATGAAATGAGATGGCTTGATTTGAATGTTCTCCCCATGTTCAAAAAAATGTTGTATTTCCTATTTATTCCAGAAAACATTTACAATGCAGAGCTGAACTGCTCTGTTTACTGCAGCCCTCCAGTGCTGTTAGACTGCAAATTGTTTGGGGAAACCAATAATGGAAAAGTTTATTACAATATTCTGCAGACATTCACAGAACATTTCAGCTAACATTATCTTTGTTTACTTGCCACATTTGCTATTGCAGACTGCTACTGGAGGACAGTAATTTTCTTTCTTTTAAAACTAAGAGACATTTCATTTGGCAATTTCCACCCTTTCTGCCACATGACATGCTCCATGCCAAGGCATAAATACTAAGTGTGACAGGAGACTCTGGAGGGAGAGAGGCATGGCTGGAACCAGGTTACCCCATCTCCCCCACTCCAAAGGACAGAATAGTCAGGAACCAAAATCACCACCTTGGTCATGAAATTTCTTTTTTAATGCCCATCCTCACCACCCAAGAGGCACATTCTCATGATTCTTTGAAGCATTTTTCTCCAAATACAGGAGTAAGCTGTGGCTGCTGTCACTCTGTCACAAATGGTTGCCTCATTTTTCTGATCTGCTATATATGAACTAGCTCGTGAAGAAGCTGAGGCCCCCTCTACTGTCAGAACAGGAACTGGGGCCTTTGCTTTCTCAACACTCCCAAACTCAGTTTTTGGATCAAAGCAGACAGGACAGGTGCTGTCACAACATCCTTTTGAAAAAGGGTAGTGAGAACTTACTAACTATGCAATAAGCATAGCAAAACCCTCCTACACACTTACCAGAAGGAATACATTATTTTTTGAACTATACCCTTAAAGAAGCGCTATTTGTGTTTTTAAAAGTTCTCCTTTCCCTTGGTCTGTGCTCAACTGTTTGAATTTGGCAGATACACTCTTACTCTTGACCTCAGATTGTCATTTTGTGCTTGACATTTTTGTGCCTGCAAATACACTGAAGTTCACAACTGTTCTAATGCAGTTTCAATTTATATCACCCTGATGATGCACCTTTCCGTATTACTGCTAACACCTGCAGAATTCTCAGAATAAGTTAGTGAAAATAGTGCCATAGGTTGGCAAAAATAGTGCCCTCAATAGCAGTATACTTTGTCTTTCCTTATATTTATTTTACAGGCCAACTATTATTTTCACAGGTTCTTTGTGAGGGGTGAGAGCCTTTCTTGAATAATCAAAATGTTAACCAGTTGTGCACTATGAATGTCTCTTTGGCCCAAAGAATCCCATAATGGACAAAAAACACCAAGAAAACAAGCAGAAAGACTGACCAGGATAGGTGGTCCCAAAACTTCTTGTGCCTGAGTGCTCTGTGACAGATTTTTGTTGTTTGTTTATGTCCAGACTGAGAACAGAAAAAATTGAAATATACACAATTTTTCCAAAATTAATATGCCTTGGTTCCAGCAGCAATCAGAGCAATTGAAGCTGCTCCTTGTCTTGTCTAGGAGTTGGATGAGGTATTCTGTTATTTGCAAATGATTATACAATACCTTGAAATAGTTTTCAAATCACTGTCAATGTACTAAATACAGTTCATAAACTTGCTTTGTATCAATACAAAGAATACAGTTCAAGCCCATTCAGCCAACACACACACAAAATACCCTACATTATACATGTTAATGATTCATCCACAGCCTGCTGATCTAATGGAATAATTCTGCAAAGCAATGCACAGGCTAAACATTTGCACATGCTCCCTCTCATTTTTAATAGTAAAAGATGGAATTAGAATTAATTTCTAAAAGAATTAATTAGAATTAATTTCATAAAAAAAGATGTATTGACTCCATGAGGTATTATTGGATCTTTTATGTCTTTAGTCTTTGAGAAACTGATTAACATGCACAGAGCTCTGCACTACCATAACTGGACCATCTTGGTTCCTCTGAGCTCATTGAAGGCTCATTCTGCAATCTTGCAGAGATATGAGGAGGGCTGGGACCATTATGGTGAGATTAATTATTTATTCCAAGAAACAAATACCCATTACAAGTACTGCTCCTCCTCCTCTTCCCATAGCTGTTCCTCATAGAAACCCAAACTCTTCTTCCAGCGTTTCTCAGTTTGTTCTATCCCCACTTCTGTTAAAAGCCCCATTATGCTCACGCACAGAGGTATTGCTGCCAAAAACTCTTTGTAATCAGTATTAGTATTCCTTATCTGTATTTAAGGAGAGCTTATTGGCTCAGGTTTCATGAGGACTCCCACAAAAGCTATCAAATCAACCTTCCCTGCTCACACCTGGCAAGAAAGCCACTCATTTCAGGAGATTCACACTCAGCCATGGGGATCAGCAGTTCCAGGAGGCCCTCCTGGTGCTCTGCACACACGGGCACCAGGTCACAATCCAAGGAAGACCCACGATTCACCACAGTTTTTGCATGCTTAAATCCAGTGGTGCCTGGGTTCCAGGATGCCCCCTGAGCCTAACCAGAAGTGATTCAGGCGAGCAGCTGCTCTGTGAGTGACTCGAGGCAGTGGCAGGGGCTGCTGTGCCATCCTGCCCAGGCTGGAGAGCCTCACACGAGGCGCGGCGCTCCCACGGTGACAGGCACAACTGCTGTGCCACCCAGCCCTCCCACAGCACCACCACAAGATAAGAGATGAGCAAAGTGCCATCTTCTAGTCAAGCAAAGCAAAGCATAGTTCCTCCTTTAGGTAGGGAAGGAGTTGTTTTGAGATAATTTCTACAATTTAAGGGCAGAATTAAGAAGCAAAATAAAAAGGGAAGGATGGCTCTAGTGGTTATCAACCCAACTGGAAAAGAGAAGATATAATAGGCAGAAGATTTTCTAAAAATCTATTAGTATCTGTATTTGTCACTTGTAATATTCCAATTAAATTATTGGCAATAATAATAATAATACTTGTGTAGCAATTATACTTTATGCAAATGTTGGGCTTTTTCCACTAGTGGATAACCTAAACCTAACCTCAGCTGGAAACATGGCCATACAGCAGGAGAATGAGACTCCCAGGTCTCCTTAAAGCAGACTTCCAACTACTAACAAACAACAGCACTTGCCCTTTTGTATGATTTTGTTTCTTTGCTCCTGATTTTCCATAATGAATATCTGCAAGTCTACAGGATCTTATATATAAACAAATATACTTATTAGGCTTGCCTATAGAGTGACTGCTGTTCTTCTGCTTTAAAGCTGCAAATTAAACTCTCTGTAGCAAGTGCAGTGACCACAGATTAAGATAATGCTGAAAAAAGCCCTCTGCACTTATTTTCTTCTTAAAACCCAAGTCAGAGAGGACCTGTGAGAAGGAAAGTTCTCACAGAGGTTGCCACTAACAGCCAAGGATACGGCTGCTCCCACAGGCTGCATGGAACTCCCTTCCAATGTGAAGCAATGATATGGGGCAAAAACCTATTCACCACTCCCTGAAAGTGGTCAGCTCACATTGTCTCTGACACCTCTTCCTCCTCACAGGAAGGACTTCTAAAATTCTTCCCCCTGCTCCATCATCAGTTCCTTCCACAGAGTCACAAAGTCATGCCAGCAAACCTGGGCTTCCTTTAACATGGGTCTTGCCAGGAGCCAGCTCCAGTGTGTGCTTCCCAAGCAGTTACAGCTTCTTTTGGGCATCTACCTGCTCCACCATGTACCTCCCTGGGCTGCAGGGGGACAGCCTGCCCTGCCATGGTCTTCATCTTGGGCTGCAGGGGAATCTCTTCTCCAGAGCACAGAGCACATCATGCCCCTCCTTCTGCAATGACCTTGGTGTCTGCAGAGTTGTTCCTCTCACATATTTGCACTCCCTTCTCCACTTCCAAGTGTGCAGGTATTTTTCCCCCCTCCTAAATAGGTTATCCCAGAGGCACTGCCACCATCATGGTCAGCCATGGGCCCAGCCTTGGACAGTCTGTCTTTGTGCTGGCTGGAATTGGCTCTATAAGGGAGGCTTCCAGCATCTTCTCACAGAAGCTGTCCTTATAGGTCTCCTACTACCAAAATCTTGTCATGCATACACAATCCAAAGCTTTAATTGCACACCAGATCTGTTGCCAGACCCTGCATGTAATTATACTACCAAGGAAATCCTTGTGCTGCAGACACAATCACTACAACTTTGGAAAAATGCTTCTAAAGAACACAGCTGTGAAAATGTCTGCATTGAGGCCCATGTTTATGTGATGCTTCTTTCAGTTTGGAATTTTGTACAGAAATCAAGCTTTGTCTAAAAAACCAAAAACAACCAACAAAAAACCCCATAAATCATATTATGCATGTATGTTCTTCAAATGTGGGCTGCTTTCTTCGAGCAGCCTCCCAAATAAGCCACTGCACATTCCTCCTGAAAACCAGGACACTTATCTCATATGCACATTTTTTTCATCAAATTAGTTTGTATGACTGTGAGCAAGAGTATTATTTGCTAAACTCAAAGTATGTTTCAGAAGTAATCTTTGAATATTCCACTTTCAAGCCTGTCAATTCACAGTTTATCAATATCTTGGGTTTAATCACTAGCATCTACAGCATGACAGTGTCATCAATAATTCTACTAAAATCACCAAAGACTTGTTCACATTAACTTGATTTGCTAGACTGAGTTATATTGCCAAGGCTGCCAGAGGTCCAGGGAAAAAAAAAAAAGAAAAAAAAAAGAAAAAAAAAGAAGCTAAATACTGTATTGTAGGCCATTATTTTTAAAATACTGTCAAACCATCCTCAGTCTAATTTTCATTATTAATTTGTAAATAAATGTTCACTCTGTCAGCTGTAATCTTTCATGTAGTGCTGTTTTTTAAACAAAACATGAGGCATCAAGACAAAAATGTAATGGGAACTTCTCCTAAGGAATCACCTTTCTAAAATTTCCTCACATCCCACTCTTTGAAAACTCATCCCTCTAACAGATGACTCTCAGCTTTTTCTTACCACTCAACTGCACACTGCCTTGCTGGTGAGAAAAGGGAGCTCCACAGCTCAGCAGGACTGCAGAGGAGGGGCAGGGGAGATCCTCTGCTCTCTCTCACGCTTCCTTGGGTGGGAAAGGAAACTGCCGAGCCCTTTGCTTGCGATTTCTCTGCCAGATAGGAGCCAGCACAGACAGGAAACTGAAAAACCTGGCTTGTCTTCCCCCCCTGACTGCAATGCCCCACGTCAAAGGATGCTGGTGGGTTGAGCTGCTGAGGCTGCTGCTCCCCAGATCCCCGAAATCTTTATTTGGGGCCCCCAGGGAACAGGCTGGTCAGGCAGGTAGGGAGGACAGTGCTGTGCTCTGCTCTGTACAGCGTCCTTCCCTTCCTTCCCCTGCTTTCAATCCCACAGGATCAGACAAGTCTGTCAAGGGCCTTTGAGAATACCAGCTATACCTACATTTTGGTTAAAGATGCAGGAAGACTGACTTTTTCTGCCAAGACCTGCACATTGCTATGTTACCATCTCCTCTTGAGGTTTTGCAACCTCTACCATCAGTCTCCAGATGTTGTGCCTCAGAGACCACAGTGTTGCTGTAGGGATGCTGGATCTCCATGTGAAATACAGATCCATGCTTATGATTTATTGAGAAACCTTTAGGTAAATATTCTCCTGGATATTCAATTTGACATAAGGAGTAATTTTATTTTCACCAGCTTTTGAATGCCTTAAAAAGAATATTCTACAGGTACTATGAAAGGTAACACAAAATACTTTTCATAAAAATAATGAAAGGCATTGACTATGGCAAAAGTAGAAACATTAAAATTTCATTAGTACATCAAATAAAGAACTCTGGTAAATTACTCAAACCTCCTAGAAAAAAAAATATTTCTCTTGTTCCAAAGGAAAAATATAAGAGAACTTCCAGGGTTAAATATTTACTCAAGTAATTTATTTGATGCACAAATGTGATAAATTTGGATATAGATCTATGGCTAACATTTGAATGTGTCACAAGCAATAAGGGTGGTGTAGGGGTATGTGTGTATATATATAGATATATTTATTTATATTTATACACACACATATAGATTCTAGCTCACATGCATGGCACCACAAGGCCAGATATGCATCTTACATTTTAATCTATTTTTTCTTTCCTCCCCTGTCCAAAATCTGCTAGAACAATATGAAGGAAGATTCTTCAAATGCAAAAAAACCTCAAACTGAAGTACATAAACCTAAACCAGTTAAACTGCATAATCATTGCAAAATTACTGTATTTACTATATGCAATGTAAAACTTTTCCTATGTAATGACCATCAAAAGACTCACATAATAACAAAATATTCTTGATAGTGATTATCTTTCAGGGTAGAAAATTGTCTTCACCATCCATAAGGGTGGCCTAATTAACACAATAATTCCTCTATATTTTATCATTATGCTGCCAATTGATGTCATTTTAAGAACTACAATCATAAGAAAAAGAAACAAAATAAGATCACCCACAGGGTGATGCTACTTGAAAGTTTTTTTTATCCTACCTTTTTATTATCTTTTAGCATAACACCTTCAAGTAGAAGTTCATGTTAATAAAAAGGAAGAATCAGACTGTTGTTTGCACCAAAAGAATTTGAAATGCAGACTGGATTGGATAAAGGTAGCTCTGGATGATCTGGGGGCGTTCAGCAGCCAGTAAGTTCCGAACAATGCCTAAGAGTGATTTTAAGGGAAGGTATTTAAACAATTGAACAGTTGAACAATCCCAGCCAGTTTATGATGCAATAAAGACATTTTGCTTTATAGAAAGAAGGGAGGTAAATGAAGCAGCTAAAGGTAACAAGACTGTTTCAAGTTTTAAATTTCTTTTTTTTTTCTTCCAAGGGCAGGGAACTTTTGGAGGTGGGTATGTCCACATACATTTGGACCTCATTCTAATTATTTATGTTCTGACCATCTACTTGGGCAAATCTAGAAAAAACAGCTTTAGACCACACACCAGGAAAAGATGTGTAATAAACAGATAACTGTTTAACTATGCATGGCCTTAGCAATAACAGAGAAGGAAATTTTAGCAGTAGCACATGATCACAACTATTTGCATGGGGTTTTCCCTCGGTTTTAGATAAATGTTCCCCTTTTGTTCATTCCAGCTGGAAACATACAGAATGTGATCCTGTCCCTGGGCTAGGACAGATACTTAGTCCATTTAGCTGAAGCTATCTCCATTTCCTGCGATAATGATCTGCTTTTTATCAGCACCAGGACCTCTGCTGCTAGAAAAGCATTTTATAGCACACGATGGTATTCTTTTAACATTGTCAGGCAGATATGAAAATTGATCTGAACTTGCAATCTTTTCCCATCATGGTGTTTTTGCCTTAGACTCTGGGACTGGGCCAGACTGCCAGGGCCTGATTTCATTAAGCCTGAGTAGCCTTTTGCAAAACCTAGTTTATGACTATGTGATAAATTGCTTTCTGTATTTGTACATTAATAAGCAGATAACAGCTAGAGGAAACTAAAGGCAGCATTATGGACAAAACTGCTTTTATTAATACTTATCTTCCCCAAAACTACTTGCCTAACATACCTAAAATATTACCTATCATAAACACACATTTAAATTTCTAGACTAATCCTAGAAAGAATAACGAATTTAAAATGTTTCTCTCAGAATATATTTTAACCTGGTCTATTTGTATTGCAAGAGATAAAACATGCAGAGACTGCAATCCAAACTCCAAGGAAACAACCACTGAGCAGAAATACTGCTGTAATCATCACCCTGATCCCTGTGTACTCCTTGATGCTGTACAAAGGCAAAACCAGCTGCAAGCCTTACCCAGGACACACTAAGGGGACACAGCTGATGCACTCTTCCAGCTTACTACTTACCAGGTATTCTAATTTCTTTTGTGGCTTGCCACACTTACTAACATCTCTCTTGAAAAATACAAACTTTACTTAAAGTTTGAGAGAAGCAAATATCTTGAGGAATACTAAAAAAATTGCCAGATCTTCTGCCAAAGTTCAGCTGCAATCACAGTTACAGACCTACTGGTTAACCCCAGACTTTGGCATGTAAAATTCTATTCTGCATCCCACATCCTTTAATTAAGCACCAAAGCAATTCTTTGATCTAACACCTTTACAAGTGTTACTTAAGGATGTCAATGCATAAATATTTTTTTCCTACTCAAGAAGTAACAGTATTTCTCTGCTTTCAAACTTCTTCAGTACAAATATTATCTTTTTAGCTTTCTAGCTTTCTCTTGCCATCACTCTGATAAATGAAGTCGATGCTTCTCAAAAAAGTGTTCCCTAATTTATGGAATAAGCCTAAATGAAAGTGGTCTATATTTAGTGCCACACGGAGTTCAAGATGATCTCAAAGCACTCAAACATTTCTTCATTTCTACACTGAGAAAGGAATAAAAGCCAATGGTATATCTGTTCAAGCATTAATTGCCATGGACATGGGGCTTCCACCAAGTTTATCTTTCAGCCTTCCAGACAGAGAGCAATGTGATTTATTCTATATATTAGGTATTATAATGAAAGAAAAAAGTAATGCAAGCACTACATCTATACGCACAGACACAGAGACCTTACCCACATAAGGACACCTCCAGCATCTTTTTCAGATTTCCATATAGACTCCCAGAAAGGAACCAAGACTTCAACTGTGACTGCATCCATTATATCAAATTTACTGGCACACAATTTCATTTTTATAAGATAATTATGTGACATTGTAAAAGCATTGTTCTTTTAATTGAAATAGTTGGCCGTTAAAATTATCTTGCAAAGAAATATACGTTGGATTCATAATCTTTAATATAATAAAGGTACTAAAAAGGCCAGTATCTTGGTGTTTTTTTATTATTTCTTACACTTTAAATGAGAAGAGTAACCATCCTGCTACTTGTATAAAAAATTCTTCCAGAATTTTTATTTTTAAAATTCTTCCTCTGCCACTTACTTTAAAAACTGTAGAACGATGAAGAATTGGCTGGAAAGAAAACTTCATGAGTCCCACTGAAGCAGTTTATTCTGGAACACCATTTATAGAAATGCCATTTTGTCATTTTTACCCTGAACAGAAACTGTGTGTGATATTTCCACCCTTATACAGCTCAACTCATTATACTGTTGCCATAACAACAAATAGCAGTACATGAAATTAGATCCCAATAAGATTCCGAGAAAATTAAGTTCCAGCCTGCTAACGTGTCTCTTAGAGACTCCTCCAGTGAGCGAGAAACCAAATCTGCAGAGTTGGCAATGTGGGTACCCAATAATAGCAGCACAAGAGGCTAATATCTCGTGAAGGGAATCAGAGAAAAACTGCCTCAGCCCATAACAAAGGTAAGGAAAACCTGTGTCTCACACAGAGGCTGGATGGGTGGACACATTTAACTCGGTGTTTTATCCAAGAGTTGCCCAAGTAGTGGATAGCAAAAAAAGAATAATGGCTCCACAGGGTAGATTGCCAGACAATAGTTTGTCAGTGGGAAACTTAGTTCCCTACTCTTCAGACCTCATACAGCCCAGCCTTTCTATTCCAGATAATATACACAGTTGAAGTCTTTAAACTTTTATAATTGTCTATAGCTGAAGGCCATATATATAATTAATTTCTTTTGGACACAGTTTTGATTTTGCAAAACAAAAGAAGTGAAATGAGCCCATGACTGGCTTCCTCTGAAAGGAACTTGGACTTGACACAGAACCTACTGAACTCCAGTGCTACGCTCTGTTGTTGCCCTAACTCAAATAATTCTAACCTTGCAGTGACCTGTAACACCATCACCACACACCCTGTAGTCAGGATCAAAGGCTGTTCCTAGCTATTTGTCAGGGGAAGAGCTGTCCTGCCTTACTGCAGCCTGGTTTCGTATCTGTTCAAGGATGACAGGCAAGAGCACACCTAGCAATTTTAACGCAATTTGATAAAATATCGCTAAGAAATTCATAAGACAGTAATGACCATACGTCACACTACATCCTTCTCCCTTCAGCTTGTAATGGCAAGCAGCTGTACACTGTACACCTTTCCTCTGACTCAAGAGGAACAGAGAAAAGAAAGATGGCCTCAATAAAAAGGTCTTAAGAGCTGCTGATTTCCTTCTGGTACAAAATGTGTAGCTTTTCATGCAACAAGGAACATCCTGCACCATGTACTTATCTACTGGCCTCTGGTATTTGAGGACAGCAAACAAAATTCATCTTCCTTCAGACACCAGGACACCAAATTTTCAACATTTCAGGGATGTGAGAAGGTTACCTAGACAAAAATGTCTGAAGCTTAAGCTACATAGTACGATATTTGTGGACAAATTCCTTTCAAAATATTTTTATCTGTCATTAATAACGGTCCTTTACATAGCCATTATAAGTAGTCAGGATGCAGTAAAGGAGTAAATGGATATCCTGGGGAGAGACCAGCACTCAGAATATTTGCCTGTAGGGGACACATAACTAGCCACATTAAAGGACTGAAATCTAGGCATTCTGCCATAACTCACATGGCCTGAGCAACTAACAAAAGCATATATAAATAAAAAAAAATAACTGAAATAAAGGATACTGTCAAGGCCAGGAACTCCAGAATTAGCCACAGTAGCCACATTCTGGGTTGTATTGCACAAGCCCTTTTCCGTGCCAGGCACAGTCTCTTGTCCTGGTCTGGTTAAGTATCAAAGCAGACAAATCCTCCTCATTACCATACAGAGACTGGCAATTACTGTCTTTCAGCACCTGCTTTCTTCAATTTGAATGAACAAGAAGGCAAAAGGGCAGACCATTCATGCCTCTGTCACAGCATTGTTCCCACTTCAGACCCGATGACACAGAGGTGCACCAAAGTGACATCTCACTACAACACGTGCCAGACTTCATTGTGGTACTCTGAACTGCCACAGCAATAAAGTCTTCATCAAACCCTTCTGGAAAATGGTTCTTCAAAGCAGAATTCTCCCATCAATTTAGGAACACACACTAAATTTCAAGTACACACTTTACATCTTAAAAATCTGCTACCTTCTTTCTGGCAAAAACTAAATTCTATTTTAAAGTTTCCATCATCTTATTGTGTGTTGCTCCTGAACTTCAAAAGGACTCATTCATCAAATATTTGCTCTCACTCTAAAGAATCCTACTATCTCAATAACCTTCACAAAAATAGAGGCCTTGTCAACAAAAAGTAATTGTGAGCATGTAAATTGAAATACAGTTCCTTCAGTGACCCTTCAGAATTTGATAATTTGCAACAGGAAATATGTAGAAAGAATCTCTACTCTGATCCTGTTGTGATGACCACAAAAGTGTATTTTTTCCCTAGTCCTTACAGGAATAAGTAATCACAATATAAAGTGCAATTATATAATATACATGCACATTAAAATGCCTTTTACCAGCTATCCATATTGAACAGATTCCAGTAAAGCATCTTACATGTGAGTATGCAAGGACAGAGCACAAGAAAAGTGTTTTTCTTTTAGGGTGAAAGCCATCTTTAGGGATAACTCACTCCATGATGAGCCTAGGACATTGAGTCAGTACATGTGAAATTCCTGCATTCAAATTTGACTGACTTGTGATATTATCTGATATTATTAGCAAGCATTGTCAGTCACCCATATCTGGATACAACTGTGGACTATAAGTGTTGCAGGCATCTTTTCATGAAAATCCTTTCTTAGGATTTTTTCTTCCTGAGAAGCTGAGAGGCTCCAGGAACAAAATGTAAACAATGATTATCTGCTGCTGTGGAATGCATCAGGTGGATTTTTGATTGACCCATCTAGGATGTTTATAATTAATGGCCAATCAAGGCCAAGCTATCTCGGACAGAATCCGAGACAGCTCTTTTTGTTATCATTCTTCCTTTCTATTCTTAGCTTAGCTAGCCTTCTGAGATGAAACTTTTCCTTCTATTCTTTTTACTATAGTTATAATGTAATATATATATAATAAAATAATAAATCAAGCCTTCTGAAATATGGACTCAAATCCTCGTCTCTTCCCTCATCCAAAGACCCCTGTGACCACTGTCACATATAAGCATTATTAAAAAAATCATTTTTCAAGCAATAAATAAGGAGAAGAGTCTAAGTCCAAGAGCCTAAATGCAAATTCCAGCCTTCCAAAAACAAAGACAATTAGGTATTCTGCTGACAAAACAGACACAGAAGGAGAAGTATTCATAAGCAGGACATCAGAGTTTCTGTGGTCAGAACAAAACTGCTTTGTGCACAGGAACAGAGCAGGTCATTGCCACAGGCCAATCTGGCACATGGGCCAGGCAGGCTGGGCAGAGCAGGACTGGTGCAGGGAACTCCCATTCCATTTCCAAGGCCAAGTCACCATGGCTTCACTGCAGTCAACTAAGGGGTTGTAAGCACAAACAAACTGCTATTAAGTAAAATATGAACTTAAATTGACAATTTGTCAACAACACTCCAAAAGGAATGAAGATTTGAGAAATGAGATTTAAGAAATTCATGTTTGCATTAGGTCAGGGGCATGCAACAGACACAGCAAACAAGCAACAGAAAAAAAATATAAAATAATCAGTACCTAATCTACAACATCTAAAAAACATTTGATTTCTCTTTTAAATCATCACAATAGCTAATGGTAAGGAAATAAACTTCAAACCAAAATAGGTCAAATGTCTGTAAGAACAACATAGAGACAACATATACTTAAGTGATACTTATTTTGATAAAGTGCTATTGATTTTATGACAAATTATTCCTTCAGTCTAGTGAGTAAGACAGGAGGGAAGAGTAGGTGCTACTAAGTAGAGAACCCTATATGCATGTGACTGCCTCAGTGATTCTTCAATAATATGAACTTCCACTGCAGAGATAGCGTCTACTCCTTGTAAAATAGATAGCACTCTCCAAATGATAAGAGGTTTAAAGATCTCTTCAGAAAGAAAGAAAAACCAATGCACTGTTTAAATATCCTCAATAAAAATACATGTCCCCTCTGCCCTGCCCTCAGTTGTCTTGCTGCTTTAAATTTCAAGTCTATAATGATTTCAAATAATCTATTCATCACTGTAACAGATATAGACAGCAGACATATTCTTGGATAAAATGCTTGCAACTTGAGTAAAGTCAAGATCCATAAATATCAGCACTGTTGCCATTCCTCATGCAGGATTTAAAAAAAAAAGTCTGCTTGCTTATTGAACAAAATCTTCTAAACAGAACTTTCAAGATATTAAACCAATCATGGAGAACTAAGCCGAAGTTTTCATTTTTGTCTGGAGTTGTCAAACAGAAAAAGGAAGAGCGCCACTTTAGTGCTTTGAAACCTTTGAGAGAAAGCAGATCCTAAACAAAAAAATAAAACCAAAACCCCACAAAGTAAAAATAAAATAATAAAAAAGCCAAAGCACGTGAAGTTTTTAAGATTTGGGCTTTTCCCCTACAAAATTATCATAGTTACTCTTCCACTGTGCAACTAAAATTAGATCTCTAGAGGTTTACAATTTGAGTTTCTGTTCATAGTAAACTGCCATATCAGAAAAGATTCTACAGTTTTTACCTGCCTGAAGCATCCACAATTACACTGAAAAGAGAAATAAGCTGTATTAATAAACTCCAAATTGCACTGTGAGAGCAGCACTGAGTTTCCTCTACCTGTCTTCCTTGGTAAGACCCAAAAACTGCTGACAGGAAAGATGGATGCTTAATTTTTTAAGTTTTATTGAATATAGAAAGTATTAATGGTTAAACTTAAGCTGTCTTTTCATAAGTGTGGTAAAGAGATCCAGTTCTGCCATCACCTTTATACATTTTGGGACTTAATTATGTATCATTAATATTAATACCTTTTGCTAAGAACCATCTTTCTAGTAGTTTCCAGTGCTTCTACACTAAAGATGATTAAGTACAGCAAGGAAGCTGTAGAATAGGTTATATTAATACTGCATTGGTCTTGAAAGCTACACATTAGCAAGCTAGAAAATATTAAATGCCAATAGAAAAGCCACTGCTGGATGATAAATTCTATGACAATAAAATAAAGCTCAATGTAGGAGAGCATTAACAGAAAATGAATTACTTATAAGACCTAAACCAGCAATCCAGCAATAATTAAACTATAGTTTGAAACTACTGAAATTGAAAAAAATGAAACTATTGAAATAGTTTGAACTATTTGAAATAGCTAAAACTATTTCAAATCCAGTGAGAATGTTGAGGGAATAAGTTGCAACTCAATAAATCTTGCCATCAGGAAGAGCATGAATAAGGGTAGCATAAATTTGTTGTCTCAAAAAGCAAACTTTAATTTTAATGTAATTTTTTCCATCTGCTTTCTCAAATTGGAGAATGTAAATAGTATAGGACCCTTGTTTAAACAAACAGCTTTGCTGGACCAGTTCTAGTTGGTTGATTCTCAGACATTTATTGCTCTATACCTGAGAAAGCAGAAAGAAGTAAATTCATACAGTAGATACAGTTTTCCATAATGTTACTGAATATGGAATTAAACAACTATAAAGTTAAAAAGAAGATATTTAAATTTTTTCTCCAGAGCAACCATATAGAAACCAGTTAGACTGATTTTGAGAACTGTAATTAACAAAAAGTACCACCCTGTTCATCTTTAATAAAAATTTTCATCATAGGTCAAAGTGAGTCTCAAATCAATTCCCATTCCTCACAGTACTCATTTAAAAATAATAAAAAATAAGTTTTCTCAACAAATTGTCTGTAGAAAAACAGATTTGAAACTATCTATTTGCTTTGAATATAACTGCAGACTGTGTAATTTAATACAAACAGTATTTACTATGATAAATAATCCCCTCTTTCCTGAACTGTCTCCTCACAATATATTTGCAGCAGAACAACAGAAGTTGCCAGCTCTTCAGAACCACTACAGCTTTAATGAGACCTTCAAGAGGGGGGATCCAGTGCCAGAGACCACTCACCAGCAGGAGCACAATAATTCCTCCTACAGGCATGGAAGGAGAAAGCTCCTGATTCTTCTGACACCTACTTTTTGTCTTGCTGGTGCATTACATACCAGTGCACACAGTGAGAGGGAGAGCTTATTATGTATTTCATATTAAACTTGCCCTGAGCCCTCAGGCTTGGACTTTACAAAATTGCTGAGGTTATTGAGTGCTCCTGAAACCCCGAGCGTTTAGCACCTCAGCGCGTCTGAAAACCATCTTCTGAAAACCAAAGTGCATGACAAAACGTTATTCTGATGCCTTTTGGAAACAATGGGCACCTTCTTACTATTTTGCATCTCTCAGGATAATGTTTTATAGGAAATAAAAGGAATTGCAGGTGAAGCTGCTCCTGTAACAACATGCTCATCCAGATTGAAAAGCTCTCCAGGCAAAAACTACTGCAGCAGCATTTAATTATACTGCAATATCATTACCCTGGAAATAACTTCCAATGCATTTTATACATTGAAATCTCTGGATTTTTAGGCAATCATAAATTGCTTAAATCATAAAAGCATAAATATTTTTCCTGTGACCAAATATTCCATTAAGTATCAGCCATACTGACTATGATTTCTTGTGACTAGTTTTAAAAATGGTTCCTTCTTGGTTTTACTAGAGCTCTTTCAAACTTCTCTTGGGAAATGTTTACAGAAATTTATTCTCTAATGGCCATTATGTTTGTGCCAGCTATGCTCTTCAATCATTATCTTACTACTATGAAAACTGGTAATAATCTCCTCATGTATCAAAGCCCATTGCAGATTTTGCTATCCTTGTTTCAAGATTATTCTGCATGTGTAGCAGCCAGTCAGAGTAATAAAACCATCAATGTATTATTAAATTAGATGTTTAAACATGTTTTGGATACTTTTGGCATTGTTTGGCATTGGCCAGCTTCATCCCTTCTTAACATAATTTCATTTGTTCTTCATGCACAGGAATGGAGTTGGCCTTGGAGTACCAGGTTAAGTGGGTGAAAGACTGGAGTGCTAATCCAAGCCAACAGCCCCACTTTGGCTGTCATATACCAGCAGAGGATTTCACTACTCTCTCTGTCCAGATACATGGCAGAGGACAGGAAAAGGTAGGGGAAGCTTGTTCCCTGATCACTTAATCTTCTGTGGAAAGATTAGGAAAAATATTACTCATGTTTAAAATACATAAGGACTTCCTAAAGCTAGAGAAAAGCCAAACCTCCCATCCCCTGTGAAACCAACTTTCACTCACCAGAAAAACCTGGAGAATGAAGTTTGAGGAATTTGAGCTCAGCTAGAAACTTAAAAGTGAAATGAAAGTTCTGTGAATGTGCAAAGATGACTAAGCAGATATGGCCCATGACTCATCTTTCCCACATCCTCATCAAGTGAGCTGTGATTGAGCAAAGTAGTACCATACAACTCCTATACAAGTAAGTTAATTCAAATTACATTTAACTGAAATGAAGGAAGCTATTCACACCTCAGAGCTATTGTTTTAGGCTCTCGTGTAAACTCAGGAAATAATTTCAACACTTCTGAAGCCCTTTTCATCTTTGGAATGTTTTCTTTGCAACTATTTGAAAGGCCTCAGAAACCTAAGCTACAACTATCAGTATGAATTGTACTCTTCAAGTATTCTGCCTATTTGACTTCTGAAAATTGGACTGTTACACAAATAAATGCTACAATTTTGCAAGCTTCTTCCATAATGCTGTTTTGCACTCAAGAACCCCAAATTCCTGATCATTCTAAGGAAACATGCCTCTGACATTACTTCAATGTAAACTAGAAAACCAAAACAAACTCCAAATACACTAATTTTCCATCATCCACGACTTTTCTTCTGGGATTTTGCTGAAACTTCTTTTATTGCTAACCATGGAACTGAATTCCCCTTCATGATTGCAGTTCCACCATGAGGCTTTCTAGTCATCTTATGATCCACACTCCTCATTTTTTGATCTTTCCCCACACACTATTCACCACCATAGCAGTCAGGAGGAGTTGGAAGGACCACAGGAAAGCTAATGTGCAGCACCACAATCAAGGATAATTTAAATGATATGAAGAAGCATTCTGGATTCTTTTTTACATGAAATTGCACACACACATAGAGACACACACAAAATGCCAATTTAAATCATGCCTAGGAAGTGCACATTGTACATTCCCAGAAATTCATTACATTTTTCAGCAGTCAGCTCTATTAGACTAATGTAATAATATTGCCAGCCACCATGCATAAATCATAAGTGGTGTGATTGGATTTGTCTGCTCATTGCATTTTCAATTTGAATAATAGTCATTTTATTCAATTGAAAATATCTTTTTTTCTCTAAATACTAAACTGTTATATTTAGTTGGAGCTGAGACAGCAGCTAGGGAGCAACAGAACTGGCTATTTGTATTGGTATGCAACCAAATTCCTAATTTTTGTGAGGTGCTCCACCTTACTATGGCACTAGAAGGATAAAGTCTCATCCCCTTATGCTACTGTTATAAATACTACAGTCATTACAAAGATTTTGAATTGGCATAATTAGGCTAAATTTTTCCAAATGTTTGGTTGCCAGTTTTATAAGAAAAAGAGCTTTGTATTGGTCCAACAAGGATGGCAAGTACAATGTAAGTGCTTGTCTACATGAAGAAGAAAGTTGGAATGGCTGTTCCATAGCAGCTCCTACAGCAGTTGCTCTTATTTCAGAAAAAAGAGCTTTTTTTACACATTAAGGAAGAGTAGAAGCCAAGGCACCCTGAGGCCTTGGCTGTGTCAAGTTATACAACATTCATAAAGAGTAAATGTGAAAGAGTTACTGTTTTTCAGTCTCTACACTGGAGTATTTCATAAGGTTTTAATCTCTCCTCTCCTTCCTTTCAGACAACTCTTTAGTGACTTATAGGGATTAATCAGGTTGATCTATGTTGTAGACAAGAACAGGCACCAGAATTTGAATTTTTGATTCAACCTTCTGATGAAGGAGACCCTTCCAGCCTGACTTCAGACAGGCCATTGCAACATGGCTGTGGTGGTTCACCATCATTTCAGGGAATCTGTCTACCAGGGAAAACCTGAGGTTTTATACTGTATAGAAAGGCAAAACCACTTATTTTTTAAATATCAATAAAATTCCATTATTAAAAGACAATAACAATAAAACCATGTTGAAAAAGAATTTAAATGCTTGTACTTCAACAGCCCAAGATAGATATTAATCTTTTTTCTTCAAAAATCATATACTGAAAAAGTAGACTGATATTTGTTCAGCCATCTAAAAAGAGTAAACTGACATTTCAGTTTGTTTCATTCAATGTTTATATTGCCATCCTGTCTCTTTCATTCCCCTCACTTTGCCACTGATATAGACTGAAAAAAAAAGGATAAAAAAAAGGATTTCTTTTAAACCTTTGTAGAAAAAAAAATATTTTTTCCTCAAAACCTGGCCCTTACACATAAAGACAGGAAGAGCTCTTTTGCTTTTATGTAATCAGTTGCAGAGGCATTTGATTTCATTTTCTGCAGCTAATGAAACCATGTATGTACATTTTGAATCCAAGAGAACCCAAGGGAAAAAGAAAGCATTTTTGCCCTGACTAGATCATAAATAACTTGCTAATTTCTCAAAACTGTTAGCCTTTCTAAGCATATGAAACAATATCATGCTGAATGCCTTTATTTTTTATGTTAAATACAAGTGTTCTTTCTTTGCTGTGATTTTTCTGGAATCTTCAAACAGAGTCATCCTTGGAGCATGGCCTGGGGCCTTACAGGAAAACAAAATAATAAATGAAGCTAGGGAGGGCTGTGTTATGTACTGCTCTCTGCCAGCAAAGGCAGGGCTTGGGCTGTGCCTATGGCCCCCCCAAGATGCTGGAATGACCATCTGTGGTGGGATTCATCGTTTCCATGGATGGGTTCCTCCTCCCCAAGACCTTGTTCACATGCACTACAAACTGCGGATCGATGTGAACAACATCGTGGGCAGCTGATGCACAGGGCTGGAAGGTGTCACCATTTCTATTCCAGATTGAATTCATTTTAGGAAATGAATGGGGAGCAAATTCAAGAAGAAATGTGAACTATTGTCCAAAGTGCAACCAACAGGAAACCAACTAGGTGTGAAAATAACCATGCACCGCTGTTTTTTCTCACTTGGGTGGTGTTTTGATAACCAACTTTGGTTTTTATGCTGTCATTTACAGAAACATATGCAGAGGTTGGAAAGCCCACCAGAGGGCTCCCATATTTTTTGTATTCAGGTTAAAAAAAGTTGCTATCAACAACAACAAATTATAAATCTTGCTTCTAAAAGTTAAAAAAACAGAATTAAAATATGGAAAATAACAGGCTATTATGATGATTTAAATAAGTCATTTGGTAGCTGCAGAGAATACATTCGGTAGCTTATTTAAGAAAAGTTAAACATCCCCAGGTTTTGAGGGCTGCTTTACTGCCCATGTTCATAGATGTAGCATGAGACAAAATGGGTCAGAAATTGGGTATGTGCCACCTGTAGGCATTTCAGCCAAATGAAAGGCCTAGGTACTGATTATATCACCTGGCATGCTGTCTCTCCAGAGAGCACCTAAAAATTACTTTTAAAGGAAATCTAAAAAAAACCTCTCAAACCAACCAACCAACAACAAACACCCAGCACAACACCACTAAAATCCCCCAAGAGGGCAAAAGGAAAAATTACACCGGCCAACAAGGGTCTAATATTTATTTTCTGAGAAGTAGAACTGTCTGCAGAAGGTAAGCAAAGTAAAAACCAGTACAAGCCTGAGCAGAGCAGTGAAATGACACATGCACACTCAGAAATAGCTTTAAAGTAGATATGGTTAGTTGTATTCCAGTTCACAAACTGACAGGAGCTGTTTGGGGACTGTCAAGAAATCAAAGATATCCCATATTCACATTATGGGATAGGAAAAATGGCATTTCCCAAGGATTGCATGTGACAAAGCTGCACTCCCTGAGCTCCAAGCAGGCTGCTGTGGGAGCAGTGGTAGGGAATCTCTGGACAGTTTTAGCTGAAACAGGTCAAACAGCTGAAACTAGGATTAACAAGGCTGAGCCTACCAGAGCAACACTACCACTTTCCTGACTCTCACTGCAGTTGTGGGCACACCCAATGGAAATTATCTACCCAAGAGTGAGGAATAAATACTTTTGAAGCCTTATATTTATGGTTCACTGTTTGGGACTAATGAACATTGAAATGGCCCTTGTACAAGTTAAAGCAATTGTTAATAAAACCCCAGCAAGATTTTCAGAAGACAGAATGACTTGCTCATAAAGACATTTTAATGCAGTTCACATTCCCAGCTTTCTATGAAAAGGTACTTTATCACAACAAAGGCAGATAGAAGCAGTCTGTCACATGATTAAGCCATTTTATATTGTTTATACAAGAAATTAATAGAAATGCAGCAAGATAAAATGTATTTTATTAAACTATTTGTAAGAAAAAGAGGCAATTTCTACACAGTTATTAATGGGAGCGGAAAATACACATGCATGTCAGAACTAGGGGACATCAACTGTGACAGAGGGCAATGATGTTAATTTAGTGCTCCATTGTCAGAAGAGTGTGAAAAGAAATGGAAAATCATTGAAAAGTGATCTAGCAGATGTGGTGCTGAGGGGCAGGGTTTAGTGGTGGACTTGGCAGTGCTGGGTTAATGGCTGGACTGGATGATCTCAAAGGTCTTTTCCAGCTTAAAGGATTCTATGATTCTGTTTTTCTATACCTATAATCTTGGCAATCAAAAAAGGAAAATTCAAGTAATGAATGAACTTACAAGGTCTAGAGTTGAACTATACAAATATGATTCTAAATCAAAATTCTCAAGGCAATGCCAGACAGCAGAATAGCCTTATGGTGCTACCAGGTGTTACAGAGAAGCAGAGTAACTCTAGATAGAAATAGGTGAATAGTATTTTTTGAAAGTAAATAAATATTTTTTGAAAGTAAATACACTTGACAGAGTCTCATGCCTTCAACTTTTGGCATCACTAATGAAACCAGCATAAGTGGTACTGAAATTTGATGCAAAGAATTGTGATTGATACCAAGTTGAAATAAAAAAATATTCCAAGAACGACAGGTAGTGGCTGGGCCTCTATGAGACCATAGCTCTGCCAAGTGTGAGACACTCTCAGTGTCCAGCTGGACACCACCTACAGTAGTAGGACACTGCAAGATGGAAAAAGTTATTGGTGTTATCAGCTGGCGTATTTGCTGTCATTTGTAGCATCTCGCCACTAGCTGGAAGATGGTGGTGGTAACATGCTACAAGGGCCTTTCTGCCTTCCAGCAACAACAAAAATGTATGACGCCACAGACAGACTTTTTGAAAAATCCTTTTGCTAGGATTTTTCTCCTGAGAAGCTGAGAGGCCTCAGAAACAAAATGTAAACAATAATTATCTGCTGCTGTGGAATGCAACAGGTGCATCTGTGATTGGTCTCATGTGGTTGTTTTCAATTAACGGCCAATCACAGTCCAGCTGTCTTGGACTCTTGGTCAGTCACAAGATTTTATTATTACTCCTTTTCCTTTCAAGCCTTCTGATGAAATCCTTTCTTCTATTGTTTCAGTATAGTTTTAATATAATATATACACCAAAAAATAATAGATCAGCCTTCTAAAGATGGAGTCAGACCCTCATTTCTTCCCTCTTCCTGGGACCCCTGTGAACACCACCACAGTATGACGTCTCTAAAATAAATACAAACCAAGAGTATTTACTACAGACTTCACCAAAACTAGTCAAGGTCACAAATTCTGGTGATGCTATTTAACAAGAAAAGTTATGCAACGTTATTCCTTTGTAATTTCAAACCTGTATCTCAAAACTGATATGCCTAGTTTCCTCTAAATGTCATTTGCACAGTTCTCTGATGGCATGGGACTTGTGGCTGGCAGTTTTCAGCCACACTGGTCTCATTTCACAGTGCTGGAGTAAGGGTCAAAACAGGTCATATGCTGGAAAAGTCACAGCAACTGCTTTTTTTTTAATCTGCTTTTCCATAAACAGCAGAGAAATTTGGCACTAAGCCTAAATAGTTATTTATAGACAACATTTATTCTTAGGTATTTATTTTAGTCAACAGAGAACAATTGCAGCTAAATGTACTTATTACTATCTGGAAATCTATTTTTTGAAATATCCTCTGTCAACATAACTTTTTTGCCATTCTAACTGTATTTGGCCCTCTATGCACATTCTGTGTGTATTAATCACATACACTTCCACCACATTGGAACTTGTGTGATTTACCCAAGCAAAAGATGCAACCTTGAAGTTACCCCTCAGTTTTTATGTAAAAACACCCTACTTGCTCTGCATACTGGTTTTCCTAAATAAACACTGGAATAAAAATTGAGTCTCAGGATTTTGTACTATCACTTGAGCAAGTTGGTCACTGCTGATTGACCCAAGTTTTTTAAAACCCTCTGCAGGGACACAGACTTTCAATTCAGAGCCATCCATTCGCACTGCTGAATGAGAAAGGCTGTGCCCTTCAACACTGTGTCAGCTGCTTACACAAAAGAGCAAAGGCAAAAGAGCATGAAATGAAAATTGTGCACTGTCCTCTCAGAGGCCAGAGCTTTTCACCCTTATAACATGATCCTTCTGTCTCTCTTCTCTTACTTTATAAAGCATCAACTTCCACTCTTGACATGTTCTGCATCTTTTCCCTTATCTCCTTCCGTCTGACTGATTTGTCCCACGCTCAGGACAAGGCTTGAACTGACCTCATTCTCCACGTGTTTGGCACTTATCTATTGATGCATGCTCAGCTCAGCCTCTGCAAGGTAAGAAATTTTTGTTTACTCCATGCTGCAGACTGAGAGCTGGGCTGCAGATGAGATGATTGATGGAATAATCCAGCTACAAGCGCTGGTGCTTGCAAACTCTGTAATACCAGCACAACAAATTTCAGCCAGCACTTGCATGTGAGATAGCAGCAGGGATTTTTAGAAGTTTCTGTGCTGCTTACAGGGCTCAGAGGGATGAAGCCATTGCACACTAAGCCCAGGCCAGAAGGGTGAAGTGGCACACAACTCTGGGCACATGCAAAAATCAGCTTAATGCTCATGACTACTCACAAAACCTTCCAGATTCTTTTTCCTCTACAGAAAAGTGGGAATCATCAGGACAAAGAAGAAACAAAACCAACCAACCAATTAAAAAAGAAAAAAAAAATATAAAAAGCAGAAAAACAATTGGGAAAAAAAGTGAAAAGGTGACATAATGCCTCACTTTGTGAGGAATCCCACTGTTTTCACCAGTGGATTTTTACCATTGTTTTTCAGACAATGGACTGACACGCTATCTTTAGAACCACTGTGTGGACAGAAGACAACACAAACCATGTACAGTTTTTGCCCACTGCAAATGCCATAATGGCTTTTCCATTATTAATGATAACTGAGAAAGATCCAAAATGCTGTGAGGTGGTTACTGGACCCATAATCTACCTAGGCCATTAACTGTTTCTCTGATTATGCCAAAATGCATCTCAATTCCCCATCTACCTCTTCTCTACAATTGCTTCATCAATATTCATAAGATCCAAGGGCTTGATATTGATTACTGCATCTAATGGACTCATTATGCAAAGTCATTGTGACCTCTGAAGCAATTCTGCTTCTGTGACTTATCTAGATGCTTGTTCAAAATGTTTTGAGCTATTGGTACCCACACAGGAGCAAGCAGAGCAGAACAAAACCCATCACAGGATCTTTAAATGATGATCCTCTGACAGGATGAGCTTTTTCCATGCCTGTATGAGATGTCACCCAACCCCACAAGCTCTGTCACATTATCCCCGACTTAACAGAAGCCCTCGTTATCACACAGCAGAAAGAAGTAGTTAATATTAACTGATCATTATTAACATTCATTATGGAAAATCAATCTGATTGGGCTATAACCTCCTGCTGCAGTCAGCTGGGTTATTCTGATATTTACACAATATTGAGTTCCTGCTAACCAAAATTGTGGTGGTTATGTAACATCTTTCAATGCCATGGTGATTCTGCAAACAAAATCTATTCTGTTTATCAGCACCAAGGCACCAAATAAAGGCATTTTGCAAAAAGTTTCTAATGGCAAATATTTTACTGATTCATATGTCCAATATTATGAGTGACAAGCATGCTTTTTTGAAAAGATAAGAACAAAAGGGGACAACTACAGCGTGATTCATCTTTTAGTCTCATACTCTAACCATTACTGGGCTTATGGTATTCATTAAGAAGTCACTTAAAAAACCCAACACAAAATGATAACACTCTTTCATATGTTAAGAAACTGAAAAACTAAAAATAAAAGACAAATTTTAGAGTTGGAATTAGGAATAATGTTAAACTAAATAAAAAAACCTTACAAGAAAGAATGGCCTAGGAAGGAGGTGGGTATAGTATCACCTGGACTTTTTTTAATAAAGAATCTGTAACTCAGAAACAAATACCTGGATTCAAGAATAATTTAGTGAAATATTATTGGTACAACTGCAGATGCTCCATTATAGTTAACTATGAAAATATTATTGGTATGTTTTCTGCCAACTGCATATAATTAAATCCAGACGGGAAAAAATTAGTACACGTACAATTTCAGGTCAGGCCCACACACCACCCCCCAACCTCCTCCCAATAATTTTTTGTGGCTCAATTACTGAATGTGTCAAAGTTACAATGACTGTCAGGCTAGTTCTCTTCTGCATTCTTGAATAATGCTTCTCTGTCAGAAAGTAAAGTTTCATTTGAATTTAGATTGTTGAAATGCAATTTGAGGCTCCCAAAATAAACTATTACAAGTATTATATCTAAATATATTTACAGTCAAGATTATCACATTATTCTGTTCTTTAATGTGAACATACAGATAAAAACGTTTTCAATACAGTCCCACACTGGTTTTGGACTTGTGTCTTAGAGCAGAATGGCTTTTGATCACCTTGCTTTTAATCTTCTCCAATGAAAATTAATATAGCCCCAATATAAGCTTCATGTGTTTCCAGTAATTTAGAGAAACATTTCCCCTACACACAGGTAACTGAAAAATTTAGTTACCTTTCAATCTGAAATCAATTCAAATGAGAAGCCTGAAGAAAGAAATGTCAGCCATAGTGAAAGTAGAAGCAATAGATCATTCTCTCTGTGCTCGTTATGACGTATATTTACTGCCAATGTCCTTAGTTTAAAACATGAATTCTGTAGCATTTTCATCCTTAGATGGAAAACACAGCAGAACTCTGGCATCTCATTCAGGTTTTACTTTTGCTACATCTGCAATTCTTTTAAGTAAAGATGGAGCAAGATTGGAATTGTGTTTGGCCTATTTTATGCAGTACTATAGCTAGTTTTTTCAGAATTAGCTGAAACACAGCTAAACATGATACAAACCAAAATACAGGTTACCATAAAGTCTTTATTATTTTCATTTTTCCCATCAAAACTAAATCTATATTATGCTGCAGGATAACAAAGCACAGCTCCAAAATAAGTGCTTGCCTAGAATAATTTGTAGGTTTCATTACACTACTCTTATTTGGTTCTGGCCTAAACCTTTATCCTCATTCATAAATTTCTATTTCTTAAGCAGTATGATCTAAAAGGACAACATTTTTCTCCAGACAGGGAACCAAAATTAAAAATTCAAAGCACATATTCTCACTCTGTTTCACAGCTAAAATCTCTGCCAAGTAGCAACTGTGTCAGCACAAACCTAACACTGCAAAAATTTCAAAGGTAGAACTAATTAGAAAGCAAGAATAAAGAACAAAAATTACATGAGTTCAAAACTCTAAACCCTCAGTCCGTATTCAGACACAGGTTTGAAATGAAAGCATTTACACATGTAAAATGGCAGCTTGGAATTACAGACCTGCAAAAATTCATTTCTCAAATGTAACTAACAAAGATGCATTTTCTATTTATCACGTTATGGTCACTATTCACACTTATATACAAGAACACTTATGCATGTAAATTCAATTATTCTCATTATCCTTATTATTATCCACAGCTTAGTCTCTGGTAGATAACAAGCACTGTGCTGAGAGAATGTGCAGGCTCTGCAGGCAAACCTTCAGCACGTGCTGCAGCCTGGGTCACAGAGGACTGAACAAATTAGCAGCCCTAGACAGGGAGAGGTTGGGACCTTGCCCTTGAAGCTGGTCCAAGGGAGGAAAGAGCAGACCATGACTATGCAGCACAACTATGCACTGCCTTCTAAACAGGGCTGCCTTGGAAGAGCAGTCAGATGAGGGTAAGGAGCTATTCACTCTGAAAGGATTCACATCTAACCCCATGAGTTTGAAAGGCAAATGCAGCCTATTAATTTGGATTTAAATTGAGCTCTTCAGATTGTTTTTTCTAAGTCCTAATTATTAGTCTATTTTTTCCCCAAGTAGTTAGGCAGGCCTATTTATTGATTATCCATGCTACCAATACTATCCAACATTTCAGAGTATTTCACTTACGTCACACATGTACACTAAAAATCTTAAATAGCTGCCCTGATTAATTCTAAATATAAACCTCCACTGCATCTGCTATGGTGACTACCATACCCTTGGGCAGAAAGGCTCCAAGTGCTTGGGAAGCTGCAATGCAAATGCTGCAAAAACCCTGTAGCTTTATTAAGTTGCCAGACTTGTTTTTGCACCTGCTAAGAGCCTATCACAGCCTCTCTGACATCTTTCAGATGCTCCAGAATACCAGCAGAATAAAAGCAAGACATATACACTCCACAAATGGCACTGATAGGAATCAACAGAGAGCTCAGTATACCTCAAGGTACAGTAAAAACTGTTGCTCCAATCTGCCCCTGGTAATGATGACCACTGTTATGGTTGTCTTGTTTAAAGAGTCAATCACCAATTGACCCATAACTCTGAAATTTATTCCTCTCTCTGGGAAGTCATGAATCAGACAGAAGTAACAAAGGTGCTTGATGACAAACCCAAGTCCTGTTCCACAAACTTGAATTAGTTTGTGGAACAGGACTTGGGTTTGTCATCAATAGTTCCACAAATGCAGAATTAGTTCTGCATTTCAGCCCTTTTAGAGATGCTGAACACCTGTAAGATCAAGTTACAAGGTTCAGTTCTAAAATTCTGCCTAGAGAAGCACAAAGGCCAGAAGCTGCCAAGGTCAAAACTGAGCCATGAGGGTCAGCATGAAACTGAACAGGATCTATGGAAACTTTTCCAATAGCAAAAATGGACTTTGAAAAATGAGCTACATGGCCAAAACCTTCCATCCACCTAAAACCAGATACTGTTTTTGCACAGTAACAGCTAGAGTCAAATATAACAATCAGTATTAGAATTTTAAACTGTGTGATATAATATAAATTTGTCCTGTTACCTTTAGTATTACATAGCTTTCAGACACCAAGATAATTTTTCTCCTTTCAATAAAGGAGTTGTCAGAAAGTTTAATCAAAATAGCTATAGGAATCATATAAATTCTGATGAAGCTGAACTGTGCAATCATCACAACTGTGAAACAAAGAATCTGACTGAAAAAAATTAACTGCATGGATACATTTCAGTATACATGAATTTGATCAATTAGTTGAATACTGTAATAATCCTATTTCTCTCAATCTGCAAGAGTATCATAGAAATTCAATCCTATTTCAAAGATTTTTTTTGTTTGTTTGTTTTTTAATCACAATAGGCAGGTACCAAAGCAAAAAATGACATTTGTTTCAACAGACTTTGAATCAAAGTAATGAGCATTTTTTTCAACAGTACCTCTAAGGAGAAAGGGGAAAAAAAAAGAAAAACTTAGAAAAGCAGCAGATGAAATAAATGGAGATGCCCATGACAGGTAAAAGTGTTTCCTTGAAAACTGGAATTACCAAAGTCTGCTTCCCTGCCAGTTTGGTATGAATGATGTCTAAACACTTCTGAATCTTCCATAAAAGTCCTCCCTTCTCTACCAAGCCATTTATTTTTCACTGTGCTTGTAGGGACACAATCACCTTTGACACCTCACTTGCTCCATCACATTTGAAGTAAGCCAACAGGTTCCCAGAAGGAAAAGTACCTTCTTCATTAGGAAGAAGAGACACAGACACAGAAAAATGAAACAGCTTTGGAGCTGTTTTCAAGGGGAGTGTGTGCTGGGGCATGAAGGAATTACATGCTAAAATCTTGAGAGGCAGGAGGCACAAACAACATGGATTTTGCACAGAATTTTTTTTTCCCAATCCATCTCTCAAGTTTTAATGAACTGTCATCATAGTGGTTTTGAATAGTAAGTACCTGAGCATGAAGCATTTTTAGACCTCCTTAGGAGTTCCTATATTTAGAACAGCACTGCCAGAAAAATCCAGGAAGTTTCTGCTCAAACAGAAAGTTCTTTTGTCAAAATGCAAAGCTGAGTGGAAACACCTATTTATAACAAATTCAGTTCAAAAAGTCACACATTAGGTTTAGCCAAGATTATTCCAAAATCCTTTTGGAAAAAAGGCTAGGAAAGAATGGGAAATAAATTTTTTTACAAAACTCTGCATTATTTTCAGAAACTTCCATGCAAAATATATTTTTGTCAGAAAACTCTCATAGAAAGGGGAAAAAAAAGTATTTCCTGTCCAGTTTTGGCATCTTGCCTTCCAGTGACCAATAATAACAGCCCAGTAAAAACAGAGCACAACACACAGGATCCAAGTGTTTCCTCCACATGCACCTGCAGATGTTCCTTTGCCTCGAAGATGAGAGTCATCTCTCTACTAAACCTCATCTTTGCAGGATGACAATTTGAAAGAAATGCATTTAGTTACATCAACAGGATCTGATTTTCTCAGCATTTTTATTTCCTTCTATAAGTTATTCCACACAGAAGAGTGTTCTGCATGGAAATAAAAGAAGACAAGAAGATTCTGTTTTAGCCACAGCTTGTGTATGATTGAAGGTGAGTCTAACAAAATTATGAAACTCAATTTCAAAACAAGAATACAAATGAGAAAGGCAGACTAAACTTTTAAAGGACCTGCATTTGCTGTTAAGCATGGTACACTATTATGTCTCCACTTCTACTATTGCTTCATTTCACTGTCATTGTGAATGTCTTTGGCTAACACAGCAAACATTGCAACGTGCTGATAAATAATTTTATTAAGTTTCACCACAGTGATCCTTCCTGAAGATGCACAGTGAAAGGTGCCAGTCAAACTGTACTAGAACATCTTGCACTGGATTTATAAAAGTGGTTTTGCAGAGAGCCAAGAGGAAGCGTGCAGCTTTCAGCCGCACGACTGCTCAGCTCGGGCTCCTCCCGTTCCTGATTCCTGGTTTGCAGAATACTGGGAAACAACAGAAGCAGAAACATGAATGGTTTGTTTAAAGTAAAACATCCTCCAGCAAGGAACTCCACTGGGTTATTAGGCTCAACAAGCAGCTGAGCACTGGAGTGTTATTGCATATGAAAGGATGAGACAGAAAGGCTCTCAGGCAAACACGAGAGGGGTGTAGAGCATTGAGAAACTACTGCAGTGCACAGAATCCTCTTCTTCCACAAACACCAACTGTGAAGCCTTCTTAAAACAATGGCAGATTACAAAGGTTTGGGTGAATACTTTATGTCCTGCGCTACTGTTGCACAGCTGTTTCTGTACAGCTCTCCAGAGCTGTTTTCCTAAAAGCAGCAGCATCCAATAACATGAAGTGCTGTAGACCTTGAAGTGAGCCCATCTGCTGCATTCCTGGTCACCTTCACAGGTTTAGATAAAGCTCCTATCTAGAGCCACAAGGTTGGGATTATCCTATTCTTTACTATACCCAAGGTAAATTAAGCAATAATTTAACAGGAATAATGGAAGTTGATTATTTAAGACATGATGTACATTTCTTACATAATTTTTTTTAAAAGTCACTATAGACAGACTTAAGCAAAAGAAAAATGATCATGGCTGCATCCTGCTGTTTCTTAAAGAACATGTGTCATACTGGAAGAAGAAAATGACAGGCTTATCTCCAGATACCGCTAATAAACAATCACAGCTTCTCCATTTATAATTCTATGCAGTTGGCTAAAATCTAATGACACCGTGCATAAGAATTTTCAAGTATCTCACAAAAAAGCTAATTAATTTATTTGGCTGTCATCAGCCAATATGTGGATTTCCTCAGCCACACCCAACAGCAGACAGTATTAGTGAGCGGATTCTCTGCCTCATTTGCTCCTTTTCCTTCTACTGACTGACAGTGAGGAACACTCTGAACTACAGAAATACAAATCTTAAACACAGAATTAAAAATCCCATGAGATTTACTAATTGTTCATTTAATCAGTAAGGGCCAAGACAAGAAATTCTGTAAGATTTAAGTACATTGCATGCCAACAGGTAAGACACAGAAATTATATTTCAAAGTACTAAGTCTGTATCTAAATAAAACTTTTTATGACTTCCTGTACTTGCTCAAAAATGAGTGAACAGTGGATGGGGGGCCCTTAAACAATATCTGTATGCTGGTTATGAAATCCAGTACCAAAATAACACAGAAGACTCAATTTTCCTCTACCACTATGGACAGTGTTCTAAGAGAGGTTGAAACTAAAGGTCACAGAGGATTTCATTCCTGCATGGCTCAGTTTTTGTTCCACACTGAATGTATCAGCAAGGGTGTAATTTATAATGAAGGGGTTTTTTAAAATTGTTTGTTTTTGATGCATCCATGAGGAATTGGACTTGGACCACCAGCAAATTTCACACAGGCCACCCAAGTATTCCCTCAATATCAAAAGCAGAGGTTATTTTTTAAAGCTTTAAAATTTTGTGTTTCTCTACAGTGCTGATTGTAATTTAACACCACCAGAGATACAAGAATTTTCCTGTAAATCAGAGCAGAGGAGTCCTGCATGAAAGCAAGGACTATTTAAAGACAAAACACAAAGCAATGGTGGCATCCGTGCATTGCAAACAAGGTTGACATCATGGTACAGTTCACCCCAGAGAGTGAGTTTTCCATGCCCCAGGCACATGCTCAACTGCCTTTTATCAGCACTATTAGTCATTAGCATGACAGCAATATAGGATGAAATCAGCATCCCTTACATGCCAGAGTTACCTTAAATGCCATCCAGCCACTGAAACACAGATGCCTGGAAAATTACTTGGAGCAATATTGAGCTTTTGCTTGTGCTAGTGCATTTGTCAATTGATGCAAACACATTAAGACAGGTAATCAATTACAAATCAAACTCCATTCCCTCTATTATTACTGAATGCAACTTTTTTCAGGTAAAAGCATTATGTTGAAATACTTGAACTGAACATCAAGTGTATAAATTCTGAGTAACAAGAGCAAAAACTCCTCCAAGGAGTTTGCCTATTTCAGATATAAACCTCTATAGCTTTAAAAGATGTTTCAGCTATTTTCCTAATCAATTGCTCTCTTCTTCCAGAAGTTTCCAGGTAATGCAGTATGGAAATTTGACTGTCCATATTTTCCACTATGTGATTAGCATATGGATAAAAGACTTGGCCAATCAGAGGTAATTTGATACTCTACACTAAAACCATAATGTGGAATATTTTATTTAAAAAAAAAAAAATCCACACCCTTTCATTAAGCTACTCTTTCTCCTTATTTGTGTCACACAAATGAGACATGAGAAAATATTTAATTTGCAGCCCGTACATCAGCCATCCCCACTTGCCCTGCATGGATGAGGATCATGGTGCTCAATCCTGAAAAGAGGTTCAGTCATAATTTAATAGCTTTAAAATGAATCACTTTCATGTCAATATTATGGCATGGCTTTATTACCCAAACTTGACTTTTCTTCTCAAGGAAGAGAAGAAAAGTCCACTGCATCTCAAGTGGCCAACACCAAAAAAGCCTGCCTAGGGCTGATCCTATGGGAAAATCCTGCATAGCAAATCTTTGTCATGGTCTTCAGCAGCAGCAGCAGATGAGGGTGTTGGATTACACTTTCTTCTGACTCAGAGATGGGGTAACTGAGAGGTGTTCTAAAAACTTTTATTTTTAGAATAAAAACCAGAATCTGCACCAGCAGCTTTTCCTCAAAACAAACAGGGCAATTTGATGTATTTCTTTCATCTATGTGTGCAAATGCAAAAATTTGCATTTTAAAGTTTTTGCACTGTAATTTAATATTATTCAGGGGTTTTGATTTAAGAGACCAGCTGAGAGCCCTCCTTTAGAGAACTGAACCCAACCTCCAGTGCCCAGCTCCCAAAAAACAATTCTGCCTCATAATCTGCCATAGTTTGATGGCCTAAGGCAAAAATTAAAGAACTTTCTACTAGCTGGAGGCTCTCAAGAACTGCACTGAAAAAAGAGAAACAGAAATACCAACATTTCTAATTATATTTTCCTCCAGAATCAGAAAGCCTCTTTCTTGTTAACAAGACAGATTTAAAAAGCTTCTGTCATGTAGTATTTGGCACAGATATAGCCATTAGTTTTAGGTTATCTTTTTCTTCTCAACACCTGACTGTCCAAGTTCAGGCTCCTATGGTGGGCATCATGACAGTCTCTACTCCAACATGCTCCAGTCTCTTCACAGCCCTGGCTGCTTGGTCAATTTTCCACATATTTTATCCCTGGGACAGTCCTATTTAATAACAGTGCTGACATACAAAGAGAACTGAGATGTGGGGTGAATTGATGACTTGTCCAAATTCACAAATACTTTTTTTGTTGAGGAAGCTTCCCGAGTTCTGTATTCACTGACCAACTCAATAGTCTATAATATAATCCTCCCAGTCTGGCAGCATCTCTGAGCACATAAAACCAGATTTTCTAAAGATGTAAAGCTTAAGCAATATATAAAGTGTACCATGATGATAAGAAATACCATAAAAATGCAATTATTGCCATGCAGAGGAAACCTTGGCTACTATCCATATAAATGACATCAACAATAACAGCAGAAGGAATAACACCATGGTATCAAGATTATAGTTTATATAATACTTTAATTCTGAATTACATAACCTACTGTCCTGCAGCTTGTTTGTAACACCAGTTTTTTTCATACTTCAAATAAGAGATGATGAAACACTGAAAACACCTTAGATTACATCTTGCTGCATAGTCAAGTGGCTGCTTTAACTTTAGCAAGATTTTCACACTCCTTACTTGCACAAACACTTAAAAAATTGCTTTGACTTTTTATTTAGTTTTTAAACAAGTATTCCTGTGCTTTTGGCACCAGGAATATAAAAATTACCACTAGGCCATAAGCAGAAATAGGAAGCATAAGCAAGTCTTACAAAATAGTCTTCTGCAGAAAGGTATTCAAATATTTTGGTGTATCTGTCTTGAGACAGGCAATATTTAATAAAGGAAGCACTCATTTTGAATGCTTGTCACAAGCTGTGATGGAAATGCATAATGGACGTGAGTTGCCTGGGTTTTTTTCATTCAGAAGATTAATGTGGTGGGGGAAACGAGGTGCAAAGTGAAGTTCTGTATTGTGTACTGGTATTTAGGTAAGAACACCTGAAGTCAACCAAATTAATAACTGGATATTTCATGTACTTTAGCATCTTCTACTTAGGACGTAAAATTTATTCTATCTAGGAATATTCCAGATAGGCTAAATGATAAGCTAGACTTAAAATGGCAGGTAACTTGGTCATTTGAACATAAAAAGAATATATATTTACTCAGTATTAATAAATATACTAATGCAACCATTATCAAATATTATATATGCTTGATAAAGCCGTAACAAGAATCTTCATTTTTCTAATTCAATGTATCAAACACTAACATTTCCCAGGCACTCATGAGAAGCTTTTCAGTAATAAATTTTTTCTTTAAATTACAAAACATACGTCTATGTGTATGCATGTGTTTATATACACATACACACACTTTTTTTGATGAAAAATTTAGTGTAAATTTTCTTCATATTTACAATGTTAAGATTAATTTTTGGTTTTGTAATTGAGTGATCTTTTAACAAAAATATCTCCTATTTAGTATGTTTTTCCTATGGGTTCTGTTTATTTTCTCAAAAGCAAAATGCACAAGTAGTATTTTGGATTGGCAGTTCCAATCCAAATCATTATTTCTACATAAAGGCCAATTTAGCCCTAGAACTTGTAATAAAACACAAACATTACAATTTGCAATGATTTTTTTTCCTGCTAAGGGTCAATTCCAAATAATAGACAGCCACAGTCTCTCTGCCACAGTAAAGTCATGACTTCTCCCCAGAGCAATTACATATTTCAGTGGTCTTTCCAAAACAAACCAGAGAGGAAAATTCATTCTGCAGTTCAACCCATACTGTCATCTATGTAAGGACATTTACTTATCCTAACTATAGCAAACTATAAAGAGCCCAGCAAGGAAGGATTTGCAGGAAATTACAGCTCCAAATACTGATCTCCAAGTAAGAATCAGTTTTGTCGGGGCAGGGAGTTGAGATTTTGGCCTGCCTGCATTTCTGGAGGCGAAGCTGGCAGGAAGTGGAAGGGGAAGCAACGCACTTGGGGCCGGGATAAGCCGCTCGGCAGGAAGCGAGGGAAGACGGTCACAGGCCCGCCAGCAAGATATGAACACAATCCAACCTCACAGCAACAAGGAGAAAGAGGAGGTTGACTTTGATTTTTAGCTCCAAATTCAAACAATGGGATTAATGGTAGTCTGCTGTTTTCCTCCCATTGTACCAAGGCATAAAAGAAGCTTTGTTTGGTTTAGCGAGAGAAGACGCTGCTTGTATGCGCTGGGACCCAGAGCTGTGCATAATCAAGCCACGCACAAAGAAGTACAGGACAAATCAAGGCTTTAGTGCCCATAACAGGTGGAATTTCCACAAGAACCTAAGTGAGTTAGGTGGCTATATCTCAGGTAAATTAAGGGACATACAGAAAAAAAAGCCTTATATTGACAATTATTTCTGTGGATAGGTGTTTGCTTCAAAAGACCGCTTGCCTGACTGCTCAAACTTTTCCACTGGCTTCACTGGAAAGAGCCAGCAACAATAGTGACCAAGTGAAAGACGAAATAAAAAAGCATCTTTAAAAAATAATTTAAAAAGTCCTTCTTCACAATTACTGAGGTTTTGTGCCTGTTTCTTAGAAAACTACTGTCTAAAATGCTACTGCTTGCACAGCTACACAGAAGTAGCAGGAAATTTCCAAAAAGAGAACACTGCAACAATCCTTTTAAACTGCAACTACATACGCTTTAACAACACATTTATGTTCTGCTCATCTGTGATTAATGTACACCAACTGAAGTCCATCCTCAGCTGTTATTTGAAGAAAGACTACATGGGAAAAGAAGGAAAATATTTAGTTGGGTGCTATAAAAATAGGAAACTAGCAATAAAATTTATATCCTACTGAATTTAACAATGCCATTATTTAACTTTATTCTGAATAATCCTTAACAGAAACTTCCATTTTCTAACTAATTAAAAACCCCAACCATATGTCTCCCAGAAACAGAGAGAAGAATGAATAAAAGAAAACCCAACATCAATACCATAAAACTGAAGAAATATATTCCAGATGTCTAAAAGGCAGATTCTTTCCTTAGTCTCTCTAAAGTAGGTATGAAATTGGAAGGTTGGATTCTTTCCATGTTGTCTTCCAAGTATCTTATTGATGTAAAATTGTTTCTGTGGAACTGGGCTGCCTTCATTACAATCACAAAAGAAATACTGTGTGCCTTATGCTATCCGAATTGTTTAGAGCGGAAATGCTACAACAATTTCAGCCTCAACTGTGCTATGGCAAATCCAACCCTCTTTCAGTCTTTCATGCAGTCGTCCTCCAATACCAGTAATGCTGGCAGGAGCAGTATTGTTGAAAGGAATCAGTATGAAACTATCATGTAAATACAACCTTGAGCGATGGTAGCTGTGACTTCAACAGCATCTGTATTCCTGATTTAGAAAAACAATTTGGTAACATGACAGTTCCATTTTAATACTTTATAGGGTTAAAAGAGTTTGGGCAAAGAAATTAAGAAGATGCAAGTTCTCAGATACAATTTTATAGCCTGTGTGTCTGCCACATACACAGCAAAGGAAAACTGCTTTGACTGCTCTTACTGTGTACTGAATTAGGAATCAGAAGTCTAGTTCCATAAGAAAAACAGTGTATGAACACTGCAGAGAAACTGTGTAGAATGTATTGTATAGTATTAATTTTACCAGGTTATTTGTTATTTTTAACCTAGCTTTTCACAAGGTTATTTGCAAATTACTTTCCTCCAAAGGCAGGAGCAATGAAATTAAATACTCTCCAATGCTTTCCATAGTTCTTTCTGTGTAGCTAAGCGGGCACAGAAGAAAGATGTTTGTATTCCCTACTCCAAATATTTCACCGAGTTCCTTCTCTCAGTTTGTCAGAAAACACTGTGCCTGACAACTGAAGCGGTCTGTCCTGTCAGAGGCAAGAGTTCCAATGATGCCTGCTGAGACCCAGGAAAAGGCCTCAGAAACATGGGCTTGTGCTATTTCACAGCTCATGGCCCAAGTCAGCCTTTCTGCTGCAATACAGAATTACAAAGCTGTAAGTAATGGTGCAAAGAAACAGAAACATGAAAAGCTGGACCACATCCTAATGTGGCAAACGGCTTGGCTACCCTGGTGGAAACTCTGAGTTCCATCAAAGACATCAAACAAGGTATCACTGCATGGGTGAAGTCTCCCTCCCCTTTTCCCAGTCAAAAAATTAGGAAAAGTACTTTAACAAGATAGGATATTCTTACATAACTTAGTCAAACACTGAAGCATGGATAAGGGAAATGCTTAATCTGCCTAAGGGAAGCTAAATAACTTTTAGTGAGGCGCACATTCTTCTGAAATAAATGACCCTGTCAAACCCTCCAAAGCAGTATCTTAACAAAACAAGAGATGAAATTTCTGGTACTGATTGCATCCCACAAGGACTACATGAATAAGTCAAATATTTCTTATATAAGTTAGATGTGCAACTTCCACTAAGTAGGCAGAATTTATGCTCTCTAATAATAAAGACCTGGAATGAAAGTGATTATTTAAAACAAAAAACACAAACCAAAACAACAAAACCCAAACAAACTAGAAATAAAGATTTTAATCTTCAAATCATGAAATCATTAGTTAGTAGAGTTTTCATAAAATCATAGAATCATTTAGATTCAAAAATATCTTTAAGATGTTGCATCCAATCACTAAGCCAGCATTGCCAAGTCCACCATTAAACCACGTCCCTAAGTGCTACAGGTCTTTTAATACCTCCAGGGATTGTGACTCAACCACTTCCCTGGGCAGCATATTTTGATGTACAAATTTTTCCTGATATCCAACCTAAACCTCCCCTAGCACTACTTGAGTCAGTTTCTGTTTTGCTTGGATTTTTATTAATAGTCAATTTGTTTCTGCCAAATTTAGAAGTTTAACCACTGACTAATAACTCCTGCATTTGCACACAAAGTATTTTTGAGAAAGGATTGTAAAAAAGGACCTGACTATAATTTAATAACTACAGACAGCAAAAAGATTTTAACAATAATGTAATGAATCCTTAAAACACATCACACCTTCCCCAACCTAAAAATTTATTTACTAATATGAAACAGGGATAAATCCATTTTATTAACTGCAAGTTCATTACATCACCAAGTGTACTTTCTAGTCTTTCAATTAAGAGTGTGCAGTTAACTCAAGAGAAGATATAAATCTAAATCTCAAGTCCTTTTCCAGTCTTTATAAAGCTCATTCTTTTAAGGAATGCTTATTCTTATATTGCAGCACAATAGACAGACACACTCCAGTTTTCCAGAGAAGTTTGTTAATGCACTGAAGAACCTTGCCCAAAGTCAGGTTCGCAGATGTACAGATCACTTCAGTTATGGGGTTTAACCAGACAATTCCAGACTCAAAATTGTTTTTATAAAAGAGGTTCATTATTTTTATTAATATTTTGCATTAATATTATCTTGCCTGAAGTACTGGATTTACATACATCTCAAAGTGTATTTATTAGAATAACTAAATATTTCTGTTCATTCCAAAAACTCTGAGCACACAAAAACTGCATGCTCTAAAACAAACATCTGCCATTGTGGATATCCACAAAATCTGCTACAACTATGGAGTGTGTACAAATGAATTATAGGAAAAAACTCTTAGAATTCTTTATAAACTTTAACTCTACTTTACTTAAGAAACACTTTATAGCATTTAAAAGTAAATAAAAACTTGGTTAGTCCACAAACTGTTCTAAAACCCAAGTCAATCAGACATTGAAACTCAAGTTGCAGTTGAAAAATTAAAATAACTCCCCATTATTTAAATTTTACTCCCTGTGTTTGCAGCCAATGAGACCTTTTTATTCCTCTTTTTTCTCTGTTCAGCAGCTATGATGTGTGATTCTCATGCTGACATTTACAAAGCACTGAAATGTATGTGATCACTGCTTCTGAATATAATATTAAATATAATGCTAATTGAACACACGGCTGTGCACTGCTGGTTTACTTAGTCAACTGAAATGCAAAGGACTATTTTTGTAAAACTAAGAACTCACTCCCTGAGGCAAAGCATTAAACGTGATCCTAAAATTCTGACCTCTGCTTACGGAGCCCTCTTTAGATGAGAAGACAGTTCCACAGGAGATAAACTGATTTTTACCAAGCCCCAAACTAAGTCCTGACACAGGATTAGCAGGAGAACTGGACTGGTAGATGGGCACTCTTTCAAACAGAACACAGGATGGTTTCAGGTCTTTGTCACACTATAGTTAAGTATTACACCTATTATATCTAGGATTTGAGACCAAAGTCTGAAAGTGATTTTACATTCACAGTTTCATTTTTCTCAAGTCTAAAAAGGAAAGAAGTTCTTTCTTCCTTTCTTGCCTTACGGTACTATAAACGTGCAAATGTAAACGATTACATTGCTCTGAAAAGGAGAAGTACAGCTGCTTCCAGCATTTAGGCAGAGGTGAACAAATACCCTGGGTCACTTTCATCACTACAGAACGTTCATGAATTGCAATGGAAGATGTTTCCTTTAAATGGCCCCATTCACAGCACAGCAGACTTCCAAGGTGAAGTTAAAAAATGCTGCATCGAAGATTTTTTGAAAACAGAGTCTAATAAGGAAGGAAAATACATGCTTCAGAATTCACTGGAAAGATCCAGTTTCCAGGTACTGATCTGGGAATTAGAAATAAAAAAGGAGTATTTCTCAGTGTTCCTTTACAATACTGTAATATAAATAAGATTTTTTTCTTTTAATCTCCTCTGTCTGGGAGGATGAAGCCTCACTGGTGGAACCTGGACTTATTAAAATTCCTCAGATTTATTCAGGTTGAGTATTTTGACCTAGATGTTGATATTCTTTGACCATTTATCAATGCTTAAGCTCAGAGTGTGTGCATGTGTGTAGATGTTACAGAAGCATAGTTGCTCAGAAATATACGTCATCCTTACTATACAAGAACTCAGGGATCTACACAGCATGCAATAACTGCAAGCCTAAAGTATCTGGCAGCTTGTCTGCTAAAGCTGTTAGTACACATTAAAATCTATATTTTACATTATTCCTGACATCTATCATATGTAATTAACTTTTTTGATCAATACATGGAAGACATATGGCAGAAATAATGGAAGCAAACTAAATAAAATAAAATTTATACAAAAAAAAGGACAAAGTAGCAGGCAGGGCGTAGAGCATGTATCTCAGCTTGCTGTACTGCCCCTAGTATAGCCCTTCTAAAAATTCAGACAAATATTGAGAGGGCTTAATCTTCCTTTTTAGACTTTGCAACTTCCTTTTAAAAACTCTAACCTGCAAGTGATGCAAGGTTTGCACAGTCATTTTTAATTCCAGAGACTGCCTTTTACAGAGGCAAAACAATTTTTCCCACCAGAGGTACAGACGGTTCATGAAAAGGCTTGCATAGTTTAACCTTTCAAGACTATACTTAAAGAATACATATCTTGGACACTCCAGCTGTTTATATGACTAAAATTTATATTTTAAAAACAGTAGTAGATTTTCAAGCTATGTTGAAGGCAGTAGACATTTGGTTGATGATACTCACAGAACAAGTAAGTTTTCATAATCAAACTGATGCATGGAATAGCCAGGAACATGGCCAGACCTGTCCTTAATGTGTGTATTTCCTTATTTATCCACCCCTGATTGATTAATCAGAATAGATTACTCCAAGACCTTTTACCTCAATTACTCTAACAACAAACAGGTTTCATTATTGTTGAGAAATCAGGGTGAGGAGGGAAAAGACCTATTCAGAGCATATAACTGCACCAGCAAAAGTGTAGAGCAAAACACTAACAAATCATTAAGAGTAGAGGTTATACATTTTATGAAGTACAACAACAAAAAACCCCCAAAATTCTAATACATGCATTTTCCACATCACGGTATGCAGTGAGCGTTGGACTCACCCATGTTGTCTTCTATTATGAAAAACCAGCCACACACAGATTTCAAAAAATATATCTGTTTCAAAACTTGCTACTAGTTGATGTTTCATTTATGTATGAAAACATCACTATAGCTTTCAGTGTGATACATTTCTCCAGTTTTCTTCAAAAAACACACTAGGCATAGGCAGTTATAAAATTAAACATTCCTATTCCAAAGGCCCTGCATGATTTTGTTAAAAAAAACCCAAAACCCAACATATGGAAATCAGAGCTTTTACTACATAAATGGAAAAGAGAGCGGCAGCAGTTGGGAACATGGCATGTATATGAGTCTCAATCCTTTTTCAGCCTAACACAGTTTTCCTTAAGCAAGTACAAACTCTTCCAGTACAATATGAAGGTGCCTTTAAGCCAAATTTTCTATCTGTGTCTTGCTCCCTGCAAAGCATTTATTTTGGCAAGTGGCAAAAAGTCTGCCAAGGAAAGGTCGCTGATCTTGGCCTGAAAAGCTTGACCCAGCTTTATACAGTAAGGGCTTAGTACAAACACACAATGCTTACCAGATGTTCAATCAGCTAACTGGATACAATCCAAGAGATGGCTATAAATCCAGGGAGAGATGTTCCTTATGAAGGCATTTGCCACACAAAGTTAAATTTATATAAGCACCCTTTGGAGAAGCTCTACACTGAACAGCGCAGTTTAAAAGGCTCATGCACTAACAGACTGAACTGTCACCAAGAGCTGATTTGTGTGTGCACAGATACCTTTCAAAGGAAATTTGGGGTTCAACTGTTCATGGTTCAACTGAGTTAACCTGTAAGGTTCATTTTCCCAAATAAATGCCATAAGTGCCATTAGTCAAGTCAGCATCAACTGGCAAGAGTCAAAAACTTAACATGGACTTAGATTTATTTCACAGTTCCTCTTCTCAGTCTTTCCAGTTACTCACTTGGGTAGCAACACAAAAATATCTGCTCTGTGCTACCAACAGGTAAAATTTGGTCTCAGAAGAAATTCATCACCTACTGCACCAACAAGCAAATGCACACCAGAATCAGGTATTGCACTTATCTACTGACATTAACATACTCTAACAGATTGGGGAAAATAAGAGATTTATTTAGCGTGGTTCATTTGAGATGAGAAAGTTGCTCTGACTGAGCAATGCAACCTACAAATCTCCATATTAGTATAAATGCAATTCTTGGGAAGTGTTTTTAGTGGTTTTTTAGTTTCGTTGGTTGGCTTAAAAAACTAAAAAAAAAAAAAAAAAAAAAAAAAAAATCAAGCTAGAAACTATCTGGATAGTTAAAGATTCCTTATAGTTGTAAAAAAAAGTCATAAAAGATTAATAATTTCAAAAAGAGAAAAAAACCTGAAAAAATAATTTCATTTTTGTAATAAGCATCCACACATCGGCACTGATGTATTTTAGGTTTAAACCAAGTAAGACTCAAGAGAAAAAGCATATTTGTAGCAGCTTTGCATTATCTCTCCTAAGAAAAGAAAATAAAGGCATAGCAGAAGGAGAAAACTTGCAAATCAGTTTGTTTGTTTTGTTTCTTTGATTTTAACCTTTCCCTCAGTTATAGTTTGAATGTGTGCTGATCTGATAATGAAGAAATGAAAACCTGAATGGGGAAAAAAAGTAATTCCCCAAACCCTGTCTACATAAAACCAAAGCTTCAAAGGAAATAGGCTCACAGTTGATATACTACATAAGGAATTTTGAATAGGAAGATTGTGGTTAAGTTTGTTGTTGTTCAGTTTATTGTTGTTTTTCTCTTAAAGCAGGGAAGCCAGCAGAAGGAAAGCCAAAAAAGTCAGTGTAGCACTCTACCTTTATCCAAGCTATGAATAAAACTAAGGACTTTGGGTTGAAGTCCTTCTTACTGAGACTGAACAGAGCAACCAATACATGCCTGGTTTTTCTGGATGTTTTGCTTTACAGTAGGAAGAGAGAAAAGCTATACAATATTGACACTTCCAACCCTGTATGTCCCTGAGCACACAATATTCCCAAGAACTTCCAGGGGAAGCTGCATTTGTAGAAGAGCTTTAACTTGCAAACCTACGTGAGTCAAGTGACCGAAGACAAAAACCACCCAGTTAGCACTGCCAGTTCACCATTGTCCTGTTTACATAGTTTCTGATTATTCTAACTCCCAGCAAAAGCCCCAGCCTTGAGTCTAAAAATGTAATCTTCAGGCGGCTTGCTGAGTCTTAGTAAATAGTTTCCCAAACATTATCCTTACCTCACAGACACTTTACATTGTACCACTGGAAGACTGCTTGCCCCAGTGCCACAACAGATCTTTTTGTGCAGACCCTTTCTGCTTCACCTACAGCTCTGGAAAAGCTACAGAGGCTACTCATGTCCCCCCTGAGAGATCCATACTCTTACTAAACCACTGACTCTCCCCAGACTCCCTAGGGGTCTGCCTAAGACATTTCCAACACTCAGCTTCTTCTCAAACATTAACATTCAGAGAAGAGTAAGAATGTGTGTGAGTTGAATGCTCAATCAAATTCTGGGGAGCAAAATAAGATATAAGTTTTTAATAGTAAATCTATAATGACTGTGACTCTTTTTCCGTGTGTTTACTGAAAGTGAATGGGTTATTAAAAAAAAAGGTTCTTCATCCATAAATTTGGAACAAACCTGAGAATTCTTTCACTGCGGGTTCAGCGCCCCAAGATCAGCAGCTGATGGCTACAAGGAACTGACAAACAAGCAGCCTGTCAAAGTTGTATTTGCAATAGAAGATATTAGTGAAAAAACACTACTCTTCACTAACACAAATTCCTGAAACAACCAAGCAAAAATGCTCCCTGATTCAGACTTTGAGATTTCTGATTAAGCACCTTCCACTGTTTTCTGTTCAAACAGTGCCTGGCACAACAAGATCTCATTCACTGAGCCCTTATAGCACAAGAAGCATAATTAATGATGATGACAATAACAAGTACAAGTACTTTAAGGAAAAGCACTGGCAAATAGCTACATTAGGAATTGTAGAGAAAGTTTGTATCCTGTGGGATATTTTCTATAAACAGATTTTTGCAAAACGATGCTACAACAGGGAACAGAAATGCAATTTTTCTTGCTGCATCAATTCTACCAAAGTTGAATGCCTGAAACAAATCCTCTGGATATTTTGATAAACAAGCTGTATCTATGTTACAGATCTATCAAGTATGGAACAAAAAAATGACATTAAGAAACATTCACTCCTTCTACTAATACTTTTTCTCATGCAGACATTCTCTCCTGATATGCCAATCAACAATAACCATATTTGCAAACCTGAGAGCCTAGTGAGCTAGCAGAACTGGCAAACTTCCTACAAATTCATATATTTTGAATGATGTGAAATACATAACTTGGTGTTGAATTTTAAGGGGTTTTTTTTGCTATTTCAATGCAAAAAGGCCAGAAAATAAATGTAAACAAAATGTTTTCCATTCACAAAATACCATGACTTCAGCTAGCAAGCTTTATTGTAAAATACCACCTTATGTTCTTCATCTTGGGCAACTTTAGTATCTTACAAGCAGATGAATCTGAAGATGAATGTATTAGAAGCTGTGGTATTTTACTGCAATTCATCAGCCCACTCAAAAATGGGCAATCTGTGATTGTACAGAAGAACAATGCCAGAATGCAAATTGGAACATCTAACAATGATAAACAATTACAATTGATTAGACATAGAAAAAGAGTTTTTAATAGTTCTTAAATTTGTATTACATGTTACCTATAATAAACACAGTTAAGAAAAAAAACTAACACGTCAAGGTCATTCTGAAGGTGTCCACAGCTGATTTAATATTGACATATTTCAAATAGTAACTTAATACTTAAGTTGGCAGAAAGTACTGCAAGTAACTGTCTATGTTTGTATCCCACACAAACCAGTAATTTCAAAGAAAAAAGAAACCCTCAATGACAAATGCAGCAGACAGGTCACAAGCTGTTAAATATAGCAGCACCTGTCTTTCAGTACGCATAAAACTGACTTTGCTGAAAATGTTTTTAATCATTCCTCAGGCAATTTACCTCTCTTACCCATTTGTGGGCCATCTGTTACTCCAGTTTGTAAATCGAATCATTGCATCACTGTATTAGTTAAGTTTTAAACTTTAGTCTGCATTTAATCAGCTACACTGGAGGTCTTATGTATTTCTCAAATAATTCAAAAATCTTTACTCACAAAGCTCTGTAAGAACTAAAAGAAAAGGAATGAAAACATAGATGTAAAGACACTGCTAAAGCATGTCAATAACAAAGTTAGTGAGTGCACTTCAGTATAGAAATAGTGCATACGATACAGCAACACTGAATCAATATAGAAAATCAATATGACCTTGCACAACAAGCAGCACTGCAGGAATGAATAAGGCAGCCAGTCTTGCAGATCCTCCTGCTCACTGACAGACTGAGACACAGACACATCCTTCTCCATAGCCCAGGCAGAAGTTCAAGATACAAGACTAAAAACCTGCGCAGCCACAAGTTCCAGTTTGCAAAGTAAGAGAATAAATGCAATGGATCTTTTCCAAGCTAATTCCTTTTTTACAAACATCAGCCCACTATAAACTTTGTTTTTCTTATAACTGCATACATAAAGGGGTCACCAAATGTTCACTTAACAGCAGACTTGAGTGATTACATGCTTTGCAAGACTGACAAACTATTCTGGTAGAATAACAACTGCAGCCACCCACATTTTGATTTGGTTTCCCAAAAGCAAACTATCAGAAATGCTTAACGATGCTATGTGCTCGCATATGTCACAGTACATATCTACGTACCAAATTCCAACAAATCTATGTAACAAATTCCAGCTCATCCTGTTGGTGTGTCAGGTTCTGAGAAGCCACATTTGCTTGTTTGACCAAAGGGGTTTGTTTTTGAAATATCCCTTAAAGTTCTGGGCAGGCAGTTCCCTAAGCAGTTAAAAACACTTAAAGAAACCCAACCAAATTAATTTTTTTTAAATTATAAATAGAACTTTATTGATTAACTGTTGCAGTTAACTGCTCCTGAGTAATTGTTGCAGTTATTTCAGGCTGTGAGCAGACACCTTAGTGCATGTCTACATTTGGGAAGGTTCCATTGGTACAGCTGCTTCCATTCACAGGAAACCAATATAGATTTACTCCAAATGCACAGACCTCTTTTAAATAAAGTCAACCTACAGAAGGTAAATAACCCTGCAGATCAGTACTGGCAAAGGAAGTGTAAAGATGTGACTCACAGGTGTTACAGAAATACTGCTTACATAGCTTCCAATGAAGAATTAAAAAGACTTACTTTAAGAGCTGTTTTCTCACCCTCTTCCTATGTCAACATCACCAAAATGGTAAATTATTTTGCAGAACTGGTTTGGAAGCACAATCTGGAAACCTTCATGCTTTAGCAGAAAAATTTAAATCCTAACTTTTGAGAACATCACCTTCTGTGTGAAAAACAGTTTATTTAGCATTTTCTTTTCAGTATGTGGGCTGGATAGTTCCTACTACAGAATTTACAGAAGATTGCTAAAATAAATAGTTACTCACCATCCCTATCTGTGCAGAAACAAACATTCAGAAACTATAAGGAGTTTCCAAAACAAGATAAGTGTAAAAAGATGATGATAAAAACACTCCTCTTGGGTTTGTTGTTGTTGTTTTAAGCACTTTTCACATAGCTTGCTTTCCACTTCTCAGACTTCAGCATTTTTGTTTTTCAATCTTTTTCTGCTTTAAAGATTAGAACTGAATGGAAGCAAGGTCTAGAAAATTATTTTTTCAGAACAAAACTCAACTCCCTGAAATTTGAACAATCCATTGGAAATTTCAAGTCGCACAGCCAGCGACTCTACTGTTCTTTCTCTAGCTCCATGTAAAAATTTTGGCCAGATGCTGACACTGATATGCAAGGGTGGCTCTCAACAAGTCTGTCTCTGCCTAGGGAAAGGCAGAAATTTCCCTTACCTGCCTTTGCAATCAGCCAGATTTCCATCTGTTCTGCATACCTAAGCCACACAAGTCCATGAATGATTCAGCTCAGACAAGGGGGAGAGGAGGAACAGGAATCATGTGCTTTTGTTGAGGAAGCCAGCTTATAACAATGAACTGTTTTCATTGTTTTGCCATACAAATGCAAATAGTGCAGAGGGATAAGCAATCTGACAGCTGGGACTAAGTGGCAATTGGATTTTAAGAGGTATATGGTAGCAACATAAGTTTACTTTCAATTTATATACCAATTTACTCACATAAAGGCTTGCTTAGAAAATTAGGACTTTTGCCTTTTAGAGGCAGTATGGTAGAGAACGATGCTCTTTGTCCATATTGATTAGTTTAATCCAATCTTAAGTGAATTATACCAAAAGAGAACTTAGGTATCTGTCTGAAAAAGCTTCTAGAAGTGTCAAATAACTGAAGCTACATTACTGACTGCTGGTAACTAGAAACCTGCTTATATAACATTGGAGAAACAAGTCCAATTCTCAGTACATGGCATTACAAGACAAGAGTGGTTGGTGAGTGCATAGTATATTTTTACAAGAAACACACAACTTGATTGCTTCCTTCAGTTAAAATTGTTGCTATGAGTATTTTTATTTTCATAAATTGCCAATTTTCCCCCTCCAAAATTCCAGGTGAAAGAGCGATGCCCATTTGTGCATCAGGAAAAGAATACTATGTACTCTTGCTACTCACAGTGACAACTGGATTGCAAAAAACAAGAGCCCGGTTCAGAAATACGGCCAAGAGCAGCAATCACTTCAACCAACCCATGCCACTCAAAAGTGATGCACCTACTATAACTTCAGATTCCTTTAATATTCAAGAAATACAGATTAACTACAATGAACTAGCACATTGAAAATCATAAAATACCTCACACATTCATTATCTTTACCTACATGTACATAAAATGAAAGAGGTATTTTTGAAACATGTAGAATAAGCTACATCCCTTGTGATCTATATGTTTCCATTCACTACACAAGTTGTTATTCACATAGTTGTTATGTTAAACTACGTGTTTCAATAACATCACTAAATATCCAAAATTATTTACCTCTAATAAAACCATTCAATAATAAGATTTCATAGTATCGCTTATAATGCTATAAAAATGGTTTGCAAACAGTTGTACAAACTTAGTCCGCTTTTCTTTGTGAGTAAAACTGGAACCCTCCTAGAGAACTTTGCAGTACTTCTACTCAACACTTTTACAAGTGGGAAAGCTTAAAAATATACAAGTTCTGCTGTACTTCGTAAGTGCACCAACTTCTCTAATTTCTACCAAATTCACCTCAACTACATGTCACAGCATATGCTGCAGCTGAGATAGCTACAATACACAGAGTATCACCATACAACATCATAATGCTTCAACCCATACAGAACAACACCTTACCACTTCAGAAAGCTGCAAACACTCGCCCTTCTTGTTCTTCAGCCCAGCATTTTATACTCCCCATGTTCCTGCATTCCACCTGTGTGCCCTCTGCTCCCTTTGTGGTTGGTCAGTGCCCCTGGGCACTCCATGGCTCATTGCCTCCAATGCTGCTCACCTGCTGCTCACAGCTGTGCCCACTGGGGATGAAGCTGGGCTGAAGCCCCACTCCCAATTACTGCAAACTGTGTGCCTACAACTACATGCTCTTGGTCCTCCTAAGGCCTCCCCATAAGCATTTCATAAGCTGTTTTCCCTCACTGGCTAGTCTCCATTTATGTATTCCCCTCCAATGCTACTGTAGCGACACAAATTTCTTTCCAAGTGCCTTTCAATGTTACAGGGTAATGCACCACGTAATAAAGGAGGCATTAGGATAGCCATTTTTTACTTTCCTGTGTAAAAGGTTAGAGAGTTTTAAAGCACTTTTGAAGAACCGCATAACACCATTCTTTCTGTTCTCTGACAGTCTGACACACTTGAATGCATCTTGGGATGAAAGAGTAACAGCAGGCTCAGCTGGGTAGCAATTAGCTATCAGAGGAAGGTTGGAAGAACATCTACCTGCCCTATGACAGAGTCACACCAATGCCTTTAACCACATTTAAGATGATCACTGTCATGCCAGTCAGAAATACATGTGGAAACTACTATTTAATTGATATTTTCTTCAATATGCAGGAAGAAAAAATGGTAGAGCACATTTTAGGTGGGTACAAAAAGAGGCTATAAGATAAAGTTTAAAATTCAGGATTTATAGCAATATGTGTTTTTGCAAGCTACTGCTAGTAGCTGGTCAGAGTGCAGCAATTCATTACAAAGAACAGAAAGATAAACATGCTCTTCCACCGTTTCTCCACTGTGCCAGGCAAAATAATTTAATTTCATAGCATTTTGGTTTCAATTCCTGTCAAGGTTCATGTGAATCTTCTTTATGTTCTGTGAACTGACGATAACCTCATTTCAGTGAACTCCATGAGCTACTGGGGGAAGCTGATCAAAGCTGATTGCTGGACATAATTTAAGATAATCAATCATCTAGGCCATTTTGGCAGATCAGGCTGTCACCAAGTGCATGACTAAGGCACACAGATTTGCTTCTTCATAAATTATCTCATTCCTACCATATACCACTTGACTGTTTAAAGTAAGCAGCAGAAAAATTATTTTTAGAATTTTTCTTAAGAATGTAATAAATACTTCCCTTCCATATTTGGGTCATTTTCCAACATGCAACCGTTGTGCCATAAAAATGAAAACATCTCATATAATGACAACATTCTGGTCATTACTTTAGTTGAAATGGAAAAATACCAAATATTAGAATAATTTAAAAAGCAAATAAACTCCTGTCCCTTATTTTTTGACATCTTATCCGTTCTACCTACATAAGTGTTCTATTCTTCCAAAAGCTAAATAATTTGGAAGTTTCCTCTGGAAATTAGTACTACTAAGTGTGATCATTTCATTATGGTCATTTTAGCTGGTATTGTTACCATCAGTGATTAACAGGGTAAGATGAAGTGCAATTTGCTTATTGACTCAAAATGTGTTCATTTTAACTTGAGTTAATACAGATTTGAGGGTATCAGCACACACCACTTCTAATACTTTCATTGCAGAGACCTTTGGAGATTCCATTCACGAAAGAGTAAGATAAAATATTCAAAGTCCCTACCTTCACCTGACGATCCTGAAAGGTCTATGATGACATACACTCTCCCTTCTGGCTCCAAGTCAATCTGTAATCAAGAAGAGAAAAAGAAAAAAATGTCAAACTTAGAATGGTTTCCAAAGCAAGTGACTGCAGATGCAGGAAACCAGAAGTTTCCAAAACTCTCAGTCAAGGTGTAGGCAGGACACATCCTGCACCAATAGAGCCTCCTTTTGCAAAGAGGTGTTGAGAACCCTGCCACCTCACTGGAATTAAAAAGAAGTGTGCACACTTGGAAAGTTTGAGCTCAGTGAATTTTACATTTCAAACATTTAATGTACTGTTCCAACATACATTCGCACCACTATTTTCAAGAAAGTCAAAAAGTGCCACAATTGAGCAACTGTTTTACTGTTATTTATACTGAGCCCAGATATAGAAATGTGGAAAACAACACTGTGACAGCAAGACTGATCAGCTCTGGTCACAGAACGGGGGAAATGAACACACAGAGCTCATACAGACGGTTAACATGTGTTTAAAATACCCCTTTTGTGTCCCCACTGGGAGAAAGAAATACATGCTTTATCCTCTTTTTCTGAAACACAAAATTTGTTTATTTCTGCACCATTCTGGTGGATTTTAAGGAGTCTTTACCCATGAGGAGGTCACTTTCACTCAGCATGAAATACAGGTGCTCAGTATCAAGCTGCTGTACTTCCAAGACAGCACAGTCTATGAGAATAAGCTCTGGTTCAGGCATCACAATGAAGAACTTATTACAGATCTTCCTGTATTTCATCACAAGTTTCATCAGCAAATCTAAATATTGCTGGATTTGAGTATCTTAATGGTACAAAACAAATTAAAAACTATTTTTGCTGCCTCACATCTCTGAAAAATAAAACTGTAACTAAAACATTATGTACTCAGTAGCTTCTGCTCCATCATAGCAGTTGCTGTCACATGATTTCAGAGCCTGAGTGACGTGATGTTCAGTATGTCAATACTGTATTTTCAATCTGTTTTAGTAGCAAAACCATGGAGGTAAGATTGCAAGGGACCTTGTGTGCCAGTGTCAGAACCCAGGACATTCCTCTGGCTGCCATGGAGGACACAAGACCCTGTCATGAGGGCTCAGAGAGCTTGGCACAGAGCCCAAGACCCCTGTGACTTTGATTTAGCCCTTGGAAACAACAATTACCAACCTTATATGAAGAACTACAAGCCACAAAAGTTTAAGTAGAATGATAGTGAATTTATCACAGGGTGAAAAATAGATTTTTTGGGGTTTTTAGAATGGGGGTTCAGGGGGCAAGATGGAGGGATCAGGGCATGTCCAGCCTTGCTCCTTCTCCTTCTTGGCCTCCATCTTCTGCTGTGATGTTGGCACTTTTAGATTGGTTTAGAGTAGAAGCTCACTGTCTAACATAGGTGATATGTATTGGAAAGTAATTGTAAATATTGTACACGTAGTTTTTAGTATAAAGACATAACACAGCCCCGGGGGCAGGCTGAATGCCTCTGACTGTCCTGCTGAGAGGACCTCGGCTGGACAGGAGAAAAAATTTTATAGATAAGGAACAAAAAACAACCTTGAGACCGACAAATGAAGAGCTCTGACTCCTTCTTTGACCGCTGGGCTGGGGAAAGAGTGAGTAAATGAGGGGACATGATGCAAGCTCCTCCTCCACTGAGCACTGCTCTCCAGGAGAGGGCTGGGAGAAGAGTTCACAGGTCCTGCTGATGTCATCGGAACAACGGATCAAGCAAATGATCTCAGCAGCTGTATTGTAAATAGACCAGGCAGGAAATAATGCTAGCAAGGCCAGGGGTTGCTCAAGGGAGAGGAAAATGAAAGCATGGGTGTCTGGTTTTTTATAAATAATAGCATTGAATATCCAAAAAAGTCACTTTTAACAATTCCTGAATTGGCAGCATGAGTTTTGTGAGGGAGTTTTTGGGGAGTTTTTGGCTTTTTGTGTTTTGTTTTAAATAAAGCTGCTGATCTTGAAATACTGCTCCTCTCCCTTTGCCAGTTTTAAACAAGAAAAATATTAGAAGATCAGAAGCACAGGTGCATGAATAGACTTTGATGTCTATGCTGAGGGAGGCTTTTGAAAAACTGCTATAGCACTCAACAGATGGCTGTATTAAAGACAGACATGTCTAATGCTCTGTTTGTATCAGCACTATACACTGTTTGGTTAAGCTTTCAGTAAAATACTTTATGCAGTTCAAATCCCAGAGTGCATGCACACACATAAACCCCCAACATCATCCCCGCAGAACAATCAGGCATCTGGACAAGTTACTGACCACCATCACAAAATCTCAGTTCTGCCCCTTTAATTACAAACAGCATTGGAAGAAACTCAGGAAAAAGACTGGAGGCCTGAAACCAAGTTTCTATTACCCAGCAAGTGGACTATTTAAATTTACATTTTATTAGAAATGATGCTTAGTGACTTTGAATTGGAAATTTTGCTGATGCTCTAAGAAAAATGAACTATTTATAAAAGAAAGTCTTTTATAAAGAAAGCATGTTTCAGTCATCATATGTTCAAATGCCAGTAAGAATGAAATGGACATATTCTTATTTTCAGATTTATGAAATACCCACGTTTCATTTCAGTGACACTGACAGTCTTATCAGTCATATGAATTAGTGCTTTTGCCAGAAGCCAGGAGCTCAGCTGACCCTACATACAAAATGAAAACCCCAACAAAAGCAGAATCCCCTAGACTTAGAGGAACCCTTCTCTTCTTCTCAGGTCTTTCATGTAACAAGCCAAACAGAGGAAAAAAGGACCGATTTAATCTTAATTATTCATTAAAAATGTCTAATTTAATGCCTAGAAACATGACGGCATAAATACCTTCAAAATAGACTACTAGAATATGCATGTTTTTTCTTTTCAATCTGTGCATTAAGTTGTTCTTAGATTCTGCAATGTCATATTATAAATAAGTACCAAAAGATGCATACAGCAGAATCCAAAGTTCCCATGCGTTTTTCACTGAATGCTATGAAAGCTATCACATGTGAAGTGCCCTCAGACACACGTAACCAGAAACAGAAGGACTGGCCAAATTCAGCTGAATAGAACAGGCATCCTTGAAAGCAATGGAAATAGTCTGATCACAGCTATTCTGATTCTGGCCCTTCTCTTTGACTAAAAATACTTCTCTCTGAATGCAGCCTAGCATTTATACGTGCAGAGAGAACTTATGAGGAGACATCTAAAAAAGACTTTACTGCTCAAAAGGAAACAGGGAACAAGATGCAAACTAGGGATGGGACAGAGGAGTTGATACAAGAGCAGCTTTGCTGTAAGCAAAACACATTGCAAAATATGTGCCTTGCATACATACATCACATCTGCCACATGCAGCAAAAGATGCAACAACTGTGACTGAGAAAAATCTTTGATCACCAAAATATTTTACCTTCTTATTGACCCATGCTGTTGCTGTGACTTTTGCTGAAATACAGTTTTAGCATGTGCAAGTAACATTAATTAAAAAGGTAATTTAAACAGCTTCTATATTGCTCAAATAAGAACTGTGGCAGCATACTGAGATGAGTACAATCATTGCTGGAAAGCAGCACAGATAATCAAAAACTCCAGCCTGAATAAAACCTTTTAGTAGCCTGTTTCAGGGAACAAAAGGCAACCATCCATAAAACCAGACATACTTTCAGAGGAAAAAACCCATGTTGAAACCAAGGCCAAGCTTAGCATATTGAAGGCATTTATATAGTTTCACAGTCATTAATGGATTTTATTTTCAACACCCTTCTGAGACAGTTCCCCATATGCAAAATGAGATACTCCCAAAGGCACAAGCTAGACTAAATGACTTTCTGGCAAGTAATACAAGAAGCCTATGGTTAAACAAGAACTGAACTCTGGTCTCTGGAGGCCCAGACTGCCCACTGGACCATTCCTCCTTTCCTCAGTTAGGCTTCACTTTGTCCAGCAATCCTGTCTTCCAGCAGTATCAAACACTACCAAGAATTCTTTTCCCCTCTTTTTTTTAGACAGCCTTAATGGGTACATATCGAGGAAGCAATTTCTTTTCTTTTTCGTTCAGATAATCCTCATCAATAAAAACAATACCAAACAAAGTTTGCTGAAATATTTCTCTGCAGCATTTCCAATGGATCATAAATCTTCGGTAACCTGGAGTAATGGAAAATTTAATGAAACTATGCAGAAGATTGTGAAAATGGCCCAGATTTTCCTCAAGGTTTTTTTTTTTTTTTGCAAGTTTTTAACTCCTTAGTGTTCTGAAAAACTGAGCCCTAAACTCAGCTAGAAGTTCACCATTTTCTTCCTCTCAGGTGTAAGACATTATTTCCCATCCCTAAAAACATAAAACTTGGAGGGAATTCTCTTAGATGTGTTCTCTTAGATTCTCTCTGTGTTCCAACACAAGGATGTCACCTGAGATTTAGTGCACTGTACTCATTTAAAAGCCAACTTGTCTCAAGAGAAATTTAACGACAGTCATTGACATAAATCCAGATCTGAAATAAAAAAGGAGTGGACAAATGCAAAATTTGAAATTCCTAAAAGCAGAAAGGTTAAGTAAGTTTTACTCTGATCTCCCTCAGCTAGACAGTCTGGGAAACACAGCAAAACCCCTTCAAACCTAAAGCTGTTGAGGATTTTGGCAACAGTATAAAACTAAATGGACTGTATAAGCCATAGAAAGAATTAAATCATAAAACCTGCTTTGCACCTCTTCTTGTGATGTTCTAGGATTATCTGATATTTGGGTAGCTTAAAGCATAAACCTCCAAGCACATGATCTGTCACTGCAGATGGTTATTTGATTCATGTCAGACCTGGGAAGTCAAGATGGTTTAACCCTTCCTGAGAGCAGCATAACAAAGTTTCTTGTTGAACACACAACTTCTCTGAAAGAAGAAGGAAAGAGATTGTGCTTAAATTGTTGATAGCTGGAAAGGCTGAAGGGGGTGGTTCCCCTGTCTGTTGTTTTTAGAGGTATTTGCCAATTTTGCTAAATATTATTTCCATGTAAATGCATATGAAAATCAGAACAGTTATAATCTAACAGAAAATTACTGGAAAGTCTGTGCTGGTCTTTTGCTCTTTAGCCACAGGATTTTTGTGATTCAATTTAAATAGTTAATAGAGTACCTATTTTAATTTATTTGATAGAAAATAGAACATTAACAGTGATACTTTTCAATACAGCCAAAATGACTGCAGCCCAAATAATTAAAAACCTTTTAAACTCACCATGATTACTGTAATGGAAGCAAACTCCTGACCAAAGGAGCAGCCAGATGTATGATTAAACTTGTAAACTTGTCCCAGCATTTACACCTGAATCCCTATCAAGCTCATCTGAAATGAACAGGTTTGCATAAGCTCCATAAGGTCAGCAAAATAGCTGAGCAAATGTTATTTATTAATAGTATCTGAAAATTAATAATTTTACACATTACATCATTAATTACAGGAGTAAACTTGACTTTCAAAAGAAATTACCCAGAAAACATACTGAGAAAACTTCCTTAGAATCTCCATGTACCTCCATGATGTTTTTCACCCCACAGCCTCTTGCTCTTCTGGCAAAAGCAGCAGGAAAATTTGGAGCCAGTGTACTGCTACAATGTTCACAAATCTGCCTTTCATTATGAACATTACATATTTGATTATTATAATTAGAGAGAAACCTAACACAGCTTGACGCATTGTAATTGACCACAATGATATACATAAAGGTTCAGAAATTCTGGCCACAGGGGATTCTATCAATTATTTACTCATACTCAAAAGTCAACAAAGAAACATCAAACATCTTGCATGACCTACAGAAAACATCAAACACTTTTCAGTGCCAGACACATGCACTGACATAATACAGAGCAGCAGCAGCCAGGGAGAAACAAGATTCAGCTGAAATAACCCACAGTATTCAGAAACCAATTCTAAAACAAGGATCCTTCCATTACTTAATAAAGCATATAGTGATGTTTAGTTGTTGTGTCCTGAATCACATATGATATGGCCTTGGTCTTTCATGATCTGTTGTGCCTCAGGCCTCCCAGACTCCAAACAAGATGCATTTTTGAACGCATAGCGACGCATGCACATGTGTTTGAGCACAGGCACATCTGCACTGTCAGAAGTAACATATTCATTTTTATGCATTAGAAGGACCAACAATGTTTACAGACCACAGTGCTGAGCCTAGGGTGTTCAGGGCTCATTTTCTTGTAGAACCCAGAAAGTGAACCTGGACAATTGGCTCTGTGTACATGGAACAGACAGCAGAGCAGTACAAACGACTGCAAAGGCATCGAGCAGCACGACCACAGCAGGGTCACTGCATGAAACCAAGTGTCTGACTCCATGATCAGAAGCAAGGAAGATGTTATCTTTACTTCTTTGAAAGCTTCAGAAGGTGGAGACTATGTACAAGGTATTACCTTTTATTCCAGTATTTAAGAATTATACGGCAAACTGGTTAGAGTTTCTAAACACCTACAATCACAATTCATGATGAAGGGAAATTAATCAATGACAGAGAAATCTCTTCATGAGCAGAAAAACAAGTCAATGACCTTAAGAGATAAGGCTGCCTAGATTAACTATTCCATGATACAGAATATCATGACCTGCATGTGAACAGGTCAATGGAAACTCACTAGCATGAGTGTCCCAGACACAAGTGTGTGCTACTTGTTGCTTTAATTAGCCCAGTACAGTTACTCTGATGATGAAAATGTATCCCATTTTTAAGCCTTATGAAGACAGGGGAATAAGCCAAGGTTATGTAGTATTTTTTCACTGTACTAAAACTGTATCTATACTAGAAATGGACGTGGCATTATTTTAGCAATGGTAAGAAGGATAATATACAAAGAACCTACACAAGCCCAGAGACAACGTGAGGTATAATGTGTACAAGTTAGGTTTGGCTGAGCAACGCCCAACTAGACTTTTTGAGTGAACAGAGAGACAAACCACCTACTGAACAAAAGCCTGCATAAAGCCATTCTCTTGAAACATCTGCTAAATGTATTTCAAGAAAGAAAAGAAACTCTTCAGAGCAAAACCACTTTCCCAAACAGATGGTTATTTGATTTAAGAATAAGGGAATTGCATTGTGTGTGGGGAATTGCATTGTGTGGCAAGATCTGACCTGTAATTTCTTCACAACGCTTTTCAAAATGTATCTCTTAATGCACTAGTGCAGTGGCACTCTCCAAACCACAGGGAAATAATTAACTGTCACAAAGTATTTAAAACATGCTCGTTGTCTTGGCTTAGGGGCATTTTTTAAAGTCATGCTACAGAACTGCAACCAGAAGGGAAGTTACCTTACACCCAGCAATAAAAGACAGAGCAGGGTGGCAGGGCTGCCAGCACGCAGTCGTTAGCCAATTACTACATGTTAAAAACTGAAAAAGGCTATCAAATTATCTTACCACAGTACAATTTCAGACAACCACTTGCTCACATGCCAAAGCCAAACACATAGGTGGTACATTTGTTCAGTCTCAGGAATCACCTAAACATGATGGTATGTGGAGCTTTTCAAAAATTACTTTAACCAGATATTTGGAGTTTCTCCTAAATTACAATAATAGTTCCTCTGAGTAGACAACTTTTTAACGCTTTGCACAACGATAATGAAATATGTGTCTGTATAAAAGCAAGTACATGGATTGACTGGCAATTTGTCCTGGCCACATAAAATTGTTTTGGTGGACTGCATACTTTTTTCCTTAATTCCTTAAGTAATTCTCACAGTTCCTTATGTCCTTTAAGCAAGAATTTCTGCCTAAAGACTTACAGATTAAGATACTAAAGCAACATTACATACTTCCGGTAAAGATATATTTCTTCTCTTTATTGTCAAAACACTCCTTTCTTGCACTCTCCTGCCACATATACCCTGGGAACTCAAGGTACTATACAGTAGGCAATATCCACATAGCATTTCTGTACAAAGAATAAAGGAAATAACTGTGCTTATTTTCAGATCTCAAATCAGGAAAATTAACAACTGGAAGATCCAAGAATACAGTGTAACATATTCATTTTTTGTGTACTAGGTATAAATTAAAATTCTTCCTAAACAAGATAAAACAATCTTCAAAGACAGGATATAAGTAGTCCTAGGAAATGGGGATATTAGATGATGTTAAGTTGCCCTTCAGTTTTTCTCTTGTTATTCCTATTCTAATCCTCTGGAAAAAAAAAAAAAAACCAAAAAACCAAAACCAAATGAAATAAAAACCAAAAACCAAACCAAACCAAACAAACAAAAAAAATAAAAGCACACCAACAACATCCAAAAAAATCCAAACAAACAACCAAAAAAACCCACCACAACCAAAAAAACCCCTGAAAGCCCACAAAATTAGACAACTCTGGAACTTGCCTATGAATCAACTGTGTTTCAAACCAAAGATCAGGAACATCAATGACACCTGGTTTGAGTAAAGCTTTCATCTGCCTTAGAGCAAAGATCTTCCCAGATATTAGAAAATAAATAAAGATTACATGAACCTCAGCCCAAACTAGGCAGATACTTCAGAATTCACTTCTCAGACCCTTTCCGCAAGAGGTTCACATTTCCAGCCTCTCAAACACTACTGTGCAATACCTGTCAGGAACTTTTGAGAGAAGTCCAAATGAACTTACAGTCTTCAGCGGGCCAAGAATGCAGCAGGGAGCTGAATCCACTTCGGTTCAGCTCTAGCTCAGGCTCACTTGTAAGTAGAGCTGTGCTGGCTTTGTTTCAGCTAGCAACAAAACTCACATCTAGGTTTTGTTTCAATTAAAAACCCCGGAACATTAAAACAACCACTGCTGTTTATGGGTGAGAATTCAGTTCAGCTCCCTGGGAAGAAAGGAGAAAGGCCTTTCTTATCTGGAAGGCAAGCACATTAAATGTACTCTCCATTTGCATTCACCACAGAAATTAATCCTCCATTAGGAAGCAAACAGCTTGAATCAATATGCTGCAAATGGACAAACTGTACTTCAGTGACACTTGCTGGAACTTTTAGGCAGCTTGTTGATGTGCAGCACCAGCATCAGCTGCAAGCCAGAGTGCATCAGCAGAGAGAAATAAAACTCCTCTCTCTTGCCAAGCTGATATAGATATGAATGAGATTCCCTCTCTCCACAACCCTCAACTACAGTGGCCGAAACTACAGAATATGCAATTAGGACAGCTCTAGGGGTGTGCCCAGAGGTGCCTATGATCTTAGAAACCGCCTATGAAGAAGACTAAGTTCTTTCCCTCAAATTCCCAGAAAATGAAAAATATCTTATTTTTTAAACATGCCTCTAAAAGCTATAAAGACTTTCCTGAAAATTCCCCAGTATCCAAACTCCTCCTCTATCTGTGCAAAACTGGACATTTAACGTGACAAAATCCCTGACCTCCTTTGCAGTTTACCTTAGTGTACCTTTCATGAAATTTGGCTGGTGATCAACTTGTCAGCACTGTGTCACCTCACACAGTGATTGACTCGAGCTTTTTGTTTCAAGTCTCACCTTGGCACCCAAAGCCAAAGCAGAAGGTCACAGGGCTGGGCTCTTTGACCCACCCAGATGGTCAAACTGCTCCGAGGCAGTGCCTAAGTGGGGCAGCTCTGGGGACCACCACTAGGCAAGAAACAAAGATCTACTTCAAGAGTGCAGAAATAAAGAAAGCTGCAGAGATAAAATAATGCAGGTTTTGAAACATCTTCAATTAAAAACTACATGTGAATGAGAAGAATAAAGGATGGAGGGAAGGAGACACAGGAACATGCAGAGACAAAAATTATATTTACAGCTCAGAAGTAGCATGAAGTTGTCATGAGGAAACAAAAGCTAAGCTAAAATTACTATAAAATCATTCTAACAGTTTTCTTTTGAAAATATTAACCTCTTTAAACCTCCTTCTTAAATCTGAGAATGCTTCTTGTTACTATCTCAATGCTTCTTGTTACTGTCCTGCTACGTCAGAAGACACAGTTTTATCCCAAACATAAGGGACAAGCTTTTAAAAAGTAATAAATAAGTTTAAAACAGTTTTTTGATCAAGACAACAAAACCATGCTGACTGACTTAAGAGGTTTTATTATTCATCCAGGGAGTTGAAAGCTTGTCATTTGTTAACATAAAATGTCTCTGTTCAGTTATCCTTGCAATTGATAATTTTAGTAACTTTAAAAAATGTGTCTCCTACTTTCCCTTTCAGGTTCACTACAGATACATCTCTATTTTCAAGGAAAGAAACTGAAAAGCAAAGAGGGAATAGTTACCTTATAGAATTATCTAAATTTGGGTTAGAAAGAAAAGGAGGTTGCAAAAACATAATGAAAATATTTGTTTCCCAGCTACAAAAAAAATCCTCCACCAAAGACAAAGATGTAAGCATAAACACACAAGGTTTAAAAATTACAAAGCAACATTCTTCTGCTGGGTTACGAAGATGGAAGGAAAAAGTATGTTCTACACAAATATTCTCCATGTCCTTTCACATGTGTATCTGTAGCTTGAGTTTCTTTACAACAAACACTGACATTATAATAAACAAACACCTCATGATATACAAACCACAATGTTATACAGAATTGGCATCAAGTATTTAAACAAAAGCATCCTTGCTGGAAGCACCTCTCCTACTTACAGCCTGTCAAGAATTGCATTGATTCAGAGACTTTGATCAAGGTAAGTTCTACAGAAATTTGAAAGCAGAAAACAGAAGTAAAGAAAATAAAATACAAGCTTCTTGCAAAACTATCTGTGCTCTTTTTTTTTTTTTTTTAGTATCTTCCTAAATGCTTGTTTAGCTTAGAATGAAAGCCTTCATTTTGCCCTCACACTCTGTGGCACAAGCGGGAATTGCACAAAGTGGCTGCTGTGCAGGTAAATTCATCCTTTCCTGCACTGAGCACATGCAGCAGCCCCAGGGCAGGTTTAAGTGAGGATGTTTGTAACAGTGTGGGAACTGAATGCACCTCTCAAGTCTCAGTTCAATATCTAAACAGAAAGATCATTGCTGTTTTCTAAGGGAAAATGGTATTTCTAACATCTTGTAACAAATAAGAATTTTGCCAGTTAATGTGGCAGTTTAAAGCAAACAAAATTAGTCATATTAGATATGCACGATTATGCAACCACCCCCCAAAAAATAAAATCAAGAATAGCACTAAAATACTTAAGTTTCTTGGACAACTACCCAGAATTGAGAAAAAATGCCTCAAAAATTTGAAAGAAAATGTAACCCCAAATGCTATCTTGTGTGCCTTCTAAAAAAATTGCCAGAGGAACTAAAAAATTAATTTCTATAGGAAAACATCATTAAGACATTCTCTATTTGGTTCTACTTTTTCCTGTGTTTAGAAAGTATCACAATAAGATCTTTACATACCATTACATTCATAATGTTGAGGGGTTTTTTCCAACACAGTTTTTGTGTTGCTCTGATATTTTATCCTCTGTTTAATCATCAGATTAGAAAGATTAATGAAGCTAATTCTGTTAACAAAATGGCTATCCTGAGGACTACAATTATCTGTGATTCACTTGGACTTCCTCTGCAGCTTTAGCCATAACAAACCCAGAGCAGCTCCAGGACTCCTCAGATGTCAGCTAGAGAACACTTTGTTTAAACAACAGCTAAACAGAACACTGTTATAGTTTGTTCTACTCATGTTTAAATGCAAAAAAGAAAACCAAGTAAAATAAAATTCAGTAGCTTTACACACACTGCCAGGCTACCTATATTGCACGAAACAGATAGGCCAGAATGCAACATCTTGAATACAGAGACTACAGAAAAGGAAATGGCAAAAATAGCCACTACTATTATTATGGTTCCTGAAAAGTTAGACAGCACAGTCCACCAGCCAGAAGTGGCACACCAGGAATAGATATATCTTCAAAACTCCCTAGGAAAAAGACATGTTCTGGTGCATGTGGCATTAAGTGGCATTTTTCTTTAGCATTTCTTTTCATTGACTGCAGAGCTTTAAACAGAATTACATTTGGCGTTCTCACAAGTTAGATACGAGTTTGACATGAAAGACGATGCCTGTTAAGCCTTTTAAAAATCTCACTCTTTCAGATATCCAGAAAGTTTTCCAGTATTTCCTGGATTTAGGAAAAAAAATTAAAAACAAAAAAATAACAATTAAAAAAACCAAAACAAAACAAAGCAAAAAAAACCAAAACCAAAAAACAGCCATGAGACAGTCTTTCTTGTATTGTAGGGATTTGGATGTTCCTCTTTTAGTCCATGAGGAAACAGGAAGCGCAGAGTCATTTACGGTTTTGTTCTTAGAAAAAAAAAATTATAATTCAAAGCCTTCAAACCCATTTAGGGGGGGAGGGTTGGGTTGGTTTTTTTTTTCTTTTTTTTGTTTTCAGTGATGAATACAAGAGCATTTGCTATTCAGATTTGAGTAATTTCTTTGCAAGAGCTCAAGTTAGATTTCATACAGCCTGATAGAACTCCTGGAACTTGGCTCAAGGTAGCTGAATAATTCTTGTTCATTTAGCTCTTAAAATTTAGTTCCAAATGCATAAGAACCATCCAGTTCTGCTAATGGAAGGCACAGCATGCTGCCCACTTACTCTTGTATTGAACCAAGTAAGTAGAGCAAGGCTAACACCTGTCTTCCAAGAAAGGCTTTCAGTCTTTTCTGAACAATATCTAGGGATGAGGCATCTGCTAAATCCTTTGCTAACTGATTTCATCAATTTATCAATCAATTCAATTTCATCAATTTATCTTTCAATTTAATGAAAGAAAATGTGTGCTATCCTGCCCATTTTAATCTGCCTGGATACCCCTCAGTTCTTGTACCCTTTTGAGAGTAAAAAGCTCCTTATTTTTTTAATAGTACTTTACATACCCAAATTAAGTAACCTCCCATTGTTCTTTTTATTTAAAGTAAATCAGTGAGCTCAAAGTCTCTGAATTCCTCCAATATATGAATGCTTTCAGAAATCCTACTGTGAGCTCTGCTGTTGATTTGCTGGGTCACCCTGGGCAACAAATTTTATTCACCCTCCATGCGCCTATTTCACCTTCTATTATTAGTCTTTATTTAGAGTACAAATTCTTAAAAGTTCAGGCTCTCTTTAATACATTTGTGCAATTAGGCCCTCATGTTTTTACCACTATATACACTGGGGTTTGCAGGTTCTAAGCATGCTGCCATGCTAAAAAGCTGAACTGTTAAACCTACTAGGAGTAATCAAGCATTGGTGCAGCCCAGTGATAGCCCTGCACCTCAATCTGCTATGGTGCACCCATCTCTTCCTGCAAAGCATGGAACCTTATCACTTGACTTACAAATAAAATTTCCATTTGGGGTTTGCAGCGTGAGGCTTAGCAATTCTAATTCCACACAGAGAGGGCAGAGAAAGGACTTGCAGCAGGTCTGTCTGGCCTTCAGTACACTTTTTTCCTTCAATTTCCAACTAGTTTTTAAAATGTCGACCACCCATAATCCTCCCATGTGCAGCCTACAGAAGAAGGAGGAATAATTTCACACCTGGGGGAAGTGCCATGGAAAATCTGTCAGCTGTAGCAAGGGTGGAGGCAGGCAGGAGAGGCTTCCTCAGGCATGGATCTAAGTTTTGGATGCTCTTGTTCCTCATTCCTCCATGACTGGCCTACAATTTTCATCTGCTTTATCCCACACAGCTCGCAGAACTCTCTGCCTTGGACAACCCTATCACCAAAACTTAGTTGTACCCAGGTTTGCTTCAAAACTCTCAAAGCATTCTTATCAGAGAAAAACTCAAGAAGTGATCTGAAATGGGAACTACATACTTAAGATTTTCTAAAAACGTACAAAAACAGTTCCCAAAGATTTGCTTGACCACAGTGACAGCACTCATCCCTTTACCCCAGAGACTTTAAGGACAGAAGAGGTGGGAAAGTTACCTGTGTATTGGGGAGGAAAGTTTTTGTGGGGGTTTGGGGGGTGGAGATAGGGGATGAAAGGGAGGGCAGTGGTTGTTTGGCTTTGAGTGTTTTTGTTCTGCCCCCCTTCCCTGTTTTTTTAGTGCAGTGTATTTTCCTTGTGAGTAATTGAGATAAAAATGATTAATGCACAAATATGACCTTGTTTACCATTTCGAACACCCCTTTAAGTAAGGTTTTTTTGGGGAATCCAGTAGATGTTTGTGATGTCTGTGTAATATTCCAGAGTAAGAGAGTTGGACTGCTTCCATTCCTGATTCCCTGACCCCATCCTATCTGTGCTTATGGCTCAGACAAGCATGTTGCATTTTAAATTTCCTCAGGAATCTACACAGTTTCTCTTTTGGCTTGTTTCAGATTTTGTTCTCTGTAAAGCAGCCAACTTTAAAAGTGCCTTCAATTTCTCCTATTTCCAAACCACTCCTCCATCAAGGAAAAGGGCTTCCTCTCTAAAAATTCAATGTACATATACATTGTAATATGCAGGGTAATAAAGTTGCTAACTATTGAATTTAGGTATGCAGCAGGATCCAGTAATGATGAAAGGATGACAATGTCAGCATTCTCAGAATCTGGCTCAAATAGTACTTGGGATTCAGCCATAAAGATGTGACTAATTCTCCAGAATCTGGTAGTTTTTCTTATACTGGCCTTAGAAAAAAATAACAATAAGAGATTATGCATCTTTGGAATTGTGTTCAGAACACAACCAATTTAGCAGCATTTTCCATACTCCTGAGGAATTGCTGGGGAAAAAATGCAAAAGTTGTTTTACTGTTAAAATTGCTTTAAGATCACTGGTTAACCCTTTGTTTGTGGGTTTTTTTTAAATTTTGTGAAAACCCTATAAAAATCAGGTTAAATCTGAACTGTGACCTGTTGTCATTTTCATCTCAGATCATTTAGAAAGAAAATTTTTTCATGAATAGTCACCACAGTAAAACCTGAAACATTACCAGGTATTTTAGAAAGCATTTTTAAAAGTGCTTTCGTGGCATTTTTTCCAGTTCAGGATAAAGGTGAGCACTGAACTCTGGCATTGAGAGCCGCCACTCCTGAGACAGCCAGGATCCTCCAGGCATCCAAGGGGCATCTCTACAACAGGTACACCCCAAAACACTCTACAGGCAAGCAGAAGGCACAGCCTGGCAGCCACACTGCACTCTGCTGATGCTCCTCACCCCTGAACCCTTCACTCCTCAGCAAATTGCAGAATTTAATGCAGACAGCGGCAGCTTTTCTGACTGTGCAGGAGATTTAGCACAATGCAAGGGAACTCTTCTCTTCTCTTCACTTTGTTCTCACTGCATGAACAATATCAAAGGAAGGAACTGGACCTCTCTGACTCAGCAAAGTGTAAACTGAAGACCAGACTAGTTTACTTGAATTTATTTTGTTACCATTTAAATGGGATGAGATTTCCATCCGCCTTTTAGAATTTGTTATAAAATAAGCAGTGAAAACCACAAGCAGCAGCAAACATGTTAGCATTAAAAACAACGGAGAGAGACCAGTGCTCTGACTCCACGGATATTGCACAGCTCTTACAAGCCTGAGCAGGCAATTTGGCAAGAAAAGCCAATATTGGAATAAAAGACAATACACACCAAAACTCAGTTTGCAGCATTTTGAGAATTGACATTTTATCTATAGAACCATCAGTTCTCAAGGACTCTTTCCAGGTACAAAATTAACCAACAATGGATGAATCAATGTTTCATTCAGAATTATTTTCATAATGTGTGGCTTTGATTTTATAACTGTGAACAAAAACACATTTTAAAAACATTATTCTATATTAGTTACATGCTGGAAATTACAGTTAATTCTGAGAGTTGAAGAAACAGCAGCTCATTCTGGGACTCACAGTCCAATTAACTGATATTAGAGAAACAACTACTTCTGATACCTCCTACTCTGACTCTTGAATTCCTATTTTGTCATAGCTTTTTAGAGAAACTTGAGCAGTTATGTGAAAAGGTATTTTTACACCAAAATATTTCAGCAGCTAAGCATAAAATTTATTACATTTAATTATCACTAAAATTTGTTATTTTCTATAAAATTACTGAATATCACATTTGTTGAGAGCTTTAAATCACTGTTATTTCTGCACTATGTAAATAACAGTGTTTTACTTATGGAGCAATTTAAAATGGCAATACAAAATAAATACAAGCAAGGATTCCTTGTCCTATGGCTAAGCAAGTAGAGCACACATCAAACTAAACTTGCTTTACTCTCACCCATTTTTCTTTCTTGTACTTCTCCTTACTTTGTACATGAATCAGGATAAGCACTGAGTTCACACTGCAAACATTCCCAAAAATACTCGAGTTTAACGGCAGACAAGAGCTCTTGGGAAGGATCATGCACTGGAGCACTGGCAGCTTATGGCAGGGCTTCCCTCCACACCAAGGTGATGACAAAGCTCCATCAGGGGAGAACTGAAAACTATTGAAAGTTTCACTCTGTAGACAGCAGGTCCTTCCAGGGAACTTTGAGATACTTGAAATTGAAAGACGGTTTTGAAGAGCTCAGCAACGGCAGTGGGCTTACTTGGCTGCAGTCTGGAAGTGATGACTAAGTCAATCTTTAGTAATAAAGCAACCTAACTTCAAAGATATTTCAAAGATAGTGAGCTGTCCTAAACCTACCTAACTACCAAACCTCCCACTGACTGCAGATTGTATCAGACTGCTGTCAGTGACTCTGACTCTCCCACAGATGGTTCTTGCAAACCAAAGTTCAAAAAGCATCCAAATAATGTCTGGGCTTGAGCATCCAAAGGCTCAAAAAAAAAAAAAAAACCCCACCCCAAGAAAATCTGTCAGACCTCAAGGCTCCATGTTTACTAGAGACATATTTTGGGAGAGACAGAATGAAATTAAGCCCTGACACAATGTTTTATTTCTCTCCCCTAAATCATCTCCCTCTCATGACCACTTCTACTGCTACAGCAATGCTGCACGAAAAGAGATGCAGCTGATAAAAGCAGAATGAAAGACTGGCTTACTCCAGAAAAGGACATGTGGTCTCTGAGAAATCAGACACATAACAGAAAAACCATCTAGTTATATACCTCAGAGTTACTCCCCTTGAAAATACCTGCCACTACAAATACAGTTATGAGTATGCCTTTGCTTTTCTTCTTTCTTGTTCCACTGTTTGTGGTGCACTGACTTTACCCACTGTCACTAAATCCATGACACAAAAATAAAGATGCCCATGCAATGGATACTTGCATCCCCCAAGTTTATTACACAGCTCTCTCTGGAAGGCAGCTTCAGAAGAATGCAGAGGAGGTTTCAAAAGAGGGGAACGTCAGCAGGAAAGCTGAATTAAGTCCTATTTTAAGCTTGACAACACCTTTAACATTGTTCCACAACAATCTTAAATATTGTTCCAATACTGCCAGGCTCAGATTTGTCAGGGAAAAAAAACACACAATACTTTTCCTTTTAAATTTTATTAGCTTTATCAAACTCAAAAAAGGAAGGTCTCAGCAGATCTCTGCTTGAGAGTGGCATTCCAAACCTAAGGCTTAATCAATTCTTTTACTCCTTCCACAGTTGTATGGATTGTGCAAATGCTGACAATAAAATACTTTGGGGCTAAAAATGAATTGACATACTAATACAAAGTCTGTAAAGCAAGTTAAAAGTGAGGATTCCTACTTTCTACTTGAAGAAAGCAAGATACTGAGCAGAGATATAAGCTGTGCTTTGTACAAACTGCATAACCCCCTTCAAGTCCACAAATCTCTATCTGAAAAATTAATCCAGTTTTAGCTTATGGAAATTAATCCTGATTTAGCTTATATTTCCTACTTTAAAAACAGTGTACACAAACATGATTTTTTTTAAACTCCTCTAAGTTAGATAAAACATAAATAAAGCTCCCACATAGAATAATCTTCAGAAATCATTTCCAAAGTGGAAAAACACTGCTATTCTATGGGAGAATAAGGACTGAAGAAGGGGAAAGCACTCAAAAGTGTATGCTGAAGTAATATCCCACTTTGCTGTTATTTTCAGTTTTGCTCCTTTCTTGGAAATGCTTCAACTTTAAGGGTAAAATAACCAACCCTTAACTTCTATGCCTTCAAGAAGCAGCTTTGTACACTGAATCACAAACTTGAACAGAGTGTTAGTAGCTCATTGTTATCTGGGCCCTAAGGAATGCCCAGAGGTGTTCAGAGACCACTGGCAGCCCCCAACACCCCAACTCCTGCTGAATAAATTGGGCATTCAACACTGCTACTGGATGTCTTTGCAGCCTGCACGCAGGGCAGAAAGGACTTCTCACAAAGTTCTCTTATTCTCCCAGCACAAGAGCAAATTCATGGAGCACACAGGATGAGCAAATGAAAATAAGTAACACAGATGGAAAAAAAATACTACCCCCTACAACTTCAAAGGACACAGGAATATGGAACACCATGTGCAAACCAAGCACCTATTCCCAATATACAAAATTTTCTTGTTCTTTGCAAGAAAAAATATCTTGTTCTTCAGCTGTGGCACATTTTTGCTATTTGCCGTGACACAATTTCTGTGAAATCTACCTGATATTTATAAGCTTAGTGCTATTATAAAAGTCATTCTAAATTTTGGACTCAGCACAAGAAAACATTACATCATCCATTAAGCCTCTCTTAAAAGAGTTCAGTCTCAATGTACCTACTAAAAACACATTAGAAACCAATTAAGATGCAAATCTGCTTGAGCCTTATTTGGCAGATATAGGACTAAAAAGCTGGCACTGCAGCCTCTTTCCCCTTTGTATTCCTTTATTTCTGAATTATCCAGACTGAGTTTTGGATAAGCAAAGAATTTTGTGTGGCTGTGTCACAAGCCAGAAGACTCAAGGAAGATTTCAAGAATTTTTCTGATGTTATTGTTGAAGAGACTTAAGACTAAGGCAGTTGAAAATGAAATAAAACATATAACGCAAAGAAATGCTTGCCTTCCCTCAGGAGAAGGCTTTCAGGGAGTCTCCTGTTACATGAAAAGAACACTCTGCAGACTTTTACAGGACCAACATTATTTGATTCGTTCTACAGAAAACTTGTTACATTTCCTGGCCTACCAAAATAGAGGCTGGTATACACCAAGTCTTTGATTTATACACCTGGAGCTGAGAATGCTCCCTTTACAAGAAGCCTGGTTTCCCCTAGGTATCATGTTCTTTCTTGATGAATTGCCATGGAATTACCTATTGCTTTTGGGAACATCTGTTATTGTTCCATCTCTCAGAATCACATGCACACCCACTTCAAGCTGCCACATACATGAAAAGTTTTGAAACTTCTCTGTTCAGAGCATGTGTTAGGAAGAAAAAGGAAAGGAAATTTTGGAAATTTTATAATCATGCTTTTTCTTTGATATTGTTATAAGCCATCTACAACAAAGAGAAAGAAAATTCCTTCCAAGACAATCATGGGGAGTAAAAATCTATGAGAGAAAGAGCACTAATTTGGGCATACAGTGATCTCATGGGGTCTTACATCACATTAATTAATCTGGATTTGAGCACAGATTCAACTGCTGAATTAATTCCTGATGTTTCCACATAAACCAAGTGATTGTGTGTTTCAATGCTACAATCTCAGGTCAAGCATTACCTTAAAAAAAGGGAAAAAAACTAACAAGAGGTAGATTTTATAAAGAAAAAATATTTCCTTTTAAAGGTATCAACGCAAGTTATCTAGTCAACCAAGTTTTTTAAGTATTTCACATACTCATTTATCACAGTCTGTCAAAACCCTCTTAACATTATTTTAAGAGTAAACAAGTATATGAACTGTGATTTTTTACCCGTAGTACACAACAATAAATTATCATTATCAGCTATACAAAATAGTCATCCTGAAAATCTAAAATTTTTTCAAATAAATTTATGTTGTTTGTAGTAAAAAGAAAAGCAAAGCAGGAATAAAAAAAGAGCCGCATTACACAAAAACTTCTCTCCTACTACGACTTCTCCCCATAAAACACAGATCCTCATGTGAGATTTGAGACTAGCTGAAGAGTCACTGAGGCAGAATATTTGACGAAGACTGTTCCAAATGACAATAGCTGCAAAACACACACAACAGACCACCAGCTGGAAAAGACAAAAACTTCATTTAAGACTATTATATCAGAAGACAGTACCTAATATGCTACTCATGCAACCCTTCAACTACTACCATTCTTGGAAAAGAAAAATAAAAATATTGTCATCCATACACATCTACCAACCAAGTGATTATCTACATTTGGACAGCTTTCACTTGAAATTAACTGAGGCTAGATTTCCAAAGCATAACTTGAGGAATCAAGCACTCTGAATCTTCTGTATTACCCCTCCAAATCCTCAATACAACTTCAAAAAAAAAAAAAAATGCAAACCAGAAAAAACAAATGCAAACTGAGTACCTGGGCCAGGAACATTGACCTTGCCATAAGCTGAATCAGATGTTTGCAGTACCAAGCCCAACTCTGCTGCCAAAAAGCCTTTCAGCTCAGGAGAGTGGCTCCAGCAAAACATTGCAAGATAATGTAGGCTCTCAACAAGAGTAATGAATTGTTATTTCTGCAGCAGCAATTCTGAAGGGTGCCTGTGACAAGTCTGAGCCCATACAGCAGCTCCAGGACAAAAGATTCACCTCCTGTTCTGGGGAACTTCAAGGAATAACGATCTGGTTTGGCATTGCAAGCAAACACTTTTGTTCCTTTCCTTGGAAATCATTCACAAGTTTCTGATGCTTCGTTTCCTCAGGTTTTCAGTATAAGGATTCATTAACTCCCACTGATGAGTTAATGGATTTTGATTTTGGACATGGGATGAGAAAACAAACAGGAAATACGGGAGAGAAAAAAACCTGTAGAATATGTACTTTATCTTAAAAGGAAACAAGAGAACCTATTATCCATTTCTTAGCAGGAAACTAAAAGGTACTCAAACCAGAACACAAGACCCTGGTTTTTATTGCTGTTCTCTTTTGAGGGCTAAACTCACAGCATATTAGAGTGCAACTCTATTATACTACATTCATGCTCAATGTAAATTGTCTTTATCCATTCATACTGCTTTCTCATCATGCTCAAGCCTGTTAGAACCGTAAACCAAAAACACTCTGTGATTTCGCCTGAAGAAAGCTTGTAACATCACATTCAGCAGCACTTTTAAACTTGCAATCAGAATTTCCTGAAGTGCATGTTACCTGCTACCAGGACAGATGACAGCAGAAACACAGGGCATTGACACATGTGCATGAGAGGTTTGTAAAGAAAGCATTTCCCTGTGACCTCAGGGACCCTGCACACCATCTGTGGGGTGCAGGAGCACACACACAGAGCACACTCCTCCCCACCCTCCTACCCACAACAACTGCTTTTCTGATAGGCTCTTGGTGAGGAAACTGCTCCTGCTTTCTGCCAGAGCAGAGCTTACATCTGGCCTGACTTAAGTCTCTTACACTGGGAGGATGGAGGTTTAGGTTCAGGAAATCTAGAAAAATTACTTATTTATACCAGAATGAACAGAGCTGAAGGTAGCCTGAATGCCATCAGCAGCATGCAAATGTAGGAATGGACACATATATCCCAGATTTCTTACTCTCACCAGGACTCATCTCTCAAGGGCCATTACTAGTGAGGAGCCTGTCCTTTCTTATTCATCTCCACAACCTGCAGAGGCACTCCAACTAAAAAGCATTTTTCCATTTTTATCTCTCAAGGAAGTACAGCAGGATCTCTGAACATGCTGAGACTGTTTCTTAAAGACTCCCTGCTTGAAAAAGCAGACACATGCAGAAAGCAGACTGCACAGGGGCCCCAGAAAATAACTGCTGGCATTTATTTCATTTTAGGAATAAATATTAATGTGAGCCTTTTGACAATAAGCCTTGTTACATGACTAACCAAAAAAGCCCTCACAAACTTGCAGTTTGTTATGTGTCCAAACACCAAACTCCAGAGTGCTGTCAGTGTTTTAACTTTAAAATCCTGATTAAGATCACACTTTCCCCATAGTTCAGTACTAATCTATGGAACAACAGTTATGAGTAGATGAAAAACTCACTTGCATATTATCAGCAGAAAGCAATTACTAAAGACAAAAGGATATCTTTCACAACTTTCTAGTACTTTTTCCAAATTCTAATTTATCACAATGATTCACAACAAAGAATATTTTGAGCATTACATGAGCTTTTGAAGGATGGTTAAGTAATGCCATCTTCTTCATAAATCCTCATGTGTCTGTCATGTCCTGGGCCAATAATGGAAAATGTTAAGGGAGTAGGAAAAAAATAAGCTAACATGAAAAATGCAAGGAAAAATACCAAACTGAATGATCTCCATGAGCTTCCCTAAGTTCCATCCCTAATTGACCCAAAATACCAATCAAAGAGATGAGACAAGGATAGTGTCTATTTACAGTGATGCAATGCTCCTATGCATTTCAAAATTTGCAAGAGCTTTGTTTACATCTGCCACAGTCTTTGCACAACAGCTTTGTGCCATGTCCTTCATCCATGTGGTTCTGATGGGGTTTTTCCCAGCTTCACTGGATGACAAAGGGTTAAAAGAGGTTTTGAGAGCAGTTGGCTGATTTTGTGATGTTCTCCGGCAGTCTGAACAAACAGGAAGCCCGGAAATGAGTGATAATTGTTAAATAAGAGCTCTTAAAACACCTGCTTAGCTCTAACTGCTAACTATTAAACCATTATAGCAAGTTAAAAACAAAATCCCCCAGAGAGATTTCCACCTGCTTTCCCCATCTATTTTCTCAATTTATACAATAAGACACTCAGAAACACCCAGTGGAGCTGGAAGCATGACCCCCTCCATAAGCAAGCACAGCCTGGAAGCCCTCTCACTCCAACACGCTCCCAAAGTGACATGGACACTTTGCTTTTCAGAAAAATGCACATTTTTAGTCAACTTGGTGTTTCTGAAGCTTTCACCCAAAAGTTTTTTAGTTTCCCCCCCCCAATGGGACTGTCTATATTTCTTTCCTGGAGCAAATCTGTATAGCCATTCACCCTACATTGTCAGAAAGTGGTTTTGCAGGAGTAGGCCATTTTGTAAGGCAATTAAAAAAGAAGGAAAGGATTTTCAGGTCCAAGCTGGAAAGGCGTGGACCTTCCCTGCCATTAAACTTGGTAGAAAGGCTTTTTGCATTGTTAGAGGCAGGAATACTGGCAGAGTTACAACTACTTAGCTTTTTAAACCTGCAAAATTGAAAACAAAAACAAGAAAAAGCCCACCAAAAAACCTAGAAAGACAAAGCAGTCATTAATAAAAGTATGGATTCTTTGGATACAGGAGTATGATCATGACACAAAAATCACAGCCTTTTGGACTGGGGCCATCGGTGCTACCTCCACACTCTCTGCTCTCTTTCTAAGGCAGTGACTCTTCTGAGAAGGTTACTCATGGCCTTTGAAAATTGTCTTGGCTTTGATGCTTTCCAATGATGATTCTATTCCATTAAATCCATTATCCTTGAAAGAGAAGGAAAATTCTTCAAGATTTACGGGTCTGTATATTTACTGTTTCCCAAGCAATACTAACAAGCCAATTCTGGGGATTAAGAAGAAGGTTCTCCTCTCAAATTTCAAATAAATAAGCAGATTCAGAAGTAGGAAGCTAAGGCAAAAGGCAGCAATTCATCCAACTTAAAGGTTATTTGCAAATCTGTTAAAAAATTATCTCATTTGAAATAAATACATTCTCCATACACACAAGATGGTTTGCCACAAGCGAAAGTCAGATTTTTTTGTAATTATATTTGCTTTCAATGAAAAAAGAGTTACCATTTAAATTTCCTTTACCATTAGAGTAAAAAACAAAACAAAGCAGTTACCACTTAAATTTCCTTTTTCCTTTCTTCACCAACAAACAAATTTATGGAAAGACAAAATGGAACAGAAAGCAGCAGATGATTCAAAAAAATGTAAACAGCTCATCAGAACCTGACCATCAGTAGCATGTACTTCTAAATCACCTTGGTGATGATGAGAACTCAAACTGTTATCCTTTGCCCCTTGTTATGAAAATTAATTATTTAGAATATTTCTGGTTATGTCTAAACTTCCATGACAGTAATTTTCTAAAATGTTATAAACTGGTAACTTTTCAGTAACATTACTCAATATCTGACTTAGAATTTAAAGTAGTTTTATTTTTTGAAAAGAATATCAAGTGTGTTTCCACAGCAACTTAGAAACAATTTATTAAACATTTGTGCTTTTAGCCTAAACAGAACAACTTAAGCTACAACTCCCATCCAAAAACCTGTTGGCCCTGTCAAAGGTCAACATGAGACTAACACATCCAAGACTTACCCTTCCCAGAAACAAAATAACTGAAAGCTTTTCTAGTTTTAGTTTCATGTACTTTGTCCCACCCAAAGCAAATTAGAAGAGATAATAGGAACAGCTCTAGTCTACAAACACAGAGTAGTATAAAAAATATAAATGGATTACTAGCTGCTTAACTTCTTCATTAAATTGAGTTTAAACAAAACCATGGGAGAAAATTAGGGATTTTGAAGTAAATCCTCCCCATTATGAACATCTGAGCGGAAATCAGATTTAAGAAGAAAACACGTGGAACAGAAAGCTCCAAAACCACTGGTGTAAATACACATTCAATTCCACGTGGCAGCCTGGAAAACCAAACATTTCGGTTGTACAGTAACAAGTCAGCCCTGGGAGCGCCGGGCAATACCCAATTGCGGCATTGTGCTCTGCAGGACACACTGCACAGCACACATAGCACACACACTGCACACACTGCACATAACGAGCACACACTGCACAGGACACACTGCACAGCACACATAGCACACACACTGCACACACTGCACATAACGAGCACACACTGCACAGGACACACTGCACTGCATACATAGCACACACACTGCACACACTGCACATAAAGAGTACACACTGCACATAAAGAGTACACACTGCACTGCATACATAGCATACACACAGCACACGCACAGCACACAAAGAGCACACACTGCACTGGACACACTGCATGTACTGCACAGCACACATAGCACACACACTGCACACACAGCATATAAAGAGCACACACTGCACACACACAGCACACAAAGAGCACACACTGCACAGGACACACTGCACTGCACACATAGCAGACACACTGCACACACACTGCACACAAAGAGCACACACTAGACAGGACACACTGCACGTACTGCACTGCACACATGGCACACACACAGCACACAAAGAGCACACACTGCACAGGACACACTGCACATACTGCACAGCACACATAGCACACACAGAGCACACAAAGAGCACACACTGCAGAGGACACACTGCACTGCACACATAGCAGACACGCTGCACACAAAGAGCACACACTGCACAGGACTGCACAGCACACATAGCACACACACTGCACAGCACAGCACACTGCATGTACCGCACAGCACATATAACACACACACAGAGCACACACCGCACACACAGAGCACACAAAGAGCACACACTGCACAGGACACACTGCACGTACTGCACTGCACACATAGCACACACACAGCACACACAGAGCACATAAAGAGCACACACTGCACACACACAGCACAGGACACACTACACAGCACACATAGCAGACACACTGCACAAACACTGCACACAAAGAGCACACACTAGACAGGACACACTGCACACATAGCACACACACAGCACATAAAGAGCACACACTGCACACATGGAACAGCACAGCACACAGAGCACACACAGCACAGCGCACATAGCACAGCACACTGCACGTACACAGCATGCAGAGCATACACTGCACACACAGAACAGCACACACTGCACAGCATACAGAGCACACACAGCACACATAACGCACACACTGCACACACACAGCACACAGAGCACACACTGCACACACAGCACAGCACACACTACATACACTGCACAGCACACATACACTACACAGCTCCTCTCGTTCCCTGCAGGACAATAGAATATAAGAAAATAAAGATAGTGTAGAAAGTAATCTTACCCCTAAGGAGTTGCAGCTGGCTCAATTATCAAAGATTAGGAATAAGCCTGACTTTAACAGGCCACAGCTGTGACCAGTGAGAAGAAGAGTGCTATAAAAGAGTGGGGTGGCTGCTTGAGGAAGAACTGGAGTCAGTTGGCTGCTTTGTGAAGAAGAAAGAGTCAGTGCTCTGAAGAGATGCCCATGAGAAACACCAAGAACGTATTAATCTTTTGTGATAAGAAGACAACCGTATTGAACCCCTGCGATAAGATGACAACAGTTCCCCAGCAGCGTCACCCCGCTCCAAATGAGCAGAACATCTCAGCGCACCCATGGCCAGTGCTTTGCCTGCAGCCCCAGCAGTCAGGGGAACCACAGCCAGCAGGGGCAAGCACAGGGTGGCACAGCCCAAAGCTGCTCCAAGGGAGTACAGCAAGGGCTGCATGAGACACCAAGCAGAGGTCTCACACCACAAAGGGCCAAAGCAGGGGATTTCATTGATGAATCCCATCAATTCATCAAAAGCCTATCCACAGGCATCGATTTGAGGGTAACTTGCCCTTCAGTGCAAGGGCACTCACAGTCCTTGCTTCTCAGGAAGCAAGTCACAGACAAGGCTTCTTTCTTCTAAAGCTTCCTTTGGCCAACCAAGGTCTTTGCCGTCTTGTGTAGAGAAAGCGCTGCCCATTGGTCTCTACCTACTTCAGCCCAGCTTGTGTATCTATCTGCCTGTACCTCCACCCCCAGCCCCTGCCTGCTCATGGTTGATGTTCTCCAGCCACCAAGACTGAAGTGCAGGGTGCCAGCTAGCCTTGTTAGCAGCCCCCACTGCTCTGTAAGCCCTGCTGTTGGATTGCTGGCAGCAGCTGTAGGGGCTGGCACCTGGGGACAGGACTTCACTCCTCACCTCCTCGGTACCCTATGACACCAACCCAACCCACCCCACCCCCAGTAAGAAATAGTAACAGAAGTAACTTGAACAAAACCCCAGAATTTGAAGCCTTGCAAAATGAGCCTGGTCAATCTTCTTGAAAGCGTGAGCAGACACACAAGCAAGGCTGGAGTAGATAAAAATGCCCCTTAATTAAAACTGGCTAATGCTTCTATGATATTATCTGATGCTCTGTTCTCTTTTCTGCATTATCTCAAGATTTCATGTGGTAAATCAATCATGACAAACACAAATGTCTGCACTATCTTTTTGCCACAGCAACTGACATATTTAAATATATATTTGATGCTTTACAGCCACAGTAATATTTCTAAGTTTTGCTGTTCCAGTAGAGCATTCTCTGGCTTATTATGTAACAATAACATTTTTCAACCCAATTTTCGTTTCACTGAAGATCTGCCTAGAGAAGGAGAAACACTTTTAAAACTGCAGCTTAACTCCAATAAGCCTGGTTATTTCCACAATGCCCACTGATTCCTGTTCAAAACTAAAACTCATCTGAGGCCATATAAATTCTGCTAAAATGCAGCACCAACCCCAAAGTACAGAGGAAGCAGACACCATAACCCTGTTATGAAAGCCAGCAGCAGTGTGTGTCCATCAGTGAATTATCTCATCTTTACTTACTACAGTGCTAATTCATCTCAGGAATCAACATGTCCTGTTTGTTTGGGTTTTGTTTATATATGGAAGTAAGTTATTCTTCTTCTATCCCTTCTTTACTGTGCTCTGTAATTTTTATATTAACAACTGACTTACTTGGGGAACTTCTCAAAAGACAAGAAAGACAACAGGATGCTTTCGTGCTTGTGACATCAAACATAATTTTCAGCATTGGATTAACACCAAATGAGTAGTTCTCAGATTAATCAAATTAAATTTACTTGCAGAAATACCAATATGAATGTGAAAATAAAACCTGCTGCAGTGGAAAGTAACCAGTTCAAAATTATCCTGCACTTTCTAACTGCTCTGCATTTTCTTCATGAGTTGAAACTGCAGTCATCTCATTTTTGATCAAAAAACTATTTGTTATCGCCTTTTTGAAACTGCCACTCCCATTATGTGAGAGCCAGAAGTTTCCTAAGAAGTTTGACTCTGCAAAAGAACCTTCAACCAGCAAGTTTAGAAAGCTTTTCTAGTTAATGTCTTAGAGGACATAAAAATTACATTATTAATTATATCTCAGAACCCTGCAATTAAAAACAGGATGGATTGCTATGGCACAAAGAATTCCATAGAAGGATGTTATTCTTTAGAAAATTATATAAAAGATGGAAGTACCCTGTGATAATAAAATCCCTGAATATTTCCTACTTTTGTGCTGTATTCATCTCTAAATCTCTGATAGATTTTTGCCATGGATCAGTGCCATCTCCAGAGCTCCCAGCACCTCACTGTGATCTACTCACATGGCACAGGAAGGTCAAATTTAAAAAAAAAAAAAAAAAAAAAGCATCACCTTTCTCAAAAAATTGCCACTCAGAAATAATAATGTGGTACTGTTCCTTGTGCTTCACCAGAAGGAAAGAATGTCCCAGTTAGGCATTCTCAGGGTGACTTCTTATCAGAAGAGAAATCAATCATTCCTGCTTCCATCCACCTCGTTCAAGTCCATCTCATATAGCCATGGAGTACATATGTTGAAAAGATCTAATGCGGAGAAAGTATTTCATTTATAACTATTTCATTCAAAATCTGACCTAACTTTAACTCCACAAAACATCACAGTGATTTTCAAATTATTTCAGCTGCTGCTGAATACAGGCAAAAGCTCATGAAATTTTGCAGCAGCACGTACCCCAGCTTGGTTCACAGATTGCTCTCCAAGGCTATCAGAAACAGAAAACAAGAATTTTGCAAATAATCAGGCAGGGTTAATGCCACCTTGATATCCAGCATTCAAAGCCCTTATCTCTGCTTTTAGCACTGGTATAGAGCAGCATTCCTTTCCACCCTGCCCCCACAGCACTGTCCCTCTAAGTGCCGGTGCTGTTCTTATCTTCAGCTGGAAGGGAAAAACTATTCAACCCAGAACTTGTACACAGAGGAGTGGTCTCTTATATTAAGTTCCCTGATCTGCTAGATTTCTGTCACAGTGTGTCCAGCCCAGGTTTACAGCTGGCAGATGTTTGTCAGGGGCACAGAGTTCCACTCAAAACTACCCAACACACCCACTGATAAGAAAACACAGTTCTCACTACCCTGTTAGTGGGTCCCCATGGGAAATACTGATGGTCCTATTTCAGATCCTACTTAGCATATGCCCTTCCACACGACTCAGCCTTGTAACATTCTACTTGTCACTTTTACTGGAAGTCTCACAGGAAAGATAAGATATTGCTGTTTGTGAAGGTTAACCTTAAGGTTATCAGGGCCCACGCAGCATCGCTTGACTAAACCTAAAAGCACTAGTAAAAATGCCAGTGAGAGGATGGCTACTGAGAATAGGAAGAGAGTAAAAGGTACTCAGGTCAGAAAGTAAGTCATTTTGTGATGAAAAAGTTGAAGGGTATTTGGTCTACCTACAACCAGTTGAACAAGGATGCAAATCAGGACTGGTGAGATGAAGCAGAAAGCTGCTTGCTGGTGGGCAGGAAGAAGTTCTTTTAGTTAGGGCAAAGTTCTTAAGAAAGTTGTCAGTGGGAATGGACCATGGACCTGAAAGCACAGAGCTTCAGGGCTCTCGTGCTCAGAACTTATGAGCCCAAGAAGTTCTATGGCCAGTGGCAGAAACAGCTCTCCCAGCATAGTTTGGGGGGAGGTGTAGAAAAGCCATGAAAAGTCTACTACATGTCTGTCTCTTATTTACATCCTGCAAATTGAAGCAATGCTTAATTTACAAACCCTACAACTTTTTTTCCCCAATAGGTACTCAAAAATCAGCCTTCAAATACCTTTAAAATTTTTCTTTCATAGAATTATGACAGTTTACATAGAGTCACAAGTGTTTAATTCCTTCCTGTCCATCCCATCAATATATTTACTGATGTCATAGACCAAATCCTTCCTTTACTGCTTCATTATTCATAGAAGAGGCAGAGGATGCTCCTTGCCACTTATTTCTGCTGAACTACAAATATTGTGCTGGTTTTGAAATAGGTCCATGGGAGCAATAATAAGGAAAAGCCAGTGGCTGAAAGCAGAAAAATAAGTGGAAGATAAAAGGACCATTATTCCAGAATCAATACCAGTGCTCCCTAAAAGGCATTCTCCACTGAGGTAATCACATTTGCCGTGCTGGAGCTGCAGCAGCTGCAGGGTGCAGAGGGTTTGCAGAGTGCTGGAGGGAGGCAGCAGGGCAGAAGGGAGTACCCAGGGCCACAGCATGGCTGGCTCAGCCAAAAGCCACCTACAAGGGTACCAAGGCAAGCACACAGCTGAAACTCCCTGGCAGAAAGTATTGAAAAGCTACTCTGCAAGCTTGACACCTATGGGATCTTTACACATTCTGTTTTGGTAAATTCAGCTCTTTCTCTGAATACTTATGTTTGAAAACACCACTGAAATGAATAATTCTTTGGAGTTGAGACTTCCATGAGTTTCTGCGTAATTTTCATTTAATTTAGATATATTTACAAACTGTATTATAGTCCCATTAAATAGGACCTGTGGATATATTCATTCATGACACCATGACAAACATACCAAGAATACCAAGGCAATTATTTTTGCCAATTCTGCAGAATCAGACTTTCTGATAATGCAACAATTTCCCAGAATCACCTGAGATGATAAGAGGATTCAGCAGTTATTATAGGAATTATTGATCCCATCTAATAGAAAGCCATATGTACAAACTTGTTGAAACAGTTCCAGAAACAGCCTTCACAATGTGTGGGAGTGGATGGAAGGGAAAACAGCTGGCAGGCATTTTGAGCTTTTTCTGTGAGGTACAGAAGAACCAAGTCAGACAGGGAGAATTTGGAGTATTTTCTCCAAAACAGCTCTAGGCAGCACTGTGAAGACTGATGGATGTCTGTGAAGTGCATCTGTGGGGATTCTTAGGATCCGATTCTGAACCGTGGCCCATCCAAGATGGAATACCACAGTACATGCACCAGAAAAAGAAGAAGCTCAATTAAAACCTGCATGTAATTATTTATTGATGCAGAATTATTAGGTATGCTTGAAAGTAATCTTGAAAGCACTTGAAAAATAATTTTTTAGAAATCGTTTTCCTCCTGTTCATTTTTTACCTTTATATGGACAGCAATTCCACACTAAGAATACCAGACACGTTTCAAGAGTTTTGTTTCTTTTTATCAAACATTTATAAGCAAGATTTAAATTCCACTTCTCAAGAATCAAATCAGCAGAAAATCCAGTTTACAGCTAGTATTGTAGTTCAACCATCTTAAATTCAACTGCAAATAACACAGGGGATCAGGATGAAAAGCCTTTTAACTCACCTAGTGTGAAGCCCTGAGAAGGGGTAAACTTAGTTACCTTTGATAACTCTGTTAAAATTCAGGACCCCCTTCAAAGCTCCAGAACAACTTTGCAACTTTCAAAACGCACAATGGAACACAGACCACTCTCCTTATTTTGCAGTTGAATTAAAATGAAATCTATTTTAACTACATAAAGACAGGTTTCCTCTTATGTTTCAGAATACTTACTGACAGGTGTTGCAATGTAACAAACTTCAGAAGCCAAGTCCAAAATAACAAGCAAACCAATAAACATGCCCATGTAAACAATATTTAGAAAGACAATCCTGGCTTACCAAAGACACATCACCTATCAAAAGGAATGCCACTCACAGCACTATAGATTGTGACCAACATATACTCCTTAGGACTATAGGATCAGTATAAATTTTAGACTTAAGAGAAGTGACCCAAGTTTCAGGCTGACTCCCCCAAAACTTCCCTGATGCCAACACTTGTTCTTGAGGTTCCTGCTAGCTCTGGCTTTTGGAATTTCTCCCTGCTGATGGACATGCATCCAGCCTTCAATTTGCATTTTTCAGTAGCAATTATTCTCATATCTTGGAAAATCTGTTCCCTGACTTCCCACTGATGGAATATTCCAAGAGTCAAGTAGAAATTTTAAATGATTACAGGATACATATGGTGGAGTCAGTTTTTTGCTTGGAGATAGTGAAATTTAAGCAACAAGGCAAAGACTGAAAGTTTCTGGAAATTACAAAGTGAAAAGGAATAATCATTAAGAGGGAAATATCATACTAGGTACAGTATAGAGATAATGTTGCTTAAATTTAATTATCCCTGGGCAATCTCAGAAAATTTGTGAGCAGCTCACAAATAAAAGAGAAGTGTGAGCTCATACATTTTCACTAAAAGGAAATGGAAGAGGAACAGGATTACTATTATTATTTCAGCAGGCAATTTTTTATATATATCTCATGCTAGCTCTAATATACAGATCTTTGTAAATCCAGAATTTAATGTCATAGTGGAATCTACTCACAGCAAAGAATGCTCCCTGTTATCCGATTTCTTTTCCCTGTGTTTCAGTGGAACAAAGATTTTGTGGGCAATAGGCTAACTTGGCAACACACAATCGAAGAAACGTGGAAGGAAACTTCAAATGCATCGTAATTTACTAAACAGCACAAAAAGAGAATACACAAATAGAAGAAAGACACAAATGTACAGTAAATACCAGGTTTTAAGTTGCATAACCTGCTTCCTGTGTTTTTCCAAAACAATTCAGCACTGAGATAATTTTCCTTTCTCCCAGTTTCAACAGCAATCCTCCAGCCTACCAAATTGTCTGGATCAAAAGCCAATATTGCAGATTTTCCTGGTATTTTTACTACAATTACATCTCCATGCAGGAATCTAAGTACAGACTTCTCTATGGTTCACTAATTATTGCCAAGAGATAAATTTTCAGCCATCCTTAAAAGTTCCTCTCCTGTAATAAAAGAGTAGTGTTCTCTGTTGTACTATTTCTGCATCCCAGGTGTTCTGCTGGAGCCATTCCTTGGCACACAGCACGGCTCTCTAGCTCCTTTACAGAGATGATCACAACAGACCAGGGTGTGCTTTAATTTAGATTTTTATCGCTCACTTTCAGGTTCCTCAGTGAAAATCCACTTACATGACAAGTGGAAGGTAGCCCCTGTGATAGCCTAAAGTGTTCAACCAAAGGACCTTGCCAAAAGAAAATACATGGGCAACGTGACACATGCAGCAGCAGGAGCACCAATGCCTCACTGAATTCGTACAGAAATTACAGTGAAAGCCAGAGGAGTTCAATGCCTCCCACATTTCCTTCTGAATCGAACATTCCAGTGTCAGCACGCACAAGCAAGCAAGGTGATAGATTTTGGTAAAGGCTCTGTGTATCATCCAGGCCAGATTCACTCGAACATAACACAGCTGACAATTCAGCTGACTGGTGCTCCCCTCTGCCCCAGACAGCAGCCACTGGGAACCATTTAAAGGAACTATTCAGTGGAGTACAGGTGACAGAACAAGGTCCTGAGAAATTAACGTTGCATAGGAAATGTACTTATAATTAGATATCAAATAGGATGCACCATAAAATACACTAAGTGCAATATAATTAGCCATTCCAAAGCTGCAGTAATTTTCCCTGTTCACATGATTTGTTTCTAGATCTTGCATTTCACATTGTTATTCAGGTCATTCGGTTGCTGTCTTAACTATGTGATGTGTATCCTTGCAGACATACAAGGAGCAGCAAGAGGATAACTCTATATGAATAGTAATGAGCTATGGAGCAATAATCAGGGAAGACAGATTTCAAAAAGAAAGATGGAGGGAGGGAGGATCTTTAAATAGCTAACATACCTGGAAATAAGTGCTCAGAAATCAAAGTCTTGGTTTTTCAAGCCATAAAATAAGGTAATTAAAGGGGCAACGCAATTCTATTTTGCCCTTGAATCAAAACATGATACTTTGGGATAAAGCAAAACCACACTACCAACAAACAGAAAAAAATGTCCCTCACCTCAAATTTTAGTAGCAGATAAGAGGAAATGAGACTATTTGAGTTACAGATGTCCCTCAGTTGTTGATAATGCAACATTCTCGCTGGGAAAGAGGTTATGAATAGGAAAAGCACCCTAGTACCATGCTATTCTCAGGCTTAGTGAGAATAGCAATAACAACAATATTACATATACATTAAAATAACTTCAAGTATATTTTTTTGCATATGCAAATTCTCTTTAAAAAAGCCAACCAAGCTCAAGTAGCATTAGCAATGTAGCTCTAAAAGCAGAGAGCGTAGGATGAATGGGAAAAACTGCAAGAAGATTAAAAGGCAAAGTTGGGCAGATGGTCTCAGCTATATTTTGTTCTCCCTAAATAATGTTCTTTTCCAGGCTATAGAATAACAAGGTAGTAACTTCTGGATACCTATATCCTCTTTGAGCAAGTAGAGCAAGGAGGGCAGACAGAAATTATTGTTGCTGCAATGCAACCTATTCATACATGTTTGCCAATTTCTGGGGGGAGCAGCTCCTTAGAAATTCAGAAGGATTTGAAATAGGGATTGAAGAACTACTCCTTTTATCAAGCCATTTCTTCTCTTTCATGCAGTTCTAATGAAAAAAAAAGGTCTTTTTACAAGGTACTAACAAAGAAAAATATGGCAAAGTAAATAAAAAACATGCTTATGGAAGTGCAATCAAGATATTTTTCACATAGAAAAGCAGGAGGAGTCAGATAATATAAGAAATTTTGAAAAAATTCAAAACACTTTTATCCTTATTTTTCAAATTATGTATTATCTGAAAATTGCAAGTATTTCTGTCAGTTCTCTGTCATAATAATGTATCAACTGTTGCCTATTAATTCTAATTACCTTTTATCTTCTTAAAAATTATTTACTTTAACAAAGACCATTGGTTGCTGGCTAATTTTTTTTCACATTCCTTATCAGCTTTGTTCTTTTCTTCTCTTGGTTGCAGAGAATTAAAATTAAATACATTATTTTAGCATTTAAATATTTGTACTAGGAGAGACACAGAAAGATGAGGAGATGATGGATTCTGAAAATACTACGGAAACATTGCTCTGAGAAGAAAAATCTGTTTCCAGCAGTAGTATTACTTCTGAAATATAAACCAATGTGATCACCCAGACTGAAGCACATCATCATCAATCAAGCCGGGATGACAATTGACAGTAAACAAGATGCAGCCTTCACTGGTTTTGTCCAGCAGAAGTTATAGTCTACAAGAAATAAAATGACAGGGGGAAAGTTACCCAAAGAAACAGAGGAAGGGCCAGGGGTCATTATGCAAAGACACAAAGCCTGTGAGAAGGCTTAAGGTTACAGAGTTTAACCAGAGATTTTGAAGGTGCAAGAGGGACTTGATGTGGAGGAGGGGAGTGCTTTGCTGAACCAGGAGTTTCATTGCCAGCTACAGGATAGCCTGATTCTGCAGGGCTAGAGAAAAAAAATGGAAAATGATGGACACATGAATGCCACCTAAACAGATTAAACCAAAGGTGATGACCACACAGTTTTCACCAGTATCCAATACTGAGGCAGTAATTTACTTTCTCTGTCTACTCCTCCACTTGTATGCCAGCCTTCCCCTTATCAGTCTTCTCTTGCACTGATTATGGATACCAGATCCTAGTCCAAATTCTCTCTTAGTTTTACCTTCTGCACAGTACAAGCAAAATGTGAACAGTACCATCACTATAACAAACATGGACCTACAATAAATATCTTCCAGTTTCTTCAAAGTCCTGTTCCAAATAAAGGAAGCAAACATCTCACAGTGCTTCTCATGAGCAGGTAGGATCCCAGACATTGATCCCAAGGCAACACAATACTTAGAACTTACAAATTCTCTCCATCCACAACCCTGGCCTTCCCAAACTATGCAATACATGCCTCACCCCATTACAAACAGTAAGACAGGGCATCAGCAGTGATGCAGCACTGAATGCAAAACCAACTTTTCAGTGGAGTACGGGTGACAGAACAAGGTCCAGAGAAATTATCATTGCAAACATTAACAAACCAGCTTTTCAATACCAATTGCAAACCTTAACAAAACCAGCTTTTCAATACCAATTGCCATTGATGAAACACAGAGTGGTATCCTCAAGCTAAGAAAGATTATTAAGAGTCAAGAGCACTGAGCATGATGAAAACACATACATTGGCCTCTTTTCTGAAAGGCAGGTAGCAATTTGCTTGACAAGAGATATGTAAACCACTCTAGACTGAATTCAGTTCATTGCTGGAGGACTGGGGAAAATGGACAGAGAAGAAAGAGTTGTAACAGTGACACTGTCATAACTATCACTCTGCTAAATGGTTCTGTGCTTTACAAGCAGAATGAGGTAGAGCTGTGTCAATGATTTCTGTTTCAGCACTTTGATTCAAAACCACAGAGACTGGGCATGAGAATTAACTAAAACCATCACTAAAATGCACTTAGAACTAATGCTTAGGTTCTTAGGACCCTGCATTGCTAAGCTGCAGACTGATGACTAAAGCAGGGAGATTAATTAAACGTTATGATTAAATCCATGAAAAAAACCAGCTACTTAGCCGATTCTAGCCAGCTGCAGTTTCAGAGGAAAAAGTGTAACAAGGCAACAAAAGCTGAATATAGCGTTACAAAGGAACAAAAAATTTAATTTAATGAGGTGTCATCCCAGCTCCATCTCTAGAAACCCCTAGAGGGCCTTGGTCTGACATGAAGGGGGGGGAAAAGGAGAAAAAAACATTCTGCAAATCACTTTATCCCAAAGCTTCAGCCAAATCCTACCTCCTGCTCTGTTTCACTGAACATTTTCAATACGATTTTGCACGTATATACTAGAACACTTTCAATGTATGTTTTGCACAAAAGCTTGAAAAATATGTATTTTCTGATAATCTTTATGGGTGTTAGAAAATTAGCACGTTCAAAGGCTTAAATTCAATTACATGTTGCAGAGGGACTGAAAAAGTAACATTACCCAGACAGACCACAGCACAGAAACACTACCTTGTGCTTCCTTTGACAGTATGCTTTAGAAAGCAGCTTGGAAAGAACCCCATTTGGATCTATACACCTGCAAAATATTCCTGATTTTCCAGCAATACATGCAAGAGTAACTTCAGCTATAAAACAGCGCGGCTTTCTCCATGGTTTGGGGCAAGAGAACTCCTGCACCTTCATTAGAAACATACGCGATGCCTCCAAGAGAGCTGCTAGATAACAGGGATCTAGAGGGAGGAGCATGACAGGTCAGAATCTTCACTCCCACTAGATGGCAATATTGGTTCTTCTGCAAGCGCAGAATAGGCTCCCATCGAAAGGAAACTGCAGTATTTTTCACGGTCTCCAAAGTTGCATTTTCTGTTTAAAAAAAAAAATAATCCAAACCAGGATTTATTGATCACAGGAGTAGAGCAGGGGAAAAGGAGATTATAATACATCCAAGTCAGCCAACATATGCATTAAACCGTAAATAAAGACTACAGTACCTCAAGAACACACTGAATGAATAATAAATGCAATATATGCTTTTAAGGCTCCTAGGCTTATAATTAGACCCCACATCAAATTAGATCTTCAATTTAATCCTTAGCCACTATATCAGCAGGATGTGGCAATGGAAACAGCACATTTAAATCCTGCAGAAGAGAGCATCTCAATTTACTCTCAACCAACCTCCTGTAACATTAATCAGGAGCTTAGAGCAGTATTAAAAACACTCCAGATTAAAGAGGGCTCCAATTCTAGCTGTCATGATCAGAGGGAGAGTTACTGACACCAGGTCTAGAAAGAGCATCCTGATTACTTAAAAAAAAAAAAAAAAAAAAAAGGGAGAGAAAAAAGAGAAAAAAAAGGAGGAAAAAAGATCTTCCAGGTTTTGAAAGAAACCAAATGTCTGCATGCATACACATGAACCAAAATGCATGAAGACATGTTTCTAAATTTTTCAAACTGTTCTACAAACATCACTTTAGAAAGTTTTTGTGTTAGCCTTAAGAATAGAGCTAACATAGAAACCTAGTGAAAGCATCACTCAAGCAAAAAAAAAAAAAAAAAATCATCCCATGTTCTTTCATAAAATGCTACAGCTTAAAAAAGAAAATGAATTTTCCATTGTGAACTATTCTACAGAAGCAGCCAGATGCCAGTCATCACGTAAATCCCTGTGTTTAGCTCTGCCCTGCAGCCCTGGCTGAAGGAGCAGGGCAGGGACACATCCCCAGCACGGCCCGCAGGGTGCAGAGGGGCAGCAGCGGGGCCAGCGAGGCACACACGGGTCAGGGGGCTCTGGGCACCGCAAACCCAGCAGCTGGAGGAGTCAAGTTCAAGGTTACACACACTCACATCCCTGTGCTAATCAATGGCCCTTACCTACAAACCGGAGGACTAAGCTTGGAAGAGTAAATGTTCTATGAGTCAATCAGACATACAGCAGGGGATATATCAAAATATATACCTATACATCTATACAGCTTTATCTGTATATCTACATATATATCAAAACACCAACCCCTGCTATACAGCACTTTGCTCAAGAGACCCATCTCTGGTACAGTAGGATGATGCTGCCTGCAGTTTAATCACCTGCAGGAAGCTTCTGCTCTTGTTACAAACAAAAACACCAGCTCACAGTCCCATATCAGTCCTGACTCCTGGACTCCTGAAGCTATTTCAGAACATGAGACAGACAGTCATTTAAGTTCTATTCATAATTTATTATTCTGCTTTGCCAGTAATCTCATTACACAACTTTCACACAATTGAACAAAGCTTGATACAAAACCATTGCTTCGAGTCACTTTCCAGATACTTTCCAGTATTCCCAGTCTTGAACAAGGCCTTCAAAAAAAAAGTGAAAACCTCATGGATCCTTTGAACAGTGCCAAAAATCAATGAGAAATGTTTGGTAGTAGTTAACTGGTTCAATCTCAAAATGCCTTATTCAAAGGTTTTGGAAGGCATTTTGCACATTATCAAAATATCTTCAAGTTACAACTTAACTTATGTTCTGATAGTGGTACACTCATTTCCAGAAAAAAACCTAATCTATTAGCAAAATCTTGTTTAAGAAGATTTGCTCCTCTTCCCTTCCCCATCCTTTTTCCTCTCCTCTTCTCTACTGTGGTTTACATTTGTTTAGCACATGAGAGACAACAGAAGACAATGTTTTCCTCTAGGAGCCAGTATATACAGTCACACCACTTCCAAATAGCAGTCCAGACAGGGAGCAGAAATTACAGGCAGGGTAACTGAGACTTGCTCTCCCTTTGGGCAATCTGACTCCCACCCAGTGTCTGTCTGCACAGACCTGCATGCAAATACATGCATCTAATTTACTATTTTAAAAGTAGAACTCAAGAATATTGTACAACTTCCCAAGTATTCTTAGAAAATATTAAAATTTTCCAGAAACTAGGTTTCATGTGAATGAAAAATGTTACTATTTGAGGAAGTTTTCATTTAGTTCTCCCTCGCAAATTCCCCATTATCTGCAAAAGACATCCAAATCCTACAAGGCTGGCTCCACAGCTTTTAAACACTAATGCCAAAGGCAGTTCATGAATCCATAATTGACAGCACCAGTCAGCTCCCTAACAGTGATGGTGTCACAGAGATCTGCCCCAGTTTTGGGGTCTCCTTCAATAGAGTCATCAGTCCCTTCATAAGGACATGCAGTATCTTAGAGCAGACATAACTTAAAGACCATATTGGACAAAACAAAAGGGAAATGGCTTTGTTTCCAGCCCTGTATTTTCCATCAGCTGGTGATGCTACAGAAGATCATGCTCCAGTGAAGCACAGAGGCACTGACATACTTTATGAAGCCCTGCTTTGTTACTGCTCATGAAAATGAGATTCATCATCAATAACACCACTGGGTCACAATGTGCCATTTGAAATGCAAATGTCACTCTGGACTGCAGTCAGACGAGGGGTGAAGTACTCAGAAATGAGTGAAGGTGACCCCAATGTATCCATGCAGATCAAAAAAAGCTCAAATGCCCTCCTGTGTAACACTGACTTTGCTCCTTTCCCAAGGAGTGGATTCTGCAGGAGCTGTCAGCACTCTGCACAATGAAGCTGTAAGTGATACTGCCTATGCTGCTGTCACACAGCACTGCCCATTAGATGCTGTGTTATGCAGGTATTTATGATCAGTGGGTCTCTAATGAATCAATTGATATTCCTCTGCTGATTTTCAATGCATAAATCTCTGCTTCCTTGAGATTTGATTGCAACAATGGACCAAGATAGACTGGAATACTCAGGATGACATTAAACATCACCTGCAAAATTTTTTGGTTTAGAATCCAAACCCATTGTTCTGGCATGCTCAATTCAAACATACCATGGAGATCAGCCCATTCTGAGTGCATTAATTGCTGCAGGCTGCCCCAACTGCAATCTGTCCTCTTTCCTACCATGTAGCAGCCATGTAGAACACCCACCCTCAGCTCACACAGTCATAGCTACTGTCTCTTCCTAACATGTTAATAATACATTGCTCTCTTCATTTGGTGATTAAGGCTTAGAGTCAAAACCCAGGCACTTGATAGTTGTGCCAAATATGTGATAATTTTGTTTTAAAGGCTAAGAACACCCACAGTGAATTGACTAAATTTGCCAAAATTAATATTTTATTCTCACAATAGCCATATGCTATTCATTTCTACCTTAGCCTGAAAAGGGCCATTATAAATATAAAGACCTCAGTAAAAATATTTTCCAGCAAATTAAAACAATTTATTGCACCAATGGAGAAGGGCAGGACAGAACCTGTGAGGTCAAAGAAAGTCAGTAAGCTTGACTTTAGAGAATTCATCAGAAGAAAAAAAAATTATCAAAAGTATTCCAAGCCCAAAACAAGAGCTTCCAAGAATGTAGGTGAGCAAGTCCCTTGGATCAGCTTGAGAACTGATCTAAGCAAAGTAGCAAAGAAAACAATCTTACCATACAGAGCTAAAACAGATTGGTCAGTGCTAGGAAAGAACACTGCATGAGGGTCAAGTTTAAAACTTCTTTGTCAGGTTTTACTGTATTAATACAGAAAAGTAAATGCACAGATTGTCCAGATCCTTAAAGCACAGGCAAATCTAAACAGTCTTCCTTCCTTCCTTCAGCAAATGTAAACATTTAAGGCAGAACTTGCTTCAGCTAATAGCCAGCAATCTTTCCTCCAAGGTTTTCTTTCCCTGCTCTCCACAAAAAATCTCAGAGATAGAGTGCATGCGAGGTGGGAGGGACAGTTATGGAAACAGAATTGGGAGCAGAGGATATGGAAAAAAGTTTACTCTCTACAGATATCCCAGCTCCAAAAATCCTTCCATGCAGTCACTTCTTGAGCTGAAGGGAAGAGACCTGTCTTCTCACTGTCTGCATCCCTGCACCTCCCACACATCAGGAACGGAGAAGGACACACGAGGGCAGAAGCAGGAATTCCAGTGTTACCACTGCTAGACTCAGCAGTAAAACACTCCTTAACTTCAGCAAGGCCAGGATTTTATGCCAGATTCACAAACAAGTAATTTATAAAACTCCAGAACAGGTCCCCAAACTATCTGTCAAGGAAAAGCAAGAATCTGATGAGATATATTCCCCCAAGTCTGCTCTTTCTGTAAGAGGTTTTATTTTATTTGGCTCTAGCTGTAATGTATTGCTAAATGTCATTGTAAAACACAAAAAAATATTCATTCATAAATATTCAGTAACATACTGAACTTACAATGAACTACACTGGCTGCAGCAGCAAATTTAACTCACAACACACAGAATCCTAGAAGCCACACATCTAGATTTAATTTATTTAGCTGCCGATAAGAAAACAGTTGCATGAAAATAAAGTGGATCCTTGCTTTTAGGACTGCACAGCACATTGTAGTACAACAGGCTGACTGCCAAGCTCTGAGGAAGGTATCCCACTGACCTTCAAGACCTGAAGCTGTTGCCATACACGATTTTGGCTCTTCTACAGATGTGTCTCTCCATCAGATTTCCCCACTACCTTCACAGTCCCTCACTTTGCTTTCTCTCCCCATCACATATGAAAAAGTCCAGGCTCTTTACAAAGCAGGGAATCTTGTAAAGGCAAACACACCCTTAGAATGTAGTCATGTTCATTTTGGGGACAATTACCAATGCCTACAACACATGGTATATTCTCTGTTGCAGTTCTTTGACTGCAAGGCCTAACATGTACAGGAATTAGCCCAACTGCTGTAGAAACACAGCCTTTAGGTGTGAAACTTCAGCTACCTAGGGACACAGAACTAAGATTTGAAGGAAGTGAGTGACATCATGTAACACTGAAATGAAACATTTGTTACTCAATAACTGACTTTTTCTTAGCCATGAGTATCCTTCTAGCTCAAGAGTATGGACTCCCTGGATGCTTGCAGGGAAAAGAGATGCACCATTTCAAAACGCGGAGATTCACACCCTGAAAACAATATAAAATTAATGTTTCTAGCATGTAAAACAAGGCCTGGGTGACATGACCAGAAAAAAAACCCCAACAAAAAAAACATCCCCAACAAAACAACTCCAAACAAATCCCAAGGCTCTTCTCATTTATGTTCCAGTCAGAAGAGAGTACTTCCAACTACCATCCTTTCTGAGCCCCTGCTGAAAAACTGCCTCTGGAAGAAACACAGGGAAGTTGCTCATAGGAATACTAATATCTATCCCAGTATCTGGAAAGTTTAGCTTTGCAGCATATCAATTTGAGATAGGTGCTCTGGTGGTTTCTAAAATAGTCCTAACAAGGTTTTAGGGATTCTACTCTACCAGAAACTACTGAATAATGATCTTATTTTGATACTCTTGACAGTATTTCAACTTCTTCCAGCTGATAATGAAAACTGAAGTTAGTGATAAAGATTCAGTTAGGGATAACAATAATTTATTAACTTACTGCAAAACAAAATGAAGCTCACTTTCCTTCTTAGTTAAGGAATTTTCAGCTCTGCATTTCTGTTGCATCAGTAATATTTTGGAAAGATGAGATTCACACCAGGTATAAATCAGTGCAAATCTAGCAAATTCCAGTGGAATTGCACCAAACTCTACATAGCATAAGCCATTCTGTGCAGTTGCCAAAAAGGAGAGAATGGAATTCGGCTACAGAACAGCTTGGCTCATGTTGTCCTCATGGGGAAGAAAAAGCCCATACACACACTTCTTCAAACCCAGGCTAAAAAGGCAGGACAGAGAATGTTTAAAAGGCTGAGCCCAGTTTACTCAACAGTGACTATTAAGGAGTTTCTGAACATATGAAAAGAAAAGACATTTGATTTATAAATGTAAATGCTTGAAGTGGAAATATTTCTCTAGTACTAGCAGAATCTACCTGAAGGTAAACAAAGCACAGGAAAATAGCAGCAGCAGTCATGATACAGTCAGTGAGGGAAGCAGGGAAGTGCTTCCTTTTCAGCACTTACTATTCAAATGCAGAACACCTTTAGTAGCAATTTTTCCTAGAACAATTTCTCAGCTGTCTTACCCTACTTCACACATAGCCAAATCCCAGCCCCTAGTGAGAGTGCAGATGGCAAAGCTGAGGACTTAAGGAAAAGAAGAATGGAAGACAAAGAAAATTTTGAGTCATAGCCCAAATTTTACATAGAAGACTTTTAAATTCCTTCTTTTCCTGACTCAGAAGAATAGTTGGTTGACTGTCTGCAATCATTTTATATATACTACATTTATGTTGATAGGTAGGTGAATAGAGAGGAGAGTTGGATTTTTAGAAGATGAAAAACAAAATTCTCCTTCATACAGCTTAGGTGTAAAGCTGAGGTTGCTGGCAGGAGGGCAGAGGGAGGAAGTGTGCAACCACCAGCAAGGCAGAAAGAGCATTTGCTGTAAGCAGCAGTGGTAGATAAAATAAGAAAGACAAAGAGACTTCTGCTTTTGCAAGTACACAAATTCATTTTACTACAAGAACACAAAATCACAAAAAAGTTTCTCCCAGTTTCATTTGACAGCACCTCTGCTTTTTAACAGACTGATTCTGGGTATGTTCTCTCCCAAAACCAGGCAAGTGAGCATTAGCACAGAACCGACCTAGCCACAAAGACCACCTGAACGTGCCCATCCTCAAAGATATGCTCAAACACCCAGCCCAAATCTTCTATGTCAGACTCTCACCCTTCTCCAGACTAGCAGTGCTGTAAGACAGCTGCCCTGCTGCGGAAGAGGGACACCTGGGAAGGGATCTGCAGAGAGGAGAACCTGTCTCTGAGGGTGAAGCAGCTGTGAGACTGCACTGCCTTCCACTCCACACCGTGCAATGCACTCCCACGTCAGCAGGCAGGGCTGCTCTGAACGCTGCAGGACCAGCAACAGCCTGTGAGACTTCAGGGAACCCCTTCACCACAGTAAGTGAAGGCAAGTATTCCTGAATGCTGAAACTTGGTCTTCTTTCACAGCCTCTGCTAACTCCAGGTAGTCTTATCTTATGTAAGTTTTGCAAAACTTATCATTTTGCAAAATGTATTGCCTCTCAGTTTAGTTGGCCATCCCTGACTTCAGGAGAAGAAATATTTCAATATTCTAAATACCTCATTTACTACTCCTCTACATAAACAATCCTATTAACTGATAATGAGATCCATGGTTTTTACCTTTATGGTCAGACTTAATTTCATCCACACAGGCAAAGTGTTTAAACAAATCATCAGGAACAAATATGCTGCAACATTTGAACCACTATGAAAATTCCCAACAGAAATTTCTACTTGCATCTTTCAGCCAGTTGCCAAATAATTATGCACCACTGCCTTTTGCCCTATAAGTACTTATCCTGTTACAGGAATGTCTTCTGTCAGGAACTCTGTCAAAATTTTTCTAAATGTCTAAATTGTATCATCCTGTTCACTTACTACTTCAAGGGCATATCCAAGGCATTTCATTCAACTGGAAAACTCAGTTTTCTCAACACAAAATACTGTGATCTGACTCATGAAATTAAGTCTGCTTAGGCACTACAGAAAATTATTCAGATTATTCCATCCAGACTCAGTATTCTAGTTAATTCATCATCTGATTGCAGGCATTTGGACTTACCAAAAGAAAGTCCAGTTAACTCAGTATGTCATCTGCAAGACACCCTTTCTAAAGAAAGAAGCAGCTGGAAGGCAATGCTTTAAAGGGGCTATGGGCATAAAAATGCTTTTTCACTTAGTTGGCTCCATCTGCTTGACAAGTTATGAACAGATGCTCCATATCTTTCCAAATGTATTTTACCAGTGACCAGAAAAGTCAATTTTTCAGCAGACAAAACATCAGCATCCAGAAGTGGAGAGCAACCTCTTTGAGAACTGTTCCCCTTTGAACTGGAACAGTTTGTACAAAAACAGATGCAACATTAACAGACAGAAATATGGACCATTAAAATAAATTGAGGCTATTTTTCTTAAATCTGGAGATGTGTTAGAAGGGAAAGGATATGGAACTGAGAAAGAAACAGGAAAAATTAGAAAACACCCTTAGGAGAAAGGGGGACAAGGCAAGGTTACAGAGCAAAATGGGGTGTGACTATCAGCTATCTTCTGCTTGCTGGCCCAGCACTTGGGCCTGGTTTGTCTTGTTTTGGGTCTATGTGAAACAGTCCCTAACAGATCACCTACAAACAAAGACAGAAAGGAGAAGAGAATCACAGAATATGCTGAATTGAAAGGGACCCATCAGGCTCCTTGAGTCTAACTCCTGGCCCTGCACAGCAGACCTCAAGAATCACACCACGAGCCTGAGAGCATTGTCTGAAGGCTCCTGAACTCTGGCAGGCTTGGTGCTGTGAGCACTTCCCTGGGGAGCTGTTCCAGTGCTCAGCCACCCTCTGGGTGAAGAACCTTTTCCTGATGTCCAACCTAACCCTCCCTGACACAACTTCAGGCCATTCCCTCAGGTCCTGTCACTGTCACCACAGAGTCACCATCAGTGCCTGCCCCTCCTCCTGCCCTCATGAAGAAGGTGTAACTGCAATGAGGTCTGTCCTCAGTCTCCCCTTCTCCAGGCTGAACAGGCCAAGTGACCTCAGCTGTTACTCACAGGACTTCCCCTCAGGGGCTTTCACTGTCCTTGTTGCTCTCCTGCATTGGTTTGGCACCAGGCTGTGCCAACCGATACACCTCCTCTGGACAGTAATAGTTTAATATCTTTTTTTATATTGTGGAATCCAGAACTGCCCCCAGCACAGGAGATGAGGCTGCCCCAGCCCAGAGCAGAGCAGGACAAAGCTGTCCCTTGCCCAGCTGTGATGCTGTCCCTGATGCCCCCCAGGGTATGGCTGCCCTTCCTGGCTGTCTGGGCACTGCCGGCTCAGACTCACCTTGTCGTTGACCAGGACCCCTGGTCCCTTTCCCTGGCACTGCTTCCAGTGTCCCATTCCCTAGTCTGTCTGTACATCCACAGTTGCCCAGTCCCATGTGTAGAATCCAGCACTTTCCCATTTTAAACTTCATTCAGTTGGTGATTGCCCAGTCCTCTTAATTTGCTGAGGTCTCTTTGCAGGGCCTCTGCCTTTGAGTGAGTCAACAGCTCCTCCCAGCTCTGTATCATCTGCAAACTTACTAAACATCCCTTCAAGCCCCATCAAAATTGTTTATGGAGATATTGAAGAACACAGGGCTGGGGTTGGAGCCCTGTGGAACCCCAAGTGACAGGTTGCCAGTCTGATGTCACCCCATCCACTGTAACCCTCTGTGCCCAAACCACGAGCCAGTTGCTCACCCCTCACAAGTGTTTGTTCATGCAGCTGAATGCTGGACATTTTGTCCAAAAGAATCCTTTAAGAAATGGTATCAAAAGCTTTCCTGAAATTCAGAAAGATTACATCTATTGTCCTCCCTTGATCCACCAGTTGTGTCACCTTGTCATAAAAGAAAATCAGATTTGACAAACAGGACTTTCCCCTCATGAAGCCATGCTGGTTGTGGCCAGTAATAGCATTGTCCTTCAGGTGTTTTTCAATACTTCCCAGCATAATCTTCTTCATAACCTCACCAGGCACTGAAGTGAGACTGATGGGCTTATAGTTTCCAGGGCTCTCCTCCTTGCCCTTCTTGAAAATGGGAGCAAAATTCACCAGCTTCCAGTGAACTGGGACCCCTTCAGACCATTCAAAAATAATTGAGAGAGGTTTTTCAGTGACATCAGCCAGCTCTTTAAGTATTCTCAGATGAATCCCATCAGGCCCCACAGATTTACAGGGAACCAGCTGGAGCAGCAGATCCCTCAAAACTTCAGGGTCAGCTGGGATTTGAATATTCTCACAGTCCTGGTCCTCCAGCTCAGGTCTCTGGGACTCCCTCAGCCCACCATCAGTGTTGAAGACAGAGGCAAAGAAAGCATTAACCACCTCTGCCCTGTCTATGTCCTTGGTTGTGAGGCAACCACCCCTATCCCACAAGGGGCTGATACAGTATCTGCACTGCCTTTTGCTCTTAAAGAATGATTACGTTCATCTAACAATTAATAAATTTAATGTGCATGTCTCTGCCAATACCTCTATCTTGCATGTCTCTTCTTCAAGCAGAAACAAACACTCACCAAACAACATCACAGTCAGGTAACTTCTTTTCCAAACTAAGTGCCCACTTACAGTAAAACCTGCCAGTTATCCAGCCATCTTCCAACCTGGAGGTCCACTGTTTTCTTAAAAAAACCATAATCTTTTATGTGGACTTGCACCTCAAATTATTTTGACTTGCCTTCCAGTAGTCAAATTGCGCCTGTATTGCTCAGCCTTTTTGGCCAAGTTTGCTGTTTGATTCACCTCAGTCCCAGAGCTAGGACAAGGTCCCACAGTTCCACAAGGTGAGTCAAGGATTTGCTCCAGGATGATCACACACCCTCAGGCAACCACTTCATATCTTCTCCACACATAAGGCACAGCAAACAAGGTTGGGAGCTCCCAAAGGGAGATAACAGGAGCCCAACTGGGCTATCCCAGGAGTGGATGAGGAGCAAGCTTCTCATTGGACAGAGTAAGAGAATAATGATGGGATAACATGAAACATTGTTAACTGCCTCATTAGCTAGCTGGTGTTAACAGCTAAACTCTACCCTCAAGATCCAGACAACCACAGTTTATGGGTATTAAACAACAGTGATGATTTTTAGCATTATCATCTTCTGACAGTTAAAGAAAAATCTGTTAAACCTAGAGAGATTACACTCAGAATCTCATCTGCAGCCCTGCATGTGTCCATCAGAGACTACACAACACAGCTCAAGGTTAAGGAAACAAAGGTACAGTGAGGAGAAGAGATATTTCCTCTGTGCCTCAAGAGGTTAGGAAAATGGCACAACAAATTGCTGAAGTCCAGTTGAGCATTTTCTCTGGTGGTGGATGTTGTTTTCCAGCACTAATTCAGATTCCCCACAAAGGCAGCCCATGCTCAACCAAGCAGTTTTTAGAGAGGGCAGATTTGTGAGAGCAGCCTCGCAGGGTAGGCACAGTCCTGGCTGCAACAGGCAGCAATTACTGCAAAGGTGTTTTTTCACTATGCTAAGCAAGGCTTCATTCCTAGCCTCATAGCATAACTTGACAGATATAATGAAGTATCTTCATGCTCATTTCTCTGTCCCACCTTGCAGTATAATCTTTTCTTTGGTAATAGTGGGTTTTTAGGAGTATGTGTTCTCTGACAGCTTGTTCAGAATTTGATAGGGAAAAAGAGACACTGAAGGTGGTAGCAGAGAAGATACAGTGAGGTAAACTCCCAAACCGTCCCAATGTGCACTTGACAGAACATCCTACTGTTATAGCAAAGCAAGGTTTCAAGGGACACTCAGACACGGTGAGACACAGCTGTCTTAAGAGAGGGCAACCCTTCATGTCCAAATGAAATTTTCTTTAGTCACTTTCACTGTATTCATATCTTTCACTGCAAATTTCAGTTTGGAGATTTTCCCAGTTCTGAGTATGAACCACAAGCCAAATTATTCACATTTTCAGGCTGCTACAGTAACTGGAGTCCTACAGTATATCAAACCCAGCAATTATTAATGATACCTGTTGCTCTAGCCTCACTGTCCAAATTCAGAGCTAAGGAAACAGTCATCCATTCCTACCAGTGTTTGAAATTGAAAAAATCTTTTCTCAAAAACATAACTTTATCTCACTGTATTCTGAAAGCCAAAGCGAACACAAGAGCACAAACAAAAAATCATGTTAAAGCTATCACCAGCAGAAACAGAATTTTGACCAGTGGTTTGAAACTACTTTCTGTGGTTGCTGCACATGTAGCCACAGCAAACACAATAGTGGCTGAGGTTTCTGGTGGTCAAAAGCAAAACACAACCAATGACAAGAGTTTTCACATGGGTGCTGGGCATGAAATTACTGGTGCTTGGTAGCAGCCACATGGTAATTTAGTTTTTTCAAAAGAGGCTCCCATTAAACTGAAGTGACAGTCAAGCTATAAGACTTGCACATTATTTGTTGCATATTTTAAATTAATTTATTATAAAGCTTGTGAAACTTCAGAAATGCAACATTTCTTTGTTTATCTTGTGCAACTGGTTGATCTATACACAGTGTTGATATGTACAAAATCGAATTACAAAAGGAGAGTGTTGTGCCTTTTGCCTCCAGCAAGTCCAGCTGTAATGTACCATTGGTCTCATTTGTTATGAGAAAAAAAAGGCTTATATTTTCTTGTCAATACTCAGCAGTATGGAGCAGCACCAGAGAAACAATTTAATAATCTCTGTTCTAATCCATAATTCAAAGTCAGACAAATATTTTGAACCTGCATTTCACAGTCATGTGCTTCTCTGCCTCCTCTTCTCCCATCCCTGCTCACTGCTGTACACTTTGGGAAAGGAAGGTATGCATCCTTTCTGGAGAGGGAAAGTTGTTGTCTGCCCACAACCAAGTGCAATGTGAACAACAGTGCAATTGAATGAGGCCACAAGGGACCCGTCAGTACATTAAAAAAATATTTGGCATCATCTCTAGCTAAACCATCTTACTTAACTGGAAATTAAAAATCCTGCAGACAAGAAATTTGGTCAGGTCTGCTATGAAGATGCAAGTTGTGTTTTGACTGTAACACAACTGTCAGTTAGAAACTATATCCTACTTCCCAAGGATTTCTGCACAAACTACAGCACCCGCACTCTGGGGGGTTATGCAATATATACAGCTGCGATAAGGCCTTCCAGCTTGGCTTGAAGAGCTTAAATTTTGAGATTCAAAATCATTTACTGAAGACAAAATATAAATTTCATCTTTTAGTAAGCCTTTAGAAAGTAAAACATAATCACTATACACAAGCTGGTTGGTCAGTGACCTCACTAAGCCACAGATAAATTTTATGTTGATTTAATTCTGCAAACACCACTGGCAATAGTTTTACATGAACAGATTTAGAGCCTTGAAGACGTTGTTAGAAAGGCTGCTCAGCATCCAGAAAACACCAAGGGCTCCTGTGCTGCTGAGGGAGGGCTGTGATTCCCATCTGACCAGACAGCAGGTTCAGCAATTCACTGACGTCTCCGTGTAAAAAAGGTGCCAAAGGTAATTCTGTCAAAGCCAACACAGCAATAACAAACAGGCCCTAAATTTTCTAATTAAAAACTGCTTTCACATGGTACAAGAGATGTGGCTGTAAATATCACACAGTAGTCACTTCACATGGCACATTAAGCAGACTGGTGGTCTATTTCATAATATACCCAGGCTGTTGCCAGTAACAACTGCTTTTCTAAAGAAGTGAGGTATCTTTGTTAGGAACAATCACAGTATTACCTTTCTGGAAGAGGTGTAAATTCCTCCTAACACCAGGCCCTTGGCAATGAATTTATATTAATTAGCATTTCTATTTCACGAGGAACAGGGTAGGGGGGGAAGTTTTCCCTTTTCCATTAAATAAAAAATATGCAGAGAGGGACTGAACATCAAACATCTGCACAGCACAGGAAAAGAGATGCAACATGGCTGCAGTAAAAATAAAGGATAACAAAGGTGGTGCAAAAGACATTTCATGAAAAAGGCACATTAGAAGCCTACATGAGTACTCTCTCACTCCCAGTTTTTGAGTTTCAAGGTGGGTGAAATTAGGCAGAACTTCACTGAAAGAGAAGTATATGTATAGTATATTTAGTATATACATTTTATAGTATATTTAATATATATATTTAGTATATATATTTTTCATTGGCTCTGTTACCAAAAAATCCAATCATATTCCTATACACAAAAAGAATGCCAATGCCCTGACTGGACTGATAATCCTGTTTTCACCAAAGACCTACAGCAGTTATTCAATGAAATCAGTATGAGGCAGAAATACTTCACGGGATGCAGATTGTCTTCCTTGTGTCTATGGCAACATACACTCTAGGATAGTATTCACAGAGTCTTTTTTAGACATCTAAATTTGGTTGTCTGTGTTAGGCACCTACTTTCTCTATGAGACTGGTATAGAGATACACATCTCTTCTCTGAGTTGTTCTGCAAAGGCACCCTCTGACTTACTGGCTCCATGGGAAACCTTGTATCCCAGTTTAGCTCCTCAGTTCAACTCCTTAACAAAGAAAATCTGAATACTTCTCCTGGCTGAATACTTGTATTATCACCTCTAATATTGAAGCTGGTCTTCTTCTGAAGTCAGTGCAGTTTACAAGGGGCTGAACCTTTTTTTAACAATTGCAACTGGAAGAAAACAATTCTCATAATTAAATTACCTTGCTGAACATACCTCATCCTTCATTCCTAAAATTTTAGTTTTAATCTTTTCCTTGGCAACAAAGAAACTCAAGAGAAACTCACATAGAAACCCAAAGAAAGGCTCAGGCTGTAGATGGGGAACAAATGTGACAAAACCTCCTTCATCCTTCAAATTTAACTTCCTTTATATTACCACTTCTTCAAAAGCCAAGAGATTCATTACCTGCCTAACATGAGTAAAAATGTTTCCCATTTGTCTTATTCAGAAGCTATCCCAACTGATGAAGCAGATAAAGAGACATACAGATAATGCTCATATGAAAGGTCTTTTCTTTTAGTCAAGGTCCAAGTTCTTTTGATAGGATAATAGAAATTTTTTTTCAGCTCCATCATCCCAAAGGATAAAACATAAGCTCCATTCTTTTATTTAAGCCTTGCAATAAAAAAGGTCACACAGAATGAAGCTTGTACATTTTTTTAAAAATGCTCAATGCTTAGACAATCTTCTTCTGTTCTGCTCCACAAAGTTTAATGCCCCTTGTTAATCTATATATTCTTTTATGTGTGTTCATCCTCATGGCACCCGAAGATAGTATTAAATCAGAGACATAAACAGTGCAGCTTCCCATGGCACAGTTAAGCCACACTTGAGTTAGTGGGAAAAGCCAATGAATTAAAGCTATGTCCTGCTAATTTCTAGGAGCTATTTTGATCAGCTATGTTTATCACTTTGCTGCCTGTATTACAGCAATCCCTAAGCAGACTTGCTTAATGTTGTAAAACCTCACACTGCATTTCAGCTTGTAGGTTCCACTTCACCTCATGAAGTTCTCATTTTCACATCAAAGTCTGCAGCAGTACACCACAAACATCCCACATCCCAGTCTGGATATCTGCTAATTAGTGGGATTCCTACACCAAATAAGGACTAGCAGCATTGCACATGCTAGAGAGGCAATCTCTCACCTACTTCTCTAACTTTCACCCTCCAGAGTACCAGCTTCCCAGGTTCCCTTCCTCTGCTTTTTAGTGTAGGGCCAAGGCCTAGAAATTACCAATGGAAAAGCCACCATTTTTCCACCTGCCAACACCAGTTTTCCTCAGAACAGTTCAAGACTCACCACAGAAGGAAATCATCATGCAGAAAGTGAGCTTCCTCTAAGCCATCCAATCTGATCCAGTTTCACTGAGACTGTTGATATTTTAAATCTCATAACAAATCATAACTACAATACAAATCCTCTTTGCTCTGGGGATGAGACTTGCATAAACGGTATTACAGATGTCACACGAATTTGCAAATGTCCCTAGAGGAAACTAAGACCCACTTTCCAGAATTTGTTGCAAAGAAAGTTTTTCAGCCTGTACTGTTCAGAGCATCATCTAACTTTACCTTCCATAATGCAGACAGTCAAAACTAAATGTTTTCTATGGTAGAAAAACATAGTCTCAGCACATCCACACTGAAATAGATCTGTCACTGTAGAATAGAATAGAATCCCTGTTTACATAACAATCTAGGTTACTTAAGAGATTGGGGAATCTGGGAAAGATGGTTACAAATACTGCAGAAAGTTCTGAAGCAAGGATTATTATCAGTCTGAAATACAAAAGCATAAATTAGTTGAAGCAGTCTGCCAACAGCCCGAGGTTGACATTCTAGTAAACACAACAATGATGATTTTTTTCCATTCAAAGTGTCTGTACTCCTGTATATTTCCAAGCATTGTTTCATAATTAATGTAGATGTTAGAAGTTTTATTCAACTTTGAATATTTAAGTTAGATTATGCTTTTCCTTATTTTACCACAGTTCCTGTTTCTATACCCAATCCTTTCAAAAATCAGATTAACTGTTGGAAATGCATCTTTTTTGACCGATTATCTTCAATCTCTGTTTTATTTCTGTCATTCCTACCCTACTTAATTTTTTCATAATCCTTTACAGTAAAATTATTATACACCTGGCTAATCTACTCATCCCAATCTACAAATTTCCCACTTCAAAGCAGGAGTTAAGACAGTGACAAAGCAATGGAAAAAGAACATCAGTCTTAGGCAAACTCAGAGCAGAAAATTGATGGTAGGTTTTGTGCACTTTGGAGTCCACATGATTCCAGTGGCTGTGTTGGGTGGAGCTTGGTGCTAGTAATGCCAAGGTCATGGGTTTGATCCTTGTATGGACCATTAGCTAAAGAGCTGGACTCAACTCAGACTGTTCTCTGATTCTGTGATTTTAAGTAGAACCTAAAAATACTAGAAGTCTCTGGGAATGACCCATGAAGGCAGTGCAGTAAGAGGATAAATCACACAGATTTAGACAAAAGCAAAAGAAGAGTGAACCCTCTCTCACATCAAGGTTTGGGTTTAAAGCATCTCCTTTTCAACCTGTCAACTTTCTACCTAATCAAGAAACTCAACTCCTTGTCCTTTGTATTCAGCATGCATACTTCCCAAAACACTCTGACAACTCAGATTTTGTGATCAGTTTATAATATCTGCTCTCTCCATAGGCACTGTCCCTTCCCAGAGAGGAGGGGATGGGAGAGAGGGGTACCAGGGTCAGGAAACCCTGACTCAAGGGGTTCTGCTCATATGATAGCAACCTTCATGGCATACCTGCTCCTAACTGAACCTATGGCTGCTCTTTGATGAAAATGTGGGAGAGGACTTGCAACAGGGAATACCTGCAGGAGGCCTGTCCATGTAATTATTTTCAGGATGATCACAACTCAAAGTTACACTGATTTCCACTGCTCACTGGGTGTGCAGCACGTCACACATCACCTCTGCCAGGAAAACTGTTCAGAGAGTAATGTTGTAGGTGAGTGAGTATCTTTTACTTGCACCTACATTAGCTCAGGGTTAATGAATTTATATACATTTTAATCAAAAGTCTACCATATGGGGATTCTTAAACTCTACTGCATTATCAAGTAAATGTGTGATATGTCTCTATTTTCTTATTAAAATTGGTTTGCTCTTTTTCAGCCTGAAAAAATTACCATGTGCTGAGATACCATGGTGTGGTAAAAACAGAAAACACCAAAACAGATTCTGTTTTCTTTAACTGAAATGCAAATTTCTCATTTCAGACAGGAAATTTTAGTCAGAATGACTGCATAGATGCAAATCTTCACAAAGGTGAGTTTGTGAATTAACAGTTAATGTAATGTAAAGTTTTTTCCTCACATATGCAAAGATGAAATAAAGAAAGAAAGGGGCAATAGAAAAAATGAGAAAATTGTATGCAAAAGTAAAATAAAATGGGATCAGGTCATATTAATCTTTGCAAGCAATAATGAAAAAGAAATAAAATGTGTTCAGAAAATTATGGTGGTAGAACGATCATGGATTATACTCTGTGAATAATTTATTTCTCCCAAACTGTTGGAGGTCGGTCCTGTTGGTAACTTTCATGGGCATTTTATAGGACCAGCAAAGCAAGCAACATGTAATTCATCAAACATCTGCCTTTAAAGTGACACAGTTATAACACAAGCACAAAAAGCACCATGCAGACAAATCAACTGTAGTTACTTGGGAGAAAGTTCAAAGATCAATTCAGCATTTCTTCATTTGTGGCATTTTTAAAATATGCTTTGGTCCAGACAGCTACATGGAAACTTCAGCTTTCAGCTGTATTTATTTTAAAGTTTCTACCCTACAAGCTCCTGCCAGAAAGACCTAAGTTTGAAAATAAAAAAAACAGAAGTCATACAAACTAAAAGATAAAAACTCTCCTAATTACTTAAAACTTACAATCTTTAGTGTCATCACATGTTCTTTGCCATCTTGACTTAAAATCTGAGAACACAGACTAGAAGCATTGTTAACATTAGCAGTGATTAACACAATGCCAAACAGTGCAAGCAAAATTTTCCTCCTTTGTGTCACAACATTCATCCAGCAGCCATGCACATGGCCTTCAGTAGACAAAAAAAACTAAACCTCCTTCTTTACATTTCACCTGAACAAACAGGCAGCTGGAATACTAGAAAAATAGGCCACAAGGGAAAAGAATTGTCACTGCAAATTACTGAAAACTCAGAGCTGCAGGAGCCTCTGGTGCCATCACCCTCCTTTATATGGAAAACTTTCTTTTTCCAGTCATTCAAATCCAGTATTATTGCTACACTCTAAGACAAAGTCTCTCACATGATGTTTTGCATGCCAGCTCAGGATCTCTGTAAATAGCTCAATACACAAAATAGTTGAGCCATCTCATACCCTGTAGGTGGTAAATTATTAGGAACTTAAATGTATTACAAGTCATGTCCAATATTGGTTTACTCCCAACTTAGCTACACAGCTGTCAGCAGACAAGGCACCAAGTTTGCACCTCTGCTGCTGCAATTTTAACTGTCAAGCAGCATCTGCTAACTAGCTGAATCCCTCTAAGAAGGGTTTATAATATTTTATCACATGAATTGAACATTTTATCATGTGGACTTCAGAGTAATACCCCTTTCAATTTGCACACAGCTTGAAAACATGTCAGATACTTCTTTCAAAATCTCTTGCCAACAAGTTATGAAAAATTTATTTTATTTCAGGCATGCTGGACTGTTACTGACAGAACAGAACAGTGTTTCTGCCTGCTATAGGAGTTTCCAGGATCCCAGATTTATCTCTCAATGTCCATACTTCTTGTTCTCTAGCAGCTTGTGCAACTAACCAGTGATACAGCATGGGCTGTCAGTTCTGTACCCATCTGCAGTGGTGTTTTTAAGTCACTAACAAGATGACCTAATCAGCATCTGTTCTTGCTATGCCTGTGTGTTGCCATGATTCTTTTTACCATGAATTTTTTTCACCTGAAAATAATCTCAAGAAGTTCTAATATAACAGGCAAAAATGTAATTATGTTCTGAAGTAATACACTGAAATTGTCTCAATGAGTTCTAAATTATTGATATACTTCACTTGGCACTACAAACAACAGGGTAAATGCTTGTTTTACTTCTGACCCTTTATTTTTACCCCCTTTTTTCAGGAGAAACTCTGCTGTATATATAGCATGCTGCTACAATTGCTATTACAAGCAACTCTGGACATATTTGCATTTCTAGCTCATCTAAACACTGAATCAAAATTAATGGCACATTATATGCAATTGATGTGGTTTCTTTTTCTTTACATAAATCCTAAGATAATCTTTGACACTGATTGTAATTCCAGGATGAACTGAGCATGCTGAAGACAGAAAGCCCCAGACAGTGTTTCCAAGAAGCCATGAAGATGCTGACATGCAGGATGTAGGATGAACAAACTCAGGAAAACACTATGAGAGAGCACGTGTGATGGCATGCCAAGAGATGCAGGAAAGGCAAATCCTACATGGCATTTACAAGGGCCCAGCACACACTATCACTGCAAACATACAGGAAAAGACAGAGGCAGGGGCAGGAAGAGGCACTGCTATGCACATCACCACAGGCATGGCCAGCCTTCCACAGTACAGCATCATCTCCCCTGTGTCGCTCAGGCCCACTAGCTGGTACCAAAGAGGAGGAAGGTAACAACCCACCAACCACCTGCTCCCTCTGAAGCATCTGGTGCCAGTATTTTGAAAGAGAGCCTTAAATTCAAAAATCTCCAAACACACAGGCAAATCGTCTCCTTACCCACCCTTTCAGAAATACCTCTGCCTTTGGCTGGATCTTTAGGTCCTAAGTCTGGTAGCAGGGACTTGGGTAACTCAGAAACCCAAACTATTTTTCCTTTAATTTTTTTGCCTCAGAAGAGGTGTGTGCAATATTACGTCATTAAATGTTCTCTTCTGGTTGTACCTTGCCAACAAATCCCACATTAGCCAACTCAAACAATGGTTAGTGCACTGCACACTCACAAGACAAAGAAATTACAAAAAGTTACAGTTGAGTATAAAGAGCAACTCTAACTTGTTAAGCATTGAAGGCAAAAGCACACTCCAGAACACTGTAACCATACATTCCTACAACCAGCAGAGCACAGCAATCAGCTCAAATCCTTGCAATGCAGTTGTATCATGATATATTTGCATTGAATGTCATGTTCCAAATTGGAACTGGCAAGCATCTCAGCTGCACACAACAATGCCATATGGAGTTACATCTGATACAGCTCGAGCAGAACTCCCTTCCTATCCAGAATACATCAAACAGTGCCACAGATAGGCTATGGCATTTAAATAGTAATAATGCGGATGTAAGGGCTAAATTAAAAATGTGTTGCATATTAGAAACAATTTGTGCACCAAGATGTAAAGAGGGATTTGCTGGCTTTTGGCAGCAGAACTTAAAGATAAGTAAAGAAAACCAATTTATTTAATTACCTATATGTCAGCTTTCTGAGCAGAACAATTTTAGGGCTAAAGCAGAACAATTTTAGGGCTAAAGATGCATCGAAAATATTAGCTCAGATTAAAAAGCCCAACGAGCAAAAAAGATTTTGCTTCAAGTAGATAAGAGAGGAGCTGAGAATTAGAAGTTGTGCATCACATCAGAGCAGGGTGATGGACCAGGCTGGCTGTCAGAAACAGAAACTCCACTCCAGACACTGCTTTAAAGCTCTACAGATGTGACTTCTGTGCTTGTGCCAGTCAGGTTCATGGCTCATGTTTGCCACTTGCAGAAAGAACGACTGAGATGTGTGCGCTCCCACCAACCAACATCACTCAAGGAAAAAAGAAAAGTAGTTCAAATCTCTAATTTTACTGCTTCTGCAGAACCCATAATTAATACAGTGGCAGTGCACTGTCACTCTCAGTGCAATTCAACTGCTCGCTGTCAAGAAAATTATAAGTTTATCAGTTATAACCCATTGCAAGAACCAGTGCGTGCCTAGATCCGACAGACATCAGACAGAAGGATGCATGACTGTCTAGAACAGAGTTTGAGAGCTGTACTGTCACTGGAGTCCTGCTAAGAAGTGACCAAGCTGCCCAGCATTCCTTGGGAAATTGTTATTTAGTGGAGGCGACCAGTGTTGCACAATAAAACCCAAAAACACAGTCTCCCATAATAATGATACTATTACTTCTACAGAGGATCAGATTATTCTAGAAAGCCAGACAAATAAGGTTTTGGCCCAGGATCATTTGAAAAACCTTAGAGATTAAACTAGGATGTGGCATGATAAATAATTAAAAAACACTACAATGATTAAATATTTGATGGGTCAAATCCTGGAGGCTTCTCTTCAGCTCAGACTCACTAATGACTCCACTGGGAATGCAGGTTGAGTGAAAACAATTTGATTTCTTCAGCAGTTTTCATTTCCTGGAGGACATTGCTAACTAGTATTTGCAATCTTTTTTCTCTGAAGGTCTTCAAAGGTCAGAGCTCTTCCAAGATATCCTCTTCTACCAACACAGAAATAGGCATTTCTCAGCCCATAAACAAGGTGACCACTCCTCAGCCTTTACTTGCTCTACAGTAACACTGGCCTTCAAGCAGAGTAAAACTGATTCTGCAGCTGTGTTCAGAAATCCGCAGATTATGCAACGACAAGAAAAGGGTGAGAAGGTAAATTTTTCAAAGCTCCAAAGGAAAAAAACCTTTGAGTTATTTCATAATTGCTAGGTATTCAAACCATTTGGAGCATTCAGAAAATACAAATATTATATTTTGCAAGGCACAGCCTGTCACATCCTGATTTGCCACAATGAAGCACAGAAACAGGCTGCTCTGAGGCACAGTCCCAACCAACCAAACTCATCAGAGCCGAAATGCCAAACTACAAGAGCAAACTGCAACACCTTTCCAGTAATTCCATCCGTGTCAAGTGCCTGGGTTGCTTCTGAGCAGCAGCCCAGGGGCAGCAGCCAGCCCCAGCTCAGATGCACTTTGGCCACGCTGCTCCCTGGTGCCAGGGGGATTGGTGCAGGAAGCCCTCGAGACACCTTCACAAGAAGATAAGCTTTAAATGTCGCAGAATCCAGATTTTTTTTTTTCACTTGAGGACTCTAGAAATGCATAAGACATTGTAGTTCTACGCAATTTTTCAACTCATTTTTGAATGGCTCTCATCACATGCAGCCACACAATAGGAAACAGTGTCATGTTAAAAACCAACCTTCCAAGGATGTTATTCTGACTTGGAGTAACAGCAGCCATAATTTTTGCATATGAGGTAAGCTCATTATGAATTATGGATGTGTTCAAGATTTTAGAAGTTTTAGAATGTGATTTGTGTAAGAACTTTCAGCAATAAAGGATTCCATGATCTGGTAACTTACCATGAAGAAAAATAATGGAATAACAGAAATTCCAATTTTCATGAGAATGTGAGCCCGGTTTTAAATCATAAATGTGCCAAGTATAAGAGGATTCCAGCACATAAAGTTTATCAGGTGATTGTTTTCATATATTTAGGGACTATTGCATCATTAAATATGCATTAAATATAACTTGTCTGTGCATGAAATCCTTTTTGACATTCAAGTGGTCATCACTGAACCATATCTCCTTGTGCAAATTTTAACTTCACTTAAATGTAAGATAGTTCTGTGAAAGTAAATGTAATCTGTAACTCTCACAGAAGTTTTACCTTTAAATACTGATTTTTGTTGCTGACATCTCCAATTTTGCTGACTGATGCAAAGACCAGACAGCTATGCTCAAAATCAACAAGATCATATTAAAGCCTGTTAGTGTGCTGCTGCTGGTGTATGAAAAGACATTATTTGTGCTTCCTGCTTATACACAACCAGACATTTCCTAACCTTAAACTGGAGGCAGGTCAAAGCTGTGATGCTCTGGCACTGCCAGCAGAATACACAATCTGAGGACAAAAGAGCAGGGGCCTAATAGTCAAATTCTAACTTGTAACAGTGTACTGGGAGCAAGCAACAGCAAGCCAGAAAGTTTATGTGCCATTCAAAACCCTACTATCCTCAGGCAAGCAGGGAAGGCTTTTCAAAAGCAGCTATTGGTTTGGGATGGCTCATATACTGGCAACCTACAGGAAGAACTGAAATAGACTTGATTTCCAGAAAATGAACTTTTACAACATCCTGAAAGATGTCCCAGTTTGCCAGCCAAGCCTTGGTCTACCAGCCATGAATTCCTGTAGCTCAGGAGCAGCTAGATAATCAATACCACTCATAGCTTGGTAAAGCACATCTTAAATGCACATATCCAGAAGAATGTTCAGACAAGAGATTTTTCTTTTTCCTTTCTCTCAGTGGTTTCAGAAGACTCAAAGTCCCTAGCAAGATTCCTGTGTGAATTTTTAAAAACAGATGAACTAATATTAGCTACATTGGGAATCCCAGCTCAGAAACACTAATAGCTGGTATTTTCCAGTAAGCTTTAATTTACGTCTCAGGTTAAATCACAACATTTCCCAAATATAGAATTTCAGTCACATAAATTTCAGAAACCATGCAAACATTCCATCCATTGGTCATCTTCATCCTTCTTTCAATCAATAAATCAGCATTTAATTTTTATATAACATTAACACATGTAATAAACTTGTCTTGACATTTTATAGTACAGATTTCACTTTTTTCTGTCGCACTTCATAACTCCAGCTGCTATGCTGCAAGTATATTGATCCATATTTATGAAGCAATTAAATTTTCAAGAAAGCTTAAGTGATTTAATATCTCAGTCTTACTTGTAAAAAGGAACAACTAATATGAAGAGGACATATATAAGTGTAGATGATGAACTCACCCACAATATCCTAAAAAGTTTTTGTTGTCTGCTCAGCCTTGCTGCAGCATTTTTCCAAAAATGCCATGCAACAGTTTTCCTCCGCTTCTTATCCTTTCATTAGCAGGATATTTGTATTACTACTTGCCCTCCAACCAAGGCTCAAACCAAAGTCTGAGAGCTTCATTAGACTGTGTATATGTTTATACAGAGTTTACAAAGAGGCAAAGGAAACCATAACCTCTCAATGTCACAGAAATCAGGCACAAAACCCTATAAAAATCCTACAGAATTAAACAAGAAAGGTGTATTTGCAAAATCATAAAAGTTATCTCTGGAAGTTGCAGAAATTAAAGTTGCTGGTTTCTCAGCTTGTTGCCATAAATAATTTTGGTTACTATTCTCATGTATTATTTTCATTTACACATGTATTAATCTCTTTTGTCTTGGCAAAATCCCTCAGTGTAATAATTACATGGTATGTGGACTCTGAGTGTGGAGGTATGGGGGAAAATGCATCTGGAAACTCTCTGTGTCTTCCCCTACAGCCTGCTTGTCCTAAAAGAGGGAAGACAATCTCACCCTTATTGAACACAATTGCCCAATGAAAAACAGAACCAAAAATTTAAACAAAACAACCACAGCATATCACCTACTTAATTTATTCCACTCTTACTAAGCAACATCTGCTCTTCTTTGTTTCGAGTTTACATAAACAAAAAAGAGAAATTCTAAAACCTGCATCTAACTACAACTGTTTTAGTATCAGCACACACATCCACAACCCTTCACTAAAGAAGATGGCCAAAGCCTGGGCCTCACTCCCAAATGAAAGGTAAAATCATTCGAGTGAAAGATTCTCACCAAACCAAAGGGAGCTGCTAGTTGCTTATTAAGAAGATAATGGCTAACAAGCAGGTAGGATTAAGCTGTGCAAAATCTGTTGTTCTATTTTTAGAGTCTGCGGCCCCAGCCTGAATGCTGAGGTACTGGGAATTACGTGAATTATGCTAACATGCTCCACAGTTGCTTACTAGGCATGCTTCCTATTATCTAGACAGGATAAGAGTCTAAAAGAACATCTGTACAGACTGAACAAGAGCCAAGACCTCAGTGGATGATCCTGCTAACATCAACTTTTTGTTGAAATTATCTGGACTAGACATGCTGTAGGAAAACTAACAATTTGGAGGATGTTTCTTCCCAAAAGAAATTATTTTAAAAGATAGTTTAGAAATGCCAAATAAACAAACAAATTGCATTCTGTTCACTTTTGGCAGGATGTAAAAGATAAATAATCTGATCATGTGGAAAAGGAGCTGACTTCCAGTATAAATACATATTCAAATCTCTTTGTGCTATAAAAGGAGAAAACTAATAGGATTTAGGTCATATCCTCCACACTGCAGAGACCATTGAAGAGATAGGTTCTGCATCTGATTTCCAACACTCTCCTTGTGTAAATGGACTCATAGACACTTCACATCTCCAGGCTTTTCCCCGAGTCCCAGCCTAGAGTGACGATGCCACCGCTTCTCCCATGGACACCTCTTTGTTCCAGGATTCTGAACAATGCTCATCACTGGGCACCTCTGCTCAGATCACCCAGGCTATGCCTTGTTCCACCTCAGCTTAGGAGGCAGGGTGGAAAAAGCTCCAGAGCGCAGTGCTTTCACACTCAGGGCTTATGCATGGGACAGATGAAATGCAGTTTGGTGGGACCTGGAAGAAGCCTTGGAAGAACCCAGAGACTTGCCTAGACCCTGACAAGCAAAACCACATCTGTTGTCAGCAAGGACTAGGAAAGAACCTATCACCTCCACCAGATAGGCATGTAAGAAAAATACAGGACAAAAAGGGCAGAGAAACAAAAAAAAAACCCTTTTCACTCTAAATAATCATCTTGTTACATAAGGGAACAAACAAGTCTGGTGAGCTGAATTAAGTTCACTGGATTCCCAATGAAGTGCCATCCCTACTTGCAGGCACAGAAAATTATTCTTTTTTCCACAGTGGCTTCACAATACAATTTATTCATATGAAAATGGTAAACAACACAGATGCTTATTTTCATCTGTTACTTACGGGAACTCCTCCAAAAATACAAGCAAGTTCCTCTGAGCAACTTCACACCCTTTTCCAACATTGCAAATGACACAGTTGATCCAAGATTTACATTTCTAATACTGTAAAGCCAACTCTTCCCTGAGCTGGATTTGCAACAAATCCTTTACATCCAGAGGTAGAAGTTCAGGACAACATTTTGTAACATTTGGAACTGGGAATCATGTCTGTAACATTTATATCCAATGCTTACATTAATACCCATCTGCTCAGATGGCATGATGCCTACTTTGAAGTCTGCTGAACCTGGTCTCCAGGACACAGATGCCAAGGAGTTATACATGATTTTCATGGCAACACTGTGGAGACCATACACATTGCAGAAAGGCCCTTTCTCCTTCTCACTTACATGGAAGCACTGTTGTGCAAGGAGTTCACTGCATTTCTTTAAAAGACAGGAAAACACCAAAAAATGAGTAAAAAGTGACATGAAGAAGAACTCCATGGACTTCTGGCTGACAATGGGACTGTGCTGCTGCAGCTATAATGAAAAGACAATACAATACAAAATACCAGTTGCTGTCCTCCTCACTCTGCAAGTGGGCATAAAATGTAAAGGCAGAGATGAAAGGCTCACTAGCTATTACAGAAAAAGAGAGCTGACAGAGCTCTGAATATACATCAAAGCACCAGCTCCAAGGAATTGGTATTCACAAGAAATGTATTTCTTAGGGCTTTATATGTCTGGCACTGTTTCTTGCAATCTGTTAACAAACATGGTACATGGGAAAAACACACATTATGAGAGATTGCTTTTCAAGAACAATTCTCAACTTATGAATATGGAAAATTCTTAGCATAGTGAAATGGAAACAAGACCATGGTCTCCACATTATGTTAACAGATCCAAGCTAGAGTAGCAGCAAGCTGAAATCCCAGACTTGAGGAATACTAAATGCAAATGCACATGGTGGTTCACAATACAGAATAGCTAAATAAACTAAGGGAAGCTCTGGTGAAAGCAAAGATCATGGCACAGCAATGTCTGAATTTTGAACCACACTGAAAAAAAAAGTAGCAAAATCTGTTAAATATTAAGGACAAGCTTCAAGTAGGAATCCTAAGAGTGAACAGAAGAAAAACATGTCTCTCTGCATGAAATTCATTGGTCTTGTCAGATACACACACCAACAGCATCTGTGGCATCCTGTGAAATCACTCATTTTAAATGGCATTTTGCAGATGAAACACAATTCTTTGGCTCCAGTCTTATGTAGTTTTGAACTGAACTTTATATCCACTCATATCTCCACACACACAAAGGGCTGACTAAAGCATCAACTGAATTTCATGCAATATGGGCATCAAATTAAAAAGAGAAACCGGGAAAAAATACCTGTGACTAAATGGTCGTAACACCATAATGATAATTGTCCTAACATAAACAGAATTCCTGTTGTAAGAACAATTATCTGTGTATCCATAATTCAAAATACCATTTATCATCAACTATTACATCAATTAATTTTTTTAGCATTTAACAATTAAATTACCACCACAAGTGGTACACCACATTTGCATCAGATTGGATTATTTTTATGTGCAGACAGAGAAACCTTGTCATTCACGGCAGCCATGTCTGGCAGAATTGCCCTCCTGCCCACAAATGCAACTCTGCTTCTGCCTCTCCTCTTTGGGATCTTGGCCTGGATACATCCTGGTAAGCAGACAACAATTCTTTTTTCCTATTGCATACTTCCTTCCCGGCAGACCTGGCTGTCCCTCCCCATTACCTTTCCACCACCACATCTCAGAGCTGCCCTCTCAAACCTCTCCTCAGGGGGAGCCTTCCAGCTCCTGGGGCTGTCACATCACACCACAGGTTGCTGGCTGGCTGGTAAATCACACCTGGGAGAAGCTGTGGGTCCTTGTGCTAAAGGGCTACACCACAATATGCAGAGCTTGACTAACACCCACCTGTGGAAGTGCAGGTGTGGAGTGACTGCGAAAACTGTGTCACAAGTCTCCAAAAAATAGATAAAAATGCAAAAGAAAGGACTTTGGGTGCCTCCTAGTGAAGGGTATGATCACAGCACACTGAAATTAATTCAAGAGCTGAGCAGAAAATACTGACACACACCTACATAGCAGCAGAGATGAGACAGTTTACCTTTAAACTGGGATCACTCCAATCCTTTTCAGATAAAACACATGGCGGTCCTTTGCCTACATGTCTCAACAACCACTCTTTCATCATAGAAATTTCTAGGATAAAGTATTTTCAGAAAGGTGGTAAACAAAGAAAAAAAGAAATTGAAATTTTGTAAAACCAACACCTCCAAAGTACCCAGACAGATTCCAGAGAGATGGAAGGAATCAAAGACAGCCAGAATATCTGTGATTGACTAGGCAGGTTAAAAAAAAAACCCAAAACCAACACCAACCCAAATCTCCCATCCTGGATGGCCATGGACTAGATCATAGCCCTACCATTACAATCAGGGCTAAAAACACTCCCTAACCCCAGAAACATCAATCAGCTTAACAGGCAGCATACATGTATGGCACACTAAACAGTCTGAATGACTTCAACACCATGACCATAGTCTGGGTACATTGTGTTTATAACTGTGACATTTGTCAAATTTTAAGAGAGGCTAAAAACAAACCAAAAAAACCAAAACCCAGAAGCAAAAACATGTTTCAAAGATAAAAACAATTTTTGTTCCAGCTTTTAGAGGTGATCAAAAACCAAACAACATGTGATTAATATCATTAGGAGAGGACAGAAACAAAGAACAGTACTCTCTTTCAATTACACTAAGATACCAATATGTCAAATAGCTAAAAATACAATAAACTCAATTTTCTATACCCTAGAAATATACCCTAGAATATACCCTATATATTCTATACCAGTATGTCAAATAGCTAAAAATACAATAAACTCAATTTTCAACCCTATCTTGGTTGAATAAAACTATCACTTTCCATTCCCAAAACAAGCCCTCCACCTTGGCACAGCATCAGGTCAAGAATACTTCCTCAACTTCTTTACCTGTGTGTCTGGAAGCTTCCTTCTAACATTTAGTATTATTCTCACTTATGAACTTGCTGGTGTTAGCATTATAACCTTTCTTTGGTAGCAAAGGTGGCTGTATGACTAACATTATTTCAGGCATGTTGAATGTAGTTATCCAGGAAAGTGTGTGATTAACTCCATGTCAGCACCACTCTTATTGCACTGACCACTACAGAACTGGTTTGACTGGCAGTGAGCTTTGGTGCAGATCCAGAAAGAGCCTGAACTCTTTACTCTGGATATAAGCAAACACCTTAAAAAGTAGAAGCCAAAGACAACTCCTTCAGGACTGTCAATTTTTTCCAGTAGAAGAGTCCTGTAAGAAGTTTCAAACAGGCAGCTTAATCAACAAAGGCACAGACCCATCATACCAGACTCTTTTTATGAATATGGATCTTATTTATATTGTTTGGTTTTCCAAAATGTATACTACTTCATGAAATTTTGTATGTTAAATATTTAAATAACTTTTGTTAAAACAATGTTCTTATCTAAAAGAAAAATGTGCTGAATTTTTATTTCAAGAAAAAGAAATTTTAAAAATTCATGGTTAAGGCAATAAAATTGCATAAATAGGCAAAAATGTTTGGGGTTATTTTCTTATCTAGACAGAATAATAATTATTCTAGCTTGAAATTGTCTTTAAACTGTGTTCTCTTTAGCCAACAGAGCACTTTTCCTGGTAAGACAAAAAGCCTTGAATATTTTCCTTCTAGCTAGAAGACACAGTTTAGAGTTTCACGAACACATATGTGTGTGAAATGGAAAATATCCAAAAAACACTTTCTGGTTCAGACAACTGGTAGCAAAAGTGCCAGAAGGTTGAAAGCCCTATATCCTATAATGTGTTACAATATATTGTGACCACATCAAATTCTCTAAGGCAGTAGAGAGGTCTTAGAAGGAGATGGCAATTATCAATTTTAAGATGTACTATTCAGCCTGGTTTTCCATATTGAAGATATCCTAGAAATGTGTTTTAAGAATAGTACAGTTGTCTCTCATAATTGTCATGAAAAAAGATGGCATATATAGTAATCATTGAGCTGCTACTGAAAACATTCACCAGCTTCAACAGCAACCACTTTTATATGACAAAGAAGCATCCTACATATTGTTGTATAACCTTCCAAAGGACATCTTATTTTTACATGTCATCTATTAAAAACTAAGCTTTTAGTGAAATAATTTCATAGTAGTGAGACTTGCCATGAGAGCTCCTGCATTAGCACTACTCACACAATATTCCCTCTTCCTACACTTCAGTCCACAGCAGTTTTTGCATTCTGCACCTCTGCTCGGACTCTGCACCGCTGCAGCCAATGAGAATATTGTTACTGGACTCACCAACGTTTGATTTTGCATGCAAATATGTACAACAAACATAATGATGGCATAACAAGGTACAAGTGACAGTGCAACAGGCCAGCAACTGTAATGTCTGCTCCAAGTACTTCTTCCCCATTGTGTCAATGTGCTATTACAGCTGGACACTACTGCAGCATGACACTAACTAAATCCCACGTATTTTCAGAGTATTAAAAATATTATTCTCTTACCTTAATTCAACAACTCATCAGAAGTCAGCAAGCCACATAGATGGAGGCCAGAAGAACTAATATTATGGCCTATATTGTCATTCTTCAGAAAATGAAGATGTTAACCAATCATACTCTCTTATATTGCATGCCACTGGTAATAAAAATGTCTTTGGCATACCATGCTGCATGTAAGTACTTTGGATATAAATGCTTGGGAACTTTCAAAGAAAATTAATTTAATTAAGTTACCAGTTGTATCATTACACTGAGATAAACCCAGGAAAGTGCTTCCAGAATCTGTATTATAGGATAAATAGCTTCCACACTACATTTCTTTTTGGAGAGTGATTGTTATGTAACTGTTACAATTTACCAAGGCAAATTACATGAACTATGTATCTGGACTCCAAAAGAATCCAACAATTCCATATCAATATTTATCAACATTTCTGTTTATGTAAATAACTGTTACTGTATTGCTTTATTCAAATCAGATACTAAAAAATTAAACAGAGGAAATGCTAACACACTGCATACTTCTGTGAATATCTTTTCTATCCAAAGTTTTACAGAGTACACCAAGAAAACAAGTGTAAAAATTATTGTAGTGAGATATCTCATTTACTACCCACCGATCTTGCGCATTCAAAAAGCAATTTCAAGCAGGAGTTTGCACACTTTGTCTGCTTGCTGGTTTAAAAGAGTTACAAAGTGGTGCAGCTGTTACTTGGGTAAGCATGATCTTAGACAAGGGAGCTGCAGCACTCAAACTTGTAACAGCGAAGAAGGAACAAGTCATGTGCCTGTGGCAGCAGCTCTGCAGTCGCTGGAGGATTGCAAGGGAGCAGAAGTGGCTCCCCTGCTCTCCCTGGCTGCCCGCAGAAAGCAGGAACACCTCCAGTCTGTGTGTGCTGACCACTGCCTGCCTTCAGCCTCCCCGGCTGCAAACACAAGGCTCTGTGTGCACTGAACGTGTCGGGGAAACAAAACCATTAAAACTCTCCGTTCAGAGGACTATTTTAGTGACATTACAACTAGAACTGAATGTAATCTGCTGTGTTGGTATAAACCCAAGGTCTCCACTGCAAGCGAGTCTGTGTAAACACTCCACTATTTTTTGGCACCAAGTTGTGGACTCCTACTCTGATTCCTCTCACTGCAGTTGTCAGCCTTCTCTTAAGATAGGCAGCACAGATCTTTTCCAACTAAGTTAAGAAAAACTTGGTTTTGATTTGAATTGTCATAGTTAATTTCTTGAAGGGTGAATCCTGTATCTTCACTAAATTAATTAGGAATATTTCCACAGGTTCATTCCACTCAATATAATTTGATATAGAAAATATTAAATCGATTTAACTTATTAATAAAGATTTATTTAAAAAAATTATTGACATGGCCCTTCTGCTTTAAGAGGGACATCAGGGATAAAACAACAAGCTACCTGCCAATGCATCTAATTTATTAGCTCAGTGATGCTGAGTGCACAGTTCTCTCCACATTTCTGCAAATTGACCACTTCCAGCCATAGGTGTGCAGGCAAATCCCAACAGCTGTGAAGCTTCCTAACAAAAATATTTAGACTCAGCTACATTTCAAATAAGAAAGATTGGTATGTGAAAAGACGGTAAGGGTGCTAAGCCATGCCAGCCAAACCTGATCTTGGGCATAGAGTAGAAAGAGTTGACAGAAACATTCTTGAAAGAGCCACACAAAGGACTGCTACAACAGCAGCTTTCAGCTGTGTTTGCTTCTCAAAGAACCATGAGTTCAGACTGATGAAATGAATCCAGGGACACTTCACCAAAAGCACAAATCCCAAAATCGTTTTGTTTCTGCTTTGCTGAGTTAAAGCACACAGACAGCAGAAGCAATTTGTAACAGACAATTTTTGTTTCCAGCTTCAAGATCCATTATTTAATGCTTACACCTTTTGTACCTTCTTGTATGAAATCCTGAAGTTCCTAATAACTCAGTAGAAATTACAAATCAAGTTCACTATCTACCATTCTACTGCAGATGTTACTTTTCAGAAGAATAAGAAGTCAAATAATTAAAGTTCTCATTTGTTTGTGTTGGCAGGACTTGGATGCTGTTCTTTGATACGAAGGGGAAATAGCTGAAAAACTCTGTTTAAAGAATCTCACACAATTTTCAAGACAGGAAATGAAGAATATTTTTTAAATTATTCTATATATTTATGAGGGACTAGGTTATACCTTCTAGAACAAAAAAAAAAAAAATGCATCTCACCAATATCTCATCATACCTAAAGAAACATTGTATAATCCTTCCATATAAAAACTGGTAAAAATGAAAAGTGAAATCCTGATTCCACCAAGGTTCAGGCAAACCCGGCACTAATAAAATAACTCCATGAAACTTTGCTACTCATTTCATTGAAAACAGAATTTCACTCAATATTTTTCTTTTTAAAAAAGTTAAATTCAAATTAATGGGGTGTCTGTAAGCTGTATTTTAAAAGGAAGTTTCTGCCAAAATAATTCAGAATAAAACAATAGTAATTTTCAATTCCTACCTCACCAGGAATTTAGAACCCTCATTTACAGCTTTACAATCCTAAAGGTTTAACACAATTTTGCATGGATGTATCCCACATAACATATTCTATAGATAATCTCTTGCAGTGTACCCATTTCTGCAAGCTCTGTTCCTCACAAGTTAGCTTCACAAAAGACCTTGAAAAGAGAAAAAGTATTTTAGGATAGTTTTTGAATGCAGCAACAGAGGTTTTGCTGGAACACAGTGAAACAGGGAAGAAGAGGTGAATATGACACAAAAGAAGCAGCTTACAAGCAATACACTTGGACCAAGGATAGTAGAATGAAACAGGACAGGAGACAAACACCAACAGTGGCCCAGGAGCACAGGGAGCAGCACATGCTCTGTGCAGTGGCCCTAACAAGGAAATAAGTTCCCTTTGAAGAAATACTGTCTGTATCTGGCTGCTGTGTCCTTAGCAGTTGCCTTCCACGGACAAGATTATCATATGAGTCAATTGAACTGATAAGCTGCTATACACGAGCAGTGAGGAACCTTAGGCACATTAATCATTATTATCAGTAGAAGTACATATGCACTTATGCCTGTTATTATCATTACACACAGCTGCTTAATTAAAAAATCCATAGTGTGTGTGGACATCAGAATTATCACATAGGATTTGGAATGAAACCAAGAAAGAAGTCAAAATCACAGGCTGGACATCGTGCACTAAAATTCTGATTCTCAAGGTGAACAGATGGAGTCATCCTTTCACATGCCAGCAACAGTGCTGGAGATTCCCTTCCCTTGTTAAAAGATGCAAATTGAAGAAGAAATTAACCCAAGCTCTAGTGTGAACAACACTGTCTTAAAAGATGGTAATTGGCTTCTAAAAAAAAGAAAAAAAATGTATCAAGGTGTTGAGTCACAATTGTAGAAGGTACTGGCAGCCTCAAAGTTATTCACAATTTTAAATTATTTAAGGATGCAACAAAATCCTAGAGGTCACTGTTTTCTAAAATTATCTACTTTTGGCACACAAGTAGGAGACTCCAGCAAAATTAAAAGAGTCTTTAATTAAAAATAATTACTTCTAGGTTAAATTCAAAATTAGGCAGGGTTACATTTAGAAGGTTAAATAAGAGGACAAATAGCTTTTTCCAGCTGTTTCATTACTGGGACTCACCTCTGCTCTCTGCACTATTTTAAAGTGCTGATTTGATTAGCTGAACTAGAGCTATAAATACACAAGATTATTTATAAGACATCCCTATCCTGCAGCCACTATGCCCACAACCACTGACCACTATTTTTCTGTAGAAACACCTCTTAGCAAGAATATTCAAAACCCAAAGTCTCAACTAGAACCTCTAAAGAAACAGCCCTGATTGGGTGAAAAATTTTTATGTTATGATCTTCACAAGAAAAAGAAAAGTTCAGATATCTGACTGTGCTGTTGGAAATTTTAATTTATTTTTCCCAGTTTGGCTACAGCATGTCTACGCAAAGAAGCATTGAACTGCTGCACAAGCAACCCAGCTCTATCAAAGAAATTAGTCCTTTTCCTTCTTTTATGTAAGTTTTACAACCAACAAGTCAAAGCTGTACAGGACTTAGAAATGGGTCCTTCCAAGAGCACAACTAGAGTTTCAAGTGCTTAAAAGAGAAGACTACACAAGTTTTGGTGTGTGCAAAGATTATGCTCAGTCATCATGGCCACACACTTGCAATAAGTAAATTCAAACAGACTAAATTAAAGGAGATGTGTAAACATTAATTGCATTGATTTGTAATCCAGGAGAACACAGATTTGCCTCCAGCATCCAATGAAAAACTTGCCAGTGACTGTATTATTTGATTGTCTGATGTAAGGCTCTGACCTCTATCTCTCAGGCAGACATCTGACTTCTGTGCAAAAAGCTAAACCATCTCAAAACTCATCTGAACCTGCTGTTCTAGACATCTGCTATGTCCATCACAGGCAGTAGAATCATTTAAGCAAGAATTCTAGCTGGTTACTGTTTGTATAACACCAAGGTAATGGATTTTTGTACCTAGGTAGTAACAACACATATGCAAGTAACAGCAAAAATTGCAATATTTGACATCTTGGAAATCAATAGTGCCTCCCTTCCTTAAATTGCTAGGGATGAATAAACCTCACATAGACACCAACTAGACATTCCAGTTCATAAGACAAAAAGCACCACATCAGTGACATGCACAACTTAAAGATGATTTTTGATACTTCGATGACACTTTGCTCTGAAGGGAAACAACCCATCTTCCTTCTTCTTTATAGTTACCCTACCCGCCTCCATGGTTTTGTTTTTCACCTCTTAATCTTCTGCATATCTTAGTGTCAGAGAAGTCCATCTACTTCACATCATTGAGAAAGCCCAGACTGTATTAGCATCATCTGATGGGATGAAACAGACCAAGTCTTTTTCTTTGCTAATATGTGCTTGGAGCAGATAACAGTAATTAAAGATGTATGAGACCTGGGTACTATTTGACTTTTGTAAATTAATCTCTCTTTCCACTCCTTTTCAAGTAAAATCATTAACAGAAACCACCCCAAAACGGGGTATTATCATTCACTTCTTTCTGTGAAATGCATATTACAACAATTCTTTATTTTACTGTGTATTAAAATGAAACCAGCTGTCTTGGGGAGGGGAAGAAGAGCATTTTGCCCCCAAAACGTAACATGGTCAGACTACTCAGATGTGACACAGAACCTCACAGCCAGCAAAGAAACCCAGCCTTGAAAGTGCTCTCCTGCATGCCACTGAACCACTCCCATCACGAGCTCCTGGCTGGGAATGGTAATTCCACCCAGGACCTCATAAATACTTCTCCTGTGTAAATAACGTGAAAATGGCTGCACTCTTCTGAAAAAAACTGCAACAGATCAGTATTTCCAAAATAAGAATTGGATTAAGAAAAAAGTCCTGACCAGATGGAATAAATAGGATAGACTAGAGGTCTCCAGTTTGCTGATCTGGCTTTCTCCTGAACTTGGGAATGCAAGCCATTAGCCTTGCTTTTTGGCACACTCTCAGATCTGAAGTAACAAAGCAACAAAGCAAGCTACCTTTATACTAGCAACCTTTATATTAGTCTCCAGGTAACCCTGCCTGCCAAGGAATTTATAGCTTCGTTCCATGGACAGTGGGAAAGACGCTAATGATTTATCAAGCTATCTTCAAGGTAAAATTCATCTTTCACACACACACCAGCACCCACAAGTGTTTGACCAGATATCACCACGACATTTTATACATGAAGCAAAGTGTGTCAGGAAAAACTGGCAAGGATTCCTGCACCTCTCTAGGCTACTGACAACAGAGGTATTCTCCACATTAGTACCTAACCCCAACTGCTGAACCACCTAAACCAGAGAAGCTTTGTGTCTCTCTACTCTCCAGCTAAAGGAAAAAACAACATAAGGGAAAATATAATCCCATGCATGTTAATACTCAATCTGGTTAGATGCTGCCTGTATATTTTAATTAAAGTAGCATACACTGTATATAATGTCATCTTTTAAAGACAACTGGACCCATACAGCATAAACATTTATCACCCAGCTTGGTCACATTGGCTGGGCTCACTGAACAGTGGTCATTACATTGATAATGCTATGCTGCAATGTGGTATAAGGTTTTCTAGGCACAATTTTGGTATGGCTACTTTAAAAGGAACAAACACAGGAGTCAACTAAAATTGTTACTCTTCCAAAACAGTATCAATGCTACATTATAGTGCTATATTTTGCAATATTTCTCAACCCAAGCAAAACATGAATTAATAATATATAGATACATGTATTAAGAAAAGCCTAAAATACACCAATACTTTGCTATTTGGGCCTTGCAAATCAGAGAATCTCCTCCTTTCAGTTTTATATTGCTGGAAGGCTTAAAAAAGCTAAAACAGTTCTTGGCAGAAATGAAGCAGTGGAAAGAAGCAGAGCATTAGCATTCACGTGAATCATTCAAAGCCACACAATACATAAAATTCTACAGCGTGTGCTATTTGGCTTTGAAATTTGCTATACATATAAAAGACATATTTTTGCTTATTACAGATTAAACATTTTCATTTTTTAAAAGTGTACTAGTCAGTACCCTTCTTCTAGTTTGTGAGACTTAAAGGAATTCTGAAATTAACAGTGATGCAGTAGTCTTTACAATGAAAATATAAATATGTTTGCTAATATCTTGCTCAAATTCTATCTGTAGTTTTTTTTTACAAAAAACAGTCCTTATTTACCAACAAACAGAAGAATACAACTTTATAAGGCTTGTTTTTCACTTGTCTTCACTTTTTGAAAAAGCAAGGTTTAAAACAGTCCAAGTGGCCATTGCAAAGAACTGTTCCAGGAATGCTTTGAACAAAAGTGCAAATGATACTCAAAATTCATCCATCTCCATTGAAAGCAAATTTGGAAAGATAAGTGGAAAACGGTTAATCTACAAGAAATCACACATCCCCACAAATAGGTGCTCTCACAAAGACAACCAGTCAGCAAGGAGGGAGGACAGGCTGTATCGTTCCTCAACAACTAGCCTGAAGTTGGAGCCTAATACTAAAATGCTCATAACCATAACAAGTTCCTGACAGCTCTGTAGGCTGTATGTCCTGAAATGGCCTCTCCCTTTCCCATTTTCCCCCATCACGTTGCTCCCTACAGCCACAAAGGTGCCAGATAATGGCACTGTATCCTCCCAGTGACCAAGGGATAGGTTCAGTATCAGCTCCCCACGGCCCCATAATGGCATTGTGTCCTCCCAGTGACCATGAGAGATGCTGGCTGTGCCTCCCACTGCATTAGTTCCCACCTGTGACTTGCAGCAAGAGCACTCCTGACGGCAGCCACCCCTGTGTTTCCTCTCACTGGTTTCCTATGGGACAGCTTCAGCAGCCCCTACCACGGCAAGACTTCCTCTCAGAGTTCCTCTAAGCCCTTATAAAGGCAGATATCCTGGTGCAGTCAGAGGAAGAGTCTGTTTGGCAGCACTCTGGTTGTACCTTCAAAGCCTAAAGTAGCTTTGTTTTGATTCAATGTAGTTATTAACCCCATTTTCATACAGCATTAACATGATTCCCTGTTTTCCACCAACAGGCAACTAATTCCCATGTAAAGATACTAAACAAAAAATAAGATCAATGGCTGCCTGTCTCTAAGTAAAACACCATGTCACAGAACAGCTCAATGTCCAGTAAGAGATGTACTCTTTTTTTGTGCCACAATAGAAGATCAAGGGGTGAATTCAACATGACACAAAAACACAAGCAGCACTCATCTTATTTCTCTTCTATGCATATTCAGCCTTTCCATGCTAAAAATTATAAAGCAAGATGAAAGGGCACAACTAACTCCAATCCAGCTCTGCTTTATTCCTCCTAAACTTCTGGCTATAGATGAGTAGCACTGAGAAGCATTTTAGATTCCCCTGCTCCCTCTGCACACCTGATTTGCTAACCCTGAGGCATGAAGGTGGCATCATTTTTTGAGGATTTTTTATAACTGTTATCCCATAATGAAATTATTCAATTCAGAGAGAAAAAAAAAAGAGGTAGGATGGGAAAAGATATATGCAAACAAATCTCACTGCACTAATGAATACAATACTACTTGACAGACCATATGGCTGGCACAGTATTCTTCTTGGAAGAAAATCCTCAACATACCACAGAAGGCTTAGATAGGTTAAAAGCCCACCAGCCATCCCCATGCCTCCTTCCCTTTCCACTCCCACAACAAAAGAAAGACTCCTAGAAAAAAATACATCATTGACAGCCAGGCATAAAAACAAGTATTCAACTGGACATCAAAGTAAAGCAAATAAAACACAGAGAAAGTGCAGTATTTGTAATTTGGGTGCCTGTCAGTCAGCACAGCTCTCCTACAGGCAGGAACCTGGAGGATCACACTCTCCTGCTGTGAGTAAACCTCTGGGTGCCTGGCCAGTGCCTCCTCCTCCAGCCTGCCAAGCAACTCCCCCAAAGCCCTGGGCATGGCCAGAAGGCAGTGTCCTTTCTGAGAAATGGACAATATAAATTCTTCTTCGAGCTCCAGCTTCCTTCCAATAGCTCCACTCACTGTGGTGATCAAATGGCAGCCACTGTTCCCACCCACCAGACCAACATCTCTGTCCCCAGGTGCTCGCAACAGCGGCGCCTCAACTGGGCATCTAAACCAAGCTTAGTCTCTGTCGGCCTTGTACAGCCAAGGCACATGGAGATCCTGGTTTCAAAGCTGTAGCTTCAGAGCAGTCCCACCAGGTTTTGGGACACATGTAAAGGCAACTGCTGAGCGAGGGGGAATCGAACAGTCAGCATCTTACAGAGCCAGGCCCGTATATGGATGTCCTTAATATGGCACTTCGTACTTTGCTACTAGAGACACATAAATATTTTATTTTTGGATTACAAGGGTTGCAAACAAGGTATGCCAACTAATGTCAAACAGAATAGCTTTACAAATTCCAGGAAAGTTACGTGCAACGTTTAGACAACACATACCCAACAACAGGCTTATTCGTAGTTACAGTAATAGGAGACGAGACATATACTCAAAATAAATGACCCCATTGGAAAATTCGAAGCACATTACTATAATTAAGCTAGAACATTTTCTGCAAAGTCATATTATGTAGACTTTTTAAAGTAAGGTTTATATCTATTCATAAATTTTGGTATTGAGACATCATAAACTTTATTTTTCCAACATTGTAAAATACTATCTAGCACTGTCCCTTGACCGATTAGTTTTTAATTACTTTTAAAAACATTTTGGGTAAAACTAGCTGTCAGAAATTCATTAACTACAACAACATAACTTAGAACTCAAATATGAGTAACTATTTTTAGCAACTGAAAAAAAGTACTATTGGGCACTATGCTTATACATGTCCCTCACACAGGGCATAGTAGTGTCTCTCCAGGTACAAGATTGTCCAAGCCCTTTCTTTCTATTTCATCTCCAATCTATGAGTGAAGGTAAAAACTGGCTTATGATCAAAGATCTCCATTGATGGATATGCACTGTTACTGCATGCAAGTGTCAGCCTCTACTATGGCACCTATATTACACTCCCTTCTCCTAATCTACCTGAAATCCCACAGGATTTTTTGTTTATTAGAGCTTATCAGTTATATTTATTTGAATCCATTGCATTCACTGGTTTTTGGGAAACCACCTTCTTTAGAGGAAAAAATATTATCTATTTAGCACATCCTATAGATAAAAATAACACAGGTTTTACATAATTAGCAGCTGAAATACTTTTATAGGGAATTTGAGTTACAAAACTATTATTTATTAATTTTCTTGCTCAAACAATGGAATGCTCAGTGATCTCTCTGTCACTGGCATGCTTTTAAAATTAAACACTAGAAATAAATTGCCTTAGGTTAAGTAAAATAATCCAGCAAATAAAACAAAAGCAAAAGCAAAAACAGAGCAATCTCGGCAACATATCCCGTTTTCATCTTTATCTAGCTCTAGCCAACACCCACTTCCACAAAGAAGTAGGAGAAAAAAGTAGGCCCTGCCGTATGTCCCGGAGGTTAGCAAATCTGGGCTGTTAAACAGCAGGAACTGGCAAATTCTCCAAGTGCAGAGTCCTAAAAAAGACGCCTGCCAGATCCTTCCCTCTCCTGCTCTAAAGAGATTCAATTCAATGCCTTCCACAGCCTGCATCCCTGGCAGGAAGGCTGGATTTCTGCACGCATTTAACTGCAGTAATATTCAGTGTCTGCACAAAATTGTTTCACTCCAGCATGGCTGAGCATGGCATCATACCTGCTCTGCTCACAAACCACTTGTGCCCAGCTCTCAAACCTGCCAGCTCCCAGGTGTTCTTTCACTGCCTTTAAATTGAAGGCAGAGAGAGTGGAGAGAGCACACAAAAGAAAGTGGAAAAAAAGAGTGAAAGCAAACATATACAAAAAGTGCATGCAGAGCCAGACTTTTTTTCACTGTGGAGTTTCAAATATTCACCACTCAAAATTCAAACCAGATTTTCAAGAACTTATGCCCCAGTGGTTTCTATTGTGATACTTAATGATTTGATAGTTGAACAGATTTTAACAATCTAATCAGTTATTTAGTTAAAGAATAATGAACTCCACTAAAAAAAGCCCTCTTGCAACTTAAAATCACATTTCTTTGCACACAAAACATTTCAGCAAAAAGTCATGCTCTATATTTTGCAAGTCCTTGCTATTTATTTTAGAAAATATGAGAAAATCTATTATAGTTGGGGCTTTTTTTTCCACAATATGTCACTTTCCACACAGCTGTGAGAGGATGAATTGTGGCAGTGAAGTTCATGGTAAGGATGAGATTTTGAGTAGAGGAATTCCTGTTCACTGAAGGTCATGCGTCAGAAATACCCTTTTCAGTATATCAGGCTTTAAAAGGACAACACCTCACTTCCTGGTCTGAGCTGAATCTGCTGTGAATTTTCAAAATAACACTGATGTGTTTTTAGTGGTTCAATTTGCAATAGCTAAATCTGCAGTTTAAAACCCCCAAACCCAACAACAACAAAAACAAGGCTATCATCCTGTAGCTGGCTGCACTTAGTATGTCTGCTTGTGGTTTACTTGCAGAAAACTTCAATAACAGAGGAATTGCTTTATTTTAAGGAGCGGGGGGAAAGTAATATTTTCCCAATATGATCTGTTCCTATTTATCTTCAGACACACTTCTGTGAGGAGGGAATATAAAGTACTTTTTAGTTATAATATTTATTTTATTTTCAAACCATTTCATTTTTGTGCTTGAACACAAAGAGCAGAAAACAAAACCAACTCAGAGAGAAAAGAGAGCTATGACTATATTTTCTCCACCCCTTGCCAAAAACACTACAAAGAATGGAAAAACAATGTCTCACTTAAAGCCCCAGAACTGGTTAATCAAAGCAGTTGATGATCACACACACCAGCTGGGAAAAAAATAGTTTTCTATCCATAGTGTACTCATAACTGCTACCTCTGGCAGCCTCAGATGGAAAACAGGAACTGCTATGCTCCTGTCAGAGGTCTGCAGAGTGAGGAAATCTTCCACTAACCCCCACAAAAAGCATTGAGCCAAGGAGCAAGAAAACTCCTAGTGGGCAGCTACTGAGTGACCAGAGCAGCAAGGACACAGCAGTGACCTGAACCCCCTCAGCACCTCTTTGGCTCATATTTGGATGCATCATCACCTGAGGATGAGGTGTCAGCTGGGGCTGGAGGTATCAGAAGAGCCTACACCATTTTGTAATTAACCTAACAAGGCCTTGGTGTCAAAGATACAGTTCTCTGTATAAGCAAATTTTATAAAATGGTGTGGAATATTATAAAATTTTATAAAAATCTTATAATATTCCACACCATTCAGTGTGGAATAAATTTGGTGTAACCTAACAACCTTTGAGTACATCTTGTGAGCATACTTTTGTTGCCAGGTTATGGGATCACACTACACTGAGATTGGTTCTTAAGAGCCCAGTGGGCTGTGCATGGCCTGTGATGATAAGCTTCTCATGAGCATTCTGATAGTAATATCAAGGCTCATTTATCAGTGACACACACTTCTCTGGGGTAATATTGAGGTATTTCAGATATTACGTGGGTTTTTCTGCAATTATGATCCCAGTTTTTTTCTTCCTCCTCTTCCTGCTCAGGCATTATTAACTAGCAGGACCAGCAGCCCAGACAGCTCTGATTCACACTCTCCAGCAGAAAACAAAGGGATGGGGATCTGAGCTTCACCATCTTCATTTAAGAGAAGCACTCAGGTCCCAGTCAGATCTCCAGATAACCACAGAGGTTTCAAAAACTCTCCAAACAAGAGTCCATACTTGTGCTCCATACTGCCTTGAAGGAAATTTTCTCCCATGCAGGTCTTTCCCACCAGGCTTTCAACTGGCCTGTCTCACAGAGAGGGGTTTCACAGCCAACAGTGACCCAGTCCAAACTAACCAACTGACCACTATTTAGTAGTCCTCTTCATGAGCTAAAACAGGAATAAGAGTCACAGAGAGTGCACTTCTTCACCCATCTTTTATTCCAAAAGTGCTATGAAAAAGGAGGATATTCACCTGGCTCTCTTAGTTCTTTCAAACCCAGTGCAGGGAAGGGGAGGAAGCAGGGGGAGGAGAGGGGAGAGGGACAAAAGGAGCATTTAGCTCTAACATTCAAAACCAGCACAAGGTACTTTTAAAGCTCTACAGGTATCTGGACTGCTCTTTTTAAGCTGAGTCAGCAGGTCAAAAATATCACACAGTTACTCAAACAAAACAGATCTTTCCCAGCTTTTGATCCATACAGGCCTGCTGCAGGAAAGGTGGTTTTATCTTCTGTTTCAAAATTAATTACTAATATTTGACAAATTTCTGCATGATCTGTGCAGTGAAGAGGAAGATTTTGTCAGGTCTTTTCTCAGTAGGCAGCCTAAAGCACATTTATTTTTACTCTGAGAACCAAGAGATTCAAAGCACAGTCTCCAAATGTTTCAGAGGAAGTTACCCTTATCAGTAATCTTTAGGGAAGTCCTGCACACCACATACTTGGGATCAAGAAGGTGTCACGTGAAGTCTATAACCTAAAAGAGGTTAAATATGCAAGTACCAGCATAGCTCCCTTTCCAGCATTGCTTTGCAGTATTAAGATCATCCTTTAGGTAAGTGGAAAAACACTGGCTACAAAATACTATCTTATCCCACATGGTGATGTCATGATTATGTAATATTATCCTCCAAAGATTACTGTATATTAAAGAATATGCTGTATTGCCCAGGCTTTTCCCTTGCATAACTTCCTGGGTGATTTGCATCACTGAATAATAGGAAACAAGGCTCCCCAGGCTTGACAGGAGACTGCCTCTCCCGACAGAGGAGTAACTTTTCTTGCTCACTAAATTTGGGTTCATCTCCCTGTGGCCTCCCAGAAGATGTCACCACGCACCAAGTGAAAAAAAATTGTCCCAGCAAGCACTCCCCCCAGCCCAAAGGATCACAGCTCAGGATCTGTACCCTAGATGTTTCCTGGGCACTGCTGGTCCTGGGGAAAGGAGGCACTGTTCCTCTGCAGCACAAGGAAGGCTCTGAAGCCTCGTGATTAATTAAGCGTGGTCAGCTTGACTCTCCTCAGGAGGAATGAGGAAACAGAGGTAGAAGAACCTGTTTGATGAAACTTTGAGCACTGAAGCCTGAGGCAGGAGCTTTGGTAGAATTAAACACTGTTTCTTTTTCCTCCTCTTTGCCTCCAATCTGTTTACAACTCATATACTGGCAGGGTCAATGAACACGCAAGGTCTACTCAAGACACAGAAAACAGAGTAAGAAACAAACCCTGGGAAAGATATAATGTAATCAATATCCTTTTGAATCAAAGTGGTCCAAGCCTTCTACACATGCATAAATTTAGAGTTTCAGAAAAATAAAACCAACCCCAAACCACCACCTCACATCTGTCATACTGTTAAAAACGTCAGTATTATTTCAGATAAGATTTTTATTTCTACATGCTGCAATAACCAGATGCAAAAATTTTAGCCATTTTCTAAGCATAAGAGCAACATATTATAAGAGGACTGAATCAGTCTGACTACTGTATGTACATTTCTCAGTTCATGCTTAGGGCATATAGATTTCCTTGTATAACTTCTAAAATCTACTGTGAAGAAATAGTTTTCCCCTTAAGCATGACTAGCAGTGAAGTCTCATTATACCCACCCTTAGTTCAAATAATGCCAGCAATGACTGCAGTCATTGGTAGCACATTAATCTCATAGGGACAGTAAAGTATGCACCAGTGGGAGAGGAGGAATCTAGTCCAAACATCCTTTACAACCTCTCAATCTCCATGCACACAACATGGTGTACTGAGATGCCCATACAACATGAATGGCTCCAATGAAAGTCAAAAAAGCTAAATGTGAAGGGTTTTGCAATTCATGTGAAAGTGAAGAATTACACCAGTACATGCTTCTTTACCCAAAGGTCTTGATTGCGTATTCAATACATTCATCACATTGATATCCACTTAGGAATCTACTGATGAAAAGTACTACACAAATTTGGTGTTATTCTACTCTACATAGGGGAAAAACATGTAAAAATGTTCCTAAGCATGACAGTAACATTGAAGAAGGAGCTTCCTTTTGTCAGTAAGCATCTGGTATCTTGCTTCATCCTCTTGATGCCTCATTTTCATATCAGAGTTCTAATTAGTACAGCAGACAAACAATGAAAATGTGAAAGTGATACAGTCCCTGCAGATGAAGGGCTGTACATGTCTGTGTACATACAGAGCACTGATGATAGGCGCTGCAAGCAATATGGGCAGTCAAAAAAAGCTGACAGCAGTAACCTAATTTTACTTCAGAGGGTAGATCTAATCTTAGGACCTGATCCTGTCAGGAACCCAGAGCCATAAACTTACTGGAAATCAGGCAAGCTCAGCATTTCACTGAAGACACTCAGCACCTCACAGGTTCAAATCCATACTTTTTGAAAGTCACTTCCTATTTCTCCTTTGTTTACCCTGGCTTATCCTGAACAGTGAGGTTTTCCGACATAGAGATAACTTTGGAAATGATTACTCTCATCTTCTTTGATGATTTCAAAAGGCAGGAAAGAATCTCTCCCCTTTCTGAGGGCCACCCAGCTGAAGCAAAGAACATTATTTTTTTCAGGCATGTTAATAGGAGCCAGTAATAACTCAACTGAGTTTCCTTGGCCTTGAAATACCTGACCGAATTTGCTTTTGTTCTTTCTCAGTAACATATTTTGTTCCTGTATCTGCTGTCACACAATTATGTTTCAAACAACCCTAAATGGAGGCTGCCCAACAACTTCCAACCAACTTAACCTCTTCCTATGACACATATTCACTCCCTTAATGTGCTTTAGCCATTATTCCTGTCTCACAAGTGGATGGAGCCACTGGGAAACACAGTGTAACAAAGTAGGTCTTCAAATCAAGCATTCCGATGATTAAATATGTTAACTGTAACTAAAGCTGCTACCAGTCTCACTTTCTCCAGGGGAAAAAAGGGAACAAGTGAATACACAAGTGTTAGAGAATGGTATCTTCTTTACTAGATTCCTAACTGGAAAAAACCCACTAAATGAGTTGGACATATACACCCAAATAAATAAAGATAAATTATTTCATCCTTTGCACCTCCATTTATGCCAGTTATTCTGAGCCAAAACCTTTTCTTTTTTATTATTCCAGCTAGGAGATTTGGCAAATGCAGCCTGTCACCACAATTCTTTAATTCTGCTAAGAGCAGAAGTAGGTACTTCTCAACTGAGGAGCTGCTAACAGCAACCAATGAATCAGGGATTACAAGTACCACTGGGAGAAGAAGGTACAAGAGGGAAGTGGAGCTGGAAAAGCAGTATCCCTTAGAATAACAGGGTTGAAAGAAAAGAAGACTGAGCCTGTGGGTTTGAAAATGCAAGCCCTGGGACATGAGCTCTGAGCTTCAGAGCAGATGCATTTTGAGACACAAAGGAATCACCTAGCTGAGTTCTTTGATTACAGCTCTTCCCAGGAATCCAATTTGTAAGCAGGGACACTTCCAGGATGGCTGGGTACCCCTCCCATATGCTCACTTTTGTGCTGCGCTGCAGCCTTGAGATGAACATCTAACATAACAGATTCATATTTTAAGAAGTGAGGACACAAACATTAACTTCATACTGAAGTGGTGATGACTGATAGGGTCTCACATTGTACAGTGGACCTGCGAACAATATTAATAAACAATTTTGTATCCATCTAGTATTCATTCAATCCCAGGATGTACTCAAAACATTCTGTCATTGCAAAGTTTATCCTTAACCAACATTACTTATCCAGGAAGGTAAACCTGTGACCCCAGGAGAATTTGAAGAGAATTGTTGTATTTAGGCACCATATCTTTTCATATTTGCCTAAAGAAAGAAAATCATAGCTTCTCTGAGGCAAAAGGTGTCCCAGTATTATAAGCTTCCAATATGAAATAAAGCATTAACATACTCCCTTAAGCTGCTATTCTAATTGATTTTCATGAGCCACATACATTTGAAAGACAAAGCAAATCCATCAGAATATTTTAAGGCCACTGGTTTCTTCCTGTAAATCACTGAGCAGTGTACTGCAAAGTCAATATTACATTCTGGATAGCCACATGTGTAAGTTGTAAGTAAAAGTACATTCTCCTAACCAGATGAAAACTGTAAGTAACTGAAGCCTTAAATTCAACACCTTTGCACACCAACGCCTTCAGTTTCAAGTAATATCACATAATTGATATTCCCATCACTCACTACTTCTAGGATGATGGACTTTAGCAATTCACCTTTCAACACATTTTCTGTAGCATCTGTACAGTACCTTTTGGATGAAAGAAACATAAGTAAAAAGCTTTACTACACTTACAACTCTGGATGTTCAATTTATACTGATCAGGGAGGGCAATACTATACACAATATCAGAAAACCAAAGAGAAAGCTCCTTCTTCACTGTGAAAGGATGGTAATGGGTATGTTGTGGCCTTCTCCCATTTCATTTGAGCTCCAAACACACTAAATAATGAATCATTTTGCAAACCAACGAGCAGCTAAATAAAAATCCCCTTATAATTTCCCCAGAATCTCTCTTTCTAAAATTCATGAAGCTCCAGTTGCTATAATCTGCTCCAAATTTTTCCCAACTGGGGTCAGTCCTGAAGCACAACATGTTAACCCCCAGCCATGTCAGCACATCCGGTGTAGTGAATATGTGGCTTTTTCCAAACCAGGGACAGCCCTGTGTAAACCACAGGCTAGCAGTCTGCCAGGCAGGCAACACCAGTATAATCTCTCTGCATCTGTTTTATAAACACACTCAGGTGTTGGGCTATCAGGCTTTGCTGCAGTGCACAGCTGCTCCACAGCACACACCAGCTGTACTTACTCCCTCTTCACACCACTCCAGCTGGAGGATCCTAAGCCTTTCCACTCTTAGAGACAAGACCCTAAAAATGTAAAATTAAATGTTCTGTTTCATTCAAATGATTGACTCAAATGGAAGTCCCCTTTCCTCCAAATTTAGTGCACGAACAATCAAACAACAGAAACTTTGACTTTACATTTTGTCCGCTCTGCTCTTCTACCATATTAACTGCAGTTATGGGGCTATAAGAATGTACAAAATTAAAAGTTAGGATGGCAACTTTCAAAGTTTCAAACTTTTCAAAACAATCTGTTCTATATTTCAGAGGGATTTGCACATCCAGCTCTTCCAGCCTTTTGACAGCTTATACATATTCATACACAGGTAGGCTCAATACCAGGGACTTTCTGAGTACATGCACATGGGATAACCCTCAGTGCTGATTTTTTTTCACTGAAACAGTAAAGCTGGTGCTGCCCTCAAGTAGCCACCCAGAGGAGCAGCTCAGCTTCCAACTACTGTCTCTGCTTTGACAGTCTAGAAGCCTGGTTTTATAGATCCATACCTCTAGAGAAAAAGCAGCAGTGTCAAGAAGGCAGCAAAACAGAGGCCATGCATTTCTGTTTGTTTACTACAACTGAAGGAAAGCATCCTCATAATAAAGTGGTTGGAGAATCGAAACAGAAAAAAAACCCCCATCCAATCAAACCATAAATCCATTAGCCTACAAAAGGTAAGCTACAAGAAGGAAATAGAAATGTAATGGTGAGAATCCTTCTTTTACAAAAGTAAAAGGAGAGATTGACAGATGAAGGAGAAGCTTTAGAACAGAAAGAGGTATCTCTAGAGGGTATCAGGCAGAAACCTTATTTCACTAGTCTAGATCTCAGACCCTGTCTCCTCACTGTAAAAATGAAACTGATACTTCCACTGCAAAATTGTGAGATTAAAACCACAATGCTTGTGCCATACTTCTGGGCGACATGGAGAAATCTTCATCCATTACACTTCCTCTCAGGAATGCTGTGAAGATGACTATACTCAAGATTCTCCAGACTCAGATTATTTTGCTAATGAGTTTCATTACCTGAGACAGACAGATCTACGAGCAGACAAAGGCCTCTTCTGGAACCACTGATATAAAAGGCTGGATTATTCATTTTATAAGAAGATTTTACACCTGAATTATGAGTGAATGTTTGTCCCATCATTTCTATTACTGACATGCTCATTTGTTTGAAGGAATTATGTGAATGGAAATAAAGGCAATAATTACAGAAGAAAAAGGAGGTAACATGCTATATCACAAGCAGATGAAGGACAACTAAGTATGTAAAAACTTGCATGACCAGTTCACAGCAAGTATACTTCATTGTATAATGAAGTTATTACACATTATCTCACAGCTCACGCAAATTTCAGAAAATGTAATCAGGGTCATAAATAGGTGGTGTACTGTAAAAATTAATTGACCAACCTCACCTGTTACCAGAAACACTAAGGAAAACCAAGCAGTACTGATGATGTCCATTTTTTTGTTGATCTGTTTTGATATTTTGAAACTTTTAGTTAAATAAAGCCTGCTGCAAAAAAGATCTCCCTTATTTGTACAAACTGCTCTATTACAAAGTGGCTTCACTTTGTTGACCATCTGTCATATTTACATGTTCCTTGGTCTGGCACACAAGCTTCAGCCTCTTTGTCCGCTGACTCATGTGAATAAAAACACTCTCCCTTAACTCCTCAGTTAGACAGCTATTGCTTCCCCAAGGGCCATCAAATACATTTTTTAAAAGTTACCATAAGACATAATTTATTTCTTTTGCATACTTCTGTCCTGTAAAGTATAGGTTTTTATTTTGCTACACATTTTCCATGGCTTTTGCAAGCCACATCCAGCTTGATACACAGGTTGTTGCACTCCAAAAGTGCGACTGTTTTTCTTATTTTACATCATAAACTCCTGAAGGAAGAAACTGTGAACTTTGTTTCTGCACAACCTCATGTTATCAAAGAGAAACCAGTAACTCCTACACTCAAAACTGCCACGCTGCCAGCATGTACACATCCATGCTCTGACAAGGTTTCAGCACTTCACTCCTGTCTCACTGGGACAGCACCAGCATCAAGCACATTTTCATAGCTGCATAAAATGTCTCCAAGACTTCACATTTTTTGCATCGCTAAGTTCATTAACCGTGCATAAATCTCACAATGGAGGGGTTCTGCAGAGCAGCACACTGCTGCTGGGAAGCAGATTTTCCTTGCGAGTCTACAAAGAGGGTGCAGGGCTGATTCACAGTTGCTGGAAGAGCTGCAAACTTTTTGGCAATTCTACAAAACATTTGGCCTGTAATTTGTCTTACTGATCACTGCCACAATTATGTCCAGGTCCCACAGAGGAGAAGCCCATATAGTACAGCAAGGAGACTGCTGCAGGGAGAAAAGGCTTCACCAGAGGTGCCCCCACTTCTCACTCTGCCTCCCTTCCTTTTCAGTCAAATGCTCTTTTTTAACCTCAGTGTTCCAGGAACAGCCTGAAAGACAAAATTACATTCTCACACTTCACATTTGATTTTAAACCTGATTTTTAAAAAGTATAAACTTTAGAATACACTAAGAGTTTTGAAAGCTTTATGGTATTAATAACACTGTTACAGCAAAACAGTTCTTAGCTGGAGAACGCACACATTTTAAACCAAATGTAACATGTTTGTTACATGTTTGTTACATGATTGTCAGTTTGATGTCCAGAGTACATTCAAACAAGGCTAGAGATCAGTTTCATTTAATTTATTCAAATATCCAGTGATTTACTAGAGATTTTTTAATGAAGTGTCAGCCAAAACAAAAATGTTAAGGTTTTGGGGGGGGTTTTCTTAGTTTAAAAACACCCTGAACAAAACCACTTCCAAAACGACACATATTACCAAACTGAAGAGAAGGCTTGATGGTCAGAACTGACACTTCTGACCAAACACGTTTACAAGCAGTTCACAATGTACTCACAAACGCATTTGCACACAGTTTAAAAGCTGTGTTGACTGGGCTTTTTACTCAGAGGGTGGTTGGGCATTGGAACAGGCTCCCAGAGTGATGACAGCACCAAGGCTCTGGGGCACATGGTGATTCTTGGGTAACCTGTGCAGGGCCAGGAGCTGAACTCAGTTATCCTGATGGGTCCCTTCCAACTCAGCAGATTCTGTGATTCTATGACAACAGATACAGCCACTCAGGAACAGACAGCTAGATAACACTTTCAAAAGGCTGCTGAATCAGGAGCCTAAATTCTTCATGTAATTTCCACATTGCTGAAAATTTTGCAGTAGATCTCAATTTGGAGAAATACATAAAGTTCAATATTGAACACAGAAGGAATTCAGTTGAATTAGTTGCATACATACTGAATTCAGGAATTCAGTATGTATGCAACTAAATGATACACACACTCTCAATAGTTTCAGCAACAGAAAACACTACTCAAAGAGCTACCCATTAAAATCAATATAGGAACATCAGCTTTGAATCTGTGTGCAAGACAATGTACCTCTGTCTGTTCTCCAGTCATTAATGCACAGCACTCACTACGAACTTCCAATTTTTGTATGTTTGTTTAAGGCGTATTGATTTTGCTTACTCGCACATCTACTTATCAACAAAACCAACACAACAAAGTTTCTGGGGTTTTTGCACTGTTCTGGACTGTGATGAACATAGGTCAATTGCTCCTCATCTATTTTTGTTACCATACTACTATAGTAAAGTGAATACCTTTCAAAAAAGAATCATAACCCCACATTTCTGCTAAATGATATATCCTAGAAGGTAACATTATCCCCAAGGCCTCTTGCAACTAATGAGCAAAGCAGAGAGGAATGAGCATGGACTGGCAAGAAAAGAGCACCTAAAGAGATTACAGGAGCTTGTCTAGGTCGTAGTGTCTGAGCTGCTCCTCAAAATTGTTCAAAGTAAGTTTAGCTGAACTTGAATTTTAAAACCTTTCACCCAGCCTTATAAAAATGTATATGCAAAGTTACCTCCCAAATACAACTACTAAACTATTCTTGTTTTTAAAGTTATATGTAGATATAGATATATAACTTATAATACAGTTACATAATGTATCTATAGATCTACCAATATATAAATACACACGCACAAACACACACACATATATATATAAAGTATTGTCAAAGGATTGTCAGAAAGAAGCTCAAGGTTCTGCTTTTTAGGTGAAAAGCCCAGACACTTGCTTCTGATTCAATGGAGAACACTTCTAAAAAATGGGCATGAGGTGTTAATAAAATTCTTCTTTGTTCTTTCTTCCTTTCAGAGGCTTGGCATGGCTCTGAGAAATTGCTAGCAGGAAGAGTAAAGGGGTGAGATAAAACTTTACATAGCTTATTTCAGCCCAGTGACATTAGTACATACTATTACCCCTACATAACATACCCAAATTTCATTATTGTACTCTTAGTGGTCTAACCCACCTATCACTACAGAAAAAAGCTCTAATGTAATAATACTATACCAGCTTTCATTGAATTATACAGAAAAATCCTGTACTTCCCTCAAACTGGGCAGTAGAAACATTCTTGAAGCGATATGGGACACTAAGAAACAATTACAAGTTTGGGAATCATGGACTAGATCATGTGGGCTGTCCATCTAAGCACATCAACTTCTTGAAGAGAAACACCACATTTTGCAAAGCATCAGGAACTCCAAATATCCCTAGCAAAATTTCCACTATTGCCTCTCCCCTTGATATTTGGAGTTAGGGACACCAAGCAAAGCTGAGCTGATAGGCTGCTTCTCAACAATCACTACAGCCTTTCACACTGGTAAGTGTTCTCCTAATATTTCTCTTAGCTTCCCCAGTCTGCCTTCTCGACTTGTGCTTGGACTGGAATTTTTTGAAGACAAAAATCACCATTTCACATTAAATTAAAAAAAAAATTACCAAACACTCATAGGTATTTTCTGTGATTAGGAGTCCCTGAAAATCCAGTTAGTACCAACTAAAAATTTTTAATAGTGTTCCCACTGCTTGGGAGAGTCCAGTTTTCAGGGATGGATCATGTTCCTACAACATCCCACTGAGTCTGCTAAAACCTCAGCATTTTTGCCTGAAGTTCAAACCTACATATTACATTTATTCCTATATACTACATTTATTGCTACTTCAGTAGTATAACTAACTGGAAGCTCAGTGCATCTCTCCTGTCTGACTGAAACAGCCACTCCAACAGCCAGGAGTATGATCAGTCCCTGCTGCTTGCTGAGCAGCACAGCGGGGCCGGGCTCTGGATGACAAATGCCACAGACACTGGGATCCCTCTGAGTCCTACTGACACCAGCATCTTACTGGTCCAACAGAGTGACAAGAAAGGGGAAGGACAGCTGGGAACAGTGGCAGCATGGATATAAGGGAAGTAATGACATGGAAAATGAAGGAAAAGTTACGGCAGCTGGGACTCGAGGGCAAGGTGATAGCGGTGGATTAAGGAGAAAAGTGGGCCAAAAGGTCAAAGGTTCAAGAGGTGCCAAGCCACGATAGGGTCACAAGGAAGGAAAAGACAATGAAACTCAGAGGGAAAGAAAAGCAAAAAGATTCCTCAGTAACTCCAAAAGGAACCATGTGAGAGGGAAAACATAGTGGATGCAGCATGAATGACTTTAAGTCTTTCCTTTTCCAATACATTCTCAGACATCACTTTCTAAGGCCACGGATCAATCTCACCTTGAAATAAAGGGAAGTTGACAGATGCCAGAAAGACTTATGCAATGAGTAAATATGGTCCCAGCAAGAAAACTGTACTTGGAATAGATCTCTGTAGAGATCTATAGCAGGGCATTTCATTCACATAGCCTGCTAGCACTGCCAACATCAAACCCTTATGCACTATTCTTGACCATCTTAAAGCCAGAACAGATAAAGAAAGACAGAGAATTGGCAGCATAAAGACAGAACAGCTGATAAAGAGGAAACTGAAGGAAAACAGGGAAGGGCACTACTGTCTTGCTGGCCTTTAATCTGTGAAACAAAGCAAAGCAACTCCAGCAATTTCCTCATCACCTATGCAGAGGATGCATCAGTCTTCCTTCATCTTTCTACCACTGTTATATCTGCAGCATTACTACCACATCACTCTCTAAATATACTGACAAATATTAACATTGTCAAAGCCGTGTATCTTTTAATGATATAAAAAGGCCAATGTACTGAAAAATGGAAAGTTCTAAATGCATAAGAAATCCCGGTCCCCCATAATAAGAGGCCTGTAACTTATTTATACTCTCATGTACTGAAAGATACTAAGCTGGAAACATTAAGTAGTACATTTCCCCAGTCTTCATGTAACATACAGAGATACCAAGGGGGCTTGCTGTTCAAACAATGCAGACATGAAATTTATTTGGTAATATCTAGCCATTATTCATGCTTTTTTGTTCCTGCCTGTGATGAAATTGCCCAGCAGGACACCAGAAACAAGCAAAATGATTCTATTGTCTGGAACAATCAAATCAGCTCAAGTTAGCCGATATAAGGCAGAAATGGCTGCCTGCAAGCCTCCGATGGAATCAAACTTTGCTTTTTTTAATTTTAAAAACTATGGTCTGACATTATTTCTGTCCCTCAACAATTCAAGCCCTAAAGAATTCAGAGGGGAAAAAACCTCTTAGAACTGTGTAGCATTTCTCTAACACTGCTTCCAATAAAACAAACATTAAAACTCCTGTTACATTTAATGGGAACATGCCAATATCTCTAGGTTTCTTAGCTGTGCTATTCAGAAATACTTGAAATCCTGGCTTCTGTAACTTCTGTTAAATTACAGCAATTATACTTCAATATCATTAACATTTTTAACTCTTGGAGGAATGCAAGTGAGAGGACACTCAGAAATCAACTTTACTAGCAATTCAAGCTACTGGCTGAATAATGATCAGAGTAGATAACAATTCTGCAGATGTTCTTGCACCATATTCATTTGCATTTTCTTTACTAAAATGTAGTGCAAAGTACATAACTGCCATGAAAGTTACCCAATCTCTAGAATGGCTTATTAGCTTTACAGTTGCAGTTTCATATTAATATTACTGAATATAATTTTTATATTGTCTAGTGATTGCCTGCCAAACAGGAAAGCACTCACAAACACAAGATTAAAACTTTTTGTCACCCTTCTGTAGTTACCACTTTCCCCCTAAATGGCTGAAACCCCTGTAACTTCTACAATTTGCATGACTCAAAATACCCCATTCTTCAGGCCTTGCTCTGGACAGCTTAGCAAAAAGGTTTGTTTGATCCTCCCCAGCCCAAACTGCCAGTTTTACAAGTTGTCTATGGACTTCTGATCTTATTCCATATCCAAATACTTCCAGCCTTACCTTTCCATGTGGATGGAGGAAAAGTCTCTTCTCAGTCCTCTCTTACCACAAATGTTCCATTACTTGCATGCTCTATTGTTCCCAAGCCCTCTCTTACCATGAACTGCAGATGTCTTTCTCTTACAAGATAATAGTTGGGGTGGGGGAAAGGAGATTAACATAGTACTGGGTAAAGCAGAATTCAACCAGCCAATTCCAAGCCAAAAAGCTCCTGTCTTCAATGTTTTGAAACTGTATTCACAGTCTCCCTTCAAAACCCAAAAACCACCAAAAAGTTAATTTAAATGAAAGTTATTTACAGAGTGAAAACAAATCACATTTAGTTGCCAAGTTCTACAATTCCAACTTAAATCAAATCCTCATTTTGGCAATATTTAAAGAATTCTGGACATGGAGGACAGAAATTCACTTTGATGCTAGAGAGCAGAAATCAGACTTACATATGCAAGATTTGCAGAAGAAGAATAAATCAGTAAGAAAAAAAAAAAACCCAAGTAAAGGCTGTTATTTATTCTTGGTTTTCCTGTGGAGCACAGGACCCTATTGAGGGAATAATTTAAACTGGCCTGGATGATGTCCAGTGAACCCAGTGGGATCAGCAGCGTACTCAGACCCATGAAATTCTGCACAGTATCTATGGAACCACCTATGCTGGAATAATGACATGCACTGTCTTAAAACTGGTACAAGAAGGACATGCAGGAACTGTTTTCACTCCACTTGGACATTTAGTAAAAGTCTAGATTTGAACTAGAACCTATGAACTGGACTCTGCTACTGTAACTCTTTTCTAACAAATACTTTCTACAGAGTTCAGTAGAGTTATTTTCACTTTGTGGAACTTTGTATCAGTATTTGGTATTAGCAACAATAAGATGAGATTCTGATCCGTGGTGGGATCAACTCCTGTCCTACAGATATGATAATTCAATGTTAAGTGAAATGTACGCTCCACCACACACTTTTTATGCCCTGAGCAATATTTTTTCACATCTGAAGTGAGGCTTCAAAAGCTATATGCTCAGCAAAGCAGGCCCAAAACCCCCAAAGTGGGTCAGTGATCACCATACGGCCTCCAACCAGCCGATTTGCCTATGCCAGCAAAAGGGCAGCCGGAGTACGCGCTGCGGCAGCAGCCACTCATTACCCTCCTCCAGGTTTCTCCCCATGCCTCATCTCTTCCTTTCCCCACTTTGCCCTTTCTCTCTCCCTGCAGTAACAACAGCAGAGGCAGCATTTTCCCCCTCTGTTGCTTCTCAGCAGACTGGGAAGCACTGCAGGTAAGCAGGAGCTGGTAGAGAGAACATTTCTAGCAGGGAGTAGGAGTAGATTTATGCAGCTGTAGAAAGGGATTGATACAAGACAGTGGGTGAGCTGTGTGTGACTGTACCACATCCCCGGCAGAGAGGGAAAAGAGAAGGAACAGGAGGGAGACAGACTGCGGGAGAAGGCAAAGGAAGACCCTTATCTGTACAAAGTTCTCTCCAAAATCTCTCAGCTCCTCTTGACAATCACTTACCCTCAGAATGAGAGAGTCCCTTCGAAACCCTACTGAGCCCCGTAGCTCTCAGCCTTGCGCCACAAGCCTGACAGATCTTGCTCCATAACCTCCTTGTCATGCAGAAACCTCTCAAACAGGATCCCAGCAATTTCCCTTTCATCTCAACAAATATGATTCCGATAACAGCTTTTCAGCAGCCCATGAACCACAGTTTAGCTGAGATCTGAAGTTTTTGCAAGTGAAATCCTAGGCCTTTCAACACCACCAACACTAATAAATTCAGTCAGCAGATGAAAATAAAAATGAAAATATGCTACAGTCACTTTCTGCCAGCCCAGAGCCAGCCCTCAGCAGTGCACGGCACAAGCAGAGGTGAACGCACAGGGTGACCTGCGCTACAATGATGACAATTCCATTCTCTGTCTGCCAGCTAAACAGATCACCTGCTGGCAGAAAGGAGTTCCCATTCCAACAACAGAAATGGCATTAAAGAAGGGGGGGAAAAAAAAAGCACCTAAGTAGTCTTTCTATTTCATTCAGATTAGAGGCACTGGAAAGAGACAGTTCTACTTCTCACATTCACGGACAGCTCACAGGACCAAGGACTCTCAAGAGCTTTAATTCCTCCCCTGCTGCTGCCTTTCAGGTGACATTCAGAGCTCAGATAACCTAGGTGTTTAACTGTATAGACTGCAACTTCTTCTCCATGCCATTTCTTATAACTCATCATCCACTTGCTACTGAGATATTAGATTAATTCATAATAAACTTGCTTTATACAATGGCGGCACAGTTGCACAACTAACTTCACATTGGCAAAACAGAAATATGAAAGGATGCTTTTAAAAAAGTATAATGTTTTAAATTTAGATTTGAAGAAGCTGCACTGAAAGAAGAAAAATACTATGGAAGATATTTTAGCAAAGAAAATCTCACTACAATCCATGTTTTATTTTTTTTCCTGACAGCATAAGGGATTTCTTTTAAGACAGCAGAAAATCAAATCTCTTTCATTAACCTAAATATAGCTGTAAATTATTTTCAGTGGAAATAGAGGCTTTTCTTGTTAAATGTTCTGATGTTCTCAATGATTTAGTGAGTTCTGCTACTCAGCCAGCAAAAGGATTTCTTAGGACAGCTCAATAGGTTTTCTCATGTACTGCCAGGCTAATGGCTAAGACCCTTAGATGGAGTCTTTGGCATAGGTCCAATCATGCTGATTTCATCTGTCATCAACTCTGGAAAGTGGACTTGAACTCAGAACCCATACTACCAATCATCCACACACATAAACATTGATCATGATAATTTGCAGGAGTGGAACCACAGGGCTAAATATCAATGGAATTTTCCTTCCTGATCTCAATTCCACTGATTAAAATGTAGCTGCAATGCCAACTCAAGTGAATCATTTACATATGCCACATGTAAGAAAGCCAGATAAAAACATATTTTATTATTACCTGAATTACCTAACTCAAAAAAATATAGCCAGAGCTATCAAGTTGCTAGTTTGTTTTTCAATCAAAACTTGCAAGTTGTTTATTGTTCTGTATTTTTTGTTTTTCAAAGACTAAGTTCACCAGCATCCTCTTGAATACTCGGTGCCATTCTGTATGACATTTTCTGTGCTTACAAAAAGCCTGAAATGTCATCAATCCAAAGCTCTCTTTAAAACTGCAGTGTAACCATGACTAAAAAAATCTGCAAAACTGACACTTTTACTGTGCTATGTCTGTACTGATGCACTACTGGAAAAGCTGCCATCTTTTTAATTGTCACTAGACTTATTGTAGAAACCTAAACAAGTGTTTTCTATTGATCTTACCAAAACCCCACAAAACTGTATTTTGTTTAAAAGGTTTGATCCACCAAACTCTGAATTACTGTTTCACGCCACAACTTTGAATAATTAAAAAATATATATATATATATATATATTCAGGGAGTATATGTATTATAAGGTTAAATGCAACTGCTGAACACTCTGTAGATGAAAGGAACCAGGATTTTGCATATCTATCTGACTTGTATTAGTACAGTAGACATTATCATGATTTCAAGCTTTGTACTTGTTTATCATTAGTGTTTCCACTGTAACCATGGCACCCGTATACAGCACAGGCCTAAGAGTGAGGAAAAATATCCTGTATTTTCCTAAAAAATTCATCTGAGAAAAAATATAAGGAACAATGAACAATAGCAAAAGTCAATCAAATTTGGTGAGCTGGCTAAAATGTGAAACAGTTTTCTCTTAGGGGGGAAAAACCCCAAAACCTTTTTTTTTTGGTGAATCTTTTTTGCATTTTGGACTTCTGACAAGAACCTAGAAACCTAGAAACATAACCGTGACCCTAGTGCAGATATTATAAAACAAATTCTAAAATTTCCTTAAAAAAACCCCATGCAGTACTATATGACATCAAAAGCATTAAAGCTTAATATGTTTACAAGACCTTTATAAGACATTTTCTCAACCCTCTTTTAAGAGTGACTGTCCAGTCCTGCAATAATTGTTGCATCATGCTGAAGGTAAGGAGGGGCAGCAGTGTAATTGCTCCAATCACACTCAGCAAGTACTTGGTACCCAGCTCCAACTTTCAGGACTGCTTAAAGGGAAACCCTCAGAATGGCATAGAAAGACTTGATGGTCTTCAAGTGTGTTTCAAGTGGCTAGGCTGCATTTATTTGATATTTCAGGCAGTAAAGAAGAATAGGTTACTGTGATTGCTGGTTTTAATTTGCTTCTTACAGAGTTCAGAAGGAGTTTTACAAAAATATCTGCCTTAAATGCCAAGAATGAAATGAAGGAACTAGTCCTCTTACTAAACAGAAAAAACTGACTGTACCATACCAGCAGTCTTAGCCTAATGTTGGTTTAGGCCATGCGCATTTTCCTTGTAGTGTGAAACTCATTCACTTTGCAGACAACTTCTTTTTCAGGTTTTAATACAGACTCCAGACACTGATGAAGATACCAATAAATCTATTTACTTCAGTATGGACTCTGTAGAGATGTCCTGGCCACAGGTCTTCTTGTAACTCAATGAAAAACGACGCAAAACCGGTGTGACTTTGTAAGAGCCAGTTCTTTGAAGTCCCTATATATAAATCCACTAATCACACTCAGAATTAGAATTACAGTGACACATTCAGTAAAAAGGAAGATTTTGGAAAGGGTAAAGCACAATCCTGTAAACACTTAACTCCACCCCCACTTCTAACTGTGATACAGGAGGAGGTGTATGCTTTGTCTTTATAGTACATGAACACAACCCTAATGGTAAGGATTTACAGTACAAAACAAGGTAAGTGATGTTTCAGAAGCTGCATTATATTGAGCTGACCAGTTATGATCCACTGCCATGTCCTCGATTCTGTCACACAACAGACAACAAGCGTAGTCACTCCCTCATCTCCTCCCACCCACTGAATGCTGGACAGCAATGAATCCTGATGCAATAAAAGCCAGCATTTATCTGATTCAGCTATCTAGTTCCTCACAGATCCTGTTTACAATGGACCTCAACCTGTTCAATTCCACTATTTATCTAGGGAATCTGTTCAGACATTTGAGTTCACCTTAAATATCAGAGCCAGGATGCACCCTACTCCCACCAAAATTCAAACTTGGCATCTGGAATCTGCAAGGTTCTTCCAGATTTGGTGACAAACTCACAACATGTACCATGCACAAAAAGAACATTCAAAATTATTATTCTTTCACTAAAAATCTGTGCCAATATCCTCATCCCACTCAAAGATGAAAGTCTCAAAGATGAAACCTCACTTGATTTCAGGAGAGTCCCAACTTGATTATCATTCAATACAGGTAAAAGACATCTGCAATACTGCTGCATTTGTCTTTTCCTGTTATAGCTATTTTTTCTCCTTCTATCACCCACTTTTACCATTTGAGCTTACTAATGTGTAGCTTTTATAGAGCACCAGAATAATCTAGACCCCGATTATCACAATGCAACACATAGGCAGCAGAAATGAAAAATATTTTAAAGTTGTAAAGATAAAAGTTTTAACAGCAAAGTTGATCAGCTCCTAATCAGCAGAGTCTAATTCTTTCATGCCCTTTCATCATTTCCCCATCTCTATATAACTGCATTAAACAAAGAAGCCCCAAAGAATACATAAAACTCAGACCTATTAACCCTAGCTATTTTTTTTTTGGTCCTGGGTTCTTTGTGTGTTTGCCAAAAAACTACCAGCCAGTATCCTTGACCATGAAAAATAAGTACATAAAAAGATCAGCATATATAATTTCAGATGGCTGGTTGAGCAGGGCACACTGAAAATGAGATGATAGCTACTGTTGTTTTATCATACATCTCATTTAAAGGATATCCACCATTTAACAGTTTAACTGCAGAAATGTGAAATGTGCATATTCACGTTTCCTGTTTCTTCATTGTTTGATTAGTTTCTCCCTGCTAAATCACACTACCTGAGGATGTCAGAGCAAGGATTTTCCAGCTTTTTTGTACTCCCACTGAGGCACGTTAGCCTCTGGGTCTTAAAGACGCTGTGAAAGCTGCTAAGACACATTGTGTGTACAGACATGAGAATTTCTCCAGTTGGGCCCATATTCCACTAGGACCCTTTCATCAGTCTTGAGCATTTGAAGAAGCATTGCGTTAGATCTACGCAGAGAAGTGTCGATCATCTGAAGGAAGGAAGGAGGAGCATCAGTATTGATGCAGTGAGCTCTCAAGTGACAGGAACACCCTGAGGTGTCTCGCATCAGAGGTCAGGTCTGGATTTTTAAGGTTCATCATTGCCAGGCTAACCAAGAGTATTCACCCTGAAATGATGAAACTCATCTAAGCGCTGGATCTGTGTTTTGCAATAATGTTTGGTACAGATGCATTCGGTTCAGGTTCTTCAGACTCAGTAAGACAACTAGATTTGTATTTATGTCACATAATTTCAGAAACTTACGAGGTAACTACACACCTCGTACTTAGATTCAGCATATTTTTCTTTCCTGCCTCGCCTGTAGATAACATGCATTAGTTATATAGTAACCATGACTATCTCAGTAAAACAAAGTGTGGAAATAATGCAAAGCCTTCAGAGGCATTACCTGCCCTTGGTAACCTAGCTCTGCAAGACAGATGTTGCATCCAGAGCCATGCCAGTGAAAATCACATGTACATGTATGTATCTACAGCGTGAACACTTACCCAGTCCTCGAAGTGACGGCTCCCGTTCTGCAGCAAGTCCTCAAACTGTATAGTGCAGTTAGCTACAAAATCGTCGTACCCGATGGGGGCATCATGGAAAACAGCCATCTCTATCTTCCTGCCATTACAAACGTCGGTGACAAATTCATCGTTCCAAGCAGGACTGTTGGTCTTTTGCTTGGTCGAGGTCTGCCCGATCCTGGAGTCATCCACATTGAGGGCGATGTAAGGGTCCAGCAAAAAGGTCTGTGGCCTGGGACCCACTGCATGCCTCAGAGACCACGCCGTGGGTTTCAGATTCACCGCCTCGCAGATCTTGATTTTCAGCAAGCCATTGAAAACCACCATGGCTGGATAGCTGCACTTTTCCCGGGATCAAACACTCGCTCAACGCACTCGCACCCAGAGGGAGGGAGGGAGGTCTCGCCAATAAATAGGAGGGCAGGTCTGGGAGGTGGGGGAGCAGGGTACGGTGCGGGTCTCTTCGCCTGGCTGCTGCTGTTACCTTTGATTATTTAGCCTTTGCTCTTGCGACACCCAGTGAATACATTTATTTTCTTGCCCGTGTTTCTAACGGAAAACAAGGGAGGGGGGCCGCCAGGGAGGGGGAGGCGGCCGCGGCTGCAGGAACCCCCGAATGCTATCAAAACCCGAGCATAATCAATCCGGGGGTAAGCAAGAGCCTTCTCCCTTCACCCTGACCATAATCCTGGATCAGTCCTCGCAGAGGAAGCAGAGCCGCGATCCCGGGCTCCCGCACACGCCAGTCCTGCCCGTGCTCCGCACAACAATACACACACACGCATACACACGCACACACACGCATACACACACACACACACACACGCACACACACGGATCAGAAGCACCGGCCGACCCACCAGCCCTGCCTACTGCACAGCCTCCGCTCAGCAAACATCCACCCGGGGACCTTCCATCCGCGCCGCCGCCCGCAGCCGCCCGTCCTGCGCCGCCGCCGCCTCCTGCTCCGCCGCCGCCAAGGCCGAGGACCCAGCGGAGCGACCCCCGCGCATGGGGGGCGCCGGCAGCGGAGCGGAGCGGCCCGCGCGGGTCTCGGCGGGCTCCGGCTGGGCGGCCGCCGCCCTGGCGATGGGCAGAGCCGCCGCCGCCGCCTCCCGCCCGCCTCCCGCCCCCCGCCCGCCTCCCGCCCGCCGCCTCCCTCGGCCGCCGCCGGCCGCCTCCCTCCGCGCAGCCCCCGCCCGCTGCCGGTGCCGCTCCGCCGCTCGCTCCAGCGCAGGAAATGCGCAAAAGACGTCAGTGTGTGTGTGTGTGGGGCGAGCGAGCGGCGGCGGCGGCGGCAGCCCCGGCCGTGCGTGTGTGTCTCTGTGTGTGTTTGAGTGTAGAAAGTTTTGCCTGTTGGGGGAGCAGCGCGGCCGTCACCAGTCGGGAACCGCAGCGGGGGTCGCGCTCCCCGAGCTGCGCTTGCCACTCCTCCACACCCGCCGGGCGGCTTTCCGCCGGGGACACTGCCCGCCCCGGCCCCACGCCTCTCCGCCTCCTCCTCCTCCTCACAGGATAAAGTGATGAACCAAACGTGGATAGAGCACCCCCGGACGCCTTCCTCCCCGACCGCCTTTATTAACGTGCTTGACCACCAAGGTCCTGCTCAGACCGGGACCACCACTCACACCGCGCCGGGCGCTTCTGGCGCCGCGATGCCGGCGGACGCCCCTTCCCGCAGGGCTTCCCGCCCCTCGCCCTCTCTCCGCGATCCCCGGGACGCCTCAGCCCGCGCCTTACGGGCAGCGAACTCCGCCGCCCCCGCCCTGCCCCGCCGCCTGACAGCGCCGAGCCCCGGCCCGCGTCCCCGCCACCCCCGCCCACCGCGGCAGCGGCACAGACAGCGCTACGTCAGCGGGGGCCGGGCCGGGCCGGAGGAAGAGTTTCCCCGCGGTGTGCGAGCGCCGGGAAGTGCCGAGCGCCGCCAGGGGAAGCGGCCTCCCGGGGCCCGCCCCGCCCGGCACGGCTCGATGCCTGGGCTGGGGCAGGAGCCGCCTGTTGGCCGCCCGACGCCCCGCGGCCGTGGGGCACTGCCAGCCCCTTTGTCTCCGCGATCACCTGGCCCCTGCCTGCCCCACGTCAACCCGCGGCGCCTCCCCGCTGCCCCGGGCCGGCGCTGAGAGGGAGACCGCAGGCCGGCGGTCGCCACTGCCCTGCAAGCGTACTGAAAAGGGAAAAAAAAAATCCCCAAAACCTTCTGAAAGGGTGTGCGTACTGTGTTCTTGAACGTTATCTGCACGTCATGAAAGATTTAAGTAATTTTTCATCACCGTGGTATGAAATACCCGTGAGGCTGCATGCAGCTTGACTTTCTCCTCCTCAGAACAAACGTACTCGGGATCTGGATGGTTTCCCATGGTGAAAATTATTGCTGCCTTAATTATTTTTAGCCACTGATTTTGTCTTTGTGTGTGTGTGTGTGCGCTTGTGTTGAGAAAGTCGCCAGGAAATGGATGGACTTTGCCCTTTGATGGGATTTCAGTTCGCTGTAATATCACAAGAGAAAATGCATCAGTCCTGGCACTCAGGAGAGCAGTTGGGGTTCTTCGAAGAATCAGCCAAAATAGAAAGAACTGGATTGCCTAGATCCAGTTGAATAAGGACATAAAAGATGAGCACCCAGTCCTTGATCTGGACCTGATATTCCTGACTGGAGAGGAAAGAACAGATAATTATGGATTTGTGCAGATAATGGCTCAGGAGGCAGGTGTTATATTTGGAGCTAGTGAAACAGCTCCAGTATGTGTGCTTCCAGAGCAGTTTCCAGATAGGAGATAGGGTACTAATGAAGCCAATGGGTCATGAGAGCATTCGCGTTAATGGAAGACAGACTTTCTGGTGCCTGTTGCCACTTAGTCTACTAGTCAAAATAGAAGTACAGTAAAATCTCAATGTTCATTATCATCTTGACAATCTCCAAGCAGAATCGTTTGATACAAAGCTGCGGTAAGGAGCCAATTATGGGAAAGGTCTTCCTTTGCAATTCAGCCTTTCCTGGGCTCACAGCAGCCGTGACACATCTATCGTGTTACTTTTGTAAAAGCTCATACTCACAGGCCCCACCAGAAGTACGAGAAGGACCTGCTCCTTTCCTCCCAGCCCCCTACACTACCTGATGCATATAGTACTATATATTAAACTCTATGGTCTTACATTTAGCGTGTGAGAAAGAACACTATAATTAAATCTTTTGGCTGGATATTTTTGTGGTCTTTCTCAATAAGGGCAATGTACATAGTATGCTCCATTTCCTTAGATACTTATTGAAAAACATGAAAGCCAAACCGATACACTGTTTGATTTTTTTTCTGGTTATTTTTAGAGAACTACAACTGCATGTATTCTGTTTGCCCAAGGTAGGTAAACAGAGTCTCCATGGTGAGTTTAATGACCTAGCATCTCTCTGAGATTACACATGCATATTACGAAAGTCTGAATAAATACAGACATTATTAACACAGCATACAAAATAATAAATAGACCTTATATTTGACTAATTACATATCTAGTCTACTGCATACCTAGCTAGGCCCTGATCCCTAATTCGAGCCATCTGCACTTTTCCAGACACTGAAGCAAGCTAAAGTTTGGTTTCACAAATTATTTCTTCTAAGAATAAATGTCTGCCTGCATGAATAGGGATTTACAAGCTCACTTAGGATCAGACAGCTCCAGCCTTACATTGCTTAGAAAAATACAAATATCTTGCACAGTTTTAATTTGATTTTAAGTGGAGTTTTTTGTTTCTTTGTTTGTTTGTTTTAAATTGTATTTCAGAAAAACATGTTTATGTCAAGACTGAACTTTTATCACTAAGCAGTTCTTAACCAATGTACCCTGGAAAAGTATTCTTAAAATCCAGTAACTCAGGTACATGGAGCAACATGACAATGCTTCTTGGAAGTTCATCTAAATACTTGGCTCAGTGGTTGCAAAAACTCTGAGTAATAGAAGCAAAGAACATTCCAAGTACCATTTTCCACTTGAAAAGTTTTTTAATATTTTCTCTAAACAAAAGTATTTTAATATTTTTCTGCTAGCTTTCTGTGCATACGGAAGGATTTGGTTCTCAAGGAGATGAAAAGCAAAAGCTATTCTATTGTGCACAGGGAGGTCTGGAGAGGAAGATGCAGCACTTGCAGTATTTCCCCTGCAGAAGGGCAGTAAGAAGTATTCCAGATGCATTTCTGTTCTCTGTTACAAAGGCTGCAGCAGCACGGAAAACCATGGCCTGAAGTTTTATTACATTTTAGCTATTTTTTCCAGCTATGTTGTTTTTTAATGCACGGAGGGTCAGGGTATCTAGACTCAAGACTGGTTAAGGTCGTCTGTTTACTCTCCAGAAGTAACTTTTGCTGAAGAAGGCCCTTTGTTCAGCACTCTGAGAGCAAACAGCCTTTGTGTCAGGGCTGCTCTCTCTTGTTTGTGCTGTTCAACTGGAAAAGGAAAAGACCCCCAAGAGATCATAAAAACACAGGCTAATTGCATCAGCTTCTATTTTCATTCTTACTTTAGGAAACAGCCTACATCAAACTGATAGCAGCAATGGCAGTGCCAGCACGCAGTCACCTGCAGACAGCGGCCTCCCAAGGCACGGTTTTAGTCCCGCAAATCCCTCTTAGGCTGCGCCTGCCCTGTGTCAGGGAGCGGCGGTGGCAGCGGCAAGGTGGGACGAACAAGCTGTAGGCAGCCTGTAATCTCAGACGGCCCCCGACCTTTCCCTGGCCGGTGCATCCTCCACAGCTCTGTGGAGAAACAGCACTATCTGGTGGAGAGAGGATGTAAAGTCCTGCCAGGAGTCCCGTTAGGCTTAATTCTATTATTGTAGCCACAACTGAAACTGGGTTTGAGGTGTTGTTGCTCCAGATTGATAGATAGTTTAACTGCATTTTCAAGAGGATTTCTTTTTTAATAGTCCCATTGTTCCTAAAAAACTGTTCAAACAGTTGAGAAAAGTCAGCAAATTTTCAGGCTTTTCCAAGTTCAGCAATATGAAAGAAGGAGAGGAAATTTTGAGTTGTTTTATTCTTAAAAGGAGCATCATTTCTTAGAGTTATATTAACCAATAGACAAGGAATAAAACCAGGCTTGAATGCAGGAGAGATTTTTGGAAACACCTTTATGGAAACAATGAAATGAAAGCCAGACCCCTCATTATAGGCCCTGTGAAAATTGAGGAACTTTGAATCCACTCTGGACAAGAATATTTTCAAAGAATAAGAAGATATTCAGCAGTATGAGTATATCCACTGAATTCTTTTGAACTTAATGGATATGCTTATGCAAGTGCAATAGTTGGGTGTTAGTGGAATCTGTCCCTTCCTGGCAAGAAATCAAAGATTGCTGTCAAATGCTGACTATCTTTGAAAGTCAAATTATTATTTAGTATCTAATTTTGGAGGCACAGTTATGAAAAAAGCATCCTCAAGAGCATTTTCACTCCTGTCATGATGCAAATGATCTTTTGGGTATACCAATAGAGAATCCATGTTTTATAAAAATGAAGAAAAAGACCAGTTTCAGTGAGCTTGGTCCAGCCTCCTACTGCATTCCAAGATTTCCTTTGTGTCCAGCCAATTTCCTACTAATTTATTCTTCACTCCCAAAGTATGTACCTGAGTAAGTTACTTAAGGCACTCCCAATGCTCCCTGTGAAATGTCTCAGCATGAGGGATCTTGTCAATGTGTGATTAATTAGGTCTCCAACTCTCTCTCTAGTGTAATTACACTTTTGGTAGTCTTCCCAACCTCTATGAAAAGAACATACTAAACACTAGCTGAGTGTGTTAGCTTTCACTGGGAATAAACCTCCGAGAGTACATCTGCGTGGATTTGCAGCTTTAAGTACGTGGTGCTGGCAGGCACGGTGACATGGTGACTTCAGTGCAGTGTCTACCAGCCAGCCTGTTCTCAGGTATGCACCTGGCTTGCTAGCCAAGACTGAGCCCCATGATATCATACCTTCCCAGCAGTTCTTATCTCAGCTAGATAGATCACAGCCAGTCCAAGCATATCTGCACGTGCTACACAAACATACCTCTCCAGTTGCAGAACATATGCTTAGGTCACTTCTAGGCTAGAGATTTCTGGCTCAGGCAGGGCTGTAGAGCAGTATGATCTCAGACAAAGACAGCTGTGCCAGGGACTCTCACCATTGTGGGAACAGGTGTTATTATTTTATTGCTTGTGGATGGTCATTTTTTAAATTTATATAAAAGGTTTTGTACATCTTTCTGGTAAAATATAATGGAACTTGTATACTTCTATGTGTACCCTAAATATAAAAATAGGTTTCCACTTCATCACCTACATGTCTTCTCTCAACCTTCACAAGAGTCTTGCTGACAGCATTTACTGTAGGTTTGCCATTTGCAGGATTGTTACTATTCTATACAAGGAATTGCTGGAAAAACTTCTGAAGGGTAAAACCAAGCTTTGGTCTGTTCCTGGTTTATCAGCCCTCATCTTGAGAATTTATACCCAGTTTCTGGGGCAGGGAAACTTGGAGTTACCTGGCATTGCTCAGGACTATAATAGGAGTCTGTGCCATTCAGACTCAGTGATTAGATTGTCATTGTTGGAAGAAGTTTTGGTACAGAGTGACAAGGAAAGAATTCTGGAATGGATCAGGATTCAAGAGACAACCCCCTGCCCTAGATCAGCCTCTCCACACACACAGGGTGAGCCTTGCATGATATTTTTTCTAAGAGTACAGTTCACTCTCTGCATCAAGACTAGAAGAGGACAGGAACATGAAGGTCAGTCTTCCCTTTCCAGGCTGTTGCTTTCTTGAGCAGCAAACAGAAAAAGACCCCATAGTGTATATGCTGCTTGAATGAATGATTTTGTATTGAAAAAAACAAATCAAACCAACCATGCACCGTAAGTAGAGAAAAGGACCGGTCTGTTTCCTTCCTTTCTTCTCTGCCAGCTACACAGTTTCAGACAACACAGTTTGTTTATTTCAGCAAACACAGTCTGGTGCTGAATGTGACTGCTGTCACGATAGAAAAGCTGGCCAATGGATCGTTACAGCCCCCTGAGGCTGGACACCCAATGTATATTGGATTTAGCTGTCAATTACCCATGCTTCTCTTGGCTTTTGCTGGTTTTATTTCTTCCATATTGTACCAAAGTATTGTTGCTTCTAAAAACTGTTCTTTATTTGAAGTGGACTTTCCCAAAAGAAACTGTGAAGGGAGCTGAGCGTGTTTACCTCCAGGAAATAGAATTGATTCTCTGCTCTCTTGTACACTACAGGAGTGGAAGGCACACAATGCACGGCAGGATACAGCATACCAGCCTAGAGGGGTTTACTCTTCTGCTGATCTATTTGGTTTGAGTGCACCAGAAGAAATTTGAAAAGATAAGAGAAGCTCCAGGTCTTGGAAGCTTGATATTTCTACTCCTAGCCATCAGCAGATATAGGAAAGTTTCCAGAGAATAGTGGCACTTTATTGAAGCATTGCTAGCATTCATCCTACTGTCTTACCCTGAACCCCCTGCAGGATTTGGAGCATCTGTCTCTAGTATGTGTGACACTCCAAAGCAAACTCCTTTCACAGTTGATAAGTTGCAGGGGAGTAATAAGGGTGCCCAAGGTGTAACTATTGTTACCAGCTTCTGTTAATTTTCTTGGTGATTTTAAATGATGCACATTGTTGGTTCAGTAGTATAAATGGAAGGTAAAAAGAATAGGCTTTTCAAAAGAAGGTAGTATCATTGTTTTACAACACAGGAGTGAGAAAGAGAATGAGTAAATGGCTGTGTTTTAGAAGTACCTCTGAGTTTTCACTGCTTTATTGTAAAATTCAGCACTAATTGTAAAATTATCTGACTAGAGATATTTTCAGTATCTCAGGTTAGGTGGACAATTTTCAGAATTTAGTCCTAATCACCTCTTAAACTCACATATGAAGTCATTAAAAGAGTCTCTAATAAAACCAGTGTGTTGTTATTCTCACAGCCTTCCTCCAGCTTTTCCCCATGGTAGTATTCAAGGGAAACTTTTTAAAATTGATAAATAAAGGCAGAATAAAGATGTGATGTAATGATTTACAGTATTGGAGTGCTGTCATTCAGGACATGTAGGATATGCTGAGCTGTATTTTTACTGGCTTCATTAATATGCTACAATGATGACCGAAACCTAAAAAGACCTACATGTATATGCATAAGAATATACAATCTGAATCATCAGGATTCAGGACTTTTCAGGAGATTTATTCCTGAAGAATATGTCTTTGGAGAAGTAAAATGTATTACATAAGTTCACAAGTATTTATATTTATATCTTCAAAGTTACTAAAGCCTAGTTTCATTTTCAAGTACAGGTGGCAATTTCAACTTTAAAAGGTCATGGACAGCCCAGCAATGGTTGTTTCTCTAACATATTCCTCATAAGCAGTGGAGGAGTGACAGTGCTGGGTGAGACCTTTGAGGTGTGGACTGACAGAGATGGCTTTTCCCATGAAAGTATGATGTTTAATGGGCCTCTACTGGCAAACACAGAATAGAAAACAGTTGACCACTAAACTGCCATGACTCATGACTTTGGAGTTCACAAATGGAATAAAGACACAAAGGATTAGCAGGTCATAATTACTCCTCAACAGTTTATTTTGCTTTTCTTTTTCCTTTTTATCTTTGTGGGTGGGGTTTTAAGTCTGTCACACTCCATTTTTCTTCTGCATTTACATGCTCCAAACATACCCACCAAACTATATGTCCAACCAAGAGCTTCATCTCTTTTTCTCAGTGTTTTCTGTTCTGGATTTTAGAAGCTCTTAATAAGCCGACGAATGCCTTCCTTCAGCGTAATCCCACTTTGCTGCAACAGCACAAGAGGGACAGAAAGCAAAAGATGTGATCCCGAAGCAGAACTTGTAACAAGACAGAGCATGATGCACTCCCATAACATACAGGTAATAGGGAATTGCTGAGTCTGAGCAAAGCACTAGATGTCTGAGTTAGTGCTACCTAATTAGTAATTATACCATGTAACCTCATAGGTATCTACAAAACTTTCACACCTCTATCCTCAAAACATCCTCTTCACTTTAATACTTTAATTTTGGGATATGTCAGCTATTCTATAAAGGCAAAGAAAATAACTTTTAAAACATATCCTCTATCATAATTATTTCTCCTTTTGGGCATACCAGGTATTTGGGGGCAAAAAGAAAATATCACAGACTACAAATTTTCTGTATCTGAATCCAATCTAGATCTCAACTGAAAATAATCTGTCATGGAATTTAAAGTTTTAATATGACAGCCAGTTAGGTTCATTGTTGGTTTGTTTTTGTTTTGTTGGGGTTTTCTTAAGAAAAGCAGACACTCCAAAATAAATGGGTGAGAATTAATTGCCTTCATCTGAATCTCATATGACTATGTCAGTTATTTCTTATGTGAATTTAAATGAACTAGTAGGAGTATACTTGGCCTAATGCTGCTCTTGTAAAGTCAGGTAGGTAACTGATCCAAAGGAATCAAATGTAGGGCTGCTGACTCTTAGTTAATCCAAGATAGGACAAGTTATAACTGAGGGTTTTTTCCCAGGTAGTTAATTAAGAAGTTTAAATTAGATTAGTTACAGTATTTCTTTGAAAAAATATTAAATATTAATAAAACCATTGCAGGGTTTTTTTGTTTGTTTGTTTTGATCATAACTGTCAAAGTAGTTGGTGAAGAGATATGTCATAATTATAAGGACACTGCATTTTTCTGAATTATTTTTCATGAAAACTGTTTCCCCTCTCTAATATTAATATAACTGAAGGAGCCCCTTGGGTGATCCTCAATATCCATGGTTTTAACATTCTCTGTGTCTGGGGCATCCAGTATTATTCACCCATTCTAATGCAAAGCAAAAGGAATTTGTTGGATCTAGAGGTCTACACATAATGCTTTAAAAAGTGGCATGGAGGAAAAAAACCAATGTTCCTGCTTATGAATAACTCTACTATTTTTATAGATAATACAGTCCCCACACCTTCATTCTTCATAAAATAAATTAATAAAAGTATTTTTATTTATATTTTATATTACATCACTTATTTATTATATTTATATACAATATATTTTTATTTATTCACATCATTGCCTCAGTTTTATTTTCTGCCATTATTTTTTGGTTCTCTTTCTTTATATTGAAATTAACATATCTTTGTCTCCTTTTCAAACTAATGAGATATCTGGCTTGTGCCTTTATGCTCCAGTTTGTATTTGATTTTTTTAATACTAGGTTTAGGCTGTTGCCACTTTTTTATTAGGAAAAACACATATTTACAAATGAAATTAGTGGTTCCTTTATGTACCTGTTCCTCCAACATATGGAAGTAGCTCATACTTGCTGCAAAATAGGGAAAGTTGTGATCTGCAGTAAGGAGTCATAAGGGAGAGAGGAAGGAAAGGGGGATTAACAATTAGGTTAGAAACTCTAATAAGGTCTTATAATTAGCAATTATTTATTGTCACAGAAATACCTATATCCAGTATAATCAAAGTAATCTAATCTATAATTCTAATGTCTTTTTCCCAAGAAAATTTTCCCAAGAAAATACATTCTGCCAATGTATTTGTAATTTTACAAATATAAATAAGTTTGGATGGAAGCTTTTGTAGTTTTTCCTAATGTATTTTAATATAAAAGCTTGAGCAATATAGTTCCAAACGTTTCTAAGTTATTTATGTATTAATAACATAACCTTATTCAGACATTTCAGTAGCATATTTTATGTATGAATATTTCAATAATGGCAAAGGACAGAAACATCACACCTAGTTTGTTTTGGGGTGGTTTTTCTTTTTAGTTTGGTATGATCTCAAAAATGCCAAGCCTGGAAAAATGAGTATAGTTGTTTCAAAGTTTTGAGTTTAAAATGAGATATTTTTCTCAGGAAATCCTTATCTAGGTTTGTTTATCATCTCTCTCTAAAAGGACAGAAACTGGCAGTTTCAAATGCACTAAGATATCTAAATATTACAGTTCTGGTGTCCAAGGATGATGATGCTGAGATCATGAGGCAAAGCTCCCATTGTACTTAGTACTCTGGAAAGGTGTTCTGTACTTCACTGTACTGAAGTATAATGGATTCAAATAACAAAATTTTAAGTGACTTCTATTTTGTATTTTTGTAAAGATCTCAGATGTCTTCTGCTGATTCAAAAACTTACGTGATGATTGGATCCACATGAATATCTATCATGAAAACAGACAAGAAGAAATGAGAGAGAGTTCAAATACTTTGAATCTGGCTTTGAGTAAAACCCACTGAATCTTACCTCATCCATCAGGTCATTAATGGAGCAGTTCAGGTCTTTCACTGAAACCTAATACTCCGTGCTTAGGGAATACAAGTCCACTGATGAGAGACAGCATTCACAAAGGTGTTTGATGTTGGCAAGCTGTGACATGTTGCCACTCGCCTCTTCCCATAAGGACAGTGCATCACCACGTAGAAAATAAAATGTGGATGGTTTTCTTCTCTTTCCTGATTATTAGTGGATTGCATGAAGTGGATGATAACATATTTATTGCAAGCTGTCTGAAATACCCTTTATGGGGATTTTTTTCCTAGCTTTGCAGGTGAGTGCTTATTTATCTCAGGAGGCAACCTGTAGTGCTATCACAGCTGTTCAGAAGCCATGAGGCTTTGTAGTGAAGCATATGGGCAGGTTAAAATTTTGTCTGTAACTGGAAAGGATGTGTTGTGCATACAACCTTTTCTGAACTGGATCTCCATTTGACATAAGTGAGTTTAGGGAGCTTCAGCTGAAGGTAGGGCAAACTAAAGAGCAGCAAGTTACTGTGCTGGAAGGATGCAGTTACTGCAGTAATTACAGAAAGGCACAAATGCTCCATCCTCAATAGATGGGAAATACTGGATTCATTTACACTGCATGATTAAATTAAATGTTCCTGGGAATTGTCCTGGGTAGGAATGTTCTCTAGGTCTGTCCTTCAAACAGCTGCTCAACATACCTGCTTATCCTGCTTTACAAGACAGCATTCCAAAGCTTTCTTAGAAAAGCAAATAAAAATTTATCTAATTCTATGGAAGGTCCTTCCAAACTCCACATGAAACTCACTCAGTGCTTCCTTTAACGGGCCAAGCACTGGGACCTGCATCTCTCTGTTTCTTTTAACTTTCCAGTTAATTTTTTTTCACAAGGACGCCTTATGGGGAAGTGTTTCTCAAACTGGGTAGAAGAGATCCATCTAGGTATACCAAGGGGGAGTAGTGGGAGTGCTCTTTGGTACAGTGCGTATTTATCACTGGGATACTTAGTGACACTGGGTTATTGCCCATCAGCAACATTTATTTCTATTGTTACAGAAGCAACACTGCTGAAGTATGGGTTGTTGCTTGATGTCATTTTGTTTGACAACAAGTTGAGAACACAAATATCTGCATTTTTGCAGGAGCTGATGCTGAATTGCTGCAAACATATTAAAATACAGACAGACGAAACAAACAAGTTAATACAATTTTGTTTCCCATAATGATTCTTGTTACCTGCTTTCTTGTCACCCTACTGTCAGGGCTAATAATGTAGGTGTCAACTTCTACTCTGAGTTATCTTCAGAGTTTGTCTTGTGGATCTTTTTGGCAGTGAAATCTTCAATCACAGCCTGTCCAAGATACAATGGAGCATCAGCCTGCTTTTTCAGTTGTGACAGATATATTCCGGTGCTGCTGCTATTCATTCAGAATTTTGTAAGGATTTGTGTAGGTTTTTGCCTAAAACAACATACTGGTTACTCTCATTTATCCCTGTTTGCATAAATTCATGCTGTTGATTTTCACTTTCAGGTTCCTACGCAGCCCATCCCCACACCGCCTACGATGGCTCCTTCCTAACAAGATGTCAACACCTTTCTCTGATCGCTGACTCCTAGAAGCAGGAAAACTCCTTTCTTATGTTTTAATTCAAGTGCAGAAGGGTTTTTCCTATGTTATTCATATGCCTAATAGCTCCCTGAAGGGACCTGTCCATCTGTCCATTTGGCTTCATGCTCAAAGCTCTCCTTTACCGTCACACCTACAAATATACACAATACCCGTCTGTTTTTACTCCTATCTATAGCTTGCTATATATGATCCTGCTCCCTCACAGCAGCTTCCACTTCTTGTGACAGTGTAGAAACAACAATAAGGACCAAATCAGCAAAAGGTATTTCATAGCAATGTTCTTCTGAGAAGTCCAAAAACCAGCTGGTAGCACAAAACCAGCTTCAGCTGAATCATACAGAGTAGAGAACAAAAAAAAAAAAAAAAAAAAAGGGACTTTGAAACTCTTATATAGGTGCCCTCTATACTTCTCACTTGTGAAATTGTTAAATCCCTACCTACCAAAAAAGGTATAAAGGAAGAGCAGCAGGCTTTCTAATTTTACCAGTTGTAGTAAGCAAAACTCCCACAGTTTATGGGCAATAATTCTTCAGTGAATGGCAGAGATCACTGTAAACCTACCTTCAAAGTATTTAACCAGTGCCTTTTCCTAAAGCAGCATGGTATTTAAGCTATGTAATATCACCTTCCCTCTCAAAGATGGATGACACATTTATTAAGATACATTACTTCTGATCTGATCTTCCATCAATTTATCTCACTTTTACTACCTATAAGTGCCATTTGAAAGAGACTATTTTTAAAGAGTGAGAGTTTCAAATTAATATTGTCTAAAAATTCATCCAAATGCCCAGGAGAACCTGAAGCCTTTATTATACCTGTATAAATCCTAACTATAACATAAGATTAACAAATGGTTGCATGGCAGTATATTTGGTGAAATGACTGTACTTTTCTTCACTAATGGAGGGTGAAGTGGCCAGTTAAAAAGAGAAATAAGCAGCTAATGTAAAAGCACTTTATTTAGGAATGTGAGGAAGTATTATATGCCACGCATATCCTAAATTAAATCTTGTGGCATAGCAGAGCTATGACTGCAAAGTCATCATGTGTATAAGGGTGGGAGTCGGCAAATAACTGTGTTGGAAGCTCAAAGTTTTCTCTTCAATCTTGTAATGTGTTCACTGGTATTTTATTTACATAAGCAATTACTTCTGGCTATATATAGTTAGCTACTGTAATAGTTATTTTATGGAAATAGCAACTGACTTTTACATGTCAACATTCTCCATTCACTGGAATTTTTGGAACTTCTTGTCAGAGAATGAATGACCTGCAATGCTGCTGGATAACTGAGACAAATACAAGCAACAATTTTCTAGGCCTTCTAGTACTATTAAAGCTGAGGTTGCCATGTCGCAGTTTGTTGAACCTAACAGCATTGGTTTAAATTTAGCAAAATTGACACATTAAATATGTTTATGTTGCTTCCAAAATATTGGTTCCATTACAAAACACTGTGCACCCTTCGAACTGAGAAGATACTGAGACTAAGTCTGGAAGACTAATGGCAGTTGTTTAAAAGAATGGTCCCTTGGATTGTTAATAGAGCCAATTTCCAAGTATTTTTAACAAAACTGCAGGCTGCCGTGCTAGCAAAAATACCAAAAGCAAGCTCTAACTTCTCCTGGGGAAGGCAGAAGAGCTGAATCTAAAAACACAATTCTCCCTGCAGCCAGAAGCTGCATCTTTTTCTCATTTAGGATCAGACTAATCCATCTCCAGCTGCAGCTCTGCTGAAGACAGTGGAATTTCAGGCAGGTCACAAAGGCCTTAAGTGACTCTTATTTTCATCTTTACAGTTGTGTCGATTTGACCACACACTTAAAAGCCCTCTTTTGAATTTTAAAGCATCAGCTGGCTTTTAAGGATGGGAAAAGAGAGGAAATGGTGACTGAGAATGAAAGAAGTTCTCCAAATGATGATCTGTATCAGGATATCTAGTACTATGACTACATTTTGACTACATATGAATTTTCTTCATTCAAAATTACCCACAGTTGCTTGGTTAGAAATGTTTATGTATGCCTGTATAAACTGTCACACCAGTAACAGACCTGCAGTGAAGAGGGCAAACAGCAGACACTGTTAGTGTCCCTGCACTGACTGAAACTCATCAAAATTTTTCTGGTAGAAATTTCTCTGCAAAATATGACATGCTTATCCATCTCCTTTATGTGCAAGTGCCTGGGCATATCATAGTCATTGTTTATCCTCACACATAATTTTAAGAAGTGTTATTAGTAGCTCATTTTAACAATGAGGAGCCAAGGCAAAAAAGGGTCACTTGTCGAAGGTCACACAGGACATCTGTAGCAGAGGAGGAAATTGAGTCTGAGATTCAGATTTATGTTCCTACATATGTGCCTACCCTTCAGTCCAAACATCCTTTGCACCCATTAGCTTCCTTCCAAGACTTAATTCTTTTTTCATTCTCTTATGTATATATACTGGACACATGAGCATGGAACAGAATTTCAGGAGTAATTCTGCAAAAGGGTTGCTGGATCAGTTGGAAGAAGGACTACACTATCTTCCTTCCTGCAGCTGTATATTTAACCATCTATCTATGGAATAGTAATGGATTTTGAAGGTGCTGATACTGTTCTCTATGTTTGCACAAAGTATGTAATTTGTGCCTTTGTCCTTCACAACAGGGAAACAACAATGCTGCAAGGATAAATACCAGAGTTTTCTGAAGCCATTAAGAAACTCTTCAAACACAATCTAACAATATCTTTCTTCTGGGCCTGGTAGAAAAAAGAAATTGAAGAGCTGTTGAAGCAAAGGTGTTTGTTTTGTTTGTTTGGTGGGTTTTTTTCCCTTTTTGGTGGATATTCGTATCTGTATGGTTTGCAAAAAGTCTTTTGGGAAATTGCTGCTTTTTCTTCTGCAAGGCCATGCAGACAGGTGCAGACAGACACAAGCAAACTCTGCTCACACTCTGAGCTGCCCAGACTTTGCAAGCTTCTGTCTGGAAGATGTAGAGTCATGCTAATGTGGCACCATGCCCAAAATAACATACTCTGCCTCTCAGCAGTGCTCATTAGCTTAGGTTCATGCAGTTATCTTGCTTCTGGACTGGGGCCTTCTGGTGCCTGACAAGCTAAGTGCACTGGCAGGGTTCTCCTGCCTCTCTAGCCTCCTCTATGTACATATACCTTTATGTCATTACACACTGTCACTTTTTGTTGAGAAATGGACTGCTAAAAATCACCGACTCTCTACTCCCAGCCACACTCCTAAGGAAACTTTTGTCAGCCTGCCAAGATGATAAAAACACATGAGGATCTCATGGTTCAGCTCACACCAGCACCACCAAAGCAGCAGTAATGGCTGCAGAAGCAGATAACTCACAAGCTGCCAAAGCACTGAGGTAGGAAACAGAAGTATGGATTACATTCTGTATGAAACCTGAGTACAGACCATATGACCCTCAGCATGTCACTGCAACATGGCCAAGAACCAGACTGCACTCTCACAGCACAAGTAATCCAGCATCTGCCCCCAATAGCAAGTTTTTGGGAACACTGTGAAGGACTGGATTTTCTCCAGTTCTCGAGGAGGAGAGAGTGAGACCCAGCAGATTGCCCCACTGGTTCATCTCCCTTCCTGACATTTCAGGCAGCATCAATTTTCCAAATCCCAGAAAAAGAGAATAAGATGCAGCTATGCTAAGTTTCTTCCCCCAATCACTGTTAGGACCCATAATCCATCACTCTACATTAAAATGACAAGTTTGACTCATTTTATGTTGAACTGTGGCTACTGTGGAAAAGACACAGGTTTCCTCACTGGTAATATAGATATGGGGACACTCAATCTTCTACCTGTCTATCAGATATAGAAAATTGCACTCAGTAATATGAGAATGCTGCTGAGAATGCAATGTGAAGGACTCAGTGGAGAAAGAGACATCAGATTTTTATTCTGCCTTCTTGTGGTTATTTTACTCCACTGGTCTCAGTTTTCTGTGGGATGTCTCCATTAATCAGTAAATATTTGCACAAAGAGCAGTAAAAAGATTACACAAGGAGCTCTAAATACGGCTTTTTGCTTAGTTTTGCAGCCTAAATAATACTCTTTAAACACAGCTTAAAAAAAACATATCAGACACATATATTTGTACAATAATATTTACATTAATGTATATTGGATGTGAGGTTTTACCATGGCTATACCTCAAGTGTCTTTCAAATGTCTTTTGCAAACAAGTTGATGCTTATTTTGCGCAGCTTGCAGAGTGCTAGGAAGCTGAAGAGCTTGAAGCTGCAGCTCTGTTAGCAGGGCCTGTAGGTTTTGAGGTTAAGTGCTTCACTAGCTCTGGCTGCACAGCTTTTGCCCAGCACAGAGCACACGTGGATCTTTTTCTTGTAGATGAACCCATACACACACCTCTTGCTGAAGCTTTTAAAGCCAAGCTTGAGAAAACATTTTATTGAGGGCAGGACTTAAGTCCTTCTGAAACGAGAGAGGTAATCTGTGTTTAAACTTAGTCCTATGCTTTAATCTGCTTTTTTAGTAGTTTGCTATCCTGAACAGAGATAAACATAAGCATATGCTTTCCGGAGTGGAACTCTGAAAACATTTACATGTAGCAGTTGAGACATTGATTTATTGGTGTCAAGTCTAGCCCTTTTCAAAGAACAATAACAGAAAGAACAAGCCTTACCTCTAGGAAATGAGAAGCTACTTTAATTTGCAACTATATTGCATTGCATTAGAAAATAAATCTTATGCATGTAAGAGAGGAAAAGTAGTTTATGATTCAACTAATTTTACTGAAAATTATCCAGATTAGGGAGCTTCAAATGTTCTGTACTTGGATTTACATCTGGTTGGTTCTTTTGTGCTGAACTCAGAAATAATTGGGTAAATGTCTTTTTAAAGGCTTAGAGAAACGTCAGTCTTAATCTTTTGCAGCAGGGGTCACTATAAACAAATCTACAAAAACCTGCCAGCTTAGAATATATATGCCAGAACAGACAGACAGAAAAATTACTTATTATAGATAAGGAATGGTGTCATTGTAGACGAGCATGAGAAAGAAACCCAAACATTTATATATAGGTAATTTCTTTTAAATCAGTTGTACAGGCTTAGCCTATCCTTACAAGAACAGTGACCTAATTTCAAACTATTAATAGAAGAGAAGTAAAGTTGCCTGCATGATATGTACTTTGACATAGGAATTTTAATGCAGTCCATCAAAGGAGTCAGATGACACAGGCAGTATTTTTATATTCTGCACAAAGTTGCACTCTAAGTATTACAAAACCTAATCAGACCAAGTCTTTAAATATTACTTTTAAGGTATTTATAGTAGCAATCTTTTGTCCTTAGTTACATAGTGCACTGAGTTCCTATACTTATTTAAAAGTTGTTTTGGCATAAGAGTAGAATCTGATCTGAGGTAAAAAGAATCAGAACCTTTTCTATTATAACTGACAATGTTTCATCTGAAAACCTGATGATCTAACATGATTTCATGCTCCCTAGTATTACACTAAACTACCCTTTGCTCAGCTCTTAGTAGTCCAAAACTCCAGGCGAATCAGCTCTGAGCCTGCAAACACTTGCACACTTGATTAGCCTTAAACACATGAACAGTCCTATTGAAGGTTGTGAGTCAGATCCTCAACTCGTGTAAATCACAGACCCTATTTAAATCAACAGAGCTGTGAGAATTTATATCAGCTGAAGATTTGGCACCAAAGGTAAAACCCAATGCATAAAGACAAGTACATGCATAAGTCTCTCTCCAGGCCTGTGAAAGCTAAAGAGGTCAGGTAAACTCCATGCAAAGAGAGCAGTCACACTGCATTGAACATTATTGTGTTTAAAACCATTCCAGACTGTTAAACACACATTTATTATGAAGTCAAGATGAAAAATTATGAATTACTTAAGTTTATAGCACCTTAGTTACATTTAAGATGTTGCTGTTCCAAGGCTGGAGGACAGCTGGCTCGTAGTTATGACCACAAGTTACAAATATTTATGATACAAAGCAGAAGACCTTTTAGGGTAATGGAAGCTCGAAAGGCAGCTTTAATATAGCAGTGTGCTTGCTCCATGCCTTTGGTGATGGCCCCAGAAGCCAGCGACCATTAAATTTTGTACACGAAATCCGGACTTCACAGGATCCTTGCTGAACGCTAACTTAGAAGATATGGATGGTAAAGGAATAGGTAGAGACTGCAGGGAAACGTAACTTCAGATGGAATTGTAAGGCAGACACATAACCCTTGTAAACTTTTCCCAGCACTAGTGTGCAAATGCTTTTAAGTAAAAACAATGCAAATTTTAGAGGGCGTGGGTAAAGAACATGAGTATGGTATGTATATTGGGATCTACATGTTTCTATCTACTCCGGGGGCTGAAAGGGCATGGATTTATTTCTGCGTCTTCTGCAGTCCCCTTTCACGCAGTATCTCAGCTTCACACAACAACGACTTCTGCTTCCCAAGACCCCCGTGAAAACCCTGCTCCTTGGCTAACATCTTTCGATCTCCCATTTGCCCAGAACCGAACCGGCTCATTCCTGCATTCCGCTCTTAGCCCTGGGTTTAAGTGAAAGGCGGCTGATGCTCTCGCCATGGGGCACCTCGGGGTGGCTGGCCCTCGACCCCTCACACCTCCACAGCTCTCGGGGCTGCTCCCGGGGCGGCGGGGGCGGTGTGAGGGGCAGCGGGGACAGCGTGAGGGGCAGCGGAGGAGGCGTGAGGATCGGTACGAGGGGTGGCGTGAGGGGCGGTGTGAGGGGCACCGAGCCCGTCAGCGGGGGCGGTTCCAGGGGCGGTGGGGGCGGTACGGGGGGCGGTACGAGGGGCGGTGCGGGAGGCGGTGCAGGGGGCGGTGGGAGGGGCGGTGGCGGCACCGGCCCCGGCCCCGCTCCGGCCCGGCCGCGCTTCCTGCGGCGCGGCGCGGCCGCCGCTTCCTGCTCCGCCCCGCGGCGCGTCGGGCGGCGAGCCCGCCATTGCCGCGCCGGCGGCCCTTTCAAACGCGGCAGCCGGCGGCAGCAGGGGGTAACGACGGGGGGAGCCGCCCACCCCTCGCTGGGAGCGGGCTGGGGGTGAAGCAGGGCGGGCAGCGGCGCCGTGCTGGCCCCGGCACCCTCCGTGCCACGCCGTAGCGCCCGGCAAACGAGGGGTTCGCTCCTGTCTCGGTTGTTCAGGACGAAACGAGCCTGTTCTTCTCCCTTCATTCCCAGCCCCTCTGCCCGGAGAGAGAACTGCCCCACCCCTGCGAGGGGGTGAGCGGGACCGCGATGCGGGCGGGCAGCCCTGGCTAGGCTGGGGTGGGCCAGCTGGAAGGGACAGGAAGGCGATTGAGAGGTGGCACATTCCCGTGGTTCTCCCACGGAGCTGATGCCCTTCCAGGCGGCGAGGGTGGCACGTGGCTCTGTTAGCCCTGGCTCTTGAACGCTGTCCGCATATCTGCGGAAATCGGTGTCGCCAGGGAGAGAATAGGGCTTCGGAGTATGTAAAGTGTATTTTCTCGGTGGCATTTCTGGGCCGAGAAGCAGTGATTTGGCGTGGTAGTGAGTCACCGAACAACAAACAATGCTTTGCTCTCAACTTCCTTCTACCTCCAAGCCTCCAAAATGAGTGTTCTGGTGTGATAAACTCTGCTGGGTTGTAGCCATGCAGAAGAGATGTGTGTTCTCCATATCCTTGTGGGAGTGAAGACATCCCGTTAAGTGAAGCAGGATGGATGTGTTTCTGTGGGGCTGGTTTGGTGGACTGGAGAAAAGGAATGACTGCACATGATGTAGCCACCTATTGCTGCATCAGAAGCAGTATCCCTGATTTTGGATAATGCCTTCATAGGTGGTTTGAGAGCAGTGGATTGAGGAAAATGCATGAGAAGGGTTTGTGCCCTCCCTTTCTTGGGCAGACCTCTTCTGATTCTCATGCAGGGTGCCGCATTACATGGGTTGTTCCTTTTCCTCAGTGGTACCATCAATTATAGGAACAGGCATGGGATAGGATGCACCTTCTAGGGGCACAATTTTTGTGCTTTACCTTTTTGATGGTACTTCTGTAAGTAAAAACAGTAGGTGGTGTTCCTACTGGTTCTTACACCTTTTCCTCTTTGATTAGCTTTGAGGACTGTTTTGGTGTATGTGTGTACCCTGTATGTCTCTCTGTTTCTTTGTGGTTGTAATTTTCCAGTTAGTGCTGGAGGATCCTAAATTGTGTCTGCAACTCCTTCCTCAGGCAGGCCTGACCAGCTTTGTACAGGAAAAGTCCTTGGAAATCTGCACTAGCTTCTCTGAGCAACAGTGTCTGCGAGTTCTCCAAGGTCTTAACCTCAGGAGGATTACAGTAAGTTGGATTTATATTTGGAAGTACAACTCAGTTGATTTATCTCTGCAGGCTAAAAACCTGGAGAGACAGAAGGATTTCCATACAAGTCCCTTCCATTGGTCTGCATAGCAACTTTTCCCATTGTTGCTGACTGTATGCTCACATTTTGGTATTTCTTTTCCTTAGAATGTTGTTGCAGTGAAGGTATCTTAAAATGACAAACAAAACCAACCTGTGGAGGCTGTCCTTATAATTATTGAAGTAGCCATTCTGCTTCTACTTAGAATGGCCCAAAATTCCCTTGTCATATGGGACTTGTGTAGTGCTCTTTTTGGCCTGCTCCAGGTGCTTCATGTTATAAATGCTGATTTGGCTAGTATTGTTAGAATTAAGAAGAAGCTAAACTGCAAAATTCTATTATTCTTGCTGGTTTATTTGTGAAAGAAAAGCAAAGGCTGTAGAGCAAAGTTTGAGGAGCTCCCTGCATAGAGGGATCCCTGTTTTGTAAGGAACATGTTGCTTTGGATTAACTGGAAAAAGGATTCAGAAGTTTCTGTGTGCTTTTCAGCTGGACAGGGCTTGTTGCAGTTACTGAAATTAATTTCCAAGTGTATTTATGATGGTGGTGGTGTTTTGGGTTGTTTGTTTTTTTGTTGGGTTTTTGTTGTTGTTTTGTTTTGTTTTTTTTTTAATCCTGTGCCTTCAGGTAGGAAAATCTATTAGGGCTGTTTTTGAATCTGAAAAATTGTTGCTCTACTGATAGAGTTTTAAGAGGTGTGCAGGGATTTTTTGGGGGAGTTGGACAAATGGTGGTGGGGAGTGAAAATTTTTTTAACTAATTACTTTTAAATTGTTATTAAACTTCTCTTTCTGCAAATGGTTGCTTATTCCACCTGGATTCACATAAGAAGAAAATTGTTTTTAATGGATTGTGCCTTTGCATGAATAGGGAGATTGAAGAGAAGAACAGTCTCTAAATGAGATTTGGATTGCTCCTTAACATAATAAGGTCTTTAAAACCTCAATCTCCTTATATTCTGTGTGCAGCCTACACCTGTTTGGGAAGAGAGACCAGAGAAATGATTATTTCCTTGCTGTGTGTTTTGTGCATACTCATATTAAGATTCTGTACGGTAAAGGATGAGAGCTACTTGGCCAGTCTTTATTCTTTGTGTAGCCTGACCCCAAACTACAGTAGCTTTATTTTAATGAGTAGCTGACAAGCAGTGGGAGAAGTGTTGCAGCCATCCAAATGATGATGTGGAGCTCTGCATTGGGTGCAAAGGATAGAAGTGGTGGGAGCAAAATAGCTGGCAACAAAACTGATGCCAAACTATTTGGAGAGTGAACCTAGCAGATATATTTATCTACAGTAGCAATAATTTAAATAGTTTCAGCTCTTCTTCACTGGACAGCATAATAGCTCTGTGAATTTCTTTAATTTTTACCTGGAAAGTACTTTCAAAGAACAAAGAACAAAGAACAAACAAAAACAAACACTGCTGAGTTGTGTCGAGAAGCCAAGCTTTAGAGATGGAGGGGTGTGTTTCAAGCAATGATGCTTCATGGTGTCATTTGGGACATGGACAAGCAGGTGAGTTTGATTCCCTTGAACAGAGAATCAAGGGTCTAGTGTGAAGGCTCAGCATTAAGGTTTCAGCTTATCCTAGAGAAGCAGAACATCTACAAATCTGTGTACAAGGCCAAAGTTTCCAGGGCCTAGCTCATGTTGCTTGCTTATGGAAGTAAAAAATTATTGGTGAGATAAGAACTGTTTTTCTTAAAGAGCAGCATTGTCAGAAATTAAAAGGTCACTGACAGTGTACATAAAATAAGAAAAGGTGTGTTAGCTGATGGTTACTGGCCAGAAGTTTACTAGCCTCAGGTGTGAGAAGAGCTGCTAGAGCAGAGCATGTTGAAGTTGAATATGACAATTGGCAAGCTGGGGAAATCCTAACCAGAGTGGCTGGATAACTTGTGCACAATTCTGGGCCCTGTGTGTTTGCTTCCTTCAGCTGATAAGGAAACACCAAGTACTGGGAACATCTGTGGTACATCTGTGACAAGGTACAGCAAAACTGAATACAGGCACAGGAAGGGAAAATGACCTGACTGGTATAAATAAGTTACTCTTAATTTTTCAGTTTGGTCATTGGCTCTTCCACAGCTGTGGGATTCTTCTGGATTTGGAAGGGACTATAATTTCTTTTCTTGGGGTAGAAACCAACTCTCACAGGAATATGGAATACTGGAATATGGTTAACTGGAGCTGACAGAGAAGGAAGTGTTAAAGGCAGTTTTCTCACTGAGACCAGTCAATCTGGAAAATATAATAGGAGATAAGTGGCCAACTTCACACTGGCTTGATCCCAGCATGCTGTGGGAGGATGCATGAAGCTATTCCGAGTTCCCTCAAACTTGAGGTGGGGCATTTGGGGGACTGTAGCCCCACAGAAGTGGAGCATGCAGCTGGCAGTAGCTTACTGTCAGTGCAGCAGTCAGTGTTTGTTGTAGGTGCCCCATGAGGAATTAACAGTGTTTGCCTTTGCCTGTTTCTTGAGTCTTTCTGCTTTACTTCAGGGACTGTCTGCAGGCTTGCTTTCTGTATTTATCTCTCATCATCAGTGGCATTTAGACTTGTTTCTTTTTCATCCTCTTCCCTGCCTCCCCCTCTGCAGTGAATCACAGAAGGGCTGTTTTTCTTAGTCATTAAATGTAGGTGTTTGCACACCCCAGCACAGGCGTATCAGGAGGAAAATTTAGCAGACAGCTGTCTGGCAATTTGAAATTAAACAAGAAGTACTTTTGTGGGTTCCAATTAATTTATTTTTTTGTAAACAAAGTCTATATGTAGTAGCTATAAGATTCTTTTCTACAAATAGGAAGCACAGTTAGTTGTTTGTATTCATTGTGAAAAGGGGAGGTTGTTATAATTTAGCCCCACCTTGCAGTGGAAATATGATTATTTTGGGTGTTTTTTCCTTTGTGATACCCCATGCTTGATATTTATCTTAGATATGCTTTTTTGGTGTTGGCTTTTATTTTCAGCTGTGGAACTCCATTTTGACTTCTGACCACAGCTTGTCTGTTCATAGAGAGTTACTAAGGAGCTCATCTCCTGTTCTTCTGCAGATAAGGAGAGTTGATAGGTCACTGGATATCAGGAAGTGCAATTAACTTTAAAAAATGAGCCTTACTCTTGCCATAATCTTACTTTCTGTAACTACACAAATGTTGAGATATTTTGAGACCCTCAGTCACTTGAGGTGAGAGGGAAAATACTCATAGAAAAAAGCACCTTCCAGATGAGGTTTTCCTTCTACCTGGGCTCCTGGGTAGGCACCAGAACTTTCATGCTCCATGCTGAGTGTTCCAAACTGGCAGAGATGTTTAGGGTGGTGTTGCTCAGTAGGGGCAATGCTGACTTCAGGTGAGAGACCATGTATATTGGTCTTTTCCTTCTTACTTGCAGTGATTTAATGGCTAGTGATTTAAGCTGGTTAAGTGTTTAAAAACTGATCATTTTCCTAGAATACCTGGCTAGTTGTGTGAGCTGAAAAGAAGCATCGAGTATCCCAGCACGTACAAAAGAGTGGATCAGGGATCCATCTGGCTTGGATGTTAACTAACTTTAAAAAATTGGTGTTTAATATTTTTTCTATCTCCCATTCATACCTTGAAGTATGATATAAAAATGGAAACATTCTTTTCATGCCTCTGAAATAATATGAGTAAATACGTAATAATTCAGAACTGTGGTTATGACTGGTACTAAGAGCAGGTACTAAGAGCAAAGGAACACAGAGAAGCAGAGTGGCTGGATGAATTTGGGGGTGTCTCAGAACTGACAGTGAAAAGACACCTGGGAAGCTGATAAGGTGAGTAATATTTGTCATGTTCTTTGGAGATTTATGTTTTCCTGTGGTAGGTGTGTGTTCCAGCCAGTCACATTATGTAACAGCACAGAAGTGCTGACCTGTTACTGACCAAGATTGTAGCTCAAGAAGGTGCTTTGCAAGTGAGCCAATGGTACTTTTGGATGTGAATCTCAATACTGCTTCTTTGACTGCAGTGCTAAAAATTATTGTCTAAATTTTTGTGCTGCCTTACAAGGAAAACTTCTGAAAGCCATTAGTAACAAGTGTGTTCTAGTGCTTGAACAGGGGCCAGAATGAAGTTGGATTAAAGGGCATTTTGCCCTTGAGTTAAATGGCACTTTGGAAAATGCTTATCTGGTATGTATTGTGCAAACATGGGACTTTAAGGTTCCCATTGCAGTGGTATGGCTGGATCAAAGGTCAAGGTATAAAAATATGAATTACTATGAAATTGTACCAGATATAGGTAAAATATGCTTCTGAATTTTGTAGTATTTGAAATAAATTACAAGATTTTTTTGCTTTTTTAAGTTTTTATTTTCAGGCAGATAAAATTTTGAGGATACCTAACATTTTTTAACTAAGACTGCTAAATATGATTATTGAAATTCATGGGCCCAATCAGTTCTGTAACTGTTTAACTGAAATACAGCTATTGTAGGTATGAATCTTGGGTCAGGGGAAAGTGTGTGCCGCCCCTTTTTACTTTTGGTGGTTGTTTTATGCACTTTCTATAATCCAAGGGGCAGTTCATTCAAAATAATAGCTCTCATTGTGCACACAAGTAACAGATAGTCTTTAAATGTAAAAATCTGGCTGGAAATGGACAATTGCCTTGTTCTGTCCCATCAAAACCACACTTTACTAGGTTTTAATTTGAGTTGCTATGCTTTTTAAATGGATGGAGGAAAGACTGGCATACAATATGTGGCACCCAACAAAATGAGAAAACCAGTACTCTTTTTGCTAGAACAGTTTTACGTGCAAGCCAAATAATTACCTCCATGTGAAGAGAAAAGTAGTTGGAGAGGTTGTGCTGCTGGTTTGTTTGCTTAGTTGAAAAGATTGTTGAATGTGTGCTGCTGTGGCCTAAATTCTTGGTTACTGAGAAAACCAAACTTGCTCTAGAGGAAACTTATGATTGCTGAAGACGTTGAAGACGTTATTAGGGCACATTTGACAGTGAGCTGAAGAGAATACAGCTTCAACCAAGTTATCTTTCTCTCTTCTTTCCTCTGTTTCAGATGTCATCTCTACCAAGGAGGGCGAAATGTGTAGCCAAAGCTCCTACATCAGAAGAACTACCTTCGTTTCTTAATTCGTAAGATCATTTCTTTCCTTAGGATTTCTTAAAGGTTTATGCTAGGCATGAGCAATTGCATGAGAACAATAATCAGTTTCTAAGAAGTTGATTAAAAAGTTTTCATGCACAAAACTTCAGTTATAAAATGCAGGTTACTTAGGCTTCTTCATACTCATAGGGAGGGTAGGATGAAAGTGAATTGCCATTTGTCCAAAGAGTCATGTGTACCATGTGTGTATACATCATAAAAGCTGGTAGATTGTTTAAGCCATTAGCTCTGCAGCAGTGTGGAGTCTCTCTACCTTTCTGTTAATTTTTCCTGGTCGCTTTCTTTCATGCCAAAAACCACTCAAGACTAGCTCACTTATGTATTTTTTTTATTCTTCTCATAAGCGATATTGTTGATTCATTTGTTTTTCAGGAGCTCTGAATCAGAGGAGGAGGAAGAGGAGGAATGGGAGCCAGAAAGCAAAATTGCCAGGAGACCTCGTTTGCCAATGAAAACTGAGGCAAAAACTAAAAAAGCTGCTGCTCCACGATCAACTGTGGCCAGCAAAATGGTCAAGAAGGTAGCAATAAAAGAGGAAATGGTGAGTATCTGTAAGCAAGAGACATTTAATTGCTGCTCTTGGGAAGTAGCATGAGCAGATTTTCTGACTCTGGTTGAATTGGTTGCCTGAGTCTCATCAGCTGATAAAATTCCACTGCTCCTGTGAATGTTCATTATGGCTTTATTTTGCATTGAAGTGTCCATGATCAAAAGGTCCTCCTTGAAAATTTTGGCCAATGATAATAGGATGTGGTTTTCCCTGGATGCTTTCAACAATGTAAATAAAAAAATGCCTCTGTTCTCTCTGGTTTTGGTATTGCACCTTTGTCTTGTACCTTTTCACTGTTTGGGTATCACAAAAACAAGCAGCCTCTTACATTTCCTTGCATGGCTGTTCAACCCAGTAAGGATTGCAGTTTTATTGTTATTAATATAGAACAGAGTTATATTGAAAATTAGATACTTCTGTATCACATCATGACAGAAGCCAGTCCTTCTGACTTCTGAGGATGATCTCTGCAGAAAGTCAGTAAAGAAGGTGTGGCTTGTCCAAGGTTAAACTGTATCTTGGCAGACCAGATCTCAGTTCCAGTTCCCATGCTGGGAACCTAACACCTCAGAAGTGCTTCCTTACCCTGCTGTTTCCTGTTTTCTTGACATGAATGGAGGCAAAGATTGTAGGTCAGTGTCTTCTGAAGGAAGGTCCTATTAAATTCTTTGCAAGATAATTTTATTTGAACTTAATCAGAGGTCTGCTGTTTGTCTTGTTTCCTCCATGCAAGATATATTTTTGGTTACTTGATTTCTGGCTTGGTGTTTTGCTGCCAGAGACATTACTTGGGAAAATGATATCTGGTAGCAAGTCTTTTTAGAGTTGAAGTGAAATGTTGAAGCACTTTGTAGCAGTCAGTGCTTAATATGGCTCTAATGTGTTTCTGGCAGGATGTATCCTTCCCTAATGCACCTGTAGAAGATAATAAAATGCAACTTCTAAAACCTAAAGAAGAAAATGCAGGCACTAAACCAAAAAGTTTAAATCGAGCATCAGAAGTGCCTAAGAAAATGGAAATAAATGCATTCCAAGGGAGAAACCAAAACAGTTCAGTGAATGATGAAAAACCCTCAACAAGTGTTCCTGTAGTGAAACAAGAGAAATGCGAGGAAGAGTCTGCATTTGATGAACCACCCTCTAAAAAGATTAAGTTGAATGCATGTCCTGAAGGAAAGCCAGTTAAAAATCTGGGAGGCAAGAAAATAAAAGAAGAATTTGAAATGAACTGGGATATTGTACAGGTATGAGACTTTTTCCTTTTCTGAGGTACCAATGAAATTATTTCCTGCATAATTAGCCTTACAATCTTAATGTACAATTTCTGAAATTGTCATTTAACCTCTGCTTAGGTTATCATAAAATGTGTATAAATATAGGTGTTGGTTGGTAACTGTCAAACTTTTGCATCATTCTAACATCTGTGACTTTGGGTGTCCTTATAACAAAGCTTGCCTGTAACAGTTTGCGTGGTTCTCCTGCAGGAGCACATGGGGTTTTTGGTGGATGTACACAACTGAAACTCCCATAGGAAGGGATGCTGACAGATTTGGGATGTTTGTGTGCAGTTTTACAACTTAGTATTTAGTCAGTGTGGATCATTTAGTTGCAGAGACCCATTTGAGAGTGTTTATCAATTTATGGTTCTATCAAGGAAGGAGATTTGCATTCCTCACACAGCAGTGACAACAAGGGAGAGATCTTTGTTTTTGTAGGGTTTTAACTTTGAAGCCATTCGGGTGGAGGCAGTTTTAGCATAGCTTTTGTGCTGGAAGCCTGGGTGTGATCATGGAAACTTTTAATATGAATAGAATGGGAATAGATAGGACATATTGTATTCATCATCCTTAGTACAGTCTGCTTAACAAAGCTGTAAAATTTTGTGGGTTTTCTCACATATTCCTGGAAATACATATGGGGAGTTTAATCCTTCTGTGTACTCTAAAAGGAGTGACTATGATTGTGCAGGTGTTACATTTTTAGGCTTCAGAAGGAAACTTTTGAAAGGCTTTTGTATCAGCCCTCTGTACAGTATCTGCTGTAGTGAAGTGCAAACAGATCTTCACGGTTACCATGTTACTGAGATAAGCTGTTTGCATAGGGTGTCAGTGATTCCATACTGATACCCTGTAACTTCAGAAAGCTCAGTTTGTACAAAATCATGTTTAACTGTGCAAGGCTTGGTTTGTCTTGACACTGGCATTGGTATTACTAATTTCCTGTTACTGGTTGAGTGGGATTTGGATCAGCTCTGGCTTTGTGGGTTTTGTTTGTTTAGCTGAGCCATGAGGTATGTCAGTGTCGGCTTTAAAAAAAATTCCAGGTTTTCTGAGTTGTGTACAGACACATAACAGCATAAGCTGCTGTTTCTGCTTTGTTTTATAATTTTGGTTTGATTTTTTTTTTTCCCTTGGTTGATTTTTTTTTTTTCTTCTTCTTCCCAAGAGGTGCTGCTTCTTGCATTTTTTACTGTGGTTACAAGTTTCTGGAGACATTGGTTGCTGTATTTTTGGTGAAATGCTGGGTGTGGTGGCTGGATGCCTGACATCCTGTCTTGGGGAGGACAGTAGTGTCTGCTGGCCAGAGCAATGTTCTGGGAGTGGTTTTGAGTGCTGAATGAGAGGCTGTTTAAAGCAATCTACCATCTCTCTTAAGTGTTGTTGTGTTTGGGTTTTTTCCTCTCCTTTGCCAGGCCTTGTCAGAAACAACAAACGTTGAACCATGGGTGTGTGCCAACTTGATTTGGCTCTTTCAAGAGGAAAACACGATTCCTTTCATCGCTCGGTACCGAAAGGAGCTCGTCAATAACCTGGAGGCCGACGCCCTGCGGGAGGTGCAGCATGCCTTGGAGGAGCTGCGGTAAGTGAGGCAGCAGCACGGGAAGGGAGCTGGGTGGAGGTGAGTACCAACTGCCTGCTGCTCCTGTGTCCCTTGTTCCACCTCCTTGCACACACTTCAACTAATAAAGGAACTAATCAAGAAAATAATTTAAAACTGCTCAATACCTATGTGAAAATAATTTAAAACTGCTCAATACCTATGTGGGGTTTTGTTAGGTCTTTGGCAGATTGGGTCTTTGTTTTTGCTTTTTTCTCTAAGTAGCAAGAAATCTAGAATTGCTAATTGCCAAAGAAAAATGAATATCTTAATTTCTTTGCAGTTTATTAAAACTGCACAGAAAAACTTGTACTTAAAGAGTGGTTAATAGTTGCTGGAAATATGTAGCATGATGAAATGGAAGCTCCACTCTTAGAAAAAGAATCATTAGGAACCCTTGGCACCCTGCTTGGATCAGAAAGCTTCTAGTGAAGAGCCCTTCTTAGATTGGACTGTACCAGCAGATGAGGTTGAACTATCCCAGATCACTGCAGGAAAGAAATGATCAGCAAAGCTTCTGGCAATGGATGAGACTGCTTTTGTTCCACCTTTTGAGTGACCCTGTGTTCTGAGATGGCAGGGGAACAGACTGGTCAGCTGTTCTGTCAACTTAGTGTTGTCCTCCTTGTACTCCCTGCTAACCCCTACCAAGAGATCCTTTCCAAGGAGGGAAGGTGACCTGAGACAGTTCTTGTCTTAACAAATAGTTAAATAATAACAGAATACCTCTGCTGCTTGCAGGTGCTCCCATGTACCTTACTGAAGACCTAGGAGTTTAAATCTGGTAGCCTGTACTTGATGCTGCAGAACTGTTTTGATATGAATTGTATCTGTAAATTGTATCTGTATCTTGTATCATCAGTGTGGATTTATTCTCTGGCCTTTTTATTTGGCTTCCAGGCCAGTAGTATTACAGAAAGGTGTGGAGCAGTAATTACTATTAGTGTTACTTGATGATTTTTCTTAGAACTACCACAGGATATTTTGACACAGTTTTAAACAACCTGAAGAGAGAGAAAAATGGTTAGAAACTTTTAAATTATCAACTTGGTTTGTTGAAGGTTAACATGAGATACACTGCTGAAACTCTCTGAAACCCCTGAAAATTGTAATGGACAAGGTCACTGTGAAATGTAACTGTTAACACTCATCTCTTGCATTTTAGTACTGTTGCAAAGAAGACACATACAATGATACAGAAGTTGAAGAAAGAAGGAAAGTTATCCAGTTGCCTTTTAAAAGGATTGCTAAATTGTAGAACTTTGGAAGAATTAGACCATGTGGTCAGTACTCTAGTCTTTTTTAGATCAACCTTAGTTTAAATGTAATCTTGCATTACTGAATAGTGCATAATATCAAGTGCATAGCATGATTGAAATACTTTGCTGCTTTTTAATAACTAGTTTTCTTTTGTTTGTTCTTTTTCTTATAAGTCTGCACCTTATAAAACTGGCAGTAAAGGCACCAAAGCCCAGAGGGCCAAGCAGTTGGGATTAGAACCTGCTGCTCTCTCCCTCCTGCAGAATCCTGTGGAACTCAATCTTTTTTCTTACATTAGACCCAACACCAAAGGTAAGTGCTGTGCTTCTTTGACCAGTAATGTCTTTGACCAGTAATGTTCTAAATGTCTGAAAATATTTTGAGAGGGAAATTACTTTAATGGTTCTGATGTTGCTGGAAGTTAGGCAACTACTTGAAATTCAGCAGTGCTTTTAGCAACATGTGATAACATGCTAACACATTTAATATCTCTTCTTCAATCTTTCTTCTCTCTTTGTATTGCAAATAGTAATAACTGTGGTAAAGAAATTACATAAATCTGGAGACTTTCTATTGACATCTGTATTTATTGGTAAGAGAGAGGGAACCACAGCACACACTTGAGACCTTTCCATTGTTCTACTTGTATTCCTGAAGATTCAATGCTGATTGCACAAGAGGTTTATGCTCATAGTCTGTGCAGAAGGAAATGTCACCCAGCAAAGCATATCTTAATGAAAACTGGCCTAGGGGATTGGGTGTGAGCAGGAGAGTTTGTGTCTGAATGACAGTAGGGACTGGAGAAGATGTAACTTCTGTAATTTGAGCAAGAACTTTTAACAGCAGGATTGTCATGTATAGATTGCAGAATTGTGTGTCTTTGTGAATGCAGTTATGGGTGGATCTGTAGGGGGCAATATCTGACAATAAAATGTGAAGATTGCTGCAGCCCTCTGTGTTATGTTAAAATAGAGATGTACTTCTATTCTTCCCTGCCCCAACATGTACTTTTTGAATTTCAGCAAAAAGATACTGAACCTCCTTAGTAAGGCTGGCTCTTACTTTTCCCACTTCAGTTTATTCTGCTAATTTTGCAATGAAAATCAGTTACCAAATATTCTGGTTATTAAATTACTGCATTTCAGTATACATCATAACTTCATACAGCAGTGTATTGCAGACATATATCTGACTATTGTGGTGCAGTCTAAAGAGCCAAAAAAAATCTCTGTCAAAATTCAGATAAATTATTTAGAGTATTTTCAAAAGGAGATGCTGTTTGTTGCACCAAAAACATTAGTTTTTGGAAACCAGTGCACCTATTTTCAATTCTGTGCTAAAAATAATGCTGCTTAGGTTTATATAATGGTCTGCCTTTGAAAGACATTAGAAGTTAGATACATCTATGAACTGGGTCACTTTTATCACTTTGGGAGCCAGTTTGACAGCTTATATACAACTTGAGATCAGAGTGGTTTTGTTGTTTTCTTTTTTTTTTTTAAGGAATGAGCCATTTGCAGTACAGAAAAGTTTTCATAAAATCTTAATATTTTATGGTTCTTTTAAATTCTCAGTGTTTTTCAACTTATCCTAAAAATAAACTGAAATAAAAACAGCAGTTCATGTTTCTAGGCCTGACATTGGAAAGTTCAAGAAGCAGGCTAACCAGAAAACTTTGTTCTTCTTTTCAGTTGTATGCAGGGTCAAAAATTTCTCTAATTACACAAGCATGTGCTGGTGGACACAATACAGTGCCTCTGTGAGTGGTGCTTGTTGAAGCACCACTTCAGGGAGCTTTCTGATTATTTCTCAAATTCTGACTTGTTTGGGCCTGTGCTGTCTCATTCAGATAATCTACCTGAGTGCCTCAGTCTGTGTTCACCATGATGCATGTCTTCAGATTCCCTTAGTTTTTATTCTGACATCAGTTCTACTGTAAGGAATAGTAACTCATAGATGTAAGGATCCAAAATTTACAACTTCTGTTAAGTTTAGGCATTTAATAATGTATTCCTATTCTCACTTTTTTTTCTCTTTCTGGCAGGTAAGTTTAGCTTCCTCGTCTTAAAAAGGGGCAAGATAAATTTCTTTATAGTGTGTAACTTTATATCCTAATCAGAAGCAGAGTTCTGGGTTCAATGAATAGGTAAAGCTGTGCAAGCTGTTAAAATAGTGTAAATAAAGCTGTCCATTAGGCAGCAGAGTGAACAGCAGCATGTGTTGCAGAGACAGAGACAGTTAATGCTGCATCTGCCTGCCTTAGGATTCTTGCTGTTTGGTCTGAGGCATTCATTACTGACTTTTGCTAGAAGCAGAGCTAGATATATCAAATTAAAATACAAGATGTCTGTTTCATTATCTCTGCTTCTGGTCTAATTTAATCCCTTTGCTAAGGAGAATTATGTCCTTCTTTTGGCCATTTGAAGGAAAGAATGGGTTCTGTGTGTTGGAAATTAACTAATGATTCTGTTATCTCTCCAGAGATATGAAGACATTTATAACTCCGTCTTATGTCTTCAAAGACTTATATCTTTGAAGACATTTTATAACTTCAGTGTTTCACAGGAGAGGTTGATGGTATCCTGACCTCAAAAGTATTGGTGTGCAAACTCCTGCTACAATGCAATGGAAATATAAAACTATTCCACAGAGAAAAGAAAGGATTACCTGCAAATAATTTAGGCAGTTTTCATACCGGTAGCAAAATATGTAGACTTCTGCTGCAGTTGCTCATTTTATTAAAAAGTAAAAAATTATATTTAATTTTTTCAAAAATTATATTTAAATATCCAGTTTTACTATTGCACTATTTACGTCCCAAATATCAAGACCTGTTGGCATCCAAGTAAAAAAAAAAAATTCTCTGATTTTAATATAATTTTGACTTAGAATAATGCATTGGTCACTTCAGGCTCATTAAAAGTACCATTTCAGATGTTTTGGAAAGGAAGCTTTAGTTGAAAAAAAATTTAATGAATTAGAATTCCTTAATCTTTGCAAGTCAGTCAGATACCTTTAATCAGTTTCCTTTCAGCTTGCATATATTTTCTTAATACTTGTTGTGTAAAGTAATTTTATTAGTTTTTTCTATAATTATTAACTGTATATTATAATGACTGCATATTCTATAATTGTTTTTCTTCTAAGGGCTTGCAAATATCCAGGAAGTAGAGGCTGGAGTGCAGCATATTTTAGCAGACATATTTGCTAAAGATAAAGATGCACTGGATTTCATCAGGAAATTGTAAGTTTCGTTTTTACTTTGTAAACTTTGTTGCTTACATGGTAAAATGCAGTCTCCTAGTGGCAGATACAGGACTTTTTGTTAATGATGTGAAAACAGTGTTCCTGTGAGATGGATTTAGGGCTGTTCCTGTGTGTGTTCATCAGCCCTTCTGGCTGTCAGTGCAGTAGAGATCTGCTGTGAGCATGGCGTGGTGCTGTAACTCCCAAAGAATGAAAAAGCCTGTGCTCTGCCCTGTGAATAGCAGATCTCCCTTGCAGTTAGTGACCCGTGAGGGAGTTTTCCCTCTTTGTGCTTTCTTCAAGCTGTAACTCTTCAGAAGTGAATCTGCTTAAGCTCTTGCTCCAATAGCTGACCTGACACCAGTCAGTGTAACTAGTGTGCAGTCATGGTTGGTTTTGGCATTGGTAGCCAATAAGGCAAACAAATATTACTGTTTTTAAAACAGGACTTACTGATCTTTAATTGTGTTAGCTGAATTTAAGTTTTCTTACATTACCTGATTTCAGTGTTGTCATGTCTGGGGAGTTGGTATGACAAGGCAATAGTCACTTATTTCATTTTGTCTACTGTGTGCAAGAGAGTTATCAGAGAACATGCACCACCTTAGGAATGTGCAGAGTTGCTTTGAAACAGCAGTGTGATAATTTCAGTGAGGGGGGTTGTTTTGTAAGGGATGTGCTGTCACTACCTGACTGTCACTTTCATTGTTTTGACCACTGGAAATTCCTTAGTTGAATCTCAGTGCTCTACAGATGAATCCTGTTCATCTGAAGTGTGTTGTATGTATGATAATCACAAGGAGCATGGACTGCCATTTTTTTGCAACTTCCCAAAATTTGTTAAGTGAAGTTTAACCCATGACTGAAGTGCAGGTGGTGGCTTTTGAGTTTGCATTCCTTTGAGGAGGAGGGCTGTCAGCAGCTTTTCCTGCTTGACTGTCTTCTCTTGGTGTATTAAAGTCAGTACACATTGTCACCTCAGCATGAAGTGATGTCATCCAGTTCTGCAGGTAATTACAGTTAACATCACTTGTAATTGAGGAGACTCCAAGCTTATTTTTTTATTTGATCTATGCAGTAATGACTTGTTAAAAGTTTCATGCAAAAACATAAATATAAATAAATATAAATGTTTATATAATAATATATAAATATTTTTATAGCTATAGATATAAATATCTGATTTTCTTCTATTCAGATGCCAGCAAAGGTACATTTCCATCCAGTCAACATTGGCAAAAGTGTCATCCAAAAATGGAAATGAAAAAGATATCAATAAATTCCAACTGTACCATGAGTTTTCTTGTAATATAAAGAATATTCAACATCATCAGGTAAAACTTGAAATTTTAATGGTTTTTTTCTTAGAATTTCAACTGTAGTAAATGTTGCTTTGTTTTTGAATTGTGTTGCTTAAAACTAATTTTAAAGATACTTTCTTTTTCTTTACAGTTATCAGAGGTATTAGAGGCTTTCAAATTCTTGAAATGCATAAACAAGCTCTTGATCTCTGTTTTAAGAAACAGAGCAAAGGACTACTATTTAGTACCCCAAAAATCACTTTGTTTTGCAAGGCATCATTTTTTTCTTTTGTGGACCATCTTTGGTTATCCTAAGCCCCAAGTTTAGACTTATGTAACTAGATAAAGAAAGGAGGGCTGAAGCAAACGGAGAGAGGCTGTGGCTTGACAGCTGGGCTACCCCTGTTACTGAAGTTCAAAGGCAGAATTGTGATGCACTCAATGCAACTGTCAAGAGCTCTGCACTAATTCACAACTAATCACCAAGTGAATTGTCTCTTGTTTTATTTACCATCACCTAGCTTAAAAAAAACCAAAACAAACCCAACAAAAACCAATTGAAAAAACCAAATGATAATCCCAAACCCAAAACAAACCATATATCATAGAAGACAGACCACTTACATGCTTCTAACTAGAAATTTCCTTTTCCTTTAGAAGGCTCTGATATGCTCTCATTTTCTTCTGTGCTTTCCGTTTTAAATCGGAGTATTTTGAATTATTAGGGATTAATTTATTATTAAAACAATTCGCTACATGGATAGGCTAATTTTTAAGCTGTTTTTCCCCTTTCCAATATGAAAGGTGTTAGGTGAATGACTAAATAGCTACTGCTGATTTCAATAGGCTGTTCTTGCATAAATGTTTGAAGAAGTACCTGTGGTTTTTCTCTTTGTAATAACTGTGAACATTTATTCTCCTTATATTGATAGTTATCTGGTGAAAAGTTGCTTCTAGAGGGTTGGCAAAAGTTGATAGAGCAACCTATTGGTTACTGTGGTGACATTGACAAAGATTGGTGGATTCATCATGTTATGATGTATGGATTCTTTTGTGTCCTTTTTTGTTGAAGGAATACTTGAGCTGGGAAAGTGTTTGGTTTTACCTGCTCTCACAGTGGTGAATACCACGATGTTCACTCAGTAGATGTTGCATAAGTGTTTCCTGGGATGATGGTATCATTTAGTTCTTGTTCAAGGCATCCTTTTTTACTTAAGGAAAACTGTTGCTTAGCTACTGTTGCACAGCTAAAAACTGTGTTTCCCAAACCTGGTCAGCACTTTGGTTATGTGGCTGCACTGTTTTTTTATCCAGGATGTGCCCTTAGTTTGTCTCTTTGATGTTACAATTAGCTCAATCTGCTTTGGTTTATTCTTTCCTGTGCCTGCTGCTAATCTGAATACCTCTTTCTTTACCCATTCTGGCTCTTCAGAAAAGAATAAGCACTGATTTTGCAGCTGGCAGTCCTGTAATCACAGTTTTGCACACTTACATGCTGCCTTTTATGTCTATTTCTGCTATCAGCTATTCTAATACATTGAGTATTTCTGTATTGTGAATTGTAGAAGTCTGAGTTGCTTGTGCTTCAGTGATGTTTCAAGGCTCAAGGTGTGACAGGGCTCTCTGTACTGGTTGAGAAAAAAATGTATTTTATGACAGTTTCTGAAGCAACATGTAAAATCTGCTGTATTGTAAATATACTGTAACTTTTCATGTCTGTTTTTGGTTCTTGGGTTCTTTCTTCTTTTCTCAGTTTCTATCTTTCTCCCTTTTGTATTTTGATAATGAAGTAAGGAGAAAGTTGGTTTTTTTTTCCTCTTTATCTGCCATTTCTTCATTAAGCTTAAACCCTGGTATTGTACTTTTGAAAGTCTTTCTCATCATCTTCATTTTCTTTGTCACTTGACCTTATTCCCCTACTGATGCAAATTGCCATTTTTTAATGTTGTTATTTTCTTGGGTTATGACCATTCTTTCCAATACAGAAGTCTTTATTTTTTCCTTCACCTAAGACTGTGGAGAGATAGTTCCTTTGTGCATTTAAAAACTGGCAAAAATATTTTCTTTAAGAATAGACTTCAAGATGCCTTCAAGAGAAGGAGTTCTCTGGTTTGACTCAAGATTATTAAAAGAAGCTTATACCTGGAAAAGATATAGGAAAGCCTGAACCCCAGAGTGATTTATATAATTTACTAATCCCCAAGAACTTTAGGTTAAATAGGTGTGTTTGAGGAACAGTTGTAAAACTTACTGCTTTGAAGACCTTCTCAACTGCTTTCATGGCTGCATACAGACAAGTGTTCTGAATGCCTTTAGGCAGAGGCAGAAGTCAGCTTTAAATGTCCTCTTCATAGAGTTGCAAACACAAGATTCCATAAAATAGTGCACTGAAACTTGTCATCACCTGAGTATGGAAGTGCAAGTGATCCTAAAGGCCTGGTACAAGCCTAACTCTGCTCTGGCTTAGATGTGAGTGTAGGGGGATGCACAATAGCCTGGCATGTCACCTGTAGGAAAACAAGCTGTGCCTTTGTGACCAAAGCCCTGGCAGCTGTGGGTGTGCCTTGCAGCATGTGTTGCAGTGAGATTAAGTGCTGTGCAGCAAGCTGTGCTGCAGCTTGGTCCTGCTATAGGTCTGGGTTCCTTCCTGTGCCACTGTCATTTTCTTTTCTGAGACATGTCATTTTGTCTTGTTTGAGTCCTGAAGTAATCAGGACTGGTGTGGAGTCAGGTTGTTTGAAAAAGTTAAAATACTAAAACTGTAATGAGAAAAAAAACTTTGTTTTAGTCAGCTTTAAAAGCTGACTCCAGATTTTGACATGGTCAGATTTCCTGTGGATGTTTCCAGCTGGAACGTTTTGCTAGCGGGAGGTTCAGTCACAGCTTCTTCCTTTGGCAGCAAGGAGAACCTGACTGGACTCCTAGGACATAGCTGAGAAGCAATACCACACAGTTATAGCTAAGAAAAAAAAAAAATCTTTCTAGAGTTTGAGTTTTTGACTAATTGTAAACAGTTTAGTGTTTGTGTACGCCTTGGGGTTGCGTTCCTTTATTTGGAGATAACTGAAATAGTGGGAGGAAAAGAATTCATTAATTAAGTGTAACATTTGAGGCAAATGCTCTATTTTCAATCTCATACTTAAAAAGGAATTGGAATTTAAAGTCCTTGGCAAAGTATACAGAACTTATTCTGTGAGTTTAAGTCAATATGCAACATATAAGAGTTGTGCAAAATGAAGCATGTTGTGTTTTTAGGATAAACAGAATAAGATTTGATGAATCTTGTGACTGGATCATATTGTTGTTCTTGCTTTCTCTGAAAAATGTATGTTGTTTCTAACAACCCTTGCCCTGGATCTGTTCCAATCTCATATAAAAACAGTCTTTTTCCAGAAGTGAAGACTGCTTTGTGACTAGAATAGCCAGATTTTAACCTGTTACTTAAAAAAACAAATTAAACAAAAAGAGCTTTATTATATTAGAGGGCAAAATTAAATAATTCCATTCTTAACTGTGCATTTATTGGATGATTATTCTTCTCTGAATGTATCACTTAGAACAGGATAGGCAGATTGTTTGAGAGTGAAAAATATAAATAATATTAGTGACTGCATTAACAGCTGGTTTAAGTTGAAGTGACTGACACATTGTGCAGATGTAGTGCCAGGTAACAAAATGTGATGCAAATATTGACCCTGCTGACAGCATGCTGAATGATGACATTATAATTCTATCACATATATTCTCTGTTGTGAGCATCACTTTGATTTCATTTTAACTTGACATTTAGCTTTCTCTCTTTTTAAAAAGTAAAGTCAGAATAAACGTGAAAGCATTTGATTTGTTAAAATGTGTCTTTCTAATTTCTATGTGAAAACATTTGGTTTGGCAGTCAAGGTACCAGATGCTATAATATTTCACATGCAATCTTTATTATTAGCTTTGTTGTTCAATGATATGTCAGGCCTGGTATGTCACAGGAGCAGTAAGGCTGAGGAATATAAATTGGTACTATGTCCTGGAGTCATTTTAAACCATTGTATTTAACATATGTGACATGTCTGAGTTAGCTAGTGATTGAATTAAAGTTCATGATTGACACAGAATGCTCTGTTGTGACAGTGCTCAGGGCCTGCTACATACAGCAACATGTGTAGTCATACAGGAATGTCAGCTTCCAGCGGGTTTCTTTTTTTTGGTGTTTTTCTACTTTAAAATACTTGAGAAGGAAAAAAGCAATCTAAAGATGTGCATTTTATTTGCTTCTGAATATTATTCTGTTTCTAAAATTCTGCTGGTCAGTGAAATTTCATGGTATTAAGGTGAATATTCAGTGTCTCCATAGTGAGATTAGACTAGGTGTTATCCACCACAATCCTCCAGGATCTGCCACTTGTGGTTCTGGTTTTAAATGTAGAGTCATAGTCTTCCATTTAAAATTGAACTAACTCTGGGTAGAGGTATACAACCAAACTTAGCTTTAGATCCTGACTGTGGAGTTAAGTACTCAGAAGTACAGGCATATGGTTTGAGGCAGGAGTGTTAATGTAAAGAGAGGGAGTGTTTACATCCTTTTCTGCTATTTGTGAATTAGGCATGAATAACTAAATTCATCCTCTTTCAAATTAAGCTGAGCACTTTTGTGTCACAAGTTGTGATTCATAACTTATTTAAAATGTGGATTAATAATGGGCAGAAAAATGGAATCTGAAGCATAGAAATAACTTCTGAGTTCTAGTTCTGATTGAAATCACTCTTTGATTAATTTCTTGAGTTTTAATTTGGGTTATTAAATAAGATTATTCCACCACCAAAATTCACCCTGTCTTGCATTATAAGTGTGTTTAATCTTAAACTGGATCCTAAGATTGCAGACTCCAGGAAAAATGTATTTGCTATGCCATGGCATGATTTAATTTGTGTTTAAATTGTGGATGTTATCTGTACATTCTTGTACTTTGTGAACTGATTTACTGTACCACCATCCTGATTTGCTACAGAATGTCAAGCAAGTGCGTACACAAATGTTGATAAGTTTATCTTTTGGATATTTTGTGTGTCATCTGTCTCTGCCATTTATGTTTGCACTCAGATTCTGGCCATTAACCGAGGGGAAAATCTGAAGATCCTGACAGTGAAGGTCAACATTCCTGACGGGGTGAAGAATGAATTCTGTTGGTGGTGTGTCAATGAAAGGTCTGCATGGATACATATTCTTACAGAAATCTCTTTTTTCTATAGACAGCTGCATACTCAAGTGTATCTCATATGTCTTGTTACATTAAGAGAACAAATTAAAGAAATATTTATTAGATTAGATGAAATTAGCAAGTGGATAATTCTTACTCTGTATTTCCAACTGCTGTAGCATTATGCTGAAAAGATCATGCCTTGGGCTATATTTGCAAGTTCTGGCACCATTCTTCAAGCAGTTGAATTTTTTTTAAACATATGCAAAGGCTGATGAAATGTGAATATATTTTAAAATTGTAATATGCATCACATCCAGTAGCTTTTACTGAAAGGACTTTGTAGAATCCAATAAAGTATACTCAAAACTTCAAAAAATACCTTCTTATGCCCAATTGCAAGAATTAAATAGGGCTATGTAAGATTCTTAGGTCTGTGAAGTACATAACTTCAAGTTTCACAAATATAAGGAATTACATGTTTAAAAAGAACTTAATGGATTTAACAGACAAACATAAATGTAACTGCTTTCAGTGCATAGCTCTCACATATTGTGTGAACCATCTCTTGCATTTTATACTCTTTTTAAGTTAGACAACTGGACTGTAAAATCCAGATTCTTTTCTTTCTTACTGATTTGTTCATACAAGTTGTCTGGGATTTTTAAGCCTGTAGTGAGATGTGTAGTGTTGCATAATTTTCAAGGTCTTTTGCAACAGTTTAGGTTAACTATATGTATTTTGTGCAATATCTGTCAGGTTTTTTTTCTGGGAAACTGTACCTTGATGTCCTCTGCTGGAGAATTATTATGATCCAAACAGTGCATCTTCCTTGTGTGTATAAAAAAAGACTTTCTCTTTCTCACTAGTTTGAAATATTGGGCATTGTTCTGGTGGTGTCTTAGAAACTCCTTCCTTTGTATCCTAGGAATGGATAACCAAAAGGATGGAAGAAAAATAGGAAGAATTGCACGTTTTAATGTATAAAACTGAGTACACTGATACTGCTTTAGCATGTATTTTGTTTTCACAACAAGTCCAAGAAATGGATGTGGTAAAAATGTTCCTTTTCTGTGTAGAAATTTAATAGGGCTGTTTCTCTCTGAAAGGGAAGAATAGGGCTCTGAAAGTATTAAAGTATTTTTTGGCCAGATACCTTTGCTCTTAGATCATATTGTTCTAAGTAACCTTCTTTGTTTCCAGGAAAGTATCAGGAGTCACAAACACCTGTTTCTTTCTACTTTTAGTACCTGTAACAGAATTTCTGTCCTCTCTTCAAGCTGTGTATTCTGTATGCAGAACAGAGCTGTCAGTTTTGCTTTTACTGCATCTATGACAGAATTTGGAAGCACTGTGGACCACAGATAATGGAACAGCTTGTCACTGCTACGCAAATAAAAGTGGGATGTAAATTAAGATATTTTTGGTTGGTTACCCTTTTGTGAGTCATCCTGGGATAAGAAGACTATTGACCTTGGAAGTGAATACTTATTAATATTTAGCATTCATAAGGCTTTTTACTATTTAAGGACACTTTCCCACCATTATAAAACTTCTGAAGGAATGGTTTTAATCTTTGTGCATTAACATCGAGGACAGATTCTGATCTTCCTCCTGAGATTGACAACTGTGTTATCAAACTAACAAATAGTAAATGTGTAATCTGCCCTGCAAGCTTTGAAATGGTTGTCCAGGGGTGGAATTTGCATTATTTTCATTGCATTGATTTGCTGGTTAGACCAGAAGGTTAATAACTTATTTTTGAGTCAATGGTTTCAAAACTTTGCAAAGATATTAACCAATTTGCTAGAAATCACACACACAGTCAGTTGCAGAACCAGAAATGCCAGCTTGCTACAGAGTTTGGCCAGTATTTTAGCCAGAAAACAGCATCACCTACTGCCTAGTGGATTAGTAGCAAATGTTCTGAATTTCTGTATTCTTCTGAGACCAATTTTTTAGCATTAAGTGCTCCTGCAGTAGAAAGTGAGTTTGGAAGACTAGAGTTCCTTATTGCATTGAGCTCTGTGTAGATGCTGTCTAAGAATATTGTACATTTTTTTGCAAGTTCAGAATGTTTATTAGCCTATGTAAGCATCTGTTTCCTTGCAATTTGGGTTTGTGTAGAAAATTCAGGAATATCCTTATGCCTGGCCCTGTGATTGTATTTTTCTCCAAAAAATGGCATCTCTGTGGTTTGACAGTGAATCTACTTCCATTAACACTAGAATTCTACTGGTCCCAAAGACTTTTTTGTGAAATTGAACAGAGAAAAGTGATCAGTGAGAGAGCCAGAGAGGGGCTGGTTAGCTGGCTTTGAGTGTAGAAACATGGAGTTGTTCCCAAGTGAGATGGGGTGAGAGTTTGTTCCCAAGTGGAATTGCAACCTTGGAAATGAAATTTGATGTTTGATGATGTTTTTTCAGTTTCCAGTCAAATATCTCAGATCCTGTGTGAAGTCCATGGTACAGGCCTTAAAGACTTGCTTTGTCTGTGGTTACCAACTTGGTACATGTTTTACTTAATGTCTTGGAGGAGCACAAAGCTCTGCTGTTTGTCCTTCAGGTCTAAAAGCCTAGCTGGGCTCTTCCTGGAATAATTATTAATGAGTACTGGTGATTTTTAACATGGGCTCTGTTAATTCTGTTTATGTGTAGTTCCACCCTCTGGTGTCTCAGTCGTCTAAGCCATTTATGTTTGTTGTGGTCCCTATGTTTGTTGTGAGCACTAGGACATGGAGAGCTGATGATCAGAGTAAGATGATACTATTTGTATGGAGCTTTTTTAAAATTTGGCTTCAAAAGCTACATCTTGATTAAATAATCAAGAAAAAATCTGTTCTTAGAGGGAGGCTTAGCTAGGCTGTGATGATCTTTAAAAATATACACGCATGATTTTGCTTTGTGTTTTGCAGCAAAGTGAATTTTTCTTTTCTTTCAAGAAGTATTGAAATCATTAAACTACAGTATTTGCTACGATTTAACTTGCTGTTTCAATGTTTTCTCATTTGCAACAACTTCTAGCAGAATGTTGCCCAAATTTTTATTTATGTATAGGCAGATAATAAAAATATCTATTGTGATAACCTATTTACAGAGTTTAACTGGCTTTAATGGATGGAAGAGAGGGGGAAACAGCTGCCAGGTTTCCAAATTGATTCTAATTTGTGCTGAGGATGTTAGTCATACTTGCACCTGCAAAACCTTCATGTTTATAGAATGTGATGGTAATAAGAGGATTTAAAGCCTTTCTCAGTTTTATGAAGGTGTGGAAAGAGTCTCTAGTTACAAATAAGTATGATAGAGCTATTTGCAAAAACTGTTGGCAACATGGTGAGGTCATGTGGCTAAGCACTGAATTACAACCCTGAATGTTGTAAAACTGAATGGTGAGCTTAATTCTGTTCCTGTGGCTCTCTGCTCAATGCAGGGTTGACTCCATCACACACTTCTCAGCTATTATATGCACAGACACTTAGAAAAGCTGTTGCAGGAAGTTGCAAATCCCCTTAGACAACTGAAAAGCTGTCTGGGTAGGAGCAGTTTTGAATTCTCAGTATTTGAGTGGCTACAAGCAAACAAGATCTAAAGTAAAATTCAGTTCTGTTTTTGCCTCAGCTGGACATATATGACCATAATTCTTGCATGTTTCATTTAAGCCATCCAAACAATAAATTTAGAGAACTTGCACAGGTTTTTAAAAATATGTATGGGTACCTCCCATCACAGTTTGGGACCCAGGCACATTAAATAATACAATAAGTGAAGAAAACTCTGAGTGTTATCAATATTTTTAAAAGTAATAAAAACCAGGTGGACTTAAATAGAAAATGTCAGTAGTATGTTTCTGTTTGAGTATAATATATCTGGTTGCTTCTCCTTCACCTCAATCTCTCAATGAGTCAGTTCTGCTTGTTCAAGGACTCACACACACACCCCAACCCACATCTCCCCACACCCTCCTTCATGGAACTTTGCCCTCAACAAAAAGATCAATGGATTAAATATCTAGGAAGCTTTGAGAGTGAGGTGTATTTTACAGCAAAATTTGAAGTACTCGTTGTTACAGTTATATAGTTACCATGCAGTCTACCTAGAAAAGAGTTCAAGGCTTCAAGAGTTTGGCTTAGAAGAAGCTGGAAAACAGTCTTATTTTTGTTTGGTATTGTTTATTTAATTTTCTTTTTCCTATATTATTATTTACACTTCAAATGTATTAGTAGCAGGTAAAAGAGAAAAACATTTTTAAAGTTTTTTGGCTTCTGTGGTTTAAGAAATGCTGCAAAATTAGTAGGAATTCATTTAGAAGTTGAATAGAGATACTCAATGCATTCCAAGTCAAATTTGAATTGGGTTTCATTTATTGGCATTAGTTTAGCTCCTTAATCTCCATCTGTCCATAGTTGCCTTTTTTCAATTATTCTGCAGTGACAATCACAGAGGATGTTTAGGAATTTTTTTTCTGATGTAATGAGGAATAGCAAATAATGCAGCCCTAAAGGTAATATGGAACCAAGTTTTGTTCAGTTGCAATGAGCTTTGACTTCTCAAAGTGGAGAATGTTTTTTTTTAATGTTTTCTTTAAAACATAAACCATTATTGTGTTCTAAAACCTAAGAAAAGATAAGCCTGTCCCTTGTATGGTATTAGAACTATGAGCAACTTCTCATTCCTTTCCTATTTGACTCATGATTTAGTTGCCTAATTATTGTAGTAATTCTGCAGCTTATAGGATTTAACAATGTAGAAGCCTTTCTGGAAAGTTCTTTTTTTATCTAGTTGTTTGCATGTGTTCTTAAAATATTTTTTATTTTTCTTCCAATCTTTTGCAGATGGAGACCAAAGCAATTTTTAAAACCAGACTTTATGAGGCTACTACGGAGTTCTGTAGAGGATGCATATAAACGCCTTATATATCCTCTTCTCTGCAGAGAATTCAGGTAAGCCTGGAATAAATCTGTATTTTCATATTACTGACTTTTTTTTTAGCAATTCCCTCCCCAGTGTTTTGTTAGACAATTATTTCTCTATTTGAAAATATCAGCATGTTTCTAATCCTTTGTGCTTACAGAAGAAATGAACTATGATTTCTGACTATCAGAAATTAAATCTATAGAACCAGTTGAGGCTACAGTAGAGAAATGATCTTTCTGTGAAGACATTTTACATTTAGTAATGTAGTAACATTAAATGTAAAATGTAGTAACATTTTACATGTTTACATGCTTAGATACTTTTACATTTATTTAATTAAGTACAATTTAGAACTATATTATCATGATAATTTTATCTTTGTTCTTGTAATAGCATAAACCATGATGTCACTGAAGTTTTCAAACATCTTTTCATGTCACAGCAATATTACTGTCAGTGGCTTCTGTTTGGACTCACTCTCTTTTACCTGTCTAATGGAATTCAGCAAAGTATTGTCAAGGTTGGAAGCACTCCTCGTGTTTGCCAGCTGCATTTTGTGGCCAATGAATTAGTTATAGTCTGATAGTATTTTGTGAGTGTTGTGATGTCTCTAGAGAAGTCAGTAAACTTTTTACTGGTGATACTGTAGTAATGATGTCATTGGATATCATGTCCCTTGTTAAGATCTGTAATATTATTCCACATTTAAAGGAAATTGAAAACTTAGTATCAAATTAGCATGCCTTACATAAGGTGTATTATGGTGTAGTATAAGAGTTTACCATATAGTGGAAATTACTGAATATGTCCATTAAGAGTGTTATCTTCTAATGGCTAACAGTACTTATGGTGTGATTCTTCAGTACCAGAGAAGCTCCTCAAAACATAGCATGCTTCATTCTGGCAAGGCTATCTGATATGTGACCTAAATGTTAATGCTTTTTTTGAGCTATTCAAAATGAAAGTTATCCAAGAGACCCTGTTTCTTGGACCAGAGATGTTGAAATGACTTGTATCAAAATGACATGCTATCTAGTACCTAAAATCAGCAACCACATTATGAAATGTTTTTTCTGCACTTTCCTGGGTGTGCTTTTGTGTTTGAATTGGAGCTGTTTTCTTAACACCTTTTCATGAATATCATTGCAAGAATGATCTGTGTTCTACCTCTCTGAAAAGAACCATCAGCTCAAGATTTTAACAGCATGTCTTTTCAGTGGTTTTTGAGCATCTTCGCTACAGTATGTTGTGTTTGCTTATTGCTTTGCAAGCAAGATTGCTTCACCTCTTTTGATTAGTGAGCCTGGTCTCTTGTTACTTAGAATTTTACAGATTCTAAAAATACTGAGTTCACTTAATATTTTGTGACCATAATACATGTAGCTACTCTAGGGGAGGCACTGTGACTATTGTGGTCAAAATGGTGAACATCTCATGGTGAAGAGTTCAGTTGTTGGCTTCTGTCACTACAGTCTCTACATCTCTAGAATCAAACTCTTTCAAAACAAAGAAAAATAGCTACTTTTTAGTGGGGCTAGATTTTAAGAAATATAGGGGTGCTTCAAGGCTCTTTCCTTGTATTTTTATTCAGTGGTTTGTAGCACTGTGGCCAGTGTTGTGTGTAACACTTTGAGGACTGCTGGAGCAGTAGGTTGCTGAAGGTTTTCTGTTCTATTAATCAAAAGGGGAAAAAAAAGCTTCCTTCCCTTCCCTACTGCTTATTAGATGTAGCTTACAAGCAATCAATGAGAAGCATACAAAGTTTGCTGCTGATTCCTGATGGGATGTCTGCTTAGGTTTTACTCTTTATGATGATGTTGCATGATTGGTGGAGTTTGGATAGGAAAATCTGAAACCTCTCCTATGGAGAGGAACTCAAAGCACCTGACAATATTCTGGTCCCTGACCACTTAACCCTTATCCTCCTGCTATTTTCTTTCCGGACACACCAGGAGCTGTTTTTTCCGACTCTTGCAAAGGGCTGCTAAAGTATTCAGTACCTCCTTTTAGCATTATTTCCAACCCACCTCCTGCTGGTCTTTTTTCTTTTTATTATCATTAAATGTTGGAACAGAAAGTTTCCAAGAATGTCTTGAAATTGCTGGTGCTTCTAGTGATCAGAAGAAGAATGAAACTTGCCAGCAAGATGATTACCTTATTTATTGTTTAATTTCCTTTCTTCCATTCTGTCAGATGTCATTTCTTGTATCTGGTATAATAATGTCCACTGTTGCTTTTGGCTCTTTCAAATACATTTTATCTTGTTGCAGTACTGCATGGAATGATTCCATCAGGGTTTCATGCAGGTGATGTGGCATGGGCATATTTCTTAATGGATAATCCTTTCATAATTTTCCATGCTTTCTTGCAGAAGTGCTTTTTCTCCACTGTCTTCAGGGACACAAACATTTCTCTGTATATCGTGTTTCACACCTGAAGCTAGTTTGCAGATCTTTTTCCACAGAAATGTAATTGGGAGTGTGGAATTTTAAATCTCAGTTTAAAAACTGAATCTTATGACATTGGAAATGGAAATTAATAGATGGTTATTAGGTTATTTGCTTTTATTACTATACACCTGTTAGTGATATACAGTCTGAGTGCTTTGTAGACTTCAAGGGAGGGGCTTGGAGTCCTGACTTAATTGATTTTTTTTTTTCATAAAGTAGGAACTGAAGAGTTTTGAGGTTTGTTTGGGTTTTTTTTCCCAAAATAGCCATTTTACTTGTGTTTAGAGAGGATCTGCCATATTAATGAGAACTGTTGTTAATTGGAAAAGCATGAAGCTGGACATCTTGCCATTTGAATGAAGCCAATAACACACTGAAAAAGAGAAAGGTATTACATTGTTTGGGTAGCTTGATGGGATTTTTTTCCAAAGGATCAAATGATTATACCAGGCTTGAAATTAAGGGTCACTGCTTCAGACAGTAGATCATGTAATTGATACAAGTGTTGAGTAAGAGACAGAGAAAAAAGAGATGTCTATATTTGAAATTTAAAAACACAGGATATTACATAATAGAGAGGACATTCCCCCTACACACCTGGCAATTTCAGTAACATTTCCTGTTGCTGTAAAAGTTGCTGTATATCCATGCCAATTTTAAACATGATTTCCATAAGGCTGACATAACTAATAGCATGTGTTTAGGGGCAATTTTAATTCCTACACAAGTCTCCTTTGGACTGACAGCAATTTGCAGTGTGGGAGGACTTGGCCTTGTGGCACCTGTATCCTTGGGATAAGTGGAAGGATGGAATGGCCTGTCTTTGTACAAAACCTTTGGTTCAAGGGCATTCCATTCCCTTGTCTACAAGCCACTTTTGACCTTTCTTTGCATGTGTGGGTGACTGGTTGATTCGAATCTGTTGTGTGTATTTAGAAGATCCATACTTCTGTGAGGCTGAGGTATTTGCTTTTGTTTTCTCTGGTCTCTCATAAGTGGCATGTAATTGTTCTATCTCTGGTCTCACCCTAGAAGCAGCTTGTTCTGTAGCTTAGATTTTATGGTTTTTTTCTTTTTGTTTTTTTAATTAGAAAAGGAGAAAATGGGAGAAGGATGCTGTAAGACTGATCAAGAAATGGAATGGCAACTGAAATGCAGTGGAAAATGAATGTAAAATTATACTTTCAAGGGCAAGTAGTTATCTTTTCATAAGTACAACTATTAGCTCTGAGCTCTCCTGCCACAGGAGAGGGCCTTTGGCACCGTGGAACGTAGCTCCACATGAATGTTAAGTGCTCAGAAGATGAGATTATTTATGTAAGGAATAAAGACAAAGAATCATTGACTTATTTGGCCTGTATTTGGAATATTGTTGTCCATTTTGGCCCACTCACATGGGGAGGGGGGTAGGAAGTAGGAAAACAATTCACTGGAACTTGAAAAGGCCCAGTGAAGGGGAATGAGGAATGAAATGATTTCTCTGGAAAGAAAAAAAATGGCTACACTATGACTTCAACTTGGAAAAGGAAGGACTTAAAGATGAATTATGTGTGTAGAGTGTAAAAAGGTTACTAGGGATAAATTTTTACTCCCTTCCAGTATAAGGCTTAGGGGGGCATAACAAAACCAATCAGTTTCCAACCAAAAGCTGGCAGCTATTTACAGTTTGTGATGGACCTGCAAAACTCACTGTCAACAGACTCTGTGGATGAAAGAAGTTTATCTGTCTTCAGGAAGAGATTGGATAGTTGAGCAAGAGCTCTGTTATGAGTTAGTAAAGAGACAAGTCGTGTCAAGCCCAGGAAATACACTGGAAGCAGCTGTAGGACAAGATTATGGGACAGATGCTGGAGCTGTCAGCTGCTTAGGCAACTGCTTGGAGACAGACTTGGAGACAGAATCCTGGAATAGAGGGACAATTTAGCTGAACTGGTGCAGCCATTCACACATTTGGTGGTGATATAGAGTGTCTGCTCTTTGCTGAGGGCACATTTGAACTGCTAAGGAGCCTTGTAATGCATGTATGCCCTTCACCATCTCTCTTTGAAAATCTCATCTACCTGATAGAGAAACAAAGAGCACATGGAAAAAAGGGAGCCTTTTGCTGTTGCATGCTTCCCTAGGAAATGCTCCCCAGGAAATGTGCCATGTGTGAAAGAGGACCTAGACCTCTCTGTGGTCTACTTTACAAATCAGAGATGGTGAGGATTTATTAGTTCTTTCTGTACCACTGTGGGATGAGACAGGGCTGAGCTGGTTGACTGGTTGGATCCTGGGCAAATTCAAGTCAAGCTTTTGAGTTCTTCCACAACCCAAAACTGCTCAGAACAGCTTCATATTCCATCATGTCAAATAGCCCTTATGAGGGTTCTTTTTGAACTATTTGTAGTTGGCACTATTGTGCCATGCATTGATTGACCTAAACAACTTGAGCAATTTTCCCTGTCCCATTCTGATAGGCTTAGTTAATTGTAATGCAGTTATTTTTCCATTCTGTAGAAATAAACCAAGATAGCAGGTTTTTTTCAGTGATAGGTAAAAAGAAAAGCAGAATAAGGGCACTGGCTACCTTTAAATGAAGGCTTTACTGGATTGCTTTTGACTCCCCAATTATTGGAGTTACTGACAATGTAATGCATAGGCAAGTGATAATGAGTACCTGCAGAAGAAAAAGAAATCAGAGAGGTGATGAATATTTTTGTACACATTACTCTTTCCACTTTATTTTTTTTTACGTGCCATACCATGATGAAAATATTTGTCCTTGTCAGTCATTGTCTTACTGGCCACATCTAATGAGTAAGACATTGTGAATCTTTTACATCTTCACTCAACAAGACAAATTTGTTTCTTGTGACACCCTGCAGTAAGTGTTTGTGCTTCAAGTCAAACACTAAGTCAATCCTTACTGCACAACCTCACTTCTTTCTGTTGAAGAACATAACTCGGAAAAGAAAGGGAACACTGTGGCCCCAGCAGCTTTGCAGTTTGTCTTGAGGAATCAGAATATCCTCCTAGAAAAAGCTCAAGACTTCACACTTCTTTGATGTCTGTTAAATGAAGCAATCCAAAGACAAAATTAAGTGCCTCAGGAGTCATGGTGTGTTAGCAACTAGTTGGAGGGACCCTTCCAATTTCTTCTCTGGTTCCAGTTTCTCTCAGTGTAAAACACCATCCATTTTTTGCTGGATTGTGATTTTTCTCTAGAACTGTGAAATTGTGATGAATTTGATCAGTGCCTCCTTCATAATCCTCTTTTCTTTACAATTAGTGTAATCTTTGAAAGGAAGCTGTTCTTTGCTCAAAATTATGAGTTGATGTTTGAATGGTAGTTGGTGGGTGTATGTTCTTACAAGTGTTTCTCTTGTACTTTTTATATTGACTGGTTTTCTTAGAACAAGAATGGGATGACATATAGCTGATCTTTTGAAAAAGGTGTCAACAACTTGATTTGAATTGTAACATTTAAATGAAGATGATGGAAACGTGATTGGAAAAGACCTTACAACTTTGGAACAACTAATACGTGTATTTGAAAGTTAATTGAAAGAAAAATATTTAGGTGGGTTTTTTTTCTTTTATTTCTATCCTTCTAAGATCCAAGTTGACATCTGATGCAGAGAAAGAGTCTGTGATGATGTTTGGGAGAAATCTCCGTCAGCTGCTTCTGACCAGCCCTGTGAGGGGCCGTGCTTTGATGGGAGTAGATCCTGGCTACAAACATGGCTGCAAGTTGGCAATTATTTCACCAACCAGTAAGTTTCAATTCCAAACACTTTTGGAAGGACTGATAAAAATGCATTCATTTACAGTAAAGACAGTTTCAAAACCTACTTTTTTATCAAATTGTTTTTTTTGTAAAGCTTTTAGTGCTTTCCACACATTCTGTTGTATAAATTCCTTTCTTCAGCTAGCTTAAGTTTCTGGCACCTGGATTCCAGTGACTTCTTTGACATTATTACTACTCTCTTAAATAGAATTTAAGATGCCTTCTGCCTTCCTGAATACTGATTGAAATGATTGTGCCCCTCAGTAGTCGGCAAAGAGAACACCTGGCATTTTTATTGTTTGACAAAGAATTTGTATTTATTAATACAAATACTTTCTGTAATACTGCTTTTTTCATGGCTAGTGTCTTGGACATCTGGACACTTTTTCAACCCTTTTTGTTTAGCAGTGTGTGTTTAATGTAAGAGGTCAGAAACATTGTTTTTGCAAAACTTAGTTCACATATGGAACAGAGCCTTTCCACTTCATCCTAGTCTATTGAGGGGATGCACACCTCTTTAGGCTTATGCAAAAACTATTTGTTTTCCTGTTATTTTGTTGTTGCTTTTTGCTTGAGACTATATCCACCTCAGAAGGAGGTAAAGAAAGATGTGTTCTTTAGAAGGCAATAAAGGTGCAGTAAATGATTGAGCTTTCATTGCACCATTAGCTATCGGTAGTGGTTAATGCAGTTCTTTCCAAATGTGATAGATGGGATGATGACAAGAGCTAGCGTTGGAATTCTAAAACTTATCTACTGCAAGTCCTTAGACTTTCTAATTTTCATCACTCTTTACTGGATCTCTAAGTTGTACTACACTAGAACAATAAATATTTTATAGTAAATTGCTCTCTTTCTCTGTGATATAATGCATTATATTTGCTGATAGTTTTAGGTGTTCATTGCTTGATATGTGACTATGTCTGCAGGGAATTATAAAATGTATTAACTTGTTTTTCTTTTGCCAAAGCATTCTTGTCTTATGCCAACCATACATTTCTTCTAAATGGATAGAGAGATCAAAGGGAAAGATGGCTGATTAAGGAGCTTCCTGTGTGAACCATCAAATTTAGTTCAGTAGTTCTGCAGGATGTGGCCTTTGGACCTTTGTGGGTTTAATCAAATGGCTTTGCCTTTCATTCTAGGTCAGATACTCCATACTGATGTAGTTTACTTGCATTCTGGTCAAGGATTTCGTGAAGCTGAGAAGATAAAGAGGCTTCTGCTACAGTACAAGTATGCTAAAGAAACTTTCATTTATTGCTCTTTTCTTACCAAACAAAATGAAAATCTTCACTGTAGAAATACTTGATTTTAATTGCAATAAGAATTCTACTGATTTAACTGGAGGTTTATTTTCTTTAGTCTAGTTCAGAGCTTGCTTTTTCTTTTGTGTTTGTGCTTTTGCAGTACATATATGTTAGAAGCACATCAAATCAAGGCTGCGTGCTATGAATGTTTCCCCATGAAACTGTTAATCCATTTATTTTTGGGAATAGAAATTAGCGTTCACCTAAGAAATAACTTTAGCCTTCCTCTTCCTAGCCCCTGCAACCCCCAAATCACTCATCAGTCTCTTTGTTCCAAAAGCCACATTAGGTTTTGGTAGAGTTTTGTCAAGCAAAGGAAATCCTGCAAAGGTAGCTCTCCAGATGGAATTACAAACAGGGACAGCATGATTAAAAGTTTGTGTCCCACTATGTCTGTGGACAGACATCTGGTCTACTGAGTCAGCTGCTGAATTACCACAGCATACAGTCCAGTTTGTCTATAAGCATTAGATTGGCTTTAAACAAGGTGATTTGGTGGCTGGCTGTGGTGTGGGCAGTCAGAGGGAATGACCTCGCAAGCTGTTGGAAACTATGACATTCCCATTAAGGAATTAAGATGCTGATTGCTTTGGCTTCTGCTCTTTTTCATGACTCATACCAGATGAGGGAAAAACGAGGTGAAAGTGTTTGAGGACTATAAATAACATTCCATTTATTAATATGAAGTATCATTTTTAGATTTTCTGCTTATATTACCACTGTACAATCCGATTACAAATAAGTGAAAATTTTTTACTCATCTCATGAACTGTCACATTGAAAACCTGTTAAACACAACATTATGCTTCTAGAAATGTTTTCTCATTACATCTGAGCCTTGTGTTATCTAAAATTAGATGTATTGATCACAGTGGAGGATTGAATACTATGTATGAAAAGGTATAAAAGAATATTTGAGAGTAATTGTTTGTTTTTTTTAACCCACACAAAGCTGCAGCACTGTTGTGATTGGCAATGGCACGGCCTGCAGAGAAACAGAAGCTTACTTTGCTGACTTAATTATGAAGAAATATTTTGCACCGCTGGATGTTGTTTACTGGTAAGATCCCTTTGCTGGGATATTATTCATTTGTTCAGCATATCTGAACCTAACAGGTAATTTTAGATGTAATTTTTGAAATATTTCTTTTTGCTACCTTTTCTGTATTTGAGTCAAGCTTGACCCAAGGCTCTAGCCAAAGAAAACTAGCTGTAGCTCTTTGAAGCATGACAGTAGTGATCCTGAGTCAGTCAGAGAGACTCACTGAAGCATTTTATCTTTTCTTCCTGAGGTTCACTCTCTTGCTATTATCATTGTAACAAAGTATGTGAGAATAGCAACACTAACAGCTAAGGACGTTTGGCTTTGTGTATTTATTTCTTGATGAATGAGGTTTAACTGCACATGATAAAGCTTCTGGTGTCTGACTGCACTATGGAATGCTTGGTAATCCTATGGGAATTAAATGATCTGGAAATAAATACTGTGTTAATACCAAGTGGAGAGTAGTAAATATATTTATCCTTTTCAGACTTCAGATTTTATCCATTAGTTTGTTGAATTTGAGCTAAAGTATTCTTCTGTTGGTTTGGATGGAAAATGTATGATACCACCTTCTTTTCTACCATGTAGTACTCCTCTCTTTTTTTTAATTCCCACCTTTTTTTTTTCTAAAACATTTTTTGTGATTTACCTTGCATTATCCTTTGTGCCAGCATTTAACAGCAGTATTTAGTTTTCACTGTCTTAGCATGCTGAAATAAGTTTTCCATATTTTTAAAGAAGGTTATGGCCTTTTGCTGTTTAAACTATTATATAAATTTAAAAGTGCCTTTTTTTCATAAATTAGCAAGTGGTCTTACAGAAATGTTTAACAAATATGTTATTTCTATTGTCTTATGGTGTGTTGCACTTGTTCATCATTTCTATGATTCCCAAGTAAAATTGTGCAAGATTCCATTCTTAAATCACTCTTTTATTCCAGGAGATGTAGTAAAGGTTTTCTAATGGTAATTGTTTGCAAAGGAAGGAGGTTATTCAAGCTTCTGAAAAATCAGGCATCCTATTTACTGAGTCCAGAGCAAAAACAGTGGATGTTTTATGACTGTAGAGAGTGCAAAACACTTCATACTGTGTGGGTTTTGGCAAATGCATAATTTCACTATTGTTCACTTCATATAGCTTAAAAATCCATTATTATAGCAATAATAATAATATTTTGAAATAATGGTTTTGTTTATTTATTGATCATATACTACTTTACACAGAAAAAAAATGTTTATATAGTACTGTGATTGTTGTTTTTATCACTGTTTACCTCTTCTGATTCGTTATTTTCTCCCTGTTTATAATTCAAGGTGACAAAATTTTCAAAGTAGTACTTTAGTTACCAAGTTCTTAGAACCAATAAAAGCTCTTGTGTAATAGGACTTAGTATAAATACTGTGTGGCAGAAGTCAGGTCAACAAGTTTGTTGCTTTCTCTAGGAGTGACTGATAATTTTTTAACCTTTCACTCTGTCCAAAACTGCTGTTTGTAGCAAAAATCTATAACTGCAGTTTAACTTGACTTGTAATATCCTGAAAATTAACATTATCAGAAATATTTTTTAATTTATACATATGTTGTTAGTGGTTTTCTTATGTTGGGTTCATATGGCAGAGCTAGTCCATACTTCAGAATTTGTGTGCAGAGCCATGAGGTGCTTCACGTTAAAGCAAAGTGGTTTTTTTTGGATTTCATGTTATAGATGTCATCTGGGACTCTTGAACTTTGTATACTGCTGTCTATGTGTGAATTTATGTATGTGAGTTTACAGCAGGCTGCATTTGCAGTTCTTGTCTCTCTTACATTTTGTCAGTCTGTACTGAGGTTTTTTGTAAGGATCAGGGTTCCCATATATCCCTTTCTGATCAACTAGTTTCATGTACATCTCATTACTTTATCCACTTTTGGGGTTTCCAAGCCATGCTGCCGAACCCTGCAAGGCAGCTACTTTTTCCTTTCTAGCTCCAGAAAGCATTAATCTCCTTGGTATTTCTTAGTAGCAGAAAGGAATGATGAGTCCAGCCATCCAACCTCCACTTGTGATAATCCAGTGAAATGCCTGGAATTTATGTCAGTCTGAGTTAAAAATGTGATATTTGCTAAGTGAGGGGCAATTAGTACAGTGTTAGTGTTTGAGCAATAGGTGACAGTAGGTGTACATTGGGATAACTGCTATCCCTTTTGAGGGGAACTGTGGAAGGTGACTTGGAAGAATATGCTCTGCTGATTCTCTTCTTTTTAAATAGTAAAGTCCTCCAGAGTATGTGCTTTCGGATCACAAACAACTTTTCTGCTTCCATGTTCAAAATCTTCCCTAGATTAGGTTGTTTTCTTGTGATAGACTTTTTTAAAAGTATGAGGACTTTGTTTATATATAGGCTGAATACATATCTCTCATCAGTTCTGTGGAAATCTGTGTAGGCTTTTGGATGAAGTGATGATTATTCATTATTTTTCATTTAAAATCTATAAGAAATAATTTCAGCCATTGTTGGAACAGTTAATTCTTAAGGCCTGCTTCAGCAGGTTGCAGTTGCAAATAAAGAATGGATTTGCTAATCAATATAGGTTTTAAACTGTGGGGAAAATGAAGCAACAAAGAACCCCAAACAAAACAAAATGACCTAAACCCCCTAGAACAAAAAAGCGCATCCAGTACTTGAACTGTAACAGAATGAGTTAGTTGCATCTAACATGATACCATTTCCCAAGCTATCAGCTTCTCACAGGAATGCACTGAGCTGCATGGTGGAAATCCTTGCCCAGAAAAACGGAGCTCAGCTCATTGCTGTATGCAAGTTTTAGAGAATTACAAATTGTATGTTCTCTTGAAACTTTTTGTCCTTTAAGGAGTCCAAATGTAAAGGGGCTTGGCAGATGAGGTTAGACACTCACCATAAGCTGTTGTTCAGAAAGGTGAATGATGGGGAGGTACTACAGACTTCAACTTCCTCAGGAAATACTAGAAGTGAAGAATAGGATCAGGAATGATTATAAAAAAAATAAAATATCTTCATACTTTTCTGTCCAATTCATCATATAGAGCTTGGAATAATGCATTTCCAGGGAAGTGAGACAAGAATAGAAGGTATAATTTCAGAAAGGTGTGTGCAGTTGGTGCATGCACACATAATGAAGGCTAAATATAATATATTAAAAGTGATTAAAATAAAAAATACTTAGCAATGGCAAATGTAAACTGCATAGGGTTTTACTGAAGTTTCCCAAAGAGAAGATGAATCAGTGAAGACAGTAGTAGGAAATGAGGCATATGGCATGATTTTTCATGTGGCTTTAAAACCTGTCTGGACTCAGTTTGACAGTTTTTGATTTAAAGCAAATATTTTTCACTATTTTTGTAACTTAACGTGCTTTCAGATAGTTACATCCAACCTAAATAACTACAGGACTTTCTTTTCCTTTTTTTTTTAATGTAGTTTCCCTTTTAGAGCTGTGTTTATTGACTTAGATTACGATTGGACTAGAGCCAGGGACAATCATATCTAGTCTTTGGGTTTTTTGTTACAAATCAGTTTTTGTTACAAGGCTCAATAAATATTTTTGATTATTTATGTTAGTTCTATTGTGAATTCTTGCCAAAGATACATTGTATTATAACCAAAACAGATGTTCTAGTTTAGACAAGTGTATTTGTTTTAACAGGACCAGAAATGTAAATGAAACAACATTGTGTTCAGCATTAACATGGCAGATGATGAACTTTCAGGATTTCATTGGCCTTTTTGGATTAAATAAAAATCTTGAAAAAATATTTCAGGAATCTGGTTTTCTTTGATTGCTGTCAGTTTGAGGCATCTTGGAAATGAAAGCTATCTGAGTGACAGGTGAACTATGCTAAAGCAGGACAAAACCAACAGCTCCATCTTTGTATTTGGCAAAATCAAATCACAATTTCTCTTTCAGCCTCAATGGTTTTGTTGTCACAATACAAGCATTCTTACTGATCTGACTCTTATGTGCTTGCTTCATTAAAGCAAACTCAAAGTAAAGTATTTCAGTTTGTATTTAAAAGGAAGTCTGATAAGTGTCAGGAATTGTTAATTGTTTTCAACATGCAGCATAGAGTGCAGCCAGGCCAGTGTATTTTTTGTTGCTGTTTAAATGGGTGGGTGTTTAATTTCTGTCTGCTTGGTTTTAAACTTGATGCAAAATCCTTTTCTGCCACTTACAGCAAAATTTTTTCTTACCCTCAAGACTTTATAAGCAATGTAATTAATAATTTACTGCTGTTTAAGTTCAAACACTTCTGTACTGTGACGAATAGGGGAAAGTCTGTAATGTCTTGTAAAGTTCTCATTGGGTTTTCTTTAATGTTTAAATTATCTGCTTTAGAATACTTAGAAATGTTCTGCTAAGGTAGAATAGGGCTGTAATACCTTTTGAAGTTGGACCTTGGTGGCAAGAAATTGATTTAGAAATGTTTGTTCTACGGGATTTTAGGTCCGCTTGTATTTTATAGGTGTCTGCACATGCTTTAAATATCCTTTTCAATTTAAATGTGTGTTTTATGTTGTTGAATATCTACATTATGCTCTCTCAGCTTTAACAAATGCCACTTTCAAGTTCCATGCCTCTACATTTCTAATGTTACACTAGCTTAATTCCCATTACTTTTCTGCTTCATAGCACTCGCAGTTTGAAAGGGACCTAACATTCGGGTTCACATTATGATAATTAGGTTTCAAAGCAGTGTGGGGGGATTAAGATGTCTGAAGTCTAGTTGCCGAATAAAGTTCAGAACTACTTGTAAAACTTGTTTGAGTGGTTAACAGAAGTGGTTTTATTTATTCAGTGCTCATGCAGCATTAATCCGTATTTCATCAGGTACCCACAGCGCTGTAACTCTAGATATGACCTTGGGACTTAATTTACCCCATCTCAGTTTTCCTTATTAATGTGCCATGAAAGAGGTACATGAAAGATAGCCAACTTCAAAGCACCTTTTCAAATAAAGTGGTTGATATGAATCCTCTGGTATTTAACACTGTCTGTCAAATGTTTCAGCTGGTTTGCATCCTTTTACAAGCTATTGCTTGCTGCATTAATGCAGTTGTTTCAAGTCTGTTGAGAGTATGAAGGGGGTAGGGACATGGGAAACTTTATTCCTATTTCTTTTTGATTGTGTTTCCTTTAAGCTGTTATTTTTGTCTGTTAAGCTATATAACTCTCTTGATGACACATTTATGTACACACACCTACACACCTTAGGTCATTAGTTGTCTTATCCAGAAGGTGGAAAGTAGTTTGGAAAGTTTTGGCTAGAGGAATACATATTCAGCGGAAACAATGTGCACATCTGAAATGTGCACTGAAGAACCTTTGTTCTGCTTTCGTCTCTTTCAAGCTCTGGTGGACTCATGAGAAGTCCTAAACAGTGAAGAGCTACTTTGAGGAACAAAGAGGTTTAAAATGCGTGTGAAGAAGACATAGTCAATGAAAGCATTCTAAATTATGTAGTGATTTCTAGCCAAGCTGTCCTTCCTCCCTTACTTATAAGTTATGTTCTGTTGTGATTATTTGCCACAGCTGAATGATCATTCATACTTCAACCGAACAATCATTTTGCATGTACTTATGTTTAGAGGAGACAGTCCTGTAAGTTGGAATCTCACTATGCATAGAGATGACTTCCTTCTCCTACTCTTGGTTGTTCATAACTTGGGTAATAATTTATATATTGTTAAGTACAAAATGGACTGGAATGAGTGACTGTATTTAAAATAGGATCCAGTGCTTGTTCCTTGTGTATCCATAAACTGCTATCTATGTTGAGCTGGACCCATACTATATTCAAAATGGGCAATTCAGAGGTGATCTTTGCCTTTGAAGCAAGAATTCACCTCTGCCCTCACTGTAGCCACCTGTACCATCTCTAGCTGTGTTTTTTTAAGAGGAGAGTAGGAAGTGGGTAAGCAGTGAAGTTGTGGTGGGGCAGGTGAAACAGGAGATGGTAATAACTTCTGGCTTGTATGCCATGAATTTAAAACTTTATGAAGCAAACTGTATAAATGATACACTTAATAATTTTGGAGCTGTCTCTGATATTTCAGAGAAATAATTCATAGTTTTCAGGATGAGAACAAGGACTAATTGGAAGTATTTCAATGTAGTTAAAGAAATTCTTAATTCCTTTAAGTTCAGAAAAAGAGTAAGTTGCAGATGGTGTCTAGATTTCGGCAATGTGAAAGCAGGGGGTCAGGAAGCAAATCTTACTAGTGAAAGAGATCTAAATCTTAAGGAAAAAGTCCATTTTTCCAGAGCACTGGGACATGTCGTTTGACTTGCGTCCAAGGGAATCTGTGGTAAAACAGTCTGCAGGGAGAGAGGAAAGTTTTGTGCAACTTCCCTTCTGTGTTTTCTTTTTAAGAGTTTATAAAAGTTATGCATTCTCAATATGTAGATCTCTTCAAGTCTTTAAGAGGTACTAAATAGATAGAAGAAAGGGAAGATTTTAGGATGAAAAGCCATTAAATGTGTGACAACATGACTAAGGGCAGTAATGCATTCTCTTCAGTTAGAAATGTACTGATCTCAAATATACTTTTGCAAATCAGACAATTACAGGGAGAAATTGAACATGATAAATTCTTTCCCTCCTTTGTTTTCTCACAGAGAAGCCATTTATACTTAGGATTTCAAAATGAATTCTCTGTTTTCAATTTTTATGTGCCCTACTGAGCAGTAATTTGAACACAGGCTGTTTTCTTATAGATCTTTGTGATTTTCAGATTAATGAAACAACTTTTTTTTTAAAGATAATCAGCTTGACTTCATCTGGTGTTGCAGTACAACAGAAGTCAGATGAAAAGGGAAAAACCTCCAAAAATATTTGTAAACACAAAACAAGAAGTTGTTGGAAAGGTAAAAGGTTATTGAGAAACACCAGAGAAAGAAGAAGGAATGAGCAAGAGCTACCATTTCTGCATGGAGCGTGCCCATCAGGTCCCTGGGGGCAATTTTGACGTGTGTGTATTACATGATGTATGTTTGTAGAGCAGAACTAGGAGTTTTCCTAAAACTCAGTTAAGACAAGATCAGATTTTTAGTCTTAATTTAAATCTACAGGACAAGACTAGTAAAACTAGTAGGGGATTTTCTTTTGGGTGTGTTTGACTTCATTAGTTAGTAGAAGTATTTAAAAGTATTACCACTTCACGTTTTGTGGTGGTCAGTGTTTGCAATGCCATCTCCTTTTAAGGGCCCTCCATCTTAAAGGCTTTCTGTGTTAACAAATTCCTCTGGCCTAAATTCTTTTGTTCAAGGCTATTTCCAGAGCCCAGAAATAAAAGAAGATTTTAATGAACTTAAGGAAAATTACTACATCTGAGGTTTCCTAGCTTGCTCCAGTCAAACAAAGGAGAGCAACAAGGATGGTGAAGGGCATTGAGGGGAAACCATACGAGAACACCTGAGATCACTTGGTCTGTTCAGCCTGGAAGAGACTGAGGGGAGACCACATTGCAGTTACAGCTTCCTCATGAGGGGAAGACGAGGGACAGGCACTGATGTCTTCATTCTCATGACCAGTGACAGGACTTTAAGAAATGGCTCAAAGCTTATTTGGGAGGTTTGGGTTGGATATTAGCAAATGGTTCTTCTCCCAGAGGGTGTTTGGGCACTGGAACAGCTCCCCAGGGAAGTGCTCATAGCACCAAACCTGACAAGAGTTCGAGATGTCTTTGGAAAATACACTCAAATACATGGTGTGACTCTTGGGGATGGTGCTGTGCAGAGCTGGGAGTAGGACTTGATGATCCTTTCAGGTTCCTATCAACTCAGCTTATTCTGTGAAAGAGGAAGTTAATTTCTGTGTTTGGTATTTCTGAGGAGGCAAGTTACATAACAGGACAAAATTAAGCTTTTTATTTCAGACTAAAGTGATTTACATTATTATTTAATGTACTTAGAACTTTTGAATTTCTTCTGTGCTCTTTGGTCAACACTGCAAGGTTCTTACCAGTTTAATATCATAGAAAGATCGCTCTTATTTAGCAGAACAAACATAACATGAGATGATAATATAAAATGCCCACTTCTACCATAATTGCTATATTTATTTGGTTCAACATCCTTTTTTCTCTCAAGAGTTACCAAACCTTACTTCATTGCTGTTGACACGCTCTTACCATGTTTGCAGTATCAGCAGAGATACCAAAGGATGGAACTTTAAGATCAACGTGAAAGGCCATGTGCAGGTCTCAGCACTGTGTGCCATCTTGTATTTCTTGGCAGGAGAAGCCAAGGAGCTTTTTCTTAAGAGGTATCTGAGTGGTTGCCAAGGTCAAGGGATGGCTCAAGGAATGCAGGAAGCTTGGAGAAGAAGTGCAGAAAGAATGAGTGCAGTCAGGGAATAAGGGACATGGCACCTTGAAGGTGCTTCCTCTAGACAGACATGCTGAAGTACAGCCTGTGGGAACTTTGTGCAGCTGTGTCCTCATTTGAGCTGTGTGTTCCTTGCCTGTTCAGTGCAGCAGGTTATGTCAAAAGAAATTTCCCACTCTTGTTCCCTGATCATTTGTGAGCATGGATGGGTGGTGTTCAATCCAAGCTTAAAATTGAGGTTTGGACTTGAGCTGAAAAATGTGACCTAATACTGCTTCTCAGACTGAGCATTGGAGAAGATTCCTCTAACAGCTGCACATGGGAGTTTTTTCCCAATTCTTTGTTTATTAATTCCTTTTTAAGCTGGAGTAAGCTAAATACCCTTGTTTGATCTATCTCCGGAGTGTTTGAAAATGCTGTCTATTAATCAGAAGGCATGGAAGGTTAGAATTTGATCCGTAAGTGTGAGGTCCCCTGTGAAGAAAATTAGTGAAGCTTTAATAATCCAAGACTTAGTTGGTCCAAACTAGGTATTGATACTGATACCAAACAAACAGAAAAGCTTAGGCTTTCAGGTAAGCTGCTGCAGCTTTTGAAGAGCTTCTAAAATGAGCACGCATAGTTCTGTAGTTTCAGGTGGCTTTTTTTTCTTTGAAGTAACATGTGTGGTCAACCATAGTTTGTCGTAGTGGAAATGGAATGTAGTCAAATTTGGATGTTACCTGATAGAACACATGGAGAGAAAGTGACTGAGCTGAATAGTGATCATTCTTTGATGTATTTTTGATTTGCAGATCATTGAAATTTACTGATGGCAGTGTAAAAACAATCACTCCAGAGACTGTAAGCCTACTTGCAGTGGGCTGTGCTCTTTCCTGTCCTATTTTAAACATCTTGGAAGTAGCCTGTGAACCACAGGTTGAAAACTATTGGGTTTGCACCTGAAAATAACAGAAAGTACAAACTGTATTAAATAGATGAAATCCTCCTTCTCATTTGTATTTGCAGAACTTTAATTATGGGAATTTAATTATGGGAAATTGGAGTGGGGTTCTTGTTACCCATGTGTGCATTTTAAGGTGCTGGTCTTCACCCATTGCCTAGATGAAATAAAATTGCTCCACACTAGTATGGAATTGTCATGCTAACAACAAAATCTTAATTTACATTCACTTCCAGTATCAAAAATTATTAAAATGTTAATTTATGCTTTGTGTCAATATGGCCTTTCTAAAATAAATGATGCTGGTGGCATTTGGGATAGTTCTCTGTTGTTCTTCTTAAACATAAGAGACATCAGAAACACAGATGTGTGTTTTAAGTGACTGTGTCATGAAATAGCTATTGGTAATTGGCAATTGGTAATTTCTCACCACTAAAGATTGAGCAACTTCATTTAGGCTCCTTACTATGTAAAGAAGCTCCAACAGGAGTTTTTTGTGACATCCTGTCAGGAGTTAATTTAAATGGAAGCATGCAAATATAGTGTGATTAATAGTGAGAGCATCCAGATGAAAATTATATAAATACGAGATGATTTGTAATGTACTAAGACTGAGTATTATTGCACAGTCAGAGCTGGTTGTATATTTGGGTAGTGTTTTGTCTTCAAGTAGACATTCTGTAAGAACATAATGGAGAAGTAAGCATTTTTCCATTTGTGTGAGCTTGCCAGTAATATGTTTTTACTTAAGCTGAGATTCTGCCAAACTTCATACCTATTCATTTGTAAAAACCACATTTGCTGTTCTGCATTTTAGCTCTTACTGGGCATCCTTTATTGTTGTGAGATGTGATATATGGATTTACTTATTTATTTAAACTTAGTCTGCTGTTAGCTTTGATGCTGATAGCAGAAGCTTAGAATAGGCACTTGGATTACATTCAGCTGCCAAACATTAGATATCTTCATTTCAGTGTCTTCTAGCTGTCAGACAGATGAAATTTTTCATCCTAAGGCATAAATGCTCTTATTAGTGGGGAAAAGTTTCTTTATTGTTTGAAGTATCAATATTGTTGAGTTCTGCTAAAAATGATCCTAACTTTAGGTAAAAATCTCCCCCAAAATATTTTCAGGGTTTTTTTAGTAGTAAACCTCAGGAAATTGCCTCCTGTACTACTGCTAACAAGTTCCCCCAGTACTAGGAGAGCAACTGGTGCAACCTTTGCTTTAAACCCAAAAAAAGACAAAATGCATTGGATTTTAGGAAGATTTGAATATTGAACATTTATGACCTGTAAGTGTCTGATAGACCAGAATCTTCCAGGACTGAGAAGTAAATGCAGCCTGTCTGTCAGTAAAGCAAGAGCTCTTTCCCTCTGCATTTACCTGAAATTGCAATTTCTCATCCTGATTTCAGGCTATTGGCTCTTAGAGGCTGTTGGCAGTGCATGGGTGAGTGCTGTCCACGTTGCAGTTTCCCTCGGAGTAATTTTGTGTGATGTTGAAACTGGGGGTTATGCTTGCCTGGACTCATTTAACTTTTCTTATCAACAAAGTGCATGGCAGTCTTAAGAGCTCCGTGAATGACATTGAAAGAAGCCACAGCAACAGGAGATACTCAGCACACTTCTGCTTTTTTCAGGGCATGAGAGGCAGAGAATATAGACATGCTGTGTGTCTCAAAGGGACTTTGAGTAGGTTATTTCAGCTTCAAAAGGGATTAGACTTAGATGACTGCAGTGTCATGTGGTTGTAACTGAAGGTGCCTATTGAGGATAATTCCTTTCTATAACTGAGTCCCAGCAGTTTTGTCAATGATGAGTAAGTGGAGGGAGGGACAAATGATCTGTTTGTCATGGTGAGTGATGCAGAGGCGAGAAACTGCTCCTGAACGGGGACATCAAAATGCACAAATTGCATGAAGCATCTTCTGCAGTACCCACCCCTCCTGCAGCAACAATGAGCCAGTGCAGGGGAGAGGGCAGAGAGGAGAGTGTGATGCTGGCTTTCTTCTTCCTTTTCAGTTTTGGGGGCAGATTGGTGTTGCTTGGGTGACTCCATGCACGGCTGTAAATGTAATCACATCCATCTAGCAATTCTGCATGTTCAGATATTTTCCTTTCCTTATAATACCTAATGCTCCTGAAAGTGAATTTGTTGCTCACATAGAAATAACATTTTTGCTTTAATCATATTTGCAATTGCAATTAATATCAGTTTCTAATTAAATCAGATTTTTTTATGTAGCAGCAAATATTATTCAAACAGCTCAGCTGTCTGTGGATGTTTCTAAATCAAAAGCCTGGAGGTGGGAGTGATGATGTCTGTCTATAAGCAGCTATAGTTATTCCTTATAATAAATTGGCTTTTCACATAAAACTTCTCTCTCAAACCTAATTAAATTTATATTTTTTAAAACTTCTTTGGCAGCCAAGGCAACATGCCTACTGCCTGTTCAGTTCTTTTATTGGGTTGAACTAGAACTAACATTTAGATAGAATACATTTTGACATTTGAATTTGATGTAAATGTTTCAGGGAAACGTGCATCCTCCATGGGTGATTCTCTTGTCACCATTATGATGTTGTACTGTAAATATACTTTGTAAGTGGGCTTTCAGTAAAACCAGTGATGCATTTATTGCTTGTTCTTGGTCTATTTTTCCTCATAGTATAAAATTACAGCTCCAAGTTACATTTTTTCTCTTTAATTAAAGTTATTTTCTGGAACTTTGTCATTTTTAAGTAAATCAAACTGGATATTCCTGTGTTACTTCTCAGTGATTGTCTCTGCAAAAGGAAATGTTAACTCTAATTTTCTGCTGTAAGAGTAAATAGAAAGAGACATTGTCAATTTGAATGTTTTAAAATGAAATAATTTTGATATCATTATATGGTATCTTTTTAATACATCCCGTTTTTCTAGCTAACAAGAACAGTAAAAAGACTTTTAAAGGAATGTTTAACTCCTTTTAAAGGAATGCTTAAGGCTCTCCTATTGACTATTCCTCTTGTTAACCCCTGCTCCTGTAGGGAAATGGCTGTGCCATCATCTTGCTGCTTGTACCTGAGTGTCCACAGGCACTTGGTGCTGCCTGGGTTGTAGCTTTCTCCTTGGGAGAGCTGGTTGATGATCTCATGGCCTTTCTGGAGAAGACCACTCACTCACTGGGAAGTCTGAGCTCATTATTAGCAGATCAAGCTAGAGGAAATTATTTTTCCTCTTATTGGCTTCTCTTTGGTAAAGCAGTTACAGTAGATTGTAGGTTTACTGGACTTCATACACTAACAGGAATAATGTTTTCTGATTGAGACAAGATTTTAAGCCTAGGGTTGTTCTGGTGCTATGTGAGAAGAAAAAAGCGGTGGCACCTAATTCAAAGCAGATTCTATTCAGTTTTATGGTCTGTAGGAAATTTCTTCCAGATTTTTATAAAGTAAAGATACAGATGAAATGCTGATTTGTGTCAATAGACTTTATTTATTATGGGATGCATAAAATGCAGAATTAATTATTTTTGGCTCAACTGTGAATATTAGCATTATGAAGCAATGCTTGTCTGTAGGTTCATATTAGGTCATGATAAAATAAATTTCATAATTAGTACAGTGGACTTTGAGCGAGATGCTTTCTTTATGTAAATTGTATTTAACTCATCTGAAATACCAGTTCTAGCACTCGGTACAGGTTGAAATCTTAGTGATTACAACAGGTCTTGTCAGAATTTTAATGGAGTATGTATGGTTTGAGTTCATGTCTATTCCTTATTTATAAAGTTTTTGTAGGTTAATTTCCATTGGATTTAATAACAGAATACAAGTTTGGGGGTTCTTTAGTATGTTACATCTAATATAATTAGATTGCATAAATCGCATCCTGCATGTAGTGATGGTGATTTTGTGAGCTTTTATGAACTTCAGAGGAAGTCAAGACTTGGAGCTTGTGAAATGTTTGTTCTAATTCTCAGGGTATGATTAAACTCAAATCCAGGACATGCCAGTTAGTTGTATTAGTATTCTTAAAGCGTTATTTATATGTTTTTTGAGAAGGTATTTCAACATCTTGACAGAATTCTGAACATACCCATCTGTATAAAAATAATTTCAAATATATAGTTTACAAATAATTACATGGCATTTCAGGATTAAATTCTCCTTTATGCAAATGTATATTAAAAAAAAAGGATAGTGGAAATTTGATCCTTCATATTAAAATCTCCACCAGCAGTTCCTTAATGCAATATGGATCTGAATTTAGCCGATGTTTTGTTTGTGCTTAGACTGGGAAGCCTGTCCTTCCTTGTGGGGGCAGAGGGGAGTGTTTCACGTTTGTGCCCTGTTGTTTTGCTGGAGGAGGAGGCTGTTGCCCCTGTGAGCGGTGGGTGCGGGAGATGCTGTCAGCCTGGCCCCAGCTGCCCGTGCAGGCCCCGCGCCGGTCCGGGCCCGCTCTGGCTGTGGTGCCGCACGTGGCGCTGCTGGTGCGCGGACCCGGGCCTGGCTCGGCGCTCTGGGCACGCTGACAGCCCAGCGCTGCTGGCCTAGCTCCCAGGGGCAGGCCGAGCGCAGGGCTTGGCTCTGCCACCTCCTGCAGTAGCCAGCAGAGCTGAGCAGGCGCCCGGGGCCAGGAGATGCTCTGCCCTATTAAAGGGTGCTGTGTACACCACCCTGGCATATGTTCTCCATAACCCCCTGCAGGAGCTGTCTGCATCAGCCAGAGCCCTCCAGGCCCTGCACTGCTGTGCTGCCATCGAGTCTCTCTCAGATAACCTCTGCTTCTCATCTGGACAATTATTGTTTTAATATTGTGCTGTCTCTTCCATTGCCCTGATCTCCAAATTGTTGTTTTGCTGTTAATTTTCTTTAAAGTAACAGCTGTTAATTATCAGCTGCAAGAATAGTCTTAACAGTTTAACATCAGACAGTGGAAATTAAGTGGGCCTGCTCTGTTCCTGCTGGAATCAGCAGGGCACATATTTCCATTAATTTAATTTTCAAACAATTTCATGTTTTCTTTTTGCTTACAGCATTTGAGAAAGCTGTGATTGTTTAGTGAGTTCTCAGTGCAGCACTGTTTTTGAGAACAGGGTTTTCAATCTTAAAATCTCCATTTATTTATGCCCCACTGTTCCATGGCAAATGTGTGCTTTTCTTAAGTGCGTATTTGGTGCTAAATTTTTAACCTGCCATTTAAAAAAACTTGGAACCTCAGCTTAATACTATCAAAACATCACACCTTAGCTACAGAGGATCCAAATGTTCTTGTTAATATGTAGTAGGTTTTAGAGTTCGTGCTCATGGAAATATTTGAAACCTGACTGGACACAGCCCTGAGCAAGTTGCTTTGATTCTCCCTGCTTTGAGTGAGAGTGTTGGACCGGTCAGTCTCCACAGGTGATTGTGACTGTGATTCAGCCATTGTGATTCTGAGGCATTCAGCAGTTTCCAAAAGCTGAAAGAATCATTCCATCCTCACTCTTCAATGGTGCTTGTCTTGCAGGATCTAAGCATCAGAATAGTGAGCAATCCTGAGAAGTAGATGCAGGATAGATGCTCATTGCCCATATGGCAGGGTGGAATAACTGAGTATGAGCTTCCTGGTGCAAACTTTGGTGTCTCTGAGAGAGAACAGCATAGTTATATTTGAAAAGGATGAATTGCCCATTTTAGTTTTGTTAGTGCCTTTGTTTAAAATCAGGTAACTGACCTATAGTTTCTCAAATGTTTCAAAGAGACTTACCCTTTATAAAGTAGGTTGGGAATGAAAAAAGGGGTAATAAGGTTAAAAAAAAAAAGCATGTTCCAAGATGTTCTTCTGCAAAATATGTATTGTTGGGCTCATGAGTAATTAGATATACAGATGTGTTTAATGCACCTTCCCACTGTTGTAAGGAATTATATTGCTAGAATTGTAGTTGATTATTTAAGTGCTGTATAGCATATCTATGGCTGGAGAATAATTTGGAAATTGTGGTGTAAAAAGTAGGATATAAAATAAGATGCCTTTTTGTGATTTAGGTGTAAGGATCTCTTAAAAACTAGAATGCTGTCTTATCCTGTGCTTACCTATTTGGATAACTAAGAAAACAAAAACACTCTAGTTGGGATTTTCTCTTCAAATCTATAAGTAATTAGTTGGAATTGAAGCATAAGAAATTTCTGTCCAGATTTTTTTTAAGTGTTTGTAACTGAATGAAAAATGTCTTTTAAATGAAGTGGTCTTTCAGCATATGTTTATGCCAGTTCTAGTGATATTACTCATGGAATGTCTCCTGTGTGGATCTGTCACAACCTAAGGGAACAAATTATTCCCTCTTAAGAGAAGGGGGAAAACAAATATAGCACTACATAACTGAACTTTTATTCCACTAATCCCAGATACCTATTTTTGCCTTTTTTCTCCCTTGTGGTTTCAGTCTTATGAAAGAAATTTGTTGTCTGTAAAAACATGCAATTCATTCATGTATTTCAAGTTTATGGAGATTTGGTCATTACTTTTATTTGTGGGTTTTTTTTCAGAGGTTGATACATACTTCTGTTTGTAAAACAAAATTATTGAGAGGGTGTCCAGTGTTGTAAATGGTTAAAGGATAAAAATATAATATACCTAATGTTTAGCTCACTTTGATTTGGAGGTATTTTATCCAGATCTCTTACTGTAAATGCCCAGCAGTTACATATGAGAGAAGTAAAATAATAATATTTAAAACTATGACAATGAGGAGACTAGAGAAGTCATGGACAAGCCACAGAGGCCTAAAAAGAGAAGAATGGGTAATTTAATAACAAGGCACTCAGTCTGCTTTTGTTGCTCTACAGACATTTGAGTACATCTTCCTGCCTTTAAATCTGTCTCAGAAAAGTAACTGAGCTATTACAAGTGCTTGTTAAGGTAAAGTAAGCTTCAGTTGATTTTTTGGGGGGTTGTTTTAGTTTCACATGAAAAATGTTGCCTTTTTCTGAAGAATGAGTAACCTACTCTTTTTCTTAACTTTCTTGTTTGATTTTTTTCCCCTATCTGTTGCTATAATCCTTTTTATACTGTAATGCTGTAGTTCCTTCATAGGGATTAATAGATTTTGCTGGAAACACTAAACTAGTACCTCAGCTTTACAACCCTTTTTTCCATGAAGAAAAATATTTTCCCTGTTGGACAGAATGGAACACTTCCTGATAATTGCCAGCTTTGAATAGTTATAAACTAGATCACAGAAAAATATCAAAGGAACTGTATTGTCCTATTAAAAAAAAAAAAAGAAAAAAGAAGAAAACCCCAGCAAATGAGTACTTCAGAAATAGCAAGTGTACTGTCATGATGTAATTTGTAGAAGTGATTTTTGAAAGGTAGAAGCATATAATTTTGATTGGGTCTGCATGAAGCCCTTTTACTTTATGTAGCATTTGTTGTGAGTATGTTGAGCTGGAAAATAAGCTCATTGGGTGAATGCATCTTCTCTAAACCAAAACAGTTTATGTTTTTAGGTGAGTTCCAAATGAAAGTAAACTAAAAAGAACTTACATGGCTAGAAAGATGTGGAAAGAACACTTTTTTCTTATTTTATACCTCAAAGAATTTTTCCTGCCAGCATTTATTCTGATTCCAGAGCTCTTAATTTACTTTGAGTTTCTCTATGTGGAAAACCTGGGTACTTCAGAGTTCAGTAAGCTGTGCCAAGAAGTGTCTGTAGGTTAAAAATATTTAATATGAAGTCTTTGGATAAGAGGGAGGGAGCAGAGAGAAGCAGCAGCAGAGGATCTGTGGTTCCTTCCCTGTATGCAAAGTCTTTCTACATTGCATTGCTCAACCCTGGTAGAAGGGGTATTTTTGACTCCAGCTTTCCCTCCTGGACCTGTTCTGAGGAGAGGGTTGGGCTAGCAAGGAGAGATTGTGTACCAAGATCAGCATCAGTGGTATTGTAGGAAAGCACAGAGGGGAAACAGAATAAAGCCTGTCTCTGACCAAAGCTACAGGTCAGAATTTTGCATTAATCAGGGCTGTGGAGGCAGCACAGCAGCACTGGCCAGGCTGCCTCCCAATGGCCCAGAGTGAGCATTAAAGAAAATGACAGTTGCTGGAGGTGCTGTTCTCCAAGAGGCATTTTCCTCCATATGCTGTGGTCTCGTCCAGTTATGCTCCACTCTGGGGACAAAGTCTCCCTGAGAGTTCGTGTGACTCCAAGCTCCAGCCTTTGGTCTGGATTAACTAACTGCGTTTTAGCCACAGCAGTTGCTGCATCTGTGTGCTCGTTCTAAGAGAGAAAAATGAGTCACAAGAGCCATTATAGCACTAGAATATCTTGTTCTTGTAGCCTTTCTAGGTAATTTCATGACTGACTATTCACATGTGATGCTTCTTAATGCTATATGATTTTTTTAAATCTGAATGCTCTGTGAAGTTCACTGACAAATAAATTGGTTGAGAGATCTTTATACTCAAGAACCTGATGGACTCTCCTCGGTGCATCATTTGTTTTCTTGCGTGTCCTGTGTCCCACAGAAGGGTGATGTGGGTATGACAGTGCATGCAAAAGGAAAATGTTTTGGCTTAAAAATTAAATAGGCTTTAGTCAGACATTTCTCCTCTGTTTTATAAGTTGTCAGTGACAGTGCCAAATGCAGGTGGTACTAGTAAGGTCTAGGTATTTCTTTAGAGGCAGGAATCTTGTTTTTTAAAAAGTCTTGTTTGTTCCCACAACCTTGATATTTGGTGATGCTTCAACATGAGTTGTGATACATGAACATGAGCTACCTTTCAGGGTTTCAGGGTTTTACCTTTGCCTCTGCTGTTTCTAAGAAAAGCCAGGATAGATCTTACCTCTTGTAAGATCTTGCATGGCTGGAAATGGACTGGGTTAAACATCAGCTTTTGCCATGTGCTATCACTGCAGGGGCTTCTGCTTGGCTGAGCTGAGAAGCTGCTGGCAGGACAGTGTTGGTGACAGCCTTCTGCTCTGGAACTTGCAGATTCCTTTGGTCTGCTGTGTTTCATGGTGTTGAGTCAAGCTTGTCATCTTCACCAACTGCTTGAGAACTGTGAGGAACAGGGGCTAAAAAAGGCTGCTTATTGAGCCCTTCAATAGGGAACAGTTTTCATAGGCTTTTTGGGGAGCATCATAATCTTTTTGGACTGTTCCATGTTTCTAATGTGCTTCGAGGTGATTTCATTTCAAGATTGTCTATAAAGGTATGAAATGTGAGTGTTTAACATCACCTAGTGTTTCTCTTCTTTTTGAAGCCTGACTGCCAAAACTGTTGTGTTTCTTTGTCTCCCTGTGCTTCCCTCCTGGGTAAAAACAGGTTGGGTAAAATCCTGTCGGTGTTGGGCTACATTTTTTCAATGCTGTATGTACAGTTTGGTCCCTTGAATTCACTGGGATAATTTAGTTATGCAAAACTGCTGAGCACTGTCACAATTGGTCTTGAAATTATATTCATAAAGAGTATACCCATTTCTATGCCTATTATATTTTAGAAGTGGTCTCTAGGGTTTTCATTTGCTATGTCAGTCCTAAAGCCTTTTATACTTTCCTTTCTTCTAATGGTAATTGATGATTGATAGGTAACTTTTGAACATATTTGAGTACAACCATTTTTCATTTATACTGCTTAGAATTGCATGGTAATCACATAAAATGTGCTTCTTTTGAGTTAAACTTGTCCTCTTACATTAAGGTAATGTTGATTCTACGTCATCCATATTGTCACAATTTTTTTTCCTTGGCATTGCTGCAGCAAGGAGATGAGCAGTAGCTAAATTTTCTCTGAAGTTCCTGCTGTACTGCGCTGTTTTAAGTAAAAAAAAATTACTTGACTGCTTTTTAGTTGGATAGTTAACTTGGAAGTAGATTTTGGACCTGAAGCTCAGATTTTAAAGCTCTGTGCAAGGGCAGAAAGGAGCTTCAGCTCCAGCTGCTTTATGAGCAATGACAGCACTTGTTTTCTGAAACTGTCAATGAAAGTGGTGGGGGCAGTCACAGGTGACTGTCACCTTCAGTCTTGAGACATGCCACCCTAGGTCTTTCACTTTTCACTGCAGACATGGGACGTGTATTTCTTCTGGGGATGAACCCACAGCACCAGTTTTGTTCTGATAACAGCATCTGGCACTAGATTGATTTAACAGGCTCTGAGGTTTGCTCTTTTCAGATATGCGCCTGTACGGCAGCTTCTGTGCGGCTCTGACATGGCCACACGCTGCTGTTGTTTTTTCTGCCTCCTAGCACCACGTGTGAAGCTAAAGCTCTTTGACACCTGCCATTTGGACCCTTTTCTTACTGAAAAATGTCATCGTTTTCAGACAAGATGAAGACAGATATCTGATCATTCTTCCCTTTGCAGGGATGTGCTGAGGGCATGGTTCATACACAGCTGAATAAAGGATTCCAGACTGGAGCTATACAGTTGGATTTATTAGTTTAGTATGGTAACTAGTTCTTGATTTGGGAGTTCATAGAGTTTTCTTGTGAACAGACAATGAGGAAGTGTTGCATTTTATCTGTTATTGAAAGACAGTAATCTGGTATTTCAAACCATTAAATTTTGCATGTTGTTCTTCATCTGAAAGAGTGTACTTCGATTCTGTAGGGCAGTTTAGTTTTGCATAAGCATACTAGAAAAATTGGGGAGCACAGTATAATTGTAAGATTAAGTGTTACTTGAAGAGAAGTAATTTTTAATGATCTGAAGCAACAATACCAACACTGATTAGAGTATCTTGCTAAAGATGGGTTGAAGCAGGCCTAATTCTTTCCTCTTGAGTAGGTTCTAAAGCTCTATACTGTCTACCAGGAAAACCATCAGCTTAACTGACGCTAAATATCATTTGTGGCTGAACAGGAGAGAAATAATTCCTAATGAAAGGATGATTACCTTGAACTTCTGTCACTTCAGCAGCTGCTTGATAAGGTGCTTGTTTATTGTCCCTGCTGTGGGGTCAGCAAGCTGCTTCAAATGTAGGGCTTGTTACTGAAAGAGGTTATGCTATTCTGTGTTGTAATCTGCTGTAAAACAGAGTCTCTGGTATGAAATAACGTTGTAGTTTTTACTTTACAAAGTAGATTGAGTTGGTCAAGACCAAATTCCTGTCTTTGCATGGCATAGTTGCTAGTAAACTTTGTAAAATAGAGAACAAATTCATACGTGGTTAGAAACACTGACTTTTTTTTATTGTTCTGACTTCAAAATGTTAGTTGCAAGCAGAATTTCACCTAATATTTTCTATGGAAACTTACAGAATGCATCTGAGCATCTGTGGGGGGTCTGTTTCACTGCTCATCATTTGGTGTGGTCTCTGAAGACTCTTTGTGGGGTTAAATATTTGTGTGTGTGTGTGTGTGAGCTCTGAAGCAGGAGCTGTACTTTAAGCCTTATGGTGTCCCTCCTGCATCTAATTGAATTGCTGCAACTGTGAGTCACTGTGAGCTTTTTTCTAATCCTTTTGCTAAAGATGGCTTTAACAGCTTTTGTCTAGTTTGACTGATTTTGAAAGATGGACTGTCATATAAGCAACACTTTTATGGCATGTAGTAGCTAAAGGTTTTGAGTGAAGCAATGGAAATTTGAGGAGCATTCCTTTCTCATCTAACAGTGTTTTTAGTATTACATATATTCTGCAATGAAAATATCTCCTGGGTTCTAATATTGTTCACATTTAAAATTAATTATTTATATTATTTTAAAAACACAGATTAATTGGATGCTTTTTGCCTTGATTCTATTGAATAATGATGACTTTCTAGTATAATCCTTTTTCATGATCCTAACATCTTCCTTTGTTGCACCACCACTTTATTGGTGATGAGGAAACACCATATTATGAATCTTATCTCATCTATCAGAATGAACTGGCTTTTTAAAATCTCTTTAACCTTTTTATTCTATGAGCACATTAATCAGTATACACCAAAATCTTTAATCTTGAACTTCCATGATTTATGTTTCTCATATGAAAAAAAGCAGTGTCATAGCTGTGTCAGAGCCAGGGTCTGTCAGTCCTGGTGTCCTGTTGTTCCTGTGGCAAAGCACATGTGGCTGCACAGATCCCAGCCTGTGCTGTGCTGCAGGCTCCAGCTGGCCACAGTCACCACCAGAGGTGGTGGAGCACTCGTGTGCCACAACATGATTTGCTGGGAGGGGCAGGTAGCTCTGCCTTGGGTCATGCTGAGGAGCTGAAGGGGCTGCTCAAGGTGCTTCTGCCGTGTGCAATGCACGTGTGCAGCTTTTTGCTGTCCTGCTTGACAGGAGCAGAAAAAGCAAGACAAGTCAAAATGCAAATGAGGGGTTATTGCTGTTTCCTGTGAAGAGCTTTTTCAACCTGCCCTGGCTGGTTCTCATTAGTCAGCAAAAATGGGTATATAGGGAGACATGTAACAGCACGTTACATGCTGGCATCCTGTTTCTGTAGTGTAACTCTCAACCCTTTTGGGTGTTAGGCTGTTCAGGAACTATTTGTGACATCTGTCTTTCCAGTAAGGCCCAATGGATTTCTCATTCATGAAGTAGCCCAATCTTCTTTTGAGTATGTGCTTAATTAAGTCTTCCTTGCCCCTTCTAACTTGTTTTTAATCATAACATCTGCCAACATAATTAAAGCTTGATACATTCCAACTGAGTGTCTAAATGCAGCATTCTTTTCTAGAGAATATTTTGTCATTTTATTTGTCATTATTTCATTATATTTTTCTGTCCTAGGTGACTCAAACCCCAATTATTTTAGTAAATAACACTGAATAAACCTTTGACTTTTTTTTACTGTTGTACTTCATGGGAACCACTGGCTTTTGTAGCCGCAAGTTTATGAACAATATATTTGTCAATAAGTATGTAAAAAGTTCGGTTAGATGAATTAGCCACAATTATTAAATCATGATTGTGAAGGGAGTTTTTGTGCAGATCATCACTTTATGGCCAAATACAAAAATCTTGACCCATTCTGAGGTTGGCATACCCTTTGTTTTTAGAGTGACCAGGATTTTCTTTGAAGTAATAAACACCAGACTTCTCTTTGTACTGGTATTTTAATGGATGGAAGTTGTAGATCAGGAGTTTGGAAATTGTAGGAACAGCAAGTTACATAAAGTGGGATAAAGTTGCCTGTTGCTTCTCTGTAGGTTATTAATCCAGTGTTGCATTTGATTGTAGAGAAATAACCTCAATGTAATATAGAGGTCTGACCTCATTGTAATATAGAAGTCTGAAATGTTGGTAGGGTTCTTGAAAATGTCAGGAAGATGCATTCATCTTTAAACCCACAAATGTCTAGCCTGATACATCTTTTCTTTATTATACGTAAATTAGGTATTTTACATAGCTTTGAAAATGTTTACAGTGAAAACTTAATACCTAAGAAACCTGCAAGTTTTAAAAATTGTAATTTAGTTAAGCCACTGTTGTTAACTAGCTGGGTATTTGTAATCTGTATGCATTTTGTAGATATGTAATAGCTTTGAATGTGAAAAAAGAGTAAATTGTAAGTGTTCTTTATTTTTTTTTACAATTTACAAGAAAGGCTTTTTTCCTGTAAAAATGAGAAGATGGAAAATCTGAATAATCTTTTCAGATCAAATATGCAATGCTCATTTAAGCTGAGTAAAGAAGCAACTTGCTTTAGTAAATGTTAAAAGGCTCCCTGAAGTATTTAGAGTATAGGTGGCGTGGTCTGTAGCATGAAGCTGAGGGCCCACCAGGTGGTGCTGGTGGAATACATTTAATGTTGCCTCGGCTACTTAAAGTGTGTCTTAACAACTGTGAGTGAGATGGGTGCAGCACAGAAAAACTTAGTTCATATGCAACAAGCCACTTTGTACAATCGAAAAGAATACACTGTGATATTGTGTACTGGCTTTGTGATTTGGGCACTTTTAATTTTTAAAAATTGGATATAGATGCTGAGGAAAAACCCATTACCTGTGGGATGGCTGATGTGGGAAGTGCAGTATGGGAGTGTAGTTCCAGATCCTTTACCTACTTTTTTGTTAATTCAAAGAGAAGTTTATGAAACTTGTTCATTCATGTCCTAGAAGCTCATTGTATCATATCATAACCATGTGCTTATTTACCTACTACATATTGACTTTAAAAAGCAAATTAATTTTTCACTACAGCTGTTTGAGATGTTTCGATTTGGTCAGAATCTTTCCTCCTAAGGTTGCACAGTAATGAAGGTCTCATTATGGGGCCAATTCTTTTGGTTTGGTCTGCTAAGTGACTTAAAAAGTTAAAATAGAAACAAATTCTGAAGATGTACAAGATCGTAATACAATTTCTCCATCTCTTATGAAGTTGGGGTTTTTATGACTCTTTTGAGAATTGTATCCATTATAGAAATGGGAAGAGGAGATTGAAGAACAATGTGGACCACAGTAGTTTGGAGTAAATTTCTGTTTCCTACTCATTTGAGCATGTTTGGTTTTCTCTTAACATGCCCTGACATAAAATATGTATACATTATTTAAAAGACAACTAGAGCATTTAGGAACATTTAATTAGTTTAAATTGTCTATAAAGCCATCCCCCTTTTCAAGAGAATTATGAGACTGTGGAAAACATATGAAATGTCAGTGAACCAAAGTAACTGTCTTCTGTCTAGTCAAAAAGTAAAAGCCAGAACATCTGCTGACAATCCCTAAAGCTTGTAATCTTAGTATTTTGACCAAGCTAAATGTTTTAGCATTGTGTGCCATTGTCACATTAGTAGCCACCTCCCTGTAGCCGTATCAAACCATGTGATAGCCACTAATAGTTGTGTAGAAGTTTGGTTGGCGGTTCTTAAATGAACCAGAAGTTGATTCCTTACGTGTTTAATCTGGGTAAAAGATTTATTTAACATCTGGGTTTTGCTGTCCTGGGCAGAGCAGCGTGAGGTTCTATGTGAGTGGAAATTCTTGCTCCCCTTTCCCTGTCTGCTACACCAAATACTTGGTAGAATAACTGCATGTGTATACTAAACCATCTCAGAGTGGATCTCTAGTACCCAGTGTATGCTGCTTCTGAAAGTGCTTTTTATATCTTGCTCTCTTTCTTGAGATAATTTTTTACTTTGCTTCCCTCTTTCTCCTCACCCAGAATATAAATGTTTTTGCTTTGAGGAAGGGAAATATGCTCTTTTTCAAATGTTTGTCTCCTATCCTGAGCATTAATTTTATCTACTCATTTTAATGAGGAATTTTTGTACTGCCTACCTTAAAATTTGACACAAGTCACATATTATCATAGAATGGCAGTGTTGGTACAATCCTTCTGCTTCTGCAAATCATCAGTGTAGTATTAATGAGAAACAGTAAAATATTGAGTGTGTTAAAAGTCCCATCAAGTTCACATCAGTTTGTTCGCTGCAGAAAATACCAGGAGAGGATCAAGCAATAAGCTGTGTTCAGTAGTACAGTTTATAGTACAGCATTGTAAAAATAACTGCAAAACACTGATTTAAAAAAAATCTAAAATTCTATTACTTATATATTACTATATAATATATATAATTAATTATATTATCAATTTATTAAATTTAAAAATTGTATGTGAGCTAAGGTTTGGGATCTGTTGGAATACGAAGATTGAAGAGAGATTAGTGAAAAGCTGTTCAAAGTGTGTGCTTATGTGTGGTTTTTTGGAAGCAATATCCAGAAAGGGAACGCTTGCCAGATGCTGCCTTTATAAGGTGTGAACAGGTTAAGAAATACGTTCTGCTGCATTGTTCTTTAAATTACTTGTTCATCAGAGAAATCAGTTTTATGAGTCTTCTGTCAACATCTTTATGTTCAGCAGTTAGGTTTTTGTGATACGATCTTACTTCTGAGCCCTGTGATGGGAATGTTTTATGAATGTCATTTATAGTTAAGGAGTGCTCATAATGCTGAATCTTTTTGAAAGATCATGAAATAGTTTCATTTTCACTTGGCCTATTCACCTGGTCTGAGGATTTTTTTTCTCCGTTTGAATGGGTCTGGAGTTACATTAATCTTAAAGATAGCAGTATTTTATTCTCTGTATTTATTGAAAGATCCCGTCTGTTTGTACTACTGTTCTTTAGAGTTTTGAGTACCTTTAAAATCTGACTTGTGTGTACAGCACTCCACCAAATTCCAGTTTTGACTGGGAAAGAGGGGAATCTGTAAAAAAACCAGTAAGAAATTCTTACCTTTTTTGTTTGCATTTTACACTATTTACTGTTACTGTGCTTGGAATATTGAATGGGAATATATTTAACCTCTGAGCTGTTCTCCAGCTTTTTCTTAAGGGAGTGGTTTCTAGGTATCAGTTTCTTTATGTAAAAATTTGACCTAATAAATGTTCCTAAAAGGAAAATTTATAGTCCAATTTTAAACAATATAAAGCAAAGTTATGGATTTTTGCTGAAAGGTCTGTTTCTTAAGGACTGTGGTTTCTCTCCTTATGGCAAAGATTAGGTTATTTTAAAAGTGGAATAGTAAAAGTAAAAATAGTTCTGAAACTGATAGTGTTAATCTCCAGAGCAGTAGCTGTATGATGCCATAATTATCAACCTGAAATTCCAGTTCTGTTGAAGTTATTTGAAAAAATATACTGTTGATTCAGTGGTGTCAGAATTTCACAGCTGAAAATAAACTTAGTCTGTGAATACTTGATTGCAGTTTTCTCTTGAGTGGAACTAGAGCACTTGAAGGGTTTTTAATTATGTGTTTGATTTGAATTGCTGAGTTTATCGTCATTACTGAATGAGTTTGAGGTGTATGGTATATAAATGAAGTTTAAGTTCCTGAAGACAAGCAATCTGTTTTTCTTTGGCGATGGCAGTGAGAGCTGGGAGAAGACGATGTTGAATGCTGCTGAGAAGGGAGCCGCAGCTCTGTGGCTCAATCTGTATCAAGTTGGGGCTTTTTGAGTGTTTTAGGGCAGCTGGCTTGAGGCAATGTGTGTGCATGCTCATGGCTTGGATTCAAGTGATACGTTAGACTTTAGAATGTAGATGTTTTTAATGATATTGTCAGGTAGGTTTAATTTTGTTTATGGAAGCTGGTTTGCTTATTTACTTCTGGTAACACTTGTTTCTTTCTTTATTCATTTTCTTTCCTCTTGTAAAGATTGAGACAGGGACTGAGATCCTGCACAGTGTGTGTTTATAGTAAGGCCAGAATTGATAAAGAATGAATGTTGCAGGTCAGGGAGGGATGGTTTTGCTTAAATGGGGATATTTTCCTTTGTACTGACTTACTTTTGTAAGCATTTGGTTTATTCAAAACCTGATGTTTTAAAAAAAAATCTATATATTCAGTTAAGTCACTTGCAAGGTCTTTCATGTGTGCTTTTCAGCTGTGTGCTGTTTTACATATTTGCTGTTTTATTTTTCAGCATTGTCAGTGAAGCGGGAGCGTCGATCTACAGTGTCAGTCCAGAGGCGTCCAAGGAAATGCCAGACCTAGACCCTAACCTAAGAAGTGCAGGTATGAAGAATATTTCATTTTATCACATTTCAACATGGAGCTCAAGTCTCACTTCTCGGCCTGTTCTGTTTATATTCTTAAATAAAATAATTACCAAAAGTAGAAAAAAGTTTTGGATATTTTGTTTCTAAACCTTAATTATTCTGTCATTTCACATTTGAAGTCCTAGGCATGCAAGTGAATGACATCAGCTTCTCTTAATGCCTGTAAAGATCCTTGTGGATGTATTCCTTCAACAGGCTAGTGCAGGAGAATTTATAGCAATGAATAGAACCAACGAATTGCATGAACTTTCACAGTTGCCCGTGTCCATGCTCACAGGGGCTTGACCTTCCCTCTTCTCTGTGTGTACATAAATATCTCTACCAATAATTAAACCATTCAAGGGCTGGAAAAACAATATAAAACTAGAGCAGATAATTTAAAGTTGTGCATTTGTTGTGATCACTGGAGTCTTCATATAGCTGAATACAGTTTTCAGGAAATATTTTTTTTAGGTTTTGTGTTTAAAAAGTTATCAACTTCAGCATAAATGTCACAGGTCTAACACAGCAATTGCAAATGTGCAAATGTTGCCACTTTATAAATTTTTGGTTAAAGAGTAGTCTTTAGAGATCAAATTCCTAGCAGCTCCGTCCGTGACCAGATTCTACTCATGGATTTGTTTTATTCAGAGACAGCTGTCTCTGAATTTGTTTTATTCAGAAACAGGTTTGAAGTTATTTCTGTACTACTTCACTTATGTATTTTTAATTGTATGTCTTTTTGTATCTTTTTTCATCTACCTTATGGGTTTTTTAGTTCTTAATTTTTCTGCAGTTTGCTGTCATACTCAATCAAATATAGCGTACTAGAAAATGCAGCAGCACTCGTGTATAGAACTTTTCCAGTCAAAATTATAATGTTCTTAGATTTAATGTTTTTCTAGCAGGTTACTGGCCTGGAAATCCTTTGGAGGGTATAGATCAGCAGAAAAGAATTCTGACATGGTATTCAGGGGTAAAACTTTATAGAATTCCCCATGTTTCCCTTTCCTCTTATTTCCACAAAGGGGAAAGTGTTAACTTGATGTTTAAAGTGAATGTTTTTACAGGAATGTTCTTGGAATGTCTGTATCAGCCCTTCCGTTTGCAGGAGAGGTCTCTAGCTTCTTTTTGCTTGACTCCCTTTTCCCTGCCTGTGAACAGACTCTGTTGTGACTATTTCTTCCCTGGGCCACAGAGGTTTTAAGTGTGTCATGGTATGGCCAGAGCAAATATTAGGTGTGTGACATTTCTGTATTTGTGACAGATAGCACTAGCTTTCCCTTGGGTCACAGTTTTTATGGTGCTGATGCATTAAATATGGGTTTAAAGTTGATGTAAATGAAGAAAAAACAGTGAAAAGAAGGAAATGTAATTATTAACATTATGCCTTTCCATGTGTACATGTTTCTCATTTTCTCCAAAATTATTTTTCAACATTCCAGACACTTTTTAGTGTTGTGTATCAAATATATTGAAGTGAAATCAAATTTTTAATATATGATCAATTCAAATATTAATTACCTCGAGTTCATAATCGCTCCGTCATTACTACAATTTTCTTCAGCCTTAATTTAAGTGCTTTGCATCTGGTTTTAAAAGCATCAGCAATTTTACTGTGCTGCAGCAGTCCCACAGAGTGGATAGAAATTGAAAAAGAGGAGGATAGAAATTGAAAAATAATTGCTTAGTTCCATGGCCATTATGAAACTGACAGCTAAAACTATCAAGGTATTCTAGAATTTTCAGGCTTTCTTCCTAACATCTTTTGGTGTCAATTTGTAATTAGCTGTGCTAAAGCTATGGATGTTTTCCTGAAGTTGAGTGTAAAAATGGTACATAACATTAGAGGGAAACATTAACTGATGTTTGAGGCTTTTTCAGACTTTTTTCTTGACTAGCTTACTTGTATAGTTTCAATTTTCCTTTAATTTGCAGCATACAGAAAAGTGACATTGTGTCAAAGCTGACTTGCTTTTTATTTTAATTGTTGTCTTACATCATGTCAGATTCTGTGCTTACATGATAGCATTTAGTACATTAAAGGAAGCTGACAGCTGCATGATGAAGTGTGACATTTATAGTTAAAATAAAAGGTACAGCTGACGTGAGATATCTGTGATCTTAACACTGTTTGCCACTTTAACATTTTTCTCAACAAAACTTTATAGAAGGTTTTTTGAATGACACAGATAGGCCTATGTTTGTCCATTGGGTAAATAAAAGTAAAATATTAAATAATACATGTTATATGAGGACTTTCTCATATCTGGAATATTTGCAGTGGTGTTTAGCAACTGTTTGTAGTCAGTTCTTGCTTTATTCAAAGAAATTGAAGTTATCAATCCTGATGGAAAAATTAACTTAATAGTTTCTCCTTGGCTGAGTGCCCTATATAGGGGGAAAACCAGCAACCTTCATCATTTCTTGCGGGTGTTAATTAAGATATTAGTTAATCCAAGGTCTCAACTGGCTTTTTTTTTTCCCCTTTGAGCTGTCTTTGAAGGTCATGGATGACACAAGTTTGTAATAAATGATTGAGAAAGTTCTCTTTTTAAACCAATGCCGTATATACGGACTGTAGAGGAAAGTCTTTATACAGCACTTTTAGCCAAAATTGCACTTGCTTAAAAAAGAAAAAAGGTTTTCTTAAAACAGTTTTCTGTTACCTACAGTGCAGGGAATTAAATAGGGTCTTTCCAACTTTACAAGTGTTCTGAATATTTCATGAAAGTGCAGAAGCTTGTGTACTGCTACTGCAATTCCTGTAAAATATTGTGGAGTGGGACTCAGCTAAGTAGATAGTAAAGAGCTTGATGAGACCTAGTTACTTGTGTTTGAGTAGAGTGAGAAGGTATATATCCCCTTCTGACTGTCATTGTAGGATTAATGAGCAGAACAGCTATTTCTCAGCCTCACAGAATTAGGAGATAAGAGGCTTACAGGCCAGAGCAATAAAAGGATTTCCTACTTGATAGGCTGAGGAAGTTCAGCTGCAGCAGATTAGGAGGGTTCTGCCTAGAGAGCAAGCCACTGGAGTTCAGTAATGGGGGTTTTGGATCAACCTGCAGTAGGATTGCAGTCTGACAGACAAGGGAGTGCAGGGCTTCCTTCAATTCTTCTTCTCAAAAGCTGTGCCCAAGGACACACTTGAGATTTGGGGTGGGAAGTTTTGTAGAGAAGAATGGAAATAATTGCAAGAGTACTTTGCAAGCTGGAAATGTTGATCATCTTTGTGAAGTTTATTAGTATGTGCTCTAGCAAGACTCTGTGACTGCCAGCTCTGAGGCTGCAATGAGGTATCGGTAATGAGGGAGCTGTGAGGCTGGGTGAATGACTGCAGTTCTATTTCTGCCCTGGCATGTGTCCTCTGGCCACCCTCTTGAAGCAGCAGTTATAATATTTCATTTGGTGGAGTTTTCATAAAGCTGTCAAATTTGTATTTTTTTGATTATTCCATTCATTTGTTGAGATTTTTGCTTCTTTTAAAAAAAATTTATTTATTTCCTGACCTAGCGTCAGTACACCACTTCATGTTTGGCCTTTGGTTAGTTTTTATTCATGGCAGCTTCAGGTAGGAGTTAGGCACTTGAACTTGCCTGTAAAATCTCCTGAATTGCTCTGGGTCTCTGTGACTGACATTTATTTGTGCCTTTTTTTCAATGCAAGGCCTGGAAGCAAGTAGTTTCCCTTAGAAGCATTTTACTGGGCATGGTACTTTGCCTTGCAACTTTAGCAGTAATTCACTTACCATGGGATAGCTCTCATTGCCAGAGCACATGAGACGGCTGTTCTGGTGTGGTATTCTTTGTAGAAGAAAAAGGTTAAACTCAGTACTGACAGGCATTCCTCCCTCAGACAGAGAGCTCTGTGACAGTCTGTGCCAGCCTCGGTTTGGTTGCTGTCACTGGGCCTGGGAATCCTGGAATTCAGTGATTTTCCAAAGGTTGATGTCATTGCTTTACTTCCATCCTCTTCCATACAGTTTTGCCTAAGGTTTTATTTTGTTGTGCAGAGTCTGTATTCCTAATAAAACTAAGTTTTATGGGATAAGAAATTCAGGATGTCAGTACAGGTGTCAACATGTACACTCTTCCAGGCTTTCTTTTTTCTTCTCTCATTGCTTCTCTGCTTCTATACCCCCTTGTTGCAAATGCTTGTTGGCTTGAGCAAGTTTGGCCAGACAAAAGGGGAGGACTGTGGAGGTACAGGTGAAGTATATAGAAAGTGTAAGCACATATAACTTGTATTGAAGGATTGTCACACAGAAATGTGAAATTTATGTATTTTCTGGATGCCTGGGAGCTTTTTAAGGTATGGCCAGCTAGTGGAGGTTTTGTTGTCCACAGTATAAGGAAGGTAAAGGATGTACCAATTGTTTGGCTTGTGCTCACAAAGAATTTTTTTTCTCTGCTGCCTCTCCACCTCTTGGATACTGTAATGAAATGAATGTTGCTTAATAACTAAGAATCAGAGGAAACTGATGCATTCTAATGAAACAGAGGCCTGATGGTAGAGAATTGCTATCAAGCAGGAATCATGCTGAGGTTTTACTCTGGTTTCAGTACACACTCAGTTATATAAATGAGAAATGGCCTAATTTCATTAAATTGATGAATTATCTTTCCTTTGAAGATGACTGCTCTAACAAATAAGCTATTTTTTCTTTCTTTCACTACTTAAAAAGTAAAATAAAAGGGGTAGAAAGGGGCTGTTTTTTCAGACACCATGTTTGCGGAACCACTTGTTAGAGATCTCATGCTAAGCCTCTCTATTTTATTTTCATGCCTTATGCAGTCATACACTCTTGATATTTAATATGTAATTCTGTGTTCAAATGCTGAAAGAAGAGCAGCATCCCTAGGCTTGTCTAATGTAACAGCTCTAAGAAATGTGCATTTTCCTCTTGAATGTGAAGGAGTAGGGCTTTGTCAAGGCCACATAGTTATGTCACCCAGTTAGGAAAGCAGCAAAGGTAGATAAAATATTCCCTACAGCTACTCTTTTTGAAGATTTGGAAAGCTAGCAGGGCAAGCATGTGTCATGGTGCATGCACAGGTACAATCTAGTATGGAAACTGTGTTGTTTCTAAGGGATGTTTTCTGAGGATAAGGAGGAATCTGAGAGAGCCAAAGGTCACACAGCACAGCTTGCCTTAGCATTGTCAAATCCCATCTGCTTGTCTCCTCTCCACAGGGCAGAACACATTGCGTTATTGTACACTCAAAGTTCAGCACACCACTTGCACTTTTCCTTGCAAAAGAAAGCCTTGTAGGCTTTGAGGGCTTGTTAGGACTTTCAGACTGTTATGCTACAGGGTTTCATTCCCTGGGGTCCTGTTAGAGACACAGAGTTCAGAGCTGTCATACTGGCCAGCAAGTAGAAGGTAAAGATTGAAAAAAAATGTAATTTCTTTTGACTTTATCTTAAGGAAAGTAAAACAATTTGATGATTAGATGTGTGGGACATAGTGCCTGGATGTCTACTTGAGCTAATTTCTTCATCTTCTTGAAAGAGCACTGCTCCCCTTTGGCTACTCAGGAGAGAAGGTCATTTTTCAAAAACTTTATTGTTTTATTGAGTCCTATGGTTAAAACATTCACACTGCTGTCAAAGTGGGAGCTTTCTTCTACAGCTAGTTAGAGAGAATTGGTGAAAGTTCTACAAGCTTTCCAAAGGGAAAGTAAGCACTGCATTCTCATGCATCAAAACATTTTGTCAGCCCAATGTTAAATTATGTGGCGTGCAATTAGAGCAGTGTGAAATGAATTCCTATTTCATCTCTCATCTGTTGTGTTCTATACCATTTTAAATGAGTTGAATTATACTTTTGAAGGGATGGAGAACAGAGAACCACATTGTGGTGATGAACATGCAGTGGTTAGAAGCAAAAAGGGTGGTGAACAGCAGTAAGATGTTAAAGATAGGACATGTTAATATTAGTAATATTAATAAACTAAAATAACAGTAATAGCAATAATTAATTCTTAATTGATAATAGTAATATAAGTAATTAGTAATAGGAACAAGAGGGTCTTGTTACTTGTCTCCCCATAGGACCCAGTTCCTACTATTTAGCAGAAGCTCATCTCAAGGTGTGGGCTAGGCTCTACAATTTAAACAGAAATTATAGGGAATCTGTGGGTTCTATTGGAAATCTAAAACCAGTCCCTAACTGCAGATAGTCTGGAAATTACTAAATCTCTCACAGCTGGGCATGAGCATGTGCCTATTGAGAAATAAAAAAATGGGCTTGAATTACCCCAAACCAATAGCCCAATACTGAATCAGTCTTTACATAGATATTAGAGATGTTTGTAGTCTCGTAGTTTTCTTGTTGTTCTAGACAATAATCAAATGTTTTCTAACCTGTGTAAACCTCAGGGTATGTGGGAGAGGTGGTGTATAATCATTAACACCCTGCTTACTGGCACTGTATTTCCTGCTTACTGGCACTTATTTCCTCTGGAGCTGTGGAGTTTGATCTCCTGCTACCTGCAAGTTTTACATGCTCTGGTCAAGATGCTTTCCCTTAGCACAGAAGAGCTATGAGAACCATTCACTTCTTCCTTTCTGGTGTAACTCTGTGCATATGTTGTGTCTGTGTATTCCCTTTTGGAGGCTTTGTTGCTTCCTTGAAGTGTGGAGCTAGAGGAATGAGCAGTACCAGGGTGCTCTACAATTCAAGGAGTTTTGGTTTCCTTTTAATACTGGGATTTGATGTGTTATTTGCCAAAGCTGCTTTTCTTACTACAGGCATAGCAAAGAACATTCTGGTCACTTACAAAAGGTTAATATTTGTTGTTGATACCAATGACTAATTCTTCTAAGATACAGACGATGAGCTCTTGTAAGATTTGAACTTCAAGTGATTTTTTAGTTTTAGCAGTAACAGTAATCAATGTCAGTGTGATGCAGTTAGTATCAGCAGTGTGAATATGAAAAGGATATTGAGGATACCTATCTTTTAAGCTGAACAGATGGGGAAAAGTTTTTTTGGAGTTTATACCATCTTCTGAGACTAACTCATTTCTGTGACAGAAAAATCACATGAGGCTTCAGTTAAATGCTTATATGTTCCCTGTCTCATCTTGGATAAAATGGACAATATTCTGTGATAAATAAATTACTAATGCTTGAGAAAAGTGTTTTTGAGAGTGTTTCTAAAAAAAAATACTGACTTAAAAATACTGCACTATAATATTCACTTGTCAAAGTTTTTCTCTTTAAACATGTTTGTAATTTTCTTGTTGTATTCAAGCCATCTCTTTTAAAGAGTTTTTTCTTGGTAATAAATAGGTAGAATATTGTCATTCATTATTTCATTAATCTTAGGCAAATAACAGATTATCAGTTTTATGGAGTTAAAAGTAAACTAAAATGTAACCTTTTTAAAACAAAAACCTGCTCACTTGCTACAGAAGAGCTTTGGATGAAATGCAGCTGTTGAACAGTTGCTTAAAATAAATTGCATACTTTAAACCCACCAAGAAGATATATGAGGATTCAAAACTGTGTCACAAATCCTGACCTACTGAGAAAGAATGCTTAATGAAAAGACTACTGTACGTTTCACTGTATCCTTTGCAAGGAGGGTGAAATTCAGGTCAACAGGATAGAAGGCTTCCAGGACTCAGGAAACCTGAACAATCGATCACTGAGTAAACATTATTGCAGATACTTATGGAGAGTAATTGATCTTGAACACAATAATAGGCTTTATAAAAGGATTTAAAATGTTGTAATGTTTCCATATCTACTCTGGTATGATATATTGACAGTAATTACTTATGCATTTGTGAGTCCCTGATTACCTAAAGATATTTCTTTTATTTCATTGACATTGAAATTTCAACCCAGACTTTTGAATTGGGAAGGTTATTTAAAATAGGAGGGTGGATGAGTTACTTGAATGTTATAGTAGCATGTCTCAGCAAGAGTGAAATACTGAGGTTTCATAATAAAGATACAGAATGTTCTCATTTATTACAAAATTGAAGTTGAACTCATCATAGCTTAATGGCTTGTGGTTGCCATATATTTATTTGTAAAGCATTTATAAAACTATCTACTGCCTTCACATCTGGAAGCTTCACATCTTTTCAAAGCCCAAAACAAATGCTCCCACTCATGTGGGGTAGCTAAGCTGTCACAGTTATTGACTCAGACATATTTTTATCCTTATGTGAAGATGTGCTTAAAAGGAGGAATGCCATCATCCTGAACTTTTGGCCAAAAATGTTTTTCTGCTTATGGTGTTAAGCAACATTTGAATGCCATTGTAACTGAAAGAAATTGAAACTTTTGTTCTTCTACTCATAAGCCTTCTTCATTCTCATGCTTTCCTTATCTAAGCCTTAAAGCTCTTGCTTTATGGTGTGGCTCTTACATAAAGCAATGCGAAAAGAGAACATTTCAATATGTAGTTGTCTAAATACAGAATTTGGCAGCCTGCCCCTAAAGTGGGCACAATACTTGAAACCATAATAAATTTCATCTAGTTGACAAGATTTCCAGCTGCCCTTGCACCCTAAATAGTCAGCATGTCTGATTTGGGTCTTAATGATTGCTTTAGACCTGTTCTGTTAATGAAGGGAGGCAGGTAACCAAAGAAGTTAGCACTAATTCTAGTTTTTTAGGGCTGGCAGCTGACATGGCCCTTGTATAGTTACCATGCAGAAAAATAGTAGGGCTGCTGTGTTGTTTTGGCCCTTTGCTGTTGAGTCTGGCAAGTTTTTTTTGTCTTTAGTCTGAAAACTATCATCAGTATTCCTGAGTGAAAACTCTCCTGTGATTTGTGTGAAAAATGTTATTGCTTGCTGTAGAAATTACTAGAGAAACAAAGTTAAGTTTGAAGAAGATAGTCTTAATTTTAAATTTGTCCATTTGAAATTAGGGATTTGATCTTTAAGACAGGAGTAGCCACATAATTAGCACGTTTGTTAGTTCATGAGGGCATATCTGCTTATTAGCCAATAGGAAATAAACCATTTTAATGTAATTCCTCACTTTCTGTGAAGATCAGACACAGAGATTGGCATGAGCTGTGCAAGCAGCTCTTATGGATCTTTTCTTCCATATGATGCCACAATGGCATCTTCATCACTGACACACCACTGTCTGCTGGGTTTGTCTTGTCAAATAACCAAAGTGTGGAGTGAATTGAGACTTCCGAGCAGTTAAAGTGCTTTTTTACTAAAATGGCAGAATGTCGTATCTAATGACAGGACAGGATTACAGTATATATGCTTGCTGTAATCTACTTTATTTCTCATTGCACTTCAATGTGAAATACATTTACATTAAAGTCAGAGGACCACCTTGACCCTTCTGTCCCTTCAAGTGTTAAAATTTTAGATACATTTATTGAAAGGCAGCAGAGTATGTTACTGCCCTTCCAAGTATTGCAATAACATTTTCATACAAATTCACAACTCCAAGCTTTGCATTTATGGGGTGTGCAAGTCTTGTGGTGATTTTCTAATAAAGGCTCATGTCATCCTGATTTTAATACTCTCTTTAATATTGAATAGGGTGTTTTCCACATTTTACTTAGACTAGCATATTTTAATAAAAGCATCTCTCAAACTTCTCATGTGTGGCCATGCTGATAACTTCTGAGAGATCTAGTTTTCTCATTTTGCCCTGCATCTCATAATATCATGTAATCTTTTTTTGCTTGAGCAAAAGTGAAGAATACCTTAATATCTACAGAAATAAGAATTCATTACCTGTTTCATCGTTAGTCTTCTAAAAATGCATGGTTTCTAAAATGTACCCAGTGTAAGATAGTTGAAAATGAAAAATAAATGTTACAAATTTTAGTCTTGATATAGTTTCTAAGAAGAAAATGTCAGACTATCAGGTTTTACTGTCTCTGCCCCATGGTAGTAGATCTGACACTTCTGCAGAGCCCTCATGATTTCAGTAGTACTGTACCTGTTTTGTGAGAGTCCAGCCACTTGGGTCAAATGGCCAGAGTGGAGCCTCATTGCCCCCAGAAAAGATCTGCCTGTTGCAGTGTGCAGCTACTCCAGCAAAAAATAAACAGGTTTGTCTGCAAGAGGCAGCAGATGCTAATCTTGACTGAATTTCTGCCTAGAGAGAATGTGGACAATTCTTTCATTTTGCCTACTGTGCTCTCTATTAATTGGAAAAGTTCTGGAGTGAAATTATGGTTTTAGTGGGAGTTAGGCAGGTCAGCTCTCCTGCTGGTATTGACCATAGGAGCTGCATCCTTAATTGTGGAACTGGCTGTTAGCTGATCTTCCTGCTTCAATATTGTAACTATGAGGCCTGATCCAGGAAAGCACTTAAATGTCTCTGTAACTTTAGGCGTGTGAATAGTTGTGCTTGTTCCGGTGGGAATTCTGACATGCATCTGTGCTGAAGTGCTTTGCTGGATCAGGTCCTACGCCTCCACTCCTAGCAAAGTCTCCTAGGAATATGACAGTATTGTCAACCAAGCTAATATGACAAAAAGAGTCTAAATTTTACTTTTTGATTGAAGGTTCCCAAGAGAAAGCTGTGCTTGGAAAATTCCTGTATCAACCTATCCATATAGTTGTCTGTTTCTAAAATGTAACTTCTGAAATAGTTTTGGCATTAGGTAGAACTAAAAAAAAAAATTCTCTAAAACACTGTATGGGTATTAAAGAAGCTGAGTTTAATCGTGGTTGCTGAAGGACAAATACAGTCTCTCTGCATAGGCATCAGTGCATTCAGAAGAAATACGTTGTTGTAAGTGTTTCCTGGTTTGGATCAATACTACTTTCATTGGTGTTTTGTTTCACTTTTGTCTGTCAGGTGGTGGGTGACTAGTATTTCAAAGTAATTAATATGAATTATTGTTGTAGGAAAGCATTTTGGCAGTGAGCTGTACTGGTGTAAGTTATAACTGGTGTACTTACACTGATTAACTTTGTGGGGGCTTTTTTTGACAAGAAAGCATATGTGATTGTCTTTGAATTCATAACTTCTCTATCAGAGAAGCAGGCATATCAGATGTCACCAGCACAGTGCTTTCTGAGCCTAGCTAGCAAACTGCCTTTGTCAGCATGTTAAAATGGATATTAAAGGATATGAAAACTCCTGCATGACCGAGCAATGAACTTCATGTTAACTGTGCATTTAACAGTGCAAATCTTTAAAAGTGAAGTCTCTAGTGCAACATTTAATTGATAAACTTTGCAGTTGTGGTTTGAGGAGCCTGCATATCTCTGGCTACTGTTTTGGCTTCAAGTACAAATGTTTAGTCAAGTCCTTTTCTGAAATGCTGTGCAGTCTTTAACACCCTGCAGTAGTGATGGTTGCTAATTAAATTAAGCTGTAAGGATGGTTAAGGACTGGGGCACCTTTCATACAAGGAAAACAAAACAAAAAAAAAAATGGGAACACTCTGCCTAGATGAGGCTCAGGGGGATCTTGAAAAGAGTTTTAAGTACCTGATGAGAGGGAAGGAAGGAGAGCAGCAGACCCTTCTCAGTAGAGCCCACTGTTAAGACAAGAGGCAGTGGGCACAGATTGGAACACAGCAAATTCAATCAGGACAAAAGCAAACATTTATCTATTGTTAGGGTGGCCCAGCACTGGAATAGATTGACCAGGCAGGTTGTGAAGTCTCCACACAGCTGAACATGATCTGGGACAACCTGCTGTAGCAAACCCTGTTCCAGCAGGGGTGTTAGAGAAGGCAGCCTGTGTTCTCTAGAGGTATGTCCAACCTAAACGCCTCTGTGAGTGAATACATTGCTGCTGTGATGCAGTAAAGAGGCTTATATATATTATTTTATTTATAGGTTATTTTATATATATGATAATTAAGACCATGTTCATGTTTTCATACACATACGTGTATGTGTGAAATCAGCTGGTGAACACCAGATATACTTTAAGTATTCCTTTTTTAGCATTATGTGTGTTGTTGACCAAACCACTGTGCAATATATATATTTACTCCTGACTCTTGTCTGTTCTTCCTCTAAATCTCTCCTGATTTGCTTAAAAATGTATTTAAATGTAAAACACTCTTGAAATGACAGGTGTGCTGTAGGGTTGATTGTGGACATAGCTTTTAAAGGACCTTAGCTTTCTTTGGTCCCACTTTTGTTATTGCACTTATCTCACAAGTGCATGTGGTAGAAGAAAGCCTTGGCAACAGGGTTGGGCATTGTTATGTTTGGGGTTTTTTTTTTATTTTTGGAGGGGTTTGTTTTGTTTTGAATTTTTGAGCTGGCATGTTTTTGTTTCATTGGGTGTTTTTTCTTTTGGGTTTTGCTCTTTATGAGATTCTTGGAGTTTAGTGTTTTACTTGTTTGTTTGGGTTTTTTTAGAATCTTTGGTCCTTATTTGGAAAGGTTTTTGGGATACCTCTAAACACTTTTGTTTTTCATTAGTGTTTACTTCAGTAATGAACATTAGTTCATTAGAATGAACATTAAGAGCCAGCTAACCTGTTTCATCTTAAGTCAGGAGGAAAAAAAGTTTATAAATGTAATACTGGTAGATAGAACTCCTCTAGTTTTATATATGTGGGAAGAAGCACAGTTGCAAACACTGAAAACAACCCAATATCTGCAGAATCAGACCAAGTTTATGAATTGATGTTTGGAAGTATGTTTTTTCTTCTGAGATTTTGGTAAGCAATTGGTTTCTCAATAAATACTGCCTTCAAAAATGCAGTCTTAATTCAACATTTGGATTTAGAAGACCAGAGGTTCTTCCTATATGCTCTTAATGGCATCAGAAATGTTGGAAATTGCATTTGTTTTTCTTAATGGGGTTATAAGGGTGACAGATTGCAAATTGATGTGTTTTGGTGTGAAGATTAGATTAGTAAAATCCAAGAACCATTTTTGAAGTGAGCACTGAATTTTATGGTTGAATTAGATAAATATATAAATATCTGATACATACCTGAGGAAATACTGTAAGTATTCAGTAAGTAAGTCTGGGAACAGATAATGTTATTTTTTTAAAGTGTTTATTTGTTTCTTCATATCTGTGATTTCAGGTTAAAGGTTCTTACAGAGTTTATTGTTAAATGTTACATGTGCATTTAGTATGGATACAAAGGGAAAAATAGAGTGTACACAGTTTTATTTATTAACTCTGTGGCTCAGAAAAACTTTTTAAATGTCATGATTGCAGTTTAAAATGTTACTAGGTCTTTGCTGGAATTACTCAAATAAAAAGTTTGATTAATGTACATGTGATGTCCTTGTCTAGCAATGAAAAAGGATTCTGCTATAGTATTGACTATTTCCAAGTTAAAAAAAATTTAAATGTATAGAAGATGTAAAAAGACCCAAAACACCTTAGCAAAAGCAATTACATGATTCAGGTTTTTCAGAGAAAAGTGATAGCTATTTTCTGATTTTGTTTTTCAGTTTCTATAGCTAGACGTGTCCAAGACCCATTAGCTGAGCTAGTGAAAATCGAGCCCAAACACATAGGAGTTGGAATGTATCAGGTAAGATAATACCTGTATCATTTAATCTAAGTCATTTGTCATGATATAGAGCAACACCAAAATGCTGCTTTATAATTGTCAGCTGCTTATGTCTCCTTTAAAAGATGTTTTCAGTTTTGATGGAATGGTAGTAAATGCTTAGAAGTCATAAACTGCCTTTTTTAAAATCTCTACTTTTAATGATTGTGATTGAGACTCTGAAATGGCTGTAGCCAGATGTATAGTCTATTAAAAACATCAAATCAGACAGGTAACCTGATCTGTAAACCTTTCTCTTTTTCTGTATTGTTACAGCAATGGGGTTTTAGTTCTTTGTGTAAAATACAATGAGATATTGATCCTCCATTTAAAAGCCATTAATTTGTACTATTAGGTGCATTCCTTTTTAGAAGTTTGTAATAAAAGGGTTTGTTTTGAAGCTTTTCATTTAGTAAAGCCGAATTGGAAAATGTTTGACAATTGTGATTTTTATACATTTTTGTAGGGTATTTCTGAGAAGAAACTTTTACTTTCCAAGTTTCATTACAAAGAGCATGATGTTAGGAAGTGGTGCATAAGTTATTGTCATTTTACAGCATATTGGCATAGATTCAGGAAAGCATTTATGCATGTGCTGATGTCCCACCAAATAAAGAAACAAACAAAAACCCCCCAGAAAATATGGCAGATGCTTTTCTTTGTATTTTTGAAACTTGAATGGGAGTGAATTTGTGTGACTACAGCAGAATTCAGGACAGAAAGCATAGAACTGTCTGGACCTGTTCTTTCAGGTCAGCTTCTGAGCATCAATGGGATAGAATGCAATTAGCAGCCTAGAACCCCTTGCTGCCACTGCTAAAGGTGGTGTGACAAAGAGAAGATGTTAAAATCTTCTAACAAATGTATGCCCTGTTTTGTTTTTACAAATGAGGGTCAGCATTTTAGTTGGTTAAAGTAGATTTCAGAACTGCCTTTGGAAGTCCTACTTGTTTTACCACAGATGATAGAACATATTAATGTTGCTTGCTAAGAGCAAACTTATTGGCAAACCTAACTTAAATCTTTTGGTATCAATTATACCATACTCTTTCAGGGAAATTGTATTGAAAGTCTGAAACACTGTAGATTTCTTTAGCATATATATCCATATTTCAGTAAAAATGTACTGTAATGGTGACAGCTATAAGTATGGGTGTGGTCATGTGGCAAAAAGATGAGCTTCAGTCTGAAGTGTAGTTGATTCCCCTACTTGTGGAGACCCAGAGATTTAATTTATAACAGTAGCAGTGATATGTTGAAACAAAAATAATGGGAAGGGATACAGATTTTTGTTCATCCTTGCTTTAAGGGACGAAGTATTAAAAAAATAACCTTGAAATGCTGGGTTAGCATTTAGAGAAGTTGATTGATTTTTTTAAACAATAGTTCCAAGATGGAATATTTTACTATTTGCAGTATACTGTGAATTCTTAAGTATTAGTAGCTTGCGTCGGTGTGTCTGGGAGATACTGATTTAAATGCATACCATCTCCTGTGGCCCATGTGGACATTGTACAAGCATCCATCTAAAGCAAAAAGACATGGAATTGGTGGTGGTCATATGGTTTTGAGATCATTATACTATGAGATGAATGTTGCACTGAACAATATTGTGGCAGTGCACTGCAGTCTCGGGGAATGAAGCTGGTGTCATTTACCTTTCATTCATTGAGAGCAAGGTAAGAACCATGTTCCTGGCCCTTCCAGAGAAGCTTCTTGATCCACTACAGGTGTGTTGCGAGTAAATTCCCAACTGTGTTATTTGTTATTGTCCAAATTGGTTAGATAAAAAGTTTCAGCAAAATAAATTCCAGAAGCCTAGGATAATAGAGGTAGACCTCAAATACTGGTCATTCCCAGCTATATGCATTTTAAATTTTTGTCATGGTTTGAATAAACCTATGAGGTAGATACATGTCCTGTTGGAATTCATAAGAATCACACAGCAGCTATAGTGTGCTTGTTCAAAGATAAATTTCTCAAGTGCTGGATCTTAGCTGTGTTACTGAAAGCAAATTTGCACTCTTGAAAACAAAGTCAGAAGGTTTGCTGCCCTCTGGGCATGACAGCTCTCTTGTGGCACAGGAAGGGAAGGGGAGGAGAAGAGGAATTAAGCTTTTCTGTTTTGTCTTTTAGAGAGACAGCCGCTTGCTGGTGTCTCAGAGGACAGGCATGGAAAAAGCTGTTTTGTTGTATAGGGAGTCCCAGAGTAATGGTTGATAGAATCCCTCAGATAAAGAGTATTTCAGGTACAGAATTTTATAATATCCAAGGCTACTTGAAAGGTTTTATTACATTTTCATTTATAACCTAAATGCTGGCTGCAGCTTTTTATGAATTTCTATGATGAAATGTGCAGTGCACAGTCTAGATCAGAAATACAGCAGTCTTTTCACAGAGGTGGTTGCTTTCTTAGCCTATTGTAACTTTAAACCTAGCATTTAAATATGACCTTTCCTTTCTTAAATACCCTGGAATTGATATCTAAAATCTGACAAATACAGGTTTTGGCATTCTTGTCCTGAAAGAGGGATAGTGATTAGTCTGTCTGCAATTAGGCAGAGGCAGGCTGAGACTGTGCTGCTGCCCATGACCATGGAAGCTGTATAGCACAAGCAACACGATGGTTTCTCCAGGGATGGTTGCACACTCACCGTGTGTTGATCAAAGAGTAAACTCCCTGAGGGGATGGTTCTGCCTTTTCTGGTACTCCTGCCCAAGTGCCCAGATTTTTTTGTGTTCATAATGGCTGCATGATGTCCTGACTTGACATACCAGAGGGGCAGCAGTGCATAGCTTGCAGGAGAGTGGAGCTGGGGCAGTTGCCTTCACAGCAGCCTCACTGACTTGGGACAGGGCCTCTGTCAGTTTAGGATTGCCAGAGGTCCCAAAATACTCTGCTCAAAAGGCAGTGGCAGAGACAATAATTTGTCTTTTCTCAGAGGTTGAAGTGAGAGACTGGTGAAGCAGAATCTGCCTGATGAAGGCTGTAGCTTTTGTAATGAGACTGTGGTACAGGAGCAGTGTGTGTTCAGCTGAGTGACTCCTTTGGGCAGGAGGTGCTCTGCTGCTGTCAGCAGTGATAGCAGCTCTACAGAAAAGTGAAGTGCTCATGTGCTAAATCCTCTGCTAACAATATGAGCTTGCCCAAAGTCTGTGGAGTGTGTGCTATACAAAGAGAACGGAGTGAAGGGGCTGCATCTTCTCCAATTGCTACTTCCATGGATTTTGGATCCCTCCTGTCTGGTCTCTTGCTATTTCGTGTGCACATTTGTGAGAGTATTGGTGTTCTCTTGTTTTTCTAATGCAACTTTTCCAAGCAAATCTGCTTATTTGGGTGTGGATACTTTGGATATGGAATTCCAAGTTTCCAAGTAGCAGGAGATCTGTGTAAATTGAGTCCCGTCAGCTGGGATTTGTTTACTTATTTTAGATGAAAAAAAAGAATCGAAACTTGAACTTGGCCACCTGCTTTTATTCTCATTTCAATTTATGATTCTGAGTTTGCACACTGCCAAGAAAATCAGGTTTGTCAGAGAAAAATAAACAGGCCCCAGATTTCCTAACAGGTATTTCCTTAAAGAGAAGCACAACCTGATTTATTAGAGGCTCTCTCAGACTAAATTCCAACTGCCTAAAGGTCCTTGTCTTCCTTCATCTTTATCTCATTAGGAAAATTGTTCTTTCCTCCCAGACAGGAACCTAGCCAAAATTAATTTATCACCTTCAGGGCATATTAGTATGATTTCTTCTGTAGTTGAACATGAAGATGATGCCCAGATTCTGCCTGATACAGAATATATTTGCCTTGTCACCTCCCCATGCCAGTTCAAAGCTAAATTTCTATTTTGGGAGAAGCAGTTAGTGGCTCAAGACTTTATTATGCTGTACACTGAATTTTGGCAATAAATTACCATTGCAATTGCAATGATCTTGGAAGATATAGAAAAGAGCTGAGAATAAAGCTGCTTCACAGAGATTGTGGTTAGGGAATTGAATTTCAGAGCAAAGAAAGTGAATAAGAAGACAAAAAAACTTTACTCTCAAATAAAACCCCAACTTTTCAGAAGTGAGCAAAGCAGCAGTAAGCTGAATTTTCATCATAGTAAAGAGGGGAATTAAATTAATATACTTCTAAAATGTCAAAACCTGAATCTGTGTTAAAAGGCAGAGAAATGATAAATAGAGCTAAGGAATATGTTAAGTTTGTTGGTCTTTTGATGTTCATTTGATGTACAAAATCCCTGGATCCTACAAAAACCAGTAACCGAGAGAGAGATAGATGGAGGTCAAACTCATCTGTAGTCTATGAACAAAATGTGATCTGTGTTGTAGGATTAGAATTTTTGACAAGATCTGTGTAATATTAAAAAATGTGCACTATGACTGATCTTGAAAAAGCAGCATCCTACTTGGTCTTTCTAATTTTGGGAGTCCAAAAATTTGTTCATAATCTATTTTTGGGTGTGGTAACATCTTCACTGTTGAATATGTTTGGAAAATTAGCATCCTCAAAGGATGTAAGTGATAATAAATGTAGTTCTGTGACCTCTGAAATGGGAGAATACTTGATTACAGATGTACCTGGAACATTTTGCATCAAATAAATGAAATTTGTAAACAATACTCTTCAGTAGCATTTCCTCAAGAAAAAAAAAAAATTGAGCTAATTCTTCGTTTGTTTTATATAAATGCTGGAAGGTCCTGAGTCCTGATCAAAGAGCGTTTCATAAAGTCTAGTCAATGTGTCTGATTGTAACTGAACCTGGAAATGTCCTTTTTGTCTCTCCTATCCTTCTTCCTTTCCATGGTTTTCTAGTTATTGGAGTGCATTGCTTTTGCATTTGATTATTACCTCCAGGAAGTTTTATTGTTTCAGTTGCAATTTGATTTTTGTTCTAGGCCTGAGGTTTTCCCCCAAAGAAGATGAGTATGTTTTGGTAAATGACAGTGCAAATTTAGACAATGCTTCCAATCAGATACACTTTCTCTTTAGTTAGACCAGATATAAACCACTTTAAAATCCAGCTAGTTAATAGTGAGCCATCTCACTGGAGGTTGTGTCTCAGTTGGAGAGGAAGGAGCTTTTTTCTTTCTCCTAGAATTCTCTCTAGAGTGCTGTCTGCTATTGCAGGCGATCCTTGCCTGGGTTCTTCCTTCCTTGTCTCAGGGCCAGTGAGGGGCAACTGGTAGACAGTGGTGGAGAGATGTTAGTGGCCTCTCCTGTATGTGGCTGAAATTGCAGATAGCCCTTCTTGTTTGTTGCACTTTAGTTGTCTTCCTTCCTCAAAAGATGTCTGTGGATGGCATCATCACTGCTGAGATTTATTTTTTTTTACCTCCAGGTGGTCCCTCTGCAACAGGAGGGCTATTAACCCTCCTATTGTGAGGGACATTATTAGCCTCCTTTTGACAGTAATACTGCTTAAAATTTTATTTTTCTGGTGAACACCCATCATGCATATTATTTGTTGGAGACAATCTAACTGTATATTTGATGCAATGGAGATATCTGAGAGCTGAACTATAGCAACATTTTAGAAATACAGGGATCAAAAGGGACAACCTCAGGGATACCTCTAAGTGCAGGAGTATGACCAGGTGTAGTTGGTTCAGCCTGATGCAGCTGTGGGCTGAAAAACTCTGCATTATTTCTGTTGTCTTTACTGCAACAGAATCTGCCTTGTCCCTTGCACTGCAGGTATTTATTTGTTTGCCTCTTCTTACAAAACTCCAGCAAACAGAACTCAGTAGCTTTCTTTGGATAAAGCAAATCTTGTATTGTTTCTCTAGTAATGAAAACTTGAAAATTCATGTTTAAGTAGAAAGCTTCTAATAAAAAACAAAGCTGTGAGGTAGCTTTTACTAGTGATTGCAAATGAGTTGTCAGAATTCAAACACTGGTCATCACAAAGAATCAGTGTTTGGTTTGACAAAACCTTCTTTTTTTCCTTAGAATAGATACACAGTTTTAAATGGTGAAATATATGAGACTTTGTATCATTGGTATCTGATTTTGGCTATCTCTTCTTTATGTAGTACACTTTTATTTAATAGTGTGAAGCAAAGTACTGGAACTGATTGTTTTTCAGGAGAGTGTGTTTTTCACTGAATATTTAAGGAGTTTATTCCACTTCTTTCTTTATTTTGGGGGATTTTCTTGATTGACCCATAGAGTATATGAGTATCTAGGTGTGTGACTTGGACAGCATAGGAGAATCACTCATGTATGATGACACGATGAGCAAGAGTGTCTTTTTTTAAACCTCTGAGGTGGGATTGTCAAAACAGCCTCAGAGTTGAGCTTGCTGTATTAAGCTTACTAAAGCAAGTTTGTATGGATTCTCAACTTACATTTTTTTGATTAAAAAAATGGGATATCGTATTAGGTGAGCAGTGCTTTATTTTGTGTGAATCACATAGCTCCTGTGGAAACACAGTTCAGCAGGAATGTTGTTTGCTGGTCAGAACTGTAGGTTGCAGGTTTCAACACCCAGCTGAACAGCCTGTCTAGAAAAGGCTTCAGCATTCCTTCTGTGTTACTATGCTGAATATACACATACAGTTCAGCAAAGAACTCAACCTCCTTGGCTAACATTGGAATTTCATGAGATTGTTTATGGTTTTATGTACTTAAATTGAAGTGGTTGCCTACAGAGAATCTTTGCTTAAACAAAGCAAAGTCTAAGGGTGAGAATACCAACATTGAGTTATGTGTATCTTGCAGTAATCAAACAACTTAGTAATAAATGTAAATCATTCCTTTTTGGCAGTGTATGGCAGCTGGCTGGTTATGGATGTACCTTAAGTTGAAAAACCTAATAAAAGGAGATATGCTAGTGGACTGGAATCTGAAATGAAAGAAACTAGCTATACTTATATAAATTTAAAAATAGGCTAATGGATATGTTGCTATTATTGTAAATTAAAAAAAAAAAAAGTAGTAACTGGACAAATTCTGGGCTGCTTCTGCATTGAATCTCATCTCTGAATAAACTCACTGGGGCTTTAAAGACAGGGACATGCAGGATAGGATTTCATTGTGCTCTTAGCTCTGCTCTTCAATAATGGAAACTTAAACCTCTCCTGTGAACCTGCAGTCTCCTGCAAAGAGATTATTGTCGCTGAATGTTTTTGCTGCATACTGCAAGTGATTGCTTGCCTTGAAATTTGTGGTAGAGGGAGAGAAGTACTCAAGATTTTAAGATTTACAAAAACTTTTTGAGGGATAGGGTGTGGCGGCTGTACCTATAAAATATTTAGAGCAGTCCAAAAATCCAGTGTCTTGTCTGTAAGGAAAAAGGTGTATTTATTTCTTGACTTAAATGGATATGTAGGCTGGTGAATAGGTTTGTGCTTAATACAGGATTTTAGCACTGCACAGGTTATGGAATCCTTAATTTTCCTGTAGTAATGATGAAATATTAGCTCTGTGAGGAAAGCAAGCAAAAAAAAATCACATGTGCTCTTTGCCCAACATAATTTTTAGGGTAAATTATGAGCTTTTCATTTTGTAAAGTAAAGCTCTGTGAACCAAGCCATCTGATATCCAATGGGAGCAAAGTCTTTGCAGACAGCTTTGCCAGGGAGAGGTAATAACCTCATAATGTTTTGGATGTTTCCCCACCCTACTGAAGTAGGTGCACAAAACTTAGGAATGCTTTCCAAGTAAGTTGCACCTCTGGCAAGTTTGTGTAATTTAATCTTCAGCAGCAGTTCTGCTGCCTGCCAGGAGTGGTTTATGTATCCTGTAACTTGGCAGTCTCTCTGGTTGCATCTACCTATTCTCTGGCTGGCAAAGAGAAATCAAATGTTCTGCCAGCAAAGCACAATAAACTTTTGCTAGTCTATTACAGCCATTTGCAACAAAACAAAGGGATATAGAAAGAAATAACTGTTGTGTTATTAGTTATTTTAGCTAGCACACTGTATTTACTGGCATCTCCAGGAAAACATGCCAGCTCAATGAGGTGAGATGCTGCCCCTTTAAGGAAATGAAGCAAAATGTGTGCATGTGTATTTACAAAGAGTGCAAGAGCACAGTGGTATCACTCCATCTGCACATGTCACTCATGGAGCTGCCCATGGACTGCATCTCCTTTTGCTGCTGTCACCAAAAATGCACTGTGGACAGCATTTGAGCAATTGTCAAAGATGTGCCTTTGTAAGCAACTTGAACTGCAGGTAAATTTTAGACATTACTGCTAATAATCCTGCTCTCACACGGCTGCTGTTTGTTTTTAGAGAGTTTGTACCTGCATATGTAGGCTTTTACAGAGCTGCTGAGGTTGTGGGAAAAGTGGGGGAGCTCCAGAAGTGTTGGTGTACTGAGGTGGGATGATCTAAGGGTGTTGATAGGAAACAGCTGCTGGACAGATTTGCCCTCCCTGTCAGTTTGTTTCTGATTGCTTAATTACCAGTTCTCTTGGCAGAAGTTTGTTAGGAAGTTTTTTGTCACCATATGACAACAGACTTGTGATTCATGCTGTAATAGGGCTAAAGTGAGATGTGTTATTGTTCATGGAAAATAGGTGTAAAGGTTGTTTACTTCCAGACCTCTATAAAAGCAGCACATAGAAAGTTGTGAGCAGAATTGCCCAGATGTAGGGTACCCTCTCTGCAAGCCTGCTTAATATTGCAGTTTGACTTTTTTTTTCCCCAGTTTTGTAAATGTACTTGGGCAGAGCTAATTCAACAGGCTGCCCACCTGAGTGAAGATCCACCAGGCATATTAAACTTTTTGAAAGACTGTTCTGATGGGGGAGCCAAGTGGCAAGAGGAGCCAAATGGGAATTGTGAGGCTCATATCCTGCAGCTCAGCTTGATATGGCTTCTCTGTGCATTGGATTGGAAAAACTTGTTTTGACTTGGTTGACTAAAAGCTGAAACAGAAAAGATGATGATGAAGTAAAAGTATTGTAAAAGTATTTTGATTGAACAGCTTCTGTAATGTATGAGATGCTGTTGGGTTTCCTGTTTACATTTCAAGTGTTTAATAACTTTAAGTGAAAATACGCAAGTTGAGCACTGAAGAATTGTTCAGCTCCTTTCATCTGGGTTTCTGTTAAATTTTCATAACTAAAGTTCTTCACATTTTTGAGACAGTCTTTAAAATACTACCATAAAAAACAGAGCTGCAGATTACTTATGGCGTTACCTGTACCCATTATGAGCTGTTTGTGTTTGTGAATTTGTGTTTCAGGGTCAGCTATCTTTTATGTGAAGTAAATTAATTTCTAAGGTGATTTATTATGAATTATATTCAGATTTTAATATAAATACTATAATGATCAAATTGTTAAAACTATTACATAATAAAAACATCTCTTTAGTGTCTGAAGTCAGGTAAAAGTGTCAGTAGGGATGTGAATCACTTGCTTTGAGTATGTGGGGGGGCCAGTTTAAACAGTGCAAATGTAAATATTATTTGTTGCTGGAATTCCATAGTCACTGCTTGCTGTGCAGTGGTCATCTGTTGTTTTGGTTTCATGAATTAACAGTATATTCATTTGACTCATAAGGAAATATACTAATACTATCATGTTTTTGAGTGATTCCATGTGAGTTTGTAGCACAGCAGCTGTTGATTTGATACCCAAAAATCTGGAATGAGCAATAAATTTGTGCTGTCTTTCAGTAGGGAGAACAGAAGTGGCAATTAAAATTCTTATGATACTTTAAAACCATAATGATTTGCTAATATATATAGTTTCATTGGTTGGTATTAAATAAAACAAGAACTTGATGTTTTGCAATGAAATTCATAAGATAATTATTTTTATGTAGTTTTAACAAATACCAAATTATGGAATGCTGAAAGAATTCTTTCATATGTTTACTTAGGCTATGAATTAATTTTTCTCATTAGCTGTTTACTATAAAATGTAAGTAACTGATAAAATTAATACAATATGTTAATGTACATATTTGTTTTAATATTGGACCCGTGATAAAACCTTTCTCCCTCTTGAATAGCAAGAAGTAAGATGAACTTAAATTAATGCAGGAGGAATTTAAGTTAGTGTTGCTGTTCCTCATGATAATTTTGTGACAATTATGTCATTCAAAAGACATCACTGAAAGCTGTTGTCTTTTTTCACTGAGACAATATAGCATGCAAGATTTCTCTGATGTTTTGTAATTTGTTGCTTTTTAGATTTTTATCTTGCTAATAACACTTATCCTAACAAACAGTTTTGAAAAAAACATTTTAGAAACTAAAATAGTGTTTCGCTAGACAGTGATTAATATCTGTGACCTTTATTTTTGTATCAGGAACATAAATATACACTTTTTTCTGTGTCAGTCATTGTCTAAGATTTCATCTTTGTTCTGCTTTCCATTACATACCATGAATTATATGAAATTAATTTAATCGCTACTCCAAACAGAAATTAATGTGCCCTAATCCAGAGTTACGTTGTTTGCTTTTACAACTGTAAGTCATAAGTAATTAATTTTCCTTGGAAAATTAATTCACTTACCATTCCCAGTAGCATCATATGTTGACACAGGGTTATAGATAGTTTAATATTTTTGTTCAGCATGTTGGCTTCAACTTTGGAAGACCTTAAAGCAAAACAAATTCTAATTTACTCAACTGTATATAATTCAGGGTTATTTAAAGTGAATGTTGTCTTTATTGCTGTCAACCAGCTGATGGTGATGATTCTAAAATTATATTCAGTCTTCCAGAAAACTGATGTCTATGGACATATGTGATTTATTTCTCCAAAAGCAAAAAAACCTGTTTCATAGCATACATTAGGATAACAGGGCCACTGGAATCTCATCAGTAGGAGAAAAACTTAGCTCCATGGAGAACATAACTATATATTACAAAGCCTCGGGCTAAGAAGCTCTGTTTTTCCACCTGCCTTGTGTTGCTTGAGATGTTTGTAGGATTCATTACTCGTGTTGCACTCAGAAATTTCCTAAGTTGCCTTACTTTGGAATGTTTTTTTGTTTTCTATATAGTCATGGACAGAAGGGCATCTTTTTACAGTTCCAAAGGGCATAATGGGCACTTGTGTGGGTGGCCCTGTTGCCCACAGCTGACTGCCCTTCATAAATGACTTTGAGTAGTGGGGCCAGAAGTCTTCCAGAATGAGAGAGGCAGCTTTTCAGTCTAATATTTCACATTTGCCAGGAGGACCTCTTTTCTTTTTTCTTTTTTTTTTCTTTCGTTTTTTTTTTTTTTTTTTTAATTCTGTGGAGCTCCATAAAACATGATGTTTATTACTTTGGTTTATTTTTATTTATTTAAGTCTCCCAGCTGAAAGTCCAGTGATGGCAGTGTTGCAGTTCAAACAAGCAAGGCTTATTTTATAAATGTCCCTTTGTGAGTTGGTGGCTGCATTTTGCCTGAATGCAAGGGGTTGATATCAATGACATTTAATTTAAAATTTTGGAGGTGGAAAGTAGAAATTGACATTTAATTCCAGTGTAAAGTTACTGTTAGAACAGGCATAAAAATATTATTGCATTAGCAATCACAGGAAGAAAATAAACTATGAGTACATTAACAATATACAGTCATATGACAGACTTGTATAAAATAGAGGAGTAGATAGATGAATTTTTTTCTGATGCTTTTTTTTACAACAATATATTTTATTAAGTAGACAGTGTACAGAAAAAGTATTCAGCTAATATAAACAGTGCCTACTAATAGTGCCTAAAGGTAAATTTCTCTGTACACAGTAAAGTTGTGCATAGATAAATTTTATCACACATCTCTTATACATACATGTGTGTAGATGCAGCATTGCTGAATGTGTTGACAGAAATCTCCACTAAATTCTCTATCTGTTGCTTTCAAATTCAATTATCTTGAGCTTCCCTAGCCTATATGAGATATTTAATGCTGCATTGTGTATCTGTTAATGTAACAGGTCTCAGTAACTACTGCTAGCTGTTTCATTATTATGGCTAAACTATTTAAAACTATGAGGCTTAAAAATGCAAAGTGTCCTGCAAAAAAACCATCTGGTGAATTGAGTTTGGCCACATACTTCTTGACAGTCGTGTCTCAAAGTGAAGCTGTGTCCTACCCACCGCACCAAGCTGTTCTTGTGCTCCTTACCTGGGCTGCCAGCTTGAACAAAGTGCAGCTCATGCCAAGCCTGCAATTGTTGTGCATTTCTACACTTTCACCTACCGTGTGCTTGCGTGTACTTCCCATCTCAGGAAAGTGAGAAGCAGGAACCGGCTCTATCCTTTTCTTATCCTTCTTGCTGGAGCATTTGCTGATTACAGGTCTGAGAGCAGGAGGCTCAGGACACCCACCCCTCTGTATCAGCATTCTCTTTAGTTACCCTTCTATCCTACTCTTATCTCTAGGTACTGCATGCAACAATGGGCTGCCTATGAAAAATCTTGGGTGCCAACCAAAAGCTGTTGCTGTTCTTACAAATTTCTTGGCAGCGAGAGTTTGTGTTTTTGTTGGGAATATCCTCATTCATTTTATGATCATAGTGATTGTCTAAATTTGTAAGAAAAAGGATGATAAAACAATTATTGTTTATAAAGAATCTGCAGAAACTATTTCTTCAGGCAAAATTTATATTTTGAACTCAAGTGTAGTTTTGGATTAGATAATTCAGAGTCGGCACTAATTCTGAAAAAAAACATTGAGCTCTGGAGTACAATAGCAAAAATCCCAAGAAGCTTGAACAAACGCGTGCAGTGTCTCCTAGCGTGAGTGCCTGGCTCTTCGGAGGCCACCAAGAAGCCTGCAGTGATTGACGTGCATTCTGGCAAAGCACTTTTTTCTCTTCCTCACACCCCCCCTCAACAGTGTTGCAGTCAGTCAAAGTGTATAGACAAAGCTGAGTGAATACCAGTTTCCCCAGTACAGGGGCTGTTTTTTCAGGAAGTCTAACTCAAACCAGATGTTTTGCTTAGACCTAGAGTTTGTTGCTGCCAAGCATCTCATCAGAGGTCAGAGTTCTGGGCTCAGGGCCCTGCTAGAATTCTTTCACAAATTGCTATTCGGTGAGGTTTTAATCCTAATGGAAAGAATAATGTGCTTGTAAAATCTGCAGTTATTACAAACACAGTATACATATTGTGGACTTCAAATGACTACATATTTCATTCCCATAAACAGGGAATGCAGATGAATGCAGTGTGTAATAGTTTTAGACATTCAAACTTAAACCAAGTATATAGTTTATACTACTGTTAACCATTTGCATTCTTAACACTCCTGTAAAATGAGTAGTAATCTTGACTAACAATTGGCAGCTCGAAGCAAAACAAAATGAAAAAATCTCCAGCATGTTTTGACTTGTAAGCTGTTTCCTGAAGTAAATAGTAAATGCTTTTAAGAATGTTCAAAAACACTCTGCTTGCTAAGGCACTAGGTTTGGCACAGTTTGTTTGTTTCCTTCTTTTATTTTTTCTGTCTCAGTTTTTAAATGGCATGGTAGCAGCATTTTATGATCAAGTTAATCTTGCTTCAGCTATTTTTTCATACTGTGAATTATTCACCCCAAAACCTCAGAGTTGAGCATATATGTTCCAGCTTACTTAAAAACAAATGTTGGTGATACCAAACTATAAGAACAAGATTTAGTGATAAAAAAATCTTGCTATGTTTTTTGTCTTCTTGTTGGGAGCAGCATTGATAAATTTCTACTGTTCTACTGTGATTCTACTGAAGTGAACGTCGAGTGTAAGGAAAAGTTCTAAGGTAGCTGGTAGTGTGCTGCAGCCTGCAGCTAGAGAAATGCATATTACAGTGTAATATGTATCTATTCAGGGTAATATGAAGATTAAGATCTGAGATATCAGAAATTAATGTATTCTATAGAAAACAGTACTGTAGTGTGAAATTGGATGGTGTAACTGATATTGCAGTACAGTGAGGTTATAAGTGACAAGTTGTTTCAGTTTATGTTGTGTAGCATCTTATTTTTCAGAGAATGCTGCTGAAGAATTATGTTATTTCCAGCTCTTCAAAGTCTTACAGCTTAAGTGTGTTCAATTACATTTAATATAACTACGCTGTTTAATCAGATCCTCATTTTTGATTTTTATGTAAATGTGTTTTCAGTTTGGAAAGCATAACTTAAGATAAAGGTGTTGTCATTCAGAAGAGCTAATATTTTCTCATTTGTCTGATGATCATAGTGATAGTCATGCTGGAAGGAGATAAATATTATTACAGCACTATGTCTATGTTAATACTCTATGTTCTGAGACATGATGAGGTGTTCATCTACTGTGCAAATTACTTTTATTATTTATTAATAATAAGCAAAATAGACAATGATACTACAGTGCAGGTGTTACCTTTTGGAGGGGGGAATCTTATATACTCTTTTAACTCTTCACTAAATCTCCCTGTTGACTACATTTGTTTCGTGACATTGAATGTGGAAATTTGTGCAACAAAACACTGCTATATCAGTCCAGTTGTTGAATAAGAAATTGATGAAGCTCATATTTGGACAGCAAATTCATTTTCAGATATGCCATGCATCTTTCAGATGGTAGAGAAAATGGCTTTGTTCATGCCAAATTGTTTAGAAAGGAGAATGTGGCCAAAGTGATTTTGATAAGCTGCTTTTCCATTATGTACACTTGTATGAATATTTTTTCCCTTGGTTAACTGAATAAATATGACTTATTTATGTTTGTATGTCCAGAACTGAATTGGAAAACTTGTGTTCTCTATGGGTAGATCATAAGTTTTAGTTTCTCTGTTAGAATCTGCATTTTTAATACCTGAAAGTAATTCAATTGTTTACTAAACACATAAACCCCCAAAAGACTTACGCTGCAAATCGGATGATCTTAGTGCAAGCTGCTGCTTCAAGGTGAGAAAGCCAGTACTAAACACGCAATGAAATTAATACAACCTAATAATTCAGATACAATGAGAGAAAGTGGAGACAAACTGCAGTCTTATAAGAGAAGCTTTTTCATATTAATGAGTTTCCATTTGCCAATAATTCTGTCATTTGTAACTTGAATCATTCATCACCCCTGCAAATGGTTCTTTCAAGACATTATTTGCAGTTTTGTCTTGTGTTTTTGTCCTTGATGTTGTGAAAATGACCGTCTACTGTTACAGGAATGAAAAGAGATCTCATTCAAACATCTTTTGTGTTTCCACTTTCAGTGAAAAATGTTTTTCAAACCTGCAGCTGGTTATTTCTGCAGGAGTTCCCACTTATATTCAGGTTTGATTGACATTTTGAAATGGCAGCTTTTCATGAAAAGCTGTTAACTTGTAGAATTTGGTTATGGTACTGAGACAGACTGACTTTGTTCTACTGTTGGGGCCTGTCCAACCTAAACACAACCCTGCATCTGAATTTAATAGTGCTACTCAGCACAGGGAGTGTGAGCTTTTTTCTTTTTTCATTTTTCTTTTCTGTTTTTTTAACACTGTTGCTTCTGATGTGTTTTTGTACCTGACCTGATAAGTACTCATCCTGATAGCTTCTCTGTCAGTAATTGGATTAATTGGCATTCCCCTTTCTCGCTCTCCTGGGCTAGCTAGCAGAAGCTACGTTATGTTATAATTTCAGTGATGGAATATATTTTCATTTTACATGATGAAAATAAGTAGAAAATGTTTTTTAATGTCTGTACAAATACTACAGTGTCTGTCTTAAAATAAAAATTACTAACTGCAGCCTTTATTACTTAAAATTTTGGGTATGACAAAAAGCTTATGGTAGAAGCATTTTTTCTGAGCATTGATTACTGATGTAATTTCTAGTCAAAAACTGAGAAAGCAGTGCACAAATATTCTGCTGTCGATTTTACTGAGTTGATCTTTAATACTATGCCAGGATGTTGAAAGCAGGAAAGAGAGAGACATTATGCAAAATTAGTTTCCCTATGTGTATCTTGCCAAGCTTCTAAATAAGGATATTAAGTACCCATATACATTAGCTGGGAAGGAAAAGGAGTATTTTTAACTTTGAAAGAGATTACTATTTATGTAAGGGAATTGAAAAAAAGTAGAGCTGCAAGCATCCCAGCATCTGTCACTGGATGGATGGCTTTACTTGGGTGTGAGAAGTAAAACATGGGAAGATATTTGGGGTTTTCCACAGGTTATTGGTACAGTCCTGTAAGAGAAAATTTGTATGATTTTATTTGGGAGCATTTAAATCTTGTTTTCTAAAGACATGAGTAAGAGTGCCATTGATTACAAGTAATTGTAAGTTATTGAGCTATATACCACAGAATTTCTGATCAACTGTTCTTTTAACTGCTGAGTTGCTTGTATAAAACCTTCCCTATAGATTTGCACCTGCCCATGGTGATACACAAATTGGTACATTCATCCAACCCTATGCCACTGTAGTTTGTTCAGGGTGCCGAGGTGGTAATGTGAAATATGTCCTGCTTAGGTCTTTTGAGATGTTTGTGATCTGGCACTGGGACAGCTACATTTTAGTTAATATTAAAAACCGTGGGACTTCTTGTGGTGAAATAAAATATGACTTGCTTCATCCTTTTCTTTGAAATGATCTAGACTAAGTGAAAGTGAATGTTTTCTCAGGTGTATGTTCTGTAGTTTGTAAATTTTAAAATGAATTTTTGATCCCCGACCAGAAGATAAACTTTGTTGATGAACCAATGTTTACAGTTCTGTTCTGTAACTTTTTGTGAATGCTTGTGAGCTTCATGTGAATGTTCAAAGTAAAAGCATTCTAGTTGCCACCAGCCATTACTGTTAAGAGCTAGTGCGTGCCACCACATTTTCCTGCAAGCAAAAGCAGGATACATGGGCACAAGCTTTTTGGTACACCCTTAAGGTCACTGTGAAATAGGAGACGAATTGAATTAAATGGCAAACTGCCCACTGACTTCAAATGGAGCCAGGATTTTGCCCTTTAACTGAATCAAGCCCTAAAGGCAAGCAGATTTCATTCTTAAACAGCCCTGATGTGGCAGTGCTTCAAAGGAAAGTTGAGCTGTTGTGAAGTTGGACCCAAACAATGCAAAATGCAGAGGGGAGTACTGGGACCTTGAACTCCACTTGCAATACAGGGGCTACAGGTAAATGGCTGCTGTCCCATTGGATGCAGAGGAACATGATTGATTACCCTTTGGGAATGCTGTCTGCCATGTCATTTGCTATAGAAATACATTCTCTTCATGTATTACTGATTGCAAATAGACATTTTTCATGTAAATAATTTCTAAATAATTAGAATACAAAGAACAGGTGAGACTAACCAACATGCTATTGCTTCACATTTATTCCCATGCATAGTAGCACAGGTTGGATTTTTTTAATAACTCCTCAGCAATAGTACTTAACATTTAAAATTGGTTGGTTTTTTTTTTTAATTACAAATTTAATGGTAACTTTTTCTGGTATTCCTTTTGTAGCAATCTGTGGTAAAATTTCAGGAGTGTGTATGGTCATTTCGTGTGACATCTTTTTGTTCTTTTGAGAAAGATATGTTAAGACTTAATGTTTATCAAATTAAAGACTGAAACACTAGTGATTTGCAGTCACAGAAATCTTGGCTTGCTAGTTAAAATTTTAATGAAAAACATTAGTTTCAGCCAGGTAAGCATACATTTAGGGTCTTCAAACTCATTTGTTTAACATGAACAAATGTTGTTCTTATTTGTAGTGGTTTAAGTACTGTATGTTATTATTACAGAGCAAAATAAAAATTCTGCAGTGAACCTGGACTTCTTCCAGGGTTGACATGTATGTCTGGACAGAGGAATTAAATAGCCTTCTAACACGGTTTTTTTTTTTTTCCTTGCTTTTCCTCTAATTCAATTTTAGTTTTACTTCTATTTCAAGTTTACATTCTCACCTTGTATAGAAGCATGCTGTGAATGAAAATTTTCATACCTGTTTGCTCCCTTAAGATGATCATAAATTTAGACATCACAAGACCTCGGAGTAGGTGGGTTGATCATCTGGACAATCTTTGCAAATATTAAACTCCTCCCCCTCCATTTGAGTATTTTTTCTCCCACCTTTATTCCTGCTGTATAGTTGTCTATCATTTTGCTTTACTTTGTCTGATGGATATAATGAGCTGGAGCAGGGAAGTAAAGGAATTGTTATTTTTATGTCCTCCTAAATTTCTGTCTCTTTGGTGAAAGAAGTCAGTGACAAATCCATTTACTCCTAAATTATAGATGAAGGCTACTTTTAATTAAGGCTGTTCTAAAGCAATGTTCCTGATCATGCTCTCAGTCTTGTCTTTTTAGAAAGTGTAAGTTTCTGTCAGGGGCCTCTTCCTCTGCAACTGCTTTTCTCTACAGTGCTGTAGTAAAGCTGTGCTGATGGATGCTATGTATCTATGTTGCCATGAATTAATATCTCAGGGATATCTCAGGTAAATCTGGTCCTGTCATAGCTTTTCCTTGTTTACCTGAGGACCAGGTAATTAGTTTGTACTTAATTATTAATTAATTAAGTCTTAATTAAGTACTTAATTCTGAGTAGTGCTGTTACAGAACCCATGCATTTTGCTGGAAGATCTTACAAGTGTGGATAAGAAGGGTGCAGTTATTGGCTTGAACTGTGTGCAGAATGGAATGTCCATGTCTTTATTTTCATAGCATTCCTTCCCTCTGTGTGCATGTCATTAGAGTGTCTTTTTCTTTTATCACATCCTGAGATCTGATCCAGCATTGCTATTACTAGGAACCATATAATTTTCCAGCTCTATTTAAGAAGGCATTATGCTTCTTCCACAATCTTTTCTAAAAAGCTAGTGTCCCAAGTAAATGGCATATCTTAATGCGTTGTTGGGACTAGTTTTTCAGGGCTTTGGGAAAAAGTTTGCTAAGGCTTCTATTTCTTGGAGTGTCTGCATCCTGAGTGAGATACCTTTCAGAATGTGCTTTTTTCCCATGAGTGTGTTTTTTGCCTGTTTTTCTTGTCCCTTAACTAGGACAAATAGAAAATAGATAATGATATAAACTCTTTAAAGATATGAATGCTTTCTGAAACCATTGAACATTGAACCAGGTGAAAATAAGAGTAAATTCTACGCAAATGCAATAGTCTTCTGAAAATGGCAGCATGGATTTATATGTCTGGCATCTGAAGAGACTGTATGCTGGAACTGGACTGTATTATAACACTCTTGTATGTGACAAAGGAATTTTGTTGCTGAAATTTCAGTTTGCTGTGTAATAAGCTTTTCATAGCTAACTTTTTTGTGCTTGTTTTGTGTTAGTAGTTATTGAAAATGTTCTAAAGCTGCAGCTGTCCAAGAGAACTCTTTCACTGACTGTGACTTAAAGATTCCAGATGAAGAAAATGCATATTTTAGCACAATGAGGTGCAGCATGTGCAGATAGAAAAAGGAAGAAATTAAACTTTCTTGAAAAACCTGGTGAGATATCCATTTATTTTCTGAAGCTTTAGAATTGAATGATGGAGAAGACTGAGAGTACGTAAAGAACATATCTGTGCATAAGGCATTATAAAGAACATCAGTTGTAGCTTCTTGTTTGTTCCAAGTATAAATTTCAGAATGGCTGCTGGAGCTAGAAGCGTTTTGTCTTCTGTTGAAAAACATTTTCAAGAGGGAATAATTATTTCTCTCATTTGATGTGCCATCATGTTTGCGCAATTCTCTTTCATTTTGCTAACTTAGCTGTTTTACGATATACTTTGGACCACTTTTCCATCCCTCACACTTAGAGGTCTTTGCTATGTGTATAACTTGAACCACTTGGATGTTTGTTTCCAGTTCTCTCTTAGATGTATACATGAAATAATAAAAATGTGTTCCTCATAAATCCTACCTAACTTAAAGGGAAGAAGGAAACCAAAACAAAACAGCAGAAATAGACAAAGAAACAAAAAACCCCACCAACCCCCAAATCAAAGTACAAGCCATTTTTAATTTTTTCACATACCTTGTTTTACAATGACAGTATCTTAGGAATGTACTTGACTGAGACGATACTTGACTGAAACAATGTTGGAGGCATTTGTCCTATTTGGTTGTACATGTGGGGTGGTCTGGTTGATGTTGCTAGAAGTTAAGAGCAACAGGGGAACTTGGGAATGAGTTTTTGAAGACACTTTTCCCACTGTTAGGATTTGACTGAGTATTAAATAGTTTCATTTTCCAACTTCTTGTGTAGACCTTAAATCTATTAGTCTGAGGGGACAGCCTAGTTGCATCCAAATCTTGATTCCTACTTGAAAAAAACTTATGATAGAGGGCAGACTAATTTTTATCAATGAACTCATATCATCACTTCCTCTGGAAGAGGATATAACAGGTTCAGTTACAGCACTTTTTTCACTCCTGCTGTAATAAGACAGTGGTTCAATGAGAAATGGTTATTAGCTCAAAATGTCCTTTACTTTAGAAGCTGTGTTTTGTTTTGTGCTGATACATGGACAGCTGAAAGCAAAGATACAGAAACATTTGTAAGCTGTCCCTGGTCCAAGCAATCAGCAAACACAGCGATCAATGCATGAGCATCATAAAATATTGGAGAAGCAAAACGTGTCCTGTTCACCTCTGGGTAATGATGCTTGGGTTGTAGTCAGGAAATGAAGAATTGTGGTCCTTTCTGCTTCATTTACTTCTTTTTTAGTTAAGGAGAAATCACTAAGTTCTTGTGGGTTTGATTTGTTGTCTGTGAGACTGGGACTGTTTTCAGGTACCTATACTGAAGTAGTGTGAAGTTTAAAGGTTCTGCAATATATGTGTGACTGTGGCAGGGGAGGTTATTACTATTCTAATTTTAGAATAGCCTAGCAAAACCAAAACTGTTTCTGTAAGCATATATCTCCCAGAAGCTCTGTCACCTACAGGTCAAAGTAGTCTGAGTAAAGTACACCAAAACCAAAAGTCACCACTTTGTATCTCTGCAGTACCAGCTATGCCTTTTCTGCCACTGAAAGTCTGGAAGAAGTTGAGTACTGGTGATGTTTTATTAAGTGATTTCAGAGTTTGTGAGAATGCACTACTCTAACATGCAGATTTTCTAGGCTCAGGAACTACATTTTCCTCTTCATATTCTTGACTGCCTGTGTTTTTAAAGAGTGAAAAATTGAGTGGTTTTCTTAAACTTTTCCTCTAATGGACATTCATATTTTTGTTGTCCTCAAACTTTTCTTTGGTTTTGCAATCATATAAAAAGCTAATTATTATTCTAAGTTTACTGGTGTGTCCACCATAGAAATGTGTATTTGTGGGATTGCCTTTGGATGCAAGAATTGCCTTTGTACTTTGGGTGGTACACGCCAAATCTTTGTGTGGCCATGACTTGCATCCTCTGTTATATCTCTGTCTTGAGATAAATCTGCAGTTTGGGAAGGGCAGTAGCTGTCCATGTAACCTCCTTTTGCAGGGGAGGGGTGATGTTGCTTGGGCCAGTTAGTGATGACAAGTCTCCAGACAAGCTGTCTTTTCCGTCACAACAGTATTTGAATTAGCTCCACTCTTTGCATCAGCTTACCCAGCTAGGTGCTTTAGAAATCTCTACAAGACTTGCACTTGAGCTTCTTTGCCAATCTTTGTGTGTTCCAGAAGAGAAAGATTGACCATAGCTGATCTAAGGCGTCTCAGTTATCTAATTTCCTATCGGAGCCATTGATAATTTGTGTGAGGATTCATCGAAAGCCTGATACCCTAATCTAGGTTATTGAGAACAACTGTCGTTTGCTGTTCTTAAAATACAAATTTTCTACCAAAAAAAAGAACACCCTATAACAATTTATTTTTTCATATTTAAAAATTCTGGATTATTTTAGTGTAACTAATAATTTGCTGAAGCTGACACACATTGAACAATCCTGTCTAATATTTGATTGATCCATCTGCTACCTCATATCTTAACTCCCAGTGCTACAAAGCACAGATAAAACTGCTACTGGACTTCTGCCCTTAATTAATGCAAAGGGCCATCAGCCAGTGATTTCAAGGGAGCCTTGATTCTGCAAGTTGTAAGTCATCTGCAAGTGGTGAGAGGCAGACATAAGTGCTACAAAATCAGAGATGATTTTAGTTCCTCTCTCGCTCAGTGATATACCAACTTGGAGTTGTAAATGTTTGTACAAATAGAGAACTCTGTTCCCCTTACTACTTTACAAGTATTATTAAAACTGAGCCAATAGTTGTTTTTTGGACAAAAAGTTTTTATAATTAGAATTCATGATGATACCTGATTTTAAAATTGTTTTCTGGAGTTTCTAAAGCATTAGGTCTTAATTTTTCAAGTACTTAATTTCTAACTCTATTCTTATGTTTTGCCAAGCTTGCCTAAAAGTTTCAGTTTTAGGTTAATTATAAAATAAAAGATTTTTCAAAGGAAATAGAGGTCAGTTTTTAAAATGAATGATGCTGTGATCAGATTACAGATTTGCAATGAATATATTCATATATACAATAGTTAAAAGCTCTGACTTGGTAAGTATCTTGTAAACTTTATAAGTTTTTAATAGTACTGCGATTATTGTTTACAGATTTTACATTAGGGTAAACCTAAAAAACTTTATTCCAAACATTGTTTCTAAATTAGTTGCACTACAGAATTATGTATTATTTTACATATTTGGAAATACTGGGGGTTTTTTAATGTTTTAAAGAAGGCTGCTGAAGGAATTTCCAGATCCTGAATATAAGTAAGGACTATGTTATAAGGGCACAAATTACAGTTTCTCTTAGGGGTGCTGGTAAAATAAGCGTTCTTTGATTTGTATTTTTTTTCTCTCTACCTGCTGAGATCTTACTTATTTGAATAAAATGTGTCTACTGCAAGAGTACTGAATTGCTATTTTCATGTAGGGGGTAATACATGTAGTGTTCTTGTTTGTGCCATTTTACTGGTTCATTTTCATTCCTCAATTTTTATATTATGCTAATTGCACTAGCAATAACAATCATACACTGTCAATGGTGATGGTGGTTCTGAAATGTTGCTTGGTTTTGAGAACGACAGAAATGTTTGTGTTCTTGTTCACTTGTTAAAATTGTCATTAAGCACATTTTAGTGCTGACACGTTAGCACAACTAATTTGAGACCCGTCAACTTTTCAACCTCCTATGTGCAAACACTTTGTTAGTGCTATATATGTAATACAAAAAGTGCTAAATACATGTTTTAATGCAAATTTTGCTAAGCTTAGTGCAGAACACATTTCTGAAAAGTCATAAGCTTACTATACCATAGTGATTTTTTGCCAGTTGCTTACTTATTCTTTTTCTTTAAACATAATTTGCTGTTATATGTAATGAGTGGTGCTGAAATTGCTTTCATTTATCAAAGATGTGAATGACACAATGGATGCTTATGTACTCTGCCTGTCAAATCCATAACTGCTGCTAACTGAGCTAACTTCTGTTTTTCCACATGTTTCCTGGTTTTCTGTCAGCTTTCAGTCTTCCACGGGTCATTCAGTAAACACTACTCCGACTTTTTTGAGTTGCCATATGCCAATCACACTTATTTTCTCTGCTTTTTAGTAAGCAGAGAAAATAAGCTTGCTTTATTTGGGTTTGGCTGTCTTCTGCAAGGCAGTGCCTTGCATTCTGTTTCATTCCTAGCTCATTTTTTCTTTTAGCTAGGCTGTGGAAGAACTTGAGAATCAAAGGGGAAGGAGTCTCTGATCAAAGTAAAGGAGGAAGCAAATAGAAGATAAAGAGTTAGCAGCAGGATTTGCAAGAGTTCTTTAAGCATATTCAGTTTGAGCTGATCCACTTGAAAAAAAGATGGGGGCCTGGGTGAGAGGTTGAAAAAAGTTTAATTACCTTAAAGCTTTTTTCAGCAAGCATTTTCAGAAGGTAGTGTCACCTTAAATAAAAACTTTTTTTTCCCTTCTTAATTGTATCTTGACTATTTCTAAATAGTCACTAATTCTGTAGGATGTGGGGCTAAAAAAAACTATTAATGTCATTTTTTGGCATCTACATTTTTTCCTAATGAGGGAATGGATGTGTCATTGTATGAAATACATTCTCAGTGCATTGCTGGTGTGAGTAACCTGATGTAGTAGTTGCTAGGTGTACATACTAAATTTGAGAAAAGCATTAAGAAGTTTCTTATATGAGACATCTATGAGTTTGTTATATGAGGCAATAAAATATGCATCAGCTATATTAATCTTCCCTTTATAGAAAATACCCTTAAATTAATTTATGGTTTTTTTCTAGTATTTAATAATATTTCAAGTACCACATTCCTCATTAGAGATGGTGGAGAGGAACCCCAGCATGTCTTCAGCAGAGCTGGAAGAAGCATGTGTGTTTGTGCAGCCTCTTGGCAAGCTCCTCACATCCTCTGGGCACTTGCTTTGCCCTGAGTAGGGCTGGTGGGAGCTGTGCCCTCACCCATCTGCTGCAGGACCATGCATGGTCCCTGACTTCAGACTAAACAGAGCTCCCACACATGACCACACTCACCTGGGCTTTTTAACTTCTATCTTCTTCCTCTGTTAGTGCCAGCTTTCTTTTTTCCTTCTCTTATCCTTCAGCAATCTTCAGGAGAATCTTCAACTGAATTCAACCATGTGATCCATGAAGTTCCACTCCTGATGGTCCTTGCTTTATCTTTCTCTAGTTTTGCAGGATATCCCCTGTATTTGTAGACCTTTAAGAGCCTCAAAATATATATTTGGATTTAAAATGAAATGCAAGGCTTTCCACCTGTAGTAATTTGGATTTTTGCCTTTGCTATTCATTGGCAAAAATGTCCCTCTGAAATCTCCAGGAATGATGTAGTTGATTACAATTGAAATTTGTATTGCTGCTCTTTAGTCACATAACAAAAAGCATTGGAGAAAACTTGTACATGCTCTAGAAAGGGGAAGATGTTTTTGGGTATACATAATTTTCTGCTAACTTGTTCATATCACAGGAGCTAATTTAGAAATAAGATGTGTCAGCAATGGGACTGAATTTGTGTGACAAGCATGGCATTATTACTGCTTCTTTTAGGACGCAAGCACAAGTAAATATAAGATTAATTCCAGCAATTTGCAAGTGACTGAAAGCATTTACATGATAAACTGGTGCATTTTTGGTTTCTTACTTTTTTTAAATGTTAGAGCTGAAAGACTTTGGTTTTGTTTTTAATATTTTCTTTGAAAATCTAAATCCATTTCTTTCTCCTGGGATATTTCAGTAATAGCAATATGCTGTTAAAATAAACAGAATTTGGAGTTTTGAAACAAGAAATGAATCAGAGTTAAGTACATAGGATAACAATTTATCCTATAACAATATAACATTTGGAGAAACCACAAATAATCTTCAAAAGAAATTCAAAAGAAGTTAGATCCTTTTATCAAACATCAGATGGATAAACTTGTTTTCTTAGACTCTAACTGGAAGGGATTTTCCAGAGGATGTAGAGATGCAAACCCCAATTCTGAACTTTCCAACTTTTCCACCTGATGTGTAAGGTATATTTTTAATTTTTTTTCTGTTTCTGGACATGAAAAGGTGCTTCTCCTTAGACTATTTCTGTTACTTTAGTCCTGCTGTACTTAAGGGTTTGTCATGAATGCATTTTACTTTTGTGGCCTAACAAGCATTTGAAATGAAGCTGATTGTATATAGGTTACAGCACTGGTAATATTTTTCCATTTTTTAAATTTTGAAACACATTGCCATGGATTGAATCTCTGTAAAATAATATATTTTTGAACTTTGCTTAGTATGTGTTGTCCCACCTAATTTCTCTTTCAGTAAAAGTCATTCAGTTTGCACAGCTATGCCACTCTTTAAAGAAAAAAAAAGTAGTTTTCAAGAAGCATGTTGACTGGTTGCACATGCCAATATTAAAATTCATGGATACAGAAGTTAATAGTAGGTACCAAAAAAGTAGTGTTTTATGAAGTGTTAGAAGTCTTTCAGGACTCAATCTGACAGAAAAAAAAAATATTAAATTGTATTTACTTAATTGAAGGCTGACTTTTGAATTCAAAGGACAAGTGAGGTATAACTTGATCAAAACCCAGAATAGTTTGTCTGGCACACAGCTCAGTCTTATTTAAACTGAATATTGATCTTGTTATAATACTGTAATTCTGAGCCTGGGTCAACAACCTGCAGGTTGCTGCCCAGACTTGGGAACTCATCCCCTCCCCACTGCTTTCTAACCAGCATCATTAGGTCATGTCTGCACTATATTTGTAGGCTCTGCAGGGTACAAATAATTCCTGCTTGACTGTTGGAAGGTGCCTTGCTTGGCTCTTGGGTGTTTTAAAGTAATAATGAGGCACAGGCTGATTGCGTCGATTTCTACTAATGTTTGTAAATGGAAAACAATTATTTCAGAATTGCTGTGTGTTGCAGTAGAATTTTTAGGTGTTGGAATTTGTCTTTCAGATACATATGCAATCATACCATCCTTTGTGAAATTGATTTTATAAATGTTACCAAATGCATTTTAATTATGTGTATTATTTTTAGTGTTCTGTGGAGGTTTAGTATTGTGGGGTTTTTTGGAGTTGCCAAAGGTAAAGAGCTTGGAGTTCTAACTTTCTTGCAAGCAAAAGCTGCCCATTCTAGTCTAGCACTGGTAATCTAGTGTTGAGGCAAGTTAGTGCGCTGGCTCTTTGACGTGATAAATTTGCCGTGCTGATGACAAATGTATTTTTACAGTGTCTGTACTGGTTCCCTGCTAGAAACAACTGAGCTGAGAGGCTGTTTAAAATACTGCCTGCCTTTTGTGTACATCAACAGGTTTTTGAAACTGCAAAAGGGATTTCAGTTACAGTTGAGGGAGTACCATCTTAAGGAACAGATAGATTTTTAGTAATGTTAATTTTTTCCAGTGGGTGTTTGTAACTCTTGAAACTGAGTGAAACAAGAATCCTTGTTCTCTGCTGCATACCATATGGCAAGAAAAGATAGCTGAAGTATTGGGACATAATGATAGAACTACTATCATGTGCATAATGGACAGGTGTTCTTAAACACTATTCTTCAGGGGTAAACATTTTGTGCCATGATTGATGAAATTATATACAATGAAGTTATATTGATTGTTAGGGTTTTTAGTATAGGTTTGCCTAATGGTTGTTTTGAAATGTGTGGGGGTTTTTTTCTGGTAATTTTAACAAGTGTGCCATGGACAAATCTGAGCAGTAATTGTAACCAGAGATCTAAATAGCTGCCCTTGATTTTCTTCTATGTTCATGAATGTAAGTTATTTTTGGGATACTCTTTATAAAAATATTAGAGAAATGTAATGTTTTAATTTCATTTCCTGACTGACAGTTCTTTACTGTAGTAGTTCCAGTTAAGCAAGTAATTTTTTGTGTCTTCTTCCATAGTTAACTCGGTAACTCCTTAGAAACAAATACTGAAATATGGTTACAGTTCCTGACACTTCTTAGGACAGATTAATTTCTATAGTCCTCCACACAAAAAGCTCAAACCAAACAAATGTGTAAATTCTTCCTAATACTGTTTGTGAAGCAAGGTAGCTTTGTTTATCATCACTCTCCAGAAAACAAAAGTTTGCAGTTTTGCACTGGACATCCCACAGATTGTGGCAAGCCCTTTACTTCTGCTGGCCTTAGTTTCCATAAATTGGGAGTATCAATCCTTTTGGAGATCATCATATAAAATCAAGTCTTCTGCTTCAGATCTGCTATTACACTGAATATTTTAGTGGCAGCCATTTCTGAGTATCCTTTTAGTAAAACTAAAACTATATTTGGCCACTAATTTCAAGATGATGTTTGAATGTCACACCAAAGGAAGTGTTGTTAGACATAGCTGGGATAGCACTTCGTGTGCTTGGCTCTGAGCTAAAAGACTACACTGAGCAGTTTTAGCAGGGACACCCTCATTCACTGTATTCAGAGTCAGTGCTATTATGAAAGTGTTTTATTTAGAAGGATTTGCTGGTAATCAGCTGATGCAGTGATCAGTGGTGTGTGGAGGGGTTGTCAGAGACCATGCCACATCAAGTTCTGCATTACCTTGTTTTGAAAGCAGCTTGGCATTTTAGACTTGTGCTTTACTTGTTTGAGTTTTATTCTGGTGCACTTAATGCAACAGTTCATCATTCTTTAAAAACCTGCTGTAGGGAGTGAGGAGTGGGGTATATGTGTGCTTCTGGTGTCTGACTCATTTGATACCACCCCAGTGCATATAAATAGTGCACAGAAGTGTATAGCATCATCTAACCTCTGATATTTGAGATGATCAGTGAAACTGTTGGAAGAGTGGAAAACACACTGTACTTTAAACCTTTCTGAAGTGTAACCTTTGGGTAGTAGGAAGTCTTGGCAGTAGTATTGAGATAATAATGTTTTTAACTACTTTTAGAAACTAAATGTGTAACACTTCTCTGTGCCTTCTTTTAGTTTAAAAATTCCTTCATTATAGCCAAAGAAAGATGGTCAGGAGCTGCATCTTGGGAGGCAGGTTTGCCTTCTGGAAGGCTTCCTGACTTTTACAACTTAACATCATTCACTTGCTAAATGTACCTTACTTCAGTGAGGTAGTGGTAGCTTAGGGATTGTTTTTATGCTCATCCTGTTCTGTCACATCTGCCTGTTCACTTTATCTGTGCCTTCACATATATGCTGTCATGTCCATTCCAACTCACGTGACTTTTACTTGTTGGAGCAGTAAAAACAACTGGTGAATGTCTTGTTTTGGTTTTTAAATGATGACTGTCAAACAGAAATAAAGTTAAGATGCAAGTAATCTTTGAGACACCTGAGAACTTTTTGTCTTCTTGTCAAGAGAAAGAGACAGTTAAGTACTATAGTTTTTTTCAAGAGGTGTGTTTTGTATTTCATGAATTTTACAGAAACTTTTGGAATCACAAACTCAGGTCTTTACATAAATACCAGTGGTGCATTTGAAAATGAGGTTCTGTGAGCACTGGCATTTCTTCCATTAGCAGAGATATTTTAGAATGCTTAGCTTTTGATTGTGGCAGATCCTTTCCTTGTTTTTTGGGGAATACAGTAGACTGAATTTCTATCAAGGTTCACTTTCTGTAGGCTGGAAATAAAGCTTCTCCTGAATCAAGTCTCTTCCAAAGAGCTCCTTAGAAAGCTTCAACCAGATTAATGGATTTCCTTCTTTGCTACCTCCTATGCTAGAAGGCATTGTGGAGGCAGTGACTGTTTTGAGTCATGTTGTTCCTGCTGAAGAATCATCATCATTATCTTAAGGAATGAATCTGAAACTTGAGGAACCAGCAACTTGACAACATGGCAACTTCCCTTTGCCATGGACTCTATATTCAGACCAGTTGACTAGAACAAGATGGTTTTTTTCAAGGAGGCCAAGAACTGCTGCAGTTAATAGAAGTTGTTAATGTAACTTGTGAAACTGTATCATAATCAACTTGCAAGTACCTTTGATTCAGTAGCCTTCCCTAAGAGCAGAAGGAAGTTGTCTTCTGCATCTTTTTTCTCCTTATGCCTTCCTTCATCATAATGCAAAAAACCTTTTAAATTAGAATCTTTATCTTCCAGTGAATCTCAAATAAAGCATTTAGTGAAAAACCTAGCCCGTATTTGGCAGCTATACTTGGTAAAGAAGAGAAGATGTGGGTGTTCTTTCTGGACATTTAATTTTTGTTCTTGTGCTGTGTTATATAAATGCATTTCTTGCATGAGTGTGCATGTGAGCTGGAAGCCTTTAGCTCTAGTGTATTATGTGGCTGATGCCAGGAGGAGGGGGGAATATATTCCTCATTAAGAGAAGCTACATCTTCAGTAAGTCAGAAAAATGCAACGTAAGGAAACATAAGACTTCTTTTGACGGTGTGGGATTTTTTGTTTGTCTTTTTATTCAAGAAGAAGCTATTATGTTGCAGTAGCAATGCATTAGTAAGTAGAAACTGATGTTTGATCTGCCAAGTGTACAAGCAAGCTTTGTGGTTATGAGACGAAGGATGTGTGCAAATGCCAGTGCTTGTGCATGTACATGGTGTTTTGCATGCAAAATTAATATAGGAAGAGTCATATTGGCACAATACGAGCTTTTTGTTTGTAAGTTACTTTATTCTATATCACATCATGAAAATGCATCCCATTATCATCACCTGAAATAGGGAGCTATGTAATGAATTGCCTGAAGTTTTACAATTGCCCCAGTTATTAACCACTGCTTAATGAACTACCAGCGTTAGTAGATTTGGATTGATGCTATTGGCATGTTAAATTTAACCATGAAATCTTTAAAAGATCTGAATGGCTTAGAACGTAAAACAAAGTAATGGATGAAGTGTTTGGTGCCTTGGCTTGGATCCAGCTTGATGTCCTAAATGAATGCATCGTGAAACCACAACAGATCAACCCAGATTTACATGAGTGATGCAGAAGAGCCCTGAAGCTAAGCCAACATAGTGATTGAATTAGCTCCTGCATTTAGAGAGGCTTCTCCCTCCAGGTCAGACTTCTAAGCACTGATGGGCTTGTGTGGGGAGCTCGCAGTTACAGGCTGAAGTATGCCTGCATTTGGGAGGAAAAGAAATCTTAGAGCTTGAGAACTTTTCACTTTGACAAGTGTGACTGATTTTTGTTTTAGGGGGAAAAGGGGGAAACACTGTGAACATTTCCATTAGTGGTGCTTTGGTCAAGGACCTGCCAATCTTCCCAGAAATATCTCTTCAAAATCTGAAACATTTTGTTGCCATGGGGTTGATAAGTACCTTATGTATTGCCCACCTTCATACAGTGCATGGCTTTTTCATTTAGTAAATAATAACTCTGCTGTAGTGTGATGCTCCTAAATGGGACTATTTTGCAAATATCTGTGTGTACTGGTGCAAAAGTACAGCATTTGTGATCTCTTCTCTACTTTAATCTGACATACCTATACAATCAGTTTATTAAAAATAAAGACAACACCTGGTGGATGGACCAGAAGCATTACTCCTTTTGAGTAATCATGTTTTAAGTAAAGTTTTATTTTTACAAGATGCAGGGAAATGATTATTTAAGAGCAATAATACCAGGATGTGAAGTGTGTCTTTATTATAGAGATCTGTTTCACAGCAAAGATGTTTCAAAGAGATATTGGGGACATTTCAAAAATATATTCTACAATTCATATTTTTAGCTGGTACCTTCACATAAGATATTATTAAGTTCCAGCCGCTATTTTATTGATGTTAGTGCTATATGCAGTTCCTGTTTATGTACACTTCAATACTTCGGTAACCAGATATCTCTATTTTTGTTTCTTAGCATGATGTATCACAGACTTTGCTTAAAGCAACTCTGGACAGTGTGGTTGAAGAGTGTGTCAGCTTTGTAGGAGTTGATATTAACATCTGCTCAGAAATACTATTAAGGTGAGTGAAACATTTTCCTATTCCAGTAATTACATGGCTCTGGATCACAGAGTCTCTGTTTAGTCTGCCATCTGACTCAAGCTCAGCTGGAGCAAATGGCTCTTGTGTTAAACTTCCAATTACATAAAAATGACACAGTAAGACAGTATTTCACTGAATCATTAAGAGTCAGGTTTTAAGGATATGTGTGATTCTCCAGGGTAAAATTATGCTTCAGAGAAAAACAGATATTTAAAATTTTTTAGCCAGCACTGCAATTTTAAAAAAAATGTGATATAAGTAATATGTATTTTTACATGGAGAAAGGTATTTTCAAATGTACTTTGTCTCTTAGAAGGTATTTTTATAGGTACTTCTAAGTGGAACAGGTTGTAAAACTTGGGCAAGGAAAGGAGACAAGGAAAGATTTAAGGGGAAACTTGAAAAATTTATCCCTTTTTACTGTTTGTTTTTTTATTAAGTAGTTATGCCATATTTACTTGAATAATGTTCTGGACTTTATTTTTCAGGGTTAGAAACTAAAAGCTCATTCTCTCTTGAGTGTGTAGAATTCAGTATTGTTTAGACTCTCAGAAGAGTAAAAGTGCTGCTTTCATCCTCCATAGTAGGAGGGGAAGGAAAAGAATGTTCATAATGTTCTGTCCATATTCTTCTTCCCTAATATTACTGTCCATAATCAGTAATGAAAATTATATTAGGTGTGAAAGTTAGGAAAAATGCATTCTTGATATCACTATAGTTTCGTTTTTTAGCCCCTTACAATCTTTCTCAAAAACATATTTCCGTATTTGGTAAGAGACTCTCTTTCTATTCTTTTTGGTTTTCCGCTTCCATGTTCTTTCTCTGCGTGTCCAGCCCAGTGCCTGATTTCTTCTGTCTTACATGCTTTTGGATTTAGATCAGCTTTTAGGAAGAAAGCAAGTGGAAAGCAAGGTACCTAAATGACAAATGAAGCTTTCATTCATAGAATCAACAGAATAGAATCATAGAATAAGCTGAGTCTGAAGGAACAGTTGTACTGTCCACTTCAGCAGGAAGCATCAGCCTGAGATGCTACTGTGCCCACACAAAACTGAATGTGGGGTAACCCTGTCCAGACAGGGCTGCAGGTGGTAACCACATTGTGTAAGTTTTTTGTGTGGTCTAATTAGCCTGGCTTACAATTGTTCAAGTCTGCTGTTCTGTGCAGATGCAGTCTTAAGTTTCCTTCAGACATCCAGTTTATCAGATTGTCACCCTAGCTAGACTGCAGCTGGAGCAGAGCTTTCTGTTTGTGGTTTCTGATGCATCAAATACACTTCTTGACACATAGTACACAGGGAGGGGATGACAGTGCTGCAGTATTTGCATTAATCTGCTGAGTATTGTGCTTGAAAGACTTGAGATCATCAGTGGAAAATTCTGTCCATTCTGTCAATACTGTGTAATGTTCCTTTGTCAGTATAAACAAGCTGGATTTCTCAATATTTCTAAGAAATTTTTGAAGAAAATTCCATTCCTAATGATTAATATTCTGTCTGTGGTTAAAGGTGTGTCCCTCTAATTTCATTCTGAGCTTTCATCAACTTTGGACTATTTTTTTAACTTTTGCTTGAGCATGAGAATAATGGAAATATTTTTTCTTTTTTCCCCCTGACATTTTATGACTCTTGGTGGTTTTGCTGGTAGTGTTTTTCTGGAATCAGTTCATGCCATTCCACAAACATGTCCCTGCTGCTTCTGACTTAAAGCAAAGGCATCAGATAGATAGATAAAGCCTAGTGGGTGACATTTCCTTCATTAGTGCCGTGAGTAACTCCCCACGAGAGCTCTTCTCTCTCTTTTTACAATTAACATACTCTACACACAGAGAGTTTTACTCACCTGTACATACAGAAAATGTGCTGCAAACCCACAGCTTCCTGTAGGAGCCTGACTAACCACTGTTGCAGTTCACAGGTAAGCTCTTGGCCAGGTCCAAGTTGCCCTCAGAACAAGTCATGCAGCCTGTTCCCAGCTGCTTTTTATTTCAGGAAGAGCTCAGAGAAAAGAAACAAGCTTTGTGGATCACTTCAACTGCTTGAGGAAGGCAAGCTGCTCCCAGCCACTCTCCTTCTGGGTAGCAGACCTGAGCCCTTCATGTGCAAGGCAAGGTGTTTCAGTACCATTGGAAGGGCTGAGAGGGGGCTGTTCTTACAGGAACAATTTATCTATTCTGAACCCTCCTCCCACACTGTCTCCTGAAGAGGGCAGCTGGGGGCAGGCCATAAGACATGACAAATTGAACTGGCATTACGGAAATAGCCAACAGATCATAAATTACACAGCCCTGGCTTACTAGTTAGGCATGTACAGAACTGGATTGCTGTACTGAGTTTTCTTGACTTGAGTGGGTTCTTTCCACAGAACTAAGATCCTTTTCAGACAATGCCTTTGGTCTGGGAGTCTATTTGCTAATTTCTTAGCAGTTTTAAAGTTTTATAAACCAGATTTTCTATAGGAATGTGTATCCTTGTAATGGGTAGCACTTGCAATAGACTGTTCAATGGTAATAAAGGTTTTTTTGTAAATTTTCTCTTAGACACATTGCAGGACTGAATACTAACAGGGCTAAAAATATAATTGAATGGCGAGAGAAGAACGGACCATTTATAAACCGAGAACAGCTCAAAGAAGTTAAAGGTTTGGGTCCCAAAACCTTCCAACAATGTGCTGGCTTCATCAGATTCAATCAAGAATATATAAAGACTTTTTGCAGGTAATAGAGATTTTAACTGTTCTGAATAAATTGTCTAAAATAGAATAAGAAGACTTCCTTCTCCCTTTTCTGCTTTGTATTCATGCTTGAGACTCAAGGAATCCTGGACCACTGGGTGCTCTGTGCTCTGAAAGACAACAAATTAACTTGTTAAAGTCCATGGTTGAAGATAGTTTTTCCCCTAAATTGTCATGGCTTGTTAGCCTAGTCCTCTAAGTCATTTTTTGATAAATGTGTAAGTTAAAGTAAAAATTTTGCCTCTGAATTGATAAAAAAATTTGTCACGCAGGAGTGTTGTGATCTGAGATATTAAAACTTTAGTCTTGTTTTTCAGACATAATACAGAGATCTGTAAATTAACTAATTTACTATGGTAAAGATTATTCTGCAGAACTTAATGGTAGTAAACTAGTGCAGATTTTTGGAGTTTCAATTTCATTAGCTGGAGAGAGGAAGTTGAGTATCTGCCTAGATTAAACTGTGTCTATATTATATTCCTGTGCCTAGCAAGTGTGATGTGACTGTCTTCTGTCTGAAATACAGAACCTTTGGAGAGGCTCCTGTGAGGCCTTTCCCCAAGTCCAGTTTGTCAACAGTGCATCATCCTCCTCTGTCATCTCATTCCCTGATTCTGTACCAAGTCTTCTACTCTTTCAGCCATTCATACTGCTCCTCTTGACCTTTCCACAACTGGAAATGCCCTTTCTAGCACAATGTCTCTTCTCCTGCCTTTTCTCATTTCTCTTTCCAAAATAAAGAACTAAGAAAGGGCATGGCAGTAGCTCCATCCCCACACTTTTGCCCTTGGCTTTTCTCAAAAAAAATATTTTCCTGGGAAGCAGACACTATGTTTTAGCCAGGGGCAACGCTCAGAAGCAATGCTGTGTTCCCAGTTGCTGCTGGCCAAACAGCACACGCGAAACTTCCAGGCAGGACGTGGGCACATGGGGACTGGCTTTCTGCCCAGGTGGAAGGTGTACAGATTGGTTGCCCATCTGGCAAGGAGGCATAGGCTGCAGGCCAAATGGTGCTCTCTGTAAGCACCAGAAGACCACAGAAATTGCTTCCAAAGCTCTCTATGATTGATAGGCCCTACCTTGTAGAGATCTGTTCTAGGTTCTCTAGTTTGCAATAAAACCAATGAAAAAAGGTTGATGGCTTTTTCCCCCCTCCAAATGTTCATTGGTGAAATGTGAACATTGTTTTGGGGTTTTTTTAACCTTCCTGGAACACAATTCTGATGTTAGTCAGATTCTGTAAAACTTGGGAACAGTGTATAACCTGAGAAATGGGTTTTAAGGCCAAAGTAAAGCTCTAACAGCACTGCCTCCACAGCACTTCTTGTGAGTCCAGGTGACATAACCAGAAGCTTTTGAAAATAACTTTGATGTTTCATTTTTATCCTTTCTAATCACTTTGACTTTAGATTGCTGTATGAAACAATTTTTGTGCTTTTTATGTGAATTTTAACAAAGAGTGGTTATTTAAAAAATTGATATGGAAAGAGGAAAATATGTTTGCATTTCTGCCAGCAGGTGATGAGTGGAGCCCAAAATGCCACTGCTAGTTTCAGGTCCTTCAATGCGTTCTCTTTTGTCCTCCAAAAGCAGGAGCCACTTGTGATTTAGGAAAAAAAAGAAAGAGGCATGAAAGGAGCATTTACAGTAGGAGTAATTTGATGCCTTTAATGTGTCCTGATAAGTTTTTTTGTTTGAGGACTTCAGGGAAAAAAATATATTGGTTTTGTGTGTGGACACTGGACCAGGATCATCTTCATTGAAAGTGACATGTTCATTTTTGATTTCTGGCAGTAATAAGAAAAATGAACTTGGAAGTCGTGCACTTTTGACTAAAGCAGGTGCACTGGGTAAAAAGAAGAGTAAACTAACATCGTGTGCCTCGCAGCAGCCCAATCCTTTGGACCAAACTTGCATTCATCCAGAGTCTTACAACATTGCAATGAGGTAAGTGATGGGAAAGCTTTTCAACCATTGACACCATCAATTTTTAAAATGAAAGTACTGATTTTTCTGACAACAGCCTGCTCAGTCTTTTGAGACAGGAATATTTATATTGCTCTGAAGCTTTCACCCCTGTCTTCAAGAAGAAGGTATGCTTCAGATATATGTGAGCATGTGTCATTACTTTGGGCCTTTAAAATTAAATGCTGATATTGCAAGATCTGATTAAGATGTATATAAAAGTTCCCAAATACACGAATAGTATGATTGTTTTACTAAGTGGCTAAAAGAAGAGAATGGTTTTTGTGTATGTCAGAAAAAAAATAATTAGGAATGCATGTGTGCCTCTGAAATATTGCTGTAAGCTGTGATCTTTTCTATCAGCAGCCCTGGCTGAAATTGGACTCTGCTTTTCAGAAAACATCTCCAACCATAAATGGGCATTTATTTATTTTTCAACTGAATTTTTCTGAACAGGTTCTTTTCTTAAAAAGTACTGAAGCTAATTTCACTAGTAGCCAGTTGCTTTAAGGTTCTTATGACCTCTGTTGAGAATATTATGTCTGGACAAACAAACTTGTGCTTCCTGTTTTATAACCAAAACCATCTTTAAAACTCAAAGAGAGATGCAGAATTTCTGACTTCACAAAGCTTGACTTTCTCACCTAAAAAGTCATACAGGATATTGCATTTTTAGGACACCTTCCCTTCAGGGTGTACTCTGTTCTCTCCTCCTATCCATAGGTCTCCATGTTTTCCTTCTGCTAGGCATGCAGTGAACTTTTGTTTCCATCCTCTCCCTGCCACAGTTGATCCTTCTTTGTGCTTGATTCTAGATCCACTGTTCAGTTCCCTGGTAGAGTCTATTGCAGTTGTGCAGTGTGTAGATAACTTTGGTCTCTCCTTTTCCATGACCATTCCCCTTTTTTCCTTACACATCAAAATTTCTTGCAAAGTCCCTTCCCTGTGTAGCTGTGGGAAAAAAAACATTGAAGCTCCCCATCTTAAAGATCCCTTGTATGGTAGGTGGATTTTGGGGTGTACAGCTTGATCACCCTAACTGAAAATGATTCAATGTAAGTCAGTCAATGTGAAAAAACAAAAATGAATTGATTATTCAAAAATAATTTTGATTTTCAATATTGAATTTCATTCAATTTGAATTTCAAGTACTCAATTTTTGTCGTTATTTTTCCAGCCCTGGTACACTAATAACATTGTTAGTAAAGTGTCACAATGCTACCTACCAGCCTTGCTTAAAGCCTGATGTGGACAGATTGCTTTAGAGAGCAGAGAAGTACAAGCAGTTAATGGTGGAATACGACAGTAACTTCCCTACATACAATATTTTCACAAGGGCTGGTCAGAAAATAAAGAATTGTAACTTTGTTTCCAAAGCAGCACAGGTGACTTTTATATATGAAGTGGTGAGTGGGATTATTACTGCATAGGGTAGAACAGATATTCACATACAGCTGAAATTGTATCGTTTTGATAGGTAGTACATATCAAATAATTGTGGTTTGAAATTTGACTGGGAACCCATCACTAGCACTATTTAACAAAAAACAGAATGAAAAAATGAATGAGCATGATTTTTACATCTCAGCCAAGACAGTGGTTTGAGTCCTAGGCTTGTGCATGTTTCAGTGAGGGGGCTGGCACCTATTGCACAGCCAGCACTGCTTAGAAGGTGATTTGCTGAGCCTTAAAATGTGCACAGCTTTACACTCAGACTTAGATTGGTTCTAAGCCAGTGCAGGAGTGTTACATGGCTGGAGAGCAGTGTTAATCTATCTCATCATCTCTCTTTATAATGCAAGTATTTTACAGCAGATTTCCTGCAGTGCCATTTTCTGTTCTCTGTTTCTCACCAAACACTTTGTCGTCCTAGATAGAATTTTCAAATGAAGTATTTAGGTTGACATCCAAATGCATGTCATAGATATTCCACCAAACAGGATTTTGTTGTGGGGTTTTGTTTGGTTTTTTTTTTAATGCAAAAGAATATATGTTGATTACAAAGCAAATATAAACCAACAATTACAATATCTGCTAATGAAACACCAAAACTTATCAGCATAGCAACTCTCTCTGTACTAATTGTATCAGTCTTTTCTTCATCCTTTTGGCTTTCTCTGTTGTCTTACTTTTTACATTTATTGTACCTCTACACATGATGGGGGTAAAAAAATCTCCTAGTGCTTTCTGTGAATGTACTTTATGGACAGCAGTATCTGTATTTTTCTCTTGTTTCCTTGAAAGCATGTTAAATATGTAGGTGATAACTTTCATGATATAGATTGTATGACTGTGCAGCAACTTGATATCACAAAACGGTGTGGGGAAGAGGGCAAATATCTTTAATGTTTTTTCATGGCAAATAGCTGTTTTGAGAAAAGAAAATACAGCTCTGCAGCAAACTGACAAAAGCCAAGATGTGTAGTAATAAAAATTGACACTGGTGACATAAGGCCTAAATATAAACCAGACATCCTCCCCTCAAGCAACTAATGCTATAATTTAGCAATGATTATATATTTAAAATGACTTTTCAAAAAAGGCATATGAGCTGCTAAGTTTCTCAGAACTTATGAAAACAGCTTTCCAAACCTTTTTTCTTCCCTGAGTATGAATTAGGAAAAAATTTACTAGGAATTCAGACTGCCTGGAGGATTCAGTCCAGAGCTTATCTGGGCTGTTGGCGAGTTTTGCTGACAGGCAGCGGATGGGACTGGGCTTGCAATTCCTTTTTTGCTGAGCCTATGTTCATGAGAAAGCTTCTGAGAGCCTGAAGATCAAATCATGTTTGTGGTGTTGGTTGGAGGTGTCTTATGGAAATTGGCCAATATCTGAAAGTCTTTCTAGAATGCTAGAATTAAACTAGTTTCAAACCTAATTGATAATTCTTATAACTTAAAATGCATGAGAAAAATTAAAGCTGTTAGATGTAGGTTAGAATTGATATTTCATAATAAAGTTTTTAAAATAATACATCTTAAAGAGTTCTGTGGCTCTAGTGCTATCAGAGTATTTATTCTTTTCTGTGCTTACACTGTCCTGTTAGGGAGTGTGTCAAGTTCACAGGTGGATCTGTCTTGCCAAAGGGCAGAATTGTCTTGAATATGACCAGATTTGATCAAAAATCCAGTATTACATACCTCTTACCATGAAAATTAAAATGTATGGAATAGCTGCTACATAAGTTAATCATAAAGGCTTCCTCATGCAATGCCTACCACATCTTGCTATAGAAAGTAGTTTCTGAAAGTTTTATTGGATTAAAAGTTTTCATGGAAAATTGCATTTATTTTTAAATTAAATAAGTTGGTGATTTTTATCCACCGCTTATAGCCAAATTACCCAAAGGCAGCAGTCTACATTGCAGATTTATGACATGCAAAATTATCAGGTTTTAAAACAATGTTTTTGAGGGATAGAAATTTACCAAAATTTGAAACCACTAATTTTCTTTTTCAGGACTATTTTGTAGCTTGAAAAGCCAATCCATTAAAGAAAAATATGGTTAAAAGAATTACTCCCAAGTGGTGACTTCGGTTGCCAAACTTCAGGCTGGAACCAGTTTTTAGGACTGATTTAGAAAAATAGGGTTTTTTATAATGGAAACACTGATGTAATCTTTACTACAGTGGCACAAATGGTGCTGGTAGGATTGATTTATGACATTTAAGCATCTTAACTTAAAATCTGTACAATTTCTGTAAAATAATTGGAAAATATCCTACTAGTGATTTAACATGCTCTGCAGAAGACCAAAGCATTTTTGTTCATGGTTTCCACACTGTCAAAGCTTGGCTTTGTTGTGTGCAGTGATCAAGCTTATGAACACCTCTAAATATTATGATTTGGAATTTCCAAAAAGCTAAATAAAAACCTCAAAACTTTATAGACAGCCCATTTTCCTGCAAAGCAGAACCATGTTTTAAGTTTTTGAAACGTCTATATGTGAAAACCAGTTTATAGTGGCAGAATCTTCTACATACAATTAATACAATATGTAGAGCATATCCAGTTTCTTGGTATGTGTTGTTAAAGAATTGGTAGGAAAACCAAGGAAACATTTAGGAAGTCCCCAGAAGTTACAACCAGGTTATGCTTATAAACCAAAATGTTGGAAAGAAAATGCAGTGTTTTTTCTTTGTTCTATCAGTCTTCTGGGTGCAGTTGGTTTCATGTGACTGAATTTTAACATTTGCTGACTTTTTTATTTAAATCTCATTAAAATGCTTTTTGCAAAAGGTTGGCACTCAGAATGTGTATTTGCTGCTCACAGATTGCGGCATCTGGCTGACAGGTTGTATTTTAGCCTGACCTAGAAATAAAAATTTTTGCCAATGTAAAAGATCTAAAGCTGTGGCTTAGATTAACAGAGGTAAGGATCTTCCTTGGCTAATTCCCCACGTTTAGGACCTTGCCTGGTAGAGGCCAGTCCTGCTTACTGTGATTGGTTGTGCCTTAAGATAAGTTTTTGACATACTGGGCAGCACCACTTGGAGTGAAGATTCATGTCTTGCCATTCTCTGTGTACTGATAATGATGCTTGATATCTTCAGCAGGAATTCAAAGTCCCAAGGGAATTCAGCAAGCACTCATTCATGGGCTTTTTCTTGACTGAAACAAAACACTTCCATTTGGTGCTGATTTCAGCAAGATGTTTGTGTTGATAAGAGTTTATATTCCATGACAGGCCAATCAGTCACATTTCAAATATCCCTGGTGTTTCTTGTAGTCTGCATGGTGGATGTAACAGCAGGCCCATAGTATCTCATTTGCTTTGCTGGTAAGCTGTATTTGCTGGATTTAAAGGCAAGTACTGGCACATAAGAAAATGCAGAAGAAAAACTGTTGATGGGGCCACTAAAAGAAAGAGATTTTCCTCTTCTGCCCATTATGCAACTGGAATTTTGTCCTTTGATAGCATTTCCAGCTCGCTGGCAGGCTGGTTTGCCTCTGTCCAGATCCCCTAGTTGTTCTGGAACAACTGAGGCAATGCTTAAGGGGAGTAGAAATCAGGGAGGGAATTATTACTTAGTATGGTATTTGAGCAATGAAAACTAGTTATTGTGTTCTATTTAATAATGCAGTCTACATGTGAATATTTTTACGGAGGATAGGAATTGTTACTGTGGTAGGAGGCCTTTCCTTACAAAGACATCAGAAATATCTTTTGCCCACTTGAATGAGACTGTACTTGCATGTACACACATGTGTGGGTATTCACGTTATTTAATGTGCAGACTAATACTTTAAGAAGTCTTACATTTGGGGGCTTTTTAGAAGAAACTTTAAAGAGTTAAACTCAGTCAATTAATGAAACTTTATGACCATTTCCAATGGCCAATGTACAGCCCTAATTACAGAGAACACTCGCAGAATTGTGGCCATTAAGTATTATAAATAACTGTTCATATTAATCACTTTAAAATGCCAATTCATTCACAGGTTTTACTACTAACTTAGTTGGATTTTTAGAGGCCATATTTTTGTAAGCTATCTTGTCAGTAAACAGAAGACGAGAAAAAGCTTTCTCTGCCAATTGCCATCCAATAAAGACATTTTAAAATGTTAATGTGTTGTAAAATACAATTAACAAGAATGATTAAAGAACTTGGAAATAATGGAGAAATATGCTCCATTTACACTGTAAGTACTAGACCCATAAATCAAATGGTATTTTTAATTTGTTGGAATTTTTGGGACTTGCATAACTTCCCACTAGTTGCATTTAGAGAAAAATATTGGGCAAAACCCTCACAAGACCTTTTTTAATGGAATTTTCTCCTTTAAGTGTAGTATACTAGTTCTTTGTGGATAACTAATCACGTTTCACTATTTTGTATCTCGGGTTGCACTCCAGTTACATGATATATCAGTAGTCATGAGAGCAGCCAACGGCAGTGTGACTAATGGTATGGGGGTAAAGTGGCTATGCTGCAGTGGAACTGTGTCTGAATTTCTTTTCTCATTTAGAAACTCATTGTTTCTTCAAATTTGTAAGTTGAAAATGTCATAGACTGAGTGCTTTCTGCACACAGTCAAATAATCTACATTGTTAATAATTTATGCATTTGAAGAAAAACATACTGGTTCGACAGCTTTGTCTGGCTGAACCACATAAGTAGTTTTAGACATATTTGAATCTTTAGCTCTGTGCCCAGCAATGAATTACAGAAAGTAATGCACTAATACTGTCTGATACCTCGTCTTCATCAGTAATCAAAAATTAAGGATCCATATCACTGCTGGGAACAAGGGCAGTCAACATCTGTGTTATACAAATACTGCTTTTGCGCTCCCAAACATTACTAAAACATAAATGTCTGCATAATTTAAGTTTGTTACTGCCATAAATGTACGTTTTACCTAACAAAGTGCATGCTAATGCAGAGTTGTTTTGTTTTCAGAGTGATTATGCTGCTTTGCCATTAATTCATGTGTGTACTGTGACAAGATGTAATGGCGTATCATGTTGCTTTAATGTAATGAATCCAGTACTCCCAGCTCTTAAGTCGTGTTGCTGGAAATGGTTACATAAAACAGAAATGACTGTGACTAAAGCCCTTGCAAAGCTTTAGAACTCCTGCACATTATAAGAAGCTTTTCAGGGGGTGGTTAGAGTAACTTCTTAAAAATTTACTGTAGGCTTCCCTTGGTAAAATTTTTACTCTTTTCTGACTGTTTTTTGCATTCCAGTGAAATTTACATTATCTTTTAAGTATTGCAAAGGTTGAACTTTAATTTTGTGCAGATGTGTATGTTAAGTGAACATGATGTGCTTATTTGTTACATTTATGCTACTTTTCTTTCTTTCTTTATCCGAATAAGATGGATGAAATGATGTATTAAATAAAAACATCAGTCATTTATCCATGACCATTCTATGCAGGTCCTGTAAGACTGCAAAGAGATTGCTTTTAGAATGAAGGTGATGGCAAAGGTTTCTGAGTATTCTCTAAATCTCAAAACCATAAAACTCAAAATTCTAAACTGTTAAATTTCACCCTGTTCTTCCTAAGACTCTGGAAACTCTTGATCTGAGTTGATGTACCTTGAGCAGTAAGTTCACCATTCATTCACATACTCAGCATTTGAGGAAGCAAGGATAATATGTCTTAGAAGAATGACCTCACTTCAGAAAAAAAAAATCTCATCTTCCCCATTTCTGTTAACTTGTCTTTAGGTTTTGTCTTTCTAGTAGACAAACATAGCACTTGAGCTACTGCAATGTATTATTTATTTCACATATGTAGCCAGGCAAATACTTTAAGGACTTTCATTTCTGCACAGATCATTCATGTTCTTATGTTCTGCAGCTGGAGCTGTTGTTTACAAATTGGGTGAGTGAGATATTTCAAGAATTGTAGTGAGATCGTTTAACATTAAGGTCAAAATATTTAAATTAAGCAAAACCTCTTTTTTCCCCCCATAGTTGTATCTGAGTGTTGCTACCAACTGCATGTCTTTTTTTTTTTCCTGATTTAGAAATACCTTGTGGAGGAAGCTGTTTTGTTGCTTTTTTAATAAGGAGAAAATTATTTTTTTTCTTAGCAATGACATTTTAAAACAGAAATTATCAGTATAATGCACCACTGTTCAGTCAGAGAGTTGTGCTGTTTTTTATTGCTTTTTTTTTTTTTAGTCTAAGTGCCCTCAGGCTATATTCATTTGAGCAAAAATGGTACATTAAATGTGTAATTAGATTGAACAGTATTTCTAAAACTGACTGCATCTGCAATCACTAAGAAGTTCCTTTAATTTGGAAATACTTTAATACATGGATTTTACCAAAGCCTGTTCTAAAATGGTGAGAATTTCCAAAATGCAAATAATACTCTTTCTTATTGAGAATATTTCTTCTCTGCACATGTGCGTGCTGGGTTTTGTTACAGTGCTCTGTTTTGCCTGTGATATACAACCATAATTCTGAAATATTCTTTAAAAAATGCCTGATTTTTAGAGCATTAAAATTCTGTAGAATTTGGTGGGACTTCTCATGTACTTAGACTTGGGCACACGTAGAAACATCATCTTCAGGTGGAGCCAAAATTTTCCTGCGAGCAGTAACCACAATAATAAGTTATTTACACAATTGTAATTGATAACATAGGACCCAAACCTACCACCCTTGCCTAGACAAGGAATCCTTTTTAATTTCAGATAAATGATTTGAGAGGGATGTGAGGAAGGAGCAGAGGGCAAAACACCTTTAGTGAATTGTGCTTGAGGGCTCAGGCACTTGGACTGTGTTCTGTTTGGTTTTATTTCCAGCCCTGTGCATATAACACCGTTCTTTCTGATTGCATTATCCACACATGTGACATCTTTGTATGTAACAGGGCTTTTTTTAATATGCACTGGTGGCTGTTTTGTGTGGTTGCACTTCTCAGTGGTGAAACCCACCCCATGATGAATTTACGAAGTCAATGTCCTTTTGTGAAATCCTAATGGTGAGAAAATGCTACTTGGACATACTCAAGCTGAGTTTCATTTGAAGTGAAATAAAGCCAAGTACATGAATGTCAGCAAACTTGTTTATAGGGGTGGGTGGTAAAGCATACATTATTTAGAAGGTTGAGTCATGAGTCTGGTCGGGTTTGTCATGTTACATCTGGCACGTCAGTCAAAGCTGGGACAGCTGCCGCCTGTCACTAGTGCTCTGGTGGGGCATTGTCCAGTGTTAGCAGCCAGCAGCCCCCAGCAGTCTGGGGAGGAACACTTCACCTGGGCCTTTTTTCAGCATTATCATTGCAACCACTTTTTGGCTCCTTTGCAAAAGAGGGTGGTTTCGTTTCACAGAACATTTGATATTTTTCATATCTGTTGTTAGACAAAATATTCAAATAGTAGTGGTGAGGTTTGTTAGTTTACAGGAAAAAAACTGCACTTGATATTATAGAACATTTTGCATCTGTTTTGCTGTATACTTTGCTTCCAAACCACCTTAAACTACTTTAAAAAGTGATGTCAAAAGTTGATATGCTGTCAAAGCAAAATTCTGTAAATATGGAGAACACCAACATCCACAATGTCGTCATTAATTTTCATCATACATTGCCACATGAAAGATGTGTATGCACTAAAAGAATTAGTGAAAATTATTTTTATCACTACCAAGTCCAAATCTCTTTGTTTGAGCTACCAGTACACTTAAGTCACTATGCTTGTACTTGAATTCAGTAAAGTGGAAGTTGTAACAGATGTCCTCCTTTAGCAAAATTCATGGACGTCTTTACGTAAAGATTTGCCCTTATGCTCAAAGACGAATTTTGTGATTGACTGAAAGTCAGATATTCCTTTAATTATGTCTCTTCCATTTGTGTTTTGTCAAAAATAAATTCAGTTTTGTGTTTCAATCCATATAACTTCCTATTGCTCACCACCTGAAATAATCTCAGTTGGTTTGTTGGGTTAAAAAGAGGAAAAACAACAAAACAAAACATACTCTGGGTCTCGCGACAAAAGAAATACTAGCCTCAGATTTTTGATAAAAATGCATCCCCTGCATGTATTTTGGCAGGGGAAAGGAGGTTGAGTACCAGGGGCTTTTGATTTCTTATAGAACTGGAATGTCTTCCAACAAGTTCAGGGCATGAACCTGCTGGTCACCTCTTCTTTTGAGACTTATAGTTTACACTTGTGAAGCAGGAAAAAGGAATTTCTTTTAGGAATTTGGAAGGAATGTTTCATCAGACTCTGGAGGACAGGAACAATAATTCTACCTGCCTACTCTTGTGGAGAACATGCAAAAGAATATTGTTCTTCCTGCCAATGATAAGGGGCATGATAAAGCAGAGTAGATGAGGCTCATTCATGATGAGATGCAGGTCATGCTGAGATCAGATGTCAGGAAAAATTAATTGTTCTTAATCATGAAGTTCACAGACAAGAGAAGTGTTTCATGTAAAGTTTTTTTTAAGTTGGGTTAAAGATTCTTAAATTAGTATTTTGAGTATTCATTGTTGCTTTGCTAAATGGCCATTCATTCTAATTTGAACACGAGTGACAATTACAACAACATTGTTATAGAACTCTCACCGATTTCTAGGAACTTTCATGGTAAAAGACATCTTTCAGTAATAAGGAAATTCAGTTTTATTGTGAGATGAAGTAATTGGTCTGAGAAGAGATTTTAATTGCGTTTTATTTTTTTGCATCTAGTTTTGCAATCTGTTCCAGAAGATGCGTATATACAGTTTCCACTTATGTGTCAGATCAGTGATGAGTTGAGAGGACATGCACTTGAGAAACTGTTCATATAGTTTATCAGAAGTTTTGTTCATGCATCAATATAAAAATAATAGAGCAAAGGTTCAGTTCCCACTAGAGGGTGTTACAAATGTTTCTGTCTTTGTTTGAACTTCCTAGGTTTTTATCTCTCATTGGAGGAAATGCAAATGACATAGGAAAATCAGATATGCAGCAAAAAGTAAATGTAGTAATTCAAAAGGAAGGACTGGAAGGCACAGCCAAAAGGCTCAATACCACTGTGCACACACTGCAGCTGATCATTGATGGACTCACCCAGCCTGAAGGCTATGACATCCGAACAGGTAAACCTCGGTTTGGAAGGTTGTAATCTCAGTTTGTTTGTTCTACATATCAGCTTTAAAACAGCGCATTTTCTTCTTCTAAAATCAGTAGCAGATTTTCACGGACATGTAACTCCATTTTGTTTCTCAGTCAAGGTAAAGGCTATATCATAGTCAGATGTTTCTTTTCAGTTTTGTAGGTAAGTGTGAATCCTGTCTTAAATCATGGCATTTTCAGCCATAGGAAGGGGAGTTGTATGGCTGTTAACAAATGAAATAATTTCAATATGTTGACCTTCTACTGATTGAATCTGTGTTGGCTCTCCATCACAGAGGGGAATGCTGAGACCAAGGTGAAACAGTAGAAATAAAGTTCTGTGGAGCAGTAGTGTGTAGTTCCGCACTAATATTGCCCTGGTTTCTGGGAGACCAGTGTAACTGAAGCACGTGGCTCATGACCTACCCTGGTTAAAACCTGCAGTGGTACTGAACAGTTTGAGATAGAGGAAAAGAAAGATGAAGTTAAACATTCTGGGGATGCTGTTGTGTAATGAAAATTACAGCTGGATTCTCTTACAACAGCAGGAGATAAAGGTACACAGCAAAGATGAAGGTTTGTAATAACAAATAATAAACCTATGCTTAAAAACCAGCCAAATTAACATTTCTGTCCCCCTTTTTTAGTTCATGAATGGTTTCCATGCTTATTTTTTAAATATCCCTCACTAGTGATCTTGAAAATGTGTATTTTCTATGTTTCAATTTCTTCTGGTGATCTCACATCTAAATTACAGTAGGATAGACTAATAACATAGGAAGACATAAAAGCGAAAGAGAGAATCTTCAATGGAAATATTCATATTCTGCTGATCTAGAACATTCAATATTACTTTAGACAGAGTGTGGTTGGAGGACAGCCTAGTAGACTTATGTAGCTGTATGGATTTTTCCATCATGAGTTCTTCCCATGGGTTCCTTGCAGTTCTTCATGAACTCCTCTGGCATAGGTCCCTTCCACAGAATGAAGTCTTTTAGAAACAGGCTTTCATGGTACCTTAATGAGGTCACAAGTCCTGACAGAATACCTGTGGGCTTGCCTTCTTTCAGGCATCCATCTGTTCTGGTGTAGGGCCCTCCATGAGCTGTAGGGGAATCTCAGGTCTGGCATCTGGAGCCCTTCCTCCTCCTTCCCTTGTCTGCAGAGGTGTTTCTGTCACATATGCTCGCTTCTCCCTCCTGGGCTGCAATTGCTGTTGCACGGGGAATTTTTTAAATTTTTACAATATTTTATCCCAGAGGCACTTATCATCATTCTTAATGGGCTTGACCTTGGACAGGAGGGGATCTATTGGATACAGGCAAAGCCATCACTCACACACGCACACCTACTGAAACATTGCCATACAAAGCCAATGCAGATCCAGAGACTGATTAAATTCCAGTGCATTTTAGCTATAAACTTGTTCAGGCTGAATTTTATTTCTCAAAAGCAAACAGAGAAAAATTATTGCAATTCTGGTTTGGTGATGTTCCTTGTGGAAAATCTCAATCCTTATTATATCTTGGAAAGGTCCAACTATGGCAGGAAAAGATTGAAAGAGGAGTTATTGAGATGACTCAGAAGGGTTTTCTGCAGGAGCAGAAAATAGTAGGGAAATAAGAGTTTAAAAAAATCTATCTGTGCTCTTAAATACAGAATTTGAACATTAATATTCCAGTATAATCCCTGCTCCTGATCATGCCTGTGTGATTTTCAAGTTGTTGGTGCAAAGCAGCACTGTGATGAAGCTCATGTGATGTCATGGTGCAGATGAGCAGCAAGCCTAAGAACAATGCCTTGCTGGCTTTTCTTTTAGTATGTGATGAAACTGAGTATTCATCTTCCTGTGAATTTGTAGCAATTTCTATAGGAATAGAATTTCATGTATAGTTGATGTAGCTTGAGTCACCTCAAGTGTTTTCTCCCTAGATCTGAGAAAATTTAAAGAATCTTTCAGTCACTGCCAACTAGACAACATGCTTCTGATCCCCTTATGAAAGTTTACACAAATTACGCAAAATTCAGTGTACTTACTCAATAATCTAAGTCTTTTCAAGTGATTCACAAAATATAAGAAACAAGTTATCACAGATGGGTCTTTATTTTAAAATGTACAGAAAGCAGTATTTGGGACCTAAGATCTGCCTATTAATTAGAAATCATCTGGAAACAACTCTTAGAAACCCTTTTTCTCCAGAGTCTTATTTGTGTTTCTTGTTTCCTGTAACAGATTTTGATAAGCCTGACTTCAAGAGAAGCATAGTCTGCATGGAAGACTTAAGTGTTGGTGCTGTTTTGACTGGAAAAGTTGAAAATGCAACGCCATTTGGAGTTTTTGTTGATATTGGTGTGGGAAAATCAGGTTTGATTCCAGTGCGAAGCATAACAGAAGCAAAACTCTCTAAAGTGAAGAAGAGAAGAAGCCTGGGCCTAGGTCCTGGAGAAAGAGTGGAAGTTAAAGTGCTTAATGTTGATATTCCTCGCCTGAGGATAACATTGGATCTTATGCGTGTTTTATGAGAGGGGTTTCAGTAACTGAGCCTTGACTTTAAAGGATAAGTAATGTCAGCAAGGTTATGGAGAGTCAGGCATTTATTGAATGTTGAACACATTTTGAAACCTTCAGCGCCTTGCTTTTTTTTTTTTTTTTAATTTTAGTTTAACAGTTTTACCACATTTCTTGTATCCTTTCTGTTAATAATTATTGGAACACTTTTCTGGATTACCTCCAATCAATCTTGTTATTTTGTCTGCAGAGCAAATGAAGCTCCAGTGGGCTGTCAGACAGATCTCTTATCTGTTGTCTGTGCAAGATTTGCTGTCTTAATCTTCAGTTAGTACTGCACGAACAAATACATCTGTAGCTCCCCTGCCAAAAAAAAGCCATTCAGTTTGCCTGTTTTCTGGTTGACAGTCTAAAGGAGGACTTCTAGTGGCAGAAAAAAAGGATCTTTTGAAATTAAGTGGTAATGATGTTGCATCAAAAGTAGACTGAGGAAAAGGCATCTGCCAAAACTATTGATGGTTTAGACATAGTTATCTTTAATTTATTTGATGTCTGTTTACCTGTATTATTTTTGTTTGTTTGGTTATCATGGTTTAACATAGTTGGATGTACCTTGCAGTTTGAGGAACTTTGCTCAAAGGTGTCAAAAGACATTTGTGTTGTTCTGTACTTCTGCAAAATAAAAACAGTTCTGTCCATCTTTTCTTGGTGTACTTGTTCTACAAGTAGTTTAACAGTCCTAGTTGTCTTTCATTCCAACACGTGCTTAATCACCAACACTTTGAATGCTCATTGTTTCCTGCTAGGAGTGCCTAGCACAGGAGGTTTGTTTCTTCTAACTAGAGACTTCTTGGTTTTGTGGTATTTTGGTGGTGTTTCAAAGGATTTAACTCTTGAGCCAAGTTTGCAAAGGACAGGTATACTGGAAGATTAGTTTCTAGCAACTAATTATGTTGCTAGATTATGTATATATCTATACATATATGTATATATGTATGGATATATATGTGTGTGTGTATATATATATATATATATGTATAGGGAGTTTACAAGTGTGTATTACAGGGAGTTTTGGTGTGTTGGGCATTTATTCCTTTGCAGTCATCCAGTTTGCCTATAAGTTGGCAGAAGCTCTGGTCGGCAACAGATGAGACCAAATACACTATAGCAAGTGTCAAAGATCTTCAGTTATAAGGTTTCTAACTAGAAATGTCCAAGTAGCTGCTGGCACAGGGTCTATGCATGAGTTAGGAAAAGTCTAGCATGGTTTGAACTCCCAGCTCTGTGCTTTAGTTTTCAAAATGATGAGCCAGCTGTAGACAGTGTATTTTGGAGATTGAAGAATCATTTAGCAAATGAAAAAAAGACAGTTCTTACTAGCTTCAATGGATTTGTTCACTGAAGAAAAGACAACTATTTTCTGTTATGTTAAAGTCAGCACACCTTGGAAACATGTTTTGCGGGCCTTTTGAAGTTTTCTTGTAATATTTCTACAAGGTATATTTTGTTGTTATGAAATTAGAAACTGTACTACCATGTTACTGTCTTGAAATACGGAGATGGAAAGCTAAGAAGTTGAAATTATTTTTTTTCTGCAGGTGATACATTCACTTACAGCAGTATGTCGATCAGTAGAATGATTTAAGTTGTGTTAAACTTTATATGTGATCTCTGCAGTGTCTATGCACTCAGCAACTTAACTGGATTTGTTTGGCCTTCTCTAAGGAGGAGATAAACTTGATTTCCTGAAGCACAATTTAATGAATAATATGAAGAGAATTTTCTCTTTCTGTGGTATTTTGTTACTGGAATTCTTTTTTTTTTTTGATCTGGAGTATTGTGAGGACTGTAGAGGCATTTTACCTACTCAGAAGGCAGACCGACAATTCATTGTACATACTCATAAATAGTTTGCTTTCTCTATAGAGTAACTCAGCAGCTTATCCTGTGTCATCACAGGGACTGTAGGAGAACATCATGTCTGTCTCTTCAAACTTTAACCACACCAAAATGGGAAGTTTATGACTTCATGTCATATGTCTTACATGTCTGCAACTCTGCAAATGTAATCCCATTATTTGTCAGCTAGTGCAGTGCCTTAACTACTCCCCACTAAAACATTTTTCCATTGCAATTTCTTTTTTTCTTTGCCAGAACACAGCAGTTAAAACAGCCTAGTGAGAGTCTAACAAGGATGAATAAGCACAATGTGAATTTCTCAGGTTTCGTCAGATCTTTGGAGATTCAAAAATTATTTCTTCTTAATCTAATTCTCACTTTTCATCTTGAATTCTTGTGATGTTCAGATTTCTGACATCAAAGAATCAGAACTATTTTCTGTAATTTATCTCCGCCTTTAGTTTCTGAACCAAGACATGATTTTTTTTCTTGAATGGTTGCTTTTTCCCATTTGAAATTGTGTCCAATCTTTGGAACAAATTCAATACTGCTTACTGGTGATGCCTTCAAAATTTTGAACAAACAAACAAACCCCTGCTTCCTCCTGGTTTTAGTTAATTTCTTCAAAGTTTCTCAGAAGAATTAAATACAAGTCTTTAAGTCTCACTAAAATTTCTGCTTTTGCCTGAAGCTGTAGATTCCAAGGCATCTACACACCTTGTAGTGTAGTTCCACCTATCCCCAGAGAGAAAATCCAACTCATTGATCTTGGATGACAGTCTGCCTTTTTAGTCCCACCCTCACTCACGTAGTCTGGTATTTTGCAATCACCTTCCCCTGATATGCAGACACATAAGAAGAGCTTCTAAAGATTTCCTGTGCTTCAGATATTGCACAAAGGAGAAGAATTTTTCTACTAAGCAAGATGGCACTTGTATGCCTGGCTGTAGTAATGCAAAACAAGAGTTTAAAAGAAGCCATTTGTTTTGGTTTTATTCCTGCCTCAGGCAGTTTTAGGCAGCATATATCAATTTTCCAGAAACTTGTCAACCTCAGGAATGATTTAGTATGCTGTTAAACATAATAAAATCAATAGGAAAACAAATAGAATTTCCATGAGGAGCAGACGTTTGGAGAAGCTGGTCCATATGGCATATAGACATGCTGGAATTTGGGCTTTGTGGGGTACTTGTGTTAGAAAAACTGCATACCACAGGAAAGTAATGCATAATTCAGGAGAACAAATAATCTAACAGCTTTGTGGTAGTGTGTCTTGAACTTGGTGTCTGTATTTATTTAACAACAAATACACTTAGAAACTCTGTGCCTGGAAGCTAGAAACCAAACATGAATCGTATTTGTCTAATTTCAGAGCTTTCTATAAGGAGCCTTACCCACTGTGAATTGAGTGCTGAGTGAGTTCCCAGTTCAGCCTGAATAGCACCTTGCTTTTCTAGACTTCCTGAGGATAATTCATGTACCTACTTAGCTCTGCTTAAGGACATCCAGCTTCAAGACTATCAATCCTGTGAGACAGTGTAAGGAACAAGCTGGTAATGCCAGTCCATGTTACTCTGTCTCCCTTTTGTTCAAGGTTTCAGAAAAAGCTGCGAGGGAGTTCGTGTGTCTCCAGGGCGATGTAAAGGCTGGGCCAGTCAGTAATTCCATATTCCTTCCTGTTAGAGACCACCTAAAGGTTTGACAGCACCTCTGTTTACTGGCCCCAAAGTTCCCTCACCTGCCTCATGGGCATGTAGAAACTGTAACTGTTTAGAAGTGTTTCATTTTGAGAAATCCCTTTGAATCCATGCTCTATAAAGCTTCACAAGTAAATGATGTGTCTGTGTTTCTCACAGCAAACCTCAGTGACTAGTTTATAGAGAACTTCAATTGCCTGTTTCCACTTGAGCCTCTAAATGGTCCCTCTGGTGGATGTTGTAACTCTGTGCTGGCTGCAGGTACCTCCTGCCAGGAGGCTGTTGGAGATCACTGCTTATTGACAGGTATTTCTGGGAGCTGACCATCTAGAATTATGGTGGGGTATTTTATCAGATATAAGTCACCCATAACAGCAAGTGATGACAATTTGTAGACCTCTGGAGATGAACAGCAAATCATAAGTATAGGTATTACACCACAGGCTTTACTACAGATTCTGCAAGCTGGAAATAGCAAAATTCTGTAACCTGGGAATGACAAAGTTCTTCAGTCTGGGAGGGACCTGTGCAACAGTGTTGCTTCTGTGTGAGCTTCCACTGTGGGGACTGCTGCTTTTATTCGTCTGTTGGGCTTCATGCTGTTTCTATAACTGTTAGGTCTCCTGTGAGCATGTTCTAGCTGCATCAAGAATCCTAAGAGTTTCTCCATGCTTTGAAAGTGAGAGAGCCCTGGTGGCCATGTGCAGATCAAGGTGAGTCATCCCACTGAGAATTTTAAATCTAAACAAAAGTTTGGGGTAAAGCACTCAAATCTCATCTCACATGCTTTCTGTCCCTGACTAGGAGCTGACACATGTTTGAAATTGATCACCTTGCCCTTTGTTTCACTAGATAGAGCTTTTACCTTATTTGACTTCTAGAATTGAAATACACTAAGGCATGTTCAACACAGCAGCCCAATTGTTATTATTAGAAATTTTTGGTTTGTTTCCCTCTCTTGTTCTCCAGAAGAAACAACAAAGAAGGGAGCATTTAGTAAACTGAATGACTTCTTTAGCTTTATTAAATCTGGTGGAGTTCATGTTTTTAATTTTTGAGATATTGTGTTTAAGCAATAATCAGGAGACCAGCACCTCAGAAAAGTTAATCGGAGTGTTGTTTTTTTCTTGTCTTACAGATCTACTTATCCTGCTACACTTGTATGTTACTAAATAAAAAGTGTTTTCAGTATACAATCAGCTAAGCTGGAGTTTTGCATTATCATATCTCAATGACAGTCATATTTCTAGGAAAGACTGCCTTTATTTGTGGTCAAGCAGAGAATTTTTTGCTTCTGACTCACAGTGAGGTATGTGGAAATAATGTCATGAGAGGAACTGTTATGCTTGAGGGTCATTTACAAAGACCAAATAGAAGTGAAATCTTAGGAAAGTTCTTTCACCTCAGAATTAAATGTGTGGAATATCTTGGCAGAGAGTGGAAACTGCCACATACCAGAGGCTGTATGGCACCATGATTGCTTTTTTGTGTGATGAGAAGAGGGAGGGGCAGGAAATGGAGGGATTTGGAAAAGAACATCCTGCAAGATGTAAATGGTCTTATGGGAATGAAGTTAAGACGATGAAATGCAAATGGCAGTAATGTAAAGATAATGTAGTAGTTCTGGAATCTGAGCCTGGTTGTCTCTTGCTTCCTGTACCTCCCGTGAAGGTAAAAAATAAGCATAACTATTTGTTATAGCTAATGGAAATTGCATGTCTCATATCAGTGCATATTGTAACTAAAGAGTAGTGTGGAACTAACTGGCTTCAAGAGGGAGAAACACAAAGTATGTGCTCTTAATTGATTTGCTTCTCATTTGCCAGTGTTGCTGTTTCTAGCTAGTTTATTAGGATTAGATCAGTCCTTGCTCATCAGCACTTCTGGGTGAGAGAGTGCAGCTGTTATGTGTGACATATGTGCTGTCCATCGACATATAACAGGGCAACCAACAGAATTTTTATCATTTATACCTAGCAGCAAGAGTCCTTGAAAGACTGTTTTGTCATAACTTTCTTCAATCCCTTGAAATTACTGTGTGGCTACATTTAGTGCATGGGGTGGGTAGATGCAGAGCCAGTTAAAAGCTGAAAATAGCAGAAAATCCTGCTATTTGTATACTGGCTAGAATTTTTTTCCAAGAGCACACAGCCTCAGTGGTTTCAGATCTGTACTGATGATTAACTTTTTATGTAAGCCTATGCTTGTTAGCCTCCTTGCTTGCCTGAAATACAATCTTTCCTGGAGTGCTCTATGTGTGAGATAGTTACTCAGTTTTAAATTTAAGCCTGTTCTCAAGATGTTGTCTCTTATGGACTGTCCAGTTTAGAATTGGTCCAAAGTAGCCCAGACATGTTAATCTTCAGTGTGTTTTATGAGGCCTTGTGTTTTCTGGGACACAAAATTAGTCATAATGTAAGAGCTGAAAGAAAAGAAACATTGTCCAATGTTTGCTGTTGATGGAGTTTTAGTTTTCTGCGTCTGATGATACATGGTCACTCTTCATGGAAAAGGAGGAGGGTTGGCAAAGTTTATAAAGTGAATTTCAAATTTTGTCATTCATTAAACTTATAAGAAGATTTTTGTGTCATTCAAAGTGACAGGAAAGGAAAATGTCTGCCTTGGCAGGTGGAAGTCCTTGACAGTCTTTGGCACAGTTGTTTCCAATGTTTCAGAGTATTAAGCTTCTCACTTGGGTCAAGTTGCAGTAGTGTGGTTTTTTGGGAACCAGTGTCACTTTGTGTGACAATATGGCCCTTTTTAGAGACCAGCAAAACTACAGTAAGAAAATTCCCACCTATGGGAGTGGAGGTTCAGGTCATCTCCAAAACCAACCATATGGGTTGCCCATAGTTAAAACCTCCTGAAGCAGTTTTTCAGTTGAGGGAGGAGTGGCTTCCTCAAGTCTTCTCTCTTGTCTTTTTTGAACCAGAATATCACTGGTTTATTGAAATTTTTCTTTGCCAGTCTTTTTTTCTTGTCTTTTTTCCCCCTAATGCTGATCTGCAGTGAGTTATTCACATTGAGGGAAACCAGAATGCTGCAGAGCTTTGTTTTCAAATGTAAGTACAATTTCATTATTTCAGCATGTGTTCTATGTCCTTTTAAGTGTAACTTGTATCTGGGTTTGTTGTGAGAAATATTAGAACACTTCACATACAATAGGAGTGACAGTTACAGTATTAACTGATTTAGTGGCTATTGGATCACAACTGTGTGGGAAGGCACAGTGCTCCACAGACTGCCTATTCAAGGTGAACTTTGGGATGCTGTACGATTTGATTTTCAAATGTGGAAAAAGTTAATAAAGGATCAGAGGAGTGCCCATCCTCTGTATGAAACAAGGCATAGATTCTGCAGGGGAAGTGTTATGTGACCTCATCTGAGGCAAGGCAATGGTTTAGTGCCTATCCATAGCATAACTAGAAGTCAAGGTTAAGGATAAATAGTATTTTCTCTAGCTCCCTTGCAGCATGAAGGAATCTTTTTCCAGAGATTTTTAATGTCTGCCCTTTCCTGCACTGTTCTTTAAACAAGAGACAAGAGCCTATTTAAGAGCAGAAGGTAGGACAGCAGTCCTGAGTCCATCCTGTTCCAGTGGGCTCCATCTGATTCCATTCCAGGCATCTCAGTACAGCATCCCTTTTGTAAGATTATTGAGCCCCATTTTAAAACCCATTTGGAAATGTTACCCAACAGAAGCTAATGATTGTAGCCTGTGCATAAAAAAGAAATGGGGGAAACCCCCAACCAGCCATAGGTCCACTGGCAGTGAACTGGGATTTCAGTTGGACCAAAAGAGGACTGTGACTATTCAAATGGAATTTACACAGAGGTGGTGAGTCTCTGTGCAGGTGATGCTGTGTTTTGGGAGTATCATCTCCCTTGTCAAATCCACAGAAGCTACTGATATGGGCTGTAAAATTAGTGTTGATTACAACATCAGTGTTGTTCTGCATTTCAAACTGAAGCTTTGCTGGTCATAATAAAATGGAGGGAGACTTTGTTTTACATGTAAGCAATTACAGCATTCCAGGAGCTCCTTTTTATGACTTCAAAAACATACAAGGGTAGCTAAAAATTAACATCTAATATATTCATTGCATAGCAAAAATATAAATATGTGTGCCATCCTTGTTCCATTATTTTATTTCTGTTTGTAAACTATGCTCATTGATGAATCTGTTTTGTGTATTTCTGGCTAAATGTTGGCAGGAAAGACATAGATATATCTAGGAATGTACATGCAAGAAACAAGCTATACAGAGTTTTAAAAATATGTATTTTTGTGATCTTAGAAATAGGATGGTCTTGGTCAGAAAAACTTTACTCTGCAGACCAACAGGCCAAATAATATTTTTTCATGTTTCATTTTGTTGAGGGTAACATGTTCATAGTTTTCTACTGGTGCAGAAAACAGAGACAAGTTTTTAGGTTTTGTTTTACTTAGAAATATTTATGGAAATTACTTATTTAAAGAATTGTTTAAATGAAGGTGCACCTTAGCAAGATGGACTTTGGATTCTCTGTATGATTTTATAAATTTTTCTTTTATCCATGCAGTGGCCTTACCATTTGCAAAATGCCAGTGTTGCATACTTCCATACTTCTCTAATAGTATCCTAAGGGAGCAAAGATCATGTCAGCAGCAAAAATTTTTAAAAAGGAGTGGGGGAAGGCATGAGGCCCAAGTTTACTGTGTAATTTAGGTGTGTGCAATGTTCCTGCTGTATCCTGCAGAAACACCTTTGGTATTACTTCACTCAAACAGTACTTTGTGAAAATAATTCTTGAAGGGGCTTATAGCAATGAGCAAGTACAATGTTCTCAATGGCACAGAGATTGACTGTTCATCATGCCTGATATATATTGCTTTGTCTAACAACTTGCCCCAGCAGACTTACAATTGTGTTCTCTCTGAAGACCCTCCCAGCTGCAAGGCCTGATTGACGGAATCTGTGGGCAGATGCACTTGCCAGACTCCAATAAAGATGGGGCCTTGGGAACATCTAAGGCAATTATTGATGGGCAGCAATCCACTAATCAGACAATTTCAAAATTAATCCCACAGTCCCTCACTGTATTAGCTTTCCTTCTTGTTTGTATTTATACAGCAAATTCATGACTTCAGTGAATACTCTCCCTTCCAGCCCAATTATGTATCTCTGAAGGTATTAAATTAAAAACAGAAGAAATATTGAAAGTGGCTTGCAATTAGTTTCTTTAAAAAGTGGTGTGGCACTCACGGGCTGGGGTTCTTAATATGTTGCTTGATAATAAAAATAAACAGCTTTTTTTTTCTCATACAAGTAAGGTAAGTATTCCTAATATGCCTTGTTATAAAGCAGCCTGTATATAATGAGCGGGGGAAAAGGGTGATTTGATTTTGGAGTTTAATTATATCTTCATGAAATTCTTCTACAGTAACTGACAAATCCACAGCGTCTCCAAATAACATAAACAGATTTTGGGTTGTGCATTTTGATTTATCTTTCCCTTGTTTTATTCTGATCACTTTATAATACAAAATTGCATTGCATTTGATTGTCATCTGCCTTTTAAATGAAGACTGATCCAAACAGAACATTTCTTTCTTGGGGAAATGTAGAACCATCTTCATGATGTAACTGTTCAAATGTGAGTCACTGCCTAGAGTCTTCAGTTGTGTACTGTGTATCTCATTCTTTTAAAATTTGGAAATCTGATACCTGCAATGATTGAAGGATTGTTTCTACAGATTTGAACCTGAATGTAGAATTTCCTATTTTTAATGAAAAGGGGTGAACAAAGAGAGACATCACTTTAAAGGCATTATTTTGCATCTTTGCATTGCTGATTACTATTGGATTGAACAGTAAGAGCACTGTGCATTTCTGTAGTTTCCCAAATGCAGCAGAAATTGTACAATATGTTTTTTATTCATGATCAGTTTGCTTTCAAGTACAGAGGAATGAAAAAGAAACAGAATTTATCCATTGGAAGTCAGTGGGTGAACTCAGTGAACACGTGGGTTGGAGAGTTGATGCTGCAGTGCTAACTGTTAAAAGAGTAGAAAGTATTTCCAAGTTGAGGAAGTCGTGAGGCAGAGATTCTACTGAAGAGACTTAGGCTCAAAACTCGTTCCTGGGTAACTTTGGTGGGTTTGGCCACTTTCTGTGTATCTCAAATTTCCATCTGTATGGAAATCTTCAAGATTTCCATCCTTGAATGAGTGCTGGGGGAAAAAAAGTTATGTGCAAGCTTTATTAAAATTATAGAATTAGTACCATTTTGAAGTAAAAATGATAATTCTTTAAGGGAAAGCAGCACTGGTTATCTTTGATCTTTTTGGTACTTATATGTGGAGCTGATGAACATAAAGTTGCAAGCATATAAGATCATCATCTACTTTGAATGATAATTTGAATGAACAGTATCCATTTTAGCCTGTTGTAATTAGTCACAAGTTTGAATCGATTCATAGACTTGGAGGGTATGTGAGGCTAGATTCATGCCACAGGTGAACTATTTTTGGATTATCTGAGCGATTTCTTGAACTCTTTCCAGAGTTATGCAGCTTTTTGTCATGGAAAATGGCTAAATTAAACAGCTTGTTTGGTTGCAAAGATTTAGACAAGAAGGCAAGGCGCAGGAGGCACATGGGTAAAAGTTCCTGTGCTTCTTTTATGCTTCAGTGTTCAGCAATGTGCCTGTGATGATGCCGAGCTGCCTTTCCTTGTGCAGGCAAAACCGAGGATGGAGCTACTGGTAGACCTTGTTTTATATTACTTTTATTTGATTTATTGCAGAAGTTGTTAACACCCCATAGTTCTTTGAATAAAATAAAACAAGAAAACCTATAAGGCTCAGCAGCAACATAAACCAGAGAGTCTTTCACCTTCATTATGAACTAATTCAGCTTTTGATTACCTGGGGATTAACACCTCCGTATGTAACAAAAGATACATTCTGTGAGTAAGAAGTTCCATAAGGTAACAGCTCACGCAATTTGACATATTTCAATCTAACTCAAGAGGACAAAATGAAAAGTGGGGAAGCTAGCAAGCAGAAAAAATTATCCAGGTTTCCACCCATTCTTCTGAAGACATTTCTTAAAACCTATCAATTCATCAAGTAGATTTCATATGAAATTATTAAAAAGTGCTTTAAAATTCATAAATCCTCTTAAGAAAGTAGTACTTGATGAATTCAGGTCACTACTCAGTGATATTGGTGAAGCTTTGCCCTTTAGTAAGGAGCTGAGTTTGGAGGTTTCTGAAATGCTTTCCCAACTAAATAATATTTTAGTGGATGAGGGCAGCTCTTCAATCCACATCTGCCTACAGGGATCCTCCTTAGACATGGGTACAGTTCAGTTTCTCTGCTTATGCTGCAGTTCAGCCAACTGATCATGCTCCTCTTTGTGGGCATTCCTTTGTCTTCATTTCATATGTGCAGGTGGATTCAGACCATGGGCTATACATACACCACCAGCTGGTGACAGCTTTTGGCCATGGTTGACCTGGGTTCAGTTAGAACTGATGACCAAAAAGTGAAACTTGACGTTACCAAAGCCTGAGGTTATTTGTTGCCCTTTAGGGATTGATGGCTCTAAAGCAGCAGCAATTAGGTTTGTGTGGCACAATAAACAAAAATAGAAAGTGCATTCATATGGATAATGTAAAGATTAAAGCCCTTGCACTCTCAGCTGCATGCTGAATAGCTTGGGTTTTTATATGCTTTTAAACGGGAGGGCTGCGTAACATGACCCTCCAGTTGAAAGGATGCGGAATAGCTATACTCCCATCTGGATTATTACATTCAATTTAGGCCACATGAACTCCTGTGCTGAAGGTGTACATCTAAGAAAATGGTTGTGAATTGAGCGTGACTTGCATAAAAGAGTGAGTTGCACCTATTCGTTCTTCAAAACCATCTGCTTTTAGTTAAAATCACAGTTGGCTTGCCAGCCAGCTATGGGGGCCCCATCTTCTCTGCATCACCCCACATTCACATGCTTAATATACTATTAATTTTATTATGAAGCTGTGGTCAAGACTGTGGCTAAGGTTGCAACCATGTTCTTTTATAAGCTCTGTTTTTTGTCTGCCCCACTAGAGCTTTCTTTAGGAAAATTGACTTGAAAATTGGCAACATTCACTCTGCACTTCATATCCATATATTTATATTCTCAGGCATGTTTCATTGTCATGCTCCCTGCTTTACTACTCTTTCAACTTCAATGTTAATTATTAGGCCCCACTTAAAATTAAGCCTTTCTTGGTGTCTTTTAATTATAATCAAGCCCTAGGCAGTCAGGTTACTATGACCACTGCGTGTAACACTGTTCTTGGTTGTGGCCCTCAGTTGCCTTGTTATGGCTTATTTGTGGACTGGAAGCTCTTTGACTTTTTGTTGAATTTGTTTGAGGGTCTTGATATACAACTCAAGCCTTTTCCTACCACTGCCATTAAAATAAGTGGTAATATACATCCAAACAATTTATAGATGCAACCTGACTCCAGTTGAAGCTGATGGGAGAATATCCACGAACATCAGCAGGAATGGTGCAGCTGTGACTGTCCTGGAGATCATGATCGTGGGTACTAACTAGCCCTACTGTCTAAGCTAAATTAGTGAGGTTTTCCAAGTACTGTTTCCTTATAATTTTTAAAATGGCAATCACCATTTTTGGCAAGATATTCAAAGTCTACACACTTGAGTGTCAGGAATATGTGTGTATCAGCACTGATCACTTATAATTGACAAAACTTTTTTTGGAAACAGTACTGAATCTGAAGAAGTGTAATTTGAGTAGTTCCTTGTTTTCTGTTTTAATATACTTTTCTCATCACGTTTAATATGAAAATCCAGCCTTGCTCACAGGAGCTAAGTAGTGTTAGAGGATTTGCAAGCAGTCAGTTGACTTTGGCACCTTAGTGTGTGTTCCAAAGTGGATATAGGTTAAAGCAGGGTGACCAATTTAAAATGCAGTACCTGTTGTTATTCCAGAGGAGATTTTTCCTATTCAGTCTGGTCCAGTTTCATGCAATTTCTGAGTAATTATTTCTGATTACATATAGGAAAGCTGTTGAGAATCCTATATCCAAAAGTGACTTAACATCCAGACCTCTAAATAAATGATATGTTCACACTCAACACCCTCAATTAATGTATGATTAATTATTTAAATTGAATCACAATCTTCTAAGTCGTCTACCTTTTCTTTTTTTTTCAAAGTTGTACCTAGATTCTTTAAGTACTTAAACTCTGCAGTCAGAGACGTTTAAAACTGATGGAAGAGCCAGAATTTTCTGCAGGAAACAAGTAATTTGATACTTTCAAAAGAGATTTGATGAAGATCAAACATTGAAAACCAAAGGAAAAAATGTCTTCTGCTAGAAGAGACCCTATTAAAAATAGGACTAAGAGGGTGATGGTCACAATGGTAAGGAGATATAAGTCTAAAAGCAAACATGGTGTGTGGAATGGGATTTGTTTTCATGCAAAGACAGAATGGATAAACATTCATGGATGCTCCTATGAGTGTTAGTTGGTCTATAAACCTTATTTTGAAAAATAAGAAATTTTTTTAAAGCATGTAGATTTTTTCCCTTTTCACTGACATATTTGATGTGTTTGTTCTCTCTTTTGTGCAAAGAGATTTCTCAGACTTGCGGTGCATGAATCATTTGTGAAGTGCAGTATCTTTGCCCCTAAACTATAAATTCACATCCACGTGGGGAAAACATTGTCCCTTCTTCTAACAGAAAGAATGCAGTTCTACCATATGATAAAGAAGTTGCGTCTGAGAAGTCTTTGCAAAGTCAATAGTCTGAAAAACATAGCACTTGATCTGCCATTAGTACCTGTCAAAGCAGGACCTATCTTAGAGATTTTGGTATCAGAGGAAACTACTGCAGACCTGAGACCACAGTAACTGTAGCTTCTAGATTTTAACAGGTCATGGTATTATTAGTGATGCAGTGACAAACTGCACTTACCAGAGAAGTTTTGGAAGTCCTTGCACTGCAGTTCTAGCTGGAAGATTCCAGAAACCTCTGTTGACCAAGGAATTGAAGGAGTACATAGAAATTGTCTGTTCCAGCTTGAATTAGTACAGCCAAATAGCCAAAATCTCTGGAAATGCCTTTTCCCGGTATGGTGTTGTTCACTCTTCCAGTTTGAGAGGGAACGGGAAGTAATACTGTATTGTTAGTAGCCTAGTGATTGAGCTGGTATGCTTCCTCTCAAATTTTGCTTTGTTTTATTGAAAGTAGGAAATCTTAACATGTTTTTTGACAGCAAAAGTCTCTGAAAACCAAGAATGTGGGATATCTTTATTGTATACCTACCTCAGAGAGTTGTCACTACTCTATACACTGCAGAGAGGATTTGAGATAGACAAATCTCTTTAAAGATCAGGCTTTTTAGGAACCTGCACAGTGAAATCTGCCTTGTTGGTTTATTTGTGTGTATTGCAGTTGTAAACCTAGTGGTACATACATAAAAATTCATGTAACTTAGTATGGTGTTGTTTACTAACTTCATCCAATATATATCGCTTTAAAAAATCACTCATATTATGTTTAAATGCTAATAAAATTAAATCCCTTAGCAGTCAAAGGAATTAGCCCATATATGAGTGAAATACCAAGGCAGGTCTTGTTATTTTTATGAAACTCTGAATAATATAAGTATCCAATTGATAAAATTTTATTAAAGCTGACAGCCCTTAAGTGATCTAAGTGGTAAATATTGAAATGAAGTTTCAACAACACTGCAGTATCAAGGGAGGCCTAAGGCAGTAATAAGGATTAAACAATGATTTAATGTTGTTCCTTGGGGGTAGGGATTGTTGTTTTAATGGAGAGCAAAAGCTCACTTCCTTCTAAATAATTAAACTGTGATTTGAGAAATTGATCTAAGGTAGTTGTAGTGGTTTGTTAAGTCCGAAAGAGATAAATGAAGGCAAAGTGTCCTGGGGCAAGGGGAAGTCAGGGGAGAGTAGTGAAGAGATAGTTTTGCAGGATAGATTCATGACAAGTGTCCCTCGGGAAGGGGAAAGCTGGCAATGAGCATATTTTATCTTTTATTTGTAATGTAAACAGACTTGTGCTGCCTGAGGGTGGGTAATAGCTAATGAGGAGGGGGTTTCTGTGGGGTGCAGATTTTATTAGCACAGCTTATAAAAAATGGAGCTAAATTAAAAATGCAATGTCTTCTAGATAATCTGATAATCAGCAGTGCTACAGGGAGCACCTCCACCTAAGCAGAGCGAGTGTATTTGCATATGCATGTAACATTTCCAAACATTTTGTTCAGCAGTTTCTGCAAGCTGAATGGCTTTCTCATCTTCACAGCAGAAAACAGATTTCACATAATAGGGCTGAGTATTTTGGGCTATCTTAGGAATGTAGAAATGAAGGAATTTTGTAATGTGTTTCAAATCTGTCATTTGTGTATAACCAGTGGGAGACTTGGCCAGAGACCTTCTCATCGTATATGCCTCTTGGGTGATGGTTACAAATGAGATGGCAGCCAGGATGGTGGTAGAGAAGGGACAGAAGGGGAAAAAGGGAGAGAGAAAACTCTACCTAATTAGATAATTGCTTGAGGTAATTTCCTAGGGATTAATATGATACTCAACCCTGAATTGTTCTAGACAACTGATGCAGAGCTTCCAAAACTGTGTGGGATGTTTTCCAACCACCCCTCTCAGTCTGTATGCACATAACACTTTAGAAACACAAATAGATTGTGTTAGCATCCTAGAAAACATTGAAATTCCCTCTCCTTACTGGAAAAGACTTCTGTGTTCAATCCAGGCCTTCAGGTGTAGATGCAATTGGGCAGGGTATGTCAGAATAATGTATTTAGGCACATAGAAGGAGGAACAAGTTAATCCTCAAGGACCCTGAGAACACATGCCACTGTCAAAGTCTTGTGACTACCACTTCCAATGCCTCAATTTTTCTCAGCACCCAAGGCAAAGCTTGGAAGCCAAGCTGAGTACAGAACATGAATGGCAAAAATCTTCTAGAACTTCAGTATTAAAATATCTATAATTTTCAGTTGTAAGAAAGGATATTCCAAACACTTGTGGCTATCAGGGGCTTTGGGACTTACTGAGTAAGGTCTGCTGAAACAGGAAGAATTAATTAGAAATGTCCCTGCATATCTCACTCCAGACTGGAAGATCTGGGGCTAGTTGTGTTAGAGCTGAGCTTGTACAGTCAGAAACATGTCTTTGACCCACCTGCTCCTCTCTGTGCAATAAACTGAAGAATTGGAAGTGAAGTCAAACCATACAAGCAGTTAAGTGTGCATAAAACAATTTTTTTGCAAGCATGTTTTAAGTTGTTCTATTTTGTATACACATTACTATAATTAGAGGAAAGCTTTTTGTATACACATTACTATAATTAGAGGGAAGCTTCAGGACCACCTGGTGTACAATCGACTTCATTGTTCCCAGCTCCTCAGGCTAGGAGAGAGAAGAGGTTGTACCATGATCAAACAATGCTTGTTGTTATTTATTGATGGCTCTCCATAAGTGCCAAGCAGGTTGCAAGTTCTAGTGTACTAATTCCTTAGAGCACACCCCTTGATGCACTGCGGGGTGTGAGGCTGTGCTCCAGCTGCCTCAGTTTGGGTGCTTACCAATAGTTCTGATGACTGGAATCCATCATGTGTCTGTACTCACCCTCTGTCAGAAGGAAAGAAAATAGGATAGGATACGAATGAAGATAGGATATGATGTTTTGGTACATTCATTTGTCGGATTGGATTTGGTTTTGCGTGTGTACATGTTGCTTTTTATTTCTGTTGGAGATCACAAGGCAGAAGAAATGTCTTGCACTTGGAGGCAGAAGATGGTAGAACTAAGTCAGTAAATAGGTTTATCTTTCCCATGGGAGTTCATTCCATTGGCTCAACCCATCCCTAAGAAGACTGCTGTCTCCTGAGGAGGCAAACTCTGCCTTATGGAGACCTCCATTGTAAGACAGAAGGGATGCACACCTGAGGTTTTTAGGAAATCCTTTGAGGAGATGAACAGGAAATCCGAAACACAGTTCAAGTTCTGTGGAAGGCCAGAGCAGGGAGCTGGGATAGGGCTGACATGCCCTGTAGCTGATCTTAGTGAGAAGGTGTCATCATAGCATCAATGAGCTTGGAAGGCACCACTGGAGAATATCTAGTGCAGTCTCCCTGCTCAGAGAAGTGACCTGTTGCGACCATGTATTTTAGTGCATCAGCTGGAGTGTCCAGCTGCCTAAGTACTCACTGTGTAGGTATCTAGTCCATCCTTGAGGGAAGGATGGTGTAGTTCAATGGCATTTATCACCTGCTAGGATAAATTAACATGTTAATGATAAAAGCATGGCTTCTTTGTTATTACATTTTGCTAGTATGTGAAATACCAGAGTATTTCTAAGGCATGGGACTAATTAAAATAAAGTACTTTGAACTAGCTTCCTCTGCCCCCCATGGGTGAACACCTGTGACCAGATATTCACCAATGAGCTTATCCTAAGTATTGGGATTGTCAGTAGTAGTGAATGGTAATAGTGCTTGAATAGTAACCAAGACATACTGGCTTGCTGTCTTGTAAGCTTGTGTTGTCAGTTCAGCTGATTTTGAACAGGTAGAATTGGTCAAAAATCAATAAATAAGGCAATTTACAATTAAAAAACTATATTGTGATCCTCTAGAGAGCCAAGACATCCATCTATTTCAGTTGACCAGAACTGTGCTGGGGTTAAATTTAGAAGTGTGTCTAAGGTGAGGCCTGAGATATCTTCTCTATGAAGACAATATTTTACATTTGATCTTCTGTAAGAATGCAATTCAAAATTTTGGATATCACAAAATGGCATTCCACAATGTTTATTCAGGGAGAATATTGCTTTTAGATTATCAGGTGGTGCACATCAGTAATAGAAACATAAATTTTGGCTGATTATTTGCTTACCAGGGTGTTAGTAGAGAGTTCCATTCCTGCCTTTGCCTTATGCTTCCTGAAGAACTATCATGCAAGTCACACATCTTTCCAGGCTTCCATTTGCCACATCTGCACCAGTAGTGCAGTTTCTTACTGTTTTTTTAATCTGACTACTTTGTTTTGATGATATTCAGTGCAGCAAGTGCCCTGTTCTCTGCATCTGCAATGGAGCCAGACTGAGACCTTGGAAAGGAATGTGAAGAGTTTTGTCACTGTTGGCTGAGAACACATTTTTGCCATGGTCAGATTTCTTACAGCAGTTTATTTTTGTGGCAAAAATTGCTATGTTTTGACTTAAATATATCAAAATCTTCAACATGATGAAATGGCAAAAAATGTCACAGTTCATCATGCTACAAAGTATAAACAATCATCAAACAGGTGAAAAATACATTAAAGAAGAATAAAACTTCAAACAGGTTTTAAGTAGTTCACTTTTATGTTTTAATAGCTCTTTAGGAGCCTATAAATAAAAAGTCAATTGGATTTCAGACTTGTTTCCATAGTTATATTACACACAGGGAGTATTCAATAAAACAAATCTTTTATTTAGTTCCTGACAGGTAATTAAAATGTGCCTCTGCATTTTCTTGTCTGTTTCTGTAGGAACTAATATCAAAGATTTCTAGAGTTTACAAGTATTCACAAATATATTGCAACTTAATTTTATCTTTTGGTCCGAAAACCTGGTGCTAACTGGAAGTCTTTAGTTAGTGGAAAGTTTGAATCCTGTTTGGCATTCTAAGCCTAACATTTCTTTTTTACTACAAAAATTTACTCGCAGCTTCAAAGATTCTGAGTCCTGTTTGCACATTTTTCAAAGTAATAGAGGGTGGGCAAAGCCAAATATGTAGAAAAACAGCTACTAGAACCAGAAAAAATTTGGAGAAAAAAAGGGGAAAAAAAAAAGATTGTTAACATTCCTGAAAATGTTTGGGGGGTGGGGAGAAGGTGCTCACAAGGGTTAAAGTACTATGAATTTTTTTGAATTCTTAGTTGTCAATTAAATTGCTTTTATTTCAAGTGTCTAAGATTTTTCTAGGGACTGTTTCATAAAGGACCATTCAGTTCTGCAGTCTCTTCAATACATATACTTTTAGAAGTTTTAGAAGACAGCAACTGAGAATGTCAAAAAAAAAAAAAAGGGCAAGAGAAAGACTTCTCTTTATTGCTGACATGCTACCTGGATCAGTATGGCTAAATCAGAAACTTTCATTCTTTGTGGTTTTACAGGATTGTATATGGTGGCACCATGGGGTTGGATTTCACAGCTGGGAATCATATAAAGAATAAGCTGCATTTTACCAGACTTACTTTTTTTTCTTCTTCTTCTTTTTTCTGTATATCACTGTAGTCTCTTGCCCCTGCAATATTTTAGTACCCACTATGGAATATGGTGACCAGTAGATCTACCGGGATCTGTATTTAAATGCCGAAATCACTCACACAGAAAATTACCTCTGTGCTATTGTTTGAGTATCTCCCAGACATGGAGGAAAATTACTTTGGGAAAGGCTTTATCAATTAAACTAATTGCCATGTGGTAAGTTTGTGATGTATTTCTCACACCTGCCTTGTCCTTTTGGCTACAATTGCTAGACTGCATGGATAACCAAATGCATTGCTCTTTTTGGATGCCAAGCATTGGTTGCCTACAGTTATCTAAAACCATTGTAACTTTTCTTGGATCAGGCATACTTAAGGAGATACACAAATCTTCATGTGTGGTGGGTGGCTCTTCCTGTTAGTACCACTTACATAAGGCTGTGCTGTATCCCACAGTTCTGGTCCAGCTTGGTGCTATTGGGGGAAGTTTGCTGGATAAAACAGAGTTGGGAGAAATAGAGTTTCCTAACACAGTATGGGAATGCTGTATGAACAGGCTTTTGCCTTCCAGATGGCCATGTCTAAATGGAGGCAGCAGTATCCAAAGGGGGAGGATATCAACTTCTCAAGGGTTGCCAGCCTGGGCTGTTGGCTGTTGTGGGTCTGTTGAGTAACGTGACGAGCTCTAGCGATCACTTTACACACAAATGCATCTCAGTCCCTTGCTGGGGCTTGACATCAGGCAAGAGGCTTATGTTTTATGAGCATTAAAATGTCATAGTTTAAGTACTAACTTGTACAATTTCTGCTATAACTCCCCCATCCTTGCTTCTTCTTTTATGTTGGAGTTAGAAGAATGGTTACAATCTTTATTGTCCCCTAAAAATGAGCTTGGAGACGTCATTATAGAAGTGGGGTAATCTCAACAGAATGATAAGATTTGCAGTATTACTGATGGGCTCAGCTAAGCCAATAAAATTCTAGAAAAAAGGCCTAAGCTCCAGGAATTTGCAGGGATTTATGAGTTCTTGGCACAATTGGGAGTAACTGTTTCCATGAATGGCCATTTTATCAAAAACAAAAAATTAGAGTTATGTAGCACAAAATGTTTGCTACAGTGGAAAAAGTCCTACTTTCTGGATTACTCTTGGCTCTATCTGTTGTCAAAGCTAATCACACTGAGCAGTTCATCTGTTTATTACCATAATATTGTATTTACAGCATGCATGAATACAGCTCTTTTCATATTAAGCCTGATAGCTGCTTTAAACCTGTCTTTTATCTATCACTCTTACATTTCTAACCCACTTATTGCATTTGCAGATTCTGCAACAAATTTATGTGTTTTATAAACCTAACAGAATGCCTCGTGTACTGATTGATGGAAAATCAGTTGCTCAGTTGCCAGGCAATGATTGATTTTCCAACACAGCTGCTCCAGCTGTGCTACAGATGCTGTTTTTTCTCAGATATCATAAATGGTGTTGTAAGCTATTGAATATGATCCTTAATTGTAAGGATCTCTGAGAAATCAGTCATTTCAGTACTAAATGGCTGTTTGGTCATTATCTTCAGCTATGTTTTGTGGTTTTGTCTAGTAAACCTGAAATTAGCTGTGCTGCTTGGAGGTTGTTTGGTCTGTTTTGCAAGAAACTGGTTTGAGATCTGTGACATAAGTAAATGCTTGTCACTAAAAATTACAGTTCATTACAAAATACTGTAGCCAATAGCATGTGCTGATGACAGCAAGCCTTTTTCCTGGAATGCATTTCAGATTCCAGTATTTTATTTCAAACCTTTCTCAGCTGTGTATGACTAATAAATAATAGAGGAAAGAATAACTCAACAGAAAATTTGCAGACCTTCTTTTGATCTGGGGAAGCAGACTTTGGTTGCTCAGCATTCTTTTAGATGACCTTCATAATCTAGTTGTAGGCTGTGATTTGGGTCTGCTATCCATTTCCACAGCAGCATAAAATATTAAAGTCAAACAATATCAATAATTCATACTCTTATGGCATCAGGGATATCAATGAGAGGGAACATTTGGATTTGCTAAAATTAAAAGTGCAATTCTGCTTAAGGTACAAGTGCAACCTTAAGGCTTTTAATGCTCATTATGAGAGAGGAAATTAAGCCAAGTTTCACGTTTCATGGAAAGAGGAACTGTAGTTTGTAGGTGTCCTGTCATTTGTACATTAGCCTCCTATTCACAACAGGGTAATGTGTCTCCTCCTAAAATAGACTTGTTGGCAGACTGGGTTCTTTTCCCTACTTTCCTCAAGAAAAGCACTTCTCGGTGCTTTCTCCCTGGTATGAAATCTGATTCTTCTTAAAAAGCCAATTGCTGATATTGACAGCATGGCTGGTTGCAAAGCAGAGAGAACTGAAGCATGGTCTGGCTGCTACACCTGGTTTTGCCACTGCCTTGTGGGCAAATCCCTTTGGTGTTCTGCATTTAATTAAAAGTTTCTCAGAGGTGCTATTCAGTGTCTAGTCCCAAGAGCCTCTGATATCAGTGGGTCAAAGCATGGAAACAATATCAGTAGGAATCTAAAATGCAATTCATTCCTTCTCCAGCTTCTAGAACATGATATTTTCCTTGGGGTTTTCTCTTTAAAAAGTAATTTGATGTCCACTTTGTCTAGTCTTGTCTTCTAATAAATATATGTCTAAATGGTATAAAATGATAGATGACTTAATAGTCTGGTAGACTTCCATGCAATAACTTTTGGAATAGTCATTTATACTTGCCTTCTGTGTTAAGGCAATATCCTCATGCACACCCATTTCTTCAAAGCTGATATTCTTCCAAACCAGCAATAAAAAGCCTCCCCACTTTTTACTTGTAACTGATACCTTTCAAAGCCAGTCTACTAGAGACATTTTAGGTAAATTTACGCTTTCCTAGTGTAAGCTTTCTTTTTCTACTGCCTTCTCCATCAAGAGAAAAGGGTCACCTCTACTTTTCCTTTGGTAGCTTGCTGAGCTTGCAATTTTAGATGCAGCTATAGGAGGAGTCCCAAACCAAATTCCCAGTGGAATTGCTAGTTTTTACTTAAGCAAGAATGTCCTTCTAAGTTAAATATTTCCCTTTCCATATAGCTGGTACAGAGGGGCTCTGTCATTATAGGTTTCTGTTACCATCAAGTAAGCTGCAGGCTGTACTCACTGCACAGAAGTTAGAAAAGATGGTTTACAGTTGCAGTTGTGTGATGATATCTGGGCAAACACTGAAAATAAAGATGAGCTGTGGCCTGGGTGGTCCTCATGTAAGTTTGTGCATGCTCATGTCAGGCATCCAACAGGAAGATTCACATTTTAAATTCAGGTTTGTTTCAGAAACATAGGTAAGCTGTAGGATAAGGCTATGAGCAGATGGCCTTGGCAGTTGTGTGTGAACAAACAGCCTGGTTCTTCTGGTGTGGAGGAGAACCCAGAGAGAGGGGATGGCAGCACTTCCATTTAGTATTTAGTATTGATGTTGCAATGCAATAAGGTAAAGTGAGATTCTTTCCATTGCTGCATGTCCTGTTGGTACATGAAAGAAATTGCAAACAGCAGATGAGGATATCTCGGGGGTACTTTGATCTCTTCAGTGAATGCTGTGGATTGGTTTTGGTTACTTAGGGGAAAGGAGGTTTTTAAAAGAAGAACTTTGTTTTCCTGAGGCTGTGATTCATTTTTGCCCCCACTGTTACACTTCCCTGAACCTCTCTGTATTTTGCTGTGAGTGAGGACTTGGAGAAATGACTCTTAGTTTGTTTTGGTTTGCCCTTGGTAGAAGCGCTGCTCTTGCTTTTTGGAGGAGGTTGCAAAGAGCTGTTTCCTGGCAATAGAAGTAGTTTTCACTGTGATCTCCTGATCTACAGGTATGTGTGAGAGACAGGTCATCCTGCAACTTGACTTCAACTCCCATATCAAGTCTGGAATTTTATTATGCCAATGTCTGGTAAGTGATGTAGTGTTCTACTTTCAATGGAGCTCCATCAGCCATTCGCTCTGGGGTGCATGTGGCATTCTTAATACTTCTGAGATATGACTCATCTTCTTTTAAAATTTTATGTATTACAACATTCTTGGAATTTTTTTGTAATCGTTTCGTATTCTTTGCTATCTGTTTCCAGCTGCCAAGTAATGAGGCTATCATAATGGTAAGGATATCCCAGTACAGCTTTTGCTATAAACTGTGGAAAGGAAGCCCTTGCTATTCCTCCTGAATGCTGCTTACTAGACCAAGCCTTGCTTTGATACCTTGCTTGGCTATGTAAGTCATTACTCAGTACTCTTTGTCCTCTGCTTAGAACTTTTCCAAATTGCCATCCTCCTTTTCTTGATCATGTATAATGCATCTAGTTCCTTACCCTGAGTTATGTTATTAAAAAGACTGTGTTTTCCCCCATTTCTTTAGACAATTCGGATCACATTGTGTGAAAGACCTACAACTACCCTCATTTACCACCACAGAAACTTTGTGTTAAACTTTTTAAGCATCAAAGTGATTCTGAAAATAAATGTCCCATACCTCATGAAAGAACTTAAACTTCAACTGTGTTCCTTTTATTTAAAAAAGGGTTTCACTTTCTTCTTTTAAATTAAACTGCAAATTACAGACATGTCATAGTCTTCTCCCTTTTGCCCCACACCAGACTAAGCAGAGGATTCAAGCTACCTCCAGCTCCCACCCCCCTCCTACTTCTTTTGGGATTTGTGACATTGGAGATATGTGGTGACTGCTGAGGAAATTGCCCTAAGTGATATTGGAGTAATTCCCCTTCATTTTAGTAATAAAGGTTGCATATGTTTTATGAGAATAGCACCCCTGCAGTACAGAGAGCTAGTGTGATCCATCACTTTAAATCAAGAAATCATTTGACACGTTTATTTCCTGAACAGGAAGTGTTCTGTCAGATCAGCTGGAAACCCTGAAATTTGTACATGTTAAGATGAAAGTCAAAATAGCAGATGCTGTTATTTTACTGGTCTGGTTCCGTTTTCCTAGGAAGGCCACTCTACCATTGGGATGCTGAAGAAATATCTATTTCTTTCCTTTCAAAATTTATATGTCTGAAGAAATTTATTAAAATAGGCATAGGGATTGCAGTTCGTAATTTTTAGAGGACTGCTTATCTGATCATTATGTGGTAAAATCTGATCCAAAATAGAAATATACTTCAAATGTGTCATATATAAAAGTGGTCTTGTCAGAAAAAAAAAGAAGTGAGAAAATTTCCCATGTTATTTTAATGAGATAGTTATAAAGTCTATTTTGCAAATTTAATGCAGATTGTAGTTGGCTCATAACTGTATATTCAGCAAGACCAAAACTGGACACTTTGAAAAGCACTGGTAAGCAGGGAGATGGCAAGGATGGCCAATTGCACTTATCTTGAAGGCATCAATTGCTCAAGAACCTTTCTGTTTAGATTGAGGGCATCAAAGGGGCTTCCAGCCTGACTGTTAGTTGTGTATGTGTAAGAACTGACTGGGTATTCTCAGGTTAGTCAACTGCAGCTTAAACATTACTGATATAAAACCCATGCTGGAGATGTGTGAGCCTTGCATGCCAGCTGTGTTTTTATTGGCCGTCTGCAACTTCAAAGGCTTTCCTGCTCTAAAGCCCAGGCAGGTACCCTGGGCTGCCCTCAGACCTGCCTTTCTTGGCTTATTGATTCTCAACATGGCTTTACCTACAAGCCAAGCTATTTGTTTTCAGAGAGCAATATCCTGAAAAAATGTTCTTATTAAGCTGCTTAAAATTTCAAAAATTTTTATGTCATTAATAAATATGTGTTGCTGTTTTCGCCCCCCTCTTTGACTTCTGTTATTTCACCTGTCAGAGAGATCTGTGTAAGTAATAGATGCCTGAAGTATTTTGACAGGGTGTTTGTTTCTGTTTCCAGCATAAAACTCATGTGATGACAAGCAGACAGTAACAGAGATTTGCCCCAAATGTGCTAGAGCCCCACCTTTCCTCTTCCCTCTCCCAGCTGAAAATTAGCTTTACTGTTATTACTTTGGCACGTGCCTTGCTTAAAAAAAAAAATCCCCTCCCTGGCTAGGTGTAGGGGATCCTGGTCTTCCCTCTTTTTGAACAGGTGTTCTTTGGCAAGATTCTTTGTGTGGTCAGGAGGAAATGTAAATGTCTCTAGGAGTATTGTTGAGTGTATGAGGTCTGCCAGTCATCTTGAACACACAACTATCAAATCTCCTGAACAGCTGAGAAGAAAGTCCTGAAATATCTGTAATGCTCCTTAAAGTCAAGTACAGCAGCTATGTCTTGAAATGGATTTGAAAAGCTCATCTTCAGTTTTCTGTGAGTATCAAAAGCAAAGACATTGAAGCATAACAGTGCCTAAATTTGCCCTAGCTTGTTTTTGGTGTCAGATACTCAATAGAATGACTCAGTTATTTCAGACAATGGCACTGAATTTTAGTACTAATCTGATAATTAGATAATTCTAATATTTTGCTGGTACGGTTTGTGAAGTAAGCCAGGTTGATTACCATGTAAGAGGAACTCACCGATTTTTAGGTTTTCATTTATAAATATGTGTCTTTTATCTTTATAGTATCTTTGCCTGGAGTACCAACATTTCAGTGAATCTCTCTATGGTCAGCAGTACCTCACAATCAGGCTTTATAAATTCAGTCATACTTGTCTGTGTATCTGCAGCACTTTGGAGCCTTGTAACTTGTTCATACCATACAGTGGAACAGGGTTTAGAGATGTTCTTTGGAACATCTCTCATCAGGAACCAGATGGAAAATTGCCCCACGTGTCTCTATTAAATAATCCATCCATTTTCATGCAGAAAGATGTGTGTTGTCATATGGTATTAGTCCCAGCATTTTCCTTACAGTACTGTGGATGTGCCCATATGGGCAGGTGGTATCTTAAACATTCCACTGAATAGTTCTGCCCCTCAGACTACAACTCAATGTACTAAGGCCTGTCCCTTTTTACACCAAAGCAGCAGCTAGTCACATGGGGTCCTGAGCTGGGGTGAGGGCTTTGGATACTCTTATAAAATGGGGTAGTAAAGATCTGGTTGTTGAAACTGAAAAATACATTAAGCATCCAACTGAATTTCCTCATTGTTCCTTATTCTTACTAATAAAAACTTGGCAAAGCAGTAGTGTATCTGCTTTTCTGAAGTTTTTGTCCTAAAGTCTGGGGATTAAAGTATAAGCAATGAAGGTTTGTATGAGTACAAAGAACATCTTTGCTCCATGTTTTCAGATGAACTGTCCCCTGCCTGATTAAGTGTCAGGACTGTAGCTGGACTGCAAGATGCAGAAATTCATTTCTGCCCAAATATGTTTAATGTTCATTTTCAGGCATAAGCCTGCAGATAAAATCAGTTCAAAATCTGTAAGTCAACATGGCAGAGAGATTTCAGGGCAGCCTACCTGTCTGGACATTAGTGGAGGAAAAGTCCTTTGAAGTCACAGACGGCCAATAAAAATGCAGCTGGCATCCAAATCTTAAATGACTCCAGCACTGAGCTTTTACATTGCTGGTGCTTCAGTGAAGGCTGAAAACTTTCAAAAAGTGCCTTTGGACACTGGTCCACAGTAAGCTTGTGTACCCTGCAGTATGACCAAACTTCATCACCCGTGTTTTCTTGCCAATAAAAACAATTTGTGGAAAGCTCTATGCTGCTGCTTGCCCAGGGACAAGCATGGCAATATCCTGCATGTCCTGCATGGTTTCCTCTCTGCAGGATAGGACACCAGATGGAGAGCTCCAGAAGGTCTGTTTGTGCCAAGGCTGGGCAGTCACCCAGGAAGGGAAGAGTGAAATTCCTGCTGATGTCTCAGGAGTGGGGTCAAGCATTTCACAGGCTGATACAAGTATGTATTTTGGAGTCACAGAACCTTAGAATAATTTGGGTTGCAAAGGACCTCAAAGATCACAAAGTCCAGCCATTAACCCAGCACTGCTAAGTCCACCCCTGAACAGAGTTCCTAGGTGCCACATCTACACAGCTTTTGTTTTTCTTCCCCATTTGTAAATTTGCTGACCTTTCCCCTTCTGCAGGGTGGCTCTGTAGAGGCTGCTTGGCACAAAAAGTCAGGAGGGAGCTCAGCTCCACTTCCCTTGGCCTGCAGGGGGAACTGGAAGAGCTGGTATGCTCTGTCTCTGTTTTGACCCCTTGGTGGATGCAAATTCTTTCCAGAGCCTTGTACAGCTTCTATCAAAACAATACAGGGGTTTCTGAGTTTTCTGGCACAACTGGAATGCAAAGATGGATGAATTAAGTTGGTATGGCTGGCTGTCAAACAAAATTCAGAATAGTCCCCCAGCTTTCTGAGTTATCCATGTTTATTGGTTTTTGAAAGAGACAGAATTAAGACAGACACATTAGATACCTGTAAGAACTTTAGTAATTTTGCCTCTCTATTTGATAGTATGTAATGTGTCTTTTCCTAATCCTGGATGGACTTTAAATACTGTGTTTCTGTCTTACAAAGATATTTCAGGAAATCCCAAGTAGCCTTCTTTTTCCTGTGGACAGGTTCAAGGGTGGAAGATGGGGACAGTGGGCAAGAGTGGGGACATAAAGCTGTTCTTTTGTTGTAACAGGATCATGGTATGGAAATGGTTGACAACCGCTGCAATTGGATTTTACAGGGAAATTCGAATTATCACACTGAAAAACCCCCAATTTTGCATTTACAACTCCTGAAATAGCATGTCATGAGTGTAAGCGCTGAGCATTGCCTGTGCTTGGCCTTAGGTTAAGCTAATTTGGAGGAATGATAGATAGAATTTTATTGCTGACATTTGGTTTGTTTGGGATTTTTTTTTTTTTTTTGATGACAGCTGTTAGCAGCTGCTTCATGGTTTGGAGGTTTAGAAGCAGCCTGAGCAGAGCTAGACCTGTGAGCAGAGTTCAGGTGCAGCAGGAGTCAAAGATGGATGAGGCTGTGCCATTTTCTCTCTGTGGAGCCCCATATGTGGGTGAGTGAGCAGTGTAGTCAGTTTACTTGAGCAACCCTGCCCATGCCAGGGGGTTTGGAATGAGATGATCTCTCAGATCCCTTCCAACACAAACCATTCTATGACTTCCAGATAATTTATGCTTTTATCCAACTAAAGAGCACATAATAAAAAAAAAAAAGCCCTCCTTAAAAATGTTTGCAGATGTTCTCCTCTGGCTTTTTTTCTTTCCAATTGCAAACTTCCTGTGTTTCCCATGTAGTTCAGAGTTCTTTCTTTGAGAAAGAAAGTACATTCGAAATGTTTTCGCTACTTTTGCACCTCACAAATAAGATCAGCTTCAGCCCAAAAACCCCAAACAATTCTGGTGGGGAAAATCTCTCCACACTATGTTAAAGCCTCACCTGATGGTATTCTAGTTTTGAGTAGTCTGAAGAAATTATAGAAGAAAGATTGAGCATTGCTAATTAGAAATGGTATGTTTTGCTAGCTTGGTAAAACCTTGCTATTCTAAATAAATGCATCAAACATTGGATTAGGAGTGTAGAAAAGCATACATGTTCAAATCTTAAACACATCATAACTTTAAGTGTCCGCAAGTGTTTAAAAAGTGTTGGTAGGAATGAGTGCATTTATCCATTCACTAGTTAAATATCATAACCTGTTTCTTTTCTAAACACATGCACAAGGGAACAGAACACATTTGAGATGTTAAACACATTGACATGTTTACAATGTGTTGCAGGAGAGTGTTTAACTTCTTGCGCTCCAAAGCTAAACACTTTGGAATTAGAGGGTTTGCTAATTCTGCTTTTATTCAATGTGACTATCGCTTACTGACACTTATTGGATAAAGTTTGAATGGATTCAGAGGAGATTAAAAAAGTTAATTGAGAGGGAGGAGAGTTTTTTCTATAAGATAAAAAGATGTGAATTAATAGTTTGCAGTGTTGTGTGGTTCATGCATACATCCCAGTGAGCAAATAATTTAAAAAAAAATTGACCTGAGATTTATTAACTGTCCTATATCTGGTTCATATAGATACTAGGACTGATCATTAGTTCAAATTAGAGGCCAAATTAGAATTCATTTACCAGGTGCATTAAAAATAAACCTTAAAAAATAAAGTCAAGTCTTAAGTAAAACACTATCTCATTGGCCTCCCAGATCACGAAACTAACCGTAGGATTCCTGGGTCACTAGAGTTGTCACAACAGTACTGTGAGGGCAGGGTTGGGAAGGGGACACTGCTAACCTCTTCAGGTAGCATCTTAAAGTACACTGTTCTGACCTGTTTTTCTGTTTTGTTGACCCAGATGTGAGGCTTTATGTTGTTTAACTTCCAGTTACTGTGGAATCAAAGAGAGGTGAATCTGATTTGCATGGAAGTTGCTGGGGGACACCAGATGAAGCCCTTTAGGTGATGAAGATGCTCTCTGCCCTTCCTGATGTGAGCTTCCTGGAGCTCAGTGTGATGCTGGGCAGGAGCAGAAGCTACAGATTGATGACTTGTCAGACATCACATACAGGCCAGGGGGTTCAGTAACACTGCAGGGCATGGCACGGTTACCTGCACTGACTCCAGGTGTGAAATGAACTAAAAAAAAACTGAGTGAAAGCATGGAATTGTTTAAATTCATCAGAAATGGGACCTCTCCAGAAATGTAGACTGTAGCTGAAGCAGCTTAAACAGCACTTTGCTGGAGCTTTATGAAACAGGTGCCCTGGTGAGGGGAGGCAATTAGAAGATAACCTTACTGCTGACATCCTTTCTCACCCTCTTCATGGATTTAATGTAACTTGGGCAGGGAAGGCTAACTACTGCTCTATATAGCACACATTTGGGAAGTGCTGCATTCCACAGCACCCCTCCTCCCAATTGGAATGATGTATTTCAAATGGAGATTATGAAAATGAAAGTGAAAAATCCGTCTAACTGATCTAAGGTTAAGAACTACATTTGGGATGCTAAGGCTACATTTAAGCTGATGATGGATGGTCTCACGTGAGGGGTCCATCCAGCTGGATGTAGTGTGTATTCTTGGTAAGACACAAGGTAACTCATGGTCTAATAGAAAGAGTCAGGATTATAAAGGATATCTGGGGTTAAAAGCTGGATTCAAAGGCAACAGAAAACAATGGATATCAGAATAAGCATAGCATGGTGAGTGGTTGATGACAAAATACTTAAAATTCCAAAGGTGCTTTTCATAGGAGCAGCAAGCTGTATTGCGGCAAGAAAAGGATTTTCATCTGAGAGTAAATGAACATTTTAAATTCTGAGTTGGATACAGGTGCATGAGGTAATACCACACTTGTGTAAGACCAGAAAAAAGCAGCATAACTTTTGGTTAAGAGGAAAGCTAATCTCTCATGGCAGTCTTCAGAAAATGAAAACTAGAAGTAAATAATAACTTGGAAAACTGCAATTTGTAAAAAGAGAGGCAGGGAAACACATTGGTTACTGAAAGTGTGTCTAAGCTTTTGTATCATGGAGGGAATGCCATCAGTGCAATGGTCAGGAATACAATTTTCTCTAATAAAATTGGAGACTAAGTGTGTATGAACCAATATAAAAAAACAAAGCATTGGTCAAAGTGCTCATGTAGCTGATGCTTGCACATGCAAATTTCTGTCACTTCTCTTCTTCATGGAAATGTGGAGGTTATTTTGAGCCGCACAGGTATTATTGCACACTGCATAATAAATCAGGGAGAGCTTTTGTGTTACAGAAGACTTGTACTAAATTATTCACGTGTATATATGTGAGTATCTGCCCCTTCTAGTTCAACTTCAAGTTAAATTAGGACTGATATTGCACCTGCAAAGAATAGGACTTAGAGCCTGAAGGTAAGAATTTTGTTACAGGAAATGTATAGGGAAAAACAAATTAAGGTAATTTAAGGATTGGGAAACCTCAGAGAAAGGCCAAAAATGCTTTTTACTGGCCTCAAATAAGAGTCACTGAGGAAGTCATTGAGGCCTATCTTTGGTGTTAGAAATATAAACCAAGTGGAGTGGCCTGTATTGATGGGGTAGGAAAAACTGGCTCCTGAGCAAAGTAGGTGGTTTTGTTTGCCTTGGCTAAGAGAAGCTACGTGTGTTCTAGAATATAACTCTGATGTGATGGCTTTACTAGTGGCTTTACCTGAGCTGTGTGCTTTGATTGCGTTTTCATTAAATACAGAAGGTATAACACGACCTGGCTGATCCCTAAAGCGCAACCAGCGCTCCACATTATCATGGACCAGCCTCCAGACTGGTACAAGTAAGTGCTAGCACAATGAAGCTCCTACTGAAAAGGATTCCAGGGTCAGACTCTGGCGGGTCTTTAGCAGAGCAGAAGGACAGAATGGTGCGAGTAAAGGATGGGGCTGCCTCCACAGACATAGGACAGTTGCCTTCCCTGACATGAAGCATCAGAAGCAAGTGATGGTGCCACCAGATGTTTGCCAGATGTATGGAGAATCAATGTGACAAAGCAAAAACTAGTGATCCAAGACCCCTGAATCAACATGTCTCTTTTGAACAGAGATCCCCACTATGTTCAACATAGTGACAGTAGGCAGTGGTGTCGCTTTCAGTTGACACATTCAGCAGCAGGGAATAAGCAAACACACTTCCTAGCACCAAGAAGGAGAAAAGCAAGGACAAGCGGAAAATGATGAGGCAGCCTGACCAGGCAGCTGATGCACACCAATGTTACAAGGAGGATGGTGTACATGTTGTTTGGGTGCGTTGTGTGTTTGCCCTGTGACCAACAACAGAAATTCAACCATGGGGTGGAAAAAACCTTTCTCAGACTCCTGGGCTCACACTTTTTATTGAGCAGCTACATGTTTATGTTTTGGGGAAAGCAGTGAAAACAAAAACCTCGCACTTACCTGGCACAGCCTGCTATTGCTTCTTGCAACTTGTGACTTTCAGATGCTCATTCTGTTTTCTCCTTTTCTGAGAACTCTTTCTGCAGAAGGCAGATCACGAGGGATTCATATTTGGCGAGAGCCTTGGGCCACTGAGTTTTAGGTCAATTCAATATTTAATTACAGCCTCCTTTGGTTAGTGGCAGTGCCCAGCTAGCCCTACACTCTCTGGAGACAGTCTGGTCTGAATATTTGCTTACTCAAGAGAAGGACTGGAACAGTGTTGGCCAGGCTTCATCTATTTGTCCTGCAAGAGGGTTTGTGAGAGGATGCTGAAACCTGTCCCTGAGTAGTTAGCAGCTGGTAGTCACTGTGACATGCTGCCAAAGGTTTTGGTATTACCAGAAACCCTACATTTTTTCTTCATGCTCTTTTCAGGTATTTCTGCTGGCACAGAATTGATAACAGGTGCAAATCAATGTAAAGAAGCATATGGGAATTTTTTGGTTCAGTGGAAGATTTTCTAGTATGAAATGTGTCAGTGACACTGCTAATTAAGATGTTACTTACATCTCCTGCACTGTTTGCCTGTATAATGAGTTTGAAGGAAACTTAGCATCTAAGCATATGGGCATAAGTTTGGGAAGCAAAAGGTTATGTGTAGCAATACAGAACAATGTGGATGATGTTTAAAGCCAATGGGGATGACAGACTTGCTAGTAGTCAGCAGGATTCATTTCCAAGGAAGCAAAGGGGTTGTGATATTTTTTTCTTTGCCTCAGCAAAATTAAAGCAGTAGAAATGCATTACGAGAATCATTAACTTCCTGAGTTTCATGATTTTCCTGAACCTGCATGTGATCTTTCTATGGAGAAGGGCATTTGTGTGAGTGAAGAAGGGAATGGAAAGGAGTAAGACAACTCGAAGCGAATTCCTTACAGTTATGTGAGGAGTCAGCCAAAAGATTGTATTTCCCGTCAAGACCATAAGGCTAGATCTACAGGGAGTCATAAGACAGGTCCCATTTATCTAATTTTTCATTTTATAAATTTGAGTTGTTACCAGTTACTATCTATTCCTCTTTAACATAATTTGTTTTCTATATATTCTTACTTATTTACCTCTGATTTACTGCTGACTTGATGGTAAGGTTTGGGGTCTTTTTGGTTGAAGCTGTTCCCTCTCTGAAATGAATCATGGCTCTTAGGACTCTTAGTAAGCTCTGCTGAAGCAGTCTCAAGTTCCTTTATTCATGGATTGAAATGGAACTGAGACTGGACTCATCAGCGGCTCTCTCTGTTAGCCCTCATGATTGTTGTGTTTCTGAGCACAGAAGTGGCACATTTCCAGTCATTGCCCATTCACAAGGGATGAGAGAGAAGTAGAAAAGGACAAAGCAGGATATGAAGGGGAGACATAGGAAACCTGAGCTCACTTCCTTGCTCTGCATCAGGCATCCCATGATGTGTGGGCAAGTAACATTTTCCCTCTCTTTCTTCCTTCCTGCAGGATGGCACTGCTGCCTTGCCTCCAGAGGAGCACTGGGAGAACTTTGAACAGCTATGAAATGCTTTGAAGGCATTCTGGTGGAGAATAGGTCAACAAAACATCTACAGGAGACATTTCTATGCTTTTTGTGCTTCTGTGCACAAAATCGAAAGTCCTTTGACCCTGGGGGCTGTGCATGGAGGCAACAGATGAGAGTTTGATTTCTCCTTCATTCTGTGGTCTCTGCAGGCACCTTGTCTTTGGAGGCTGTCTTTTGAGGCTGGTTACCATTTTCCCCTGAAAGCTTCTGACTTGTGTCTTCGTGATGGCTGCAAGCTGTTTGCTTTTCCCTCCCTGTATAGTTTTGTGTTCCATTTCTGTTTTCCTAAAGCCACCTTTTTCAGGCTCTTTATTTTCTTCATGTCTCTGGCATAATTGTTTTCACCCAGCTGCTGATCGTCTCCCATGTGTTGCTTTTGAAGGGGACAGAGCATCACGCCCTGCTTATGCACTGGCTGCCATTTGCTGCCTGGAGAAACAGCTCTGCTGCAGTTCTGGGGCTGTTTCACAGCAAAGCTGTCCCTGGTGTGAGTTGCTGCCTCTCCTGACTCAAGGATGTGCACGCAGGCACTGCTTCCAGAGCTGCACACAAGCCAAAAGTTGGCCATGTTGGCTCTCTGTGCCAGAGACATTGTATGTTAGCAGCATCTTCTCCACTGGTAGAGTGTGATGGACTGATCTTGGGCCAGAAAAACTTTCTGGTGTATCAGGGAGAAGGCCTAAGTTGAGGTGAGTTCATAGTTCCTACCTACTGTGCAGCTCCCCAAATATGTCTCAGCACAGCTGCAGCTGTGCATCACAGCCCTGAGCAGATGAAGCCTGGTTATGAAACCCCAGAGCACTAGAGCCTAGATAGCCACCTTCACTTTTGTCACCTCCTTAATCACTTTCTACCCATACACATTACTTGGGCATTTTTTAGCTTTAAACCATTTATGGTCCTCTCTGGACTAAGTGCCTTTCCACTCCATTTTTGTCACAGCAGGACACTTCATAATCTCAAGTTACATATTTTTCTCTGCTCCACCGGTGGCATGGGTGTCATTTACACTCATCCAGCAATTTACAGCCATTCTCTTGTTGGCATGAGTTCAGCTCCCAGCTAATCAGTGCATGGGATTCAAGCACAATACCAAAGAGTTTGCATGGATCTAAAGAAGGCAGTCATTTTTTTAGTAGCCTGTTACTGTGAATGTAATGTCCTGTATCATATAAGAAAATGTATGATGTCTTTTAACAGAGACTAAAAGACATAAATTGTATACAAAATACTCACAACATAAATTTCTTTTGAACTGCTCATTTCACTCTTACACAACCTCGGGTAACTTGACCTTCTTAATTGCTGTATTTACAGTAGAAATTTGACACTGGACTGATTGCAAATGTATTTCTAATGGATTTTCCCCAGAGATATTTAAGCAAAATCTGGTTAGAACCTTTTCATTGCTTTTTGTATTACTTGCAAAAATACTCTTCTTAGTAGCAGTCAGTTTTTAAAAAAATTGTTTGCCTTTTCTTTCCTTTTATTTTCTTGCTGGACTTAGTGGTTTTGGAATTTATTGTAATAATAATGGTATAAGCAGCTTGTTCAGGAGACTCTTCTAAATTTTGAAAAAGTGACTCATAGTAAATGGGGCCTTCAACTCAATGCCTTTAAAGTGACAGTCAATCAGTCTAAATAAGTAAGTAAAATAAAATTGACTAAATAATGGAGCGACCTGAAGGTGAGGAATTGCAACATTAGGGCATTATCCTGTCCCCTTTGAGGATAGAGGGCTGAGATTGTCCCCATCAACCTGAATGAAAAGTCTTCTGCTGGGAGCTCTGGAGGAGCCCTGTGGTGTGACACTGAAGGATGTCAAAAACATAGAGGCAGAGGAGGGTGGATGTTGGTACCAGCAGCAGGAACGCACTTGGGTAGACTCAAGCTGTTATACATCAAACCTGCGTGGGGCCAAATTCTGCTCTCAGCTTGCCTTGTAAAACCAGAAAATTTACCATTTTCCCCATAAAATTCCCATAGGCTTACACAAACAATGTAGCCATGTTGCTGAGACAAGAGTTTGGCTCCAGTGCCAGAAGTGAAGAGCTCATAATGAACTTTAATTGTTTTAGCTGCTGTTGCTACAGCTTCCAAAGAGGTTATAAGAAAGAGCGAAAATTACAAAATTATATAAAACACAAAATATATCTGGCTGTGAATAAGAATGTATTTTTACATAAGATTTTTTTTTCTGGAATGTTTTTACTGATATGTGTGAATCCCCCTATCTATATTAATTTATTCTTTATTATCTGTCCTGGAAATACCCACAACCCCTTTTTGTTTAAAATCCTATTAGATGTCTAATCCTCCTGTTTTTTTAATCTCCGTCCGCATCATTCATGTCAATCCCAAAGAAGTCTTGACTGATATAATGTTGTGAGGTTAAACATTGTGAGAACTTGGAACAACTAAAAATCATTACATTTGGAAACATTAAACTCTAAAAAATGGTATTGTGACTAATGTGGTTATTAAAATATTTGAAAGTAAATATTTAAGCAACTTTGCTTGCTCTGATATTAAGATTAATTAATATTCTTAATTTTACAATTTAAAGCTGAATAAAATCCAACATGCATAATCACACATTGATCATAAGATAAATGTCTTCCATCAAACGGGACCATCCTGTAATGAAACCTTGTTCAAAATTTTCAAGACAGCTAGAGGGACTCCTCTTACAGGATCCTGGAATGAAGCCCACAGCTCAAGTCTATGTATGAATGATATTTCCCTAATTTACAATTTTCTAAAAATTGTTCAAATGTAAGAGCCCAACCCTAAAAAGTGTGAAGTGTTTGCTGGAAATGTGCAAAGCATCTCCAATCCAATCTGGTTCAGCTGCTCACAAGCTCAGTCTGGATTCAGGAACAGGGTACTGTGCAATAGATTCTATTTCAACAACAAAAGCCTGTTGTGGAAAAACTGTACTAATTCTTTAATCATAATAATGTATTAATACTTCCTTTTCAAGTCTGCAAATTCAATTATTCGCATCTTGGTAAAACTTGAAGATAGATAGATGATCCCTTGAATTTTATATATTTTAATATTAATTTTAGCATAATAAATGAAGATGATTCCAGGATGGTGGAAGAAAATGTTGGGATTTTTTTAAAGTCAAAGGAAGTAAAATATATGCATAAAGATCTGTATCTGCTAATCAGGTTTCTGACTGCTTGAGATCTAATTTATTGCTGTTTCACTGCAGTGTTTGCAGAAATGCCATTAAGAAATCCACTCAATGCCTTTGATTAAGGGCAGTCAAACTGACACCAGCAGCAACTTTCTTATTTTTTCAATGATTTAATGAAGAAATAAAGGTTCACTGAACAGGGTGGAATTACCAGAGTTCAGGATTTTCCCCCTCCTTTCAAGTAGGGGTTGTGATCATATTTTCTGTACTCTGAAATCTTAGATTAATGGATAATCTTGGCTCACCAAGGACTATACTCTGGGTATTTCCTTCCCTGCTGACCGTGTCATCTGGTGTGTTTGTGCAGTCCTGCTGTGACTTGCTCACATGCTGGATAAACAAACTTTGTTCCCTTGTTTTCTTTCTCCACTCTCCTTGTCTTTGAAAGGTGCCTTTAACTTGACTGGAGCCATGGAATGGATCTACAGATACTGTTGTAGAGCTTGGTGCTGGATTAAAACTTTGCCGTGCCTTGTACTGGTGATAAAACCTTTTCCCACCCACATTTGTAACAAATTTAGCTGGCAAGTAAATGGTTCATGACAGTGAATCTTGTTCACAAGCATCTTTTCTCTGAGAATCTCTAATAGTTTGGTGGTAAGCTTAAGAGAAATTAGCTCCTAAACTCAAGACCGAACCAGACCCCAAAACTGTAGGAGTGGAAAAGTCTTTGGACTGTTGCCATTTTTGAAAGGAAGAATATGGGTCACTGTTCATGCTTCAGGATAGATTGGATAGATACTGTGTGCTAGGAGGAAGTATGCTTATAAAGGATTTTCCATAGTTATAAGCTAAGCATAAAACATGAAGTTATTCTACCCTACAGCATTATAAAGTCAGCTGCTTGAGGAAACTCTAAACCGGTGACACTGGTCATGCAAGTTGCCTCGTCATGTTCTGCACTTCTGAATTATTAGAAAATGCCAAAGAATGAGAGATTGTCAGGTTATTTAGAGTAAAACAATTATCTTAGCAATTTTCCCCCCTTGCTCCTAAGGCTCCTTCCTGTCTCTGAGTTAATAATGTTTTTAAGTTTAAGAAACTGATTGTGACAGATGGCCCCCATGCACAGTTGTGCCTGTGGATGTGTGTGCACACAGACACTCATGGACCTCTAAAGCATGCAAGGAAATGTGATTTTTGCATCATATGCTTTACTTGGATAAGAAATCCCAAACCAGGGCAGTGTCAGTTGGATATTATTTTTACAGCTATATCGTATCACTGGTGAATGTGATTAGCAGCAAAGGTGTTAGTTCAGGAACTGAAGGCTATAAATTTTCCGTGCAGCAAAGAGAGAGTATAAGGAGCAGAAAGCAGAGCTGTCCCTCACTGACTCATTGCTTATTTCAACTTTCTTTAGGTACTTAGAAGACCCTGACAGACTTCTTCCTTTTCAAGCTACGCCAGGTGTGTTTTTGTGGCAAGCTTGTTGGCAAAGAGGTTCCTAAGAGGTAGGTTTTGTAGTGCCTGAAAATTACTAGCAAGGAATGGAGTAAATATAATGCTAAAAGATTGCTGCATGGGGCTGTTTACTAATTTGTTAAAGATTTTGGTCACAGCTGGGCAAGGGAATCAGATTTTGTTATTGTAACTCGGAAGCAAGAGATTCTCTCTCCAGACCATCCTGTTCCTTGGTGATGGTGGGGCTTCTTGTTTTGAGCCTAACAGTGAAGTGAGGGAACAAGACTTTTTATTAATTACAGAGAAAAGGAATGACCTCTAGCCTTGCCTGGGAGCTGTAGCCTTTCAGCAGTTTGGTGGATACAGGGGTGATTTCCTTAAACTTCAGGGCTGAATTTTCAGCTGTGTTTCAGGTTTTAGAAAAATAGTATTTTTAATTTGGAAATCATGTCACAGAGTTGTCCCAGCTCTCTCAGTGCCCCTCCCTTTCCTCACGAGCCTCTTTTCCCCTAGGATAATTTCACCAATTAAAATTTAATTTAAATTTAGGATCTGATCTTCCTCTGATAAAGTCAAGGGAAGCTTAGCAGTGACATGCAGCCAGAAACCCTCTGTTTTGCTGCAGTAGGTCTTATAAATATTTGCATTTAATAAATAGTTATTTATGTCTCTTTAATTAAAGTGCAATGTGCCTTTATTTAATTTATTAATTAAAATTGTAATTTCTGGATTTAAACTCTGTTCCCAAGATTTGTGTTACCCTTTTAATCCCTCTATGTAAAGCAGGTGCCTGTGCTTAAGTCCAGGGTGTTCCCAGGAGATATATTTGATTTTCCATCATCATGAGTTATACAGATCTCAATTTTCAGGTTATTTCCCATGTTTCCTTCATTGGATACTATTGTTGCTATTACCCAGTGCATCAAGTTTGGCTGAGTTCATTCTGCTAATGACATTGTGAAAGACACAGAGAAATAGGGCCAGCAAGTTCTGTCAAGCCTGAACAGATTGGTTTGTGCTCCTATTCTGGTTTTACCAAATGCAAATGTGGGAAATCTCAGTCTGAAGCAGGACCAACATACCCAGTGCACATGACAAAGTCCTTGACAATGATGGGAGTTACTAGCTGCTCATATTTACTGTTGTCTTATCAAAATATTGTTCAATACTTGGTAGAAACATTTTCTGAGTGGGATGAGGACATGCAATAACATTTATTTGAAGTTTTAAAAAACCCTGTCCTTCATGAAATAAAACTCATATTAAAAAATAATAATGAAGAAAGGGGTTTTTAGATTTGAGGTTTTTTTCACAAGCTACTTTCTTCACGAGTCTTAGAAAATCACTTTCTACACAAGATTTTTCTCTTAAAAATAACCCTCTGACTTCATTCTGACAGAAACATCCTCTAGCATGAACCAGCCTTCTTCAGGAAGGAAAGAAGTGTGTTGGAGGGGAAAAAATGCTTCCTGGAAAAAGCTAGTCAGTATAAAAGGAAAATGGTCAGCAGCATCTGCATTAATTTTGAGGATAAACGGAAGTAATCCAAACGTGTAAGATATTTTTCAGCAACAGGAAAGCACATTATTTTCTTCATCATGTACTCTGTACTTTGTTCTCCCCTGGGGGAGCTGCTTTGCTTTTTATTTTCCTTTTGAAACTTAAAAGGTTTGAGAAAGAAAAAAAACCTTGAGTGAGTCATAAATTGAAAATACATGTATATGACAACATCCTTTGTCTTTGCCCTTCAGTTAACTGTACTGACCTTAATCAGCACGTTAAGCATGTCTGTGTCTGCATCCCTGCACTCCCTCAGCATTTTGGTAACCCGGTAGCTTTGTATTCCCTGTTCCTCAGGACCTGTGAGGTGTTTGGTGACAGTGGAGGCGGCATCTGCAGGTTTGCTGTGCACACAGCAGCAAGGTCTCAGGCTGGAGTTCCAGCCTTAGGAGGTCTCTCCTCATCCCACCTCCAGGGAGGAGGAGAGGCAGCAGGGCTGGGCAGTGGGGCCAAGCCCAGAGGGGTGGTGGAGATTTTAGCTGAGCCCCAGGGGCTGGGAGCACCTTCACCTTCACCTGCTGTGAAATGTCAGATGTACAGAACAGGGGGAAGGCAAGGGAAGGGAAAGGATGAAGGAAAAAGGAGACTGAGAGTCTGAGCAGCACTGACATTGCTTTTGGCCATGAACTCTGGAAAAGCTAGAGTATAAAAACTCCACTATGGTGATGTGATTTCCTTTGAGCTCTGGCCTGGTGTGCACTCTTAAGAAAGTCACTTCAGCTGCAGACCTCGGCTGCTTCTTCCCGCTGCTCTCCTTTTCTGCTGCTGCCTCTGCTCCGATTGCAGACCCCGTGGGAGCCAGGCAGTCACTCCCTGCATACCTACAACACATTGCAAGGGTGGTTCTGGCTCCTGCCAAACCTGTAAACAAAACTGTGCTTAAAGAAGTGCTTCAAAAGATGCATTTCAGAAATCTGAAGGGAGTAGCCAGTGTTCTCTCTGTGTGCTTCTGAGTTTGTGCCCAAAAAGGCTTGGTATTTGACTCTGCAGCTCTGGTTGTGGTTTAGTTTTTATCGTCTAATCCTGCTCTTTTCATACAGGAACTGAAAATTGCCCAAAGACATACTTTTGAAAGCACACCATAATCATGCAATTCTGGTTTCTATCACACCCTTGAAGGGACACGTTCTGATCTCACTCACACCCTGGCAGGCAGGCAGAGTTTGCTGCGGCTTTGTGTGCTGGAGCAGAGACACCAGGAGAGAGATGAAAACCACAACTGTTTGTTATGCAGAACATGGCTATTCTGGTGTCTTGCCAGTCATGCCAGAGTATCAACAGATGTTGCATTTGTGATTAGAGCCTTTGCAGGTAAACAGAAGGAAACTATGAGGGTTATAGCATGGCTGCCGTCTCTAGTTTTTGGTTAAATTGCTAGAACCATAAATATAACCCATTCACCAGAAAATATTTGCATTTGCTGTTTTCTTGGGTTTAAAAGAGTTTCCTGAGGGACGTGCTTTTAACTTTGGTAGAAGGAGACTGATTATTTAATTTTTTAAAATAGCTCAAAGAAAATATTATCATTTTTCAGGAAGAGCAAGAGTTACTGGTAGAAACATGCTATTGCTGGCTTACAGACTTGGAAAGCCAGGCATATTGTCCATCATTTCTGATGGCAGTATGTTATCCTTGACTATAAAAAGGCAGGGCTAAGCTTAGGTAGGAGAAGTGACTGGCTTTGGAGGGCAGAGCTGAGCCTGGGGAGACAGAGCAGCCTGGGTTGTGAGGCTGGACTGCTTTTCTAGGATTGTGTTTCCCTGATAAGATTACTGCCCAGTTCTCTGGTGTGGGCAAAATGTGCAAAGCACCACGGTTTATCAGGCTACTTCAGCAAGGTATGAGTGGCAAACTCTGCTCCCAGATCAGAATGTGCTGCAGCCAACACCACCAAGTGGGCATCAGGCAGGGCTCTGTGCCAGGGGAGCACTGGCTATGACAAGACTTCCCTCTCCCCCTGCTCCCTCTGCAGCTGTGCATCCTCTCTGCAGTGCAAGCCTCAGATTCAGATTTTCAGGGTTACTGTTAATTCCAGTGGGAAATGGCACAAATGTTATATAGAAAATTACATGGTGGGGAACTGCTGAGTTTTACACATTGATTTCAATGGAGCCTTTCATACAGCTGGAAGACCAGAATGTGATCCTGTGCCTCACTTTCTCTTGGATGTAACCTAAGAGGAAAAGTGGGAGACTGAACGTTGCCTTTTAGGAATCTGGCCCTTTGCCTTTGATTTAATTCCAGAGCGGAAGTAGCAATGTTTGCAGCTCCCACGTTGCCGGTGTGTGTATCATTCTAGACAGCAACTTCTTTGTTCAAAGATGCTTTTAGATGTAGGATTGAGTGCATTGAGTGCACTGATGTTTAGCCTTGTGTTTTTACCAATATACCTGCAGGTCTGTCATGGCTGTAATCTTCTGTTGATGCATATGTTTCTGGTCTACAGGCAGTCTTTCACAGCATTGTTGACAGCAGTGTGCTCTCTCACAGAGAGCCATGGAAAACACCTGCCTTCTACAGCTGCCAAGTTTTTTATAGGTGTAGTCTTCATTGCATTGTGCTTATCTTTTATACATACACACACACATATATACATCAATACATACACATATAGTCATATGAATGTTTTATATAGGAATATTCTCTCAGCATGAAATATTAAGAGTGACTAAATATAGAAATGTGAAATAACAATAAATACCTTCAATGTCCCTACTTTAGGTCATTTTATACTCTGAATGTATATAAATACATTGTTTTCAATGATCTTTTTTTTTAAACTCATGATGCATTTTAATAAGCAGCAAGAGATTAATGAACAAGTGCCTACATTACTCTGTAGTGTATGTGCAGTTCTGGGGGTTTTAGGTATAATTTTAAATAATTTTAATTTTTTGTATTAAAGTGCAAGAGCTTTTGTTTCTGTAATGTGAAATCTGACTATAAATTTATAAGAGAAAAGAAAAATGAATGCATAATCCTGAACAAGCTAGTTTTTTTTATCTTGGAACATAAAAGGCTAGTATGTCAATATGTAAATATTTTAGTGTGTATTTGCCATGGTAAAATTGGAGGCAAGGATGGCAAAATGCAAAATTAGGCATGATAAGGCCTATGTAGGAGTAAGGTCTGGTGAACATCTCACAGGCTAAGAAAATCTGGTTTTGTGAATTGGTCTTTGAAGGAAATACTCTACGTGAAGATGAAGATGGAGAATAGGTTATCTTGGAAGGGATAGTTTTTCCACTGGCATGCAAGCTATCGGTTTTCTAGTGCTAGTGTGAGAAACAGAAAAGCTGAACCTTGTCAGGAAGAGAGCTTTAAAGCCACCAGTCCTCTGTTCCACCAAAGCAGATGATGCCCAACGACTCTGCCAAGTGGTTATCCCATGATTATCCTGTGATTCCCATCCACAAAATGATCCATGAGCTGGAGAGCCAAGGGGTGGTACAAAGCATGGTGCAAAGGGAGACCATACCCACAGTATGTCTGAAGGCAGAAAGTTACACTGGGGAAGGAAGAGAAATTTAATATTTAGGTTTTTAAATGTTACTTCTCTGAGCTGCAATAGACAAGTCATGCCAAAGAGAGGGGGCAGTGTGGAAGAACTCATGAACACAAGGGTGGGAAGTATTGCATGCCACAGAAAATTGCCACAGTGCATAGAAACAATAACAAACACAGGCTTCCTTTTATTTTCTCATGTATTATGGATTTTCAGACAACACCGATATTACCCTGCTAGGAAAGGATGGTGTGGTGACCCCAGAGAGCAGCTCCTCCTGCAGGTGACTGCATTTGCTGGTAAGATGTTTTCCATCCAAGTGTTCTGAGACGTTTTCCAGTTTAAATACAGCCCCAAATCAGCCATTTACAAGGAGCTGTTGCTGAACAAACACACACTGAGAACAAGCACAAACCTGTAAAGTTTCTCTCCATCTTGTGAAAGCCTTTCAAATGCCTCAAAAATGAGGAGAAGAAATAGCATCCTCTGAGGCCTCAGGGGTGGGGCTGTTTAGCTTCCCAAACACATCTGTTGCTGCTAAGCCCTAGATGCATTGAGACATGGCATGGAAATAATGTCCCTGAGTTAAGGCTGAGCAACATCATGGAAAAGTAGTGTTGGGGATAAAATATTGATAAAATAGGAGTTTATCAACCAGCATGTTGTGAGCTGTGATTACAAGGCTGTTAAAAGCCAGTGATGAAGGTCCCGTGGAAGCAGCCCTTGGGTAAGCAGAGACAGCTGGCAGAAGAAACAACGAGCTGTCAGCAGGAAGAGTTAATGGAAGGGCTTGTGAGGGTGCAGCCTCCCCCACAGATCAGGTGGTGACATTTCAGAGCCATTTCATCAGGGGAGGGGAGTGAGATGTACAAGGCAATGATCTTAGAGCATTGTGATAGCATTCCCTAAAGGGGAAAGGAAAAATAAATTAGATCAGTGATCTCCCTGAGCAGAGCTGCCAGTTGTTAACATCTCTGAAGGGAGTGTACAAGCCAAGATGACACTGCTGAAGAAAAAGGAGGAACTCATTTGTCTAGATGTACTAATGCATTATTTTGATTGTACCTCTGCTGGTGGCCCCTGTTGCAGGAGGTTAGGGCTTGACAAATACTGATTAAACAGCTCCTTTCTGAGGATGAGCTGTTGCAGAGCAGAGCAGATCGGCAGGACTGAAAGTGTTGTTTTCCTCGAGGTAGTATATGTGGAAATGTCAGAGCCCTTTTGGCCTCTGATGCTGCCCACGGTCGACAAGAAGAGCCCTCAAAGTTTTCAAAGGTGCTGTTAGGATTTAAAACACAATTGCAGTCTGGTGTCCCTTGTTACCCTGCAGATGCAGTGTCTCACAAATGTAATCTGAACTCGTGCTTTTTAATGGAGTGTATAGTACTAATCGCTCAAAAATCAGTGTTATTTTTTTTTCCTTTATAATGAGACTGAGCTTTTTATTCGTATGTGGATGGAGTTTTGCCAGGAAGGCTTATGTCAAGTGGTTTCATTCAGCAATGTGAAAACTCTTGTGCTTGTCTCGGCAGGTAGAGAGAAGTGGAAATCATACACTTGCAAAGAATGTCACTAATGACTCCACTTCTGTATGGTTTTTTCCAGGGAGAAAGCTGGTGCAAGTCTTCAAAATGTGACTCAAAATGAGACAAAATTTTCCTAGCCCAAATGTTTAAGTGTGTGTAAACCATAAATATTGCTTTGTGGGACCACCATGCACTGCTGTATAAAACTTTATGTTCAATAATCAATAATTAATTGGAAAAGCTGTGCTAGGAATTTTAGTGAACTGTTCATTACTTTAAGCTATCTTGATTAGAAAATCAGAAATCACTTTGCATTTAGCTTGCAGCTGTAGTACCCCTTGCCTTCAGTGTTCTCTAGAGTAGCCCCAGGGTGATGAGACATTGACATTGTGCCAAGGCTGGGGTCTCACCTGAGCAATGTCAACGTTTCCTTGCAGCCACCACCTGCCAGCGTGACTTTGCCTTCTCAGGCAACTGTTTAGGCCCTGGCAGGAGCAGGAAATGCTCAGCTCATCTTTTACAGAGGAGTCTTTTCTTGGTTTGTTCTCTGTTGTCCCCAGTCTTCTGCTAGCCAAAATGAGTGTGAGCACTGTCCACCCCTACCCAAGACAAATTTCAGAACCACAGGAAAGATATCTTGGGGCATCTCATCTAAATGTGATGACAATGACAAGGAAAGGACTGATGTAATATGACTTTAACATTTGGATTTTTGTGCTGCAGCTTGCAGTGGGGATGATCTGAAATGTGTAATAGTGTAGGGTGCAGTTCAGGGCTGTTGCTAAAGGAGAGGAGTGGCGTGGTTTAGGAAATTTATTTCATCAGACCCAGCTCCAAGGTGGGAATACGGTTGCCTCTCTGGACTTGGGTCATCTCCTCAGCAGCAGCTCCTGCCTTTTCCTTAGCAAGTTAATAGTTTGTTGCAAGAAGGAAGCAAGGTATGGCAGGGCTTTTCTTCTTTGCGACACGTTTGGTGCTGTGCTGAGTTTTCTCATGCCTAATAATTGAGCTGATTCGGCCTTTCAGCAGGATAGCAGTGGTCTGAAACAAGGAATTGGTTTAATACCTTATGACAGAACTAATGTTAACACTTTAATTTTCCCACTGGCAACAAGGAGCCTTCACTTGGCTTTGCCACTGCCAACAACTTTTCAAGCTCATGGGTGACAGCCTCCCTTCTCTGTGTGCAAAAAATGCAAAATCATTCCCTTTCTTAGAGGGAAATGAAAAAATTAATTCCTAGTTACACTATGAAGCCAGCAAAGATCAGCAACAATGAGAGACGAAGACTTCAATATTTTAGTAAAATGTTTCTTTGAAGAGATATTTCTGAAGGAGATTGATGACAACTAGGAAGCTGAAAGACAATCTGTTAAAGAAGATCTAACATGACTCCAGATAGAAGCCAATTAATTTTAGAAAAAATCCTGCTTTTTAGTTTTGATTAATGACTTGGCATCAGAAATTGGACATTTAACAGGACTGGGTTCACTGTGGAAATGAACATCCTTGGGAGTCACTGATGCAAAACTAAAAATTTAGAGTAATGACCAGACAAGCCTGTTATTTTAACCTTTTGTTGTATTTCTATGTGTGTGCAAAAGGAATGGGTGATATTGTCTATCTGGCAGCTACTATGTCAGAGGCTTTTGTGCTCAGAGCAGTACAAAAGTGTAAATTCCAGCAAAAGATCAAATCTAGATACAAAGAGAAATGTATAATTTCTACTTGTTACATGAATTTCAATAGGAATCAGGTTCTGCACTCAGTAGGAGATTTTTTGAAAAACAGTTGGCATCAACAGAAAGTAAATTAGATTAATAGTGTTTCTTCTGTTTTATAAGCAAAGTACACATCAGGTTATAAGCCCAGTTCAGTGCAGAGTTACATTTACCCATCTTATTCTTTGCAGAGGCTAGCTCTGCTAATTTTCCTGAAGAACTGATAGTCAGAAACCTTAGGTCTGAATGCAGAAGAGGAAATAAGCAGTTTAGGAAGTGTTATAAACCTATACAGAGCTAACCATGTACAAAAAGACATTTTGGGACTGAAGTGCATGAAGAGAGTACAGCTTCAGTGGTTAAAGTAGGTAAAAAAACAACTTTTTCTTTCCTGGCTGGGTCAGACAGGGAATCCACTGTCAGGATGCATCCCTGCTTGCAGCCATTTTACCTCTCCCCACATTTTGCTCTAATAATCTCACAAATGCTCCCATACCTCAGCACCTGCACAAGACGTGTGTGTGTTAAATGTGTGTTAAATCAAGTAGGGGCTGCCTGGGCCTTGTTGTGATTGGAGCTGCTCTGAGCTGTTCTCCAGAGACTTGGGCTCCAGTGAAAAATCTCCTCCAGGTAGATTAGGAATAGCAGCTTGCTTCCCTCTTCCCATGGAGTTTTCGATGAAAGGGCGAGTCTGAAAGCTGCCAGTACTTATATTTTTATATTCAGCCGCACTATCTGAGGGTGATATCAGTTATCAGCACCAAAAGAGAGAGTGAGAAACTTTGTGCTCACAGTAAAACATGGATATTTTGAGCCCATTCCTTAAGTGTGGGAGGGAAGGAGTTAGGGATTAGCTGCAGAGAGGGGGAAGTTTAATGGAAGTATTTCTCTATTGACTTCAGCCAAGATCTCTCAAGGCTCATAAATTTGACTTGCAGTGCTTTTGTTTCTCTCGTTGCTGAATGATATGGATCACTGGGTAGCTCTTTTCCTTTTTTCCTTTTTTTTTTCCCTTTTGTTTTATTATTTTCAAACTCTCTCATCTCAGATAAAGAGACATTGCCAGAATAAAGAAACCAAAATAGCCAGGCTTATTTTGTTTCGTTTCTTATGTCTCACTATCCATGCTATTCTTGATGGGTGTTCTTCCTCCTGAAATGGCAAAATTTCTCCTTCATTTTAAAAAAGGTCTTGACAGTTTGGTTCTGGAGTATTTGATTTCTGCCAAGACAGTTTATAAACTACAGTAAGGTTCCAAGGCCCAAGACAAGATTGATTCTATACATCCCACAGCCCACACTGCTTTTAAGTGAATGGGCTGCAGCCCCTCCTGGCTGGGTCGGCTGATGAGTTGAACAGTCAGTAACTACAGATTGTGAATTGATGAAGTTGAACAGTAGCAGGGAGAGAATCTGCAGCTTCCTTTTCTTTCAGTAGAGAAATCTGTATCTGCCTCCAGAGCCTTTTTAAAGACCTTGCAAATAAAGTTCAGGAGAGTGAAGTGCCCTTAATTAATCACAACCCAAGTTCCCAGTGCTGCTTTTGGGACTAATGTTTGAAATCCCAGACCTCATTTGCAGAAGCACCTGTCTCTTGTGTGTTGAGGTTAAATTTTGTCTGTTTTCTTTCCTTTTTCCTGTGTTTTCTGATCATGATTCACCCATTTGTTTGCATTTTTCTGGCATTATTATTCATTGGAGGCAATATTTGTAAGGGAGATGAGATTTTCTGAGAATAAAGAGCTCATCTGCTTTTTACAGTTCTAAGGATACATTCAAACAGAATCTCCTTTTAAATTAATATTGTGTCAGACTGAATTACCTCTTTTAAGAAATTACTGTCCTATTACAAGGTTGTTTTTTTAGTTTTTATTTTAAGATAACTATTTGAGTTTAGTAAACAAAAGCAACCATTCATTCCAAAGATCTGTTTCAAAAAGATTTGGGTATTTGGGGCTTTTTAGTTAGCTGGGGGATTTCCCTCATTTTTCTTCACTCTCCTAGTTGATTTGTTCAAATTTAAAGTGTATTTTAGACATTTAGATGCTTTGTTATACCTGAATTTCTCTATGCTTCATGCTTTTGGTAGGTATCTCTCTTTAGCAGATAAATGATGTAATTTTTCTCATCTGCACCAAAAACTGTTTTCTCCACGTCAAACTTCTCATTGTTTTGTTGTTGTATAAAAACTCTCAGGCTTAAAAAAAATCCCTTTTTTAAACATTTTTGTTTGGACTCAAATTTAATGAGTGAATTAAATAAGTGAAATAGAATATGAAGCATTTTTAATCAATTATTATGTAAAATGTAAGAAGTGCTACTATGAATTATTTCTTTATATGATCAGACATATGACACTAGGACAGGAAGGTCATAGCTTCAGACAGAGAGACACAGGACAGCGGGAGATTTCCACAGCTCATTTAAAATAAGTTCATACTTTTCTGGCATCTTTTGAATTTTGAGTCTGGTTGCTAAGGAAAAAAAAACCCCAAACATAAAGGACAAGGGAGATTTAATAGTTATAGCTTTCTGAGCTCTTTCAATAATTCCAGCTTTCCTGTGTGAGCTTCAGTTTTCTTAACAGTTTACTATTAAATTGTTAACTATCACTCCACTGAAGAATCAAGGTTCATTTAGAAGTGCAGCCTTTTTCAGTGTTGACTTTTGGAAACATTTTAGGTATTACTTAAATTTTAGTGCCACCTTCCTGTTCAACCTGTATATTCAGAGTTCAGTGACAGCAGTGACAGTCCCAGTGACTTCTTCACTGGGAGACAGGGTGAGTGTTATTAATGGTAAACATTTAAAATTCTCCCGTGGTCCCTGCTGGATGTGCAGTGCAGCCGTGGTTGGTGATGGCACAGCGACTGCAGGTCACCAGCCAGGCTTGAGCTGCTTTGCAGCAAGGGTTTGAAGTGCAGCTAGTTGCAATGGCCACTTAGGATGACAGAAGATGGTTGCTTAACTGCAGGCTCTCTGTTTTCCCTTTTTTCCTCAGTGATTGGAATTTTCAGAGAGAATTTAGGAATACCAGCTGTGGCAGCCAAGTCCATCAAAGGAAGCAAAGGAAAAAGAGCTTTTTTTTTAAATTTATTTGGGTGCTCTCTTGGTGATGAACCACATCCATATGTTTGCCACAGAACCAGTAGTGGCCTGCTGTTTACAAAAACCAGTAAACCTGGATGGCGTGGAGCTAGTTGCTGAGGTGCAGGATGAGGAGAAAGAAGAGTGTGAGCAATCCAACAAAAATACTGCTCCTAGAGATTTCCATGCCATGTGCATGGGAGCTGCCTTATGTAAAAGCAAAGAAAAAATGCCATTGGAAAGAAACTCTGCTTTGTGGGCATCTTGCATGCAAATACATCTGTGCTCACATCTGTGCTGGAATGCAGACATAGATACAGATCATTAACATCTATTTTCTGAAGGTGATCCAAGGTATCAATCACCTGAATTACTGCAGTAAAACCTGTCTTCTAATGAAACAAAAGTGAGATGTGAAAATAAAAGGTAACCTACTTTTAAATGTTTATAGAAGATAAAGGTTTAACCACAAGTCTTTCATCAAATGGAAGACAGTAGGAAAAAAAGTTTAGAAAATGCCCTTTGGCTGCTCTTTACTGTGTGGTGAAACCTCACAGCATCTCACCTCATATACTATATGGGCCCTAAAGGCAGCTGGAAATGTTTAGAAATACGTCTATTTTGGTGCATGGCTGCCTCTCTATCTGTTATATCCAGCAGTGTTTCAAGGAAGGGAGATATTTGCTTAAATGAAAAGCCCAGACCAAAGTGTGAGATGGTAAATGGTGCTCGAGGGTATACAGCAGTCTAAACGGTGCCCTCTGTTAAAGGAATCAGCCACCTGACTGCTCATTAGTTAGCAGTAAATAATGAGGAATAGCTTGAGGAAGGAGCTCAGAAGTGCAGATGTCCCAGAATATTCACCCAGTTCGTGGTGTCGTGAGATCTGTAGTGTCGTGAGGTAAAATACACATAATCCCTCTTCTGAGCAAAGTAAAGCATTTTACAGTCTTTGGGCAGTCTAGTAATTTTGTGTAATCTATTCAGTGAGGATATCAGAAAAGGAAAAGCAAGGTTCGTGAGATAAGGCAATGACTGCATGATTTTCCTTTCCCTGTCATGTTGTGTGCCCAAAAAGCATTTAACAATATGTGGACAACCCTGGAAATTCCCCCATGTGGATGCTGCTCCCTCTTCACTCTCAAAAGGCAGTAGGTGATGAATCTTGGATTAGACTAATAACAAATCTGAATTTCTCAGATGGCTTCCTTTGATGGGAAGACCAGCATCTCAAACCAGAATTACACTGAAAAGAGAGGGAGTCTGGATGAGAAGGGCGAGTAGCGACAAGGCTATAGGAAAATCCCCATTGTATTTAACAGTGATGGTGCCATTGCAAAGAACTGCAGAGATATATTAGGTTTGAGTAGAAATTAATTGAAAAATCTTTGGAGAGTTTTAAAAAAAGTTGTGTATCTTTTCTCTTAAGGTATTTTAATACCCTAGAGACTCCTTCTCTTAGATCTATTACAAGTCTGGTTTTCTTTGCTAAATTTTAGGTTGCTTTGGATTTTGAGTGCTCTCTAAGGTCAGAAATGTGACAGACATGCTTATACCATATACCTATGGTATAAGCATGTCAGACACAAAGAATCTTCAGCCCCATTAAATTTTAATGAAACTTGGGCTCCTAAGTACATACATTTTCCCTTTTCTGACTGTTTGTCCTCTTTCTGTTTTTGCCAGTTTGGGTAGAGCTCCCCAGTTGTCTGAGGCCATATGAAGCAACAATCTTTGAAGAGATGAGAAGGAAGAGCAAAGTCTAGGTCTGCTCTCCACAGCTATCCTGATGCAGCCCCTCCTGCACTGGTGAGTAGGTGATACACCTTGTCTGCTCTGTCTGGCTTTTGTCTATCCCCCTGACCCTCTGGCAGTGCATCAGAGCTCAGCCTCAGGCCCCAGTAGGTCTCATCTCCTCTTGTATCAGGTGTCATCTTATGTCATCCTCTCCCTGCAGCTCACAGCCCTACCTGCCTTGATGTTTCTTTGATGTGTCCAGCTTAATCTCATACCAGACAGCCCCTGTGAAGGTACCTGCCCAGGAAGGTAGTCTGGGCAGACTCAGATGCCACGGCTGTTACACGCTTTTCAGTCACTGCTGCTGTAATCACTGCCTGGGGAGGGACTGATTGAGGTCCCTGCTCTGTTCACAGTGGGTTTCTTACCTCCTCCTTGCCACAATCTGCCTCTGCTTGTGGCCTATTTGCTGTGCTTTGCACATTTGTTATCTGAGCTGAGATGCTGAGCTGAGCCCCCCTTTCCTCTGACATCTTACCTTTCAGCACTGTGTCAAATCCTGTTTGCCGAGAACCTGAAACATTTTTTATCTGGTCTGAAAAATCAAACAAGCACTTCTCAGGAACTATCTAAATCCCATAACCAGGGGGTTTAAATTAGAGGGTGTTTAGTGTTTGGGAAGAACTTTAAAAATGCAGGTCTGGGCTGCGAGTCCAGGTTCTTTCTTTTGTTCCTATATGTCTCTCATTGATGTCAGCATATATGGCCAAGGCAGAAGGGATCTTTGCAAAGAGATGGGGAGCTGAACCATAGTGAGAAAGCATGGGGAGGGGAGGATGGATGCCCCTGCTGAGTGCACCCTAACAAAAAAGGGGTAAACTTAGCTGTGTCCCAGTCTGTGCCAGGCTGGGCCCACCCTAATTCTTGATCTCCTCTTCCCTGCTGATGCTGGGTACAATTCCCATCTTGGGTCCTGCATATGGTCAAAAAATTTTGTTTTTCCTGAGGGACCAAATTCAAAGGTATACAGGATCTCCACCAAATGGTCACTGAGCCCAGGAAAGGCTGCAGTGGGACTACTCTGGGGGCTTTATTCTGTGATACAAACTATCTGTCATTTTTTGTGACTATTAAACTTTCGTATTCTCTCTTTCTCCCTCTGTCATGCATTTACACAAATTGAAATTTGAAAAGAAAGAGCAAGTGGGAAGAAAACTGGGAAATCCAGCCTCAATAAACTCTCCATAAAATCCACAAATTAAGGGCAAGTACATCATGAAAGCATATTAGTCAGAGAGCTATAAATTCTAGCAAATTGATTGTCATATATAATCAAAAACATACTATAATATATACTAAGTTGAAATAAATACCGCAAACCAACCTCAGGCTGTAAATGTTTAAGATTAGTCCTTCATACCACATGTACCTGAGGTATAAATAAAGAAAGCAGAAAAGCTTAAAAAAAAAAAGAAGAAGGAAAAAAGGTGAGTGTCTTAAAAACGGGAATTGGAATGAAAGTGCAGCCATTTGAATTACCTTCGGAAATGAACCTCAAGGGTTTTCACAGCATAGATGCATTTTCATGCACAACTCAACTGTGGCCAGTCTCCCCTTCCTGAGCTGAAAACCCATAGAAAAGCCTTTAGTTATGGTCCTCAGAGAGTGTCCTTCTTGCTCTGTGTGGAGGTGACAAATGCAGTGGGTGGCTGTGACACAAGGTTTGCTTTGAGCAGCCAGCGTGGCAGTGCCTTGACTTGACTGAGAGTGGTTGGAGACCACCAGCTGGGACTGCAGGAGCTCTGCTGCCTGCACTATAGCTCTGCCATGTCCCAGGCCTACCTGGGTGCTCCTTTTCACCCACAGCAAGCTGTCCCTCACCCACAGCTGCCTGGGGCACCTCAGTTACAAACAACCCCATTCACAGTGATGGGACACCTTCAGGAGCTTCCTCCTGGTTTGTGATGCTCACCAGGACATGCTAGTTGCTGATGGGTTGATGGATTCCAAATCACTTGTCAAGTTGCTGTCTATGCTCTTTTAAAACAAAATACTTAAACCCTCAAAGTTAGCATATGAAACTAACAGACCAAAGCTAACAAGAGCCTGTGTTTCATATGAACATGAGCAATTGTTTCTATGTGTAATCTGAAATTATGTGACCAGGATGCCCAGTGCCCCAGAAACTGTCTAATGGACAGTTTCTTCTTTATTTAGCATATATACTAAATAAGCAGTTGCCTAAGGTGCCTTCCTGCCTGCTTTATTAATATGGTATAGGCCTATGGTTTCCAGTATCATATATGTGCAATTTCACTTCTCAAATCCTGAGCAATCTGCATCCAATCCTTCAGCAGGAAAGATGTTCAAAATTCATGGCACTAAGCCTTCTGTTTGAAACCATTTAGCTCAGAACAAGTAATGTGTGATGAGCACCCTACTGCCAGAGTAGCACCCATGTTATTAAAAACACAATGGGATAGGCAATGAGTGAAATCATGCTAAGAAACCAACTGGGATGGCTGACAGCAGGACAGGGCAGTGTGCACGGTGGCTGGGCTGGAGAAACCAGACCTAGTTCCACAGGAAGGTCTCCCAGCCCTTCTGGCTGTATCCACACCAGGGCAAGCATGGCTGGAAATCAGGAATCTGCTGTCAGCTGGTGCTGCATTATGGCTGGTGTGGGGTGAATGAAATCTCTTGGGTAAAGGCTGGTAAAAGGAAGGGCAGCCTCATCTGGGCTGGCTGTGCCGTAATCCTGAACACAGACCTGAACTGTGAGGCAGTTTTCATTTACATGGAGCCCGAATTGCACCATTCTGTCAGTAACTATTGCCAAAGCCCTTCAGGTGAAGATAGACTTGAGAAGTGTCCCGAAGCTGCCTGAAACCTGATACTTCCTTCCTGGTGGGGTTCGAGTCTCACTGTCAATAGCATGTCAGTGCAAAACGGAAGCAGCAGTGTTTACAAAATTAACAAATGGACCTCAAGTTAAACACTGAGCAATTTGTGAGACCACTTCTTTTCTCCAAGCCTTGACCAGTCTCCTGAGATTACTTGCAGGTGAATGTTCTGTTATTCTTTCTGGACTGACTTATTCTAACATCATGTCATTTTTAATTGCTTTTCTTGAGAAAATATGCTTGCAACTCCATCCTGTTAGCCTCCTTAGGGTGCTCTTGATGTTAACCTTTTCCCAGGGCTGCTTTTGCCATTCCTAAATCACACATATAGCTTTACTGGCATCTAATTAATTACTACAGTTGGGAATGCAAAACTGTGTTCTGTCTATGGTATGTGCCGTGTGGTACTAAGCTCTGGGATTGCATACAGTACAAATATAAATGGCACAGGCTAGTTTGTACTGGGCCCTGGTCCTGCAATGATATACAGGCTGTACAGATTTCGAGCTGTGTTACTGGCTTTCCTGGGACTGCAGGAAAGACTACAGGAAGAAAAAGTTCAGCACATGCCTGAAGACTCAGAATCAGGACGTCAAATCTGAAGTCCCACAGCAAGAAGGAGAAGCTTTTATCACAAGACACCCTCAGGGAGATGCAGAGCAGAAGGCAGTCTCTTATCTGCTAGTGTGGGATCTGGCTGCCTTGTTTTACTGGGCACTGATCCTCCATCCAGCCTCTGCAAAAATGGAGGATCTCAGTGTTCACACCCCCAGACACATCCCAGGGAGTTCCTGAGTGGGTGCAGAGCCTTGGCAGGTGTGGGTTTCCTCTGCTTTATCATCACCACTAACCATTTGGCATGAAGTGCAGGAACCATGTGATATTTTTAGCAAACTCAGTTATAGCCTCTGGACTAAAAGAATATCACTTGTTTCAACAAGTAGCAAATATGAAGCTGGAGGAGAGGGCAGGAAAGTATCCAAAACTGAAACGAATATTATTACTTTTCACCAAGCAAGCAGGACTCCTTGCAACAGGATCAAAATAGCTCTTTGTCAAAAGTAAAAGAGTTTGATGCCAAGGTTTATGAGGAAGAAGCTACACTAATGCATTAATTAGGTTATACAATGTTTATCTCCTTTTTCCTTTTGGTTTGCACCATTAAATGTAAAAAGCAGATCCATCAACATCTAATGTTTCTTCAAAACACCATGTAGTGTCTAGAAAATTGAACTGTCAGACATGTGAGTCATGTACGCATATTTTGTTATTAAATGTGTTTGGGCATGAGTTTTGGCAGGATTTCTTCACAACTCTCATGAACTTTTCTTGACACCATTTATGGCACGTAATACATCTGCAACTCAGGGCTGGTAAGCCCTTAACTCTTTAATTATGAGCCTAGAAACTCCCTTCCTAATTATTGTCCTATAAGCAACATGATCTGATTCTCATGCCAAAGCCCAGAAATTCATGCTGCAGGTGCTTTTCTTTGTTTGGCTGCCTTTTGCTAATTTTTTTTTTTTCTTTTTGCGGTGTCAGGAAGTAGTGGGTGCTCTGCATTCTTGTCTCAGTGTAATCCTGGAGCAGTTTGCAGTCTGTTGCTAGCTGACCTGACTGAAGCCCAGCATTTGCCAGTTTTTCTTGCACCTTTTCCCCCATCTAAGGTCACTGCTCAGCTCTCACACAGTGAGTGCTGCTTGGAGCAGGTTTAATTGCAGGAGCAATTTCCTCCTGTGAAGGGTTAGGGTTTAGTATTGGTGACTGTGTAGTACCAAATGCTGCCAGAAACCTCTTTCAAAGTGAGTGGGACTCATGTAAGTACTGTAGGAAACAAAGGAACAAGGCTTTCGTAGCTGACGTGTCTAAGGCTACATAAATCCTTTTTTTCCTCCAGGGAGACTGAAGTGGAAAGTGGCTGGGTGTCTTGCCAAAGGCCACAGAGGATATCAGGGCTGGAGAGCAAACGGACCCTGCCAGTCCCCACTCTGCAGCCTCCGTGCAATCCCTTTGAAAATTTCATTTCCTTCTGTTGGACTGATTTAAAAGAGAATAATGAAACAGGGAATTTTGCTCTTTTTCTTATGACTTGAGGGAGGAAGTCAGGAAAGGTTTGACTGATGATTTAATTAATTTAATAAAAGAGGAATTACCTACAAATCTGATTTTTGTGAAATTTCTACAGAAAATATAAATCATGAGTGTATCATATTAACTATTGAATCAGAAAAGAAAGATACAGCAATGTAAAAAGCTAGAAAACACTTGTATCTTTCCAAAGTATCAGGAAGTCATATGTACTCGTGCCATACTTGTGTGACACAATTTTATGTAAGCTTAAATATAAATAATTAAATATAGTTTGCTTTCTTGCATTCTAAACAAAAATTATGTACTTCATTGCAAAATGAATTGGTTTTTTTTGATATTAATTCAGCATTTATGTATCAAGTTGATCATTTCACTAAAAAAAGATTTCTGTTCTACCTTAAATCTGGAGTTGCTAGTGCAGCCCCATCAGCCAACAGCATCCTTCCATAGCCTTTCAGAATGCCTACAAATGGCACAAGGTGTTAAGAGATGCAGGCCACGAGGCCAAGAAGTTTAATGATGGATTTATTATTGAAAAGCGTATACACTTTCCTGAAATACTCGTTGAACTTCAGGCTCCTCTTAAAGTCACTTAAAGAACAGAGTTCAGTACTGAAATATTCTCTGCAATTTCCAGGGAGGAACCCAAAGGACCCCTCCTGGAAGACAAATCATGGAAATTTCCAAATCAAGTTGTAAACTTTCTTTCTTGGTAAGTAGCAATTGTCAAAACTGTCGCTGTTCTCTAGGTTTATACACTGAAAGAGAGAGAGCTTGAACTTATCAAAATTTCAGACTCAAACAAATTCAAACTTTTGCATTAGTTCATACTTGGGTTTGAATTTAATAATTTGGACTGACTTTGGTAATCATATTGGTTTTGTAATAACAGCTTTCCAATGGTTGTATTTTTCCAGGCTGATAATTTTTGATAAAGCTTTCTGAGGCTCAAGATCAGCACCACCTGGAATCTTGTTTAAGAAAAGCAAAGTATTTTCCTACCTCTTCCCGTGCAGCTGAGTAATTACTTTCAGTTTGATGTTTTTGTGTTAAATGGCATTGCTTCAAACTCTGTGCATGTCAAACAGCGGAAAGCTAGGGGAGTTTGAAAGGTTATCACTGTTTCTCTTCGAATTCCTGCGTACAGAAACCCTTTGGAGGTGGCTGCCTACTGCAAATCATTGTTTGACAGCTTCACTCAACTTCAAGACTTGTCAACTGAGGGGCCAATCTGACAGCTCTCAGGCAATAAAGTAAACAAGGGATTTGGAGCGTCAGAGAAGGAATGCTTAAAATCATTCCTAATATTTCTCCTATTCATAACATGTCACCAAGCCAGTGAAGTTATGAAGGCAGCAAGTCTCAGCTTCTTACGCATCCCAGGTGGTGTTTGCAGGTTAAGGGAGAGCTTGGGGAAACCCTGGCAGCGGACTTCCACCAGGTATCATACAGATTTGTTCCCCCTGATGGTGTTCCTGATAATAATGAAAACTCTAGGCAGTTTTCTTCAGATGGATGGATTTTCAGACAATTTATGATCTAGTCTGAGCTAAAAGGCAATTCAGTATCAGTGGTAACAGAACATCATGTAATAGTTGTTCTTGAAACAAAAAAAAATTGATCACATTATATGTTTTCTGTGCAATATTGTAGTGAAGAGAGACTTCTTTCCCAGCCTCCAGGAAACCTGCAGACACTGGCTGTAAAAATGGTGCTGGAATCTGCTGAGGGTTCATGACTATGTGGATGTCACCACTCACATACCTGTCTGTGGACAACTTACAACACATGAGCACATGAGGTAACAGGTACATTTTCTGAAGCAGTCACTTTTACAGGGTTCTGCCTTTGTGGAAATTATCCAAGATACATCAAATAGCCTTTGTTTTTGTTGTTTTTGGAGAATCTGATTCCAAATTTGATAACCTGACTATGTTAATTCATTGCCAATTGAATGCTCTCAATTTTTACCATTTTTCAAGAATTTAACCCGATTCTTTGGATATTTTTCATTCTAAGTTTCATTATTTCTATCAGGGAATAATTTGATTCAAAATAAAGTATAGAAAATCTGACCTAATTTTTAGATTAGTGTGACTGTTCCTTGCACATCTATTTTGAGAACTCCTGCTGCTAACACACCTAGAGCTGACCCCTTTGTTAACTGCGTGGCATGTGCATGACAATAAATTACCTGTTGTCATTATTGAAAATGACTAATGACCTGCTAGCTTTTTAGGATGTTATTTAAAAGCCATTTCTCTAAAAGAAGAACTCTATTCCCTCTTGAGGTAATGCTTGCATTTAAAAAAAAAATAACTTCATTAACTGTTACTGCTCCGTACTATTATAGGAGGTTTTCTAATTACAGTAACTGCTATGAAGTAGTTATAGATAAATTTTCTTATTGTTCTGATAAGGACACCTTACTAGACACCCAACTAGAATAAATATGTGTAGCTGGGTTTTCAATGGATTTAATCTACTGTAGACTAGCTGTAATGTTCAGGGATAATGTTAAACATCTTCATTTATGGCAGTATTACAACTCTGTTAATTCATATTTTAAACTGAGCCCTGAACAAATGCACTTCAGCAGCCACTTGTGCTTGCTAAGAGATTAAAGGCTCTGGACCATAAGAAGAAAGGAAATCTCTATAGGTTGCTAGGTAATGGTTGTTTTTTTTACTGTTGGAGTCAGTGAACTGAATTGTAATGGACTGGATTGAAGCCACATATGGAAATTACAAAGAACAGGATCATTTTCTTTCCAGATGAAAATTTCAGTTATTCTGAAAGTCAGCTATGCACTTCAAAATGCTGAACTGCAAGACATTATTTGAAACTCTGATAGGTATTTTAGCATAATATTCCTTGCTTCTATATGTGTCGTGTACGTTGCATTAGCAACGTAATAGTTGCTATAAATGCAGTTGGCTTGACATCAGAGATGGAGGTGCAGGTAGCATCTTGCAAAAGCCACATCCATGGTGCTGTGACAGTGGAGAATACTTGGTCAAGGATGCACATGAACTTCATTGGTACCAGTGTGCAAGTGGAAATTGATGAGGGGAGTAGATCTGTGGGTCTGTGCTCTCTTGCAGTGTTCCTGAGGCTTATCTAGCCTAAGCTGTACTCCCAGATTTGTCTCTTGCTGATGCTGTCATGACAGACTCAGACACATCATAGCTGCTCTGACTAAGTAGCAGAAGGGCAAAGTTTCCACCTCTGAAACTGCTCTTACTGCACAAAGCTAGACAGAGTGATGGGAGTTAATCACTGAAACATGAACAGACAGGACTAGCTTGTCATAATATGAAGCTATCAAATCACAGCTCTGTACAACTCTTCAATGTTTTGTCATGAACAGCTGTCAAACTCTTATAATTTCATGATTAATGCATTGCAGAGTGGTTTCCGCCCTTACGCTGTTGCCTGTAGCAATTTTTTAATGGAACTGGTCTTGGTCATATTTATTGAAAATGTGCAACAATTCTGCATGTGCATGTGTATAAATGTGCAAAAAAGCACAAAAAGGATGAAATAATTCTCAGACCTAGCTCCATGCATGGGAGGAGACTGCTCCACATGGCCTGCCTTCCATCGTGCCCCTTGGATGGCAAAGAAGGAGGGCTGTTAGAAATCTGTGTTAAGCTCCATAAGCATAATTCCTTTTCTCCCTGTGGTAGCATCTGTGAACAATGCAACTAGGAATGGCTTCAACATCATCTACTCCCGAGGAAAAACATAAAAAACAGAGCAATTGCTGACTTGTACACAGCCAAGTTTGGGGAGAATTTAAATAATAATAAAGTCTCTTTCATAGTGCTTCCACATGAAGAAAAAGGTGTGGGTTGTCTGCTTTTTCAGGGAATGTCTGGGGCTGCCCTTGCAGTGCTGCAAAAGTCATGTTGGATTTGAACCAGACTAGGTGAAACAAGATGGTCATTACATTTCTTACTGCTCTGGCCACCAAGAACCTTGTAGGTTGCGCCTGAGAGTTTCCTACTGTCCCTCTTGGGGCAATCTGGCAGCCAGTGACTCAAGGTGTGTGGAAAGTCCCTGAACTTTTCATTTGAACTGAAATTAATTCCCTTGAAAATTACTGCTAAACAACAGGTATTACAGGCTGTAATAACCACTGAGCTGCTCTTTGCCTTAGTGGATTCCTGCCAGGACAGGATTTCCATCTCTTGTGAGATATTTCACATCAGTCTTGAGGTCCGGGACTCTTTGGACTCGCAGCTCTATGGATTTGCTTGTTTAAGACTATTGGTGTTTTCTTTAAGTTTTTAAGAGATAATAATAATTGTAAAAACCTTTGAAGAAAAGAAAACTACTGCTAGAGTGTGTTTCTTTTGGATTTTCTAAGGAGGTTTATGAGGAGGGCACCTTCATGACAATATAATTAAGCAATGAGACATGACAGCTAGTCATTTCAGGGTTATTATTGTGTGCCTAAGGTGGCATTGCAGACATGAGGCTGAAGGGCAAGTGGCTTTAATCACCCACTAAGTGCAATAATCCCTTTGATACACACTGTCTGGAGAGCCTTACCAAAAAGGAATTTAAACAATATTAAGAGGAATAGACAAACTGGTGAATGCACTAGGTGTGAATATTAATGTGGTTATAACATCAGTGACAGACATTCAAAAAGACACTTTTTTGTGTCAAGCTTTCCTCATTAAAGACACCCTAAAGGAGTTACTTTTAATAAGCAAAATATTGCAAGGACTTCTTTGTGGTTTTGCTTTTTTCCTCCTTATATATTTGTCTTCTATACTTTAAGCATAGATCATATGGATAAGTTTGTCCCTGCAGTACAGGTGCATAAAAATGCTGATGGCATGTGATAACACAGTGCCTGTCCATAGCAGGCCAGTCTTCCCTAGATCCCATTATTTGGGGATTCACAAGCCTAGCTCATTTCAGTACCCTCACCTGGCACTCTGCTCTCAAGGAATGCAGTTCTTCTGAAGGAGGCAGTTCCTTCCTACAGCATGTGAAGATCAGTGGTGTGGTTTCCACATCTGTTTCAGCTTGTAGAGCTGGGAATTGAACTGTATTCCTCAATGACCATGCAGACATAGATGCCAAATTGCCAAGCTACTTCATCAACCTAGTAAAATATTTTGATTGGTTTTAAAGGAAGGGCATAAAACATAGATATTTTCATATGAAATGGGTTATGGAAAGATATAATTTTTTAGAAAAACATAATTGTGTGAATTTTTTAAATGCAAAGCTTTGTGTTAATGTGTCACTAAGTGGAGAAATCTGGTGCCAACATAAATGTTGGAAGTACGTTCATCATATTTACAGGTCTGGAAATGTTTGCTTTTCCTTGGCCTCCTTTATGTATATTAATACATTAAAATAATCATCAAAATGTAAATATGAGAGTTAAAATATCTTCCTCATCCCAAAATTGCTCTAAGCTGTATAGAAAAGAGTATTTTGCTGAATTGGCCCTTGTTTGAACTTAGGTTTGCATATTTTGTGCTGTATAGAAAAAGCTTTGCCCTTTATTTGAAGTCAGTTTTGAGTGTGTAATTACCATGCTCCAATTTCCATTTGAACAATCACAGTTCTCCTGCCAGTCTTGTTTGAGTACACATGGGTTGAACAATTAAAAACTTCCTGTTGTGTGTGCAAGGGGGAGATTGTGAGGGTTTTGTTTCGTTAAAGAGAAGGGTTAAAACTTATAAACCTAAAAATGAAAATTGATGAGAGTTGGACTTGTATTTTTTTTTCCAGATTTATGGAACTGCAGCAGAGCAGAGCTGTTGACAATGGTTCCCTAAAAAGGAAGAAAGTATTAGTACTAAACAAAATGTATTGTTTGAAAAATATTTGAGGAATTAGTCTTTAAAAATTGTCACAATTCCTCTAAAGAAAGGGTTAAAAAAATCTGCTAAAATATCCCTAGGGAGAGGATAGTTCAGTTTTGGAAAAATTCATTGTTATGCTAGTAATAGGATATGTCTTAAGCTTGTTCTTAAGTCTTATTTTCTTTACTGCAGGTTGAGAATGTTTCTCTCCGTCGTGTTCCGTGCAGTTGTTCTAGAAAGGAATGGCAAAGCTGTGCAGGGCTTTGCAACAAAAAAACCCTCTTCCTGTAAAGGCAAAACCCTGCCAAAATAAATAGGGACGTCAGCAAATTGCACAGATGGTAATTTCTTTTGAACACGTGTGTATGTATTATATATAATATGAATACAAATATATAGCATGTATGGATGTGTGTACTTACATGCATTTGCATATGTATCAGTGTTTTCAATAATATGGGTTCTGGAGTATATATTAATCAGTGCAAGCTTTCCTGGAAACCGAGCTCCCAGCACAGCCCAGCCTGCTCACAAGTTCACTTGCAGAATCCTGAGTTGGGGGTCACTGTGCTGGGATGCAAAAGCTAATTTCTTAATCATGATTAGGTTACCAAAAGCAATGCAAGCTCTCGGTGCCTGGAACAGCCAGATGAAAATGGCATGGTCTGATGATTAGAAGGTTTTAGTAGGAAATAATACTTTTCTTGTCACTGGGCTGTGCTGGCAGAATGAGTGCAGCAGCTGGAACACATATGCAGAGTGTTTACTGGAGCGACTCTTACACTTTCAGACAGAAGGAAATCCTGTGCAGGATTGGAAAGCGCAGAGAGCCGTCACCAGGGAATAGGCTGTCTGTGTGTCTCCATGAAATAAAAGCTGTGTGGACCACAGACCCTGCAGTGGGCACTTCCTGCCCCCTTCACTGCAGCTTTTTCTTTCTGCCTTTTATTCTTTTTTTTTTTTTTTTTCCAATTTTGCTGGAAGATATCAAATCTACCAGTATTATCAGCCGATGAAGCTCAGGATTTACTTTGTATCAAACTTCAAAAATCTGTTTAAGGGTGAGGGTTTTGTTGGCTTTTGTTGTTGTTATTTGGCAAAAGGAGAACCTGCAAATTTGGCCATTGCTCAGGTTGCATAGTTTAGGCTAATAAGACATCTGATATTACTTGAGGTGTTTTTTTCTTTTTTATTTTTTCTTGAAGCTATGTAGATTTCTAACTAGTATGAATGTATTTGAAGCAGTAGCAAACCCTGGCACCCAAGGGCTGCTAACACAAGGAATGTTTCAGATTGTTTGCTCCTCTTATAGCAATGACCAGTATCTGCTAATGAATAAGAAAATTAATTCATTATCCAGATAATTTTAAAGATCCTAAATTAATGGTGTGTTTATGTGACAGATTTGTGGGAGGGATTTCAAATATAATCACCATCAATCTGGCTACAGCCAAAATAAATTTTATGAAAAGTAAAACAAACAGAAAAAGTAGGCCTTCGGGGGCTCACACAAAAATCATTGTTTTCTCATTTACATGTGTATAATATTTCTGTTCATATCTTGTCCAGATAGAATCTCAATATATATAACATTGCTGTTAAAGCTTAGGAGAGTCAACAAATGCCATACCCAAAGAGGAGGAGAGAAAAACATGAAAGACAGAAATACATACTTAAAATGTTTCTTTCAAAAGAGCAAGCCATGCCCAGGTGGCTGTGTCGGACATGGTGCTATTGTAAAGGAGAGCATTAAACATAAAATGTTTAATTCAAGGACAGTGGCTTTTTGCAGAAATAGGTGACTACGTTGGGGTCTATGCTCTGGAAACCCCAGATGCTGCTGTCACCACTAATTAAATTGTTGCAAAGTTCAAACTTTTGGTGAAGTTCCTGCGTTCGTTCTTTGACTGAACGGAAATGTCAGATGCAATCAGATACAGAGGAGAGGTGGGGCCCCACTTTGGGACCACGGGAGCAGCGCTGATCCAGGAACAGTGCCCTGTACCCCCAGCTCATGCTATTGGCTCTGGCCCCACTTTGGGAAGCACAGGAGCAGCGCTGATCCAGGAGCAGTGCCCTGTGGCCCCAGCCTGTGCCATCAGCTCCAGCCTGGGCTCAGTGACATGCAAGGCTGGGAGAAGCAGTGCTGGTGTCTGAGTGATGGGCATCCAGCTTGGAAATGCTGCTTTGTGCTGGGCTGCTGAAGGCTACCGAGCACAGCAGCTGACTCCTTATGGACATGCTCCATTAAACAGTATCATTGACAAGGAAAGGCTTAAATTCCTATTTGCACCTTCCAGTAAAAATGTATCAATAATTTTAAATTGTTTTAACACTGTTCTGAAAATATGTTTTAAGGATATTTTGCCTGATAAAGGGCTTTTGAGTTGCTGGAGGCATGTCACCATCTTTCATTCACAAGTCCAAATGTATTACAGACAGCTGCCAAAAAAATCTGCTTTTGCATCCTTGTCCAGCTTCCCTGCTCTTGTTATTGGTTTAAGTCAGTGTAATGGGAGTATGTGGCTGTCATTCAAACAGATGAAAACCTTTGACATTGAAAAGATATCAAGGGGTCGCTGTTTTTTAAAGGAAATATACCCCTTTCTATTACTGCATGATTTCTTGATCAGATAAATCCCGTCTTGTGCTAACGTTTAAATTAAACGCACTGCTTTCTGACCCAACAACAACAAAAGCAAACCCACTCCTTGCCAAGCATCATAAGCTCTCAAAATACATTCAGACAGTGTGATGATATTAGTAGGGAAGCAGATATCAGGTTTTGTCTGACAAAGCAAACCACACAATGGAATATGAGAAGTACTGCACTTACTGACTTCAGGATAAAATGAAAGACAGAAGCCCTATCAAAAATTATACTAATAATCTAATACTGTACATTTATATGGAGACTTGGCCTGGAATATCTCAAAGATGCTTCACAGAGGAAGGCATTTTAATCTTATCTTTCCATCTAGGTGACCAAGTAAAGAGGTTAAACAATTTGAACTCCTATTTCAGAAAAGCATTTTCCAAGGTGTGTTTGGCAAAGACTCTTTAAGAAACTAGGTTGTATTGCAGCAAAAAAAAAAAAAAAAAACCACCAGTAGGCTGGGTAATCACTAAACTTCACCAGAATTTAGCAAATTGGACAAAGCTTCATTGTGTTCTTGCCTGTGTTTTGAACTCTCCTGTTAATCATCTCTACTAGCTGTATTTAAGGGTATGAGGAAGTACTGGGATGGACTTTTGGTCTTACCTACTGTGACTGCTCACAGCAGACTTGGGCACAAAGCCTGGCTTGCACTTTTCCTTCTTCAAGCCTGTAGTCATCATGCATAGATATGTATCCACAATCCATAATCTGTTAACATATTGATAATTTTTACTTTTCAAAGCTAGTGGAAAATTGTTCAGACATTACAATACATTATAATTGATAGGAAGGCCGAGTTTCCTGACTTGTGTGATACTATTCATAGATAGATAGACAGATAAATAGGTAAATCATACCTGCTCTGAGAGGGAAGACAACTGAGCCCTATGTTTTAACCAAAAGCATGAACTCTGGAAGCAATATCATTTCAGCTCTGGTAGATGCATGGTGATCTCCAGCAGCAGAGTTCAGCTGCAGCAGCAGTTTCTCTGGCCATGTCTATTGTCTCAGAGGATGTTCTTCACCAAAAGGTTGCCTGGTTCCTTGTGGATCTCAGTAAGAAAGATGTACCTAGAAAAAAACATAATGTAATTTCTTTTGTAATAATAAGATAGAAATAAGAAAAGTAATATAGATAGTGAGTGAATCTCACATCCCTTTGGATGCCAGGAATCCTGCTTTTGTCCTGTATCAGATGAATCCCAGTTGTTTTCTCTTTGTCTGCTTATGTTCATAGTAATTTGCATTATCTTCTTCATTTACATGGAGAACACACAGGAGCTAATTCAGTGATGATTCCTTTTTTTATCCTGGGCAAATTTTGTTCTTCTTTTATTTTTAAAAATCTGGTGTATCACCAGACCTTAGCACATGGCCAGAGAGTCTTCTGATGGAATACAAACTGGTTTTGACTTCTGTGTCAAACTTGTAAGGTAATGCAGCACTGTGCATTTTGGTTATCCATAACTGTCTGCTTCTTGCAGTCTTTGTTGTAGGCTTATTGATAATAATTATTTTATAATCCAACCTAAAAAAACAAATAACAAGTTTGAGTATTGGAACATTCTCTGCAATTGCATGCTCATGATAGGTCGTGAACCAAACTTCTGGAAATAATGGAAGAATCACAGACATCTTAAACACCAATGAATGGTTGGTTCAGCTTTTATTGGTAGTGTGAAGGACACTGGTAAAGAGAGTAAGCTTATTTGTACATTAGAAAGCCATCTAGCACAGGAGGTTGATTTCTTACTGAGGAGTTAAAGAATTATTTGTAGAGAAGCCAATCTCTTTCTCAAAGAGTTGAACTCATCTGTCTGATATCTTCCATACATCATCAAGCTGTTATCTTCAACTGTTTTGATGAAAAACTGCAAAAAGGATGCTGCTGGCAGCATCAAGGATTCAGTCAAGACAATAAAATCTGGATGCCCAGGTATTTATCATGGAAACAGACTCTAGAACAAATTTCACTCTTGGTGTAACTGCAACTGTGATGTGATAAAGGAAATAGAAAGCTTTGTGGGAAATTTGTCCTTGTGCCTTGTCTGAGTTCTTTCTGTTAATGAACAAGCTTAAGTGCTACAGCTATTTTGTAAACAGGAATTAAAAGACAGGTTGCGTAAATATGTTGCATTTGAAAATTTGTGTGACTTTGCTGTCAGTGATTAAATGGCCTCACTACTTGATGTCCACCAACTGTGCACAGAACCAGCCAAGGGTTTGTTTTTGAGTTATAACCAGTTAAAGTGTAAAATATTATTTTGATAGTGCAGAAATTTGATATTTGTGTAGATCCTCTTTTTGAAACAGGATAGAATACAGTAGGTGCTGCTGATGGAGTGTGACCCTGCCTCCACAGCAGGGTGCTGTGCTGCAGAGGCACAGCAGGAAGTCAGATACAGTGAGAAGGTGTTCTGGACAGGAGAGTTCAGTGCACACAGATTATGGGCACATCATCTGCTTGACAGTCTTTGCACACCCCAGGGAGTAACTTGTGGCACTCCTGGGCTTTGCTCTTAGGATGGACAGTCTCTGGCCAAGGTGTAAATCCCAGCCATTTGCTATCTGCCACTGGTTGAGGTTTACCAAATATCAACCTGCTTGCATTTCAAATACAAGTGTCAACTTCTATGTCAGATCCTTCATTCTTCTGCTCATCTCTGGTCAGGGATAGGTTGTTCTCAATAATAAAAGAGAACTATTTCCATCACGCTAACTTTTGCAAGCACTGCATCTTCAGCATCCTCTTTATTGTTAAATTCAACCATGGAAGGGATTCTCCCACCCCTGTGGCTCAATTCATGCCTATTCTGTGAGTTAAAGGAAAGCATTTACCTTCTCAAAGGAGCATTTGTGTTGATAAATACTTTCATGGAGTAGATGGCACTTTTGGAGGATCACAGGGGGAGGTTCTGCCTAAAGATGCTCCAGATCATAATCAGAGCTCTTCTTCAAACATCCATAAGGTTGGTAAAAGAAAATAGGAATAGGAATACAGAGCACTAATTAATAGGAGGGAGATACACTTGCTTCATATTTGATTTTGTTGAGCTGAGATACAGACAAGAATTACTGACCTTTTACATGCTTTGAAACAATAATTTCTTTTTAGCTTTGCCTAATGAGTAAGGAGACAAACGTTTTAAGGGGGCTGTAAATCAGAATCTAAACAGAAACTAATTTTATAGAATGAATAATACACTAATCAATATGAAGATTCAATTTCAAATTAATTTAGAATTAATGAGCTCTGCCTTTTTTTTCTTGGCAGATATTTAAGGCCTGCCAAAGAGTTAAATTGCAAAAGTAATTTCTTTTTTATCAACTCAGTTACTTCTTTTTTTAGCCATTTACAATATCCAGCTTATTTTGGTGGAAATACTAGTAATTCTTTCATTAAATTTGTGAGGAAAAAATTGCAGAACATTTTTTCATAGCCATGATTTTTGATGTATGATTCCAGATGTAAAGAAGCTGTATTGTGTGTTCTGAGGTTTTCCTATTGAGCATTTCTGAAATTTCAGAAATGAACACTAAGTAGGTCTAAAAGATACAGTATGGGGTGCATGAGAGATGTTTTTGACACAATAGGGTCAGAGAAGTTAAAGACACGTTCTTTGTTGGCAATTTTGGCAGAAATACTGAAACACAATGTGGGAACTGCAAACCTTATGACATTCGGTAAAATGTGAAAAGCTTCATGTCTGTAATATACGACTTGATGTCATGTATATGAGTTGGTAGCTTTTGCACTATATATAATGAATCTCACTTTTTTTTTCTGTCTGAAATTTGAAAAGATTTTCCCAGTTTAAATAACTCGTGCTTGAAGTGCTGTGTGAATTTAAAGCTCCCTATTGTCCCAGTGTAAAAAAGTTCATTTCATGATGTGGCAAATAATTTAGTCTGTGTTCTTACCTCAATGGGTCCCTATAAAATTATAAACCATTGTGAGAAACCTTTGCTGTCTAAAGAAGGTTGTATAAAAAGAGGCATGCATAAAAGCAGGGAACCAATTTCCCAGCTATGTCACTGGAAGTTGAAGTTCTGTTATAGTCCCCCATTACTTTGCTGTGTCTTTTATTTGCTGCTCTTGTGTGGGCTGCAATAAATATAACACAACTAAACCCTTCTGCTTTTGTCAGCTGAGCTCCCCTGGTTTCCTCTTGTGGAATGTAGCATTGTGTTTTGGGAGGCAGCACCAGCTTTTCAGAGCCATTTTAGAAAAAGGTCTGCAAGCCTTTTCTTTGTAAATTTGTTCATACTGTATTGAACCATATTTGCACTGAGGGAAGCGGGAGGCTCCAGCACACTGGGTACATTGTGCTGGAGATGCCCATTTGACTGGGAGAGGGACTGTCTGTATGATAGCAGGGAAGGAAAACAGGCAGGACAGGGAAGACACCTAAAACCAGCTGTACTGGATCCAGTCAAAGGCCTGAGTTCTGAATAAGTCAAATCCAGAGATAATTCACCTGAGACATGTTATGAAGTGCCCTTGCAGGAATGTGACAGCAAATCTTAGTGTGAAACCTGGTCAGAGGAGAGGCCATTAGTGCCACAAAGCCAACTGGAGCTCTGGACATTTGATGGGAGGCTGAGGGAGCTGGAACTGTTCAGCCTGGAGAAGGCTCAGGGGCTCTTATCAATGTGTGTGTGGGGAAGCTAAAAAGGTGGAAGCAGACTCTTCTCAGTGGTGCCCACTGAGGACAAGAAGCAATGGGCACAAGCTGAAATACAGAAAAATCTGTTTAAATGTAAGGAACACTCTTGTCCTGCGACAGTGATCAAACACTGGACACTGGAATAGCTCACACAGAGAGGTTGTGGAATCTTCATCCTTGGGGGCATTCAAAACTCAGCTGGCTGTAGCCCTGTTTAGAGCAGGGGGCAGCACTAGGTCATTTCCTGAGACGCCTTCCCACCTCAGCTGTCCTGGAAAACTGCATGTAGACGTGCCAGGAATTTGAGCATATGCTGGTTTGGGTGCCACCAGTGCCTACAATTCATAGCTTCCTTTTTCTGCTCTTCTTTCTGGTGCTTCCAGGCACAGACATACCTCTTCCTTTTCCATTCATGCAATCTTAGTATTTCCACTGAAAATTTCTACACCCCAGCAGTCTTTACAGTGCTCCCACAGACCTTCATAACTAAAGTCTGTATCCATGGATTTAATAACTCTGAGTGAAAATCTATTTTCTATTAGTAATTTGTCAAATGTTTTGTTGAACATAATTATAGTTGGAGGCTTCTTCCTTCCACACCATTGGATGGCTATTAATGTACTATAAATCCCATGGGGGATAAGTTCTTCCTTTTATTTGCTTTATAGCTGCTGCCTGGGAGTTTGCTTTGGCATCCCCTGGATCTTGTGTCAGGAGGAATAACAAATAGTGGGCCTGTATTAACCTTTGTATTACAGTCATTGTTTGAAGACTTTAGCATATCTTCCATCAGTCAGTTCTATTCCAAACTGGGGAAGCACAGTCCATTTCCTCTCTTCTCTTCCAGAAGTCACTCCAGACTGCTGGAGATCCTTCTTGCTTTTCTCTGCTCTTTTCCTGCTCAGCCACATGATCTTTGAGATGTAGGAACTAAAGGTGTGCACAGTATACGTGGGCTGAGGTGCTGAACCACAGCATAATATTGTGTTTGTATTTTTGTATTTTGTTTGTATTTTTTTCTCTATTCCTTTCCTAATAACTCCTAATATGCCATTTTCTTCACGTGCCTTTACTGAGCACCACAGTTTTGAGCTCATTTACTCTTTCAGAGAATCTAAACAGATCTGTTCTGCATTTCATTCTTATGCTGAAGGCACCTAGATTGACATCCCGGATTAACCCTGTATATATGTAACTGGAATCCCAAATTGCTTCCTGCCAAGTTGCCCAATAGGCAAGTCAGGCTTCCTGATTTGTAATTTCTCAGATGCCTACTCTGTAAAGCAGTGTCATGTTTGTCATCTTCCCTTGCTATGGTACTGATAAATGTTCAGACTGTAAATTGTATCAGCTAGTAGCTTGAGAATTTTGTACATGAATTTCCTTAGGACTCCTGGACAAATGTCACCTTCTCCTATTAAAACAGTAAATCTTTCATCCTGACTTTTTAATTTAAGACAGTTCTTCCAACTCATTCTGCTGAAAAAAAAGAATCCTCTGTAAGTTTCTCCATAATGAATCACAGGTAAGTTGTTCTTTTGACTCACTGCCCTTCTGCAAGTGCTCTATTTAGACTGTGACTATCTATCAACCCTAAAGGCTCTTTGGCAGGCTTTCTGCTTGTGACATTTTAGAAATAGATTCTTACTGTTACTTTTTACTACTTTAGAATGTTCTTTCTCAAAGTCACATTTGTCCTTTCTTACTCTGGTTTTACTTTTGACATGTCTTAATTTAACTACTTAATGGTTTTCTCCATTGTGTACAAACTGTGTGTTTTGGAGCATGCCTTCTTGTTTCTAATATTCCTCTTTACTCTGGTGCTTAGCTCTACTGTTTTTCAATCTCACAATCTTCAAAATCTGCAGACAGCCCTGTATTTTTCCCAAAACACCACTTGTTAGTAACTTGTTGGTTCTTTTTACTTCTTTCTGTTTAACTTACCAATTAATTGTTCCTGGCTAAGGGTTTCAGGTTTGGTATCTTAAGACCCACAGGTAGATAGATTATGAATACATCATGATCAAGATTTTCAAAGGTAACATTTTGAATCTCTCCTGGCTTGAGAAATTAATCAACCAACAGTTTGGTTTTGTTTTTTTCTTTGAAGTTCTCTAACCAGTTGCTTCAAGAATTCAGTCACTGCAGGGAACAGCACTTGTCCAGCACTTGGTTCTCGTTAGCCAGACGAGAGGTGGAGCATGGCAACACAGAGTGCAGCACAGGCAAGGCAAGCAGCCAGGGCTGCAGGTTTCCTCCTGCTTGTGAGGTTTTTCCTCTCTTGTTTCTGTTGCTTGGTTGGTTGGCTTCTGTGGGGTTTGTGTGTTTGTTTGTTTTGTTGTTGTTGTTAGTAATGGCTTCTACACAATCAAAATCTGCAGTTAGTAAAAGCGTATGTAGCCAAACAGAACCCTCCAAAAAGGATGTGTCTGTTCAGACCCATTCCTGTGTGGAGTGTTTGAGCTTATCAGTGCTTCTAGGGAGCATTGCAGAGGAAGCCTGCCTGCAGTGTGAACTGGTGAACAGTCTCCTTTCGCTGGTGGCTGAGCTTAGGGAGGAGGTTAAAGGACTAAGGAGTATCAGGGAAAGTGAAAGGGAAATAGACTGATGGAGTTCTGCCCTGCCATCCTTGAGGGAGGCCCACCAGGAGTCAGAGGACTCCCATGCCTGCCACTGTCAGGCAATAGGAGGACACCTGGTGGATGAGGGGGAGTGGAAATGGGTCCCTACCTGGGGAGGTAATGAAAGTTCCTCCTGACCCCTATCACCTACCCAAGTGCCACTTCAGAACAGCTATGAGGCCTTGGATCTAGAGGGTCAGCCAGATTACACAGAAGAAAATTATCTGCCCAGTGAGCCTCCCAATTACACTTCACCTGTCAGACAGATCACCTGCTCTAAAATTAAGAAGAAAAGAAAGGTAGTCATAGAAGGGTGATTCCACATGTCAACCAACCCATCCCACAGGGAGATCTGCTGCCTCCCTGGGGCCCGGGTATGGGATATTACTGAGAGACTCCTTGGACTGATTCAGCCTTCTGATTATTACCTGCTGCTGATACTCCAGGCTGGCAATGATGAGATTGAAAAGAGAAGTGTCAAGGCAATTAAAAAGGACTTTAGAGCACTGGGTCTAGTGGTTGATAGGGCAGGAGTAAAGGTAATGTTCTGCTCAGTCCCTTTGGTGGCAGAGAAAAATTTTTAACAGAAAAGGAGAGCCCACATTATTGACAAGTGGTTCAAGTGGTGCCATTGGCAGAATTTTGTGTTCTTTGATCATGGGGCAACCTTTTGGGCACCTGGCCTGCTGGAACAAGACGGACTCCATCTTTCTGTTAGGGGCAGAAGGTTTCTAGCTCATGAACTGGAAGAACTTGTTGAGAGGGCTTTAAACTAGGTTTGAAGGGGGAAGGGGATGCAGTTGGGCTGTCTGGAAGCAAGCCCAAGGGTGGAAAGCCTGAGTTAGGGGTGAAATCAGTAGCCCAGCTGAGGTGCATATGCACTGATGCACACAGCATGGGCAACAAACAAGAAGAGCTGGAGGCCGTGGTGCAGCAGCAGAGCTGTGATGTAGTTGCCATCATGGAAATGTGGTGGGATGACTCACATGGCTGGAGTGCTGCACTGGATGGCTACAAGCTCATCAGAAGAGACAGGAAAGGGAGAAGAGGTGGAGGTGTGGCCCTTTATGTTAGATAGACTTTTACTGCCATGGGTATTGAAACTAATGATGATGGAGTTGAATGCCTATGGGTGAGAATTAGGGGGAAGGCCAACAAGGCTGGCATCCTACTGGGAGTCTGTTATCGTCCACCCAACCAGGAAGAAGAGGTGGACAACTTATTCTTTAACCAGCTGGAGAATATTTCAGGGTCGCCAGGTCTTGTTCTTGTAGGTAACTTTAACCTACCAGACATTTGCTGGGAACTTCATACAGCAGTAAAGAGACAGTCCAGGAAGTGCTTAGAGTGTATGGAGGACAAGTTTGTGTCACAGCTGGTGGGTGAGCCCACCAGGGGAAGGGACTATGTTAGACCTGTTATTTGTAAATGAGATGAGCTTGAGGGAGATGTGGTGGTTGGAGGCCTCTTGGGGCAGAGTGATCATGAAATTACAGAGTTCTTGATATTTGGTGAAGTCAGGCCAAAGATCAATAAGACTTTTACACAGGACTTCCAGAGGGCAGACTCTGACTTGTTTAGGAGACTTATCCAGAGAGTTCCTTCGGAAGCAGCTCTTAAAAACACCGGAGTTGAGGAAAGGTGGTTGTGCTTCAAAACAGAGATCTTGAGGGCACAGGAACAGACTGTCCCTGTATGCTGTAAGATAAGTCAACAAGGCAAATGTCCAGCCTGGATGGGCAACGAGGTTTCAAATGAACTTAAGGGTAAAAAGAGGATTTGTTGTCTTTGGAAGGAGGGTTAGGTCTCTCAGGAAGAATTTAAGGGGCTTGCTAGGGCATGTAGGAAAAAAATTAGGGAGGCCATAGCTTAGTTCAAACTTCATTTGACAACTTTTGTAAAGGGTAATAAAAAATGTTTTTACAAATACATTGATGGGAAAAGGAAGGGTAAGACCAACCTTTGTTCTCTACTGGATGTGGGAGGGAACTCAGTAACTGCAGGTGAGGAGAAGGCAGAAGTGCTTAACGCCTTCTTTGCCTCAGTCTTTAGTGGGAAGATGGTTTGTCCTCAGGACAGCTGTCCTTCTGGGTTGGTAGATGGTGTCAGGGAGCAGAATTGTCCCCCTGTTATCCAGGAGGAGGCAGTCAGAGAACTGCTGAGCCACTTGGATGTTCATAAATCTGTGGGATCAAATTGGATCCACCCCAGAGTGATGAGGGAGCTTGCAGAAGAGCTTGTGAACCTACTCTCCATCCTTTACCAGCAGTCCTGGCTCACTTGTGAGGTTTCAGATGACTGGAAGTTGGCCAATGTGACACCCATTCACAAAAAGTATAGGAAGCAGGATCCTGGTAATTACAGACTGGTTAACCTGAGCACAGTACCCGGACGGATGATGGAACAGTTTATACTGAGTGTAAACTCATCATGTAAGTCCGTCATCATGCAGCACTTACAGGATCCTGGTATCAGACCCAGCCAGCATGGGTTTAGGCTGTGTTGTGTTTGACCAACCTGATCTCCTTTTGTGACCAGGTGACCCAGCTGGTGGATGCAGGAAAGGCTGTGGATGTGTCTGTTCAGCAAGGCCTTTTGCAATGTCTCCCACAGCATCCTCCTGGAAAACCTGGCAGACAGCTTTTTGAGACCATCAAATCATCAAATTGCCTCACTCCTTTGTGCTTTCTGTCCCTCCAGTAGCTCTGATCTCACTCAGCATGTCTCCACTGACAGATTGACATTGTTGTCATCCTGTCTTCTCTCAAATACCAAGAGACCCTAAACCCTGTAGTGTCAGTGTTTAAACCCAGACAGCCTACGTCAGTTCTTGCACTGTTAGACTTCTACCATTTGCATGGAAAGAAGTATTTGCTTGTTGTCTTCCTGTCTATTTTGCATAAATAGGACTTTATTACTGAAATTATATTTAAAAGTAATTGTTTCCTATTAGAATTTTATTGATATCAGGCATAAATTATGTTTTTTTGAAGGATAGAGAGCTTTTTTTGCTTTCCCAGGAGAGGATGAGTCATTCCAATCTTTGTGCTCTTTCCACAGTCTTTCATTTTAAAACTCCCCTGACACTCTTCTAACTTTAAGTGCCTACAGTGTGACTTTTTAAATGTAGACAAGAAATTCTTTTCTCTGTAGGCCGATTTCAAAAGTGTCCTTGGCTACTAATTGTTCCTCTTTCCTAATTAGTCTCTGTTCCCTGATCAGAGAGAGAGCAGTTAAACAAAGTGCTAATTTATAGAGAATTTGAATAATTATGTACCAGTTGCCGAGGTTAATGTACATCCTCTGTTAAACAAACATCTGTTGCAACAGAGGAGTGGAATCTGGTGTCTCCTGGAATGGAAAAGGTTGTACCAGAGCTGGAATTAGAGCTATCAGCCTGAATTAGTCATGTCGCTTGCAGCACAACAGGTTTGTTCAGAGATGTCTCTGTTCTCTCCGTAGGACAATGCACTGGTTTATGTAATCACAAAATTAATTCCTTGGGGAGTACATGAGTAGTGATGGATATCCAAAATGGGGTTCACAGCCACCAGTGGTTCTTGGTTCTGTGTGTACTGTCCAAGCAGGAAGGAATTTAAGGACCAACAGGACCAACAATAGGAAATGCAGGACCAAGAATAGGAAATGCAGAGAAGATACTTAGGTTAGAAAATATGTTTCTCAGTAAGGAATATATATTTAATTCAAAGCTGGTAGATGATGCCTCTGTGGGACCAGAATTCACAATTCAGAAAATTCCTCTGGGATTTGTTACCCAAGACCATCTGTGGAATGTCTTAGGTGTAGCAAAAGCACTTGACATGAGATCAGGGATTTAGAAATTGAATGGTCATTTTGATTATAGATATACTTGCAGGATATCACAGAGGCTTACATATTAAATTATTATTACACAGCACTACAAGAACTTCATACATGCACTGACTTCTTTTTGATGTTGACTAGTTTCCTGTGTGATGAGAAATTTGACTGATATCAGAGGTGAATCTGGACCTAGGAATTTTCAGAGAAGGTATCCCAGGCTCATGAATGAAGACAGAATTATAGACATAATTTTTACTATTTGTGTAAGTATCGATTGCAGTCAGCATAGATGTGAGGATTTGGCCTGTTCTTTCAAACTCTGAAGTATCTAACTCAATTTTCCATAAGTAGAAAAGACTGAAAATTATATATGAAACCTATCTGCAAAATGTTGATCCATTTGAAACTGTTGATGAAGACAAAAGACACTTTTTTGGCTGAAAATGAGTCTGAATATCTTCACCATAGGTCCTCTTTCTGGAGGCAGATGCAATTCCTTAAACTTGGTATCTCACTGACTGTTCCGTTAAGTAATGAAGACTGAACAAGATGAAAAAGTTTGGGAATATAATTCATTATTCTAGGGCCTACATATCCAGTAAATGTCCAAAACCATCTGTAAAATATTTTTGGAGTGAATGAGCAAAATGTCACTGAATGTAGCAGTGAAGGAGAAAATAAGAGTTCATTTCCAGGCTCAACCTGGCTTGCTGCTTCCTTGTAATAAGAGACCATTTCAACACAGGCAGCTTATAAATAAAGTCTTCTCATTGAATGTGGAAAATATTGCACACGTTGTGTAATGTATATGTTAAATAAAAAAGTCTCCCTTGTTGGATTGGCAGCTTGAGACTGCTCCATTAGCTCAACAGCAGAGCTGTGGGCCCCTTGGCCCCATCCCATCAACCCTAGCTTGGCTTGGGAAGTTAATTTTGAATTTGGCATGGGCACAAATTTATTTAAGGCAATGTTTGTTAGGTTTTGGCTGGTGGATGGAAAATATTGTATTTGATGCCTAAATTTTGACCTCCTCTGTAGAACTTCAGCAATGACTTCAAACTAAGAATAGAAGAATGTATAAAGTGTAGACATAGATGTACTTCAGCATTTCCAGCTACTATGGCTTCAGCCAGCTCAAATGCTCAACAGCAGATAAAATCCCAGTCCTAGTTCCTCTCAGATTATGCCCTAAACTTCCTTATCAGGAAATGCACTTTGAAGGGAATTTACTAAGCAAAAGGGGTTAACAGAATAAGATTTTGCTGTATCTAAATTGCTCCAAATTAATTTTTATTTCCCCTTCAGTCAGAGTTGGCTGTCAGGTACTTTCAAGGACTTTTCTTTGAGCATGTGCAATTTTCCCTTCCCTTTTCTTACAAAGAAATTGACGGTGTTTCTGCACTACTAGCTCTATCTACCCTTCAGCAATTTTGCCCTCTTGCCTAGCTCTTTATTTTGTAGATGACTAGTATTGTCTCTCCTCATCTTTCTCATCCTCATCTTGCTCCCAGCTCTCATAAACACTGTCATTGCCTTGGTTCTGTGGCCCACATAGCCTTTGACCAGACTAACAGTGTTACAGAACCACGATACCCTTGCTGGGGAAGCAAAGGAACTCTAATAACAAGATCCTTTTATGAGAGAAGGTAATCTTTCTGGGAAAGAACAAATAAACTTGCTCTTTGTTTTGAAATTTCTTCTGTTTATTTCCAGCTAAACCCCATATTTTTCCCGTGTTGTTAATGTGTTCAGGTGCCTTTCTTATTTTTAATGGTTGCTATGACCTTAACATTCATCAGAGCTGAGCAGCTAAAATTGATTCGGTTTAGACATAGCAATAGAATGAGTCATGTCAGTAAACTTGTTCAACCATTTACTGAAGTCTGGAGCCTCATGTGTGTTTGCAGTACACACGTGCTTGAGAGGAGCCTTGCTTAATGGCTGCCCTAACAAAGACATTCTTGGGTCCCCTTCCACCTGTGACTTTCTCTTGCTGCCACTGAGCACCTGTGGCTTTGCTCTGACTTGTGACATTTTGGCATCTACAACCACTTGGTGGAAGAGCCCAGGGGTAGAGCTTAGTTTGGGAAGGAGGAAATAAGAGCAACACCCCCAAGTCACCCTTTTTGCCCTTGAAGCAGGAGTTGGGTTGGAGAAAAATATGGGTAGCATTCTGGTGGGTAACTCAGACAAATTAACATATTGGCACTTTCTTTAAAGAAATACAGGTTGTATGTGCTGTATGGGTTCCCCATGAGAATCCATATTTGTTTGTTATGATGTCAGAGAGAAAGATGCCAAACTTGGGCTGTGTCATGCATTAATCCAGTATGTGAGCCCTGGTTTGTTTAGAAAATTAAGAAAAACGTATGCTTAGAAATCATATTTATTTAGCTAAAATCCCATTAACTTGTTTCCAGGTGAAATCAGCTATAGTTCTTTGCCTTCAAACAAACAGAAGACAACCTGGATCATGTGAGTATTATATGGCAGAAACTTTCAAAGGTTATGTTTATGCTATGGTTGCTCCAAATGAGTCTTGCTCAGATACACTGTCAAAATACTCGAGAACATAGAAAGTATTTTTGAGTAGTGCAGAGGCACAGATGGGGTAGTTATAGTTGTTCTGGAAAGTATGTATCTGAATTTCATTAATCTTGTTCATTCAACCATACTTTTCTAGGAAAAAGACACACTGCCCCGAGTGCCCAGTTTTTCTGAGCTCAGTTATCCTGACTACATGTACAAAGAACTGCAAACAGACTACAAGTCAGCTCTAGCAACATCTTTCATTTGGTGGTCAGCAAATTATAGGAAATGCTCTTCCACTAATCTTGCCAATACATTTCCACAAACTTTCTCCCAGTAACCACATTATTTGTGCTACCCAAATCGCTGTAGTTCCTTGAGCTGCATTTCCAAGTGGCTGGCTGGTGGCTGTTGAAGAATGTCGTGAATGTAGATGGATGGGTGTCAACAATGTGACTGATTCTCTGTGGCAGAAACTCTGTGCGCAGTGCTTGAACTTAAAGATGTGCACAAACAGGCCACAATAAACACCAGGATGTTGGTTTTTTCCTGGTGAAGCTCTATAATAAGAGCACATGGAAAATGTGGCCTGCTTCTTTCTGTTGAATGATAAAAACTGTTATTGTTGCTGCTTTTGAATTAAGGTGTACCTGTAAAATTGTGTTCCCTGGTGCTTCCAGGGAGCAGAGAAGTTGTAAGTGCAATTTGAAGAGATGAAATTTCATGCTGATATCATGAAAAAATGAGGAGCCTTATAAATCTTACACATGGATCTAGTAAGTAACCTTGAATTCCTTTAGTCCTTTTAGCAGAACTGGAATACAACAATATATATAATCTGAAGCAAATTATTTTCTCGTAATGTGTCTGTCACAAAGACAGCATAGCTGAGCTTGTGAATACAAATAGTAAATAGCCAGACTGCAGGGGATTTCTGCTGATTTGTTTAGGCTATCATCTCAGGATCTCAAGCTTGAAGGAGTGCAGTCTAATGTGAAGTGAAAGAGCTGAGTTTTGAACACTACAACTCAAGTATCTGAGGGGACTCACCGAAGTAAAGCTGACTGTAGTGAAAAACTTTTAAAAGCAGCCTTGAGCTAGTGTAGCTACTTTTCAGTGTGTGGTACATGTAAAAAAAAATCTTTGTACAACTTCAGTAGTATTCTTTGGCACACTGACATATTTGTAAATTATGACTTTTGCATTTAGTATTTATGTGGAATCTGTTTGTATGTTAGTGTTTATGATGGGATAGCTTCAAAAGGTTTGGAATTCCAGATTCAGCTAAGCGTTTAAAAGGTCAGAGGCTTGTCCAAGGCTTATCCAACCTCTCAAGTATGAAAACTCAGAGTGGAAACAGTTTGATGGGAATAACATATTGCCCTCAAATGGAGCCTGTCTTCCAACCTCTTTTGTTCCTTTTTTTCTCACCTCCATTTCCTTGTTTCTGTGGCATTCCTGAAGTAGGATCATCTCTTAGACTAGGCCTTAATTCCCTCTTAAGTCATACATTTCCTAAGGACTGATTGCTTCTACAAATCCCACAGATGCTAAATCAGGTCTGCTTTACTCAAGTTTTTACCCTGCTACCTGGGACTGTTTTATATCTGCTGCATTATGTGATTTTTGTGCTGTTTTATTATTTTTTTACATAAACTTTTGATTGAAGGAATACGTCTTATTGCTAGAGTGGAAAGCCAATAAGGCTGGTGGCTCCTGCATCCAGCAAAGCGTTTTTGTAGTTCTGTAGAGGCTGCAAAGGAAATTGTGTCTCTTGTCCAAGAAAGTTTGCCCTTACCATAGGCAACTCAATCATCCCTCCGGGAACACACTGGGAAAGCACTCTTCCGTCTCCAGCATTATTTTAATGTGGATGTGAGCAAGAGCAAAAGAACAAAATTAAATTTAAAAATTTAAATATTTCTTTTCTCAGGCTATCTAGTTAGGTTTTTCTGGTATTTTCTACTTATAGTTATGGTGGAAGTAATGGCGAGATAAATTCCTTGGTGACAATTGGTGCTTTCATTGGAGCAGTTGGAGAAGACAACTCTTTAAAGTCCCAGTTGAGTTCAATTCAGGATATATACAGGTTTTGGATTAACTTGGAATCCAGATAATCCAGATCTGAAAACACTCAGTCTTTGGTGAATTTGAATTTTTTCTTTGGAATCCAAATTAGTAGCAATTCTTTCTCCTGATAAAAAAAAAAAAAAAAGGCTAATATGAAGTACCTCGGAATGACAAAGCATTTAAACCTGATTTGGCATTTTACCATGTGAAATTGTGTCCCAGAAGGTAGTGGTGCCATGTGGGATGGGAGTGCTCTGTCTGTTCTTCTGTCTGATAGGTCCAAAGCAGCCTCTTACCTGCTTTCCACTTGCTTGCTCTGCTTTGTTTCTCCTTCTTTGATGGGTAGATTTTTACTGCTGATTATTTACTTGTTGGTTTTGGGTTTTTTCTAATTGTTCTTTTTGTCACCTCCAAAGCCCATGACATGCAGGGTTAGCAAAGGAGGCAGAGAGAGATTCTTTGTCTCTGGAACCATGGGCAGGATGAGAAAACAGCACCCAACTGGAAACAGCTTCCACATCTGTTTTCTTTACTGAAATGCTTTATTCTGTGAGAGCATATAAAAAAGTAGCGTGCCACAAGTTATTCATGAATAAGTTCTCACAGAAAGTGTAAACAATTAGGAAAATTGCTCCTCCACTCATATTTGTTTTCTCTTTCTGTGTGAGTGGTAGCCTTAAGCCTCTGTGAATTACCGTGACAGGGAGGGCCTGCCAAGCTCTCTTTCTGAATTGTACTAAAATGTCTCTGGAATCTGCTCTGTGTGAGGAAAGCACAGACACTACCTTTCCTCCAGCTCTCACAAATTAGTTTGGTAAATAAAATGTATGACCACAAAAGGGGGGGAAAAAGGGAAAAAGGGAGCAGCCATCAGTCAGACTAATTTAAAGAATGGACACACACAAAAGAGCCCATGGTCATCCACAAATTATATAATATTTTAAAAAGTTTGCTTCACTAAATATTTGTGACAGAACATAATACTTATGGTATGCTGCCCAAAGAATGCATATGTTAAAAAATGTACCAAATAATAGGAAATTTGTGGCCATTTATCTCATAAACCTGTTTCCTTTTTAGACTCAGTGGGTCAGAAACTCACTGCTGTAAACTGCACATATCCATTGACTTCTAATTTATAACAACCTAAAGGAAGGTCTAGTAAGAGTCTAAGCAGGATTTGAAAGCCTTACTTCTGTCTACAGTGTTTTCATCTTTCCCTACAGTGCAAATGACAAAACTGTATCTGAAATAGGGAATGACCTGTGCTAGTGGGCATGGGGTTGTCCTAAGCCAATTTACCCCCTTACACATGTATGCCCTGGAAAGGCTGTTTTTAAAGAGTTTGGGGATTTTTGTTTTGGGTTGGTTTTTTGTGGTTTTTTTGGTTTTTTGGTGTGTTTTGTTTGTTTGTTTGTTTGGGGGTTTTGTTTGTTTGTTTGTTTTGGGGGTTTTTTGTTGGGTTTTTTTTTGTTTTGGTTTGGTTTTTTGGGTTTTTTGGGGGTTTTTTTGGGTTTTTTTGTTGGGTGTTTTTTTTTCTGAGGCAAAGGTGAGAAATTGTTTTGTAGATTATAGTGGTGTTTCCAGATACAGCAGCCCCTGCTTTAGCCTTAAGTGGGGGAGTTTTCCATTTCCCTTTCAGCTTATATTAAATTACTTTGCTTTTTTGTCATAGGCATAATCCTTTGATGAGGAAACCTTGATGGTATTTCAGAGGAGGAAGAAAGGCCGCCTCTGCAGAGCCACCAGAGACTGGCTATCACTAATTGATTCTGCACGGAGAGCCCGCAGTGGTGACAGCCATCACTCTGAAACTGTGGGACAAAGAGTTTTCCACCTTCTTTGAAGTGCTGTGTGCAGGAGCTTTTGGAAATACAAAAGGTTTCTCTTTGCCTGCTCCAGTCTTCTGTGCCACAAGTTGTGTCAGGGTGATTTGTTCTGTGTGTGCTGGGAAGGATAAGGACAGAGGGATGACATGGGAGGGACAACCAAAGTGTAGCACTAAACTCACTCCTGAGGTGGAGAGGAGCTCATGAGGCCACTCTGTCCTAAGATTTTTCTCAGTTTCAGAGCAGTCCATGCAATGGCCTTGAGATGCCCCAATCTAAGGCTTTGATTTCACTTAGAAATGTGTCCAGTGGAACTATTAGCTGCAAGTGCATAGTCATCATTTTTCTTGCCTGCTGCTGATAGGAGAGATTCCCAATGGGAGTGGAGCTATGCTCTCGCTAATTCAGCCTGTGTCCCAGGCACAGGCAGTGAAGAGGTGGTGGGAGAAAAGCAATTTCTGGCACAGTGAGCAGCACAGGTGTGGAAGAGGTGAGCACACCAGCATGGCTCCTGGGAAAGGTGCTCCCCAGAGCCACCAGCCTCCAAGCAGCCAGTGCACTACTGCAGAGGTTGCCCCAGGTGTCAGTAGATGTAACCTGGACTCCATCCTGCTCTCCCAAACCAGCTCCAACTCTCTCTTCTGGCACTTGGGAGTGGGTTCTCAGCTGTCCTCTTCTGCACCTGTGACAGGAAAGGTTTCCCCAGCCTGGTACAAAGTATGCAGGGTCCTTTTGATCTGCTCCTGTGCTCTTTGTTTTGTAAAGTGGAGGGAAGAAGATTTCAATTTTTTTTTACAAGGCAATGAAATCATCCTTCTCTGGGAAAAACATTGCCAGCCTACTTGCTGTCTGCTGCAGCCTAGTGCAGTACAGCAGCAGTTTACGGGCAGCACTGTTGCAGGATAATTGGCACTGTCCATGGCAGCAGATGAAGCCCACAGAAAGTTGAATTCCACCTTTCCTACTCCTCCCATGGCTGGTGACCCAGCCACGCACCCCCAGTGCTGCCCACACAGGGGTGCAGAATGCTGGGGAGGGACGAGCACCTTGCTGCTCCAGTGGGCCTGTTTGCTGGTGTAATCCAACGTGCTGTGGCAGCCCTTTGCTGGGCTAGCAAAGAAAATAAACACTTTTCAGAAATTGCTGCTGATCCAAGAGATGAAACTGAGAAGCTGATAATAGCGAGCAGTTATGAAGGGCGCACGATGGTAACGCAGGACCTTGGCAGCCTCCTCTCAAAGGAAAACAGGACATTCCTGGCACACCAGGTAACACTTTAATTTAGACTTACTGCACAAAAGGCTGATTAACTTCTAAAACACACACAGAACCCCCAGCCCATATTGTGAGGACCAGATAGCAAAAATTTAGATATCCTGCACAAGTTAATAGGGGCTCCTGTAAGTATGATGGGTGACATGTTTAATGGGGTCTGACCTTCAGCTTTGGGGTTGCATTTGTTCATTTTATATTAATTATTTCATATAGTTAATCTTGAATGGACCTATAAATGCCATACTTGTCTTCATATGACCTAAACATATATTTAGAGAGAAATGTCATTGAATGTTGGGAAACTTTTATAAAGCAGGAACGAAATTATGCTTGAAAGTGGAGTTTGTGAGGAAGAAATAACTGATTGGACTTAACAGTCTTGCATGATTTCAAAATCTAGATTTGAGCCTGTATATAAAAAACATTTGTCTTGGACTCGTTTCAAGTGGATTTTTTTTCCTATGAATGGCATGATTTAGAAGTTCTTTCCCAATCAGTAAACTTGAAATTAACCACAGCACTCACATCTCAGAGTTTCAGAGTTCAACTGAAAGGTGTTTTCAACAGCAGTATTTAAAATTATCCTGGTTTGGTGATTGCCTCTTCTGAGCTTTATTAAGAAAAGCACAGGCTGTGGTAGCTGTGTCATGGATGGAGCAGGTCAACACCCAAGGTTTTCAATGAATTTTTATGTTTTGTGGTTTGATTTTCTGAAAATAAGTGTGACAAGTGGGTTAGTAAATAAACTTAGCAGGACTGAAAATTAATTGTTATTTTTATTCCTATTAGTATTTTCATTCAACAACACCAAAAGATCCAATCATTTACGCAGCTCTAATTCTGATGATGTGAGATTTCTTTTACAGAAGTATTTGCTTTTTATTTATTTATGTTAGAAAAAAAACTAACATGCCTTGCCTGAAAGGGAAAATATTTGGATTGGAATTGAACTTCTCTGCTACTCTGTAGGCATGAGAGTTGCCTCTGTGGGTAGGCTGTGCAGGCAGATGGCATTCAATGCACTCTAAAGCCAGAGTTTTCCAGAGAGCCCTTCTGAAAAAGGGGAAGCTCTTGTACAACAACTTATCAGGTGAAGATCCACAAGTATTAAGGAATTGTATTTTCACTGTGTGTTAGACTCCGCTTGGCTATTGAAATTTGACTGTTGAAACTTGACTATAGTTTACTTGACTATTTTAGTTTCTGACATATTTAGGATTTTTTCTAAAACAACAGTTTTGGAAAGGTAACATTTTTTCTTACAAGCTGCAAGGGAAATCTTCCAACATTCTGTTTGAATTATTTGCAGTTAAGTAGGATAAGACAACATGATGTTTTTAATAAACCCATAAAATATGTTACTAGTAAAGATGGATATCTCAGGAGTAAAATGTAAAAGCTGGCAAGTGTAAAGGTCTGTCTCACCTAATCAAGTGTAATTTTAGACAATACATTTCACTACCTTAATTTTTCCACTATGGAAAGCAATTACTTTCTAAAGTAAATGAGGATGCATTTTATATTGCTGCCTGCATCTAGTCAAGTGTGTTTGACTTATGTTTCTGAAAATAACCCCACTTCAAAAATTTAGTAGTAATTTTTGAGAGCAGCTTAAAGCTCCACGGTCTTTTCAGAGCATTTGCAACCAGTAAACTAGGTTTGCCTTTTGAGGCTCATCTATTATAGCAGTTATACATGATGATATCATTACACCTGGCTTCTCCATGGTGTCAGGAAAAGAAGTCTCTCTGACTCCCTGACAAAGGGAGCCTTTGCCTTTTGGAGCTTGCAGACTCCCAGGAATTGGTTCCCTTTCCATAGTGGAGGGGTAAGTAAAGAGCATCATGAAAGGATAGCATTCAACCTCCAGTCTTGTGCTGAGATTCCTGGTCCAGCCTGTCCCATGCAAAAAACACAGGAGATGGGATCCCACCAAATCCTCTGATGTGTTTGGGTGTGTGCTTCAGGCAGGCAGGGGAGCAGTGAGGAACCCACCACCTCACCTGGCAAGGTGGGAGCTGTCATGGAGCAGAGGGCTGGGATGGCCAATACCTTGGACATCTGCCTTTTTCTCCTCAGCTCCTCTCATTCTACATCTTTGTGCCTTTTTTCTTTTTTTTTTTTTTTTTTTTTTTTTTTACAATGTCCTGGGAAAATAGGCAGAGGGAAGAAGGCTGAGAAAACACTCCCTTAAAAACTCCCTGTGTTTCATGCTGGTTTTATTCCTTTTGGGGCTTTGACATAAGGGACATGTCATTCTCAGTCTTTTTCTGCAGGAGATATGAACAAGCCAATGACAAAACTTTAAAAAATATTATTATTGGCCTAATTTTATGAAGGGTTATATTGCTGTGGCATGCTTCCTTGTGCTCCCTCTGGAAAATTAGAAAGAAATCAGCATTTTTGAGTGTTTTAGCAAGAAATAGTGAATAAGATACCGCCTGTGACATGAAAATTGTCCCTCTAGGGACTCCAGACATCTTTGCCTTTACTTGAATCTATAAAGCATGGCAAAACCTGGAAAACCACTGACGTAGCTCCTGGTTTGGGAAACAGGGGTGGCTGGTAGTTGTTTTTTAGAATGGGGAAACTGCTATTTTCAGTCTTAGCAGCTGAGTCCCTCAGTATATCCACCTGCAGCAGCCTACAAAGGGATTACAGAGGGAGAGAGACTGAAGCCGGGGCTCTGGCCTTCATTCCTTCGACTGGAACATACTCTGTTGCTTCCTGAAGTCCAGCCTGGGCCTGGCTCCATCTTCTTCCACTTCTGACTCACTGATTTAATTCACACAGGCTTTTGGCTCCCCAACAAATGCCTGCTGATATTAATAAAAATCCCCCACTTGATTCAAAGGGACTTTGTGTCAGTCTCCTGAGATACATGGACTAAAATGATTCCTGATGCCTTTAGGAGAAAGTGTGTTGGAGGGAAAGATTTTCCCATCCCACTTGCCTAGCCTTGGCAGCTTGATTTTCTGTGGTGCTCAAAAAAGGAGCCTTTGGACATATTTTTTTGTCTCCATTAGAAGCATTTTTGCCATCTTGGAGACATCACCTTTTTTATATCCTGGTGGAATGCACAGAGAACTTCTGTCAAGTCATGTGTTATAATTTGCGTTTGATTATGAGCAGCAGTTTGAAAATGGAACCCAATCTTATAGTGTGGAAGTTTTCACTAAGCAATTATCAAACCCCAAAGTTGTAGATAATTTCACAGTAAGTAAGCTTTCCTGAACATTCATTGTCAAGATAATACCATAACATTATTTAAATGATACTGGTTGGACTGTAACATATGTTTCCTCTCCTAAGATATTAATCACCAATACACCATGGGGAAAAAAATCTGGCATATTTTTGCGCTGTATCAACTAATTTAAACTGACTTTCTTAACACTGTTTGTTATTAAGGATTTCTAAATGGTCAGTACCTGCTCTCTCATTCTTTGCACATATTTTTGAAACCATTTGAAAAACGCCCTGGAGGTGTGTGCCCAAAGCCTCATTTGTGCATGTAATTGATGGTGAAATAACCCAGAATGGCAAGTTTCACTCTAGATTTTTGGTAAAGAAAGAAAAGTACAAAGACCAGACTAATTTTCAGATCTGAGCACTTAAAGCTCCTTAATGCTGTACAAGTTCTTTACCCAAATCTCAACTGACATGCTTTTGATTTCTACCTGTAGGCTCCCAACAGTTTCTTAGGGTAAAAAGCAGCAAGTCAGTTCTGTTCTAGTCACTTCCACAAAGCCAGAGGCATTTGTACCTGTGAATGGAGGGGAAAGACTGAACTAGAGTTAAGAATCTGGGAATGGAGTCAACTGCACTGACAATGGATTTATAAGTTCTGTAGTGAGCTTCAGTAATTACACTGGCTCGTTGCTCCCTTGTAAAACCTCAAAGAGCAGAACTCTCCAGCTCTGTCACTCTCACTCCCACATCTCTTCTGCATAAAGCAATAATCCTTTTGCAGAACTGATTTTAGGAGGATGACCTTGCTCCTCCTCTTCCTGCTATCTGACACAGGCACGTGGGGTCTCTGTCTGCAATAAACTGTGGGAAATTGCTCCTGTCAGACCCCAGCTGACATCTCTGGGGAGTGGGTTTCTATCCTGCCCCATCTCTCCCTGACGTTTGTTTTATTTGGGGATCCCCAACAGACACTCAGGGGTGTCTGAGAGGGTTTTACCTCTGCTGCCTCTGAGCTGTGACTGCTGGGTGATGGGCTCAGTGGGACTCACCATGGCACAGCTGGAGCTCCCTCCAGGAGCCCCTCAGAGCAGCCACCCATGGATGCTGGCCCTGTGTTGGGTCTGCCCCTTTCTGGAGACAATCTCCAGGTGGGGACAGGAGGGAAGTGGAAGAACACTGGGACCACCTCCTCTCCTTTGGCTCAGGATGGTGTTTTGCAATCTCAGATCTCCAACTGCTCCTCAGCTCCCTTCCAGATGCAGGCCTCTGTCCCTTGTGGCCTATAGAGAGGGCTGATGTGGTGACAGCAGCCACAATGAACCAGCACACACCCTGAGCCCCAGCCCAGCCTCTCACTGCCTCTGCCCAGTGGGCTGGAATTGCTTCCACTGACCTCAGCTACTGAGAGTCCTCATTCTCTTTTAGCAGCCACAAAAAAAAAAAAAAAAAATGCAGAAAGCATTCACAAATTGCCCATCCCTTGCCCATTATAATGCCTGTGTTTTTGCAAAGCACAAAGCCAAACCAAGGCTGTTGAAACTGCTCATTAGATCCGTCTGTGGCACATTGCGAGGCAGCTGCAGTGCTCGTGGTGAAGTGATTAAGTGGCTTTTGGAGCTTGGTAATGGAATGCAGACACTTGGATCTCCAGGTTACTTGTTCAAGTAGTCTTGGTCAGTGGTAACCAGAAGTTAGTGATTAACAGACATTATTGTCCACTTAAAACAAATAGGCAGTCACAGTTCCATTCCCAATAATTCACCAGTCTCATCTAAGAAGCTCAGTTATTCAAGCAAGTGGTACTCTTGCGCCTCTCTCAGTAGATATCTGGGGCTGTATGTTATTTATTTGTTTGTTTACTATTTTGGTTGTGCCATGGAGCACAAGCATATGTTCAGACATATTTCTGGGGAGTATTCCCCAGAAATATGTATGAACTTGAAAAGGCTGCACAGAATGGAGCTGAGTTTTGTTTTCAAATGAATGCAACAAATCACATCCAAAATGTCTGTTGTTTGGTTTTAGGGCCCATTTGTTTTTAGAGTTTTCACCAAGGCGTGTCCTCAAGCAGTCTGTGGCAGGCAAAGCCGCTGGAGTGGGGAATGGGCTGTTGATCTGCTTTTCCAGGTATGGCCAACAAAAACCATTCAGGGGGTAAAGAAAGGATGAGTCCTAAATAGGGAAAAGGGATTTTATGGGATTGGTAGTAAAGTGCTTCCAGGGCTTGTATGTCCCACACCACAGTGGGAGGAGAGGATACAGAAGCAGGGGTGGCTTTGGCCTCAGCACAGGGAGCACACCCGGGTCCTGAGCTTATGCAGGCTTAGGGCTGGCAGTCAGGGTAAGAGGCTTGCTGTAGAAACAAGTGGTGGGCTTGTGATTTAGACTGACCTTAAGGTCAGCCCTTGCTCCAAATGTTCCCCATGTCTTTCAGTACCTAAGTATTTTTGAAAGATCTGAGCACTAATAACTTCCTCACTGAGTTTGCTATGCAAAGGATTAGTAGATGCTTGAGAGTTATCAAAAGGCACCAGTGCTAAGGAGTCCATTTCTAGGCTGACTTCACTCAAATGTAAGTCTTTCAGCCACAGATAAAGTCCCTGTGGGCTGACCTAGGCTGATAGAGCAATGCTGAGCTTTACTCTTTATGCAGATACACAGAGACTGGCAGGTTTAATGCTGCCAGTGCAACTTTTTTAATCAATACAAAATTTATTCAAAAGCTTTAGAATGGGGAAAATAATAAAATAAGCATTAACAATTTTATTCTAGGTGGTTAAGATGTCATTCTCTTTCAATCAGCTATATCTGGGATATTGTGTTTGGCTGTAGAACCCACTCCACCTGAAATATATTGAAATGTTAGCCAGAGCTCAGAAAACAGTATTACAATTAATCACAAGAAGAGATAAGCCAACTATGGACAGAGAAGTGTAAATAATAAAAAAGGACAAACCTTATGGACAGAAGAAAAGGATTTAATCTGTGAGAAGTGAAATTAAAAAGCAAACATTTTAGGCTGAGCAGCAGAATATCACAGAAAGGCCTTTAAGACCAAAACAGTTGTAAGGAATAAAGTTTGATTCAAACAAAACTGCAGATTTTTGTAGCTCTTTCTCCTGTTTATTCATTGATTTGCATCAACATCCAACACAGTAATAACAATATCTTCTTCTCATCTTGAAAGTCAGAGATGAAATAGGGATGGATTTTCAAACTGCAAGACATTGAAGCCTGTCAAACAGATTAGTTGAATGTGCCCTTATACAATCTGAATAGAATTTCATGGGCCTCTAATAAACTAACAGGAGCATAGGTACAAATCTGACAAGGTAAATCTTGCACTGGAAAACCACACATCAATGTGTTTCAGCAGCTGATGAATACAAAATGTAGCAATCTGGAATCCAGGTGTTAGGAGCAAGATGAGAGGGATGAGTGATTGGCTCTGTGCATTTGGTTGTTTGGGGATCTCAGTCTATATTCACCAGAGATGGTCCTAGGCTGAGATCAGCAATCTAATTTCACTTGTCTTGGCATCAGTGTGGAAGGAAGTATGGTCCCTAATGGAAAGACCACTGCTTTATTTAGTAAGCCGTGTAATCCTCTTGTGTAACGTGAGCAATAATATCACATTACATACACTGTAACTAACAAATTACCAAGATTGATATTGTAAATCCATGGAGAGAAGGACAATTTACTACCCCCCTGTAAAGCATTTGTATAATCCAAGCTACAATTCCTAGCACAGAAGCAGAAAATAACATCATTAGGCAATTATTGCAAACATTGTTTTCATTTCTGCAGAGGTTATTCTTTTTTAACCCAGTTTTTCTGTCACAATTTAGCCAAAGACCACTAATAAATGCAGACAGTCTCTCAGAAAAAACTGAAGTGTTAACTTGCTATACAGCTGCTAGGAAGAAAAAAACTTTGTGATTTCCAATATATGATTTAATCTTAACATACACATATATTAAAGGGGCAATAATGCCTCACAGCCTAGAAGAGTGATGAACAAAACCAAGTATATTTTCTGTTCTGTATTAAAAAGGGATGTATCTCTGACTCATAAGGTAGAAAAATGATTCAAATTTTATATTTTTCCTATTTGTAGGGTAGAAACTGATGTTACTACAGCAGTTGTTGGGAAGATACGCTCAAGCAGGTGTTTGAATTCTCAGCTGGGCCCAAAATCAAGATCAAACCAGAATACACTGTGGGTAAGAGAAGAAACATTAGCACCAAAACCAAATCTTTTAAACAGAGATGTATGCAAGTGTGTGGGCAGTTTGACAGCCCTGGGGCTGCCACAACCCAGCCCTTAACTGTGTCACCTACCAGCAGTGTTTTGCAACAAGAAAGTGTGGGCTGTTGAGTAGGAATCAACCCAAGCCATCACATTGCTGCTTTTGGCGCTTCAGTTCCTTTCTTTGTCCTCACTCATAGACATCAAAGTAGATCTCTGTACATTCAGAGCCAAAACATCCCAGAGCTGGGCACTGCAAAAACAGATTAGGGTGTTGGACAGTTAAAGGTATACAAGGGTTAACAGGACCACAGGTGCCTTGCCTGGATTGCCCCTTCTGTTTTGGACAAACCTACACAGAGGTTACTGCCTATGCCCACTCCTCGTCCAGCAGCCCTGTGTGTTTTGTCAGCCAAAGCAGGTGATAGGGAAAAAAACACTCCCTGCATTTCTGCATTTCTGCAGGAGAAGACACACTTGTCTTCAGGACAAAAATGTTCAAATTTAATTAAAAGTATTTTCTTATGAAAAACAGTGACCCATCTTGCTTTTTTACTCAGCAATAATTTTGCAGGAACACTGGTAAGGATAAACTCAGGTGCTATTTAAATTAACATAAAAGTTTTATATTATGTTTTTATAGTAGATTAAAACAGCTTAAATCAGTAATTTTGCCCATGGTTAAATTCTAATTTTTTTCCTTTATCTCTGGCTGAGGGACAGCTCCTCAGCACAGTTGAGTGATAGCCCTCAAACAGGCCTGTATAGGAGAATGACCTATTTCAGAAGAATGAATGCTGGAGAATAGAAATGTGGCTTTTGTTTCTGACCACTGAACTCAAGCTAATTAACTTACCTCCGTGTGTCTTGTCTCTTTCCCCATCCTTTTTCTTTTAAAATGTTTATTCTTTATGTTATGGGATTCTGTCTTGCTATGCATTAATATGGCACTCAGTGCAATAGTTTCTCACATCTGACAATAATATGCAGGTAGGAGTTAATCCCAATGCTATTGCAGCCAAATTCCCAGTGGCATAGGAGGCCTCTGTCCTTGCCCTTTTCCCCCTCCTCTTTGATTTTCAGCTGCTATAAACATCTCTCCTGTACCTACATCTCAGCATGGAGGCAGCAAGTGGTTTCTGTCTTTCTTGCAAGACACATTGTATTTTCTAATCCTCTACTTGCTCTTCTGGCATTACTGAAATAAGTAAAAGTTTACAAACCTCAAGTGAGACATGTTTAGTATGAAGAAGAAGAAGAAGAAGAAATTACTCTTAATAGAACTGTGTAAAAGTTCAGGCAGAAAGTACTGACTTGACAAGTCAGATCTGTGTGTGAATGTGCTGTCTAACACCATCCTAGCAACACTGTCGCTCCTGTCACTGATAATATAGCCAGGGACAAGATCTGCAGAGGTAAGGCACACATTTCCTGGGTCTCTCGGCTTAGGTGGTTTGTCAGCAGCGGTGCAATCCTGTTAAACTGAGAAGCAAAGTACAGTTGTTTTCAAAATTTATTGCCAGTGGCGGTGACAGATGGTTTTTGGAATGACACCCAGTGAGCTGTGAAACCCATACAGTCAAGTTCTTGTCCACTTGTCCCTACTTCATGTGCTATGGGAATATGTTTACACTCATGCTGTCTCATGAGTTTTTATTTTTTTTACCCATCTGGATGAGGTATTTTACAGATGCAGCATTGCATGCATTGCAAAGGTGGGAGCTCCCCCTTGTTTTGTCTGGAGAATTCTCCATGGTTAGCTGTTTGTAGGGCACAGTGGATTTAGGTATTAAATTTATTTTGTCAGACATTGAAGAGCTAAACCTAATGGAGCTGGCATCTCCACCCTGGATGTTGAGGCAGGCCAAAGTGATCATTTTAACCACACACAAGCTGAAGCTGAGGATGCAGATACTTCTCAATGGTTTGGTGTGTCCTCCACATCCTCTCTTGGTGGAACATCCACCTCTGAAGTCTGTGCCCTGAGATGGTTCTGGCTATGTTCACACCTCTTGTGAGACTGGGCAGCTGCTCTTATGCACACCTGGGGCTGTGTGAAGGCACAGGCTGTTGTGGGTGGTGTCTGCAGTGGATCAGCATCCCAATACTCCATCTTTTCAGTAGCATTTTCTCTGAATGCTGACAGAGGAAATGTTTTTCCTGTCATGGTAATCCTTCCCATTTTTCTACTCTACATTCAGAATTATTATGATTATTGTGTCTTACTCTTTAATGCATTAAGAGAAAACAGATTATTTTTCTTTGGATTGAAGAATTAGATCCTGAGGTGTCCCATTACTGTAGACACGTGCATGTTGCATAATTGCTTGTGCTCAGTATCCTTTTATTATACCATGTTTCCTTTGAGGCTCTGAAAAACTTTGCAACTTTTCTTCTCTGGTTTTTCTCATTCTATATTGCTTCTCACATTACATTAAAAAGAAACAAATAACATCATAGGGCAGAGGTAAGTGAAGTTGTAGAACAGGGAATGTCAGTACATGAAAAGGTGTGCTCTACTTCAGTGTGCTTTAAGTTACTGTAATGATTCTCAATACAGGGCTTACTTTTCACTTGTGTGACTTGAATAAGGATTGAACTCAGGGACCGTAATACCACAGGGAGAACCCAAATTTAGGATAACAGAGGCTGCTTTTCCTGTAAATCTCAGATAACTCCTTTTCCAAATCCCTTTTGAGCTTGACAGAGATAAAAGATAGTCCAGGAGCCTAGTGCAGCCTCAGACATTTCTGTAGACTTCAAGATCTGGGAAAAACATAGAATCTCATTTTACCTTCTTTTTCTCTTCATCTGTAAAATGGAAATGGGATTTCACTACTTCAGATGTGCACCATAAGTTTTTTTGAGAAGTTCAGATACTAGTAATAGAAAATTTGTAAATCCCTAAAACAGGCAGATATTTGTGCCTAAGAATGTTAGGAGAGAAATACATGTAGGAAAGAAATACAAAGGAAAAGCTCCTTTTCATTATAGAGATGACTGACAAAGTGTTTGTCTAGACAGGAGTTTATTTGGAATAGTTCAGAAAAAGTTAAGATGGAGAGATCCTAAGAAGTCAGGGAATGGACTAAATTGCTCCATTCCAGAAAAATTATTTTGTGTTAGTGATACATGGTACATCTGTCTTTCATCTCACACTTTCAGGAGACAATTTTGTAAGTTTAAAGACCCTGAATAGTCCATAAAGATGAAACTTCTGCAGGTGATTATTCCCCACAGAAGGGGTATTTGTTTTGATTCTGAGTTTCTGTCTTGCAGCTCTCCCTTGCAGCATCCTGTGCTACAGTCCCCTTTTCAGCAGCCTTTCAAGTTAATATTCAACCAGCTCCTGGAAACCTTTTAGGTCAAAGTACAAAAAAATAAAACCAAGAAACAAATCCCAAAACCAGCCAAGCCCCAAGACAATTGTCACCACAAGATGCACTCAGGGACTACAAATGGGACAACTGAGCCCATCAGCTTTTCTCTGATTCTGGACCCAAGGGAGGGAGGAGGGTAGTGCTGGCAAGCACTTTTATGGAGTGAGAGGGGATGCTTCAGAAGAGCTCCAACACACAGCACATTTCCTGACCTCCAGGGAGCATCCCCTGTGGTAACCTGGCGGTGGCTTTCCCTCAAACCTTGTTCTCTGCAAATCTTTTGACAATTTGTTTCCCCCATTGGCCCCCTTGCAAATAGATTTCAGCTCAGAAACTAAACTCAGCAATGGGTTATTGCCTACTTTTTTGTGTTTTTTTTTTTTTTCTTCCACTCTGATATATGCATTTTTGATAACCAGGCAGAAATGCAAGTCTAGGATTTCCTGGGTTTTGAGACTATGTTGTGCACCAATTCTCTACGAGAACTGGAGAGAGAAGACTTATCTGATTAACAAATGTAAAATCCAGGTACAAATAATACCCCAATTCAGGCATGGAATGTACCTCTTGGAGTGTGCTGGGTTCTTATCTGCTCAGTACTCAGTGCCCAGTTTTGTGTGAATGGGCACAGTGTCTGTTACAGAGCTTTCCTGAATGCAGATGTAGAAGATGTAGACGGGATACTTTACCTCCGTTTGGAGCATCAGTGGCTCCAGCACCTTCCCTGCCAGGCTCCGGGGCAGGGCAAGATGGGGAAGGGTTGGATGTTTATTCTGGGAGGGGCA